>NC_135233.1:599368592-609368592 GCF_051348905.1 Ranitomeya variabilis | reverse complement strand
ACAGCACGTCATCCACAGATTCACCATAACAGTGCGTCATCCACAGATCCCCATAATAGCGCGTCATCCACAGATCCTCCATAACAGCGCGTCATCCACAGACCCCCATAACAGTGCGTCATCCACAGATCCCCCATAACAGTGCATCAGCCACAGATCCACAATAACAGTGCGTCATCCACAGATCCCCCATAACAGTGCATCATCCACAGATCCCCCATAACAGTGCGTCATCCACAGATCCCCCATAACAGCACATCATCCACAGATCCACCATAACAGTGCGTCATACACAGATCCTCCATAACAGTGTGTCATCCACAGATCCTTTATGGTCTGCAATAACCCTTTCTCTGGTCCTCAGGCAGATTCTTGGGAACTACAGTGCTCAGGCTAGCAGCTGCGTTTTGTTGACTATATATAGCAGTCTCTGTGTCTCCTATGTGATGAATATACAGCAGTTACTGTGTCCCCTTTGTGATATAAACAGCAGTGTCTGTGGCTCGTATGCGATGTATACAGCATTTTCAGTGTCTCCTGTGATATATACAGCAGTATCTGAGTCTCGTGATGTATACAGTAGTCTCTGTCTGTCTGTGTGATGTATACAGCAATGTTTGTATCTCCTATGTTATGTATATTGCAGTCTCTGTCTCCTATGTGATGTATAGAGCAGTCTCTTTCTCCTGTGATATATACAACAGTCTCTGTGTCTCCTGCGTGATGTATTCAGCAGTCTCTGTGTCTCCTATGTGATTTAAACAGTAGTCTTTGTCTCTTTTATGTGATGTACACAGCGGTCTCTGATTCTTATGTGATGTAAACATTAGTCTCTGTGTCTTCAATGTTATGTATGCAGCAGTCTGTGATGTTATATAGTAGTGTCTGTGTATCCTATGTGATGCATACAGCAGTTTCAGTGTCTTCTATGTTATGTATATAGCAGTCTCTGTCTCTCCTATGTGATGCATACATCAGTCTCGGTGTCTCCTGTGACGTTAGATAGCATCCCTGTGTCTCCTATGTAATGCATGCAGCAGTCTCTGTCTCTCCTATGTGATATATACAGCAGTCTTTGTGTCTCCTATGTGATGTATACAGCAGTCTCTGTGTCTCCTACATGATGTATACAGCAGTCTCTGTCTCTCCTATGTTATGTTTACAGCAGTCTCTGTCTCTCCTACGTGATGTATACAGCAGTCTCTGTCTCTCCTATGTGATGTATACAGCAGTCTCTGTGTCTCCTACGTGATGTATACAGCGACACAAATCTGCAAAAACCGTTACGAGTAATAACATCATCCACATCACCTAACATCACAGCCGCAGCAAAGACCAGCAACTCCGCCATTACATTAGAGGCCGTTAATGAAATGTTTGACCAAATGTAGCACGGTAATTTTCTAATTAATAATTTTGTGCAGCCCCCGAAGGATGGAAGAAATATCCAAATGGCCTCTGGCAGAAAAAAAGGTTCCTGCCCCTGCTGTAGGACAAAGAAGTCCTGACCATGCTTTATTTGGGCTACGCCCCTGCTCAGGTAGGACACACCTCTTATATACCATGGGAGTGGGAGGAAATTTGGATTGAAATGCTGTTACCTGTAGTCCCTCAAGGTCTTTGCCTCTTGACCTGTAGTTAGTTCTGGTATCACCCGTCATGCCTATTAACCCCTTCCACTCGTTATTTGGGCTACACCCCTGCTTAAGGCGGAGACAGAATGCCAGTTCCTATGAAAATTGTTGGGAAGTGATTGCTGTCACTTGTAGTTCCACAGCCTTTCATTGCTCTGTCCGTGTCTGGGAGTAACACAAGCTCTTTTTTATCTTTTTCATATGTATGTGAATCACGTTGGGAGTTTTCCTGACCCCTAATGTGCAGGGAAATATTTGTGTCAGAGTAAAGCACTTTACATGATGATGCCTCGCGGTCACGAGGCTCTGTTAGACTGCCTGCACATGTGGAAATCGCCGGGGTCAGCGCACTTACTCTAATTCCACACTATGGAGTTCCTTCACGTCAGCTGTCAGCCTTAGGTCGTCCTGCTATAAAGGGGTTAGTGAGAAATTACAAGGATACACTGCAAGCAGCCGTGGGTGTTCTCCTGTTGTAGAACTACAACTCTAAGCATACCATGACCCCTGCATACTGTATGGCGGTGCATGGTTGTCATGTGATTGATGACTGCACGTCTGCAGTTTTTGCTTCCTTGTGTCTCCCTCAGATGGTGGAGACTGCTCTGGACAAAATCAGACTTCTTCTCCTTCTGGCAGCTGACTATATAGTCCCTGTCAGAGTCGTCTATTTCTACTGGTTGTTTGTGGAAATCAGAGAATCATCATGTATATTCCTAGCTGTGGGGGAATGACTGAGCATGTGTGACCACCAGCACTTAGCTCGTTAGATGGAGGTGACTGAGCATGTGTGTCCACCAGCACTCAGCCTATTAGATGGAGATGATTGAGCATGTGTGACCACCAGCACTCAGCTCATTAGATGGAGATGATTGAGCATGTGTGACCACCAGCACTCAGCTCATTAAATGGAGATGATTGAGCATGTGTGTCCACCAGCACTCAGCTCATTAGATGGAGATGACTAAGCGTGTGTGACCCCCAGCACTCAGCTCATTAGATGGAGGTGACTGAGCATGTGTGTCCACCAGCACTCAGCTCATTAGATGGAGATGATTGAGCATGTGTGACCACCAGCACTCAGCTCATTAGATGGAGATGACTGAGCATGTGTGTCCACCAGCAATCAGCTCATTAGATGGAGATGACTAAGCGTGTGTGACCCCCAGCACTTAGCTCATTAAATGGAGGTGACTGGACATGTGTAACCACTAGCACTCAGCTCATTAGATGGATGTGACTGAGCGTGTGTGTCCATCAGCACTCACCTCATTAGGTGGAGGTGACTGAGCATGTGTGACCACTAGCACCCAGCTCATTAAGTGGAGGTGACTGAGCTTATGTGTCCACCAGTACTCAGCTTATTAGATGGAGGTGACTGAGCATGTGTGACCACCAGCACTCGGCATATGAGGTGGAGGTGACTGAGCATGTGTGACCATCAGCACTCAGCCTATTAGGTGGAGGTGACTGAGCATATGACCCCCAGCACTCAGCTTATTAGGTGGAGGTGACTGAGCATGTGTGACCATCAGCACTCAGCCTATTAGGTGGAGGTTACTGAGCATGTGTGACCCCCCAGCACTCAGCTTATTAGGTGGAGGTGACTGAGCATGTGTGACCCCCCAGCACTCAGCTTATTAGGTGGAGGTGACTGAGCATGTGTGACCATCAGCACTCAGCATATTAGGTGGAGGTGACTGCGCATGTGTGACCATCAGCACTCAGCATATTAGGTGGAGGTGACTGAGCATATGTGACCCCCAGCACTCAGCTTATTAGGTGGAGGTGACTGAGCATGTGTGACCCCCAGCACTCAGCTCATTAAGTGGAGGAGACTGAGCTTATGTGTTCACCAGTACTCAGCTTATTAGATGGAGGTGACTGAGCATGCGTGACCACCAGCACTCGGCATATTAGGTGGAGGTGACTGAGCAGGGGGGCCCATCAGCACTCAGCATATTAGGTGGAGGTGACTGAGCAGGTGTGACCATCAGCACTCAGCATATTAGGTGGAGGTGACTGAGCATGTGTGACCCCCAGCACCCAGCTTGTTAGATGGAGGTGACTGAGCATGTGTGACCACCAGCACTCGGCATATTAGGTGGAGGTGACTGAGCATGTGTGTCACTGACATCATCATCTACGTCCTTTTAGGGTCAGCTTAGACACCTGTAAATCTGAGTCTTCAGGCGGCGTTGCCTTCGGTTGATGTTTGTTTGGAGTTTGCCATTATCCAGTGTCTTCAGCTGCCACCATCTTTTCTTAACTCCTGACTCTGTGGCCTCCACTGTCTCCTGCTTGCCGCCCATCTTAGCCTGTGCTCCTGGTCCTTGTCGTTGTGCCATCACGTGTACACCCCAACCTGCGACTCAGTGGATCCATCTCACCAGCCTGAACCCCTGGATACACAACTATGATCTACGTTGAGCCACTTCTTGGCGGGATGGATGATGAGACCCCTCTACCTCCCTCCATGACAGATATTTCAGACTGGGCGAGTCACATGAGTCATCTTTCTCGCCTTGGGCTGGCTGCGGCCACACTGCTCCAGAACGGCCATTAATTCCATCGCGCTCTGTCACTATGTCGATATTCTCTGCGACAAGGCACCGATGGTTTACAATACAATTTCTATATATTTTTTTCTCTGCTGAGTTCTTCCTGGGGGAAATATCTGCAGCTGATGTCCGGAGAAAAGCAAGTGTGCGACATTTATAGCTTCAGACTATAAATCAGTATGGGGGGAGCTGCCAGGCTAGTGGACTGGTTTAGCAGAACCATAAGTTGCATTGAAAGAGCGCCACCTCGTGGATGGCTCTATGAATGATCATTCATCGGTACTGCACTCAGCTACTGTCAAAGTGAATGTCATCTCGGCTGCAGTACCAAGAATGGCCACTATATAGTGTGCGGCGCTGTGCTGTTCCGTCTCCATGTGCTGATCTGTGGGGGTGCTGGATGTCGGACCACCGACATGATATCTGATGACCTATCCCAAGGCAAGGTCATTATCAGTATCAATCCTGAACAGCCCCTTTAAGTCCATTCACCAAGCATTTGGATTGCAGGTTGCGTTATATCCCAACATACTGATATATGTCGCTGTGCATTATATATTCTCCGGCTGGCGCTGTGACAGGTGACGGTGTTCATCGATAAATCTCCGATTACTCACCGCTTCAGATGCAAAAAATAGCTCAGCAGTGGGCGCGGATCAGGATGCGATGCTACGTACGAAGAGGATTTATGATTTCTCCCAGGACTTGTCAAACAGGAGATGAGAACTGGAGATCTGGGAAAGCGGCAGCTCAAAACCACAGAAGATATCAACCTTCCTGTCCTTAGGGAAGCCCAAAAAAGAAGGAAAACAAGCGTAAATTAACCATTGAGATGAGCTGTGCTTAGGATGTTCCAATCTATCTTATACTCGGAGAAGCAGAAAATCATTGTTTACAGAGGGGAATAGGAGATTTTCAAATCCACCTTCAATAGCCTCTTTAGAAAGATGTAAAAAAGAATCATTTTGCAGCACTACAAATTACCACCAGGTGGCACTGCAAAAAACATTGCCTTTAAATAATAAAAAGGTAGCAATATTTAGAGCAAAAAACACTGACCTTCTATGCTGGTCTTGGATGGTAAACCAGTGCAGATCAACTTGTATATAGCCAGGAAATGTCGGAAAAAAGAATTAGGCAGTTGAATATTAACATTTCCATCTGGTGCCAGAGGAGGCGTCTGATGAAGATCCAGGCTGCCGTAGGAGGTATCTGAGGGAGAGGTGGGCTTCTGGAGGAGGCATTCGAGGGGCATAGCAGGACATGGTGTCTGAGGGGGAGGCGATCTGCTGTAGTAGGCATCTGAGGGGAAGGCGGGCTTCTAGGGAATGCATCAAAATTGGGGACAGGCGGCTAGAGGGAGCGAATGAGGAGGGGTGGGCTGCTGGAGGGGATGTCTGAAGTTGAGGTGGGCTGCCGGAGTAGGCGTCTGAGGAAGAATTGGGCTGCCAGAGGAGGTGTCTGAGGAAGAGTTGGGCTGCCAGAGGAGGCGTCTGAGGAAGAGTTGGGCTGCCAGAGGAGGCATCTGAAGAAGAGTTGGGCTGCCAAAAGAGGTGTCTGAGAAAGAGTTGGGCTGCCAGAAGAGGTGTCTAACAAAGAGTTGGGCTGCCAGAAGAGGTGTCTGAGAAAGAGTTGGGCTGCAAAAGGAGGTGTCTGAGGAGGAGTCAGGCTGCCAGAGGAGGCATCTGAAGAAGAGTTGTGCTGACAGAGGAGATGTCTGAGAAAGAGTTGGGCTGCCAGAGGAGGTGTCTGAGGAGGAGACGGCTGAGAGGAGGTGTCTGAGGAAGAGTTGGGCTGCCAGAGGAGGCATCTGACGAAGAGTTGGGCTGCCAGAGGAGGCACCTGAGGAAGAGTTGGGCTGCCAGAGGAGGTGTCTGAGAAAGAATTGGGCTGCCAGAGGAGGTGTCTGAGGAAGAGTTGGGCTGCCAGAGAAGGCATCTTGAGGAGGAGTCAGGCTGCCAAAGGAGGTATCTGAGGAAGAGTTGGGCTGCCAGAGGAGATGTCTGAGGAAGAGTTGGGCTGCCAGAAGAGGTGTCTGAGGAGGAGTCAAGCTGCCAGAGGAGGCATCTGAGGAAGAGTCGGGCTGCCAGAGGAGGTGTCTGAGGAAGAGTTGGTCTGCCAGAGGAGGTGTCTGAGGAGGAGTCAGGCTGCCAGAGGAGGCGTCTGAGGAAGAATTGTGTCAGGACTCTGAACATTTTTTACCTTTTGTGCATTACTGCCCTTTTCCAAGATGGCGTCTTTGGTCTCATGTGCACTATGTCTTCCTGCTATAAAACTCCACCCCAGCCTTCAGTCTGTGCTAGAGTATTCTGCCTTGCATCCAGCTCCTGACCTCTGATTACTCCCTGGCTATATACCTGCTCCTGTGAACCTGTGTGGTGATCCTGCTACTCTGCTCTGAGTTCCTGCTGCATACACCAGTTTCCAGTAATCCTCCTTCATCTGCTGCTCGTGTTTACTTCCATCTGAATTTGCTGGACTTGTAAGCTGTTTCTGCTCTGCAAAAACCTGAGACTATTAACCAGGCCTCCCTGGTTGAGCTAAGATATTATTTGAACTGCCTTATAAGCATATCTATCTGTGTTTTGGACTAAGCAAGGACTTATTCGTGTCAAGTATCCTCAAGAATAATTGTTCTTCATTGACTTTCTGCGTGATTCCATTTTCCTCTGAAGTTTCCTATAGACTGCGTTTAATATTTACACCAAGTGTTGTGGACTTGAGTTTCTCTCTGCACCTGTTTGAATCACCGTGTGATAATATAGACTTTACCACTTATAAAACTGTGTCCTGTAGTTGTCTTGTTCCACGCAAAGAGTCTCCTGAGTTATCCCCTATAATTATTACAGGATACTCTAGCCATAAAAAAAAAGGAGACTGCTGGAACAATGACTGCAGAAAGCAGATTAGAGCAGGTGTTTTCCATAACTAGATCACTGCAGAAAGATGTGGAAGGTCTGCAAAAGAAGTTTGGAAGCTTTGAACACAATCAACAAGTGTTTGGACAAACTTTGCAGGACTTAAGCAACCGCATGGCAGCCCAGGAAAACAAACTTGCTGGCATAGAGCATGGATGGGCTTTTCAGGACATAAGCACGCAAATAGCTGCACAAGTGACTTTACCCACTGGGCAACCGCCACCAGCTAGCCCACCTAAGTTGCCCCCATTCAGATTTAATTGTGATTGCGACAAATTTCGTGGCTTTGTGAATCAATGTATGCTATATTTTGATGTGCATGCTGACCGTTTTCCTACTGATAGATCCAAAGTATTGTGTGTAATAATGCTACTGATCTCACGAGCGCTCGCCTGGGCGAATCCAATGATTGAGTCTCGCGACCCACGGTTAAATAACTTGGATGATTTCTTGGCCGCTATGGCATTAATGTTTGTTGACCCTAATCACCGTGCAACCGCTGAATCTGCTTTGTTGTCTTTACACCAGACTAAACGTTCTGTTATTGAGTATGCCACTGAATTCAGGAGATTAGCGGTAGATACCAATTGGGACAGTTATGCACAATTGCCTGTTTTTAAAAGGGGTCTGTCTAGTATTATAAAAGATGAACTAACTCGCTCTGAGTCACCACAAGAGCTAGAGACATTTATACAGCATTGTGTGCACATAGACATTCGCCTTACTGAGCGTAGGCAGGAGAAATTTGCTGCATATAACCGTATTTCTAACTTTTCCCTTCCTTCCAAAGAGCCTGCAGGTAAAACCTCTCGGGAGGTGGAGGAGGTGCCCATGCAAATTGATTCCGTTCAGAGGCGCGAGATCAATGAGCGCCAGGAGCATCGCCTTCGTGAAAGTCTATATTTCTACTGCGGCCAGTCTGACCACTTCTTGATCAATTTTCCTAAGTGTCCTAGACGGCCTAACAAGGTGCCAGCAGCAGTAGGGGAGTATGACAACTGTGATGATGAATCTGACATCTCTGAATGTAGCCTGCCTTTAAACGCTGTATTCCATTCACTTTCTATGACTTCACCCCCCAAGGAGCTGAAGGAGATGAACTCTCACTGTTCTTTCCCTATTAAGATCCTGTGTTATGGACAGTGGATTTCCAGTGCAGCTATGATTGGCTCTGGTGCAGGTGGCAATTTCATGGATATCACATTTGCCAAGGAACATGGTATTAAAATTCAGCAAAGAGCCTCTCCAATTACCATGGAAACAGTGGATGGGTCACCTTTAATCTCTGGGCCTGTGGATCAGGAGACCGTACCCCTTGAAATTTTGTTGGAGCCTAATCATCAGGAGCAACTTTCTTTCTTGCTAATTTCTTCTCATTTTCCTGTGATTTTAGGCATTCCTTGGTTGCGTTCTCAGAACCCAATTATCAACTGGGAGACCAAGGAGATTATCTTTCCAACAAGGAGCAACTCAGCGTTAACAGAAGCTGTCCCTGAGTCCACGGCTACGGAACCACATGTACAGGTATTTTCTTTACCTCCAGCATATAAAGAGTTCTCTGACATCTTTGACAAGAAGAATGCAGATCAGCTTCCTCCACACAGGCATTATGACTGTCCCTTTGAGCTGCTTCCTGGGGCAGCTATTCCTTTTGGTAACGTATACCCTTTGGCGGCACCTGAGCTTTAAGCCTTAAAGGAGTATATTGATGAAAATCTGGCCAAAGGCTGCATACGTCCTTCTTCCTCAGCAGCAGGGACACCTATATTTTTTGTAAAAAAGAAGGATGGGACCCTGAGACCCTGTGTTGACTATTGGGAACTCAATAAGGTAACCGTACGAAACCGTTACCCTTTGCCTCTGATTCCCGAATTACTGGAAAGAGTCTGCCATGCTAAAGTGTTCTCTAAACTGGATCTTCGTGGGGCTTATAATTTGGTGCATATTCGTCCAGGGGATGAGTGGAAGACAGCATTCCGATGCCGGTATGGACACTTTGAATATCTCGTGATGCCCTTCGGGCTTTGTAATGCCCCTGCAACGTTTCAACACCTTGCTAATGACATTTTCAGAGATTTGTTGGACCAGTTTGTGGTGATCTATTTGGGCGATATTCTAATCTTTTCTGACTCTCTACAGGAACATGAAGAACATGTCAAAGCTGTTTTAAGATGTCTGAAAGAGAACCATCTGTATATCAAGCCGGAGAAATGCGAGTTCCATCGTTCTGAGATACAGTTCTTAGGTTATATCATCTCTCCCCAGAGGCTGAACATAGAATCTGGTAAGATTCAGGCTATCCTTGACTGGCCGGTACCCAAGAACGTTAAGGAGGTCCAACGTTTTATTGGTTTTGCAAATTTCTACAGACTCTTCATTCAAAATTTTTTTGATATTGTCCGTCCCATTACTTCCTTGACAAAGAAGGAAAAGCCCTTTAAGTGGTCATCTCAGGCTCAAGAAGCTTTTGATCGGCTTAAGATCTGTTTCACATCAGCACCGCTGTTGATACACCCAGATCCAACACTTTCATTCATTCTGGAGGTGGACGCTTCTGATAATGCTTTGGGGGCTATTCTCTTCCAAAGAACTGGAGAGAAGAGTCTGCTACATCCTTGTGCTTTCTTTTCCCGTAGACTAACCTCAGCAGAGAAGAATTATGACGTGGGAGACAAGGAATTGCTGGCTATTATTGCGGCTTTCAAAGAATGGAGGCATCATCTGCAAGGAGCTGCACAACAGATCATAGTGCTAACTGACCATTGCAATTTAGAGTTCCTTAGATCCGCTAGATGTCTTTCTCCTCGTCAGGCTCGTTGGAACTTATTTTTAAATCAATTTAACTTTGTTATCTCGTACCGTCCAGGTTCTCGTAATGGGAAGGCTGATGCTTTATCCCGAATCCATGCTGAGGATTCCGTACCTGGAGCCCCGTCCAAGACCATTCTATCTGATGCCAATTTCATGGGAGTTATCCACGATCAGGACTTGTGGAAGGAGTGCAGGGAGGCCTATGACGGTGATGTATTTCTGGCCAACCCACCTGTGGATATTAATCTTGTCTTTAAGGGTGGCATGTGGTTCAGAGATCGACGTATCTACGTCCCTGAGGTCGTCCGTCTGCAGATCCTCAAGTTGGTACATGACTCCAAGTTGGCTGGTCACAGGGGGGTACAGAAGACACAAGAGTTCCTGAGCCGATTCTTCTGGTGGCCAACTTGCCTGAAGGATACCAAGGACTATGTTCTCTCTTGCGAGGTATGTGCCCGTTACAAGACTCCTCATGTGGCACCTACGGGTCTTCTACAACCATTACCTGTTCCGTCCCCCCCTTGGGGGTCTATATCAATGGACTTTATTGTGGAGCTGCCTACATCGGGGGGCATGAATACAATCATGGTGGTAGTTGATCGCCTGAGTAAAGCTGCTAATTTTGTTCCATGCACCGGCCTCCCCTCAGCTAAAGATGCAGTGAACTTGGTTATACAGAATGTCTTTCGGTTGCATGGGGTTCCGGATGAGATCATCTCTGTCCGTGGAGTACAGTTCACTTCAAGTTTCTGGAAGGGGTTTTGCTCTGCACTCAATATTAATGTCTGTCTCTCTTCCGCTTACCATCCCCAGACAAATGGTCAGACTGAGCGTACCAACCAGACTCTGGAACAATATCTAAGATGCTATGTCAGCCATCTCCAGGATGATTGGTTGAAGTTGCTGCCGTTAGCCGAATTTTCATATAATAATTCTCAGAGCGCCTCCACTAAATTTACACCTTTCTTTGCCAATCTGGGTTATCATCCGTGTATTTTACCTAGGTCTCCAATTAATTCTCCGGTTCCGGCAGTGGAGGAAAGGCTGACTGCGATGAGACAAAATCTGGAGGTTCTGAAGGAATCCCTGACCACAGCTCAAGAACGTTATAAGAGATCGGCTGATAGATTCCGTAAACCTGCACCCATGTTCAAGGTAGGAGATTCCGTGTGGTTAGCAACTAAGAATCTGAAGTTAAACGTTCCTTCACAAAAACTTGAACAGAAATTAATTGGCCCTTTCAAGATCAACGGTATTGTGAGCTCTGTGGCCTGCCGGCTGAAGCTGCCTAGGACTATAAAGTACACCCAGTTTTTCATGTATCTTTACTAAAGCCTGTATCTCCTAATACCTTCCAGGGACGTGTTGTGCCACCTCCGCAGCCTGTGGTGATTGATGGGCAAGAACAATTTGTGGTGGAGTATCATACCGCTGCTGCCGCCTCCTCGCTCGCTCCCGGCCTCCGCTTCTCGTGCGCGCACGCATACCAGGTTCAGTGCTGCGCGTGTGCACTTCTGATCTTCTGTCGGCGTCTCCTCTATGGTCCTGGAGGACTAGTACCCGGAAGTCGGTCCTCCTTATTGTCCTCTCTATGGTTCTGGAGGTCTGTTACCCGGAAGTGCTACCCTGCCTTTAGGTATTTAAACTGCTTCCTGCCGTCCCTCTGTGCCTGGTTATCATTTGTTCCTTCAGGTGTTCCTGGCCGCTCTTAGTCTCTGTGAAGTTCGTTTTTCCCTTTGACTTTGGGTTTATCCTGTCTTTCCTGTATCCTGTTAGCCTCTGCGTTCCCTCAGTTCCTCCGCCAGTCCCTGCACTGCTGCAGTTTACCCACCAGTCCTGTGTCTCTGCAGTACTCACCTATCCTGTGGTCCTACTACCTCCGCCTCTTCTTGGTCTTCTCCGGTCCTGGTCCTCCAGCTTCCGTGGCGATAGTCCCTCACGGGCCTGCCCCTAACTCTCCCTGTATAGGGGGCGGTCTATCTGGTCAGCTCGTCCGTGAGGGGTTCATCATCGCGGTCTAGAGGGTCCACTTTCCGTTTTCCCTCTTTGAATCGTCACACTCACATTTGGACTGTACTCGGATGACATCTGAGTGCAGCCTGATTCTTACAGCATAACAGTATAACCAGGCCATGGACCCCGCTGAGGTCTCTGCCACTCAAAAGGAGTTACTTTTTTTGTGGGAGAACCAGACTAGAATCATGCCCTTTCTCAAGAACATGGAGTCTCGTCTCGCGACGTTACAGTAATGCTGTAAGTACGACCCTGGTAATGCTACTCAGTTGGCGGCTCTTCAGCAAGAGTTAAGTCAACAACGGGACACTCAGTCCCATATTTTGAATTTTATGGCCTCTGTCGATAATCGACTTCTCTCTCTTCAGACTGCCGCTTCTGCTCCTGTACAGGCGTCCGCTCCACAGCCCTCGCTCCGTCTTGCCAGGCCACCTCGGTATGGTGGGGATCCTAAATTATGTTGCGGGTTTCTCAACCAGTGTCAACTACACTTTGAATTATCCCCGCTACTGTACCCAACTGACCTAGCTAAGGTGGCTTTTGAGATGTCCCATTTGGAGGGCGAGGCTTTGGCTTGGGTGAACCCTCTTTGGGAGCGAGATGATCCAGTGGTTTCTCAACTTGCTCTCTTTTTAGACACCTTCCGCAAGGTGTTTGATGAACCTGGTCGTCTGGTATCGACTACTGAGTCCCTTTTCAACCTTAGTCAGGGGACCCTTTCTGTAGCTCAATATGCCATCCGTTTCTGGACGCTGTCCTCTGATTTAGGTTGGAATAATGAGGCTTTGGTGGGAGCATTTTGGCGAGGTTTGTCTTCTCGTATTAAGTATGAGCTGGCAGGGCGGGATACTCCTGCTTTAGATGACCTTATTTCTTTGGCAACTCGCATTGATTTGCGGTTCCAGGAGCGCTCTCGTGAGGTTGTCAGAGAGAGGCGATCTCCTCGTTTATCCTCCGTTACACGTGGTACTTCTCTTTCCCAAACCACTGCAGCTTCTTCCTCTTCTTCCCCTGAGCCTATGCAGGTTGATCGCCTCAAGCCTGCCGAACAACGCCGAAAGGAGAGACTCGCACAGGGCATATGCTTTTATTGTGGCAGCGCTTCTCATCTTCTGCGTTCTTGTCCCCAGAAGCCGGGAAACGCCTCCGCCTAGGTCAGGTAAGAGAGGCCTCCCTAGGTAGCCATGATTCCTCTCCACCTTTGATTTTGCCTGTTATTTTACACATGGGTTCCAGTCGCTTCTCTCTTGAGGCTTATGTAGATTCTGGTGCGGCTGGGAATTTTGTTCAACTTGAGCTGGTCGAGAGGCTTGGGATTCCTGTCAGATCCTTGGAGGTTCCTAGGCAAATAGCTTCTGTCGACGGTCAGCCTTTGCGGGAGGTCGTTTCTTCTGTCACAGAGGAGATTGAGATTCAAATTGGAGCTTTACATAGAGAAATGTTGGCATTTTATGTTTTACCGTCTTTATCCCATGCATTTCTTTTAGGACTCCCCTGGCTAAGAAACCATGAACCTACTCTGAATTGGCATACTGGAGACGTCCTATCCTGGGGACAGTTTTGTCAAAACAGATGCCTGCTTCCCGTCAAGCCTGCTAGTTTCTCTCCCTCGGCTCCGGAACTAGCGAATCTACCCTCAGCTTATCACTCTTTTTCGGACGTTTCAACAAAAAGGAAGCAGAGGTCTTACCTCCGCATCGCCCATACGACTGTCCGATAGATCTTGTATCCGGTTCTACTCCTCCTAGAGGTCGTATTTATCCTCTGTCACCCTCCGAGACTCAAGCCATGTCTGAATACGTTCAAGAGAATCTGGCCAGAGGCTTTATACGGAAGTCCTCCTCACCTGCAGGCGCTGGTTTTTTCTTCGTCAAGAAGAAGGACGGTTCCCTTCGTCCCTGCATTGATTACCGTGGCCTCAATAACATCACCATTAAAAACAAGTATCCACTTCCTCTCATCCCAGAACTTTTTGATCGTCTGCATGGAGCACGAATCTTCACTAAACTGGATCTCAGAGGAGCTTACAACTTGATCCGAATTCGTTCGGGAGATGAATGGAAGACTGCATTTAACACCAGAGACGGTCATTATTAGTATTTGGTGATGCCTTTCGGCTTATGTAATGCTCCTGCAGTTTTTCAAGAGTTGGTGAATGATGTTTTTCGGGACCTACTTTACACCTGTGTAGTGGTGTACTTGGACGACATCCTTGTGTTTTCACCGGATCTGCTTTCTCATAGGAGACATGTGCGGCAAGTTCTTCTCCGTCTGAGGGAGAATCGTCTGTATGCTAAACTTGAGAAGTGTGCCTTCGAACAGTCATCCCTGCCGTTCCTGGGCTTCATCATCTCTGATTCTGGTCTGTGTATGGATCCGGCTAAAGTTTCTGCCGTACTCAACTGGCCACGTCCGCTTGGGGTTAAGGCGATTCAGCGTTTTCTAGGATTCGCGAATTACTATCGGCAATTTATTCCTCTTTTCTCCTCCTTGTCGGCTTCCATCTCTTCTTTGATAAAGAAGGGTGCCAATCCTCGTCTTTGGCCAGCAGAGGCTGAAAAGGCTTTTCATTCTCTCAAAGAAGCATTCGCCTCTGCTCCTTTACTCCATCGCCCTGAAGCTAATAAACCCTTCTTCCTAGAGGTTGACGCTTCTGGTGTCGGTGCCAGAGCTGTGCTTTCTCAGAAGTCTTCTACTGGTCGTCTTGTGCCCTGTGGTTTCTTCTCCAAGAGTTTCTCTTCTTCTGAAAGAAATTATTCCATTGGTGACAGAGAACTTTTGGCCATTAAATTGGCCTTAGAGGAGTGGAGATATCTGTTGGAAGGAGCCTTACATCCCTTTGTCATCTTTACGGATCATAAGAATTTGGCATAGATCCGTTCAGCGCACCGACTGAATCCACGACAGGCCAGGTGGGCCTTGTTCTTTGCCCGATTTGACTTTGAACTTTGCTTCCTGCCTGGAGAAAAGAACTTCAAAGCTGACGCTCTATCCAGGTCCTTCTTGTCGGTGGACACTGAGGAGGAGTCCTCGCACATCATTGACCCCGCTAAAATCATCACACTTGCTCCAGTATCTATGACCTCTTTACCTCCGGGTAAGACTTTCGTTTCTGAGAGGAACAGGAGACGTGTGTTACTCTGGGGACATGCTTCCAAGCTAGCAGGACATGTCGGATTCAAGAAAACTCTTGATCTAATATCTCGTTACTACTGGTGGCCGACTCTTTTGAAGAATGTCCAAGCTTTTGTGGTCTCTTGTCCTTCCTGTGCCAAGAACAAAGTACCCAGGCGGCTTCCTTCCGGGCTTCTTCCTCTTCCAGTGCCTACCGCTCCGTGGCAACATATCGCAATGGATTTCTTAACTGATCTGCCTCGTTCCTGTGGTTGTACCGTCATCCTCGTGGTTGTGGACCGTTTTTCTAAAATGGCACATTTCATTGCTCTTCCTGGACTGCCTTTGGCTCCTGAACTGGCGAAGATTTTTGTTCAACATATTTTTCGCATTCATGGTCTTCCACAGCACATTGTTTCTGACCGGGGAGTTCAGTTCACCGCTCGTTTCTGGAGATCTCTCTGTAAGTCATTGAACATTTTGCTTGATTTTTCTTCAGCCTATCATCCACAGTCCAACAGCCAAGTGGAGCGTACCAATCAGATCCTGGTTACTTATCTCCGGCATTTCTCCAACGCTCATCAAAATGATTGGTCTGACTTACTACCATGGGCCGAGTTTTCTTATAATAACCACACCAGCGAAGCTTCTACCAAATCTCCATTTTTTGTCATCTACGGACAACACCCTGGTCTTCCTCTACCAGTTCCTCCTGTCTCTACTGTGCTGGCGGCAGATCTTCTGTCTAGAGAATTCTCCAGGGTTTGGCAGGAGACTGCTCTCGAACTAGCTCAGCATAGGATGAAGAGGCATGCAGATAAAAGGCGTCTCGATTCTCCTATGTTCCATCCGGGGGATAAGGTCTGGCTTTCTTCTAGATTTATTCGCCTTAAAATCCCTTCACATAAACTGGGTCCCCGTTATATTGGTCCTTTCGAGGTTTTGGCACGTATTAACAACGTTTCTTATAAACTTAAGTTACCTGCCTCTCTTCGTATCCCTAATTCCTTTCATGTATCTCTCCTTAAGCCTGTAGTTTTTAATCGGTTTCATACCTCGACTCTTTCTTCACCTTCGCCTGTTTCCGCAGACAATGTTTTTGAGGTTAAGGACATTTTGGCCATGAAAAAAATTAGAGGTAGAACTTTGTTTTTGGTCGACTGGAAGGGTTTCGGTCCTGAGGAGAGATCCTGGGAGCCTCGGGAGAATATTCAGGCTCCTCGAATTTTAGCTAAGTTTCTTTCTGGCCTAAAGAGGAGGGAGGTATGTAAAGACGGGGGTACTATCATACCGCTGCTGCCGCCTCCTCGCTCGCTCCCGGCCTCTGCTTCTCGTGCGCGCGCGCATACCAGGTTCAGTGCTGCGCGTGTGCACTTCTGATCTTCTGTCAGCGTCTCCTCTATGGTCCTGGAGGACTAGTACCCGGAAGTCGGTCCTCCTTATTGTCCTCTCTATGGTTCTGGAGGTCTGTTACCCGGAAGTGCTACCCTGCCTTTAGGTATTTAAACTGCTTCCTGCCGTCCCTCTGTGCCTGGTTATCATTTGTTCCTTCAGGTGTTCCTGGCCGCTCTTAGTCTCTGTGAAGTTCGTTTTTCCATCTGACTTTGGGTTTATCCTGTCTTTCCTGTATCCTGCTAGCCTCTGTGTTCCCTCAGTTCCTCTGCCAGTCCCTGCACTGCTGCAGTTTACCCACCAGTCCTGTGTCTCTGCAGTACTCACCTATCCTGTGGTCCTACTACCTCCGCCTCTTCTTGGTCTTCTCCGGTCCTGGTCCTCCAGCTTCCATGGCGATAGTCCCTCATGGGCCTGCCCCTAACTCTCCCTGTATAGGGGGCGGTCTATCTGGTCAGCTCGTCCGTGAGGGGTTCATCGTCGCGGTCTAGAGGGTCCACTTTCAGTTTTCCCTCTTTGAATCGTCACACTCACATTTGGACTGCACTCGGATGACATCTGAGTGCAGCCTGGTTCTTACAGCATAACATGAAGGAAATTATTGATTCCAGGATTCGCAGGAATCGGCTCCAATATCTGATAAGATGGCAGGGATATCCCCCTGAGGAAGACTCTTGGGAACCTGTGGAAAACATCAATGCCCAACAGAAGATTTCTCATTTTCATCAGAGATTCCCTGAGAAACTAGGTCCAGGATCATCCTGAGGCCGCTTCTAAGGAGGGAGTAATGTCAGGACTCTGAACATTTTTTACCTTTTGTGCATTACTGCCCTTTTCCAAGATGGCGTCTTTGGTCTCATGTGCACTGTGTCTTCCTGCTATAAAACTCCACCCCAGCCTTCAGTCTGTGCTAGAGTATTCTGCCTTGCATCCTGCTCCTGACCTCTGATTACTCCCTGGCTATATACCTGCTCCTGTGAACCTGTGTGGTGATCCTGCTACTCTGCTCTGAGTTCCTGCTGCATACACCAGTTTCCAGTAATCCTCCTTCATCTGCTGCTCGTGTTTACTTCCATCTGCATTTGCTGGACTTGTAAGCTGTTTATGCTCTGCAAAAACCTGAGACTATTAACCGGGCCTCCCTGTTTGAGCTAAGATATTATTTGAACTGCCTTATAAGCATATCTATCTGTGTTTTGGACTAAGCAAGGACTTATTCGTGTCAAGTATCCTCAAGAATAATTGTGCTTCATAGACTTTCTGCGTGATTGCATTTTCCTCTGAAGTTTCCTATAGACTGCTAAGCTGCGTTTAATATTTACACCAAGTGTTGTGGACTTGAGTTTCTCTCTGCACCTGTTTGAATCACCGTGTGATAATATAGACTTTACCGCTTAAAAAACTGTGTCCTGTAGTTGTCTTGTTCCACGCAAAGAGTCTCCTGAGTTATCCCCTATAATTATTACAAGTTGGGCTGACAGAGGAGGTATCTGAGGAAGAGTTGGACTGCCAGAGGAGGTGTCTGAGGAAGAGTTGGGCTGCCAGAGGAGGTGTCTGAGGTAGAGTTGGGCTGCCAGATGAGGCATCTGAGGAAGAGTTGGACTGCCAGAGGCACTGTCTGAGGAAGAGTTGGGCTGCCAGAGGAGGCGTCTGAGGAGGAGTCAGGCTGCCAGAGGAGGCGTCTGAGGAGGAGTCAAGGCTGACAGAGGAGGTGTCTGAGGAAGAGTTGGGCTGCCAGAGGTGGTGTCTGAGGAAGAGTTGGGCTGCCAGAGGAGATGTCTGAGGGAGAGGCGGGCTGCTGAATGAGGAGTACGATGGGGAGTCGGGCTGCCAGAGGAGGTGTCTCAGGAAGAGTTGGGCTGCCAGAGGAGGTGTCTGAGCAAGAGTTGGGCTGCCAGAGGAGGTGTCTGAGGAAGAGTTGGGCTGCCAGAAGAGGTGTCTGAGGAAGAGTTGGGCTGCCAGAAGAGGCATCTGAGGAGGAGTCAAGCTGCCAGAGGAGGCATCTGAGGAAGAGTTCGGCTGCCAGAGGAGGTGTCTGAGCAAGAGTTGGGCTGCCAGAAGAGGTGTCTGAGGAAGAATTGGGCTGCCAAAAGAGGCATCTGAGGAGGAGTCAAGCTGCCAGAGGAGGCGTCTGAGGAGGAGTCAGGCTGCCAGAGGAGGTGTCTGAGGAAGAGTTGGGCTGCCAGAGGAGGTGTCTGAGGAGGAGTCAGGCTGCCATAGGAGGCATCTGAGGAAGAGTTGGGCTGCCAAAGGAGGTGTCTGAGGAGGAGTCAGGCTGCCAGAGAAGGCGTCTGAGGAAGAGTTGGGCTGCCAGAGGAGGCATCTGAGGAAGAGTTGGGCTGCCAGAGGAAGTGTCTGTGGAAAAGTTGGACTGCCAGAGAAGTCGTCTGAGGAAGAGTTGGGCTACCAGAGGAGGTGTCTGAGGAAGAGTTGGGCTGCCAGAAGAGGCATCTGAGGAGGAGTCAAGCTGTCAGAGGAGGCATCTGAGGAAGAGTTGGGCTGCCAGAGGAGGTGTCTGAGGAAGAGTTGGGCTGCCAGAAAAGGTGTCTGAGGAGGAGTCAGGCAGCCAGAGGAGGCATCTGAGGAAGAGTTAGGCTGACAGAGGATCTGTCTGAGAAAGAGTTGGGCTGCCAGAGGAGGTGTCTGAGGAGGAGTCAGGCTGCCAGAGGAGGCATCTGAGGAAGAGTTGGGCTGACAGAGGATCTGTCTGAGAAAGAGTTGGGCTGCCAGAGGAGGTGTCTGAGGAGGAGTCAGGCTGCCATAGGAGGCATCTGAGGAAGAGTTGGGCTGCCAAAGGAGGTGTCTGAGGAGGAGTCAGGCTGCCAGAGAAGGCGTCTGAGGAAGAGTTGGGCTGCCAGAGGAGGCATCTGAGGAAGAGTTGGGCTGCCAGAGGAAGTGTCTGTGGAAGAGTTGGACTGCCAGAGAAGTCGTCTGAGGAAGAGTTGGGCTACCAGAGGAGGTGTCTGAGGAAGAGTTGGGCTGCCAGAAGAGGCATCTGAGGAGGAGTCAAGCTGTCAGAGGAGGCATCTGAGGAAGAGTTGGGCTGCCAGAGGAGGTGTCTGAGGAAGAGTTGGGCTGCCAGAAAAGGTGTCTGAGGAGGAGTCAGGCTGCCATAGGAGGCATCTGAGGAAGAGTTGGGCTGCCAGAGGGACTGTCTGAGGAAGAGTTGGGCTGCCAGAGGAGGTGTCTGAGGAAGAGTTGGGCTGCCAGAGGAGGCATCTGAGGAAGAGTTGGGCTGCCAGAGGCACTGTCTGAGGAAGAGCTGGGCTGTCAGAGGAGGCGTCTGAGGAGGAGTCAGGCTGCCAGAGGAGGCGTCTGAGGAGGATTCAAGGCTGGCAGAGGAGGTGACTGAGGAAGAGTTGGGCTGCCAGAGGTGGTGTCTGAGGAAGAGTTGGGCTGCCAGAGGAGATGTCTGAGGGAGAGGCGGGCTGCTGAATGAGGAGTACGATGGGGAGTTGGGCTGCCAGAGGAGGTGTCTGAGCAAGAGTTGGGCTGCCAAAGGAGGTGTCTGAGGAAGAGTTGGGCTGCCAGAAGAGGTGTCTGAGGAAGAGTTGGGCTGCCAGAAGAGGCATCTGAGGAGGAGTCAAGCTGCCAGAGGAGGCATCTGAGGAAGAGTTCGGCTGCCAGAGGAGGTGTCTGAGCAAGAGTTGGGCTGCCAGAGGAGGTGTCTGAGGAAGAGTTGGGCTGCCAGAAGAGGCATCTGAGGAGGAGTCAAGCTGCCAGAGGAGGCGTCTGAGGAAGAGTTGGGCTGCCAGAGGAGATGTCTGAGGAAGAGTTGGGCTGCCAGAGGAGGTGTCTGAGGAAGAGTTGGGCTGCCAGAAGAGGCATCTGAGGAGGAGTCAAGCTGCCAGAGGAGGCGTCTGAGGAAGAGTTGGTCTGCCAGAGGAGGTGTCTGAGGAAGAGTTGGGCTGCCAGAGGAGGTGTCTGAGGAGGAGTCAGGCTGCCAGAGGAGGCATCTGAGGAAGAGTTGGACTGACAGAGGAGCTGTCTGAGAAAGAGTTGGGCTGCCAGAGGAGGTGTCTGAGGAGGAGTCAGGCTGCCATAGGAGGCATCTGAGGAAGAGTTGGACTGCCAGAGGCACTGTCTGAGGAAGAGTTGGGCTGCCAGAGGAGGCGTCTGAGGAGGAGTCAGGCTGCCAGAGGAGGCATCTGAGGAGGAGTCAAGGCTGACAGGAGGTGTCTGAGGAAGAGTTGGGATGCCAGAGGTGGTGTCTGAGGAAGAGTTGGGCTGCCAGAGGAGATGTCTGAGGGAGAGGCGGGCTGCTGAATGAGTACGATGGGGAGTCGGGCTGCCAGAGGAGGTGTCTCAGGAAGAGTTGGGCTGCCAGAGGAGGTGTCTGAGCAAGAGTTGGGCTGCCAGAGGAGGTGTCTGAGGAAGAGTTGGGCTGCCAGAAGAGGCATCTGAGGAGGAGTCAAGCTGCCAGAGGTGGCGTCTGAGGAAGAGTTCGGCTGCCAGAAGAGGTGTCTGAGCAATAGTTGGTCTGCCAGAGGAGGTGTCTGAGGAAGAGTTGGGCTGCCAAAAGAGGCATCTGAGGAGGAGTCAAGCTGCCAGAGGAGGCGTCTGAGGAAGAGTTGGGCTGCCAGAGGAGGTGTCTGAGGAAGAATTGGGCTGCCAGAGGAGGTGTCTAAGGAGGAGTCAGGCTGCCAGAGGAGACATCTGAGGAAGAGTTGGGCTGACAGAGGAGCTGTCTGAGAAAGAGTTGGGCTGCCAGAGGAGGTGTCCGAGGAGGAGTCAGGCTGCCATAGGAGGCATCTGAGGAAGAGTTGGGCTGCCAAAGGAGGTGTCTGAGGAGGAGTCAGGCTGCCAGAGAAGGCGTCTGAGGAAGAGTTGGGCTGCCAGAGGAGGCATCTGAGGAAGAGTTGGGCTGCCAGAGAAGTCGTCTGAGGAAGAGTTGGGCTACCAGAGCAGGTGTCTGAGGAAGAGTTGGGCTGCCAGAAGAGGCATCTGAGGAGGAGTCAAGCTGTCAGAGGAGGCGTCTGAGGAAGAGTTGGGCTGCCAGAGGAGGTGTCTGAGGAAGAGTTGGGCTGCCAGAAACGGTATCTGAAGAGGAGTCAGGCTGCCAGAGGAGGCATCTGAGGAAGAGTTAGGCTGACAGAGGAGCTGTCTGAGAAAGAGTTGGGCTGCCAGAGGAGGTGTCTGAGGAGGAGTCAGGCTGCCATAGGAGGCATCTGAGGAAGAGTTGGGCTGCCAGAGGGACTGTCTGAGGAAGAGTTGGGCTGCCAGAGGAGGTGTCTGAGGAAGAGTTGGGCTGCCAGAGGAGGTGTCTGAGGAGGAGTCAGGCTGCCAGAGGAGGCATCTGAGGAAGAGTTGGACTGACAGAGGAGCTGTCTGAGAAAGAGTTGGGCTGCCAGAGGAGGTGTCTGAGGAGGAGTCAGGCTGCCATAGGAGGCATCTGAGGAAGAGTTGGACTGCCAGAGGCACTGTCTGAGGAAGAGTTGGGCTGCCAGAGGAGGCGTCTGAGGAGGAGTCAGGCTGCCAGAGGAGGCATCTGAGGAGGAGTCAAGGCTGACAGGAGGTGTCTGAGGAAGAGTTGGGCTGCCAGAGGTGGTGTCTGAGGAAGAGTTGGGCTGCCAGAGGAGATGTCTGAGGGAGAGGCGGGCTGCTGAATGAGTACGATGGGGAGTCGGGCTGCCAGAGGAGGTGTCTCAGGAAGAGTTGGGCTGCCAGAGGAGGTGTCTGAGCAAGAGTTGGGCTGCCAGAGGAGGTGTCTGAGGAAGAGTTGGGCTGCCAGAAGAGGTGTCTGAGGAAGAGTTGGGCTGCCAGAAGAGGCATCTGAGGAGGAGTCAAGCTGCCAGAGGTGGCATCTGAGGAAGAGTTCGGCTGCCAGAGGAGGTGTCTGAGCAAGAGTTGGGCTGCCAGAGGAGGTGTCTGAGGAAGAGTTGGGCTGCCAAAAGAGGCATCTGAGGAGGAGTCAAGCTGCCAGAGGAGGCGTCTGAGGAAGAGTTGGGCTGCCAGAGGAGGTGTCTGAGGAAGAATTGGGCTGCCAGAGGAGGTGTCTGAGGAGGAGTCAGGCTGCCAGAGGAGACATCTGAGGAAGAGTTGGGCTGACAGAGGAGCTGTCTGAGAAAGAGTTGGGTTGCCAGAGGAGGTGTCCGAGGAGGAGTCAGGCTGCCATAGGAGGCATCTGAGGAAGAGTTGGGCTGCCAAAGGAGGTGTCTGAGGAGGAGTCAGGCTGCCAGAGAAGGCGTCTGAGGAAGAGTTGGGCTGCCAGAGGAGGCATCTGAGGAAGAGTTGGGCTGCCAGAGAAGTCGTCTGAGGAAGAGTTGGGCTACCAGAGGAGGTGTCTGAGGAAGAGTTGGGCTGCCAGAAGAGGCATCTGAGGAGGAGTCAAGCTGTCAGAGGAGGCGTCTGAGGAAGAGTTGGGCTGCCAGAGGAGGTGTCTGAGGAAGAGTTGGGCTGCCAGAAAAGGTATCTGAAGAGGAGTCAGGCTGCCAGAGGAGGCATCTGAGGAAGAGTTAGGCTGACAGAGGAGCTGTCTGAGAAAGAGTTGGGCTGCCAGAGGAGGTGTCTGAGGAGGAGTCAGGTTGCCATAGGAGGCATCTGAGGAAGAGTTGGGCTGCCAGAGGGACTGTCTGAGGAAGAGATGGGCTGACAGAGGAGGTGTCTGAGGAAGAGTTGGGCTGCCAGAGGAGGCGTCTGAGGAAGATTTGGGCTGCCAGAGGTACTGTCTGAGGAAGAGTTGGGCTGCCAGAGGAGGCATCTGAGGAGAAGTCAGGCTGCCAGAGGAGGCGTCTGAGGAGGAGTCAAGGCTGGCAGAGGAGGTGTCTGAGGAAGAGTTGGGCTGCCAGAGTTGGTGTCTGAGGAAGAGTTGGGCTGCCAGAGGAGATGTCTGAGGGAGAGGCGGGCTGCTGAATGAGGAGTACGATGGGGAGTCGGGCTGCCAGAGGAGGTGTCTCAGGAAGAGTTGGGCTGCCAGAGGAGGTGTCTGAGCAAGAGTTGGGCTGCCAAAGGAGGTGTCTGAGGAAGAGTTGTGCTGCCAGAAGAGGTGTCTGAGGAAGAGTTGGGCTGCCAGAAGAGGCATCTGAGGAGGAGTTAAGCTGCCAGAGGAGGCGTCTGAGGAAGAGTTTGGCTGCCAGAGGAGGTGTCTGAGCAAGAGTTGGGCTGCCAGAGGAGGTGTCTGAGGAAGATTTGGGCTGCCAGAAGAGGCATCTGAGGAAGAGTTGGGCTGCCAAAGGAGGTGTCTGAGGAGGAGTCAGGCTGCCAGAGAAGGCGTCTGAGGAAGAGTTGGGCTGCCAGAGGAGGCATCTGAGGAAGAGTTGGGCTGCCAGAGAAGTCGTTTGAGGAAGGGTTGGGCTACCAGAGGAGGTGTCTGAGGAGGAGTCAGGCTGCCAGAGAAGGCGTCTGAGGAAGAGTTGGGCTGCCAGAGGAGGCATCTGAGGAAGAGTTGGGCTGTCAGAGAAGTCGTGTGAGGAAGAGTTGGGCTACCAGAGGAGGTGTCTGAGGAAGAGTTGGGCTGCCAGAAGAGGCATCTGAGGAGGAGTCAAGTTGTCAGAGGAGGCGTCTGAGGAAGAGTTGGGCTGCCAGAGGAGGTGTCTGAGGAAGAGTTGGGCTGCCAGAAAAGGTGTCTGAAGAGGAGTCAGGCTGCCAGAGGAGGCATCTGAGGAAGAGTTAGGCTGACAGAGGAGCTGTCTGAGAAAGAGTTGGGCTGCCAGAGGAGGTGTCTGAGGAGGAGTCAGGCTGCCATAGGAGGCATCTGAGGAAGAGTTGGGCTGCCAGAGGGACTGTCTGAGGAAGAGTTGGGCTGCCAGAGGAGGTGTCTGAGGAAGAGTTGGGCTGCCAGAGGAGGCGTCTGAGGAAGATTTGGGCTGCCAGAGGCACTGTCTGAGGAAGAGTTGGGCTGCCAGAGGAGGCGTCTGAGGAGAAGTCAGGCTGCCAGAGGAGGCGTCTGAGGAGGAGTCAAGGCTGGCAGAGGAGGTGTCTGAGGAAGAGTTGGGCTGCCAGAGTTGGTGTCTGAGGAAGAGTTGGGCTGCCAGAGGAGATGTCTGAGGGAGAGGCGGGCTGCTGAATGAGGAGTACGATGGGGAGTCGGGCTGCCAGAGGAGGTGTCTCAGGAAGAGTTGGGCTGCCAGAGGAGGTGTCTGAGCAAGAGTTGGGCTGCCAAAGGAGGTGTCTGAGGAAGAGTTGGTCTGCCAGAAGAGGTGTCTGAGGAAGATTTGGGCTGCCAGAAGAGGCATCTGAGGAGAAGTCAAGCTGCCAGAGGAGGCGTCTGAGGAAGAGTTGGGCTGCCAGAAGAGGTGTCTGAGGAGGAGTCAGGCTGCCAGAGGAGGCATCTGAGGAAGAGTTGGACTGACAGAGGAGCTGTCTGAGAAAGCGTTGGGCTGCCAGAGGAGGTGTCTGAGGAAGAGTTGGGCTGCCAGAGGAGGTGTCTGAGGAGGAGTCAGGCTGCCAGAGGAGGCATCTGAGGAAGAGTTGGACTGACAGAGGAGCTGTCTGAGAAAGAGTTGGGCTGCCAGAGGAGGTGTCTGAGGAGGAGTCAGGCTGCCATATGAGGCATCTGAGGAAGAGTTGGGCTGCCAAAGGAGGTGTCTGAGGAGGAGTCAAGCTGCCAGAGGAGGCGTCTGAAGAAGAGTTGGGCTGCCAGAGGAGGCATCTGAGGAAGAGTTGGGCTGCCAGAGGAGGTGTCTGTGGAAGAGTTGGACTGCCAGAGAAGTCGTCTGAGGAAGAGTTGGGCTACCAGAGGAGGTGTCTGAGGAAGAGTTGGGCTGCCAGAAGAGGTGTCTGAGGAGGAGTCAAGCTGTCAGAGGAGGCATCTGAGGAAGAGTTGGGCTGCCAGAGGAGGTGTCTGAGGAAGAGTTGGGCTGCCAGAAAAGTTGTCTGAGGAGGAGTCAGGCTGCCAGAGGAGGCATCTGAGGAAGAGTTAGGCTGACAGAGGAGCTGTCTGAGAAAGAGTTGGGCTGCCAGAGGAGGTGTCTGAGGAGGAGTCAGGCTGCCATAGGAGGCATATGAGGAAGAGTTGGGCTGCCAGAGGAGGTGTCTGAATATGAGTCAGGTTGCCAGAGGAGGCGTCTGAGGGAGAGTTGGGCTGCCAGAGGAGGCATCTGCGGAAGAGTTGGGCTGCCAGAAGAGGTGTCTGAGGAAGAGTTGGACTGCCAGAGAAGTCGTCTGAGGAAGAGTTGGGCTACCAGAAGAGGCGTCTGACGGGGAGGCGCTCTGCTGAATGCGGCATCTGATAGGGAATTGGGCTGCCAGGAGAGATGTCTGAGGGGGAGGTGGGCTGCTGAATGAGGCGCCTCATAGGGAGTTGGGCTGCCAGAGGAGACGTCTGAGGAAGAGTTGGGCTGCCAGAGGATGTGTCTGAGGAGGAGTCAGGCTGCCAGAGGAGGTATCTGAGGAAGAGTTGGGTTGCCAGAGGAGGTGTCTGAGGAAGAGTTGGGCTGCCAGAGGAGGTGTCTGAGGAGGAGTCAGGCTGCCAGAGGAGGCATCTGAGGAAAAGTTGGGCTGCCAGAAGAGGTGTCTAAGAAAGAGTTGGGCTGTCAGAGGAGGTGTCTGAGGAAGAGTTGGGCTGCCAGTGGAGGCATCTGAGGAGGAGTCAGGCTGCCAAAGGAGGTATCTGAAGAAGAGTTGGGCTGCCAGAGGAGGTGTCTGAGAAAGAGTTGGGCTGCCAGAGGAGGTGTCTGAGGAAGAGTTGGGCTGCCAGAGGAGCTGTCTGAGGAAGAGTTGGGCTGCCAGAGGAGTTGTCTGAGGAGGAGTCAGGCTTCCAGAGGAGGTGTCTGAGGAGGAGTCAGGTTGCCAGAGGAGGCATCTGAGGAAGAGTTGGGCTGCCAGAGGAGGTGTCTGAGGAAGAGTTGGGCTGCCAGAGGATTTGTCTGAGAAAGAGTTGGGCTGCCAGAGGAGGTGTCTGAGGAAGGGTTGGGCTACCAGAGGAGGTGTCTGACAGCTGCTTACTTTTCACTTTAAATACAAGCATTGTTGGTGGAGCTAAGGATTCATCTGTATGGGGTCATTGGGGGGAGCGCTAGCTGTTGATGGAGCCAGTGGCTGCCGGCTACCTGTGGCCAGCGAAGGTCTGCCTTAGCCTGCCATGTTTGTGGCTTGGAGGGATTATGCCGCACCTTTTTGTTGCACTTTTTAGCTCCTTTTGTCACTATCACTTTAAAAAAAAAATGGATTCTCCTTCCTTATAAGCGGCAATACACTGCGACAATTAAGTAGAATTGTTTCAGTTCAGACAGTGGAGATCATGGAGTTAGTCTGCTCACAATTTCATTAAATGATGAAAGCACATGACACGGGACAATAAGTATGATGAATGGGCAATATTTTTGCATTTTGCCGGAAATAATGCGGAGACTGAATCACGAGTGAATTAATTCTGTTATCTTTGGGTTTCGGAGAACAATTAAGCAGATACATCATCTATCACTGTGGCCGCATGAAAGCTTCGCAGGGAAAACCTAATTTGTGGACGGCGGGAAGAGGTCAAACGGTTTTAAGGAGTTTTATTTCAATTGTGTAAAGATTAACCCAGAAGACTGTCGAGGGGGACAGCAGAAGATGGAAGCCCGAAAATAAAAGAGAGGAGTTTCCAAGAGTTGTCAGATGACAGACGTTGTCAGCCTATCGAGAGTGCAGATCACCATGAATATGGATGGTGATAACCTCGGAGTCTAGACAAGCTGCTGATCACCCGACGAAAAAGCAAGACGCTCACTCGTTGGGTGTAATGATATTTTGTAATGATCACCTTTCTCGACAGCACATTGTCTTGTGTGAACAGGACCTGTGCTGCTGAGTATAAGCGCAGCCTAAGGGCCCTGAACGACTTACTAAACGGCCACTGATCGGCAACCGATTTCCTGGTTATTGAGTGTCTCACGTTGACTTTTGTAGACCCACCGTTAGGGTAGACTACGTTAGTTGTTAGAAGCTGTCAAAGCAGAAGATCGCTTCTAACAACTAATGTAGTCTACCCTAAAGGGTTTAGTGATTGTCCATTTCTGATAATCACAGAGTATCATTCTCCAGGATTGTCAAGCTGTAAGCCAAATATCACAAGTTGTCGAAGATGGTCAAACATTAAGCGAGGCATCGAGAGATCAAAGGAGGTCCCTTCCAACTCTATCATTCTAGGATTCTAGGAAGCCTGGTGTTGTATTTCCCCCATAGAGAGGATGGAGCAATGGTTTGTACGGTCAGCCACCGCTTCAGTCCAGCAGAGCATTTCAAACTTGCGATTGGTGGTGGTCACAGCAATCGGACCTCCAGTGATCAGCAGATTTCGGTGACAAGTTGCCCCACTGGGACAACCACAGATGCTATCATCACATTGGTTCTCCTCCCGAATATATGGCAGCTCTGAGCTGGATGCCACGGACGTTCAGAAGGACCAGATCCTGGATTGAATGACTATTTCTACACTTATATTTTCATGTTCTTGTCATTTCACGTCCAAAGCAATTACAAGAAGCTATATAGAAATGGCCTTTAGAGGGCGCTCTAACATCAACCACAGAGGACTGGGAACAGCAGCTCCACAGCTGCAGACTCCATTGCCCGCAGGTCTCGCTTCTCTGTGTTTTTTGGTGTTTGCTCTTTATTTAAAAATCAGAATATTTGTTGACGTTGATCCGTACATTGCATTAATCCGGGCGCCCGCCGCTAACAGCCCGTGTTCTCCTATTGCCCACCTGATTGGCATTCGCAGCTCTTATTTCTCCCCAGAGCCCGCGCTATAAAAATAAATGCGCAGATGAAAGCTCTGTTCTCCTCGACGTAGGATAACCCACCCCCTGTGATGTCTGCGCCCTGCACGTCTGTGCCGGGCGTGTGGATTTAGCTCAGTGAAGATGTTTCATTGAGATTCAAGGGGCCTCTCTTGTAGTGTTACAGAGTCATGGACGCTTCTTACCGGCTGACAATACCGCCGAGATGAAAGGAGCCGTCTCACAAAGCACCGCGGCATCCGCAGCCTGCGTCAGGGAAAGTGACAGTAAACAACAGCCAATTGGCCGGGGCCGGCTTGTTCTCCTTCTTGTTGTCAGACTTCAGACACTTACTTCCCTTTCATAACCGCAATATTGCTCTTTGCACCAAGACTTTCATGTTTCTTTAGAGTAGTTTCTTGGTAACATCCATAAAAAGTGTAAATCATGTCCATGAGGTCATAGCTAACCTAGCAACACTACAGCAGCAGGGACTATAGAAGTGGACATGCCTGAACAACAGCCAAAGTGACATGACTGCCATCTGGATATGGAAAAGTGTAAAAACTACTATAATACTGCCCCTATGTACAAGAATATAACTACTATAATACTGCTCCTATGTACAAGAATATATCTACTATAATACTGCTCCTATGTAAAAGAATATATCTACTATAATACTGCCCCTATGTACAATAATATAACTACTACTGTATAATACTGCTCCTATGTACAAGAATATAACTACTACAATACTGCCCCTATGTACAAGAATATAACTACTATAATACTGCCTCCTATGTACAATAATATAACTACTATAATACTGCCCCTATGTACAAGAATATAACTACTATAATACTGCCCCTATGTACAAGAATATAACTACTATAATACTGCCCCCTGTGTACAAGAATATAACTACTATAATACTGTCCCTATGTACAAGAATATAACTACTATAATACTGCCTCCTATGTACAAGAATATAACTACTATAATACTGCTCCTATATACAAGAATATAACTACTATAATACTGGCCCTATGTACAAGAATATAACTTCTATAATACTGCTCCTATGTACAAGAATATAACTACTATAATACTGGCCCTATGTGCAAGAATATAACTACTATAATACTGCCCCTATGTACAAGAATATAACTACTATAATACTGGCCTTATGTGCAAGAATATAACTACTATAATACTGCTCCTATGTACAAGAATATAACTACTATAATACTGGCCCTATGTACAAGAATATAACTACTGTAATACTGCTCCTATGTACAAGAATATAACTACTATAATACTGCTCCTATGTACAAGAATATAACTACTATAATACTGGCCCTATGTACAAGAATATAACTACTGTAATACTGCTCCTATGTACAAGAATATAACTACTATAATACTGCTCCTATGTACAAGAATATAACTACTATAATACTGCCCCTATGTACAAGAAAATAACTACTATAATACTGCCCCTATGTACAAGAATATAACTACTATTATACTGCTCCTATGTACAAGAATATAACTACTATAATACTGCCCCTATGTACAAGAATATAACTACCATAATACTGCTCCTATGTACAAGAATATAACTACTATAAAACTGGCCCTATGTATGGGTATGAGCAAGTCAGATAATTTCCCTATCAGGAATTCCATCTTTCTTTATACATGACCTGATATATACGGTATATATAATTTCAGCATCTGGCACGGTGTGCTCCTTGACGCTTGGTGGGCAGTGTATAGACAGCGAGGCTCCCCTGAAAACTAAGTGTCTCCTTCCCCTCGTCATCTCCCAGGGGTGACATGGAAGTCTGTGGCTATAAACACATTAAACGATTCAGCGCTCAACAAGTCGCCTGTTGTGCGGGTTGATTTGCATATGAAGACATCTTCTCCCTAATGATCCAATCAAGGTGAGGTCTAGCTGAGCCCTCGATTCTCATGTCTCATTAAGAAAGCCACGTCGAGAGGGCTGAGGACACGATGCAGTGCGCTCTAAATGGTTTATTGTTTAATGCGGCGCTGATGTGGGGACGGGGCCTGATGTTCACACCGTGGGAGCGCTGAGAAAATGAGCGCTTTTAACCAGATAATAACACTATGTGTTAAGCTTCGTTCTTCTCAAGCACTTACCACAGAGACTTGGTTATTTCTGATTTCCTTTTTCCCTTGTGAACTGAATTAGTTAAGAAGTAGAACATTTCTTTAATTCCGCACCTGAAAAACTGAAAATGTGCGTAGAATCCGTGTAGTAGTCACAAAGCCGCCATTCAATCATCTGTACTCGGATCGCGATGCACAGATCAGCTCCTAACCCCAAACTTGACGGCCTCATATTCTCTGCAGTCGGTCCGTTCACCAAAGTCCACGAAACACAAGTGTGAATCTGGTCTTATTCTTACTAAAAGGTGTAATATTCTCACCCCAGACAGTGCCCCGTCCTCATAGCAGCTGGTAATTCTGCCGAGTTGTGCTGCTGGTGCTTGTGACAACATTGTGTCACCCTGGCCACTCTTAATTATGCCAGACATACTGTTCTTTGGTTCAGTAGGTCCAGGGACATGAGCCATTGTTTCATATGAGCCTGAACATTGACTCTTGTTATGTGCTAATCTGTTGAATGCCTGCTGATGACATATTGTACACACTTTGGAGGAGAAATATGCAGGTTAATTGAACAATCGAACAATGAGGGTTATCTTCCCTCACCTTCCCCCTGTGTGAGATTGCCCTCAATATGAGCTGTGGAATATAAAAGGGGGCTGCCTCTGTTTCCAGAGAAACTCTACAGGACATCAGCCCAAGACTCAGCGGCACCAGATGGTGGAATAGAGATCTACTTTACTGTCCATCACTGAACCCATGAAGACTCTTGGAGGACCCAGGTTGGGACAATCAGGTCACCTGGCCACCTATAGTACCTCACTGTACTCGGTCAACTTTCTAAGCTTGCCGCTACCTGTGCAAGGTGCTATTGGTGGGGGTAGATGGCCCTACGGCTTGGTGACTTGCTCACTCTAGAGGTCCATAGGAATCAGGAGGGTCCTTGTTTTGTGCCTTGGTAATGGATGGGTTTTCATCGGATTTGGGTCATTCTGGTGACAGGTCCTCCTGGTCGCCCACCCTGCGGGGTGTCACACTCTCATGGATGAGTGAGCCCTACGTTGAACAGCGATTACCCTTTCTTTTTTTCGCCATTGATTTCTGGAGCGGAGAGCAGGATCTTTATACTGCGCCGTTTCACTTATTGGTTACAGTAAAATAGGACATAAAGATTTATTGTCTCTGGAGGTAAATATTGAGTCGCGGAACGGCCCTGCCAATACTTTCATTGCTACAATACAATATGTGCGCTGCTGATCCATCATTAAATCTCGCCGGAATGAATTTCCTGTTACAAGGAGACACCGGCGTTAACCTTCTCACTGCGCGGCTCAGCGCATCACTCTGTACTGCGGGTTGTCACTGCTCTGAGGCTGTGGAGCACAGAGTATTTCAGGAGAAGTGTACGCTGAGCTTGTTTGGGGTCCTGTCTTATGCGATGATGTTAGTAAGGACTGGGCGGTGTCACAATTTGAGGAGGGGAAGAGAGACATCACATAGACTGGTGCCACAGCAGCACAGAGGATTTCAGAAGAGACAGCTGATACATAATGAAGAATAGGGCTACATGTGACACGACCTGATGCGATGAGATGGCTGGAGTCAGTTGGGTCAATGACCGAATGTAAGAAAGTTGTAAGACCAGACTATACAGCTGCACAAAGTATTTAAGGATACGGGGATGATCTGATGAACAGAAGCAACCTGTTAACTCAAGTTCTTATTATCAGGCCAAGAAAAAATGTTATTTGGTAACGGGTTATGATGTGGTGGGAACGAACCGGATGACCATAGTCCACCAGCAGCACAGAGGATTTTCTGGAGCCTTACATCAGATCTACTTTGCAAGGTAAAATTCCCAACTTCAACTAAAAAAAATGGAGCAAATTTGCTAATCCTAATATTCAGTCATGGCCAAAAGTGTTGGCACCCCTGAAATTGTTCCAGAAAAGCAAGGTTCTCAAGTCCTCAGACAGTTCTCTTCTCCTCTCTCTGTTCTCCATGCTTAGTGTGGCGCACACAATGCAAAGACTGAGTCAACTTCTCCCCTTTTTATCTGCTTTCAGGTGTGATTTTCACATTGCCCACACCTGTTACTTGCCACAGGTGAATCTGAACGAGCATCACATGCTGGAAACAAAGTTGTTTGCAATGTCAACAATTTTATCCTGCACATTTTTGGGGTTTTGTATGAAATTATCTCCATTTTGCCTTTTTTCTCTGTTTTTTTTTGTGTTGTTCCTATAGCCATGAAAGAAATAAATGTGTGTATAACAAAACATGTCTAATTGCAATAATTGTCTGGGAGAAATACCTAATTTTCTGGAACAATTTCAAGGGTGCCAACACTTTCTGCCATGACTGTGTAGACAGCATAAACTTGCGGCCAATCTATCATAGTTGGATGGGTGTGAAATTTTGTGCATAGAGATAACGTTGGCACGTTTTAAGCTAAGCCATGCCCCTTTCCACAAAGCCAGGCCCATTTCCGAATGAGTCTCAAATGATAAGTAAAGTGTAAAACTGGATACAATTAGCTCCAAAATGTACCAAAATAGTCCATCTGCCCCCATCAGCCTACAGGTTGCAGATCGCTTGCTCTGCGGATCACGTCTCTCCATTAGCCGCTCATTACACAAACAGGCAAAGGTTATTATAATAAACAAATAATTGCAAACAATCTACATTTCCATTTTCCTGCTTTGCTTCCCGGCCTCACTTCTATAGACGAACATGGTTAATTGATGAGTAGCTACAAGGTGTAACGATCGGACTCTTGTAGCCTGCGGCTAGGATTAACCTTTCACGAGTCCTTTTTCATAGAAGATCCCCATTCATTAAGTATTGATCAATGTGAACTTTATAATACATAATGATTCATTAGAGTGCTGAGGCTGCGGAGCGCTCCGCGATTATCCAAGTACACAAGCAGCATCCATAGTTTACATCCATTAGCGACTAAGGTTTCGGCGTTTGTGCGAGTAGGGTGAATATGGCCGCGGCGCAACTAAAATACCGTAATAAGGAGTCGAAAAGAGAACATGAGAAAAAGGTTTAATTTGGCTGAATTATCACAGAACACGGACACGGCAGGCGATAACCTGCAAAATGTCAGGTACAAGGCAGCGCCGCAGCAAAAAGGCGAATTCAGCGAGTGCCAGGTGCAGACGCTGGACTCCCCGCTCGCTGCCAGTTACCGAGCATGAATCCGTCATTATATGCCTGCAGAAAAGCCAAGCCAGGAAGAAAAACATCCCTGCAAATTGTAAAGGGTAATTCCAATCACGAATGCTATTCACACGAATGGTGTAAATATGGTAAAGGCTCTCTAAAAAATAGGATTTACTAAATGCCTCTCTTATTACTCTAAATGTCACTGCCACAAAAGCGCAGGATAAACCTGAGATTTCATGTTCTTGGCGCAATGGGAGGAGCATTTCTGAGCTTTATGGAATAGAAACATGGTAGTTTTTAGGCTGATGAATGTCATTTATTACATTAGAGTTATAACACATTCCTTTTATTTACAAAGTATAGCTGTCACAATACTGCCCCCTATGTACAACAATATAACTACTATAATACTGCTCCTATGTACAAGACTATAACTACTATAATACTGCTCCTACGTACAAGAATATAACTACTATACTACTGCCCCTATGTACAAAAATATAACTACTATAATACTGCTCCTATATACAAGAATATAACTACTATAATACTGCCCCTTATGTATAAGAATATAACTACTATAATACTGCTCCTATGTACAAGAATATAACTACTATAATACTGCTCCTATATACAAGAATATAGCATCTATAATACTGCGCCTAAAAACAAGAATATAACTACTATAATACTGTCCTCTATGTACAAGAGTATAACTACTATAATACTGCCCCTATGTACAAGAATATAACTAATATAATACTGCCCCTACGTACAGGAATATAGCAACTATAAAATGGCTCCTATATACAAGAATATAACTACTATAATACTGTCCCTATGTACAAGAGTATAACTACTATAATATTGCTCCTATATACAAGAATATAACTACTATAATGCTGCCCCCTATGTACAAGAATATAACTACTATAATACTTCCCCCTATCTACAAGAATATTAACTACTATAATACTACCCCTATATACAAGAATATAGCATCTATAATACTGCGCCTATATACAAGAATATAACTACTATAATACTGTCCTCTATGTACAAGAGTATAACTACTATAATACTGCCCCTATGTACAAGAATATAACTAATATAATACTGCCCCTATGTACAAGAATATAACTACTATAATACTGCTCCTATGTACAAAAATATACCTACTATAATACTGCCCCTATGTACAAGAGTATAACTACTATAATAATGCCCCTATGTACAAGAGTATAACTACTATAATACTGATCCTATGTACAAGAATATAACTACTATAATACTGCTCCTATGTACAAGAATATAACTACTATAATACTGCCACTATGTACAAGAGTATAACTGCTATAATACTGCTCCTATGTACAAGAATATAGCTACTATAATACTGCTCCTATGTACAAGAATATAACTACTATAATACTGCTCCTATGTACTAGAATATAACTACTATAATGCTGCCACTATGTACAAGAATATAACTACTATAATACTGCTCCTATGTACAAGAATATAACTACTATAATACTGCTCCTATGTGCTAGAATATAACTACTATAATACTGCCCCTATGAGCAGCAATATAACTACTATAATACTGCTTCTGTGTGCAAGGATATAACTACTATAATACTGCCCCATGTACAAGAATATAACTACTATAATACTGCTCCTATGTACAAGAATATAACTACTATAATTCTGCCCCTATATACAAGAATATAACTACTATAATACTGCTCCTATGTACAAGAATATAACTACTATAATACTGCCCCTATGTACAAGAATATAACTACTATAATACTGCTCCTATGTGCTAGAATATAACTACTATAATACTGCCCCTATGAGCAGCAATATAACTACTATAATACTGCTTCTGTGTGCAAGGATATAACTACTATAATACTGCCCCATGTACAAGAATATAACTACTATAATACTGCTCCTATGTACAAGAATATAACTACTATAATTCTGCCCCTATATACAAGAATATAACTACTATAATACTGCCTCCTAGCTGTGAGGTTGTGTGTTTGTAGCTCTCCTGATGTCTGGAGCAAGCGGGGAAGCTCCCCAGGCAAGGCCCTGGCGTCCCGGCCTACACTGGGACAAGGCTCCCAGGCTTCTCTGAATGGGAATGCTAATCCCAAAGCCACTGTGAGACCAGTGAATGCAGCGAGCCAAAGCTGCAGCAGTTCTGTGAAGGAGGAAAAACCTGCAAGTAAAGTTTTGGGAGGAAAATCTGCTCCAAGCCCAGCAAAGAAGCAAGAAGGAAAAACACTTTTCCTTCTTGCTTCTTTGCTGGGCTTGGAGCAGATTTTCCTCCCAAAACTAGTGTTGGTGAGTGATGTTGCACAGCACAGTATGAAGTCATGTAACTCCCTGGTCAGTAAGGCTACTTTCACACTAGCGTCGTGCGCTGCACGTCGCTATGCGACTTTGCGGCGCACCGACGCTAGCTGTGGATGCTGTTTTTCAACGCATCCGCTGCCCCATTGTGAGGTGCGGGGAGGCGGGGGCGGAGTTCTGGCCGCGCATGCTCGGTCGGAAAAGACGGGAACGACGCGGCAAAAAACGTTACAAGCAACGATTTTTGGTGGCGACGGACCGACGCAACACGACGCAACCGTCGCACGACGGTTGCGACGTGTGGCAATGCGTCGCGCTGCGTCGTTAATAAAAGTCTATGGAGAAAAAACGAACCCTGCAAGCACTTTTGCAGGATGCGTTTTTTCTCCAAAACTACGCATAGCGACGTGCAGTGCACGACGCTAGTGTGAAAGTAGCCTAAGCAGCCCCTGCTTGGTGCACAGGTGAAATCAGCCTCAGGTGTGCAGATCACCTCTCCTGCTCCCAGGCAGAGACGGACTTCTCTGGAAAAACAAACAATCCAGGAGAACTTGCAGCAACATGGCAGTGTGGCGCTGTCAGGACGCACCCGGTCGCAATCAGGTGGCAGCGATAAACCTGCTGCGGAGCCTGCACCCAGCTGAGGAGCCACAAAGCCATCTGTGGTGGAACCGGACAAGACTGTGTTCAAAACCCCTGCACCCGTGGTGAAGAGTAAAGCTGTGCAGCCGGCACGTGCACCCGAGCTGCAGCTAGCGGACGAGATACCGGGACTGGTCAGGAAACTGGGTGAGTTACAGCAGCAAAAAAGGGCTCCAAATGGAGGTAGACTTCATCTATAGCCTAAAGGTCACTAATCCTGCCGGTAATGATGCATATGACCTGAGACTGAACACACTGGGGGTACAGCTGGCAAGTGTTGTGCAGGACATTGGATCTGTGCTGGAGGGCATGGGGCCCCTGGCGGAGACCTACAGGAACCGCGAGCGGTTCGCCTCCTATAAGCAGGACTGTGCTGTAGAGACCGGGACCCCCCAGCAGCGGACATGGCCAGTGTTACAGGCTGCCCGCTTCTGCTTCCAGGAGGGAAAAAAACTGCAGCAGCAAGCAGCTGAGTGTGAACAGGAGCATGCACTTCAGACTCCAGCAGAGGCACCACAGGTCCCAGAATGTCCCACGCAGGAGCAGGACAGTATTTGTGAGACTGTGCTGCTGAGGCAGCTGAGTGTGAACAAGAGCATACACTTCAGACTTAAGCAGAGGCACCACAGGTTCCAGAATGCCCCACGCAGGAGCAGGACAGTATTTGTGAGACTGTGCTGATGAGGCCGAGGCTGAGGCTGAGGCACAGACTGGGGCTGGTGATGTTGTGCCCATGGGGTCGGGGGTTGGAGGGGTTTCACATTCTGTCATGGACGTGGTACTGTCTGATGATAATGATGCTGCTAATGATAATGTGCATGATATGTGTGATTATCCCCCTTTACCATCTAGCCCACAAGGTGTGACAGCCCCCCCTGCTGCAGGCCCTCTCCCTGTCAGTCGGCCCAGTGTGACCCGGCAGGTGCCCCCCAGGAATGCCTGGAGCCGCGGCGCCCCATCCTTCACTTCCAGCGCCAGGTACACCGGCCAGGCATTTAAGCGTATTAATGTGGTGCGGTTTAAATACATAGGTGCCAAGGAGGATCTGCCACAGCGCAGGTATGTGGTGAGAGAGCTGCTATGCGGCCAGATGGGGTTTGTGGTAAATGAGATACTGGCGGTGTCTAATCTTCAGGACAGGCAGGGCTACGAGGTCAGTTTCAAGCTACAGTGTGACCTGGACAGGTTCTGGGCCAATTACCCCAGGTTCAAAGATGCTGAAGGCTGGAATAAGTTTATGTTGGTTCCTATCTCCAGGCCGGACACTGTCACGGTAAATATCACCTTCTGGAATGAGGCCGTTCCCCCACAGGACATCGAGGTGTGGCTCCGGAGACACTGTGACCTCGCCTCTGGACTCTCCAAGGTCAGAGATGAGGATGGTATCTGGACAATGGGGTGGAAAGCTGTGGTGAAACTGCGGCAATTTAATAACATTACTTCCCATTTACCCAACTCCTTCTTCATTGGGAGGGAGAAGGGAAGATGTTATTACCCCGGGCCGCCCAGAAAATGCTTCAAATGTGGTGGGAAAGGTCATCTGGCCAACGCCTGTGCTGTGGTGAAGTGCAGCCTGTGTGGGGAAATTGGCCATGTCGCTGCGGATTGCCGGGATGTTAGGTACAACCTCTGCGGTAAGATGGGCCACCCTTACAGGGACTGTCCAGATGCCTGGCATAATATCTGCAGAGTCTTCCCTGATGAGGCTGTACTAGCAGGGGCAGAGGCTCAGGAGAATGAGGATGTGGTGGCAGGGGCACATGAGGGGGAGGATTTAATATCAGGAGAGATGGTGACCAGCCCAGATGCCCAACAGGAGTCCATTCATGTAACTCCAGAGAAGCAGGGTATAGAGGGTGCAGAGGGGAACATGGAGGTCGCTCCTCAGGTCCAGCAGCCTCAGGTAGCCCCCCCTTCAGCATCACTGTCTGTATCTGATGACTGAAGCGTTAATCATCATAAAATGAAGAAAAAAAGCACGTCCCCCCGTAAACCTGAGGCAGAATATGACACCGGTCAGAGTGCTACTAGGAAGGTTCAGAATTCTGCAGGAGTGATGGTTGTGTCCAACAAGTATGGAGTTTTATCTGAGTCTAATGATGACGATTATGAAACAGAGTTGAGGAAAGTTGATGCAGAGTGTGACAGAGACATAGAGGACCACCCTCCGTCAAAGCGGAAGCCTTTATCTGTAGACCCTCAGGTAGAGTCTGACATGGACACCGGTGGTGGACAGAACATCCCTGACTCATGATGATGGCAGTTACTTTGCTCCTTCTCTATTGTGTTTTGATGGCGGGGTTCTCATTAACACTAACCTCAAGTAATGTCAATAGTATTAAGGCAAGGAGGACGAGACAGGTGGTGTATGAACATCTCACACATCTGGACACCGATGTCATTTTCCTGCAGGAGACACGACTGACATCTCTGGGGCTTATGAGAGAGGCTGAGAGGGAATGGCGGTGCGGTCCTTCTTTCTGGTCACTGGCTGTGGAGCCTTACACCGGAGTCGCTGTCCTGTTTAACACCAATGACGTGACTGTGCATAGGATGACGGAGGTGGTCATGGGAAGATGTTTGGTCCTGGAAGTCACTATTCATGGGAGGCGACTCCGGCTTATTAACATCTATGGGCCACAGACAGTGACTGACAGGATTCAGTTAAGCCTTACCTCTTCACTTCTCTTCCGGTGGTGATGGCAGGGGACTTTAACGCCATACTGACGTCAGGTGACAGTTCCTCGGGCAGGACAGTGACCAGGGACGGTAAGGTCCTACATAGCATTATAATACAGGCTGGACTGACTGACGTTTTCGCACAGGGAGGTCGACAGCCAAAATTCACGTATTCATGTTCCAACAGGAGCAGTAGGATAGATTTTGCTTTTGTGAGCCCTACTGAGGCTGTCGGCGGCACCCTGAGTGAGAAGGTCATCCCTTACTCAGATCACCTTGCCTTGTGCTTCTGTCTGGGGACCTCTAACCATCCTGACATCGGTAGAGGGTTGTGAAAGCTCAATTCCAGTCTCCTGGATGATGCTTATGTTCAGAGTCGTGTCTACTCCCTTATCCAGCTTCATCTAGATAGGGTTGACTTCTATGACAACATGACCGACTGTTGGGAGGACGTCAAGGAGGATATCAGATCCCTCTTAAAGAGACTGTCAGTTAATAAAGGGAGGAATAAGTACAGCCAGTACCTAAAGCTGCGTAAAGAATTGGAGTCACTATATTCGGCGGGCGGGGATGACAAAGTGAAGATCGACCGACTGAAATCTGAGATAAGGCAGTATCAGTATAGTAGGTATACCTCCCTGGTTCTTGAACGGGATTATGGGTCCTTAGGGGGCCCTGATCCCTTTGAGAATTGCAGGGATAGGGTAATAAAAAAAAAATGGTCACGGGTCTCACTGACTTCAGGGTGTATTGCAGGATTCACGGGAGGGTATCCTGGAGGTGGTGGGATCTTACTATGCTGACTTGTTTCAGAGGAAAGTTTTGGATAAAGATAAGATGGCTCAATTCTTGGAGGCAACTCCTGCGCCTGATACTAATGATCTGGACTTTTCTCCTTTGACAGCAGAGTTAACCGTGGAGGAAGTTAAGGAGGCTATTGATAAATTACATCTGAAGTAGGCATCAGGTCCAGATGGCATAACAGCAGAATTTTATAGGAAATTCAGAGACCTCCTGGCTCCAATCCTCGTGGATATGTATAAAAGTTGTCTAGAAAATCACCTGATGCCTCCATCCATGAGTGTCCTCGTTGATTCTGCTGTCTAAAGGTAAAGAGCCGAGCGACATCAAGAACTGGAGGCCGATTGCCCTCTTGAATGTGGACAGGAAGATTAAAGCAAAGATCCTGTTTTCTAGATTAGTCTGTTTGTCCTCAGCACTGTTGGCAGGCTCTCAGTTTGGCACAGTAAAAGGGCGGAACATCTCTGGAGCAGTCATCTCGATACGGGAGATGTTTGAGAGATGTAAAGCTCTGCGGTGTGGGAAATATATTGTTAGTCTGGACCAGGCTAAAGCCTTTGACAGGGTTGATCATGACTATCAGCGGGCCACTTTGTCAAAGTACGGTATTCCGGGACAATTTGTGGATTGGCTGAAGACATTGTACAGAGAGGCGGTGAGCTTTCCTCTGATTAATGGTTGGCAGGGTGAAACTTTTGGAGTTGGAGCAGGGGTGAGACAGGTTGCCCACTGAGTCCTCTCCTGTATGTTTTTGCCCTAGACCCGTTTCTGAGGTCACTGCAGGAGAGCAATTTTCAGGGGGTGCCGGTCCCCCATTGCCTGCGTCTGAATGTTGTTGCCTATGCGGATGATGTAACGTTGGTGATCTCTAATCCTCGAGAGGTGCAGACGTTATCTGCGTCTATCAGAAGTTACTCAGAGGCCTCCGGGTCTCTGGTCAACCTTGAGAAGAGTCAAGCTCTGTGGACATTAGATACTGATCCCAGCTTTGATCTGCGGCAGTTTGCGAAAGCCTCCACCCATATTAACCCCTTCCCGACCTGTGACGCCACGTAGGCGTCATGAAAGTCGGTGCCAATCCGACCTGTGACACCTATGTGGTGTCATGGAGGGATCGCGTCCCTGCAGATCGGGTGAAAGGGTTAACTCGAATTTCACCCAATCTGCAGGGACAGGGGGAGTGGTACTTTAGCCCGGGGGGGTGGCTTTGCCCCCACGTGGCTACGATTGCTCTGATTGGCTGTTGAAAGTGAAACAGCCAATCAGAGCAATTTGTAATATTTCACCTATGAAAAGTGGTGAAATATTACAATCCAGCCATGGCCGATGCAGCAATATCATTGGCCATGGCTGGAAACCCTGATCTGCCCCCCCCCCCCCCACCACCGATCTCACCAGTCCTCCGTCCTGTGCTCCGCTCCCCTTCGTCCTCCTGTCCGCTCCCCCATCCTCCTGTCCGCTCCCCCCTGTGCTCCGATCCCCCCCCTGTGCTCCGATCCCCCCCCCCCATACTTACCGAGCCTCCCGGTGTCCGTCCGTCTGTTCCATGGGTGCCGACATCTTCCAAAATGGCGGGCGCACGCGCAGTGCGCCCGCTGAATCTGCCGGCCGGCAGATTCGTTCCATGTACATTTTGATCACTGTGATAAAACCTATCACAGTGATCAAAATAAAAAAAATAGTAAATGACCCCCCCTTTATCACCCCCATAGGTAGGGACAATAATAAAATGAAGAAAATATATTTACTTTAATTTTTCCACTAGGGTTAGGGCTAGAACTAGGGTTAGAACTAGGGTTAGGGTTAGGGTTTGAATTAGGGTTAGGGTAAGGCTATGTGCACAAGTATTCTGGTCCTCTGCGGTTTTTTTCTTCCGCCGCGGATTTGATAAATCTGCAGTGCAAAACCGCTGCGGATTTACCGCGGTTTTTCTGCGGATTTCACTGCGGTTTTACAACTGCGGTTTTCTATAGGAGCAGCTGTAAAACCACTGCGGAATCCGCAGAAAGAAGTGACATGCTGCGGAATGTAAATGTGCACAGCGTTTTTTGTTTCCCATAGGTTTACATTGAACTGTAAACTCATGGGAAACTGCTGCGAACCCGCAGCTGTGGAAACGCTGCGGATCCGCAGCGTTTTCCGCAGCATGTGCACATACCCTTAGAATTAGGCTATGTGCACACAGTGCGGATTTGGCTGTGGATCCGCAGCGGATTGGCCGCTGTGGATTCGTAGCAGTTTTCCATCAGGTTCAAAGGACCATGTAAACCTATGGAAAACCAATTTCGCTGTGCTCATGGTGCTGAAAATACTGCGCGGAAATGCTGTGTTGTATTTTCCGCAGCATGTCAATTCTTTGTGCGGATTCCGCAGCATTTTACACCTGTTCCTCAATAGGAATCCGCCGGTGAAATCCGCACAAAAAACACTGGAAATCCGCGGTAAATCCGCAGGTAAAACGCAGTGCCTTTTACCTGCGGATTTTTCAAAAATGCTGCAGAAAAATCTCACACATCCGCAACGTGGGCACATACCTTAGGGTTGGAATTAGAGTTAGGGTTGGATTTAGGGCTAGGGTTGGAAATAGGGTTAAGATTATGCTTGTGGTTAGGGTTATGGTTAGGGGTGTGTTGGGGTTAGGGTTGTGGTTAGGGGTGTGTTGGGGTTAGGGTTGTGGTTAGGGTTGGGTTAGGGTTGGGATTAGGGTTAGGGGTGTGTTGGGGTTAGGGTTGTGGTTAGGGGTGTGTTGGGATTAGGGTTGTGATTAGGGTTATGGATAGAGTTGGGATTAGGGTTAGGGGTGTGTTTGGGTTAGTGTTAGAGTTAGAATTGAGGGGTTTCCACTGTTTAGGCACATCAGGGGTCTCCAAATGCAACATGGCGCCACCATTGATTCCAGCCAATCTTGCATTCAAAAAGTCAAATGGTGCTCCCTCCCTTCCGAGCCCCGACGTGCGCCCAAACAGTGGTTTACCCCCACATATGGGGTACCAGCATACTCAGGACAAACTGGGCAACAACTAATGGAGTCCAATTTCTCCTGTTACCCTTGCGAAAATAAAAAATTGCTTGCTAAAACATCATTTTTGAGGAAAGAAAAATAATTTTTTATTTTCACGGCTCTGATTTGTAAACTTCTGTGAAGCACTTGGGGGATCAAAGTGCTCACCACACATCTAGGTAAGTTCCTTGGGGGGTCTAGTTTCCAAAATGGGGTCACTTGTGGGGGTTTTCTACTGTTTAGGCACATCGGGGGCTCTGCAAATGCAACGTGACGCCCGCAGACCATTCCATCAAAGTCTGCATTTCAAAACGTCACTACTTCCCTTTCGAGCCCCGATGTGTGCCCAAACAGTGGTTCCCCCCACATATGGGGTACCAGCATACTCAGGACAAACTGGGCAACAACTTTTGGGGTCCAATTTCTCCAGTTACTCTTGTGAAAATAAAAAATAGCGGACTAAAAAATCATTTTTGAGGAAAGAAAAATTATTTTTTATTTTCACGGTTCTGCGTTATAAACTTCTGTGAAGCACTTTGGGGTTTAAAGTGGTCACCGCACATCTAGATTAGTTCAACAGGAGGTCTAGTTTCCAAAATGGGATCACATGTGGGGGAGCTCCAATATTTAGGCACACAGGGGCTCTCCAAATGCGACATGGTGTCCGCTAACGATTGGAGCTAATTTTTCATTCAAAAAGTCAAATGGCACTCCTTCCCTTCTGAGCCCTGCCGTGTGCCCAAACAGTGGTTTACCCCCACATGTGAGGTACCGGTGTACTCAGGAGAAATTGCCCAACACATTTTAGGATCCATTTTATCCTTTTGCCCATGTGGAAATGAACAAATTGAGGTTAAAAGAATTTTTTTGTGAAAAAAAGTACTTTTTCATTTTTACGGATCAATTTGTGAAGCACCTGGGGGTTCAAAATGCTCACTATGCATCTAGATAAGTTCCTTGGGGGGTCTAGTTTCCAAAATGGGGTCACTTGTGGGGGAGCTCCAATGTTTAGGCACACAGGGGCTCTCCAAACGCGACATGTTGCCCGCTAAAGATTGGAGCCAATTTTTCATTGAAAAAGTCAAATGGCGCTCCTTCCCTTCCGAGCCCTGTCATGCGTCCAGTGGTTCCCCCCCCCCCACATATGGGGTATCGGCGTACTCAGGAAAAATTATACAATAACTTTTGGTGTCCAGTTTCTCTTTTTACCCTTGGGAAAATAAAAAAAATTGTTGCTAAAAGATCATTTTTGTGACTAAAAAGTTAAATGTTCATTTTTTACTTCCATGTTGCTTCTGCTGCTGTGAAGCAACTGAAGGGTTAATAAACTTCTTGAATGTGGTTTTGAGCACCTTGAGGGGTGCAGTTTTTAGAATGGTGTCACTTTTGGGTATTTTCAGCCATATAGAACCCTCAAACTGACTTCAAATGTGAGGTGGTCCCTTAAAAAAATGGTTTTGTAAATTTCGTTGTAAAAATGAGAAATCGCTGGTCAAATTTTAACCCTTATAACTTCCTAGCAAAAAAAAATTTTGTTTCCAAAATTGTGCTGATGTAAAGTAGACATGTGGTAATGTTATTTATTAACTATTTTGTGTTGCATAACTCTCTCGTTTAACAGAATAAAAATTCAAAATTTGAAAATTGCGAAATTTTCTAAATTTTTGCCAAATTTACATTTTTTCACAAATAAACACAAAAATTATCGACTTAAATTTACCACTATCGTGAAGCCCAATATGTCACAAAAAAACATTCTCAGAACCGCTAGGATCCGTTGAAGCATTCCTGAGTTATTACCTCAAAAAGGGACACTGGTCAGAATTGCAAAAAATGGCCAGGTCATTAAGGTCAAAATAGGCTGGGTCATGAAGGGGTTAAGATCCTCGTGGTTAAATTTGGGAGGGATAATAATGCCATGCTAAATTGGGAGGAGAAATTGGAAATGCAAAGGTTCAGCGATGGAAGAACTGGAGGCTGACCTACAGAGAAAGGGTCGCAATGATGAAGACTTACCTGGTCCCTGTTTTCTTGTATGTCTCTGTCCTTTTCCCTTTGCCAGAATCTTTCTCAGCGAGGCTCTTCAGCCTGTTCTTCCAGCTTTTGTGGGGGAATAGGTTGACCCTAATAAAGAGGGGAATAACGTACCTACCGCGGAGAGAGGGTGGGCTGGATATGTTGAATCCAAGGGTTTTCTTTGACTCCTTGTTTCTAAAGGTACATTTTGGGAACATGGACTCAAACAGTAGCTCCCTGTGGGTAAATAGTATCAGGTACTGGATATTGCCTTTTGCAGAATCTTGGGTGTGAGGCGGCAGTCTCAAGAGGAGGAGATGGACAGGTGACCACCTCCCCCAGTATCTGGACTGCGGTCTGAAGTGTGTTAGGAGGTGGGGACTGGGGAAGTCTTACATTGAGAGCATTACGAGAAGAGACCTATATGCTCATGTATGTGGGACTTTCTTCTACTCTCCACTGGCTCTGAGAGATTGTGTCACAGCCACCCTGCAGGAAAGCCTTAGGTTCCTAAACGGGAAACAACTTCCTCCTAAACTGTTTGATGTCACTTGGCTTTCACTGCATAGTTGGCTCTTTGTCAGGGGGAACCTGAAACATCTGAGTGTCTCTGATCGGAATTGTCACCTTGGTTATCAGCAGGAGGAGACTATGGAGCACTTAATATGTGATTGCTGGAGAGGGAGGAAGATCTGGGAGGAAGTGTCAGCTAATCTAAAAATCCCCAGACTGCGGACTGTAAAGTATCCTGACATAATCTACTAGATGGTGGCCCGATTCTAACGCATCGAGTATTCTAGAATATGTATGCGTAGTGTATAGCACAGCCCACGTAGTATATTGCGCAGCCCACGCAGTACATTGCGCAGCCCACGTAGTACATTGCGCAGCCCACATTGTACATTGCGCAGCCCACGTAGTATATTGCGCAGCCCACGTAGTATATTGCGCAGCCCACATAGTATATTGCTCAGCCCACGAAGTATATTGCGCAGCCCACGTAGTATATTGCGCAGCCCACGTTGTATATTGCGCAGCCCACGTTGTATATTGCTCAGCTCACGTTGTATATTGCGCAGCCCACGTTGTATATTGCGCAGCCCCGTTGTATATTGCGCAGCCCACATAGTATATTGCGCAGCCCACGTAGTATATTGCGCAGTCCATGTAGTATATTGCGCAGCCCACGTTCTATAGTCACGTAGTATATTGCTCAGCCACCTAGTATATAGCACAGCCCATGCGGTCTATTGCCCAGCCCATGTAGTATATTACCCAGCCACGTAGTATATAGCACAGCCCATGTAGTATATTGCCCAGCCACGTAGTATATAGCACAGCCCATGTAGTATATTGCCCAGCCACGTAGTATGTAGCACAGCCCATGTAGTATATTGCCCAGCCCATGTAGTATATTGCACAGCCCAGGTATTATATTGCACAGCCCACATAGTATATTGCCCAGCCCACGTAGTATATAGCAATAAGGGCATCATATCCCTGTTAAAAAAAAGAAATAAAATAAAAAATAGTTATATACTCACAAAGTTACCGACGCTGCTTGTGCGCACCGGTCTCAAGAGTGCATTGCGGTCTCGCAAGATGATGACGTAGCGGTCTCGCGAGACCGCTACGTCATCATCTCGCGAGATCACAGCATGGACAGGTTACCGGAGCGTCGCGAGCGGGAAAGGCCTGTTGTCGATCCGGGGGCCGACGGACGGTAAGTATATAACGATTTTTTATTATTTATAACATTAGATCGTTTTACTATTCATGCTGCATAGGCAGCATGAATAGTAAAAAGTTGGTCACACAGGGTTAATAGCAGCGGTAACGGAGTGCTTTACACCGCGGCATAACGCGGTCCGTTACCGCTGCCATTAACCCTGTGTGAGAGCAGACTGGAGGGGAGTACGGAGCGGGCACTGACTGCGGGGAGGAAGGAGTGGCCATTTTTCCACTGAACTGTGCCCGTTGCTGATTGGTCGTGGCTGTTTTGCCACGACCAATCAGCGACTTGGATTCCATGACAGACAGAGGCCGCGACCAATGAATATCCGTGACAGACAGACAGAAGGACAGACAGACGGAAGTGACCCTTAGACAATTATATAGTAGATGGTGTCCCCTCCACTATTAGTAACATTGACAGAGAGACAATGTACATTATCATAAGTGTTATCAAATACTATCATTGGCACATGAGAACCCGGGTGTCACTGCACAATGAGCTATTCGATCACACCGCTGCGGCTGGTCAGGTTATGTCAGAACTCCGGTTGATAAAATCGCTAGAAGTTGGAAGGAGTCCGGAAAATATTAAGTTATGGAGGAATGTAAATTTCAGTTAGGAAATCTGATTATTATTATTTTTTTTGTTTGCTTAATTTTCTTCTACCTCCAGGTATGGACACTTTAATTTATGTATGAATATGATCTGATTCTTTAGTACTTGTGTATATATAGCCAACGTGAATTGTGTTTTGTAATTCTGGGTGATTTTTGTTTTTATTATAATTGTATTTATGTTTGGTTTATATTTATGTTTGGTTTGGTAATAAAAATTGCCCCTATGAACAAGAATATGACTGCTATAATACTTCTCCTATGTACAAGAATATAACAACTATAATACTGCCCCCTATATACAAGAATATAACTATAATACTGCCCGCCATACACAAGAATATAACTACTATAATACTGCCCCTATGTACAAGAATATAACAACTATAACACAGCCCCTATGTACAAGAATATAACTACTATAATACTGCTCCCTATGTACAAGAATATAACTACTATAATACTGCTCCCTATGTGCAAGAATATAACTACTATAATACTGCTCCTATGTACAAGAATATAACTACTATAATACTGCCACGATGTACAAGAGTATAACTACTATAATACTGCTCCCTATGTACAAGAATATCACTACTATTATACTGCTCCTATGTACAAGAATATAACTACTATAATACTGCTCCTATGTACAAGAATATAACTAGTATAATACTGCCACTATGTACAAGAATATAACTACTATAATACTGCTCCTATGTGCAAGAATATAACTACTGTAATACTGCCCCTATGAACAGGAATATAACTACCATAATACTGCTCCTGTGTGCAAGAATATAACTACTATAATACTGCCCCTATGAACAAGAATATAACTGCTATAATACTGCTCCTATGTACAAGAATATGACTACTATAATACTGCTCCTATGTACAAGAATATAACTACTATAATACTGCCCCTATATAACAACTATAATACTGCCCCTATGCACAAGAATATAACTACTATAATACTGCCCCTATGTACAAGAATATAACTACTATAATACTGCTCCTATGTACAAGAATATAACTACTATAATACTGCCCCTATGTACAATAATATAACAACTATAATACTGCCCGCCATATACAAGAATATAACTACTATAATACTGCCCCTATGTACAAGAATATAACTACTATAATACTGCCCCTATGTACAAGAATATAACTACTATAATACTGCTCCTATGTACAAGAATATAACTACTATAATACTGCTCCTATGTTCAAGAATATAACTACTATGATACTGCCCTCTATGTATTAAAGTATAACTACTATATACTGCGTCTATGTGCAATTGTATAACTACTATAATACAGAGTTTTCTCATGTTTATATTATCCAGTATTGTAAATATTTGTCATTAGTTTCTTCTTCGTTCCTTTCCTTCTGGTAAATGAGCAGAGGACGCATTGAGTGAGGAAAGACAGGGACCAACTAATACCGCAATCCAGACACATATACCTTCTCACCAAACAGCTAACCTAATGAAAACAAATTACTGGCTTCCAGGGGAGTCGCTGACTAATTTTATCCCTGTCATTCAAACATATTACAATGTGAGTGACACCGAGGCTCGCTCAATACACCGCTCTATAAATACTTTCCCCTCCCCAATCGAACAAATGAAAAACGTTTTCTGCTGCATTGAGAAGAGGGAGCTGACACCTTTTACAGATCTGCCGCACTCTTAATTGCTTTATGTTTTCCCCCAGAGCTCAGACAATGCAGCCATCCTATTGATTGTATAGGCAGCACCATTTCTGTAGACATATGACTGATTCCGGGGTCTGAGCAGTCAGGTAATATTAGTGCTTGTAGCTTCAGTCCTAATATACAGTACATGGTTCTGCTGTAAATCTGTGGGCCAGGTATATGTGAGGAGCAAGAGATAAAATTGTGCCCCCTACTGGTGCTGGTTCCATTAATCTAGATGCCCCCAACCACTCCCTACGCTTTAGAGAAGACGGGTGTCTGTAAACTTCTCACCACTGCTCCTGCTGGTTCTCTGTAGCAGATGCTCTTCAGTATCAGAGGTATAATGGAAAAGCACCAGAGTACCTGTAAAGCGTGCTCCACCAGAGGAGTTACTGTAAAGCATGCCCCACCAGAGAAGTACCTGTAAAGCATGCCCCACCAGTGGAGTACCTGTAAAGCATGCCCCACAAGAGGAGTACCTGTAAAGCATGCCCCACCAGAGGAGTACCTGTAAAGCATGCTTCCCTAGAGGAGTACCTGTAAGGCATGCTACACCAGAGGAGTACCTGTAAAGCATGCCCCACCAGAGGAGTACCTGTAAAGCATGCTTCCCTAGAGGAGTACCTGTAAGGCATGCTACACCAGAGGAGTACCTGTAAAGCATGCTTCACCATAGGAGTACCTGTAAAGCATGCTTCACCATAGGAGTACCTGTAAAGCATGCCCCACCAGAGGAGTACCTGTAAAGCATGCCCCACCAGAGGAGTACCTGTAAAGCATGCTCCACCGAGGAGTTCCTGTAAAGCATGTTCCATGAGAGGAGTTCCTGTAAAGCAATGTCCACGAGAGGAGTACCTGTAAAGTGTGGTCCACAAGAGGAGTATCTGTAAAGCTTGCTCCACGAGAGGAGTACCTGTAAAGCATGCTCCACGAGAGGAGTACCTGTAAAGCATGCTTCCCCAGAGGAGTTCCTGTAAAGCATGCTCCACCAGTGGAGTACCTGTAAAGCATACTTCCCTAGAGGAGTACCTGTAAGGCATGCCACACTAGAGGAGTACCTGTAAAGCATGCTCCACCATAGGAGTTCCTGTTAAGCATGCTCCACCAGAGGAGTTCCTGTAAAGCGTGCTCCACGAGGAGTACCTGCAAAGCATGCTCCACGAGAGGAGTACCTGCAAAGCATGCTCCACCAGAAGAGTACCTGTAAAGTATGCTCCACCAGAGGAGTACCTGTAAGGTGTGCTCCACCAGAGGAGAACCTATAAAGCATGCTCCACCTGAGGAGTACCTGTAAAGCATGCTCCATGAGAGGAGTTCCTGTAAAGCATGCTCCACAAGAGGAGTTCCTGTAAAGCATGCTCCACGAGAGGAGTTCCTGTGAAGCATGCTCCACGAAAGGAGTACCTGTAAAGCATGCTCCACCAAAGGAGTACCTGTAAAGCATGCTCCACCAGAGGAGTACCCGTAAAGCGTGCTCCACCATAGGAGTTCCTGTAAAGCATGCTCCACGAGTGGAGTACCTGTAAAGCATGCTCCACCAGAGGAGTACCCGTAAAGCATGCTCCACCATAGGAGTTCCTGTAAAGCATGCTCCACCATAGGAGTTCCTGTAAAGCATGCTCCACCAGAGGAGTTCCTGTAAAGCGTGCTCCACCAGTGGAGTACCTATAAAGCATGCTTCCCTAGAGGAGTACATGTAAGGCATGCTACACCAGAGGAGTACCTGTAAAGCATGCTCCACCATAGGAGTTCCTGTTAAGCATGCTCCACCAGAGGAGTTCCTGTAAAGCATGCTCCACCAGTGGAGTACCTGTAAAGCATGCCCCACCAGAGGAGTACCTGTAAGACATGCGCCACCATAGGAGTTCCTGTAAAGCATGCTCCACCATAGGAGTTCCTGTAAAGCATGCTCCACCAGAGGAGTTCCTGTAAAGCTTGCTCCACCAGTGGAGTACCTGTAAAGCATGCTTCCCTAGAGGAGCACCTGTAAGGCATGCCCCACCAGAGGAGTACCTGTAAAGCATGCTCCATGAGAGGAGTTCCTGGTTATTAGATTGCCCCTCAGTCATCTTTTCTAGACTATATAATCCTAGTTTTGCTAATCTCTCTGGGTATTGTAGTTCCCCATCTACCCCAACTGGGTATTGTAGTTTGTGATTATATATCATATTGTTTTGTTCCCATTTTGTATATTTCTCTTATAAACACTGCGTACCTCTCTGGATAAAATATATACAATTTAACCCCTTAAGCCCCGAGGGTGGTTTGCACTGTAAGAGTCATGTCGGTCTGGTAGTCGGGGGCAGGTATATCTCGCCCAGGTATTTGTCCTATGTGAATTAGGCCGCTCAGTATCTTCAGGATACCGAGGGGTTAATAAGTGCAGGAATAAAGGCTGACCAGCTGGAGGCTTCAGGTGTCAGCCTGGGGCACACAGAATGCCTGTCTGTGTGAGGCAAACGTGAGTGAGAGCTGTGCTCGTGACCTGTGTAATGTTAGCTGGGAGGGAGAAGCCCCCCAGTTGTTAGATAGGAACGTATTTGTATAGTTAGCGCCGGACAGGCAAGGATTTATTTTTATGATTTGTTTTCTGTATTTGCTTTCACTTTAATAAACCTGACCTGAGGTCAGTCTACTTGGAAACCTGCTGTCGCCTCAGAGTTCAATGCACAAACCACGTGACCTTTGACCCCAGCAAAGGCGATCCCGGATTGTTTTGTTACATTGTGGTGGAGAACGCGGGCATTCCGTGGCACAGGCGACAGTATGGAAGACGTGGTGAAAGCCCTAGTACAGTCCGCTGCCGTACAGCAGGAAGCTAATCGCTTGATGGCCGCACAGATGAAGGAGTTGGTGGACGTGACGACTGCAGACCGCCAGCTTCTCCAACAGGTGGCGCAGCACTTGGTGAGCATGCCTGAGGCTAACCCGGAAGCAGAGTCCAGGAGAATCCATGTGAGTCGGTACTGGCAAAAGCTGACCGCAGAAGATGACGTCGAGGCGTACCTGACAACGTTTGAGCGGACAGCGTTGAGAGAGAAGTGGCCGAAGGAACGATGGGCCGATCTAATTGCTCCGTTTCTCTCCGGTGAGGCCCAAAAGGCTTACCATGACTTGGACCCGGAAGTCGCTCAGGACTTTGAGAGGCTGAAAGCTGAGGTCCTGGCCCGGCTGGGTGTGACGACGGCTGTCCGTGCACAGAGGGTACATCAGTGGACCTATCAGCCAGATAAACCGCCGCGATCGCAGATGTTCGACCTGATCTACTTGATAAAGAAATGGCTGCAACCCGAGGTACTGACAACTCCGGAGATAATCCAGCGCATCGTTCTGGACAAGTACCTGAGAGTACTACCACCGGCGCTGAAAAAGTGGGTGAGCCAAGGAAATCCCGCGACAGCGGATCAATTGGTGGACTTGGTGGAGCGTTATTCCGTGGCGGAAGGACTTCCTGATGATACCGCTACTACCCGAACTGTACCTCCTCCTCGTGGAACCGGTAAGACTGTTCCAGGGACTGCGGGGGAAGGAAAATTGCCAAAAACTGTGGGGGAGGAACACGGGACTGCTCGCACCCCGAGATCAAGGGTGTCGGACTCTGGTTTCAATAGGGGGCCTGTTAGGTGTTTCCGTTGCCATGAGAAGGGCCATGTTTCTGCAAACTGTCCTGTTACCACTGAACCCATGCAGTGCGACGTTACGGACTCTAAGAAACGCATGTCTTTGGTTACACGGCTAGTAAGTGTGAATGCGGGTCAAAATGATACAGCGAAACACCTGCGTGAATTGTCTGTAGATGCGAAAAATGTTGTGGCATTGCTAGACTCTGGAAGTGTGGTGACTCTGGTGAAAGCCAGTCTGGTGGCACTTCCATCTGGTCCGTCTGATAAATTTTCTGTAACGTGTGTGCATGGTGACACCTGCTCATATCCTACAGCGGTCATATGTATCTCCACTCCCTATGGGTCTGTGCAACACAAAGTGGGACTCGTTCCCGCATTGTTACATGATATAATCCTGGGCAGGGATTTTCCTCATTTCTGGCAGTTGTGGGAGAATCAGTTGCTCCTCCACGGTAGCTGTAACCGTGAATCTTCCCCCATGCCATCTGGAGGTCCCGAGTTCCTAGACGAGACCCCACAGGAAGATGTTGCTGGGGAGGTTATTGAATCTAACCTTCAGTTCCCCTTCTCAGTTATGGCGGGGGAAACTGAGGAAACTGAGGAAACTCAGCGAGAGGCGGAGGCAGACAGCCATCCAGCACCCTGCCTACCCGATTTGGGAGTTCAGTTGGATGACTTCCACAGCGAACAAATGAAAGATCCTACCCTGACTCAGGCTAGGAAAAATGTAAAAATGATAGATGGGGTACCCGTAGAACCTGACACTAGGCTAGCGTACCCGTACATGGTTCTTGAGAATGATTTACTCTACCAGGTAGAAAAAAAAGGGGAAGACACTGTGCAACAGTTAGTGGTACCCAAACCTTATCGGCGGAAGGTACTGGACCTGGCCCACGGACATATAATGGGGGGACATCTGGGGGTACAAAAAACCACAGAAAGGATATTGCATTGTTTTGTGTGGCCCGGAATACACAATGATGTGCGTAACTATTGTGAGTCCTGTCCAGAGTGCCAAATCTCGGCACCTAAACCTCGGTTCTGTAGCCCTTTGGTACCCCTCCCTATTATTGGGGTCCCGTTTGAGAGAATTGGGATGGATTTGGTTGGGCCCCTTCCCCGGTCCGCACGTGGGCATCAACATATCCTCGTCATCATGGACTATGCCACTCGTTACCCCGAAGCCATCCCTTTGCGTAACACTGCTACCAAAACGATCGCCAAAGAGTTGGTACAAGTGTTTAGTCGGGTGGGAATTCCAAAACAGATACTCACCGACCAGGGGACTCCCTTTATGTCAAGGGTGATGAAGGAGCTCTGCAGGCTCTTACAAATAGACCAGTTGCGTACGTCTGTCTATCACCCTCAAACAGATGGCCTGGTTGAGCGGTTCAATAAAACCTTAAAACAGATGCTCCAGAAGGCGATAGACAAAGATGGGAAGAACTGGGATTACTTGTTACCCTATTTGCTGTTTGCCATTAGGGAAGTTCCCCAGTCTTCCACAGGATTCTCGCCTTTCGAGCTATTATATGCCCGTCGTCCCCGTGGACTGTTGGACGTCGCAAAAGAAACCTGGGAAGGTCAAGTCACTCCCTTTAAAACGGTGGTAGACCATGTAACGCAAATGCAGGACCGGATTGCTGCTGTCATGCCCCTTGTTAGGGAACATATGTTACAGGCCCAGGGAGCCCAGAGGCAAAGTTATGATAGAGGCGCCAAGGTCCGTACGTTTGCACCCGGGGATAGGGTGTTGATCCTAATCCCTACGGTGGATAGTAAATTTCTGGCAAAATGGCAGGGCCCCTTTGAGGTCATGGAACGAGTTGGAGAAGTGAACTATAAAGTGCACCAGCCTGGTAAGAGAAAACCAGAGCAGATTTATCATGTGAATCTGATAAAACCCTGGAAAGACCACGCTGCCCTAACAGCGGACCTGCCCCGTCCGGTTTGCTCACCTACCATACCGGAGGTGCAGATTGCCGAGACTCTCTCTGAACGACAAAAATCTGAGGTTAAGCAGTTTTTGTTACAGAACCAACAGTTTTTCTCGGAAAAACCTGGCCAGACTAGGCTAGTGAAACATGAGATTGTCACAGAGCCTGGTGTCACAGTTCATGTGAAGCCATACCGGATTCCGGAAGCACGCCGTGAAGCCGTCTCCCGGGAGGTGAAGGCCATGTTGGACTTAGGAGTCATTGAAGAGTCGCACAGCGCCTGGTCCAGTCCAATCGTGTTGATACCTAAGCCGGATGGCTCTATACGGTTTTGCAATGACTTTCGGAAACTGAATGCGGTTTCTAAATTTGATGCCTACCCTATGCCCCGGGTCGATGAGTTGATCGATCGGCTGGGTAAAGCCCGATATATTACGACCCTGGATCTAACAAAGGGGTACTGGCAGATCCCTCTGGCCGAGGCGGCCAGAGAGAAGACGGCATTTGCTACACCGGAAGGGCTATTCCAGTATATCTACATGCCGTTTGGACTTCACGGAGCCCCAGCAACGTTCCAGAGATTGATGGATCGAGTCTTGAGGCCCCACAGGCAGTACGCCTCTGCCTACCTAGACGACATCATAATTTACAGCGTGGACTGGGAAGCTCACCTCCGGAAGGTACAGGCGGTGATTGATGACCTGAGAGACGCAGGCTTAACGGCGAATCCTAAGAAATGTCACATCGGCCTTGAAGAAGCCCGATACTTGGGCTACGTGATTGGCAGAGGAGTGGTTAAACCCCAGATCGACAAAATACAGGCAATTCAGGGCTGGCCGCAACCAGTGAACAAGAAACAAGTTCAAGCTTTCCTGGGCATTGCCGACTATTATCGCCGGTTCATACCCAACTTTGCGGCCATGGCTACCCCCTTGACGGATCTTACCAAAGGGAAGGATTCCGTCATGGTAAAATGGACCTCAGCGGCTGAAGAGGCCTTCCACAGTCTGAAATGGGCTTTGTGCTCTCAGCCCGTACTAGTGACTCCTGATTTCAGCAGCGAGTTTGTGGTACAAACGGATGCTTCTGATACTGGTATCGGAGCTGTACTTTCCCAGGTAAGGGACGGAGTCGAACACCCGGTCCTCTACCTCAGTCGGAAACTGAATGTACATGAGCAGAGGTATGCCGTGATTGAAAAAGAGTGCCTAGCCATCAAATGGGCTCTCGACTCCCTCAAATATTACCTGGCAGGTAGGAAGTTTAGGCTGGTCACGGACCATGCCCCTCTCAAGTGGATGCATCTCCACAAGGACCGTAATAGTCGGGTAACCCGGTGGTTCCTTGCTCTGCAGGCTTACTCTTTCACGGTGGAGCACCGCCCCGGGGTGCAGATGGGGAACGCTGATGCCCTGTCCCGAGTACACTGTTTCAAGAGTATTCTTGCTCGACCTGAGTGGTCTGAGCAGGGGGGGAGGATATGTAAGAGTCATGTCGGTCTGGTAGTCGGGGGCAGGTATATCTCGCCCAGGTATTTGTCCTATGTGAATTAGGCCGCTCAGTATCTTCAGGATACCGAGGGGTTAATAAGTGCAGGAATAAAGGCTGACCAGCTGGAGGTTTCAGGTGTCAGCCTGGGGCACACAGAATGCCTGTCTGTGTGAGGCAAACGTGAGTGAGAGCTGTGCTCGTGACCTGTGTAATGTTAGCTGGGAGGGAGAAGCCCCCCAGTTGTTAGATAGGAACGTATTTGTATAGTTAGTGCCGGACAGGCAAGGATTTATTTTTATGATTTGTTTTCTGTATTTGCTTTCACTTTAATAAACCTGACCTGAGGTCAGTCTACTTGGAAACCTGCTGTCGCCTCAGAGTTCAATGCACAAACCACGTGACCTTTGACCCCAGCAAAGGCGATCCTGGATTGTTTTGTTACAGCACGTTAATGACCGGGCCAATTTTTACAATTCTGACCACTGTCCCTTTATGAGGTTATAACTCTGGAACGCTTCAACGGATCTTGGCGATTCTGACATTATTTTCTCGTGAGATATTGTACTTCATGTTAGTGGTAAAATTTATTCGATATAACTTGTGTTTATTTGTGAAAAAAAACGGAAATTTGGCAAAAATTTTGAAAATTTCACAATTTTCCAACTTTTAATTTTTATGCCCTTAAATCACAGAGATACGTCACGCAAAATACTTAATAAGTAACATTTCCCACATGTCTACTTTACATCAGCACAATTTTGGAACCAAAATTTTTTTTTGTTAGGGAGTTATAAGGGTTAAAAGTTGACCAGCAATTTCTCATTGTTACAACACCATTTTTTTTTAGGGACCACATCTCATTTGAAGTCATTTTGAGGGGTCTATATGATAGAAAATACCCAAGTGTGACACCATTCTAAAAACTGCACCCCTCAAGGTGCTCAAAACCACATTCAAGAAGTTTATTAACCCTTCAGGTGTTTCACAGGAATTTTTGGAATGTTTAAATAAAAATGAACATTTAACTTTTTTTCACACAAAATTTACTTCAGCTCCAATTTGTTTTATTTTACCAAGGGTAACAGGAGAAAATGGACCCCAAAAGATGTTGTACAATTTGTCCTGAGTACGCCGATACCCCATATGTGGGGGTAAACCACTTTTTGGGCACATGACAGAGCTCGGAAGCGAAGGAGCGCCATTTGACTTTTCAATGCAAAATTGACTGGAATTGAGATGGGACGCCATGTTGCATTTGGAGAGCCCCTGATGTGCCTAAACATTGAAACCCCCCACAAGTGACACCATTTTGGAAAGTAGACCCCTTAAGGAACTTATCTAGATGTGTGGTGAGCACTTTGACCCACCAAGTGCTTCACAGAAGTTTATAATGCAGAGCCGTAAAAATAAAAAATCATATTTTTTCACAAAAATGATCTTTTCGCCCCCAATTTTTTATTTTACCAAGGGTAAGAGAAGAAATTGGACAGCAAAAATTGTTGTTCAATTTGTCCTGAGTACGCTGATACCCCATATGTGGGTGTAAACCATTGTTTGTGTGCATGGCAGAGCTCGGAAGGGAAGGAGCGCCATTAGACTTTTCAATGCAAAATTGACTGGAATTGAGATGGGATGCCATGTTGCGTTTGGAGAGCCCCTGATGTGCCTAAACATTAAAACCCCCCACAACACCATTTTGGAAAGAAGACCCCCTAAGGAACTTATCTTGATGTGTTTTGAGAGCTTTGAACCCCCAAGTGTTTCACTACAGTTTATAACGCAGAGCCGTGAAAATAAAAATTCTTTTTTTTTATCAGAAAAATGATTTTTTAGCCCCCAGTTTTGTATTTTCACAAGGGTAACAGGATAAATTGGACTCCAAAAGTTGTTGTCCAATTTGTCCTGAGTACGCTGATACCCCATATGTTGGGGGGAACCACTGTTTGGGCGCATGGCAGAGCTCGGAAGGGAAGGAGCGCCATTTGGAATGCAGACTTAGATGGATTGGTCTGCAGGCGTCATGTTGCATTTGCAGAGCCCCTGATGTACCCAAACAGTATAAACCCCCTATAAGTGACCCCATATTGGAAACTAGACCTCCCAAGGAACTTATCTAGATGTGTTCTGAGAACTTTGAACCCCCAAGTGTTTCACTACAGTTTACAACGCAGTGCCGTGAAAATAAAAAATCCTTTTTTTCCCACAAAAATGATTTTTAGCCCCCCAAATTTTTATTTTCCCAGAGATAACAAGAGAACTTGGACCCCAAAAGTTGTTGTCCAATTTGTCCCGAGTACGCTGATGCCCCATATGTTGGGGTAAACCCCTGTTTGGGCGCACGGGAGAGCTCGGAAGGAAAGGAGCACTGTTTTACTTTTTCAACGCAGAATTGTCTGGAATTGAGATCGGACGCCATGTCGCGTTTGGACAGCCCCTGATGTGCCTGAACAGTGGAAACTCCCCAATTCTACCTGAAACTAATCCAAACACACCCCTAATCCCAACTGTAACCCTAACCACACCCCTAACCCTGACACACCCCTAATTCTAATCCCAACCCTAATCCCAACCGTAAATGTAATCCAAACCCTATCCCTAACTTTAGCCCCAACCTTAACCCTAACTTTATCCCCAACCCTAACTTTAGCCCCAACCCTATCCCTAACTTTAGCCCCACCCTAACTTTAGCTCCAACCCTAGCCCCAACCCTAACCCTAACCCTAGCCCTAACCCTAGCCCTAACCCTAACCCTAACCCTAGCCCTAACCCTAGCCCTAATGGGAAAATGGAAAAAAAAACATTTTTTTTATTTTATTATTTTTCCCTAACTAAGGGGGTGATGAAGGGGGGTTTGATTTTCTTTTATAGCGTTTTTTATATCGGATTTTTATGATTGGCAGCTGTCACACACTAAAAGACGCTTTTTATAGAAAAAAAGTTTTTGCGTCTCCACATTTTGAGACCTATAATTTTTCTGTATTTTGGTCCACAGAGTTATGTGAGGTCTTGTTTTTTGCGGGACGAGTTGACGTTTTTATTGGTAACATTTTCGGACATGTGACAGTTTTTGATCACTTTTTATTCCGATTTTTGTGAGGCAGAATGACCAAAAACCAGCTATTCATGAATTTCTTTTGGGGGAGGCGTTTATACCGTTCCACGTTTGGTAAAATTGATAAAGCAGTTTTATTTGTCGGGTCAGTACGATTACAGCGATATCACATTTATATCATTTTTTTTATGTTTTGACGCTTTTATACGATAAAAGCTATTTTATAGAAAAAATAATTATTTTGGCATCGCTTTATTCTGAGGACTATAACTTTTTTATTTTTTTGGTTATGATGCTATATGGCGGCTCGTTTTTTTGCGGGACAAGATGACGTTTTCAGCGGTACCATGGTTATTTATATCTGTCTTTTTGATCGCGTGTTATTTCACTTTTTGTTCGGCGGTATGATAATAAAGCGTTGTTTTTTGGCTCGTTTTTTTTTTTTTTTTCTTACGGTGTTCACTGAAGGGGTTAACTAGTGGGACAGTTTTATAGGTTGGGTCGTTATGGACGCGGCAATACTAAATATGTGTACTTTTATTGTTTTTTTGGGGGGTTTTTAGATAAAGAAATGTATTTATGGGAATAATATTTTTTTTTTTCTTCTTTATTTTTGGAATTATTATTATTTTTTTTATTTTTTTTTTTACACTTGGAATTTTTTTTTTTACTTTTCTACTTTGTCCCAGGGGGGGGACATCACAGATCGCCGATCTGATAGTTTGCATATCAGATCAGCGATCTCACTTTCATCTGCAGCCTGCTCCGGACCCGGAAGTACTCCCTGCAGGACCCGGATGCAGCCCCGCGGCCATTTTGGATCCGGGGCCTGCAGGGAGGAGACGCTCGGTACAAGGTGAGTACATTCCCTTGTACCGATCGTCTCAGGGAAGCACGCAGGGAGTCCCCTCCCTGCGCGATGCTTCCCTGTACCTCCGGTACACCGCGATCATCTTTGATCGCGGTGTGCAGGGGGTTAATGTGCCGGGGGCGGTCCGTGACCGCTCCTGGCACATAGTGCCGGATGTCAGCTGCGATAGGCAGCTGACACCCGGCCGCGATCGGCCGCGCTCCCCCCGTGAGCGCGGCCGATCGGCTATGATGTACTATCCAGTCACTGGGAATTAAGTCCCAGGTCACCTTGACGGGATAGTACGTCATATGGGATTAAGGGGTTAATAGTTCTGTTCTTCTTGTTCTGTAAACCGCACCCTGGAAGCCATACACTACCTGTAACGGTTGTCTAATCGGCCTGTATAAATGATTGGTGGTGGCAGCTAGCAGCTCATTTATTGTGGAGCTGGCAGTGACTGTATCTGGGTATATATATATTCCATGTGTTGGTATCGGAGGTGTATAAACCATACGCTCAAGGTGAGTTCCCCAATAACCGGCCTAGTAGTGGAAGCAGCTGCGGCCTCGTCCATCACTTATCATCAATTGTGTAATTATAATTGGTGACAGTGGTGGGATCTGTGGGATCTCTCCAGTGTCATCCATGACGTATTGGTGGCATCGGTGGGATCTGTGTGATCTCTCCAGTGTCGTCCATGACATATTGGTGGCAGCAGTGGGATCTGTGTGATCTCTCCGGTGTCATCCATGACGTATTGGTGGCAGCGGTGGGATCTGTGTGATCTCTCCGGTGTCATCCATGAGATATTGGTGGCAGCGGTGGGATCTGTGTGATCTCTCCGGTGTCATCCATGACATATTGGTGGCAGCGGTGGGATTTGTGATCTCTCCGGTGTCATCTATGATGTATTGGTGGCATCGGTGGGATCTGTGTGATCTCTCTGGTGTCATCCATGATGTATTGGTGGCAGCGGTGGGATCTGTGTGAACTCTCCGGTGTCATCCATGACGTATTGGTGGCAGCGGTGGGATCTGTGTGATCTCTCTGGTGTCATCCATGACGTATTGGTGGCATCAGTGGGATCTGTGTGATCTCTCTGGTGTCATCCATGACGTATTGGTGACAGCGGTGGGATCAACGTGACCCCCTCGGCTGTTTTACTTTTCTTTGTCGTTATACATCACTCTTCGCATCCTTCCCACCTGTTTATGACGTGCATCCATTCCAGCATTAATCATTAATAAGCATCTTTAATTAACACCACAAATATTAGTTCCACCAAAATATTTCACAGTTTCACAGTCGAATGTGTCGTCTGAGAAGAAACAGATAAGTCAAGGTAATTTCTTTTTAAAAACAATTCTATCCAAACAAGAATAATGATGTTTTCAGCGGCGCTGAGCTCATTATTCTGCACCTCACATACAAACACCAGCACTCATCACTCAGACTTGATGCACTAAAAGGCACAGTACACCCCAAAATAAGGTGTAACTTATTGGAAAGAATTTATGAAAATAGTGCTAATGCAAAACAAAGTCTGAGGGTAGGAAAGGAGAATGTTTGCGCAACAAAACTTTTTTGGTAACACCCAACTCAACGCCTCTCACCCACCTTTCAGATATGGGGGTGATATCTTCCTTTTCGATTTTATCTGAATCCAAAGATCACTTTATGGTGGTTCATTTACAATGCAATGCAATTTTAGGGGGTGACGTTAACAGATAACTTCTAGGTCCCAAAGAAAAATCTTTTAACGGACCCCTTTCCCCTTTAGGGTATGTTCACATGAGACAAATCCACTGCAAATTTTCGGTAGAATTTATTGGTGTCAGCAGTGAGATCTTGGTGATCTTTCCAGTGTCATCCATGACATGGGCCATTCTCTTTGCATATACAATCCAGGTACTGATTTACTAATTTCTTGTGTCCTAGAGAAGCAAAAAACTTCAAATGGTTGAAGTTGGCTTTCTGTCGGTCTATAAGCCTATAGAAGTCCTAAAATTAAAAAAATGGCAAAGAAAGAGTCCTCCATCTTCAGATGTAGTCTGGTGGGTGAGGCTTAACTTTAGGAAATGTCTTCCAAGTCTTGATCAAAGACATAGAATTTTAGTACAAAAAGAGCCTGGCCTACCTTGACGATAGCAGTTGAGTTAGAGAAGAGACTTTCTTAGTCTCAATTGAAGAGTAGACATAACAGTGGCACAAGGGATTGACTTGACGTATCTACTGGAAGATAGAGCAGAAGAGTTGTCTTCTCTGGAGAAGTGGAGAAGCTGTGGAGAAGACTTACTTGGTCTTCACTGAAGATAGAGCAGTGGGATATTGGAGGGATTTACCTAGTATCTATGGAAGGCATACCAGTGAAGCAATAAAAAGGATATCCCTGGTCTGTTTGTAAGCTAGAGCGTTGGAGTAAGTGAAGAGGATTGCTTGTCCTACTTACAAGTAATAGCAATGTAGTGAAAATGGATTGGCTTGGTCTATTCTGAAGCAAGACCATCAGATCAAGAGAAGAGACTTTTCTGGACTCATGGAGTGGAGGACTTGCCTGGTCTCTATTGAAGACATAGTATTGGAGCAAAATAATGGACTTATTTGATCTTCATTAGAGTGGAGGTCTTGCCATGTATCCATTGAAGACATAGTCATGGAGAAAGGGAAGTGACTTGTGTGCTTGTTCTCTATGAAAGTCATAGCAGTGGAGCAAGAGAGAGGATTTGTCTTATCTCCATTGCAGTGAAGGGCTTGCTTGGTACACATTGAAGAAATATTAAGGAAGACGGGAATAGTATGTTCTAAATTGGAGTGAACTGGCACTGTCAACATTTGGAGTGAAGGTCTTGCTGGGTCTCCAATGAAGACCTAGGAGTGTAGCAAGATAAATGACTTGCATGGTCTTCATTTGGAGTAAAGGTCTTGCTGGATCTCCTTAGAAGACTTAGCTGTTGAGCAAGAGAAGGAACTTGCTTGGTCTCCATTGAAGATGAGTGGAAACATGTAGGTGTTTGCTTGGTCTACTTTAAAGACATTGTAGGGGAGCAGCTGAAGCTCCCTGTATTTCCCTAAAGAAACGCTTTAGTCAAAATACATACATTGGGGGTGTCCAACGTTTAGAAAGTGCAAACCAAGACTAGCCAGTCCTACAATGTGCCAGATTTAGAATTAATGACTCCTGCTCTTTCATAAATTTAACTCAACTTTGGAGTGTCTGGTTTACACTATTAGTTGTCTCACTTTCGTCAACTAAGTTACTCCAAAATTGACCTAATTTGCACACCAAATTGTGCCAAACAACTTTTTTCCTCCCACTTTCCCACTTGTTTAAGACACATAATAAAAGTGGGGTAGGGCATGAAAGACAGTTCTTTTTATCTAATCAAGCCAGAATTTTGGATTAATTAGGTGGCCATGCTGTGTTAGGCGTAGCGGACATCTTTGGAGTACGATGCATGATGCAGTCAAACAATACCAAAGAGAAAAGTCCATTAAACCCACCATAAGTAGAATGCAGTTCTTCTTGGATAAGGGAAAACATTTACCTTGATGGTCCCACAAAGAAATCCTATAGAAACAGTCTGAATAATTTATCTCTATTGTTCTTTTTTCGTCTCGCGCTCTTCTGTAACCGGCGTTTCTCCGACAAGCACATTTGCACATGAATTAGTACTGTCTACCTTTGTCTGCCCGCCATGTACAAAGATGAAGATGAATCTTTTTGCTCCAACTCATCGGACCTGAAATACATTTTCGGGTTTTCTGACTTCCTCCCACCACTGTTTAGTGTGCAGTAGATGTCAGGTCTTCAAAGAATGATTTTTTATTTTATTTCCGTGGTTGAAATAATGAAATTGAAAAAAAAAATTGCGTTTTTGAGAGATTGGCCCGTGTTTCCTAATAATAAAAACCCCCGTGACACGTTTCTGCCAAGTGGCAGTCAGAGCATGACAGAAAATTATTAGAACACAAAATAATGGGGATGTAATCAGGAATTGTTCAGGAGAAGAAAGAAAAAAATTCCTGCACCTATTTATATCTCCCCTGGTAGCAAAACATTCAGGCATTTGTTAAAGCCGTGAATTTCAAGATCCTTCTCCTTCAGACATTTGATAAAATCCACCATCATAGACACTAACAGGACACAAGCATTCAACATCAGTGCCCAGGAGAGAAAGGCCATACAGTCTCTGAAAACCAACAAAGAAACCATCTCAAACCTGCTGACAAGGGTGGTGCAATAGTCATGATGAACACATCAGACTATATGAGGGAAGCAAACAGACAACTTATGGACACACGCTACTACAAAACATTGGAGTCGGATCCTACACAGGACTATTACAAGGAACTAAACAAGTTGGTATCCTGTCTGCCCGACGAATCCATAAGAGCTAATGACCTGATACCAGAAAGTCCAAGAACAGGGACATTCTACATGCTTCCCAAAATCCACAAATCTGGAAATCCAGGAAGACCAATTATTTCATGTGTGGGCACCCTTACTGAGCAAGTATCTGGATGGGTAGAGGGTGTTCTTAAACCCCTGGTAAAGGATACACCCAGCTTCACTCAGGACACAACTGACCTATTGAATAAACTATCAGCAATAGGTCCTCTACCAGAAGGAACCATCCTGGCCACCATGGATGTGGAATCTTTGTACTCCAATATCCCACACCAGGATGGATTAAATGCCTGCAAATTCTTCCTGGAAAATACAGGGACTGATGCAAATTCTGTGGTGAAACTTATAAAATTCATCCTCACCCACAATTACTTTGAGTTTGACAAGAAGATCTATCTACAGGAGACTGGCACAGCAATGGGAAGTAAAATGGCCCCACAGTATGCAAATCTTTTCATGGCCAAGCTTGAAAGCGACTTTTTGTCCTCATGTCCCATCAGGCCTCTGGCCTACTACCGCTACATTGATGACATTTTAATCATCTGGACGGAGTCTGAGCCACAGCTAAAGACGTTCCATGAACAGTTTAATCAATTTCATCCCACCATCAACTTGACACTCAACTACTCCTGCACTGAAATTAACTTTCTGGACACCATCATTAAGCTGCAGAACAATAAAATAGAGACATCACTGTATCAGAAGCCAATCGACCGTCCAACATACCTTAAATGGGACAGTTTCCATCCAAAACACATAAAAAACTCCATTGTCTACAGCCAAGCCATCAGATACAATCGTATATGTTCCAACCCAATGGATAGAGATGAACACCTTGGTCGCCTCAGAAAGACCTTTTTGAATCAGGGCTACCATCCAAGAACAATTGAAAATCAGATCACAAGAGCCACCAGAATATCAAGGAATCACCGGCTACATTACAAAGCTAAAGAAGAAAATAACCGGGTACCTCTAGTAGTTACCTACAATCCAAATCTGGAGGTGCTAAGGGGAGCTGCACGGAAATTACAACCTTTACTGCAAAAAGATGCCCGACTACAAGCAATTTATCCAGACCCCCCACTACTGTGTTTTAGGCAGCCCCCAAATCTAAGAAGCATCATTGTCAAGAGCTCCCTGTCCTCTCCAACAGCTGCAGGTACCTTTCCTTGCAACCAGAAAAAATGTAAAACCTGTCCATTTATAATGACCACGGACAAGATAAAGATCCCAAATTCACATCAGGACTACAAGATACCAGGTACATTCAGCTGCGTCACTTCTAATGTGGTGTACTTACTGTATATACTCGAGTATAAGCCGAGATTTTCAGCCCACTTTTTTGGGCTGAAATTGCCCCTCTCGGCTTATACTCGAGTCATACCGGGGGTTGGCAGGGGAGGGGGAGCGGGGGCTGTCTAAAAATACTCACCTAGTCCAGGCGCGGTCCCTGCTTCCCCGGCGCCGGCAGCAGCAGCTTCAGCTTCTTCCTGTACTCAGCGGTCACATGGTCCCGCTCATTACAGTAAGGGGTGGAGCCGCATATTCATTACTGTAATCAGCGGTACCATGTGACCGCTGAGTACAGGATGAAGCGCTGCGGCGTCGGGGAAGCAGGATCTACACAGCGGCAGGACCAGGTGAGTATACGGGGAGCGCAGCGCTGCGCGATAGTCACCTGCTTCTCGTTCCGGGCGCCGATCTGTCTCCAGCAGTGACACTGAGGTCAGAGGGCGCGGTGACGTGGTCAGTGCGCACCCTCTGCTGAACGTCAGTGCTGGAGACAGATCGGCGCCGGAACGAGGAGCAGGTGACTATTGAAAGTGCCGGGGGCCTGAGCGACGGAGAGGTGAGTATGTGATTTATTTTTTTTATCGCAGCAAATGGGGCAAGTGTCTGTATGGAGCATCTATGGGGCCATAACGTTCCTGCAGCACTATATGGGGCCATAACGTTCCTGCAGCACTATATGGGGCCATAACGTTCCTGCAGCACTATATGGGGCCATAACATTCCTGCAGCACTATATGGGGGCCATAACATTCCTGCAGCACTATATGGGGCCATAACATTCCTGCAGCACTATATGGGGCCATAACATTCCTGCAGCACTATATGGGGCCATAACATTCCTGCAGCACTATATGGGGGCCATAACATTCCTGCAGCACTATATGGGGCCATAACATTCCTGCAGCACTATATGGGGCCATAACGTTTCTGCAGCACTATATGGGGCCATAACGTTTCTGCAGCACTATATGGGGCCATAACGTTTCTGCAGCACTATATAGGGGCATGATGTTTGTGCAGCACTATATGGGGCAAGTGTCTGTATGGGGCCATAATTAACGTTTGTAGGGCACTACGGCATATGGGGCAAATGTCTGTATGGAGCATCTTATAGGGCCATAACGTTTGTGCAGCACTATAAGGGGCAAATATCTTTATAGAGCATCTTATGGGGCCATAGTCAGCATTTGTGCAGCATTATATTGGGCAAATGTGTCTATGGAGCATCTTATGGGGCCTTTATTAACCTTTATGCAGGATTATATGGGGCATATTTTAATATGGAACATCTTATGGGGCAATAATGAACAGTATGGAGCATTATATTGGGCTCCTGATTCAATATGGATATTCAAAGACACTTAACCTACTGATGTCTCAATTAATTTTACTTTTATTGGTATCTATTATTACTTTTGACATTTACCGGTAGCTGCTGCATTTTCCCCCCTAGGCTTATACTCGAGTCAATAAGTTTTCCCAGTTTTTTGTGGCAAAATTAGGGGGGTCGGCTTATACTCGGGTCGGCTTATACTCGAGTATATACGGTAATTATTTGTACTAAATGTACAACTGGGGGTCTGTATGTAGGGGAGACAGGGCAGAAACTGAGAACAAGGATGAACTCTCATCGCCATACAATAAGAGAAAAAAGAATGGGTATACCTGTGGCAATACATTTCTGTCTCCCAAATCATAACATTATGGACATGAAATTACTTGTATTAAAGGGTAACTTCAAATCGCAGAAAGACAGGAGAGTCTGGGAATATAAACTGATGACGACCTTTGACACTCTAACTGCAGGAATGAATGTGTCACACGGATTTATGTCTTTTTACATCAACTAATGAACTTGCCCATCAGACCATGTGGGGTCATCACAACAGAACCAGACCCTAATCACAGGACAATAAAACAATCCTTATCTAAGAATTGGCCCAATATTTATGGACGTAACTGTTTATCACCCATGGTAATTCTGCTTCATGTCACCTGGCTTATCCACGGTTTTTTTCCCCTCTCCCTTTTTTTTTTTTTTTTTTTCTTCTATACTATGTTGTGCATAAATATGTGATTCTTCAGAATTTGTTTTAGTCTTTGCCTGATGAAGAGACGTATGTAGTCTCGAAAGCTTGCAATTTGTTACCATCTTTTCAGTTAGCCATTAAAAGGTATCAACCACTGAGGACTCTCAATTCTAAATATTTTTCTATCTACTGGCTAACACGGTACCAAGATATATTTCTTTCCTGTATCAAGATCCTTCTTGACATTTTTTTGGGTTGCTTTATTAAAGGTATATTTATTTATTTTTAGGCCAGTTTAGTCCAAGTTGTCGTTTGCATTTTGGGAAATTGCAACCATATTTAGATATTTTTCAGGTGTGTTTTTCTACCGTTTACCTATTTACTTTATACTAGGTGATCTCTAGACCTTGGGCTAGACCAATAGGGGCAGGCAAGCTGGAGCAAGTTCAGAGAAGAGCGACCAGGATGGTGAGCGGACTGTAAACTATGTCCTACGAGGAACGGTTAAAGGATCTGGGAATGTTTAGCTTCTAAAAAAGAAGGCTAAGATGAGACTTAATATGTGTCTACAAATATCTGAAGGGCTGTCAGTGTAGAGGGATCATCATTATTCTCATTTGCACACAGAAACACGAGAAGCAATGGAATGAAACTGAAAGGGAGAAGATACAGATTAGATATTAGAAAAAACATTTTGACAGTGAGGGTGATCAATGAGTGGAACAGGCGGCCATGAGAGGTGGTGAGTTCTCCTTCCATGGAAGTTTTCACACAGAGGGTGGACAGACATCTGTCTGAGATGGTTTAGTGAATCCTGCATTGAGCAGGGGGTTGGACACAATGACCCCGGAGGTCCCTGCCAACTCTAACATTCTAGGATTCAGTTGAAAAATGGGTTGTAAAGATGACACCTCACCTTTAATTTTGTTGGATCCTTTTTAAATCAGTGCCAATTATCTAATGTGGGTGCGATAATTCTATCCCCCATCCATTGACCTCTCTCTTTCCATGCTTACTTTGTGCTGCCCTAAAGGGTTAGGTTCCGCGGAACCCACTGGATTTGCTTTCACAATGAGGGGGATATAAATCTGTGGACTTGTAACTCCATTTTGAACACTGGATCTGAATCTGTTCCTGGATGGGATATGGGTGGGCATCTTGCAATCCGTGTCTTTACCTGGGGGTTCAAATATGAGCTTGCCAAGACCCTGATGCAAAACACAGATTCGCTGGCAGTTGTAGACTCAATTCCACACTCTTCCACATATATCCGGGTCTGTATCTTGAATCTTGAGCATGAGACAGCAAGGACCCCTCTTCTTGCCACAAATTGAGCTCAAGTTTACCCCACATCCAGCATCCAGAACCCCTTGACCTGGCCTTCATGATCCTGAACTTTGTACCCTGGACACATTCGGGCTTGTTGATAAGGAACCCTTGGGGTATAGACGTGGCTCTGAGATCTGTGCCTACAATCTGTATGCTAAGTCCTAAATATGGCGCCCCTCGTTTTGATGAGCAGACACATAGAAGTTCGGGTTGAAAACAATATGGACCAAAACTTTGGAGCAGGAAAATTTTTTGTCACTTCTTCTTCCCGGACTTCCACCGGAACTCCGAACGTTAAAACGGTCCGTTTCTGTACATTACAAACCCCGAACTTTTAAGTTTGGGTTCGCTCATCTCTACTTGCATACTTAAGTTGAGTCTGCTGAGACTCCATCGCTGATCATGGACTCTGCTCTCTCCACATGTCCAATATTCTGTGCCCCCTGGACCTATGCCTGTATACGCTATATGAACCGGTAATATATAACAAAAGTATTCCTGGAATACAGTATAACGTCTTACATTTTCCCAAACTTTGCATCCAAGCCTCTGCATCTGAGTTTACCCCTGAATATCAGAACTTTTTCTTTACAAACTTGTATCTGCTATTCTCGGGCGCTAACTCCACTTACCTGGCCATGTGGCTGAGCCGGACCATAACAAAACTATGTGCTGAACGTATACAGTAGAAGGCGTTTTATTATTGCTGAGAGGTGGCAAAGAAAAATTAAAACATTGAAACGTTGTTTTCTTTATCATTTTAGTGGAAAAAAATCTGTTTTTATTTACAGACGAAAACTCCATTACCTTTACACAATATACAAAAGCCACCGGCAGGATTGTAATTACTGCTCAGAAACAAGACCCAAGTTTTCAGAGTGCAGTTGCCCCGCGAGATCTCTTATTATCCACTTCTTTGAAAGTAATATAATTATGTTGTCAGGAATGAGCAATTTTTCACAATAGATTGAGCCAGTGAGCCCCTCCGAAAGGCTTATGAAATCCTGCGTTCTCCACACAGCCGGCGCCTGACTCCATTTTAATTTAAATCATTACTATCCACCTGTATCCTCGGAAAATCAGATCTTTTTATTTCTTCTTTTACAAAAAAAAAGGGACTTAAAGGTGTCGCACGTTTGCAAAAAGGGGATTTACGGGGCTTAAGACGTAGTCTTCAAAATGGAATATATATATCTATGTGTGTGTATATAATATATATGTGCACTTTAATGTGATACTTGGCCCAAATGCTGTATTTCTGAAGCCCTGGACTATTTCCAAGACGTATGAGTGTATCTGGAAGAAATGAATATAAATCATTAAATCACTGCACAAGATTCATCGGCATGGGGGAGAAGCACTGGTACAGCTGGATGGTGCACCTGCAGTTTTATAGGGGTTGTCCACTACAGGCCAAACCCTTGTAATAATTATATGGGTACTACGGAATCTAATAGCATGGGATAAAGCCAGTCCGAGAACAAAGTTGCAGCAAAGAATGTCTTTACTAGAAACAGAAATGTAACAGAATTTGACAGATATTTCTGTAATTGCAACGAGGTCTTCAGCTCTATATAGTAAATAACAAACTGAGCATAATGCAGATATTCCTGCAGTAGTAACACGGTCCTCAGCACAATAAAGTAAATCACAGCAGACTTAGAAGCGAACATATTTAAACAAGGCAGTCCAATAAGGTTATAGTGCGAATGCACACAGGACTTGAAATGAGGAAGTCCAGCAAAACTTGATCACACATGTGCCAGTACTTGTTAGTAGGAGTCCAATAATTCACAGATGATGCGTTGTGTGAATGCAGTCCTGAGAAAGAGAGGACGAGGGGAAAAGAGGGAGAGCGCCATCTGTTGTGAATTCTGCTTTTGGGTTCCCTCCAGTGGTAGTAGGTGGTAATGCAGTTGTCCCTGGGTTGCAGTCCTGGTCAGGTGTGTCTGCTGATTGCAGTTCTGACTGGGGTATTTAGGTGTGCAGGATTCATTAGTCCTTTCCAGTTGTCAATTGTTGTTGGGAGGTGTAGGACCTCTGCCTGGTTCCTCCTGCCTTTCTGCCATATCGGCAAAGATAAGTGTCTGTTTTTTTTCCTGTGGCACACATGCTGTGTGCTTCACAATTCAGTGCTATTCTTTGTGTTTTCTTGTCCAGCTTAGATTGAGTCAGTATTTTCTCAGTCTTGTTGGATTCTCTGGAGTTGGTGGAACCTGTACTGACTGCAAATCTACGGCATTTGATGGACCCGTAGAAGCGCATAAGCGTGAAACGGCCGTAGTCCTCCTTTTCTTCCCCGCACCCTCGTTGTTCACCAGCCGCCTCTCCATGTAAAGTTCAAATAAAGGACGTTATGAATCTTTCAGCAAAACTTGGGTGAGTGCCACTTTTCTTTGTATTTAACTCCCGTTAAGTTTGGCTGTTTTTCAAGTTGTGCACCGCCCACAGCTGATCACTAAGGCGCTCCAGAAAATCCGCCACATATCCTCCGATAGCGCAATTGAGCCTGAAGCAGTGGATATATACCTGGTGCCGGTATTCTGCTGTTTATTTTCTAGTTGAGAATCACAGAATCCTTTCCAGAACTTGGAAGTAAACTGCACTCCCCGATCTGAGATGACTTCGTCCGGAACTCAATGCAACCGAAACACATTATGGATTACCAGATCTGCCGTCTCCTTGGCTGAGGGAAGACCAGTGCAGGGAATGAAGTGGGCAGCCTTAGTAAGGCGATCTACAACCACCAGAATAGAATTTTTTCCCCCAGAGGTGGGAAATTCAACTATAAAGTCCATTGAAATAGACCCCCAAGGACGAGAGGGGACAGGTAGTGGTTGAAGCAGTCCAGTAGGTGATACACGGGGAGTCTTGAAATGTGCACAGATCTCACAAGAGAGAACATAGCTCTTCACATCCTTCAGACAGGTAGGCCACCAAAAAAAACGGCTCAGAAACTCCTGTGTCTTCTGTACCCCTCGATGACCCGCCAACTTGGAATCATGGACAAACTTGAGGACCTGCAGCTTTACGGCCTCTGGAACGTATAAACGTTGATCCCGGACCCACATACCGTTTCTGAGAACCAAGTTCACATAAGCAGTCGGGTTGGCAAGAAATGGATCTGCGTCATAGGCCTCCTTAATGGTCTTCCATAAGTCCATATTCAGAATGACTCCGATAAAGTTGGCATCAGACAGGACAGTCTTAGACGGGGTCCCAGGTACGGAATCCATGGCATGAATTCGGGACAAAGCATCCGCTTTCCCATTACGTGAACCTGGGTGGTGCGAAATGACAAAGTTAAATTGATTCAAAAAGAGACTCCAACGAGCCTGCCGTGGAGAAAGACATCTCGCAGATCTAAGGAACTCCAGATTGCGATGATCCGTGAGCACAATAACTTGTTGTGATGCCCCCTGCAGATGGTGTCTCCATTCCTTAAATGCAGCGATAATGGCAAGAAGCTCCTTATCTCCCACATCGTAATTCTTTTCTGCAGCGGAGAGTCTGCGAGAAAAAAAAGCACATGGATGTAACAAGCTCTTCTCTCCTGTTCTTTGTGAGAGGATGGCCCCCAGAGCGCAGTCCGAAGCGTCCACTTCTACGATGAATGGAAGTGCTGGGTTTGGGTGAATTAGTACAGGTGCAGACGTAAACCGGGATTTAAGACAATCAAAAGCTTCCTGAGCCTGTGCGGACCACAAGAAAGTATTTTCCTTCTTAGTTAATTGTGTTATGAGTCGCACAATTTAAGAGAAATTACGAATGAATCGTCTATAGAAGTTTGCGAATCCGATGAAACGCTGTACCTCCTTGACATTTTTAGGTGCAGGCCAATCATGAATAGCCTGGATCTTACTTGCTTCCATGTTAAGCCCCTGTGGCGAGATGACATATCCCAGGAACTGAATCTCTGTGCGATGGAATTCGCATTTCTCAGGCTTGATGTAGAGGTGATTCTCTTTTAGACGCCTCAGGACGGTCTTCACATGCTCCTGATGTTCCTCCAAAGAGTCAGAGAAAATCAAAATGTCGTCCAGGTAGATCACAACAAAATGGTCCAACAGATCTCTGAATATATCATTTGCTAGATGTTGGAAAGTAGCCGGAGCATTGCTGAGACCGAAAGGCATCACAAGATATTCGAAATGTCCATACCGACACCTAAATGCTGTCTTCCATTCATCTCCAGGACGGATCCTTATTAAATTATATGCTCCTCGAAGATCCAACTTGGAGAAGATCTTGGCCTGTCGTACCCTTTCCAGCAGTTCAGGAATTAACGGTAACGGGTAGCAATTCCGGATGGTCACTTTGAGCTCTCGATAGTCAATACATGGTCTAAGAGTTCCATCTGTCTTTTTAACAAAAAAATGGGTGCTCCTGCTGGTGATGAGGAGGGGCGAATGAAACCCTTAGCCAAATTCTCATCGATGTACTCTTTCAATGCTTGCAACTCTGGGTCTGCTAGTGGATAGACATTTTTGAAGGGAATAGCTGCTCCGGGAAGCAGCTCAATGGGACAGTCATACGGTCTGTGAGGAGGAAGCTGGTCTGCCATTTTTTCTCACAAATGTCTGAAAATTCACTATAAACAGGTGGTAAAGACGATACCTCAGTAACCCATACTGTAGCCCGTGGACTTGTCTGGCCTGTTACCAGTGTCTCCTTTGATGGAAAGGTGATCTCCTTAGTCTCCCAGTTGATAGTAGGATTGTGTAACTGCAACCATGGAATTCCTAAAATTAAAGGGAAATGTGGAGAAGAGATCAACATAAATGACAGTTTTTCCTGGTGATCAGGCTCTATGAAAACTTCCAGAAGTCCCGTCTCCTGATCTACAGGTCCAGAAACTAGAGGTGAGCCATCCACCGTTTCCATAGTTACCGGAGCTGCTCTCTGCTGAATTTGTATGCCATATTCCCTGGCAAAAGCTATGTCCATAAAATTTCCTCCAGCCCCTGAATCCACCATGGCTGCACAAGGAATCCATTGTCCCGCCGACCGGATCTTAATGGGAAGGGAGCAATGTGTGTCCTTACGCTTCGGAGTCTCAGGAGAGGCAGTCATAGATAGAGAGGAGAAGATGGCACTCATTGAAAAACTAGACTCCGACGTAATGGATTCAGCATCTTGATTTTCAAATTCCCCTACTGTGGCTAGTACCTTGCGAGGTCGCTTGGGACAGTTGATGAGGAAGTGATCTGACTGCCCACAGTAAAAACACAAACTCTCCCGGAAACGATGCTCTCTGCGCTCGTTACTCTCACGATGCTGTAGTGCATCCACCTGCATGGGAACTGGTTCAGCCTCCCAAGAGGACTTGCCAGTAGATTCTTTAGGAGGAAGGAAAGAGTTAGTGACACGATTAGAGGCTACAAATTTCTCCTGTCTGCGTTCTGTAACACATATGTCAATACGTACAAAATGCTGAATAAAAGCGTCTAACTCTTCCGGAGCATCTGCATGAGCTAGTTCATCTTTCATCTTTCAACACATTAGACAATCCTCTCCTAAAAATAGGTAATTGAGGATAACTGTCCCAAATCGTATCCACCGCCAGCCGTCTAAACTCAGTAGCGTATTCGATGACAGAACGCTTACCCTGACGTAAAGCTAACAAAGCGGTCTCAGCAGCAGTGCGTCGATTAGGATCATCGAACATCATGGACATAGCAGCAAGAAAATCGTCAAGGTTATTCAAGCGAGGGTCACGAGTCTCCATAAGCGGATTTGCCCATGCAAGAGTTCGGGAAGTGAGCAACATGATAATACATAAAACCTTAGATCGATCAGTAAGGAAATGGGCGGCATGCACATCAAAATACAAAAGGCATTGATTTACAAACCCACGAAACTTGTAACGGTCCCCACTGAACCTAAATGATGGTAACTTGGGAGGAGTAGTTGGCTGGTGGCTGGGGTGGAGGTGGAGGTGCCCGTGCAGTCATCAGACCAGCCACCTGATTACTTAACTCCTGAAGAGCCTGCCCAAAATGAGCCTCCCAGTTAGCAACCTTGTTTTGCAATGCCTCTATATCCCCCTGTAAAGAGTGGATCATAGAAAACAACTGATCCATCTTTGTCTCGGTCGACATTATCCCAGCAGATTCCTTTATGGCCTGAGTATCCTGTAATAATTATATGGGTACTACGGAATCTAATAGCATGGGATAAAGCCAGTCCGAGAACAAAGTTGCAGCAAAGAATGTCTTTACTAGAAACAGAAATGTAACTGAATTTGACAGATACTTCTACAATTGCAACGAGGTCTTCAGCTCTATATAGTAAATAACAAACTGAGCATAATGCAGATATTCCTGCAGTAGTAACAAGGTCCTCAGCACAATAAAGTAAATCACAGCAGACTTAGAAGCGAACAGATATTTAAACAAGGCAGTCCAATAAGGTTATAGTGCGAATGCACACAGTACTTGAAATGAGGAAGTCCAGCAAAACTTGATCACACATGTGCCAGTACTTGTTAGTAGGAGTCCAATAATTCACAGATGATGCGTTGTGTGAATGCAGTCCTGAGAAAGAGAGGACGAGGGGAAAAGAGGGAGAATGCCATCTAAGCGTAGTAGATGAGTAAATATTTCTGGATGAGATAAGCACAACTTGAATCTTGCTCACCTGGTGTGGTTGTGCAAAGAGGCACAACACTGGGAAAAGTTTTGCAAACAAAGACACTTCCACTGGTGCTCAGCTCGTCGAAGAAGTTCTAGAGGCGAGAGGTAGCTGAATGCAGAAAGGCAGTCCACCGAGTAGTGAGCAGAAGAAGCAGGGAGTTCACCAGCAAACCGGCAGAAGCTCAGGAGCCAGCAGCACAAAATACTCAGGCACCTTAGAACACCTGACCCGGACTTTAATAATCAGGACAGACAGGAAGTTCCATGACAGGGCGAGATCCAAGACTCCATCTTGGATCAGGGCGAACAGGCACTAGGAAAGTCCAGAATCCTTACAGCCCTTTTTAAAGGGTTATTCCCAAAAATGATGAAAAAAAAAATAATAATGAGAAAAATGAAAAATATTGTGAGGGCTTGACTCACTCATCTTCTTCCCAAGACACGGGAATGCTTCTTGTGGTAAAACACCTGCTGGTTTATTGTGGAAGAGCATAAACCAAAGCAGGGTTCAGCAAAGTAAACATGGCCTTTCTGGCATAACGGCAAAACAAAAAGTCCATGTGTCGGAAGGATTCGTCCTTTCAGACCAACATGTGTCTTCAGCTCCACCTGGAGACACGTCTGGTGTCTCTCCTCTCCAAACCACAGCACACAGACTGCCTCTCAAGTCCAGCTATTTAAACCCAGACCATGTGACTGATCACATGTCTGTGACATCACGCAGATCCTGTCAGCACACGGCTTTCCGACTCTGCAGTTGGAGATAAGGTGGACACCCTCCCACCCACTCTATAGATGTCCACATAAAACCAACCCAGGTATGCAATTTTAATGTAACCCTAAATATCCTGGTTTCACATCACTGATGCTATTATGCGCAGTGACATATCTTTCCTTATATACCGTTCCAGTGACCCCATCACAATATGTAAAAAATATGAATTGCTCAGTGTCCAATGATTCAGAAAAGGGTTTTCTGTAGTGATGGGCGAACTTGCTCGGATAAGCAAGCTCGGGAGCTAACCAAGTGTCTTCGGCATGCTCGAAAAATATGTTCGATTCCCCGTGGCTGCATGTCTCGCGGCTGTTTGACAGCCGTAACACATATAGGGGTTGCGTAACATGCAGCCGCGGTGATTCGAACATATTATTCGAGCACGACAAAAACGGCTTACCAGAGCACGTTCACTGATCACTAGTCAGCACATAAATGGAGGTACCGAAAACCCTTTAAATTTTGTCTCCAGAACCCAACTATATAAAAAAAACAACAAAAGATGAGGTTGTAAATACTTCAAGCTAAGAACACCCCTCGATGCCCGCTCCATGCCTTTCTATGGGCTCCGGATCGCCCTGTTCTTCCCGGTTTGGATCACCTTTTGGGGTCTTGTGATTAGTACACTGGTTTCTCCCCCGTTTCGCCGGCACAATAAGCCGGTGATGTGACCTCTGCCGCCTCCTCTACCACTTCCTCCGTCTTCTCATCAACACTCCGGGCTCTTGTTTCGCAGAGATAATACTTTTAAATGTCTGCTCAATGGCTTCCGCATATATTTTCCATCTCTCCTTCCTCTCGCTTTAATCCCCCGCTGCGCTCCTCGCCTGGTGTATTGTAATTCACTTCTGTAGAACGGAATTTCTTGGCTTTTTTTTGTCCAAATTCCCAGGTACGAAAATCTAAAAATACCCAGTAATGGTCCATGCTGTGAGCTCGTTTTACTCTTGGCATCTAGTGGTACAATATGCAATGTTTTCCTTAAATGCCACAAATTGCAGGGTGTCGGAAACTTGGTGCAGACTCCAGCGTGTTCATACAGTGATGCTATCAGTCTATTTAAAGGTATATTTATCCGAAAACATTCCTCGGCAAGAATCGAAAATATTACGGGGAACCGTGAACATCACTGGACCAAATTCCTCTTTGGTTTGGATTGGAAAAGACGTCCTGGGCAAGGAGGAGGACAAAAGTCTGCATCTCTAGCAAAAATCCCTGTAAATAACTTAAAAAACTTCTAATTAATGGGTTGATTGTGACTTGTAGGATCGCTACTTCCAACAGGTGGCGCTATAGAGTTTAAGTCCTCTTTTCCTCAGAAGAGGCAATTTGAATATTTAAAAAACTTCTGAAATTTATCAAGACTTTCATTTCATAGCCCCCCGGAATAGGACCACTAAATTTATGCAAAGGGGCATCTTTTGGGTTGTCTTTGTAAAAGAAAATGAAATCTATACCAGCCACCATCCCTTTAAAAGCTGCAATTCTTCACTGATCACAAGGCACCCCTCCACCTTTATTGGGTCCAGTCCTCCACTGAACCCTTATTTTGTAGTAATCCGAAGTGCCAGTGCTGAGAAGCCACGCTTCCGCACCCCTTTTAGCTTATATTGTGCAATAGTAGTGCGCCAGTGTTTGTTTCATGTCATTGTCGTTTCAGGCATTTCTTTTGCCTTTCTTATTGGCGGCACACAGATTATTATAGCGTATACAAATTTGTTTATTATCTATATATATTTCTTGTATTTTGGGGTCAGCCTTGCTTCGGGGTTGCTAGGGCTCATGGATTGGGACACACGTGAGGCGGCATGGAGGGCCTCTTCTTCCAATGCCTTCCTGGAAGACAACAATGTTCAGGTTGATACAGATTTTTCAGGTCTCACTACAGAGTTGATTGCATCACAGAAACATGGCATTAGGTTACTTTGGAATATTGGGTGTTTGGAGGAGTATTTTAAACTTAATATTGTCCCTAGGGGGCTTAGGATTTCTATTTCCATCCCCCACTTTTCGTACTTTATGGGAACAGGGCCTGATACACTGCTCCAATATTTTGATCAATTTACTTATTACACATGATAGGGAACTTTTGACCACTGTCAAAACTGAGATAAAAAATTTGGAAACTAAGCTGAGTAATTTTGATGAGGCCTCACAGGTCCAGCCCTTTAGAGCAAAGCTCAAGGATCTACTTGACAAGTATGACAAAGAGATCATGTCTAAAAAACGTTCCAAGTTCTTAAGGGACAAGACGGACTTTGATAACAAGACAGCATTTTCTTGGATACATCAGGGGAACAGACGTCGGGGTCCTAATTATAAACAAAGGGCAACTGGCACGGAGAGACGAGCACCATCTGCAGATTTACACACTTCCAGCAATTTATTTTTTTTATCCTCGGCAGAAAGCGAAATCGACCCAGGACCAGGCGAGGACACAGGAAGCGTGGGGTCATCTGTTCGGGTTACCAGGAGCCACAGTTACAGGCCGCCACGTCGCAACTTACGGAGACAACTCCACAAGTGATCTCCCCACTCTCTGATAATGTTGGTGAGTATAATCAGGTGGATGCTCTCCAGATTATTAACCTTTCCAGCTATGTCCTTTCGCCATATGAGTCTTCTGTTCTTTCCAAGGGCCTAACCTTTTCACCAGTCCAGCAGATGGATAAGTTCACCTTGAGAAAAGATCTCTTCCTGCTCTGCAGAAAATTCATCTTGCAGGCTCTTCATAACAGACCACAGGTTACACCCCTATTGGATCAGACCGAGCAAAGGATGTTCCAGGATCTCGTGGACCTGCTACATGAGGGTGAGGAGGTATCAGGTAGGTCCAAATTCCCGCACAGAAACAGATCCCGTGTCTCACCACCTTTTTCCATTGTTCCAGCGATAAAAATCTTTTTTGAAATGGCCAAGAGGGACATTGAGACATTGCCGACCAAGATCCCGACTACGGCCAATTTGACATCTTTGGAGAAACGTGCGTTATCTCATTTAAAAAATAACAATGAGTTCATTATACGTGAAGCAGACAAGGGCGGCAATATCGTTCTCTGGCCCTATGACCTTTACTTGGAAGAAGCACACAGACAACTTGATAATTCTAGATTTTATCGCAGGCTTCCATCAGACCCCACCGGTGTGTACTCGACCAAATTGAGAACACTTATTGACAGTGCTTTGGACTTGGGCATAATTAATAAGGGGGAATGTGACTTTATCTGGGTTAAACATCCTGTTGCGTCAACTTTTTATATGTTGCCAAAAATACACAAGGACGTCCACAAGCCACCTGGATGTCCTATTGTTTCCAGCAAAGGGAGACTATGTGAAAAGGCTTGCACATATATTGATTTTTTTCTGCAACCCCTGGTACTAGAACTCCCCTCGTACATCAGAGACTCGTCAAACTTCATCACATCATTACAAGAGATTACGCTTCCCCGGGTGACATTATGTGACATGTGACGTTTAGTCACTTTATTCAAATATCGATCATGACCATGGCTTACAAGCGGTACTTTTTTTCTTGGACCGGCAAGTAAATTCAGATAGGATGCACGATTCTTTTATTGTGGATCTTGACTTCATCCTCAAGCATAATTTCTTTTTATTCGACATGACGTTCTTCCTTCAAGTTTCTGGCATGGCCATGGGTGCCCGCTGTGCCCCGGCCCTGGCGAATCTCTTTTTGGGGCGGTGGGAGTCCACCATTGTTTACAATTCCATCTGGTACAAGTCCAAGGTGCGACGCTGGCTCAGGTACATCGATGATGTCTTTTTTTATTTGGTCGGATTCCCTGGATGAGGTTGGCACCTTCATCAACTCCCTCAATGACAATGTCTTCAACATCTTTTTGACCTCTTCGTGTTCTTTCTCCTCAGTGTGTTTTCTGGATCTCAACATTATGTGCCAGGATGGTGCTTTATCTACTCGCTTATATCGTAAGCCTACTGCCACAAATAATTTATTAGAGTATCGCAGTTTCCATCCGCCGCACAATAAGAGGGGTGTTCCTGTGGGACAATTTTTGAGAACCAGGAGAAACTGCACGCTTGACGAAGATTTCCGTAAAGAAGCCCAGGATCTGACTGCGAGATTCAAGAGGAGGACTTATCTGTTATGACCCCAATGGCGAGGGTCTCAGAGGAACGTGGAAGTCTGCAGAATACAAAAATCCAGCTCATAGGGCAGTGGTAACTGGGTTGACCATATATCTACTCCTAACGCCAACACTAGAAGTAGCCGGGGATCATTCCTACGTTGATTCTAGATGACACGCGCCAGCTGGAGAATCTAGCTACCCCTAGTAGAGGAAAACAAAGACCTTTCTTGCCTCCAGAGAAGGGGACCCCAAAGCTGGATAGAAGCCCCCCACAAATAATGACGGTGAGGTAAGAGGAAATGACAAACACAGAAATGAACCAGGTTTAGCACAGAGAGGCCCGCTTACTGATAGCAGAATAAAGAAAGGTAACTTATATGGTCAACAAAAACCCTATCAAAATCCACACTGGAAATTCAAGAACCCCCGAACCGTCTAACGGTCCGGGGGGAGAACACCAGCCCCCTAGAGCTTCCAGCAAAGGTCAGGATATAGATTTGGAACAAGCTGGACAAAAATACAAAACCAAAACAAATAGCAAAAAGCAAAAGGCAGACTTAGCTGATATAACTGGAACCAGGATCAGTAGACAAGAGCACCGCAGACTAGCTCTGATAACTACGTTGCCAGGCATTGAACTGAAGGTCCAGGGAGCTTATATAGCAACACCCCTAACTAACGACCCAGGTGCGGATAAAAGGAATGACAGAAAAACCAGAGTCAAAAAACTAGTAACCACAAGAGGGAGCAAAAAGCAAATTCACAACAGTACCCCCCCCTTAGTGAGGGGTCACCGAACCCTCACCACGACCACCAGGGCGATCAGGATGAGCGGCATGAAAGGCACGAACTAAATCGGCCGCATGAACATCAGAGGCGACCACCCAGGAATTATCCTCCTGACCATAGCCCTTCCACTTGACCAGGTACTGAAGCCTCCGCCTGGAGAGGCGAGAATCCAAGATCTTCTCCACCACGTACTCCAACTCGCCCTCAACCAACACCGGAGCAGGAGGCTCAGCAGAAGGAACTACAGGCACAATGTACCGCCGCAACAAGGACCTATGAAATACATTGTGAATAGCAAACGACACAGGAAGATCCAGACGAAAAGATACAGGATTAAGGATTTCCAATATCTTGTAAGGCCCAATAAAACGAGGTTTAAATTTGGGAGAGGAGACCTTCATAGGAACAAAGCGGGAAGAAAGCCACACCAAATCCCCAACGCGTAGTCGGGGACCCACACCGCGGCGGCGGTTGGCAAAGCGCTGAGCCTTCTCCTGTGACAACTTCAAGTTGTCCACCACATGATTCCAGATCTGCTGCAACCTATCCACCACACGATGCTTAGCACCCTCGAGCCAATGACGCCACTCCTCAAATGCCCACTTCATGGCCAACAACTCCCGATTGCCCACATCATAATTTCGCTCGGCAGGCGAAAACTTCCTAGAGAAAAAGGCACAAGGTTTCATAACAGAGCAACCAGGGCCTCTCTGCGACAAAACGGCCCCTGCCCCAATCTCCGAAGCATCCACCTCAACCTGAAAGGGAAGTGAGACGTCAGGCTGGCACAAAACAGGCGCCGAAGTAAACCGGCGTTTCAACTCCTGGAAAGCCTCCACGGCAGCAGGAGCCCAGTTAGCTACATCGGAGCCCTTCTTGGTCATATCCGTCAAAGGTTTCACAATGCTAGAAAAATTAGCGATAAAACGACGGTAGAAGTTAGCGAAGCCCAAGAACCTCTGAAGACTCTTAACTGACGAGGGCTGAGTCCAATCAAGAATAGCTCGGACCTTGACTGGGTCCATCTCCACAGCAGAAGGGGAAAAAATGAACCCCAAAAAGGGAACCGTCTGTACACCAAAGAGACACTTTGAGCCCTTGACAAACAAAGAATTTTCACGCAAAATTTTAAAGACCAACCTGACCTGCTCCACATGCGAATCCCAATTATCAGAAAAAACCAAAATATCATCCAGATAAACAATCAAAAATTTATCCAGATACTTCCGGAAAATGTCATGCATAAAGGACTGAAAAACTGAAGGCGCATTGGAGAGCCCAAAAGGCATCACCAAGTACTCAAAATGACCTTCGGGCGTATTGAATGCGGTTTTCCATTCATCACCTTGCTTAATGCGCACAAGGTTGTACGCACCACGAAGGTCTATCTTGGTGAACCACTTGGCACCCTTAATCCGGGCAAACAAGTCAGACAACAGCGGTAAAGGATACTGAAATTTGACAGTGATCTTATTCAAAAGCCGATAATCAATACAAGGTCTCAAAGATCCGTCCTTTTTTGCCACAAAAAAGAATCCCGCACCAAGAGGGGAAGAAGACGGACGAATATGTCCTTTTTCCAGAGACTCCTTGATATATGAACGCATAGCGGTATGTTCAGGTACCGACAGATTAAACAGTCTTCCCTTAGGAAATTTACTGCCTGGGATCAAATCTATAGCACAGTCACAGTCCCTATGAGGAGGCAGTGCACTGGACTCAGACTCACTGAAGACATCCTGATAATCAGACATATACTCCGGAACTTCCGAAGGCGTAGAAGAAGCAATAGACACAGGCAGGGAATCCTCATGAATACCACGACAGCCCCAACTTGAGACTGACATAGCCTTCCAGTCCAGGACTGGATTATGGGTCTGTAACCATGGCAGCCCTAAAACAACCAAATCATGCATTTTATGTAAAACCAGGAAACGTATCACCTCGCGGTGTTCAGGAGTCATGCACATGGTAACCTGAGTCCAATACTGCGGTTTATTTGCTGCCAATGGTGTAGCATCAATACCCCTAAGAGGAATAGGATTTTCTAATGGTTCAAGAGTAAATCCACAGCGCTTAGCAAATGAGAGATCCATGAGACTCAGGGCAGCACCTGAATCTACAAACGCCATGACAGGATAAGATGACAGTGAGCAAATCAAAGTTACAGACAGAATAAATTTAGGTTGCAAATTACCAACGGTGACAGGACTAACAACCTTAGCTATACGTTTAGAGCATGCTGAGATAACATGTGTAGAATCACCACAGTAGTAGCACAAGCCATTCCGGCGTCTATGAATTTTCCGCTCATTTCTAGTCAGGATTCTATCACATTGCATTAAATCAGGTGTCTGTTCAGACAACACCATGAGGGAATTTGCGGTTTTTCTATCACATTGCACCGAATTAGGTGTCTGTTCAGACAACACCATGAGGGAATTTGCGGTTTTGCGCTCCCGCAACCGCCGGTCAATTTGAATAGCCAGTGCCATAGTATCATTCAGACCTGTGGGAATGGGAAAACCCACCATAACATTCTTAATGGCTTCAGAAAGGCCATTTCTAAAATTAGCGGCCAGTGCACACTCGTTCCAATGTGTCAGCACGGACCATTTCCGAAATTTTTGGCAATACACTTCAGCCTCGTCCTGCCCCTGAGACATAGCCAGCAAGGCCTTTTCTGCCTGAATCTCAAGATTGGGTTCCTCATAAAGTAAACCGAGCGCCAGAAAAAACGCATCAAGATCAGCCAATGCCGGATCTCCTGGCGCCAGCGAAAAAGCCCAATCCTGAGGGTCGCCCCGTAAGAACGAAATCACAATTTTAACTTGCTGAGCAGAATCTCCAGATGAACAGGGTCTCAGGGACAAAAACAATTTACAATTATTCACGAAATTCCTAAACTTAAACCTGTCTCCGGAAAACAGTTCAGGAATCGGTATTTTAGGTTCTGACCTAGGATTTCTGATAACATAGTCTTGTATGCCCTGCACACGAGTAGCCAGCTGGTCCACACTTGTAATCAAGGTCTGGACATTCATGTCTGCAGCAAGCATAGCCACTCTGAGGTAAAGGGGAAGGAGAAAAAAAAAACTCAGAATCTTCTTTCTTATAATCCCTCTTCTGCAATGCATTAAACATTTAATACTGGCCTGGCAAACTGTTATGACCCCAATGGCGAGGGTCTCAGAGGAACGTGGAAGTCTGCAGAATACAAAAATCCAGCTCATAGGGCAGTGGTAACTGGGTTGACCATATATCTACTCCTAACGCCAACACTAGAAGTAGCCGGGGATCATTCCTACGTTGATTCTAGATGACACGCGCCAGCCGGAGAATCTAGCTACCCCTAGTAGAGGAAAACAAAGACCTTTCTTGCCTCCAGAGAAGGGGACCCCAAAGCTGGATAGAAGCCCCCCACAAATAATGACGGTGAGGTAAGAGGAAATGACAAACACAGAAATGAACCAGGTTTAGCACAGAGAGGCCCGCTTACTGATAGCAGAATAAAGAAAGGTAACTTATATGGTCAACAAAAACCCTATCAAAATCCACACTGGAAATTCAAGAACCCCCGAACCGTCTAACGGTCCGGGGGGAGAACACCAGCCCCCTAGAGCTTCCAGCAAAGGTCAGGATATAGATTTGGAACAAGCTGGACAAAAATACAAAACCAAAACAAATAGCAAAAAGCAAAAGGCAGACTTAGCTGATATAACTGGAACCAGGATCAGTAGACAAGAGCACCGCAGACTAGCTCTGATAACTACGTTGCCAGGCATTGAACTGAAGGTCCAGGGAGCTTATATAGCAACACCCCTAACTAACGACCCAGGTGCGGATAAAAGGAATGACAGAAAAACCAGAGTCAAAAAACTAGTAACCACAAGAGGGAGCAAAAAGCAAATTCACAACACTTATCCCAACAAATGTATCTCTCAAGCTTACCAGAGGGCCAGGCTCCAATCACAAGTCTCTCTTCTGGAGCCTGCAAGGAAACCTCCTGATAAATCTGTCCGCTTCATCACGGGATACAATACTCATTGGTCCCAGGTAAGACAGGTCTTACAAAGACACTGGGGGATACTTACGACAGATGCAGTAACATCACAGATTGTTAGTGAACGACCACTTATGACCGCTAGGAGAGCACCCAACTTAAGAGATATTCTTACAAGAAGCCACTATACTAGACCCACTACGAGATTAAATCGAGGCATTTCACTTAAGGGTTCCTTCCCCTGCGGTGATTGCAACATGTGCCAATACATGCATCCTGTCAGGGATAAGTTTTGCAATCCCACTGACCAGACTGAACACAGTCTGAAGGCCTACATTAATTGCAAGACCATGAACGTGGTCTATGCAATTATTTGTCCTTGTCCACTCGTATATGTGGGACAAACCCAGGAGTTACGCCGACGCATCCAAAAACATTTTTCCACCATTAATACTGCGCTGGTGGACTCTCGCAGGGGCAAAGATCTTACTACAGTGGCATCTCACTATCTATTACATCATGCGGGCAGATGCTCAGGCACTAGGATAGTTGGTCTTGAACAGGTCAGGGGCTCTGGCAGGGGTGGATCGCTTGAGAATAAACTCTTGCAAACGGAAGCCCGATGGATATTTTTGTTGCATTCCACAGCTCCGCTGGGTATAAATGAAGATCTTCTCTTCACGGGTTTCCTAGGTTAAACCATTGTTTTACAACCTGTCTCTTGTGTTTCCTTGTAGATGGTGCTTTTGATTTATTTTGGTTCCTTTTTTGACCTCCGTATGAAGGGAGCAATCTTGAGGAATGGAAGTTATTCATGAACATCTTTCCAATTGATGGAGGAGTTTACAACTACAGATCTGCATGTGGCTTCCAGTATTTCTTCATCTAATTCTGGAAGAAGAATCTAAGAGATTTTTATATCTATCTGGACTTTATGACCCCAACTGGGCATTATATGTATATAAAATGTGAGTTTAATCGGACTTCTTCTATCGAACCATTGCAGATCTATATACTTTTTGGACATTATGGTTTCTCAACAGGTTGTAGTCCTTGGATGTTCATTAGTATTTTTCTCCTACTTGGCAGGTTCCCTACTCCTTTTTCCTGACCACTGTTATCGATAATAGGTTTCCTTGGTCGTACTTGTATACCATGGGTTGCCTTTGGGTTACTGACTCTCTTTTACCATTCATGGTGGGCATTAGTTATCCGAGGATTCCTTTTTGCTCCGTTTCCGCTCTGGGGCTTGGCATATTTTGTGCTTGCGCCAGTCGTCCTTTATTAGCTAGATGTTTCCGTGGTTATACCTGTATGCCATAAGCTCCAGCTTGGTTATTGGTTAGCCCTGCCTTTTTGTTGAAATTTTTAATGTCTTGTGGTGGGACATTATTTTCTCAAGGAGTTCTTAATACTCTTTCTCTGGTTTGGGACATAGCCTATCTTACACAGGCTTGTTTTCTCCCCCCTCCCCCCCTCGGGCCTTTCCTTTTATGGATGTGGTCTTCTAAGCCGATTGGCTGGTGGCTCCGGGCATGGATATCCTTGGGAATTTTTTCCTTTTTACCCGGATTATTTTGATCATGTGGGTACTCACCTTCTTTTGGAATGGTTTTATTCTCCTCTGGCATTTGCCTGCGTCATTCGGACTTTCCTTCCTCCTGTGGTGCAATATATAATTCTGTAATTCAACACGGTTGTTTTTGTTATTCATTGGTTTCTGTTAATTATTTATTTCTTATTATTTTTTCTCAATAAATATAGTATGTGACATCAGAAGGATATGTTGCTGCACATAATGTCTTTAATGGGTTTCTCTTTACAGGTCTTTTTTTACAGGGGGAAGCTAAAGATAACCACAAAGAGTACTTATATTAATTATAATTATGACTCGTGCTATGTGTCTTCTCTTGTCCTGGTTTCATTTGTCATACTTACATACGTGTATGTGTGTCTTTATATGTGTTTCTTATGTCTTGTGTGTCTGGTGTCCTGTTCGTATTGTTATTTGTTATCTGTATTCAGTTCCTTATACCATGCTTACTCATGCCATAATTGTCATTTTGTTCTGGCCCTTCTTCTCTTTTTTATCCACTCAATGTCCAAGTCCATGATGCGCTGCGCTGAATATTTCTGGCGCATGCGCATCGTGTACTACTGGCAGGGACGCCTGCCTGCATTCATCTGCCCTTCACTTGTCATTTCCGGTTCCGGCCCTGTGCATACCTCGCGCGCTGATCTGAACCTACCCAAAGGTATTTAAACTGAGATTGGTCGCTCTTATCATTACCTTCCCCTGATGAAGCCGTCCTTGTAACGGCGACACGCGTAGGGTTCGTCCCCACGCTGATCCCGGCCTCTTCTCTTTTCCCCGGTGGCTGTCTTTTAGATGTGGGATTCACACATGGCTGGATTCAGATCTTTATTGGTGCCATATTGAGGTCATGGTTATACTCACAAACCAAGGGCACAACGCGCCCTGATATATTATTAGGTTTATGGTTGCGGTGGCTACCGCTGTGGCTGGGTTATTCTGCTTATAACTTGTGGCATAACTTTGATTTGCGCCACTACCCCTGCTTTTTTATGTACATTGATACTTTTTTGGCATACAGGTACAGACTAGATGGGATATAGGGGTGTATGCTCAATCACTCAGATTCATCTGTGTTGATCCATCTATCCAAACATGTGTTGCGTACGTTTCCAGCCCTGGGAAGTTGATTAGCTATTCATGCTATTTTATACGAGGTCACATGATATATAGTTATTGTGTATTATATTTTGTCATATTTGGAAAACAATTGTCTTACACATGTATTTTTGTTATTTTTGGCGGGATCTTCTGGGTGATGGTGGGAATTTTTAGATGTTTTTAAATTGGTTGTATCAATAAAAGTTTGCCTTTTTCATATTACATTTATCAGTGGTGTGCGGTATTGTAGAGTGGTTTCTTTGTTCTTTTTGTTTGCCATGTTACATTACCACAATTCCGCACTCCTTTTAGCTTATATTGTGCAATAGTAGTTCGCCAGTGTTAGTTTCATGTCAGTGCTGAGAAGCTTTGAAAGTCACATGCAAATGAGTCAGGAAGCACATTGGGGGTGTATCAATGTACTTCGACTGCAGAAACACCCCCCCTATTCACTTCCAGCCTAATTTGCATGTGGCTTCAAAGCGTCTCAGCGCTTAATTTAAATCAAACCTGTACTAGTGACAAATACAGGGGTTTATCTTTAGAAGTTGCAATTATACTTAGCCTTCAGACCGTTATGTCGCCCTAAGGTCTTCTTTCCCAGTGTGAGAATACCAGTATTGGAAATGACACATCATAGTTGGGAGTCCTGTTATAATTTTTGCTGGGGTCCAAAAGCTTTAAACCGGATCTGTCAAAAGTTTTTGCAATATAATCTGTATATATAGCAGATAGATCTGTTAGACCTGATGAGACTGGTGCATTTACCGGCGTGGTTATCCATATCAAAGTAAGTTGATTTTATGTGCATTTTATGACACCAGTTAGAGCGAGAGAGCTCATTAGTCAAAGTGTATTCACTCTGCCTACTCCGCCTGATAGTTATTCAGTCTCCACTCACCCAGACTGACAGCTATTCAGTCTCCACTCACCCAGACTGACAGCTATTCAGTCTCCACTCACCCAGACTGACAGCTATTCATAGTCCACCCACCCAGACTGACAGCTATTCAGGCTCCACCCACCCAGACTGACAGCTATTCAGTCTCCACTCACCCAGCATGACAGCTATTCAGTCTCCACTCATCCAGACTGACAGCTATTCAGGCTCCACCCACCCAGACTGACAGCTATTCAGTCTCCACTCACCCAGCATGACAGCTATTCAGTTTCCACTCACCCAGCCTGACAGCTATTCAGTTTCCCCCACCTGGGCATACAACTATTCAGTCTCCCCCACCCAGACTGACAGCTATTCAGTCTCCATTCACCCAGACTGACTATTCAGTCTCCACCCACCCAGACTGACAGCTATTCAGTCTTCACTCACCCAGACTGACAGCTATTCAGTCTCCACCCACCCAGCATGACAGCTATTCAGTTTCCACTCACCAAGCCTGACAGCTATTCAGTCTCCCCCACCCGGGCATACAACTATTCAGTCTCCCCCACCCTGATTGACATCTAGGCGGACATTTGAGAGAGTTCCGTTCGTGCACACATACCATCCGCTTATGCCAAAGGTGCACTCCATAATCAGAAAACATTGGCCCCTTCTATCCAAAGCCTATCCCAATATTGATACATTATGTGTACCAAGAGACCACCTAATTTGAAGGACAAACTGGTGAGAGCTGATATAGGGAGCACGCGCCCCAATACCACACAAAGACTACTATCCTCCCGTCGTAATGGTACGTTTCCCTGTCTTAACTGTGCTGCTTGCTCGAATGTGATTAAGTCAGAAAACATCACCCATCCGAGGACCGGTCGATCCTACCCAGTACATGGTTTCTTTACGTGTAACTCCAATTTTGTGGTTTACCTAGTCAAGTGTCCATGTGGCCTCCTCTATGTGGGAGAGACCACACAACATATTAAGGATCGTATTGCTAGCCACAAATCTACTATTAGATGTGGCAAAACCCGGCTACCCCTGCCGGACCATTTTCACAAGTTCACACACACAGTGGCACAGCTCAAATTTCAGGTCATCAAGCATGTCCCTCACCCCAGAAGGGGTGGGGACCACATTAGATTACTTAAATCACGTGAATCATATTGGATCCACAAATTGGACACAATGGCACCCAAGGGACTAAATAGGGAGATTGATTGGCTCTTGTGAACACTTATTAATGCTTTTCTCTGTTGTTTTTCAGACTCGCTAATATACTGTGCCTCTAGGTGAGTTTTGTCCTTGCTCCATTTCCGATTTCATTTTTATTTTTATTTTTATTTTATTTATTTTTGCTCTTATTATTTTCATTTTTATTTTTTCAATTTTTCTCATTTTTTTTCTTATTTCCATTTTGCTCCATTTTATTTTATTTTTAATTTTTAATTTTTATTTCCACTTTTCCAGCCTTGCTATTTTCAATTAATACATTCTTGGTTCAAATATGGTCCATTTCATTTTTATTTTATTTTATTATTTTTTATTTTCATTTTTCCACCTTTTGTACCATTTATTTTTTTTCTCTTATTTTACTGCTATTTACCATTTTTTCCTTGAAATTGGATTATATTATATTACGTTAGGTGCCCATTCCTCAGCGCTCTATCTCATTATATATCGCCTGCCTTATTTCTGTGAGACCAGGGTGACACAAGGCTACTATTCCCTCCACCGCCACATTAGGCTAAAAAGTCATACAGAAATTCCCCTAACAACAACCATGCAGCCTTAGTGCATATCGCTGCTCCCACGGCCGTAATCGGCCCCATACAGGCATTTAGATTGCCCTAACAACAGCCGCGCTTGCGCAGTTCATGTTGCTTTCTCCTTGGCCTCATACGGGCATTCCGGTTTCCCTAACAACAGCCGCGCATGCGCAGTTACCATTTAAGCACAGCGTTATGTCACTTCCGGTCCGGCGCTACATAACGCCGCACTGGAGACAGATAGCTACACACCACCGCAGCTAGGCACGGGAGCGCCGCAGTCCACGCTACTGAAGCAGGTATATTTTACCCCCACTATATGTGCGCACACTCCTTACAGCCCTATACGTGGTATACCCATACCATCACACTATATGTCTGTTTCTACAGATCCCCTACGATCCATATTTGCGCCACTACGCCTGGGCACTACATAACTATAGGTATTTTATTTTCAATCTCTCTGTTTTACCCTCTCCCTTCCTGAGTTCTTCTCAGTACTAATGTACCTTTCAATGTACCTTTAAATCTCCTACAGCATCATTGGGACCCTTATCCTGATTTTTCCTATACCTTCTATCTACCTGAACAAGGTAATAACATGTTACTCTACATTGCTCTCTTCATTTGATACCAGTCTTTGACAGGCTATGTAAATATGTATATACTTGTATATGAATGTATATATGCTTATTGATATGTGATCTATCTCCAATAGGATGACCTGGATCCCTGGGGACCCTTATGGATATATGAATTTATCATTTATTTATCATTTACTTATGATTATTTTTGTTTTTTGTTTTTTCTTCTTGTTGTTTATTGTCCACAGCGAATATGATAAAGGCTCCGGCGGAGCCGAAACGTCTCTTGTCGCTTTGTTAAAATATTCTGTAATGCTCCCAGAAACATATTGAATAAATTTAAAAGAACCTGCATTATATTCCCTGTGAGATTGCGGTGAACCTATATTTAACTGATTGACATCTATTCAGTCTCCACTTATCCAACCTGACAAATATTAAATCTCCACCCAGAATGACAGCTACTCAGTCTCCACCCACCCAGACTGACAGCTACTCAGTCTCCACCCACCCAGACTGACAGCTACTCAGTCTCCGCCCACCCAGACTGACAACCATTCAATCTCCACCCAGACTGACAGCTATTCAATATCTGCCCCCCCAGACTGACTGGCAGATATTTAAAGGGAACCTGTCACCCCCAAAAGCGAAGATGAGCTAAACCGCCATCAGGGGCTTATCTACAGCATTCTGTAATGCTGTAGATAAGCCCCCAATGTATCCTGAAAGATGAGAAAAACGAGATTATACTCACCCAGGGGCGGTCCGTTGCGGTCCGATCAGATGGGCATCACGGCCCTCTCCGGGGCCTCCCATCTTCATACGATGACGTCCTCTTCTTGTCTTCACGCTGCGGCTCCGGTGCAGGCGTACTTTGTCCTGTTGAGGGCAGAACAAAGTACTGCAGTGCACAGGTGCCGGGAAAGGTCAGAGAGGCCCAGCGCCTGCGCACTGCAGTACTGTGCTCTGCCCTCAACAGGACAAAGTACGCCTGCACCGGAGCCGCAGCGTGAAGACAAGAAGAGGACGTCATCCTATGAAGAAAGGAGGCACCGGAGAGGGCCGCAATGCCCATCTGATCGGACCGCAGCGGGACCGCCCCTGGGTGAGTATAATCTAACCTCTTTTTCTCATCTTTCAGGATACATTGGGGGCTTATCTACAGCATTACAGAATGCTGTAGATAAGCCCCTGATGCCGGTGGGCTTAGCTCATCTTCGATTTTGGGGGTGACAGGTTCCCTTTAATCTCTGCCCGCCCGGCCTTATGCTGCAGCTTGTACTGAACAGTGAGAGATTTCTGTAGTGGTTTAAAGAAGGGACGCTGAGGATCTGTCACCCAAGCTAGGTGGGTGGCAATTCTGCAGCAGCAGAGAGGTGGGACGCTGAGGAGCTGGCAATCCGTTTAAGTGGGCTGACATTTAGTGGCAGCAGGGAGGAATAACACCAAAGAGCTGTCATTTATGCCAGCCAGACGAAGCGATATGAATTTTAACAGTAAATACTCCAGTCTCATCAGGTCTAATGTATCACTTCAACAATAATGTTCAGTTTGTATAGTAAAATCTAGTGACAAATCTGCTTGTTTACCCCTGTGGACAGATTCCCTTTCTTTTTCTTTTTTTTTTTTGCATAAATTGTAGATAATTCGAAAGTTTTTACCAAATATAAAATATTGGTGTCTTATCTCAAAATCATTTTATTCAACGGTTATTCAGCATTATACAATACAGTAGTTTTTTTTTGTTATAAACAAATTTTCTTTTCATGTTTCCAATCTTTATTTAAAAATAAATATTATCGATGGTGATTGATGATGGATCTGACATGTGCCTTCTGACAAAGAAAAAAAAAGAAAAAAATTACTGAAATTAAATAATTTAATTAAAAAAAAAAAGGGTAAAAAATCCAAAACGTTAAGCACATTCTGATTAAAAATATTATTTTTTTTTTCCCCCGGGAAAATGTCGCTGGCAACTCAAGCTTACAGGTCGTCATAAAAATAACTGATCAACAGTTCGTGCAAAAAGAACGAAAAGAATGACAACAATTTTTTTTATTATTATTATTTTTTTTTTATGGAAATGCCTGATAAGTTATGGATCTCAAAGTCATGTTCAGAAATCATAACGGGCCGTGCGCGCAGCAAGGCGGAGACCAGACTCTTTGTTTTCATTGGAAACTTGTTGCGTCATTTTGGGAGGTTCATTTCTTATAAGATTCTCCAAAAATATGTTGTTTTTTTTTAAATTACATTTTTATTTTTTTTTTCACCGTGAAGTATTTGCCATGCTTCATTCAGTCTTTTTTTTCCTGTCCTTTCTAAATTTGCAGCTTTCATTAAAGGGGAGGGATCTGGGTAAAGTTCATATGGGCTTGTTTGGTTGGTTCAGGAATGATTCACAAAATGGTCCATCAGTGATTGAGTAGTAAGAAGACGAACTGATGAAGTACCAACAGGAACGTGTAGAGGATGGGATCACTGGCAAGATTTGGTCCCGTTCCTGCAAGACAAGAGATAATCTGATTAGAATTTTGCTTCTATCATACGCAATACCGGCACTGACCCAATAGGTGGCAGCAGTGAGATGGTAGCCTGAACAGCTAGAGAATTAACAAGTTGACATTTCATTGCAGCTTTGGATGTGACTAGTGTATACCGACCAAGATTTGTGAAAGACAAGTAATTCAAAGTATGTGTCAATTTACCAATGTCAACCCTGTAGTCATACATTTCTCAATATAGTCTCATCTTCATTGGCATAGACTTTGAGAAGAACTAGTCACCAGGGAAAAATGAGGCAGTTTTTGTTCTCATTTTATCCCTGTTGCTCCCCTGAGTATTATTTTTAATTCTGCCATATGATTCATTGGATTTGGGCCCAATTTTTATGGTTTTTACAAGGAGTTGTTGCTCTCAGGATCCTTAGGGGCGTGTCTGTGCTGTTCTGTATAATTACCCTGTAAGGATTGCCCCCTTGGTAAAGACCATAAAAATTTGCATATTGCACGCACCAAGTAAAAAGGCTCAAATAACTAAACCGGTATGGAAAGTTGTCCTCTTAAAGTAGCACTCCATTATTTTCCTGTAGCATAGGCTGATACATCTTAATAAATAATACTTCCACTCTGTATTTCCAGTGCATATATTATAAAATATACTTTCCCCTGTCCCATCAGCATCTCTTCACCAAAGATGGAGCAAAGAGGAAAATAGGAGGAGCAGTGGAGAATAGATGGAGCAGAGAGGAAAGTAGGAGGAGCAGTGGAGAATAGATGGAGCAGAGAGGAAAGTAGGAGGAGTAGATGAGAATAGGAGGAGCAGTGAGGAAAGTAGGAGGAACAGTGGAGAATAGATGGAGCAGAGAAAAAAGTAGGAGGAGCAGTGGGGAATAGATGGAGCAGAGAGGAAAGCAGGAGGAGCAGTGGAGAATAGATGGAGCAGAGAGGAGAATGGATGGAGCAGAGAGGAAAGTAGGAAGAGCAGTGGAGACTAGATGGAGCAGAGAGGAAAGTAGGAGGAGCAGTGGAGAATAGATGGAGCAGAGAGGAAAGTAGGAGGAACAGTGGAGAATAGATGGAGCAGAGAGGAAAGTAGGAGGAGCAGTGGAGAATAGATGGAGCAGAGAGGAAAGTAGGAGGAGCAGTGGAGAATAGATGGAGCAGAGAGGAAAGTAGGAGGAACAGTGGAGAATAGGAGGAGCAGAGAGGAAAGTAGAAAGAGCAGAGGAGAATAGATGGAGCAGAGAAGAAAGTAGGAGGAGCAGAGGAGAATAGGAGGAGCAGAGAGGAAAGTAGGAGGAGCAGTGGAGAATAGATGGAGCAGAGAGGAAAGGAGGAGAAGCAGTGGAGAATAGATGGAGCAGAGAGGAAAATAGGAGGAACAGTGGAGAATAGATGGAGCAGAGAGGAAAGTAGGAGGAGCAGTGGAGAATAGATGGAGCAGAGAGGAAAGGAGGAAGAACAGTGGAGAATAGGAGGAGCAGAGAGGAAAGTAGGAGGAGCAGTGGAGAATAGATGGAGCAGAGAGGAAAGTAGGAAGAGCAGAGGAGAATAGATGTAGCAGAGAGGACAGAGGGGAAGTAGGAGGAGCAGTGGAGAATAGATGGAGCAGAGAGGAAAGTAGGAACAGTGGAGAATAGGAGGAGCAGAGAGGAAAGTAGGAAGAGCAGAGGAGAATAGATGTAGCAGAGAGGACAGAGGGGAAAGTAGGAGGAGCAGTGGAGAATAGATGGAGCAGAGAAGAAAGTAGGAGGAGCAGAGGAAAATAGATGGAGCAGAGAGGAAAGTAGGAAGAGCAGAGGAGAATAGATGGAGCAGAGAGGAAAGTAGGAGGAGCAGAGGAAAATAGATGGAGCAGAGAGGAAAGTAGGAAGAGCAGAGGAGAATAGATGGAGCAGAGAGGAAAGTAGGAGGAGCAGAGGAGAATAGGAGGAGCAGAGAGGAAAGTAGGAGGAGCAGTGGAGAATAGATAGAGCAGAGAGGAAAGGAGGAGGAGCAGTGGAGAATAGATGGAGCAGAGAGGAAAATAGGAGGAACAGTGGAGAATAGATGGAGCAGAGAGGAAAATAGGAGGAACAGTGGAGAATAGATGGAGCAGAGAGGAAAGTAGGAGGAGCAGTGGAGAGTAGATGGAGCAGAGAGGAAAGTAGGAGGAGCAGAGGAGAATAGGAGGAGAATGGAGGAAAGTAGGAGGAGCAGTGGAGAATAGATGGAGCAGAGAGGAAAGGAGGAGGAACAGTGGAGAATAGATGGAACAGAGAGGAAAGTAGGAGGAGCAGTGGAGTATAGATGGAGCAGAGAGGAAAGTAGGAGGAACAGTGGAGAATAGGAGAAGCAGAGAGGAAAGTAGGAAGAGCAGAGGAGAATAGATGGAGCAGAGAGGACAGAGGAAAGTAGGAGGAGCAGTGGAGAATAGATGGAGCAGAGAGGGAAGTAGGAGTAGCAGAGGAGAATAGATGGAGCAGAGAGGAAAGTAGGAAGAGCAGAGGAGAATAGATGGAGCAGAGAGGACAGAGAGGAAAGTAGGAGGAGCAGTGGAGAATAGATGGAGCAGAGAGGGAAGTAGGAGGAGTAGATGAGAATAGGAGGAGCAGTGAGGAAAGTAGGAGGAACAGTGGAGAATAGATGGAGCAGAGAAAAAAGTAGGAGGAGCAGTGGGGAATAGATGGAGCAGAGAGGAAAGCAGGAGGAGCAGTGGAGAATAGATGGAGCAGAGAGGAGAATAGATGGAGCAGAGAGGAAAGTAGGAAGAGCAGTGGAGACTAGATGGAGCAGAGAGGAAAGTAGGAGGAGCAGTGGAGAATAGATGGAGCAGAGAGGAAAGTAGGAGGAACAGTGGAGAATAGATGGAGCAGAGAGGAAAGTAGGAGGAGCAGTGGAGAATAGATGGAGCAGAGAGGAAAGTAGGAGGAGCAGTGGAGAATAGATGGAGCAGAGAGGAAAGTAGGAGGAACAGTGGAGAATAGGAGGAGCAGAGAGGAAAGTAGAAAGAGCAGAGGAGAATAGATGGAGCAGAGAAGAAAGTAGGAGGAGCAGAGGAGAATAGGAGGAGCAGAGAGGAAAGTAGGAGGAGCAGTGGAGAATAGATGGAGCAGAGAGGAAAGGAGGAGAAGCAGTGGAGAATAGATGGAGCAGAGAGGAAAATAGGAACAGTGGAGAATAGATGGAGCAGAGAGGAAAGTAGGAGGAGCAGTGGAGAATAGATGGAGCAGAGAGGAAAGTAGGAGGAGCAGAGGAGAATAGGAGGAGCAGAGAGGAAAGTAGGAGGAGCAGTGGAGAATAGATGGAGCAGAGAGGAAAGGAGGAAGAACAGTGGAGAATAGGAGGAGCAGAGAGGAAAGTAGGAGGAGCAGTGGAGAATAGATGGAGCAGAGAAGAAAGGAGGAGGAACAGTGGAGAATAGAAGGAGCAGAGAGGAAAGTAGGAGGAGCAGTGGAGAATAGATGGAGCAGAGAGGAAAGTAGGAAGAGCAGAGGAGAATAGATGTAGCAGAGAGGACAGAGGGGAAGTAGGAGGAGCAGTGGAGAATAGATGGAGCAGAGAGGAAAGTAGGAACAGTGGAGAATAGGAGGAGCAGAGAGGAAAGTAGGAAGAGCAGAGGAGAATAGATGTAGCAGAGAGGACAGAGAGGAAAGTAGGAGGAGCAGTGGAGAATAGATGGAGCAGAGAAGAAAGTAGGAGGAGCAGAGGAAAATAGATGGAGCAGAGAGGAAAGTAGGAAGAGCAGAGGAGAATAGGAGGAGCAGAGAGGAAAGTAGGAGGAGCAGTGGAGAATAGATAGAGCAGAGAGGAAAGGAGGAGGAGCAGTGGAGAATAGATGGAGCAGAGAGGAAAATAGGAGGAACAGTGGAGAATAGATGGAGCAGAGAGGAAAATAGGAGGAACAGTGGAGAATAGATGGAGCAGAGAGGAAAGTAGGAGGAGCAGTGGAGAGTAGATGGAGCAGAGATGAAAGTAGGAGGAGCAGAGGAGAATAGGAGGAGAATGGAGGAAAGTAGGAGGAACAGTGGAGAATAGATGGAGCAGAGAGGAAAATAGGAGGAACAGTGGAGAATAGATGGAGCAGAGAGGAAAGTAGGAGGAGCAGTGGAGAGTAGATGGAGCAGAGATGAAAGTAGGAGGAGCAGAGGAGAATAGGAGGAGAATGGAGGAAAGTAGGAGGAGCAGTGGAGAATAGATGGAGCAGAGAGGAAAGGAGGAGGAACAGTGGAGAATAGATGGAACAGAGAGGAACGTAGGAGGAGCAGTGGAGAATAGATGGAGCAGAGAGGAAAGTAGGAGGAACAGTGGAGAATAGGAGAAGCAGAGAGGAAAGTAGGAAGAGCAGAGGAGAATAGATGGAGCAGAGAGGACAGAGAGGAAAGTAGGAGGAGCAGTGGAGAATAGATGGAGCAGAGAGGGAAGTAGGAGTAGCAGAGGAGAATAGATGGAGCAGAGAGGAAAGTAGGAAGAGCAGAGGAGAATAGATGGAGCAGAGAGGAAAGTAGGAGGAGCAGTGGAGAATAGATGGAGCAGAGAGGGAAGTAGGAGTAGCAGAAGAGAATAGATGGAGCAGAGAGGGAAGTAGGAGTAGCAGAGGAGAATAGATGGAGCGGAGGAAAGTAGGAGTAGCAGTGGAGAATAGATGGAGCAGAGATGCAAGGAGGAGGAACAGTGGAGAATAGATGGAGCAGAGAGGAAAGTAGGAGGAGCAGTGGAGAATAGATGGAGCAGAGAGGAAAGTAGGAGGAGCAGTGGAGAATAGATGGAGCAGAGAGGAAAGTAGGGGGAACAGTGGAGAATAGGAGGAGCAGAGAGGAAAGTAGGAAGAGCAGAGGAGAATAGATGGAGCAGAGAGGACAGAGGGAAAAGTAGGAGGAGCAGTGGAGAATAGATGGAGCAGAGAGGAAAGTAGGAGGAGCAGAGGAAAATAGATGGAGCAGAGAGGAAAGTAGGAAGAGCAGAGGAGAATAGATGGAGCAGAGAAGAAAGGATGAGCAGAGGAGAATAGGAGGAGCAGAGAGGAAAGTAGGAGGAGCAGTGGAGAATAGATGGAGCAGAGAGGAAAGGAGGAGGAGCAGTGGAGAATAGATGGAGCAGAGAGGAAAATAGGAGGAACAGTGGAGAATAGATGGAGCAGAGAGGAAAGTAGGAAGAGCAGTGGAGAATAGATGGAGCAGAGAGGAAAGTAGGAGGAGCAGAGGAGAATAGGAGGAGCAGAGAGGAAAGTAGGAGGAGCAGTGTAGAATAGATGGAGCAGAGAGGAAAGGAGGAGGAACAGTGGAGAATAGGAGGAGCAGAGAGGAAAGTAGAAGGAGCAGTGGAGAATAGATGGAGCAGAGAGGAAAGTAGGAAGAGCAGTGGAGAATAAATGGAGCAGAGAGGAAAGTAGGAGGAGCAGAGGAGAATAGATGGAGCAGAGAGGAAAGTAGGAAGAGCAGTGGAGACTAGATGGAGCAGAGAGGAAAGTAGGAGGAGCAGTGGAGACTAGATGGAGCAGAGAGGAAAGTATGAGGAACAGTGGAGAATAGATGGAGCAGAAAGGAAAGTAGGAGGAGCAGTGGAGGATAGATGGAGCAGAGAGGAAAGTAGGAGGAGCAGTGGAGAATAGATGGAGCAGAGAGGAAAGTAGGAGGAACAGTGGAGAATAGGAGAAGCAGAGAGGAAAGTAGAAAGAGCAGAGGAGAATAGATGGAGCAGAGAGGACAGAGAGGAAAGTAGGAGGAGCAGTGGAGAATAGATGGAGCAGAGAGGGAAGTAGGAGTAGCAGAGGAGAATAGATGGAGCAGAGAGGAAAGTAGGAAGAGCAGAGGAGAATAGATGGAGCAGAGATGACAGAGAGGAAAGTAGGAGGAGCAGTGGAGAATAGATGGAGCAGAGAGGGAAGTAGGAGTAGCAGAAGAGAATAGATGGAGCAGAGAGGGAAGTAGGAGTAGCAGAGGAGAATAGGAGGAGCAGAGAGGAAAGTAGGAGGAGCAGAGGAGAATAGGAGGAGCAGAGAGGAAAGTAGGAGGAGCAGTGGAGAATAGATAGAGCAGAGAGGAAAGGAGGAGCAGCAGTGGAGAATAGATGGAGAAGAGAGGAAAATAGGAGGAACAGTGGAGAATAGATGGAGCAGAGAGGAAAATAGGAGGAACAGTGGAGAATAGATGGAGCAGAGAGGAAAGTAGGAGGAGCAGTGGAGAGTAGATGGAGCAGAGATGAAAGTAGGAGGAGCAGAGGAGAATAGGAGGAGAATGGAGGAAAGTAGGAGGAGCAGTGGAGAATAGATGGAGCAGAGAGGAAAAGAGGAGGAACAGTGGAGAATAGATGGAACAGAGAGGAAAGTAAGAGGAGCAGTGGAGAATAGATGGAGCAGAGAGGAAAGTAGGAGGAACAGTGGAGAATAGGAGAAGCAGAGAGGAAAGTAGGAAGAGCAGAGGAGAATAGATGGAGCAGAGAGGACAGAGAGGAAAGTAGGAGGAGCAGTGGAGAATAGATGGAGCAGAGAGGGAAGTAGGAGTAGCATAGGAGAATAGATGGAGCAGAGAGGAAAGTAGGAAGAGCAGAGGAGAATAGATGGAGCAGAGAGGACAGAGAGGAAAGTAGGAGGAGCAGTGGAGAATAGATGGAGCAGAGAGGGAAGTAGGAGTAGCAGAAGAGAATAGATGGAGCAGAGAGGGAAGTAGGAGTAGCAGAGGAGAATAGATGGAGCGGAGGAAAGTAGGAGTAGCAGTGGAGAATAGATGGAGCAGAGATGCAAGGAGGAGGAACAGTGGAGAATAGATGGAGCAGAGAGGAAAGTAGGAGGAGCAGTGGAGAATAGATGGAGCAGAGAGGAAAGTAGGAGGAGCAGTGGAGAATAGATGGAGCAGAGAGGAAAGTAGGGGGAACAGTGGAGAATAGGAGGAGCAGAGAGGAAAGTAGGAAGAGCAGAGGAGAATAGATGGAGCAGAGAGGACAGAGGGAAAAGTAGGAGGAGCAGTGGAGAATAGATGGAGCAGAGAGGAAAATAGGAGGAGCAGAGGAAAATAGATGGAGCAGAGAAGAAAGGAGGAGCAGAGGAGAATAGGAGGAGCAGAGGAGAATAGATGGAGCAGAGAGGAAAGTAGGAAGAGCAGTGGAGACTAGATGGAGCAGAGAGGAAAGTAGGAGGAGCAGTGGAGACTAGATGGAGCAGAGAGGAAAGTATGAGGAACAGTGGAGAATAGATGGAGCAGAAAGGAAAGTAGGAGGAGCAGTGGAGGATAGATGGAGCAGAGAGGAAAGTAGGAGGAGCAGTGGAGAATAGATGGAGCAGAGAGGAAAGTAGGAGGAACAGTGGAGAATAGGAGAAGCAGAGAGGAAAGTAGAAAGAGCAGAGGAGAATAGATGGAGCAGAGAGGACAGAGAGGAAAGTAGGAGGAGCAGTGGAGAATAGATGGAGCAGAGAGGGAAGTAGGAGTAGCAGAGGAGAATAGATGGAGCAGAGAGGAAAGTAGGAAGAGCAGAGGAGAATAGATGGAGCAGAGATGACAGAGAGGAAAGTAGGAGGAGCAGTGGAGAATAGATGGAGCAGAGAGGACAGAGAGGAAAGTAGGAGGAGCAGTGGAGAATAGATGGAGCAGAGAGGGAAGTAGGAGTAGCAGAAGAGAATAGATGGAGCAGAGAGGGAAGTAGGAGTAGCAGAGGAGAATAGATGGAGCGGAGGAAAGTAGGAGTAGCAGTGGAGAATAGATGGAGCAGAGATGCAAGGAGGAGGAACAGTGGAGAATAGATGGAGCAGAGAGGAAAGTAGGAGGAGCAGTGGAGAATAGATGGAGCAGAGAGGAAAGTAGGAGGAGCAGTGGAGAATAGATGGAGCAGAGAGGAAAGTAGGGGGAACAGTGGAGAATAGGAGGAGCAGAGAGGAAAGTAGGAAGAGCAGAGGAGAATAGATGGAGCAGAGAGGACAGAGGGAAAAGTAGGAGGAGCAGTGGAGAATAGATGGAGCAGAGAGGAAAGTAGGAGGAGCAGAGGAAAATAGATGGAGCAGAGAAGAAAGGAGGAGCAGAGGAGAATAGGAGGAGCAGAGGAGAATAGATGGAGCAGAGAGGACAGAGAGGAAAGTAGGAGGAGCAGTGGAGAATAGATGGAGCAGAGAGGGAAGTAGGAGTAGCAGAAGAGAATAGATGGAGCAGAGAGGGAAGTAGGAGTAGCAGAGGAGAATAGATGGAGCGGAGGAAAGTAGGAGTAGCAGTGGAGAATAGATGGAGCAGAGATGCAAGGAGGAGGAACAGTGGAGAATAGATGGAGCAGAGAGGAAAGTAGGAGGAGCAGTGGAGAATAGATGGAGCAGAGAGGAAAGTAGGAGGAGCAGTGGAGAATAGATGGAGCAGAGAGGAAAGTAGGGGGAACAGTGGAGAATAGGAGGAGCAGAGAGGAAAGTAGGAAGAGCAGAGGAGAATAGATGGAGCAGAGAGGACAGAGGGAAAAGTAGGAGGAGCAGTGGAGAATAGATGGAGCAGAGAGGAAAGTAGGAGGAGCAGAGGAAAATAGATGGAGCAGAGAAGAAAGGAGGAGCAGAGGAGAATAGGAGGAGCAGAGGAGAATAGATGGAGCAGAGAGGAAAGTAGGAAGAGCAGTGGAGACTAGATGGAGCAGAGAGGAAAGTAGGAGGAGCAGTGGAGACTAGATGGAGCAGAGAGGAAAGTATGAGGAACAGTGGAGAATAGATGGAGCAGAAAGGAAAGTAGGAGGAGCAGTGGAGGATAGATGGAGCAGAGAGGAAAGTAGGAGGAGCAGTGGAGAATAGATGGAGCAGAGAGGAAAGTAGGAGGAACAGTGGAGAATAGGAGAAGCAGAGAGGAAAGTAGAAAGAGCAGAGGAGAATAGATGGAGCAGAGAGGACAGAGAGGAAAGTAGGAGGAGCAGTGGAGAATAGATGGAGCAGAGAGGGAAGTAGGAGTAGCAGAGGAGAATAGATGGAGCAGAGAGGAAAGTAGGAAGAGCAGAGGAGAATAGATGGAGCAGAGATGACAGAGAGGAAAGTAGGAGGAGCAGTGGAGAATAGATGGAGCAGAGAGGGAAGTAGGAGTAGCAGAAGAGAATAGATGGAGCAGAGAGGGAAGTAGGAGTAGCAGAGGAGAATAGGAGGAGCAGAGAGGAAAGTAGGAGGAGCAGAGGAGAATAGGAGGAGCAGAGAGGAAAGTAGGAGGAGCAGTGGAGAATAGATAGAGCAGAGAGGAAAGGAGGAGCAGCAGTGGAGAATAGATGGAGAAGAGAGGAAAATAGGAGGAACAGTGGAGAATAGATGGAGCAGAGAGGAAAATAGGAGGAACAGTGGAGAATAGATGGAGCAGAGAGGAAAGTAGGAGGAGCAGTGGAGAGTAGATGGAGCAGAGATGAAAGTAGGAGGAGCAGAGGAGAATAGGAGGAGAATGGAGGAAAGTAGGAGGAGCAGTGGAGAATAGATGGAGCAGAGAGGAAAAGAGGAGGAACAGTGGAGAATAGATGGAACAGAGAGGAAAGTAAGAGGAGCAGTGGAGAATAGATGGAGCAGAGAGGAAAGTAGGAGGAACAGTGGAGAATAGGAGAAGCAGAGAGGAAAGTAGGAAGAGCAGAGGAGAATAGATGGAGCAGAGAGGACAGAGAGGAAAGTAGGAGGAGCAGTGGAGAATAGATGGAGCAGAGAGGGAAGTAGGAGTAGCATAGGAGAATAGATGGAGCAGAGAGGAAAGTAGGAAGAGCAGAGGAGAATAGATGGAGCAGAGAGGACAGAGAGGAAAGTAGGAGGAGCAGTGGAGAATAGATGGAGCAGAGAGGGAAGTAGGAGTAGCAGAAGAGAATAGATGGAGCAGAGAGGGAAGTAGGAGTAGCAGAGGAGAATAGATGGAGCGGAGGAAAGTAGGAGTAGCAGTGGAGAATAGATGGAGCAGAGATGCAAGGAGGAGGAACAGTGGAGAATAGATGGAGCAGAGAGGAAAGTAGGAGGAGCAGTGGAGAATAGATGGAGCAGAGAGGAAAGTAGGAGGAGCAGTGGAGAATAGATGGAGCAGAGAGGAAAGTAGGGGGAACAGTGGAGAATAGGAGGAGCAGAGAGGAAAGTAGGAAGAGCAGAGGAGAATAGATGGAGCAGAGAGGACAGAGGGAAAAGTAGGAGGAGCAGTGGAGAATAGATGGAGCAGAGAGGAAAATAGGAGGAGCAGAGGAAAATAGATGGAGCAGAGAAGAAAGGAGGAGCAGAGGAGAATAGGAGGAGCAGAGGAGAATAGATGGAGCAGAGAGGAAAGTAGGAAGAGCAGTGGAGACTAGATGGAGCAGAGAGGAAAGTAGGAGGAGCAGTGGAGACTAGATGGAGCAGAGAGGAAAGTATGAGGAACAGTGGAGAATAGATGGAGCAGAAAGGAAAGTAGGAGGAGCAGTGGAGGATAGATGGAGCAGAGAGGAAAGTAGGAGGAACAGTGGAGAATAGATGGAGCAGAGAGGAAAGTAGGAGGAACAGTGGAGAATAGGAGAAGCAGAGAGGAAAGTAGAAAGAGCAGAGGAGAATAGATGGAGCAGAGAGGACAGAGAGGAAAGTAGGAGGAGCAGTGGAGAATAGATGGAGCAGAGAGGGAAGTAGGAGTAGCAGAGGAGAATAGATGGAGCAGAGAGGAAAGTAGGAAGAGCAGAGGAGAATAGATGGAGCAGAGATGACAGAGAGGAAAGTAGGAGGAGCAGTGGAGAATAGATGGAGCAGAGAGGACAGAGAGGAAAGTAGGAGGAGCAGTGGAGAATAGATGGAGCAGAGAGGGAAGTAGGAGTAGCAGAAGAGAATAGATGGAGCAGAGAGGGAAGTAGGAGTAGCAGAGGAGAATAGATGGAGCGGAGGAAAGTAGGAGTAGCAGTGGAGAATAGATGGAGCAGAGATGCAAGGAGGAGGAACAGTGGAGAATAGATGGAGCAGAGAGGAAAGTAGGAGGAGCAGTGGAGAATAGATGGAGCAGAGAGGAAAGTAGGAGGAGCAGTGGAGAATAGATGGAGCAGAGAGGAAAGTAGGGGGAACAGTGGAGAATAGGAGGAGCAGAGAGGAAAGTAGGAAGAGCAGAGGAGAATAGATGGAGCAGAGAGGACAGAGGGAAAAGTAGGAGGAGCAGTGGAGAATAGATGGAGCAGAGAGGAAAGTAGGAGGAGCAGAGGAAAATAGATGGAGCAGAGAAGAAAGGAGGAGCAGAGGAGAATAGGAGGAGCAGAGGAGAATAGATGGAGCAGAGAGGACAGAGAGGAAAGTAGGAGGAGCAGTGGAGAATAGATGGAGCAGAGAGGGAAGTAGGAGTAGCAGAAGAGAATAGATGGAGCAGAGAGGGAAGTAGGAGTAGCAGAGGAGAATAGATGGAGCGGAGGAAAGTAGGAGTAGCAGTGGAGAATAGATGGAGCAGAGATGCAAGGAGGAGGAACAGTGGAGAATAGATGGAGCAGAGAGGAAAGTAGGAGGAGCAGTGGAGAATAGATGGAGCAGAGAGGAAAGTAGGAGGAGCAGTGGAGAATAGATGGAGCAGAGAGGAAAGTAGGGGGAACAGTGGAGAATAGGAGGAGCAGAGAGGAAAGTAGGAAGAGCAGAGGAGAATAGATGGAGCAGAGAGGACAGAGGGAAAAGTAGGAGGAGCAGTGGAGAATAGATGGAGCAGAGAGGAAAGTAGGAGGAGCAGAGGAAAATAGATGGAGCAGAGAAGAAAGGAGGAGCAGAGGAGAATAGGAGGAGCAGAGGAGAATAGATGGAGCAGAGAGGAAAGTAGGAAGAGCAGTGGAGACTAGATGGAGCAGAGAGGAAAGTAGGAGGAGCAGTGGAGACTAGATGGAGCAGAGAGGAAAGTATGAGGAACAGTGGAGAATAGATGGAGCAGAAAGGAAAGTAGGAGGAGCAGTGGAGGATAGATGGAGCAGAGAGGAAAGTAGGAGGAGCAGTGGAGAATAGATGGAGCAGAGAGGAAAGTAGGAGGAACAGTGGAGAATAGGAGAAGCAGAGAGGAAAGTAGAAAGAGCAGAGGAGAATAGATGGAGCAGAGAGGACAGAGAGGAAAGTAGGAGGAGCAGTGGAGAATAGATGGAGCAGAGAGGGAAGTAGGAGTAGCAGAGGAGAATAGATGGAGCAGAGAGGAAAGTAGGAAGAGCAGAGGAGAATAGATGGAGCAGAGATGACAGAGAGGAAAGTAGGAGGAGCAGTGGAGAATAGATGGAGCAGAGAGGGAAGTAGGAGTAGCAGAAGAGAATAGATGGAGCAGAGAGGGAAGTAGGAGTAGCAGAGGAGAATAGGAGGAGCAGAGAGGAAAGTAGGAGGAGCAGAGGAGAATAGGAGGAGCAGAGAGGAAAGTAGGAGGAGCAGTGGAGAATAGATAGAGCAGAGAGGAAAGGAGGAGCAGCAGTGGAGAATAGATGGAGAAGAGAGGAAAATAGGAGGAACAGTGGAGAATAGATGGAGCAGAGAGGAAAATAGGAGGAACAGTGGAGAATAGATGGAGCAGAGAGGAAAGTAGGAGGAGCAGTGGAGAGTAGATGGAGCAGAGATGAAAGTAGGAGGAGCAGAGGAGAATAGGAGGAGAATGGAGGAAAGTAGGAGGAGCAGTGGAGAATAGATGGAGCAGAGAGGAAAAGAGGAGGAACAGTGGAGAATAGATGGAACAGAGAGGAAAGTAAGAGGAGCAGTGGAGAATAGATGGAGCAGAGAGGAAAGTAGGAGGAACAGTGGAGAATAGGAGAAGCAGAGAGGAAAGTAGGAAGAGCAGAGGAGAATAGATGGAGCAGAGAGGACAGAGAGGAAAGTAGGAGGAGCAGTGGAGAATAGATGGAGCAGAGAGGGAAGTAGGAGTAGCATAGGAGAATAGATGGAGCAGAGAGGAAAGTAGGAAGAGCAGAGGAGAATAGATGGAGCAGAGAGGACAGAGAGGAAAGTAGGAGGAGCAGTGGAGAATAGATGGAGCAGAGAGGGAAGTAGGAGTAGCAGAAGAGAATAGATGGAGCAGAGAGGGAAGTAGGAGTAGCAGAGGAGAATAGATGGAGCGGAGGAAAGTAGGAGTAGCAGTGGAGAATAGATGGAGCAGAGATGCAAGGAGGAGGAACAGTGGAGAATAGATGGAGCAGAGAGGAAAGTAGGAGGAGCAGTGGAGAATAGATGGAGCAGAGAGGAAAGTAGGAGGAGCAGTGGAGAATAGATAGAGCAGAGAGGAAAGTAGGGGGAACAGTGGAGAATAGGAGGAGCAGAGAGGAAAGTAGGAAGAGCAGAGGAGAATAGATGGAGCAGAGAGGACAGAGGGAAAAGTAGGAGGAGCAGTGGAGAATAGATGGAGCAGAGAGGAAAATAGGAGGAGCAGAGGAAAATAGATGGAGCAGAGAAGAAAGGAGGAGCAGAGGAGAATAGGAGGAGCAGAGGAGAATAGATGGAGCAGAGAGGAAAGTAGGAAGAGCAGTGGAGACTAGATGGAGCAGAGAGGAAAGTAGGAGGAGCAGTGGAGACTAGATGGAGCAGAGAGGAAAGTATGAGGAACAGTGGAGAATAGATGGAGCAGAAAGGAAAGTAGGAGGAGCAGTGGAGGATAGATGGAGCAGAGAGGAAAGTAGGAGGAGCAGTGGAGAATAGATGGAGCAGAGAGGAAAGTAGGAGGAACAGTGGAGAATAGGAGAAGCAGAGAGGAAAGTAGAAAGAGCAGAGGAGAATAGATGGAGCAGAGAGGACAGAGAGGAAAGTAGGAGGAGCAGTGGAGAATAGATGGAGCAGAGAGGGAAGTAGGAGTAGCAGAGGAGAATAGATGGAGCAGAGAGGAAAGTAGGAAGAGCAGAGGAGAATAGATGGAGCAGAGATGACAGAGAGGAAAGTAGGAGGAGCAGTGGAGAATAGATGGAGCAGAGAGGACAGAGAGGAAAGTAGGAGGAGCAGTGGAGAATAGATGGAGCAGAGAGGGAAGTAGGAGTAGCAGAAGAGAATAGATGGAGCAGAGAGGGAAGTAGGAGTAGCAGAGGAGAATAGATGGAGCGGAGGAAAGTAGGAGTAGCAGTGGAGAATAGATGGAGCAGAGATGCAAGGAGGAGGAACAGTGGAGAATAGATGGAGCAGAGAGGAAAGTAGGAGGAGCAGTGGAGAATAGATGGAGCAGAGAGGAAAGTAGGAGGAGCAGTGGAGAATAGATGGAGCAGAGAGGAAAGTAGGGGGAACAGTGGAGAATAGGAGGAGCAGAGAGGAAAGTAGGAAGAGCAGAGGAGAATAGATGGAGCAGAGAGGACAGAGGGAAAAGTAGGAGGAGCAGTGGAGAATAGATGGAGCAGAGAGGAAAGTAGGAGGAGCAGAGGAAAATAGATGGAGCAGAGAAGAAAGGAGGAGCAGAGGAGAATAGGAGGAGCAGAGGAGAATAGATGGAGCAGAGAGGACAGAGAGGAAAGTAGGAGGAGCAGTGGAGAATAGATGGAGCAGAGAGGGAAGTAGGAGTAGCAGAAGAGAATAGATGGAGCAGAGAGGGAAGTAGGAGTAGCAGAGGAGAATAGATGGAGCGGAGGAAAGTAGGAGTAGCAGTGGAGAATAGATGGAGCAGAGATGCAAGGAGGAGGAACAGTGGAGAATAGATGGAGCAGAGAGGAAAGTAGGAGGAGCAGTGGAGAATAGATGGAGCAGAGAGGAAAGTAGGAGGAGCAGTGGAGAATAGATGGAGCAGAGAGGAAAGTAGGGGGAACAGTGGAGAATAGGAGGAGCAGAGAGGAAAGTAGGAAGAGCAGAGGAGAATAGATGGAGCAGAGAGGACAGAGGGAAAAGTAGGAGGAGCAGTGGAGAATAGATGGAGCAGAGAGGAAAGTAGGAGGAGCAGAGGAAAATAGATGGAGCAGAGAAGAAAGGAGGAGCAGAGGAGAATAGGAGGAGCAGAGGAGAATAGATGGAGCAGAGAGGAAAGTAGGAAGAGCAGTGGAGACTAGATGGAGCAGAGAGGAAAGTAGGAGGAGCAGTGGAGACTAGATGGAGCAGAGAGGAAAGTATGAGGAACAGTGGAGAATAGATGGAGCAGAAAGGAAAGTAGGAGGAGCAGTGGAGGATAGATGGAGCAGAGAGGAAAGTAGGAGGAGCAGTGGAGAATAGATGGAGCAGAGAGGAAAGTAGGAGGAACAGTGGAGAATAGGAGAAGCAGAGAGGAAAGTAGAAAGAGCAGAGGAGAATAGATGGAGCAGAGAGGACAGAGAGGAAAGTAGGAGGAGCAGTGGAGAATAGATGGAGCAGAGAGGGAAGTAGGAGTAGCAGAGGAGAATAGATGGAGCAGAGAGGAAAGTAGGAAGAGCAGAGGAGAATAGATGGAGCAGAGATGACAGAGAGGAAAGTAGGAGGAGCAGTGGAGAATAGATGGAGCAGAGAGGGAAGTAGGAGTAGCAGAAGAGAATAGATGGAGCAGAGAGGGAAGTAGGAGTAGCAGAGGAGAATAGGAGGAGCAGAGAGGAAAGTAGGAGGAGCAGAGGAGAATAGGAGGAGCAGAGAGGAAAGTAGGAGGAGCAGTGGAGAATAGATAGAGCAGAGAGGAAAGGAGGAGCAGCAGTGGAGAATAGATGGAGAAGAGAGGAAAATAGGAGGAACAGTGGAGAATAGATGGAGCAGAGAGGAAAATAGGAGGAACAGTGGAGAATAGATGGAGCAGAGAGGAAAGTAGGAGGAGCAGTGGAGAGTAGATGGAGCAGAGATGAAAGTAGGAGGAGCAGAGGAGAATAGGAGGAGAATGGAGGAAAGTAGGAGGAGCAGTGGAGAATAGATGGAGCAGAGAGGAAAAGAGGAGGAACAGTGGAGAATAGATGGAACAGAGAGGAAAGTAGGAGGAGCAGTGGAGAATAGATGGAGCAGAGAGGAAAGTAGGAGGAACAGTGGAGAATAGGAGAAGCAGAGAGGAAAGTAGGAAGAGCAGAGGAGAATAGATGGAGCAGAGAGGACAGAGAGGAAAGTAGGAGGAGCAGTGGAGAATAGATGGAGCAGAGAGGGAAGTAGGAGTAGCATAGGAGAATAGATGGAGCAGAGAGGAAAGTAGGAAGAGCAGAGGAGAATAGATGGAGCAGAGAGGACAGAGAGGAAAGTAGGAGGAGCAGTGGAGAATAGATGGAGCAGAGAGGGAAGTAGGAGTAGCAGAAGAGAATAGATGGAGCAGAGAGGGAAGTAGGAGTAGCAGAGGAGAATAGATGGAGCGGAGGAAAGTAGGAGTAGCAGTGGAGAATAGATGGAGCAGAGATGCAAGGAGGAGGAACAGTGGAGAATAGATGGAGCAGAGAGGAAAGTAGGAGTAGCAGTAGAGAATAGATGGAGCAGAGAGGAAAGTAGGAGGAGCAGTGGAGAATAGATGGAGCAGAGAGGAAAGTAGGGGGAACAGTGGAGAATAGGAGGAGCAGAGAGGAAAGTAGGAAGAGCAGAGGAGAATAGATGGAGCAGAGAGGACAGAGGGAAAAGTAGGAGGAGCAGTGGAGAATAGATGGAGCAGAGAGGAAAGTAGGAGGAGCAGAGGAAAATAGATGGAGCAGAGAAGAAAGGAGGAGCAGAGGAGAATAGGAGGAGCAGAGAGGAAAGTAGGAGGAGCAGTGGAGAATAGATGGAGCAGAGAGGAAAGGAGGAGGAGCAGTGGAGAATAGATGGAGCAGAGAGGAAAATAGGAGGAACAGTGGAGAATAGATGGAGCAGAGAGGAAAGTAGGAGGAGCAGTGGAGAATAGATGGAGCAGAGAGGAAAGTAGATGGAGCAGAGGAGAATAGGAGAAGCAGAGAGGAAAGTAGGAGGAGCAGTGGAGAATAGATGGAGCAGAGAGGACAGAGAGGAAAGTAGGAAGAGCAGAGGAGAATAGATGGAGCAGAGAAGAAAGGAGGAGCAGAGGAGAATAGGAGGAGCAGAGAGGAAAGTAGGAGGAGCAGTGGAGAATAGATGGAGCAGAGGAAAGGAGGAGGAGCAGTGGAGAATAGATGGAGCAGAGAGGAAAATAGGAGGAACAGTGTAGAATAGATGGAGCAGAGAGGAAAGTAGGAGGAGCAGTGGAGAATAGATGGAGCAGAGAGGAAAGTAGGAGGAGCAGAGGAGAATAAGAGGAGCAGAGAGGAAAGTAGGAGGAGCAGTGGAGAATAGATGGAGCAGAGAGTAAAGGAGGAGGAACAGTGGAGAATAAGAGGAGCAGAGAGGAAAGTAGAAGGAGCAGTGGAGAATAGATGGAGCAGAGAGGAAAGTAGGAAGAGCAGTGGAGAATAAATGGAGCAGAAAGGAAAGTAGGAGGAGCAGAGGAGAATAGATGGAGCAGAGAGGAAAGTAGGAAGAGCAGTGGAGACTAGATGGAGCAGAGAGGAAAGAAGGAGGAGCAGTGGAGACTAGATGGAGCAGAGAGGAAAGTATGAGGAACAGTGGAGAATAGATGGAGCAGAAAGGAAAGTAGGAGGAGCAGTGGAGGATAGATGGAGCAGAGAGGAAAGTAGGAGGAGCAGTGGAGAATAGATGGAGCAGAGAGGAAAGTAGGAGGAACAGTGGAGAATAGGAGAAGCAGAGAGGAAAGTAGGAAGAGCAGAGGAGAATAGATGGAGCAGAGAGGACAGAGAGGAAAGTAGGAGGAGCAGTGGAGAATAGATGGAGCAGAGAGGGAAGTAGGAGTAGCAGAGGAGAATAGATGGAGCAGAGAGGAAAGTAGGAAGAGCAGAGGAGAATAGATGGAGCAGAGATGACAGAGAGGAAAGTAGGAGGAGCAGTGGAGAATAGATGGAGCAGAGAGGGAAGTAGGAGTAGCAGAGGAGAATAGATGGAGCAGAGAGGAAAGTAGGAAGAGCAGAGGAGAATAGATGGAGCAGAGAGGACAGAGGGAAAAGTAGGAGGAGCAGTGGAGAATAGATGGAGCAGAGAGGAAAGTAGGAAGAGCAGAGGAGAATAGATGGAGCAGAGATGACAGAGAGGAAAGTAGGAGGAGCAGAGGAAAATAGATGGAGCAGAGAGGAAAGTAGGAAGAGCAGAGGAGAATAGATGGAGCAGAGAAGAAAGGAGGAGCAGAGGAGAATAGGAGGAGCAGAGAGGAAAGTAGGAGGAGCAGTGGAGAATAGATGGAGCAGAGAGGAAAGGAGGAGGAGCAGTGGAGAATAGATGGAGCAGAGAGGAAAATAGGAGGAACAGTGGAGAATAGATGGAGCAGAGAGGAAAGTAGGAGGAGCAGTGGAGAATAGATGGAGCAGAGAAGAAAGTAGGAGGAGCAGAGGAGAATAGGAGGAGCAGAGAGGAAAGTAGGAGGAGCAGTGGAGAATAGATGGAGCAGAGAGGAAAGGAGGAGGAACAGTGGAGAATAGGAGGAGCAGAGAGGAAAGTAGAAGGAGCAGTGGAGAATAGATGGAGCAGAGAGGAAAGTAGGAAGAGCAGTGGAGAATAAATGGAGCAGAGAGGAAAGTAGGAGGAGCAGAGGAGAATAGATGGAGCAGAGAGGAAAGTAGGAAGAGCAGTGGAGACTAGATGGAGCAGAGAGGAAAGTAGGAGGAGCAGTGGAGACTAGATGGAGCAGAGAGGAAAGTATGAGGAACAGTGGAGAATAGATGGAGCAGAAAGGAAAGTAGGAGGAGCAGTGGAGGATAGATGGAGAAGAGAGGAAAGTAGGAGGAGCAGTGGAGAATAGATGGAGCAAAGAGGAAAGTAGGAGAAGCAGAGGAAAATAGATGGAGCAGAGAGGAAAGTAGGAAGAGCAGAGGAGAATAGATGGAGCAGAGAGGACAGAGGGGAAAGTAGGAGGAGCAGTGGAGAATAGATGGAGCAGAGAGGAAAGTAGGAGAAGCAGAGGAAAATAGATGGAGCAGAAAGGAAAGTAGGAAGAGCAGAGGAGAATAGATGGAGCAGAGAGGAAAGTAGGAGGAGCAGAGGAGAATAGGAGGAGCAGAGAGGAAAGTAGGAGGAGCAGTGGAGAATAGATGGAGTAGAGAGGAAAGGAGGAGGAGCAGTGGAGAATAGATGGAGCAGAAAGGAAAATAGGAGGAACAGTGGAGAATGGATGGAGCAGAGAGGAAAGTAGGAGGAGCAGTGGAGAATAGATGGAGCAGAGAGGAAAGTAGGAGGAGCAGAGGAGAATAGGAGGAGCATAGAGGAAAGTAGGAGGAGCAGTGGAGAATAGATGGAGCAGAGAGGAAAGTAGGAGCAGTGGAGAATAGATGGAACAGAGAGGAAAGTAGGAGGAACAGTGGAGAATAGGAGGAGCAGAGAGGAAAGTAGGAAGAGCAGAGGAGAATAGATGGAGCAGAGAGGACAGAGAGGAAAGTAGGAGGAGCAGTGGAGAATAGATGGAGCAGAGAGGGAAGTAGGAGGAGCATAGGAGAATAGATGGAGCAGAGAGGAAAGTAGGAGGAGCAGAGGAGAATAGATGGAGCAGAGGAAAGTAGGAGGAGCAGTGGAGAATAGATGGAGCAGAGAGGAAAGTAGGAGAAGTAGAGGAGAATAGATGGAGCAGAGAGGAAAGTAGGAGGAACAGTGGAGAATAGATGGAGCAGAGAGAAAAGTAGGAGGAGCAGTGGGGAATAGATGGAGCAGAGATGAAAGTAGGAGGAACATTGGAGAATAGATGGAGCAGAGAGGAAAGTAGGAGGAGCAGTGGGGAATAGATGGAGCAGAAGAGAAAGTAGGAGGAGCAGTGGAGAATAGATGGAGCAGAGAGGAAAGTAGGAAGAGCAGTGGAGAATAAATGGAGCAGAGAGGAAAGTAGGAGGAATAGTGGAGACTAGATTGAGCAGAGAGGAAAGTAGGAGGAACAGTGGAGAATAGATGGAGCAGAAAGGAAAGTAGGAGGAGCAGTGGAGAATAGATGGAGCAGAGAGGAAAGGAGGAGGAACAGTGGAGAATAGATGGAACAGAGAGGAAAGTAGGAGGAGCAGTGGAGAATAGATGGAGCAGAGAGGAAAGTAGGAGGAGCAGTGGAGAATAGATGGAGCAGAGAGGAAAGTAGGAGGACCAGTGGAGAATAGGAGGAGCAGAGAGGAAAGTAGGAAGAGCAGAGGAGAATAGATGGAGCAGAGAGGAAAGTAGGAGGAACAGTGGAGAATAGGAGGAGCAGAGAGGAAAGTAGGAAGAGCAGAGGAGAATAGATGGAGCAGAGAGGAAAGTAGGAGGAGCAGGGGAGAATAGATGAAGCAGAGAGGAAAGTAGGAGGAACAGTGGAGGATAGGAGGAGCAGAGAGGAAAGTAGGAAGAGCAGAAGAGAATAGACTGAGCAGAGAGGAAAGTAGGAGGAGCAGAGGAGAATAGATGGAGCAGAGAGGACAGAGAGGAAAGTAGGAGGAGCAGTGGAGAATAGAGTGAGCAGAGAGGAAAGTAGGAGGAGCAGAGGAGAATAGGAGGAGCAGAGAGGAAAGTAGGAAGAGCAGTGGAGAATAGATGGAGCAGAGAGATGAAAGGGAATGATATAGAGGAGAGTGGGAGAGGCTGAAAGGGGAATTGGAGGAATATAGAGGAAAATATGAGGAGCAGACAGGAAAATAGAACGAGAAACGGAGAATGGGAGGAGAATAGGAGCAGCAGAGAGACGAAAAGGAGGCATATAGAGGAGAGCAGCTGAGAGGAGAATGGGAGGGATACAGAGGGAACTGGAAGGGATAGAGAAGAGAATGGGAGGAACTGAGATGAAAGTAGGAGGAGCATAGGAAAATAGGAGAAGCAGAGGAGAAAAGGAAGAATATAGAGGAGAATGGAATTATGGACGGGATATAGAGGAGTGTGGGAGGAGCTGACAGGAGGATGGGAGGGATATAAAGATTGAGTAGAGCAGGGAGACGCAGAGAATGGGAGCAGCAGAACAATGGAAGGAGCACAGTGGAGAGGGACTAGTTGGTCCTAATTTAGTTTGTGAGAAATCAGGGAAGCAAGAGGAGAATGATTTCTCACAGATACAGTGACTGTTGTAACTGGTGGTCGGTAAAGTTACAGGTTACATTATGCAATAGGTGTAAATAAAAAATGTGCAAAATAGAGGAGTAAATGAGCAACAGAAAAACTATTTACACCCCTCCCAATCCCTAAAAAATCAAAAACAAGAACAGAGAATGTTAAATAATCATATGCTGTCTATCTGCAGTCACCACTAGGGGGAGCTCACTGCATACTTTCTTATTATGTTTAGTGTATAAGCAGGGAGCGCCCTCTAGTGGTGACTGCAGGCTGAAAAACTAAAATCTCTGAAGTTCTGCATGACAAAATCTGCGTATGAGCGATCTAACATAACGTAAACCAGCAGAGAACATCAATCCTGAAAATGTTTACAATCACTTTCGGGTTCATGTCCCTTTAACGCCTTCCTTTTTGTTATTTTAAGAGCGGCGATTACGGGAATAGATAAATGTAATGTATACCTGTGTCAAGATTTGGCTTCCTATATATTTGTCATAAAAGCTGCAACACATTGTGCCTACAGATGCAATTTCAATTTGTGCAGCCAAGCGGCCCCTGTGTACTGGTTTGCGAAATCACATTATATTCAATTACTCTCCTCCACGTGTCCCCTGTATAGAGCGCCGTACACACCGCCAGGCGGAATTACGGAGCTGAGCCTTGTAATGAGAAGTAAACATGGTAGCATCCTTCCCCGCATTTGTGTATTCATGGAATTGTAAATGAGATGTGATCAGACTCCTGCAGGGTCCTCCGAGACCCCCAAGGCTGGAGAAATAGAAATGTGAGCATCTACCTGGCCCCTTCATTATAATAAAGGATCAATAGTAGGGATATCAGCTATGACCTCATTACAGGGGCCGAAGATCAAGCGCTGGGTCATTGCAATCTGTAGGGAAATATATCAAAATGATGAGATCCAATCGATCAATAGTTTCAGATGGGCTTCTATGACTCGACTTAAAGGGGTTCTCCTCTTAGCACAATTCCTACTTCTTTAAAGCCCGGACCCCCTAAAGTTTGAGACAACCCCCTTTAGTAACAGATACAGTGAATCCGTCCCAAAACGCACACGCTGCCGCAGCGCAAATTTAAATAAACCGCTATTACACAGACAGCCTCCAGAGGGCAGCGTTGCCACCAACACGTCTATGATTGAATTGGCATCGGTCACACTTGGTTGCTCGGACATTGAGCAAAGCAGAAATATCTACCATGGCCGGCCTGCTCTGTATTCTGCACATATTCTGGACTCATAAGGTTGTGCAAACGGTTTCTTAATATTGCATGTATTACAATGTACATGGAGGCGCCTGCTGCGATGCTAAAAAGACTCAATGCTGCAGTTTCCATTCAAAAAATAAATACAAATATATTCAGAAATATATTTAGTGATGGCACCGACATAAGCAGGAAGGAGATGTATTGGGGAAATGGCTGTTTATGCAATGCACAGAAGAAATGAAATATATATATACAAGATATAGGTACAGGGGCTTATCACAAAGTTAGAATATCAGCAAAAAGTTAATTTATTTCAGTTCTTCAATACAAAAAGTTAAACTCATATTATATGGAGTCATTACAGTGTGATCTATTTCAGGTGTTTATTTCTGTTAATGTTGATGATTTTGGCTTATAGCCAATGAAAACCCAAAAGTCATTATCTCAGTAAATTAGAATACTTTATAACACCAGCTTGAAAAATGATTTTAAATTCCGAAATGTTGGCCGACAGAAATGTGTGTTCAGTAAATGCACTCAATACTTGGTCGGGGCTCCTTTTGCATCAATTCCTGCATCAATGCGTAGTGGCATGGAGGCGATCAGCCTGTAGCACTAGGGGTTATGGAAGCCCAGGTTGCTTTGATAACAGCCTTCAGCTCGCCTGCATTGTTGGGTCTGGTGTCTCATCTTCCTTGTGACAATACTCCATAGATTCTCTATGGGGTTAAGGTCAGGCGAGTTTGCTGCCAATCAAGCACAGTGATACTGTTGTTTGTAAACCAGGTATTGGTACTTTTGGCAGTGTAAAACACAGACCTACATGTGATAAAACGCAGATGACATGGCTCCATCACTGATTGTGGAAACTTCACACTAGACCTTGGAAATCAAGGTCCCAGAGTCTGGAGGAAGAGGGGAGAGGCCACAATCCAAGCTGCTGGAGGTCTAGTGTGAAGTTTCCACAATCAGTGATGGTTTGGGGAGCCGTGTCATCTGCTGGTGTAGGTCCACTGTGTTTTATCAAGACCAAAGTCAGCGCAGACGTCTACCAGGAAATTTTAGAGCACTTCATGCTTCCCTCTGCTGCCAAAAGTACCAATACCTGGTTTACACACAGCAGTATCACTGTGCTTCATTGGCAGCAAACTCGCCTGACCTTAACCCCATAGAGAATCTATGGAGGAAGATGAGACACCAGACCCAACAATGCAGACGAGCTGAAGGCTGCTATCAAAGCAACCTGGGCTTCCATAACCCCTCAGCAGTGCCACAGGCTGATCGCCTCCATGTCACGCCGCATTGATGCAATAATTGATGCAAAAGAAGCCCCGACCAAGTATTTACTGCATTTACCGAGCATACATTTCAGTAGGCCAACATTTCGGATTTTAAAATCATTTTTCAAGCTGGTGTTATAAAGTATTCTAATTTACTGAGATAATGACTTTTGGGTTTTCATTGGCTGTAAGCCATAATCGTCGACATTAACAGAAATAAACACCTGATATAGATCACTCTGTGTGTAATGACTCTATAGAATATGGGAGTTTCACTTTTTGTATTGAAGAACTGAAATAAATTAACTTTTTGATGATATTTTAATTATGTGAGAAGCACTTGTAGATACATGGTAGTTCTTATCTATAGAGAGGATAAAAAAAATCTCCCAAAATTTGTTCTGCCTGATTTGATTCAGGCTGAATCAGAAGTTCTGAAATTGTCATTAAATGACGTTTATTGTGTTCAGATTTCAAAGCTTAGTAAGGGAAATGGTTAAAAGCCGCTCCCTTTTTTACTCCCTTGTCTTACGCTCTCACCTGTCCTTATACTTCCTTGTCCACCGCCGCAGCCCCCCGTCGATGCTGAGGTTAGTGATTGGCCTAACGTAGGGTGGGCGACTCTCGTTATTGATGTAAGTGACGTGGGCCGTTAAATTTGCAACTTTTTGCTATTTTACGGCGCTCTTGCCACTTTGGAAAAGTGGGTGTTCAATGGCGGCATGGTTAGCTATATAAATGCATTCCACATTTATGAATTGCGAATTTTCAAAAAGTCCCCCCAAAAAGTTGTAAATTTAAGGGGAGGTGGAGTAAACAGTTGTAGACAGAAGTTTTATATTTAAAGTGGTGGATCTGCAGTACCCGCCTACGGCCAGTGTACAGTTCACGACGCTATGGAGTACATCAGCATCGGGAACAGCTGATTGGTGGAGGTGTCGGGTGTCGCACCCTCACCCATCTGATATTGACGACGTATGCTAAGGATAGGTCATTGATATAAAGTACTGGACAACCCATCATGTAAAATATTGGTGCAAAACAACAAAGCAAAGCAGCCACAAGGACTGTAACGTAAAAAAGTCGCCTCGTAATAATTTATATAAAAAATCACAATATTAATATAACAACAATTCAATTCTAAAAGATAGTAACAAAGTTATAAATAACAAAATATAATAAAAAATATATAAATAATAAAAAGATAAAAATAATAAATGTTAATAAACAATGATAAAAATAATATAATAGTACAAAATAAATGATAAAAATAATAACGGGAGTTTCCGCCCCCATTACTCAACTGAGACAGCCCTGACCAAAATCACTAACTACCTACTCACAGCCAAAGCTAACGGACAATATTCTGTACTCCTCCTTCTAGACCTGTCCTCTGCTTTCGACACAGTTGACCACTGCCTCCTACTACAGATCCTCTCCTCCTTTGGCATCAAAGACCTCGCCCTATCCTGGATCTCCTCATATCTTTCCAACCACACATTCAGCGTCTCCCACTCCCGCACTACCTCCTCATCCCACCCTCTCTCTTTTGGAGTCCCCCAAGGCTCTGTTCTAGGACCCTTACTCTTCTCAATCTATACACTTGGCCTGGGACAACTCATAAAGTCTCATGGATTCCAGTACCACCTTTATGCTGATGACACTCAGATCTTCCTCTCTGGCCCAGACGTCGCCTCTCTGCTGTTCAGAATTCCGGAGTGTCTATCAGCCATATCATCCTTCTTCTCCTCTCGCTTCCTCAAACTTAACGTGGACAAATCTAAACTCATGATCTTTCCTCCATCTCATAGATCTTCCATACCTGACCTATCTATCGCAATCAATGACATCACGCTTTCACCCATATGTAAGTCCGCTGCCTCAGAGTAACCCTTGACTCTGCCCTGTCCTTCAAACCGCACATCCAAGCTCTTTCCACCTCCTGTCGCCTCCAGCTCAAAAATATCTCCAGAATCAGTCCTTTCCTCAACCGTCAATCTACTAAAATGCTTGTGCATGCCCTCATCATCTCCCGCCTTGACTACTGCAACATCCTTTTCTGTGGCCTCCCTGCTAACACCCTTGAACATCTCCAGTCCATTCTTAACTCTGCTGCCCAACTAATTCATCTCTCTCCTCGCTACTCCTCCGCTTCCCCCCTCTGCAAATCTCTTCACTGGCTCCCATTCCCTCAGTGTATCCAGTTCAAATTACTAATACTGACCTACAAGGCCATCCGTATCCTGTCTCCTCCATATATCTCTGAACTAATCTCCCGATATCTTCCCTCACGTACTCTCCGGTCCTCCCAAGACCTCCTTCTCTCCTCCACACTTATTCGCTCCTCACCCAACCGCCTCCAAGACGTCTCCCGAATGTCCCCCATCCTCTGGAATTCTTTGCCCCAACAGGTCCGACTATCAACCACATTCGGATCCTTCAGACGGAACCTGAAAACCCACCTCTTCAGGAAAGCTTACAGCCTGCACTGACCCCGCTGCGTCCTTGCCACTACCGGAGCTACCGCCTCACCAACACCGGAGCTCCTGCAACCCTCAACCTATTGTCTCCTTCCCCACCATCCTGTAGAATGAAAGCCCGCAAGGGCAGGGTCCTCTCCCCTCTGTATCAGGCTGTAATTGTTGGTTTGCTTACTGTGTTATCTGTAATTTGTATGTAACCCCTTCTCGTGTACAGCACCATGGAATCAATGGTGCTATATAAATAATAAAAAAAAATAATAATAATAATAAAATAATAGTAATAATAATAATAATAATAATAATAATAAAAGATAATAATAATACAATAACAATAATAAAAGATAATATAAAAATAAATAAAAAAATATATATAATAATAAAAAAATAAGAAGGAAATATAATAACAAATAATAAGATAAAAAATAATGAATAAAATATAATAAAAATATTAAACAATGACAATAAAAAATAATAACATAATAATAAAAAATAAGTGATAATAAAAGATAATACAATAATAATACATAATAAAAAATAATATATAAATAATAAAATGTAATAATACAAAAAAAGAAATAAGCTGAAAATGTAATAATAAAAAACTAATAAAAGATAATTTAAAAAAAGTTCTTGCTACTTCCTTGATTCTTTCCCAGGTGTTTACAAAAAAAATATAAAAGCGAAAAAACATTGTGTAATTTCTGAAACTTGAGGCCGCCTTTCTTATCGCCCATTCCTCCGTGCGACTGTCATCCACTTGATACATGGTGTCTCCAGAAATGTCATCACTCCTTCACGAAGAACGTGAGGAGCAGCTGGGACCGCGGAGTAGAAGGGCAGCCGCGACACTGATGAATAAACCGCCGCGATTGGGGCTCGCCTGTCGCTTTCTCGCTCGCTCCTCTTGATTAGCGGCGGCTATTTTTTAAGAAACAATTGTCAGGAATGAATATTTGCAGCTTTTGATTTCAATGACTTTTTGACAGCTTGATTTGATAAGTTCTTTTTTAGCCGACCTGGGATTAGAGGAAGAACATTCTGAAACTGAAAATTATCCAGAATATGTGATTTGCGCAGTTTCCTTCCAAGACAAAATATTTAAAAGTATTAGAAAAAGAGAATCTGCAATATATCAGCTGTGTATCGTCAGTGTAAAAATGGTGCGGAGGATGGTGCAAACCTGGGCACTAGGTGGCGGTATGATCCTCTACATCAGGGGTGGGCAAGTCATTTTCCCAAGGGGCCACAGAAGAGACCGTGACTGTTGTGGAGGCTGAAATTAATTCCGCTCAATATCAATATATTAATTATAATTATTTTATAATATTAATTGTACCACATAATACTGAGCAGAATTAAAGGGAACCTGTCACCCCGTTTTTTGAAGATGAGCTAAAAATAGCGTTAAATAGGGGCAGAGCTGGGCGTTACATTAGTGTCTTTGTGTGCCTTTATTACCCACCTATGCTGCCGAAATACCTTTGTAAAGTCGCCATTTTCTGCTGTCACTCACGCTGGTCTGGTCCTATGGGCGTGGTGACAGCGCTGTTTCTCCCCCAGAATCCTGCTCATCATTACGTTGGTGGCGTAGTGGTGTGCGCATGTCCAAAAGGCGAAGCCACTGCCCAGGTGATGAAAAACAGCGCGATCTGCGCTATTCAGCCGTTTACCGGTGGGCGCGGCCATCTTTCCTGTGACCGCACGTGCGCAGATGGAGCGCTCTGCTGCCCGGGGCTTCAGGAAAATGGCCGCCGCGATCTCCATCTGTGCACGCGCGGAATTCCGCGGCCATTTTCCTGAAGCCCCGGGCAGCAGAGCGCTCCATCTGCGCACGCGCGGCCACAGGAAAGATGGCCGCGCCCACCGGTAAACGGCTGAATAGCGCAGATCGCGCTGTTTTTCATCACCTGGGCAGTGGCTTCGCCTTTTGGACATGCGCACACCACTACGCCACCAACGTAATGATGAGCAGGATTCTGGGGGAGAAACAGCGCTGTCACCACGCCCATAGGACCAGACCAGCGTGAGTGACAGCAGAAAACGGCGACTTTACAAAGGTATTTCGGCAGCATAGGTGGGTAATAAAGGCACACAAAGACACTAATGTAACGCCCAGCTCTGCCCCTATTTAACGCTATTTTTAGCTCATCTTCAAAAAACGGGGTGACAGGTTCCCTTTAAGTATGCTGACATCCCCCATATACTGTAAGACCCTTCACACTATAAACAGTATGAGCCCACACATAGCCTCTATATACAGTATGAGCCCCCACATAACCCCCTATATAGAGTGTTAGTCTCCATATAACCTCTCCGTACACATGAACCCCCACATAGCCCCTATATAGAGTGTGAACCCCCACACAACCTCTCCGTACACAATATGAACCCACACATAGCCCCCTATATAGAGTGTTAGTCTCCACACATCCTCTCCGTACACATGAACCCCCACATAGCCCCCTATATAGAGTGTAAGCCCCCACACAACCTCTCCGTACACAATATGAACCCCCACATAGCCCCCTATATAGAGTGTGAGCCCCCACACAACCTCTCCATACACAATATGAACCCCCACATAGCCCCCTATATAGAGTGTTAGTCTCCACACAACCTCTCTGTACACATGAACCCCCACATAGCCCCCTATATAGAGTGTGAGCCCCTACACAACCTCTCCGTACACAATATGAACCCACACATAGCCCCCTATATAGAGTGTGAGCCCCCACACAACCTCTCCATACACAATATGAACCCCCACATAGCCCCCTATATAGAGTGTTAGTCTCCACACAACCTCTCTGTACACATGAACCCCCACATAGCCCCCTATATAGAGTGTGAGCCCCCACACAACCTCTCCGTACACAATATGAACCCCCACATAGCCCCCTATATACAGTGTGAGCCCCCCACACAACTTCTCCGTACACAATATGAACCCCCACATAGCCCCCTATATACAGTGTGAGCCCCCACACAACCTCTTCGTACACAATATGAACCCCCACATAGCCCCCTATATACAGTGTGAGCTCCCACAATGCTCCTTATATGCAATATAAGCCCCTACACAGCCCCCTGTATGCAGTATGAGCCCACATATAGCATTCTATGTATAGTATGAGCCCTACATACAATATGCGCCCCCATGCAGCCCGTATATGCAGTATGAGCCACCACATAGTCCCTATATAGTCTGTGTCCCAGCATAGCCCTATATACAATGTGAGCCCACAAACAGCCCCCTATATACAATATGAGCCCCACATAGCATTCTATATATAGTATATATAGCCAGAGCACCGGATGTGACCCAGGTCTGCTTTATATCATTAGGTAGGCAACTACTTAAAGGGATGCTCCACATTTCACTACCATCTATTGCCTCCATAGTTAATTTTACGCTGTCCTATGAAGAAGCCATCAACAAGCAGGGAAATGGCTGTTTATGGAACTTAAAAATCCATATAAATAGTTCTTATTTATTACTATGGGGGCACAGGTTTTCCCAATGGGTCTGGAGGATAAAAAAAAGGAACGTTAGAGGAATTGAACTAAACACTGTTAGTCCTACAAACAACTGTGAAATAAACATGTCTAGGTAGAGCCCTGCCAGCACCTTCTTCTTTACCAATATTACTATTCCTTGACCTCCTTGGTGTGAACTCTCGGGATCCTGTATCTCTATCCTTTTGTATATGTCTGAATGCATCCAAAGGAAGGGTGTTGCAGGGGGACGTGCTGATATAGTCACACAGGCTTATAGGATGAGAAGGAGATGGGAAGACTAGTGGGAAAGGTCATCTTGAAGACGAGCTTCTCTCAATTAACTGTGCATTCAAATTCTACCAACTGTTCTGTTATCAGTGGAGATGAGCGAACCCCAGCGTAAAAGTCCGGGGTTCGTATCGGTCAGTTAGTGGCCGGTGGTAAACGCCGAACATGGACTTCTCCCTGAAGTCTGTTGCAATGTTCAGAGAAGTCTGGGAGGAGGAGGAGGAAGTGGTGGAAGAAGAGGAGGAAGAAGAAGAGGAGGACAAGGAGGAAGAGGACGAAAAAGAGGAGGAGGCAGTAAAGAGGAGGAGCAGGAAGAGAATTAACAAAGATTAAAAGTTTGTTTTCTATGAGGTTCAGGTTCTGGTTGAAGTTCGGGTGCAGTTCTGGAACTCTGGAATAAAGTTTGGGTTGGGTACCAGAACCTGAACTTCCACGGGTTGGCTCCTCCCTAGTTATCAGCCATAATCCTAATCAATACTTTACCTCTAAGCTGCTGTGTTTTTCAGTTATTGGATGTTATTTGTACGTTGTATATCAATGTCAGGGAGGTTGTTGTGTAGTGGGGGTCCTCCGGGTCAACGCTTCAGCTTGGGCAACGAATCCCTCCCCCCCCCGCCTCAAGCTGCGGCCAACATGAGAAGTCCTCTTTCTGGAAGCGACGCGCTCCACTTATAATATTTAATCAGGGATATTTTGATCGGCTGATTGGCCGCAGTGTGCAGCTTTCCGCGCTCGCATTGTGCGCTTTATGCAATCAGGGTTACATGGTGAATGTATAGAAGATGGAAATTAGCCTGTTTGGTGGCCTCAGCACAAACCACTCGGGTTTTCTATACCGGGCAGCTGCACAGGGGACGGTAATCAGCGATGAGCCAAGGGAAATCTAATCACAGACATTATCAGAGACGCACAAAGAGCTGCAGATAGCGAGCGGCCCCGCAGAAACGTCCAGACCCCGGCCCTGCAGAATGTGCATCCTTACAAGGACTGAATGCTGGGAGTGACTGCCGCGTCACAGTCCACGATTATATAGTTCTTTAAGCAGATTTTTTTTTTGGGTGGGTTGGAGGGGAAATATTTGAAGTTTTTTTTTTTTTCTTTTGAAGGTTGTGTTGTGGGCATGCTCTGTGACCCATGCAGGAGTCATTGTGCAGGGAGGGGGGAGATGATGTAAAACTTGATTTAAACAATAAGTTATTTTCTACTGCTAGGTTCTGCTTAATATCATTAGGGACTGAACAGGTTTACTGGCGCTGGGTCAGTAACATGCACGCGCAGTGCCAACCACCCTGCCACAGCCCGGGCAATGGGCAGGTCCATGCTGTAAGACTCCAGACATGCCAGGACGCGGTATGCGCCAGGCTGGTGTCATTACCAGACTATTCAGTAGTTTCCCTCTGCGGGCAGATAACCTGGCATGCAGGAATCCTTGCAGACAGCGCTGCACTGAGACAACACAATTACGCGGACCTCTTAGGGCACAGGATTTGGCTGCTACTGTAAATGCAAAAAGCTCTGGTGGGAAGATGGAAATCTCAGCCTCTGACCCATGAGATGGAAGATTTTTACTTTAAGTAAAAAGAATGTGAAATGTGTCGATCTCCATAATTAAAGCGTTCCTGTACTTTCAGAATAAGTTACTGCGGAACAATGCCATTTTATGACTTGTATCCTGCATTGTTCTCTCGTTTTCCCTTCCTCTATCTCTAAATTTTCAGTTGTGTCTAAGCTAGTGGATGGAGACTGGTTCCTATGATATCTGCCCTACAAAGCACAAACAGACATGAAGTATTCTTTATCTCCTGTCTGTAAGGTGGAGAAGCAGCAGCAGCAGAATGGTGGATATTATGCAGCAGTATTGAACAGTGCAGATGTGAATCCAGCTCTAAAACACTTAGTAGAAAACAAAAGCACAGTTTCTTATTTTACTACTTCTTTTCCTCCCAACTTCATACATTTTCATATGCAGCTGTCCTCAGTGAGCTGAAAGTCCATTTTGTTTTGACCAAGATGGATTTTAGCAGTTTTTTAGCATGAAGGATGATACAGATGCAGATGTGAATCCAGCTCTGGAGTGAGATAAAACACTTAGCAGAAAGCGAGTGTGGACCCCGCTATGACCAGACAAATATATACTCATGAAATATTTTTTTTGTAACATCTGATTCAGGGAAAACCAGGTGGTACCAAGTATGGCAGCTATCGCCCCCAACAAGGTGATCAGTAATTCTACCTTGTTATGCAGCTATACGTCTCCATATTGTTAAAGGGGTGTTCTGGGACTATGATAATACCGTACCCATATATGATAGTAGGGTCCACCGCACAGATGGTCGTGGTGGTCCTTGGCACCGAACTGCTCTATCAGGGGTGAAATGATGCTGGGATGAAGGGTATTTATTTTTCTCAGCAAAAGAGAAAAAATGCAAATGTTCCTGGTAAAGAGATGGCAGCAGGAGGCTAGGATTGCTCGGGAACCTCGCTCCTCTTTGCATTCATTATCATGAACACGACTTTCATTTCAGCAGCATAATTTACTTTGGCAGAAATAAAATATTATGTCTACTCAAAATATGCCAAGTCCTCCACATCCTGCAGCACGGGCACAATGTGAGCACGTTATCTGATCACCGCCCAGCACAAGAAGGAGATTATACCCAAGTTATACCAGACGATGTATAACTTATACCAGCTGTACATATATCAGTATATACAAGAGATGCCCAGGTTATACCAGCTGTACATATCTATATATATAATTGTCTAAGGGGTACTTCTGTCTTTCTGTCGGCAACTTCCGTCACGGATATTCATTCGCTGATTGGTCTCGCCAGCTGCCTGTCATGGCTGCCGCGACTAATCAGCGACGGGCACAGTCCGATTAGTCCCTCCCTACTCCCTGCAGTCAGTGCTCGGTACCCGCTCCATACTCCCCGCAGTCACCACTCACACAGGGTTAATGCCAGCGGTAACGGACCGCGTTATGCTGCGGGTAACTCACTCCGTTACCGCCGCTATTAACCCTGTGTGACCAAGTTTTACTATTGAGGCTGCCTATGCAGCCTCAATAGTAAAAACATCTAATGTTAAAAATAATAAAAAAAAATAACAAATCATTATATACTCACCTTCCGCCGCCTTTCCGACGCTCCGGTGACCGGTCCATGCAAGCGGCAGGTTCCGGTGCTAAGGTTGGTGTGCGACAAGGACCTGCCATGACGTCACGGTCATGTGACCGCGACGTCATCGCAGGCCTTGCGCGCCTGCGCGAGAAGGACCTGCCGTGATGTCACGTCATGTGACCACGACGTCATCACACCCTCGGACCGGAAGCTGCCGCCTGAACCGAACACAGGCGACAGAACTACAAAGGGCCCCTCGGAAGGTGAGTATATGTTTATTTTTTATTTTTTAACCTGTGACATACGTGGCTAGGCAAAATACTACGTGGCTGGGCAATATACTACGTGGCTCTGTGCTATATACTACATGGCTCTGTGCTGTATACTACGTCACTGGGCAATATACTACGCCACTGGGCAATATACTACGTCACTGGGCAATATACTACGTGGCTGGGCAATATACTACGTCACTGGGCAATATACTACGTAACTGGGCAATATACTACGTAACTGGGCAATATACTACGTGGCTCTGTGCTGTACACTATGTTGCTGTGCAATATACTACGTGGCTCTGTGCTGTATACTACGTAACTGGGCAATATACTACGTCATTGGGCAATATACTACGTAACTGGTCAATATACTACGTGGCTGTGCAATATACTACGTCACTGGGCAATATACTACGTCACTGGGCAATATACTACGTCACTGGGCAATATACTATGTGGACATGCATATTCTAGAATACCCGATTCGTTAGAATCGGGCCACCATCTAGTATAATTATATACAGGAGATGCCCAGGTTATACCAGCTGCACATATATAATTATATACAGGAGATGCCCAGGTTATACCAGCTGTACAAATATCAGTATATATAAGAGATGCCCAGTTTATACCAGCTGTACATGTATAATTATATAGAGGCGATGCCCAGGTTATACCAGGTACTTCACTTTTTCTATAGTGTTATGACCAGGTGTTGATTTGTATGATAAACACATTGGTTTCCCAGTAATCACTTGTTTCTGAATGGACCAATCAGTAGAAATCAGTGTTGCGCGCTGCTCCCTACTGCTAGAGTGAAACGACCAGCGGTTTCCTTAAATCAGCCGGCAGCTCGTCTTGGGGTTCTGGAGACTAATAGCATCTGACAAACTGGAACATATTTGTCCTTGGAATAAGAATAAGGTTTATTTACTTGATGGTCAAATTAATAGAAGTAATACAAAATTATCTGCCCCCCTTGCATGCCCTCATCCTACCACCCCCACATCTCCCACCAACCACTCCCCACATCTCCTCTGCGGAGAGTGCGGCAAATATTTCATACCGGCTCAGGCTCCTAGACTGGAAAGCTTTCTGACTACAAATCAGGGGGAACCATTAAATCAGCGCTTAGTCACACTTTCTATTACTATTAGTTTTCCTTTTAACTGAGCTGACCTGTAAAGTGTTTCTATTCCTTCCATAAATGTACTGGAATTGTTTCTTTATCTCCTTTTTTTGTTTTTATCTTTCATTGCCCCCATAAAGTATAATGCCAACTATAGTGTGCCCCCGAAACACAGTATGATGCCCCAACTGTGATGGCCACACAGCCCTCCATACAGTATAATGTGCCTCCATACAGTATAATAGCCGCCACACCCCTCCACTCATTATGATGGCCCCTATACAATCATCCACGCTGTCTAATGTCCCCCACTTGCCTTCCAAACAGTATAATGGTCCCCACTCAGTCCTCCAAACAGCATACTGGCCCCTTCACATCCCTCTGTACAGTATTATGGACCCCACAAAAATCTTCACACTGTATACTTGCTTGCATACAGTATAATGACCCTCACTTATCCCTCCAAACAATATAACAGCCTCCACATATTCCTCAAAACAGTATAATAGCCCCCACATAGCCCTCCAAACAGTATAATGGCCCACAAAATAGCATTGCAAACAATATAATTCCCTCCCACATTGTCGTGCAAACAATATAATTGCCCCAACATAGTCCTGCAAACAGTATAATGGCCCCCGCATATACCTGCAAACAGTATAATAGCCCCTCACATATACCTGCAAACAGGTAATGACCCCTGTTGTGAACTGTGTTTCGGGGCTCCCTCTTGTGGTCACTAATGGTATTGTATGAGTCATGTCTTTCTGCAGGCTTGGACTTCAGCTGTTCCATTAATCTGTGGGTGTTCCCTATTTAGTCCTCCTTTGGACTCAGTCTCTTGCCTGGTATCGATGTATTCAGTCCTATTCTGACTCCTCTGGATTCCTTGCCATCTGTCTCATGCAAGAAAAGCTAAGTCCTGTTTGCATACTTTGGATCATTTGCATTATCAGTGTTTTTTGTCCAGCTTGCTCAAAATGTGATTTTCTAACTCGCTGGAAGCTCTAGGGTGCTGATATTCTCCCCTCACACCGTCAGTCGGTGCGGGGGTTCTTGAATATTCAGCGTGGATGTTTTTGCAGGGTTTTCTGCTGACCGCATAGTTCACTTTCTATTTTCTGCCTATCTAGATTAGTGGGCCTCACTTTGCTTAATCTAGTTCATCTCTACGTTTGTGTTTTCCTCTTACCTCACCGTTATTATTCGTTGGGGGCTTTCTACATCTTTGGGGTTAATTTCTCTAGAGGCAAGTGAGGTCTTATTTTCCCTCTAGGGGTAGTCAGTTCTCCGGCTGGCTCGAGACGTCTAGAATCAACGTAGGCACGTTCACCGGCTACTTCTAGTTGTGTGTGTTAGGATCAGGTATGCGGTTAGCCCAGTTTCCACCTCCCTAGAGCAGTTCTATGTTTTTTGCACACTGAGCCAGAATACCAGAGATCCTCTACCATTAGGATCATAACAGTATACCAGGCCAAAAAGGAAATGTTTAATGCATCGCAGAAGCGGGATTAAAAAGAAGTTCTGAGTTTTTTTTTTTTTTGCTGCAGTTTGTCTAGCTTCTTCCATCCCCTTATACTCTGAGTGGTTTTGAGCTCTGCTGCAGACATGGATCTTCAGACTCTGACTTCTTGTGTGGATCAGCTTAATGCAAGGGTGCAAAGCATTCAGGATTTTGTCACTCATAGTCCTAGGTCTGAACCAAAAATACCTATCCCTGAGCTATTTTTTGGAGATCGATCTAAGTTCCTGAATTTTAGGAATAATTGTAGATTGTTTCTGTCTCTGAGACCTCGTTCCTCTGGTGATTCCACTCAGCAAGTTAAAATTGTTATCTCCTTCTTGCGTGGCGACCCTCAAGATTGGGCTTTCTCTCTGGCGCCAGGAGATCCTGCATTGGTGAATGTCGATGCGTTTTTTTCTGGCGCTTGGTTTGCTTTATGAGGAGCCTAATCTTGAAAATCAAGCTGACAAAGCGTTGCTAGCTATATCTCAAGGTCAGGACGAAGCTGAGGTGTATTGTCAAAAATTTCGGAAATGGTCCGTGCTTACTCAATGGAATGAGTGTGCCCTGGCTGCAAATTTCAGAAATGGTCTTTCTGAAGCCATTAAGAATGTGATGGTGGGGTTTCCTATCCCTACAGGTCTGAATGATTCAATGGCTCTGGCCATTCAAATTGATCGGCGTTTGCGGGAGCGCAAATCTGCTAATCCTTTGGCGGTGCTGTCTGAACGGACACCTGATCCTATGCAATGTGACAGAATTCTGACCAGACCCGAACGGCAAAATCATAGACGTCAAGAGGGGTTGTGTTTTTACTGTGGTGATTCAACGCATGTTATCTCAGCATGCTCTAAGCGCTTAAAAAGAGTTGTTAATCCTGTCACCATTGGTACTTTGCAGCCTAAATTTATTTTGTCTGTGACCTTAATTTGTTCATTATCTTCCTACCCAGTCATGGCTTTTGTGGATTCTGGTGCTGCTCTGAGTCTTATGGATTTGTCGTTTGCCAGGCGCTGTGGTTTTGTCCTGGAGCCTTTGGAATTTCCTATTCCTCTTAGAGGAATTGATGCTACGCCATTGGCGGAGAATAAACCTCAATATTGGACGCAGGTGACCATGTGCATGACTCCTGTACATCAGGAGGTTATTCGCTTCCTTGTTCTGCATGATTTGCATGATGTGGTCATTTTGGGTCTGCCATGGCTACAGATCCATAATCCAGTTTTGGATTGGAAAGCTATGACTGTGTCAAGTTGGGGTTGTCGGGGGATTCATGATGATACTCCGGTGGTGTCTATTGCTTCTTCTACTCCTTCTGAGACCCCTGAGTTTTTGTCAGATTACCAGGATGTATTTAGTGAGCCCAAGTCCAGTGCCCTTCCTCCTCATAGGAACTGTGATTGTGCTATAAATTTGATTCCTGGTAGTAAATTTCCTAAGGGTCGACTCTTTAATTTGTCGGTACCAGAGCATGCCGCGATGCGGAGTTATATTAAGGAGTCTTTGGAGAAGGGACATATTCGCCCATCCTCTTCACCTCTTGGTGCAGGATTCTTTTTTGTGGCCAAGAAGGACGGGTCTTTGAGACCTTGTATTGATTATCGTCTTCTGAATAAGATCACTGTCAAATTTCAGTATCCTTTGCCATTGTTGTCTGATTTGTTTGCTCGGATTAAGGGTGCCAGTTGGTTCACCAAGATAGATCTTCGTGGTGCGTATAACCTTGTGCGCATTAAGCAGGGAGATGAATGGAAAACAGCATTTAATACGCCCGAGGGTCATTTTGAGTACTTGGTGATGCCTTTTGGACTCTCTAATGCTCCTTCTGTGTTTCAGTCTTTCATGCATGATATCTTCCGGAAATATCTGGATAAATTTATGATTGTTTATCTGGATGATATTTTGGTTTTTTCTGATGATTGGGAGTCCCATGTGAACCAGGTCAGGATGGTGTTTCAGGTTCTGCGTGATAATGCTTTGTTTGTGAAGGGCTCAAAATGTCTCTTTGGAGTACAGAAGGTTTCTTTTTTGGGTTTTATTTTTTCCCCTTCTACCGTGGAGATGGACCCAGTCAAGGTCCGTGCCATTCATGACTGGACTCAGCCTACGTCTGTTAAGAGCCTTCAGAAGTTCTTGGGCTTTGCCAATTTTTACCGTCGTTTTATCGCTAATTTTTCTAGCGTAGTTAAACCTTTGACGGATATGACCAAGAAAGGTTCTGATGTTGCTAATTGGTCTCCTGCGGCCGTGGAGGCCTTTCGGGAGCTGAAGCACCGGTTTACTTCAGCGCCAGTCTTGTGCCAGCCAGACGTCTCTCTTCCCTTCTAGGTTGAAGTTGATGCTTCTGAGATTGGTGCGGGGGCCGTTTTGTCGCAGAGAAGCTCTGATGGCTCTGTGATGAAGCCATGTGCTTTCTTTTTCAGAAAATTTTCGCCTGCTGAGCGGAACTATGATGTTGGTAATCGGGAGTTGTTGGCTATGAAGTGGGCATTTGAGGAGTGGCGACATTGGCTCGAGGGAGCTAAGCATCGTGTGGTGGTTTTGACTGATCATAAAAATCTGATTTATCTCGAGTCTGCCAAGCGTCTGAATCCTAGACAGGCTCGTTGGTCGTTGTTTTTCTCCCGTTTTGACTTTGTGGTCTCATACCTGCCTGGTTCGAAGAACGTGAAGGCTGATGCGCTTTCTAGGAGTTTTGTGCCTGACTCTCCGGGAGTCTCAGAACCGGCTGGTATTCTCAGAGAGGGAGTGATTTTGTCTGCCATTTCCCCAGATTTGCGACGAGTGCTGCAGAAGTTTCAGGCTGATAGACCTGATCGTTGCCCACCAGAGAGACTGTTTGTCCCTGATAGATGGACCAGCAGAGTTATTTCCGAGGTTCATTCTTCGGTGTTGGCAGGGCACCCTGGGATTTTTGGTACCAGAGATTTGGTGGCTAGGTCCTTTTGGTGGCCTTCCTTGTCGCGGGATGTGCGTTCCTTTGTGCAGTCCTGTGGGATTTGTGCTCGGGCTAAGCCTTGCTGTTCTCGTGCCAGCGGGTTGCTTTTGCCCTTGCCTATCCCGAAGAGGCCTTGGACGCACATTTCCATGGATTTCATTTCGGATCTTCCAGTATCTCAGAAGATGTCTGTCATCTGGGTGGTGTGTGATCGTTTTTCTAAAATGGTCCATTTGGTGCCCTTACCTAAGTTGCCTTCTTCCTCCGATTTGGTTCCTTTGTTCTTTCAGAATGTGGTTCGTTTGCACGGCATCCCTGAGAATATTGTGTCTGACAGAGGATCCCAGTTTGTGTCCAGATTCTGGCGATCCTTTTGTGCTAAGATGGGTATTGACTTGTCGTTCTCATCGGCTTTTCATCCTCAGACTAATGGCCAAACCGAGCGAACTAATCAGACGTTGGAAACTTATTTGAGATGTTTTGTTTCTGCTGATCAGGATGATTGGGTGACCTTTTTGCCTCTGGCCGAGTTTGCCCTTAATAATAGGGCTAGTTCTGCCACTTTGGTTTCGCCCTTTTTCTGCAATTCTGGTTTTCATCCTCGTTTTTCCTCGGGCCAGGTTGAGCCTTCTGACTATCCTGGGGTGGATTCGGTGGTGGATAGGTTGCAGCAGATTTGGAACCATGTGGTGGACAATTTGAAATTGTCACAGGAGACGGCTCAGCGTTTTGCCAACCGCCGCCGCGGTGTGGGTCCCCGACTTCGTGTTGGGGATTTGGTTTGGTTGTCTTCTCGGCATGTTCCTTTGAAGGTCTCCTCTCCTAAGTTCAAGCCTCGCTTTATCGGTCCTTATAAGATTTTGGAAATCCTTAACCCGGTGTCTTTTTGTTTGGACCTTCCATCGTCATTTGCTATTCATAATGTGTTCCATAGGTCCTTGTTGCGGCGGTACGTGGTGCCTGTGGTTCCTGCTGTTGAGCCTCCTGAACCGGTTTTGGTTGAGGGCGAGTTGGAGTACGTGGTAGAGAAGATCATGGATTCTCGTATCTCTAGACGTCGTCTTCAGTATTTGGTTAAGTGGAAGGGCTATGGTCAGGAGGATAATTCCTGGGTTGTCGCCTTTGATGTTCATGCGGCTGATTTGGTTCATGCCTTTCACGCTGCTCATCCTGATCGCCCTGGGAGTCTTGGTGAGGGTTCGGTGACCCCTCCTCAAGGGGGGGGTACTGTTGTGAACTGTGTTTCGGGGCTCCCTCTTGTGGTCACTAATGGTATTGTATGAGTCATGTCTTTCTGCAGGCTTGGACTTCAGCTGTTCCATTAATCTGTGGGTGTTCCCTATTTAGTCCTCCTTAGGACTCAGTCTCTTGCCTGGTATCGATGTATTCAGTCCTATTCTGACTCCTCTGGATTCCTTGCCATCTGTCTCATGCAAGAAAAGCTAAGTCCTGTTTGCATACTTTGGATCATTTGCATTATCAGTGTTTTTTGTCCAGCTTGCTCAAAATGTGATTTTCTAACTCGCTGGAAGCTCTAGGGTGCTGATATTCTCCCCTCACACCGTCAGTCGGTGCGGGGGTTCTTGAATATTCAGCGTGGATGTTTTTGCAGGGTTTTCTGCTGACCGCATAGTTCACTTTCTATTTTCTGCCTATCTAGATTAGTGGGCCTCACTTTGCTTAATCTAGTTCATCTCTACGTTTGTGTTTTCCTCTTACCTCACCGTTATTATTCGTTGGGGGCTTTCTACATCTTTGGGGTTAATTTCTCTAGAGGCAAGTGAGGTCTTATTTTCCCTCTAGGGGTAGTCAGTTCTCCGGCTGGCTCGAGACGTCTAGAATCAACATAGGCACGTTCACCGGCTACTTCTAGTTGTGTGTGTTAGGATCAGGTATGCGGTTAGCCCAGTTTCCACCTCCCTAGAGCAGTTCTATGTTTTTTGCACACTGAGCCAGAATACCAGAGATCCTCTACCATTAGGATCATAACAGACCCCCCTACATAGACCCGTAAGCAGTATAATGGGCCCCACATAGCCCTCCAAATAGTGTAATGGGCCCCACATAGCCCTCCAAATAGTGTAAGGGATCCTACATAGCCCTCCAAATAGTAAAATGCCCCACACATAGCCCTCCAAATAGTATAATGACCACACATAACCCTCTATGTAGTATAATGGCCCATATATAGTCCTCCATACAGTACAATGGTCCCCACATATTTCTCCAAACAGTATTATGGGTGCCACATAGTTCTCCATACCGTATAATAGGCCGCATATATTTCTCCATACAGTAATATGGGTCCCACATAGTCTTCCATACAGCATAATGTGCCCCACATATACCTCCATACAGTATAATGAACCCCAGATAGTCCTCCATACAGTATTATGGGCCCCACACAGTCCTCCATACAGTATTATGGGCCCCATATACTCCTCCATACAGTGTTATGGGCGCTATATAGTCCTCCATACAGTATTATGGGCCCATATAGTCATCCATACAATATAATAGGCCTATATAGTCCTCCATACAATATAATAGGCCTATATAGTCCTCCATACAGTATCATGTGCCCTATATAGTCCTCCATACAGTATATTGTCCTCCATACAGAATCATGGGCTCTATATAGTTCTCCAGCTCAGTTCTCCTCAGCGTTTTTTCTGACCCTCTGCACTGCTCAGCACAGAGGGCGTGCTGTAGTGACGTCATTGCTGTTATGATGTCACAGAGCTCAGACGCAGAGGGGGAATGATGGGAGAGGGTTCGTCAGCTGACGGCTCCCTCAACCATCATTGTTTTCAACTGTATCGGCATCCCTCATGGTCTGCTACCATTGGCGGTACGCCACTGAGTCATAGTAATCTTTATTTTTATATAGCGCTAACATATTCCACAGCGCTTTACAGGTTGCACACATTACCATCGCTGTCCCTGTTGGGGCTCACAATCTAAATTCCCTATCAGTATGTCTTTGGAATGTGGGAGGAAACCGGAGAACCCGGAGGAAACCCATGCAAACATGGGGAGAACATACAAACTCCTTGCAGATGTTGTCCTTGATGGGACTTGAACCCAGGACTCCAGCGCTGCATGGCTGCAGTGCTAACCACAGAGCCACCATTTGTTAAAGCAGCAGTCCACTCTGAGCAGCGGGGCTTTTTTGTAGCTAAGAGGAGACCTGAGCAGTGTTCAATTTCCCTGCAGCTCCCCCAGAGGAGAAATGAAACATTACACAATTCAATAACTGTGTTTTCTGCTGGGAGTGATAGTTAAAGAGAGTATCTGGATTGGAAAATACTCTACAAGAAAATTCTTAGTTAACAGAGGTGGGGATCTTCTTTTCCAGATATCCATATATTAGAGTACAGAGGACCCAACATGTCTCTGCATTACATTCATACAGTGCAATGCTACATTTCACCAGAGGTGGAGCTGCAGGATAAGTCAGCACTTGCTATTTAATAGCAATTATAGATGATCACTAGATCATACCCTGTGACCGGTCTCCCAAAGTAAGAGGTTGTCCAAAGTGGCCACTAGGGCGTGCAAGGTCAGGAGGCAAAGAGAAGCAAAAAGGGTGTTTAGCTCGAGTCTGTGACTACCGAACATTGTATATAACCTCTGGCATGTCATTGTGATGCCACAAGGGATCTGGGTGCAGAAGACCCCACTAGTTGCTAAAGTTCAGAAGCAAAATAACTGAGATGAGCACATAAGCTCTGAGTCAGTAGACCACTCAATCGGCTCTCCGAAAAGGGTCAAGTAATGATATTAATAAATAAATAAATATTTTATAGTAATATTTTAGAAAGTTGTAGCAGTTTGCAGAATTTCCACCTTTCCTCAGCACTGTTGAGTGTGAGTGCCTGAAGGCTTATGTGCATGTATGTGAACTATACAGTGAGGTCCAGAAATATTCGGATTGTGACACGAGTTTTAGCATTTTAGCTGTTTACCAAAATGTATTCAAGATACAGTTCTATAATCAATCTGGGCTTAAAGTGCCGACTCTCAGGTTTAATTTGAGAGGAATCGCATCCTAATTGGAGTAGGGATTTAGGAATTACAGCTCTTTAATATGTAGCTGACTCTTTCAAAAGGGTCCAATTGGACAATTACTGCAAAAGCTCTTTAATGGGCTGTATGGGCTATTTTCTCATGAATCCATCACCAATTAAGCAAGTAAAAGGTCTGGAGATGATTCCAGGTGTGGCATTTGCATTTGAAAGCTGTTGCTGTGAACCCACAACATGCACACAAAGGAGCTCTCAAAGGAGGAGCAGCAGACCATCATAAGGGTGGGAAAACAAAAATGAAATCCATCAGAGAGATAGCAGAAATGTCAGAAGTGGCCAAATCAACAGTTTGGTACATTCTGCAAAAAAAAAAAGAAAAGAAGAGTGCACTGGTGAGCTTGGAAACTCGAAAAGGCCTGGGTGTCCACCGAAAATCCTTACCACCGCAAAAAAAAAACCTTTACAACATCCACCCAAGTGAAGAAAACTCTGCAGGAAGTTAGTGTGTCTGTTTTTATCTCCACCCTAAAGAGAAGACATCAAGACAGCAAATACAGAGGGTTCACCACAAGGTGCAAACCATTATTCAGCCTGAAAATATTAAGGTTGAATTAGATTTTGCCAAAAAACATCAAAAGAAGTTGACCAGTTCTGGAAATGCAAAACTAAGATCAACATGTACCAGAATGATGGGAAGAAGAAAGTATGGAAAAGGCTTGGAACGGCTCCTGATCCAAAGCACAGCACATCCTCTGTAACACACGGTGGAGGCGGTGTGATGGCGCGGGCAATGGCACCGAGTCACTAGTGTTAATTGGTGATGTGACTGAAGACAAGCAATTCTGTGTGTGCAGGGCAAGACTTTATCACAAGATCCTCACTAAATGAAAACTTTATAAAGTCGTTGCTCTAAGGAACATGATGCATTGATCCCTTTATTCCCCAGTGTTTGTCGTCAGAGGATAGTATATGACTCCGCACCACAGACCTGACTGCGGATCACTCCTTATTCCTTAGTCACAACTGAGCCTTTAAGTTCAAGAAAAACAGGTGAAAAACACTAAAAGTTAGACAAAATAAGGTGCAAATCTAATAACGATTCAGGACCATTATGTCTGTTTTACAGGCCAATCAGTATAGACCCATGCAAAGTGGCCAAATAAGACCGCCATAGAGAGCACTCAAAATACTACAATATTCTGCTCACATACCAGTTTAAATGGCCATGCCAGCACAATTAAGAAACTTCAGAATTTCAGAAAATAATTCATCATTTTAAGAAACTTCATAACTTATCAGAAAAATCAACTTCTTCACTTAAGAGCCACTTTTCCACTGCCTTCTAAATTCATCATACACTCTGAAACACTGCTCAAATCCATCTTGTTCAAAATAAAATGGACTATATGAAAATGGGAAGTGGAGAAGTAGCAAGACATGGGACAGTGCTTTTGCTTTCTAGTAAGTAGTTATTTTGACATAGTGCTGGATTCACAGCTACACTGCTCAGTGCTGAGTATAATGTCCTCCATGCTGTTGCTGCTTCTGAACATTTACTACATGAATACAGGAGAGCAGGAATCCATCATTTGCTTGCCTCATGCTGTGTATGGGAAAAATCATAGCAGCCAATTTCTACCCACCAGCCCAGAGACGAGTGAGAATTTGAGATGGAGCAAATGGTAAAACTGGTGAACATGCTGGATACAGGTCATAAAATGTCTAGAAATAGTGTTATTCCTCATGTACACACAGGACAGCTTATTCTCAAAAGACAGATATGCCTTGAAGAGAACCCATCTGTGACGGGGACAGCAGGCCGATGAACAATCCAACTTTTATTGAGACCTGGAGAATATAACATCAAATGTAGATATCGTTTCTTAAAGTCTGCAAGGTGGCCACGGAAAAAAGGACAAATCCGGGGGCGCCACCCGGTAATCCGACGCCAAGGAATATGCAACAGTCTTTAGATTTGGTCCTCAAATCCAGCAGGGTGGTGATACTGCAGCGCCCCAGAGTCCTGGTCGTTGCAGTACTGTGGCTCCGCCACTAAGGGGAGCTATGGTACATCTAATGGCACTGAAGGAGTTCATCTGACCAGGTATCACAGACACCAATACATTTCACAGCCGGGCCACCAGGGGGAGCTAAGGGTTCTATTCATTAGGCCACTCCCCACCATTGTGGGTAAACTGGGGATCAGGCAGGAAGTTAGGCAGAAAGCTGACTGGGTTGGAACCAGGCAACACCTTGTGGCAGAGGGTGTTGTGGGAGAAGATTCGGTAGGGTCCCTGTCAGGGGTGGGATCCTGACAGAGGCTTGGCAACTTGAGCGAACGTAACGGGACCGTGCCTGCTCAGTATAGCGGCGGTACCCAAGGAGGGATTGGAAGCGAGATAGATTGTGCTGAGTGAGAAAGCAACAAGGAGAATACCAGTAGGAGTCGTGCTGTAAGACCGAGGCAACATCCTACTGAGGCGCACAACCGGCGGCCGGAACGCCGAGGGAGTATTACAATATTCAGCTTCAAGCAATACTCTAAACCAATGGCAGGACAGTCAGTTTAAGGCGGGCTGTCTCACCTAAATCACCTATGCAGTCTTGGGGGGCAACTTGTGGAGAGGGGCGACTCTAGGGTCCCGGAAGAGCTCCGAGCCTACCCGTCATACGGGTGCCGTCCTAACCGTAACATCAGGGAGGGACAGAGGATTAGCAGAACATCATCTAATCGAGTTGTGAGGGAACTTAAGAAACGGACACAACAGTTGTGGGGACTTTCCGTAAGCACAGCAGGGGAGGACCGCAACACATAGCGCTAGAAGGAAGGCACAGATTTCCACCTGTTAAGAGAACTCTGGAGGTGCCATTGGACCGGCCGGACTTGCGCAGCCTGGTTATCCGGATTCCGGACTGAGGACCCAGAGATCTTCAGTAAAGAGGTAAAGAGACTGCAACCTGGTGTCCTTGTTATTTACTGCACCGCACCATTACAGCATCACCACCACCATCATCTATTCACATCTATTACTGTACGCCCCTCAGCAGGGTCACGGACCGGGTCTAGCCACCGTGACAACCCCAAAGCAGAGACTCAGAGGCCCGGTACCGGGTACCCTCGGCCCTGCGGCAGTGGGGGCGCTACAAGACCACAATCCCAAGTGGCAAATGATCTCCGATCTCCATTCATGGCACCAGGATCTGACCACAGCAGCAGATCTTCCCCCTTCCCAGGACACAGCATCAACTAACTAACCAAACATGCGGCTTATTGTCCTACCTCTCTTGGGATCAGCCCCCTTGTTGGGCAGAGATACTCACACCTACCCCCTTAAACATAGCTCAAATGTTGATGAATGTTCCAGAAGCCCTGTCTCAGCCTGTCTGCAGTTTTGTGTATTCCGTGATGCCCTTCTGCAGAGAGGAACAAAGACAAACAAGACCCCACCAGATGCAGGACAAGGAATGCTAATGTAGGCCTGATTATAATATGGTTCATGAAAACAGGCTGGGGGGGTGACACTCTGTTAACACTATCACTTCCTAAAGGTACCGTTACACTAAACGACTTACCAACGATCACGACCAGCGATACGACCTGGCAGTGATCGTTGGTAAGTCGTTGTGTGGTCGCTGGAGAGCTGTCACACAGACAGCTCTCTCCAGCGACCAACGATCAGGGGAACGACTTCGGAAACTGTCTTCAACGATGCCGAAGTCCCCGGGTAACCAGGGTAAACATCGGGTTACTAAGTGCAGGGCCGCGCTTAGTAACCCGATATTTACCCTGGTTACCATTGTAAAGGTTAAAAAAAAAACAAAAAAACACTACATACTCACATTCCGATGTCTGTCACGTCCCCCGCCGTCAGCTTCTCCGCTGTGCTCTTCTTTACGGCCGGCACTGACAGTCAGTGCGGGAAGCTGACGGCGGGGGACGTGACAGACATCGGAATGTGAGTATGTAGTGTTTTTTTTTTTAACTTTTACAATGGTAACCAGGGTAAATATCGGGTTACTAAGCGCGGCCCTGCGCTTAGTAACCCGATGTTTACCCTGGTTACAAGTGAACACATCGCTGGATCGGCGTCACACACGCCGATCCGATGACAGCGGGTGATCAGCGACCAAAAAAAGGTCCTGATCATTCCCTATGACCAACGATCTCCCAGCAGGGGCCTGATCGTTGGTCGTTGTCACACATAACGAGATCGTTAGCGGGATCGTTACTACGTCACAAAAAAGCGTGACGTTGCAACGATATCGTTAACGAAATCGTTATGTGTGAAGGTACCTTTAAATGCTACTTACCTGCAGATATGGGATTAACGTGCAGTGACTAACCGCTTCCAGCACTGAGCAACAGGTAGTGAGTGGCTGCAGATAGGATATAACTTCATTTGTCTCTCTAGCTGCTGCTCCAGTAAGCCGGCTACACAGGAGTAAAATGCTATTTCCCTGGAGATTAACCCTATATCTGCAGGTACATAGAGTTTCTGGATGTGACTGGTTCCCTTTAAATACAGTATCAATCTGAAAAGTCTGCATAATACTGTCACATACTTCCCACTGTGTCTAAATAACAGGGGATATAGTTAACAAAAGAACACAGACTTGCACGCTCAAATATGTTGTCCGCCTAAAAATGTCATACAATGTCAATATACAGAATAATGCCGCCATACTTGAAAACGTTTGCCAAATGCAAGAATAATACTGATATACAGATCCTGTATAGTAATATCATATTTGTCACGACTGTATTGTCAGGTGTCACGGGACCAGGAGCTTCTTCCATATTCCTAACACTAAGGGTGCCCTAGCTCGCCCTGTTCCCCGGATTACTTCTGATGGTGAAGACGCCGAGGCCACATACCTTTCTTTCACTCCTGAATCTGCCCTCTGTTTGTACCCTTCCCCCACCCAGGGAAGAGGGAAGTAGTAGTATACTGTAGTACACCAACCAGACGAACAAGGTAATACGAACAGGGATAATGAAAAATACCAAACATACAAATATACACGCACAAACAACAGAGGTAAACATCAGGGAGTGGAGGATGGGATTAAACCAAAGTAGGAGAAGAAAAGGAATTATTACACTCTCAAAACCTTGCAACAGTCACAGATAAATCGACCAAATGCCTCCTTCAACAACAACCACCAACAACCTCCAGCCATGCAGCATAAGGCCTCTTTCACACTTCCGTCAGGTGGAGTGCGTCCTAATGCAGTGAATTGACGCACCGACGGATGTTGAGAAAATAGAGGAAAACGTGTGCAACGCATCCAGCGTTATGACGGATGCGTCGAAGAAGTTCCTCTCTGCATTTTCAGGTATAAGATTCAGGAGAGAGAGAGAGAGAGAGACTTTTTCTCGGACTTGAAATGTTCAGAGTGGAAAAACGGGATACGTTGCTGGATTCCTGTTTTTCACAGTCAGCGACGCATCCTGCGTCCATAGGCATCTATTATAGCCAGCGACGGTCAGCGAAGGACCGATTTTCCCTTCATGCAGAAAAAACGTTCCTCTGAACGTTTTTTCTGCCTGACGGACCGTTTTTGGACGACGGATCCAGTGCACGACGGATAAAACGGATGGCCATCTGTCACAATCCGTCGCTAATACAAGTCTATGAGAAAAAACAGGATCCTGCAGAAAAATTTGCAGGATCCTGTTTTTTCAAAACTCAACGGATTGTGATGGGAGATGAAAGACAGAAGTGTGAAAGAGGCCTAAGCTAGCTTTGACAATGAGTGCTAGCCAGGGCCCAGATTATGGAGGAGATGGGAGTGGTTAACCATGCTCAGCTGAGAGTTTAAACTCTCCAGGAGCTCTCAACAGGGCAGATTAACCGCTGTACATCCCCAAAAAATGTACACCATTTAATAAGAAGGTGAAGTGCTTCTAATCAGTGCAGGAGCAGGAGAAATGCTGAAGAGAACTACAGATGGATCTCCAAACGAGCTCAAAACATGCTCCAAACAATAACAGTAGGGATCCCATGTAAGTTTACAATCTCTCTGATGAAAATTTATGCCAAGGTCTTGGCATTAGGTAAAGTGGGTAGCGCAATAAAATGAGACATTTTAATGAATCTGTCCACCACCACCAAAATTCCAGTGTTACATGCCGACCTGGGTAGATCATTGATAAAATTGACCGATAAATGAGTCCAAGGTCTACTGGGAATTGCCAATGGTTGCGAGACCCAGATGGACGAGTATGAGAGGTTTTAGCATGCGAACAGCACTGCAGGCGGCCACATTCTCCCAGACATCCCGATGTACCCCTGACCGCCAAAAATGCTGAGTAAGAAGATCAGTGGTGGTGATGTCCGGCCAAGACCGAATCATGATGTTCTCTAAGAACTCTCAGATGGAGCTTTACAGGATCAAACAGTTTACCTAACGTACAAGCAGCAGGGGCGACCCCCTGAGAATCAACAACATCTTTTTCGAGATCGGAGCATATAGTCGGAATAACCACCCATTTTTGTAGTATAGGAACTGGTTCACAATTATCTCCACCCCAGGATAACAATGTTATAAGGCATCCGCCTTATTGTTCTTGTTCCCCAGCCTATATGTGACAAAAAAGTTAAACCTGGTGAAGAACAAAGTCCATCTTTCCTGTCGATGCGTTAGACGTTTCGCAGACTCTAAATATACAAGATTCTTATGATCTGTGATTACCATAACCGGATGACCTGCCCCTTCAAAAAATAACGCCACTCTTCAAAGGCCCAACTGATTTCCAAAAATTCCATGTTACCAATGTCAAAATTTCTCTCCGCAAATGACAGTTTTTTCGAAAAATAAGCACATGGATGTCATTTACCAAAAGACCCACCAAGCGACAACACAGCCCCCACCTCAGACCCATCAACTTTGATGAAATAAGGCTGAGTGATGTCAGGCTGTATGAGAATTGGCGCATATGCAAAACACTCCGTCAAAGTATCAAATGCCTCCCTGGATGGCCTGGACCACTCAAAAGAGTGGACAATAAAACATATCCTAGAAAAGGGATCTCTTCAACCAAGAATATACATTTCTCCAGTTTGACAAGTAATTTATTGTCTCTGAGTATGTGTAAGACCTGCCCAACATGTACCTGATGTGACTCCAGGTCAGGTGAATAAATTAATATGTCATCAAGATAGATTACCACAAATCTACCTACCAGGTGATTAAAGATGTCATGTACAAAGTGCTGAAAGATGGCAGGAGAGTTTGTCAACCCAAATGGCACCACAAGGTTCTCGTAGTGTCCTTCAGGCATATTGAAAGTTGTTTTCCACTTATTCCCCTCTTTAATGGGAGTGAGATTATACGCCCCCCTGTGATCCAGTTTAGAAAACCATTTTACTCCTACAATCTGATTAAAGAGGTCCAGGATGAGAGTGAGTGGATACGGATCCCAGACCGTGATTGGATTGAGTTGATGGAAATCTAGGCAGGGGCGTAACCCCCCTATCGTTCTTCTTTAAAAAGAAAAACAGCAGCAATGGAGGATTAGGATTGTCTGATATGACCCTTTGCCAAACTTTCTGCGATATAGTCCTTCATGGCCTGTCTCTCTGTACCAGAGATATTATATAGTCGGCTCTTAGGCAACTTGGCCTAAGGAGCAAGATTAATGGTGCAGTCATAAGGACGATGAGGAGGAAGTTCTTGGCAGCCCTGCTCCAAGAACACATCCCTAAAGTCAGACAGGTATTTAGGCACAGACTGGATATCCACCCTTCCCAGCCGGGTGCCCAAACAGTGTTCTTGATGATACTCCATTTTACCACCTCCCGAGTCTGCCAATCTACCACAGGATTGTGCAAAGTGAGCTAAAGAAGTCCAAGAACCACAGAAGAGGGCAGACCCTCTCATCTCACAGTGCATGACCCTACCTGAAGATGTAAACTTCGGACGACTTGAGTAAAATATCCCTATTCCAAACATGCGGAGTCAATACAGATTATGGGTATAGGTCTGGATAGTGTATGTGGTCTGCCCCACTGTCCAGAAATGCAGAAATAACCACCTTATTTTTGCCCAGATGGATTTCGACTGGCAGAAAAAATTGTCTCCCACTCACGGTGTTGATATGTATCCCCGTGTTGCTAACCTCCCTGCAACCCGGCTCCTTAATTTTCCGGTGGCTGTTTACCGTGAGATAGGGAAGGTCACGTGCCCACGAAATGGCTCTTTCTACCACAGTAAAAATATACTCCCCCTTGCATCAAACAACAGACTGCTTTCGAGAATGAGTAGCTGCACACAACTTCATAGGTTCCTCAGATGACTCAGACCAGATTTCCCTTGGCCACGGACCTTCCACACATTGGGGTGTCTCCTTATGTCTCTGGTGAAGAGGGCTATCCACCCTGATAGCCAGAGACATAACTGTCTCAAGGGAAACTGGAGTCTCACACAGAGCTAAGGCATCCTTCACCCTCACTATAAGCCCCTCACAGAACTGATGACGGAGTGCGGGGTTATTCCACTTATTGTCAATGGACCACCTCTGAAACCCAGAGTAATACTCCTCCACCGGCCGGTCTCCTTGCTGAAGCTGATGTAGTGTGGACTCAGCCAGGGAGACATGGTTGTGATTGTCAGTTATAATACCCAGCGACAGAAAAAATTCCTCCATCATCTGTAGCAACTGGGAGTGAGATGGGAGAATGCCCATGCTTGGGCGTGCGCCTGAAGGAGAGAGGTTATTATCCGCACCCTTTGCTCCTCAATTCCTGAGAAATAAGGACATAACCTGAAGCATAGCTTGCAGCCCTCCTTGAAAACAACAAACTTGTCATGTCCCCCAGAGAACCTGTCAGGCATAGCGATCTTGGGCTCCACTAAGGGTTGCCTATGAGTCATGGTCCCTAATCCTGATGTGTTAGGGTGCTGCAAAACGACAGTGCATAGATCTGCCACTTTCAGGCTGAGCTGCTGCAATTGCTCTGTCAGAGCAGTCATAGGATCCATCATGGATCAAAAAATGGTTTCGGTCAGAGCTAATGTCACGACTCTGTTGTCGGGTGTACCAGGACCGGGGGCTCACCCGGCACCCTGGATTACTTCTGATGGTGAAGACGCCAGGGCCACATTCCTTGCCTTAGCTCCCGAATCCGCCCTCAGTCTGTGCCCTTCCCCTACCCAGGGAAGAGGGAAGTAGTAGTGTACCATAATAGACCAACCAGACTAACAAGGTAATACGAACAGGGATAATAAAAAATACCAAACATACAAATATACTTATAACAGAGGTAAATACTGGGCAGTGGAGAATGGGGTTAAACTAAAGTAGGAGAAGAAAGGGAATTATCACACACTCAAAACCTAGCAACAGTCACAGATAAATACACCAAATGCCTTCTCCAATAACAACCAACAACAACTTCCAAGCCATGCAGCAAAAGCTAACTCTGACAATGAGTGCTAGCCAGGACCCAGATTATATAGGAGATGGGAGCGGCTAACAGTGCATAGCTGAGAGCCTTAGCTCCAAGAGCTCTCCATACTTCCAGGGCTAGAAGTACAATATCAGGGATTAAAATGAGTTCTGCAAATGCCAGCAGTTTGTAAATGATAGTGGCTTACAACTTTCACTCTGTACTGATATACGTTGTTCACATAGTCCTGCCATACAGTGCCCAAAAAATACTACAGAGCCATACAGACCTTAATGCAACCATACGGTGCTCATAGCATAGTGCTGGACATTTTCCACATCGCAGTACAGCATTATGTCCAAATGCAATTTCAGGCTGCGTTCACATAGGACAATTACTCTGCAGTTGTCTTCAGTGGAAATGTTATATAAAACTCCATTTTGATTTATAGTACTGGTATTAATCCCCATATTATGGCAATACTCCGACCACTGTGTGCCAAGGCACAAGTCTCTGCCACAGCGAGAGTATCGGGCACAGTCTGTGACCTTGTGTACCTCGTGACCCCCGTCAGGTTCCTGATTCTCCCGCACTGGATCTCGTCTACGGTTGATTGCAGGTGGCACATTAATAATGCTGATAACTCAGCTAAACATAGAAGATTTCCCATCTGAGGCTCTGGATCTACATTTACCTTTGATAGATCTGTACTTATATTCTCAGTGTGGGGAAAACGTCGCTGCATTGGTGTAAGCCCCCCGGGAAGGTGAAAGTGGCATCAAACCCATCATTTAATGAAGAAAATCCGACATTGCGGCTGATTACTGATGTCCAGGCGTAACACTTTCACTTTATTATTTACTGCGGTAATACACTGTACGCTGCGGTAATACGCTGTACAGTAGCACGGTGGCTCAGTGGTTAGCACTGCAGCCTTGCAGTGCTGGGGTCCTGGGTTGAAATCCCACCGAGGACAACATCTACAAGAAGTTTGTATGTTCTCCTCATGTTTGCGTGGGTTTTCTTCGGGTTCTCCGGTTTCCTCCCACTCTCCAAAGACATACTGATAGGAATTCTAGATTGCAGTATTTTTTGTGTCCCTTTTCTTTTTTCTCTTGCTTTGTCTTCTGCCCAGTTCAAAAAATAATGCACATGCATCATCCATTATTTAGAAACAAAAATAAAAAAAAAATAAAAATTCTATCCTTGACCCATTTTGAGACATTTTAGCACAAAAATAAAAGTTGCACGTTTTGCAAAATGGATCAAAAATTGCACCAAATTAAATGACAAAGTTCAAATCCTTGCTGGGTAGGACTGGAGAACATGTGCACCAAATATCGCAACAAGTTACATTCATCTGGAAAAGCTACTTTGCATGGTCATAAATAAATTAAACAACGAATCTAAGCAACAAAAGACAACTTTCAAAAAAAGATGACGGTCCTCTGCTGAATTTGTCATTAAACGAAAAGTCACTAATTAAGAGTTATTTGAGGCAAAATACCAGCGAAAACGCATCGATGTATGTGACCTGGTGTTGTTACTGCTCAGTCTGCATTGCTACAATGTATCTAACAGAGATGTCTCCATGGTTACAGACTACAAACAACCCTTCTGTAGTCTGATCTGTTTGTGTCATGATGTGACGGTCTGATTTAAGGGAGAGGGGCCTCAGACTGTCCCTGGAATTGCGAGCCTAACTATCCCTGTACCCGGAGTACTCTTGATGGTAGAGAGGCCTGAGTCTCTGACCTTACCATGCTCCTGCGAAACCCTAATCTGCCCCTTCTCACATGTGGCATGGGACAGTAAAGTAAGGGAAACCAGACAAAAGACAGAAATGGGTAACTAAAAGCCACCATCATACTACAAAAATCACCAAAAACAGGGAGAAAGGTGGAGAAAGAGAGGAATGACAAATGGTAAGGAGATAAACACTCACGAAGCTACTGCACACATAACTCTCTAATAACTACAACTCCAACTTCACTATTCAACCCTTTCCAGAAAGAAGATTCTTTTGCCAGTAGGGAAGAAACGCCCAGAACTAGTATATGTAGGGAGAGGAGATGAGGTCTGCTGCAGCTGGGATTAACCACCTGTATGTTTCCAGCCAGCAAGGAAAGAGTCCTTAACCTTATCAGCACTGATGGAAAGGAAATCAATTTAAAAATAGGACACAAGTCACACCATCTCTAAAGAGGACCTGCGATTCATTACTCGTTGTGACCTTCTAACGCCAGGTCTCCCAGGGGGACGTGACAGTACCCCTAGTTCTACAAGGGGCAGCTGGACCTTGTTTAGGGTAACTTACCAGTGGACTCACTGCGACGATTGTTAATGGCAAACTCAGCTAATGGTAGAAAAGATGACCAATCCCTCTGGTTATCTGACACAAAACACCTGAGGTATGTCTCCAGACTTTTGTTTAGACGGTCAGCCTGACCATAAGTTTGGGGATGAAAGCCGAAGAAAAGGATAGATGCATCCCCAGGTGAGAACAAAATGACCTCCAGAATTTAGATACAAACTGGGTCCCCTGATCTGACACCACATCGGAGGGAACCCCGTGAAGATTCACGATCTCAGTGACAAACACCTGAGCCAGGTCTTAGCGTCAGGTAAAACAATGAAGTGCACCATTTTACTGAACCTATCCACCAGAACTATGATAATAGTCTTACCAGAGGAGGAAGGAAGATCTGTAATAAAATCCATGGATAAGTGTGTCCATGGCCGGTTAGGTCTGGTTAATGGTAGAAGAGACCCAGAAGGATGACTATGCGGGGTTTTGGCATGCACACAGACATTACAGGAAGACACAAAGTCAACTACATCCCGATGCAGCCTTGGCCACCAAAAATGATGAGAAAGGAGGTCCAATGTCGCTTTACTACCTGGATGATCAGCGATGGCCGAGCTATGATGTGCCTCTAAAACTTTCAGACGCAGATGCAATGGTGCAAATAATTTCCCTGAAGGACAAGCAGGGGCGTCCCCCTGAGCCTTCAATACTTCCCCCTCCAGCTCAGAACACACGGCAGAGACGACCACCCCTTCCTGTAAAATAGGGACAGCGTCATCGGAACAACCACCCCCAGGGAAACTTCGAAACAAAGCATCGGCTTTGACATTCTTAATCCCAGGAATGTAAGTGACATTAAAATAAAACCTGGTATAAAACAAAGATCATCCAATGTGTCTAGGATTAAGACGTTTAGCGGATTCGAGGTACAACAGATTTTCATGTTCAGTAACGACAGTGACTGCGTGGACCACCCTCTCCAAAAAGCGACGCCACTCCACAAAAGCCAACTTGATGGCCAAAAGTTCTCTTTTTCCCACATCATAGTTCCTTTCTGCCAGCGATATATTTTTTTTTAGAGAAGAAGGCACATGGATACCACTTCCCAGGGGACAACCCTTGAGACAGCACAGCCCCGATCCCACCTCAGATGCATCAGCCTTGACAATAAATGGTTGGCACACATCAGGATGAATGAGTACAGGAGCAGTGGAAAAACATTTCTTCAAAGAAGAAAAGGACAGGCGCAGTCGGACCACTTCAAGGAATCCATACCTTTCTTTGTCAGTTTGACAATCGATGAAAAGTTTTGGATAAACTTTTGATATTAGTTAGCAAACATCAAAAAGCATTGCAAGGCTTTCAGATTTTCTGGCAGATCCCATTCCAGAACTGCACAGATCTTATCAGGATCCATCCGGAAACCTACAGCAGACACTAGAAAACCAAGGAACTGAACTTCTTGTATGGCGAATACAAAATTCTTCAACTTGTCATACAGTTTTTTATCCTGCAAAACCTGTAACACCTGCCGGAAGTGTACCTGAGGTGACGAGATCAGGTGAGTATATTAAAATATCGTCAAGATGCACCACTACAAATATATGCACAAGGTGACGAAAAATGTAATTAACAAAATGTTGGAAAACAGCATGAACATTAGTCAAACCAAAGGGCATGAGAAGGTTTTCATAATGCCCTTCAGGAGTGTTAAAGGCTGTCTTCCACTCATTCCCCTCCTTGATCCTGATCAGATTAGAGGCTCCCTTGAAGTCCAATTTAGAGAACCATTTTGCCCCAACAATCTGATTAAATAAATCAGAAATGAGTAGTAGGGGATGCGGGTCCTCTATAGTAATCCGATTTAACTCGCGAAAATCTAAACAGGGACAAAGACCTCCATCTTTCTTCTTAACAAAGAAGAACTCCGCCACTATGGGCAAAGTAGAGGATCCAATATGTCCCTTAGCAAGACTCTCAGAGATGTAATCCTTCATAGCCTGCCTTTCAGGACCAGACAGATTGTATAATCTGGTTTTGGGTAATTTCGCTCCAGGGAGCAAGTTTACGGGGAAATTGTACACACGGTGGGGAGGCAGTTCCCGGCACCCCTTTTGTGAGAACACATCCACAAAATCAGACAGAAAAGAGGGTATGGTTTTAGGGGAAACAGTAGAAATTATGGCACTCACCATTTGACTATTTCTCTGGACTGCCAGTCAATAACCGGATTATGCAGTTAGCCAGGGAAGACCCAACACAGGGAGACCTTCCATGATATAACAAGAAAGGAACTCCCTGTGAAGACCCCTATGTGCAGGTTCACATTATGCACTACTTGCGTAAGATTTCCCTGACCGAGAAGCACAGAGTCAATCGCAAATATGGGGATGGACTTCGCCAGATAACTACAGGGAAGACCAAGGTCCCGTGCAAACCTAGCATTCACCATATTGGCTCCCGGCACACTATCCAAGAGGATAGATATTTTCTCAGTTTTCATACCAATAACCCCATATTAAGCTGCAAGTACCTGTATTCCGTCCCCGACTTCCTGCTTGTCGCAGACATATGAATATGTGCTAGACACACTACGATTGGCTATCCTAGGTTTTTAAATTGAGGCTATGATGCCACCCTCCCCTGACGAAGGCACGCTGCCGAAACGCGCGTAGGGGTTGTGGCAACATCGCTTGGGCACTGGTAAGACATGTTCACTCTATATGCTTATGAGAGTAATACAGTGGGGCAAAAAAGTATTTAGTCAGTCAGCAATAGTGCAAGTTCCACCACTTAAAAAGATGAGAGGCGTCTGTAATTTACATCATAGGTAGACCTCAACTATGGGAGACAAACTGAGAAAAAAAAATCCAGAAAATCACATTGTCTGTTTTTTTAGCATTTTATTTGCATATTATGGTGGAAAATAAGTATTTGGTCAGAAACAAACAATCAAGATTTCTGGCTCTCAAAGACCTGTAACTTCTTCTTTAAGAGTCTCCTCTTTCCTCCACTCATTACCTGTAGTAATGGCACCTGTTTAAACTTGTTATCAGTATAAAAAGACACCTGTGCACACCCTCAAACAGTCTGACTCCAAACTCCACTATGGTGAAGACCAAAGAGCTGTCAAAGGACACCAGAAACAAAATTATAGCCCTGCACCAGGCTGGGAAGACTGAATCTGCAATAGCCAACCAGCTTGGAGTGAAGAAATCAACAGTGGGAGCAATAATTAGAAAATGGAAGACATTCAAGACCACTGATAATCTCCCTCGATCTGGGGCTCCACACAAAATCCCACCCCGTGGGGTCAGAATGATCACAAGAACGGTGAGCAAAAATCCCAGAACCACGTGGGGGGACCTAGTGAATGAACTGCAGAGAGCTGGGACCAATGTAACAAGGCCTACCATAAGTAACACACTACGCCACCATGGACTCAGATCCTGCAGTGCCAGATGTGTCCCACTGCTTAAGCCAGTACATGTCCGGGCCCGTCTGAAGTTTGCTAGAGAGCATTTGGATGATCCAGAGGAGTTTTGGGAGAATGTCCTATGGTCTGATGAAACCAAACTGGAACTGTTTGGTAGAAACACAACTTGTCGTGTTTGGAGGAAAAAGAATACTGAGTTGCATCCATCAAACACCATACCTACTGTAAAGCATGGTGGTGGAAACATCATGCTTTGGGGCTTTTTCTCTGCAAAGGGGCCAGGACGACTGATCCGGGTACATGAAAGAATGAATGGGGCCATGTATCGTGAGATTTTGAGTGCAAACCTCCTTCCATCAGCAAGGGCATTGAAGATGAAACGTGGCTGGGTCTTTCAACATGACAATGATCCAAAGCACACCGCCAGGGCAACGAAGGAGTGGCTTCGTAAGAAGCATTTCAAGGTCCTGGAGTGGCCTAGCCAGTCTCCAGATCTCAACCCTATAGAAAACCTTTGGAGGGAGTTGAAAGTCCGTGTTGCCAAGCGAAAAGCCAAAAACATCACTGCTCTAGAGGAGATCTGCATGGAGGAATGGGCCAACATACCAACAACAATGTGTGGCAACCTTGTGAAGACTTACAGAAAACGTTTGACCTCTGTCATTGCCAACAAAGGATATATTACAAAGTATTGAGTTGAAATTTTGTTTCTGACCAAATACTTATTTTCCACCATAATATGCAAATAAAATGATAAAAAAACAGACAATGTGATTTTCTGGATTTTTTTTTCTCAGTTTGTCTCCCATAGTTGAGGTCTACCTATGATGTAAATTACAGACGCCTCTCATCTTTTTAAGTGGTGGAACTTGCACTATTGCTGACTGACTAAATACTTTTTTGCCCCACTGTATAGGTGTAGCATTTATGCTTTATTGGTATATAGTTAAGGAATATGGGCACTCTGGATGTTTCAAATGATTTGACATAATATGAGATATAATGAGATATATATGAGATATAATAGTGTTCCCGTATTGAATATTCGGATTTGTTATACTTACCTGTTTATGCTCTGTATCGTATAATTCTCCATTATTTATACAATTTAGTCTTGCCTGCCTTTTCGGTGGTGCCACTTTCATTTTTTGGCTCATCAGTAAGGACCATTGGCTACTTTTTTATGATTCACATTTTTTAAGGTATTTAATAAAGTTGTCCTATTTCTATTGTTCATTATACGCTTGTGTCTATACGCTTTTGATATTTCCGCGTAGAACAGTTTTTCTACTTTAATCCTATTGGATTTTCTGAACTGTTTTCTTACTATACATTTTGCATTGTTTGAGCGTCCTACTGCCAGGGATTACTAATTTAATTAACTTTCAGCATGAGACCAAATTTGTAGTGTTTTTTTGTTGCAGCTGGACAGCAGCAAATTAGTGATTTAATACAAGATCCATAGCGCCTCTTATCTTCGGACATGATGAGAGTTGTGGTTTTGCAACTTGAAAAGCTACAGATTGGGGATCAGTGGACTAAAGCAAGACTGGCTCAGTGATCATCCTCAGAGTGGTAATAAACGGTCGCACATCCAACAGAATGGGAGGAATAGAACTAAGCAACAGCACGTGTGAAAAAGACTTGGGTAAACTATTAGATCACAGACTGCACATGAGTCAACCGTGTGTTGCAGCAGCAAAAAAGGCAAATACAGTTCTAGGATGTATTAAGAGAAGCATACAGTCTAGATCATGTGAAGTAATTATCCCCCTCTACTCCTCCTTGGTCAGGCCTCATCTGTAATACTGTGTCCAGTTCTGGACACATTTTAAAAAATCATTATCCTCATTTTCACATGGAAACACGAGAAGCAATGGAATGAAACTGAAAGGGAGAAGATACAGATTAGATAGTAGAAAAAACTTTTTGACAGTGAGGGTGATCAATGAGTGGAACAGGCTGCTACGGGAGGTGGTGAGTTCTCCTTCAATGGAAGTCTTCAGAGGCTGGACAGACATCTGTCTGAGATGGTTTAGTGAATCCTTCGTTGAGTAGGGGGTTGGACACGATGACCCCGGAGGTCCCTGCCAACTCTAACATTCTAGGATTCTAAGACCCCGTGGAACCAGAAAACTCCAGTTGTCAGGTCATGCCTGGAGTTGTGGTTTTATACAATTGGAAAGGTTAAAAATAAGGAACCTAATTCACATAAGAAACAAACACACTTCACATAAAGCCGTACACGCACATTCAGATGCATTCCATTAAAGAATGTGTTATTGGGAGTTTTCCCTTTAAATCCTCCCATCGGCGCTCTCGGTCCGAGCTGCAGCGGCCGATCTCATTGAATAGACTCCAGAGCCAGTGCTGCTTTCATCTCACCACCTCCGGCTGCTGGGACTCCCGAGGAGAGCGGATAGGCTAACGACACTGTTTGCGGTATTAATTATTAATTTTAAATACTGTCTGGCTGCACTTTGTGCTCTGCCGGGGGCCTCCAGGGCGACTGTTCCAGCACATCAGTGGATATTTAAAATTTAAATAGACAAAAAGTGACTTTTTCCGCAGTTGCTCAGAGCTGCGGTCGTCTGATCTCCACTGGCAGAAAGCCCTCTACACACTCCTTACCTCTACACTACTGTACTGAGGAGGCCATTAAAGGGGACCTGTAGGGGAGACGCACTACATCCCTCCCTGGAGAGTATCAGCCAGTATGGTACCCACAGCAGTACGATGTGACCACAGTATAGCAGTGTTATGTAGTGAGCACTATATGGCAGTTTTTGTAGGCACTGTTTGGTAAATTTAAGTGAGCACTATATGGTGGTATCATGTAGACGCTGTATGGAGGTATTAATCCTGTACTCTGTGGTGATGTTTCATAGTGTATGGCGATATGAAGAGAGCGCTATGTGATGTATTTGGCAGACACTACATAGTGTACCAACTGTATGGCAGTATTTGGTAGACACTGTATGGTGGTATTGTATAGGTACCATATGGCAGTATTTGGTAGACACAGTATGGTGGTATTGTAGAGGCGCTACATGGCAGTGCTTGGTAGACATTGTATAGGCACTATATGGCAGTATTTGGTAGACATTGTATGGTAGTATCATATAGGCACTATATGGCATTATTCAGTAGACACATTATGGTGGTATTATGCAGGCACTATATGGCAGTATTTGGTAGACATTTTATGGTAGTATTGTATAGGTACTATATGGCAGTATTTGGTAGACACAGTATGGTGGTATTGTATAGGCACCATATGGCAGTGTTTAGTAGACATTGTATGGTGGTATTGTATAGGTACTATATGGAAGTATTTTGTATACAACATATGGTGGCATTGTATAGGAGCTACATGGCAGTGCTTGGTAGACATTGTATGGTAGTATCATATAGGCACTATATGGCATTATTCGGTAGACACAGTATGGTGGTATTATGCAGGCACTATATGGCAGTATTTGGTAGACACTGTATGGTGGTATAGTATAGGCACCATATGGCAGTATTTGGTAGACACAGTATGGTGGTATTGTATAGGCACTATATGGCATTATTCGGTAGACACAGGATGGTGGTATAGTATAGGCACCATATGGCAGTATTTGGTAGACACAGTATGGTGGTATTGTATAGGCGCTATATGGCATTATTCGGTAGACACAGTATGGTGGTATTGTATAGGCACCTTATGGCAGTATTTGGTAGACACAGTATGGTGGTATTGTATAGGCGCTATATGGCATTATTCGGTAAACGCAGTATGGTGGTATTATGCAGGCACTAAATGGCAGTATTTGGTAGACATTTTTTGACAGTATTGTATAGGCACTATATGGCAGTATTTGGTAGATACAGTATGGTGGTATTGTATAGACGCTATATGGCAGTATTTGGTAGACACAGTATGGTGGTATTGTATAGGCACTATATGGAAGTATTTTGTATACAACGTATGGTGGTATTGTATAGAAACTATATGGCAGTGCTTGGTAGACATTGTATGTTGGTATTGTATAGGAACTATATGGCAGTATTTGGTAAACTGTATGGTGACATTATATAGGCACTATGTGGCAGTGTTTGGTAGACACTGATTTGGGGTATTAAGTGGGCCCTATATGATAGTATTATGTAATTTTTGCTGTAGAAAATTGACGTTATTCCTTTAATTATAGGCAGTGGCAGATTATCTACTACATATATCACCTAATATTAAACGTTGGGAGTCCTCTCCACTTGTCTCATCTAGCAAGCCTCCTAGAAGTCTCCTTTACCATATTGAGCTGTGGTGGCCGCCTGACAACATTTGTCACCTTCAGAAGAAAGGAAGAGATGTGAAAAGTGATGGCAGCGCTCTGAGAATATGGACAGCCATGAGTAGTGGTATATATATATATATATATATATATATATATATATATATATATATGTATATACATTACCGTTAAAAAGTTTAGGGTCACTTAGAATTTTTGTTATTTTTGATAGAATAGCACAGTTTTTTCCAATGAAGCTAACATTAAATGATTCAGAAATACACTCTATACATTGTTAATGTGGTAAATGACTATTCTAGTTGCAAACGTCTGGTTTGTAATGCAATATCTTCATAGGTGTATAGAGGCCCATTTCCAACAACCATCACTCCAGTGTTCTTATGGTACTTTGTGTTTGCTAACTGTGTAAGAAGGCTAATGGATGGTTAGAATACCCTTGAAAACCCTTGTGCAAGTATGTTAGCACAGCTGAAAACAGTTTGGCTGATTAGAGAACATATAAACCTGACCTGCCTTTGAGCTAGTTGAGAATCTACATCTTACATTTGATGGTTCCATTAAACTCTCAAAATGGCCAGAAAAAAAAGAACTTTCATGTGAAACTCAACAGTCTATCCTTGTTCTTAGAAATCAAGGCTATTCCATGAGATAAATTGCCAAGAAACTGAAGATTTCCTACAACGGTGTGTACTACTCCCTTCAGAGGAGAGCACAATCCGGCTCTAACCAGAGTAGAAAGAGAAGTGGGAGGCCGCGCTGCACAACTGAGCAACAAGACAAGTACATTAGAGTCTGTAGTTTGAGAAATCGTCGCCTCACAGGTCCTCAACTGGCAGCTACATTCAATAGTGCACGCAAAACGCCAGTGTCAATGTCTATAGTGAAGAGGCGAGTCCAGGATGCTGGCCTTCAGGGCAGAGTGGCAAAGAAAAAGCCATATCTGAGACTGGCTAATAAAAGGAAAAGATTAATATGGGCAAAAGAACACAGACATTGGACAGAGGAAGATTGGAAAAAAGTGTTATGGACAGATGAATCCAAGTTTGAAGTGTTTGGATCACACAGAAGAACATTTGTGAGACGCAGAACAACTGAGAAGATGCTGGAAGACTGCCTGACGCCATCTGTCAAGCATGGTGGAGGAATGTGATGGTCTGGGGTTGCTTTGGTGCTGGTAAAGTGGGAGATTTGTACAAGGTAAAAGGGATATTGAATAGGAAGGCTATCACTCCATTTTGCAACGCCATGCCATACCCTGTGGACAGCGCGTGATTGAAGCCAATTTCATCCTACAACAGGACAATGACCCAAAGCACACCTCCAAATTATGCAAGCACTATTTAGGGAAGAAGCCGGCAGCTGGTATTCTATCTGTAATGGAGTGGCCAGCGCAGTCACCAGATCTCAGCCCCATTGAGCTGTTGTGGGAGCAGCTTGACCGTATGGTGCAAAAAGTGCCCATCAAGCCAAACCAACTTGTGTGAGGGACTTCTGGAAGCATGGGGGGAAATTTCTCCAGATTACCTGCGCAAATTAACTGCTAGAATGCCAAAGCTCTGCAATGCTGGAATTGCTGCAAAGGGAGCATTCTGTGACGAAAGCAAAGTTTGAAGGAGAAAATTATTATTTCAACTAAAAATCTTTTTTTTCGAACCTTGTCAATGTCTGGACTAGATTTTACATTAATTTGGCAACTCATTGGATTAATAAAAGTATGAGTTATCATGGAAAACACAAAATTGTCTGGGTGACCCTAAACTTTGGAACCGTAGTATATATATACTGTATATCTACCGCCAACACTTATGATGGGCACAAGATGACGGAAATGTCAAATGCTTCTACTATAGATACATAGGGAATAATTTCTCTATTATGAACATTTCTGGATTCTGTTCTGATTCACATTTAGGTGGGGACCCAACATTTTGCTACAGGAACTTTGCTTTCTTCCTTTAAAAGTAGCGATAAAATAAATCCAATGAAATAGCAGATCAATGGCTAACTGAAAACAAATTGCAAGCTTTCCAGACTGCTCAGGCCTTTTCATCAGGCATAGACTAATACAACATCTGAAGAATCACATATTTATACACAACACAGCACAGAACTGTCATTATGGGAGAGTGATAAACAGTTGTGTCCATAAATATTGGAACAGTTCCCTTGATTGGGGTCTGGTTCTGTTATGATGCCCCATAAGGTCTAAAGTGAAAATTCCTTAATTGATGTAAAAATACATAAATCCATGCAACACATCCATTCCTGCACTAAGAGTGTCAAAGGTCGTAATAAGTTTATACTCCCAGATTCTCCTGTCTCTTTGAGATTTGAAGTTACCTTTCAATACAGGTAATTTCAGGTCCATTGTGCTATGATCAGGCATCAACCACTGAGGACTCTCAATTCTAAATATTTGCCTATCTACTGGCTAACACGGTACAAAGATATATATATATATATATATATATATATATATATATATATATATATATATATATTATCTTTCCTGTCAACATGCCATAGAATTTCTCAGTGCCCAGCAGAATCCACTAGATGGCAGTGCAGATCAGCAGATAACTCACCGGTGCCGTGCTGCTGCCGCAGGATAGCTGCTTTCCCAGGTGCAGGGGAGGCTGAGGATGCTGCAGTGGCTGGGGATGAGGCCAGGCTTCCTCCTGGAGGGCTGGGGCGCTTGTTTCCAGGCTCTGGAGTTGCTCTATTACCAGGGTTATTCCTGCGGGGTCCGCTGCTCTGGATGTGGGATACGGCCTCGGCCGCCTGCATGTCGGGTGGAGAATAGCGAGAAATGACCCGAAGCATTGCCTGGGCCTTGTGTTCCTGAGTCTCATCGTCCCCATAGTCCGACACCCGGCACTCGTACACTCCTTCGTCCTGCTTCCTGACGTTGGAGAGCCGCAGCCGGTGGGAGATGTCGTTGCCCTGGACCCGAACAGTCTGCAATGAGAACCAGATGTTAATCCCCCTCTAATTCCCAGATATTCCCATCAGCGAACAGACAAAGCAAAAATGATCATAAAAACATCATCTGCATTCCATTTATTCCGTTTTCTAATTCATTTTCAATATCTCTGCTTCCTGCCTGTGACTGGAGACATTAATCACACAACCTGAAAACTCAGCTGCACATAGAGATTATCTATCTATCTATCTATCTATCTATCTATCTATCTATCTATCTATCTATCTATCTATCTATCTATTATCTATCTATTACAGTATATATCATTATCTATCTATCATTATCTATCTATTATCTATCTATCTATCTATCTATCTATCTATTACAGTATATATCATTATCTATCTATCTATCTATCTATCTATCATTATCTATCTATTATCTATCTATTATCTATCTATCTATCTATCTATCTATCTATCTATCTATTACAGTATATATCATTATCTATCTATCATCTATCATTATCTATCTATCTATCTATCTATCTATCTATCTATCTATCTATCTATCTATCTATCTATCTATCTATTATCTATCTATCATCTATCTATCTATCTATCTATCTATCTATCTATCTATCTCCATGTTGCTCTCTTACATTTCACCTTCCGTCTACTTTTCTTGCCCTTGTGGTTCCTACATCCTGAGCACATAGATAATTTATGATCTGCGGTGGGAGGTGGGTTATTATATCGTCGAGGGGATTTGCTGGGGGCTTTGTAATAAAATTATTGCTGAAAGCCGCCTGATAGTGAATCCCACTAACTACAAACACACCCGTGTTATCTATTCTCCTTGTTACCTTGTAAGCTGCTAAATATTTCAGTATTCGGCCGTGTGACCCCCGTGAGTCCAGGATTGTGTAGACTTCTATGCACCAGTTTTATTTACTCACAGCAAGCAGTTAAATAATTTCACACGAGTCCCAACAACCACAACATGATGGCTTGTTATTGATCTATTGGATTGATAAAGGCTTTTAAACCAATGGACAGGGTGAGTACAGGCTTAGTTCCTTATGGCCCCTCGGACGGGGTGAGTACAGGCTTAGTTCCTTATGGCCCCTCGGACTGGGTGAGTACAGGCTTAGTTCCTTATGGCCCCCTCGGACAGGGTGAGTACTGGCTTAGTTCCTTATGGCCCCCTCGGACAGGATGAGTACAGGCTTAGTTCCTTATGGCCCCCTCGGACAGGGTGAGTACTGCCTTAGTTCCTTATGGCCCCCTCAGACAGGATGAGTACTGGCTTAGTTCCTTATGGTCCCCTCGGACAGGGTGAGTATAGGCTTAGTTCCTTATGTCCCCCTCAGACGGGGTGAGTATAGGCTTAGTTCCTTATGGCCCCCTCAGACAGGGTGAGTGCTAGCTTAGTTCCTTATGGCCCCCTAGGACAGGATGAGTACTGGTTTAGTTCCTTATGGCCCCCTTGGACAGGGTGAGTACAGGCTTAGTTCCTTATGGCCCCCTCGGACAGGGTAAGTATAGGCTTAGTTCCTTATGGCCGTCTCGGACAGGATGAGTACAGGCTTAGTTCCTTATGGCCCCTCGGACGGGGTGAGTACAGGCTTAGTTCCTTATGGCCTCTCGGATAGGGTGAGTACAGGCTTAGTTCCTTATGGCCCCTCAGACGGGGGTGAGTACTGGCTTAGTTCCTTATGGCCCCTCGGATGGGGTGAGTACAGGCTTAGTTCCTTATGGCCCCCTCGGACAGAGTGAGTACTGGCTTAGTTCCTTATGGCCGCCTCGGACAGGGTGAGTACTGGCTTAGTTCCTTATGGCCCCTCGGACGGGGTGAGTACAGGCTTAGTTCCTTATGGCCTCTCGGATAGGGTGAGTACAGGCTTAGTTCCTTATGGCCCCTCAGACGGGGGTGAGTACTGGCTTAGTTCCTTATGGCCCCTCGGATGGGGTGAGTACAGGCTTAGTTCCTTATGGCCCCCTCGGACAGGGTGAGTACTGGCTTAGTTCCTTATGGCCGCCTCGGACAGGGTGAGTACTGGCTTAGTTCCTTATGGCCCCCTCGGACAGGATGAGTACTGGCTTAGTTCCTTATGGTCACCTCGGACAGGGTGAGTACAGGCTTAGTTCCTTATGGCCTCTCGGATAGGGTGAGTACAGGCTTAGTTCCTTATGGCCCCTCAGATGGGGGTGAGTACTGGCTTAGTTCCTTATGGCCCCTCAGATGGGGTGAGTACAGGCTTAGTTCCTTATGGCCCCCTCGGACAGGGTGAGTACTGGCTTAGTTCCTTATGGCCCCTTCGGACAGGATGAGTACAGGCTTAGTTCCTTATGGCCCCCTCGGACAGGGTGAGTACTGGCTTAGTTCCTTATGGCCCCCTCGGACAGGATGAGTACTGGCTTAGTTCCTTATGGTCCCCTCGGACAGGGTGAGTATTGGCTTAGTTCCTTATGTCCCCCTCAGACGGGGTGAGTATAGGCTTTCTTCCTTATGGCCCCCTCGGACAGGGTGAGTACTGGCTTAGTTCGTTATGGCTCCCTCGGACAGGGTGAGTTCTGGCTTAGTTCCTTATGGCGCCCCAGGACAGGATGAGTACAGGCTTAGTTCCTTATGGCCCCCTTGGACAGGGTGAGTACAGGCTTAGTTCCTTATGGCCCCTTCAGATGGGGTGAGTACTGTCTTCGTTCCTTATGGCCCCCTCGGACAGGATGAGTATAGGCTTAGTTCCTTATGGCCGCCTCGGACAGGATGAGTACTGGCTTAGTTCCTTATGGCCCCCTCAGACAGGGTGAGTACTGGCTTAGTTCCTTATGGCCCCCTCGGACAGTGTGAATACTGGCTTAGTTCTTTATGGCTCCCTCGGATGGGGTGAGTACTGGCTTGGTTCCTTATGGCCCCCTCGGACAGGGTGAATACTGGCTTAGTTCCTTATGGCCCCCTTGGACAGGGTGATTACTGGCTTAATTCCTTATGGCCCCCTTGGACAGGGTGAGTACAGGCTTAGTTCCTTATGGCCTCCTCGGACGGGGTGAGTACTGGCTTAGTTCCTTATGGCCCCCTCGGACAGGGTGATTACTGGCTTAGTTCCTTATGGCCCCCTTGGACAGGGTGAGTACAGGCTTAGTTCCTTATGACCCCCTCGGACAGGGTGAGTATAGGCTTAGTTCCTTATGGTCGCCTCGGACAGGACGAGTACTGGCTTAGTTCCTTATGGCCCCCTCGGACAGGGTGAGTACTGGCTTAGTTCCTTATGGCCCCCTCGGATGGGGTGAGTACTGGCTTAGTTCCTTATGGCCCCCTCGGACAGGGTTAGTACTGGCTTAGTTCCTTATGGCCCCCTCAGGTAGGGTGAGTACTGGCTTAGTTCCTTATGGCCCCCTCGGATGGGGTGAGTATAGGCTTAGTTCCTTATGGCCCCTAGGATGGGGTGAGTACAGGCTTAGCTCCTTATGGCCTCCTCAGGCGGGGTGAGTATAGGCTTAGTTCCTTATGGTCCCCTTGGACAGGGTGAGTACTGGCTTAGTTCCTTATGGCCCCCTCGGATGGGGTGAGTATAGGCTTAGTTCCTTATGTCCCCCTCAGATAGGGTTAGTAAAGGCTTCATTCCTTATGGTCCCCTCGGATGGGGTGAGTACAGGCTTAGTTCCTTATGGCCCCTCGGATGGGGTGAGTACAGGCTTAATTCCTTATGGCCCCCTCGGGCAGGGTGAGTACAGGTTTAGTTCCTTATGGCCCTCTTGGATGGGGTGAGTACAGGCTTAGTTCCTTATGGTCCCCTTGGACAGGGTAAGTACAGGCTTAGTTCTTTATGGCCCCCCTCGGATGGGGTGAGCAAAGGCTTAGTTCCTTTTGGCCCCCTTGGACGGGGTGAGTACAGGTTTAGTTCCTTATGGCCCCCTTGGACAGGGTGAGTACAGGCTTCGTTCCTTATGGCCCCCTTGGACGGGGTGAGCAAAGGCTTAGTTCCTTTTGGCCCCCTTTGATGGGGTGAGTATAGGCTTAGTTCTTTATTGCCCCCTTGGATGGGTGAATATAGGCTTAGTTCCCTATGGCCCCTTGGACGGGGTGAGTATAGGCTTAGTTTCTTATGGCCCCCTTGGACAGGGTGAGTATAGGTTTAGTTCTTTATTGCCCCCTTGGACAGGGTGAGTACAGGCTTAGTTCCTTATGGCCCCCTTGGACGGGGTGAGTATAGGCTTAGTTCCTTATGCCCCCCTTGGACGGTGTGAGTATAGACTTAGAGGCACCAGTACATAGATGCAGGGTCGGTGGGACATATTCGTGCTTGGCCTGAATAGAGGAGGGGTGGGGGCCCCCGTAGAGGATAAAGCCCCCATTGTTCCTGACTCTGATTGCTTCTTTATCTAGTTTTTTTTTTAATCTCCGTCATTTCCAGTCTTCCCAATTTTCACCCATTGTGGTTTTAGCTTCCCCATAAAGGACTTGTTGCCGGCCTTTATTACAGCTTTGGCACTGATAGATTTCCTCCTAAAATATCCTAAACTTTAAGCTGAACTCATTCACTATCGATCCCGAGTCAGAGAATAAAGCATCGAAGATAAAACAACCCATCACTGGCGATTCAGGCCGCAATCACATAATCTGCAGCTCATCCTCCGCTCTTATTAATCTCATCCCGTCTCCCTGGGGACAAAATGCCATCGGGGTCCATGTTGGAAGGGTGCAGTGCAGGAGTAGACATACCAGTCCTGCAAACTATGCAATCACACAGGGGACCACATCCGCGTCCAAAACAGGAGGGATTGTGCATTATGAAGAACTGCAGATGTTCCAGAAAAAGCTAATTTTCCATCTGGCTCAACGTATGGTTGTGCTATGTGATTTTACATGGGACTGCCCGTCAATCTACTAGTTGGAGTTGGGCTTTCTTTCCTCTAGGTTTCGCTTTGCTTCCTCAGTCGCGCACCAGGCCAATGTGGAGTGACTTGTTGGCACCCACCAAACATGACCAACTCTGCTACATCTGAGATGAGCAGTTTCACCAATTTGTGATTTGACTCCCTATTTGCCCACCATTATGATCACGTAGCTTCGCATTTAATGTACCGGAGCGTAACCTTTGGCCAAATGAGTCTCCACTGACATCTATGGCTGCGATGCTTCATTCTTGCTAATTTTTAGAAATAGGATGAAATTAAAGAGACATCCAGCGACTTACACTGATTTTTGTTCCGTCCTTATTGGCAATGACCTGAAAAAAATGAGAAATAGAAGTGAGTGGACAGCGGCGTTACACTGTGGGACCACTGCGCCATTGTGGGACCTCTGCGCCATTGTGGGACCACTGTGCCATTGTGGGACCTCTGCGCCATTGTGGGACCACTGTGCCATTGTGGGACTTCTGCGCCATTGTGGGACCACTGTGCCATTGTGGGACCACTGTGCCATTGTGGGACTTCTGCGCCATTGTGGGACCACTGTGCCATTGTGGGACCACTGCGCCATTTCTATCTGTCATGTCAACATTTGCCCCATTTGGAGGTCATGCACCTGTGCAATAATACCGCATGAATGAGGCTTTCATCAGCCATCTTGGGGCCACCATGACGGTAAGCAGTATCTTGTCAGCAGGAGCCCGGTGCTGTTCCCTAGCGCACGTTCACCTCCGTGGTGTTTACACGTACAAGTAGCAGGGATAAATGGCTGATCTCTGCTACGTACTCAGATCCGTCCTCCCACACAATGTGCAAACATTTCACGCAATGGTGAGGAGGAGAAAATGGAAATTTTGTGCCCAAACGTGAAAACACCAGGGGGTATCACTGCACCCCCAAAAATCTCACATTGGGGTCTATGGAGGGTGGGCAGTAATAATATATTGTAATATCAGAATATCTGCACAAACCAAGAGGAGCTAATGCAAAATCACAGCAGAAAACCCTGCACAAAGGGAAGCTAGTGGGAACCCAAATATTGGGGCGGATAGAGATTGATCAGCAGGACGGGGTAGAGAAAGAAGTAATTGCACCTGGAGAAATAACAGGTGAAAGAAAGAGAAAAAAAAAAAGAAAAAAATAGTAAAGAAAGAAAATAACAGAAAAGAGAGAAGAAGAAAGACAGGGCAATAAGGTGAGGCTGTAAGTGAGGCAAAGGAAGAAGAAGAGAAAAAGAAGAAATGTAAAGGGGGAAAGATGAGGAGTAAGAGGCAAAGAGAGGAGAGGTGAGATAGAGATGGAGAGGGAGGACGAGGGGAGAGATGGAGAGGGAGGAAGAGGGGAGAGATGGAGAGGGAGGACGAGGGGAGAGATGGAGAGGGAGGACGAGGGGAGAGATGGAGAGGGAGGCCGAGGGGAGAGATGGAGAAGGAGGACGAGGGGAGGGATGGAGAGGGAGGCCGAGGGGAGAGATGGAGACGGGAGGGATGGAGAGGGGAGAGATGGAGAGGGAGAACGAGGGGACAGATGGAGAGGGAGAACAAGGGGAGAGATGGAGAGGGAGGATGTGGGGAGAGATGGAGAGATGGAGAGTGAGAACGAGGGGAAAGCTGAAGAGGGGAGAGATGGAGAAGGGAGATATGAGAGGGGAGAGATGGAGTGGGGAGAGAGGAGAGGAAGAAGAATGAGGGAGAGAGTGATCAGAGACAGATGTGCAGAGGGGGGACAGGAGATTATCTGCAGAGATCAGGATGAGTGTCCCTTACATGTGTGTGTCTCACCTCCATGTATCACCTGTACACATCTGCTGTGTATATGTATCACCTCCTGTATATAGATTTCCTCCATGTGTCTTCTCCTCTAGCCTCTCTGGACTGATAGATCTCCAGATTTTCAGAATATAATCTAATAAATCAGACCACCTTCCTCTGGATATTAGGACCTCTTCTCTGCAGCCTCTTCCTCTCTATGCTTGGCCTCCTCATCTATATACTTGGTCTCCTCTGCAGCCTCCATTATATACTAGGACCTCTGCTTTGCAACCTCCTCCTCTATATACTAGGACCTCTCCTTTGCAGCCTCCTCCTCTATACTTGGACCTCTCCTTTGCAGCCTCCTCCTCTATACTTGGACCTCTCCTTTGCAGCCTCCTCCTCTATACTTGGACCTCTCCTCTGCAGCCTCCTTTCTTTTCTTGGTCCTCTCCTCTGCAGGATCCTCTCTATACTTGGACCTCTCGTCTGCAGCCTCCTCTCTATACTTGGACCTCTACTCTGCAGCCTCCTCTATATACTTGAACCTCTCCTCTGCAGCGTCCTCCTCTATATACTTGGACCTCTCCTTTGCGGCCTACTCCTCTCTATGCTTGAACCTCTCTTCTGCAGCCTCCTCTCTATACCTGAACCTCTCCTCTGCAGCCTCCTCTCTATACTTGGACCTCTCCTCTGCAGCAGCATCCTCTATATAATTGGACCTCTTTTCTGCAGCCTCCTCTATACTGTATACTTGGACCTCTTCTCGGCAGCCTCCTCTATATACTTGGACCTCTTCTCGGCAGCCTCCTCTATATACTGGGACCTCTCCTCTGTAGCTTTCTCCTCTTTATACTTGGACCTCTCCTGTGCAGCCTCCTCTATATACTTGGACCTCTCCTCTGCAGCCTTCTCCTCTCTATACTTGGATCTCTCCTCTGCAGCCTTCTCCTCTTTATACTTGGACCTCTCCTCTGCAGCCTCCCCCTCTCTATACTTGGACCTCTCCTCTGCAGCCTCCTCTATATACTTGGACCTCTCCTCTGCAGCTTCCTCTATATACTTGGACCTCTCCTCTGCTGCCTCCTCCTCTATATACTTGGACCTCTCCACTGTGGCCTTCTTCTCTCTATACTTGGACCTCTCCTCTGCAGCCTTCTCCTCTTTATACTTGGACCTCTGCTCTGCAGTCTCCTCCTCTATATACTTGGACCTCTCCTCTGCAGCCTCCCCCTCTCTATACTTGGACCTCTCCTCTGCAGCCTCCTCTATATACTTGGACCTCTCCTCTGCAGCTTCCTCTATATACTTGGACCTCTCCTCTGCTGCCTCCTCCTCTATATACTTGGACCTCTCCACTGTGGCCTTCTTCTCTCTATACTTGGACCTCTCCTCTGCAGCCTTCTCCTCTTTATACTTGGACTTCTCCTCTGCGGCCTCCTCTATATAATTGGACCTCTCCTTTGTAGCCTCCTCTATGTACTTGGACCTCTCCTCTGAAGCCTCCTCTCTATACTTGGACCTCTCCTCTGCAGCCTCCTCTATATACTTGGACCTCTACCTCTTCTCTGCAGCCTCCTCCTCTATATACTTGGACGTCTCCTCTGCAGCCTCCTCTATATACTTGGACCTCTCCTCTGTAGCCTCCTCTATGTACTTGGACCTCTCCTCTGTAGCCTCCTCTATATACTTGGACCTCTCCTCTGCAGCCTCCTCTATATACTTGGACCTCTCCTCTGCAGCCTCCTCTATATACTTGGACCTCTCCTCTGCAGCCTCCTCTATATACTTGGACCTCTCCTCTGCAGCCTCCTCTATATACTTGGACCTCTTCTCTGCAGCCTCCTCCTCTATATACTTGGACCTCTCCCCTGCAGCCTCCTCTATATACTTGGACCTCTCCTCTGCAGCCTCCTCTATATACTTGGACCTCTCCTCTGCAGCCTCCTCTATATACTTGGACCTCTTCTCTGCAGCCTCCTCCTCTATATACTTGGACCTCTCCTCTGCAGCCTCCTCTATATACTTGGACCTCTCCTCTGCAGCCTCCTCTATATACTTGGACCTCTCCTCTGCAGCCTCCTCTATATACTTGGACCTCTTCTCTGCAGCCTCCTCCTCTATATACTTGGACCTCTCCCCTGCAGCCTCCTCTATATACTTGGACCTCTCCTCTGCAGCCTCCTCTATATACTTGGACCTCTCCTCTGCAGCCTCCTCTATATACTTGGACCTCTTCTCTGCAGCCTCCTCCTCTATATACTTGGACCTCTCCCCTGCAGCCTCCTCTATATACTTGGACCTCTCCTCTGTAGCCTCCTCTATATATTTGGACCTCTCCTCTGCAGCCTCCTCTATATACTTGGATCTCTACTCTGCAGCCTCCTCTATATACTTGGCCCTCTTTGCAGCCTCCTCCTCTATATACTTGGACGTCTCCTCTGCAGCCTCCTCTATATACTTGGACGTCTCCTCTGCAGCCTCCTCTATATACTTGGACCTCTCCTCTGTAGCCTCCTCTATGTACTTGGAACTCTCCTCTGTAGCCTCCTCTATATACTTGGACCTCTCCTCTGCAGCCTCCTCTATATTCTTGGACCTCTCCTCTGCAGCCTCCTCTATATACTTGGACCTCTTCTCTGCAGCCTCCTCCTCTATATACTTGGACCTCTCCCCTGCAGCTTCCTCTATATACTTGGACCTCTCCTCTGTAGCCTCCTCTATATATTTGGACCTCTCCTCTGCAGCCTCCTCTATATACTTGGACCTCTACTCTGCAGCCTTTTCCTCTATATATTTGGCCTCCTGTTCATCCTCCTCTATATACTTGGCCTCCTGTGCATCCTCCTCTATATACTTGGTCTCCTCTGCATCCTCCTCCTATATATACACTTGGCCTCCTCTGCAGCCTCCTCTATATACTTGGCCTCCTCTGTATACTCAGTCTCCTCTGCATCCTCATCTATGTATGTGGCCTCCTCTGCAGCCTCCTCTTTATACTTGGCCTCCTCCTGTATATACTTGGCCTCCTCTGCAGCCTCCGCTATATACTTGGCCTCCTCTGTATACTTGGTCTCCTCTGCAGCCTCCTCTATATATTTGGCCTCCTCTGCAGCCTCCTCCTGTATATTCTTGGCCTCCTCTGCAGCCTCATCTGTATACTTGGCCTCCTCCTCTATATACTTGACCTCCTCTGCAGCCTCCTCCTGTTTATTCTTTGCCTCCTCTGTAGCCTCCCCGGCTCTGCTCTTGGACAGCAGATCATCCTCACATCCTGGGCCAAATGACATAAACGTAAATGATTGCAGTAGCACAGAGCTGCCCTGTATTAAAAAGGGGTCAATTGACTTCTATCTCCAAAATAGCAAATTGTGTTTTTCCAGTGCGGGGGCTCGGGGAACGGCTCATCCTGTGCAATGCTTCTTGGAAGCTCCATGCATTCCGCTCCTGCGGCTGCCTTTCCTTGCATACATTTAGCTCAATAACTCCGCTTGTCAATATCTATTTACCTCCATTTAAATAACTAATTGTGGGGCTGGGAGGCTGGCGGAGCCTCGTGGGGATTGGGTGGTGCAGTGATAAAATGGGGATTGCTCCTGCACTTCCTAATGGTCAGGGCTGCGGCAGGGATGTGGGGTCTTGTCAATCATGTGTCCAGTGTTACATGGAACGTAGTCGTAGTCGGATCATTACCTTGTTCCTGCTCCCGGGGGCAGTGAGTGATAACTCCAGCACAGTCTCCCTGGTCGCCTCCTTTAGGTACCACCATTGGATTTCCAAAGAGAAGGATGAGGACCCGCTGGCACGAAAAGCACAAGGCATCTCTATATCATCTCCCTCCCTTATAGTCACATCTTTGGGGACTTCAGTGAATGTGGCTGAGAGCAGAAGATAGAATTTACAAGGGGGAGGGAGGTGGTTAACAGCAGAGATTAATAGACAAGATCAGACTGTTCTGCTCTAATCTGATCTGGCTTTACTCTGGGGTCTGTTCAATGAGACTCCGGCAGATTAAAAAGTAACATAATGCAATATTACTCAGCATCCAGTCCTCCACGGACAGCAATCCCTGGCTACTTTCACTTATAATGACACCCCCCCCTCGGTGCAGACCCCCCAGAACCAATCCACCAGCAATTGTGCAAATCAATGCAAACCCAATGCACATCACTTCCCCCATTTGATCACCTGCACAATGACCCATTTACATCCCCCTATACTTGCATCCATATTCCAGGCAGATGTTCCATGATTGTCTACATCTCTCATAGGAAATTCTAATTTTTTGGGGGGCTTTTATTTTATGCTGCACCTGTCTGTCCCTAAAAATGGCTAAAAATGGTGCAGGATGCCAAAAAAAGGAGCAAAATCATCCAAGATAATAAAAGGTACTCACCGTGTACAGTGAAGAGGAGCGGGGAGTTGAGCATCAGGTAACACAGGGCACTGAACAATCCTTGCTTTTCCATCTCATACATCTCACGAAAACGAAATACACGACTGGTTTCCGACAAGAGAATTTAGGCAATTTCCAATCCCATGGCAAATGTGCAGAACACGTAGGAGGCGGAAAGTTATCACTGTTATTTCCTTCACAAATGGAAACCCGATTATAAAATCCACATTGAGACTGCTGGGATCAACTGTGGTCCAGTGGACACCAGATCCTTCCAAAACCCATGCCAAGAAAAAGAATAAAAATGAAATCTGGTGGAGACTCAAAGAGAAGTCTTCATCTCATTCCTGATCACTTGAGCAATCAATTCCTTGTCGTTTTCAGATTTGGATTTTGAGATATTGGGGTTTTTTTGGGGTGGAGGGGATCGTAGAATCCAGATGAGATCACCCGTCTATCCTCTCTCCTCTCTGGATCCAATCTGAGTAGGACCGATCTGCAAGGAGAACCAAAAGGTTTGGAGATTCGTGTTTACACTCCAAAATCCACATCAACATGAAAGACCTGAACAAGTGCAAAATAGGGAGGAAAAACTGGAAAACAGGTGGTCCCCATCATCCGGGACATCCAGAAAACCAATAGCCCCCAAATTCTGCAAAGGTCCTTCGGGGGAACATCAAATGGCAGAGGGAGTAAAAAACGGCATCCACTATGGCCAAAAAATGTTCCTCATCGCTTCATCTGCCTTGGTCTCCACTTCACTAAAGCCAGAAGGGGAGGGATGTGATGGAGCACGTCTGTTTAACCCCTCCAAGCCTAGAAGCACCTCCATATAGTGCTAATCGCATCTCCTACATCCACCTACCTCCAGGACTGGAGACTATAGGACAACCCTCTTCCCCCTTTTCTTTACAAGGGAAGAGAGGGGGAAATATATAGAAACTGTATTGTTTACAGGAAGAGACACTATAGGGGATCTCATGAATTGGGGAGAGAGACTCTATAGGGGATCTCATGAATTGGGGGAAGAGACACTATAGGGGATCTCATGAATTGGGGGACGAGACTATAGGGGATCTCATGAATTGAGGGAAGATACTCTATAGGGGATCTCATGAATTGGGGGAAGAGACACTATAGGGGATCTCATGAATTGGGGGGAGAGATACTATAGGGGATATCATGAACTGGGGAGAGACTATAGGGGGATCTCATGAATTGGGCAAGAGACTCAGAGACTATAGGGAATCTCATAAATCGGGGGAAGAGACTCTATAGGGGAGCCCATGAATTGAGGAAGAGACTCTATAGGGGATCTCATGAATCGGGGGAAGAGACTCTATAGGGGAGCCCATAAATCGAGGAAGAGACTCTATTGGGGATCTCATGAATCGGGGGGAAGAGACTCTATAGGGAATCTCATGAATTAAGGGCAAGAGACTCTGTAGGGGATCTCATGAATCAGGGGAAGTGTCTCTACAGGGAATCTCATGAATCAGTGGAAGAGACTCTATAGGGGAGCCCATGAATCGGGACTGCACTCGTCACAACAATAGGGTCATTAAAATCTCTTATTAAGGCGAAGTGAACCCAACTGATGGGAACAAAAAAAAACCTTCGGCAGCTTCCTGTCTGCCTCAGGAGCTGAAAGCAACTGTATCTAACCGAAAGGTTATCACACTTTAAGGATTAAAATGCAAATTAAAATAATTCCCCCATCCCCTATTAGGATTTAACCCATTGAGTGCAGATTTTAAATCTCTTCCCCCGTTACATGCATGGGTTAATACCTCTTATATACGCATTTAATTTTCATTGCACATGATTGCAAAAATCCCCGACTCCCCCCATTTAAAGCTCCTTACAATGAATTAGTGTATGCAGGAATATGGTGAAGGACACGCAGATATATTTGGGATCATAGTCTGGGAGATCTACAGATACAGGTTATGAGAAAACTTATATTCTATGCCCCCCTCCCCTTGTATAAGCCACATACACCATGGATATAATGAAGTCCAGGAGAAAATGAAGTCCTACTTGTCATATTTTTATGCAATGACTTTATTCTCTCTGTTCATACCAAGTAACCGAGATCTGCAGAGGGGTGCACAGTTTAGGGTAAGGAGGGGGGACGGATACCCTACAGGTATAGTATCAGGAGCAGCAGACAAAATAGAATGCTCACCTCTCAGCTCTGCCATGCAGTCTGAAGATCATGCACAAGAGCATCGGTGTCTGATTCAGAGAAAATCCAAGAACTGCAGGGGATGATGACAGGAGCTGGGGACAGCATCATTCCAGGGCTCCTCAGCTGGCAAGCCTGCCTTTCTGACCACTCTTTCAGGAATAAGGTGTCTTCCAGTCTTTGGCTTCTCTCCTTTCTGCAAAGTTAGCAATCAGAGCTGAATCCAGCTTCCCCCCACTCCCCAGCCTATGCAGTCAGATGGAACAGGCTTAGCAGGCAGTATAGGGAGCAAATTAACCTGTTCCTATGTGGATTTCACATCATCCCCTCGCAGGCGAAGGATGGTTCACGGCGGAGATCTGTGCCAATGACGAGGGACCAATGCCCACTTCTTACATGCGGTTCCTCTCCTTACATTTCCCTTTGCATCCTCATAGATGGAGGGAACGCACTGCAGACTAAACAGAGATGGATCTTAGCCTCCCAAACAGCTGTGGACTGGGAAAATCCAGGCAGTGGCGCTGTCACAGGGAGGGGGCGTACTGCCTCTAAGTTTCCACTGTCTGACCCTCATGTGAAGCTGCTGGAAGTGGGTCCCATAGATTGCAAGCAAAAGGAAGGGGGGGGGGGGGGGACGAGAAAGGATTTTAGAGCGGAATATAGAATATTTAGAGCAACCTGTGTCTCGCCATGTTGGGACTTTTAGTTCCCCAGCAGTGTGGTCATGAGTAAGACTGCCTAGTGCAGTCGAAACACATCGACTGGATCATGTCAACCATGTACATTTTTCTTTTGTATGCACGATAATTTATTTTTGAAAAAGAAAAAGGAAAATCCAGTCCGGCTGAGCCGGACTCCAATTTTTTCTATTCACCTAATTTTTAAACCTACGTTGAGGTGTCAGGGGTGCAGCATATTTTCAGCACTTTCTATGTTGGACATGACACTCCCTATTTATGAGACTACATTGTGCTGCTATATATACCACCAATATCTATAGAAGGTGCCAAATTATCATGTATTTTGCAGCCTGTGTCAATTTGGATAACTAAATGTGGCCCATTGTGCAAGAATCCTGCACCTGTTGTGCTGCTGCAGGAAGCCATTGTTTGTTTCCTTGTGCTGCCCGCATCCTCCACCACCTGATAGCTCCAAATGTGGAAGATAAAGAACCTTATACATGTATCACAGCCATACGGCAATGGTAAAAACAATGCGTCCCTGCACATCTGCTGACAATATGAGCTCAGGGGATCAAAATTAAATTGTAACCCATTCTGCAATAGCACGAAAGCCATGAGATTGGTTCTTATAGACATATTTACTTACAGCTACAGCACCAAATAACAGTGGCGGTAATAGGACTCTTTGATGCCAGATTACAGAATTTCTGCTATTGAACTGGATTTACTGATAATGAAGCATGTTATGTCTCTCTCCATTAACTTTTTGTCATGTCTCACCAGTATTTTTGGAAAAATTCTACAACCCCCAATAAAAAATTTTTTTTAGTAATTTATGCCAGATCCTTCTGGTGAAATCAGAACAGACTAACTCTTCATACGTTTAGTATATGAACGTGGTGAGCACCTCCTAGGGTACATTTATGCCTAAGATCAGATCTGACTATATGGAGTTTTGTACCATTTTCCATAGTAATAAATTAGAACACCACTGATGTGCTCAACCTTAAGCATTATGTGGTGCCCCACTTTCATCTGTGCCCAACCTTCATTTCTAACTAGCCATTATCTGTGCCTAACTTTATGCTGTGCCCAACTTTCATCTGCACCCAACCTTATGTGGTACTTCATCTTCATCTGTGCCAAACCTTCATACATGCCCAATCTTATACTGTGTCCCATCTTCATCTGTGCCCCACTTTCATACATGCCCAACCTTATGCTGTTCCACACCTTCATCTGTGCCCAACCTTATTCTGTGCCCCACATTCATCTGTGCCCAACTTTCATATGTGCCCAATCTCATGGTGTGCCCCACCTTCATCTGTGTCCAACTTTCGTATGTGCCCAATCTTATGCTATTCTCCACCTTCATTTGTGCTCAACCTCCATGTGTGCCCTATCTTCATCTGTGGCCAACCTTCATACATGCTCAAACTTATGCTGTTCTCCACCTTTATCTGTGCCCAAACTTATGCTGTGCTCCACCTTCTTCTATGCCCAACTTTCATATGTGCCCAATCATATGCTGTACCCCACCTTCATCTGTGTACAACTTTCATATGTGCCCAAGTTTATGCTGTGCCCCACCTTCATCTGTGCCCAACCTTCATACGTGCCCAATCTTATGCTGTACCCCACCTTCATCTGTGTCCAACTTTCATATGTGCCCAACCTTATGCTGTTCTACAACTTAATTTGTGCCCAACCTCCATCTGTGCCCAACCTTCATACATGCCCAACCTTATGCTGTACGCCACTTTCATCTGGCCGAATTTTATGCTGTGTCCCACTTTCATCTATGCCCAACCTTTTGCTGTGCCCCACCTTCATCTGTGCCCAACCTTCATACATGCCTAACCTTATGCTGTTCCCCAGCTTCATCTGTGCCCATCCTTATGTTGTGCTCCACCTTCATCTGTGCCCAATCTTATGCTGTGCCCCACCTTCATCTGTGCCAAACTTTCATATGTGCCCAATCTTATGCTGTGCCCCACCTTCATCTGTGTCCAACTTTTGTATGTGCCCAATCTTATGCTGTTCTCCACCTTCATTTGTGCCCAACCTCCATGTGTGCCCAACCTTCATCTGTGCCCAACTTTCATACATGCCCAACCTTATGCTGTTCCCCACCTTCATCTGTGCCCAACCTTATGCTGTGCCCCACCTTCATCTGTGCCCAACCTTCATACGTGCCCAACCTTATGCTGTGCCCCACCTTCATCTGTGCCCAACTTTCATATGTGCCCAACCTTATGCTGTGCCCCACCTTCATCTGTGCCCAACCTTCATATGTACCCAACCTTATGCTGTGCCCCACCTTCATCTGTGCCCAAATTTCATATGTGCCCAATCTTATGCTGTGCCCCACCTTAATACGTGCCCAATCTTATGCTGTACACCACCCTTCATCTGTGTCCAACTTTCATATGTGCCCAACCTTATGCTGTTCTCCACCTTAATTTGTGCCCAACCTCCATGTGTGCCCAACCTCCATACATGCGCAACCTTATGCTTTACCCCACTTTCATCTGTGCCCAACCTTATGCTGTGCCCCACCTTCATCTGTGCCCAACCTTCATCCATGCTCAACCTTATGCTGTACCCACCTTGATCTGTGCCCAACCTTAATACGTGACCAACCTTCATCTGTATCCAACCTTTATCCGTGCCCAACTTTATTCTGTGCCCCACCTTCATCCATGCCCAACCTTATGCTGTGCCCCACCTTAATTTTTGACCAATCTTCCTCAGTGGCTAACCTTCATCAGTACCCCACTTTCATCTGTGCCCAACCTTATGTTGTACCCCACCTTCATCTGTGCCCAACCTTCATTCATGCCTAACCTTGTTCTGTGCCCCACCTTGTTCTATGCTCAACCTTAATACGTGACCGACCTTCATCTGTGTCCCACCTTTATCCATGCCCAACCTTATTCTGTGCCCCACCTTCATCCATGCCCAACCTTATGCTGTGCACCACTTTCATCTGTGCCAAACCTTCATCCATGCCCAACCTTCATCCATGCCCAACCTTCATCTTTGCCCAGTCTTCCTCAGTACCCAACCTTCATCAGTGCCCCAACTTCATCTGTGCACCAACTTCATCTGTGCCCAACCTCAGATCTTCAAACAAATGAGTGGATGTCTATTAATGCCCAGACTTTTTGCATGAGATGGATTCAAGGGTACAAGTTGTGTCAAGTTTTTTGAATTAAAAAATCCATAAGTGCAAATTGCCCAAAGGAAGAAGCGGTGTCATGAAGTGTTTAACCCTTTCTAGTACTTTTAATTAAAGGGAAGCTCTGATCAGAAAATGACCTATTGTGTAAATCAGTTTTTCATGCATTTTTATTTTTGCCAATTTTTTACCCATACTTCTATTTAGTAGACTTTTTTTTTTAGTAATCTTACAATTTTCACACCAGCCACTGGGGCTTTTTTAGACTCTAAAATTCTGTTTCAGGAAATTCACATGTACATTAGCGGAAATAAAATGAGTCTGACCTTATGGAAGCATCTAATGAGCGTGTGCAAAGGTCATTTTGAAGGGAGGAGGGGGGAACTGTGACTGCTTATTGAGATTGGTGGATCCTGAGTAGCGATGAGCGGACCTGTGGAAGTTCAGGTTCTGGCACCCTACTCAAACCTTTTTCCAAAGTTTGGTTTGGGTACAAGAACTTTACCCGAACTTGAACCAGATCTTGGCCAGTGTTAAAAGTGCAAGATTCCTATTTTCAATAAATATCTTGAAATAAAAAAAAAACATTGTCAAACATTTTTTTTTTAAATGTAACACAAAACATGTAAGAAGGGGTAATTTTCTGATGACAGGTTCCCTTTAAGAATATAAGTTTATGGCGCTGGAAGTGGCAGGAATAGACGAGATTCGAGAGCAGGACGGCGAGGAATCTGCTGCATACTTGGCCTTGGTACTTCAGGCGCATCAAGGATTGTATCATTTGCTGGAAAAAAATGCAATCCTGTAAATGTCTCGGTTCTGCTGACATGAAGATAGATAGTGATGGAGCTGAAGTTGACCAGTTAATGCAATAGGTGAGCGTAGCTACATTCATAAAGCCAGGACAAGCAAGATTTAATTAATCCCATTAGAGGAAGAGATATTCGACAAAGCAGAGAGCTCATAAAAGGGCAAGAAGCTGAGAAAAGAGCAGAATTGTTCTAAATACGAACATAATATCCACCATGGTCAGTTCTTCCAAAATGTATGAATTAAAGAGGTTTTAGTCACCCATAATGATAATTGTGGGCTTTTTTTTCGCCCCAGCATGTGGAAGGAAACATCAGAATAAACATTATTCTTTTTCTTGCTAGCGGCTAGCTGTTTCTTTACTAGTTAATATCCATTATATTGATTTACAATATTTCAAAAGTCTTCCATGAGTATTCCCATGTGATGGTTAGGCAGCTGCCTAGGGCATTTGTTAGACTTACTAGGCAGCAGAGGAAAGGGAGACAAAAGATAGGAGCCCAGAGACAGGTAGAGGATATGCTAGAAGACTGGGAACAGATAGCTGAGATCCTGGAAGACTGGGAACAGGTAGCAGAGGCGCTGGAAGACTGGGAACAGGTAGCAGAGGTTTTGGAAGCTGCAGGAAGACAGGAGACATCCTGGAAAGTGCAGTTAGACATGTAGCAGAGGTAATAGAAGACTGGGAACAGGTAAAAGGTTCTGAAAGCTTCAAGAAGACAGGAGACATCCTGAAAGCTTCAGGGAAACATGTAGCAGCGGTCATGGAAGACCGAGAATAGGTAGCAGAAGTACTGGAAGCCACTGGCAGACAGGAGACATCCTGAAAGCTGTAGTCAGACACAAAGCAAAGGTCCTGGAAGATCAGGGACAGGTAGAAGAGGTACTGGAAGCCGCAGGCAGACAGGAGACATCCTGGAAGCTGTAGGGAGACACAAAACAGAAGTCCTGGAAGACCAGGGACAGGAAGCAGAGGTACTGGAAGCCGCAGGTGAACTGGAGACATCCTGGAAGAGGCAGACACAAAGCAGAGGTCCTAGAAAACGAGGAACAGGTAGCAGAGATACTGTAAGTCACAGGTGGACAGGAGATATCTTGAAAGCTGCAGGTAGATATATAGCAGAGGTCCTGGAAAACAAACAGATGACAGAATTACTAGAAAGTCTGATAACTGAGAAACAAGTGTGTGTTTTGGTAGGCCTTATATAGGCCCAGTCAGATGATAATATGGGAGCATGCCAGGCCATCTGCAAAGCCACAGGTGGACAGGAGACACACTGAAAGCCACAGGCAGACATGTAGCAGAGGTTATGGAAGATCGTGAACAGGTAGCAGAGGTGCTGGAAGCAACAGTCGGACATGAGATTTCCTGGAAGATGTAGGGAGACACGTATCAGAGGTCATGGAAGATCAGGAACAGAGCAGAGGTCCAGGAAGATGCAGGCGGACAGGAGATGTCCTGAAAAGTGCAGGGAGACACATAGCAGAGATCCTGGAAGATCAGGGTTTAACTGCACATAGGGTCCCACTGTCACTCCACCCAAGGACCCTCATAAACTTGAAGCTACATTTTAGTGGTGCATTGGTGCTCTGGCGTTAGACTGCAGATACTTCAGTAACCCTACATAACTGAGGATTTGTGGACTTTTTATAATCCAATAATTCACCATTTCCATTTATCAAGTCCCCTGAGGGCTGGATTATATACAAATAAATAGACTATGCAACGTATTCTTCTATTATAGTAATTTGCTTGTTCCATTGGGTAATCGAATGTACATAATTTCTTTTTTCTAGAATGTATGTGCAGGAATCACTGCAGCTGCAATAAATGTGCAGAACGGTCCAGTCTCCAGGAAGACAAGATGCCTCGGGGCTCCTGCTCCAGCAAGGTCTGAATTCCCAGGTGAGTAAAGACGGATTGGTTGTCCACAGATTCACGTGCTAGTCCTGAGACACAAAATACTTTAACACAAAGGTCTCTGGGGAAGGAGGCGCCTGAGCTAGTGATGTAAAATGTGTGACTGATCTAAGGTGTGTAAAAATAGGAAGAGTACAAGGAAAGCACAAGTAGAATAAGAAAGGATAGAAATTATAAGAAAAGATGTTATATCATGTATATTATGCTTATGTGAAGAGTAATCATAATGCCCCCAAGTACAAGAATATAATAACTATAATACTGCTCCTATATACAAGAATATAACTACTACAATACTGCCCCTAAGTACAAGAATATAACTACTATAATACTGCCCCATGTACAACAATATAACTACTATAATACTGCCCCTATGCACAAGAATATAACTACTATAATACTGCTCCTATGTACAAGAATATAACTACTATAATACTGCCCCTATGTACAAGAATATAACTACTATAATACTGCCTCTATGTACAAGAATATAGCTACTATAATAATACCCCTATGTACAAGAATATAACTACTATAATACTGCCCCCTATGTACAAGAATATAACTACTATAATACTGCCCCTATGTACAAGAATATAGCTACTATAATAATACCCCTATGTACAAGAATATAACTACTGTAATACTGCCCCCTATGTACAAGAATATAACTACTATAATACTGCTCCCTATGTACAAAAATATAATTACTATAATACTACCCCTATGTACAAGAATATAACTACTATAATACTGCCGCTATATACAAGAATATAAATACTATAATACTGCTTCTATGTACAATAATATAACTACTATAATACTGCTCCTATGTACAAGAATATAACTACTATAATACTGCTCCTATGTACAAGAATATAACTACTATAATACCGCTCCCTATGTACAAGAATATAACTACTATAACACTGCTCCTATGCACAAGAATATAACTACTATATTACTGCCGCTATGTACAAGAATATAACTAGTATAATACTGCTCCTATGTATAAGAATATAACTACTATAATACTGCCCCCTTTGTGAAAGAATACAACTACTATAATACTGCTCCTATGTACAAGAATATAACTACTATAATAGTGTTCCCTATGTATAAGAATATAACTACTATAATACTGCCCCTATGTACAAGAATTTAACTACTATAACACTGCCATCTATGAACAAGAATATAACTACTATAATACTGCCCCTTTGTACAAGAATATAACTACTATAATACTGCTCCTATGTACAAGAATATAACTACTGTAATACTGCCATATGTACAAGAATATAACTACTATAATACTGCCCCTATTTGCAAGAATATAACTGCTATAATACTGCCCCTATGTGCAAGAATATAACTACTATAATACTGCTCCTATGTACAAGAATATAACTAGTATAATACTGCCCCTATGTACAAGAATATAACTACTATAATACTGCCCTTATGTATAAGAATATAACTACTATAATACTGCTCCTATGTACAAGAATATAACTACTATAATACTGCTCCTATGTACAAGAATATAACTACTGTAATACTGCCCATATGTATAAGAATATAACTACTATAATACTGCTCCTATGTACAAGAATATAACTACTATAATACTGCACCTATGTACAAGAATATAACTACTATAATACTGCTCCTATGTACAAGAATATAACTACTATAATACAGCCCCTATGTGCAAGAATATAACTACTATAATACTGCCCCTATGTGCAAGAATATAACTACTATAATACTGCTCCTATGTACAAGAATATAACTGCTATAATACTGCTCCTATGTACAAGAATATAACTACTATAATACCGCTCCCTATGTACAAGAATATAACTACTATAATACTGCTCCTATGTACAAGAATATAACTAGTATAATACTGCCCCTATGTACAAGAATATAACTACTATAATACTGCCCTTATGTATAAGAATATAGCTACTATAATCCTGCTCTATGTACAAGAATATAACTACTATAATACTGCTCCTATGTACAAGAATATAACTACTGTAATACTGCCCTTATGTAGAAGAATATAACTACTATAATACTGCTCCTATGTACAAGAATATAACTACTATAATACTGTTCCTATGTACAAGAATATAACTACTGTAATACTGCCCTATGTACAAAAATATAACTACTATGATACTGCCCCTATGTGCAAGAATATAACTACTATAATACTGCCCCTATGTGCAAGAATATAACTACTATAATACTGCTCCTATGTACAAGAATATAACTACTGTAATACTGCCCTATGTACAAGAATATAACTACTATAATACTGCCCCTATGTACAAGAATATAACTACTATAATACTGCCCCTATGTGCAAGAATATAACTACTATAATACTGCTCCTATGTACAAGAATATAACTACTATAATACTGCTCCTATGTACAAGAATATAACTACTATAATACCGCTCCCTATGTACAAGAATATAACTACTATAATACTGCTCCTATGTACAAGAATATAACTACTATATTACTGCCGCTATGTACAAGAATATAACTACTATAATACTGCTCCTATGTACAAGAATATAACTACTATAATACTGCCCCCTTTGTGCAAGAATACAACTACTATAATACTGCTCCTATGTACAAGAATATAACTACTATAATACTGTTCCCTATGTAAAAGAATATAACTACTATAATACTGCCCCTATGTACAAGAATGTAACTACTATAACACTGCCATCTATGAACCAGAATATAACTACTATAATACTGCCCCTATGTACAAGAATATAACTACTGTAATACTGCTCCTATGTACAAGAATATAACTACTGTAATACTGCCATATGTACAAGAATATAACTACTATAATACTGCCCCTATGTGCAAGAATATAACTACTATAATACTGCCCCTATGTGCAAGAATATAACTACTATAATACTGCTCCTATGTACAAGAATATAACTAGTATAATACTGCCCCTATGTACAAGAATATAACTACTATAATACTGCCCTTATTTATAAGAATATAACTACTATAATACTGCTCCTATGTACAAGAATATAACTATTATAATACTGCTCCTATGTACAAGAATATAACTACTGTAATACTGTCCTTATGTATAAGAATATAATGTAACTACTATAATACTGTTCCTATGTACAAGAATATAACTACTATAATACTGCTACTATGAACAAGAATATAACTACTGTAATACTGCCCCTATGTAGAAAAATATAACTACTATAATACTGCCCCTATGTACAAGAATATAACTACTATAATACTGCCCTTATGTATAGGAATATAACTACTATAATACTGCTCCTATGTGCAAGAATATAACTACTATAATACTGCTCCTATGTACAGGAATATAACTACTATAATACTGTCCCTATGTGCAAGAATATAACTACTATAATACTGCTCCTATGTACAAGAATATAACTACTGTAATACTGCCCTTTTGTATAAGAATATAACTACTATAATACTGCTCCTATGTACAAGAATATAACTACTGTAATACTGCCCCTATGTAGAAAAATATAACTACTATAATACTGCTCCTATGTACAATAATATAACTTGTATAATACTGCCCCTATGTACAAGAATATAACTACTATAATACTGCCCTTATGTATAGGAATATAACTACTATAATACTGCTCCTATGTACAAGAATATAACTACTATAATACTGCTCCTATGTACAAGAATATAACTACTATAATACTGTTCCTATGCACAAGAATATAACTACTGTAATACTGCCCTATGTACAAGAATATAACTACTATAATACTGCCCCTATGTGCAAAAATATAACTACTATAATACTGCCCCTATGTGCAAGAATATAACTACTATAATACTGCTCCTATGTACAAGAATATAACTACTGTACTACTGCCCTATGTACAAGAATATAACTACTATAATACTGGCCCTATGTGCAAGAATATAACTACTATAATACTGCCCCTATGTGCAAGAATATAACTACTATAATACTGCTCCTATGTACAAGAATATAACTACTGTAATACTGCCCTTTTGTATAAGAATATAACTACTATAATACTGCTCCTATGTACAAGAATATAACTACTGTAATACTGCCCCTATGTAGAAAAATATAACTACTATAATACTGCTCCTATGTACAATAATATAACTTGTATAATACTGCCCCTATGTACAAGAATATAACTACTATAATACTGCCCTTATGTATAGGAATATAACTACTATAATACTGCTCCTATGTACAAGAATATAACTACTATAATACTGTTCCTATGTACAAGAATATAACTACTGTAATACTGCCCTATGTACAAGAATATAACTACTATAATACTGCCCCTATGTGCAAAAATATAACTACTATAATACTGCTCCTATGTACAAGAATATAACTACTGTACTACTGCCCTATGTACAAGAATATAACTACTATAATACTGGCCCTATGTACAAAAATATAACTAGAAAAACCAGTCCTCAGAGATGGGGAACATTGCCTGAGCAGAAGGAATCAACTGTTTTTCCAGGATAACCTTGTATGAACTTGTAGAACAACCTGCCCAATTCCAGCCTCGCTGAAGCATCCCCATATCACCGCCTGGTTGTCTAATGGTTAGACGGAGACCTGGAGAGACGAACAAGCGACAGTGTCTTGCACCCGCTGTGAAACTTGGTGGAGGATCGGTGAATTGGGCAGGTTGTTCTACAAGTTCATACAAGGTTATCCTGGAAAAACAGTGGATTCCTTCTGCTCAGGCAATGTTCCCCAACTCTAAGGACTGGTTTTTCCAGCAGGACAAAGCGCCATGCCACACAGCTATGTCAATGAAGGTGTGCATGAAGGACCACCACATCAAATCCCTGTCATGACCAGACCAATCTCCAGACATGAACCCCATTGAAAACCTCTGGAATGTAATCAAGAGGAAGATGGATAGTCACAAGCCATTAACATTTTTGTACCAGGAGTGGCATAAAGTCACCCAAAAGCAGTGTGAAAGACTGGTGGAAAGCATGCCAAGATGCATGAAAGCTGTGATTAAAAATCACGGTTTTCCACAAAATATTGATTTATGAACTGTTCCTGAGTTAAAACATTAGTATTGTTGTTTCTAAATGATTATGAACTTGTTTTTTTTTTTCCATTATTTGAGGTCTGCAAGCAATGTATTTTTTTGTTATTTTGACCATTTCTCATTTTCAAAAAATAAATACAAAATGTATTGCTTGGAACTTCAGAGACATGTTGTCAGTAGTTCATAGAATAAAAGAACAATTGACATTTTACTCAAAAATAGACCTATAAAGAGAAAAATCAGACAAACTGAACATTTTGCAGTGGTCTTTGCCAGAATATAACGAAGAATGTTTTGTGAAGGATTCTGACCCTAACTTCCTCAGTGAGTTGCTGACAATTATCATGTTTCGGGGTGGAGCTTCCTTTTTATGAAGTCAGGATACTCTCACGTCTCACACTGTATTGATCTTTTCATTATTTACACCGGTAGTTTTACAGTATTTGCATTCTGCTATGGATAAGCGCGACTGGAGCATGGCGAAGGGTCAGAGCCCGGGATTGTCTCCTGCCTAGAGTAAGTAATTAGTGCGGTATTTGTGGCTCTCTACATTTACTAACTTTTCCCTTAGATGTTTTCCATTGGCTTTGATCTCTGAAATAAAAGAAGTCGGAATGCAATGTGTATTAGAAATAAGATTGTCCAATTTACGTGAATTCTACTCGATCTCCGGGACCTTAATATGGTGGGTGTAGGCCCTCGGGGCCACAATTTGATGGGAGGTGTAACCAGTTGTAGAGTGAACTGTTCCAGAAAAAACTAAAACACCTGCTTTCTGAGGGTTTTGCTATAGGGGCACTGGATAAAAAACTGTCTGAGGATTTATTTGTGGAACACCCTATAATCCCCATCTTCCATTCCCTGCCTAAGATCCACAAGGAGGTCTTCCCTCCTACATTCAGACCCATAGTAGCAGGGATTGGAAGCATGGGTGAGAACCTCAGTGCCTGGGTGGATATGTATCTGCAACCACTGATTTCTAGACTACCAGGCTATATAAAAGATACAAAGCATCTGATTTCCTCCCTGGATAAGACTGCATGGTCTGGAGACTGTATCTTCATCTCCTGTGACGTGGAGGCCTTGTATCCCTCCCTGATGCATGACCTGACTATCTCCATCCTGAGGAGACATCTCCAGGACTACAGCGACTACACTCCGGCTATACAGGAATTTTTGATTTCCTCTGTGGACTTTCTCCTCAAACATAACTTTTTTTCCTTTAACAAAGAGTTTTTTTTGCAGGTTTGCGGAGCCCCGATGGGCGCAGGGTTCTCGCCATCTATCGCTAACCTGTATATGGCAGCCTGGGAGAGCTTGTTCATGTTTTCACATGTTAACCCCTTCTCCCCTATATTAGGTGGCTGGGGCGCTATCTGGACAACCTGCTCCTCATATGGGAGGGACCTGCGGACTTGATACCTGAACTTATCAAATATATGAATGATAATGAAATGAATTTGAAATTCACCTATACAATTGGTGGTAGAAACATTAATTTTTTAGATATCACTTTAGATCTAAATTCAGATTCAATCATCACAATCTCCCCTTTCAGGAAACGTACCGCGACTAATTCCATATTACACGCCAAATCATGTCATCCGAGACATGTAATAAAAAACATTCCTGTGGGGGAACTCTACAGGTTTAAGAGGAACAGTACCACCAAGGAAGTCTATGAGGGGAGTAAGAGGGAGGTGAAGGCCAGGCTGGCTCACAGGGGTTACCCCAGCTGGAGACTATTGTGGAGGATATAGATCGGGATACTATATACCCGTGTGTCCAGTGAGGAGCACATCACCTTCACCACTACATACAGCCCTCAGTTCAAAGAGATTACTGAGATCATCAGAAAAAGAATCCCTATGCTGAGCCAGGATAAAAAGCTGAACCAAATCCTGGCCAAACCAGTGCGCTATATCGCTAAAAAAGCCCCTAGTCTGAACGACATCTTATCCCCCAGCCTCTTTGTTAGTGAGGACAAAAGGTTAAAAGAGAAAGAAAACTGGCTCAGTACTAAAGGCACCTACAAGTGCGGGCACAATATCTGCACCTGCTGTAAATATATGGTGACCAGTAAGGAATTCCACTCATCTGTCACTAAAAAGACATACAACATTAACCACTACATTAACTGCAACACCTCCAATGTGGTGTATCTGATTAATTGCAGCACCTGTGACCAGCAATATGTGGGGTGCACAGGGGGTCCCCTGAAGGTGAGAATACGGAGGCACCTGTCTGATGCCGTGAATAAAATCACCCATAAGAGCTCTGCTGCATCCAAACACTTCATCCATAAACACAATGGGGACGTCAGCTCACTGGAGGTCCGCGGGATTGAAAGGGTTAAAGCTCCATTTCGAGGGGGAGATATAAAAAGAAAAATAACCAACAGAGAGATATGGTGGATGTATCAACTTAAGTCCAGAGCCCCCCTAGGCATGAATATCCGGCAGGATCTTATGAATTATTATGAATGATAAGTTATAATTTTTGCATATGTTTTTTTTTTTGTTTGTTTTTTTTGTTTTTTTCTTTCTCCTGCCTTAAGCATAGTATTTGTACATGCAAATTTCAGGTTAAACTCACTAATTACCTGTAGGTGTTGCCCTGTTTCTGTTGTCTGCAAGATCAGGGGGTGTAACCTAATGGGCCTAGTCCTATATGGCAGCCCTCTTTCATTTTATTTTTATCACAATGAGTAAGGCGGCACGACCGTTGAAACACGTTTGATTTTAATGCACTTTAAGCCTGTGACTGTCACTGGTAGGAATCACCCGTTTTTGTGTCTATGGATATGAAGATGGACTTTGGATTTATGTGCTTTTAACAAAAATGGAATAAAAGGTATTTTTTATGGACATCACCCACTCTGGACTTCTGCTTTTCCAGTTGTAGAGTGTGTTCAGGATGAGGTGATGTCTATGAAACCCGGGGGAGCTGGAAGACCAAGACGTTTGGAACAAAACAAAATCCTCTAGACTGCATATTCTCAAACGCCAGAAGACTGACAAACAAGATGGAAGGACTGGAAGCAGAAATATCTACAGCTCGGAATAACAGGGTTACAGTCTGTTTAGAAAGGATCGTAAAAATCAGAGAGGAGGAGAGGTTTGTCTTTATGTAAAGACTTGTCTAAAGTCCACTTTAAGGGAGAATATTAGCGAAGGGAATGAGGATGTCGAGTCCATATGGATTGAAATACATGGAGGGAAAAATATTAACAAAATTCTCATTGGGGTCTGTTACAAATATAACAGAAATCATGGAAAGTCTACTACTAAGTCAGATAGTTGAAGCTGCAACCCATAATGAGGTCCTTGTTATGGTGGACTTTAACTACCCGGATACTAACAGGGAAACAAAGACCTGAGAAACCCATGAAGGCAACAGGTTTCTGTTAATAACCAAGAAAAATTATCTTTCACAATTGGTGCAGAATCCAACCAGAAGGAGCAGCACTTTTAGACCTAATGGTTGTAGATGACGAGGCTAAAGCTAATATATTAAACACCTTCTTCTCCACGGTGGAAAATAAAATGCTAGGTGAAATGCCAAGAGACAAAGAAAACCCTATATTAAGGGTCACCAATCTAACCCAAGAAGAGGTGCGAAACCGGCTAAATAAGATTAAAATAGATAAATCTCTGGGTCTGGATGGCATACACCCACGAGTACTAAGAGAACTAAGTCATGTAATAGACAAGCCATTATTTCTTATATTTAGGGACTCTATTGTGACCGGGTCTGTTCCACAGGACTGACGCATAGCAAATGTGGTACCAAAATTTAAAAAGGACTCTAAAGTAAACCTGGAAATTTTGTTGGTAAAATCTTTGAAGGGTTTCTGAGAGATGTTTTTCTGGATTATCCCAATGAGAATAACTGTTTAACTTCATATCAGCATGGGTGTATGAGGAATCGCTCCTGTCAAACCAATCTAATCAGTCTTTATGAAGAGGTAAGCTATAGACTGGACCAAGGTGAGTCATTGGACGTGGTATATTTTGATTTTTCCAAAGCGTTTGATACCGTGCCATGCAAGAGGTTGGTACACAAAATGAGAATGCTAGGTCTGAGGGTAAATGTGTGTAAATGGGTAAGTAATTGGCTTAGTGATAGAAAGCAGAGGGTGGTTATAAATGGTATACTCTCTAACTGGGTCGCTGTGACCAGTGGGGTACCGCAGGGGTCAGTGTTGGGACCTATTCTCTTCAACATATTTATTAACTATCTGGTAGAAGGTTTACACAGTTAAATATCTATATTTGCAGATGATACAAAACTATGTAAAACAGTCAATACAAGAGAAGATAGTATTCTACTACAGATGGATCTGGATAAGTTGGAAAATTGGGCTGAAAGGTGGCAGATGCGGTTTAACAATGATAAATGTAAGGTTATACACATGGGAAGAAGGAATCAGTATCACCATTACAAACTGAACGGGAAACCTCTGGGTAAATCATCTGACATGGAGAAGGACTTGAGGATCCTAGTTAATGATAAACTTACCTGGAGCAGCTAGTGCCAAGCAGCAGCTGCCAAGGCAAACAGGATCATGGGGTGCATTAAAAGAGGTCTGGATACACATGATGAGAGCATTATACTGTCTCTGTACAAATCCCTGGTTAGACCGCACATGGAGTACTGTGTACAGTTTTGGGCACCGGTGCTCAGGAAGGATATAATGGAAGTAGAGCGAGTACAAAGGAGGGCAACAAAATTAATAAAGGGGATGGGGGAACTACAATACCCAGAGAGATAAGCAAAATTAGGATTGTTTAGTTTAGAAAAAAAGATGACTGAGGGGCGATCTAATAACCATGTATAAGTATATAAGGGGACAATACAAATATCTCTCCGAGGATCTGTTTATACCAAGGAAGGTGACGGTCACAAGGGGGCATTCTCTGCATCTGGAGGAGAGAAGGTTTTTCCACCAACATAGAAGAGGATTCTTTACTGTTAGGGCAGTGAGAATCTGGAATTCCTTGCCTGAGGAGGTGGTGACGGCGAACTCAGTCGAGGGGTTCAAGAGAGGCCTGGATGTCTTCCTGGACCGTAACAATATTGTATCTTACAGTTATTAGGTTCGTTAGTGGGACGTAGATCTGGGGATTTATTCTGATGGAATATATATGGGCTGAACTGGATGGACAAATGTCTTTTTTCGGCCTTGCAAACTATGTTACTATGTTACAAATTGTCTGTTTAATCTTGACCATTTTTAGATTTTCTTACTTTGGCAGACATAGTTGTCTGTTTATCCCTTTTGACGACAAAATCCAAAAACCTTGGTGAACCTCAAAATGAGGTATCGGGGTGTGTTTGGTGTTATTTAGATCATCCTTTGCCAAATCTGTCACGGCTTTATGTCTTCCCAGGAGCCTTATCCAGATTTTTCTTGATCACTTCAATGAATAATGCCAAAACCATGGCCATGATGAATGTTCCTGATGACCTCAGGAGGATGAAGGTTAGTGTAGACCATGTAGGTTGAGATGGGCCTACGAATACTAGGTGTCTCAGGCCATTTATCCATTCTGGATATCAACCCTCAGTCATTTCTAAACGTTCCCTCATGTGGGAGACAAATATTTGGATTGATGTCCCAACCCAGTATCTCAATACCCTTTCCATGGTAGAGTACCTTGTTGAAATCCCATCTGACATCAAACACCTTCAAGGTACACCGCCCAATGCTCCTCACATGTCATCCGACTTTAAAGGGTTATTCCCCATATATCTAGTTACCCTTTATTCATACGTTGATTGCTGACCAACCAGGACCCAAGACCATGACGTTGAAACTCCGAAAACAGAGCTGTGCAGCCCGTTCTTGAATGGAGTTGTGGTGTGCATGTTCAGTCTGCACATTATTAACTGTCCACATGACTGCCAAAGTGCTGGAATTAACACTTCAGCTCCATTCAGGACAGGGCTCCAAAGCTCCGATCTCAGGGCTCCAAAATATCTGCTTCGAGGTGGAGGGATAGACTGGAGAACATTTCCAGCAAATTAAAGTTGAAATTGATGAATTAGCGGAAAGCGTCTAGAAAGCCCAAACCTCACCCACAAAGAAAAACAGAGGCAATCATATAAATAGATTTTAAAAAAAGGCGTAAAGTAATAGAAAAATAAAGTGCAAATACAAAGCCAACAAAAACATCCAAAAGTATCCGAAAAAAGGCGCAAATGCATCAATGATTTGGGCCAGTACTTCCTGAGTGTTACTCTCACCCAGTAACCGATCATCGGTGGATTCCACCTCTTCTTCTGTCAACTCCTTCCTTTCGAGCCTTCGACCTGAGTAGAATGAACACATAACACTTCCAACATGTCATTAAATGGAGATGATGTGTTGTGCTCACAGGTGACAGCCCATTCTGTAATTTACGGCTCCTCTAAGTAGTAAGGTCTGAGACGTGATCTCTCCTCGCGGCGTTCAGTCTCTATGGAAACCATCGCGTTTCAGACCGCGTCCTTTGTCTAGTTAATTCTTGTTATGCTGCTTGTAATTACATTGTGTTGCACAGGAGGCGTGCGTGATTGCTCCAGTGATGGACGCACTGCTGAAAGAGTCCTATTAACCCACAGAAGGCGATTTTTTATTTTTTATTTGTTTCCACATTTTTTTAATGTCGGGTGATTTGTTTAATCTGCTAAAAGTGTAGAGTTTCTTTTGTTTTCTTCATCTGCTGTAAGTTTGGGAGGAGCTTGTTTAAAAGGGGAGGAGATAGAACATGGCGTAGCCAATCAGAACCTGGAAGGAACAGAAGCAGCAGGAGACAAGCAAGTTGATCTTGTCAGGAGAAGATGACCTGTCTGGTCCTTAAAGGTACGTCATGATGTGAGGAGGTTAAGGGAGATATTTGGAAGGTCATAGATAGATGAAGATGCAGGGCCCTTCAGCAGCACAAAGTGTGCTGATTTTGTAAGGGGGCAGTGACCTATGAAAGTGATGTACAGTATGTGTGAGGAGGGAATGAAGAAAGCAGAAGGTGATGTAGAATGACTATGGTCCCCCAGAGGGACAGAGTATTTCAGGTCAGGAGTAGGTTGGTTGGTAGGGAGCAGTGACCTATCCACTCAAATTATGAGCCAATAATTGGACAAAAGGTGCATGTGAATGTGATAAAGGCATTGGGCAATGTTAGTATCTGAGGTGTGGATGAGTGATAGGACCAGAGTCCACAGCAGTACAAATATTTCACTAGACAAGTGTGCTGACTTTGTATGGGGGCAGTGACCTGTTCACTCGCGTGATGACACTAGTAAAGACAGGGTTGTGTTTTTGAGTAGGGAATAAAGAAGACAGATCTCCCCCAGAGGAACAGAGGATGTTGTCTTTGTAGGGAGCAGAGACCTGTCCACTCAAATCATGGGCCAATAATCAGACAAAAGTGCTTGTGATAGGGGCAATGTCAGCATCTGAGGAGAGGACTGTGGATGAGTGATACGACCAGAGTTCACAGCAGTACAAATATTTCACCAGACTAGTCTGCTGATTTTGTAAGGGGGCAGTGACCTGTTTCACTCATGTGGTGACGTTAGTGCAGGAAGGAATGTATGTGTGAGGAGGGAATGAAGGTTATGTAGAATGACAATGGTCCACCAGAGGAACAGAGTATTTCAGGTCAAGGGTATGTTGACTTTGTAGTGAACAGTGACCTATCCAATCAAATTATGAGCCAATAATCAGACAAAAGGTGCCTGCGATAGGGGCAATGTCAGTATCTGAGGAGTTGACTGTGGACGAGTGATAGGACCAGAGTCCACAGCAGCACAAAGTATTTCAGAACATCAAAGTGCATTCCCTGTGATGACTAAAGAGGGGCTCCTATTTAGTAAGGTGATAATTATCAATAGGGCAAAGCCGGAGAAGGGTGGGATCATAGGATGTTATGTAGTTTGGAGTCACAGGGGCCCTCCGGGGCCCGACATAATTAATGGCACAAGTAGAATTTCCTGTTTTTTTCATAAATATCCATGCACTGTTGTGGAGGTGGACATCATTGTTCCTGGGATAGTTAGCGCCAGGACATCACTTATTTCGCTCGCCCCCTACTTTTTTCAGATCTCCTCTATTTACATGTTCAGGAGCTTCAGAACATAGAACGAGGCGTCGGCAGAGACCGGGGCTGCACCCGGCATTTTACAGTGCGACCCCTCGCTGAGTCTTTCTTTGGGGTTTTTTATGTCTACAATGCACACGCCTCACTGCGCACCGGAAAATAATGTGATCCCTTTCACGTGAGGTCATGCGGAGAATGTGGAAACCTCTTATCGGGCTCCTAATACGGAGGCTGTGGAGATTAACCTGTGCGGCTCAGCATACGGGGGACCTGTGCCGCCATGAAATGGCACGACCCGATTTAGGGTCACGTTCAGAACCCGAAAAAAGGAAACTTTTTATAGATTTTAATTAGATTTTATTTACTAATTAATGGCGCAATTATAACAATAAAAGATGTCTACATATGGCATTTAGGGGGTCAGATCATAGGAGGGCGCTAAAGGACCCCTATCATGTCCTGGGCCCCACCATGTAACTGCACCAGTCTCTCCAAGTCTTTTATGATTAAAACCCCAGAACCTGTAATCTGGATATTGCTCATAGGTGTTATTTAGGCACGGTATAGCGGTATTTCCAGGCCGCAGTATGGTCAGGTGGTATTATTAGCACCCGGTATGGCGCTATAACTTAACCACTGAACCATCATATTTATGCACCGTACAGTGTCACTATCAGGGTACTGTATGATATCATTATTTTGGTGCTACATAGTGGTAATGTTTGGACACTTTATGGCATTATTATTCCCAAACTATATGGTATTATTAAGGCACTATATAGCAGTATTATAGAAGCTAAATATAGCCTTTTATTAGGGTACTACAATGCATCATTATTAAAACACTACATGGTATTATCAGAACACTGTATGACTTTATTATATAAGCACTACATGTCAATATTATTTTAGCACTATATGGTGGTATTATTTGGGAGCTAATTGGTGTAGTTATAATTAGAGCACCATATGGCAATATTATTTAGGCATTACATGATATTAATTTTACAGCCCTGTATTATGGTATTATTTAGGCACTATTTGATGTTATTAAGGCACTGTGTTGCGGTATTATTTATGCACTATATGGTGTTAGTTAGAAGCTCTATAGTGGTATTTGTTAGGCGCTACATGGTGTTTTGTTGGTACTGCATGGTATTGTTTAGGCATTACATGGTGTTTTATTAGCATTGGCATTATTATTTAGGCACGACATGATGTTTTAGTGGCACTATTATTTAGGCACTACATGTTTCATTGGCACAGTATGGCATTATTATTTAGGCACTGCATGGTGTTTTATTGGCACTGTATGGCATTATTATTTAGGCACTACATAGCACAATTCTTGGACACTGTGTGATATTTTATTTACAGTAAGTCCTACATGCCGTTATTATTTTAACATGTGTGGCGCTGTTATTTTGGTTTATGTTAACTACGTATTCAAAAGACGAACACAGGTTTAATTTTCCAGACGCAGGTTACGAGAAACTCAGTCACTGGGTACAAGGTTCCACATTCAAGACAAGGACTTTGGTACCAATATATAGACAGGACGGGTCCAGGGGCAAAGACATCTGCTTTCCTAGAACTGATAGCAGGCAGACCAGGCGGACCAAGCACACATGGCTAGGCTCAGGAACCTGATGAGGAGCTCTGGCCATGCCCAACAGGGAAGAGGAACTTTAAATAGGAGCTGCCCCCCCCAATAGGCTGGGGACAGCAATTCAAGCGCACACCCTGCCCCTAATAAAAGCGGGGAAGGTGTTGCCGCGCGCACCCTAAGCACACACAGAAACCAGTACAGCACAGAAACTGAGGCCTGGACACACGTGGAAAGTCATGCACCAGCTGCAGAGGACCTCACAACCTGGGGAGAGCTTCACAGCGACAGCCAGGGACCGCACACACGGATGGTTGTGCAGCGGAGCAAAGACGTACGGCTACTCAGCAGAGCAGGGAACTGAGCCGCATCCATCCAGGTAACAGTCAACAGTATCCCAGCTGGTCAGAGGGAAACAAGGCACCGGCATCCCGGCGTTACAGTATCCCAGCTGGTCAGGGGGGAAGCAGCAAAGGGTAAGAGCACAGACATGAAGAGTGACGCCAGGGAAACACGGCACAGACACAGCGGCGTTACAGCTTTTACTTCTGTGTCGCCCCCCGCTGAGATTTATGCAAGGTAGGAAGCTGACTTGTGCCGTGAACAGAAGATTAAAGAGTTGTAATATTGTTTGCATTCGGAATATTGCTTACCTCCAGAACGTTCACACTTATTCCTGCGACGGAAAGTGATGATTTATACATCTGCCTGCGCCATGGAGAGGCTTTTATGCTCTTTGCATAAAATAATGATACGCTTCCCCCCCCTTCAATTATACAGTGGGTGTATGGCATGAAATATTACTGACATTGTGCTCGACCCGCGCTATTTACATATATTTCATATTTACGCGTTCCGGACTGCGCTATCCTCCATTTGCCTAATGCAAATATTAAAGGGTATGAATACTTTTGCAAAAGAAAAAAAAGAATAATCCATTACCATTTTGAGTACACAGCTCCTATGTGATCTATGCGTCTCCACGATTGCAGACTACAAAATGATCCCTGTGACCCCACCATACAATTGTAACAAACGCTCAGCAGTGTATTAGAAATCTCCCACTAGAACGGGCGCAGCAACTTTTGCATTCATTAAACTTTCGAGACATTTGTTTTCACTTAAATCCATATATTTTAGCCTTGAACCATTTTTTTGCAACTGATTTTTGTTAAAATATTTGCAATGTTTGGCATTTTTTTTCTCCTTCACAGAATGAGTTAACTGAGAATCAGTCAGTGAGCTCCTTCTGAGAAGAGCGCTTGTGAAACCATTTTATCTGTCTTTTTCTAAACTCCCCCGTGCTGACTGATGAGCGCTGACCACATCGAAGTTGAACCAAACTTTCATGTGCTCATAAATCAACTGAAAAAAAAAAACTGAGAAAAGAGTTAGAAATTCCTTGTCGGAACAAGCTCACTGACAGATTCTCAGTTAACTCATTCTGCGGCCGGCAAATGGTGCCAAATTTTTAATGAAAACCAATTGCAAAAATAATTTTTAGCCCAAGATACATGCATTTCAATAAAAAATTACCCCCCAAAGGTGTTTGCATTTTTTAATACCCCCTAAGAAATTGTACAGTGTGAGTGAATAGTCAGTATTTTGTCAAAGGGTGTTGTGCAAGAGTTTAAAATCGTGGCTGCTTTATTTCCCCAAAAACAGAGCCACTCTTATGCACTGGCTGAGTGCAGTATTGCAGTTTTCCCCTAATTAGCCCCTCATAATTAATTTCTCAGCTTTTCCTCTAGCCGTCAACATAGTATAGCAACGTAGCACAGATTTCCTGGAATATTACATCTCAAGAGAAATTAAGGAGTTAACTCTTACCTCCTGCCAGTCAACCAAATCTGGCGTCAACATCCGGAGGGGAGGAAAAAGAAAAGCAAAATTGCACATCACAAAGCATCAGACTAACACCTAAGATTCCGGCTGCTGATGCCAATGTCAGAGATCTAACGTCCGTGCCCATCGCGGTACCATTAATTTTATTCCCCCCAAATACTGATGAGAATTAGTCTCCAATAAAAAAAAATATATGCAAAAAAGTGACGCAACATTCGCCTCCCCATAGAAAAAAATCAAAGGTGGTGTGTGAACAGGGTTGAAATGGGCCGGCGTCACTTCCAATATACACAGTTGCTTTCTTATTTCCCGATTTCGAGTGCGGCACGGTCTCAAAGCAATTTAGGGCAGGATAGGTATAAATATGGCCCCGGGCTGACGACTGCTTATGTTATGGCATAATAAGATTGAAAGTCATCTCAGCGAGTGCGGCGACTGGAAGTGTTTGCAGAGAAGGGTCGTCCTTCTGACAAAGAAGAATGCGCATCAGATCAAGAATTACCCACGATCAGACTCCACTTTTTATTTTTTGCTTAAGAAAGGGGATAAGAAGAGATCAGTTTTCTTAAAAACGAAAATATTTCACTAACATCGATTAAAAAGTAACCGGTTTTCTGCAACGATAAAAATGAGCCTGCTTTCAGCAGCTGCTTGACATCAAGCACTCACTTAACCAGAACTGTAACTTGATCTTACAGAGCCCCAATTCCTTTGGCAGTTTATTACACTGGGGATCTTCTTTTGTGACCTATGGTCTCCTTAGACACCAGGGATTGGCTGCTATTGATACTTCAGCACCCCCTATAGGAAAACCAATGGCATAGAAAAGGGGATTAAAGGAGTTTTTTTTCAATAAATTACAATATTTCGCTTCCATTTCCAAGATAAGTTAAAATATTTGGTGACTCGTGAACTAAAACAATGGATGGAAACAACGATAACAATATGACTGCTGCACTCATTTAACCAAAATTGTAACATGATGCAACTGAGCCCCATTTTCATGGGCCATTTATTACACTGATGTCTTCCTACAAGTATATGGACCTTGGAGCATAAGAAGCCCCCGGGTCTCTTTGTGCGGGATTCTTTATACTCATCCTATTATTTGTATCTTTCTATTAGTAAACAAACGCCATAAATAATACCGCATGTCACAGAGTAACAATGTATCGTTAGCCCACATGTATCCACTGGTTTGTGTCTTGCGCTCTTTATTCCATGTGTTTTGTGCTTTTTCCATCCTCTTATGGTAACATAACATTGAAACAAGTGTGTGAATAGTCTGTGCTAGAAGGAAGGTCATCCGTAGACACAATACTGTCACCGCACACGTATACAGCTCGGCATTCACAGAATGCGAGGATGTGAATATACGGCTGCTCTAATAGCCTGGCGTACAATGGAAGCCATCGTGCGTAGCGGGTGATGTTCTCATTATGTAGGGCTGCAGGCAAATGAATAGGAAATCCTGGCTTCTCCATTTCTATCACTCACAGTGAGATACACGAGTCCCAGCCCCAATATTTATACCGCTCTGAAATGCATTGACCTGACACCGGAGTCTGAGATGACGAGCAGCAATCGCTGAGTGACGCTATTAAGGGGCCTCTTTCCCCCTGATGTGCACCCATTGTACACAGCGAACGGGGAAGCTGTGAGGGCTCAAACAATTTATGGCAAAGTCTCTCTTTTGTTTGGATGCAGCTGCCATATCTGATATTATTGTACTTTTCATCTCTTATCTCTTTTATAGGTCCAAGTTTAAAAAGTCATTTGCAAAACAATGCAGAAAATAACACCACCATAATTGCCTTATAGTACTTTAATACAGTGCCTAAATAATACCACCATATTGGTCCTAAATAACACCTTCATGTAGTGCCCTAATAATGAAACCATATACGGTAGTTTCTAAATGATCACACCGAGCAGTTCCCAAAATACCGTTATATAGTTTTTAAATGTTACTGCCATATAGTGCTCTAATAAAACCACCTTGTAAGATATAATCTCTGAATAATACCACCATATTGTCTTCTAATAATACCATTATATGCATTAGGAATAACATTGGTACTTAGTGTCCTAAAAATGCCACCATATAGTCTCTAAATACAACTGCAATTTATTGACCAAAACATACCACTATATAGTGCCCTAATCTAGATCCTAAATAATACTATGATGTAGTATCTAAATTATACCACTGTGTAGTACTCTCAGAATACCACCAGATGGTACATAAATATTACTGCCATATAATGCTCTAAAATTACCAACATATAGCTCTTAAATGAAACCACCATACAGTATCTAATACCACTATATAGTTACTGACTAATGTCATTATATAGCCCCTAAATAAAACCGCCATATAGTATCTAAATAATACCACTATATAGTTCTTGAATAATATCACCATATAGCCCCTAAATAAAATCATCATAGTATTTAAATAATACCATTATATAGCCCCTAAATAAAACCACCATATAGTATCTAAATAATACTACTATATAGTTCCTGAATAATATCACCATATAGCCCCTAAATAAAATCATCACATAGTATCTAAATAATACTACTATTTAGTCACTGAATAATATCACCATATAGCCTATAAATAAAACCACCATATAGTATCTAAATAATACCACTATGTAGTTCCTGAATAATATCACTATATAGCCCCTAAATAAAACCGCCATAATAGTATCTAAATAATACCACTGTATAGTTCCTGAATGTCACCATATAGCCCCTAAATAAAACCATCACATAGTATCTAAATAATACCACTGTATAGTGTTACTGAATGCCACCATATAGCCCTTAAATAAAACCATCACATAGTATCTAAATAATACCACTGTATAGTTCCTGAATAATGTCACCATATAGACCCTAAATAAAACCGCCATATAGAATCTAAAAAAATACCACTATGTAGTTCTTCAATAATGTCACCATATAGTTCCTAAATAAAACTGCCATATATTGTCAAAACTAGATTGTGGCCCGATTCTAATGCATCGGGTATTCTAGAATATGCATGTCCCCGTAGTATATGGACAATGATGATTCCAGAATTCGCGGCAGACTGTGCCCGTCGCTGATTGGTCGAGGCAACCTTTATGACATCATCGTCGCCATGGCAACTATTATGACATCTACGTCGATACTGTGCCCGTCGCTGATTGGTCGAGGCCTGGCGGCAGACTGTGCCCGTCGCTGATTGGTCGAGGCAACCTTTATGACATCATCGTCGCCATGCTGTGCCCGTCTCTGATTGGTCGAGGCCTGGCGGCCTCGACCAATCAGAGACGCGGGATTTCCAGGACAGACAGACAGAAAGACAGACAGAAAGACAGACAGACAGACGGAAAAACCCTTAGACAATTATATATATAGATAATACTGCCATATCACTCATAAAATGCCCCAATATCACTACCATATAGTTAATAAATAATACCACAGTGTAATATATGAATAATATTGCCTTATCTATCCTAAACATACGGCTCTGTAGTGACCTTATATCCTCACCATAAAGTTACTAAATATTACCACGATTTAATGCCGCGAAGACCTCAGAGGTTTGAGAACATTAGGGATCAAACAGCAACATGAAAGCCAAGGAGCCCACCAGACAGGTCCGGGATAAAGATGTGGAGAAGAGTAAAGTAGGGTTAGGTTACAAAAAATAGGCCAAGCTCTGAACATCTTTACAGAGCGCTGTTCAATCCATCATCCAAAAATGGAAGGAGTATAGCACAACTGCAAACCTACCAAGATGTGGCCGTCCACCTACCACTATATCACTATACCGCTATATAGTTCTTAATTAATGCCACTTTATACCAACTCAATTCCAAAATCTTTTTTTTGTAGCAAAAAGACAAAACAAAAACATAGTTTCTGTAAATCCCTTTGACTCTTTATCCGGCAAGATCTCTTTGGTGCAATATTTGCAGAAAGAAATGACCATTGAATAGGCTCCTTACAGACTTAGAGCCCAAACATTCTCAACATCCTGACTTTTTGTGACTTCGCCTTTCATCTGTTCCCCAATCTCTTCTCTTTGAATAGTTTTCAGTGGAGGCGACTATTTCATTTCCTAATTTCGCTCCTTGTATCTAGTCTCCGCTTCTTTTGTGAATGCTAATACCTGTGCAATTAAAGGTCAGGTAGCAGCTGGAAAATACGGATGAAGGATGCGGTCTCTAATTAAGTTATTGTCGGAGCTGAAAGAATCATTGTAATCAGACGGAGCGCAACAATGTAACCGCGTCAACGTAAGTGATAATTATGATGATGATGGGACTGGACGGGGGGGTGTAATGTCTTCACATTACCATCTCTGTGCTATGTCCGAAGTATAGGTCTACTATTATTGGTTTTGTCATTATTTTCCAGCTTTCAGATGAGAACTAATTGGCTTCTTCCAGTGTTTAAGCTGTAAGCTAAGTAGGTAAGATATAAACATTTCATAGTCTCATCATGCCATTTTGGCCTGGTCACCTTGCCGTTGATGCCTTGCGGGGTTTAAGTAACAATTTTCAACCAGACCCTCAATGTCTGGTAAGAGGAGGAAGGAAGCATAAGCAAGACAGAAGAGCAATGATCACTATATTGATTGAGGGCGACCGGCAATGCAGCAAGCAAGTCACAAAAAGTTGCAACCAGTTGTATATTGTTACTTGCTTGCCTCGGTACAGGCGGGTCACAATGGGACCCCATTTACTTGCATTATGCTACAATGTTGCAGCGATTTTTGGCTGCTCGACCTGTGTCACAGCTAAGTTCACTGTGTGGCCCCAGCCTTAAAATAGATTTTATCAGTTATGGTGCTACATGAGATCCAGGATCCTTAGCTGGTGCTCCACCACAGAAGTAAAAACTCAATAGGAATCATTAAAAATAGGTCAAAGCATCAGGACAAAAGCTAGACATGAGAACAACTTACATGTTTACTTTTCTATTGGAAAATCGTATATGTTACAGGAAGGAAAATGGAGGCTAATGTGAACCTATCATTGCCTCGTACAGCTCCATAATAGGAGAAATGATGGCAAGGAAAATGTGAAGTGAGAACCTTTCCTTGTCCTTAACTTTTCACTCTGGTGGAGTGTTGACCAATACCAGGATTTACCAGGGGCCCCCTATGTATGAGTTTCAACTTGTAAAGTTCATAAGTTATAGGTCAGTTTCCTCAATCTTCTTAGCAGAGATTCTACAGGGACATGTCAATTTTTCAAAAACTTCTTATTGACCATTGATCATACAGTATATACAGTATAGTGAGATTTTTGACTTATGGAGACTTGGCCTCTTGGATGATGACGACACATAGACATTTGGAGATCTGGTTCCCTCTTGGCTTCAGGGAAGTGCAATCATATTAATGCACTATCTTGTTTTGATCTTTACCAAGAATGAAGTTTGAAATATGTGTGTGTATATATATATATATATATATATATATATATATATACACTAGAAGCACCATCAGTACATGAATGCCGCATCAGAAACACCATCAGTACATAAACACGTCACTACAGCCACCTTCAGTACTTGAATGCATCTCCAAAACCACTATCAGTACATGAATACTGCAACAAAAGCACCATCAGTACATGAAGACATTGGCAAAACCACCATCAGTACATGACTACATCACCAGAACCACAACCAATACATGGCTATGTCAACAGAACCATCATCAGTACATGAATACTGCATGCCAGAGCCATGTCATGCACTATGTATGTATGTATATGAGGTTTGAAACGTGTGAGTATACATAAAAGTGTATATATATATATATATATATATATACACATACACATTCTATATATATGTATACGTTTACTAATTAGTTAAAGGGGGCACCACAGAGCATTAGAAGCTGGGATCCAACCATGACCTCAAGATACCATGTAGACACAAAAACAAGAAAAAGCAGAGGCCATAAAAAATGGGGATCACCAAGCAGCATGGATATGTGCAGAAACAACACAACTTTATTAAGGTGAAAACAGTGGATATATGGTATATATGTATATGTTTAAATATATATATGTTTCAAACTTTATATACATATACAGTACATATATAGTGCACGACATGGCTCTGGCGCCGTATTCTAGTGTGGTATTCATTTACTATTGATGGCTGTGGTGTTATATTTATGTACTGATGATGATTTTGGTTTTGTATTCATGTAGTGATGATGGTTCTGGTGATGAATACAGAGACAGTAGGCAGATAGGTGGGTTATGTCAGGACACGGCAGGCAGGTGGAGTACAGGAAACCATAAGTGGGCGGAAGTAATATCGGGGGACCACATGTATGTAGATAAGTGATGTCTAGAAGACTGCAGGCAGCCAAGTGGAGTACATGGAATTGCAGTCAGTCAGAAGACATCCAGGAAACCACAGGCAAGTAGGCGGTTGACGTCCAGGAGGCTGCAAACGGCAGCTGAGCAGGTCAAGATGTATAGAGCAAGCAGGGTGTAGCAATAATGACATTTTAATACCAAGACACGTGTGTATGTCTTGGTGAGCCTTATATAGGTCCGGGCGGATGATCGCATGTGATGATGTCAGGCCATCTGCGAAGCCTGAAGTGAAGCACAACATGTAGTGGACTGGTGTGAAGGAAGCAAGGCACGGATCCAGAACAGGTGCGTAGCAGTCGTATTTTGGGATGTTGGAGAGACCCTAAAATCATGTTTCTTTCTCATTTTACGCTTGGTTGTGTAGTCACCAATTTGCAAAAATAAAAGCAAAATGACAAATTTGCTTAATCCATACATCTGATGGCTCCTTGTCGAGTGTAACAGATGCTCAATGTCCAATCCGAGACTACGAGATCAGAATTCTGGAGTAAAACTGTTTGAAAAATCAATTTTTGGGCATCTTGAAGTTGCGCAACATTTTTGAGACTTTTGGTGATTTTACTCCAGGTTTGGTTATTTCCCCTAACTTTTTGAAAGTTGGGTAGAACTTGACCAAGAAGGGGCCTGACTGTGCACAGAATCCATTAAGAGGTCACGAATTGGCGCATCTTTCTCCAGCTTCATCAAAACTGGTGTATAAAAGGCTTGTAGTCTGAGAAGACCGGAATACCAGATTATAACGTTTTATTCAACTGTCTTGATTTTGAACTAATGGACTTTGACAGATCTGGAGGGAAAGCGTCTAAACTAAAGCTTCACAGTCTGCAGATGTGTATCGTGGAGCTCGGGGGGAAGGGTTCATTTGACAGGAGGCCATTCATTAAATAATGCAAGATGTCTAATATTTGCATGAAACTCCTCAACAGATTTGCCGATGGAACTTGGATCTGGAGTTATTGGATTTTCGGTATTTTAAGGATGACAGAGATGTTCTGAGGACTTCTGGGCTCTGGTGTGTAATTTGTCTCACACCACGTCTCAGCTGAAGACTGATTTACTTCCCTCCTGCAGACATATCATTGCTCGTGCCCACATACTGCTGGGATTCTGCTTAGCTAGAGGTCGGTGTGTTTGGTGACACGCATAATCCTATCACAGAGACATTATCGAGACAATAAGCTCTCTCTCGCTCAATTCTTTTGGTATTAATGCCTGCTATGAAATATCTCCAAAGGTATATTTTCTGGCTAATTGCTTTAGCGGGGGTGCCAGCCTTACAATAAGTCTATTTTAATTAGCCTTTGCTAGGGAAGAGTGTCTACTGTATGGTCTACCTGCTCCTGTGTGCTCATAGCCACCCAGCTTGCCAAAGTACCCTTGGAATTAGCCATAATTTAGTAGTCTATTATAATGCAAGGATTTTTTCTGCTCTTTAATGATGTGAGGATTAAACGTGGAAACTATAGGATGGATCCACTGGACCATGACAACGAACCTCCCACGGGCGAGCTGACCAAGTGCACCACCCCCTATACAGGGAGCGTTAGGGGCATGCCCGAGGGAGACTATCGCCACGGCAGCTGGTAAAGGACAGGCAAGAAGGAAACAAAAAGGGTACAATAAGGACCAACGAGGAGACAGAAACAGGGAGAGCGTGGGAATGCGGACTGGACGGAGGAGAAAAACAGGAGGAATAACCACGAGAGCAGGGACCGGAGGAAGGACACGGAAGACAGGCTGGAGACTGGAACACGGACTAGGAGGAAGACGGAGGCAGGCTGGGATACTGGAACACAGATAGGAAGGAAGACACCGGAGGACAGGCAGGCAGGGACACTGGAACACGGACTGGAAGGGAGACACTGGAGGACAGGCACTAGGAGGGAGCAAGGAGAAGACCAAGATTAGTTACAACGGAAGTGAGCGGTGAACAACCAGACAGGAAAGAACGCCGTGGAGCCAGATTCACTTGACGGAGACAAATGACAATCAGGCACCGCCGATAGGAAGAGGCGGCCTGATAAAGAGAGTGGAGGCATACCTTCCAGGTGGGAGTGCACAGGGCGGCGCAGAAGACACGGCCAGGCTTCAATGAAAGATGTGTGCATGTGCGCCGAGGAACCCAGAGCGCGTGCGCACCCGAGGAGGAGCGGGAGCCGAGCGCGCAGGGAGAGAAGACCGGAAGCAAGCAGGGACGTGCCGGGACACTGCAGCGAGGTGAGTATGAGGCACATGCGGCGAGGCAGGCGGGAGCATAACAGTACCCCCCTTATGACCCTCCCTCCTAAGAGCCGAAAGAAATTTTGCCACAATGAGTCGCCAGAATGTTCTCCCGAGTCTCCCAAGATCTCTCCTTGGGTCCAAAACCCTTCCAATCAACCAGGAAAAAGGCCCTTCCTCTAATTTTTTTCATAGCAAGAATGTCTTTAACTTCAAAGACATCATTACAAAAACTAGGCTGAGGAGAACGATTGAATGTGGAATGGAACCGATTGAGGACCACAGGCTTCAGGAGGGAACATGAAAAGAATTGGGGATGCGAAGAGAAGCAGGAAGTTTTAACTTATAAGAGACATTATTGATACGGGACAAGACCTCAAAGGGCCCAATATAGCGGAGACCCAGTTTGTGCGAGGGCATTTTTAAGCGGACAAACTTGGAAGAAAACCACACCTTATCACCGGGCTGAAAAAGAGGAGATTCCAAGCGCCTCTTGTCCGCATGTTTTTTCATTCTGGCGCAGGCCAGTTCAAGAGCGGTCCTGGTCTCCTGCCAAATCCTAGAGAACTCCCCGGACAAAAGATCGGCCGCTGGGACACCTGAGACCGGAGGAACCGAAAGTGGAACACCAGGATATTGCCCGTAGACGATGAAGAAAGGAGACCTGGAATCTACCCAGTCGTTCTGATGAGAGTTAGAAAAGTGACAAAGATAAGACACCAGAGTTTGATTGGTATGTTCCACTTGACCATTGGTTTGTGGGTGGTAGGCAGATGAAAAATCAAGCGAGATGTCCATGAACTTGCAGAGAGACCTCCAAAAACGAGAGGTGAACTGCACCCCTCTATCCGAAACAATATGTTGAGGAAGACCGTGAATGCGAAAAATATGATGAATAAAAGCTCTCGCCAACTCAGGTGCAGAAGGTAATAGAGGAAGAGATCTAAAGTGAGCCATCTTGGAGAACCTATCAACGACAACGGTGCAACCGGAAGATCGAGGCAGATCGGTGAGAAAGTCCATTGCAATGTGTTGCCAAGGAGCAGATGGAATAGGGAGCGGATGAAGCAAACCGGAGGGTAAATGCCTAGGAGTCTTATTCTTGGCACAAGATGGACAGGAGACAATGAAGCTTCGGATATCCTGAGGAAGAGTCGGCCACCAATAAAAGCGGGACACAAACGAGTGTTTTCTTGAAGCCGACATGACCTGCCAATTTGGAAGCATGTCCCCAGCGAAGGACCTGTCTTCTGTTGCACACAGGAATGAAAGTTTTACCAGGAGGTAGAGAAGACAAACTAACAGGTGCCACCATGATGACCTTAGATGGATCCAAGATATGCGAGGGCTCCTCCTCAGAATCAGAAGATAAGAAGGACCTGGACAAAGCGTCAGCCTTGAGATTCTTGTTATCCGGACAAAAATGCAACTCAAAATTAAAATGGACAAAAAACAAAGACCATCTAGCTTGCCGAGGATTAAGTCTCTGAGCAGAACGGATGTATGCCAGGTTCTTGTGATCCGTGAAGACTTTAAATGGGTGAACAGCTCCCTCCAAAAGGTATCTCCACTCCTCAAAAGTCAACTTGATGGCTAAGAGCTCCCTGTCGCCGATGGAATAGTTCCGTTCTGAGGAAGAGAATGTCTTGGAGAAGAAACCGCAGGGAACCAACTTTCCAGAAGATGACCTTTGAGAAAGTACGGCTCCAGCGGCAGATGCATCAACCTCCAGAACAAAAGGTTTATTCACCTCCGGACAATGTAGTACTGGAGCCAGAGGCAAAGGCTTGTTTCAGAGACGAGAAAGCATCTAAGGCTTCAGATGACCAGATGTGAGGATTGGACCCCTTTCGAATCAGAGCGGTGATAGGACCGGACAAGGAAGAGAAATGAGGGATGAACTACCGATAGTAATTTGCGAAACAAAGGAATCGCTGGATAGCTTTGACAGTCACCATTAGGACGTGGCCAGTTGAGTACGGCAAACACCTTCTCCGGATCCATGCAAAGACCTGAGTCAGAGATAATGTAACCTAAGAAGGGAAGAGACGGCTGTTCAAAGGCACATTTTTCCAGCTTGGCATAAAGGTGATTCTCTCTCAAGCGTAGTAGAACCAGACGAACATGCTTTCTGTGGGCAACCAGATCCGGAGAAAAAATAAGGATATCATCCAAGTAAACCACCACACAGGTGTACAGAAGATCTCAAAAAATTTCATTCACGAATTCCTGGAACACAGCAGGAGCATTGCATAAACCAAAGGGCATGACTAAATACTCGTAGTGCCCGTCCCTGGTGTTAAAGGCGGTCTTCCACTCGTCGCCAGAACGAATACGGACTAAATTGTAGGCCCCACGGAGATATAGTTTTGTAAAAATGCGTGCTCCTCGTAGTCGATCAAATAGTTCCGGAATAAGAGGAAGTGGGTACTTGTTCTTAATTGTGATATTGTTAAGGCCCCGGTAATCGATGCAGGGACGGAGAGACCCATCCTTCTTCTTGACAAAAAAGAAACCCGCGCCTGTGGGTGAAGATGACTTCCGGATAAAACCTCTGGCAAGATTCTCCTGGACATACTCAGTCATAGCTTGAGACTCGAGAGGATTCAGTGGGTAAATTCGCCCCCTGGGTGGTGTTGTGCCGGGTACTAGGTCGATCGGGCCATCAAACGGACGATGTGGGGGCAAGTTCTCTGCCTCTTTTTTGTCAAAGACGTCCGAGAAGGACCAGTAGGCAGAAGGCAAACCTGCAGGTGCCAGATTAGACTGAAGAGACCTTACAGGTTGCACGGAAAGAAGACACCTGGTCTGACAGGCATGACCCCAGCGTAGGACATCACCCGATCGCCAATCCAGGACAGGTTCATGAGTTCTTAACCATGGAAGACCCAGTAGGAACGTATGGGACAGCGAAGGCAGCACATAGAAGGCAATCTTCTCCCGATGCAGGGCTCCGATCTGTAACTCCACTTCTTCAGTGACGAGGGTAACGGTCTCCCGCAAGGGCCTACCATCGACCGAAGCTAACTGCCGGGGAGTCTCCAAAGATTTGACAGGAATGTGGAGTCTCTTGACTGCCTCTAGCTGGATAAAGTTCCCTGCAGCACCAGAATCAACATAAGCCACCTCAGAAAAATGACTGGTACCAAAACTAACTAAAACGAAAAGAGTTAAAGGTAGACAGGATTCACAAATACCTAGGGAGGCCTCTCTTACCTGGCCTAGGCGGAAGCGTCTCCCGGCCTCATCGGACAGGAACGCAGAAGATGAGACGAGCTGCTGCAGTAGAAACAGAGACCCTGAGCGATTCTTTCTTTGCGGCGTAGTTCGGCTGGGCGAAGACGATCCACCTGCATGGGTTCAGGAGGCGAAACCGGAGGTGAAGAAACCAATCGTGAAGAGGAAGAACTGGAAGAAGCTGAAGGTAGGCGAGAAGATCTTCTCTCTCGCAGTTTCACGAAGCCGTTCCTGGAAACGAAGATCGATGCGAGTAGCCAAGGATATGAGATCCTCCAAAGATGTTGGTGTGTCTCGACCCGCCAGCTCGTCCTTGATTCGAGACAACAGACCTCTCCAAAAGGCTCCCACCAAGGCCTCATTGTTCCATCCTAACTCAGATGACAAAGTACAAAACTGAATGGCGTACTGGCCGACAGAAAGAGAACCTTGGCGGAGATTAAAAAGAGACTCGGTAGTAGAGACCAAGTGTCCGGGTTCATCGAACACCTTACTGAGAGTCACCAAAAAATTGGCGAGTTGGGAAACTAGAGGATCATCCCGCTCCCAAAGTGGATTAACCCAGGCCAAAGCCTCCCCCTCCAGGTGAGACACAACAAAAGCCACCGTAGCCCGATCAGTGTGGTATAGTTGCAGCAAAAGCTCAAAGTGTAATTGGCACTGGTTTAAAAAACCTCGACATAACTTGGGATCTCCACTATAGCGTGGAGGTTTGGCCAGGCGAGGTGGTGGATGCGGAGCGGGAACAGGAGCCGAAGCAGCTGACTGCATGGAAAGCAGACGATTATCCAGCAAAGCAATATAATTTAGAATGTGACCCTGGGTGTCGCGTTGCTGGGCGAGTTCTTGCTGGAGACTTGCCATCTGGGATGCGTTGCCAGGATCAGAGGGCTGTAACGCCAATAAGCGGAATTCCATGGCTTTTAAAAAGGCCATGATCCTATTCTGATTCTCTCGAAGAACCCCAAGCTCTTTCTGTACGGAAAAAGGAGTACCAGCGGGGTCCATGGCCTGATTGTACTGTGAGGATTAAACGTGGAAACTATAGGGTGGACCCACTGGACCGTGACAATGAACCTCCCATGGGCGAGCTGACCAAGTGCACCACCCCCTATACAGAGAGCGTTAGGGGCATGCCCGAGGGAGACTATCGCCACGGCAGCTGGTAAAGGACGGGCAAGAAGGCAACTAAAAGGGTACAATAAGGACCAACGAGGAGACAGAAACAGGGAGAGCATGGGAATGCAGACTGGATGGAGGAGACGAACAGGAGGACTATCCACGAGAGCAGGGACCGGAGGAAGGACACGGAAGACAGGCTAGAGACTGGAACATGGACTAGGAGGAAGACGGAGGCAGGCTGAGATACTGGAACACGGATAGGAAAGAAGAGACCGGAGGACAGGCAGGCAGGGACACTGGAACACGGACTGGAAGGGAGACACTGGAGGACAGACACTAGGAGGGAGCAAGGAGAAGACCAAGATTAGTTACAACGGAAGTGCCGTGGAGCCAGATTCACTTGACGGAGACAAATGACAATCAAGCACCGCCGATAGGAAGAGGCGGCCTGATAAAGAGAGTGGAGGCATACCTTCCGGGTCGGAGTGCACAGGGCGGCGCAGAAGACATGGCCAGGTTTCAATGAAAGCCGTGTGCGCGTGCACCGAGGAACCCAGAGCGCGCGCGCACCCGAGGAGGAGTGGGAGCCGAGCGCGCAGGGAAAGAAGACCGGAAGCAAGCAGGGACGCATCGGGATGCCGCAGCAAGGTGAGTATGAGGCAAACAAATGAGCATCGGCACGTCATTAGCTTATGTTTAGATGTACAGGCTAATGGGCAGATATTATTAATCCATGGTGTGAAAACTTGTGTAAACGTGTTTGGAGCGTGCACCATGGGTAACCGGCTGCCGAGATGCCAGAGAAATGTCACAGTCCTAATTGATCTTTGCAGCGACTGATGCTCGATAGAAACTCTAAGCAGAATTGGGAAAATTCTACATTGTATGTAGAGCCAGAATGGAGAGAATCATGTTAGGTGGGCTACATAGTGGGGAATGAGGAGCCTTGGAGCTTCAGATAATTGCCCCTCGCTAGAGTTCTTCATCCTATGTAGAGCGGCTCTGACAAAATCAGTGGAGGCCACATCAGAAGATGGCCTAAAATTTGGAAACGAGCTATGAGCCACCAACGAAGAAGGAGAACTCTACTCATGCAGCTAGATCCTGATTCTGCGCTTCCACCAGATGGATGAGCCATGTCCACCTTCTCCATAACAATCTACTTGTAGGGATCTGGTCCGACCTTGAATCCAAACCTCATAAGTGGCACTGGGAACACTGCACCCACAACCCAAAAAGTCGCCGAGCTTACTTTTACCTCCCAAACTGGTTGGTGGATTCTTGTGGAACTCCTTATGGCCAGAAGCTCCATACAGACGTGTCCACCATTATCGTTGGTCGAAATTGGGTAATCACTCCAGATTCTTCCAATACTAATTAGATATTTATGACAAGCTTATAAAAGGCTTCAATTCACATAACTATCAAGTGACCACGTGCAGACACGTATCAAAACTTTGTGTGTAGAGTATTGAGAAAATGTTTTATCCAATGCTGATGATCTTGTGTCACACATCTGGGGACATGTCAAGGCAAGCTAGGACAAAGCTGGTCTGCTGCCACATATGCATCCAATAGGCTCGGTGATGGTCTATGGATGGTCCCACAGCCTCTTACTTCACCATTTTTAAATCCTTACCTGGATCTGTTAGTGCTGGCAATGGAGTAAGCGGCATTGCTAGCATCTCTGGGCAGTGCAGGTGATGTTCACCTAAGAATATTGATGTAGTTGTGACGTGTTGCCACCAGGCTTGGGTCATAAGCTCCCTGCTCTGACCACTGGGGCAGCACCACACCCTATTTAATCTCCCAGCAGTCTGCTGGAAGTTGCCAGTGTTGTCTGGTTTACCTTATACCTCCCTAGTGCTATTTATCTGCTGGTCTCCTGTTTCTGATCCGACTTGATTATGACCTTGATTTCTCCACAATCCATTCTGACTTTGACCTCGGTTTGTCTAGCGTCACTTCCAAGAGTCCTCTTACTCCAGTTGTTTTTTTCAGCTGATGTTGTCCCTGGTTCCATTCCTCCAGTTAATAACTAATGTGTTTTGACTGCTTTTGTTCTGGTTCGCTCCACCGGGCAGCAGCTACTCTATGGATGCAACCCAGGGGGCCCAGTTGTAAGTCCTGATCCCTGTATAATGGTTTTAGGAAGAAGTTCAGAGTTCCTTTGATACCTGCTTGATGAAGTGACTAGTGCCAAGTCTGTCCGAAGTAACCAGACTGTATCACACAGACTTGACAGCCATTACGTCTACAGATGTTTCTCTTGTAGGACAACCTCTTGGTCAAACATCACGAATGACGGCGACAATGCCAATCCCAAAGGTTAAGTGTAAAAATTGGAAAAAAATCTAAAAGTGCATCCTCCGTGTCAAGATGATGATTATACACTTGTGCCATATATCAATAGGTTATTTGTGATTCATTATATCAGGAATAGACCCAAGGTGAAAAGTCACTGGACCATTGGAGTCAATTATTGGTGAAACCTCTGATGGACCTTTCCGATCATGGATGTAATGATACCCTACCTCACTAACATTTTTTTTCTGATGTCCACATGTTAAAACCTTCCCCTCGCTTTGTTGCGTTGAACGTGGCTCGTGGCACAGCTCCCTATTGTGCGTCGCCACCTCTCTGCTTCTAACAATGACTCATCCAGAAATCAGATCTTCTGGGACTACGAATGTTATCCAAGAGTGGAGATTCTCACTGTAATATGCATATATTATCCAAAAGATACATTTATATGGAAAATCCTTTTAAAAAATATGTCCTTTTTCCCTTTTTTCCTTGAATTGAGAAATTGTAAACTTCCAATTACCGGTGGATGTATCGAGCAAGACACTTATCTCAATATGTTGCTTGCTGAGTGCGAAGCGGTGCCCGGGGCGGCCAGTATACGGGGGGGACGTCAGGTTCTCGTAGGTGGCTAAATTGCTGTGATATCCAATGAGTCGGAAATTGAATTTGTCCTACTTTAATCGGTTAATTCCCTGCGAGCACCCTGAAGCTGATGAGCCTGCACACATATATATATATATATATATATCCCTCTCCAAGAAGCCCATTCATCACGTAACAGCATTAAACTAGCCGCGTGTACGCTAATCACCGCTTTACGCGTCGGAGTTGAAAAAAAATGTATTTTGTAAATATCTAGCAAACAAAAGGAAAGATGAGATCTTAGGAAAACAATATATAAAGCCATAGAGCAGATGGTCAATATTTACTTTTGATTTTTGCTCATTAAATGAGTATTTGGCCGATCCTGACACAGTCATTTTGAGAAAATTAGCTTGGCGCACGTACAGCTAACACCGCCGACGGGCGGTTTGACGGCCCCGTTATTTGCTGATCCGGGAGCTCTTTAGAAGACTTTTGGAGCCGGGATGTTTGACTAATGTCCCATACGATATGACCGCTTCTTCTTGTTTGGTAATTTCAAGCCTCCATTGCGGTAAATGCGGAGACCTTGTTTAACGAGCCTTAGATTTAGGTTTTACGACTTCAGGTTTATTATTTCTTTGCATTTGGTAAAATTAAAGGCGAAGAAAAGTACTTAACCTGGAGTCGCGAAAATAGCTCAAACCTTATCGGAGGGAAGAACAGAACCTGTACCTTCCAGGACCAAAACCTCAAGGTTACGCCCATATACCTCCCCTTAGTGAGCTAATATGGGGGGCTCGATGTGGGATGTGCTAGGTTTTTTAGAGGTTTTTGGGATCCCCTTTGATAACTTTAGTTCTACCTCCTTCCATGACACTTTCTTTAAGACTTCAAATGATCACAGGAAGTCCTAACTGCTGTACAATAGACTTCACCTTCATTCTGCACAGACTTGTTATAGGCACTGCCCATTAAAAGGGATTTTGGAAAAAATTACGAAAATACCAAAATTGTTCTCTGGTGCACCCCATCAGTCGTGGTTGGTTTTATGGCACTGTACATCCATGTGTCTGCTGCAGCCCAATCACTGGCATCAGTGGTGATGCGGTACAAGACTAGTGATTGACTCCAGTGGTCACGTGGATCTATGACAAGTCAACATCAGGAAAATCAACAAAGACCGGTGGGGATCACTAGAATGATCTTTTCCTCTTGATCATATTTTATGTTTTTAGAACCTCTTTAAGGCAGTGAAAAAACGATCAGATGTAGCTTGAAGGATTCTTCCATTTTAGACATCAAGAAAGGAGATAAATGTGTAATAGATGTATGTCCCACCTCTGTCTGCGGTAATGGGAGTCCTTCAACCCTGTCCCACTGGCTGCTTTACATAGAGAGGGTGTTGTACCGGGGTGGATCTCTATTCTATGGGAAGTGCCAAAATCAGAGTAGTGACAGCTGCAAGTCCAACAAATGGGACTTTTTTTTTTTTTTTTTAGACATTTATGGAATACTACATTGTGGCCCGATTCTAACGCATCAGGTATTCTAGAATATGCATGTCCCCGTAGTATATGGACAATGATGATTCCAGAATTCGCGGCAGACTGTGCCCGTCGCTGATTGGTCAAGGCAACCTTTATGACATCATCGTCGCCATGGCAACCATTATGACATCTACGTCGATACTGTGCCCGTCGCTGATTGGTCGAGGCCCAGGCGGCCTCGACCAATCAGAGACGTGGGATTTCCAGGACAGACAGAAAAACCCTTAGACAATTATATATATATAGATTTTATCTAGGGGTCTGTGCACGTTAGTGATTTCCTGCAGCAATTTCTGCACCATTGCTGCACCTCTTGGCAGGAAAATTTCTGCATAAAATGACGCATTTTTTATGCTTTTTTTTTTAACGCGTTTTTGGTGCAGATTTTCTCCCCACTCATTAGTATGGATGAAATCTGTAGCAAAAACGCTGAAAGAATTGAGGTAAATCTGTACCAAATCTACAGGTCACAAATAATCACCGAGTGCACGAGACTTGAAGATTCTCTTCGCTGCATCAGGAAACTTCAGATTTTGTGAGAAATCTTCACAGAAAAACAATGTAAAAAAACCTGCAACATCTGCATTGTGTGAACAGGCACTAAGATGGGAATATCCCTTTAAAGAGGCTGGCCATTACCCAGACAAGCCCTTTTTTTAAATTTAGTAGTTCCACTTTTAAAATAACAGCTTCCTGTACTGGCACCAATCTAGTGATGAGGACAAAGGGTCTTGTGTTACAATCGTAGCTCCCAACTGTCCCTCATTCTGCGGGACTGTCCCGGTTTTGAGCCTTTGCCCCGCACTCCCGCACGGGACGCTCTGCTTCCCGCAGACAGCAGGAGAAGCAGCCGACACGCCCCCTTGCATTAAGCCATGCCCCTTACCCTTCCGTATGCCGTGCAGTACGTATCAGCCACATATTGGCTGCCCTGTGCGCACCGGACCTGTGATGAGGTCACAGGAGGGGAGGAGTCAGGGGTCACATGATCGGGACCTCCTTAGATTGCAGAACTTGGCTGTGGCGCTGGTTGCCAACTTGCCACATGGTGCTGCTGGATGAGGTAAGTAATACGCTGCCTTGTGTGGGGTCAGGAGGTGTTTACAGTGTGGATGTAGCAGACAGTGTGTGCGAGGTCAGGTGTATGGAGCGGAGCTGTGTGTGTGTATGAGGTGTATGGACATACCTCCCAACTTTTGAAGATGGGAAAGAGGGACAAAGTTTGCGGCGCGCGTTGCACGCCACGGCAAATTTTAGGCCACGCCTCTGACCACACCCATTCATAACTAGTCACACCCATATCCACGTCCCAACCACACCCATTTAGCACTGCTGATCACACTGTTTCATAAAGAATAATTATAAACAAACAAATATGGCCACACAGTGCTCCATACGGTATAATGGCCACACATGATGCTCAATACTGTATAATGGCCACACAGTGCTCCATACTGTATAATGGCCACACTTGATGCTCAATACTGTATAATGGCCCCAGATGATGCTCCATACTGTATATTGGTCGCACATGATACTTCATACCGTATAATGGCCACACATCTACTCCTACACACGTGGCTGCGCTCCGTACACTTTGCACACACGGCTACACTCCGTACAAACGCGCTCCGCTCCATACACCTCGTACACACGGCTCTGCTCCGTACACCTAATACACACAAGGCTCCGCTCCATACACCTCATACACACAAGGCTCCGCTCCATACACCTCATACACACACGGCTCCGCTCCATTCACCTCATACACACACGGCTCCGCTCCGTACACATTCAGCTCCCCTCCATACACCTCATACACACACATGGCTCCGCTCCGTACACCTCGTACACATTCAGCTCCGCTCAGTACACCTCATACACACACAGCTCCGCTCCATACACCTGACCTCGCACACACTGTCTGCTACATCCACACTGTAAACACCTCCTGACCCCACACAAGGCAGCTTATTACTTACCTCATCCAGCAGCACCATGTGGCAAGTTGGCAACCAGTGCCACAGCCGAGTCCTGCAACCCAAGGAGGTCCCGATCATGTGACCCCTGACTCCTCCCCTCCTGTGACCTCATCACAGGTCCTGTGCGCACAGAGCAGCTAATATGTGGCTGATACGTACTGCACGGCATACGGAAGGGTAAGGGGCATGGCTTAACGCAAGGGGGCGTGTCGGCTGCTTCTTCTGCTGTCTGCAGGAAGCAGAGCGTCCCGTGCGGGAGTGCGGGCAAAGGCTCAAAACCGAGCCAGTCCCGCAGAATGAGGGACAGTTGGGAGCTATGTGTATGGAGCGGAGCTGAATGTGTACAAGGTGTACGGTGCGGAGCCGTGTGTGTGTATGAGGTGTATGGAGTGGAGCCGTGTGTGTACGGAGCGGAGCTGAATATGTACGAGGTGTACGGAGCGGAGCCGTGTGTGTATGAGGTGTATGGAGCGGAGCTGTGTGTATGACATGTATGGAGCGGAGCTGTGTGTATGAGGTGTACGGAGCGGAGCCGTGTGTATGAAATGTACGGAGCGGAGCCGTGTGTGTATGACATGTATGGAGCGGAGCCGTGTGTGTACGAGGTGGATGGAGCGGAGCTGTGTGTGTGTATGAGGTGTATGGAGCGGAACCATGTGTGTGTATGAGGTGTATGGAGCGGAGCTGTGTGTGTGTATGAGGTGTATGGAGCGGAGCCATGTGTACAAGGTGTACCGAGCGGAGCCGTGTGTGTATGAGGTGTATGGAGCGGAGCCGTGTGTGTATGAGGTGTATGGAGCGGAGCTGAATGTGCACGAGGTGTACGGAGCGGAGCCGTGTGTGTATGAGGTGTACGGAGTGGAGCTGTGTGTGTATGAGGTATATGGAGCGGAGCCGTGTGTGTATGAGGTGTATGGAGCGGATCCTTGTGTGTATGAGGTGTATGGAGCAGAGCCTTGTGTGTATGAGGTGTATGGAGCGGAGCCGTGTGTGTATGAGGTGTATGGAGCGGAGCGCGTGTGTACGGAGTGGAGCCGTGTGTGCAAAGTGTACGGAGCGCAGCCGCGTGTGTAGGAGTAGATGTGTGGCCATTATACGGTACGAAGTATCATGTGCGGCAAATATACAGTATGGAGCATCATCTGGGGCCATTATACAGTATGGAGCATTGTGGGCCATTATACAGTATGGAGCACTGTGTGGCCATTATACAGTATTGAGCATCATGTGTGGCCATTATACAGTATGGAGCACTGTGTGGCCATATTTTTTTGTTTATAACTATTCTTTATGGAAGTGTGATCAGCAGTGCTAAATGGGTGTGGTTGGGATGTGGATATGGGTGTGACTAGTTATGAATGGGTGTGGTCAGAGGCGTGGCCTAAAATTTGCCACACCACGCAACGCGCACCGCAAACTTTGTCCCTCTTTCCCATCTTCAAAAGTTGGGAGGTATGGTTACATCGTTATGTCATGTGAGCCCTGCTGCCAGTCAGAAGCCACTATTGGGCTGCGGCTCTCTCGCTTCTTCTGCTTGTCCGATATTCGCTCAAGGGAAGTAAGAAACATCAGCCAAATAGCGGGGACTGAGAGGAGCATGATGTACGAGGCAGAGATTCTGATTTCAGGGATATGTCACTTAGTGGGCTACTTGCAGCAGTTTTGATAAAATCCCTGTTTTTTCTGCTGTAGTTCTCTGAATGCTGAGCTCTGTATAACTCCGCCCACACCACTGATAGGCAGCACAGTGTACACAGAAAGCTGCCAATCAGGCTTGGGGTCATGATTGGACTACATGGCAAGCAACCCAGCAAGTAGCATATCCCTGGAATCGGGCTCTGCCCCTACATCATGCTCCTCTCAGATTATGTGGCAAAAACCTGGCGACAGATAAAAAAACAAGACAAGAATTTGTTGGAAAGATTTTAATGATCTACACAAATTTATATTTCCATGATTTTTCTAATATAGTAACGGTGGGGAACCCGAAAAAGTATCGAACCCCAGGAGGACCAATTACAAGCTTAGTTATCCAATAGAGAACCAGCTGGGCAAAGTTAAGGTTGGGTGCACGAAGGATTACCAAAAACCCCAAACCCAAGAAAGTAGTGAACCCCAGGAGGACCAAGTACAAGATTAGTTATCCAGTAGAGAACCACCATGGGCAAAGTTAAGGTTGGGTGTGTCAAGGATTACTAAAAACCCCAAAAAGTAGCTAACCCCAGGACGACGAAGTACACTGTTAGTAATCAGTAGATAACCAGCTGGGCAAAGTTTAGGTTCGGTGCACCAAGGATTACCAAAAACCCCCAAAATTAGCGAACCCCAGGAAGACCAAGTACAAGCTTAGTTATCCAGTAGAGAACCACCTAGGCAAAGTTTAGGTTGGGTGCTTCCAGAATTACGCCCAATGTGGGATCGTCGATTTCCCCTTCCAAACTTGAAGAAACATTGAGGTTGAGTGTAACACAATGAGTCAATATTCGGAAAGGTCTTTTGTATCAGTCCTGGATCTTGTAACAATATAACTTGATACTTTTTGAGTCTTCCATTGTAGCAACCACTTGTGGATAAAAGTCTTATCTCCACCGACGACTTGTTTATTAGGCACCAACCGTAGAAGCGGTAATCCTCCGCCTTCTCGGACGGCTTCTTGAGCCACGTAATTGTATCCAGAAAACACTTCAGTCTTTGCAGAAGGTTACACGGATACTGTTAACACTCGGCAGCCGCTTCTACAGTGAGAAAGTGGTGGTCCTCAGGGGTCGAGTGAAGAGGAGAGAACCAGAAGGCAGTGATGAACACATTGACAGCTGTGATAATTAAGATTAGCCCGGTCACAATGTTATTCAGCAGGTGGACTCTACGAGAGGAGATGAAGGCAGATCAATGATCAAAGGCAACGTGCCGACACACAACTCTTTCTAGCCTCTAATTGTAATGATAACGTAGCCCCCTGAGACGGGCCTGCAAACCATGAAGCCTAAAAGTTGGCAGTTTAGCAGTTCGGGAGATAAATGGGTTTATTTTACTTTTTTCTGTAGAGATTTAGAAAGCGTCCAAAGACCGGAAGAAAAGGGGAATCGTAGGGAACGTCACCTATATTCGGCATTGGGCTGAGACCTCTCAACGGGACGTATATGGACATAACATGACCCAGGGGGAGAACCCTCCGGTCAAGTGCTATATTGGGGACAGGTTCAGGTCAAGGCTCGGGAATGGTGACCCCTAGTGGAGATATTCCATTTTATCTGTGGGCACCATTGTACAGAGAAACTGCAAAGAAGCTCCCATCAGCCCCAATCATAACGTGAAAACATATCTTAGCAATATCACTTTATATCATCGGAAAACCCTTTAATTGTATGACATTAATAAAGAAGAGTCTGTTCCTTTTCCCCAAAACAGCGCCAATTTTGCGCGTAGGTTGTGTCCGGTACTGCAGCTCAGCCTCACTCAATAACCAGTACGTACAGCATAAGGCCTCATTCACACATCAGATTTTATCGCGTGCAAGAAAATTCTGATCAGAGTTTAGGACAAGTTTCATCCGATTTTCTCGTACGTGGAGAGGTATTGAAAATTGGATGTGTGAATAAGGCCTTACTTGGCATTGTGAACCATTAAAACGCACCAATCACATTTTTTGTGACCTTTATGGGATGATTAAAGGGATTTTTGAGATTTAATTTTGATGATTTATACTTCGGATACAATTTCATAACTAGAGAGTTAGACTCCAGCAAATGCAATGGAGATCCAGCATTGCTGCAGTTCCAGGAATGGCCACAACTGGATGAATGGTGCTGTAACGATAACCAACGTGTGGCATGACCTGATCCTTGCCGATCATCTGATCCATATTAAATGTCTCCAGGATAAAACTGATTTACAGTCTAATCCTGAGTTCACAAACACTTATTAGAAGGGGACGAGGAAGAAAAACTAAAAAAAAAGAAAAGAAACCAAGAGATTTATCCTGAAGTCCGAGGCTTTATCCTTTCTAATCCCAGCTGCTTCCATCCACCCCGGACGGTCAATGAATTAAACCATTATCCTGATATACGGAGGAGAGGACGGCGAGATGTCCCATTGCAAACAAATGTATCGTCTTCTGCCGGTGAGAAGAAGGTCGGGATTGGATAATTACTTGTCAATGTTATTGGGGCCGATATACCGGATACTAAGAGGCGGCCATTACTCTTCCTGGGATATTTTATCTAATTGTCCATTGCTCGGTGATAAGGACCTTTATATACAAATATTTTATCACTTTAGATTTTACCTTTCTCCCCGACTGCAAATAATAATGAGAAAAGCCCCGTCCTGGCGCTGCAAATCTTTCGACAGACTAATCTTTTCTTTGGCAAGCTTTACATTCGCTGTTCGAAGAAATATACTAAATATTTCTAAGTATCTGTAAATCTGGTGGCTCTTAATGTCTGGCAGGCTTTTGGCGCCCCGCTGGGATCGCACGCGCAGATTTGCTTTGAGATTCAGGCTTAATTCTTTGTTAGCAAAGTGACCATATCCACTTGTTGAATCCCTTTAAATAATGATTAATGAGAGCTTTATCAAGTTCGGGTCTCGCAGCCCCGGATTATTGTGGAACGCGCCGGATTCAGGAATCAAAAGGCTTCTTATTACCGGCCATTACGGATCTCTGGCTTGTGCACAGATGGGTGGGCTGGAGCGATCGCCGGCTGCTGCGTTTCTTTAAAAGGGAAGGGAGCGCTGATTATAATGCCAGGCGAGGACACGGGGGTGGGGGGTATGGGGGTTGTGTTCCGATCTGCTCAATCGCACTGGTACATTAGAGTAAGGCATACACGTACAGATCCAGGACCAGGACTTGCATCATATTGTGTAGGCTCATTGCTGGCTGTGTTAACGAAAAATTAACATTTCAGTAGCTAAGCCAGCCTCCTCCTCCTCTATGTATCACCTGATATAAAGAGGATGACTTAGCTGTAGAGATCAGCAGCCGGCTAGTCACCTCCTCTGTCTATGTATCACCTGTTATAAACAGGATGACTTAGCTATTGAGATGAGCAAACGGCCAGACCCCTCCTATATGTATCACCTGTTATAAAGAGGATGACTTGGCTATTGAAATGAGCAACTGGCCAGCCCCCTCCACTATGTATCACCTGTTATCAAGAGGATGACTTATCTATTGAAATGAGCAATCGGCCTGCCCCCTCCACTATGTATCACCTGTTATCAAGAGGATGACTTAGCTATTGAGATGAGCAGCTGGCCAGCCCCTTCCTCTATCTATGTATCACCTGTTATCAAGAGGATGACTTAACTATTGAGATGAGCATCTGGTCAGCCCCCTTCAGACATTTCTTGGGTCACATGCCGACACAGTACACTCTGTCTTGTTTCAGTAACAAAACAAGAAGTGGAGCCACTAAATCTCAGAACTGGAGCCAATATCCTAAGATTCTGGCATTTTCAAAGGTTATTAAAAAGTTGTATAAATTAAAGGGGGTGTCCACTTCTTTTTTTTTTTGTTCCAAACATCCTAGCATGGTAAAAAAAAGTCTAAGTCTTCTCTTCCAGTGGGGACATCGTGCGACCACTGCACCCAATCAGTGAAGAATGTATCATTGGCTGCCGATGTCACAAGACGTTTCCACCAGAAGAGAAGTCTTGGACCCTAAACATAGTACAAAGAGGCAAAGGCAGATTAGTTCCATTGTTTTTTTTATTCGGACATGCTAGGAAATCTGGTACTAAAAGAACTGGACAACCCCTTTAAGTATATATTTCATTAACTAGACAATTCCTTTAAGAAATGAATCAAGCACAATGAATGGGTCCAGAATGAAGTGAGAGTGTTGGTGCAGCCCTCAGTTCTTCCTCTAGGGGCACTGTGTGGGTCCTCCCAATCCAGGCATTATATGGGAGTTAGTATCCTCATCCCTGAGGCTCCGATGGGAGTCGGGCTCCGTTTTCAGATTTCTATACTAGTTTTTACTAGTCCGTGGCACAAGATTATTAATTATGGCCGCTCTCGTGGCTGCACACTACTGACATAACTAATCAGGACAGGTCTTGTCTGGGAGGGCCGCCGCCCGACTCCTGCATCTTAGACCCACATTTATTTATGCAAATTATTCTCATTACGTTTTCTACTGGACTAATTATATATATATATATATATATATATATATATATATATACAGTGCCTACAAGTAGTATTCAACCCCCTGCAGATTTAGCAGGTTTACACATTTGGAATTAACTTGGCATTGTGACATTTGGACTGTAGATCAGCCTGGAAGTGTAAAATGCACTGCAGCAAAAAAGAATGTTATTTATTTGTTTATTTTTTTTTTAAATTGTGAAAAGTCTTTTCAGAGGGTCATTTATTATTCAACCCCTCAACCCACCAGAATTCTGTTTGGTTCCCCTAAAGTATTAAGAAGTAGTTCAGGCACAAAGAACAATGAGCTTCACATGTTTGGATTAATTATCTGTTTTTCCAGCCTTTTCTGACTATTTAAGACCCTCCCCAAACTTGTGAACAGCACTCATACATGGTCAACATGGGAAAAACAAAGGAGCATTCCAAGGCCATCAGAGACAAGATCGTGGAGGGTCACAAGGCTGGCAAGGGGTAGAAAACCCTTTCCAAGGAGTTGGGCCTACCTGTCTCCACTGTTGGGAGCATCATCCGGAAGTGGAAGGCTTATGGAACTACTGTTAGCCTTCCACAGCCTGGACAGCCTTTGAAAGTTTCCTCCCGTGCCGAGGCCAGGCTTGTCCGAAGAGTCAAGGCTAACCCAAGGACAACAAGGAAGGAGCTCTGGGAAGATCTCATGGCAGTGGGGACATTGGTTTCAGTCAATACCATAAGTAACGTACTCCACCGCAATGGTCTCCATTCCAGACGAGCCCGTAAGGTACCTTTACTTTCAAAGCGTCATGTCAAGGCTCGTCTACAGTTTGCTCATGATCACTTGGAGGACTCTGAGACTGACTGGTTCAAGGTTCTCTGGTCTGATGAGACCAAGATCGAGATCTTTGGTGCCAACCACATACGTGACGTTTGGAGACTGGATGGCACTGCATACGACCCCAAGAATACCATCCCTACAGTCAAGCATGGTGGTGGCAGCATCATGCTGTGGGGCTGTTTCTCAGCCAAGGGGCCTGGCCATCTGGTCCGCATCCATGGGAAGATGGATAGCACGGCCTACCTGGAGATTTTGGCCAAGAACCTCCGCTCCTCCATCAAGAATCTTAAGAAGGGTCGTCATTTCATCTTCCAACAAGACAACGACCCAAAGCACACAGCCAAGAAAACCAAGGCCTGGTTCAAGAGGCAAAAAATCAAGGTGTTGCAGTGGCCTAGTCAGTCTCCTGACCTTAACCCAATTGAAAACTTGTGGAAGGAGCTCAAGATTAAAGTCCACATGAGACACCCAAAGAACCTAGATAACTTGGAGAAGATCTGCATGGAGGAGTGGGCCAAGATAACTCCAGAGACCTGTGCCGGCCTGATCAGGTCTTATAAAAGACGATTATTAGCTGTAATTGCAAACAAAGGTTATTCCACAAAATATTAAACCTAGGGGTTGAATAATAATTGACCCACACTTTTATGTTTAAAATTTATAAAAATTTAACTGAGCAACAAAACTTTTTGGTTTGTAAGATTTATGCTTCTGTTAATAAATCCTGCTCTTGTTTGAAGTTTGAAGGCTCTAACTTATTTGCATCTTATTAAACCTGCTAAATCTGCAGGGGGTTGAATACTACTTGTAGGCACTGTATATATATAATGTATATATATATATGTATATATATATAGACCAGTCACACGCTTCTCGGCGTCATCATGGGTTCTTATGATGGCGGAGCAGAGCCTCTGGGTGCCACAATTAACCCCCTTCATCCTCTGGCGGCAACGATCCTTATTTCTGCAGGTTTTAATATTTTCTATTTGTGAGATGAGAATCCAGCGACAAGTTAGAAAATAAATGTTACGTATCGTCAATGTGAGCGACAGGTTACTCCAACGTGCTCGTCATTTGCGGGGATCGTGCAGATAATCACAGACACCAGGATACCAGCAGACAGGATGCTACTGGAACTAGGAAGGGTTGTAAGGGGGTCTCCGGGCCAAATTGGCTCCTTATACCAACGTGTGAACATAGCCTTACTGTACAGAATGGATCTCTGCACAGATCCCTCTGATCACCTGTGATCTATGAACCATCTTGGCAGGAGGTTTTCTTTTTCCCTGCAGCGCCTACGCAGGGGAAGTGAAATATTACACATTTCGTATTAAAATCCATGCATGGAGACACCAGGTCCCCCAGAAGGCCTGATTGGGGGACCCTCTCTATTAACCCCTCCTGCCCCAACAGCGAATAGGACAAGCTCTTTAGAACCAGATCTCCAGGAGTATTTGTAGCCCTGACTGGTAGAAGACGGGGCGATGGCGGAGGACACAGAGGGTCTGGTGTCGCTATATACATAATGATGTTACTACAGTGAATCTCCTTTTAATTGCCGCCCGTTCTCTGCTGTCGGACGCCATCTGTCCAGCCGCTCGCTTTTCCATGGTGAGATAGTCCTCTCTGTACGATGCCAAACGCCGCAGCATAAGTTAATGAATAAATAAACAATTACTAAGAAATTGTCAGGGCCGATCCGTCAGAGGCTCCTTAGCGGAAAAGCCAATGCATTTCTATGAGGCGTCGAACAGATCTGTCTGTTCTGTATGATGGTGCCTAATGTGGCGACGAGTGGGGGAGGGGGGAGTATTCCCACGCTGTCTGTTATTATAGAGAATGGATATTATTACTGACACATTCAGGAGTCAGAGATCCGGTGTGACCGGAGCAGCGGCCACTCCGTACTCCTCAGGGTCGACTGGTGCACTAATAATAACAGAACAAGTCACCAGAAGACAATGATGCGGAAGATCTGAGGATTGTAAAAGTCAGGAAGGAGGGAAGGTCTCACATTGCCGGAGCCAGAGGAAAGGTCTCACACTGACACAGACGGAGGAAAGGTCTCACACTGATGGAGATGGAGGAAACATCTCATAGTGCCAGAGATGAAGAAAAGGTCTCACACTGCCGTAGATGGAGGAAAGGTCTCACACTGCAGGAGAAGGAGGAAAGGTCTTACACTTCCGGAGATGGAGGAAAGGTTTCACACTGCTGGACTGCCAGAGCCGGAGGAAAGGTCTCACAGTTCCGGAGATGGAGGAAAGGTCTCACATTCCCGGAGATGGAGGAAAGTTCTCACACTACCGGAAACAGAGGAAAGGTCTCACACTACCGGAAACAGAGGAAAGGTCTCACACTACCGGAAACAGAGGAAAGGTCTCACACTACCGGAAACAGAGGAAAGGTCTCACACTGCCGGAGATGGAGGAAGGGTGTCACACTGCCGGAGATGGAGGAAAGGTTTCACACTGCTGGAAATGGAGGAAAGGTCTCACACTGCCAGAGATGGAGGAAAGGTCTCACTCTGCCAGAGATGGAGGAAAGGTCTTACACTGCCAGAGATGGAGGAAAGGTCTCACACTGTTGGAACCGGATGAAAGGTCTCACACTACCGGAAATGGAGGAAAGGTCTTTTTGTGCCAGAGATGGAGGAAAGGTCTCACGCTGCTGGAGAAGGAGGAAAGGTCTCACACTGGCGAAGCCGGAGGAAAGGTCTCACACTGCCGGAATTGGAGGAAAGGTCTCACTCTGCTGGAGATGGAGGAAAGGTCTCACTCTGCCGGAGATGGATGAAACATCTCACTCTGCTGGAGATGGAGGAAAGGTCTCACACTGCCGGAGATGGAGGAAAGGTCTCACACTGCCGGAATTGGAGGAAAGGTCTCACTCTGCTGGAGATGGAGGAAAGGTCTCACTCTGCCGGAATTGGAGGAAAGGTCTCACTCTGCTGGAGACGGAGGAAAGGTCTCACACTGCCGGAATTGGAGGAAAGGTCTCACTCTGCTGGAGATGGAGGAAAGGTCTCACTCTGCCGGAGATGGATGAACCGTCTCACTCTGCTGGAGATGGAGGAAAGGTCTCACACTGCCGGAGATGGAGGAAAGGTCTCACACTGCTGGAGACGGAGGAAAGGTCTCACACTGCCGGAGATGGAGGAAAGGTCTCACACTGCTGGAGGTGGCAAACCACGGCAGGCATGGCAAACCACGGCAGACATGGCAAACAACGGCAGACATATGGCAAACAACGGCAGACATATGGCAAACAACGGCAGACATGGCAAACAGCGGCAGACATGGCAAACAGCAGCAGACATGGCAAACAGCAGCAGACATGGCAAACAGCAGCAGACATGGCAAACAGCAGCAGACATGGCAAACAACAGACATGGCAGACAAAGGGAGACATGGCAAACAACAGACATGGCAGACAAAGGGAGACATGGCAAACAACAGACATGGCAGACAAGAAAAACAACGGGAGACATGGCAAAAAATGGCAGACATGGCAAACAAAGGCAGACATGGTAAACTATTGGAGAAATGGCAAACAGGAGAAATGGGAAACAATGGCAGACATGGCAAACAGCGAAAGAAATGGCAAACAGCAGACTTGGCAAACAGAGGCAGACATGGCAAACAACGGGACACATAGCAAACGATGAGAGACATGGCAAACAATGGGAGAAATGGGAAACAATGCCAGTCATAGCAAATAACGTTAGTCATGACGAACAACAGCGAACATGGCAAACAATTGCAGACATGGCAAACAACGGGACACATGGGAAACAACAGCATACATGGCAAACAATGACAGACATGACAAGCAATGGTAGACATGGCAAACAACATCAGGCATGGCAAACAACGGAAGGCATGGCAAACGACGGGAGACATGGCAAACAATGGCAGACATGGCAAACAGGAGGCATGGCAAACATTGGGAGAAATGGGAACCAACGGGAGACATGGCAAACAATGGGAGACATGGCAAACAACGGCAGCCATGGCCAACAACAGCAGACATGGCCAACAATGGCAAACAGCGACAGACATGGCAAACAATGGGAGTCAAGGCAAACAACAGCAGACATTGGAAACAATGGGAGAAATGGCAGACATGGCAAACAACATACATGCGTGGATGGCACCTGTCACATCTGATGACACCTGAAAATAAAGTCATTTTCTGAAGAAGCGATACTGGTGCGACGAGGGCTGCGTACCTTCAGATGATTGTACATTGTTATCTGTCAGCTCGTTAGACTTGTCACAGACGACTTTGTGATTGATAGTCTAATTGGCTGCTGGCACTTGTAATTGGTTAATGAGGTTGGTGCGAGGCTGTAATTAGAATTTCTATATATAGGTAATTGTGGCATTGCTGCATCCTGATGACCGGGAAATCTAGCGATTCATTTAGATTTCAGGATAGGAGAGGTGCAATTAAATGGCCTCTGCAGCAGTGTTTATGGGTAATTGGAATCTTCTCCAGAAAATTCATTGTAAAATTCTTCCAGACGCTCAAAAAAAGATGCAGAGAAAAAATTCAGAAAACAGCAAAAGGAGAACAAACGGCCGATATCCAGAGCTGCCATGAGTCATCACTGCTCACATGTCACTCAGACCAGGTTACAGGTCGATTGCCGATATTCTGGGGGAAGGTACTCAGAAGTTCCCACCACTTTCATGTCTGAGGGTCTCCAATCACACACTGACACTCAGGGTACAGGGTAAAAACACTGACACTCGGGGTATAGGATAATGACACTGACACTTTGGGTATGGGATAATGACACTTGGGGAACAGGATATGGACATTTGGAATCACTGTAAGATGCGGGGGCAGTCATCACATCTTGCCCACCATATGACAAGCTGGTGCTGATGATGTAGAGGAGTATCAGTGAGCCGCACATGGTACAGGGAAAGATATAATTGTATTTTCTGTCTCCCCATCGTCCCTGAGCTCTGGGGGGTGATGGATCTGTCAGTTGGCACTCTTATTAGTCCCCTGTTGTGGAGAGACGTGACAAACCACCTAGCGGGGGCTTCACTGATCACAGATGAACTGTGCAAGCAAATCTAACACTGAACCTAGTAAGAGCGCTACATGGAGGCCCCCCTTATATCAACTTCCATGAAATTTTCTCCTAATTCAATTATGAACATAAAAATTATCAATCTATTATCTATTTATTATCTATCTTCAGGTATCTATTATCTATCTATTATCTATCTTCAGGTATCTATTATCTATCTATTATCTATTTATCTATCTATTTATCTATTATCTATCTATTATCTATCTATTTATTATCTATCTATTATTATCTATCTAAATTATCTATTTGGCATGAAGATCCTGTGTCCCTGCGTACCTGTCACTCAGCCGCTGCTCGGGGTCGTCACATTCTATGTTCTTGGATCCCTTGTAGATGAGAAGAGCGGCCACAATCAGCTGCAGGAGAACCGATATGCACTGTAACAAAGCAATGACAAGTAAATGGGAAGTGGCAGCTCACAGGTGGACCCCTCTTTGTGCAGGATGGGCACCCCCATCAGAGACAAAGTGTGAGGCTCAAGTGGGGCCACTGCAAGTAACAACCCGGGAAAGTTCCCAAACCTTACCCCATAAATCAGATACCAGCTCTCTACTCCATGGATGTTATCCATGTGTCATCAGTGTGCCCATGTACGGGACATTTTGCTGCCCATGCTGCTGATAAAAAACAGACATGTCTGCAGGTTTTTTCACATGTACCCATGTTCCATGTGAAATATTTGACATGTGCTCACCACAACTGAATTCAATGGGTATGCATGTGTCCATATTTGCGATCCTTAAAAAACGGACCACATACGGACATGAAAAACAAACTGTGAAGGGGGCCTTAGAGATAAAGAACACTGAAGAGAATGTCAAGTAATGAAAGGGAAGAGCTGCTCCAAGAAAACTCAAATCATAGGAGTGGTATGAGACTATACACAGCGCCAGCCTTTTATTTAGGCTGTGTCTGGTATTGCAGGTCATCCCCATATTGACCTATCCATGTGTCATCAGTGTGACACGTACCGAAGCCAGGGATGAAGCGGTACAGTTTGTGCTGTTCCCAGTCGTCGGCTGCTGGAGGCATCTTTCATCATTGTCACCTGTGATCAGCATGAGCATGCGACAGTGATGAGAGTTGTATTCAGCAGCCGTTGGGCACATGCTGTGTAAAAGAATTAAATAAAAAATGGTGTGGGCTCCCACGAAATTTTCATAACCAGCAGAGAGAAAGCCAACAGCTGGAAGCTGATGCTACAAATCTAGGAAAGGGGACAATATCTCATAATGTTCCCAGGTTATTAATAACAGCTCACAGCTGTTTGCTTAGCCTTTACTGCTTAGTTTATGAGGAACCCCAGAAAAAAATGATGTAGGGTCCTACTATAAATTCTAACCAGCAAAGGCTAAGCAGACAGCTGTGGGCTGATATTACTAGCTTGGAAAGGGTCCAGGGATATTCACCCATTTCCAGACTACCAACATCAGCCCTCACCTCAGAGGCCCCAGAAATGATGCATCTATAAAAAGGAGAGGGTTCGAGTTGTCTGCCTATAATTTGGTAGGGGCTCTTCTTTCAAAAAAAAGAATCAAGCATGTTAATTAAAATCCAGTATGCCTGATCTTTCTTTGTAATTGCATCTACCATCAGGATTCCCTCAATAAATATTATTGTCAGTGCTCCTAGTATGCACCTGGTCACAGTTGCTTGGATGTGCCAGTCAGTCATTTGTTATTTGTATGTTAAACGTGGTGGTTTTAATTACAGCAGGATCCTACCTACCTATAAATACAGGCTATTGAGAGACGTATCCACATTTACCCAGGAATTCAGACTTCAGCCTAAGAGAGGTATTCACACTAGACACATAGGGTCCCAGCAATTTGAGACCACCTAGTCATTGGTTGCTGGGCATGCATGAATTGTCCAAATTATGTGCTAAGCGTCTACATTTTTTCTTATTATTCAGAGCAGTATTGCTATTCATATTTCATATATTCCATGTCTACATGCTTTCGCATTACAGAGTGCAACTTCTTTTGCATATTGTATATGGAGGTGGTTGCTCCTAGTATGCACCTGTTCACATTAGCTTGGCAGTGCCAGTCAATCTTTTGCTATTTATTATTACACTTGGATTATCTTCAGACAGGTGAGGAATATGGTGTTTTCATATTTTTAATTTTACACTAATAAATATGTAAAAGAGGGCAGGATATGTGTATTTCAAATAAAGGAGTCTGCGTCTTTCAATTAAAGGAATTTATTCTGGCTATGTATTTTTAACAATATAACCCCTGGGCTTTATGTCAGCGGCCATAAAACAGCTGACATCAACCCCAACCCTATTACCCTACTTGCAACCGCACCAGGTTAAATAGGAAGAGCGAGGATAAGCGCAACTTATTGATTCACTATTTCTGGGACTACAGAGGGCTGATATTATTAGCATGGGAGGGGGCCAATATCCCTGCCCCCTTCCCTGGCTATTAAAATCAACTCACTGCTGTCTGTTTAGCGTTCGCTGGTTAGAATTTATAGGGGGACCTTACATCATTTTTTTTCTGGGGTCCCCATGTATACTAACCAGTAAAAGCCACGCAAGCAGCTGTGAGACGTTATTAATAGCCTGGGAACATTTAGGGCTATTAGCCCCTTTCCCAGATTATTAATATCAGCCCACAGCCATGGGCTTTCCCTCTGCTGGTTATGAAAATTATGCAGGAATCCACGCCATTTTTTTTTAAATTATTTATTTAAAAAAAGCAATTTGTAGTCACTGTATTGCTTTATTATTCACTCACTGCTTGGTAGTAATAACCAATGTATGTCCGTATTCTTCAGTCACTGTATGGCTATATCCCTTTATGGCAGTATTATGTAGTCATAATATAAGGGTATTATTCAGTCACTGTATATAAGTATAATTTTGTTACTATATGTCAGTATTAATTAAATACTGAATTGTAGTTTGATATAGTTACTTTATGGTGTTATTTAGTCATTGCACAGCGGTATTCTTTATTCACGTTATTGTGGTATTATAATTTACTCATTGTATACTAGTATTATTTAGTTACTCTATTATGATACTATGTATTATGGTAGCATTATTCAGCTACAGTATGGTTTTATAGTTTAGTCATTGTATAGTGGTATTATTTAGTCACTTTATGCCAGTATTACTTAATCACTGTATGCAGTATTATTCAATCACTGTATGTTGATATTATTGATTTACTGTATGAAAGTATTAATCATTTCATGACAGTATTATTTAATCAATATGTAACAGTATTATTCAGTCACTGTATGTCAATATAATTTTCTTAATACATGCCAGCATTATTCAGGCACTGAATTATAGTTTGATAAAATCACTTTATTGTGGTATTATTGAGTCAAGGTATTGTATTATTATTTAGTGATTCTGCAATATTAGTCACTGTATGGCAGTATTATTTAGTTACTTCATGATGATACCATGTAATCAATCTATGGCATTATTATTCTGCTATTGTATGATGTTGTTATTCAGCCACAGTGTGGAGGTATTATTTACTCACTTTGTGAGAGTATTATTTTGTCTGTGTAGTGGCATTATTCTGTAAATATATATATATATTCCAATACTGTAGTATATAATTCACTGTACAAAGGTAATGTTTAGTCACTGTATGGAATTATTATTTAGTCATTGTATAGTGGAAATAGTTATTGTACGGAATCATTATCTACTCACTGTATGACAATATTATTTAATCACTTTATGGCAGTATTATTCTGTAACTGTATCACAGTATAATATGGCGATATTCAGATACTGTACTGTAGTATAAATTACACACTGTATAGTAGTATTACACAGTCACTGTATAAGTGTTGTTTACTGTATGGCGCTATTATAAAGTCAATATATCATTCAGTTACACTATGTCATATTATGGCAGTATTATTGGGCCATGCGATTAGCTAATTTCTCTGCCATTCTCCAGATTTCTAGTTTCATTTTGTCTGCGGGATACATAAAACAAAATGACTTGATGTACCCGTTGTACTCTTTCAGGGGCATTGAATTCTTTGGCGGCTGCACGGTTGAATGATCTGAATTCTTGTGGTTTTGCGGCATTATTGTGCACATTATTATATTTATATATATTTCAGCAGGTAATTGGCATCTGTCTGTCATTCGTGATTATTCATTTTGATTCTGTGAAACGACAGCCATGTCCCCGGCGCCTGACACCGGTATAATTAAGTCACACAATATCCTTTATGTGAACAAAACACGGATATATTTCTGGAAAACGGCAGACGGCTGAATATATTACAACGTGTCACATCCAACAATCACTTTATATTGTATTATTTCAACCTTTACGGCACAGACAATAACATCTGTGGGAATGCAGAACAGGGACGGGTTGCCAATGGGATCTAATAATAAAATGATACAATGTCATTTCTAGATATATTCGTTACAGATGTGGCAGAGCCGACATAGCGCCTGCTAATAAACCAATGCCAAAGGAACCCATTGCTACAATTAAATCTGTATAGGAAGTTTGCCTTTTCTGAAAAACAGATGTAGCAGAGCTGAGTAAATCATGGAACAGTTCCTCACTCCCAGTGCAAAATCTGCAGCAGGTCACCCATCTGCCATGTGCCATTTATTGTAGCTTGCCCCTGCACCCCCCACACGTCTACTTAAGTTGATTTTTGCACTGCAATGACCAAAAAAATCTAAAACATCTTTTCCAACAACTCTGCATTGTGCCGTTCCTCTGCTGTAAAGTTATTTGACAAATGGGTGTTACCATTTATTATAACAAAGGGGGAGGGAATGTCAGCAAGCTCTGATTGAACAAGTATTAGAATCCATAGAGAGACCCCCCCCAATTGGTATAACCCAGTTATATACATTTTCCAGGAGGAACAACAGAGGGTCAACACCATAGAATGTTGCACAAAAATATGTCCCAGGTATTTACTAAATCAGCATGTCAAGGGTACGGTGATACTAATCTCTTCTTACACAAACAGAAAAATGATTGCAATCAATAAAATAGCAGTTATTGTTGTGCAATCGCCACTTATATAACCAAAATTTAAAGGGGATGTTTGCCTGATTCAATATGAGGGTTCAGAAGTGTCTGATGGGTTAAAAAAAAGTTGTCTAAGTAGTCAATTTAGATTAGAAAGTTAGAAAGAATTGGGATCGCTCCTTGTGGGAGTGTTCAAACTACTTCCTGCTTAATTGGGACACACCCATGAGCAATTTTGATGCTTCTGATTGCCTGAAAGAAGCTATGTAACCAAAGTAGAAGTTCATTAGGTGCATCCATAATTTTACGTGGATGCCCACAATTGGAGGGTTCTTGCTGTCGCTGTCCCTGGTGCTGACGTCCGATTTCCTGTCACCTCCGTCCTGCTTTGCTTTTTGCTGTGAACTTCACGTTATTTAATTTGTACATTTTCATATCAAGTTAAGATATTTTCCGCTGGCTGCCACGAGCACAGCGAATGTTGTGACAAGAAAGGACAGTCAGATCACCGCCAAATACGGCTCAGAGACTGAGCAGCCATGTAAAGTATATATACTGTCCCCTTCATAATGTCTTTTTACGTTTCTCCCCTGAAATCCATATAGACAAGAAAATGAGTCGTGTGCGCTACATCAATGTGGCAGCACCGCTCCAAATATGAGAAGCGCAAGGAGAGGAGGGGAAAGGCAAAAAATCCTAGCACAACGCATTAAGCCATGATGTGGGGGATGGGCTGCCATCTGTTATTAGTGGCTGCGGCACATATGAAACAAGACAGAGACATATCAGATATGTGCAGTTACTGAATGCGGAGGCTAAACAGAGCCCTCCTATACTGAGCAGTACAGGGCAGAAGGCACGAAATGGGGAATTGCAGTATGAGCATTTTTCCAATAGGATGTTAGTGCTGCAAATACTCAAGGAGGTGGGAACCTCGACATAAGGCAGGGAGCTTACTTATGTTGCATTATCCTCCAGAGCTACACTCACTATTCTGCTGGTGCAGTCACTGTGTACATGCATTACATTACTGATCCTGAGTTACATCTTGTATTATACCCCAGAGCTGCACTCACTATTCTGCTGGTGCAGTCACTGTGTACATACATTACTGATCCTGAGTTACATCCTGTATTATACCCCAGAGCTGCACTCACTATTCTGCTGGTGCAGTCACTGTGTACATACATTACATTACTGATCCTGAGTTACATCCTGTATTGTACTCCAGAGCTGCACTCACTATTCTGCTGGTGCAGTCACTGTGTACATGCATTACATTACTGATCCTGAGTTACATCTTGTATTATACACCAGAGCTGCACTCACTATTCTACTGGTGCAGTCACTGTGTACATACATTACATTACTGATCCTGAGTTACCTCCTGTATTATACTCCAGAGCTGCACTCACTATTCTGCTGCTGCAGTCACTGTGCACATACATTACATTACTGATCCTGAGTTACATCCTGTATTATACCCCAGAGCTGCACTCACTATTCTGCTGGTGCAGTCACTGTGTACATACATTTACATTATTGGTCCTGTACTGGTCCTGAGTTACATCCTGCATTATGCTCCAGAGCTGCGCTCACTATTTGTACATTACTGATCCTGTACTGATCCTGTATTATACTCCAGAGCTGCGCTCACTATTCATACATTACGTTACTCATGTACAGAGGAGAATTCAGAGACTCTGTGACTGTGTGACCTGATGATGGCTCCATAGCAGCTAATAATGGTCGCCCCTTTACTATATTTGCTGTGTGGATGTCACCAGATGATGGACTATCGGCCCTCGGACATTTAGATGTTTCTCCTGGACTCCATGCTTTATCATCCTGCTTTCACATTTAATGACGGCCAAGATTTTAAAATTCCAATTTGGTAACGTTGTAACGTGATTTTTATGCCGATGGAAAGGCCGCTCGCCTCTGAATGGGTTTGGCGGCCGGTAATGAATGGGGGGAGTCTGGTGATATAATTCTTGACAAAATCGAGGAACAGATTTTAATGTCCCATCTAAAATCATTCCACTATGTAACTATTATATTTACAGTCATTAATGCCCGCTCTATTTATGGCTAATTACATTAGCTCCGTGCCAACGTGCCCTTTTTAATTTCTCTCAGATTCCTAAAGTATGCCGCGATAATTGATTTGGTTGTAAACTACAGCCATAAAGTACAATATTTTTTAGCTAAAAGTCCCCTCTGCCTGATCTCCTCGGAGCCGACATCTTGGAGGTTGAGTTACTCATGTAATTATGAAATGTAACGACTTTCTTTTCCAGGATATCATATATTTTGTAGGGCAAAAAAGACATTTGTATGGTAACTCTCGGCTCCGAGCTCCATTATTCCAGCTGTTAAAGGGTTACCCCATCTGGTACATTTATTGCCTATCCAATGCTCCGTTATTCCAGCTGTTATAGGGTTACCCCATCTGGTACATTTATTGCCTATCCAATGCTCGGATGCCATCGGTCAAGAATGTGGCTCCATTGTAAGGAGACGTGATTTTGGCTCTCTCCATTAATTGGAAATGGAGCTGTGATACATTGTAACTGTCCTACAAGTGAAAGAAGTAGGCCTGCGCCACCGCCTCTCTGTCCTTGATGGTGGGCACTTGTCTGGCAAATTGGAAAACTCCCATACAAATAAATGAAGCGTGCAGCAAATGAGTGATCACCTCTCCGCTCCTGAAGGCGCATTTGATTGGAAAGTTTTAGATTTTTAGAAAGAAATGAAGAGCCGAACATGCACCGCTGCCACCTCTCTTTTCCGACTAGTTAATTTTCTTGAGGATTTTAGGAGCACCTATGAAAAATGAAATAAGGAAAACCATATGCACGACCACCTCTCCATTCCAAGTGGCACATTTTCATGGGAATTTTACGAGCTCCCATAAAAAGTGAAAAGAGAGACCATATGTGATCCCACCTCTCTATTCCGAGTGGTAAATTTTGGGGGTAATTTTAGGAGCTTCCATCAAAAGTTGAAGGTGAGAACCATATGCACGGCCACCTCTCTATTCCGAATGTAACATTTTCTTGGGAATTTTAGGAGCGCCCATGAAAAGTTGAAGGAGAGAAACCATATGTACCTCTCCATTTCTCCTTTCCAAGTAGCACATTTTCATGGGAATTTAATGAGCTCCCTTGAAAAGTGAAAGGAGGGAGACCAGATGGCGACCACCTCTCCATTTCCAGTGGCACATTTTCTTGGGATTTTTTTAAGAGCTCCCATGAAAGTGAAAGGAGGGAGACCAGATGGTTGCTACCTCTCCATTCCTGGTGGCACAATTTTTAGCATTTTTAGGATAGAAACCGTATTTGTTGCCACATTGATACATTTGCTGGGCAATTTTTGGAACTCTTAATACAATGAAAGGAGGGAGCCCAGATAGCGGCCACCTCTCCATTTCTGGTGACACGCTTCCTTGCCTTTTTTTTTTCAAACTCACATACAAACAAAAGGGGGACCTGCACGCGCTTCCACATCTCCTCTCCTGGTGCCACGCCTGTTTAGCATAGTTAGAGACTCCACCACAAATGAACACATTAGCTCCACCCTTTCATTGCCAGTGATACATTTTGGAAATCCCTAACAAACGAATACAGAGTTGCGGAGGCATGGCCCCTCGGCCGCGTGCAACGAGTCCAGTTTTCGATACAAAAACTGATCACTCACAGCAGAAACCCAGCGTTATTGGACCTTTATAGTGTATCTGTGGATATGTCATGAATGTCCAAAATGGGAGTACCTTTCAGTGGGTGGGGTATGATAACAAGCTTGCTGACTGTGTCAAATAACAACCAACCAGCAGAATTGTGAGCACAGCTCTGGGGCATAATCGCTGGTGCAGTTGCTGGATCATCAAGTAAAACCTAATAATCTGGTATTACATAATAGGTTTGATGTTAATAATGAGGGCTAAACTGGTGCTCTCCAACCTGAGGGACACAAGGTCTCTGATTTTTGTGAGACTCATCTACATTAAGTTAAAAGGCTACATTTCAAAGCTACCAATGATGTCACAGATATGATGATGTCACAGACGTGATTGTCAAAGAAATAGTGATGTCACAGATATGATGTCACAGACATGATGATGTCATCTGCTGTGCTGCCTATAATAATAAAGCATTGCTTTCCATAGTTGGATGATACTTCTGTAATCAGGACTTTGCTCTGTTATTCCCGTACATGGCAGTTCAGCCCGTGGGCCCCAATCATAGGATGGGCCCCTGTCATGATTGCCTCCACTACCCCTTAAATACACAAGGGGGGCCCCAGGCTATGTAGGAGGTGACAGTGAGTCTCCCTCAGGCCGCGCAGTGCCGCAGATTTCTCCATGCCAAATGCCAGGTATGAGCTGTAATTAGTCGCCTTGTGGTTTTCTGCACGTTTTCTCCACTTTTCAATGAAGCCAGAAGAGTTTTCAGAATTGAGAGTGCACCGGGCATGAGACGGCCGCTGCACCGCCTCGTATTAGACAGTGAGGAAGATGAATTCTGACAAAGCAATTACAGGCGAGCCACAGTCATAGAGATGTAAATGTCGCTAATTAGGCTCATTAGAGGCCACATGCGCTCACATCCGCTGCCCCCTGACACGGACCGCCTGATATTTTCATTAGTTACACACTTCAGGTCCATGCACTAAGCTTCTTCTCCAGGGTAGAAATCTGCTTAAATACTCTGCGCTCACAGTAGTTACCAAAATCCCCCACACCATAAGTTCTTGTCGGTTAATTTCTTAGCCATTTTTGTAAAAGTTGTGGGATATCCAGCATGGAGGCCATTACATGGGCTATACCACCAGCAGATCAGCAGAGGGCCCTGGGCAGGTCATGTGTGGAGGGGCCCCAACCCATTTTTCAGGAGACACAGTTTAGAGAGTCAAACCGACATAACATTGCCGTAGTGTCTCCATAACACAGTGACGTGTGTGCTCACAAAACTTCTGCACTTTCAATATGCAGTACAGCAGTGCCACATACTACCGCCATAATGCTGACGTGCCGTGAATGCATAGCAATGTCGTCTAGTCAGGGCATGCATGGGTTCCTTTCTCACCTGGGTCCTGGAGCCTCGCGGGGGCCAAAATGGTCCATTTGTCCCATATCAGAATCCCAGGACTATGTCGGGATATATAATTTGTCAGGACTTTCTTAATCCCACAAATTCACAATATCACAGGTCCGGAAGGTCATGGGTACCACCCGTTGTGATCTTTTGGAGCGAACCGCTTCCTGCTGCCCCTATCGTCCAGACAATTAAACGATTGGTCAACGATCAACGGAGAAAGCCGCTAGGCCGAATATCGGAAAACTAACGGTGATCGTACGGCACATACACCTCCGGATTCCATAGATATACCCCCATATGGTCATCGCTAACTCCACGATAGCCCCAGACTACTTGTCGCCACCACCAATCTGTCTCGGTCTATTGGACACTGTTACGGTAGCTTATCACTTCGAGGCGTAGTTTACAGAACAGAAGGAATTGAACTATTACATTTTATGTTTAATCCAAAGGAAGGTTTTGAAAAATATACAAAAGATTTTCCAAGGGGGACAAAGCAATACAGCATAAACAGTTACATAAAATAAAAGGGATTAACAGGAGAACTTACGACACTGATCGCAGAGAACAATTCAGTTTAGTGAAGGAGAGCGCTTCGCTTGGGGCCAACAATAAACAAGATTCATGTATACACAGGTATGCATCACTCTACAGGAACACAGATCATAATTGGGATTGATCTTTTATCAGACCCCGAGTCCCAACCACACACCCCCCTGTGATGATCTCACATGGGGCAGGTTGTGAGCTGGTCTCAGCCCTTCATGATTTAGGAAATTTCAACTTATGGAATAACTCCTCATAAGATGACCGCAGGAGGTCGAGACTGATGCCAGCTTTTGCATCAGAATTTTATCTACGCTTAGAGACCAAACATGTCCTAGCTGCTGGCGGATATATGGTCCCTATGGTTTTGGGGCCTTTTGGTAGGGGTTATAATTATGAGATAATATATATGTTTCCTTGGTTAACCCCAATGCCAACAATGTACGTCACATTAATATCGAATGGATAGAAATTCCAATATTCTAAGTTTTCTCCTGGAGACACAATGTCTGCTCTGACTTATTGTAACTGCAGTGACCATGGCTATTTCTAAAGGTACCGTCACACTCAGCAACTTTGCAACGAGAACGACAACAATCCGTGACGTTGCAGCGTCCTGGATAGCGATCTCGTTGTGTTTGACAGGCAGCAGCGATCTGGATCCTGCTGTGCCATCGCTGGTCGGAGCTAGAAGTCCAGAACTTTATTTTGTCGCCAGGTCGGCGTGTATCGTCATGTTTGACGTCAAGCAACGACGCCAGCAATGTTTGACATGGAGCTAACAACCAGAGAGAACGAGAAGTGAGTCGCCGTTACATCACTGGATCGCTCCTGCATCGTTCTGGAGTTGCTGTGTTTGACGTCTCTACAGCGACCTAAACAGCGACGCTCCAGCGATCTAGTTTAGGTCGGCTCGTTGTCTATATCGCCGCAGCGTCGCTGAGTGTGACAGTACCTTAAAGAGTGTGAGATCTTCCTTTAATCCACTCAAATCCTAATAAGCCTTTTCCTGTCTCTCTGTCTACGCACAATACACATCCTCGTTCAGTCACCTAAGGGTACTGTCACACAGTCACACTTTGATCGCTACGACGGTGCGATCCGTGACGTTCCAGCGATATCCATACGATATCGCAGTGTCTGACACGCAGCAGCGATCAGGGACCCCGCTGAGAATCGTACGTCGTAGCAGATCGTTTGGAACTTTCTTTCGTCGCTTGATCACCCGCTGACATCGCTGGATCGTTGTGTGTGACACCGATCCAGCGATGTGTTCGCTTGTAACCAGGGTAAACATCGGGTAACTAAGCGCAGGGCCGCGCTTAGTAACCCGATGTTTACCATGGTTACCAGCGTAAAAGTAAAAAAAACAAACAGTACATACTCACATTCCGGTGTCTGTCCTCCGGCGTCTCAGCTTCTCTGCACTGTGAGCGCCTGCCGGCCGGAAAGCGAGCACAGCGGTGACGTCTGACGTCACCGCTCGCTTTCCGGCTCTGCTGCTTACACAGTGGAGAGAAGCAGAACGCCGGGGGGACAGACACCGGAATGTAAGTATGTACTGTTTTTTTACGTTTACGCTGGTAACCAGGGTAAACATCGGGTTACTAAGCGCGGCCCTGCGCTTAGTAACCCGATGTTTACCCTGGTTACCCGGGGACTTCGGCATCGCTCCAGCGCCGTGATTGCAACGTGTGACCGCAGTCTACGACGCTGGAGCGATAATCATACGACGCTGCGACGTCACGGATCGTGCCTTCGTAGCGTACAAAGTGTGACTGTGTGACAGTACCCTAACCATAAAGAGGACTCCTTGCGTGTTAATTAAGCTGCTTCAGATTTGTTTGTGCAGTGCCATTTTACATAAAGGCAGTTTGGAGTTCTAGCTCCTGTTTTCGTATGGCAAATGGTAGAGGAAGCAAAAAGGGAGGGGTGATATAAAGGACCCCAAGGATTTTTAATATTTTCTATGACACTGCCTAATACTTGAAAAGGAATATTGTAATCAGCTCACCACATCCTGCGTTATGTAGTCCAGTATGGCCTTGAGGGCCATGTTGTTTCCTGTCCCCCGCAATGTGCCATGAAATTTTTGGGGAATTTTAAAATGTCTCTAATAAAGGATTTTCATATTTTTCGCAATTGTTGCCAGAAACTGGAATTTTTTCTACTTCTCACTGCCTAATACTGCCATACTGTGATTATCTAGCAGTGCCATATAGAAAGTGTCCACATAATACTACCATACTGTGAATGTATAGCAGTGCCATATAGACAGTGGCCACATAATACTACCATACTGTGAATATAACAGAGCCATATAGGAAGTGGGCACATAATACTACCATACTGTGAAAAAATAACAGTGCCATATAGGAAGTAGACACTTATTACCATACTGTGAATGTATAACAGTGCCACATACACATAAGAAGTGGCCATATAGTGTTACCATACTGGTAATATTTAATCATTCCATAAAGAGGTCACATCATATTGCCATACTGTGACCACAGTACCAAACAATAATAGCATATTATAAGCTCGTAGTAATGACGCAGTGGCCATCTGTCAGCGCCGTCCTTAAGTTATACTGTCATGACTAGGTTCCCTTGAATCTTGGAGCTGGGCCCCACCACTCGGAAACCAGATAGTAGAAGCTCCTTTGATCTTGTTCTCTGGCCAAGATCTTACGTTACAAATACAAGATCCAGGAATGGGACGATTTGCAAGTAGATTGTTGTGAGCAAGCCCAGGACTAGGTGTGGCTGTTCCCATTCACTGACAGCAACAGAGCCCTTAAATTTTGTGATAGCCGGAAAGACAAAGTGTAAAGTCCATTGATGATGCTCGGAGAAGCATCCTCTCAGGAATTGAGCTGTTTATCGTGATTAAAGTGACTGTTTCCAGTACAAACACCCCATACGATTATGTATTCTGTGTTTCCACGGCTAGTCATCACATTAAAGGCTGCGGAAATATTTAGTTGCTAAATCATGCCCAAGGGGGACAATGACTAGATTATTTCAATGTACTTATGCCTTTCCGCTAAGCCTTTCTAATTGGTTCTGCATTATGAGTACATGTGTAAAACTGGCAATCAACCATTGTCTAATTGCAGAGTGAACCGTTAGTGATTTACACCCTCCGCCGCCATAACCTGCGTCGTTTTATGCTCCAATGCTGGAAATTTCTGACGGACCTGATTGAAGTGTTTGTAGAAGGGTCATATACATCGGGCATCGGATGGTACAGTCAACATATTGAGCTTATTTCATGGCACAATCAAGAATCTGGCTTCATTAAAGGCAGATAAATATTTAAGAGATGTTATATTTTTATACCAGGCTGTAAAACTTACTTTATTTTTATGCATTTCCATTACGACGCCTCTTGTCAAACGGCGGGAGCTTTTTTTCTTTTCTCATCCACGAATCTGTTCTTTACTAAGAGCTGAGATGATTACATGTAGAATGGAAAGGAGGAAGAATACATATCTTGCCTTAGTGAAGAGCCAACTAACCCATAGGGGCTAATGTTGGGCCAGCCATCACCGTATCTTATAGTAATGGGCAGAAGAAAGCCAACGATGACTGGCTGAATCTGGGCGCAGGCTTCATAGTCAACATTTATCTTAAGGAAGCCCACTCTTCTAGGATGCCCTGAAAGAAGAGACCTCCTGGACTTCCGAAAGACTTGGCAAATTTCCTGGGCTCCACTTGAACCTTCTAAAACCTTCTTGAAGCCAAGTTTCCAGAAGAGCAGAAGGTCATGACTGGCCAAATCAGGATGATGGTTTCCTAATCATCATTTATCCTAAGAAAGCCAACTCTCCTACGATGCCCTGAAAGATGTGGAGACCACCTGGACTTTCAAAAGACTTGGCAAATTTCTTGGGCTCCACTGAAAACTTCTAAAACCGTCTTAAAGCCAAACTTTCAGAAGGTTTCTTCCACAGAGGAGGCACAGGAGAGTCGAGAAGGGGTATTGTAAAAATCTGATTTGAAAACTTTTTTGACCTTGACCTGAAGGCTGGCTATTTTAGCTTACAAAGAACAGTACTGAGGTCCGAAGATGCAACCAGCTCTAGAACAGGACTAGGTGATAATGCAAAATTCACTGTCTGTCCCAGGTGAGTGATGCTGCAGTGGAAACGTAGAATTACACTGTGGCCATTCAGATGAAAGCCCCATGGGTCAATAAGCATGTGTGCCAGAAGTTTCTACAGTGCAGCACCAATTTGTGACTTATAGAGCATTGATCTCCCTTTCCGATGAGCCTATGCCCTAATGTGGCATATGGACAAGAGTTGTATTTATAGGACAACATCTTTAAAGCCCCGCGGGTCAAAAGTCATCGCCTTTGTTTAGGAGTTTTGGGCAATGCCCACCAGTGATATTGTTGGGATTATCATCAGATGAGGTTGGTGGGGATACCCACCTCTATACTCTAATTGGTATTCAGTACAAACGTATCCATCATTGCTAAAACCCAGAAAATCCAGAATGACTAAGCCTCGAAAAATGTCACAGTGGATATTTGCAAAATGATGGGAAAAGAATGAGTTGTCAAAGCCTGGAATAAGAAGTTATCGGAAGGGCATTGTGCATCAGACATCACACTAGATCATAAAGGTCCTATGGTGGACTTACCAGGAGGGAGAAGAGGAAGTAATAAAACGGTGTCTCTGGTCCCTGCTGGAGGAGGTGTTTCATCTGAGAAGCGTTTGCTGTGAAGAGGGCCATGTCTAGAAATCCTTGTGCCAATGTCTTAGTTCTGGCGAATGTGTTGATGTTCCTTATCACCTGCAGAGAGATGTGAGGGTTACACCATGTCCCCATGAATAATTCACACTGCCGTTCAGTCCTTGTATTAGTTAAACTTGTGGTGATTCATCATCTCAGGCTTCACCAGATGTTTCTCTCTGAGATGTATTGTTACCTGATGTTCCTTCTATGACAGGCCGGAGACAGTGAAATTGGTGGATCCTGTGTCCTCCACTGTATATATAGGTGTTATCAGTCATTGTACAGGAGGAGGTGAGCTGTGATATCACCTATTAAGAATGATGGATCCTGTGTAATCTACTGTATATAGAGGTGTTATCAGTCATTGTACAGGAGGAGGAGGTGAGCTGTGACATCACCTATTGTGAATGGTGGATCCTGTGTCCTCCACTGTATATATAGGTGTTATCAGTCATTGTACAGGAGGAGGTGAGCTGTGATATCACCTATTGTGAATGATGGATCCTGTGTAATCTACTGTATATAGAGGTGTTATCAGTCATTGTACAGGAGGAGGAGGTGAGCTGTGACATCACCTATTGTAAATGGTGGATCCTGGGTTATCTACTGTATATAGAGGTGTTATCAGCCATTATACAGGAGGAGGAGGGGAGCTGTGACATCACCTGTTGTGAATGGTGGATGCTGTTATCTATTGTATATAGAGGTGTTATCAGTCATTGTAACCCAGGCTCTGGTGATAATGAACCTGTTGAAAAGAGTGGAATTAAGAGTCTAAAATAGCCCTAGTCGCCAATGTGAAAATTGTAAAGTTACTAATTTTGTTTTTTTTAATAAATAAGATTGTGTTATGGAAAAAAACACTTATTTTTTTTACATATTGGTAACACAAAAACTGATTTAACCAATAGATAATTTTGTGATGACCGCTTCCCTTTAATCTATAAGATAGTTTAAGTCCAAGTGTTTGAGACTGGAACTAGACCTATAGGGGGTTCAGTAAGGGTCCGCATAGACTTAAAACCACTTGTATCTGGTGGCAGAAGGGCAACACAAGTGATTATCATGGGTCAGCAGAGTCTCCGGGGCCATAGGAGACATTACCAAGGCAGTAGGTCATTTTCCTTCTGTCCGAAAATGCAGGAGAATGAGCTCCATGATAAGGAAGGATTGAGCCACTGCTAGTAGGGTGACCCTACAAAACTCCCTCCTCTCCAGTGTAATGTGTATGGGGGCTTAGAGACTGTTTTCTGATTTTGGCGGATTTGGCCAAATGTAGTGTGATGCTTAACAATTTAATTGTCCTATGAAAGCAGTTGTAACAATCGACCCTTGATACACTTCATATCAAATTTATTGGATGCTCGACCTATGCCTGGACCTTTTCATGTTGCAATACCAGACACAGCCTTATAGCCATAGGTGGCACTGTTATTGATAAAAATTGTCAGACAAATTGTCATAATCCTGAATATTCTCTTTTTTATAGCAGACATGTAAAATCCATTGAATCAATGTCACCATGTAATAAATTGTTCTAAGCTACAATTTCCATTCTAAGGTCTGACGGTGATTTGTTCGGTTTGGATACATCACAGGCGATATGACAGAGTAGTTATTTGACAGCGTTGTTATCATAGACACCTGCAGCATAAATACATATTAGAAGCGGTTTCAGATCCTAAGTGATTGCTATCATTTAGCGTAATGCTCTTTGCTCCCCTCCGCCTGTATAAATAGGGACCAGAGATGTAATCTTCACTGTCTCCTACGTACCCTGTGTGCATACTAGAAGCTTTATGAAAATGCAAACCATGTATTGACTCTGTCCTTGCACAGAGGGGGGAGGTATGTATACATTCTGCCCTAGAATAGACTTCACTTTGGATTCAATTGAATGGTTCTGCACTGCCCCCAGTGGCCATAACTAGTACTGCACATTTAGCTAAACTTGTCTTTATTTGCTCCTAACATTGGCCGATCAATGAAATGACGCCCTAAATGAATGTTTCTATAATTCTTTGGTCGCACAGTTCTCTGTGATGTATTACGGGAAATGGCTGTTGTTGTCTTGATGTTAATAATGTATTTACGTTCCTGGCACAAAACCTCAGGCGGTCTCTCATATTCAATGAACTGTGTCTTGGATGATATGATGGAAAGTAGCCCGAGGCTGAATTATTTATATACCAATAAATGAAACTACAATCTGTTCTTTGTTTAATGTAAGCTTGCCAAAGGGGAAAAACACTAATGTGCACTGGAGTGATTACCTCAATGTATATTACACTTTATGTACTGCAAAGAGAAGCTAAACTCAATACTTTGTGGAGCTTTACAGCCATTGGGATGAGTCTTCAAAAGACCCAAAGTCAAGTGACGAAAGAAGTGCGGCAGACTGACTTCCTACAAGTAATCTACAGCTTAATTACAAATAATCCACAATTTAATAATAATCATATGTGGATTAATTTGGAATAATAGAAGTAATGAAAAAATATAGTGGGCTCAAGCCAGCATTAATGAGTAGAGGGCTTTCCCCACCTCCGCTGTCCCACATGGTGGTGAATTGCAGATTGTAAAGTGACTGGGAAATTGCTGAACTTAAGTTAATTGAAATCAACCATACTCAACTGAACCCAACTCAATCGAACTCTATCCAACTCAGCCTTAAAGAATCCAAGTCAAATGAACTAATTCCAACTCAACTTAGTTCAATTCAACCCTATACAACTCAACTAAACCCAACTCAATCAAACTCTATCCAACTCAGCCTAAAAGAACCTAAGTCAAATGAACTAAGTCTGACTCAACCTAGGTCAATTCAACCCTTTACAACTCAACTGAACCATACTCAATTTAACTATATACTTCGCAGCCTAAAAGAATCCAAGTCAAATGAACTAAGTCCGACTCAACCTAGGTCATTTCAACCCTATACAACTCAACTGAACCCAACTCAATGTAACTGTCCAACTCAACCTAAAAGAATCCAAGTAAAATGAACTAAGTGAAACTCAACCTAGGTCAATTCAACACAACAGAACGCAACTGAACCCAGCTCAATAAAACTCAACATAAAAAAATCCAAGTCAAATGAAATAAGTTCAACTCAAACTAGGTCAATTCAACCCAACACAATACAACTGAAACCAGCTCAATCAAACTCTATTCAACTCAATCTAAAAAATGTCAAGTCAAATGAACCACGTCCAAATCATACTGGGTCAATTCAACTCAACACAACTCAACTGAACCAAACTCAATTCAAATTAACAAAGCCCAACTATACTAAACTCAATTCAATCAAACTGCTTTGAACTCAATCAAAACCAATCCAACTGAACCCACCTGAAGCCAATTCAATTCAACTTAATGCAGCTCAACTCAATCTTACTCAATGCAGATTATTCCAATTGAACCAAACTTACTTTTACTCAACTTAGTCCAATTTGCTGAAAGTCAAAGCAACTCAACACAACTCAATTCAAATTACCTAAAGCCAACTATATTAAACTTAACACAATTCAATTCAACCCAGCTGAATTCAACTCAATCCAACCCAACACAATTCAACTCAATCCAACTTAACACCATTGACTACAAATCAATTTACATTTGTGCTACTGTTTTAAACCCAACTGAATCCAACTCAATCAAAACCAATCCAACTGACCACAATTGAACCCAATTCAGTTCCACTTAATTCAACTCTAATCAATCAAAATTACTTCAGTTGAACCAAACTCAGATTAACCCAACTGAATCCAACTAAACCAAGATCAGTTTAACTAAACAAAACTGGTCCCAACTAATTTCAACTCTGCAACTAAAGTCGGTTTAATTTAAACTTAATCCACCTGAACCGAACTCAGTTCAACTCAGCTGAATCCAACTTAAGTCAATGTAACTCAACACAATTTAAAGGCAATTTAATTGACCATTTAAATCAACTCAGTCTAACTCAACTTAATGCAATCCAAGGAAAATTATCTCACCCAGTCTAAACAAAGTCAATTGTACCCAACCCTACTCAACTGGACTGCACTCGAGCACAATGCAATACTCTGCACTGCTCGATGGATCGACCCCGATACTCAATCGAGTATTGACCACTGCCCAGTATTGATAAATGTTTATTAAATGTTTAATCACTTTGAAGGGCAGTTCTGTTAAAAACCAATCATTTCTCTTTGTAATCATTCTTCGGCAATCCTTCGGAGACAAGTAACAATAATCTGTCCAAGATCTTGTCCTTAGCGTCCGACTACTCTAGATGAGAATGTGTAGACCATTGTCACCTTCAGTTTTTCCATTACTTAATGAAGGTCTTTCTTCATGAGTGATGTCTTGGCAAATATTTGCTACTGCTTTGCATCCAAAACATTTTTGTCTTAGCCATTTATTACATTGTATGCCTGGGCTCTGTAATCCTGGCGAGACAAAATGTAGCTGATTGCTCCTCAGGATTCCTTCCACCTAGATATTTGGCTTTGACAAAGCTGAAAATCATTTTTGTTTGTCCCCATAGTAGTCTACAAAAATTACAAAGGAAAAAAAGACAGAAAAAAATATACTAAAGAGTTAATAAGGTCTCATCAGAAGGTTTTCCTTGATTTACTCTAAGTAGGAAACCCTTAAAATTTCCCATTTATCCATTCTTCATTGGTCGCTTGTTTGCCAAATTTCACTAATTCGAGCTAACTTTAGATTGGTTTTTGTCCAATGTAGCCGTACATTGCCCAGATACCATTTGTCCAGTGACCGAGTACTGAACTTTGAAAGCTGTCTGCATCTTGTATTGCTACTTTTGCTAAGTTTTAAGCACCAGTGTGTAGCTACCAGTTAACAAATCCAGGATACCTGGTCATTAGAGGCCAATTGTGTGCTGCTCTTAGGTGACGACCATTGCAGACCTTGAAGTTTCTCATCCATGCCCTGTATTTTTTGGAAGATATTGTAAAGCTCTAAACGTCTTGTGCAGTAATAGTATGATGCAGGTGGGACATGTGCCATACTATGCATTCTGTTTGAGTGGGCACTGTCAATCACAAAAATCCTGGGTTGTTAAGACCCCTAACTAGAGGGTCTTAAAGAGTTTTAGGGGTCCAATAAGTAACATTGTTGTCATGTCCTTTAGATATTCTAGTGGTATAAGAATAATGGTGACCCACCGTGCACAAGAATGAATGCGCAGTTTATCATTTTCTCCAGTCTCTATATTACCATGAAGGGTAAGAAGCCCCTTTGTTCTTCTGGTCAATGGGGGTTTCGAGAAGATTACATGTTAACACAAAATCCTAAATTAACTGGGCCAGAGGAGGACAAATTCGGATCTGCACACTCTTGCATTTTTGTAATTGAAGAAAGGTGGCTCACCATTTTTTCATCAAGCCATGGTTTCCAAAATGCGAAGGAGACCTTATAGGAATGGTATATTAGGGCCAATGTAGACAGTCCCTATTCATAGGCAAGGACACAGGCAAAGGTATTTTTACCTATATTCCAGAATCATAGAATGTTAGAGCTGGGATGGATCTCCAGGGTCATCGTGTCCAATTCCCTGCTCAATGCAGGATTCACTAAACCATCTCAGACAGATGTCCATCAAGCCTCTGTTTGAAGACTTCCATTGAAGGAGAACTTACCACCTCTCGTGGCCGCCTATTCCACTCACTGATCACCCTCACTGTCAAAAGGTTTTTTCTAACATCTAACCTGTATCTTCTCCCTTTCAGTGTAATTAAATCCCTTGGAACCACCAAGTCTGGCCCCTAAACACACAGGAATGCTAACTTTGGGTGGTTTTCCTAAACCGCACCCTTTTTGTAAAATTTGGCAAGTATGCAGAAGTCATACACAAGTTGCCAAATGGTCTTGTACATAGTGGTTGAGTTGAACATCAAGTTACCGGACTGATCATATGGTGGTTATAAAAGAGGGTTCCTCATGGGAAATGTTTCATATGTTTCAGACACCGGGGAGAAGCTGTCCATATGGTGATCCGCGTATTATTGGGATGGCTGCAGTCCAGGTGGGTCTATTCCTAGAAGTCCCATACCCACCAACCCTATAAGAAGCCTTTGAGCCTCCATGTAGGATCCTGTCTCCCCGGCAGAGTCCGGCCCCGGAGCCTTCTCTCCAGCACTGACCTGATGACACATTGTAACAATTAGCTTTATTGTAGATTAATCCTTGATGAAAACGACAAGGTTAAAGCTTTTCATAGCGCCCGACTGTCAGATGGAATTATCTGGAATCTTTACTAATTCACTTCTCCGAGTCACTGATGCATCTACTTAGTGGACGCCATGTTTTATTCTCCGGGCCGCAGCTCAAGGCAGGAATATTTTTTTCATTTTTTTTTCCAATTTACAAATAAGAACATAGCAACAAAATAAAAGTGGCTTCCAAAGACATCGGCACCTTCTGGCACCCGCATCTATCTTGAGAGCAGAGGCCCATCGCACGCTGCTCTTAGGGGGAGATCGCCGCACGTTCATAGCCCCTTTCATTTGGATGGAAAGGTCAATATTCAGAGCTGCCTTACAGATGAACAAGGAGAGCAGTGCATGCGCGGCCTCCTGTCTATTCCAGGCAGAATCCTTGTTTGAGATGGATGGAGGTCCCCCTTTTACTATGTTTCTGCTTGTATGTCAGTCTTCACTGCACTCCTAGTATTATATTCATACACCAGGAAACCCAGGGTGAACAGTTTAAGTAGATGGGTGGCTGCGCATGCACATATCTCTTTTTTTTCACTTGCTCAGAAAATTGTGGAAAAAGCGATTTCAGCAATTTTGGGAGCTTTCATAAAAGTAAGCTAAGAATGGGCGACCACCATTACTAATAAAAGTCATAAATCTCCTTTCAGTCTCTTTCCGTCTTCTTTTCTGCCTTATTCATGAACCAGGAAGCTTAGGCTGAACCATATTATTTCTTAAGAAGGGTCTTCCGAAATAGCGTGTACAAACAAAAGTATTCTAAAATGGTGCAAACATCAGCACTGTCCACATTTAAAAAAAAACACCTGCTTTCTTCCAAAAAATAGCGCCACCCCGGTCTTACAGGTCGTGTGCGGTATTGCGGCCCCCCACTCACTTCAATGGAGCTGCATTGAGTTTAAATTGTTTCTGGGATTAGAAAAAAACCAATATCTTCAGATTGATCGTGTTGATCAATCTGAAGATACTGGTTTTTTTTCCAATCCCAGAAACAATTTAAGCTCAATTAATCTGCTTTTGTTTCAGTTTTTACTGCATTTCATGGATTAGATTCATGAACCGAGAAGCTCAGGATAAACATAATTTTTTTGGGGAAAAAAAAGTAGTTACTCACATTGATTCTGCTCCCATCGTGAGGACCAGACTGGAGAAGCGGCTCTTCCTCGCTCGACATGTCGCTGTTGTCCGTGGGCTCGCTTCTGCGCATCGCTCGGTGGAATATCGAGGTCATGTCTAGGCAGGAAAATTTTGCAAAAACTGTTTGGAAAAGTGCGTCGGTGCGGCGATCCTGTGTGGTGCAGTGAAGCAGCGTAATGTAGGTCGGGTCCCACTCAGTATCACCCCCACGGTCGCTACAGCACTGTCTGCTGGATCTCGGCTGACTCCTGGCTTCTCGTGCTGTCTGCTGTGCTTTATTCCCTGCTGCTGGCTGCTGACGCTCATGCGTTCCAGGCTTTTCACAGCTTTTGTCTTCTCTGGACTTTTGTCAAAGTTTTTGTTTATGAAGAACAACAGCAGCAGCCATGATGAGCGACCTCCGTTACACGAGACCCCCTCTAATGTTACACCACTTATTGTCTGGATTCACACTCTGAGTTTCACAGTGACATTTTAAGTCCTTTTTTTTTACTTTTCGTTACAGTTTTTAACAAATTATTCCAGTTTAAAAAGTAGCATTTTTTTTTTTTTTTTGCCATTTCTGAGCCATTTTGCTTTTTTTCTTCTCCCATCTTTCCATAGTCGTCTTTTCCATATATTCCGTTTATGACGTTTTTGCTTTTTTTAATTCCTTTATTTTCTTACAGTAATTTAAAGCGTTTTTATGTTGTTCTTTTATTTTATATACATGCGTTTTATAGCAAAAAAAAAACTTAAAAGAAACAACACCTGGGACATTTTTCAGTAGGCAAAAAAGATCACGACATTTTTTAAAAAAAAAGTGTGAAACAAAATGAAATGTTTTTGATGCGTTTTTATCTTGCGTTTTCGTGCAGATTTTCCTCGCTCATTAGTTTGGGTGAAATCTGCAGCAAAAACTCTGAAAGAATTGATGCGCCATAAATTTAAATCTGCACCAAGTCTGCAAGGACAATAAGCAAAGTGTGCATGAGACGTCAAGATTCTCATTCACTTTGCTGGTATCAGGAAACCCTTCAGGTTTTGTGAAAAATCTGCACAGAAAAAAATGCACCAAAAATGGCCTTAGGGGCCTTTTGAATCGGACCTCAGGATCTTCAGGTTACTTCTCCATGAGTAACCTTGTGACAATTTTGCTGTTGGGGTGTTAGATATTTTAAGTTGCAGATGTTAACAGGTACGCGGATGCAACAGCACAGAGAATGAGGGGACAATGGTACTTAACCAACAACTATTTATTCGATTATCACAAATATATAGTTAGTAACGACGGCAAAATGTCGAAGGTAAAAGTGAACAGTGGCAATACAGTGAATTATGGCACAATCAGAGAACGGTAATACAGTTAAAACAGGTCATTAACACAATGCTATTTACACACTGTCATTCTAGAATCACCATTAAACAGCTGTTGTTGTCTACAATATTTCGTCCCTAATACCTTGTCCTAGGGTCCTTAATCGTTACTAATGGCCCGTCACCATTGTCACTCCCTAAGAAATATCAAGTGCCATACAGACCCCCAACAGGAGTCTACGTTACTCCCTGTTAGGCCATAAGTCCTGTATCGATGAGTCACTTGACACACCTGACACACCGGCCACCTCTGTTTTCTAAAGCACGTCCTGATCCCCCCACTTTATCATATGTTTGCACCTGGAATGGCAGCTAACAGGAATGTCCCTCTTCTGAAGCCCAATCACCACTCCCAGTTGTGTCCCTGCTCACACAACTCGGTTCTCTCGTCTCCAGGTGTGATCTCTGGGGTCTTCATTTGGTCTGGTCTCTTGGTTCTTCACTTGGGTCTGGTCTCTCAGGTCTTCACTTGGGTCTAGTCTTTCATTACTTCACTCGGGTCTGGTCTTAGGTCTCCACTCAGATCGGGTGTCTCAGGTCATCACTCTGGTCTCGCCTCTGAGTTCTTCACTCAGGTCTGGTCTCCCAGGTCTTCACTCTGGTCTCATCTCTCGTAATAGTGGCTTTAAGCCAACTCCACTGCTCACACGTCCGTCTTGCTACAGGTCCAAATAAGGTACAATGGTGTGCACTCAGTCAATTAAAGGTGAGGTGCAGGTTTCATGGACTACGAAAGTCCTAATACAAGTAATATTTGTAAGACACTGCACACTCTAAATGCTGATTATGCAAAATGGTGCAATTTTATTGGACAAAACTTTTCATTAGTAACACATGGGAGCAATAGACAAATTTAGGATAAGCGACCACAGTAGTAACATTGACGTTTCGACTCTCCCGAGCCTTAGTCATAACATCGCTTGGTATAGCAATGCTAAATAAGCATAGCGAATCCCTCGCTTTAAAGTATAGGTGGTGCTAGTAGATGGTAAGGCGGTATATGGCCAACCGTGGTTTGCTGCCCTGTGTGTTGGACCTGGGGTGGACGACTTGTTTAGCGGCGCTCCCGCGCCCTGCTGATGCCGGCGTGACCAGGAGGGAGAAGTAGGGCTGTTAAATAGCTGCGGTGGCCGCAGCACTCCTGAGTCTCCTGGTATAATGGTGAAACCTCCTGAACTCCCAAAAAGTTAGCAAATTTTCCTTTACCTGCAATACCTGTCTGAAACCTTCTGGAAACTGGGGGGTCTGAGAGGTTTCTTCATTCAGGTATATTGGTACAGAGGTGAAGGGGCAATGAATGGGGATGAAAAAGATGGGGTAAAGGCAAAGAGGGTGTTAATTTGGGGAAAGAATCATGTCATCGGGGATTGTATTTTTCTTTGTGAAGGATGGCTTATAGATGGAAATGCCTCCATAGAGATATCCTCCTTAATAGATGGTTAGAGGAGGCAGAGGGTGCAGTGTCCTAGTTGAGACAGTGTAACTGGGCAGAGGAGGACATGTGAGTAAGTACGTACTAATAGACATGTTCCCAATTACTTAAGGGTCAGATTCTGCCATCCGGGGTCAGTTGCAGTGGCCACAGGAAGCAGACTAGAGCACATAAGGTGGGGAGAGGAAATCACTTATGCAACTGACCCGTTCAGACAAATATGGGTCCACCTGTAAGGAATGGAGGAGAAAGCTGTCCTGTTGAGAGAGCCACCCCATAGCAAGTTAGAGTTGGGGAAAGGCTAGATGTTTCCTGTGGGTGGCCACTTAAAGTATAAATGGATTGTGACTGTGGAGCAGAAAAAGCCTTACAAAGTGTGGACCAGAGAGTGAAGAGGTCCTATGACAGAGGGCCCAATGCTCGAGCAGCCAGAGGCCATCATGTAGAGAAACTGTAAATGAGTCATATCTCATCTTTGAAACCTGTTTCTTCCATTGTTGAGAAGTTCTTGTCCACTTTCTGCAAAAAATAAACCCAATACAATTTTGATATTATTAAGGAACCTGTTTAGTTTCTATCGACAGAATAAAAAAACAGCATGTCCTTTGTTTGACGTCACCGAGCTCAGCATTTATTTATACAGATGACTTTTTTTGCAGCACTTGGTATCCATATGTTGCGGCGTTTGTCCTTAGGAGCTTATTATTTTGGTTTCTGATGTACAGGAGACTCATTGAAGTTCATACAAAGCCTGAAAGTCAAAATTTTCATGACTTTCGTTCTTATCTACCTTGTCAATGTAAAACTAGAGAGATCAGTAGAGATGCAGTTTGGCCTCAGGATCTTCTATCATCTGTGTCATCACTTTGAGTTTGATATTCTCCAAGGCAATGCATATTCAAAAAATTACCAATTTTTTGGTATTTTTTAATGGCAGTTGGACAGTAGCTCTGAGAAATGCCTCCAACCTCTTGGCATCTGCAACCTTTTTTTTTTTTATTAGCCAGCCTGGCGTGATGTCATCTTGCCATCATCACTGACTAATGAAAAGACAAGATGTGGATGCCGTCAAGTATCTTCCACCATTTGGTGACTTCTATCTGGGCTTTTTTCAAAGTCTCTAACTCATGGAAAGAGTTTAGACCAGATAATTCCTTAGACACCGTGACAGGGGTGGGTGTGGACCCACTGCGCCATGGGCCGGGCTTACCCTAGAGAGGTGAGGCTAAGTGGCTTCCTGGTTTTCAGTAGAGCATCTGATGGTGAGGTTAGGATTGGTGCCACTACAGGGCAGTGCCCAGACCTGCAGCAGCTAGCCAAAGGGTCAGCACGGAGGGAATAAACAGAGACATGGTCAGGAAGTCTGAGGTCGAGGTGGGCAGCACAGGTTCAGAATACAAAGCTGGGGTCAGTACTGAAGAGGACAAGCAAAGCCAAGTCAGTAACAGGAGCGTCAAGAGAGGAATACACCAAGACAGGAAAGTAGAAACAGTCTGGAATTAGGGACCTCTGTTTAGGCGAGGTATGGAGGGACAAGCTGCCTAATATATCCCCTGCCGACAGGGGATAGTCCAGGGAAGCGAAGCTCTTCAGTACATAGCAGGGTTAAATTCCTGCAGAGTCTGGCCACGCCTCCCTATAGCCATGTGGAGACAGCAGGAAGATGCAGCAGTGCTGGGAGTGCAGCAAGAACCAACTCAGCAAGATGGTCTGACCTAGAGAGGAGCAGAGCGGTTAACACAATGAGTAGGATGGCGCCCACTAACTATGGAAGTCACCGGCGTGACAGACTCAATACTTTAGTTTGGTCTTCATCTATCTAATAGTAATACATAGGGTCTCCCCTCAAATTTCACAACTTGTCTCCTTGGCTTAGGCTGCCATTCTTACAGTAGGTATTCTTAACCTTCGCTTCTTCCGGGCAGAAAAGCACCCAACGGTCTTTGACAACTACAAGAATTGAAACTCAGTAATGTAATACGTCGTTCAGTAAGACTTTATGGTAATGCGGTCTCTTGCAATTTTTGTTGCGAAGACAATTCCCGTCATGACTGAGCAAATTCATCATTACCTTTACAAACAAATGGAAGCTCACGCCGTCGAGCAGAATCGATATGAGAGAAAATCACACACTCCGAATGAGAAGGGACAGTGATTTGGGCTGCAGAAAATTCTGCAAACATTACGACGGGCGATGCCGAGCTTATGAAACAATAACATTGTAGGGAAACGGAAACACTAATGATACACGCAGCGAGATTACAAATAATATTTCCTTATCTTTTATAATCCATTGTCAAACACTATGAATTATTCAGTAATCCCATAAAAACCGAGACAGTTCTGCAAAGTGTTCACTTTGTTATAAGACTGTAAGGCAGGAAGGAAAATTGTTATGGCAGGTGGCCCTCAGGAAGCCACGAGCTGTGTCACCATATCTCCAGGAGCAATTAGGCTCTGTGCACACAGCATTCGAGCGCTCTGATGGAGGTGTACTCTTCCAACTTATGCCTCCATCTTCCTACAAAATTCAGAAAAGTATATTGCACAATGGAGGCCAAAAGGACAATACTTTGGCCGTCATCAGTGCCCTTTGATTATATGTTTAACTTTTATACCAGGAGTATTTTCCATATGCAAAATATAGGGTGCTGTGCGCAGTTCATTTGGACTCATCGCAATATGTGGATGTCCACCTCACCAGTCTGGTTTCATTAGGATCATTGATGGTGTATGGTTTGACTTGGAGGATACCATAATCATTTATTTCAATGGAGAGCGACCATTTCACTGGTTACAGGACTGGCAATCATGAAATCATTTTTTTGGTCCTCCAGGGGGCCAACTCACCCATTGATTTCAATGAAGAGCAGCCACGTGGTTAGCTGCGGAAATTGCAATCATGAAATGATCTCTTCTTCTGCCACTTGGTTGCCTACAGGACTAGCAATCGTGAAATTATCTCTTCAGCCTTTTGGAGGACCACTGCATCCATTGCTTTCAATAGAGAGCGGACACTTTGTTGACTCCATGACTGGCTATCTTGAAACAATCTCTTCGGTTTTCTGAAGGATACCATACCTATTCATTTCAATAGCGAGCAGCTCCTTGGTTGCCTACAGGACTGGCAATCATGAAATTACCTGCTATGTCTTCCAGAGGACTACCATAACTATTGTTTTCAATGGAGATGAGCAAATTGGTTGCCTTCAGGGCTTGCAATCATGAAATGATCTCTTCAGTCTTCTGAAGGATACCATACCCATTTAATTCAATAGGCTTCAGCCACTTTGTTGCATACAAAACTGGCAATCATGAAATTATCTCTTTGATCTTCTGGAGGACTACCATAATCATTGATTTCAATAGAGAGCAGCCACTTGGTTGCCTTTAGGGCTTGCAATCATGAAATGATCGCTTTGGTCTTCTGGTTTTCCATGTTCTTAGTAACCAAAGCTAGCCATACACTTTACAGAGCTGGAATACTACATCTATTCCTCCCAAACTCCCATAATCACTCATGCTCCACAGCCCAATCCTTTTGTCTTCCAATGACAGATGTTGGAATACCTCATTACACATTAGATGGTCCGCCGATCCCGCTGATGTGTTTGTCCCAAATCAATCTAATATGCATGGATTCCTTATGCCGAGACGCAATGGGGCTCATGGTTTTCTGGAGGTCATCTTCACTTGTGTCCCCTCTGCTACCCCTACCTGTTGTCATACTTCTGTTTTCTGCTTGCACCCTCTGAACGGTGACATCAGCACCAATGGATTGGGTGGCAGCTGTAGCACCCACAATAGTAAAGCAGCTGGAACACATCTTCATTTTCTGATGTAATATTTGTTTATATACAACACTCTAAACCTAAACCTCTAGACTGAAAGCCTTTCCATGTCCTTTTCTCTCCATAATGCAAGTCGAAGTATTTTTTTTTTCTTATTCCATAGAGTTAGCAAGACATTTCCTTTCAATGCCACGAGCTCATACAAACCTGTAATACCTCAATTGGCTTTCAGGCAAAATGACCAATAATACGATGACCATTATTATTACATTAGTCCCCAGTAGAAACGATTTTATTGGCACCCCATGCACTCGCTCAATGTTCTCCGTCTCTGATATATTGCATTCCCCACTGACTCGGCATGTGATCTGAGCCAGAAAATGACATTTATTGACGTTCTCGTAATTGTTTTTGGCTCTGAAAGATTTGAGGACACCATAAAATGGCAATATCCTGACACAGAACCACTTAAAAAATGGAAATGCAAAATTGAAGATGATATTAGTAGAACTTAATTTCAGTCCGAATGGCGGCTGAAGGTCAGGACCACGTCAGGGTCAAATGAGTAAAGCTTATATTGTTACTAATTTTACATATCTGTCTTTCCAAGACCATGGAAATAACAAGTACAAGGAAGGAAGAATTTGGCGTCATCGTGACTAATGTGAAATATTTGTATCCATAAATGAAGCTCAAGTGGGAACATTGAGGAGATCTAAAGTAAAAATGCAACCAAGAGTCCGTCCAAAAACAAGGTGTCACAATTCTCTCCCATCTGTTGTAGAGAAGCTTAACGTTTCTTCTGGTTCCTCTAACTTCACATCTTTTAATTTTTTTAAATTATTCTTTGAAATTGAGGTTTCAAATTAGTGCTTTAGAAATGTGAATAGGTGTCTTGTGCCACCAAATTCTTCTTTTGTAGAAATGCAGCGATATTTAATGGTAGCAATATAGATTTCATTAAGACATCCCAAGAGGTATGGGCCATCGTGCTCTTCTTACATAGAAAAATATTCAGAATTGTATCATTCGGAGCAAGAAAAAACAAAAGGGTTTGGTACACCATAGTTTTCTTCCATATGAACATAGACATGCTAATATTTCATTGGGCAAGAGTCAATTTTGGAATCAAAACCAAAAGGTAGAAAAACTTTTCCAACAAGGCAATTTGGACCACTATGGTATTCTTCAGAGAAACCTAGCCATAGCTAGGCTTATTGTTCAAGAGAATTCAAAAGATTTGGGCCACCATGGTTTTCTTTGATATTATTTGGACCACCATGATCTTCTTCTATACAAACATAGACATGACTAAACCTCATTAGGTAAGAGAAAATAAAAAGCTTGGATCAAAAAGATTTTTCATAGGAATATAGTCATAACTAGATCTCATTAACCAAATGGTTTGGGCCACCATGGTCATCTTGAATAGAAACATAGCTTTGACTAGATCTCATTGGGCAAAGAAAATGAAAATGCTTCAACCACAATACTAACATGGACATGACTACTAGATCTCATTGGATAAGATAAACTAAAAGCTTTGGGCCACTGTGATTGACGTTGATGGGAACATAGCCATGACTAGATCTTATTAATCAAGAAAATTCAAAAGTTTTGGGTCACCATGGATTTCTTCCAAAGATTTCTCCTCTATGAACATAACCATGATTAGATCTCTTTTGGGCTAGAGAAGATAAAAATCTTGGACCAAAATTACCTTTTTTTTTTCTATGAATATAGTCATGATTAGATTTAATTTGAGTAAATAAGCCAAAAGGTTTGGGGCAACATGGTCATCTTCAATAGGAATATACCTTTGACTAGATCTAATTGAGGAAGGAAAATTAAGAGGCTTCAACCGCAATAGTAACACGGTAACGATTACTAGATCTCATTCGATAAGATAAACCAAAAGGTTTGGGTCACTGTAGTCTTCAGTGATAAAAACATAGCCTTGACTAGATCTTATTGAGCAAGTAAAAACAAGAGTTTTGGACCACAGTGACCTTCGTCCATAGGAACATAGCCATGTTTGAAACATAAAAATGACCATAAGGTTTTGGCTACCATGATCTTTTCAATAGGAACATAGTAGATCTCATTGGTCAACAGAAAATAAGATGCTTGGACCACAATAATTTTCTTCCATTGGAACATAGCCATGACTAGATCTAATTCGGCAAAAGTAAACAATAGATTTGGGTCACCTTGGTCTTCTTGCATAAGAACATAGCCATCATTAGATCATATTAGGAAAAAGAAAACAAGTGGGTTTGACCTCAATGATCTTCTGACATAGTAACATGGTCATGACTAGTTGTGACTGGGCAAGAAAGAATTTTACAGCTTGGGTTTGAACTGAAATCACAAGGCAACAAAATATTTGTCTCCTTGCATGAAGACATGGCCATGAGAAGATCTCATTTAGCTACAAACAGTTTTAGAGTATGGGCTGGTTTCTAAAACATGTGCACCAAGGTTGTTTGGGCCCCTGTGGTCTTCTTATAAAGGAGTGCATCCATGACATAGCCTTCCAGGAAAACAGGCAATGACGTCCGGACGCCGAGCATGTACGCAGTCACGTTTCAGTAGTGTCTAATGATATTTCATTAACTGATTTCTACGTCCAACCAAGTATTAGTCCTAAACTTGACAAATCCACTTTCTAAAAATAGAACTAAAGATTTATCTGACATGTTTTTTTGCTAACGAGTATCTATTTTGTCAGCCAGTAGTTTACTTCATTGAGAAACATTTGTCATGGGCGAAGGGTGAGCGGAATGTTTCCTGTCCTTAATAATATGTAAAGTGCATTCTGAATGTGCGGCTCAGTGCCTTCTAGACAGTCATTACTGAGATTAATGTAGACAAATTAATTTGATTTTAATTTTTATAAGTATCTGCTTTAGAGTCTTGGGAGGAAACATATTCCGTAATTCAAGTAGGAAGCATAAAACGAAGCCGAGACGGGCAAGAAAAATGTCCAGGATCCATTTAGTTGTGGGAGACGAATAATAACACTGAAAACATGACCAATTTAAGGCAAATTTCTGAAGCCTAAGTGTTAATTAATGGCACTGAACCATTTAGTATGACATAGTATCAATTACAGTAAATCATACGATATACTTTATGTGTCTTATAGAAATGTGATATTATTTATTGCTATTTATCAAGGCTTATTATGGCTTTATGGGTTTGGTCCTTGTGGCTCAAAGTAGATGGTAGACGTGGAGCTACAAGGTTTTGGTATTACTAGGATGTTCCTTATGCCCCTGACTTTAGATCTTTTGTCTCTACCTGGGATTTCAAAAGTTATAATTAGAGTTGGTGCAAATCGATTTGCAGAACTCAGTCCATCATTCATGTCAGCATTCTGTGGGCCACCAAGGTCTTCTTCTATTCGAGTTTAGAAATGACTAAATTTCATTGGGTAAGAGTAACCAATAAAGTTGGACCAACATGATCTTCTTTATACGAACATAGTCATTACTATGTCTCATTGGGCAAGAGTAACTAGTAGATTTTGGCCCCCATGGTCTTCTTAAATAAGAACTTAATCATGATTAGATCTCATTGGGCAAGAGTAACCAATAGAGTTTGACCAACATGGTCTTCTTCCATACAAACATAAGCATGACTAGATTTCATTTGTCAAGAATAACCAGATCTCATTGGGCAAGAGTAACTAGTAGATCTTGGCCACCATGGTCTTCTACGATTTGAACATAGACATGATGACTAAATTTCATTTGGTAAGAGTAACCAATAGAGTTGGACCAACATGATCTTCTTCATACGAACATAGTCATGACTAGATTTCATTGGGCAAGAGTAACTGGTAGGTTTTGGCCACATGGTATTCTTCCATATGAACATGGCCATGACTAGACCTTATGGGCAAGAATAACCAATAGAGTTGGAGCAATATGGTCTTCTTTCATATCAATGCATCCATAGCTAGATGAGAACTACCTTCTACATGATGCAATGTCATATGTGTCAAGCCGCAACAATGACTTTGGGTCAGTCCAGCTAATGAAGAGAAGAACTGCAGATTTATGGTAGTGGAGGCAGTTCTCAGGGCTCCCATCCAGCAGCCAAGGATTATTGAGGTTGGCGATGGTCTGAGTCCTGGAAATTAATTTACACTAACTCTAGTAAGAATAAATAGATCACCTTATACCTTGTAGAACAGTAGAAGACAATGGCCATTATTGAAGAAAAAGTCCAAAACAAACAAACAAACGGGTTCATGTAGATCCAGTAGGATACAAGGACTAGAACTGATTTCTACCTTAGAAAGTAAAGTATTTGCGCTATTGAGCTTTTAAAGTCTACGTAATAAATACTAACAACCCAGATATGTCCAACTACAAACCCAACTGGACTTTTAGAGACCCACATCTTTTTATAGAAAGCCTTAGACATGATTAGGATTGGGTATTCCTTAAGGAGCAGAAATCATTGGCTGCTATTTAAACGCATAACACTGGTTGTGATGGGGTGATCACCAGAGCTTTCCTTTGTTATTGATTATGCAGCAATGCCATTTTGTCACTTTTGGTACATTATCAGGGGTATCGGGATCAAAAAAAGGTATTCCATTATCTGATGGATAACTTAGTCCTTAATAAAAGCACTTTTTATTATTAATTTTTATTTTTGATATAAGAAAATACACCAGCGCTACCTGACTGGAATCACTGTGCTGCAGGAGCCAAGACAGAGGAGCTGGTACTGTCAAGAGGGAAATGCAAACGAATAAAAGAAAATGGATCCGCGCTACAGTGATGTGGAAATGACCAAGGATGTGGATTAGTATATATAGGAATACCCAAGCGGTATTACGCCGTATAGATGCACAGTGTGTCAGCGGGAGGTCCCCCACCACAGCCTATAAACCACCATAAACCAACCTAGATGGATGTAAAATTAAATCGAATCTGAAACAGGGTTATACTCCATCCAAAGAAATACAATGCGGACTCACCGTGATGTAATGAGGACTCGGCGTGCAGAAAAGAATGTGGTCCGGGCTGGGTGGCAGGATTGGGCCGGTGGGTGTGCAGGTAGGCAGGCGGGCGAGCAGGGAAAAGCAGCCGCCAGGTGGCGTGTGTTGTGTGGGCTGCGTAGAGCCAGGGACGGCTCCGGCCGGTAGCGTCCCTGGATACGAGCGGGAGAGAACAGGGGGCGGAGCTCGCTGGCACAGGGCTCAGCGTGTGACGTCACTGAGCTGGAGAAAGGTACGGGGAGACAGAGGGACCAAAAAACCGACGCGTTTCGAAGGGACAACGTCCTTCTTCATCAGGGTTACCTGTCCCTTGTGATGCCCCGATATTTAAACCCCCCACCTGTCAATCACAACACACAACCCGCCCAAATAGCCTGCTAGTGGAAAAATGCTGCAGAAGGAGGACCGACACATTAGAGTCACTAAAATGATGGATGTGACCCATAAAGAAGCTGCGTATATGAAAAGAAAATGTATCTCATAGATGTGCAAGCATATTGGAGACTATATGGCCAAAAGCTGGCTGAGTGTGGTATACTGGTGTGGTTACCGCAGTACATTCAATTGCCATAATGAACCGACTAGGGAATCTAAAAATAAAAAATATATAAAATTAATCTTTAATAAATAATTAGATAAAATAGAAATAAGATATGCATATGGCAAGAGGCAAACACAAAAAATATATAAAAATGAATATAAAATTTGTAAAAGAAGAAGCAGGTGTTAATCCTGCCCTTCTGGGTAAGAATTGGATAAAACCAATAGGAAACCCAAAAAGCAAATGAGGGTATGGTGAGCTATCCCAATATACCTGGAGGAATGGCTTAGGGGGGGGGGGGGGTTGGGAAGGAAAGGGGAATGGGCTGGAAAAAGGGAGGATTAAAAGGCAAATATTTCGAGCCCATGATTAAGACCCTTAGGGGCCAGACTATTCAAGGAGAAGATCCACTGGGATTCAGCTCTTGACATGGCTTTTATAAGGTTGCCCCCTCTTAAGTTCGGTTTCACCTTTTGGATACCCCAAAATACAATGCCCTTGGTGGATTTGTTATGTTTCTCACAGAAGTGACGAGATAGTGGATGGCCCAGGAACCCCTTCTGAATATTTGTAAAGTGCTCTTTCACCCGGACCATCATAGGCCTCTTTGTGCGACCAACATAGAGTTTCTTACATGGGCACTCAATGGCATATATGACCCTGGAGGTAGAGCACGTAATACTGTCCCTGATGGGATATTCGTTCTTACCGTCCAGATCAAAAAAAGTGGAACGGCATGTTTTTGAAAAAGATGTATGTCGGCACCCATAGCAGAATCCGCAGGGAGTAAAACCTATCCTACTATTAGCAGTGGCCCCTGTTGTTGGTTTGTGTTTGAGTGCCGGTTTCGTGGTGGGGGCTATCATGCTGCCCAAAGATTTTGCCTTTTTGAAGATGAATCTTGGTGCGGGTGGCAAAAGTTCGCCTATTACTTTATCCCCTTGGAGAACAGACCAGTGTTTATGGATAATGGACCTAAATTTGGTATGCCCAGAATGGAATTGGGTAATGAATGGTAGTTGATGGATTTGGTCCTGGATGTTCATTGGTTGGTTAGTGGGTTTCACTCTGTGTAATAGAGCGTCCCTAGGTGTCTCCATGATATCTTTCTTGGCCTGGTCCAATAATACGCTGGGGTACCCCTTGTCGAGAAATTGCTGAGTAAGGAAAGCGGAGTCTTTGTTATAGCCCTCCAAGGTAGTACAATTCCGCCTGATTCTTGTGTATTGTCCCTTGGGGATGTTCGCAAGCCAGACAGGGAGATGGCAGCTGGTCATTCCAATAAAACTGTTGGAGTCTACCTCTTTGCGAAAACATTTAGTAAAAATCTGGTCATTCTTTATGTAGATATTAAGATCCAGAAAATTGATGCTTGTATTGCTGATCGTGGGTGTGAACTCCAAACCAAAGGTGTTATTGTTAAGATTTGATATGAAGGAGTCCAGTTCGATCATGGGGCCATTCCAGATAAAGAGCACGTCGTCGATGAAGCGACGCCAGAAAACCAGGCCGGTGCGGAGATTGCCAGAAGGAAAGATGTGTGACTCCTCCCACTTGGCTACAAACAGGTTAGCGTACGAGGGGGCAAACCGTGTGCCCATGGCCGTGCCACAGATTTGCAGGAAGAAGTCGTTTTCATACCAAAAATAGTTATGCTGAAGAATGAACCGGATGCACTCCTCGATGAAGGTGACCTGGGTGTTTGGGTATACATCCAGGGCTTGTAGATATTGTCCTGCAATTTTGCATCCCATATTCTGATCGATTACCGTGTATAGTGATTTAATGTCCAGGGTGCATAGGACATAATTAGGTTCCCATTTGACTGTCTCCAGGATGCGGAGAATATGACTCGTATCCTTAAGGTATGCTGGTATAAGTTGCATGCACTTCTGTAGGTGCATGTCCACATACCGGGACAGGTTAGATGTTAGGCTGTTGATCCCTGAAATAATAGGCCTGCCCGGGGGACATGTTGTGCTTTTATGCATTTTCGGAATATGATAGAAAATAGCCAGGCTAGGGTCCTTATTGAGTACAAAACTGAATTCCTTTTTGTTCAATATACCTAAGGATTGACCTTTAAGGCACAGGGATTTGAGTTTGTGGCTAAATTGTAATGTGGGGTCACTGATAAGTTTCTTGTAGGTGGTCGTATCACTAAGCAAACGAATTGATTCCTCATGGTATGTGACTCGATCCAGAATAACGATGCCTCCTCCCTTGTCCGCAGGACGAATGATGATGTTATTATTATTCTGTAAGTATTTAATTGCTTTCTTTTCGGCATTGGTTAGGTTACCAGGGTTGAATCTGGACCTAGCCCTTTTTAGTTTTCTGATGTCGTTTGTGACTAGTCTGTCAAAGGTTAGGAATGCCTCCGATTGTTCGTGTATGGGGTTGAATGAGGATGGATTGGCCAATGTGGTATGGATGTAGGTATCCGGATTAGGGTTGCTGTCTGCTATGACTGATTTGTCTTTTTTCAGAAAGAATTTCTTAAGCGTAAGATTCCGTAAAAATTTTTTCATACTTATGTATAGAAGAAATGGTTTTCCCATGGAAGTGGGTGCATACTTCAACCCTTTCTGTAGGAGGGATATTTCATGGTTAGTTAGTTTGTAAGAGCTTAGATTAAATATTTTTTGTGGGTTCTCAATCCTTGGATTCATTTTAGTTTTGGCGAGTTTCCTCCCCCTCCTGCCCCTCTTAGTTTTGTAGATCTTACCCGGAAAAAATCCTGGTTCAGTGGTGGACGGGCTTTAGTTTTGATGGGGTGCTTTGATGCTATACTGGTGTTCTTACTTGTGTTAGTTTTGGGTATGGTGGGCCTGTATTTATTCCTGGTAATGGTGTTGTCATTAGGTCCCAGAGATGGATTGATGGGTGTACTCCCACTAGATATTGCGGACGGGCCCCCAGATTGTTTCACCTTTGATCTAAATTGTGTAGATGTGACTCGGTGGGTAGCCTGTTGGGAGGTGCATGGGTAGCAGTTGTTTTGCAAAGTACCAGGATTAATGTCTGCTTCACTTGATAGTAATGGAGAAAATCTGTTAGAAGTATGTAGGGGGATAATAGACCGTGGTTGAATCGCTTCATGCACACTAGAATCCTCGTGGATAGGTGTGCTGGGGTATATTGAAACCTCCAGGGTGTTGTCTGGAATATGAATCATCGCCTCTGATGCCTCCGAGGTGAGCTTATGTCTAGTTGACACTGGTGTGTATTGTGTTGAATTGGAATCCGCATATGTGGAAAATACCAATGAGATGTCTTCCAAATTTTGCTCAGTAGTTAAATTGTATTCATCTATGACTACAAGTTCATCAATTTTTTGTGTGTCATTATTGAAACTGTCAGTGAGACATGGCCCAGAATGGTGGTGCACGTACAGTTCCTCCGGAACACCATCCCTTTGAAATTTCCTGATTTTCTTATCAATGATCTCTCTTTCCTTTTCCTTAAGTCTGTATAAAATGTTGTCGGCTAGGACATGTGTGTCCTCGGTAAGGGTGCAGGTGTTTAGTTGCTCAAACGTTCGTTCAATAAGTCGGCTGGTCTTATCTATATTAGATAGCCGTTTGTCTATCACAAACTGAAGAATTTTTAGAGAGAAGGAGTTTAGCATATTGTCCCATTCACCCAATGTAGTGGGATCACCAAAGTCCCCTGCCAGTGTTTTCTGAATGGCAAGGCCTTTTTTCTTTTATTCGTTTGCATTTCCCTCTTGACAGTACCAGCTCCTCTGTCTTGGCTCCTGCAGCACAGTGATTCCAGTCAGGTAGCGCTGGTGTATTTTCTTATATCACATTTTGTCTACTTTAGGGGCTCATACACTTCAGCAGCTCCTTCATGGCTGTCCATGCCCTACGTGCAGATAGGGATCACAGGATACTATTTATTAAGGAGAAATTTTCACTTAAGGGTCCTCCAGGCACGGATTCCCTTAGGACTAGGGACCTATTGAAATCCATGGAGAAACTTCTATTTTCTGAGATGCGGGACATGTGGGAGGTGGCCTCCCTTGAGAAGTATGCTCAGGCCCACATAGTCCCCAAAGGCCTTGCCATTCAGAAAACACTGGCAGGGGACTTTGGTGATCCCACTACATTGGGTGAATGGGACAATATGCTAAACTCCTTCTCTCTAAAAATTCTTCAGTTTGTGATAGACAAACGGCTATCTAATATAGATAAGACCAGCCGACTTATTGAACGAACGTTTGAGCAACTAAACACCTGCACCCTTACCGAGGACACACATGTCCTAGCCGACAACATTTTATACAGACTTAAGGAAAAGGAAAGAGAGATCATTGATAAGAAAATCAGGAAATTTCAAAGGGATGGTGTTCCGGAGGAACTGTACATGCACCACCATTCTGGGCCATGTCTCACTGACAGTTTCAATAATGACACACAAAAAATTGATGAACTTGTAGTCATAGATGAATACAATTTAACTACTGAGCAAAATTTGGAAGACATCTCATTGGTATTTTCCACATATGCGGATTCCAATTCAACACAATACACACCAGTGTCAACTAGACATAAGGCTACGTTCACATTTGCGGCTAGCGCCGCAGCGTCGGGCGCCGCAGCGGCGCCGCATGCGTCATGCGCCCCTATATTTAACATGGGGGCGCATGGACATGCGTTGTGCTGCGTTTTGCGCCGCATGGCCGCAAGCGTTGGACGCAAGAAACGCTTCAAGTTGCATTTTCTTTGCGTCCAACTTTCGGCCAAAAACGACGCATGCGGCGCAAAACGCAGCGTTTTAGCGTGCGTTTTGCCGCGTTTTTGTTTGCGTTGTGCGCTGCGGCGCCGACGCTGCGGCGCACAACGCAAATGTGAACGTAGCGTAAGCTCACCTCGGAGGCATCAGAGGCCATGATTCATATTCCAGACAACACCCTGGAGGTTTCAATATACCCCAGCACACCTATCCACGAGGATTCTAGTGTGCATGAAGCGATTCAACCACGGTCTATTATCCCCCTACATACTTCTAACAGATTTTCTCCATTACTATCAAGTGAAGCAGACATTAATCCTGGTACTTTGCAAAACAACTGCTACCCATGCACCTCCCAACAGGCTACCCACCGAGTCACATCTACACAATTTAGATCAAAGGTGAAACAATCTGGGGGCCCGTCCGCAATATCTAGTGGGAGTACACCCATCAATCCATCTCTGGGACCTAATGACAACACCATTACCAGGAATAAATACAGGCCCACCATACCCAAAACTAACACAAGTAAGAACACCAGTATAGCATCAAAGCACCCCATCAAAACTAAAGCCCGTCCACCACTGAACCAGGATTTTTTCCGGGTAAGATCTACAAAACTAAGAGGGGCAGGAGGGGGAGGAAACTCGCCAAAACTAAAATGAATCCAAGGATTGAGAACCCACAAAAAATATTTAATCTAAGCTCTTACAAACTAACTAACCATGAAATATCCCTCCTACAGAAAGGGTTGAAGTATGCACCCACTTCCATGGGAAAACCATTTCTTCTATACATAAGTATGAAAAAATTTTTACGGAATCTTACGCTTAAGAAATTCTTTCTGAAAAAAGACAAATCAGTCATAGCAGACAGCAACCCTAATCCGGATACCTACATCCATACCACATTGGCCAATCCATCCTCATTCAACCCCATACACGAACAATCGGAGGCATTCCTAACCTTTGACAGACTAGTCACAAACAACATCAGAAAACTAAAAAGGGCTAGGTCCAGATTCAACCCTGGTAACCTAACCAATGCCGAAAAGAAAGCAATTAAAGACTTACAGAATAATAATAACATCATCATTCGTCCTGCGGACAAGGGAGGAGGCATCGTTATTCTGGATCGAGTCACATACCATGAGGAATCAATTCGTTTGCTTAGTGATACGACCACCTACAAGAAACTTATCAGTGACCCCACATTACAATTTAGCCACAAACTCAAATCCCTGTGCCTTAAAGGTCAATCCTTAGGTATATTGAACAAAAAGGAATTCAGTTTTGTACTCAATAAGGACCCTAGCCTGGCTATTTTCTATCATATTCCGAAAATGCATAAAAGCACAACATGTCCCCCGGGCAGGCCTATTATTTCAAGGATCAACAGCCTAACATCTAACCTGTCCCGGTATGTGGACATGCACCTACAGAAGTGCATGCAACTTATACCAGCATACCTTAAGGATACGAGTCATATTCTCCGCATCCTGGAGACAGTCAAATGGGAACCTAATTATGTCCTATGCACCCTGGACATTAAATCACTATACACGGTAATCGATCAGAATATGGGATGCAAAATTGCAGGACAATATCTACAAGCCCTGGATGTATACCCAAACACCCAGGTCACCTTCATCGAGGAGTGCATCCGGTTCATTCTTCAGCATAACTATTTTTGGTATGAAAACGACTTCTTCCTGCAAATCTGTGGCACGGCCATGGGCACACGGTTTGCCCCCTCGTACGCTAACCTGTTTGTAGCCAAGTGGGAGGAGTCACACATCTTTCCTTCTGGCAATCTCCGCACCGGCCTGGTTTTCTGGCGTCGCTTCATCGACGACGTGCTCTTTATCTGGAATGGCCCCATGATCGAACTGGACTCCTTCATATCAAATCTTAACAATAACACCTTTGGTTTGGAGTTCACACCCACGATCAGCAATACAAGCATCAATTTTCTGGATCTTAATATCTACATAAAGAATGACCAGATTTTTACTAAATGTTTTCGCAAAGAGGTAGACTCCAACAGTTTTATTGGAATGACCAGCTGCCATCTCCCTGTCTGGCTTGCGAACATCCCCAAGGGACAATACACAAGAATCAGGTGGAATTGTACTACCTTGGAGGACTATAACAAAGACTCCGCTTTCCTTACTCAGCAATTTCTCGACAAGGGGTACCCCAGCGTATTATTGGACCAGGCCAAGAAAGATATCATGGAGACACCTAGGGACGCTCTATTACACAGAGTGAAACCCACTAACCAACCAATGAACATCCAGGACCAAATCCATCAACTACCATTCATTACCCAATTCCATTCTGGGCATACCAAATTTAGGTCCATTATCCATAAACACTGGTCTGTTCTCCAAGGGGATAAAGTAATAGGCGAACTTTTGCCACCCGCACCAAGATTCATCTTCAAAAAGGCAAAATCTTTGGGCAGCATGATAGCCCCCACCACGAAACCGGCACTCAAACACAAACCAACAACAGGGGCCACTGCTAATAGTAGGATAGGTTTTACTCCCTGCGGATTCTGCTATGGGTGCCGACATACATCTTTTTCAAAAACATGCCGTTCCACTTTTTTTGATCTGGACGGTAAGAACGAATATCCCATCAGGGACAGTATTACGTGCTCTACCTCCAGGGTCATATATGCCATTGAGTGCCCATGTAAGAAACTCTATGTTGGTCGCACAAAGAGGCCTATGATGGTCCGGGTGAAAGAGCACTTTACAAATATTCAGAAGGGGTTCCTGGGCCATCCACTATCTCGTCACTTCTGTGAGAAACATAACAAATCCACCAAGGGCATTGTATTTTGGGGTATCCAAAAGGTGAAACCGAACTTAAGAGGGGGCAACCTTATAAAAGCCATGTCAAGAGCTGAATCCCAGTGGATCTTCTCCTTGAATAGTCTGGCCCCTAAGGGTCTTAATCATGGGCTCGAAATATTTGCCTTTTAATCCTCCCTTTTTCCAGCCCATTCCCCTTTCCTTCCCATCCCCCCCCCCCCCTAAGCCATTCCTCCAGGTATATTGGGATAGCTCACCATACCCTCATTTGCTTTTTGGGTTTCCTATTGGTTTTATCCAATTCTTACCCAGAAGGGCAGGATTAACACCTGCTTCTTCTTTTACAAATTTTATATTCATTTTTATATATTTTTTGTGTTTGCCTCTTGCCATATGCATATCTTATTTCTATTTTATCTAATTATTTATTAAAGATTAATTTTATATATTTTTTATTTTTAGATTCCCTAGTCGGTTCATTATGGCAATTGAATGTACTGCGGTAACCACACCAGTATACCACACTCAGCCAGCTTTTGGCCATATAGTCTCCAATATGCTTGCACATCTATGAGATACATTTTCTTTTCATATACGCAGCTTCTTTATGGGTCACATCCATCATTTTAGTGACTCTAATGTGTCGGTCCTCCTTCTGCAGCATTTTTCCACTAGCAGGCTATTTGGGCGGGTTGTGTGTTGTGATTGACAGGTGGGGGGTTTAAATATCGGGGCATCACAAGGGACAGGTAACCCTGATGAAGAAGGACGTTGTCCCTTTGAAACGCGTCGGTTTTTTGGTCCCTCTGTCTCCCCGTACCTTTCTCCAGCTCAGTGACGTCACACGCTGAGCCCTGTGCCAGTGAGCTCCACCCCCTGTTCTCTCCCGCTCGTATCCAGGGACGCTACCGGCCGGAGCCGTCCCTGGCTCTACGCAGCCCACACAACACACGCCACCTGGCGGCTGCTTTTCCCTGCTCGCCCGCCTGCCTACCTGCACACCCACCGGCCCAATCCTGCCACCCAGCCCGGACCACATTCTTTTCTGCACGCCGAGTCCTCATTACATCACGGTGAGTCCGCATTGTATTTCTTTGGATGGAGTATAACCCTGTTTCAGATTCGATTTAATTTTACATCCATCTAGGTTGGTTTATGGTGGTTTATAGGCTGTGGTGGGGGACCTCCCGCTGACACACTGTGCATCTATACGGCGTAATACCGCTTGGGTATTCCTATATATACTAATCTACATCCTTGGTCATTTCCACATCACTGTAGCGCGGATCCATTTTCTTTTATTAATTTTTATTTTTGGTTTCTTCGCTTCTTTGTTGATGTTTCTAGCAGGAATCACAAAGACGGGTGTAATCCATCTTAATGTATTTCAGCTGAAAGGTGATGGGAAAACTGAGACCGTAAACACTACAGCGAATGACTGAAAAAGTGTCAAAAAGGATTGTTTAAGCATATGGCAGATAATTGGTGTCTTATCCTAACACTTTACCTCTGAGTGTTAAATAGAATTCTTGGTGGCGATACAGAGAGTTTACTTCTATTAATTGCATTAGTGAAATGAGGACTTCTAGACTCAAGTGTGATGCAAATAACAAGGAGACTCCAAATAAACACATGAATACCCCAACTCCAGGATGGGCACTGATGGGTGGTGAGAAGAAGGCTGAGATTTTATGAAGCTCAGCCTACAGTGCGGGTCACCATGCCTAAACCATCCAAATGTACCTTCTGCCATGTAATATGGAGATATTAGAAGGCATCATTGGCATAAGCTCTTGAACTTGGAGTTACTTTAGTTTCTGTACCCTAAATCTGCTTGATATTTGCCATAAGATGCTTAGACTTAAGGCTCACATAAACAATAGCTGGCTATAGGATGAACAATGGTTTGGTTAGTTATTCAGATATCTCTCCCGATTCCTCTAGATACAGGTTGTATGTCACAAGGGATAACAGAGATCCTAAGCACTGGGTGTTCTACAGATCCATCGTCTTTAGTTTAATTGGTAGTCAGAGGTCATTTTCTTCTGACAAATCCAAGTGATGTTGGTGAATGTCTGTAAGCAAGAGTGGACTTTTGCGTTATGACTTGGCCAAGTCACTAGAGAATACCCATAAAGGTTTCCTGCTCTTTCATCCACTCTTGAGACATGTTGGTAATTACACCCTACCTCATTGTTGCTGCAGGAAAGATATATATCTTGGCACCGTGTTAGCCATTCTTCAGAATTTCTTTTAGTCTTTGCCTGATGAAGAGACCTGTGTAGTCTCGAAAGCTTGCAATGTGTTACCATCTTTTCAGTTAGCCATTAAAAGGTATCAACCACTGAGGACTCTCAATTCTAAATATTTTTAATTGTTGCTGGAAATTATTACTTAGAAATCCTTAAGTTACATCATTGGATGACTCCACTAGGGTTACCGATAGTGCTCCAGTGAGCCACATTCTTACACAGCAATGGGCTTCAACGCATCCACAGAAGACAACTACATTTGAAGCGTATTTGACCTCTGTGCATGAGGACAATGATACTTACCAGGCCCAATTCTATCACTATGTTCCAGCAAATGGCTGCAACTACTGTCTAGAAGTCGGACCCTTCCGTCTTCCTTATTCCAGCTCCTGATCTTCACCACTGGTTCAGGCCATGATTTAGCTCCTATAATTTCTCTCTGAAATCTGGTTGCAAGGAAACTGGTGGTCAAAGATGTCTTTAGGTCTGATGGCCTATTTAGAGAAGAATCATTCTGCATGCCTCATCTGGTGTTTCAGATTCATCCTTTCCTGGCTTTTATTCCTGCTCATTTTTATTGTAGATATTGATCCTGACCATGGCTTTGATCTTGTTCCTGCATTATTTCTTGGTTTGTCTTCTTGGTTTATATAGTTTTACTTCTGAACCTTGGCTCCATTCCTATCTACACCTCTGTCTCATCTTTTGGCTTATTGCATTTGATCTGATTTCCTGGTGACTACCCTTGACTCCATTCTTGACCATGCCAATGCTCCATTTTTACCACCCTTGACATGACAATGGGTTTCTTTCTATAGCAAATGTGAGGTCCAGGACAGTTTGCACCCCAGTCTAGGAAGTGTCTGTGGTTATCATAGTCATCAGGACTAAGAGCCATGAGCTCAAAACGTGTAGACAGATGTCCTAATCGACCCTCACTCCTCACCTCCCTCCTTCTTCCCCCATATTTTATTTTATCTTTATGATTTTTTCATTTTAAATGTTATCATTAAGTCATGTTTTAATCTCAACATCAAGCGAGTGCTGGAATCCCCTTTTTCTCTTTGACTTTGCTGCCCAGCTGCCAGGTTTTAGTCTGTGCACCACACCCTACAGTGGAGGCTATATTCACAAACACTGAGCTTAAAATATCCCTTCCCCATTTCCCCCTTTTTTATCTCATCATATATAGATTGTACATGTAATTCAGGCATGCAAGATCTTTTCAGAGGGCTGGATAACAAAGGTACACGTGTTTACACATGGATCAATAAGTGCAAGAAACTATTGTTCTCCCCCAGACTTGAGTCTCCGAAAGAAAATTAGGAATATTGGGACATGTATAGATCGCATAGTGATGGGACATACAGTTCAGCTTCAGGACGATTTGAAGAAGATGCATATTTTTTCAGAACTGTAACGCCTGCCTGTAAGCCACAAATCCTTAGTGAACCGAACGCTGACAACAGCCATGTTATGTTTGGTCTCTGGGTAAATCCTGATAAAAAAATATGCTGGAAATCCCAAATTTCTGTGATAATAAGGAGTGAAGATATTGCATAAGTTGGTAATTTCATAAAATCCTGAAGGGCTGAGGACATCCCACAAACCGGCCCATGTGAATTAATCAAGGGGTGTGTGTGTGTGGGTGTAACTCAGGGGCTGATCTGTGTTCAATGCTGAGGAAGATACATGTCAGTGTAGGCTTGTTCCTGTAAGCCAGATGTTTTCAATCAGATTGCTTCCATCCACTAAGCCTAATTATCTCTGTGAGCTGCATAGTACGTTCTTTTGTTAATTTTGTTTTATTTTATGTAATTGTATATATAATTGTTTTGTCCCCTTTAAAACATCTTTTGTATATTTTTTATAAACACTGTCTATCGTTTTAGATTAAACATAAAATTTAATAGCTGTTCGTTTTGTTCTGTAAACCGCGCCTCAAAGCCATACACTACCAGAACCAGGCCTCCAGTCAGCCTACATAAAACACAACTGTTGGTGGCAGCGAGTAGTACTTGTGTAACCTTGGAGTTCACAGTGACTGTATCGGGGTGTATATATATATATATATATATACAGTGGGGCAAAAAAGTATTTAGTCATTCAGCAATAGTGCAAGTTCCACCACTTAAAAAGATGAGAGGCGTCTGTAATTTACATCATAGGTAGACCTCAACTATGGGAGACAAACTGAGAAAAAAAAATCCAGAAAATCACATTGTCTGTTTTTTTATCATTTTATTTGCATATTATGGTGGAAAATAAGTATTTGGTCAGAAACAAAATTTCATCTCAATACTTTGTAATATATCATATTGTTGGCAATGACAGAGGTCAAACGTTTTCTGTAAGTCTTCACAAGTTTGCCACACACTGTTGTTGGTATGTTGGCCCATTCCTCCATGCAGATCTTCTCTAGAGCAGTGATGTTTTTGGCTTTTCGCTTGGCAACACGGACTTTCAACTCCCTCCAAAGGTTTTCTATAGGGTTGAGATCTGGAGACTGGCTAGGCCACTCCAGGACCTTGAAATGCTTCTTACGAAGCCACTCCTTCGTTGCCCTGGCGGTGTGCTTTGGATCATTGTCATGTTGAAAGACCCAGCCACGTTTCATCTTCAATGCCCTTGCTGATGGAAGGAGGTTTGCACTCAAAATCTCACGATACATGGCCCCATTCATTCTTTCATGTACCCGGATCAGTCGTCCTGGCCCCTTTGCAGAGAAACAACCCCAAAGCATGATGTTTCCACCACCATGCTTTACAGTAGGTATGGTGTTTGATGGATGCAACTCAGTATTCTTTTTCCTCCAAACACGACAAGTTGTGTTTCTACCAAACAGTTCCAGTTTGGTTTCATCAGACCATAGGACATTCTCCCAAAACTCCTCTGGATCATCCAAATGCTCTCTAGCAAACTTCAGATGGGCCCGGACATGTACTGGCTTAAGCAGTGGGACACGTCTGGCACTGCAGGATCTGAGTCCATGGTGGCGTAGTGTGTTACTTATGGTAGGCCTTGTTACATTGGTCCCAGCTCTCTGCAGTTCATTCACTAGGTCCCCCCGCGTGGTTCTGGGATTTTTGCTCACCGTTCTTGTGATCATTCTGACCCCACGGGGTGGGATTTTGCGTGGAGCCCCAGATCGAGGGAGATTATCAGTGGTCTTGAATGTCTTCCATTTTCTAATTATTGCTCCCACTGTTGATTTCTTCACTCCAAGCTGGTTGGCTATTGCAGATTCAGTCTTCCCAGCCTGGTGCAGGGCTACAATTTTGTTTCTGGTGTCCTTTGACAGCTCTTTGGTCTTCACCATAGTGGAGTTTGGAGTCAGACTGTTTGAGGGTGTGCACAGGTGTCTTTTTATACTGATAACAAGTTTAAACAGGTGCCATTACTACAGGTAATGAGTGGAGGAAAGAGGAGACTCTTAAAGAAGAAGTTACAGGTCTGTGAGAGCCAGAAATCTTGATTGTTTGTTTCTGACCAAATACTTATTTTCCACCATAATATGCAAATAAAATGATAAAAAAACAGACAATGTGATTTTCTGGATTTTTTTTTCTCAGTTTGTCTCCCATAGTTGAGGTCTACCTATGATGTAAACTACAGACGCCTCTCATCTTTTTAAGTGGTGGAACTTGCACTATTGCTGAATGACTAAATACTTTTTTGCCCCACTGTATATATATATATATATATATATATATATATATATATATATATATATATATATATACACTGTGTTCCAAATTATTATGCAAATAATATTTCCTCATATTTTCTCTAAATTACCTATCTGAATTGCAGTCATTGTTATTTTCCAGTCATCTCCTATTCTAGTATAATTGCAATATTTTGAAAAAAACTGCCTATGAAAACAGTATCTTTTAAAAAAAAAATAAACACTCAAAATGCATGTTCCAAATTATTATGCACAGCAGAGTTTTCAACCTTTTTTTTATTTTGAACAAAAAAAATGGTCAATTGTGAAGTTATAAGCATTATCAGCTTATTACAAATTGAAATCAAACAGTTTTCAAGTGAAAACTTTATTCTAGGTGATGTTACATTTGCACATAGGACCCCTTGTTTGAAAGAAGCTTCTGAACTCTCTTGTCCATTGAATTTGTCAGTTTTTGGATGGCTTCTGCTTCAATTGTTTTGCATGTGGACAGAATACCCTCCCAGAGCTGTTGCTTAGATGTGAACTGCCTCCCGCCATCATAGACACTCCTTTTGATGATGCTCCAGAGGTTCTCAATGGGGTTGAGGTCAGGGGAAGATGGTGGCCACACCATAAGTTTGTCCTCTTTTATGCCCATAGCAGCCAGAGATGCAGATGTGTTTTTTGCAGCATGAGACGGTGCATTATCATGCATGAAAATGATCTTGCTGCGGAAAGCACGGTTCTTCCTCTTGAACCATGGCAGGAAGTGTTGTTTTAGAAATTCCACATAGATTATGGAGTTCATCTTTACCCCTTCAGGGATCATAAAGGGGCCGACGATCTCTCTCCCCATGATTCCAGCACAAAACATTACTCCACCTCCTCCTTGTTGGCGCCTTAGCCGTGTTTTCATGGGGTGTCCATCAACCAGCCATCCTCCACTCCATCCATCTGGACCATCGAGCGTTGCACGGCACTCATCGGTGAACAAAACAGTTTGGAAGTCGGTCTTCATGTATCGTTTGGCCCACTGAAGCCGTTTCTGCTTGTTGCAGTGGATAGAGGTGGTCGACAGGATGGCTTACGCACAGCTGCAAACCTCTGAAGGACCCTGCATCTTTTTTTTCTGGGGACCTCGGAGGCACCAGCAGCTTCAAAAACTTGTCTGCTGCTATGACAAGGCATTTTTGTAGCTGCTCTTTTAACCTTACGCAATTGCCTGTTGGAAAGAGTCCTCAATTTTTCTTTATCAACACACACACGTGTGTGCTGGGAATCAGCTACATACTTCTTGATTGTGCGATGATTACGATGAAATGTCTTGGCAATGTTGATTGTAGTCATGCCTTGACCTAAATACTCCACAATTTGTTGCTTCTCAGCAGCCGACACATCGTTTTTCTTTCCCATTTTGGCAAAAAATGTAGGCTGCTTAATAATGTGGAACAGCCTTCTTAAGTAGTCTTGCCTTTATTTGGACACACCTGCCAAACTAATTTGCACAGGTATCTGCACTTGCTTTCAGTGATATAAAGAGCCCTGACACACATCAACATCAATGAGTTTAAATGACAAACAAAAAAATTCTAACCTTATCACTCCTAAACACTATGTGCATAATAATTTGGAACACAGTGTATATACACTCACCGGCCACTTTATTAGGTACACCTGTCCAACTTCTTGTTAACACTTAATTTCTAATCAGCCAATCACATGGCGGCAACTCAGTGCATTTAGGCATGTAGACATGGTCAAGACAATCTCCTGCAGTTCAAACCGAGCATCAGTATGGGGAAGAAAGGTGATTTGAGTGCCTTTGAACGTGGCATGGTTGTTGGTGCCAGAAGGGCTGGTCTGAGTATTTCAGAAACTGCTGATCTACTGGGATTTTCACGCACAACCATCTCTAGGGTTTACAGAGAATGGTCCGAAAAAGAAAAAAAATCCAGTGAGCGGCAGTTCTGTGGGCGGAAATGCCTTGTTGATGCCAGAGGTCAGAGGAGAATGGGCAGACTGGTTCGAGCTGATAGAAAGGCAACAGTGACTCAAATCGCCACCCGTTACAACCAAGGTAGGCCTAAGAGCATCTCTGAATGCACAGTGCGTCGAACTTTGAGGCAGATGGGCTACAGCAGCAGAAGACCACACCGGGTACCACTCCTTTCAGCTAAGAACAGGAAACTGAGGCTACAATTTGTACAAGCTCATCGAAATTGGACAGTAGAAGATTGGAAAAACGTTGCTTGGTCTGATGAGTCTCGATTTCTGCTGCGACATTCGGATGGTAGGGTCAGAATTTGGCGTAAACAACATGAAAGCATGGATCCATCCTGCCTTGTATGGAGCATCTTTGGGATGTGCAGCCGACAAATCTGCGGCAACTGTGTGATGCCATCATGTCAATATGGACCAAAATCTCTGAGGAATGCTTCCAGCACCTTGTTGAATCTATGCCACAAAGAATTGAGGCAGTTCTGAAGGCAAAAGGGGGTCCAACCCGTTACTAGCATGGTGTACCTAATAAAGTGGCCGGTGAGTGTATATATATATATTTCATGCATTGGAATCTTAGGTGTATATACCATACACACACTGTTAGTTTTACAATAACCAGACTATTAGTGGAAACAGCCTGTGGCCTGTGCCGTTGATCGTCGGTCAATCAACCGAACGATGGCAGTAGAGAGCTGTTCGCTCCAAAGATAACAGTGGGTAGGTTGGAATACGACTCCCCTGGCTGCGATCTTTGACAAATTGGTGGCAGTGGTGGGATTCCGCTTGGTTTCTCCTGTGTCCCCACTTTGACAGTGACCATAACAAATTTATGGTAGGTTCCATGTGAACCCAATGCTCTCTAGTCCAAGTCTGCTGGCTGTGTCCTCAGGCATCCATCGAGATACCATGTAACTATCTCAGGTGGACTGTTTGGGCATGTTAGAAGTTTCCGCACTAGTCGCAGCCATGGGCATCTTTCATTTTATGGAATTACTTACATTTTTTTCTCTTTGGACTATACATAGAATACAAAGGGAAAGCCTTCAAGACCCTGATAGATACCCTCAATATTTTTTTTATTTCCTTTCCAAAAGGATATTCACTCTATATTTTTAGTTGTGAAGTGTAAAGGTCAATGCTCTCATCACAAGTTGCAGCTGTGTGATGTGAGCTTTTATCTTATTGCGGAACGCTGGAGGGTTAATCATTATGGCAGAAGAAAGACTCCGACTTGCATCCCATGATTGATTTTTACTCATTGCTGACCGCTCTCCTGATCTTCAATGACTCCTTACACTTTTTTATTTGTATTCTGAGACTTTTGAGGTTTCAGAGTAAGAAGAATGACTGTCTTCCTACCTAACCTCTGCAGCAGAGCGCGGCCCCTAATAAACCTCTGATGGGCTTTGTCTCTGGGTGACACCAAGAGTTAGAAGTTAACATTCTTTTACAAACCTCACAGCTGCTCAAAAAGTCGATATGTTTTCCTGTATCCTTGGGAAGGGGCTGGTTTACACATAAAAATAGCAACAACAAATGCCCAAATCTGCTGGGGACTGGAGCAGACACTGCTGGTGGCATGCCCAATTCTGGGTTATAGCCAACAAGTATTGTTTCATATATTAAGAGGTTCAAAGTCCATCAATTACACGGGGAGAAACTAACACACCAGCAGATAGCCATGGGTTACATTTTAGATTGTATACATTAGATAAAGACATCATTCAGGGAGAACAGTCCATATTAGAGATACACTTGCATAGGAACAATAGTGTTTTTACCTAGAGTATTTGCAGTGTTTTTCCTTCTTAGTAGTAGCACCCATATAACCCTAAAATTATTTGCCTGAGTGTAAAGCAATATCATTATCTCATGAACTGATGCTTATTGCTTACCCATGGTTTAAGGTGCCACTGTGCATTCTCTCTAAAGGTACCTTCACACTAAACGATAACGATAGCGATCCGTGACGTTGCAGCGTCCTGGATAGCGATATCGTTGAGTTTGACAGGCAGCAGCGATCAGGATCCTGCTGTGATATCGCTGGTCGTTGGTTAAAGTTCAGAACTTTATTTGGTCGTCAGATCGCCGTGTATCGTCGTGTTTGACAGCAAAAGCAACGATACCAGCGATGTTTTACAATGATAACCAGGGTAAATATCGGGTTACTAAGCGCAGGGCCGCGCTTAGTAACCCGATGTTTACCCTGGTTACCAGTGTAAAATGTAAAAAAAACAAACAGTACATACTCACCTTCGCGTCCCCCGCCGTCTGCTTCCTGCACTGACTGAGCGCCGGCCGTAAAGTGAAAGCACAGCACAGCGGTGACGTCACTGCTCTGCTGTTAGGGCCGGCACTCAGTCAGTGCAGGAAGCGGACGCCGGGGGACGCGAAGGTGAGTATGTACTGTTTGTTTTTTTACATTTTACACTGGTAACCAGGGTAAACATCGGGTTACTAAGCGCGGCCCTGCGCTTAGCAACCCGATGTTTACCCTGGTTACCCGGGGACCTCGGCATCGTTGGTCGCTGGAGAGCTGTCTGTGTGACAGCTCTCCAGCAACCAAACAACGACGCTGCAGCAATCGGCATCGTTGTCTGTATCGCTGCAGCGTCGCTTAGTGTGAAGGTACCTTAACCCCAACGTGTGTTTCGCCAGACTTCCTCAGGGGTTCCCATCATTAGTTGTGTAGAGCAATTCTTTATACAAACAAAACTGCAGAGCGCAGTGCTAAAACTCAACCTGTTAATTAATTCATCTAACAATCAATCAACCAATCAACAAACCATCTCACAAACCAATCAATCAACTATCCAACTAAAGAAGCCTCACATTAATATACTCAACTATCACCGTCTTCTTCAGTATCCAACTTTAGTCTGCTCCTCTTCTTGGTGACGTCACCTCTCTGCAGACTCTCCAGGTCAAACTTTGCTCTGCCTGACCAAGAAGTGGCTTTTACTATGTAAACCTATGGAGCGGCAGAACGAGGCCTTACATTGTAAAAGAGACTTCTAGTTCACACATAGTATGACCCAGAGAGTCTGAAGAGTGGAGACATCATTTAGAAGAGGAACCCAACGGCACTGGACATTGTGGAAGATGGCGGTAGGTGGGTATATTGAAACACTCACACTAAACTATATACACGGGCTTAGGGGAAAAAAGTTAATTGGAGGACTTCTTTAATCAATAAGGCAATCAACCAACCAACCATACTGTGATCATACAGCATTTAATCTTAATTATCCAGACGTCTGTTTTCAGTACGGTTGATTTTTGATATTTTTGAGTGGCTGATGTTTGCATCTTATATCAGCTCCTACAGCTTATTGTCTGCTATCTTTGCAAAACAGGAACATGGGGTAATTGAACAATCGGTGTTTAATATTATGTTGATTGACCATTGTGTGGGACCCTGTGGCTTATTGACCTGCAAAACAGGGAACGACAAACTATGCATTGTGATTAAATACTCAAACATTGCACATTGCACGTTAATCTCATCACATCTAAAGGTACCGTTACACTAAACGACGTACCAACGATCACGACCAGCTATACGACCTGGCCGTGATCGTTGGTAAGTCGTTGTGTGGTCGCTGGGGAGCTGTCACACAGACAGCTCTCTCCAGCGACCAACGATCAGGGGAACGACTTCGGCATAGTTGAAACTGTCTTCAACAATGCCGAAGTCCCCCTGCAGCACCCGGGTAACCAGGGTAAACATCGGGTTACTAAGTGCAGGGCCACGCTTAGTACCCCGATATTTATCCTGGTTACCATTGTAAAAGTAAAAAAAAAAAAAACACTACATACTCACATTCTGATGTCGGTCACGTCCCCCGCCGGCGTCCACAGGGTTAAAACTGCTTTCGGCAAGAGCGCTGCTAATGCACGCGCTGCTGCCGAGAGCTTCCCTGCACTGAATGTGTCAGCGCCGGCAGTAACAGCGGTGACGTCACCACTGTGCTCTGCTTTACGGCCGGCGCTGACACAGTCAGTGCAGGGAAGCTCTCGGCAGCAGCGCGTGCATTTAGCTGCGCTCCTGCCGAAAGCAGTTTTAACCCTGTGGACGCCGGGGGACGTGACAGACATCAGAATGTGAGTATGTACTGTTTTTTTTTTTTTACTTTTACAATGGTAACCAGGGTAAATATCGGGTTACTAAGCGCGGCCCTGCGCTTAGTAACCCGATATTTACCCTGGTTACAAGTGAACACATCGCTGGATTGGCGTCACACACGCCGATCCAGCGATGACAGCGGGTGATCAGCGACCAAAAAATGGTCCTGATCATTCCCCAACGACCAACGATCTCCCAGCAGGGGCCTGATCGTTGGTCGCTGTCACACATAACAAGATCGTTAGCGGGATCGTTGCTACGTCACCAAAAGCGTGACATTGCAACGATATCGTTAACGATATCGTTATGTGTGACTCAGCCTTTACTCTTGAGCTCTGGTTGATAGCTTGAAGGACAATAGTTGTGAACTATATAAAGGTGATATGCCCCTGTAACAAGAAATCCAAAGAACCAGAGACTCTTTACAAAACCACAGCCAGGAACACTACAGGACAGCAGCCAGGACATCATGGCTCCATCACGAGGGACACAGATTTGACATTCTACAGGATGCCAACTTAGGGGACCATGACCCTGGCTGAAAGAATACAGATCTTCTCCATTGACCATCACTGAACCATAAATACATTTGAGGAAGCCAAGATTTTGACCCACCAGTTCCCTGATCCCCATGGATACATTTGGGAAAGGAAGGAATGGGATCCACCGGTCACCTGGCTCCAAGGAGCTGTTCGGAGAAGCCAGGTCGTGACCCTCCAGTCTCCTGGCCTCGTACCTCTATGGACTGACATCTTCCTAAGATTGTCAAAGCCTCCTCTCTGTGCGTGCCACAGGTGTGGGTAGTTGGCCCTGGAAGTTGCAGCTGCTTTAATCCCGCCAAGTCAGTGGAACGGTGAGACTCTGTAATTTTGCATCATCTTGGGTATTTGCTGGGACTGTTCTATGTGTTATTTGCCTGTTCGTGATTCAATAAATTATTGTTACACTGTGTTTCCCTCATCCTGTGTTGTCTGAGTTTTATTATGACCACGGTAAATGGAGAGCAGGCGTTCAGTAGGATGATCCTTTGTCCATGCGGTCTCGAGCCAGCGGAGTAGAGCACCCGCTGACCCACAATAACATAATTAATCCACCAGCTAACCTACAAATGAATTAGTCACTCAACCTTACCAAATCAAGCAATCAATCAACAAAATCATCAACTAATCAATTACCCAACTAAGTAACCAATAATCAATTTCTAAATCAAACTAATTAACCAATTAATGACTCAGATAACAAACTCGCCACCTATTCAAGCAATCAACCATCCTACCAACTAATCAACATATCAAGAAATCAAGCAATCAACCAATTAATCATTTAAATAAGCAATCTTACTACCCAATCCAGCAATCAACCGACCAACGCACCTACAATCAATTAACCAGCTGATCCATCCATTAGTCAATCATCCAACAGACCGAACATTTAGTGGTATGATGAGTTGAGGACGGACCCCCGGAATCGGCCTTATCTCATACACTATTTTTTGGCAGCATTGGCCACTTCTTGCATCATCATTGACTATGGGAGCAATGAATGCGGATCTCTGGAGCGCCACATCACCATATACCAATTCTGTACATCCTCATGAATTGCGTTGCCCGGACATTATACATCGCTGAGCTACTTTCCATCTATTAGATGAAGCACTAAGACCGGGGAGCTTTGAGGGATGTGGAGACAGCACACTCAGAGCGGCAGGGATGTGAGCGCTCAGATACTTTGCATTGATTTCCCCACTGTATGTATCACAGACATATAAGAAGCGCACAGGTGCAGGAGTTTATTGAGCTCAGCAGAGCATGGGGAAAGGAATAAAAAGCCCTAAAAATATCCAACATTTATTAAAAAAATAAATAAAAACATGCGCACAACATCTTCAATTTCATCTTTCATTACAACCCTGCATTTTTATATTATAAATGCAAAAATAAATGGAACGAATGAACATTATTCCTATCACTGAAGAATAGGGATTTAAAGGGGAACTCAACCCGTCAGCAGACCCCTGTGTTAGTTTACTGTCGCACTTTCTTCAGCCCATTGGACGTATGGCAATTTTTCAATTTCACATATTTTTCCCCCATGTATTGACAATATAATAATAGCCTTCTCTGACTTTTCCATCTCTGTAACGATACGCTGATCAGCGGCGCCAGGGCTAGGACTGTACTTTCAGATGCCATTAGTGCCCCTGAGTGGACACTTAAGAGGAAAATGACCAGAAGTGTGTTTTCTTGCCTTGAAAATGCCAAAGGATGAGCAGCATAAAAAACGAGATTTTGTGGAAACGCGATTGTCTGTGGGTCCCAAATTCACTCCGTAATTCACTGCTACGTCCAGAGAAGATCTCTGTCTCCAAATAACGGAAAAGGGCAACATCACTTATAATAATGATATAAGAAGCAGGAAAAACAATGGAAAAAAGCAGCACAGAGAGTTTCAGCAATAAGAAGTTATGACTGGACGTCATTAAACTTTGGGCCTCTAAATGGTTGTTGTTTTTTTCAGCAAAGTTGGCATAAATCAGTAGTAGAAGGAAATATGAGACTAATATATCTTATCAGAAAAATAGGCTTTTTTCTCCTTTTATGAGTCACTTCTCCTCCGGCCTCCTGAATTCATCATACATTCTAAAAACCACTGACAGGTCACTGAGAAAGCAGATGCCTGCGGTCTATAGAAGTGAATGAAGAAGGGAGGAAGAAGGAGCAATGTGAGCGAGAAGGAAGAGTGACATATTATGATAATTTGTAGTAAGTGCTTTCTTTCACCTCAACTCTGGATTCACCACTATGGTGCTCAATATAATGTCCTCCATACTACTGCTATTTCTCAACATGTGCTACATAGTGACAGGACTAGGAGAGCAGGACTCCCTTGTGTGTGCTGTGTTTAAGAGAACTCAAAGCAGCTAATCTCCATTCACTAGCTCAGAGACGACTGAAACTGCTAACATAAGTTCTGATAACAGCTGCTTAAGAAGTCTATGGAGAAAAGAAAGGAGGAAGGAGCAGAGTTTAAGAGAGAGAGAGAGGCAGGCAGAGAGAGACACATGCTGGGGCTATAAGTGTTTAATCTCAACTGAGAGCTGGATTCACAGTTACCCTGCTCAGTGCTGCTGTCTAATGTCCTCAATACTGCTGCTGCTTCTGAACATGTGCTACATAGAGACAGGAGAATGGGATCTCCTGGTCTCTGTGTCTACCGTGTATGGAAGACCTAAAAGCTAATCTCCTTTCACTAGCTCAGAGACAACTGAAACTGCTAAAATCATGCCTGATAACAGCTGCTATGGAGAAAAGAAAGGAGGAGGAGGAGGGAGAAGCAGACTGTGAGACAGATTAAGAGAGAGACATGCAAATAGAGACACATGCTCCTGATCTCACTGTTAAATTCTAAACTCAGAGCGGGATTCACAGTTCTCCTGCTCAGTGCTGCTGTATAATGTCCTCCATGCTGTTGCTTCTACTGAGCATGTGCTACATAGAAAGAGGAATCCCTCATGTCTGTTTGAGCTGTGCACAACTATCACATAGCAGCAAGTCTCCATTCACTGGCTCAGAGACAACTGAGGCTGCTAAAATCAGTCCTGACTAAAGCTGCGCATTGAAGTCTATGGAGAAGAAAAGGGTGTAGGAGCAGAGTGAGAGGCAGAGAGAGAGACACACAAACAGGGACAAATGCTGCTGCTATACATGTTTAATCTCTTAATTCAGAGCTGGCTTCACAGCTACACTTCTGTATAATGGCCTCCATGCTGCTTTTGCTTCTGAACATGTGCTACATAGAGAAAAGGGAGCTGGAATCTCTCATGGCAATGTGTGCTGTGTATAGGAGGCATCATAGTCATAGCAGCAAGTCACCAACTCAGAGACAAGTGAAAATTAGAGATAAAGCCTCAGAGGGTAGAACTGGTAAAAATGCATCATACAAATCATGAAATGGAGAGAAATAGTGTTATTCCTCATGTACACACAACAGATTATTTTGAAAAGTCACCTGAAACAGCAGGAACACTTCCAATATAATTGCAGCTATTTTGGAAGATTAAGTCTAATGTGCACAGAATAAATGCAGAATTGTAGCATGTTACTATTCTGTGCAAATGCCAAAGATTAGTCTGACATCAGATACCTGTGTGTCAATCAATGGAGCAGTTTCCTTTTTCTCCTGCCTTTAGCTTCAGTAGCTGTCAGCCAGGTACTTGTGTAACCATATTATCTTTTCTCTGTCACCCAGTTGTTGCTTAGGGATCTTCTTCCTCCCTCTGTCAGCTCTGCCTGAAAGTCAATCACAATGTAGACGTGATCGGAGACGTATTCGACTTCTACTACTTCACAGAAATAAAAATGCACCTACCCATCATTTCATAAACCTTCACCATCATATTCTCAGTGTTATATAGTGATGAGCGAATCTGCAGAAAATCCAATTCTTTGGCTCCAATGTGGTCAAGAAATGTGATCTGCATCTAATTTATTCTATGCAAATCAAATGTTCTTGATTATGTTCAGATCAAAAGATTATTCCAGGGTGAAAAAGAAAAACTTCGCTGCTCACGTGTTACCCTGTCGCAGTCCTCCAACCAGTCCTCTGCGCAGTTCCCTCTACCTCTTTGTTACTTCTGCACAGTCCACGGCATCCTCCTTTATCTTCATTTTGAACCACGCCTGGGCGACTGTGCTCGATATCCTCCTCCTTTATCTTCACTTTGTACCCCGCCCGGGTGACTGTGCACAACATCCTCCTCCTTTATCTTCACTTTGTACCCCGCTTGGGCAACTATGCACAACATCCTGCTCCTTTATCTTCACTTTGTACCCTGCTCGGGTGACTGTGCACAACATCCTGCTCCTTTATCTTCACTTTGTACCCCGCTCGGGCAACTATGCACAACATCCTGCTCCTTTATCTTCACTTTGTACCCTGCTCGGGTGACTGTGCACAACATCCTCCTCCTTTATCTTCACTTTGTACCATGCTCGGGCGACTGTACACGACATCCTGCTCCTTTATCTTAACTTTGTACCCCTCCTGGACGACTGTGCACAACATCCTCCTCCTTTATCTTGACTCTGCACCGCGCCTGGGCAACTGTGCATGACATCCTCCTCCTTTATCTTCACTTTGTACCCCACCCTAGCCACTGTGTTGTACCCATTGGGATGAACTTGGCTACGGGTTCAGAGCGAGGGCGTACTGGCTCATAGAAAGAATCTGGAGCGCTGCAGAGACTATCATAGCCAAAAGGAAACATCGCTCCTCTGAGCACTTCTGCTTATTTGCTCCAGAGATATTGTGGGGGTCTCAGCACCCAGGGTGCCCCCTGGTCAATACTGTGACATCAAAGATTTTCTAAAATAATAATTAGACTTGGCAAATAATGTAGCAGATTTCTCACCATTGTCTACAGCAGCGGCAGAGATACCAGAGGCACATGGAGTCCCTATAATAGTTTCTAGGGTTTGGATTGATGCACATTTTTCCGCCTTGCACAACACACAGAAATATATATTTTTTAAAGAGATAAATGTGGTGAAATCTCCGAGGATGAGGAAGAAATCTTTTTCCTTTACAGTCCCATTATATCCCGTGAGAGCTCTTCCACTGACAGATGTGCGCCTCGTCGTGTCGCTGACTGATACATGTCCTCCTCCCACAACTCGGAGACCTAATAACAAACCTTAATAAAAAATAATCTATTGTTTCCTGAGTCCTGACAATGACACCAACCTGAACAGCAAGATGCCGCTTATTGATCCCCACGGCCAAGCCTGGAGTTTAGTGGAGGGCTGTCATTTAACTTTCAATAGCCGAAGTCATCATCGATCGCCCCGCATTCCATAGAGTATAGGAAAACCATGAGAATCTTATGAATTGCTGTGTGAAAGCAAGTTGCAGGATGTGATATGACCATATTCTACAACAGAATGGGGCGTTCATAGAAATCTTGGGGCCTCATAGCAGAAGATTAAATTGAGCCCTATCAGGAACCCAGCTGCAGACTTACAGCAAGAGTCTGTGCATGTGTTCCAAACAGACATCTATCCGTCTATCTGGAACTGGCAAAGGCACCAGTTCCCTGGCTGGCCAGAAATCAGAACTCTTGAAACGGGCACAAACTCAACATGCAGACACAAACCTTTTAACATCCGCAACCACAGAGGGCCACCAGAAAATCATAGTAACTGCCGCCCGGGTGGCCGAAATCCCAGGATGAGCACTCAACAAAGACTCATGAAACTCCCACAGGAGTCTAAGACAATAATGTTCCGGTACAAACAATTTACCGCCAGGTTTATTACTGGGAGCCAGAGCTTGGGCCTCAAATATCTCTCTCTCCAAATCAGAGGAGATACCGGCCACCACCACCCCAGGTTGAAGAATGGAAGATGGAGGTTCAGGAGGAGACACCGGATCAAAGCTTCGGGACAAAGCATCTGCCTTAACATTCTTTGACCCTGGACGGAAGGTGATGAAAAATTGAAATCGGGAAAAAAAGCGACCACCGAGCTTGACCTGGGGGTCAACCTTTTGGCAGATTCAATGTAAGCTAAATTCTTGTGATCTGTGAACATGGTGATAGGATGAACAGCCCCTTCCAAAAAATGCCTCCATTCTTCAAAGGTCAACTTAATCACCAGGAGCTCCCTATTACCCACATCGTAATTTCTCTTGGCAGAAGAAAACTTTCTGGAAAAGAAGGCACAAAGTTTGAAGTTGGTCAGAGTAGCGGGACCCTGAGACAACACTGCCCCACTCCCACCTCAGAAGCGTCCACCTTCACGATAAAAGGCCTAGATGAATCTGGCTGGACCAACACTGGGGCAGAATTAAAACACATCTTTAAAGTCAGAGAAGAATTTTTCACAGATGCTGACCAATTCCTAACACCAGCCCCATTGAATGTAAGATCAGTCAGGGGCTTGACCACCTGCGAAAAACTCTTAATGAACTTCCAATAGTAGTTTGCAAAGCCTAGGAAGCGTTGCAAACCCTTTAAATCATGAAGTTGAACCCAATCATTAATAGCCTGGACCTTCTTGAATATAAGATCAGTCAGGGGCTTGATCACCTGCGAAAAACCCTTAATGAACTTCCAATAGTAGTTTGCAAAGCCTAGGAAGCGTTGCAAACCCTTTAAATCATGAGGTTAAACCCAATCATTAATAGCCTGGACCTTCTTCGGATCTATACGAAAACCCTCACAAGAAACAATCAAACCCCAAAAAAGATAATTCCTGTACAAAGAATGAACACTTCTCCAACTTAGCATACAAATGGTTTCTCTAAGGGTACCGTCACAGAGTGCCATTTTGATCGCTACGACGGTACGATTCGTGACGTTCTAGCGATATCGTTACGATATCGCAGTGTCTGACATGCAGCAGCGATCAGGGACCCTGCTGAGAATCGTACGTCGTAGCAGATCGTTTGGAACTTTCTTTCGTCGCTTGATCACCCGCTGACATCGCTGGATCGTTGTGTGTGACAGCGATCCAGCGATGTGTTCGCTTGTAACCAGGGTAAACATCGGGTAACTAAGTGCAGGGCCGCGCTTAGTAACCCGATGTTTACCGTGGTTACCAGCGTAAACGTAAAAAAACCAAACACTACATACTCACATTCCGGTGTCTGTCCTCCGGCGTCTCAGCTTCTCTGCACTGTGAGCGCCGGCCAGCCAGAAAGCGAGCACAGCGGTGACGTCTGACGTCACCGCTGTGCTTTCCGGCCGCTGTGCTTACACAGTGGAGAGAAGCAGAACGCCGGGGGACAGACACCGGAATGTGAGTATGTAGTGTTTGTTTTTTTAACGTTTACGCTGGTAACCAGGGTAAACATCGGGTTACTAAGCGCGGCCCTGCGCTTAGTTACCCGATGTTTACCCTGGTTACCCGGGGACTTCGGCATCGCTCCAGCGCCGTGATTGCAACGTGTGACCGCAGTCTACGACGCTGGAGCGATAATCATACGATCGCTGCGACGTCACGGATCGTGCCGTCGTAGCGATCAAAATGGCACTGTGTGACAGTACCCTAAGTCTCAGAAGAACAGTATGCAGATGGTGCAAGTGGTTTTGACTATCAGAGGAGTATACTAAAATGTCATCAAGATAAATTACCACAAAGCGCCCAATCAGATCAGAAAAAAATGACATTAATAAAGTTTTGAAAGACAGCAGGAGTGTTAGTCAGCCCAAAGGCCATGACTAAGTTCTCAAACAGTCCTTCAGACGTGAGAAACGGCGTTTTCCACTCAACCCCTTCACAAACCCTTATGTGGTTATAGGCTCCCTGTAAATCAAGCTTGGAAAACCATTTGGCCCCAGAAAGTTGGTTACACAGATCTGGAATGAGGGGGAGTGGATACGTGTTTCTCACCATAATCTTGTTGAGTTCCCGAAAGTCGAGGCACGACTGCAAACCACCATCTTTATTCTTAACAAGGAAAAACCCAGTGGCTACAGGCAAGACAGAAGGGCGACTATGCCCCTTGCGAAGACTCTCTGCAATATATTCCTTCATGGCTTGGCGTTCAGGCCCGGACAAATTAAGCAAATGAACCTTGGACAGTTTAGCGCCAGGAACTAAGTCAATGGCAATATCGAAAGGTCTATGTGGTAGTAACGCCTCAGCCTCACTTTTGGAGAACACTTCTTCAAAGTCTTTTAAGTACTCCGGAATACCCTCCTGACATAGAGATGACACAGATACAGATTTTAAAGGGGTGGACAATAGCACAGAATTTCAACATAGACTGGAACAATTGGACCCCCATTGGACAAGTTCCCCAGTTACCCACCCAATAGCAGGGTTAAGGCTTTGAAGCCAGGGCATACCTAAAACAAAACCCGCAGGGAAATTATTCAAGACAAAACAGCTTATTTTTTCTACATGAGCAGAGCCCACTCTTAGAGGGAAGACCTCAGACACCAAACAGATTCCCTCTCGGGTGAGCGGAGAGTAGTCAATGGCCACCACCTTGATTGGGGACTCAAGCCTAACTGTCCCTATCTTATAAATAGACACAATAGTCAATTAAATTGATGGTAGAGCCACAGTCAACAAAAGCAGTAACCAAAAATTGGCCACCAACAACCTCCAACTCCACCTGGAGAAGGATTTTAGCAAATGAGGAAAATTGTACCTGGGAGTCTGGGCAACCACCTCGATTGTTACCCAGACTTAGGCGTTTCCCGACATCTTAGATGGGGAAGGACAAGGACAGTCTTTTCTCCAGTGTCCTGAGGCTCCACAGTAAAAGCACAGCTGGTTATCTTGGTGGCGTCTCCTCTCTCTCTTTGATCGAGATGACTCCCACCTCCATGGGTTCCGTAGTTAATGGGGTGTCCCCTGGGCTGAAGTATAAAGGGATTTCCTGTTGCATCACCCCTCTGGCAGGGAGCCTAGGGTCCATACGGACAGCCTGAGTCATAGCATCCTCCAGGGTATCCGCGGGAGAATGCAACACCAATGCATCCTGCAAACAGTTGGAAAAGCCCTTGTGGAACAATCCTCGTAGACCAGCATAGTTACAGGAAATCTCAGCTGCCCAGTGTCTGAACTCGGAACAAGACTATTCCGCTGAGTGCTTCCCCTGTGTCACACTCATCACCATATCCTCAGCCAGATGCACTCTATCAGGCTCATCATACTGTAAATATGCCCAAGAGCCTCAAAAAACAGATCCACAGACATTCTGGAGTGGTGGGAGAGAGAAAGCCCAAGCTTGTGGAGCTCCCTTAATAAAGAAATAATAATTCCCACCCTCTGGCTTTCCTTCTTAGAGGCGCGCAGTCGTAGAGAAAAATACAATTTACACCCCTCTCTGAACACCCTAAATAATTTCTTATCCCCAGAAAAGGTGTCTGGTAACTTAACAGGTGGTTCAGGGGAAACTAAGGAAACATCTGTGGCACCCTCATCCCGAGCCCCAGGAGAAAGAACCCTGCATGGCATCAGCAACTCTTTGCTGAACCTGTTGATGTGACTGAACCAGGGTTCTCTGTTCCACAGACAGTTTTTGCATTGTTTGAGTGAGATTACTCACTTGCTCAGAAAGTGCATGCAACGGGTCCATAGTAAAACAAAACCCCTAAACCAGAGAAGGAAGAAGTACTGGTAGGTCAGTGATAATATCAGGAACCCAGCTGCAGAATTACAGCAGGAGTCAGCGCACGTGTTCCAAACGGACTGAGAGTGTGTGCGGAGAGCTGCGGCAAGCTTACCTACCGGCGTGCAGGACCTGAAACACGTGACAATCGGGGAGTGACCGGAGGCGGAGCCAGACGCCGAGTGGCAGCGGTGGCCATAAATGCCGGAGAGTAGTCAGAGCATAGTATGAAAGGGTGAGACATAAAGGGTGGTCAGGATATAGCAAGAGGTCAGATAGCCAGAGATAGCGATGCAGTACAAACGGGGCAGGCAGATGGGAAGAGAGAGCACCAAGCCAAGAGCCAAAAACAGAAAACAAGGACAGAGTCACTAGGCAAATGCACAGACAAGAAAACAGACCGGATCATACACTAAAAGGCAAATGGATGAAATAGTATGCAAGCACACCAGGGGTCAGACACACAGTCAAGAATGAATGTATCACTGACAAGGATCCCCAGACGGAGCCAGGTAAATATAGTCCTTCCCAAACCAAAAGGAGGCCATGCAAAATTAACCATGAGAGGACAGCAAAGGGAATCCTGTCCACAACCAGGACAGGCCCTCCCCCCCAAAAAAAAAAAAAAAATTGTCAGGGTCACAGAGGAGCATAACACAACTTTGTAGCATTTACACAGTAATTATCTTGCCACCGAAGTCCTAAATTCCTCTTTCTTTGCACCCATAAAGTATTATGCCAACAAAAGTACCCCCCAAACACTATATGATACCCCCGCAGTGAATTCTCCCACAGTACCCTCCACACGCACAGTATGATGACTATACTGTACCCCACCTCAACTCCCCCAGCAAATTATGGTGACCCCAACACTGTATGATCACCCCACACAGCCCTCCATGCAGTATAATGGTTCTACATACAATATAATGGCCCACACCTTACCACACTGTATAATGTCCCCCATACATATCTTTACACAGTATGATAGACCCCACACAAACCTTCACACTGTATAATTGCTTGCATACAGTGTAATGTCCCCATATAGCCCTCCATAAAGTATAAAGGTTCCCACATAGCAATCCAAATATTATAATGGCCCCCACATAGCCCTCTAAATATTATAGGACCTCATAGTCCTCCATATAGTATATTGCACCCAATAATCCTCCATGTAGTATAATGCACCCCATAGTCCTCCATATAGTAAAATGTACTCCCCATTGTCCTTTATATACTATAATGCACCCCACAGTCCTTCATATAATATAATACACCCCCAATAGTCCTCCGTATAATATAATGCACTCCCAATAATCCTGCATACAATATAATGCACCCCATAGTCCTCTGTATAGCATAATGCACTTCCAATAGTCCTCCATACAATATAATGCACCCCATAGTCCTCCATATAGCATAATGTACCCCATAGTCCTCTATACAGTATAACGCACACCCCAGAGTCCTGCATGTAGTATAATGCACTCTCCATAGTCCTCCATACAGTATAATGCACCCCATAGTCCTCCATACAATATAATGCACACCCCAGAGTCCTGCATATAGTATAATGCACTCTCCATAGTCCTCCATACAGTATAATGCACCCCATAGTCCCCCATACAGTATAATGCACCCCATAGTCCTCCATACAGTATTATGCCATCACAATTTTAAAAAACAATACAACACTCACCTCTTCTTCCATTTTTACTTTCCATACATCTTCCTTCCCTTCTTCCTTCCAATTCTCCTTTCCTATCTTTCTCTTCCTTCTTCCTCCCTTCCCTTCCTTCTCCTTCCCTTCACTTCCTCCCTATCCTTCCTCCTTTCCTCTTTTTTCTTCCCTTCCTCCTTCCTTTCCTTTCTCCTTTTTGCACTTCCTCCTTCCCCTATACAATCATTAGGGCTTAATTTGTATTGGCACCACCCTTCCCCCGCCAAATTGGGTGTCCTCTTTGGAAATCCTCCTTCTACAGACTGGTCTCTGACAAGAGGATGCTCACAGGACCTTCAGTGATCATCAATATAAGTGTTCACCTTCCTTACAGCACCACCACTGGAAATCGGTAAAACTACTGGAAAGTAGTACACATTCCCTATTAAACTGTATTGGCTGGCAGCGCAATGCACAAACGTCTCGGGTCCTCCAAAGACAGAACCATTCTAGGTTAATAATAGATGCGGGCTAGAATGGGAGAACACACTAATAGGGTAATAAAAATGGGTTTTCTAATCTTGATACCTTTTAAAGTAGACAGAATGGAGAAGAGCTGTCCAGGTCAGGAGTTATTTAATTTGCACTTCTTGGAGAATGAAATTGAGATCTTGTGCTGAGACATGCGATTGAGGGGGGTCGTCTTATATATGTATGTTAAGTGTTGATGGTAAAAATCAATTGCCCTTGCATCTGCGGCTGCCATCGAAAATCAAGACTGAGGAATTCTGTCAAGATCCATATTAACCCCAATACCCGAGGAGACATGGCTGTCAGTGCAGACCTTGATTACAGAAGGAGGCAGCAGCGGCGCCTTGGGTCAGCAAGTTCTGGCTGCGGTGAGCTGTTAGGAAGATGACAAGTAATCTCTTTAACAGATTGGGGTGAACCACAAACTTAGAATCTTATTTTACTGATGCTTGATTCCCTGACAGGTAAATATTCCTTGTTGATGGCCGGTCTCCTTGAAGCAAATTGCTCATTTCAGCCTGGTATCAGGGCAGACTGTAAACCCGAGTCTGGGATTTCATTCTCGCTCTCAATATCCTTCAGTGGTTCTTTTTTTTTCTTTTGCACCATCACAGAAAAGATGTTTGATAAATGACGATTTATGTTCCGCTACTAATAAATATTCATGGCCTTATGATGGTGATTTAGGCTTTCTGCACTTACTTAATGTAGTTCTCGACGGCCATGGATTATAAATAAGACTGTAACAATTCTATAAATTAGAGGGTGAATATTTATTGTAAGGAGGATTGCGTCTTCTCCGCACTGGACACCAATATTAATGGGTTTTATCCATTGGATAACGGAAAACATTCTAATTACTGGGGGCTGCACTCGGCTGTTTTTCGGCACTTCCATAAAAAGGAATGTAGTGACCGTTTGCATGGTTGACCAGTGCTCCATTCCCTCGGGGCTCAGGATTGGTGGATGGTCCAGTGGTCAGACCCCCATCGCCCAGGAAGTTATTCCAACTCTTATCTCTAGGGGATCATTTTCAAAATTGAGAATACACATTAATGGGGTTGTCCGGTCTTCTGAATATTCACAGCTTGCGCACTACAAGCTGTCCGGATTCCCCAGTGCTGGTGTCAGGAGCGGGTGATCACAAGACCACAAGTATGTGATTTGCATACTTTTGGCCACATTCCGACTAGACTTGCACAGACTTTAAGCGAAAGGCCAGAAAATCCCTTTATTGGACTCCATGACGATGAGAAGAAGCGGGAGATGGATTCCCACAGTTCTGATTTTCCCATCTTTTTTGTGATTGTGTTTTATGAAGAGAGAAATATTATCATCAATGTAACAATGTCTGACTGTATTTATGTAACACTTCACAATGCATTTGTGAGTGAGGTCGAACCTCAAAACCCAAAGTCCAGGTGGGCACATGGGCCAATAGCGTTGGGGCAGCAGGCAGGTGAGGCATGTGGGAGACAGATATCAGAAAGACTGGAAGGCACAGGTAGGCAGGAAATATCCTGAAGACCACAAACAGGTAGTAGAGGTCCTTGAAGGCCAGGAACAGGTAGCAGAGGTCTTGGAAGCTGCAAGTAGACAGGAGATGTCCTGGAAGCCACTGGCACACCCATAACAAAGGTCACGAAAGAAAGGGAACAGGTAGCGGAGAACTGGAAGCCACAGGGAGACTGGAGATGTCTTGGAGACTGCAGACAAATTGCAGAGATATAGAAAGCCTCAGGCAGACAGTTAACTGAAGTACTGGAAGCGATAGGCAGCCAGGAGACGTCCTTGAGACCACAGATGGGGAGCTGTGCACAGGCTAAAAATCTTAATACCAAGACATAGGAGTGTGAGTCTTACATAGACCTGTGTAACTGAACACATGATAGCATGCCAGGCAACTTGCTAAGCCACCAACAATCACAAGAAAGTTTAGCAAACTGAAATGAAGGGAGAGGAGCCCGGGCTTGGGAAAAGTGTGTAACAGTATTCACACAGGAATACTAATGTTATATAGGAAGTCAGGATAGATGCCAGATTTACAGATGGAAAAAAGTCTTAATGATGGAATTAAGGTGTTATATTCGTTTGTATAACATTCGACTCTGCGCAATGTTGTCTCCCTTTACAGAATGGCTCACTGATACCAGTGCGGTCCTATAATAGGAGCCACCAGTGTAACAAGTCCATTCTATATATTCTCCCATAACCTGTGAGTAGAAACAGGGTAAAATCAGATTACCACCAGCAAACTGGGATCCAACAAAGACCTGATCTGAATGTGGTATACTGCTGCAATGCTGAAGCAGATTGTCAATGGCAGCTCTAGTCTTCGTCTGTCAATAATAATTCAAAGATTCAAGTGATATGGAGGTGCAGGACCTGCAGAATCGGTGTGACTGTGAATTAATTAATCAGTAATAAACTGCAGGTATTTAGACTTGATAACAAAATTATTTTCCTTTCTTTATGAACTACAAAAAGGCGGTTTATTTCCCCTCATTAAAGTTTTCCTACTGAAGAAAAATAGTGTAACTCATTCAGATGTCAGTGATTTTCTTATGCGAGAAAATGGGACAGAGTTTCTTACGAGAAAATCGGACCAAGTTTCGTCAGTGATTTTTTATAATGTTTTATGGACCCATAGACTTGCATTGCTGATTCTGATCTGATTGAACGTCTCCATGATTTTACGCGGACCACTCTGTCTGTGAAAAACCATGGACGTGTGAACAGCCCCGTAGATATACAACATGTACAACAAAGGATCTAGCATTTTTGGACTGCTTAATAAAAAGCCTTTGCAATTGTTTAATCAGTTTGACAGTAGAAAACCTCTTGCAGATCCCAAAAAAGGGATTTTTTCACTCCTAGTTGAGAACCCATTATTTTTTCACGTTCAAAACAGTACACCTGTTTTGGTTTTGTCTATCTAAATAAAGGGATCATTTTTGGACTTCTTGTGGAAAAGCTTTTGTTTGTTAACTTAGCAATGAGCAAAGCTGTTAATACTCCCCAAACAGGGATACATTTTGCATTTTTCCCATGCCTTCTTTCCTTTGCAACACCAAAACCAGCAAGGGGGGCTGTTATGGACCTGGTGGTTAGGAGCACCCGGAATGACCTGATGAGTAAACTAGTAATCGGAACAAGCTCTGGGAAAGTGGGAACTCTGCTGACCGCAAACCCTACTCCTATCACACACACTAGAAATAGCCGTGGAGCGTACCTAACTCTCCCTAGAAGCCTCTTCACAGCCTAAGAGCTAACTACCCCTAAAGATAGAAATAGAAGCCTAACCTTGCCTCAGAGAAATTCCCCAAAGGTAAAGGCAGCCCCCCACATATATTGACTGTGAGTTAAGAGGAAAGTCACAAACACAGGAATGAAACAGGTTTTAGCAAAGGAGGCCAGACTTCACTAAATAGTCAGAGGAAAGAAAAGGAAACTATGCGGTCAGCACAAAAAACTACAAAAAACCACGCAGAGTATGAAAAAGACCCCCACACCGACTCACGGTGTGGAGGTGCAACACGGCACCCCCAGAGCTTCCAGCTAGCAAGGAAATATCATGATAGCAAGCTGGACTAGAATTTAGCAGTACTAAGAAATATATTCAGGCAGCAGTAACAACAAATGAACTAGCAGGGACTTAGCTTCTGCTGGAGTAGACAGGTCCTCAGAGAAGTCCAAGGGAGATCTGAACCAATACTGAAACATTGACAGCTGGCATGAAGTAACGATCTGAGTAGAGTTAAATATGGAAGCAAGCATAACAATAAACGAGGGCAGCTGAGAAAGCAAGCCTCAGAGACCAGCAGTTCCGCTCAAAGCCACCAGAGGGAGTCCAAGAGCAGAACTAACCAAAGTACCATTCATGACCACAGGAGGGAGTCCGAGAAATGGAATTCACAACAGTACCCCCCCTTGAATAGGGGTCACCGAACCCTCACCAGTAGTGTTGAGCGATACTTTCCGATATCGGAAAGTATCGGTATCGGAAAGTATCGGCCGATACCGTCAAAATATCGGATCCAATCCGATACCGATACCCGATCCCAATGCAAGTCAATGGGACGAAAATATCGGAATTAAAATAAACCCTTTATACACTTGTAGGTTCATTCTACATGAAGGAAAACAACTAAGAATAATGTAGGATGTATTGGGGGACGTGGCGGAGACATTAAAGGCACAGAGGTTTAGCCCAATCTAATAGAATAGCAGGATTTTGTTTTGTTTTTTATGACGTTCGGCGTTAGAAAGATTTTGACTATGTTAATTTTTTTTTTTTTATGCCACATATTGATGTTTCACTACTTCAACGCCCTTCACCTTCTTTTTTTCTTCTCCCACGCTTTCTTCTTCATTATCCTCATCATCAGCTTCTTTGACATCAACTTCTTCACCTTATTCATCTTCTTCTTCAACTTCTACCTATTATTTTTTGGGTTACATTGTTCATATTCTTTTTATTTTACTATTATCTTCATCATATTCTACTTCTTCATCATATTCTTATTTGTGACAGGCATTCCTGTAGTTGTTATCTATAAAAGTTTGAAGATTACACCTTCCGTTCTGCCTGTCACAAAACAGTTACATTTGTCCGCGTTCAGTTTGGCCTGCAGCATCAGGCTTTATCCAGGGGCACCACGAGGAGGAACGGACTCACCCCCATACACTGCTTAGTCTTCTTCTGCTTATAATTTAGATAATATTTTTTGCTCTGATATTTAGTGTTATGCTTAATGTTCTTCTGCTCTTTGTTCTGCAGCCTCTTGTTCTTCTGCTTCTCGGTCTTCCAGGTCGTCGTCGTCTCCAGGGTCGTCGTCTCCAGGGTCGTCGTCTCCCGGGTCGTCGTCATCGGGGTGGTCTTCAGGGTCGTCGTCTCCGGGGTCGTCGTCATCACGGTGGTCTTCAGGGTCATCGTCTCCAGGGTCGTCGTCATCACGGTGGTTGTCGTCTCTGGTGTCGTCGTCATCTTAGGGGTGTTCTTCCGGGTCATCGTGTTTAGTCTCTTGAACTTGGAAATGTAGCAGAAGGTACAAGAAGGCTGAGAAAATGCCGAGAACCAGCTGATGGAACTGGAACTCGGATGGCTACCCAAAGGTCCAAGAGCCAATGGAACTACCGAGGACCAGCTGACGTTACTGGAACCCGGTTACTAAGCAGGAGGTACCCGTGCCTGAAAGCACTACCAAGGACCACCTGACGTTGGTGGAACTCGGATACCCAGAGGGAGGCACCTAAGCCAAAGGCTCTGCCCGGAACCAGCTGACGGTACTGGAACCAGGATGGGGAGCAGAAGGTACAAGAGCAAAAGACAGTGCCGAGAACCAGCTGACGGTGCTGGAACCCGGATGGGTAGCCGAAGGTCCAAGAGCCAATGGAACTACCGAGGACCAGCTGACGTTACTGGAACCCGGTTACTAAGCAGGAGGTACCCGTGCCTGAAAGCACTACCAAGGACCACCTGACGTTGGTGGAACTCGGATACCCAGAGGGAGGCACCTAAGCCAAAGGCTCTGCCCGGAACCAGCTGACGGTACTGGAACCAGGATGGGGAGCAGAAGGTACAAGAGCAAAAGACAGTGCCGAGAACCAGCTGACGGTGCTGGAACCCGGATGGGTAGCCGAAGGTCCAAGAGCCAATGGAACTACCGAGGACCAGCTGACGTTACTGGAACCCGGTTACTAAGCAGGAGGTACCCGTGCCTGAAAGCACTACCAAGGACCACCTGACGTTGGTGGAACTCGGATACCCAGAGGGAGGCACCTAAGCCAAAGGCTCTGCCCGGAACCAGCTGACGGTACTGGAACCAGGATGGGGAGCAGAAGGTACAAGAGCAAGTGTCTGCGTGGCTTTTGCAGGACACGATGCCGGCTGCACAGCAGGGGAACAGCTGGCGGTGCTGAACCCCACTGACACATTGGCGAGGTGTTTTTCTCTGTGCAGCTAGCAGTACCGGGCCCCAACTGGCGGTGTTGGAGCCCGGGCTCTGCAGGGGGAGCAGAGTGTAGGCCGAAGCCTAATCGAACCAATTTCAAAGGTAACCTTTAACCCCCCTCAGGGGTTACAAAGTAGAAGAGCCACAGCTTATGCAGCAGTAGTGGTGCACAAGTCAAAGGTTGCTCTTTTAATTTGGCTCCTTGCACACGCTGAATGGAACACGTATAACATTTAGCCCTTTATACAGTCAAACTGTGTTGGAGACGCGAGTTCCCTTTGTAATGAGACGCAGCACAGATGTCAAGAATCCCACCTTGGTGCTGGGTGCAGCCTCCTGAGCGTTGTTATTTGCTGTACAGGAGTCTGCGCTGTCGTGTTATCCCCTGGCCTAGCGCTGTTAGCGCTGCCCATCTTCTGACCTCATTTAATGTTGGCTGGTGCGGTTCGCGATGCCCATGAATCACAGCCCCGCAGTGTATTGACATAGTTAAAACACTGCGGGGCTGGGATTCATGGCCTGGCGCAGTACATATGTTCGCCTCTCGCTTGGGTTCTTACACCTGCTTCAGACTATGTGGCGTCAGCTGATCCCTTATCGCATGCCACGGCCATGAAGCCGCACAGTCTGAAGAAGGCGGAAGGAGATGAGGGACAGGCGAACTGATGCACTGCTCATGCCCATCAAACACACCCTCGCAGTCCCAAGAAATAAGACACCGAGGGGCGTTGTGTGGGTCAGGGCGGCCGCAGAGGCGCAGGCAGCCAAACAATGATGCCAGAAGACGGGCAGCGCTACCAAGGGGGTTGCAGCGTGTCATTACAAAGGAAAGTCACACCACCGGGACGGTTAAATGGTCACACAGAGGACACATTTTAGACGTGTTTTCCGTTCCACATGTGCGAGGAGAATACGTTTATCAGCCACCTTGCACACATGCAGCATTACCGCTGTACAAGGTGGCCTTAAAAACGTACAAACGCCTGGGGGAGGGGGGACAGGTTCCCTTCAATTTCAGTTCTGGTGTCTGCGTGGCTTTTGCAGGACACGATGCCGGCTGCACAGCAGGGGAACAGCTGGCGGTGCTGAACCCCACTGACACATTGGCGAGGTGTTTTTCTCTGTGCAGCTAGCAGTACCGGGCCCCAACTGGCGGTGTTGGAGCCCGGGGTCAGCAGGAGGAGGAGAGGGAGCAGAGTGTAGGCCGAAGCCTGCACTGGCGGCAGCTTTGGGTCTGTTGTGCCTGCGTGGCTGTTGCAGGACACGTTGCCGGCTGCACAGCAGGGGAACAGCTGGCGGTGCTGAACCCCACTGACACATTGGCGAGGTGTTTTTCTCTGTGCAGCTAGCAGTACCGGGCCCCAACTGGCGGTGTTGGAGCCCGGGCTCTGCAGGGGGAGCAGAGTGTAGGCCGAAGCCTAATCGAACCAATTTCAAAGGTAACCTTTAACCCCCCCTCAGGGGTTACAAAGTAGAAGAGCCACAGCTTATGCAGCAGTAGTGGTGCACAAGTCAAAGGTTGCTCTTTTAATTTGGCTCCTTGCACACGCTGAATGGAACACGTATAACATTTAGCCCTTTATACAGTCAAACTGTGTTGGAGGCGCGAGTTCCCTTTGTAATGAGACGCAGCACAGATGTCAAGAATCCCACCTTGGTGCTGGGTGCAGCCTCCTGAGCGTTGTTATTTGCTGTACAGGAGTCTGCGCTGTCGTGTTATCCCCTGGCCTAGCGCTGTTAGCGCTGCCCATCTTCTGACCTCATTTAATGTTGGCTGGTGCGGTTCGCGATGCCCATGAATCACAGCCCCGCAGTGTATTGACATAGTTAAAACACTGCGGGGCTGGGATTCATGGCCTGGCGCAGTACATATGTTCGCCTCTCGCTTGGGTTCTTACACCTGCTTCAGACTATGTGGCGTCAGCTGATCCCTTATCGCATGCCACGGCCATGAAGCCGCACAGTCTGAAGAAGGCGGAAGGAGATGAGGGACAGGCGAACTGATGCACTGCTCATGCCCATCAAACACACCCTCGCAGTCCCAAGAAATAAGACACCGAGGGGCGTTGTGTGGGTCAGGGCGGCCGCAGAGGCGCAGGCAGCCAAACAATGATGCCAGAAGACGGGCAGCGCTACCAAGGGGGTTGCAGCGTGTCATTACAAAGGAAAGTCACACCACCGGGACGGTTAAATGGTCACACAGAGGACACATTTTAGACGTGTTTTCCGTTCCACATGTGCGAGGAGAATACGTTTATCAGCCACCTTGCACACATGCAGCATTACCGCTGTACAAGGTGGCCTTAAAAACGTACAAACGCCTGGGGGAGGGGGGACAGGTTCCCTTCAATTTCAGTTCTGGTGTCTGCGTGGCTTTTGCAGGACACGATGCCGGCTGCACAGCAGGGGAACAGCTGGCGGTGCTGAACCCCACTGACACATTGGCGAGGTGTTTTTCTCTGTGCAGCTAGCAGTACCGGGCCCCAACTGGCGGTGTTGGAGCCCGGGGTCAGCAGGAGGAGGAGAGGGAGCAGAGTGTAGGCCGAAGCCTGCACTGGCGGCAGCTTTGGGTCTGTTGTGCCTGCGTGGCTGTTGCAGGACACGTTGCCGGCTGCACAGCAGGGGGCCGGCTGCACAGCAGGGGAACAGCTGGCAGTGCTGAACCCCACTGACACATTGGCGAGGTGTTTTTCTCTGTGCAGCTAGCAGTACCGGGCCCCAACTGGCGGTGTTGGAGCCCGGGCTCTGCAGGGGGAGCAGAGTGTAGGCCGAAGCCTAATCGAACCAATTTCAAAGGTAACCTTTAACCCCCCCTCAGGGGTTACAAAGTAGAAGAGCCACAGCTTATGCAGCAGTAGTGGTGCACAAGTCAAAGGTTGCTGTTTTAATTTGGCTCCTTGCACACGCTGAATGGAACACGTATAACATTTAGCCCTTTATACAGTCAAACTGTGTTGGAGGCGCGAGTTCCCTTTGTAATGAGACGCAGCACAGATGTCAAGAATCCCACCTTGGTGCTGGGTGCAGCCTCCTGAGCGTTGTTATTTGCTGTACAGGAGTCTGCGCTGTCGTGTTATCCCCTGGCCTAGCGCTGTTAGCGCTGCCCATCTTCTGACCTCATTTAATGTTGGCTGGTGCGGTTCGCGATGCCCATGAATCACAGCCCCGCAGTGTATTGACATAGTTAAAACACTGCGGGGCTGGGATTCATGGCCTGGCGCAGTACATATGTTCGCCTCTCGCTTGGGTTCTTACACCTGCTTCAGACTATGTGGCGTCAGCTGATCCCTTATCGCATGCCACGGCCATGAAGCCGCACAGTCTGAAGAAGGCGGAAGGAGATGAGGGACAGGCGAACTGATGCACTGCTCATGCCCATCAAACACACCCTCGCAGTCCCAAGAAATAAGACACCGAGGGGCGTTGTGTGGGTCAGGGCGGCCGCAGAGGCGCAGGCAGCCAAACAATGATGCCAGAAGACGGGCAGCGCTACCAAGGGGGTTGCAGCGTGTCATTACAAAGGAAAGTCACACCACCGGGACGGTTAAATGGTCACACAGAGGACACATTTTAGACGTGTTTTCCGTTCCACATGTGCGAGGAGAATACGTTTATCAGCCACCTTGCACACATGCAGCATTACCGCTGTACAAGGTGGCCTTAAAAACGTACAAACGCCTGGGGGAGGGGGGACAGGTTCCCTTCAATTTCAGTTCTGGCTGCACTGGAGCAAGTTGAAAGGAAACCTTTAACCCCCCCCCAGGCGTTTGTAGCTGGAAGAGCCATCGTGTACAGCACTAATGCTGGAAAAGGTAAACTTAGCTCTTTTAATTATGGTCCTTGCAGATGCTGAACCTAACACTTATGAAATGTGTCCCCTCACAGCGTTCAACCGTCCGGTAGGTGGAACTTTCCTTTGTCATGTGACGCAGCACAGCCGTCATTTTTACCCCCTTGTCGCCGTGCGCCGCCTCCTCAGCGTTGTTTGAATCTGTCCCGGAGCCTGCGCTGTTAGGTTAGCCCTTGGCCATGCACACATTTTGCGCTGCCCGTCTTCTGACATCATTTGCTGTCAGGCTGGCTGCGCCTGTGCGGGTGCGCTGTCCGAGATTCAGCCTCGCGGTGTCGTCTAATGTAATCCCACCGCGGGCCTGGGATCCGTGTCCATGCGCAGTGCATATCCTCGCCTCTCACTCCCCTCCCTACGGCTTCTTAAGACTGTGCGGTGTCACGGCCGTGGCATGCTATTAGGGATCAGCTGACACCGAACAGTCTTTAGAACAACAACGCTGAGGAGGCGGCGCACGGCGACAAGGGGGTAAAAATGACGGCTGTGCTGCGTCACATGACAAAGGAAAGTTCCACCTACCGGACGGTTGAACGCTGTGAGGGGACACATTTCATAAGTGTTAGGTTCAGCATCTGCAAGGAGCACCACGAAAAGAGGCACTTTTTCCCTTTGCATCATTACTGCTGCACAAGGTGGCTCCTTCAGTAACAAACGCCTGGGGGGGGGGGGACAGGTTCCCTTAAATTTAACTTGTTGTGCCTGCATGGCGGTCGCAGTACACGTTGCCGTATACACAGCAGGGGAACAGCTGGCGGTGCTGAACCCCACTAACACATTGGCGAGGTGTTTGGCTCTGTGCGTACAGCACTTCTGGACGGCAACTGGCGGTGTTGGAGCCCAGGGACAGGTGGAGGAGGAGGAGGTTGGAGGAGGTAGGAGGGATTGCCACACACACAGCAGGGGAACAGCTGACGTTACTGAACCCCAATAACAGAGGAGGGACTGTTGACTGTGCGTACAGCACTTCTGGATGGCAACTGGCGGTGTTGAAGCCCAGGGGCAGGTGGAGGAGGAGGAGGTTGGAGGAGGTAGGAGGGATTGCCACACACACAGCAGGGGAACAGCTGACGTTACTGAACCCCAATAACAGAGGAGGGACTGTTGACTGTGCGTACAGCACTTCTGGACGGCAACTGGCGGTGTTGAAGCCCAGGGGCAGGTGGAGGAGGAGGAGGTTGGAGGAGGTAGGAGGGATTGCCACACACACAGCAGGGGAACAGCTGACGTTACTGAACCCCAATAACAGAGGAGGGACTGTTGACTGTGCGTACAGCACTTCTGGACGGCAACTGGCGGTGTTGAAGCCCAGGGGCAGGTGGAGGAGGAGGAGGTTGGAGGAGGTAGGAGGGATTGCCACACACACAGCAGGGGAACAGCTGACGTTACTGAACCCCAATAACAGAGGAGGGACTGTTGACTGTGCGTACAGCACTTCTGGACGGCAACTGGCGGTGTTGGAGCCCAGGGACAGGTGGAGGAGGAGGAGGTTGGAGGAGGTAGGAGGGATTGCCACACACACAGCAGGGGAACAGCTGACGTTACTGAACCCCAATAACAGAGGAGGGACTGTTGACTGTGCGTACAGCACTTCTGGACGGCAACTGGCGGTGTTGAAGCCCAGGGGCAGGTGGAGGAGGAGGAGGTTGGAGGAGGTAGGAGGGATTGCCATACACACAGCAGGGGAACAGCTGACGTTACTGAACCCCAATAACAGAGGAGGGACTGTTGACTGTGCGTACAGCACTTCTGGACGGCAACTGGCGGTGTTGGAGCCCAGGGACAGGTGGAGGAGGAGGAGGTTGGAGGAGGTAGGAGGGATTGCCACACACACAGCAGGGGAACAGCTGACGTTACTGAACCCCAATAACAGAGGAGGGACTGTTGACTGTGCGTACAGCACTTCTGGACGGCAACTGGCGGTGTTGAAGCCCAGGGGCAGGTGGAGGAGGAGGAGGTTGGAGGAGGTAGGAGGGATTGCCACACACACAGCAGGGGAACAGCTGACGTTACTGAACCCCAATAACAGAGGAGGGACTGTTGACTGTGCGTACAGCACTTCTGGACGGCAACTGGCGGTGTTGAAGCCCAGGGGCAGGTGGAGGAGGAGGAGGTTGGAGGAGGTAGGAGGGATTGCCACACACACAGCAGGGGAACAGCTGACGTTACTGAACCCCAATAACAGAGGAGGGACTGTTGACTGTGCGTACAGCACTTCTGGACGGCAACTGGCGGTGTTGGAGCCCAGGGACAGGTGGAGGAGGAGGAGGTTGGAGGAGGTAGGAGGGATTGCCACACACACAGCAGGGGAACAGCTGACGTTACTGAACCCCAATAACAGAGGAGGGACTGTTGACTGTGCGTACAGCACTTCTGGACGGCAACTGGCGGTGTTGAAGCCCAGGGGCAGGTGGAGGAGGAGGAGGTTGGAGGAGGTAGGAGGGATTGCCACACACACAGCAGGGGAACAGCTGACGTTACTGAACCCCAATAACAGAGGAGGGACTGTTGACTGTGCGTACAGCACTTCTGGACGGCAACTGGCGGTGTTGGAGCCCAGGGACAGGTGGAGGAGGAGGAGGTTGGAGGAGGTAGGAGGGATTGCCACACACACAGCAGGGGAACAGCTGACGTTACTGAACCCCAATAACAGAGGAGGGACTGTTGACTGTGCGTACAGCACTTCTGGACGGCAACTGGCGGTGTTGGAGCCCAGGGACAGGTGGAGGAGGAGGAGGTTGGAGGAGGTAGGAGGGATTGCCACACACACAGCAGGGGAACAGCTGACGTTACTGAACCCCAATAACAGAGGAGGGACTGTTGACTGTGCGTACAGCACTTCTGGACGGCAACTGGCGGTGTTGGAGCCCAGGGACAGGTGGAGGAGGAGGAGGTTGGAGGAGGTAGGAGGGATTGCCACACACACAGCAGGGGAACAGCTGACGTTACTGAACCCCAATAACAGAGGAGGGACTGTTGACTGTGCGTACAGCACTTCTGGACGGCAACTGGCGGTGTTGGAGCCCAGGGACAGGTGGAGGAGGAGGAGGTTGGAGGAGGTAGGAGGGATTGCCACACACACAGCAGGGGAACAGCTGACGTTACTGAACCCCAATAACAGAGGAGGGACTGTTGACTGTGCGTACAGCACTTCTGGACGGCAACTGGCGGTGTTGAAGCCCAGGGGCAGGTGGAGGAGGAGGAGGTTGGAGGAGGTAGGAGGGATTGCCACACACACAGCAGGGGAACAGCTGACGTTACTGAACCCCAATAACAGAGGAGGGACTGTTGACTGTGCGTACAGCACTTCTGGACGGCAACTGGCGGTGTTGGAGCCCAGGGACAGGTGGAAAAGCAGAGGAACACAATGTAGGCCGAAGCCTGAGAAAGTCGAAAGGGAACCTTTAACCCCCCCCCAAGGCGTTTGTAGCTGAAAGAGCCAGCTTGTGCAGCACAAAAGATGCAAAAGGAAAAGGTGGCTCTTTTCATCATGCTCCTTGCAAACACAGAACTAAACACTTATAAAATGTGTCCCCTGCAACCGTAAAACCGTCCCGGAGGTGGGACTTTCCTTCGTAATGTGACGCAGCACAGCCGTCATTCCTACCCCCCCGGCGCCGCGCACCGGCTCCTCAGCGTTGTTTTATTCCGTCCCGGAGCCTGCGCTGTTATGTTATCCCGTGGCCAGGCACACTTAGCGCTGCCCGTCTTCTGGCATCATTTGGTGTCAGGATGGCTGCGCCTGTGCGGCCGCGCTGGCAGAGAGCCCGCCTCGCAGTGTCTTCTGATTTAATCCCACTGGGGGCCTGGGATCCATGGACATGCGCAGTGCATATCCTCGCCTCTCACTTCCCTCCCTACGGCTTCTTAAGACTGTGCGGTGTCACGGCCGTGGCATGCTATTAGGGACCAGCTGACACCGAACAGTCTGAAGAAGCCATAGGGAAATGAGTGAGAGGTGGAGGTTCAGATATGCACTGCGCATGTCCATGGATCCCAGGCCCCCAGTGGGATTAAATCAGAAGACACTGCGAGGCGGGCTCTCTGCCAGCACGGCCGCACAGGCGCAGCCATCCTGACACCAAATGATGCCAGAAGACGGGCAGCGCTAAGTGTGCCTGGCCACGGGATAACATAACAGCGCAGGCTCCGGGACGGAATAAAACAACGCTGAGGAGCCGGTGCGCGGCACCGTGGGGGTAGGAATGACGGCTGTGCTGCGTCACATTACGAAGGAAAGTCCCACCTCCGGGACGGTTTTACGGTATCAGTGGACACATTTTATAAGTGTTAAGTTCTGCGTGTGCAAGGAGCTAAACAAAAATAGCTACCTTTTCCTTGTGCAGCATTACTGCTGCACAAGGTGGCTCTTTCAGTAACAAACGCCTTGGGGGGGGGGGGGGACAGATTCCCTTACATTTCAGTTGTTGTGTCAGCGTGGCGGTCGCATGACACATTGCCGGCTACACAGCTGGGGATCAGCTGACGTTACTGAAACCCAATAACACTGGGTCGTATGTTTTGACTGTGCAGACGGCACTTCTGAGCCTCAACTGGCGGTGTTGGAGCACAGGAATTTAAGTTCAGGTGGTAGAAAGATGAACACAACAGGAGACCTGGATAACGTATACAGTGACCTAATTATTTAATCAGGAGGAGGAGTGGCAAATTCCTGCGAGATCCAGGCCTTGTTCATTTTCAGGAAAGTAAGCCGGTCAACGTTATCGGAGGATAGTCGCATGCGACGGTCAGTTAGTACACCACCTGCAGCACTAAAGACACGTTCCGATAATACACTGGCCGCAGGGCAAGACAGCACCTCCAATGCATACTGGCTTAGCTCTGGCCATGTATCCAGCTTTGAGACCCAAAACTTGAAAGGGGAAGAGCCGTCTGGGAGTACAGCAAGAGGGCAAGACATGTAGTCTGTCACCATCTGAGGGAACCGTTGCCTCCTGCTGACTGGAGCCGTCTGTGATGGTGTAGACTTTTGTGGGGGGCACAGAAAACTGTGCCACAGTTGGGCCATACTGGTCTTGCCTTGGGCAGAGGCACTGCTTCTGCTCCCTCTTTGTGCAGAGCCTCCTCCACTGCCTGGACGCACTGAGCTGCTTTGTAATGCACTAGCAGCACTTCTCTCAGTTGGAATGGAGAAGATGATGGAATTGACCAGTGTGTCTTGGTACTCCCACATTTTTCGCTCCCGGTTCAACGGTGTGATGAGGCTTTCTACGTTGTCCCGGTAGCGAGGATCGAGGAGGGTGAACACCCAATAATCAGACATGTTGAGAATGTGGGCGATGCGGCGGTCGTTTCTCAGGCACTGCAGCATGTAATCCACCATGTGCTGCAGACTGCCAACTGCCCAAGAAACGCTGTCCCCTGCTGGAGGCGTGATCTCTGCCTGCTCGTCATCACCCCACCCTCGCTGTACACACTGAGTACTGGACAATTCGGTAACTCCCTCCTCTGGACGGACGTCTTCCTCCTCCATTGACTCCTCCTCATCCTCCTCACAAACTGTCCCCTGCCTACGCGTTTGTGAGGAACCACGTGGCGCTGACTGTCCAGAAGATGATGGAAATGGTGAATCCTCATCCTCCACCTCTTCCACAACATCATCCCTTAGCGCTTGCAGTGATTTTTCAAGCAGGCAGATAAGGGGGACAGTCATGCTGACTAGTGCATCATCTGCACTCGCCATCCGCGTGGAATAATCAAAGGGACGCAAAACCTGGCAGACGTCATTCATAGTGGCCCACTCTGTGGTTGTGAAGTCTGTACGGCGCTGACTGCGACTTTTTTGCGCCTGAAGCAGCTGGTACTCCATTACAGCTTGCTGCTGCTCACACAACCGCTCCAACATATGTAACGTGGAATTCCACCTGGTAGGTAGGTCACATATGATGCGATGTTCCGGCAGGCGGTGTCGGCGCTGCAGAGCCGCAATGCGCGCTTTTGCCGTGCTGGAACGCCGCAAGTGAGCACACTCTAGGCGGACCTTGTGCAGCAGTGCATCAAGATCCGGATAGTCCCTCAAAAAGCTCTGCACGACCAAATTGAGCACATGTGCCAGACATGGGATGTGAGTGAGGTTGCCGAGGCCCAGAGCTGCCACCAGATTTCGGCCATTATCACACACTACCATGCCTGGCTGGAGATTCGCTGGCACAAACCACACATCGCTCTCCTGCTTGATGGCATTCCAGAGCTCCTGCGCTGTGTGGCTACGATTCCCCAAAAAAATTAATTTCAAGACGGCCTGTTGACGTTTGGCCACGGCTGTGCTCATGTCGGTCGTAACAGGTACACGTTCATCACGGGTCCATGTGGAGGTGGACTGTGACGGCTCCTGCAGCGATGATTCTGAGGAACTGGTGTAAGAGGAGGAGTCAATGCGTACAGAATGGATTCCTGCAATCCTTGGAGTGGGCAGGACACGTCCTGCGCCACTCGCACGGTCTGTACCTGGCTCAACGACATTAACCCAATGGGCAGTGAGGGAAAGGTATCGCCCCTGTCCATGTTGACTGGTCCACGCATCGGTGGTGAGGTGGACCTTGCTACTGACGGCGTTCAGAAGCACGTGTTTTATGTGTCCCTCCACATGCTTGTGCAGGGCAGGGACGGCTTGCCTGCTGAAGTAAAAGCGGCTGGGCACATTGTACTGTGGGACTGCCAATGACATCAAGTCACGGAAGCTGTCAGTCTCCACCAGCCTGAATGACAGCATTTCCAGTGACAGCAGTTTGGCAATGCCTGCAGTCAGAGCCTGTGCTCGTGGGTGGTTTGACGAGAAAGGCCGCCTTTTCTCCCATGCCTGTACTACCGATGGCTGTAGACTGGGCTGGGAGTGTGTGGATGACTGGGAAAGTGGTGCTGCGGGTGGAATTACAGCGGGTCTCTGGACAACAGGGCCAGAGGTTCTTCCACGGCGATCCTGGGAGGAAGCCGAACCAGCTGCGTGTGAGCTAGAGGAAGAGGCAACACGAGCTGAAGAGGTGGTAGCTGCCGCTGTTGGTTGGCCTACCTCTTCAGTGTGTTTTTCTAACTCCGCCGGGTGCTTGTTGCGCACATGTTTCCACATGTTGGAGGTATTGAGGTTGCTGACATTTCGACCTCTTTTGACTTTTTGATGACACACGTTGCATCTGACATAGCAAATGTCATCTGCAACTGTGTCAAAAAAGGACCAGGCACTGCAAGTCTTGGGAGCGCCCTTTTTGGCTTTTGGAAGAGACATGCTCCTAACGGGTGCCAAAGCGGAGGCTGCAGGATCCGCAGTCTTCCCCCTCCCTCTCCCTCTTTGGGCCGTACGGGGAATCTCTTCCTCAGAGCTGCTCCCACCACCTTCCTGTCCCTCACGCCAAGATGGGTCGAGGACCTCATCATCTACACTACCCTCTGCCCCCAACTGCTCCTCCTGGGTAGTCTCAGCAGCAGAGCACGCACCAGTAAGTGGCACCTGAGTGTCATCATCAGCTGATGCGGCCTGCGATGTGGTGACCGGAGCCACTGGCCCACCCGCCTCTTCAGAGGAAGACAGAAAAAGCTGTTGGGCATCACTGCACCCTGCCTCTTCTTCCATTTCTCCAATGCTGCTTGGCTGGCCCCCTGTTTCCAAGCCAAGAGATTCAGAGAACAGAAGTAGAGACGGCTCCTGTCCTGGGCTCTCTGTCTGCCTGGGCAATTTGGCAGGTGGTGAAGAGACAGATGGCTGCTCTCCAGTGCTCTGTGTCTGAGAGGATGTGGCACTAATGGAAGTTGATGCATTAGCTGCCATCCATCCGACAACAGCTTCAATTTGGTCTTGACGCAGCAGCGGTGTACGGCGCTCTGACACAAAGCTGCGCATGAACGACTGTTGCCTGGTGAAAGTGGGTGCTGATGAGTCACCGGTGCCCGCAGCAGGCACAGAATCCCCACGTCCCCTCCCTGCTCCGCGCCCACGCCCACGCCCACGTGCCTTACTCACTGCCTTCTTCATCTTGGTTGACTGATAAAGATAAGCAGAAAAGTACTAACGGATTTGTGTGCTTATTCCTGAGCAACTCCTCCTAACAGGTATAAGAAACACTAATTTTCTAAAGTGTGGACTAGACTTTAATATGAGCTAATGTGGCCTACACAAATGTAAAGTGGTGTAACTGGTGTGTTTGGTGAACTTTATTATTTATTTCTTTTTTGGGGGCTGAACTGACAACAGATAGAGCTGCAGTCACACAGAGACCGTGCAGACAGACGTAAACGGCGCTGCAAGGCCCAAAAACCCTCCTCTACTTTATCCTATGTAGTGTTTTTCCACAAATTAGCTGGAGACGGGTGGAAAGACACTAATAGGATTTTTTTAAATTAATTAGCAGCAGACTACACTACTTGAAAAAAAATTAAAATTGATTTGGCGGTATGACGCAGTGAACAACCCTGAGCTGGAGACAACCAGGCTACGGCTGCTCACAGACTACAGGGCGAGCTGCAGTCACACGGAGACCGTGCAGACAGCCGTAAACGGCGCTGCAAGGCCCAAAAACCCTCCTCTACTTTATCCTATGTAGTGTTTTTCCACAAATTAGCTGGAGACGGGTGGAAAGACACTAATAGGATTTTTTTAAATTAATTAGCAGCAGACTACACTACTTGAAAAAAATTAAAATTGATTTGGCGGTATGACGCAGTGAACAACCCTGAGCTGGAGACAACCAGGCTACGGCTGCTCACAGACTACAGGGCGAGCTGCAGTCACACGGAGACCGTGCAGACAGCCGTAAACGGCGCTGCAAGGCCCAAAAACCCTCCTCTACTTTATCCTATGTAGTGTTTTTCCACAAATTAGCTGGAGACGGGTGGAAAGACACTAATAGGATTTTTTTGAATAAATTAGCAGCAGACTACACTACTTGAAAAAAAAAAAAAAAAAAAAAAAAGAACAGTATGAGGCAATGAACTACCCTCCCTGAACTGAATACAACCAGCTATGGATGGCCTATGTGGCTGCACTCAGACTAGAGAGTGGGCTGCACTCACACACACACACACACACACACACAGACCTTGCAGATCGCTGTGAAAACAGCGCTACAAGGCAAAAGCAAGGTGAATAGTAGGTGAACACAGCGGTTGCTAAATTAGCCTTTGGAAAGCACAAAGAAGCAAATCGCTATCTCTAAACTGTCCCTCAGTCAGCAAACAGCGTCCTGTCACTAACTGAATTCACAGCAGAGTGATCGCAAAATGGCGCCAGCGACTTTTAAACTGCATCATGACATCATTTCAGCAGCCAATCACAGCCTTGCCAGTAGTTTCATGCCCTCCATGCTAAACAGGATGTGCCCACACTTGGAATCATTCTCATTGGCTGAATTTCGGAATTTTGAATCTGGGAACTTCCGATTCCGGTATCCGATACGCGGCAAGTATCGGAATCCCGGTATCGGAATTCCGATACCGCAAGTATCGGCCGATACCCGATACTTGCGGTATCGGAATGCTCAACACTACTCACCAGGGCCCCAGGCCGATCAGGACGAGCCAAATGAAAGGCACGAACTAAATCGGCAGCATGGACATCTGAGGCAACAACTCAGGAATTATCCTCCTGACCATAGCCCTTCCACTTAACCAGGTACTGGAGCTTCCATCTTGAAATACGAGAATCCAAAATTTTTTCCACCACATACTCCAACTCCCCCTCAACCAACACCGGAGCAGGAGGATCAACGGAGGGAACCATAGGCGCCACATACCTCCGCAACAACGACCTATGGAACACATTATGGATGGCAAAGGAAGCTGGAAGGACCAAACGAAATGACACAGGGTTGAGAATTTCAGAAATCTTATAAGGACCAATGAAACGAGGCTTAAACTTAGGAGAAGAAACCTTCATAGGAACATAACGAGAAGATAACCAAACCAAATCCCCAACACGAAGTCGAGGACCAACACAACGACGGCGGTTAGCGAAACGTTGAGCCTTCTCCTGGGACAACGTCAGATTGTCCACTACGTGAGTCCAAATTTGCTGCAATCTGTCCACCACAGAATCCACACCAGGACAGTCAGAAGGCTCAACCTGCCCTGAAGAAAAACGAGGATGAAAACCAGAATTGCAAGAAAAAAGGCGAAACCAAAGTAGCCGAACTAGCCCGATTATTAAGGGCAAACTCAGCCAATGGCAAAAAGGTCACCCAATCATCCTAATCAGCAGAAACAAAGCATCTCAGATAGGCCTCCAAAGTCTGGTTGGTTCGTTCGGTTTGGCCATTTGTCTGAGGATGGAAAGCCGAAGAAAAAGACAAATCAATGCCCATCTTAGCACAAAACGACCGCCAAAACCTAGAGACAAACTGGGACCCTCTGTCCGACACAATTTTCTCCGGAATGCCATGCAAACGAACCACATGCTGAAAGAATAATGGCACCAAATCAGAGGAGGAAGGTAATTTAGGCAAGGGTACCAAATGGACCATCTTAGAAAAGCGATCACAAACCACCCAGATGACAGACATCCTTTGAGAGACAGGAAGATCTGAAATAAAATCTATGGAAACATGCGTCCAAGGCCTTTTCGGGACCGGCAAGGGCAAAAGCAACCCACTGGCACGAGAACAGCAGGGCTTGGCCCGAGCACAAGTCCCACAAGACTGCACAAAAGAACGCACATCCCGTGACAAGGAAGGCCACCAAAAGGACCTAGCCACCAAATCCCTGGTACCAAAAATCCCAGGATGACCAGCCAACACCGAATGAACCTCAGAAATAACTCTGCTAGTCCATCTATCCGGGACAAACAGTTTCTCCGCTGGACAACGGTCAGGTCTAACAGCCTGAAACTCCTGCAGCACCCGCCGCAAATCAGGGGAGATGGCAGACAGAATTACCCCCTCTTTGAGAATACCAGCCGGCTCAGGGACTCCCGGAGAATCAGGCACAAAACTCCTAGAAAGGGCATCAGCCTTCACATTCTTAGAACCCGGAAGGTATGAAACCACAAAATCGAAATGGGAGAAAAACAGTGACCATCGAGCCTGTCTAGGATTCAACCGCTTGGCAGACTCGAGATAAGTCAGATTTTTGTGATCCGTCAAGACCACCACGCGGTGCTTGGCTCCCTCAAGCCAATGTCGCCACTCCTCGAATGCCCACTTCATAGCCAGCAGCTCCCGATTGCCAACATCATAATTACGCTCAGCAGGCGATAATTTTCTAGAAAAGAAGGCACATGGCTTCATCACAGAGCCATCAGAACTTCTTTGAGACAAAACAGCCCCTGCTCCAATCTCAGAAGCATCAACCTCAACCTGAAAAGGGAGCAAAACATCTGGCTGACGCAACACAGGGGCCGAAGAAAAACGACGTTTCAGCTCCTGAAAAGCCTCCACGGCCGCAGAGGACCAATTCACCACATCAGCACCTTTCTTTGTCAAATCAGTCAAAGGTTTAACCACACTAGAAAAATTAGCGATGAAGCGACGGTAAAAATTAGCAAAGCCCAGGAATTTCTGAAGACTCTTCACAGATGTAGGTTGAGTCCAATCATAAATGGCCTGAACTTTTACAGGATCCATCTCGATAGTAGAAGGGGAAAAAATGAAGCCCAAAAAGGAAACCTTCTGAACTCCGAAGAGACATTTAGACCCCTTCACAAACAAGGAATTAGCACGAAGGAACTGGAATACCATTCTGACCTGCTTCACATGAGACTCCCAATCATCTGAAAAGACCAAAATATCATCCAAATATACAATCATGAATCTATCCAGATACTTTCATAAGATGTCATGCATAAAGGACTGAAACACAGATGGAGCGTTAGAAAGCCCGAATGGCATCACCAGGTACTCAAAATGGCCCTCGGGCATATTAAATGCTGTTTTCCATTCATCGCCCTGTTTAATACGCACAAGGTTATATGCCCCTCGAAGATCTATCTTGGTGAACCAACTAGCCCCCTTAATCCGAGCAAACAAATCAGACAGCAGAGGCAAAGGGTACTGAAATTTGACCGTGATTTTATTGAGAAGGCGGTAGTCTATACAGGGTCTCAGAAAACCATCCTTCTTGGCCACAAAAAAGAACCCTGCTCCCAACGGTGATGAAGATGGGCGAATATGCCCTTTCTCCAAGGACTCCTTTAAATAACTCCGCATAGCGGTGTGTTCTGGCACGGATAAATTGAAAAGTCGGCCCTTAGGAAACTTACTACCAGGGATCAAATTTATAGCACAATCACAATCCCTATGAGGGGGTAGGATACTGGATTTGGGCTCATCAAATACATCCCGGTAATCCGACAGAAACTCAGGGACATCAGAAGGAATGGATGAAGAAATTAACATCATCAGAACATCGCCATGTACCCCTTGACAACCCCAACTAGACACAGACATTGATTTCCAATCCAATACTGGATTATGAACCTGTAGCCATGGCAAACCCAACACGACCACATCATGCAAATTATGCAACACTAAAAAGCGAATATCTTCCTGATGTGCAGGAGCCATGCACATGGTCAACTGAGTCCAGTACTGAGGTTTATTCCTGGTCAAAGGCGTAGCATCAATTCCCCTTAATGGAATAGGATACTGCAAAGGCTCCAGGAAAAAACCACAATGCCTGGCAAACTCCAAGTCCATCAAATTCAGGGCAGCGCCCGAATCCACAAATGCCATAACCGAGTAGGACGACAGAGAGCAAATCAAAGTAACAGACAAAAGAAATTTAGGCTGTACAGTAGCAATGGTGACAGACCTAGCCAACCGCTTAGTGCGCTTAGGACAATCAGAGATAGCATGAGTAGGGTCACCACAGTAAAAACACAGCCGATTCTGATGTCTGTGTTCTTGCCGTTCAGTTCTGGTCAAAGTTCTATCACATTGCATAAGCTCAGGCCTCTGCTCAGAGGACACCGCCAAATGGTGCACAACTTTGCGCTCGCGCAAACGCCGATCAATTTGAATGGCCAAGGACATTGATTCATTCAGACCAGCAGGCGTGGGGAAGCCCACCATAACATCCTTAAGGGCCTCAGAGAGACCCTTTCTAAAAATTGCTGCCAAGGCACACTCATTCCATTGAGTAAGCACAGACCACTTTCTAAACTTCTGACAATATACCTCCGCTCCATCCTGACCCTGACACAAAGCCAGCAAGGTTTTCTCTGCCTGATCCACTGAATTCGGTTCGTCATAAAGCAATCCAAGCGCCAGAAAAAACGCATCTACATTAAGCAATGCAGGATCTCCTGGCGCAAGGGAGAATGCCCAGTCTTGAGGGTCGCCACGTAACAAAGAAATAATAATTTTTACTTGCTGAATGGGGTCACCAGAGGAGCGGGGTTTTAAAGCAAGAAACAGTCTACAATTATTTTTGAAATTCAGAAACTTAGATCTATCCCCAGAAAACAAATCAGGAATTGGAATTCTAGGCTCTAACATCGGATTCTGAACTACATAATCTTGAATGCTTTGGACCCTTGCAGCGAGTTGATCCACACAAGAGGACAGACCTTGAATATCCATATCTACACCTGAGTCCTGAACCACCCAGAGATTAAGGGGAAAAGAGAGACAAAACACACTGCAAAGAAAAAAAAATGGGTTCAGAACTTCTCTTATCCCTCTTTTGAGATGCATTAACACTTTGTGGGCCAGCTGTACTGTTATGGACCTGGTGGTTAGGAGCACCCGGAATGACCTGATGAGTAAACTAGTAATCGGAACAAGCTCTGGGAAAGTGGGAACTCTGCTGACCGCAAACCCTACTCCTATCACACACACTAGAAATAGCCGTGGAGCGTACCTAACTCTCCCTAGAAGCCTCTTCACAGCCTAAGAGCTAACTACCCCTAAAGATAGAAATAGAAGCCTAACCTTGCCTCAGAGAAATTCCCCAAAGGTAAAGGCAGCCCCCCACATATATTGACTGTGAGTTAAGAGGAAAGTCACAAACACAGGAATGAAACAGGTTTTAGCAAAGGAGGCCAGACTTCACTAAATAGTCAGAGGAAAGAAAAGGAAACTATGCGGTCAGCACAAAAAACTACAAAAAACCACGCAGAGTATGCAAAAAGACCCCCACACCGACTCACGGTGTGGAGGTGCAACACTGCACCCCCAGAGCTTCCAGCTAGCAAGGAAATATCATGATAGCAAGCTGGACTAGAATTTAGCAGTACTAAGAAATATATTCAGGCAGCAGTAACAACAAATGAACTAGCAGGGACTTAGCTTCTGCTGGAGTAGACAGGTCCTCAGAGAAGTCCAAGGGAGATCTGAACCAATACTGAAACATTGACAGCTGGCATGAAGTAACGATCTGAGTAGAGTTAAATAGGGAAGCAAGCATAACAATAAACGAGGGCATCTGAGAAAGCAAACCCCAGAGACCAGCAGTTCCGCTCAAAGCCACCAGAGGGAGTCCAAGAGCAGAACTAACCAAAGTACCATTCATGACCACAGGAGGGAGTCCGAGAAATGGAATTCACAACAGGGGGCATCTATCTCCAAAAGTGGATAATTTTTTTCTATCTATTTCTCTATCCTGTTTGGTTTCTCTTACTAGTGTTTTGTGCTTGTCTCTGATGATATCTATCCTATCTAACCAGTTACCCAAAGCAAATGTAAGATTATAAATGTGATACATTGCAAATTAATTTTCATTAAATGACAGGATGAACATTGAAATGAGAAGTGTCTGTCAATGAGACGTCTTCTAATCAGGAGAAATTTAAATAAAGCTGTGGGGGCCGGGTGGGCGCAGCTGTCTGCAGGCACAATACAGTACAAGATTTGGAAAGCACTAGTTTCCGACTAATACTGTAGTTTCTAAGGATAGAGTTGACTTTTTATATTAAAAAGTGCCTCTTGGTCTTATTTTTGGGGTTGACGTAAAGTGCGGACCCCCTTTACTAACCAATCATAGACAGATGTGCCTGAAGTTATTGTTCATCATCTTGTAAGGTGCTGTTATCTTCTGAAACCGTAAGATTTTTCTTTTTTTTTTTTTTTTGCACTTTTGATTTTTTCCTCTTTTTCCTAACTTTTTTATTTTTCCATCCACTTACCTGTACAAGGGCTTGCTCTCTTGACCTGATGAGTCATAGTTTCAAATGGCACCATTCATTTTTCCGCATCATGTACCAAAAAATGGGAAAAAGATTACAACAGGGTTAAATGGTGAAAAAAAACTGCAATTCCATCATGATTTTATAGTTGTTGTTTTTTACGGCGTTCATTGTGCAATAAACATGACAAGGCAGCGTGGTCAGATCAATTATGGCAATACCAAACCTATATAGTATTTTTTTATATTTCAGTGGTAAAAAAATATACAAATTTGTAAAAAAGAAAAATTTCGTTTTCTTGCCATTTTCTGAAACCTGGAACTTTTTAATTTTTACATCAACGGAGCCATGTGAGGGCTTGTTTTTTGAGTGCCGATTTGTAGATTTCATTGATACCATTTTGGGCCAAATTTGACATATTGATCACTTCTTATTGCATTTTTGGGGGAACTGCGGTCATTGAAAAACTGCAGATCTTTGGCACTGCTGTTTTGAGCAGTTGCCGACTGTGTACTACAGTCATCATTCTGCCCTGTATAGAGCAGGCACAGCTCCTGAGCCCGCTCCATACATGAGGTAGAGGGAGTATCAGGGACAAACATTAAATTTGGGACCAAAACAAATCCCTTCTGTTCGATCACATAATATCCCCTCATCGAAATACCTTCTATTGATTAAGTAGTAAATGCCCCTTAATAGTGACAGGTTTGATGGCAGCCATATTGGTGGAGCCCACTATTACGGTAATGGGGAGGAAGGGGGTATGAAGCTGCAGAGATAGTTTGGTAATATGGGAAAGATAGGTGGTAGCTTTATTCAAAGTCATAATGGTTAAAACAGAGAATTGTAGTAATAGGGAGGGGGATATGAGGCTGCATAGTTATATGGGAAAGCTGGGGGGTAGCTGTAGTACCAGTGAAGTCCAGTATTGGGAAGAGGGGATTTGCGGCTGCAGAACTTTGTAATTCAGAAGTATAAGAAGGCGGATAATTCAGTAATGGGGAGGAGGGATATGCGACTGGAGAACCATATTATTCAGTGATAAAAGAAGACAGATAATTCAGTAATGTGGAAGTGGGGTGATATCTGACTGCAGAGCCATGTTATTCAGTAATATAAGAAAGCTGATAGTTCAGTAATCAGGGAGGGGGGATATGCAGCTGCATAGCTTTGTTAATCCCGTGATGTATGAGGGCTAATAATTCAGTAATTAGGAGGGTTACGCAGCTGCAAGCTCAGTGATATAGGAAGACTGATAATTTAGTAATGGGGAGGGGGGATATGTGGCTGCAGAGCCATGTTATTCAGTGATATAAGAAGGCTGATAGTTTTGTAATGGGTAGGAGGGATATGCAGCTGCAGAGCCATGTTATTCAATGATTTAAGAAGGCTTATAATTCAGTAATTGGGGAGGAGGGATATGTGGCTGCAGAGCCATGTTATTCAGTGGTATAAGAAGGCTGATAGTTTCTTAATGGGTAGGAGGGATATGCAGCTGCAGAGCCATGTTATTCAGTGATATAAGAAGGCTAATAGTTTCGTAATGGGTAGGAGGGATATGCAGCTGCAGAGCCATGTTATTCAGTGATTTAAGAAGGCTTATAATTCAGTAATTGGGGAGGAGGATATGCAGCTGCAGAGCTTTGTTATTCAGTGATATATGAAGGCTGATAATTCAGTAATTGTGGAGGAGGATATGCGGCTGCAGATCCATGTTATTCAGTGATATACCAAGGCTGATAATTCAGTAATGGGGATGTGCGGCTGCAGAGCCATGTTATTCAGTGATATACAAAGTCCTGGTTAATCAGTTCTGCACTTGGCTGAACCCCCTTCGCTCATCATCCTATCCGGCTTTTATGAAGTGACCCCCGCAGTGAGGACTTGTGCAGGACTTGGACTCTTCCTGCCAGGGCTGTCTGCATTATTCAAATGATCCATTCTTACATCTGCACCAAAAAAAAAAAAACATTTTTGGCTTTCGTTCTAATAGTTTCAGCCAGATTTCCCATTTTCGGTCCGGAGCTGCGATGAGCGGACGATATCACACAATGCCTCCCAGAGCCTCATTACTGTTCCTTGTACAGTAGAACCAGTCTCCAAGGAGGCAAATCCCATTAAACACCCCTAACCATCCTGTCCAAAGTAATCTGACTCCATATTACCAGACTGCAATTGTAGGGAACTTTGATGTAACTCAGGGGAAGCGCTGAGAAAAGTGGACAACGTCTGCACATTTTCTGCTCAGGAACTTTCCATAGACTGCAGCGTTCCTCACAAATTATCATTACTTTTCCCTTCCTGCAGTTCTAGGCTCTGGGGAGCACCTGTAGCTTTTTTTCATCCAGCTCTTCCTGGTTCTTCAAAGATGAACCATTCTGAAACTGAATTCCTAAAAAGTAATTATTTTCCACTTTTTCATACTTTGCATTCTATATCCAGTTGTTCTACTATAACTCCCATCATGTAATGACAGTTTAAGATAGTCTGCAATCTGTGATCCTCTACCAGCACAACTACAACTCCCATTATGTCCTGACAGCACTTTACTGGACACTTTAAGTAAGCGGAGTGTAACTTTTGGTTCACTACCTGACATAACACTACTAATCCCAGCATTTTCGGACAACCAAATTATTTTGACACTGGTCAGTAATGTCCATTCTCCTCCTGCTGACTCTACAAATCCCAGCAAGGAAGCCTTAGATATTTGTAACTTTATCTAAAACTTCCAAACTCCCAGGGTGTAGTGTAATGTGACATCCAGAGGTGGGGTGCAGAGGAAGCTATGGCATCTGGACTCAGGCACCACATGGTTGTATTGACTTACAGGGGGGTCCACACATCCCTCCGAGGTGTTCTTGATTTTGAATGCAGACAGCTTTGAAGGAATCATCACACTCAGAAGTGAACGTATCCTGAACGCTGATGGCACTGGCTGCTTTAGTGACTATTTCATGTATAAGATCCTGGACCCAATTCACCCAGATGACCACGGATATGAAGATGACCAGAGGGACATCAAGAAAAAGGGGCACCACTGCAAAACTGATGGAGTTCTGTTGTGAATTCTGCTCTTGGGCTCCCTCCGGTGGTTGTTGGTGGTAGTGCAGTTGTCTTGGGGTTGTAATCCGGGCAGGTGTTTCTGCTGATTGCAGCTCTATTAGGTATTTAGGTGTGCAGGATCCATGAGTCCATGCCAGTTGTCCATTGTACTTGGAGGGATTGCATCTCTCTCTGGCTCCTCATGCCCTGCTGCCAATTCAGCTAAGATAAGTGTCTGTTTTTTTGTATTTGTGCACACATGCAGTGTGCTTTGCAATTCAGTGCAATTCATTGTGTTTTTGTCCAGCTTAGACTTTGTTTGGATTTTTCAGTCATGCTGGATTCTCAGGAGATGCAGATATACTTTCTATGTCTTTAGTTAGATGTAGAATATTTGTATTATCTGCTGTGGATATTTTTAGGATTTTAATACTGACGGCTTAGAATTCTGTCCTATCCTTTTCTATTTAGCTAGAAGTGCCTCTTTTGCTAAATCCTGTTTTTCTGCCTGCGTGTGTTTTTCCTCTTATACTCACAGTCAATATTTGTGGGGGGCTGCCTATACTTTGGGGTTCTGCTCTGAGGCAAGATAGAATTCCCATTTCCATCTATAGGGGTATTTAGTCCTCCGGCTGTGTTGAGGTGTCTAGGACGTGTTAGGTACATCCCACGGCTACTTCTAGTTGCGGTGTTAGTTTAGGGGTTGTGGTCAGTACAGGTACCACCTACTCCTGAGAAAGTCTCTCATGCGGCTCCAAGGTCACCGGATCATAACAGTACAACTGGCCGACAATGAGTTAAATGCATCTCAGAAGAAGGGAAGAAAGAGCCATTTTTTTTTCTGTAGCCTGCTTTTTCTTTTCTTCCCTCTTTTCCTCTGGGTGACTGAGGAGTCTTGTGCTAGCATGGATGTTCAGGGATTAGTTTCTTGTATAGACCAGCTTGCTGCTAAGGTACAGGGTATTTCTGATTATATTGTTCAGACTCCGCTTTTAGAACCTAGGATTCCTACTCCTGATTTGTTTTTTGGGGACAGGTCCAAATTTTTGAGTTTTAAAAACAATTGTAAACTGTTTTTTGCTCTGAAGCCTCGTTCCTCTGGTGATCCCATTCAGCAGGTTAAAATTGTCATCTCCCTGCTGCGTGGTGACCCTCAGGATTGGGCATTTTCCTTGGAATCTGGGAATCCGTCCTTGCTTAATGTAGATGCCTTTTTTCAGGCTCTAGGATTATTAAATGATGAACCAAATTCTGTGGATCAAGCGGAGAAGACCTTGTTGGCCCTGTCTCAGGGTCAAGAAGCGGCAGAATTGTATTGTCAGAAATTTAGAAAATGGTCTGTGCTGACTAAATGGAATGAGGATGCTTTGGCGGCAATTTTCAGAAAGGGTCTTTCTGAATCTGTTAAAGATGTTATGGTGGGGTTTCCCACACCTGTTGGTCTGAGTGATTCTATGTCTCTGGCCATTCAGATTGATCGGCGCTTGCGGGAACGCAGAACTGTGCACGCTGTGGCGTTGTCCTCAAAGCAGATGCCTGAGCCTATGCAGTGTGATAGGATTCTGTCTAGAACGGAACAACAAGGATTCAGACGTCAGAATAGGTTGTGTTTTTATTGTGGCGATGCTTCTCATGTCATTTCAGTCTGCCCAAAGCGTACAAAGAGAATCGCTAGTTCAGTTACCATCGGAACTGTACAACCTAAATTTCTGTTATCTGTGACCTTGATGTGCTCATTGTCGTCATTTTCTGTCATGGCGTTTGTGGATTCAGGCGCCGCTTTGAACTTAATGGACTTTGAATTTGCCAGGCGTTGTGGTTTCCCCTTGCAGTCTTTGCAGAACCCTATTCCTTTAAGGGGCATTGATGCTACACCTTTGGCTAAAAATAAACCCCAGTTTTGGACACAGGTGACCATGTGCATGGCGCCAGCCCATCAGGAAGATTGTCGTTTTCTGGTGTTGCATAATTTGCATGATGCTATTGTGCTGGGTTTTCCATGGTTGCAGATACATAATCCTGTGTTGGATTGGAAGTCTATGTCTGTGACTAGTTGGGGTTGTCAGGGGGTTCATAATGACGTTCCTGTGATGTCAATCTCCTCTTCCTCCTCTTCTGAAGTTCCACAGTTTTTGTCTGATTTTCAGGATGTATTCGATGAGCCCAAGTCCAGTTCCCTTCCACCGCATAGGGACTGTGATTGTGCTATTGACTTGATTCCAGGCTGTACGTTTCCTAAGGGCCGACTTTTCAACCTGTCTGTGCCGGAACATACCGCCATGCGGAGTTATGTTAAGGAGTCTTTGGAGAAAGGGCATATTCGGCCATCTTCACCGTTGGGAGTCTCATGTGAGACAGGTCAGGATGGTATTTCAGATCCTTCGTGATAATACTTTGTTTGTGAAGGGGTCTAAGTGTCTCTTTGGAGTGCAGAAGGTTTCTTTTTTGGGCTTTATTTTTTCTCCTTCATCTATAGAGATGGATCCGGTTAAGGTTCAGGTCATTCATGATTGGATTCAACCCACATCTGTGAAGAGCCTTTAGAAATTTTTGGGCTTTGCTAATTTTTATCGCCGTTTCATTGCTAACTTCTCCAGTGTGGTTAAACCCCTGACCGATTTGAAGAAGAAAGGCGCTGATGTGGCGAATTGGTCCCCTGTGGCTGTCTCTGCCTTTCAGGAGCTTAAACGCCGATTTACTTCTGCCCCGGTGTTGCGTCAGCCAGATGTTTCTCTTCCGTTTCAGGTTGAGGTTGACGCTTCTGAGATTGGGGCAGGGGCCGTTTTGTCTCAGAGGAATTCTGATGGTTCCTTGATGAAACCGTGTGCCTTCTTTTCCCGTATGTTTTCACCTGCTGAACGCAATTATGATGTCGGCAATCGGTAGTTGTTGGCTATGAAGTGGGCGTTTGAGGAATGGTGACATTGGCTTGAGGGAGCCAAGCACCGGATTGTGGTCTTGACCGATCATAAAAATCAGATTTACCTCGAATCTGCCAAGCGGCTGAATCCTAGACAGGCTCGATGGTCCCTGTTTTTCTCCCATTTTGATTTTGTGGTCTCGTATCTTCCGCGTTCTAAGAATGTTAAGGCTGATGCCCTCTCTAGGAGTTTTTTGCCTGATTCTCCTGAGGAATTTGAGCCGGTTGGCATTCTGAAGGAAGGGGTGGTCCTTTCTGCCATTTCCCCCGATTTGCGACGGGTTCTGCAGGAATTTCAAGCTGACAAACCTGACCGCTGTCCTGTGGGGAAACTGTTTGTTCCTGATAGATGGACTAGTAGAGTGATTTCTGAGGTTCACTGTTTTGTGTTGGCTGGTCATCCTGGTATTTTTGGTACCAGAGATTTGGTTGGTAGGTCCTTTTGGTGGCCTTCTTTGTCGCGTGATGTGCGTTCTTTTGTGCAGTCCTGTGGGACTTGTGCGCGGGCCAAGCCTTGTTGTTCCCATGCTAGTGGGTTACTTTTGCCTTTGCCGGTCCCTGAGAGGCCCTGGACGCATATTTCTATGGATTTTATTTCAGATCTTCCGGTTTCCCAGAGGATGTCGGTTATCTGGGTGGTTTGTGACCGGTTTTCTAAGATGGTTCATTTGGTGCCTTTGCCTAAATTGCCTTCCTCTTCTGATTTGGTTCCGTTGTTTTTTCAGCATGTGGTTCGTTTGCATGGTATTCCGGAGAATATTGTGTCCGACAGAGGTTCCCAGTTTGTTTCTAGGATTTGGCGGGCCTTTTGTGCTAGGCTGGGCATTGATTTGTCTTTTTCTTCCGCATTTCATCCTCAGACAAATGGCCAGACCGAGCGGAAGGTTTCTTCCCCTAAGTTTAAGCCTCGGTTTATTTGTCCTTATAGGATTTCTGAGATTATCAATCCCGTGTCTTTTCGTTTGGCCCTTCCGGCCTCTTTTGCCATCCATAATGTTTTCCATAGATCTTTATTGCGGAAATATGTGGTGCCCGTTGTTCCCTCGGTTGATCCTCCTGCTCCTGTGTTGGTTGATGGGGAGTTGGAGTATGTGGTACAGAAGATTTTGGATTCTCGCTTTTCGAGGCGGAGGCTTCAGTTCAGTACCTTTGTCAAATGGAAGGGTTATGGCCAGGAGTATAATTCTTGGGTTTTTGCCTCTGATGTCCATGCTGCTGATTTGGTCCATGCCTTTCATCTGGCTCGTCCTGATCGGCCTGGGGGCTCTGGTGAGGGTTCGGTGACCCCTCTTCAAGGGGGGGGTACTGTTGTGAATTCTGCTCTTGGGCTCCCTCCGGTGGTTGTTGGTGGTAGTGCAGTTGTCTTGGGGTTGTAATCCGGGCAGGTGTTTCTGCTGATTGCAGCTCTATTAGGTATTTAGGTGTGCAGGATCCATGAGTCCATGCCAGTTGTCCATTGTCCTTGGAGGGATTGCATCTGTCTCTGGCTCCTCATGCCCTGCTGCCAATTCAGCTAAGATAAGTGTCTGTTTTTTTGTATTTGTGCACACATGCAGTGTGCTTTGCAATTCAGTGCAATTCATTGTGTTTTTGTCCAGCTTAGACTTTGTTTGGATTTTTCAGTCATGCTGGATTCTCAGGAGATGCAGATATACTTTCTATGTCTTTAGTTAGATGTAGAATATTTGTATTATCTGCTGTGGATATTTTTAGGATTTTAATACTGACGGCTTAGAATTCTGTCCTATCCTTTTCTATTTAGCTAGAAGTGCCTCTTTTGCTAAATCCTGTTTTTCTGCCTGCGTGTGTTTTTCCTCTTATACTCACAGTCAATATTTGTGGGGGGCTGCCTATACTTTGGGGTTCTGCTCTGAGGCAAGATAGAATTCCCATTTCCATCTATAGGGGTATTTAGTCCTCCGGCTGTGTTGAGGTGTCTAGGACGTGTTAGGTACATCCCACGGCTACTTCTAGTTGCGGTGTTAGTTTAGGGGTTGCGGTCAGTACAGGTACCACCTACTCCTGAGAAAGTCTCTCATGCGGCTCCAAGGTCACCGGATCATAACAGAGTTCTTCCCTCCGAATTCTCACCTCACCTCCTCGCCACTGGAAACGCCATCTTCTGCAGGCGGGTCCTCTGTTCAGTCCAGCGGGGAACAAGGCGCAAATTTAACCGATGCTCCAGTCACTAAGGTGAAGATGTAAGACATGCTCAATGCGCTCCCATCATCTCTGAAGTTGGATTCCCTGGGCTACATCAAATTCCCTGGGCTACCTTGAATTCCCTGGACTACATTGGGTTCCTTGGGCTACGTCAGATTCCCTGGGCTACGTCGGATTCCCTGGGCTACATCGGTTCCCTGGTCTACTTTGGATTCCCTGGGCTACGTTGGATTCCTTATGCCACTTTGGATTCCCTGGGCTACGTCCGATTCTCTGGGCTACGTCGGATTCTCTGGGCTACGTCGGATTCACTGGGCTACGTCAGATTCCTTGTGCCACGTCGGATTCCCTGGGCTACATCGGATTCTCTGGGCTACGTCGGATTCTCTGGGCTACGTCGGATTCCTTGTGCCACGTTGGATTCCCTGGGCTATGTCGGATTCTTTGGGCTACGTCGGATTCTCTGGGCTACGTCGGATTCCCTGGGCTATGTAGGACTCCCTGAACTACCTTGTATTCCCTGAACTACATCGGATTCCCTGGGCTATGTCGGATTCCCTGAACTACATTGGATTCCCTGGGCTACGTTGGATTCCCTGGGCTACGTTGGATTCCCTGGGCTACGTTGGATTCCCTGGGCTACGTTGGATTCCCTGGGTTACCGGGGTCTCTGCCATGGACCGAGTGCAATGTTGGCATAGGTATATTGGTGATATTTCCTTTATTTGGCAGGGTGAGGAGACTGGCATTTTTGAGTTTATGGATCAGCTCAACCGCAACCCCTTTAACATCAAATTGATGTACAAAATACACAGGCAGAAAATTGATTTTTTGGATATTAGTTTGGAGGTGGATGAGATGGGGGCATTACACACAGACGTTTTTAGAAAATCAACTGCTGTAAATTGTTTATTACATGCTTCCTCGTCTCATACCACACATACTATACAAGCCATCCCAGTTGGGCAGTTTCTCAGGACAAAGCGGATCTGCTCAACAAATTAAAAATTTGAGGCCCAAGCAGAAAATTTGAGGGATAGATTTAAAGCCCGTGGCTATAACAACCGGTGTGTCAAGCAGGGATATTTGAGAGCCAAAAATCAGAGCGACACGAGTTACTTTTTAAAAAAAGAGAAAAAGGTAACATCTGAAAATCAGATTAGATTTATCTCTACATACAACTGCTATTGGAAACGTATGCAGGAGAGAATCAATACTTATTGGGCAGTACTTTTTACTGACCCTGTTTTGGCATCCAATATCCCTGTTAGACCACAATTTACGGCAAGGTGTGGCAAAAGTATTAAAGATCTATTGGTGAAGAGCCACTATGTGGCAAAGGTAATCAATCCTTTAAATCCTACTAATAGGGGCCCAGTGTGGGGATGTTACCCCTGTGGGGATTGTTTAGCCTGTAAGGAGAAGAACCTGATCAGGGGCATCCATTTCTCATCAGATGGAATGACTAGATTTCAGATTCGACATCATATTAGCATACCTCCCAACTTTTGAAGATGGGAAAGAGGGACAATGCCGCGCGCCGCAGCAAATTTTAGGCCACGCCTCTGACCACACCCATTCATAATTAGTCACACCCATATCCACATCCCAACCACACCCATTTAGCACTGCTGATCACACTGTTTCATATACAATAATTATAAACAAAAAAATATGGCCACACAGTGCTCCATACCGTATAATGGCCACACATGATGCTCCATACTGTATAATGGCCACACATGATGCTCCATACTGTATAATGAAAGCACATGATGCTCCATACTGTATAATGGCCGCACATGATGCTCCATACTGTATAATGGCCACACATGATGCTCCATACTGTATAATGGTATTAGTTGCATGGAGTGGGTCAGATCTGACTTTAGTCAGATGTGACATAATTTCAAGTGACATATTTTAAGTGTATTAGCTGAAATATACCACAATGATAACCCATGGTATATTCTCCTTCATGCTGTCATGCCCTGATCCATCTGCTTTTATTCACAGGTACGTCTCCTCAGGATAAGCCACTGCACCCCTGAATCCCATGTACTTCTCTCCCTCTTTCCTAAGTGGTACGTCTCCTCAGGATTAGCCACTGCACCCCTGAATCCCATGTACTTCTCTCCCTCTTTCCTCAGTGGTACGTCTCCTCAGGATTAGCCACTGCACCCCTGAATCCCATGTACTTCTCTCCCTCTTTCCTAAGTGGTATGTTGCTTCTTTTTTTCCCTGACTTTAATTCCTGTATCATTCTGTTAATTTTCTGACTGCATATTGACATATCTGTGCTCCTCACACCTAGCCCCATCTTTTGATCTTCTCCTGCCTCTGTCTTCATCTTTGGTAGTCAAATGTAGTATTAACTGCAATCTGCTAATTGTCCCCTGCCGTGGACTTTCCTCCACCTCCTTCCTCCCCTCCCTGTCTCACCTGGCTTCATTTCTTGGTCATTAGAATGGTATAAGTTGCATGGAGTGGGTCAGATCTGACTTTAGTCAGATGTGACATAATTTCAAGTGACATATTTTAAGTGTATTATCTGAAATATACCAGAAATCGGCCAGACGGTAAGACTAACCACTGTAGTCTAACTTTACTTGCCTTTCTTTTTCTCCCCTGCTCTTTAACCATGCTCACATTTCCCCCACTGTTTTTTGCTCCACTAATCCTCACTCTCCTCCACTAACCCCATACCCTCGCACCCTCAAACCACATAACTATCTCCCCTCTCTCTTACACCCCCGCCTCATTCATCACTAATCATCCCCCTATCCTTCTCACACTATGAGAAACTATCGCAACCCCTCACACTTAAAATCTGTGCCACTGATCCCCACCCCCCTGCTTCCTCTCTCTGGGGCACTTTGGAATGCCCGCTCTATATGCAACAAGCTCTTGATCCATGATCTCTTTACTACCCGCAACCTTTCCTTCCTGGCCCTCACTGAGACCTGGCTGACCCCCGATGACACGGCCTCCCCTGCAGCACTGAGTTACGGTGGCCTCCAATTTACCCACACTCCTCGCCCTGGCAACAGACATGGTGGAGGAGTGGGTATCCTTCTTTCTAAAAACTGTTTTTTCAACCCTTTCCAACCCCAACCCTCCCTTATCCTCCCTTCTTTTGAGGTTCACTCTGTCCGTATCTACGCTCCTTCCAATCTCACTGCCTTCATCGACCAATTCTCCACCTGGCTTCTTCACTTTCTCTCCGCTGACATCCCCACCATCATCATGGGTGACTTTAATATCCCTACTGACACCCGCCAGCCAGCAGCCTCCAAGCTACTGGCCCTTACTTCATCCTTTGGACTCACCCAGTGGTCCTCCACAGCCACCCACACAGACGGACATACACTAGACCTCCTCTTCACCCGCCTCTGTTCCTTATCTAATCTCGCAACCTCTCCCTTCCCCCTATCTGACCACCATCTACTCACCTTCTCATCCTTGTCCTCCTCACCTGCCCCCCATGTCCAGCCATTACCAAATCCACGCAGAAACCTCGCACGTCTAGACATTCACAGACTCTCAGACTCTCCCCTACCCCTGTCCTCTATATCTTCACTCCACGACACGGACAGCGCCACCGCATTCTATATCTCCACTCTCACATCAGCCATAGACTCAGCCACCCCTCTCATGCATGGCAAAGTGCGACGAACCAATAGGCAACCTTGGCATAACAATCTCACAAAAAAACTTAGACAAGCATCCAGGGTCGCAGAGTGACGTTGGAAGAAAACACACCTGCCAGACGACTTCACTGCTTTCAAACAAGCTACATTTGACTTCAAATTAGCCCTCACCTCCGCTAAACAGACCTATTTAACTAACCTTGTATCTTCACTATCCTACAACCCAAAACAACTGTTCAGCACATTTAACTCCCTCCTCCGCCCACCACTGCCACCCCCAACTCCCCTCATCTCCTCTGAGGACTTTGCCACCTACTTCAAAAACAAGATCGACCAAACAACGCAAACCCTAACTGTTCCACGTCCCCAACCACTCCATATACCAGACCTCTGCCCTTCCCTAATAACCTCCCTCTCCAACATCACTGAAGGAGAGCTTACTCGCCTCTTCTCCAAATCACACCTCACCACCTGTGCACTTGACCCCATCCCCTCCCACTTGCTCCCCAACCTCACTAACATGCTCATTCCAGCCCTAACCCATCTCTTCAACCTATCACTATCTTCTGGTACCTTCCCCTCTGCCTTCAAACATGCCACCATCACACCCATCCTCAAAGAAACTAACCTTGACCCAAATGCCATGCCCAGCTACCGCCCCATATCACTGCTCCCGTTTGCTTCAAAACTCCTTGAGCAGCATGTCCATGCTCAAATTTCCTCCCACCTCTCATCTAACTCTCTCCTTGACAACCTCCAATCTGGCTTCCGCCCCAACCACTCCACCAAAACTGCCCTGACAAAAATTACTAATGACTTAGTCACAGCCAAAGCTAACAGACAGTTCTCCATCCTCCTCCTTCTTGACCTGTCCTCTGCTTTTGACACAGTTGATCACTGCCTACTGCTACAGATTCTTTCTTCCCTTGGCATCAAAGACCTTGCCCTGTCCTGGATTGCCTCATACCTTTCCGACCGCACATTTAGCATTTCCCACTCCCACACTACCTCCTCATCCTGCCCTCTCTCTGTTGGAGTCCCTCAAGGCTCTGTCCTAGGGCCCCTACTTTTCTCCATCTATACCCTTGGCCTAGGGCAACTCATAAAGTCCCATGGCTTCCAGTACCACCTGTATGCGGACGACACTCAGATCTACCTCTCTGGCTCAGATGTCGCCTCTCTTCTGTCCAGAATCCCGGAGTTTCTGTCAGCCATATCCTCCTTCTTCACCTCTCGCTTCCTAAAACTCAATGTAGACAAAACCGAACTCATCATCTTTCCCCCATCTCACGTATCCCCCCTACCTGATCTATCTATTATGGTAAACGGCATCACGCTCTCTCCCGCACCTGAAATCCGCTGCCTCGGGGTAACTCTCGACTCTGCCTTGTCCTTCAAACCGCACGTTCAAACTCTTGCCACCTCCTGTCGCCTCCAACACAAAAATATTGCCAGAATCCGTCCCTTCCTCACCCCACAATCTACTAAGACTCTTGTGCATGCCCTTATCATCTCCCGCCTCGACTACTGCAACACCCTCCTCTGTGGCCACCCCGCTAACTCTCTTGCACCACTCCAGTCTGTCCTCAACTCTGCTGCCCGGCTAATCCACCTCTCTCCTCGCTACTCCCCTGCTTCTCCCCTTTGCAAATCCCTCCACTGGCTCCCAATTCCCCAACGAATCCAGTTCAAACTACTAACGCTGATCTACAAAGCCATCCACAACCTGTCCCCTCCCTATATCTCTGAACTAATCTCCCAATATCTCTGAACTAATCTCCCAATACCTTCCCTCACGTATGCTCCGATCCTCCCAAGACCTCCTACTCTCCACCACACTTATTCGGTCCTCACACAACCGCCTCCAAGATTTCTCCCGAATATCCCCCATCCTCTGGAATTCCATGCCTCAACACGTCCGACTATCCACCACCCTCGGATCCTTCAGACGGAACCTGAAAACCCATCTCTTCAAGAAAGCCTACAGCCTGCAATAACCATTCTGCCGCCTCGCCATCGCCAGAGCAGCCGCCTCACCACCGCCAGAGCTGCTGCACCTCCAACCTTCTGTCTCTTCCCCACTATCCCATAGAATGTAAGTCCGCAAGGACAGGATCCTCTCCCCTCTGTACCAGTCTGTCACTGTAAACTTGATTACTGTAAATGATATTTATAACCCTGTATGTAACCCCTTTCTCATGTACAGCACCATGGAATTAATGGTGCTATATAAATAATAATAATAATAATAATAATGACCGCACATGATGCTCCATACTGTATATTGGCCGCACATAATACTTCGTACCATATAATGGCCACACATAGCTACTCCTACACACGCGGCTGCGCTCTGTACACTTTGCACACACGGCTCCACTCCGTACACATGCGCTCCGCTCCATACACCTCATACACACGCGGCTCCTCTCCGTACACCTCGTACACACGCGGCTCCGCTCCGTACACCTCGTACACATTTAGCTCCGCTCCGTACACCTCATACACACAAGGCTCCACTCCGTACACCTCATACACACACGGCTCCGCTCCATACACCTCGTACACACACGGCTCCGCTCCATACACCTCGTACACACATGGCTCCACTCCGTACACCTCATACACACACGGCTCCGCTCCATACACCTCATACACACACGGCTCCTCTCCATACACCTCATACACACACGGCTAACTGCACAGACTTTTCCATACCTGATACGTCGATCTGCAATCACAGCAGCAGAGGCCAGTAACAGAGGAGGCTGTCAGTGTCCATCCCACCCTGCTCAGCCCCACTCATTCCACGCATGATTAGTTTACTAGCCAGGCATGAGATTAGCTCAGCAGTCCACTGGTCTGCTGCTTATTGCGGTACCCAGGGCTGTGTTCGGCAGATAAGCCCTGGAGGTGGTGACTGACTGTGTTGTCACTTGTCTTATGTACCTCAAAGAACAGAAGTGTCCCCTCTCAGTGTCTCCCTCTCTGAAGTTCTGTACCGCACGCACACTGGAGACTCACTCAGGAACATAACCAAAGGGGAAGGGGCGTGGCCTAACACAAGGGGGCGTGACACGTACCTCAAACATGTCTCCTCTCTCTCCCTCTGAGCTGTATCACACACACTGGAAGATAAACAGACTGCAGGGGGGCGTGGCTTAACACAAGGGGGTGTGTCGGTTGCTTCTGCTGTCTGCGGGATCAGAGCATCCCGTGCTGGACAGCGGGGCAAAGCATCAAAACCGGGACAGTCCCGCACAATGAGGGACGGTTGGGAGCTATGTATTAGCTGTATGAGTACGCACGTTATATATCTGGCCACATGTCCATGCTCCAGGATTTATATTGGACTCACATCACGTCAGCTTCGCGTGCATGTAAGGGAGCACGTGAGAGATATCACAAACACCCGGAATGTTGAGGATGTTAACATTCTTAAAACCCTTCCAAAACATTTTCGTATGAGACATGCCTGTGACCCCAGAGGTCTACGGATTACAGGGATTGACCAGGTACATTGTGGTAGCAGGGGAGGAAATATCAAACGTCTGTTGGCTCAAACTGCAGGTGGATCGTAACCCTGGACTCTATGGCCCCTGTGGGATTAAATGAAAAGTTGAGCTTTGCTCCTTTTTTGTAATTTCCCTTGTTCCTACACGTCCCCATATGTGCAGCTGTAAATAATTTTTTGTTCTTTTAATTTTTTATGTCTTTTAGTGTTTTTTTTCTCTGTGTTTACAATATTATTTATTGTATCCCTAGATCGAGCTCTTTCTATGTACATGTCTTGTTTGGTGGCATTATATCCAATAAGCTTGGTGAGGATATTTCTCCTATAATCTGTTGAAGACTCCTAATGGATGAATATATGGAACTATATCTCCTTCCAGTGATGAAATGGTGTGTGCGGTTCTTTTGGGAATGGGGGGTGGTGGTGTCTCCATGCTGAAACATTGTATTGTGTATATATGTAATATTGTTATATGCATCAGTATTTTTTGTTATGACATCATGGGAGTTTGTATTATTATGGGGTCTCACCTCATATATATGCACTTGTGCGGTGCTCGATGCACAAATGTTTTTGTAATGCATATTGTGTGTATATTTGCATTTATTGTATATTTTATTTTTGCACATTTAGCACTTCAGCACTTTAATTATTATATATCTGAGGGTTCACAGTAACCACATTTGATAATTATGTATTATGATACAAGTGACGTATTTTTAAATGTGCACTATTTTTATATAATATCGAATTGTGATAGGGCCTTCTATTAAGGTACTTTATTATGTCTTCACAAATATCATTGCACTTTGCACTTTATTGATAGACATTGATTTTCGGCCTATTTATTGTTATTGGATCTGGCACAGCACGGTCTTCATATGCAGTTTTCTTCTATGTTTGGATTCCTCTTGTGATCTAACCAGCTTCTAATATTGCGGAATGTCCTGCACGTGCGCCCTGCACTTACCGGGAGAGCCCGACATCTCCGGCTTCATTCTTTCCAGGTGCGCATGTCTTTCTGACGTCACACGGGAATTTCCCCTGACGTGGGCGCCTGGTGATTGCTGGGGAGCGGGTACACTTCCGGTTTAGCAGCGGTGCGCACGCGCACTATGGACATCTCGTATAATGAATGGCACTATAAAGACGCCGGCATAGGGTGAGCTTGTTACACTCCCTTTTGATAAAGCCTACGCGAAACGCGCGTCAGGGGTGGATCCGGTCCCTGGGCATTGTGTTACACTCAACATGGGTAAGCTTTGCTGCTATTAGATGCATCGTTATTTTTTCTCTCCTCAGTGATAGCACTGGCTTATGGAAAAGCCTAAGGGGTTTCTCTTTATACTTAGGACATTCAGCTTCAGGAATAACACTTTGGTTACGTGAACTATACTTATATTTTATGCTGGATGCATCTATGGTCTGCATGACTAATAGTGATACATTACTAGCACCATGGTGATACACATAATTGTTTTTCATGCCCGGGTGTCATTTGTTTGTTACTATGGTCTCTATTTTGGTTATTTTGTTAAATTGTGATATATCATGTAATGGTATTTATAATAAAATTTACATATTTTTTTACCTAATTTATGTGTATGGAACTCCGATTTGTTTGTTTAAATGTGTATTGGGAGTATACACCTACTATCTGGATACTCTATGGGTAAATATATGAAGTCACTGGGACGTTATTTGTTACATGGGACCCATATTCTTTCTGTGAGTTTGAGTATATTCCCTGGGCTACATCAGATTCTTTGGGCTACATTGGATTCCCTGGACTACGTCAGACCTGCATGGATTTTTTTTACATATATATATATATACATTTGTGAACCAGGGAAAGAGTGGAGGAGTGTTTTTTAAAATAAAGTATTTTTTTGTTTGCGAGTTTTTATTTTTCATTACTGGGCTAGTAATGTGGGTGTCTGAAATACATCTCTCTATTACTAACACCAGTAATTGGGACAGTTCACAGCTGACATTAACCCCAAGCCCCATTACCCCAAAAACCAATGTACGCTGGCAATCAAGAAGAGTAAAGGCAAAGCACCAGACTTGGCCCATCTAATGTGATGCGCCACTTCTGGGGCGGCTGCGGACTGTTATCTTTAGGCTGGGAAGGGACCAATAGCCATGGAGCTTCCCAGACTGATAATATCAGCTCACAGCTGTCTGCTTTACCTTTGCTGGTTACTAAAGATATCTCTATTTTTGCACATGTTTATCACATAAAAATCTGAATTTCTATTCTGCATTCTAAGTTTAATGGTTTTTATTGGCTCTTTGTAATTGAATAACTTGAAAATCGCTAAAAAAAAGAAGTGAACTTATCCTATGATACATCTGTACTGATAAGATCGCATTGTAATACATTAGAGAAGGGCGACACAAAAATGTGCCTACATTTTAAGAATTTTTCAAGGGCTTTCATTGACTTGGGACCATTTTCCATGACCCTTCCATCCCGATCCCGCTCCTATACATTACCTATCGTGTTTTGCACATACTCTCCATTCCTCCACTCTCCTCCTTGTCCCAAGAAGCCCCTTTCATCTTCCGTAGACCGACTTCTGAAGGATGATGCACAGAAAGAGCTATAATTTGGAAGAGAAATGTTGCTCGGTTTTGATCTTTAGAAGAGCTCCACGGCATTAGGTCATCTTGACCTTTTTTTTAATTCACTTTCAGCAATTTATGACAATTATTCTGTCCTTGTAAACATACAGGTTCACTGCGGAGGTGAGGAGACTCTTCCCAGCGCTCCTGGAAAAAAGCTTGCAAGCTTGTATCTTTTTTATATTGCCGAAGTTACACAATTATGTTTTGAAGACCTAAATAAAGAGATACAATTTATCCATGACAGTATCGAAACCTCCCGGGTCCATCTAATCAATGTACAAAGGAGGAAGGGAAATATTTTAGTTAACCGTCAAAATAAACCATAAAGTAGAGGAGGCACCATAGTAAAAATAAAAAAAACCCTTTCCTTTATCTTCTGCGTCTCACAATCCTCTTGTTGGGAAAGTAGAAACCAATATTTGTTGGAGATCCTACTCAAATTCTAATCACATGTCAAACATGGACAACTTGACTCTCAATTTGGTTCTTCTTCTCTTTGAGACATTTTTGGAGAAGAGTCGTCCTTAACAGGTCCTTACCAACCATGACAACCCCATGGCTGGAGGATCGAAGAAGGGGTCCCACAATATATTTATCTAGAGAAAGAGGAACTCTTCGAGGATCTCACCACTTATCTCTTTAATAACGGATGAAAGAGCAGGGAGTGTCCTGTACCCCATATCTTAGAGGGGTTTTCTCAACATCATAAATAGTTAAAACTATATAAAAAAAGCAGCTTTGCCATTGACTTATTAAAAATCCTCAGAAGAAATTTTATTTTTTATTGCCCTCTGCTGTCTATCAGTGGTGGCCAATCTCCTGGACGATGAGTGTAGATCTCTTTTCTATGGAGGTTTCTGTGTCCGCCCCTGACTAGGCTGAACTGTAAGTGAAGAGAGAATCACTGCCCAGCAAGCAGAGGGCTGAGCAGCAGAGGATCAGTGCACACCTGAAAGATGAAGATAAACATCTCTTTTAAGGTAATATGTCAGCAGGTTTTTGTTATGTAATCTGAGAGCAGCATTGTGTAGTATCTGAGAGCCTGATTCCAGAAATGTATCACTTACTAAACTGTGTGCTGCTGATTCAATAAAATCAATGTTTTCTCAACAGCAGATCATTACGGGACTAGGTGTCTCGTGCCTACTAGTCCTCCCGCTCTGTGTTACTCTGCCCTCACAACTGATTAGCAGCTTTCTATCAAAGTACGGTGTACGCAGAAAGCTGCCAATCAATGGTATGAGCGGGGTTAAGCAGAGATCATCATTCCAAACTCAAAATTCTGAGCTCAACATTCAAAGCTCAAAATTCAAAGCTCAATATTCCTAGCTCAACATTCAAAGCTAAATATTCTGACCTCAACACTTCGAGCTAAACATCCAAAGCTCAATATTACGAGATAAACATTCAAAGCTCAATATTCCAAGCTCAGCATTCTGAGCTCAATATTCCGTGCTCAACATTCAAAGCTCAATATTCCAAGCTCAGCATTCTGAGCTCAACATTCAAAGCTCGATATTCCAAACTCCGCATTCCGAGCTCAATATGCTGAGCTCAATATTCCCAGCTCAGCATTCCGAGCTCAATATTTCGAGCTCAACATTCCAAGCTCAACATTCAAAGCTCAATATTCTGAGCTCAATATTCAATGCTCAATATTCCGAGCTCAACATTCAAAGCTCAACATTGTGAGCTCAAAATTCAAAGCTCAATATTCCAAGCTCAACATTCGAATCTCTGCAAAATCTGCAGCAGAGAAAATAGTGATTGTATCACAACTGCTGCACCCAATAAACTAAGTGATACATCGCTGGAATCAGCATCGCAGCCCCTATATCACACTGCTCTCAGGTAGCAAAAACCTCATGATAGATTCAGTTTAAAGCTCCTGGTTCACAATATAAAGTTTTTGTGCCCCTTACCTATCAAGTGCATTAAGGAGTAAACTAGAGGGGCATCCAATCTGATTTTTGCCCCTCATCCTGTCTAACTTCACCCCTCATTTTATTAGCACACCCAGCTATGAACCCATGGCACCTCCCAGGAGCAGAGACTGGAGATTTACCCTAATGAGTGATCGGGCGCAGGTCACATTTGTAGGAAATGTCGTTATCGCCCCTAGCAAGGATTTTATTACATTTTATAGACAAAGAATTATAAATATTGACTCCATTTATTGTCATGTGGGTGAAGAATTAAAGGAGATTGTAAAATATCTGTAAAGTGTAGAGAAGTGATAGGAAATACAAACACAATGTAACGTTGGGTATAATCTACCTGTCAGTGTCAGCTGATCGCAGCAGGAAGAGCCGCCGCAAATCATTATATAATTATATTTGTTAAGTAATCCAGCGGGTATTACTCTAATTATAGATCCAAATCTTCCTCCGCCGTCCCCGGAGAAATCATCTGTGTGATGTCAGTCAGTGCTTCACTTACAGATATCCTCCGCGTCCATGAGCAAAACGGGAAAAAGCAAAGTCAGTCTAATATTCATCAATTACCAAACCCTCAGCTCCGATGCTCACTAATGTGCCTGCTATTATATCAGAGGCCTAAAGGCTGAGAGAAACACAAGGTAATCAGAGCAGGGAAAACAGTGTATGTACAGAGGCACCAGCAGAATAGTGAGCGCAGCTCTGGAGTATAATACAGGATGTAACTCAGGATCAGTAATGTAATGTATGTACACAGTGACTGCCCCAGCAGAATAGTGATTGCAGCTCTGGGGTATAATATAGGATGTAACTTAGGATCAGTAATGTAATGTATGTACACAGTGACTGCACCAGCAGAATAGTGAGTGCAGCTCTGGGGTATAATACAGGAGGTAACTCCAGATCAGTAATGTAATGTATGTACACAGTGACTGCACCAGCAGAATAGTGAGTGCAGCTCTGGAGTATAATACAGGATGTAACTCAGGATCAGTAATGTAAGGTATGTACACAGTGACTGCACCAGCAGAATAGTGAGTGCAGCTCTGGGGTATAATACAGGATGTAACTCAGGATCAGTAATGTAATGTATGTACACAGTGACTGCACCAGCAGAATAGTGCAGCTCTGGAGTATAATACAGGATGTAACTCAGGATCAGTAATGTAATGTATGTATACAGTGACTGCACCAGCAGAATAGTGAGTGCAGCTCTGGGGTATAATACAGGATGTAACTTAGGATCAGTAATGTAATGTATGTACACAGTGACTGCACCAGCAGAATAGTGAGTTCAGCTCTGGGGTATAATACAGGATGTAACTCGGGATCAGTAATGTATGTACACAGTGACTATACCAGCAAAATAGTGAGTGCAGCTCTGGGGTATAATACAGCAGAAGGAACCAGCAACCAGCCTGCACATCAGAGGATTCAGGGCTGAGATGCTCCACCAGGAGTCGCAGCAATGTGGCTCATACTCCCCCCCAGGTCTGCAGAGACCCAGAGAAGCTGCAAGGCTTCCATGGAGGAGAAGCCTGCTAGTGTGCAAGATGGCGGTCCTTCCGGAGGAAAGCTGAGTGCTCACGGAGGTGAGGCCGACCTCACTGAGGAGGGTTGGGTGCTGCTGAGACCCCGGGAGTCTGTGTCCACCTATGCCTCCCGGGTCATGAGCCACCTCCGTGAGAATGAAGAGACACTGAGGAGGCTTCGGGAAGAGTTGCGCTGCACAAGCAACAAAGCTACAGGTTCCTCCAAACCGAGGAAGAATCAGCTCCAGGCGGTGGTAAGGAGATTGAAAGTTGACATCAATGAGCTTGAAGTCAGAAAAGCTTTCATGAGAGAAAAAAGTGGACCGTTTAAAGAAAGGCTTATTAATGAAGATCGATTCAGAGAAATGGCTGATAACAGAGAGCAAAGGCAGAAGGGGCTGCAGCCTGAGAACCAGGTGGATGATGATGAGGAGGAGGATGATGCAGGCCACGTGCAGCGAGGTCCCTGCTGGACAGGCGACAATTACATCTCGTCGCAATTCTGCTGGCTCTGGGGAGGACAGTGACATCGGCCAGGGAGGGGCGCTAATGGCAGAGATCAAGCTCCTGGAGTCCCCAGTGTGCCTTCAGAACTTCCATCTTGGTGATGATTTACCAGAGGAGGCACCTGGGGGCCAGAAGAAAAAGGCAAAGAAAACCACCAAGCCAAAGCTGCAGGAAGGTGTAAGCTATGTATATGCCCCCCTCCCTGTACCCCCTGAGTCGGCTGCAGGGTCAGCTCGCTGTATAAGCCCCGTTGCCCAGCCCAGCCCAGCCCGGGTTCTGCTGTGGATCCGATGCAAAAGCACGGGGGGATTACAAAGCACGGTAGTGAGGCGCAGAGCTCCGTCTCTGCTTGTAGCAGCGGGGATGCAGCATCAGCCGAGAGGCTGGACGGTGAGGGCGGCCCGGCGGCAGGTGAACAGTCAGGCCATGATACTGTGGTGCGCTCCTCAGAGGGAGGGGGGAGCGGCCCGGTGTCAGGGGCAGCTCCGGTAGTCTCGGTGCCCCTGAATGCTGTTGCCGCTGATCACTTAGTTGAGAAGTGGCGGCAGTGTGAGGGGGTTGCTGGGGCTGGGAGTTCTGGTCCTCCCACCAAAGTCCTGTTCTGTGTTGGCGCCGCTGGTCAACAAGATGCTGATATAAAGGATCAGCGGCGCCCCACAGCGGCGAAAGATCAGCGGCGCCTGGTATCAACAGTAAAGCAGCGGAAAATATCAACTGATGATGCGGAGGGCACACGTAAGACCAGGGGTGAGGTTGCCTCCAGTTCTGTGGGGGAGACTCAGCCCCTTGTGCTTGATGATGCGGAGGTCAAAATGTCACCCCCTGTTGTTACTGGTCCAGCAGGAGTGAATGTGGTGGTGGGTATGAATGAGGAAAACTCTTTGTCTAGTGGTGTGGTTGCTGGTTTGGTAGAGGGTGGGGGTTATGGAGGTGGGTAATGGTGATGCTGTTGGTGTGGATGTGGTCACTGGTCCGGTTGCCCCCCCGGTGGTGGCAGCACCTGTCAGGAGTTTTGCTGCTGTCACCTCCGGAGGAAATAGGGCATCCTCCTCGTCTCCAGGCTCTGGGGATGGCATGTTGCAACGGTGTCTCCTGGAGGCTCTAAAGAGGGGGAGAGATCACTAATGGTAGAGGGTCGAGAGGTTGATCTATCCTTCTGGATAGAGAGGCATGGCCTCGGGGCCTTCTGAGAGCAAAGAGGGGGGATACAGTGTGGTCCCTCCCAACAGCTGGGCCGGTTAGTGTGCATAGGAATGTGGTCCGTCTTCAGTGGAGGGGCAGTGATGCGTGTCCTCCAAGGTCTAAAGTTGTGGAGCTCCTGCTGAGGATGGGCTTCAAGGCAATTGACATCTACACCTTGATACATCCCTATTCCACACCTGTGTTTGATGTCAGCTTTGTTCGGCTGGAGGGGCTTGAGCTCTTCTGGTCGAACTATGAGTTGGCAAAAAATGAGCCCAGCTGGCGAGACTTTGCCGTTCAGGTGGTGTCTCGCCAAAACCAAGTCAAGAAAGTGACCGTGATGACTTGTAATGAGTCGCTTTCTTGTTATGACATCATGACGTGGCTTGGCCGGTATGGAGAGGTGGTTGAAATGCCAAAGAAAAACCGTGACGAGTTTGGTATCTGGTCAGGGGCCTGGACGTTTGTGGTAAAACTTAAGCGTTCAGGTGGTACGGTTGCCCACATACCATCATCTGACTTCCTGGGTAGGGATCGTATCCTGGTCTTCTACCAGGGGCAACCGAAGCTCTGTCACAGCTGCGGCGACCCCACACACTTCAGCGCAAACTGAACTGTGCAGAAGTGTGCATTGTGTGGGGATATCGGCCATCTTGCTGCATCTTGTGTGGAGATTAGGTGCCTCCTGTGTGGTGAGTTAGGTCACCCATTCAGCCGTTGTCCTCGCTCCTTCACTAATGCGGTCGTGACCCTGGTGAGAGAAAGCCGTGAGGCAGATTCTGCTGGGGAAGGGACTAGCAGGGGTGAGGGAGCTGAGGGGCCAAGGAGGAAAAGCAATAAAAAGACGCCTGCCCAGCTAAGGCGTCTAGACAAGCGCAGACAGGATAGGGAGCTGGGCGAGCCTCGGGCTACTGGGGCGGCTCCCGTCCTGGACGCCAGTCTTGCTGCTGAGGCCCCGAGGGATGATGAGTTGGATGAGAAGGTCAGGAGGATCCACAGGGAGGAAAGTGCCACTTCCTCAGAGTCCTCCCATTATGAAAGTATGGATGAGGATAATAGGCAATGGCTAGAGGACAAGCGTAAGCTCGGCACCAAAAAGAAGAGAAAGAAGGGAGATAAAACATCTTCTCCCGCTCTGACCAAGGTACCTAAGGAAGGAAAAACTGACTCCTCTCTGGTTGGTCTTTCTAACCAGTTCCAAGTCCTTGAAAACATCTCTTCCTCTGAGGAGGAAGCTGAGGGTGAGGTTCTGGCTTCGGCGGGGTTCACAGGGGGCGCCGAGTCTCCTTCTTCTGGGAGTGTAAGGTCCTTGGAGGGAGGGACTGGCCCAGAATCCAGAGACGAGGATGATAAAAAGAAAAAACATGTGGAAATGGATACCTCCATGTCATTAAAGAGGGGGAAGGATTCTTCTCTGAGGCAGAGGATAAGGGGAGTGGGAAGAAGAAAGCCATCTAACTCAATCATCAATGATGGCGGTACCCACTCCGTTGACGCCAGCATAAAGTCAAATACAGCTAGATTTGCGGCCTTTGATTTTCTCAGCCGGGTTGAAGCTGACATTTTCTTTTTGTAAGAGACTAGGCTGCCCAATATGGCAGACGTGTTTAAAGCTAAGAGGGAGTGGAGACCCGGGCCCTCCTATTGGTCTCTTGCGGCTGAGCCGTATAGTGGAGTGGCGGTCCTTTTCACCGCACCGGTGGAATGCCGACGGGTTATTGAGTTAGAAATGGGGAGGTGCCTGATCTTAGATGTCTTCATGAAGGGACAAGAGCTCCGACTCATTAACATCTATGGTCCCCAATCTAAGTGGGACCGGAAGTGTCTCTTTATGAGGATCAAGCCCTACCTTTTTACAAGTCGGCAGGTTGTCTTTGGAGGGGACTTCAATGCTGTCACGAGGCCCCGAGATAGAGGAGGTTCCAGAGACAAGCTGACTTATGATAGCGTCGCCCTTAATAGTATAGCTAGTGAGGCTCGCCTGGTGGATGTCCACATTTGGCACACCCCAGGCCACGAGGGGTTCACCTATCATAGAGGTAACTGTAGGTCCAGAATAGATAGGTTTTATTTAAAGGAGGAAGCTGTCTCTTCAACAGTGTCTGTTGTTGAGGTGGAGTTCTCCGACCACTGTTTAATTTTGTTTTCTCGGAATGTTACAGAGACCCTCCGGATGGGAAGAGTAGGGTTGAGCGACTTTGACTTTTTTAGGGTCGAGTCATGTTTTGCGAAACCCGACTTTTTGAAAAGCCGAGTCGGGCGAAATCGGCCGATTACTGCGAAAAGTCGAGGAACGGCCGGAACACGAAACCCTATGCACGTCAATGGGGATTTTATTTTTTTTTTCTCTTCTCTCTCTCTCTCTCTCTCTCTCTCTCCCCCCTCCGTCCCAGCACAGAAAATCTCGTGTTACACATTGCAAATCCCTACTGCGCACAAGTGATAAAATGATGATAGCCGTGCACGCCCCTAACCCCTATGTCATGACTCTGCCCACACTCCTTCATTGGCTGAAAAAATGGCGCTAAACGTGTCATACGAAACGCGACTTTGGCGCCAAGATCGCATACCGCATGGCCGACCCCACACAGGGATCGGGTCGGTTTTCATGAGACACCGACTTTGACAAAAGTCGGCGACTTATGAAAATGAACGATCTGTTTCGCTCAACCCTAGGGAAGAGGCTTTTGGAGGCTCAATTTGTCTCTCTTGGAAGAAGCGGAGATAAGACAGTCCTTTGCTTATGAGGTGTCAGTACGATAGACATGCATCTTTGGTTTTTGAGAGGGATTACGGGAAGTACTGCTCGCCCGACCCTTACGGAAACTGCAAGATGTCAGTGAATAGTAAAGTGGTTACAGGACTGGTCGACACTACGGGGTCTCTGAGGCGATCCAGATCAGGGATCCTGGAGGTGGTCAGATCCTTCTACTCGTACCTCTTGGGGAAGAGGGATCTTGATTGGGATGAGATGTCGGCTTTCCTGGCTGAAGCCGTCCCCGAACCAGGGGTAGGCCCCTCTCTTGACGTTTTGACAGAAATGATCAGGGAAGAGGAAGTTCAGTTGGCGATTGAAGGGCTTGCCCAAAAAAAATCCCCTGGTCCAGATGGCTTAACATCTGAATTCTATAAGACCTTTAAGGACGTTTTGGTTCCCGTCTTGACTGAGGTATTCAATGAGTGTCTTTCCTTGGGCACTCTGCCGAAGTCAATGAGGAGGTCTGCTCTGATCATCTTGTCAAAGGGTAAGGACCCATCTTGCATTGAGAATTGGCGTCCCATAGCGCTTCTCATTGCAGACAAGAAGGTTCTGGCAAAGGTGCTGTTTAATCGGCTGGTGAAATTTGCACCACAACTCCTTTCGGAGGCCCAGCATTGCTCTGTTCCAGGCCGCAGCACATTTAGTGCTGTGCTCTGTGTCAGAGAGGCAGTGGAGCAGGGTAGGGCTGGTCACTGGAAGGGGTACATGCTGTCACTGGACCAGGCAAAAGCATTTGATCGGGTTAATCACGAGTACCTCTGGTCCGTCCTTCTGAGATATGGCCTGCCGGGGGGTTTGTTGATTGGCTTAAGACATTGTACAGTGGGGCAGAGAGTTTCCCGCTTGTGAATGGTTGGATTGGCAGCTCTTTTGAGGTTGGGTCCGGTGTTCGCCAGGGTTGTTCCTTGAGCTTGGTGCTGTATGTGTTTGCGATTGACCCTTTTCTTAGGAGGGTGGAGCGTGGACCGTTGGCCTGGATCGGGATGGACCAGGCAGCAACGGAAGCAACTCTGAGGGTGGTGGCATATGCCGATGATGTCACTGTGTTTGTTTTCTCTCACGAGGCGGCAGGGTGGCTGATGTCAGAGGTAGATCGCTACTCGGAGGCATCTGGGTCCAAGATCAACCGGGATAAGTGTGAGAGTCTCTGGCTGGGAGGAGGAGATTCTGGTTTTGATCTCCCGGACACCCTTCCAGGACCCAAAGTCTCTGCAAAAGTCCTTGGCATCGAATTTGGCCAGGGGGATTACCCCAAACAAAATTGGGACAGCAGGCTAGAGATCGCAACTCAGAAGGTGAACCAATGGAAGGGTTGGTCTTTGACCCTAAGGGAAAGGGTAAACCTGATCAAAACTTACCTGCTTCCTTTACTGATTTATCTGGGCAGTGTGTGCATCTTGCCGGAATCTCTCTGGACTCGGGTCTACAGTTTGTTCTTCCAACTGTTATGGGGAATAGACTGAACCTGGTCAAGAGGGAGGTTACTTACCGTACGAGACTAGGAGGGTTGGGTATGGTCAACCCTGTGGTATTCCTTGTGGATACCTTCATTAAGATCAATATTGAAAACCTCTGGAACAGGGGCAGATTATAATAGGGTCAATCTGGGCGGTAGCCCAGGGCCCAGTGTTGTGGGGGGGCCCTGGGCTACCTCTCAGATTGCCCGCCGCCAACAGGGAATTGCTTCCCTGACTGGCGTATGGGCCCGGTGGGAAGAGAGGGGGCCCACATCGGGCCCCATCTCATCTGCTGACCGGGCCCCCAACAGGGCTGCGACAGTTTCATCTATTGACGTCGGGCGCGCTCCCGCACGTCAATAGTTAACAACAGCCGCCAGCCAATTGGAGGCTGGCAGCTGAAGTCGGCCGCAGGCACAGCACACATGTTGCCGGCGTCTGACGTCATTGTCAGTGACCTGCGAGTGCGTGCTGCTGGAGGGAGCTTCACCGATGGACCGCAGGTCAGGTGAGGAGAACTCGTTTTTTTTTTTTTGCGAACGGCAATCCGGGGGAACCGGGCCAGAATGCTTGGACACTGTCTGGGGGCAATATGCTGGACACACTGGTGCCAATTGCTGGACACACTGGGGGCAATGCTGGACACACTGGGGCAGATTGCTGGACACACTGGGGGCAATATGCTGGAGTCAGACACTGGGGCAGATTGCTGGACACACTGGGACAATATGCTGGACATACTGGGGCTGATTGCTGGACACATTGGGGGTAATATGCTGGACACACTGGGGGCAACATGCTGGACACACTGGGGGCAACATGGTGGACATTTTGGGGACAATATGCTGGACACACTTGGGCAGATTGCTGGGCACACTGGGGGCAATATGCTGGACACACTGGGGCAGATTGCTGGACACACTGGGGCAGATTGCTGGACACACTGGGGGCAACATGCTGGACACACTGGGGCAACATGCTGGACACACTGGGGCAACATGCTGCACATTTTGGGGGCAATATGCTGGACACACTGGGGCAGAATGCTGGACACACTGGGGGCAATATGCTGGAGACACTGGGGTAACATGCTGGACACACTGGGGCAGATTGCTGGACACACTGGGGGCAGGATGCTGGACACACTGGGGGCAGGATGCTGGACACACTGGGGGCAGGATGCTGGACACTGGGGGCAGGATGCTGGACACATTGGGGGCAGGATGCTGGACACATTGGGGGCAGGATGCTGGACACATTGGGGGCAGGATGCTGGACGCTTTGGGGCAGGATGCTGGACGCATTGGGGGCAGAGATGCTGGACACATTGGGGCAGAGATGCTGGACACATTGGGGCAGAGATACTGGACACATTGGGACAGAGATGCTGGACACATTGGGGGCAGAGATGCTGGACACATTGGGGGCAGAGATGCTGGACACATTGGGGGCAGAGATGCTGGACACATTGGGGCAGAGATGCTGGACACATTGGGGACAGAGATGCTGGACACTTTGGGGCAGAGATGCTGGACACATTGGGGGCAGAGATGCTGGACACATTGGGGGCAGAGATGCTGGACACATTGGGGGCAGAGATGCTGGACACATTGGGGGCAGAGATGCTGGACACACTGGGGGCAGGACTGGAGACATGGGCAGAATGTAGATACGGGGCATGATTGGAGACATGGGGCAGAATGAAAGACATGGGGCAGGATTGGAGACAGATCGTGCAGGATCATGGGACAGGATGGATACGATGGAGACTGATGGGGCAAGATGGGGAGATCATATGGGGCAGGATGGGAGAACATATTGCTGGAGCCAGGAATGAGACACAGGGGGCCAGGATGGGGGATATTATTATTACCATAGGGGCTATTAAGGGATATTATTACTGCAGTGATGTATTTATTTTATTTTTTGAGGACACTGTTTTAAATGGGGGGGGGCGGTCCTGTTACTGTGTAGAGTGACACTATGTCGCCTCTTTTTCTTCATGTGGTGTAATGTAGAAGTTGGGAAAAATTAAGTAATGTGTTCTACAAGCGGAGCTCGAGATAACTGTGTTATTTCCTGCAGAGACGAGTCCTCGCTGGATGAAGGGAGGGCAGTTTGTGCTGGATGAAAGATGAAGGACTTCACCTAGAGACGTCACTGGCGAGTCAGTGTTACCTATACACTGACACTATACACTGTATACTATATACTGAACTGAAGGGTTTAAATTGACTAGATCAATGGATGTTTGACAGGTTATAGTTTCACACAGCAACTATTTTTCTGGAATAATTTGGTTCAGGTATATGATGACCCCGTCGCATGACCCCGTCACATGACCGGGGGGCCCACAGTGTCTGAACAGCCTGGGGCCCTGGCTACCCTTAATCCACCCCTGCTCTGGAAAGAGAGGGCTCCTCCATGGGTGTTCTCCTGTAGGGGATGGTTTCAGCCTTTCTTCCAGGAATGGGAGACAGGAGGGCAAGTGAAGGATCTTCGCACACCGCATGGACATCTTCCGGCTTACGATCATTATACAGTGATGTAGGGCTGCAGGTGCCGAACTTGGGCTTCGTGATTTGTAATTATTGTGGTGTGTGCTGCTGTATATATTGTATATAAAGATATAGATTTGGGTGTAGGTGTTAGGTTGGGTGGTGGGAAAAGGGGGGAGGTGGGATTATCTTGTGGGTCTATGGGACACTGGGTTGTTTGGGGGGAAACTGGCACTGCCTGATCTGGCCTATGGACGTTGGACACGGACTGAGGCATGAGACGCAGGACCAGCTCTCAGGTCAGTGCGGGGGGTTGGGAATGGAGGATAGCTTAGTATTGTATATATTTGTAAAATTTGTGGTTATTTTATTTAAAGGGAACCTGTCACCACGTTTTTGGAAGATGGGATAAAAATAGCGTTAAATAGGTGCAGAGGTGGGCGTAACATTAGTGTGTTTGTTATGCGTTTATTACCCACCTAAGTTGCCGAAATACCTTTGCAAAGTCTCCGTTTTCGCCTGTCAATCAGGCTGGTCTGGTCAGATGGGTGTGGTGTCTTCACCCAGATTTGGCGTAGTTTTCCGTTGGTGGCGTAGTGGTGTGCGCATGCCCAAGGTCCCGAATCCTCTGCCAGGGGATTTCAAAGAGCGCGGTGTCCGTTATTGCATTGGTGATCGGTGGGCGCGGCCATCTTCCTTTGGCCGCGCGTGCGCAGAAGCGGCGCTCTGCTGGCCGCGGCTTCAGGAAAATGGCCGCGGGATGCCGCGCGTGCGCAGATGGATATCGCGGCGGCCATTTTCCTGAAGCCGCGGCCAGCAGAGCGCCGCTTCTGCGCACGCGCGGCCAAAGGAAGATGGCCGCGCCCACCGATCACCAATGCAATAACGGACACCGCGCTCTTTGAAATCCCCTGGCAGAGGATTCGGGACCTTGGGCATGCGCACACCACTACGCCACCAACGGAAAACTACGCCAAATCTGGGTGAAGACACCACACCCATCTGACCAGACCAGCCTGATTGACAGGCGAAAACGGAGACTTTGCAAAGGTATTTCGGCAACTTAGGTGGGGAATAAACGCATAACAAACACACTAATGTTACGCCCACCTCTGCCCCTATTTAACGCTATTTTTATCCCATCTTCCAAAAACGTGGTGACAGGTTCCCTTTAAATTAAAACTTAAAAAAATATATATATATGAAAAAAAAAAAAGAAAAAAAAAAGTTCATGTATATAGTTTTTGTTTGCCATTGTTTATTTTATTTGTTATTATTATTTTGTTTGGTGACTGGACCAGAAGGTCAAAGTAGTTATTATTCTGTATATACTATATAATATGTGTGAGAGGAGAGAATGAGCGGCTGGACCAGTGTTTAGTATACTGATTATTTTCTGGCTAATATTTTTGTTATGTTTTCTGCTACTATTATTGTTATGTTTTTTTTTCATTTTTATAAAAAAAAAGATCTACAGGAGGTAACTCAGGATCAGTAATGTAATGTATGTACACAGTGACTGCACCAGCAGAATAGTGAGTGCAGCTCTGGAGTATAATACAGGATGTAACTCATGATCAGTAATGTAATGTATGTACACAGTGACTGCATCAGCAGAATAGGGAGTTCAGCTCTGGAGTATAATGGACTAGGGTTAAGCGACTTTCACTTTTTTAGGATCGAGTCGGGTTTCGCGAAACCCGACTTTGTCAAAAGTCGAGTCGAGTGAAATCGTCCGATTATCGCCAAAAGTCGGGGATCGACCGAAACACGAAACCCAATGCAAGTCAATGGGGAAGCATAGTCGGCAGTGAGTGGAGGCCAGGAAAACACCTACAGTGCCCATTTTAACCCCTTCACCCCCAAGGGTGGTTTGCACGTTAATGACCGGGCCAATTTTTACAATTCTGACCACTGTCCCTTTATGAGGTTATAACTCTGGAACGCTTCAACGGATCTTGGCGATTCTGACATTATTTTCTTGTGACATATTGTACTTCATGATAGTGGTAAAATTTCTTCGATACAACTTGCGTTTATTTGTGAAAAAAATGAATATTTGGCGAAAATTTTGAAAATTTCGCAATTTTCCAACTTTGAATTTTTATGCCCTTAAATCACAGACATATGTCACGCAAAATACTTAATAAGTAACATTTCCCACATGTCTACTTTACATCAGCACAATTTTGGAACCAAAATTTTTTTTTGTGACGGAGTTATAAGGGTTAAAAGTTGACCAGCAATTTCTCATTTTTACAACATCATTTCTTTTTAGGGACCACATCTCATTTGAAGTCATTTTGAGGGGTCTATATGATAGAAAATACCCAAGTGTGACACCATTCTAAAAACTGCACCCCTCAAGGTACTCAAAACCACTTTCAAGAAGTTTATTAACCCTTCAGGTGTTTCACAGGAATTTTTGGAATGTTTAAATAAAAATGAACATTTAACTTTTTTTCACACAAAATGTATTTCAGCTCCAATTTGTTTTATTTTACCAAGGGTAACAGGAGAAAATAGACCCCAAAATTTGTTGTACAATTTGTCCTGAGTACGCTGATACCCCATATGTGGGGGTAAACCACTGTTTGGGCGCATGGCAGAGCTCGGAAGGAAAGGAGCGCCATTTGACTTTTCAATGCAAAATTGACTGGAATTGAGATGGGACACCATGTTGCATTTGGAGAGCCCCTGATGTGCCTAAACATTGAAACCCCCCACAAGTGACACCATTTTGGAAAGTAGACCCCCTAAGGAACTTATCTAGATGTGTGGTGAGAACTTTGACCCAACAAGTGCTTCACAGAAGTTTATAATGCAGAGCCGTAAAAATAAAAAATCATATTTTTTCACAAAAATGATCTTTTCGCCCCCAATTTTTTATTTTCCCAAGGGTAAGAGAAGAAATTGGACCCCAAAAATTGTTGTGCAATTTGTCCTGAGTACGCTGATACCCCATATGTGGGTGTAAACCATTGTTTGGGCGCAGGGCAGAGCTTGGAAGGGAAGGAGCGCCATTTGACTTTTCAATGCAAAATTGACTGGAATTGAGATGGGACGCCATGTTGCATTTGGAGAGCCCCTGATGTGCCTAAACATTGAAACCCCCCACAAGTGACATCATTTTGGAAAGTAGACCCCTTAAGGAACTTATATAGATGTGTGTTGAGCACTTTGACCCAACAAGTGCTTCACAGAAGTTTATAATGCAGAGCCATAAAAATAAAAAATCATATTTTTTCACAAAAATGATATTTTCGCCCCCATTTTTTTATTTCCCCAAGGGTAAGAGAAGAAATTAGACCACAAAAGTTGTTGTGCAATTTGTCCTGAGTACGATGATACCCCATATGTGGGGGTAAACCACTGTTTGGGTGCATAGCAGAGCTCGGAAGGGAAGGAGCGCTATTTTACTTTTCAATGCAAAATTGACTGGAATTAAGATGGGATGCCATGTTGCGTTTGGAGTGCCCTTGATGTGCCTAAACATTAAAAACCCCCACAAGTGACACCATTTTGGAAAGTAGACCCCCTAAGGAACTTATCTAGATGTGTTTTGAGAGCTTTGAACCCCCAAGTGTTTCACTACAATTTATAACGCAGAGCCGTGAAAATAAAAATTATTTTTTTTTCACAAAAATGATTTTTTAGCCCCCAGTTTTGTATTTTCACAAGGGTATCAGGATAAATTGGACCCCAAAAGTTGTTGTCCAATTTGTCCTGAGTACGCTGATACCCCATATGTGGGGGGAACCACTGTTTGGGCGCATTACAGAGCTCGGAAGGGAAGGAGCGCCATTTGGAATGCAGACTTAAATGGATTGGTCTGCAGGCGTCACGTTGCATTTGCAGAGCCCCTGATGTACCCAAACAGTACAAACCCCCCACAAGTGACCCCATATTGGAAACTAGACCCCCCAAGGAACTTATCTAGATGTGTTGTGAGAACTTTGAACCCCCAAGTGTTTCACTACAGTTTACAACGCAGAGCCGTGAAAATAAAAAATCCTTTTTTTCCCACAAAACTTATTTTTTGGCCCCCAGTTTTGTATTTTCCCAAGGGTAGCAGGAGAAATTGGACTGCAAAAGATGATGTCCAATTTGTCCTGAGTACGCTGATACCCCATATGTTGGGGTAAACCCCTGTTTGGGCACACGGGAGAGCTCTGAAGGGAAGGAGCACTGTTTTCCTTTTTCAACGCAGAATTGGCTGGAATTCAGATCGGATGCCATGTCCCGTTTGGAGAGCCCCTGATGTGCCTAACCAGTGGAAACCCCCCAATTATAACTGAAACCCTAATCCAAACACACCCCTTACCCTTATCCCAACAGTAACCCTAACCACTCCTCTAACCCAGACACACCCAACCCTATTCCCAACCGTAAATGTAATCCAAACCCTAACCCTATCTTTAGCCCCAACCCTAACTGTAGCCCCAACCCTAGCCCTAACCCTAGCAATAACCCTAGCCCTATCACTAGCCCTAACACTAGCCATAACACTAGCCCTAACCCTAACCCTAACCCTAGCCCTAGCCCCAACCCTAACCCTAACCCTAGCCCCAACCCTAGCCCTAACCCTAGCCCTAACCCTAGCCCCAACCCTAACCCTAACCCTAGCCCCAACCCTAGCCCTAACCCTAACCCTAGCCCTAACCCTTGCCCTCACCCTAACCCTAGCCCTAACTCTAGTCCTAACTCTAGCCCTAACCCTAACCCTAATGGGAAAATGGAAATAAATACATTTTTTAATTTTTTTATTTTTCCCTAACTAAGGGGGTGATGAAGGGGGGTTTGATTTACTTTTATAGCGGGTTTTTTAGCGGATTTTTATGACTGGCAGCCGTCACACACTGAAAGACGCTTTTCATTGCAAAAAATATTTTTTGCGTTACCACATTTTGAGAGCTGTAATTTTTCCATATTTGAGTCCACAGAGTCATGTGAGATCTTGTTTTTTGCGGGACGAGTTGACGTTTTTATTGGTAACATTGTCGGACACGTGACATTTTTTGATCGCTTTTTATTCCGATTTTTGTGAGGCAGAGTGATCAAAAACCAGCTATTCATGAATTTCTTTTGGGGGAGGCGTTTATACCGTTCCGCGTTTGGTAAAATTGATAAAGCAGTTTTATTTGTCGGGTCAGTACGATTACAGCGATATCTCATTTATATCATTTTTTTTATGTTTTGGCGCTTTTATACGATAAAAACTATGTTATAGAAAAAATAATTATTTTGGTATCGCTTTATTCTCAGGACTATAACTTTTTTATTTTTTTGCTGATGATGCTGTATGGCGGCTCGTTTTTTGCGGGACAAGATGACGTTTTCAGCGGTACCATGGTTATTTATATCAGTCTTTTTGATCGCGTGTTATTCCACTTTTTGTTTGGTGGTATGATAATAAAGCGTTGTTTTTTGCCTCGTTTTTTTTTTTTTTTCTTACGGTGTTTACTGAAGGGGTTAACTAGTGGGGCAGTTTTATAGGTTGGGTCATTACGGACGCGGCGATACTAAATATGTGTACTTTTATAGTTTTTTTTTTTATTTAGCTAAAGAAATGTATTTATGGGAATAATAAATATATTTTTTTTTTATTTATTTAGAATTTTTTTTTTTTTTTTTTACACACGTGGAGAATTTTTTTTTTTACTTTTTTACTTTGTCCCAGGGGGGGACATCACAGATCGTTGATCTGACAGTATGCACAGCACTCTGTCAGATCTGCGATCTGCTGGGCAGGGCTGCAGGCTTACCAGCGCCTGCTCTGAGCAGGCACTCGGTAAGCCACCTCCCTCCCTGCAGGACCCGGATGCCGCGGCCATCTTGGATCCGGGACCTGCGGCGAGGAGGGAGGTAGGAGACCCTCGGAGCAACGCGATCACATCGCGTTGCTCCGGGGGTCTCAGGGAAGCCCGCAGGGAGCCCCCTCCCTGCGCGATGCTTCCCTATACCGCCGGTACACCGCGATCATGTTTGATCGCGGTGTGCCGGGGGTTAATGTGCCGGGGGCGGTCCGTGACCGCTCCTGGCACATAGTGCCGGATGTCAGCTGCGATATGCAACTGACACCCGGCCGCGATCGGCCGCGATCCCCCCGTGAGCGCAGCCGATCGCGTATGACGTACTATCCCGTCGGTGGTCATACGGGCCCACCCCACCTCGACGGGATAGTACGTCAGATGTCAGAAAGGGGTTAATGGCAAAAACATCCATTCTTGTTACTGAAGCTTGTCAATCTTAATTTACTTTATATAATAGGCATTGGAAATTGGGGGTCATTTGGCTAAAGTTGTGGGGGGTAGGGCTGGTTCAAGTTTTTAGTGGGCCCAGGAAACGTGGACTACGTCACGGCTGTGGAGCAGTGAGAGGTAAGTATTTCAACTTTGCAAGTGCTGTGATCCTGAGCAAGCAGGGGGGCCCACTCGTTCGCATTGGCTCTGGCACAGGGCCCCTCAAAGTACGGCGGTGTGTTTGCACGACGGGGGCGCCTCCCACCGGCAGCGTACTATGAGGGGCCCTGTGCCAGTGACGTTGCCAACGAGTATGCCCCCCCACCTGATGAAGGAACCTGCACTTTCATCTGCACCTTCCTCTTTGTCCCTGTGTAAGGTGGTATAGTATGCCGGAAGGGGAACCTGACTTTCAGCAGGGTCAGATTGTGGCTGAGTAGCGTGCAAGGGGAATGTAGTGGTCTGGGTCAATGTACCACAAGAGTCATCTAGCACTGGCTGGCCAATGGGCAGGATGAGGAGGAAACACAGATATAGGCCCAAATAATAAAGTGGGCTAAATGCAGTTCAAAATTGGTAACAGGACTAACCAGGCGGCATTGCTTAGTTCAGTGGAGGACAACTGTAATGAGAGGCAGACACAGTTAGTAGGCCCAAATAATAAAGTGGGCAAAATAAAGTTCAAAATTGGTAACAGGAGTAAACAGGCGGCACTGCTTTGTTCAGTGGAGTAGAACACCTTGGAGCGGCAGACACCGTTAGTAGGCCCCAACCAAACTAGTAGGCCAACTGCAGTGTTATATTAACAACTACTTAATGAGAGCCTGAAGATTGAAGCTCAGCTTTGTTCAGTGGAGGACAACACCAGGGAGCGGCAGACACAGTTAGTAGGCCCAACCCAACTAGTATCCCAAATGCAGTTTCATATTTCAAATATAGGCCGAAAGCCTGAAGATTGAAGCTCAGTAAAAAAAACCAGGAGAACACCAAGGAGCAGCAGACACCGTTAGTAGGCCCCAACCAAACTAGTAGGCCTAATGCCGTGTTATATTTACAAAAACTTAATGAGAGCCCGAAGATTGAAGCTCAGGCAAGTAAACCTGGAGAACACCTTGGAGCGACAGACACCGTTAGTAGGCCCCAACCAAACTAGTAGGCCAACTGCAGTGTTATATTAACAACAACTTAATGAGATCCTGAAGATTGAAGCTCAGGCAAGTAAACCTGGAGAACACCTTGGAGCGGCAGACACCGTTAGTAGGCCCCAACCAAACTAGTAGGCCAACTGTAGTGTTATAATAACAACTACTTAATGAGAGCCTGAAGATTGAAGCTCAGCTTTGTTCAGTGGAGGACAACACCAGGGAGCGGCAGACACCGCTAGTAGGCCCAACCCAACTAGTATCCCAAATGCAGTTTCATATTTCAAATATAGGCTGAATGCCTGAAGATTGAAGCTCAGGAAAAAAAACCTGGAGAACACCTTGGAGCGGCAGACACCGTTAGTAGGCCCCAACCAAACTAGTAGGCCAACTGCAGTGTTATATTAACAACTACTTAATGAGAGCCTGAAGATTGAAGCTCAGCTTTGTTCAGTGGAGGACAACACCAGGGAGCGGCAGACACCGTTAGTAGGCCCAACCCAACTAGTATCCCAAATGCAGTTTCATATTTCAAATATAGGCCAAAAGCCTGAAGATTGAAGCTCAGGAAAAAAAACCAGGAGAACACCAAGGAGCGGCAGACACCGTTAGTAGGCCCCAACCAAACTAGTAGGCCCAATGCAGTTTTCAAATTCCTATAGGCTGAAAACCTGACAGGAGGACAGCTGTATTGAGTGGCGCAGACAGACACAGGTAGTAGGCCTTAAACAAAAAAGTTGGCTCAATGCAGTTTAAAAAAGGTTACAGGCGTACACAGGCAGCATTGGTGTGGTCAGCGGAGGACAATTGGAAGGAGTGGCGCAGACTTACTAGGCTTAAAATAAAAAAGTAGGCTCTATGCAGGTTTAATTAGGTTACAGGGTTACACAGGCAGCATTGGTGTGGTCAGCGGAGGACGATTGCAAGGAGGGACTGCAGACAGACTTACTAGGCCTAAAATAATAAAGTAGGCTCTATGCAGGTTTAAATAGGTTACAGGGTTACACAGGCAGCATTGTTGTGGTCAGCGGAGGACGATTGCAAGGAGGGACCGCAGACAGACTTACTAGGCCTAAAATAAAAAAGTAGGCTCTATGCAGGTTTAAATAGGTTACAGGGTTACACAGGCAGCATTGGTGTGGTCAGCGGAGGACGATTGCAAGGAGGGACCGCAGACAGACTTACTAGGCCTAAAATAAAAAAGTAGGCTCTATGCAGGTTTAAATAGGTTACAGGGTTACACAGGCAGCATTGGTGTGGTCAGTGGAGGACGATTGCAAGGAGGGACCGCAGACAGACTTACTAGGCCTAAAATAAAAATGTAGGCTCTATGCAGGTTTAAATAGGTTACAGGGTTACACAGGCAGCATTGGTGTGGTCAGCGGAGGACGATTGCAAGGAGGGACCGCAGACAGACTTACTTGGCCTAAAATAAAAAAGTAGGCTCTGTGCAAGTTTAAATAGGTTACAGGGTTACACAGGCAGCATTGGTGTGGTCAGTGGAGGACGATTGCAAGGAGGGACCGCAGACAGACTTACTTGGCCTAAAATAAAAAAGTAGGCTCTGTGCAAGTTTAAATAGGTTACAGGGTTACACAGGCAGCATTGGTGTGGTCAGTGGAGGACGATTGCAAGGAGGGACCGCAGACAGACTTACTAGGCCTAAAATAAAAAAGTAGGCTCTATGCAGGTTTAAATAGGTTACAGGGTTACACAGGCAGCATTGGTGTGGTCAGCGGAGGACGATTGCAAGGAGGGACCGCAGACAGACTTACTAGGCCTAAAATAAAAATATAGGCTCTATGCAGGTTTAAATAGGTTACAGGGGTACACAGGCAGCATTGGTGTGGTCAGCGGAGGACGATTGCACCGAGGGGCAGACACAGTTAGTAGGGCCAAAAAAGTAATAGGCAAAATACAGTTAAAAATAGGTTATAGGAGTACGCAGGCGGCCTAGCTTTGTTCAACTGAGGACAAATCCTCAGATCACTGCAGGTTGTTTTATTTGTTTTACCTGATGGTATATACATAATTGGAGGGTATTTTTCCGGCCCCCTGGGTACTTCTTTGTATTGTATGTTCCATAACCGTTGTTTTTATAATTTGGCTAATAAATAAGTGATTTTATTTGGTATCCTATGGATCTCTTCATTGGAGTCAGGGGATAATTCAACTGAACCTCCAAATCGATGTTTCACCTCTTGCATGTTGCCCCCTGCAGCTCGTGTGAGAACTATCACCGCCGCTGTGTGCTGGGAATGCCTGAACCAAACGGTCTACAAGAGTTGCTTGTTTGGTAGCCAATATTTGCTCAAGGTTCTCATGTGGCATGATATTTTGCAATTTCCCTTTATAGCGTGGATCCAGGAGGCAGGCCAACCAGTAATCGTCATCGGTCATCATTTTGATAATGCGGGGGTCCTTTTTTAGGATACGCAAGGCATAATCAGCCATGTGGGCCAATGTTCCAGGTGTCAAATCAATGCTTGTGCTGGGTTGAGGAGCACTTTCTGGCAAATCCACACCACTTGTCTCCCGCAAAAAACCTGTACCTGACCTTGCACCACCAACACTTTCTATTCCCCCTTGAGATGCTTCCTCCTCCCATAAATATTCATCCCCATCTTCCTCCTCCTCCTCCTCTTTGTCCACAACCTCGTCCCCGAGACTTCCCTGAGCGCACAATGGCTGACTGTCATCAAAGCTTCCCTCCTCCTCGGCTGCAGACGCCTGCTCCTTAATGTGCGTCAAACTTTGCATCAGCAGACGCATTAGTGGAATGCTCATGCTTATGATGGCGTCATCCGCACTGACCAGCCGTGTGCATTCCTCAAAACACTGAAGGACTTGACAGAGGTCTTGGATCTTCGACCACTGCACAGCAGACAACTCCATGTCTGCCATCCAACTGCCTGCCCGTGTATGTGTATCCTCCCACAAATACATGACAGCACGCCTCTGTTCGCACAGCCTCTGAAGCAAGTGCAGTGTAGAGTTCCACCTTGTTGCAACGTCGATTATTAGGCGGTGCTGGGGAAGCTTCAACGATCGCTGATGTTTCTGCATACGGCTGGAGTGTACGGGCGAATGGCGGATGTGAGAGCAAAGTCGTCGCACCTTGAGGAGCAGGGCTGGTAACCCCGGATAACTTTTCAGGAAGCACTGCACCACCAGGTTCAAGGTGTGAGCCAGGCAAGGTATGTGATTCAGTTCTGAAAGGGCTATGGCAGCCATAAAATTCCTCCCGTTATCACTGACTACCTTGCCTGCCTCAAGATGTACACTGCCCAGCCATGACTGAGTTTCTTGCTGCAAGAACTCGGCCAGAACTTCCGCGGTGTGTCTGTTGTCGCCCAAGCACTTCATTTTCAACACAGCCTGCTGACGCTTACCACTAGCTGTTCCATAATGGGACACCTCGTGTGCAACACTGGCAGCTGCGTTTGGAGTGGTCGTGCGACTGCGCTCTGTGGATGAGCTTTCACTTCGGCTGGAAGAGGAGGAGGAGGAGGAGGAGGGTTGGCAAACGCCTACAGCCAACTGTTTCCTAGACCATGGGCTAGGCAGAACTGTCCCACTGTGGCTGTCCCCTGTGGACCCTGCATCCACCACATTAACCCAGTGTGCCGTGATGGACACGTAACGTCCTTGACCATGCCTACTGGACCATGCATCAGTTGTGAGGTGCACCTTTCTACTGACTGATTGCCTCAGTACATGGAGAATGCGGTCTTTGACATGCTGGTGAAGGACTGGGATGGCTTTTCTCGAAAAGAAGTGTCGACTGGGTAGCTCATAGCGTGGTACTGCATAGGCCATCAAGGCTTTGAAAGCTTCGCTTTCAACCAAGCGGTAGGGCATCATCTCTAACGATACAAGTCTAGCAATGTGGGTGTTCAAACCCTGTGTAAGCGGATGAGAGGGTGAGTACTTTCTTTTCCTAATGAGAGTCTCTTGGAGGGTGAGCTGGAATGGCGAGGTGCATATGGTGGGACTTGCGGTGGTGGTGGTGGTGGACATGGCGGATTGAGAGAGGGTTGGTGATGGTATTCTCGATGTAGGCCTACATGCTGTGTTTCCTACCAATAAACTTGTGATTCCCTGACTGCTTTGCCCTAGCGACGACACCTCCACATTTGCTGCTGTTGTTGTTCTAACCGCTGGGCTTACAGTGAGGGAAGGAATGTAGCGTTGCTGACTAGCTTCATTGTGAGCGGGTGCAACAACGTTACGGGACGTTTGGTAGCTAGTCCAGGCTTGCAAGTGCATGGTGGTTAAATGTCGACGCATGCAAGTTGTATTTAAACTTTTGACATTCTGACCTCTGCTAAATGTCCTTGAGCATTTCTTACAGATCACTTTGCACTGATCATTCGGATCTTGGTTAAAAAATTGCCAGACTGCACTCTTCCTACTATTGAATACCTTTTCAGGCATTGCACACTGTGCTACTTTAAACGGATGGCCACGCTGTCCGAAAAATGGTTTTGGTTTTGCCAAACTTTTTTGGCCAGAGACGGGCCTGCCAGATGAATGCAAATGTGATGTAGATGGCTGCTGCCGATCCTCCTCCTCCGCTTCTGAGCTACTGCCAGCGGCACCCTCTTCCCCCAATGGCTGCCAATCTGGGTCAACAACTGGGTCATCTATCACTTCCTCTTCAATCTCATGTTCAGCTATCTCTGTGTCACCGTGTAAGGTGCTATAACGTTCGGGAATGGGCACCATCGTCTCATCAGGGTCAGTTTCTGGCTCAGTACACTGCGAGGGCAATGTAGTTATGTGAGTCGATGGAACAGCATGACAATCTAGCTGTGGCTGTGCATCAGTGCACCCCATGTCCGAATCATCTTCCAGTGGGCTGTTATCCCCAGGCACGGTATGTGTAAAGAGCTCAATGGAGTAAACTGTTGTGTCGCCTGACGCATCCTTCACTGTTGTTTTGGGGGAAGGACACAAGGAATCAACTTGTTCCTGACCGGGAGCATCCACTGACGACTCGCAACTTTTCAATTTTGAACTATCCGAAGAGGAGGCAAAAGAGCTAGAGGCAGAGTCAGCAAGGAAAGCCAAAACTTTTTCCTGCTGCTCCGGCTTTAACAGCGGTTTTCCTACTCCCAGAAAAGGTAGCGTTCGAGGCCTTGTGTAGCCTGACGATGACGCTGGCTCAACAACTCGAGACTTAGGTGCTATTTTGATTTTCCCTCTCCCACCCGATGCTCCACCAGCACCACCACCACCACCATCAGCATTACCAGATGGCAATGACTGCCCACGGCCACGACCTCTTCCACCAGCCTTCCTCATTCTTGGGAAAATGTAACCAAATTAAAACCGTTATATGGTACTGAAAAACGAGGTATAAGGTGTATGTTAACTTGTTGTGAATATAAATCTCCCTTTTTATGTGTGGGTGAGTGCTGAATAAATCAGGCCCACTATATTACAGTATAGTTTCTGTGGCACAGAATGACTGACAGAGATACCACAGACACGACTGGCACAGATGCACAGATTTGGCAATATTATTCTCCCTTTATTTATTTTTTTTTAAATGGGAGACTAGTGAATAAATCAGGCCCAATGTATGACAGTATAGTTTCTGTGGCACAAAATGACTGACAGAGATACCACAGACATGACTGGCACAGATGCATAGATTTGGCAATATTATTCTCCCTTTATTTTAATTTTTTGGGGGGAGACTAGTGAATAAATCAGGCCCAATGTATGACAGTATAGTTTCTGTGGCACAAAATGACTGACAGAGATACCACAGACACGACTGGCACAGATGCACAGATTTGGAAATATTATTCTCCCTTTATTTATTTATTTTTTTAAATGGGAGACTAGTGAATAAATCAGGCCCACTATATTACAGTATAGTTTCTGTGGCACAAAATGACTGACAGAGATACCACAGACACGACTGGCACAGATGCACAAATTTGGCAATATTATTCTCCCTTTATTTTAATTTTTTGGGGGGAGACTAGTGAATAAATCAGGCCCAATATATGTAAGTATAGTTTCTGTGGCACAAAATGACTGACAGAGATACCACAGACACGACTGGCACAGATGCACTAATTGGCAATATTATTCTCCCTTTATTTTTTTATTTTGGGAGACTAGTGAATAAATCGGGCCCAATGTATGACAGTATAGTTTCTGTGGCAGAAAATGACTGACAGAGATACCACAGACACGACGGGCACAGATGCACAGATTTGGCAATATTATTCTCCCTTTATTTTTATTTTTTGGGGAAAACTAGTGAATAAATCAGGCCCAATGTATGACAGTATAGTTTCTGTGGCACAAAATGACTGACAGAGATACCACAGACACGACTGGCACAGATGCACAGATTGGGCAATATTATTCTCCCTTTATTTTAATTTTTTGGGGGGAGACTAGTGAATAAATCAGGCCCAATGTATGACAGTATAGTTTCTGTGGCACAAAATGACTGACAGAGATACCACAGACACGACTGGCACAGATGCACAGATTTGGAAATATTATTCTCCCTTTATTTATTTATTTTTTTAAATGGGAGACTAGTGAATAAATCAGGCCCACTATATTACAGTATAGTTTCTGTGGCACAAAATGACTGACAGAGATACCACAGACACGACTGGCACAGATGCACAAATTTGGCAATATTATTCTCCCTTTATTTTAATTTTTTTGGGGGAGACTAGTGAATAAATCAGGCCCAATATATGTAAGTATAGTTTCTGTGGCACAAAATGACTGACAGAGATACCACAGACACGACTGGCACAGATGCACTGATTGGCAATATTATTCTCCCTTTATTTTTTTATTTTGGGAGACTAGTGAATAAATCAGGCCCAATGTATGACAGTATAGTTTCTGTGGCAGAAAATGACTGACAGAGATACCACAGACACGACGGGCACAGATGCACAGATTTGGCAATATTATTCTCCCTTTATTTTTATTTTTTGGGGAAAACTAGTGAATAAATCAGGCCCAATGTATGACAGTATAGTTTCTGTGGCACAAAATGACTGACAAAGAAACCACAGACACGACTGGCACAGATGCACTGATTGGCAATATTATTCTCCCTTTATTTTTTTATTTTTGGAGACTAGTGAATAAATCAGGCCCACTATATTACAGTATAGTTTCTGCGGCACAAAATGACTGACAGAGATACCACAGACACGACTGGCACAGATGCACAGATTTGGCAATATTATTCTCCCTTTATATATATGTTTTTTTAAATGGGAGACTAGTGAATAAATCAGTCCCAATGTATGACAGTACAGTTTCTGTGGCACAAAATGACTGACAGAGATACCACAGACACGACTGGCACAGATGCACAGATGCACAGATTTGGCAATATTATTCTCCCTTTATTTTTATTTTTTGGGGGGAGACTAGTGAATAAATCAGGCCCAATATATTACAGTATAGTTTCTGTGGCACAAAATGACTGACAGAGATACCACAGACACGACTGGCACAGATGTACAGATTTGGCAATATTATTCTCCCTTTATTTTTTATTTTTTTAAATGGGAGACTAGTGAATAAATCAGGCCCAATGTATGACAGTATAGATTCTGTGGCACAAAATGACTGACAGAGATACCACAGACACGACGGGCACAGATGCACAGATTTGGCAATATTATTCTCCCTTTATTTTTTTATATGGGAGACTAGTGAATAAATCAGGCCCAATGTATGACAGTATAGTATCTGTGGCACAAAATGACTAACAGAGATACCATAGACAGGACTGGCGCAGATGCACTGATTGGCAATATTAATCTCCCTTTTCAGGTGTGGGACAGTGCAGAAAAATACAGGCCCACTGTTTTACACTACACAGTTTCAGGGGCAGAAAGTGGCTGGAAGAGATATATATATATATATATATATATATATAAAAAAAGGGGACTGTACTACAATTACTATCTCCCTACAATAATCTCTGAAAAGTATGGCAGGCAGCAATAAAAAGGACTGCTGCACACAAAAGTGTGGACAAACAAACAAGATAGCTGTGCAGAAAGGATGGAGCAACAGGATTTGTGCTTTTAAAAAAGCAGTTGGTTTGCACAGCGGCGTACAAACAGCAATGCAGCTATCAGGGAGCCTTCTAGGGCAGCCCAATAAGCTACAGAGCTGATGAAGAGTAATCTAGCCTCCACTGTCCCTGCAAAGAAAAGGTGGTGTTGGACAGTGGAAATCGCTACAGCACAAGCGGTTTGGGGGTTAATGTACCCTGCCTAACGCTATCCCTGCTTCTGACGAAGCTGCAGCAACCTCTCCCTATGCTCAGCTCGGCAGCAGTAAGATGGCGGTCGAAGTGCACGCCCCTTTATAGCCCCTGTGACGCCGCAGAGAGCAAGCCAATCACTGCCATGCCCTTCTCTAAGATGGTGGGGACCGAGAACTATGTCATCACGCTGCCCACACTCTGCGTCCACCTTCATTGGCTGAGAAAAGGCGCTGAAAGCGTTATACGAAACGCGACTTTGGCGCGAATATCGCCGACCGCGTGGCCGATCCCACGCTGGGATCGGGTCGGGTTTCACGAAACCCGACTTTGCCAAAAGTCGGCGACTTTTGAAAATGTTCGATCCGTTTCGCTCAACCCTACAATGGACATTTCTGCTGTTTCTTCAGCAGTGCTGGGATTCCTTTGATCAGTGGCATTGTCCTTGTGTCCCCTCTTTGTACATATGCTGCTGGCGGCTCTTGGAGCACAGACGTCTATTATTATTTTCATACAATTTGGAGACCAGCAGAATCACTTGTCACCACAAATGGTTATTGTGCGTTGATCCAAGTGAGCAGATGGGTTTTGCAGGAATTTGCTGGCTGTTATTTGGGATTATTTCATTTGCTTAAGTACTGTAATCAATTTCTTCTAAATATGTTCAATTTAATGGAATAGTCCTGGGTCTGGATACTTTGTGGCCCTGTTAATCACTCGATAATTTGGCAGATGCATCCGGTCATCTTCACCCAGGAACAAGGTTCTGCTCCGAATAATTCATTTATTTCGGCAAAGTCGAGACGTCACAGGTCCACTGACTACCCAGACTGGAGCTGAGGGGGCGGCTCGTACCCGCTGCCGCCATGTTCTTTTCAGTATTTCCACGGTGCAGAACAGGGGACTTTACTCCCATCTTCCTTCTAGCGCAGCAATGGACTTTAGAAGTCTACTAGCCCCTATATCTGACTGACCACCAGGGGTCTGACCACTGGGACCCCTAGGGATCCCAAGAAGATTCTGGGAAATCTCCTTTAACCTCTGCCAGTCTGCTGGATATGATATATTGCTCCCCCATATTCCGCCCGTCCTTGGAGTCCGCGGCGGCTGTTGCCTGTGAGGTTATATTACCTCTATATGTGCATTATATTCCAGGGATACAAGCCTAATCAGACAATTTTATTTCATTATCTGAATGCACCTAAAGCAAAAACAGCACGAAGCAGAATAAATAAGCTGCAAATTGACTATGTAAATCTGTGACTTCAAAAGTGCAGGGAACGAGCTGCGGCTTGCCTTTGTGCCACAGTGTGGAGTGCGCGGTAATTGGATGCTGCATCCCATAGATTTATATTGGCTGCTAGAAGACCTGGAGGAGGCTCATTAATGGCAGCACTAGACATAGATAGATGGCTTCTGGAGATCTACATTATTCACCATATTGTACTGGTGGTTGTGAAAGAATGGAGAATACTGCTACTACCCCTAATGGAATGATAATTCTGCCACTGCTAGTACTCCTCCCCCAACTACTCTGTTGTCTGTAACATATAAGGAAAGAATGCTGCTGTATAATGCTGCTATATAGTGCTCCTATTCAATGCTGCTACATAGTGCTGCTGTATAATGCTGCTATATAATGCTCCTATCCAGTGTTGCTACATAATGCTGCTCTACACTGTGTGCAGAATTATTAGGCAAGTTGTATTTTAGAGGATTATTTTTATTATTGATCAACAACTGTGTTCTCAATCAACCCAAAAGACTCATAAATATCAAAGCTTAATATTTTTGGAAGTTGGAGTGGTTGTTTTTTTTTTAGATTTGGCTATCTTAGGGTACCTTCACACGAAACGACGCTGCAGCAATAGCGACAACGATGCTGATCGCTGCAGCGTCACTGTTTGATCGCTGGAGAGCTGTCACACAGACCGCTCTCCAGCGACCAACGATGCCGAGGTCCCCGGGTAACCAGGGTAAACATCGGGTTGCTAAGCGCAGGGCCGCGCTTAGTAACCCAATGTTTACCCTGGTTACCAGCGTAAAATGTAAAAAAAACAAACATCACATACTTACATTCGCATCCCCCGGCGTCCGCTTCCTGCACTGACTGACTGACTGAGCGCCGGCAGTAGCAGGGCACAGCGGTGACGTCACCGCTGTGCTTTCACTTTCACTTTGCAGCGCTCAGTCAGTGTGGGAAGCAGACGGCGGGGGATGCGAATGTAAGTATGTACTGTTTGTTTTTTTTACATTTTACACTGGTAACCAGGGTAAACATCGGGTTACTAAGCGCGGCCCTGCGCTTAGTAACCCGATGTTTACCCTGGTTACCAGTGTAAAATATCGCTGGTATCGTTGCTTTTGCTGTCAAACACAACGATACACGGCGATCGGACGACCAAATAAAGTTCTGAACTTTATTCAGCGACCAGCGACATCACAGCAGGATCCTGATCGCTGCTGCGTGTCAAACTAAACGATATCGCTAGCCAGGACGCTGCAACGTCACGGATCGCTAGCGATATCGTTACAAAGTCGTTTCGTGTGAAGGTACCTTTAGGAGGATATCTGTTTGTGCAGGTAACTATTACTGTGCAGAATTATTAGGCAACTTAATAAAAACCAAATATATTCCCATCCCCCTTGTTTATTTTCACCAAGTAAACCAATATAACTGCACAAAATTTAGAAATAAACATTTCTGACATGCAAAAACAAAACCCCAAAAATTAGTGACCAATATAGCCACCTTTCTTTATGATGACACTCAGCAGCCTCCATCCATAGATTCTGTCAGTTGCTTGATCGGTTTACGATCAACATTGCGTGCAGCAGCCACCACAGCCTCCCAGACACTGTTCCCTGTAGATCTCACATTTTATGAAGGACCACAGGTTCTCTATGGGGTTCAGATCAGGTGAACAAGGGGGCCATGTCATTATTTTTTCTTCTTTGAGACCTTTACTGGCCAGCCATGCTGTGGAGTAGTTGGAGGCATGTGATGGAGCATTGTCCTCCATGAAAATCATGTTTTTCTTGAACGATACCAACTTCTTCCTGTACCACTGCTTGAAGAAGTTGTCTTCCAGAAACAGGGAGTTGATCTTCACTCACTCATTCACTTTGATGTCATTAGACAACACCCCTCCTCATTACAGAGGTGCACATCACCTGATTTACCGTATTTTCCGGCGTATAAGACGACTTTTTAACCCCTCAAAATCTTCTTAAAAGTCGGGGGTCGTCTTATACGTCGGGTACAGACAAATGTGCATATGGTGGGTGGGGGGGAGTGGTCCCGATGACGAAGAGAGGGGGCGTTGGGTGGGGGGGAGTGGTCCCGATGAGGAAGAGAGGGGGCGTCTCACAGGAAAGTGTGAGTGGAGTAGCCCCCTATTACCTCATTGCAGCAGCGTGGGGGTCTCTGTGCTGGGGAGCGGCGGCTCCTCATTGCGGCAGCATAGGGTTTCTGTGCTGGGAGCGGCAGCTCCTCTTCGTGCCGTGGGGGCTCTGTGCTGTGGGGCGGTGCATCTTCTTGCAGCGTCGGGGCTCCTCCGGCATCTCCTCAAGGCCCGGAGGCACCGGCAGCTCCATTGCTGCGATGCGGTGGCCTCCGGGAAAATGGCCGCTGGGGGCGGCGCATGCTCAGATTCAAATCTCGTCCCGAGATCTCGGGAGACGAGATCTGAATCTGAGCATGCGCCGCCCCCAGCGGCCATTTTCCCAGAGGCCACCGCATTGCAGCAATGGAGCTGCCGGTGCCTCCGGGCTTTGAGGAGATGCCGGAGGAGCCCCGACGCTGCAAGAAGATGCACCGCCCCACAGCACCCACGGCACGAAGAGGAGCTGCCGCTCCCAGCACAGAAACACTATGCTACCGCAATGAGGAGCCGCCGCTCCCCAGCACAGAGACCCCCACGCTGCCGCAATGAGGTAATAGGGGGCTACTCCACTCACACTTTCCTGTGAGACGCCCCCTCTCTTCGTCATCGGGACCACTCCCCACCCCAAAAGGCACATTACTCACCGGCCCTATAAGACGACATACGGCATATAAGAAGACCCCCGACTTTTAAGAAGATTTCATATTTTAACTGGAAAAGTTGGGGGGTCGTCTTATACGCCCAGTCGTCTTATATGCCGGAAAATACGGTACTTAATTGGTAGTTGGCTCTCAAGCCGAAACAGCTTGGAGTAGGATAACATGTATAAAAAGTATCATGTGATCCAAAAAACAACTTGCCTAATAATTCTGCACACAGTGTATAGTGCTGCTATTTAAGACTGCTATATAATGCTGCTACATAGTGCTGATATACAATACTTCTATACAATGCTGCTACATAGTGCTTGCTACTATATAATGCTGCTATATAATGCTGCTATTACTATATAATAATGCTGTATCATGCTGTTATATAATGCTGCTGTATAATGCTACTACATAGTGCTGCTATACAAACTCCTATACAATGCTACTACATAGTGCTGCTATATAATGCTGCTATATAGTGCTGCTATATAATGCTATATAATGCCATTTAATGCAGCGTTATAATGCTGCTATATAATGCTGCTGTGTAATGCTGCTACATAGTGCAGCTCTAAAATGCTCCTATACAGTGTTTCTACATAGTGCTGCTATATAATGCTACTATATAGTCCTGCTATACAATGCTGCTACTTAATGATGCTGTTGTACAATGCTGCTACATAGACTGCTATATATACATCACATAGGAGACACCGAGACTGCTGTATACTTCACATTGGAGACACCAAGATTGCACTATATACACTCACCGGCCACTTTATTAGGTACACCTGTCCAACTTCTTGTTAACACTTAATTTCTAATCAGCCAATCACATGGCGGCAACTCAGTGCATTTAGGCATGTAGACATGGTCAAGACAATCTCCTGCAGTTCAAACCGAGCATCAGTATGGGGAAGAAAGGTGATTTGAGTGCCTTTGAACGTGGCATGGTTGTTGGTGCCAGAAGGGCTGGTCTGAGTATTTCAGAAACTGCTGATCTACTGGGATTTTCACGCACAACCATCTCTAGGGTTTACAGAGAATGGTCCGAAAAAGAAAAAAAATCCAGTGAGCGGCAGTTCTGTGGGCGGAAATGCCTTGTTGATGCCAGAGGTCAGAGGAGAATGGGCAGACTGGTTCGAGCTGATAGAAAGGCAACAGTGACTCAAATCGCCACCCGTTACAACCAAGGTAGGCCTAAGAGCATCTCTGAACGCACAGTGCGTCGAACTTTGAGGCAGATGGGCTACAGCAGCAGAAGACCACACCGGGTACCACTCCTTTCAGCTAAGAACAGGAAACTGAGGCTACAATTTGTACAAGCTCATCGAAATTGGACAGTAGAAGATTGGAAAAACGTTGCTTGGTCTGATGAGTCTCGATTTCTGCTGCGACATTCGGATGGTAGGGTCAGAATTTGGCGTAAACAACATGAAAGCATGGATCCATCCTGCCTTGTATGGAGCATCTTTGGGATGTGCAGCCGACAAATTTGCGGCAACTGTGTGATGCCATCATGTCAATATGGACCAAAATCTCTGAGGAATGCTTCCAGCACCTTGTTGAATCTATGCCACGAAGAATTGAGGCAGTTCTGAAGGCAAAAGGGGGTCCAACCCGTTACTAGCATGGTGTACCTAATAAAGTGGCCGGTGAGTGTATATCACATAGAAGACACCAAGGCTGCTGTACATATATCGAGACTGCTGTATACATCACATAGGAGACACAGAGACTGCTGTATACATTACATAGGAGACACCCAAGACTGCTATATATATATATAACATAGAAGACACCCAGACTGCTGTATATACATTACACATTACATAGGAGACACTGAGACTGCTGTATGCATCATATAGGAAACACAGAGAATGCTGTATACATCACATAGGAGATACCAAGACTGCTGTATACATCAATTAAGAGACACTGAGACTGCTGTATATAAATCACATAGGAGACACAGAGACTGCTGAATACATCACATAGGAGACACCAAGACTACTGTATATACATCACATAGGAGACACTGAGACTGCTGTATATACATCACATAGGAGACATAAAGACTGCTGTTTGTTCATCCCATAGGGGACACTGTATATACATAACATAAGAGACACCGAGTCTGTTCTAAATATATCACATATGAGACCCCAAGACTGCTGTATACATCACATAGGATACACCGAGACTGCTGTATACATCACATAGGAGACACCCGAGACTGCTGTATATGTCACATTAGACACACCTAGATATCTGTATATAAATCACATAAGAGACACCAAGACTGCTGTTTATACATCATATAGGATACACTGAAACTGCTGCATGTACATAACATCTCATCACATAGGAGATATAAAGACTGCCGTATGTATACATCACATAGTAGGCCATGAGACTGCTCAATATATATCCCATAGTAGAAACCAAGACCGTTGTACTTAAAACACTTAGGAGACATTGAAACTGCTGTATATACAATTCTTAGGAGACACTGAAACTGCTGTATATACATCATGTAGGAGACACAGTGACCGAAGTATATACATAACATACATGGGGGATACAATATATACATCACATGGGACATGGGGCTGAGGTATATACATCACAGGAGAACACACAGAGCTGCATCATATACATGGCAGGAAAAGACATGAGGCTGCAGTATAGACATCAGAGGAGGAGAAACAAGGCCGGTGGTATAGATATGACAGGAAGAGACACAGGCTGCGGTATAGATATCACAGGTGGAGACATGGCCCATTGTATAGACATCACAGAAGGAGACACAAGGGCTGTAGTATAGACATCCCAGGAGGAGACACAGAGGCTGCAGTATAGACATCACAGAATGAGGCACAAGGGCTGCGGTATTGACATTACAGGAGGAGACTTGAGCTGTGGTATAGACATCACAGGAGGAAACATGGGCTGTAGTATAGACATCACTGGAGTAGATACAGAGGCTGCGGTATAGACTTCACTGGATTAGGCACAAGGGCTGCGGTATTGACATCACAGGAAGAGACATGGGCTGCAGTACAGACATCACAAGAGGTGACACATGGACTGCGGCTACAGTGTTCTGTGTTATGGGAGCACATTTGCGCTAACTCCGCACACAAAGTATGCCTTGACACTGCCACGGAACAGGACATAATCGTTCATTGCATGTGCTGCAGCTCTCAATAGTGAGTGCTCGTAGAACAAGAGAAAATTAAAAGGCTGGCAGAGTGTCAAAACACAGCTGCTGGCCAAACGCTGAGGCCCCCTGGATTCTGCTTGGCCTGCAGGCCTGATGTTCCCCACCCTTGAGTTATATGCTGAGGTTGCAGATTGCATAATTACATAGTGTAAGGACTCGAGCATGGACGCCAATAGCACAGAGTATTTCAGGGGAGACCATTGGCCACCCTTGCAACCTGTCCACAGTCCACTTATATGATTGTCATGAGTCAGTAGGTAAATATTCAGTGACATATAGGGGATGCAGATTGATCAGCTACATAGTGGAAGAAGCAGAATATCCAGCAGCACAGAGTGTGTCAGCAGAGAATATTAATCCTTTGGCAGGCTTCTTGGTCTGGAACAATCATCTTATTTTTCCTGTACAAAGCGTACAATGATCTGTTCTACCCTCTACATTCAGGTCCAGCACATTTCGCAGCAGTGTCTCTCTCATACGTGGCGATCAGTGGCTCAGGTACGGCCTCTTCTCTGCAGCTCAGAGTATGAAAATGCTTATTAATCTGCACAGCCAGATAAACATATCTAGTTTGTTTTCTCACCCGCTGCGCTCATCAGTGAAAGCGCACCGATCACAGGGCTGAGTGCTCATTAGCATCATAAGAATATATTACAGTGCACAACGCGGCTAATACCTGACTACCCCTGGACTAATGTTCACTCAAAGAAGGGTGTGGGCAAGGAACTCGCTCCTCCAAAACCCCCAAAATATCTGGCGGACTCAGGAGGATCAGTAATAATAGAGAATATCTTTCTTCAATTGGCTTAAGAACTAGTGCAAACAAAATAAAAGTTTTCCCAGTAGCGACTGATTAACCCCCGACGTTCGGCTGTAAAGGGTCGCTGTCACTTCAGCAAACTTTGCATAAAGTACAAGCATATATTTGAAATTGTCCTAACAAATAAATTGTCTTTCTCCATTGATGAGCCCCATCTATCCACCCATTCTCCGGTACTCATCATTCACTCTGAAATATTGTCATTATCTGTCTTGACTGAGGGATCAGGTTACATCTGCCTATTGAAGTCTATGGAGAGGAGAAGAACAGTATGAAAAAGGCAGAGAGAACAGACAGATCATTCTGCATACAGACACAGACAGATCATGCTGCAGAGAGACACAGACAGATCATGCTGCAGACAGATCAAGCTGTTGGGAGAATAAACTGATCATGCTACAGAGAGAATAGACAGGTCATACTGAAGAGAGACACAGACAGATCATGCTGCAGAGACACAGATCATGCTGCAGACAGAAACAGACAGATCATGTTCCACAGAGAATGGACAGATCATGATGCAGAGAGACACAGATAATGATGCAGCAAGACACAGACAGATCATACTGCAGAGAGACAGACAGATTGTACTGAAGAGAGACCTAGACAAACCATGCTACAGAGAGACACAGACAGCTCATGCTGCAGAGAGACACAGACAGATCATGATGCAGAGAGACAGACAGATCATGCTATAGACAGAAAAAGACAGATCATGGTGCAGAGAGAAATAGGCAGATCATGCTGCAGAGAGACATAGACAGATCGTACTCCAGAGAGACCCAGACAAACCATGCTGCAGAGAGACACAGACAGATCATGCTGCAGAGAAACACAGACATCATGATGCAGAGAGACACAGACAGATCATGATGGAGAGAGACACAGATCATGCTATAGAGAGAAAAAGACAGATCATGCTGCAGAGAGACACAGACAGATCATGCTGCAGAGAGAATAGACAGATCATGATGCAGAGATACAGACATCATGATGCAGAGAGACTCAGACAGATAATGCTGCAGACAGATCAAGCTGTAGAGTGATTAGACAGATCATACTGAAGAGAGACACAGACAGGTCATGCTGCAGAGACACAAGCAGATCATGCTGCAGACAGATCATGTTCCAGAGAGAATAGACAGATCATGATACAGAGAGACACAGACAGATAATGATGCGAGACACAGACAGATCATGCTGCAGAGAGACACAGACATCATGATGCAGAAAGACAGACAGATCATGCTGTAGAGAGAAAAAGACAGATCATAGTACAGAGAGAAACAGGCAGATCATGCTGCAGAGAGAATTGAGAATGCTGCAGAGAGATAGACAGATCATGATGCATAGACACAGATCATAATGCAGGGTGACCAGACAGATCATGATGCAGAGAGACACAGACAGATCATGATGCAGAGAGACCAGACAGATCATATTGCAGAGATACAGACAGATTATGTCGCAGAGAGACAGATCATGATGCAAAAGACACAGTCATATCATGATACATATTGATACATATTCAGATCATGCTGCTACTTTCTAGTAAATGTATCTGATCACTGCATTTATTATTATTGGTTACTGTGCAGTGTTGCATCTAGATGAGCGTGCCTCCATTATGGTGCTGGTCTTTGCGCTCACAAATCAGAGGGGCTTAGAGTTGGTCTTCATGGACCTTGGGTCAATTTTCCTTTTACCTTAATTAGAGATCCCCTTGTAGCTCAGCATAAAATTTTATTTCTACTCCAATAAATAATTTGCTTTTGTAGTCTTCTATAATTTATGCTTTTTTTCCCATTTGCAAACATGTTCTCACCTGATTGGCCACACATAACTCAGTGGGCAATTGCTGCCTTGGATCAAGCTGGGACGTCTTGCTGTGAGAGGGGCAGAGGGAGCCGCTATTCATTGTTGGGTTTTCAGAGTATGAGTATGATAAAAGTGAAGTGATTTTAGGTGTGGTGGTAATTTACAAGTTACAATTATGACAGCCCCTTTTCGGCACAGAGAGAAGAATTTCACAAGACTCATTGATATCAATGCAGCACTGTCATGTGTCACTCTTTGAGGTCTCTCTCCACGGTGGCTTATTTGGGACCCGGAATGCCCCTATGGGGTAAAAAGAGAGATGCTCTATATACAGACAAAGTTACTCCAGAACCCAAACTGCTCCTCAGGGTTAAATCCATTCCCCGTCCATTAAGTAATTGAAACACGATCTCTCCTTTGTGAAATCCGAACTGATAAACGATTCTCATCTAACACAATTATGGAACTTTATCTTAATTATATCAGCCGAGCTTCAAAGGTGGAACTTACTCGCTTTCCTCAATTTTGCATTTCATCTGGAAATGTGAACCGCGGCCGCTTCTATAAAGTGTAATTGACACCGGCGGAGATTCATACATTTCATCATCCATCTTTCCATTTACTAAGCTATCAGAAAAAGTTCAGAGCGGCGCTGCCCTCCTCGACATCTCCTCTCTTGTAGAGCTTACCCCTAAGTGACCTTCCACAAGCTCCATTATTCCTATGATACATCAGGAGTCTTTGTGTCTGCTGCCGAGGAGGCATCGGAGCTTATACCTGGCCTCGACTAACCTCCGCGTGCATAAATGTCAGGAAAATGACAAGATTATTCGGGACACAGTGACAAGAACTTGTAAGATAGGATCTGCGGACAAGAAGATGATCAGACGTGATCTGACTCACTTTCCAGGGCTCTGTAATGTAGACAGATGTAGCAGAGCCGAGACGGTGCTTACACAGATAGTATTAAATATTACGTTACTACATTTTTTATACAACCATCTCAACTCTACTACATCTTATTTGTCTTTGTGAACGCTTTTTCAAAAAAGAACAAAAAAAAGAGCAAAACTTCTACATGTCCTAATAGGGCATCTGAACCCCTGTAATAATGCATTCTAACCACTCTTGCAAATGTGCCCACCATTAAATTGTCCCAAAGTCCAATTTTTCAAGAAAACAAGCAAAACCGTCAACAGGCTGCAATTCACATCACAACGACCAGGTGGCCAAATAGAGACACATATAACGTACAGTAGACGTCTCCTGGCAGAGTATCATAACATTATATTTATTATTTCATTGTTGGTCTTCTCACTGCGCTCTCTTTGGGATAAGTGAAGCCAAGAGGAAAGTTAAGAAGGACACATCAGTGCAAATACGGTATATCTTTTTACGGATATTTGTGATCATTGTTTTTGTGGATTTGTTATCAATGGCAGAAAATTTGAAGGGTTCCTAAAAGCTTAATAAAAGAAGACATAGGATTGTTAGAAAACTTTAAAAATATAGAAAAAAGTTGGAAAAGCACTAATGAAGAATAAAAGATGTGTGAGTGGTCAGTCCACAAAGATCGACTTTCTACAAGTGTCCGACCTCATAAGAGTGAATATAGCCCCCCTATAGGACACTAACCCCACCTTGTGTATCAGACCCCATTGCACTTCCACTTTACACTGAAAGTGTGTTTGGATTACACATTTAATGAGTTTTTCTACACTTGCAAATTCCTTTAACAGTTTCTGCTGTCACCCCGAAAAATATATCCAGAGACCTTAATCTCGCTTTTACCTACAGATGTATCATTTCTTAAAGTTATTCCAAACAGTGATGTTGATCAAATCAACAATTAAAATTTGTTTCAAATTTTCTGAAGATTCTGAAATTTTGTAATTGTAATTGTAAGGATTCGGCAAAATGACGGTCTGTTGGACACCAATTTGCTGGATTCTTTTACGGACCGGGAAGGGGGTTATTATATATACAGTCATGGCCAAAAGTATTGACACCCCTGCAATTCTGTCAGATAATGCTCAGTTTCTTCCTGAAAATGATTGCAAACACAAATTCTTTGGTATTATTATCTTAATTTAATTTGTCTTAAATGAAAAAACACAAAAGAGAATGAAGCAAAAAGCAAAACATTGATCATTTCACACAAAACTCCAAAAATGGGCCAGACAAAAGTATTGGCACCCTCAGCCTAATACTTGGTTGCATAACCTTTAGCCAAAATAACTGAGCCCAACCGCTTCCGGTAACCATCAATGAGCTTCTTACAATGCTCTGCTGGAATTTTAGACCATTCTTTGGCAAACTGCTCCAGGTCCCTGATATTTGAAGGGTGCCTTCTCCAAACTGCCATTTTTAGATCTCTCCACAGGTGTTCTATGGGATTCAGGTCTGGACTCATTGCTGGCCACCTTAGAAGTCTCCCGTGCTTTCTCTCAAACCATTTTCTAGTGTTTTTTGAAGTGTGTTTTGGGTCATTGTCCTGCTGGAAGACCCATGACCTCTGAGGGAGACCCAGCTTTCTCACACTGGGCCCTACATTATGCTGCAAAATTTGTTGGTAGTCTTCAGACTTCATAATGCCATGCACACGGTCAAGCAGTCCAGTGCCAGAGGCAGCAAAGCAACCCCAAAACATCAGGGAACTTCCGCCATGTTTGACTGTAGGGACCGTGTTCTTTTCTTTGAATGCCTCTTTTTTTCTGCCTCTTTTTTTGTTGATGCCTTTGTCCAAAAAGCTCTACTTTTGTCTCATCTGACCAGAGAACATTCTTCCAAAATGTTTTAGGCTTTTTCAGGTAAGTTTTGGCAAACTCCTGCCTGGCTTTTTATATGTCTCGGGGTAAGAAGTGGGGTCTTCCTGGGTCTCCTACCATACAGTCCCTTTTCATTCAGACGCCGACGGACAGTACGGGTTGACACTGTTGTACCCTCGGACTGCAGGGCAGCTTGAACTTGTTTGCATGATAGTTTGGAGGTTCTTTATCCAACATCCGCACAATCTTGCCTTGAAATCTCTTGTAAATTTTTCTTTTCCGTCCACATCTAGGGAGGTTAGCCACAGTGCCATGGGCTTTAAACTTCTTGATGACACTGCGCAGGGTAGACACAGGAACATTCAGGTCTTTGGAGATGGACTTGTAGCCTTGAGATTGCTCATGCTTCCTCACAATTTGGTTTCTCAAGTCCTCAGACAGTTCTTTGGTCTTCTTTCTTTTCTCCATGCTCAATGTGGTACACACAAGGACACAGGACAGAGGTTGAGTCAACTTTAATCCACGTCAACTGGCTGCAAGTGTGATTTAGTTATTGCCAACACCTGTTAGGTGCCACAGGTGAGTTACAGGTGCTGTTAATTACACAAATTAGAGAAGCATCACATGATTTTTCGAACGGTGCCAATACTTTTGTCCACCCCCTTATTTATGTTTGGTGTGGAATTATATCCAATTTGGCTTTAGGACAATTCTTTTTGTGTTTTTTCATTTAAGACAAATTAAATGAAGATAATAATACCAAAGAATTTGTGTTTGCAATCATTTTCAGGAAGAAACTGAGTATTATCTGACAGAATTGCAGGGGTGTGAATACTTTTGGTCATGACTGTATGTATGAGAAAAAACATTATGCTTATCTGTCCTAGACCTTTACTTAACTCCTTATGCCAGCTTCCGGTCTCTCTTCTGTTCTTCCAGCATGGAAGCCACCTCTGGCACCCATCATTTACGTAGGGCTTCATGATGCTAGAACAGAAGATTGACTGATGTAGAGTCCCACATAAGTGATGGGTGCTACCCCCATGTGACTGCGTGGGCATCCATGATGGAAGAACAGAAGAGCGACAGGAGTGGAGGATTAGGAGCTGTGATGGCGGAGGTGGAATCAGGAGTCATGAGCAGTTGTAGGACAGCTGAATAAAATTAACATTGTAGTTTGCACAGGTTGAGTGATTATTTTTGGGTGCATGAGCATTCATTTGGCTTTCTCTATATTTTTGTGCAAGAACTTCTATCCAGTGTTGATACTGAAGCCCCTTTAAGTCTTCTCGGTGTTAACTTCTAATAGCGGTTGCATTGTTGGATGGCCTATTGTGTAACCTGCGGCCACCAGGGGAAGCCTCTTTCAACTTCTTATTTTGGTCTAAAAATAACCCACAATAGTTTTCGCTGGTATCAACCGCCGACTCCGCTCTCTCGTGTCTTCCTGCGTCTTATCAGGAATCTCAAACATTTTTTTTAAACATTTTTTCTGCTTTGTCTGTGCCACGATGATCTCATCTCCCCCCTCCGGGTCTTTGACACATCCAAGAAGTTACATTGTTTGCGTTTCATCTTATTAAAATAATTATTCACATTATCAAAACATCCTGCAAGATGTAAAGCATCAAATTCAGTTATGACAGAGTTATGGGATCAATCCTTATCTGGAGTAACAGGCTTAGCTCCCGTCATGTCATTGACACAATAAGTATGGCTCGCCACGTCCTATTTTCTCATGATGGGAAATGTACGGATTCATTTAGCAGATTAAACCGGAATGACATATAAATGGACGCACTTGTGTAAAGTAGGGCGCGAGAAACTCATTACAATAATAAAGGACGGACGCTCGGGAACTGATAAGCAATATTGCAATTTTCACTAGCTGAGCATTATTGAATAACCTCCAGCAGATCAACCATAAGCTAATGATTGCATCCAATTCATTGTGCATTGTGTGAAGCTATGGATGGGAAAGAAATGGAGGGATCCAGGGGATTAAGGTCTCATACACAAGGAGCAATTAAAGATCCACGTGGAACCGTTCCGGGCTGCACCACCATGTGCAAAATCACTATGGAAGAGCAAAACCCGGTGCACATCATAAATCTGAACCATACATACCTGTTGCTACCTTTATGTGAACAGTAGGGATTCTTTGTGGCTGAGTTTTTTTTCACAAGTTTTTGGAGCAGAATCTTTACAATAACTTTCCAAATTTCAAAACTTCTCAAAATCTTTCAGTTTCCCAGACTCCATGTGCACACAGCCTTCGGGGAAAATTTTGGAGGAGCATTCAAAGCGATCATTTCAAACTTTTGATTGGGCAGTGTCTAGTTTGGAGCATTTTCCATCAGAAGACCATTCATAGAAGTGACAGGCACTTTCTTTGGTTTTCCCATCAGGAATTTTTGCAAAACCTGATGCTAAAAAAAATGTACTAAAGATGTAGCATAGGAATGTCAAAGTGGTTATTCATAGAAATGAATAGGAAGAATCTTTCAGGTATTTTTGGAGCATTTTCTCAGGCAATTTTTTGAAGTGGTCCCTAAAAAGCTCCTAACAAAATGTAATGTTTACATACCTTCAGGAAATGTAGAGGTGTTATACTGTCCAACTGTGTTCCTCTTAATCTCTCTTTGTCGTTGTTTGTCTATCTTTGTCCCTCTTTGTTCATCTTTGTCCATATTTGTCTCTCTTTGTCTATATTTGCCCATCTTTATCCCTCTTTGCCCATCTTTGTCCATATTTGTCCATCTTTGTCCCTCCTTGTCTCTCTTTGTCCCTCTTTGTCCATCTTTGTTCCTCTTTGCCCATCTGTGTCCGTCTTTGTCCACCTTTGTCCCTCTTTGTCCACCTTTGTCCCTCTTTGTCCACCTTTGTCCCTCTTTGTCCATCTTTGTCCCTCTTTGTCAATCCTTGTACCTCTTTGTCCTTCGATGTCAATCTTTCTCCTTTTTCCATCTTTGTACCTCTTTGTCCCTCAATGTCCATCAATGTCCATCTTTGTCCCTTTTTGTCCATATTTGTCCCTCTTTGTCCCTTTTTGTCCCTTTTTGTCCATCTTTGTCCCTCTTTGTCCATCTTTGTCCATCAATGTCCATCAATGTCCATCAATGTCCATCAATGTCCATCAATGTCCCTTTTTGTCCATATTTGTCCCTCTTTGTCCCTTTTTGTCCATCTTTGTCCCTCTTTGTCCACCTTTGTCCCTCTTTGTCCATCTTTGTCCCTCTTTGTCAATCCTTGTACCTCTTTGTCCTTCGATGTCAATCTTTCTCCTTTTTCCATCTTTGTACCTCTTTGTCCCTTAATGTCCATCTTTGTCCCTTTTTGTCCATATTTGTCCCTCTTTGTCCCTTTTTGTCCATCTTTGTCCCTCTTTGTCCATCAATGTCCATCAATGTCCATCTTTGTCCCTTTTTGTCCATATTTGTCCCTCTTTGTCCCTTTTTGTCCATCTTTGTCCCTCTTTGTCCCTCTTTGTCCCTCTTTGTCCATCTTTGTCCATCTTTGTCCATCTTTGTCCCTCTGTGTCCATCTTTGTTCCTCTTTATCCATCTTTGTTCCTTTTTGTCCATCTTTGTCCCTCAATGTCCATCTTTGTCCCTCTTTGCACCTCTTTGTCCTTCTTTGTCCCTTGATGTCCACCTTTGTCCCTTTTTGTCCCTCTTTGTACCCCTTTGTCCATCTTTGTCCATCTTTGTCCATCTTTGTCCATCTTTGTCCTTCTTTGTCCATCTTTTCCCATCTTTATCCATCTTTTTCCATCTTTGTACCTTTTTGTGCATCTTTGTCCATCTTTGTCCCTCGATGTCCCTGCTCCCATGTGGCATAAAAGCTGCATTTTTTTTCTGCTGCATATTTTTGTGTAAAAAAAAAGTAAATCCCCTTTAAACTGTCCAACCAAAGTGAATGACATCTTGTGAAAACTCCAGTCCACCGTATTTCACCACTGAATAGAATTATAGGAAATGTATTTGCACACTCCATTCTGTCAGCCATGATCATAATATGAGCTTACTGGAATCAGAGCAGGAGAAGCGCCTCTCACCTGATGACGTCTTCTGCTCCTTTTTTGATAAGCCGCTGTGTCATCATTTGTGGCATGATGCACGTGGTTCGACTTGAAGCATTTTTTTTTCAAGCTGTAAAAAAATGCATAAAAAATGTTTTTAAGGACAGAATCCCAGCTTTCCTGTACATGTGATATTTACAGCTTGTGCTGCTGCTACACGTGTAGCCTCCGCATGTCATCTCCGCGCGTCAGCAGAGACAACAAGTATAACCACAGAAACGTCAGGAATTAGGATGACTGCACTATGTGAACAGAGCAGATTTGCTGCGGTATCTTCAATTCGAGGCTTTATTTGCAAATTTTGACTTTTCTATTGATGTTATTATGGAAAATCTGCAATAAAACTAAGTTCCATTTGCAACAGATGATTTAAGATCTTTCACCTCAGGTCAATTCTGCCAATTGTAAAAATCTACAGCAGAATTATTCCAATTCCATCCATAAGGCAGCAAATTTTTTAAAGAAATCTTCAGCACTTCCATGACAAGGGGAACTCTGCATTGATGTTTTTTCCATCCAGCACTTCAGTCCACCCATGTATATGTTGGAGACCATGGAGTCACCCGCTCTGTGGCCCCGTGGCCTGTCTTGGCACTGTATGGTGCAGAGTACTGCTTAGGCTGTGTAATGTTGGAGCATGTGGTTTCAGCATATGCTTAATTTGCTAGGCGGGGGCTGAATATTTCTCTGTTGGGGTCCATCTTTAGTGGCCACTTAACTTATAATGATTGTGTATTATTGAATAGAAATATCTGATTGAGACTTCCATATCAGTTGTCAATTACCCGGAGCTATTATCAGGACGCAGCGCAGATAATAATTCCCATACAATGGGATATTGACTGTGCAAGCGCTAATGGGCAGGTGAGGGAGGGGTGGGGGTATTAAAGGGCAACCGACATTAGAAAACATTAATAGCAATCGGAAAGAAATAGCCCGTAACTTTCACTGATAGCCAAACCACTTAAGGTAATTATAAATAATAAGAGTTGGTAGGAAGCAGAAATGTTTGGGAAGCGGCACTATCTATATTATTACCTCATGGGCTTTCAGGCTTTTATGGACGTCTGTGGGTCGGAGCTGGAATGCTTTTTGCTGCGAGTTCCATTCTCCATAATGACTGGATGTCTTATAGAGAAAACGTACACTTGTCTGACATGCTGAACACAGAAATTATATCCCAAGGGATCCGCATGGCGATAATTGAAGTTCTATCCACCGGAGATGCCATTAAAGAGATACTACCGTGAAAATAGATGCTTTTATGCGTCATCTAGGAATGATTACAGGTGCTCCGTGCAGGTGTAAAGTACGTACTTCTTAAGTCTTTACTGTTATGATTCCTCCACTCACTGTGTGTTAGGGATGCAGTGAGTGACAGCTCAGTCATCCTATGGATTTCAGAGGCATGCTTGGCCATCAGTTTTGTGAATGGAATAGCCTGGCCGCCCAATCAAGGATATGGGCATGTTGGGCTATTTCCTGCTGAGTTTCCTCCAGGTGTCACTCTTTCTGGGTGATTACCAGGCTATTTAGCTGGCTGGCAATGGTCAGATCATTGCCAGTCATAGCTTTGTACAGTGCCTTGTATGTGTGCCTTGTTCCTTGTGTGTGCCTTGTGCCCTGTGTTCTGCTGTTCTGATCTTTGTTATCTGACCTTGGACTTTTCCTTTTGTCTATTTGCTTGTCTTGCCCCTTTGCCAATAGCTTACTCTGATCTTTGTTACCTGACCTCGGTTTTTGGCTATTTGGTTGATTTGCCTACTTTGCCATTGACGTGCTCAGGTCTTTGTTGCCTGACTTTGGACTTTGCTTTTTGACTATTTGTTTGTCTTGTCCCTTTGCCATTGACTTGCTCTGATCTTTGTTGCCTGACCTCAGACTTTGCCTTTTGACTATTTGTTTGTCTTGCCCCTTTGCCATTGACGTGCATTCGGTATTTGACCCCAGACTCCTTGACTCCCCTGTCTCATGGCTTGTCCATGAGAAGTGACTAGTCACTGTAACATTTACATTCTTTTATGGATGGTTCATTTACAAAAAAAGGAAAAGATGTAAGATTTATACCGCTATATCTGCATGATATCAAATTTAACTCCATTACAGCTCCATATGAGTCCATGGGGAGCAGATACTCAGTGATTGAGGCTGTCAACAGTTAAGTTACTCCATCCTCAAGACTCTTAAGCTCAAAAGGAAGTGGGAATGTGATCAGCTAATTCAAGTTAGGCAGAATTAATCTGCTGATGACTGACTGGTGGTAATGTCCAGGCTCTGTGAATGAGAGTAGAGGAGCAATTTGCCATAGAAGGGACTATTCTTGTGCTGGCAGGAAGTAGTGTCAACCTACCATACAGGGAGAATATCAATGAAAAGAGATCTGCATGTGGCAATAGCCAATATTAACTTTGAGAGGATGGGGGACAATGAGGGAATGAATTGGCATAATATAACCTTGGATAGATGCTTGTGGCCCATTTTACCTTCAATTAGTTTGTTTTCCTATTTCCACAAGTATGGAAGGTAAGTAACCATCTGTTTCGGCAGTTTTTTAGCTTGGGTGACCCACCCCCCTAAGTGCATCGTGAGGCGCGGTGTGGACTAAATGTGTTACAGCGAGGTTTGTGGGACTAATAGTGGTTTATTCCACTTACCTGGTGCCCCTTCAGTGCTCCCAGCTCCTCTGCTTTTCCCAAGTTCATACCTTATATACTGTATTTCTTTATTAATGCAAATTTGGTTGCTTTGGTTCCAGCTAAAGGAACGGAGCTTAAATGCAAAGGCGAAAACCTTTGTCAAATGTCAACATTGAGGAGATCAGGGCAAATCTGGGCTTGAGTAGGCAACATACATCCTTGAGGACCCCATAGTTAAAAAGCTGATGTTGGTGTAGACAGGGAACCATGTAACTGAGTCATTATATAGTCCACCTTTACTTATCTACACCTGCACCCAGCTCCAAAAGGTTTGACACAGTGTCAACTTTGAGAAGGTCAGTAAGCATCAAGACCATCAGAAAACCTTGAGCATATGCCAGGTTTAAGTTGAAGCTTTGGCACAATGTCAATGTTGAGGAGGTCACAGGACAGCAGGGGAAGAGTAGACATTATACAACCTTGTGTAGATAACAGGGAACAATTGGGGACTTTATAGTTGTCTGTCTATGGGTGGTGGAGATAAGGAACCCACCATCAAGGAGTCAACTACCAAACCTAGTTGGGGCCACCTGTTTCAGGGCAAATGGTTTCTTCATGGAGGTGCTCAAGTCATAACTCTGAGGAGATCATGGGAAATGAGGACATGAGTAGATAATCTTGGCTAAATGACTGGCCATGATTTAAGACTAAATAATTGTCAACTCAAAAGTGGGGTAGACAAGGGTCTCAAGAATTACCCAAGTGTCTACATTTACTTATCTCCCACTCCAGGAGTCCAGGAGAGATGGGTTATTCTTCATGCGAAGTGCTCTGGTTGTAGCCCCTATCTCCTCCACCTTTCTATATCCATATCTTTAGTGCTTCATTTGGTGGCTCTGGCTCCGACATCTTTCACTCTGTTCCATCACACCAGCGTTCAGACTATCTCAGGAAAACAAGTGGTAACAAGTTTAGAATAAATCACTTCGCTCCTTAAACATCTTTCTACATAATAGAAATGACAAAATCAAAGTGGTTTTAGTGAGGAGAAGAAGAAGAGAGAATCTCGGCCGTACAGGAACCGATGAATGAGCAGAATCTTAAACAAGTTGGTGGCAGATGCAGAAGGAAGCAAACGTCACCGGCGTCCCGGTTGATCAATCAATTAGATGATTGGTATTGACTAGTGATACGTGGGAGTTACATCCTAACTCGTTGTCAGTGACCAGAGTTGATTATCACCCAGGGAGACATCCCAAGTCATTAGTCACATGAACCTGTCAGCCACCAATGTAGGCGCCATTTATAAAAGGAAAATTATTGGGAATATTATAGATTTATGGAAATAAAGGGATGGCGTATGGTTGGAAATAATTGACCGAGCGGTGGGAAAATAACATCAAAACCCGAGTGACCGGTCTAATGGATGGACCTGCTTTGCATTTCCTAAACATGAGTCTGAATTATTAAACACGCATTTACAAGAGGCTCTATATCTTGTGGGCAGGCGGCTATTAAGCCACCATTGCCGATTCTTGAAGGCTTGTTAGACTTTTGTTTTTAACTGGATGAGTGCGGACCAAGAATGATGGATCCACGCAGGTATCCCATTGCCATTCTGCTAAGTGCAGAACAAGAAAATACACAAACAATTGGCTGATATATATGGGTGATGTCACGGTGCCCGTCTGGGACATGATGACATAATTTTGGGGGCTACACAGTGGTATATGGCAATAAAGAGATTAAGAGGACGGCGACTCTAGTGTCATCTATTAGAGGTAGTGAACCTAAAATTGAATACTGACCCTATAACATGACTTAGAAAAAGAAGCCAAACCAGAAACGCCATGTGCAGGGAGTATTACATGGCCAATAAGTCTCCATATGCCAAATTGGTGCTCTCCACAAGGAGAAACATTCCCCCTTAGCTCCCTTGTCAGAGGCCTCTCACCCAGTCTTATTCCCCCTTAGATCCCCTGTCAGAGGCCTCTCACCCAGTCTTATTTCCCCTTAGATCCTCTGTCAGATGCCTCTCACACAGTCTTATTCCCCCTTTTATCCCCTGTCAGAGGCCTCTCACCCAGTCTTATTTCCCCTTAGATCCTGTGTCAGAGGCCTCTCACCCAGTCTTATACCACCTTTCATCCCCTGTCAAAAACCTCTCACTCAGTCTTATTCCCCCTTAGATCCCCTGTCAGAGGCCTTTCACCTAGCCTTATTCTCCCTTAGATCCCCTGTCAGAGGCCACTCACTCAGCCTTATTCCCCCTTTGATCTCCTGTCAGAGGCCTCTCACTCAGCCTTATTCCACCTTAGATCCCCTGTCAGAGAGGCCTTTCACCCAGCCTTATTCCACCTTAGACCCCATCAGAGGCCTCTCACTCAGCCTTATTCCACCTTAGATCCCCTGTCAGAGGCCTTTCACTCAGCCTTATTCTACCTTAGATCCCCTGTCAGAGGGCTCTCACTCAGCCTTATTCCACCTTAGATCCCCTGTTAGAGGCCTTTCACCCAGCCTTATTCCCCCTTAGATCCCTTTTCAAAGACCTCTAACCCAGCCTTATTCCCCTTAGATCCTCTGTCAGAGGCCTCTCATCCAGCCTTATTCCCCCTTAGATTCTCTGTCAGAGGCCTCTCTCCCAGCCTTATTCCCCCTTAGATCCTCTGTCAGAGGCCTCTCACCCAGCCTTATTCCCCCTTAGATCCTCTGTCAGAGTCCTCTCACCCAGCCTTATTCCCCCTTAGATCCCCTGTCAGAGGCCTCTCACTCAGACTTATTCCCCCTTAGAGCTCATGTCAGAGGCCTCTCACCCAGCCTTATCCCCCCTTAGATCTCCTGTCAGAGGCCTCTCACCCAGCTTTATCCCCCCTTAGATCTCCTGTCAGAGGCCTCTCACCCAGCTTTATCCCCCCTTAGATCTCCTGTCAGAGGCCGCTCACCCAGCTTTATCCCCCCTTAGATCTCCTGTCAGAGGCCTCTCACCCAGCTTTATCCCCCCTTAGATCTCCTGTCAGAGGCCTCTCACCCAGCCTTATCCCCCTTAGATCTCTTGTCAGAGGCCTCTCACCCAGCTTTATCCCCCCTTAGATCTCATGTCAGAGGCCTCTCACCCAGCCTTATCCCCCTTAGATCTCTTGTCAGAGGCCTCTCACCCAGCTTTATCCCCCCTTAGATCTCATGTCAGAAGCCTCTTACTGAGCCGTATTCCACCTTAGATCTCCTGTCAGAGGCCTCTCACCCAGCCTTATTTCAGCTTAGATCCTCTGTCAGATTCCTTTCACTCAGCCTTATTCCACCTTATATCTTCTGTCAGAGGCCTCTCACCCAGCCATATTCCCCCTTTCATCCCGTCAAAGGCCTCTCACCCAGCCTTATCCCCCCTTAGATCTCCTGTCAGAGGCCTCTCATCCAGCTGTGTTCCCCCTTAGATTGCCTGTCAGTGGCCTGTCACCCACTCTTATTCCCCCTTAGATCCCCTGTCAGGTGCTTCTCACCCAGTCTTATCCCCCTTAGCTCCACTGTCAGAGGCCTCTCACCCAGTCTTATGCCCTCTTAGAGCTCCTGTCAGAGTCCTCTCACCCAGCCTTGTTCTCCCTTAGATCTCCTGTCAGAGGCCTCTCACCCAGCCTTATCCCCCCTTAGATCCCCTGTCAGGTTCTTCTCACCCAGCCTTATCCCCCTTAGGTCCACTGTCAGAGGCCTCTCACTGTCTTATCCCCCTTATAGCTCCTGTCAGAGACCTCTCATCCAGCCTTGTTCCCCCTTTGATCTCCTGTCAGAGGCCTATCACCCAGTCTGATTCCCCCTTAGATCTCCTGTCAGAGGTAACTCACCTAGCCCCACCAGATCACCTACTTTGCACTGATGAGGGGTAAACTCAATGAAACACATCTTGGTTTGGCTACTTATTACAAGTCATCCATTATTTCCACACACCTAGGTTCACCCTCCGCAGTTTGATAAAGACGTGGTGTCTTTTATTCAGTCCCTAATTTAAAGTTCCAGACAGGATTTTCGGAGCCATTAGACATATTGAATCCAGAAAACACCAGGTAACTCAGGCAGACTCAGTGGTAAATGGATGACTGCCTTGCTTCTATTGCATCTTCAATATCTGCCGCCAAGTGGAACGCTTCTCTTCTCAGCCCAGGTGTTTAAGAACACATCTGATAAGCGTCGGCTGCCAGCGCAGGTTTATTGCTGTGACCATTTCTAATGTGGTTTTCAAAGAAAAGTTACTGGAAAGGAGAAGTTCCAAGGCAAGGACTCCGCCGCGTGCCCCCGGATTATCTTTTCTGCTACCTGTGTCCTTGTTTGCTTATGTTGGAAGAAATATACTTTTAAGTCATCAGGAAGAAAAAATATCTCAAAGGTTTAATGTGCAATTGGATTTCCATTGACAAAACGCCCTTGAGAAGCTATTTACTGTCTAAAGTAAGAAGTGAGCAAAAACCCGGGGGAGGAATTCATATTGAGCCAAAGTGATACATATTGAATATATCACGGGGAAAATGCATCATAACGTGATTATTCCTTATAAATGTGAATATAACCTGCACTGCAGCTAAGACTGCTCAAGGAAAAAGACAGAGCAAAAAGCAAACAAAAATAATATATACTGCACAAATATGAATACACAGAAAATAACAAGTTTGTATATACATTATGTTATCCTGAATTATACTCCAGAGCTGCTCTCACTATTCTGCTGGTGCAGTCACTGGGTACATACAATACATGACTGATCCGGAGTTACATCCTGTATTATACCCCAGAGCTGCACTCACTATTCTGCTGGTGCAGTCACTGTGTACATTCATTACATGACTGATCCTGAGTTACATCCTGTATTATACCCCAGAGCTGCACTCACTATTCTGCTGGTGCAGTCACTGTGTACATACAATACATGACTGATCCTGAGTTACATCCTGTATTATACCCCAGAGCTTCACTCACTATTCTGCTGGTGCAGTCACTGTGTACACACATTACATTACTGATCCTGGGTTACATCCTGTATTATACTCCAGAGCTGCACTCACTATTCTGCTGTGTAGTCACTGTGTACATACCTTACTGATCTTGAGTTACATCCTGTATTATACCCCAGAGCTGCACTCACTATTCTGCTGGTGCAGTCACTGTGTACATACATTACATTACTGATCCTGAGTTACATCCTGAATTATACACCAGAGCTGCACTCACTATTCTGCTGTGCAGTCACTGTGTACATATGCAGCGCCCCAGAGACCTGGTCGTTGCAGTAACATCGCTCCGCCGCTAAGGGGAGTGATGGTACGTCTGATGGCACTGAAGGAGTTCACCTGACCAGGTATCACAGACACCAATACACTTCATAGTCTGGCCTCCAGGGGGAGCAAAGGGCACTATGTATTAGGCCACTCCTCACAGTCTGGTAAAACTGGGGGTTAGATAGAAAGTGATTCAGAAAGCTGACTGGGTTGGAACCAGGCAACATCCTGTGGCAGAGGGTGTTGCAGGGGAAGATTCAGGGGGGTCCCTGTCAGGGGTGGGATCCTGACAGAGGCCTAGCGAACAGAAAGAACGTTACGGGACCGCACCTGCACTTCATCGCGGCGGTACCCCAAGAAAGGACAAGAAGCGAGGTTTATTGTGAAGAGTGAGAAACGAGATCAAAGCAACAAGGAGAAAACACCAGTAGGAGTCGTGCTGTAAGATCGAGGCAACATCCTACTGAGGCGTGTAGCCGGTGGCCGGAAACGCCGAGGAAGTACTGGCTCCAAGCCTTACTTCAAACCAATGGCAGGACAGTCAGTTATAGGCGGGCTGTCTCACCTAAATCACCTAAGCAGACATAGGGGGCAACAGTGGGAGAGGGGCGACTCTAGGGTCCCGGAAGAACTCCAGGCCTACCCATCATACGGGTGCGTCCTAGCCATATCATCTGGGGGACGGAGAAGAACATCAGAATCAGTTGTGAGGGAACATCAGAAACAGACACAACAGTTGTGAGGACTATCCCATGGTGCTCAGCAGGGAAGGACTACAACACACAAGCGCTAGAAGGAAGGCACAGATTTCCACCTGCAAAGGGAGCTCTGGAGGTGCCATCGGACCGGCCGGTCTCAGACAGCCCTGTTAACCGTACTCTGGATTGAGGTTCCTGAAGCCTTCAGTAAAGAGGTAAAGAGACTGCAACCCTGTGTCCTCGTTATTCATCGTACCTTGCACCACACATCATCACTCTCAACTTTCATTGGACGCCCCTTATCAGGGTCACGGACCGGGTCTAGCCACCATGACAATCCCAGAACTGAGACAGAGAGGCCCGGTACCGGGTATCCCTCGGCCCTGCGACTGTGGGGGCACTCCAACTTGGCGTCACGAACCGGATCTACTTAAGCCTGAAGAATCAGGTCATGTGTGCCTTGGAACTGTGATTTATTGTGCTTGGACTGTGACTTCTTGCAAAGACTGTGTATTGCTACCTGCCGCCAAGAGTTCCCGCCAAAACCGCCGCCATTACAGCGCTAAGGAGAGCGCAGGAGAAGAAGGGCGTGGAGTGGGCATAGACAAGCTGAAGAGCGCGAAAGACAATGGCCGCCCAGTCTAAATATTTTTGTACCATGAGGACGTGTCCGTCAGCGGCCGAGATCTGCCTCCTAATCCTCAATGGAGGGCGGAGACAGCGAAAAAGAAACCGCCTACGAAGGAGAGAGCAGGAAAAGGGCCCGGAGGTGACCCACGTGGAGGATGCAATGGTTGACCGCTCCGATCCAGAGTCGGAAGCTCCCCCAGCTACCCGGAGGAGTATGGAGGCCAAACCTCCACGGCCGATGTGGACCTCCTGCAGCTCAGGATCGACGATCTGGTCGGACAGCTCCTTCAGCTGCGGGTGGAAGCCAAGACCGCACCCCAGGAGGTTCCAGCAGAGGGGTTCCTGGCCCCGGTCCCTGCATCGCGGTTGGAGTTGCTGCCGGCACCACCACCGATGTCGCCGTCGGTGGGACCGGTCACGAGAGAAGACACTGCACCGGCCGGTAAGCCCGCCGACCCTGCCCCGTTAGCGGAGGATCTACTAGTGGGCCCAGTTCCAGCACCACCTCCCCCTGGGACCCACCGGCTCCAGCGCCTCCTCCACTGGGACCAGGCCACCGGCATGGAGCACCTTCTGAAGGCCCCGATCGCGCCAGTCACTCTGCCGGGCGCAGTCTACGCTGAACGTACGGTGTGCCACTGGGTGAACCCTGGGTCCAACTTTATGGGGTTCCCCGGGGTGGCGACCCAGGACGGGGAGATGGTGGAGGCCCTCAGCTGGGAGGAGTATCGGGTCCAGCTAGACCAGCAGTGGGAGGAACAGGAGCGGAAGACCCAGGCCGGGTGGAGGGCCTACCATCAGCGGGACCGGGAGGTAAAGGACCAGGCCCGTAAGGACCCCACCGCTCACCAGGCCCCGCGCAGGCAGGGCATCGTTATTGCCTTTAAGCTCCATGGAGGCTGGGGCTTCATCAAAGAGCCGGGCTTGTACGTCGAGGTATTCGTCAACCGGAGAGATGTCGATTCCCATCTGAGGGAGGGTCATCCGGACCGGGACCTCTACCCAGGGGACCAGGTTACCTACACCCGGCACTTTGGGGAGAAGGGGTGGTTCGCATTGAATGTCCGCAAGCGGTGCGACCCCGTGACACCCCCAACCAAGGTGCCAGTCAAGCAGCTCCCTGCGGCAGAGACACCCTCCTGCGATCAGCCCACTGTTAGCACCAAGACCACGGCAGCTACACCAACTTGCACCGTTGTTACCACTGTGGTAGCTGGAAGTCCGGCCGCAGTGGTGACGAGTACCCGGGTCGGATTGGGATCTAAGACCGTGGGTACCCAGACCCCTGCCTGGAGTGAAGGGGCATCTGGCACAACGCCGGGAGGCCGCAGGTACCCGGGCGGATGGCCCCGCCCACTGCTGCCTGCAGGAAGGCCGCCAGAATCCGAGTGAAATCTCTGTTATCTGCAAATTGTATATAGTTAACTGTTTGTCTTTCCATGTATTTCTGCTGCTATAACCCGACTAGGGTTAACTCTTAAAGGGATCCCTTAGTTTACCCGGGATCCCTATTTTTGCCTTTTTGTTTTGTTTTCGTTTATCACTGTTGAAAAGAGCTGCTGGATCATGAACACTGCATGATTACAAACTTATTGTAAATAGTTTGCACCTTCTTAAAGGTGCCCATTACTGGTTTTACAAGAAACAGAACTGTTTGCGAAGAAACTGTTCCTGGAAACAGTACAGAAATTCCTGCTGCAAACGGATTTGCAGCCTGAGAGGTTGCGCTACCTCAGAGAGATTTGGTTCCCTCTTAAAGGGAACGTTCACCAATAGCACTTAAAGTATAATGTTGCCTTAAGAGAAGTAGTAATAATGTTTATATGTAGAAGTAACATGTAGTCAGCTAGTTAGTTATAGAAAATGTTAGATAATGTTGTTAGAGACTAAGGACAGGGGAGTGAACCCGTACGGGGTTAGATGGTGAGTCCTCCTAGGAGCCATACAGAGATGGCTCAGTGATCTTGTGCTGAGAGAGAGGTTGATAAGTCCTATACTGTGTATAGAAAGAGAAAGGCAGTAGGCCCAGACGAGGAACTAGGCGGTCCTGCAAAAGAGCGAGAGGCAGTAGGCCTGGGGCAGATAGACAGGCGGCCCTGTGAATGTAAAGTTGGAAAAATGAAGAAAAGTTGATTAGCATTGTAGTGTTTTATAGTAAGCCTTTAGTGAATTCAGCTTATACGTCCTTAGAGGCAAAGTTAAATTATTGTTCAGAAATTGCACTTAGTAGAATACCCGGTTGGGTAATAGAAGTTATTTATAGTCTGTTGTTTAAAATATTTAACCATGTTTGTAACGTTTAAGAGTCCTCACCTCCCATAAAGGGAAGCACTGTTCTTATTACTTGTTATTGCATTTCAAAATTATATGTCTTTTTGCTGACATGTATTGTTGTTTTCTTCCCAGTCCGGGAGTACTGGATTTAACCGGGGGGGAGTGCAGCGCCCCAGAGACCTGGTCGTTGCAGTAACATCGCTCCGCCGCTAAGGGGAGTGATGGTACATCTGATGGCACTGAAGGAGTTCACCTGACCAGGTATCACAGACACCAATACACTTCATAGTCTGGCCTCCAGGGGGAGCAAAGGGCACTATGTATTAGGCCACTCCTCACAGTCTGGTAAAACTGGGGGTTAGATAGAAAGTGAGACAGAAAGCTGACTGGGTTGAAACCAGGCAACATCCTGTGGCAGAGGGTGTTGTGTTATGATCTGGTGACTTTGGAGCCGCATGAACTTTCTCTGGAGCAGGTGGAAACTGTACTGACCGCAAAACCTGAACTAACACCGCAACTAGAAGTAGCCGTGGGGTGTGCCTAACAAACCCTAGACACCTCGACACAGCCGGAGGACTAAATACCCCTATAGATGGAAATAGGAATACTACCTTGCCTCAGAGCAGAACCCCAAAGGATAGGCAGCCCTCCACGAATATTGACTGTGAGTAGGAGAGGAAAGACACACGCAGGCAGAAAACAGGATTCAGCAAAAGAGGCCACTCTAGCTAAATAGGGAAAGATAGGACAGAATACTAAGCGGTCAGTATTAAAACCCTTCCAAAAATATCCACAGCAGATAATACAAAAAGTTCCACAATCTAACTAAAGACATGGAATGTATATCTGCCACTCCAGAGAATCCAATAAGACTGAGAAAATACTGACACAATCTAAGCTGGACAAAAAAAAACACTGAATAGCACAGAATTATTAAGCACACAGCATGTGTGCCACAGAAACCAAAACCAGACACTTATCTTTGCTGATTTGGCAGAAGGCAGAAGGAACCAAACCAGGACCAAAACCTCCCAACAACCATGGACAACTGGCAAGGACTAATGAATCCTGCACGCCTAAATACCCCAGTCAGAACTGCAATCAGCAGATACACCTGACCAGGACTGCAACTCAGGGACAACTGCATTACCACCTACAACCACCGGAGGGAGCCCAAAAGCAGAATTCACAATAGTACCCCCCCCTTGAGGAGGGGTCACCGAACCCTCACCAGAGCCCCCAGGCCGATCAGGACGAGCCAGATGAAAAGCATGAACCAAATCAACAGCATGGACATCAGAGGCAAAAACCCAAGAATTATCCTCCTGGCCATAACCCTTCCATTTGACAAGATACTGAAGCCTCCGCCTCGAAAAACGAGAATCCAAAATCTTCTCAACCACATACTCCAACTCCCCATCAACCAACACGGGCCAGAGGATCAACAGAGGGAACAACGGGTACCACATATTTCCGCAACAAAGATCTATGGAAGACATTATGGATAGCAAAAGAGGCCGGAAGCGCCAATCGAAAAGACACCGGATTAATAATCCCAGAAATCCTATAAGGACCAATAAACCGAGGCTTAAACTTAGGAGAAGAAACCTTCATAGGAACATGACGGAAAGACAACCAGACCAGATCCCCAACCTGAAGCCGGGAACCAGCACACCGACGACGGTTAGCAAAACGTCGAGCCTCCTCCTGAGACAACACCAAATTGTCCACCACATGAGCCCAAATCTGCTGCAACCTGTCAACCACCGAATCCACACCAGGACAGTCAGAAGGCTCAACCTGCCCAGAAGAAAAACGAGGATGAAAACCAAAATTACAAAAAATAGGCGAAACCAAAGTAGCCGAACTAGCCCGATTATTAAGGGCAAACTCGGCCAATGGCAAAAAGGCCACCCAATCATCCTGATCAGCAGACACAAAGCATCTCAAATAAGTCTCCAAGGTCTGATTAGTTCGCTCGGTTTGGCCATTTTTCTGAGGATGAAATGCAGAGGAAAAAGATAAATCAATGCCCAGCCTAGCACAAAAGGCCCGCCAAAACCTAGAAACAAACTGGGAACCTCTGTCAGACACAATATTCTCCGGAATACCATGCAAACGAACCACATGCTGAAAAAACAACGAAACTAAATCTGAAGAGGAAGGCAATTTAGGCAAAGGCACCAAATGAACCATCTTAGAAAACCGGTCACAAACAACCCAGATAATCGACATCCTCTGGGAAACCGGAAGATCAGAAATAAAATCCATAGAAATATGCGTCCAGGGCCTCTCAGGGACCGGCAATGGCAAAAGCAACCCACTAGCACGTGAACAACAAGGCTTGGCCCGCGCACAAGTCCCACAGGACTGCACAAAAGAACGCACATCACGTGATAAAGAAGGCCACCAAAAGGACCTACCAACCAAGTCTCTGGTACCAAAAATACCAGGATGACCAGCCAACACAGAACAGTGAACCTCAGAAATCACTCTACTAGTCCATCTGTCAGGAACAAACAATTTCCCCACTGGACAACGATCAGGTCTGTCAGCCTGAAATTCCTGAAGAACCCCTCGTAAATCAGGGGAAATAGCAGAAAGAACCACCCCTTCTTTCAGAATGCCGACCGGTTCAAGGACCTCAGGAGAATCAGGCAAAAAACTCCTAGAAAGGGCATCAGCCTTAATATTCTTGGAACCCGGAAGATACGAGACGACAAAATCAAAACGGGAAAAAAACAAGGACCATCGAGCCTGTCTAGGATTCAGCCGCTTGGCAGACTCGAGGTAAATCAAATTCTTATGATCGGTCAAGACCACAATACGGTGCTTAGCTCCCTCAAGCCAATGTCGCCACTCCTCAAATGCCCACTTCATAGCCAACAACTCCCGATTGCCGACATCATAATTGCGTTCAGCAGGCGAAAATTTACGGGAAAAGAATGCACACGGTTTCGTCAAGGAACCAACATGATCCCTCTGGGACAAAACGGCCCCTGCGCCAATCTCAGAAGCGTCAATCTCAACCTGAAACGGAAGGGAAACATCCAGTTGGCGCAACACCGGAGCAGAAGTAAATCGACGTTTAAGCTCCTGAAAGGCAGAAACAGCCGCAGAGGACCAATTCGCCACATCAGCGCCTTTTTTCGTCAAATCGGTCAAGGGTTTAACCACTCTGGAAAAGTTAGCAATGAAACGGCGATAAAAATTTGCAAAACCCCAAAATTTCTGAAGGCTCTTTACGGACGTGGGTTGAATCCAATCATGAATGGCCTGAACCTTAACCGGATCCATCTCAATAGATGAAGGAGAAAAAATAAAACCCAAAAAAGAAACCTTCTGCACCCCAAAGAGACACTTAGACCCCTTCACAAACAAAACATTGTCACGAAGGATCTGAAATACCATCCTGACCTGTTCCTCATGAGACTCACAATCATCAGAAAAAATCAAAATATCGTCCAAATATACAATCAAGAATTTATCAATATAAGTCCGGAAGATATCATGCATGAAAGATTGAAAAACAGATGGAGCATTAGTGAGCCCGAATGGCATCACAAGGTATTCAAAATGGCCTTCGGGCGTATTGAACGCAGTTTTCCATTCATCACCCTGCTTAATACGAACAAGATTATATGCCCCCCGAAGGTCAATCTTCGTAAACCAACTAGCCCCCTTAATCCTAGCAAACAAATCGGAAAGCAAAGGTAAAGGGTATTGAAACTTGACCGTGATCTTATTCAAGAGGCGATAATCAATACAGGGTCTCAAGGAGCCATCCTTCTTAGCAACAAAAAAAAATCCCGCTCCCATCGGTGAAGAAGATGGCCGAATATGCCCTTTCTCCAAAGACTCCTTAACATAACTCCGCATAGCGGTATATTCCGGCACAGACAGGTTGAAGAGTCAGCCCTTAGGAAACTTACAGCCTGGAATCAAATCAATAGCACAATCACAGTCCCTGTGTGGTGGAAGAGAACTGGACTTGGGCTCATCTAATACATCCTGAAAATCAGACAAAAACTCTGGAATTTCGGAAGAGGAAGAAGAGGAGATGGACATTAAAGGAACATCTGTTATGGACCTGGTGGTTAGGAGCACCCGGAATGACCTGATGAGTAAACTAGAAATCGGAACAAACTCTGGGAAAGTGGTAACTCTGCTGACCGCAACCGCTACTCCTATCACACACACTAGAAATAGCCGTGGAGCGTACCTAACTCTCCCTAGACGCCTCTTCACAGCCTAAGAGCTAACTACCCCTAAAGAAGGAAGTAGAAGCCTAACCTTGCCTCAGAGAAATTCCCCAAAGGTAAAGGCAGCCCCCCACATATATTGACTGTGAGTTAAGAGGAAAGTCACAAACACAGGAATGAAACAGGTTTTAGCAAAGGAGGCCAGACTTCACTAATTTAGTCAGAGGATAGAGAAGGTAACTATGCGGTCAGCACAAAAGACTACAAAAAGCCACGCAGAGTAAGCAAAAAAACTCCCCACACCGACTCACGGTGTGGAGGTGCCACTCTGCACCCCAGAGCTTCCAGCTAGCAAGGGAATATCATAATAGCAAGCTGGACTAGAAATAGCAGTACTAAGAAATATATTCAGGAAGCAGTAACAAAAAATGAACTAGCAAAGACTTAGCTTCTGCTAGAGCAGACAGGTCCTCAGAGAAGTCCAAGAGAGATCTGAACCAATACTGAAACAACGACAGCTGGCATGAAGTAACGATCTGAGTGGAGTTAAATAGGGAAGCCAGCATAGCAATAACGAGAGCAGCTGACAAAGCCAACCTCAGTGACCAGCAGTTCCGCTCAAAGCCACCAGAGGGAGTCCAAGAGCAGAACTAACCAAAGTACCATTCATGACCACAGGAGGGAGTCCAAGAACGGAATTCACAACAGTACCCCCCCCTTGAGGAGGGGTCACCAAACCCTCACCAGGGCCCCCAGGCCGATCAGGACGAGCCAAATGAAAGGCACGAACCAAATCGGCAGCGTGGACATCGGAGGCAACAGCCCAGGAATTATCCTCCTGACCATAGCCCTTCCACTTAACCAGGTACTGAAGCTTCCGTCTCAAAATACGAGAATCCCAAATTTTTTCCACCACATACTCCAACTCCCCCTCAACCAACACCGGGGCAGGAGGATCAACGGAGGGAACCAAAGGTGCCACGTACCTCCGTAACAACGACCTATGGAACACATTATGGATGGCAAAAGAAGCTGGAAGGACTGTTATGTAGGGCTGGTGGTTAGGAACACTAGAAATGACCAGATGAGCAAACTAGCGATACAGGACGAGCTCTGGGAAGTGGGAGCTCTGCTGACCGCAACCTCTAATCCTATCACAACAACTAGAAATAGCCGTGGAGCGTTCCTGACTCTGCCTAGATGCCTCTTCACAGCCTAAGAGCTAACTACCTCTAAAGATAGAAAACACAGCCTACCTTGCCTCAGAGAAATTCCCCAAAGAAATAGGCAGCCCCCACATATATTGACTGTGAGTTAAGATGGAAGTCACAAACACAGGAATGAAATAGATTTCAGCATAGGAGGCCAGACTAACTAAACAGACAGAGGATAGAAAAGGTATCTTTGCGGTCAGCATAAAAAACTAACAAAAAAACCACGCAGAGTGTGCAAAAGAAATCACCGCACCGACTCACGGCGCGGTGGTGCCACTCTGCATCCCAGAGCTTCCAGCTAACAAGATAAATTCATTATAGCAAGCTGGACAAAAACACAGTGGTAACAAATAAGCTAGCAGGGACTTAGCTTTTGCTGAAGTAGACAGGTCATCTGAAAGATCCAAGTGAACTGAACCAGACTAGGACATTGACAGCTGGCATCTAGTAACGATCTGAGTGGAGTTAAATAGAGCAGCCAGCCAAGACCTGAACGAGATCAGCTGGAGAAGGAATCTCAGAACCAGCAGCTCCACTCACAGCCACCAGAGGGAGTCCATGAACAGAACTCGCCGAAGTACCATTCATAACCACAGGAGGGAGCTCGAGAACAGAATTCACAACAGTACCCCCCCTTGAGGAGGGGTCACCGAACCCTCACCAGAGCCCCCAGGCCACTCCGGGCGAGCCAAATGAAAGGCACGAACAAGGTCGGCAGCATGAACATCAGAGGCAACCACCCAGGAATTATCCTCCTGACCATAACCTTTCCACTTGACTAGATACTGAAGTTTCCGTCTCGAAATACGAGAATCCAAAATCTTCTCCACCACATACTCCAACTCCCCCTCAACCAACACCGGGGCAGGAGGATCAACGGAGGGAACCATAGGAGCCACATATCTCCGCAACAACGACCTATGGAACACATTATGGATGGAGAAAGAAGCTGGAAGGTCCAAACGAAATGACACAGGATTAATAATTTCAGAAATCTTATAAAGACCAATGAAACGAGGCTTAAACTTAGGAGACGAAACCTTCATAGGAACAAAACGAGACGACAACCAAACCAAATCCCCAACACGAAGTCGGGGACCAACACAGCGACGGCGGTTAGCGAAACGTTGAGCCTTCTCCTGGGACAATGTCAAATTGTCCACTACGTCAGTCCAAATTTGCTGCAACCTGTCCACCACAGAATCCACACCAGGACAGTCCGAAGGCTCAACCTGCCCTGAAGAAAAACGAGGGTGGAAACCAGAATTACAGAAAAAAGGCGAAACCAAAGTAGCTGAGCTGGCCCGATTATTAAGGGCGAACTCAGCCAAAGGCAAGAAGGACACTCAATCATCCTGATCAGCAGAAACAAAGCATCTCAGATATGTTTCCAAAGTCTGATTGGTTCGCTCGGTTTGGCCATTTGTCTGAGGATGGAAAGCTGAAGAAAAAGACAAATCAATGCCCATCTTAGCACAAAAGGACCGCCAAAATCTTGAAACAAACTGGGAACCTCTGTCCGACACGATGTTCTCCGGAATGCCATGTAAACGAACCACATGCTGGAAAAACAATGGAACCAAATCAGAGGAGGAAGGCAATTTAGGCAAAGGTACCAAATGGACCATCTTAGAGAAGCGATCACAAACCACCCAGATAACTGACATCCTCTGAGAGACAGGGAGATCTGAAATAAAATCCATGGAAATATGCGACCAGGGCCTTTTCAGGACCAGCAAGGGCAAAAGCAACCCACTGGCACGAGAACAGCAGGGCTTAGCCCAAGCACAAGTCCCACAGGACTGCACAAAAGAACGCACATCTCGTGACAAGGAAGGCCACCAAAAGGATCTAGCCACCAAATCTCTGGTACCAAAGATTCCAGGATGACCAGCCAATACCGAACAATGAACCTCAGAGATAACTCTACTAGTCCATCTATCAGGGACAAACAGCTTCTCCGCTGGGCAACAGTCAGGTCTATCAGCCTGAAACTCCTGCAGCTCCCGCCGCAAATCAGGGGAGATGGCAGACAAAATTACCCCCTCTTTGAGAATACCAGCCGGCTCAGGAACTCCCGGAGAATCAGGCACAAAACTCCTAGAAAGAGCATCAGCCTTCACATTCTTAGAACCCGGAAGGTACGAAACCACAAAATTGAAGCGGGAGAAAAACAGCGACCATCGAGCCTGTCTAGGATTCAAACGCTTGGCAGACTCGAGATAAGTCAGATTCTTGTGATCCGTCAAGACCACCACGCGATGTTTGGCTCCTTCCAGCCAATGTCGCCACTCCTCAAACGCCCACTTCATAGCCAACAACTCTCGATTACCCACATCATAATTGCGCTCAGCAGGCGAAAACTTTCTAGAAAAGAAAGCATATGGTTTCATTACAGAGCCATCAGAACCTCTTTGAGACAAAACCGCTTCTGCTCCAATCTCAGAAGCATCCACCTTGACCTGAAACGGGAGCGAAACATCTGGCTGACACAACACAGGGGCAGAAGAAAAACGACGCTTCAGTTCCTGAAAAGCCTCAACGGCCGCAGAGGACCAATTGACCACATCAGCACCTTTCTTGGTTAAATCAGTCAATGGTATAACAACACTAGAAAAATTAGCGATGAAGCGACGGTAAAAATTAGCAAAGCCCAAAAATTTCTGAAGGCTCTTCACAGAAGTAGGCTGAGTCCAATCATAAATGGCCTGAACTTTAACAGGGTCCATCTCGATAGTAGAAGGGGAAAAAATGAAGCCCAAAAATGAAACCTTCTGAACTCCAAAGAGACATTTAGACCCTTTCACAAACAAGGAATGAGCACGAAGGACCTGGAACACCATTCTGACCTGCTTCACATGAGACTCCCAATCGTCCGAAAAGACCAAAATATCATCCAAATATACAATCATGAATCTATCCAGGTACTTTTGGAAGATGTCATGCATAAAGGACTGCAACACAGATGGAGCATTAGAAAGCCCGAATAGCATCACCAAGTACTCAAAATGGCCCTCGGGCGTATTAAATGCTGTTTTCCATTCGTCGCCCCGTGTAATACGCACAAGATTATACGCCCCTCAAAGATCTATCTTGGTGAACCAGCTAGCTCCCTTAATCCGAGCAAACAAATCAGACAGTAGCGGCAAAGGGTACTGAAATTTGACAGTGATTTTATTAAGAAGGCAGTAATCTATACAAGGTCTCAGAGAACCATCCTTCTTGGCCACAAAAAAGAACCCTGCTCCCAACGGTGATGAAGACGGGCGAATATGCCCTTTCTCCAAGGACTCCTTTATATAACTCCGCATTGCAGCGTGTTCTGGCACAGATAAATTGAACAGTCGGCCCTTCGGAAACTTACTACCAGGAATCAAATTAATAGCACAATCACAATCTCTATGAGGAGGTAGGGCACTGGATTTGGGCTCATCAAATACATCCCGGTAATCTGATAAGAACTCAGGGACTTCAGAAGGATGGGAGGACGAAATAGACAACAATGGGACATCCCCATGTACCCCTTGACAACCCCAACTGGATACAGACATTGATTTCCAATCCAATACAGGATTATGGACCTGTAGCCATGGCAAACCCAAAACGACCACATCATGCAGATTATGCAACACCAAAAAGCGAATATCCTCCCGATGTGCAGGAGCCATGCACATGGTCAAGTGAGTCCAGTACTGAGGCTTATTCTTGGCCAAAGGCGTAGCATCAATTCCTCTCAATGGAATAGGACACTGCAAGGGCTCCAAGAAAAAACCACAGCGCCTGGCAAACTCCAAGTCCATCAAATTCAGGGCAGCGCCTGAATCCACAAATGCCATAACAGAATAGGACGACAAAGAGCAAATCAGAGTAACGGACAAAAGAAATTTTGGCTGTACCATACCAATGGTGGCAGACCTAGCGAACCGTTTAGTGCGCTTAGGACAATCAGAGATAGCATGAGTGGAGTCACCACAGTAAAAACACAGCCCATTCTGACGTCTGTGTTCTTGCCGTTCAGCTCTGGTCAAGGTCCTATCACATTGCATAGGCTCAGGCTTCTGCTCAGGAAACACCGCCAAATGGTGCACATTTTTGCGCTCACGTAAGCATCGATCGATCTGAATGGCCAAGGACATAGACTCATTCAGACCAGCAGGCGTGGGGAATTCCACCATAACATCCTTAAGGGCTTCAGAAAGACCCTTTCTGAAAATTGCCGCCAGGGCACATTCATTCCACCTAGTAAGCACAGACCACTTTCTGAACTTCTGACAATATACCTCCGCTTCATCCTGACCCTGACACAAAGCCAGCAAAATTTTCTCTGCCTGATCCATTGAATCTGGTTCATCATAAAGCAATCCAAGCGCCAGAAAAAACGCATCTACATTACGCAATGCAGGATCCTCTGGCGCAAGGGAAAATGCCCAGTCTTGAGGGTCGCCACGTAGCAGAGAAATAATGATTTTTACTTGCTGAATGGGGTCACCAGAGGAGCGGGGTTTCAAAGCAAAAAACAGTCTACAATTATTTTTGAAATTCAGGAACTTAGATCTATCCCCAGAAAACAAATCAGGAATTGGAATTCTGGGTTCTAACATCGGGTTCTGAACTACATAATCTTGAATGCTTTGTACCCTTGCAGTGAGTTGATCCACACAAGAGGACAGACCTTGAATGTCCATATCTACACCTGTGTCCTGAACCACCCAGAGGTTAAGGGGAAAAGAAATACAAAACACACTGCAGAGAAAAAAAAATGGTCTCAGAACTTCTCTTATCCCTCAATTGAGATGCATTAACACTTTGCGGGCCAGCTGTACTGTTATGTAGGGCTGGTGGTTAGGAACACTAGAAATGACCAGATGAGCAAACTGGCGATACAGGACGAGCTCTGGGAAGTGGGAGCTCTGCTGACCGCAACCTCTAATCCTATCACAACAACTAGAAATAGCCGTGGAGCGTTCCTGACTCTGCCTAGACGCCTCTTCACAGCCTAAGAGCTAACTACCCCTAAAGATAGAAAACACAGCCTACCTTGCCTCAGAGAAATTCCCCAAAGAAATAGGCAGCCCCCACATATATTGACTGTGAGTTAAGATGGAAGTCACAAACACAGGAATGAAATAGATTTCAGCATAGGAGGCCAGACTAACTAAACAGACAGAGGATAGAAAAGGTATCTTTGCGGTCAGCATAAAAAACTAACAAAAAAACCACGCAGAGTGTGCAAAAGAAATCACCGCACCGACTCACGGCGCGGTGGTGCCACTCTGCATCCCAGAGCTTCCAGCTAACAAGATAAATTCATTATAGCAAGCTGGACAAAAACACAGTGGTAACAAATAAGCTAGCAGGGACTTAGCTTTTGCTGAAGTAGACAGGTCATCTGAAAGATCCAAGTGAACTGAACCAGTACTAGGACATTGACAGCTGGCATCAAGTAACGATCTGAGTGGAGTTAAATAGAGCAGCCAGCCAAGACCTGAACGAGATCAGCTGGAGAAGGAATCTCAGAACCAGCAGCTCCACTCACAGCCACCAGAGGGAGTCCATGAACAGAACTCGCCTAAGTACCATTCATAACCACAGGAGGGAGCTCGAGAACAGAATTCACAACAAAGGACCAAACGAAATGACACAGGGTTGAGAATTTCAGAAATCTTATAAGGACCAATGAAACGAGGCTTAAACTTAGGAGAAGAAACCTTCATAGGAACATAACGAGAAGACAACTGTTGTGGATTCTGTTTGTGGGCTCCCTCTGGTGGTTACTGCTGGTACTGGGTGACTTTGGTGGGTTGCGGCCTTTGGTTTCCACCTGTCCATCAGAGGCTGGGTGTTTCCTATTTTACCTGGCCTTTCTGTCATTTCCTTGCCGGCTATCAATGTATTCAGATGTGCTCTGTTTGGTTCCTGCCTACCTGCTCCCAGATCTTTCAGGATAAGCTAAGTGCTGATTTTCAGTTGTTTGGTTTTTTGTCCAGCTTGCTTATTATGTCTCTATGCTAGCTGGTAGCTCTAGTGGACTGAGGTTCTCCCCATGTGCCATGAGTTGGCACATGGGTTCTTGTAATCTCAGGATGGTTTTTTGATTAGGGTTTTTTGCTGACCGCTCAGTCCCCTTTTGTATCGTTCTGCTTTCTAGTTTACAGCGGGCCTCAATTTGCTAAATCTATATATATCATCTCTATGTGTGTGCCTTCCTCTCATTTCACCGTCAGTACATGTGAGGGGGCAACTATATCTTTTGGGGTTCATTCCTCTGGAGGCAAGTGAGGTCTTTATTTTCTCTGCAGTACTAGTTAGCTCTTAGGCTGGTGCGTGGCGTCTAGAACCAACGTAGGCACGCTCCCTGGCTATCTCTAGTTGCGTTTGTCAGGCGTAGGGCAGCGGTCAGCCCAGGTTCCATCACCCTAGAGCTCGTCCGTTATTTATTTGTACTTTGCTTGTCCTGTGCTATCCCTAGCCATTGGGGATTCATGACAGTATAGCTGGACCACAAAGTGTTAATTGTTTGGGCTGAAGCAGGAGAAAAAGAAGTGTTTAAGGGAAATTTTTTTTTTTTTTTTTTTTTCCCCTTCAGAGTTTTGCTGCCTAGCCCTTAATTGCTGTCTAGCTGCTTCTTACCTCCTCTTAACCCTTGAATGGCTCTGATCTTAGCTGTTTAACATGTATGTCCAGAGTTTGGCTTCCAGCCTGAGTAATCTCGCGGCAAAAGTTCAAAACATACAGGATTTTGTTGTTCACACTCCCATGTCTGAACCTAGAATTCCTATTCCAGAGTTCTTCTCTGGAGATAGATCTACCTTCCTGAATTTCAGGAACAATTGTAAATTGTTTCTTTCTTTAAAATCTCGCTCCTCTGGAGACCCTGCTCAACAGGTCAGGATTGTAATATCTTTCCTGCGGGGCGACCCTCAGAATTGGGCATTTGCATTGGCACCAGGGGATCCTGCATTGCTCAGTGTGGATGCGTTTTTTCTGGCATTGGGATTGCTCTATGAGGAACCCAACCTGGAGATTCAGGCTGAAAAGGTTTTATTAGCCCTCTCTCAGGGGCATGATATATTGTCAAAAATTTCGGAAATGGTCGGTGCTTACTCAGTGGAATGAGTGCGCCCTGGCTGCAAACTTCAGAAATGGTCTTTCTGAGGCCATTAAGGATATTATGGTGGGGTTCCCTACGCCTACAGGTCTGAATGAGTCTATGGCTATGGCCATTCAGATTGATCGGCGTTTGCGGGAGCGCAAACCCGTGCACCAGTTGGCGGTGTCTTCTGAACAGGCACCTGAGACTATGCAATGTGATAGAATTCAGTCCAGAAGTGAACGGCAAAATTATAGGCGGAAAAATGGATTGTGTTTTTATTGTGGTGATTCAGCTCATGTTATATCAGCATGCTCTAAACGCACAAAAAAGCTTGATAAATCTTTTGCCATTGGTACTCTGCAGCCTAAGTTCATTTTGTCTGTGACTCTGATTTTTTCACTGTCTTCCATTTCCGTTGATGCCTATGTGGATTCGGGCGCTGCCCTGAGTCTTATGGATTGGTCATTTGCTAAACGCTGCGGTTTTAGTCTGGAGCCTCTGGAAGTCCCTATTCCTCTGAAGGGAATTGACTCTACACCATTGGCTATGAATAAACCGCAGTATTGGACACAAGTGACCATGCGCATGACTCCCGTTCATCAGGAGGTGATTCGCTTCCTTGTACTGTATAATTTACATGATGTACTAGTGCTGGGTCTGCCATGGTTACAAACTCATAATCCTGTCCTGGACTGGAAAACAATGTCTGTGTTAAGCTGGGGATGTCAGGGGGTTCATGATTATGCACCTCCGATTTCTATCGCTTCATCTACTCCTTCTGAGATCCCTGAGATTTTGTCTGACTATAGGGATGTTTTTGAGGAGCCTAAGCTCAATTCGCTCCCTCCTCATAGAGATTGTGACTGTGCTATAGAATTGATTCCTGGCAGTAAGTTCCCTAAGGGTCGTTTATTTAATCTGTCACTGCCAGAGCATACTGCTATGCGGAATTATATTAAGGAGTCCTTGGAAAAGGGACATATTCGTCCATCTTCGTCCCCTCTGGGAGCAGGTTTTTTTTTCGTGGCAAAAAAAGATGGTTCCCTGAGGCCTTGTATAGATTATCGCCTTCTGAATAAGATTACAGTCAAATATCAGTATCCATTGCCATTATTGACTGACTTGTTTGCTCGCATTAAGGGGGCTAGGTGGTTCACTAAGATAGATCTTCGCGGTGCGTATAATCTGGTGCGGATAAAACAAGGTGATGAGTGGAAAACCGCATTTAATACGCCTGAGGGCCATTTTGAGTATTTGGTAATGCCTTTTGGACTCTCCAATGCTCCGTCAGTCTTTCAGTCCTTTATGCACAATATTTTCCGTGAATATCTGGATAAGTTTATGATTGTGTATTTGGATGATATTTTGGTGTTTTCTGATGACTGGGAGTCTCATGTTCTACAGGTTAGGAAGGTGTTTCAGGTTCTGCGGGCCAATTCTCTGTTTGTGAAGGGCTCAAAGTGTCTCTTCGGAGTCCAGAAGATTTCTTTTTTGGGGTACATTTTTTCTCCTTCTACTATTGAGATGGATCCCGTTAAGGTTCAGGCAATTTGTGACTGGACACAACCTACATCTGTTAAGAGCCTACAGAAGTTCTTGGGGTTTGCTAATTTTTATCGTCGGTTCATTGCAAATTTTTCCAGTATTGTTAAACCTTTGACTGATTTAACTAAAAAGGGTGCTGATGTTGCTAATTGGTCTCCTGTGGCTGTGGGGGCCTTTCAGGAACTTAAGCGCCGGTTTTCATCTGCTCCTGTGTTGTGTCAACCAGATGTTTCACTTCCTTTTCAGGTTGAGGTTGATGCTTCCGAGATTGGAGCGGGGGCGGTTTTGTCACAGAGAAGTTCTGATGGCTCGGTGATGAAGCCATGTGCATTCTTCTCTAGAAAATTCTCGCCCGCCGAGCGCAATTATGATGTGGGTAATCGGGAGCTTTTGGCCATGAAGTGGGCATTTGAGGAGTGGCGTCATTGGCTTGAGGGTGCTAAACATCGTGTGGTGGTCTTGACTGTTTACAAGAATCTCATTTACCTTGAGTCTGCCAGGCGTTTGAATCCTAGACAGGCTCGTTGGTCGTTGTTTTTTTCTCGTTTCAATTTCGTGGTTTCATACCTGCCAGGTTCAAAGAATGTGAAGGCAGATGCTCTTTCCAGGAGTTTTGTGCCTGACTCTCCTGGAGACTCTGGGCCTACTGGTATCCTTAGGGATGGGGTAATATTGTCCGCCGTATCCCCAGACTTGCGACGTGCATTGCAGGAGTTTCAGGTGGATAAACCGGATCGTTGTCCACCAGAAAGACTGTTTGTTCCGGATGATTGGACCAGTAGAGTCATCTCCGAGGTCCATTCTTCTGTGTTGGCTGGTCATCCTGGAATATTTGGTACTAGAGACTTGGTGGCCAGGTCTTTTTGGTGGCCTTCCTTGTCTAGGGATGTGCGTACCTTTGTGCAGTCTTGTGAAGTGTGCGCTCGAGCTAAGCCTTGCTGTTCTCGGGCCAGTGGGTTGTTGTTATCCTTGCCCATCCCGAAGAGGCCTTGGACGCACATTTCCATGGATTTTATTTCTGATCTCCCGGTTTCACAGAAAATGTCCGTTATCTGGGTTGTGTGTGACCGCTTTTCTAAGATGGTTCATTTGGTGCCCTTGCCTAAGTTGCCTTCCTCCTCTGAGTTGGTCCCTTTATTTTTTCAGAACGTGGTTCGTTTGCATGGGATTCCGGAGAATATCGTTTCTGACAGGGGATCCCAGTTTGTGTCTAGATTTTGTCGGACGTTTTGTGCCAAGATGGGCATTGATTTGTCTTTCTCGTCTGCATTCCATCCTCAGACGAATGGCCAAACGGAGCGAACTAATCAGACCTTGGAAACTTATTTGAGGTGTTTTGTTTTTGCTGACCAAGATGACTGGGTTGCTTTTTTGCCACTGGCCGAATTTGCTCTTAATAATCGGGCTAGTTCTGCCACGTTGGTCTCTCCTTTTTTTTGTAATTCGGGGTTTCATCCTCGTTTTTCCTCTGGTCAGGTGGAGTCTTCGGATTGTCCTGGAGTGGACATGGTGGTGGACAGGCTACATCAGATTTGGAATCAGGTGGTGGACAATTTGAAGTTATCTCAGGAGAAGACTCAGCAGTTTGCTAATCGCCGTCGCCGCGTGGGTCCCCGACTTCTTGTTGGGGATTTGGTGTGGTTGTCTTCTCGTTTTGTCCCTATGAAGGTCTCTTCTCCTAAGTTCAAGCCTCGGTTCATCGGTCCTTATAGGATCTCGGAGATTCTTAACCCTGTATCTTTTCGTTTGGATCTCCCAGCATCGTTTGCTATTCATAATGTGTTCCATCGGTCGTTGTTGCGGAGGTATGAGGTGCCCGATGTTCCTTCGGTTGAGCCTCCTGCTCCGGTGCTGGTGGAGGGAGAATTGGAGTATGTTGTTGAGAAGATCTTGGATTCTCGTGTTTCCAGACGCAAACTCCAGTATTTGGTTAAGTGGAAGGGTTATGGTCAGGAGGATAATTCCTGGGTGATCGCCTCCGATGTTCATGCGGCTGATTTGGTTGGCGCCTTCCATAGAGCTCACCCTGATCGCCCTGGGGGTTCTCGTGAGGGTTCGGTGACCCCTCCTCAAGGGGGGGGTACTGTTGTGGATTCTGTTTGTGGGCTCCCTCTGGTGGTTACTGCTGGTACTGGGTGACTTTGGTGGGTTGCGGCCTTTGGTTTCCACCTGTCCATCAGAGGCTGGGTGTTTCCTATTTTACCTGGCCTTTCTGTCATTTCCTTGCCGGCTATCAATGTATTCAGATGTGCTCTGTTTGGTTCCTGCCTACCTGCTCCCAGATCTTTCAGGATAAGCTAAGTGCTGATTTTCAGTTGTTTGGTTTTTTGTCCAGCTTGCTTATTATGTCTCTATGCTAGCTGGTAGCTCTAGTGGACTGAGGTTCTCCCCATGTGCCATGAGTTGGCACATGGGTTCTTGTAATCTCAGGATGGTTTTTTGATTAGGGTTTTTTGCTGACCGCTCAGTCCCCTTTTGTATCGTTCTGCTTTCTAGTTTACAGCGGGCCTCAATTTGCTAAATCTATATATATCATCTCTATGTGTGTGCCTTCCTCTCATTTCACCGTCAGTACATGTGAGGGGGCAACTATATCTTTTGGGGTTCATTCCTCTGGAGGCAAGTGAGGTCTTTATTTTCTCTGCAGTACTAGTTAGCTCTTAGGCTGGTGCGTGGCGTCTAGAACCAACGTAGGCACGCTCCCTGGCTATCTCTAGTTGCGTTTGTCAGGCGTAGGGCAGCGGTCAGCCCAGGTTCCATCACCCTAGAGCTCGTCCGTTATTTATTTGTACTTTGCTTGTCCTGTGCTATCCCTAGCCATTGGGGATTCATGACAGACAACCAAACCAAATCCCCAACACGAAGTTGGGGACCAACACAACGACGGCGGTTAGCGAAACGTTGAGCCTTCTCCTGGGACAACGTCAGATTGTCCACTACGTGAGTCCAAATTTGCTGCAACCTGTCCACCACAGAATCCACACCAGGACAGTCAGAAGGCTCAACCTGCCCCGAAGAAAAACGAGGATGAAAACCAGAATTGCAAAAAAAAGGCGAAACCAAAGTAGCCGAACTAGCCCGATTATTAAGGGCGAACTCAGCCAATGGCAAGAAGGTCACCCAATCATCCTGATCAGCAGAAACAAAGCATCTCAGATAGGTTTCCAAAGTCTGGTTGGTTCGTTCGGTTTGGCCATTTGTTTGAGGATGGAAAGCCGAAGAAAAAGACAAATCAATGCCCATCTTAGCACAAAAGGACCACCAAAACCTAGAGACAAACTGGGAACCTCTGTCCAACACAATGTTCTCCGGAATGCCATGCAAACGAACCACATGTTGAAAAAACAATGGTACCAAATCAGAGGAGGAAGGTAATTTAGGCAAGGGTACCAAATGGACCATCTTAGAAAAGCGATCACAAACCACCCAGATGACAGACATCCTTTGAGAGACAGGAAGATCTGAAATAAAATCCATGGAAACATGCGTCCAAGGCCTTTTCGGGACTGGCAAGGGCAAAAGCAACCCACTGGCCCAAGAACAGCAGGGCTTAGCCTGAGCTAAGTCCCACAGGACTGCACAAAAGAACGCACATCCCAAGACAAGGAAGGCCACCAAAAGGACCTAGCCACCAAATCTCTGGTCCCAAAAATCCCAGCATGACCAGCCAACACTGAGCAATGAACCTCAGAAATAACTCTGCTAGTCCATCTATCAGGGACAAATAGTTTCTCCGCTGGACAACGGTCAGGTCTATCAGCCTGAAACTCCTGCAGCACCCGCCGCAAATCAGGGGAGATGGCAGACAGAATTACCCCCTCTTTGAGAATACCAGCCGGCTCAGGGACTCCCGGAGAATCAGGCACAAAACTCCTAGAAAGGGCATCCGCCTTCACATTCTTAGAACCTGGAAGGTATGAGACCACAAAATCGAAACGGGAGAAAAACAGCGACCATGGAGCCTGTCTAGGATTCAACCGCTTGGCAGACTCGAGATAAGTCAGATTTTTGTGATCCGTCAAGACCACCACGCCAGGGCACACTCATTCCATTGAGTAAGCACAGACCATTTTCTAAACTTCTGACAATATATCTCTGCTTCATCCTGACCCTGACACAAAGCTAGCAAGATTTTCTCTGCCTGATCCACTGAATTCGGTTCGTCATAAAGCAATCCAAGCGCCAGAAAAAACGCATCTACATTAAGCAATGCAGGATCTCCTGGTGCAAGGGAGAATGCCCAGTCTTGAGGGTCGCCACGCAACAAAGAAATAATAATTTTTACTTGCTGAATGGGGTCACCAGAGGAGCGGGGCTTCAAAGCAAGAAACAGTTTACAATTATTTTTGAAATTCAGAAACTTAGATCTATCCCCAGAAAACAAATCAGGAATTGGAATTCTAGGCTCTAACATCGGATTCTGAACTACATAATCTTGAATGCTTTGTACTCTTGCAGTGAGATGATCCACACAAGAGGACAGACCTTGAATATCCATATCTACACCTGAGTCCTGAACCACCCAGAGATTAAGGGGAAAAGAGACAAAACACACTGCAAAGAAAAAAAAATGGGTTCAGAACTTCTCTTATCCCTCTTTTGAGATGCATTAACTGTTGTGAATTTGGATTCTGGGCTCCCCCGGTGGCTACTGGTGGAATTGAACTGGTGTCTTCATCTTCTCTGTTCACCTGTTCCCATCAAGATGTGGGAGTCGCTATATAACCTTGCTGCTCTGTTAGTTGCTTGCCGGTCAACAATGTTATCAGAAGCCTCTCTGTGCTTGTTCCTGCTCCTAGACAACTACTAGATAAGTTGGACTCTTGTCCATGTTTGTTTTTGCATTTTGTTCCAGTTCACAGCTGTAGTTTCGTTACTGTGTCTGGAAAGCTCTTGTGAACAGGAATTGCCACTCTGGTGTTATGAGTTAATGCCAGAGTTTTAAAGTAATTTCTGGATGGTGTTTTTGATAGGGTTTTCAGCTGACCATGAAAGTGTCCTTTCTGTCTTCTGCTATGTAGTAAGTGGACCTCAAATTTGCTAAACCTATTTTCATACTACGTTTGTTATTTCATCTCAACTCACCGCCAATACATGTGGGGGGCCTCTGTCTCCTTTCGGGGTATTTCTCTAGAGGTGAGCTAGGACTAATATTTTCCTCTGCTAGCTTTATTTAGTCCTCCGGCTGGTGCTGGGCATCTAGAATCAACGTAGGCATGCTACCCGGCCACTGCTAGTTGTGCGTTAGGTTTAGTTCATGGTCAGCTCAGTTCCCATCTTCCAAGAGCTAGTTCCTATATATGCTTATGCTATGTTCTCTTGCCATTGAGATCATGACAGTTTGACCGGCCCGCAAAGTGTTAATTGTTTGGGCTGAAGCAGGAGAAAAAGAAGTGTTGAAGGGAAATTTTTTTTTTTTTCCCCTCAGAGTTTTGCTGCCTAGCCCTTAATTGCTGTCTAGCTGCTTCTTACCTCCTCTTAACCCTTGAATGGCTCTGTGTCCACCTGTTTGTAATGGATCTTCAGAGTGTAACTGCAGGTTTGAATAATCTCGCCACGAAGGTACAAAATTTGCAAGATTTTGTTTGTCATGCACCTGTATCTGAGCCGAGAATTCCTTTGCCGGAATTTTTCTCGGGGAATAGATCCGGGTTTCAGAATTTTCGAAATAATTGCAAATTATTTTTGTCTCTGAAATCTCGCTCTGCCGGAGACCCTGCACAGCAGGTCAGGATTGTGATTTCCTTGCTCCGGGGCGACCCTCAAGACTGGGCTTTTTCATTGACACCAGGGGATCCTGCGTTGCTCAATGTGGATGCGTTTTTTATGGCCTTGGGGTTGCTTTATGACGAACCTCATTTGGAGCTTCAGGCAGAAAAAACTTTGATGTCCCTATCTCAGGGGCAAGATGAAGCGGAAATTTACTGCCAAAGATTCCGTAAATGGTCTGTGCTTACTCAGTGGAATGAGTGCGCCCTGGCGGCGACTTTCAGAGAGGGTCTCTCTGATGCCATTAAGGATGTTATGGTGGGGTTCCCTGTGCCTGCGGGTCTGAATGAGTCCATGACAATGGCTATTCAGATCGATAGGCGTTTGCGGGAGCGCAAACCAGTGCACCATCTGGCGGTGTCCACTGAGAAGTCGCCAGAGAGTATGCAGTGTGATAGAATTCTGTCCCGAAGCGAGCGGCAGAATTTTAGACGGAAAAATGGGTTGTGTTTCTATTGTGGTGATTCTACTCATGTTATATCAGCATGCTCTAAGCGCACTAAAAAGCTTGGTAAATCTGTTTCCATTTGCACCTTACCGTCTAAATTTATTCTATCTGTGACCCTGATTTGCTCTTTGTCATCTATTACCACGGACGCCTATGTCGACTCTGGCGCCGCTTTGAGTCTTATGGATTGGTCCTTTGCCAAACGCTGTGGGTATGATTTAGAGCCTTTGGAGACTCCTATTCCTCTGAAGGGGATTGACTCCACCCCATTGGCTAATAATAAACCACAATACTGGACACAAGTAACTATGCGTATTAATCCGGATCACCAGGAGATTATTCGCTTTCTGGTGCTGTATAATCTACATGATGATTTGGTGCTAGGATTGCCTTGGCTGCAATCTCACAACCCAGTCCTCGACTGGAGAGCTATGTCTGTGTTGAGCTGGGGATGTAAGGGGGCTCATGGGGATGTACCTGTGGTTTCCATTTCATCATCCATTCCCTCTGAAATTCCTGAGTTCCTGTCTGACTATCGTGACGTCTTTGAAGAATCCAAGCTTGGTTCGTTACCTCCGCACCGAGAGTGCGATTGTGCCATAGATTTAATCCCGGGTAGTAAATACCCAAAGGGTCGTTTATTTAATCTGTCTGTGCCTGAACATGCTGCTATGCGAGAATATATAAAGGAGTCCTTGGAAAAGGGACATATTCGTCCATCGTCATCTCCCTTAGGAGCCGGTTTTTTCTTTGTGTCAAAAAAAGACGGCTCTTTGAGACCATGTATTGATTATCGGCTTTTGAATAAAATCACTGTTAAATATCAATACCCATTGCCGTTGCTGACTGATTTGTTTGCTCGCATAAAGGGGGCCAAGTGGTTCTCTAAGATTGACCTTCGTGGGGCGTATAATTTGGTGCGAATCAGGCAGGGGGATGAGTGGAAAACCGCATTTAATACGCCCGAGGGCCACTTTGAGTATTTAGTGATGCCTTTTGGTCTTTCTAATGCTCCGTCAGTTTTCCAGTCCTTTATGCATGATATTTTTCGCGATTATTTGGATAAATTTATGATTGTGTATCTGGATGATATTCTGATTTTTTCGGATGACTGGGACTCTCATGTCCAGCAAGTCAGGAGGGTTTTTCAGGTTTTGCGGTCTAATTCTTTGTGTGTGAAGGGTTCTAAGTGTGTTTTTGGGGTACAGAGGATTTCCTTTTTGGGATATATTTTTTCCCCCTCTTCCATTGAAATGGATCCTGTCAAGGTTCAAGCTATTTGTGATTGGACGCAGCCCTCTTCTCTTAAGAGTCTTCAGAAATTTTTGGGCTTTGCTAACTTTTATCGTCGATTTATTGCTGGTTTTTCGGATATTGCTAAGCCATTGACCGATTTGACTAAGAAGGGTGCTGATGTTGCTGATTGGTCCCCTGATGCTGTGGAGGCCTTTCGGGAGCTTAAGCGCCGTTTTTCCTCTGCCCCTGTGTTGCGTCAGCCTGATGTTGCTCTACCTTTTCAGGTTGAGGTCGACGCTTCTGAGATCGGAGCTGGGGCAGTGTTGTCGCAGAAAAGTTCTGACTGCTCCGTGATGAGGCCTTGTGCCTTCTTTTCCCGTAAATTTTCGCCCGCTGAGCGGAATTATGATGTTGGGAATCGGGAGCTTTTGGCCATGAAGTGGGCTTTTGAGGAGTGGCGCCATTGGCTTGAGGGGGCCAGACATCAGGTGGTGGTATTGACTGACCACAAAAATTTGATTTATCTTGAGACCGCCAGGCGCCTGAATCCTAGACAGGCGCGCTGGTCATTATTTTTCTCTCGGTTTAATTTTGTGGTGTCATACCTACCGGGTTCTAAGAATGTTAAGGCGGATGCCCTTTCTAGGAGTTTTGAGCCTGACTCGCCTGGTAACTCTGAGCCCACAGGTATCCTTAAGGATGGAGTGGTATTGTCAGCCGTTTCTCCAGACCTGCGGCGGGCCTTGCAGGAGTTTCAGGCGGAGAGACCTGATCGTTGCCCACCTGATAAACTGTTTGTTCCTGATGATTGGACCAGTAGAGTCATCTCTGAGGTTCATTCTTCTGCGTTGGCAGGTCATCCTGGCATTTTTGGTACCAGGGATTTGGTGGCAAGGTCCTTCTGGTGGCCTTCCCTGTCACGAGATGTGCGAGGCTTTGTGCAGTCTTGTGACGTTTGTGCTCGGGCCAAGCCTTGTTGTTCTCGGGCTAGTGGATTATTGTTGCCCTTGCCTATTCCTAAGAGGCCTTGGACGCACATCTCGATGGATTTTATTTCAGATCTGCCTGTTTCTCAGAAGATGTCTGTCATCTGGGTGGTGTGTGACCGTTTTTCTAAGATGGTCCATTTGGTTCCTCTGCCCAAGTTACCTTCTTCTTCCGAGTTGGTTCCTCTGTTTTTTCAAAATGTTGTTCGTTTGCATGGTATTCCTGAGATTATCGTTTCTGACAGAGGGACCCAATTCGTGTCTAGATTTTGGCGGGCATTCTGTGCTAGGATGGGCATAGATTTATCTTTTTCGTCCGCTTTCCATCCTCAGACGAATGGCCAGACCGAGCGGATTAATCAGACCCTGGAGACATATCTGAGGTGTTTTGTGTCTGCTGACCAGGATGATTGGGTTGCTTTTTTGCCATTGGCGGAGTTCGCTCTCAATAATCGGGCCAGCTCTGCCACTTTGGTGTCCCCGTTTTTCTGTAATTCGGGGTTTCATCCTCGATTTTCCTCTGGTCAGGTGGAATCTTCGGATTGTCCTGGAGTGGATGCTGTGGTGGAGAGATTGCATCAGATCTGGGGGCAGGTGGTGGACAATTTGAGGTTGTCCCAGGAGAAGACTCAGCTTTTTGCCAACCGCCACCGTCGTGTTGGTCCTCGGCTTTCTGTTGGGGATTTGGTGTGGTTGTCTTCTCGTTTTGTCCCTATGAGGGTCTCTTCTCCTAAGTTTAAGCCTCGGTTTATCGGCCCGTATAAGATATTGGAGATTCTTAACCCTGTTTCCTTCCGTTTGGACCTCCCTGCATCCTTTTCTATTCATAACGTTTTTCATCGGTCATTATTGCGCAGGTATGAGGTACCGGTTGTGCCTTCCGTTGAGCCTCCTGCTCCGGTGTTGGTTGAGGGTGAGTTGGAGTACGTTGTGGAGAAAATCTTGGACTCTCGTGTTTCCAGACGGAGACTCCAGTATCTGGTCAAGTGGAAGGGATACGGCCAGGAGGATAATTCTTGGGTGAATGCATCTGATGTTCATGCCTCCGATCTGGTTCGTGCCTTTCATAGGGCCCATCCTGATCGCCCTGGTGGTTCTGGTGAGGGTTCGGTGCCCCCTCCTTGAGGGGGGGGTACTGTTGTGAATTTGGATTCTGGGCTCCCCCGGTGGCTACTGGTGGAATTGAACTGGTGTCTTCATCTTCTCTGTTCACCTGTTCCCATCAAGATGTGGGAGTCGCTATATAACCTTGCTGCTCTGTTAGTTGCTTGCCGGTCAACAATGTTATCAGAAGCCTCTCTGTGCTTGTTCCTGCTCCTAGACAACTACTAGATAAGTTGGACTCTTGTCCATGTTTGTTTTTGCATTTTGTTCCAGTTCACAGCTGTAGTTTCGTTACTGTGTCTGGAAAGCTCTTGTGAACAGGAATTGCCACTCTGGTGTTATGAGTTAATGCCAGAGTTTTAAAGTAATTTCTGGATGGTGTTTTTGATAGGGTTTTCAGCTGACCATGAAAGTGTCCTTTCTGTCTTCTGCTATGTAGTAAGTGGACCTCAAATTTGCTAAACCTATTTTCATACTACGTTTGTTATTTCATCTCAACTCACCACCAATACATGTGGGGGGCCTCTGTCTCCTTTCGGGGTATTTCTCTAGAGGTGAGCTAGGACTAATATTTTCCTCTGCTAGCTTTATTTAGTCCTCCGGCTGGTGCTGGGCATCTAGAATCAACGTAGGCATGCTACCCGGCCACTGCTAGTTGTGCGTTAGGTTTAGTTCATGGTCAGCTCAGTTCCCATCTTCCAAGAGCTAGTTCCTATATATGCTTATGCTATGTTCTCTTGCCATTGAGATCATGACAATTAACACTTTGAAGGTCAGCTGTACTGTTATGGACCTGGTGGTTAGGAGCACCCGGAATGACCTGATGAGTAAACTAGAAATTGGAACAAACTCTGGGAAAGTGGTAACTCTGCTGACCGCAACCACTACTCCTATCACACACACTAGAAATAGCCGTGGAGCGTACCTATCTCTCCCTAGACGCCTCTTCACAGCCTAAGAGCTAACTACCCCTAAAGAAGGAAGTAGAAGCCTAACCTTGCCTCAGAGAAATTCCCCAAAGGTAAAGGCAGCCCCCCACATATATTGACTGTGAGTTAAGAGGAAAGTCACAAACACAGGAATGAAACAGGTTTTAGCAAAGGAGGCCAGACTTCACTAATTTAGTCAGAGGATAGAGAAGGTAACTATGCGGTCAGCACAAAAGACTACAAAAAGCCACGCAGAGTAAGCAAAAAAACTCCCCACACCGACTCACGGTGTGGAGGTGCCACTCTGCACCCCAGAGCTTCCAGCTAGCAAGGGAATATCATAATAGCAAGCTGGACTAGGAATAGCAGTACTAAGAAATATATTGAGGAAGCAGAACAAAAAATGAACTAGCAAAGACTTAGCTTCTGCTGGAGCAGACAGGTCCTCAGAGAAGTCCAAGAGAGATCTGAACCAATACTGAAACAACGACAGCTGGCATGAAGTAACGATCTGAGTGGAGTTAAATAGGGAAGCCAGCATAGCAATAACGAGAGCAGCTGACAAAGCCAACCTCAGTGACCAGCAGTTCCGCTCAAAGCCACCAGAGGGAGTCCAAGAGCAGAACTAACCAAAGTACCATTCATGACCACAGGAGGGAGTCCGAGAACGGAATTCACAACAAACATCATTATGAACCCCCTGACAACCCCAACTAATCACAGACATAGACTTCCAATCCAACACAGGATTATGTACCTGCAACCACGGAAAACCCAACACGATAGCATCATGTAAATTATGCAATACCAGAAATCGACAATCTTCCTGATGGGCTGGCGCCATGCGCATGGTCACCTGTGTCCAAAACTGGGGCTTATTTTTAGCCAAAGGTGTAGCATCAATGCCCCTTAAAGGAATAAGGTTCTGCAAGGGCTGCAAGGGGAAACCACAACGCCTGGCAAACTCAAGGTCCATTAAATTCAAAGCGGCGCCTGAATCCACAAACGCCAAGACAGAAAATGATGACAATGAGTAGATCAGGGACACCGATAACAGAAATTTAGGTTGTACAGTACTGCTGGTAAATGAACTAGCGATCCTCTTTGTCCGTTTAGGGCAGACTGAAATGACATGACAAGCGTCGCCACAATAATAACACAACCTATTCTGACGTCTGAGTCCTTGTTGTTCTGTCCTAGACAGAATCCTATCACACTGCATTGGCTCAGGACTCTGCTCTGAGGACAACGCCACAGCGCGCACAGTTCTGCGCTCCCGCAAGCGCCGATCAATCTGAATGGCCAAAGACATAGAATCACTCAGACCGACGGGCGTGGGAAACCCCACCATAACATCTTTAACGGATTCAGAAAGACCCTTTCTGAAAATTGCAGCCAAAGCATCATCATTCCATTTAGTCAACACAGACCATTTTCTAAATTTCTGACAATACAATTCTGCCGCCTCTTGACCCTGAGATAGGGCCAACAAGGTCTTCTCCGCTTGATCCACAGAATTAGGTTCATCATATAATAGTCCTAAAGCCTGAAAAAAAGAATCTACATTAAGCAAAGCCGGATTCCCAGATTCCAGGGAAAATGCCCAATCCTGTGGATCACCACGCAGCAGGGAAATGACGATTTTAACCTGCTGAATAGAATCCCCAGAGGATCGAGGTCTCAAAGCAAAAAACAGTTTACAGTTGTTTTTAAAACTCAAAAATTTGGACCTGTCACCAAAAAGCAAATCAGGAGTAGGAATCTTCGGCTCTAAAACAGGAGTCTGAACAATATAATCAGAAATTCCCTGTACCCCAGCAGCAAGCTGGTCTACACGAGAAGCTAATTCCTGAACATCCATGCTAACACAGGACTCCTTAGCCACCCAGAGAAAAAGAGGGAAGAAAAGGCAAAGCAAACTGCAGAAAAAAAAATGACTCAACACCTTTCTTCCCTTCTTCTGAGATGCATTTAACTCATAGTGGGCCAGTTCTACTGTTATGATCCGGTGACTTTGGAGCCGCATGAACTTTCTCTGGAGTAGGTGGAAACTGTACTGACCGCAAAACCTGAACTAACACTGCAACTAGAAGTAGCCGTGGGGTGTGCCTAACAAACCCTAGACACCTCGAAACAGCCGGAGGACTAAATACCCCTATAGATGGAAATAGGAATACTACCTTGCCTCAGAGATAGCAACCACAGCCAATATAGTGTGACCCAGAAACATTACCAAGCAGAGGTAAGATATAGAAATGCCTTTATTATGTTTGATTTGACAGCAAAAAATAAAATAATATAACAATTGTGCGCACAACAGGAACAACATAAATTACAATTAAAATCTAAATCAATATGGGAGATGGTACAGGCTGACCCAATTATGTATTCAAAATATCAGGTTAGTAAACCCCCCAAAAAATGTGCGCACAATTGTTATATTTTATTTTTTGCTGTCAAATCAAACATAATAAAGGCATTTCTATATCTTACCTCAGCTTGGTAATGTTTCTGGGTCACTCTATATTGGCTGTGGTTGCTATCCCTGATTAGTGGTTTTCCACACCCTTCTCCACAGAACACTGGTCACTGGTATAATATACATATACTTTTTATATTTTTTATATTTTTTATTTGGTTTATAAGTTATTAGCATACAGTGATTAGTGTATCTGTGGTTGTGTTTACCTTGCCTCAGAGCAGAACCCCAAAGGATAGGCAGCCCCCCACGAATATTGACTGAGTAGGAGAGGAAAGACACACGCAGGCAGAAAACAGGATTCAGCAAAAGAGGCCACTCTAGCTAAATAGGGAAAGATAGGACAGAATACTAAGCGGTCAGTATTAAAACCCTTCCAAAAATATCCACAGCAGATAATACAAAAAGTTCCACAATCTAACTAAAGACATGGAATGTATATCTGCCACTCCAGAGAATCCAATAAGACTGAGAAAATACTGACACAATCTAAGCTGGACAAAAAAAAACACTGAATAGCACAGAATTATTAAGCACACAGCATGTGTGCCACAGAAACCCAAACCAGACACTTCTGATTTGGCAGAAGGCAGAAGGAACCAAACCAGGACCAAAACCTCCCAACAACCATGGACAACTGGCAAGGACTAATGAATCCTGCACGCCTAAATACCCCAGTCAGAACTGCAATCAGCAGATACACCTGACCAGGACTGCAACTCAGGGACAACTGCATTACCACCTACAACCACCGGAGGGAGCCCAAAAGCAGAATTCACAACAGTACCCCCCCCTTGAGGAGGGGTCACCGAACCCTCACCAGAGCCCCCAGGCCGATCAGGATGAGGCAGATGAAAAGCATGAACCAAATCAGCAGCATGGACATCAGAGGCAAAAACCCAAGAATTATACTCCTGGCCATAACCCTTCCATTTGACAAGGTACTGAAGCCTCCGCCTCGAAAAACGAGAATCCAAAATCTTCTCAACCACATACTCCAACTCCCCATCAACCAACACAGGGGCCAGAGGATCAACAGAGGGAACAACGGGTACTACATATTTCCGCAATAAAGATCTATGGAAGACATTATGGATAGCAAAAGAGGCCGGAAGCGCCAATCGAAAAGACACCGGATTAATAATCCCAGAAATCCTATAAGGACCAATAAACCGAGGCTTAAACTTAGGAGAAGAAACCTTCATAGGAACATGACGGAAAGACAACCAGACCAGATCCCCAACCTGAAGCCGGGAACCAGCACACCGACGACGGTTAGCAAAACGTCGAGCCTCCTCCTGAGACAACACCAAATTGTCCACCACATGAGCCCAAATCTGCTGCAACCTGTCAACCACCGAATCCACACCAGGACAGTCAGAAGGCTCAACCTGCCCAGAAGAAAAACGAGGATGAAAACCAAAATTACAAAAAAAAGGCGAAACCAAAGTAGCCGAACTAGCCCGATTATTAAGGGCAAACTCGGCCAATGGCAAAAAGGCCACCCAATCATCCTGATCAGCAGACACAAAGCATCTCAAATAAGTCTCCAAGGTCTGATTAGTTCGCTCGGTTTGGCCATTTTTCTGAGGATGAAATGCAGAGGAAAAAGATAAATCAATGCCCAGCCTAGCACAAAAGGCCCACCAAAACCTAGAAACAAACTGGAACCTCTGTCAGACACAATATTCTCCGGAATACCATGCAAACGAACCACATGCTGAAAAAACAACGAAACTAAATCTGAAGAGGAAGGCAATTTAGGCAAAGGCACCAAATGAACCATCTTAGAAAACCGGTCACAAACAACCCAGATAACTGACATCCTCTGGGAAACCGGAAGATCAGAAATAAAATCCATAGAAATATGCGTCCAGGGCCTCTCAGGGACCGGCAATGGCAAAAGCAACCCACTAGCACGGGAACAACAAGGCTTGGCCCGCGCACAAGTCCCACAGGACTGCACAAAAGAACGCACATCACGTGATAAAGAAGGCCACCAAAAGGACCTACCAACCAAGTCTCTGGTACCAAAAATACCAGGATGACCAGCCAACACAGAACAGTGAACCTCAGAAATCACTCTACTAGTCCATCTGTCAGGAACAAACAATTTCCCCACTGGACAACAATCAGGTCTGTCAGCCTGAAATTCCTGAAGAACCCCTCGTAAATCAGGGGAAATAGCAGAAAGAACCACCCCTTCTTTCAGAATGCCGACCGGTTCAAGGACCTCAGGAGAATCAGGCAAAAAACTCCTAGAAAGGGCATCAGCCTTAACCCCTTCCTGACATCAGACGTACTATCCCGTCGAGGTGGGGTGGGCCCGTATGACCACCGACGGGATAGTACGTCATACGCGATCGGCCGCGCTCACGGGGGGAGCGCGGCCGATCGCGGCCGGGTGTCAGCTGCATATCGCAGCTGACATCCGGCACTATGTGCCAGGAGCGGTCATGGACCGCCCCCGGCACATTAACCCCCGGCACACCGCGATCAAACATGATCGCAGTGTACCGGCGGTATAGGGAAGCATCGCGCAGGGAGGGGGCTCCCTGCGGGCTTCCCTGAGACCCCCGGAGCAACGTGATGTGATCGCGTTGCTGCGAGGGTCTCCTACCTCCTTCCTGGCTGCAGGTCCCGGATCCAAGATGGCCGCGGCATCCGGGTCCTGCAGGGAGGGAGGTGGCTTACCGAGTGCCTGCTCAGAGCAGACGCTGGTAAGCCTGCAGCCCTGCACAGCAGATCGTCGATCTGGCAGAGTGCTGTGCACACTGCCAGATCAATGATCTGTATTGTCCCCCTCTGGGACAAAGTAAAAAAGTAAAAAAAAAATTTTTCCACATGTGTAAAAAAAAAATAAAAAAAAATCCTAAATAAATAATAATAAAAAAATATATATTATTCCCATAAATACATTTCTTTATCTAAATAAAAAAAACAAAACAATAAAAGTACACATATTTAGTATCGCCGCGTCCGTAACGACCCAACCTATAAAACTGCCCCACTAGTTAACCCCTTCAGTAAACACCGTAAGAAAAAAAAAAAAAAACGAGGCAAAAAACAACGCTTTATTACCATACCGCCGAACAAAAAGTGGAATAACACGCGATCAAAAATACTGATATAAATATCCATGGTACCGCTGAAAACGTCATCTTGTCCCGCAAAAAACAAGCCGCCATACAGCATCATCAGCAAAAAAATAAAAAAGTTATAGTCCTGAGAATAAAGCGATACCAAAATAATTATTTTTTCTATAAAATAGTTTTTATCGTATAAAAGTGCCAAAACATAAAAAAAATGATATAAATGAGATATCGCTGTAATCGTACTGACCCGAAGAATAAAACTGCTTTATCAATTTTACCAAACACGGAACGGTATAAACGCCTCCCCCAAAAGAAATTCATGAATAGCAGGTTTTTGGTCATTCTGCCTCACAAAAATCGGAATAAAAAGCGATCAAAAACGGTCACGTGTCCGAAAATGTTACCAATAAAAACGTCAACTCGTCCCGCAAAAAACAAGACCTCACATGACTCTGTGGAGCAAAATGTGGAAAAATTATAGGTCTCAAAATGTGAAGACGCAAAAACTTTTTTGCTATAAAAAGCGTCGCTGGTTTCACACTTGCGTTTTTGTCTGCAGCGTTTTTTGCACAAAAAAACGCATGCGTTTTTTCCCTATATTTAACATTGAAAACGCATGCGGTTTTTTTGTACGCGTTTGGTCGCGTTTTCAAACGCATGCGGTTTTTTTCTGCATGCGTTCATTTTCAGAAATACAACCTGCAGTATTTTCTTGCGTTTTTAAGCACATGCGTTTGTTTGCGTTAAAAACGCATGCATTTTTATCGGAAAAAAACAGAAAACACACTGAAAAGCCACCCACCACCATCAAGGTGATAAAGGGATCCAAACCCTAACCCTAACTCTACCCCTAACCTCACCCCTAACCATTTAATGAACATTTTCTGACAGTCATAGTGCCACGTATTTCAGTGCCACGTATTTCAGTGCCATGTATTTCAGTGCCACGTATCACGTATTTCAGTGCCACGTGTTTCAGTGCCATGTATTTCAGTGCCACGTATCACGTATTTCAGTGCCACGTATTACGTATTTCAGTGCCACATATTTTAGTACCACGTATTTCAGTGCCACGTATTTCAGTGCCACGTATTTCAGTGCCACGTATTTCAGTGCCACATATTTCAGTGCCACGTATTTCAGTGCCACGTGTTTCAGTGCCACGTATCACATATTTCAGTGCCACGTATTTAAGTGCCACGTATTTAAGTGCCACGTATTTAAGTGCCATGTATTTCAGTGCCACGTATTTCAGTGCCACGTATTTCAGTGCCACGTGTTTCAGTGCCACGTATCACATATTTCAGTGCCACGTATTTAAGTGCCACGTATTTCAGTGCCACGTATTTCAGTGCCACGTATTTCAGTGCCACGTATTTAAGTGCCACGTATCACATATTTCAGTGCCACGTATTTCAGTGCCACGTATTTAAGTGCCACGTATTTCAGTGCCACGTATTTCAGTGCCACGTATTTCAGTGCCACGTATTTCAGTGCCACGTATTTCAGTGCCACGTATCACGTATTTCAGTGCCACGTATTTAAGTGCCACGTATCACGTATTTCAGTGCCACGTATTTCAGTGCCACGTATTTCAGTGCCACGTATTTCAGTGCCACGTATTTCAGTCACGTTTAGGGTTAGAGTTAGGGTTAGGGTTAGGGCTAGGGTTGGAGGTAAAGTTAGGGTTGGGGCTAAAGTTAGGGTTGGGGCTAAAGTTAGGGTTAGGGTTTGGATTGCATTTACGTTTGGATTAGGGTTGGGATTAGAATTATGGGTGTGTCAGGGCTAGGGGTGTGGTTAGGGTTACCGTTGGGATTAGGGTTAGGGGTGTGTTTGGGTTAGGGTTTCAGGTAGAATTGGGGGCTTTCCACTGTCCAGGCACATCAGGGGCTCTCCAAGCGCGACATGGCGTCCAATCTCAATTCCAGCCAATTCTGCGTTGAAAAAGTAAAACAGTGCTCCTTCCCTTCCGAGCTCTCCCGTGCGCCCAAAAAGGGGTTTACCCCAACATATGTGTTATCAGCGTACTCGGGACAAATTGAACAACAACTTCTGGGGTCCAAGTTCTCTTGTTATCCTTAGGAAAATAAAAATTTGGGGGGCTAAAAATCATTTTTGTGGGAAAAAAAGATGTTTTATTTTCACGGCTCTGCGTTATAAACTGTAGTGAAACACTTGGGGGTTCAAAGTTCTCACAACACATCTAGATAAGTTCCTTGGGAGGTCTAGTTTCCAATATGGGGTCACTTGTGGGGGGTTTGTACTGTTTGGGTACATCAGGGGCTCTGCAAATGCAACGTGACGCCTGAACCAATCCATTTAAGGCTGCATTCCAAATGGCGCTCCTTCCCTTCCGAGCTCTGTCATGCACCCAAACAGTGGTTCCCCCCCACATATGGGGTATCAGCGTACTCAGGACAAATTGGACAACAACTTTTGGGGTCTAATTTATCCTGTTACCCTTGTGAAAATACAAAACTGGGGGCTAAAAAATAATTTTTGTGAAAAAAAAAAAGAATTTTTATTTTCACGGCTTTGCGCTATAAACTTTAGTGAAACACTTGGGGGTTCAAAGTTCTCAAAACACATCTAGATAAGTTCCTTGGGAGGTCTAGTTTCCAATATGGGGTCACTTGTGGGGGGTTTGTACTGTTTGGGTACATCAGGGGCTCTGCAAATGCAACGTGACGGCTGCTGACCAATCCATTTAAGTCTGCATTCCAAATGGCGCTCCTTCCCTTCCGAGCTCTGTCATGCACCCAAACAGTGGTTCCCCCCCACATATGGGGTATCAGCGTACTCAGGACAAATTGGAAAACAAATTTTGGGGTCCAATTTATTCTATTACCCTTGTAAAAATACAAAGCTGGGGGCTAAAAAATCATTTTTGAGAAAAAAAAATATATATATTTTTTCACGGCTCTGCGTTATAATCTGTAGTGAAACACTTGGGGGTTCAAAGCTCTCAAAACACATCTAGATAAGTTCCTTAGGGGGTCTACTTTCCAAAATGGTGTCACTTGTAGGGAGTTTCAATGTTTAGGCACATCAGGGGCTCTCCAAACGCAACATGGCGTCCCATCTCAATTCCAGTCAATTTTGCATTGAAAAGTCAAATGGCGCTCCTTCCCTTCCAAGCTCTGCCATGCGCCCAAACAATGGTTTACACCCACATATGGGGTATCATCGTACTCAGGACAAATTGCACAACATTTTTTCGGGTCCAATTTCTTCTCTTACCCTTGGGAAAATAAAAAATTGGGGGCAAAAAGATCATTTTTGTGAAAAAATATGATTTTTTATTTTTACGGCTCTGCATTATAAACTTCTGTGAAGCACTTGGTGGGTCAAAGTGCTCACCACACATCTAGATAAGTTCCTTAGGGGGTCTACTTTCCAAAATGGTGTCACTTGTAGGGAGTTTCAATGTTTAGGCACATCAGGGGCTCTCCAAACGCAACATGGCGTCCCATCTCAATTCCAGTCAATTTTGCATTGAAAAGTCAAATGGCGCTCCTTCCCTTCCAAGCTCTGCCATGCGCCCAAACAATGGTTTACACCCACATATGGGGTATCAGCGTACTCAGGACAAATTGCACAACATTTTTTGGGGTCCTATTTCTTCTCTTACCCTTGGGAAAATAAAAAATTGGGGGCGAAAAGATCATTTTTGTGAAAAAATATGATTTTTTATTTTTACGGCTCTGCACTATAAACTTCTGTGAAGCACTTGGTGGGTCAAAGTGCTCACCACACATCTAGATAAGTTCCTTAGGGGGTCTACTTTCCAAAATGGTGTCACTTGTAGGGAGTTTCAATGTTTAGGCACATCAGGGGCTCTCCAAACGCAACATGGCGTCCCATCTCAATTCCAGTCAATTTTGCATTGAAAAGTCAAATGGCGCTCCTTCCCTTCCAAGCTCTGCCATGCGCCCAAACAATGGTTTACACCCACATATGGGGTATCATCGTACTCAGGACAAATTGCACAACATTTTTTGGGGTCCAATTTCTTCTCTTATCCTTGGGAAAATAAAAAATTGGGGGCGAAAAGATCATTTTTGTGAAAAAATATGATTTTTTATTTTTACGGCTCTGCATTATAAACTTCTGTGAAGCACTTGGTGGGTCAAAGTGCTCACCACACATCTAGATAAGTTCCTTAGGGGGTCTACTTTCCAAAATGGTGTCACTTGTAGGGAGTTTCAATGTTTAGGCACATCAGGGGCTCTCCAAATGCAACATGGCGTCCCATCTCAATTCCAGTCAATTTTGCATTGAAAAGTCAAATGGCGCTCCTTCCCTTCCAAGCTCTGCCATGCGCCCAAACAATGGTTTACACCCACATATGGGGTATCATCGTACTCAGGACAAATTGCACAATATTTTTTCGGGTCCAATTTCTTCTCTTACCCTTGGGAAAATAAAAAATTGGGGGCGAAAAGATCATTTTTGTGAAAAAATATGATTTTTTATTTTTACGGCTCTGCATTATAAACTTCTGTGAAGCACTTGGTGGGTCAAAGTGCTCACCACACATCAAGATAAGTTCCTTAGGGGGTCTACTTTCCAAAATGGTGTCACTTGTAGGGGGTTTCAGTGTTTAGGCACATCAGGGGCTCTCCAAACGCAACATGGCGTCCCATCTCAATTCCAGTCAATTTTGCATTGAAAAGTCAAATGGCGCTCCTTTCCTTCCGAGCTCTGCAATACGCCCAAACAGTGGTTTATCCCCACATATGGGGTATCAGCGTACTCAGGACAAATTGTACAACAACTTTGGGGGTCCATTTTCTCCTGTTACCCTTGGTAAAATAAAACAAATTGGAGCTGAAATAAATTTTGTGTGAAAAAAAGTTAAATGTTCATTTTTATTTAAACATTCCAAAAATTCCTGTGAAACACCTGAAGGGTTATTAAACTTCTTGAATGTGGTTTTGAGCACCTTGAGGGGTGCAGTTTTTAGAATGGTGTCACACTTGAGTATTTTCTATCATATAGACCTCTCAAAATGACTTCAAATGAGATGTGGTCCCTAAAAAAAAATGGTGTTGTAAAAATGAGAAATTGCTGGTCAACTTTTAACCCTTATAACTCCGTCACAAAAAAAAATTTTGGTTCCAAAATTGTACTGATGTAAAGTAGACATGTGGGAAATGTTACTTATTAAGTATTTTGCGTGACATATGTCTGTGATTTAAGGGCATAAAAATTAAAAGTTGGAAAATTGCAAAATTTTCAAAATTTTCGCCAAATTTCCATTTTTTTCACAAATAAACGCAAGTTATATCGAATAAATTTTACCACTAACATGAAGTACAATATGTCACGAGAAAACAATGTCAGAATCGCCAAGATCCATCAAAGCGTTCCAGAGTTATAGCCTCATAAAGGGACAGTGGTCAGAATTGTAAAAATTGGCCCGGTCATTAACGTGCAAACCACCCTTGGGGGTGAAGGGGTTAATATTCTTGGAACCCGGAAGATACGAGACGACAAAATCAAAACGGGAAAAAAACAAGGACCATCGAGCCTGTCTAGGATTCAGCCGCTTGGCAGACTCGAGGCAAATCAAATTCTTATGATCGGTCAAGACCACAATACGGTGCTTAGCTCCCTCAAGCCAATGTCGCCACTCCTCAAATGCCCACTTCATAGCCAACAACTCCCGATTGCCGACATCATAATTGCGTTCAGCAGGCGAAAATTTACGGGAAAAGAATGCACACGGTTTCGTCAAGGAACCAACATGATCCCTCTGGGACAAAACGGCCCCTGCGCCAATCTCAGAAGCGTCAATCTCAACCTGAAACGGAAGGGAAACATCCGGTTGGCGCAACACCGGAGCAGAAGTAAATCGTCGTTTAAGCTCCTGAAAGGCAGAAACAGCCACAGAGGACCAATTCGCCACATCAGCGCCTTTTTACGTCAAATCGGTCAAGGGTTTAACCACGCTGGAAAAGTTAGCAATGAAACGGCGATAAAAATTTGCAAAACCCAAAAATTTCTGAAGGCTCTTTACGGACGTGGGTTGAATCCAATCATGAATGGCCTGAACCTTAACCGGATCCATCTCAATAGATGAAGGAGAAAAAATAAAACCCAAAAAAGAAACCATCTGCACCCCAAAGAGACACTTAGACCCCTTCACAAACAAAACATTGTCACGAAGTATCTGAAATACCATCCTGACCTGTTCCACATGAGACTCACAATCATCAGAAAAAATCAAAATATCGTCCAAATATACAATCAAGAATTTATCAATATAAGTCCGGAAGATATCATGCATGAAAGATTGAAAAACAGATGGAGCATTAGTGAGCCCGAACGGCATCACAAGGTATTCAAAATGGCCTTCGGGCGTATTGAACGCAGTTTTCCATTCATCACCCTGCTTAATACGAACAAGATTATATGCCCCCCGAAGGTCAATCTTCGTAAACCAACTAGCCCCCTTAATCCTAGCAAACAAATCGGAAAGCAAAGGTAAAGGGTATTGAAACTTGACCGTGATCTTATTCAAGAGGCGATAATCAATACAGGGTCTCAAGGAGCCATCCTTCTTAGCAACAAAAAAAAATCCCGCTCCCATCGGTGAAGAAGATGGCCGAATATGCCCTTTCTCCAGAGACTCCTTAACATAACTCCGCATAGCGGTATGTTCCGGCACAGACAGGTTGAAGAGTCGGCCCTTAAGAAACTTACAGCCTGGAATCAAATCAATAGCACAATCACAGTCCCTGTGTGGTGGAAGAGAACTGGACTTGGGCTCATCTAATACATCCTGAAAATCAGACAAAAACTCTGGAATTTCGGAAGAAGAAGAAGAGGAGATGGACATTAAAGGAACATCATTATGAACCCCCTGACAACCCCAACTAGTCACAGACATAGACTTCCAATCCAACACAGGATTATGTACCTGCAACCACGGAAAACCCAACACGATAGCATCATGTAAATTATGCAATACCAGAAATCGACAATCTTCCTGATGGGCTGGCGCCATGCGCATGGTCACCTGTGTCCAAAACTGGGGCTTATTTTTAGCCAAAGGTGTAGCATCAATGCCCCTTAAAGGAATAAGGTTCTGCAAGGGCTGCAAGGGGAAACCACAACGCCTGGCAAACTCAAGGTCCATTACATTCAAAGCGGCGCCTGAATCCACAAACGCCAAGACAGAAAATGATGACAATGAGCAGATCAGGGACACCGATAACAGAAATTTAGGTTGTAGAGTACTGCTGGTAAATGAACTAGCGATCCTCTTTGTCCGTTTAGGGCAGACTGAAATGACATGACAAGCGTCGCCACTATAATAACACAACCTATTGTGATGTCTGAGTCCTTGTCGTTCTGTACTAGACAGAATCCTATCACACTGCATTGGCTCAGGACTCTGCTCTGAGGACAACGCCACAGCGCTCACAGTTCTGCGCTCCCGCAAGCGCCGATCAATCTGAATGGCCAAAGACATAGAATCACTCAGACCGACGGGCGTGGGAAACCCCACCATAACATCTTTAATGGATTCAGAAAGACCCTTTCTGAAAATTGCAGCCAAAGCATCATCATTCCATTTAGTCAACACAGACCATTTTCTAAATTTCTGACAATACAATTCTGCCGCCTCTTGACCCTGAGATAGGGCCAACAAGGTCTTCTCCGCTTGATCCACAGAATTAGGTTCATCATATAATAGTCCTAAAGCCTGAAAAAAAGAATCTACATTAAGCAAAGCCGGATTCCCAGATTCCAGGGAAAATGCCCAATCCTGTGGATCACCACGCAGCAGGGAAATGACGATTTTAACCTGCTGAATAGAATCCCCAGAGGATCGAGGTCTCAAAGCAAAAAACAGTTTACAGTTGTTTTTAAAACTCAAAAATTTGGACCTGTCACCAAAAAACAAATCAGGAGTAGGAATCTTCAGCTCTAAAACAGGAGTCTGAACAATATAATCAGAATTTACATCCTGTATTATATCCCAGAGCTGCACTCACTATTCTGCTGGTGCAGTCACTGTGAACATACATTATATTACTGATCCTGAGTTACATCCTGTAGATCTTTTATTATAAAAATGAAAAACATAACAACAATAATAGCAGAAAACATAACAAAAATATTAGCCAGAAAATAATCAATATACTGAACACTGGTCCAGCCGCTCATTCTCTCCTCTCACACATATTGTTCTGTATATACTGTATAATAACTACTTTGATTTTCAGGTCCGGTCACCAAAAAAAATAACAAATAAAATAAACAATGGCAAACAGACTATATACATGAACTTTTTTTTTTTTTTAGTTTTAAATAAAATAACTACAAATATATACAATACTACAAGCTATCCTCCATTCCCAACCCCCCGCACTGACGTGAGAGCTGGTCCTGCGTCTCATGCCTGAGTCCATGTCCAACGTCCATAGGCCAGATCAGGCAGTGCCAGTTTTTCCCCCAAACAACCCAGTGTCCCATAGTCCCACAAGATAAACCCACCTCCCCCCCTTTCCCACCACCCAGCCTAACACCTACACCCAAATCTATATCCCCATATACAATATATACAATATATACAGCAGCACACACCACAATAACCACAACTCACGAAGCCCAAGTTCGGCGCTTGCAGCCCTACATCACTGTATAATCAAACAAAACAAAAATCTACAGTGTCAGCATCAGCCCACCACCAGGAAAGGAGATGACCAGACTAGGGCACACTAAAAGAAAAGCCCCTCCAGAGGAGCGCAGCCCTCCGTGCGCCCAGCCTCCCATACTCCAGAGAGCGCACCTTCACCAGGTCACCGAGTATGGTCCTAAACACATCGTCCACTGGGAGGATTTTTCGTTGCGTCGATACTAAGCACCGTGCGTTCCACGTGTGATACCTAACCACTGAGCTAACTAGAAATACGGTGCAGCGGTCCCGACCACCCAGGTCTCCGAATGCTCCATAGGCCCATTCCGCATAGGAGAGACCGGCCAGCCGAGACCAGCCAATGAAGGCGCCCACCCTGTTGTACACCTCTGTGTTGAAGGGACAATGAAGCAGGAAGTGGTCCATGCTTTCCAGCAAGGTACCACAATGCTCCCGAGGACAATTCCTGTCCTCAGAGCTCCTACACTTCAGATTGTCCCTCACACACAGTTTCCCATGGAAGCAGCGCCAAGCCAAGTCCCAAAACTTCGGGGGGATCCTGATAGAATTCAAAAGATGCAAACCCACCCCAAGATCCCGACTTGGGCAGTCCCTGAGCGCCAGAGGCCTCTGGAAATGGGTCAAAAGAACCCTACTGTCAAGTAGTTTCCTTGGCAGAGTCCTGATCTCCCACATTCCCAGACCCCACCGACGAATTACCTTCAGAACCAAGGTAGCGTAAGCCGGAAGATGTCCATGCGGTGTGCGAAGATCCTTCACTTGCCCTCCTGTCTCCCATTCCTGGAAGAAAGGCTGAAACCATCCCCTACAGGAGAATACCCACGGAGGAGCCCTCTCTTTCCAGAGGTTTGCGATATTGATCTTAATGAAGGTATCCACAAGGAATACCACAGGGTTGACCATACCCAACCATCCTAGTCTCCTCGTACGGTAAGTAACCTCCCTCTTGGCCAGGTTCAGTCTATTCCCCCATAACAGTTGGAAGAACAAACTGTAGACCCGAGTCCAGAGAGATTCCGGCAAGATGCACACACTGCCCAGATAAATCAGTAAAGGGAGCAGGTAAGTTTTGATCAGGTTTACCCTTTCCCTTAGGGTCAAAGACCAACCCTTCCATTGGTTCACCTTCTGAGTGGCGATCTCTAGCCTGCTGTCCCAATTTTGTTTGGGGTAATCCCCCTGGCCAAATTCGATGCCAAGGACTTTTGCAGAGACTTTGGGTCCTGGAAGGGTGTCCGGGAGATCAAAACCAGGATCTCCTCCTCCCAGCCAGAGACTCTCACACTTATCCCGGTTTTATTCTTGGACCCGGATGCCTCCGAGTAGCAATCTGCCTCTGACATCAGCCACCCTGCCTCCTCATGAGAGGAAGCAAACACAGTGACATCATCGGCATACGCCACCACCCTCAGAGTGGCCTCCGGTGCTGCCTGATCCATCCCGATCCCGGCCAACGGTCCACGCTCCACCCTCCTAAGAAGAGGGTCAATCGCAAACACGTACAGCAGCGGGCTCAAGGGACAACCCTGGCGAACACCGGACCCAACCTCAAAAGAGCTACCAATCCAACCATTCACAAGCGGGAAACTCTCTGCCCCACTGTACAAGGTCTTAAGCCAATCAACAAACCCCCCCGGCAGGCCATATCTCAGAAGGACGGACCAGAGGTACTCGTGATTAACCCGATCAAACGCTTTTGCCTGGTCCAGTGACAGCATGTACCCCTTCCAGTGACCAGCCCTACCCTGCTCCACTGCCTCTCGGACACAGAGCACAGCACTAAATGTGCTGCGGCCTGGAACAGAGCAATGCTGGGCCCCCGAAAGGAGTCGGGGTGCAAATTTCACCAGCCGATTAAACAGCACCTTTGCCAGAACCTTCCTGTCTGCATTGAGAAGCGCTATGGGACGCCAATTCTCAATGCAAGACGGGTCCTTACCCTTTGACAAGATGATCAGAGCAGACCTTCTCATTGACTTCGGCAGAGTGCCCGAGGAAAGACACTCATTGAATACCTCAGTCAAGAGGGGAACCAAAACGTCCTTAAAGGTCTTATAGAATTCAGATGTTAAGCCATCTGGACCAGGCGATTTTTTTGGGGCAAGCCCTTCAATCGCCAACTGAACTTCCTCTTCCCTGATCATTTCTGTCAAAACGTCAAGAGAGGGGTCTACCCCTGGTTCGGGGACAGCTTCTGCCAGGAAAGCCGACATCTCATCCCAATCAAGATCCCTCTTCCACAAGAGGTGCGAGTAGAAGGATCTGACAACCTCCAGGATCCCTGATCTGGATCGCCTCAGGGACCCCGTAGTGTCGACCAGTCCTGTAACCACTTTACTATTCACTGACATCTTGCAGTTTCTGTAAGGGTCGGTCGAGCGGTACTTCCCGTAATCCCTCTCAAAAACCAAAGATGCGTGTCTATCGTACTGACACCTCATAAGCAAAGATTTCACTCTGGAGATCTCCTCGCGGCTACCTCCAGTTGAGACAAGATGCTCGAGTTTCCTCCTCAGACCCTGATACAGGCGGTACCTGCTCAGACTCCTGAGGCTCGAGAGCTGGCGGAAGAATCTCGCCACCCTTTCCTTGAACATCTCCCACCACTCTGACCTACTACTACAAAGATCCAGTAAGGGTACCTGGCTCTGAAGAAAATCCTCAAAGGACTGTCTTATCTCCGCTTCTTCCAAGAGAGACGAATTGAGCCTCCAAAAGCCTCTTCCCATCCGGAGGGTCTCTGTAACATTCAGAGAAAACAAAATTAAACAGTGGTCGGAGAACTCCACCTCAACAACAGACACTGCTGAAGAGACAGCTTCCTCCTTTAAATAAAACCTATCTATTCTGGACCTACAGTTACCTCTATGATAGGTGAACCCCTCGTGGCCTGGGGTGTGCCGAATGTGGACATCCACCAGGCGAGCCTCACTAGCTATACTATTAGTCAGCTTGTCTCTGGAACCTCCTCTATCTCGGGGCCTCGTGACAGCATTGAAGTCCCCTCCAAAGACAACCTGCCGACTTGTAAAAAGGTAGGGCTTGATACTCATAAAGAGACACTTCCGGTCCCACTTAGATTGGGGACCATAGATGTTAATGAGCCGGAGCTCTTGTCCCTTCATGAGGACATCTAAGATCAGGCACCTCCCCATTTCTAACTCAATAACCCGTCGGCATTCCACCGGTGCGGTAAAAAGGACCGCCACTCCGCTATACGGCTCGGCCGCAAGAGACCAATAGGAGGGCCCGAGTCTCCACTCCCTCTTAGCTTTAAACACATCTGCCATGTTTGGCAGCCTGGTCTCTTGCAAAAAGAAAATGTCAGCTTCAACCCGGCTGAGAAAATCAAAGGCCGCAAATCTAGCTGTATTTGACTTTATGCTGGCGACATTAATGGACGCCAGCGTCAACGGAGTGGGTTCCGCCATCATTGGTGACTGAGTTAGATGGCTTTCTTTTTCCCACTCCCCTTATCCTCTGCCTCAGAGGAGGAATCCTTCCCCCTCTTTAATGACATGGAGGTATCCATTTCCACGCGTTTTTTATTTTTTTCGTCCTCGTCTCCGGACTCTGGGCCAGTCCCTCCCTCCAAAGATCTTATGTTCCCAGAAGGAGGAGACTCGGCGCCCCCTGTGAGCCCCGCCGAAGCCAGAACCTCACCCTTAGCTTCCCCCTCAGAGGAAGAGATGTTTTCAAGGGCTTGGAACCGGTTAGAAAGACCAACCAGAGGGGAGTCGGTTTTTCCTTCCTTAGGTACCTTGGTCAGAGTGAGAGAAGATTTTTTTTTTTCTCCCTTCTTTCTCTTCTTTTTGGTGCCGAGCTTACGCTTGTCCTCTAGCCACTGCCTATTATCCTCATCCATACTTTCATAATGGGAGGACTCTGAGGCAGTGGCATTCTCCTCCCTGTGGATCCTCCTGACCTCCTCATCCAACTCATCATCCCTTGGGGCCTCAGCAGCAAGACTGGCATCCAGGACAGGGGCCGCCCCAGTAGCCCGAGGCTCGCCCAGCTCCCTATCCTGTCTGCGCTTGTCTAGACGCCTTAGCTGGGCAGGCATCTTTTTATTGCTTTTCTTCCTTGGCCCCTCAGCTCCCTCACCCTTGCTAGTCCCTTCCCCAGCAGAATCAGCCTCACGGCTTTCTCCCACCGGAGTCACGACTGCGTTAGCGAAGGAGCGAGGACAACGGCTGAATGGGTGACCTAACTCACCACACAGGTGGCACCTAATCTCCACACAAGATGCAGCAAGATGGCCGACATCCCCACACAATGCACACTTCTGCACAGTGCAGTTTGCGCTGAAGTGTGTGGGGTCGCTGCACCTGTGACAGAGCTTCGGTTGCCCCTGGTAGAAGACCAGGATACGATCCCTACCCAGGAAGGCAGATGATGGTATGTGGGCAACCGTACCACCTGAACGCTTAAGTTTTACCATAAACGTCCAGGCCCCTGACCAGATACCAAACTCGTCACGGTTTTTCTTTGGCATCTCCACTACCTCTCCATACCGGCCAAGCCACGTCATGATGTCATAACAAGAAAGCGACTCGTTACACGTCATCACGGTCACTTTCTTGACTTGATTTTGGCGAGACACCGCCTGAACGGCAAAGTCTCGCCAGCCGGGCTCATTTTATGCCAACTCATAGTTCGACCAGAAAAGTTCAAGCCCCTCCGGCCGAACAAAGCTGACATCAAACTCAGGTGTGGAATAGGGATGTATCAAGGCGTAGATGTCAATCGCCTTGAAGCCCATCCTCAGCAGGAGCTCCACAACCTTCGACCTTGGAGGACATGCATCACTGCCCCTCCACCGAAGACGGACCACATTCCTACGCACACTACCCGGCCTGGCTGTTGGGAGGGACCACACTGTATCCCCCCCTCTTTGCTCTCGGAAGGCCCCGAGGCCATGCCTCTCTATCCAGAAGGATAGATCAACCTCTCGACCCTCTACCATTAGTGATCTCTCTCCCCTCTTTAGAGCCTCCAGGAGATGCCGTTGCAACATGCCGTCCCCAGAGCCCAGAGACGAGGAGGATGCCCTATTTCCCCCGGAGGTGACAGCGGCATAACTCCTGACAGGTGCTGCCACCACCGGGGGGGCAACCGGACCAGTGACCACATCCACACCAACAGCATCACCATTACCCACTTCCATAACCTCCTCACCCTCTACAAAACCAGCAACCACACCACTAGACAAAGACTTTTCCTCATCCATACCCACCAACACATTCACTCCTGCTGGACCAGTGACCACAGGGGGTGACATTTTGGCCTCCGCATCATCAGGCACAAGGGGCTGAGTCTCCTCCACAGAACTGGAGGTGACCTCACCCCTGGTTTTATGTGTGCCCTCCGCATCATCAGTTGATATTTTCCGCTGCTTCATGGTTGCTACCAGGCGCCGTTGATCTTTAGCTCCTGTGAGGCAACGCTGATCCTTAGCATCAGGATCTTGTTGACCAGCGGCGCCAACACAGAACAGGACTTTGGTGGGAGGACCGGAACGCCCCGCCCCGGTAACCCCCTCACACTGCCGCCGCTTCTCAACTAAGTGATCAGCGGCAACAGCATTCAGGGGCACCGAGGCTACCGGAGCTGCCCCTGACACCGGGCTGCTCCCCCCTCCCACTGGGGAGCGCACCACAGTATCGTGGCCTGATTTTTCGCCCGCCGCCGGGCCGCCCTCACTGTCCAGCCTCTCGGCTGATGCACCTGCTGCTACGTCCCAGCTACTACAAGCAGAGACGGAGCTCAGCGCCTCACTACCGTGCTTTGTAGTCTCCCCGCGCCTTTGCACCGGATCCACAGCAGAACCCGGGCTGGGCTGGGCAACGGGGCTTATACAGCGAGCTGACCCTGCAGCCGACTCAGGGGGTACAGGGAGGGGGGCATACGCATAGCTTACCGCTTCCTGGAGCTTAGGTTTGATCTTCTTCACCTTTTTTTTCTTGCCCCCAGGTGCCTCCTCTGGCAAATCATCACCAAGATGGAAGTTCTGAAGGCACACTGGGGACTCCAGGAGCTTGATCTCTGCCATTAGTGCCCCTCCCTGGTCGATGTCACTGTCCTCCCCAGAGCCAGCAGAACTGCGACGAGATGTCATTGTCGCCTGTCCAGCAGGGAGCTCGCTGCACGTGGCCTGTGAGTGACTAAGCAGGCTGCCAGGTGGGGCTTTCTGCTGGTCATCCTCCTCCTTCTCATCATCATCATCATCATCATCATCCACCTGGCTCCCAGGCTGCAGCCCTATCTGCCTTTGCTCTCTGTTATCAGCCATTTCTCTGAATCGATCTTCATTTTGCAATTTTTCTTTAAATGGTCCACTTTTTTCTTGGATAAATGCTTTTCTCACCTCCAGGTCATTCATTTCAAGCTTCATCCTCTTTACCTCAGCCTGGAATTGCATCTTCCTGGGTCTGGAGGCGCCTGCAGCTTTTGCGCTTGTGCAGCGCAGCTCCTCCCGGAGCCTTCTCAATCTCTTGCTTGCGTCTTCATACTCACGGAGGTGGCTCATGACCCGGGAGGCATAGGTGGACACAGACTCCCGGGGTCTCTGCAGCGCCCAACCCTCCTCAGTGAGGTCGGCCTCACCTCCGTGAGCACTCAGCTTTCCTCCGGAAGGGCTGTCATCCTGCACGCTAGCAGGCTTCCCCCTCCATGGAAGCCTTGCGGCTTCTCTGGGTCTCTGCAGACCTGGGGGGAGTAGGAGCCACATTGCTGCGACTCCTGGTGGAGCGTCTCACCCCCGAATCTTCTGATGTGCAGGCTGGTTGCTGGTTCCTTCTGCCCCCCGCCAGCCTGGTCCGGGAAGCAGAAGCCTGGGACTTGGCTCCTTCACTCATCCCAGGAAACCCACTCACTCCCTGGGTAAGAGAGAGAGCAGGTCCCCGGGTGGAGAGGTGGTGGTTCTCAGGAGCTCAGGAGCACACTGCAGGTTCAGCAGCGACCGCACCCACAATCAGCACAGTGAGTAGCAGCTGAGCAGAGCTGCACCCACTATCCTGCTGGAGCAGTCACTGTGTATGTACATTACATTACTAATCCTGAGTTTCATCCTGTATCTCTTTTTCTATTATAATAGTACAAAACAAAACTTACAGGCAAAGCTTACAGACAAACTCAATAACAAAACAAATTATTCACAATCCCCAAAAGTCCAATGTCCAGCAGATTTATACAAACACAATGTTCCTCCATTTCATTAATACCCCCCAGCAAAGGAAGAGACCTCAACCTATATCCTTTTTTCCGTTCCTTTGTTCCTTTTTCCCTTCATACACACATACCCATGCATTCATCTCTAGAAAAATAAACAAAAGTCGGCCATCTGCCCAAAAGAAAGTAAATAGGCCACCTGGCCGAAACATAATCATATATTTTTATATATATTTTTTATTTTATATATTTTTTTTATTTTTTTTTATTTTTCCTCCTAAACTAAACCACCACCATTCCCCCAAAGGTCCCACAAAAGTTTGTGGCCTATCACACCAGGTCCCACGATAGTTTGTGGCCTTTCCTACACAGCAAGGTCCATAAAAGTTTATGGCCTTTTTTTTTCTTCTTGGCATCCCGCCAGACGTCCAAAACAAAAATCTGTAAGTGAGGGTTACAGCCCACCACCAGGAACTGGAGACCATAGAGGCTCTCACCCTAATCTACCACACATCACCCTGACCCTCCCTAACAACACAAAAGAGAAAATCCTGTCCCTATAGCCCTACCAATCTCTCCCTACCTGCCCCTACCTGTCCCTCACTGACCCTCACTACCAACCTAATACTAAACTACCTGTCCCTAAAGACTGTCCCTATCTGTCCCTCCCTGTCCCTACACATCTATCTGACCCTACAAAATAAAGATGAAAAGATAAAAAAGACTAACTCAACCCTATCACAGGCACTCAGAACTCAACTCTCTTTAGGGCACATTAAAGGAGAAACCCCTCCAAAGAAGAGAGGCCCTCCCTGCACCCAGCCTCTCAAACTCCAGCAAGCGCACTTGTGCCAGGTCACCCAGGATGTTCCTAATCACCTCTTCCCTGGGGAGGACTTTCCGCTGAGTAGACACTAGACACCGTGCATTCCACGTGTGGAACCTAGTTACTAAACTAAGAAAACAGTGCCCCGATCTCGGCCACCAAGGGACCTGAATGCCCCATAGGCCCACTCTGCATAGGAAAGGCCTGCCAGCCTGGGCCAGCCAATGGAAGCACCCACCCTGCTGTAGACCTCTGTATTAAAAGGACACCGAAGCAGGAAATGCTCCATGCTTTCAAGCATACCGCCACACTCCTCGCGGGGACAATCCCGGTCATCGGAGCATCTGCACTTCAGGTTGTCCCTCACATACAGCTTCCCATGGAAGCAGCGCCAAGCCAAGTCCCAAAACTTCAAGGGGATCCACTTAGAGTTCTATAACCCGAGCCCCACCTCCAGATTCCGGCTTGGGCAATCCCTGAGCGCCAGGGGCTTCTGAAAGTGGGTCAACAGGACCCTATTGTCAAGAAACCTTCTCGACATGGTCCTGATGTCCCACACTCCCAGACCCCACCGACGAATCACCTCCAGAACTGGGGTAGCATAAGCCGGAAGATGCCCATGAGGTGTACGAAGGTCCTTTACCTGCCCTCCTGTCTCCCATTCCTGGAAGAAAGGCCCAAACCACCCCCTACAGGAGAATACCCACAGAGGAGCCCTGTCTAACCAGAGGTTGGCGATATTTGCCTTAAGAAAGGTGTTTACTAGAAACACCACTGGGTTGACCATACCCAACCCTCCTAGTCTCCTCGTGCGGTACTTGACCTCCCTCTTGATTAGGTTCAGCCTATTTCCCCATAATAATTGGAAAAACAGGCTGTAGACCCGTGTCCAAAGAGGCTCTGGCAAGATGCAAACGCTGCCCAAATATATTAACAAAGGAAGCAAATAGCCCTTGGCAAGACTAACCCTTTCCCTTAGGGTCAAAGACCAACCCTTCCACTGATCCACCTTCTGGGCGGCAATCTTAAGTCTGCCCTTCCAGTTTTGCTGGGGATAGTCCCCCGGGCCGAAACTGATGCCTAATACTTTTGCTGTGGCCTGAGGCCCTGGAAGGGTGTCCGGGAGATCAAAACTTGGATCTCCCCCTCCCAGCCAGAGACTCTCACACTTGTCCCGGTTGATCATGGACCCGGATGCCACCGAGTAGCGTTCAACCTCGAACATCACCCAATCTGCCTCCTCTCTCGAGGATACAAAAAGGGAAACATCGTCAGCATACGCCACTACCCTAAAGGCGGCCTCTGGCTCCACCTGGTCCATCCTGACTCCCACCAACGGTCCACGCTCCACCCTCCTTAAAAGGGGGTCGATCGCAAACACGTATAACAGTGGGCTCAGAGGACAGCCCTGGCGGACACCAGACCTCACCTCAAAAGGGTGTCCAACCCAACCGTTTACGAGCGGAAAAGTCTCTGCCCCATTGTATAAAACTCTCAACGAATCAACAAACCTCCCAGGCAGACCATACCTCAGAAGGACGGACCAGAGGTACTCATGGTTAACCCGGTCAAAGGCCTTCGCCTGGTCTAAGGACAGCAAGTACCCTTTCCAGTGACCTGCCCTGCCCTGCCCCACTGCCTCCCAGACACCGAGCACAGCACTAAATGTACTGTGGCCTGGAACAGAGCAGTGCTGGGCATCCGAAAGGAGCCGGGGCGCAAACTGCACCAACCGATTAAAAAGCACCTTTGCCAGAACCTTTCGGTCCGTATTGAGAAGCGCTATGGGACGCCAATTCTCAATATGGGACGAGTCTTTACCCTTTGACAGGATAATCAGGGCTGACTTCCTCATTGAACTGGGCAGAATGTCCGAGGAAAGACACTCATTAAACACCTCAGTCAAGAGGGGTCCCTAAAAGTCTTGTAGAACTCGGATGTTAAGCCATCCGCACCAGGGGACTTTTTGGGCCGGAGCCCATCAATCGCCCATCTCACTTCCTCTTCCCTGATTGCTTCTGCCAAAACATGAAGAGAGGGGTCATCCCCTGGCTCAGGGATGGTTTCAGTCAGGAAAGCCGACATCTCATCCCGATCAGGATTCCTCCTCCCCAAGAGGTGCGAGTAGAAGGATCGGACCACCTCCAGGATCCCTGATTTGGATCTGTTCAGGGACCCTGTACTGTCAATCAGTCCTCTCACCATCTTACAATTCACTGACAACCTGCAGTTTCTGTAAGGGTCGGGCGAGCGGTACCTCCCGAAATCCCTCTCAAAAACCAAAGATGTGTGTCTATCATACTGGCACCCCTTGAGCAAGGTCTTCACCCTGGAGATTTCCTCTCGGTCCCCTCCAGTTGAGACGAGCTGCTCAAGTTTCCTCCCCAGCTCCCGATACAGGCGGTACCTGTTCAGGCCCCTGAGGCTCGAGAGCTGATGGAAGAACCTTGCGACCCTTCTTTTGAAGATCTCCCACCACTCAGACTTACTGCTACAAAGACCCAAAAGAGGTACCTGGCTCTGAAGAAATTCCTCAAAGGACTGTCTTACTTCCGCCTCTTCCAGAAGGGACAAATTCAGCTTCCATAGGTCACTCCTCATCCGGGGGGTCTCTGTAACATTCAAAGTAAAGAAAATGAAACAGTGATCGGAGAACTCCACCTCAACAGCGGACACTGCAGAAGAGATGGCTTCCTCCTTTAAAAAAAACCTATCTATCCTGAACCTACTGCTTCCCCTAAAAAAGGTGAAACCCCCGTGACCTGGGGTGTGCCGGATGTCGACATCCACCAGGCAAGCTTCGCTTACTATGCTATTCAAGGCTACGCTATCATAAGCCAGCCGGTCTCCGGGGCCTCCCCTATCACGGAGTCTGGTTACAGTATTAAAATCCCCACCGAAGACCACCTGCTGGCTTGTAAAAAGATAGGGCTTGATCCTCAGGAAGAGACATTTACGGTCCCACTTAGATTGCAGGCCATAGATATTGATGAGCCAAAGCTCCTGTCCCCTCATGAAGATGTCAAGGACCAAACATCTCCCCATTTCTACCTCGATCACTCGTCTGCATTCCACCTTCGTGGTCTTAAAAAGGACTGCTATCCCGCTATACAGCTCGGCCGCAAGAGACCAGTATGAGGGCCCACTCCTCCAATCCCTCTTTGCTTTGTAGGTGGACCCCAGGTCCGTTAGTCTGGTCTCCTGCAAAAATAAAATATCAGCCTCAACCCGGGTGAAAAAATCAAAGGCCGTAAATTTAGCCGTATCTGACTTTATGCTGGCGACATAGGGGTAGGTTCCGCCATCATGGGTGATTGAATTAGATGGCCTGTTTTTTAACCGTACCCTCTGATTTCCTCTCCCCCTCTGAGGAGGAGCCCGACTCACCCCTCCTCTTTAAAGACACTGAGGTGTCCATATCCTCCTTTACAGCACTGGACTTCCCAGAATAGATTCCTCGCCCCTGGACCCCGAGGTAGTCCCCCCTCCAGAGGAGTGTGAATCCCCCGGAGGACAGACCTCACCACTCCCTGAAGGCACCCCAGATGTTGCGTTCGGCCCCTCACCCCTGACCTCCGACACAGCAGAGTCATCGAGGGCTTGGAACCGATTGGAGAGGGGGATCAGAGGGGAGTCGGTGAGCCCTTCCGTAGGCACCCTAGTGGCCAGGGGGGCTTAGATTTTTTAGCCTTGTTTTTCCTCTTCTTCCGACTCTTACCGGTACGATTGTCACCTGCTTTTTAGGCTGCTCCACCACCTCTTCATCCAGACTTTCATACTGGGAAGAGTTATCAGAAGCAGCCAACTCCTCCCTCCATCCTCCGGATCTCCTCGCTCACTGCCTTTTCCCCCAGGGCCTCAGAGGCTTTGGCTGCCACCTCCAGGGTGGGGGCAGTCATCACCCCTGAGGCTTATCCTGCCCCCTGCCCTTACGGCTCCTCACCTGTTGCCACTGGTGGGCAGATGTACCAGCCTCGCCTTTCCTCACTGACCCCTCAGCTCCCCTCATGCCTCCACCCTCAGCCCCAGCAGAAGTTGCACCACCGGGGACCCCCCCCTTGGCTACCTCCTGCCAGGCCAGAGATGGTGCTGGAAAAGGAACGGGGGCAGCGGCTATATGGGTGACCTAGATCACCACACAGGTGACACCTAATGTCACCACAGGCCGCGGCAAGATGGCCTACCCCACCAAACAAGGCACATTTCTGCACCTTGCAGCCTGCGCTGAAGTGGCGGGGATCACCGCACCTGTGGCAGACCTTCGGTTGCCCCTGGTAGAAGATCTGGATTCTGTCCCTCCCCAGAAATGCTGAGGAGGGGATGTGGGTGACCGTACCTCTTGAAACCTTCAACTTTACCATGAAGGTCCAGCCCCCTGACCAAATGCCAAACTCATCCCTATTTTTTTTTAGGGACCTCGGTGACTTCCCCATAACGGGAAAGCCACGTCATTATGTCGACCCCAGAGAGGGACTCATTATTTGTCAGAACGGTCACCCTCTTTACACTATTTTGGTGAGACTTCGCCTGCGCGGCAAAGTCTCGCCAGCCGGGCTCCCCCTTTGCCAGTTCGAAATTCGACCAGAAAAGCTCCAAGCCCTCTGGCCGAACAAAACTGACATCGAAGAAGGAGGTGCCAAACGGATGAATCAGGGCAAAGATGTCCGTCGCCCTGAAGTCCATCTTCAGAAGGAGCTCCACAACCCTCGCCCTTGGTGGGCACGCTTCACTGCCCCTCCACCGAAGACGGACCACATTCCGCCTGGCCACCCCCTGCCCGGCTGTCAGGAGGGACCAAACCGTTTCCCCTTCCCTTTTATCTTGGAAGGCAGCCTGGCCGTGTCTATCCAGCCAAAAGGCCAAGTCCACCACTCTTCCCTCTACTTCGATCGTCCGTTCTCCCTTTTTGAGGGCCTCCAGGAAAAGGTGCCGCAAGATGCTATCCCTGAGGTCCAGAGGCGAGGAAACCCCCTGACTAGACCCCGAGGCTCCAGCCACCACCCCTGAATAACTCAGAGAACCTGTGGCTGGGGGGCCAGATAGACCGGCCCCCTCCCCCCTTCTCCCACTACCATCAGACACCGTACTCACACTTGCCACCCTATTCACACTTGCCACCTTAGACGCACTGCCACTCGCATCCTCAACCATAGACACTTCCATACCCGCACCCTCCTCATCCACTCCATCAGTCACCCCACTCTCACTCACATGCACACTGGGGTCAATATTATTTTGCCTCACCTTTTGGGTATTTCCAGGTTCTGTTTCCCCTCTGCTACCGCCACCTACTGGCATCTTCCCTGCAGGGGGGTTTGGCACACACAGCGCTTGTGTCCCTTTAAGGCTGGGGTCACACATGCGTGTTTTACGTACGTAAGAGCGCAAAAACTACGTACGTAAAACTCGCATTACATACGGCACAATGCTTCTCAATGGGGCTGCTCCTATTAGCCGTATATTACGGTTCAGTATTATACGGCGTTCTACGGCCGTACAAAATCGCAGCATGCTGCGTTTGTCAGCGTATTGCGCAAATAATACGCCAATGAAAGTCTATGGGGGCGAGAAAAATACGGATTCCACACGGACCAGCAGTGTGACTTGCGAGAAATACGCAGCGCTGTTAGTGAAAAGTCGGTAATTCAATTGCCGGCTTTTCATTTCTCCTTCACAAACCCGACAGGATATGAGACATGGTTTACATACAGTAAACCATCTCATATCCCCTTTTTTTTTGCATATTCCACACTACTAATGTTAGTAGTGTGTATGTGCAAAATTTCAGCGCTGTAGCTGCTGAAATAAAGGGTTAAATCGCGGAAAAAATTGGCGTGGGCTCCCGCGCAATTTTCTCCGCCAGAGTGGTAAAGCCAGTGACTGAGGGCAGATATTAATAGCCAGGAGAGGGTCCATGGTTATTGGCCCCCCCGTGGCTACAAACATCTGCCCCCAGCCACCCCAGAAAAGGCACATCTGGAAGATGCGCCTATTCTGGCACTTGGCCACTCTCTTCCCACTCCCTGTAGAGGTGGGATATGGGGTAATGAAGGGTTAATGCCACCTTGCTATTGTAAGGTGACATTAAGCCAGATTAATAATGGAGAGGCGTCAATTATGACACCTATCCATTATTAATCCAATTGTTGGAAAGGGTTAAAAAACACACACACACACACATGATTTAAAAGTAGTTTAATGAAATAAACACAGCGGTTGTTGTAATAATTTATTGTTCTCGCAATCCATCAGGAACACCCTCGCTTGGAAAAATAATAAATGCACAAGATACATACCTTCTGGTGAACCGTCTCGTCCCACGAAGTAATCCATCTGAAGGGGTTAACTAATATTACAGGCAGGAGCCCTGCTAATGCAGCTGTGCTCCGTGCCTGTAATCCCCGGCGAATGAATGAAATGTAGGTCATTGACCTACATTTCCTTCAGTCGCGGTGATGCGCCCCCTGGTGGATGTCCTCATATGACCTGGAGCGTGGGAAAAAGTTCCCAGGCTGCAGTTCAGGAGAACATCCACCAGAGGGCGCCTCACCGCGACTCAATGTAAGTATAGATCCTGCTTTCTTTTCAGCACCCGGGGATTACAGGCACGAGCGAGTGGTTTATCGCAGCTCTGCCTGTAATATTAGTTAACCCCTTCAGATGGATTACTTCGTGGGACGTGATCTGACATCAGAAGGTATGTATCTTGTGTGTTTATTATTTTGCCAAGCGAGGGCCTGGAAATGGATTGCGAGAACAATAAATTATTACAACAACCGCTGTGTTTATTTCATTAAAATCCTTTTTAATCATGTGTGTGTGTGTTTTTTAACACTTTCCAACAATTGGATTAATAATGGATAGGTGTCATAATTGACGCCTCTCCATTATTAATCTGGCTTAATGTCACCTTACAATAGCAAGGTGACATTAACCCTTCATTACCCCATATCCCACCGCTACAGGAAGTGGGAAGAGAGTGGCCAAGTGCCAGAATAGGCGCATCTTCCAGATGTGCCTTTTCTGGGGTGGCTGGGGGCAGATGTTTGTAGCCACGGGGGGGCCAATAACCATGGACCCTCTCCTGGCTATTAATATCTGCCCTCAGTCACTGGCTTTACCGCTCTGGCGGAGAAAATTGCGCGGGAGCCCACGCCAATTTTTTCCGCCATTTAACCCTTTATTTCAGCAGCTACAGCGCACAAATTTTGCACATACACACTACTAACGTTAGTAGTGTGGAATATGCAAAAAAAAAGGGGATATGAGATGGTTTACTGTATGTAAACCATGTCTCATATCCTGTCGGGTTTGTGCAGGAGAAATGAAAAGCCGGCAATTGAATTACCGGCTGTTCACAGATATCGCGCTGAATGAAATCTAAATACAGAATATATATGTGTCTCAATGACATATATATATATATATATATATATATATATATATACTGTATATATGTTTTCCCTAACATTTGAGCACATAAATCCATTAGATGTCAGTTTTGCAAGCCTGCGCGAAAATCTCGCAGTACGGATGCCATACGGATTACATACGGAGGATGCCATGCGCAAAATACGCTGACACACCCTGACTACGGATCACTATTTTGGGAATATTTCTCCGTATTACGGCCGTAGTACGGACGTATAATATGTGGCGTATTGTCTTACGCCATGTGTGACTCCAGCCTAAGGGTCGCGCTGCCATAGGACTTAAGCAGCACAGCCTGACTTTGCACCACAGCAGGCACAGAGCCTCCTCCCTCACTGGCAGGTAGGAAGCCAGGTGCAGACCCGCCTCCAGCTCCATCCTGCCTTGTCACTGGAGCCCCCACCGCAGGTAAGCCCCCAGACTCAGGGGACCCCACCAGGCAGGCGCCCTTGCTGCTGTCTGCTGCAGTCCCTGCTCCATTGCTGACTGCAGCTAAGACCATTTTTTTTTCTTTTGCTTGGGAAGCCATGCCCCCAGCCTCCAGCCGCACAGCACAGCTATCCAAAGCTGCTCCTACATGGGCAGCAGGTGCTGAGGAGGCCACGCCCCCTGAGACCGGCCGCAGCGGGACCCCCAGAGCCAACCCAGAGCTGGATCCACCCCCAGGAATCCCTCCGGCGGTACCAGTCCCCTGGGGCACAGCGCCCCCCACCACCACACCCTGGGCCACAAACAGCCTGGCCACAGCAACTCCAGCAGCCGGCCCCAGGCTAGGCCACTCCCCCTCAGCATCCACCAGCGGCGGCGCCCCCAATGCAGGAGACCCTGACTTCACCGCAGACCCCGCCAGAGGAGCCCCCACCATTTTCTTTTTATAAACCGGTTCTCCCGGAGCCACAGGCCCCTCCCCCTTTACTTTACTAGGTGCCTGGGTCCCCAGAAGCGATCCAGTTTTAGCGGATCCGTAAGTGAGGGACCCGGACACCCCAGCGCTCACCGCCGGAGATGCGGTCCCGGCTGTCACTCTCTTGCCCACCTCTGGCCCACCTTCCGCACCATGCTCCATATCAGACACATCACTACCCCCTCCATTACCACAAACAGAGGCAACGCCCTGCGTGTCATGGCCTGTAATCTCCTCGCTCCCTTGCTGCGGACCCACAACAGAGCCCGAGCCGGGGTGGGTAACGGGTGCCGCACAGCGGGATCGGGGGGCCCCAGAGAGGGGAACATACACATATTTCTCCACTGTAGATGTTTTCTTCTTCTTACTTTTCTTAGCCTTTCTCTTCATCCCCCTCCTGGTAGCCTCGTCCTCGCAGATCTCATCCCCGAACCTCAGCTGGTTAAAACGGACCAGGGACTCGATCTGCCGGATCTGCTGCTTGACAAGGCAGCCCCCCTCACTGCTACTACCACCATCCTCATCCTCCCCTCACTCCCGCTGTCCCCTGAAGGGCCAAAATCTGACAGGAGAGCCACCTGCTCGGGGGCTATCCCGCTATGCGACGCCTGGAGATCTCTTACCAGGCCACCAGGTGGTGGGTAGGGCGTGACCTCCTCCTCGCATTCCTCTTCCTCATCATCCTCCTCCACCACCTGGCCGGAGCTCCGTGACCCCTCCGGAGCCCCACCAGTCATGGCTCTGAACCGGTCATGATTTTCCAGCTTTTCACGAAAGGGCCCGTTGCCATCCAATATCTCACACCTCCGGCTTTCCAGGTCTTGTATGGATTTTTTGATCTTCTTGACCGCGGCGGATAGCTTGGCCTTCTTATTGCTGGAGGCCCTGTCAGACCTCTCCTTAGCTACCCTCAACTCCCCCCAGAGGGATTTTAGCTTCCTTGAGGCGTCCTCATACTCGCAGAGGTGCGCATGGATGCGTGAACCATAGCCCACGGCGGATTCTCTAGCCGCCTTGGTACCCCAACCAAGGGGCACTGCTGCAGCACCCCTGCTCATACTAGGCCTACCTCCGGGGGAGGTCTACGGGTCTTCATGCTGGATCCCTTGCCTGATCCTTGGTCAGATCTTGTGACCCTAGCCGGAGTTGGAGTCCTCCCACCCCCCGCCGGCTTGGACCCGGAGGTGGGAGCCATGGGCCCAGCCCCGGAGGCCAGTCCCAAAATGAGCCTTCTTTCCTGGGAAGGGGGCAGACAAAAAGTCCTGGATGAAAAACTTTACCTCCCTTCCCAGGAGCTCTCTCTAGGCAGCACACGGCAAGCAGGCTCCGCCTCTTCCTGTATGACACTCCAAAGCTGCACTCACTATTCTGCTGGTGCAGTCACTGTGTACATACATTACATTACTGATCCTGAGTTACATCCTGTATTATACTCCAGAGCTGCACTCACTATTCTGCTGGTGGAGTCACTGTGTACACACATTACATTACTGATCCTGAGTTACATCCTGTAGATCTTTTATTATAAAAATGAAAAACATAACAACAATAATAGCAGAAAACATAACAAAAATATTAGCCAGAAAATAATCAGTATACTGAACACTGGTCCAGCTGCTCATTCTCTCCTCTCACACAGTATATACAGAATAATAACTACTTTGACCTTCAGGTCTGGTCACCAAACAAAATAATAATAACAAATAAAATAAACAATGGCAAACAAAGACTATATACATGAACTTTTTTTTTTTTTATAGTGTTAAATAAAATAACTACAAATTAAACAAATATATACAATACTAAGCTATCCTCCATTCCCAACCCCCCGCACTGACCTGAGAGCTGGTCCTGCGTCTCATGCCTCAGTCCATGTCCAACGTCCATAGGCCAGATCAGGCAGTGCCAGTTTTTCCCCCAAACAACCCAGTGTCCCATAGTCCCACAAGATAATCCCACCTCCCCCCTTTTCCCACCACCCAACCTAAGACCTACAACCAATTCTTTATCCCTATATACAATATATACAATATATACAGCAGCACACACCACAATAATTACAAAACACGAAGCCCAAGTTCGGCGCCTGCAGCCCTACATTACTGTATAATCAAACAAAACAAAAATCTACAGTGTCAGCAGCAGCCCACCACCAGGAAAGGAGATGACCAGACTAGGGCACACTAAAAGAAAAGCCCCTCCAGAGGAGCGCAGCCCTCCGTGCGCCCAGTCTCCCATACTCCAGAGAGCGCACCTTCACCAGGTCACCGAGTATGGTCCTAAACACATCGTCCACTGGGAGGATTTTTCGTTGCGTCGATACTAAGCACCGTGCGTTCCACGTGTGATACCTAACCACTGCGCTAACTAGAAATAAGGTGCAGCGGTCCCGACCACCCAGGTCTCCGAATGCTCCATAGGCCCATTCCGCATAGGAGAGACTGGCCAGCCGAGACCAGCCAATGAAGGCGCCCACCCTGTTGTACACCTCTGTGTTGAAGGGACAATGAAGCAGGAAGTGGTCCATGCTTTCCAGCAAGGTACCACAATGCTCCCGAGGACAATTCCTGTCCTCAGAGCTCCTACACTTCAGATTGTCCCTCACACACAGTTTCCCATGGAAGCAGCGCCAAGCCAAATCCCAAAACTTCGAGGGGATCCTGATAGAATTCAAAAGATGCAAACCCACCCCAAGATCCCGACTTGGGCAGTCCCTGAACGCCAGAGGCCTCTGGAAATGGGTCAAGAGAACCCTACTGTCAAGTAGTTTCCTTGGCAGAGTCCTGATCTCCCACATTCCCAGACCCCACTGACGAATTGCGGTGTGTGAAGATCCTTCACTTGCCTCCTGTCTCCCATTCCTGGAAGAAAGGCTGAAACCATCCCCTACAGGAGAATACCCACGGAGGAGCCCTCTTTTTCCAGAGGTTTGCGATATTGATCTTAATGAAGGTATCCACAAGGAATACCACAGGGTTGACCATACCCAACCCTCCTAGTCTCCTCGTACGGTAAGTAACCTCCCTCTTGACCAGGTTCAGTCTATTCCCCCATAACAGTTGGAAGAACAAACTGTAGACCCGAGTCCAGAGAGATTCCGGCAAGATGCACACACTGCCCAGATATATCAGTAAAGGGAGCAGGTAAGTTTTGATCAGGTTTACCCTTTCCCTTAGGGTCAAAGACCAACCCTTCCATTGGTTCACCTTCTGAGTGGCGATCTCTAGCCTGCTGTCCCAATTTTGTTTGGGGTAATCCCCCTGGCCAAATTCGATGCCAAGGACTTTTGCAGAGACTTTGGGTCCTGGAAGGGTGTCCGGGAGATCAAAACCAGGATCTCCTCCTCCCAGCCAGAGACTCTCACACTTATCCCGGTTGATCTTGGACCCGGATGCCTCCGAGTAGCGATCTACCTCTGACATCAGCCACCCTGCCTCCTCGTGAGAGGAAGCAAACACAGTGACATCATCGGCATACGCCACCACCCTCAGAATGGCTTCCGGTGCTGCCTGATCCATCCCGATCCCGGCCAACGGTCCACGCTCCACCCTCCTAAGAAGAGGGTCAATCGCAAACACGTACAGCAGCGGGCTCAAGGGACAACCCTGGCGAACACCGGACCCAACCTTAAAAGAGCTGCCAATCCAACCATTCACAAACGCGAAACTCTCTGCCCCACTGTACAAGGTCTTAAGCCAATCCACAAACCCCCCCGGCAGGCCATATCTCAGAAGGACGGACCAGAGGTACTCGTGATTAACCCGATCAAACGCTTTTGCCTGGTCCAGTGACAGCATGTACCCCTTCCAGTGACCAGCCCTACCCTGCTCCACTGCCTCTCGGACACTGAGCACAGCACTAAATGTGCTGCGGCCTGGAACAGAGCAATGCTGGGCCCCCGAAAGGAGTCGGGGTGCAAATTTCACCAGCCGATTAAACAGCACCTTTGCCAGAACCTTCCTGTCTGCATTGAGAAGCACTATGGGACGCCAATTCTCAATGCAAGACGGGTCCTTACCCTTTGACAAGATGATCAGAGCAGACCTCCTCATTGACTTCGGCAGAGTGCCCGAGGAAAGACACTCATTGAATACCTCAGTCAAGAGGGGAACCAAAACCTTTTTTCCTTGGGTCCTCAGCAGCAAGACTTGCATCCAGGACAAGGGCCGCCCCAGTAGCCCGAGGCTCGCCCAGCTCCCTATCCTGTCTGCGCTTGTCTAGACGCCTTAGCTGGGCAGGCATCTTTTTATTGCTTTTCTTCCTTGGCCCCTCAGCTCCCTCACCCTTGCTAGTCCCTTCCCCAGCAGAATCAGCCTCACGGCTTTCTCCCACCGGAGTCACGACTGCGTTAGCGAAGGAGCGAGGACAACGGCTGAATGGGTGACCTAACTCACCACACAGGTGGCACCTAATCTCCACACAAGATGCAGCAAGATGGCCGACATCCCCACACAATGCACACTTCTGCACAGTGCAGTTTGCGCTGAAGTGTGTGGGGTCGCCGCACCTGTGACAGAGCTTCGGTTGCCCCTGGTAGAAGACCAGGATACGATCCCTACCCAGGAAGGCAGATGATGGTATGTGGGCAACCGTACCACCTGAACGCTTAAGCTTTACCATAAACGTCCAGGCCCCTGACCAGATACCAAACTCGTCACGGTTTTTTTTTGGCATCTCCATTACCTCTCCATACCGGCCAAGCCACATCATGATGTCATAACAAGAAAGCGACTCGTTACACGTCATCACGGTCACTTTCTTGACTTGATTTTGGCGAGACACCGCCTGAACGGCAAAGTCTCGCCAGCCGGGCTCATTTTTTGCCAACTCATAGTTCGACCAGAAAAGTTCAAGCCCCTCCGGCCGAACAAAGCTGACATCAAACTCAGGTGTGGAATAGGGATGTATCAAGGCGTAGATGTCAATCGCCTTGAAGCCCATCCTCAGCAGGAGCTCCACAACCTTCGACCTTGGAGGACATGCATCACTGCCCCTCCACCGAAGACGGACCACATTCCTACGCACACTACCCGGCCCGGCTGTTGGGAGGGACCACACTGTATCCCCCCTCTTTGCTCTCGGAAGGCCCCGAGGCCATGCCTCTCTATCCAGAAGGATAGATCAACCTCTCGACCCTCTACCATTAGTGATCTCTCTCCCTTCTTTAGAGCCTCCAGGAGACGCCGTTGCAACATGCCGTCCCCAGAGCCCAGAGACGAGGAGGACGCCCTTTTTCCCCCGGAGGTGACAGCGGCATAACTCCTGACAGGTGCTGCCACCACCGGGGAGCAACCGGACCAGTGACCACATCCACACCAACAGCATCACCATTACCCACCTCCATAACCTCCTCACCCTCCACCAAACCAGCAATCACACCACTAGACAAAGATTTTTCCTCATCCATACCCACCACCACATTCACTCCTGCTGGACCAGTGACAACAGGGGGTGACATTTTGGCCTCCGCATCATCAGGCACAAGGGGCTGAGTCTCCTCCACAGAACTGGAGGTGACCTCACCCCTGGTTTTATGTGTGCCCTCCGCATCATCAGTTGATATTTTCCGCTGCTTCATGGTTGCTACCAGGCGCCGTTGATCTTTAGCTGCTGTGAGGCACCGCTGATCCTTAGCATCAGGATCTTGTTGACCAGCGGCGCCAACACAGAACAGGACTTTGGTGGGAGGACCGGAACGCCCAGCCCCGGTAACCCCCTCACACTGCCGCCGCTTCTCAACTAAGTGATCAGCGGCAACAGCATTCAGGGGCACCGAGGCTACCGGGCTGCTCCCCCCTTCCACTGGGGAGCGCACCACAGTATCCTGGCCTGATTTTTCGCCCGCCGCCGGGCCGCCCTCACTGTCCAGCCTCTCGGCTGATGCACCTGCTGCTACGTCCCCGCTACTACAAGCAGAGACGGAGCTCTGCGCCTCACTACATTGCTTTGTAGTCTCCCCGCGCCTTTGCACCGGATCCACAGCAGAACCCGGGCTGGGCTGAGCAATGGGGCTTATACAGCGAGCTGACCCTGCAGCCGACTCAGGGGGTACAGGGAGGGGGGCATACACATAGCTTACCGCTTCCTGGAGCTTAGGTTTGATCTTCTTTACCTTTTTCTTGTGGCTCCCAGGTGCCTCCTCTGGCAAATCATCACCAAGATGGAAGTTCTGAAGGCACACTGGGGACTCCAGGAGCTTGATCTCTGCCATTAGCGCCCCTCCCTGGCCGATGTCACTGTCCTCCCCAGAGCCAGCAGAACTGCGACGAGATGTCATTGTCACCTGTCCAGCAGGGAGCTCGCTGCACGTGGCCTGTGAGTGACTAAGCAGGCTGCCAGGTGGGGCTTTCTGCTGTTCATCCTCCTCCTTTTCATCATCATCATCATCATCCACCTGGCTCCCAGGCTGCAGCCCTCTGCCTTTGCTCTCTGTTATCAGCCATTTCTCTGAATCGGTCTTCATTTTGCAATTTTTCTTTAAATGGTCCACTTTTTTCTTGGATAAAGGCTTTTCTTACCTCCAGGTCATTAATTTCCAGCTTCAGCCTCTTTACCTCAGCCTGAAATTGCGTCTTCCTGGGTCTGGAGGCGCCTGCAGCTTTTGCGCTTGTGCAGCGCAGCTCCTCCCGGAGCCTTCTCAATCTCTTGCTTGCTTCTTCATACTCACGAAGGTGGCTCATGACCCGGGAGGCATAGGTGGACACAGACTCCCGGGGTCTCTGCAGCGCCCAACCCTCCTCAGTGAGGTCGGCCTCACCTCCGTGAGCACTCAGCTTTCCTCTGGAAGGGCCGTCATCCTGCACTCTAGCAGGCTTCTCCTCCATGGAAGCCTTGCGGCTTCTCTGGGTCTCTGCAGACCTGGGGGGAGTAGGAGCCACATTGCTGCGACTCCTGGTGGAGCGTCTCACCCCCGAATCTTCTGATGTGCAGGCTGGTTGCTGGTTCCTTCTGCCCCCCGCCAGCCTGGTCCGGGAAGCAGAAGCCTGGGACTTGGCTCCTTCACTCATCCCAGGAAACCCACTCCCTCCCTGGGTAAGAGAGAGAGCAGGTCCCCGAGTGAAGAGGTGGTGGTTCTCAGGAGCTCAGGAGCACACAGCAGGATCAGTGGCGACCACACCCACAATCAACACAGTGAGCAGCAGCTGAGCTGCACTCACTACTCTGAAGGTGCAGTCACTGTGTACATACATTACATTACTGATCCCGAGTTACATCCTGTATTATACCCCAGAGCTGCACTCACTATTCTGCTGGTGCTGTCACTGTGTACATACATTACATTACTGATCCTGAGTTACATCCTATATTATACCCAAGAGCTGCATTCACTATTCTGCTGGTGGAGTCACTGTGTACATACATTACATTACTGATCCTGAGTTACATCCTCTATTAAACTCCAGACCTGCACTCACTATTCTGCTGGTGGAGTCACTGTGTACATACATTACATTACTGATCCTGAGTTAAATCCTGTATTATACCCCAGAGCTGCACTCACTATTCTGCTGGTGGAGTCACTGTGTACATACATTACATTACTGATCCTGAGTTTCCTCCTGTAGATCTTTTATTATAAAAATGAAAAACGTAACAATAATAATAGCGGAAACCATAACAAAAAAATTAAGCCAGAAAATAATCAGTATACTGAACACTGGTCCAGCCGCTCATTCTCTCCTCTCACACATATTATACAGTATATACAGAACAATAACTACTTTGACCTTCTGGTCCGGTCACCAAATAAAATAAACAATGGCAAACAAAATATATACATGAACTTTTTTTTTTTTTAGTTTTAAATAAAATAACCACAAATATATACAATACTAAGCTATCCTCCATTCCCAACCCCCCGCACTGACCTGAGAGCTGGTCCTGCATCTCATGCCTCAGTCCATGTCCAACGTCCATAGGCCAGATCAGGCAGTGCCAGTTTTCCCCCAAACAACCCAGTGTCCCATAGTCCCACAAGATAAACCCACCTCCCCCCCTTTCCCACCACCCAACCTAACAACTACACCCAAATCTATATCCCCATATACAATAAGCAGCACACACCACAATAATCACAACTCACGAAGCCCAAGTTCGGCGCCTGCAGCCCTACATCACTGTATAATGATCAAACAAAACAAAAATCTACAGTGTCAGCAGCAGCCCACCACTAGGAAAGGAGATGACCAGACTAGGGCACACTAAAAGAAAAGCCCCTCCAGAGGAGCGCGGCCCTCTGTGCGCCCAGTCTCCCATACTCCAGAGAGCGCACCTTCACCAGGTCACCGAGTATGGTCCTAAACACATCGTCCACTGGGAGGATTTTTTGTTGCGTCGATACTAAGCACCGTGCGTTCCACGTGTGATACCTAACCACTGCGCTAACTAGAAATAAGGTGCAACGGTCCCAACCACCAAGGTCTCCGAATGCTCCATAGGCCCATTCCGCATAGGAGAGATCGGCCAGCCGAGACCAGCCAATGAAGGCGCCCACCCTGTTGTACACCTCTGTGTTGAAGGGACAATGAAGCAGGAAGTGGTCCATGCTTTCCAGCAAGGTACCACAATGCTACCGAGGACAATTCCTGTCCTCAGAGCTCCTACACTTCAGATTGTCCCTCACACACAGTTTCCCATGGAAGCAGCGCCAAGCCAAGTCCCAAAACTTCGAGGGGATCCTGATAGAATTCAAAAAATGCAAACCCACCCCAAGATCCCGACTTGGGCAGTCCCTGAGCGCCAGAGGCCTCTGGAAATGGGTCAACAGAACCCTATTGTCAAGGAGTTTCCTTGGCATAGTCCTGATGTCCCACATTCCCAGACCCCACCGACGAATTACCTTCAGAACCAAGGTAGCGTAAGCCGGAAGATGTCCATGCGGTGTGCGAAGATCCTTCACTTGCCCTCCTGTCTCCCATTCCTGGAAGAAAGGCTGAAACCATCCCCTACAGGAGAATACCCACGGAGGAGCCCTCTCTTTCCAGAGGTTTGCGATATTGATCTTAATGAAGGTATCCACAAGGAATACCACAGGGTTGACCATACCCAACCCTCCTAGTCTCCTCGTACGGTAAGTAACCTCCCTCTTGACCAGGTTCAGTCTATTCCCCCATAACAGTTGGAAGAACAAACTGTAGACCCGAGTCCAGAGAGATTCCGGCAAGATGCACACACTGCCCAGATAAATCAGTAAAGGGAGCAGGTAAGTTTTGATCAGGTTTACCCTTTCCCTTAGGGCCAAAGACCAACCCTTCCATTGGTTCACCTTCTGAGTGGTGATCTCTAGCCTGCTGTCCCAATTTTGTTTGGGGTAATCCCCCTGGCCAAATTCGATGCCAAGGATTTTTGCAGAGATTTTGGGTCCTGGAAGGGTGTCCGGGAGATCAAAACCAGGATCTCCTCCTCCCAGCCAGAGACTCTCACACTTATCCCGGTTGATCTTGGACCCGCATGCCTCCGAGTAGCGATCTACCTCTGACATCAGCCACCCTGCCTCCTCTTGAGAGGAAACAAACACGGTGACATCATCGGCATACGCCACCACCCTCAGAGTGGCCTCCGGTTCTGCCTGGTCCATCCCGATCCCGGCCAACGGTCCACGCTCCACCCTCCTAACAAGAGGGTCAATCGCAAACACGTACAGCAACAGGCTCAAGGGACAACCCTGGTGAACACCGGACCCAACCTCAAAAGAGCTGCCAATCCAACCATTCACAAGCGGGAAACTCTCTAACCCACTGTACAAGGTCTTAAGTCAATCAACAAACCCCCCCGGCAGGCCATATCTCAGAAGGACGGACCAGAGGTACTCGTGATTAACCCAATCAAACGCTTTTGCCTGGTCCAGTGACAGCATGTACCCCTTCCAGTGACCAGCCCTACCCTGCTCCACTGCCTCCCGGACACAGAACACAGCACTAAATGTGCTGCGGCCTGGAACAGAGCAATGCTGGGCCTCCGAAAGGAGTCGGGGTGCAAATTTCACCAGCGGATTAAACAGCACCTTTGCCAGAACCTTCCTTGTTGTGAATTTGGTTTTTGGGCTCCCCCGGTGGTCACTGGTGGTACTGGACTTGTGTGCTTCACTTTCTCTGTTCACCTGTTTCCATCAGGATATGGGAGTATCCTATTTAGCCTTGCTGCTCAGTTATTCTAGTGCCGGCCATCAATGTAACCAGAGCCTTTCTGTTGCATGTTCCTGCTTCTAGACTACTATCAGCTAAGTTGGACTCTTAGTCCTAAGTTTGTTTTGCATTTTTGTTCCAGTTCACAGTTATGTTATTTTTCTGTAGCTGGAAGCTCTTGTGGGCCGAAATTGCCACTCCGGTGTCATGAGTTGACACATGAGTCTTAAAGTAATTTCGGGATGGTATTTTAATAGGGTTTTCAGCCGACCGTGAAGTTCCCTATTGTATCTTCTTGCTATCTAGTAAGCGGACCTCGCTTTGCTGAACCTACCTTCATACTGCGTATGTCTTTTCCTCTGAACTCACCGTCAATATATGTGGGGGGCTTCTGTCTCCTTTTTGGGGGAATTTCCCTAGAGGTAAGCCAGGTCTGTCTTTTCCTCTATTAGGGTTAGTTAGTCCTCCGGCTGGCGCTAGGCGTCTAGGGATAAAACGTAGGTACGCCACCCAGCCACTGTTAGTTGTGTGGTAGGTTTAGCTCACGGTCAGCTCGAGATTCCATCACCCAAGAGCTGTTCTGTTATTTATGTTCTCTGACTTTCCCTTGCCATTGGGAATCATGACACTTCCTGTCTGCATTGAGAAGCCCTATGGGATGCCAATTCTCAATGCAAGATGGGTCCTTACCCTTTGACAAGATGATCAGAGCAGACCTCCTCATTGACTTCGGCAGAGTGCCCGAGGAAAGAAACTCATTGAATACCTCAGTCAAGAGGGGAACCAAAACGTCCTTAAAGGTCTTATAGAATTCAGATGTTAAGCCATCTGGACCAGGCGATTTTTTTGGGGCAAGCTTTTCAATCGCCAACTGAACTTCCTCTTCCCTGATCACTTCTGTCAAACTGTCAAGAGAGGGGTCTACCCCTGGTTCGGGGACGGCTTCAGCCAGGAAAGCCGACATCTCATCCCAATCAAGATCCCTCTTCCCCAAGAGGTGCGAATAGAAGGATCTGACAACCTCCAGGATCCCTGATCTGGATCGCCTCAGGGACCCCGTAGTGTCGACCAGTCCTGTAACTACTTTACTATTCACTGACATCTTGCAGTTTCTGTAAGGGTCGGGCGAGCGGTACTTCCTGTAATCCCTCTCAAAAACCAAAGATGCGTGTCTATCGTACTGACACCCCATAAGCAAAGATTTCACTCTGGAGATCTCCTCACGGCTCCCTCCAGTTGAGACAAGATGTTTCCTCCTCAGACCCTGATAGAGGTGGTACCTGCTCAGATTCCTGAGGCTCGAGAGCTGGCGGAAGAATCTCGCCACCCTTTCCTTGAACATCTCCCACCACTCTGACTTACTACTACAAAGATCCAGTAAGGGTACCTGGCTCTGAAGAAAATCCTCAAAGGACTGTCTTATCTCCGCTTCTTCCAATAGAGACGAATTGAGCCTCCAAAAGCCTCTTCCCATCTGGAGGGTCTCTGTAACATTCAGAGAAAACAAAATTAAACAGTGGTCAGAGAACTCCACCTCAACAACAGACACTGCTGAAGAGACAGCTTCCTCCTTTAAATAAAACCTATCTATTCTGGACCTACAGTTACCTCTATGATAGGTAAACCCCTCGTGGCCTGGGGTGTGCCGAATGTGGACATCCACCAGGTGAGCCTCACTAGCTATACTATTAAGGGCGACGCTATCATAAGTCAGCTTGTCTCTAGAACCTCCTCTATCTTGGGGCCTCGTGACAGCATTGAAGTCCCCTCCAAAGACAACCTGCCGACTTGTAAAAAGGTAGGGCTTGATCCTCATAAAGAGACACTTCCGGTCCCACTTAGATTGGGGACCATAGATGTTCATGAGCCGGAGCTCTTGTCCCTTCATGAGGACATCTAAGATCAGGCACCACTCCATTTCTAACTCAATAACCCGTCGGCATTCCACCGGTGCGGTAAAAAGGACCGCCACTCCACTATACGGCTCGGCCGCAAGAGACCAATAGGAGGGCCCGAGTCTCCACTCCCTCTTAGCTTTAAACACATCTGCCATGTTCGGCAGCCTGGTCTCTTGCAAAAAGAAAATGTCAGCTTCAACCCGGCTGAGAAAATCAAAGGCCGCAAATCTAGCTGTATTTGACTTTATGCTGGCGACATTAATGGACGCCAGCGTCAACGGAGTGGGTTCCGCCATCATTGGTGATTGAGTTAGATGGCTTTCTTTTTCCCACTACCCTTATCCTCTGCCTCAGAGGAGGAATCCTTCCCCCTCTTTAATGACAATGAGGTATCCATTCCCATGTGTTTTTTATTTTTATCGTCCTCGTCTCCGGACTCTGGGCCAGTCCCTCCCTCCAAGGATCTTACATTCCCCGAAGAAGGAGACTCGGCATCCCCTGTGAGCCCCGCCGAAGCCAGAACCTCACCCTCAGCTTCCTCCTCAGAGGAAGAGATGTTTTCAAGGGCTTGGAACCGGTTAGAAAGACCAACCAGAGGGGAGTCGGCTTTTCCTTCCTTAGGTACCTTGGTCAGAGTGAGAGAAGATTTTTTATCTCCCTTCTTTCTCTTCTTTTTGGTGCCGAGCTTACGCTTGTCCTCTAGCCACTGCCTATTATCCTCATCCATACTTTCATAATGGGAGGACTCTGAGGCAGTGGCACTTTCCTCCCTGTGGATCCTCCTGACCTCCTCATCCAACTCATCATCCCTCGGGGCCTCAGCAGCAAGACTGGCATCCAGAACAAGGGCCGGCCCAGTAGCCCGAGGCTTGCCCAGCTCCCTATCCTGTCTGCGCTTGTCTAGACACCTTAGCTGGGCAGGCGTCTTTTTATTGCTTTTCTTCCTTGGCCCCTCAGCTTCCTCACCCCTGCTAGTCCCTTCCCCAGCAGAATCAGCCTCACGGCTTTCTCCCACCGGGGTTACGACTGCGTTAGCGAAGGAGCGAGGACAACGGCTGAATGGGTGACCTAACTCACCACACAGGTGGCACCTAATCTCCACACAAGATGCAGCAAGATGGCCGATATCCCCACACAATGCACACTTCTGCACAGTGCAGTTTGCGCTGAAGTGTGTGGGGTCGCCACACCTGTGACAGAGCTTCGGTTGCCCCTGGTAGAAGACCAGGATACGATCCCTACCCAGGAAGGCAGATGATGGTATGTGGGCAACCGTACCACCTGAACGCTTAAGTTTTACCATAAACGTCCAGGCTCCTGACCAGATACCAAACTCGTCACGGTTTTTCTTTGGCATTTCTACCACCTCTCCATACCGGCCAAGCCACGTCATGATGTCATAACAAGAAAGCGACTCGTTACAAGTCATCACGGTCACTTTCTTGACTTGGTTTTGGCGAGACACCACCTGAACGGCAAAGTCTCGCCAGCCAGGCTAATTTTTTGCCAACTCATAGTTCGACCAGAAGAGCTCAAGCCCCTCCGGCCGAACAAAGCTGACATCAAACTCAGGTGTGGAATAGGGATGTATCAAGGCATAGATGTCAATCGGAAAAAGGAAGGAGACCCAGCTCAATGATATAGTGAAAAAAATCCGTAACTTTAATCACTTCAAATATAGTGTGGAGGATAAAACATCAGCAGCAATAAGAATAAAAACAATATCAACGCGTTTCTGGTGACAGAGCACCCTTAATCATTTTCACTATATCGTTGAGCTGGATCTCCTTCCTTTTTCCGTTTTGCCTACGCCCTGACACAGCGGTTCCGTACTCCGAGTCTCCAGGGATGCCAAAAATGATGAGCTGGACTTTGTTTTGCTCTATAGATGTCAATCGCCTTGAAGCCCATCTTCAGCAGGAGCTCCACAACTTTAGACCTTGGAGGACACGTATCACTGCCCCTCCACCGAAGACAGACCACATTCCTACGCACACTACCCAGCCCAGCTGTTGGGAGGGACCACACTGTATCCCCCCCTCTTTGCTCTCGGAAGGCCCCGAGGCCATGCCTCTCTATCCAGAAGGATAGATCAACCTCTCGACCCTCTACCATTAGTGATCTCTCTCCCTTCTTTAGAGCCTCCAGGAGACGCCGTTGCAACATGCCGTCCCCAGAGCCCGGAGATGAGGAGGATGCCCTATTTCCCCCGGAGGTGACAGCGGCAAAACTCCTGACAGGTGCTGCCACCACCGGGGGGGCAACCGGACCAGTGACCACATCCACACCAACAGCATCACCATTACCCACCTCGATAACCCCCTCTGTTGTGAATTCCGCTCTTGGGCTCCCTCCAGTGGTTGTAAGTAGCACTTTTGTGAATTCTGCTCTTGGGCTCCCTCCTGTGGTTTTGAGTGGTATAGCTGCTTCTTGGATTTAGCTTCAGCAGCTGCTTCTACTTATCGTCTTTCTGGCTCGGCTATTTTAGTCTGGCCTTATCTCTCAATCAATGCCAGTTGTCAATTGTTCCTGCTTGGAGCCACTGCTCTTTTGGATTTCCCTGACTCTCTGTCCAGTTCAGCAAAGATAAGTCCTTGCTTGTCCTTTTGCAGTCCACTTGTTGTGGACTTATTTGTTCAGCACATTCTATGTTTTGCTCATTTGTCCAGCTTATCAGTATGGATCTATTCAGCTAAGCTGGAAGCTCTGGGCTGCAGATTTTGCCCTCCACACCTTTAGTCAGGTGTGGAGATTTTTGCATATCTCTGCGGTGGACTTTTTCTAGTTTTTATTACTGACCGCACAGTGTCCTTTCCTGTACTATCTATCTAGCTAGTAGTGGCCTCCTTTGCTAAATCTTGTTTTATACTACGTATGTCATTTCCTTCTCCTCTCACAGTCAATATTTGTGGGGGGCTGTCCTATCCTTTGGGGATCTTCTCTGAGGCAAGATAGCTTTCCTATTCCTACCTTTAGGGGTAGCTAGTTCTCCGGCTGTGACGAGTGTTGTGATTTTGCTTTTTGCTCCCTCTAGTGGTCATTAGTGATTTGACTCTGGAGCGTCTGTCTTTTCCTATATCCTCACCTGGGCCGTTAGTTCAGGGGCGTTGCTATATAAGCTCCCTGGACCTTCAGTTCAATGCCTGGCATCGTTGAAATCAGAGCTAATCTTTTGTGCTCTTGTCCTCTGATCCTGGTTCCTGTTTTTCAAGCTAAGTCTGCTTCCTTGCTTTTTGCTTTTGTTTTGTTTGGTATTTTTGTCCAGCTTGTTCCTATCTGTATCCTGACCTTTGCTGGAAGCTCTAGGGGGCTGGTGTTCTCCCCCCGGACCGTTAGACGGTTCGGGGGTTCTTGAATCTCCAGCGTGGATTTTTATAGGGTTTTTGTTGACCAGATAAGTTATCTTGCTATATTCTGCTATTAGTAAGCTGGCCTCTCTTTGCTGAACCTGGTTCATTTCTGTGTTTGTCATTTCCTCTTACCTCACCGTTATTATTTGTGGGGGGCTTGTATCTTGCTTTGGGGTCCCTTTCTCTGGAGGCAAGAGAGGTCTTTGTTTTCTTCTCCTAGGGGTAGTTAGATTCTCCGGCTGGCGCGAGTCATCTAGCGATCACCGTAGGCATGATCCCCGGCTACTTCTAGTGTTGGCGTTAGGAGTAGCTATTTGGTCAACCCAGTTACCACAGCCCTATGAGCTGGATTTTTGTATCTTGCAGACTTACACGTTCCTCTGAGACCCTGTCCACTGGGGTCATAACAGACGAGGTGTCCAGGGAGTGACAGGAACATCCCACGGCTACTGCTAGTGTTGTGTTAAGATCAGGAACTGCGGTCTGTATAGTTACCACCTGTTCAGAGCTAGTCGCATGTCACTCCTAAACTACCAGTCCATAATGGTACAACTGGCCAAAAATGAGTTGAATGCATCTCAAAAGAAGGAAAAGAAAAAGAGTTCTGAGCCATTTTTTTTTCTTTAGTCTGTTTTGTCTTTTTCCTTCCTCTTAATCTCTGGGTGGATTTGGGCGCGGACATGGATGTTCAGGGTTTGTTTTCTCGTGTGGATCAGCTTGCTGCAAGAGTTCAGAGTATCCAAGATTAAGTTGTTCAGACTCCAGCCTTAGAGCCTAGAATTCCTACTCCAGATTTGTTTTACGGGGATAGATCTAAGTTTTGGAACTTTAAAAATAACTGCAAATTGTTTTTTGCTCTGAAACCCCGTTCCTCTGGTGACCCCACTCAGCAAGTTAAAATAGTTATTTCTCTGCTGCGTGGTGACCCTCAGGACTGGGCATTCTCCCTTGAGTCAGGGGATCCGGCATTGCTTAATGTAGATGCATTTTTTCAATCGCTCGGATTATTGTATGACGAACCTAACTCTGTGGATCATGCGGAAAAAACCTTGTTGGCCCTGTGCCAGGGTCAGGAAGCGGCAGAATTATACTGCCAGAAATGTAGAAAATGTTCTGTGCTCACTAAATGGAATGAGGACGCTCTGGCAGCAATTTTCGGAAAGGGTCTTTGTGAAGCCCTAAAGATGTTATGGTGGGGTTCCCCACGCCTGTTGGTCTGAGCGAATCTATGTCTCTAGCCATTCAGATTGATCGGCGCCTGCGCGAGTGGTGCACCATATGGCAGCATCCTCTGAACAGAGTCCTGAGACTATGCAATGTGATAGGATTCTGACCAGAGCGGAACAGAGGGGATACAGACGTCAGAATGGGCTGTGTTTTTACTGTGGTGATTCAGCTCATACTATCTCTGATTGCCCTAAGCGTATTAAGAGGGTCGCTAGATCTGTTACCATTAGTACTGTACACCCTAAGTTTCTCCTGTCTGTGACCCTGATCTGCTCATTGTCATCTTTCTCTGTCATGGCATTTGTGGATTCAGGTGCTGCCCTGAACTTAATGGACTTAGAATTCGCCAGGCGCTGTGGTTTGTCCTTGCAGCCTTTGCAGAGCCCTATTCCTCTGAGGGGTATTGATGCTACACCGTTGGCCAATAATAAACCTCAGTATTGGACTCAGCTGACTATGTGCATGGCTCCAGCACATCAGGAAGATTGTCGTTTTCTGGTGTTGCATAATTTACATGATGTTGTTGTACTGGGTTTTCAATGGTTACAAGTACACAATCCAGTGTTGGATTGGAAATCGATGTCTGTGACTAGTTGGGGTTGTCAAGGGGTACATAGTGACGTTCCTTTATTGTCAATTTCCTCTTCCCCCTCTTCTGATGTTCCTGAATTTTTGTCAGATTTCCAGGATGTATTCGATGAGCCCAAGTCCAGTTCCCTTCCTCCACATAGGGACTGTGATTGTGCTATTGACTTGATTCCAGGCTCTAAGTTCCCTAAGGGCCGACTTTTCAACCTGTCTGTGCCAGAACATACCGCTATGTGGAGCTATGTTAAGGAGTCCTTGGAGAAGGGGCATATTCGTCCGTATTCGTCACCATTGGGAGCGGGATTCTTTTTTGTTGCCAAGAAGGATGGCTCCTTGAGACCCTGTATTGATTATTGCCTTCTTAATAAGATCACGGTCAAATTCCAATACCCTTTACCTTTGCTCTCTGATTTGTTTGCTCGGATTAAGGGGGCTAGTTGGTTTTCCAAGATTGACCTTCGAGAGGCATATAATCTTGTTCGTATTAAACAGGGTGACGAATGGAAAACTGCATTTAATACGCCCGAAGGCCATTTTGAATACCTGGTGATGCCTTTCCGGCTTTCTAACGCTCCTTCTGTATTTCAGTCCTTCATGCATGACATTTTTCACAATTATCTTGATAAATTCTTGATTGTGTATTTGGATGATATTTTGATTTTTTCCAATGATTGGGAGTCTCATGTGAAGCAGGTCAGGATGGTGTTCCAGATCCTTCGTGATAATGCTCTATTTGTGAAGGGGTCTAAGTGCCTATTTGGAGTTCAGAAGGTCTCTTTTTTGGGGTTTATTTTTTCTCCTTCGTCTATAGAAATGGATCCCGTTAAGGTCCAAGCCATTCATGACTGGATTCAACCCACATCTGTGAAGAGCCTTCGGAAATTTTTGGGCTTTGCTAATTTTTATCGCCGTTTCATTGCCAACTTCTCTAGTGTGGTTAAGCCCCTGACCGATTTGACGAAGAAAGGCGCTGATGTGACAAATTGGTCCTCTGAGGCTGTTGAGGCCTTTCAGGAGCTTAAGCGCCGATTTGCTTCTGCCCCTGTCTTGCGTCAGCCGGATGTGTCTCTTCCTTTTCAGGTTGAGGTTGACGCTTCTGAGATTGGGGCAGGGGCCGTTTTGTCACAGAGGAATTCTGATGGTTCCTTGATGAAACCATGTGCCTTCTTTTCCCGAAAGTTTTCGCCTGCAGAACGCAATTATGATGTCGGCAATCGGGAGTTGTTGGCTATGAAGTGGGCATTTGAGGAGTGGCGACATTGGCTTGAGGGATCCAAGCACCGCTTTGTGGTCTTGACCGATCATAAGAATTTGATTTACCTCGAGTCGGCCAAGCGGCTGAACCCTAGACAGGCTCAATGGTCCCTGTTTTTCTCCCGTTTCGATTTTGTGGTTTCATATCTTCCGGGATCTAAGAATGTTAAAGCGGATGCCCTCTCTAGGAGTTTTTTGCCTGATTCTCCTGGAGTTCTTGAGCTGGTTGGCATTCTTAGGCAAGGGGTGGTTCTTTCTGCCATCTCCCCTGATTTACGGCGGGTGCTCCAGGAATTTCAGGCTGATAAACCTGACCGCTGTCCTGTGGGGAAGCTGTTTGTTCCTGATAGATGGACAAGTAAGGTAATTTCTGAGGTCCATTGTTCGGTGTTGGCCGGTCATCCTGGGATTTTTGGTACCAGAGATTTGGTGGCTAGGTCCTTTTGGTGGCCTTCCTTGTCGCGGGATGTGCGTTCTTTTGTGCAGTCCTGTGGGACTTGTGCCCGGGCTAAGCCTTGCTGTTCCCGCGCTAGTGGGTTGCTTTTGCCTTTGCCTGTCCCTGAGAGGCCCTGGACGCATATTTCCATGGATTTTATTTCGGATCTTCCTGTGTCCCAGAGGATGTCTGTTATCTGGGTGGTTTGTGACCGGTTCTCTAAAATGGTCCATTTGGTACCTTTGCCTAAATTGCCTTCCTCCTCTGATTTGGTTCCATTGTTTTTTCAGCATGTGGTTCGTTTGCATGGCATTCCGGAAAATATTGTGTCTGACAGAGGTTCCCAGTTTGTTTCCAGGTTTTGGCGGGCCTTTTGTGCTAGGATGGGCATTAATTTGTCTTTTTCTTCGGCGTTCCATCCTCAGACAAATAGCCAAACTGAGCGAACTAATCAAACCTTGGAAACCTATTTGAGATGCTTTGTGTCTGCTGATCAGGATGATTGGGTGACTTTCTTGCCGTTGGCTGAGTTTGCCCTTAATAATCGGGCCAGTTCGGCCACTTTGGTTTCGCCTTTTTTTTGTAATTTTGGTTTCCATCCTCGTTTTTCTTCAGGGCAGGTTGAGCCTTCTGATTGTCCTGGTGTAGATTCTGTGATGGACAGGTTACAGCAAATTTGGACTCATGTGGTAGACAATTTGACGTTGTCTCAGGAAAAGGCTCAGCGTTTTGCTAACCTGTTGTGAATTTGGATTCTGGGCTCCCCCGGTGGCTACTGGTGGAATTGAACTGGTGTTTTCATCTTCTCTGTTCACCTGTTCCCATCAAGATGTGGGAGTCGCTATATAACCTTGCTGCTCTGTTAGTTGCTTGCCGGTCAACAATGTTATCAGAAGCCTCTCTGTGCTTGTTCCTGCTCCTAGACAACTACTAGATAAGTTGGACTCTTGTCCATGTTTGTTTTTGCATTTTGTTCCAGTTCACAGCTGTAGTTTCGTTACTGTGTCTGGAAAGCTCTTGTGAACGGGAATTGCCACTCTGGTGTTATGAGTTAATGCCAGAGTTTTAAAGTAATTTCTGGATGGTGTTTTTGATAGGGTTTTCAGCTGACCATGAAAGTGTCCTTTCTGTCTTCTGCTATGTAGTAAGTGGACCTCAAATTTGCTAAACCTATTTTCATACTACGTTTGTTATTTCATCTCAACTCACCGCCAATACATGTGGGGGGCCTCTGTCTCCTTTCGGGGTATTTCTCTAGAGGTGAGCTAGGACTAATATTTTCCTCTGCTAGCTTTATTTAGTCCTCCGGCTGGGCTGGGCATCTAGAATCAACGTAGGCATGCTACCCGGCCACTGCTAGTTGTGCGTTAGGTTTAGTTCATGGTCAGCTCAGTTCCCATCTTCCAAGAGCTAGTTCCTATATATGCTTATGCTATGTTCTCTTGCCATTGAGTTCATGACAGTTTGACCGGCCCGCAAAGTGTTAATTGTTTGGGCTGAAGCAGGAGAAAAAGAAGTGTTGAAGGGAAATTTTTTTTTTTTTTTTTTTCCCCTCAGAGTTTTGCTGCCTAGCCCTTAATTGCTGTCTAGCTGCTTCTTACCTCCTCTTAACCCTTGAATGGCTCTGTGTCCACCTGTTTGTAATGGATCTTCAGAGTGTAACTGCAGGTTTGAATAATCTCGCCACGAAGGTACAAAATTTGCAAGATTTTGTTTGTCATGCACCTGTATCTGAGCCGAGAATTCCTTTGCCGGAATTTTTCTCGGGGAATAGATCCGGGTTTCAGAATTTTCGAAATAATTGCAAATTATTTTTGTCTCTGAAATCTCGCTCTGCCGGAGACCCTGCACAGCAGGTCAGGATTGTGATTTCCTTGCTCCGGGGCGACCCTCAAGACTGGGCTTTTTCATTGACACCAGGGGATCCTGCGTTGCTCAATGTGGATGCGTTTTTTCTGGCCTTGGGGTTGCTTTATGACGAACCTCATTTGGAGCTTCAGGCAGAAAAAACTTTGATGTCCCTATCTCAGGGGCAAGATGAAGCGGAAATTTACTGCCAAAGATTCCGTAAATGGTCTGTGCTTACTCAGTGGAATGAGTGCGCCCTGGCGGCGACTTTCAGAGAGGGTCTCTCTGATGCCATTAAGGATGTTATGGTGGGGTTCCCTGTGCCTGCGGGTCTGAATGAGTCCATGACAATGGCTATTCAGATCGATAGGCGTTTGCGGGAGCGCAAACCAGTGCACCATCTGGCGGTGTCCACTGAGAAGTCGCCAGAGAGTATGCAGTGTGATAGAATTCTGTCCCGAAGCGAGCGGCAGAATTTTAGACGGAAAAATGGGTTGTGTTTCTATTGTGGTGATTCTACTCATGTTATATCAGCATGCTCTAAGCGCACTAAAAAGCTTGGTAAATCTGTTTCCATTTGCACCTTACCGTCTAAATTTATTCTATCTGTGACCCTGATTTGCTCTTTGTCATCTATTACCACGGACGCCTATGTCGACTCTGGCGCCGCTTTGAGTCTTATGGATTGGTCCTTTGCCAAACGCTGTGGGTATGATTTAGAGCCTTTGGAGACTCCTATTCCTCTGAAGGGGATTGACTCCACCCCATTGGCTAATAATAAACCACAATACTGGACACAAGTAACTATGCGTATTAATCCGGATCACCAGGAGATTATTCGCTTTCTGGTGCTGTATAATCTACATGATGATTTGGTGCTAGGATTGCCTTGGCTGCAATCTCACAACCCAGTCCTCGACTGGAGAGCTATGTCTGTGTTGAGCTGGGGATGTAAGGGGGCTCATGGGGATGTACCTGTGGTTTCCATTTCATCATCCATTCCCTCTGAAATTCCTGAGTTCCTGTCTGACTATCGTGACGTCTTTGAAGAATCCAAGCTTGGTTCGTTACCTCCGCACCGAGAGTGCGATTGTGCCATAGATTTAATCCCGGGTAGTAAATACCCAAAGGGTCGTTTATTTAATCTGTCTGTGCCTGAACATGCTGCTATGCGAGAATATATAAAGGAGTCCTTGGAAAAGGGACATATTCGTCCATCGTCATCTCCCTTAGGAGCCGGTTTTTTCTTTGTGTCAAAAAAAGACGGCTCTTTGAGACCATGTATTGATTATCGGCTTTTGAATAAAATCACTGTTAAATATCAATACCCATTGCCGTTGCTGACTGATTTGTTTGCTCGCATAAAGGGGGCCAAGTGGTTCTCTAAGATTGACCTTCGTGGGGCGTATAATTTGGTGCGAATCAGGCAGGGGGATGAGTGGAAAACCGCATTTAATACGCCCGAGGGCCACTTTGAGTATTTAGTGATGCCTTTTGGTCTTTCTAATGCTCCGTCAGTTTTCCAGTCCTTTATGCATGATATTTTTCGCGATTATTTGGATAAATTTATGATTGTGTATCTGGATGATATTCTGATTTTTTCGGATGACTGGGACTCTCATGTCCAGCAAGTCAGGAGGGTTTTTCAGGTTTTGCGGTCTAATTCTTTGTGTGTGAAGGGTTCTAAGTGTGTTTTTGGGGTACAGAGGATTTCCTTTTTGGGATATATTTTTTCCCCCTCTTCCATTGAAATGGATCCTGTCAAGGTTCAAGCTATTTGTGATTGGACGCAGCCCTCTTCTCTTAAGAGTCTTCAGAAATTTTTGGGCTTTGCTAACTTTTATCGTCGATTTATTGCTGGTTTTTCGGATATTGCTAAGCCATTGACCGATTTGACTAAGAAGGGTGCTGATGTTGCTGATTGGTCCCCTGATGCTGTGGAGGCCTTTCGGGAGCTTAAGCGCCGTTTTTCCTCTGCCCCTGTGTTGCGTCAGCCTGATGTTGCTCTACCTTTTCAGGTTGAGGTCGACGCTTCTGAGATCGGAGCTGGGGCAGTGTTGTCGCAGAAAAGTTCTGACTGCTCCGTGATGAGGCCTTGTGCCTTCTTTTCCCGTAAATTTTCACCCGCTGAGCGGAATTATGATGTTGGGAATCGGGAGCTTTTGGCCATGAAGTGGGCTTTTGAGGAGTGGCGCCATTGGCTTGAGGGGGCCAGACATCAGGTGGTGGTATTGACTGACCACAAAAATTTGATTTATCTTGAGACCGCCAGGCGCCTGAATCCTAGACAGGCGCGCTGGTCATTATTTTTCTCTCGGTTTAATTTTGTGGTGTCATACCTACCGGGTTCTAAGAATGTTAAGGCGGATGCCCTTTCTAGGAGTTTTGAGCCTGACTCGCCTGGTAACTCTGAGCCCACAGGTATCCTTAAGGATGGAGTGGTATTGTCAGCCGTTTCTCCAGACCTGCGGCGGGCCTTGCAGGAGTTTCAGGCGGAGAGACCTGATCGTTGCCCACCTGATAAACTGTTTGTTCCTGATGATTGGACCAGTAGAGTCATCTCTGAGGTTCATTCTTCTGCGTTGGCAGGTCATCCTGGCATTTTTGGTACCAGGGATTTGGTGGCAAGGTCCTTCTGGTGGCCTTCCCTGTCACGAGATGTGCGAGGCTTTGTGCAGTCTTGTGACGTTTGTGCTCGGGCCAAGCCTTGTTGTTCTCGGGCTAGTGGATTATTGTTGCCCTTGCCTATTCCTAAGAGGCCTTGGACGCACATCTCGATGGATTTTATTTCAGATCTGCCTGTTTCTCAGAAGATGTCTGTCATCTGGGTGGTGTGTGACCGTTTTTCTAAGATGGTCCATTTGGTTCCTCTGCCCAAGTTACCTTCTTCTTCCGAGTTGGTTCCTCTGTTTTTTCAAAATGTTGTTCGTTTGCATGGTATTCCTGAGAATATCGTTTCTGACAGAGGGACCCAATTCGTGTCTAGATTTTGGCGGGCATTCTGTGCTAGGATGGGCATAGATTTATCTTTTTCGTCCGCTTTCCATCCTCAGACGAATGGCCAGACCGAGCGGATTAATCAGACCCTGGAGACATATCTGAGGTGTTTTGTGTCTGCTGACCAGGATGATTGGGTTGCTTTTTTGCCATTGGCGGAGTTCGCTCTCAATAATCGGGCCAGCTCTGCCACTTTGGTGTCCCCGTTTTTCTGTAATTCGGGGTTTCATCCTCGATTTTCCTCTGGTCAGGTGGAATCTTCGGATTGTCCTGGAGTGGATGCTGTGGTGGAGAGATTGCATCAGATCTGGGGGCAGGTGGTGGACAATTTGAGGTTGTCCCAGGAGAAGACTCAGCTTTTTGCCAACCGCCACCGTCGTGTTGGTCCTCGGCTTTCTGTTGGGGATTTGGTGTGGTTGTCTTCTCGTTTTGTCCCTATGAGGGTCTCTTCTCCTAAGTTTAAGCCTCGGTTTATCGGCCCGTATAAGATATTGGAGATTCTTAACCCTGTTTCCTTCCGTTTGGACCTCCCTGCATCCTTTTCTATTCATAACGTTTTTCATCGGTCATTATTGCGCAGGTATGAGGTACCGGTTGTGCCTTCCGTTGAGCCTCCTGCTCCGGTGTTGGTTGAGGGTGAGTTGGAGTACGTTGTGGAGAAAATCTTGGACTCTCGTGTTTCCAGACGGAGACTCCAGTATCTGGTCAAGTGGAAGGGATACGGCCAGGAGGATAATTCTTGGGTGAATGCATCTGATGTTCATGCCTCCGATCTGGTTCGTGCCTTTCATAGGGCCCATCCTGATCGCCCTGGTGGTTCTGGTGAGGGTTCGGTGCCCCCTCCTTGAGGGGGGGGTACTGTTGTGAATTTGGATTCTGGGCTCCCCCGGTGGCTACTGGTGGAATTGAACTGGTGTTTTCATCTTCTCTGTTCACCTGTTCCCATCAAGATGTGGGAGTCGCTATATAACCTTGCTGCTCTGTTAGTTGCTTGCCGGTCAACAATGTTATCAGAAGCCTCTCTGTGCTTGTTCCTGCTCCTAGACAACTACTAGATAAGTTGGACTCTTGTCCATGTTTGTTTTTGCATTTTGTTCCAGTTCACAGCTGTAGTTTCGTTACTGTGTCTGGAAAGCTCTTGTGAACGGGAATTGCCACTCTGGTGTTATGAGTTAATGCCAGAGTTTTAAAGTAATTTCTGGATGGTGTTTTTGATAGGGTTTTCAGCTGACCATGAAAGTGTCCTTTCTGTCTTCTGCTATGTAGTAAGTGGACCTCAAATTTGCTAAACCTATTTTCATACTACGTTTGTTATTTCATCTCAACTCACCGCCAATACATGTGGGGGGCCTCTGTCTCCTTTCGGGGTATTTCTCTAGAGGTGAGCTAGGACTAATATTTTCCTCTGCTAGCTTTATTTAGTCCTCCGGCTGGGCTGGGCATCTAGAATCAACGTAGGCATGCTACCCGGCCACTGCTAGTTGTGCGTTAGGTTTAGTTCATGGTCAGCTCAGTTCCCATCTTCCAAGAGCTAGTTCCTATATATGCTTATGCTATGTTCTCTTGCCATTGAGTTCATGACACTAACCGCCGTCGGTGTGTTGGTCCTCGGCTTCATGTGGGGGATTTAGTCTGGTTATCTTCTCGTCATGTTCCTATGAAGGTTTCTTCCCCTAAGTTCAAGCCTCGGTTTATTGGTCCTTATAAGATTTCTGAGATTATCAATCCAGTGTCTTTTCCTTTGGCCCTTCCAGCCTCTTTTGCCATCCACAATGTTTTCCATAGATCTTTGTTGCGGAGATATGTGATACCCGTTGTTCCCTCTGTTGATCCTCCTGCCCCGGTGTTGGTTGAGGGGGAGTTGGAATATGTGGTTGAGAAAATTTTGGATTCTCGTCTTTCGAGGCGGAGGCTTCAGTATCTTGTTAAGTGGAAGGGTTATGGCCAGGAGGATAATTCTTGGGTGGTTGCCTCCGATGTCCATGCTGCCGATTTGGTTTGTGCTTTTCACTTGGCTCGTCCTGATCGGCCTGGGGGCTCTGGTGAGGGTTCGGTGACCCCTCTTCAAGGGGGGGTACTGTTGTGAATTCCGCTCTTGGGCTCCCTCCGGTGGTTGTAAGTAGCACTTTTGTGAATTCTGCTCTTGGACTCCCTCCTGTGGATTTGAGTGGTATAGCTGCTTCTTGGATTTAGCTTCAGCAGCTGCTTCCACTTTTCGTCTTTCTGGCTCGGCTATTTTAGTCTGGCCTTATCTCTCAATCAATGCCGGTTGTCAATTGTTCCTGCTTGGAGCCACTGCTCTTTTGGATTTCCCTGACTCTCTGTCCAGTTCAGCAAAGATAAGTCCTTGCTTGTCCTTTTGCAGTCCACTTGTTGTGGACTTATTTGTTCAGCACATTCTATGTTTTGCTCATTTGTCCAGCTTATCAGTATGGATCTATTCAGCTAAGCTGGAAGCTCTGGGCTGCAGATTTTGCCCTCCACACCTTTAGTCAGGTGTGGAGATTTTTGCATATCTCTGCAGTGGACTTTTTCTAGTTTTTATTACTGACCGCACAGTGTCCTTTCCTGTACTATCTATCTAGCTAGTAGTGGCCTCCTTTGCTAAATCTTGTTTCATACTACGTATGTCATTTCCTTCTCCTCTCACAGTCAATATTTGTGGGGGGCTGTCCTATCCTTTGGGGATCTTCTCTGAGGCAAGATAGCTTTCCTATTCCTACCTTTAGGGGTAGCTAGTTCTCCGGCTGGGACGAGGTGTCCAGGGAGTGACAGGAACATCCCACGGCTACTGCTAGTGTTGTGTTAAGATCAGAAACTGCGGTCTGTATAGTTACCACCTGCTCAGAGCTAGTCGCATGTCGCTCCTAAATTACCAGTCCATAACACCCCTCACCCTCTACCAAACCAGCAACCACACCACTGGACAAAGAGTTTTCCTCATCCATACCCACCACCACATTCACTCCTGCTGGACCAGTGACAACAGGGGGTGACACTTTGACCTCCGCATCATCAGGCACAAGGGGCTGAGTCTCCTCCACAGAACTGGAGGCGACCTCACCCCTCGTCTTACGTGTGCCCTCCGCATCATCAGATGATATTTTCCGCTGCTTTACTGCTGATACCAGGCGCCGCTGATCTTTCGCCGCTGTGGCGCGCCACTGATCCTTTATATCAGCATCTTGTTGACCAGCGACTAGTGTTGAGCATTCCGATACCGCAAGTATCGGGTATCGGCCGATACTTGCGGTATCGGAATTCCGATACCGGGATTCCGATACTTGCCGCGTATCGGATACCGGAATCGGAAGTTCCAAGATTCAAAATGCAGAAATTCAGCCAATGAGAATGATTCCAAGTGTGGGCACATCCTGTTTAGCATGGAGGGCATGAAACTACTGGCAAGGCTGTGATTGGCTGCTGAAATGATGTCATGCTGCAGTTTAAAAGTCGCTGGCGCCATTTTGCGATCACTCTGCTGTGAATTCAGTTAGTGACAGGACGCTGTTTGCTGACTGAGGGACAGTTTAGAGATAGCGATTTGCTTCTTTGTGCTTTCCAAAGGCTAATTTAGCAACCGCTGTGTTCACCTACTATTCACCTTGCTTTTGCCTTGTAGCGCTGTTTTCACAGCGATCTGCAAGGTCTGTGTGTGTGTGTGTGAGTGCAGCCCACTCTCTAGTCTGAGTGCAGCCACATAGGCCATCCATAGCTGGTTGTATTCAGTTCAGGGAGGGTGGTTCATTGCCTCATACTGTTCTTTTTTTTTTTTTTTTTTTTCAAGTAGTGTAGTCTGCTGCTAATTTATTCAAAAAAATCCTATTAGTGTCTTTCCACCCGTCTCCAGCTAATTTGTGGAAAAACACTACATAGGATAAAGTAGAGGAGGGTTTTTAGGCCTTGCAGCGCCGTTTACGGCTGTCTGCACGGTCTCCGTGTGACTGCAGCTCGCCCTGTAGTCTGTGAGCAGCCATAGCCTGGTTGTCTCCAGCTCAGGGTTGTTCACTGCGTCATACCGCCAAATCAATTTTCTTTTTTTTTCAAGTAGTGTAGGTTGCTGCTAATTTATTTAAAAAAATCCTATTAGTGTCTTTCCACCCGTCTCCAGCTAACTTGTGGAAAAACACTACATAGGATAACGTAGAGGAGGGTTTTTGGGCCTTGCAGCGCCGTTTACATCTGTCTGCACGGTCTCCGTGTGACTGCAGCTCTATCTGTTGTCAGTTCAGCCCCCAAAAAATAAATAAATAATAAAGTTCACCAAACACACCAGTGACACCACTTTACATTTGTGTAGGCCACATTAGCTCATATTAAAGTCTAGTCCACACTTTAGAAAATTAGTGTTTCTTATACCTGTTAGGAGGAGTTGCTCAGGAATAAGCACACAAATCCGTTAGTACTTTTCTGCTTATCTTTATCAGTCAACCAAGATGAAGAAGGCAGTGAGTAAGGCACGTGGGCGTGGGTGTGGGCGCGGAGCAGGGAGGGGACGTGGGGATTCTGTGCCTGCTGCGGGCACCGGTGACTCATCAGCACCCACTTTCACCAGGCAACAGTCGTTCATGCGCAGCTTTGTGTCAGAGCGCCGTACACCGCTGCTGCGTCAAGAACAAATTGAAGCTGTTGTCGGATGGATGGCAGCTAATGCATCAACTTCCATTAGTGCCACATCCTCTCAGACACAGAGCACTGGAGAGCAGCCATCTGTCTCTTCACCACCTGCCAAATTGCCCAGGCAGACAGAGAGCCCAGGACAGGAGCCGTCTCTACTTCTGTTCTCTGAATCTCTTGGCTTGGAAACAGGGGGCTAGCCAAGCAGCATTGGAGAAATGGAAGAAGAGGCAGGGTGCAGTGATGCCCAACAGCTTTTTCTGTCTTCCTCTGAAGAGGCGGGTGGGCCAGTGGCTCCGGTCACCACATCGCAGGCCGCATCAGCTGATGATGACACTCAGGTGCCACTTACTGGTGCGTGCTCTGCTGCTGAGACTACCCAGGAGGAGCAGTTGGGGGCAGAGGGTAGTGTAGATGATGAGGTCCTCGACCCATCTTGGCGTGAGGGACAGGAAGGTGGTGGGAGCAGCTCTGAGGAAGAGATTCCCCGTACGGCCCAAAGAGGGAGAGGGAGGGGGAAGACTGCGGATCCTGCAGCCTCCGCTTTGGCACCCGTTAGGAGCATGTCTCTTCCAAAAGCCAAAAAGGGCGCTCCCAAGACTTGCAGTGCCTGGTCCTTTTTTGACACAGTTGCAGATGACATTTGCTATGTCAGATGCAAGGTGTGTCATCAAAAAGTCAAAAGAGGGAAAAATGTCAGCAACCTCAATACCTCCAACATGTGGAAACATGTGCGCAACAGGCACCCGGCGGAGTTAGAAAAACACACTGAAGAGGTAGGCCAACCAACAGCGGCAGCTACCACATCTTCAGCTCGTGTTGCCTCTTCCTCTAGCTCACACGCAGCTGGTTCGGCTTCCTCCCAGGATCGCCGTGGAAGAACCTCTGGCCCTGTTGTCCAGAGACCCGCTGTAATTCCACCCGCAGCACCACTTTCCCAGTCATCCACACACTCCCAGCCCAGTCTACAGCCATCGGTAGTACAGGCATGGGAGAAAAGGCGGCCTTTCTCGTCAAACCACCCACGAGCACAGGCTCTGACTGCAGGCATTGCCAAACTTCTGTCACTGGAAATGCTGTCATTCCGGCTGGTGGAGACTGACAGCTTCCGTGACTTGATGTCATTGGCAGTCCCACAGTACAATGTGCCCAGCCGCTTTTACTTCAGCAGGCAAGCCGTCCCTGCCCTGCACAAGCATGTGGAGGGACACATAAAACACGCGCTACTGAACGCCGTCAGTAGCAAGGTCCACCTCACCACCGATGCGTGGACCAGTCAACATGGACAGGGGCGATACCTTTCCCTCACTGCCCATTGGGTTAATGTCGTTGAGCCGGGTACAGACCGTGCGAGTGGCGCAGGACGTGTCTTGCCCACTCCAAGGATTGCAGGAATCCATTCTGTACGCATTGACTCCTCCTCTTACACCAGTTCCTCAGAATCATCGCTGCAGGAGCCGTCACAGTCCACCTCCACATGGACCCGTGATGAACGTGTACCTGTTACGACCGACATGAGCACAGCCGTGGCCAAACGTCAACAGGCCGTGTTGAAATTAATTTTTTTGGGGAATCGTAGCCACACAGCGCAGGAGCTCTGGAATGTGTCATGATTCTCAATGGCGAGAGAACATAGCCCAGCATATATGAGAACTAGCTCTTGGAAGATGGAAACTATACTAACCATGAACTAAACCTGCCGCACAACTAGAAGTGGCCGGGTAGCATGCCTACGTTTTTTTATCCCTAGATGCCCAGCGCCAGCCGGAGAACTACCTAATCCTAGCAGAGGAAAAGACAGTCCTGGCTCACCTCTAGAGAAATTTTCCCAAAAGGCAGACAGAGGCCCCCACATATATTGGCGGTGATTTTAGATGAAATGACAAACGTAGTATGAAAATAGGTTTAGCAAAAATCGAGGTCCGCTTACTAGATAGCAAGAAGACAGAAAGGGCACTTTCATGGTCAGCAGAAAACCCTATCAAAACACCATCCAGAAATTACTTTAAGACTCTAGCATTAACTCATAACACCAGAGTGGCAATTTCCGCTCACAAGAGCTTTCCAGACACAGTAACGAAACAGCAGCTGTGAACAGGAACAAAATGCAAAAACACACAAGGACAAAAGTCCAACTTAGCTGGGAGTTGTCTAGTAGCAGGAACATGCACAGAAAGGCTTCTGATTACATTGTTGACCGGCAAGAAACTGACAGAGGAGCAAGGTTATATAGCGACTCCCAAATCCTGATAGGAGCAGGTGAACAGAGGGGATGATGCACACAAGTACAATTCCACAAGTGGCCACCGGGGGAGCCCAGAATCCAATTTCACAACAGTACCCCCCCCTCAAGGAGGGGGCACCGAACCCTCACCAGAACCACCAGGGCGATCAGGATGAGCCCTATGAAAGGCACGGACAAGATCGGAGGCATGAACATCAGAGGCAGTGACCCAAGAATTATCCTCCTGACCGTATCCCTTCCATTTGACCAGATACTGGAGTTTCCGTCTGGAAACACGAGAGTCCAAGATCTTTTCCACAACGTACTCCAACTCACCCTCAACCAACACCGGAGCAGGAGGCTCAACGGAAGGCACAGCCGGTACCTCATACCTGCGCAACAATGACCGATGAAAAACATTATGAATCGAAAAGGATGCAGGGAGGTCCAAACGGAAGGACACAGGGTTAAGAATCTCCAATATCTTGTACGGGCCGATGAACCGAGGCTTAAACTTAGGAGAAGAAACCCTCATAGGGACAAAACGAGAAGACAACCACACCAAGTCCCCAACACAAAGCCGAGGACCAACACGACGACGGCGGTTGGCAAAAAGCTGAGTCTTCTCCTGGGACAACTTCAAATTGTCCACCACCTGCCCCCAAATCTGATGCAACCTCTCCACCACAGCATCCACTCCAGGACAATCCGAAGATTCCACTTGACCGGAGGAAAATCGAGGATGAAACCCCGAATTACAGAAAAACGGGGACACCAAGGTGGCAGAGCTGGCCCGATTATTGAGGGCGAACTCCGCCAAAGGCAAAAAAGCAACCCAATCATCCTGATCCGCAGACACAAAACACCTCAAATATGTCTCCAACGTCTGATTAGTCCGCTCGGTCTGGCCATTAGTCTGAGGATGGAAAGCAGACGAAAAAGACAAATCTATGCCCATCCTAGCACAGAATGCCCGCCAAAATCTAGACACGAATTGGGTCCCTCTGTCAGAAACGATATTCTCCGGAATACCATGCAAACGAACAACATTTTGAAAAAACAGAGGAACCAACTCGGAAGAAGAAGGCAACTTAGGCAAGGGAACCAGATGGACCATCTTAGAGAAACGGTCACACACCACCCAGATGACAGACATCTTATGAGAAACAGGCAGATCCGAAATAAAATCCATCGAGATGTGCGTCCAAGGCCTCTTCGGGATAGGCAAGGGTAACAACAATCCACTAGCCCGAGAACAACAAGGCTTGGCCCGAGCACAAACGTCACAAGACTGCACAAAGCCTCGCACATCTCGTGACAGGGAAGGCCACCAGAAGGACCTTGCCACCAAATCCCTGGTACCAAAGATTCCAGGATGACCTGCCAACGCAGAAGAATGAACCTCAGAGATGACTCTACTGGTCCAATCATCAGGAACAAACAGTCTACCAGGTGGGCAACGATCAGGTCTATCCGCCTGAAACTCCTGCAAGGCCCGCCGCAGGTCTGGAGAAACGGCAGACAATATCACTCCATCTTTAAGGATACCTGTGGGCTCAGAATTACCAGGGGAGTCAGGCTCAAAACTCCTAGAAAGGGCATCCGCCTTAACATTCTTAGAACCCGGTAGGTAAGACACCACAAAATTAAACCGAGAGAAAAACAACGACCAGCGCGCCTGTCTAGGATTCAGGCACCTGGCCGACTCAAGGTAAATTAAATTTTTGTGGTCAGTCAATACCACCACCTGATGTCTGGCCCCCTCAAGCCAGTGACGCCACTCCTCAAAAGCCCACTTCATGGCCAAAAGCTCCCGATTCCCAATATCATAATTCCGCTCGGCGGGCGAAAATTTACGGGAAAAAAAAGCACAAGGTCTCATCACGGAGCAGTCGGAACTTCTCTGCGACAACACCGCCCCAGCTCCGATTTCAGAAGCGTCGACCTCAACCTGAAAAGGAAGAGCAACATCAGGCTGACGCAACACTGGGGCGGAAGAAAAGCGGCGCTTGAGCTCCCGAAAGGCCTCCACAGTATCAGGGGACCAATCAGCAACATCAGCACCCTTCTTAGTCAAATCAGTCAATGGTTTTACAACATCAGAAAAACCAGCAATAAATCGACGATAAAAGTTAGCAAAGCCCAAAAATTTCTGAAGACTCTAAAGAGAAGAGGGTTGCGTCCAATCACCAATAGCCTGAACCTTGACAGGATCCATCTCGATGGAAGAGGGGGAAAAAATGTATCCCAAGAAGGAAATCTTTTGAACCCCAAAAACACACTTAGAACCCTTCACACACAAGGAATTAGACCGCAAAACCTGAAAAACCCTCCTGACCTGCTGGACATGAGAGTCCCAGTCATCCGAAAAAATCAGAATATCATCCAGATACACAATCATAAATTTGTCCAAATAATCGCGGAAAATGTCATGCATAAAGGACTGGAAGACTGAAGGGGCATTTGAAAGACCAAAAGGCATCACCAAATACTCAAAATGGCCCTCGGGCGTATTAAATGCGGTTTTCCACTCATCCCCCTGCTTGATTCGCACCAAATTATACGCCCCACGGAGATCAATCTTAGAGAACCACTTGGCCCCCTTTATACGAGCAAACAAATCAGTAAGCAGTGGTAACGGATATTGATATTTAACCGTGATTTTATTCAAAAGTCGATAATCAATACACGGCCTCAAAGAGCCGTCTTTCTTAGACACAAAGAAAAAACCGGCTCCTAAGGGAGATGACGAAGGACGAATATGTCCCTTTTCCAAGGACTCCTTTATATATTCTCGCATAGCCGCGTGTTCAGGCACAGACAGATTAAATAAACGACCCTTAGGGTATTTACTACCCGGAATCAAGTCTATGGCACAATCGCACTCCCGGTGCGGAGGTAGTGAACCAACCTTGGGTTCTTCAAAAACGTCACGAAAGTCAGACAAGAATTCAGGAATCTCAGAGGGAATAGATGATGAAATGGAAACCAAAGGTACGTCCCCATGAGTTCCTTTACATCCCCAGCTTAACACAGACATAGCTCTCCAGTCGAGGACTGGGTTATGAGATTGCAGCCATGGCAATCCCAGCACCAAAACATCATGTAGATTATACAGCACCAGAAAGCGAATAACCTCCTGGTGATCCGGATTAACACGCATAGTCACTTGTGTCCAGTATTGTGGTTTATTACTAGCCAATGGGGTGGAGTCAATCCCTTTCAGAGGTATCGGAGCCTCCAATGGCTCCAATTCATACCCACAGCGTTTGGCAAAGGACCAATCCATAAGACTCAAAGCAGCGCCAGAGTCGACATAGGCGTCCGCGGTAATAGATGACAAAGAACAAATCAGGGTCACAGATAGAATAAACTTAGACTGTAAAGTGCTAATTGAAACAGACTTGTCAGGCTTCTTAGTACGCTTAAAGCATGCTGATATAACATGAGTTGAATCACCACAATAGAAGCACAACCCATTTTTTCGTCTAAAATTCTGCCGCTCGCTTCTGGACAGAATTCTATCACATTGCATATTTTCTGGCGTTTTCTCAGTAGACACCGCCAAATGGTGCACAGGTTTGCGCTCCCGCAGACGCCTATCGATCTGAATAGCCATCGTCATGGACTCATTCAGACTCGCAGGCACAGGGAACCCCACCATAACATCCTTAATGGCATCAGAGAGACCTTCTCTGAAAATCGCCGCCAGGGCGCACTCATTCCACTGAGTAAGCACAGACCATTTGCGGAATTTTTGGCAGTATATTTCAGCTTCATCTTGCCCCTGAGACAAGGACATCAAGGCCTTTTCCGCCTGAAGCTCTAAATGAGGTTCCTCATAAAGCAACCCCAAGGCCAGAAAAAACGCATCCACATTGAGCAACGCAGGATCCCCTGGTGCCAATGCAAAAGCCCAGTCTTGAGGGTCGCCCCGGAGCAAGGAAATTACAATCCTGACCTGCTGTGCAGGGTCTCCGGCAGAGCGAGACTTCAGGGACAAAAACAATTTGCAATTATTTTTAAAATTTTGAAAGTGAGATCCATTCCCCGAGAAGAATTCAGGCAAAGGAATTCTAGGCTCAGACATAGGTGCATGAACAACAAAATCTTGCAAATTTTGTACCTTTGTGGCGAGATTATTCAAACCTGTAGCTACACTCTGAAGATCCATTTGAAACAGGTGAACACAGAGCCATTCAAGGATAAGAAGGAGAGAAAGAGAGGAAGGCTGCAGTATAGGCAGACTAGCAAGTGATTCAATTAAGAGCACACTCAGAACTAGAGGAAAAAAAAAAAAAAAAAAAAAATTGTAGCAGACTTCTTTTTTCTCTCCTTTCTCAGCCAGTAATTTAACCCTTTTTTTTGGGCCGGTCAAACTGTCATGATTCTCAATGGCGAGAGAACATAGCCCAGCATATATGAGAACTAGCTCTTGGAAGATGGAAACTATACTGACCATGAACTAAACCTGCCGCACAACTAGAAGTGGCCGGGTAGCATGCCTACGTTTTTTATCCCTAGATGCCCAGCGCCAGCCGGAGAACTACCTAATCCTAGCAGAGGAAAAGACAGTCCTGGCTCACCTCTAGAGAAATTTTCCCAAAAGGCAGACAGAGGCCCCCACATATATTGGCGGTGATTTTAGATGAAATGACAAACGTAGTATGAAAATAGGTTTAGCAAAAATCGAGGTCCGCTTACTAGATAGCAAGAAGACAGAAACGGCACTTTCATGGTCAGCAGAAAACCCTATCAAAACACCATCCAGAAATTACTTTAAGACTCTAGCATTAACTCATAACACCAGAGTGGCAATTTCCGCTCACAAGAGCTTTCCAGACACAGTAACGAAACAGCAGCTGTGAACAGGAACAAAATGCAAAAACACACAAGGACAAAAGTCCAACTTAGCTGGGAGTTGTCTAGTAGCAGGAACATGCACAGAAAGGCTTCTGATTACATTGTTGACCGGCAAGAAACTGACAGAGGAGCAAGGTTATATAGCGACTCCCAAATCCTGATAGGAGCAGGTGAACAGAGGGGATGATGCACACAAGTACAATTCCACAAGTGGCCACCGGGGGAGCCCAGAATCCAATTTCACAACAGGAATGCCATCAAGCAGGAGAGCGATGTGTGGTTTGTGCCAGCGAATCTCCAGCCAGGCATGGTAGTGTGTGATAATGGCCGAAATCTGGTGGAAGCTCTGGGCCTCGGCAACCTCACTCACATCCCATGTCTGGCACATGTGCTCAATTTGGTCGTGCAGAGCTTTTTGAGGGACTATCCGGATCTTGATGCACTGCTGCACAAGGTCCGCCTAGAGTGTGCTCACTTGCGGCGTTCCAGCACGGCAAAAGCGCGCATTGCGGCTCTGCAGCGCCGACACCGCCTGCCGGAACATCGCATCATATGTGACCTACCTACCAGGTGGAATTCCACGTTACATATGTTGGAGCGGTTGTGTGAGCAGCAGCAAGCTGTAATGGAGTACCAGCTGCTTCAGGCGCAAAAAAGTCGCAGTCAGCGCCGTACAGACTTCACAACCACAGAGTGGGCCACTATGAATGACGTCTGCCAGGTTTTGCGTCCCTTTGATTATTCCACGCGGATGGCGAGTGCAGATGATGCACTAGTCAGCATGACTGTCCCCCTTATCTGCCTGCTTGAAAAATCACTGCAAGCGCTAAGGGATGATGTTGTGGAAGAGGTGGAGGATGAGGATTCACCATTTCCATCATCTTCTGGACAGTCAGCGTCACGTGGTTCCTCACAAACGCGTAGGCAGGGGACAGTTTGTGAGGAGGATGAGGAGGAGTCAATGGAGGAGGAAGACGTCCGTCCAGAGGAGGGAGTTACCGAATTGTCCAGTACTCAGTGTGTACAGCGAGGGTGGGGTGATGACGAGCAGGCAGAGATCACGCCTCCAGCAGGGGACAGCGTTTCTTGGGCAGTTGGCAGTCTGCAGCACATGGTGGATTACATGCTGCAGTGCCTGAGAAACGACCGCCGCATCGCCCACATTCTCAACATGTCTGATTATTGGGTGTTCACCCTCCTCGATCCTCGCTACCGGGACAACGTAGAAAGCCTCATCACACCGTTGAACCGGGAGCGAAAAATGCGGGAGTACCAAGACACACTGGTCAATTCCATCATCTTCTCCATTCCAACTGAGAGAAGTTCTGCTAGTGCATTCCAAAGCAGCTCAGTGCGTCTAGGCAGTGGTGGAGGCTCTGCACAAAGAGGGAGCAGAAGCAGTGCCTCTGCCCAAGGCAAGACCAGTATGGCCCAACTGTGGCACAGTTTTCTGTGCCCCCCACAAAAGTCTACACCATCACAGACGGCTCCAGTCAGCAGGAGGCAACGGTTCCGTGAGATGGTGACAGACTACATGTCTTGCCCTCTTGCTGTACTCCCAGACGGCTCTTCCCCTTTCAAGTTTTGAAAATCCCTAATAGCATGCCACGGCCGTGACACCGCACAGTCTGAAGAAGCCGTAGGGAGGGGAGTGAGAGGTGAGGATATGCACTGCGCATGGCCACGGATCCCAGGCCCGCGGTGGGATTACATTACACGACACCGCGAGGCTGAATCTCGGACAGCGCACCCACACAGGCGCAGCCAGCCTGACAGCAAATGATGTCAGAAGACGGGCAGCGCGAAATGTGTGCATGGCCAAGGGGTAACCTAACAGCGCAGGCTCCGGGACAGATTCAAACAACGCTGAGGAGGCGGCGCACGGCGCCAAGGGGGTAAAAATGACGGCTGTGCTGCGTCACATGACAAAGGAAAGTTCCACCTACCGGACGGTTGAACGCTGTGAGGGGACACATTTCATAAGTGTTAGGTTCAGCATCTGCAAGGACCATAATTAAAAGAGCTAAGTTTACCTTTTCCAGCATTAGTGGTGTACACGATGGCTCTTCCAGCTACAAACGCCTGGGGGGGGGGTTAAAGGTTTCCTTTCAACTTGCTCCAGTGCAGGCTTCGGCCTACACTCCGCTCCCCCTGCTCCTCCTGCTGACCCTGGGCTCTAACACCGCCAGTTGGGGACCAGATGTGCTAGCTGCACAGAGAAAAACACCAGCCAATGTGTCAGTGGGGTTCAGCACCGCCAGCTGTTCCCCTGCTGTGCAGCCGGCAACGTGTCCTGCAACTGCCACGCAGGCACAACAGACCCAAAAGCTGCCGCCAGTGCAGGCTTCGGCCTACACTCTGCTCCATCTCCTCCTCCTGCTGACCCCGGGCTCCAACACCGCCAGTTGGGGCCCGGTACTGCTAGCTGCACAGAGAAAAACACCAGCCAATGTGTCAGTGGGGTTCAGCACCGCCAGCTGTTCCCCTGCTGTGCAGCCGGCATCGTGTCCTGCAAAAGCCACGCAGACACAAGAACTGAAATTGAAGGGAACCTGTCCCCCCTCCCCCAGGCGTTTGTACGTTTTAAAGGCCACCTTGTACAGCGGTAATGCTGCATGTGTGCAAGGTGGCTCATAAACGTATTCTCCTCGCACATGTGGAACTGAAAACACGTCTAAAATGTGTCCTCTGTGTGACCATTTAACCGTCCCGGTGGTGTGACTTTCCTTTGTAATGACACGCTGCAACCCCCTTGGTAGCGCTGCCCGTCTTCTGGCATCATTGTTTGGCTGCCTGCGCCTCTGCGGCCGCCCTGACCCACACAACGCCCCTCGTTGTCTTATTTATTGGGACTGCGAGGGTGTGATTGACGGGCATGATCAGTGCATCAGTTCGCCTGTCCCTCATCTCCTTCCGCCTTCTGCGGACTGTGCGGCTTCATGGCCGTGGCATGCGATAAGGGATCAGATGACGCCGCACAGTCTGAAGCGGGTGTAAGGACCCGAGTGTGAGAGGCGAACATATGTGCTGCGCCAGGCCCTGAATCCCAGCCCCGCAGTGTTTTAACAATGTTAAGACACTGCGGGGCTGGGATTCATGGTCATCGCGAACCGCACCGGCCGACATTAAATGATGCCAGAACATGGGCAGCGCTAACAGCGCTAGGCCAGGGGATCACACGACAGCGCAGACTCCTGTACAGCAAATAACAACGCTCAGGAGGCTGCACCCAGCACCAAGGTGGGATTCTTGACATCTGTGCTGCGTCTCATTACAAAGGGAACTCGCGCCTCCAACACAGTTTGACTGTTTAAAGGGCTAAATGTTATACGTGTTTCATTCAGCGTGTGCAAGGAGCGAAATTAAAAGAGCAACCTTTGACTTGTGCAGCACTACTGCTGCATAAGCTGTGGCTCTTCTACTTTGTAACCCCTGAGGGGGGGTTAAAGGTTACCTTTGAAATTGGTTCAATTAGGCTTCGGCCTACACTCTGCTCCCCCTGCAGAGCCCTGGGCTCCAACACCGCCAGTTGGGGCTCGGTACTGCTAGCTGCACAGAGAAAAACACCAGCCAATGTGTCAGTGGGGTTCAGCACCGCCAGCTGTTCCCCTGCTGTGCAGCCGGCAACGTGTCCTGCAACTGCCACGCAGGCACAACAGACCCAAAAGCTGCCGCCAGTGCAGGCTTCGGCCTACACTCTGCTCCATCTCCTCCTCCTGCTGACCCCGGGCTCCAACACCGCCAGTTGGGGCCCGGTACTGCTAGCTGCACAGAGAAAAACACCAGCCAATGTGTCAGTGGGGTTCAGCACCGCCAGCTGTTCCCCTGCTGTGCAGCCGGCATCGTGTCCTGCAAAAGCCACGCAGACACAAGAACTGAAATTGAAGGGAACCTGTCCCCCCTCCCCCAGGCGTTTGTACGTTTTAAAGGCCACCTTGTACAGCGGTAATGCTGCATGTGTGCAAGGTGGCTCATAAACGTATTCTCCTCGCACATGTGGAACTGAAAACACGTCTAAAATGTGTCCTCTGTGTGACCATTTAACCGTCCCGGTGGTGTGACTTTCCTTTGTAATGACACGCTGCAACCCCCTTGGTAGCGCTGCCCGTCTTCTGGCATCATTGTTTGGCTGCCTGCGCCTCTGCGGCCGCCCTGACCCACACAACGCCCCTCGTTGTCTTATTTATTGGGACTGCGAGGGTGTGATTGACGGGCATGATCAGTGCATCAGTTCGCCTGTCCCTCATCTCCTTCCGCCTTCTGCGGACTGTGCGGCTTCATGGCCGTGGCATGCGATAAGGGATCAGATGACGCCGCACAGTCTGAAGCGGGTGTAAGGACCCGAGTGTGAGAGGCGAACATATGTGCTGCGCCAGGCCCTGAATCCCAGCCCTGCAGTGTTTTAACAATGTTAAGACACTGCGGGGCTGGGATTCATGGTCATCGCGAACCGCACCGGCCGACATTAAATGATGCCAGAACATGGGCAGCGCTAACAGCGCTAGGCCAGGGGATCACACGACAGCGCAGACTCCTGTACAGCAAATAACAACGCTCAGGAGGCTGCACCCAGCACCAAGGTGGGATTCTTGACATCTGTGCTGCGTCTCATTACAAAGGGAACTCGCGCCTCCAACACAGTTTGACTGTTTAAAGGGCTAAATGTTATACGTGTTTCATTCAGCGTGTGCAAGGAGCAAAATTAAAAGAGCAACCTTTGACTTGTGCAGCACTACTGCTGCATAAGCTGTGGCTCTTCTACTTTGTAACCCCTGAGGGGGGGTTAAAGGTTACCTTTGAAATTGGTTCAATTAGGCTTCGGCCTACACTCTGCTCCCCCTGCAGAGCCCTGGGCTCCAACACCGCCAGTTGGGGCCCGGTACTGCTAGCTGCACAGAGAAAAACACCAGCCAATGTGTCAGTGGGGTTCAGCACCGCCAGCTGTTCCCCTGCTGTGCAGCCGGCAACGTGTCCTGCAACTGCCACGCAGGCACAACAGACCCAAAAGCTGCCGCCAGTGCAGGCTTCGGCCTACACTCTGCTCCATCTCCTCCTCCTGCTGACCCCGGGCTCCAACACCGCCAGTTGGGGCCCGGTACTGCTAGCTGCACAGAGAAAAACACCAGCCAATGTGTCAGTGGGGTTCAGCACCGCCAGCTGTTCCCCTGCTGTGCAGCCGGCATCGTGTCCTGCAAAAGCCACGCAGACACAAGAACTGAAATTGAAGGGAACCTGTCCCCCCTCCCCCAGGCGTTTGTACGTTTTAAAGGCCACCTTGTACAGCGGTAATGCTGCATGTGTGCAAGGTGGCTCATAAACGTATTCTCCTCGCACATGTGGAACTGAAAACACGTCTAAAATGTGTCCTCTGTGTGACCATTTAACCGTCCCGGTGGTGTGGCTTTCCTTTGTAATGACACGCTGCAACCCCCTTGGTAGCGCTGCCCGTCTTCTGGCATCATTGTTTGGCTGCCTGCGCCTCTGCGGCCGCCCTGACCCACACAACGCCCCTCGTTGTCTTATTTATTGGGACTGCGAGGGTGTGATTGACGGGCATGATCAGTGCATCAGTTCGCCTGTCCCTCATCTCCTTCCGCCTTCTGCGGACTGTGAGGCTTCATGGCCGTGGCATGCGATAAGGGATCAGATGACGCCGCACAGTCTGAAGCGGGTGTAAGGACCCGAGTGTGAGAGGCGAACATATGTGCTGCGCCAGGCCCTGAATCCCAGCCCCGCAGTGTTTTAACAATGTTAAGACACTGCGGGGCTGGGATTCATGGTCATCGCGAACCGCACCGGCCGACATTAAATGATGCCAGAACATGGGCAGCGCTAACAGCGCTAGGCCAGGGGATCACACGACAGCACAGACTCCTGTACAGCAAATAACAACGCTCAGGAGGCTGCACCCAGCACCAAGGTGGGATTCTTGACATCTGTGCTGCGTCTCATTACAAAGGGAACTCGCGCCTCCAACACAGTTTGACTGTTTAAAGGGCTAAATGTTATACGTGTTTCATTCAGCGTGTGCAAGGAGCGAAATTAAAAGAGCAACCTTTGACTTGTGCAGCACTACTGCTGCATAAGCTGTGGCTCTTCTACTTTGTAACCCCTGAGGGGGGGTTAAAGGTTACCTTTGAAATTGGTTCAATTAGGCTTCGGCCTACACTCTGCTCCCCCTGCAGAGCCCTGGGCTCCAACACCGCCAGTTGGGGCCCGGTACTGCTAGCTGCACAGAGAAAAACACCAGCCAATGTGTCAGTGGGGTTCAGCACCGCCAGCTGTTCCCCTGCTGTGCAGCCGGCAACGTGTCCTGCAACTGCCACGCAGGCACAACAGACCCAAAAGCTGCCGCCAGTGCAGGCTTCGGCCTACACTCTGCTCCATCTCCTCCTCCTGCTGACCCCGGGCTCCAACACCGCCAGTTGGGGCCCGGTACTGCTAGCTGCACAGAGAAAAACACCAGCCAATGTGTCAGTGGGGTTCAGCACCGCCAGCTGTTCCCCTGCTGTGCAGCCGGCATCGTGTCCTGCAAAAGCCACGCAGACACAAGAACTGAAATTGAAGGGAACCTGTCCCCCCTCCCCCAGGCGTTTGTACGTTTTAAAGGCCACCTTGTACAGCGGTAATGCTGCATGTGTGCAAGGTGGCTCATAAACGTATTCTCCTCGCACATGTGGAACTGAAAACACGTCTAAAATGTGTCCTCTGTGTGACCATTTAACCGTCCCGGTGGTGTGGCTTTCCTTTGTAATGACACGCTGCAACCCCCTTGGTAGCGCTGCCCGTCTTCTGGCATCATTGTTTGGCTGCCTGCGCCTCTGCGGCCGCCCTGACCCACACAACGCCCCTCGTTGTCTTATTTATTGGGACTGCGAGGGTGTGATTGACGGGCATGATCAGTGCATCAGTTCGCCTGTCCCTCATCTCCTTCCGCCTTCTGCGGACTGTGAGGCTTCATGGCCGTGGCATGCGATAAGGGATCAGATGACGCCGCACAGTCTGAAGCGGGTGTAAGGACCCGAGTGTGAGAGGCGAACATATGTGCTGCGCCAGGCCCTGAATCCCAGCCCCGCAGTGTTTTAACAATGTTAAGACACTGCGGGGCTGGGATTCATGGTCATCGCGAACCGCACCGGCCGACATTAAATGATGCCAGAACATGGGCAGCGCTAACAGCGCTAGGCCAGGGGATCACACGACAGCACAGACTCCTGTACAGCAAATAACAACGCTCAGGAGGCTGCACCCAGCACCAAGGTGGGATTCTTGACATCTGTGCTGCGTCTCATTACAAAGGGAACTCGCGCCTCCAACACAGTTTGACTGTTTAAAGGGCTAAATGTTATACGTGTTTCATTCAGCGTGTGCAAGGAGCGAAATTAAAAGAGCAACCTTTGACTTGTGCAGCACTACTGCTGCATAAGCTGTGGCTCTTCTACTTTGTAACCCCTGAGGGGGGGTTAAAGGTTACCTTTGAAATTGGTTCAATTAGGCTTCGGCCTACACTCTGCTCCCCCTGCAGAGCCCTGGGCTCCAACACCGCCAGTTGGGGCCCGGTACTGCTAGCTGCACAGAGAAAAACACCAGCCAATGTGTCAGTGGGGTTCAGCACCGCCAGCTGTTCCCCTGCTGTGCAGCCGGCAACGTGTCCTGCAACTGCCACGCAGGCACAACAGACCCAAAAGCTGCCGCCAGTGCAGGCTTCGGCCTACACTCTGCTCCATCTCCTCCTCCTGCTGACCCCGGGCTCCAACACCGCCAGTTGGGGCCCGGTACTGCTAGCTGCACAGAGAAAAACACCAGCCAATGTGTCAGTGGGGTTCAGCACCGCCAGCTGTTCCTGTTGTTAATTTGGATTCTGGGCTCCCCCGGTGGCTACTGGTGGAATTGAACTGGTGTCTTCATCTTCTCTGTTCACCTGTTCCCATCAAGATGTGGGAGTCGCTATATAACCTTGCTGCTCTGTTAGTTGCTTGCCGGTCAACAATGTTATCAGAAGCCTCTCTGTGCTTGTTCCTGCTCCTAGACAACTACTAGATAAGTTGGACTCTTGTCCATGTTTGTTTTTGCATTTTTGTTCCAGTTCACAGCTGTAGTTTCGTTACTGTGTCTGGAAAGCTCTTGTGAACAGGAATTGCCACTCTGGTGTTATGAGTTAATACCAGAGTTTTAAAGTAATTTCTGGATGGTGTTTTTGATAGGGTTTTCAGCTGACCATGAAAGTGTCCTTTCTGTCTTCTGCTATGTAGTAAGTGGACCTCAAATTTGCTAAACCTATTTTCATACTACGTTTGTTATTTCATCTCAACTCACCGCCAATACATGTGGGGGGCCTCTGTCTCCTTTCGGGGTATTTCTCTAGAGGTGAGCTAGGACTAATATTTTCCTCTGCTAGCTTTATTTAGTCCTCCGGCTGGTGCTGGGCATCTAGAATCAACGTAGGCATGCTACCCGGCCACTGCTAGTTGTGCGTTAGGTTTAGTTCATGGTCAGCTCAGTTCCCATCTTCCAAGAGCTAGTTCCTATATATGCTTATGCTATGTTCTCTTGCCATTGAGATCATGACAGTTTGACCGGCCCTCAAAGTGTTAATTGTTTGGGCTGAAGCAGGAGAAAAAGAAGTGTTGAAGGGAAATTTTTTTTTTTTTTTTCCCCTCAGAGTTTTGCTGCCTAGCCCTTAATTGCTGTCTAGCTGCTTCTTACCTCCTCTTAACCCTTGAATGGCTCTGTGTCCACCTGTTTGTAATGGATCTTCAGAGTGTAACTGCAGGTTTGAATAATCTCGCCACGAAGGTACAAAATTTGCAAGATTTTGTTTGTCATGCACCTGTATCTGAGCCGAGAATTCCTTTGCCGGAATTTTTCTCGGGGAATAGATCCGGGTTTCAGAATTTTCGAAATAATTGCAAATTATTTTTGTCCCTGAAATCTCGCTCTGCCGGAGACCCTGCACAGCAGGTCAGGATTGTGATTTCCTTGCTCCGGGGCGACCCTCAAGACTGGGCTTTTTCATTGACACCAGGGGATCCTGCGTTGCTCAATGTGGATGCGTTTTTTCTGGCCTTGGGGTTGCTTTATGACGAACCTCATTTGGAGCTTCAGGCAGAAAAAACTTTGATGTCCCTATCTCAGGGGCAAGATGAAGCGGAAATTTACTGCCAAAGATTCCGTAAATGGTCTGTGCTTACTCAGTGGAATGAGTGCGCCCTGGCGGCGACTTTCAGAGAGGGTCTCTCTGATGCCATTAAGGATGTTATGGTGGGGTTCCCTGTGCCTGCGGGTCTGAATGAGTCCATGACAATGGCTATTCAGATCGATAGGCGTTTGCGGGAGCGCAAACCAGTGCACCATCTGGCGGTGTCCACTGAGAAGTCGCCAGAGAGTATGCAGTGTGATAGAATTCTGTCCCGAAGCGAGCGGCAGAATTTTAGACGGAAAAATGGGTTGTGTTTCTATTGTGGTGATTCTACTCATGTTATATCAGCATGCTCTAAGCGCACTAAAAAGCTTGGTAAATCTGTTTCCATTTGCACCTTACCGTCTAAATTTATTCTATCTGTGACCCTGATTTGCTCTTTGTCATCTATTGCCGCGGACGCCTATGTCGACTCTGGCGCCGCTTTGAGTCTTATGGATTGGTCCTTTGCCAAACGCTGTGGGTATGATTTAGAGCCTTTGGAGACTCCTATTCCTCTGAAGGGGATTGACTCCACCCCATTGGCTAATAATAAACCACAATACTGGACACAAGTAACTATGCGTATTAATCCGGATCACCAGGAGATTATTCGCTTTCTGGTGCTGTATAATCTACATGATGATTTGGTGCTAGGATTGCCTTGGCTGCAATCTCACAACCCAGTCCTCGACTGGAGAGCTATGTCTGTGTTGAGCTGGGGATGTAAGGGGGCTCATGGGGATGTACCTGTGGTTTCCATTTCATCATCCATTCCCTCTGAAATTCCTGAGTTCCTGTCTGACTATCGTGACGTCTTTGAAGAATCCAAGCTTGGTTCGTTACCTCCGCACCGAGAGTGCGATTGTGCCATAGATTTAATCCCGGGTAGTAAATACCCAAAGGGTCGTTTATTTAATCTGTCTGTGCCTGAACATGCTGCTATGCGAGAATATATAAAGGAGTCCTTGGAAAAGGGACATATTCGTCCATCGTCATCTCCCTTAGGAGCCGGTTTTTTCTTTGTGTCAAAAAAAGACGGCTCTTTGAGACCATGTATTGATTATCGGCTTTTGAATAAAATCACTGTTAAATATCAATACCCATTGCCGTTGCTGACTGATTTGTTTGCTCGCATAAAGGGGGCCAAGTGGTTCTCTAAGATTGACCTTCGTGGGGCGTATAATTTGGTGCGAATCAGGCAGGGGGATGAGTGGAAAACCGCATTTAATACGCCCGAGGGCCACTTTGAGTATTTAGTGATGCCTTTTGGTCTTTCTAATGCTCCGTCAGTTTTCCAGTCCTTTATGCATGATATTTTTCGCGATTATTTGGATAAATTTATGATTGTGTATCTGGATGATATTCTGATTTTTTCGGATGACTGGGACTCTCATGTCCAGCAAGTCAGGAGGGTTTTTCAGGTTTTGCGGTCTAATTCTTTGTGTGTGAAGGGTTCTAAGTGTGTTTTTGGGGTACAGAGGATTTCCTTTTTGGGATATATTTTTTCCCCCTCTTCCATTGAAATGGATCCTGTCAAGGTTCAAGCTATTTGTGATTGGACGCAGCCCTCTTCTCTTAAGAGTCTTCAGAAATTTTTGGGCTTTGCTAACTTTTATCGTCGATTTATTGCTGGTTTTTCGGATATTGCTAAGCCATTGACCGATTTGACTAAGAAGGGTGCTGATGTTGCTGATTGGTCCCCTGATGCTGTGGAGGCCTTTCGGGAGCTTAAGCGCCGTTTTTCCTCTGCCCCTGTGTTGCGTCAGCCTGATGTTGCTCTACCTTTTCAGGTTGAGGTCGACGCTTCTGAGATCGGAGCTGGGGCAGTGTTGTCGCAGAAAAGTTCTGACTGCTCCGTGATGAGGCCTTGTGCCTTCTTTTCCCGTAAATTTTCGCCCGCTGAGCGGAATTATGATGTTGGGAATCGGGAGCTTTTGGCCATGAAGTGGGCTTTTGAGGAGTGGCGCCATTGGCTTGAGGGGGCCAGACATCAGGTGGTGGTATTGACTGACCACAAAAATTTGATTTATCTTGAGACCGCCAGGCGCCTGAATCCTAGACAGGCGCGCTGGTCATTATTTTTCTCTCGGTTTAATTTTGTGGTGTCATACCTACCGGGTTCTAAGAATGTTAAGGCGGATGCCCTTTCTAGGAGTTTTGAGCCTGACTCGCCTGGTAACTCTGAGCCCACAGGTATCCTTAAGGATGGAGTGGTATTGTCAGCCGTTTCTCCAGACCTGCGGCGGGCCTTGCAGGAGTTTCAGGCGGATAGACCTGATCGTTGCCCACCTGATAAACTGTTTGTTCCTGATGATTGGACCAGTAGAGTCATCTCTGAGGTTCATTCTTCTGCGTTGGCAGGTCATCCTGGCATTTTTGGTACCAGGGATTTGGTGGCAAGGTCCTTCTGGTGGCCTTCCCTGTCACGAGATGTGCGAGGCTTTGTGCAGTCTTGTGACGTTTGTGCTCGGGCCAAGCCTTGTTGTTCTCGGGCTAGTGGATTATTGTTGCCCTTGCCTATTCCTAAGAGGCCTTGGACGCACATCTCGATGGATTTTATTTCAGATCTGCCTGTTTCTCAGAAGATGTCTGTCATCTGGGTGGTGTGTGACCGTTTTTCTAAGATGGTCCATTTGGTTCCTCTGCCCAAGTTACCTTCTTCTTCCGAGTTGGTTCCTCTGTTTTTTCAAAATGTTGTTCGTTTGCATGGTATTCCTGAGAATATCGTTTCTGACAGAGGGACCCAATTCGTGTCTAGATTTTGGCGGGCATTCTGTGCTAGGATGGGCATAGATTTATCTTTTTCGTCCGCTTTCCATCCTCAGACGAATGGCCAGACCGAGCGGATTAATCAGACCCTGGAGACATATCTGAGGTGTTTTGTGTCTGCTGACCAGGATGATTGGGTTGCTTTTTTGCCATTGGCGGAGTTCGCTCTCAATAATCGGGCCAGCTCTGCCACTTTGGTGTCCCCGTTTTTCTGTAATTCGGGGTTTCATCCTCGATTTTCCTCTGGTCAGGTGGAATCTTCGGATTGTCCTGGAGTGGATGCTGTGGTGGAGAGATTGCATCGGATCTGGGGGCAGGTGGTGGACAATTTGAGGTTGTCCCAGGAGAAGACTCAGCTTTTTGCCAACCGCCACCGTCGTGTTGGTCCTCGGCTTTCTGTTGGGGATTTGGTGTGGTTGTCTTCTTGTTTTGTCCCTATGAGGGTCTCTTCTCCTAAGTTTAAGCCTCGGTTTATCGGCCCGTATAAGATATTGGAGATTCTTAACCCTGTTTCCTTCCGTTTGGACCTCCCTGCATCCTTTTCTATTCATAACGTTTTTCATCGGTCATTATTGCGCAGGTATGAGGTACCGGTTGTGCCTTCCGTTGAGCCTCCTGCTCCGGTGTTGGTTGAGGGTGAGTTGGAGTACGTTGTGGAGAAAATCTTAGACTCTCGTGTTTCCAGACGGAGACTCCAGTATCTGGTCAAGTGGAAGGGATACGGCCAGGAGGATAATTCTTGGGTGAATGCATCTGATGTTCATGCCTCCGATCTGGTTCGTGCCTTTCATAGGGCCCATCCTGATCGCCCTGGTGGTTCTGGTGAGGGTTCGGTGCCCCCTCCTTGAGGGGGGGGTACTGTTGTGAATTTGGATTCTGGGCTCCCCCGGTGGCTACTGGTGGAATTGAACTGGTGTCTTCATCTTCTCTGTTCACCTGTTCCCATCAAGATGTGGGAGTCGCTATATAACCTTGCTGCTCTGTTAGTTGCTTGCCGGTCAACAATGTTATCAGAAGCCTCTCTGTGCTTGTTCCTGCTCCTAGACAACTACTAGATAAGTTGGACTCTTGTCCATGTTTGTTTTTGCATTTTTGTTCCAGTTCACAGCTGTAGTTTCGTTACTGTGTCTGGAAAGCTCTTGTGAACAGGAATTGCCACTCTGGTGTTATGAGTTAATACCAGAGTTTTAAAGTAATTTCTGGATGGTGTTTTTGATAGGGTTTTCAGCTGACCATGAAAGTGTCCTTTCTGTCTTCTGCTATGTAGTAAGTGGACCTCAAATTTGCTAAACCTATTTTCATACTACGTTTGTTATTTCATCTCAACTCACCGCCAATACATGTGGGGGGCCTCTGTCTCCTTTCGGGGTATTTCTCTAGAGGTGAGCTAGGACTAATATTTTCCTCTGCTAGCTTTATTTAGTCCTCCGGCTGGTGCTGGGCATCTAGAATCAACGTAGGCATGCTACCCGGCCACTGCTAGTTGTGCGTTAGGTTTAGTTCATGGTCAGCTCAGTTCCCATCTTCCAAGAGCTAGTTCCTATATATGCTTATGCTATGTTCTCTTGCCATTGAGATCATGACATGTTCCCCTGCTGTGCAGCCGGCATCGTGTCCTGCAAAAGCCACGCAGACACTTGCTCTTGTACCTTCTGCTCCCCATCCTGGTTCCAGTACCGTCAGCTGGTTCCGGGCAGAGCCTTTGGCTTAGGTGCCTCCCTCTGGGTATCCGAGTTCCACCAACGTCAGGTGGTCCTTGGTAGTGCTTTCAGGCACGGGTACCTCCTGCTTAGTAACCAGGTTCCAGTAACGTCAGCTGGTCCTCGGTAGTTCCATTGGCTCTTGGACCTTCGGCTACCCATCCGGGTTCCAGCACCGTCAGCTGGTTCTCGGCAGTGTCTTTTGCTCTTGTACCTTCTGCTCCCCATCCTGGTTCCAGTACCGTCAGCTGGTTCCGGGCAGAGCCTTTGGCTTAGGTGCCTCCCTCTGGGTATCCGAGTTCCACCAACGTCAGGTGGTCCTTGGTAGTGCTTTCAGGCACGGGTACCTCCTGCTTAGTAACCGGGTTCCAGTAACGTCAGCTGGTCCTCGGTAGTTCCATTGGCTCTTGGACCTTCGGGTAGCCATCCGAGTTCCAGTTCCATCAGCTGGTTCTCGGCATTTTCTCAGCCTTCTTGTACCTTCTGCTACATTTCCAAGTTCAAGAGACTAAACACGATGACCCGGAAGACCACCCCTAAGATGACGACGACACCAGAGACGACAACCACCATGATGACGACGACCCTGGAGACGATGACCCCGAAGACCACCCCGATGACGACGACCCCGGAGACGACGACCCTGAAGACCACCCCGATGACGACGACCCCGGAGACGACGACCCTGGAGACGACGACGACCTGGAAGACCGAGAAGCAGAAGAACAAGAGGCTGCAGAACAAAGAGCAGAAGAACATTAAGCATAACACTAAATATCAGAGCAAAAAATATTATCTAAATTATAAGCAGAAGAAGACTAAGCAGTGTATGGGGGTGAGTCCGTTCCTCCTCGTGGTGCCCCTGGATAAAGCCTGATGCTGCAGGCCAAACTGAACGCGGACCAATGTAACTGTTTTGTGACAGGCAGAACGGAAGGTGTAATCTTCAAACTTTTATAGATAACAACTACGGGAATGCCTGTCACAAATAAGAATATGATGAAGAAGTAGAATATGATGAAGATAATAGTAAAATAAAAAGAATATGAACAATGTAACCAAAAAAATAATAGGTAGAAGATGAAGAAGAAGATGAATAAGGTGAAGAAGTTGATGTCAAAGAAGCTGATGATGAGGATAATGAAGAAGAAAGTGTGGGAGAAGTAAAAAAGAAGGTGAAGGGCGTGGAAGTAGTGAAACATCAATATCTGACAAAATAAAAAAAAATTAACATAGTCTAAATCTTTCTACCGCCGAACGTCATAAAAAAAAACAAAAACCTGCTATTCTATTACATTGGGCTAAACCTCTGTGCCTTTAATGTCTCCGCCACGTCCCCCAATACATCCTACATTATTCTTAGTTGTTTTCCTTCATGTAGAATGAACCTACAAGTTTATAAAGGGTTTATTTTAATTCCGATATTTTCGTCCCATTGACTTGCATTGGGATCGGGTATCGGTATCGGATTGGATCCGATATTTTGACGGTATCGGCCGATACTTTCCGATACCGATACTTTCCGATATCGGAAAGTATCGCTCAACACTACCAGCGACGCCAACATAGAACAGGACTTTGGTGGGAGGTGTTGTGAATTCCTTTCTCGGGCTCCCTCCTGTGGTCGTGAATGGTACTTTGGTGAGTTCTGTCCTTGGACACCCTCTGGTGGCTTTGAGTGGAACTGCTGATCTTTGAGGTTGGCTTTCTCAGCTGCCCTCGTTTATTGCTTCTGCTCGCTTCCCTATTTAACTCTGCCCAGGTCGTTAGTCCATGCCAGCTGTCAATGTCTCAGTACTGGTTCAGATCTCTCTTGGAATTCTCAGATGACCTGACTACTCCAGCAGAAGCCAAGTCCTTGCTAGTCATTTGCTGTTCATTGGTTTTTTGAATATATTTTTCAGTACATGCTATGTTTCAGTCCAGCCTGCTATTATGATATTTCCTTGCTAGCTGGAAGCTCTGGGGGTGCAGAGCTGCACCTCCACATGTGAGTTGGTGTGGAGGTCTTTTTGCACATTCTGTGTGGTTTTTGTAGTTTTTTATACTGACCGCATAGTTCCCTTTCCTATCCTCTGTCTTTCTAGAGAAGATTCGGCCTCCTTTGCTAAAATCTGTTTCATTCCTGTGTTTGTCACTTCCCTCTTAACTCACAGTTAATATTTTTGGGGGGGCTACCTTTACTTTGGGGAGTTTCCCTGAGGCAAGGTAGGCTACTATTTCTATCTTTAGGGGTAGTTAGCTCTTAGGCTGTGAAGAGGCGTCTAGGGAGAGTTAGGTACGCTCCACGGCTATTTCTAGTGTGTGTGATAGGATTAGGGATTGCGGTCAGTAGAGTTACCACTTCCTCAGTGCTTGTCCCAGGTTTTCTCTTTTAACCATCAGGTCACTTCGGGTGCTCCTAACCACCAGGTCATAACAGGGAGGACCGGAACGCCCAGCCCCGGTAACCCCCTCACACTGCCGCCGCTTCTCAACTAAGTGATCAGTGGCAACAGCATTCAGAGGCACCGAGGCTACCGGAGCTTCCCCTGACACCGGGCTGCTCCCCCCTCCCACTGGGGAGCGCACCACAGTATCGTGGCCTGATTTTTCGCCCGCCGCCGGGCCGCCTTCACTGTCCAGCCTCTCGGCTGATGCACCTGCTGCTATGTCCCTGCTACTACAAGCAGAGACAGAGCTCTGCGTCTCACTACATTGCTTTGTAATCTCCCCGTGCCTTTGCACTGGATCCACAGCAGAACCCGGGCTGGGCTGGGCAACGGGGCTTATACAGCGAGCTGACCCTGCAGCCGACTCAGGGGGTACAGGGAGGGGGGAATATACATAGCTTACCGCTTCCTGCAGCTTAGGTTTGATCTTCTTTACCTTTTTTTTCTGGCCCCCAGGTGCCTCCTCTGGCAAATCATCACCAAGATGGAAGTTCTGAAGGCACACTGGGGACTCCAGGAGCTTGATCTCTGCCAGTAGCGCCCCTCCCTGGCCGATGTTGTCACTGTCCTCCCCAGAGCCAGCAGAACTGCGACGAGATGTCATTGTCGCCTGTCCAGCAGGGAGCTCGCTGCACGTGGCCTGTGAGTGACTAAGCAGGCTGCCAGGTGGGGCTTTCTGCTGGTCATCCTCCTTCTTATCATCATCATCATCATCATCATCCACCTGGCTCCCAGGCTGCAGCCCTATCTGCCTTTGCTCTCTGTTATCAGCCATTTCTCTGAATCGGTCTTCATTTTGCAATTTTTCTTTAAATGGTCCACTTTTTTCTTGGATAAATGCATTTCTTACCTCCAGGTCATTAATTTCAAGCTTCAGCCTCTTTACCTCCACCTGGAATTGTGTCTTCCTGGGTCTGGAGGCGCCTGCAGCTTTTGCGCTTGTGCAGCGCAGCTCCTCCCGGAGCCTTCTCAATCTCTTACTTGCCTCTTCATACTCACGGAGGTGGCTCATGACCCGGGAGGCATAGGTGGACAAAGACTCCCGGGGTCTCTGCAGCGCCCAACCCTCCTCAGTGAGGTCGGCCTCACCTCCGTGAGCACTTAGCTTTCCTCCGGAAGGGCCGCCATCCTGCACGCTAGCAGGCTTCTCCTCCATGGAAGCCTTGCGGCTTCTCTCGGTCTCTGCAGACTTGGGGGGAGTAGGAGCCACATTGCTGTGACTCCTGGTGGAGCGTCTCACCCCCGAATCTTCTGATGTGCAGGCTGGTTGCTGGTTCCTTCTGCCCCCCGCCAGCCTGGTCCGGGAAGCAGAAGCCTGGTACTTGGCCCCCTCATTCATCCCAGGAAACCCACTCACTCCCTGGGTAAGAGAGAGAGCAGGTCCCCGTGCGAAGAGGTGGTGGTTCCCAGGAGCTCAGGAGCACACAGCAGGTTCAGCAGCGACTGCACCCACAATCAGCACAATGAGCAGCAGCTGAGCAGAGCTGCACCCACTATCCTGCTGGAGCAGTCACAGTGTACATACATAACATTACTTATCCTGTGTTACCTCCTGTATTATACTCCAGAGCTGCACTCACTATTCTGCTGGTGCAGTCACTGTGTACATACATTACATTACTGATCCTGAGTTACATCCTGTATTATACTCCAGAGCGGCACTCACTATTCTGCTGGTGCAGTCACTGTGTATATATATTGTTGAGAAATCTTGTAAATACTGTATTTACACTTACCATCCCATTGCTCAGCGTTCTACACAAGTATAATTCTTACACAGTATAAATAACAATAGAAACTTTTGCTGAATATTTTCCTTTGAGTCACTGTTACAAATTGTTTGGCCTAATTGGAAACATTCGGAAGACGCAGGAATGTGACACAGACATCTATCTTCATTTTCAGTAGCTGGTAATTAATAATCCTTGATAATTGCAGGAATCTGCATCTTTCCATACAACCTTCAGATCGAGTCTATGAGATCCATCTGTATCATGTGTAGATCGGATAGTGATGGTGTCGGGGGGGCCCCAGCGCGACACATCGCTAACATCTCGTTTCCTAAAGGAAATCTTCTGATCAATCTATCACATCTTGGTTTGGAGGCCACCAGGGACATCTTGTATGTTCCCTGACAAATATCATTCATCTCCATTGTCAGAAAAGTCTGCGACACAGACGTCTCAACAAGTGGAGGATACAAGAATCAATCACAATGAAAGAAACATTGTATCAATTCATGTATCAAAGATTGAAGATGTTCTGAGACCAGACATGACCCTCGTGTACAATGGAGCTGCTAGGAAAGATCCAGATAGGAATAGGAGAGGCCACGTGGTGGTCTATAAGGAGGAGGGGGCGGCCATCAATCATCTTTAATGTTCCTAATCTATAACCTTTGTCTAACCCCGCTATTTGCTAACCGTTACTAATGGTGATGGATATGAGGATCCATGTCTAATACACATTACTGGAAGAGAAGCAGAATAATTAAACAAGATTAGGACTTCTGCTTGGAAGCAACATGCGTAATGGACGAAGAGAACCTGAGTGGGGGGGAATCCTGGGTCATTATTTCATGTGTTTAGAGGGTCTATTTAAGAAAAGAATAAAGGGTTCCATAAAAACCCTGCACAAATAATACAGTGCCAGATAACAATAGTAGAAGGATAAGTTATGTAGCAGGTTATATATGAGCATTTATTGAACATTATACAATATTATTATTATTTATATAGCACCATTGAGTCTATGGTGCTGTACATAACATAAGAAGGGGTTACATACAAAATACAGATATCACTTACAGTAAGCAAACTAACAATTACAGACTGATACTGAGGGGCGAGGATCCTGCCCTTGCGGGCTTTTATTCTACAGGATGGTGGGGGAGGAGACAGTAGGTCGAGGGTTGCAGGAGCTCCGGTGTTGGTGAGGCGGTAGCTCCGGTAGTGGTGAGGAGGCAGCGGGGTCAGTGCAGGCTGTAGGCTTTCCTGAAGAGGTGGGTTTTCAGGTTCCTTCTGAAGGATCCGAATGTGGTTGATAGTCGGATGTGTTGGGGCAGAGAATTCCAGGGGATGGGGGATATTCGGGAGAAGTCTTGGAGGCGATTGGGTGAGGAGCGAATAAGTGTGGAGGAGAGGAGGAGGTCTTGGGATGACCGGAGGTTACATGAGGGGAGATATCGGGAGATTAGTTCAGAGATATATGGAGGAGACAGGTTATGGATGGATTTGTAGGTCAGTTTTAGTAATTTGAACTGGATACGCTGAGGGAATGGGAGCCAGAGAAGAGATTTGCAGATGGTGGAAGCGGAGGAGTAGCAAGGAGAGAGATTAATTAGTCGGGCAGCAGAGTTAAGGATGGACTAGAGAGGTGCAAGGGTGTTAGCAGGGAGGCCACAGAAAAGGGTGTTGCAGTAGTCAAGGCGGGAGATGATGAGGGCATGCACAAGCATTTTAGTAGAATGGCGGTTGAGAAAATGACAGATTCTGGAGATATTTTTGAGCTAGAGGCGGCAGGAGGTGGAAAGAGCTTGGATGTGCGGTTTGAAGGACAGGGCAGAGTCAAGGGTTACTCCGAGGCAGCGGACTTCCGGGACGGGGGAAAGTGTGATGTCGTTAATTGCGATAGATAGGCCAGGTAAGGAAGATCTATGAGATGGAGGAAAGATGATGAGTTCAGATTTGTCCACATTGAGTTTGAGGAAGCGAGAGGAGGAGAAGGAGGATATGGCTGATAGACACTCCGGGATTCTGGACAGCAGAGAGGTGATATCTGGGCCAGAGAGGTAGATCTGAGTGTCATCAGCATAAAGATGATACTGCAATCCATGGGACTTTGAGTTATCCCAGGCCAAGTGTATAGATTGAGAAGAGTCCTAGGACAGAGCCTTGGGGGGCTCCAACAGAGAGAGGGTGGGATGAGGAGGTAGTGTGGGAGTGAGAGGCGCTGAATGTGCGGTTGGAAAGGTATGAGGAGATCCAGGATAGGGCGAGGTCTTTGATGCCAAAGGAGGAGAGAATCTGTAGTAGGAGGCAGTAGTCAACTATGTCGAAAACAGAGGACAGGTCTAGAAGGAGGAGTATAGAGTATTGTCTGTTAGATTTGGCTGTAAGTAGGTGGTTAGTAATTTTGGTTAGGGCTGTCTCAGTTGAGTGATGGGGGAGGAAACCAGATTGTAGATTGTCAAAGAGCAAGTTAGATGATAGATGGGAGGAAAGTTCAGCGTGGACGTGCTGCTCCAGGAGTTTGTAAGTGAATGGGAGCAGCGATATTGGGCGATAGCTGGACATAGCAGTTGGATCTAGGGTTGGTTTTTAAGAATAGGCGTGATTGTGGCATGTTTAAGAAGGGAAGGAGCACAATATACGCCATATGTAAAACTGCTACACAATATTATCATGTGACTCATACCAGGACTATAAACAGTCATGCCCGAAAGTGTTGGCACCCTTGAAATTGTTCCAGAAAATGAAGTATTTCTTCCAGAAAATTATTGCAATTGCACGTTTTGTTATACACATGTTTATTTCCTTTGTGTGTATTGGAATGACACACAAAATAACAGAGGAAAAAAAAAGACAAAGTGGACATCACTTCACACAAAACCCCATAAATGGGAAGTACAAAATTGTTGGCACCCTTTACTTATTTATTCCAAAGGCTGTGCCATGAAATACTAACTGCAATCAATCGCTTCCTATAACCACAAGCTTCTTACACCTTTCAGATGGAATTCTGTATGACTCTTCTTTTGCATACTGCTCCAGGTCTCATATGTGAAGGCGCCTACTCCCAAAAGCAAATTAAAGATCTCTCCACAGGTGATCAATGGGATTTCGATCCAGACTCCTTACTTGCCACTTCAGAACTCTCTAGCGCTTTGTTTCCATTTATTTCTGGGGCTCCTTGAAGTATGTTTGAGGTCATTATCCTGCTTGAAAACCTATGACCTAGGACGCAAACCCATCTTTCTGACCCTGGGCACTACATTGCGACCCAAAAGCCTTGGTAATCTTCAGATTTCACGATTATTGCACACAGTCAAGGCATCCAGTGCCAGAGGCAACAAAACAACCCCAAAACATCGCTGAACCTCCACCATATTTGACTGTAGGTACTGTGTACTTTTCTTTGTAGGCCTTATACCATTTTCAGTAAACAGTAGAAAAATGTGCTTTACCAAAAAGCTCTATATTGGTCTCATCTGTCCACAAGACGCATTCCCAGAAAGATTTTGGCTTAGTCACATTTTGACAAACTACAGTCTAGTTTTCTTTATGTCTCTGTGTCAGCAGTGGGGTACTCCTGGGTCTCCTGCCATAGCGATTCATTTAATTCAAATGTCGTGGATAGTTTGCACTGACACTGATGCACACTGAAATATATAGTGTATAGGGGTGCTCACTGTATAAATGCAAGTTGGTGCTCTGAAGGAAATAATAACGTAGACCTTAGGCAATAACCTTCGGCACTCAGTGAGAACAATTTATTGTTCAATATTCAAAATGAAAAATGAAAAAAAGAGGCAAAAACATCCACCAAATACAAAAGGAAAAGCAAAACGTTGGTATGTACAGATATATTTCAGCCGCGACGTTTTGGCAACAGAATGCCCGCTGAGAGTTTCCAGCCGCCCACCACCGCACCAGGGCGCACAGTTCTCACAGATTGGGCTTGAAAAAGGTATTCTGTTGCCGGAACGTCGCTGCTGAAGTATATCTGAACATACCAAAGTTTTGCTTTTCCCTTTGTATTTGGTGGATGTTTTTGCCTCTTTTTTTTCATTTTTCATTTTGAATATTGAACAATAAATTGTTCTCACTGAGTGCCGAAGGTTACTGATGCACACTGAGCCTGCGGGACAGCTTGATTTTCTTTGGAAATTAATTGGGGCTGCTTTTCTACCATCTGGACTATCATGCTTTGCAACTTTTCATCAATTTTTTTCTGCTGTCCTCATCCAGGGAGATTAGCTACAGTGCTGTGGTTGTAAACTTCTTAATTATGTTGCACACTGTGTGCAAAGGAACATAAAGATCTCTGGAGATTAACTTGTTACTTTCAGATTGTTCATATTTTTAGACCATTCTGGTTCTCCAGTCCTCAGACAGTTCTCTTCTCCTCTTTCTGTTCTTCATGCTTAGTGTGGCACACACAATGCAAAGATTGCATCAACTTATCCACTTTTTATCTGGTTTCAGGTGTGATTTTCATATTGTCCACACCTGTTACTTGCCACAAGTGAGTAAGAACAAGCATCACATGCTTGAAACAATTTTGTCCGGCCCATTTTTCTGGTTTTGTTTGAAATTATGTTCAGTTTACCCTTTTTTCCTGTTTTTTTTTGTGTTGTTCCAATACACACAAAGGAAATAAACACATGTATAACAAAACGTGTGTAAGTGCAATAATTTTCTGGGACAAATACTTCATTTTCTAGAACAATCATACTGACACTATGTACCCTGTGTAGAGATCATACTGACACTATGTATCCTGTGTACAGATCATACTGACACTATGTATCATTAGATTGGCTTTTCGTTTATATTAGCACCATCCATCTCTGGGAGGGGAAAGGGTGTGATAACTTTAGTTATGGTTTCCATTGTCTCTTTCATTCCGTTAATGTATTTTCCTGCATTAGGAAAATGAGCTAAACCTGGGATTTGGATGCACTAATATTAATTATCCTATTAAATTCGGAGTTGATTTTTTACGTGTAAACACCAAGATCATTGGATCTAATTTAATCACATTAAGAGCCTCGTCCAGTTTCCGTAACTTCCCGTAAGTTTTGTCAAGTGATTTATCTGATTTCCAATAGGTAATGAAGGGGCTGTGGGGCTTCTGGGAACATAATATTAGTCAATTTAATGTGGTTTGGCTGAATCCCATGGAACGTCGAGGGGCCCCGGACCTCGCTGGACCACATCTATCATCACTTGGTCCTGGACCCCATTAATCAGCTCTTTCCTATCTAGTTTGGGCGACCTTTCATTATTCCTTCTATGTATAATCGATTGTAATGGAAAAATATTATTGTCCAACTTTAAATCCGGACTTCAGAGCCATGAAAATGTCTATATTCTATGGGTATCGTCATGTAAGAACCACCGAGTGTCACACTGTGCCCTGCTGCTAGTGGGGTCACCTAGGACCCTGTGCCTCAAAAAAGACATCAGAATGATACATGATTGGTTGTTGTCATTTTGTAAACTTTGCATTGGGTTCAAGAATGCTAAAATTTGCATTGAAGGTTCTTTATGGTTCATAATTATTACTTAGGCAGTATAACGGCACTATTACATGGGCAATAATATGGCAGTATTTATTTTTTTTGCATACATCCAATATCATCTAATGGAAACCCCAATTTAGTTTTTGGAGTTGTGTCATCTGTAGTGTTGAGCATTCCGATACCGCAAGTATCGGGTATCGGCCGATACTTAGCGGTATCGGAATTCCGATACCGAGATCCGATACTTTTGTTGTATCGGGAATCGGTATCGGGATCGATATAATGTGTAAAATAAAGAATTAAAATAAAAAATATTGCTATACTCACCTCTCCGACGCCGCCTACACCTTACCGAGGAAACCGGCAGCCTTGTTTGCTTAAAATGCGCGCGTTTACTGCCTTCCGTGACGTCACGGCTTCTGATTGGTCGCGTGCCGCCCATGTGACCGCGACGCGACCAATCACAACAAGCCGTGACGTAATTTTCAGGTCCTGAATGCCTAATTCTAGGCATTCAGGACATGAAAATTACGTCACGGCTTGTGATTGGTTGCGTGCCGCCCATGTGACCGCGACGCGACCAATCACAAGCCGTGACGTAATTTTCAGGTCCTGAATGCCTAATTCTAGGCATTCAGGACCTGAAAATTACGTCACGGCTTGTTGTGATTGGTCGCGTCGCGGTCACATGGGCGGCACGCGACCAATCAGAAGCCGTGACGTCACGGAAGGCAGTAAACGCGCGCATTTTAAGCAAACAAGGCTGCCGGTTTTCTCGGTAAGGTGCAGGCTGCGTCGGAGAGGTGAGTATAGCAATATTTTTTATTTTAATTCTTTATTTTACACATTAATATGGATCCCAGGGCCTGAAGGAGAGTTTCCTCTCCTTCAGACCCTGGGAACCATCAGGGATACCGTCCGATACTTGAGTCCCATTGACTTGTATTGGTATCGGGTATCGGTATCGGATTAGATCCGATACTTTGCCGGTATCGGCCGATACTTTCCGATACCGATACTTTCAAGTATCGGACGGTATCGCTCAACACTAGTCATCTGTTGTGAATTATGTTCTCGAACTCCCTCCGGTGGTTATGAATGGTACTTCGGTGAGTTCTGTCCATGGACTCCTTCGGGTGGCTGTGAGTGGAGCTGCTGGCTCTGAGGTTCCTTCCTCAGCTGACCTCGTTTAGTTCTAGGCTGCTGCTCTATTTAACTCCACTTAGATCGTTACTTGATGCCCGCTGTCAATGTTCTAGTACTGGTTCAGTTCTCTCTTGGATCTTTCAGATGACCTGTCTACTCCAGCAAAAGCTAAGTCCCTGCTAGCTTATTTGTTTACCACTGTTTTTTCTTGTCCAGCTTGCTATCATGATTTTGCCCGGCTAGCTGGAAGCTCTGGGATGCAGAGTGGCACCTCCACGCCGTGAGTCGGTGCGGGGGTCTCTTTTGCACACTCTGCGTGTTTTTTTGGTAGTTTTTTATGCTGACCACAAAGATACCTTTTCTATCCTCAGTCTGTTTAGTTAAGTCTGGCCTCCTTTGCTGAAACCTATTTCATTCCTGTGTTTGTGACTTCCATCTTAACTCACAGTCAATATTTGTGGGGGGCTGCTTATTTCTTTGGGGAATTTCTCTGAGGCAAGTTAGGCTTTATTTTCTATCTTTAGGGGTAGTTAGCTCTTAGGCTGTGAAGAGGCGTCTAGGCAGAGTCAGGTACCCTCCACGGCTATTTCTAGTTGTTTGTGATAGGATTAGGGGTTGCGGTCAGCAGAGCTCCCACTTCCCAGAGCTTGTCCTGTATTACTAGTTTGCTCATCAGGTCATTCCTAGTGCTCCTAACCACCAGGTCATCATAACAGTACAGCTGGCCCGTAAAGTGTTAATGCATCTCAATAGAGGGATAAGAGAAGTTCTGAGACCATTTTTTTTTTCCTCTGCAGCGTGTTTTGTTTTTCTTTTCCCCTAAATCTCTGGGTGGTTCAGGACACAGGTGTAGATATGAATAAAGTAATAGACCTTGCACTCAACTTTATGCTCAAGTGGAAGATTTTTAATGTAGTACTAAAACGTTTCGGTCCAAAACAAACAGGACCTTCATCAGTTACGTACTTTATAGCGAAAAAATGCGTGGATAGAAGGGACAATTGTGTCCCCGGGCATATAGAGGGCAGCGCCTGTTAGGGATTGTTGCACTAAGAACCAGGTGTACTGGTGTTCATGGGAGAAGAGTATGCCGAGATCAGACGTGCGGGGGATACCACGTCTGATCTCGGCATACTCTTCTCCCATGAACACCAGTACACCTGGTTCTTAGTGCAACAATCCCTAACAGGCGCTGCCCTCTATATGCCCGGGGACACAATTGTCCCTTCTATCCACGCATTTTTTCGCTATAAAGTACATAACTGATGAAGGTCCTGTTTGTTTTGGACCGAAACGTTTTAGTACTACATTAAAAATCTTCCACTTGAGCATAAAGTTGAGTGCAAGGTCTATTACTTTATTCACCTATGGTGTGGGAACCTACCTTTGCACCTTATTAGTAGTGCACGCGCTCCTATCATTAACAGGTGTAGATATGGACATTCAAGGTCTGTCCTCTTGTGTGGATCAACTCACTGCAAGGGTACAAGGCATTCAAGATTATGTAGTTCAGAACCCGATGTTAGAACCCAGAATTCCAATTCCTGATTTGTTTTCTGGGGATAGATCTAAGTTCCTAAATTTCAAAGATAATTGTAGACTGTTTTTTGCTTTGAAACCCCGCTCCTCTGGTGACCCCATTCAGCAAGTAAAAATCATTATTTCTTTGCTACGTGGCGACCCTCAAGACTGGGCATTTTCTCTTGTGCCAGGAGATCCTGCATTGCGTAATGTAGATGCGTTTTTTCTGGCGCTTGGGTTGCTTTATGATGAACCAGATTCAGTGGATCAGGCAGAGAAAACCTTGCTGGCTTTGTGTCAGGGTCAGGATGAAGCGGAGGTATATTGTCAGAAGTTTAGAAAGTGGTCTGTGCTTACTCAGTGGAATGAGTGTGCCCTGGCGGCAGTTTTCAGAAAGGGTCTTTCTGAAGCCCTTAAGGATGTTATGGTGGGATTCCCCACGCCTGCTGGTCTGAATGAGTCTATGTCCTTGGCCATTCAGATCGATCGACGCTTACGTGAGCGCAAAACTGTGCACCATTTGGCGGTATCTTCTGAGCAGAGGCCTAAGCCTATGCAATGTGATAGGACCTTGACCAGAGCTGAACGGCAAGAATACAGACGTCAGAATGGGCTGTGTTTTTACTGTGGTGACTCCACTCATGCTATCTCTGATTGTCCTAAACGCACTAAGCAGTTCGCTAGGTCTGCCACCATTGGTACGGTACAGCCAAAATTTCTTTTGTCCGTTACTCTGATCTGCTCTTTGTCGTCCTATTCTGTTATGGCATTTGTGGATTCAGGTGCTGCCCTGAATTTGATGGACTTGGAGTTTGCCAGGCGCTGTGGTTTTTTCTTGGAGCCTTTACAGTATCCTATTCCATTGAGAGGAATTGATGCTACGCCTTTGGCCAAGAATAAGCCTCAGTACTGGACTCAATTGACCATGTGCATGGCTCCTGCACATCAGGAGGATATTCGCTTTTTGGTGTTGCATAATCTGCATGATGTGGTCGTTTTGGGTTTGCCATGGCTACAGGTCCATAATCCAGTATTGGATTGGAAATCAATGTCTGTATCCAGTTGGGGTTGTCAAGGGGTACATGGGGATGTCCCATTGTTGTCAATTTCATCTTCACATCCTTCTGAAGTCCCTGAGTTCTTGTCAGATTACCGGGATGTATTTGATAAGCCCAAATCCAGTGCCCTACCTCCTCATAGGGATTGCGATTGTGCTATTAATTTGATTCCTGGTAGTAAGTTTCCGAAGGGCCGACTGTTCAATTTATCTGTGCCAGAACACGCCGCTATGCGGAGTTATGTAAAGGAGTCCTTGGAGAAAGGGCATATTCGCCCGTCGTCGTCACCGTTGGTAGCAGGGGTTTTTTTTGTGGCCAAGAAGGATGGTTCTCTGAGACCTTGTATAGATTACCGCCTTCTCAATAAAATCACCGTCAAATTTCAGTACCTCTTGCCGTTACTGTCTGATTTGTTTGCTCGGATTAAGGGGGCTAGCTGGTTCACCAAGATAGATCTTCGAGGGGCGTATAATCTTGTGCGTATTAAACAGGGCGACGAATGGAAAACAGCATTTAATACGCCCGAGGGCCATTTTGAGTACCTGGTGATGCCATTCGGGCTTTCTAATGCTCCATCTGTGTTTCAGTCCTTTATGCATGACATCTTCCGAAAGTACCTGGATAGATTCATGATTGTATATTTGGATGATATTTTGTTTTTTTCGGACGATTGGGAGTCTCATGTGAAGCAGGTCAGAATGGTGTTCCAGGTCCTTCGTGCTAATTCCTTGTTTGTGAAGGGGTCTAAATGTCTCTTTGGAGTTCAGAAGGTTTCATTTTTGGGCTTCATTTTTTCCCCTTCTACTATCGAGATGGATCCTGTTAAAGTTCAGGCCATTTATGATTGGACTCAGCCTACTTCTGTGAAGAGCCTTCAGAAATTCCTGGGCTTTGCTAATTTTTAATGTCGCTTCATCGCTAATTTTTCTAGTGTTGTTAAACCATTGACTGATTTAACCAAGAAAGGTGCGGATGTGGTCAATTGGTCCTCTGCGGCCGTTGAGGCTTTTCAGGAGTTGAAGCGTCGTTTTTCTTCTGCCCCTGTGTTGTGTCAGCCAGATGTTTCGCTCCCGTTTCAGGTCGAGGTGGATGCTTCTGAGATTGGAGCAGGGGCTGTTCTATCTCAAAGAAGTTCTGATGGCTCGGTGATGAAACCATGTGCTTTCTTTTCTAGAAAGTTTTCGCCTGCTGAGCGCAATTATGATGTGGGCAATCGAGAGTTGTTGGCCATGAAGTGGGCGTTCGAGGAGTGGCGACATTGGCTTGAAGGAGCCAAGCATCACGTGGTGGTCTTGACGGATCACAAGAATCTGACTTATCTCGAGTCTGCCAAGCGGTTGAATCCTAGACAGGCTCGATGGTCGCTGTTTTTCTCCCGCTTCGATTTTGTGGTTTCGTACCTTCCGGGCTCTAAGAATGGGAAGGCTGATGCCCTTTCAAGGAGTTTTGTGCCTGACTCTCCGGGAGTTCCTGAGTCGGCTGGTATTCTCAAAGAGGGGTAATTTTGTCTGCCATCTCCCCTGATTTGCGGCGGGTGCTGCAGGAGTTTCAGGCTGATAGACCTGACCGTTGCCCAGCGGAGAAACTGTTTGTACCTGATAGATGGACTAGTAGAGTTATCTCTGAGGTTCATTGTTCTGTGTTGGCTGGTCATCCTGGAATCTTTGGTACCAGGGATTTGGTGGCTAGATCCTTTTGGTGGCCTTCCTTGTCACGGGATGTGCGTTCTTTTGTGCAGTCCTGTGGGACTTGTGCTCGGGCTAAGCCCTGCTGTTCTCGTGCCAGTGGGTTGCTTTTGCCCTTGCCGGTCCCGAAAAGGCCCTGGACGCATATTTCCATGGATTTTATTTCAGATCTCCCTGTCTCTCAAAGGATGTCGGTTATCTGGGTGGTTTGTGATCGCTTCTCTAAGATGGTCCATTTGGTACCTTTGCCTAAATTGCCTTCCTCCTCTGATTTGGTTCCATTATTTTTCCAGCACGTGGTTCGTTTACATGGCATTCCAGAGAACATCGTGTCGGACAGAGGTTCCCAGTTTGTTTCGAGGTTTTGGCGGTCCTTTTGTGCTAAGATGGGCATTGATTTGTCTTTTTCTTCAGCTTTCCATCCTCAGACAAATGGCCAAACCGAACGAACCAATCAGACTTTGGAGACATATCTGAGATGCTTTGTTTCTGCTGATCAGGATGATTGGGTGTCCTTCTTGCCTTTGGCTGAGTTCGCCCTTAATAATTGGGCCAGCTCGGCCACTTTGGTTTCGCCTTTTTTCTGTAATTCTGGTTTCCACCCTTGTTTTTCTTCAGGACAGGTTGAGCCTTCGGACTGTCCTGGTGTGGATTCTGTGGTGGACAGGTTGCAGCATATTTGGACTCATGTGGTGGACAATTTGACATTGTCCCAGGAGAAGGCTCAGCGTTTCGCTAACCGCCGTCGCTGTGTTGGTCCCCGACTTCGAGTTGGGGATTTGGTTTGGTTATCATCTCGTTATGTTCCTATGAAGGTTTCGTCTCCTAAGTTTAAGCCTTGTTTCATTGGTCCTTATAAGATTTTGGAAATTCTTAATCCTGTGTCATTTCGTTTGGACCTTCCAGCTTCTTTCGCCATCCATAATGTGTTCCATAGGTCGTTGTTGCGGAGATATGTGGCTCCTATGGTTCCCTCCGTCGACCCTCCTGCCCCGGTGTTGGTTGAGGGGGAGTTGGAGTATGTGGTGGAGAAGATTTTGGATTCTCGTATGTCGAGACGGAAACTTCAGTACCTAGTCAAGTGGAAAGGTTATGGTCAGGAGGATAATTCCTGGGTGGTTGCCTCTGATGTTCATGCTGCCGATCTTGTTCGTGCCTTTCATTTGGCTCGTCCTGATCGGCCTGGGGGCTCTGGTGAGGGTTCGGTGACCCATCCTCAAGGGGGGGGTACTGTTGTGAATTCTGTTCTCGAACTCCCTCCAGTGGTTATGAATGGTACTTCGGTGCGTTCTGTCCATGGACTCCCTCTGGTGGCTGTGAGTGGAGCTGCTGGCTCTGAGGTTCCTTCCTCAGCTGACCTCGTTTAGTTCTAGGCTGCTGCTCTATTTAACTCCACTTAGATCATTACTTGATGCCAGCTGTCAATGTTCTAGTACTGGTTCAGTTCTCTCTTGGATCTTTCAGATGACCTGTCTACTCCAGCAAAAGCTAAGTCCCTGCTAGCTTATTTGTTTACCACTGTTTTTTCTTGTCCAGCTTGCTATCATGATTTTGCCCGGCTAGCTGGAAGCTCTGGGATGCAGAGTGGCACCTCCACGCCGTGAGTCGGTGCGGGGGTCTCTTTTGCACACTCTGCGTGGTTTTTTGGTAGTTTTTTATGCTGACCGCAAAGATACCTTTTCTATCCTCAGTCTGTTTAGTTAAGTCTGGCCTCCTTTGCTGAAACCTATTTCATTCCTGTGTTTGTGACTTCCATCTTAACTCACAGTCAATATTTGTGGGGGGCTGCTTATTTCTTTGGGGAATTTCTCTGAGGCAAGTTAGGCTTTATTTTCTATCTTTAGGGGTAGTTAGCTCTTAGGCTGTGAAGAGGCGTCTAGGCAGAGTCAGGTACCCTCCACGGCTATTTCTAGTTGTTTGTGATAGGATTAGGGGTTGCGGTCAGCAGAGCTCCTACTTCCCAGAGCTTGTCCTGTATTACTAGTTTGCTCATCAGGTCATTCCTAGTGCTCCTAACCACCAGGTCATCATAACAGTCATCCCTTGATCCGGCCATAATAAATGATGACTGTTAAAGTGCAGATGTCCCTAAAGAAGTGTTTCCCCTTGTATTGTTTCAGGTGTCTTTTTGGTGTTTGTGGCTGGATGTCGGCTCGCCCCCCGGTAATTGATGAGGGATTCGTTAGCAGCACATTAATGATACAGGTAATGATCTCGGCTTGTGAATTAAACATGCATTACAGTTGGAGAAGTTTGTTACTAATTAATATTTAACACCTTTCTCCCATGTTTGTAATGATCGTTAGAAACACAAAGGTAGAAGCGCCTCCGAACCGAACAAAGCGCTCTCTAAATCACTGGAAACGCTGATATCTCCCAGGCCTCCAGGTAATATCAGCCATTTAGTGAACTGGTAATTAATCTATTAAGGTTTCTTCATATATAGAGAATTTACTGGGACCGAGAGGAGGAGGCTGAAGACAAAAGAGTGTGCAGAGTATGCAGAAAATGTTATATATGTATACAGCCGGTATAACCTGGGCACCTCCTGTATATAATTATATATGTACAGCTGGTATAACCTGGGCATCTTCTGATGCAGATTGATGTGATATCACACAGGTCGGTCTCTATACCAGCTCTGGGTGGGTGCAGATGGAGTGCGGCTTTGTTCGGACTTATTGAGGCATAGGTTAAACACTGAGTACTTTGCTCATTTCATTGTTAATAGCTGGTGGTTCCGCAGGTTTCGCTGGCTCCTCGGCCTAATGCACATTTTGGGTCCGTACATGACTGCAGCTGGTCGTGCCTGTAAATGCCTGCTGAAGTGTGAGGACCATGTTCTTTATCCTTGGACTGTTACACTTGCTGAATCCATTCCAGCCTGAGTTTTTACAAAAGTGGACTCAATTGAATTAACTAGTTATTAACAGCTGGCCGGTCACCGCCATTCTTCTGTTTTTGCCTTTTAAGTTTTTTTTTTATATATTTTTTTTATGTAAACTCATTCTTCACTGCCTGAAGTCCCCTGGGCTGTAAATCTACATGAAAGCCCTTTTGGGAATATCTTCCCGCTTTTTGAACTTTGCTCATCTCTGGAATCTTCTAATTGATGAGGCTTTGATAACAGAGGTTACAAAGGATTGTTTAATGGCCACTTTGAATGTGAAATTACCAATTGTCCATAAATTATAAATGATCCCGGCTGACAAGATGAGAAGTTTTATGTATCCGGCAGCACCTGTCACTGACGATTACAGTCTCTGTGTCTGAAATACAAGCAGGTGTCTCATAATGTTGGACCTTTTGTTGAACCTGGTTGGGTTTTTTCTTGACCACAGGGTAGGTTGTTCAGTGTCCTTACGGCTCTGGGACAATGAAAATACTGCCAAATAATGCTCCTATACCATAATGTAGACATAGTCTTTAGTTATGAGCGAGTGTACTCGTTGCTCGGGTTTTCCCGAGCACGCTCGGGTGACCTCCGAGTATTTATGACTGCTCAGAGATTTAGTTTTTGTCACCTCAGCTGAATGATTTACAGCTATTAGCCAGCTTGAATACATGTGGGGATTCCATAGCAACCAGGCAACCCCCACATGTACTCAGCCTGGCTAGTAGCTGTAAATCATTCAGCTGAGGTGACAAAAACTAAATCTCCGAACACTAACAAATACTCGGAGGTCACCCGAGCATGCTCGGGAAAACCCGAGCAACGAGTACACTCGCTCATCACTAATAGTCTTCCTTTGAATCCTAGCTAGAAAAATGCCCCATATCATGGAATCTCATTGAGCATGACTTCTTTATAAAACCTTTCTATCACCAATCTGCAGGGAATTCAAAAGCCTTAAAAATACAAAAAAATTGACCAAAGATTGGTTACTCTTAATTACTCAAAACGTATGAATGAATGGTCTTCTAAGTAATCCAAGAACTCTGGTTGACCTCCAGAATAGACATTCGTGGTCAAAAATCATCATAAAAAAATTAGTATTGTACATTTTTTTTCAATTTTTGAGCAATGTGCAGTGGTGGAGTTTTATTATTCATTGGCTTCAATTGGAAATATTATGTAACAAAACTCTCTCATAGTTGTAGAACGAAAGAAACGATCTGATAAACAACACCTAGGAGATGTATCGACCCTATAACTCAATGTCTGACCAATTAACCAGCCTTGAAACATGATCAGGGAAAAATGGTGAGCTAGAAATTTATCTACCGAAGAGCCTGTTTCAGGGTTTTTGCTCCTCATCAGTGTAGAGCAGAAAATAGATATCTGAAGGCAACACACCTGAGGGAACCTGGAGGAAAAATAGTTGTTCTTCAAGAAACCAGCTAAAGGCCCCGTCTCACATAGCGAGATCGCTAGCGAGATCGCTGCTGAGTCACAAGTTTTGTGACGCAACAGCGACCTCAGTAGCGATCTCGCTATGTGTGACACGTACCAGCGATCAGGCCCCTGCTGTGAGATCGCTGGTCGTGTCGGAATGGCCTGGACCTTTTTTTGGTCGTTGAGGTCCCGCTGACATCGCTGAATCGGTGTGTGTGACACCGATCCAGCGATGTCTTCACTGGTAACCAGGGTAAACATCGGGTTACTAAGCGCAGGGCCGCGCTTAGTAACCCGATGTTTACCCTGGTTACCAGCGTAAATGTAAAAAATAACAAACAGTACATACTCGCCTTCTGATGTCCGTCAGGTCCCTTGCCGTCTGCTTCCTGCTCTGAGTGCCGTACAGTGAGAGCGCAGCACAGCAGTGACGTCACCCCTGTGCTCTGCTCTCACTGTACGGCACTCAGAGCAGGAAGCAGACGGCAAGGGACCTGACGGACATCAGAAGGCGAGTATGTACTGTTTGTTATTTTTTACATTTACGCTGGTAACCAGGGTAAACATCGGGTTACTAAGCGCGGCCCTGCGCTTAGTAACCCGATGTTTACCCTGGTTACCCGGGTGCTGCAGGGGGACTTCGGCATCGTTGAAGACAGTTTCAACGATGCCGAAGTCGTTCCCCTGATCGTTGGTCGCTGGAGAGAGCGGTCTGTGTGACAGCTCCCCAGCGACCACACAACGACTTACCAACGATCACGGCCAGGTCATATCGCTGGTCGTGATCGTTGGTAAATCGCTATGTGAGACGGGGCCTTAAGTCCTATAGCCACCGATTAATGGGAAATCCATGTAAATTAGTTCCATCACAGAACAAAGAAACTATCTTGCAAGGGCCACCTAATCTCTGATAAACTTTTAACCAGCCTTGACAAGCCAAAAACAAATTAACAAAAAGCCTGTTTTGAGGTTCTAGTTCCTCATCAGTGTAGAGCAGAGAATAAATATGTGAGTTCGACACCCTAAAGGGAACCTGGTGGAAATAATGGTTGTTCTTAAAGAGTCCAGCTTAGTGCGGAGTCTTACAGGTAATGATTCATGGTAGAAAAGTATGCAAATTATCTCCATCACAAGACAAAAGACACTATCTCACAAATACCACCCAAAAGACGTAGCCACCCTGTAAGAAAATCTCTGCAATGTTATCAGGAATATACTGTGAGCCAGAATCTCATCTACAGAAAACTTGTTTGGGGTTTTTGCCCCTCATCAGTGTAGAGCAGATAATGAATATCTGAGTGTGATGCTCTTGAGGAAACCTGGTGGAAATAATGGTTCTCCTTAAAGAGTCCAGCTTAGTGAGGAGTCTTATAGTCAACGATCCATGGTAGAAAGGTATTCAAATTAGCTCCATTACAGGACAAAGGACACTATCTCACAAATGCCACCTAAGAGACGTAGCCACCATGTAAGTAAATATCCGACTATTTAACCAGCCTTGCAATGTGATCAGGAATATATTGTGAGCCAGAATCTCATCTACAGACAGCTTGTTTCGGGGTTTTTACCCCTCATCAGCATCGAACAGATAATGGATATCTGAGTGTGATGCTCTTGAGCAAACCTGGTGGAAATAATAGTTCTCCTTAATGAGTCCAGCTGAGTGCCGAGTCTTATAGGCAACTATCTTACAAGCACCTTGGAGAGGTATCTACCCTACAAATCAATGCAGCTTGTTTGTAGATGAGTCCCTGATAAGGCTGCAAGGTTCATTAGAGGTTCAGACTTATAAGATGATGGCTTCTACTAGGGCATCCTTTCTATCATTGAAAGAGCAAATTTTCATATATTTTACGCATCGCCTGCAGGACTCCCCACTCGGCCAATCTCTTTAAGGAGAACCAGTGTTTTCCCCACATTTGGTTATTTGTGATAACAGCTGAAGTCTCTATCGGTCTGTATTATGGAGGTGCAGACACTTTGGTGCCTCCTTTGGTGGTGGTGTAAAGTGAAGCTTGAGGGTTCCAATGGAAAACGTTCAACAAGGCCTCCATTATTGGTATTCTCATGTGGCCATCTGGACCTCCCGCCCAATCTCCAGCCCCTGCACCTCCTGCCCATGGGGTGCTGTGTTAAGTAATGGGCAGACAGCGGTTGCCCAGATACAATGAGAACCCTTCATCAACTGTGGTGGAAATGTTGTAACGTTGCCTAGTCTGATAGGAGCCGTGTCCTGGCAGCGGAATGAATTCTTCATTTTCACGCCGCCAGGAATAGAGTTCACATTCATTCACAAGCTTTCCTTTAACCAAGCTCTTAAGAACACTAAAAATATATGTAAGGTCGTGACACGTTGATGATTTTATGGAGAGCGGAGAATGTCAGCTCGGAGCTGGTGTCGCGGGAGGAGGAAAAAAAAGCTGCAGACCTAAAACATGCAGTGATCTGAGAGACGCCTGTGTCAAGGACACAGCAAATTCACTTTTGCTGGGCTTTACGACTCCACTGCCGGCTCATTTGTGTGGAAAATACAAATAAAATGATTATATTAGTTTTAATTCACATCAGGCCCGGCGTCCTGCGCCTCGGGGCTGTTCCGTATTTAGGCTGCTGGGTTCTTGCTCTGCCTGGTAATTTTATAATCCTTTTCCCGTTGCCAGTTATATCTCTACATCTCGTCACAGCGAATCGTTAGCTCGAGGAGCCTTTTATTAAGGGGTCGGTAACGTCATTCTGTTCTGAAGCGAATCGCTAGAAATAATATAAAAAGTATGATCTTAAAGGGCCAGCACAAGGAAAGACTGGAGCTATAGAAAAGCTTACAAGGCTCCTTCCGGACCATGGACAGCGGTCCCAAAGAAGATTGTCTTCGGAGGATTTGGCATGTCAATGAACCCTCCATTCATTTTAATGGACACATTATAATGCTGCATTTCTCCTCTGGAGGCGCTGCTGAAAATATAAATACTTTCTGCCAGGATTTAGCACAGTGATGTGCAGAAGAAGGGCTCCACAGAACGTCATAGACATTTTGAGCACCGACACGTCCTTTCCTTGCACAAGGGATCAGGTTTACAGATGTCCACCCACTTCTCCCAACATCCTCTGTATATAAACGATAAAGACAGAAAGAGTTTTATGAAGCGGGCTCATGCCCTGAGCCTGCAGGATTCCCATAAGGTTTTGGCTGTTTTACACAGCAGGCTCCTACCTATGACTGCAGCAACTGGAGCTAGCTCTGATCGCATCTTAACTCCTTAGATTCTGGGGTGACCTGTTATCACAGCAAGTGGTTTGACAGATGTGAAGCTTATTTTGTCATCCTTATAGGGCCCCCCGCAAATACAATCTCCGGAATCAAATGATTGATGTTATGGCAGAGGGGGCCCAATTTGTACCATTCTTATGGGGCCACTGGTCTAGACAGCTAACCACTCTGTCCACTGCTCAATCCATCCCTGGGCAAATCTAATCTTTGACCACATTGATCAGGGGATGAATATCTATTATTAAATAAACAGGTCTGGAAGGGGGACATTATACCAAGAAGGGGTCCAGGATGGGGGGCATTGTTATATGTTAGGGCCTAGGATGGGGGACGTTATTAAATAAAAAGGCTAGCATAGGGAAAACTATGCCAAGATGGGTCCCATAATGGGGGGCATTATTAAATATAGTGGCTAAGATGAGGGACATTATAGCAAGAAGGGGCCAGCATGGCGAACATTATTAACTAGAGGGAACAGGATCGGGACTTTATTGCAAGAAGGATCAGGATGGGGACATCATACCAAGAAGGCGCCAGGATGGGGGACATAGTACCATGTAAGGGCCAGGATGGGGATATTCTTAACTATGAAGATCAGGATGTACACATTATTACATGGGGGACGAACACATATATGGTTATAAGGTCTAAAACGCTATAAGGGCCCATACATCTGGCGAACATGGAGGTGGGGACCCAGGTCCAAATGTCCAAATTTGCATCGGGGCTTATCGATCTCTAGTTACGCCACTGATCCCTCAGGACTCGGACACATCTATCTATCTATTATCTATCTATCTATCTATCTATCTATCTATCTATCTATCTATTATCTATTATCTATCTATCTATTATCTATCTATTATCTATCTATTTATCTATTATCTATCTATTATCTATCTGTTATCTATCTATCATCACTCCATATCTCACAGTTCTGCCTTCTTCCTTCTTTGTGATAACATATATCCAGGATATCCTGCTTTGCACTTTATGCCCCCAGGGCTGCTGGGCCGGCTAGATACGAGTTGCATACTAAAAGAGTTGGATCCCATGTATAATTGATGGGGGTGCCTGCAGCGCTGCAGTGCAGGTGTACTGCGCTGATATTCCGGCTCCTTCACACCTGTATTGCGGGGCGGCCAGCTGTGCAGAACTTAGGAAATATATGTTGAGTGATGTTCTATACTGATGCCAGTAACTCGATGCACAAGTGCACAGGAGGCCGCGCCGGTCTGCGGTCTGTTATTTATTATTGCTTTGCAGGTGAAATGTAAAACCAGAGCACAACACTGAAATCCCATCTACTCTGATATACAATTGTTTCCTAATTTGATCGTCCAGCAGGATGGAGTATTTGCAAAGTCCCATAGTCTTCTATAATAAAATGGGCCTCCTTGCAAATTTCTCTGTGCCACAGGAACCACTTGGGATGCAGAGCTCCCCATACTTCTCATTGCAATGATGCTGAGCCCCTTTGCCCTGAGTTGAAGAGGGAAAATGGGATGTGGATGCGCCATGTCCGGTCACAATGAAGGTTAAATTATACAAAGACATATAATAAAAAAATTGCCAAATAGTTGGGTGACAAACTTTCAACATGGACCATTCAAGCCAACACCCGGGAAGCTCCTGGTAAAAGGGGAGACCTCTTAGACTCCTAGAAGAATTGTCAAATATCAGGACACTGCTCCTGGATGAAGTCGGCAAAAGGTTTTCAAATGTCGGCCATAAGTGCTTAATACACTTTATCCTGACCATCGGATTCTGCCATGGTCACTGCTGCTCTTCTAGACCTAAGACTAAGGTCCATTTATGGCATATACTGGGATTATGGGCCATCAAAGAAGTTCAGAGAGATTGGTTGTATACAGCAGTGGTAATTTACATTCATTGCACTAGTTTGTCTCAAGGTTTAAGAGTCAGCAAGAAAGAGTAGTTAGACCAAATGTCCAAGGTAGGCCAGAGTGGTTAGGCTAGGGAGTTGGCAATGACAAAGCCATTAGGGCATTTCACACATGTGGTGGCCACCTAAAAATACAATATAACACAGACTGGTTGTAGTCAAAAATAGATAGTTACATACTAGCTACTGATGTACAGAGAGGAAAATTCGGAACATATAAGTCCTGCATCCAGGAATGTCCTAAAAAAACCTCATTTTTTTCCTACAGCCAATTCACACATCCACAAGACTCGTTGCGAGACCACCGATTGCTGTTTTGATAGATCAAGAGACGCCTGCACTGAGCCATACACTAGCTCACATGCTATCCAGCTTTTTATAGGTACACTTCATGCACTCTGCAGCCACAGAGTAACACAACTACCTCGAAGAGGGAATACTTTCCCTCTTTGAGGTAGTGGGTACGTTTGGAACACTACTATTACATTTTAGATTTAATATTTGAATAAAAGATACAGTGATTACAAAGTTACAAAATGATGAAATAACAAAAAGACACAAAACTATACAAAACAAAAATAAATAAAGCTTTTACGTTTAGATTGGGGAGCGATTCTTTGCGGAGGAGATCATTGCCGAAATCATGACAGATCTGCAAATCATTTTGTATCTCCTGAGTCTGACAATGAGGTTTTCTGAATAAAATATTATAAAGGGTCTCCTCCGTGCCCCTCAGCCCTCCTCTTTGTCAGGAGAGAGGAGCAAGGATACTTGTACTCAAAGCAACATATGTGAAAGAACATACTGTATCTACTATATAATTGTCTAAGGGTCACTTCCGTCTGTCTGTCCTTCTTTCTGTCTGTCATGTCATGGAATCCAAGTCACTGATTGGTCATGGCAAAACAGCCATGACCAATCAGCGACGGGCACAGTCTGGCGGAAAAATGGCCGCTCCTTCCTCCCCGCAGTCAGAGCCCGCTCCGTACTCCCCTCCAGTCTGCCCAGGGTTAATGGCAGCGGTAACGGACCGCGTTATGCCGCGGTGTAATGCACTCCGTTACCGCTGCTATTAACCCTGTGTGACCAACTTTTACTGCGTGGGCTGCGCAATGTACTGCATGGGCTGCGCAATGTACTGCGTGGGCTGTGCTATACACTACGCATACATATTCTAGAATACCCGATGCGTTAGAATCAGGACACCATCTAGTATATATATATATATATATATACTTGTACAGATTATTATGTATAGTTATATATTCGTCCTTAAAAAACTTAAGAATTTATATCTTAAATAGTGTCATCCTCTTCCCAGACCCAAACCTTTTTTTTTTACATTTTTTTTGCATGTTTAGCAGTGTATTTTTATTATGGGTGTTATAATTGAAAAAGCCAATTCTGACATTTTGATTTGTTTGATTTACTGTAATTCTAGAGAAATAATATGACCGGCATATTCTGAAGCACACTTTCACTATTCTAAACACACCAAACGTGACTATGATATGTCCATAATCCGGGTTGATATCACATTTCTGTAGTCTGCCAAGGAAAAATCAAACCTGGTGCTCGAACCCAGAGAAGCAAATATGTCCCCTGATCACTGATATATTATCCTATAATTGTAGGTGTGGTATTTCCATTTTCATGTGATGTCCTTGGTATGAACTGGAGACGTCCAGTCAGCCAATGGTCAATATCTTCTCCTATATTTATTTGCACCTTTATGATAACATTTAAAAGTTTTAGAATGTTTCAGCTACAAGTAATTTAACAATGCACAAAAGGAGGATGTTAAACTTTAATTTATCTGATTCAAAGCTCAATCCACAACAACACATATCAAAACATCACTCTCACGTGCTTTACCTTAGCCAAAGAGCAAACATACCAAAATTTATGGAGCCTAAGAATTTGGGTCTGGAAGTAAAGCAGGAGCATTCCGGTTCCTCGTGAATTTACGCAGGGCAGCATTAAGTTACAAAAAAGTTGGGGTGATGCCCATCATCTACAAGTGGGTGGAACGTAGAACATGGAAGGCTGCCACTCTCTTCTTTCCCCATTTTGAGGTTTCCTCTTTGTTTTTTACTTAAACCCGTAACTCACCCAATTCCTAGCACACAACTTTCATAACTTAACCTCCCGAGTTGACACATTATTTTGTGAAAAGGCAAATTTTGGAAGCAAGGACTACACGTTTGCTCGGATAATTGGGATTTGGTTATAATGAGATGTAAATAGCCTGCTAATGAGTCATTGCAACAGTAGAAAAGTCATTCCTTCTCCGACTGCTGCTATCCCTTGGCGAAACGGCTCCACTTTGCAGGGAGCAGGGGTCAGTACGCTTTTTCTCCGCTTGGTTGGAACACATTTGCTGACCAGCTTGCAATCAGTTCCAGGCCCTCTGGCAACATAAGTCTAAGGCTATTACAGGCTCACGCATTGACCTGGCCTTCCTGGGATTTGAATTTCCTATGCGCCAATTCTGTATTTCCAATTTTGTCCCTGAAATTAATCACATCATTCATTTTGTGCTTTCCTCCTTTCTTTATTTTTTTGACACCAGGCGACTCAACGCAAACACCGGCATCCAAAATCCCTCTCTTACACCGCGTTCCTTAGGATTCGAGTAAACAAAATTTGTCATCTGATTTGGCAGAAGGCAGAATCTTCTGCGCCCCTGAGGGGGGCCAGACCAGATTGCAATTCATGAAGAGGGACTCACTAAAGAGCATGAATTCACCCTAAATTAGTCATTTATCAAGAAGCAAATAAGCTCCAGTGAGAAGACGGGAACAGATCAGTTCTTTGAAGGGTTTTTTCGAAGACATTTAAATAACAACATTTTGAAATGCAAATAGGAAAAAAAAATTCAAATATTTAAAAATAAATATATATTTAAGAGGATTTTTAAAAAAATTTTTTTAAAGAACATTTAGAGGAAATTTTCAATAATTGCTTTCTTAAATGCAACATTTTACATTGGAATACATTTTAGAGGATACGGAAAAAGGGAACTGTCAGCCTCCATTGATTACTTCATTCAACGCCAGGGCTTCCGTGCCGGGTAAAATATGAATAAATGATAGAAGCAGTCATTCGGAGGCTGGCGCGCGCGCATTACATCTAGACCATACTGTATTATGAATATGTTTGGAAAAAACCTTCTCCTGCCAATTCACTGTTATGTCGATCAGTCTGCGCAAACAGCCGCTCGAGAAGGATGTCGCAGACAGGAGGAGTTTTATGGACATGTCGTTAATACAAGTCACCAGATTTGGGTTCTGTAGCGGAATAAATTAGATATGGGAATATCTGCAGGGCTCCTGTGGGCCGAGACTTAAAGGGATATTGTGAGAGTAAAACTTAGAATAAAAATGATAAATTGTCCTTAAATTATCTTTTTATTTGTGACTCTCGCCCTACAAAAATATTCAGAATTGTTGCAGTTCAAACATTGGCCACTAGGGCTCACATTTCACTTTTAAAATTGAGGTCATGAAACTTAAGATTTATTTAAAAAGTTTATAATTGAAACTTTTTTATTATTATTATTTATTTTTTTATTTCATTTTAGATTGTTTTTGCCTTTATCTGTGTCTTCCCTTAGAATAATGTTTTTAATTGTTGCAGTTCCCACATTGGCCACTAGAGCTCACGTTTCACCTTTAAAATTGATGTCATAAAACTTTGTTTATTTAAAAAGGGTTTATAATTGAATTTTTTTATTATTATTATTTATTTTTTATTTCATTTTATATTGTTTTTGCTTTCATCTGTGTTTTACCTTAGAATAATACATTTTGAATTGTTGCCGTTCACACATTGGCCACTAGAGTGCACATTTCACTTTTAAAATTTAGGTCATAATCTTTAGATTATTTAAAAAGAGTTTATAATTGATTTTTTTTCTTTTTATTTTGTTTTTGCTTTCATCTGTATTTTTTCCTTAGAATAATACATTTCGAAGTGTTGCAGTTCCCACATTGGCCACTAGAGCTCATATTTCACTTTTAAAATTGATGCAAAAAACTTTAGATTTATATAAAAAGAGTTTATAATTTATAATTGAAGTGATTTTTTTTATTACTTTTTTTTATTTTTATCTTGTTTTTGCTTTCATCTGTGTCTTTCCTTAAATAATACATTTTGAATTGCTGCAATTCCCACACTGGCCACTAGAGCTCATGCTTCCTTTTTGGAAATGTTCACTTGTCAACTGTGTTGTAAAGACTGAATGTTACAATATATCTTTAACTTTGTAGCTGTCAAGGCACACATAGAATATGTCATCCATAAGATCTGTTAGGTTTAAGTATCCCATGGGAAAAATTGGGGGACAATTATTGGATCAGAACCCTCAGAAGAATTTTCACTGGTGCTCTAGAGGGTCAGTGTAACCCTGATTAGAAGAGTCTTTTTATTAGTGGGCGACATTAAAATAAGGTCTATTGTGCTGCTAGAGAGTAGATAGGCAGGATTACACAACTGTCAGCAGCAGAAAGGGAAGAAAATATTCACACATTTTGCTCTTTTTAATTGTGTGGATACTTTTGTATTTACTTAGATAATTGCTTTACGGCATTCCAAATTTATTCTCAGCCCACCTAGCCTAACTGACAGCTCCTCAGTATTCCTCCCCGCTGCTGACTCTTTACCAACCCTGCCTGATTGCCAGCTCCTCAGGGTCCATCCTCTCTGCTGTTGCTGAATCTTTATACTACTTGCCTAACTGACAGCTCCTCAGTGTCCCTCTTTCCTGCTGCTGACTCTTTACCCACCCTGCCTGATTGTCAGCTCCTCAAGGTCCATCCATCCTCTTTGCTGTTGCAGAATATTTACACTGCTTGCCGGATTGACAGATCCTCAGTGTCCCTTCTCTCCACTGCTGCTGACCTGCTAAATCGTCACCCACCTAACGTGATTCACTGCTCCTGAGTTTCTGTCCACTGTTATGCTGAATGTTTGTTTATTTAGTCTGGCTGACAGTTCCTCAATGCCCCTCCTCCCTGCTGCTGACTCTTTACCCACCTTGCCTGATTATCAGCTCTTCAGTGTCCCTTCTCCCTGCTGATGCTAAATCATTACCCACCTAGCTTGATTATCCGCTCCTCTGTCTCTCTCCATCTTGCTTCTGAGTTTTTGCCCACTTAACCTGATTTTGTCATGGCTCTGTTGTCGGTTGTCCCGGAACCAGAGGCTCCATCCCTGTCCCTTATGCTAGGGGCACCCTAGCTTGCCCTGTTACCCAGGTTACTTCTGATGGTGAAGAGGCCGAGGCCACATACCTTGCCTTAGCTCCTGAATCTGCCCTCAGTCTGTACCCTTCCTGCACCCAGGTAAGAGGGGAATAGTAGTGTACTGTAATACACAACCAGACTAACAAGATAATATGAACAGGGATAAAGGAAAATCCCAATCAAACAAATATATTCACACAAACAACAGAGGTAAACAACGGGGAGTGGAGGATGGGGTTAAACCAAAGTAGGAGAAGAAAGGGAATTATCATACACTCAAAACCTAGCAACAGTCACAGATAAACCCATAAAACACCTTCTACAACAACCACCAACAACAACCTCCAAGCCATGCATCAAAAGCAGTAGAGTAAAGTTAAGGGCACCTGTGCGAGAAGGCGATGTGGATGATGCAATCACAGTGGGAAGATGGCACTTAGCGGGGGGAGGATGACGCCCCTCGGACCAGACCGTCCAAATTTGCATACATTGTTTGAGCACTTCAAAGAGTTTTTTGGAGAGGAGTCAGGATGTGGTATATAACTTTTGGCAATGCAGCAGCAGCGCTCAGAAAGGTGGCGGTATTGGTTCATACGTGAAAAAAAACAGTGGCAGATTCCATTTAATGCTTTGCATTAACAAAAAAAAAGTCTTCTCTTCTTTGCAATAAATGAGGTTTTTTTTCCAGTTGACAATTGAGTTTTTGCTAAAAATGAAAGAAGCAGACAAGCAGCTAGCGTACATCAAGGACGGCCATGGCTGAGAGGCTTTCAGATGAATGTCACATGGGGGTTAACCACAGAAAGATTTGACATCTGACCGCGCGTGTACAGCACTCGGGGTCACGCATAGATGTGGAAGGGGCCACACTTCAAAAGCAATATAATAATAAGCAGACCATGGTCCAGAGCGTTAAGTACACCAGAGGTAGGGCTGACATATTTCACTCAACGTCAAGCTGCACCCAAGGCCATTGCCTGGTCACCGGGCTTGTGAGCCGCGCCAATCCATGCAAGGAATTCCAAAATAGCAATATCTGGTGGAGGAGACGACGACCCGACTGTCATCACATGTTCCTTCAGGAGCCGACTGTTTGTTTTCACACATGACCAAAGCTATGATGATGTGGAATGGGAGCGGACAGCTGCGATTGCCGTGGCAGAGCAGACAGACACTGCCTGCCGGAGAAGATCGCCTCCACCACTACTTAGCTGTGACATTTTCCAGGACTATGGGATCCTTTGGTAAAAGATACAATTTAATGTCAGAGATGGTCAAAATGCAGGAAAGAAAAAGTAATTTCATGGTGTCCCAGGGAAGCGCAAAACGTCAGTGTGGGAAAATGTAACATTGTCAAGAAAGTATCAAAAATGAGAAGATGGAAATGATTGTGGGGATTAAAATGTACCTTAAGGATATTGATACTTTTTACTTAAATTTAGGTATTGTTTGCGAATAACAATAGGATTTCATTAAAAATGTTGTAGTGTTTTGTATTCTACATCCTCTATGTGTAACAGTACATAGCAGACTGCAGAATAAGTTACTCTTGGTACCATGATCTCTTTTCTCCTGAAACATGTTCTTGGCGGATTTAAGACCGCATCAAAGTTGAGCTCAGCTTCTGCCTGATGTTTTGATGACATTGATCTTTTTTGCCAGTTACCTCTCTGCACCAGTCACTATTTCTGACACCAATCTTGAAAAGCCAATGATCTTGCATGGTCTGCAGACCACTGTGTTGTCCCTGCATCCAATATTCTCCTGACTTTATAAGATCTTCAGATTGCACAGATATGTGAGTGCCCCCATATGAGTGTAATGATGGACGTCTGTACTATAGAGGCCTGGTGGGCTGTGGGGGTCTGGATTCAGTGCAGTGTCATTCATCCCATTATTCATACAATAATTCTACTGATAACTATATTATTCATTCCATTATCCCTTTATGGAATGACCATCATTAATTCTATCATTTAATCATTTATTCCCTCATTCATTCATTCCATCATGTATTCCATGATTCATTCATTCCATCGTACATTGTGTCATTCATTGCATTATTCCGTATGTATCCCATCATTCCATAATTCATTTATTAATCTCCATCATACATTCTATTCTTTATCCCATAATACATTCCATCATTCATTCATTCATTCATTCATTCATATCATACTATCATTCATTCATTCATGTATTCTGTCATCCCATCATTTTATAATTCATTCCATCGCTCATTCCTTCATTCATGCCATCCTTAAAGGAGTTTTCTCAGTAACAAGAGTTCATTTTATTTACTAGATCTTGGAATAATAATAATACGTTCCACAATGTGAAGGGATTAAAAAATGTTCCTGTGCCGAGATAATCTTATAAATGTGCCCCTGCTGTGTACTGTGTAATGGTCGTGTCTGACCGTACAGGAACATGGTGTGATCATACCACAGCTACTAGGCAGGGGAAGAAGTAAGAGTGTACAGATATTACAGCACGGGATCACAGATGATTCTTTCTGTGATTTAAAACATTTCCCTGCCTGTTTTTAAACAATGTTTTACTTTAAATAATCATCTGTGACCCCGTGCTGTAATGGGGTCATTTTATAATCCATCCATCTCATCATTCCCTCATTTATTCACGCATTCTACCATTTTATCACCCTATCATTCTATAACTCATTCCCCCGTTCATTCATGTATGCATTTAATCATTCCATCATTTATCTCCTCATTCTCATGATTCCATTAATTCATGAAATCTATCATTTTATCATTCCCTCAATCCTTCATTTAATCTTTCCATCATTCCTACATTCAGTCATTCTATCATCACATCATTTTATCATTCATCCATCTCATCATTCCATCATTCATTCATCCTTTCATCCATCCATCCCATCATTCCTTTATTCAACTATACGTCCATCCATTCATCCACCCACCCGTCCGTCTGCCCATCTATCCACCTGTCCATCCATTCATCCATCCATTGATCTCATCATTCCATCATTCATCTATCCATCCATCCATCTCATCATCCATCCCATCATTCCATCATTCGTCCATCTCACCATTCCATCATTCATTCATGCATTTCATCATTCATCCATCCATCCCATCATTCTATCATTCATCCATCTCATCATTCCATCATTCATCCATCTCATCTTTCCATCATTCATCCATCTCATCGTTCCATCATCCATCCATCTCAACATTCCATCATCCATCTAATCATTCCATCATACATACATCCCATCATTCCATCATTCATCTATACATCTCATTTATTCATTTGTTTATTCGATATGTAATTCAGCCTAAAAACTAAAATCTCAGCGGAGCCGTCACCTGCTGCCTCCCGCCGCGCTGCTGGAATTAGCTCCTTGTGAATTAATAGTCTCCTGATTAAGCCCACACAATGATTACTTTCACTCCACAGAACGTTCTAAATAATAAACCTTCAAAATCAAATCTTTTCTTCCGTGCTGAAATCCATTTGTCTTGTAGATATTATTTCCACCCTGCACCTCCTTATGATAAATAACGGCTCATAATCTTCCAGGCTCTTCTTGAAAATGAAGAATAGCGCCATTGCTTTAATGTTATGAAATGACTTTGCTACAGAATAAAGTTATCAGAGTTTGGGCTCTGAGCGTCATGTCGGGAGTCGGAATTGGATTACGCATTCAAAAAATACCAGATGTTTCACTTTATCATCCCAGCTCAGCCGTTTAGGCATCTGATAAATGCTGAGACATAATGACCATGGTTCATGACAATGCCCCCTAAATACTCACCGCATGGCAACAGACAGTGAATTATACCTCCTGCATATTGGCATAAGATCTTCTGGAGACAATTAAATCTGCATTGCGTGTCGGGGAGACGTTACGTTGGTGTGAGAATATTTTTTTCAACAAATTTTTGGATTAATCTTACATATTATGATATTTCGATACACATGTATCATCTGGACCACAGGACCCAACAATATGGAAGATATGCAAATAAATCACCTTGGGTCTCCAGCTTATCTGATTCGCCAGATGACAATGACAAAATAGATTTGCCAAGACTTTGCGTCCATTAGCGCCAAAGAGGGTTGAGTAAATAAGTCACGTCCTATGTCTAGTATTTGTCATCGCTCAATCATAGCTGTAGGGCTGACCTCTGAGATTCCTCGCCCTCAGTTTTTGAGAAGAGAATACCCCTTAAAGAACTCAGTTTTACTCAATGTGTTTAATTGTTGATGGTTTTCTAAAATGTTGGCTGTAGGATTGGGGTTAGGATTAGTACTATGGATACGGTAAAGATTAAAGTTAGAGCTGTGGTTAGAAGTAGTACTAGGATTGGGTTTAGGAAGACTATGGTTAGGATTAAGACTAGGATTGAGGTTGTAATCAATACTGTGGATAGTGTTAGGGTTAGTGCTAAGGTTAGGAACTGGGCTATGATTGATGTTTAGGATAAAACTATGGTTAGCATTAGAGATAACACTATGATTAGGGTTCGGAGAGTTATGATTAGGGTTAGAGAAAAGACTTTGATTAGGGTTAGGGAGATTAGGGTTAGAGCTAGGTTTAGGAATAGGGCTAAAATTTGATTTAGGACTATGGTTAGGGTTAGAACCATGGCTATGGTTAGGGTGAGGGTTAGAGATAGGAATAGGATTAGAAGAATTATAGCTAGGGTTAGAACAAGGTTAGGGTTTGAACTAGGTTTAGAAAAAGGACTAGAATCAAATTTATTATCAGTCTTATGGATAGGTTTAGGATTATAGTTATAGCTAAGGTTAGGAATAAGACTAGGATTGGATTTAGGATTGGTACTATGGAAAGATTTAAGATTGGGATTATAGCTAAGGTTAGAAATAGGACTAGGATTGGATTTAGGGTTAGTATAGAGAGGTTTAGGATTGGAGTTATTGCTAAGGTCAGGAATAGGACTAGGTTTGGGGTTAGGACTATGGTTAGGTTTAGAACCATGCTTAGGGCTAAGGTTAGGAATAGGACTAGGATTGGATTTAGGATTAGTACTATAGATAGGTTTAGGATTAGAGTTACAGCTAAGGTTAGGAATAGGACTAGGTTTTGGGATAGGACTATGGTTAGGTTTAGAACCATGGATAGGGCTACGGTTAGGGATAGTACTAGAATTGGATTTAAGATTAGTACTATAGAGAGGCTTAGGATTAAGCTAAGGTTAGAAATAGGACTAGGTTTGGGGTTAGGACTATGATTAGGTTTAGAACCATGGTTAGAGCTAAGGTTAGGGATAGGACTAAAATTGGAGGTAGAGGACTGTTGTGAACTCTGTTTTCAGGCTCCCTCTTGTGGTCACTGGTGGTATGGTGTGACTTTTGCTTTGGGCTCCCCCTGGTGGCTTTGTTTGTTATCCTGCTGGTCTCTGGCTATCAGCTGGTTCGTTATCCTCTGGGAGGTTCCTATATAGCTCTGTTTTACTTCCACTTGTTGCCGGCTGTCGATGTAATCAGTGCTACTCAGATTCCTTCTGACTACCTTGCTCCCAGTCCATCCAGGACAAGCTAAGTTTTGTTTGCTCATTTTTTGATCAGCAGTGTTTATCATGTTTTCTTGTCCAGCTTGCTAAAATGTGATTCCCTCGCTTGCTGGATGCTCTAGTGGACTGAGTTTCTCCCCACACACCATTAGTTGGTGCGTGGGTTCTTGAAATCTCAGGATGGATATTTTGTAAGGGTTTTTTATTGATCGCATAGACCCCTGCTCTATTTTCTGCTTTCTAGTACTAGTGGGCCTCTTTTGCTGAATCTGATTTCATCCCTACATATGTGCCTTCTTCTTACTTCACCGTTAATATTTGTTGGGGGCTTCTATATCTTTGGGGATTATTTCTCTGGAGGCAAGCGAGGTCTTTCTTTCTCTTTAGGGGTAGCTAGTTCCTCAAGCTGGCTCGAGACGTCCAGGAATTTTTTAGGCACGTTCACCGGCTACCTCTAGTTGTGTTGGATAGGTTCAGATTTGCGATCAGTCCAGTTACCATCTCCCTAGAGCTTGTCCTTAGTTTATTCACTTGCTGGTCTATTCGTGATCCTCAGCCACTAAGGATCATAACAGTACAGCCGGCCTCAAAAGTGTTAATTGCATGGCAGAAGCAGGAGAAAAGAAGCCTTGAGAATTTTTTTTTTTTTTTGTTGTTGTTGCCGTGTGTCTAGCTGCTGTGGCTAGCTTCTCTCCTCCTCTTAATCTTGGTGTGGCTCTGAGTTCAGCTGCTGACATGGATGTCCAGAGCTTGGCTTCCAGTCTGGATCATCTTGCTGCTAGGGTTCAAAGTATTCAGGATTTTGTTGTTCACAGTCCTATGTCAGAGCCTAGAATACCTATTCCGGAGTTGTTTTCTGGAGATAGATCTAGGTTCCTGAATTTTAGGAACAATTGTAAGTTGTTTCTTTCTTTGAAACCTCGTTCCTCTGGTGATGCCGTTCAGGAAGTTAAGATTATCATTTCCTTTTTGCGTGGTGACCCTCAAGATTGGGCCTTCGCATTGGCGCCAGGGGATCCTGCATTGCTTAGTGTAGATGCGTTTTTTCTAGCCCTTGGATTGCTCTATGAGGAACCTAATCTTGAGAACCAGGCTGAAAAAACGTTATTGGCCCTCTCGCAGGGGCAAGATGAAGCAGAGGTGTACTGCCAGAAATTTCGGAAATGGTCAGTGCTTACTCAGTGGAATGAGTGTGCCCTGGCTGCAAATTTCAGAGAAGGTCTTTCTGAAGCCATTAAGAATGTCATGGTGGGGTTCCCTACGCCTGCAGGTCTGAATGAGTCAATGACTCTGGCCATTCAGATTGATCGGCGTTTGCGGGAGCGCAAACCTGTGCACCATTTGGCGGTGTCTTCTGAACAGACACCTGAATCTATGCAATGTGACAGAATTCTGACCAGAAGTGAACGGCAAAATTATAGACGGCAAAATGGGTTGTGCTTTTACTGTGGTGACGCAGCTCATGTTATCTCAGCATGCTCTAAGCGCAAAAAAAAGGTTGATAAATCTGTCACCATTGGTACCTTACAGCCTAAGTTCATTTTGTATGTTACCCTGATTTGTTCCCTGTCATCTTATCCGGTTAATGCTTTTGTAGATTCAGGTGCCGCCCTGAGTCTGATGGATTGGTCATTTGCCAGGCGCTATGGTTTTGATTTGGAGCCTTTAAAATTCCCTATTCCACTAAGGGGAATTGATTCTACACCATTGGCTACGAATAGACCTCAGTACTGGACACAAGTGACCATGTCCATGACTCCTGTTCATCAGGAGGTGATTCGCTTTCTTGTACTGCATAATTTGCATGATGTCGTCGTGTTGGGTCTACCATGGTTGCAGACTCATAATCCAGTCCTGGATTGGAAAGCTATGTCGGTGTCAAGTTGGGGTTGTCAGGGAATTCATGGTGACGCTCCTGTGGTGTCAATTGCTTCGTCCACTCCTTCTGAAGTCCCTACGTTTTTGTCAGACTACCAGGATGTATTTGAGGAGCCCAAACTCAATTCTCTACCTCCTCATAGGGACTGTGATTGTGCTATAAATTTGATTCCTGGTAGTAATTTTCCTAAGGGACGACTTTTCAATTTATCTGTGCCGGAGCATGCTGCCATGCGGAGTTATATAAAGGAGTCTTTAGAGAAGGGACATATTCGCCCGTCCTCATCCCCTCTTGGTGCAGGATTCTTTTTTGTGGCTAAGAAGGATGGTTCCCTGAGACCTTGTATTGATTATCGCCTTTTGAATAAAATCACGGTCAAATTTAAGTATCCTTTGCCATTGTTAACTGATTTGTTTGCTCGCATTAGGGGGTCTAGTTGGTTCACCAAGATAGATCTTCGTGGTGCGTATAACCTTGTGCGTATAAAACAGGGTGATGAATGGAAAACTGCATTTAATACGCCTGAAGGCCATTTTGAGTACTTGGTGATGCCTTTTGGACTTTCTAATGCTCCTTCAGTCTTTCAGTCCTTTATGCATGACATCTTCCGTGAATATCTGGATAAGTTTATGATTGTGTATCTGGATGATATTCTGGTTTTTTCGGATGATTGGGAGTCTCATGTTAAGCAGGTCAGGATGGTCTTTCAAGTCCTGCGTGACAATGCTTTATTTGTGAAGGGCTCAAAATGTCTTTTTGGAGTCCAGAAGATTTCTTTTTTGGGTTTCATTTTTTCTCCTTCTACTATTGAGATGGACCCAGTCAAGGTTCAGGCTATTCATGAATGGACGCAGCCTACATCTGTTAAGAGTCTTCAGAAGTTCTTGGGTTTTGCTAATTTCTACCGTCGCTTCATAGCTAATTTTTCTGGCGTTGTTAAGCCTTTGACGGATTTGACCAAGAAGGGTTCTGATGTGACTAATTGGTCTTCTGCGGCTGTGGAGGCCTTTCGGGAGCTGAAGCGTCGGTTTTCTTCGGCTCCGGTCTTATGTCAGCCAGATGTCTCACTTCCCTTCCAGGTGGAGGTTGATGCTTCCGAGATTGGAGCGGGGGCTGTTTTGTCGCAGAGAAGCCCCGATGGCTCTGTGATGAAGCCATGTGCTTTCTTTTCAAGAAAGTTTTCGCCTGCCGAGCGGAATTATGATGTCGGTAATCGGGAGCTGTTGGCTATGAAGTGGGCATTTGAGGAGTGGCGACATTGGCTCGAGGGAGCTAAACATCGTGTGGTGGTCTTGACTGATCACAAGAATTTGATTTATCTCGAGTCGGCCAAGCGGCTGAATCCCAGACAGGCTCGTTGGTCATTGTTTTTCTCTCGTTTTGATTTCATGGTCTCGTACCTGCCGGGTTCGAAGAATGTGAAGGCTGATGCTCTTTCTAGGAGTTTTGTGCCTGACTCTCCTGGAGATTCAGAGCCGGCTGGTATCCTTAGAGAAGGGGTGATTTTGTCTGCCATCTCCCCAGATTTGCGACGTGTGCTGCAAGAGTTTCAGGCGGATAGACCTGACCGCTGTCCACCGGAGAGACTGTTTGTCCCGGATAGATGGACCAACAGAGTCATCTCCGAGGTTCATTCTTCGGTGTTGGCGGGCCATCCTGGAATATTTGGTACCAGAGACTTGGTTGCCAGGTCTTTTTGGTGGCCTTCCTTGTCGCGGGATGTGCGTTCCTTTGTGCAGTCTTGTGGAATTTGTGCTCGGGCTAAGCCTTGCTGTTCTCGTGCCAGTGGTTTGCTGTTACCTTTGCCTATCCCGAAGAGGCCTTGGACGCACATTTCCATGGATTTTATTTCAGATCTCCCTGTCTCTCAGAGAATGTCTGTCATCTGGGTGGTGTGTGATCGTTTTTCTAAGATGGTCCATTTGGTGCCCTTGCCTAAGTTGCCTTCCTCCTCCGAGTTGGTTCCACTGTTTTTTCAAAATGTGGTTCGTTTGCACGGGATTCCTGAGAACATTGTTTCTGACAGAGGATCCCAGTTTGTGTCTAGATTTTGGCGGACCTTTTGTGCTAAGTTGGGCATTGAATTGTCTTTTTCGTCGGCCTTCCATCCTCAGACGAATGGCCAAACCGAGCGAACTAATCAGACCTTGGAGACTTATTTAAGATGTTTTGTTTCTGCTGACCAGGACGACTGGGTTACTTTTTTGCCGTTGGCCGAGTTTGCCCTTAATAATCGGGCTAGTTCTGCTACTTTGGTTTCTCCTTTTTTTTGTAATTCGGGGTTTCATCCTTGTTTTTCCTCGGGTCAGGTGGAGCCTTCTGACTGTCCTGGAGTGGATGTTGTGGTGGATAGGTTGCATCAGATTTGGAATCATGTGGTGGACAATTTGAAGTTGTCACAAGAGAAGGCTCAGCTCTTTGCCAACCGCCGTCGCTGTGTGGGTCCCCGACTTCGCGTTGGGGACTTGGTGTGGTTGTCTTCTCGCTTCGTTCCTATGAAGGTCTCCTCTCCTAAGTTCAAGCCTCGGTTTATCGGTCCTTATAAGATTCTGGAAGTCCTTGGCCCTGTGTCATTCCGTCTGGACCTCCCGGCATAATTTACTATTCATAATGTGTTCCATCGCTCGTTGTTGCGGAGGTATGTGGTACCTGTGGTTCCTCCGGTTGAGCCTCCTGCCCCGGTGCTGGTTGAGGGAGAATTGGAATACGTGGTGGAGAAGATCTTGGATTCTCCTGTTTCTAGACGGAGGCTCCAGTATTTGGTCAAGTGGAAGGGCTATGGTCAGGAGGATAATTCTTGGGTTGTCGCCTCTGATGTTCATGCGGCCGATTTGGTTCGTGCCTTCCATGTGGCTCATCCTGATCGCCCTGGGGGTTTTCATGAGGGTTCGGTGACCCCTCCTTAAGGGGGGGGTACTGTTGTGAACTCTGTTTTCAGGCTCCCTCTTGTGGTCACTGGTGGTATGGTGTGACTTTTGCTTTGGGCTCCCCCTGGTGGCTTTGTTTGTTATCCTGCTGGTCTCTGGCTATCAGCTGGTTCGTTATCCTCTGGGAGGTTCCTATATAGCTCTGTTTTACTTCCACTTGTTGCCGGCTGTCGATGTAATCAGTGCTACTCAGATTCCTTCTGACTACCTTGCTCCCAGTCCATCCAGGACAAGCTAAGTTTTGTTTGCTCATTTTTTGATCAGCAGTGTTTATCATGTTTTCTTGTCCAGCTTGCTAAAATGTGATTCCCTCGCTTGCTGGATGCTCTAGTGGACTGAGTTTCTCCCCACACACCATTAGTTGGTGCGTGGGTTCTTGAAATCTCAGGATGGATATTTTGTAAGGGTTTTTTATTGATCGCATAGACCCCTGCTCTATTTTCTGCTTTCTAGTACTAGTGGGCCTCTTTTGCTGAATCTGATTTCATCCCTACGTATGTGCCTTCTTCTTACTTCACCGTTAATATTTGTTGGGGGCTTCTATATCTTTGGGGATTATTTCTCTGGAGGCAAGTGAGGTCTTTCTTTCTCTTTAGGGGTAGCTAGTTCCTCAGGCTGGCTCGAGACGTCCAGGAATTTTTTAGGCACGTTCACCGGCTACCTCTAGTTGTGTTGGATAGGTTCAGATTTGCGATCAGTCCAGTTACCATCTCCCTAGAGCTTGTCCTTAGTTTATTCACTTGCTGGTCTATTCGTGATCCTCAGCCACTAAGGATCATAACAGAGGACTATGGATATAGTACGAACAAAGTTAGGGATAGGGTTAGATCTACAGTTATGGTTAGGAAGAGGACTAGTATTGGGGTTAGGGCTATAGTCAGGTTTAGAGCTATGGTTAGGGCTAGGATTAAGGTTAGAGCTAGGGTTAGGGTAAGGAACAGGACTAGGATTGGTGTTAGGAGGACTATAGTTAGAGTTAGGATGAGGCTTAGGGATAGAGGATAGTATTAGCATTAGGAATAGTTTTAAGTTTAGGGCTAGAGCTATAAAACAGTTACATAAAAAGCAAAAATGTAATAAAAAAGTAATAAGACAGTAAGAAACTTTATTTTTTTACATTTTGCGTCATGTCCCTAACTGCATGTGCTCAATCACCTCTCCATACGACTATCGGCCAGGCTATTTCTGTTACTCCCATAAAAGTAAATGTGGTTGAGCATTTGCCCCATGGCTTCATTCACACAGAAGACCTTGGGGCCCCCATTCCTGCAATTAATGCCTGTCCTGTGTTGAAATGTTTTTGCTAATTGTCAAAATACAGAAACCGGTGGGGAACCCAAGAAGCTGCAGATCGGAAAGTCAAGAATTACTCCGCTTGGTATTTTATAGCATTGAAAGCTTTGGGTAAACAACATCTTTAATGTTGTAAGCCTTTGGATGTCAGAACATGCTGGGAGTTGTAGTATCATCAAACAGGATGGATCGACCCATATTTTCTCTCTTCTATTTTCCCAGTTTCTCATTTAAAGTCCATTACTCATACGTTGCGGAGGAGCCTCAGCCCTCGAACCTTCTGACTGATTCGCTAACTTCAGAGCCCTTTTGAGATTTACCTTATCGATTAAGTGGGAGAGAATCTATAATCCACAAACACACGGCCAAAAATCATAGGCAGCTCATTAATCAAATGAAATGTCAAAGAAAATGCTCAACAAAGAAAAGAACCGGCAAAAAATCAAAGGCTGAGACGTAGTCGGCTCCCCCAAGCCTGGCGCTCTAGAAAGACGAGCTCGCCCGGGGATACATTGGACATGCATGACAGCGGGGTTTTGAAGATTGGTTTTCTTCCTGCCACACATAGGCAGAAAACATAACTGGAAGCCTGGTGTCATAAAGCCGCAGAATTGAAGAAGAGAAAATTTCTCTTGTCACATTGTTTCCCCCTCTGGTTTCTTCTTGGCATGAATACAGTCTAACCTTTGAGTCATCCACCCTGTTCAGCTGAAGGTAACGCAGACATTACTGACATCCAGATGGAACGGAATAAATAGCATACAACTCCCCCAGGAGCTGCGCTCTCTGTAAACTTTTCAAACTCCCAAAAAATAAAAAATCATCATTCAAGCAGTCAGGTAGAAATCTGCAAATTTTGACTTTTTTGCTTGGAAAAGGAAGAAAGAGAAAAAAAAACAGCTTGAACAATGAAAAAATCTGTCACCAGAAAAGATGGAAAAGTGAAGGAACCCAAAGAAATACGGTGGTTTTGCTGCGGTTGCACGCACAGATCTGCAACCTGCACGATTGTCCTCGGCTCGCTCATTTATCATTTCGAGAGTTGTTGACGGTGTCAAGCCCAGTGGGCGAAAAAAAAAGGCAGAAAAAAAAAGGCAGAGAACCGTTCTTTGGAGATCTCTGAGCAGTTCTCTAAGATCTGAGTTTAGTCGTCAGGAGGACAAATGTTTGTCACATAGAAAAAAACAAGAACAAGTGAGGACCAAAGGAAAGATGGCAGAAAGCAATGCAATCAGCTCAGAGGAATAAGGCCATATTGTTCCACCTGTATATAAAGGCTTGTAGTATAAGTATTTGATCCACTGCCGATTTTGCAAGTTTTCCCACCTGCAAAGAATGGAGTGGTCTGTAATTTTTATCGTAGGTATACTTTACCTCTGAGAGACAGAATCTGAAAATACAATCCAGAAAATCACATTGTAGGATTTTTACATAATGTATTTGCATTTTAATACTGCTAATATGTACAAGAATGTAACTACTACAATACTGCTCCTATGTACAAGAATATAACTACTATAATACTGCCCTCTATGTACAGGAATATAACTTCTATAATACTACCCCCTATGTACAAGAATATAACTACTATAATACTGCTCCCTATGTACAAGAATATGACTACTATAATACTGCCCCTATGTACAAGAATGTAACTACTACAATATTGCTCCTATGTACAAGAATATAACTACTATAATACTGCCCTCTATGTGCAAGAATATAACTACTATAATACTGCCTCTATGTACAAGAATATAATTACTATAATACTGTCTCTATGTACAAGAATATAACTACTATAATACTGCTCCTATGTACAAGGATATAACTACTATAATACTGCCCCTATGTACAAGAATATAACTACTATAATACTACCCATGTGTGCAAGAATATAACTACTATAGTACTGCCCCTATGTACAAGAATAGAACTACTATAATACTGCCTCTATGTACAAGAATATAACTACTATAATACTGTGCCCCTTTGTACAAGAATATAACTACTATAATACTGGCTGTATGTACCAGAATATAAATACTATAATACTGCCGCTATGTACAAGAATGTAACTACTATAATACTGCCTATATGTACAAGAATATAACTACTGTAATACTGCTCCTATGTACAAGAATATAACTACTAAAATACTGCCCCTATGTACAAGAATATAACTACTATAATACTGCCTCTATGTTCAAGAATATAACTTCTATAATACTGCTCCTATGTACAAGAATATAAGTACTATAATACTGCCCCTATGTACAAGAATATAACTACTATAATACTGCCCCTATGTACAAGAATATAAGTACTATAATACTGCCCCTATGTACAAGAATATAGCTACTATAATACTGCTCCTATGTACAAGAATATAACTACTATAATACTGCCTCTATGTTCAAGAATATAACTTCTATAATACTGCTCCTATGTACAAGAATATAACTACTATAATACTGCCCCTATGTACAAGAATATAACACTATAATAATGTCTATATGTTCAAGAATATAACTTCTATAATACTGCTCCTATGTACAAGAAGATAACTGCTATAATACTGCCGCTATGTACAGGAATGTAACTACTATAATACTGCTCCTATATACAAGAATATAACTACTATAATACTGCCTCTATGTACAAGAATGTAACTACTATAATACTGCCTATATGTACAAGAATATAACTACTGTAATACTGCCTCTATGTACAAGAGTATAACTACTATAATGTTGCCCCTATGTACAAGAATATAACTACTATAATACTGCCCCTATGTACAAGAATATAACTACTATAATACTGCTCCTATGTACAAGAATATAACTACTATAATAATGCCTCTATGTTCAAGAATATAACTTCTGTAATACTGCTCCTATGTACAAGAATATAACTACTATAATACTGCTCCTATGTACAAGAATATAACTACTATAATACTGCCTCTATGTTCAAGAATATAACTTCTATAATACTGCTTCCATGTACAAGAATATAACTACTATAATACTGCCTCTGTGTACAAGAATATAACTACTATAATACTGCTCCTATGTACAAGAATCTAACTACTATAATACTGCCTCTATGTACAAGAATATAACTACTATAATACCTCCTCTATGTACAAGAATATAACTACTAGAATACTGCTCCTATGTACAAGAATATAACTACTATAATACTGCCTCTATGTTCAAGAATATACCGTATATACTTGAGTATAAGCCGACCCGAGTATAAGCCGACCCCCCTAATTTTGCCACAAAAAACTGGGAAAACTTATTGACTCGAGTATAAGCCTAGGGTGGAAAATGCAGCAGCTACCGGTGAATTTCAAAATTAAAAATAGATGCTTCATACCGTTCATTATGGCCCCATAGATGCTCCACATAAAGCTGTGCCACATATAATGCTCTGCACAGTTCATTATGGCCCCATAGATGCTCCATAGAAAGCTGTGCCATATACAATGCTCTGCACCTTTGATTATGGCCCCATAGATGCTCCATAGAAAGCTGTGCCATATACAATGCTCTGCACCTTTGATTATGGCCCCATAGATGCTCCATAGAAAGCTGTGCCATATACAATGCTCTGCACCTTTGATTATGGCCCCATAGATAGCTGTGCCATATACAATGCCCTGCACCTTTGATTATGGTCCCATAGATAGCTGTGCCATATACAATGCCCTGCACCTTTGATTATGGCCCCATAGATGCTCCATAGATAGCTGTGCCATATATAATGCCCTGCACCTTTGATTATGGCCCCATAGATAGCTGTGCCATATACAATGCTCTGCACCTTTGATTATGGCCCCATAGATAGCTGTGCCATATATAATGCTCTGCACCTTTGACCTTTGATTATGGCCCCATAGATGCTCCACATAAAGCTGTGCCTTATATATAGTGCTCTGCACCGTTGCCCCATAGATGCTCCACATAAAGCTGTGCCTTATATATAGTGCTCTGCACCGTTGCCCCATAGATGCTCCACATAAAGCTGTACCTTATATATAGTGCTCTGCACCGTTGCCCCATAGATGCTCCACATAAAGCTGTGCCTTATATATAGTGCTCTGCACCGTTGCCCCATAGATACTCCACATAAAGCTGTGCCTTATATATAGTGCTCTGCACCGTTGCCCCATAGATGCTCCACATAAAGCTGTGCCTTATATATAGTGCTCTGCACCGTTGCCCCATAGATGCTCCACATAAAGCTGTGCCTTATATATAGTGCTCTGCACCGTTGCCCCATAGATGCTCCACATAAAGCTGTGCCTTATATATAGTGCTCTGCACCGTTGCCCCATAGATGCTCCACATAAAGCTGTGCCTTATATATAGTGCTCTGCACCGTTGCCCCATAGATGCTCCACATAAAGCTGTGCCTTATATATAGTGCTCTGCACCATTGCCCCATAGATGCTCCACATAAAGCTGTGCCTTATATATAGTGCTCTGCACCGTTGCCCCATAGATGCTCCACATAAAGCTGTGCCTTATATATAGTGCTCTGCACCGTTGCCCCATAGATGCTCCACATAAAGCTGTGCCTTATATATAGTGCTCTGCACCGTTGCCCCATAGATGCTCCACATAAAGCTGTGCCTTATATATAGTGCTCTGCACCGTTGCCCCATAGATGCTCCACATAAAGCTGTGCCTTATATATAGTGCTCTGCACCGTTGCCCCATAGATACTCCACATAAAGCTGTGCCATTGCTGCTGCTGCTGCTGCAATAAAAAAAAAACACATACTCACCTCTGTTGCTTGCAGCTCCTCAGCGTCCCGTCCCGGCGTCTCTCTGCACTGACTGATCAGGCAGAGGGCGGCGCGCACACTATATGCGTCATCTCGCCATCTGACCTGCACAGTCAGAGCCAGAGGACGGGAAGACAGCGGCGCCCGGCTTGTGGAACGAGGGAAGGTGAATATGAGATACTTACCTGCTCCCGGCGTCCCGCTCCTTCCCCCGGACAGCTGGTCTCCGGGTGCCGCAGCCTCTTCCTCTGTCAGCGGTCACCGGCACCGTTGATTAGAGAAATGAATAGGCGGCTCCGCCCCTATGGGAGGTGGAGCAGCCTATTAATTTCTCTAATGAGCGGTCCCACGTGACCGCTGAACAGGGGAAGAGCTGCGGCACCGAAGACCGTGGGACGGGCAGGGGGAGCGCCAGGAGCCCCGGAAGCAGGTAAGTATGCCTCAGCGCCCTCTCCCCCTCACCCGCCGACCGTGACTCGAGTATAAGCCGAGGGGGGCACTTTCAGCCCAAAAATTTGGGCTGAAAATCTCGGCTTATATTCGAGTATATACGGTAACCACTATAATACTGCTCCTATGTACAAGAATATAACTACTATAATACTGCTCCTATGTACAAGAATATAACTACTATAATACTGCTCCTATGTACAAGAATATAACTACTATAATACTGCTCCTATGTACAAGAATATAACTACTATAATACTGCCCCTATGTACAAGAATATAACTACTATAATACTGCCCCTATGTACAGGAATATAACTACTATAACACTGCACCTATGTATAAGAATATAACTACTATAATACTGCTCCTATGTACAAGAATATAACTACTATGATACTGCCTCTATGTACAAGAATATAACTACTATAATACTGCCCCTATGTACGGGAATATAACTACTATAACACTGCACCTATGTATAAGAATATAACTACTATAATACTGCCCCTATGTACAAGAATATAACTACTATAATACTGCTCCTATGTACAAGAATATAACTACTATAATACTGCCCCTATGTACAAGAATATAACTACTATAATACTGCCCCTATGTACAAGAATATAACTACTATAATACTGCTCCTATGTACAAGAATATAACTACTATAATACTGCCCCTATGTACAAGAATATAACTACTATAATACTGCTCCTATGTACAAGAATATAACTACTATAATATTGCTCCTGTGTACAGGAATATAACTATTATAATATATATATAGTTTGTAGTCGTAATACTGCTTATAGAGTTATTCTTCCCCTTTTGATTTATCTACTCCTTTGAACGCAGTCATTATTCCTTTTCCCTCCGTAATCTGTTTTCGGACAGCCCTTGATCCTGTTTGTTAGAATAAGCAGCACAAATCCAATAACTAAAATAAATAATGGCTGCCAATACAAGCGGACATTGACATATAGGATTTTGCGGTCAAACATCAATTACAATGTGTTTGGAAGTAGCAGGTTGATCCCGGCGTTACATCACTATATTACACTGATGAATCTTGCCGGTAGTTTTTGCTATGTAATAATTACCTCTCAGGTTACTTGATGTTTTTCTTCACCCCAAGCTGATTTTTCTTATTTCTGAAGCCTCAGTATGCAAGAAACAAATGGATCTGTTATAAAGTAACGTCGGTTGTGCATGAATTATTTCCCTGTGCCCAATAATTAGATAATCATTCATTAATTCTCGCTCCGTTCCACCGACCAAACTTATGTAAATTCCAGTTCCCATCCAGAGCTGCGTTCTCCGTTTAACGTCTCCTTATTTATTTCATTAATATCCCATTTTTTTGGTTGTTTTTATTTTTTCTCCTCGGAGCTTTGACGTGCAATCAAATGTGCTCCTCATGTATTTTTAAAGGCTTCCTCTTCTATTTTTGCCTCTGAAAAATTCATTATGCCATTGCACTTCCTTTAGAAAATGTTTATTCATTATGCAACATGTTGCCTCATAATCAAACGCAGTATCACAATAAAGTGAGGTGTCTTCCGCGGGTGGATTTAAATGGCATCTTAGTGCTTTTTCTACATTCTGACTCAAGGAGTAAGAAGCGTCTCCTACTGGAGTCGACGCTGATTGCAAAAAAAAAATATTGCCGGCGAAGGACAGGGTACTTGAATGTGAAGGATTGCATGAAGTTGATGACATTTTGTTGCAAGTGTTTGGGGTTTTTTTGCACTCCCGTAGATTGTTTAAGTCATTTTCAGATATTTTCAGACTGTAGAAACCTAGGCTCTTTGTGTCGCAGGTTAAAGATTTCCTCCGCTAAGTATCTCTTATGCAAATTCCATGATGTGGTAGAGCCATGGAACCATGGAAGTCGGAAAAACTCCATTGTCAAAGTCATTCTTTCGTTTTTGTTAGAGAAGAGCAAATATATTCGAGGGGAGTTCAATTCTCTTCTAATTTTAGAAAAAAAAAGATTTTTTTTGTATCTCATTTCGGCACAGATATGACAACATTTATTTTATTATTTAGCCTGTCAGGACTCTGAACATTTTGATTACCTTTTGTGCATTACTGCCCTTTTCCAAGATGGCGTCTTTGGTCTCATGTGCACTGTGTCTTCCTGCTATATAACTCCACCCCAGCCTTTAGTCTGTGCTAGAGTATTCTGCCTTGCATCCAGCTCTTGCCGACTCCCTGGCTATATACCTGCTCCTGCAACTGCTCCTGTGAACCTGTGTGGAGATCCTGCTACTCAGCTCTGAGTTTCTGCTGCATACATCGGTTTCCAGTAATCCTCCATCTGGCTGCTTGTTTTTGTTTCCATCTGCATTTGCTGGACATGTAAGCTGTTGCTGCTCTGCTTAAACCTGAGACTTTTACCCAGGCCTCCCTGGTTGTGCTAAGATATTATTTGAACTGCCTTATAAGCATATCTATCTGTGTTTTGGACTACCAAGGACTTATTCGTGTCAAGTATCCTCAAGAATAATTGTGCTTCATAGACTTTCTGCATGATTGCATTTTCCTCTGAAGTTTCCTATAGACTGTTAAGCTGCTTTTAATGTTTACACCAAGTGTGTTGTGAATTTGCTTTTTGGCTCCCTCTAGTGGTTACTAGTGATTTGACTCTGGGTATGTCAGTCATCCCTTGTATGCTCACCTGGGCCGTTAGTTCAGGGGTGTTGCTATATAAGCTCCCTGGACCTTCAGTTCAATGCCTGGCATCGTTGTAATCAGAGCTAATCTGTTGTGCTCTTGTCTACTGATCCTGGTTCCTGCTAGATTAAGCTAAGTCTGCTTTCTTGCTTTTTGCTATTTGTTTTTGTTTGCATTTTTGTCCAGCTTGTATATAATCTGTATCCTTACCTTGCTGGAAGCTCTAGGGAGGCTGGAGTTCTCCCCCCGGGCCGTTAGACGGTTCGGGGGTTCTTGAATTTCCAGTGTGGAATTTTGATAGGGTTTTCGTTGACCATATAAGTTATCTTACTACATTCTGCTATTAGTAAGTGGGCCTCTCTTTGCTAAACCTAGTTCATCTCTGTGTTTGTCATTTCCTCTTACCTCACCGTTATTATTTGTGGGGGGCTTGTATCCAACTTTTGGGGTCTATTATCTGGAGGCAAGAGAGGTCTTTGTTTTCCTCTTCTAGGGGTAGTTAGTCCTCCGGCTGGCGCGAGACATCTAGCGACCAACGTAGGCATGTTCCCCGGCTACTTCTAGTGTTGGCGTTAGGAGTAGATATATGGTCAACCCAGTTACCACTGCCCTATGAGCTGGATTTTTGTACTTCGCAGACTTACTTGTTCCTCTGAGACCCTCGCCATTGGGGTCATAACACAAGTGCTGTGGACTTGAGTTTCCCTCTGCACTTGTTTGAATCACCATGTGATAATAAGGACTTTACAACTTATAAAACTGTGTCCTGCAGTTGTCTTGTTCCATGCAAAGAGTCTCCTGAGTTATCCCTTATAATCTTTACATAGCCCCTTTATGACATCGGGCATAATAGTATGCAAATGTCGGACTCCCTCCGTTTCATGTGAGCTCTGGTGCTAAGCCCACATCTTTTCAGGCACATGTTAGCTGTTTTGAACTGTTGACATGTGACTCTAACGGCTGAGGGTGGAAATGAGATCCACCCACAGCTGTTAACTAGTTAAATGCCACTGTCAAACTCCAACAGCGGCATTTAACAGAGGTTTCCAGCAATTCTGCCCGTCAGCGCCCGTGTCACTTGACCGTGATATGACAACCAGAGGTCTCCAGCAGACCTCTATGGGTGTCACTACCAGATTGCTATGAGCGTCACCTGGTGGTCGGCGCTCATAGCAAGTGAGCAATTCTGCTGCATACAGGCAATCTGATCATCGCCTGTATGTAGCAGGTCCGATCGGTTTATGGCAGCTTCTAGTCTTCCATCGAGGCTATTGAAGCATGCCAAAAGTAAACAAAAATGTTTTTAAACATATTAAAAAAGTTAAAAAATATAAAAGTTCAAATCACCCCCCTTTCGCCCCATTAAAAATAAAACAATAATAAAATAAAATCAAACATACACATATTCGGTATTGTGGGGTTCAGAATCGCCCGATCTATCAATATAAAAAAAGAAGTAACCCGATCGCTAAATGGCGTAACTTGAAAAGAGTCAAAACGCCAGAATTACATTTTTTTGGTCGCCGCAACACTGCATTAAAATGCAATAACGGGCGATCCAAAGATCATATCTGCACCAAAATGATAAAATTAAAAACGTTAAGTCGGAACGTCACAAAAAATAAGCCTTCACCCAACCCGAGATCACGAAAAATGGAGACACTATGGGTATCGGAAAATGGTGCAATTTTGTTTTTTTTAACAAATTTTGGAAATTTTTTTCACCACTTACCTAAAAACGAACCTATACTTGTTTGGTGTCTATCAACTTGTAATGACCAGGAGAATCATAATGGCAGGTCAGTTTTAGCATTTAGTGAACATAGTAAAAAAGCAAACCAAAAAACAATTGTGGAACTGCACTTTTTTGCTATTTCACCGCACTTGGAATGTTTTCCCCATTTTCCAGTACACAGTATGTTAAAACCAATGGTGTCATTCAAACGTACAACTCATCCCGCAAAAATTTAGCCCCACATGGCCACTTTGACCAAAAAATAATAAAGTTATGGCTCTGGGAAGAAGGAGAGCAAAAAAGCAAAAATAGCTATGGTCATTAAGGGGTTATTGGCCTTTAGCTCAATTTTGAGCCATGGCGACTTGATGGATGATCGATCTTGTGTAAGTCTAGATAGGTCCACCAGGGTCTTCTCCACTGTTATCTCTCGATAGTATCAAGCCATCGGGTTGCTGGTCTTCCTCTTCTCGTTGTTTCTTCTATTCCTCTAGATATAAATCAGTTTTAGAATATTGCAAAAGTGCTTTTATTATTTTATTATTATGATCATTTATCCAGCTTTCAACTTGGTCTCGAGCCATGGCGACTTGATGGATGATCACTCTGTAGGAAGATTGAACTTGTGCAAGCCTAGATAGGTACACCAGGTTCTTATCCGCTGTAATCGACCATAAAGGGGCATCAAAATGTTTAAAAAAATATTACTTATACTCACTTTACCTCTCACCTCTTCTTTCCTTAACATCCACCTCATCTAAAATCCCCAGGCCTCTTAAGCTAGTTTGGACTTATGGTTCTAATGATGGTCGCGAAAAGTCATGGCTTATGTCCTGACCACTTGCACTGTTGTGAAAACCCTCTCGGGCTTCATGAGTCCTGGACTAGAGCGACTTCAGCGAGCAGAAGAGCGCAAGATGTGGCAAGAGAGACCCCAGAGCATAATAAGTAACATTACATTCGTGGAGAATAACTTGTAAACAGAATTTCCATGGAAAAACAGTCAAATTAAGATTTTTCCTGATCCACTCATCTCTAGTTTTTGCAGGTGGATATTTTGAAACTATATTGAAGAGCTTCAAGAGCTCTCAAGGAAAATCAGATTTAGTGCTGTAGGTTTGGAATATCCATGAGGTCAATGCTGATTGACCCTCACACAAATGCTAGAGTGTTAGACGCAGCAATCAGGCGCAGCGATCAACTGGTCTGGTTGTCTACGTCTTGATGATCCATAATACATTTTCTTATGTATTTTGGGTTTTCATTGCTGGTATCAGGTGGTATCTTTGAACAAGTTTAAAGTTGCCTATCAGATTAATAATTATGACTTTCCTCTTAGGACTTTTTCCATATGACATCTCAGAAGTTGAGATGGTCTCCTTTATTTCCTTTTCTAAAGTGACACCCTTATATTTGTCTGCTAAAACCATGACCTTCTTCTATATGACCTCTAAGGTCATGTCCTCTGACTTTGTGGCGTCTTAATTCATTATATGACCTCTAAAGTCATGGCTGCCTTATATATGACATCTAAAGTTATGACCTATTTACTTGTCTTTTATGGACTTTCCTGATTTAGATGGATTTGCTAAGCAGTAGGTCAAAGGAAGCAGCACGGACTGGAGGCTTCGAAACGCAGATTTGGATCAGCTTGGCTACAAATAAATCAGCAAACCTAGATTAGCCTGATGACACCAGGAGAGGTGAGGGATAGTGAAGATGGATTTTTTTGGTTGGCATGGGGAAAAGGAAAGATTAGTAGAGCTGGATATCAACTAGATAGACATCTTAAAGAAACCAAGTTGTGTGTGTGTGTAGCACTTTGGAACAGCAGACCCCGATTAGCAGACAGGAACCTTGATGTAGTAGTGCCGAGTGTGCGGACAACACCTAGGAGCAGCAGTGCTGAGTAAGTCATGTAGCTAGTCCTAGTGCAGGTCCTACTACCTCAATATGTTTGTGGTGCACTGTTGCCTGTGTCGATATTAAAAAACCTGGGAGGAGATAACACGGCAAAGGAGGAAGCAGAACCGGTGCTGGGGCTGGGACAGGTACGTAATAACATAACCACTAAAGTCATGCCCTTTTTATCAGGCTGTGACCTCTAATTTACACCTTCCATATACAGTATATGTCCTCCAAGGTTATAACCTTTTTACAGTATATAACATTTTTAAGTTAATGATCTTCTTTTCATGTCTTCTTAAGTCCCCTCCAGTTGCTCTCAGGAAGGATAAAAATTGTTCTCACCATAATTTCATGTCAATCATCACTTTTGAATCCTGTCCTTCCCGTTTAGATCCCTGTGATATCCGAATAATTCATTAATTATACATTACTGCCCCATTCAAGTCCATAGAAGCAAGGACATTAAGTTTGGAGAATGTTTGAAAATTTTCAGAAATATTCAAGTTTGGAAGAATGTTGGGGTCCCCTCACTAGTAATAATAGCACCTCAAGAAATGAAAACTTTTTTTTCCATGTTTGTACGATATTACAGCAGAATCAAAACTGATGCTCCATTTTATTGTATCAATCGACTAACGAATGAGATGTACTAACAGCAATGAGGATGCCGCATTGTATCACTGGATGTTCCGTACGTGAGAGGTCACATGTTCATCCAGCTTGTTATTTCCAATGTTTAATTCTGTAGAAGGAGATTTTATTCCTCTGTCCAATTTATTTTCAGTGTAACCTTTGCAAAGTGATTTGTTCATGTCAAAAACCTGGAATCCGGAGAATCCCAAATTTTGCAAAGTCAGTTTTGCTCATTTGATTCTCTCTGCGGCTTCTGAATCCGCCAACGATGCAGCGTTAATGTGAAGACACAAAGGAGCCAAGTAAAATGTTCTGGATTCCTTTGCTACAAAACCTAATTATATATGTGTATTATATTGTTTGCATTTTAGGTCTGGTCTGCATCAGTGATGCAGATACACATTGAACGTTTACTTGTTGTTTTAGGAAATATTTCAGAATAATCTCTCATGTGCATGTACTAATAATAGCCCTATTTTCTGGTCATTGCATCACTTGTCTCCTGAATGTTTTCACCACTTTTTCTTTGTGCAGACTTCATTTTTAATTATCAGTTGTCTCTGAGCTGGTGTGTTGAGCCTGTTACAAAAGTGGCTCACTAGGTGAGGTGAATACTCTTATCCCAAGATCCAGGTGGGCACATGGGCCACAGGCGTTGGTGCAGCAGGCGGGTAAGGCACGCAGGACACAGACATTTAACTGGAGGAGTGGAAGCCACAGGCAACCAGATGTCCTGAAGACTGCAGACAGCTTGCAGAGCTACTGAAAGCTACAGGCAGACAGTATACTGAAGGATTGGAAGCCGCAGACAGACAAGAGACATCATGGAAACTGCAGACAGCTTGCAGAGTTACTGAAGGTCGCAGGCAGACAGCAAACTGAAGGACTGGAAGCTGCAGGCAGACAGGAGACATTTTGACATTTGGGAGACTGTAGACAAATTGCAGAGTTACTGAAGACCTCAGGCAAAGCACGGACTGAATTACTGGAAGCCGCAGAGAGGAAAAATATAAAATGCTTTCTTCTGTCTGGAGATGCATCTGCCATATGCCTCTATGTTGCCACCCAGTGGTTGTGATGTGAATTGCAACCTATTGAGAATTTTGCTACAATGTTGCAATATTGTTTTGAATTTGTATCGTAAACAATTGGAATCTTTAACAACGTATGTGTGGACACAAGCAGTTCCAGAGTCAGTCATCGATTGCGGGGGGGGGGGGGGCATGAAATGCAGAAATTTCCTAACGTATCTTTAAAGGTGGATGCATTTCGCTCTGACTCGAATCCCACCCTCCTCAGCAGCTGTGACATAAATTCACTGGCCTAATTCAGACTTATTCTCCAGTTTGCTACAAGATAATTTATGGTATTTGTCACTAGAATGCCAGTGGGGGGCTCCTCTGTTATTATGTTATCATAAAGAGAACATATAAATTACTCAGCGGAGACCCTATCATTTGTGAGCGAGATGTAAATAGCAGCCTTGTCCCCTCTGCATTTCATTCCCACACATGGGGGCCGCCTGTACGTTGCGGCACGGTGGCTCTGGCATACATGAGTTATTATGGGCTGCAGAAACATATCTACTGTATACTATGAGTTACTATGAATAGTGCAACAAAGAGATTATATTCTTACATTATATGGGAAAACATAAAAAGTGCATAATGATAACAGCATTCATCCCATTCATGCAGATGACTCCATAGCTCTGGAGGAGTCTGGCTGTGTCTGGCAATGCTCTATGGGGAAAAAATGCAAATTAGCTCACTTTTGGCAGGAAGGTAAATTCCCTAGAAAAGCTAGCCACACTCCAAGTCAATGTCTGACCCTTTAATGAACCTTGTAATGGAATTATGTAATTGCACCTCATCAGTGGACAACAGTCTGACAGTCTCCCACCTTTCCGGACAATTACGCTTTTTTTTTTTTAATGCATGTATATGGGGCTAAAAATCAACTTTACAATTGGGTTTCATTAAAATTTTTGCACAGTTTGGCTTTTATAGCTTCTTTGTTCAGCTGTACGTTCAACTTGGATGTGGTCTCTGGACATAAATCAGCTGAAAAGAGCACCGAAAATGGCACAAAAGAGTTACAAACTTTAAGTCGTTCTGTAGCCAACAGGTAAATGATGCAGAATTTTTAATAAAGCACAAAAATGATTAGATTCCCCATTCTTGTGAAGGGAAACGGGGCAAAATGTTTAATGAAACTGATTTTTAGCCTGTTTGACTTGACATAATACAGCCGTGTGAATGAGGTCTGAGGTCCTTGATGGTAAAGGGGATGGTATGAACCAATTCTACAAAACAAGAGACGATAAATTCAACACCCTAATTAAAGTAAAAGCTGCCCTATTAGCATTTCCCCGTATTTCCATTCCTCCTGCTGATAACGAGCCCCCATTCCCTCAGCACTTTTACTACATAATCACGTCCCCTTTGTTCCAACGTTTTGAAAATAGTAGAAGAAATTCTCCAGATTTGTATCCACTCCTCTGTACAGAAAACATTCAGGGGGATTTAATGATTTTAAAACCAATTTAAAAGGTCTTTTCTCCGTGCGCCTGGAAAAAAGCTGCAAAAATAAACATGAAATTAAACTCTCAATGTGAGGCGTGCGGGAGAATAAATGTCAACGCACATCATGCGAGGTGGGGAAAGGGGATGCAAAAATCAATGCTCTTTACATTGCGCTAACATTCAGTATTATGACATTAGCGGGGAATGAGCCGGGCATCGTGTGTCTGATGGTCGGTTAGTCCGGACGAGCTTTATTCTAACATTATGGTTCCATCTTGTGCAGCTCCCGTAAATGTATTATTACTCCGGTCCCTTAACTGAAAATCAGATACAGATTCTGTGGTTTCCATGATGTATATTCAGCGGCAGGAAATACATTCATTTGTTTTAGGATTTTATCCAACATGGAAAGTTATGAAACTTTGCAAAACAATTTATTTAAGGATTTGACTTCATTCCTGTAAAAAAAAATGCATGTGAGTGGCTTCCGCCACCTGTTTTTCCCACCAGTTTATTTGCTGCATTGATATCGGAATGTACTCATGTGGAGTACCAATGATGGCAGTGATGTGTCAGCTCCTGTTTCCTCCTCTGATTATCAGAACAATCTTGTCTTAAGCCCTCATATATGCAGCGCCCCAGAATCCTGGTTGCTGCAGTGATGTCGCTCTTCCACCAGGGGGAGTGATATTACATCTGATGGTATTAAAGGAGTTCACCTTGCCAGGTATCACAAGTCACACATGGCACTTCACACTCCAGTCCACCAGGGGGAGCCTTGCCCCATGTGCGGCAGCATCCTAAGAAAGGACACGAAGAGAAGTGTATTGTGGAGAGTGAGAAACGAAGTCACAGCACAAGGAGATAATACCGGGAGGAGTCCTGCCCCGAGATCGGCAGCCTCCTTCTGAGGCGCGTAGCCGGTGGCCGGAACACCGAGGGAGAAATTGACTCTACGCATTACTTCAGAGACTGGCAGGACAGTCAATTCCAAGTTGGCTGCCCGACCTTAATACCTAAGAAGACACGGTGGCAAATTGTGGGGGTCGGGGCATCTCTAGGGTCCGTACAAACAAGCCCCAGGCTATCCCAGTCATACGGGTTGTCCTATCCATACCATCTGGGGGACAGAGAGAGAGAGAACATCAGAAACATCTACGAAAGTTGTGAGGACTATCCCGTGGTGCTCAGCAGGGAGGTACTACAACACACAGGCGCTAGTAGGAAGGCTACTGATTTCCACCTGGTTAAGAGAACTCTGGATATGCCTTCGGACCAGCCGGACTCTGCCTGCCCTGTGAACAGTACTCTGGACTGTGGACGCTGAAGTCTTCAGTAAAAGGTAAAGAGACTGCAACCTTTGTATCCTCGTTATTCATTGCGCCTTACATCGTCCACCATCACCACCTACACTTCTGGGAAGCTCTGGGGACATACTTCACCTGTGGGAAGATATACCATCTAGCTGCCATTCCATCACCCCAGCGGACCCCTAAGCAGCGTCGGTCATCCTGACTGAGTACCACAGGTGGCGTCACGAACACCGTACAAACTTCACCCTTTAATTGGGCACCCCTCGGAAGGGCCACGGACCGGGTCGGGCCACCATGACATCCCCAGAACTGAGAAGGACTCGGTACTGAGTACCCCATTGCCCTTAACGTGGGGGCGCTACAATACACATGAGACAAAAGTTGGCCAAATCTTCTAATATTGTTGGGTTCAGCCAACAATCAAACATGTATAGGATCCTGAGACAGATGATGACTGGGAAGACAAGAATCCGGCATGTCTTAGTTTGGACTTTTGATTTTTTTGTGTCTGCAAAAAGTCATCGCCCGTGAATTCACAGAAGCACTTGGATGAGCGTGATCAGGAGATACTGCCGAGAGAGCTGAATGATCGGGTGAAGCACTGTCTGACCGATATCCATCTGAAGTGGGGGCTTAATCCCCAAAGTTATAGAGACTGAGGTTTGGAACTGATGCTTTCACTGCCATCATCGGTACTCCAGTCACCAGTAATGACGTATGGTTTGGTGACCCAGTAGATGGTGTCGAATAAATCAAGTCCACAGATCTCTTGTATCTTCTGATGATTCAGCTCTTTAGAAAGGAAAAGCTACTTATACCCTATAAATCTGGGGTCTAACGCTAAGAAGATCTTGTACTGGCAATATGAATAATGAACAGACTGACATCAAAGAAATACAAAATAGCTAAAAAACAAGGAGCTCAGCTGACGTTCAGGGCTCGAGAAACAAGATAACGGTGCGTTCATGCATGACTCACTCCGTATTTTAGCTCCCTTCTTTCCTCCTCTGATGATTCAGCTCTTTGGAATGGAAAAGCTTCTTATACCCTATAAATCTGGGAACTGACGCTAAGAAGTACAATGGCTAAAAAAAAGGAGCTCAGCTGGCGTTGAGCACTTGAGAGACAAGATAACGGTGCGTTCATGCATGACTCCGCTCCATATTTTAGCACCTGAGAGTCTACTTTACTCTTCTGATGATTTAGCTGTTTTGAAAGGAAAAGCTCCTTATACTCTATAAATTTGGGGACTGATGCTAAGAAGTACAATTGCTTAAAAAAGGAGCTCAGCTGGCATTGAGCACTCAAGAGACAAGATAACGGTGCATTCATGCATGACTCCACTCCGTATTTAAGCTCCTGAGAGTTGTCCTTTTACTATTAAAAAGACTAATGTAACATAAGTGACCACTCTCATCCACATATATGGTGGAATATGGAAAATAAAAATCTGGAGTTTGTCATTGTGGCCGCCTCTGAGGTCGTGGGGATTATTGTAAATCTAATAGATCAATGAGATTCTACCCTTTATCTAAACAGCTGATCTCGTAGTCCACCATCCTGATGATACTGTAACTAGATGTACAGATATACGAAATTCTCCAGCGTCAATCAGGCAGAAAGTGTTCTGCATACAATGCTATTTAGCCATCTGTGGGAAGGGAAATGTAATGTTCCCCAGTTGAATTTCCATCTGCTCGGCAATGGATCTCCGATGATTATTCATCTGCTGCAGGTTGCGTTGTCTGCACTGTGACCTGAGCTGACGGAACAGTATTCTCAATGACTCCAGTCACCGTTGAACACTCGCTTGGTGCTTGATAAATGGAGACATAATGGAGGTTATGCAAAAATGATTATTACATCTCAACGAATACGGACATTGCTCAGGGTGACCAAGCCAACCACTCAGGTGACAAATTTTTAACCTTCATTAATAAAAAAATGCACTCTAGTTTCTTTAATTTTTTAGGACTTTTGTCATGCACCCATCCGAGACCCAGCACATTTCTCCTGCGACCTATCAAGACTCAAAACTCTTTCTGACCTTTCCTCTTGCTTTGGATATTTGCCTGATACATTTCACGCTGGATGGTATTATCAGGACCACCTTTAGGCTACTTTTGTAATACTTCTGCCAAAGTTTGACCAGATCCTTGGCTATTTGGCTGCTGACAATTAGTGATTAGTCAAGGACCTAGGCTAGGACCTGGCAATAATTTCATAAAAATACATACCTCAATGAAAGGGGTCCCTTGGTTATGGTGACCTTCATCACTACTAACTCGGTGAGTTTCATGACGTCCCCTGATCCCACTGAAATTTTGTAATAAGAATATGTACCCATATTTTGTGGATGGACGTTGGAGCATCAGAACTGGCTCTTTTTGTTGTTCTAGGAAACCCCAGGCCATCAATGCTGTATCATCTGCGTATTTAAGATTGTTAATTCATCCAGCAATTTTGATCCCATCTTCTTTTTCTGCAAGTTCAGCCTTCCTGAAAGTAGATTCTGTATTAGTGATGAGGGAACGTGCTCTGATAACGTCTTATTCGAGCATGCTTGGGTGTTAGCCGAGCATTCGGGCATGCTCGCATATTATGTTAGAGTTCCTCCGGCTGCATGATTTATGACTGTTAGACAGCCTCAACACATGAAGGGATTGCCTGTTTGTTAGGTAACCCCCACATGTGTTGAGGCTGTCCAACAGGAACAAATAATGCAGCTGCAGGGACTTGAACATAATATACGAGCATGCCCAGATGCTCAGATAACACCCGAGCATGCTTGGATAAGACCTTATCTGAGCATGTTTGCTCCTCACTAGTGTTGAGCATTCCGATACCGCAAGTATCGGGTATCGGCCGATACTTGCGGTATCGGAATTCCGATACCGGTATTCCGATACTTGCCGCGTATCGGATACCGGAATCGGAAGTTCCCAGATTCAAAATGCACAAATTCATCCAATGAGAATGATTCCAAGTGTGGGCACATCCTGTTCAGCATGGAGGGCATGAAACTACTGGCAAGGCTGTGATTGGCTGCTGAAATGATGTCATGATGCAGTTTAAAAGTCGCTGGCGCCATTTTGCGATCACTCTGCTGTGAATTCAGTTAGTGACAGGACGCTGTTTGCTGACTGAGGGCCAGTTTAGAGATAGCGATTTGCTTCTTTGTGCTTTCCAAAGGCTAATTTAGCAACCGCTGTGTTCACCTACTATTCACCTTGCTTTTGCCTTGTAGCGCTGTTTTCACAGCGATCTGCAAGGTCTGTGTGTGTGTGTGTGTGTGAGTGCAGCCCACTCTCTAGTCTGAGTGCAGCCACATAGGCCATCCATAGCTGGTTGTATTCAGTTCAGGGAGGGTGGTTCATTGCCTCATACTGTTCTTTTTTTTTTTTTTTTTTCCAAGTAGTGTAGTCTGCTGCTAATTTTTAACAAAAAATCCTATTAGTGTCTTTCCACCCGTCTCCAGCTAATTTGTGGAAAAACACTACATAGGATAACGTAGAGGAGGGTTTTTGGGCCTTGCAGCGCCGTTTACGGCTGTCTGCACGGTCTCCGTGTGACTGCAGCTCGCCCTGTAGTCTGTGAGCAGCCATAGCCTGGTTGTCTCCAGCTCAGGGTTGTTCACTGCGTCATACCGCCAAATCAATTTTCATTTTGTTTTAAGTAGAGCAGGCTGCTGCACATTTTTTCAAAAAATTCCTATTAGTGTCTTTCCACCCGTCTCCAGCTAATTTGTGGAAAAACACTACATAGGATAACGTAGAGGAGGGTTTTTGGGCCTTGCAGCGCCGTTTACGGCTGTCTGCACGGTCTCTGTGTGACTGCAGCTCACCCTGTAGTCTGTGAGCAGCCATAGCCTGGTTGTCTCCAGCTCAGGGTTCTTCACTGCGTCATACCGCAAAATCAATTTTCATTTTGTTTTAAGTAGTGCAGGCTGCTGCACATTTTTTCAAAAAATTCCTATTAGTGTCTTTCCACCCGTCTCCAGCTAACTTGTGGAAAAACACTACATAGGATAACGTAGAGGAGGGTTTTTGGGCCTTGCAGCGCCGTTTACGTCTGTCTGCACGGTCTCCGTGTGACTGCAGCTCTATCTGTTGTCAGTTCAGCCCCCAAAAAATAAATAAATAATAAAGTTCACCAAACACACCAGTGACACCACTTTACATTTGTGTAGGCCACATTAGCTCATATTAAAGTCTAGTCCACACTTTAGAAAATTAGTGTTTCTTATACCTGTTAGGAGGAGTTGTTCAGGAATAAGCACACAAATCCGTTAGTACTTTTCTGCTTATCTTTATCAGTCAACCAAGATGAAGAAGGCAGTGAGTAAGGCACGTGGGCGTGGGCGTGGGCGCGGAGCAGGGAGGGGACGTGGGGATTCTGTGCCTGCTGCGGGCACCGGTGACTCATCAGCACCCACTTTCACAAGGGAACAGTCATTCATGCGCAGCTTTGTCGCAGAGCGCCGTACACCGCTGCTGCGTGAAGAACAAATTGAAGCCGTTGTCGGATGGATGGCAGCTAATGCATCAACTTCAATTAGTGCCACATCCTCTCAGACACAGAGCACTGGAGAGCAGCCATCTGTCTCTTCACCACCTGCCAAATTGCCCAGGCAGACAGAGAGCCCAGGACAGGAGCCGTCTCTACTTCTGTTCTCTGAATCTCTTGGCTTGGAAACATGGGGCCAGCCAAGCAGCATTGGAGAAATGGAAGAAGAGGCAGGGTGCAGTGATGCCCAACAGCTTTTTCTCTCTTCCTCTGAAGAGGCGGGTGGGCCAGTGGCTCCGTTCACCACATCGCAGGCCGCATCAGCTGATGATGACACTCAGGTGCCACTTACTGGTGCGTGCTCTGCTGCTGAGACTACCCAGGAGAAGCAGTTGGGGGCAGAGGGTAGTGTAGATGATGAGGTCCTTGACCCATCTTGGCGTGAGGGACAGGAAGGTGGTGGGAGCAGCTCTGAGGAAGAGATTCCCCGTACGGCCCAAAGAGGGAGAGGGAGGGGGAAGACTGCGGATCCTGCAGCCTCCGCTTTGGCACCCGTTAGGAGCATGTCTCTTCCAAAAGCCAAAAAGGGCGCTCCCAAGACTTGCAGTGCCTGGTCCTTTTTTGACACAGTTGCAGCTGACATTTGCTATGTCAAATGCAAGGTGTGTCATCACAAAGTCAAAAGAGGTCGAAATGTCAGCAACCTCAATACCTCCAACATGTGGAAACATGTGCGCACCAGGCACCCGGCGGAGTTAGAAAAACACACTGAAGAGCTAGGCCAACCAACAGCGGCAGCTACCACCTCTTCAGCTCGTGTTCCCTCTTCCTCCAGCTCACACGCAGCTGGTTCGGCTTCCTCCCAGGATCGCCGTGGAAGAACCTCTGGCCCTGTTGTCCAGAGACCCGCTGTAATTCCACCCGCAGCACCACTTTCCCAGTCATCCACACACTCCCAGCCCAGTCTACAGCCATCGGTAGTACAGGCATGGGAGAAAAGGCGGCCTTTCTCGTCAAACCACCCACGAGCACAGGCTCTGACTGCAGGCATTGCCAAACTTCTGTCACTGGAAATGCTGTCATTCAGGCTGGTGGAGACTGACAGCTTCCGTGACTTGATGTCATTGGCAGTCCCACCGTACAATGTGCCCAGCCGCTTTTACTTCAGCAGGCAAGCCGTCCCTGCCCTGCACAAGCATGTGGAGGGACACATAAAACACGCGCTACTGAACGCCGTCAGTAGCAAGGTCCACCTCACCACCGATGCGTGGACCAGTCAACATGGACAGGGGCGATACCTTTCCCTCACTGCCCATTGGGTTAATGTCGTTGAGCCGGGTACAGACCGTGCGAGTGGCGCAGGACGTGTCCTGCCCACTCCAAGGATTGCAGGAATCCATTCTGTACGCATTGACTCCTCCTCCTACACCAGTTCCTGAGAATCATCGCTGCAGGAGCCGTCACAGTCCACCTCCACATGGACCCGTGATGAACGTGTACCTGTTACGACCGACATGAGCACAGCCGTGGCCAAACGTCAACAGGCCGTCTTGAAATTAATTTATTTGGGGAATCGAAGCCACACAGCGCAGGAGCTCTGGAATGCCATCAAGCAGGAGAGCGATGTGTGGTTTGTGCCAGCGAATCTCCAGCCAGGCATGGTAGTGTGTGATAATGGCCGAAATCTGGTGGCAGCTCTGGGCCTCGGCAACCTCACTCACATCCCATGTCTGGCACATGTGCTCAATTTGGTCGTGCAGAGTTTTCTGAGGGACTATCCGGATCTTGATGCACTGCTGCACAAGGTCCGCCTAGAGTGTGCTCACTTGCGGCGTTCCAGCACGGCAAAAGCGCGCATTGCGGCTCTGCAGCGCCGACACCGCCTGCCGGAACATCGCATCATATGTGACCTACCTACCAGGTGGAATTCCACGTTACATATGTTGGAGCGGTTGTGTGAGCAGCAGCAAGCTGTAATGGAGTACCAGCTGCTTCAGGCGCAAAGAAGTCGCAGTCAGCGCCGTACAGACTTCACAACCACAGAGTGGGCCACTATGAATGACGTCTGCCAGGTTTTGCGTCCCTTTGATTATTCCACGCGGATGGCGAGTGCAGATGATGCACTAGTCAGCATGACTGTCCCCCTTATCTGCCTGCTTGAAAAATCACTGCAAGCGCTAAGGGATGATGTTGTGGAAGAGGTGGAGGATGAGGATTCAGCATTTCCATCATCTTCTGGAGAGTCAGCGCCACGTGGTTCCTCACAAACGCGTAGGCAGGGGACAATTTGTGAGGAGGATGAGGAGGAGTCAATGGAGGAGGAAGACATCCGTCCAGAGGAGGGAGTTACACAATTGTCCAGTACTCAGTGTGTACAGCGAGGGTGGGGTGATGACGAGCGGGCAGAGATCACGCCTCCAGCAGGGGACAGCGTCTCTTGGGCAGTTGGCAGTCTGCAGCACATGGTGGATTACATGCTGCAGTGCCTGAGAAACAACCGCCGCATCGCCCACATTCTCAACATGTCTGATTATTGGGTGTTCACCCTCCTCGATCCTCGCTACCGGGACAACGTAGAAAGCCTCATCACACCGTTGAACCGGGAGCGAAAAATGCGGGAGTACCAAGACACACTGGTCAATTCCATCATCTTCTCCATTCCAACTGAGAGAAGTGCTGCTAGTGCATTCCAAAGCAGCTCAGTGCGTCCAGGCAGTGGTGGAGGCTCTGCACAAAGAGGGAGCAGAAGCAGTGCCTCTGCCCAAGGCAAGACCAGTATGGCCCAACTGTGGCACAGTTTTCTGTGCCCGCCACAAAAGTCTACACCATCACAGACGGCTCCAGTCAGCAGGAGGCAACGGTTCCGTCAGATGGTGACACACTACATGTCTTGCCCTCTTGCTGTACTCCCAGACGGCTCTTCCCCTTTCAAGTTTTGGGTCTCAAAGCTGGATACATGGCCAGAGCTAAGCCAGTATGCATTGGAGGTGCTGTCTTGCCCTGCGGCCAGTGTATTATCGGAACGTGTCTTTAGTGCTGCAGGTGGTGTACTAACTGACCGTCGCATGCGACTATCCTCCGATAACGTTGACCGGCTTACTTTCCTGAAAATGAACAAGGCCTGGATCTCGCAGGAATTTGCCACTCCTCTTCCTGATTAAATAATTAGGTGACTGTCTACAGTATCCAGGTCTCCTGTTGTGTTCATCTTTCTACCACCTGAACTTAAATTCCTGGGCTCCAACACCGCCAGTTGAGGCTCAGAAGTGCCGTCTGCACAGTCAAAACATACGACCCAGTGTTATTGGGTTTCAGTAACGTCAGCTGATCCCCAGCTGTGTAGCCGGCAATGTGTCCTGCGACCGCCACGCTGACACAACAACTGAAATGTAAGGGAACCTGTCCCCCCCCCCCCCCAAGGCGTTTGTTACTGAAAGAGCCACCTTGTACAGCAGTAATGCTGCACAAGGAAAAGGTAGCTATTTTTGTTTAGCTCCTTGCACACGCAGAACTTAACACTTATAAAATGTGTCCACTGATACCGTAAAACCGTCCCGGAGGTGGGACTTTCCTTCGTAATATGACGCAGCACAGCCGTCATTCCTACCCCCTTGGCGCCGTGCCCCGGCTCCTCAGCGTTGTTTGATTCCGTCCCGGAGCCTGCGCTGTTAAGTTATCCCTTGGCCAGGCACACTTAGCGCTGCCCGTCTTCTGACATCATTTGGTGTCAGGATGGCTGCGCCTGTGCGGCCGCGCTGGCCGAGAGCCCGCCTCGCATTGTCTTCTGATTTAATCCCACTGGGGGCCTGAGATCCATGGACATGCGCAGTGCATATCTGAACCTCCACCTCTCACTCATCTCCCTACGGCTTCTTCAGACTGTGCGGTGTCAGCTGGTCCCTAATAGCATGCCACGGCCGTGACACCGCACAGTCTTAAGAAGCCGTAGGGAGGGGAGTGAGAGGCGAGGATATGCACTGCGCATGGCCACGGATCTCAGGCCCGCGGTGGGATTAAATCAGAAGACACTGCGAGGCGGGCTCTTGGCCAGCGCGGCCGCACAGGCGCAGCCAGCCTGACACCAAATGATGTCAGAAGACGGGCAGCGCTAAGTGTGCCTGACCAAGGGATAACATAACAGCGCAGGCTCCGGGACGGAATCAAACAACGCTGAGGAGCCGGGGCACGGCGCCAAGGGGGTAGGAATGACGGCTGTGCTGCGTCATATTACGAAGGAAAGTCCCACCTCCGGGACGGTCACACGGTATCAGGGGACACATTTTATAAGTGTTTAGTTCTGTGTTTGCAAGGAGCATCATGAAAAGAGCCACCTTTTCCTTTTGCATCTTTTTTGCTGCACAAGCTGGCTCTTTCAGCTACAAACGCCTTGGGGGGGTTAAAGGTTCCCTTTCGACTTTCTCCAATCAGGCTTCGGCCTACATTGTGTTCCTCTGCTTCTCCTCCTGTCCCTGGGCTCCAACACCGCTAGTTGTTGCCTGGTAGTGCTGTACGCACAGTCAACAGTCCCTCCTCTGTTATTGGGGTTCAGTAACGTCAGCTGTTCCCCTGCTGTGTGTGTGGCAATCCCTCCTATCTCCTCCACCTCCACCTCCCCCTCCTGTCCCTGGGCTCCAACACCGCTAGTTGCCGTCCAGTAGTGCTGTACGCACAGTCAACAGTCCCTCCTCTGTTATTGGGGTTCAGTAACGTCAGCTGTTCCCCTGCTGTGTGTGTGTTGCAATCCCTCCTACCTCCTCCACCTCCCCCTCCTGTCCCTGGGCTCCAACACCGCTAGTTGCCGTCCAGTAGTGCTGTACGCACAGTCAACAGTCCCTCCTCTGTTATTGGGGTTCAGTAACGTCAGCTGTTCCCCTGCTGTGTGTGTGGCAATCCCTCCTACCTCCTCCTACCTCCTCCACCTCCTCCTCCTCCACCTGTCCCTGGGCTCCAACACCGCTAGTTGCCATCCAGTAGTGCTGTACGCACAGTCAACAGTCCCTCCTCTGTTATTGGGGTTCAGTAACGTCAGCTGTTCCCCTGCTGTGTGTGTGGCAATCCCTCCTACCTCATCCACCTCCCCCTCCTGTCCCTGGGCTCCAACACCGCTAGTTGCCGTCCAGTAGTGCTGTACGCACAGTCAACAGTCCCTCCTCTGTTATTGGGGTTCAGTAACGTCAGCTGTTCCCCTGCTGTGTGTGTGGCAATCCCTCCTACCTCCTCCTACCTCCTCCACCTCCTCCTCCTCCACCTGTCCCTGGGCTCCAACACCGCTAGTTGCCGTCCAGTAGTGCTGTACGCACAGTCAACAGTCCCTCCTCTGTTATTGGGGTTCAGTAACGTCAGCTGTTCCCCAGCTGTGTGTGTGGCAATCCCTCCTATCTCCTCCACCTCCACCTCCCCCTCCTGTCCCTGGGCTCCAACACCGCTAGTTGCCGTCCAGTAGTGCTGTACGCACAGTCAACAGTCCCTCCTCTGTTATTGGGGTTCAGTAACGTCAGCTGTTCCCCTGCTGTGTGTGTGGCAATCCCTCCTACCTCCTCCACCTCCCCCTCCTGTCCCTGGGCTCCAACACCGCTAGTTGCCGTCCAGTAGTGCTGTACGCACAGTCAACAGTCCCTCCTCTGTTATTGGGGTTCAGTAACGTCAGCTGTTCCCCTGCTGTGTGTGTGGCAATCCCTCCTACCTCCTCCTACCTCCTCCACCTCCTCCTCCTCCACCTGTCCCTGGGCTCCAACACCGCTAGTTGCCATCCAGTAGTGCTGTACGCACAGTCAACAGTCCCTCCTCTGTTATTGGGGTTCAGTAACGTCAGCTGTTCCCCTGCTGTGTGTGTGGCAATCCCTCCTACCTCATCCACCTCCCCCTCCTGTCCCTGGGCTCCAACACCGCTAGTTGCCGTCCAGTAGTGCTGTACGCACAGTCAACAGTCCCTCCTCTGTTATTGGGGTTCAGTAACGTCAGCTGTTCCCCTGCTGTGTGTGTGGCAATCCCTCCTACCTCCTCCTACCTCCTCCACCTCCTCCTCCTCCACCTGTCCCTGGGCTCCAACACCGCTAGTTGCCGTCCAGTAGTGCTGTACGCACAGTCAACAGTCCCTCCTCTGTTATTGGGGTTCAGTAACGTCAGCTGTTCCCCAGCTGTGTGTGTGGCAATCCCTCCTATCTCCTCCACCTCCACCTCCCCCTCCTGTCCCTGGGCTCCAACACCGCTAGTTGCCGTCCAGTAGTGCTGTACGCACAGTCAACAGTCCCTCCTCTGTTATTGGGGTTCAGTAACGTCAGCTGTTCCCCTGCTGTGTGTGTGGCAATCCCTCCTACCTCCTCCACCTCCCCCTCCTGTCCCTGGGCTCCAACACCGCTAGTTGCCGTCCAGTAGTGCTGTACGCACAGTCAACAGTCCCTCCTCTGTTATTGGGGTTCAGTAACGTCAGCTGTTCCCCTGCTGTGTGTGTGGCAATCCCTCCTACCTCCTCCACCTCCCCCTCCTGTCCCTGGGCTCCAACACCGCTAGTTGCCGTCCAGTAGTGCTGTACGCACAGTCAACAGTCCCTCCTCTGTTATTGGGGTTCAGTAACGTCAGCTGTTCCCCTGCTGTGTGTGTGGCAATCCCTCCTACCTCCTCCTACCTCCTCCACCTCCTCCTCCTCCACCTGTCCCTGGGCTCCAACACCGCTAGTTGCCGTCCAGTAGTGCTGTACGCACAGTCAACAGTCCCTCCTCTGTTATTGGGGTTCAGTAACGTCAGCTGTTCCCCTGCTGTGTGTGTGGCAATCCCTCCTCTCTCCTCCACCTCCACCTCCCCCTCCTGTCCCTGGGCTCCAACACCGCTAGTTGCCGTCCAGTAGTGCTGTACGCACAGTCAACAGTCCCTCCTCTGTTATTGGGGTTCAGTAACGTCAGCTGTTCCCCTGCTGTGTGTGTGGCAATCCCTCCTCTCTCCTCCACCTCCACCTCCCCCTCCTGTCCCTGGGCTCCAACACCGCTAGTTGCCGTCCAGTAGTGCTGTACGCACAGTCAACAGTCCCTCCTCTGTTATTGGGGTTCAGTAACGTCAGCTGTTCCCCAGCTGTGTGTGTGGCAATCCCTCCTATCTCCTCCTCCACCACCTCCTCCTCCTCCTGTCCCTGGGCTCCAACACCGCTAGTTGCTGTCCAGAAGTGCTGTATACGCACAGAGCCAAACACCAGCCAATGTGTCAGTGGGGTTCAGCACCGCCAGCTGTTCCCCTGCTGTGTAGCCGGCAACGTGTCCTGCAACAGCCACGCAGACACAAGAACTGAAATTGAAGGAAACCTGTCCCCCCTCCCCCAGGCGTTTTTACGTTTTACAGCCACCTTGTACGAAAGTAATACTGCATGTGTGCAAGGTGGCTCAGAAACGTATTCTCCTTGCCCATGTTGAAGTGAACACGTCTAAAAATGAGTCCTCTGCGACCATTAAAACGTCCCTCAGGTGTGATTTTCCTTTGTATTGACACGCAACAAGCTCCTTGGTAGCGCTGCCCGTCTTCCTTGCCCCACACAACGCCCCTCGGTGTCTTATTTATTGGGACTGCGAGGGTGTGATTGATGGGCATGAACGGTGCATTTCTTCGCCTGTCCCTCATCTCCTTCCGCCTTCTTCGGACTGTGCGTCTTCATGGCCGTGGCATGCGATAAGGGATCAGCTGACGCCGCACAGTCTGAAGCGGGTGTAAGGACCCGAGTGTGAGAGGCGAACATATGTGCTGCGCCAGGCCATGAATCCCAGCCCCGCAGTGTTTTAACAATGTTAAGACACTGCGGGGCTGGGATTCATGGTCATCGCGAACCGCACCGGCCGACATTAAATGATGTCAGAAGATGGGCAGCGCTAACAGCGCTAGGCCAGGGGATAACACGACAGCGCAGACTCCTGTACAGCAAATAACAACGCTCAGGAGGCTGACGCCGCATAGTCTGAAGCGGGTGTAAGAACCCAAGCGAGAGGCGAACATATGTACTGCGCCAGGCCATGAATCCCAGCCCCGCAGTGTTTTAACAATGTTAAGACACTGGGGGGCTGGGATTCATGGTCATCGCAAACCGCAACAGCCGACATAACATGATGTCAGAGGATGGTCAGCGCTAACAGCGCAAGGCCAAGGGATAACACAAAAGCGCAGACTCCTGTGCAACAAATAACGATGCTCAGGAGGCCGTGCAAAGCACCAAGGTGGCATTTTTGCCAGCTGTACTGCGTCTCTTTACGAAGGGAACTCGCCTCAAAATCAGTTTGACTGTGTAAGGGCCTAAATGTTATACGTGTTCCTTTCAGCGTGTGCAAGGAGCAAAATTAAAAGAGCAACCTTTGACTTGTGCAGCACTACTGCTGCATAAGCTGTGGCTCTTCTACTTTGTAACCCCTGAGGGGGGGGTTAAAGGTTACCTTTGAAATTGGTTCAATTAGGCTTCGGCCTACACTCTGCTCCCCCTGCAGAGCCCGGGCTCCAACACCGCCAGTTGGGGCCCGGTACTGCTAGCTGCACAGAGAAAAACACCAGCCAATGTGTCAGTGGGGTTCAGCACCGCCAGCTGTTCCCCTGCTGTGCAGCCGGCAATGTGTCCTGCAACTGCCACGCAGGCACAACAGACCCAAAGCTGCCGCCAGTGCAGGCTTCGGCCTACACTCTGCTCCATCTCCTCCTCCTGCTGACCCCGGGCTCTAACACCGCCAGTTGGGGCCCGGTACTGCTAGCTGCACAGAGAAAAACACCAGCCAATGTGTCAGTGGGGTTCAGCACCGCCAGCTGTTCCCCTGCTGTGTAGCCGGCATCGTGTCCTGCAAAAGCCACGCAGACACAAGAACTGAAATTGAAGGGAACCTGTCCCCCCTCCCCCAGGCGTTTGTACGTTTTACAGCCACCTTGTACAGCGGTAATGCTGCATGTGTGCAAGGTGGCTCATAAACGTATTCTCCTCGCACATGTGGAACTGAAAACACGTCTGAAATGTGTCCTCTGTGTGACCATTTAACCGTCCCGGAGGTGTGACTTTCCTTTGTAATGACACGCTGCAACCCCCTTGGTAGCGCTGCCCGTCTTCTGGCATCATTGTTTGGCTGCCTGCGCCTCTGCGGCCGCCCTGACCCACACAACGCCCCTCGGTGTCTTATTTATTGGGACTGCGAGGGTGTGATTGATGGGCATGAGCAGTGCATCAGTTCGCCTGTCCCGCATCTCCTTCCGCCTTCTTCAGACTGTGCGGCTTAATGGCTGTGGCATGCGATAAGGGATCAGCTGACACCGCACAGTCTGAAGCGGGTGTAAGGACCCGAGTGTGAGAGGCGAACATATGTGCTGCGCCAGGCCATGAATCCCAGCCCCGCAGTGTTTTAACAATGTTAAGACACTGCGGGGCTGGGATTCATGGTCATCGCGAACCGCACCGGCCGACATTAAATGATGTCAGAAGATGGGCAGCGCTAACAGCGCTAGGCCAGGGGATAACACGACAGCGCAGACTCCTGTACAGCAAATAACAACGCTCAGGAGGCTGCACCCAGCACCAAGGTGGGATTCTTGACATCTGTGCTGCGTCTCATTACGAAGGGAACTCGCGCCTCCAACACAGTTTGACTGTATAAAGGGCTAAATGTTATACGTGTTTCATTCAGCGTGTGCAAGGAGAAAAATTAAAAGAGCAACCTTTGACTTGTGCAGCACTACTGCTGCATAAGCTGTGGCTCTTCTACTTTGTAACCCCTGAGGGGGGGGTTAAAGGTTACCTTTGAAATTGGTTCAATTAGGCTTCGGCCTACACTCTGCTCCCCCTGCAGAGCCCGGGCTCCAACACCGCCAGTTGGGGCCCGGTACTGCTAGCTGCACAGAGAAAAACACCAGCCAATGTGTCAGTGGGGTTCAGCACCACCAGCTGTTCCCCTGCTGTGCAGCCGGCAACGTGTCCTGCAACTGCCACGCAGGCACAACAGACCCAAAGCTGCCGCCAGTGCAGGCTTCGGCCTACACTCTGCTCCATCTCCTCCTCCTGCTGACCCCGGGCTCTAACACCGCCAGTTGGGGCCCGGACCTGCTAGCTGCACAGAGAAAAACACCAGCCAATGTGTCAGTGGGGTTCAGCACCGCCAGCTGTTCCCCTGCTGTGTAGCCGGCATCGTGTCCTGCAAAAGCCACGCAGACACAAGAACTGAAATTGAAGGGAACCTGTCCCCCCTCCCCCAGGCGTTTGTACGTTTTACAGCCACCTTGTACAGCGGTAATGCTGCATGTGTGCAAGGTGGCTCATAAACGTATTCTCCTCGCACATGTGGAACTGAAAACACGTCTGAAATGTGTCCTCTGTGTGACCATTTAACCGTCCCGGAGGTGTGACTTTCCTTTGTAATGACATGCTGCAACCCCCTTGGTAGCGCTGCCCGTCTTCTGGCATCATTGTTTGGCTGCCTGCGCCTCTGCGGCCGCCCTGACCCACACAACGCCCCTCGGTGTCTTATTTATTGGGACTGCGAGGGTGTGATTGATGGGCATGAGCAGTGCATCAGTTCGCCTGTCCCGCATCTCCTTCCGCCTTCTTCAGACTGTGCGGCTTCATGGCCGTGGCATGCGATAAGGGATCAGCTGACGCCGCACAGTCTGAAGCGGGTGTAAGGACCCGAGTGTGAGAGGCGAACATATGTGCTGCGCTAGGCCATGAATCCCAGCCCCGCAGTGTTTTAACAATGTTAAGACACTGCGGGGCTGGGATTCATGGTCATCGCGAACCGCAGCGGCCGACATTAAATGATGTCAGAAGATGGGCAGCGCTAACAGTGCTAGGCCAGGGGATAACACGACAGCGCAGACTCCTGTACAGCAAATAACAACGCTCAGAAGGCTGCACCCAGCACCAAGGTGGGATTCTTGACATCTGTGCTGCGTCTCATTACGAAGGGAACTCGCGCCTCCAACACAGTTTGACTGTATAAAGGGCTAAATGTTATACGTGTTTCATTCAGCGTGTGCAAGGAGCAAAATTAAAAGAGCAACCTTTGACTTGTGCAGCACTACTGCTGCATAAGCTGTGGCTCTTCTACTTTGTAACCCCTGAGGGGGGGTTAAAGGTTACCTTTGAAATTGGTTCAATTAGGCTTCGGCCTACACTCTGCTCCCCCTGCAGAGCCCGGGCTCCAACACCGCCAGTTGGGGCCCGGTACTGCTAGCTGCACAGAGAAAAACACCAGCCAATGTGTCAGTGGGGTTCAGCACCGCCAGCTGTTCCCCTGCTGTGCAGCCGGCAACGTGTCCTGCAACTGCCACGCAGGCACAACAGACCCAAAGCTGCCGCCAGTGCAGGCTTCGGCCTACACTCTGCTCCATCTCCTCCTCCTGCTGACCCCGGGCTCTAACACCGCCAGTTGGGGCCCGGTACTGCTAGCTGCACAGAGAAAAACACCAGCCAATGTGTCAGTGGGGTTCAGCACCGCCAGCTGTTCCCCTGCTGTGTAGCCGGCATCCTGTCCTGCAAAAGCCACGCAGACACAAGAACTGAAATTGAAGGGAACCTGTCCCCCCTCCCCCAGGCGTTTGTACGTTTTACAGCCACCTTGCACAGCGGTAATGCTGCATGTGTGCAAGGTGGCTCATAAACGTATTCTCCTCGCACATGTGGAACTGAAAACACGTCTGAAATGTGTTCTCTGTGTGACCATTTAACCGTCCCGGAGGTGTGACTTTCCTTTGTAATGACATGCTGCAACCCCCTTGGTAGCGCTGCCCGTCTTCTGGCATCATTGTTTGGCTGCCTGCGCCTCTGCGGCCGCCCTGACCCACACAACGCCCCTCGGTGTCTTATTTATTGGGACTGCGAGGGTGTGATTGATGGGCATGAGCAGTGCATCAGTTCGCCTGTCCCGCATCTCCTTCCGCCTTCTTCAGACTGTGCGGCTTCATGGCCGTGGCATGCGATAAGGGATCAGCTGACGCCGCACAGTCTGAAGCGGGTGTAAGGACCCGAGTGTGAGAGGCGAACATATGTGCTGCGCCAGGCCATGAATCCCAGCCCCGCAGTGTTTTAACAATGTTAAGACACTGCGGGGCTGGGATTCATGGTCATCGCGAACCGCACCGGCCGACATTAAATGATGTCAGAAGATGGGCAGCGCTAACAGCGCTAGGCCAGGGGATAACACGACAGCGCAGACTCCTGTACAGCAAATAACAACGCTCAGGAGGCTGCACCCAGCACCAAGGTGGGATTCTTGACATCTGTGCTGCGTCTCATTACGAAGGGAACTCGCGCCTCCAACACAGTTTGACTGTATAAAGGGCTAAATGTTATACGTGTTTCATTCAGCGTGTGCAAGGAGAAAAATTAAAAGAGCAACCTTTGACTTGTGCAGCACTACTGCTGCATAAGCTGTGGCTCTTCTACTTTGTAACCCCTGAGGGGGGGTTAAAGGTTACCTTTGAAATTGGTTCAATTAGGCTTCGGCCTACACTCTGCTCCCCCTGCAGAGCCCGGGCTCCAACACCGCCATTTGGGGCCCGGTACTGCTAGCTGCACAGAGAAAAACACCAGCCAATGTGTCAGTGGGGTTCAGCACCACCAGCTGTTCCCCTGCTGTGCAGCCGGCAACGTGTCCTGCAACTGCCACGCAGGCACAACAGACCCAAAGCTGCCGCCAGTGCAGGCTTCGGCCTACACTCTGCTCCATCTCCTCCTCCTGCTGACCCCGGGCTCTAACACCGCCAGTTGGGGCCCGGTACTGCTAGCTGCACAGAGAAAAACACCAGCCAATGTGTCAGTGGGGTTCAGCACCGCCAGCTGTTCCCCTGCTGTGTAGCCGGCATCGTGTCCTGCAAAAGCCACGCAGACACAAGAACTGAAATTGAAGGGAACCTGTCCCCCCTCCCCCAGGCGTTTGTACGTTTTACAGCCACCTTGTACAGCGGTAATGCTGCATGTGTGCAAGGTGGCTCATAAACGTATTCTCCTCGCACATGTGGAACTGAAAACACGTCTGAAATGTGTCCTCTGTGTGACCATTTAACCGTCCCGGAGGTGGGACTTTCCTTTGTAATGACACGCTGCAACCCCCTTGGTAGCGCTGCCCGTCTTCTGGCATCATTGTTTGGCTGCCTGCGCCTCTGCGGCCGCCCTGACCCACACAACGCCCCTCGGTGTCTTATTTATTGGGACTGCGAGGGTGTGATTGATGGGCATGAGCAGTGCATCAGTTCGCCTGTCCCGCATCTCCTTCCGCCTTCTTCAGACTGTGCGGCTTCATGGCCGTGGCATGCGATAAGGGATCAGCTGACGCCGCACAGTCTGAAGCGGGTGTAAGGACCCGAGTGTGAGAGGCGAACATATGTGCTGCGCCAGGCCATGAATCCCAGCCCCGCAGTGTTTTAACAATGTTAAGACACTGCGGGGCTGGGATTCATGGTCATCGCGAACCGCACCGGCCGACATTAAATGATGTCAGAAGATGGGCAGCGCTAACAGCGCTAGGCCAGGGGATAACACGACAGCGCAGACTCCTGTACAGCAAATAACAACGCTCAGGAGGCTGCACCCAGCACCAAGGTGGGATTCTTGACATCTGTGCTGCGTCTCATTACGAAGGGAACTCGCGCCTCCAACACAGTTTGACTGTATAAAGGGCTAAATGTTATACGTGTTTCATTCAGCGTGTGCAAGGAGAAAAATTAAAAGAGCAACCTTTGACTTGTGCAGCACTACTGCTGCATAAGCTGTGGCTCTTCTACTTTGTAACCCCTGAGGGGGGGTTAAAGGTTGCCTTTGAAATTGGTTCAATTAGGCTTCGGCCTACACTCTGCTCCCCCTGCAGAGCCCGGGCTCCAACACCGCCAGTTGGGGCCCGGTACTGCTAGCTGCACAGAGAAAAACACCAGTCAATGTGTCAGTGGGGTTCAGCACCGCCAGCTGTTCCCCTGCTGTGCAGCCGGCAACGTGTCCTGCAACTGCCACGCAGGCACAACAGACCCAAAGCTGCCGCCAGTGCAGGCTTCAGCCTACACTCTGCTCCATCTCCTCCTCCTGCTGACCCCGGGCTCTAACACCGCCAGTTGGGGCCCGGTACTGCTAGCTGCACAGAGAAAAACACCAGCCAATGTGTCAGTGGGGTTCAGCACCGCCAGCTGTTCCCCTGCTGTTTAGCCGGCATCGTGTCCTGCAAAAGCCACGCAGACACAAGAACTGAAATTGAAGGGAACCTGTCCCCCCTCCCCCAGGCGTTTGTACGTTTTACAGCCACCTTGTACAGCGGTAATGCTGCATATGTGCAAGGTGGCTCATAAACGTATTCTCCTCGCACATGTGGAACTGAAAACACGTCTGAAATGTGTCCTCTGTGTGACCATTTAACCGTCCCGGAGGTGTGACTTTCCTTTGTAATGACACGCTGCAACCCCCTTGGTAGCGCTGCCCGTCTTCTGGCATCATTGTTTGGCTGCCTGCGCCTCTGCGGCCGCCCTGACCCACACAACGCCCCTCGGTGTCTTATTTATTGGGACTGCGAGGGTGTGATTGATGGGCATGAGCAGTGCATCAGTTCGCCTGTCCCGCATCTCCTTCCGCCTTCTTCAGACTGTGCGGCTTCATGGCCGTGGCATGCGATAAGGGATCAGCTGACGCCGCACAGTCTGAAGCGGGTGTAAGGACCCGAGTGTGAGAGGCGAACATATGTGCTGCGCCAGGCCATGAATCCCAGCCCCGCAGTGTTTTAACAATGTTAAGACACTGCGGGGCTGGGATTCATGGTCATCGCGAACCGCACCGGCCGACATTAAATGATGTCAGAAGATGGGCAGCGCTAACAGCGCTAGGCCAGGGGATAACACGACAGCGCAGACTCCTGTACAGCAAATAACAACGCTCAGGAGGCTGCACCCAGCACCAAGGTGGGATTCTTGACATCTGTGCTGCGTCTCATTACGAAGGGAACTCGCGCCTCCAACACAGTTTGACTGTATAAAGGGCTAAATGTTATACGTGTTTCATTCAGCGTGTGCAAGGAGAAAAATTAAAAGAGCAACCTTTGACTTGTGCAGCACTACTGCTGCATAAGCTGTGGCTCTTCTACTTTGTAACCCCTGAGGGGGGGGGTTAAAGGTTACCTTTGAAATTGGTTCAATTAGGCTTCGGCCTACACTCTGCTCCCCCTGCAGAGCCCGGGCTCCAACACCGCCAGTTGGGGCCCGGTACTGCTAGCTGCACAGAGAAAAACACCAGCCAATGTGTCAGTGGGGTTCAGCACCGCCAGCTGTTCCCCTGCTGTGCAGCCGGCAACGTGTCCTGCAACTGCCACGCAGGCACAACAGACCCAAAGCTGCCGCCAGTGCAGGCTTCGGCCTACACTCTGCTCCATCTCCTCCTCCTGCTGACCCCGGGCTCTAACACCGCCAGTTGGGGCCCGGACCTGCTAGCTGCACAGAGAAAAACACCAGCCAATGTGTCAGTGGGGTTCAGCACCGCCAGCTGTTCCCCTGCTGTGTAGCCGGCATCGTGTCCTGCAAAAGCCACGCAGACACAAGAACTGAAATTGAAGGGAACCTGTCCCCCCTCCCCCAGGCGTTTGTACGTTTTACAGCCACCTTGTACAGCGGTAATGCTGCATGTGTGCAAGGTGGCTCATAAACGTATTCTCCTCGCACATGTGGAACTGAAAACACGTCTGAAATGTGTCCTCTGTGTGACCATTTAACCGTCCCGGAGGTGTGACTTTCCTTTGTAATGACACGCTGCAACCCCCTTGGTAGCGCTGCCCGTCTTCTGGCATCATTGTTTGGCTGCCTGCGCCTCTGCGGCCGCCCTGACCCACACAACGCCCCTCGGTGTCTTATTTATTGGGACTGCGAGGGTGTGATTGATGGGCATGAGCAGTGCATCAGTTCGCCTGTCCCGCATCTCCTTCCGCCTTCTTCAGACTGTGCGGCTTCATGGCCGTGGCATGCGATAAGGGATCAGCTGACGCCGCACAGTCTGAAGCGGGTGTAAGGACCCGAGTGTGAGAGGCGAACATATGTGCTGCGCTAGGCCATGAATCCCAGCCCCGCAGTGTTTTAACAATGTTAAGACACTGCGGGGCTGGGATTCATGGTCATCGCGAACCGCAGCGGCCGACATTAAATGATGTCAGAAGATGGGCAGCGCTAACAGCGCTAGGCCAGGGGATAACACGACAGCGCAGACTCCTGTACAGCAAATAACAACGCTCAGAAGGCTGCACCCAGCACCAAGGTGGGATTCTTGACATCTGTGCTGCGTCTCATTACGAAGGGAACTCGCGCCTCCAACACAGTTTGACTGTATAAAGGGCTAAATGTTATACGTGTTTCATTCAGCATGTGCAAGGAGCAAAATTAAAAGAGCAACCTTTGACTTGTGCAGCACTACTGCTGCATAAGCTGTGGCTCTTCTACTTTGTAACCCCTGAGGGGGGGTTAAAGGTTACCTTTGAAATTGGTTCAATTAGGCTTCGGCCTACACTCTGCTCCCCCTGCAGAGCCCGGGCTCCAACACCGCCAGTTGGGGCCCGGTACTGCTAGCTGCACAGAGAAAAACACCAGCCAATGTGTCAGTGGGGTTCAGCACCGCCAGCTGTTCCCCTGCTGTGCAGCCGGCAACGTGTCCTGCAACTGCCACGCAGGCACAACAGACCCAAAGCTGCCGCCAGTGCAGGCTTCGGCCTACACTCTGCTCCATCTCCTCCTCCTGCTGACCCCGGGCTCTAACACCGCCAGTTGGGGCCCGGTACTGCTAGCTGCACAGAGAAAAACACCAGCCAATGTGTCAGTGGGGTTCAGCACCGCCAGCTGTTCCCCTGCTGTGTAGCCGGCATCGTGTCCTGCAAAAGCCACGCAGACACAAGAACTGAAATTGAAGGGAACCTGTCCCCCCTCCCCCAGGCGTTTGTACGTTTTACAGCCACCTTGTACAGCGGTAATGCTGCATGTGTGCAAGGTGGCTCATAAACGTATTCTCCTCGCACATGTGGAACTGAAAACACGTCTGAAATGTGTCCTCTGTGTGACCATTTAACCGTCCCGGAGGTGTGACTTTCCTTTGTAATGACACGCTGCAACCCCCTTGGTAGCGCTGCCGTCTTCTGGCATCATTGTTTGGCTGCCTGCGCCTCTGCGGCCGCCCTGACCCACACAACGCCCCTCGGTGTCTTATTTATTGGGACTGCGAGGGTGTGATTGATGGGCATGAGCAGTGCATCAGTTCGCCTGTCCCGCATCTCCTTCCGCCTTCTTCAGACTGTGCGGCTTCATGGCCGTGGCATGCGATAAGGGATCAGCTGACGCCGCACAGTCTGAAGCGGGTGTAAGGACCCGAGTGTGAGAGGCGAACATATGTGCTGTGCCAGGCCATGAATCCCAGCCCCGCAGTGTTTTAACAATGTTAAGACACTGCGGGGCTGGGATTCATGGTCATCGCGAACCGCAGCGGCCGACATTAAATGATGTCAGAAGATGGGCAGCGCTAACAGCGCTAGGCCAGGGGATAACACGACAGCGCAGACTCCTGTACAGCAAATAACAACGCTTAGGAGGCTGCACCCAGCACCAAGGTGGGATTCTTGACATCTGTGCTGCGTCTCATTACGAAGGGAACTCGCGCCTCCAACACAGTTTGACTGTATAAAGGGCTAAATGCTATACGTGTTTCATTCAGCGTGTGCAAGGAGAAAAATTAAAAGAGCAACCTTTGACTTGTGCAGCACTACTGCTGCATAAGCTGTGGCTCTTCTACTTTGTAACCCCTGAGGGGGGGTTAAAGGTTACCTTTGAAATTGGTTCAATTAGGCTTCGGCCTACACTCTGCTCCCCCTGCAGAGCCCGGGCTCCAACACCGCCATTTGGGGCCCGGTACTGCTAGCTGCACAGAGAAAAACACCAGCCAATGTGTCAGTGGGGTTCAGCACCGCCAGCTGTTCCCCTGCTGTGCAGCCGGCAACGTGTCCTGCAACTGCCACGCAGGCACAACAGACCCAAAGCTGCCGCCAGTGCAGGCTTCGGCCTACACTCTGCTCCATCTCCTCCTCCTGCTGACCCCGGGCTCTAACACCGCCAGTTGGGGCCCGGTACTGCTAGCTGCACAGAGAAAAACACCAGCCAATGTGTCAGTGGGGTTCAGCACCGCCAGCTGTTCCCCTGCTGTGTAGCCGGCATCGTGTCCTGCAAAAGCCACGCAGACACAAGAACTGAAATTGAAGGGAACCTGTCCCCCCTCCCCCAGGCGTTTGTACGTTTTACAGCCACCTTGTACAGCGGTAATGCTGCATGTGTGCAAGGTGGCTCATAAACGTATTCTCCTCGCACATGTGGAACTGAAAACACGTCTGAAATGTGTCCTCTGTGTGACCATTTAACCGTCCCGGAGGTGTGACTTTCCTTTGTAATGACACGCTGCAACCCCCTTGGTAGCGCTGCCCGTCTTCTGGCATCATTGTTTGGCTGCCTGCGCCTCTGCGGCCGCCCTGACCCACACAACGCCCCTCGGTGTCTTATTTATTGGGACTGCGAGGGTGTGATTGATGGGCATGAGCAGTGCATCAGTTCGCCTGTCCCGCATCTCCTTCCGCCTTCTTCAGACTGTGCGGCTTCATGGCCGTGGCATGCGATAAGGGATCAGCTGACGCCGCACAGTCTGAAGCGGGTGTAAGGACCCGAGTGTGAGAGGCGAACATATGTGCTGCGCCAGGCCATGAATCCCAGCCCCGCAGTGTTTTAACAATGTTAAGACACTGCGGGGCTGGGATTCATGGTCATCACGAACCGCACCGGCCGACATTAAATGATGTCAGAAGATGGGCAGCGCTAACAGCGCTAGGCCAGGGGATAACACGACAGCGCAGACTCCTGTACAGCAAATAACAACGCTCAGGAGGCTGCACCCAGCACCAAGGTGGGATTCTTGACATCTGTGCTGCGTCTCATTACGAAGGGAACTCGCGCCTCCAACACAGTTTGACTGTATAAAGGGCTAAATGTTATACGTGTTTCATTCAGCGTGTGCAAGGAGAAAAATTAAAAGAGCAACCTTTGACTTGTGCAGCACTACTGCTGCATAAGCTGTGGCTCTTCTACTTTGTAACCCCTGAGGGGGGGTTAAAGGTTACCTTTGAAATTGGTTCAATTAGGCTTCGGCCTACACTCTGCTCCCCCTGCAGAGCCCGGGCTCCAACACCGCCAGTTGGGGCCCGGTACTGCTAGCTGCACAGAGAAAAACACCAGCCAATGTGTCAGTGGGGTTCAGCACTGCCAGCTGTTCCCCTGCTGTGCAGCCGGCAACGTGTCCTGCAACTGCCACGCAGGCACAACAGACCCAAAGCTGCCGCCAGTGCAGGCTTCGGCCTACACTCTGCTCCCTCTCCTCCTCCTGCTGACCCTGGGCTCCAACACCGCCAGTTGGGGCTCTAGGAAGACAAGCTTGAATAGGTCCCCATCCTGGTTCCAGCACCGTCAGCTGGTTCCGGGCAGAGCCTTTGGCTTAGGTGCCTCCCTCTGGGTATCCGAGTTCCACCAACGTCAGGTGGTCCTTGGTAGTGCTTTCAGGCACGGGTACCTCCTGCTTAGTAACCGGGTTCCAGTAATGTCAGCTGGTCCTCGGTAGTTCCATTGGCTCTTGGACCTTCGGCTACCCATCCGAGTTCCAGCACCGTCAGCTGGTTCTCGGCAGTGTCTTTTGCTCTTATACCTTCTGCTCCCCATCCTGGTTCCAGTACCGTCAGCTGGTTCCGGGCAGAGCCTTTGGCTTAGGTGCCTCCCTCTGGGTATCTGAGTTCCACCAACGTCAGGTGGTCCTTGGTAGTGCTTTCAGGCACGGGTACCTCCTGCTTAGTAACCGGGTTCCAGTAACGTCAGCTGGTCCTCGGTAGTTCCATTGGCTCTTGGACCTTCGGCTACCCATCCGGGTTCCAGCACCGTCAGCTGGTTCTCGGCAGTGTCTTTTGCTCTTGTACCTTCTGCTCCCCATCCTGGTTCCAGTACCGTCAGCTGGTTCCGGGCAGAGCCTTTGGCTTAGGTGCCTCCCTCTGGGTATCTGAGTTCCACCAACGTCAGGTGGTCCTTGGTAGTGCTTTCAGGTACGGGTACCTCCTGCTTAGTAACCGGGTTCCAGTAACGTCAGCTGGTCCTCGGTAGTTCCATTGGCTCTTGGACCTTTGGGTAGCCATCCGAGTTCCAGTTCCATCAGCTGTTTCTCGGCATTTTCTCAGCCTTCTTGTACCTTCTGCTACATTTCCAAGTTCAAGAGACTAAACACGATGACCCGGAAGACCACCCCTAAGATGACGACGACACCAGAGACGACAAACACCGTGATGACGACGACCCTGGAGACGATGACCCTGAAGACCACCCCGATGACGACGACCCCGGAGACGACAACCACCGTGATGACGACGACCCTGGAGACGATGACCCTGAAGACCACCCCGATGACGACGACCCCGGAGACGACGACCCTGGAGACGACGACGACCTGGAAGACCGAGAAGCAGAAGAACAAGAGGCTGCAGAACAAAGAGCAGAAGAACATTAAGCATAAGACTAAATATCAGAGCAAAAGATATTATCTAAATTATAAGCAGAAGAAGACTAAGCAGTGTATGGGGGTGAGTCCGTTCCTCCTCGTGGTGCCCCTGGATAAAGCCTGATGCTGCAGGCCAAACTGAACGCGGACAAATGTAACTGTTTTGTGACAGGCAGAACGGAAGGTGTAATCTTCAAACTTTTATAGATAACAACTACGGGAATGCCTGTCACAAATAAGAATATGATGAAGAAGTTGAATATGAAGAAGATAATAGTAAAATAAAAAGAATATGAACAATGTAACAAAAAAAATAATAGGTAGAAGATGAAGAAGAAGATGAATAAGGTGAAGAAGTTGATGTCAAAGAAGCTGATGATGAGGATAATGAAGAAGAAAGTGTGGGAGAAGTAAAAAAGAAGGTGAAGGGCGTGGAAGTAGTGAAACATCAATATCTGACAAAATAAAATAAAAAAAAATAACAGTCAAAATCTTTCTAACGCCGAACGTCATAAAAAAAATAAAAATCCTGCTATTCTATTTGATTGGGCTAAACCTCTGTGCCTTTAATGTCTCCGCCACCTCCCCCAATACATCCTACATTATTCTTAGTTGTTTTCCTTCATGTAGAATGAACCTACAAGTTTATAAAGGGTTTATTTTAATTCCGATATTTTCGTCCCATTGACTTGCATTGGGATCGGGTATCGGTATCGGATTAGATCCGATACTTTGACGGTATCGGCCGATACTTTCCGATACCGATACTTTCCGATATCGGAAGGTATCGCTCAACACTACTCCTCACTATTCTGCATATAAATTGAAGAGAAGTCGTGAGAGCATGCAGCCTTGTCGGACTCCTTGCTCCACTTTGCACCATGTTGTGTCACCGTGTCCTGTTTGGACTGTTGTTTCTTGGCCGACGTAAAGGTTCCTAATGAAGCTGATCAGATGCTCAGCACACCCATATCTTTCATGGTATTCGAAAGCTTTTGGAGATCAACACAGTCGAAGGATTTACTGTAGTAGATGAAGCAAAAATAGATCTCCTTGTTGTATTCTTTGGCTTTTTCTAATTACGAAGACTTTAGAAGAAGTTTAGATGGAAATGTATCCGAGATGGTTATCTACTATTCACCATTATTAAGTCCCGTAGGTCAATGGTGAACTTACTTTTCTATGGTCCATTTCCTATCCAAACCATTAAACCTTAGAGTTAAAAAACAAGTACAACATACTAGGCAAGTAAATGGAAGAGGGCTGAAGCTGTTCGCATCATTGATTTGCCCAGTTTGAGATGTTCTGTGACACAGGGTCCTTCTCCGGTACCACACAAGCAACAGAGCCAGCGAAGAGTGAACAATCCCAAGACCTTTATTTAGGCAAAAATACGAAAGGTCCATATACGATCCACCACTCAAAGGATAAAATAGTCAAGAACACGAATGCAGTTCAGTAACTGGATAAAAGTCCAACAATCCAGCAGACAGAGGATAGCATAGTCCATATACTCTTCTTTCTCTCTGATATGCTGTGAACGCATCATCATTCCACATAGGACTGATCTGTGTGTCACCTCCCTGATATTTACAAGTCTCTCTCATTCACAGGTTAGGGGGTGGGTCGCAGGAGCTGATTGTTTCAACCAGCTAGGTCAACATGTCATTAGCATATTAGCAAACAGTACAGTGCTGTGGGGGCTGATATCAGATGGCAGCAACAGGCATTCATCAATTAGCAAATAACTCCTTCTACAAGAGAACACCATGAAAATAAGTAAAATAGAAATATACACAAAAATGATACCCACATAGCATATCACACCATCACATTCTGTAAACTGAACTTTTTAACATATAAATTCTACTAATGTTAAAAAAGTCTTGATACTAATTAACGCCAAAGCGTTAGAGTCAAATTTGAAAGACTCAACTCTTTTGATGACCCTAGATCAACAATAATAATGTGATCTAATGTAATGTTTGTACGTGACTTAATCCTTGGTTTTCACTTGCTTCTATTTTGTAACCACTGCTGATCTGTGTCTCATTTAGTTAGTGGTCCTGGGGGCTAAAGGACTGTGTCCTATCCATCTGTCTCACCAAGTTATTTCTAATGAGACGAAAATCCTTGACAAATGCTTTATTTTCATCTTATGCACCAAGATTCTTTAAAAAAAAAAAAAAAAGTTGAAATAATTGTCTATTTTCTCCCTTTGCGCTATATATTTTTCTTTATTTCTCTCAGTCCAATTCAAAAGAGTTTAAATCTGATTCAAGGTCAAGCTATATCTAAGCTGTCTTGTAGTTCAGTTGTAAAAAGCCCCCCGCTGCTTTGCCTCAGCATGTGTTACCATCAGGAGGGAGGATCCGATATATAAGCTAAACGCCATTGAAAACGTAGCCTGGTGCCGTATCATACTATTATCCTTCTTGAAGCTGTAAAAAAAAAATATCTCCTTTCAAATAGAATTTTAATTGTATGTAGCCATAGTTTTACTGCTCAGTTTGACAAAGCGGGAAATATTTGTAAAGTCTCATTCGATAATTTACCAAAATTAGTCTTCCGGAATTCCAGCCATTTCTATCACATGGAGTTATTGTGTCAATACGCTTTTAGCGAAGGACGGACATCCAGTAGATTACCAATTTTGTTATCTAAACTAACAAGAGCTAAGTATTGTACGGTGTTGTGAAATTGGATTCTGGGCTCCCCCGGTGGCCACTGGTGGAATTGAACTTGTGTGCATCATCCTCTCTGTTCACCTGTTCCCATCAGGATGTGGGAGTCTCTATATAACCTTGCTCCTCTGTCAGTTTCATGCCGGTCAACAATGTAATCAGAAGCCTTTCTTTGCATGTTCCTGCTACTAGACAACTCCCAGCTAAGTTGGACTTTCGTCCTTGTTTGTTTTTGCATTTTGTTCCAGTTCACAGCTGCTGTTTCGTTACTGTGTCTGGAAAGCTCTTGTGATCTGAAATTGCCACTCTGGTGTTATGAGTTAATACTAGAGTCTTAGGCTATGTTCACACGGTGCGTTTTTTGGTGCGGATCCGGAGCGGAATTTCAGCTGCGGATCCGCATCCGTTTTCCATGTAGGTTACAGTACAATGTAACCCAATGGAAAACAAAATCCGCTGTGCCGACGATCCTTTTTTCCCCAGGAAAATCCGCGCGGATTTGCCTGCGGAAAAAAGAAGTACCATGTCAATTCTTTCTCCGGATTCCGCTGCGGGTTTCCAGCAGCACCAATAGGAAACTGCATTTGGAAACCCGCAGTGGAATCCGCAGAAGAAAAAGGATCAAAATCCGCAGCTAAAATCAGCGCTGAATTTTAGCTGCGGATTTTCAAAACAGGACAGGAAAAAAAACTGATGAAAAAACTGAACGTGTGAACGTAGCCTTAAAGTAATTTCTGGATGGTGTTTTGATAGGGTTTTCAGCTGACCATGAAAGTGCCCTTTCTGTCTTCCTGCTATCTAGTAAGCGGACCTCGATTTTGCTAAACCTATTTTCATACTACGTTTGTCATTTCATCTAAAATCACCGCCAATATATGTGGGGGCCTCTGTCTGCCTTTTGGGGAAATTTCTCTAGAGGTGAGCCAGGACTGTATTTTCCTCTGCTAGGATTAGTTAGTCCTCCGGATGGCGCTGGGCGTCTAGGGATAAAACGTAGGCACGCTACCCGGCCACTGTTAATTGTGCGGCAGGTTTAGTTCATGGTCAGTTTAGATTCCATCTTCCAAGAGCTAGTTCTTATATATGCTGGGCTATGTTCTCTCGCCATTGAGAATCATGATAGTTTGACCGGACCAAAAGGGTTAAATTATTGGCTGAGAAAGGAGAGAAAAAAGAAGTCTGCTGAAATTTTTTTTTTTTTTTCTCTAGTTCTGAGTGTGCTCATAATTGAATCACTTGCTAGTCTGCCTATACTGCAGCCTTCCTCTCTTTCTCTCCTTCTAATCCTTGAATGGCTCTGTGTTCACCTGTTTGAAATGGATCTTCAGAGTGTAGCTACAGGTTTGAATAATCTCGCCACGAAGGTACAAAATTTGCAAGATTTTGTTGTTCATGCACCTATGTCTGAACCTAGAATTCCTTTGCCTGAATTTTTTTCAGGGAATAGATCTTGCTTTCAAAATTTTAAAAATAATTGCAAATTGTTTTTGTCCCTGAAGTCTCGCTCTGCCGGAGATCCTGCACAGCAGGTCAGGATTGTAATTTCCTTGCTCCGGTGCGACCCTCAAGATTGGGCTTTTGCATTGACACCAGGGGATCCTGCGTTGCTCAATGTGGATGCGTTTTTTCTGGCCTTGGGGTTGCTTTATGAGGAACCTCATTTAGAGCTTCAGGCGGAAAAAGCTTTGATGTCCCTATCTCTGGGGCAAGATGAAGCTGAAATATACTGCCAAAAATTCCGTAAATGGTCTGTGCTTACTCAGTGGAATGAGTGCGCCCTGGCGGCGATTTTCAAAGAAGGTCTCTCTGATGCCATTAAGGATGTTATGGTGGGGTTCCCTGTGCCTGCGGGTCTGAATGAGTCCATGACAATGGCTATTCAGATCGATAGGCGTCTGCGGGAGCGCAAACCTGTGCACCATTTGGCGGTGTCTACTGAGAAGACGCCAGAAAATATGCAATGTGATAGAATTCTGTCCAGAAGCGAGCGGCAGAATTTTAGACGAAAAAATGGGTTGTGCTTCTATTGTGGTGATTCAACTCATGTTATATCAGCATGCTCTAAGCGTACTAAGAAGCTTGACAAGTCTGTTTCAATTAGCACTTTACAGTCTAAGTTTATTCTATCTGTGACCCTGATTTGTTCTTTATCATCTATTACCGCGGACGCCTATGTCGACTCTGGCGCCGCTTTGAGTCTTATGGATTGGTCCTTTGCCAAACGCTGTGGGTATGATTTGGAGCCTTTGGAAGCTCCTATACCTCTGAAGGGGATTGACTCCACCCCATTGGCTAGTAATAAACCACAATACTGGACACAAGTAACTATGCGTATTAATCCGGATCACCAGGAGATTATTCGCTTTCTGGTGCTGTATAATCTACATGATGTTTTGGTGCTAGGATTGCCATGGCTGCAATCTCATAACCCAGTCCTCGACTGGAAAGCTATGTCTGTGTTAAGCTGGGGATGTAAAGGGACTCATGGGGACGCACCTTTGGTTTCCATTTCATCATCTATTCCCTCTGAGATTCCTGAATTCTTGTCTGACTATCATGACGTTTTTGAAGAACCCAAGCTTGGTTCACTACCTCCGCACCGGGAGTGCGATTGTGCCATAGATTTGATCCCGGGTAGTAAATACCCTAAGGGTCGTTTATTTAATCTGTCTGTGCCTGAACACGCTGCTATGCGAGAATATATAAAGGAGTCCTTGGAAAAGGGACATATTCGTCCTTCGTCATCTCCCTTAGGAGCCGTTTTTTTCTTTGTGTCTAAGAAAGATGGCTCTTTGAGGCCGTGTATTGATTATCGGCTTTTGAATAAAATCACGGTTAAATATCAATATCCGTTACCACTGCTGACTGATTTGTTTGCTCGTATAAAGGGGGCCAAGTGGTTCTCTAAGATTGATCTCCGTGGGGCGTATAATTTGGTGCGAATCAAGCAGGGGGATGAGTGGAAAACCGCATTTAATACGCCCGAGGGCCACTTTGAGTATTTGGTGATGCCTTTTGGTCTTTCAAATGCCCCTTCAGTCTTCCAGTCCTTTATGCATGACATTTTCCGCGATTATTTGGATAAATTTATGATTGTGTATCTGGATGATATTCTGATTTTTTCGGATGACTGGGACTCTCATGTCCAGCAGGTCAGGAGGGTTTTTCAGGTTTTGCGGTCTAATTCCTTGTGTGTGAAGGGTTCTAAGTGCGTTTTTGGGGTTCAAAAGATTTCCTTCTTGGGATACATTTTTTCCCCCTCTTCCATCGAGATGGATCCTGTCAAGGTTCAGGCTATTTGTGATTGGACGCAACCCTCTTCTCTTAAGAGTCTTCAGAAATTTTTGGGCTTTGCTAACTTTTATCGTCGATTTATTGCTGGTTTTTCTGATGTTGTTAAACCATTGAGTGATTTGACTAAGAAGGGTGCTGATGTTGCTGATTGGTCCCCTGATGCTGTGGAGGCCTTTCGGGAGCTTAAGCGCCGCTTTTCTTCCGCCCCTGTGTTGCGTCAGCCTGATGTTGCTCTTCCTTTTCAGGTTGAGGTCGACGCTTCTGAAATCAGAGCTGGGGCGGTGTTGTCGCAGAGAAGTTCCGACTGCCCCGTGATGAGACCTTGTGCTTTTTTTCCCGTAAATTTTCGCCCGCCGAGCGGAATTATGATATTGGGAATCGGGAGCTTTTGGCCATGAAGTGGGCTTTTGAGGAGTGGCGTCACTGGCTTGAGGGGGCCAGACATCAGGTGGTGGTATTGACTGACCACAAAAATTTAATTTACCTTGAGTCTGCCAGGCGCCTGAATCCTAGACAGGCGCGCTGGTCGTTGTTTTTCTCTCGGTTTAATTTTGTGGTGTCATACCTACCGGGTTCTAAGAATGTTAAGGCGGATGCCCTTTCTAGGAGTTTTGAGCCTGACTCCCCTGGTAATTCTGAGCCCACAGGTATCCTTAAGGATGGAGTGATATTGTCTGCCGTTTCTCCAGACCTGCGGCGGGCCTTGCAGGAGTTTCAGGCGGATAGACCGGATCGTTGCCCACCTGGTAGACTGTTTGTTCCTGATGATTGGACCAGTAGAGTCATCTCTGAGGTTCATTCTTCTGCGTTGGCAGGTCATCCTGGAATCTTTGGTACCAGGGATTTGGTGGCAAGGTCCTTCTGGTGGCCTTCCCTGTCACGAGATGTGCGAGGCTTTGTGCAGTCTTGTGACGTTTGTGCTCGGGCCAAGCCTTGTTGTTCTCGGGCTAGTGGATTGTTGTTGCCCTTGCCTATTCCGAAGAGGCCTTGGACGCACATCTCGATGGATTTTATTTCGGATCTGCCTGTTTCTCAGAAGATGTCTGTCATCTAGGTGGTGTGTGACCGTTTCTCTAAGATGGTCCATTTGGTTCCCTTGCCTAAGTTGCCTTCTTCTTCCGAGTTGGTTCCTCTGTTTTTTCAAAATGTTGTTCGTTTGCATGGTATTCCGGAGAATATCGTTTCTGACAGAGGGACCCAATTCGTGTCTAGATTTTGGCGGGCATTCTGTGCTAGGATGGGCATAGATTTGTCTTTTTCGTCTGCTTTCCATCCTCAGACTAATGGCCAGACCGAGCGGACAAATCAGACCTTGGAGACATATTTGAGGTGTTTTGTGTCTGCGGATCAGGATGATTGGGTTGCTTTTTTGCCATTGGCGGAGTTCGCCCTCAATAATCGGGCCAGCTCTGCCACCTTGGTGTCCCCGTTTTTCTGTAATTCGGGGTTTCATCCTCGATTTTCCTCCGGTCAGGTGGAATCTTCGGATTGTCCTGGAGTGGATGCTGTGGTGGAGAGGTTGCATCAGATTTGGGGGCAGGTAGTGGACAATTTGAAGTTGTCCCAGGAGAAGACTCAGCTTTTTGCCAACCGCCGTCGTCGTGTTGGTCCTCGGCTTTGTGTTGGGGACTTGGTGTGGTTGTCTTCTCGTTTTGTCCCTATGAGGGTTTCTTCTCCTAAGTTTAAGCCTCGGTTCATCGGCCCGTACAAGATATTGGAGATTCTTAACCCTGTGTCCTTCCGTTTGGACCTCCCTGCATCTTTTTCTATTCATAATGTTTTTCATCGGTCATTATTGCGCAGGTATGAGGTACCGGTTGTGCCTTCCGTTGAGCCTCCTGCTCCGGTGTTGGTTGAGGGTGAGTTGGAGTACGTTGTGGAAAAGATCTTAGACTCCCGTGTTTCCAGACGGAAACTCCAGTATCTGGTCAAATGGAAGGGATACGGTCAGGAGGATAATTCTTGGGTGACTGCCTCTGATGTTCATGCCTCCGATCTTGTCCGTGCCTTTCATAGGGCTCATCCTGATCGCCCTGGTGGTTCTGGTGAGGGTTCGGTGCCCCCTCCTTGAGGGGGGGTACTGTTGTGAAATTGGATTCTGGGCTCCCCCGGTGGCCACTGGTGGAATTGAACTTGTGTGCATCATCCTCTCTGTTCACCTGTTCCCATCAGGATGTGGGAGTCTCTATATAACCTTGCTCCTCTGTCAGTTTCATGCCGGTCAACAATGTAATCAGAAGCCTTTCTTTGCATGTTCCTGCTACTAGACAACTCCCAGCTAAGTTGGACTTTCGTCCTTGTTTGTTTTTGCATTTTGTTCCAGTTCACAGCTGCTGTTTCGTTACTGTGTCTGGAAAGCTCTTGTGATCTGAAATTGCCACTCTGGTGTTATGAGTTAATACTAGAGTCTTAAAGTAATTTCTGGATGGTGTTTTGATAGGGTTTTCAGCTGACCATGAAAGTGCCCTTTCTGTCTTCCTGCTATCTAGTAAGCGGACCTCGATTTTGCTAAACCTATTTTCATACTACGTTTGTCATTTCATCTAAAATCACCGCCAATATATGTGGGGGCCTCTGTCTGCCTTTTGGGGAAATTTCTCTAGAGGTGAGCCAGGACTGTATTTTCCTCTGCTAGGATTAGTTAGTCCTCCGGCTGGCGCTGGGCGTCTAGGGATAAAACGTAGGCACGCTACCCGGCCACTGTTAATTGTGCGGCAGGTTTAGTTCATGGTCAGTTTAGATTCCATCTTCCAAGAGCTAGTTCTTATATATGCTGGGCTATGTTCTCTCGCCATTGAGAATCATGATAGTACGGGAAATAGAATATTATTCAATCCCCAGGACTTTATCATTATCAACAAAGCTTCGGTATCAGAAAAAACATCGTCAGTGTAGCAGAACTCCAAACGAAAAATTTCCTGAATTGTTAAGTGACCTCCATGTGACATACAAGAATGAGTAGAAATGTTCAATTTTACATTTTATATGCAATTAGGCTCAGAGGGATTTAATACATTACCTTTATCAAGAACTTAAAAAAAATATTTATAAAAAAAATGGAAAAAATATATTGTCTGTTTGAAACACAATTATTAATTCTTGGGTGGATTTGTACCAAATATAAGATACCGTAAGTTGGATTTAAGCAGTGACACAAAACTAATGATGCATCAATCATTTTTGTAATTTATATAATTTTTAGTTTTAAAGGCTTTTGTTTAATATTTAGCAAGAATAAATGAATGGGTAGTTATTCATATTCCACCACTTAAGAAAAGCAGTTCATGCAATTTTTTTAATCACAAACAGTCATGGCTGAATGTGGTGGCACCCTTGAAATTATTAAAAATTTCAATTTTTACCCTTGAAATTGTTGCAGAAAATGAAGTATTTCTCTCAGAAAATTATTGCAATTACACGTTTTATTGTACACAGGTTTATTTCCTTTGTGTGTATTGGAACAACACAAAAAGAGGAAAAAAAGGCAAATTAGATATATTTTCACACAAAAACCCCCTTCTATGGTCTTTACCAATGGGGCGTGGCGCATAGGGTAATAATGCAGAGCAGCCTAAAGACGCGCTCCTAGGGAACCCTGTGAGCTACGCCTGCTTGTAAAGTCCGTAAATATCAGCACTAAATAAAAAGGTCCATATCTCTGGAACAGTATTGGGGATTAAACGGAACCTGTCACCATGTTTTCCCAATATAAAGTATGGCCACCACTATTAGGGCCTTTTTTACGAAAAACCATAATGCTGTAAAAAAAAGTCCCTAATCCACTCTGCAGATCTCAGAAAATAGATTCTATTATACTTACCGATGGCACGGTCCGGTTCAATGGGAGTCTCTGGTCTTGATCCGGCATCTCCTCTATTTTTGAGATCTCCATCCTGCTTCACTGCTTTGGGTGGATGACGCATCCTATGTCCTCCACACAGTGTCCTCCATCTCACTCCTGCGCAGGGACCCTTCTATCTGGCCTTCCCATGGTAAAGCAAAGTACTATATTGCACATGCACCATGAAAGGCCAAAGAGCGCCAAGGACCTAGAAATAAAGCCGGCGCATGAAGGGCAGAGAAGTGCGCCTGTGTGGGAACATGATGGAAAACACTATGGATGCATAAGATGCGTCATTCACATGAAGCAGGGAAGGTGGATGAGAAGAGAAGAGGCGCCAGATCTAGACCATAGGCGCCCATCTCGCCCCATCAGAAAGTATAATAAAAGCAATTTTTTGGGGATCTGCAAACTCGATTAAAGACTTTTTTTAGAACATTCCGGTTTGTCGTAGCAAAAAGGCCCTTATTGTGGTGGCCTTACTTTATATGGGGAAAACCTGGTGACAGGTTCCCTATTAAAAATAAATAAATAAATAAAGGGAATACTCAGGGGAGCACCAAGAATAAAATAAAAGCAAAACTGGCCACTTTTGACCTGGTGACAATAACACTTTATTTTGGAAAGTTACAATTTTTTTTCCGTGAAGAGCCCTCTTAATATTTTCTACCCACCTCCAAGTTTTGGAGAAGGAAATCTTGATAACTTTAGTCCTTGTTGTTGGCCAAAGATTTTAATTATAAGGTTCCAAGGAGAATCAATCAAGTTAAGTGGTGAAACAAAACTGATAATCCATCAATAATTCTTGTTACTAATTTCATTTTTAGTTTCTTCTGGTTTGGAGACTTGAAGCTTGATTCCACTTTGGTTGTCTCAGAAATACTTATCGTAGTCCAGACCAAGCCTCCCTTGTGATATTCCTGAAAATCATGGATGGAGCGTTATGCGCCTAACACGATCCATTAGCCAAATCAAGAAATGTTAACAATTGCAATAATTTTTTTACCATTTTTTTTAAAAGAAAAGACTCTAAACTATGGTATTCTTCTGCTGCCTTGAAAGTGATAATCAGCTGGGACACATAGAAGAATATGAAATTCCGACTTCATAACAATCCTCCAATTAATCATTTCTGCTTTGACTGCACAAATATTTCAGATGATGCCACGACTCAAGTTAGACATAAATCTTCATATTTCTTAGTTGAAATATGTATTGCTAAACTAATCACGCAGATGACAGATTTCACATTCACTAAACTTTCAAGGAAATGTCAGGACATGTGCAGACTGGACAGACGATGTCTCCAAAAATAATGAAAAATATGGCGTCTGCCATCGAGGTCAGAGACATATTGGTGTTATTGGATTTCAGTTCATGTATAAGACGAGTTTGAGTGGGTTTTCCACTCCTGATATGTCATGGTGACCTGTCAGAAGACAACATTGATGAAGGCTCCGGAGCTGCTTCTTTGCCTTGAGCAAAGAGTTTTCAGATGCCTTCATCAGTTGTGGCTTCACCAAAACCAGAGGTTCTTACCTGCTTTCTCTGAATTATGGAGACCAAAGCAAAACCTTAGAGCTCCACCACTATATGACCAATAATTTTGCCTTGGTTTTGTCCTTAACATTTTTCCTTGGTTTCTCAATGATTTTCCTATATTTCATCCATGATCCATAGTAAATAAAATTGGACACTCTTTGACTTCTACCCAATCCCAGCCAATTACTGCTGCCAGTCTCCAAGTCACCAGCCAGGCACCCAACCCCACCAGTTATGCCTCTGCTTGGAATAATATAACACCCGAAGATTACTGCCACCTTTGCTTCAAGACTAGGTTTGAGTCATGACTTATGGAAACCCAAGCTTTTCTTTAAATTTCCTCTTTTAGAAAACCCATTAAAAGTGGTTGTGCTACACAGGACCTCCCATTTTTAGAATAATGGCCACCACTATTATTTGATTGCCTCTGGCATAGGATATTTCGCCCTGGAGAATCATTCAATTCCTTGATGGAAAAACGTAGCAGCTGTTCAAATTATCCATGAAATCCATGGTTGCGATAAGACCGGAAAAGCAAGATCTGATTTTCCAGAGTAATTTCCCATTTTAACTAGTTATTTTACTAATCCCCCATGTACTGTACATTAGACTAATATGAGTATGAGTATTACTCCCCCGGATTTTCAAGGGCCAGCGAGAGCTCACCGGACGCCACCGGAACCTTGACGCTTTCAACCGGGGCGGACTGTCCTCAGTGCGCCGTGCCGCCGAGGTGGGAGGGCCCACCGCCTCAGCCTTCCGGGCCAACAATCAATGAGTTCGGCTAAGAGTCTAATGTGTATGTGAGTGCTGGATGATTTTGACTGCCATTCCTTTTAATCTCCTTAAGATAAGCCACTACCAGTGGGGTCTGATAGTGGTGGTCTCATAGAGAATAGAGGTTTCTGCAGAGCTGCTGGCTGAATAGTTGGCTGAAACATTGTTTGGCTGAGAGCCATCCATGGTGTATGGGGGTCTTAAGAGTATTTACATGTTGAAACAATCAATCACAATCTTTGAAACTAGTTTAATTATATACACAGGCGAAGCATGAAAATATCAGCCTTTCCAAAAGGCACTGTATGGAGTGCATGTCTCTTAGTAGAAAAATTAAATGGGTTGTTAAGTGACCACAAGTTATCATGTATCTTCAGATAGGTGATAGTGTAACTATTGTGGGGGTCTGACTATTGGGACCTGCACTGATTGGCAGAATGGGTCACTTTTATCCCCGATGGGTTGGATTTGGAATTTTTTGGAGGCCCCATAGAGAATGAATGAAGTGGAGTTTGGATCTTCACTGATCAGTAGAGGTTCCAGCAGTTGGACCTCTACTGATCTATGCTATTACCTATCTGTTGGATAGGTAATAACTTATCCTCACTGGATAAGTTATTTCCTAATCACTTTAAATATTTGACATTCTATGAGACTGGTCAAGAGTTCTACTGTTTTTCAGTGGCCATTTGTGACAAGGACTAGAGCCACTAGATAGTCAATTGGATTTTTCAGTATTCCCTGGGATTGGTTCATAAATGGATTCAACATAGGTGTTGTGGTGTCATCATTGGCTGCCCTGACACTAGTGGGAACTGAACACAGCCTAAAACTAACTCTTTGGTTTCAAGTTCCCTCCAAACTAAAACAAAAGGAGGAAACACGAATCCACAATTAATTCTTACGAAAACCAGGGTATGATTGCAATGTAATGTAGCTGCTATTTTGTGACAATTTCATTTAGTGGTGAGTATCCTGACAAGGGGAGTAGAGGCTGTAGTTTGTTACATAGAATTCCCTTCCGAGCAGAATAAAGCACTCTCTATGTTGTGTCGGAGCACCGAGCCCTCCGGCTGGGATTCTGTTCCAGACAAACTTAGTTGCTACTTTTATAATTTTTGGTAACGGAGTGATCCCGTCTCTTGGCCTCAGCCATATTCTCTATAGAAGATGCTACGGATAAACTGGAGAAGACACATTCAACAACAATATTGATCAGATTGCAGCAGCAGCGAAGCATGGAGCAGATCTATTTTCCAGCAGGTTTTTGTTTCTGATTGACCGTGCAGCCATTAGTGTGAATGTGCTTTCCTAATGCTTTAGTAAAATTGACTTTTGAATGACAATGCACTCCCCCCTCAGGCTCACGCGATCCCATAAGTGCACCGTGAGATGTAATTTTAGTGGACCTTGCTGATCCGAGGTCACTTTATATCCCTGAAACTACAAAGTTGCTTATATATCTCGTCTTACTCAAAGTCAAGTGAAATCAATTCCGTCGCCTGCTCTTTTTATAAATCAGGGAGAAAAAAAAACCTTTAGCTGAAAAGGAAAATGTTTCTGATTATAAAAACGGAGAATTAAAAATAGAAACATATGTAGAAGTTATAAATGTTTCCTTAACCCAAACTGGAGGGATTTTCAGGATTATAAATTGATGATCTACAGTATGCCTAAAAGAGGCATAACAATCAGATGCAGAGGGTCGGACAGTGGCTTGGTCTGCTGACACCAGCGCCTATTTCCCCTGGATGTATCCTCGGACACACAGTCAGCTAAAATGTATTGCAGCGCAGAGATCCCTTGACTCCCTGCACCATGATACATGCTGCTGGCCAATCAGAGGCCGGAAGTTGACTCAGGCTTACCCGTTAAGGGCGGGACATGGCAGTGACGTCATGCACTGCCCTCGGTGGTTATGCCAAAGACAACTTCTTTTATGCACTGGCTGTAGGAGAGGACGCTGCACATTGTGGGATCAGAGGACGCAAAAAAAATTGTTTCCTTTCAAAATGTATATGAGTAGAATAGAAGGGGCCTAGGATAGAGGACATTGCACCAAGCAGGGGCAAAGAATTGTGAATATTATTAAATATAGGGGCCCATGATGAAGGACATTAATACAGAAATGGGCCCAGAATTGGGCAACATTATATTAGTTAGGGGTCCGGGATGGGGGACATTATTTACTAAGCTGGCCAGGATGGGGGACATTATACCAGAAAGGGGTCAGGATGGGGGAAATTATTTACTAAGCTGGCCAGGATGGGGGACATTACACCAGAAAGGGGTCAGGATGGGGGACATTATTATATGGGGGGTCTATCTCTCTATTGTGTAGCTATCTATTATCTATCTATCTATTATCTATCATCTATCTATTATCTATCTATTTATTTATCTATCTATTATCTATCTATGTATCTATTATCTATCTATCTATTATCTATCTATTTATCTATCTATTATCTATCTAGCTATTATCTATTATTTATCTATGTATTATCTATCTATCCATCTACCTATTATCTTTCTATTATCTATTTATCAATCTAGTATATATTATTTATCTATCTATTTATCTATTATCTATCTATTATCTATTATCTATCTGTCTTTTTATTTTCTATCTATTATCTATCTATTGATTATTGTTATCTATCTATTATCTATCTATATATTATCTATCTATAATCTATTTATCCATCATCTATTATGTATCTATCTATTATCTATCATCTATTATCTATTTATTATCTATCTATTATCTATCTATCTATTATCCATCCATTCATCCATCCATCCATCCATCCCTACATCTCTCTAGTCACCCAGAACACACATTTTACTTCTTTCTTTATAAATAATACTTTTTCTTGATTTACCCGTGCTGTTATATATTTATAACCTCGCACATATACGTAAAATCTGGGCCATTCTATGATGTATTATTAATCTGCAGGCAAAGTGGTGACAATATAATGTCACACGTTCACATGACAAGCTACATTCTGACACTCTCTCCATATAAATGTGTTTTATGCATCCTAATGGGGTTTTTTTGCATTGTAATTCTCCTTCTTGATGATTTCGTTTGGACATATTAGTATCAGTAACGATGTATATACATTGTGAGAAGATATGCCATGAATTATGGATGAAAATCAGTGACTCATTGGAATCTTTTCAAGTTAAAGGAGTCGTGTTGCATTTTGCATGCCGGCGTATATACAGGCACCATGATACAGGGCTGGAGGACTGGAGGAGATTGATATATAGTTTTGTAATATAAGATTCAGTATAACTTGTGTTTTATTCATTTTAACTTTTCCTAAGCTTAGGAGTCCAATGGAATGAGCTAGTCTGTGATTGACAGTTATGTCAGCTAGCTCCACCCTGTGGACTCCTATGTATTGAGAGAGCAAAAATTAAAATTAAATAATTTATACTAATTATTTTCCTAGAGTCCTATATATTAATCTGATCGGCCCCTCCTGCAGATCACAAGACACATTCGATGTGACAGATTTTCTATAAGTGTCATATTAGAATTTGCAATTCACCTAAAATGACCATTAAACATTGAAGAAGAGAAGGCTCATATGACCTCGGGAGGCTTCCCCATATTGTCTTGCAGCTATCACATCACATGGTATTGCACTACCAATCAGAAGGAATTATCATAGCCCCTATAAAAGCCGAGGCAGGGAATGCAGCAGCCATTTTATGGTGAATCTGGGTAGTGAAAGAACATCACAGCTCCCAGCTTTTATTCTTTTTTAGCGGCCTTCAACTTCATCTCAAGCCATGTTGACTTGATGGATCAATAATCTGTAGGAAGATTGATCTTGTACAAGCCAAGATAGGTCCACCAGGGTCTTCTCCACCATTATCTTGATAGTATCAAGCCATCAGTTTGATGGTCTTCCTTTTTAGCTTGTTCCTTCTATTCTTCCGACCATGTGTGTGACAGCACAGCAGTGAGGAAGATTAGTGTATGAGGAAAAGAGAATAGTGTCAGACATGTTTTTTATGGCACCTGGAGGACCTGAAGTACTTTTGATTCTAGACTAATCAAATTTTCTTGGAAATTTTGGTGAATCTGGCTATTTTGATTTTCAAAAGATTTGCTCAAATTATTTTAGTTAAATTATCTTAACAAGTCAACTGCTGACCGTGCGTATGACTTCTTACAACTGAGACAATCAACCACAGAGAGAGGCTGCAATGAGGTACACATTTCCCAACAGTGACCACTACAGGATAAATATAGTATTACAAGACATATGGGAAGAAAGCTCTTTTCTGCATCAAAACCAACTCAAAAGTGGAACTGCCGGGACTGCGGACTGGCACTTATACCATAAAAGTATATTTGGAGCCATTTCAAACACATTTAAACTTTCTTCAAATCAGATTGGACAATCCCTTTAAAGGGTGGTCACCAATGATAAACTAAGGAGAAGTATAATATACATTATTCAAATATATATATTGCAAATTCCTAAAGAGAAATGATTTAACTTGGCTTAAAGAATCAGTAGAGAGGTTCCAACATTTCGAAATTTGAATTGAAAAATTAGAAATTTTCAAAATTTTCGATTCTCGATGAATAAATTAATAAATAAATATGTAGAGAGAAAGAAGAGAGAGAAGCGTAAAATGGAGATGGCTTTTTTTTGGAGTGATTCGAGTGAATTAAATCACACATTGATTGGTTTTGATGAGATCTACGGATACTCGGAAATTCGACTTGAATCGATTTGATCATCTCTAAGAATTAGGTTTCCTCGACAAGTTTTCCTAAGCCGGTGACCATTAATGCGTGAGAACTGGTAACCGCCAGCTCAGAGTTCAGCCTCCGTGACCCAGTGTGAAGTGTCGGCATGATAATATCAAATTAAGTAAATAATATATGCAGAGAGGGCAGTTAAAATATTCCATCTTGTGTTAATATTCTAAAGGAATTTATCAGCTTGTAGCTTTGTGTGACCCACAGGCTGGCGTCTGATTATACTATACATTAAGGCTGAATGTAACGCTACGGCTTAGAGCATTAGCCCCTCCAAGATGCTTTAATTAAACATATGAAATGGAAGCGTTCAGATTTAATGTTACACTTGAACTATTTCAGGCTCTGTTTACGGGATGTATTTTCTCAGATGGAAGGATACTCAGAAATCAAAGACGACAGCCTGATTACCAAATGCTTCAAAGTCTGTTTAGAACATGTTTATGGTTCCAGTTCTGAGCGGCTGGTATGGTGGGGAAATATATTATTTTCATGTTATGGAAGTTAACAAAAAAAATTGTTCCCTGGAAGAAAAAATTTTTTTAGGGAAACTTTTAAAACAAAAACAATTTTTACGGAAATTTGAAGCAATTTAGATTCACTTTGTAAAACAAAAACAATTTTTAGGGAAATTTGTAAAACAAAAATATTTTTTAGGGAAATTTGTAGCAAATTTGATTCACTTTGTAAAACAAAAATTTGGGGGGGGGAAATTTGTAAAACAAAAACAATCGTTACGGAAATTTGTAGCAAATGAAATTCACTTTGTAAAACAAAAACAATTTTTAGGGATATTTATAGCAAATTCTAATTTGCTACAAATCTCTCTAAAAATTTGGATTCTAACAAATCAGAATTCTTGGGATTTGATTTCCACAAATCCAGCATAAATGTAGCCAGATTTCACTTTGCTTGATCCAATGTATTATACAAACAAATAAACTATTATAAATTTGTCTCCGTGGTCCGCCCCATACCTGTCCCACCGCCGCCTATGCCTTTCATCACTTCTCTCCATAGCCTTTAAATGTTAAACTTCTGCCCCCTCCTTCAAAAGCCACTAGAGGGAGCTATGGAGCTAATTGTAGACAGTTAACACTTTAAAATTAATGTTAAAACTGTAAACTTGTAACTTTATGAAGTACATAAAAAGGCCAAAAAGCTTTTAAGGATGCATGTGGACTGTCAGATGGAAGTTCCTTCTTTAACATAGAGATTTTAGTCCTTCGTTTGTAACATTTTAGGCTATGTGATATGTGGGGGCTGAAATAATTTGCAGAAACTTCTACATGAAAAAGATGTAAAATAAATAATACATCACAATTTATTTCATTACTTCATGATCTTACTTACAGTTTGAACTTTTGCTAATGCAATATTTCTCCTGGTTGCAGTGAGAATTTATGTCGGCCGGCCGAATTCACAAATACTCAGCATTCATCGCATTTAAAAATTGTGCTAAACTTCATACCTACATTGTAAAATACTTGTGTTAGAGCCACCTAAATCTAAAGTGAGATCCTACCATGAATTAGGTGGTGATAACGCTCTCTGAAGACAGGTCCAATTAACACTCCGCTCTCAATTAACAGAGGCAAAATGGAGATAAAATATTCCCAAATTCACTTTTTTTACATTTTATTTCCATTTTTTTTAACATATAATTACTGAATCATAGTTTTGTTTTAGTCTTACTTTTCAGCTGAGAATGGGAAAAACAATTTCTGCTTTTTTTCTTTGAGTTTATGATCCTCCGCGCAACCACCATTCTGCTGCACAGTGCATTTACAACCCCCATTCTGCAGCATAGTACATTTACAACCCCTATTCTTCAGTACAGTTCATTTGCAACATCCATTCTGCAGCACAGTGTATTTGCAACCACAGTTCTGCAGCACAATGCATTTATTACCACCATTCTGCAGTGCAATGCATTTATAACCGCCATTTTGCAGCACAGTGCATTTACAACCACCATTCTGCAGCACAGTGCATTTACAACCACTATTCTGCAGCACAGTGCATTTAAAAGCACTATTCTGCAGCACAGTGCATTTACAACCACCATTTTGCAGCACAGTGCATTTATTACCACCATTCTGCAGTGCAATGCATTTATAACCGCCATTTTGCAGCACAGTGCATTTACAACCACCATTCTGCAGCACAGTGCATTTACAACCACTATTCTGCAGCACAGTGCATTTAAAAGCACTATTCTGCAGCACAGTGCATTTACAACCGCCATTTTGCAGCACAGTGCATTTACAACCACCATTCTGCAGCACAGTGCATTTACAACCACCATTCTGCAGCACAGTGCATTTACAACCACCATTCTGCAACACAGTGCATTTACTACCACCATTCTGCAGCACAGTGCATTTACAACCACCATTCTGCAGCACAGTGCATTTACAACCACCATTCGGCAGCGCAATGCATTTACAACCGCCATTCTGCAGCACAGTGCATTTACAACCACTATGCTGCAGCGCAGTGCATTTACAACCACTATTCTGCAGCACAGTACATTTACAACCCCTATTCTTCAGTACAGTTCATTTGCAACATCCATTCTTCAGCACAGTGTATTTGCAACCACAGTTCTGCAGCACAATGCATTTCTTACCACCATTCTGCAGTGCAATGCATTTACAACCGCCATTTTGCAGCACAGTGCATTTACAACCACCATTCTGCAGCACAGTGCATTTACAACCACCATTCTGCAGCACAGTGCATTTACAACCACCATTCTGCAGCACAGTGCATTTACAACCACCATTCTGCAGCACAGTGCACTTACAACCACCATTCTGCAGCACAGTGCATTTACAACCACCATTCTGCAGCGCAATGCATTTACAACCGCCATTCTGCAGCACAGTGTATTTACAACCACTATTCTGCAGCACAGTGCATTTACAACCACCATTCTGCAGCGCAATGCATTTACAACCACCATTCTGCAGCACAGTGCATTTACAACCACCATTCTGCAGCACAGTTCATTTACAACCACCATTCTGCAGCACAGTGCATTTACAACCACCATTCTGCAGCACAGTGCATTTACAACCACCATTCTGCAGCACAGTGCATTTACAACCACCATTCTGCAGCACAGTGCACTTACAACCACCATTCTGCAGCACAGTGCATTTACAACCACCATTCTGCAGCACGGTGCACTTACAACCGCCATTCTGCAGCACAGTGCATTTACAACCACCATTCTGCAGCGCAATGCATTTACAACTGCCATTCTGCAGCACAGTGCATTTACAACCACTATTCTGCAGCACAGTGCATTTAAAATCACCATTCTACAGTAGAGTGCATTTACAACCACCATTCTGCAGCACAGTGCATTTACAACCCCCATTCTGCAGCACAGTGCATTTACAACCACCATCCTGCAGCACAGTGCATTTACAACCACCATTCTGCAGCACAGTGCATTTACAACCACCATTCTGCAGCACAGTGCATTTGCGTACATTATGTACCAACTGTTGAGGAATTAAAAGTCAATATCAAAAGGGGCATTTACAATTTAGTCTCAGGGCAAATGCCAGTGGCTGGTGATGGGTCTTGGCAGAGTAAATCAAACATACCGAAGTATTTAGGCCTTTACCGTACCTATGTGTTGAATAGCTATTGTTCCAATATGGCGGCACTTTGAGTATCTTAGGGTTCATGATATGGAACCATAGGAACATTGTTTGATCTTCCCATCACAGTTCAGGTCACATCTTCCAAACTATAATTCCCTGTGCGACTTCCCTAATAATTTGTTCTTTGCTTTCATGACCTTGACAGTAATTCAGCATAATGGGATAATATAAAACGTAACTTTTAATAATTCAAAGTTCCATAAAAAACAAATCACCCAAGTGAACAAAACACACAAACTGGGGCAGAGTCTCAACCATAAGGTGTAATGGTCCCTAGAGACTGATAAGCCCCTCACAGGATTAAAAGGATCCCGACTACAAAAATGCTGACGAGATACACATTACTGAGGTATGGTACTGTATATAAGAAGACTGTGAAACTGTTTGTACGTTACAACAACAACAGTTACCATACGCTCAGTCGCATGTAAGAACAAAAGAACAGTTATGGCAAACACTGTAAGAAATGCCTACTGATACTTATAAGCATAATAAAGGAACAGTCTCACCAATTCCACAGGAAAAGCGACGGAACACCAGATATTCTCTTGTTAAGCAGATATCCAGAAGGCGAAGGGAAGACAGTCCCTATGTCAATCCCTATGGGGCTATCAATAGACTATCCCCAATGCTCCTGCCCTTACAAGGGCAGTCCACAACTACCCCTGTGTATAGAAATGCCCTGCACTCTCCCTATGATTTTGTCGTTGCTTTCATGACCTTGACCCATCCCCACTTCTGCTGAAGGTCAGTCCTTAGGCACTTGCCTAAAATTTATAACTCAAACCTAAGTAGTTACATTGTTATGCCGGAACATTTGTACTTTTCCACATTGTTTAGGGAAATGTACAGACATTTATTGGAATTCATAACTCTTAAATTCCCAGTCCCAGCGACGGAGCGATCCATAATTTCTCCATTGCCCCTCCTCGACACATACATATGGCTTGCGTCCCACCTCACTGTTGTAATCTTCATAAAAATGCTGGTTCTTCTCTAAAGTCACACAGACATGCGGTACCAGGGGAGCTATGAACACCAGCAGTAATGCATGGTCCATGAGCGGAAATGGGAACCGTTCCAAATCTGGCTCTTAAGCAGAAAACAACAACAACGTAAAGAAGCTTTTAACATTTGACTTTGAATACAACTCTTACCACTGCGACCGAAGAAAAGGCAGAAGAGCGGCCGAGGCTAAGTGGCTTCAGACTTCCCCAGGACGGCATTGGTTCAGACCTGGCAATCACCATCTCCCCAGGTGTGAAGATGCGGATGTCTGGATATCACGCTGTCTCTGTCCTTCAATGTATTAGTTTTTCTAGATACAATTGACATTTATCTTCATCTAAAAGTTTTAAAGGGAATTTGTCACCAGGTTTTTGCTACCTGATCTGATCTGCATGATGTAGGGGCAAAGAATCTCATTCTGGCAATGTGTCACTTAGTGTGCTGCTTTCTACAGTTTTGATTAAAAACTATTTTCTCTGCTGTAGCTCTGCTGAGCTCTGTACAACCACGCCCACACCACTGATTGGCAGCTTTCTGCGTACACTGTGCATGGGCCAATCAGTGGTGGGGGCGTGGCTGGACTACATGGCAGCAGCTTTACTAGTCCTGTAGAAATAATCTCCTGCTGATAAAATTATTATTTTATAAAAACTACAGCAAGCAGACTAGAAAGTGACACATCGCCAGAATCAGGATCTCTTTCTCTACATTTTGCTGTTCTCGTAATAAGTATCAAAAACTGCTGACAGATTCCATTTAATTAGGACATGAATCAGCGTTCCCATAGGGAAATAGGTAATCCTGCACCAGCTCAAAACATTGCGCCATTTTCACTTTCACTAACGCGTTTCCAACTAGTTTTAGCTCGGAGTTAGAGCTGAAAATGTTTACATTCAAGTGAATAATGGCAAAAGGTTTGAGTCAAAATTATTAGAATTTTTTTTTTTATTTGATGTTGAGTTTAGATACTACCTACAGATTGAAATCCAACAAGCCTTCTCTGGCAATAAAGTAAACAGGTAATTCCAGCTTCTACCAATGAAAAAAATCATGAGAAAACATATTTATTTGATTATTCTAAAATTAAAAAAAAGAAAGTTAAAAGAAACAGTCATCCTACGCATTTCTAGCCCATAAATGATCCTTAGTCATAGCCTTCTCTACACTTTTCCCAATGGAACCATGTCTTGCCGATACATTGAATGCACCCCAATGAATTTCCACAGAGTTTGTAATTTCCTCTATGAGGCTGCTCACACAATAGAGTGCATTGCAATCCAATGGGGGCACCGATTTGTGGATCCGGCTCTTGATAAGTCCACGACTCCATCTAATAGTTAAGTCTTTAGTTAGCACCCAACCAAAACTACGGTCCACAACCAACCCTTCCTCTACATTCTGAAATTATTAAGGCTCGTAAAACTTAGTATTAAGATAGACGAGGGTATACAGTCGTGATAGAAGAAACCGTGCTATCATAGTGATATTACCAGCAGAACCAGGGACCCACCACACCCGAGGCGCGTTTCGCTGTGGAAAGCTTTGTCCAGGAATTCTGAGTTAATAGAAGGGGTCCTACGTTCAGGCATCTCATTTCAGAGTAAACAGAAGTTATAAAGAGCATCTCTCATCCTGGAGGACCTATCTTTTCCTGATTTACACAGACAGTCCATTAATTTGAATGAACAACATGTAATGCTTGATTTTACCAGTGGCAGTGCTGCAGGGAGAGTGAACACTTACAGCCAGGTCGATTTGCTGATCACAGGGAGTTCCAGCTCATCGTCAAGTCATTGGAGAGTGGAGACCTTTTAAGCATCAAAATGAAGGTGAGTCAGAAACAGAGGTGTCACACTTATTATATTATAGGCATGCGATGAGGAATTTAATTTATGATCCAGCTCAAATTTAATAAAGTCATTTGCAGATAACTATAATGAAGGGCAGCTCAAAAATAAAGAGCAAAACATAAAAGGAAATTAAAACTAACCCTCGTCTCCTGGGACTCAGATCTCTACAATATAAGAGATGACATGGAGAAATCGCCCAAGACCGAAGACGAATAATGGTTCATATGACAACGTGACTCAAGTATCTAGCAGAATTTGTCTCGTGCAGAACTCCCCTGATTCCTCAGTATCTTTAGACATACGGAGTATTCATCAAGTCTTCCCAATGTCAAGTTTGCTCATCATTACTAATACCTTTTCAGTGGGGGCTGCAGGGTAGAGGGTCTCTTAAAGGACTGTTTTGCTAAAATGTAACTTTCGTGTTTATTGATGCCTTCCTCAAAAGCCATGCATTATTTAAGACCGCAATCATTTGCCTGCCAAGGCGGTATTATTCTAGGGAGACTGCCTTCTGCATTCAGCTGACGGTGCTCTCCAAAATAATGATTTAAGATTTCCTTGAGACATATTAAAATACATATAGTAAAGAAAGTGCCTAAGATTAGTGTCTTCTGTCTGCAGCGCTGGCACCAATGAACACATTTAAAGACTCAATAAACTAAAAATATGGAGATTGTCGCTGATGTTTAGAGACAAGGAGATGAAATGCTATTGTTTGGCTGCTCTTTGCTTTGTTTTGCTGTAGCAGTAGTGGACTTAGGCTCAGTGGGCATTACATTTGAGTCTTCCATTGGAGGTACACATGGGAACATTATATACCACCAACAGAGGCTCCTCCATTTTCCACTGCACAGGCAAATAGTGTCAATTGATCTCCATGGGGTCGTGGAATGCTGCAGCTAGCCATACATATTTTTGCTGTTAGAAATAGCAGATCTTTAGAGGAGTGATGCTGCCCTGAATGATCTTCAGAGGAATGGTGCTGCCCAAATGGTCCTCATTCATGGACCGCCATTCTTAGCAGTGGGACCCCAACCAATAAGGCATTTATTACCTATCTCGCTGTAAATGTGAGACAACCTCAACCATCTTGAGCATCAATGATACATGAACAGGACATCTGACCTCTTGGAGGGTAGGGGACCACTGATGGCCAATGAGGGGTGGTAGCACTCGGCTCATAATGTGATTCTCATAGTGAAGCAAGTGATGGCCACGACGTGGGGAGTATCAGTGCAAGAACCAGGCTTTCAGATATGTTCTATGAATATGGAGATTGGAGTATCTCTTTAAGGTCTTGATGCCACAGAGTTATCATCCATGGGTTAGTAAGTAGCACATGGTATATTGCTGCACTAGCCTTTTAATGTGCCATTGTACTAGGCTGCGACTGGAGATTCTGGAACGCGGGGTCATCATGACTTTGAACATGTCAACTCTCGAGAGACGGCATTTCCACCAGAGAGAAAAACTCGGGATGCAGATTTGCAAAAGCTATTGAGGATTCGGCTGATGTCATCAATTTTAAAGGAACGCAGATCAAGTGGTTTATGAACTGCAGCAAATCCCTCTGATTGAATTACAGTCCTCATATCCAATTCACGAGAGTTTATTGTTACCTGACTGCTACAGAGATAAAAATGAATATTACAGCATTCAAAGTACATAAAAATGGATTGAAGTTCGCTAAACGGCTTCATGTAAGCGTAATTTTCAGGCATCTCAGGCCAGAATAAAGAAAAAAGTTATTAAATTGTTATGTGTTGTAAATGGAGAAAATATATCAAGTATTTGCTGGAGCACAAATAGATATTAAAAACGGATGGAACAAATGGGAGCACAAAAGGCTTCGCTGTGTTGGGGGAGAGCCAAAGATTACAGCTCCTAATTATACGTTATTTATCCGGGTTCCTGGCTAAAAACACAATTGGCGAGGCATCGGATAAAACCCAAATGGGGCCATGGCATAGGCTGTTGCCCCTTTGTCCAGTTGTTTCTTCTGTTAGGAGAGATGAGGGGTGCACAGTGTGAGCATCGCTGCCTATTTTTAGACAGGGAACCCCAACTCTGTCGGATACTTCGTCCATCACCTCCTCCTTCTGTCCCCACTGTAGTGTGTTGTAGAAAAGGTAGTCTTTAATCAGTTTTTCAAACCTGAGAGCTAACAGGAAATCAGAAGCATTTAAGCTGTCAAACATGAGAACAGGAAATCAGAAGCATTTAAGTTCTCAAACCTGAGAGCTAACAGGAAATCAGAAGCATTTAAGTTCTCATACCTGAGAGCTAACAGGAAATCAGAAGCATTTAAGTTCTCAAACTTGAGAGCTAATAGGAAATCAGAGGCATTTAAGTTCTCATACCTGAGAGCTAACAGGAAATCAGAAGCATTTATGTTCTCATACCTGAGAGCTAACAGGAAATCAGAAGCATTTATGTTCTCATACCTGAGAGCTAACAGGAAATCAGAAGCATTTATGTTCTCATACCTGAGAGCTAACAGGAAATTAGAAGCATTTATGTTCTCATACGTGAGAGCTAACAGGAAATCAGAAGCATTTGTGTTCTCATACCTGAGAGCTAACTTGAAATCAGAAGCATTTAAGTTTTCAAACCTGAGAGCTAATAGGAAATCAGAAGTATTTACGTTCTCATACCTGAAAGCTAACAGAAAATCAGAAGCATTTAATTTCTCATACTTGAGAGCTAACAGGAAATCAGTAGCATTTAATAATATATAATAACATTTTTGGAAGGTGACTCAATATTGTATTCCCATCTGTATGAGTGGTGTCATAGCACTGGGATATGATTGTTGCTGAGTCTGACCTTTGGGATCCCAAGGATAAAAGGACTGACTTCAGTGTTGCATCAGACTAGTGGTCATCAGTTATCTTTCTTCATGAGGCCATTATATCAGAATCTGCAATAATTAAAGGGAATATGTCAGTGGGATCAGCCCTCCTAAGCCGTCTATATTGGCACGTAGGTCACAGGAAGCCGAACAAAATGACACTTTGATATCTGCGATCCGATGTTTTATTCCAGAGAAATCCACCTTTTTTAAGCTGTTAAGATCTACGGGCTGGACATAGATCTCCCTGAGAATCTGCCTCTAAAGATTATTGTAAATGACAGGGGAGTTACCAGTGTGAGACATGTAATAACTGACAGTCTGCTTTCCTGATCTACATGTCTCACACTGGTAACACCCGCTTTGATTTACAATAATCTCTGGAGGCAGATTCTTGGGGAGATCTATGCCCGGCCCATAGATCTTAACAGCTCATTTACATATTAAGAAAAATGTAGATTTCTCTGGAATAAGACATCGGATCGCAGATATCAAGGTGCTATTTTACTCAGTTTTCTATGACCTACGAGAAGATATAGATGGCTTAGGAAGGTTGATCCTACTGATAGATTCCCTTTAAGTGATGGCATAAGCTAGAGATACAGCGCAGGACTAAAAAAACATGGTTACTTTCTTCCAAAAGCAGCGCCACAGGTTGTGTGCGGTATTACCATGGGGTTCACGATTCTGAAAAAAACAGTCACTTATTCTCATTCCGGACATTTTATAATTATTTGATAATATATCCTTGATTTATAATTATCAATTTTGCAATCCATTCTGTGGGGTTGTGTTAATAATACGCCATGTACATTAATCTGATACAACATGATAGAAATTCATGATCCATATAGATAATAAATCAGAAGGTGGCAGCAATGAGTCTTTGTAACCTGAGAGCAGAATTTTGAAATCAGCTCTGAAGTATTAGGAAGGATGTAAAGATAACTAAAGGAACAGTGATTCCACATGATTTAGATCATGCTCTATGCAGACTGTAAACCAGAAGGAGCGATGAGTTCTTGTAACCCGAGAGCTAATAGGAAACCAACAGAATTTTAAATTCAGCTCTGGAGTATTATACAGGGTTTACAGATAACTAATTTATTCTATATTATATGAAGATTCAGATTGAGTTTTATGCAGACTTTGAACCAACAGGTGGCAGCAATGAATTCTTGTAACCTGAGCGATGACAGGAAACGAGTAGAATTTTAAATTCAGCTCTGAAGTATTAAACAGGAATAGAAACAAGTAAAGTGTCTCCGCATTATATAGAGATCTGCTTATTTCCTGATTGCACTAAGTGTATAGTGTCGGTGTGTCCCTGGAGGGCCCGGCATTGTGTAGGTGTCAGTGTCCTGCGCTCTTCCTCCGATGTCTCTCCTGTGCACATTGCTGCGGGTGCATTTTGCATCAGTGGCCCTGTGCTGATTTAGCAATGTGTCAATGTTCTGCTTAGCTTATTAGTCTGTTACATTCTCCCTTTGCTGCAGAGAACCTGCACCTAGTGATGGATTAATGCCGGACATTTACACGCTGCAGGCACCGGAGGCCTTGTCCCAGTTAACTCTTTGTCTTCCACATTCGCACTTGTATTTTTCCTCTGCAGTAATTTGTTGCAGACATTGTAGTTTTTTTTTAAGTGCAATTTTCCAACCAAACTAGTTTTGCCGCAGGCATCATTTTCCCTATTGACTTTAATACATAGTGACATCACTACAAAGTGGGAACCATTAGGTCTAGGGCGTAAGCAAAAAAGATAAATCTGAAAGTGGGAATGGGACATGACGGGAGGATGCTTTATTTTTTTCATATTCCTAAAAGAGTAACAACACTTTTTGAAAAGTTTAGAAAAGCTTAGAATAGTTGTCCCCTTCCTTTAGGGCAGCACAGTGGCGCAGTGGTTAGCACAGCAGCCTTGCAGCGCTGGAGTCCTGGGTTCTAATCCCACCTTGGACAACATCTGCAAAGAGTTTGTATGTTCTCTCCGTGTTTGCGTGGGTTTCCTCCGGGCACTCCGGTTTCCTCCCACATTCCAAAGCCATACTGATAGGGAATTTAGATTGTGAGCCCCATCGGGGACAGCGATGATAATGTGTATAAACTGTAAAGCGCTGCGTAATATGTTAGCGCTATATAAAGATTATTATTATTATTTAGAAGTTTTGATCCACTGATCATTTAGCGTAAAGGCAGAATCACCAACAAACTTTGTACTGACCCTGTACACCATTCTGCTCATGCTCCAGGGTTAGTTCCCATTTCTTTCAAGCAAATGATGGGGGTCTCAGGATGTGGGGATTCTCCAATCGTAACTGCTGATCAGTGGATTCAACTTATCCAAACTTTTAAAAAAGTTATTACTGTTTAAATCCATGTGTCTTGCTCCAAGTTTGATCCAACAGCTCTTGCCCCAGGTATTTTATTATTATCTATTATTATTATTATAGAACCATATATTCCATGGTGCTTTACATGTGAGGAGGGTTTTACATAATAAGAAACAAGTACAGTACTCTTGAACAAAACGAGTCAGTGACTGGTACATGAGGAGAGAGGACCCTGCCCGAGAGGGCTCTCAGTCTACAAGGGATGGGTGAGGATACAATAGGTGCGGGCAGAGCTGGTCGTGCAGCGGTTTGGTGGATCGGTGGTTACTGTAGGTCATAGGCTTCTCAGAAGACGTAGATCTTCAGGTTCCTTTTGAAAGTTTCCATGGTAAGTGAGAGTCTGATATGTTGGGGTGATGCACGGGAGAAAGCTTGTATGCGATTATGGGAAGAGATAAGAGGGGAGTAGAGAAGGAGATCTTGTGAGGATCGGAGGTTGCATGTAGGTAAGTACTGGGAGACGAGGTCACAGATGTTTGGCGGACACAGGTTGTGGATGGCTTTGTATGCCATGGATAGGGTTTTGAACAGGAGTCTCTGGGTAGGGGTGAGTCAGTGAAGGGATTGACAGAGGGGAGAGGCCGTAGATTTGCAGCAGAATTTAGAGTAGATTGGAGGGGTGCGAGAGTGTTAGAGGGGAGGCCACAGAGCAGGAGGTTGCGGTAGTCAAGGCAGGAGATGATGTGTGCATGAACTAGTGTTTTTGCAGATTCTTGGTTGAAGAATGTACGGATCCAGAAAATATTTTTGAGATGAAGTCAGCAAGAGGTGGAAAGGGCTTGGATATGTGGTTTGAAGGAGATATCAGGGTTACCCCGAGTCAGCGAGCTTGCTGGATTGAGGAGAGTGGGCAGCCATTGACTTTGATGGATAGGTCTGTTAGGTGGGCTGAGATGAGGGAAAGATGATGAAATTGGTGAGGAACTGTTTATATGTGATGAAGTGATTGTTGGAATTGGATCTTTTCTATTTCTGCTCAGCAACCCTGGAAGTCCGCCTCAGTTCTTTAGTCAGGCTGGTGTGTAAGGGTTGACTGTTGATTGTACGAGCTTTGGTATGTGTGAGGGGGGACGACCGATTGGAGAGCTGCAGCTGTTGTGGTGTTTTACAAAGTGACAGCAGCAACTGCATCGTGTAAAAAACTTGTGAGAAAGTGACTGTGAGTCAAAGTGGTTGAGAAATAAAATAAAAATAGGGCATAACACAATGTATTAGATTTATCCTTTATCAAAAAGGAATTTGGACACTAAATGTTTATATAATAGAAAGAGGTAGAGATGTTTATAACCTGAATACAAAGGGAATAGGACCATGAGAAAACATTCAGCGATTCCCCGACACCAGGAAATCCCCATTACTGTGACTTGTGTGGTCCTAGCAGTTGGATTCCTGCAGTTTTAAACCTTTATGGCATATTCTATATGAATATTGATGGGGCACATTCATTTGACTTTGGTTTTAGCTACACTGCCAAGAATGACATGGCCAAAAACACACAAAGCTTACTGTTAATTGCTACATTTTTCTACATTTTTCCAGCAATTTGCAGTAAATCATATGTTAGTTTTGTTATGAGAGTCTTAGCCTCGCGACAAGAGCTGAAGTCCACTATAAAGAGTTAGATCCACACTGTTCTGATTTTGGTAAGTCAGAAAGAAAAAAAAGTCCAGCTAACTCACTGCAGGTGCACAGATCACACGGCCTGTGTAGCAAAGACCAAAGGAAAGCCAGCGGACAGTATCCGGTAAACTTTAGCAAAAGAAATTCAGCTCCCATAATCCGGTAAAGATTCAAATAAATAGATAGAACTGAAGACAAAAACAAAAAATACAACACATTTCAGGTCAGTAGTGATCCTTCTTCTTTATAGCATTTTGAAGGATCACAACTGATCCAAAATGCTTTGCAATTTTATGTATTTTTGTCTTGTGTTCCATCTCCGTAGAATTTGCAATAAAGCCTATTGAAAAGTTTACCAGATATTTCTTTGGGATTGAAATCTTAGCACTTTCTATGCTTAAGAATCCAGCGCCAAACCTGTGAGCTGTGATGCTACTGATCATTCTGCCTCCTTGTACTAAGTGAGCGTGATCCGTGCACCGCACGTAGTCATCCCACAACGGCTAAAGTCAGGGGTTTCCAGGAATGGTTCGGAGCAGAGCAGGTGTGTAAGCACAATATGGGTGGTGGAGGCTGAGCAGATCTGCATGAAATGTTCCATGGTGACATGTTCACTGAGCACTACCGCGCCTTCACCAACAATACTCCATCTTTATAAAAACAAGCTGGAAATGCAGGGAAAACACAACAGAAAGTGACAATTGTGCCCAGAGAATAGTCAGGAGCAATGAAGGCAAAATAATAGTAAAAAATAATAATAACTCAACCAGAGCGATGTTCTCATGGAATATTCTATGGTTTCTGGGGAGATCACCCACCTGTTTTCTTCCAAGGGTAACGGTGTGGGAGAGGATTAGAGAAGCACAATCCATTTACTGGTTTGGTCTCATTTTCCATCACTCCTTCTGGAGATTGCTAGGCAGGGCCGGACTGGCCATCGGGCACTTCTGGCAAATGCCAGAAGGGCCGGTGCCAGTAGTGGGCCGCTGAACTGTTCCTCCCCCTCCCCCCCCCGCCCCCGCCAGTGCCGCCGCCGCCGCCGCATTTAACTATACCGGCGTCTATGACGCCGGTATAGTTCAATGCAATGATGGAGGAGAGAGCGTCACCTGACGCCCCCTCTCCCATCATTCCCCGCTCTGCCTCTGACACTGCGGGTGCGCGATGACGTCATATCATCGCGCACCTGCTGTGTCCCGGGCAGACTGCAGCCGCCGAACAGGAGACAGGAGCCAGGAGCAGCGCGCAGCGCGGGCAAAAGGAAAGGTGAGGAGAGTGTTTTTTTTTTTTTAACTGGACTGTGGGCCATTATCGGGGGGGGGGGAGATGTGGACTCTGCTGTATACACCCCTGTGTGGGCTCTGCTATATACACCCCTGTGTGGGCTCTGCTATATACACCCCTGTGTGGGCTCCGCTGTATACACCACTGTGTGGGCTCTGCTGTATACTGTGTGGGCTCTGCTGTATACTGTGTGGGCTCTGCTGTATATACCCCTGTGTGGGCTCTGCTGTATATACCCCTGTGTGGGCTCTGCTGTATATACCCCTGTGTGGGCTCTGCTGTATATACCCCTGTGTGGGCTCTGCTGTATATACCCCTGTGTGGGCTCTGCTGTATATACCCCTGTGTGGGCTCTGCTGTATATACCCCTGTGTGGGCTCTGCTGTATACTGTGTGGGCTCTGCTGTATACTGTGTGGGCTCTGCTGTATATACCCCTGTGTGGGCTCTGCTGTATACTGTGTGGGCTCTGCTGTATATACCCCTGTGTGGGCTCTGCTGTATATACCCCTGTGTGGGCTCTGCTGTATATACCCCTGTGTGGGCTGGGCTGTATATACCCCTGTGTGGGCTGGGCTGTATATACCCCTGTGTGGGCTGTGCTGGATATACCACTGTGTGGGCTCTGCTGTATATACCCCTGTGTGGGCTCTGCTGTATATACCCCTGTGTGGGCTCTGCTGTATACTGTGTGGGCTCTGCTGTATACTGTGTGGGCTCTGCTGTATATACCCCTGTGTGGGCTCTGCTGTATATACCCCTGTGTGGGCTCTGCTGTATATACCCCTGTGTGGGCTCTGCTGTATATACCCCTGTGTGGGCTCTGCTGTATATACCCCTGTGTGGGCTCTGCTGTATATACCCCTGTGTGGGCTCTGCTGTATATACCCCTGTGTGGGCTCTGCTGTATATACCCCTGTGTGGGCTCTGCTGTATATACCCCTGTGTGGGCTCTGCTGTATTTACCCCTGTGTGGGCTCTGCTGTATATACCCCTGTGTGGGCTCTGCTGTATACTGTGTGGGCTCTGCTGTATATACCCCTGTGTGGGCTCTGCTGTATACTGTGTGGGCTCTGCTGTATATACCCCTGTGTGGGCTCTGCTGTATATACCCCTGTGTGGGCTCTGCTGTATATACCCCTGTGTGGGCTGGGCTGTATATACCCCTGTGTGGGCTGGGCTGTATATACCCCTGTGTGGGCTGTGCTGGATATACCACTGTGTGGGCTCTGCTGTATATACCCCTGTGTGGGCTCTGCTGTATATACCCCTGTGTGGGCTGGGCTGTATATACCCCTGTGTGGGCTGGGCTGTATATACCCCTGTGTGGGCTGGGCTGTATATACCCCTGTGTGGGCTGGGCTGTATATACCCCTGTGTGGGCTGGGCTGTATATACCCCTGTGTGGGCTGGGCTGTATATACCCCTGTGTGGGCTGGGCTGTATATACCCCTGTGTGGGCTCTGCTATATACACCCCTGTGTGGGCTCTGCTATATACACCCCTGTGTGGGCTCTGCTATATACACCCCTGTGTGGGCTCCGCTGTATACACCACTGTGTGGGCTCTGCTGTATACTGTGTGGGCTCTGCTGTATATACCCCTGTGTGGGCTCTGCTGTATATACCCCTGTGTGGGCTCTGCTGTATATACCCCTGTGTGGGCTCTGCTGTATATACCCCTGTGTGGGCTCTGCTGTATATACCCCTGTGTGGGCTCTGCTGTATATACCCCTGTGTGGGCTCTGCTGTATACTGTGTGGGCTCTGCTGTATATACCCCTGTGTGGGCTCTGCTGTATACTGTGTGGGCTCTGCTGTATATACCCCTGTGTGGGCTCTGCTGTATATACCCCTGTGTGGGCTGGGCTGTATATACTCCTGTGTGGGCTGGGCTGTATATACCCCTGTGTGGGCTGGGCTGTATATACCCCTGTGTGGGCTGGGCTGTATATACCCCTGTGTGGGCTGGGCTGTATATACCCCTGTGTGGGCTGGGCTGTATATACCCCTGTGTGGGCTGGGCTGTATATACCCCTGTGTGGGCTGGGCTGTATATACCCCTGTGTGGGCTGGGCTGTATATACCCCTGTGTGGGCTGGGCTGTATATACCCCTGTGTGGGTTGGGCTGTATATACCCCTGTGTGGGCTGGGCTGCATATACCCCTGTGTGGGCTGGGCTGCATATACCCCTATGTGGGCTGTGCTGTATATACCCCTGTGTGGGCTGTGCTGTATATACCCCTATGTGGGCTGTGCTGTATATACCCCTATGTGGGCTGGGCTGTATATACCCCTATGTGGGCTGGGCTGTGCTCTATATACCCCTGTGTGGGCTGGGCTGTGCTCTATATACCACTGTGTGGGCTGGGCTGTGCTCTATATACCCCTGTGTGGGCTGGGCTGTGCTCTATATACCCCTGTGTGGGCTGGGCTGTGCTCTATATACCCCTGTGTGGGCTGGGCTGTGCTCTATATACCCCTGTGTGGGCTGGGCTGTGCTCTATATACCCCTGTGTGGGCTGGGCTGTGCTCTATATACCCCTGTGTGGGCTGGGCTGTGCTCTATATACCCCTGTGTGGGCTGGGCTGTGCTCTATATACCCCTGTGTGGGCTGGGCTGTGCTCTATATACCTCTGTGTGGGCTGGGCTGTGCTCTATATACCCCTGTGTGGGCTGGGCTGTGCTCTATATACTCCTGTGTGGGCTGGGCTGTGCTCTATATACCCCTGTGCGGGCTGGGCTGTGCTCTATATACCCCTGTGCGGGCTGGGCTGTGCTCTATATACCCCTGTGTGGGCTGTGCTCTATATACCCCTGTGCGGGCTGTGCTCTATATACCCCTGTGCGGGCTGTCCTCTATATACCCCTGTGTGGGCTGTGCTATATTATGCAGGCTGTGCTATATACTATAGGGGGTATATTATATTCTATGGGGGAGGCCATGTTATATACTATGTGGCTGTGTTATATACTATTGCGGGGGTATATTATATTCTGTAGGGGGAGGCTGTGTTATACTATGGGGGTATATTATATTCTATGGGGGAGGCTGTCTTATACTATGGGGGGCTGCATTATATATTATGGGGAGGTGGGCTGTATTATATTCTATGGGGGGCTGTATTAGATTTTATGAGGGATGATTGCATCATACTCTGATGGGGCTGCATTACATTCTATGGGGAGGTGGGCTGTATTCTATTCTATTTGGGGCTACATTAAATTCTATGGGGGGGCTGTATTATATATATATTCTATGAGGGGTGATTTCATCATACTCTATTGGGGGGGCTGCATTATATTCTATGGGGGGTTACATTATACTCTGTAGGGTGGTGGCTGCATTATACTGTATGTGGGCTGCATTATACTGTATCGAGGACTATGGGGAATACATTATACTATATGAAGAACTATGGGGTGCATTATACTATGGGAAGTGAATTGTACTACATGGATGACTATGGCGGTGCATTATACTATATGGAGCACTATGAGGAGTGTATTATGCTCTGTGGAGGACTGAGCAGTGTATTTTAATATATGGAGGACTATGGTGCACATTATAATATATGGAGGACTATGGGGTATATTTTACTAAACAAGTAAAATGCTGCATATTCAGATTGTTTTTGCCGGAACAAAAATCATTGTTCTCAGCAGCACATCGCCGATGTAAACTGTAGATGTGCTGCTGATAACATGATACTGTATGGTGATCTGTTAGTGATCGTTCTGTCCCATCATTCTGTCTCAGACGGTGGAAAGAGGCCGGGAAACAAGCGTTGAACAACTTCAGTATGGTCGATCAAACTCATTTAGCGGCCTGAGATCAGCGCATGTAAGTAAATACAACCGAAATGCTTTTGTGTGATGTGCAGTATGTTAGCATTTGGGGCCCCATTTTAAACTTTGCCTAGGGCCCCACTTTGCCTAAAACCGGCCCTGCCTACAAGTGTACAAAGGTATTATACAGTCACCGTGTGACAAGTGGGCCTGTGTAACTTCAAATGCCAGGGCTGAATTTTAGTCCCAGTCCGGCCCTGTTGCTAGGGGAATATATACATCAATTAATCCTCCTCCAAAGCTGTCCTTATAAATAATGAGGCTGTCACCACATTAGTAGTTTTGGAAGACCCTCGAAAACGCTGTACTAATGTTTCCTCTAGTTTGTTTTTCTAATGTATGAGCCATTGTGTTACGTATCCGTCTCCAGAATCCACAATGAAAACTTCATAGATCATTAAATAGACCTTTTGGTCTGGTATAGATGCTCTATTTACGTTGAAAATCCATGTAAGATGACTGCAAAATCCTTTATGAAGATTTCATTTATTCTCTACTCATTTAGCCTGATTGTAATGCCCTCAGGGTTCCCCCTCCCTGCTGCTGCTGAGTCTACATGTTCTAAGGCTGATTGGCAGCTCCTCAGTGTTCCCCCTCCCTGCTGCTGAATCTCTGCCTGCCTAGCCTGACAGCCACTCAATATCCCTCCTCCCTGCTGCGAAATCTCCACCCAGTTATTATGATTGACAGCTCCTCAGTGTTCCCCCTCCCTTCTGCTGCTGAATCTTCATTCAGCTAGATTGATTCACAACTCCTCATGGTTCCCCCTCTCTGCTGCTACTACTAAATCTCCTCCAACCTAGACAAATTGACAGCTCTTCAGTGTTCCCCCTCCCTGCTGCTGAATCTCTGCTTGCCTAGCCTGACTGACAGCCACTCAGTAACCCTCCTCCCGGCTGCTAGGTCTCCACCCAGTTATTCTGATTGACAGCTCCTCAGTGTTCCCCCTCCCTGCTGCTGAATCTCTGCCTGCCTAGCCTGACAACCACTCAATATCCCTCCTCCCTGCTGCTAAATCTCGACCCAGTTATTCTGATTGACAGCTCCTCAGTGTTACTCCTCCCTTCTGCTGCTGAATCTTCATTCAGCTAGATTGATTCACAACTCCTCAGACTTCCTCCTCCCTGCTGCTACTAAATCTCCATCAACTTAGACAAATTTACAGTTCTTCAGTTTTCCCCTCCCTGCTGCTGCTGAATCTCTACTTGCCTAGCCTAATATATAGCCCCTCAGTGTCTCTCCTTCCTGCTACTAAGTCTCCACCAATCTAGACAGATTTAGAGATCCTCAATTTCTCTCCTCCCTGCTGCTACTGAATCTCTACCACCTAACATGATTGCCATCCCATCAGTGTACCTTCACTCAACTGCCGTATCCTTACTCACCTAGCCTCATTGACAACTCCTCTGTGTTTCTCCTACGTGCTGCTGAATCTTCACCCACCTATCCTGATCTTCAGCTCCGTAGTGTCTCTCCTATTACTGAGATCTCACACTGCTCAGTACAAGCTGCAGCTGTCAGACAGCCTGAGTGAGCCGAGACTGTATACACAGCCTAGTAATTGCTAGAAACTGATTGTTTTTTCTACATCTCTGGTGCTTTGCACATGCTCTGTTCTCATTCTGACCTAGCGAACTGACCCCAACCACATTTTCTCTGAGGTCTCTCTTGATTTTTTTCACTGGCTTTTCTTATTCTAGTCTTAACTAACCTTCTAGCATCTGTTTCCGTCTTTTTTTCTAACATTGGTTTTGTCTACTATTTTTATAACTGGGTTTGTTGCTCCTGATACTGACCTGGCTGCATTTTGCTATCTTTGCCTCAGACTCATACTGGCTAGGAGCCACTCCGTGGATGCAACCCAGAGGTGCCCTTACTAAGTTCAGATCCCTGTATAGGGTTAAAGGCTGAAGATTGAGGTTCCTCTGGGATCTGCTAGACAGAGTGCCTTGTGCCAAGTTTGTCCAAGGTAGTTATGTAGAACTGACTGCTTATGACAAATTTTACAACATGGCATCCAAGAACGGTAATTTCATGGCACCATGTTGCCTTTCCAGAAAGATTAAATAACCTCTAGGATAACAAAACTTAAAGTCACAATAGAGTGGGCTTCCATGGGTTCCAGGCTACTGGGGGCAAGGGTAAGTATGTATTTGGCTGCACAGGCACCCAGTGGGGCATTAAAACATCTGAACAGGACCCGTAGAAGCGCAAGGTAGTGCGAAACAGCTGTCATCCGATTTTCTCTTCCCGTTCTACACCCCCCTGCTGAAGATGTTTTAAATCGTCACAATAAAGATTGGATTTTAGAAACGGTGAGTGCCACCCTTTTTTCTCTTTGGTATATGGATTAAAACGTGTTGTCCCTCAGCTTATCCACATTCTCAATTGGTTCCTCATAGGTTACACTGTAATTGGCAAGTATCATGTTGGAAGGGTCTCACGGGTTGCATTTGTGCCCGGGATCTCTCAGTTGTCAGTAGGGGTCCTAGTTTCCGATCTACATCCTACGTTCCCCAATGAGATACCCTTTGAAGCACAGTTAAGCCATCTTCATGCCTTTATGTTCTTGGACCATCAGACGCCATTGACCTGGAAGTAAAGAGCGGAACACCGTGAAGTTGCAGGAGCTCCTGTTAACATTGTAACTTGTGATGTATTATGCATGATGATGTATTTTACAGCTATAGACAGACATGCATCATCATCTCCTAATTGACGAGCGGGACCTGGAGAGGCCATTCCTCTTTGGAGGAGACATTTGAAGCCATTAGACTTTACCACCTGGGCATGAAAAGCGATGAACCCAGCGAAGAAGCAGGTGTCTTCAATAATAGATACAGTCAAAAGGATCTTGTTGTAACGTGCTGCATCCAGATATCATTTAGATGTGGATCTATGACATGTGAAGCATTGCCTAATTGACAGGTGGGACCTCGAGAGCTTGTTCTTCACCGGTAATGCATTTTGTATACAAGCATATTGCTGAAGACCATTACCATCACTTATAATTAGGCTGCATCAACCGCAGCTGCTGACACCAATCTGTATAGAGCAGCTAATACGTCTAATAAATGCCACGCTTATTACTCCACTTTCCATGCAGCAGAGATGAGTTCGTCATTTAGTCTCTGTCATCTCTACATAAATCAATAGCATGAGCAAATGGAAAAAACTGTAATATAGCCCATCAGATAATTATACTCCTTTTCTCCACTTATGAGCCTCTTCTTTTTATATCCTGCTTCCAAAACTTGTCATTCTGTTTTGGTGAAAACACGATGGAATGTCAGCTCACTGAGGGATCAGGTTACAGCTGCCTATTGAAGTCTATGGAGAGGGAAGGAGGGCATAACAAAGTGAAAGCTAGATGCACAGACACACATACAGATGGTGCTGTTGTTTTCTAGTAAGGCTGCTTTTTAGTAAATGTTTTATATCACTCCAGTGCTGGAGTTACAGCTACATTGCTTAATACTGCTGTATAATGTCCTCCATGCTGCTGCTTTTTAGCATGCGTTTTATTTTATTCCTGGTCTGTAATCACAGTTATGCTTATCAGTACTGATGCGTAATGTTTTCCATGCTGCTGCTTTTTAGTAAATGTTTTATATCACTCTAGTGCTGGATTTACAGTTACACTGCTTAAAACATATGCATAATGTTCTCAATTCTGCTGCTTTTTTGTGTGTTTTATCTCATCCCTAAGCTATAGTAACACCTACACTTATCAGAATGGATGTATAATGTCTTCCAAGCTGCTGCTTTTTAATAAATGTTTTATATCACTCCAGTGCTGGATTTACAAGTACACTGCTCCGTACTGCTGTATAATGTTCTCCATGCTGCTGCATTTTAGTGCTTTATCTCATTCTTGAGCTGTAAACTGCTACGCTTCTCAAAACTAATGTATAATGTCAACCATGATGCTGCTTTTTAGTAAGTGTTTTAAATCTTTCCTGAACTGTAGTCACAGCTACACTTCTTAATACTGACATACAATGTCCTCCATGGGGAAGTAAATGTTTTATATAACTTCAGTTCTGCATTTACAGCTACACTGCTCAATGCTGCTGTATAATGCTCTCTATGCTGCTGCTTTTTGCTATGTGTTTTATCTCATCCCTGAGCTGTAGTCACAGCAATGCTTTTCAGTACTGAGGTATAAATATCTTCATGTGGATGCTGCTTATTAACATGTGCTACATAGAGGCAGGATAGCAGGAATCCCTCATGTCTCTGTGTTCTGTGTATGAAAGATGCCATAGCAGCTAGTCTCCACCAAGGCAAGGGTAATGGCCAATCACGGCCAACAAATTAACACTCCAAATTAAAAACAATAATCCCTGATTGTAGTACATTTCTAGCAATGGTGACCCGCCGCTGAAAGATGTGGCAATTTAATTAGTTACAATTATTTTTTCTGAAATGCAAATATTTGGGGCTAAAAATCATTTTTGTTTTTTGATATCATTAAAAATGTTGCCCCTTTTGACTGTTACAGACTCTTTGTGCCCCTGAACATTCAACTTTGATGTGGCCTGTGGTCATAAATCAGCTGAGAGGAGCTCAGAAAAAAGACCTATAAAAGAGTTTCAACTCAGCAGTCATTCAATACGGTTTTAATGAAACCAAATTGCAAAATGATTTTTAACCCCAAATTTATTTTTATTTTTCCCAAAGGTGGACAACGCCAGCGTGATTTCATCTTCTTGGGAGAACTTTAATTTCCAAATTATTACTCAGTTAGTATGACTAGGAGAATAACCATCCAAAATGTGCATGCAGTTATTTCTTGAGATCCGTGGGTGAGACATGGCACATTTCCATCCAATATTAGCATCCCATGCCAACACGTTTTCAGAATAGCTTCCACTTGATCTCTGGACAGGCTTCATCAGAAAACTGCTGCTTGCATTATTAAGGCAGTGACTCTATATGACTGCCTGCCATTACTTATTTTTCTGAATTATTGTGTACACTGCTGTGGACTTATATAGTCACAAGGGGCAGATCTATGGTAGAATTTTCTGTGATTGCCCCAAAGATTTGAATGGGACTTGGAGGAAACCATGTGCTTCCACCAAGAACAACCCGGACAAATAGGTGGAGAAGATTTTCACTGCAGAAAGGTACTTAAAGGGTGAACATATAAGAAACATTATACATAGGAGGGTCCAGCTTCAAGAAATCCCATAGTCCCCACTCTTTCAAATTTCATGGTAGAGAAAATATCTAAAAAGAGAGCCTCCAGCTTGGTTTACTTGCTCCATCTGTCCTCTCTTGCCTTTCTTGGTCATCTTTGGCCATTTGACTTGACATGGTGGAGGGAGGTTATAAGACCTTGGTTGGGGGAGACCTTCTGTCCATCAGCCTTTTATGACTTACATTAATTTTTAATTTCCAAGTTTGGAATATTATTTTAAGGCTACATTACTGGAAAATGATCACTCAAGAGCCACCCTTTTGGAGGTAGCTCCAACCAATGGGAACACATCATAATTAGCAATTGGCCTAATATGAGAGTTTATGGCTGTATATGTTTTTCATGCACCGAAAAAGATCACAGAAAATAGAAATAAATAATTTTGGGCAGAGAAGAGAAATGGTGAGACATGTCCACCATCACCTTCTATTGGTCAAGCATGGAAGCAATGATCCTCAATCTGTACTTCTCCACTTGTCGTAAAACAACCTGTTGGCGACTATAAGGAGAGTCTGGGAGATGCTGTTTTGGAACTTCTGGAGAATCTCAGGTTGAGGAATACTGCTCTAAAGAAACTCCAAAGTCGATTCCTGTAAGACGGGGTGACATGTGTCCAGTCGAGCTCCTGTGAGTTTCATCCTACCAGTTTCTCAGATTTTTCAGTGTTTCTAGTGCCAAGTTTAACACTACTTTGGCTTTGTGTACATTTCTGCCTCCCCTGGATCCTGTCTGTCACGTTCCTTGATGATCTGTGACACCGTGGAGAGATTTTGGGCTTACATTGTTTAGAATTGAGAGTCCTCAGTGGTTGATACCTTTTAATGGCTAACTAAAAAGATGGTAACAAATTGCAAGCTTTCGAGACTACACAGGTCTCTTCATCAGGCATAGACTAAAACAAATTCTGAAGAATCACATATTTAAGCACAACATAGCACAGAAAAACAAACAAAAAAAAAACATGGATAAGACAGGTGGCATGAAGCAGAATTACCATGAGTGATAAACAGTTATGTCCATAAATGTTGGGCCAGTTCTTAGATAAGGAATGTTTTATTGTCCTCTGATTGGGGTTGGTTCTGTTGTGATGACCCCTCATAGTCAGAGGGGCAAGTTCCTTAGTTGATGTAAAAATACATAAATCCATGCGACACATTCATTCCACCACTAAGAAAGTCAAAAGTCATCATCAGTTTATATTCCCAGACTCTTCTGTCTCTCTGAGTTTTGAAGTTACCTTTCAACACAAGTAATTTCATGTCCATAATGTTATGATTTGGGAGACAAAAATGTATTGCCACAGGTAGATCCATTCTTTTTTCTCTTATTGTATGGCGGTGATAATTCATTCTTGTTCTCAGTTTCTGCCCTGTCTCCCCCACATACAGACCCCCAGTTGGACATTTAGTACAAATAATTAGGTACACCACATTAGAAGTGACGCAGCTGAAAGTACCTGGTATCTTGTAGTCCTGATGTGAATTGGGGATCTTTATCTTGTCCGTAGTCATTATAAATGGACAGGTTTTACATTTTTTCTGATTGCAGGCAAAGGTACCTGCAGCTGTTGGAGAGGACAGGGAGCTCTTGACAATGATGCTTCTTAGATTTGGGGGCTGCCTAAAACACAGTAGTGGGGGGTCTGGAAAAATGGATTGTAATCGGGCATCTTTTTGTAGTAAAGGTTGTAATTTCCGTGCAGCTCCCCTTAGCGACTCCAGATTTGGATTGTAGGTGATCACTAGAGGTACTCGGTTATTTTCATCTTTAGTTTTGTAATGTAGCAGGTGATTCCTTGATATTCTGGTGGCTCTTGTAATCTGGTTTTCAATTGTTCTTGGATGGTAGCCCTGATTCGAAAAGGTCTTTCTGAGGTGATCAAGGTGTTTATCCCTGTCCATTGGGTTGGAACATATACGATGGTATCTGATGGCTTGGCTGTAGACAATGGAGTTTTTTATTTGTTTTGGATGGAAACTGTCCCATTTAAGGTATGTTGGACGGTCGATTGGCTTCTGATACAGTGATGTCTCTATTTTATTGTTCTGCAGCTTAATGATGGTGTCCAAAAAGTTAATTTCAGTACAGGAGTAGTTGAGTGTCAAGTTGATGGTGGGGTGAAATTGATTAAACTGTTCATGGAACATCTTTAGCTGTGGTTCAGACTCCGGCCAGATGATTAAAATGTCATCAATGTAGCGGTAGTACACCAGAGGCCTGATGGGACATGAGGACAAAAAGTCGCTTTCAAGCTTGGCCATGAAAAGATTTGCATACTGTGGGGCCATTTTACTTCCCATTGCTGTGCCAGTCTCCTGTAGATAGATCTTCTTGTCAAATTCAAAGTAATTGTGGGTGAGGATGAATTTTATAAGTTTCACCACAGAATTTGCATCAGTCCCTGTGTTTTCCAGGAAGATTTGCAGGCATTTAATCCATCCTGTGTGGGATATTGGAGTACAAAGATTCCACATCCATGGTGGCCAGGACGGTTCCTTCTGGTAGAGGACCTATTGCTGATAGTTTATTTAATAGGTCAGTTGTATCCTGAATAAAGCTGGGTGTATCCTTTACCAGGGGTTTAAGAATACCCTCTACCCATCCAGATACTTGCTCAGTAAGGGTGCCCACACATTAAATAATTGGTCTTCCTGGATTTCCAGATTTGTGGATATTGGGAAGCATGTAGAATGTCCCTGTTCTTGGACTTTCTGGTATCAGGTCATTGGCTCTTATGAATTCGTCGGGCAGACAGGATACCAACTTGTTTAGTTCCTTGTAATAGTCCTGTGTAGGATCCGACTCCAATTTTTTGTAGTAGCGTGTGTCCATAAGTTGTCTGTTTGCTTCCTTCATATAGTCTGATGTGTTCATCATGACTATTGCACCTCCCTTATCAGCCATTAGCCATTTAGTTAGCCATTAAAAGGTATCAACCACTGAGGACTCTCAATTCTAAACATTTTTCTATCTACTGGCTAACACGGTATCAAGATATATATCTGGGCTTACATTGAAAATGTATCACCTTGAAGACCTCATTATTTTAAGCTATCCAAGGGGAGCGCCCGGTGCCGTGAGAGCAGATGGTCAACGGACTCTGACATGTGGAGAGCTGGTGCACGTGACTATTATAATGGCATAATGCTTAGATACTAACATATGACCCTGGAAGCTATAAGACATGTCTGCACTGAGCAAAGATCGCCTGAAGGGAGGTAAAAGATGGAAGGAAGGAACAAGTGAGGAAAGGAAGGAAAGAGAGAGGGAAGGAAGGAAGGAGCAAGGGAAGGAAAGAAGGAACGAGCCATGAAAGGAAGGAGCGAGGGAAGGAAGGAGAAAAGGAAAGAGAGAGGGAAGGAAGGAAGCAACAAGCGAAGGAAGAAGGAAGAAATGAGCGAGGGAAGGAAGGAAGAAAGGAAGGAGCAAAGGAAAGAGAGAGGGAAGGAAGGAACGAGTGAGGGAAGGAAACAACGAGCAAGGGAAGGAAGAAAGGAAGGAGGCAAGGAAGAAGGGAAGAAAGAGGAAGGTGGGCAGGAGAGAGGGAATGAAAAAATGAAAGAGGAAAGGAAAAAAGGAGGGAAGAAGAGAGAGAATGATGGTGGGAAGGAAAGTGGAAAGGAGAGAGGAAAAGAAGAAGATGGGATGGAAGAAGGGAAAGAGTGAGGGAAGGGAGGAAAAAGGGAAGGAGAGAGATAAGGAAGGTGGGAAGGATGAACAAAATGAAGTAGGGAAGGAGAGAGGGAAGGTAGGAGGGAAGTAGAGTGAAGGAAGGAAGGAAAGAAGGATGAGGGAAGGAAGAAAGGAGCGAGGCAAGGAATGAAGGAAAGAATAAAGTGGGGATGGAGAGAAGTAAGGAGTGAATGAAGGAGGGAAGCAGTGAGAAAGGAAGGAAGTATAGAAGGATGGAAGACAGGAAAGTAGGAGAAGTATAGAAGGAAGGAAGGAAAGAAGAAGGGAAGGAAAGATTAAAGGAGTAAGGGAAGGAAGGGTCATCAGAGGAGTCCTGTCTGCTGCTTCTAACATCATATCAGATATCCGTAAGTATTCGGATGACCTGTCACAACAATGTTTGGGTGTGGGGTCCAATATGGCTGTAATTAAAGGAAATCTGTCAGCAGGTTTTTCCTACCTCATCTGAGAGCAGCATAGCAGAATAATGTAGGCAAAGAGAAGCTGAATCCAACAATGTATCACTTAGTTTACTGGGTGCAGCAGTTCTAACACAATCAGAGCTTTTAGATTTAACAGTGCAGCAGAGCTGAGAAAGCTAACCCCGCCCACACCACAGATGACCCCACTGCACCACGGCTAACCCCACCCACACCACAGATGACTCCACTGCACCACAGATGACCCTGCACGCACCACAGCTGACCCCGCCCACACCACAGATGACCCGACTGCACCATAGATGACCCCACCCACACCACAGCTGACCCCGCCCACACCAGGCTCTATATGTACATTGTCTATAGACAGTGAGCTGCGTATCACTGAAGTGGGCAGAGTCGAATGAGTGCTCGTGTGCCAGCTAGTCACAGCAATGATAAAGTCCTGGTGATAAAACCATCAGTGTAAGTAAACAACAATACACAGCTTGACATGTGAAAAATAGTTTTAACCCCTACCTCACGCTGCCTTCAGATTAAATAGCATAAATTTGCTGACAGATTCCCCTTAAGGTACCAAATGTTATCTATCATCTATCTAGCTATTTATCCATCTCATTTATCTTTTCATAATTATTAGAAATGAGTGAATTGATTTGCCAAAATGCATCAATAGCCCACGAACACCAGATTGAAGTCCTGCTACCCCGGCCCCTCTTTTAATAAGCTGATCTGGGGATACATCCTGTGTTCATCACACTGCAATGATACCTCGAAATCAGAAGAGGCACTGGGGATCCCTGCAGGTAGGAGGTGGTCCAGAGGGGTCTCAGCAAGAGGCTCTAGAATACTGACATGGATCAAGCCATTCATACATTCACAGAACAATGACTGAAACTAGATTTCCCCTTTAAACATAAACTTTACATGAAGGACTCTAATTTCTCATGATACAAGTTTAATACAATATTGCAAACTAGTAGCAAAACCTTCACAATCACTCGGTGGCCACATAAAAACACATATAGTAGAACCATCTCCCGGCAGAGTATCGCAAAATCATGTTTTTTTTCCGAGTTAACTGGTTGGGACACTCAACTCGGAATATGTCAAGCCAAGAGGAAAGGTAAGGAAGACACAACTGTACTAAGTCTTGATGTTCCATACTTTCAAGATGCAACCTTATAATAATTGTAATTAAGACTCTCGACAAGTTGGGGAACACACAGAATGATACATAGTAACAAGACAACACTCCTAAAATAAGAATGATACCTCACACTATCACAAATTGCTAGGGCAAAAAACTTGGTGATGACCACACCTCACATAGTTTGGAGAACAACCCTAAAAAGTCCTCATGCTGATGCATAGAAGAAAACAGCTTGTAGTTTGGGATGAGACAGACCCGACTGAACCTCCTGCTTTATTGAGATGCTGTTTCTCGTGTTTCCATGTCTTATCCCCATATTACAAGACAACCGGTGTGCAGAGGTCATCGGCGCGCGTCGGAGTCTCCTACCGACCGTCTATACGAGAAACGGGGTGCAAAAGTGGCCGTTGTGAAACGTGCCCCCAAAGCTCGGAAGACGCTCCACTGTAAATAGAGAGAGACAGTTGGGAAGAGAGGTAATATAATTTATGCTAATTTAACATGACAGAATGGGAGCACTCTGTATCTACTTTCATCTCCATTAACAAAATGACAAGATTATCACATTCCTGAGAGTCGGGCCGGATCCGCTAAGCAGCACTCGCCGTCTGCCGGCACGGAGTCTCTTCTCCTCAACCCATTCACTTATGAAATGTCTTGTTTATTTGCCTTTTACTTATAGAAGGCAGAAATAGTCCATTCGCCTCCACATTTAATCATTTCTAAGTATGCAAATAACTTTTGGAGATGGGGTACAGCTCTGAATTTAATGGGTTGCAGACGGGGCTTTACGTTGGCATTTCCTATCTAGTTTTTACATGGTAAGCAGATGGGCAACAAATGTCAAAATATATTACGGAAATTATACTTTTTCCTCTTTTATCGGCATTTCTCTTATAGCCATGAGAAGTGTTAATGACCTAGATATTCTTCTGCTAAGAGCAAAATTTGTTTTTATTTTTTGTTGTTCTTTGGGATGGGAAAAGTGGCTGAAGCAAGACTAGGCAGTGATTGCCTCCCGAGCTTGTGGCAGGGGTCTACAATTCATGATGAGTATGTAGGCTGTTGACTTGCCCCCTATGCCAGTCTCTTTCTATTTAATCAGTACTGGATGTGCCAGGAGTACTGGTGCCATGCCATGTTATTACTAAGTGCAGATGAGTTGCAACAATGTAACAGCAAACAGCAGCTTCCTTCCTGCATACAAGCCATATTTGTGGGGATTTATTTTCTAGAAGTTTAACATGAAAGGGGTTCTCCAGAGAAAACACGTTATCATCTATCCATGTTGCCCAGAGTGCCTCAATGATGTCATCCTCCAAGACCTTTTAAGATACACTTAGACATACCTGAGGTGTATTAGTATTCAGTCAGAATAGTGTTGTGTGCAGTTCTCATGTGTCTTGGACTACCCACACCATCCAGCTCCTTCAGCTGCATCTCCTCTTCGCTGCTAACTCCTGCGATTTCAACACATTTCATCTACTACTTCAGAAACCTGCTGGTTAACCCGTCATGTGCTGTAAACATTATGAACTGTTATGAATCTGTTCATGTTACATAGTAATCTGTTGTGGATTTTACAACTTGCATCTACTGCTTCTCAGGCCTTTTGATTTACCAGTCATTTGCTGTAAGCATTATGAAATGTTATGAAATGTTATTAGAGACTGGACAGAACATGCTGCAATCTGCTGTGGATGGGACACCTTGTATCTGCCACTTCACAGACTTGTTGGTTTGCAAATCATTTGCTGTCAGACTTATGAACTGTTAATCACCACAGATTACATTATACTGCAATCTGCTATGAATTCTCCATCTTTCATCTACTGCTTATCAGTCTTCTTAATTTACATATTGTTTGCTGTAAGCATTATGAACTGTTATTAGAGACTGGGCACATTATGCTGAAATATGCTATTGATTCGACATCTTCCATCTACGGCCTCTCAGTCCTCTTGATTGTCAATTGTTTGCTGTAAGCATTATGAACTGTTCTTAGAGACTGGTCCCATTATACTGCAATCTGCTGTGAATTCTACAAACTCTACAACGTCTTAATTTCCAAATCATTTGCTGTAAGCTTTACCAAGTATTATTAGAGATTAATCACATTATGCTATAGTCTGCTATGGATTCTTCACCTACTGTTTCTCAGTACTCTTCATTTACCAATCGTTTGCTGTAAACATTATTAACTGCTGTTAGAGATTGTTCACAATATTCTGCAATCTGCTATGGATTCCACATCTACTGTTTCTCAGTCCTCTTGATTTACCTATCGTTTGCTGTATGCATTATTGACAGCTATTAGAGATTGTTCTCAGTATGCTGTAATCTTCTGTGTATTCTACATCTGCTGTTTCTCAGCCCTCTTGATTTACCAATCGTTTGCTGTAAGCATTATTTGCTGCTGTTAGAGACTGCTCACATTATGCTGCATTCTGTAATGGATTCTACTTCTACTGTTTCTCAGTCCTCTTGATTTACCAATCATTTGCTGTAAGCATTAATTACTGTTGCTAGAGACTGCTCACATAATGCTGCATTCTGCTATGGATTCTACATCCAACTACTGTTTCTCAGTCCTCTTGATTTACCAATTGTTTTCTGTTAACATTATTGACTGCTATTAGAGAGGAGTGTTCACAATGTGCTGCAATCTGCTGTGGATTCTGCAACATGCATCTACTGCTTTTCAAGCTTGTTGATTTACCCATCATTTGCTTTAGCATTATGAACTGCTATTTAGAGACTGATCAATGCTGGTCAATGCTGGACCGTCGATGATGTTGCAGACTCCTGCAGTTACTACAACCTACATATATGTTCTGCTTCAGACCTGCCATTTTCTTCTTCATCTTCCCTCCTGGCAGTATAGCTTATGGTTTCAACCTGCTGTGCCAATACTCTGGGTCCATGTGTTTACTCTTACCCATAGCTTTGTTTTCCACCTCACCAGGTCAACCCTAACAATTACAAGAACATATTTAGTATCCCCAAATGAATGAACAAAAAAAATGTTGGATGAAGGGGGCTCTGAGCCAAGTTCTATGCAGGGGTTTGTCTCCAACCAAGGAGTGACCACAACATCTACACTGTTGATTCAGCTTACATACAAGACAGTCCTTTTTTCGCCTAAAGTCCTTTAGCTATTCTAGATTTTAAGAAATCTGAGAAATTTCCAACAACTTTGGAAAAGCGTCTGATCAATGATTCCTTCTCTGTGTTTTCCTTCATCTGATGGGAGGGTCAGAACACGCTGGTTTCTTTCAAAAACTGCAAATTAAACCTTTAACATTGATTGCGGCAGGGTAGATTAATTTATTTCTTATAATTAGTAAGTCAGAGTTCCTAGTTGGAGGTTAATGCCAATTTTAAGTCATTTCACATATTATAGTAAGTATCAATTTCAAGTGTCAATTCTAGTTACCGTGATGTATGGCTGAAAAGGGTTTATGGAAAGCGTTCTGATGGCTGAACTTAAATAAAAAAATTCCATCAAAAAATGCTTTCAGGGTCACCTGCTAAGGACAATCGACCCAAGTAGTGGATTGGTTTCGGGAATGGGCATGTGCTCCTCAATTTGGTGTTATTTTTAGGAGAAATGACACATGATATGTCAAGACACGGCATGAAAAACTTGGTCCTTAATATGGAAACAAAAGGTTCTCCACCGAGTGCACCCATCATTCCTAACATTTGAGTTTCTTAACTGGGTTGGAACATGTAAACAAACCACATATTTTGCTCCATTTCCAGTGGTGCATTCATTTCTTTCTGCCTCCATAAATGTTGTGACTTGTTTTATTCTCCTGGGGTGCTGAAAATAAAATATGGATTTAATTTTGATGGAGGAGTAAAGTAAATCTATAAAAACCCTCGGCTCGGTGCTGCCTCTGTGTATCCTTTACCGTGTGAGTACTGAAACATTTGTGTTCTTATTGATTAGCTGTTGAGTCCTTTCCAGAAGATCCCCAGGTCACGGCTCATCAAGCTCCTCTATTAATCTGTCCGAGGCTGTTTTAGAGGAGAACTCAGGAATCTTATTATTGGCCCAGACGACAGCCATTTATCTTCGGTTTGGGCTTCTACAACAAGTGGAGTAATATTTGCTTTACGAAAAGATACAAGATGGATACTAAGTTACCGGAAGAGAGGAGACCACATGGCAAACATCTAAACATTCCTCCCACCATGGTGCCAGGTTTTTTTCACCGAAGGCAAAAGAATCTGGTGTTTTCCTATCCAACCTTTTCCATGAGCCTTGGAAAACCCTCTCAATCTTTCAATTGTTGTGTAGATTTTCTATTGTAATATTGGTTGGGGTGATCCTCGCAATGACTGGTGGACCAAGTAATACAAGGACGGGAGCGGTCTACTGGAGCAGGAGGCACTGACTCATTGGGGTGGGATTAGAAATGACTGAATCTCAGCCAGAAAATTTGCCATTTCAAAACATTTCTTAAACCCTGAGGTCTCTCCAGACTCTAAAGAATAATAAATGTAGGGTGTAAAAAAAATTAGAATTAAATTATTAATACTTCCTTATTCCCTTCACCGGTCTCCGCACACAGTGTCTTCCAGCTCCAGTCCCTCTTCAGGACTCTTCTTCACCTTTGGCACTGACATATCCTTATGCATCTCCCCAATACTCTATAATATTTTGCTAGAGATGCTAAATACCCCCTGAAGATGTACCGGAATACTAAGAAAACCCTGAAGTCATGATCTGTTGGGGCCGTGAGGACTGGAGTTTGGAAAACACTGCTCTACATCGTAAAATTGCATACTAGAAAATATTAATGTCTTGTTCAAGTGCCCTAGAAAACAGTGCCCACACTGTGCCACTAAAAAGTAATAATGCTCTCTGTGTGCCCATTTGACAAGCACATTATCCTGAGTTCCCCTATAGCAATTATGCTTCTTAAGTGCCCCCTTAAAATGAAATAATGTCCCCGAATATCCCCATAGATAGTTCCCACATACACAGCATGATATTATTATTTATTTATATAGCACCATTAATTCTTTGGTGCTGTACATGAGAAAGGGGTTATGTACACAGTTATAGATAACATTTACAGTAAACAAATTTACAATGACAGACGAGTACAGAGGGGAGAGGACCCTGTCCTTGCGGACTTACATTCTATGGGATAATAGGGAAGAGACAGAAGGTCGGGGGTGCGGCAGCTCTGGTGGTGATGAGGCGGCAGCTCGGGTGGTGGTGAGGCGGCAGCTCTGGTGGTGGTGAGGCGGCAGAATGGTTATTGTAGGCTGTAGGCTTTCCTGAAGAGATGGGTTTTCAGGTTCCGTCTGAAGGATCCGAGGGTGGTGGATAATCGGACGTGTTGAGGCGTGGAATTCCAGAGGATGGGGGATATTCGGGAGAAATCTTGGAGGCGGTTGTGTGAGGAACGAATAAGTGTGCAGGAGAGTAGGAGGTCTTGGGAGGATCGGCGATTACGTGAGGGAAGATATTGGGAGATTAGTTCAGAGATATAGGAAGTGGATAGGTTGTGGATGGCTTTGTAGATCAGTGTTAGTTTGAACTGGATTTGTTGGGGAATTGGGAGCCAGTGGAGGGATTTGCAGAGGAGAGAGGTGGAATAGCCGGGCAGCAGAGTAGAGGACAGACTGGAGCAGTGCAAGAGAGTAAGCGAGGAGGCAACAGAGGAGGGTGTTGCAGTAATCGAGGCAGGAGATGATGAAGACATGCACAAGAGTTTTAGTAGATTGTGGCCTGAGGAAGGGACGGATTCTGGCAATGTATTTGAGTTGGATGTGACAGGAGGTGGCAAGAGTTTGGACTTGTGGTTTGAAGGATAGGGCAGAGTCGAGAGTTACCCCAAGGCAGCAAATTTCAGGTGCGAGACAGAGCGTAATTCCGCTTACCATAATAGATAGATCAGATCCCCACAGCTCCCACATATACACAATGTTCAGTCCACAGCTCCCACTTAAACAGCATGATGGCCCTCAAAAGCCCTCCACAATGAATGATGGCCTTCAATAGCCCCCCACAATGTGCGATGGCTTTAATAGCCCCACACACACTACACGATGACCCTCAGTAACCTCCCCTACACTGTATGATGGCCATCAGTAGCCCCCTTCCACCCTGTATGATGGCCCTCAGTAGCCCCCTTCCACACTGTATGATGGCCACCCGTAGCCCCCTTCCACACTGATGCCCTCAGTAGCCCCCTTCCACAATGATAGCCCTCAGTAGCCCCCTTTCACACTGTATGGTGGCCCTCAGTAGCTCCTTCCACACTGTATGATGGCCCTCAGTAGCCCCTTCCACACGGTATGATGGCCCTCAGTAGCCTCCTTCCACACTGTATGATATCCCTCAGTAGCTCCATTTCCACACCGTATTACATCCCTCAGTAGCCCCCTTCCACACTGTGTGATGGCCCTCAGTAGCCCCCTTCCACACTGTATGATGGCCCTCAGTAGCCCCCTTCCACACTGTATGATGGCCCTCATATCCCCTTTCCACTCTATGATGGCCTTCAGTAGCCCCCTTCCACACCTTATGTAAGTGTAGGATCATTACTTGTCATTGAACTCTATTTTGCATTTTCACATTCAATATTTATTCTCCACAGCTGCACTCAACAGCTACATACATTACATTACTGATCCTGAGTTACATCCTGTATTATACTCCAGAGCTGCACTCACTATTCTGCTGGTGCAGTCACTGTGCACATACATTACATTACTGATCCTGAGTTACATCCTGTATTATACTCCAGAGCTGCACTCACTATTCTGCTGGTGCAGTCACTGTGTACATACATTACTGATCCTGAATTACATCCTGTATTATACTCCAGAGCTGCACTCACTATTCTGCTGGTGCAGTCACTGTGTACATACATTACATTACTGATCCTGAGTTACATCCTGTATTATACTCCAGAGCTGCACTCACTATTCTGCTGGTGCAGTCACTGTGTACATACATTACTGATCCTGAATTACATCCTGTATTATACTCCAGAGCTGCACTCACTATTCTGCTGGTGCAGTCACTGTGTACATACATTACATTACTGATCCTGAGTTACATCCTGTATTATACTCCAGAGCTGCACTCACTATTCTGCTGGTGCAGTCACTGTGTACATACATTACATTACTGATCCTGAGTTACCTCCTGTATTATACCCCAGAGCTGCACTCACTATTCTGCTGGTGCAGTCACTGTGTACATACATTACATTACTGATCCTGAGTTACATCCTCTATTATACCCCAGAGCTGCACTCACTATTCTGCTGGTGCAGTCACTATGTACATACATTACTGATCCTGAGTTACATCCTGTATTATACTCCAGAGCTGCACTCACTATTCTGCTGGTGCAGTCACTGTGTAATTACATTACATTACTGATCCTGAGTTACATCCTGTATTATACTCCAGAGCTGCACTCACTATTCTGCTGGTGCAGTCACTGTGTACTTACATTACTATTGTGAATTCCGTTCTGGAGCTCCCTCCTGTGGTTGCTAATGGTATTTTTGTGAGTTCTGCCCTTGGGCTCCCTCTGGTGGTTTTGAGTGGAACTGCTGCTCCTTTAGGTAGCTGTGGCAGCTGCCTTCACTAATTGCCTTGCCTGGGTTTGTTATTTAAACCTGCTCTGGGCTTTAGTTCATGCCAGCTGTCAATGTTCTTGGTTGGATTTGGTTCTCTCCTTGGATTTCTCATATGGCCTGTCCTTGTCAGCAAAAGATAAGTTTTTGCTAGTTTTGTTTGTCCATTTGCTTGGACTCTATTGCTCTGCAAATATGTCTTTTTTTGTCCAGCTTGTCACTATGTCATATTCAGGCTAGCTGGAAGATCTGGGAAAGCAGATTTGCCCCTCCACACCGTGAGTCGGTGTGGAGTTCATTTTTGTAAACTCTGCGTGGATTTTGTAGTTTTTAATACTGACCGCACAGTATCCTTTTCTCTCTGTCTATCAAGTTAGTATTGGCCTCCTTTGCTGAAATCTGATTTCATTTCTGTGTACGTCATTTCCCTCTTCATTCACAGTCAATATTTGTGGGGGGCTATCTTTCCTTTTGGGGTTTTCTCTGAGGCAAGATAGCTTTCTATTTCCTTCTTTAGGGGTAGTTAGTTCTTAGGCTGTGAAGAGGTGTCTAGGGAGAGTCATGAACATCCCACGGCTATTACTAGTGTTGTTGTTAGGATTAGGGACTGCGGTCAGTAGAGATACCACCTTCTCAGAGCTCGTCCCATGTTGCGTTTTAGCCACCAGGTCATATCAGTGTGGCCTCTTAACCACCAGGTCATAACAGTACAGCTGGCCAAGAATGTGTTAAATGCATCTCAAAAGAGGGAAAAGAAAGTTCTGAGCCATTTTTTTTTCCTTTGCAGCTTGTTTTGTCTTTTTTTCCCCTTAATCTCTGAGTGGTTCAGGATTTTGGTGCTGATATGGAGGTTCAGGGTCTGTCCTTGCGCGTGGATCAACTCGCTGCAAGGGTACAGAGTATCCAAGATTATGTTGTCCAGACTCCGGTATTAGAGCCTAGAATTCCTATTCCTGATTTGTTTTCTGGGGATAGATCTACATTTTTGAACTTTAAAAATAATTGCAGATTGTTTTTTGCTCTGAGACCCCGTTCCTCTGGTGACCCCATTCAGCAGGTGAAGATTGTTATTTCTTTGCTGCATGGCGACCCGCAGGACTGGGAATTCTCCCTTTAGCCAGGAAATCCTGCATTGCTTAATATTGACGCATTTTTTCAAGCGCTCGGATTGCTGTATGACGAGCCTAATTCTGTGGATCAGGCAGAAAAAACTTTGCTGGCTCTGTGTCAGGGTCAGGAAGCAGCAGAAGTATACTGCCAGAAATTTAGAAAGTGGTCTGTGCTCACAAAATGGAATGAGTATGCCCTGGCAGCGATTTTCAGAAAGGGTCTTTCTGAAGCCCTTAAAGATGTTATGGTGGGGTTTCCTACGCCTGCTGGTCTGAATGAGTCAATGTCTTTGGCCATTCAGATTGATCGGCGCTTGCGTGAGTGCAAGGTGGTGCACCATATGGCAGTGTCCTCTGAGCAGAGTCCTGAGCCTATGCAATGTGATAGGATTTTGACTAGAGCAGAAAGGCAGAAATTCAGACGTCAGAATGGCCTGTGTTTTTACTGTGGTGATTCTGCTCATGCTATTTCTGATTGCCCTAAGCGTACTAAGAGGGTCCCTAGGTCTGTTACCATTAGTACTGTACAGCCTAAATTTCTCTTGTCTGTTACCCTGATTTGCTCATTGTTGTCCTTTTCTGTTATGGCATTTGTGGATTCTGGCGCTGCCCTGAACTTAATGGACTTAGAATTTGCCAAGCGCTGTGGTTTTTCCTTGGAGCCTTTGCAGAGTCCTATTCCCTTAAGGGGGATTGATGCTACGCCATTGGCCAAGAATAAACCTCAGTACTGGACACAGTTAACCATGTACATGGCTCCAGCACATCAGGAAAATATTCACTTTTTGGTGTTGCATAATTTGCATGATGTTGTTGTGCTGAGTTTTCCATGGTTACAGGTACATAATCCAGTGCTGGATTGGAGATCTATGTCTGTAACTGGTTGGGGTTGTCAGGGGATACATAGTGATATTCCTTTGATGTCCATTTCCTCGTCCCCTTCTTCTGAAGTTCTTGAGTTTTTGTCGGATTTCCAGGATATATTTGATGAGCCCAAGTCCAGTTCCCTGCCTCCTCATAGGGACTGCGATTGTGCCATTAATTTGATTCCTGGCTGTAAGTTCCCTAAGGGCCGACTTTTCAATCTGTCTGTGCCAGAGCATGCCGCTATGCGGAGTTATGTAAAGGAGTCCTTGGAGAAGGGGCATATTCGCCCGTCTTCGTCACCATTGGGAGCGGGATTTTTCTTTGTTGCCAAGAAGGATGGCTCCTTGAGACCCTGTATAGATTATCGCCTTCTCAATAAGATCACTGTCAAATTCCAGTACCCTTTACCTTTAGTTTCTGATTTGTTTGCTCGGATTAAGGGTGCCAGTTGGTTTACTAAAATCGACCTTCGAGGGGCATATAATCTCGTGCGTATTAAACAAGGTGATGAATGGAAAACAGCATTTAATACGCCCGAAGGCCATTTTGAATATCTTGTGATGCCATTCGGGCTCTCTAATGCTCCATCGGTATCTCAGTCCTTTATGCATGATATCTTCCGGAATTATCTGGATAAATTCATGATTGTGTATTTGGATGATATTTTGGTTTTCTCCGATGATTGGGAGTCTCATGTGAGGCAGGTTAGGATGGTATTTCAGGTCCTTCGTGCTAATGCGTTGTTTGTGAAGGGGTCTAAGTGCCTCTTTGGAGTTCAGAAGGTTTCTTTTTTGGGTTTCATTTTTTCTCCCTCGGCTATTGAAATGGACCCTGTTAAAGTCCAGGCCATTCATGATTGGACTCAACCTACATCTGTAAAGAGCCTTCAGAAATTTTTGGGCTTTGCCAATTTTTATCGCCGCTTTATTGCTAATTTTTCTAGTGTGGTGAAGCCTCTGACCGATTTGACGAGGAAGGGCGCTGATGTGATGAATTGGTCCTCTGCGGCTGTTGAGGCCTTTCAGGAGCTTAAACGTCATTTTACTTTTGCCAATGTGTTGCGTCAGCCAGATGTTTCTCTCCCTTTTCAGGTTGAGGTTGATGCTTCTGAGATTGGGGCAGGGGCCGTTTTGTCTCAGAGAAATTCTGATGGCTCTTTGATGAAACCATGTACTTTCTTCTCCAGAAAGTTTTCGCCTGCTGAGCGTAATTATGATGTCGGCAATCGGGAGTTGTTGGCTATGAAGTGGGCATTCGAGGAGTGGCGGTGGTGGTCTTGACTGATCATAAGAATCTGATTTACCTCGAGTCTGCTAAGCGGTTGAATCCTAGACAAGCTCGGTGGTCTCTATTTTTCTCACGTTTTGATTTTGTGGTCTCGTATATTCCGGGATCTAAGAATGTGAAGGCTGATGCCCTTTCTAGGAGTTTTTTGCCTTATTCTCCGGGAGTTCTTGAGCCGGCTGGGATCCTCAAGGAGGGGGTGATTCTTTCTGCCATCTCCCCTGATTTGCGGCGGGTACTTCAGGAGTTTCAGGCTGATAAACCTGACCGCTGTCCTGTGGGGAAACTGTTTGTTCCTGATAGATGGACAAGCAGGGTAATTTCTGAGGTTCATTGTTCGGTGTTGGCTGGTCACCCTGGGATTTTCGGTACCAGAGATTTGGAGGCTAGGTCCTTTTGGTGGCCTTCCTTGTCGCGGGATGTGCGTTCGTTTGTGCAGTCCTGTGGGACCTGTGCTCGGGCTAAGCCTTGCTGTTCCCGTGCCAGTGGGTTGCTTTTGCCTTTGCCTATTCCTGAGAGGCCCTGGACGCATATTTCCATGGATTTTATTTCTGATCTTCCTGTTTCTCAGAGGATGTCTGTCATCTGGGTGGTTTGTGACCAGTTTTCTAAGATGGTCCATTTGGTACCGTTGCCTAAGTTGCCTTCCTCCTCTGATTTGGTTCCATTATTTTTTCAGCATGTGGTTCGTTTGCATGGTATTCCGGAGAATATTGTGTCTGACAGAGGTTCCCAGTTCGTTTCTAGGTTTTGGCGGTCCTTTTGTGCTAGAATGGGCATTGATTTGTCTTTTTCTTCAGCATTCCATCCTCAGACAAATGGCCAAACGGAGCGAACCAATCAGACCTTGGAAACCTATTTGAGATGCTTCGTGTCTGCTGATCAGGATGATTGGGTGACCTTTTTGCCGTTGGCTGAGTTTGCCCTTAATAATCGGGCTAGTTCGGCTACCTTGGTTTCGCCTTTCTTTTGTAATTTTGGTTTTCATCCTCGTTTTTCTTCAGGGCAGCTTGAGCCTTCTGACTGTCCTGGTGTGGATTCTGTGGTGGACAGGTTGCAGCAAATTTGGACTCATGTGGTGGACAATTTGACGTTGTCTCAGGAAAAGGCTCAACGTTTTGCTAACTGTCGTCGGTGTGTTGGTCCCCGGCTTCGTGTTGGGGATTTGGTCTGGTTGTCTTCTCGTCATGTTCCTATGAAGGTTTCTTCCCCTAAGTTCAAGCCTCGCTTTATTGGGCCTTATAAGATTTCTGAAATTATCAATCAGGTGTCTTTTTGTTTGGCCCTTCCAGCTTCCTTTTCCATTCATAATGTGTTCCATAGATCTTTGTTGCGGAGATATGTGGTACCTATGGTTCCCTCCGTTGATCCTCCTGCTCCGATGTTGGTTGAGGGGGAATTGGAATATGTGGCGGACAAGATTTTGGATTCTCATTTTTCGAGGCGGAAGCTTCAGTATCTGGTCAAGTGGAAGGGTTATGGCCAGGAGGATAATTCTTGGGTTGTGGCCTCCGATGTTCATGCTGCCGATTTGGTTCGTGCTTTCCATTTGGCTCGTCCTGATCGGCCTGGGAGCTCTGGTGAGGGTTCGGTGACCCCTCCTCAAGGGGGGGGTACTGTTGTGAATTCCATTCTAGAGCTCCCTCCTGTGGTCATGAATGGTATTTTTGTGAGTTCTGCCCTTGGGCTCCCTCTGGTGGTTTCGAGTGGAACTGCTGCTCCTTTAGGTAGCTGTGGCAGCTGCCTTCACTAATCGCCTTGCCTGGGTTTGTTATTTAAACCTGCTCTGGGCTTTAGTTCATGCCAGCTGTCAATGTTCTTGGTTGGATTTGGTTCTCTCCTTGGATTTCTCATATGGCCTGTCCTTGTCAGCAAAAGATAAGTTTTTGCTAGTTTTGTTTGTCCATTTGCTTGGACTTTATTGCTCTGCAAATATGTCTTTTTTTGTCCAGCTTGTCACTATGTCATATTCAGGCTAGCTGGAAGCTCTGGGAAAGCAGATTTGCCCCTCCACACCGTGAGTCGGTGTGGAGTTCACTTTTGTAAACTCTGCGTGGATTTTGTAGTTTTTAATACTGACCGCACAGTATCCTTTTCTCTCTGTCTATCAAGTTTAGTATTGGCCTCCTTTGCTGAAATCTGATTTCATTTCTGTGTACGTCATTTCCCTCTTCATTCACAGTCAATATTTGTGGGGGGCTGTCTTTCCTTTTGGGGTTTTCTCTGAGGCAAGATAGCTTTCTATTTCCTTCTTTAGGGGTAGTTAGTTCTTAGGCTGTGAAGAGGTGTCTAGGGAGAGTCAGGAACATCCCACGGCTATTACTAGTGTTGTTGTTAGGATTAGGGACTGCGGTCAGTAGAGATACCACCTTCTCAGAGCTCGTCCCATGTTGCGTTTTAGCCACCAGGTCATATCAGTGTGGCCTCTTAACCACCAGGTCATAACACATTACATTACTGATCCTGAGTTACATCCTGTATTATACTCCAGAGCTGCACTCACTATTCTGCTGGTGCAGTCACTATGTACATACATTACATTACTGATCCTGAGTTACCTCCTGTATTATACCCCAGAGCTGCACTCACTATTCTGCTGGTGCAGTCACTGTGTACATACATTACATTACTGATCCTGAGTTACATCCTGTATTATACTCCAGAGCTGCACTCACTATTCTGCTGGTGCAGTCACTGTGTACATACATTTCCGTTTATAATCTTTATATTACAGTTTTGCTGTTTTTGGCTTCTATTTTCCTTGTTTTATATGATATTGTTTTTCTTACGTCTTGGTGTTTTATCTGTACCCGTCGCCGTAGTTTAGGGCTAAGCATCGGGGTTACGTGGGGCGGCTGTTACTTAGCGGTATAAAGCTGTGGAGCGGTTAGCCTTTCATTAATGACTTGTAGAGAAATAGCAATTTACAACCTATTAGCGGATCTTTCCTCATTCCGAGGCCGCACGTACGGCAGACACTGATTGGTTAGTCACTGCACCTGATTTAGACCTGAATATCTAATTAACACTTTAAAGATAACTCATTAGCATAAGATGTAACCTTCTAAGCGCAGATTTCTGCACATTACACTCCTGATACATTTATTTCAGCCATCTGCTTGTTTGATGTTATCCTATGACATGACTAATGGGCGATTTTTAATCACCGTGTCTACACGTATGGATGACACATTTTAACCGTTCTAGAAGACGCAAGAAAGCAATTACTTGTGAAATTTCAATAAAAAAGTACTAATAACAGCGATACAGCTCAGAATAGGAATATAGGTGACTGTATAGGCAGCTTACGTATACTACCAACCCCCCAAAAAGTCCCTTTCCCAAAATTTCGGCATAATACGCTGGTCCCTATTGTCAGCGGAGAAGTCGGCATCACTTCTTATTGAAATGTTTGAAACATATTGAAATGATGAATCTACGAATGTTTTCACATCACCTATAGCAAGAAAAACCCATATGTCAGACCCTCAAATAAATCAGACCCCCCAGACCAGCCCCCGTTATAGACCCTAAGTAAATATGACTCCAGAAAAGATCCCAAATTAATATTCTTTCCAGGCGTGAAAACTAAATTAACCAGACTTTCGATCCTTTCATTTATTAGACCCTTGATGTCCAAATTTATAAAATCCCTGACCAGACCCCCTAAATAATCAAACTCCAAATATGACCCTCTGATATACTAAGATCCCAGACCAGACCTACTACATTTTACAGATCCCCGACCCCCGAAATTAATCAGATCTCAGACCCGTCACCCTTAATTTCTTACATACAACACTTCAGCATTTTCAGACTCCTTATATTAATGAGATCCCAGGCCCTCTTCATTTACCAGACCCCCTAAATTAATCAGAGCCCAAACCAGACCTGCTTTATGTATTAGATCTCAGTTCAGACGACCTTCACTTTTTAGACCTCAGAAATAGTGTTGAGCGATACCGTCCGATACTTGAAAGTATCGGTATCGGAAAGTATCGGCCGATACCGGCAAAGTATCGGATCTCGCCGATACCGATACCCGATACCAATACAAGTCAATAGGACTCAAGTATTGGAAGGTATCCCTGATGGTTCCCAGGGTCTGAAGGAGAGGAAACTCTCCTTCAGGCCCTGGGATCCATATGAATGTGTAAAATAAAGAATTAAAATAAAAAATATTGATATACTCACCTCTCCGACGCAGCCTGGACCTTACCGCTGTGAACCGGCAGCCTTCTTTGCTTAAAATGAGCGCGTTCAGTACCTTCCATGATGTCACGGCTTCTGATTGGTCGCGTGCCGCTCATGTGACCGCCACGCGACCAATCAGAAGCCGTGACGTCATCCCTCAGGTCCTAAATTCCTAGAAGGGAATTTAGGACCTGAGGGATGACGTCGCGGCTTGTGATTGGTCGCGTGGCGGTCACATGAGCGGCACGCGACCAATCAGAAGCCGTGACGTCATGGAAGGTGCTGAACGCGCTCATTTTAAGCAAAGCAGGCTGCTGGTTACTACCAGGGCGTGTCAGAGGGTGAGTATATCCCTATTTTTAATTTTAATTCTTTATTTTTTACATGGATATGGATCCCAGGGCATGAAGGAGAGTTTCCTCTCCTTCAGACCCTGGGAACCATACACTGGGAACTTCCGGTTCCGATTCCCGATACCACAAAAGTATCGGATCTCGGTATCGGAATTCCGATACCGCAAGTATCGGCCGATACCCGATACTTGCGGTATCGGAATGCTCAACACTACTCAGAAATCAATCCCACAAGTCTCAGTATCTCTTTCAGTCCGAGCTCCAACAAATTCCAGAGCCAAAGAGAAGTCTTCAATTTCTGCCACAGTTCACACTGAACAGGAGGCAGCTTTCACAAATCTATCTGCAGCTGCAACACACAGACTGCTCTGCTTTCCTAGCTGACCCGTGCAGAACCAAATCCAGACCTGTTTAATGTATTAGATCCCAGTCCAGACGACCTTCACTTTTCAGACCCCAGAAGGTTAAAAATATATCTGTCTCCAGAACAGACCTCATAAAGCAATAAGGACTTGTTCACATGCTGTGTCTTTTTTTTGCCATGTGTGCAGCATTTTACAGTGCCAACAAAGTGAATGACATTTCTGATATCCCCTGCTAGCGTTTTCCTTGCAGCTTTGAACCAAATTGTGTTTACCAAATATGTCAGTTTTTCCAGCATTTTTGCTGTTTTTTCACTTATTTAAAAAACGTAAATAAATATGCATGAAAAAGCGCAAAAAATGTACTGCAAATTCTCAATGTTTGCATTCATTTTTAAGGTCCTGCCCAGTATACGAGGATGGGGGACATTATTACAAGAAGGCGCCCAGTACAGAGATAATATACCAGGATGGGGACATTATTACAAGGAGGCGCCCATTATGGAGATATTATACCAGGATGAGGGGACATTATTACAAGAGGAGGACCATTATGGAGATATTATACCAGGATGGGGGCATTATTACAAGAAGGGGCCCATTATGGAGATATATCAGGATGGGGGACATTAATTCAAGAAGGAGCCCATTATGGAGATATTATACCAGGATGGGGTCATGGGGTCATTATTACAAGAATGGCCCATTATGGAGATATACAAGGATGGGAAACATTATTTCAAGAAGGGGCCCATTATGGAGATATTATACCAGGATGGGGTCATTATTACAAGAAGGCGCCCATTATGGAGATATTATACCAGGATGGGGTCATTATTACAAGAAGGGCCCATTATGGAGATATACAAGGATGGGGGACATTATTACAAGAAGGAGCCCATTACGGAGATATTATACCAGGATGGGGTCATTATTACAAGAAGGGGCCCATTATGGAGATATTATACCAGGATGGAGGACACTATTTCAAGAAGGGGCCTATTATGGAGATATTATACCAGGATGGGGGACATTATTTCAAGAAGGGGCCCGTTATGGAGATATTATACCAGGATGGGGAAAATTATCATGAGAAGGGGCCCATTATGGAGATATTATACCAGGATGGGGGACATTATTACAAGAAGGGGCAAGGATCAGGGACATTATTACATGGGGAACATTGTTACATGAGAGGCCAAACTCATTTGTCTTCACAAGATTTGGACTGCTACAAGGGTCCATACATCTGACGAATATGGGTTCATTGTACTACTGAGATTAACACTCCCCTTACCGCTTAGTTGTCCCACCGTCGGTGCTCTACACCTCCTCTTGCATTTTCTCTGCAATCTTCACTCAGCGCCATGTGAAGATCGCTGGTAGAGAAGTTGATTGGTGTCCAATAACTCACACCCAGACCTCCATTGCAACTGACCACATCAGGACTAGTCCGTGTCAGGAGACTGAAGACATCAGCAGGTTCCGTAGAGATCAAGGCACTTCCAAATCAGACCTAATCGAATTTGACAGGAGAGCGAATGTGCCTGAAACTTATTTCGGGAGATTTGTGTATCCCCACTGTCTGTCTCTTTAAAAGAAAATAAAGGATATTTTATAACTTTGGATCGTAGAAAAATACAAAATGCTAAATAAATAATGGAAGATGCCAGAGACATTTGACTTGCAAAAGTAGAAAAACTCATACATAATCATCTCCATAGATGTCCCTGTGCCCCGAAGTCAAGCTGCGCCCACGGCAAATGCCTTTCCTGCCTTCCCCGGTAGAATTCCGCAGACCGGACGCAAGTCAACTTCATTTTTCTTCAGTCTTTCTGTAAACAGGAACATTTTTCAGAAACCGTCTGAGCAAATGAATTTTTAATTTTGGCCCGACTCCTTCTAATTAGCATTAAATGTAATAGGCAATTTGGGCTAATTCATCAGTGACAACACGATGAGGCGGAGAAGAAAACGGTGAGCAACAAAAAAACCTCAGTCCAGGAGGAGAAGGAAACACATTTCTCAGATTAGACATATTACAAAGTTTCTTTTTTTCTATGTGTGCTATTGGTTAATAAAGAAAAAATAAAAACATTTGAACAATGGTTACTCGGCAAATTTCCCTTGCCAGGACTGTTGGAAGGTATGGAGGTCAGGTATTATGCCATGGCGGGACATATCCATATTATTGCAATGGGCATGGCACTTTCAGTCTAGATCTCCCCTGAAACGACCGCGATACAATACCACACACGACCTGCAGACAGAGGTGGCGCTGTTTGTTTGTTTTTTTAAGGAAAGATGCCGAATTAAATATGGAACACCCCTTTAAGATCTTTTATATCAAAGATGATATTTTTCTATCAACTGAATTAATAATGTAAGATGAAGAAGAGGAGAAGTCAATAAATAAACCTCAGCTATGAAAGGCTTTGCATTTTTTCTCCTACATTTGTAGTGTTCATTGTATTTCATTGTATGGCTTTTGATTAAAAAAAAATAAAGAAAAAGAAGCAGTTTTAGAAATATTGTTCTTTTAAATAGTTGATCTGAGCGCACATCGCTTCCCTGGGTCGACACAAAGAGTAATTTTTTCAGCTCCTATTAATATTAGCATTATGAAATCTGGCAGACAATATAAACCACACCACAGTCACCGCTGGTTAATCAGCTGAAAAATATAAGAGCCGTTCTCCAGGTTTTCTGCTGTAAAAATTTCATACAAACCAGAAAATCGTTGTATAATGCAAAGAAAATGTAAAGTTGCACCAGTGACATCTGAAGAACAGCACCCTCTCTTGCATCCATGATGTCTGAAGAATGGCACCTTCTCTTGCATCCATGATCTCTAAAGAATGGCACCTTCTCTTGCCTCCATGATGTATGAAGAACGGCACCTTCTCTTGCCTCCATGATGTCTGAAGAACGGCACCTTCTCTTGCATCCATGATGCCTGAAGAATGGCACCTTCTCTTGCCTCCATGATGTATGAAGAACGGCACCTTCTCTTGCATCCATGATGTCTGAAGAACGGCACCTTCTCTTGCATCCATGACGTCTGAAGAACGGCACCTTCTCTTGCATCCATGACGTCTGAAGAACTGCGCCTTCTTCTGCACCCATTACATCTGAGAATGGCACCTCCTCTTGCACCCGTGACATCTGAAAGATGGCGCCTTCTCTTGCAACCATGACACCTAAAAAATGGCACCTTCTCTTGCAACCATGACATCTGAAGAACGGCGCCATCCCCCCAAAGTCAAAACGTAGACTTATCGTATTCATTCAAATGTTGCCAAATACCACAATGTTGAAGGATGACCGTCATTGAGTTACCGTGACAGTGTAGAGCCAGAAAACCACTACTCCGGCGCTGAGAAGAAGCACTTCTCCTTCATTTTAATAGTGTTTATTCCTTCTGGCAGAACAGGGGTTAATCAGCCAAGTTGGAATCACAGCTGAGCTCGGTTAGCCACTCCTTTTCCCTTTATAATCTGGGCTCTGTTGCAAATCCTTGTCAGAGTTAGCATTTGCTGCATGGCTAACGGAGGAAGAGGTGTTCCATATGAGGAGAGTTGGAGGAGTTATCTGTGACTGTTGCTTGATTTGTATGTGTGGTAATTCCCTATCCTTCTCTATTTTGGTTTATTCCCCTACCTCCAGGCCCTGGTGCATTCCTCTGTTATATGTGAGTAAATATATTGTATGCCTGGAGTTTTCTGTTAACCCTTGTTTGTGTTGCTTTGTTTCTTGGGTTGGTGTACTACAGTGCACAGTAGCGCCCCTCTTCCCTAGGTGGGAGAAGAGAACTGACGGAGGGCTGACTCAGGAGATAAGGCAAGGGTGGCGGCCCCAGCACCTTCACCTTCAGAAGTATCCCAGTGAATAGGGCGAGCTAGGGCACCCCCTACTTTTTGGGACAGGGAAGGAGCCCCTTGTCCTGGGTCACCCGACAGCTGTGTCGTGACAATGATATTGGTTCATAGAACTCCAAGAAGATCTGGTAGAGGCACCGTCTACAGTCAGGAACTGGATGTCACAGGGGTCTCTGTAAGCTTTAGTCAATTAGACATTAGCTAAATTGAGGTAAGGAGTCCAAGGACTCCCTGGTGTTCACTGGTAACCACCACAGTGACTTGTGGTCATTGCTGAAGAAGGATTTCCTGCTCATGGTCCTGACAAGGTCCCTAGCATTGTCGGAGCTGTGGCATGTCCAAGATTAGAACTAGAATTTTATCACAAGAGATCAAGAGATGAGACAAGAGCAATATCATGATAAGAAAGGAGTTGGGACTACAAGAAACACTACAAGTACCAGGAATAACAGGAGGGGACACAAACAGAAGACTAGTATATGTGCCATTACAGTCTAATATTTCATCATAATGCACAATCACATCTTATTTTGAGGCTGAAGAGGGCCCCCTTAACTCTTGAGCTTTAGTTGTACCAATACCAAGTCAAAAGATCCAGAGTTCAAAACTGGAGAAAATTAAGGAAAGAAAGCCAAAGTCAGAATCAAAAGTTATCCGGCACTGAACGGCGATAAGTTCATAACCACCGGTCAGAGCACTGCATTCTTTTGCTGTCATATAGATGACAGCGTATGAGTCAGCAGCTGTAACCGGCGGTAAAAAGGTTACCGTTGGCCACAGGCATCGGCTTATAGTAGCAAGAACAGGTGAACAATGATGAGAGTATTCATCAGATGTTGCCTGTGCAATAAATAAAGTAAAAAAAAACGCATGGGGACCTCTGTATGTCTGATAACCAGCAAAGATAATGCTTAGTTTTGCCTGAGCTGGTTAGCAAAAATAGAGGGAACCCCATGCCATTTTTTAATTTAATTTATTTATTGCACAGGCACTGGTTGATGATTACTATAATCATCAGCAAGACCGGGCGTACGATGATGAGAGTAGCACTCTCATCAGCCGATGCCTGAGACAGGTGGTAACCTTTTTACCACTGGTCACAGCTGCTGGCTCACACGCTGTCTTTATGACAGTTTGGGAACTGCCTCACTCTGACTGGCGGTAACAAACTTAGCGCTGATCAGAGCCGGTGTTTCTCGCTCTGTCACACAGATGACAGCATGGGAAATGCCGGATGTTTGGACCCCCCATTCATTTGAATGGGATCCGGGTTTGAGTTTGGGTAACATTCTGGTACCCGAACAAAACTTTTTAAAAAATGTTCGTTCGAATCCCATGGACCTGAATATCCACGGTCTGCCCATCACTAGGTGTAGTGTATTGAGGCAATAATATGGCACCCACAAGATGCTGAACCTTGGGTAGCATGGGGCTGAAAAATAAATATTTGCGTCAGAAAAGTCTCAGCGTCTAGGTACCTCCATGTGAAGACGTGTTTCACAGTGATTGCTCCAGTCTTGGATCCTTCATTGACTTTCATTGAACAGAAGCTTTTAACACTTAATATATTTAATTAAATATATTCAAAAAACAACTTTCACGGACGGAGTGAACCTAGGATCCCGCGGACAAGGAGAATTAATATAATCAGGATGAATGTTCTTGCTAGATTAGTACATAATAAGCACCAAGTGCCGGGCCAACTCCCCGCTCTCTTCCTCAGATCGCCGCCATCCATCTTCTGTAAATTTATTTGGAATGAGTCAATTTGTAGACGTAGAAAGAAAACATCGCAGAGACGGAGACACAATGTCACATCCCTGATTAATACCCATCAGGTTTCTTACATTTTAGTCTGTAAATTCCCATCATTGTTTTTGGACTGTTCTGAACACTTTGTGCCTTTGACCCGATGCAAACAATAAGCTTTTTGTGGTTCTGATCTGAATCCTTAATGGAGACACAAGTCCATCGACCATTACCTCTCTGTGGAGACAATTATCACATCTCTGCACTTTTATTAGTTCGACCACAACGGAAATGACCAGAGTAAAAGTCATAGATCATGTTCATTTCACATCCAAATTGTAACATTTCAATTTATTTATCTACAACATCTATCTATCTATCTATCTATCTATCTATCTATCTATCTATCTATCTATCATCTATCTATTATGTTTCTATCTCATACAGATACTTAAATGTCCCAAATTAGAAGTAATGGCACTTCCAGAGGATTAAATACAAACAAAGGAGGCAGTATGTATACCACCACCTAAATGAAACGAACCATAAGTAACATACAAATTGACTTTATTAGATACAATCAGAAAAATATTAAAAAGGCCACACCCATAATATACATAAACATACCCCAAGGGGAAACAACCTAATACAAAACAGACCAAAAATGAGACACAATATGAAACTTATAAAAGCAGGTCACCATTAAAGTGGAACAAAGTACAAAAAAAATAGAAAAATACAAAACTCACACTCGGAAGTATCTCTAAATAACTAAGTGCTCACAGCATCTCCTTAAGTTCTCTTCCCATGAGAGGTAAATATATATAAATATATCCATGCACGCAAACCCACCTAAATGTGACCACCAGTGTAATCATAACCCTGAGTAGGGAATATATCTAAAGTACAAGTGCCATTACCTGTAAGCCAATGAAAAGCAGTAAAAGCCTGTGGTCCGTGAGTGACCCCCTGTGCCCCGACGCACGTTTCGCCCTTTAGCTTCTTCCGGGCCGCCCTACTTGTCTGTCCTATGCCATGTGATTTGATAGTTGGATGGCAGTATGTGGAAGCCTGTGCAGCTGCACCTGAGGTCTCGTGAGACTTATCTTGCTGACACACTTTTCTGCCATGTGTGAATCAATTCCCAAATTGTTTGAATTTAGTCGGTTCAGCAAATTGCTAAAAATTCAACATTAATTCAATTTGCATTGAATCAACTCATCTACTATCTATCCGCATAACAGCACATAACTCTCTTTAGAGAAATCAGCTGAGTGTGGAGTCTCATTGGCAGTGATCCTGTGGAATTAAAACTAATGCTTCATTTTTAGGTACCTATCCGTGAGCCCATGAAGAATTGCCAATAGGACATTTTGTTTCCTTAAAGGGAACCTGTCACCTGAATTTGAATATTGCCTTGTGCAGGCGTGTACTCCGGAGGACAGAGAATGAACTTCAATCCAATATTGCGGCCAGCATGCAGCCAGCGGGTAAGGAAAGGGTGAATCAAACACCCGAAAAACCCCGCCCATATGACCCAAAACTGGTCCCGCCAAATTCAGGTGACAGGTTCCCTTTAAGCAGAGCCAGTCTTGGCCAAGGTTATTTCAAGGGCGTCTCTCAATCAGCCAGACCCTGCTCTGCACTGATGAGGGGCAAATACCCTGGAACAAGCTGCCTATAGTCTTGACTAATGCCTAGTCTTGTTGCAATGTGTTGGACATTGACTTGGTATAAAAGATATTACTTTTTAAAGGGAACCTGTCACCCCATTTTTTCGGTATGAGATGAAAATACTGTTAAATAGGGCCTGAGCTGAGCATTACAATAGTGTAGTTTGTGGACCCCGATTCCCCACCTATGCTGCCGAAATACGTTACCAAAGTAGTCGTTTTCGCCTGTCAATCAGGCTGGTCTGGTCAAAAGGGCGTGTTGTCTTCCCCCAGATTTTGCGTAGTTTTCCGTTGGTGGCGTAGTGGTGTGCGCATGCCCAAGGTCCAGAATCCTCTGCCAGGGGATTTAAAAGAGCGCGCTGTTCGTTATTTCATTGGTGATCGGTGGGCGCGGCCATCTTCCTTTGGCCGCGCGTGCGCAGAAGCGGCGCTCTGCTGGCCGCGGCTTCAGGAAAATGGCCGCTGCGATATCCATCTGCGCACGCGCGGCATCCCGCGGCCATTTTCCTGAAGCCGCGGCCAGCAGAGCGCCGCTTCTGCGCACGCGCGGCCAAAGGAAGATGGCCGCGCCCACCGATCACCAATGAAATAACGAACAGCGCGCTCTTTTAAATCCCCTGGCAGAGGATTCTGGACCTTGGGCATGCGCACACCACTACGCCACCAACGGAAAACTACGCAAAATCTGGGGGAAGACAACACGCCCTTTTGACCAGACCAGCCTGATTGACAGGCGAAAACGACTACTTTGGTAACGTATTTCGGCAGCATAGGTGGGGAATCGGGGTCCACAAACTACACTATTGTAATGCTCAGCTCAGGCCCTATTTAACAGTATTTTTATCTCATACCGAAAAAACGGGGTGACAGGTTCCCTTTAAAGAAACCGACTAATTTGCATAATCTATAGAAGAGAAATTTGATATAATTTTAGAAAATAAGGTCATTTTAGGGGCGAGAACATCTCTGAAGGTGCATCCCCTCTTCCAGCTGATTTTTCCAGAGGAAAGGCTGAGTAACTTGGTGGCCATTCTCATGAATGATGGACCATGTAAGATGAGGACGGCCTGATTCCACAAGAACAAAGATGTCTTTTACAGATTCCTGCACAGGTAGAAAGTAATTGACTCTAAAAACAAAGTATCACAGCCCACAGTGGAGATCCACTCAACATTTGAGGAAGTTTTAGCTGCACAGATATAATTTCCTTGGTTGGAGCGGTCATCAATATTCTTTGACACGAGACCCGCAGCCCTGCGCAAATATTTAATGAAGGCTGCGGATGCCGGATGAGGATATGAGACGCCGTAATGATTGTTTAGAGATTCACACTGATTCACTTCATGAACAGTTTGCTTTTGAGACGATTTGTTAAGGAGAAGCACCTCGGCAAGTCTTTATTATTATGTCTGGCACAGCGGTGGATATATTTCCACTTGTCAGGGCCGTCGAAAAACAGTTTTTTTTTCTGAGCTCATGCAGCTGGAAGAACCAACGAAAACTAACAGGAACCATATAAAAAGTGACACCTCGAGTAAATGAGACGACGCCTCAGATCTCCGCATTACAGAGAAGTCTGATTAATTGGTCACCTGCAGTAACACATGTAGAGTAGGAGGAAATGGAGATGTCATTCTCTCGTATCTATCCATCCAACCGTCCGCTTATCTGTCAGTCCATCCATCCAATCATCCATCCATTCATCTATCCATGCATCCATCTGTCCATCAATCTATCCGTCTGTCTATCGATCCGTCCGTCAATCCATCCGTCCATCAATCCAACCGTCCATCAATCCATACATCCATCTGTCCGTCAATCCATCCATATATCCATCCATCCTTCTGTCCATCCATCTGTCAATCCATCTATCCATCCATTCATGCATCCGTCAATCCATCCATCCTTCCATCCATTCATGCATCTATCCGTCCGTCAATCCATCCATTCATCCATCCCAAAAAGAAGATACATTAAGGTCATAACTGAAACATTCCTACATTTAGTCCTTGATTCATCCTCTTTCTTTTGGAAAAGTTGCAAGACAACCAGTATGGCCTCTGTCACATCTCCTATCATTATGGTCACCCAATATATCCCTAAAATCAGTGCTATGATCTAAACAAAGTCTGAAGAAGTGACTATGGGAACTTCACAAGACGAATCTTCTACTACATCACCCACTTGACACAGTTCCTTTACATCACTCATCATGTCGGACTTTTATATTGAGTGGAACCCATTAGTCTCCATGCCTCACCAAAAAAAAACTTCTGGGGACTTAATGGAACCATTTTTTTTTTACAAATCGATGGAAAAATCAATCAATATTGCATTCCGGTTCTAGTGATTGATCCACGGGAGGTAATGATGAATGGAACGAACACTGAGTTTTACGAGCACAAAACTAAAAAGAGCAACATTTCCAGGAGAAGCGATGAAAGATATTCGTGGATGTGATCGTATTATAATTTTATGTGCACAGATTTGATTCATTTTTAATTACCAGCAACAAAAGCCAAAAGGACAAATAAAGGAGAAACTTCACATAACTTAACAAAAAGCCTACTATGTATACATATACACAAACATACATATATTCATACACAGATACATAGAAACTGGTGTGCCCCTTTTTTTTCCGTGTAGTGGTTTGGAGAGGAAATTCTCCAGACATGGCTCCAAGAGCAGCTGAAGACATATGGTGGTCTGAGCGGGCAAATCCCTTATTTATAAGGACTTGCGGTGATTTATGTTTCGTCTTGCCGTTATGCCAGAGAGGCCATGTTTACTTTACTGAACTCTACTATGGTTTATGCTGTTGGAGCTGCTGTGCCAACAGTTAGTTTCCTGTTGTGCCATTTGCTGCTGTTGACTTGCCAGTTGTTGCTGCTGTTGGACCTGGACCAGGTGCTTGACAAGCTCCTCCATGCTGCCGGACGTCTTGTGCTGGATGGCGGATTTTACCCAGGATATGCAGTTCATCCACAGCCGCTATGGCTATGCGTGTTCCTGGATCGCTGCCGCATTCAAAACACAGCAAAGTCCTAATATCTGAGGGGTTTGCTTTCTCAGACCACCATGCCTCTTCAGCTCCTCCTGGAGCCACGTTTGGAGTCCTTCCTCTACAAACACAACACAGACCAAAAAAACCTGTGGCTGAACATTTAACTCCCCCGCCACTCCCTTGAGGTGGAGATATGGTGAGCAGGCATCCCACACATCTCTCATCTACTCACCTAAAACCCGGTGCCTTATCATGGCTGGTTAACCCCTTCGGAACATATGCTGGAGAGAAACTTATGGGTTTCAGCTCATGGAGGAAAGCAATCTTCGTGCCACATATACAAGTGAAAATCCAAACACAAATCTGACCCACCCAAACCTTAACTGCAGGTTTAAATGAAAACTGTGGACTTGTAAGACCTGGACTACAGGGATAGATCCGTCCCACTAACGTCCTACAGATCTCTCTGTAAAAGCCAAAGACAGGTTTTCCTAAACTGACTTGGTCAAATAACTTGTCCCAGTCCACACTTACTTTTTGCATGATGACCACAGCCGTGGCTGTAATTACAATGCTCTCCAGTGGGTTCAATTTGCTTCTAAGCACATTCTGGGGGACACAATACCCCGCGTATTTGTTTCCCCTCACTGTCTCACAATATATATACAGACAGACATACACACAAACATACTTACAGGCATACATACATATAGACATGTATACAGACAATGTGCATTTTGTGCAAAACAACCGGAATAATTACTTTTCGGTTCTTAAAATGTGATAAACCCGTTTTATCTTCATTTTGGGTTAAATCACGAGCAATAAACGTCTTTTTAGAAGAGGCCCTTGAGGGGACTTAGCGCCCTCCTCCACGAGTCTTGCTCCATAGGGGCTGCTGATATTGTTTTACATTAATTTTGCGATTTTCCAGAAGGTTACCGGGAACATAGAAAATACACACTTAATGAAAGCCGATGTTTTGTTCCATTGTAAATGGTACTGGGAACAAATAATTGCCGGGAAATAATGATTCCAGCACAAGAATAACGCTTGATGGGGCACAGGTTGCTATAGGAAACTTTTTTCATAAACATCTCCTTGTAGTGTTACGATTCCATTGTCATATGCAAATCAAACCTTAATATGTACCAGTCTGAAAAAATATGAAAAGTGATCGCTGTCATTTCAGCGCCTCTACCATAAATCAATAGTACAAGAAACTTTCTAACAGATCTTATCAGAGACACATGGTTCTTTCTCACTTTTGAACCATTTCTTCCCTTCTCCCACTTCTTGTATACATCAATCAAAATCTGTCCTGCTCAAGGCAAGAAAGACTACCAGGTCACTGAGGGATCAGATTATAGCTGCCTGTAGAAGTCTATGGAGAGGAGGAGGGAGGTGCAGAGTAAAACAGAGACTGGTAATGCCTCAGCTTTGTAGTTAATGTTTATCTCTCCCCAGAGGAACTGGATTCACAGCTACACTGCTCATTACTGCTGAATAGTGTCCTCCATGCTGCAGCTTTTTAGTAAGTGATTTATCTCATCCTAGTGCTGGATTCACAGTGTAGCATTTCACCCGCTACGGGTCTTGGGGGATACTCGCGTGGCAGCAGGATAAACACTTCAGGCACGATATCTCACACATATCAGTCCATATGGTTTATTCAAACTCCGCATAAACCAGACAGGGTACAGTCCATTTCATTACAGCCATGAAACTTTGGACAGTTCACGTAGCAGATAGGCTTCTCTGCTGTATATTATAATCTCGTTGTCCGGGGTTACCTCTCAGAAGTTCCACTCCTTACACTGACTTCAGGTCAGTCCCAGGTCCTCAACACAGACCGTCCAGGTCTACGGTCTCCAGGTGCTTCCAGGACGACTGCACTCCCAGGAGTCTCCAACACCAACCGTCCGTGCTATGTCCAGCACGCAGGCTCTCCTGCCTGGAATGGTCTCTGTGTGCTTCCAGGATGTCCCCACTTGGAACCGTCCAACACACAGGCCATTCTGCAGTGTCCTGCCAGGATACACGGAAGTGTGTCCACCCTGACAGACACTCACTCAATCTCTCTTACCATGTGCTACACACACCTCCTTTACATAGGTGTAACCACACCCAGGTACCTGTCACATGGCTAGTCAGGTGAGCGTGACATCACCACAGGTCCTTACACAGAAAACCATCTTACATGTTCAGACACGCCTCTTTGGCTGGGTTTGTAGGTGACTGAACCCACCCATCTCTCCAATCACCAGGAAGCCTTCTGTTGTGAATTCCGTTCTCGGGCTCCCTCCTGTGGTCATGAATGGTACTTTGGTGAGTTCTGTCCTTGGACACCCTCTGGTGGCTTTGAGTGGAACTGCTGATCTTTGAGGTTGGCTTTCTCAGCTGCCCTCGTTTATTGCTTTGCTGGCTTCCTATTTAACTCTGCTTAGATCGTTAGTTCATGCCAGCTGTCAATGTCTCAGTACTGGTTCAGATCTCACTTGGATTTCTCAGATGACCTGTCTACTCCAGCAGAAGCTAAGTCCCTGCTAGTTCATTTGCTGTTCATTGGTTTTTGAATATATTTCTCAGTACATGCTATGTTTCTTGTCCAGCTTGCTATAATGATATTTCCTTGCTAGCTGGAAGCTCTGGGGTGCAGAGTTGCACCTCCACACCGTGACTCGGTGAGGAGGTCCTTTTGCACACTCTGCGTGGTTTTTTGTAGTTTTTAATACTGACCGCATAGTTCCCTTTCCTATCTTCTGTCTATTTAGAATAGATTCGGCCTCCTTTGCTAAAATCTGTTTCATTCCTGTGTTTGTCACTTCTCTCTTAACTCACAGTCAATATTTGTTGGGGGCTACCTTTACTTTGGGAAATTTCTCTGAGGCAAGGTAGGCTGCTATTTCTATCTTTAGGGGTAGTTAGCTCTTAGGCTGTGAAGAGGCGTCTAGGGAGAGTTAGGCACGCTCCACGGCTATTTCTAGTGTGTGTGATAGGATTAGGGATTGCGGTCAGTAGAGTTACCACCTCCTCAGAGCTTGTCCCAGGTTTTACGTTTTAACCATCAGGTCATTCCGGGTGCTCCTTACCACCAGGTCCATAACAGCCTTCCCAATGTAAACAAACCCCTCAGCAGTAGATCTGCTTGAGCAAAACATACCCAGGCTTCCATCACAGGGCCACCCACCTCTGCGATACATACCGTCCATCAATCCATGACCAGTCGCTATGCCACATATTCCCCCCTCTGCCTAAAGCCGTGGGGCTTGGCACTTTCTATTACCCAACCAGAGATCCTTCTCTATCGTCCCCGACAGTCAAACCATCTGTCAAAGTCAGGGCCTGTTACTGAACCCTTTCGTCGGCATTCGTCAACCATTTCCGTCACACCCTTTGATAAAGACGACCCCTTGTCATCTCGTCTCAGTTGGATTTGGGCAACATGGTCAATCTGGCGTCGCAATCCCCTTGCACCCAAACAACCTGTCTGGACTGACTCTTTGTCAACACGTCCGCTACTGGGTCTCCCACGTAAGTTACTCAGCCCTGAGCTAACTGAGGAGTCACTGCCTGTATCTCTTCCTTCAGGCTGGGTACTTCCACCCCTTTGTTTGTCCACATTTCAGGTCGAAAGTGGCCGCCATCTTCCATCAAATGGGCGCAGCAGTCCTGTAAGGCGCCGTCCTTCCAATGAGTTTCTTCTATTAGGCTCTCACACAGCACTCAGCAGCCTATCTCCAAAGCTCCTCTTGCTTTAACCGGGTTTCTATTTCAGGCCCCACTCTATTGGTGGCCTCTTCTTTACTGTACTCCCTTTTCCTTAGAGTCACAGTCACCCGCATAATCTGTGTCACACCTCATAGAATGGCGAACCCCAAAGTCACACTCTTTCCGGGAGTCAGCTCCACACATTCTATCCATCACACCACTAACAGTCATATTGTGGCACACATCAGGTGACGTCATGTCCGTAAGATGGGACCTGTTGTGAATTCTGTTCTCGAACTCCCTCCTGTGGTCATGAATGGTACTTCGGCGAGTTCTGTCCATGGACTCCCTCTGGTGGCTGTGAGTGGAGCTGCTGGTTCTGAGGTTCCTTCCTCAGCTGACCTCGTTTAGTCCTAGGCTGGCTGCTCTATTTAACTCCACTCAGATCGTTACTTGATGCCAGCTGTCAATGTTCTAGTACTGGTTCAGATCTCTCTTGGATCTTTCTGAGGACCTGTCTACTCCAGCAGAAGCTAAGTCCCTGCTAGTTTATTTGCTGATCTTTGTTTTCTTGTCCAGCTTGCTATCATGATATTGCCTTGCTAGCTGGAAGCTCTGGGAGGCAGAGTGGCACCTCCGCACCGTGAGTTGGTGCGGGGGTCTTTTTGCACACTCTGCGTGGCTTTTTGTAGTGTTTTGTGCTGACCGCAAAGATACCTTTTCTATCCTAAGTCTGTTTAGTGAAGTCTGGCCTCCTTTGCTGAAACCTGTTTCATTCTTATGTTTGTGACTTTCATCTTAACTCACAGTCAATATTTGTGGGGGTCTGCCTTTTCCTTTGGGGAAATTTCTCTGAGGCAAGGTAGACTTTATTTCCTATCTTTAGGGGTAGTTAGCTCTTAGGCTGTGAAGAGGCGTCTAGGCAGAGTTAGGTACGCTCCACGGCTATTTCTAGTGTGTGATAGGATTAGGCTTGCGGTCAGCAGAGCTCCCACTTCCCAGAGCTTGTCCTGTGTGATAGTTTAACCATCAGGTCATTCCGGGTGCTCCTAACCACCAGGTCCATAACAGGGACACTCCACCATTTTCTTTGGTCACGCCTGATTTAGGACTGTCAACTATAGGGGGTGCATTCTCTGCATTAACTTTCACACAGAATAATTCATTTGCCGGGGACAACAGTCCGACTGAGTCACGCTTTTGGGATGCTCCGCCCTTTTTGGGAAACCACCATCCCGCGGGACTCCACCCCCTTTTGGGCAACTACTACTTTTTGGGTTACCGCCCCTTTTGGGACTCCGCCCCTTTTTTGGAAACCACCATTCGGCAGAACTCCACCCCTTTTTAGGCAACTACTACCTTTTGGGTTACCGCCCCCCTTTTGGGACTCCACCCCTTTTTTGGAAACCACCATTCGTCGGAACTCCACCCCATTTTGGGCAATTACTCCGCTTTATGACACCACCCCTGTTCGGGTTAGCGCCCCTTTTTGGGACCCCACCCCACTCTGGGGTACACCACGTGGATTTCCCCACAGTACTCTCAAGCCCCAACAGTTCTACAATATAAATCTCTTTAGGTCGGCACTGGCCCTTTAAGAGTCTGCACGACCTAGTCCAGCAATGTCTCTTTTTTTTTTCTCTTTTTATCTTTGCTGCAGCTACACTTCACAAGGCTCTGCACCGCAGTCTTCGTGGACCCGCCGATCCACAGCAAGCCGCTTGTCACCTTCGTGGACCCGCCGATCCACAGCAAACTTCGTAACCCCGCCGAGTTACCGCCAGACGCCTTCAGTCTTCGTGGCCCCGCCGAGCCACAGCAAGTTGATCAAAGAAGGGAAAAAAAAGAAATTCATGGACTCGCCGGTCCACAGCAAGCACCTGCACACGTGCTTTATAGAAAAACACAGTCTCTCACTGACCCCGGTCAGAACAACACAGACTCCGGTCTGTTACACACCCGGCTTTACAGCCCAAACACAATTTCTCACTGATCCCAACCAGCATAATACACGGTTTTCAGACCATTACACACCCAGCTTTACAGCCCAAACACAATTTCTCACTGATCCTGATCAGCATAATACACGGTTTTCAGACCGTCACCCGTTGGCAACTTCACGGGTTCCTGGACACCCCTTGGCCTCAGAGGTGCCCAGACACAACAGTATTCTCACTGACCCCGGTCAGTATTTACTCACGGTTTTCAAGACCGTTACCTGTCATTACCACACAGGTTCCCGGATCCCTCTTCTCCTCAGAGGTATCCCATAAACAGCAGTTCTCACTGACCCCGGTCAGTATTTACACACGGTTTTCAAGACTGTTACCCGTCATTGCCGCACAGGTTCCTGGGACCCTCTTCTCCTCGAAGGTATCCCACCAATAACAATTCTCACTGACCCCGGTCAGTATTTACTCACGGTTTTCAAGACCGTCCACTCTTCTGGCTCAGACCAGCCAGCGCTGCAACATGTGTTCCTTGGATCGTTGCCCGCATTCGAAACACCAATTGTAGCATTTCACCTGCTACGGGGCTTGGGGATACTCGCTTGGCAGCAGGATAAACACTTCAGGCACGATATCTCACACATATCAGTCCATATGGTTTATTCAAACTCCGCATAAACCAGACAGGGTACAGTCCATTTCATTACAGTCATGAAACATTGGACAGTTCACGTAGCAGATAGGCTTCTCTGCTGTATATTATAATCCCGTTGTCCGGGGTTACCCCTCAGAAGTTCCACTCCTTACACTGACTTCAGGTCAGTCCCAGGTCCTCAACACAGACCGTCCAGGTCTATGGTCTCCACTCCCAGGAGTCTCCAACACCAACCGTCCGTGCTATGTCCAGCACGCAGGCTCTCCTGCCTGGAATGGTCTCTGTGTGCTTCCAGGACGTCCCCACTTGGAACCGTCCAACACACAGGCCATTCTGCAGTGTCCTGCCAGGACACACGGAAGTGTGTCCACCCTGACAGACACTCACTCAATCTCTCTTACCATGTGCTACACACACCTCCTTTACATAGGTGTAACCACACCCAGGTACCTGTCACATGGCTAGTCAGGTGAGCGTGACATCACCACAGGTCCTTACACACAAAACCATCTTACATGTTCAGACACGCCTCTTTGGCTGGGTTTGTAGGTGACTGAACCTACCCATCTCTCCAATCACCTGGAAGCCTTCCCAATTAAAACAAACCCCTCAACAGTAGATCTGCTTGAGCAAAACATACCCAGGCTTCCATCACAGGGCCACCCACCTCTGCGATACATACCGTCCATCAATCCATGACCAGTCGCTATGCCACAACAGTTATACTGCTCATTACTGCTGCATAGCTTCCTCCATGCTACAGATTTTTAGTAAGCGATTTTTCTCCCCCTAGTACTGGATTCACAGTTACACTGCTCTGTACATCTGTATTGTGTCCTTCATGCTGCAAATTTTTACTCAGTACTGCTGTATAATTTTGTCTATACTACTTCTTTTTAGGAAGGGATTTTTCTCCCACTAGTGCTGGATTCACAGTTACAGTGCTAAGTACTGCTGTATAATGACCTTTATGATGCTATTAAATGATTTGTCCCCACCTAGTGCTGGATTCATAGTTACACTGCTCAGTACTGCTGTATAATGTCCTCCATGATGCTGCTTTTTAGTAAGTGATTTTCCTCCACCTAGTGCTGGATTCACAGTTACACTGCTCAGTACTACTGTATAATGTCCTCTATGCTGCTGCTTTTTAGTAAGTGCAGATGCAGCTCCTGCTTCTGATCATGTGCTACATAGAGGAGAGCAGGAATCCCTCATGCCTGTGTGTGCTGTGTATTGGAGACATCTTAGCAGCTAGTCTACACCCACTAGCTCAGAGACAACTGAAAACTAGAGATAGAGCCTACAGAGGGGGAAACCAGTGAAAATGCAGGATACAAGTCATATAATTGCCAGAGGTAGTATTATTCCTTGCACACATGCCAGCTTATTCTGAAAAGTCACTTGAAACCACAAGTATGGTCTAACTCTGTCCATTGCAAAAATGGAAACGGTCACGTTTAGGCAGACTGCGGGAATGAAGAGACTTAGGATTCCAAATCAGTTTCTATTAATGCAAACGAGTTTCTGCTCTGGACTTGCGCCTTTCTCAAGGTATAAAAACAAAGCCACATTAGACGCCATCCTAAATATGTCTATAGAAAAGATGAACCAAATTTTCCACCTGATTTCAGATTTTACAATTTATTTGTTGATGAAAAGTGTTAACAATATAATTTATTAGATCGTGAAGACATCAAAAAGGGAGAAGGAAAGAGGCTTTCAGTCTGTGAGTGAATATTACATAGTGACATAAAACAAATTAAAGCGAAAAATCCCAAATAAAGCAATCACATTTTCTGCCTCCATTTAACACAGAAACATATAGACATTGGAGGATGAGAACGGGCGCTAGATACAATGTATCAAATCTACAGACGCACAGAAAGAGACTTTGTATAACAGGAAGGACAATATTTATCAACACCTCCGACTGGATACAAATTCCCCTCCAAATAAAATCTGATGACTACGGCTTTGAGATGCTATCGCCACATTATCACTGCAACTTTGAATTATATCAAACACTGAGCAACAGGAATAAATAATCTTTTAGGTAAATCCGAGTTTACAGAATGATAAATATTTAGATCCTTTAGTTATTAGCCAGAGTGGAGACCGGATACAAAAGATTATAGTCATCACTTCTTCAGGAGCTGACAGGTACGAAGAAACAAGAATAATTTTTGCAATACTTTATTTTTCCTGTAGGGATGATGGCATCTCTGCCTAATTAAAGTCATTGGAGCTCTGAGATTTAAGATGCAAGAATTGTTTCATAACAAATCTAAAAAAAAAAATCCTGGAATCCCTGTATCCCAAATTTTTCATGATTTGCGTTAACTCCAGCAAAATGGCAACCAACCAACCACCATTTTTTTGGAATCGGAGGGCCAGGAAGGGGTAAGTAAAAATCATATAGTCAGCACTCATCAGCTCTCTCCATAAGTCTTCTGCTCTTCTATCTTTATTTTCTGGTCAACCAGCCCTCATGCATTTGGATGGGTCGCGGTTTTGTGGGGTGTGCCGCGCGTCGTCAATGTTTTTCTTCTCACTCTACATGATGATGGCATGCAACCTAGAAAAAGGTGGCAAATGAATGGCAGAAGATGGCACCCAATGGAGGTAGACGTGTGGGGAGTATAAGGTGTTTCCTTTTTCCTTTTTGAATTTTCCAGCCAAATTTGAGCAAATTTTCTAAATTCGAGTTTCGGGATTTTTGCTGAGATTCAGCACCAGGCACAACCCGTGGACAGATGTGACAATGTTTTTTTTGGAACATAAGAGCCATGTTATTCTAAACAATCCCTATAAATAATGGAGCACTGGAGTTTGGTGATTACAGATTGGTATATGACTAGTTGTAAGAAGTTCTACGGTTCTTGTAGGAGGACAAGAGAATGGAGCCGACTTCCACCATGGCGTAATGTATTCCCAGCTTTCTTATTCCGTGGCGCTCTCTCTGATGATAAATGATCTTCTAGAACCTCATACATTTCCCATCAAACGGCATCATTACTTTAGTGAGTTATTGAAGAAGAAAATCACATCCTCACGACAAAGAAGAAAATAAACAAAGTTACTATTCAATACGTACCAACCTCCTGATATTAATCAATGCACCGGCCGATTAGCATGCAAAGCTCTCCCTCAGCCCGGCCGCAGCAATTACCGCCAATCACATTTTATCAGGTAGACGAAATGTCGGGATAACAAGCTCGGATAAGCTATTTCTCAGCATGAAGGTAGGAAAAATGGTCCTTGGCACCTTCCATAGTATGCAGACCTGAATTATTTCCGATGTTATTCTTAGGGTCAACATTCTGTGCTGATCCATTATATAATCTATCTTCGTGGTGGTCTGAGCATCATTTTCCTGATCCTGAGCTCCAAATTCAACTCATACACATGTAGAGAAGTTAAAAAATAATGTCTCCCTGCAGCCACCACTAGGGGGAGCTCAGGAGCTTACTGCATACTGTGTTATTATTAAATTCAATGAATACAGTGTATGCAGTAAATTTCTCAAAGTTCTACACATGTGGACTCGTACTCATGGACTGTCAAGTAACACAGCTGTAACCTGTCCCAGCTCCAGTGTCGGGTTCTCCATTCTCTGTAGGCCCTTAATACTTCCCTCTGCTCTGCTGCACATAAAGTTTTCATAATAAGCCAGCTCTTCATGTCCTTTGGCTTTATAGTCTGACTCAGGCAGCTGCATGTTACCTGAGTATTCAGGTAGTCATTGTCTGAGCCACTACTTTGGACTTTTGCAACACTTTGTTTGCTTCCTGACAACCCCAACTATGCTATGTTGCTACACTGCTAGGCTCTGCTATAATGTTCTAGTGAGTGACTTGACTGACTCACCTCTGCTATTCTGTTAGACTCTGCTACATCATTCCAGTGAGTGTCTTGACATATTCAACTTTGCTACTCTGCCCGGCAAAATTTCATTATTTCTTTGGTTCACCTGACTTATTCAACCCTACTTTGTTGCTTTGCTACATTGCCACAGTGCCTCACTTGATATACCCGACTCTGCTTCATTGCTGGTCTCTGCTACACTACCAAATTATACAACGTATTTCCAGTGAGTTACTTGACATACTCAGTTCTGACACACTGTCAGGCTCTGCTATATTAATCCAAAGAGTTACACATTTAACTCTGCTGTTCTTTTGGACTCTGCTACATCATTCCTGTGTCACCTATTCTTAACTCTGCTGCATTACTGGATTCTGCTACACAATAGGTACTCCTATCTCATCCATTGCCAGACTCATTCTAATGAGTATTCTAATGAGTGTCTTGTCTATTTAACCCTGCTGCTCTGCTGGCCTCTGCTACATTATTTCTGTGTCACCTGAAATACTCAACCCCGCCGCATTGCTGAACTCTGATATATCTCAATGAATCTCCAGATATACTCAGCTCTGCAGGGTGGGCCATGTAAATGGATACACCTAAATAAAACAGTAATGGTTGGTGATATCAACTTCCTGTTTGTGGCATATTAGTATATGGGAGAGGGAAAACTTTTCAAGATGGGTGGTGACCATGGCGGCCATTTTGAAGGCTAACATTTTGGATGCAACTTTATAAATGGCCCACCCTGTATTATATCATCGACCTCTGCTATGGAGATTCTCCTGATCTACCTTGCACTGCTGCTTCGCTGGGCTCTGTTACCTTCTATGCTTCTATTATGAACCTGCTTCTTCAGTTTCTTCTACCTGAGTCATCGGCTCTATCCCTCCAGTTGATGACCAGCCAGTGAAGCCTCCATTGCCTTCTTCTGTCCATCTTGCCTTAACATTATCTGTTCATGTTGCTCCAAAACCACTCATCTGGGTTGAGGGCTTCCAGAATCCACCTCACAAGGGGAGACATCAGCAACAGCTCAAGCTTCTCTTTTTGTAAAGAATACTTTCTCCACAATTGCTGCACATTGTTATGCCCACTGGAGGGCGCTAAGGAGCTGGTGCATAACACATATTCAGAAAGAACCCCTGTGTCGTGTGTCACCCACTAAAGCCCTTCACTAAGCGCAAAGGAATATATACATTTTCCCATTTAAATGGAGCTGAGATGCAATACCGAGCATAACCTATAGACAAGAGTGGTGCTGTTTCTAGTGAATTTTTTTTTCTAAGTCGATTCATGTGCATGTCATTCTGAAAAGTCAGATTGGGTGGAAAAAAAAAACTTAAACCAAATTATAGTCCCTTAACACTGCAATAAGCAAAGTCCCAGAAAGAAATTACGTAGAAATGTAAATAAATAATTACATTTTTTTCTGTTTCCTTTTCGCACATTTGCATAAATGTTTACACAAGCGGCCAATGTAATTAATACACCTTGATTTCTTGTTATTCTCTCTGTATTTCCGGAAGACTGAAGATAATTATAAAATTGACCTTGTTGTTTGTTGAATTCATTTCATCAAAGGAAATAAATGCAGAAGAGTCAAAGTTCTCGTAGACTTGTTTCCTGAAAATTGATGAATTTCCTTCGCTTTTATGATTATTTTAAGATTGTAATGGTTTTCTATACAAAATATTTAGAAATATGTAAATAAGAGAATGTTTCTGCTAGGATGGACCCCAACAATTAGTCCCCAAGGGATTGCAAGAAATTGTGCACAACATTTTTTTTTCCCTTTGAGATGAAAATGAAATTATGCACATTGCCATGTACTGCAGCTTATCCTGAGACGAAGCATGGCAGTAATTCCAAAATCTGTGGGCTAGATAGCCGGAAAATTACCTTTAATGTAATGTGTTTATTAGATCTACTCCTCCCCGCTTGAATGATTAACAGCACTGGCTTTTTTGGGCCTGTACTGTATGTGCTGGAATCCTACTCGAATCTTCCTAATGCCGGCGCATGTACTAAATAGAAAGATGACTAACATCAGGAAAAAAATCTGTTCTGCACATGTGCCACTACTGGGGCAGTCTGTGCATGAGTAGCATTGCATAGCAGATGGCACTGGATTTATTTCATCTGTGTTAGACTCACTAGATGAGGTGGATCCTCCAGACAGGAGACCACAGGCAGGTGGGAGATGTCCTGGAATCCACAGGCAAGCAGGCAGCATGCTGGAAACCATACGCAAGCAGAAGATGTCCAGGCGACCGCAGGCAGGCAGGAGACATCTAGGGGAGCACAGGCAAGCAGGCATGATGCTGGAAACCGCTCGCAGGTGGAAGTAGTCTAAGAGACCACTGGCAGGCAAGATGTAGGAAATTGCTGGCAGACGGAAGATATCCAGGTAACCGCTGGCAGATGGGATGCTGGAAAGCATAGGCAGGTGGAAAACATCCAGGAGACCACAGGTAGATGGGATGCAGGAAATCACAGGCAGGCAGAAGACGTCTAGGAGACCACAGGCAGGTGAGATGCAGCAATCTGCAGGCAGATGGAAGACATCCAGATGACCACTGACAGGTGGGATGCTTGAAATCGCAGGCAGGTGGAATTCATCCTGGAGACCACAGGCAGATGGGATGCAGGAAATCAAAGATAGACAGAAGACGTCCAAGAGACCACAGGCAGGTTTGTTGCAGGAAACTACCGGTGAATGCAGGCAGGTGGGATGCTGTAAACCGCAGGCAGGTGGAAGATGTCCAGAGACCACAGGCAAGCAGGATGCAGAAATCGCAGGCAGACGGAAGATGTCCAAGTGAACGCAGGCAGGCAAGGAGCTGGAAACCGCTGGCAGGTGAAAGATGTCCAGGAGACCATGGGAAGGCAGAATGCAGGAAATCACAGTCAGGCGGAAAACATTCCATAGACCACAGGCAGGTGGGATGCTGGAAACCGCACACAGGCAGAAGACATCCTGGAGACCACAGGCAGGTGGGTGCAGGAAACCGCAGGCAGAGGGAAGACGTCCAGGGACTGCAAGCAGAGCAGATTCAGGTATATGAAGCAAGATAGAGTCTTAGCAGTTCTGCAGATTTAATACCAATACACAGGTGTGTGTCTTGATGAGCCTTATATAGGCCCAGGTGGATGTTAACATGGGATCATGCTTGGTCATCTGTAAAGCAGGACAGGGAGCACAACAGAGTGTAATGGACAGCTGTGAGGGAGGCAAGGCACTGATCTGGGACAGGATGTAACACCCTGTTCTATCCATGACCTGACAATGAAGCAATATTTGCCTGGGCAGGATTTACAGCAAGGTTTAGTTGGGCCAATGCTGTCAATCAGTAAAGAGGAGGAGGGAGCTGGGCAGACAGGCTGATGGAAGGCTCACTGGTCTGCCCATTTTGCACAAAACACTTAATTCATATAATACATGAGAAATTTTCTGGAACTCAGCAAATTTCGGAACCTTAGATAAACTCTTTCTCACCCTTCACGGTGATGCGCTAAGCTCATAACAGAATTTTGCCCTGGTGATCTCACTTTAAGGAAATCATCCACAAATAGTTACATATATAACAAAAATAGGAATGAAAAGCCTTTTTCAGGAGCTTATTGACATCATCGCTCTCTTATCTGCCTTCACAGTGGGTCCTGGTGGCAGGGCTGCCACTAGAAATTTCGGGGCCCCATACTGGCAAAATTTCCGGGGCCCCCTTGAGACTCCACCCAGGCTCCACCCCAGCCCCGCCTCCACGCTCCACCCCTCAAACTGTCCACAGTCCCACCGCTCTCTCTTGGAAAATCTCCACTTCTCACCTATCACACATTGACAGTTCCCATCACCAGATCACACATATGGCCGGCAGCTTTTGTTTTGGCCAAAAGATTTTTTAAGCCACCAAAATGACAAGGTAGACACTTTTGGCCAGGCCCTACTCTACTGTAACCTATTAAATATTTGTTAAAATATACAATACAATTTAGGTATATTTTTATTTATTTTTCAATTTTTAAAATGACCTATAATACCACATACAAGGAGCAAATACCACAGCACCATGACCAGACATCATATTATCACCACAGTGACCTATAATACTATCTACAAGGCACAAGTACCGCCACACATGACCAGATGACATATTACCACCACAGTGATCGAATAATATCAAATACAAGGAACAAATACCACAACATCATGACCAGACCACATATTACCACCACATAGTGACTGAATACTACAATACTGATCAATAATAAAAAAACACACAATACTATCACCATAAGTGCCATTATACACAGGAGATCTGTACTTAGTATGCAGTGTCTGTGTACAGGTAATACAGTGATCACCAGTGACATTATACACAGGAGCTCTGTATATAGTATACAGTGTATAGTGTCAGTGTATAGGTAACACACTGACTCACCAGTGACGTGTCTAGGTGAAGTCCTTCATCTTTCATCCCGCACAGACCGCCATCACTTCATCCAGCCAGGACTCGTCTCTGCAGGAAATAACACAGTTATCTCGAGTTCCACTTGCAGAACACATTACTTAATTTTCCCAACTTCTACATTACACCACATGAAGAAGGCGACATAGTATCACTCTACACAGTAATAGGACCGCCCCTCCATTTAAAACAGTGTACTCAAAAAATAAAATAAATACATCACTGCAGTAATAATATCACTTAATTAGCCCCTATGGTAATAATATTCGCCATCCTAGCCCCCGTGTGTCTCATTCCTGGCGTCAGCCATATGTTCTCCCATCCTGCCCTAATGAGTATCCATCCTGCCCCATATGATCTCCCCATCCTGCCCCATCTGTCTCCATCGTATGCATCCTGCCCCATCCATCTCCAATCCTGCCTCCATTGTCTCCAATCATGCCCGTATCACCATTCTGCCCCGTCTCCAATCATGCCCCCTGTGTCTCCAGTCATGCCCCCTGTGTCTCCAGTCATGCCCCATCTGTCTCCAGTCATGCCCCATCTGTCTCCAGTCATGCCCCAGTGTCTCCAGTCATGCCCCAGTGTCTCCAGTCATGCCCCCGTGTGTCCAGCGTTCTGCCCCTGTGTGTCCAGCGTTCTGCCCCCGTGTGTCCAGCGTTCTGCCCCAGTGTGTCCAGCGTTCTGCCCCAGTGTGTCCAGCGTTCTGCCCCAGTGTTTCCAGTGTTCTGCCCCAGTGTGTCCAGCGTTCTGCCCTGGGCCCCCCGGATCGCCGCTCAAAATAATAAAAAAAAAAAGTTCTGCTTACCTGCCGCGCTCCTGCTCTCTCCACGCAGCTGAAGCACTCGCCGGCGACTGACAATGACATCAGACGCCGGCGACATGCACTCTGCGGCTGACGTCAGCTGCCAGCCTCAGATTGGTTGGCGGCTGTTAACTATTGACGTGCGGGCGCGGGCCTGCACATCAATAGCGTTAAACAGCTGCAGCGCCGGCGGCCGCTAAGGGCCCGGTCCAGCCTGTGGCTGCCGGTAGGGGCCCGGTGAGCAGATGAGAGGGGGCCCGATGCGGGCCCCCTCTGCACACCGGGCCCCATACGCCATTCACGGCTGTAATGCCCTGATGGCGGCCCTGCCTGGTGGTCCCATCCCAATTTTCTGAATGCATTTTCTACCTGTTATTTGCAAACATTGCAGAATTTGTAGAAACCACATCCCTGTGCAGGTTCCCTCCACCTGTGGAAAATGGGCACAGACCAATCTGGAATGGGTCCTCTTCCTCACTTCTATGCATTAAAGTGCCCTGCTAGGGATCTAATCCCGATCTTTTTCAGTATGGGACATCCCTGAATTTACCTGGATTATTTTCTAAAACTTGGAACAATGCTGGAAAATATGGACTTATTGGCAATTCTACTGTACAGAACCAGCGACCATCGTTAGGTCTTGGTGGCCAATCCAACCCAGTGCCAATGTTCATGTGCTGAGGATAAAACCCGTAAAAAAGTAAAAATAATTGACTTTAATGCCAAAAATATTAATTTTTTTTTTCTGAATTACTCTTTTTTTTCTATGAGCTCCGTTGATTGTATGCCATAAACCCATCATCCTGTTATGTAATTTCTACAAAAGTCTCTCAATATGAAGAATAAAATGCATCTGTGATTACGAATACAATTTCCATAATCACAGTTTATTTGCTGGTTCAGTGTCTGGTTGATCGCATGTTTCACACAGCAGAGCCATTTTGCAATTATTTGACCTAAAAACGCATCTCAAAAGCCGATGAGCCTTGGAAGCTTCCACAGGAGGCCCCATAGATGACCGCTCCGCAGGCAGCGCGGACTACTCATCATAATCACAGCTTCATGGACAAATGGATTCACTTCACTCCAATTACAATGATTCTTACATTGCAGTTTCAATGTGTAAGAGACATTATTATTATTATATATTCTTATAGCGCCATTTTTTCCATGGCGCTTTACATGTGAGGAGGGGTGTACATAATAAAAACAAGTACAATAATCTTGAACAATACAAGTCACAACTGGAACAGGAGGAGAGAGGACCCTGCCCGCGAGGGCTCACAATCTACAATCTGCTACATCTGTAGCATTGTTCAGCCAGGGCCTCCTGGTTCATGGAAATTATCCTGGAATTACTGGAATACTTACACAGACAGGGCAATAGGAGAAATAGAAATAGATGGTGGATGTAAAAAGTTTGTATATTTATCATTGTCTGGAGAAAACTCGGACACATCTGCGATGGGCACTGTAGTTCCTACTAATAAGGTCGTTGTCCAACATTATCTGTGCCATAGAAAATATTAAGATCCCTAAAGCCACTCTAGTGAGGGATGAGTCACCCTTCTCCCTCCTCTCTCACACAAAATTATAGTAGGAAAAAGAACTTACATTCTAAGTCTCTAAGATGTAGACTTGCGCAATAGACATATGGAAATGGGTAAATTATGTATAGCCAGGGGTGAGAAAACCAATTAATAAATGAACAATTAATCATTGAGATTCCTTTTGAAGCCCAGAGTCCCTGCAGAGTACAGGTAATTAGATAGGAAGGATCTTTCCTGAGGTCCATATAACAAAAGGGACATGTGTTTACACAGAGAAGATAGAGAAATGGAAAAGTCTAATTTGTCCATAGGAAAGACTGTCTAAGGTGAGAGGAAACTGTCATTCCCTTCAGGGGAAATGTTACACCTGCAACTAGACACTGAGGCAATGGTGGAAAGTTATGAATATTGGGGTTTGTATAGATCTTGATCTGTGAAAAGGTAAAATCCTGATAAAAAATATGGTGGCAATCTTGAACTTTTGTGATTGTCAGGAAGGAAGAGGATGGAAACTATGGTTTGGATAAGTGCTGGCAAGCAGTACAGGAATGGATTCCACTGGCCAGTGGAATTCATTCCTGTACTGCTTGGCAGTGCTTATCTAAACCACCATTTTTGTCCTATTCCTTCCTGATTTCCATCTGAATCCCTTGCTGTGTCCAGTGGGCGGAACAGCAGCTGACTGGAGATTTCTTTACACCTCATCTAAAGGTACCTTCACACTAAACAACTTTACAACGAGAACGACAATGATCCGTGATGTTGCAGCGTCCTGGATAGCGATCTCGTTGTGTTTGACACGCAGCAGCGATCAGGATCCTGCTGTGATATCGCTGGTCGGAGCTAGAAGTCCAGAACTTTATTTGGTCGTCAGATCGGCGTGTATCGTCGTGTTTGACAGCAAAAGCAACGATATCAGCAATGTTAAACATGGAGCTAACGACCTGTGAGAACGATAATTGCGTCACCGCTACGTCACAGGATCGCTCCTGCATCGTTGTGGAGCTGCTGTGTTTGGCATCTCTACAGCGACCTAAACAGCGACGCTGCAGCGATCGGCTCGTTGTCTATATCGCTGCAGCGTCGCTGAGTGTGACGGTACCTTTAGTGCTGTGTTTGGATTGCACAATTCACACAGGTGAGCACATTCACCATTGAGATTTGCATTGGTTTAGTTGATCTGCGCAAGGTGCGCTTTCTTTCCTTTTTTCTCTTGCGATTGTCAGAAATGAAAATATTGTTAATGTTGGGAATTTCATAAAAGTCTGAAGGGCTGAGAATATCCTACGACCCGAACGTGGCAGTGTGGGGGTGTAACTTAAGTGCTGATAAAAGGTCAAGGGGAATTATGATCTGTATTCCTGTAGAGAGACACACATCGGCGTATGCATGATTGCCATCACTGGATGTTTCCAATTGAAGTGCTCTCCTTCGCTAAGCTGAATCATCTCTATGATCAGTATAGTACGTTTCTTTCTTTATTTCTTTTTATTCTATGTAATTGTATATGCTGTATTGTTTTTGCCCTTTGTGAAATCTTTTGTATACTTTTATAAACACTGCCTGTAATTCTGGAGTAAATATAAAATGTAATAGTTCTGTTCCTTTTGTTCTGTAAACTGCGCCCCCAAACCATACGCTACCAGAACCAGTTGGCCTGTATATAAAAAGCGACTGGTGGTGGCAGCAAGCAGTCTTGGGTTACCATAGAGTTAGCAGTGACTGTATTGGGGTATATACACATATTCCATGAGTGGGCATCGGCGTAGTATATACCATACACTCATGGTTACTTACCGAATAACTGGCCTTAGTGGAAATAGCTGCAGCCTCCTCCATTAATCATTGGTCAATCGCGTAATTTTCTGGACAATACGGGCAGCAGAAGACTGTTTGTGATAAAAATATAACAGCGAGGGTGGTTTAGTTATGACCCTCCTGGCTGCGATCTTTAACAATTGTTGGCAGCAGTGGGATTCTGCATGGTCTCTCCGGTGTTGTTCTTTGACAATCTGTTAGACAAATGCTTGTTTTATTCTCAACTATCTCTTCTAATCTCTATATATACATGCACTGTCAGCTTAGATGAGCATGCATTTGCTCTCCATGAGGAAACTGGAGAAAGCTGATGCCATATTCCTCTGTCCCTTCCATATGCCTCTGGCCCCACCACCACACACAGTTCTTTTTCCCACACCAGTTTGTCCCCCTTCAGACTCATTTTCCTTCCTCTGTCCTCCCCTGAAACTCTTCTGTCCTCCTACAAACACTGTTTTCTCCTCCAGACTCCTCAGTCCTCCTCCAAAATCTTCTGTCCTCCACCAGGTTCATCTATCCTCCTCCAGATTCTTCTGTCCCTCCTCCAGATTCCTCAGTCCTCCTCCAGGTTCTTCTGTCCCTCCTCCAGACTCTTCTCTCTTCCTCCAGGTTCTTCTGTCCCTCCCCCAGACTCTTCTGTCCTCCTCCAGGTTCTTCTGTCCCTCCTCCAGACTCTTCCGTCCTCCTCCAGGTTCTTCTGTCCCACCTCCAGACTCTTCTGTCCTCCAGATTCTTCTGTCCTCCTCCAGACTCCTCTTTACTTTTTCTGACCTGTCAGTCCCACTCCAAACTTCTTTGTCTTCCTCAAGAACCCTCTGTCTACACCAGTCTCCTCTGTCCCCATTCAGACTCCTATAGTCATGGCTTTTATACCAGAAGAACAAAAGGATTGAACATTGAAATGAAACATTCCCGCTCTTCTTTGTGAACCCCATAGCGATCAGATAATCGGCCATTCGATGGGTTTTGTAGACTTAAATCTAATGTGTACAGTGGCTTTCAGGTTTGTCTTCCAAGATTAAAAAAGAGCTTGTCTTTACTCACCCTCCCTGGGTCCGGCTCAGATATTGGCTGCAGAAATTAACAGACACCAGAGGCAGTGATGGAGACTCAACGCTGGACCTGCTTAGGCTGAGTCCACCCTTCCCTGCAGACCTGACTTCTCTATAGAGGTTTTTTGTTTCTAGCCCTTTAATTGAGACTTTCGGAACCTTCTAATAGATGCAATGTTTCCTGCTAGTTAAACTTTGATGCCAGATCATATTAATGCTCTAATCTCATGATTTTTGTACATGATAATTTGCATCATTACCCAGAAGTCTTCATTGGACATTATATGGATTTATGCAATGAAATAACCATGAAATCGGCTCTTAACATGTAAGTATTCTCACTGCAAGACAAGAACTCCAATTTCAAGGCAATCCCTGTTGAATTGGGTTTAAGAAGAAGAAATCTACTTGTAACCCTCTAAGACGTCTCCGCCATGGAGAAAGCAGCGGAGAGAGCTGTTACGACGAGCCAGAGATGAAAGGGCCGGTTCAGAGAGAATAAGATGAGGCCCCCGAGAGCAGCACATTAGTCCTAATGTTTATCCCATAGCAGATCAGAGGACACTACATGCTTCATTTCCATCCGGGCCATTACATGCCACAAGAACATAGTCAATGCTGGTGAGTAATCGCCGGGAAATACTTTGACTTTTTTTAATCTGTTTTTGCATTCACATGATCTCCAGAAAATGTAAAATAAAGTGTCACATACACTGGGAAGAACAAGGCAAAAAAAAGGGGCCCTTGGCCGGTCATACCCCCTCTACCGAATACTGAGACTAAGGGCTGTGAATATTTCCATAGCCATGAATATCTGGGGACAGCGGTGCAAACAGGACTCAGTGCTCAGAGTGCTCACATATTCGCTCACAGAGCACCAGTTTCAGAACCTTAACATGCATCTTCACTTTCCAACATCATATGATTTTTAGGTCCAATATTTTGTTCTCATTAATAACTTAATCTATACTAATATATCCCAGAGCTTTGTTTTTCAGAGACAGGAACTCAAATCCTTTGAATAAACATCAAATCAATTTTTGCAGTACCTGAGGCCACCACTAGGGGGAGTTTAATAAGCTCCCCCTAGTGGAAGGAAGACAAGATTGTATAATTTAGCTTGATGCCTATCCAGGATTTGTGCATTTACAGTAGGTGATATCACAGCTCACCTCCTCCTCTACAATGACTGATAATTAGTGATGGGCGAACCCCCCGATGTTCGAGATCGGCGGGTTCGCCGGAGTTTTTTGTAAAGTTCGAGTTCCGGGCTGGACATGACATGAACTTGCGTCCGAACCCCGAACTCAGACTTTACATATATGGGATGGGGAGGGGGAGCTGTAAAAAAAGAAGACAATTAAACATTAGCATTATACTTACCTGTCCAGCGACGCGTCCTCTCATCCCGCTGTCTCCCGGCCGCATCTGGTTCCAGGCCGCTCATTAACTGCTGGCAGTTTTCACTGAGCTCGGCAGCCTTCAGCTTTTACTGGCAGTGTTCGTGCAGTGACATCATCACCACATGAACATTGCCGGAAAAAGCCGAAGACTGCTGAGCGCAGTGAATACTGGCAGAAAGTAATGAGCGGCCCAGGAACCAGATGCGGCCGGGAGACAGTGGGACGGGAGGACGCGTCGCTGGACAGGTAAGCATAATGCTAATGTTTATTATTAATTTTCTGTCTTTTTTTACAGCCCGAACTGGACCCAAACTGTAACACAGGTTTCCCATGGAAACCCCTGTTTGGGACCGTGTGACCGCCCAACCCTACTGATAAAACCTCTACATACAGTAGATAAAACAGGATCCACCATTCAGAATAGGTGATGTCATTGCAGCGCCCCCACTGCCGCAGGGCCGAGGGGTACCCGGTACCGGGCCTCTGAGTCTCTGCTCTGGGGTTGTCACGGTGGCTAGACCCGGTCCGTGACCCTGCCGAGGGGCGCCCAAGGAAAGGATGTGTGGATGGTGGTAGTAGTGGTAGTGGTGCGGTGCAGTAAATAACGAGGACACCAGGTTGCAGTCTCTTTACCTCTTTACTGAAGGCTTCTGGGTCCTCAGTCCGGAATACGGTTAACCGGGCTGCGTAAGTCCGGCCGGTCCGATGGCACCTCCAGAGTTCCCGTTGCAGGTGGAAATCTGTGCCTTCCTTCTAGCGTTTGTGTGTTGTGGTCCTCCCCTGCTGTGCTTACGGGATAGTACCCCCACAACTGTTGTGTCTGTTTCTCGTGTTCCCTCACAACAACTCAATTCTGATGTTCTTCTTCTTCTCGCCCCCCAGATCTTATGGTAGGATGCACCCGTATGACGGGAAGGCTCGGAGCTCTTCCGGGACCCTAGAGTCGCCCCTCTCCAAAGGTTGCCCCCTATGTCTGCGTAGGTGATGTAGGTGAGACAGCCAGCCTATAGCTCTCTGCCCTGCCGTTGGTTTGAAGTAATGCTTAGAGCTCTGTACTTCCTCGGCGTTCCGGCCACCGGTTATTTACGCCTCAGTAGGATGTTGCCTCGGTCTAACAGCACGACTCCTACTGGTATTTCTCCCTGATGCGTTGATCTCGTTTCTCACTCAGCACAATAAATCTCGCTTCTTGTCCTTTCTTAGGGCACCGCCGCTATGAAGTGCAGGTGCGGTCCCGTAGCTTTCTCTCTGATTGCCAGGCCTCTGTCAGGATCCCACCCCTGACAGGGACCCTACCGAATCTTCCCCTACAACACCCTCTGCCACAAGGTGTTGCCTGGTTCCAACCCAGTCAGCGTTCTCCCTAACTTCCTGCCTAACCCCCAGTTTTACCAGACTGTGAGGAGTGGCCTAATGAATAGTACCCTTAGCTCCCCCTGGAGGCCAGACTGTGAAATGTATTGGTGTCTGTGATACCTGGTCAGATGAACTCCTTCAGTGCCATCAGACGTACCATAGCCCCCCTTAGCGGCGGAGCCACAGTACTGCAACGACCAGGACTCTGGGGCGCTGCACTCCCCCCCGGTTAAATCCAGTACTTCTGGACTGGGAAGAAAACAACAATACATGTCAGCAAAAAGACATACAATTTTGAAAATGCAAGTACAAGTAAACTTTTTAACAGAGCTTCCCTTTATGGGAGGTGAGGACACTTGAACGTTACAAACATAGTTAAACACTTTAACTAACTGACTATGAATAACTTTTCTTACCCGACCGGGTATTCTACTAAGTGCAAAATCTTTGAACAATAATTTAACATTGCCTTTAAGGACGTACTCGCTAAATCCACTAAAGACCTTCTTATATCACATATAAGGCTAATTAACTTTTATGCATTCTCCTTCTTTAAATCTGCAGGACCGCCTGTCCTAACTGCTCCAGGCCTACTGCCTCTCCTTTCTGTTACAGGACCGTCCCTTTCCGCCCGGGCCTACTGTCCTTCCACTACTATACACAGTATAGAACATATCATTTTCTTTCAGTTTAAGATCACTGAGCCATCTCTGTATGGCTCCTAGGAGGACTCACTGACTAACCCCGTACGGGTTCACTTTCTGTCCTCATTCTCTAACACATTATCAAACATTTCTTACAATCAACTAGTTGGCTACATATAACTTCTTCATATTAGCATCATTACTTTTTCTTTCAAGACATTATTGCCATCTAACCATCTTAAGGCAACACTGTACATAAGTGCAATATGTGAACATCCCCTTTAAGAGGGGACCAAGTCTCTATGAGGTAGTGCAACTTCTCAAGCCGCAAGTCCGTATGCAGCAAGGACTCCAGTGCAAGTTCCAAGAACCGTATCTTCGCAAAGAGTCCGTCTTTTATATAAAACCAGTAGAGAGCACCTTTAAGAAGGTGCAAACTATATACAAGGAGTTTGTATCATGCATTGTTCATGATTCAGCAGTTCTTTCAACAATGATAAGACAGGAACAAAAACAAAAATGTAAATAAAAGCAAAAATAAAAAAACAATAGGGATCCTGGGTAAATGAAGGGATCCCTTTAAGAATAACCCTAGTCGGGTATTAGCAGCAAAAAGCAGGGAAACAAGCAGTTAACTATTTACATATCCATGGCATCGAGGTTTACTCTCGCTCTGGCGGCCGTAGCTCCGCATAGACCTCGCTCGGCAAGGTGATCGGCGAGATCGGGGCCTTTAAGAAGTGCTCCATACCCGTGGCCCGATCCCAGGGTGTAAGGCGCCGGAGTCTATAGGTCCCAGGGAGAGGGGGTACCGCGACGGGGCCTATCAGCAAGTCCTCTGCTGGCGGGGCAGGGTCATTCTTCATACCTGCTTCAGATGCGGTCCCTCCGGTGCCGGTCTGCTCTGCCTCTGCTGGGGTCTGGAATGCTGGTTGCGGGGCCTTGTGCTGCGATGTTGTCATCTCCGTTTGCAGCATCTCGCTTTCCGGCAGGGCCTTGCTTTCTGGCTTCGGAGCGCTGGAACTTCTTTCTTGCTCCGGACCAGACGAGGCTGCCGACAGACGTCTGGCGAGGCTCCCGATGAAGGTCTTCTTCCACCCGGCCTCAGTGCTCAGCTGCATCCGCCGGAGTTGGTCGCCGAGCTCATCCACTCCGGCCTGCAGGAAGTCAATATCAGCGGTGGAGGCCTGGCTGCGGTGCCAATCCGGGTAGCTGGGGGAGTCCTCTGCTCCTACCCCACGCTCCGGCTCCGAGTGGCTCGCCATGGCATCCTCCATGTCGCTCACTTCTTCCTGGTCCTTTTCTCGCTCTCTCCTTCGTGGGCGGTTTCGTTTCCTCTGCCTCCGCACACCATTGAGAATCAGGAGGCGGATCTCGGCTGTTGAAGGACACGTCCTCAAGGGGCAGAAATACTTAGACTGGGCGGCCATTGTCTTTCGCGCTCTTCAGCTTGATCACGCCCACTTCCACGCCCTTCTTCTTCTCCTGCGCTCTCCTTAGCACTGTAATGGCGGCGGTTTTGGCGGGAACTTCTGGCGGCAAGTGGCAATCCACAGTCTTTGCAATAAGTCACAGTCCAAGCACAGTAAATCACAGTTCCAAGGCACACATGACCTGATTCTTCAGGCTTAAGTAGATCCTGTTCGTGACGCCAAGTTTTGCAGCGCCCCCACTGCCGCAGGGCCGAGGGGTACCCGGTACCGGGCCTCTGAGTCTCTGCTCTGGGGTTGTCACGGTGGCTAGACCCGGTCCGTGACCCTGCCGAGGGGCGCCCAAGGAAAGGATGTGTGGATGGTGGTAGTAGTGGTAGTGGTGCGGTGCAGTAAATAACGAGGACACCAGGTTGCAGTCTCTTTACCTCTTTACTGAAGGCTTCTGGGTCCTCAGTCCGGAAAACGGTTAACCGGGCTGCGCAAGTCCGGCCGGTCCGATGGCACCTCCAGAGTTCCCGTTGCAGGTGGAAATCTGTGCCTTCCTTCTAGCGTTTGTGTGTTGTGGTCCTCCCCTGCTGTGCTTACGGGATAGTACCCCACAACTGTTGTGTCTGTTTCTCGTGTTCCCTCACAACAACTCAATTCTGATGTTCTTTTTCTTCTCGCCCCCCAGATCTTATGGTAGGACGCACCCGTATGACGGGAAGGCTCGGAGCTCTTCCGGGACCCTAGAGTCGCCCCTCTCCAAAGGTTGCCCCCTATGTCTGCGTAGGTGATGTAGGTGAGACAGCCAGCCTATAGCTCTCTGTCCTGCCGTTGGTTTGAAGTAATGCTTAGAGCTCTGTACTTCCTCGGCGTTCTGGCCACCGGTTATTTACGCCTCAGTAGGATGTTGCCTCGGTCTAACAGCACGACTCCTACTGGTATTTCTCCCTGATGCGTTGATCTCGTTTCTCACTCAGCACAATAAATCTCGCTTCTTGTCCTTTCTTAGGGCACTGCCGCTATGAAGTGCAGGCGCGGCCCCGTAGCTTTCTCTCTGATTGCCAGGCCTCTGTCAGGATCCCACCCCTGACAGGGACCCTACCGAATCTTCCCCTACAACACCCTCTGCCACAAGGTGTTGCCTGGTTCCAACCCAGTCAGCGTTCTCCCTAACTTCCTGCCTAACCCCCAGTTTTACCAGACTGTGAGGAGTGGCCTAATGAATAGTACCCTTAGCTCCCCCTGGAGGCCAGACTGTGAAATGTATTGGTGTCTGTGATACCTGGTCAGATGAACTCCTTCAGTGCCATCAGACGTACCATAGCCCCCCTTAGCGGCGGAGCCACAGTACTGCAACGACCAGGACTCTGGGGCGCTGCATCACCGCTCACCTCCTCCTCCTGTACAATGACTGATAACACCTCTATATACAGTAGATAACACAATATCCACCATTCACAATAGGTGATGTCACAGCTCACCTCCTCCTCCTGTACAGTGACTGATAACACCTATATATACAGTAGATAACACAGGATCCACCATTCACAATAGGTGATGTCACCGCTCACCTCCTCCTCCTCCTGTACAATGACTGATAACACCTCTATATACAGTAGATAACACAGGATCAACCATTCACAATAGGTGATATCACAGCTCACCTCCTCCTCCTGTACAATGACTGATAACACCTCTATATACAGTAGATAACACAGGATCCACCATTCACAATAGGTGATGTCACAGCTCACCTCCTCCTCCTGTACAATGACTGATAACACCTCTATATACAGTAGATAACACAATATCCACCATTCACAATAGGTGATGTCACAGCTCACCTCCTCCTCCTGTACAGTGACTGATAACACCTATATATACAGTAGATAACACAGGATCCACCATTCACAATAGGTGATGTCACCGCTCACCTCCTCCTCCTCCTGTACAATGACTGATAACACCTCTATATACAGTAGATAACACAGGATCAACCATTCACAATAGGTGATGTCACAGCTCACCTCCTCCTCCTGTACAATGACTGATAACACCTCTATATACAGTAGATAACACGTCATGCTCGGTCTAATATTAAGCTCAGTGTGAAATTTGCAAGTTTTTTTCACGTAGATTGTAATATGGAAAATATAAAAATTGATCAAAAATTACAAAATATTTAATAAAATAACCAGATTTAACCAATAAGTGAATTTCAGAAGACGCATTCCCTATAAGCAGCGTCAGCGTGGGGTCCTTCCACTGCCGGCTCCGTTATCTCTCGGACCCCCATAGCGGCTGACGACATGTTATATTGCTACACTCACACCAATATAGAATAGATAGAGAAATGCTGCCTCTGCAATAAAGCCATTAGCGTCATCCGTCCTGAAGGCGGAATCTCACCTGTAATCACAGTTAGGTTAGTATTCAGCAGCTACAGAGGACTGTCACAAGGCATCCCGCCAGCCATCAATCTGCGGGGTATCGCTCCTATTAAAATATCCCGGTTATGCTAAAAAACAAGCGTTGTCAGAGAGCATGAAAATCACGACAGAGGTTTATAGGGAAGATAAACAAAGGCAGCGATGCACATGAAATACACAGGAGGAATTAGGCACAGACAGAGGTAATAGCATTGCCGCCCACAGGACACATCTGCACGCTGACAGTGGAAAATCCCATCAGGCCTCATCGGCATGGTCCTGATAAATCACAGCCTACTCCCATGGCCGGCTCACATGTGTGCCTGTGCAATGTGTGTGCCGCATTTACATTTCCAATGCCTGACATCAAACACTGCGAGAAGACAAAGCAACTAAAGGGGATGTCCATACTTCATCAAGTTCCAATGCGAGTGCAGCACTCCAGAGTCCTGGTTGTTGCAGTACTGTGGCTCCGCCACTACGGGGAGCTATGGTACGTCTGATTGCACTAAGGAGTTTCTCTGACCAGGTACACTCACACCACACTTCACACTCCGGCCACCAGGGGGGGTGGTCCTATCTAGTAGGCCACTCCTCACAACTCTGGTAAAACTGGGGGTTGGACAGGAAGACAGAGAGAAGTAGCTGGGAAGAGCTAGTGAGAGGACCTGTCAGGGATGGGATCCTGGCAGACTCCTCAGAGCAGAACAAACCAGTGAACAACGGGAATACAGTAAAGAGGAATTAGAACCAGAAGGAGTCGTGCTGTTAGACCGAGGCAACATCCTTCTGAGGCGCAAACAGTCGGTGGCCGGAACGCCGAGCAAGTAAGAGACTTTAAGTACTACTGCAAACCATGGCCGGACAGCTAATTACAGGTTGGCTGTCTCACTTAACACCTAAGCAGACAACGGAGGCAGCTGTGGGAGAGGGGCGACTCTAGGGTCCCGGAAGAACTCCAGGCCTACCCCGTCATACGGGTGCGTCCTACCATATCACCTGGGGGACGGAGAGAACGAACATCAGAGACAGACAGAAACAGTTGTGAGGACTATCCCGGGAGCTCAGCAGGGAAGAACTACAACACATAGCGCTAGAAGGTAGACACTGATTCCCACCTGTAAAGAGAACTCCTGATGTGCCTTTGGACCGGCCGGTCTCTGACAACCCAGTTAACAGCGCTCTGGACTGAGGTCTCCAAAACCTTCAGTAAAGAGGTAAAGAGACTGCAACCTGGTGTCCTCATTATTTACCGCGACCGACATCCACACCTAGCATTCACTGTGCGCCCCACGGCAGGGTCACGGACCGGGGCCTAGCCGCCGTGACAACCCCAGAAGTAGAGACTTCGGAGGCCCGGTACCGGGTACCCCTCGGCCCTGCGGCAGTGGGGGCGCTACAGAACTTGGCGTCACGAACAGGATCTTCTTAAGCCTGAAGAATCAGGTCATGTGTGCCTTGGAACTGTGATTTATTGCGCTTGAATTGTACTTTATTGAAAAGACTGTGTATTGCCATTTACCGCCAAAATTCGCCATTGCCGCGCACGGAGGGAGGAGCCTTAGCTACGTGGGCGGAATCAGACAAAAGAAGCGCGGAACGGAAAGCGCGGTAAGGCGCCAATCCCGGAAGAGGAACTCCGACCTCCAGCAGGTTCGTGGGAGGAAGGGACAGCCATGTCTGAGTCGGGAGGAGAGGAGGTGGCGGTCGCAGCCGCGGACGCAGGGGCAGCTCCGGTCCCCGCAGCGGACGGAGCCGCGGCCCTAATACCACCACCGGTAGCCGCAGAACCCGCTGTTCCTCCCAACCAGCCGGACGCTGCCGCTAACACAAAAGCCATAATGCCCTTCTCTATGCCGTACCTGCCCAGAGCGGCTTGGCTTCCGCGATACTCTGGGGAGTCGCATACGTTCACTGACTTTAAAGAGGGGCTCTGCAGCCTGCTCGAGTTCTATCCCCTAACCGAGCCTCAGAAGGTCCATATGATAACCGGCCAACTCTTTGGGGCGGCTCTGAGAGAATTGAAATCCTGGCCCGCTGAGGATAAAGAAACTGCACAACAGATTTTTGCCAAGCTTAAAGCCACCTTTGATACTCGCACTGCTACAGAAATTAAACTGACTTTTTATGGATGCAAACAAAGGCCACAGGATAGCTTACGGGACTATGCCCTTAATCTCCAGGAAGCGATGCGGGCCATTAAGCAGAGTGACCCCGGCAGCATGCAGGATGAGGATAAAATCCTGAAGGAGCGGTTCATTGAGGGGCTCCTGTGCAGTCACCAGCGGGGCCAATTGCACTTCCTGGCCATGCAAAATCCAGACTTGACTTTTGCGCAGTTTAAAGATAAAGCTATCCAGGCATTGCAGGAGCGACAGCCCAGCCGCGCAGTACCACCCAGGCGCCCCGCTCTCACATACCACCAGGAGGTGGCATCGGATACCCCAGTTGCCGCGGAGGCCGACGCCCAGAGCTTCGAGGACGACTCCCCTGCAGGACTCCGTCTCCAGATGCAAGAGCTAACCAAGAGCGTTGCTGCCCTGGCCCGGACGGTGCAGTCCCTACAGGAGGCCCCCAAAGAGAAGATCCAGTTGGCTTCCAGCCCGGAGGATGTCCCTTGGATGCGACAGAGGAGGACTCCGCCGACCAGGAGCCGGCCCGATGATCGCTTCCACCAGGATGGACGACCCATCTGCCGCCGCTGTCACCAGGTGGGCCATCTTGCAAGGTACTGTCCTTTAAACGAGCAACCCCTGGGGCAAAGGGCCAACCCCCAGGAGTAGGACGGTCAGGCCCGCAGCATTGGAGAACCAAGTATATTGGAGGACGACCAGTTCTCCCTGTAGTGATTGATGGAATCCCCTTGAATGCTTTGCTGGACACCGGTTCTCAGGTGACGACTATACCTTACGTGCTCTACAAACGGTATTGGGAGGACGCTGATATTACTCGTGGCCCTGACGATGATTTCACCATAGTCGCCAGTAATGGTCAGCCGTTGCCACAAGTGGGGTATAAGGAGGTCACCATCAAAGTGGGGCGGGTGGAATTGAAAGCCCAAGGGATTGTGATTGTAGATATTGATCGTCGAGAATGTAATCCCATGATGACTCTTGGTACTAATGTTATAGAAAATTGTCTTGCAGAAGTGATTGTTTTGTTGCAACAGGTGGCAGAAACCGCTGGCCACAGTGAGCAATGTGCCCTGCAGAAGGAAATCAGAGCTCTGATGCAGAGACAGCAGGTAGAGCTGACTGGTGGTGAGATTGGTCGTGTCACTGTGAGTGATTCAAACCCCATCGTGATACCCCCCAAGAGTGAAATGTTAATATGGTGTCGAGCAGCCATAGGCCTCAGGGGTAAGGACTACCAGGCCTTGGTAGAACCCGTATATTCAGACAATAGGCCTACTGTTCTGACAGCCCGGGGGGTGGTCGACGTCCGACAGGGGAGAGTGCCCGTACGTGTCCTCAATTGTGGGGAGGAAGAGGTCCACCTAACCAAGTATACCATGCTCGCCAAACTGTTCACTGTCAATAATAGTGTAATACAGACACCTGAACCCTTGGTCCCGTCAAACGTGGCGGAGAACAAAGGTTCTGCAGAGCACTCGAAAGACTGGTGTCGGGAATTGCATGTGGGCACTGACTCTACCCCATCTCATCAAATACAGGGGGCTTACAGGGTGGTACACGAGTACGAGCAGGTATTCAGCAAACACCCCTCAGATTTTGGGCAGGTGAAAGGGATCCAACATCACATCCCCACGGGAGATCACCGACCCATAAAAGAGAGATATCGCCCTGTACCCCCAGCTCATTACCAGTGTGCCAAGGACATGTTACGGGAAATGAAGGAGGCTGGGGTGGTGAGAGACAGCTGTAGCCCCTGGGCAGCTCCGTTAGTCCTTGTTAAAAAGAAAGATGGTACAATGAGGATGTGTGTTGATTACAGGCAGTTGAATTGCATTACACATAAGGACGCATACCCACTGCCCAGGATAGAGGAGTCTCTGGCTGCCTTAAAATCTGCTAACTACTTCTCTACCTTAGATCTCACCAGTGGGTACTGGCAGGTTCCTGTAGCGGAGGCGGACAAAGAGAAGACGGCCTTCACGACGCCAATGGGTCTCTGTGAGTTCAACTACATGCCCTTCGGATTGTGCAATGCTCCCGGAACGTTCTAGAGGATGATGGAGTGCTGCCTGGGACACCTGAACTTTGAAACCGTGCTGCTATATCTGGATGACGTCATAGTCTTCTCTAAAACCTACGAAGACCATCTGAAGCACCTGGCCGAGGTGTTTGAAGCCTTGTCCAACTTCGGCCTAAAAGTGAAACCGTCCAAGTGTCATCTGCTGAAACCTAAAGTGCAGTACCTGGGCCATGTGGTGAGCGCTGAAGGAGTGGCCCCAGACCCCGACAAGGTCACAGTGATCAAGGACTGGCCAAAGCCCAGTGACCTCCACGAAGTCCGGCAGTTCCTCGGGCTGGTAGGCTATTACCGGAGGTTCATTAAAGACTTCACCAAGAAGGCCGCACCCTTGCAAAACCTGTTGGTGGGCCAACCAAAGAAGACCAAGGGGAAGAACACCCCCTTTGACTGGAACGGGGAGCTGGAGGAATCCTTCACCTGCTTGAAGTCGGCGCTGACGGGAGAAGAGGTACTGGCTTACCCCGAATACGACCAACCGTTTGTGCTGTACACAGATGCCAGTAATGTGGGACTAGGAGCCGTGCTGTCTCAAATCCAGAAAGGCAAAGAAAGAGTGATCGCTTACGCCAGCAGGAAACTCCGTCCCACGGAAAGGAACCCTGACAACTACAGTTCCTTCAAACTGGAATTCCTTGCCCTTGTCTGGGCAGTGACAGAGAGGTTTAAGCACTACCTGGCCTCCGCGAAATTCACCGTCTTCACGGACAACAATCCGCTAACGCATCTGGATACTGCCAAACTCGGGGCTTTGGAACAGCGGTGGATGGCCCGGCTGTCCAACTATGATTTCACCATCAAATATCGGGCAGGACACCAGAATGCCAATGCCGATGCTCTGTCCCGAATGCCCAATTTACCAGAAGTGGGAGAAGACACGGAGGCACTTGAAGAGGTGGAGCTGCCTGCCTTCCATCGCCCCAAAGCCACTCAGAACTCTCACCATGTGAAGAACAGGCACAAGAACCAACCGGATGCCACGCTGAATCCCCTGCCCCACCACGGATGGGCAGAAACCCAGGATAGTGACCCCGCGGTCCGTCAGGTGAAGGAACTCTTGACGCAGGCTGGGTTGCACCCTGGCCCAGATGATCCACAAGAAACCCAACAGCTGTGGAAGGGGAGAAGCAAACTGTTTATTCATGATGGCAAGTTGTGCAGGAGGAGCATCGACCCACGTACTCATGAATTGGTGTGGCAGATAGTGGTGCCAAGGCGAGATGCGCCCATGGTTCTGGGAGCCTACCATGATGGAGCCGGACACTTCGGATGGAGGAAGCTGGAGAAGCTGCTCCGAGGGAGGTTCTATTGGATTGGCATGAAGAGAACCATTGAGAAGTGGTGTCGGGAGTGTGGTCCATGTAGTCTGCGCAGGAAGGACCGTGACAGTCAACGGGCTCCCCTGCGGCCTATCATCACCAAACGGCCGCTCGAACTGGTCGCGCTGGATCATGTGAAGCTGACACCTAGCCGGTCGGGCTATATTTACGCCCTTACCATCGTGGACCACTACTCCAGGTTTTTGGTGGTTGTGCCTGTCAAGGATCTAACAGCTAGGACTGCCGCCAGGGCCTTCCAGCAGCACTTTTGTAGGCCCCATGGCTACCCAGAGAAAGTACTGACCGATCAGGGGCCTGCATTCGAAGCGGAAGTGTTCCAAGAATTCTGCCAGTTGTACGGGTGTAAGAAGATCAGAACTACACCGTACCACCCTCAAACCAACGGGATGTGCGAGAAGATGAACCAGGTAGTAATCGATTTATTGAAGACCTTGCCTGTGGAGGAACGGAACCTGTGGCCGACAAAGTTGCCTGACTTGGTGGATATGTACAACCACATCCCAGTAAGTTCCACCAACTGTACTCCAGCGTACCTGATGCGAGGAAGGTCTAGTCGGTTACCCGTTGATCTGGACATGGGGGTCCTAGTACCCGAAGATACCTCGCCGGATGCAGATTGGGATGCAGAAAGGCAGCGAAGGTACCGCGAAGTACAGGAGTGTGTAGAGAGAAGTCTCGCCCAGGCTAGGCAGAAGCAAGAAAGGGACTACCACCAACACGCTCCTGCGATTCCCCTGTCACCTGGTGAGCAAGTACTTAAACGAAAGAGGAGATTACACAAGCTCGATGACCAATGGGAAGCAGAACCGTATACCATCCTGCCATCCGACTTCAACAACACAAAGGTCTGTCTCATCAGCAAGGACAGAGGGGAGACCTCGACAGCGGTATCCAGGGATCACCTTAAGGTCTGCCCCGATAAGTTAAAAGAGAGGGGCACGGCCCCAGAAATCTCCCCGCCGGTGGAAAAGGAGAAGATGTTCCATACTGTCCTTGGTGACTTTCCCCAGTCCTGGACTCAGATAAACCAAGCCGTCGTGGTACCTGTCATAATGTTTCAACAGCCGGACCCGCCAGAAACGATGGTGGTACCAGATCATCTGGCCCCGCTACCTCAACAAGCCTTACCTGATGAAGCCATGCCAACCATTGAGCCGGCAAATCCTCCCTCTGCTATCAGTGAATCTGCTGTACCCACTGTTGATAACCGCAGTTCTGAGAGCCCCAACCTGCCAGTGCTACCCAGACTCACTAGAAGTGTAGTTAGAAGACAGTGCACTACACCAGCGGTAGCAAGCATAGCGGGCCCTGTTAGGCCAATAGCAACCCCTGCGCTGCGAAGGTCCACACGCAGCACTCAAAATCAAACTCCCCTCCGCTACAAAACTTGGAGGTATTGATAAGGGCTGCTATTTAATTGAAAATGTTTGTATGCATATCTTTTTGTTACAGGTTTTTAAATGGACACTAGAGTAATGGACGGTGAATTGCTCAAAAACTTTCATAAGGGGGACCCCTTTGTTTACCCGGGGTCCCCGCTGTTTCAACCACTGAACTGAGAGTCATAAACTGTGCATGACCTAACTTTTGCAACGTTCAAGAATCCTCACCTCCCGTAAAGGGAAGCATAGTTATGTTCAATTGTTATGCTATTTCAAAAATTTGTGTGTTTCCTGTTAACATGTATTATTGTTCTTGTTTTCCCAGTCCCGGAGTACTGGATTTAACCGGGGGGGAGTGCAGCACCCCAGAGTCCTGGTTGTTGCAGTACTGTGGCTCCGCCACTATGGGGAGCTATGGTACGTCTGATTGCACTAAGGAGTTTCTCTGACCAGGTACACTCACACCACACTTCACACTCCGGCCACCAGGGGGGGTGGTCCTATCTAGTAGGCCACTCCTCACAACTCTGGTAAAACTGGGGGTTGGACAGGAAGACAGAGAGAAGTAGCTGGGAAGAGCTAGTGAGAGGACCTGTCAGGGATGGGATCCTGGCAGACTCCTCAGAGCAGAACAAACCAGTGAACAACGGGAATACAGTAAAGAGGAATTAGAACCAGAAGGAGTCGTGCTGTTAGACCGAGGCAACATCCTTCTGAGGCGCAAACAGTCGGTGGCCGGAACGCCGAGCAAGTAAGAGACTTTAAGTACTACTGCAAACCACGGCCGGACAGCTAATTACAGGTTGGCTGTCTCACTTAACACCTAAGCAGACAACGGAGGCAGCTGTGGGAGAGGGGCGACTCTAGGGTCCCGGAAGAACTCCAGGCCTACCCCGTCATACGGGTGCGTCCTACCATATCATCTGGGGGACGGAGAAAGCGAACATCAGAGACAGACAGAAACAGTTGTGAGGACTATCCCGGGAGCTCAGCAGGGAAGAACTACAACACATAGCGCTAGAAGGTAGACACTGATTCCCACCTGTAAAGAGAACTCCTGATGTGCCTTTGGACCGGCCGGTCTCTGACAACCCAGTTAACAGCGCTCTGGACTGAGGTCTCCAAAACCTTCAGTAAAGAGGTAAAGAGACTGCAACCTGGTGTCCTCATTATTTACCGCGACCGACATCCACACCTAGCATTCACTGTGCGCCCCACGGCAGGGTCACGGACCGGGGCCTAGCCGCCGTGACAACCCCAGAAGTAGAGACTTCGGAGGCCCGGTACTGGGTACCCCTCGGCCCTGCGGCAGTGGGGGCGCTACAGAACGGCCAAACAGCTGATCCTAGGGATCACAGCAGAGATCAAGGGAATGTATGTCTTTACATTTGCATAATGGATGTGTTACGCATCTGTCCTGGATCTGTGCTTTGTCTCCCTCACCTCGATCCACTATATTCTGATGTACTTCATGATGGGCTTTGCAGATGACCCGGCAAGATCCCATGTGAGCATCTGCCCGGGCCTTTATAAAGCTCACCAAGACACACACCTGTGGTTTGGTATTAAGGCTTCAGTGCTTCTAAGACTCTGAGTTGATCCAAGCACCTTGACCTGCTCTGTTGCCTATCCTCGGTCTCCTTGACATTTCCCACCTGCCAGAAGTTTCCAGCATTCCAGTTGCTTGTCCATGATCTCCTGGACGTCTCCAGCCTGCCTGTGGTTTCCAGCATCCCAGCTGCCTGTGTGTCCATGGTCTACTAGGTGTCTCCTGCCTTCCTGCAGCTTCCAACATCCCAGCTGCCTGTGCTTGGTCTTCTGGACATCTCTTGCCTGCCTACAGTTTCCAGCTTCCCAGCTGCCTGCCTGCGGTCTCCTGAATGTCTCCCATTTGGCTGCGGTTTCCAGCATCCAAGCTGACAGTCCTTGGTCACCTGGACGTCTCCTACCTGCCTGCGGTTTCCAGCATCTCCACTGCCTGTCTATGGTCTGCTGGACATCTCCGGCCTGTGGTTTACAGCATCTTTGCTGCCTGTCTGTGTTCTACTGGACGTCTCTCACCTGTCTGCGGTTATCAGTATCCCATCTATTCATGTCTTGCGTACCTCACCCATTTGCTGTACCAACGCCTGTGGCCCATGTGCCCACCTGAACCTTTGGTTTGGTGGATCCACCTAACAAGTCAAGCCTAACAGTATGTAATATAGAACATGCATTGACCTCTCCGACTGTTTAGAAACTCACATGGCAGCTATTTCCAACACTTAAAGCACGGGGACAATATCTCCCTATAATGATGGTCTCTACTGTAATAGCTACAGCTCTTGCATTTTTTGTCCTTTGGAGTAATCTCAACCAGGGAACATCATGGTGTAATGAAGCTGTTACACACCTGTCTCAGGTATTCCAGACTCTGCTTCCTTCATCTCTCTCTGCTGCCCTCTGTTGCTCTCCACGTCTGGTTTTGCTGGGAGCCTGGCTCATTAACGTCAGCTCCCCATGATCCTATTTGAGGCTTCCTTGACTTTACCATGACTTGTAATTATAGATAAAATATCAGAGCTGATCAAATTCATGCATAACAAACTGATTTGCTACAAATTTTCCCAAAATTTCAGATTTGCAGAAATTTTGCACAAATTCAAAACAGTGAAAAAAAAAAAGAGAAACTCTTAGACTCATCTCTCCTCGATCCTCCCCATACCTGTCACTTGAATCTCCTCCTTGGCCTTCTCTCCCTTCTGGGTCTTCTCTCTTCTGCCGTCAAGGTTTTAGGGATTTGGCGAATGTCAATGATTTTACCGAAATGTGTCGCACCCCATGTGACCTTGAATTATTCTTTTGTGTGTAAATACAACTTTGTATCTCAGTCTTTTAAACACCATTATTTTCCAAATCAGATGAAGTTGGTTCTCACAGGGACTGTTAGCGATGCCGCCACCCAGTGCTCTGTAAGTATTGTGCACGAGTCCTACTCATGAGAATATGACACCTGCCGGGCATTGGATGCATGTCCCTCTCAGTGTGGGAACCATCTCCATCCGTCCTGTCTAACCCCAGGAATTTCCTAAGTGTTACAATATTCTAACTCCGCCCAAACTTTGGAGACAAGAAGAAGCCAAACGACACTTTTTCAATGAAGGTAGTTGCAGTTTCACACTTGGGTGCACCAAAGGGAATAATTCCCCATGGGGCTGTCTTCAGCTGGACCTTAGGGGATATTTTAGTGTCCTCTTGTGCCCATTCTGGGGTCCGTCCAGCGATGCAAAGTTTCTATTTATCAAACATTTCTTTAATGAGCATAACAAGTTTCCACTGTCCATCAACTATAGAAAAACTTGCTTTTTACTGCATTTTTCGTTTATATTTTTCTTAAAGGCCACCACAATTTTCCTTGGCTTTAATCCATCTTACAAGATGGCTTTTAGGCAGATAAAGTACCCATAGCAAATATCTGATGGAGCCCAGCCGCGGCTGTAACTCGGAGATCATGAAGCTACATTAAGACCCCCAGTCTCCTGTTCTCTGGAGTTATGGGGGCATTTTGTGTGTGAATACATTTCTATTATTACATGACCTCTGCCTGCTTAGTTTTGGTGTTCTGCAGCTCCTGCTTCTTCCAGGTATACTTTGATGTCTTCTAACCTTTCCTTCTTCCGTCGTAAAGCGCAAAAACTGAAAATCACCAAGGTGCAACAACATCTTGGTAGATTATGTTCAGGTGACTTTGAGTTGACCCTTTTGTCTTCTCGAGGATTGAGTACGTTATCATAGGAAGGGGCCTAGAATGGGGGACATTATTAAATAATAGGGCCAAAATGGAGGACAGTATTACAGGAAGGGGCCTAGGATGGGGGAACATTATTACAGGAAGGGGCCCTAATGGGGGACATTATTATGGAAGGGCCTAAAATGGGGGACATTATTATAGGAAGTGACCTAGAATGGGGACCATTATTAAATAAACAGCCCGGAATGGAAGGAAATATTACAGGAAAGGGCCCAGGATTGGAGAAATTATCATAGGAAGGGACCTAGAATGGGGGACATTATTAAAGTGCCAGGATAGAGGACAATATTACAGGAAGGGGCCCAGGATGGGGAAGCATTATTACAGGAAGGGGCCTAGAATGGGGGACATTATTATAGGAAGGGACCAGGATAGAGGACAATATTACACAAAGGGGCCCGGATGGGGGAGCTTTATTACAGGAAGGGGTTGAGTATTGAGGACATTATTATAGGAAGGCTCCTAGCATGAGGGCCATTATTAAATAAGCAGCCCAGGATGGAAGGTAGTATTGCAGGAAGGGGCCCAGGATTTGGGACAATATCATAGGAAAAGTCCCAGGATGTGGGCCATTATAAAATAAGCACAGGATGGATGACATTAGTACAAAAAGGGGTCAGGATGAGGACATTATTATTGGAAGATGCCCAGGATGGGAGAGATTATTAAATAAAGGGCCCAGGATGGGGGACATTAGTACAGGAAGGGGCCATTATTAAATAAAGGGGTCAGGATGGGGACATTATTACAAGAAGGGGCAATTATTAAATAAAGGGGTCAGAATGGGGACATTATTAAAGGAAGAGGCCCGGGATGGGGAATAATATTACAGGAAGGCGCCCAGGATGGGGAACAATATTACAGAAAGGGGCCATTATTAAATAAAGAGGTCAGGATGTCAGGATGGGGACATTATTACAGGAAGGGGCGATTATTAAATAAAGAGGTCAGGATGGAGAACATTAATACACTATGGAGCAAACACATATGTCTTTTTAGGTTTTAGAATGCTACAAGGGTCCAACACCGAGGTGGGGGCCCAGGTCCAAATTTTCCCAGGGACCCATCAGTGTCTAGTTATGCCACTGAGTATGACGCATAGATATGGACTCTCCAGTGCAGAATTTATGGGATTTATCCACACTTCATAATGTTCTTGTGTTGTCTAATTCCCAAATTTATGTGTCCTTTAATGGAAGCGAATGGTCAAAAGGTGAAATGTTGTTTTAATGAAGAGGAAATGTAAAATGTTAATAATGGAGGATAACGATCAATTAAGTCATTTGTCTGCCCTTTTAATTATACAGGGTCTCTAATAAAGAAGGATTTTGCTTAATTAAATACTTTCCTACATTACAGTCCAGCAGAATAACTCCTGAAATAAGAGAATTCCTTATTAAAGTACTCGTAATAAAACTAATAAGATTCTACCGTGTTCCATTGTGTCATTGTCCAGATATGATGCCTCAGACATAGGAAGCCGTCATTTCCATTGGATAAATCTCGCTCAGTTTTAGTTAGTTTCAATTCAAGCAATAATATAATTTTAGGGAAATCTGATGGTTTTTATGTGATTTTACACTGAGAGACCTCCAGTTATCGTCCGTTATCCAGGATTATCATCACCATAAATCACTCATTAATGCATTATCCTAATGATGGGCCGATGACAGGAATACTGAAAATGCATTTTAATGGCAATATGTCATCAGAAAAATATCTATTGCTATGTTTTTATGCTAAACTTGTTTTTTCAGATGTTTTTTTCCATGTCACTATTTATTTAAAAAAGAAATAGAAAATCTTGCAGTTTTCTCTCTGGTAGCTGAGACTTATACTAGACTGACACTTCCTGTTCTCTGCAGCCATCTCATTATCATCACAAGAATAATCCATAATTCACAACAGATGATATCATAGGTCACCTCCTTCTCCTCTCTGCACATTGACCTCTGCACAGAACATACAGCAGGCCTAAACCAGTCTCTCATAGAAAAGATGATGTCACAGATTACCTCCTTCTCCTTCCTGCACCATGGCCTTTACGGGGCATGCCCACAACACTCTCCAAAAGAATTCAATAGAAAATGTCACAGCTCACCTCCTCATCCTTCCTGCACAATGATATTTACAGAGCATACCTGCAGCGCCCCAGAGTCCTGGTCGTTGCAGTACTGTGGCTCCGCCACTAAGGGGAGCCATGGTGCGTTCGATGGCACTGAAGGAGTTCCTCCAATCAGGTATCACAGACACCAATATGTTTCACAGCTGGGCCTCCGGGGGGAGCTAAGGGTGCTATTCATTAGGCCACTCCCCACCATAGTGGGTAAACTGGGGGTCAGACAGGAAGTTAGTAGAGAAAGCTGACTGGATTGAACGAAGCAACACCTAGTGAGAGAGGGTGTTGTGGAGGAAGAGACAGTAGGGTCTCTGCCAGGGGTGGGATCCTGGCAGAGGCTTGGCATTGAAAGAATGTAACGGGACCGTGCCTGCTCAGAATAGCGGCGGTGCCCTAAGAAAGGATTAGAAGCGAGATAGATTGTGCTGAGTGAGAAACGAGATCAAGCAGAAGGAGAATACCAGCAGGGGTTTTGTTGAAAGAGGCAGCACCTTGCTGAGGCGCATTACCGGTGGCCGGAACGCCGAGGGAGTGGAATAATATACAGCTTTAAGCCATACTCCAAACAGCGGCAGGACAGTCAGTCTCAGGCGGGCTGTCTACCACATATCACCTATGAAGTCTTGGGTGGCAATTGCGGGAGAGGGGCGTCTCTAGGGTCCCGGAAGAACTCCAGGCCTACCTGACAAACGGGTGCCGTTCTTACTGTAACATCAGGAAGGGACGGAAGATTAGCAGAAGACCAGTTAATCGAGTTGTGAGGGAACTTAAGAAACAGACACAACAGTTGTGGGGTACTTTCCGTAAGCACAGCAGGGAAGGACTACAACACAAAGCGCTAAGAAGGAAGGCACTGATTTCCACCTGTGAGGAGAACTCTGGAAGTGCCATTGGACCGGCCGGACTTGCGCAGCCTGGTGGACCGGATTCTGGACTGAGGACCGAGAGATCTCCAGTAAAGAGGTAAAGAGACTGCAACCTGGTGTCCTCGTTATTTACCGCGACCTGCACCCCACAACTGCACCGCTACACCACCGTTAACAGTACCTATTTGCAACGGATGTCCCCCACTGACAGACAGGGCCACGGACCGGGTCTAGCCACCGTGACAACCCCAGGACTGAGATCCCAGAGGCCCGGCTCCGGGTACCCCTCGGCCCTGCGGCGGTGTGGGGGCGCTCCAAATCTTGGCGTCACGAACAGGATCTACTTAAGCCTGAAGAATCAGGTCATGTGTGCCTAGAGACTGTGATTTGTTGTGCATGAACTGTAGCTTTATTGAGAGACTGTGTGCTACCATTGACCAATAGAAGTTCCCGCCAAAAGCCGCCGCCATTGCTACTTTGGAGAAGAAGGAGGGCGTGCTATGGGAGGAGACTACCAGAATGGCGCGAGAAATGGATACCGCCCTCTGCGCTTCGGGCTGCAAGGAGATGACCTGCCCCAAAGCAGAAGACAACCTCCTGATTTGCAACGGCGGGAAGCAGGAGATGGAGAAGCCCGACCTGGGAGAAATGGCGGAGTCAGGTGCATACACTGCCACCGACTATCAGGCAGCGATGATGAACAGCAAGTGCCTGAGCGAGGAAGATGCGACTCCGGCTTGCCCCTCTTCACCGGAGACGGACTTATGTCCCCTGCAGCCGGAGGACCTGAAACTCCTGGAACAGATAGCAGAGCTGAGTCCACCAACCCTGACCTTGGAGTCCGTGGAGGAGGAACCACAGCGAGCGGAGCAGCGTTCGGGGGCCGCATTGGAAGAGCCGCGGTCCGAGCAGCAGCCGACTCCAGCGTTCTTGTCAGCGGACCGGATCGACATCGGTGGAACCACATCAGGCGTAGGTACGGAAGACGCCCCTGCTCCCCCTCACGAGCCCGCTTCCACGACCCACCTCCATCTCAGTAAAGGTCGACCCTTCTCGGCAGGGTTAATGGTGTTATCCCCTGGTGACCTGGGGAGGATGGTGCCACCGCTGTCGACTAGAGTGGGGGAGCCCGTGGATGTGAGTCTAGATGGAGTAGTTCTTCGGTGGGACAGCCCCTGGGTTGGAACAGATGGATCCCAGGAGAAGGGGTCCACTCTTGCGGTGCTTACGTGGGAACAATATAGACAGTGCTTGATTCTACAGTGGAAAGGCCGGAAAGAGGCCGAGCCGATGGGTCCATCGAAAATACAACAATCCCCTCCGGCATGGGATGACAGAGACGCGATAAGGCGGGGCACTGTGTTGGCCTACCATGCAAGAAGGGGGTGGGGCCTCATACACGAGCCGGGATTGGATACTGACGTTTTTGTTGCGCACTGTAACGTGAGGGCTCCCTGCTGTGGCCGAAGTGGAGAACCATTGCAAAAGGGGGATCAGGTGACCTACAGCCGCCACCAGAACCCGCTCGGGTGGTATGCACGGAATGTTCGGCGGTGTATGTTTGGAGCCGCGACCCTTACCACCTCGGACCTGGTCCCAGGAGCACCCGACCTTGTCACCATCGCAACGGTGCGCCTGGTAGCGGCCACCGAGTTGGCCAGTCGAGTTCATCTGCACTTTCGAACCGCGGACACTGGCACCACAGTGGCCGGGGGGCAGGAGCCCAAGCCACCTGAACAAGAGTAAACCTCGGAAACCTGAAAATGTAAATAGTTACTGTTTGTTCTTTAAGTTGCTGCTAAACCCGTCCAGGGTAAACTTTAAAAAGGTGACCCCTTTGTTGACCCGGGGTCACTATTGTTGTTTTCTTGAAGTTTTGCACAAAGTTACACAAACTGCGAAATCATGGACTGTGCATGATTTGAACTTTCTTGTAAATAGTTTGCACCTTCTTAAAGGTGCTTCCTACTGGTTTTGTTTAAAGACATTTTGCGAAGATACCATTCCGGAGCCTTTGCATGGACTGGTAGGCTGAGAAGAAGAGCTACCTCAGAAAGACTTGATCTCCTCTTAAAGGGGAGGTTAGAATTGAACTTGAAAGTGATACTGTTTTAGAACAGTAATGTCAAGATAATGCTTTGAAGGAAATGTAACTGTTTTTCATGGAAAAGTTATGTGTGTTAAATTTGTTTAAAATGTGAAACCTAGATAATGTTCTTTGAAGAGAAAGATGCAGAAAGCCCGTAGGGGTAGATGTAGAGTTCCGTTTAACTGAAAGTAAAGAAGTAATAACGAAGGTGAGGATAGAAGGTAAACCCTGCGTCCCCATAGAAAGTTAGTTCGTTACTAAGGACAGAAAGTAGACCCGTAGGGGTTAGTGAGTGAGTCCTTATAGGAGCCAAGCAGAGTGGGCTCCATGCTCTCAAATTGAAAGGAATGTTATGTCTATACTATGTATAGTAGAGAAAGGCAGTAGGCCCTGGCTGAACGGGGCGGTCCTGTAAAAGAAAGGAGAGGCAGTAGGTCTGGTGCCATAGGGACAGGCGGTCCTGCAGGTTCAAAGTAGGAGAATGTGAAGTTACCTTGCCCTGTAATGTGATTATAGGAAGGCCTTTGGTAAACTAAGAGTGTATGTTTCCTAAAGGCAATGTTAATTTATTGTTCCAGCATTTGCACTTAGTAGAATACCCGGTTGGGTAATGAGAGTTAATTGTAGCCTGTTGCTATGATATTTGATTATGTTTTGTAACGTTAAAGTGTCCTCACCTCCCATAAAGGGAAGCCTGTTCAAGTATGCTTATTGTTTTGCACTCAACAAATTTGTATGTCTTTTTGCTAACCTGTATTGTTGTTTTCTTCCCAGTCCCGGAGTACTGTGTTTAACCAGGGGGGAGTGCAGCGCCCCAGAGTCCTGGTCGTTGCAGTACTGTGGCTCCGCCACTAAGGGGAGCCATGGTGCGTTCGATGGCACTGAAGGAGTTCCTCCAATCAGGTATCACAGACACCAATATGTTTCACAGCTGGGCCTCCGGGGGGAGCTAAGGGTGCTATTCATTAGGCCACTCCCCACCATAGTGGGTAAACTGGGGGTCAGGCAGGAAGTTAGTAGAGAAAGCTGACTGGATTGAACGAAGCAACACCTAGTGAGAGAGGGTGTTGTGGAGGAAGAGACAGTAGGGTCTCTGCCAGGGGTGGGATCCTGGCAGAGGCTTGGCATTGAAAGAACGTAACGGGACCGTGCCTGCTCAGAATAGCGGCGGTGCCCTAAGAAAGGATTAGAAGCGAGATAGATTGTGCTGAGTGAGAAACGAGATCAAGCAGAAGGAGAATACCAGCAGGGGTTTTGTTGAAAGAGGCAGCACCTTGCTGAGGCGCATTACCGGTGGCCGGAACGCCGAGGGAGTGGAATAATATACAGCTTTAAGCCATACTCCAAACAGCGGCAGGACAGTCAGTCTCAGGGACGGAAGATTAGCAGAAGACCAGTTAATCGAGTTGTGAGGGAACTTAAGAAACAGACACAACAGTTGTGGGGTACTTTCCGTAAGCACAGCAGGGAAGGACTACAACACAAAGCGCTAAGAAGGAAGGCACTGATTTCCACCTGTGAGGAGAACTCTGGAAGTGCCATTGGACCGGCCGGACTTGCGCAGCCTGGTGGACCGGATTCTGGACTGAGGACCGAGAGATCTCCAGTAAAGAGGTAAAGAGACTGCAACCTGGTGTCCTCGTTATTTACCGCGACCTGCACCCCACAACTGCACCGCTACACCACCGTTAACAGTACCTATTTGCAACGGACGTCCCCCACTGACAGACAGGGCCACGGACCGGGTCTAGCCACCGTGACAACCCCAGGACTGAGATCCCAGAGGCCCGGCTCCGGGTACCCCTCGGCCCTGCGGCGGTGTGGGGGCGCTCCATACCCATAAGACTCTCCAAAAGAAGTCAGTAGATGATGTCAATGGTGTTACAACTCACCTACTCCTCCTTCCACAGTGACATCTGATCTAGGGTTGAGCGACTTTTGCTTTTTTAGGATCGAGTCGGGTTTCATGAAACCCGACTTTGCTGAAAGTCGGCAACTTTTTAAAATGTCCAATCCGTTTCGCTCAACCCTAGTCTGATCAGATCATAAAGCATGCCCAGAAGTCTCTCCTAAAGAAATCAAAAGATGATGTGTTAGGCGTCATGATTCTCCCACTGCACAGGGCAGATCCCGTCTTATGTGCCTCTGCGGTCTCCCATTCAGGTTCAGCCGCTGCGGTTGCTGCTGAACATAGACGTCAGTCCTAGCGTCTTACTCAGGATCGTGGTGTTCTTTTGGTTACTGCTGGCTCTCCAGCCAAGACTATGGTAACCAGCAATAGGCAGGGGCAACCTGACACTCTTGAGCCTAAGTCCAGAAATCACCTTACTGAGCATGTCTGTGATGTGGCATCTTCCTACTGGTGGTTGGATGTCTCCTGCTTTGATGATGTAGCAGCTCCAGATTGGCCCTCAGCTGATGTCACAGCCGGCTAGGCGTGAGTGTTTGGGGTGGAGCTTTGGGTTTCAAAGGCTTCCAATGGCACCCGCAGGCGCACTAGTATCGTTTCTGTGTGGTTGTTGCCAGTGGATGCTCTACCACTCTGTCTGCATGTGTTGTATGTCTGCCTAACTTTGGGACTTTACACGTAGGCAGGCAGCTAGCGTCAGTGGGGGCAATTAGCCATTTGGCTTAGCATCTGTTACCTACATGTGTGCGGTTTGCACAGTAGAGTTTCAAAGCAAGCACAACCCTAGTCAGGGTATTAAGCTCAGCATCTGTTTCGTTACTGTGTGTGAATGACACAGCTCAGTTGCAGAGCATCTGTTTCATTACTGTGTGCGAATGACACAGCTCAGTTGCAGAGCATCTGTTTTATAAGTGTGTGTGAGTGACACAGCTCAGTTGCAGAGCATCTGTTTTGTTACTGTGTGTGAATGACACAGCTCAGTTGCAGAGCATGTTTTGATACTGTGCGAATGACAGCTCAGTTGCAGAGCATCTGTTCCTCTTCTGTGTGTGAGCAACACAGCTCAGTTGCATAACTTCTGTTCCGTTTCTGTGTGCGAGTTCAGTTGACATGCTTGTCCTGTGACGTGTAACAGGACAGAGCACTCTGCAACCTGTTAATACTGAGTGGCATTAACCCAGTGTGTTCAAGTAATCTCTTGCCTAGTGTTCCATCGTTGTTCACTAGCAGCAATTTTCCATCTCTGCACGATGGACCCCGAGTTGCGATTGTGCTTTATTTATTTTATTTAGCGCAATCCGCCAACCCTAACATGATGTCACAGATCACCTCCTCCCCTTCTCTGCTCAATTACATCTGCACAGATAATAGAGCATGCTCACAATGCTCTTCCATAGAAATTAATAGATGATGTCACAGCTCACCTTCTGTCTCTTCCTGCACAATGGCCTCTATATAAATCATAGGACATTCCCACAACATTCCCCCATAAAAGGCAATATATGATGTCACAGCTAACCTCTTCCCCCTTCATGCAAAATGTTCTTTGCACAGATTATAGAGCATGCTAACAACATTTTCCCATAGAAGTCAATACGTGTTGTCAGTACAGCTCACCTCCTCCCCTCCCTGCACAATGACCTCTGCAGAGAACATAGGACATGATCATCTCAGGGGCTGTTGACCATGAACTGAGACCCTTTGATCGTGTAGGCAAAGAGGCTGAGAGAAGGGAGAATGAATAGAAGAAGGAGCTGAGGAAATCCTGAGACGTCACTGCGCTCCATCCTTCTTCTGAAGCTTAAACATTAAGAAATGAAGATAAAACAGCAGCAGCACGACCACTGGCCTCACTCCAGGAGCTTCAAAGCACTCTTCTGCTGATAAAATGAGCTAATAAGCTCCTGCCCTTCTGCAGGGGGCGACGTCACCTCCGAAAGTGACATTTCCCTCCTTGGTTTTATTTATAAGGTTACAGACATTAAAATGTAGACACAGTGATTTAGGTGTTTGCTACATTATTTATAAGTGACATTTTTCTGGAATTTATCCAGAATCTTTTAATCTTCCCGAGATTGTGATAAATAATATATGGCCTCCAACAATGTACATTACATATGGAGAAGAAAGTGCAGCGCAGCTGAAGAGCGAGGTCTGGAAGACATCAGATCAATGCGTGCGGTAATAAGATGGCAAATATTAGCGGTGTCACCAAACCAGGGTAATCCGGGAACAGATCCTCCACCCCAGGCACAGCGCCGTACAAAACATCTGTCTATTATCCATTACCTATCTACCTATTATCCATCTATTATCTATCTATCTACAGTTGTGCTCAAACGTTTACATACCCCGGCAGAATTTTTTCTTTCTTGGCCTTTTTTTCAGAGAATATGAATGATAACGTTTTCTCCACTCATGGTTATTGGTTGGGGTGAAGCCATTTATTGTCAAACTAATGTGTTTTCTCTTTTTAAATCATAATGACAACCCAAAACATTGAAACAACCCTGATCAATAGTTCACGTACCCCATTTCTTAATACCGTGTATTGCCCCCTCTAACATCACTGACAGCTTGAAGTCTTTTGTGGTAATTATGGATGAGGTTCTTTATTTTCTCAGATGGTAAAGCTGCCCACTCTTCTTGGTAAAAAGCCTTCAGTTCCTGTAAATTCCTGGGCTGTCTAGCATGAACTGCGCGCTTGAGATCTCCCCAGAGTGGCTCAATGATATTGAGGTCAGGAGACTGAGATGGCCACTACAGAACCTTCACTTTGTTCTGCTGTAGCCAATGACAGGTTGACTTGGCCTTGTGTTTTGGATCGTTGTTATTTTGGAACGTCCAAGTACGTCCCATGCGCAGCTTCCAAGTTGAGGAGTGCCAGTGGAGCCCAGAGGAAAAGCCAAAATGGCTCCGTACTTGCATAGAAATCCAAAATAAGTCCATAAGATGTCTAATGGCAGGACATGATAAATAACACAGTAATAACAACGGTAACAATAATAGTAATAATCCTTTTCTTTTGTGGACTTTCACCCCACCATGACGGTGATCTTTACTTTCCAATGTCCGTTCCCTTCCTCGCTCTTTGACTTACGGCTTCTGTTGGATTCCGCAATCTTCCAGGTTTCATACATTTCATTTCTTGCTGCATGGAGACCGTCGTCGGCAGCGTCAGCGGCACTCAGATCCCCTCGGTCTGATGCCGCTGAGCACGACCATTTCTTATTCATTTTTACCGCCTACAATTGTTGTTATTTTTGATATTTACACAAAAATATTACAGAAGTGTTGACCACTGGGGATCTGACATTAAAATACTCTGTCTCTAAGCAAATAAATCCTATTTTTCAGTCCAGTGTTGACTTCGATATCGCCGTCGGCTGTTTTTTCCTTCCTCTGCTTCACTTGCTGAAGGCCAATTATCTCTTCATCGGAGTGGCTTGTAAACTCCATTGTTGGGCAGCGCGGACCTCTTGTCTGCCCAGGTGGTTTTGTTAATATATTTATGGCCCCTTGTCCTCGCCGGTGCAGGATAACTGGTAAATTCCATTATTTTCTTACAGTTTTCTCTCAAAATGAACTGATACAAGGACAATGGATACAATGTGTTCTACCCAAGCAATCAATGTTGTCTCGCGCCGAGCAGGAAAGGGCCTAAATGACTGTCAGGAAGGTTTCTTCTTAGTTGTTAACGTAGATTTTTTTGTTTTTGAGCCGATCTTTGGGCTCAGTCCTTTTCTACGTACATGTCCCTTGACAAACGGTAAGGTTTTTAATATTAGAGTTAGGTCTGTCCCAATTAGGGTCACCCTGGAGTGGTGGGATGGCTTTTGCATTTTTTTCATTGAAAAACATGTTAACGAAGTACCCTATATTATTTTCATGCACTATGCTATTTATTTATTGCAGGGTATTCAATCATTATGTTTCTGTCTTTGTTTTTTGCTGTTTAGTGACCAATGTGAATGTGTGCTTACACGCTGCATGCATTCATACCTTTTTTTTTCTTCTGCTTGGTAGCAAGTGTGTCTCATGCCCAATGCTGGATTCACAGCTACACTTCTCAGTACTGCTGTATAATGTCATCTATGCTGCTGGTTTGTGGCAAGCAGGGCCGGACTGGGACTAAAATTCAGCCCTGGCATTTGAAGTTACACAGGTCCACTTGTCACATGGTGACTGTATAATATCTTTGTAGACTTGTAGGCAGGGCCGGTTTTAGGCAAAGTGGGGCTCTAGGCAAAGATTAAAATGTGACCCCAAATGCTAACATATTGCACATCACACAGAAGCATTTCGGTTTACAAGAGCTGAGTTCAGGCCGCTAAATGAGTTTGATCAACAATACTGAAGTTGTTCAACGCTTGTCTCCCGGCCTCTTTCCACCAGCTGAGGAATAATGATGAGGATCATGTTATCAGCAGCACATCTACAGTCTACACCGTCGATGTGCTGCTGAGAACAAGGATTTTTGTTCCAGCAAAAACAATCTGAATATGCAGCATTTTACTTGTTTAGTAAAATACACCCCATAGTCCTCCATATATTATAATGTGCACCACAGTCCTCCATATAGTATAATAGACCCCTTATACTACTCCATATATTAAAATACACTGCTCAGACCTCCATATAGTATAAAACACTCCTCATAGTCCTCCATATAGCATAGTACACTCCTTATAGTGCTCCATATAGTATAATGCACCGCCATAGTCATCCATGTAGTACAATTCACTTCCCATAGTATAATGCACCCCATAGTTCTTCATATAGTATAACATATTCCCTATAGTCCTCAATACAGTATAATGCAGCCCACATATAGTATAATGCAGCCACCACCCTACAGAATATAATGCAGCCAACCCAGAGTATAATGCAGCCACCCCATAGAATATAATGCAGCCCCCCCATAGAGTATGATGCAATCACCCCTCATAGAATATAAATATAATACTGCCCCCCATAGAATATAATGTAGTCCCAAATAGAATACAGTCCACCTCCACATAGAATATAATGCAGCCCCATCAAAGAGTATGATGCAATCATCCCTCATAAAATCTAATACAGCCCCCCATAGAATATAATACAACCCACCTCTCCATAATATATAATGTAGCCCCCCATAGTATATAAGACAGCCTCCCCATAGAATATAATATACCCCCCATAGTATATAACACAACCTCCCCCATAGAATATAATATACCCCCGCAATAGTATATAACACAGCCACATAGTATATAACACGGCCTCCCCCATAGAATATAATATACCCCCCATAGTATATATCAAAGCCCGCATAGTATATAGCACAACTTGCATAGTATATAGCATAGCCTGCATAGTATATAGCACAGCCCGCGTAGTAGTATACAGCACAGCCCACACAGTAGTATATACAGCACAGCCCCCACAGTGGTATATACAGCACAGCCCACACAGTGGTATATACAGCACAGATATACAGCACAGCCCTCACAGTGGTATATACAGCACAGCCCTCACAGTGGTATATAGAGCACAGCCCCCACAGTGGTATATAGAGCACAGCCAACACAGTGGTATATAGAGCACAGCCCTCACAGTGGTATATAGAGCACAGCCCAAGCAGTGGTATATAGAGCACAGCCTACACAGTGGTATATACAGCACAGCCTGCACAGTGGTATATACAGCACAGCCCGCACAGTGGTATATAGAGCACAGCCCACACAGTGGTATATCCAGCACAGCCCACACAGTGGTATATACAGCACAGCCCGCACAGTGGTATATATAAGCACAGCCCACACAGTGGTATATACAGCACAGCCCGCACAGTGGTATATCCAGCACAGCCCGCACAGTGGTATATCCAGCACAGCCCGCACAGTGGTATATAGAGCACAGCCAGCACAGTGGTATATAGAGCACAGCCAACACAGTGGTATATAGAGCACAGCCAACACAGTGGTATATAGAGCACAGCCCGCACAGTGGTATATAGAGCACAGCCCGCACAGTGGTATATACAGCACAGCCAACACAGTGGTATATAGAGCACAGCCCGCACAGTGGTATATAGAGCACAGGCCGCACAGTGGTACATACAGCACAGCCCGCACAGTGGAATATACAGCACAGCCCGCACAGTGGTATATAGAGCACAGCCAACACAATGGTATATAGAGCACAGCCCACACAGTGGTATATACAGCACAGCCCGCACAGTGGTATATACAGCACAGCCCGCACAGTGGTATATAGAGCACAGCCAACACAGTGGTATATAGAGCACAGCCCACATCTCATCTCTCCCCCCACCCCCCACCCCGATAATGGCCCCACAGCCCAGTAAAAAAAACAAAAAAAAAACTCTCCTCACCTTTCCTTTTGCCCGCGCTGCTCCTGGCTCCTGTCTCGGTGGCTGCAGTCTGCCCGGGACACAGCAGGTGCGCGATGCTATGACGTCATCGCGCACCCGCAGTGTCAGAGGCAGAGCGGGGAATGATGGGAGAGGGAGCGTCTGTAGACGCTCTCTCCCTCCATCATTGCATTGAACTATACTGGCGTCATGGACGCCGGTATAGTTGAATGCGGCGGCGGCGGCACTTGCGGGGGGAGGGGGGGGTTTAAGAGTGCAGCGGCCCACTACTGGCACCGGCCCTTCTGGCATTTGCCAGAAGTGCCCGATGGCCAGTCCGGCCCTGGTGGCAAGTGTTTCTCACGCCCAATGGTAGATTCACAGTTACACTGCTCAGTTCTGCAGTATAATGTCCTTCATGCTGCTGCTTTGTAGCAAGTGTTTATCAACCTTAATGCTAGATTCACAGCTACACTGCCCAGTACTGCAATATAAAATGTGCTCTATGCTGCTGCGTTGTAGCAAGTCTTTCTCACTCCTAATGCTGGATTCATAGCTATACTGCTCAGTACTGCAGTATAATGTTCTCAATGCTGCTGCTTTGTAGCAAGTCTTTCTCTCCCCTAATGCTGGATTCACAGCTACACTGCTCAGTGTTGCAGTATAATGTCCTCCATACTGCTGCTGCTGCACATGTGTTACATACATACGTTTGCAGGATATATAAAGGCAGGAGTGCAGGAATCTGTCATATCGTTATGGAAGACATTGTAGCAGTTCATCTCCACCCACTCATTCAGAGACAACTGCTCATCAGATAAAAAAGATAAAACTGATGAAAAATACAGAAAACAAGTTAATTAATGGTCATAATAGTTATTCCTCGTTCATATGACAACATATTTTGAACTTTAGTCTACGACACGTACGTTTGCAAATTATAAATTTTTCCATTACTGGGTTCTCCAGTGATCTGGTGTAATCTGTATAGAAAGCTGGCAGAGAATATACAATTACCCTACAGCACCACCACAGGGCAAGCAGGGTATTACATCAGATTTAATAGTAATCAGTGATGTGTCGATGCATTTCATTGATATGTTGCCTCCTTCTCAGTGCTTTTTGTAGCCAATCTTTTCTCCAGCTCAAGACTGATAAGTCTAAGGAAACTTCTTATACCAAATTCTTAAAAAAAAACTTGTATTGCAAAATGAGTTTAACCCCCCTCTTTGACTCCATTAAAGTGTGATAGCGAGGACCCCCACGTTCCTGTGGATCAGGTGACCATGCACGGAATCGGTGTCATCTATTTTGCAATGATAGCCCCCAAAGAAGAAAAACCAGCAGTAAACCCGTTCCTAACGTGGATCATTTATCAACATGTAACCTGAGATTGGATGAGTAATGGGCGATTCAGATTCAATTCTGGCCGCGGCGCTGGTTGAAGCTCGTGGTTATTGGATTGCATTCATAACGACGAGTCGCTTTTCAGTTTTACTAAGAATAGGAGCGGGCAGTGCGGACGTTTCACTTGTCTTACATTCAGGTTCGATATATTTCTCAAGTCTTATAAGTAAACTTCAGCTCAGAGTCTGGAGATTAAATATTCTATATTATCGGTATTTCCTGGCTCCGAAACCTTAAGAAAAATCTGAAAATTCAAAATTTTGCCATTCAAAAACCGAATAAACTTCTGAGTGATCACTTGATCTAACGATACCCTCAAAAAACAGCAGCACATCTTCTGTGTAGAAAATCGTCTTCTCTTTTCTTAGAGTGGAAGGTTCTGTTCCGTGGAGGTTCTGCCCCAATATAATGAGGAGGACCATGGACTATCACTGGCTGGGTCATGCTTGAACATGAAAATTTCAGAAACTAATCCATTAACCGTGATCCTTGTCCCACGACCTGCTTAAACCATTTGTATCCTTTTTATGAAGTTTGGACTATTTTCTCCATCGTTCTCTCCATTGTCAAAATCCAAGGAAAGGATAGTCCTGTTCCTTGACATCAAAAAGAAGAACTCGAAGTTTGAGAAAAGTCTTTCAAGGGTAAATGCTTTCTCTAAGGCTCTGTGAACACATAGAAGCCTATGGATCCACAATTATACCGCTTAGGATTGCTGTTTTAGTCCTGCTTTCTAGTGTGTTATCTCATCCTAGTGCTGGATTTACAATTATACTGCTCAGTAATCCAGTCTTAGTCCTGCTTTTTAGTAAGTTTGTTAACTCATCCCAGTGCTGGATTCACAATTACACTGCTCAGTACTCCTGTTTTAGTCCAGATTTCTAGTAAGTGTGTTATCTCATCCTAGTGCTGGATTTACAATTACACTGCTCAGTTCTCCTGTTTTAGTCCTGATTTCAAGTAAGTGTGTTATCTCACCCCAGTACTGAATTCACAATTACGCTGCTCCGTACTCCTGTTTTAGTCCAGATTTCTAGTAAGCGTGTTATCTCATCCAAATGCTGGATTCACAAATACACTGCTCAGTACTCCTGTTTAAGTTCTGCTTTCTAGTAAGTGTGTTATCTCATCCCAGTTCTGGATTCACAATTACACCATTCAGTAATCATATTTTAGCCCTGCTTTCTAGTAAGTGTGTTATTTCACTGGAATGCTGGTTTTACAATTTTACTGCTCAGTACTCCTATTTTAGTACTACTTTCTAGTAAGTGTGTTATCTCATCCCAAAGCTGGATTCACAATTACAATTTACACTACTCAGCAATCCTGTTTTAGCCCTGCATTCTAGTAAGTGTGTTGTCTCATCCCAAGGCTGGATTCACAATTACACTGCTCAGTACTGCTTTTTTAATCCTGCTTTCCAGTAAGTGTGTTATCGCATCCTAGTGCTGGATTCACAATTACACTGTTCAGTACGCCTGTAAAATGTCCTCCATGCTGCTGCTGCTTCTGAACATGTGCTACTTAGAGATAGGAGGAGGAATCCCTCTTGCCTGCATTTGCTGCACATAGGAGGCATCCTAGCAGCTAGTCTTCATCCATTAGCTCAGAGACAACTGAAATTAGAGATAAATCCCGCAGAGGGGAATCTGGTGGAAAAATGCAAGATGCAAGTCATATAATGGGCAGAATTATGTCAATAATGGCTAATATATGGTGGCATTAGTGGCGGTATTATTTGGCCAATGTATGGTGACATTATCTGTAAACTATATGGTGGTAATACATGGGCAATGTAGAGAGGCTATATTTGTGTATTATATTTGCGTCACTAGTTGGTGGTATTAAGTGGACACTATGTGGTTCTTGCTTCTGTATGTAACATGATACAGTGTAATAAGCAGCACTGGTTGCGATACTGATCGTTATCTTCTATGATTCATCTTTCGCCTGCATGTTGTATTTTCTGTATGATGAAAGAGCCCGGCCTGACTCGCTGTCACCTGCGGTATAAATCCTCCCCGATTATCAGATATTAAGTGTGCATTTCCTATACTCTCCCATGTATTTGTTACTACGTTTATCTCCGGTATATAAATAATGGATTTTTTTTTCTCTGCAGCTTAATGTCACCACAATGTCACTCGTCTCCGGTTACCGTCCTACTCCAATATAAATGACGGAGAATCATATTTGTTAAGAATTTTCCTGTTTTTCTACATTTAATAAATAGTGAGTTAGAATGACACTACAATGGAGGTGCTATTGATTTTAAATGATCTTACTTGACCTTTATAAAATCCGTAGGGAATTTTGTTGCAGTTTTCAGCCTGGTAAAATTAGCCTTGACAATTTCTAAGAGAAGCAATGTGAAACACGCAAATATATTATTTATATATAAAAAAAACTGTCATGTAAATTGCAGAAACAGTAATAAAGTCATCTGACCGAAAAAATAAACACCGAGAGTTGTATTTAAATAATATAAAATTACATAGTATAAAATATAAAATGTAAAAGGTTTAATGTGAATACTGCTTACATTTTTAATATATATGTTTCGAACAGTCAGACCTTCACTTTTCAGAAGACACAAAATCTCCCCTGTTTAGACATAAAAAGTTTGATTACCTACAGCCACCACTAGGGGGAGCTCCCTGCATACAGCTTTATCATTGGGTTCAATGTAAAAATAGTATGCTGCGAGCTCCCCCTAGTGGTGGCTACTGGCAGCTAAATTCTTTTCATTCCACTAGAGCTTTGTAATAGAAAAACTCATCTCCAAATCGTAGATATATCGGTTATATAGATGGACCCAGCTCGTTAGGATAAAGAAGTACATAAGTATTGGTGAGAATGTGCCCCCCTGTTCTCGTTATCCTTTTTCAGACCCTCTTGGGGTAACAGATAAGTAAAGTGGAAAATAAATAGAAAAGATTAGTGTTTATCCATGATACATGGACAATAAACTATAAATGCCAGCGCGTGAAGAAAGAACTGATATGTACTAGGACTCCTAAGTAAAAGAACTGTCCCGGTGACCCTTTATGACATCTAACCTCTCCCCAACCTCGTTTCTTCCCTAGATACCATATTTTATCATTCCTATCTTCTTTACTTTCCTCCTCTCTTTTTCCCATCTTTCTTCATGTAGCGCCCCCACTGCCGCAGGGCCGAGGGGTACCCGGTACCGGGCCTCTGAGTCTCTGTTCTGGGGTTGTCACGGTGGCTAGACCCGGTCCGTGACCCTGCTGAGGGGCGTACAATGAAGGGTGTGGATGGAATGATGATGATGTTGTGGCGGTGCAGTGCAGGTCGCAGTAAATAACGAGGACACCAGGTTGCAGTCTCTTTACCTCTTTACTGAAGGTTCCAGGATCCTCAATCCGGAATACGGTTAACCAGGCTGCGCAAGTCTGGCCGGTCCGATGGCACCTCCAGAGTTCCCTTTGCAGGTGGAAATCTGTGCCTACCTTCTAGCGCTTGTGTGTTGCGGTCCTCCCCTGCTGTGCTTACGGGATAGTCCCCACAACTGTTGTGTCTGTTTCTGAAGTTCCCTCACAACTCGATTCTGATGTTCTTCTTCGTCCCCCAGATGATATGGCTAGGACGCACCCGTATGACGGGTAGGCTCGGAGTTCTTCCGGGATCCTAGCGTCGCCCCTCTCCTATTGTTGCCCCCTGTGTCTTCGTAGGTGATTTGTGTGAGACAGCCCGCCTATAGCTGACTGTCCTGCCGTAGGTTTGAAGTATTGCTTGGAGCCTAGTACTTCCTTGGCGTTCCGGCCACCGGCTACGCGCCTCAGTAGGATGTTGCCTCGTCTTACAGCACGACTCCTACTGGTATTTCTCCTTGTTGCGTTGATCTCGTTTCTCACTCAGCACAATGAACCTCTCTTCTTGTCCTTTCTTGGGGTACCGCCGCTATCTCGTGCAGGCGCGGTCCCGTAACGTTCTCTCTGTTCGCTAGGCCTCTGTCAGGATCCCACCCCTGACAGGGACCCCCCTGAGTCTCTCCCCGCAACACCCTCTGCCACAGGGTGTTGCCTGTTCGATTCCCAGTCAGCTTCTCTCTAACTTTCTGCCTAACCCCCAGTTTTACCAGATTGTGAGGAGTGGCCTAATACATAGCACCCTTAGCTCCCCCTGGAGGCCAGACTGTGAAGTGTATTGGTGACTGTGATACCTGGTCAGAAGAACTCCTTCAGTGCCATCAGACGTACCATAGCCCCCCTTAGCAGCGGAGCATCAGTACTGCAACGACCAGGACTCTGGGGCACTGCATTCACTTCACTCATTGCCCTTGGTCCCTTTGCTGATTCCCTCCTCCTTCCATCTCCTTCCCTTCTTTTGTTCCCTTTTCCTTCCTCCTTCCCTCTGTTCTGTCCTTCTTCCTCCATCCATCTTTCCTTTTCCCTTCCTTTGACCCGTGTTTCTCCTCGTGCCTCATACCTTTCCTCTTTCTCATGATTCTACCCCTTCTTTCTCCTTTCTTTCTTCCTCCTCCCTCACTCTGTCCTTTACCTATTCTCTTCCTCGTCCATCCCTTCTTCCATTTCATCCCTCCTTTCTTTTCCAACTCTTTTTCTCGGTCCCTTCCTTCTCCCTTTCTCTGTTCCCCTTTTACTTTTCCCTCCCTTTGTCTCTTATTTCTCCTTCTCTCCTTCCTCCCATTATCCTCCCTCTTCTTCCCTTTCCCCTACTTTTCTCATTTATGCCTTCCTCTTCCCTCTGTTCTGTATTCCTCTCTCTGTCCTTTCCTTCATCTTTGTCTCTCTGTCCTATCCCTTCCTCCACTTTTCCTCCATCCTTTCCTTCTTCGTCCTCCTTCTGAGACTTCTTCCTTCTTCTTCCCTCTGTTCCTTCCTCTTCCCACCCATTTGTCTCTTTCCATTCCTTCTTTTTCCCCGTTCCTTACACCTTTCTCTTCTCTGCTACTTGTCTCTTTCTCTTCCCTCTGTTCCTTCCTTTTTTTCTCTTCCTTCCCATTGTCTCTGTCTCTTTCTTCTCCCTTTCCTCCTTTCTCTTTCCCTTTCTTCCATCCTTCTTCCTATCTTTCTTCCTTCCTCATCCATAGGCAACATTCCATTATACAATATTACCAATGGAGAAATGACTGTGAGATCCCGTACAACTGCTACAAAATCTAATCCTATGGGACTTTTTCTTCAAATTATTTTTATTAATTTTATAAGGAAGGGTTACAATACACACATTAGGGAATATACATAGAAATAGTATACGGTATGTAACAAGAAAAATGGGAGGAAAAGGCCAGGGAGAAACAGAATGCAGATAGGAGGAACATAGGAACATAAATAAATACATATACATAAAGGCTCAACTGAACCTTTTGCACCTTTATACAATATTTGCAGAAAAAAACCCAACTTAAAGTCTATTCAATCAAAAATAAATGGTATAGATTCCCACTATGCATATGTTGATCATGTTTTATTTTTCAGGACTCCAATTTATGAGGATATATCGAGTTCCATATGGACCATTTCAAGGCGTAAGTTCATATTCTCTCCCAGAAACTCACAATTCACGTTTAATATGTGGAGACGACTTGTGAGATCTAATATTACTATTCCAAGGAAATGCAAATAACCAACAACCAAAGTATGAAACAAATTTTGTTCCAGGCGGCAGCAAGACTGGAAAACTCTAAGGAAATCAATAAGTTGAAGATTCTCCAAACACCAATATTAAATCCAACCTGTTATGTAATTCATCTCATTAACATGCAAATTGTCTAATTAATTACATCAGATTATTACTGGAAGAAAACAGCTGCTTAGATAAAAGATAGATAGATAGATAGATAGATAGATAGATAGATAGATAGATAGATAGATAGATAGATAGATAGATAACAGATAGATAATAGAGATAATAGATAGATGATAGATAAATAATGGATAGAGAGGTAATAGAGAGATGATAGATAGATTATAAATAATAGATAATAGCTATATAGATAGATATACAATAGATAGATAGATAATAGATAGATGATAGATAGATAGATAATAAACAGATAATAGATCGTAGACAGATGATAGATAATAGATAGACAATATATAGATAATAGATAAATAATAGATAATAGACAGATAACAGATAATATTATTATTATTTATTATAGCGCCATTTATTCCATGGCGCTTTACATGTGAGGAGGGGTATACATAATAAAAACAAGTACAATAATCTTAAACAATACAAGTCATAACTGGCACAGGAGGAGAGAGGACCCTGCCCGCAAGGGCTCACAGTCTACAAGGGATGGGTGAGGATACAGTAGGTGAGGATAGAGCTGATCGTGCAGCGGTTTGGTTGAACAGTGATTACAGCAGGTTGTAGGCTTGTCGGAAGAGGTGGGTCTTCAGGTTCTTTTTGAAGGATAGATAATAGACAGATAATAGATAGATAGATAATAGATGAAAGATAGATAATAGATAGATAATAGATATAGATAGATAATAGATAGATAATAGATAGATGATAGATAATAGATGATATATAAATAGATAATAGATAGATAATAGATGATAAATAGATAATAGATAGATAATAGATATAGATAGATAATAGATAGATAATAGATAATGGATAGATCTTTTCAACTTCAATAACCGGATAAGCCCCATAGCATACCATGATTTTTCACACTGTGTTATGGCAGTATATAGTAAAAGCAATCATGTGATTACAGGATAAAGCTCCCTACAGGGACTTAAAAAGTATGTAAAAACAAAAAAGTTTTTAAAAATAGCTAAACATTCTAAACATTCACCACCTCCCTTTTTCTTTGATAAAAATAATGAGAGGAAAATAAAAAAATATATATTTGGCCGTGAAAAGTCAGATCTATCAAAATATACAATTAGTTAACCCATATGGTAAACACCATAAAAAAATAAAAATCGAAAGGCAGGAATTGTGTTTTATACAACAATATGGAGCTCTGTAGATGTGAATCCAGCTCTAGGACGAGGTAAAGAGGTAAAAGACTTGTTAGAGATCTCAGTATGATCTTTCTGTGTCCCAACCTGCCTGTTTTTACCACTCTGCTCCTCCCTTCTCCATAGAGTATTAAAGGATTTGTAATCTAACACTTCACATAAACTGAGTGGCTGATGATTTCAGAGAGAGGGGAAGAAGTGGTTCGTAAATGGAGAAAGTAGCAGATTTCTCATATAAAATATATTGCAAAGTTTTGTTACAGTTGTCTGTAATAGTCATTTATACAAAGTTTCTTGAAAGTACAGTTTCCATTTAATAATGTACAATGAATTTACTGCCTCCAGAATGGTAACACAGTATCACTCGATTCTCATGCAAGTCAACTAATTTATTTCATCAGTGCTGTCATATTTAGCGACTTTTATATACGGCACGATATGAAACTACTAAGCGATGCAGCCGATCACACGGGCGACTGATCACATCTTAAACACTTCACTAATAGTGTGTTTGCCAAATGTAATCTCAAGAAAAAAAATACAAGGTTGGAGATGAAACATTGGTTCCCAAACGGTGTCTGTTTCATAAATCCTTCTTAATCAAGCTCCGCTGCTCAGCGAGAGGAATTTAAAAATGAGAGAACGGTTCCAGTCATTCTCCTGGGAACAGATGAAAGATCCTCAGCAGCTTAAAGAGGAGAGACTCAAATTGTGCAGTGGAGACTGAAGAATTCATTTCATAGGTGGAAGATACTAATTGTGTCCATACAAAAGTGATTGTATGTTTTATCTTACAGAAAGGAAAAATACTTAACAAGACGTCTTAGTGATTGTACAAATATAAAATTAAGGTGATTCTGCCATAAGTGTTTAAGAATTTAACTACTATAATACTGCCACTATGTACAAGAATATAACTACTATAATACTGCCCCTATGTACAAGAATATAACTACTATAATACTGCCCCTATGTACAAGAATATAACTACTATAATACTGCCCCTATGTACAAGAATATAACTACTATAATACTGCCCCTATGTACAAGATTATAACTACTATAATACTGCCCCTATGCACAATAATACAACTACTATAATACTGTCCCTATTTACAAGATTATAACTACTATAATACTGCCTCTATATACAAGAGTATAACTACTATAATACTGCCCCTATGTACAATAATACAACTACTATAATACTGTCCCTATGTACAAGAATATAACTACTATAATACTGCCCCTATGTACAAGATTATAACTACTATAATACTGCCCCTATGCACAATAATACAACTACTATAATACTGTCCCTATGTGCAAGAATATAACTACTATAATACTGCCTCTATATACAAGAGTATAACTATTATAATACTGCCCGTAAGTACAATAATACAACTACTATAATACTGTCCCTATGTACAAGAATATAACTACTATAATACTGCCCCTATGTACAAGAATATAACTACTATTATACTGCCTCTATATACAAGAATATAACTACTATAACACCGCCCCTATGTACAAGAATATAACTACTATAATACTGCTCCTATGTTCAAGAATATAACTACTATAATACTGCTCCTATGTACAAGAATATAACTACTATAATACTGCCCCCTATGTACAGGAAAATAACTACTATAATACGGCTTCTATGTACAAGAATATAAATACTATAATACTGCCCGTATGTACAAGAATGTAACTACTATAATACTGCCCCTATGTACAAGAATATAACTACTATAATACTGCCCCTATGTACAACAATATAACTGCTATAATGCTGCACTTATGTACAAGAATATAACTACTATAATACTGCCACTATGTACAAGAATATAACCACTACAATACTGCCCCTATTTACCAGAGTATAACTACAATAATACTTCTACTATGTACAAGAATATACCTACTATAATACCGCCCCCATGTACAAGAATATAACTACTATAATACTGCCCCTATATACAAGAACATAACTACTATAACACTGCCCCTATATACAAGAATATAACTACTATAATACTGCCCCCTATGTCCATGAATATAGCTACTATAATACTTCCCCCTATGTACAAGAATATAACTACTATAATACTGCCCCTATATACAAAAATATAACTACTATAATACTGCTCCTATGTACAAGGATATAACTACTATAATACTGCTCCTATGTAGAAGGATATAACTACTATAATACTGCCCCTATGTTCATGAATATAACTACTATAATACTGCCCCTATGTACAAGAATATAACTACTATAATACTGCCCCTATGTACAAGAATATGACTACTATAATACTTCCCCCTATGTTCAAGAATGTAACTACTATAATACTGCCCCCATGTGTAAAAATATAGCTACTATTATACTGCCCCTATGTACAAAAATATAACTACAGTAATACTGCTCCTATGAACAAGAAAATAATTACTATAATACTGCTCCCTATGTACAACAATATAACTACTATAATACTGCCCCATTTGTAAAAATTTAACTACTATAATACTGCCCCCTATGTACAAGAATGTGACTACTATAATAGTGCCTCCATGTACAAGAGTATAACTACTATAATACTGCCTCTATGTACAAGAATATAATTACTATAATACTGCCCCTATGTACAAGAATATAACTGCTATAATACTGCTCCTATGTACAAGATTATAACTACTATAATACTGCCCCCTATGTACAAGAATATAACTACTATAATACTGCCCCTATGTACAAGAATATAACTACTATAATACTGCCCCTATGTACAAGAGTATAACTACTATAATACTGCCTCTATGTACAAGAATATAACTGCTATAATACTGCTTGTATGTACAAGAATATAACTACTATAATACTGCTTCCATGTACAAGAATATAACTACTATAATACTGCCCCTATGTACAAGAATATAACTACTATAATACTGCTCCTATGTACAAGAATATAACTGCTATAATACTGCTTGTATGTACAAGAATATAACTACTATAATACTGCTTCCATGTACAAGAATATAACTACTATAATACTGCTCCTATGTACAAGAATATAACTGCTATAATACTGCTTGTATGTACAAGAATATAACTACTATAATACTACTTCTATGTACAAGAATATAACTACTATAATACTGCTCCTATGTACAAGAATATAACTACTATAATACTGCTTCCATGTACAAGAATATAACTACTATAATACTGCTTCCATGTACAAGAATATAACTACTGTAACATTGTCTTCTTGTGAGATTTGCTGTTTTCATTTGATTTCCATATAAGAGTGGAGGTTTTTTTTATACCGGCTGGGTGACACCATGAGATTACAATTCCAGATGTTCAGCAACCACGAATTTTGCATTGAATTCCAACTGGCTAGAAGCATTAAAACGAGCTGTAATTTTTTATCGATAAACATAAAGGTAGATAGGGTTGTAAAAAATTTCAAGAATATCCCCTTTAAGCAAAACTTTTTAGTGTTTGACGTTGAGCAGCCAACTGTTTTTATAGCTAAGTTGTCGTGTTACATTGAAAATGTTTGATAAACAAAACAAACCTGCAACCAATGTTTTCTGTTACTTTGATATGAAATGTAATTCCATTCTTTCTATTTATCTCTCTATTTCTATAAATTTATTCCTGTTGTCTGAAATTCTTTAATCATCATCATCGATGAACCTTTCACCATAGGTTTTCAGCGTTTGTTAGAATGTTTGGTATCATTGTGGAGATTTCCTCTGGAATGTTTCACCTTGATATGTATCACATGTAACCAATAGTATCAAGCACACAATTAAAAGGGGTTGTAGTATCAGTCAGGTCAGGAGAAGTTGAGAAAAGGAGACGGACGCTTTCTTCCTTGGCATTATTCAAAATTTCCACAGCAGTAAAATGAAGAGGATAAAATATTTCTCTCTGCCCCAGTTAAATATGGAGAGTTTTTGATCTTTAACCCCAATTTCCTGAAACCTGCATTTCCTCCCAATGGTGATCTCTCTGAAGAATTCCTCTTGGGGAATTGTTGTTGCTTTAGAGACTTCCCAAGACTCGTAAGAAGACGTAGTACATATCTTCCAAGGGCGTGGAGATGAATATCTTGTAGGGTCAGATTTTCTGTCTTCTTGAATTAAGATTAATGTGATTCATAAATATGGAGCCAAGAAACCTTGGATTTTGCTATAAGACAATTGGGAAGTGGAGAAACTTGGCATTGCCTAAGAATTGGGAATCAAAAGTGTCCCTAATCTACCTCTTCTCCCCATTTTTGTGATCTGGCGTTAAAGCAGATTGCCTTCTTCCATTTGTCATCTATAGATTCAAATTTAGAAACTTAAGTCTTTCTTCGACGTGTCAAAAAGTTTATTTAAACCTAAATTCACCCCACCCCTTGAAACTCAAGACCCCAGGTAAATGCCAAGCTATTGCATTGTGGATCTTGCAGTAATTAGTACCGTGACACTTCATTTTGGACTGTTTTAAAGTCATAGAATCCTAGAATGTTAGAGTTGGAAGGAACCTCAAGGGACATCGTGTCCAACCCCCGGCTCAATGCAGGAGTCACTGAACCATCTCCGACAGATGTCTGTCCAGCCTCTGCTTGAAGTCAGAAAAAACACCTCCTATGAGCAGGTCCAACATTTGCACCTAGCCTGAAGGTTGATGCCCACCTTGGCTTTTGGTAAACCGTGTCCACTTTTCAAACTTTTAAGGAGCAAAAAGTGACGTTTTTGAAAGTTTTTGCAACTTTTTGGGGCTCAGTTTACATCAAATATCGGTGTGATATTCAATACGGATCCATAATTGAGGGCCAGTACTGTGCTTAAGTAACAGCATCAGGCTGATGGAATTGTTTTTATGTCCGGAAATGATTGCTGGGCAATGTGGTTGACCTCCTGCAAGGCTAAGATTGGGTGACGTAGAACTGCATTGGCATGTCATGGTAAGGCTGTAGCCATATTTGACCACGGGTGAGGAAGCTCCTTCTTCTTTTATCGGCCCATGGGAAAAAGATAAAGTCGACTATGATTGGTCACATCTCCTGGAAGTAGAGAAGAAGTCATCCGGTACAACATCTAGTTGACCTTCAGTCATAGGTCTCTCATCTTCTGATCCTCAAGCAAGCATGGTGAGCTTTCTTTCTCTTAGCTTGGCCCCATCTCACATTTACCATAGATGAGACAGTGTGGCAAAAGACTCCCTTTAAGACAATGTGGTGGTATTACTTTAGCTAAAAAAAATGGGAGCCTTCAACAACAACTTTATATGTTTTTTCTTAGCATATGTGGATCTTTTCTGACCTCATCACGAGTGATTAGGTAGTTGCTCTTGACTTGTAGTCTTTGCTCTCCAAGAACCATTATGAATGTTGACCTTACACCCCTCCCTGGACACTTTCTATGCTTTTTTTTTGGCATAAATCGATCCTATAACACAGTATGACATCATCATCATCCACAGACAACATCACCCCAGATTAGCCAGTTGTCCTTTGAAGGCCCTCTGACAATCACGTCTCTCCAAGAAACAGCAATAGATTCCATCGCCCTCCATCTCCATTCGATATGTATGCACGGAATTGTTTCTCTCTTTATTGTCAACTTTTTTTTTTTTTTTTTACTTGGAGCCATACTGAGATCATGACGGGAATTTTAAGTTTTTCATTTGCCGACTTTCTAAATGGGCAGACTGACGTTGCTAGATTTGATTAAGCAGATGTTACGAAAGTTTGCTGCCTCGGCCATGATGGCGCAGATTGATGCTAATAAGCTCGGAAACACTGTCTTTTCACGGAAACAGGATTTTTTTTTCATGGGTATTCTGGGATCTAAAGACCCCAAACAGTTATAGCATATAAATCCCATTGGTAATCACAGTGACAGTAGCAGTTGTGACTCTGCGCTGAATACAAAGTAGCTGCACTTGACAAGTAATGTAATTCTATGTGGAGCTGGGGAAAATGACCATGTCGTATAGGAGAGGAACCAATCATTCATGTATGCTAAATCAGATGTAAGGAAACAATGTATCAGTGTACAATATAAGGGAGGATTTAAGGTTGTGGCACGTGCCATAGCTTGTGTGTGTGTAATCAGTATATCCCCTTTATAGGACTTTTTTGTTAGAGATTCATCTTATACCCTACTTGGTATTAATTGGAGAAGTGTACAGACCTTTCCCTATAAACCAGAAAGTGAGTCTGTGAGACTGCAGGACTTCACCAAAATTAATTGGTGGCCCATTAGTTCCAGTAGAAAGATGTAGGGGCAGAGACATTAGTAAATATTTATCTCACACCAGAGCTGAAATCACAGCTACATTGCTCAATACCTTTGCAATATATATCCTCAAGCGCTGCCTTCTAGTAAGTGGTTTAACTCAGATGTGAGCTGCTTTCACAGCTTAACCACTCTGTACTGCTGTATAATGTCCCCCAAACTGCTGTTCTCTAGTGCTTTAGCACATGTTAGAGCTGGATTCACAGCTTCACTGCTTAATACATCTGTATAATGTTCTCCATGCTGATTCTGTTACATAGTTATAGGGGAGAAGGAATTTAAGTTTAGAGAGAGAGAGAGAGAGAGAGAGAGAGAGAGAGAGAGAGAGAAAGAACAAAAGAAAAGAAACAGTGAGAAAGGCAGAGAGATGTACAGATTGTGTTTCTACCTCAGTACTGGTTTCACAGCTACACCAATCACTACTGCAATATTATATCCTTCATACAGCTGCTTCTTCTCCTACATTGTGTTAGAGAAGAAGGAAGTTAAGTTTATAGAGAGAGAAAGAAAGAAAAGAAGCAAAGTCAGAAAGGCAGAGAGATGCACATATTGTTTCTGCCCTAGTGCTGGATTCACAGCTACACCAATCAGTACTGCAATATAATATCCTCCATACTGCTGCTTCTGCTACATTTTGTATTAGAGAAAAACAAAGTTAAGTTCACAGAGAGAGATAGAAAGAGGATAAGCAGAATGAGAAAGGCAGAGAGACACTCAAAAATTGTGATCCTTCTCCGGTACTGGATTCACAGCTACGCTATTCAGTACTACTATCTAATGTCCTCCATGCTGATGCTGCTACTTTTGAACATGTGCCTCATGGTTATAAGAGAACAAGAATCCCTCATGCCTGTGTATGTTCCTCTATGGAAAACTTTATAGCAGCTACTTTTTACCCACTAGCTCATAGACAACTGAAAATAAGAGATGCAGACTGCAGAGGGGGAACATGGTGAAAAATCCAGAATATAAGTCATGCAATGGCCAGAAATAATGTTATTCTTCATGTACACACATGACAACTTATACCAGGTATGCTTACATCGGCCCCTTAGGTCTTGATTGGACAGCCTCTACACTAGTCTGCATCCTTTATGCACATGCCATCTCTTATTCTGCAATAATAACAGCAATGTAGGAATCAGCCAACTCGAAAGTGTCTATTCCTCAAGGAAACCCCTATTTTGGCAGTATATCCAACACATTTAATAAATATAATGAATTCCGTTCGCTTCATTATTCCAACGGTTCCAAAGCTCGGCAACAAGTGGCCTGACGGAAAGCTTCATTTTCGTGATTGAGAAAACGCTGTCGGGCGATGAATTAATTAATATTACAGGTTTCATCTGTTCCACGAATCACCGAGAAGTGTTCTACATGAAAGGACAACATGTCTCATTTTCCACTGAGGATGAGTGATTTGTCATGTAAAACTGTCCATTACTTGTAGACCATTACTAAAAACATTCGAGGTTATAAATCATCTTTTGTATTAACTGAGGAACCGGCACCTCGCTCAGTTTGGCTGCGGACTCCTAATCATGATCAATGGAATAACCGGCGCAGGTGAAATTTTAATCGACGTCCAAATGCACTCTGGCTAATTAGATTATGGGATTCAAAACTTTTTCTGACACCTGGGCTAAAGCTGAAGTTCTGCTAACCTTCAGATTGCAAAATATACGACGCCCCGTAAAAATGGGATGCCTGGCATAATGTTTCCTGCCTGCATTTAGAAACAATCAGCGGTTTATGGGAGAGATTTTCGGCAGTGATTGCAAGTATGCAAATATCTCTCTTTTAATTGGCTTTTTAGTTGCATAATGTTTATCTTAAAAACAAAGATACTGGCGAACGTGCACGGCGGAGCGTAATTAGATAATGCTCAATCACGTCAAGGTTATCTTTGTCTCTGGCTCTGACATTCGCTGCCGCTAATCGGGTTGAATTTTCCATCAAGCTGTTCTCTGTATCTATCCAGCCTGTGGCTCTGCAGCTGCTGCAAAACTACAACTCCCAGCATTCCCAGAATTCTGGGAGCCAAAGTCTGCCAACAATGGAAGATCTTCATGTTGACGTTAATATATTCCAACATTTCTGCTGAGTGACTGCCCTTTGGACTATTGGAATGACCAAGCTTGATTTTTATAGACAAGCCAATGAAGTGCCAATCTTTTTCCCTCCAGGGTATGGGTCAAAATGGGGGAGAGGGAATATTTGCTTGTTTGGGCATTGCCACTTACCTGTCCCAGGTCCAGTGTCGAGGCATGGTGGCTGGTCCCGTCTCATGTTTGCAGCAACCCAGTCCACTCTGATAATGTTAACAAATCTGGCTCAGGTGGCAAAATGACACCCAAGTTTTCTGCCGTTATTCTGTGCTGGATATCAGCTACAACTTTGCCATGCTACATCAAACTATATGGTTCCAGCACTACTCCATCATCTGTTTTTCTACAACTCTGCTACATCATCAATTCAGCTCTGCTACTCAAAATCCGCTGCTACAATTCTGCAGCATTCTGGTTCCTGCAACTTCACTAGCCCAGTTCTTCTACATCAGTCATTGCTGTGTCAGCTCGGCTGCTTTGTTCATGATTGTTCCAGTTCTTCTACATTACTCATGGCTGTTATGGCTGTTCCAATTCTTCTACATCAGTCATTATTGTTCCAGTTCTTCTACATCAGTCATCACTGTTCCAGTTCTTCAACATCAGTCATGGCTGTTCCAGTTCTTCTACATCAGTCATGGCTGTTCCAGTTCTTCTACATCAGTTATGGCTTTTCCAGTTTATCTAAATCAGTGATCACTGTTACAATTCTTCTACATCAGTCATGGCTGCTCTATTTCTTCTACATAAGTCATGGCTGTTCCAGTTCTTCTGCATCAATCTTGGCGGGTCCAGTTCTTCTACATCAGTCATGGCTGTTCCAGTTCTTCTACATTAGTCATGGCTGTTCCCATTCTTCTACATCAGTCATCAAAGTTCCAGTTTTTCTACCTCAGTCATGGCTGTTCCAGGTCTTTTACATCAGGCATGGCTGTTCCAGTTCTTTTACATCAGTCATGGCATTTCCAGTTCTTCTACATCAGTTATCAGTGTTTCAGTTCTTCTACATCAGTAATGGCTCTTCCAGTTCTTCTATATCAGTCATGGCTGTTCCAGTTCTTGTGCATCAGTCATCAATGTTTCAGTTCCTCTACATCAGTTATGGCTGTTCCAGTTCTTCTACGTCAGTCATCACTGTTTCAGATCTTCTACATCAGTCATGGCTGTTCCAGTTTTTTTACATCAGTCATGGCTGTTCCAGTTCTTGTACATTAGTCATAGCATTTCCAGTTCTTCTACATCAGTCATCAGTGTTCCAGTTCTTCTACATCAGTCATGGCTGTTCCAGTTCTTCTACATGAGTCGTGGCTGTTCTAGTTCTTATACATCAGTCATCATTGTTCCAGTTCCTCTACATCAGTTATGGCTGTTCCAGTTCTTCTACATCAGTCATTAATGTTCCAGATCTTCTACATCAGTCATCAATGTTCCAGTTCTTCTACATCAGTCATGGCTGTTCCAGTTCTTCTACATCAGTCATTAATGTTCCAGATCTTCTACATCAGTCATCAATGTTCCAGTTCTTCTACATCAGTCATGGCTGTTCCAGTTCTCCTACATCAGTCATGGCTTTTCCAGTTCTTCTACATCAGTCATCACTGTACCAGTTTGGCAACTCACCTGTACTTTGTTACATCTTTCTCACCAAGTCTTTCCAGAACCAATGCCACCTGTCCTGTTGCTCAAGAGGTGCTCATCTGGACAAAGTTTTTTTAGGATCCACCCCACCAGGTGAGACGCAACAGACATTATGTTCTTGATTCATCAAGACTGGCAATGAGTGGCAGTATGGGACTCAGATGCTTCTGATCCATTAAGAGGCATACTCTTCTAATAAGGAGCATCTGAAAAGTGGGATGCACCTCACCACAACTTGTAGTGTAAGCCGCAACTGGACGCTTCCATCATGCCCCTATCCTGGCCCAGCTCTCCTCATTTAGGTGCAAAAATTCAAAAAATGGCAACATTTTTGCGTAATTTTGCATTGCACAAAATTGTGTAATTTACTCCAGAATTATGCCATTTTCCTTTGATGAATCAGGGCCTATATGTGAAAAAAGTTTTAAGATGAAGGAGAGGAGACTTTCTAGACTCTTTGGCCATTTTACGGCTATGAGATTGTCTAGAATTTATTTTAATATATGTTGTATAAGCCAATGAGGCACGATCCTCTCCCTTTGAAGTCACTCCAATACCTGTCTGATTCAACCCATGTGTCTTTTTCTCCCTTCCCCTCAAACATTTTTCTATAGCTCACAAAATGAAGCATATTCCATCACCTGGCTTGCATGTGAGACCCCCTGTGGTGACCCTGGGTCTACTATCTACATCCACACACTGGGCCTAGGCTGGTAGAACAATGGATTGATAGGATGGTTGCTTTACATTTACCTTTGGCAATCTCCTGCCTGGCCTTAGGGTACCGTTACACTAAACGATTTACCAACGATCACGACCAGCGATACGACCTGGCCGTGATCGTTGGTAAGTCGTTGTGTGGTCGCTGGGGAGCTGTCACACAGACAGCTCTCCAGCGACCAACGATGCCGAAGTCCCCGGGTAACCAGGGTAAACACCGGGTTACTAAGCGCAGGGCCGCGCTTAGTAACCCGATGTTTACCCTGGTTACCATCGTAAATGTAAAAAAAAAAAACAGTACATACTCACATTCCGGTGTCCGTCAGGTCCCTCGCCGTCTGCTTCCCGCACTGACTGTGAGTGCCGGCCGGAAAGCAGGGCACAGCGGTGACATCACCGCTGTGCTCTGCTTTTACTTTACGTCCGTCAGTCAGTCAGTGCGGGAAGCAGACTGCGAGGGACCTGACGGACACCGGAATGTGAGTATGTACAAATATTCCCCATGCTGGGCCCTGTCTAGTAATAATGTCCCACATCTTGTTTCTTAGACTGCATCAACTAGGCAGGTAACACAACAGCTTCAACATGAAGTTTGGTATTTATGGAAGCCAAATACAAAGATTCACAACTATGCAAATATCGATCAATAATTTTTACCTAATAACTGATCCTGTCGCATACAGTGATAATTATAACTATGCAGATGAGCATTTGGAAACTTTATTTTTGGCACGGAATGGCGACATTAATTCTGCATTGATAGCGACATTTCCCTCTAGTCACTTCATTATATAAAGTTTAGCATTAGAATTTGCATTTTTAAGCTATTGACTGATTCTGTTACTTTGTAGTCGAAAAAATTACATTCATGGCGTCGGAGAAGTTCTAAGCAGACGTGATTGTCCATTTTTAATACTATCGCACGTATGGAAATGAAGGCATTACTCTCCCTTGCTTCTGTCCCCGGGTGGTGTAGGAGCCCTGTAAGGCATTGTTCCCGGGAATCTGAGCCTTTCACTTCTTTCCTTCCTCTGAATAATGTTCTCTGGGAACAAATAGCAATGTCGACCGAGCTCAGGTTCACCAGAAGATAAAATAATTTGTATCCGCTGTCTAATATGAAGCTAAGAGCTGTCACATTACCGCTACACTGGGTGCACAACATAGAAGAGGAGCCTGTGTCTCCGAGACGGAAGTGCTAATTACATCGGTAACAAAGGTTATGTGCTTAATAATAATAATCTTTAATTGCAGCGGAGAATCACAGAGTAAATAAAGCCTTATGAAATTCAAATCATAATATCCTCCTCTATGGCGGCATAAATTGCCATAACTGCAGACATTTCATTGAGGGATTGTCTGCCGCGTACGGTACATTGTAAAACTAAGATGGATTCGCCGAGCTTGTCAATATATTTCATGTTGTTTTCTAAGCTTTTTTTTTTTTTTTTTGCTTAAAACAGCCGGGCTTTGCGGGAAACTGCATCAGAAATGGAAGCAAATACAAGGTGACTTCAAGGTTATTGCGTCATCTTACACTCTCTAAGAATTACGTTTAAAGAAAAGGTCTGAACAAAGAAGTCCTGCTCTTATTCTTCTATCTAGAAGGCAGTATTATTGCAGTTATATTCTTGTACATAGGAGCAGTAATATAGTAGTTATATTCTTGTACATAGGGGCAGTATTATAGTAGTTATATTCTTGTACATAGGAGCAGTATTATAGTAGTTATATTCTTGTACATAGGGGCAGTATTATAGTAGTTATATTCTTGTACCTAGGGGGCTGTATTATAGTAGTTATATTCTTGTACATAGGAGCAGTATTATAGTAGTTATATTCTTGTACATAGCGGCAGTATTATAGTAGTTATATTCTTGTACATAGGAGCAGTATTATAGTAGTTATATTCTTGTACATAGGGGGCAGTATTATAGTAGTTATAGTCTTGTACATAGGAGCAGTATTATAGTAGTTATATTCTTGTATATAGGGGCAGTATTATAGTAGTTATATTCTTGTACATAGGGGCAGTATTATAGTAGTTATATTCTTGTACATAGGGGGCAGTATTATAGTAGTTATATTCTTGAACATAAGGGCAGTATTATAGTAGTTATATTCTTGTACATAGGAGCAGTATTATAGTAGTTATATTCTTGTACATAGGGGCAGTATTATAGTAGTTATATTCTTGTACATAGGGGGCAGTATTATAGTAGTTATAGTCTTGTACATAGGAGCAGTATTATAGTAGTTATATTCTTGTATATAGGGGCAGTATTATAGTAGTTATATTCTTGTACATAGGGGGCAGTATTATAGTAGTTATAGTCTTGTACATAGGAGCAGTATTACAGTAGTTATATTCTTGTACATAGGAGCAGTATTATAGTAGTTATATTCTTGTACATAGGGGGCAGTATTATAGTAGTTATAGTCTTGTACATAGGAGCAGTATTATAGTAGTTATATTCTTGTATATAGGGGCAGTATTATAGTAGTTATATTCTTGTACATAGGAGCAGTATTATAGTAGTTATATTCTTGTATATAGGGGCAGTATTATAGTAGTTATATTCTTGTACATAGAAGCAGTATTATAGTAGTTATATTCTTGTACATAGGAGCAGTATTATAGCAGTTATATTCTTGTACATAGGGGCAGTATTATAGTAGTTATAGTCTTGTACATAGGAGCAGTGTTATAGTAGTTATATTCTTGTATATAGGGGCAGTATTATAGTAGTTATATTCTTGTACATAGGAGCAGTATTATAGTAGTTATATTCTTGTACATAGGGGCAGTATTATAGTAGTTATATTCTTGTATATAGGGGCAGTATTATAGTAGTTATATTCTTGTACATAGGAGCAGTATTATAGTAGTTATATTCTTGTATATAGGGGCAGTATTATAGTAGTTATATTCTTGTACATAGAAGCAGTATTATAGTAGTTATATTCTTGTACATAGGAGCAGTATTATAGCAGTTATATTCTTGTACATAGGGGCAGTATTATAGTAGTTATAGTCTTGTACATAGGAGCAGTGTTATAGTAGTTATATTCTTGTATATAGGGGCAGTATTATAGTAGTTATATTCTTGTACATAGGAGCAGTATTATAGTAGTTATATTCTTGTACATAGGGGCAGTATTATAGTAGTTATATTCTTGTACATAGGGGGCAGTATTATAGTAGTTATAGTCTTGTACATAGGAGCAGTATTATAGTAGTTATATTCTTGTATATAGGGGCAGTATTATAGTAGTTATATTCTTGTACATAGGGGGCAGTATTATAGTAGTTATAGTCTTGTACATAGGAGCAGTATTATAGTAGTTATATTCTTGTACATAGGAGCAGTATTATAGTAGTTATATTCTTGTACATAGGGGGCAGTATTATAGTAGTTATAGTCTTGTACATAGGAGCAGTATTATAGTAGTTATATTCTTGTATATAGGGGCAGTATTATAGTAGTTATATTCTTGTACATAGGAGCAGTATTATAGTAGTTATATTCTTGTATATAGGGGCAGTATTATAGTAGTTATATTCTTGTACATAGAAGCAGTATTATAGTAGTTATATTCTTGTACATAGGAGCAGTATTATAGCAGTTATATTCTTGTACATAGGGGCAGTATTATAGTAGTTATAGTCTTGTACATAGGAGCAGTGTTATAGTAGTTATATTCTTGTATATAGGGGCAGTATTATAGTAGTTATATTCTTGTACATAGGAGCAGTATTATAGTAGTTATATTCTTGTACATAGGGGCAGTATTATAGTAGTTATATTCTTGTACATAGGGGCAGTATTATAGTAGTTATAATCTTGTACATAGGAGCAGTATTATAGTGGTTATATTCTTGTACATAGGAGCAGTATTATAGTAGTTATATTCTTGTACATAGAGGCAGTATTATAGCAGTTATATTCTTGTATATAGGGGCAGTATTATAGCAGTTATATTCCTGTACATAGAAGCAGTATTATAGTAGTTATATTCTTGTACATAGGAGCAGTATTATAGTAGCTATATTCTTGTACATAGGAGCATTATTATAGTAGTTATATTCTTGTACATAGGAGCAGTATTATAGTAGTTATATTCTTGTATATAGGGGCAGTATTATAGCAGTTATATTCTTGTACATAGGAGCAGTATTATAGTAGTTATATTCTTGTACATAGGATCAGTATTATGGTAGCTATATTCTTGTACACAGGGGGCAGTATTATAGTAGCTATATTCTTGTACATAGGAGAAGTATTATAGTAGTTATGTTCTTGTACATAGGGGCAGTATTATAGTAGTTATATTCTTGTACATAGGAGCAGTATTATAGTAGTTACATTCTTGTACATAGGAACAGTATTATAGTAGTTATATTCTTGTACATAGGAGCAGTATTATAGTAGTTATATTCTTGTACATAGGGGCAGTATAGTATCAGTTATATTCTTGTACATTGGAGCAGTATTACAGTAGTTATATTCTTGTACATAGGGGGCAGTATTATAGTAGTTACATTCTTGTACATAGGAGCAGTATTATAGTAGTGATATTCTTGTACAAAGGGGACAGTATTATTGTAGTTATATTCTTGTACATAGGTGCAGTATTATAGTAGTTATATTCTTGTACATAGGAGCAGTATTATAGTAGTTATATTCTTGTACATAGGGGGCAGTATTATAGTAGTTATACTCTTGTACATAGGGGCAGTATTATATTAGTAATATTATGGTACACAGGGGCAGTGCATAGTTTCATTGACTGGTAGCACGGCCACACAAGACTTTGAGTAACCTGAGGGCCATGGTGAGATGCTGTTTACCTGTTATAACCATTTGCAGGAGACAGACATGTCCAGCGTCTATAAATGTATATTAGTATACAGATCACAGACACTTTTCGTTGAGAAGAAGTAGTTTGCAGTTTTCCATTCAGCGCCTTCTTGCCTTGTAGCTTTATTTGACTGCACAGATTTCTAAAGATTTACACACTCTGCAGCCGGACTTGGGGAAGTCTTCAGAGAGGCACAGGAATTATATATTATTCTTTAGTAAAGTAAACTTGTGGAGTTTTGACATTCAACACAGGTCATGTACGACCCTATCGATCTAGTTTAGCCTCAGTATATCTCCGAAGCTCTTAAAGGATATCATCCCCAGGCAGGTTAATCTATACCTACTGATAAATATGGATTAAATTCTACCAGCGACGGTTTTGTTTTCTATAAATTCAGAATTATTGAATTAATTTCAGCACAAATTTTATACAATACAATTTTATACTTTTATAAATAAAAAAAATCCAAAATGTTTAAAAAAATCTGTTCAAAAATTAGACACTTGAGAAAATTATCAAATTTACTTAATCACACAAGGCTTATCTTTATCTTGACTCTTTTTTGGTGGTCAGGAATATGTTATCCATTAATCTGTTGTCTGTCACTTACAATAATGGATATTAACCCCTTACCGACATCGGGCGTAATAGTACGCCAATGTCGGTATCCCCCGCTTTGATGTGGGCTCCCGCGGTGAGCCCACATCTTTTCGGGGATATGTCAGCTGTTTTGAACAGCTGACATGTGCCTGCAATTGCCGCGGGTGGAATCGCGATCCACCCACGGCTATTAACTAGTTAAATGCCGCTGTCAAACTCTGACAGCGGCATTTAACAAGCGTATCCGGCCAGAAATACGCGCATCGGTGACCTCCTCCTTGAGACCTCTATGGTTGTCAGTGCGGGATTGCTATGAGCGCCACCCAGTGGTCGCTGCTCATAGCAAGTCAGCAATTCAGCTACGTAGAGGCGATCTGAACATCGCCTCTATGTAACTGAGCTGATTGGGCTATGGCAACTTCTAGTGTCCCATGGAGGCTATTGAAGCATGCAGAAAGTTAAAGAAAAATGTTTTTAAAAATATTAAAAAAATTAAAAAAATATAAAAGTTCAAATCACCTCATTCAGAATCGCCCGATCTGTCAATAAAAAGAAAGACTAACCTGATCGCTAAACGGCGCAGTGATAAAAAGGTCAAAACGCAAGAATTACGTTTTTTCGGTTGCCGCGACATTGCATTAAAATCCAATAACGGTTGATCAAAAGATCGTATCTGCACCAAAATGGTATCATTAAAAAGGTGAGCTTGGCACGCAAAAAATAAGCCCTAACCCAACCCCAGATCATGAAAAATGGAGACGCTACGGGTATCGGAATATTGCACAATTTTTTTTTAGCAAACTTTGGAATTTTTTTTTCACCACTTAGATAAAAAAGAACCTAGACATGTTAGGTGTCTATGAACTCGTAATGACCTGGAGAATCATAATGGCAGGTCAGTTTTAGCATTTAGTGAACCTAGCAAAAAAGCCAAACAAAAAAACAAGTGTGGGAATCTTTTTTCTGTTTTCTAGTACACGACATGGTAAAACCAATGGTGTTGTTAAAAAGTACAACTCGTCCCGCAAATAGTAAGCCCTCACATGGCCATATTGATGGAAAAATAAAAAGCTTATGGCTCTGGGAAGGAGGGAAGCAAAAAACAAAAAAGCAAAACTGTAAAAATCTCCAGGGGTGAAGGGGTTAAAGGGTGTGCCATATGTAGAATGTTAATGACCCAGTGGAGTCATCATATTGTGTTGAGTTGAAAACTACAGCTCCATGCTGCACATAGTGGCCATTCTTGGTACTGCAGCTCTGATCACACCCACAGCTCCATACTGTGCATAGTGGTCATTCTTGGTACTGCAGCTCCGATCACACCCACAGCGCCATACTGTGCATAGTGGCCATTCTTGGTATTGCAGCTCTGATTACATTCACAGCTCTATACTGTGCATAGTGGCCATTCTTGGTACTGCAGCTCTGATCACACCCACAGCTCCATACTGTGCATAGTGGCCATTTTTGGTACTGCAGCTCTGATCACACTCACTTTAATTGGCGTATAGCTGTACCCTACACCAGAGGTGTCAAACTGCATTCCTCGAGGGCCGCCAACAGGTCATGTTTTCAGGATTTCCTTGTATTACACAGGTGATAATTTAATCACCTGCACAGAATGATTCCAGCACCTTGTAGAATGCTAAGGAAATCCTGAAAACATGACCTGTTGGCGGCCCTCGAGGAATGCAGTTTGACACCTCTGCCCTACACACTGTTTGATATATTTTGTGTCAATGACTTCCATGCCAACAATATTTGGAAAGTGGATCAAAAGTCTGTATATAAGATGCAGGAACTTGAATTCAGGAAAATATCTATTTTCATGCATATGTAACAATCACATTTTAATGGCTCCCCTACCATATTGCTTCATTAAGCTAATCCATTATTAAGGTGGTGTTGTAAAGGCTTGAAAGGAAAAAACAAAACAGAAAAGATCTCTAAAGGTCTCCAAGATCCTAAAGGTGCAAAAATGTAGAAAACAAATCTGATAACCTAGTATCATTGATTGGGACTTAGCTTTTATAAAACTAATGGATATTAATGTTTTACATCATTTTTGGACCAAATACACTCTAATAATACCAGGTGTAGAAATTCTTCAGAAAAAAGAGTAAAAAACTGTTTTCAGCTGCGAAACGCGTTGCAAATAATTAAGTTGATCATTGATACTTTCCCTCTTTGAAGCTTTTTCCTTTTTTCACAGAGTGGTTGCACCATCCTGCTGATAATCTGAAATTATTGTCTGAGTATAACTAAACTTTATTTTTTTTAAATAATCTTTGCAGCCTTTAAGCGATCTCATTCAAGTCAGATGTTGCTGGTGCGTTTCAGACCAGAAAATATCAGCAATGCAATTAAAAAAAAATTTCTAAGAGGCATGAGACAATATTTTTTAATTGCTGTGTTGTAAATTTTATTTATAAAGGTGGTTTGAAACAAACACTGCTTTAACCATAAATGTCAGTGTATTATTGGAATAATCTAATCACTATTATACTTTAATTAAACATTCCCTACCATTTCCTCTCTATCTACTGAACCCCCAGTGCATGCTGGGATTCTCAAACGATCACGGTCACTGTCACAGCCCCTTTCCCCACCCTGAGATGAAGCATCATCAGTGAAGTTCATTTCAGGGGTTGGGCTACTGAGCATGTATCACTTGTCAATTCTGATGTATGCTCTTGTCACAGTGCAATTTTCTTTTTAATATACAGTGACAGTGCGCTCCCTCCCTGATGTGAAGTGATAAGCCTGCAAGAGAGCACACTGTCAGTGTGCATTGTAAGGAGATAACCTTGTGAGCAGGAACAGCAATGATATCTCTTGCGGAGGCAAGGCTAGTCTGTGCTATTCATGCTAACCGGGTTTTCTCCTTACAATGTGCACTGACAGTGTGCTCTCTTGTTAGCTCATTACTTCTCATCAGAGCTGGCGAGGGAGTGCACTGTCACTGTGCAGTTACAAGAATATTGCGCAGTGACAAGATCCTACTGGGCATATGTCAGAATTGACAATCGCTTTCTCTGTTAACCTACTTTTTTACCAACTTACTGTTTGATGACAGTGCACTCCTTCACTGGCTCTGATGAGAAATGGATCAGCAAGAGAACACGCTGTTAGTGCACATTAACTGGTAAGCATGAAGAGCATTTATGACACTCTCGGAGTGGGGCTAGTTTCTGCTTTTTTGCTACCCTGGTTATTTCTCTACAATATGCACTGACAGTGAATTTTCTTGCTGGTTCATTACTTCTTATGAGAGTCAACTAGTGAACGCACTGTCACTGTGCATTACAAAGAATATTGCATGGTGATAAGATCCTACTGAGTATACATCAAAATTGGCAACCTCTGCCCCCTTATGAAGTCTCATTTGAGTATCCCAGCATGCACTGGGGATTCTAAAATTAAATGTCATCAAAAAGAAAGTTGGTTAAAAAAAGCAGAGTAGAAAGGGAACGGTAGGAACTTTTTAATTTAGAAAAACATTTGGATTATTACATTTACCAAATCAACATTTAGGATTAAAGTGCTGTTAGTTTCAGAATGCCCCTTAAAGTAATTGTTATTTTTTGTATTTTTGATCTCCTGAACAGCATATCCGGTGGTCAGACATCGTATTGCAAGAAAAAAAAAATGTTTTGATGTAGCGTTTTGTTAAATATTATTTCTAGATACATTCTTGCAATGCACGAATTATGCAAAGTGTCAACTTACTTTCGCATTGCAACAGATATAATTATTTCTGAGAGAGGCAGCTGAGCTCTATTCTATAAATTGTTCTTTTCTTGGATTTAATTCCCCGTTTAGCCTACACTTTGCCTACAATTTTTTTTTCTGAATGCATAAAAGAGAAACATAATTGTGAGCTGAGACAACCTGCAGGTTCAGGTATGTGCGCATCCGGTGATCACAGAGCTCTAAGCTGTTGTGTTCGGGGGTCTTTGAGCCGGTCTATCGTATCGTTATTGATCTGTCTGTGTGATATATAAGGGCTTTGTGTTTGCCTTCAAACTCTGTTACTCTACATCTCATCCAGAGATCAGGAATCGCAGCTCTGGCTTCATATATGGATTAGGTTACGTAATCTCCGGCTTCAGGTAACTCCGAAAAACACAAAGATCGATTCATTCTCAGAAATTATTTTGCCCATGTTAACGTGAAGAGACTCGACGTCTGCGGAGGGGGACATCAGGAATGGCAGGTGGTCTAAGACGAGGCATGGAATTATAGATCGACGGCTGCGAGTTTTATTAATGCTTGTACTTTCCTGTGGCATATTGATGTCTATCAACTCGAGACACCCAGTCAAAACGGGACAGACGGAGTCATCGTCCAGTGCACTTAATTTACAAAACTTCTAAAATCTACCGAGAGAAAATTCCATTTTTTCTTTCCTTTGGACAACATATGATTTATATTTCTTTTTATTATTTTTTTTTACTTAGTGAGAGAGACTCGAATAATTCAGTAGCTTTGACTGCTGAGCTAAGGAATTGGCTTGGGATAATCACTGCATTAAATCATGTCTGCTCAACTTCAAATGACTGGAATTGTGAGGCTTCTTATTCGAGATAATGAGCGCTTAATAACCCGTACGGATGATACTACTCTTGCTAAGTGCAAAAAATGAAGCGCAAATACTAAAAAAAAAATGATTTCACCTATTGGCCAACTTTGATGAATTCTCCTCTCTGGAACCACAACGAGGTCTAGTGGCTCAACCGGAGAAGAAGCTACAAAAGAGGTGTCTCCTAAGTAGAGATGAGCCACCTCCCCAGTGTTCGGGTTCGGTTCGGTTCGTCGAACGGGGACATGTTCGACGAACTGTTCGTCGAACATTCGACGAACACTGTCGAACCCCATTGAAACCAATGGCAGGCAAACACAAACACATACAAACACCTGGGAAACACATAGAAAACACCTTAAAAGGTGTCCAAAAGCTGACAAACTGCTCAGAAGACACAACAAACACATGGAAAAGTCACAACTACATATAGTCATGTGAAAAGAAAAGAGGTGAAGGAGGAGACACAGATATAGGCATGTCATGCCCTTCTAAAATCAAGAAAGGCTGGAGTAAAAATTTAAACTCACTCTACCAACACCCAGATGTCTTGACAAAAAAAATAAAAAAATAAATATCTTTAGGTAGAATGGCAGCGGGTCCATTCAGAACACTTTCCTTAGAAGATGTAGTGGTACCCCCGTTTGGAGTTGTGCCAAAAAATGAACCCAATACATTCAGACTAATCCACCATTTGTCATATCCAAGGGGCAGGTCATTAAATGACAATATCGACACGGAACCAAGTACAGTACTATGTACTGTACCTCCTTTGACGAGGCAATCAGGCGGGTCAAGAAGTTGGGAAGGGGCACCCTAATGGCCAAAACAGACATTGAGGGGGCGTTCCGGTTACTACCTGTGCCTCCGAATAGTGTCCTCCCATTGGGCTGCTTCTGTGAAGGAGCATACTACATAGCTCGCTGTTTGCCAATGGGGTGCTCCAAATCCTGCTCACTATTTGAGGCGTTTAGTTGCTTCCTTGAATGTGTCGTCATGGACATTTGTAAGGCGGCACATATTATCCATTACCTCGACAACTTCTTATGCCTGGGCCCAAAAGATTCGCCACAGTGTGAAAACACGCGGTAGTCCACCTGTGAGAATGAGAGAGCTGGAGGGAGAGTGGACACCCCAGAGCCAAGGGGTTAGATTGAGAAAGAAAGGCGGTGTAGCTTGCTTCATGGGTGGGGTACTCTGCTGAGTAGCAGAAATTGCTACTAGGCCCAAAAGGATTTCCTGGGCCAGATGCCATTACAAAATAGTAGTTAGGTAAACAGGTGGTGTAGCTTGCTTCATGGGTGGGGTATGCTGCTGAGTAGCACTAAATTCTACTAGGCCCAAAAGGATTTCCTGGGCTAGATGCCGTTACAAAATAGTAGTTAGGTAAACAGGTGGTGTAGCTTGCTTCATGGGTGGGGTATGCTGCTGAGTAGCACTAAATTCTACTAGGCCCAAAAGGATTTCCTGGGCTAGATGCCGTTACAAAATAGTACTTAGGTAAACAGGAGGTGCAGCTTGCTTCATGGGTGGGGTACGCTGCTGAGTAGCACTAAATTCTACTAGGCCCAAAAGGATTTCCTGGGCTAGATGCTGTTACAAAATAGTAGTTAGGTAAACAGGCGGTGTAGCTTGCTTCATGGGTGGGGTACGCTGCTGAGTAGTACTAAATTCTACTAGGCCCAAAGGATTTCCTGGGCCAGATGCCATTAAAAATAGTACTTAGGTAAACAGGCGGTGTAGCCTGCTTCATGGGTGGGGTACGCTGCTGAGTAGCACTAAATTCTACTAGGCCCAAAAGGATTTCCTGGGCCAGATGCCATTAAAAATAGCACTTAGGTAAACATGCGGTGGGTGGCTGGGCTACTCTGTTGACTAGCAGACACTGAAGCTTTGGAGCAGACCTCTGAATCCCAGGCCATAGTATGAGTAAACAACTCTGCAGACGACCCCACCAACCTGGAATTGACGATGGCAGCGTCATGTAAAACTCAACGTTAGTCTGTCTACATTGTCACTGGATAGCCGCGTGCGCTTATCTGTCAGCACACCACCAGCAGCGCTGAACACACGTTCAGAGAGAACGCTGGCTGCGGGGCACGACAAGATCTCCAAGGCGTGAGTGGTGAGCTCAGGCCATTTTTCAAGATTGGAAGCCCAAAATGAGCAAGGGTCCAGTTCCACAGTCATGGCATCAATGTTAACTTGGAGATACTCTTGTACCATCCTCTCTAGGCGTTGGCTGTGCGTCAGACTTCTTGTCTCCTGTGGCCTTGCAAAGGATGGTCTAAAAAAATCTTGAAATGATTGGAAAAAATTGCTGTTACCACCAGATACGATGTTACTGTTACGGTTAGAGTGATGACTCGATAGTCCCATGGTTGGCAAGTTAGAACTCAGAGATTGACTACGTGCACCACTGGTGTTTTGTGGAAAAGCAGATGTTAGATTCTGTAATAGTTTCTGCTGATACTCCTGCATGTGTGAATCCCTTTCTATGGCAGGAATTATTTCGCCAAATTTGCTTTTGTACCCGGGATCTAAGAGTGTGGCAACCCAGTAGTTGGCATTACTTCGGATTCTGACAATCCGAGGGTCATGTTGCAGGTAGTGCAGCAAGAAGGCACTCATGTATCTTGCGCATCCAGGAGGAACAAGTCCTTGTTGTCTTGTTGGTGGCGAGGTGAGAATCATGCTTCCTTCGTCTGCCCTCTCCCCCCAACCTTGCACAGCAGAAATTTGATCAAGGTCTCTCTCATCTGATGAGTCTTCCATGCCCAGCTCCAGTTCGTCCTCCACTTCTTCCTCGCCTCCTGCACCTTCCTCAACAGTTTGGCTGCTACCATGCGCCCTCGGTAATCCCTTTCCCCCAGCCTCCAATGCCAGCCGCCTTGGTGCTGCCAGCCTTCTTGACCTTGGAGATATGATCCCTTCCGCATACGACTCCTCCTGTTTCTCCTCCTCCTCTTGTTCCACCACCTGACTCTGAACACTGTGTAAGGTGTGCTCCAGCATGTAAATCACCGGAATGGTCATGCTGATAATAGCATCGTCAGCACTAAACATCTTCGTTGCTATTTCAAAACTGTGCAGAAGGGTGTGGAGTGGCCCCAGACGCAGGGCAGCGGGGTACTCGGTACCGGGCCTCTCTGTCTCGGTCTTGGGGTTGTCACGGTGGCTAGACCCGGTCCGTGACTCTGCTAAGGGGCGTCCAATGAAAGATGAGATGATGGTGCGTGGTGCCGGTCGCGAGGAATAACGAGGACACAGGATTGCAGTCTCTTTACCTCTTTACTGAAGGCTTCAGGATCCTCAATCCAGAGTACTGCTAACAGGGCTGGCTGAGACCGGCCGGTCCGAAGGCACATCCAGAGTTCCCTTTGCAGGTGGAAATCAGTGTCTACCTTCTAGCGCCTGTGTGTTGTAGTACTTCCCTGCTGAGCACCACGGGATAGTCCTCACAACTGTTGTGTCTATTTCTGATGTTCTTTCTCACAACTCTCGTTTCTATTCTGATGTTCATTCTCTCCGTCCCCCAGATGATATGGCTAGGACGCACCCATATGACGGGTAGGCCTGGAGTTCTTCCGGGACCCTAGTGTCGCCCCTCTCCCACAATTGCCTCCTATGTCTGCTTGGGTGATTTAGGTGAGACAGCCAACCTATAATTAACTGTCCTGCCGCTGTTTGAAGTAATGCTTGGAGCCCAATACTTCCTCGGCGTTCCGGCCACTGGCTACGCGCCTCAGTAGGATGTTGCCTCGATCTTACGGCACAACTCCTACTGGTGTTAGCTCCTTTTTGCTGTGATCTCGTTTCTCACTTCTCCACAATAAATCTCGCTTCTTGTCCTTTCTTGAGATACCGCCGCAATGTAGTGCAGGCGCGGTTCCTTAACGTTCTGTCTTGTTCGCTAGGCCTCTGTCAGGATCCCACCCCTGACAGGGACCCCCCTGAATCTTTCCCCGCAACACCCTCTGCCACAGGATGTTGCCTGGTTCCAACCCAGTCAGCTTCTGTCTAACTTCCTATCCAACCCCCAGTTTTACCAGATTGTGAGGAGTGGCCTAATACATAGTACCCTTTGCTCCCCCTGGAGGCCAGACTGTGAAGTGTATTGGTGCCTGTGATACCTGGTCAGGTGAACTCCTTAAGTGCCATCGGACATACCATCACTCCTGTTATGACCCCAATGGCGAGGGTCTCAGAGGAACGTGGAAGTCTGCAGAATACAAAAATCCAGCTCATAGGGCAGTGGTAACTGGGTTGACCATATATCTACTCCTAACGCCAACACTAGAAGTAGCCGGGGATCATTCCTACGTTGATTCTAGATGACACGCGCCAGCCGGAGAATCTAGCTACCCCTAGTAGAGGAAAACAAAAGACCTTTCTTGCCTCCAGAGAAGGGGACCCCAAAGCTGGATAGAAGCCCCCCACAAATAATGACGGTGAGGTAAGAGGAAATGACAAACACAGAAATGAACCAGGTTTAGCACAGAGAGGCCCGCTTACTGATAGCAGAATAAAGAAAGGTAACTTATATGGTCAACAAAAACCCTATCAAAATCCACACTGGAAATTCAAGAACCCCCGAACCGTCTAACGGTCCGGGGGGAGAACACCAGCCCCCCTAGAGCTTCCAGCAAAGGTCAGGATATAGATTTGGAACAAGCTGGACAAAAATACAAAACCAAAACAAATAGCAAAAAGCAAAAGGCAGACTTAGCTGATATAACTAGAACCAGGATCAGTAGACAAGAGCACAGCAGACTAGCTCTGATAACTACGTTGCCAGGCATAGAACTGAAGGTCCAGGGAGCTTATATAGCAACACCCCTAACTAACGACCCAGGTGCGGATAAAAGGAATGACAGAAAAACCAGAGTCAAAAAACTAGTAACCACTAGAGGGAGCAAAAAGCAAATTCACAACAGTACCCCCCCCTTAGTGAGGGGTCACCGAACCCTCACCACGACCACCAGGGCGATCAGGATGAGCGGCATGAAAGGCACGAACTAAATCGGCCGCATGAACATCAGAGGCGACCACCCAGGAATTATCCTCCTGACCATAGCCCTTCCACTTGACCAGGTACTGAAGTCTCCGCCTGGAGAGGCGAGAATCCAAGATCTTCTCCACCACGTACTCCAACTCGCCCTCAACCAACACCGGAGCAGGAGGCTCAGCAGAAGGAACTACAGGCACAATGTACCGCCGCAACAAGGACCTATGAAATACATTGTGAATAGCAAACGACACAGGAAGATCCAGACGAAAAGATACAGGATTAAGGATTTCCAATATCTTGTAAGGCCCAATAAAACGAGGTTTAAATTTGGGAGAGGAGACCTTCATAGGAACAAAGCGGGAAGAAAGCCATACCAAATCCCCAACGCGTAGTCGGGGACCCACACCGCGGCGGCGGTTGGCAAAGCGCTGAGCCTTCTCCTGTGACAACTTCAAGTTGTCCACCACATGATTCCAGATCTGCTGCAACCTATCCACCACAGAATCCACCCCAGGACAGTCAGAAGGCTCCACATGACCCGAAGAAAAACGAGGGTGGAAACCAGAGTTGCAGAAAAACGGCGAAACCAAGGTGGCGGAACTAGCCCGATTATTAAGGGCAAACTCAGCTAACGGCAAGAAGGTCACCCAATCGTCCTGATCAGCAGAGACAAAACACCTCAAATAAGCCTCCAAAGTCTGATTGGTTCGCTCCGTCTGTCCATTAGTCTGAGGATGGAAAGCAGACGAAAACGACAAATCAATGCCCATCCTACTACAAAAGGATCGCCAGAACCTGGAAACGAACTGGGATCCTCTGTCTGACACAATATTCTCAGGGATGCCGTGCAAACGAACCACGTTCTGGAAAAACACAGGAACCAGATCGGAAGAGGAAGGCAGCTTAGGCAAAGGAACCAAATGGACCATCTTGGAGAAGCGATCACAAATCACCCAGATAACGGACATGCCCTGAGATAGCGGAAGATCAGAAATGAAATCCATGGAGATATGTGTCCAAGGTCTCTTTGGGATAGGCAAGGGCAAGAGCAAACCGCTGGCACGAGAACAGCAAGGCTTAGCTCGAGCACAAGTCCCACAGGACTGCACAAATGACCGCACATCCCTTGACAAGGAAGGCCACCAAAAGGACCTGGCCACCAGATCTCTGGTGCCAAAAATTCCCGGGTGACCTGCCAACACCAAGGAATGAACCTCGGAAATGACTCTGCTGGTCCACTTATCCGGGACAAACAGTCTGTCAGGTGGACAAGACTCAGGCCTATCAGCCTGAAATCTCTGCAACACACGTCGCAGATCCGGAGAAATAGCTGACAAGATAACTCCATCTTTAAGAATACCAACAGGATCAGCGACTCCAGGAGCATCAGGCACAAAGCTCCTAGAAAGAGCATCGGCCTTCACATTCTTTGAACCTGGTAAATACGAGACAACAAAATCAAAGCGGGAGAAAAACAATGACCAGCGGGCCTGTCTCGGATTAAGGCGTTTAGCAGACTCGAGATACATCAGATTTTTGTGATCAGTCAAGACCACCACACGATGCTTAGCACCCTCGAGCCAATGACGCCACTCCTCAAATGCCCATTTCATGGCCAACAACTCCCGATTGCCCACATCATAATTTCGCTCGGCAGGCGAAAACTTCCTAGAGAAAAAGGCACAAGGTTTCATAACAGAGCAACCAGGGCCTCTCTGCGACAAAACGGCCCCTGCCCCAATCTCCGAAGCATCCACCTCAACCTGAAAGGGAAGTGAGACGTCAGGCTGGCACAAAACAGGCGCCGAAGTAAACCGGCGTTTCAACTCCTGGAAAGCCTCCACGGCAGCAGGAGCCCAGTTAGCTACATCGGAGCCCTTCTTGGTCATATCCGTCAAAGGTTTCACAATGCTAGAAAAATTAGCGATAAAACGACGGTAGAAGTTAGCGAAGCCCAAGAACTTCTGAAGACTCTTAACTGACGAGGGCTGAGTCCAATCAAGAATAGCTCGGACCTTGACTGGGTCCATCTCCACAGCAGAAGGGGAAAAAATAAACCCCAAAAAGGGAACCTTCTGCACACCAAAGAGACACTTTGAGCCCTTGACAAACAAAGAATTTTCACGCAAAATTTTAAAGACCAACCTGACCTGCTCCACATGCGAATCCCAATTATCAGAAAAAACCAAAATATCATCCAGATAAACAATCAAAAATTTATCCAGATACTTCCGGAAAATGTCATGCATAAAGGACTGAAAAACTGAAGGCGCATTGGAGAGCCCAAAAGGCATCACCAAGTACTCAAAATGACCTTCGGGCGTATTGAATGCGGTTTTCCATTCATCACCTTGCTTAATGCGCACAAGGTTGTACGCACCACGAAGGTCTAGCTTGGTGAACCACTTGGCACCCTTAATCCGGGCAAACAAGTCAGACAACAGCGGTAAAGGATACTGAAATTTGACAGTGATCTTATTTAAAAGCCGATAATCAATACAAGGTCTCAAAGATCCGTCCTTTTTTGCCACAAAAAAGAATCCCGCACCAAGAGGGGAAGAAGACGGACGAATATGTCCTTTCTCCAGAGACTCCTTGATATATGAACGCATAGCGGTATGTTCAGGTACCGACAGATTAAACAGTCTTCCCTTAGGAAATTTACTGCCTGGGATCAAATCTATAGCACAGTCACAGTCCCTATGAGGAGGCAATGCACTGGACTCAGACTCACTGAAGACATCCTGATAATCAGACAAATACTCCGGAACTTCCGAAGGCGTAGAAGAAGCAATAGACACAGGCAGGGAATCCCCATGAATACCACGACAGCCCCAACTTGAGACTGACATAGCCTTCCAGTCCAGGACTGGATTATGGGTCTGTAACCATGGCAGCCCTAAAACGACCAAATCATGCATTTTATGTAAAACCAGGAAACGTATCACCTCGCGGTGTTCAGGAGTCATGCACATGGTAACCTGTGTCCAATACTGCGGTTTATTTGCTGCCAATGGTGTAGCATCAATACCCCTAAGAGGAATAGGATTTTCTAATGGTTCAAGAGTAAAACCACAGCGCTTAGCAAATGAGAGATCCATGAGACTCAGGGCAGCACCTGAATCTACAAACGCCATGACAGGATAAGATGACAGTGAGCAAATCAAAGTTACAGACAGAATAAATTTAGGTTGCAAATTACCAACGGTGACAGGACTAACAACCTTAGCTATACGTTTAGAGCATGCTGAGATAACATGTGTAGAATCACCACAGTAGTAGCACAAGCCATTCCGGCGTCTATGAATTTTCCGCTCATTTCTAGTCAGGATTCTATCACATTGCATTAAATTAGGTGTCTGTTCAGACAACAACATGAGGGAATTTGCGGTTTTGCGCTCCCACAACCGCCGGTCAATTTGAATAGCCAGTGCCATAGTATCATTCAGACCTGTGGGAATGGGAAAACCCACCATAACATTCTTAATGGCTTCAGAAAGGCCATTTCTAAAATTAGCGGCCAGTGCACACTCGTTCCAATGTGTCAGCACGGACCATTTCCGAAATTTTTGGCAATACACTTCAGCCTCGTCCTGCCCCTGAGACATAGCCAGCAAGGCCTTTTCTGCCTGAATCTCAAGATTGGGTTCCTCATAAAGTAAACCGAGCGCCAGAAAAAACGCATCAAGATCAGCCAATGCCGGATCTCCTGGCGCCAGCGAAAAAGCCCAATCCTGAGGGTCGCCCCGTAAGAACGAAATAACAATTTTTACTTGCTGAGCAGAATCTCCAGATGAACAGGGTCTCAGGGACAGAAACAATTTACAATTATTCACGAAATTCCTAAACTTAAACCTGTCTCCGGAAAACAGTTCAGGAATCGGTATTTTAGGTTCTGACCTAGGATTTCTGATAACATAGTCTTGTATGCCCTGCACACGAGTAGCCAGCTGGTCCACACTTGTAATCAAGGTCTGGACATTCATGTCTGCAGCAAGCATAGCCACTCTGAGGTAAAGGGGAAGAAGAAAAAAACAAAAAAAACTCAGAATCTTCTTTCTTATAATCCCTCTTCTGCAATGCATTAAACATTTAATACGGGCCTGGCAAACTGTTATGACCCCAATGGCGAGGGTCTCAGAGGAACGTGGAAGTCTGCAGAATACAAAAATCCAGCTCATAGGGCAGTGGTAACTGGGTTGACCATATATCTACTCCTAACGCCAACACTAGAAGTAGCCGGGGATCATTCCTACGTTGATTCTAGATGACACGCGCCAGCCGGAGAATCTAGCTACCCCTAGTAGAGGAAAACAAAAGACCTTTCTTGCCTCCAGAGAAGGGGACCCCAAAGCTGGATAGAAGCCCCCCACAAATAATGACGGTGAGGTAAGAGGAAATGACAAACACAGAAATGAACCAGGTTTAGCACAGAGAGGCCCGCTTACTGATAGCAGAATAAAGAAAGGTAACTTATATGGTCAACAAAAACCCTATCAAAATCCACACTGGAAATTCAAGAACCCCCGAACCGTCTAACGGTCCGGGGGGAGAACACCAGCCCCCCTAGAGCTTCCAGCAAAGGTCAGGATATAGATTTGGAACAAGCTGGACAAAAATACAAAACCAAAACAAATAGCAAAAAGCAAAAGGCAGACTTAGCTGATATAACTAGAACCAGGATCAGTAGACAAGAGCACAGCAGACTAGCTCTGATAACTACGTTGCCAGGCATAGAACTGAAGGTCCAGGGAGCTTATATAGCAACACCCCTAACTAACGACCCAGGTGCGGATAAAAGGAATGACAGAAAAACCAGAGTCAAAAAACTAGTAACCACTAGAGGGAGCAAAAAGCAAATTCACAACACACTCCCCTTAGTGGCGGAGCAACAGTGCTGCAACGACCAGGACTCTGGGGCGCTGCACTCCCCCCCAGTTAAATCCAGTACTCCCGGACTGGGAAGAAAACAATACATGTCAGCAAAAGACATACAAATTTTGAAATGCAATGAACAAGTAATAAGTAATAATAACAGTGCTTCCCTTTATGGGAGGTGAGGACTCTTGAACGTTACAAACAAAACATAGTTAAATATTTTAAATAACATACTATAAATAACTTCTATTACCCAGCCAGGTATTCTACTAAGTGCAAATTCTGAACATTAATTTAACTTTTCCTTTAAGGGCGTATAAGCTGAACCCACTAAAGGCTTACTATAAAACTTTTAAAATATAAATTAACCTTTTTCTTTATTTTTCTCTTCTAAGTGCAATACTCTTCTTTTTACTCTTTGATTGTTCATATGCAGGACCGCCTGTCTATCTGCCCAGGCCTACTGCCTCTTTTCTTAGTACAGGATCACTGAGCCATCTCTCTATGGCTCCTAGGAGGACTCTCTCACTAACCCCTACGGGTCTACTCCCTGTCCTCAATCTCTAGCAACATTATCAAACATTTTCTATAACTAACTAGCTGGCTAAATATAACTTGCTATGTAAAACATTATTACTATTCACTTTCTTTTAAGGCAACATTATACATTAAGTGCAACTAATGAACATCCCCTTTAAGAGGGAACCAAGTCTCTTTGAGGTAGCGCAACTTCTGAAGTCGCAAGTCCGTTTACAGCAGGAACTCCTGTACTGTCTCCAGGAACAGTTTCTTCGAAAAGAGTTCCTTTTCTTGTAAAACCAGTAGGGGGCACCTTTAAGAAGGTGCAAACTATTTACAATGCAGTTTGTGAACCATTCACCGTCCATGATTCGGCAGTCTTTGTAACATGGGTGAACAAGAAGCAAAGGGAAAACAAAAGCAAAAATAAAAAGCAATAGGGATCCCGGGTAAACGAAGGGATCCCTTTAAGAACAACCCTGGTCGGGTATTAGCAGCAAAAAAGGCAGGGAAACAAACAGTTAACTATTTACATTTGCAGAGCATTAAGATCTTACTCTGGTTCTGGTGTTTATCCTTACATGAGGTTACACGGCATCTGCTGGCGGCGGACACTCTCTGGCCGGTAAGGCTGTGGTCTTCTGTCCTCGGCGGATGCAGAATCGGTATCATTGGTCGGTCTCCCAGGCGCAGTCAGATCACCCGGTGTCTGGATTCGAATGTCAGCTGTGGTTGCAAGTTCAGTAGCTGCGATAATACACACCGTGGCGACAGTAGTGGCGTTGGTCAGATCCGGGTTAGTCGTAGTCGGGACAACAGGTGGCGCTACTGCCGGCTCGCATCGTTGGACGTCTCCACCCCTGCGCACTCCGGTGGCTAGTGTAGGTCACCTGGTCCCCTTTACATGGTAGCTGATTGTCATATCGATTGCGGGACGGGGTTTTCACATTGTAGCTGGTAAAGAAGATTTCAGTCGGCAGTCCCGGTTCTTGTATAGAGCCCCAACCCCGCTTCGGGTGAAAGGCCAGTACAGTCCCCTGCCTGTTGTGATTTTGCTTTTTGCTCCCTCTAGTGGTCATTAGTGATTTGACTCTGGAGCGTCTGTCTTTTCCTATATCCTCACCTGGGCCGTTAGTTCAGGGGCGTTGCTATATAAGCTCCCTGGACCTTCAGTTCAATGCCTGGCATCGTTGAAATCAGAGCTAATCTGTTGTGCTCTTGTCCTCTGATCCTGGTTCCTGTTTTTCAAGCTAAGTCTGCTTCTTTGCTTTTTGCTTTTGTTTCGTTTGGTATTTTTGTCCAGCTTGTTCCTATCTGTATCCTGACCTTTGCTGGAAGCTCTAGGGGGCTGGTGTTCTCCCCCCGGACCGTTAGACGGTTCGGGGGTTCTTGAATCTCCAGCGTGGATTTTTATAGGGTTTTTGTTGACCAGATAAGTTATCTTGCTATATTCTGCTATTAGTAAGCTGGCCTCTCTTTGCTGAACCTGGTTCATTTCTGTGTTTGTCATTTCCTCTTACCTCACCGTTATTATTTGTGGGGGGCTTGTATCTTGCTTTGGGGTCCCTTTCTCTGGAGGCAAGAGAGGTCTTTGTTTTCTTCTCCTAGGGGTAGTTAGATTCTCCGGCTGGCGCGAGTCATCTAGCGATCACCGTAGGCATGATCCCCGGCTACTTCTAGTGTTGGCGTTAGGAGTAGCTATTTGGTCAACCCAGTTACCACAGCCCTATGAGCTGGATTTTTGTATCTTGCAGACTTACACGTTCCTCTGAGACCCTGTCCACTGGGGTCATAACAGTATGCCAGGCCAGTATTAAATGTTTAATGCATTGCAGAAGTGGGATTATAAGAAAGAAAATTTTGAGTTTTTTTTTTCCCTCTCTCATTTTTTTTTTTCTTTTCCCCTTTACCTCAGAGTGGCTTAAGCTTGCTGCAGACATGAATGTCCAGACCTTGATTACAAGTGTGGACCAGCTTGCCGCTCGTGTGCAGGGTATACAAGATTATGTTACCAGAAATCCTAGGTCTGAACCCAAGATTCCGATTCCTGAACTGTTTTCAGGAGACCGATTTAAGTTTAGGAATTTCAGGAATAATTGTAAATTATTTTTGTCCCTGAAACCTTGTTCGTCTGGAGATTCTGCTCAACAAGTAAAAATTGTTATTTCATTCTTACGGGGTGACCCTCAGGATTGGGCTTTTTCGTTGGCGCCAGGAGATCCGGCATTGGCTGATATTGATGCGTTTTTTCTGGCGCTCGGTTTACTTTATGAGGAACCCAATCTTGAGATTCAGGCAGAGAAACCCTTGCTGGCTATGTCTCAGGGCCAGGACGAGGCTGAGGTGTATTGCCAAAAATTTCGGAAATGGTCCGTGCTGACACATTGGAACGAGTGTGCACTGGCCGCTAATTTTAGAAATGGCCTTTCTGAGGCCATTAAGAATGTTATGGTGGGTTTTCCCATTCCCACAGGTCTGAATTATACCATGTCCCTGGCTATTCAAATTGACCGGCGGTTGCGAGAGCGCAAAACCGCAAATTCCCTCATGGTGTTGTCTGAACGGACACCTGATTTGATGCAATGTGATAGAATCCTGACTAGAAATGAGAGGAAAATTCATAGACGCCGGAATGGCTTGTGCTACTACTGTGGTGATTCTACACATGTTATCTCAGCATGCTCTAAACGTATATCTAAGGTTGTTAGTCCTGTCACCGTTGGTAATTTGCATCCTAAGTTTATTCTGTCTGTAACTTTGATTTGCTCACTGTCATCTTATCCTGTCATGGCGTTTGTAGATTCAGGTGCTGCCCTGAGTCTTATGGATCTCTCATTTGCTAAGCGCTGTGGTTTTATTCTTGAACCATTAGAAAATCCTATCCCTCTTAGGGGTATTGATGCTACGCCATTGGCAGAAAATAAGCCGCAGTATTGGACACAGGTTACCATGTGCATGACTCCTGAACACCGCGAGGTGATACGTTTTCTCGTTCTACATAAAATGCATGATTTGGTTGTTTTGGGGCTGCCATGGTTACAGACCCATAATCCAGTCCTTGACTGGAAGGCTATGTCAGTGTCTAGTTGGGGCTGTCGTGGTATTCATGAGGATTCCCTGCCTGTGTCTATTGCTTCTTCTACGCCTTCGGAAGTTCCGGAGTACTTGTCTGATTATCAGGATGTCTTTAGCGAGTCCAGGTCCAGTGCATTGCCTCCTCATAGGGAATGTGACTGTGCAATAGATTTGATTCCAGGCAGTAAATTTCCTAAGGGAAGACTGTTTAATCTGTCGATACCTGAACATACCGCTATGCGTTCATATATCAAGGAGTCTCTGGAGAAAGGACACATCCGTCCGTCTTCTTCCCCTCTTGGTGCGGGATTCTTTTTTGTGGCTAAAAAGGACGGATCTTTGAGGCCTTGTATTGACTATCGGCTTTTAAATAAGATCACTGTCAAATTTCAGTATCCTTTGCCGCTGTTGTCTGACTTGTTTGCCCGGATTAAAGGTGCCAAGTGGTTTACCAAGATAGACCTTCGTGGTGCGTACAACCTTGTGCGCATTAAGCAAGGGGATGAATGGAAAACCGCATTCAATACGCCCGAAGGTCATTTTGAGTACTTGGTGATGCCTTTTGGGCTCTCTAATGCCCCTTCAGTTTTTCAGTCCTTTATGCATGACATTTTCCGGAACTATCTGGATAAATTTCTGATCGTTTATCTGGATGATATTCTGGTTTTTTCTGATAATTGGGACTCGCATGTGGAGCAGGTCAGGATGGTCTTTAAAATTTTGCGTGAAAATTCTTTGTTTGTCAAGGGCTCAAAGTGTCTTTTTGGTGTACAGAAGGTTCCCTTTTTGGGGTTCATTTTTTCCCCTTCTGCTGTGGAGATGGACCCAGTCAAGGTCCGAGCTATTCTTGATTGGACTCAGCCCTCGTCAGCTAAGAGTCTTCAGAAGTTCTTGGGTTTCGCTAACTTCTACCGTCGTTTTATCGCTAACTTTTCTAGCATTGTGAAACCTTTGACGGATATGACCAAGAAGGGCTCCGATGTGGTTAATTGGGCTCCTGCTGCCGTGGAGGCTTTCCAGGAGTTGAAACGTCGGTTTACTTCGGCGCCTGTTTTGTGCCAGCCTGATGTCTCGCTTCCCTTTCAAGTTGAGGTGGATGCTTCAGAGATTGGAGCAGGGGCCGTTTTGTCGCAGAGAGGCCCTGGTTGCTCTGTTATGAGACCTTGCGCCTTTTTCTCTAGGAAGTTTTCGCCTGCGGAGCGAAATTATGATGTGGGCAATCGGGAGTTGTTGGCCATGAAATGGGCATTTGAGGAGTGGCGTCATTGGCTCGAGGGTGCTAAGCATCGTGTGGTGGTCTTGACTGATCACAAAAATCTGATGTATCTCGAGTCTGCTAAACGCCTGAATCCTAGACAGGCCCGCTGGTCATTGTTTTTCTCCCGATTTGACTTTGTTGTCTCGTATTTACCAGGTTCAAAGAATGTGAAGGCCGATGCTCTTTCCAGGAGCTTTGTGCCTGATGCTCCTGGAGTCGCTGAACCTGTTGGTATTCTTAAGGATGGTATTATCTTGTCAGCTATTTCTCCTGATCTGCGACGTGTGTTGCAGAGATTTCAGGCTGATAGGCCTGATTCTTGTCCACCTGACAGACTGTTTGTGCCTGATAAGTGGACCAGCAGAGTCATTTCCGAGGTTCATTCCTCGGTGTTGGCAGGTCACCCAGGAATTTTTGGCACCAGAGATCTGGTGGCCAGATCCTTTTGGTGGCCTTCCTTGTCTAGGGATGTGCGGTCATTTGTACAGTCCTGTGGGACTTGTGCTCGAGCTAAGCCTTGCTGTTCTCGTGCCAGCGGGTTGCTCTTGCCCTTGCCTGTCCCTAAGAGACCTTGGACACATATCTCCATGGATTTCATTTCTGATCTTCCGGTGTCTCAGGGCATGTCTGTTATCTGGGTGATATGTGATCGCTTCTCCAAGATGGTCCATTTGGTTCCTTTGCCTAAACTGCCTTCCTCTTCCGATCTGGTTCCTGTGTTTTTCCAGAACGTGGTTCGTTTGCACGGCATCCCTGAGAATATTGTGTCAGACAGAGGATCCCAGTTCGTTTCCAGATTCTGGCGATCCTTTTGTAGTAGGATGGGCATTGACTTGTCGTTTTCGTCTGCTTTCCATCCTCAGACTAATGGACAGACGGAGCGAACTAATCAGACTTTGGAGGCTTATTTGAGGTGTTTTGTCTCTGCTGATCAGGACGATTGGGTGACCTTCTTGCCGTTAGCTGAGTTTGCCCTTAATAATCGGGCTAGTTCCGCCACCTTGGTTTCGCCGTTTTTCTGCAACTCTGGTTTCCACCCTCGTTTTTCTTCGGGTCATGTGGAACCTTCTGACTGCCCTGGGGTGGATTCTGTGGTGGATAGGTTGCAGCGGATCTGGAATCTTGTGGTGGACAACTTGAAGTTGTCACAGGAGAGGGCTCAGCGCTTTGCCAACCGCCGCCGCGGTGTGGGTCCCCGACTACGTGTTGGGGATTTGGTGTGGCTTTCTTCCCGCTTTGTTCCTATGAAGGTTTCCTCTCCCAAATTTAAACCTCGTTTTATTGGTCCTTACAAGATATTGGAAATTCTTAATCCTGTATCCTTTCGCCTGGATCTACCTGTGTCGTTTGCTATCCACAACGTGTTTCATAGGTCCTTGTTGCGGCGGTACGTTGTGCCTGTGGTTCCTTCTGCTGAGCCTCCTGCTCCGGTGTTGGTTGAGGGCGAGTTGGAGTACTGTCATGATCTCTGCAGGCAGAGATCATAGCAAGCCTATAGAGGGACAAGCTCTCGGAAGATGGAACTATACTGACCATGAACTAAGCCTGCCGCGCAACTAGAAATAGCCAGGTAGCATTTCCTATTTATCGCTAGATGCCCAGCTCTGGCCTAAGACCTAAATAGCTAGCAGAGGGAAATATAAGACCTGGCTCACCTCTAGAGAAATATTCCAAAGAAGACAGTAGCCCCCCACATATAATGACGGTGAGTTCAGATGAAACAACAAACGCAGCAGGAAAATAGTCTTAGCAAATTTGAGGTCCGCTTACTAGATAGCAGAAGACAGATAGTATACTTTCATGGTCAGCAGAAAAACACTAACAAAACACCATCCAGAGATTACCTTAAACTCTGGCATTAACTCATAACGCCAGAGTAGCAATCCCTGATCAACGAGAGCTTTCCAGACACAGTAACAAAACTTCAGCTGTGAACTGGAACAAATAGGCAAAACAAAACATGGACAAAAGTCCAACTTATCTAGTAGTAGTCTAGAAGCAGGAACAAGCACTGAGAGGCATCAGATAACATTGTTGACCGGCAAGAAACCACCAGAGAAATGAGCTTAAATAGCGACACCCACTACTGATGGAACCAGGTGAAACAGGAAAGAGGATGACAAGTCCAATTCCACAAGCGGCCACCAGGGGAGCCCAGAATCCAAATTCACAACAGTACCCCCCCCTCAAGGAGGGGGCACCGAACCCTCACCAGATCCACCAGGGCGACCAGGATGAGCCCTATGGAAGGCACGAACAAGATCAGAAGCATGAACATCAGATGCATTGACCCAAGAATTATCCTCCTGGCCGTAACCCTTCCAGTTGACCAGATACTGGAGTCTCCGTCTGGAAACACGAGAGTCCAAAATTTTCTCCACAACGTACTCCAACTCACCCTCAACCAACACCGGAGCAGGAGGCTCAACTGAAGGTACCACAGGTACCTCATACCTGCGCAATAACGACCGATGAAAAACGTTATGAATGGAAAAGGACGCAGGGAGGTCCAAACGGAAAGAAACAGGATTAAGAATCTCCAATATTCTATAAGGGCCGATGAACCGAGGTTTAAACTTAGGAGAAGAGACCCTCATAGGGACAAAACGAGAAGACAACCACACCAAATCTCCAACACAAAGCCGAGAACCAACACGACGATGACGGTTGGCAAAACGCTGAGTCTTCTCCTGGGACAACTTCAAATTGTCCATAACCTGCCCCCAGATGTGATGCAATCTCTCCACCACCGCATCCACTCCAGGACAATCCGAGGATTCCACCTGACCGGAGGAAAATCGAGGGTGAAACCCCGAATTACAGAAAAACGGGGACACCAAGGTGGAAGAGCTGGCCCGATTATTGAGGGCGAACTCTGCCAATGGCAAAAAAGCAACCCAATCATCCTGGTCAGCAGAGACAAAACACCTCAGATATGTCTCCAGGGTCTGATTAGTCCGCTCGGTCTGGCCATTAGTCTGAGGGTGAAAAGCAGATGAAAAAGACAAATCTATGCCCATCCTAGCACAGAATGCCCGCCAAAATCTAGACACAAATTGGGTACCTCTGTCAGAAACAATATTCTCAGGAATACCGTGCAATCGGACAACATTCTGAAAAAACAGAGGAACCAACTCAGAAGAAGAAGGCAACTTGGGCAGAGGAACCAAATGGACCATTTTAGAGAAACGGTCACAGACCACCCAGATGACAGACATCTTCTGGGAAACAGGCAGATCTGAAATAAAATCCATCGAGATGTGTGTCCAAGGCCTCTTAGGAATAGGCAAGGGCAACAGCAGTCCGCTAGCCCGAGAACTACAAGACTTGGCCCGAGCACAAACGTCACATGACTGCACAAAGACTCGCACATCTCGTGACAGGGAAGGCCACCAGAAGGATCTTGCCACCAAATCCCTGGTACCAAAAATTCCGGGATGACCTGCCAATGCAGAAGAATGTACCTCAGAGATGACTCTGCTGGTCCAATCATCCGGAACAAACAGTCTATCAGGCGGACAACGATCCGGTCTATCCGCCTGAAACTCTTGCAAGGACCGCCGCAGATCAGGAGAAACGGCCGACAAAATTACTCCCTCCCTAAGGATACCTGTGGGTTCAGAATTACCAGGAGAGTCCGGGTCAAAACTCCTAGAAAGGGCATCTGCCTTAACATTCTTAGAACCCGGTAGGTATGACACCACAAAATTAAAGCGAGAAAAAAATAAAGACCAGCGCGCCTGTCTAGGATTCAGGCGTCTGGCAGTCTCAAGATAAATCAAATTTTTGTGGTCAGTCAATACCACCACCTGATGCCTAGCCCCCTCGAGCCAATGGCGCCACTCCTCAAACGCCCACTTCATGGCCAAAAGCTCCCGATTCCCAACATCATAATTCCGCTCTGCGGGCGAAAATTTGCGAGAAAAGAAGGCACAAGGCCTAATGACGGAGCAGTCGGAACCTTTCTGCGACAACACTGCCCCAGCTCCGATCTCCGAAGCGTCAACCTCAACCTGAAAAGGCAGATTCACATCAGGCTGACGCAACACAGGGGCAGAGGCAAAACGGCGCTTAAGCTCCTGAAAGGCCTCTTCACACATAAAGAATTAGACCGCAGAACCTGAAAAACTCTCCTGACCTGCTGGACATGAGAGTCCCAGTCATCAGAAAAAATCAGAATATCATCCAGATATATTATCATAAATTTATCCAGAAAATCGCGGAAAATATCATGCATAAAAGACTGGAAAACTGAAGGGGCATTAGAAAGACCAAAAGGCATGACCAAATACTCAAAGTGGCCCTCGGGCGTATTAAATGCGGTCTTCCACTCATCCCCCTGCCTGATCCGCACCAAATTATACGCCCCACGAAGATCAATTTTAGAGAACCACTTAGCACCCTCTATACGAGCAAACAAATCAGTAAGCAATGGCAATGGGTATTGATACTTAACAGTGATCTTATTCAGAAGCCGATAATCAATACATGGTCTCAAAGAGCCGTCTTTTTTTGAGACAAAGAAAAACCCAGCTCCCAAGGGAGAAGAAGATGGACGAATATGTCCCTTTTCCAAAGACTCCTTTATATATTCCCGCATAGCAGCATGTTCCGGCACAGACAGATTAAACAAACGACCCTTGGGATATTTACAACCCGGTATCAAATCTATGGCACAATCGCACTCACGGTGCGGAGGTAACGACCCAAGCTTGGGTTCGTCAAAGACATCTTGATAATCAGAGAGGAACTCAGGGACTTCAGAGGGAATGGACGACGAAATAGAAACCAAAGGTAAGTCCCCATGAATACCCTTACATCCCCAGCTCAACACAGACATCGCTCTCCAGTCCAAGACTGGGTTGTGAGACTGCAACCATGGCAATCCCAGTACCAAATCGTCATGTAAATTATACAGCACCAGGAAACGAATAATCTCCTGGTGATCCGGATTGATACGCATGGTTACTTGTGTCCAGTATTGTGGTTTATTATTAGCCAATGGGGTGGAGTCAATCCCCTTCAGAGGAATAAGAGTCTCCAAAGGCTCTAAATCAAAACCACAACGATTGGCAAAGGACCAATCCATAAGACTCAGAGCGGCGCCAGAGTCAACATAGGCGTCCGTGGCAATGGATGACAAAGAGCAAATCAGGGTTACAGACAAAATAAACTTAGACTGAATGGTGCCAATGGAAACAGACTTATCAAGCTTCTTAGTACGCCTAGAGCATGCTGATATAACATGAGTAGAATCCCCTGCTGGCAATGAGAAGGCCCAATCTTGAGGGTCACCCCTGAGCAAGGAAATCACAATCCTAACCTGCTGAGCAGGGTCTCCAGCTGAACGAGACTTCAGGGACAAATAAAGCTTACAATTATTTCGGAAATTCTGGAAGCTAGCTCTATTCCCTGTGAAGAACTCCGGCAAAGGAATTCTCGGCTCAGATACCGGAGCATGTACCACAAAATCTTGTAAATTTTGTACTTTCGTGATGAGATTATTCAAACCCGCAGTTACACTCTGGAGATCCATTATTGTCAGGTGCACACAGAGCCATACAGAGATTAGGAGGAGAGAGAGAAAAAAGACTGCAGCAAGGCAGACTGGAGGAAAAAAAAAAAAAAAAAAATTCCAGCAGACTTCTTATAACTCTCCTTTCTCAACCTGGGTCTTTAACACTTTATTGGCCGGTCAAACTCTCATGATCTCTGCAGGCAGAGATCATAGCAAGCCTATAGAGGGACAAGCTCTCGGAAGATGGAACTATACTGACCATGAACTAAGCCTGCCGCGCAACTAGAAATAGCCAGGTAGCATTTCCTATTTATCGCTAGATGCCCAGCTCTGGCCTAAGACCTAAATAGCTAGCAGAGGGAAATATAAGACCTGGCTCACCTCTAGAGAAATATTCCAAAGAAGACAGTAGCCCCCCACATATAATGACGGTGAGTTCAGATGAAACAACAAACGCAGCAGGAAAATAGTCTTAGCAAATTTGAGGTCCGCTTACTAGATAGCAGAAGACAGATAGTATACTTTCATGGTCAGCAGAAAAACACTAACAAAACACCATCCAGAGATTACCTTAAACTCTGGCATTAACTCATAACGCCAGAGTAGCAATCCCTGATCAACGAGAGCTTTCCAGACACAGTAACAAAACTTCAGCTGTGAACTGGAACAAATAGGCAAAACAAAACATGGACAAAAGTCCAACTTATCTAGTAGTAGTCTAGAAGCAGGAACAAGCACTGAGAGGCATCAGATAACATTGTTGACCGGCAAGAAACCACCAGAGAAATGAGCTTAAATAGCGACACCCACTACTGATGGAACCAGGTGAAACAGGAAAGAGGATGACAAGTCCAATTCCACAAGCGGCCACCAGGGGAGCCCAGAATCCAAATTCACAACAGAGTACGTGGTGGAGAAGATCTTGGATTCTCGTCTCTCCAGGCGGAGGCTTCAGTACTTGGTCAAGTGGAAGGGCTATGGTCAGGAAGATAATTCCTGGGTGGTCGCCTCTGATGTTCATGCGGCCGATTTAGTTCGTGCCTTTCACGCCGCTCATCCTGATCGCCCTGGTGGTTGTGGTGAGGGTTCGGTGACCCCTCACTAAGGGGGGGTACTGTTGTGATTTTGCTTTTTGCTCCCTCTAGTGGTCATTAGTGATTTGACTCTGGAGCGTCTGTCTTTTCCTATATCCTCACCTGGGCCGTTAGTTCAGGGGCGTTGCTATATAAGCTCCCTGGACCTTCAGTTCAATGCCTGGCATCGTTGAAATCAGAGCTAATCTGTTGTGCTCTTGTCCTCTGATCCTGGTTCCTGTTTTTCAAGCTAAGTCTGCTTCTTTGCTTTTTGCTTTTGTTTCGTTTGGTATTTTTGTCCAGCTTGTTCCTATCTGTATCCTGACCTTTGCTGGAAGCTCTAGGGGGCTGGTGTTCTCCCCCCGGACCGTTAGACGGTTCGGGGGTTCTTGAATCTCCAGCGTGGATTTTTATAGGGTTTTTGTTGACCAGATAAGTTATCTTGCTATATTCTGCTATTAGTAAGCTGGCCTCTCTTTGCTGAACCTGGTTCATTTCTGTGTTTGTCATTTCCTCTTACCTCACCATTATTATTTGTGGGGGGCTTGTATCTTGCTTTGGGGTCCCTTTCTCTGGAGGCAAGAGAGGTCTTTGTTTTCTTCTCCTAGGGGTAGTTAGATTCTCCGGCTGGCGCGAGTCATCTAGCGATCACCGTAGGCATGATCCCCGGCTACTTCTAGTGTTGGCGTTAGGAGTAGCTATTTGGTCAACCCAGTTACCACAGCCCTATGAGCTGGATTTTTGTATCTTGCAGACTTACACGTTCCTCTGAGACCCTGTCCACTGGGGTCATAACACCTGCCTTACCGAGTTCCTCTTATTGTGTTCAGTCCTTGGTCTCTGTACTCTCGGTGGGTCATTTGGTTCTGTCTCTCTTTGGTTTTGCCATTGTTGAATTAAGCATTGCTTATACTGTTCCCAGATGAGCGTGTAGCGCCCCCACTGCCGCAGGGCCGAGGGGTACCCGGTACCGGGCCTCTGAGTCTCTGCTCTGGGGTTGTCACGGTGGCTAGACCCGGTCCGTGACCCTGCTGAGGGGCGTACAGTAATAGATGTGGATAGTAGTGGTGGTGGTGCAGTGTGATATGCCGGTCGCAGTAAATAATGAGGACACCAGGTTGCAGTCTCTTTACCTCTTTACTGAAGATCTCTGGGTCCTCAATCCGGAATACGGTTAACCAGGCTGCGCAAGTCCGGCCGGTCCAATGGCACCTCCAGAGTTCTCTTTGCAGGTGGAAATCTGTGCCTTCCTGCTAGCGCTATGTGTTGTGGTCCTTCCCTGCTGTGCTTACGGAAAGTCCCCACAACTGTTGTGTCTGTTTCTTAAGTTCCCTCACAACTCGATTAGATGATGTTCTGCTAATCTTCCGTCCCTCCCTGATGTTACGGTTAGGACGGCACCCGTATGACGGGTAGGCTCGGAGCTCTTCCGGGACCCTAGAGTCGCCCCTCTCCACAGGTTGCCCCCTATGTCTTCGTAGGTGATTTAGGTGAGACAGCCCGCCTATGACCGACTGTCCTGCCGTTGGTTTGAAGTATTGCTTGAAGCTAGATTTATGAATACTTCCTCGGCGTTCCGGCCGCCGGTTGTGCGCCTCAGTAGGATGTTGCCTCGGTCTCACAGCACGACTCCTACTGGTATTCTCCTTGTTGCTTTGATCTCGTTTCTCACTCAGCACAATCTATCTCGCTTCTAATCCTTCCTTGGGCACCGCCGCTATGCTGAGCAGGCACGGTCCCTTGACGTTCTCTCAAGTTGCCAGGCCTCTGTCAGGATCCCACCCCTGACAGGGGCCCTACCGAATCTTCCCCCACAACACCCTCTGCCACAAGGTGTTGCCTGGTTCCAACCCAGTCAGCTTTCTGATCTAACTTCCTGCCTGACCCCCAGTTTTACCAGTATGTGAGGAGTGGCCTAATGAATAGAACCCTTAGCTCCCCCTGGAGGCCCGGCTGTGAAATGTATTGGTGTCTGTGATACCTGGTCAGATGAACTCCTTCAGTGCCATCAGACGTACCATAGCTCCCCTTAGTGGCGGAGCCACAGTACTGCAACGACTAGGACTCTGGGGCGCTGCAAGCGCAGCAATGCTGAGGCCCTCCTGCCTGGCCCCATCTGGCCCGATCCGTGGGGTATCCCACTGGAAGATCACCCCCTCTGAGCTCACATCTAGCGGTTTCCCCATCGTTGTTGGAAACGGAGGCACCAGCTTCTCCATGGTGCCTGGGGTTAGCACTACCAGCTCAGCGGTGAAAACTCGGTTATTGTCGGGCTGGGGAGCGGTCGCGGGAGCAGGATCGGTCGGGGGAGCAGGGACGCTTTCCATACCTGCGTCTGATGTGATTCCACCGATGTCGATCTGTTCCGTTGACAAGGACACTGGAATCGGCTGCAGCCCGGACTGCGGCTCCTCCAATGCGACCCTCTCGCCCGGCTACGACTTCCATTGCTTCGCATCGGCTGGCTCCATGTTCGGGATAGGCTGGCCCGGCTCCGCCGCCTGTAGCTCCGAGAGGTCCGGATCCTCCAGCTGCGGTGGGTTCGGGTCCGTCTCCGGTGGGCGAGGACAGGCCGGGATCACTTCGCCGTCGCTCTGGGACTCGCTGGTCGCCATCCCTGCTCCGGGATCTTCGGTGGCACATGCACGCTGCCCCTCCATTTTCTGAGGGTGTAGCTTCTCCTTCCTCTCGTTCTCGCCGTCGCAAATCAGGGGGCGGTTCTCTTCTGCTTCTGGGCAGGTCATCATCTCGCAGCAGTAGTCGGAGGGGGCGGTCGCCACTTTTGGCGCCGCTTTGATAGTCTCTTCCCATGGCACGCCCTTCTTCTTCCTCTGCGCCCCCCGTGGCGCTGCAATGGTGGCGGTTTTGGCGGGAACTTTTGGCGGCAAGTGGCAATCCACAGTCTTTGCAATAAGTCACAGTTCAAGCACAATTCAGACACAGTTCCAAGGCACACATGACCTGATCTTCAGGTTAAGTAGATCCTGTTCATGACGCCAAGTTTGGAGCGGCCCCAGACGCAGGGCCGCGGGGTACTCGGTACCGGGCCTCTCTGTCTCGGTCTTGGGGTTGTCATGGTGGCTAGACCCGGTCCGTGACTCTGCTAAGGGGCGTCCAATGAAAGATGAGATGATGGTGCGTGGTGCAGGTCGCGAGGAATAACGAGGACACAGGGTTGCAGTCTCTTTACCTCTTTACTGAAGGCTTCAGGATCCTCAATCCAGAGTACTGCTAACAGGGCTGGCTGAGACCGGCCAGTCCGAAGGCACATCCAAAGTTCCCTTTGCAGGTGGAAATCAGTGCCTACCTTCTAGCGCCTGTGTGTTGTAGTACTTCCCTGCTGAGCACCACGGGATAGTCCTCACAACTGTTGTGTCTATTTCTGATGTTCTTTCTCACAACTCTCGTTTCTATTCTGATGTTCGTTCTCTCCGTCCCCCAGATGATATGGCTAGGACGCACCCGTATGACGGGTAGGCCTGGAGTTCTTCCGGGACCCTAGTGTTGCCCCTCTCCCACAATTGCGTCCTATGTCTGCTTAGGTGATTTAGGTGAGACAGCCAACCTATAATTAACTGTCCTGCCGTAGTTTGAAGTAATGCGTAGAGCCTATTACTCCCTCGGCGTTCCGGCCACCGGCTACGCGCCTCAGTAGGATGTTGCCTCGATCTTACGGCACCTGGTGTTATCTCCTTTTTGCTGTGATCTCGTTTCTCACTTCTCCACAATAAACCTCGCTTCTTGTCCTTTCTTGAGATACCGCCGCAATGTAGTGCAGGCGCGGTTCCTTAACGTTCTGTTTTGTTCGCTAGGCCTCTGTCAGGATCCTACCCCTGACAGGGACCCCCCTGAATCTTTCCCCGTAACACCCTCTGCCACAGGATGTTGCCTGGTTCCAACCCAGTCAGCTTCTTTCTAACTTCCTATCCAACCCCCAGTTTTACCAGATTGTGAGGAGTGGCCTAATACATAGTACCCTTTGCTCCCCCTGGAGGCCAGACTGTGAAGTGTATTGGTGCCTGTGATACCTGGTCAGGTGAACTCCTTAAGTGCCATCAGACATACCATCACTCCCCTTAGTGGCGGAGCAACAGTACTGCAATGACCAGGACTCTGGGGTGCTGCAGGTGCATAGGTCCATGATCTGAGACCACTCCTGCAGCGTGATTTGCCCCACCTCTTGAGCTCGGTGGCCCAGGCTATACGTCATAACGTATTGCACCAGGGCTCGTCGGACAGTGCAGACACTGCTCCTAGGCCCAAAACTATTAACTGTATTATATGCAGTAAAAATTGAGATACACAGGCGGTATAGTTTGTTTCTCAGGCGGGCTACTCTACTGACGTGCAGACACTGCTCCTAGGCCCAAAACTATTAACTGGATTAGATGCAGTGAAAATAGAGATGCACAGGTGGTATAGTTTGTTTCACAGGCGGGCTACTCAGCTGACGTGCAGACACTGCTCCTAGGCCCAAAACTATTAACTGGATTAGATGCAGTAAAAATTGAGATACACAGGCGGTATAGTTTGTTTCACAGGCGGGCTACTCTGCTGATGTGCAGACACTGCTCCTAGGCCCAAAACTATTAACTGGATTAGATGCAGTAAAAATTGAGATACACAGGCGGTGTAGTTAGTTTCACAGGCGGGCTACTCTGCTGACGTGCAGACACTGCTCCTAGGCCCAAAACTGTTAACTGGATTAGATGCAGTGGAAATAGAGATACACAGGCGGTGTAGTTAGTTTCACAGGCGGGCTACTCTGCTGACGTGCAAACACTGCTACTAAGCCCAAAACCCCAAAATGATTTACTGGGTTAGATGCAGTAAAAATTGAGATAAACAGGCGGTGTAGCTAGCTTCACAGGCGGGCTACTCTGCTGATGTGCAGACACTGCTACTAAGCCCAAAACCCCAAAATGATTTACTGGGTTAGATGCAGTAAAAATTGAGATACACAGGCGGTGCAGCTAGCTTCACAGGTGGGCTACTCTGCAGACGTGCAGACTCTGCTACTAAGCCCAAAACACCAAAACGATTTACTGGGTTAGATGCAGTAAAAACTGAGATATACAGGCGGTGTAGCTAGCTTCACAGGCGGGCTACTCTGCTGACGTGCAGACACTGCTACTAAGCCCAAAACACCAAAACGGTTTACTGGGTTAGATGCAGTAAAAACTGAGATACACAGGCGGTGTAGCTAGCTTCACATCCGGGCTACTCAGATGACTATCAGACAATGCTACTAGCCCAAAAGGATTGGCTGAGCTAGATTACACCAAATGCTGTGACTAAAGGTACCTTCACACTAAACGATATCGCTAGCGATCCGTGACGTTGCAGCGTCCTGGATAGCGATATCGTTTAGTTTGACACGCAGCAGCGATCAGGATCCTGCTGTGATATCGCTGGTCGTTGAACAAAGTTCAGAACTTTATTTGGTCGTCAGACCGTCGTGTATCGTCGTGTTTGACACCAAAAGCAACGATACCAGCGATGTTTTACACTGGTAACCAGGGTAAACATCGGGTTACTAAGCGCAGGGCCGCGCTTAGTAACCCGATGTTTACCCTGGTTACCAGTGTAAAATGTAAAAAAAACAAACAGTACATACTCACCTTTGCGTCCCCCGGCGTCCGCTTCCCACACTGACTGAGCGCCGTAAAGTGAAAGTGAAAGTACAGCACAGCAGTGACGTCACCGCTCTGCTGTTAGGGCCGGCGCTCAGTCAGTGCAGGAAGCGGACGCCGGGGGATGCGAATGTAAGTATGTACTGTTTGTTTTTTTTACATTTTACGCTGGTAATCAGGGTAAACATCGGGTTACTAAGCGCGGCCCTGCGCTTAGTAACCCGATGTTTACCCTGGTTACCCGGGGACCTCGGCATCGTTGGTCGCTGGAGAGCCGTCTGTGTGACAGCTCTCCAGCAATCAAACAGCGACGCTGCAGCGATCGGCATCGTTGTCGCTATCGCTGCAGCGTCGCTTAATGTGAAGGTACCTTAACACTTGCACAGCACTGGCTCAGACCTGCCTGGCCAACAGTGCTATGAACTGCTGTAACCTACCCTGAAAAGGGCTAATATTATAACTAGTCCCGACTCCTCCCGACTCCCTAAACCTATCTCTCTGACAAATCGCTCCAAAAAAACACTCTTAGTCTGTATAGCGCCCACAGCAGCAGCGGTGCCGTCTAACACTAAGCTGCAGCAGTGAGGAAATGGTGGCGACGGGGCAAATGGCTGGTTCTCATTGGGCAAGGAGTGACATGTGACATACACAGCCAATGACACATGCCCTTGCTTGTGTGCATCACATGCACATTGCTGTGTGTGTGTGCACTGCTGATAGGCTGAGAGACTGCACCGCCCCTCTGTAAATGCGGGAAAGAAAAAAAAATGGAGATCGGCGTTATTTCAGCACAGATCTATCCCAAGCCCACTATACACTGAAACAGTCCATTAACAATGATAAACAGTTTTAATGTGCAATTCAAACTAGGCTTTTGGTGAACGAACAGTTATCGAACAGAAACTCGAACAGCCGAATTTTAAGCAAATTGTTCGAGTTCGTCGAACGACTCGAACACCGCCCAAAACAGTTCAAATTTGAAATTGGTGAACAGTTTGACTCGAACACCGCTCATCTCTAATCCTAAGTGATCATTTCTGGTCATAGACACCTCATTGGCCTAATACAGACATGTGCACAAAGCACTTAAAGGAATTGTTTCATTAGAGACAGCCTTTCTTAGTTTGAGTTTCCGACACTTCTGCTGACAGGAACACAACAGCCAAGGCAGTGGTCTATGTGGTCGAATTACATGGACTTCTGGAGGCCCAAAGAGTGAAAGTTGGCTCCAAAACTGGCTCATAGAGAAGAGCATATAGGCTGGGATGATAGAATCCTAGAATGTTAGAGTTGGAAGTGATCTTTGGTGTCATCGTGTCCAACCCCCTGCTCAAGGTAGGAGTCACTAAACCATCTCAGACAGATATCCTTCCATCCTCTGTGTGAAGACTTCCATTGAAGGAGAACTTACCGCCTGTTCCACTTCATGAGTCAACCCTGTTTTCATGAGTCAACCCATATAAGGGTGGTATCACATAGGAGAAACTTTGGGATTTAATGTTGCTCTTTTTTGTATTTTTATGGCAATATTTTTCAGGGGTTTTTTTTCCTTCAGTGGTCTTTATAAAAGGGAAAAAGCAAAAAAAATCCGCACGTAAGCCAAACATGTGCAAAAAAAGGAAACTGAAAATAGTGGAGAAAACCTAAAAAACAAAAATGAGCAATGGGAATTGATTTCACTTCGACATAAAAAAAATGACAGATTTCCAAAAGTCCAGATATTTTTGTGATTCACTTTATGCTTGCTTTCATTTTACTGATTTTTTGAAGTCTGGAAAAGGGTTGTAAAAAAATTACCTGTCCCCTCTACCGGAGATCCCTTTCTGTTCCTGCGCATAGCTCCATCCTTCCTCTTTTTCTGCTCTCTATATAGTGCAACATCGTTTTCCTCCACCTTCACTCTGCACAGCATCTTCCAACATCATCACGACATGCATCCTCCAAGGCCACATCAGAGGTTTACTAGGTCCCGGAAGCCCTGGTGGAGAGAGATGGCGGGGATGTAGCATGTTGAGGAGAAGTAAAGTTGAAGTATTGGATGGAAGGTTGAGCCAGTGGTTCAAGTGAGTATTTTTTTTATTTTTTCACCCTACAACTATTATTCTTTAGGGTCTGGAGAATTATAAGGCACAACCAGTTTGGAATGAATAAATAGAATGCAAATAAAATTTTCTGGCCAAATTCTAGCGAATTTGTCAAAATTTAAGTCCGTTGCAAAATATAATTTTCTGGCCAGATTTTTTGCAAAAATTTGGGAATTTTCCTTAGCTGGATATGGGTTTAATGATTGGAAGCCAGTCTGATGGGCCAATATTAGGAATGCGATGACCCTATATCACCATATTACTACTCAAATTTCCCACTTAGGATTTTAGGAAACCTTGAATGACAACCTCTATAGAAGTAATAATGGTTCCCGCTTTCAGTAACCAATCACTAAGAAACACCTGAAGAGAATTAGTAGACAGGAGAGGATGATCTGAGGATAGTTGATGTATAATGTATATAAAGCCCTAATAGCCATGAGTATAACTGTACTGTCATAATGAATATATGTAATTACAGAGAACGGCACGGGTTTTCATTGCAGATGTTGAACAAAGAAGGAACAATTAGAGGTTCTCTCCGCTCATACATCAAGAGAAGACTTCTGATGACCAACTGTGATGAGGAACTCTCGAGTAAACAACTACTTTTTATTCAGCAGATGTCTGAAATTTCTGCCTCTATTTTAACGTGAGCCGTATAAATGTGGCTCATTTGCAGCCTTTATATCTCCGACAAAATAAAATGATCAGAATGGAAGAGCTAAATGCACCTACAGGGTTTTTTTTTACCAACCAAATTAGACGCATTTAAAGGCCGTCTTAACAGGCTTTGTGCTTTCAGGCTAGTTAGGATAATTAAGAAATCGAGAAATGATGTTACAGATGATTGGAAGTGATTTGTAGCTCATGTCCGTCCACAGCTTGGCGATATCAACTCAAAAACTGAACTTTTTTAAAGGTTCGCATGCATATTGGAAGTAGGTAAGCCAAACCCATCTCTATTGGGTTCAAGTCGGGTGATTGTGGGGGCCGTGTCATCTGACACAGCCTCCATTACTCTCCTTCTTGGTCACATTGCCCTTACAAAGCCTAGACGTGTCTTTGGGGTCACGGTCCTGTATAAATGATGGCTCCACTGAGTGAAGACCAGAAGGGTTGCTGCAGAACACTGTGGTCGCCATGCTGGGTAATGTGCCTTAAATGTGGGATAAATCACCAAAACTGTTACCATCACACCTCCGCTTCCATGCCCCATCATGGGCACCACATGCATATACACCTTCTACTCACCTTTTCTACGTCTCACATGACGATTGTCACCGAAAATCTAAAATGTTGTCTCTTCAGGCCACAGCACAGATTTCCCCTGATCTGATTTCCAGTCCTTGTGCCCCAAAAAGTATCTTCTTGTTATTGGTCCTCAAACAGGCTTTTTTGCAGCAATTCTACCATAGAGTCATGATTCTCATAGTCTCTTTTGGACAGTTGATGTTGAGATGTGTCTACTGATAATTGTGCATCATTTATGAGGGAAGTTATCTGAGGTTCTGTAAATTTGTGGTTTCTGTGACTGGTAACTATGATGAACTTATTCTCTGCAGCAGAGGTAATTCTTGATCTTCCCTCCCTGGGGCAATCCTCATGAGAGACAGTTTCATCTTTGTCATTGATGGTTTTCATGACTGCACTTGAGGACATTTTCAAGGTTCTAGCAATTCATGTCTTATAGTAATGGTGGACTGTGGTTTCTCTTTACTTAGATGATTGGCTCTTGCCATATTCTGGATTAGAATAGTTGTGGAATATGATTCTGCTATCTATGGAGCTGTGTACCAACATGGACTCAGCAAAACACTACTGATAGTCATCAAGCTTTCCTGGATGCCGATGATTTCACCTATGAACTCTTGATGAGGCGTAGCTGTTCACTGACAGCCGTTCCATGTGATGATGTGATGAATCTACTGGAGGGTATGGCAAAGGGATGTGAAGCCGTCATAAGAGTAATCAGAAATCTAAGTGTTAGGGGTCAAGTTCCTGCCTCTGCACATGGGGAATCTCGGGCCATCTCCGCTGCGGTCTCCCATTCTTCTCCTGCCGCAGTGGAGCCTGCTCAGTGGAGACGTTAGTCCCAGCGTCTCGCTCAGTCTGACTCTACAAGGGGTTACTGCTGCTTTTCCAGCTTCTGCTATTGAAGTCAGTGCTGGGCAGCGGCAAGAAGACGCTTCTGGGACTAAGTCCTGCTTTTCTCATTCTGAGCATGCCCAGAGTAAGATCTCTCAGTGGAGATCGAGGGTCACATGTTCAGATACTGCAGCTAAATCCATTGGTCCTCCAGGAAGGTCCTGAAGGTGCTCAGGCTCTGTAGCAGCCTCTCATTGGTTCTTCTAGGAAGGTCCTGTACTTGCTGCAGCTATTTAAGGCTCTCATGACCGCACGGCCATGCGCTAGTATTGAATCTGTTACGTGCATGCACCAGTGTGGTCATTTATGTGTGTTCAGGGACTCGGCTGAAATAAGCCCCTAGAATGCCGGCACCTCCGGCGAGGAGATTGTGTGCATGGATTTAGGGCCCCGGCTGAAATAAGCCCCTAGAATACCGGCTCCTCCGGTGAGGAGATTGTATGTTTGCATGACCACTGACTGCTCTCTGATGGGCAGTTAACCTGTGCTCCTGTGAAGTCTAACAGGACGCAGAGCTTTCCTTTCTTGGCTACTCTGTGAGGTAACAGAGCTAGTCTATACCGCCAAATAGTGCCACCATTTACTAGCAGCAGGTTCCCCCGCACGGTGGACCCCGGGCTGCGAACACATCAATAATAATAAACATCTATATTTACTCGGTGCGTTCCGCTAGCCCTAACACTAAGTTGTAACATATTCTGGTTTGTTTCACACCTGTTTCTTTACTCCATTTCCATATGTGTGTCCTTTGTGGTTTTTCTGCCTTCAGTCTGAATCTCCTTTGTGCACATTCCAATAAGAACAAGGGAAACCATTTCAAGAACAGAGGTGTCCAAACTTTTGACTCTTACTGTACATCATGAAACTTCTTTTGAAATTGATGGAATAAAGTTTGACTTTTTAACCTTATATCTTTCCCAGCTGGACATTTGATCTTTGAATACTAAGATTAGAGGAAAAATAGAAACAAACAGGCTTCCATGAGTGCTATCTTTTGCACTTTGACAAAACTTATGCACCCGGCCTGGGGCAGGACTTTAAAAGCAGGAGAAAAAGATAATTTTTAGTGTCAAGCCCCACCCCCGCGGAACCAAAACTAGCTATAACACAATATTTCTATTCTCCCCAAAGCATTGCCTTAAAGGGTCTTTTAAAGTCTTCAACATTGATGAGCTACTCTAATCAGACTGGTTGGGTCTGACAACCAACACCTCCACTAATCAACTTTTAAAAGGCCCTAAGGGTATTGGAAGATCACTGTACAGCACAGCTCCATACACCGTGTAGTGGCTGTTCACAGGTACTGCAGCTCAGAACCGAGCCACAGTATGAGCAGGGCTGTCCTGACTTTGTACTTTGACTACTTCCAGAAGCCTCGGGACTTCCTAACAGCTGATCGTGGATCCCCCAACTATCTGATATGATGACTTATCCTAAGGACAAGTCATTAACATTGTAGTCCAGGAATATGTAAAAAATTAGATGAACCTTGCCATAACTGCGGAAAGTGAACCTGACCAGGCAACGTGTGACTGCATTACAATAGACTTCCAATTTATTCAGCCAAAGTAAATCAGCCGATTGCATTTTCACAGCAGTTTCCTATTGACATCGGCTAATGACTTCTAATTAAACAAGCAGCCCTGTATGTCAGTGTTATTAATTATAATGATCTGTCAGTTATACTTCTGGAGGAGTTCACACCACTAGAAAGACTTTATTTTCATAACTTAACGTGGTTGTCATTGCAGCAATTGGAAAAAAAAGGCAAATCGTGTCCAAAATCCTGGAGCCTCGCTCTACTCTGAAGAGCATTGACTGTAGACATTGATATAATGACCAATCTGCTGGTGCGTCCAACAGATGTTCATGAATTTAGGTCAATGGGGATATAATTGAACATGATTTCCTGCCACCCTTCTCCATTCGAAGCGCTTGCTTATGTCTGTAGAATTTAGATCAGCAATTTGGATAACAAGTGTGGGCTTGATATCTACCATTTTAACAAATTAATCGAGGCAACGACCATGGGTGGAAAATAGCAAAGTCAAGTCTTATCGAAAATTACTAACCTTCAGATTGACTCTAATAGGAAAGTAAAATCATGCTGGTAGGTAATTTATATGGAAATATACAATTAACCAATGGCCAACCAGATCTACTGGGAAATGAAAGAATAATACAGAACAGGCTCTTGACCGATCCGCTAACGAAAATATTAATATCCCTGACATGATTCCAAAAGAAATTTTACATTTTCCTCTAATTTATTTTAAAAATTAATGAACAGCGTTTGATTCTTTGCATCACTTCTTCAACCATTTTTCTTTCTCCGGTGATACTGTTATGCCTCATCCATGTTTCTACGCTTCTCCCCCAAGCTCTCGTGAGAGTCTCCACTCCTTTTTTGGAAGTGCATTGAACAGCAAGGTGGATTGCTGCTGAGGGGAAAGAGAAAAAAAAAATCTTTAAATCTTCAGCATAGCGAGTGTGAACGAGCTGAGTGTGACCTGAGCGTAAGTGTGAACGGCGGTAAGTGTGACTTGTGATTCAGTGACTTTGGATTCAGGGAGTTTCCAAGGGAGGAATTGCTGAATTGCTGTCTGTATTTTATTAATACTTTTTATTTATTTTATTTAACGTTTCAGTCTGGTGCAATCCCCATTAGGAAATGTGCTCCACTATTGTTAATGCCATCCAGTGCACATCTTGCCACATGTATGCAGTCCTTGATCAGCCGTTCGAGGGTGCATACTGCTGTGCGAGATGTGAGCACGTTGTGCATTTGGAAGCCCAGATTCTGGATCTAAATGTGCAGCTGGCAACACTGAGATCCATAGACAATATGGAGATGAGTCTTCTGCTCACTGAGCAGATGCTCAATGGGATAGATGGGGGGGATGGTAGGACGGAGCTGCAGGACAATGAAGTAGCAAGCTGGGTGACAGTTAGAAGGGCGGGTAGAGGGAAGAGTGCCAGGGAGGCTAGTCCTGATCTGGCACACCCCAATAAGTTTGCTAAGTTGGCAGATGAGGGGGTGCCAGTACAGGGGTAGCACTGCTGCAGCCAGGCATGTCCTCTGAAAGCCGGAGGAGTGACTGCTCCAGTAAGGAGAGAAATAGGAGAGCAGGGCAGGCCAGACAGGTGCTGGTAGTGGGGGACTCAATTATTAGGGGAACAGATAGGGCAATCTGTCACAAAGACAGGGATCGTCGAATGGTGTGCTGCCTACCTGGCGCTCGAGTCCGATCGGGTGGACAGATTACTGGGAGGGGCTGGTGAGGACCCAGCAGTCATGGTGCACATTGGCACAAATGACAAAGTTAGAGGTAGGTGGAAGGTCCTTAAAGATGATTTCAGGGAATTAGGCTGCAAGCTGAAAGCAAGGACCTCCAACGTGGTATTTTTCGAAATACTGCCTGTGCCACGCCAGAGAGGCAACAGGAGATTAGGGAGGTTAATAAGTGGCTCAAGAATTAGTGTAGGAAGGAGGGGTTTGGGTTCCTGCAGAACTGGGCCGACTTCTCAGTTGGCTACAGGCTCTACGCTAGGGACGGGCTGCACCTCAGTGGGGAAGGTGCACCTGTGCTGGGGGAGAAAATGGCTAGAAGGTTGGAGGATTGTTTAAACTAGGGATTGGGGGGAGGGTATTCAATTTATAGGTGGGGAAGATAGTGCAGATAGAGACCTGGGCACAAATAAGGAAGTTGGGGGTGGCGGTGGCATGGGGGGTGGGGTTAGAACAGCTAATAATTTAAGAAAGAATAGAGGCACGGAGAGTAACATAAAGTGCATGTATACTAATGCCAGAAGCCTCGCCAGCAAAATGGACGAATTAGAACTAATGTTGTTGGAGCATAATTATGACATGGTGGGGATATCTGAGACATGGCTGGATGAGAGCCATGACTGGGCTGTTAACTTGCAGGGCTATAGCCTTTTCAGAAATGACCGTACAGATAAGCGAGGGGGAGGGGTGTGTCTGTATGTTAAATCGTCCTTAAAACCCATCCTGCGGGATAATATAGGTGAATCTAATGAAAATGTAGAGTCCCTGTGGGTGGAGATAAGGGGAGGGGGAAAAAATAATAAATTACTGATAGGGGTTTGTTATAAGTCTCCAAAAATAATGGAAGCAACAGAGAATATCCTCATAAAGCAAATAGATGAAGCTGCGACTCAAGGAGGTCATTATTATGGGGGACTTCAACTACCCTGACATAGATTGGGGAACAGAAACCTGCAGTTCCAGCAAAGGTAATCGGTGTCTGACAACTATGAGAGACAATTACCTTTCACAACTGGTTCAGGACCCAACAAGAAGGGGGGCACTGCTAGACCTAATATTAACCAACAGGCCAGACCGCATAGCAAATATAAGGGTTGGGGGGCACTGGGAGAATAGTGATCACAAAATAATAAGTTTTCATGTAGCATAGTTACATAGTTACATAGTTATTAAGGTTGAAGGAAGACTTTAAGTCCATCTAGTTCAACCCATAGCCTAACCTAACATGCCCTAACATGTTGATCCTGAGGAAGGCAAAAAAAAACCATGTGGCAAAGAGTTAGCTCCACCTTGGGGAAACAAATTCCTTCCCGACTCCACATACGGCAATCAGACTAGTTCCCTGGATCAACGCCCTATCAAGGAATCTAGTGTATATACCCTGTAACATTATACTTTTCCAGAAAGGTATCCAGTCCCCTCTTAAATTTAAGTAGTGAATCACTCATTACAACATCATACGGCAGATAGTTCCATAGTCTCACTGCTCTTACAGTAAAGAATCCGAGTCTGTTATTATGCTTAAACCTTTTTTCCTCCAGACGTAGAGGATGCCCCCTTGTCCCTGTCTCAGGTCTATGATTAAAGAGATCATCAGAAAGGTCTTTGTACTGTCCCCTCACATATTTATACAATAAAATAAGATCACCCCTTAGTCTTCGTTTTTCCAAACTAAATAGCCCCAAGTGTAATAACCTATCTTGGTATTGCAGACCCCCCAGTCCTCTAATAACCTTGGTCGCTCTTCTCTGCACCCGCTCCAGTTCAGCTATGTCTGTCAGGACTCTGAACATTTTTTACCTTTTGTGCATTACTGCCCTTTTCCAAGATGGCGTCTTTGGTCTCATGTGCACTGTGTCTTCCTGCTATAAAACTCCACCTCAGCCTTCAGTCTGTGCTAGAGTATTCTGCCTTGCATCCAGCTCCTGACCTCTGATTACTCCCTGGCTATATACCTGCTCCTGTGAACCTGTGTGGTGATCCTGCTACTCTGCTCTGAGTTCCTGCTGCATACACCAGTTCCAGTAATCCTCCTTCATCTGCTGTTCGTGTTTACTTCCATCTGCATTTGCTAGACATGTAAACTGTTGCTGATCTGCAAGAACCTGAGACTATTACCCAGGCCTCCCTGGTTGAGCTAAGATATTATTTGAACTGCCTTATAAGCTTATCTATCTGTGTTTGGACTAAGACAAGGATTTATTCGTATCAAGTATCCTCAAGAATAATTGTGCTTCATAGACTTTCTGCATGATTGCATTTTCCTCTGAAGTTTCCAATAGACTGCTGAGCTGCAGTTGATATTTGCACCAAGTGTTGTGGACTTGAGTTTCTCTCTGCACCTGTTTGAATCACCGTGTGATAATATAGACTTTACCACTTATAAAACTGTGTCCTGTAGTTGTCTTGTTCCACGCAAGGAGTCTCCTGAGTTATCCCCTATAATTATTACAATGTCTTTCTTATACACCGGAGACCAGAACTGTGCACAGTATTCTAAGTGTGGTCGAACTAGTGACTTGTATAGAGGTAAAATTATGTTCTCCTCATGAGCATCTATGCCTCTTTTAATGCATCCCATTATTTTATTTGCCTTTGTAGCAGCTGCCTGACACTGGCCACTGAATATGAGTTTGTCATCCACACATACACCCGTTTCATTGACGGTTTTGCCCAGAGTTTTAGAATTAAGCACATAGTTATACATCTTATTACTTCTACCCAAGTGCATGACCTTACATTTATCCCCATTAAAGCTCATTTGCCATTTATCAGCCCAAGCTTCTAGTTTACATACTGTAAATCATCCTGTAATATAAAATTGTCCTCCTTGGTATTGATTACCCTGCAGAGTTTAGTGTCATCTGCAAATATTGAAATTCTACTCTGAATGCCCCCTACAAGGTCATTAAAGGGAACCTGTCACCCGTTTTTTCAGTATGAGATAAAAATACCGTTAAATAGGGCCTGAGCTGTGCGTTACAATAGTGTATTTTGTGTACCCTGATTCCCCACCTATGCTGCCGAAATACCTTACCAAAGTCGCCATTTTCGCCTGTCAGTCAAGGTGGTCTGGTCAAATGGGCGTGGTGACATCGCTGTTTCTTCCCCCAGATTTGCTTATCTTTCCGTTGGTGGCGTAGTGGTTTGCGCATGCCCAACTGCCGAATACACTGTGCAGGTGAAGAAAAAGAGCGCGATCTGCACTATTCCCCTGGTTGTCGGTGGGGGCGTCCATCTTCCTGAGGCCGCGCGTGCGCAGATGGAGTGCTCTGCTGATTCGCATCTCGGCTTCAGAAAAATGGCCGGCGCGATCTCCATTTGCGCACGCGCGGCATCTCGCGGCCATTTTCCTGAAGCCCCGGGCAGCAGAGCACTCCATCTACGCATGAGCGGCCTCAGGAAGATGGCCGCCCCCACCGATAACCAGGGGAATAGCGCAGATCGCGCTCTTTTTCTTCACCTGCGCAGTGGATTTGGCAGTTGGGCATGCGCAAACCACTACCCCACCAACGGAAAGATAAGCAAGATCTGGGGGAAGAAACAGAGATGTCACCACGCCCATTTGACAAGACCACGTTGATTGACAGGTGAAAACGGCGACTTTGGTAAGGTATTTCGGCAGCATAGGTGGGGAATCGGGGTACACAAAATACACTATTGTAACGCACAGCTCAGGCCCTATTTAACGGTATTTTTATCTCATACTGAAAAAACGGTGTGACAGGTTCCCTTTAATAAATATGTTAAAAAGAAGAGGGCCCAATAATGACCACTGTGGTACCCCACTGCTAACCGCGACCCAGTCCGAGTGTGCTCCATTAATAACCACCCTTTGTTTCCTATCCCTGAGCCAGCTCTCAATCCACTTACACATATTTTCCCCTATCCCCATTATTCTCATTTTATGTAACAACCTTTTGTGTGGCACCGTATCAAAAGCTTTTGCAAAGTCCATATACACTACATCCACTGGGTTCCCTTGGTCCAGTCCGGAACTTACCTCTTCATAGAAGCTGATCAAATTAGTCTGACATGAACGGTCCCTAGTAAACCCGTGCTGATACTGGGTCATGAGGTTATTCCTCTTCAGATACTCCAGTATAGCATCCCTAAGAATGCCCTCCAGGATTTTACCCACAGTAGAGGTTAAGCTTACTGGCCTATAATTACCGAGTTCAGTTTTTGTCCCCTTTTTGAATATTGGCACTAGGGTTGAGCGACTTTCATTTTTTTAAGATCGAGTCGGGTTTTGGGAAACCCGATTTTGTCCAGAGTCGAGTCGAGTGCAGTCGGCCGATTATCGCTAAAAGTCGGGGATCGACCGAAACACGAAACCCAATGCAAGTCAATGGGGAAGCATAGTCGGCAGTGAGTGGAGGCCAGGAAAACACCTACAGTGCCCATTTTAATGCCAAAAACATCCATTCTTGTTTCTGAAGCTTGCCAATCTTAATTAACTGTATAATAATAGTTGGGCATAGGGAATTGGGGGAAAGTTGTGGGGGGAGTAGGGCTGGCTCAAGTTTTTCGTGGGCCCAGGAAATGCGGACTACGTCACGGCGGTGTTGCAGGGAAAGGTAAGTATTTAAACGTTGCAAGTGCTGTGATCCTGAGCAAGCAGGGGGGGGCCCACTCGTTCGCATTGGCACTGGCACAGGGCCCCTCAAAGTACGGCGGTGTGTTTGCATGGCGGGGGCGCCTCCCACCAGCAGCGACACTTTTGCGTACTCTGAGGGGCCCTGTGCCAGTGACGTCGCCAACGAGTATGCCCCCCCACCTGATGAAGGAACCTGCACTTTCATCTGCACCTTCCTCTTTGTCCTTGTGTAAGGTGGTATAACATGCGGGAAGGGGAACCTTACTTTCAGCAGGGTCAGATTCTGGCTGTGTAGAGTACAAGGGGAATGTAGTGGTCTAGGTCAATGTACCAGCAGACTCATTTAGCAGTGGCTGGGCAATGGGCAGGATGAGGAGGAAACAGATATAGGGCCAAAGAATAAAGTAGGCTAAATGCAGTTCAAAATTGGTAACAGGACTAAACAGGCGGCATTGCTTTGTTCAGTGGAGTAGCAAACCCAAGAGCAGCAGACACTGTTTCAAGGGCCTAACCACACTAGTAGGCCAAATGCAGTTTAATATCTGATAGTATAGGGCGAAAGCCAGAATGTGGAAGCTCAGCTTTGTTCAGTTGAGGACAACACCAGGGAGGGGCAGACACCTTTAGTAGGCCGGAAAAGCCTATTGCATTTTTTAAAATGGTAATTTGGAGCAGAAGGTTGAAGCTCAGCTTTATTTAGTTGAGGACAACACCAGGCAGGGGCACACAGACAGACACCTTTAGTAGGCCGGAAAAGCCTATTGCATTTTTTAAAATGGTAATTTGGAGCAGAAGGTTGAAGCTCAGCTTTATTTAGTTGAGGACAACACCAGGCAGGGGCACACAGACAGACACCTTTAGTAGGCCGGAAAAGCCTATTGCATTTTTTAAAATGGTAATTTGGAGCAGAAGGTTGAAGCTCAGCTTTATTTAGTTGAGGACAACACCAGGCAGGGGCACACAGACAGACACCTTTAGTAGGCCGGAAAAGCCTATTGCATTTTTTAAAATGGTAATTTGGAGCAGAAGGTTGAAGCTCAGCTTTATTTAGTTGAGGACAACACCAGGGAGGGGCAGAAGCCGTTAGTAGGCCCTAACCACCATTTTTTTTTTTAAAAACCACTTAATGAGAGCCGGAAGGTTGAAGCTCAGCTTTATTTAGTTGAGGACAACACCAGGCAGGGGCACACAGACAGACACCTTTAGTAGGCCGGAAAAGCCTATTGCATTTTTTAAAATGGTAATTTGGAGCAGAAGGTTGAAGCTCAGCTTTATTTAGTTGAGGGCAACACCAGGGAGGGGCAGAAGCCGTTAGTAGGCCCTAACCACCATTTTTTTTTTTAAAAACCACTTAATGAGAGCCGGAAGGTTGAAGCTCAGCTTTATTTAGTTGAGGACAACACCAGGCAGGGGCACACAGACAGACACCTTTAGTAGGCCGGAAAAGCCTATTGCATTTTTTAAAATGGTAATTTGGAGCAGAAGGTTGAAGCTCAGCTTTATTTAGTTGAGGGCAACACCAGGGAGGGGCAGAAGCCGTTAGTAGGCCCTAACCACCATTTTTTTTTTTAAAAACCACTTAATGAGAGCCGGAAGGTTGAAGCTCAGCTTTATTTAGTTGAGGACAACACCAGGCAGGGGCACACAGACAGACACCTTTAGTAGGCCGGAAAAGCCTATTGCATTTTTTAAAATGGTAATTTGGAGCAGAAGGTTGAAGCTCAGCTTTATTTAGTTGAGGGCAACACCAGGGAGGGGCAGAAGCCGTTAGTAGGCCCTAACCACCATTTTTTTTTTTAAAAACCACTTAATGAGAGCCGGAAGGTTGAAGCTCAGCTTTATTTAGTTGAGGACAACACCAGGCAGGGGCACACAGACAGACACCTTTAGTAGGCCGGAAAAGCCTATTGCATTTTTTAAAATGGTAATTTGGAGCAAAAGGTTGAAGCTCAGCTTTATTTAGTTGAGGACAACACCAGGCAGGGGCACACAGACAGACACCTTTAGTAGGCCGGAAAAGCCTATTGCATTTTTTAAAATGGTAATTTGGAGCAGAAGGTTGAAGCTCAGCTTTATTTAGTTGAGGACAACACCAGGGAGGGGCAGAAGCCGTTAGTAGGCCCTAACCACCATTTTTTTTTTTAAAAACCACTTAATGAGAGCCGGAAGGTTGAAGCTCAGCTTTATTTAGTTGAGGACAACACCAGGCAGGGGCACACAGACAGACACCTTTAGTAGGCCGGAAAAGCCTATTGCATTTTTTAAAATGGTAATTTGGAGCAGAAGGTTGAAGCTCAGCTTTATTTAGTTGAGGACAACACCAGGCAGGGGCACACAGACAGACACCTTTAGTAGGCCGGAAAAGCCTATTGCATTTTTTAAAATGGTAATTTGGAGCAGAAGCTTGAAGCTCAGCTTTATTTAGTTGAGGGCAACACCAGGGAGGGGCAGAAGCCGTTAGTAGGCCCTAACCAAAGTTGAAGGCCAAATGAAGTTTAATTTCTGATACTATAGGCCGAAAGCCAGAAGGTGGAAGCTCCGATTTAGACAGTGGAGGACAATTTGAATTAGGGACTGCAGACAGACTTAGTAGGCTGTCCCCTGTGGACCATGCATCCACCACATTAACCCATTGCGCCGTAATGGATACGCAATCTTCCGTGGCCATGCCTACAGGTCCATGCGTCTGTTGTCAGGTGCACCTTTGTACTCACAGATTGCCAGAGTGCATGGACAATGCGGTCTTCTACATGCTGGTGGAGGGTTGGGATGGCTTTTCTCGCAAAAGAAGTGTCGACTGGTTAGCTTGTAGCGTGGTACAGCGTAGTCCATCATGGCCTTATTAATAGTAAATAAAATATATAACTAGGCTCTATGAACTTTTAAATAGGTTCCAGGGGTACACGGGCAGCATTGGTGTGGTCAGTGGAGGAGTATTGCAAGTAGGGGCCGCAGACAGGCTATCAAAGGCCTAAAATAACAAACAGTAGGCAGTCATGGCAGTTTTACATCGGTTACATGGATACACAGGCAGGCACTCCAGGCAGCATTGTGGTCAGTGGAGGAGTATTGCAAGTAGGGGCCGCAGACAGGCTATCAAAGGCCTAAAATAACAAACAGTAGGCAGTCATGGCAGTTTTACATCGGTTACATGGATACACAGGCAGGCACTCCAGGCAGCATTGTGGTCAGTGGAGGAGTATTGCAAGTAGGGGCCGCAGACAGGCTATCAAAGGCCTAAAATAACAAACAATAGGCTCATTGCAGTTTTACAGCGGTTACATGGATACACAGGCAGCTAGGTGGTGAGTGGAGGAGTATTTAAAGTAAGGACCGCAGACAGGCTATCAAAGGCCTAACATAACAAACAATAGGCTCATGGCAGTTTTACAGCGGTTACATGGATAGACGGGCAGGCAGCTTGGTGGTGAGTGGAGGAGTATTTAAAGTAGGGACCGCAGACAGGCTGTCAAAGGCCTAACATAACAAACAATAGGCTCATGGCAGTTTTACAGCGGTTACATGGATACACGGGCAGGCAGCTTGGTGGTCAGTGGAGGAGTATTTAAAGTAGGGACCGCAGACAGGCTTCAAAGGCCTAACATAAGAAAATGGGCTGGCTGTAGGCACTTTATAATTGGTTCCAGGGGTACACGGGCAGCAGTGGTCTGGCCAGTGGAGGACTAGTGGAAGGAGGGACCGCAGACAGGCTTCAAAGGCCTAACATAAAAAAATGGGCTGGCTGTAGGCACTTTATAATTGGTTCCAGGGGTACACGGGCAGCAGTGGTCTGGCCAGTGGAGGACTAGTGGAAGGAGGGACCGCAGACAGGCTTCAAAGGCCTAACATAAAAAAATGGGCTGGCTGTAGGCACTTTATAATTGGTTCCAGGGGTACACGGGCAGCAGTGGTCTGGCCAGTGGAGGACTAGTGGAAGGAGGGACCGCAGACAGGCTTCAAAGGCCTAACATAAAAAAATGGGCTGGCTGTAGGCACTTTATAATTGGTTCCAGGGGTACACGGGCAGCAGTGGTCTGGCCAGTGGAGGACTAGTGGAAGGAGGGACCACAGACAGGCTTCAAAGGCCTAACATAAAAAAATGGGCTGGCTGTAGGCACTTTATAATTGGTTCCAGGGGTACACGGGCAGCAGTGGTCTGGCCAGTGGAGGACTAGTGGAAGGAGGGACCGCAGACAGGCTTCAAAGGCCTAACATAAAAAAATGGGCTGGCTGTAGGCACTTTATAATTGGTTCCAGGGGTACACGGGCAGCAGTGGTCTGGCCAGTGGAGGACTAGTGGAAGGAGGGACCGCAGACAGGCTTCAAAGGCCTAACATAAAAAAATGGGCTGGCTGTAGGCACTTTATAATTGGTTCCAGGGGTACACGGGCAGCAGTGGTCTGGCCAGTGGAGGACTAGTGGAAGGAGGGACCGCAGACAGGCTTCAAAGGCCTAACATAAAAAAATGGGCTGGCTGTAGGCACTTTATAATTGGTTCCAGGGGTACACGGGCAGCAGTGGTCTGGCCAGTGGAGGACTAGTGGAAGGAGGGACCGCAGACAGGCTTCAAAGGCCTAACATAAAAAAATGGGCTGGCTGTAGGCACTTTATAATTGGTTCCAGGGGTACACGGGCAGCAGTGGTCTGGCCAGTGGAGGACTAGTGGAAGGAGGGACCGCAGACAGGCTTCAAAGGCCTAACATAAAAAAATGGGCTGGCTGTAGGCACTTTATAATTGGTTCCAGGGGTACACGGGCAGCAGTGGTCTGGCCAGTGGAGGACTAGTGGAAGGAGGGACCGCAGACAGGCTTCAAAGGCCTAACATAAAAAAATGGGCTGGCTGTAGGCACTTTATAATTGGTTCCAGGGGTACACGGGCAGCAGTGGTCTGGCCAGTGGAGGACTAGTGGAAGGAGGGACCGCAGACAGGCTTCAAAGGCCTAACATAAAAAAATGGGCTGGCTGTAGGCACTTTATAATTGGTTCCAGGGGTACACGGGCAGCAGTGGTCTGGCCAGCGGAGGACTAGTGGAAGGAGGGACCGCAGACAGGCTTCAAAGGCCTAACATAAAAAAATGGGCTGGCTGTAGGCACTTTATAATTGGTTCCAGGGGTACACGGGCAGCAGTGGTCTGGCCAGTGGAGGACTAGTGGAAGGAGGGACCGCAGACAGGCTTCAAAGGCCTAACATAAAAAAATGGGCTGGTTGTAGGCACTTTATAATTGGTTCCAGGGGTACACGGGCAGCAGTGGTCTGGCCAGTGGAGGACTAGTGGAAGGAGGGACCGCAGACAGGCTTCAAAGGCCTAACATAAAAAAATGGGCTGGCTGTAGGCACTTTATAATTGGTTCCAGGGGTACACGGGCAGCAGTGGTCTGGCCAGTGGAGGACTAGTGGAAGGAGGGACCGCAGACAGGCTTCAAAGGCCTAACATAAAAAAATGGGCTGGCTGTAGGCACTTTATAATTGGTTCCAGGGGTACACGGGCAGCAGTGGTCTGGCCAGTGGAGGACTAGTGGAAGGAGGGACCGCAGACAGGCTTCAAAGGCCTAACATAAAAAAATGGGCTGGCTGTAGGCACTTTATAATTGGTTCCAGGGGTACACGGGCAGCAGTGGTCTGGCCAGTGGAGGACTAGTGGAAGGAGGGACCGCAGACAGGCTTCAAAGGCCTAACATAAAAAAATGGGCTGGCTGTAGGCACTTTATAATTGGTTCCAGGGGTACACGGGCAGCAGTGGTCTGGCCAGTGGAGGACTAGTGGAAGGAGGGACCGCAGACAGGCTTCAAAGGCCTAACATAAAAAAATGGGCTGGCTGTAGGCACTTTATAATTGGTTCCAGGGGTACACGGGCAGCAGTGGTCTGGCCAGTGGAGGACTAGTGGAAGGAGGGACCGCAGACAGGCTTCAAAGGCCTAACATAAAAAAATGGGCTGGCTGTAGGCACTTTATAATTGGTTCCAGGGGTACACGGGCAGCAGTGGTCTGGCCAGTGGAGGACTAGTGGAAGGAGGGACCGCAGACAGGCTTCAAAGGCCTAACATAAAAAAATGGGCTGGCTGTAGGCACTTTATAATTGGTTCCAGGGGTACACGGGCAGCAGTGGTCTGGCCAGTGGAGGACTAGTGGAAGGAGGGACCGCAGACAGGCTTCAAAGGCCTAACATAAAAAAATGGGCTGGCTGTAGGCACTTTATAATTGGTTCCAGGGGTACACGGGCAGCAGTGGTCTGGCCAGTGGAGGACTAGTGGAAGGAGGGACCGCAGACAGGCTTCAAAGGCCTAACATAAAAAAATGGGCTGGCTGTAGGCACTTTATAATTGGTTCCAGGGGTACACGGGCAGCAGTGGTCTGGTCAGTGGAGGACTAGTGGAAGGAGGGACCGCAGACAGGCTTCAAAGGCCTAAAATAACAAACAATAGGCTCATGGCAGTTTTACAGCGGTTACATGGATACACGGGCAGCTTGGTGGTGAGTGGAGGAGTAGTGCAAGGAGTGTCTGTCCCAGTACTCCCAAAATATAAATAGATGTTAATGTCTCGCAAAACAACCAAAACAAAAAAAAAGGTGGCATACTTAGGTACAGGGGTGGGCTCATCTGCTGAGTTTCTGACATAGTAATTTGGCAGTAACTATTTAATGGTGCCAATATAGGACACAGACACAGACTACTTTAAGTTGCATCATAGATGTCTACAAATTTGTATTGTCAGTGCCAGACATTGAATGATGTCAGCGAATAGACTAAAGATTGGTGGAGCTGTGCGACATAATTTTGCACGTGGTAGAGCACATTTTGAGCTGGGGTAGGGGGGAACTCTCTTGAGGCCGGCGGGACCGCCCCAGGGCCCCTAATGTTACAACGGTGTGTCTGACGTTGGGTGCGCACCACCACCGCCAGAGACACTACATTGTACTATGAGGGACCCAGTAGCAATGCCGTCAACCAAAAGCGAGCACACCCACCTCTTCAGACAAACAGCAGTCTCACGGGTGCTTGCGCCAAGTCGCGATACCACGGCCCCGTGTGGGGAGTTTTGCCATTTAGGGAGGTGTAAACATGTCGTATGCTGTACAATCAGCTGCAGCAAATTAGACATTAGAAAAGTAATTCACAGGCAATAGCTTTTCATAGGAAAGCTAGGTGTCGGCCGGGCAAGGTGGGGCAAAAGATTTCGAAATCCAGTTGTGGTTCATTTTAATGAATGTTAGATCGTCAACATTTTGGGTAGCCAGACGAGTCCTTTTTTCGGTTAATATTGAACCTGCAGCACTGAATACTCTTTCTGATAGGACACTTGCTGCCGGGCAAGCAAGCTCCTGCAATGCATATTCTGCCAATTCTGGCCAGGTGTCTAATTTGGAGGCCCAGTAATCAAATGGGAATGACGGTTGAGGGAGAACATCGATAAGGGATGAAAAATAGTTAGTAACCATACTGGACAAATGTTGTCTCCTGTCACTTTCAATTGATGCAGCAGTACCTGTCCTGTCTGCGGTCATAGCAAAATCACTCCACAACCTGGTCAGAAAACCCCTCTGTCCAACGCCACTTCTGATGTGTGCACCCCTAACACTCCTAGTCTGCTGCCCCCTGGAGCTCGTGTGAGAACGATCACGTGCGCTGTGTGCTGGGAATGCCTGAAGCAAACGGTCAACAAGAGTTGATTGTTTGGTTGCTAATATTAGTTCCAAGTTCTCATGTGGCATAATATTTTGCAATTTGCCTTTATAGCGTGGATCAAGGAGGCAGGCCAACCAGTAATCGTCATCGTTCATCATTTTCGTAATGCGTGTGTCCCTTTTTAGGATACGTAAGGCATAATCCGCCATGTGGGCCAAAGTTCCAGTTGTCAAATCTCCGGTTGTGATTGGTTGAGGGGCAGTTGCAGGCAAATCTACGTCACTTGTGTCCCTCAAAAAACCAGAACCCGGCCGTGACACGCAACCAATTTCCTGTGCCCCCGGGAAAGATTCGGCATTAAAAATATACTCATCCCCATCATCCTCCTCGTCCTCCACCTCCTCTTCGCCCGCTACCTCATCCTGTACACTGCCCTGACCAGACAATGGCTGACTGTCATCAAGGCTTTCCTCTTCCTCTGGTGCAGACGCCTGCTCCTTTATGTGCGTCAAACTTTGCATCAGCAGACGCATTAGGGGGATGCTCATGCTTATTACGGCGTTGTCTGCACTAACCAGCCGTGTGCATTCCTCAAAACACTGAAGGACTTGACACATGTCTTGTATCTTAGACCACTGCACACCTGACAACTCCATGTCTGCCATCCTACTGCCTGCCCGTGTATCCTCCCACAAATAAATAACAGCACGCCTCTGTTCGCACAGTCTCTGAAGCATGTGCAGTGTTGAGTTCCACCTTGTTGCAACGTCTATGATTAGGCGATGCTGGGGAAGGTTCAAAGACCGCTGATAGGTCTGCATACGGCTGGCGTGTACAGGCGAACGTCGGATATGTGAGCAAAGTGCACGCACTTTGAGGAGCAGGTCGGAGAACCCAGGATAAGTTTTCAATAAGCACTGCACCACCAGGTTTAAGGTGTGAGCCAGGCAAGGAATGTGTTTCAGTTGGGAAAGGGAGATGGCAGCCATGAAATTCCTTCCGTTATCACTCACTACCTTGCCTGCCTCAAGATCTACTGTGCCCAGCCACGACTGCGTTTCTTGTTGCAAGAACTCGGATAGAACTTCCGCGGTGTGTCTGTTGTCGCCCAAACACTTCATAGCCAATACAGCCTGCTGACGCTTGGCAGTAGCTGGCCCATAATGGGACAACTGGTGTGCAACAGTGTCATCTGCCGATGGAGTGGTTGGCAGACTGCGTTCTGTGGAAGAGCTGTAGCTTCTGCAGGAGGACGAGGAGGAGGAGGAGGAGGGGGTGCGAACGCCTACAGCCAACTGTTTCCTAGACCGTGGGCTAGGCACAACTGTCCCTAAATTGATGTCGCCTGTGGACCCTGCATCCACCACATTCACCCAGTGTGCCGTGATGGACACATAACGTCCCTGGCCATGCCTACTGGTCCATGCATCTGTAGTCAGGTGCACCTTTGTACTCACAGATTGCCTGAGTGCATGGACGATGCGCTGTTTAACATGCTGGTGCAGGGCTGGGATGGCTTTTCTGGAAAAAAAGTGTCGACTGGGTAGCTCGTATCGTGGTTCAGCATACTCCATCAGGGCTTTGAAAGCTTCGCTTTCAACTAACCGGTAGGGCATCATCTCTAACGAGATTAGTCTAGCTATGTGGGCGTTAAAACCCTGTGTACGCGGATGCGAGGATAAGTACTTCCTTTTTCTAACCAGAGTCTCATGTAGGGTGAGCTGGACTGGAGAGCTGGAGATCGTGGAACTTTCGGGTGTGCCGGTGTACATGGCAGACTGAGAGACGGTTGGAGACGGTATTGTTTCCGCCGGTGCCCTAGATGCAATATTTCCTCCTACAAAACTGGTGGTTCCCTGACCCTGACTGCTTTTGGCTGGCAAAGAAACCTGCACAGATACTGCCGGTGGTGCGGAAAATGGTGGCCTTACAGTGACGGAAGGGATGTTGCGTTGCTGACTAGCTTCATTGGCCGAGGGTGCTACAACCTTAAGGGACGTTTGGTAGTTAGTCCAGGCTTGAAAATGCATGGTGGTTAAGTGTCTATGCATGCAACTAGTATTTAGACTTTTCAGATTCTGACCTCTGCTTAAGCTAGTTGAACATTTTTGACAGATGACTTTGCGCTGATCAGTTGGATGTTGTTTAAAAAAATGCCAGACTGCACTCTTCCTAGACTCGGATCCCTTTTCAGGGATTGCAGACTGAGCTTTAACCGGATGGCCACGCTGTCCTCCAACAGGTTTTGGCTTTGACACGCGTTTTGGGCCAGATACGGGCCCGGCAGATGGAACCTGTTGCGATGTTGATGCCTGCTGCGGCCCCTCCTCCACCTCCGCTTCTGAACTACTGCCGCCTGCACCCTGTTCCCCCAATGGCTGCCAATCGGGGTCAATAACTGGGTCATCTATTACCTCCTCTTCGAGCTCGTGTGCAACTTCGTCTGTGTCACTGTGTCGGTCGGTGGTATAGCGTTCGTGGCGGGGCAACATAGTCTCATCAGGGTCTGATTGTGGATCTGTACCCTGAGAGGGCAATGTGGTGGTCTGAGTCAAAGGAGCAGCATAGTACTCTGGCTGTGGCTGTGCATCAGTGCACTCCATGTCAGAATATACTTGTAATGGGCATGGCCTGTTAAATGTTTCACTTTCTAAGCCAGGGACGGTATGTGTAAAGAGCTCCATGGAGTGACCCGTTGTGTCGCCTGCTGCATCCTTCTCTCTTGTTGTAGTTTTTGCTGAGGAGGACAAGGAAGCGACTTGTCCCTGACCGTGAACATCCACAAGCGACGCGCTGCTTTTACATTTACCAGTTTCGGAAGAGGAGGCAAAAGAGCTAGAGGCTGAGTCTGCAATGTAAGCCAAAACTTGCTGTTGCTGCTCCGCCTTTAAAAGCGGTTTTCCTACTCCCAGAAAAGAGAGCGTTCGAGGCCTTGTGTAGCCTGACGACGAAACTGGCTCCACAGCTCCAGACTTAGGTGGAATATTTTTATCCCCACGACCACCTGATGCTCCACTACCACTACCATCATTACCAGCTGACAATGAACGCCCACGACGACCTCTTGCACCAGACTTCCTCATTGTTTTAAAATCTTAACCAAAGTAACTTTATTTGTTGCTGTCAAACAACTTACACGGTGAGCTATAACTTCAGTATGATTTCAATATCCCTTAACAGGTTGGTGAGACCACAAGGAAAATCAGGCACAATGTTACACACTCTGTTTTCTGTGGCACAAAATCACAGAGATGACACACACGCAGGACTGTCACTCAAGCACTAATGTCAATATTAATCTCCCACCTAATTTATTTTTTTTTTTTTCTCAGGGAGACTTTAGAAACCAAATAATATTAAAAAAACCAAAAAAATAAATAGGCTTTCTATGGCCCACTGAATGAGAGGGAGAGAGGTGGCACACCCAGGAGTCAAGACTGGCACACAAGCTGAAAAGGCAATATTACTCTCCCACTGTTTTTTTATGTATTTTTTGTTTTTTAAGGGAGACTTTAGAAACCCAATAATATTTTTTTTAAAAAATAAATAGGCTTTCTATGGCCCACTGAATGAGAGGGAGAGAGGTGGCACACCCAGGAGTCAAGACTGGCACACAAGCTGAAAGGGCAATATTACTCTCCCACTGTTTTTTTAGGTTTTTTTTTTTTTTTCAGGGAGACTTTAGAAACCAAATAATATTAAAAAAACCCCAAAAAAAAAATAGCCTTTCTATGGCCCACTGAATGAGAGAGAGAGGTGGCACACCCAGGAGTCAAGACTGGCACACAAGCTGAAAGGGCAATATTACTCTCCCACTGTTTTTTTATGTATTTTTTGTTTTTTAAGGGAGACTTTAGAAACCCAATAATATTTAAAAAAATAAATAAATAGGCTTTCTATGGCCCACTGAATGAGAGGGAGAGAGGTGGCACACCCAGGAGTCAAGACTGGCACACAAGCTGAAAGGGCAATATTACTCTCCCACTGTTTTTTTATGTATTTTTTGTTTTTTAAGGGAGACTTTAGAAACCCAATAATATTTAAAAAAAAAATAAATAGGCTTTCTATGGCCCACTGAATGAGAGGGAGAGAGGTGGCACACCCAGGAGTCAAGACTGGCACACAAGCTGAAAGGGCAATATTACTCTCCCACTGTTTTTTTATGTATTTTTTGTTTTTTAAGGGAGACTTTAGAAACCCAATAATATTTAAAAAAAAAAATAGGCTTTCTATGGCCCACTGAATGAGAGGGAGAGAGGTGGCACACCCAGGAGTCAAGACTGGCACACAAGCTGAAAGGGCAATATTACTCTCCCACTGTTTTTTTATGTATTTTTTGTTTTTTAAGGGAGACTTTAGAAACCCAATAATATTTAAAAAAATAAATAAATAGGCTTTCTATGGCCCACTGAATGAGAGGGAGAGAGGTGGCACACCCAGGAGTCAAGACTGGCACACAAGCTGAAAGGGCAATATTACTCTCCCACTGTTTTTTTATGTTTTTTTTTTTTTTTCAGGGAGACTTTAGAAACCAAATAATATTAAAAAAACCAAAAAAAAAAAATAGCCTTTCTATGGCCCACTGAATGAGAGAGAGAGGTGGCACACCCAGGAGTCAAGACTGGCACACAAGCTGAAAGGGCAATATTACTCTCCCACTGTTTTTTTATGTATTTTTTGTTTTTTAAGGGAGACTTTAGAAACCCAATAATATTTTTTAAAAAAAATAAATAGGCTTTCTATGGCCCACTGAATGAGAGGGAGAGAGGTGGCACACCCAGGAGTCAAGACTGGCACACAAGCTGAAAGGGCAATATTACTCTCCCACTGTTTTTTTATGTATTTTTTGTTTTTTAAGGGAGACTTTAGAAACCCAATAATATTTAAAAAAATAAATAAATAGGCTTTCTATGGCCCACTGAATGAGAGGGAGAGAGGTGGCACACCCAGGAGTCAAGACTGGCACACAAGCTGAAAGGGCAATATTACTCTCCCACTGTTTTTTTATGTATTTTTTGTTTTTTAAGGGAGACTTTAGAAACCCAATAATATTTAAAAAAATAAATAAATAGGCTTTCTATGGCCCACTGAATGAGAGGGAGAGAGGTGGCACACCCAGGAGTCAAGACTGGCACACAAGCTGAAAGGGCAATATTACTCTCCCACTGTTTTTTTATGTATTTTTTGTTTTTTAAGGGAGACTTTAGAAACCCAATAATATTTTAAAAAAAAAATAAATAGGCTTTCTATGGCCCACTGAATGAGAGGGAGAGAGGTGGCACACCCAGGAGTCAAGACTGGCACACAAGCTGAAAGGGCAATATTACTCTCCCACTGTTTTTTTAGGTTTTTTTTTTTTTTTTCAGGGAGACTTTAGAAACCAAATAATATTAAAAAAAAAAAAAAAAAAAAAATAGGCTTTCTATAGCCCACTGAATGAGAGATAGCACACACAGCAGTGGCACACAAGCCCTGACTGAGGCCAATATTTTTCTCCCACTGATTGATGTAGTGTTTTTGTGTTGAGGTAGAATTTAGAACACAAATCACGGAAAAAATAAATAGGCTTTCTATGGCCCACTCAGTGAGAGATGGCACACACAGGGATGGCACTGTAGCAGAAATGCCAATCTTAATCTCCCACAAAAAAAAACAAAAAAAAAACAGGGACTGTCCTACAATTACTATCTCCCTGCAGTAATCTAAGCCAGGTATGGCAGGCAGCAATAGGAGTGGACTGATGCACAAATTAAATAAAAAGTGTGGACAAACAAAAAAGATAGCTGTGCAGAAAGGAAGGAACAAGAGGATATGTGCTTTGAAAAAAGCAGTTGGTTTCCACAGTGGCGTACACACAGCAATACAGCTATCACGGAGCCTTCTAGGGCAGCCCAATGAGCTACAGCGCTGAGGGGAAAAAAAAAAAAAAATAGCTTCCACAGTCCCTGCACACCGAAGGTGGTGTTGGACAGTGGAAATCGCTGCAGCACAAGCGGTTTGGTGGTTAGTGGACCCTGCCTAACGCTCTCCCTGCTTCTGACGAAGCGGCAGCAACCTGTCCCTAAGCTCAGATCAGCAGCAGTAAGATGGCGGTCGGCGGGAACGCCCCTTTATAGCCCCTGTGACGCCGCAGACAGCAAGCCAATCACTGCAATGCCCTTCTCTAAGATGGTGGGGACCAGGATCTATGTCATCACGCTGCCCACACTCTGCGTTCACCTTCATTGGCTGAGAAATGGCGCTTTTCGCGTCATTGAAACGCGACTTTGGCGCGAAAGTCGCGTACCGCATGGCCGACAAGCACAGGGGTCGGATCGGGTTTCATGAGACGCCGACTTAGCCAAAAGTCGGCGACTTTTGAAAATGATCGACCCGTTTCGCTCAACCCTAATTGGCACCACATTTGCTATACGCCAGTCCTGTGGTACAGACCCTGTTATTATGGAGTCTTTAAAGATTAAAAATAATGGTCTATCAATGACTGTACTTAGTTCCTGCAGTACTCGGGGGTGTATCCCATCCGGGCCCGGAGATTTGTCAATTTTAGTGATTTTTAGACGCCGTCGTACTTCCTGCTGGGTTAAGCAGGTGACATTTAATTGGGAATTTTTATCACTAGTCATTTTGTCTGCCATGGGATTTTCTTTTGTAAATACTGATGAAAAAAAGTCATTTAGCATATTGGCTTTTCCCTCATTCTCATCTACCATTTCCCCCAGATTATTTTTAAGGGGCCAACACTATCATTTTTTAGTTTCTTACTATTTATGCAGCTTTTCATGCAGCTTTACATGAACACCCGAGCCTTACACTATGGCTGGTCCAAATAACTAAAGCAATTGTTACCATCCACCTCTCGTGTCTCCCCTTTTCCTCATAGTTTGTAAGCTTGCGAGCAGGGCCCTCATTCCTACTGGTATCTGTTTTGAACTGTGATTTCTGTTATGCTGTAATGTCTATTGTCTGTACAAGTCCCCTCTATAATTTGTAAAGCGCTGCGGAATATGTTGGCGCTATATAAATAAAAATTATTATTATTATTATTATTTATGTAGTTAAATAATATTTTGGGATTATTTTTGCTCTCTCTAGCAATGAGTCTCTCTGTCTCAACTTTTGCTGCCTTGATTTGCTTTTTACAGAATTTATTTAATTTTCTGTATTTATTTAATGCCTCCTCACTACCTACTTCCTTTAATTCTCTAAATGCTTTCATTTTGTCACTTATTGCGCCCCTTGCAGCTCTATTTAGCCATATTGGTTTCCTCCTATTTCTAGTATGTTTATTCCCATACGGTATATACTGTGCACAGGTCCTATCCAGGATGCTAATAAACGTCTCCCATTTTCTTTGTGTATTTTTATGCCTCAGGATATCGTCCCAGTTAATTGCACCAAGATTCTCTCTCATCCATTGGAAATTTGCCCTCCTGAAGTTTAGTGTCCGTGTAACCCCCCTACTACCCATCTTATTAAAGGAGACATGAAAACTTATTATTTTGTGATCACTATTCCCCAAGTGACCCCAACCCTTATATTTGATATGCGGTCTGGCCTGTTGGTTAATATTAGGTCTAGCAGTGCCCCCCTCCTTGTTGGGTCCTGAACCAGTTGTGAAAGGTAATTGTCTCTCATAGTTGTCAAAAACCGATTACCTTTGCTGGAACTGCAGGTTTCTGTTCCCCAATCTATTTCAGGGGTAGTTGAAGTCCCCCATAATAATGACTTCTCCTTGAGTCGCAGCTTCATCTATTTGCTTTACGAGGATATTCTCCGTTGCTTCCATTATTTTTGGAGATTTATAACAAACCCCTATCAGTAATTTATTATTTTTTCCCCCTCCCCTTATCTCCACCCACAGGGACTCTACATTTTCATTAAATTCACCTATATTATCATGCAGGATGGGTTTTAAGGACGATTTTACATATAGACACACCCCACCCCCTCGCTTATCTGTATGGTCATTTCTGAACAGGCTATAGCCCTGCAAGTTAACAGCCCAGTCATGGCTCTCATCCAGCCATGTTTCAGATATCCCCACCATGTCATAATTATGCTCCAACAACATTAGTTCTAATTCGTCCATTTTGTTGGCGAGGCTTCTGGCATTAGTATACATGTACTTGATGTTCCTCTCCGTACCTCTATTCTTTCTTAAATTATTAACTGTTCTAACCCCACCCCCCATGCCACCGCCACCCCCAACTTCCTTATTTGTGCCCAGGTCTCTATCTGCACTATCTACCCCTCCTATAAATTGAATACCCTCCCCCCCAATCCATAGTTTAAACACTCCTCCAACCTTCTAGCCATTTTCACCCCAAGCACAGCTGTACCTTCCCCATTGAGGTGCAGCCTGTCCCTAGCGTAGAGCCTGTAGCCAACTGAGAAGTCGGCCCAGTTCTGCAGGAACCCAAACCCCTCCTTCCTACACCAATTCTTGAGCCACTTATTAACCTCCCTAATCTCCTGTTGCCTCTCTGGCGTGGCACGTGGTACAGGCAGTATCTCGGAAAATACCACGTTGGAGGTCCTTGCTTTCAGCTTGCAGCCTAATTCCCTGAAATCATCTTTAAGGACCTTCCACCTACCTCTAACTTTGTCATTTGTGCCAATGTGCACCATGATCGCTGGGTCCTCACCAGCCCCTCCCAGTAATCTGTCCACCCTATCAGCGATGTGTCGGACTCGTGCGCCAGGTAGGCAGCACACCGTTCGGCGATCCCTGTCTTTGTGACAGATTGCCCTATCTGTTCCCCTAATAATTGAGTCCCCCACTACCAGCACCTGTCTGGCCTGCCCTGCTCTCCTATTTCCCTCCTTACTGGAGCAGTCACTCCTCCGGCTTTCAGAGGACATGCCTGGCTGCAGCAGTGCTACCCCTGTACTGGCACCACCTCATCTGCCAACTTAGCAAACTTATTGGGGTGTGCCAGATCAGGACTAGCCTCCCTGGCACTCTTCCCACTACCCTGCTTTCTAACTGTCACCCAGCTTGCTACTCCATTGTCCTGCAGCTCCATCTTACCATCCCCCACTCATCTATTCCATTGAGCGTCTGCTCAGTGAGCAGAAGACTCCTCTCCATATTGTCTATGGATCTCAGTGTTGCTAGCTGCACATTTAGATCCAGAATCTGGGCTTCCAAATGCACAACATGCTCACATCTCGCACAGCAGTATGCACCCTCGACCGGCAGATCAAGGACTGCATACATGTGGCAAGATGTGCACTGGATGGCATTAACAATAGTGGAGCACATTTCCTAATGGGGATTGCACCACACAAACGTTAAATAAAAAATAAATACAAAGTATTAACCCCTTCATCACCCAGCCTATTTTGACCTTAATGACCTGGCCGTTTTTTGCAATTCTGACCAGTGTCTCTTTATGAGGTAATAACTCAGGAACGCTTCAACGGATCCTAGCGGTTCTGAGATTGTTTTTTCGTGACATATTGGGCTTCATGTTAGTGGTAAATTTAGGTCGATAATTTCTGAGTTTATTTGTGAAAAAAACAGAAATTTGGCGAAAATTTTGAAAATTTCGCAATTTTCACATTTTGAATTTTTATTCTGTTAAAGGGACTCTGTCACCTGAATTTGGAGGCAACAATTTCCAGCCATAGGGGCGGAGTTTTCGGGTCTTTGATTCACCCTTTCCATACCCGCTGGCTGCATGCTGGCTGCAATATTGGATTGAAGTTCATTCTCTGTCCTCCATAGTAAACGCCTGCGTAAGGCAAGATTGCCTTGCGCAGGTGTGTACTACGGAGGACAGAGAATGAACTTCAATCCAATATTGCAGCCAGCATGCAGCCAGCGGGTAAGGAAAGGGTGAATCAAAGACCCGAAAACCCCGCCCCTATGGCTGGAAATTGTTCCCTCCAAATTCAGGTGACAGAGTCCCTTTAAACCAGAGAGTTATGTGACACAAAATAGTTAATAAATAACATTTCCCACATGTCTACTTTACATCAGCACAATTTTGGAAACAAAATTTTTTTTTGCTAGGAAGTTATAAGGGTTAAAATTTGACGAGTGATTTCTAATTTTTACAACAAAATTTACGAAACCATTTTTTTTAGGGACCACCTCATATTTGAAGTCAGTTTGAGGGTTCTATATGGCTGAAAATACCCAAAAGTGACACCATTCTAAAAACTGCACCCCTCAAGGTGCTCAAAATCACATTCAAGAAGTTTATTAACCCTTCAGGTGTTTCACAGCAGCAGAAGCAACATGGAAGGAAAAAATGAACCTTTAACTTTTTAGTCACAAAAATGATCTTTTAGCAACAATTTTTTTTATTTTCCCAAGGGTAAAAGGAGAAACTGGACTATGAATGTTGTTGTCCAATTTGTCCTGAGTATGCTGATACCTCATATGTGGGGGTAAACCACTGTTTGGGCGCACAGCAGGGCTCGGAAGGGAAGGAGCGCCATTTGACTTTTTGAATGAAAAATTGGCTCCAATCTTTAGCGGACACCATGTCGTGTTTGGAGAGCCCCCGTGTGCCTAAGCATTGGAGCTCCCCCACAAGTGACCCCATTTTGGAAACTAGACCCCCCAAGAAACTTATCTAGATGCATAGTGAGCACTTTAAACCACCAGGTGCTTCACAAATTGATCCGTAAAAATGAAAAAGTACTTTTTTTCACAAAAAAAATAATTTAGCCTCAATTTTTTCATTTTCACATGGGCAACAGGATAAAATGGATCCTAAAATTTGTTGGGCAATTTCTCCTGAGTACACCGATACCTCACATGTTTGGGTAAACCACTGTTTGGGCACATGGTAAGGCTCGGAAGTGAAGGAGCGCCATTTAACTTTTTGAATGAAAAATTATCTCCATCGTTAGCGGACACCATGTCGCGTTTGGAAAGCCCCTGTGTGCCTAAACATTGGAGCTCCCCCACAAGTGACCCCATTTTGGAAACTAGACCCCCCCAAGGAACTTATCTAGAAGCATAGTGAGCACTTTAAACCCTCAGGTGCTTCACAAATTGATCCGTAAAAATGAAAAAGTACTTTTTTTTCACACAAAATTTACTGTATTTTAGCCTAAATTTTTTCATTTTCACATGGGCAACAGGATAAAATGGATCCTAAAATTTGTTGGGCAATTTCTCCTGAGTACGCCGTTACCTAATATGTGGGGGTAAACCACTGTTTGGGTGCACGGCAAGGCTCGGAAGGGAAGGCGCGCCATTTGACTTTTTGAATGGAAAATTAGCTCCAATCGTTAGCGGACACCATGTCGCATTTGGAGAGCCCCTGTGTGCCTAAACATTGGAGCTCCCCTACAAGTGACCCCATTTTGGAAACTAGACCCTCCAAGGAACTTATCTAGAAGCATAGTGAGCACTTTAAACCCCCAGGTGCTTCACAGAAGTTTATAACGCAGAGCCGTGAAAATAAAAAATAATTTTTCTTTCCTCAAAAATGATTTTTAGCCCGGAATTTTTGATTTTCCCAAGGGTAACAGGAGAAATTTGACCACAAATGTTGTTGTCCAGTTTGTCCTGAGTACGATGATACCCCATATGTGGGGGTAAACCACTGTTTGGGCGCACGGCAGGGCTCGCAAGGGAAGGCACGCCATTTGGCTTTTTGAATGGAAAATTAGCTCCAATCATTAGCGGACACCATGTCGCGTTTGGAGAGCCCCTGTGTGCCTAAACATTGGAGCTCCCCCACAAGTGACCCCATTTTGGAAACTAGACCTCCGAAGGAACTAATCTACATGTGAGGTGAGCACTTTGAACCCCCAAGTGCTTCACAGCAGTTTATAACGCAGAGCCATGAAAATAAAAAATAATTTTTCTTTTCTCAAAAATGATTTTTTAGCCCACAATTTTTTATTTTCCCAAGGGTAACAGGAGAAATTGGACCCCAAAAGTTGTTGTCCAGTTTCTCTTGAGTATGCTGATACCCCATATATGGGGGTAGACCACTGTTTGGGCACACGTCGGGGTTCGGAAGGGAAGTAGTGACGTTTTGAAATGCAGACTTTGATGGAATGGTCTTCGGGCATCATGTTACGTTTGCAGAGCCCCTGATGTGCCTAAACAGTAGAAACCCCCCACAAGTGACCCCATTTTGGAAACTAGACCTCCCAAGGAACTAATCTAGATGTGTGGTGAGCACTTTGAACCCCCAAGTGCTTCACAAAAGTTTATAACGCAGAGCCGTGAAAATAATAAATGTGTTTACTTTCCTCAAAAATATTTTTTTAGCCCAGAATTTTTTAATTTTCCCAATGGTAACAGGAGAAATTTGACCCCAAGAGTTGTTTTCCAGTTTATCCTGAGTACGCTGATACCCCATATGTGGGGGTAAACCACTGTTTGGGCACATGCCGGGGCTCGGAAGGGAAGTAGTGACTTTTGAAATGCAGACTTTGATGGAATGGTCTGCGGGCGTCACGTTGCATTTGCAGAGCCCCTGATGTGCCTAAACAGTAGAAACTCCCCACAAGTGACCCCATTTTGGAAACTAGACCCCCCAAGGAACTTATCTAGATGTGTGGTGAGCACTTTGAGCCCCCAAGTGCTTCACTAAAGTTTATAACGTAGAGCCGTGAAAATAATAAATGTGTTTACTTTCCTCAAAAATATTTTTTTAGCCCAGAATTTTTTAATTTTCCCAACGGTAACAGGAGAAATTTGACCCCAAGAGTTGTTGTCCAGTTTCTCCTGAGTACGCTGATACCCCATATGTGGGGGTAAACCACTGTTTGGGCACATGCCGGGGCTCGGAAAGGAAGTAGTGACTTTTGAAATGCAGACTTTGATGGAATGGTCTGCGGGCGTCACGTTGCATTTGCAGAGCCCCTGATGTGCCTAAACAGTAGAAACCCCTCACAAGTGACCCCATTTTGGAAACTAGACCCCCCAAGGAACTTATCTAGATGTGTGGTGAGCACTTTGAACCCCCAAGTGCTTCACAGAAGTTTATGACGCAGAGCCGTGAAAATAAAAAATAATTTTTCATTCCTCTAAAATTATGTTTTAGCAAGCAATTTTTTATTTTTGCAAGGGTAACAGGAGAAATTGGACACCAATAATTGTTGCCCAATTTGTCCTGAGTACACTGTTACCCCATATGTGGGGTAAACCACTGACTGGGCGCACGTCGGGGCTTGGAAGGGAGGGAGCACCATTTGACTTTTTGAATGCAAGATTGGCTGGAATCAATGGTGGTGCCATGTTGCGTCTGGAGACCCCTGATGTGCCTAAAAAGTGGAAGCCCCTCAATTCTAACTCCAACACTCACCCCAACACACCCCTAACCCTAATCCAAACTCTAGCCATGACCCTAATCACAACCCTAACCCCAACACACCCCTAACCACAACCCTAACCCCGACACACCCATAACCCTAATCCCATCCCTAACCCTAATCCTAACCCTAATCCCAACCCTAACCACAACCCTAACCCCAACACACCCCTAACCCTAACCATAACCCTAACCACAGGCCTAATCTTAACCCTATTTCCAATCCTAGCCCGAATTCCAACCCTAACTCTAATTCCAACCCTAACCCTAAGGCTATGTGCCCACGTTGCGGATTCGTGTGAGATTTTTCTGCACCATTTTTGAAAAATCCGCAGGTAAAAGGCACTGCGTTTTACCTGGGGATTTACCGCAGACTTCCAGTGTTTTTTGTGCTGATTTCAGCTGCGGATTCCTATTGAAGAACAGGTGTAAAACGCTGCGGAATCCGCACAAAGAATTGACATGCTGCGGAAAATACAACACAGCGTTTCCGCGCGGTATTTTCCGCACCATGGGCACAGCGGATTTGGTTATCCATAGGTTTACATGGTACTGTAAACCTGATGGAAAACTGCTACGAATCCGAAGCGGCCAATCCGCTGCGGATCCGCAGCCAACTCCGCACCGTGTGCACATAGCCTAATTCTAACCCTAACCCTAGTTCTAACCCTAGCCCTAGCCCTAGCCCTAACCCTAACCCTAATGCTAACCCTAGCCCTAACCCTAACCCTAGTGCAGAAAAAAAAAATATTTTCCTTATTTTATTATTGTCCCTACCTATGGGGGTGATAAAGGGGGGGTTAATTTACTATTTTTTTTATTTTGATCACTGTGATAGGTTTTATCACAGTGATCAAAATGTACCTGGAATGAATCTGCGGCCGGCAAATTCGGCGGGCGCACTGTGCATGCGCCCGCCATTTTGGAAGATGGCGGTGCCCATGGAGAAGACGGACGGACTCCGGGAGGCTCGGTAAGTATGAGGGGGGGGATAGGAGCACAGGGGGGTGGATCGGAGCACGGGGGGAGCGGGCAGGAGGGTGGGGGAGCGGACTTGCGGACAGAGGGGACTACGGGACAGAACGGAGGACTGGGGAGGCTATCGGTGGGTGTGGGGGGGGCACATTAGGGTTTCCAGCCATGGCCGATGATATTGCAGCATCGGCCATGGCTGGATTGTAATATTTCACCACTTTTTATAGGTGAAATATTACGAATTGCTCTGATTGGCTGTTGCACTTTCAACAGCCAATCAGAGCGATCATAGCCACGAGGGGGTGAAGCCACCCCCCCTGGGCTGAAGCACCACTCCCCCTGTCCCTGCAGATCGGGTGAAATTGGAGTTAACCCTTTCACCCGATCTGCAGGGACGCGATCATTCCATGACGCCACATAGGCGTCACAGGTCGGATTGGCACCGACTTTCATGATGCCTATGTGGCGTCAAAGGTCTGAAAGGGGTTAATAAAATACAGACAGCAATTCCTCCCTTGGAAACTCCCTGAATCCAAAGTCACTGAATCACAAGTCACACTTACCGCCGTTCACACTCACGCTCAGGTCACACTCAGCTTGTTCACACTCGCTATGCTGAAGATTTATAGATTTTTTTTCTCTATTTCCCCTCAACAGCAATCCACCTTGCTGTTCAAATGCACTTCCAAAAAGGACTTGAGCCCCAAACAGCTGCCCCTTATAAACCCTTAATTATGAGCCCCCACCCTAAGTTACCCCTTGTGAATATAGCTACTCCCAATTCAGCAACTCACACCAATTCACACAGGTATTTGTTAAAGGCTTTCCAAATACCTCTTCACTGAATCACAAGTCACACTTACCGCCATTCACACTTACGCTCAAGTCACACTCAGCTCTTTCACACTCGCTGTGCTGAAGATTTATAGATTTTTTTTCTCTATTTCCCCTCAGCAACAATCCACCTTGCTGTTCAAATGCACTTCCAAAAAAAAGGAATCCTTAAATAAGATGGGTAGTAGGGGGGTTACAAGGACACTAAACTTCAGGAGGGCAAATTTCCAACGGATGAGAGAGGATCTTGGTGCAATTAACTGGGACGATATCCTGAGACATAAAAATACACAAAGAAAATGGGAGACATTTATTAGCATCCTGGATAGGACCTGTGCACAGTATATACCGTATGGGAATAAACATACTAGAAATAGGAGGAAACCAATATGGCTAAATAGAGCTGTAAGGGGCGCAATAAGTGACAAAAAGAAAGCATTTAGAGAATTAAAGGAAGTAGGTAGTGATGAGGCATTAAATAAATACAAAAATTTTTAATAAATTCTGTAAAAAGCAAATCAAGGCAGCAAAGATTGAGACAGAGAGACTCATTGCCAGAGAGAGTAAAAATAATCCCAAAATATTCTTTAACTACGTAAATGGTAAGAAACTAAAAAATGATAGTGTTGGCCCCCTTAAAAATAGTCTGGGTGAAATGTTGGATGAGAATGAGGAAAAAGCCAATATGCTAAATAACTTTTTTTCATCAGTATTTACAAAAGAAAATCCCATGGCAGCCAATATGATCAGTGATACCAAAAATTCCTCATTAAGTGTCACCTGCTTAACCCAGCAGGAAGTACGGCGGCGTCTAAAAATCACTAAAATTGAGAAATCTCCGGGCCTGGATGGGATTCACCCCCGAGTACTGCAGGAATTAAGTACAGTCATTGATAGACCATTATTTTTAATCTTTAAAGAGTCCATAATAACAGGGTCTGTACCACAGGACTGGCGTATAGCAAATGTGGTGCAAATATTCAAAAAGGGGACAAAAACTGAACTCGGAAATTATAGGCCAGTAAGCTTAACCTCTACTGTGGGTAAAATCCTGGAGGGCATTCTAAGGGATGCTATACTGGAGTATCTGAAGAGGAATAACCTCATGACCCAGTATCAGCACGGGTTTACTAGGGACCGCTCATGTCAGACTAATTTGATCAGCTTCTATGAAGAGGTAAGTTCCGGACTGGACCAAGGGAACCCAGTAGATGTAGTGTATATGGACTTTTCAAAAACTTTTGATACGGTGTCACACAATAGGTTGATACATAAAATGAGAATAATGGGTATAGGGGAAAATATGTGTAAGTGGGTTGAGAGCTGGCTCGAGGATAGGAATCAAAGGGTGGTTATTAATGGAGCACACTCGGACTGGGTCGCGGTTAGCAGTGGGGTACCACAGGGGTCAGTATTGGGCCCTTTTCTTTTTAACATATTTATTAATGACCTTGAAGACACAAAAGAGCACAGTGAGGTCAAAAATACTCTGTTGTAAAAAAAAAAAAAAAATCACAGTAATCAGCAAGTGCTAGTCAAAAGATGTAAAGAAAACAGGGTATTTAGTTGATACGTTTTTTTGCAAAAAAATGTATACTAAGCTGCTCCACCAAATCGTCAAGGTATACCCTTATAGAGCAGTCCTAACTAATGTATAGAATCCCTATCTGATGTATTTAAAACCTGATCATCTGTATAATACCTGTATAAGCAGGGTTCAGAGAAGGACTATCCATGTGGACATGCAGGAGGGAGCAGTTAAATGCAAATGACCCACAGAGGAGTGGTGGACTCCCCAGTCTTGTAGAAACAAGAGAACAATTATAGAACCAGAAACACATGGGACACCTGCACATTGAACAAGTCTGTAGGAACCTGTTCACACCACCAGAAAACTTGAAGACACAAAAGAGCACAGTGAGGTCAAAAATACTCTGTTGTAAAAAAAAAAATCACAGTAATCAGCAAGTGCTAGTCAAAAGATGTAAAGAAAACAGGGTATTTAGTTGATACGTTTTTTTGCAAAAAAATGTATACTAAGCTGCTCCACCAAATCGTCAAGGTATACCCTTATAGAGCAGTCCTAACTAATGTATAGAATCCCTATCTGATGTATTTAAAACCTGATCATCTGTATAATACCTGTATAAGCAGGGTTCAGAGAAGGACTATCCATGTGGACATGCAGGAGGGAGCAGTTAAATGCAAATGACCCACAGAGGAGTGGTGGACTCCCCAGTCTTGTAGAAACAAGAGAACAATTATCGAACCAGAAACACATGGGACACCTGCACATTGAACAAGTCTGTAGGAACCTGTTCACACCACCAGAAAACTTGAAGACACAAAAGAGCACAGTGAGGTCAAAAATACTCTGTTGTAAAAAAAAAAAAATCACAGTAATCAGCAAGTGCTAGTCAAAAGATGTAAAGAAAACAGGGTATTTAGTTGATACGTTTTTTTGCAAAAAAATGTATACTAAGCTGCTCCACCAAATCGTCAAGGTATACCCTTATAGAGCAGTCCTAACTAATGTATAGAATCCCTATCTGATGTATTTAAAACCTGATCATCTGTATAATACCTGTATAAGCAGGGTTCAGAGAAGGACTATCCATGTGGACATGCAGGAGGGAGCAGTTAAATGCAAATGACCCACAGAGGAGTGGTGGACTCCCCAGTCTTGAAGAAACAAGAGAACAATTATAGAACCAGAAACACATGGGACACCTGCACATTGAACAAGTCTGTAGGAACCTGTTCACACCACCAGAAAACTTGAAGACACAAAAGAGCACAGTGAGGTCAAAAATACTCTGTTGTAAAAAAAACACAGAGTATTACAACAGTACAGAGTACAGTATTACAGTATTACAACAGAGTATTTTTGACCTCACTGTGCTCTTTTGTGTCTTCAAGTTTTCTGGTGGTGTGAACAGGTTCCTGAACACAAAAAAACGAACAAAAAGCCAGCTCACCAGACAACCGTTGATGGGTGCACGGAACCTCCACGCCGATCCACGTGGTGAAATATAACAATGAAGAAAAAAGTTGATTCCAGCTCCACAGAGATGCCTTGAATAAAATTGAATCCTTTATTGGTACATTTTTAAAAAGACAAAAGTTGTCATGCTCTCCATAATTAACGGGAAACGAGCTACGCGTTTCGATCTGTTACAGATCTTTTTCAAAGCTACACAAACACAGACAAATCAGCATTTTAACGCTACCACCAACCAATCAATACAAAACACAAAATCATGTGACTAAAAGGTCCTTCTGATACGATACAAAATGATTCTTCTAAAAACAAACCATTTATATAAAAATTCATTTCAATATGAATATGCATGAAAAAGAATGAAAACAAAAATTATGTAAACAGCTCATGATATGATATTAATAATGGTACATTAACTCGTTACGTTTGTTAAGACCGGCTGGAAACCGGGTATTTAAATGAAAGATCCAAAAGGCTTCACGTGTGAGAAGACAACGTTTGAAATTTCCACCTCGCTGAGGTTTGTTAACACGTTCAATGCCATATGCCAAGAAGTATTTAGTACTACACGCATGTTGAGTAATAAAATGTCTAGATGCAGCCGAAACTGATCGAGAAGAATTACCTGCATTTCCTATATCATATAAATGTTCATTGATGCGCACTTTTAGCTTGCGTGATGTACAACCGACATATGACAATTGACACATAGTGCAATCGATTTTATATATCACAAAGGCAGTATTGCAATTGATGTATTGCTTAATAATAAAATTTTGTGATTTGTCAGAATTGGTGAATGACTTATTAACTACCGTATGGGCGCACATTTTACATCTGTTACTACCGCATTTGTAAAACCCATTATGATTTAACCATGTTTTATTTGTATTTTTATGTGGGCAAAACATACTCGGGGAAATTCGGTTGCCTATAGTTGCCGCCCTTCTGGGAATTACATTAATGCCTGTGTCGAGAATTCTCGCCAGGCTTGAATCCTCATAAAGAATAGGTAAAAATTTGTTAATAAGATTTTTAATTTTACTAAATTGAGGACTAAATTGAAAACAAATAAAAGGTTTTTTATTTCTGTCTCTATTTGTTGGATTTGAAACAGATTTATTTGTACTAACTGGTGTAATTAAATCATGACGATCCCTATGATCAACAATTTTGTGAGCCCTGTTTATCATCCAATGTGGATAGTTGCGACGTCTCAATTTATTAGCTGCCAATTCGATTTCATCTTTTAATACTGAATTATCACTACAGTTTCTCTTAACTCTAACAAACTCACCCACCGGTATAGATTGAATGGTATGTGAAGGATGTCCACTCCGGGCATGTAGAATAGAGTTCCCACTAAGAGATTTATGGTGAGTTTTCGTTTCCACAACATGATCAGCGATACCAATTAAATTTAAATCTAAGAAACTAATCTCATTTCGATTAAATCTGTGAGTAAACCGTAAATTATAATCATTCAAATTCAAATAATTAATAAAATCGGGTATGGCAGATACATCGGCGGACCAGATGATAAGTAAATCGTCGATGTATCTGCCATACCAATGAATGCAGGAAAGAAAAGGATTAGAAACCGAAAAAATATAATTGTGCTCCCAAAATGCCATAACTAGGTTAGCCAAAGAGGGTGAAAATTTAGCCCCCATGGCCACACCTGTTTTCTGTAAATAATAACGAGAATCAAATGTGAAAAAATTATGAGTCATAAGAAAAAAAACAACCTGTAAAATATATTGTTTTAAATCCACGGAATAATTACTAAAACTATCCAACTGAAACTGTAAAGCCCGCATAGCTACATGATGTGGAATACATGAATACAATGAGACCACATCGCAGCAGAGCCACGTAAATTTAGCTGACCATGTTTTATCTGAAAAAACTCTCAGGACTTCCCGTGAGTCCTTGATATACCCAGGGATTTTATTTACAAGTGGTTGTAATAGGGAGTCAACCCATTCACAGAGATGCTCATTAGCTGAGCCAATGCCAGATACTATTGGTCTTAATGGGGGGATCCTATCGCTCTTGTGTACTTTAGGTAAACCATGTATGATCGGGCACACAGGATCTTGTACAATTAAATAATCTGATTGTTTTTTAGTTATAACCCCTAAACTGACACCCTCTTCGATTATTTTAGTTGTTTCATCTTTAAATTCCATGGACGGGTTTCCCTTTAGTTCAGTATAGGTAGATGAATCAGACAGCAATTCCATTAACTTGAGATGATAATCAGTTACATTAAGGACAACAACTAAACCACCCTTATCGGACATTTTAACTATAATGTCTTTCATGTCCTGTAATTGATGTAAAGCCTGCCATTGTTTCCCTGAAAAATTATTGTCAAATTCAGACCTATTAAGCGTTACATCCTGATCCAGATTGCGCAATTCTCACTCCATCACCTCCTGGAATCTGTCCATACATTCAGATCTAGACTGGATGGGGTAAAAGATAGGATTCTTTGTTGCAAAATTATAAGATTGGTTAGTTGTCATTGCCTCTACCTGGTTTTCATTATGTAAAGATTGTAAAGAAACTAAAGAAACCTGATCCAAAAAATCCATTCCATGAAATTTATTAGTTGGGGAAAAGATCTCCTGTTGTTGTTGTTCAATATCTCCTGCATTATCCACATTGGTCAAAAAATGTTTTTTGACTGTTAAATTGCGGATGAACTTGTTGATGTCCAGGAGGGTGGAAAATAAGTCAAATTTCTGGCTGGGGACGAAATTCAAACCAAGGGATAAAACCGCTAGTTGATCATTGGTTAGGACTCTAGATGATAAATTCAAAACATTGTCATTATTGTTCACTTGAACATGCGTCTCCTGTTGCGTGTTGTAACACCTTGAGTTTCCACGATGTTTTCTGCCCCCACGTCTTTGGCGTTTTTTGAATGCCGAAAAAACTTTTTTCTTCCACCCACTCCTACATCATTAACAGATACATCCGATAAACTGCGGTTATTGTCCGAAGAATCTGGATCAGAAGAGGTAAAATTCACATGCATTTTTGCTGCCGTTTGTCTGAAGTGAGACTGATTTCTTTTCAAAATAGATCTAGGAGTTCTGTTTATATTCTCCCACTGTCCCCATTCATAGACTTTATTAGTAGCATAGTCATTCATATCTCTAGTAAACTTTCTCTTTTTTCTCTCCATGATCTCATCCTCTAATGTGGAGATATTTTCATGCATTTTCTCCACGAGAGAGTTAAACTGAGACAAGTCCTTATATTGTACTAGTAACGCATTAACATCTTCCATTTGTTTCTGTATTTCCTTCAATTTTGTGTCCTCATATTTGACAATGAGCCTCATAGTACAATATAAGGACTTGTCTCAGTTTAACTCTCTCGTGGAGAAAATGCATGAAAATATCTCCACATTAGAGGATGAGATCATGGAGAGAAAAAAGAGAAAGTTTACTAGAGATATGAATGACTATGCTACTAATAAAGTCTATGAATGGGGACAGTGGGAGAATATAAACAGAACTCCTAGATCTATTTTGAAAAGAAATCAGTCTCACTTCAGACAAACGGCAGCAAAAATGCATGTGAATTTTACCTCTTCTGATCCAGATTCTTCGGACAATAACCGCAGTTTATCGGATGTATCTGTTAATGATGTAGGAGTGGGTGGAAGAAAAAAGTTTTTTCGGCATTCAAAAAACGCCAAAGACGTGGGGGCAGAAAACATCGTGGAAACTCAAGGTGTTACAACACGCAACAGGAGACGCATGTTCAAGTGAACAATAATGACAATGTTTTGAATTTATCATCTAGAGTCCTAACCAATGATCAACTAGCGGTTTTATCCCTTGGTTTGAATTTCGTCCCCAGCCAGAAATTTGACTTATTTTCCACCCTCCTGGACATCAACAAGTTCATCCGCAATTTAACAGTCAAAAAACATTTTTTGACCAATGTGGATAATGCAGGAGATATTGAACAACAACAACAGGAGATCTTTTCCCCAACTAATGAATTTCATGGAATGGATTTTTTGGATCAGGTTTCTTTAGTTTCTTTACAATCTTTACATAATGAAAACCAGGTAGAGGCAATGACAACTAACCAATCTTATAATTTTGCAACAAAGAATCCTATCTTTTACCCCATCCAGTCTAGATCTGAATGTATGGACAGATTCCAGGAGGTGATGGAGCGAGAATTGCGCAATCTGGATCAGGATGTAACGCTTAATAGGTCTGAATTTGACAATAATTTTTCAGGGAAACAATGGCAGGCTTTACATCAATTACAGGACATGAAAGACATTATAGTTAAAATGTCCGATAAGGGTGGTTTAGTTGTTGTCCTTAATGTAACTGATTATCATCTCAAGTTAATGGAATTGCTGTCTGATTCATCTACCTATACTGAACTAAAGGGAAACCCGTCCATGGAATTTAAAGATGAAACAACTAAAATAATCGAAGAGGGTGTCAGTTTAGGGGTTATAACTAAAAAACAATCAGATTATTTAATTGTACAAGATCCTGTGTGCCCGATCATACATGGTTTACCTAAAGTACACAAGAGCGATAGGATCCCCCCATTAAGACCAATAGTATCTGGCATTGGCTCAGCTAATGAGCATCTCTGTGAATGGGTTGACTCCCTATTACAACCACTTGTAAATAAAATCCCTGGGTATATCAAGGACTCACGGGAAGTCCTGAGAGTTTTTTCAGATAAAACATGGTCAGCTAAATTTACGTGGCTCTGCTGCGATGTGGTCTCATTGTATTCATGTATTCCACATCATGTAGCTATGCGGGCTTTACAGTTTCAGTTGGATAGTTTTAGTAATTATTCCGTGGATTTAAAACAATATATTTTACAGGTTGTTTTTTTTCTTATGACTCATAATTTTTTCACATTTGATTCTCGTTATTATTTACAGAAAACAGGTGTGGCCATGGGGGCTAAATTTTCACCCTCTTTGGCTAACCTAGTTATGGCATTTTGGGAGCACAATTATATTTTTTCGGTTTCTAATCCTTTTCTTTCCTGCATTCATTGGTATGGCAGATACATCGACGATTTACTTATCATCTGGTCCGCCGATGTATCTGCCATACCCGATTTTATTAATTATTTGAATTTGAATGATTATAATTTACGGTTTACTCACAGATTTAATCGAAATGAGATTAGTTTCTTAGATTTAAATTTAATTGGTATCGCTGATCATGTTGTGGAAACGAAAACTCACCATAAATCTCTTAGTGGGAACTCTATTCTACATGCCCGGAGTGGACATCCTTCACATACCATTCAATCTATACCGGTGGGTGAGTTTGTTAGAGTTAAGAGAAACTGTAGTGATAATTCAGTATTAAAAGATGAAATCGAATTGGCAGCTAATAAATTGAGACGTCGCAACTATCCACATTGGATGATAAACAGGGCTCACAAAATTGTTGATCATAGGGATCGTCATGATTTAATTACACCAGTTAGTACAAATAAATCTGTTTCAAATCCAACAAATAGAGACAGAAATAAAAAACCTTTTATTTGTTTTCAATTTAGTCCTCAATTTAGTAAAATTAAAAATCTTATTAACAAATTTTTACCTATTCTTTATGAGGATTCAAGCCTGGCGAGAATTCTCGACACAGGCATTAATGTAATTCCCAGAAGGGCGGCAACTATAGGCAACCGAATTTCCCCGAGTATGTTTTGCCCACATAAAAATACAAATAAAACATGGTTAAATCATAATGGGTTTTACAAATGCGGTAGTAACAGATGTAAAATGTGCGCCCATACGGTAGTTAATAAGTCATTCACCAATTCTGACAAATCACAAAATTTTATTATTAAGCAATACATCAATTGCAATACTGCCTTTGTGATATATAAAATCGATTGCACTATGTGTCAATTGTCATATGTCGGTTGTACATCACGCAAGCTAAAAGTGCGCATCAATGAACATTTATATGATATAGGAAATGCAGGTAATTCTTCTCGATCAGTTTCGGCTGCATCTAGACATTTTATTACTCAACATGCGTGTAGTACTAAATACTTCTTGGCATATGGCATTGAACGTGTTAACAAACCTCAGCGAGGTGGAAATTTCAAACGTTGTCTTCTCACACGTGAAGCCTTTTGGATCTTTCATTTAAATACCCGGTTTCCAGCCGGTCTTAACAAACGTAACGAGTTAATGTACCATTATTAATATCATATCATGAGCTGTTTACATAATTTTTGTTTTCATTCTTTTTCATGCATATTCATATTGAAATGAATTTTTATATAAATGGTTTGTTTTTAGAAGAATCATTTTGTATCGTATCAGAAGGACCTTTTAGTCACATGATTTTGTGTTTTGTATTGATTGGTTGGTGGTAGCGTTAAAATGCTGATTTGTCTGTGTTTGTGTAGCTTTGAAAAAGATCTGTAACAGATCGAAACGCGTAGCTCGTTTCCCGTTAATTATGGAGAGCATGACAACTTTTGTCTTTTTAAAAATGTACCAATAAAGGATTCAATTTTATTCAAGGCATCTCTGTGGAGCTGGAATCAACTTTTTTCTTCATTGAACAGGTTCCTACAGACTTGTTCAATGTGCAGGTGTCCCATGTGTTTCTGGTTCGATAATTGTTCTCTTGTTTCTACAAGACTGGGGAGTCCACCACTCCTCTGTGGGTCATTTGCATTTAACTGCTCCCTCCTGCATGTCCACATGGATAGTCCTTCTCTGAACCCTGCTTATACAGGTATTATACAGATGATCAGGTTTTAAATACATCAGATAGGGATTCTATACATTAGTTAGGACTGCTCTATAAGGGTATACCTTGACGATTTGGTGGAGCAGCTTAGTATACATTTTTTTGCAAAAAAACGTATCAACTAAATACCCTGTTTTCTTTACATCTTTTGACTAGCACTTGCTGATTACTGTGATTTTTTTTTTTTTTACAACAGAGTATTTTTGACTTCACTGTGCTCTTTTGTGTCTTCAAGTTTTCTGGTGGTGTGAACAGGTTCCTACAGACTTGTTCAATGTGCAGGTGTCCCATGTGTTTCTGGTTCTATAATTGTTCTCTTGTTTCTACAAGACTGGGGAGTCCACCACTCCTCTGTGGGTCATTTGCATTTAACTGCTCCCTCCTGCATGTCCACATGGATAGTCCTTCTCTGAACCCTGCTTATACAGGTATTATACAGATGATCAGGTTTTAAATACATCAGATAGGGATTCTATACATTAGTTAGGACTGCTCTATAAGGGTATACCTTGACGATTTGGTGGAGCAGCTTAGTATACATTTTTTTGCAAAAAAACGTATCAACTAAATACCCTGTTTTCTTTACATCTTTTGACTAGCACTTGCTGATTACTGTGATTTTTTTTTTTTTTTTTTTACAACAGAGTATTTTTGACCTCACTGTGCTCTTTTGTGTCTTCAAGTTTTCTGGTGGTGTGAACAGGTTCCTACAGACTTGTTCAATGTGCAGGTGTCCCATGTGTTTCTGGTTCTATTTATTAATGACCTTGTAGGGGGCATTCAGAGTAGAATTTCAATATTTGCAGATGACACTAAACTTTGCAGGGTAATCAATACAGGGGAGGACAATTTAATATTACAGGATGATTTATGTAAACTAGAAGCTTGGACTGATAAATGGCAAATGAGCTTTAATGGGGATAAATGTAAGGTCATGCACTTGGGTAGAAGTAATAAGATGTATAACTATGTGCTTAATTCTAAAACTCTGGGCAAAACCGTCAATGAAACGGGTGTATGTGTGGATGACAAACTCATATTCAGTGGCCAGTGTCAGGCAGCTGCTACAAAGGCAAATAAAATAATGGGATGCATTAAAAGAGGCATAGATGCTCATGAGGAGAACATAATTTTACCTCTATACAAGTCACTAGTTAGATCACACTTAGAATACTGTGCACAGTTCTGGTCTCCGGTGTATAAGAAAGACATAGCTGAACTGGAGCGGGTGCAGAGAAGAGTGACCAAGGTTATTAGAGGACTGCGGGGTCTGTTATACCAGGATAGGTTATTATTACACTTGGGGCTATTTAGTTTGGAAAAACGAAGACTAAGGGGTGATCTTATTTTAATGTATAAATATATGAGGGGACAGTACAAAGACCTTTCTGATGATCTTTTTAATCATAGACCTGAGACAGGGACAAGGGGCCATCCTCTACGTCTGGAGGAAAGAAGGTTTAAGCATAATAACAGACGCGGATGCTTTACTGTAAGAGCAGTGAGACTATGGAACTCTCTGCCGTATGATGTTGTAATGAGTGATTCATTACTTAAATTTAAGAGGGGACTGGATACCTTTCTGGAAAAGTGTAATGTTGCAGGATATATACACTAGATTCCTTGATTGGGCGTTGATCCAGGGAACTAGTCTGATTGCCGTATGTGGGGTCGGGAATGAATTTTTTTTCCCCAATGTGGAGCTTACTCTTTGCCACATGGGTTTTTTTTTGCCTTCCTCTGGATCAACATGTTAGGGCATGTTAGGTTAGGCTATGGGTTGAACTAGATGGACTTAAAGTCTTCCTTCAACCTTAATAACTATGTAACTACTTGGATTTTGGAGGCTTCACATCTTGGCAGGAAAGTTATGCGTACTAGACCCTCGGAAGTAGAGCATTGCTGAAATAGGGCATAATAAAGGTGTAACTTCATGGGCTATATTGCAAAATCTGTAAAAGGTTTCTCCACCAATTTTCATGGGTATCAAAGTCCAACCCAACAAAAACACAATACCACTCATAAAATACATTTCGGTAGCTAAAACCATGGAAATCTGCATATAGAAATCATGGGGCCCCATCACGAAAATTCAAATTGATGGAAGCTTGAAGGGGCTGTCCTATGAACAATATTGATCACCTATCCACAGGATAGATGAAAAATATATGATTCCATCAGGTCCGGCTGCCAAAAGCCCCACTGATCCTAAGTTTTGAAGTCCCAAAATACACTGTGTGGATTGAGCCTTAGTGAGCATGTGTGACCACTGCTCTGTTAACTTCCTCTACAGTAGAGGTGGTCGCACATGTGCAGAAACACTTCATTCACACAATAGGCTTGGATCTCAGGTTCAGGTATCAGCTTTAGGACCTTCATAATTTTTGTTTATGGTAGACTCTTTAACAAAGGGAGTAGATAGCAATCTTCTGGAATCCTTGGGAAAATCTGGGAGCAATTCTTCTGTAGCTCCTCGACACGGAATATTCAGCACTATATAGATCTCATTGAAAACAATTAATTGTCACATATGACATGTCCTCCAGAGATGACCTTTCTGTGGTTCCAATATGGATAATAAAGAAGGGTCCTAATGTCAGACCACCCTCTATTAACCCCGAAGGACATAAACCGAGTATTAAAAAGCAGATTTTCTAAACCTTTAGCTAAAACTCTCCTAGCATTTAGAAAATGTCACTTAGGCTCTTGGTATAAGAGACAAATTGTAATTTCTTTAATCTCGTTTGTTGCTCGAAAGTGCAGAAATATAATAAAACAAAGCTTCCTTTGTTCAGAGCGTGGCCGGTCCGGCATCGCTGGAAGTTACAGACTTATCTTCATTGAGCAGTTTTGCCTTCTCTGACATTAGCTGGAAGCATTGTCATGATTATTGTATTGTAGTTGAGTTTACTGAGTAAAATGAAAAAGCTGAAAAATGTAACTGCGAGGCTGGAGGGACTTCAGAGAAGAGTCCCGCTTCAGATGGACACTATGAAGAGGGGAATATTATTATTATGGAGAGCAAAATGTCCCGAAGCTGGAGCCAAATAGGTTTTATTTAAGTTATACTTCATCCAAAACAATCACAATGACACTTACATGAACCAACACTGGAAGAATCATCTAAAAGAGGTGTCTAAAGTGTAGGAAACCCATTAAAATGTATAGAAATCTGACAAGTGTGTCAATGCCACCAGGACATGGTTCTTGGTTGCAAGCCTGAGGTTATTGCACCCTTTTTGTTTGCTACGGTCTGTGCCCATGTAGAGGGGGGACCCTGCTTAAGTTTCAACCGTCTTCCTTAGCCATAAAAGTGAGAGAGATTTTGGCCAAATTAAGGATCCATATAATTCTTGCATACACATCAACCCAAAAGAGAGTAGAAAGTCTTTGCCAGACTCCTCTAGAAATTACTTATAACCCTGAAACCGAAAGTTTCGGAAATTCCATCTGCCCTATTCATTTCTCCCCAACATCATCTGTTAAAGGAAGAGTCTGGTCTTGTCGAAATCGGTCAAATTGGCTGACCTCCATCTGATGTCTCTGGGGGCCTGAAGGCCACATCCAGCAATGTCAATTTGTTAAGATACCAAGAGCAAGAAGAAGACATCAGTCCTGGCAGCCAATTTATACAGGAATATACTTGCTAACATTTCATTGCTCTCAGAACTGTCGAGAAACTCCCCCAAAATGCCTTCTTTCGGACGGGGTTTGCATAAGCACCCTCTTTTAAAAGGTCGCTTCCAGAATTCTCCCATCCAAATCAGGATTGTTGGCAAGTATGGAGGGATTGTCCCGCCAAGCCTTGTCTACTAAGTGAGGTTCCTACCTGGTCCTGGCTCTCTTTTCTGGTACTTAGTTCCTGAATCTGACTTTTGATTGCCACTGATCCTGACCTCGGCCTTCCTGCATACCTCTGATGTCATGTACTTGGGATTGTTCATTTCATACCTGTTGTCTAGAATCAACTTTGTTTGGTTCCTTATTATGCCCTCTTCTTAACCTATAGTCTGTCATAACCTGACCCTTGGCTAAATTCCAAGCTACAGAATAATTGTTGTTGCCACCAATCCACGACTTATCATGGAACAATGACCTGATGATCCTCCTGCAGAAAAGTCCATGCCTCCTACGGGATAAGGGTGAACATCAAAGTCCAACGCATCACATGGTTTATGGCTCCGATAACCACATTTCCAGTAATGACCATATAAATGAGCAATGGGCCAACCTTAGATTGGACACCACTTCTCTAATTGCCAATATTGAGATTCTTCATTATGAATCCATTGCATGGCCTTGCTTGGTACAACTCTGGTCAATATGGTGAGTTCGTAGGTGAATGCTCTTTTTCCTTCCCAAAAATCCAACCACATGATTCCTTAGAAATTATCGTTCTCTCCCGTGCCCCCAAATAACAATATTGGTGTAAATTTTAGAAAAATTCAAAGTAAGAAAAGTTCTTTGTCCCTATGTCAGATGTTTTATACGAGGAAAGCTTAATGTCTCCTTCAAAACTACAGTAAAAGTGATCCCATACATAAACCTCCAAATAACCAATTTTTTTGTCCTCAACGATAATGACCCCCTTTCGGCTCAATGCAAAAGGCTCAAATATTAAGCGACAGGTTTCCACGTCAAGAGTGAGCATAAAAAAACGGCTTAATGAATGTGCAAATCCTTTGAATACAAGGCAAAGCCTTCATGGAAGACGCGGGGAGCGCAATTTAAATACATTTATTGCATGAAGTTAAATTAAGTGGCTAAAAGTGGAACGGATAGAAATTGCCGTACGACTATTCACACTCGAAAGGAGACTATGCCTGCAACCCACAAAGCCTCGGCATGACTGCACTACATTAGTGGTATTATCATTTGTTTGCTATATTCATAATATTTCCCATAGCTGTGCACTGAAAGCTTAATAACATGACAAGGGTAATGCTACTGTTCAAGCAGAAAGGAGCAAGACTGGTTTCCAGAACGAAATGATACGGTACGTCCAATGCAACCCTTATGCTACATTCAGATGATAGGGAAGGGTTCCCTGGACGTATGCCCTTTCCATTAACAAAGGTTTAGACAATAAGCAGCATATCTCTTGGCCCTGGGGGTATTGTAGTACTCACAATGATAAGAAGATGCAATGGATGCCCGTGGATATGCATGGGTGCCCTGCAAGGCTTCGGCTCCCCTATGCACAAGCAGTCATGGAAAATAGATGATTACGTAGGAGAAGCAATAGCCCCATGATTAGAATTTCTAAGAGGGATCTTCAGTCAGACGTGATGATCCTTGGCTCCATTATACCATGACCCTGGGCTCCACTATACAGTGACCCTGGGCTCCAATATACAGTGACCCTGGGCTCCACTATACAGTGACAATGGGCTCCATTATACCTCTAACCTTGGTCTCCATTATACCTTGAAATTGGGCTCCATTATACCATGATCTTTGGCTCCATTATACCATGATCCTGGGATCCAATACACCATGATCGTGGGTGCCATTACACCATGAACCTTGGCTCCAATATACCATGACCATTGGCTCCATTATACCATGACCCTGGGCTCCACTATACAGTGATCCTGTGCTCCAGTATACCACGACGCTGGGCTCCATTATACTATGATCCTGGACTCCATTATACTATATTCCTGGGCTCCATTATACTATGACCCTTGGCTTCATTATAACTTGACCACTAGCTCCATTACACCACGACCCTTGGCTTCATTATAGCATTTTGTTCTCCATTCTACATTATACCATGACCAATGGCTCCATTATACCACAACCATTGCCTCCATTATACCATGACCCTTGGCTCCATTAAACAATGACCCTTGACTTCATTATACCATGACCCTTGACTCCATTATACCATGACCTTTTGGCTCGATTATAACACGATTCTTGGCTCCATTATACCATGACCCTTGGCTCCATTATACCATGATTCTTGGCTCCATTATACCACGACCCTTGGCTCCATTATACCATGACCTTTTGGCTCCATTATAACATGATTCTTGGCTCCATTATACCATGACCCTTGGCTCCATTATACCATGATTCTTGGCTCCATTATACCACGACCCTTGGCTCCAGTATACCATCATCCTTGACTTCATTATACCATGACCCTTGACTCCATTATACCATGACCTTTTGCTCCATTATACCACGACCCTTGGCTCCATTATACCATGATTCTTGGCTCCATTATACCACAACCTTTGACTCCATTATACTGTAATTCTTGGCTCCATTACACCACGACTAGTGTTGAGCATTCCGATACCGCAAGTATCGGGTATCGGCCGATACGTGCGGTATCGGAATGCCGATACCGAGTTCCGATATTTTTGTGGTATCGGAAATCAGAATCGGAAGTTCCCAGTGTATGGTTCCCAGGGTCTGGAGGAGAGGAGACTCTCCTTCAGGCCCTGGGAACCATATTCATGTAAAAAATAAAGAATTAAAATAAAAAATATGGATATACTCACCCGTCCGGCGGCCCCTGGACCTTACCGATTGTAACCGACAGCCTCTGTTCCTAAGAATGAGGAGTTTAGGACCCTCGATGACGTCGCGGCTTGTGATTGGTCGCGTGCCGCTCATGTGACCGCTCACGCGACCAATCACAAGCCGCAACATCATCGAGGGTCCTAAACTCCTCATTCTTAGGAACAGAGGCTGCCGGTTACAATCGGTAAGGTCCAGGGGCCGCCGGACGGGTGAGTATATCCATATTTTTTATTTTAATTCTTTATTTTTTACATGAATATGGATCCCAGGGCCTGAAGGAGAGTTTCCTCTCCTTCAGACCCTGGGAACCATCCAGGATAGCTTCCGATACTTGTGTCCCATTGACTTGTATTGGTATCGGTATCGGCGATATCCGATATTTTTCGGGTATCGGCCGATACTATCCGATACCGATACTTTCAAGTATCAGAAGGTATCGCTCAACACTAACCATGACCCTTGGCTCCATTATACCATGGTTCTTGGCTCCATTATACCACGACCCTTGGCTCCATTATACCACGATTCTTGGCTCCATTATACCACGACCCTTGACTCATTATACCACGACCCTTGGCTTCATTATACCATGAGCCTGGGCTCCACTATACAGTGACCCTGTGCTCCATTATACGATGATGCTGAGCTCCATTATACTATGATCCTGGGCTCCGTTATACCATGATCGTGGGCTCCATTATACCATGACTCTTGGCTTCATTATAATTTGACCACTGGCTCCATTACACCATGACCCTTGGCTCCATTATAGCATGTTGTTCTCCATTCTACATTATACGATGAACAATGGCTCCATTATACCACAACCATTGCCTCCATTATAATACAATTCTTGGCTCCATTTTACCACGACCCTTGGCTCCATTATACCATGATTCTTGGCTCCATTATATCACGACCCTTGGCTCCATTATACCATGACCCTTGGCTCCATTATACCACGATTCTTGGCTCCATTATACCACGACCCTTGGCTCCATTATACCAGGACCCTTGGCTCCATTATACCATGACCTTGGGCTCCATTATACCAGGACCCTTGGCTCCATTATATCTCAACACTTGGCTACATTAAACCACAAACCGTGGCTCCATTATATCTCAACGCTTGGCTCCATTATACCACAAACCTTGGCTATGTTATACCATGACCCTGGGCTCTATTATACAACTACCCTTGGCTACATTATACCATGACCATTGGCTCCATTATACCATGACCCTTGGCTCCATTATACCACGACCCTTGGCTCTGTTATATCACGATTCTTGGCTCCATTATACCTCAACCATGGCTCCATTATACCATGACCCTTGGCTACATTATACCATGACCCTAGGTTCTATTATACCATGACCCTTGGCTCCATTATACCATGACCCTGGGCTCCATTATACCACGACCCTTGGCTCCATTATAGCATGACCCTTGGCTCCATTATACCACGACCCTTGGGTCCATAATACCATGATTCTTAACTCCATTATACCATGACCCTTGGCTCCATTATATCAGAACACTTGGCTCTATTATACCATGACCCTTGACTCCATTATACCTTGACCTTTGGCTCCATTATACCACGACCCTTGGCTCCATTATACCATGATTCTTGGCTCCATTATACCATGATTCTTGGCTCCATTATATCGTGATTCTTGGCTCCATTATATCGTGATTCTTGGCTCCATTACACCACGACCCTTGGCTCCATTATACTATGACCCTTGGCTCCATTATATCACGATTCTTGGTTCCATTATACCTCAACCCTTGGCTACATTATATCACGCCACTTGGCTCTATTATACCACGACCCTTGGCTCAATTATACCATGGCCCTTGGCTCCATTATACCATGACCTTTGGCTCCATTATTCCACGATTCTTGGCTGCATTATACCACGATTCTTGGCTCCATTATACCATGAACCTTGGCTCCATTATACCATGATTCCTGGCTCCATTATACCACGAAATTTGGCTCCATTATACCTCAACCCATGGCCACATTATAACATGACCCTGGTTTCTATTATACCACGACCCTTGGCTCCATTACACCTCAACCCATGGCTACATTATACCATGACCCTGGGTTCTATTATACCATGACCCTTGGCTCCATTATACCATGACCCTGGGCTCCATTATACAATGACCCTTGGCTCCGTTATACCGCGACCCTTGGGTCCATTATACCACGATTCTTGGCTCCATTATACCATGACCCTTGGCTCTATTATACCATGATTCTTGGCTCCATTATGCCACGACCCTTGACTCCATTATACCTCAACTCTTGGCTCCATTATACTATGACCCTTGGCTCTATTATACTATGACCCTTGGCTCTATTATACTATGACCCTTGGCTCCATTATACCATGATTCTTGGCTCCATTATGCCACGACTCTTGACTCCATTATACCTCAACTCTTGGCTCCATTATACCATGACCCTTGGCTCCATTATGCCATGACCCTTGGCTCCATTATACCACGACCCTTGGCTCCATTATACCACGAACCGTGGCTCCATTATGCCATGATTCTTGGCTCCATTATACCATGAAAACTTGGCTCCATTATACCATGACTTTTGGCTCAATTATACCATGACCCTTGACTCCATTATACCTCAACCCATGGGTACATTATACCATGACCCTGGGTTCTAGTATACCACAACCCTTGGCTCCATTATACAATGACCTGTTATGACCCCAATGGCAGAGGGTCTCAGGAATAAATACCAAGTCTGCAAACATAAAAAACCAGCTCATAGGGCAGTGGTAACTGGGCTGACCATATATCTAACCCTAGCACCACAAATAGAAGTAGCCGGGGAACGTGCCTACGTTGGTTCTAGACGTCTCGCGCCAGCCGGAGAACTAACTAACCCTAGAAGGGAAAAGAAAGACCTTTCTTGCCTCCAGAGAAAAGATCCCAAAAGTTGGATACAAGCCCCCAACAAATAATAACAGTGAGGTAAGAGGAAAAGACAAACATAAGCATGAGCTAGGTATTTAGCAAAGAGAGGCCCACTAGCTAACAGCAGAATATAGCAAGATGACTTATATGGTCAGCAAAAACCCTATTAAAATATTCACGCTGGATATTCAAGAACCCCCGAACCGACTAACGGCCGGGGGGAGAACACCAGCCCCCTAGAGCTTCCAGCAAAGTCAGAAATTACATTTAGTACAAGCTGGACAAAAATAGAAGCAAAGCAAGTAACTCAAAAAACAAAGAAGCAAGACTTAGCTTAATTTTGCAAGAGCCAGGACCAGCAGACAGGAGCAACAGAAGGATCTGATTACAACGATGCCAGGCACTGGACTAAGGATCCAGGAAGTTAATATAGCGACACCCCTGTACTAACGACCCAGGTGAGTTCCAAACAGAAGAAAGACAATCCCAGAGTCATACCACTAGTGACCACAAGAGGGAGCCCAAAAAGTCAATTCACAACAGTACCCCCCCCCTTAAGGAGGGGTCACCGAACCCTCACCAAGACCACCAGGGCGATCAGGATGAGCAGCGTGAAAGGCACGAACTAAATCGGCCGCATGCACATCAGAGGCAACCACCCAGGAATTATCCTCCTGACCATAGCCCTTCCACTTGACCAGATACTGAAGCCTCCGCCTGGAGAGACGAGAATCCAAGATCTTCTCCACCACGTATTCCAACTCGCCCTCAACCAACACCGGAGCAGGAGGCTCAACAGAAGGAACCACAGGCACAACGTACCTCCGCAACAAAGACCTATGGAACACGTTGTGAATGGCAAACGACACCGGAAGATCCAAGCGGAAGGACACAGGATTAAGGATTTCCAATATCTTGTAAGGACCGATAAAGCGAGGCTTAAATTTAGGAGAGGAGACCTTCATAGGAACAAATCGAGAAGACAGCCATACCAAATCCCCAACACGAAGTCGGGGACCCACACCATGGCGGCGGTTGGCAAAACGCTGAGCCTTCTCTTGTGACAACTTTAAGTTGTTCACCACATGATTCCAGATCTGCTGCAACCTATCCACCACAGAATCTACCCCAGGACAGTCAGAAGGCTCCACATGTCCCGAGGAAAAACGAGGATGGAAACCAGAGTTGCAGAAAAATGGCGAAACCAATGTAGCGGAACTAGCCCGATTATTAAGGGCAAACTCAGCCAACGGCAAGAAGGTCACCCAATCATCCTGATCCGCAGAAACAAAACACCTCAAATAAGCCTCCAGAGTCTGATTAGTTCGCTCCGTTTGTCCATTAGTCTGAGGATGAAAGGCAGACGAAAACGACAACTCAATGCCCATCCTAGCACAAAAGGATCGCCAGAACCTGGAAACAAACTGGGATCCTCTGTCAGACACAATATTCTCAGGAATGCCGTGTAAACGAACCACATTCTGAAAGAACACAGGAACCAGATCGGAAGAGGAAGGCAGCTTAGGCAAAGGTACCAAATGGACCATCTTAGAAAAGTGATCACATACCACCCAGATGACAGACATGCCCTGAGACACCGGGAGATCTGAAATGAAATCCATGGAAATGTGTGTCCAAGGCCTCTTCGGGACAGGCAAGGGCAAGAGCAACCCGCTGGCACGCGAACAGCAAGGCTTAGCTCGAGCACAAGTCCCACAGGACTGCACAAACGACCGCACATCCCGTGACAAGGAAGGCCACCAAAAGGACCTAGCCACCAGATCTCTGGTGCCAAAAATTCCCGGATGCCCTGCCAACACCGAGGAATGAACCTCGGAAATGACTCTGCTGGTCCACTTATCAGGAACAAACAGTCTGTCAGGTGGACAAGAGTCAGGTCTACCAGCCTGAAATCTCTGCAACACACGTCGCAAATCTGGAGAAATGGCTGACAAGATAACTCCCTCTTTAAGAATACCAACTGGTTCTGCGACTCCCGGAGAGTCAGGCACAAAGCTCCTTGAAAGAGCATCAGCCTTCACATTCTTTGAACCTGGTAAATACGAGACCACGAAGTCAAAACGGGAGAAAAACAATGACCAGCGGGCCTGTCTAGGATTCAGGCGTTTAGCAGACTCGAGATACATCAAATTTTTGTGATCAGTCAAGACCACCACACGATGTTTAGCACCCTCGAGCCAATGACGCCACTCCTCAAATGCCCACTTCATGGCCAACAACTCCCGATTGCCAACATCATAATTCCGCTCAGCAGGCGAAAACTTCCTCGAGAAAAAGGCACAAGGTCTCATCACAGAGCAACCAGGGCCTCTCTGCGACAAAACGGCCCCTGCCCCAATCTCAGAAGCATCCACTTCAACCTGAAAGGGAAGTGAGACATCAGGCTGGCACAAAACAGGCGCCGAAGTAAACCGGCGCTTCAACTCCTGGAAAGCCTCCACGGCTGCAGGAGCCCAGTTAGCAACATCAGAACCTTTCTTGGTCATATCCGTCAAAGGTTTAGCAATACTAGAAAAATTAGCAATAAAACGACGGTAGAAGTTAGCAAAACCCAAGAACTTCTGAAGACTCTTAACTGACGTGGGCTGAGTCCAATCATGAATAGCACGGACCTTGACTGGGTCCATCTCCACCGCAGAAGGGGAAAAAATAAACCCCAAAAAGGGAACCTTCTGTACTCCAAAGAGACACTTTGAGCCCTTAACAAATAAAGCATTCTCACGCAAAACCTGAAACACCATCCTGACCTGCTCTACATGCGAGTCCCAGTCATCAGAAAAAACCAGAATATCATCCAGATAAACGATCATAAACTTATCCAGATACTTCCGGAAAATATCATGCATAAAGGACTGAAACACTGAAGGAGCATTAGAGAGCCCAAAAGGCATCACCAAGTACTCAAAATGACCTTCAGGCGTATTAAACGCGGTTTTCCATTCATCTCCTCGCTTAATGCGCACAAGGTTGTACGCACCACGAAGATCTATCTTGGTGAACCACTTGGCACCTTTAATTCGGGCAAACAAGTCTGACAACAGAGGCAAAGGGTACTGAAATTTAACAGTGATCTTATTCAAAAGCCGATAGTCAATACAAGGTCTCAAAGATCCGTCCTTCTTGGCCACAAAAAAGAATCCCGCACCAAGAGGGGAAGAGGAAGGACGGATATGCCCCTTCTCCAGAGATTCCTTGATATACGAACGCATTGCGGTATGCTCAGGTACAGACAGATTAAATAGTCTTCCCTTAGGAAATTTGCTACCTGGGATCAAATCTATGGCACAGTCACAGTCCCTATGAGGAGGCAGAACACTGGACCTGGACTCGCTGAACACATCCTGATAATCAGACAAATACTCAGGAACTTCTGAAGGAGTAGAGGAAGCAATAGACACCGGCGGGGAATCACCATGAATACCCTGACAGCCCCAACTTGACACAGACATTGACTTCCAATCCAAGACTGGATTATGAGTCTGCAACCATGGCAAACCCAAAACGACCAAATCATGCATTTTATGCAGAACAAGAAAACGAATCACCTCCCGATGTTCAGGAGTCATGCACATGGTTACCTGTGTCCAAAACTGCGGTTTATTTTCCGCCAATGGCGTAGCATCAATACCTCTAAGAGGGATAGGATTTACCAAAGGCTCAAGAACAAAACCACAGCGCTTGGCAAACGACAGATCCATAAGACTCAGGGCAGCACCTGAATCCACAAACGCCATAACAGGGTAGGAGGACAATGAGCAAATTAAAGTTACAAACAAAATAAATTTAGGTTGCAAATTACCAATGGCGACAGGACTAACAACCCTAGTTAGGCGTTTAGAGCATGCTGATATAACATGTGTAGAATCACCACAGTAAAAACACAACCCATTCTGTCGTCTATGATTTTTCCGTTCATTTCTAGTCTGAATTCTACCACATTGCATTAAATCAGGTGTTTGTTCAGACAACACCACCAGAGGATTCGCGGCTTTGCGCTCCCGCAAACGCCGGTCAATTTGAATAGCCAGCGCCATGGAATCATTCAGACTTGTAGGAATGGAGAAACCCACCATGACATTCTTAATGGCTTCAGAAAGGCCATTTCTGAAATTTGCGGCCAGAGCACACTCATTCCACTGAGTAAGCACGGACCATTTCCGAAATTTTTGGCAATACACTTCAGCTTCATCCTGACCCTGAGAAATAGCCAGCAAGGCTTTTTCTGCCTGAATTTCAAGATTGGGTTCCTCGTAAAGCAATCCGAGCGCCAGAAAAAACGCATCAATATTTGCCAATGCCGGATCTCCTGGCGCTAGCGAGAAGGCCCAATCCTGAGGGTCGCCCCGTAAAAAAGAGATAACAATTTTAACTTGCTGAGCTGAGTCTCCAGATGAACGGGGTCTCAGAGATAGAAACAATTTACAATTATCCCTGAAATTCCTAAACTTAAATCGGTCTCCAGAAAACAGTTCAGGAATAGGTATTTTAGGTTCAGACATAGGACTACTGGTAACAAAATCTTGTATGCTTTGCACACGAGCAGCAAGCTGGTCCACACTTGTAATCAAGGTCTGGATATTCATGTCTGCAGCAAGCTCAAGCCACTCAGAGGTAAAGGGGAGGAAGAGAGGAAAAAAAAAAAAATTCAGAATTTCCTTTCTTATATCCCACTTCTGCAATGCATTAAACATTCAATGTTGGCCTGGCATACTGTTATGACCCCAATGGCAGAGGGTCTCAGGAATAAATACCAAGTCTGCAAACATAAAAAACCAGCTCATAGGGCAGTGGTAACTGGGCTGACCATATATCTAATCCTAGCACCACAAATAGAAGTAGCCGGGGAACGTGCCTACGTTGGTTCTAGACGTCTCGCGCCAGCCGGAGAACTAACTAACCCTAGAAGGGAAAAGAAAGACCTTTCTTGCCTCCAGAGAAAAGATCCCAAAAGTTGGATACAAGCCCCAAACAAATAATAACGGTGAGGTAAGAGGTAAAGACAAACATAAGCATGAGCTAGGTATTTAGCAAAGAGAGGCCCACTAGCTAACAGCAGAATATAGCAAGATGACTTATATGGTCAGCAAAAACCCTATTAAAATATCCACGCTGGATATTCAAGAACCCCCGACTAACGGCCGGGGGGAGAACACCAGCCCCCTAGAGCTTCCAGCAAAGTCAGAAATTACATTTAGTACAAGGTGGACAAAAATAGAAGCAAAGCAAGTAACTCAAAAAACAAAGAAGCAAGACTTAGCTTAATTTTGCAAGAGCCAGGACCAGCAGACAGGAGCAACAGAAGGATCTGATTACAACGATGCCAGGCACTGGACTAAGGATCCAGGAAGTTAATATAGCGACACCCCTGGACTAACGACCCAGGTGAGTTCCAAACAGAAGAAAGACAATCCCAGAGTCATACCACTAGTGACCACAAGAGGGAGCCCAAAAAGTCAATTCACAACAATGACCCTGGGCTCCATTATACCACGACCCTTGGAACCATTATACCACGATTCTTGGCTCCATTATACCACAGCCCTTGGCTCCATTATACCATGATTCTTGGCTCCATTATGCCACGACCCTTGACTCCATTATACCTCAACTCTTGGCTCCATTATACCATGACCCTTGGCTCCATTATACCATGACCCTTGGCTACATTATACTATGACCCTTGGCTCCATTATACCACGATTCTTGGCTCCATTATACCACAACCCTGGGCTCCATTATATCATGACCCTTGACTCCATTATACTATAACCCTTGGCTGCATTATACCATGACCCTTGGCTCAATTATACCGTGACTCTTGGCTCCAATACACCATGACCCTTGGCTCCATTATACCATGACCCTTGGCTACATTATTCCATGACCCTGGGCTCCATTATACCACGGCCCTGGGCTCCATTATACTACAACTCTTGGCTCCATTATACCTCAATCCTTGGCTCCATTATACCACTACCCTTGGCTCCATTATACCATGACCCTTGGCTCCATTATACCATGACCCTTGGCTCCATTATACTTTTTTGACCCCCAGATCTCTTCTTCCTTCCCATGGCCACCAAGTTCCCGGTCATTTCTCCCTTATGTACCATTAATGCACATCTAGTTATAAGCATACAACATTCATATAAAAATAGATTAATTAAGGTTGACTAATTGGTTAAGGAACTGGGGAACAATCAATGACCAGGGAGATAATAAGCCTTAGGCTAGGTTCACATTGCGTTAGTGCAGTTCGTTCAGTGCATACGCTAATGGACTGTGCTTACGCAAGTGCCGACTTTGGCACAGCGCTAGCGCAGATGGAGCATCTGCTAGCTCCATCTGCGCTAGCAGTGACGGGCGCGGAAACGCTGCAGCCCGCGTCTCGGGTCCGTCACTCAATGACGGCACATCGCCTAGCGCACGCCCATTGTGGGCGTGCGCTAGCGATGCATCCGACATTGCTTTCAATAGCGGCGTTAACCCTAGAACGCATACCTGGGGCCTCGCAGGCCTGCCAGGTTACTTGTTTTCTATTTTCTGTAAAAGTACTTTAGTTAGAATTTTGAAAATCTAGGTAATCCTCAGGTATATAGTTGTTAGTAATTTCCAGTTATTCATATATTTTTATGTTACAGACATTTCGGTATAACAACCTTTTTTTGGGACTACCCCATATTCACGCACCTGGGGCCTTTTTAGGCCTGTACTAGGTTTACATGTGATACTCAGTCTTTTTGTCTGTATTGTTGCTGAGGAAGAACTTTTATGACTCTGCTATTGCTGCTATTGCTGGGAAGAGTGTGGATTCTGCATTCCTTTTTTCCAATATCCTTGATGTGTCAGCCCTCAATAGCTACATTGTTTATTGTCAAACTAATCCAGAATTCCATGCCAACAGGAAAGACAAGAGACGTCTATTTTTGACAGAACTTTGTTATGAACTTTTGATGCCTACTATGATGGAGAGAAGCAGCATGATATGCTTATCAAGGCAAATTACGGAGGCAATGATCCGATGTGGAATACGCTTTCTGGAATATCCAGAGCAAAGAGAAAAAAAAAGAAAGTGCTGCTATATTTGTCCAGCAAAGAAGGATAGAAAATCGGAGCGTTTCTGTTCTACTTGCAGACAAAATGTATGCAAGGAACATTCAGCCGAAAAAATAATATGCGAGAATTGTCGGGGGAATATGTAAAGTTACAAATAAATATTCCTGCACCAAGTTTGCTACAACCAAAAAATGTTTTCATAAAAAAATTACATATAGAATGCCTATATTTGGCGTGCCCGTTTACTTACTTTTTTGTTGTTTTATGCACATAATTATGTTTTGAAATATGCACATCTTAGGCTGTGTTCCCAGTAGCGCTGGGGTTCGCCAGAAGGGGATCCATAATGGATCTGACCTCCTGGTAACTCCAGGATTCCGCCAGCCTTAGCTGGGGTCACCAGGAGGTCAGATCCATTACGGAGCCCCTCCTGGCGGACCCCAGCGCTAGTTGGAATGCATCCTTACCTTGCAATTGTAAAATAAATTTTGAACAGTATTTTTATTTGAGTTATTCCGTGTTATTTGCACACAGGCCTAAAAGGCCCCAGGTGCGTGTATATGGGGTAGTCCCCAAAAAAGGTTGTTATACCGAAATGCCTATAACATGAAAATATATAAACAACTGGAAATTACTAACAACTATATACCTGAGGAATACCTAGAGTTTCAAAATTCTAACTAAAGTAATTTTACAGAAAATAGAAAACAAGTAACCTGGCAGGCCTGCGAGGCCTTAGCTGGGGTCACCAGGAGGTCAGATCCATTACGGAATCCCATCCTGGCGGACCCCTGCGCTAGTGGGAATGCGTCCTTACTTTGCAATAAACTTTGAAAAGTATTTTTGTTTGAGTTATTCCATGATAATTGTAAACAGGCCTAAAAGGCCCCAGGTGCGTGAATGTGTAGATTTCTATGGGTATGCGTTCTAGGGTTAACGGACTACGTTACACCGTGTTATGCCGCGGTGTAACGTAGTCCGTTTAACGTACACCCATAACGCAATGTGAACCTAGCCTTAGTGGTTCCTTTACCAACTGGGTAAAGAGCAAAGTCAACGGGTGTAAATTTCAATCAATCTATAGTGATGTCATCATGTGGGATATGTGATGTCATCAGTTCTATTCCAGAAACTCTGACATTACCTGCACCGTTCTCTTCTATTCCCAACCTGCACAAACTCCTCATCCTGATGATTCCCCAATACTGAGCCAATTCCCCCTGAAAAGTTAAAATGCCCTCTATGCACTTTTTAGGGTCACAATACCCTGAATTCCCCTGTAACAATTAGACCTCTTTTGTGACCACTTAACATTTAATAATGTCCCCGGAGTCCTGGGAATAATATTTTCCGATGTTCTCGCAGGGATAATGGCTAAATCCTAACATATATCCTAGAGGAAATGCTTTGAGAATATCTGGAAAGTCTGGAAGTTTTCAAACTTTAAAAAAAAAAAACAACTGCTTAGTTGTCAGCCTTCCACACAAAAAACACAACTTTTTCCGGTGATGAAATAAGTTTCCACTGATAGCAGATCTGCCCCCGGAGGGTGCGAGCACCGAGGCAAAGTTCCAGGAAAATACCCTGCCCAGTGACAACCTCTCAGAGGTCTTAAAGTCTTTAGATCTGATGTTTATTTTTTTTTTTAGCTCACTGCTGTCAAAAGACTAACTAAAAACAGCGAAGAGCTGCTGGCCAGAGAAAACAAAAGAAAATGACCTCCACTTCCGCTATTGCTGACGTGCTGAATATTACATGAAAAAGACAAGCAAAAAAAAATCTCGCTAGAAATAAAACAAAATAAATACTACAAATTTTGACAAATAAAATCCACAATTTATTTATTTAATTGACTATTTATTTAGATATTGCCACTGTAGAAGCAAATAAATAATTATGAGCTATCAGCTATACTGCTCTGTTCTTGTTTATAATGTCCTCTATAAAGCTAAATTATTATAAATGCTTTTTCAAACCCTAGAGCTGGAATCACAGCTACACTGTTCAGCACTGCTCTCTATTATCCTCCATACTGCAGATTTCTAGCAATTGCTTTCTCTTACCCCAGAACTTGACTGCTAGCTACACTGCTCAGTACCGCACCAAATTGTTCTCCATACTGCTAATTTCTAGTAAATGTTTTCTCACACCCAAGACCTGGAATCACAGCTACACTGGTCAGCACTGCTTTGTATTATCATGCATACTGCAGATTTCTAGTAATTGCTTTTTCTTACTCCAGAACTTGACTCCTAATTATCCGGCTCAGTACAGTACCAAATTGTTCTCCATACTGCTGATTTCTAGTAAATGCTTTTTCACACCTCAGAGCTGGATTCACAGCTACCCTGCTCAGCACTGCTCTGTATTGTCTTCCATGCTGCTAATTTCTAGTAATTGCTTTCTCTTACCACAGAACTTGACTCCTAACTACACTGCTCACTACTGTCTTTTAATGTCCTTCATGCTGCATATTAACATGTTACATAGAGACAGTAGAACAAGAATCCCTCATGTCTGTGTTTGCTGTGTATGGGAGAATGGGAGACATGATAGTAGCTAGTCTTCACCAATAAGATTACCAACAAATAAAAATTACAGATAAAGTCTGCAGAGATGAAAAATGGTGAAATATGCAGGATGCAAGTCATATAATGGATAGAAACAGAGCTACTCCTCAAAGTATACATATATGACAGCTTATTCTGAAAAGTTACTGAAAGCTACAGATAAAGTTTAAGGGTATCTGTATATGTAGCAATGACCAACTATAATCTGCTGAGGAACCTGAAAGCAAGTGTTTAATTACACCACAGCTCCACCACAGGAGGAAAGATGTATTACACATACGCAACATATTGGGTCCTCCAAGGTGCTTTTTAGCTGTTCTACACTAAACAAAAGTTAGGTTTCCACTTTATCTAGATATTGCCAAAATCAGACACAGTTTTACGACTCCAAGTTCAAAGCATTTTTATGACAAATATATTATTTTACTAGATGGCAGCCCGATTCTAAAGAATCGGGAGTCTAGAATCCATATATACTTTATTTATTCAAATGTAAGAATAATACAATTAATAAATAATAGTAAGAAAGAACAAAAAATGGCTGCACTCACCAGCTCTTGACAATTCTTGTTATTTAAGGTACAGTTACATATGCTGCCTGGGGCCCCTGTGCTCTGCCTGGGGCCCCATATGCTGCCTGGGGCCCCTGTGCTCTGCCTGGGGCCCCAGTGCTCTGCCTGGGGCCCCATGTTCTGCCTGGGGCCCCTGTGCTCTGCCTGGGGCCACTGTGCTCTGCCTGGGGCCCCATATGCTGCCTGGGGCCCCTGTGCTCTGCCTGGGGCCCCATATGCTGCCTGGGGCCCCTGTGCTCTGCCTGGGGCCCCATGTTCTGCCTGGGGCCACTGTGCTCTTCCTGGGGCCCCATATGCTGCCTGGGGCCCCTGTGCTCTGCCTGGGGCCCCTGTGCTCTGCCTGGGGCCCCATGTTCTGCCTGGGGCCCCTGTGCTCTGCCTGGGGCCACTGTGCTCTGCCTGGGGCCCCATATGCTGCCTGGGGCCCCTGTGCTCTGCCTGGGGCCCCATATGCTGCCTGGGGCCCCTGTGCTCTGCCTGGGGCCCCATGTTCTGCCTGGGGCCACTGTGCTCTGCCTGGGGCCCCATAGGCTGCCTGGGGCCCCTGTGCTCTGCCTGGGGCCACTGTGCTCTGCCTTGGGCCCCATATGCTGCCTGAGGCCCCTGTGCTCTGCCTGGGGCCCCATATGCTGCCTGGGGCCCCTGTGCTCTGCCTGGGGCCCCTGTGCTCTGCCTGGGGCCCCTGTGCTCTGCCTGGGGCCACTGTGCTCTGCCTTGGGCCCCATATGCTGCCTGAGGCCCCTGTGCTCTGCCTGGGGCCCCATATACTGCCTGGGGCCCCTGTGCTCTGCCTGGGGCCCCATAGGCTGCCTGGGGCCCCTGTGCTCTGCCTGGGACCACTGTGCTCTGCCTGGGGCCCCATATGCTGCCTGGGGCCCCTGTGCTCTGCCTGGGGCCCCTGTGCTCTGCCTGGGGCCCCATGTTCTGCCTGGGGCCCCTGTGCTCTGCCTGGGGCCCCATGTTCTGCCTGGGGCCACTGTGCTCTGCCTGGGGCCCCATAGGCTGCCTGGGGCCCCTGTGCTCTGCCTGGGACCACTGTGCTCTGCCTTGGGCCCCATATGCTGCCTGAGGCCCCTGTGCTCTGCCTGGGGCCCCATATGCTGCCTGGGGCCCCTGTGCTCTGCCTGGGGCCCCTGTGCTCTGCCTGGGGCCCCATGTTCTGCCTGGGGCCCCTGTGCTCTGCCTGGGGCCACTGTGCTCTGCCTGGGGCCCCATATGCTGCCTGGGGCCCCTGTGCTCTGCCTGGGGCCCCATATGCTGCCTGGGGCCCCTGTGCTCTGCCTGGGGCCCCTGTGCTCTGCCTGGGGCCCCATGTTCTGCCTGGGGCCCCTGTGCTCTGCCTGGGGCCACTGTGCTCTGCCTGGGGCCCCATATGCTGCCTGGGGCCCCTGTGCTCTGCCTGGGGCCCCATATGCTGCCTGGGGCCCCTGTGCTCTGCCTGGGGCCCCATGTTCTGCCTGGGGCCACTGTGCTCTGCCTGGGGCCCCATAGGCTGCCTGGGGCCCCTGTGCTCTGCCTGGGACCACTGTGCTCTGCCTGGGGCCCCATATGCTGCCTGGGGCCCCTGTGCTCTTCCTGGGGCCACTGTGCTCTGCCTGGGGCCCCATATGCTGCCTGGGGCCCCTGTGCTCTGCCTGGGGCCCCATATGCTGCCTGGGGCCCCTATGCTCTGCCTGGGACCACTGTGCTCTGCCTGGGGCCCCATATGCTGCCTGGGGCCCCTGTGCTCTGCCTGGGGCCACTGTGCTTTGCCTGGGGCCCCATATGCTGCCTGAGGCCCCTGTGCTCTGCCTGGGGCCCCATATGCTGCCTGGGGCCCCTGTGCTCTGCCTGGGGCCCCTGTGCTCTGTTTGGGGCCCCATATGCTGCCTGGGGCCCCTGTGCTCTGCCTGGGGCCCCATATGCTGCCTGGGGCCCCTGTGCTCTGCCTGGGGCCCCTGTGCTCTGCCTGGGGCCCCATGTTCTGCCTGGGGCCCCTGTGCTCTGCCTGGGGCCACTGTGCTCTGCCTGGGGCCCCATATGCTGCCTGGGGCCCCTGTGCTCTGCCTGGGGCCCCATATGCTGCCTGGGGCCCCTGTGCTCTGCCTGGGGCCCCATGTTCTGCCTGGGGCCACTGTGCTCTGCCTGGGGCCCCATAGGCTGCCTGGGGCCCCTGTGCTCTGCCTGGGACCACTGTGCTCTGCCTGGGGCCCCATATGCTGCCTGGGGACCCTGTGCTCTGCCTGGGGCCACTGTGCTCTGCCTGGGGCCCCATATGCTGCCTGGGGCCCCTGTGCTCTGCCTGGGGCCCCATATGCTGCCTGGGGCCCCTGTGCTCTGCCTGGGACCACTGTGCTCTGCCTGGGGCCCCATATGCTGCCTGGGGCCCCTGTGCTCTGCCTGGGGCCCCTGTGCTCTGCCTGGGGCCCCATATGCTGCCTGGGGCCCCTGTGCTCTGCCTGGGGCCCCATATGCTGCCTGGGGCCCCTGTGCTCTGCCTGGGGCCCCTGTGCTCTGCCTGGGGCCCCATGTTCTGCCTGGGGCCCCTGTGCTCTGCCTGGGGCCACTGTGCTCTGCCTGGGGCCCCATATGCTGCCTGGGGCCCCTGTGCTCTGCCTGGGGCCCCTGTGCTCTGCCTGGGGCCCCATGTTCTGCCTGGGGCCACTGTGCTCTGCCTGGGGCCCCATAGGCTGCCTGGGGCCCCTGTGCTCTGCCTGGGGCCCCATATGCTGCCTGGGGCCCCTGTGCTCTGCCTGGGGCCCCATGTTCTGCCTGGGGCCACTGTGCTCTGCCTGGGGCCCCATAGGCTGCCTGGGGCCCCTGTGCTCTGCCTGGGACCACTGTGCTCTGCCTGGGGCCCCATATGCTGCCTGGGGCCCCTGTGTTCTGCCTGGGGCCACTGTGCTCTGCCTGGGGCCCCATATGCTGCCTGGGGCCCCTGTGCTCTGCCTGGGGCCCCATATGCTGCCTGGGGCCCCTGTGCTCTGCCTGGGACCACTGTGCTCTGCCTGGGGCCCCATATGCTGCCTGGGGCCCCTGTGCTCTGCCTGGGGCCACTGTGCTCTGCCTGGGGCCCCATATGCTGCCTGATGCCCCTGTGCTCTGCCTGGGGCCCCATATGCTGCCTGGGGCCCCTGTGCTCTGCCTGGGGCCCCTGTGCTCTGCCTGGGGCCCCATGTTCTGCCTGGGGACCCTGTGCTCTGCCTGGGGCCACTGTGCTCTGCCTGGGGCCCCATATGCTGCCTGGGGCACCTGTGCTCTGCCTGGGGCCCCATATGCTGCCTGGGGCCCCTGTGCTCTGCCTGGGGCCCCTGTGCTCTGCCTGGGGCCCCATGTTCTGCCTGGGGCCATTGTGCTCTGCCTGGGGCCCCATAGGCTGCCTGGGGCCCCTGTGCTCTGCCTGGGGCCCCATATGCTGCCTGGGGCCCCTGTGCTCTGCCTGGGGCCCCTGTGCTCTGCCTGGGGCCACTGTGCTCTGCCTGGGGCCCCATATGCTGCCTGGGGCCCCTGTGCTCTGCCTGGGGCCCCATATGCTGCCTGGGGCCCCTGTGCTCTGCCTGGGGCCCCTGTGCTCTGCCTGGTGCCCCATGTTCTGCCTGGGGCCACTGTGCTCTGCCTGGGGCCCCATAGGCTGCCTGGAGCCCCTGTGCTCTGCCTGGGACCACTGTGCTCTGCCTGGGGCCCCATATGCTGCCTGGGCCCCTGTGCTCTGCCTGGGGCCACTGTGCTCTGCCTTGGGCCCCATATGCTGCCTGAGGCCCCTGTGCTCTGCCTGGGGCCCCATATGCTGCCTGGGGCCCCTGTGCTCTGCCTGGGGCCCCTGTGCTCTGCCTGGGGCCCCATGTTCTGCCTGGGGCCCCTGTGCTCTGCCTGGGGCCACTGTGCTCTGCCTGGGGCCCCATATGCTGCCTGGGGCCCCTGTGCTCTGCCTGGGGCCACTGTGCTCTGCCTGGGGCCCCATATGCTGCCTGGGGCCCCTGTGCTCTGCCTGGGTGTAGGACACTGGTGACGTCACTTATCTCCGGACATTAGCTCCGGACATTAGCTCCGGACATTAGCTCCGGACATTAGCTCCGGACAAAGCCACGGAAGTTGGCACAAGTTGCAGGAAGTAGTATTCTAGGCAATTAATCTCTGGACATTAGCTCCGGACATTAGCTCCGGACATTTGCTCCGAACATTATCTCCGGACATTAGCTCCGGACAAAGCCACGGAAGTTGGCACAAATTGCAGGAAGTAGTATTCTAGGCAATTATATATTAGATGATAAAATATATTAAATTAGGTAAAGCTGCAACACTGTTAATAAGGTCGCAGATATGAAAATATAACACACATATGATCAGGGGTGTAACTACAACAGGTGCAGGGGTTGCAATCACACCCGGGCCCTGGAGCCTAGGGGGCCCTAAAAGTCCCTTTTGCCTATAGAAAAAGACTACTGCTATTACAAATTTAAAATATTTGGGGGCCCCTTTGAAGCTTTCACATTGGGGCCCATGAGTTTCATGTTACGCCACTGCATATGATAAATGTTACTTTAGGACTTTTAGGTTTTTCTCACGGCAAATGTTATAAACATTAAATTATATTGTTAAGACCAACATATGGAGGAACATGTAGAAATGTATATAAATATTATAAAGATGTGAAAGAAAAAGGAAATGTTTACACCTCTGGCAAAATGCCGATAGAAAAAAAGAAAAATAGCGTGTGCTCCAGTATCTTGCATTAAGATAACTCATACATTACAAGTATTGATCTTCAATTACAATTGTATCTGATGACTTCATTATTTAGGAGCAGGTAAACGTCCACACAAACTATTCAATAATTTAGTTAACAAACATAGTTAGTGAAAATACTCAATAGTTTATTGATCTCATCTTAGGATAATTCTGCAGCTACATTTATAGACCAAGAAAATGTTTATTAGATTGTCAGGAAAGTCTGTAAAGAAAGATATGGGAATTATATGGTATTATTAAATCATGGCACTTAAAGAGAAGAGAATATAATATATCGCTTCTATATTTTTGTACATGGGGGCAGTATTACAAGTACAAGAATATAACTGCTGTAATACTGCCCCTATGTACAGGACTATAACGACTATAATACAGCCCCCTATGTATAAGAATATAACTACTATAATACTGCTGCTATGTACAAGAATATAACTACTATAATACTGCCCCTATGTACAAGAATATAACTACTATAATACTGCCCCCTAAGTACAATAATATAACTACTATAATACTGCTCCTATGTACAGGAATATAACTCCTATAATACTGCCCCTATGTACAAGAATATATCTACTATAATACTGCCCCCTAAGTACAATAATATAACTACTATAATACTGCCCCTATGTACAAGAATATAACTCCTATAATACTGCCCCTATGTACAAGAATATATCTACTATAATACTGCCCCCATGTACAAGAATATAACTACTATAATACTGGCCCTATGTACAAGAATATAACTACTATAATACTGCCCCTATGTACAAGATTATAACTACCATAACACTGCCCTCTATGTGCAAGAATATAGCTACTATAATACTGCCCCTATGAACAAGAGTATAAATACTAAAGGATACTATAGTACTGCTCCTATATACAAGAATATAACTACTATAATACTGCTCCTATATACAAGAATATAACTACTATAATACTGCTCCTATGTACAAGAATATAACTACTATAATACTGCTCCTATTTACAAGACTATAACTACTATAAAACTGCTCCTATGTGCAAGAATATAACTACTATAATACTGTCTCCTATGTACAAGAATATAACTACTATAATACTCCCATATGTACAAGAATATAACTACTATAATACTTCCCCCATTTTAAAGAATATAACTACTATAATATTGCCCTGTATGTACAAGAATATAACTACAATAATACTGCCCCATGTATTAAAATATAACTACTATAATACTGCCTCCTATATATATATTATAATACTGCCCTCGATGTACAAGAATATAACTACTAAAATACTGCCCCTATGTACAAGAATATAACTACTATAATACTGCCCCCTATGTACAAGAATATAACTACTATAATACTGCTCCTATGTACAAGAATATAACTACTATAATACTGCCCCTATGTGCAAGAATATAACTACTATAATACTGCCCCTATGTACAAGAATATAACTACTATAATACTGCCCCCTATGTACAAGAATATAACTACTATAATACTGCCCTTATGTATAACAATATAACTACTAGATCAGAATTACTATTTACTCTTTTTCCCTCGTTTTATCTCCCTGTTCTGCCTGTGTGTGACTTTTCTTTGTAGCTTCTCTCCTGACTTTCTTGCCTTCTCATTTTGTTTCTTCTTACTACCACAACACTAATCAGTTGGATTTTGTATCAATTGAAAATTTGCTCTATGGATGAAGCACTTCACTAGACACATCTTACGAAAATGATACTCTCCAAATTGTGGCACATTGTAATTAGTGATCAAAGGTGAAACCATAATATTGAAACTCACTCACCCTTATAATAACATTATCATCCACCACAGTAATTAGAAATTGACTTTTATAATTGGGATTCACAAATGTTATCGAGCCTATGTGTTACGGCTCTGGTGGACGACCTTTTGCTCCCTTTTTGACAGATTTCTGAAGCTTTTAAATGTTGCTTTATTTTTTTCTTTCTTTTTGTTTATTTCAAGGTGAACTTATGACTTTTAACCCCTCCACTCCCGGAGGCAGGCAAAGAACATTCTTGCATAAATATGGCACACATTAGCCTGACTTGAGTGACCATTTGCATATGTTGCCAAAGATAAATTCCGTGAAAGAATCTGATACATGTCAAGCACATATGTTAATGGCAGCTGTTATATTATAATCTGAAGCTAGGAAAAAGACAAATTATCTTAAGATTTCATTTAAATTCGCATCTTCTCTTCTTTCCCAGCAGGACAAATACAACCACCATCCACCATCGTGATGATAGGACTTAGGGTTCTCCTCCAATTTTTTTATTTAAAAAATGGACTTAAGATCTGAAAACATATATTGTATTCACTTACTAGACCCCTGCTGCTCCTCAGTCCTGCTTCCACTGCCATGTCTCCTGCCAATCTCCTTGCTTCCTCTTCCAAGAGGGGATGTTATGAAATCACTGCATTCAATGAGTGGTCACTGATTGCCTGCAGCGGTCATTGGTTGTCCCTTACAGTAAGAAGAAGCAAGGAGATTGATAGTTGACATCATATAACTTCTGCAGTCAATCAATGGCCTCTTGTCATGATTCCTCTGCTCAGTGTATCTGGGACTCAGTGATTTATAGCTCAGTCATGTTATCCTGTGCTGTGGTGTTCTGAGCTATCGGTGCTTTGATTGAAAGCTCATTTGACCTATCTGAGACTGGGAGGTGCAGAGTTTTCTCCAGGTGCTCCCTGTTCTAAGTAATTGCCCTGCTATTTAGGTGAGCTGTCTGAGCCTGATTACTGCCAGTCAAAGCTTATGCTCTCTGGTGTGTGTTTACTAGTGTTGAGCATTCCGATACTGCAAATATCGGGTATCGGCCGATATTCACTGTATCGGAATTCCGATACCGAGTTCTGATATTTTTGTGATATCGGAAGTTCCTGTAAGTTCCCAGGCATATGCGGTGCGTATGGTTCCCAGGGTCTGGAGGAGAGGAGACTCTCCTTCAGGCCCTGGGAACCATCCACGATAGCTTCCGATATTTGTGTCCCATTGACTTGTATTGGTATCGGGTATCGGCGATATCCAATATTTTTTGGATATCGGCCGATCCAATCCGATACCGATACTTTTGAATATCGGAAGGTATCGCTCAACACTAGTGTTTACCTGATTCTTGTGGTGTGAGTTCTGATCTACTGCTACCTGACCTTTAGAATGTGTTCTGACTTCCCGTTTGCCCCTTTTCTTAGATCTTCTATTTCTCTGGTTTTCTGACCACGGACTGTGACCTGACTTACGGCTTCATCTTTTCCCTTTGTTTACTACATGCTCTACCCCGAAGCGTCTGACTTCTCAGCCTCAAAGCCTGTCCATGAATAGTGACTAGTGTGATACCAATGATTGCCTACAGCAGTCACGGGTTGTCTCTTTCAGTAAGAAGAAACAAGGAAATTGGCAGTGGACAGCACATGACTTCTACAGTCAATCAGTGGCCATTGATTGCCTGCAGCAGTCATGTGATGTTCCTTTCAGTAAGAGGAAGCAGGAAGATTGACAGTGAACCTTACATGACTTCTGCAGACAATCAGTTAATCAGTAACATCTGATTGCCTGCAGCAGTTATGGGCTATCACTTAAAGTAAGAGGTAGCAGAGATATTCGCAGTGAACCTCACATCACATCTGCAGGTCATCAGTGGCCACTGATTGCCTGCACCCATCATGAGTTATCCCTTTCAGTAAGAGAAAGCAGTGAGATTGACAGTGGACATCACATGATTTCTGCAGCCAATCAATTGTCACTGTTGCCTGTAGCAGTGATGGTTTGTCCCTTACAGTTAGAGGAAGCAAAGAGATTGGCAGTGGGTTTCACATAACCTCAGCAGCCAATCAGTTGCCAATGATTGCCTGCAGCACTCATGGGTTTCCCCTGCAGTAAGGAGAATAAGTGAGAGATTGGCAGTGGCTATCGCATGACGTATGCAGCCAATCAGTGACCACTGATTGGCTGCAGTGTCATGTATCTTTGAACTCAACCATCTCCGACATTCCTAAGGATAGGCAAAGTCGACCATCTCTGACATTCCTAAAGATAGGCAAAGTCGACTATATCTGACATTCCTAAGGATAGGCAAACTCGACCATCTTCGAGATTCCTAAGAATAGGTGAATAGGTGAACTCGACCATCTCCGACATTCCTATGGACATGCGCCATCACTTCTCATTTGCAGTGGGCTATTTTACAGCCTTTTCTCTGGATTTATAAAATTCCCAGAGAACAGAAAGTTCTTGTTTTGGATAGACGATAAATTGTCAAGTTGACACAGCCCCCTTAACACACTTGTCACCAAATCTCCGGCCAAGTTTTGCTTTTGGGACAAGGTTGACAATGAGTCAATAGATGATGATTTGATCATTTTAGATCATGTCGGGTTAGATGGTCTCCAACAATCCTGATGGCAGTGCATGGCTGTGGTAGTAGGACTCTCCGCTGGTGAATATCTGATACTGGCTTTGACGTTTGAGCAAATATCACCTTTCCTTAACAGCTTCTTGTTTTGATAACCCAAGCACTGTTCTTTCAGGCGGAGAACAAGGACATTATCAGCTTTTCTGCATCTTCTTTGCTAAGTGCTGTCACTGGATATCGCTTAGATTATGTACTGCTGAATCTCTCCACTTTGGGGTCATTTGTGTCATTGCTCGTCCTTCCAATCATAGGAATGCATTACAGCACATTTCAATGTGACTGGCAGTGTTATCCTGACACTTGATTTTATCTTTATAGCAGACACAGAGATACAGTTGGGTTGTCGGGGAACGTGCACCAAATGATGGGACAAGGAGGGAGAGACAGACAGTTACAAAAGTGCTTAAATATTTTGAAAATGGGTTACGGCAGTAAGCTCAATATTTTCTGCTCGTACTGCAAACTCTAGCCACAACTTTGGTAGTAGAAAGGAAGCGTGAAACATGAAGGACCCGCCAAGAATTTAAACGGTCCATTACCAATTATAAAATTTCTCAATGACTGTTCCACCATGACTGTTCTCCAAATTATGATTTCTATATATTATTGCTCTCGATTTAGCATATTAGTTTGCATAAATATGAAAAATTCTGATCCTCAAAAAATTACCAATGGGTTTTATTTATACAATGGCTCATTATGGGAGTGGTGATTAGCATTCCCAGAGAGGGGTTGCACAAGGGACTGAGCAATCCATTCTGGAAGTGACATGCTTCTTGTGAAGGAGCAGATGGTAAAGTCCTGGATGGGAGATATGTGTTACCAAGGTTGTTAGCCTCGGTAATGCACATCCTGGAGATGAAAGGTTCCAGTAATGATAGATTTCTGAGAAGTTTTTAACGGGACCGAATTTTGGATCCGGGATTTAGGTGAGGCCAAACAGCTTGGATGGGAATGGCTGCTCCCTTTCTCCAATCCAGCTTTTGCATCTCCTTTTTAAATGTGGCTAAATTGGCCAAGGGGTGTGTGATGTGTGTGGGAGGGTCAAATTGTTGCAGACCCAAACTGAGCAAGGACACTGCCTGAACTGCCATATGAGTTAGAGATTATGTTTTTATATGGTATATACTGGGTTGTATATAGATGTATGAGGCATATACGGTATGCATCGGGATGTATATATAAATGTATGAGGAGTATAAGTTATACCGGGGTATATATACCGTGGGGAATAACATCAGGGTGCTCTCCGGCCTCTCCCGGCACCCGCCCTTGGTATCTTTGGCCAGGGCCACTGTGGAGTTCTCTATGTCAAGGATGTACAGGATGCCCTTATATCGGATCTCAGCCTTGGAGATGAGGCTGGCGATGTACGGCATCCCCCCGCTCACGGTGCCTCTCCTGCCAATTAGACATGGATTGCCACCTGAAGATGTTCTCCCTCCTTCCTCTTCTTCCTTTCTGCATTCTCTGGGACTTTCTTTGTTTGCCTGTCATTCGTTAAAGCCAGAGAAAGGCTATCTTTTTGATTCACAAGGACTTTGTTGATGTTTATGTCAGGAAATAAACATAAGACTATTTTGCACCACAACCAAGTTTGTGTACCCAATCCGCTGCCAGAAAGTGTGCATCCAATACAATTTCCAAACCCTGCTGAATCCACACTCCAATTTTAATAGTTTATTTGTTTTTCTGGTCACTTATGATGTCCCTTCTGGCTCTCAGTTGACAAACAAATGACTGAAGTGATTAAAAAGTTGGAAGCTCCACTTTTATTTGACGCAAATTAATTCTGATCAGTTTTAATGTCCAATAAACTCACATGTTTCTGTCGTCGAAAGATATTTTTTTTCCTGGAGGCAAAACAATAGAAGATTTCTAAAGCGACTGTTAACGTTACAAGAGTGCGATTTGCTGGAAGTAAAGCATATGTTATTTATGACTTGTATCTCGTGGTAATGTCATATTTGGGTGGAGGGTGGCATCAATTTCCAGCGGCTGGTCTACTGCCTAATGCGGAGAGACATGACCTATGAAGACGAATGCCAGGTGCCACAAGTCTAGATCACTCTTCTCATCTTCCCTGGCAGCGTCATGCTCCAGTCCGATCACATTTGGCTTACAACTTGTAAGAATTAGAGGTAAAATACTTTTCTGTGCCAAATATCTTTTGTTTCTGTTTTATGTGACCAATGTGGAATGGAAGCTGCAATGAAAATATTAAAATGACCATAATATCTCACTCGAACCGTAGAAGTTGTCTCCTCGCATTGTGCAACATTTCCATCTACTCATTTTTAATACATTTTATACCGGCCTCTCCACCTTGTTTCTCTCATTACTCTCCGCCTCAGATCAGTTTCTTCTAAGCATATCATGGACACAATAGTCACTTATTTTCATCAATGAAAATCTTGGCCTGACTGCTGTTTGGTGGACCCAAACTAACAGCCTATAGATCCCAATGACACTGTCAGCTCAAAATGTTGGACTTACAGTTGTGGGACCCAAACGGACAGCCTATAGAACCCAATGATTCCGTCAACCCAAGACATTGGACTACCGGCCGTTGGACCCAAACAGACAGCCTATAGATCCTAATGATGCTGTCAGGCCAAGACGTTGGACTGACTATCGGTAGACCCAAACAGACAGCCTATAGATCCCAATGACGCTGTCAGCCCAAGATGTTGGACTGCCGGTCGATGGACCCAAACAGCCTATAGATCCCATTTAAGCTGTCAGTTCAAGACATTGGACTACCGGTCGATGGACCCAAATGGACAGCCTATAGATCCCAAAGAAGCTGTCAGCTCAAGACGTTGGACTGCTGGTTGATGGAACCAAATGGACAGCCTATAGATCCCGATGAAGCTGTCAGCTCAAGACATTAGACTGTGGGTCAGTGGACCCAAACTAACAGCCTATAGATCCCAATGAACCTGTCAGCTCAAGACATTGGACTGCCGATCGGTGGACCCAAATGGACAGCCTATAGATTCAAATGAACCTGTCAGCTCAAGACATTGGACTGCCGGTCAGTAGACCCAAATGGACAGCCTATAGATTCCAATGAGCCCCCCATTACTTCTTTGGCCTCTGTACAGCTGTACAAGTTGCACCAACAATATATCTGCCCCTGATTCACAACACTGGGGCACAAATCCATCTGTAGTATGCCCATCTGCAGTTGGCCTATAAGAGGTGTTAAGAAGACTAATAAATTACTATTATAGGATGGCTTTTCTATTTTTAATCCACTTTTAATATGCAAAGCTCTGGCAGATTTGGCCTGGGGCAGACATATCATTGGTGCTATTTGTGCAACTATAAGGGGCCCAAGAGGTAAAGGGGTCCACTTCCTTCTCCAAAGCACCTGCTGTCGAAGACACATGAAGGGGTGCATTATGACGACCAGATAGCAAAGGGTCTGTAAGTATCCTTGCACGGGGAGCCTCTTTTCTCTCTGTCCACCATTAATAGGGGCTCCATGAAATTATTAACTTTCTCCTACAAACATACTAGATCTTCCTTGTGTTTTATTTGATTTTTGGATTTCCAGAATCACGATATGGGCCTGACTTTGGAAATCCTCCCATTTGCCGGATGAGCAGATCCCTGTGCCATGTCCTTCATTTCTCCGAATGGTGATGCATCTCTCATTGAAACCAATAGTTCTGAAATCAGAATATATTTAATGGGGTTATTTTATCAAGACAACATCTACTCATAAGCCAATATCTGGTCATAGTGGATTCCAGAAAGGAGGTCCCCGCTCAATGCCCTCATTCATGAAAGAAAGAATAGATCCCAACTTCGTGTGATCGAATGTGGGTGCTATGGGCCATGTAATTATCCTTTCCCATAGGGTATATAATGAGAAACCTACTCGCTTCCATCTATGTATATAGGGAATATCCAGTAAACCTAACCCCATAAATGAGGACTCTTGACTTTAACTGATATTTCACGTCCTCATTTTCATTTTTTCCTCATGCGGATACAATGTATCCTTTATTTCCCTCGGATTTTTTTATAGTCGGTGGATTTGTCAGGGCAAATAATTGCAAGAAAAGTAAAAGCTATTCATATCCTCTCCACCATATACCTGGGGTATTGCTTGACAGAAAGACGTTCCAAGGTCACCCTGGTGATTTGATTTAGCGTAGAGCATTAATGGCAGGAGAACAGGGCCTCATTTCCCTACTTTTCCCAAAGACGATGAAGAATTGATCCGATCAACAGCCCAAGAATTCCTACACAGCGGGAGCAATAAATATATACTTATACATACATCTCCGTACCGGTGACCTTTTATAGCCTATATAATCATTAGGAAGTCTTAATTAAAGCCTTTATTGTATATAAACCCGTCCACACTGTCAAATACTATATATGTAAATTATTTTTTTTTATGCCATGAAAAAAAAGAGCAAAAGTCTCAACAGATGTGGTTATTTTCTAAACCTCATTCCCCAGAGAATAGCTTCATGTTTCCAAGTCTTCAGACCTTGAAGAGTGTATTGATTTTTAACATGGTAATGGTAAGTAATCAAGGTATCTAGTCGTACTGATCTGTGGCTCCGGTCCCGCTCGTGCGTCAGCCGAAAAAAAAATAAAAATTGACCCTTTTGTCTTTGCTCTTTTCTGATTTAATGTTGTAATGATCATGGATAAAGTAGGAAATATCAGATCTTTTCTTAAGAGGTGGAATATAAGATCCGGGACATAAGACGCTGTTCATATGTGGATTCTAAGGCTTTGTTTTAACCCTGTCATGACTGCATTTCAGACAGACAAGAATCTAGAAAATCTCTTTCCAAATTTCTTGTTTAATTCGGAATGAACAAATATTGTTACTTTTTGACCAATGACAATGTAACGGATGACAGATCGGTGACGCAGCGTTACTCTGCTAGAAATCCAGGTCAATGTTGTTGCTTTATACTGTAAGTTCTCGGTATGTACACAACAAGAATGAGCATAATCCATGTATAGAGAGACCTCCATTATCTTGCCACCATCAATGAATATGATTGCATGAAAATAGCTTTTAGGGTCTTCTTTAGATGAACCATTCACTTTTATTCCTCTGTACACACTAAAGATTTTCCTTATCAAACCCATCTGAAAAGAGAACTGGTCGCGGATCAAGCAAAGATCAGGTACAAATTTTCAAGATATGGAGAGTTGTTTCGAGAAAAAGACCAGACAGAGATTTCATGCAGGAAACCTTTGGAGTTCATGTATCATCTGGGGCTGTGTGTATTGACGTATGCTTTGTACGTATATAAAATAACCAGGGTCATAATCACAGGTGCATAATGCCCGCAAATGGCAAAGAATGGAAGTGTCCAAGCCCCGATAATGGGTGCAGAGTAGAGCGCAGACTGTATGAGCTGTCCATGGTCCTGGTCACATTATGCATGAAATGTCTATGGTCCTGAGCACACTGTGTGTGTCTACTGTCCTTGGTCTTGTGCACACAATGGCTCAGTGGTCAGAACTGTTGCTTTGCAGTGCTGGGGTCCTGGATTCAAGTCTCACCAAGGACAATATCTGAAAGGAGTTTGCATGTTCTCCATGTGTTTTTGTGGGTTTCCTCTGGTTTCCACCCACACTCCAAGGACTTACAGATAGGAAATGTAGACTGTGAGCCTCAATGGGGACAATGCGGATTATGTCTGTAAAGCTTTGTGGAATATGATTGTGTCAAAGGAAGGATTTGCCACTGAATGCACTTGGGCAAATCATCAAGATCCACTGCTAGCAGCTACTGTGTAATGAAGTCCCAGATATGCTCGATCTAAGCCAAGTCAGTAGATTCTGCAGGTCAAGGCATCATGTCTAGGCTAAGCAGGCTGCTCACCACTTGCTCCCTTGTGTAATCATGTTGAAAAATAGATCCTGGGACACTTTCATGTTCCCTCATGAAGGCCACTTCATGGTGTTGCCCACATGGTCTCCAGATCAATCTCAGGAAGTAATTGCACCCAACACAAGAGTGTGACTCGTCGCTAAAGAGGATAGACCTACATTGCTGTCTTGATCTGCACCATGGTATCTTTGGAGAGGTCAATAGAGGACCTATAGGTGGGCATCTGGCTCATAACCAAATGTCATGCAAACTTTCTGATGGTTTGTCTGCACCTCGGCTGTCAGTTTGTCATGGCTGGTTATCAAGACAAGAGGGATCCCACATCATTTTTTACATTATTTACATAAATAATAAAAAAAGAAGTGTGGGCCCCTCCATTTTTAACAACCAGGAAAGCTAAAGCTCACAGCGTATTCTCTGACTGGTAAAGAGCCATGGATATTGGCCCCCTCCAGACTAAAAATAGCAGCCCGCAGCTGCCCCGGAAGAGGTGCATCTATTAGATATGCCAATTCTAGCACTTTACCCGGATCTTCCCACTTGCCCTGGTGCGATGGCAAGTAGGGTAATGGTTGTGGGGTTGATGTTAGCTATTTTATGGCCACTGACATCAATCCCACAGTTTAGTAATGCAGAGGCATCTATAAGATGCCCCCATTACTAACCCCATAGTTAGATTGTAAAAAAGACACAGCCAGAATAAAATCCTCTAATTGAAAGAAAGACAGACTCCTTTATTTGAAATAAAAATAAAAAGCACAGTTATACTCATCTTTATGCTTATTCCACTGAAGCCCATGCCACCTGTATAAAACAGAAAATAATAAACAACCATAATACTCACCTTTATGCCTAATTCACCGATGCTCATATCCCATACAAAAGAAGAAAAATAATAAACAACCATATCCCTCACACGTCCGATGGGAAGATAACCCATACTGTCCCATGACAATCTGGAGGATTTGGATAGTGGTTACATCAATGAGTCGACCGCTATCCTCGGCAGCCAGCTCACACTGAGACAGGAGCATAATCGCTCCTGCAGTGTGTAGTGCTGATCTGCTGTGAGAAAGTTCACCAGAGTTCAAAGCTGGTGAACCCCGGTGTCCTCCCTTATGGCACCACTCGCTGCTTGAGAAATTTTATTTATTTATAACACAGGCGCTGTCTGATGAATTCTCCCATCAGCAGCACCTGCTCCTATCAGCGACAACAGGCATAGGCTGATAAGAGTAGTACTCTCTCATCAGCTGATGCCTGTGACCTGCGGTAACCTTTTTACTCATGTTAACAGCTTCTGGCTTATGCTGTCATTTGATGGCGTGGGAACTGCAGCTCTCTGACTGGCTGTAATAATCTTACCGGCGATCAGAGCCCGTGTTTGTCATGCGGTCATTTGAATGAGGTCTGGGTTTGGATACCGTTCTAGTACCCGAACCAAACTTTTATTTTAGATGTTTGGCTGAACCCACCGGAACCAAACATTCATGAGTTTGACCATCACTGATTCTGATCCCAGTATATGCATTAGCTGTCTGGGATCCTGATCCCAGCATACGTATGACCTGTATGGGGTCCTGATCCCAGTATATGTACAAGCTGTCCGGGGTCCTGATCCCAGTATCTGTATGAGCTGCCCGAGGTCCTGATCCCAGTATATGTATTCGCTGACTGGGATCCTGATCCCAGCATACGTATGACCTGTATGGGGTCCTGATTATTGATGAACGAATATACTCATTAGTCGAGATATCCCGAGCATGCTCGGGGGTCCTCCGAGTATTTTTTAGTGCTCGGAGATTTAGTTTTTATCGCCTCAGCTGAATGATTTACAGCTTTTAGCCAGCATAAGTACATGTGGGGGTTGACTGGTTGCTAGGGAATCCCCACATGTAATCAAGCTGGCTATTCGCTGTAAATCATTCAGCTGCGGCGGAAAAAACTATATCTCCGAGCACTAAAAAATACTCGGAGGACACCTGAGCGTGCTCGGGAAATCTCGAGTAGCGAGTATATTCGTTCATCACTAGTCCTGATCCCAGTATCTGTATGAGCTGTCCGAGATCCTGATCCCAGTATATTTATGAGCTGTATGGGGTCCTGATCCCAGTATCTGCATAAGCTGTCCGAGATCCTGATCCCAGTATATTTATGAGCTGTCTGAGATCCTGATCCCAGTATATTTATGAGCTGTATGGGATCCTGATACCAGTATCTGTATGAGCTGTATGGGGTCCTCATCCCAATATATGTATGAGCTGTCCGAGATCCTGATCCCATTATCTGTATCAGCTGTCCAGGGTCCTGATCTTAGTTTCTGTATGAGCTGTCCAGGGTCCTGATCCCAGTATATGTATGAGCTGTCTGAGGGTGCTGAGCCCAGTATATGTATGACCTGTCTGCAGGCCTGATCCCAGTATATGTATGAGCTCTCAGGGGCCTTGATCCCAGTATATGTATGAGCTGTCCGAGGTCCTGATCCCAGTATATATATGAGCTGTCTGCAGGCCTGATCCCAGTATATGTATGAGCTGTCTGAGGGTGCTGAGCCCAGTATATGTATGACCTGTCTGCAGGCCTGATCCCAGTATCTGTATGAGCTGTCCGAGGTCCTGATTCCAGTATCTGTATGAGCTGTCTGCAGGCCTGATCCCAGTATATGTATGAGCTGTCCGAGGTCCTGATTCCAGTATCTGTATGAGCTGTCTGCAGGCCTGATCCCAGTATATGTATGAGCTGTCCGAGGTCCTGATTCCAGTATATGTATGAGCTGTCTGAGGGTGCTGAGCCCAGTATATGTATGACCTGTCTGCAGGCCTGATCCCAGTATATGTATGAGCTCTCAGGGGCCTTGATCCCAGTATATGTATGAGCTGTCCGAGGTCCTGATGCCAGTATGTATATGAGCTGTCTGCAGGCCTGATCCCAGTATATGTATGAGCTGTCTGAGGGTGCTGAGCCCAGTATATGTATGACCTGTCTGCAGGCCTGATGCCAGTATCTGTATGAGCTGTCCGAGGTCCTGATCCCAGTATCTGTATGAGCTGTCTGAGGTCCTGATCCCAGTATATGTATGACCTGTCTGCAGGCCTGATCCCAGTATATGTATGAGCTGTCTGAGGGTGCTGAGCCCAGTATATGTATGACCTGTCTGCAGGCCTGATCCCAGTATCTGTTTGAGCTCTCAGGGGCCTTGATCCCAGTATATGTATGAGCTGTCCAAAGTCCTGATCTTAGTATATGTATGGGCTGTTCAGGGTCCCGATTCCAGTATATATATGAGCTGTAAGGAGTTCTGATCCCAGTATATGGTTGAGCTGTTCGGAGTCTTGATCCCAGTATCTGTATGAGCTGTATGGGGTCCTGATCCCCATATATGTATGAGCTTTCCAGGGACCGGATCCTAGTATGAGGTGTCCAGGGTCCTGATCTCAGTAAATGTGTTGCAATTTGAAAGTGGAAGAGAGTATTTCCACAATATCTAAGTACACAAATTATTGTTTGTGTTTTTTCTGACCACTCATTAATTTGCAATCATTCTTCTCTCTTTGTGCCAAAAAAATAATATCAGACACATGGCATGTCATTGCTGGGAATGCTACAACTTGAGGGGTGCTGGCATTTGGCCTAGAATGGAGGGAATATTGTAATACATTAGTGACATCTTACAAGCAGTGATATTTTGTTATATATCACTAACTATCTTGACACCAAACCCTTTATCTTCATTGTAATTCCTAACTTGCACGCTGCTGTCTGCCTGATCTGTGCCGTGAGCCTCTGTGGTCAGGAGACCTTTGCATGTAGATATGCTTGACATCCAGATGTGGGGCAGGTGGATGCTTGGAGCACGTACGGCAACTCAACGCATCCGGACTGAGATCAACACATGGAATTCAGCATGGAGTCAAGATCCAGCCAGACAAATCTCAAAGCAGTGAAAGAAGCAAAGATGACGGAAGAAAAATGCGAGACTGTGGAAACATCATTTATGGTAATTCTGCCTTGTGTTACTGGAACATGTTTTCTCGTCACACATAATTCCAAGAATATAACTACTATAATATTGCTCCTATGTAGAAGAATAAAACTACTATAATCCTGCTACTATATACAAGAATATAACTACTATAATACTGCTCCTATGTAGAAGAATATAACTACTATAATACTGCCCCTATGTACAAGAATATAACTACTATAATACTGCCCCTATGTACAGGAATATAACTACTATAATACTGCCCCCAATGTACCAGAATATAACTACTATAATACTGCTCCTATCTACAAGAATATACCCATTATAATACTGCCCCTATGTACAAGAATATAACTACTATAATACTGCTCCTATATACAAGAAGATAACTACTATAATACTGCCCCTATGTGCAAGAATATAACTACTATAATACTGCTCCTATGTAGAAGAATATAACTACTATAATACTGCCCCCTATGTACAAGAATATAACTACTATAATACTGCTCCTATGTAGAAAAACATAACTACTATAATACTGCTCCTATATACAAGAAGATAACTACTATAATACTGCCCCTATATACAAGAATATAACTACTATAATACTGCTTCTATGTACAAGAATATAACTACTATAATACTGCTCCTATGTACAAGAATATAACTACTATAATACTGCTCCTATGTACAAGAAGATAACTACTATAATACTGCCCCTATGTACAAGAATATAACTACTATAATACTGACCCCTATGTACAAGAATATAACTACTATAATACTGCTCCTATGTAGAAAAACATAACTACTATAATACTGCTCCTATATACAAGAATATAACTACTATAATACTGCTCCTATGTACAAGAATATAACTACTATAATACTGCTCCTATGTAGAAGAATATAACTACTATAATACTGCCCCTAAATACAAGAATATAACTACTATAATACTGCTCCTATATACATGAATGTAACTACTATAATACTGCTCCTATGTAGAAGAATATAACTACTACTAGATGGTGGCCCGATTCTAATGCATCGGGTATTCTAGAATATGCATGTCCACTTAGTATATTGTCCAGCCACGTAGTATATTGCCCAGTTACGTAGTACATTGCCCAGCCACATAGTATATTGCCCAGCCGCGTAGTATATTGCCCAGTTATGTTGTATATTGCCCAGTGACGTAGTATATTGCCCAGTGACGTAGTATATTGCCCAGTGACGTAGTATATTGCCCAGCGACGTAGTATATTGCCCAGCGATGTAGTATATTTCCCAGCGAAGTAGTATATTGCCCAGCGACGTAGTATATTGCCCAGCGATGTAGTATATTGCCCAGCGACGTAGTATATTGCCCAGCGACGTAGTATATTGCCCAGCGACATAGTATATTGCCCAGTTACGTTGTATATTGCCCAGTGACGCAGTATATTGCCCAGTGACGTAGTATATTGCCCAGTGATGTTGTATATTGCCCAGCGATGTAGTATATTGCCCAGTTACGTTGTATATTGCCCAGTGACGTAGTATATTGCCCAGTGACATAGTATATTGCCCAGTGACGTAGTATATTGCCCAGCGACGTAGTATATTGCACAGTTACGTTGTATATTGCCCAGTGACGTAGTATATTGCCTGTTATGATCCTGGTGGCAAGGATCGCAAACTGACCTGCTAAGTAACAGAAATCCTTAGGACAAGCTCTGGGGATGTGGGAGCTATACTGACTGCAACCCTGATTCTATCAATACACACTATAGGCAGCCGTGGAGCGTTACCTAAAATCCTAGACGCCTCGTCACAGCCTGCGAAACTAGCTACCCCTAGAGAGAAAGCAAGCCTCACTTGCCTCAGAGAAATCACCCCAAAGTTTTAGACAGCCCCCCACAAATAATAACGGTGAGTTAAGGGGAAAACACAAACGTAGAAATGAAAACAGGTTTTTTAGCAAATGAGGCCCGCTAACACTAAATAGACAGAAGACAGCAAGGGATCTGTGCGGTCAGTATAAAATGCTATCAAAAATAATCCACGCAGAGATTACAAGAACCCCCACACCGACTCACGATGTGAGGGGCGCAACTCCGCACCCCAGAACTTCCAGCAAGCGAGAATATTACATATAAGCAAGCTGGACAGAACTCATCATATTCAGAGAAACATTTTCAAGGAAATAATGAGCAAACATGAACTAGCAAGACTTAGCTTCTCAGGAGGAGACAGGTCACAAGGAAAGTCCAGAGAGATCAGAACCAGTACTGAATACAACGACAGCAGGCAAAAAGTGAAGGTCCAGGTGGAGTTAAATAGAGGCCAGACTAGCAGAAAACGAGGCAGCTGGATTCCAGCTACAAACCCGCAGTAAGCACTTAAGGCCACCAGAGGGAGCCCAAGAACAGAACTCACACAATACCACTCATGACCACAGGAGGGAGCCCGAGAACGGAATTCACAACAATTGCCGTGACGTAGTATATTGCCCAGTGACGTAGTATATTGCCCAGGGATGTAGTATATTGCCCAGTGACATAGTCTATTGCCCAGTGACGTAGTATGTTGCCCAGTGACGTAGTATATTGCCCAGTGACGTAGTATATTGCCCAGTGACGTACTATACAGCACAGAGCCACTTAGCATATTGCACAGCGACATAGTATACAGCACAGAGCCACGTAGTATATTGCCCAGCCATGTAGTATATTGGGCAGTCACGTAGTATATTGCCCAGCTACGTAGTATATTGCCCAGCCACGTATGTCACAGGTTAAAAAAATAAACATATACTCACCTTCCGCAGGCGCGTTGTAGTTCTGTCGCCTGTGTGGGGTGCAGGCAGCAGCTTCCAGTCCCAGGGTGTGATGATGTCGCGGTCACGTGACCGTGACGTCACGGCAGGTCCTTCTCGCGCAGGTGTGCAGGACTTGTAATGACGTCGCGGTCACATGACCGTGACGTCATGGAAGGTCCTTCTCCCAGACCATCCTTGCCACCAGAACATGCCACTTGCATGGACCGGTCACCGGAGCATCACGAGGAGCGGGAAAGGCGGTGGAAGGTGAGTATATAATGATTTTTTTTTATTATTATTATTTTTAACATTAGATGTTTTTACTATTGACTCTGCATAGGCTGCGTCAATAGTAAAAACTTGGTCACACAGGGTTAATAGCGGCGGTAACAGAGTGATTTACCCGCGGCATAACGCGGTCCGTTACCGTTACCATTACAGAGGCCGCGACCAATGAATATCTGTGCCAGACAGACAGAAAGACAGAAGGACAGACGGAAGTGACCCTTAGACAATTATATATATTGATAATACTGCTCCCTATGTACAAGAAAATAACTACTATAATATTGCTCCTATATACAAGAATATAACTACTATAATACTGCCCCTATATACAAGAATATAACTACTATAATACTGCCCCTATGTACAAGAATATAACTACTATAATACTGCTCCTATGTAGAAGAATATAACTACTATAATACTGCTCCTATGTAGAAGAATATAACTACTATAATACTGCCCCCTAAATACAAGAATATAACTACTATAATACTGCCCTTAAATACAAGAATATAACTACTATAATACTGACCCTATATACAAGAATATAACTACTATAATACTGCTCCTATGTAGAAGAATATGACTACTATAATACTGCCCCTATGTACAAGAAGATAATTACTATAATACTGCTCCTATGTATAAGAATATAACTACTATAATACTGCCCCTATATACAAGAATATAACTACTATAATACTGCTCCTATATACAAGAATATAACTACTATAATACTGCTCCTATGTAGAATATAACTACTATAATACTGCTACTATGTAGAAGAATATAACTACTATAATTCTGCCCTCTATGTTCAAGAATACAACTACTATAATACTGCTCCTATGTACAAGAATATAACTACTATAATACTGCCCCTGTATACAAGAATATAACTACTAGAATGCTGCTCCTATGTACAAGAATATAACTACTATAATACTGCCCCCTATGTATCAGAACAAAACTACTATAATACTGCTCCTATGTACAAGAAAATAACTACTATAATACTGTCCCCTATGTATAAGAATGTAAATACTATAATACTGCCTCTATGTACAAAAATATAACTACTATTATACTGTCCCCTATGTATAAGAATATAACTAGTATAATACTGCTCCTATGTACAAGAATATAGCTACTATAATACTGTCTCCTATGTACAAGAATATAACTACTATAATACTGTTCCTATGTACATGAATATAACTACTATAATACTGCCCCCTATATACTTGGATATAACTGCTATAATACTGTGCCCATGTACAAGAATATTACTTCTAAAATACTGCCCCTCTATTCAAGAATATAACTACTATAACACTGTTCCCTATGTACTAGGATATAACTGCCATAATACTGCCTAAAACTATACTACCTCTATGTACAACAATATAAGTACTATAATACTGCTCCTATATACAAGAATATAACTACTATAATACTGCTCCTATGTACAAGAATATAACTACTATAATACTGCTCCCTATGTACTAGGATATAACTACTATAATACCGCCACTATTTACAAGAATGTAACTACTATAATCCTGCTCCTATGTACAAGAATATGACTGCTATAATATTACCTGTTATGGTTCTCAATGGCAAGAGAACATAGCCCAGCATACATAGGAACTAGCTCTTGGAAGGATGGAAACTTAAACTGACCATGAACTAAACCTGCCGCACAACTAACAGTAGCCGGGTAGCGTTGCCTGCGTTTTATCCCTAGACGCCCAGCGCCGGCCGGAGGACTAACTAATCCTGGCAGAGGAAAATATAGTCCTGGCTCACCTCTAGAGAAATTTCCCTGATAGGCAGACAGAGGCCCCCACATATATTGGCGGTGATTTAAGATGAAAATGACAAACGTAGTATGAAAATAGGTTTAGCAAAATCGAGGTCCGCTTACTAGATAGCAGGAAGACAGAAAGGGTACTTTCATGGTCAGCTGAAAACCCTATCAATACACCATCCTGAAATTACTTTAAGACTCTAGTATTAACTCATAACATCAGAGTGGCAGTTTCAGATCACAAGAGCTTTCCAGACACAGAAACGAAACTGCAGCTGTGAACTGGAACAAAATGCAAAAAACAAACAAGGACAAAAGTCCGACGTAGCTGGAAGTTGTCTGGTAGCAGGAACATGCACAGAAAGGCTTCTGATTACAATGATGACTGGCATGGAAGTGACAGAGGAGCAAGGTTAAATAGCGACTCCCACATCCTGATGGGAACAGGTGAACAGAGGGGATGATGCACACAAGTTCAATTCCACCAGTGGCCACCGGGGGAGCCCAAAATCCAATTTCACAACAGTACCCCCCCCTCAAGGAGGGGGCACCGAACCCTCACCAGAACCACCAGGGCGATCAGGATGAGCCCTATGAAAGGCACGGACCAGATCGGAGGCATGAACATCAGAGGCAGTCACCCAAGAATTATCCTCCTGACCGTATCCCTTCCATTTGACCAGATACTGGAGTTTCCGTCTGGAAACACGGGAGTCCAAGATTTTTTCCACAACGTACTCCAACTCGCCCTCAACCAACACCGGAGCAGGAGGCTCAACGGAAGGCACAACCGGTACCTCATACCTGCGCAACAATGACCGATGAAAAACATTATGAATAGAAAAAGATGCAGGGAGGTCCAAACGGAAGGACACAGGGTTAAGAATCTCCAATATCTTGTACGGGCCGATGAACCGAGGCTTAAACTTAGGAGAAGAAACCCTCATAGGGACAAAATGAGAAGACAACCACACCAAGTCCCCGACACAAAGCCGAGGACCAACCCGACGCCGGCGGTTGGCAAAAAGCTGAGTCTTCTCCTGGGACAACTTCAAATTGTCCACCACCTGCCCCCAAATCTGATGCAACCTCTCCACCACAGCATCCACTCCAGGACAATCCGAAGATTCCACCTGACCGGAGGAAAATCGAAGATGAAACCCCGAATTACAGAAAAAAGGAGACACCAAGGTGGCAGAGCTGGCCCGATTATTGAGGGCAAACTCCGCTAAAGGCAAAAAAGCAACCCAATCATCCTGATCTGCAGACACAAAACACCTCAAATATGTCTCCAAAGTCTGATTCGTCCGCTCGGTCTGGCCATTAGTCTGAGGATGGAAAGCAGACGAGAAAGACAAATCTATGCCCATCCTAGCACAGAATGCCCGCCAAAATCTAGACACGAATTGGGTTCCTCTGTCAGAAACGATATTCTCCGGAATACCATGCAAACGAACCACATTTTGAAAAAACAGAGGAACCAACTCGGAAGAAGAAGGCAACTTAGGCAGGGGAACCAAATGGACCATCTTAGAGAAACGGTCACACACCACCCAGATGACAGACATCTTCTGAGAAACAGGAAGATCCGAAATAAAATCCATCGAGATGTGCGTCCAAGGCCTCTTCGGGATAGGCAAGGGCAACAACAATCCACTAGCCCGAGAACAACAAGGCTTGGCCCGAGCACAAACGTCACAAGACTGCACAAAGCCTCGTACATCTCGTGACAGGGAAGGCCACCAGAAGGACCTTGCCACCAAATCCCTGGTACCAAAGATTCCAGGATGACCTGCCAACGCAGAAGAATGAACCTCAGAAATGACTTTACTGGTCCAATCATCAGGAACAAACAGTCTACCAGGTGGGCAACGATCAGGTCTATCCGCCTGAAAATCCTGCAAGGCCCGCCGCAGGTCTGGAGAAACGGCAGACAATATCACTCCATCCTTAAGGATACCTGTAGGTTCAGAATTACCAGGGGAGTCAGGCTCAAAACTCCTAGAAAGGGCATCCGCCTTAACATTCTTAGGACCCGGTAGGTATGACACCACAAAATTAAACCGAGAGAAAAACAACGACCAGCGCGCCTGTCTAGGATTCAGGCGTCTGGCGGACTCAAGATAAATCAAATTCTTGTGGTCGGTCAATACCACCACCTGATGTCTAGCCCCCTCAAGCCAATGACGCCACTCCTCAAAAGCCCACTTCATGGCCAAAAGCTCCCGATTCCCAATATCATAATTCCGCTCGGCGGGCGAAAATTTACGAGAAAAAAAAGCACAAGGTTTCATCACGGAGCAGTCGGAACTTCTTTGCGACAAAACCGCCCCAGCTCCGATTTCAGAAGCGTCGACCTCAACCTGAAAAGGAAGAGCAACATCTGGCTGACGCAACACAGGGGCGGAAGAAAAGCGGCGCTTAAGCTCCCGAAAGGCCTCCACAGCAGCAGGGGACCAATCAGCAACATCAGCACCCTTCTTAGTCAAATCAGTCAATGGTTTAACAACATCAGAAAAACCAGCAATAAATCGACGATAAAAGTTAGCAAAGCCCAAAAATTTCTGAAGACTCTTAAGAGAAGAGGGTTGCGTCCAATCACAAATAGCCCGAACCTTGACAGGATCCATCTCGATGGAAGAGGGGGAAAAAATGTATCCCAAGAAGGAAATCTTTTGAACCCCAAAAACGCACTTAGAACCCTTCACACACAAGGAATTAGACCGCAAAACCTGAAAAACCCTCCTGACCTGCTGGACATGAGAGTCCCAGTCATCCGAAAAAATCAGAATATCATCCAGATACACGATCATAAATTTATCCAAATAATCACGGAAAATGTCATGCATAAAGGACTGAAAGACTGAAGGGGCATTTGAAAGGCCAAAAGGCATCACCAAATACTCAAAGTGGCCCTCGGGCGTATTAAATGCGGTTTTCCACTCATCCCCCTGCTTAATTCGCACCAAATTATACGCCCCACGGAGATCTATCTTAGAGAACCACTTGGCCCCCTTTATGCGAGCAAACAAATCAGTCAGCAGTGGCAACGGATATTGATATTTAACCGTGATTTTATTCAAAAGCCGATAATCAATACACGGCCTCAAAGAGCCATCTTTCTTAGACACAAAGAAAAAACCGGCTCCTAAGGGAGATGACGAAGGACGAATATGTCCCTTTTCCAAGGACTCCTTTATATATTCTCGCATAGCAGCATGTTCAGGCACAGACAGATTAAATAAACGACCCTTAGGGTATTTACTACCCGGAATCAAATCTATGGCACAATCGCACTCCCGGTGCGGAGGTAATGAACCAAGCTTAGGTTCTTCAAAAACGTCACGATAGTCAGACAAGAATTCAGGAATCTCAGAGGGAATAGATGACGAAATGGAAACCAAAGGTACGTCCCCATGCATCCCCTTACATCCCCAGCTTAACACAGACATAGCGTTCCAGTCGAGGACTGGGTTATGAGATTGCAGCCATGGCAATCCAAGCACCAACACATCATGTAGATTATACAGCACAAGAAAGCGAATAATCTCCTGATGATCCGGATTAATTCGCATAGTTACTTGTGTCCAGTATTGTGGTTTATTACTAGCCAATGGGGTGGAGTCAATCCCCTTCAGAGGTATAGGAGTTTCAAGAGGCTCTAAATCATACCCACAGCGTTTGGCAAAGGACCAATCCATAAGACTCAAAGCGGCGCCAGAGTCGACATAGGCATCCGCGGTAATAGATGATAAAGAACAAATCAGGGTTACAGATAGAATAAACTTAGACTGAAAAGTGCCAATTGAAACTGACTTATCAAGCTTCTTAGTACGCTTAGAGCATGCTGATATAACATGAGTTGAATCACCACAATAAAAGCACAACCCATTTTTTCGTCTAAAATTCTGCCGTTCGCTTCTGGACAGAATTCTATCACATTGCATATTCTCTGGCGTCTTCTCAGTAGACACCGCCAAATGGTGCACAGGTTTGCGCTCCCGCAGACGTCTATCGATCTGGATAGCCATTGTCATGGACTCATTCAGACCCGCAGGCACAGGGAACCCCACCATAACATCCTTAACGGCATCAGAGAGACCCTCTCTGAAATTCGCCGCCAGGGCGCACTCATTCCACTGAGTAAGCACAGACCATTTACGGAATTTTTGGCAGTATATTTCAACTTCATCTTGCCCCTGAGATAGGGACATCAAGGCTTTTTCCGCCTGAAGCTCTAAATGAGGTTCCTCATAAAGCAACCCCAAGGCCAGAAAAAACGCATCCACATTGAGCAACGCAGGATCCCCTGGAGCCAATGCAAAAGCCCAATCTTGAGGGTCGCCCCGGAGCAAGGAAATCACAATCCTGACCTGCTGAGCAGGATCTCCAGCAGAGCGAGATTTCAGGGACAAAAACAACTTGCAATTATTTTTGAAATTTTGAAAGCAAGATCTATTCCCCGAGAAAAATTCAGGCAAAGGAATTCTAGGTTCAGATATAGGAACATGAACAACAAAATCTTGTAAATTTTGAACTTTCGTGGTGAGATTATTCAAACCTGCAGCTAAACTCTGAATATCCATTTTAAACAGGTGAACACAGAGCCATTCCAGGATTAGAAGGAGAGAGAGAGAGGAAGGCTGCAATATAGGCAGACTTGCAAGTGATTCAATTGAAAGCACACTCAGAACTGAAGGAAAAAAAAAAAAAAAAAAAAAAATTTTCAGCAGACTTATTTTTTCTCTCCTTTCTCTGCCAATTAATTTAACCCTTTGTGGGCCGGTCAAACTGTTATGGTTCTCAATGGCAAGAGAACATAGCCCAGCATACATAGGAACTAGCTCTTGGAAGGATGGAAACTTAAACTGACCATGAACTAAACCTGCCGCACAACTAACAGTAGCCGGGTAGCGTAGCCTGCGTTTTATCCCTAGACGCCCAGCGCCGGCCGGAGGACTAACTAATCCTGGCAGAGGAAAATATAGTCCTGGCTCACCTCTAGAGAAATTTCCCCGAAAGGCAGACAGAGGCCCCCACATATATTGGCGGTGATTTAAGATGAAAATGACAAACGTAGTATGAAAATAGGTTTAGCAAAATCGAGGTCCGCTTACTAGATAGCAGGAAGACAGAAAGGGTACTTTCATGGTCAGCTGAAAACCCTATCAATACACCATCCTGAAATTACTTTAAGACTCTAGTATTAACTCATAACATCAGAGTGGCAATTTCAGATCACAAGAGCTTTCCAGACACAGAAACGAAACTGCAGCTGTGAACTGGAACAAAATGCAAAAAACAAACAAGGACAAAAGCCCGACTTAGCTGGAAGTTGTCTGGTAGCAGGAACATGCACAGAAAGGCTTCTGATTACAATGATGACCGGCATGGAAGTGACAGAGGAGCAAGGTTAAATAGCGACTCCCACATCCTGATGGGAACAGGTGAACAGAGGGGATGATGCACACAAGTTCAATTCCACCAGTGGCCACCGGGGGAGCCCAAAATCCAATTTCACAACAATTACCCCTATAAACAAGAATATAACTACTATAATACTGCTCTCTATGTACTAGGATATAACTGCTATAATACTGCCCCTATGTACCACAATATAACTACTATAATACTGCCCCAATGTGCAATAAGATAACTACTATAATACTGCCCTTCATGTACAAGAATATAACTACTATAATACTGCCTCTATGTACAAGAATATAACTAGTATAATACTGTCCCTATGTACAGGAATATAACTACTATAATACTGCTCCCTATGTACTAAGATATAACTACTATAATACTGCTCCCTATGTACTAGGATATAACTACTATAATGCTACCCTTATGTACAAGAATATGCACAAGAATATAACTACAATCATACTGTTCCTATGTACATGAATATAACTATTATAATACTGCCCCCTATATACTAGGATATAACTGCTATAATACTGCGCCCATGTACAAGAATATCACTTCTATAATACTGCCCACCTATACAAGAATATAACTACTATAACACTGTTCCCTATGTACTAGGATATAACTGCCATAATACTGCCCCTATGTACAAGAATATAACTACTATAATACTACCTCTTTGTACAAGATTATAAGTACTATAATAATTCTCCTATATACAAGAATATAACTACTATAATACTGCTCCTATGTACAAGAATATAACTACTATAATACTGCTCCCTATGTACTAGGATATAACTACTATAATACCGCCACTATTTACAAGAATGACAAGAATGCAACTACTATAATCCTGCTCCTATGTACAAGAATATGACTGCTATAATATTACCCCTATAAACAAGAATATAACTGCTATAATACTGCCCCTATGTACAAGAATATAGCTATTATATTACTACCTCTATGTACAAGAATATAACTACTGTAATACTGCCCCGTATGTACTAGGATATTACTGCTGTAATACTGCCCCTATGTACCACAATATAACTACTATAATACTGCCCCCTATGTACTAGGATATTACTGCTATAATACTGCCCCTATGTACCACAATATAACTACTATAATACTGCCCCTATGTGCAATAAGATAACTACTATAATACTGCCCTTTTTATGTACAAGAATATAACTACTATAATACTGCCCCTATGTACAAGAATATAACTACTATAATACTTCCCGTATGTACAAGAATATAACTACTATAATAATGCTCCTATGTACAAGAATATAACTACTATAATACTGCCCTTTTTATGTACAAGAATATAACTACTATAATACTGCCTCTATGTACAAGAATATAACTACTTTAATACTGTCCCTATGTACAGGAATATAACTACTATAATACTGCTCCCTATGTACTAGGATATAACTGCTATAATACTGCCCCTATGTACAAGAATATAAGTACTATAATACTGTTCCTATGTACAAGAATATAACTATAATACTGCTCCTATGTACAAGAATATAACTACTATAATACTGCCCCTATGTACAAGAATATAACTACTATAATACTGCTCCTATGTACTACAATATAACTACTATAATACTGCCCCTATGTACAAGAATATTACTACTATCATACTGCCTCTGTTTATTCTGTATATGTCATATTAGTAAATAGCTGGGTCTTGTACATGAACTTTTGGAAATCTCTGTATTCCGTTGATCTAGGTATGGCTGATTGCTCCTTTCCGTTTGGCTGTGCACCAGTTGCGGTATGTCGCAGTCCTGTATGGGATGGGGCGGAGGAGGGGGGGTGGGGGTCTTATCTGTAATTTATTCTATTTGCAATTAACCTGCCTTCATTTTCTACTTTGTATGGATTTCTCTTATCTGGAGGCGGTGAGAGGAGTCTGGCTTCCTGATAGCCATTCATCTGCTCTCCTTACTGTATTTGTATGTATACTGTATTTCCAGAATTTAAGTCATAACAGCAATCAGAGCGTCTTCAGCTTTTAATGTATCCGGAGATGGATTAGTGTAGAAGTTTTTGTTCCGCAGCCTTCGCTCTGTCTGTAGTTTACTTGCCTCATGTTTTTTTTTTCTTATTATTTCTTATACTTTCTTAGCTGATTGACAAAAGATAATGGATAGAGGAGCCCGTGACCTGTGTCCGGACCCAACGAGGCTTCTCTGTGTCGTCTTGTATCCTGTAATTGTAATGCTACAATATACAAACCTCGCAAAGACAAATCAATACCAAACCTGTAATTGAATTACTAGGAAATTAATGAAACAATCTTGCATTGGATTTATTCGGACAGTCAATTAACCTTATGTCTGCCAGGAGAGATCTACATTGGGATCTTCTCTCTGTAGGGTGTGGAGCATTGGTCCTACCTTTGCTATCTGTGGAGCCACCTTTCTATATATTTATTTATTTATATGTATTACATTTTAATCATTGCCTTTATTTGAAACCTTGTATATCTGTCATCACTTGCCATAGAATAGTAACATAGAATAGTTCCTCTAGGCCACCAGGACTATAACCATTCATAACTCTCAAGAGAAAAGCGTAATTTACTATTTATATTGCTTGTCTTCTTCTTTCTCTAGGCCACCAGGACTATAACCATTCATAACTCTCAAGAGAAAAGCGTAGTTTACTATTTCTATTGCTTGTCCTCTTCTTTCTCTGGGCCACCAGGACTATAACCTTTCATCTTTCTCAAAGGAAAGCAAAATTAGCTTAGTGTTTTATTGCCTTTCCTCTTCTTCCTCTGGACTATCAGGGCTATAAATAATAATGTCTATCAATAGAAAAAGTAGATCAGTGTTTATTTTGCTCATTTTATTCTTTCTCTGTGCCACCAAAGTTTTAACCATTCATGACTCTCAAAAAAAGAGAGTAGTTTAGTGTTTCTATTGCTTTTCCTTTTCTTCCTCTGGACAACCAGGGCTATACGCATTCTTGTCTCTCTGTAGAAACAGCAGTTTAGTTTTTGTTTTGCTTCTCTTCTTCGTCCTCATGTCACCATGTTTATTACCATTTATGACTCTCAAAAGGTAAAATAGTTTACTATTTCTATTGCTTTTCTTCTTCTTCCTCTGGACCATCAGGGCTACCAAAAGTAGTTTGGTGTTTCTATTAATTTTCCTCTTTTTCCTCTCGACCGTCAGTGCGATGGCCATTCATAATTCTAAAAAAAAAGTATTATGGTGTTTATTTTGCTTGTCCTCTTCTTCCTCTTGACCACCAGGGCTATAACTATCAAAGTTTCAAAAACGAAAAAGTACTTTAGTGTTTCTTTTGCTAGTATTCTTTTTCCTCAGGACCACCAAGGCTCTGGCCATTCATTATTCTCAAAATAATAAGCAGTTTACTATTTCTATTGCGTGTCCTCTTCTTCCTCTAGACCATTAGGGCTACAACTATTCATGTCCTTCAAAAGAAAAAAAGTAGTTTGGTGTTTTAGAGAGGTTTGCGTAGGTGTAAAAAACGTTTGCAGCTTTCAAGATAATTCCTTGAGTGAGAAAAGGAAAATCCAGTACAAACATGTGCTGTTAAATAAAATAAAATCTATACATTTAGAATATCTGACAATTTTAGCAAATGCCAATGCTGTGAATATTTTTAATAATCGCCAAACCCACGACATAGAAAAATAATAAAATTGTGACTACTTGCAGCCACCACTAGAGGGAGCTTAAGAGCTGAATGCATACATGTTCAATGATAAGGCTCCTCTGCTCCCTCTAGTGGTGGCTTCTGGAAATGTACTGTCTATGCAGAAAAATTGAATGTCTATTTAAAAAAAACAACTAAGAATTTAGTTAGTAATTTATTGTTTGTTTGTTGCATTGCAAAGGATTAAACAATAGCCTTTACTCTTCGATGGCGGCAGCATCTCCCGTGCTGCAGATCGCTCTTGCGGATCTGAAAGGTGTATGTATAACCCAATTAAATCAGTAATGATTCACTCATCAACCTTGATACAGATCCTTGGCCTTTTCCACTGCCATAATGAATTTTTGTAGACCCGTCACGAGAAGCTTTGTTTGCATCTCGCTAAAAGATAAAACACCCTGACGCGCGCCCATAATATATTACGGCATTAAACTTTTCTGTCAGATGCTCGGATTCAGCATATTTTAATCATTTTTATTTGCGAAGATGGAGAAGAAGCTCATCTATAATCATTAAGGCCGACTCCCGGCGATGATGGAAATATTAAATATGTTGGATCCCATAGCCCGGGAGTCGAGTGTACACAACATGTCAAGGAAACAAACGAGATGGGTCTTCGCGGTGGAGTCCGATGAAGCTGCGGAAACTAATAGGCTCGTCAATAAGAATCAACGCGGGAATGCAAACTTATGGGGAATTAAGATCTTAAAAAAATGAAAAAAAATCCCTTATTGATGGAGTCTTCGAGTTTCATGGCAAATCGATCGACATCTTCCGCTAATACCGTGCGATAAATTCCATTTAGTTTGATTCTTTGTTGGCATTCGCGGTTCAATTCCTATCATCGGCGCGAGGCGACTGATAAATGACACCGATTCCGGACGCCAATAGTGAAATATATGGGTCCTATTTATCCCAGAGTCATTACAGATGGGGCCGCGGGGGGGGGAGGGAAATCTTGGCCGAGTCGTGACATGTCGCCTGTCAACCGCTTAAGTGTCAAAATACATATTCATATAGAAAAGCTAATAACGCTCGTATATCATATATTAGAGATCCGTGGTGCATGGAAATCGCTTTGAAATTCCCCCCAAAAATACATTTTCATTTGAACCTGAATGAAGTCCAATCAGAACCTCACTTATTGTTTAAAATCAGCATTGCTTATATTTTTAAACAATTTATTTTCATGTTCTTTTGTCATTTTCACAGACATTTTTAGACTAGTACTAGACTAGAGTATTCGGCAGGCTCATTATTATCATCAGAGGCAGGATGATGCTGGCTTTTAACACCCCTCTATATACCATAACCTTTGCACACGCTCATTAGATGCTCATTGCTGCTAAGGTACATGTGTTATTTCTTGAAACAACAGGAAGTTAGGGTTTAATAAGGCCCCTGTGGCTGGTTTTAGAATTGCAAAAGTTCTATTTTTTATTTTTTATAAAAATTTTGATTTGTCAATTTTTTTTTTGTTTCTTTAACAATTAAAAAAATGATCAATAATAATAGTAATATTACTACTAATAATAATTGTAATAAATAATTTTAATTTAAATAATAATTAAACCCTAATTTAATTAATAGGTCTATATCTGATGCTTCCATTTAATTCATTCATTCACATTGGAGACTTTGGACTCACATTTTTAGGATCAATGGGGGTCTCATCTAGTGGTGGTCACACATGATCGGGTCTTTTTCATTCACACTGGAGACTTTGGACCCCCATTCTTAGGATCGATGGAGGTTTCAGCTGCTTGACCCCCAGTGATCGCATATGTATCCTGTAGATAGGTAATAAATGGTGTTTCTGGGACAGTCCCTTTGTATCTTGTTGCTTGGTTGTGATGGACCTCAAACAAGTCTGTGTAACACGGAGAGGCAGTCTCTTGTGCAACTTTCTGCAATCCTTTCAGCTTGTATAAAAATCGTAGACACTAAGATGCCCCCTATAGCATAGACTAAGGGGTAATACACCCCCACCCCATCACCAGAAGTGAGAATGGAGTAAGTGGAGACAGACTTTAAGGGGGTGTCTAGCTACAAAATACAGAAATAATATGGGGGCTCCCCATAACCGTGACCCCCTCTAATAGGCAAAACAGAAAAAACTCATGCTGACTCCCAAGAACCCAATTTATTTCGATGGACATCGTGTTTATTGGGGGGTCCAAGCTGTTTGTTGGGGGGTCCAAGCAATAAAATCCACTACAGATGGGGAGATGGAAAGCAGCGATCACATCTCGCTTGGAGACAAAACGGTCTTGCAATAAAAGTCGATGAATAGTCAGCCATCCGGAGTTTCCAAATAAAGTGTCTCCCTGCGCCGAAGTCACTGTTCCTGATGAAATATTGTGTTTTTGTGAAGGAGTGAGGAACGTGAAGATATTGTGCCGCGGTGCCACCTAAACACCTCTCAAAGCCAATTCAATTCATGTAATGGTTTTTATTGCCCCTCTTGAATCTCATTTGAAGGAAATGTAGTCGTTGCCGTTACCGGCCAAAGGTAGATCTGTTCTCCTGAATATCAGATGGGCTCCATCTGCACAAAGACCCAATAAAAATGGAAAGCATTTGACAGGGTAAAGACAGGAATGTGCGGCAGGAAAATATTGCTTCGGTAAAGACACAGATATACTTAGCTGTGGAGACACGGGTGTCAGTGGGTGCTCTCATCCGCTGGGCAAGACCACATGGACCATGGCTCATACCACTGAACATCCGCTCTCATTTCCCTTGGGCAGAAAACCACTCAGACAACACAGGGTGAGGGTAGCATAGTGTGCCAATACTTTATTGGACCACCAACACACACTAACATATAGAACAGTCCCAGAAAATACCCAAGATGTTGAAAATTACAGTCTCACCCTTCTGCTGACTCACCAGGATTAGAGCAGCTGTGACTTCGGGGCTTCCAGGGCTGACTACCCTCGCCAATGGCACTCCAATTTGGCAGGCACCCACAGAGAGGAGATGACAACAAGCTTAGAAGCTGACCGAGAGCAGTGAGGTAGGTAGCCAAGTGACCTGACTGTCCCAACCTGGATTCTTCAAGATGTCTCTAAGGGTTCAGTGATGATCAATAGAGCAGATCTGTGTTCTTCCAGCAGGGGCCGTGGTCCTCTAATCTGGCATCCTGTAGAATGTCAAATCTGTGTCTCTCATGATGGAGCCATGATGTCCTGGCTGCTGTCCTTTAGAGTGTTCCTGGCTGTGATTTTATAAAGAGTCTCTGGTTCTTCTTGCAGAATGATAGATAGCCCTATCTGTGGCTCAAGTCATCATTCACAGGTCAGGGGGGAGGAGGGATGAGTTTAACTCTCATTGAGTATTTAATCAATCAATCTGCATAGTTCTTTCTTCTCTGGTTTGCAGGTCGTCATCCTAGCTATACTTGTACAATATGTAACATATTAACAAACATCAATTGTTCAATTACCCTGAGTCCCTGTCCTCCAGAGATAACAGACAATAAACTACAACAAAAATTAAAGAGAAGGACAGCGCCACACCAGGAAGTGACAAACAGCAACACACTTTATTCTGCCTCCTGCGGCAACGTTTCGGTCCGAGGACCTTTTTCAAGCTCCGAAACGTTCTCTTTAATTTTTATCGTGGACTCTTCTACTGGGATGGACCCCCTGGTGTGGACGTGCGCCCCGATGTCCATGGAGACAATGTCAGTATTGGGTGCGGTTTGACTTATTTTTGTTTAATAAACTACAACAAACATCAACTCAAAAGTCAATATCCAGGCTCATACGAACATAGTCTATGTTTCTTGACCAACCAAAGAAAAACACTTCAATTCAAAAGTAAACGTAACGATGATGGCATATGTCTCCTGCCCTACTGAAAATAGATGTCACAGATTAAATGCTGTGTCATCACACTAGCGCACAATGAGTCACATCAATATGGACAGCGAGCTCTGATGACATTGGGGAGTTAGGAGCGCTCGAGCTCAGTCCACTCTAAAAGAAACAGAGCTTAAAGGGTTAATTTTGTCCAATCCACAAAACATTCCACAAATGTTGGATTGATGTGGACCCCACCTCTAGGACCTGTATCTATTTCAAGAAGGAGGCCAGGGATGGAGAGGATGCCTCGCATGTGCAGCTCTCCATTCATTTTTATGGACGTTTTCAAACTTTTTGAAACTTCCATAGAAGTTAACGAAGAGAGCTGCATGATGAGACATCTCAATAGTCCTGGCGGAGCAAGGCAGGGTCCCGACCTCCAACATAGGACCCGCACCTATTAGACATTCATGGCCTCTCCTGCTGATATGTTCCGGGCCCTGCGTCTAATACTGCAGGAAATGGGGAGGTAGCGGACCATGAGCGACTCTCCAAACTTTTGGAACTTCTATAGAAGGGACTAGTGAGAGACATGCGAGGGACCCCTACTCTATATTCACCCCTGTTTGTCCATGTGTCTACTCTTCAGGACCAGTGGATTAAGTCATGAGTTCTGTGCCATCTTATCTGCCCGCACTCCTGTCTGTTCGTGTCCGACACCGATACCATCAAACGCCTGTAAATTAGAAATTACTTATCTGCGTCCTATTTCTGCAGATTAGCATCGGCATCTTCACCGGAAAGTTTAAAGCCCTTGTCTGAGTATAACGCTGCTTCCAGGTAGATCCCAGCGGAGATCGAAGGGATTAATTTCTGGGATGTTTTCTTAATTGTCTGCGAGGCTCGTGCTCATCAGTGGAATTGTATACATGAAAGCGAAGGGAAATAAAGTCTAAATCCAGAGATTAACAATTACAAGACAAAGTCTCCATCGTGGTAAATCTACACACGCGACACACGAATGACCCAAACCTTCAAGGGTCAGGAGAATAATCAGAGCCGACTGTTTCCGTCACACTATTATGCTTTATTTCATATTGGGTGGTCACACAATTCTATCCTTACATTTATTTAAAAAAAAATATTTCCCATAACATTGTGTCTTAACTGCAGTATACAGCATTGGGGAAGGAGGAATCAGCCTCTGATCAGACAGGAAACGGATCTCAGGATTCATATGTGACTGGAAAACCAGGCAGCTATGATGGAGACACTGATTATCCTGTGCCCTTACAGAGAAGAAGCTATGTATAAAAAGAGCAAAGTGGCAGTGTTCAGCATGGTGGATGATGATGAGATAAGGAGGCTTTTAGATTACCTCGGACTCCTATTGAAAATGCAGCTAAGCTGGAGCCACAAATCATAGCTGTGTACCAAGGAGCAAAGCGGCAGTGTTCAGCATGGTGGACGATGATTAGATACGATGACTTTCAGACTACCTCGGACTCCTATCTACAATGCAGGTATAGTATAGTCACCAATAATAGCTATGTACTAACCAACCATATCTAAAAAAAAGCAGCAAACCCAGAAGGCAAATTCTATACAGTAAGTGCTCACCAAAGGGAATGACCACGACAACTTTAGAAACTTTATAAAACAATACTTTTACTTGACAACTTTTCTATCATCCCATTTCCCAATACAACTCCCCATCCTTCACTATAAAACCAAACCACATTTTTTTGTGCTGAAAACGCCCCACTCGGCTTATATACGAGTCACAGTTCCAGAAAGCCAGCGGGGGAGGGGGAGCAGCGGCAGGAGTCGGCAGCTGTGACATCATACTCACCCTCCTCGCGCGGTCCTGCAAGTCCCTGCATCTCCATTGTCCGGTGCCGGCAGCTCTCCTCTCCTCTTCGGTCACGTGGTACCACTCATTAAGGTAATGAATATGTATGTGTCTCCACTCCCATAGCCGTGGAGCGCATATTCATTACCCTAATGAGCGGTACCATGTGACCGCATAGGCGAGCTGCCACCGGCGCCGGGACAATGGAAATGCAGGGACATGCAGGACCGCACGAGGAGGGTGAGTATAACGGGTGAGGACGTGGAGCCATGCCTAGAAGGGGGAGGACGCTGAGCCATACATAGGAGGAGGAGGACGGGGAAGGATGTCGAGCCATGCATAGAAGGGGAGGACACTGAGCCATGCATACAACTAGGAGACCTGAGGAGCCACACATAGGAGGACAGGAATGAGGGGACAATACATACCCGGCTTATACGTGAGTCAATAAGCTTACCCAGTTTTCCATGGCAAAATTAGGCTTATACTCGAGTATATACGGTAGTTATTTTTTTACACTTTAAGGCTATGTGCACACGTTCAGGTTTTTCGCGTTTTTTCGGGATAAAAACGCTATAAGAACTCATTAAAAATGCATACATTACGCATCCTATCATTTAGAATGCATTCTGCATGTTTTGTGCACATGGTGCATTTTTTTCCTCGAAAAAAACGTATCGCGGTAAAAAAGCAGCATGTTCATTAATTTCGCGGATTTTCCGCGGTTTTTCCTGCGATTCTATGCATTTGGAAAAAAACGCACAAAAAAGCGTCAAAACGCGGTAAAAACGCCTTAAAATCACGGTAAAAGCGCGGTAAAAACGCATGCGGATTTCTGGCAGAAATGTCCGGTTTTTGTCAGGAAAATTTCTGCCAGAAATCCTGATGTGTGCACATAGCCTTAAAATTACAAAAAGGAAAATGGGCCGATTGAAAAAGTTTGTGCACCCTTGGAGATTTGTGTGCTCTGATAACTTTGACCAAGTTTTCAGACCTTCATTAGCCTCTTAGGGTTATGGCTTGTTCAGGAAAGGCTTTATAAAAACCAGCCTCCTCTAACCATGTGCCAAAATACAGCAGCCATGGGATCTTCTGTGCAGCTGCCTAGGACTCTGAAAATGATTACATACAAGAATTGAAAGACTCTTGTCTGGCTGCAAAAAGCGTTTACAGTCTGCGATACTTGCAAATGGGGTGCTACTAGGTACTGACCATGCAGGGTGCCCACTTTTCTTTTTGTAATTTTTAAAATGCAAATATATTCACCTTCTAGAGTAACTAAACTTTTATTTTTTTTTTTCATAATTTTGTCCAGTTTGAAAAGTTATGAAACTTTGGAAATCGCCTTATTTTAGGATTTGTTTACTTTTTTTCCGAAGGGAGGAGCGGATCTATTTTTCATCTGTTTGTATTTCCTTGTTTTTATTTCTCTTTCTCTTTGTTTTTATTGTAGATGACAAGATGTTTCAATGTTTATCAATTTGTTTCAATGTGTTTACAATTACAAGAGCTGTAAACAATGAGAAGAAGAAAGAGAAAAAAAAACATCTCATCCATCAAGAGGAGAAACCACAATTTTCCACCACTGGCTGCTACATTTCTATTTTTCTCTCCAAAGCAGTAAGTCTATGTTCACACGTTACTTTTTGCACCATTTTTTTTTCTTTTTTTTCCTACAAGTTAAAAGCTGCTTTTTGCAGTGCCAGCAAAAGCTTCAAGATTTCAGAAATGTAATGAATAGGCTTGTTTTTTTTCCTGATTGAACTGGAAAACTGCAACATGTCAATTTTTTCAGCGTTTTGTCACCACAGAAAATAATGACAAAGTGCAAAAATGCTGCAAAAAACACAGCCCTGCATTTTTGCTGCTTTTTTGGGAATAAAAATAACTTTATTAAACATTTACTGTAGAAAAATTACACATATAATCTGTGCCAAAAAGCAGCAAAACCTGCTTTTTGTAAGTAGCTTTTCTTTTCTGCCAAGAGAACAGGTTTTGCCTGCAGAAAAAAAAACCGCAATGTGTGATCATAGCCCAAATGCAAGGGCCTAACGATCGCAGTTGTTGTGGTCGAGCCTGTGCTGGTGAGAGGCCCGCTGATACCAGCGCAAACTTCAACTGGATGTGCTTCATTGGATGCACATTCAGATGAAGTGTATTATGGAGCAGAGACCCTTCAGGTCCATGTGCTGCAATACACGCTGCCAGCCAATCAGAGGAGTGCAGCTGACGTCAATGTCATGTGATCTCGTCGCTGGAGTCAGCTGCCAGCTTCTGAAGAGGACACCGTGTGGCAGCTTCACATCTGCACCAAAAACACATCAAATTTAGGACACTAGAAGGGCCGATACATCTGACCAACATGCGGGGGAGAGGACCAGGTCCAAATATTGCACCGGGGCTCATCATAGGTACGCCACTGCCTAAATGTTTCAGTCCCAGATTAATTTCACTACATAGCAGTTTTCAAAAAGGTGCAGGGAGTCACGAGACCAACTACAGCCAGGAATTGAATAATGGTGCCTGGAAGTGATACAATGTGGAAGTTAAACAGAATATTTGATTATTTAAATAAAATAGAAAGCATTGTAAATAATTTAAGTAAATAATAAAACAAAATCAATGCATTCATTAAAACAAAAATAATGAAATTAATTAAATCATAAAATAAATAAAATAATACACACACAAGTATATATTGAAACATAAATGAGCCTGTTGGTGTTGAGTTTTGGGCACAGGACATTTTCAGTTGTGACCGTTATTAATCACTAGTGTGTGCTGGGTGCTGTCATCCGACGCGCGCCGGGAGGTGATGATTCCTCGCTCGTGGTGACAGAGGGCTGGCCTTTGTCTTCCCATAATGCTATCTCATGTAGACATGCATGGATTTCAGAACACTTTCTGAAAGACGGGCTGGCATTATATTTTTTTTTTTCCGGGGGTGTGAATTAAGCCACAAATAAAATCTACCAGGAGACGTCAGGTTTATGGACGGCTTTAATTGGCCTTTGCTATTTTGTTCTTTATTTTTCTTGCCAAAAATTAAATAAGCCATTCTAGAAGCCAGAATGGCTGCGGAGAGTGTCCCAGGTCCGATGCTGGCTCTGATCACAGCTCTGCTCCAAAGCTTTATTTCTTATATGAGTTGGCAAATGGAGTTGTCCACCTTTCAAGATTTATGTTTTTATGCTATTTTTTTTTCTATGCTTTATGTGTGAACATGATGATGTCCAAGAAACAGTTGCCTGCCAGGCAGCATCCACGGCCAGTAGGTATCATGTTCTAAAGATTGGTGGAGGATGACCAAAAAACAAGTCAAAGTTACAGCTGAAGTTATCTATCTTCTTGTATGTCAGGAGCAGGTCATATTCATGAATGTCACCCCTGTCACTCACAGAAGTCCTTCTGACATTTCCACGACTCTTTGTTCTTGTTCTTACATTTCTGCAAACTTCCGTGATTGCAGAAGAAAAAAAAAGAAAAGAATCCCCAGATTATATGAAAGAAGATTTGCCAGGACTGTTATCTGTAAAAGACTCATGGAAAATGTGTTGCAAGTTCCAAAGACAAAGTCGACGAGCCTAAGCCTGTGTGGATCGAAATCATTATCTACATTAATATATAAAGGTTCTAATTGGTGTCAATACACATTAGACTAATGTTGGCAACATTATATGGTTTGACAGTCCAATGTGTATAGGGGCTCGCAATATCATCCATTGGGGGAGAAAAGGGTTGGGTAGTTTGAATTTCATCTGCCGAGCGCTCTGGGAGATGACCCACTAACACGTCCCTAGTGCACCTCCAACCTGATTTGCATATGGCTTCTACATACCTCAATTCCAAAAAAAAGTTGGCCCTCTGTACTAAGAATTAAATGTTTTGGAAAAATCTTATCTCCACATTTTATTGACAGCAGAACACAGAATAGATCAGAAGTTGAACATTGGACATGTTCCCTTTTTCGTTTAAAATAACTCATTTAGAAATTGACAGCAGCTTGTTATCAATGAGAGGGACCATCCAGCTTGCTACCAAGGAGAGGGACATCCAGCTTGTTATCAAGGTGAAGGACCATCCAGCTTCTAATTGAGAAGGACCATACAGCTTGTTATCGAGGAGAGGGACCATCCAGCTTGTAATCGATGAGCGGGACCATCCAGCTTGTAATGGAGGAGAGTGACTAACCAGCTTGTTATCAAGGAAACAGATCATCCAGCTTGTTATCAAGGAGAGGGACCATCCAGCTTGTAACTGAGGAGCGGGACCATCTTGCTAGTCATCAGTGCACAGTTCTGGCATTTTTGCCCATGGCAGGGGCAGCTCACACATGAAAGTCGCCATCAATGCTGAGCGTTATATAAAGGTGCAAGAAAAACATCTGCTCCACCCAGACAATGCCTATTTCAGCAAGACAATGCAAAACCAGATACTTTATCCATCACAGCAGCATGGCTCTGCAGAATTTGTTTGGGGATAAACCGGCAGTCTGCAGTCTGAACCTATTACCTATAAAAAAGGTTTGGAGCATTATTAATAGAAAAACCTGGCAAGACCCAAAACTATGGAGCAGAAAGAGTTCATTATTAGACAAGAATAGGACACTGTTCTTCTCTGAAAACTCCAGAAATTGTCTCCTCATTTCCCAAATGTTAACAGATTGTTCTAAGAAGAAAATAGGTCATTACATAATGGTAGAGACGAACTGGGCACAATGGTCGACATGGCCCAAGCTGTGAATATAATCTGGCAATAAGAGATAAGAAATTATTGCATTCTGGTTTTCTTCACATTTTACGGAGTGGCCCAACATTTTAGCATTTGGGGTTAAACTCAGACCCATGAAATAACGCTCTAATTATTGGTGGAGATCCTGCTGTGACTAGACTGAATGTATATTGCAATAGAATTTTTCGCACCTCTCATATAACACTAGCAATTTTCTTTTATAGGATGCCAAGCCCTAGGACCTCGGTCTGCTGGAGTCTTGTGGTATTTTTTGATCTCATACAAAACAAAAAACGATTCCATTTTCCTTAGGACTTCCTCTAGTTCCGACCATTGAGCTGCTGACCCATAACTAAATTTGATTTATTGTTGCATTGACAAAAATATACAAAATTGTCAAAGTGGAATTCCGGAAAGACTCGAGACTGTCCCTTTAAATAAAAGTTTAAAGTCAATGGGGTCTCCCGCGAGTGTTTGTAGTCCAGCCGTTACTTAATGACATTGCTCAGATCAGGCTCCGGCTTGTCTCCAGCTTCACTGCGTTCACAGGCACAAATATCCACGGTGAGAATAAAAGAAGAGGACGGCATGAAATCCGCTAGATGGACAGGTAGATTTGCTGTCAGTGGATATGATGAAGAAGCACTAGAGGATAACACCGAGACAAAAAAAAAGTTAATTACTTATAATGCCCTTTGAAATAGGTTGTAATAAATTATACAACGAGGTGTTATTCATGACTTAGCAAATGAAAAAAAACTCATAAAAGCCTCTACTCACTAAGAATGGCGCACCCAGGGTCAACGGATGGCGAAAAGAAGGAGAAAAATGGAGACGCGCAGATCCAATTCATTAGAGGTAATTATGAGCTGTCACACGCAGATGGACAATGACACCGGTAATGTATTTTATATATCATTAGGCTCATGGCGGCATCTCCATTACTCACCACCGAAAACCAATGGAAAAAAAATTTTAAAGTTATTAATTGTAAAAAATTAAGCAGCGTCTTGTCACCGCGAAGGAAAAGTGCAACGTCGCCCATTCTCAGATGGGCCGTGTTGATGAAAAGTAGCAAGTAATGTCGCGTCCACCAAAGTCATCTGTTTCTCGCAAAACTTTCTTTTGTTTCCACAAATCCGATTTGTGACTTTCAAATTCACCTTTTTTATTTGTCTCAGCCAATCAGTATTGCCTCTTTTTGGTGCAACTTTTGTCTTGACTAATCAGATCCATCACTTTCTAGTGCAACTTTGTGTCTCAATCAATCAGATTTGTCTCCTTTTAAAGACACTTTTATCTCAACCAATCAGAATCACCATTTTCTAGTGCAACTTTTTGTCTCAAACAATCATCAATTGGTTTGTTTCTCTCTAGTCCAACTTTTTGTCTAACCCAAAACCTCAATCAGGCGTCTGTTTATCATGTAGGTGTTTTTTTCATGCATAGGACGTGCACCTATTACAGTTTATGTCGCCGTTCACAAGTTGATTTTCTATTTTTTTTGCAGACCGAATAGTGTAAAAAAAAAATCGGAGACATACTTTTTTTGTTTTTTATGTGACTCTTGCATTAATTTTCTGGGTTTGTGAGAATCGTGGACAGCACTCAAATGGCGTTTGTCTGCAATCCATGTGCTGTCCATTTTCAACATAACAATGGGTAGGAGAAGCTTTTCAACCTTTATTTTTTTTAAAAGTGTATGAAAAATCCAACAATGAAATTCCGATGGTAAAAATGGAGCAAATATTGATCCGAAATGCTCTCAATGGTCCAAAAGGGCATGTTCTCCAGCACCAGAGGAAATCCGTTAAAACTTAGCTTACTCATTTCGGACAGAAGAACCCTTAATCTTAGCTACCTGAAACGCGTAAGTATTGTGTTTTTTTTTTAATACATGCACATTCTGCTAATTTTGTTTATCCTACATGATTAATGGCTAAGTTTTAACTACTTTGTTTTGGTGTTGCGGTACATTCCCTTTTCGACCGTTGAGAGCTACTTGACCTGGAAGCCGGAGCAGTGCACACTCCGTGCACCACACCCAGAGCACAGACTGTCTACCCTGGAAGTCTCTTGGGATATCTATCAGTGAAGCGAAATTGTCACTTTTTTATTTTTTCACTGATCCAAACACTGATGAGAATTGTTCCATTGCTTGCATCGAAGAAAAATCACGTCCGAATAAGACCTTATATACGGTATATACTTCTGTGTGAACCTTATTCTGGGTTATTCTAAGCATAGAAAGTTAACCCCTTAATGACCGCCAATACGTCTTTTAACTGACCTGAGATATAACAGAATAGCCGCCCCAGACAGTTGACGATCCAGCAGCTGTCGGCTGTACACTATAGCTGACAACTTGGTGTATCAGCCAGGATCAGTGTTTGCACCATCCAAATCTGTTTAACCCCTTAGATGCTGAAGTCAATAGTGACTACATCATATAAATGGTTAACAGAGTGTGGGGGCTTCCTATTTATCCCAATTGGTGCCCTCAGATCATGATTGTGTGGTCCTGATGTTTGCCATGGCAATTCACGACCAAGTAGCGGCCTTAGAGTCTGACGGCTACAGTGACCTGTTCAGAAGTTAGAGGCATTTAGGTGATAATTATACACATTTTCATTTCTGTTGCGCCACTTTGCATTAATTCCTGAAAATCACCTGAAGGGTTAATAAACTACCTGACTGCAGTTTTCAGTATGTCAGGGGTTGCTGTTTTTAAAATGGTATAACTTTTGGAGGTTTCCCAATTTATGGGACCCCTAAAGGCACTTCAAACATGGGTAGGTCCCTAAAAAAATACATTTTGTAAATTCCCTTGAAAAAATGAAAAATTACTGATACATTTTTAAACCTCATAAAATACAAACAAAATAAAAGAACATTTTATAAATGGTGATGATGTAAAGCAGACATGTGGTAAATGTTATTCATTAATGTCTTGTTGTGGTATGACTATCTGAATTAGGCCGGGATCACACATGCGAGAAACACGTCCGTGTCTCGCATGTGAAACCCAAGCTCTGGCGCCGGCACTGTGGAGCGGAGCGTGCGGCCGCATAGGAACACATGGAGCTGCACGCTCCGCTCCCAAGTGCCGAGGCCAGAGCTTGGTTTTCACATGCGAGGTACGGACGTGTTTCTCGCATGTGTGATCCCGGCCTTAAAGGGATAATCATTCAAAGTTTGAAAATTGCTAATTTTTTAACATTTTTATCAAATTTCTGATATTTTTTATAAATAAACACAAAACATATCGACCTTAATTAACCATTATCATAAAGTATAATGTGTCACAAAAAAAAATCTCTAAATCACTGGGATTTGTTAAAGCCTTCAAGAGTTATTAACACATAAAGTGACACTGGTCAGATTTCAAAAATTTGGCTCCGTCACTAAGGAGGACGCTCCTGTTGACAACGTTTAATCCAGGCAATAAGTAAAAAAAAACCTTCCAAATTATTGCAACACATTTCGAAGTAGAATCTACTTTTGATGTCTCAGGAAGGAGTAGGTTCTACTCTGAAATGTGTCCCAATAAATTGGAATTTTTTTATACTTACCACCTGGATTACTCTTTGCAGCACCCGGGATCAACCGTACTCCTCTCTCCTTTGTTATGTCCTCTTTCCATTTGGTGTGAGTACAGCGGCCGGAGAGTCAGCCATGATCGGATTATACATCACTCTTTGCATAGTTGTGCCACACACAACATGAGTTGAGCGAACAACCATTTATGCAGCACCTCTGTCCCATTCCCAGTCCGCTCCTCGGTCCTCACCTGTTTCTGCGGGGACGTGGCTCTCCTGGGGTTCACCTCCCATGTCCCGCGCTGCCTGCTCCTGCTTCCGGGACGCTACGCGCGTCCTGAATGTATCCTAGCATGCCACTAAGGGGGCGCATGTGTGCACTCCCAGTCTCTTAAAGAGACAGCGTGCCGTTTTCAAAGGTACGTTTCAGCTAATGGCTGAGTGTCTTGTACTCTTTCAGGCATCTCTGCCCTTAGCGATGTGCCTGAGCAACAAGTGTTTCCTGTTGCTAGTTCCCAGTGCCTGCATGTTATGCCCTGCTTGCACCTCGCTAATTCTGGTTTGTTTCCTCAGTGTACCTACCGAGCTTTCCACACCTTCTACGCCTGTACCACTTGCCTCTCTCCATGCCAGCTGTTGCATGCTACCAGCTTGATCCGCTTATCTCCTGCCTGGTTCTCCACTACTTGCAGTACCTTTCTGCCAGCCAGTCCAGCCGAGTCAGCTGCCATGTATCCGGGGTCTAACTGGAGGTAGCACCCTGCGTCCCCTGAACTTCCATTTTGGCCGTGTTTGAGGAGTCTTACTACGGGAGTCTGGGGTTCGCTTAGTCACACCCCCTTCGGAACCCCATTGGTTGTTGTCCCATGGTTTCACGAAAATTTCAATAAACGAATGTGCACTTCACCACCATCTGTGCCTATGTTTCCATTTGTTACAGATTGCTCAGGCCATGGAACCCGCTGGCTCCCAACCACCTCCAACCGCAGATCTATATCAGGAAATCACCCGCCTGAGAGACCAGCAGGAGAAGATTACGACGTATCTCCGAAACTTGTCTGCCCACGTGGATTCTGCGACATCTACGATCTTGTCCGCCTCTGCTCAGGCTGTGACTGTCTCAGATGCTGGCCTCCAGACACCCGGCTTCATCTCTCCAATGTGTGGCCAAGTCTGAAGAGTAGATTGCACGCTGCACTTTGAACTGTTGGGTCAACTGTTTGCCTCCGATCGGGCTAAGGTATCCTTCATGATGTCTCACCTCGCAGGAGAGGCTCTCGCCTGGCTGAACCCATTGTGGGAGAGAGTGGATTCGATAGTTAACAATCTCCGGTCCATCACTGGGGTCTTCCGCAGGACCTTCAATGAACCAGGTTGTACTACTTCTACAGCATCTTCTCTTCTCCGCCTTCATCAGGAGGATCTCACAGTGGATCAGTATGCTGTTCGGTTCCGCACACTTTCCTCCGAACTGTCCTGGAATGATGAGGCATTGGTGGCCGCCTTCTGGGAGGGTCTGTTCGGTAGAATCAAGGACGAACTGGCAGGCCGGGACGTTCCTACCTCCTTGGATGACCTGATATCCTTGGCGACTCAGATAGATCTCCGATCTCCAGGGAGACTAAGCTGGAGAAGAGACTTTTTCGCCTGGCTCCTAGTTACCAGAGGTTGGTTGTTTCTCAGCACTCTGCTTCTTCCCCAGAGCCTATGCAGGTAGACAGATTGAGCTTGGCCAAACAGCAACAGGAGGAGCACTGCTTGGAGGGAAGCTGTTTCTACTGCGGCAGTCCTGAGCATTTGATCTGCTCTTGTCCGGAGAGAACGGGAAACTCCAGAGCCTAGGGTCTGTAGGAGAGGATTTCCTAGGTGAGGATCGTTCCTCTCCATCTCTGCTGACGACCATGTCGTTGTCCTTCAGCACTGTCAAGTTTTCCAAGTCAGGTTACCTGGATTCCGGGTCCACCGGAAATTTCATTCAACAAGCCTTGGTGGATAGTTACCGTATTCCTGTCCGACGCCTCCAGAACCCTGTACAGGTGACCTCCGTGGATGGCAAAGCCCTGACTGAGCCCATTCGTTTCCAGAATGTACTAGTGGAATTTCGGGTAGGTTTGACGCACTCAGAGAGAATGTGTTTTCATGTGTTGCCTGGTTTGTCTCACCCCTTGCTCTTAGGCTTACCCTGGCTTCAAGCACACGAGCCTGTGTTGAATTGGAGGACTGGTGAAATTCTACCCTGGGGAGATTTCTGTTTTAACAGTTGTCTCGCTGCCGTCCTGTGTCACCATCTGCCCTGCGGGGTTTACCATCTTCCTACTGGTTCTTTTCCAATGTCGTCGATAAGAAAGAAGTGGAGACGTTGCCACCCCACAGGCCATATGACTGCACCACTGACCTGCTCCCTGGGACATCTCCTCCTCGGGGTCGAATCTATCCTTTATCCCAGGTGAAGACCCAAGCCATGTTGGAGTACATCAAGGAAAATCTGTCTAGAGGATTCATCCAGAAATCCTCTTCTTCGGCAGGCGCGGCTTTCTTTTTCATTAAGAAGAAGGACGGATCTCTACGGCCCTGTATTGACTATAGAGGTTTAAACTAGATCATGGTAAAGAACCGATACCTGTTGCCACTTATTTCGGAGTTGTTTGAATGTCTCAGAGGGGCTAAGATCTTCACCAAATTAGATCTTAGAGGGGCCTACAACCTGATTCGCATATGCCAAGGAGACGAGTGGAAGACGGCCTTCAACACCCGAGATGGGCACTATGAGTACCGGACAGTAGCGTAGCTACTGGGGGGGCAAAGGGGGCCATCGCCCTGGGCCCAGTCACATGGAGGGGCCCACTCAGAGCCGCGGTCGCTTTAGTCATTAAGCAATAAGCGGCCGCGGCTCTCTGATGTTTCAGAGTACAGGAGGAGGCAGGAGCGCAGGCTGCAGCATCGCCCCGGGCCTTGTAACATGATGCAGGAGGGGCCCATTCACCCATCCAGAGCCGCGGCTGCTTCAGTGTTAAGCAATAAGTAGCCGCGGCTCTCTGCAGTCCAGACATGGCGACGCACTGCTGCCTGGTCTCCGCTCAGCTGGAGACTCTGCACGCTGCACAGCAGCCAATAGCAGAGTCTCACTGCGAGCGCACGGTGAGGGCTGGAGCTGGAGCCTGACCTGATAGTATCTTGACAGGCTGGCAGCGCTGCAGATAGCTCCGCCTCCACCCCAGGTCTGCTGCTCCTATTGGTCCGCTGTTCTCAGGTCCTAGTCAGCACTCAGCAGCATCTCTTATTGTGCCAGGAGCCCAAGATAGTGCCTGACCTGCTACCTGGACAAACTGACGGACGGGAGAGAGAGACCGGAGTCAGGAGGACGGATATTTTCATAAATGTAAGGGCTGCTGACTGTGGAAATTAGTGCAATGTTCGACTTCTTTTAAATAAATTAAAGCACAAATGACACTGCATATGATGTTAGTAATGCTACTGTGGGAGTGGGGTGAATGTTAGGGGGAGAGGGGGAGTTGAGTTAGGGTAGTGGGGTTGGGTGGCGCTGTAGGGACCTGCCTGCTGTATTTCTTTTCATGGAGTTTTCTGGGTGGATGTAGGGGGCTTATTATATTTACAGCTGTTAGGCTATGTCTCCACGTTCAGGATTCCCTGCGCTTTGGATGCAGCAAATACCCCGCTCCGCCAAAAGCGCTGCCCCTTGCTGTACGCGCGGTGATTCTGCCTGTGTTCATTGAACACAGGCGGAATCACCGCATCGTATTCATAGACTGTGTTATTCATCTTGTGGAGATGGAGCGTCTTCACAAGATAAACAGACATGCTGCGGTCTATAAAAATGTGCCGCATGTACGGTTACGCAGGTCTGCCACCTGCGTGTTTTTACGCATAGTGGAGACGGGATTTCATAAAATCCCATCCACTATGATGTAACATCTGGACGCTGTGGATTGGATGCTGCGGCTGTACGCAGCGTCCAATCCGCAGCAAATCCGGAAGGTTTCATGACCATGGAAACACAGCCTTGGTATAGCAAGCCCTCATACAATAACCATGGCTCTAGCTGCACTTTATTTAAAGGGATTGTCCTTACCTCCCAACTTTTGAAGATGTGAAAGAGGGGCAAATTTTAGGCCACGCCTCTGACCACACCCATTCATAATTAGTCACACCCATATCCACGTCCCAACCACACCCATTTAGCACTGCTGATCACACTGTTTCATATACAATAATTAAACAGAAAAATATGGCCACACAGTGCTCCATACCGTATAATGGCCACACATGATGCTCAATACTGTATAATGGCCACACATGATGCTCAATACTGTATAATGTCCACACATGATGCTCAATACTGTATAATGGACACACAGTGCTCCATACTGTATAATGACTGCACATGATGCTCCATATTGTATAATGGCCGCGCATGATGCTCCATATTGTATAATGACCGCACATGATGCTCCATACTGTATAATGGCCACACATGATGCTCCATACTGTATAATGACTGCACATGATGCTCCATATTGCATAATGGTTGCACATGATGCTCCATACTGTATAATGACTGCACATGATGCTCCATACTGTATAATGGCCACACATGATGCTCCATACTGTATAATGGCCACACATGATGCTCCATACTGTATAATGACCGCACATGATGCTCCATACTGTATAATGACCGCACATGATGCTCCATACTGTATAATGACCGCATATGATGCTCCATACTGTATAATGGCCACACATGATGCTCCATACTGTATAATGACTGCACATGATGCTCCATATTGCATAATGGTTGCACATGATGCTCCATACTGTATAATGGTCGCACATGATGCTCCATATTGTATGATGACCACACATGATACTCCATACTGTATAATGGCCACACATGATGCTCCATACTGTATAATGACCGCACATGATGCTCCATACTGTATAATGACCGCACATGATGCTCCATACTGTATAATGACCGCATATGATGCTCCATACTGTATAATGACTGCACATGATGCTCCATATTGTATAATGACCGCACATGATGCTCCACACTGTATAATGGCCACACAGTTCTCCATACTGTATAATGATCCCACATGATGCTCAATACTGTATAATGACCCCCCCTCCTGTATGCATGGCTCATCTCCCTCCCATCCCATATACATGGCTCATATCCCCCCTCCTGTATGCATGGCTCATATTCCCCCTCCTGTATGCATGGCTCATATTCCCCCCCCTGTATGCATAGCTCATATTCCCCCCCTGTATGCATGGCTCATATTCCCCCCCCTGTATGCATGGCTCATATTCCCCCCCTGTATGCATGGCTCATATCTCCCCCCCCGTATGCATGGCTCATATTCCCCCCTGTATGCATGGCTCATATCCCCCCCCTGTATGCATGGCTCATATTCCCCCCCCCTGTATGCATGGCTCATATTCCCGCTCCTGTATGCATGGCTCATATAACCCCCCCCTGAATGCATGGCCCATATTCCCCCCCTGTATGCATGGCTCATATCCCCCCCTGTATGCATGGCTCATATTCTTCCCCCTGTATGCATGGCTCATATCCCCCCCCTGTATGCATGGCTCATATTCCCCCCCCTGTATGCATGGCTCATATTCCCCCCTGTATGCATGGCTCATATTCCCCCCCCTGTATGCATGGCTCATATTCCCCCCCTGAATGCATGGCTCATATTCCCCCCCTGAATGCATGGCTCATATTTCCCCCCCCTGAATGCATGGCTCATATTCCCCCCTGGATGCATGGCTCATATTCCCCCCTGAATGCATGGCTTATCTCTCCACCCCCCACGCCCCCGCTCCCATCTTGCATGGCGCGCCGGCTTATGTCCTCCTTTATCCCCCCATCCCCCTGTCCCATACTCACCTGTGTCACACTGCACAGCCGCGCCGACATCCCTCTCGCTCTGTCCCAACTCCCGGCGCAGCACCTTCTTCCTGCGTGAGCGGTCACCTGATACCGCTCATTAAGGTCATGAATATGCGCATATTCATGACCTTAATGAGCGGTACCACGTGACCGCTCATTCAGGACGAGCTGTGTACGCCGAGACCAGGCATCGCTGGAGCAAGGTGAGTATCGTCTTCAAGGAGGGCGGGTGGGAGGGAGGGATTGCGGGCGGCCGGCGGGGGGGTGCGGGGGGGTTGGTCAGTCGGGAGGTGACCCAGGACTTGGCTTAGCACAGGGGCGTGGCTTAACACAAGGGGGCGTGTCGGTTCGCTTTTCCTGCTGTCTGTGGGATCAGACCGTCCTGTGCGGGACTGCGGGGCAAAGCATCAAATCCGGGACAGTCCCACACAATGAGGGACGGTTGGAGGCTATGGGATTGTCTGATCTCATGCTGCAAGTTTGCAGGTACTCCTATGTGGCTGCAAAATTGTGACCCTTCACATCTCACATACTAAGGATTCGCCATTACCCATATCGACAAGTATGCGATTTGCTTACTCCTGGCCATGTTCTAACTGTGCAGCCTCAATAAGGCCTCTTTCACACTTCCATTTATTTCCAATACCAGAAAAAACGGTACCAGACATATCCATGTCCGTGTGTGTAATACGTGCGGCACACATGTAACTGAGATGCCCACGAGAGTGTTTAAAACCACCATAAGGCTGTGTGCACACGTTGCAGATTTTTCTCATTTTTTTCGCCTTTTTTTGCGCTATAAAAACGCTATAAAAATGCGAAAAAAACGCATACATTATGCATCCCATCATTTAGAATGCATTCCGCAATTCTTGTTCACATGATGCGTTTTTTTCCGCAAAAAAACGCATCGCAGTAAAAAACGCAGCATGTTCATTAATTTTGTGGATTTTTTGCGGATTATTGCATTGGGAACCTCCGGAAAAATCTGCAAAAAAAACGCACCAAAAATGCGGTAAAAACGCGCAAAAAACACATGCGGATTTCTTGCAGAAAATGTCCTGTTTTGCTTAGGAAATTTCTGCAAGGAATCCTGAACATGTGCGCATAGCCTAATTATGTAAACAAACGTTACTCAGGGTAAGGGGCCCACTCAGATGTGTTTCGCCCCCCCTAGCCAGAACCCTTAGCTACGCCTCTGGTACCGGGTTATGCCGTTCTGGCTCAGCAACGCTGCTGCTTTGTTTCAGGAGTTTGTGAATGACATTTTTATGGATCTTCAGTATTCCTGTGTTCTTGTCTACCTGGATGACATCTTGATCTACTCTCCAGACTTGGCCACACATCGGAGAGATGTTCGTCTGGTTCCGCAGAGACTTGGGGAGAACAGGCTGTACCCCAAATATGAGAAGTGTGTCTTCGAGCAATCCTCTCTGCCATTCCTTGGTTACATTGTCTCGTCCTGTGGTCTGAGGATGGATCCAGAAAAGTTAGCCTCTATCCTCAAATGGCCTCGCCCAACTTGGCTTAATACAACGCTTCCTGGGGTTCGCTAAATATTATCGTCAATTTGATCCACATTTCTCATCTCGAGTGGCTCCCATCTCTGCTCTGACCCAAAAAGGCGCCAATTCTAAGGATTGGTCTTCCGAAGTAGATGAGGCGTTTACTTCTCAAAAAAAGCCTTCTCTTCCGCGTCCGTACTCCATCGGCCAATTGCAGATAAACAGTTCTTCCTCGAGGTGGATGACTCCTCCTTAGGCACCGGAGAGGTTCTTACCCAGAAGTCTTCCTCCAGGCAAATGGTCACTTATGGCTTCTTCTCTAATATTTTTTCTGCTTACGAAAGAAATTATTCCATCGGAGATCGGGAGTTACTGGCCATCAAGCTGGTTCTGCAAGAATGGCGTCATCTTTTCAAGTGAGCAAGTCACCAGGTCGCCATTTTCACTGACCATAAGAATCTCGCCTATCTCCAGTCTGCACAGAGGCTGAACCTATGCCAGGCCAGGTGGTCTCTGTTCTTTGCTCCATTTAACTTTGTTCTTCATTTTCGCCCTGCTAGCAAGAACATCAAGGCTGACGCTCTTTCTAGGTCCTTTCTGCCTCCCGTATTGGAAGAGGAAGCTCAACACATCATCGAGCCCTCCCGAATGGTGACAGTGGCCTCCATCAATCTGTCTCAGATTCCTCCTGGTAAGAAATTGGTAGATAGTTCGGACAGGAGACGGGTTCTTCGGTGGGGTCATTCTTCTAAGTTATTCGGTCACGCTGAGCAGAGGAAGACATCGCAACTCATTTCCTGCTATTATTGGTGGCCTACCATGCTTAAGGACATCTTGGAATATGTCTTGGCTTGCCCCTCCTGTGCCCGAAACAAAACTGGGAAGCATCTTTCATCCGGACATTATCTGCCGCTTCTCATTCCTTCAGTTTCCTAGCAGCACATTGCTATGGACTATATTACGGATCTCCCCATCTCTTCTGGCTGCTACATTATATGGGTTGTAGTTGACGGTTTTTCGAAGATGGGTCACTTTACACCTCTGTCTCGTCTTCCGTCTGCTACTGAGCTTGCCGACCACTTCATTCAGCATATTTTTCGCCTCCATGGGTTTCTTCTCCACATTGTGTCCGACAGGGGTGTCCAGTCACGTAGAAGTTTTTGAGGGCTATCTGTTAAATAATTAATGTGGAGCTGGATTTTTCTTCTGTTTATCATCCTCAGTCTAATGGTCAGGTGGAGAGGATCAATCAGATCATCTCCAGCTTCCTGCATAATTTCATCAATATGCATCACAGTGACTGGGTCAAGTTACTACCGTGGGCGGAGTTCTCCTATAACAACCAGGTAAGTGAGTCTTCTACTAAGTCTCCTTTCCAGATTGTGTTTGGACTCCAGCCTAGTATCCCTCTTCCAATCTCTAGGTCTTTCAGCATACTAACACCGTTAAGGAGAAATTTTCTAAAGTATGGAGAGACACCAAAACTGCTTTAGAGCGAGCGTCACAGTGTATGAAGAAGCATGCCGAAAAGAGATGCCGGGATGCTCCAACCTTTCAACCTGGCTCTCCTCCAAGTAAATCCGTCTGAAGATGCCTTCCTACAAATTGGGACCTCGCTTCATCGGTCCCTTTCAGGTCTTAAAGGAAGTCTGTCACCCCCAAAATCATGTATGAGCTGCGGCCACCGGCATCAGGGGCTTATCTACAGCATTCTGTAATGCTGTAGATAAGTCCCCAATGTAACCTGAAAGATGAGAAATAAAGGTTAGATTATACTCACCCAGGGGTGGTCCCACTGCGGTCCGGGTCCGATGGGTGTCGTGGTCCGGTCCAGCGCCTCCTATCTTCTTACGATGACGTCCTCTTCTTGTCTTCTTGCCGCGGCTCCGGCGCAGGTGTACTTTTTCTACCCAGTTGAGGGCAGAGCAAAGTACTGCAGTGCGCAGGCATCGGGCCTCTCTGACCTTTCCCGGCGACTGCGCACTGCAGTACTTTGCTCTGCCCTCAACTGGGTAGAAAAAGTACACCTGCGCCGGAGCCGCAGCAAGAAGACAAGAAGAGGACGTCATCGTAAGAAGATAGGAGGCGCTGGACCGGACCACGACACCCATCGGACCCGGACCGCAGTGGGACCACCCCTGGGTGAGTATAATCTAACCTTTATTTCTCATCTTTCAGGTTACATCGCAGGCTTATCTACAGCATTAGAGAATGCTGTAGATAAGCCCCTGATAGCGGTGGCCGCAGCTCATATACGATTTTGGGGGTGACAGATTCCCTTTAAAACAAATTAATGCTGTCTCTTATAAGCTGAAATTGCCTGCTTCTTTGCGTGTGCCTAACTCTTTACTTCCCTTCTCAAACCGGTAATCTTGAGCTCTTTTTTAAGGACTCGGGTACCACTCCTGATCCCGTCAGTGAGGAGGATGTACACTGCTCAAAAAAATAAAGGGAACGCTAAAATCCCACATCCTAGATATCACTAAATGAAATATTCCACTTGTAAATCTTTATTCATTACATAGTGGAATGTGTTGAGAACAATAAAACCTAAAAATGATCAATGTAAATCACAACTAATATCCCACGGAGGTCTGGAGTTGGAATGATGCTCAAAATCAAAGTGGAAAATGAAGATACAGGCTGATCCAACTTAAGTGGAAATGCCTCAAAACAAGGAAATGATGCTTAGTAGTGTGTGGCCTCCACGTGCCTGTATGACCTCCCTACAACGACTGGGCATGCTCCTGATGAGGCGGCGAATGGTCTCCTGAGCGATCTCCTCCCAGACCTGGTCTAAAGCATCTGTCAACTTCTGGACAGTCTGTGGTGCAAAGTGATGTTGGTAGATGGTGCGAGACATGATGTCCCAGATGTGTTCAATCGGATTCAGGTCTGGAGAACGGGCAGGCCAGTCCATAGCTTCAATGCCTTCATCTTGCAGGAACTGCTGACACACTCCAACCACGAGGTCTGGCATTGTCCTGCATTACGAGGAACCCAGGGCCAACCGCACCAGCATGTGGCCTCACAAGGGGTCTGAGGATCTCATCTCGGTACCTAATGGCACTCAGGCTACCTTTGGTGAGCACATGGAGGGCTGTGCGGCCCTCCAAAGAAATGCCACCCCACACCATTACTGACCCACTGCCAAACCGGTCATGCTGAAGGATGTTTCAGACAGCAGATCACTCTCCATGGCATCTCCAGACTCTGTCACGTCTGTCACATGTGCTCAGAGTGAACCCGCTTTCATCTGTGAAGAGCACAGGGCGCCAGTGGCAAATTTGCCAATCCTGGTGTTCTGTGGCAAATGCCAAGCGTCCTGCATGGTGTTGGGCTGTGAGCACAGCTTCATCTGTGGATGTCAGGCACTCAGACCATCCTGATGGAGTCGGTTTCTAACCGTTTGTGCAGACACATGCACATTTGTGGCCTGCTGGAGGCCATTTTGCAGGGCTCTGGCAGTGCTCCTCCTGTTTCTCCTTGCATAAAGGCTGAGGTAGCGGTCCTGCCGCTGGATTGTTGCCCTCCTACGGCACCCCCCACGTCTCCTGGTGTATTGGCCTGTCTCCTGGTAGCGCCTCCAGCTTCTGGACACTACGCTGACAGACACAGCAAACCTTCTTGCCACAGCTCGCATTGATGTGCCATATTGGATGAGCTGCACTACCTGAGACACTTGTGTGGGTTGTAGAGTCCGTCTCATGCTACCACGAGTGTGAAAGCACAACCAACATTCAAAAGTGACCAAAACATCAGCCAGAAAGCATTGGTACTGAGATGTGTTCTGTGGTCCCAACATGCAGAACCACTCCTTTATTGAGTGTGTCTTGATAATTGCCAATAATTTCCATCTGTTGTCTATTCCATTTGCACAACAGCATGTCAAATTGATTGTCAAACAGTGTTGCTTCCTAAGTGGACAGTTTGATTTCACAGAAGTTTGATTTACATGGAGTTATATTGTGTTGTTTAAGTGTTCCCATTATTTTTTTGAGCAGTGTATTTGAGGTAGAAAATATTTTGGCCACAAAAAGGGTAAGGGGAAAGACACTTTTTGTGGTGGATTGGAAGGGCTTCGGGCCTGAGGAGAGGTCGTGGGAGCCAAAAGAAAATATCTGGGCCCCTTTCCTACTGGAGAGATTTTTTGCAGGCTTGAACTGTAGCGCCCATGTCCCATTCCGCTCCTCACCTGTTGCCTCTGGGTTGCCGCTTTGTCGTGGTGCCCGGTGGGGACGCCGCTCTCCTGGAGTTCAAATCCCTTGTCCCGCACTGCTTGCTCCTGCTGCTGCTTCCAGGATGCTGCGCGCGTCCCGCAGGTCTCCTAGCACGCCACTAAGGGCGCACGTGCGCACTTCCAGTCTCTTAAAGAGACATTGCGCCACTTTCAAAGATACATTTCAGCTTATGGCTGAGTGTCTCGTACTATTTCAGGCACCTCTGCCCTTAGGGAGGTGCTTGAGCAACCAGTGTTTACTGTTGCTAGTTCCCAGTGCTTTAATGTTATGCTCTGTTTGCACCTCGCTAATTCTGGTTTGTTTCCTCAGTGTACCGACCGAGCCTTCCCACGCTTTCCGGGACTATGCCTTTACCACCTGCCTCTCTCCGTGCCAGCTGTCGCCCGCTACCCGCTTGAGCTGCTTATCTCTTGCCTGGTTCTCCGCTACTTGCAGTACCTGCCTGCCCGCCAGTCCGGTTGAGTCAGCTGCCATGTACCCGGGGTCTAACTGGAGGTAGCACCCTACATCCACCGAACTTCCATTCCGGCCCTGTTTAAGGGGTATTACTACGGGAGTCCGGGGTTCGCTTAGTCATGCCCCCTTCGGAGCCCCCTGGATAGTCTTCCTGTGGTTTCACAAAAATTTCAATAAACAAATGTGCACTTCACCATCTGTGCCTTCGTTTCCACTTGTTGCAATCTAATTCACCATCACCTGCTTCCCATGGGAGTGCCTCTTGTTTTTTATCTCTCCAAGCACAGAAAGTTATACCCAATCCATGGCATCCAAGGCATTTCCAAGCACCGTTCTTGGAATCAGTGTCACTCCCATCAATTGGACCCCAACGATCTGAAAAGTATCCCCCATTCTACAGAGAACTGATAACTTTCAATATTGAGAATAACTTTTTATTTGCTTCAATTGTAAATTCCACATTCTGTAAATGTGTTACAAGTTGCGCCATTTTTGCCAACTACTGAATTCCTGAATCTCACCCTCCATTCTTGCCTTAATTTTTCCAACTTGGTCCCAATCGAAACCCCAAAAAGAACACAAAACTACAATGAAGTAAACAGGATTGGAAATGGTAAGTTATGGTAATAAAGTTATTTTGCGACTTTGATTTCAAAAGCCTTTTATGAAGAAAGCCTTTTATGAAGAAAGGCGCTCACTCTAATTACTGGCAGGCACTCGTTTTGATGGTCGTAGTCGGTAAATTTCGGAAAAAAAAGCAGGTGCATGCTCGGTAACATTTCTGACAATAATAGACCTCCGGCAGCTTCTCGTTAGGAACGTATATGAAGCTCCATGGGAATTTATTTAGAGTTGTGATTCAATTTTATCAGACCTAATATCCATTGCGTGAAAAACGATTCTCCCGTATGGTAACTGATCAGTGGGGCCGACTCAATTTGCCACAAAGAACATTAAAACATTGCAGCTGCATACCGAGATGAAAATTAGAAAATAAATATATGTTGTGGTAATACGGAGTCGTCGATAACTATCATCACCGCTTCCATAATAGCAAACAGTGATGAAATTCCATTTTTTTTTTACCCTAACCTTAGTGGCAGCTGAAGGAATTCAGCTCTAATTTCCTCGCTTTATCACACATTGCCGAGAAGGCAAATAATGAATCTTAATGAACGGAGGTTGGGCAATTCCCATTTTTATTTCTTTAATCTTTCCATCCAGATTCACAGGTGCATTACCGCTCATTGTCTACATACTTCTTTCTCGTTCTCGTTTTCGATTTCTTTTTTTTTTTGTTGGGCTTTGAATGTTCCATTAACCAATGAAGATGGATGAAATCAAAACAGTGGGAATAAGAGGCCTGTAATGAATTTTTCAGCTTTTGTTGGAACATAATGCATTAATGCTGCACACCTGACTCACGGGGAAAAAAAAGAAGAGTTTGGCTCATAGTGAGTATATAATCACACTTCACAAACAGCCATTCAAAAAGGATATTGTCTCATCTTTATGGCGTTTCGAGTCGCAATGCAACAATATATAACTTTAAAGAAGTTGCCCCTCCGATAGTCTCTATCGGAAGCAGAAGGGAGGACATCCCGGACAGCCAATCAGTGACCTCAAGGGTCAGAACGCCATAACTTCTGATGTGATAACATCCAATTCACCAGTCACCTGATCCTGCAGTCAGTGACCATAGCGGTCGGGGACTGATATTTGGGACATCAGCACTTCTGGTCCCAATGGAGATCATCAAAGACACAGCATTGGAGCCATTGGGGATTTCAGGGGACATTTTTGCTTCTTTCATAATGACCCCTTCTTTCTCCAACCTCTTCACAGAGAGCAGAAAACCACTTTAAGGTTTAGGGTTAGCACGGTAAGGCATTTTAAGAGAAGGTTGGTCAATCTCGACTGGAGCAACTTTGCCACCTGCTGCTGATGGTGATTCTGTCTTCTCAAAATCGCCAAGCTTCTGTGCCCATAGACTGAAACTATTAAGCATCTGTGCCCATAGACTGTAACTGTCAAGCATCTGTGTCTATAGACTGTAACCACCAAGCATCTGTGCCCACAGTCTGTAACCACCAAGCATCCGTGTCTATAGGCTGTAACTACCAAGCATCTGAGCCTATACACTGTAACTAGCAAGCATCTGTGCCAAGCCCATAGACTGTAACCACCAAACATATGTGCCCATACATTGTAACCACCAAGCATCTGTGCACATAGACTGTGACTGCCAATGCCTGCAGACGGTAACCACCAAGTATTTGTTACCATAGACTGCAACTGCCAAGCATCTGTGCCCATAAACTGTAACTGACAAGCTTCTTCATCTATAGACTGTAACAATCATGCCTCTGTGCCCACAGACTGAAAAAAACAAGCATCTGTGCCCATAGACTGTAACCGCCAAGCATCTGTGCCCATGGAAGGTAACCACCCAGCATTTGTGCCTATAGACTGTAACAACCGAGTATCTGTGCCCATAGATTGCATCTGCCAAGGATCTGTCCTCTTAGACGATTAACCGTCAGGCATCTGTACCTATAGACTGTAACCATCAAGTATAGACTGTAACTGCCAAGCATCTGTGCACATAGACTGTGACCGCCAAGCATATGTGTCTGTAGGCTGTAACAACCAAGCATCTGTGCACATAGACTGTAACCGCCAAGCATATGTGTCTGTAGGCTGTAACAACCAAGCATCTGTGCACATAGACTGTAACCGCCAAGCATATGTGTCTATAGGCTGTAACAACCAAGCATCTGTGCCCATAGACTGTAACGACCAAGCATCTAAGTCTGTTGACTGTAACCTGCAAGCATCTATGCCCATAGACTGCATCTGCCAAGCATCTGTGCACATACACTGTAACACCAAGCCTCTGTGCCAATAGACTGTAACCACCAAGCATCTGTGCCCATAGACTGCAACCGCTAAGCATCTCTGTCTATAGACTATAACCATCAAGCATTTGTGCCTATAGATGGTAACCACTAAGTATTTGTTCCCATAGACTGTAATGAAAAAGCATATGTGCCCATAGATTGTAACTGCCAATCTGTGTCTATAGACAGTGACCACCAAGCATAGACTGTAACTGCCAAGCATCTGTGCACACATACTATAACTGCCAAGCACCTGTGCATAGACTATAACTGCCAAGCTACTAAGTCTATAGACTGTAAATTGCAAGCATCTGTGCCCATAAACTGCATTTGCCAAGCATCTGTGCACATAAACTGTAACACCAAGCTTCTATGCCCATAGACTGTAATCACCAAGTATCTGTGCCCATAGACTGTAAACGCCAAGTATCTGTACCCATAGACTATAACACCAAGCCACTGTGCCCATAGATTGTAACTGCCAAACATTTGTGCCCGTAGACTGTAACCGCGAAGCATCTGTGCCCATAGATTGCATCTGCCAAGCATCTGTACACAGACTGTGTACAGACTGTAAACGCCAAGTACAGGGGCTGGACCAAATAATGGAAACACCTGGAAACATCAACAAGAGTTAGTTTAATATGGTGTAGGTCCACCTTTTGCGGCGATTACAGCCTCAATTCTCCGAGGTATGGATTCATACAAGGTGTGAATTGTTTCCAAAGGAATTTTAGCCCATTCTGCAGTTAAAACACCAGTTCTTTGAGCGACGATGGCGGCGGAAATCGACGTCTAACTTGAATCTCTAAAATCCACCATAAATGCTCAATAACGTTGAGGTCTGGGGATTGTGGAGGCCAGATGAGATGCTCAACTTCATTAGAATGTTCCTCGTGCCATGCTTTAACGATTCTAGCTGTATGAATTGGTGCATTATCATCCTGAAAGATGGCGTTCCCCTCTGGGAACAGTGCTTGAACCATTGGATGCACTTGGTCACCCAAAATGCCTAAATAATCTCGGCTTTTAATCCTTCCATGAAGGGATATCATTGGCCTGGCAGATCTCCAACAAATTGCACCCCAGATCATCACAGAACCTCCACCATGTTTTACGGTTGGGAGAAGGCAGTCTGGATGGAATGCTTCTTTCGGCTGTCTCCAAACGTACACTCGGGCGGAGGTCGGAAATAGGGTAAATGATGATTCGTCTGAGAATATCACATGTTTCCACTGCTCGAGAATTGAAGGTTTCTACACCACTCCAAATGCTTGGAAACATTTGTCATTGAGAGCAGCGGTTTTCTAATTGCAGCTCTTCCGTGGAATCCAGATTTGTGCAGCTCCCGAACAACAGTTTTCGTGGAAACTGGGTTCGGTAGGTGTTCATTGAGCTCAGCAGTGATTTTCGGAGCCGTGGTCTTGCGATCCTCTCTCACAATTTGCTTTAGAGTCCGACGGTCTCTCTCAGTCAACTTTGACTTTCGGCAAGACCTGTGCTTTGCTGCGGACATTTTTGCTTCTCTTTCAAACGCAGTCATTACTTTGGAGACAGTACCTCTTGACACGCCAAGCATTCGGGCACTTTCTGTTACACTACCGCCTGCCATACGAGCACCAACAATTTGGCCTCTTTGAAAATCCGAGAGGTCTGCCATTGGTATCAGATTCTCATCAATGTTCTTACAATTATGCAAAACAAACAGTTAATTTACATACACATATTGCATAACACAAATAATCAACTACAAAACATTACCATATGTCACGGTTTGCATGTTTATCACATGTTCTAAGATTATGATGCCAAAATGTTAGGTGCTCCATTATTTTGTCCAACCCCTGTATCTGTGCCCTTAGACTGTAACACCAAGCTTCTGTGCCATAGACTGTAACCCCCTTTCATCTGTGCTCATAGACCGTAACAAACAAACCTCTATGCCCATAGACTGTAACCACCAAGTATCTGTGCCCATAGACTGCAACCAACAAGTATCTGTGCCCATAGACTGCATCTGCCAAACATCTGTGCACATAGATTGCATCTGCCAAGCATCTGTGCACATAGACTGCAACCACTAAGTATCTGTGCCCATAGACTGTAACCACCAAGCATCTGTCTCCATAGACTGCAGCCACCAAGCATCTGAGCCCATAGACTGCATCTGCCAAGCATCTATCCCGAAAGACTGTAACCGTCAAGCATCTGCTCACATAGACAGTAATCATCAAGCATCTGGGCCCATAGACTGTAACCACCAAGCTTAGTGCCCCCAGTTAATGTTTACCTTACATTTCCTTGAACTGTGCCAAGCCCGACTCAATTACTGAGGTGTCCTCAAGTAGGGTAACATGTAGTGTCGAAGTCCGTTTACCTTAAACTGACCCTATTACATATGTCCCCCTCATCCTTGCTTGACAAGGATAGAGAATGTTTTCCTTGTAAGACATGGCCTCCTATTTGCTTTGTCCATTGGAACCAAGATTTTAGCAAACAAGAATGAGTATTAATTTTTACATAATTGCTCTGCAACCAAATTTATCCTCGGTTTTATTTCCAGACTTCATTCTTGTCATCATCTGGTTGACTTATGTGTTTCCATTGCCCGAGGATAAAACTCACATCAACTGGGCTCTCTGAAATGACTCAAATTGCTTTGAGAGAAGACCAATGAATGCTAAACCTTCATTTAAATAATAAATTAATTTAGGAATTTGGACCTAAAAAAATTGCAAATAATAGAAGTGTAATCATAAAAGTTACAAATCGCTAAATAATTTCATCTCATGGTAAAAAACTCCATTATTACCTTCAAAAAAAGCCAAATTATAGAAAGTCCATGAGCCAAAACATTCTACAGAGAAATGTTGGAAACTTTTGATGACTGTAATTTTGCATAGTGAGGACTGGAGCGAGAAGAGAAAGAGCAGCTGGTTAATAAATATTTAGGTGATCTCCTTCTGCCGGGAAAAAGACCTGGACGAGGATTTATGCCCTGATAATGCTCGGATCGGGACGATCGGTTCAGATGTCATTTTATTCACTCTTTATGTTCTTATGGAATTGATAAAGTGCTCTGTTGTATGTGATACATTTTTGTATCATTGAATATGTTATTGACTATTAGCGCTGGAGCAAATTTGTTTGCACGTCTCATTACGTCGGCCATGACAAAAGTCTGGAATGGGAGAGAAAGAACCGGCTCTTCCTTTGTTTTGGTGTTGTGACACAACGTCACATGTACGTCATGTAGAAATGGTGCTATTGCGCCCGGCAGGGTCATCAAAATAAGGGACGCTAACGAAGGTGGCTGTACTTCCTCTCCTAGCAGTCACAGATCACTGTCATGGCCGATGGAATGGGACATGCAACTAAGTTCACACCAACTCCAATGATTATTTCATTGGATCCCCATCATTTCCTCAATCTCGTCATGCTATATCAAAGTAATCAACAAGATGACCACAGGGGCACCAACACCTGGAGCCTTGATGTTGGCTCTATACATGTTGTAGTCTCAGTAATTATCCATATAGTTGACTTTCCAAATGGGGATGTTTATCGCTGACCAAAAAATTCAATCTATTGTAGGGATTCACTCTCAGGGAGGCATTTGGCAGTGTTCACACAGGCAATGTAGATTGATCCAAACAGCTGCAGTTTTATTGCTTTCATAAAACTCCAGGGGATTCAAAATACAAAAACAGCCTCTTCCGGTCAAAAAGAAGCCTGAGCTCACACATTTTCCAGCGCCAAACAGAAGTATTCCAATCCAGGCACAGCTCACACTGAACAGGCTGCAGCTTCCACACGTCTCTCTGTAGCTTCAACACACAGACTGCTCAGCTTTCCTAGCTGACCTGTGCAGTCTCCATTCAGAGATAGCATGTCTCTCTATCAGCTACAGCTCACATTTTGGCTGGTAACTCACCAGAAGCACACTCAACTCTGCTCAGTATCCAGCAGACTGGCATCTAGTGAACTCAGGCCCTGGTTCTTAGTCAAAACTAGGCAGATGCATCTAATCAAGACCTGTAGTGCTAGAATTAATTCTGTCCTGCCTCTTTGTTACACTATGTAGTAGAGAGAGAAGGGAATGTGAGGGGGTGCAGCTGTTGAGGAGGATGCACCTGTTGAGGGGAATGCAGTTTCAGTCATTTTCTGTATATGAAACTGCTATGGGAGGATGGAGAGCGCGAAAGCTTATTACAGCAATAGTCTCTCACCAAGAAGAACCTAACCCCTCAAGGGACATAGAGAGGGGGAAAAGCATGCAAAGGGATTAAAAAAAATACATAAAAAGTCACAGTAGACTGTATACACATGTCTTGCCAATTCAGGTTTTTTATTATATAAGTGGAAAAATACAACAAAAAGAGGAAGATAACCTTGTTGGGCAAACTTGCTTAGGAGACTATGGGTTGTCGAACATAGATGACCACCATTAGTCGTAGACAGGTTAATCTAGAGCTCTAGAGGCCAAAGACATCCAAAATCAAAGAAAAGCAGAAATCCTCATAATCGTGGCTCTAATACTCCAAGACTTTATAGGGATAGTATATTCTTATTCAAGCTGTTTAGGTTTAAGAGCCCAAGGACATGGCACGTAAATGGCGTATTAACCACCAAGTGCACAAATGCCAAGGTTTCATATTACCAAATTTATTTCCTCCATAATTTTCAAAGCAAACACAGTGGGAATGCTGGAGCTCTCCAAACTGAGCTGATAAATGACAGCTATATCTAATGTCTTCTCAATTTGTATGTATATATGTATACATCTCCCTAAGAAGCTCCGCTGGGTACTGGGCACTTAGCAAGAGCAAAATGCATGGAATAAGTTAGTGTAAAGCAAGCATTCAAAGGAAAGCTGGACAAGAGGAACCAAAGAAGATCCATCTATCCAACAGCTTACAATCTAATTCATGCTAATCTAGCAGCAAATGGTTTATGCATTAGTGAGAAGCAGGGCAGGATTTTTGTTGTTCTTCATCAGGAAGATGAAGCTCTGGATAGAGATGTGAGGATCGATTAGAGGTAAAATTGAATTTGCTTTAAATTTTTATAAAAACTCAAAGGAGATGCCAGGAACCAAAATTCAACTCATAACTGACAAATTCTTTTTAGTGTCAAAACTACCAGCCCAGTCCTGCTCTGGCTCACTCCCTCACCTGTCTGAGTGCCACAGCTCCTTGCCCAGTCCTGCGCGGGCTTACCCCCTCGCCTGTCCTAGTGCCACAGCTCCTTGTCCGGTCCTGTGGAGGCTTGGCCCCTCATGTGTCTTGGTGTCACAGCTCCTTGCCCGGTCCTGTGGTGGCTTGGCCCAGGGCCGGACTGGCCATTTGGCAATTCTGGCAAATGCCAGAAGGGCCTGTCTGGTTGTGGGCTGCCTTGTGTGCTACGTTGTTAACAGAATCAATGTTCTCAAGACACCCATACTGTTAACAGTTGTGACAGAGCACAAAGTTGCTGACTCCATCACTTACCCCAGCAGGCCACGGGTATCATTAGAAATACTGGTCTTGTAGTAAATCTTCCTTTCCTCCATCCAGGGTAATATTAGTGATATATCCCATCTGGTTCATGGGGATGGGGACAACATGGGCCTGTGTGATTTCAAATGCCAGGGCTTAATTTCATCCCCAGTCCGTACCTGGCTTGGCCCCTCACGTGTCCTGGTGTCACAGCTCCTTGCCCGGTTCTGTGGAGGCTTGGCCCCTCACCTGTCCTGGTGCCACAGCTCCTTGACCAGTCCTGTGGAGGCTTGGCCCCTCACCTGTCCTGGTGTAACAACTCATTACCAAGTCTGGTGCTGACTCATCTCATCTGTCCTAGTTCAGGAGGTCCTCGTGCAGTCCTGTGCTGCCTTTCTCCCTCTGGTGCTGGTGTAAATTGGCATAGAGTGATTGTCACGACCAAGCCCTTGCGGTCCCTAGCAGCCCACCCCACTGGAACTTGAACTCCTCTATATACTTCACTAGTTGACAGAACCAGAAAAACCAGAAAGTGTCCCCCTTCTTATCAACACTAGTGCCCACCCAATGGGCTAATCCTATCCTTAACTATTTCATATCCTATGCTTTTCTAAGATTATCCTTTGCCATGCTCACATTATGCATTAACACCTTATGTCCTGTACATCACCATAATACATTACACTATTACATTACTTTTTTTTATATAAAACTGCATGACGGTATTCACGTGGAGCGTTTGTTGTCTTCAGGGGCAGGAACAGGGTAAGACAGTCCCCATTCCTACATCAACAAAGCTTCAAGCAACATCATAACGTGTTTTAGGCTAAGTTAATGCAAGAGGCGCCAAATAATGAAGATAAAGACTGAAGCGAAGATGGAGAGAGATGGAGTTGGCCAGCTCAGGACTGGTCAGGGACCTATAGCACCAGGACAGGTCAGGAGGTGAGCAAGAGCAGGACTGGGCAGGGACCTATGGCACCCTTACAGGTCAGGGGGTGAGCAAGAGCAGAACTGGGCAGGGACTTATGGCACCAGGACAGGTCAGAAGGTGAGCAAGATCAAGACTGGGTAGGGAACTTTTGCACCAGGACTGGTCAGGGAGTGAGCAAGAGCAGGATTGGGAAGGAAACTGTTGCACCAGGACTGGTCAGGGAGTGAGCAAGAGCAGGATTGGGCGGGGAACTGTTGCACCAGGATCGGTTAGAGTGAGCAACAATAGGACCCATGTCACCATGACAGGTCAGGGAGTAAGCAAGAACAGGACTGGGCACCATGACAAGTCAGGGAGTGAGTAAAAGCAGAATTCTGCAGGGTACTGCTGCGCCAGGACAGGTCAGGACTCAGGAGGTGATCAAGAGCAGGACTGGGCAGGGACCTATTGTACCAAAACAGATCAGGGGGTGAGCAAGAGCAGGACTGGGCAGGGACCTATGGCACCAGGATAGGTCAGGAGGTTAGCAAGAGCAGGATTAGGCAGGAATCTATGGCACTAGGACAGGTCAGGAGGTGAACAAGAGCAGGATTGGGCAGAGACCTATGGCACCAGGAAAGGTCAGGAGATGAGCAAGAACAGGATTGGGCAGAGACCTATGGCACAAGGACAGGTCAGTTGGTTAGCAAGCGCAGTATTGGGCAGGGAACTGTTGCACCAGGACAGGTCAGGAGGTGAACAAGAGCAGGATTGAGCAGGGAACTGCTACGCCAGGACCGATGAGGGACATACTGAATATAATGTTTTTTTTAACCACACTGTTTACTTGGAGACTTGAAGACTTTTATTTGATTAGCACCACACAAATTTGATGATTAAAAGAACTTCCTTAAAAATATATAGTCTAAAATGTATCAATGGACAAACAATTAGAGTGAATGTTTGATAGCGGACATTCCCGGAACACAACACACAAGTCTTACCAGTTGCCTTGTAAACTCGCCTCCATAGGAAACCTTACGCTTGCCAAAACCTAATTTTCTCTATGTCAGAGTCTAGATGCCTGGATGTTATGAATGAATTATAGCTTCCTGTCAATCACTTCCCTTCTCTATTCAGAATCTCTACGTAAACCAGAAATTTGCAGTAATGTTTATGTTTTCACCAAGCGCTCTGCTAATTCACGTCAGACCTCAAGGCCAGACCTCGTGTATTCATTTACTATGGGAAAGATGTAAAAAAAATAAAAGCCTTAGGTAATGTTAAGCAAAGTGAGTAATGATTAAGTAATTATTTGCCAATTGTAGTCATTAATCAAACTTTTAAATAGAGTTAGCACACATTTGTAGCGCTGAGCGTCGATCTCTCACCATAGGTGTTAAACTCCTAATTGCCGCCGGTATAATGTTATTTCTGTATGATTGCAGTTACATTCCCGTACAGAATTCTATAAATCAAAAATAGTAGACACCTGTTTAGACTTTTATTGAAATGTGAAAGGAACTGAAAAAGGTTTCATAGTAGATTAAAAAATATATGTATAAAAAGCAGAACAGAAAAAAAAGAGGTGCAAGCAACAACCAATCAGATTCCAGGTCGAGTCATGACTGTGCAGATTGAATCATGAAGGAAGGATCCTGATTGGCTGCTCCGCCCCCGATGAGCCCTCTGAGCTTTATTTATGAATATTAACATAAACAGAAGGGGAGGCAAAGCCAATTGTGACCAATCAGATGCCAGGTTTTCACCTTTATTGAATTGGTTGATCCCTTATTGGATCACTTTCATCAAATACTTTTGGAGAAGTCCTAGAGAGAATAATTAGCGCTAATTAGCAAAATGCGTCCCCTTAGATTGCTGTGATTAAAACATTTAACAAATGAGATTGCAGAATTTACTGCAGTGGTTGGTAAAACTGTCAGTGGGAAGGGGGGAAGCAGCTGCAGTGTCTCTCCTTAAGTGTTTCTGTGAGACGCATGCTATAAAAGGGTAGCTGAGAAAGGAAGTGCAACTGCAGTGTCTCTCCCTGAGTGTGTTTGTGAGGTCCTGAGAAGGGAGGGGAGGAAGGAGAAGCAGCTATAATGCCTTCCCTACCAGTGTGCCTGTGATACTGCATGATAGGAGGGAGAGGAGGGAAAGCAGCTGAAGTGCCTCTCCTACAGTGTGTCTGTGAGACTGCATGCTAAGAGGGAGAAGAGGGGAAGCAGCTGCAGTGTCTCTCCTACAGTGCGTCTGTGAGACTGCATGCTAAGAGGGAGAGGGAGGAAGCAGCTATATTGCCTCTCCTACAGTGTGTCTGTGAGACTGCATGCTAAGAGGAAGAGAATTGGAAGCAGCTGCAGTGTCTCTCCTAATGTGTGTCTGTTAGTCTGTTATACTGCATGCTAAGAGAAAAGAAAAGTAACTGCAGTGTCTCTCCTACAGTGTGTCTGTGAGACTGCATGTTAAGAGGGAGAGGGAGGAAGCAGCTATATTGCCTCTCCTACAGTGTGTCTGTGAGACTGCATGCTAAGAGGAAGAGGAGGGGAAGCAGCTATAGTGCCTCTCCTACAGTGTGTCTGTGAGACTGCATGCTAAGAGGAAGAGGGGGGAAGAAGCTATAGTGCCTCTCCAACAGTGTGTCTGTGAGACTGCATGCAAAGAGGAAGAGGGGGGAAGCAGCTATAATGCCTCTCCTACAGTGTGTCTGTGAGACTCCAGGCAAAAGAAGAGAGAGAATTGGAAGCAGCTGCAGTGTCTCTCCTAATGTGTGTCTGTTAGTCTGTTACACTGCATGCTAAGAGAAAAGAGAAGTAACTGCAGTGTCTCTCCTACAGTGTGTCTGTGAGACTGCATGCTAAGAGGGAGAGGGAGGAAGCAGCTATAGTGCTTCTCCTACAGTGTGTCTGTGAGACTGCAGGCAAAGGAAGAGAGAGAATGGGAAGTAGCTGCAGTGTCTCTCCTAATGTGTCTGTTAGTCTGTTATACTGCAAGTTAAGAGAAGTAGCTGCAGTGTCTCTCCTACAGTGTGTCTATAATATGCATGCTGTGAAAAGGGAAGAAAAGAGGGGAAACAGCTGCAGTGTCTCTCTTACAGTGTGCCTGTGAGGCTGTATGCTAAGATGGAGAGAGAAAGGGAAGCAGCTGCAGTGTATCTCTGGTTGTGTCTGTAAGATGAATGCTCAGAGAGAGGAGGGGAATTAATGTCTCTCTATCATAATGTGTATGTTAGACTACATGCTGTATTGGGGTCATGGAGGGAAGCTGCTTCAGTGCTTTCCTAATGACCGTGTTAGACTGTATGCTGTAAAACAGGGGATCAGGAGGGAAATGCAGCTGCAGTGTCTCTCCCTCAGTGTATCTATAAGACTGCATACTGCAAGTGAGGCAGGGAGGGAACAAGGGGAAGGGACTGCAGTGTCTCTCCCTAGGTGTGCAAGATGTCTGCTGTGATAGAGGAAAAGAAAGATAAGAAGACATCTGATTGGCTCAAAACACAAAGGAGAAAATATGCATTTATATAGAGCATCAAAGAGAAGAAAAAAGAGGGATATTTTTCAGGGTGCAAATTGTGCTTGCAGTACATCTAGTGCCCATCTACAAGTATGGGGAGGATTGTGATATTTCATTCACACCGATAGGTACATTATGACTTTTAGGTCGTGGGTGGAGGACGCTTTAAATGGAATTATCATGATGCATAAAACACAGACAAAACCCAACCGCTCCCAACTCCGTAAATGTCACAAATGGATTTAAAATGAGTCTCGTGCGGCTCAATGAATAATAAAAAATTGTATTTGGTAAATTTATGCAGGAAATAATTGCAAATCATGAAATAAGGGTATAAAAAATCCTATGATTCTATGTACAAATCTGTTTTATTTATCTGTTTTAAGAGCAGAGAGGAGACGTATATTACAGCAGCCATCAAATAAAAGATAGCGACTTGCGAAATAAATATACAACAGCCATCTCCAGAACGTAACAGAGAGACCAATAAAGTAGCAGGCGCCACGCAAGCCGCCATAGAAGTTAAATACATTTGCTGCGCACTAGATCAATGCGTTTACCTGGGTAAAGGCAGAGACTTACTGGTGATTGCAGCTCATTTACAAGAGTGGGTGGCAAAATGGATGACAGCGCCAAAAGCTAATAAATATTAGACCATGAATACGTCAAGCCAGATAAATAAAGAACACAATGGGTTCCCGGTGATTTTTGGCTCGTCTTGTTACAAAGCATCACTGTATCCTGATTACAGCACAGACATACATGTACATATACAGTACAGTCATGGCCGAAAGTGTTGGTTCCATTGTAATTGTTCAAGAAAATGAAGTATTTACCCAGAAAATTATTACAATTACACATGTTTTGCTATACACATGTTTATTTTATTAATGTGTAATAATTAGAACAACACAAAAAAACAGGGAACAAAGGCAAATTGGACATACGGTAATTCAACACAAAGCCCCCAAAACGATCTGGACAAAATTGTTGTCACCTTTCCAAAATTATGGGTAAACAACTTTGTTCGTGCTGACTCACCTGTGGCAAGTAGCAGGTGTGGACAATATGAAAATCACACCTGATATCAGATAAAAAGGGGGAGAGGTTGACTCAATCTTTGCATTGTGTTTCTGTGTGTGCCACACTAAGCGTGGAGAACAGATAGAGAACTGTCTGAGGACTAGAGAACCCAAATTGTTAAAAAATATCAACAATCTCAAGGTAACAAGTCAAGTCTTGATTTTACTTTGTCCACGGTGCGCAACATAATCAAGAAGTTTACAACCCATGGCACTGTAGCTAATCTCCCTGGACGTGGACGGCAGAGAAAAATGTTGAAAGGTTGCAATGCAGGATAGTCTGGATGGTGGATAAGCAGCCACAATCAAGCTCCAAAGAAATTCAAGCTGTCCTGTAGGCTCTGGGTACATCAATGTCAGTGTGAACTATCCGTCAACATTTGAATGAAATGAAACGCTATGGCAGGAGACCCAGGAGGATCCACTGCTGAAACAGAGATATAAAAAGCTTGACTGCAGTTTGCCAAAATGTATGTAAGCCAAAATCCTTCTGGGAAAGCATTCCCTGGACAGATGAGACCAAGATAGAGCTTTTTGGTAAAGCACATCAATCTACTCTTTCCTGAAAAAAAAAAAGGCTTACACAGAAAAGAATACAGTACCTACAGTCAGATATGGTGGTGGTTCAAACATATTTTGGGGTTGTTTATACCTCTGGCACTGTGTATTTTGACTCTGTGCAAGGCATCATGATATCTGAAGATTACCAAAGGATTTTGGGTGGCAATGTAGTGCCCTGTGTCAGAAAGTTGGGTTTGCGTCCTAGGTCATGGGTCTTCGAGCAGGACAATGATATACTTGAAGAAGCCCCCAGAAATTAATGGAAACAAATCACGAGAGTTCTGAAGTGGCAGTGATGAGTCCAGATCTAAATGCCATTGAACACCTATGTAAGAGACCTGGAGGAGTTTGCAAAAGAAGAGTCATCCAAAATTCCAGCTGAGAGGTATAAGAAGCTTGTTGATGATTATAGGATGTGACTGATTGCAGTTATTTATTTCAAAGGGTGTGCAACCAAATTTTAACTTGAGGGTGCCAACAACTTTGTCTTGCCTATTTTGGGGATTTTGTGTGAAATTATATCAAATTTTCCTTTTTTCCTGTTTTTTTGGTGTTGCCCCAATACACACAAAGGAAATAAACATGTGTATAACAATTTCAAGGGTGCCAACACTTTCACCCATGACTGTATAAATATCTTCATCCGATAGCTACAGGATAGTTCCTTTTTAAGTGACTGATCACTTGGATTCGCTGGGACCCACCCCCACGGATAGCATGACCTTGTCCACACCCATGCATTGGTCCATGGAAGTTTTCGCTAGCCATTCCCAAATAAAAGAAGATTTTAAGCCCCACACTTGCGCTGTCCAGGAATTTCTCTGATTAGACCAAAGATGCTGAAAATCTAATCTGTTCACCACAAATCAAACGTGATGCAAAACCTTTAACTGCCCTGAAAAAGTGTATATCACTACTCTCTTTATCTCACATGCTAACCTTCACTCCTGTGCAGTCACACATGATCAGTATAGTTTCTTCAGTGTTTTATAGCTTTCTCTTCCTATATCTATTGCTAAGCTCTGAGCTATGATGTTCTCTCACAATCAAGATTTAGCACACAATGGCTTCTGTATTCCCTGCCTCTACTTTTATACAGGCTTCAATATTCCCTTTTGATTGTCTCCACTATTCCATGTGATGTGAATACTACATGGCACTGTGGGCAAGTTAACTGGCCATGCATGAGGTCATGTTAGCCTTCTCTGGCTGATACAATCTCCTAAGATTGCAAAAATAGGTAGTGGGCAATAAAAGATGCTCACAATTTGTTTGAGTTCCTAAAAGTTGGACACAATTTTGATTCCCACTCAGTCATCTCTAGTATTATATTGAAAATGTATTAGTAACCTTTTAGCCACAAGATTTTATGTTTCAAACATGTGATGACAGCCATGGACGTTGAGATACAGGTCAACGCCTTCAAGTTCTAGGACGAAAACCATCAAGTCTGATTACTTTACCAATACAGGTTGGCAATTTTGGTAAAATTAATTTTCCAGTCTAATCATCAGTCCAAAAGGTAATGCTTCAGTTTCCATCTGTAGACGTTGTCCACCAAGGTTAGATAAATAACTCCAAAATCATCCACAGGGATGGGCCATGCTATCTTGGTGGCCAAGGAAGAGGTAGAAAAATCTATATCACCACACTGGATCCTTCCCAATGCTGATTACTGGGAGTCTTACCACTGGACCATCACCCATACAAAAAACAAGTCTCAGCAGTGCTCTGTTTGAAATGATTGATGGTTGTACATGAACCCCAGTGGCCCATTCATTGTCTACGGGACTTGTGGAGATAGTCGAGCATGTACTCACCCATCTTCCAAAGTCTGAGAGAGAATAAACAGAGCAATAGTTTGTAGGTGTGTCTATTGTTTAATGCTAATGGACAGCTCTCTTGATGGGTTTTCCAGCTGTGGGAACCCCTCAAGTCATCATTTGTCACATAGAAAGGTGATAGCTGGGGCGTACATAGGAATTATGAGGCCCCATGGCAGAAGTTCTAATTGTGCCTCACCCAAAAAAAAGTCACAGATGAGCATATCTCACAACATTGCAGCCCTTACAAAGTAACTTTCCTCCTATTAAAGCCTCTAAATTGTCCTTTCTTTACCCCCATAAAGTATGATTAAAACAATAGTGCCCCCAAACACAGACAGTATGACAATATGATACCCTCAGAGTTACTTCCTCCACAGGATCCTCTACTTGCACCATTTGATGACCCTCCTGTAACTCATTTCAACACTCTTGGCAAACTATAGTGACACCAACATAGTATGATTCCCCCAACTGTGACCCCCACACAGCCCTACATACAGTATAATGGCCCCCACACATCTCCACACAGTATGATGACCCCAACATAATCCTCCACATTGTATAATGGATCCCACACATCCCTCCACACAGTATGTTGGACCTCACACAGCCCTCCACACAATATGATGTCCCCAACACAACTCTCCAAAGTGAATAATGTCCCCCACACCCATCCAAACAGTGGGAATGACCCCACACAAAACTTCACACTGCATAATTGCTGGTGCATAGTATAATGGCCCCCAAGGTTTTTTTTACGTGTTCAAAAACAAGTTTTTTTTACTGGAAACTATTCTTTTCTGGGACTATTTGGAATAGTATTTCATTTCTCTTGGTGGCTGTAGAGACACAGCATTGTGTCTTAATTAACCAGACTTTTTTTTTAGCAATCCAGGAAGAATAGACTGTTATCTATATGTTGACTTTTGAATGTATGTGTTTCTTTCTGGTTGGTCAAGAAAACAGACTTTTGCTTGTGCAAGCCTGTATTATTGACTTGTAAGTTGACAATTTGTTCTATCATATTGTGCTCTTATCCTTGATGACTAGTGATGTTTGCTGATATGCTAGTTACACATTGTCTAGGCCAGATAGTTTGTTGACTTTTAAAATAAAGGAGGAAAATCTATGCAAATAATTCTACATTGTTCTCCTTTACCTGTAAATACTGATTGATTGACACTTGTTAATCATAAAAAGAGGTTATATGGCTCTGTGAGAGACAGAGAGAGACAAAGATTCAGCCAAAGACATCCAAAGGACCAGAGACAGTACAGCAGCCTCCATCACGAGGGACACAGATTTGTCTTTCTACAGGATGCCAGCTTGGGGGACCACGGCCACAGCTGGAAGGATACAGATTTGCTTCATTGGCCATCGCATATCCATGGATACATTTGTGAAAGCCAGGTTGGGACCTGCCGATCACCTGGAACCTATGGATACATTTGGAGAAAGTCAGGCCGACTGGCTCCATAGAGACGTTCGGAGAAGCCAGATTGTGACCTTCTTGTCAACTGGCCTTCTACCTCAATGGACTAAGCCTAAGCTTGTCGTTACCTTCTCTCCATGCATGCCACAGGTGGTGTAATTGGCCCTGAAAGATCTGAAGTAACAGCTGCTCTTATCCCGACGAGTCAGCGGAAAGGTGATACTCTGTAATGTGCACCATAATAGGGTATCTTGCTGGGACTGTTCTAAGTTTTATCTGCCTTTTTTGTGGTTCAATAAAGTATTGCCTCACTATTTTACCCTCACCCTGTGTGATCTGAGTAGCCCCCGTGTCTCCATATTGGCTTTAAAAACTTTTTCAAACTTTTTTTACAGATTGTTTACTCCAGAATTCTGTGCAGACTTTTGATTGCACAGTGCCTAGATTGGAGACTTTCCATTAGGAAGTTACGTGGACATTTTTTCCCAACAAGAAATGAAGTGGAAGATAAAGGGTTAACATACTGACAAAGTGAAAAAGTCGCTTTACAATAGAAATGAATAGGAAGAGTCTTTCAAGTGCTTTTTGAGTGATTTTTCATGAGTTTTTAAAAGCAGGCACATTCCAAAAGTCTAGTAAAAATATCAAACCCTAGCCCTGCATCTGAACAAGTCATAAGTGAATCCTGTGAATCTTCTCTTTCAAAATTAAAATATTCTTTTTTATTCTATAAGGACAATACGGTTTTTTTCTTTTTGGCTCCGAGCTCATGGACTCTCCAAGTGTTTCCAAATTCTGTTTCATTTGTTTGGTGACAACATGATAGAAAGAAAAAAAGAACATAAAACTCCATCACCTTTGTTTTCATAGAACAAAAGATGTATTCTCCTTTCTCATAACGCCGGCTGCAAGCTTCTCCCCACAGATCCTGAGGAGCCACTAATTCTAAGATCTCAGCTCTTTTGTTCCAAGGTAGAACAAGTCTACAAAGTGTAAAAATCAAGCTCACAACCAGGAATTCTCTTTATCATACATGCAAACGAGGATCTGTCAGCAAAGCTAAGCTTGTAATTGTGAAACTAGACTGAAAATGAGAATATTTACCTAAAGAATAAAATTAAAGGGCAGAACTGGAAAATAGTCTAAGGACATCTTGCTGATGAAACAAAGTAGATCATATTCAGGTAAAAGAGTAGGTGTCTCCTGTCATGTTTATGATGCAAAATAATGTATTTTAGCAGTTATATTCTTGTACATAGGGAGCAGTATTATAGTAGTTATATTCTTGTACATAGGGGCAGTATTATAGTAGTTATATTCTTGTACATAGGGGCAGTATTATAGTAGTTATAGTCTTGTACATAGGGGCAGTATTACAGTAGTTATATTCTTGTACATAGGAGCAGTATTATAGTAGTTATATTCTTGTACATAGGGGACAGTATTTAGTAGTTATATTCTTGTACATAGGGAGCAGTATTATAGTAGTTATATTCTTGTACATAGGGGCAGTATTATAGTAGTTATATTCTTGTACATAGGAGCAGTATTATAGTAGTTACAGTGCCTTGCAAAAGTATTTGGCTCCCTGGAACTTTTCAACCTTTTCCCACATATCTTGCTTCAAACATAAAGATACCAAATGTAAATTTTTGGGGGAAGAAGCAACAACAAGTGGAACACAATTGTGAAGTTGAACGAAATTTATTGGTTATTTTAAATTTTTGTGGAAATTCAAAAACTGAAAAGTGAGGCGTGCAATATTATTCGGCCTCTTTAACTTAATACTTTGTTGCACCACCTTTTGCTGCGATTACAAGTCACTTGGGGTATGCCTCTATCAGTTTTGTACATAGAGAGACTGAAATTCTTGCCCATTCTTCCTCGGCAAACAGCTCGAGCTCAGTGAGGTTTGATGGAGATCATTTGTGAACAGCAGTTTTTAGCTCTTTCCACAGATTCTCGATTGGATTGAGGTCTGGACTCTGACTTGGCCATTCTAACACCTGGATACGTTTATTTGTGAACCATTATGTTTGGGATCATTGTCTTGTTGGAAGACAAATCTCCGTCCCAGTGTCAGGTCTTTTGCAGACTCCAACAGGTTTTCTTCAAGAATGGTCCTGTATTTGGCTCCATCCATCTTCCCTTCAATTTTAACCATCTTCCCTGTCCCTGCTGAAGAAAAGCAGGCCCAAACCATGATGCTGCCACCACCATGTTTGACAGTGGGGATGGTGTGTTCAGAGTGATGAGCTGTGTTACCTTTACGCCAAACATATCGTTTGGCATTGTTGCCAAAAAAGTTCGATTTTGGTTTCATCTGACCAGAGCACCTTCTTCCACATGTTTGGTCTGTCTCCCAGGTGGCTTGTTGCAAACTTTAAACAACACTTTTTGTAGATATCTTTGAGAAATGGCTTTCTTCTTGCCAGTCTTCCATAAAGGACAGATTTGTGCAGTGTACGACTGATTGTTATCCTATGAACTGACTGTTCCACCCCAGCTGCAGATCGCTGCAGTTCATCCAGAGTGATCATGGGCCTCTTGGCTGCATCTCTGAACAGTCTTCTTCTTGTTTTAGATGAAAGTTTAGAGGGACGGCCGGGTCTTGGTAGATTTGCAGTGGTATGATACTCCTTCTATTTCAATATGATCGCTTGCACAGTGCTCCTTAGGATGTTTAAAGTTTTGGAAATCATTTTGTATCCAAATCCGGCTTTAAACTTCTCCACAACAGTATCATGGTGTCATGTCGGACGCTGTTCATACTAGGGCGTTCGACAGGCAGCGGTAATTCCGCTTTTGTCCACTATGCGCTCAGTGGCGTCGGCTACTTTTTATCTAGCTGTTCCGGGGTTAATTTAGCTGGTGCTCGGATTGGAAGCTGGGCCACGCCCACTGCCTTTAAATAGTTCTTCTGAACATTGGGCGTCGCCGATTATAGCTTCTGTCTTGTGCTAGGTTATCTCGGTCTGGAGTGGTGAGCTAGGAGTTGGAGTATCGAATCTGGTGGTGTATTTCCCTTTGTCTTATTTACTCTGTCCTATATTTGTATTTGTTTTGCCCTGTGCACTTATAGTATATTCTTGAGTGACTGCGGCGTGGTGCATATTTTTCCGTTATCCTTGTCTGTGCTTACTGTGGGTATTGGTGTGTGGTCTCTTCACTGGGTGGTGGGTGGTATTTCAGCCTAGGGTTGAAACAGGAGACAGGGTGAGGGTGGAGGCCCAGACATGCACACCATCAGTGTAAACTCTGGGAGAGGGTCAGTCAGGGTTTCCCTAGTCTGAGGGAAATCGCAGGGGCCCGGGATATTAGCTCTTGCCTACCTAGGTTTCCCGTGACACATGGACCTGCCTCTTGTGTTCCTTGGTCTTCATGATGCTCTCTGTGCTTCACACAGAATTCTGAGACTATTACAGAGCAGGTGCATTTATACGGAGACTTGATTACACACAGGTGGATTATATTTATCATCATTAGGCATTTAGGACAACATTGGATCATTCAGAGATCCACAATGAACTTCTGGAGAGAGTTTGCTGCACTGAAAGTAAAGGGGCCGAATAATATTGCACACCCCACTTTTCAGTTTTTGAATTTCCACAAAAATTTAAAATAACCAATAAATTCCGTTCAACTTCACAACTGTGTTCCACTTGTTGTTGATTCTTCACCAAAAATTTATATTTGGTATCTTTATGTTTGAAGCATATGTGGAAAAAGGTTGAAAATTTCCAGGGAGCCGAATACTTTCACAAGGAACTGTATATTCTTGTACATAGGAGCACTATTATAGTAGTTATATTCTTGTACATAGGGGCAGTATTACAGTAGTTATATTCTTGTACATAGGGGCAGTATTACAGCTGTTATATTCTTGTAAATAGGGGGCAGTATTATAGTAGTTATGTTCTTGTACATAGGAGCAGTATTATAGTAGTTATAATCTTGTAAATAGGGGGCAGTATTATAGTAGTTATATACTTGTAAATGGGGGCATTATTATAGTAGTTATATTCTTGTACATAGGAGCAGTATTATAGTAGTTATATTCTTGCACATAGGGGCAGTATGACAGTAGTTATATTCTTGTATATAGGAGCAGTATTATAGTAGTTATATACTTGTAAATGGGGGCAGTATTATAGTAGTTATATACTTGTGAATGGGGGCAGTATTATAGTAGCTATGTTCTTGTACATAGGAGCAGTATTATAGTAGCTATATTCTTGTAAATAGGGGGCAGTATTATAGTAGTTATATACTTGTAAATGGGGGCAGTATTATAGTAGTTATATTCTTGTACATAGGAGCAGTATTATAGTAGTTATATTCTTGTACATAGGGGCAGTATGATAGTAGTTATATTCTTGTATATAGGAGCAGTATTATAGTAGTTATATACTTGTAAATGGGGGCAGTATTATAGTAGTTATATTCTTGTACATAGAAGCAGTATTTAAGTAGTTATATTCTTGTACATAGGGGCAGTATTATAGTAGTTATATTGTTGAACATAGGAGCAGTATTATAGTAGTTATATTATTGTACATAGGGAGCATTATTATAGTTGTTATATTCTTGTACATAGAAGCAGTATTATATAGTAGTTATATTCTTGTACATAGGAGCAGTATTATAGTAGTTATATTCTGGTACATAGGGGCACTATTATAGTAGTTATATTCTTGTACATAGGGGCAGTATTAATGTAGTTATATTGTTGAACATAGGAGCAGTATTATAGTAGTTATATTATTGTACATAGGGAGCATTATTATAGTTGTTATATTCTTGTACATAGAAGCAGTATTATAGTAGTTATATTCTTGTACATAGGAGAAGTATTATAGTAGTTATATTCTTGTACAAAGGGGCAGTATTACAGTAGTTATATTGTTGAACATAGGAGCAGTATTATAGTAGTTATATTATTGTACATAAGGAGCATTATTATAGTTATATTCTTGTACATAGAAGCAGTATTATAATAGTTATATTCTTGTACATAAAAGCAGTATTATAGTAGTTATATTCTTGTACATATGGACAGTATGATAGTAGTAATATTCTTGTACATGGGGGGCAGTATTATAGTAGTTATATTCTTGTACATAGGGGCAGTATTATAGTAGTTATATTCCGGTACATGGGGCAGTATTATAGTAGTTATATTCTTGTGCATAGGGAGCAGTATTATAGTAGTTATATTCTTGTACATAGGGGCAGTATTATAGTAGTTATATTCTTGAACATAGGGGCAGTATTATAGTAGTTATATTCTGGTACATAGGGATAGTATTATAGTAGTTATATTTCTGTACATAGGGGGCAGTATTATAGTATATTCTTGTACATAGGGGATAGTATTATAGTAGTTATATTCTTGTACATAGGGACAGTATTATAGTTATTTTCTTGTGTATGACTATGACACCCTGAGTATTTGTGAAGGTATTCAAAGCCAGGACATGCTGTGATTAGTGGTGCGACACGTCACTGAGAAGGATTATCCACATGCTAAGCATCATTTTTATCTGAGTAAACTTATTCCTTTGTTGTAATGCGATCCCTATAAAAGGCCCACGATCTGGTGTAAATATAATTAAGGGTAAACAAGGTAATTTACATGAGCGGGAGAGATAATGAAATCGAGAGCCAAAGGCTCGCCGCGTGCCAGGGAAAATATGTTGGAACATTAAGTTATGAAAACAGAGCGCGGCTGCTATTTCTGTGGTGTGAGGAGCGCGGATGTCTAGAACAATAAACCGGTAATGGACTCTGTGCCGTGAGGACGGTCCCTGAGCAGATCCCCTTCTTCTGCAGATGAATGTATAAAGGCTAATTACTGTAAATCTGAGGATGAACTTCTCTCATATTGAATGTCAATATTATTAGATTCCTCCCGTCCAATAACTCTGATGCATTAGAGGGTCCGTGATATAAGGAGACCGTGATAAAAGGTCTCCCATCATTTCAGGATTATCATTGTTGATAGTGGTGACCCCAGACTTACAGAACTCTGCCAACTTCCAGGACTCCTGGCCAGTACTTGGTATTCACATCAGAGACTGGCTGAGATCCACGACTCTGGATCCGCGCCATTGCTAATCTTATCTGCAAACCAGAGGGTTCTCTACCGGCCGCCGAGTGGTTAATGAATCCTACAGAAACATGGAGCAAATGGCCCACCAAAATGACGAAAAGATCATTGAGAGTATCAAAGAGAGAAATATAAAACATACAAACCTAATAATAAAACCAGAAGTCAAGTCTCCGGTGGTCTTTGTGTAAAGTTGTGCCGTTATGTAGTATAATAGAGATAGATAATAGATAGATAAATAATAGATAATAGATAGATAATAATAGATGATAGATATATGGCGCCCCCGAGGGTCCAGTCACCACAGATGTACTGCAGCTCAGCTAGAGGTGTGGTACTCCACTCTCGGGTAAGGAGGGGGGCACTACCGGGGACCCACACACTAGCATCTAACACTAGACCTCTCCAAGCCAGGGAGGGACTAGGTAGAAGGTGTGGGTGGAGAGAGTGTCAGTTGTGAGTTGTCATGGAAACAAGAGGGAGGAGTTAGTGAGTAGAGGAGTTGGAGCTGGGGACTTGAGGAGCTCGTCCCAGCACCAGGGGAGAGAGAACAAGGAAGATAGAGAGAAAGAAAGGGTCCTAGGGGCACAGATAGTGAGGAATCCACTCGTGGGTCCCGAATACACGCTGATTGTAGTTGGGTGGAGGGACCAGGTCGCAGTGGGGGAACCGGCCCCCAGACTAGTGGAGGAACTACAAGACTCAGCTAGCAAGCCGGAGGCTGTGGTAACTGTAGATGCCACAGCCACATCCACACACATTCGCTGAAAAGGCTGCCACATAGGGTCAAGGGGACCAAGAGGATGTCGCCCGATAGGACCCGAGGCTGCTGGCTCGGGACACTGCGTGTAAAGGCGCAGGTCAGGAGAGGGGGGAGCCAGCGCAGTGAGATGGCCAGAGAAGGAACATAAGGGGGTTCTGGCAAAGTGTACCCCAAATTACCTGAGAGCTGACTGGACCACTGACCAAGAGGACACAGCACCAGGCTGTGGATTGCATATAAAAATTGTGATTAAAGTGTGTCCTGCTGTGTCCTCTGAATTATTACAGCTTCACCTGCCCTGCACCACAACATTCATATTACGGCGCCCTGCGATACTCACCTTGCTTCCCGGGTCCCTCAACTCGTCCCTTCTCCTCCTCTTCCAGGTCCTCGGCTGCGCTGAGAATCCAGTTCCCCACGCATGTGCCTTAGGCTGCTTAGTTCGCGGTCGCGCGTACTCCCGGCTTCTTTATGATGCCGGGTTGTACTGACCCAGGTTGCTTCCTGCTAGAGGAAGGGCCTGATAATTATTATTGTTCCTTACCATGCACCCTCCAGGTCCATTTAGGTTTCAGTACGTCAGGTCCCAGTACGCTTCCAGTGTGTGCGTGCTCTGCTCAGTCCCTGTACGCTTCCAGTGCGTGCACTGCTCTGTCCCTGTATGCTTCAAGTGCGTGCTCTGCTCTGTCCCTGTAGGCTTCCAGTGTGTGCATGCTCTGCTCAGTCCCTGTACGTTTTCAATGCGTGCTCTGCTCGGTCCAGGATCCGTTACCCTCTATGTGAACCCTGCCGTGTCCTGAGTCCCGGGTTTTCTCTGTGGCTTATCTGCTCGTTTGGTCCTCAGTAAGTACCCTGATTCTCCTCGTTGTCCTCAAGCCGCCCCTCTGGCACAAGCTATCGCAGTCTATCTCCCTCCTAGGCTTGCCCCTAACGGTCCCTGTACTGGGGTCAGTTCCACCTGGTCAGCTCACCAGGGAACGGTCGTCACCGAGATCCAGTGGGTCCACTCCAGTAATCATAACAGAATAAACAGGCCATCACCCCGCTGGTGCCTCGGCTGCCGCTCAGGAGTTGGTGTACTTGCGGGAGTATCAGATGCGTATAATGTCATTCATGAAGTCCATGGAATCTCGGTTGTCCGCTTTACAGGCCTCTGACCCTGGGAATGCTTCCCAGCTCGCCAGTCTTCAACAGGAGTTAGTTCAGCAGCATGACACCCAGACTCACATATTAAGTTACATGGCTTCAATGGATGACCGTCTGCTCTCCCTTCAGTCTGCCGCCGCAGCCTCTGCCCAAGCTCAGTCTTGCAACCCTGATACGGCTCCGCATCCTCCACCCCGTCTTGGTAAACTGTTGTGATTTTGCTTTTTGCTCCCTCTAGTGGTCATTAGTGATTTGACTCTGGAGCTTCTGTCTTTTCCTATATCCTCACCTGGGCCGTTAGTTCAGGGGCGTTGCTATATAAGCTCCCTGGACCTTCAGTTCAATGCCTGGCATCGTTGAAATCAGAGCTAATCTGTTGTGCTCTTGTCCTATGATCCTGGTTCCTGTATTTCAAGCTAAGTCTGCTTCCTTGCTTTTTGCTTTTGTTTTGTTTGGTATTTTTGTCCAGCTTGTTCCAATCTGTATCCTGACCTTTGTTGGAAGCTCTAGGGGGCTGGTGTTCTCCCCCCGGACCGTTAGACGGTTCGGGGGTTCTTGAATCTCCAGCGTGGATTTTTATAGGGTTTTTGTTGACCAGATAAGTTATCTTGCTATATTCTGCTATTAGTAAGCTGGCCTCTCTTTGCTGAACCTGGTTCATTTCTGTGTTTGTCATTTCCTCTTACCTCACCGTTATTATTTGTGGGGGGCTTGTATCTTGCTTTGGGGTCCCTTTCTCTGGAGGCAAGAGAGGTCTTTGTTTTCTTCTCCTAGGGGTAGTTAGATTCTCCGGCTGGCGCGAGTCATCTAGCGATCACCGTAGGCATGATCCCCGGCTACTTCTAGTGTTGGCGTTAGGAGTAGCTATTTGGTCAACCCAGTTACCACAGCCCTATGAGCTGGATTTTTGAATATCGCAGACTTACACGTTCCTCTGAGACCCTGTCCACTGGGGTCATAACAGTATGCCAGGCCAGTATTAAATGTTTAATGCATTGCAGAAGTGGGATTATAAGAAAGAAAATTTTGAGTTTTTTTTTCCCTCTCTCATTTTTTTTTTTTTTTTTTCTTTTCCCCTTTACCTCAGAGTGGCTTAAGCTTGCTGCAGACATGAATGTCCAGACCTTGATTACAAGTGTGGACCAGCTTGCCGCTCGTGTGCAGGGTATACAAGATTATGTTACCAGAAATCCTAGGTCTGAACCCAAGATTCCGATTCCTGAACTGTTTTCAGGAGACCGATTTAAGTTTAGGAATTTCAGGAATAATTGTAAATTGTTTTTGTCCCTGAAACCTTGTTCGTCTGGAGACTCTGCTCAACAAGTAAAAATTGTTATTTCATTCTTACGGGGTGACCCTCAAGATTGGGCTTTTTCGTTGGCGCCAGGAGATCCGGCATTGGCTGATATTGATGCGTTTTTTCTGGCGCTCGGTTTACTTTATGAGGAACCCAATCTTGAGATTCAGGCAGAGAAAGCCTTGCTGGCTATGTCTCAGGGCCAGGACGAGGCTGAGGTGTATTGCCAAAAATTTCGGAAATGGTCCGTGCTGACACATTGGAACGAGTGTGCACTGGCCGCTAATTTTAGAAATGGCCTTTCTGAGGCCATTAAGAATGTTATGGTGGGTTTTCCCATTCCCACAGGTCTGAATGATACCATGTCCCTGGCTATTCAAATTGACCGGCGGTTGCGGGAGCGCAAAACCGCAAATTCCCTCATGTTGTTGTCTGAACAGACACCTGATGTGATGCAATGTGATAGAAAAACCGCAAATTCCCTCATGGTGTTGTCTGAACAGGCACCTGATTTAATGCAATGTGATAGAATCCTGACTAGAAATGAGAGGAAAATTCATAGACGCCGGAATGGCTTGTGCTACTACTGTGGTGATTCTACACATGTTATCTCAGCATGCTCTAAACGTATATCTAAGGTTGTTAGTCCTGTCACCGTTGGTAATTTGCATCCTAAGTTTATTCTGTCTGTAACTTTGATTTGCTCACTGTCATCTTATCCTGTCATGGCGTTTGTAGATTCAGGTGCTGCCCTGAGTCTTATGGATCTCTCATTTGCTAAGCGCTGTGGTTTTATTCTTGAACCATTAGAAAATCCTATCCCTCTTAGGGGTATTGATGCTACGCCATTAGCAGAAAATAAACCGCAGTATTGGACACAGGTTACCATGTGCATGACTCCTGAACACCGCGAGGTGATACGTTTTCTCGTTCTACATAAAATGCATGATTTGGTTGTTTTGGGGCTGCCATGGTTACAGACCCATAATCCAGTCCTTGACTGGAAGGCTATGTCAGTGTCTAGTTGGGGCTGTCGTGGTATTCATGAGGATTCCCTGCCTGTGTCTATTGCTTCTTCTACGCCTTCGGAAGTTCCGGAGTATTTGTCTGATTATCAGGATGTCTTTAGCGAGTCCAGGTCCAGTGCATTGCCTCCTCATAGGGAATGTGACTGTGCGATAGATTTGATTCCAGGCAGTAAATTTCCTAAGGGAAGACTGTTTAATCTGTCGATACCTGAACATACCGCTATGCGTTTATATATCAAGGAGTCTCTGGAGAAAGGACACATCCGTCCGTCTTCTTCCCCTCTTGGTGCGGGATTCTTTTTTGTGGCTAAAAAGGACGGATCTTTGAGGCCTTGTATTGACTATCGGCTTTTAAATAAGATCACTGTCAAATTTCAGTATCCTTTGCCGCTGTTGTCTGACTTGTTTGCCCGGATTAAAGGTGCCAAGTGGTTTACCAAGATAGACCTTCGTGGTGCGTACAACCTTGTGCGCATTAAGCAAGGGGATGAATGGAAAACCGCATTCAATACGCCCGAAGGTCATTTTGAGTACTTGGTGATGCCTTTTGGGCTCTCTAATGCCCCTTCAGTTTTTCAGTCCTTTATGCATGACATTTTCCGGAACTATCTGGATAAATTTTTGATCGTTTATCTGGATGATATTCTGGTTTTTTCTGATAATTGGGACTCGCATGTGGAGCAGGTCAGGATGGTCTTTAAAATTTTGCGTGAAAATTCTTTGTTTGTCAAGGGCTCAAAGTGTCTTTTTGGTGTACAGAAGGTTCCCTTTTTGGGGTTCATTTTTTCCCCTTCTGCTGTGGAGATGGACCCAGTCAAGGTCCGAGCTATTCTTGATTGGACTCAGCCCTCGTCAGTTAAGAGTCTTCAGAAGTTCTTGGGTTTCGCTAACTTCTACCGTCGTTTTATCGCTAACTTTTCTAGCATTGTGAAACCTTTGACAGATATGACCAAGAAGGGCTCCGATGTGGTTAATTGGGCTCCTGCTGCCGTGGAGGCTTTCCAGGAGTTGAAACGTCGGTTTACTTCGGCGCCTGTTTTGTGCCAGCCTGATGTCTCGCTTCCCTTTCAGGTTGAGGTGGATGCTTCAGAGATTGGAGCAGGGGCCGTTTTGTCGCAGAGAGGCCCTGGTTGCTCTGTTATGAGACCTTGCGCCTTTTTCTCTAGGAAGTTTTCGCCTGCGGAGCGAAATTATGATGTGGGCAATCGGGAGTTGTTGGCCATGAAATGGGCATTTGAGGAGTGGCGTCATTGGCTCGAGGGTGCTAAGCATCGTGTGGTGGTCTTGACTGATCACAAAAATCTGATGTATCTCGAGTCTGCTAAACGCCTGAATCCTAGACAGGCCCGCTGGTCATTGTTTTTCTCCCGTTTTGACTTTGTTGTCTCGTATTTACCAGGTTCAAAAAATGTGAAGGCCGATGCTCTTTCCAGGAGCTTTGTGCTTGATGCTCCTGGAGTCGCTGAACCTGTTGGTATTCTTAAGGATGGTATTATCTTGTCAGCTATTTCTCCAGATCTGCGACGTGTGTTGCAGAGATTTCAGGCTGATAGGCCTGATTCTTGTCCACCTGACAGACTGTTTGTGCCTGATAAGTGGACCAGCAGAGTCATTTCCGAGGTTCATTCCTCGGTGTTGGCAGGTCACCCAGGAATTTTTGGCACCAGAGATCTGGTGGCCAGATCCTTTTGGTGGCCTTCCTTGTCTAGGGATGTGCGGTCATTTGTACAGTCCTGTGGGACTTGTGCTCGAGCTAAGCCTTGCTGTTCTCGTGCCAGCGGGTTGCTCTTGCCCTTGCCTGTCCCTAAGAGACCTTGGACACATATCTCCATGGATTTCATTTCTGATCTTCCGGTGTCTCAAGGCATGTCTGTTATCTGGGTGATATGTGATCGCTTCTCCAAGATGGTCCATTTGGTTCCTTTGCCTAAGCTGCCTTCCTCTTCCGATCTGGTTCCTGTGTTTTTCCAGAACGTGGTTCATTTGCACGGCATCCCTGAGAATATTGTGTCAGACAGAGGATCCCAGTTCGTTTCCAGATTCTGGCGATCCTTTTGTAGTAGGATGGGCATTGACTTGTCGTTTTCGTCTGCTTTCCATCCTCAGACTAATGGACAGACGGAGCGAACTAATCAGACTTTGGAGGCTTATTTGAGGTGTTTTGTCTCTGCTGATCAGGACGATTGGGTGACCTTCTTGCCGTTGGCTGAGTTTGCCCTTAAAGGGAACCTATCACCCCGTTTTTTTCGGTATGAGATAAAAATACTGTTAAATAGGGCCTGAGCTGTGCATTACAATAGTGTAGTTTGTGGACCCCGATTCCCCACCTATGCTGCCGAAATACGTTACCAAAGTAGTCATTTTCGCCTGTCAATCAGGCTGGTCAGGTCGGATGGGCGTGGCTTCTTCCCCCAGATATTGCGTAGTTTTCCGTTGGTGGCGTAGTGGTGTGCGCATGTCCAAGGTCCCGAATCCTGCACGGGGGGGTGAAAATAGCAGCGATGTCCGTTATTCCATTGGTGGTCGGTGGGCGCGGCCATCTTCCTTTGGCCGCGCGTGCGCAGAAGCGGCGCTCTGCTGGCCGCGGCTTCAGGAAAATGGCCGCGGGATGCCGCGCGTGCGCAGATGGAGATCGCGGCGGCCATTTTCCTGAAGCCGCGGCCAGCAGAGCGCCGCTTCTGCGCACGCGCGGCCAAAGGAAGATGGCCGCGCCCACCGACCACCAATGGAATAACGGACATCGCTGCTATTTTCACCCCCCCGTGCAGGATTGGGGACGTTGGACATGCGCACACCACTACGCCACCAACGGAAAACTACGCAATATCTGGGGGAAGAAGCCACGCCCATCCGACCTGACCAGCCTGATTGACAGGCGAAAATGACTACTTTGGTAACGTATTTCGGCAGCATAGGTGGGGAATCGGGGTCCACAAACTACACTATTGTAATGCACAGCTCAGGCCATATTTAACAGTATTTTTATCTCATACCGAAAAAAACGGGGTGATAGGTTCCCTTTAATAATCGGGCTAGTTCTGCCACCTTGGTTTCGCCGTTTTTCTGCAACTCTGGTTTCCACCCTCATTTTTCTTCGGGTCATGTGGAACCTTCTGACTGCCCTGGGGTGGATTCTGTGGTGGATAGGTTGCAGCGGATCTGGAATCTTGTGGTGGACAACTTGAAGTTGTCACAGGAGAGGGCTCAGCGCTTTGCCAACCGCCGCCGCGGTGTGGGTCCCCGACTACGTGTTGGGGATTTGGTGTGGCTTTCTTCCCGCTTTGTTCCTATGAAGGTTTCCTCTCCCAAATTTAAACCTCGTTTTATTGGTCCTTACAAGATATTGGAAATCCTTAATCCTGTATCCTTTCGCCTGGATCTTCCTGTGTCGTTTGCTATCCACAACGTGTTTCATAGGTCCTTGTTGCGGCGGTACGTTGTGCCTGTGGTTCCTTCTGCTGAGCCTCCTGCTCCGGTGTTGGTTGAGGGCGAGTTGGAGTACGTGGTGGAGAAGATCTTGGAGTCTCGTCTCTCCAGGCGGAGGCTTCAGTACCTGGTCAAGTGGAAGGGCTATGGTCAGGAAGATAATTCCTGGGTGGTCGCCTCTGATGTTCATGCGGCCGATTTAGTTCGTGCCTTTCACGCCGCTCGTCCTGATCGCCCTGGTGGTCGTGGTGAGGGTTCGGTGACCCCTCACTAAGGGGGGGGTACTGTTGTGATTTTGCTTTTTGCTCCCTCTAGTGGTCATTAGTGATTTGACTCTGGAGCTTCTGTCTTTTCCTATATCCTCACCTGGGCCGTTAGTTCAGGGGCGTTGCTATATAAGCTCCCTGGACCTTCAGTTCAATGCCTGGCATCATTGAAATCAGAGCTAATCTGTTGTGCTCTTGTCCTATGATCCTGGTTCCTGTATTTCAAGCTAAGTCTGCTTCCTTGCTTTTTGCTTTTGTTTTGTTTGGTATTTTTGTCCAGCTTGTTCCAATCTGTATCCTGACCTTTGTTGGAAGCTCTAGGGGGCTGGTGTTCTCCCCCCGGACCGTTAGACGGTTCGGGGGTTCTTGAATCTCCAGCGTGGATTTTTATAGGGTTTTTGTTGACCAGATAAGTTATCTTGCTATATTCTGCTATTAGTAAGCTGGCCTCTCTTTGCTGAACCTGGTTCATTTCTGTGTTTGTCATTTCCTCTTACCTCACCGTTATTATTTGTGGGGGGCTTGTATCTTGCTTTGGGGTCCCTTTCTCTGGAGGCAAGAGAGGTCTTTGTTTTCTTCTCCTAGGGGTAGTTAGATTCTCCGGCTGGCGCGAGTCATCTAGCGATCACCGTAGGCATGATCCCCGGCTACTTCTAGTGTTGGCGTTAGGAGTAGCTATTTGGTCAACCCAGTTACCACAGCCCTATGAGCTGGATTTTTGAATATCGCAGACTTACACGTTCCTCTGAGACCCTGTCCACTGGGGTCATAACAGTAAACCACCTCGGTATAGTGGTGACCCCCAGCTGTGTCTGGGTTTTTTTAATCAATGCCGCCTACATTTTGCATTATTGCGGCACCAATATCCCACCGATTGGGCAAAAGTGGCATTCGTGGTTTCACATTTGGAGGGCGAGGCTCTGGCCTGAATAAATCCTTTGTGGGAACGTGATGTTCCCATAACCTCTCAATTGTCTACCTTTTTAGAGGCCTTCGCAAAGTGTTCGACGAGGCTGGTCGTGTAGCCTCTGCCACTGAGGCTCTCTTTAATTTCCATCAAAGGCTCTCTTACGGTTGGGAAATTTGCTATTCGTTTTTGTACTCTGTCCTCGGAGCTAGGGTGGAATAATGAGGCACTGGTCAGAGCATTCTGGCGTGGGTTGTCAGGACGAATTAAGGATGAATTGGCGGGTCGGGATTCTCCAACCTCCCTAGAGGATTTGATTTCTCTGGCCACATGTATTGACCTACGCTTCCAGGAGTGCTCCCGGGAGTCTGTCTGGGAGAGGAGGTGCCATCGTTCGGTTTCCTCCATTAATAATTCTCTCAGCCCGCGATCTGTGGCATCCTCTTCCGTTCCCGCGCCTGAACCTATGCAGGTGGATCAGGTCAAGATGGCGGATCAGCGTTGGAAAGAGAGGATTGCACAAGGGCTTTGTTTTTATTGTTTTAGTGCCTCACATTTACTCCTTTCCTGCCCCGTTCGGCCGGGATACTCCTCCACCTAGGTCAGGTAGGAGAGGCCTTCCTGGGTGTGTGTGACTCCTCTCTAGCTTTAACTCTGTCTGTCCAGATAAGTTCTGTGAATGGGCGCAACTCGGTGTTGGCGTATTTGGATTCAGGCGCGACAGGCAACTTCATTAGTCTGGAGGAGGTCAAGAAGCACCAGATTCCGGTCAGGATCCTGAAGGAGCCACGTCTAATTTCATCTGTGCAAATAGATCAATGGCTGCACTCAAAATTTACTGTGCTAAGGCAAGGAAATGTGCAATACATGAAATGTGAATAGCATAATGGCTTGTGAAATTTATGAAAAAACACATGAGATTCTTAGCACAAGATTTGGCCAAAAGTTGTGAGCCCATCCACCAAACGTCAAGGTAATCTCAAAACGGATGGGTACCTGAGCTGACTGCCTAGTGTGAACACTTACCTATGGCTAATAACATGGTAAAGCCTGCTTATATAGGAAGCTCAGAACCAACTGTGTTTGGATGTAATTAAAATCACAGCATGGTAAAGGGCGGGGCCTTCAAGTCAGAAAAAATAGTACATAGTGAATATAAGAAAACTGACTGAACAGCAATATAGTTTGAACTGGTGCATAACCAGAAAAGTCATATAGCAAATAGATCAATGGCTGCACTCAAAATTTACTGTGCTAAGGCAAGGAAATGTGCAATACATGAAATGTGAATAGCATAATGGCTTGTGAAATTTATGAAAAAACACCTGAGATTCTTAGCACAAGATTTGGCCAAAAGTTGTGAGCCCATCCACCAAACGTCATGGTAATCTCAAAACGGATGGGTACCTGAGCTGACTGCCTAGTGTGAACACTTACCTATGGCTAATAACATGGTAAAGCCTGCTTATATAGGAAGCTCAGAACCAACTGTGTTTGGATGTAATTAAAATCACAGCATGGAGAAGGGCGGGGCGTTCAAGTCAGAAAAAATAGTACATAGTGAATATAAGAAAACTGACTGAACAGCAATATAGTCTGAACTGGTGCATAACCAGAAAAGTCATATAGCAAATAGATCAATGGCTGCACTCAAAATTTACTGTGCTAAGGCAAGGAAATGTGCAATACATGAAATGTGAATAGCATAATGGCTTGTGAAATTTATGAAAAAACACCTGAGATTCTTAGCACAAGATTTGGCCAAAAGTTGTGAGCCCATCCACCAAACGTCAAGGTAAAACGGATGGGTACCTGACTGTGTTTGGATGTAACACCCCGCCCTTCACCATGCTGTGATTTTAATTACATCCAAACACAGTTGGTTCTGAGCTTCCTGTATAAGCAGGCTTTACCATGTTATTAGCCATAGGTAAGTGTTCACACTAGGCAGTCAGCTCAGGTACCCATCCGTTTTGAGATTACCTTGACGTTTGGTGGATGGGCTCACAACTTTTGGCCAAATCTTGTGCTAAGAATCTCATGTGTTTTTTCATAAATTTCACAAGCCATTATGCTATTCACATTTCATTTATTGCACATTTCCTTGCCTTAGCATAGTAAATTTTGAGTGCAGCCATTGATCTATTTGCTATATGACTTTTCTGGTTATGCACCAGTTCAGACTATATTGCTGTTCAGTCAGTTTTCTTATATTCACTAATTTCATCTGTGGATGGAAGGCCTTTACAAAAGACCGTCACAAAGGTTACAGAAGAGGTGGAGTTGTGGGTGGGGGCTCTGCATCGCGCGAGAATCGCGTTCTATGTCTTGCCCAATTTGTCCCATGCCTTTCTTCTCGGACTACCTTGGCTGAGGGTGCATGAACCTATCCTGGACTGGCCATCAGGGAACGTTCTTCGTTGGGGTCAGCACTGCCATGATCAATGCCTGTTATCAGTTCGCCCTGCCAAAATTTCTTGTCCCATCTTCACTCGGGCTGGATTACCAGTCGCTTATTAGTCTTTCGCGGATGTCTTTTGCAAGAGGTAGGCAGAGAGTCTTCCCCCACATCGGCCATATGATTGCCCGATTGAACTCATTCCTGGCTCTACACCTCCCAGGGGTAGAATCTATCAGCTCTCTACAGTTGAGTCGCAAGCAATGTCGGAGTATATTAAAGAGAATCGGGCCAAAAGCTTTATCCAAAAGTCTTCTTCTACCGCTGGCGCTGGATTATTCTTTGTCAAGAAGAAAGACGGCTCACTTCATCCTTGCATTGACTACAGAGAGCTCAATGAAATTACCATCAAGAACAAGTACCCACTGCTGCTTATCCCTGAGCTCTTTGATCGCCTGTGAGGAGCAAGAATTTTTACTAATCTTGACCTCTGTGGGGCCTTTACAATTTGGTCCGCATACGTGCTGGAGATGAGTGGAAGACTGTATTAAACACACAGGATGGGCACTATAAATATTTGGTCATGCCCTTCGGTCTCTGCAATGCTCCTGCAGTGTTTCAGGAGTTTATAAATGACATCTTCCGGGAACTCTTGTATTCCTGCGTTGTGGTGTACCTCGATGACATTCTCATTTTTTATCTGTATCTGCCTACCCATAGACAGAACATTTGTCAAGTGTTACTTCATTTGAGAACCGTTTCTAAGCAAAGTGTGAAAAGTGTATCTTCGAACAGACATCCCTGCCTTTTTTGGGGTACATCATCTCTGATTCCAGTTTAAAGATGGATCCCAAGAAGGTGTCCGCCATCCTCAACTGGCCGTGACCCCTCGGGGTGAAGGCCATCACAAGATTCCTCAGTTTTGTGAACTATTACAGGCAGTTTGTGCCCCACTTCTCCTCGTTGACCATGCACCTCTCATCACTTATCCGCAAGGGAGCTAATCCCAGTGTTTGGTCATCGGAGGCCAAGGACGCCTTTTTGACTCTGAAGCAAGCCTTCGCACAAGCGCCGGTATTTCATCACCCAGACACTAATAGACCATTCATTCTTGAGGTGGATGTCTCCTCCACAGGGACCAGGGCTGTTCTCTCCCAGAGGTCGTCATTCGGTTGTTTGATCACTTGCAGATTCTTCTCCAAGGCATTTTCTACTTCGGAACGCAACTATTCCATCGGTGACAGAGCGCTACTGGCCATCAAGTTAGCGTTGGAAGACTGGTGGTGTCTTCTGGAAGGCGTGTACACCCCTTCATAATTTTTACCAATCACAAGAATCTAGCTTATATTCAGTCGGCTCAAAGACTCAACCCTTGGCAAGCTCGGTGGTCCCTGTTTTTTCCCGTTTTGCTTTTGAGCTTCACTTCCGACCTGGTGAAAATTAACTTTAAGGCTGATGTGCTGTCTAGGTCCTTCCAGTTGGCTGATTTTGAAGAGGAACCATCCCATATTATTGATCCCTACAAAATCATCTCGGTGGCTCCCCTGAGGGTTGCTACCTTACCGCCGGCTAAGACATATGTCTCTGAGCAAGACAGGGAGAGGGTGCTGCACTGGGGACACTCTTCTAAAATTGCCGGTCATGCTGGAACTAAGACGTACTTCCTTATCTCGCGCCACTACTAGTGGCCGTACTTGCGCCAGGATGTCAAAGAATTTTCAGCCTCCTGTCCTTCCTGCGCCCGGAACAAGATTCTGAGACAACTACCCTCTAGGGTCCTGCATCCTCTTCCCGTGCCCTTGGTTCCCTGGTGGCATATTGCCATGGACTTTGTCACCGATCTTCCTCACTCCATGGGTTGCACAACTATCCTGGTGGTTGTGGATCAGTTTTCTAAGATGGCCCACTTTGTCCCTCTGCCTGGTTTGCCCTCAGCTCCCAAGTTGGCAAGAATTTTTATTCATCACATCTTCAAATTCCAAGGTTTCCCGCAACACATCGTGTCAGATAGGGGAGTCCAATTCACCACCCGGTTTTGGAGAGCTCTCTGTAAACATTTGAACGTGACTTTAGATTTCTCTTCAGCCTATCATCCCCAGTCCAACGGTCAGGTAGAGCGGATTAACCAGATCTTGACCTCGTATCTCTGACATTTTTCTAATGCCCACCAGGATGATTGGGTTGACCTCCTCCCTTGGGCTGAGTTTGCCTATAACAATCACTCCGGTGAGTCTTCTACCAAGTGCCCGTTCTTCATCGTCTCTGGTCAACATCTCAACCTGCCTCTTCTGGTTTCCCCTGGTTCAGGTGTGCCGGCTGCCAATTCCCTGTCCTTGGAATTCTCTAAGATTTGGAAGGAGACCTAGGATGCGCTTGAGGTCTTGCATTAAGATGAAAAAGCATGCTGACAAAAGGTGTTTGGATGCTCCTCCTTATCAACCCGGCGATAAGGTCTGGCTTTCGTCCAAGTATATCCGTCTCAAGATTCCCTCCTATAAATTGGGTCCTCGCTACATTGGTCCCTTTGGGATCCTGGCTCGAATCAGTGATGTAGCCTACAAGTTGGGGTTGCCTGCCTCGCTCTGTATCTCCAACTTTTTCCATGTGTCTCTCCTTAAACCTGTGGTCCTTAACCGCCATCATCCTTCTGTTGGTTCTTCTCCGCCACCTGTTAGCACTGATGTTTTTGAAGAGATATACTAACCAGGAGAAAGGTTAGGGGGAGAACCTTCTTCTTGATTGATTGGAAGGGGTATGGGCCTGAGGAGAGGTCATAGTAGCCACGGGAGAACATTAACGCTTCTCGTATCTTGAGATTTCTTTCCACCCTTAAGAAAGGGGGATGTAAGGGAGGGGGTACTGTTACGGCACCCTGCAATACTGACCTTGTTTCCCGGGTCCCTCTCCGCGTCCCTTCTCCTCCTCTTCCGGGTCCTTGGCTGTGCTGGGGACCCCATTCTCCGCGCATGTGCGCTAGGTGGCGTGCATTCCTGGCTTCTTTATGATGCCGGGTTGTACTGACCCGGAGGTGCTGTCCTGCCTGGGCATTGGCCTTTGGGTATATCAAGTCGTCTTCCTGCTAGAGGAAGCGCCTGATAATTATTATTGTGCCTTTCCGTGCACCCTCCATGTCCACTTAAGTTTCAGTACATCAGGTCCCATTATGCTTCCAGTGTGTGCGTGCGCTGCTGTCCCTGCACGCTTCCAGTGCGTGCGTGCTCTACTCTGTCCCTGTATGCTTCCAATGCGTGCTCTGCTCTGTCCCTGTATGCTTCCGGTGTGTGCGTGCTCTATCCCCGTACGCTTCCAGAGCGTGCGTGAGTGCTCTGCTCGGTCCCTGTATGCTTCCAGTGTGTGCGTGCTCTGCTCAGTCCCTGTACACTTCCAGTGCATGCTCTGCTCTATCCAGGATCCGGTACCCTCTGTGTGAACCCTGCCGTGTCCAGAGTCCCGGGTTTTCTCTGTGGCTGCTCCACCCATCTGGTCCTCGTTGAGTACCCTGATTCTCCTCTTTGTTCTCGAGTCGCCCCTCTGGCACAAGCTATTGCGGTGTATCTCCCTCCTAGGCTTTTCCCTAATGGTCCCTGTACAGACGTTGGTTCCACCTGGTCAGGTCGCCTGGGAAAGGTCGTCACTGCGATCCAGTGGGTCCACTCCAGGAATCATAACAATTCACCATCATTGACTTTAACACTTTAACTGCCCTGGGACCTAGGTCTACCCGTGGAGAGCTGTAACATCTCAGCTGTGTCACCAACCTCCTCAGTGGACCTGAATCGCAGCGTCGACCATTTCCTTATTGCCGAACACCATCGGTGGCATCACGAACTAATCCCCTATAAACTTTATTCCCCTTTAATTGACTTTTATTGGATGCCCAGGGCCATGGACCGGGTCACGGCTGCCGTGACCACCCCTTAAGAACCGTCGGACCCGGCCCGAGTACCCCACGGCCCTAGCGGGCGCTCCAGATAGATAATAGATAGGTATATAGATGATAGATAATAGATAGGTAGAAAGATAGATAATAGATAGATAATACATAGAAAATAGATAGAAAATAGATAATAGATAGATTATAAATAGAGAATAGACAGCTAGATATAAAATGGATAATACATAGATAATAGATAGATAATAGATGGATAAATAGATAATAGATAGATAATAGATGGATAGATAGATGATAGATAATGTTAATTAATAGGTGATGTATTTCCCTTATAAAGCTTTGCACATTATGCGTTCACACATGCTTGACAATACTTGTAGTATTTTTGGGAGCTGACATGTCACACTAGATATAGATCAATAAAGTATCAGCGCTTCTTTTTGCATATTTGGAGCGCATATTTTGTTACAATTAGGATCCTGACATAGAGCAGTTTCTATTTTTAGTTGTTGGCATGATATATGAAGGGAGTTAGGTGTGGTGATACTGATTATTATTACATATGCTTGTTTACATTTACATTTAATTCCTGGTTACTGTACTACCCTCAGGTGTTTTTGTGATATTCCCTTGGTTATTTTAATTTTTGTATGTGAAATAAATTATAACATTTTAATGATATGCTAATTTTGGTTGTTGCCTCAATTTTTCCCATTTCCTTATGGGGAATTTGAATAGTTATATTTGGTTGGAGGTATTGCCTTCTATTTTGGATTTTTGAAATGCATATTTGGAGCGCTGCCTATTTTGCCTTCCATAGATGGAAATATTGAGCCGGATAGATTTTTATGATTAACATTCCTCTTCACTTTTGTTTCTTGTATATCACTGAGTTTAGATATTTCTAATCTCTAAAGTGGCTTTCTACCGTAGAGGGCTGCAGTCAGTAGCTCTACATACGGAGTAGGGTTCAGCACCACAGACAGCAGTGTCACCCCGGCAGGGTTGTGGGATGTCCTGCGCTCCTATAAACCATACTTACCAGCAGTGATTTCAATTGCAATAAGTGAAAGAAAATTGAAATTTTGGCTGTAATAACTACATTGCAGAACAGTACAACGAGGGACGGGACTGCAGCCTCCACTATGTAGTTAGATGGATTTCTGACGTACTGCCCTATTCCTCTACAGTTAAGGTGACCTAGGAAAAAGATGAGACAAAAAGTGGAAGAACAATAGACAGAAATAAGATAGAAAAATGATATATAAACATAGCAGATAAAACAAATATAGGGGATATCTACAGGGCTATCTTTAGAAAAAATGGGTCCCTGGGAAAAAGTTTAAAGTGGGGCCCCTAATGCTAACATATTGCACCACCATTAGGATGCATTTACATGCGCTGAACTCAGGCTGTTGAATGCGCGCAATCGGCAATATTCAAGTGTTCGCACTTGTTTCCCAGCCTCTTTACCAGGATGTGGAAGAATGATGGGGACAGAACAATCACAGGTAGATCAATCCGTCCTCATACAGTATCATGTTATCAGCAGCACTTCTGTAGTTTACACCGAGTAATGTGCTGCTGCGAACAATCATTTTTTTCTGCCATAAACAATCTAACAACCAGATGAATATGCGGTTATTTTGCTCATTCATTGGGGGATTGTCTACAACTATGGACTCACATCTTTGCTGTCGGTATTAATGCATGTGGATGCTACATACACACGTATGTGACACACACATTGTATGATACACACACGTATTCAAAGAGCAAATACATACAAAGAGACATATTGCATACACCAAACACATACATACAGATATATGAATACACAGGGTACATACATATATAGAGACATATTGCATACACAAAACACATACATACAGATATATGAATACACAGGGCACATACATATATAGAGACATGCTGCATACACAGAGCACATACATACAGATACATGAATACGCAGAGCACATACATACATACAGATATGCTGTATACACAGAGCACATATATATATATATATATATATAAATACATGAATACATTGAGTACATACATACAAAAATGTATACATACCAAGACATGCGTACACAGAGCACATACATACATGCAGAGACATGAATACATAGAACACATACATAGAGACAAACTGCATATACAGATCACATACATACAGATACCTGCATGCACAGAGCACATACATACATACACACTGTGAGGTAGTGACCCCTGTTACAGCTGGGGGTGCTGTTTGTACTCTCCAGAATGCGCACGGAGGTGTAGTGAGGCCATGAAGGTGTATGGCAGTCACAGGCGTGGCTGTGATTAGAATGGTGAAGCAGTGACTGATTAAAAAGCCCTGTAGTAGAGGGGGAGGTGTGTCAGTGTTGAGCTTGGAAGCAGACAGAGCAGTTGTCTGCAGAGCTCTTTCTGTGTGAAGCAACACAGGGGAAAAGGAACCGAAGGAACTGACACCCTGCATCCCGGGCTGTCTTTTGTTTGCCAGACTGCAATCCGGAGGATAGCGTGTGGTGCATGGCATGAGTAAAGAGACTTGGTAACGGCGTGCGGTTGCCCCAGGGAAACTGGACAAAGGGAAGTCTGGCCTGTGTAGGGACTGCAAACTAAAGCCGTTTACTGTGTATTTCTAATGGACTGGGTGAAGAAGCCGTGTACTCTGTATTTTCCATTGGTCTGGATGAAGAAGCCATTTATGGTGTATTGCTAACAGACTGTGTGAAGTAACACAATAAAGGAACGTTTTGTTTCAACTTGCTTGGGTCACTGCTGTTTTACTGCGAATGCATTACATATCATACAGAGACATGCATAAACAAAGCACAAACAGAAATTCTTGGACAAGTGCATACATACATGCATACACAGACCACATACATACATAAAGATACATGCATGCAAAGCGCACACATACATTTATATATACAGAGGTTGGACCAAATAATGGAAACACCTAACATTTTGGCATCATAATCTTCGAACATGTGATAAACATGCAAACCGTGACAAAAATGTAATGTTTTGTAGTTGATTATTTGTGTTATGTGTATGTAAATTAACTGTTTGTTTTGCAGAACTGTAAGAACATTGATGAGAACCTGATACCAATGGCAGACCTCTTGGATTTTCAAAGAGGCCAAATTGTTGGTGCTCGTATGGCAGGCGCTAGTGTAACAGAAAGTGCCCGAATCCTTGGTGTGTCAAGAGGTACTGTCTCCAAAGTAATGACTGCGTTTGAAAGAGAAGGAAAAACATCCGCAGCAAGTCAAAGTTGACTGAGAGAGACCGTCAGACTCTAAAGCGAATTGTGAGAGAGGTTTGCAAGACCACGGCTCCGAAAATCACTGCTGAGCTCAATGAACACCTACAGAACCCAGTTTCCATGAAAACTGTTTGTCGGGAGCTGCACAAATCTGGATTCCACAGAAGAGCTGCAAATAGAAAACCGCTGCTCTCAGTGACAAATGTTTCCAAGCTTTCAGAGTGGTGTAGAAACCTCCATAATTGGTCCCTCGAGCAGTGGAAATGTGATATTCTCAGACGAATCATCGTTTACCCTATTTCTGACCTCCGGCTGAGTGTACGTTTGGAGACAGCCGAAAGAAGCATTCCATCCAGACTGCCTTCTCCCAACCGTAAAACATGGCGGAGGTTCTGTGATGATCTGGGGTGCTATTTCATGGAGATCCACCAGGCCAATGATATCCCTTCATGGAAGAATTAACAGCTGAGATTATTTAGGCATTTTGGGCGACCAAGTGCATCCAATGGTTCAAGCACTGTTCCCAGAGGGGAACGCCATCTTTCAGGATGATAATGCACCAATTCATACAGCTAGAATCGTTAAAGCATGGCACGAGGAACATTCTAATGAAGTTGAGCATCTCATCTGGCCCCCACAATCCCCAGACCTCAACATTATTGAGCATTTATGGTCGATTTTAGAGATTAAAGTTAGACGTCGATTTCCGCCGCCATCGTCGCTCAAAGAACTGGAGGGTGTTTTAACTGCAGAATAGGCTAAAATTCCTTTGGAAACAATTCACACCTTGTATGAATCCATACCTCGGAGAATTGAGGCTGTAATTGCAGCAAAAGGTGGACCTACACCATATTAAACTAACTTTTGTTGATGTTTCCAAGTGTTTCCATTATTTGGTCCAACCCCTGTAAATAGAGATATGCTGCACACAGAGAGCACATACATACAGATACATGTATGCACGGAGAGTTTAAATAGACACATGCATGGACAGAGTACATACATACAGATACATGCATGCACAGAGCACATACATATACAGCTCTGGCAAAAATTAAGAGACCACTGCATAGTTTTATAAAAATCATCTTCTCTGCATGTCTAACAGCCATTCCAATCCAGTGCCAGTTAAATTCCAACCAGAGTACACCTCATTCTACTTAATGTGCTTCTGATAAGGTGATCACCTGAACCAAATCTTATTTAACAAAGGAAAGTATAAAAAACACTGCTGTGGTGTTCATAATCCTCTTGCAATAGGACAAGCTGGATGGCAAAACAAGTGATATCCCAAAAGAAATAGTAATGAAAAAATAACTTTGAACCATGCCAAAGGAGTTGAAAAGAAAAGTACTTGAATAAAGAAAATAATTGTTTGCACTTGAAGTTCTAAGATAGTATACCCGTGAGGGTCATCGCATTTCATAGTTAGTTAATGTACTGTTTTGTTAAATTGTTCTATTTCTAAAAGTAGGCCTACTATGTAAATATGTTTTGTTATGTAACGTTCAAGTGTCCTCACCTCCCATAAAGGGAAGCTTCAGTATAATATTAATTTGTAATATATCATTAAAAAAATTTGTATGTCTGCTTGATAACCTGTAACTGTTGCTTTCTTTTCCCAGTGCGGGAGTGCGGTCGTCGCAGTGGTATTGCTTTCCTCTCGGGGAGAGTGATGCTACGTTTGGAGACAATGAAGGATAACTGCATCCAGGTATCACAAACATGCAACACATTTCACACTCCAGGCCACCAGGGGGAGCTTCTGGGGGGAGCTTCTGCTTCTATTTATTAGGTCACTCCCCATATATGTATATAACTGGTAGTCTGTAGGGAAAGTTACAGGTTAGCAAACAGACATACACATTTTTGAAATGCTATAAAACAAATTAATATTATACTAAAGCTTTCCCTTTATGGGAGGTGAGGACACTTGAACGTTACATAACAAAACATATTTACATAGTAGGCCTACTTTTAGAAATAGAACAATTTAACAAAACAGTACATTAACTATGAAATGCGATGACCCTCACGGGTATACTATCTTAGAACTTCAAGTGCAAACAATTATTTTCTTTATTCAAGTACAGGGACTTTCTATCAACTCCCACGGGCTCACTGTATCGTCTAAGCTTATTCAAAAGTGCAAAATTCTCTTACCCTTACGGGTATACTACATCACCTCCATCTGATTCAAAGGTACAACATCAAACGTTTTTACTATTTTCTAGACACAACACTAACTATCTGGCTTTGGCTCAACAAAGTGCAACACATTAACTTTCAAGTCTTTTCAACACTGAGGTAGTGCAATTAGTGCGCAAGTCAATCATCAATATTCTAATTAACTAAAACTTTTAGAAACAACAGCACAATGCGAGGGACCCGTCATTAACCCTTAACGTTGGGCTTTGGCGGCTACAAGGCGTGTACCCAGACCCGGAATCCTGCAGCGTCAAAAGGGTTTTTCTTCAGGTCTATGCAAAACAAAGTAACTTTTACAGCAAAATTATAAACAGTCTCTTTAGAAGCAGTCCCTGTAAAAGCTTCCTCTTGTAAAACCAGTAGGAAGCACCTTTAAGAAGGTGCAAACTATTTACAGCAAAATCTTGACCATGCACAGTTCATGATTCTCAGTTCATTAAGGCAACTTGTGCAAACATGTGCAAAACCTAGGATCCTCTTAGAACTGAGGACCCCTTTAGATGGAAACCCTAATAGGGTTTAGCAGCAAAAAGGCAACAGTGAACTATTTACAGTGAGCTTTCAAACCTTCTATTATAGCAGTCTGCAAGGCACCAGCCGGTATCAAACACTTCCTGGCCTGGGAAGGTGGGTATCCAGATCTTCTTCTGGTTCCAAGTAACCGTCATGGGTTTGTCTCTCATGTATGGTCAAGTCATTAGCTGCTATCAATGTTTGTGTAGCTTGAGTATGGATGTCAGCTATTGCAGGATGTCCCTCCCGGAGATGAGATTCCACATCACAGCGAGTGACATAGACCTTCGTCGGTAGCCCGGATTCGTGGATGAAACCCCAACCCCGTTTAGGGTAGAAGGCCACTACTACACCCCGTCTCACTGGAGGATTGTCCTGTGTTTTACGTTGAGCTTCATGCTCCTTTCTCTCCTTCCACTGCAATATCAGGCATTGTCTATATTCCTCTCAGGTGAGGGCTCCGATATAGGATCCTCCCTTTTGGGCCTCTCCTGTGGACCCGCTCAACCTGGCTCCTGGAGCGTCCCAGCGGAAAATCACCCCCTCTGGGCTCATGTCCAGGGGTAGGTCCACGGATGCTAGGAGCGGGAGTAGTGTCTCGTCAGTGGTGTGGGGGGGTCACTGGAGCTGGAGCGAAGGCTGGGGTCCGGTTGTAGTCTGGGAGAGGGACGGTCACTGAAGGGAGATTAGTGGCTGGGGGGAGAGCGATTGCTGGAGTCTGACCAATCACAGGGGCAGGGTCGTTTTCTGTACCTGCGTCTGATGTGGTTCCACCGATGCCGGTCCGCTCCCCTGATGAGGATGCTGGAGTCCGCTGCTACCCGGACCGCGACTCTTCCAGCGCGATCTTCCTGCACAGGGCCGCCTTCCATTTCCTCAACGCGGTCAGTTCTGCGTCCAGGAGTTGGTGGCTCAGCTCCTCCACCTGCGGTTCCAAGAAGTCCGGATCCTCCAGCAGTGGCGAGTTCGGGTCATCCTCCAGTGGCTCGAGACAGTCCTGGGTCACTTTGTCGTCATTCAGGTACCCATTGGTCGCCATCCCCTCTTCTGGGTCTGCGGCCACACATGCACGCTGCTCCTCCATTTTCTGGGGGAGGGACTCCTTCTTCTCCTGGTTCCCGCCATTACAAATCAGGAGGCAGACCTCCCTGGCTGAAGGGCACGTCCCCGTCACATAGCACCAGTCGGAGGGGGCGTTCATCACTCCTGGCGCCGCTTTGGTAGTCTCCTCCCATGACTGCACGCCCTTCTTCTCCGGCGCTCCTCGTGGCGCTGTGATGGCGGTTTTGGCGGCAATTTTGGCGGTCTTTTGCAATACAGTCTTTCAGCACAAATCAGTTAGACACAGTCTTTTAGGTGCACATGACCAAATTCACGGGGTTTAGTAGATCCTGTTCGTGACGCCAAAGTTGGATCGCCCCCATGGGGCCGTGGGGTACTCGGTACCGGGTCCTTCGGTTCACAGGGGGATGTCACGGTGGCTGACCCGGTCCGTGGCCCTGGGACGTCCATGTAAATGGGAAAGATCTTTAAAGGGATAGTTTATGTTCGTGATGCCACCTGTGGTATTCGGTCAGGGTGACTGACCCTGCTTTAAGGGGGTCCGCTGGGGTGATGTTATGGCAGCTAGATGGTATACCTTCCCACAGGTGAAGTATATCCCCAGGGCTTCCCGGTGTGTACATGGTGGATGGTGAGAGGCGCAGAGAAGAACGAGGACACAAGGTTGCAGTCTCTTTACCTTTTACTGAAGACTTCAGCATCCACAGTCCAGGGCACCAGATCACAGGGCAGGCAGAGTCCGGCCGGTTGGGAGGCAAGTCCAGAGTCCCCTTGTCCAGGTGGAAATCAATAGCCTTCCCTTGCACTGTAGTGGTGTAGTCCCTTACTGCCTATGGCTTCACATAAGGGTCTCATAGATGTGATGTCTCTCTCTCTGTCCCCAGTAGTCGGATAGGACAATACCCGTATGACTGGTGGCTTGAGGCTGTTTATAGGGACTCTAGCACGCCCCGGCCTCCATGGGTTGCCACAGTGCCTCCTGTTGCAATTAGCTGTCCTGCTGGTCTCTGGAACAAAGCATAAAGGTCCTTACTCCCTCGGTGTTCCAGCTACTGGGATTCTGCGCCTCAGAATGAGGCAGCCTGTGTAGGGCTGGTCAATTTCTGGTATCCTCTCCTTTGCTATGACCTCCTTCACGCTCGCTGCAATACAATTCTGCCTTCTGAATGTCTCTTTCTGGGGGCTGCATCTCTGAGGGCATGCACAGCTCCCTTGGACCCTCTGTCTGAGGTACTGTCTGGAACTTACTAACTTTCCCTACAGACTACCGATTATATATATATATATATATATATATAGGGAGTGACCTAATAAATAGGAGTAGAAGCTCCCCCTGGTGGCCGGGAGTGTGAAATGTGTTGCATGTTTGTGATACCTGGATGCAGTTATCCTTCATTGCCTCCAAACGTAGCATCACTCTCCCCAAGAGGAAAGCAATACCACTGCAGTGACCAGGACCCTGGGGCGCCGCACACAGGTTACAGGATATACAGGGTACAGGATACAGAAGTTACAGGGTACAGGATACAGAGGTTACAGGGTACAGGATAAACAGGGTACAGGATACACAGGTTACAGGATACACAGGGTACAGGATACACAGGGTACAGGATACATAGGTTACAGGATACACAGGGTAAAGGATATACAGGGTTCGGGATACACAGGATACAGGGTGCAGAATACATAGGTAACAGGACACAGGATACACAGGGTACAGGATACACATGTTACAGGGCACATGATACATTGGTTACAGGGTACAAGATACACAGGGTACAGGATACACAGGTTACAGGATACTCAGGTTAGGGGGCACAGGATACACATGGTACAGGATACACAGGTTACAGGGTACACAGGTTGCAGGGCACAGGATTCACAGGGCACAGGATATACAGGGTACAGGATACACAGGTTACAGGGCACAGGATACACAGGGCACAGGATACACAGGTTACAGGATAAACAGAATACACAGGATACAGGGCACAGGATACACAGGTTACAGGATACACAGGGCACATGATACACAGGTTACAGGACACACAGGTTACAGGGTACAGGATACACAGGGTGCAGCATACACAGGGTACAGGATATACAGAGTACAGGATATACAGGGTACAGGATACACAGGGTACAATACAAAGGTTACAGGATACACTGGTTACAGGGTACAGGATATACAGGTTGCAGGATAAACAGAGTACAGGGTACAGTCAGACTTTTATTTTCTTGGAATCATTGGGGTCCTAGCGTTTGGACCCCCAGCTAGCAGCAAGTTATCACCCATCCAATGGATAGTTTAAAGTTTTCTGAAGTTAGTGCATGAGAATTCAGATACTTCGCCATCCACTGTGAGGTTAAGCCCTTGCAGGCTGTTAAAATTAGCAAACTTTATTCTTGACAGAAAAGCAGGTGAGTCCAGGGACTGGTGAAGGTAAAAAATAACTTTTAATGAAAATATATTAAAAATACATCCATATATATGGTATCCAGCACTCAGTACACACTGGATATAGAGCCTAATGACGATCTACGCGTTTCGACCTGGTGGTCTTAGTCATGATCTGCATTAGGCCGGGATCACACATACGCGAGATATGGTCGAGTCTCACAGGTGAAAACCCAGCTCTGGCGCCGGCACTCTGGAGTGGAGCGTGCAGCTTCATGTGTTGCTGTGCGGCTGCACCCTCCGCTCCGGAGTTCCGGCGCCAGAGCTGGGTTTTCACCTGCGAGACTCGGACGTATCTCGCGTATGTGTGATCCTGGCCTTACAAGCAAGGTATTACAATTAAGTAGTTTCCTCTGAGACTTTCTTTGGTGGATATTTGCATACAATCAATTCCACCTCCCCATATACACTACATATACAGTACATAGTTAAAAACAACATAAAAATAACATTACATACATTTTATACATGATTAAGAGAGACTGAAGGCATATTTCCGACACTGTAAATAATTAATATTGAGTCATTAGATCATGCCTCGCATTTAAGCCATATGGAACTCGGGTGTTTAGCTTATAGATCCAATAGGATTCTTTATTTAATAGCTTTTTTTATAATTGCCTCCTCTGTGAGGTTTATAAACCTTCTCTATAGCATAACATTTAAAAAATTTGGTATTTCCCTTAGGGTACCATCACACAGTGGCATTTTCATCGCTACGACGGCACGATTCGTGACGTTGCAGCGTCGTAGACTGCGGTCACACGTTGCAATACACGGCGCTGGAGCGATAATTTCATGACGTATTTGCGATGTAGAAGCCGTTGGTTACTGTGCGCACATCGTATACAACCTGTGTCACACAATGCAATCATGCCACCACAGCGGGACACTAGACGACGAAAGAAAGTTTCAAACGATCTGCTACGACGTACGATTCTCAGCGGGGTTCCGGATCGCAGTAGCGTGTCAGACACTGCGATATCGTAACGATATCGCTGGAACGTCACGAATCGTGCCGTCGTAGCGATGAAAATGGCACTGTGTGACGGTACCCTTATGTTCCCTGGCAAAATACTTGGATGTGGCTGAGGTACCCATAGCTGCGATATTAGTGGCGTCGGAGAGATGGCGGCGAATGCGGGTTTTCAAAGGGCAGCTTGTGCATCCCATATACTGCAATTTTCGGCGCATGCTCAGTTATAAAAAACAGAATCCGCCGCCGGATTCCTTTATTTTCGATGGACACAAAAAACGTTACTATGTCCATTCTCTCCGGTCGCCGGACAAACAATTTTCGACGGATCCGGAGAACGACAGATGAAACATGAGGCCATCTGTCGCAATCTGCCGCTAATACAAGTATATAAGAAAAAAACGGATCCGGCGGCATCAGTCGCCGAATCTTTTTTTTTCAAAATTCGACGGATTGCGACTGATGGCAAAAAACTGATGTGTGAAAGGGGCATAAGAGGGACAGTGTGGGGGTCATATTTTGTGCAGACAATATAGTGAGGGGCAATTTTTTATTCAGGAGCGTTATAATGACACTTATATCTTTAAGGGCATCATGTGGAGATTTTCTGCAAAAGAGCGGAGAAGATGGAAGTCTGCAGAGATGGCTGTGGATGAGAAAACTCATCATGGGGTCTGGACAAGATGGAGAAAAGAAGGATTAACGACTCCAGAGACGACGTCATCTATAAGGTACCTGGATGCAAATGTTATTTGTGATACTTACTAATTCTCATGATTTTATTTATGTTAGAAGCAATAAATGGAATGTCCAGGTTTGTAATGTGTCTGCAGTCATTCTTTATGACTGCAGACTTCTGAGTTCTCACAGTGCGCACTGCATGCTGTCAGGATTCTCTTGTGCTGGCGATTTACATACATGCGGTCACATGCTGACTAGACATGTGTGGCCTCACTCTATGAAAATGAATTGAGCGAGGCCGGGCACGTCTAGTCAGAATGTGGTCAGAAGTATACAAATCGCATGCTTGTGCTGACATGACTGTCCACCGGCAAGGGAGAATCCTAAAAGTGTGCAGTGCATTAGTTGTGAGAATTCGAAAGCCTGCGATGTCAGAATTCAGCTCTGCAGGTTCCAGTAGTCGTCACATGAACAGGTCACTCATATGCGATTTTCATACTTAGGGTTCTGTGACAACAAGCGTCTCTTCTGCTTCTCTCAGTTTTTCACTGAACATTGAGAGCTTTAGGGAGAGGAGCTTGTGGGTACATGACTAAGTGTGCAAATCGTATATAATAATAATAATTTTTATTTATATAGCGCCAACATATTCCGCAGCGCTTTACAAATTATAGAGGGGACTTGTACAGACAATAGACATTGCAGCATAACAGAAATCACAGTTCAAAACAGATACCAGTAGGAATGAGGGCCCTGCTGCTCGCAAGCTTACAAACTATGAGGAAAAGGGGTATATGTCCTTGGGGTGGGCGCCAAAATGAATTCTTGCCCCTGGTGCCAGAAAATCTAGATACACCTCTGCAGGGCAGCATAGTAACACTGTTGCTTTCTTTTTCTTGTTGCTGTTTTCATTGCTTCAGCTTTGACCAAGAACAGTGAGATTCCTCCTCTCAGACACATCTCAGAAAATAAAATCAGTGACCACAAGGGAACTTGTTCTTCCTTTCATGACCTTTTGGTGGGCACTGATAGACATATTGATGACCTAGCCATCACATAATGCTCAGGCAGCATGGTGGCTCAGTAGTTAGCTTGATTACCTTTCAACGCTTGGGTCTATAGTTCAATTCTGGCTAAGGTCGGAGTAATTCTACCTCTTAGTTGTACTTTAGAAATTGTAAATGGACCCACTCTAGCTTTTCTTGATCTTTCCATTGGTGCTGGTAGTAATATCAATGACTTTGCCAGAGGGTGTATCCTGGGTGGCCCAGTGGAAACCACTGGTGTTTTGCAGCATGAGACTCCAGGGTTCTAGTCCCACCATGAGCAATTGCAAATGGACCTTCTCTTGCTTTTCCTGATCTTCTCATTGGTGCTGGTTGTATTATCAAGGAGTTTGCCAAACATTATTTTCAGAGCAGCACACTGGCCCAGTAGAAAATATTGGTGCTTTGCAGCATGGAAGTACAGGGTTCTAATCCCACCATGAGACATTGCAAATGGACCTTCCCTAGTTTTTCCTGATCTTCTCATTGGTGCTGGTAGTCATATTAATGACTTTACCAAAGCTTGTCACTTTGCTGCAGTGCAGTAGCCCAGTGGAAAGCACTGGTGTTTTGTAGCATGGGAATCCACAGTTCTAATCCCACCATGGGAAATTGTAGATGAACCTTCTCTACTTTTTCCTGATCTTCCCATTGGTGCTAGTAATAATATCAATGACTTTGCAAAAAAAAAAACATCCTCAGAGCAGCACTGTGGCCCAGTGGAAAGCCCTGGTTCCTTGCAGCATGGAAGTCCAGGGTTCAAAGCCCACCATAAGAAATTGCTCGATTTTTAACTGATCTTCCCATTGGTTCTGGTAGTAATATCAATGACTTTGCCAACAATTGTCTTTCGAGCAGCACGGTGGCCTAGTGGAAACCTCTGGTGTTTTGTAGCATGCGAGTCCAGAGTTCAAAGTCCAACATTTGAAATTGCACATGGACTTCTGCTAGTTTTTCCTGATCTTATCACTGGTGCTGGTATAGTAATATCAATGACTTTGCCAAAAGTTACTTCCTGAGCAGCATGCTAGCACAGTGGAAAGCACTGGTTCTTTGCAGTATTGGAGACTAGGGTTCAAAGCCCACAATAAGAAATTGCAAGTAGTCCTGTTCTTTTTTTCCTGATCTTTCCATTGGTGCTGGTAGTAATATCAATGACTTTACCAAACATTCTTTTCTGAGCAGCACGGTGGCCCAATGGAAAGGACTGCTCCTTTGAAGCATGAGATTCCAGGGTTCTAGTCAATTGCAAGCAGACCTGCTCTGGCTTTTCCTAATCTTCTCATTGGCGCTGGTTGTAATATCAATGACCTTGCAGTGGTTATCTTTCGATCAGCACGGTAGCCCAGTGGAAAGCACTGGTGCTTTACAGCATGAGAGTCCAAGGTTCTAATCCCACTGTGAGCATTTGCAAGCGGGCCTGCTCTTGCTTTTCCTTATCTTCTCATTGGTGCTGGTAGTAATGTCAATGACTTTGCCAAAGGTTAACTTCTGAGCAGCATGGTGGCCCAGTGGAAAGGACTGGTGCTTTGCAGCATGGGAGTCCAGGGTTCTAATCCTGCTATGGATGACATCTGCAAGGAGCTTGTATGTTCTCCCTGTGCTCAGGTGGGTGGCCACTAATGCACTATAGACTTACAGGAATGATGGAAATTCAGTGGCTAATGATGTGTCACCTGTGCAGCATCCAGGAGGGCTGCTTGCCTGTCTCCCCCTTTGGGCAAGTATCTTGATTGGATCAATGTGCTAACACAATTAGAAACAGAATAATTTGTATATAAGCAGCTCAGCACAAGCTGTGAAAAGGACCTTTTGGACTTAGAAAAAAATGTTCACCCTTTCCCACATATCATTTACATAAATCCTGATTTCACTCCAATCCTCAGAAACAAGCTGTTTACCTGTTTAGACACAGGTAACACCACAGTACTTCCATCACTGGCCTCTACCTGTATGTCTTTGGCACATGGGTGGCCAACCACCAGAGCAAGGAGAGAACATACAAACTCCTTGCAGATGTCATCCATGGTAGAATAAGAACCCTGGACTCCCATGCTGCAAAGCACCAGTCGTTTCCACTGGGCTACCATGCTGCTCGAAAGATAACCTTTGCAAGGTCATTTATATTACAACCAGCGCCAATGAGAAGATCAGGAAAAGCAAGAGCAGGTCCCCTTGCAATTGCTCGCAGTGGGACTAGAACCCTGGAATCTCATGCTGCACAGCACCAGTGCTTTTCACTGGGCCACCACGCTGCTCAAAACCTTTGGCAAAGTCGCTGATATTACTAGCAGCACCTATGGGAACATCAAGAAAAACCAAATCAGGTCAATTTGCAATTTTCCAGGGTGGGATTAGAACCCAGAACTCTCGTGCTGTAAAGCACAAGTGCTTTCCACCAGACCACCAGGCTGCTTCAAACCCTACCATGAGAAATTGCGAATTCATTGGTGCTGGTAGTAATATCAATGACTTTGCCAAAAATCATCTTCTGAGCAGCACTGTAGCCCAGTGGAAAACACTGGTCCTTTGCATCATGAGAGTCCAGGGTTCTAGTCCCACTGTGATCAATTGCAAGTGCACCTGCTCTTGCTTTTCCTTATCTTCTCATTGGTGCTGGTAGTAATGTCAATGATTTTGCCAAAAGGTAATTTCCAAGCAGCACAGTAGCCCAGTGGAAAGGACTGGTGCTATGCAGCATGAGAGTCCAGGGTTCTGATCCCACCATGGATGACATCTGCAAGGAGTTTGTATGTTCTCCCTGTTCTCTTGTGGGTGGCCACCCATGCACCAAAGACATACAGGTAGAGGCCAGCGATGGAAGTAAACAGCTCCTATCCTGTGTTTCTGAGGATTGGAATAACATCTGGATTTACTGAAATGATACTGAGGAAAGGGGGAAAATTTTTTCCTAAGTCCAAAAACTCTTTTTCACAGCTCAGCTTGTGCTGAGCTGCTTATATATAAATCAATTTGTTTCTAATTGTGTCAGAACATTGATCCAATCAGGATACTTGCCCAAAAGGGGAGACAGGCAAGCAGCCCTCCTGGAGGCTGCACGGGTGACACATCATTCGCTACAGAACTTCCATCATACCTGTATGTCTTTGGCGCGTGGGTGGCCACCCACCTGAGCACGGGGAGAACATACAAACTCCTTGCAGATGTCATCCATGGTGGAATCAAAACCCTGGACTCCCATGCTGCAAAGCACCAGTCCTTTCTACTGGGCTACCATGCCGCTCAGAAGAAAACCTTTGTGGAGATCATAGATATTACAACCAGAAACAATGAGAAGATCAGGGAAAGCAAGAGCAGGCCAGCTTGTAATTGATCACGGTGGGACTAGAACCCTGGAGTTTCATGCTGCAAAGCACCAGCGCTTTCCACTGGGCTACCATGCTGTTCAAAAGATAACCATTGCAAGGTCATTGATATTACAACCAGCACCAATAAGAAGATCAGGAAAATCAAAAGCAAGTACATGTGCAATTGCTCACAGTGGGACTAGAACCCTAGACTCTCATGAGGCAAAGCATTAGTGCTTTCCACTAGGCTACCATGCTGCTCAGAATATAAATCTTGGCAAAGTCATTGATATTACTACCAGCACCAATGAGAAGATCAGGAAAAACTAGCAAAATTCCATTTGCAATTTCTAATGTTGGGCTTTGAACCCTAGACTGCCATGCTGCAAAACACCAGTGATTTCCACTAGGCTACCGTGCTGCTCAGAAGATCATTGTTGGCAAAGTCATTGATATTACTACCAGAACCAATGGGAAGATCAGTTAAAAAATAGAGCAGTTCCATAAGGAATTTCTCATGGTGGGCTTTGAACCTTGGACTCCCATGCTGCAAAGAAACAGTTCTTTCCACTGGGCCACCATGCTGCTCAGAAGATAATCTTTGGCAAAGTCATTGATATTACTACCAGCACCAATGAGAAGATCAGGAAAAACTAGAGCAGATCCATTTGCAACGTCTCATGGTGGGACTAGAACCCTGGAGTCTCATGTACAAAGCACCAGCCCTTTGCACTGGGCCACCGTGCTACTTGGAAGATATTCTTTGGCAAAGTCATTGATATTACTACCAGCAGCAATGAGAAGATCAGGAAAAACTAGAGCAGATCCATTTGCAACATCTCATGGTGGGACTAGAACCTGTAGTCTCATGCTACAAAGCACCAGCCCTTTCCACTGGGCCACCATGCTGCTCGGAAGATGACATTTGGCAAAATCATTGATATGACTCGCAGCATCAATTTGACAGGTCATAAAAAACTAGAGCGGGTCCATTTGTAATTTCTAAAGTACAACTGAGAGGTAGAACTACTCAGACGTCAGTCATTGTTGAACTAAGGCCCCAAGCGTAGGATGGCAATGGCGGCAACCATTGAGCTATTGTGGTGCCTGAGAGTCTATTTCTGGACAGATCATCAATAGGACACTCAGCACCTATGGGAAGGTCAGAAAAAACTAGAGCAGGTACCATTAAACTCACTGACTACAGTTTCTAAAACACACCTGAGAGGTGAAATCTCATTGTCCTCAGTCAGAGTTGAAGCCAGGGACCAGCAGTGCTAACCACTGGGCCATCATGCTACCTGAGAAACTAACTCTGGGTAAGTCATCAATATGACTCCAGACACCTATGGGAAGGTCAGGAAAAATAGACATAGCTGCCCAACACATCTAACCAATCTGTTCATTGATTTCAATTTTTAAAGTGAGGTGGAAAACAGGGCTAGACTGTCCATCTGGCAAATGCCAGAAGGACCTGTTTGGTTATGGGGTGCCTTGTCTTCTACGTTGTTATCAGAATCTCCATTCTCAAGATACCCATACGGTTAAGAGTTGTGATGGAGCACAAAGTTGTTGACTCCGTCACTTAACCCAGCAGGCCACGGGTATCATTAGAAATATTGGTCTTGTAGAAAATCTTCCTTTCCTCCATCCAGGGTAATATTAGTAATATATCCCATCTGGTTCATGGGCCTGTGTGATTTCAAATCCCAGCGCTGATTTCAGCCCCAGTCTGTACCTGCAGGAGACGTAGATCTCACACGAATGGTAGAAACAATGCAGGTTAAGTCCGGCTAAGTGTCCTCCTCCTCTAAATTACCTTCATATTCCACCGGCCACATTTGCTTCCAGGTAATGTGAAATTATTATTCATTGTTTCTCAGATACACTGATTTGGAGACGCCTGGGTCAATGGGGAATTATGGAGATTTATTCCAAGTTTGGCTGCTTAGAACAAAGACGAGAATGTGAAAAGCACAAACAAAAGGAGGAGGGAGACGGACAAATTAAACATTGGCCCGCGCTATAGGTTCATTATAACCACCGGAAAATTGAACTATTGTCCACAGCGAGATGGAAAGGAGGGATTGATTTGCTTGATGGCACAGTATGGCGGCATAGCACTTTGCATGCCTGTGAACACCTTGGAAAACATAATTGCAAGCATTTGCATCATTTTAGGAGGTCAAGTAGATAGAGAAAAAAGAAAAAGCGAGAAATGTGTTCTCCAGATTCATGTGTAGACATTGGTACAAAAGTACAAAAGAGCTGAAATTTTTTTCAACAGCGGTAATTGATCTCTATATAATTTATCATATTTCTGTTATACCTAGATAAAGTCAGAAAGCAACAAACATACAGTATAATACATCGTGCAGGAGAAATGGTAGATAGCTGGATGGAGGATTGGATGATTAGGTAGATAGACAGATAATAGATATATAATAGATAGATGATAGACAGATAGATGATAGATAATAGATACTGTAGCTAGAGAGATAATAGATTAATAATAGAGAAATAATAGAGTTAGTGATCTGCATGATGGAAGATTGGAAACAATTGTTTTGAAAATGTCCGCATTTATTTAGTATGGAATATGAGCACCACACACAGAAATCCTGGCACTTCCAGCCTTGGCTGCTGTCACTGAGGTTATTAATGTTCGTCTGAGGAAGGTTCTGCCTCTGAATACAAGAAGGCAAATCATCAAAATCCACTGCTGGCAGCTCCTGTGTGATCAGCGTCGGACTGGAGTAGTTTGGGCCCACCAGAGAAAACAGTTCTTGGGGCCCACCATGGCTAAGTACTAGCTGCAGAGTCTTCCCTTAGCTTCCATCTTGTCAAGCTGATAATTAGGGAATCTTTTCAAACTATATATCTAGCCAAACAATCACCTGACAAACAAGCAAAATGCTCATATGTTGCGTGCAATGATTTTTATGCTTGATTTAAAAACATCCTTATCGGCAGCAGATAATTTTGTGTAAACAAGTCAAGTGCTGCTGAGAACAGTTATATTTTATAAGCAGAGAAAGATTGCATTAATTAGACATGTGCCACATACACACACCAAATACATGACACATACACACCAGTCACATGTTAGACACAGGACACATACACACTAGTACTAAGAGAATATAAAGCTGCACTTTGGATTGTTTGGGATGGCAAATCTAGAAAATTGGAACTGCATTACACAGGATTAGAGCTGGGTGGACCTCTGTATATTCAGGTCCGGCCAAACAGTTTTAAAAAAAAAAGTTTGGGTTCGGGTACCAGAACAGTATCCGGACTCCATTCACTTGAATGGGGGGCCCGAACATCAAGTGCTTGCCATGCTGTCATGTGCATGACGGTACAGAAAACACCACTTCTGATCGGCGGTAAAATCATTACCACCGGTCAGACAGCCGCGATTCCCACGCTGTCACATGACAGCATGAGCCCGCAGCAGTGATCATAGGTATAAAGTTTACCTCCAGTCACTGGGGCTAATGGGACTACGCCTGCTGCTACTAATAACGGCGGGAGCAGGAGCAGCTGATGGGAGTATTCATCAGCTTGCACGCTAAATAAATAATTAGTAAAAAAAAAACGGTGTGGGTTCTTCTGTGTTTTTGATAACCAGCCAGGCAAAACTGACAGTTGAGGGATGCAACCCTCTGCTGTCAGCGTTAGCTGGTTATCAACAATAGAGGGGTCCTCACTCTGTTTTTTTACTTATGTAAATAAATAATTGTAAAAAACGGCATGATATCCCCCCCTTTTTGACAACCAGCCTTGCCAAAGCAGACAGCTGGGGGCTGGTATTCTCAGGCTGGTAAGGAGCCATTGATATTGCCTCCCCTCACCAGCCTAAAAACAGCAGACCACAGCTGACCCAGAAAAGGTGCATCTGCCAATTCTTGCCCTTTTCCCAGCTCTTCCGACTTGCCCTGTAGCAGTGGCAAGTGGGGTTCATATTTGTGAGGTTGATGTCACCTTTGTATTGTCTGATGACATCAAGCTCACGGCTTAGTAATGGAGAGGCAGATATCTATAAGACACCTATCCATTACTAATCCTATAGTTATATGGCAAATAAACACACAGCAAGAATAAAGTCCTTTAATTGAAAGAATGACACTGACTCCTGTAATGAATCTAAATTAAACCATACTCACGTCATCTCTCCCATCTCATCATCATCATGTTCCCTATGCAGCCCCACTCAAGTTACATCAACACTTTCTAAAATACATCCTCAGAGTACTCACACTGAGTCTTGGGTCCTCATTTCCATCTGTACAAGGGTCCAATCCTTTCCTTAAACCCACTTATTGAACCTATATATGGAAGAAAGTGAATTCTATGGTATGCCCACTATATATATATAAAAAAACAGATTGTGCCTATTGGTGTGAAATAATACACAATGAGTCAGGATATATAGTGTATATTTGTGTAAACTATTATGAGAGCTATTATATGTATTGTGTGCGCAAAGGAGTTTTTGAACACAGGAATTATTGGTAAATAATTGGTTTTTGAATTATGCTATTTAGATGTACCTGTGCACATATAAATCTTTTTATTAGACTCTGATAATGACTCAATAGAGACCCTGATTGGGGCCCATCTGTGAAAATGTTTTCTAGGCTCAATACTGTGAGGTGAGGATTTAAACTAACACCTCAAAGAGGGCACTGACCCTACCATTTAGCGATAGCACACCCAGTATTTTGGGTAGTACGAGATAGGTTCTTGATACGCTTTGAGAGATCAACTGTCTCCCCACTAGGGGTATTTTCTTTTGGTTATTTGTGTGTGTGTGTTTTTTTGTGTGTCCTTTTCTTTTGGTATGATAGGGTGATATAGAGATTCTAGGGATCCCGACGTTGAGCGGGGGCGCCATATCGTCAACAACTAGGGTGCCAACCTCCGCAGTCAGGTAGGGAATCATCTAGGACCTACTAGGGCAGCGAAAATAGTCTCCCTTCCCTCCCAAATTAATAAATTCTTAGTCATTTGACGGTTTGAAGATATATGTGAGTCATTTGATTGTCACTAATGTTGACATTTTAAAATATATTAATAAGAGGTATATTTTAGGGCTTTTTTTTGGTTTGTGGTGTTAAAGCTGATTTGGAACCCCTTTACATTTTTTCTTTTGAGGTTTTCTCTCCAATCCTTTCCTCACATAGTTCCATGGTGTAGCTCCTCACTCCTCTCCTCACACAGCTCCATGGTGCAGCCCCTCAGTCCTCTCCTCACACAGCTCCATGGTGCAGCCCCTCAGTCCTCTCCTCACACAGTTCCATGGTGCAGCAGCTCAGTCCTCTCCTTACACAGCTCCATGGTGCAGCCCTCAGTCCTCTCCTCATACAGCTCCATGGTGCAGCCCCTCAGTCCTTTCCTCCTTACACGGCTCCATGGTGCAGCCTGTCATTTCCCTCCTCTCCAGCAGCCTCAACACAGTTTTACTTTCTGCTATTGGGTCTTCACTGGACTGAATAAGGCCCCGCCTCTTCCGGTGACATCATTCCCTCCAAAAATCAACTCCTTTCTAGACGCCCCCATGTTGTGTTCAGTCTCACAATCAGTGATGGAGCCGGCTGTGCTGTGAGTTCTATACCCGGTGCCGGCCTCTGCACTGCTCAGTAACTAGTGATGTGAAGTGAGTGCTGTCTCGTGACCTGCTGCTGTGGCTTATATTGATCTCATCGAGGACTCATCAGCTGAGAGAGCGATGAGCCCAATGAGATCAATAGAAGCTGCAGCAGCGGCAGGTGGTGAGAAAATGCTCACTTCACATCACTAGTTACTGAGCAGTGCAGAGGCCAGCACCAGGTATGGAATAATGCACTCACCGCTTGGTGCACACGATCAGAATACAGGGCAGAGCAGCCAAATGAAGGAGGCAGGAGTTGTGGTGCTGGCCAGGGGGCGGGCACATCGAAGGATTCTCCGGTTTCCCGGTGGGCCAGTCCGACCCTGTGTGTGATCACCAACCAATGACGTCCCTGATGTGGAGACAAGTCTGGAGATGCTGCAGCTATGGGAGCAGGTTTAGATGACGCTCACCTGGAATTAAGTCTAGAGGTGTGGGGTCATGCATTATTGTATTATTGGAGTGATGTATTTCATGACGACCTCTTCATGGTGTTGTACATGTGGTCTCGAGATCAATCTCAGATTAGTCTAAAAAACAAATAAATCAAAATGAGCATATTCTCTACAGCGAGTAATTAAGTAAATAGTAATAGTACATATATACAGTACAGACCAAAAGTTTGGACACACCTTCTCATTTAAAGATTTTTCTGTATTTTCATGACTATGAAAATTGAACATTCACACTGAAGGCATCAAAACTATGAATTAACACATGTGGAATTATATACTTAACAAAAAAGTGTGAAACAACTGAAAATATGTCTAATATTCTAGGTTCTTTAAAGTAGCCACCTTTTGCTTTGATGACTGCTTTGCACATTCTTGGCATTCTCTTGATGAGCTTCAAGAGGTAGTCACCGGAAATGGATTTCACTTCACAGGTGTGCCCTGTCAGGTTTAATAAGTGGGATTTCTTGCCTTATAAATTGGGTTGGGATCATCAGTTGTGTTGTGCAGAAGTCTGGTGGATACACAGCTGATAGTCCTACTGAATAGACTGTTAGAATTTGTATTATGGCAAGAAAAAAGCAGCTAAGTAAAGAAAAACGAGTGGCCATCATTACTTTAAAAAATGAAGGTCAGTCGGTCCGAAAAATTGGGAAAACTTTGAAAGTGTCCCCAAGTGCAGTTGCAAAAACCATCAAGCACTACAAAAAAACTGGCTCACATGAGGACCGCCCCAGGAAAGGAAGACCAAGAGTCACCTCTGCTTCTGAGGGTAAGTTTATCTGAGTCACCAGCCTCAGAAATCGCAGGTTAACAGCAGCTCAGATTAGAGACCAGGTCAATGCCACACAGAGTTCTAGCAGCACACACATCTCTACAACAACTGTTAAGAGGAGACTTTGTGCAGCAGGCCTTCATGGTAAAATAGCTGCTAGGAAACCACTGCTAAGGACAGGCAACAAGCAGAAGAGACTTGTTTGGGCTAAAGAACACAAGGAATGGACATTAGACCAGTGGAAATTTGTGCTTTGGTCTGATGAGTCCAAATTTGAGATCTTTGGTTCCAACCACCGTGTCTTTGTGCAATGCAGAAAAGGTGATTGGATGGACTCTACATGCCTGGTTCCCACCGTGAAGCATGGAGGAGGAAGTGTGATGGTGTGGGGGTGCTTTGCTGGTGACACTGTTGGGGATTTATTCAAAATTGAAGGCATACTGAACCAGCATGGCTACCACAGCATCTTGCAGCGGCATGCTATTCCATCCAGTTTGCGTTTAGTTGGACCATCATTTATTTTTCAACAGGACAATGACCCCAAACAGACCTCCAGGCTGTGTAAGGGCTATTTGACCAAGAAGGAGAGTGATGGGGTGCTACGCCAGATGACCTGGCCTCCACAGTCACCAGACATGAATCGAGATGGTTTGGGGTGAGCTGGGCTGCAGAGTGAAGGCAAAAGGGCCAACAAGTGCTAAGCATCTCTGGGAACTCCTTCAAGGTTGTTGGAAGACCATTTCCGATGACTACCTCTTGAAGCTCATCAAGAGAATGCCAAGAGTGTGCAAAGCAGTCATCAAAGCAAAAGATGGCTACTTTGAAGAATGTAGAATAAGACATATTTTCAGCTGTTTTACACTTTTTTTTATGTATATAATTCCACATGTGTTAATTCATAGTTTTGATGCCTTCAGTGTGAATTTACAGTTTTCATAGTCATGAAAATACAGAAAAATCTTTAAATGAGAAGGTGTGTCCAAACTTTTGGTCTGTACTGTAAATAATATTGGGTTTGTAGTTAATGCAATTTTGATTAAAAAAAACAAAAGCCATTCCAGTGTGACAAGGTGACTCAATCGGGACCTGCAGCGTCTCCGGACTTGTCTCCACATGTGGCACGTCATTGGTCAGTGATCACACAGGAGCTGCCAGCAGAGGATCTTGATGATTTTGCCAAGTGCATTCAGCAGAGGAACCTTCCTCGGACGACCATTAATAAGCTCAGTGATAGCAGCCGAGGCTGGAGGATTTGGCTCTGAAGAAATCCAGAAGTTTTGAACTTATTGTTTGGATTTCAGCTGTAATGTGTGCCAGCTCAGGCGTATTTATAGTGGATTCAGCATTGTGCTGGAGATTGATATACTTTGCATCCTAACTATGGAGGCAGTTGAAGAACAGGACCCCACTTGTCACCAAATGATGCATCCATGTGACAGAACGTTCTCCTCTTTGCTAGAATTCTCCTTAAATGTGCCATGCCGGTATTTGACAGCTCTGCGTTTTTCTTCTCTTATGTATATGAGATTCTGCAATATCCTGGTATATATTATGAGTCACGAGAGAGTGACAAGGAGAGCGCTCACTGCCACAGGTGTAGGAGGGCTGAGATCCAGGAGTTACAGGCTCAGTCAAACTTCAAGACAAAGTCTCTCATCAAACTACGAGTGGAGAAATGCAAATGAAGCTCCTGAACGGGAAGAGAAAGCAACGCTCAGAAACAAAAGGTTCAAATACATAGCAAATATTTAAAAAGCTCCCCGTGCACCGACAGGATCATGTTCACTGAATTCTGTATTATTCATGAGAATAATTAAAAAGTGAAATGAGCGAAGTTCCCAAAAATCATTTCAGAGCAGATTCGGCCCTCTCAAAATTGCAGTGAAAAGACATTTTTTAGGCTCTGAGGTTTCTCCAGACCCTAAAGCGTAATAAACAGTTGGCTCAAAAATCCTGAAAGCATATATACATCAGTCCTAGGTCCACGCCTCATTTGTCCAGTCGCCGCAGCTTCCACCGGATCTTCAAAATGTCATACGGTCACATGGGGCACGAAGAACGAGTCATGAGACTGCAAGAGGCGTAATCAAAGACAGAAGATCCTTTCTGGATGTCCTTAAATGGGTTGTTCTCTTTCATCTATCTTCTGCAAGCAGGCTTAGTTAGGGTTAATAGCTGCCTTACATACCCTCCCTGGATCCAGGATTTTGTTTCCCATCCTGCACCGATCTCTGTTGTTTGGCTGCAGTGGTGACAAATTGTGTTTCCACTGATGCAGAGGTCTCTGATGCTTGGTTGCACCAGTGACTTTATATCAACAGTGATGCTGCTCTGGTCTCTGTTGTTTGGCTGAAGCAGTGAAATCATATCAACAGTAATGCTGCCCCAGTCACTGTTGTTTGGCCACTGCAGTAATGCACCGAGTTCCTGTTACTGCCCCAGTCTGTTTGGCTGCAGCAATGACGGATTGTTTTTCCACTGCTTCCCCAGTCTCTGTTGTTTGGCTGCAGCAGTGACGGGTTGTGTTTCCGCTGCTGCCCTGGTCTCTGTTGTTTGGCTGCAGCAGTAATGGGTTGTGTTTCTGCTGCTGCCCTGGTCTCTGTTGTTTGGCTGCAGCAGTGACGGATTGTTTCCACTGCTGCCCTGGTCTCTGTTGTTTGGCTGCTGCAGTGACAGATTGTAGTTCAGCTTCTGCCCTCGTCTGTTTGCATCAGTGTCGGATTGTGTTTCCACTGCTGCCCTAGTCTCTGTTTGGCTGCAGCAGTGACCGACTGTGTTTCCGCTGTTGCCCTGGTCTCTGTTGTTTGGCTGCAGCAGTGACAAATTGTGTTTCAGCTGCTGCCCTCGTCTGTTTGACTGCAGCAGTGACGGATTGTGTTTCCACTGCTGGTCTGGTCTCTGTTGTTTGGTTGTAGCAGTGATGGATTGCTGCTTGGCTGCAGCAGTGACGGACTGTGTTTCCGCTGTTGCCCTGGTCTCTGTCTGGTTGCAGCAGTGACGATTGTGTTTCCGCTGCTGCCCTGGTCTCTGTTGTTTGGTTGCAGCAGTGATGGATTATGTTTCTGCTGCTGCCCTGGTCTCTGTTATTTGGTTGCAGCAGTGAGGGATTGTGATTCCACTGCTGCCCTGGTCTCTGTTGTTTGGCTGCAGCAGTGATGGATTGTGTTTCCACTGCTGCCCTGGTCTCTGTTGTTTGGCTGCAGCAGTGATGGATTGTGTTTCCACTGCTGCTCTGGTCTCTGTTGTTTGACTGCAGCAGTGACGGATTGTGTTTCCACTGCTGCCCTGGTCTCTGTTTGACTGCAGCAGTGTCGAATTGTGTTTCCACTGCTGCTCTGGTCTCTGTTGTTTGGTTGCAGCAGTGACCGATTGTGTTTCCGCTGCTGTCCTGGTCTCTGTTGTTTGGTTGCAGCAGTGATGGATTGTGTTTCTGCTGCTGCCCTGGTCTCTGTTGTTTGGCTGCAGCAGTGATGGATTGTGTTTCCGCTGCTGCCCTGGTCTCTGTTGTTTGGCTGCAGCAATGACAGATTGTGTTTCCGCTGCTGCCCTGGTCTCTGTTGTTTGGCTGCAGCAGTGGATTGTGTTTCCGCTGCTGCCCTGGTCTCTGTTGTTTGGCTGCAGCAGTGACGGATTGTGTTTCCACTGCTGCCCTGGTCTCTGTTTGACTGCAGCAGTGACGGATTGTTTCCACTGCTGCCCTGGTCTGTTTGGCTGCAGCAGTGACAAATCGTGTTTAGCTGCTGCCCTCGTCTCTGTCTGACTGCAGCAGTGTGGGATTGTTTCCGCTGCTGCCCTTGTCTCTGTTGTTTGGCTGCAGCAGTGGATTGTTTCCACTGCTGCCCTGGTCTCTGTTGTTTGGCTGCAGCAGTGATGGATTGTGTTTCCGCTGCTGCCCTGGTCTCTGTTGTTTGGCTGCAGCAGTGATGGATTGTTTCCACTGCTGTCCTGGTCTCTGTTGTTTGGCTGCAGCAGTGACGGATTGTGTTTCCACTGCTGCCCTGGTCTCTGTTTGACTGCAGCAGTGACGGATTGTGTTTCCACTGCTGCCCTGGTCTCTGTTTGACTGCAGCAGTGTCGAATTGTGTTTCCGCTGCTGCCCTCTTCTCTGTTTGACTGCAGCAGTGTCGGATTGTGTTTCCACTGCTGCCCTGGTCTCTGTTGTTTGGTTGCAGCAGTGACCGATTGTGTTTCCGCTGCTGCCCTGGTCTCTGTTGTTTGGTTGCAGCAGTGATGGATTGTGTTTCTGCTGCTGCCTTGGTCTCTGTTGTTTGGCTGCAGCAGTGATGGATTGTGTTTCCGCTGCTGCCCTGGTCTCTGTTGTTTGGCTGCAGCAATGACGGATTGTGTTTCCGCTGCTGCCCTGGTTTCTGTTATTTGGCTGCAGCAGTGACGGATTGTTTTTCCACTGCTGCCCTGGTCTCTGTTGTTTGGCTGCAGCAGTGGATTGTTTCCGCTGCTGCCCTGGTCTCTGTTGTTTGGCTGCAGCAGTGATGGATTGTGCTTCCACTGCTGCCCTGGTCTCTATTGTTTGGCTGCAGCAGTGACGGATTGTGTTTCCACTGCTGCCCTGGTCTCTGTTTGACTGCAGCAGTGACGGATTGTTTCCACTGCTGCCCTGGTCTCTGTTTGGCTGCAGCAGTGACGGATTGTGTTTCCCCTGCTGCCCTGGTCTCTGTTTGGCTGCAGCAGTGACAAATCGTGTTTAGCTGCTGCCCTCGTCTCTGTTTGACTGCAGCAGTGTGGGATTGTTTCCGCTGCTGCCCTGGTCTCTGTTGTTTGGCTGCAGCAGTGACGGATTGTGTTTCCGCTTGCACAGTCTCTGTTTGGCTGCAGCAGTGACGGCCATGGACCCATGAGCTTCTCGCTGCACCCAGTCACAGGCAGCCCCTCGTCCATACATTACACCGGAGCATAATATAGCTCTGCTTGTATCCTTTTATATTATGATACGTTATTAAGAATTTATAGGTCTGTGTCAGTTTACTGCTGCCGAGATGGAAAACGTAAAACACGATTTGTGCCCAACTTCTCCAATTTCATCATTTTAAATACCGTTTGGTTGTAAAAATATCATCTGGCTGCGGGATTTTAGTGATAATTCAATGGAAATATTATCTTACATGCTCCTAATGGCTTTTTACACTTGTAAAGTCCGACTTAATTTTGCCGTGAAAATATTATTTAAACTAGGAAAATATTAATAAAGGTGGATAAAGATACAATAACAACTAAATAATTGTGCTTAGCTCATGGAAGTGCGGTCTGTAACCTGTCCAAGGACCCTGGGGGGAGGGGACAATGGGATCGGGGAAAGCCAATAGTGTTGCTTAGAGATTGATACAACGATGTAACATAGAAACAGATAGCGCAATTTATCATAAGTATCTCCACCATACTCCAAGTGACTTCCCCTTAAGAAAGCGAGGTATCAACGCACGAAACACACGTTGCACTTGCATGTACACTGGGGATTATCTTCAGTAGCATGAGTAAGGATTGCTTTTTGTGATTTTTTTTGTAACATTGGAGTATGGTGGAGATCATTTGTAGAGGAGGTTTAATGGCCATACAGGTAGACATGGACATGTTACTCTAAATACTTTCCCTCTCACCTTACCTCCAGCGCCCATCTGCATGGATGTTAACCCTTTTGTGCTAATTACCACTTGTTTGTCTTTTTTTTCCCCCTGCATGGAATTTTAATTTGTGTCTTTTGTACCAATAAAATGTATCCCCCTAAGCCTAAAACTTCTCAGTACCTGCTGCTTTCAAGTAAGTGTTCTAGCTCATTTCAATGAATGACTCACAGCTACACTACTCAGTACTGCTGTATAATGTCGTCCATGATGCTGCTTTCAAATAAGTGTTTTATCTCAATCCAGAGAAGGAATCACGGCTACACTGATCAGTACTGCTGTATAATGTCCTCCATGCTTCTGCTTTCAAATAAGTTTTTTATCTCAATCCAGAAGGATTCACAGCTACACTGCTCAGTACTGCTGTATAATGTCATCCATGCTTCTGCTTTCAAGTGTTTTTTCACACTCCAGTGAAGGATTTACAGCTACACTGTTCAATACTGCTGTATAATGTCCTCTATGCTTCTTCTTTCAAGTATTTTATCACACTCCAGTGAAGGATTCACAGCTATACTGTTCATTACTGCTGTATAATGTCCTCCATGCTGCTGCTTTCAAGTAAGTGTTTTATCTCACTCCAATGAAGGATTTCCAACTGCACTGGCCAAAACTCCTTCATGCTTTCAAGTAAGCGTTTTAGCTCATGCTAGTGAAGGATTCACAACTACACTGCTCAGTACTGCTGTATAACGTCCTCCTTGCTGCTGTTTCCAAGTTTGTTTTATCTCACTCCTCTTTGCTGCTGCAGATTCTGTAAATGTGGTACATAGAGACAGGAAAGCAGGAATTTATCATGTCTCTGCGTGTTGTGTATGGGAGACATCAGCTAGTCTGCATCCACTTGCTTAGAGACAACAGAAAATTAGGTTAAAAATGCAGCTTACAATTTATATAATGGCCAGAAATAGTGTTATTCCTCATATACATACATCTTATTCCAAAAATTCAATTGAAACAACAGGTATGATTTAAGGTATGTAAAAGGTAGCTATAACTATAGCATTGTAAAAATGACGCTCCAGAAGAATGCTTGTTTCTAGCTGTTTCTGCCTAATTAATATTCATACTTATGATCGCAACCATAATATATAATAGAAAAACAAAATTACCATTACCCCCAAAAATAGACTGTAACTCACTGCACGTACAGTTCATCTAACTAGGTCATAAAAAGTATCAAAGTAACCAGAAAACAATAGTAGATACAAATATAAATTACATTTTTTATTGCTACTTTTCATACCATCCAAGCACAATTATTCTGAAAAAGCAAACTCCTGACATGTAAAAAGTAGTCAGAGCTAAAGCCCTATCTGTCATGAAGAAAAGATGAAAAACAAAAATAATAATTGGCTTGTACTGAAGATGTGCGAAAAATCTCGAAAAAGTCTCAGATTATTGACACTATGTCTGTGCTGTTTCGGGGGCAGTTTTTGGTGCTGTTTTTAGTGCAGATTTTGAGAAATATTAAGGAAGGGCTTATGATTTCCTTCTGCTGGTTTAACTTTGGGCTTTTGACTGCACTAAAAAATCCCAGCCCCAAGAGGTTAATGTTGCGGATAAAGACCCGTTTTATCTCGAAGCGGCAACTGAGGGATCTGCAATTTTTAATGGAATCTGGAGAGAAGCGATACCATCACAAGACGTCCATCACTAGTCCAGTGTCCTTGTATAAAAATATCCCGCACACGGCATATCGTCCATCTGTTTGGCGGAACAGCTCTGTCCACCCAGTCCTGGCTCCGGCAGTCAGTGCCGTCGAACACCCATCTGTCTCTACATGGCAGCACGATCCTTAATCACACGTGCTGGTCGGGTGCAAACAATTAACCTTGTAGGTATCTACTGACAGCAGACAGGACGAGTCTCTCCGTGAACAAGCAACTACACCCAAGTCGCTTTTTTAACCCTCAAAAGGGAAAATAAAATGTATCACAGGTTATTACTTTTGCCAAAAATATTGTAATCTGCTGCTTGATTATTCCAGATGTTACAGCATAGTGGAGGGGATTTCATGAAATCCCGTCTCCACTATGCGTTATAAGACGCAGGCGGCAGACTCGCGTAAACAGACATGCAGCACGTCTTTCCAGAACGCAGCATGTCTGTTTACAATGCGGCGAGGATCCGTAAATTTACCATAGACTATCATTAGATGCGGTAAAACCGCATCTAATGATTAGTCACATGAGTAATAACTGTCTAAACGCAGTTTACTACGCATGTCTCCTAATTTAAATAAGGTCTTACCTGTCACACCGCCGGAAGTGCGCGTCCACGGCAGTTCTCGCGATAACTTAGATTACCGCGAGAACTGCAATGCACGTGACCGGGGGTTATCTCCGGTCACCCTAGGCTAGTTCTCACGGTCAGCTGAGTGTAGGTGATTGCCGGAGAGTTATCTCCGGTGGTCATCTACAAGCTCTGCTATGTCTGGATGTCAGGCATCCAGATGTAGCAGAGCTAAAATACATTACTAACTGGGCTTAATGTCACCTTACAAAGGTGACATTAACCCCTTATTAGCCCATATGCCACCACTACAAGAGAGAGGCTAAGCGCCGGAATCATTATCTTAAAGATGCACCATTTCTGGGGTGGCTGAGAGCTGGTATTTGTAGCCGGGGGGGGGCACAATATCCATGCTACCATCCTAGGCTATGAATATCAACCCGCAGCTGTCTGCATAGCATTTCTGGCTATTAATTATAGGGAGACCCCACGTCATTTTTTGGCGGGTCCCCCTATTTTAATAGCCAGTAAAGGCTAAATATACAGCTGCATGCTGATATTCATAGCCTGGGAAGCTCCATGGGTATTAACCCCTTCCCAGGCTACAAACATCGGTCGCTGGCTTTCACACTCTGGCGCAGAAAATTGCAGACCACGTAATTTTTTTAATTTTTTTTTTAATTAAACAGATATTGCGTTTAAGGCCAGCTGCATAGAAATACATGCAACCGCACGCTCCGGTCCCGAGTGTCGGCGGCAGTGTCGGGTATTGAGGTGCGAGACTCATGCGAGTTTCTCACATGTGTGATCCCGGCCTAAGGCTGTGTGCACACGTTGCTGATTTTTCGCGGTTTTTTCATGTTTTTTCACGATAAAAATGCTATAAAACCGCAAAAAAAGCATACAATATGCATTCCATCATTTAGAATGAATTCCGCAATTTTTGTGCACATGATGCGTTTTTTTCCGTGAAAAAAACGCATCGCGGTAAAAAACGCAGCATGTTCATTAATTTTGCGTTTTTTTGCGGATTTCCCACTATAAAATGCATTGGGAAATGTCCGGAAAAAAACGCACCAAAAACGCGGCAAACACGCGGTAAAAATGCGCAAAAAACGCATGCAGATTTCTTGCAGAAAATTTCAGGTTTTTCTCAGGAATTTTCTGCAAGAAATCCTGAACGTGTGCACATAGCCTTTTATGTTTATTACTAAACATCGGGCTTGGTATTATCTATCTATCTATCTATCTATCTATCTATCTATCTATCTATCTATCTATCATCTATCTATCTTTCATCTATCTATAAATGTATCTATCTATCTGTGTGTGTAAACATTATTCTTCAATGGAGTATGTAAAAGAAGAGGTTGGACAAGGAAATTACATCACAATTCTTTTTTTTTTTTGTATATCTTTAGCTTACAAAAACACACACAAATCCGCATGAAAAAAAACATATGAACGCATCAAAAACCGCATCACAAAAAGCAGGTGACCTGACAGTGACCTCAGATGCAGATTTTACCTGTGTCAAATCCTGAGCAAATACTGAGCCATTCCTGACCGTGGAAACATACCCTTAGTGACAATCAAGTCGGCTGTCAAAATATTCCCACAGGAGGCAAATTCTGCAGCCATATGGGAAAAGTGTGACAGTCAGGACATAAACTAATTTATTGCATATTTTATACTTGTATTATTATTTACAGGTTACAATATTTATTATTTCTTCCTCTTTGTGTAAATATTTACAATTTATCCTTTTATTTCTAGAGACAATAATAATAAATATAAAGTAAATTGTATAAGCTGTTACCGTACACACTCTGTAATAAATGGATTTAGACCTACCAAGATATAAACAGGTGCTTCTCAAAAAATTAGAATATCATTAAAAAGTTAATTTCTTTCAGTTCTTCAATACAAAAAGTGAAACTCATATTAAATCGAGTCATTACAAACAGAGTGATCTATTTCATATGTTTATTTCTGTTAATGTCGATGATTATGGCTTACAGTCAATGTAAACCCAAAAGTTATTATCTCAGTAATTAGAATTCTTTATAACACCAGCTTGAAAAAAGATTTTAAAATCTGAAATGTTGTCCTACTAAAATGTATGTTCTGTAAATGCACTCAATACTTGGTCGTGGTTCCTTTTCCATCAATTACTGTATCAATGCGGCGTGGCATGGAGGCGATCAGCCTGTGGCACTGCTGAGGGGTTATAGAAGCCCAAGTTGCTTTGATAACAGCCTTCAGCTCGTCTGCATTGTTGGGTCTGGTGTCTCATCTTCCTCCGTAGATTCTCTATGGGGTTAAGGTCAGGCGAGTTTGCTGCCAATCAAGCCCAGTGATACTGTTGTTTGTAAACCAGGTATTGGTACTTTTGGCAGTGTGGACAGTTGCCAAGTCCTGAGAATGACATTTCCATCTCCAAAAAGCTTGTCGGCAGAGGGAAGAATGAAGTGCTCTAACATTTCCTAGTAGACGGCTGCGCTGACTTTGGTCTTGATAAAACACAGTGGACCTACACCAGCAGATGACATGGCTTCCGAAACCATCACTGATTGTGGAGACTTCACACTAGACCTCCAGCAGCTTGGATTGTGGCCTCTCCACTAGTGTTGAGCATTCCGATACCGCAAGTATCGGGTATCGGCCGATACTTGCGGTATCGGAATTCCGATACCGAGATCCGATACTTTTGTGGTATCGGGAATCGGAATCGGAAGTTCCCAGTGTATGGTTCCCAGGGTCTGAAGAAGAGGAAACTCTCCTTCAGGACCTGGGATCCATATCCATGTAAAAAATAAAGAATTAAAATAAAAAATAGGGATATACTCACCCTCTGACGCGCCCTGGTAGTAACCGGCAGCCTGCTTTGCTTAAAATGAGCGTGTTCAGCACCTTCCATGACGTCACGGCTTCTGATTGGTCGCGTGCCGCTCATGTGACCGCCACGCGACCAATCACAAGCCGTGACGTCATTCTCAGGTCCTAAATTCCTAATTCTAGAAGCCGTGACGTCATGGAAGGCAGTAAACGCGCTCATTTTAAGCAAAGAAGGCTGCCGGTTAACAGCGGTGAGGTGCAGGGGCCTCCGGAGAGGTGAGTATATCAATATTTTTTATTTTAATTCTTTATTTTACACATTAATAAGGATCCCAGGGCCTGAAGGAGAGTTTCCTCTCCTTCAGACCCTGGGAACCATCAGGATACCTTCCGATACTTGGTGTCCCATTGACTTGTATTGGTATCGGGTATCGGTATCGGCGATATCCGATACTTTTCGGGTATCGGCCGATACTATCCGGTATCGCTCAACACTACTCTCCACGCTTCCTCCAGACTCTGGGACCTTGATTTCCAAATGAAATGTAAAATGTACTTTCATCTGAAAACAAAACCTTGGACCACTGACAACAGTCCAGTTCTTTTTCTCCTTGGCCTAGGTAAGACGCTTCTGGCCTTGTCTATGAGTCATGAGTGGCTTGACACAAGGAATGCGACACTTGTAGCCCATGTCCTGGATACATCTGTGTGTGGTGGCTCTTGAAGCAATGACTCCAGCAGCAGTCCACTCCTTGTGAATCTCCCACAAATTTTTGAATGGCCTTTTCTTAACAATCCTTTCAAGGCTGTGGCTATCCCGGTTGCTTGTGCACCTTTTTCTACCAAACTTCTTCCTTCCATTCAACTTTCCATTAATATGCTTGGATACAGCACTCTGTGAACAGTCGGCTTATATAGCAATGACCTTTTGTGGCTTACCCTTCTTGTGGAATGTGTCAGTGACTGCCTTCTGGACATGTCAAGTCAGCAATCTTCCCCATGATTGTGGAGCTACTGAAACAGACTAGGACCTTTTTAAATGCTTAGGAAGCCTTTGCAGGTGTTTTTTTATTAACCCCTTCCCGACCTTTGACGCATACGCTGCGTCATGAAAGTCGGTGCCAATCCGACCTGTGACCCAGCGTATGCGTCATGGAATGATCGCGTCCCTGCAGATCGGGTGAAAGGGTTAACTCCAATTTCACCTGATCTGCAGGGACATGGGGAGTGGTGCTTCAGCCCAGGGGGGGTGGCTTCACCCCCCCCGTGGCTACGATCGCTCTGATTGGCTGTTGAAAGTGAAACTGCCAATCAGAGCGATTTGTAATATTTCACCTAAAAAACTGGTGAAATATTACAATCCAGCCATGGCCGATGCTGCAATATCATCGGCCATGGCTGGAAATACTGAAGTGACGCCCCCCCAAGCCACCGATCTGTCCCGTAGTCCCCTCCGTCCTGTGCTCCGCTCCCCCGTCCTCCTGTCCGCTCCCCCCGTGCTCCTATGTCACCCCCCCGTGCTCCGACGCCCCCCCCCCCCGTGCCCCGATCTCCCCCCTTATACTTACCGAGGCTCCCGGTGTCGGTCCGTCTTCTCCATGGGCGCCGCCATCTTCCAAAATGGCGGGCGCATGCTCAGTGCGCCCGCCGAATCTGCAGTTCGGCAGATTCGTTACAAGTACATTTTGATCGCTGTGGTAGGTTCTATCACAGCGATCAAAATAAAAAAGATAATAAATAAACCCCCCCCTTTATCACCCCCATAGGTAGGGTCAATAATAAAATAAAGAAATAATTTTTTTTTCTTTTTCCACTAGGGTTAGGGTTTCAACTAGGGTTAGAACTAGGGGTAGGGGTAGGGTTAGGGGTAGGGTTAGGGTTACGGGTAGGGTTAGGGTTAGGGGTAGGGTTAGGGTTATGGCATGTGCACACAGTGCGGATTTGGCTGCGGATCCGCAGCGGATTGGCTGCTGCAAATTCGTAGCAGTTTTCCATCAGGTTTACAGTACCATGTACACCTATGGAAAACCAAATCCGCTGTGCCCATGGTGCGGAAAATTCAGTGCAGAAACGCTGCGTTGTATTTTCCGCAGCATGTAAATTTTTTGTGCGGATTCCACAGCGTTTTACACCTGTTCCTCAATAGGAATCCGCAGGTGAAATCCGCACAAAAAAACACTGGAAATCTGCTGTAAATCCGCAGGTAAAACGCAGTGCTTTTTACCTGCAGATTTTTCAAAAATCGTGCGGAAGAATCTCACACGAATCCGCAACGTGGGCACATAGCCTTAGGGTTAGGTTTGGAATTAGAGTTAGGGTTGGAATTAGGGCTAGGGTTGGAAATAGGGTTAAGATTAGGCTTGTGGTTAGGGTTACGGATAGGGTTAGGGGTGTGTTGGGGTTACAGTTGTGGTTAGGGTTGGGATTAGGGTTAGGGTTGGGATTAGGGTTAGGATTAGGGTTGGAATTAGGGTTACGGGTGTGTTGGGGTTAGGGTTGTGGTTAGGGGTGTGTTGGGGTTAGGGTTGTGATTAGGTTATGGCTACAGTTGGGATTAGGATTAGGGGTGTGTTGGGGTTAGTGTTGAAGTTAGAATTGAGGGGTTTCCACTGTTTAGGCACATCAGGGGTCTCCAAACGCAACATGGCGCCATCATTGATTCCAGCCAATCTTGCGGTCAAAAAGTCAAATGGTGCTCCCTCCCTTCCAAGCCCCGACGTGTGCCCAAACAGTGGTTTACCCCCACATTTGGGGTACCAGCATACGAAGGACAAACTGGGCAACAACTGTTGGGGTCCAATTTGTCCTGTTATCCTTGCAAAAATAAAAAATGACTTGCTAAAACATAATTTTTGAGGAAAGAACAATTATTTTTTATTTTCATGGCTCTGCGTTATAAACTTCTGTGAAGCACTTGGGGGTTGAAAGTGCTCACCACACATCTAGATAAGTTCCTTCTGGGGTCTAGTTTCCAAAATGGGGTCACTTGTGGGGTGTTTCTACTGTTTAGGCACATCACAGGCTCTGCAAATGCAACGTGATGCCCGCAGACCATTCCATCAAAGTCTGCATTTCAAATGTCACTACTTCCCTTCCAAGCCCTGACGTGCGCCCAAACAGTGGTTTACCCCCACATATGGGGTACCAGCACACTCACAACAAACTGGGCAACAAATATTTGGGCCCAATTTCTCCTGTTACCCTTGTGAAAATAAAAAATTGTTTGCTAAAACATCTTTTTTGAGGAAAGAAAAATGATTTTTTATTTTCATGGCTCTGCGTTGTAAACTTCTGTGAAGCACTTGGGGGTTGAACATGCTCACCACACATCTAGATAAGTTCCTTGGGGGGGTCTAGTTTCCAAAATGGGGTCACTTGTGGGGGGTTTCTACTGTTTAGGCATATCAGGGGCTCTGCAAACGTAACATGATGCCCGCAGACCATTCCATCAAAGTCTGCATTCCAAAACGTCACTACTTCCCTTCCGAGCCCCGGCATGTGCCCAAACAGTGGTTTACCCCCACATATGGGGTATCAGCGTACTCAGGAGAAACTGGACAACAACTTTTGGGGTCCAATTTCTCCTGTTACCCTTGCAAAAATAAAACATTCTGGGCTAAAAAAATATTTTTGAGGAAAGGAAACACATTTATTATTTTCACGGCTCTGCGTTATAAACTTCTGTGAAGCACTTGGGGGTTCAAAGTGCTCACCACACATCTAGATAAGTTCCCTTGGGGGTCTAGTTTCCAAAATGGAGTCACTTGTGGGGAGTTCCTACTGTTTAGGCACATCAGGGGCTCTGCAAACGCAACCTGACGCCCGCAGAGCATTCCATCAAAGTCTGCATTTCAAAATGTCACTACTTCCCTTCCGAACCCCGACGTGTGCCAAAACAGTGGTTTACCCCCACATATGGGGTATCAGCGTACTCAGGCCAAACTGGACAACAACCATTGGGGTCCAATTTCTCCTGTTACCCTTGGGAAAATAAAAAATTGTGGGCTAAAAAATCATTTTTGAGAAAAGAAAAATTATTTTTTATTTTCATGGCTCTGCGTTATAAACTTCTGTGAAGCACTTGGGGGTTCAAAGTGCTCACCACACATCTAGATTAGTTCCTTGGGAGGTCTAGTTTCCAAAATGGGGTCACTTGTGCGGGAGCTCCAATGTTTAGGCACACAGGGGCTCTCCAAACGCGACATGGTGTCCGCTAATGATTGGAGCTAATTTTCCATTCAAAAAGCCAAATGGCGTGCCTTCCCTTCCGAGCCCTGCCGTGTGCCCAAACAGTGGTTTACCCCCACATATGGGGTATCATCGTACTCAGGACAAACTGGACAACAACATTTGGGGTCCAATTTCTCCTATTACCCTTGGGAAAATAAAAAATTCTGGGCTAAAAATCATTTTTGAGGAAAGAAAAATTATTTTTTATTTTCACGGCTCTGCGTTATAAACTTCTGTGAAGCACCTGGGGGTTATAAGTGCTCACTATGCATCTAGATAAGTTCCTTGGGGGGTCTAGTTTCCAAAATGGGGTCACTTGTAGGGGAGCTCCAATGTTTAGGCACACAGGGGCTCTCCAAACGCGACATGGTGTCCGCTAACGATTGGAGCTAATTTTCCATTCAAAAAGTCAAATGGCACGCCTCCCCTTCCGAGCCTTGCCGTGCACCCAAACAGTGGTTTACCCCCACATATGAGGTATCGGCGTACTCAGGAGAAATTGCCCAACAAATTTTAGGATCCATTTTATCCTGTTGCCCATGTGAAAATGAAAAAATGGAGGCTAAAAGAAATTTTGTGTGAAAAAAAAGTACTTTTTCATTTGTACGGATCAATTTGTGAAGCACCTGAGGGTTTAAAGTGCTCACTATGCTTCTACATAAGTACCTTGGGGGGTCTAGTTTCCAAAATGGGGTCACTTGTGGGGAGCTCCAATGTTTAGGCACACAGGGGCTCTCCAAACGTGACATGGTGTCCGCTAGCGATGGAGATAATTTTTCATTCAAAAAGTCAAATGGCGCTCCTTCCCTTCCGAGCCTTACCATGTGCCCAAACAGTGGTTTACCCCCACATGTGAGGTATCGGTGTACTCAGGAGAAATTGTCCAACAAATTTTAGGATCCATTTTATCCTGTTGCCCATGTAAAAATGAAAAAATTGAGGCTAAAATAATTGTTTTGTGAAAAAAAAGTACTGTTTCATTTTTACGGATCAATTTGTGAAGCACCTGGGGGTTTAAGGTGCTCACTATGCTTCTAGATAAGTTCCTTGGGGGGTCTAGTTTCCAAAATGGGGTCACTTGTGGGGGAGCTCCAATGTTTAGGCACACGGGGGCTCTCCAAACGCGACATGGTGTCAGCTAAAGATTGGAGCCAATTTTTCATTGAAAAAGTCAAATGGCGCTCCTTCCCTTCCGAGCCCTGCCGTGCGCCCAAACAGTGGTTTACCCCCACATATGAGGTATCAGCGTACTCAGGACAAATTGGACAACAACGTTCGTTGTCCAGTTTCTCCTTTTACCCTTGGGAAAATAAAAACATTTTCGCTAAAAAATCATTTTTGTGACTAAAAAGTTAAATGTTCATTTTTTACTTCAATGTTGCTTCTGCTGCTGTGAAACACCTGAAGGGTTAATAAACTTCTTGAATATGGTTTTGAGCACCTTGAGGGGTGCAGTTTTTAGAATGGTGTCACTTTGGGGTATTTTCAGCCATATAGAACCCTCAAACTGACTTTAAATGTGAGGTGGTCCCTAAAAAAAATGGTTTTGTAAATTTTGTTGTAAAAATGAGAAATCACTGGTCAAATTTTAACCCTTATAACTTCCTAGCAAAAAAAAAATTTGTTTCCAAAATTGTGCTGATGTAAAGTAGACATGTGGGAAATGTTATTTATTAACTATTTTGTGTCACATAACTCTGGTTTAACAGAATAAAAATTCAAAATGTGAAAATTGCGAAATTTTCAAAATTTTTGCCAAATTTCCGTTTTTTTCACAAATAAACTCAGAAATTATCGACCTAAATTTACCACTAACATGAAGCCCAATATGTCACGAAAAAACAATCTCAGAATCACTAGGATCCGTTGAAGCGTTCCTGAGTTATTACCTCATAAAGAGACACTGGTCAGAATTGCAAAAAACGGCAAGGTCATTAAGGCCAAAATAGGCTGGGTCATGAAGGGGTTAATTATTCTAATTTACTGAGATAATGACTTTTGGGTTTTCATTGGCTGTAAGCCATAATCATCATCAACATTAACAGAAATAAACACGTGAAATAGATTACTCTGTTTGTAATGACTCTATAGAATATAGTAGATTCACTTTTTGTATTGAAGAACTGAAATAAATTAACTTTTTGCTGAAATTTTGTGGGGAGCACCTGTAATAGATAGATAGATAATAGGTAGATAATATATAAATAGATAATAGATATATAGAGAATAGTGAAAAATGCCTCACAGGTACATACCAGTCCTTGTAAATACTTTCAAAAAAAGTTGAGGCAGCACACCAAATCCAAAGTTATAAAATGCTTTTTAATAGCCACATGGGATAATAAAAAGCACTTTATAACTTTGGATTTGGTGTGCTGCCTCAATTTAATAGATAGATAATAGCTAGATAAAAGATAGCTAGATAATAGATAGATAATACATAGATAGATAATAGATAGGTAATAGATAGATAATAGATAGATGAAAGATAGATAATAGATACACAGATAATAGATAGATAATATAAAGATAGATAATAAATAGATAGATAGATAATAGATATAGATAGATAATAGGTAGATAGATAATAGATAGCTCCGCCGCTCTGACACTACATCTGCGCTCATTGTCCATCAATGTGCAGGCGATCAGTCTGTGGGCCCCACGATTTACGATCAGTGAGGTTTGTCTGGGGGCCTTTATGACACACACTGCAGATGATTAGTGTCTGTGTCTCCAGGAGATGACGGCTGGTAATGAATTTTCTTTATAAGACTTCATATCCTGATACAGACGCAGAGATCATCTGAGGTTAAATCCCAATGGCCACCGGATCCTGCACAGTACGTTGTTACAGAATCTCGCTTGTGGGATCGTTACTTATTCTCCTAATAGCTCTAACTAGATCCTGATAATGACTGTGATCATCAATACCATCAGCACATGGAAAGCATAAAATGTGTCTGGAGGATGTGAATCTCTGATCTACCAGGTCTGACAATGCATCATGCGGGACTCAGGTTTTGACAACTGTTTAGGAGAATATCTAATAAATATGCAAATCACACATTGCCCGACTGTTAAATCCCCCATTAATTAGCTGCAATCTACTGAGGAACCTGGTAAATGCTCAATATTCCAACAGCACCCCCGCAGGAGGAATGAAGTATTACATGGTGGCTATTTAAATCAGTGAACTGTTTGGCAGCAGCTTTTTTTTTCCTCGGCCAGTGAGAACTGAGGAGATAGATATCCACAAAATAACATATTATCTTATGTGGAAGATTTTCTTAAAGGCAACATTAAAGTTACATGCAAAAATATTGGCAATTCCATGTCTGCTAAAGACATAGTATGGTCTGCAGATCTCACCAATATTGGCCACATCTGCCACCGAATATCACACGTCTATGGTCACCTATGTATGTTACCCATGTGCAGAGACAAGATAGTAGCACAGCAGAGTAGACTTAGCAATGAAGCAGAGCAGATTATGTCATGGAGTCCTACATTATATGGAATGGGTAAGTGATATAGCAGAGCCCAGTGATGTAGCAGAGCTTGGACTCAATTGAGACATTTGTAGAGTTGATCAATGAAGTAGAGCCATATGATACAGCAGTACTAGGTTTTTTTGATGGCTCCAAGTAGATTTGTTCAGCAGAGTTGGGTGATGTAGCAGAGCCCAGTCATGTAGCAGAATTGAGTGGGACAGGGGACTTACTGTTACAGTGTAGCAGAACCCAGATGTGTAGCAGAAAGGAGTTAATCAGGAGATTCAATGAGGTCTTCTGGCACAGCCCAACTATGTAACAGGAGACAGTTAGTTACAAGGCTCACTGTGGCGATGAAGCAGAGTGCAGCATTATGGCAGAGTTGAGTAGGTCAAGAGACACACTTTGGAGATGAAGCAGAGCCCAACATTATGGCAGGGTTGGGTAGTTAGGAGACACACTTTGATGATATATTGCAGCAGAGCCCAGTACTATGACAGAGCTGCAGTGCCGAGAACACCAACTACCTGAATACTCAGGCAGTGATCTGCTGCTTGAGATGACTGATAATAAGGCCTGAAGACATGATGCCAGTGGTGCACTATTCCAATCCAACAACTCGAAGAATAGGGAGCCTGCCAAAGGACGAGGAAGCAGAGCCAGGCGCTGGATCCATGACAGAAGAGTAACAGATCTAATGCCTAGACCATAGACATGAAATGATTCGGAGATTGCACCAAGAGAGAACACTATTAAAACTCAATTTCCCCTGGGGAGATGCTACAGGTAAGAGGAGCACTTACTGCTGGAGGGCTTACCCAAGAGTTCTGCTGAGTGCAGGGAGTTCAGGAAGAGAGGCTTTTAGCTAATTGTCCGAGGACCCTTCTAACAAGTTGGGTCCCTTTCGAGTAACAATCCCTTTAAATACTCTCACCTTAATATTTATAGTTCCTTCCAGAAAACTTCTTTGCCCGTGATCTTATCAAACACATTCCAATCTACAGCAATTTGACCTTTTCACAACCGAAAAGAATTATATGGAAGATCAAGCTGGGCCGTAAATAGTGACGATCGTCCATTATCCTCCGCCAACGGCCGCGAATCAAGGGAAAAAAATAGCAAAAGCGTTATATCAATATTATTTAAGTCGCTAATTAATCACATCGTGCAATTAAGAGAGCCGTCACATCCGCCCGTAAATCTGGGAAGTTTTATGACACGGTCACAGAGGAAGGTTGTGATATTGATAATGGATCTGATGTGCAAACCTGAAGTTTACAGATTCCATTATTAATATCCTTGGTGTCTCTCTGCCATCTCCTTAATTATCTCTGAAAGTTTAATGAAAAATTCCACCAAAAAAGGTGAGTGACTGCAGTTTTCCCTCTTCCAAGATCACACAAAATGATGGGAACCATACTATCCTAAGCCAGCACCACTATCTGTGGTCATGTAGCTGAGCAATGGAATGTGAGATTCTAACTCTCAAGTCTTTATGTAGCAGCAGAATAAAGGACATTATACAGCAGTTCTGGGAAGTGTAGCTGTGATTACGGCTCTGGGGTGAAATAATGTATAACCTGGGTAGATTAAACTTGATGTCAACTAAAACTATGACCTTATTCATCGCTAGAGCTTCATTCCATAACCCCCTGACTTCCCCTGTATACCCACAGAAAAACTCTTAAGTTCTACCTCGCTGTATGTTAATCCTGTTGGTCTGATACAAGAGGCGCCCATTCTGGCATCTCTCTACCCCTCCTCCCAGCTTCTCTATTCCTCCTCCTGCTTTCATTGATGTGGGTGATGCCTCCTACAGGTTTTTAGCTTATAGGCAGGGGTTACAGTTATGATAAAATATGCATCTTCTTCCCTGATTCGCCCTGAAACTGAAAATGTATGTCTCATCACTATCGGATTTATACAAACAATATTTTCTATCAGAGACATCAAGTCTGCCAAAGATGGGTTCATGAAGGGAATGTGCATACTGGATGAACAATACCTATCTCTAACAGAGGTGGATATTTGCTTCAATCCTTTCAAAATGTAAGTGGCCTTTCCTGCCTATTCTATACACTGTGTTCCAAATTATTATGTAAATTGGATTTAAGTGATTTAATTGTTTTGTTTTTCAAATAAACTCATGGATGGTATTGTTTCTCAGGGCTCAATGGATCACTGAAATCAATCTTAAACACATGTGATAATTAGTTTTCCAGGTGATTCTAATTAAAGAAAAACTACTTAAAAATGATGTTCCACATTATTAAGCAGGCCAGTTTTCAAGTAACATGGGAAAGAAAAAAGATCTCTCTGCTGCCGAAAAGCATCAAATAGTGCAATACCTTGGTCAAGGGATGAAAATATTATATATTTCCAGAAAATTTAAGCGTGATCATCATACTGTTAGACTTGTGGCTGAATCTGAGCACAGACGTGTTCGTGCTGATAAAGGCATAATAAGGAAGGTTTCTGCCAGGCAAGTTCATCAGATTAAGAGCGCAGCTCTTTGGTTCATAAACATACTATTCGGCCACCCCTAAACAGTGTTCAAAAGCAGAAACGGTTGCAGTGGGCCCAGACATACATGAAGACTAATTTTCAGTCTTGTTTACTGATGAGTTTCGAGCAACCCTGTATGGTCCAGATGGATGGAGTAGTGGATGGTTGGTGGATGGCCACCATGTCCCAACAAGGCTGTGACGTCAGCAAGGAGGTGGAGGACCTGACTGACCTGAGGGTAAAGGGTGCGCCAGAGAGCTGCAAGTTCCAAACTAGAACTGGGTAGTGGGATATAGATAAATACCCTTCAAAAGAACCAGGGGAAACCAAACAACCCCGGTTCATGACAAATTGGTGTGAGTGTTGGGGATGATAAAGGTATCCTCCCCGTGAACCGTGACACATTGGTGGGATCCCTGACATATCCGGTGGGATTCGTGACATGTGGCTTCAGAGATTTTACCATTTTCTATGACACTCACAGACCATTACCGGGTCTGGGTACAACCGTATGGGAGGGCTTTCATTCTTGGATATATAGGGGAGTTATGGGTCCCACTACATGGCTCCCCATACTGCAGACCTCCGAGCTGAAGCGATAAGCAGGGACAACAACATCTTATTACAGAAAATATACCACCTTGTGTACAGTGTGCTACAAGGCTTCACATATGGCTTAGGGACCGCTAATATCTGCACATTAGATTCCTGTTACGCCGCACTGCTGCAATTTCGCCGCTTTGCAGGGTTAGTTTTGTCCTTTTGGTGACGATGCACCTGTAGATGCTACAGTCTGATCGGTTTAATAGCGGTAGTAAAGCCTGTGACAGATGCTGCATATCACCAGCATCCTTTCCTGCAGTGTGCTCCCGCCAGGGGCTGGGGAGGATGAGACCTGAACGCTGATGTCTGGCACATGGTGGCAGGAGCAGTTTCAGACAGAAGGGCCCCTGTGCAGGGAATAGATACGGGCCCTCTGCAGTCCAATAACTCATCATAATGCACAATTCCACCCACTTTGTATGTAGAGATGGACCCTTTTATCCCTGTAACATGTATCTGTGGCTCCCATGTATTTGTGATTCGAAAGTATTACAGTTCCAATGTCCAGATTCAAATGCATCTGCAGATCAGATGTATCTGTGGTTTAGATGTATCTGCAGCTCAGATGTATTTGCAGCTCGCATGTATTCTGTGGTTCGGATGTTTCTGCAGTTCGGCTGTACAGTATCTGCAGCTCCGAAGTATCTGCGGTTTGGATGTGTCTGCTGTTTGGATGAATCTGTGGTTCGGCTGTACATTATCTGCAGCTCAGAAGAATCTGCGGTTTGGATGTATCAGTGGCTCGGATTTATCGAGGTTCACAAATCCATGCCAATCGGATGTATCTGCGGTTCGGATGTATCTGAAGTTTGGAAATATCTGCGGTTCAGATATATCTGTGGATCGGGTGTATCTGCGGTTCGGATGTATCTGCGGATCGGATGGTTTGCGGAACGGATGAATCTGCGGTTCGGATGTACCTGCGGATTGGATGTATCTGCGGATCGGATGTACCTGCGCATCGGATGTATCTGCGGATCGGATGTATCTGCGGATCAGATGTATCTGCGGTTTGGATGTATCTGTGGTTTGGGTCTATCTGCAGTTCGGATTGACCGAGGTTCAGAAATCTATGCCGATCAGATGTATCCATCGCTCTCGTTCCCTCGTATTTGCCGCTGTCCTCTGCGATCAGCCGGCTTTCAGCTCGGTTCTGTCTCTTTAATTGCTTCTCCTTCGTTGACTTTCATTTCTTCCATTTAGAATAGAAGTTTCCGCTCTTTTCTCCACTCAGAACATAATATTTTAGGAGTGACATTGCTGTCTTCTCACAAGATGAGCCTGACATTGGAATTTATTACTGTATTATAAAACTATCTAAGTACATGGAATTTCTGTAGCCAAACCAAGAAATCATCGGCTTTACCGGTGCCAGGACGTCCCCGCTCGCACATCTCTGCTTTTATTTCAGAATTAGCAGAATGGAAATGCGGATCAGGGGGCAAAAAACTGGAATATCCTCCTCATATTCATAGTTTCCCTTAAAGGAGAAGAAGACTTGTAAATAATTTCTCTGGACGACTGTGAATGACCGAAGGAGGACAACAGCTAGCCGAATTCAGAAAAGACTTAGGGTACCGTCACACAGTACCATTTTGATCGCTACGACGGTACGATTCGTGACGTTCTAGCGATATCGTTACGATATCGCAGTGTCTGACACGCAGCAGCGATCAGGGATCCTGCTGAGAATCGTATGTCGTAGCAGATCGTATGGAACTTTCTTTCGTCGCTTGATCACCCGCTGACATCGCTGGATCGTTGTGTGTGACAGCGATCCAGCGATGTGTTCGCTTGTAACCAGGGTAAACATCGGGTAACTAAGCGCAGGGCCGCGCTTAGTAACCCGATGTTTACCCTGGTTACCAGCGTAAACGTAAAAAAAACAAACAGTACATACTCACATTCCGGTGTCTGTCCTCCGGCGTCTCAGCTTCTCTGCAGTGTGAGCGCCGGCCGGAAAGCGAGCACAGCGGTGACGTCTGACGTCACCGCTGTGCTTTCCGGCTATGGCGCTTACACAGTGGAGAGAAGCAGAACGCCGGGGACAGACACCGGAATGTGAGTATGTACTGTTTGTTTTTTTTACGTTTACGCTGGTAACCAGGGTAAACATCGGGTTACTAAGCGCGGCCCTGCGCTTAGTTACCCGATGTTTACCCTGGTTACCGGGGACTTCGGCATCGCTCCAGCGCCGTGATTGCAACGTGTGGCCGCAGTCTACGACGCTGGAGCGATATTCATACGATCGCTGCGACGTCACGGATCGTGCCGTCGTAGCGATTAAAATGGTACTGTGTGACGGTACCCTTAGTCCGATAACAAACTCAGCTCTGCTGCATCTATGTGTAAGGAATTGGTTATCTGGCCCAGAACAAATATCCGACTGTGGGGAGGACACTACAGGGGAGGCTGTCTCAAGTGCCAGATTCGATTGGGATGCAAAATCTCCACTGCACCCGCTATCAAATGAACAAGCAGCAAATACCTTGTCCATGTGGAGCGACTGCAGCCATCCTGGAGAAGACAGATCTGAGAGAGGCAGCAGTGATTCAGGAGAGGTTTTTCCAAACCTAACTAGGAATAGGGTTAGTACTGTGGTTTGGGCTAGGATTAAGGTTAGGGCTAGCATTAGGGCTAGGGTAGGGCTAGGATTAGAGTTAGGGCTAAGGTAGGGCTAGGATTAGGGCTATGGGTAGGGCTAGGATTAGAGTTAGGGTTATGGTAGGGCTAGGATTAAGGTTAGGATTAGGGCTATGATTAGGGTTAAGGCTAGGGTAGGACTAGGATAGGGTTAGGGCTATGGGTAGGGCTAGGATTGGGGTTAGGGCTAGGATTAGAGTTAGGGCTAAGGTAGGGCTAGGATAAAGGCTAGGGTAGGGCTAGGATTAGGGTGTGGGTAGGGCTAGGATTAGAGCTACGGTTATGGTTAGATCTATGATTAGAGTTACAGGCCATCAGTTGAACCTGCTGATGTTATTTGTCACTAAGTGGCAGGATTGTCTTCTTATTACTAATATCTTTCAGCTGGTGTCATTACTTTCAAGGGCTTTTTGCTCCTCTCTTTCATGTGTTCAATACTTTTTACTTATGTCATTTCTCATTACTACACATGATTTATGGACATTTATGGTGATTTATTTGCCTGTGTGGATTGGATGGGTGGGTACCGACATCTAGTGAGAATTTCATGTAGATGGCACCTTTAGAAATATGTTTACTTCACAAATTGGTGACGTTTTCAATACGTATTTCGCCCGCTGTGTATTAAATAATTATAATTTTAATTATTTTGATAGTTTTGTGATGTGTCAGTAATAGTGATGGGCAAGCACTAAAATGCTCGGGTGCTTGTTGCTCTGGTTGAGCAAATTGGAATGCTCGGGTGCTCGACCCGAGCAAGAGCTCAATGTAAGTCTATGGGTCCTTTTAAAACTCTCCCAGAACTTTGCCAGTGTTCCCCTGCCTCTGCTGGATTGGAGTTGTATCTCTGTCGCCTGTACTCCTTGGTTGTCCAATGAACTGTGACCTCTGTCGCCAGCGTTTTCAGATGGGAATTTTTTTAATAATTCCACAATGGCCTTCTGGTACTGCACCATTTTAGTACACCTGTCTGCCTCTGGAAGAAGAGATTGAAAGTTCTCCTTGTAGCATGGGTCTAGAAGTGTCACCAACCAGTAATGACTGTCACCCAAAATTTTGAGAATACGAGGGTCACGGGAAAGGCAGTGCAACATAAAGTCAGCCATGCGTGCCAGACTGCTAACAGGCAAAACTTCCGTGTCCTCACCAAGAGGATGACTGACCATGCTCTCCTCCTCCTCCCTATCCTCAGGCCATCCATGAGGAGCAGGTGGTACGACAGTTGTGCTTGTAGTACCGTCTATAGTGCATGAAAGTAGCTTCTGTTTATCTTCCTCCTCTTCCTCATTGTCAACCAATCCACGTTGGGATGACGTGAGGCTGGGCTGTGTGTAATCATCCTGTATGGTTCCTTGCTTCATCTCATGATGCTCCGCCTGCAATGCATCTTCTTTGTGAGCAGACAGCTTTTCAGAATACAGAGAAGCGGGATGGTGAAGCTAATTATGGTGTCATCGCTGCTCACCATCTTGGTGGACTCCTCAAAGTTCTGGAGGACGGTACATATGTCTGACATCCATGTCCACTCATGAGGTCTTATGTGTGGAGTCTGAACTGAATACCGACGGCCTTGTTGATGCTGGTAGTCAACAAGTGCCCTCTTCTGCTCACAAATCCTTTTCAAAATATGCAGTGTAGAGTTCCAACGCATGGGGACATCACACACCATTCGGTGAGCCGGCAGCTGCAAATGCTGCTGAAGCATGGCAAGGGCGGCGGAAGATGTAGCTGACTTTCTAAAATGGGCACACAGGCGGCATACTTTCACAAGCAGATCCGGCAGCTCCGGGTATCTTTTCAGAAACTGTTGAACAATGAGGTAAAGTAATTGGGTCAGGCATGTTACGTGTGTGAGCTCGCCTCGCCTCAGAGCCACCAGGTTCCAGCCATTGTCACACACGACCATGCCTGGCTGTAGGTTCAGCTATGTCAGCCACAGATTTGCCTGCTCTTTCAGAGCTGTCCACAACTCTTCAGCATTGTGTGGTTTGTCACCTAAGCATAATAGCTTCAGCACAGCCTGTTGCCGCTTGGCTGAGGCAGTGCTGCAGTGCTTCCAGCTTGTGACTGATGTGGTCATGTTGGAGATGGAGGCTGAAAAGGAGGCAGAGGAGGAGGTGCAGGAGCTGTAGACTGTGGGAGCAACCTTGATTGACGTAGGGCCAGCAATCCTCGGCGTCGGGAGGAAGTGCTCCATTCCAAGGTTCGACTGGGTCCCGGCTTCCACTATGTTAACCCAGTGTCCTGTCAGGGAGATGTACCGTCCCTGCCCACAAGCACTTGTCCACGTGTCTGTGGTTAGGTGGACTTTCCCAGTAGCAGCATTGTTGAGGGCATGGCTAATGTTGTCGGACACGTGCTTGTGTAATGCAGGGACGGCACACCGAGAGAAATAGTGGCAGCTGGGGACTGAGTACCTTGGGACGGCCGCCACCATCATGTTGCAGAAAGCTTCCATTTCCACGAGCCTAAAAGGCAACATTTCGAGCGCAAGCAGACGAGAAATGTGTGAATTTAGTACTGTTGCATGTGGGGCTTTGACTGCGTATTTACGCTTGCGTTCCAAGGACTGGGGTATATTCAACTGAACGCTGCACTGGGACAAGGATGTGGACGTGCTTGATGATGGTGCTAGTTGAGTGAGTGCAACGACAGGTGCAGGGCAGGAGGCATCTTCGCATGCACCATGGACAGGGGACTGGCTTTCATGCACACCAGCAGAAGAAGCAGTGGTGTCACCTGCAGACAGTGTTCCTGGACCCTGGGTTTGGCCCACAAAGTCGGGTGCTTTGTTGCCATGTGCCTGATCATCCTGGTGGTGGTCAGGCTGGTAGTTTTGCTACCTCTGCTGATGTGGGCATGGCAGGTGGTGCAAATGGCCTGTTTGGGGTTATTGACAGAGTCTTTAAAAAACAACCAGACTCGGGAAGACCTAACAGTTGTACTGACAACTTCCGCTGTGTTGGTGTTACGAGGAACGGTTGCCCACCTTCTGTCCGTGGCCACCACACTGCTTCTTTCTGCCTGTTGGGGTGCTATGCCTGCCTGTGTGCTGCTGTCCTCGCTCTGCATGTTCTCCTCCCAGGTTGGGTCAGTTACTATATCATCCACCACCTTGTCTTTCACTTCCACACCCTGGTCCTCCTCCTGACTTTCTGGCAATAGTGGCTCATCATTGTCCACCTCTTGTGACACGTTCCCACCATCACCTTCATGTGACTGTGGCTGCTCAAATATTTGGGCATCGCTACATGCAATCTCATCTTGCTCCACTGCAAGTAGACTGGGCGAGAGGCCCAAATCTATAAATGGAAAAGTGAAAAGCTCTTCAGAGTGTCCAAGTGTAGGATCAGTTGGGCACTCGGCATGGTGGGAGGAAGGACGATCAGGGTGAGGAATATGCGATCCAGACTCACGGCTACTCAGACTTGACCATGTGGAAGATAGGGTGGTGGTGATGGTGGCAAAGTGACTGGAAGCATTATCCGCTATACAACCAACAACTTTTTAACACTGCTCTGGGTTCAATAGTGGTGTTCTGCGGTCCCCTAGTAATTCGGACAGGAAGGTTGGGCGAGAAGATGTGGGTGTTTGTTGTGGCACAATTTCAGCTTGCCCACGGCCCCTGCATGCACCATCACCTTCACGTCCACTTCCCTGTCCCTTGCCACGTGCCTTGACCATTTTAAATGCACTACAATATTTTCCACATTCACTACAAATGGCTGAATTTGGAGCGAACTTATATGTGATCCATGTGCGGTAAAACCACAGTTTAAAATATCTGGCCTGTAGCTAACAATTTTTTTTTCAGCAAACTGGTGTTAATAACTAGGCTAATACATCGGAAAAACAGTTGAATAGAGGCTTAAAATTTTAGCCAACAGATAGAAGAGGCGTGTGATGGAGATGCTACACTGTAAAATATGTGGTCTGTATTTTTATTTTTTTACAGGAAAATAGTGTCAAGAAATAGGGTAACACACAGCAAAAACAGTTCAATATAGGCCTGAAATGCCACAATTTTTAGCCCACAGATAGATGAGGCGTGTGACGGAGATACCAGACTGTAAAATATGTGGCATGTATTTCTATTTTTTTACAGGAAAATAGTGTCAAAAACTAACTAGGGTAACACACAGCAAAAACAATTGAATGGAGGCCTGAAATGCCACAATTTTTAGCCCACAGATAAATGACGCCTGTGACGGAGATACTAGACTGTAAAATATGTGGCATGTATTTCTATTTTTTTACAGGAAAATAGTGTCAAAAACTAACTAGGGTAACACACAGCAAAAACAGTTAAATGGAGGTCTGAAATGCCACAATTTTTAGCCCACAGATAGATGAGGAGTGTGACGGAGATACTACACTGTAAAATATGTGGCCTGTATTTTTATGGTTTGGCGTGTACTGATTTATATAGGAAGCCAACAGCCACAAACTCTTTACTGCATGCCGCATCTTCATATCCACCAGAGACCATAAATGGTATTCCCACTGGTCAATTCCTGAGAGCCTAAAGAATTTGTTCAGACAATAGTGCCTTTGAAGAGCAGGCAACAGACCTGGTGCAAAGATTTATGAGTAGAGGTTACAGTAAGCGCTGTATCAGACAGGGATACAAATGAGCAAAAAAAAGCCCTCAGGGAACAACTAATATATCCGGCTCCGAAAAATCCAGGACAATTAGATGGGCAAGTAAGATTTATTTCTACCTTTAACAGTCAATGGGAGGACTTGAAACAACTCTTAAAAAAGCACTAGCATATCCTGATGACAGACCCAACCCTTCGTCAAATCATTCCTCCATATCCTTTATGGAGGGAAAAAGGAGTCAAAATCTAAGGGATATACTAATGCATAGCCATTATGACCCTATATCTACCTTACAGAGTAAACCGTTACAACATGGCTTCTTCCCATGTGGCTTGTGCAAGGCCTGCGGTAATTTAAAGAAATCATATATTTTTCCTAATTCAGATGGATCTAAGTCTTATACTATCAGGAAACGCCTCACGTGTTCATCCAAGGGAGTGATATACCATGCAACATGCCCTTGCACTTTGATCTACATTGGCCTGACAACATGCGAATTGAAAATCCAAGTGAGGGAAAATATTAGGGATATTGAGAAGTCTAAAACTATTGATGGTCTCTCGCTTCTCAAAACCTTACCAGGTCACTTACCTTTAAACCTTACCACGCCCAGGGGTCTCACTTTTATGGGCATCGATCAAATTGATTTGGGCATACGGAGAGGTGATTTAAGTAAAAGCTTAGCCCAACAGGAGAGTAGGTGGATCTATCGGCTGAATACAATGACTCTCAATGGTCTCAATGAAAGTCTTGGTTTCAGTTCTATTTTGTAGCTTAGTACTCCTTGGTCCAGGTTTTAAGGTTTTTAACTCTTATTTTATTACCCTTTCTATTCTTGATGTTTCTTATGTTTTAATTTACTTGCTCTCATTTTAACTTTGCTCATTTACCTTCAGGTGCTATTTGTTAACCAAAGTCTTTCCACTGCTCCTTTTAATGATGACATCATATCTGCTGGTGTGTTACGTTCTCTGGTCCACGCGAAATCCATTGCAGTAATGGTTCTGCTGCTATGGCGCCCCTTACAGTTTTAGATTTTTCCTGGAAATAGAAGAAGCCTTGCACCTTCAATGAATGTATGGACTTAATCCCAGATACATGTGGGTTAAAGCTTTCTATCTAACTTGGATCTTATAGTATGCAAAAAGACATAATTATCTACAGAACTGTCACTTTTTCCTCTGGTCGCATTTCGCACTTTATTGGACATACGTGGTTTGATATTGCCATTTTTTATCTATACTGGATTATTGCACTTTATTTGACATATGCGGTTTTATATTGTCAAATTTTTGTCCATACTTGATTATACCACGGCGTCAACCCTATTTTTGCATGTATTTATATACCCTTGCCCCCTTTCTTCTGCCCTATTTTTTTCATTCCCTTTTTGAGTTTTTTCCCCATTTGCATTGTCCTCATCCCCGTTTGTTTTGGGTTATAAAAACGTTCGTTTCTTGTAACACCGTCCTCACTTCAGGTTTTAGAATTCAGATTCCCCTTCATTCTTATCACCTTCCTTTACAATTTTCTTTCTGCACTTCCTCTCCTTTTTCTTTCATTCTCGCCTATCCTTAATCTGTGGATTTTATCATTTTTTGCATTTTTAGTCTCACTTTCAATTTCTTTAGCGCCCTCCTTGTCATTTGTTATTCCTTAGTTATTCTGTATTTCACATGAATACAAGAGACTCTATCTTTTTGGAGTTCTGTTTTGGAACATCCTATATCCAATATATATATTTTTTATTAAGTATCTTACCCTGTGTGCATCCTATTGATTATCCCCCCTTTTTCATTGCAATTTAAGCATTCTCCACTGTTCTGTTATTACAGAACTATCATTGCCCCCCTATTTGGGTGGTATACCCTGTATCAATTTATTATTTCCCAAAATCCAAAGGCAAGCACTTAATTATTCATCCTTCACTTTCTTGCACAGCTTTCTCCATATGCCATTCTATGTGGGTGGTACACTTTGCACTCACTCTTCCCAAAATCTTTTCACTTTTCATTTCTTCTCGCACTGTCTTCCTATACATCACGACTTGCGGGCACAATTCACCTACACCTGCTCAATCTGCCCATTTTCATGACGTCCTTGCACATGCGCAGGACTGGCATCCTCCTTTGACCTCCGGAAGCGCTCTACATGTGACCGCGGTGCGTTCCACTGAGTGTCACTGAGTGCTTTTCCGGAAGTCCCTTTTGCCAGGGAGGCGTTTTCCAGCTACATGCGCGACCATGAACGCAATGTAAAATGGACTTCGGTATCATCACTCCCCTATTGGTACCTTTGGTATAAATACTTCCCCAACGTTAACAACTGTTACGCCCCTCTGGAAGAAGCTTAGCTGCAAAACGGCGCTCATCGGGCAGGATACAGCCTTGTCTTTCAGCCGCACTACATCGCAGCAACCACATATCCACCTCAGGTTATAGCCATGTTCCAATAAATACCTATGTACGGAGTTTTCCTTCTATGTGTTTGCTGCATGGAGATTTTTGGAAAGGGCCATGGCAAGAGGGCTATTTATCATATTTTTTTCATTGGGTCTCTAATCAAATCATGTGGCCTCTTTAATTCCGCACTACTTTACATACGGTATATATATATTTATTTTTTAGGCGCTCATTTGGATTTTGGTTGGTTAATCCCTATACTTCTACAAGTCCTCTTGATTTTTAACATAAATGATTTACATTGCATGCTATGTCACTTTAATACTACTGTTACAGTACAGGTATTTATGACTGTTTCCTTCCCCCTGTCTTTTTAAACACTTCTTTTTAAATACTGTAATTAATAAAGATATTATTTTAACCTTCCTCCTATTTTTTTCACTTCTCACTGCTATGGCACATTATCATATCAGTATGGGGAATAGGAGATACCAGACTGTAAAATATGTGGCCTGTATTTTTATTTTTTTACAGGAAAATACTATCAAGAACTAGGGTAGCGCAAAGCAAAAACAGTTCAATATAGGCCTGAAATGCCACAATTTTTAGCCCACAGATAGATGAGGCATCTGACGAGATTGCCCACTTTCAAATATCTGGCCTGTATTTTAAATTTTTTTTTGGCCAGCAAAATTGTATCAATAAGTAGGCTAAGACACAACAAAAACAATTTTATGGAGGCCTGAAATAGCACAATTTTGACCGCAATGATATGTGATCTATGTGGCGGACAAAACCCCAGTGTAAAATATCTGCCCTGTAGCTAAATATTTTTTTTGCAGCAAAATGGTGTCAAGAAATAGAATAAGACACTCCCAAAATTTATTACAGTACAACAAATGTGATGGCTGGGACGGGCAAACCCGTTTGAAATAGCTGGATTTTCACGCTGTACTATGAAAAGGATCTGTCTGTATTCTGCAGTACCAACAAGCAAATGGAGAAAAAAAAACATGACAGAACATTAAAGCAGTGTCCGCAGCTTAACCACTACATGCGCAAAGGCTACAATACATAATGGGCGGTAAGGGCAAAGGATGAAATCTAGCACATAGCTAGGTGTAGCCCTAGTGGGTGTGAAATACGCATGTATTATGCTATGTTGCAAGGCCCTTTATAAATAGCTGTACAGGTCCTTCTCAAAAAATTAGCATATAGTGTTAAATTTCATTATTTACCATAATGTAATGATTACAATTAAACTTTCATATATTATAGATTCATTATCCACCAACTGAAATTTGTCAGGTCTTTTATTGTTTTAATACTGATGATTTTGGCCTACAACTCCTGATAACCCAAAAAACCTGTCTCAATAAATTAGCATATTTCACCCGTCCAATCAAATAAAAGTGTTTTTTTAATAACAAACAAAAAAACCATCAAAGAATAATGTTCAGTTATGCACTCAATACTTGGTCGGGAATCCTTTGGCAGAAATGACTGCTTCAATGCGGCGTGGCATGGAGGCAATCAGCCTGTGACACTGCTGAGATGTTATGGAGGCCCAGGATGCTTCAATAGCGGCCTTAAGCTCATCCAGAGTGTTGGGTCTTGCGTCTCTCAACTTTCTCTTCACAATATCCCACAGATTCTCTATGGGGTTCAGGTCAGGAGAGTTGGCAGGCCAATTGAGCACAGTAATACCATGGTCAGTAAACCATTTACCAGTGGTTTTGGCACTGTGAGCAGGTGCCAGGTCGTGCTGAAAAATGAAATCTTCATCTCCATAAAGCATTTCAGCCGATGGAAGCATGAAGTGCTCCAAAATCTCCTGATAGCTAGCTGCATTGACCCTGCCCTTGATGAAACACAGTGGACCAACACCAGCAGCTGACATGGCACCCCACACCATCACTGACTGTGGGTACTTGACACTGGACTTCAGGCATTTTGGCATTTCCTTCTCCCCAGTCTTCCTCCAGACTCTGGCACCTTGATTTCCGAATGACATGCAAAATTTGCTTTCATCAGAAAAAAAGTACTTGGGACCACTTAGCAACAGTCCAGTGCTGCTTCTCTGTAGCCCAGGTCAGGCGCTTCTGCCGCTGTTTATGGTTCAAAAGTGGCTTTACCTGGGGAATGCGGCACCTGTAGCCCATTTCCTCCACACCAGACTCAGTCCACTGCTTCCTCAGGTTCCCCAAGGTCTGGAATCGGTCCTTCTCCACAATCTTCCTCAGGGTCCGGTCACCTCTTCTCGTTGTACAGCGTTTTCTGCCACATTGTTTCCTTCCAACAGACTTACCATTGAGGTGCCTTGATACAGCACTCTGGGAACAGCCTATTTGTTGAGAAATTTCTTTCTGGGTCTTACCCTCTTGCTTGAGGGTGTCAATGATGGCCTTCTTGACATCTGTCAGGTCGCTAGTCTTACCCATGATGGGGGTTTTGAGTAATGAACCAGGCAGGGAGTTTTTAAAAGCCTCAGGTATCTTTTGCATGTGTTTAGAGTTAATTAGTTGATTCAGAAGATTAGGGTAATAGGTCGTTTAGAGAACCTTTTCTTGATATGCTAATTTATTGAGACAGGTTTTTTGGGTTATCAGGAGTTGTAGGCCAAAATCATCAGTATTAAAACAATAAAAGACCTGACAAATTTCAGTTGGTGGATAATGAATCTATAATATATGAAAGTTTAATTGTAATCATTACATTATGGTAAATAATGAAATTTAACACTATATGCTAATTTTTTGAGAAGGACCTGTATATGTGGAGAAGAAGAATACTGGAGCAATAGCCACAAAGCCTACCGCTGTGTGCACGGAAGACCCTCGCTGAATGGTGACCATGACCACCTATTCTATTCTATTCTAGATTTCATCCTTTGCCCTTACCGCCCATTATGTATTGTAGCCATTGCGCATATAGTGGTTAAGCTGCGGACACTGCTTTAATGTTCTGTTATACTAATATATGTTTATCTCACGCCCACTAGGGCTGCATTTAGCTATGTGCCAGACTTTATCCGCTACTTCTATTGTTTTTTGCGGGTTGTAGCTATAATTACAATTATTATATTAACATCTATTCTACATACTATTACTGCAGCATCGCCCTTATTGCTTAATACGAGCCAGAGTTACATTTAGAACTATATTAATATATAACTATTACAGCAATAAGAGTTTTTGTTACCTTTTCTCTGGCTTGCTGTGTGCACAGTATTGTATACTGTATATCCTGAATCCTATCATATCATGTATGTGTTTTTTAAAAAAATATTTGTTTAAATAAAATTTATACCCTTTTTATATATTGTGATTCGAGTTACTCCTATGTTTTTCTCCTGAATTCTAAACATGACATGGCGTCTGATCTCAATTCCAGCGCATTTTGCATTGAAAAGTCAAACGGCGCTCCTTCTCTTCCGAGCTCTGCCATGCACCCAAACAGTGGTTTACCCCCACATATGGGGTATCAGCGTACTCAGGACAGGACAAATTGCACAACAACTTTTGGGGTCCAATTTCTCCTGTTACCCTTGGTAAAATAAAAACAAATTGGATCTGAAGTAAATTTTTTGTGAAAAAAGTCAAATGTTCATTTTTTTAAACATTCCAAAAATTCCAGTAAAGCACCTGAAGGGTTAATAAACTTCTTGAATGTGGTTTTGAGCACCTTGAGGGGTGCAGTTTTTAGAACAGTGTCACTTTTTGGTATTTTCTATCAAATAGACCCCTCAAAGTGACTTCAAATGTGATGTGGTCCCTAAAAATTGTTGTTGTAAAAATGAGAAATTGCTGGTCAACTTTTAACCCTTCTAACTCCCTAACAAACAAAAAAATGTTGTTGAAAAATTGTGCTGATGTAAAGTAGACATGTGGGAAATGTTACTTATTAAGTATTTTGTGTGACATATCTCTGTGATTTAAGGGCATGAAAATTCAAAATTGGAAAATTTTCAACATTTTGCCCAAATTTCCGTTTTTTTCACACATAAATGCAGGTAATATCAAAGAAATTTTACCACTATCATGAAGTACAATATGTCACAAGAAAACAATGTCAAAATCACCGGGATCCGTTGAAGCGTTCCAGAGTTATAAACCTCATAAAGGGACAGTGGTCAGAATTGTAAAAATTGGCCTGGTCATTAACGTGCAAGCCACCCTCGGGGGTAAAGGGGTTAATCTAAAAATTCATGAACAAGGAGTAAAAAAATAAATAAATAATTACACATATCAGTGCAATGTGTAAAAAAAAACAAAACATACACATCTAAGGCAATAATATATTATGCCACGCGTCTGTGCTCCCTGATATATGTGGTCCTAACTACCCATCAGCTTATCCCCTTAATGACCCCAGATTTTTTCGGTTTTGCGTTTTTCTCTCCCCTTCTTCCCAGAGCCATAACTTTTTTCCATCAATATGGCCATGTGAGGGCTTATTTTTTGCGGGACAAGTTGTACTTTTGAAAGACATCATTGGTTTTAGCATGTCATGACCTAGAAACCGGGAAAAAAATTCCAAGTGCGGTGAAATTGCAAAAAAGTGAAATCCCACACTTGTTTTTTGTTTGGCTTTTTTCCAAGGTTCACTAAATGCTAAAAATGATCTGCCATTATGATTCCCCAGGTCATTACGAGTTCATAGACACCAAACATGTCTGAGTTCTTTTTTATCTAAGTGGTGAAAAAAATCCAAACTTTGCTTAAAATAAAAAAAAAATGTGCAATTTTCCGTTACCCGTAGCGTCTCCATTTTTCGGGATCTGGGGTCGGGTGAGGGCTTATTTTTTGCGTGCCGAGCTGATGTTTTTAATGATAGAACTTTGGTGCAGATACATTCTTTTGATCGCCCGTTATTACATTTTAATGCAATGTCGCGACGACCAAAAAAACTTAATTCTGGCGTTTTGAATTTTTTTCTCGCTACACCGTTTAGGGATCAGGTTAATGCTTTTTTTTATTGATAGATCTGGGCGATTCTGAATGCAGCGATATTAAATATGTGTAGGTTTGATTTTTTTGTGTTTTATTTTGAATGGGGAGAAAGGGGGGGGCGATTTAAACTTTATTTTTTTTTAATTATTTTCATATTTTTTAAAACATTTTTTTTTACTTTTGCCATGCTTCAATAGCCTCTATGGGAAGCATGGCAAGCATAGAAGCTGGCATAGCCTGATCGGCTCTGCTACATAGAAGCTTTGCTCAGATCGCTCCTATGTAGCTGAATTACAGCATTGCTATGAGCGCTGACCAAAGGGTGGCGCTCACAGCATTCTGGCATCAACAACTATAGAGGTCTTGAGGAGTCCTCTGGTTGTCATGCCGATGTATCGCTGACCCCCGATTACGTGACAGTGGTCGGCGATGAGCTCATTTCCGCTCCAATGGCCGGAAGCGCTAGTTAAATGCCGCTGTCAGTGTTTCACAGCGGCATTTAACTAGTTAACAGCGGCGGGTGGATCGCGACTCCACCCACCGCTATTGCGGACACATGTCAGCTGTACAAAACAGCTGACATACCCGGCTTTGATGCGGGCTCACCGCCGCAGCCCGCATCAAAGCAAGGGTACTGTCCTCGGACGTACTATCCCGTCCGAGGAGAGAAAGGGGTTAAAGTCCGCACCCGCGAACATGTCTTGGATATACAAGCTGCAAAGGAAATTGGTGATATTTCCCAACTTAAAACAATCCCTAAACACTTTAAGTTATACCACAAAAGTATTAGGAATTGTTATGATCACATACAATGAAAGGGGTGGTAAAATAAGCATCCACTTGGCAAGGTTGGAGGCTAGATGGATATGGACCCTGGGAACTGTTTCCCCGGGTGGTCTTAATGAAAACTTGAATTCTGCTTCTTTTTTGTGAACCATTACCAATGTCTCTGTGAAATCAAATTAATTACATTTCATAGTTTTCAATATCTTTTATTTTATTTTTTATTATATTATTTAGTTTGTATTTGTATATTTTACATTTTAATTAATATTTTTATATTTATGTTTAGATCATGCTTTCATGTGTGACTTACCATCAGGGAGATCGTTTTTGAAGTCCCTGTTGTCCCCTGCTGCTGTGCCTTCTTGGGATGTTCCCTTTCAAGGGATGTTCTTCTGTGATGGATTTGTGCTATCCATTTTTTACCTATTGCTATACGAGATAATACATATTATTACTCTATTGTGTTCCACATATTATTTCTCACTTTTTCTGCATATTGGTGCTTTATGGACTATTTATGTATACCTCTAGTTTCCTATTCCTTACAAATTTTTGTTAGATTTTTCTTCTAATTATTTATTTTTCATTATTTATTTTATTTTTTAATATTTTTATTTCTACTTACCGTATTTTTTATTTTTTGATTAATCATTTGGAATTATTTTTATCTTTTATATATTTCTTTTATATACCGTATATTTTTTCATTTTTTATTTTCTCCTTTTGTCATTTTTTCCATTTTCATCATATTATATTTACTTACATATATATATGATCCTTCCTTTTATGTCACATATGCATCAATTGCTTATTTTCCCCTTATTTTTTTCCATCTTATGTTCACTTTATCCACATACGTACATTATTGTCCTTATATATGTGCCCTTTTGATGATGGCTTATCTTCATTTACACACATTCCTTAATTACGGTAAATCATTATTTTTGTTCATCATGTCACAATTATTTTTTCTTTTAATTTAATAAGTAGGTATGGTCTTTTCTAAGCACGAGACAATATATTCTGGGGAGTGCGCTGTGCTGGGAATTTGACAAGTCATGTCACGGGTATTGATCCCATTTTTCACTCTCTGCACCTTGTCTCTGTTTTTTCTTATCAGTTCACTATATTGCACTATGACTGTGTTTTCCCATATTGATGGTATTTTTTTTTTTATTTTTTTTTTACACATTGCTATCGTTACACTGGCTGCCCATTCATTACAGGATACAATTCAAAGTACTTGTTCTCACCCACAAAGCTCTCCACAGTGCGGCACCCCCTTACATCTCCTCCCTCATTTCTGTCTATCGGCCTAACCGACCTCTGCGCTCTGCAAATGACTTTCGACTAACCTCTGCACTAATCCGTACCTCCCACTCCCGACTCCAAGACTTCTCCCGTGCTGCGCCAATCCTCTGGAATGCTCTACCCCAAGACATTAGGACCATCCACAACTTGCATAGCTTTAGGCGCTCGCTCAAAACACATTTGTTCAGAGCGGCCTATCACGTTCCCTAATCAAACTCATTTTATGTTTTTGTGCGTGTGTAACCCATTCACTACTTCCATCTACCCCCACCCCCGGAAGATGGCTGGACCATCATTGTAAATACACCATTGTAAATACACACCTGTGCTTTGTATCTCCCCACCTCATTGTAGATTGTAAGCTCTCACGAGCAGGGTCATCTTATTTTGTCTTATTTTTGCTTTATTACTGTATTCTTAACGTTGTTACCTATGACTGTTGTGTTTGAAACTGTTAAACTGTAAAGCGCTGCGGAATATGTTGGCGCTATATAAATAAAGATTATTATTATTATTATTATATGTGGAATTATTTATTAATTTTTTTACTCCTTGTTCATGAATTTTTATATTAATATTTGTATATGTTTGGGATTTTTTTATACCTGGATCATTTTTATGATTAGTAGATTTAATTAATTTTTTGGCCCGTCATACCTATGTTTTAGAATAATATTTTTATCAGTTGTCATTTATCTATTTATCCGAGCACATTCACTTGTTTTTAATATTTAGTACTACTAGTTACCATTTGTATAAATAAAGGCATTTTAATTTAATTACTTGTGGTCCGTTCTATTATTTTTATAGGTCCTATGTTTTGGGATGATCCCTTTTAGTTCACAATTGAGTGGTTTCCACTTTTTCCTTTCAGTATACACTACCGCTCAAAAGTTTAGGGTCACTTAGAAATTTCCTTATTTTTGAAAGAAAAGCAGTTTTTTCCAATGAAGCTAACATTAAATGATTCAGAAATACACTCAATACATTGTTAATGAGGTAAATGACTATTCTATCTGCAAACGTCTGGTTTGTAATGCAATATCTTCATAGGTACAGTGGGGCAAAAAAGTATTTAGTCATTCAGCAATAGTGCAAGTTCCACCACTTAAAAAGATGAGAGGCGTCTGTAATTTACATCATAGGTAGACCTCAACTATGGGAGACAAACTGAGAAATAAAAATCCAGAAAATCATATTGTCTGTTTTTTTATCATTTTATTTGCATTTATTTGCATTTTATTTGTCAGAAACAAAGAATCAAGATTTCTGGCTCACAGACCTGTAACTTCTTCTTTAAGAGTCTCCTCTTTCCTCCACTCATTACCTGTAGTAATGGCACCTGTTTAAATTTGTTATCAGTATAAAAAGACACCTGTGCACACCCTCAAACAGTCTGACTCCAAACTCCACTATGGTGAAGACCAAAGAGCTGTCAAAGGACACCAGAAACAAAATTGTAGCCCTGCACCAGGCTGGGAAGACTGAATCTGCAATAGCCAACCAGCTTGGAGTGAAGAAATCAACAGTGGGAGCAATAATTAGAAAATGGAAGACATTCAAGACCACTAATAATCTCCCTCGATCTGGGGCTCCACGCAAAATCCCACCCCGTGGGGTCAGAATGATCACAAGAACGGTGAGCAAAAATCCCAGAACCACGCGGGGGGACCTAGTGAATTAACTGCAGAGAGCTGGGACCAATGTAACAAGGCCTACCATAAGTAACACACTACGCCACCATGGACTCAGATCCTGCAGTGCCAGACGTGTCCCACTGCTTAAGCCAGTACATGTCCGGGCCCGTCTGAAGTTTGCTAGAGAGCATTTGGATGATCCAGAGGAGTTTTGGGAGAATGTCCTATGGTCTGATGAAACCAAACTGGAACTGTTTGGTAGAAACACAACTTGTCGTGTTTGGAGGAAAAAGAATACTGAGTTGCATCCATCAAACACCATACCTACTGTAAAGCATGGTGGTGGAAACATCATGCTTTGGGGCTGTTTCTCTGCAAAGGGGCCAGGACGACTGATCCGGGTACATGAAAGAATGAATGGGGCCATGTATCGTGAGATTTTGAGTGCAAACCTCCTTCCATCAGCAAGGGCATTGAAGATGAAACGTGGCTGGGTCTTTCAACATGACAATGATCCAAAACACACCACCAGGGCAACGAAGGAGTGGCTTCGTAAGAAGCATTTCAAGGTCCTGGAGTGGCCTAGCCAGTCTCCAGATCTCAACCCTATAGAAAACCTTTGGAGGGAGTTGAAAGTCCGTGTTGCCAAGCGAAAAGCCAAAAACATCACTGCTCTAGAGGAGATCTGCATGGAGGAATGGGCCAACATACCAACAACAGTGTGTGTAAACCTTGTGAAGACTTACAGAAAACGTTTGACCTCTGTCATTGCCAACAAAGGATATATTACAAAGTATTGAGATGAAATTTTGTTTCTGACCAAATACTTATTTTCCACCATAATATGCAAATAAAATGATAAAAAAAACAGACAATGTGATTTTCTGGATTTTTTTTTCTCAGTTTGTCTCCCATAGTTGAGGTCTACCTATGATGTAAATTACAGACGCCCCTCATCTTTTTAAGTGGTGGAACTTGCACTACTGCTGAATGACTAAATACTTTTTTGCCCCACTGTATATAGAGGCCCATTTACAACAACCATCACTCCAGTGTTCTTATGGTACTTTGTGTTTGCTAGCTGTGTAAGAAGGCTAATGGATGGTTAGAATACCCTCGAAAACCCTTGTGCAAGTATGTTAGCACAGCTGAAAACAGTTTGGCTGATTAGTGAACCTATAAACCTGACCTTCTTTTGAGCTAGGTGAGAATCTGGAGCATTACATTTGTTGGTTCCATTAAACTCTCAAGATGGCCAAAAAAAATAACTTTCATGTGAAACTCGACAGTCTATTTTTGTTCTTAGAAATGAAGGCTATTCCATGCGAGAAATTGCCAAGAAACTGAAGATTTCCTACAACGGTGTGTACTACTCCCTTCATAGGAGAGCACAAACAATATTCAAAAAGGGGACAAAAACTGAACTCGGTAATTATAGGCCAGTAAGCTTAACCTCTACTGTGGGTAAAATCCTGGAGGGTTTTCTAAGAGATGCTATACTGGAGTATCTGAAGAGGAATAACCTCATGACCCAGTATCAGCATGGGTTTACTAGGGACCGTTCATGTCAGACTAATTTGATCAGCTTCTATGAAGAGGTAAGTTCCGACCTGGACCAAGGGAACCCAGTAGATGTAGTGTATATGGACTTTTCAAAAGCTTTTGATACGGTGCCACACAAAAGGTTCATACATAAAATGAGAATAATGGGGAAAGGGAAACATATGTGTAAGTGGGTTGAGAGCTGGCTCAGGGATAGGAAACAAAGGGTGGGTATTAATGGAGCACACTCGGACTGGGTCGCGGTTAGCAGTGGGGTACCACAGGGGTCAGTATTAGGCCCTCTTCTTTTTAACATATTTATTAATGACCTTGTAGGGGGCATTCAGAGTAGAATTTCAATATTTGTAGATGACACTAAACTCTGCAGGGTAATTAATACAGGGGAGGACAATTTTATATTACTGGATGATTTATGTAAACTAGAAGCTTGGGCCGATAAATGGCAAATAAGCTTTAATGGGGATAAATGTAAGGTGGGTAGAAGTAATGCACTTGGCTAGAAGTAATAAGATGTATAACTATGTGCTTAATTCTAAAACTCTGGGCAAAACCATCAATGAAAAAGACCTGGGTGTATGGGTGGATGACAAACTCATATTCAGTGGCCAGTGTCAGGCAGCTGCTACAAAGGCAAATAAAATAATGGGATGTATTAAAAGAGGCATAGATGCTCATGAGGAGAACATAATTTTACCTCTATACAAGTCACTAGTTCGACCACACTTAGAATACTGTGCACAGTTCTGGTCTCCGGTGTATAAGAAAGACATAGCTGAACTAGAGTGGGTGCAGAGAAGAGCGACCAAGGTTATTAGAGGACTGGGGGGTCTGCAATACCAAGATAGGTTATTACACTTGGGGCTATTTAGTTTGGAAAAACGAAGACTAAGGGGTGATCTTATTTTAATGTATAAATATATGAGGGGACAGTACAAAGACCTTTCGGATGATCTTTTTAATCATAGACCTGAGACAGGGACAAGGGGGCATCCTCTACGTCTGGAGGAAAGAAGGTTTAAGCATAATAAAAGATGCAGATTCTTTACTGTAAGAGCAGTGAGACTATGGAACTCTCTGCCGTATTCTACTATATAATTGTCTAAGGGGTACTTCCGTCTGTCTGTCTGTCTGTCCTGGATATTCATTCGCTGATTGGTCTTGCCAGCTGCCTGTCATGGCTGCCACGACCAATCAGCGATGGCCACAGTCCAATTAGTCCCTCCCCTACTCCACTGCAGTCACTGCCCAGCGCTTGCTCCATACTCCCCGCAGTCACCGCTCACACAGGGTTAATGCCAGCGGTAACGGACCGCGTTATGCTGCTGATAACTCACTCCATTACCGCCGCTATTAACCCTGTGTGACCAAGTTTTTCCTATTGACGCTGCCTCTGCAGCGTCAATAGTAAAAGGATCTAATGTTAAAAATAATAAAAAAAATAAAAAATCATTATATACTCACCTTCCGCCGCCTTTTCCCGCTCCTCGCGACCCTCCGGTATCCGCTCCGTGCAAGCGGCAGGTTCCGGTGGCAAGGATCGTATGGGAGAAGGATCTGCCATGACGTCACGGTCATGTGACTGCGACGTCATCACACCCTGGGACCGGAAGCTGCCGCCTGTACCGCGCACAGGCGACAGAACTACAAGTATGGTGAGTATGCTAGAACTACAACGGGCCCTCAGATCGGAAGGTGAGTATGTTTATTTTTTAACCTGTGACATACGTGGCTGGGCAATATACTACGTGGCTCTGTGCTGTATACTACATCGCTCTGCAATATACTACGTCACTGGGCAATATACTACGTGGCTGGGCAATATACTACGTGGCTGGGCAATATACTACGTGGCTGGGCTATATACTACGTGTCTGGGCTATATAATACGTGGCTGGGCTATATACTATGTGGCTGGGCTATATACTACGTCGCTGTGCAATATACTACGTCACTGGGCAATATACTACGTGTCTGGGCAAAATACTACGTCACTGGGCAATATACTACGTGTCTGAGCAATATACTACGTGTCTGGGCAATATACTACGTGGCTGGGCAATATACTACGTCACTGGGCAATATACTACGTCACTGGGCAATATACTACGTGTCTTGGCAATATACTACGTGGCTGGGCAATATACTACGTGGCTGGGCAATATACTACGTGGGCTGTGCAATATACTACGTGAACATGCATATTCTAGAATACCCGATGCGTTAGAATCGGGCCACCATCTAGTGATGTTATAATGAGTGATTCATTACTTAAATTTAAGAGGGGACTGGATACCTTTCTGGAAAAGTATAATGTTACAGGGTGTATATACTAGATTCCTTGATAGGGCGTTGATCCAGGGAACTAGTCTGATTGCCGTATGTGGAGTCGGGAAGGAATTTTTTCCCCAATGTGGAGCTTACTCTTTGCCACATGTTTTTTTTTTGCCTTCCTCTGGATCAACATGTTAGGGCATGTTAGGTTAGGCTATGGGTTGAACTAAATGGACTTAAAGTCTTCCTTTAACCTTAATAACTATGTAACTATGTGACTATGTAAACAGGCTCTAACCAGAGTAGAAAGAGAAGTGGGAGGCCCCGCTGCACAACTGAGTAACAAGACAAGTACATTAGAGTCTGCAGTTTGAAAAATCGAAGCCTCACAGGTCCTCAACTGGCAGCTTCATTAAATATTACACGCAAAACGCCAGTGTCAATGTCTATAGTGAAGAGGCGAGTCCAGGATGCTGGCCTTCAGGGCAGAGCGGCAAAGAAAAAGCCATATCTAAGACTGGCTAATAAGGAAAAGATCAATATGGGCAAAAGAACACAAACATTGGACAGAGGAAGATTGAAAAAAAGTGTTATGGACAGACGAATCCAAGTCTGAGGTGCTTGGATCACACAGAAGAACATTTGTGAGATGCAGAACAACTGAAAAGATGCTGGAAGACAGCCTGACGCCATCTGTCAAGCATGGTGGAGGTAATGTGATGGTCTGGGTTTGCTTTGGTGCTGGTAAAGTGGGAGATTTGTACAAGGTAAAAGGGATATTTAATAAGGAAGGCTATCACTCCATTTTGCAACGCCATGCCATACCCTGTGGACAGCGCTTGATTGGAGCCAATTTCATCCTACAACAGGACAATGACCCAAAGCACACCTCCAAATTATGCAACAACTATTTAGGGAAGAAGCCGGCAGCTGGTATTCTATCTGTAATGGAGTGGCCAGTGCAGTCACCGGATCTCAGCCCCATTGAGCTGTTGTGGGAGCAGCTTGACCGTATGGTGCAAAAAGTGCCCATCAAGCCAAACCAACTTGTGTGAGGGGCTTCTTGAAGCATGGGGGGAAATTTCTCCAGAATACCTCAGCAAATTAACTGCCAGAATGCCAAAGGTCTGCAATGCTGGAAATGCTGCAAAGTGAGCATTCTTTCACGAAAGCAAAGTTTGAAGGAGAAAATTATTATTTCAAATAAAAATCTTTTTTCGAACTTTGTCAATGTCTGGACTAGATTTTACATTCATTTGGCAACTCATTGGATTAATAAAAGTATGAGATTTCATAGAAAACACAAAATTGTCTGGGTGACTCTAAACTTTTGAACGGTAGTGTACCTGGTAATCTAAATGTATATAATTAATATATTTTTAATCCATCTTTTGGTACTATTGATTATTGTGGGTTCCTCAGGTGTGTTGCTATTTTTGATTAACCTATGGTTAGGGCTATGTTTAGGTCTACTAGGTAACTAAAGTTAGGATTAGGGCTGTGGCTAGGTCTGCTAGGCTACTAAGGTTAGAATTGTGGCTATGGTTAGGCCTATAGTTAGATCTAAAGGTTAGGGCTAGGGTTAAGACTACAGGTTAGGACTATAGGTAGGACTAGGGTTAGGGCTACTAGACTATTAAAAGTAGGGTTAGGGCTAGGACAAGAGATTAGGGCTAGAGTTAGGGCACTAGAGTTAGGATTAGGGCTATGGTTAGGCCTAGGACTAGAGGTTAGGGCTAGAGCTACTAGGGTTAGGGCTATGGCTAGAGCTAGGACTAAAGGTTAGGGCTAGGGTTAGGGCTACTAGGGTTAGGATTAGGGCTATGGTTAGGGCTAGGACTAAAGGTTAGGGCTGGGTTAGGGCTATTAGGCTTAGAATTAGGGCTATGGTTAGGGCTAGGACTAAAGGTTAGGGCTGGGGTAGGGCTACTAGGGTTAGGATTAGGGCTATGGCTAGGACTAAAGGTTAGGGCTGGGTTAGGGCTACTAGGGTTAAGATTAGGGCTATGGTTAGGACTAGCAGTAAGGGCTAATAGGATTAGGGCTATGGTTAGAACTAGGACTAGAGCTTAGGGCAAGAGTTAGTGCTACTATGGTTAGGATTATGGTTATGTTAGGACTAGGATTAGAAGTTAGGGCTAGAGTTAGAGCTACTAGGGCTAAGATAATGGCCATGGTTATGACTAGGACTAGAGGTTAGAGATTAGGGTTAGTGCTACTAGGGTTAGGATTAGGGCTATGGTTAGCACTAGAGGTAAGGACTACTAGGATTAGGGCTATGGTTAGGGCTAGGACTAGAGGTTAGGGCTAGGGCTACTAGGCTTAGGATTAGGGCTAAGGTTAGGGCTAGGACTAGAAGTTAGGGCTAGGACTAGAAGTTATGGCTAGGGCTAGGACTAGAGGTTGGGGCTATGCTTAGGGCTAGGATTACAAGTTAGAACTAGAGGTTAAAGCTACTAGGGATAGGATTAGGGCTATGGCTAGGGCTAGGACTACACTGTGTGCAGAATTATTAGGCAAGTTGTATTTTAGAGGATTATTTTTATTATTGATCAACAACTATGTTCTCAATCAACCCAAAAGACTGGGTTGGAAATCAAGGTCCCAGAGTCTGAGTCTGGAGGAAGAGTGGAGAGGCCACAATCCAAGCTGCTGGAGGTCTAGTGTGAAGATTCCAGAATCAGTGATGGTTTCGGGAGCCATGTCATCTGCTGGTGTAGGTCCACTGTGTTTTATCAAGGCCAATGTCAGCGCAGCCGTCTACAAGGAAATTTTAGAGCACTTCATGCCTCCCTCTGCCAACAAGCTTTTTGGAGATGGAAATTTTATTCTCCAGCAGGACTTGGCCCCTGTCCACACTGCCAAAAGTACCAATACCTGGTTTACAAACAACAGTATCACTGTACTTGATTGGCAGCAAACTCGCCTGACCTTAACCTCAGAGAATCTATGGAGTATTGACAAGAGGAAGATGAGACACCAGACCCAACAATGCAGAGGAGCTGAAGGCTGCTATCAAAGCAACCTGGGCTTCCATAACCCCTCAGCAGGGCCACAGGCTGATCGCCTCCATGCCATGCCACATTGATGCAGTAATTGATGCAAAAGGAACCACGACCAAGTATTGAGTGCATTTACTGAACATACATTTCAGTAGGCCAACATTTTGGATGTTAAAAGAATTTTTCCAAGCTGGTGTTATAAAGTATTCTAATTTACTGAGATAATGACTTTTGGGTTTTCATTGGCTGTAAGTAGGGTTGAGCGACTTTCATTTTTTTAAGATCGAGTAGGGTTTTGGGAAACCCGATTTTGTCCAGAGTCGAGTCGAGTGCAGTCGGCCGATTATCGCTAAAAGTCGGGGATCGACCGAAACACGAAACCCAATGCAAGTCAATGGGGAAGCATAGTCGGCAGTGAGTGGAGGCCAGGAAAACACCTACAGTGCCCATTTTAATGCCAAAAACATCCATTCTTGTTTCTGAAGCTTGTCAATCTTAATTAACTTTATAATAATAGTTGGGCATAGGGAATTGGGGGTCATTTGGCAAAAGTTGTGGGGGGAGTAGGGCCGGCTCAAGTTTTTCGTGGGCCCAGGAAATGCGGACTACGTCACGGCGGTGTTGCAGGGAAAGGTAAGTATTTAAAAGTTGCAAGTGCTGTGATCCTGAGCAAGCAGGGGGGGGGCCCACTCGTTCGCATTGCCACTGGCACAGGGCCCCTCAAAGTACGGCGGTGTGTTTGCATGGCGGGGGCGCCTCCCACCAGCAGCGACACTTTTGCGTACTCTGAGGGGCCCTGTGCCAGTGACGTCGCCAACGAGTATGCCCCCCCACCTGATGAAGGAACCTGCACTTTCATCTGCACCTTCCTCTTTGTCCCTGTGTAAGGTGGTATAACATGCGGGAAGGGGAACCTTACTTTCAGCAGGGACAGATTCTGGCTGTGTAGAGTACAAGGGGAATGTAGTGGTCTAGGTCAATGTACCAGCAGACTCATTTAGCAGTGGCTGGGCAATGGGCAGGATGAGGAGGAAACAGATATAGGGCCAAAGAATAAAGTAGGCTACATGCAGTTCAAAATTGGTAACAGGACTAAACAGGCGGCATTGCTTTGTTCAGTGGAGTAGCAAACCCAAGAGCAGCAGACACTGTTTCAAGGGCCTAACCACACTAGTAGGCCAAATGCAGTTTAATATCTGATAGTATAGGGCGAAAGCCAGAATGTGGAAGCTCAGCTTTGTTCAGTTGAGGACAACACCAGGGAGTGGCAGACACCTTTAGTAGGCCGGAAAAGCCTATTGCATTTTTTAAAATGGTAATTTGGAGCAGAAGGTTGAAGCTCAGCTTTATTTAGTTGAGGGCAACACCAGGGAGGGGCAGAAGCCGTTAGTAGGCCCTAACCACCATTTTTGTTTTAAAACCACTTAATGAGAGCCGGAAGGTTGAAGCTCAGCTTTATTTAGTTGAGGACAACACCAGGGAGGGGCAGAAGCCGTTAGTAGGCCCTAACCACCATTTTTTTTTTTAAAACCACATAATGAGAGCCGGAAGGTTGAAGCTCAGCTTTATTTAGTTGAGGACAACACCAGGGAGGGGCAGAAGCCGTTAGTAGGCCCTAACCACCATTTTTGTTTTAAAACCACTTAATGAGAGCCGGAAGGTTGAAGCTCAGCTTTATTTAGTTGAGGACAACACCAGGGAGGGGCAGAAGCCGTTAGTAGGCCCTAACCACCATTTTTTTTTTTAAAACCACATAATGAGAGCCGGAAGGTTGAAGCTCAGCTTTATTTAGTTGAGGACAACACCAGGGAGGGGCAGAAGCCGTTAGTAGGCCCTAACCACCATTTTTGTTTTAAAACCACTTAATGAGAGCCGGAAGGTTGAAGCTCAGCTTTATTTAGTTGAGGACAACACCAGGGAGGGGCAGAAGCCGTTAGTAGGCCCTAACCACCATTTTTGTTTTAAAACCACTTAATGAGAGCCGGAAGGTTGAAGCTCAGCTTTATTTAGTTGAGGACAACACCAGGGAGGGGCAGAAGCCGTTAGTAGGCCCTAACCACCATTTTTGTTTTAAAACCACTTAATGAGAGCCGGAAGGTTGAAGCTCAGCTTTATTTAGTTGAGGACAACACCAGGGAGGGGCAGAAGCCGTTAGTAGGCCCTAACCACCATTTTTTTTTTAAAACCACTTAATGAGAGCCGGAAGGTTGAAGCTCAGCTTTATTTAGTTGAGGACAACACCAGGGAGGGGCAGAAGCCGTTAGTAGGCCCTAACCACCATTTTTTTTTTTAAAACCACATAATGAGAGCCGGAAGGTTGAAGCTCAGCTTTATTTAGTTGAGGACAACACCAGGGAGGGGCAGAAGCCGTTAGTAGGCCCTAACCACCATTTTTGTTTTAAAACCACTTAATGAGAGCCGGAAGGTTGAAGCTCAGCTTTATTTAGTTGAGGACAACACCAGGGAGGGGCAGAAGCCGTTAGTAGGCCCTAACCACCATTTTTGTTTTAAAACCACATAATGAGAGCCGGAAGGTTGAAGCTCAGCTTTATTTAGTTGAGGACAACACCAGGGAGGGGCAGAAGCCGTTAGTAGGCCCTAACCACCATTTTTGTTTTAAAACCACTTAATGAGAGCCGGAAGGTTGAAGCTCAGCTTTATTTAGTTGAGGACAACACCAGGGAGGGGCAGAAGCCGTTAGTAGGCCCTAACCACCATTTTTTTTTTTAAAACCACATAATGAGAGCCGGAAGGTTGAAGCTCAGCTTTATTTAGTTGAGGACAACACCAGGGAGGGGCAGAAGCCGTTAGTAGGCCCTAACCACCATTTTTGTTTTAAAACCACTTAATGAGAGCCGGAAGGTTGAAGCTCAGCTTTATTTAGTTGAGGACAACACCAGGGAGGGGCAGAAGCCGTTAGTAGGCCCTAACCACCATTTTTGTTTTAAAACCACATAATGAGAGCCGGAAGGTTGAAGCTCAGCTTTATTTAGTTGAGGACAACACCAGGGAGGGGCAGAAGCCGTTAGTAGGCCCTAACCACCATTTTTGTTTTAAAACCACTTAATGAGAGCCGGAAGGTTGAAGCTCAGCTTTATTTAGTTGAGGACAACACCAGGGAGGGGCAGAAGCCGTTAGTAGGCCCTAACCACCATTTTTGTTTTAAAACCACATAATGAGAGCCGGAAGGTTGAAGCTCAGCTTTATTTAGTTGAGGACAACACCAGGGAGGGGCAGAAGCCGTTAGTAGGCCCTAACCACCATTTTTGTTTTAAAACCACTTAATGAGAGCCGGAAGGTTGAAGCTCAGCTTTATTTAGTTGAGGACAACACCAGGGAGGGGCAGAAGCCGTTAGTAGGCCCTAACCACCATTTTTTTTTTTAAAACCACATAATGAGAGCCGGAAGGTTGAAGCTCAGCTTTATTTAGTTGAGGACAACACCAGGGAGGGGCAGAAGCCGTTAGTAGGCCCTAACCACCATTTTTGTTTTAAAACCACTTAATGAGAGCCGGAAGGTTGAAGCTCAGCTTTATTTAGTTGAGGACAACACCAGGGAGGGGCAGAAGCCGTTAGTAGGCCCTAACCACCATTTTTTTTTTTAAAACCACATAATGAGAGCCGGAAGGTTGAAGCTCAGCTTTATTTAGTTGAGGACAACACCAGGGAGGGGCAGAAGCCGTTAGTAGGCCCTAACCAAAGTTGAAGGCCAAATGCAGTTTAATTTCTGATACTATAGGCCGAAAGCCAGAAGGTGGAAGTTCCGATTTAGACAGTGGAGGACAATTTGAATTAGGGACTGCAGACAGACTTAGTAGGCTGTCCCCTGTGGACCATGCATCCACCACATTAACCCATTGCGCCGTAATGGACACGTAATCTTCCGTGGCCATGCCTACAGGTCCATGCGTCTGTTGTCAGGTGCACCTTTGTACTCACAGATTGCCAGAGTGCATGGACAATGCGGTCTTCTACATGCTGGTGGAGGGTTGGGATGGCTTTTCTCGCAAAAGAAGTGTCGACTGGTTAGCTTGTAGCGTGGTACAGCGTAGTCCATCATGGCCTTATTAATAGTAAATAAAATATATAACTAGGCTCTATGAACTTTTAAATAGGTTCCAGGGGTACACGGGCAGCATTGGTGTGGTCAGTGGAGGAGTATTGCAAGTAGGGGCTGCAGACAGGCTATCAAAGGCCTAAAATAACAAACAGTAGGCAGTCATGGCAGTTTTACATCGGTTACATGGATACACAGGCAGGCACTCCAGGCAGCATTGTGGTCAGTGGAGGAGTATTGCAAGTAGGGGCCGCAGACAGGCTATCAAAGGCCTAAAATAACAAACAATAGGCTCATGGCAGTTTCACAGCGGTTACATGGATACACGGGCAGGCAGCTTGGTGGTGGTGAGTGGAGGAGTATTTAAAGTAGGGACCGCAGACAGGCTTCAAAGGCCTAACATAAGAAAATGGGCTGGCTGTAGGCACTTTATAATTGGTTCCAGGGGTACACGGGCAGCAGTGGTCTGGTCAGTGGAGGAGTATTTAAAGTAGGGACCGCAGACAGGCTTCAAAGGCCTAACATAAGAAAATGGGCTGGCTGTAGGCACTTTATAATTGGTTCCAGGGGTACACGGGCAGCAGTGGTCTGGTCAGTGGAGGAGTATTTAAAGTAGGGACCGCAGACAGGCTTCAAAGGCCTAACATAAGAAAATGGGCTGGCTGTAGGCACTTTATAATTGGTTCCAGGGGTACACGGGCAGCAGTGGTCTGGTCAGTGGAGGAGTATTTAAAGTAGGGACCGCAGACAGGCTATCAAAGGCCTAACATAACAAACAATAGGCTCATGGCAGTTTCACAGCGGTTACATGGATACACGGGCAGGCAGCTTGGTGGTGAGTGGAGGAGTATTTAAAGTAGGGACCGCAGACAGGCTATCAAAGGCCTAAAATAACAAACAATAGGCTCATGGCAGTTTTACAGCGGTTACATGGATAAACAGGCAGCTTGGTGGTGAGTGGAGGAGTATTTAAAGTAGGGACCGCAGACAGGCTATCAAAGGCCTAAAATAACAAACAATAGGCTCATGGCAGTTTCACAGCGGTTACATGGATACACGGGCAGGCAGCTTGGTGGTGGTGAGTGGAGGAGTATTTAAAGTAGGGACCGCAGACAGGCTTCAAAGGCCTAACATAAGAAAATGGGCTGGCTGTAGGCACTTTATAATTGGTTCCAGGGGTACACGGGCAGCAGTGGTCTGGTCAGTGGAGGAGTATTTAAAGTAGGGACCGCAGACAGGCTATCAAAGGCCTAAAATAACAAACAATAGGCTCATGGCAGTTTCACAGCGGTTACATGGATACACGGGCAGGCAGCTTGGTGGTGGTGAGTGGAGGAGTATTTAAAGTAGGGACCGCAGACAGGCTTCAAAGGCCTAACATAAGAAAATGGGCTGGCTGTAGGCACTTTATAATTGGTTCCAGGGGTACACGGGCAGCAGTGGTCTGGTCAGTGGAGGAGTATTTAAAGTAGGGACCGCAGACAGGCTATCAAAGGCCTAAAATAACAAACAATAGGCTCATGGCAGTTTCACAGCGGTTACATGGATACACGGGCAGGCAGCTTGGTGGTGGTGAGTGGAGGAGTATTTAAAGTAGGGACCGCAGACAGGCTTCAAAGGCCTAACATAAGAAAATGGGCTGGCTGTAGGCACTTTATAATTGGTTCCAGGGGTACACGGGCAGCAGTGGTCTGGTCAGTGGAGGAGTATTTAAAGTAGGGACCGCAGACAGGCTTCAAAGGCCTAACATAAGAAAATGGGCTGGCTGTAGGCACTTTATAATTGGTTCCAGGGGTACACGGGCAGCAGTGGTCTGGTCAGTGGAGGAGTATTTAAAGTAGGGACCGCAGACAGGCTATCAAAGGCCTAAAATAACAAACAATAGGCTCATGGCAGTTTTACAGCGGTTACATGGATACACAGGCAGCTTGGTGGTGAGTGGAGGAGTATTTAAAGTAGGGACCGCAGACAGGCTATCAAAGGCCTAAAATAACAAACAATAGGCTCATGGCAGTTTCACAGTGGTTACATGGATACACGGGCAGGCAGCTTGGTGGTGGTGAGTGGAGGAGTATTTAAAGTAGGGACCGCAGACAGGCTTCAAAGGCCTAACATAAGAAAATGGGCTGGCTGTAGGCACTTTATAATTGGTTCCAGGGGTACACGGGCAGCAGTGGTCTGGTCAGTGGAGGAGTATTTAAAGTAGGGACCGCAGACAGGCTATCAAAGGCCTAAAATAACAAACAATAGGCTCATGGCAGTTTTACAGCGGTTACATGGATAAACAGGCAGCTTGGTGGTGAGTGGAGGAGTATTTAAAGTAGGGACCGCAGACAGGCTATCAAAGGCCTAAAATAACAAACAATAGGCTCATGGCAGTTTCACAGCGGTTACATGGATACACGGGCAGGCAGCTTGGTGGTGGTGAGTGGAGGAGTATTTAAAGTAGGGACCGCAGACAGGCTTCAAAGGCCTAACATAAGAAAATGGGCTGGCTGTAGGCACTTTATAATTGGTTCCAGGGGTACACGGGCAGCAGTGGTCTGGTCAGTGGAGGAGTATTTAAAGTAGGGACCGCAGACAGGCTATCAAAGGCCTAAAATAACAAACAATAGGCTCATGGCAGTTTTACAGCGGTTACATGGATACACAGGCAGCTTGGTGGTGAGTGGAGGAGTATTTAAAGTAGGGACCGCAGACAGGCTATCAAAGGCCTAAAATAACAAACAATAGGCTCATGGCAGTTTCACAGCGGTTACATGGATACACGGGCAGGCAGCTTGGTGGTGGTGAGTGGAGGAGTATTTAAAGTAGGGACCGCAGACAGGCTTCAAAGGCCTAACATAAGAAAATGGGCTGGCTGTAGGCACTTTATAATTGGTTCCAGGGGTACACGGGCAGCAGTGGTCTGGTCAGTGGAGGAGTATTTAAAGTAGGGACCGCAGACAGGCTTCAAAGGCCTAACATAAGAAAATGGGCTGGCTGTAGGCACTTTATAATTGGTTCCAGGGGTACACGGGCAGCAGTGGTCTGGTCAGTGGAGGAGTATTTAAAGTAGGGACCGCAGACAGGCTATCAAAGGCCTAACATAACAAACAATAGGCTCATGGCAGTTTCACAGCGGTTACATGGATACACGGGCAGGCAGCTTGGTGGTCAGTGGAGGAGTATTTAAAGTAGGGACCGCAGACAGGCTATCAAAGGCCTAAAATAACAAACAATAGGCTCATGGCAGTTTTACAGCGGTTACATGGATACACAGGCAGCTTGGTGGTGAGTGGAGGAGTAGTGCAAGGAGTGTCTGTCCCAGTACTCCCAAAATATAAATAGATGTTAATGTCTCGCAAAACAACCAAAACAAAAAAAAAAGGTGGCATACTTAGGTACAGGGGTGGGCTCATCTACTGAGTTTCTGACATAGTAATTTGGCAGTAACTATTTAATGGTGCCAATATAGGACACAGACACAGACTACTTTAAGTTGCATCATAGATGTCTACAAATTTGTATTGTCAGTGCCAGACATTGAATGATGTCAGCGAATAGACTAAAGATTGGTGGAGCTGTGCGACATAATTTTGCACGTGGTAGAGCACATTTTGAGCTGGGGTAGGGGGGAACTCTCTTGAGGCCGGCGGGACCGCCCCAGGGCCCCTCATGTTACAACGGTGTGTCTGACGTTGGGTGCGCACCACCACCGCCAGAGACACTACATTGTACTATGAGGGACCCAGTAGCAATGCCGTCAACCAAAAGCGAGCACACCCACCTCTTCAGACAAACAGCAGTCTCACGGGTGCTTGCGCCAAGTCGCGATACCACGGCCCCGTGTGGGGAGTTTTGCCATTTAGGGAGGTGTAAACATGTCGTATGCTGTACAATCAGCTGCAGCAAATTAGACATTAGAAAAGTAATTCACAGGCAAGAGCTTTTCATAGGAAAGCTAGGTGTCGGCCGGGCAAGGTGGGGCAAAAGATTTCGAAATCCAGTTGTGGTTCATTTTAATGAATGTTAGATCGTCAACATTTTGGGTAGCCAGACGAGTCCTTTTTTCGGTTAATATTGAACCTGCAGCACTGAATACTCTTTCTGATAGGACACTTGCTGCCGGGCAAGCAAGCTCCTGCAATGCATATTCTGCCAATTCTGGCCAGGTGTCTAATTTGGAGGCCCAGTAATCAAATGGGAATGACGGTTGAGGGAGAACATCGATAAGGGATGAAAAATAGTTAGTAACCATACTGGACAAATGTTGTCTCCTGTCACTTTCAATTGATGCAGCAGTACCTGTCCTGTCTGCGGTCATAGCAAAATCACTCCACAACCTGGTCAGAAAACCCCTCTGTCCAACGCCACTTCTGATGTGTGCACCCCTAACACTCCTAGTCTGCTGCCCCCTGGAGCTTGTGTGAGAACGATCACGTGCGCTGTGTGCTGGGAATGCCTGAAGCAAACGGTCAACAAGAGTTGATTGTTTGGTTGCTAATATTAGTTCCAAGTTCTCATGTGGCATAATATTTTGCAATTTGCCTTTATAGCGTGGATCAAGGAGGCAGGCCAACCAGTAATCGTCATCGTTCATCATTTTCGTAATGCGTGTGTCCCTTTTTAGGATACGTAAGGCATAATCCGCCATGTGGGCCAAAGTTCCAGTTGTCAAATCTCCGGTTGTGATTGGTTGAGGGGCAGTTGCAGGCAAATCTACGTCACTTGTGTCCCTCAAAAAACCAGAACCCGGCCGTGACACGCAACCAATTTCCTGTGCCCCCGTGAAAGTTTCCGCATTAAAAATATACTCATCCCCATCATCCTCCTCGTCCTCCACCTCCTCTTCGCCCGCTACCTCGTCCTGTACACTGCCCTGACCAGACAATGGCTGACTGTCATCAAGGCTTCCCTCTTCCTCTGGTGCAGACGCCTGCTCCTTTATGTGCGTCAAACTTTGCATCAGCAGACGCATTAGGGGGATGCTCATGCTTATTACGGCGTTGTCTGCACTAACCAGCCGTGTGCATTCCTCAAAACACTGAAGGACTTGACACATGTCTTGTATCTTCGACCACTGCACACCTGACAACTCCATGTCTGCCATCCTACTGCCTGCCCGTGTATCCTCCCACAAATAAATAACAGCACGCCTCTGTTCGCACAGTCTCTGAAGCATGTGCAGTGTTGAGTTCCACCTTGTTGCAACGTCTATGATTAGGCGATGCTGGGGAAGGTTCAAAGACCGCTGATAGGTCTGCATACGGCTGGCGTGTACAGGCGAACGTCGGATATGTGAGCAAAGTGCACGCACTTTGAGGAGCAGGTCGGAGAACCCAGGATAAGTTTTCAATAAGCACTGCACCACCAGGTTTAAGGTGTGAGCCAGGCAAGGAATGTGTTTCAGTTGGGAAAGGGAGATGGCAGCCATGAAATTCCTTCCGTTATCACTCACTACCTTGCCTGCCTCAAGATCTACTGTGCCCAGCCACGACTGCGTTTCTTGTTGCAAGAACTCGGACAGAACTTCCGCGGTGTGTCTGTTGTCGCCCAAACACTTCATAGCCAATACAGCCTGCTGACGCTTGGCAGTAGCTGGCCCATAATGGGACAACTGGTGTGCAACAGTGTCATCTGCCGATGGAGTGGTTGGCCGACTGCGTTCTGTGGAAGAGCTGTAGCTTCTGCAGGAGGACGAGGAGGAGGAGGAGGGGGTGCGAACGCCTACAGCCAACTGTTTCCTAGACCGTGGGCTAGGCACAACTGTCCCTAAATTGATGTCGCCTGTGGACCCTGCATCCACCACATTCACCCAGTGTGCCGTGATGGACACATAACGTCCCTGGCCATGCCTACTGGTCCATGCATCTGTAGTCAGGTGCACCTTTGTACTCACAGATTGCCTAAGTGCATGGACGATGCGCTGTTTAACATGCTGGTGCAGGGCTGGGATGGCTTTTCTGGAAAAAAAGTGTCGACTAGGTAGCTCGTATCGTGGTTCAGCGTACTCCATCAGGGCTTTAAAAGCTTCGCTTTCAACTAAACGGTAGGGCATCATCTCTAACGAGATTAGTCTAGCTATGTGGGCGTTAAAACCCTGTGTACGCGGATGCGAGGATAAGTACTTCCTTTTTCTAACCAGAGTCTCATGTAGGGTGAGCTGGACTGGAGAGCAGGAGATCGTGGAACTTTCGGGTGTGCCGGTGTACATGGCAGACTGAGAGACGGTTGGAGACGGTATTGTTTCCGCCGGTGCCCTAGATGCAATATTTCCTCCTACTAAACTGGTGATTCCCTGACCCTGACTGCTTTTGGCTGGCAAAGAAACCTGCACAGATACTGCCGGTGGTGCGGAAAATGGTGGCCTTACAGTGACGGAAGGGATGTTGCGTTGCTGACTAGCTTCATTGGCCGAGGGTGCTACAACCTTAAGGGACGTTTGGTAGTTAGTCCAGGCTTGAAAATGCATGGTGGTTAAGTGTCTATGCATGCAACTAGTATTTAGACTTTTCAGATTCTGACCTCTGCTTAAGCTAGTTGAACATTTTTGACAGATGACTTTGCGCTGATCAGTTGGATGTTGTTTAAAAAAATGCCAGACTGCACTCTTCCTAGACTCGGATCCCTTTTCAGGGATTGCAGACTGAGCTTTAACCGGATGGCCACGCTGTCCTCCAACAGGTTTTGGCTTTGACACGCGTTTTGGGCCAGATACGGGCCCGGCAGATGGAACCTGTTGCGATGTTGATGCCTGCTGCGGCCCCTCCTCCACCTCCGCTTCTGAACTACTGCCGCCTGCACCCTGTTCCCCCAATGGCTGCCAATCGGGGTCAATAACTGGGTCATCTATTACCTCCTCTTCGAGCTCGTGTGCAACTTCGTCTGTGTCACTGTGTCGGTCGGTGGTATAGCGTTCGTGGCGGGGCAACATAGTCTCATCAGGGTCTGATTGTGGATCTGTACCCTGAGAGGGCAATGTGGTGGTCTGAGTCAAAGGAGCAGCATAGTACTCTGGCTGTGGCTGTGCATCAGTGCACTCCATGTCAGAATCTACTTGTAATGGGCATGGCCTGTTAAATGTTTCACTTTCTAAGCCAGGGACGGTATGTGTAAAGAGCTCCATGGAGTGACCCGTTGTGTCGCCTGCTGCATCCTTCTCTCTTGTTGTAGTTTTTGCTGAGGAGGACAAGGAAGCGACTTGTCCCTGACCGTGAACATCCACAAGCGACGCGCTGCTTTTACATTTACCAGTTTCGGAAGAGGAGGCAAAAGAGCTAGAGGCTGAGTCTGCAATGTAAGCCAAAACTTGCTGTTGCTGCTCAGCCTTTAAAAGCGGTTTTCCTACTCCCAGAAAAGAGAGCGTTCGAGGCCTTGTGTAGCCTGACGACGAAACTGGCTCCACAGCTCCAGACTTAGGTGGAATATTTTTATCCCCACGACCACCTGATGCTCCACTACCACTACCATCATTACCAGCTGACAATGAACGCCCACGACGACCTCTTGCACCAGACTTCCTCATTGTTTAAAAATCGTAACCAAACTAACTTTATTTGTTGCTGTCAAACAACTTACACGGTGAGCTATAACTTCAGTATGATTTCAATATCCCTTAACAGGTTGGTGAGACCACAAGGAAAATCAGGCACAATGTTACACACTCTGTTTTCTGTGACACCAAATCACAGAGATGACACACACGCAGGACTGTCACTCAAGCACTAATGTCAATATTAATCTCCCACCTAATTTTTTTTTTTTTTTTTCTCTGTGAGACTTTAGAAACCAAATAATATTTAAAAAAAAACAAAAAAACAAGGCTTTCTATGGCCCACTGAATGAGAGATGGCACGCACAGGAGTGGCACACAAGCCCTGACTGAGGCCAATATTTTTCTCCCACTGATTGATGTAGTGTTTTTGTGTTGAGGTTGATTTTAAAACACAAATGAAGGAAAAAAATAAAAAGGCTTTCTATGGCCCACAATTAGAGAGAGAGGTGGCACACCCAGGAGTCAAGACTGGCACACAAGCTGAAATGGCAATATTACTCTCCCACTGTTTTTTTATGTATTTTTTTTTTATTTTCAGGGAGACTTTAGAAACCAAATAATATTAAAAAAAAAACAAAAAAACAAGGCTTTCTATGGCCCACTGAATGAGAGGGACAGAGGTGGCACACCCAGGAGTCAAGACTGGCACACAAGCTGAAATGGCAATATTACTCTCCCACTGTTTTTTTATGTATTTTTTTTTTATTTTCAGGGAGACTTTAGAAACCAAATAATATTAAAAAAAAAAAAAAAAACAAGGCTTTCTATGGCCCACTGAATGAGAGGGACAGAGGTGGCACACCCAGGAGTCAAGACTGGCACACAAGCTGAAAGGGCAATATTACTCTCCCACTGTTTTTTTATGTTTTTTTTTTTTTTATTTTCAGGGAGACTTTAGAAACCAAATAATATTAAAAAAAAAACAAAAAAACAAGGCTTTCTATGGCCCACTGAATGAGAGGGACAGAGGTGGCACACCCAGGAGTCAAGACTGGCACACAAGCTGAAATGGCAATATTACTCTCCCACTGTTTTTTTATGTATTTTTTTTTTATTTTCAGGGAGACTTTAGAAACCAAATAATATTAAAAAAAAAAAAAAAAACAAGGCTTTCTATGGCCCACTGAATGAGAGGGACAGAGGTGGCACACCCAGGAGTCAAGACTGGCACACAAGCTGAAAGGGCAATATTACTCTCCCACTGTTTTTTATGTTTTTTTTTTTTTTATTTTCAGGGAGACTTTAGAAACCAAATAATATTAAAAAAAAAACAAAAAAACAAGGCTTTCTATGGCCCACTGAATGAGAGGGACAGAGGTGGCACACCCAGGAGTCAAGACTGGCACACAAGCTGAAAGGGCAATATTACTCTCCCACTGTTTTTTTATGTATTTTTTGTTTTTTCAGGGAGACTTTAGAAACCCAATAATATTTAAAAAAAAAAATAAATAGGCTTTCTATGGCCCACTGAATGAGAGGGAGAGAGGTGGCACACCCAGGAGTCAAGACTGGCACACAAGCTGAAAGGGCAATATTATTCTCCCACTGTTTTTTTAGGTTTTTTTTTTTTTTTTCAGGGAGAATTAGAAACCAAATAATATTAAAAAAAAAAAATAAATAGGCTTTCTATGGCCCACTGAATGAAAGGGAGAGAGGTGGCACACCCAGGAGTCAAGACTGGCACACAAGCTGAAAGGGCAATATTACTCTCCCACTGTTTTTTTATGTATTTTTTGTTTTTTCAGGGAGACTTTAGAAACCCAATAATATTTAAAAAAAAAAATAAATAGGCTTTCTATGGCCCACTGAATGAGAGGGAGAGAGGTGGCACACCCAGGAGTCAAGACTGGCACACAAGCTGAAAGGGCAATATTACTCTCCCACTGTTTTTTTAGGTTTTTTTTTTTTTTCAGGGAGACTTTAGAAACCAAATAATATTAAAAAAAAAAAAAAAAAAAAAAAAATAGGCTTGCTATAGCCCACTGAATGAGAGATAGCACACACAGCAGTGGCACACAAGCCCTGACTGAGGCCAATATTTTTCTCCCACTGATTGATGTAGTGTTTTTGTGTTGAGGTAGATTTTAGAACACAAATCACGGAAAAAATAAATAGGCTTTCTATGGCCCACTGAATGAAAGGGAGAGAGGTGGCACACCCAGGAGTCAAGACTGGCACACAAGCTGAAAGGGCAATATTACTCTCCCACTGTTTTTTTATGTATTTTTTGTTTTTTCAGGGAGACTTTAGAAACCCAATAATATTTAAAAAAAAAAATAAATAGGCTTTCTATGGCCCACTGAATGAGAGGGAGAGAGGTGGCACACCCAGGAGTCAAGACTGGCACACAAGCTGAAAGGGCAATATTATTCTCCCACTGTTTTTTTAGGTTTTTTTTTTTTTTTTCAGGGAGAATTAGAAACCAAATAATATTAAAAAAAAAAAATAAATAGGCTTTCTATGGCCCACTGAATGAAAGGGAGAGAGGTGGCACACCCAGGAGTCAAGACTGGCACACAAGCTGAAAGGGCAATATTACTCTCCCACTGTTTTTTTATGTATTTTTTGTTTTTTCAGGGAGACTTTAGAAACCCAATAATATTTAAAAAAAAAAATAAATAGGCTTTCTATGGCCCACTGAATGAGAGGGAGAGAGGTGGCACACCCAGGAGTCAAGACTGGCACACAAGCTGAAAGGGCAATATTATTCTCCCACTGTTTTTTTAGGTTTTTTTTTTTTTTTTCAGGGAGAATTAGAAACCAAATAATATTAAAAAAAAAAAATAAATAGGCTTTCTATGGCCCACTGAATGAAAGGGAGAGAGGTGGCACACCCAGGAGTCAAGACTGGCACACAAGCTGAAAGGGCAATATTACTCTCCCACTGTTTTTTTATGTATTTTTTGTTTTTTCAGGGAGACTTTAGAAACCCAATAATATTTAAAAAAAAAAATAAATAGGCTTTCTATGGCCCACTGAATGAGAGGGAGAGAGGTGGCACACCCAGGAGTCAAGACTGGCACACAAGCTGAAAGGGCAATATTACTCTCCCACTGTTTTTTTAGGTTTTTTTTTTTTTTCAGGGAGACTTTAGAAACCAAATAATATTAAAAAAAAAAAAAAAAAAAAAAAAATAGGCTTGCTATAGCCCACTGAATGAGAGATAGCACACACAGCAGTGGCACACAAGCCCTGACTGAGGCCAATATTTTTCTCCCACTGATTGATGTAGTGTTTTTGTGTTGAGGTAGATTTTAGAACACAAATCACGGAAAAAATAAATAGGCTTTCTATGGCCCACTCAGTGAGAGATGGCACACACAGGGATGGCACTGTAGCAGAAATGCCAATCTTAATCTCCCACAAAAAAAAAACAAAAAAACAAAAAAAACTGTCCTACAATTACTATCTCCCTGCAGTAATGTAAGCCAGGTATGGCAGGCAGCAATAGGAGTGGACTGATGCACAAATTAAATAAAAAGTGTGGACAAACAGAAAAGATAGCTGTGCAGAAAGGAAGGAACAAGAGGATATGTGCTTTGAAAAAAGCAGTTGGTTTCCACAGTGGCGTACACACAGCAATACAGCTATCACGGAGCCTTCTAGGGCAGCCCAATGAGCTACAGCGCTGAGGGGAAAAAAAAAAAAAAATAGCTTCCACAGTCCCTGCACACCGAAGGTGGTGTTGGACAGTGGAAATCGCTGCAGCACAAGCGGTTTGGTGGTTAGTGGACCCTGCCTAACGCTCTCCCTGCTTCTGATGAAGCGGCAGCAACCTGTCCCTAAGCTCAGATCAGCAGCAGTAAGATGGCGGTCGGCGGGAACGCCCCTTTATAGCCCCTGTGACGCCGCAGACAGCAAGCCAATCACTGCAATGCCCTTCTCTAAGATGGTGGGGACCAGGATCTATGTCATCACGCTGCCCACACTCTGCGTTCACCTTCATTGGCTGAGAAATGGCGCTTTTCGCGTCATTGAAACGCGACTTTGGCGCGAAAGTCGCGTACCGCATGGCCGACAAGCACAGGGGTCGGATCGGGTTTCATGAGACGCCGACTTAGCCAAAAGTCGGCGACTTTTGAAAATGATCGACCCGTTTCGCTCAACCCTAGCTGTAAGCCATAATCATCAACATTAACAGAAAAAAACACTTGAAACAGATCACTCTGTTTGTAATCACTCTATATAATATATGAGTTTCACTTTTTGTATTGAAGAACTGAAATAAATTAACTTTTTGATGATATTCTAATTTTGTGAAAAGCACCTGTAGCTCAGGGGCCAAAGGGCAAAAAGTAATCATATCAGTATTTTCCTAAAAATAAAAAGCATGTGGTCTGGGAAAAAGGGGTTGAATACTGGACAAGGTGTAAGGGACTCGTGCAGCTAGGGATGCTATATACTGTCTGTGTCCCGGGCACTGGTTGCCCACACTCCGCCAGGCTCTGCACGCCGCGAGGTATGTAAGGGTTAATATAATCCATGTCACATAGCAGAGCGCAGAGATCGCGTGTAATAAGCGATATATTATGTTCCGCCTGTACGCCATAGATTTCCGAGTAGACACTTCCCAGGATCCTCGTTATCTCATTACACGGCCTTTCCTGCACTCATTATACTGGCGTCACGGAGTGTGACACATGTAGCAGATCCGAGTCCGTCACTTAGCTGTTTCTACTGCACAGAACAATTTTCCCACACGTAGGGATCTGCGCAGGAGTAAAGCACAGCAATGCGACACATGCAAAACCGAATTGGGCAGTTTTTTGTACTTCCTGTAATCCGGCATGAAGGGATACAACTGGTACCCGACCATCAAATGAATAATCATGGGAAAGTGCTCTAATTTGTTGGCCAAAGTGCGCAGACATCCAGTGCCGTATGATTGTGCAGTAATTGCTAATTAATAATTATTATCTAAGGACCATAAAATGGCAAAAACTGAATAAGCCAGATTATCAGAATTTCTGGATTCCTGCAAAGAGTAAATGAAACGTAAATATTAGTGATGATCGAGCAGGTCGGACTCTTGGGCGGGCGCCAATCGAGTACCGAGTATAAAGGATGTAAATGGGAGACTGGAGCATTTTTTCCAAAGACTCTAAAAGGACAGCTGGTGGGGGGGAAGGGAAAATGGCTAAAATGGACATAACATGGGATAGGCCTCATACACATCCTGCAAAAATTATGAAGGAGGGCATTAAGAGCGAGGGCCGCATGATGACCCTCTAAAAATTATGAGCAAAGGCCGCATGATGATACTTGTGTTCCCACAGTAGACACAGCTTCACTTGACCCACGGCCTCTGCGTGCACCATCAGCAGCACGTACTCTTCGACAAATTAATGAGCATACCCGAGCACCCCGATGCTCGATCAAGAAGGCGAGTGTCGTCTCGGTAGAACAGACTCACGTGTTACCGCACAGACCTTTTAACCTTTTAAAGCATGCCCCAAATGAGACACATAACTAAACACCCCACTTTACTTCAAGCCAATATGCAACAACATACACATCGCCAACATGGCAAAATGAAGTCAAACGAAACAATGAGTTAGTTACAAATAGCCCAACAAGTGTGTCAGGAAACGTCTTTAAGAGGGTCATTCCTGTAAGTGTCATGCTCCTCGCCTAGGAAACTGGCCACCTTTGATAGAGCAGCAGTGGCTGGTTACCTAGGCAACAATAAAATGAGAACTCACTCCTTTCTCGAGCATAGAGAGGATTTTTAATAAGGCGTAACTTGCAAAGTTGTTTGTTTTTGCAAGTACTTTTCAATTGTACCCATATACTAAAATGAGAAAGCCCTTTAAAAACACTCATTCTTCTTACTGATGGCTTTTTTGGCCACGTGGCTTAGCATCCTTTCCATGGGGTCACAAAAATCTATTCACATGCCATGAATACTGAATGGGAGCTGACTTAATAAGGAGAATCTGTGTCAAAATCCTAAGGTCTATTATCAACAGGATCCCCCATAGTGGTGAGTACATATGTGCCGGGAATGATTCCACATTCTTTCTTCAGGCACAATATATATATATATATATATATATATATATATATATATATATATATATATATATAGTGAGGTACCAAGGGGAGAAGTACTAGAAAACAGATATGTTTCTCCCCGTTTCATTTCATATGTTTCCCATTGATTGTGAAGCTGTTTATTTCCCTGTAATCCGGTCCTGGTTTCTTTAGTGATCAGCGTGGAAAGGACTGGTGCTTCCCCTCCACACATGCAGTCCAGGTTTTGGTCTCCTAACTGTTTCAGCTGATATAATCAGGAGCCGCTGGGATCTCACTCTCTCACCTGCTGGTCTGGGAAGCTGACACAGTAAAGCCCCCGTCTCACTAAGCGAGATCGCTAGCGAGATCACTGCTGAGTCACAAGTTTTGTGACGCAACAGCGACCTCAGTAGCGATCTCGCTATGTGTGACACGTAGCAGCGACCAGGCCCCTGCTGTGAGATCGCTGGTCGTGTCGGAATGGCCTGGACCTTTTTTTGATCGTTGAGGTCCCGCTGGGTAGCACACATCGCTGTGTTTGACACCTTACCAACGACCTCGTTGACGACTCAGACACTGAATCGTCATAATAGCTCCCATGTGACATCGTTGTACAGGTCGCTGGTGAGATGTCAAACAGTGAGATCGCAGCAGATCACTCTGTTTGTAATCACTCTATATAGTATATGAGTTTCACTTTTTGTATTGAAGAACTGAAATAAATTAACTTTTTGATGATATTCTAATTTTGTGAAAAGCACCTGTAGCTCAGGGGCCAAAGGGCAAAAAGTAATCATATCAGTATTTTCCTAAAAATAAAAAGCATGTGGTCTGGGAAAAAGGGGTTGAATACTGGACAAGGTGTAAGGGACTCGTGCAGCTAGGGATGCTATATACTGTCTGTGTCCCGGGCACTGGTTGCCCACACTCCGCCAGGCTCTGCACGCCGCGAGGTATGTAAGGGTTAATATAATCCATGTCACATAGCAGAGCGCAGAGATCGCGTGTAATAAGCGATATATTATGTTCCGCCTGTACGCCATAGATTTCCGAGTAGACACTTCCCTGCAGGGCGGCTAATGCCTGCAGCTTGGCAGAGAAGCAGAGCTGCAGGGATCCGATGCCATCCTGCTTCCTGTCCGCTGCCCAGCGTTTCCTGTCTAACACAGTGCGGCTGGATGACGTCATCATTCAGCGCGGCTGTTTCAGAGAGAAAGCTTCCGGCGCCAAAGATACTGCTTCCTGGATGTGCTGCAGCTGCAGGGAACATGCGGATAGGTGACTGTTGCTGTGTCTGTTTGTCTGCCTGCATGAGTGTTTGTGGTGCGGTGCTGTATGTGTGTACTAGAGATTGGCAATGATGTGGGTGATGGAGAGAGCAGTAATGGGAATGGTGGGGGAGAATGCAATGTTGGTGGTGGTGGAAAGGATGTTGGGAGTGGTGGGGGAGGAGGCAATGATGGGGGTGGTGGGGGAGAAGGCAATGATGGTTGTGGTGGAAAGGACAATAATGGTGGTGGGGGAGGCAATGATGGAGGTGTTGGAATGGGCAATGATGGGGTGGTGGGGGAGAAAGCAATGATGGGGTAGTGGGGAAGATAGCAATGATGGAGGTGGTGGAAAGGAAAATGATGGTGAGATTGGATGTGCAATGATGGGGTTGTGGGTGAGAAGGCAATGATGAAGGTGGTGATGAGGACAATGATGGGGGTGGAGGGGGCTGTAGTATACCCTATGAGGGGAGCTGCGTTATACTTTGAGGGGGCTACATTATTTTCTGTGGGGGGCTGCAATAAATTCTGTTTGGGGGCTGCATTATTCTCTCAGGGGGCTACATAATACTATATGAGGGGGGCTGCATTATGCCCTATGGGCTACATTATATTCCATGAGGGGGCTGCATTATATTCCATGAGGGGGGCTGCATTATATTCCATGAGGGGGGCTGCATTATATTCCATGAGGGGGGCTGCACTATATTCCATGAGGGGGGCTGCACTATATTCCATGAGGGGGGCTGCACTATATTCCATGAGGGGGGCTGCATTATATTCTATGAGGGGGGCTGCATTATATTCTATGAGGGGGGCTGCATTATATTCCATGAGGAGGGCTGCATTATATTCCATGAGGGGGGCTGCATTATATTCCATGAGGGGGGCTGCACTATATTCTATGAGGGGGGCTGCATTATATTCTATGAGGGGCTACATTATATTCTATGAAGGGCTGCATTATATTCCATGAGGGGGGCTGCACTATATTCTATGAGGGGGGCTGCACTATATTCTATGAGGGGGATGCACTATATTCTATGAGGGGGGCTGCGCTATATTCTATGAGGGGCTACATCATATTCTATGAGGGGGCTGCACTATATTCTATGAGAGTGCTGCACTATATTCTATGAGGGGGCTGCACTATATTCTATGAGGGGGCTGCACTATATTCTATGAGGGGGGCTGCACTATATTCTATGAGGGGGCTGCACTATATTCTATGAGGGGGGCTGCACTATATTCTATGAGGGGGGCTGCGCTATATTCTATGAGGGGCTACATTACATTCTATGAGGGGGTTGCCCCAATCCCTGCTACATTAGGGGCTGCATTATTCTCTCAGGGGGCTACATAATACTATATGAGGGGGGCTGCATTATGCCCTATGGGCTACTGTTGTGAATTTGGTTTCTGGGCTCCCCCGGTGGTCACTGGTGGTACTGAACGTGGGTTTGTCATCTCCTCTGTTCACCTGTTTCCATCAGGATGTGGGAGTTTCTATTTAGCCTTGCTCCTCAGTCATTTCTATGCCGGCCAACAATGTTACCAGAAGCATTTCTGTTGCATGTTCCTGCTCCTAGACTACTTTCAGCTAAGTTGGATTTTTGTCCTAAGTTTGTTTGCATTTTTGTTCCAGTTCTCTGTGTTTGAATATTTCTGAGACTGGAAGCTCTTGTGAACTGAAATTGCCACTCTGGTGTCATGAGTTGATATTAGAGTTCTAAAGTAATTTCAGGATGGAATTTTGAATAGGGTTTTCAGCTGGCCGTGAAGTCCCCTTTTCTGTCTTCCTTCTATCTAGTAAGCGGACCTCAATTTTGCTAAACCTATTTTCATACTTCGTATGTCAATTTCCTCTAATATCACCGACAATATTTGTGGGGGCTACTGTCCGCCTTTTGGGGAAAATTTCTCTAGAGGTGAGCCAGGTCTGTATTTTCCTCTGCTAGGGTCAGTCAGTTCTCCAGCTGGCGCTGGGCGTCTAGGGATAAAACGTAGGCACGCTACCCGGCCACTTTCAGTTGTTGTGATAGGTTTAGCTCACGGTCAGCTCGAGTTCCCATCTTCCAAGAGCTAGTCCTTTTTGTATGCTCAACTATGTTCTCTGTGTGTTGAGAACCATGACAGTTTGGCCAGCCAAGGGTTAAAATAATTGGCTGAAGAAAGGAGAGAATTAGAAGTCTGCAGAGAATTTTTTTTTTTTTCCCCTGAGTTTGCTTCTCTGCTTATACTGCAGCCTTCGTCTCTCTCTCCTTCTAATCCTTGAATGGCTCTGATCTCACCTGATTAAAATGGATCCTCAGAGTTTAGCTACTGGTTTGAGTAATCTCGCTAATGAGGTTCAAGGTTTGCAGGATTTTGTTATTCATGCTCCAATATCTGAACCTAGAATCCCTTTACCTGAATTTTTCTCCGGGGATAGATCTCGCTTTCAGAATTTCAAACATAATTGTAAATTGTTTTTGTCTCTGAGATCTCGCTCCGCTTGAGATCCTGCACAGCAGGTCAGGATTGTAATTTCCTTACTCTGGGGCGACCCTCAGGATTGGGCATTTGCTTTGGCACCAGGGGATCCTGCGTTGCTCAATGTGGATGCGTTTTTTCTAGCTTTGGGGTTGCTCTATGAGGAACCCCATTTAGAGATTCAGGCTGAAAAAGCCTTGATGGCCCTGTCCCAGGGTACAGATGAGGCGGAAATATACTGCCAAAAATTTCGTAAGTGGTCTGTGCTTACTCAGTGGAATGAGTGCGCCCTGGCGGCGATTTTCAGAGAGGGTCTCTCTGATGCCATTAAGGATGTTATGGTGGGGTTCCCTGTGCCTGCAGGTCTGAATGAGTCCATGACAATGGCTATTCAGATTGATCGGCGTTTGCGGGAGCGCAAACCTGTGCACCATTTGGCGGTGTCTACTGAGAAGGCGCCAGAGAATATGCAATGTGATAGAATTCTGTCTAGAAGCGAACGGCAGAACTTTAGGCAAAAAAATGGGTTATGCTTCTATTGTGGTGATGCAACTCATGTTATATCAGCATGCTCTAAACGTACAAAGAAGGTTGATAAGTCTGTTTCAATCAGCACTTTACAGTCTAAGTTTATTCTATCTGTGACCCTGATTTGCTCTTTATCGTCAATTACCGCGGACGCTTATGTCGACTCTGGCGCCGCTTTGAGTCTTATGGATTGGTCCTTTGCCAAATGCTGTGGTTACGATTTAGAGCCTTTGGAAGTTCCTATACCTCTGAAGGGTATTGACTCCACGCCATTGGCTAGTAATAAACCACAATACTGGACACAAGTGACTATGCGTATTAATCCGGATCACCAGGAGATTATTCGCTTTCTTGTATTGTATAATCTACATGATGTTTTGGTGCTTGGATTGCCATGGCTGCAATCTCATAACCCAGTCCTCGACTGGAAAGCAATGTCTGTGTTAAGCTGGGGATGTCAGGGGACTCATGGGGACGTACCTTTGGTTGCCATTTCATCATCTGTTCCCTCTGAGATTCCGGAATTCTTATCTGATTATCGTGACGTTTTTGAGGAACCTAAACTTGGTTCACTGCCTCCGCACAGAGATTGCGATTGTACAATAGATCTGATTCCGGGCAGTAAGTTTCCAAAAGGTCGTTTATTTAATCTGTCTGTGCCTGAACATGCTGCTATGCGTGAATATATTAAGGAGTCCTTGGAAAAGGGACATATTCGTCCTTCGTCATCTCCTTTAGGAGCCGGCTTTTTCTTTGTATCTAAAAAGGATGGCTCTTTGAGGCCGTGTATTGATTATCGGCTTTTGAATAAAATCACGGTTAAATATCAGTATCCTTTGCCACTGCTTACTGATTTGTTTGCTCGAATAAAGGGGGCCAAGTGGTTCTCTAAGATTGATCTTCGTGGGGCGTATAATTTAGTGCGAATTAAGCAGGGGGATGAGTGGAAAACCGCATTTAATACGCCTGAGGGCCATTTTGAGTATTTAGTAATGCCTTTTGGTCTTTCAAATGCCCCTTCAGTCTTTCAGTCCTTTATGCATGACATTTTCCGTGAATATTTGGATAAATTTATGATTGTGTATTTGGATGATATTTTGATTTTTTCGGATGACTGGGACTCTCATGTCCAGCAGGTCAGGAAGGTTTTTCAGGTTTTGCGCTCTAATTCCTTGTGTGTAAAGGGTTCTAAGTGCATTTTTGGGGTTCAAAAGATTTCTTTTTTGGGGTATATTTTTTCCCCCTCTTCCATTGAGATGGATCCTGTCAAGGTTCAGGCTATTTGCGATTGGACGCAACCCTCTTCTCTTAAGAGCCTTCAGAAATTCTTGGGCTTTGCTAATTTCTACCGTCGATTTATAACTGGGTTTTCTGATGTTGCTAAACCACTGACTGATTTGACTAAGAAGGGTGCTGATGTTGCTGATTGGTCCCCTGCTGCTGTGGAGGCCTTTCGGGAGCTTAAGCGCCGCTTTTCTTCCGCCCCTGTATTGCGTCAGCCTGATGTTACTCTTCCTTTTCAGGTTGAGGTCGACGCTTCAGAAATTGGAGCTGGGGCGGTTTTGTCGCAGAAAAGTTCCGACTGCTCCGTGATGAGACCTTGCGCGTTCTTTTCTCGTAAATTTTCGCCCGCGGAGCGAAATTATGATATTGGTAATCGTGAACTCTTAGCTATGAAGTGGGCTTTTGAGGAATGGCGTCATTGGCTTGAGGGGGCTAGACATCAGGTGGTGGTATTGACCGACCACAAGAATTTGATTTATCTTGAGTCTGCCAGGCGCCTGAATCCTAGACAGGCGCGCTGGTCGTTATTTTTCTCTCGGTTTAATTTTGTGGTTTCATACCTACCAGGTTCTAAAAATGTGAAGGCGGATGCCCTTTCTAGGAGTTTTGAGCCTGATTCTCCTGGTAATTCTGAACCTACGGGTATCCTTAAGGAGGGAGTGATTTTATCTGCTGTTTCCCCAGACCTGCGACGGGCCTTGCAGGAGTTTCAGGCGGATAGACCTGATCGTTGCCCGCCTGGTAGAATGTTTGTTCCTGATGATTGGACCAGTAGAGTCATCTCGGAGGTCCATTCTTCTGCGTTGGCAGGGCATCCTGGAATCTTTGGTACCAGGGAGTTGGTGGCTAGGTCCTTCTGGTGGCCTTCCCTGTCACGAGATGTGCGAGGTTTTGTGCAGTCTTGTGATGTTTGTGCTCGGGCCAAGCCTTGTTGTTCTCGGGCTAGTGGATTGTTGTTGCCCTTGCCTATTCCGAAGAGGCCTTGGACTCACATCTCGATGGATTTTATTTCTGATCTCCCTGTTTCTCAGAAGATGTCTGTCATCTGGGTGGTGTGTGACCGTTTCTCTAAGATGGTCCATTTGGTTCCCTTGCCTAAGTTGCCTTCCTCATCCGAGTTGGTTCCTCTGTTTTTTCAAAATGTGGTTCGCTTGCATGGTATTCCGGAGAATATCGTTTCTGACAGGGGGACCCAATTCGTGTCTAGATTTTGGCGAGCGTTCTGTGCTAGGATGGGCATTGATTTGTCTTTTTCGTCTGCTTTCCATCCTCAGACTAATGGCCAGACCGAGCGAACTAATCAGACCTTGGAGACTTATTTGAGGTGTTTTGTCTCTGCGGATCAGGATGATTGGGTTGCCTTCTTGCCCTTGGCGGAGTTTGCCCTCAATAATCGGGCTAGTTCTGCCACTTTGGTTTCTCCTTTCTTCTGTAATTCGGGGTTTCATCCTCGTTTCTCTTCCGGTCAGGTGGAGCCTTCGGATTGTCCTGGAGTGGATGCTGTGGTGGAGAGGTTGCATCAGATTTGGGGGCAGGTGGTGGACAATTTGAAGTTGTCCCAGGAGAAGACTCAGCATTTTGCCAACCGCCGTCGTCGTGTTGGTCCTCGTCTTTGTGTTGGGGATTTGGTGTGGTTATCTTCTCGGTTTGTCCCTATGAAGGTTTCTTCTCCTAAGTTTAAGCCTCGGTTCATCGGCCCGTACAAGATATTGGAGATTCTTAACCCTGTGTCCTTTCGTTTGGACCTCCCTGCATCTTTTTCTATTCATAATGTCTTCCATCGGTCATTGTTGCGCAGGTATGAGGTACCTGTTGTGCCTTCCGTTGAGCCTCCTGCTCCGGTGTTGGTTGAGGGTGAGTTGGAGTACGTTGTGGAGAAGATCTTGGACTCCCGTGTTTCCAGACGGAGACTTCAGTATTTGGTCAAGTGGAAGGGCTACGGTCAGGAGGATAATTCTTGGGTGACAGCCTCTGATGTTCATGCCTCCGATTTGGTCCGTGCCTTTCATAGGGCTCATCCTGATCGCCCTGGTGGTTCTGGTGAGGGTTCGGTGCCCCCTCCTTGAGGGGGGGGTACTGTTGTGAATTTGGTTTCTGGGCTCCCCCGGTGGTCACTGGTGGTACTGAACGTGGGTTTGTCATCTCCTCTGTTCACCTGTTTCCATCAGGATGTGGGAGTTTCTATTTAGCCTTGCTCCTCAGTCATTTCTATGCCGGCCAACAATGTTACCAGAAGCATTTCTGTTGCATGTTCCTGCTCCTAGACTACTTTCAGCTAAGTTGGATTTTTGTCCTAAGTTTGTTTGCATTTTTGTTCCAGTTCTCTTTGTTTGAATATTTCTGAGACTGGAAGCTCTTGTGAACTGAAATTGCCACTCTGGTGTCATGAGTTGATATTAGAGTTCTAAAGTAATTTCAGGATGGAATTTTGAATAGGGTTTTCAGCTGGCCGTGAAGTCCCCTTTTCTGTCTTCCTTCTATCTAGTAAGCGGACCTCAATTTTGCTAAACCTATTTTCATACTTCGTATGTCAATTTCCTCTAATATCACCGACAATATTTGTGGGGGCTACTGTCCGCCTTTTGGGGAAAATTTCTCTAGAGGTGAGCCAGGTCTGTATTTTCCTCTGCTAGGGTCAGTCAGTTCTCCGGCTGGCGCTGGGCGTCTAGGGATAAAACGTAGGCACGCTACCCGGCCACTTTCAGTTGTTGTGATAGGTTTAGCTCACGGTCAGCTCGAGTTCCCATCTTCCAAGAGCTAGTCCTTTTTGTATGCTCAACTATGTTCTCTGTGTGTTGAGAACCATGACAGGCTACATCATATTCTATGAGGGGGCTGCACTATATTCTATGAGAGTGCTGCACTATATTCTATGAGGGGGCTGCACTATATTCTATGAGAGGGGCTGCGCTATATTCTATGAGGGGCTACATCATATTCTATGAGGGGGCTGCACTATATTCTATGAGAGTGCTGCACTATATTCTATGAGGGGGCTGCACTATATTCTATGAGGGGGCTGCACTATATTCTATGAGAGTGCTGCACTATATTCTATGAGGGGGCTGCACTATATTCTATGAGGGGGCTGCACTATATTCTATGAGGGGGGCTGCACTATATTCTATGAGGGGGCTGCACTATATTCTATGAGGGGGGCTGCACTATATTCTATGAGGGGGGCTGCGCTATATTCTATGAGGGGCTACATCATATTCTATGAGGGGGCTGCACTATATTCTATGAGAGTGCTGCACTATATTCTATGAGGGGGCTGCACTATATTCTATGAGGGGGCTGCACTATATTCTATGAGGGGGGCTGCACTATATTCTATGAGGGGGCTGCACTATATTCTATGAGGGGGGCTGCACTATATTCTATGAGGGGGCTGCACTATATTCTATGAGGGGGGCTGCACTATATTCTATGAGGGGGGCTGCGCTATATTCTATGAGGGGCTACATTACATTCTATGAGGGGGTTGCCCCAATCCCTGCTACATAATTAAGATGTGTACTACCTTACATTATACTCTGATATTAGCGTGTTTTACCGCACAATTTGTGGTCGTGTATTTATTTCTATGTAGCTACATAGAGGACCCCAAGAATGATTTTCTCTGGTGGGCCCAAGGTGCTCCAGCCCTACGCTGTATATATACATATACATACAGCCGTGTTCAAAAGTTTACATACCCCGGCAAAATTTTTGCTTTCTTGGCCTTTTTTTCTGAGAATACATTCAGTGTCACCTGATAGAGTCACTTCCTACATGTGGAGTCACTGAGCAACCAATCAGATTTCAGCTTTCATTATCTCATAGCTCCCAGCCGTCCCTCATTGTGCGGGACTGTCCTGCATTTGATGCTTTTCCCCCGCTGTCCTGCCTGGACACTCTGCTCCCGCAAACAACACAGGAGAATTAGCCGTCACACACCCCCTTGTGTTAGGCCACGCCCCTTCCCCATGTTCCTGAGTCTTACACTTAGGGCTTCCTGTGGCATGAAGGAGGCGCTGCCAGCGCTGGGCACGGGGTCATGATCCACAGGACACGGATGAGGAGCTCAGCTGGATGTTGTGCAGGACGAGCAGGCACACCGACCCTCATGTCCCCGGTGTGTGCGGTGCCAGGTAGGTGCCAGCAGGATAATGAGCTGGAGTGGGCGTGCTCGGTAGCCATGTGCTGCAGCAGGCTGCCTGTTGCTCTGCTTGTAACAAAGGAAACTAGTTCTCACAGTGCAGAGAAATGTCTCCAGATTTACTGATCTGCACCTAATGAGGCTTTGTGCTGTCGCTGCCCCTCCATCACTGCCAGGGAAGCAACACATGCCCTGGTGAGGGCACCCGCAGGTGAGCGCCATGCAGCACTGGCACAGGGCTCACACACCCCCTTCTCTGGAGAGAAGCACGTGCCCTGGTGATGCACTGCCTGTTATGTGTGGGGTCAGGAGGTGTTTACAGTGTGAATGTAGCAGAGCCGTGTGTGTACGTAGCGGAGCGATGTGTGTACGAGGTGTACGGAGCGGAGCCGTGTGTGTACGAGGTGTATGGAGCGGAGCCGTGTGTGTACGAGGCGCATGGAGCGGAGCCGTGTGTGTACGAGGTGTATGGAGCGGAGCCGTGTGTGTACGAGGTGTATGGAGCGGAGCCGTGTGTGTACGAGGTGTATGGAGCGGAGCCGTGTGTGTGCGAGGTGTATGGAGCGGAGCCATGTGTGTAGGAGGTGTATGGAGCGGAGCCGTGTGTATGAGGTGTACGGAGCAGAGTCATGTGTGTATGAGGTGTATGGAGCGGAGCTAAATGTGTACGAGGTGTACGGAGAGGAGCCGCATGTGTACGAGGTGTATGGAGTGGAGCGTGTGTGTACGGAGCGCAGCCGCGTGTGTAGGAGTAGCTATGTGTGGCCATTATACGGTACGAAGTATCATGTGCGGCCAATATACAGTATGGAGCATAATGTGCGGTCATTATACAGTATGGAGCATCATGTGCAGCCAATATACAGTATGGAGCATCATGTGCAGCCAATATACAGTATGGAGCATCATGTGCGGTCATTATACAGTATGGAGCATCATGTGCGGTCATTATACAGTATGGAGCATCATGTGTGGCCATTATACAGTATGGAGCACTGTGTGGCCATATTTTTTTGTTTATAATTATTCTTTATGAAAGTGTGATCAGCAGTGCTAAATCATAGCATTAGCTCCCAACCGTCCCTCATTGTGCGGGATTGTCCCGGATTTGATTCTTTGCCCCGCTGACCAGCGCAGGACGCTCTTATCCCGGGAGACAGCAGGAGAACTCCCGTCACACCCCCTTTTGTTAGGCCATGCCCCTTCCCCTGTATGTTCCTGAGTCTCCCAGCGTCACTGTTCAGAGAGGGAGAGAGAGGGGACTCACTTCTAGTTTGAGGTACGTAGTAACAGCCGAACACAGCCTGGGTGCCGGCGGCATGAATGTAAGCAGCAGACCAGTGTGAGTGGACTGGAGCTGCTAATTATAATGCCTGGCTGCTAGTAATCATGCGTGGAATGAGTGGGGCTGAGCAGGGTGGGACGTCCACTCACAGCCTCCCTCTGTTTGCCTCGGCTGCTCAGTGCTCACTGTTGTGTTATGTTATTGCAGAGCGACAGATGCAGATCAGTGTGAGTGAGTAGTCGATGTCACAGATCGATGACTCACTGACAAGTCTGTCTCCAGTCAGTGCATTTGAGGAGGAGCAGCTGCAGCTCCCTGGGAGAGGGTGACGCCACGACGCTATTGTGGCTGCTATTTCCCCATGCATAAAAAGGGCTAAGCCAAAGCCCCTGTGACACTCTGACACTGTAATGTAGCAGAGCCATGTGTGTACAAGGTGTATGGATCGGAGCAGCGTGTGAAAGGTGTATGGAGCAGAGTCGTGTGTACGGAGCGGAGCAGCATGTATACGAGGTGTGCGGAGCAGAGCCATGTGTGTACAAGGTATACGGAGTGGAGCAGCGTGTGCAATGTGTATGGTTCGGAGCCGTGTGTGTATGAGGTGTATGGAGCTGAGCCGTGTGTGTACAAGGTATACGGAGTGGAGCAGCGTGTGCAATGTGTATGGAGCGGAGCCGTGTGTGTATGAGGTGTACGGAGCGGAGCCGTGTGTGTACGGAGCGGAGCCGTGTGTGTATAAGGTGTATGGAGCTGAGCCGTGTGTGTGCAATGTGTACGGAGCGGAGCAGCGTGTGCAATGTGTACGGAGCGGAGCCGTGTGTGTAAGAGGTGTACGGAGTGGAGCAGCGTGTGCAATGTGTATGGAGCGGAGCCGTGTGTGTACGAGGTGTACGGAGCGGAGCCGTGTGTGTATAAGGTGTATGGAGCTGAGCCGTGTGTGTGCAATGTGTACGGAGCGGAGCAGCGTGTGCAATGTGTACGGAGCGGAGCCGTGTGTACGAGGTGTACGGAGTGGAGCCGTGTGTGTGTGCGAGGTGTGCGGAGCAGCATGTGCAAGGTGTATGGAGCGCAGTCGTGAGTGTACGAGGTGTATGGAGCGGAGCCATGTGTGTACGAGGTGTACGGAGTGGAGCCGTGTGTGTGTGAGGTGTACGGAGCGGAGCAGCATGTGCAAGGTGTATGGAGCGCAGTCGTGTGTGTACGAGGTGTATGGAGCGCAGTCATGTGTGTACGAGGTGTATGGAGCGGAGCCATGTGTGTACGAGGTGTATGGAGAGGAGCCGTGTGTGTATGAGGTGTACGGAGCGGAGCCGTGTGTGTACTAAGTGTATGGAGTGGAGCCGTGTGTGTACAAGGTGTATGGGGAGGAGCCGTGTGTATATGAGGTGTACGGAGCGGAGCCGTGTGTGTATAAGGTGTATGGAGCGGAGCCATGTGTGTACTAAGTGTATGGAGTGGAGCCGTGTGTGTACAAGGTGTATGGGGAGGAGCCGTGTGTGTATGAGGTGTACGGAGCAGAGCCGTGTGTGTACGGAGCGGAGCCGCATGTGCAAGGTGTATGGAGCGGAGTCGTGTGTGTACGAGGTGTATGGAGCGGAGTCGCATGTGTACGAGGTGTACGGAGCGGACGCTGGCTGTGTCGGATCAGAGCAGATATTGCTCCTCGCTCTGACACTGACTGGCACAGGAGACATAGGAGGTCTTTGTCAGTGGCGTATCACAGCTGCAGCGATGTGAGCAGTCAGCGGCGCAGCTGGATGACACCATTCAGCGCCGTGGGAGTGGAAGCTGCCGGCTGCTGCGAGGGAGCGCGGTGAAATTTGGCCATTGTACAGTATGGAGCGTCGTGTGTGGCCATTGTACAGTATGGAGCGTCGTGTGTGGCCATTGTACACTATGGAGCGTCGTGTGTGGCCATTGTACAGTATGGAGCGTCGTGTGCGGCCACTGTACAGTATGGAGCGTCGTGTGCGGCCATTGTACAGTATGGAGCGTCGTGTGTGGCCATTGTACACTAAGGAGCGTCGTGTGTGGCCATTGTACACTATGGAGCGTCGTGTGTGGCCATTGTATAGTATGGAGCGTTGTGTGTGGCCATTGTACAGTATGGAGCGTCGTGTGTGGCCATTGTATAGTATGGAGCGTCGTGTGTGGCCATTGTATAGTATGGAGCGTTGTGTGTGGCCATTGTACAGTATGGAGCGTCGTGTGTGGCCACTGTACAGTATGGAGCGTCGTGTGTGGCCATTGTACAGTATGGAGCGTCGTGTGTGGCCATTGTACACTATGGAGCGTCGTGTGTGGCCATTGTACAGTATGGAGCGTCGTGTGCGGCCACTGTACAGTATGGAGCGTCGTGTGCGGCCATTGTACAGTATGGAGCGTCGTGTGTGGCCATTGTACACTAAGGAGCGTCGTGTGTGGCCATTGTACACTATGGAGCGTCGTGTGTGGCCATTGTATAGTATGGAGCGTCGTGTGTGGCCATTGTATAGTATGGAGCGTTGTGTGTGGCCATTGTACAGTATGGAGCGTCGTGTGTGGCCATTGTATAGTATGGAGCGTCGTGTGTGGCCATTGTACAGTATGGAGCGTCGTGTGTGGCCATTGTATAGTATGGAGCGTCGTGTGTGGCCATTGTATAGTATGGAGCGTTGTGTGTGGCCATTGTACAGTATGGAGCGTCGTGTGTGGCCATTGTATAGTATGGAGCGTCGTGTGTGGCCATTGTATAGTATGGAGCGTTGTGTGTGGCCATTGTACCGTATGGAGCGTCGTGTGTGGCCATTGTACACTATGGAGCGTCGTGTGTGGCCATTGTATAGTATGGAGCGTCGTGTGTGGCCATTGTACAGTATGGAGCGTCCTGCGTGGCCATATTTTTTTTGTTTATAATTATTGTTTACGAAACTTTGTGATCAGAAGTGCTAAATGGGTGTGGTTGGGGCGTGGCTAGTTATGAATGGGTGTGGTTGGGGCGTGGCTGGTTATGAATGGGTGTGGTCAGAGGTGTGGTCTAAAATTTGCAAACTTTGTCCCTCTTTCCCATCTTCAAAAGTTGGGAGGTATGTTATCTTCTGACCAATCACAGGAGGGATGAGATTGGTCGCTATGAGCAACTGCACTATTTTCTTTTAATTCTTAGATTTCTGCATGTTTATTGCAAATACTTAGAAAATAATGAAAGATACAAATGAAAATTATTTGTTTTGAAGAAGTTTAGATTTTTGGCGCCTTTTTTCTCCTGACCACGCCCCCTTTCCTGACAGACTCGTAGACGCGCTTCAGACGCCTCACGGAGCGCGCTCCTGACGTCATCACGCCCCCTGTACGTAACTTCCTGTTCCTGAGAAAGGTCGCTGTGACCGGCGCGGCGTCCCCGCAGCTCTGACCTGAAGCAGCCATGTTGTCCCTCACAGCCCGCTCCGGCGCCTTCTCTCCTTACCTGTCGGCCACCTCGTACGCGGTGGCCGGGCAGCTGAAGCCGCTGGTCTCTGGAGCCGTCCTGCACGGCGATAAGGTCCTGCTTGACGTGAAGAGGCCGTTCCTCAGCCGGGAAACGCTGAGCGGACAAGCCGCCACCGGAGCCTTGTCCGCCACCGCCGGCATCAATGGTGAGACTGAGGCCCATGCTGTCCGTGTGTTAGGACTACAACTCCCAGCATGCCTCCGTCGCGTTCTGTGGGGCGGGGCTGCTGGGAATTGTAGTGTTATAGTTTTTCTTGCACCTGTGTCACTATATCTGGTGAGGGTCCTGCGCAGTGTAACGCTCCTCAGTTAAAGGGGTAGTCACATTATCGCCTCACACTCATATGCAGTCATATCCTATGGCAGGGCAAACCCTTTAAAGGGAACCTGTCACACCCCCCCTTTAAGTGATGTTCCTGGTCTCCTTATGACAATGACACCTTTTCTGTAGAGATCTGATGTCAGGCATGAGAAATAAGATGTATGCAAATCAGGTAGGAAGTGCATTGGGGTGTGGCCATGCACTGTTACTTCTCTTCTGGTTTGCATATATCTTCCACACCAGGTTTCTTGTGACTGGAGTGTGGGATCTGTACACAAAAGGTATCATTCTCATAAGGGGGCAAGCCAGACCACACTGTCATATGTAAGTGTGTTGACAGGTCACCTTTAACTCCTTAAAGGGTATGTCTGTCTCGAACATGCATTTAGATGCAGCTATAGGGATGTTTAATATACACATTTGTGCCCTCTGTGGACCTCTGCGATGGCACATCCCTTTAATGGCCTGTTTTCTGTTTATACACTCTTAAGGGTCCTGTCAGTGATCAGGGAGCCGGCTCCAGATCTTGTCCCCACGGCTTTCTGTATCAGGACTTGTCCCCTATAGTACACTTCCTCCTTTCCCTTATCTGCCGCTCGCTCGTGTACTGCTCCGCCGGTTTGGCTGAGAGCCTCGGTGCTTCTGTTCTGCTCATCTTTACATCACGCCGAGCCTGCGTGGTATGCGGGTGACAGTGTGCACTGGGCTTTGTCGTAGGAGGACCTGGACTGTGCTGGGTGACTGAAACCCGACCGCTGCAAGGAGGAGTGAAGCTCAGCAGCCGGGGTCTGAGAACGGACGTCGTGCAGGTTCAAAACACTATGGACCTGCATGTTACCCCATATCTGCAGGTTAACAACCCCACCTCCGCCCCCCTGCACAGTGTCCACTAGAATGAACTCTCATATCCCAGTCCACCACCGTGAAGGTTGCTGGATGAGAGTCCCTACCTGTCTGACATCATCCACGGCTCTTCTTTTGGTTTTCCTGCCTGGAGTGATGTCACATGCGTTACGGTGCAACATTGACATCACACCAGACCGGCTGATCATAAGAGCAGCTGCGGATGATGTTTGGTAAGAGCTGATTCTCCTGTTCCTGGAGTGTCCAGTGCTTCGGGGTGTATGAAATCCACCTCTGGGACCACAGGGGTCTCTCGACCTGCCATTGAGGCCTATATCTGAGTATCAAAGAGTGGAGAGGCGGCTCCATTGGGAGACTGTGGGACTCTCATTCTGGTGATAGGCGCATCTTCTACCTTTGAGACCTCTGCCGGCCTTGCACTTGGGGCCTGGCGACTCAAGCTGACACTATTTGCTCTACCTTAACCATTTGTCGTACCAAAAATTTCCGGCAGGTCACACAAGACTTTGATATCTGAGGTTTCGCCACATGCGACTTGCAGTGCAGGGTATCACCCCAGCGCACTGTCATGGCTGTACAGCATCGCAGTCTGTGTGGCCCTAACCTAAATGTGTCAGGGTTCCCTTCTCTACATTTTCCTTCTCCTCTGTTGTTTTTCCCGCAGGTCCTGCCACCATTCGCTTCTTGCACAGCGACGTCACCGTACCTGAATTTTCCGATTACCGCCGCCCAGAAGTCGCAGACAGCAGAAAATCTTCTCGCCCCAGCGACGATGCCAGGAAGGGCTTCTCCTACCTGGTCACCGGTGTCACCACAGTCGCCACAGCCTACGTGGCCAAGAACGTCGTCTCCCAGTTTGTCTCCAGCATGAGCGCCTCGGCCGATGTTCTGGCCTTGTCCAAAATCGAGGTCAAGCTCTCCGACATCCCCGAAGGCAAGAACATGTGCTTTAAGTGGCGAGGCAAGCCCCTGTTCATCCGCCACAGGACCCCCAAGGAGATTGAGCAGGAGGCTCAGGTTGAGTTAAGCGAGTTGCGAGACCCTCAGCATGACCTGGACCGGGTGAAGAAACCGGAGTGGGCCATCCTGATCGGAGTCTGCACCCATCTTGGTTGCGTGCCCATTGCCAACGCTGGAGACTTCGGAGGATACTACTGTCCTTGCCACGGTTCTCACTATGACGCCTCCGGTAGAATTAGGAAGGGCCCCGCGCCGCTCAACCTCGAGGTTCCCTACTACGAGTTCCCCTCCGAAGACCTGGTGGTTGTCGGCTGAACTTTCACCTGTTCCCTGAGGGTTTGTTTCTGATGCGTTTTGTGCTTTTAAAATTTCAGAGTCCGACATTTTAATAAACCACCGAGTTTGTCAGGAAGAATTTCTCCTGTATAAAGTGATTGTGATGTTCCCCTCCATCCGGTATTTGATATAAAGGCAAATATCCGCAGGCTGTAAATTCTGTACAGAGGCAAAATTAAAGTCTGACTTTACAACAAAACGGTCAACTCCTTTGCTAAGTCGTTACTTCAGCCGATCACGACAGTTCATTCACAGCGGAGGATTCACATACAAGCAGTCCTGTGTGAGTGACGTATAAAATAAAGGGTCTACAATCCTGATCTGCAAATCTGGCACAATTCTAAGAAAAGTGCCGACATTGGTGACTTCTGCCCTTTCTCAAGGGTTTCCAGCGATTACCATATAATAAGGTGTTTAAGAGAAGTGACTGCTCCTATAATAAGAGACAAATTCATTGTAAGGGTTGGTGAAAATAATAATCTTATACTGCATCCTGTGTATTATAGTTGTTATATCCTTGTACATAGGAACAGTATTATAGTAATATTCTTGTATATAGGGGCAGTATTATAGCAGTTATATTCTTGTTTATAGGAAATATATATATATACTCTATATCCAATCCCGTCCGTATCACTAATAGCTCTCTTGAGCAGTGAAACAGAAAGCACACAATTCACTGTGTATAAAATCAATCCTTTTATTAAAGACATTAAATACATAAACCTAAAATACAAAATTGTACCAAACCACAATATCTGTTATAAGGGACCGATACGGCTACTAATCACAATCAGCGGTGAACAATGGTAATACATAATTATATATCTACATGAGCTGAGCAGAAAGTATTTTCTAAATCCCTCAAATCAACAGTAAATGCATATAAGGGGTAATAGACTTAGTGCTCCAGCCAGTAATTTAGATATTCACACTCCCACAGCAATAATGCTCGTATTGCAAAAGCTACCCTTTATCCAAAATAGAAGCTTGCTATATGCCGTGGGCTTCATAATAACAATGAGTGTTACTATACTTACAGAGCTGTATGAAGAGCGCTCGGTCCCTCTACCCCGACGCGCGTTTCGTCCACTACTTCTTCAGGGGGCGTGTCGGGGAAGAGGGAAGTACAGTCTATTATAGTGCCCCGCAACCAATAACATCTGCCCTGAAGATCATGTGATCAGTGGTTGCCATAGTGAGCCGGCGCGCCGAGACGTTCCCCCGCCGCTACTAAGTGACCCATCGTCCTCGGTCAAGCGAGAAGCCGATGACGTACGCTGCAGCGGTAACTGCTCACGTGCCCATCAGCTGACTCTGTAGACCGAGGGTTTCCGAGTCTGCGGCCGGAAAGACCTGAGTCGGCGCGCTCCACCTGACCTCCAATGATAACAAAATCACGTCGGAGGTAGAGCAAAAAGTTCAAAATTTCCTATATGCAAATAAATGATATTAACTAATATATCTTGCTACTATTAAGACATACGACTATTATATATAATAATGATGGTGCAATGTACAAAACATAAATAATACCCTAATAACACTAATTACAGGTGAATTGTGAAAATTCATAAACTGAGTATAAAAACCTCAGATTAACAATCCATATTTTCCTTACTTATAATCTCAATTATTCAGTGATAATAGTGTAATGTTGTAGAGAATCTCAATTTTAATAAAGAAAACCCAGGCAACTTTATACCGATAAAAAATTAGATACAAATGTGACTTATCGTATATTATAACAAAAGAACAAAACAAACTCCATAACGTCTTTCTATTTAAAATTACTATTATAACAACCATATAAATATAATAGACATATCTAATTATAAATAGCAGTGTGATTTCCAGTGATTAATTACAAAAGACAACACATATATTACATAGATATAAATAGCAATACTAAAACACATTTATTTATTGATCTTCCATAATATTCACTTTGGCGATATTCTGTTATATATAATTTGTCTAAGGGCACTTCCGTCTGTCTGTCCCGGAGATCCTGTGTCGCATTGGCGCGGGATTTGAGACATTCTTCGCTGATTGGTCGCGGCCGGCCGGGAGCAACCAATCAGCAATATTTATGCGGGATTTAAACACCACTCACAGCGCAACATACATACATATTCTAGAGTACCCGATGCGTAATTGTCTAAGGGTCACTTCCGTCTTTTTGTCTGTCTGTCACGGAAATCCCAAGCTGCTGATTGGTCGCGGCAAAACAGCCACGACAAATCAGCGACGGGCACAGTCCGGCGGCAAAATGGCCGCTCCTTCCTCCCCGCAGTCAGTGCCCGCTCCGTACTCCCCTCCAGTCTGCCCTCACACAGGGTTAATGGCAGCGGTAACGTCATTCCGCGGTGTAATGCACTCCGTTACTGCTGCTATTAACCCTGTGTGACCAACTTTTTACTATTCATGCTGCCTATGCAGCATGAATAGTAAAACGATCTAATGTTAAAAATAATTTAAAAAATCGTTATATACTCACCGTCCGTCGGCCCCCGGATTGACAACAGGCCTTTCCCGCTCGCGACGCTCCGGTAACCGGTCCATGCTGCGATCTCGCAAGATGATGACGTAGCGGTCTCGCGAGACCGCTACGTCATCATCTCGCGAGACCGCAATGCACTCTTGAGACCGGAGCGCACGAGCAGCATCGGTAACCGCTTCGCTTGGAGCCAGGGGCTCCGGAAGGTGAGTATATAACTATTTTTTATTTTATTTATTTTTTTTTTTTTAACAGGGATATGATGCCCACATTGCTATATACCACGTGGGCTGTGCTATATACTACGTCGGCTGTGTTATATACTACGTGGCTGGGCAATATACTACATGGGCTGTGCTATATACTACGTGGCTGGGCAATATACTACATGGGCTGTGCTATATTCTACGTGGCTGTGCTATATTCGTGGCTGGGCAATATACTACATGGGCTGGGCAATATACTACATGGGCTGGGCAATATACTACATGGCCTGTGCTATATACTACGTGACTATACAACGTGGGCTGCGCAATGGGCTGCGCAATGTACTGCGTGGGCTGCGCAATACACTACGCATACATATTCAAGAATACCCGATGCGTTAGAATCGGGCCACCATCTAGTCTACTATATAATTGTCTAAGGGTCACTTCCGTCTCTCTGTCTGTCACGGATATTCATTGGTCGCGGCCTCTGTCTGTCATGGAAATCCAAGTCGCTGATTGGTCGCAGCAAAACCGCCACGACCAATCAGCGACGGCCACAGTCTGGAAGAAAATGGCCGCTCCTTACTCCCCGCAGTCAGTGCCCGGCGCCCGCATACTCCCCTCCAGTCACCGCTCACACAGGGTTAATGGCAGCGTTGACCACGGTGTAACGCACTCGGTTAACGCTGCTATTAACCCTGTGTGACCAACGTTTACTATTCATGCTGCCTATGCAGCATGAATAGTAAAAAGATCTAATGTTAAAAATAATAATAAAAAAAAAAGTTACATACTCGCCCTCCGTTGGCCACCGGATCGAAGCGGTTACTGATGCTACCGGATCGAAGCGGTTACCGACTCTCCTCGCGACGCCCCGGTGACCGCTCCATGTATTGCGGTCTCGCGAGATAATGACGTGCGGTCTCACGAGACCGCTATATCATCATCTCGCGAGACCGCAATGCACTCTTCAGACCGGAGCGCGCAAGGAGCATCGGTAACCGCTTCGATCCGGGGGCCAACGGAGGGTGAGTATGGAACTATTTTTTATTTTAATTTTTTTTTTTCACAGGGATATGGTGCATACTACATGACTGGCCAATATACTACGTGACTGGGCAATATATTACGTGGCTCTGTGCTGTATACTACGTCACTGGGCAATATACTATGGGGGCTGGGCAATATACTATGGAGGCTGGGCAATATACTACGTAGACATGCATATTCTAGAATACCCGATGCGTTAGAATCGGGCCACCATCTAGTTATAGTAATATTCTTGAATATAGGGGCAGTATTATAGTAGTTATATTCTTGTATATAGGGGCAGTATTATAGTAGTTATATTCTTGTATATAGGGGCAGTATTATAGTAGTTATACTCTTGTATATAGGGGCAGTATTATAGTCGGGGGCTGTGCTATATACTACATGGGCTGTGTGATATACTGCGGGGGCTGTGCTATATACTAGAACAAAAGAGGAAAAAAATCCAACTTCCAAAAATATCCAAATTTATTGGAGGTAAAATGCAAAGTCCAAAAACATGGTTCACAGGAAAATGAGTAGCAGCAGGCTACGCGTTTCGAACGATATGTTATTTTTCTTTGAAAAAGAACATATCGTTCGAAACGCGTAGCCTGCTGCTACTCATTTTCCTGTGAACCATGTTTTTGGACTTTGCATTTTACCTTCAATAAATTTGGATATTTTTGGAAGCTGTATTTTTTTTCCTCTTTTGTTCTATTGTTCGACGTGATGACTGCACGGTATCCGGGCTTCCCCACAGCACATGCCTAGCAGGTGAGCTGGTTTTCATCTTTTTTTTGTTTTTGTGCTATATACTACATGGCCAGTGTGATATACTGCGGGGGCTGTGATATATACTGCGTGGCTGCTATATAGTACGTGGGCTGTGTAATATACTGTTCGGGCTTTGTTATATACTGCGTGGCCTGTATTAATGCATCGGGTATTCTAGAATATGTATATAGCACAGGCCACGTAGTATTTGTCTGCTATATACTACATGGCTCCTATATACTACGTGGCCTGTGCTATATACTATGTGGCTGCTATATACATACATACATACATACATACATACATACATACATACATACATACATACATACATACATACATACATACATACATACTCTAGAATACCCAATGCGTTAGAATCGGGCCACCATCTAGTAGTAGTTATATTCTCGTACATAGGGGCAGTATTATAGTGGTTATATTCTTGTACATAGGAGCATTATTATAGTAGTTATATTCTTATACATAGGGGGCAGTATTATAGTAGTTATATTCTTATACATAGGAGGCAGTATTATAGCAGTTATATTCTTATACAGTACACAGGGGGCAGTATTATAGTGGATGTTATATTTGAGTATTCTCTTTGAATCCTTGAGTCCACATGTTGCAGTATGAAATCACATTGATGTTATTCCCCATACGTGTCTTGTGGATTTTGTTGCAGATTTTATGCTTCACATCTTTAGATAAGCTACATCTGCTGTTATGCTGAGATTTCCAGTTCTCCCATTGGACACATTGATCAGACCCCTGTGGTCATTCTCCAGCCATGTAATGTGTAAGTACATCCTTGGCTTCCTGCCGGAGAAGTGATGGTGAGATGAGGCTGGCTGTATTTACTCAGTGGGTTTTCACCCTTGACCTCAATTCCAGCAGATAATGTCCGGCTCGCTGTCTTTGTGCCGCCCTGCAGGGAGCCTGGGATTAGGCTACGCAGATCACTCCAGCCCAGGTTGCAGAAGGATGAGGACAGGACTGTCACATACACAATCACAGGTCTGTCTGATGTGACAAAGGGCGACTCTTAGGCCATGTGCACACGTTCAGGATTTTTAGCGTTTTTTTCGCGTTTTTTCGCTATAAAAACGTGATAAAAACGCGAAAAAAACGCTAACATATGCCTCCTATTATTTACAAGGTATTCCGCATTTTTTGTGCAAATGTTGCGATTTTTTCCGCGAAAAAATCGCATAGCGGAAAAAAAAGCAACATGTTCATTAAAAATGCGGAATTGCAGGGATTCCGCACACCTAGGGGTCCATTGATCTGCTTACTTCCCGCACGGGGCTGTGCCCACCATGCGGGAAGTAAGCAGATTATGTGCGGTTGGTACCCAGGGTGGAGGAGAGGAGACTCTCCTCCACGCACTGGGCACCATATAAGTGGTCAAAAAATAAGAAATAAAATAAAAAATAGGCCTATACTCACCCTCGATGTCCCGCGCAGTGTTCCCGCCTCCACTGCACGCTGCCGTTCGGTTCCTGTAGCTGATGTGCGGCGAAGGACCTAGCCGATGACGTCACTGTCCTGTGATTGGTCGTGAGCGGTCATGTGACCGTGACGTCACGGAAGGCCCTGTGCGCACAGACCAGCTATAGGAAGACGAACGGTCGCCGCTGATGAGATGTCTGGGTGAGTATAAGCATTTTTTTATTTTTTTTATTATTTTTAAACATTCTATCTTTTACTATAGATGCTGCATAAGCTGCATCTATAGTAAAAAGTTGGTCACACTTGTCAAACAGTATGTTTGACAAGTGTGACCAACTTGTCAGTCAGTTTTCCAAGCGATGCTACAGATCGCTTGGAAAACTTAGCATTCTGCAAGCTAATTACGCTTGCAGAATGCGAAAAAAACGCGAAAAAAACGGAAAAAAAACGCAAAAAAAAAATGCGGATTTCTTGCAGAAAATTTCCGGTTTTCTTCAGGAAATTTCTGCAAGAAATCCTGAACGTGTGCACATACCCTTAAGGTACCTTCACACTAAACGATATCGCTAGCGATCCGTGACGTTGCAGCGTCCTGGCTAGCGATATCGTTTAGTTTGACACGCAGCAGCGATCAGGATCCTGCTGTGATATCGCTGGTCGTTGAACAAAGTTCAGAACTTTAATTGGTCGTCAGACCGGCGTGTATCGTCGTGTTTGACACCAAAAGCAACGATACCAGCGATGTTTTACACTGGTAACCAGGGTAAACATCGGGTTACTAAGCGCAGGGCCGCGCTTAGTAACCCGATGTTTACCCTGGTTACCAGTGTAAAATGTAAAATAACAAACAGTACATACTCACCTTCGCGTCCCCCGGCGTCCGCTTCCCACACTGACTGAGCGCCGTAAAGTGAAAGTGAAAGCACAGCGGTGACGTCACCGCTCTGCTGTTAGGGCCGGCGCTCAGTCAGTGCAGGAAGCGGACGCCGGGGGACGCGAATGTAAGTATGTACTGTTTGTTTTTTTTACATTTTACGCTGGTAACCAGGGTAAACATCGGGTTACTAAGCGCGGCCCTGCGCTTAGTAACCCGATGTTTACCCTGGTTACCCAGGGACCTCTGCATCGTTGGTCGCTGGAGAGCGGTCTGTGTGACAGCTCTCCAGCGATCAAACAGCGACGCTGCAGCGATCGGCATCGTTGTCGCTATCGCTGCAGCGTCGCTTAATGTGAAGGTACCTTTACTCCTCACATATCAGGGACGCTGCATTCCCTGTGAAGTCGGTCCAAGCAAAGGTCCTTCTAGCAGCTGGAAATCCGAGATTGGATGGAAATGGAGTGTGACGGGGTGAATCGGCTCTTTCATCACAAAACAACTTGGTCTCCAAATCAAAGATCGCTGAAGACTTCATATTAATAAACTGCCAAGCAATGTGAGCACCGATAAATTCAGATATTCTGCAAACCGAGCACTGCGATGGGCGTCCCATCCAGCAAGCAATCCGTCTAACCTGTCCTCTGGCTGGTGGGACACAACTCCCAGCATGCTATCATGTCTGCTTTTCCTCTAAAGACCTTTCCTGACTGGTCTTCACAGCTGTGGGTTTGTTACAGTGTCTCACTGTAGATTCTCCACTTGCAGATGAGAAAAATTTATCTTACGACGAAGAGTAGTCTGTGATCGCCGGACGTGAGCACGGTGAACGGTCACCTGCATTCCCTCTTCTGATTAGGAGGCTAGGTGTGATGTCATGACATAACTGACATCATGACAGTCCCACAGATCCGAGGAGGCAGCGGGGATGGTGGCAGATAGGTCTGTGGGGCTCCAGGCCGGTGGCTGCTGCATCAGGGTCTCGCTATGTGAGCGGCACTTCCGTGCTCTATGCCAGTCCTGATGACGAGGGCACTTGGTCTATTAAGTCCTTGTTCAGATGTCACTTTTTGCGTATGAGAAAGTAAGGACCGTTTGTAATCAGCGCGTCGATTCCAGTATTCATCCATCTTTGGTCTAGGCTGAGGTTTCTACCGTCCGTACATCGTCCCTTTTTCTTGGTTGCAAAAACAACAAAAAGTGTCAAAGCTTCTCTTGTACATTGAGCAGTAAATTCTGGCCTGCACGTGGATGACAGGGCAGTTCGGGGTTTTTTTCGGACCCTTTCGCTTTTACGGGCTGATTTGATCCACTAGTCGGGTAATCGATGTACATGTTTCTCACTCGGTCCAGTATATTATGGAGTTATGACCAGACAATAATGGGGATGTAGTCTCTCCATGAAATGACACGTCTGAATGATACTCCTGGCTGATAGCGCCGACCTACACTGACGCATTGTAGCAATGTCATAGGATGTGTGAGCAGCACCACATCTGCAGTCTTGGACCGGAGTTAAGATTCTTGTTCACTTTACATGAATGATGATGAATGATCGTCGGGTGATCGCTGTTGCTCTAGAATCTGCCGTACACAGCAACAGAGGGTTTGGGCGAGCGCTCCTGTGTTTTGTATGTGTAAGCCACTGACTGTTTCCTCTGCTCTCCCAGTCTCCTCCATTCTCCCCAAGTTTCTCTGTCGAACCTGAAGTCCTCCATCCTCTCCAGTCTCTTTTCCTTCCCAGACTCCTCCATTTCTAGTGTCCTTTCTCTTTGCTAGGCTTCTTGATCCTCCCAGTCTCCTCTATCACCCCAGACTTTTCTGTTCAATCACGAGTTGTTCATCTTCTAATCTCTCTTGTCGTCCCCCAGACGCCTCCGTTCCCAGTGTCTCCTCCATCGTCCCCCAGGCGCCTCTGTTCCCAGTGTATCCTCCGTCGTTCCCCAGGCGCTCCCGTTCCCAGTGTCTCCTCCGTCGTCCCCCAGGTGCCTCCGTTCCCAGTGTCTCCTCCGTCGTCCCCCAGGTGCCTCCGTTCCCAGTGTCTCCTCCGTCGTCCCCCAGGTGCCTCCGTTCCCAGTGTCTCCTCCGTCGTCCCCCAGGTGCCTCCGTTCCCAGTGTCTCCTCCGTCGTCCCCCAGGTGCCTCCGTTCCCAGTGTCTCCTCCGTCGTCCCCCAGGTGCCTCCGTTCCCAGTGTCTCCTCCGTCGTCCCCCAGGCGCCTCCGATCCCAGTGTCTCCTCAGTCGTCCCCCAGGCGCCTCCGATCCCAGTGTCTCCTCAGTCGTCCCCCAGGCGCCTCCGATCCCAGTGTCTCCTCAGTCGTCCCCCAGGCGCCTCCGATCCCAGTGTCTCCTCAGTCGTCCCCCAGGCGCCTCCGATCCCAGTGTCTCCTCAGTCGTCCCCCAGGCGCCTCCGATCCCAGTGTCTCCTCCGTCGTCCCCCAGGCGCCTCCGATCCCAGTGTCTCCTCCTTTCCCAGTGTCTCCTCCGTCGTCCCCCAGGCGCCTCCGTTCCTAGTGTCTCCTCCGTTGTCCCCCAGGCGCCTCCGTTCCCACAGTCTCCTCAGTCGTCTCCTCCCTCGTCCCCAGGTGCCTCTGTTCCCACAGTCTCCTCCGTCCTCAGGTTCCTCCGTTTCCACAGTCTCCTCCGTCGTCCCCAAACGCTTCCATTCCCATACACTCCTCCGTTGTCCCCAGGCATCTCCGTTCCCACAGACTCCTCCGTCGTCCCCAGATTCCACTAACAGTTGAGAGACCCCCATTCACACTAGTCTGTCGTCCTTTATTAGCGGGGTTGGTTGACTGTAATGTGTATGGCGACTCCGGGCTGGTATGTGACACATTGTAATAACCTTATTAGCTGTTCCCTACTTCTGTCTGGTATCTCTTACCTTCACCGATGCATTGTAACAACCATGTGAACAGCGCTCCATCCCTCCATACATAAGTAATGAGCTAGGGGCATAGATTGTGTAGATGCTATCAGCCGAGTGATCTGGTTCTCTGTACATGTGTCCAGTATGTTATATTGTCATTCAGTGACGACAAGGAGAGATACTGACTTGTGCACAGCTGTCCATACACGGGAGCGTTGTATGCCTCATCCTGGACGGAGCCGTTACTGGAGGCATCGGAAACTTACAGGTCTCTTTATAGGGGAGATTGTGATGGACATTGGGGAACATTGTGGGAGGATATCTGCCTTATACAAATCTTTTACCCATGGAGACTGAAGTCTGCAGAAGAACAAAACATAGTAACATAGATAGCAAGGCCGAAAAAACACATTTGTCCATCCAGTTCAGCCTATATTCCGTTAGAATAAATCCCCAGATCTACGCCCTACTAAAGAACTTAATCACTGTAAGATACAATATTGTTACTCTCCAGGAAGACATCCAAGCCTCTCTTGAACCCCTCGGCTGAGTTCGCCATCACCACCTCCTCAGGCAAGGAATTCCAGATTCTCACTGCCCTAACAGTAAAGAATCCTCTTCTATGTTGGTGGAAAATCCTTCTGTCCTCCAGATGCAGAGAATGTCTCCTTGTGACCGTCACCTTCCTTGGTATAAACAGATCCTCGGAACGATATTTGTATTGTCCCCTTATATTCTTATATATGGTTATTAGATTGCCCCTCAGTTGTCTTTTTTCTTGACTAAATAACTCTAATTTTGCTAAACTCTTGGTATTGTAGTTCCCCCATCCCCTTTATTAATTTTGTTGCCCTCCTTTGTACTTTCTCTAGTGCCATTATATCCTTCCTGAGCACTGGTGCCCAAAACTGTACACAGTACTCCATGTGCAGTCTAACCAGGGATTTGTTCAGAGGCAGTATAATGCTCTCATCATGTGTATCCAGACCTCTTTTAATGCACCCCATGATCCTGTTTGCCTTGGCAGCTGCTGCCTGGCACTGGCTGCTCCAGGTAAGTTTATCATTAACTAGGATCCCCAAGTCCTTCTACATGTCAGATTTACCCAGAGGTTTCCCATTCAGTGTGTAATGGTGATATTGATTCCTTCCCATGTGTATAACCTTACATTTATCATTGTTAAACCGCATCTGCCACCTCTTGGCCCAAGTTTCCAACTTATCCAGATCCATCTGCAGCAGAATACTATCTTCTCTTGTATTGACTGCTTTACATAGTTTTGTATCATCTGCAAATATCGATATTTTACTGTGTGAAGCTTCTACCAGATCGTTAATAAATATGTTGAGGAGAATTGGTCCCAACACCGATCCCTGCAGTACCCCACTGGTCACAGCGACCTAGTTAGAGAATACTGTGCGCACTGCAAAATTAGAAATTTGCAAAGTTTTCTATTTTCAATGTGAAATACATAGGAGTCGTTAAACATATGGTACAGCTGTATTGATCATTATTGTTTTTTTTCGGTCACTAAGTGCTACATGAAGGGTAAACTGGAAAAATATACTTAAAAAATGTGTGTGTATATATATATATATATATATATATATATATATATATATATATATATATATATATATATATATATATATATATATATATATATACATATACACAAAATGATACTTCGTCTTCCAAACAAAAACATGTATAATTTTTTTTCTTGGCAGACTTAAGTATAATTTTTGGTTTATTTTTCCAGTAGTGACCACACAATTGATTTGTAAGTGCTACATGATGGGCAAACCGGGAAAAATTATGCTCAAAATGACATGTTTTCTTCCAAGAAAATACAACCGTGTGACCCCTCCTGTCCATTAAGCCCATCTGCCCGGCTCCCCAGGAGTAATGGCTGCACCACAAGTGCCTAGTAAGTGCTCGGAGCCTCCTTCAAGTGGTCCGCCAAGGCTTCAAAGCTTTCAGCTCATGGAGTGGCCGCAGGACTTCTGCACTCTCTGCATTCACTTCTTGGCATTACTAATGATGTATAGTCCATCATATAATAGCGCAGATTGCATTCATGTCAGCGATCGCACCTTTCATAACACGAGGCCACACCGTCCGTACCTGCATCTAGCAGAATTGGGAAGAGGAGCATATTCCCAAAACATGGCGACTGTCTTCCAGAAATAGCTCCACAACGATCCGTAGGTTATAGCTGCTGAGGATGTACTTAACCACCGTGTGCCCCTGTAGATATACTGTACCACCATGTGCCCTCCTTAAAATGAACTGTAACTACCGCCATATGTGCCCCTGAGGATACACTGTATGACACACATGCCTCATATGCATCCCCCAGAGATATACTTTGCAATCAGTTTCATTGTTAGGTTTAGCATGGCATTATACACAGTGGGCATTTTCCTAGATGAGGCCTCCTCCTGCCCCAATCTCTGGAGATCCATACCCTCTTATTTTTTATATGAGATGTTTGTGTTGGGGGTCTTCATTAGGTAATGCGCTCATCTTCTTTGGGTGCAGATTAAGCATTTCAGTCCAGGGACAGTCAGCGCGGAGATCTGTGTACTGCAGAATATGATAAAGCAATCGCTCAACATAAAGTGAAACCTCGTTAATTTCTCCAGAATTTACAGATTTAATTGTCTCCGTAAATGACTTATCAGAAAGTAAATAGTAAATCATCTTTCAAACTTCATTACATCTCTCAGAGCTGCACATCAGCTGATATCTGCACTGTGATTGGATTAGTGCAGCGATCCTACTGGCTGGTATAACCTGGGCATCTTCTTTGCACAAAAGTTAAATAATATGAGAGAAGAAAACTGGTGCACTACCAATGTAAAGAATATCAGGGGTGCAAACTAGTGGTAATGTAATCTAGTACAAACAAAAAGAGCAAGAAAACCACCATGGAGAATGCACACCACTGCTGGATAATGTATAAAAAGGTAAACTTTTATTTGACACACCGCATAAAAACAATTAAAAACAATGACAACCAAAACCTCCCCCACACACGTATATGTTGCCCCGCAAATACACAGGTATACGGAATATATGACTGTACCAGTACACTCTTAGTAATGCACATAGAAGCAACAATAATACTGACCCAACACCTGGATGACAATAACCCCTGAACAACCCTGATAAAGAAATCCTGGAACCAGGATAATACAAAGCAATTATGCAATAATATGCAGAAATCACAAGGGAGACTGGTGCACCCAAAGCAAACACTATGCTGATATTTAGAATATTTGGGAACAGAAACCTGTAGCAGAAGCTATAATAGCCACGTGACAGCCATTGAAAGTCCAAAAAAATATATAATATAACCAATCTGTCAGCACTCGCAGGGATGAGTATACCCCAAATGATCGAAGCAAAATAGCCAAAGGCTGCACATGAGAATTGAAAAAAACTCGTGTGTAGAAGAGCAAGGAGTCTAGCTCCCAGGATGCAAAACCAGGCGAAGGGGAGCAGGACAGGCGTGGGAGGGGGAAAAGGGCTTTTTTCAATTCTCATGTGCAGCCTTTGGCTATTTTGCTTCGATCATTTGGGGTATACTCATCCCTGTGAGTGCTGACAGATTGGTTATATTATATATTTTTTTTTACTTTCAATGGCTGTCACGTGGCTATTCTAGCTTCTGCTACAGGTTTCTGTTCCCAAATATTCTAAATATCAGCATAGTGTTTGCTTTGGGTGCACCAGTCTCCCTTGTGATTTCTGCATATTATTGCATAATTGCTTTGTATTATCCTGGTTCCAGGATTTCTTTATCACGGTTGTTCAGGGGTTATTGTCATCCAGGTGTTGGGTCAGTATTATTGTTGCTTCTATGTGCATTACTAAGAGTGTACTGGTACATTCATATATTCCGTATACCTGTGTATTTGCGGGGCAACATATGTGTATGTGTGTGTGTGTGTGTGTGTGTGTGGGGGGGGGGGGTTTGGTTGTCATTGTTTTTAATTGTTTTTATGCGGTGTGTCAAATAAAAGTTTACCTTTTTATACATTATCCAGCAGTGGTGTGCATTCTCCATGGTGGTTTTCTTGCTCTTTTTGTTTCTTCTTTGCACACTCCCTCTGTGAGATTGGATGGAGACTATTGTGAACAGAAATTTTCTTATTTGGGTCTGGACTGTGACTGAGCCGTTCGCAGACATGAATATGCTCTGATCTGCACCCTCCATTGTAGCTCTGGCAGGATGTTTAGGGTTGTTGCCCTGCTGGAAGGTGAAACTACACCAAAGTCTTTTGCATCTTCTAACAGGTTTTCCCCCCAGGAAGTGTTGCCTTGTTTTTTTTAGCTCCATTCATCTTCCCATCAACTGACCAGTTTCCCTGTCCCTGCTGAATAAAAGCCTCCCCACAGTAGGATACTGCCACCACCATGGGTGACGGTGGGGATGGTGATTTCAGGGTGAGGTGCAGTGCTAGTTTTCCGCCACACATAGCGTTTTACATTTAGCCCAAAAGACTTCATTTTGGTCTCATCTGACCAGAGCACCTTCTTCCATGTGCTCACTGTGTCCCCTACGTTGTACATGGAAGAAGGGGCTGTCTCGGGTCAGATGAGACCAAAGTAGAACTTTTGAGGCTGAAAACAAAACGCAATATTTGGTGGAAAATGAGCACTGCACTTCACCCTGGAAACACCATCCCCACTGTCATTCATGATGGTGGTAGCATCCTGCTGTGGGGAGGCTTTTCTTCAGCAGAGGCAGGGAAGCTAGTCAGAGATGATGGAAGATGGATGGAGTTAAATACAGGGCAACACTGGAGAAAAACCTGTTAGAGGCTGCAGGAAACTTGAGACTGGAACATAGGTTCACGTTCCAGCAGGACAGTGACCCTAAATATCTTGCCAGAGGTGCAGTTGAAAGTTTACATTAAAACATATTCATGTGTGAATGGCCCAGTCACAGTCCAGACCTAAATCCCAGAAAATGTGTGACAAGACGTAAAAATTGCTGATCAGATGTCTCCATCCAGTCTCACAGCGAGAGGGGCAAAATGTCTCCCCTAGATACGCAAAGCTGGGACAGAGACCCCAAAATGCTTGCAGTAACGGAAGTGAAAGGTGGTCGTACAAAGGACTAACTCGGAGGGCTTGAATACAAATGCAGCTCAGAATTATATTTTAAAAAGAATTAGAAAACCCTGCATCATTTCCTTTACATTTAATTATACATATACAGCTCGTATGACCTGGGGATCTCCTGTATATAATTATATATTTACAGCTGGTATAACCTGGGTATCTGCTATATATATATAACTATATATGTACAGCTGGTATAACCTGAGGATCTCCTGTATATAATTATATATGTACAACTGGTACAACCTGGGCATCTCCTGTATATACAACTGGTATAACAGTTCCTCCTGGGGGACATGTATGGTAATCTCCATCCTTCTACACCAGCGTGGTGGGATTTCTTGCATCCAGCTTCTCGTTGCTCTCCGTCCCTTCTTAGTATGCAGGAAATTGCTCAGAAATTACAGCTTTATGAGGAAAATTATGAGACTCTGAATTATCTCTCTGAAAGACACCTCCAGTATTGTCCAGTCATCAAAACCAGCAAATGAAGCCGAGTAACTGCCCAATATACAGCAAGTTTTACAGCGGCTGCAAATGTAAAACAATTTGTTAGTCATTAATGGCCGGAGAGAGAGAAGCCACATCCCACTGCGAAATGTGCAGGAGGGCAATGCTCACTTAGGCACTTTTTATGCATGGTTTAATATTAAATTATCCTTCATCATATCTATCTGTCTATTGAAGACAACATTTACACAGAAATTGTTTAACTCTAGAATATTCCAAAACCATTTTATCAGAACTGAAAGACAGTCTCGGAAAGAGCAATTAAATAATTGATAATGGTTCCCTTTGAACTGACAGATGATAAGGTCTCACCTGGTGAGTTCAGGGTGGAAAACATGTACTTAAAGCATTGGCACAGCAGTCAAGACTTACTGCATGATACATGGATCAGTGAGGACTAGGACTGCAGCGTATTCTGGGCGACAGACAAGAGGAGCAGGAAACATCAGCAGACACAAAACAGGAACAGTAGATGTATAGTCAATCCAGAACTTGCAGCAAGCAAGTGGTTAAAGCTAGAGTTGTACGCTATGAGAAGATGGATGGTCCTTGGCAGCGACGTGATGAGTAGGTAACCTGAATGCTTACTTGCAGAGAAGATAGACACTGTTGCAGCATTATTTGTAGTGTGAACAATGTTAGAGAGGACTTCATTATACTTACAGCAGATGGATGATTAACTGCAGGTCTGAGCTTACTGCGGAAATGTGTTTTTTGTATATACGGATTTTTCTGGATTTAATTCAAGTCCGCATGTAAAACACATATTTACTACAAAAGAAATTGACTTGCTGTAGATTTCGAAAAAAATGTACCGTGGGTCTATTTCCGCAGCTTTAGATCAAAGCACAATGGGCTCAACATTTTCATAAATGTCACCCATCTTCCATGAACTGTAATACGTTGCATTTTTTTTCCACACAAAAATACACAATCGGAAAAAAATGCACCAAATTCTCATGGTGTGAACTTGCCCTAAGAGGACATTATACTCCTGTGTGACCTGGGCTCACCGCTGCTACTATTAGTACTTTTTATTTTTGCTCTTTGACATTTTATTGTAAAAAGTCGCATGTTCTGCTAAAATTTGTGCCAAAAATCCATGTGTAGATAAAATTATCCCAGGGAGAGGGGGGGAAAGGTGTTTGCACCAAATTTTGCAATTTTTTTGAAAAGTTGCAATAGGTAAATTGGCTGAAAACATCCGGAAACTGCACTGACAAATATACAAGAAAAAAATCAAACATACACAATATAGATAAAAAAAGGAAAATGAAGAAAGATGAAAAAAATATCAAACTAAAACAAGAAAAGGTGCAAATGCAATAATGAATCTGGCTCGTTATAAAACGTTCCACTTTCTCCTTGGATTCCCTGTCAAGGATTCTTAGAATAAAAAGCTTTGGTTTTAGTTGATTATTATATTTATCTGTATAACATAAATCCTCAAACCTTTGATACAAAGAGGTAATCTGTTTCGAAATTTTTTTTTTTTCTTAGAGTTCTAATAAAAAAAAGTCTTTAGAACTCTATAGATCTGCTGTGATCTACTTGGGAACTTGATAACAAGCGCTCGATCTCCCTACATCGCCTTTGCTGGACAGATTAGGTATTGCACTGCTGGGTCCTCCAAGAAGGGAGACACTCTTTGGAGCAACCCTAATTAATGGTTGATTGTCTTAAAATGAGTTTTATAAAGCAGATGATCCCTTTTATTTTTTTTTAACTTCTCATTTTAAAAAATGGAGTAGCGGCTCTGAGACGATAGATTTTAGGATAAAAAGTGGCTTCATGAGTGAAGTGGGGATAGACTACTATATAGGGGCTTTAGCGTTACCGTGTAAATCCATGTCCCCTAAGCAGAAGCTATCAGGTACAATATCACCATTTACTGTGAAGGCTGCCAATCCCTCCGAGCGGTCAGATGTGATTATCATGCAGGTGACGGCCGGGAGAGGCAGCGATAAGAATGCTTCCAATTAAAGTCTCCATGTTTCCATGTGGTTTGCATCGAAGACGCGCTCGCTTGTTACATCCAGGGTAATGACATACATGTTCTGTTCTGGAGGGACTGAAAATCCCATTCTTGTTAGTGCAGGAATAGTCATGAGGATCATCTTCTGTATATATACGAGATATTGAATCTGAGGGCTCATTCGCATGACAAAGCCTCCCTGTCCGGACCCCATACCATCCGAGGCAGTTCTACCTAACTTTTTCTGTTCCATAGAAGTGAATGAGTCAGAAATATGAGCTACTGCACCCAGAGGTCTGACCTCCAAAATCATGCCTATTTTCCCCAGTTATGACCACTTGGGGTCCAGTGGCTGAGACCCTCACCGATCCTGAGATCTCCAGCAGTCCTATAGGGAATGAATGGAGAGTTGGATCAGATGTGTCTCCATCCTAAACAGACAGGTCATTTCAGAGCTACATTCTCAGGATCAGTAGGGGTCCCAGTGGTCGGACCCCCACAGTTGGGGAATAACCCCTTCATATAGAAATCTTACATTGCAGACATCTGTCTGTAAGCGTCTAGCATGGAAGACGCTTCTGTTTCATTTTCTCTTTGCTCTGAGCTGCTAGTCAGAAATGCTTTCTACACTGAAGGTCAGTAGAAGCGATCGGCAGACTTTTCTGGACTAAATCTTCTTTCTCTAGCTCATTAGGTTTCCGCGGAATATCAATTTATCAGCCAGAAAAGAGAGAATCTGCTGAGATACAGAGAACAAAGGCTTCTGTATCCGAATGTTACAGAACGAGGACAATGGAAAGCATCTATCCAACTGGAGAAAAGTATGTGCCTCCTCCACCTCTAGGAGCTTTTCTGACCTCCCATTCTACATCCATAGACATTACTATGAAGCCACTGCTCTGCAGATGTGGCATCCCCTGCTCTTCTGCAAGATTCTGGAGCGGCCAGAAGAGCATTTGTGGGGTCAGACCCTGATGTTGGGGAGAGGCCGGGGTCACAATCTCCTTTCCAGGTGTTGGATAAGGTCATGTTCTTCCACCAAATGCGCCATAGTTTGCGCACTGGGCAAAGTCATAGGCAACAGAAAAGGGTCTTTCCCAAAGGTGTTGGATGAGTCTGAGGTCCGGGCTATGTGCAGCTGCTCATGTGCCCCCTCCATATCTGTATGGACCTTGTGTATTGCGCACAGTTATGGGGAACAGAAAAGGGTCTTTCCCAAATGTGTCGGATGGGGCTGAGGTCCGGGTTCTGTGCGGCCGCTCTTGTGCCCCCTCCATGTCTGTATGGACCTTGTGTATTGGGCACAGTTATGGGGAACAGAAAAGGGTCTTTCCCAAAGGTGTTGGATGGGGCCGAGTTGCGGGTTCTGTGCGGCCGCTCATGTGCCCCCTCCATGTCTGTATGGACTTTGTGTATTGGGCACAGTTATGGGGAACAGAAAAGGGTCTTTCCCAAATGTATTGGATGGGGCTGAAGTCCGGGTTCTGTGCGGCTGCTCATGTGCCCCCTCCATGTCTGTATGAACCATGTTCCTGGGCGCAGTCATGGGGAACAGAAAAGGGTCTTCCCCAAACTGTTCCTCCAAAGCTGAAGCTACAATTGTCCAAAATGTCTTATGCTGAAGATTTAAAATTTCCCATCGCTGGGACTAAGGAGCCAAGTCTGACCCCTGATACCAAACCCATAGCGTTATCCTCCACCACCACAATGCATTCATGGGGTATCGTCTTCCTAGAGACACCAGATAGAAAAGTACAATCCGTCTCCTACAGAGTCCTATGGTGGCGGCATTACACCTCTCAATCCGACGCTCTGCATTGTGCTTGGTGATAAACGGCTGCATGCAGCTGTTGGGCCATGAAGCTCTCCTGGCAGGGGAGCAGTGTTTGTGCTGATACTAGAGAAAGTTTAGACTCTGCAGTTATGGGGTCAGCAGGTGTGGTGACTTCTCTGCCCAATGGGTCTCTATCGCTATGTATATTTGGCATCGTCCCCAGTGACTTTGGATTCTTCTCTCCTGTTTACTTCAGTTGGTCCTTGCATGATATTATCCGGACTATTGGATACGGATATTTCTCCTCTCACAAATAATAGTAGGAGGCGAGAGCGTAATAAACAGCGAGCGCCAGTAATGTGTTACCTATTCCGGTGAAGAATGGAGGCTGCTAGATTGAGCTTTCATGTCCCTCCATAGTTAGTGGGAATCATCTGGTGCCTTTGATGTTTCTCAGCTTGAGATGAATTTTTCATTATCCGGTCCGGCCTCCCACATATGAAGCAATCTAATTATTGAGATTGGATTAGTTACAGCGGGGACATTAGAGTGCAGCTTGTGGGACTCTCACACATTCATTACTGCCCATCGCCCGCGCCGAACCTCAGACTCGCCGCTCGCCCTGGTGAGAGTCCGATGACTTACAATTTCTTGTTTGCACTTAAGTCGCTTTCATAACTACTTATTAGTCAAAGTCATCCCTAGAATCCAAACCTGAGAGTCGCGTCTGAAGACCAAAGTCCTGCAAGTTTCCCCATCTTCATAGTCACTTCAGTCTTCTCTGTACCTGATCCATCTTTCCTCTGGCATCTGGTGTTGGCACCAAAGTGCATGATCATTGAGCGGTCAACTGCTGGGTCCCCACTGACCCTGATAATGAGGGTCAGGGAGACCCCCGAGCATGTGTGACCGCTGATCGTTCACTGCTTTGGGGCTCACAGTGTAATGCTGTAGATTAGAGCCAGGAGGACTGGAGCATAGTGAAGGTAACTCTAGGTCAGAGCCAGGAGGACTGGAGCATAGTCGGGTAACATTAGGTCAAAGCAAGAAGGACTGGAGCATAGTGAAGTAACCCTAGGTCAGAGTCAAAAGGACTGGAGCATAGTGAGGTAACACTAGGTCAGAGCCAGGAGGACTGGCGCGTAGTCAGGTAACACTAGGTCAGAGCCAGAAGGACTGGAGCATAGTGAGGTAACACTAGGTCAGAATCAGGAGGACTGGAGCATAGTGAGGTAACACTAGGACAGAGCCAGGAGGACTAGAGCATAGTGAGGTAACACTAGGTCAGAGCCAGGAGGACTGGAGCATAGTGAGGTAACACTAGGTCAGAGCCAGGAGGACTGGCGCGTAGTCAGGTAACACTAGGTCAGAGCCAGAAGGACTGGAGCATAGTGAGGTAACACTAGGTCAGAATCGGGAGGACTGGAGCATAGTGAGGTAACACTAGGTCAGAGCCAGGAGGACTGGAGCATAGTGAGGTAACACTAGGTCAGAGCCAGGAGGACTGGAGCATAGTGAGTGTGACGTCTAGAATGGACGAGAAGAGAGTGGACCATCTGAGTCACGGTACTGACGCACCCACGAACGAGTGAACCCGGGAGTGCCAACCCCTATACAGGGATAGTTGGGAGCAGGCCCGAGAGGGTCAAATACCGCAACAGCTGTCACCAAGAGGGACAGCTCAGAGACTGGAGAAGGAGGACGGGAGTGATGAGGGAAAAACAAGCAGGACAGTAAGGCGGAGGGAAGCGGGAACACAGAACGGACTACAGGAGGCACGGCTAGAAAACGGTGGGAGAAGGAGGATAACACAGGAAAGTAACCTGCGGGAGCAAAATAGTCTGGAGCGGACAAGAGTCAGAACCAGACAAGGCCTAAACTGCACACGAAAAGCACACAATAATCAGGCGCCTCCAATATGGAGGAGACGCCTGATATAGCCAAAACAGTTACCTGATTGGAGGACCCAAGACCAGGAAGGACGCGGGAAGGGTTAAGAAGAGGGAGGAGCGCGCGCCCACGACCTAAGGCGCATGTGCGGAGCAGACACAGGACGGAGGGAGGAAGAAGCACGAGCACGCCGGAACCCCCTAACAGCAGGAAGAAGAACCGGGGAACCAGCGCGATGCCCAGAGCGGTTGGCGGAGACACAGCGGGAGGACCCGACGGAGGAAGCAGCCGCAGCGATAGTGGAGGCCGGTATGACAGTGAGGTAACACTAGGTCAGAGCCTGGAGGACTGGAGCATAGTGAGGTAACACTAGGTCAGAGCCTGGAGGACTGGAGCATAGTGAGGTAACACTAGGTCAGAGCCAGGAGGACTGGAGCATAGTCGAGTAACACTAGGTCAGAACCAGGAGGACTGGAGTATAGTGAGGTAACACTAGGTCAGAGCCAGGAGGACTGGTTAATAGTGAGGTAACACTAGGTCAGAACCAGGAGGGCTGGAGCATAGTGAGATAACACTGGGTCAGAGCCAGGAGGACTGGAGTATAGTGAGGTAACACTAGGTCAGAGCCAGGAGGACTGGTTAATAGTGAGGTAACACTAGGTCAGAGCCAGGAGGGCTGGAGCATAGTGAGGTAACACTAGGTCAGAGCCAGGAGGGCTGAAGCATAGTGAGGTAACACTAGGTCAGAGACTGGAGCATAGTCGGGTAACACTACGTCAGAACCATGAGGACTAGAGTATAGTGAGGTAACACTAGGTCAGAGCCAGGAGGAATGGTTAATAGTGAGGTAACACTAGGTCAGAGCCAGGAGGGCTGTAGCATAGTGAGGTAACACTAGGTCAGAACCAGGAGGACTGGAGTATAGTGAGGTAACACTAGGTCAGAGCCAGGAGGACTGGTTAATAGTGAGGTAACACTAGGTCAGAACCAGGAGGGATGGAGCATAGTGAGATAACACTGGGTCAGAGCCAGGAGGACTGGAGTATAGTGAGGTAACACTAGGTCAGAGCCAGGAGGGCTGGAGTATAGTGAGGTAACACTAGGTCAGAGCCAGGAGGACTTGAGCATTGTCTGGTAATTCGGTGGGTCAGAGCCAAGAGGACTTTAGCATAGTCCGGTAATGCTGTTAATCAGTTAAGACTAGTAGGGTCCCAGAAGGAGCAGGCATAGACAGAATGAAGGTTCATGCCAGGAGGAACCAGAGTCCAGAAGTTGCCATGAGGTACCTGATGACAATGAGCCCGTGGTCAGGAAAACTTTACTGAAATAGTTAATCGCGATCAAATGTGTTGGCGCTGCAGTAGTGGTGATCAGAGAACAATAACACAGGTCAACAAAAAAAATTTTTTTTTCTGGTGTCCAAAATATTTTAATGAATTTGGGGTATTTTTGAGGTGCTGATTCTGAATATGCTATCAGTTTTGCCAGATTGGCTCAAGTTTTTGACATTTTTGGTATCTTATTTATAGCACTTGTTGGTAAATGCGACGCATCATCTCATTAATTTCTTTGGATTAGTACTTGAACTGAGCAGTTCTCAATATAGTTTTGTGTTAATTAGTGTTCTAAAAGTTTGTTCATAGCTTGATTTTTGCACTAACTTTATGTTGTTGTCTGTTTTCCAGTGAAAAGCATGAACTCATCAAGAAGAAGTTGTCTTAACGATCCAGACTCATTCTGTTACATTTGTGGTGAATACACACTGCCAAAACATAGAAGAAACATAACAGACTTCGTAAAAAAAGTGTATTTTGCCTATTTTGGGGTTATGCTTGGGGACCAAGACAAGTTTTGGGCACCACACATAGTGTGCAAAGCAGGTATCGAATTATTACGAAAATGGAGCAAAGGACAAAGAAAAAGCTTCAAATTTGGTGTTCCAATGGTGTGGAGAGAGCCAAAAAATCATCATGATGACTGTTATTTCTGTGCAGTGCAAGTGCAAGGATTCAATAAGCATAAGAAACGAAAATGGGAGTAACATGGAATCTGCAAGAAGGCCTGTCCCTCATTGTGAAGATGTGCCTGTACCTGTGTTTACCATAAATAACAGTCATCATGATGATTTTTTGGCTCTCTCCACACCATTGGAACACCAAATTTGAAGCTTTTTCTTTGTCCTTTGCTCCATTTTCGTAATAATTCGATACATGCTTTGCACACTATGTGTGGTGCCCAAAACTTGTCTTGGTCCCCAAGCATAACCCCAAAATAGGCAAAATACACTTTTTTTACGAAGTCTGTTATGTTTCTTCTATGTTTTGGCAGTGTGTATTCACCACAAATGTAACAGAATGAGTCTGGATCGTTAAGACAACTTCTTCTTGATGAGTTCATGCTTTTCACTGGAAAACAGACAACAACATAAAGTTAATGCAAAAATCAAGCTATGAACAAACTTTTAGAACACTAATTAACACAAAACTATATTGAGAACTGCTCAGTTCAAGTACTAATCCAAAGAAATTAATGAGATGATGCGTCGCATTTACCAACAAGTGCTATAAATAAGATACCAAAAATCTCAAAAACTTGAGCCAATCTGGCAAAACTGATGACATATTCAGAATCAGCACCCCAAAAATACCCTAAATTCGATGAAATATCTTTGGCACCAAAAATGCTGTTGACCAGTGTAATCCCTCTGCATATTAGACTGTCGCCTGGTCCCACCATTGTTGCCCCTTTTCTCCATAAGCCTATTTGCCTTCAGTCATGATCAGTGCCCACTTGTTTCTTTGTCCGCCAGGAATGGTGTCAGGTACAGGCAGACCCAACCCCCCGCAGTCATTTATGTCCTATAAGGTCACAAGTTCTCTCTCCTGGCCGCAGGGCGGACAGAGACACCAGGAGCTCCCGTTAATCATGGCAGGAGGTAGACTATTTACATTAGTCGTGTACTGATCATGGGTGGAATATTGGGGTTTGTACCCAGATCTGGTCCTTAAAGGGAACCTGTGACCCCCTCCAAGGCGTTTGTAACTAAAAGAGCCACCTTGTGCAGCAGTAATGCTTCATTCTGCGAAGGCGGCTCTTTTAGTTCAGATCCCTGGCACTGCTGCAATAAATCACTTTTGAAATTTGTTCCTCATACCATGAAAATGTCCCGGAGGCAGGTCTTTCCCCCCGAATCTAGACGCCTCACAACCGTCAATCATGGCCTCTGGGCGCTGCCTCCTCTTCCTTCATTAGCGTCCCCGGCGCCTGCGCTGCTGTTGTTTTTTTCGGGCATGCGCAGTTGCGCTGCCCTTTGAACTTACCGCGCTGGTGCCGGGGACACTACTGAAGGAAGAGGAGGCGGCACGCAGAGGCCATGATTGATGGTTGTGAGGTATCTAGATTCGGGCGGAAAGACCTGCCTCTGGGACAATTTCACGGTATGAGGAACAAATTTCAAAAGCGATTATTGCAGCAGTGCCAGGGACCCGAACTAAGAGAGCCACCTTGTCAGAATGCAGCATCAGTGACCTGACCTGTAGTTACCTTGAGTCGCGGTGATGTGCCCCCTGCTGGATGTCCTCATATGAACTCGAGCGTGGGAACTTTTCCCAGGCTCCAGTTCATGAGGACATCCAGCAGAGGGCGCATCACCGCAACTCAAGGTAACTACAGGTCACCCTGCTTTCCATTCATTCCCTGGGGTTTTTACAGGCACGAGCACTGCTTTAGCAGAGCTCCTGGCTGTAAAATGATTTAACCCCTTTCAGATGGATTTACTTCGTGGGACTTGACCTGAGCGACGGAAGGTATGAGATATTGTTGCTTTTTTATTTTACCTTTGTTACAGAACGAGGGTCTTCAGGTGGATTACCAGTATAATAAAATATTACAACAACCTGTGTCTTTATTTCATTAAAATACTTTTAAATAATGTGTGTGTGTTTTATTAACCATTTGGTACTATTAGATTAATAATGGATAGGTGTCATAATTGACGCCTCTCCATTATTAATCTGCCTTAATGTCACCTTACAATAGCAAGGTGACATTAACCCTTCATTACCCCATATCCCACCGCTACACGGGAGTGGGAAGAGAGTGGCCAAGTGCCAGAATAGGCGCATCTTCCAGATGTGCCTTTTCTGGGGTGGCTGGGGGCAGATGTTTGTAGCCAGGGGGGGGGGGGGGCAATAACCATGGATCCTCTCTAGGCTATTAATATCTGCCCTCAGTCACTGGCTTTACCACTCTGGTGAAGAAAATTGCGCGGGAGCCCACGCCAATTTTTTCCGCCATTTAACCCTTTATTTTACAAGCTACAGCGCCCAAATTTTGCAAATACACACTACTAACATTAGTAGTGTGGAATATGCAAAAAAAAAGGGATATGAGATGGTTTACTGTATGTAAACCATGTCTCATATCATGTCTGGTTTGTGAAGGAGAAATGAAAAGCCGGCAATTGAATTACTGGCTTTTCTAGAGAACACCGCTGCGTATTTCTCGCAAGTCACACGCATGGTCCGTGTGTAATCCGTATTTTTCTCGCCCCCATAGACTTTCATTGGCGATTTTTTTCCGTAATACGGTGACAAACGCAGCATGCTGCGATTTTCTACGGCCGTACAAGACCGTATATTACGGATGCGTAATATACGGCAGATAGGAGCTGGGCCATAGAGATTCATTGGGCCGTGTGCAATGCGTATTTTACGGACGTAGTTTATGCGCTCATACGTCCGTAAAACTCGCTAGTGTGACGCCGGCCTAACTTTGTGGGTGGAGGTAGCTAACTTCTCTTGCTTAGATTTCAGTTTTATTTCTTGGGTAAAACTCCATTGAATAGAAGTTTTTAACAAAAAGTTTTGCTAAACTTTTTAGAACTGTATAAGCACCTCCCTCTGTGATCTCCCTCATCTAATCGGCGAAGTCTAGAATCACATGACACTGCTGACTCTTTAGGAGCAGGAAGTTTTTATTCTAAAGAGTCTGGTGGGAGGGTGATCATTATTCTAGCCTCTTGATTGGAAGTTCAGGCAGCCATTTCTGGTCACTTTCATAACATCGGAGAAAGATCAATTTCTAGATATTCCTTCTAGTACTGAAATCTTTTCTTGGAATATATTCCCTTTCATTTTTTTTCAGCTTTTGAAGAATGATATGACATTGTTCACATTGCAGTGTATAATTCTGAGCATTTACTGTAAATATCTGCTAGAATATGTGAAAATAATCACATACTTTATGCCGGCATCTGACCATAATATATGTGCATAAGAGATATCGCATCTCCCAGGTAATAACGTGATGCATAAGCTGCAAGCGAGGAAATGGCGAATGATCTCCCCCGGCTGTAATATACACTCCATAGATGCTGCTTCTATTCGGCTTTATTCTTCTTTCCTCCATGTGTTATCGAAAACAAAAAAAATCTAGACCTATTGCAAAAAAAAAAAGTTAAAAAAAAAATACTGGGATAGAAAAAAATAACAAGAAAAACAAATACAAAAGTAAACAGATAATGTCTCTTTAAAAAGTTTGTCCCTTAAAAAGTAATGATGCCGTCCCCCACAACAAATAATTAATCTAAGCCTTCCCCTGCACAATGACGTCAATGTGCCGCCTGCACAATGGGGGTGCTGCTTCAAATAGAGCTCTGATTCTAACGGGGGCAGTCTGGAAGGTATTCTTGCTGTTGGAGGCACTTTTAAGGGGAGATCCTGGTACAGTAAGTTTTCAGGACACCATTAGAAGGGGACTGTTATAGTTGAGGCATCCTGATTGGTACACTTTCATTTAGGGGCATTGTAGTTAAACATTACTGTGAGGACAGTGTTGGATTGGGGTGACAAGGGCCCACCTGTAACAAATGATCTTCATCAGTCATCTGGATAGAGAAAAAAAACATGTGAAGTCGCATTATGCGAAGATCTGCGGTGCCCACCACTGAGACTGGACGACCCCTGTATGAAGCATTTCGGTGCAAAACGCGCGTTGGGTGTGCTGGGTGCCTGGACAGCCCGATCCTATAAGGTAATATGACTACTCTGTATGTACATTGTTACTTATTATGTGGTTTCTATGGTAATACAGTTACCTGCTCAGGATATATGACTACTTTAGTCCAAGTCTGATGCTGTGTATATTTAGTGCACTCCTTTTCTCTGCATATGTTTATAAGTGGTCTATGCAACACCAATGATAATGTGGGTTTATTAGATAATTCTACATTTATTCAGATTATTCTGTGACTCTATTTAGGTGTCGCTCCCATATTTCTCCTTGAAGACAAATGTAGCAACTTTCCCCTGAGGTTATTTTGCCATTATAATCGATTGGTTTCTTCCATGTAACTTTCTAGATATATGCAACATAGCCCCATAATTATCTACATATACACCAACACTTTTTTAGGACCATGTGTGATTGGCATACTACCTGGTGGGAGCAGCGGAGGAAGGGAGGTGGGCTACGTCTTGTATTATGGGGTCAGTTTTAGGCTGTGATCAGACTGGTTACAATGTTGCTGACGCCATTATTTCATTTGCGTCCCTTCGGTTTGCGGATTTGCTGTTTGTGAGAACTCCGTGCACCTTTCAATTAGATTATTTTCCGGAGAAGGATCTTGTTACGTCTCGATACTGTGAGAAGAAGGATTAGCGGTGGAGTATAATACTGCAAGGTCGTCTCGGGGGCTCGGAGCATCTTCAGAGTTCACGGGGGCCACGTTCCAAGCAGAAAATAATGTCGCCGGCAAGAATAAAATCCGGACAAAGGCCTGGCTGCCGCTCACCGCGCTGCTGTATCCTCCACCGGTCTGTGAAAAGCGCCAGAAACTGATACAGAAATCATTGTAAAAAAAAAATCAGAAATCCGGGAGCATTGGATTAAAGGGGAACGCCGCCCGTACGCAAGATTCCTGCATTCTGACGGTCATAGTTTACATTTACGAAAACGGTGAAGAATTTTGTACATACTTGGGGATTTCGCAAAAAGTTTGTAACTTCTTAAAAAGTTGTAAATAAGGACTCAGATGCAAACCTCGAGAAAAGAAAGGCCAAAATAGGCGAAAAGTTTGGTGCAAGAGAACAAAAGAAAATGAGACAACAAATTGGTGCAAATGCAACAATGAATCCACCTCTAAGTTTACAGATCTTATTCGGTTTAATTAAGCTTTATCCAATTAAGAATGGAAAATATTCTTAAGGAAATGTTCACACATTGCGTTTTTGCTGCTTTTTTTAATGCGCCCAAAAACTGGACCATGGTGAGGTTTTACAACCAATATGTATAGGGACAAACTCCTGACTATGGCGCCTGGAACCGAAAACGCCGCTCATTTCCGTCACGCGCGACAGCGATCATTGCCTGATGATGTGATTGAGACGGCCACGAGATCCTTATTCTGCACATTTCCTGCATCGCAAGTAAAAAAAAATATATTGAATCGTCCCATAAAAATCCATGTTCCTCCCTAAAACTGTAGAGCGTCCGTTTGTCATCTTTACGCTCTTCTCCTGCACTTTATTAAAGCTCCTCTGAGAGGATATTAATTACTGTAACTCAGCCGTAATTGGGGCTCAGAATGCAGAGCTGACCCGTAGGAAGATGTTAATGTGACGAGGCTGCAGCAGTGAAGGACGCCGCATAGTGATCACAGCCACGTATCAGCCGTCCGACCCTTTCAGATAAGGAGCTTCTATGTCTGCTTCATTGGAAGATTGGTAACAAAGTTGCTTTATGTCTTATAATATGTGACAATGTATCAGAACGTTACATTGTGTCACATCGTATTATATTTGTGGGAAATTCAGATCCTCTTAATAAATAAATAACAGAAAAATCACTTCTTTTGCATGACCAAATGTGATCAACGCCATAAAACTTCTAAATCACCAACGTCGTTTTTATTTTTGTATATATATACAGTATATATCAATAGTACCGTACATATGAAAATAAATCTGAGAAATCTGTTTCTCCTCCAGGACTGATAATTAGGGTTGAGCGACTTTCATTTTTTAAAGATCGAGTCAGGTTTTGTGAAACCCGACTTTGTCCAGAGTCGAGTCGAGTGCAGTCGGCCGATTATCGCTAAAAGTCGGGGATCGACCGAAACACGAAACCCAATGCAAGTCAATGGGGAAGCATAGTCGGCAGTGAGTGGAGGCCAGGAAAACACCTACAGTGCCCATTTTAATGCCAAAAACATCCATTCTTGTTTCTGAAGCTTGTCAATCTTAATTAACTTTATAATAATAGTTGTTCAATGGAACTTGGGGGTCATTTGGCAAAAGTTGTGGGGGGTAGGGCTGGTTCAAGGTTTTAGTGGGCCCAGGAATCGTGGACTACGTCACGGCGGTGGAGCAGGGAGAGGTAAGTATTTCAACGTTGCAAGTGCTGTGATCCTGAGCAAGCAGGGGGGCACACTTGTTCGCATTGGCACTGGCACAGGGCCCCTCAAAGTACAGCGGTGTGTTTGCACGGCGGGGGCGCCTCCCACCAGCAGCGACACTTTTGCGTACTCTGAGGGGCCCTGTGCCAGTGACGTCGCCAACGAGTATGCCCCCCCCACCTGATGAAGGAACCTGCACTTTCATCTGCACCTTCCTCTTTGTCCCTGTGTAAGGTGGTATAACATGCGGGACGGGGAACCTTACTTTCAGCAGGGTCAGATTCTGGCTGTGTAGAGTGCAAGGGGAATGTAGTGGTCTAGGTCAATGTACCAGCAGACTCATCTAGCAGTGGCTGGGCAATGGGCAGGATGAGGAGGAAACAGATATAGGGCCAAAGAATAAAGTAGGCTAAATGCAGTTCAAAATTGGTAACAGGACTAAACAGGCGGCATTGCTTTGTTCAGTGGAGTAGCAAACCCAGGAGCAGCAGGCACTGTTTTAAGGGCCCAAACACACTAATAGGCCAAATGCAGTTTAATATCTGATACTTTAGGCCAAAAGCCTAAGACTGAAGCTCAGCTTTATTCAGTTGAGGGCAAACACCAGGGAGGGGCAGACACCGTTAGTAGGCCCTAACCACCAATTTTTAAAAACACAGCACTTAATGAGAGCCAGAAGGTTGAAGCTCAGCTTTATTCAGTTGAGGACAAACACCAGGCAGGGGCAGACACCGTTAGTAGGCCATAACCAAAGTTGAAGGCCAAATGCAGTTTAATATCTGATACTATAGGCCGAAAGCCAGAAGGTGGAAGCTCAGCTTTATTCAGTTGAGGGCAAACACCAGGGAGGGGCAGACACCGTTAGTAGGCCCTAACCACCAATTTTTAAAAACACAGCACTTAATGAGAGCCAGAAGGTTGAAGCTCAGCTTTATTCAGTTGAGGACAAACACCAGGCAGGGGCAGACACCGTTAGTAGGCCGTAACCAAAGTTGAAGGCCAAATGCAGTTTAATATCTAATACTATAGGCTGAAAGCCAGAAGGTGGAAGCTCCGATTTAGACAGTGGAGGACAATTTGAATTATGGACTGCAGACAGACTTAGTAGGCTGTCCCCTGTGGACCATGCATCCACCACATTAACCCATTGCGCCTTAATGGACACGTAATCTTCCGTGGCCATGCCTACAGGTCCATGCGTCTGTTGTCAGGTGCACCTTTGTACTCACAGATTGCCAGAGTGCATGGACAATGCGGTCTTTTACATGCTGGTGGAGGGTTGGGATGGCTTTTCTCGCAAAAGAAGTGTCGACTGGTTAGCTTGTAGCGTGGTACAGCATAGTCCATCATGGCCTTATTAATAGTAAATAAAATATATAACTAGGCTCTATGAACTTTTAAATAGGTTCCAGGGGTACACGGGCAGCATTGGTGTGGTCAGTGGAGGAGTATTGCAAGTAGGGGCCGCAGACAGGCTAACAAAGGCCTAAAATAACAAACAATAGGCAGGCATGGCAGTTTTAAATCGGTTACATGGATACACAGGCAGGCACTCCAGGCAGCATTGTGGTCAGTGGAGGAGTATTGCAAGTAGGGGCCGCAGACAGGCTATCAAAGGCCTAAAATAACAAACAATAGGCAGGCATGGCAGTTTTAAATCGGTTACATGGATACACAGACAGGCACTCCAGGCAGCATTGTGGTAAGTGGAGGAGTATTGCAAGTAGGGGCCGCAGACAGGCTATCAAAGGCCTAAAATAACAAACAATAGGCAGGCATGGCAGTTTTAAATCGGTTACATGGATACACAGGCAGGCAGCATTGTGGTCAGTGGAGGAGTATTGCAGGTAGGGGCCGCAGACAGGCTATCAAAGGCCTAAAATAACAAACAATAGGCAGGCATGGCAGTTTTAAATCGGTTACATGGATACACAGGCAGGCAGCATTGTGGTCAGTGGAGGAGTATTGCAGGTAGGGGCCGCAGACAGGCTATCAAAGGCCTAAAATAACAAACAATAGGCAGGCATGGCAGTTTTAAATCGGTTACATGGATACACAGGCAGGCAGCATTGTGGTCAGTGGAGGAGTATTGCAAGTAGGGGCCGCAGACAGGCTATCAAAGGCCTAAAATAACAAACAATAGGCAGGCATGGCAGTTTTAAATCGGTTACATGGATACACAGGCAGGCAGCATTGTGGTCAGTGGAGGAGTATTGCAAGTAGGGGCCGCAGACAGGCTATCAAAGGCCTAAAATAACAAACAATAGGCAGGCATGGCAGTTTTAAATCGATTACATGGATACACAGGCAGGCAGCATTGTGGTCAGTGGAGGAGTATTGCAAGTAGGGGCCGCAGACAGGCTATCAAAGGCCTAAAATAACAAACAATAGGCAGGCATGGCAGTTTTAAATCGGTTACATGGATACACAGGCAGGCAGCATTGTGGTCAGTGGAGGAGTATTGCAGGTAGGGGCCACAGACAGGCTATCAAAGGCCTAAAATAACAAACAATAGGCAGGCATGGCAGTTTTAAATCGGTTACATGGATACACAGGCAGGCACTCCAGGCAGCATCGTGGTCAGTGGAGGAGTATTGCAAGTAGGGGCCGCAGACAGGCTATCAAAGGCCTTAAATAACAAACAATAGGCAGGCATGGCAGTTTTAAATCGGTTACATGGATACACAGGCAGGCAGCATTGTGGTCAGTGGAGGAGTATTGCAGGTAGGGGCCGCAGACAGGCTATCAAAGGCCTAAAATAACAAACAATAGGCAGGCATGGCAGTTTTAAATCGGTTACATGGATACACAGACAGGCACTCCAGGCAGCATTGTGGTCAGTGGAGGAGTATTGCAAGTAGGGGCTGCAGACAGGCTATCAAAGGCTCAAAATAACAAACAATAGGCAGGCATGGCAGTTTTAAATCGGTTACATGGATACACAGGCAGGCAGCATTGTGGTCAGTGGAGGAGTATTGCAGGTAGGGGCCGCAGACAGGCTATCAAAGGCCTAAAATAACAAACAATAGGCAGGCATGGCAGTTTTAAATCGGTTACATGGATACACAGGCAGGCAGCATTGTGGTCAGTGGAGGAGTATTGCAAGTAGGGGCCGCAGACAGGCTATCAAAGGCCTAAAATAACAAACAATAGGCAGGCATGGCAGTTTTAAATCGGTTACATGGATACACAGGCAGGCAGCATTGTGGTCAGTGGAGGAGTATTGCAAGTAGGGGCCGCAGACAGGCTATCAAAGGCCTAAAATAACAAACAATAGGCAGGCATGGCAGTTTTAAATCGATTACATGGATACACAGGCAGGCAGCACTGTGGTCAGTGGAGGAGTATTGCAGGTAGGGGCCGCAGACAGGCTATCAAAGGCCTAAAATAACAAACAATAGGCAGGCATGGCAGTTTTAAATCGGTTACATGGATACACAGGCAGGCAGCATTGTGGTCAGTGGAGGAGTATTGCAGGTAGGGGCCACAGACAGGCTATCAAAGGCCTAAAATAACAAACAATAGGCAGGCATGGCAGTTTTAAATCGGTTACATGGATACACAGGCAGGCACTCCAGGCAGCATTGTGGTCAGTGGAGGAGTATTGCAAGTAGGGGCCGCAGACAGGCTATCAAAGGCCTTAAATAACAAACAATAGGCAGGCATGGCAGTTTTAAATCGGTTACATGGATACACAGGCAGGCAGCATTGTGGTCAGTGGAGGAGTATTGCAGGTAGGGGCCGCAGACAGGCTATCAAAGGCCTAAATAACAAACAGTAGGCAGGCATGGCAGTTTTAAATCGGTTACATGGATACACAGGCAGGCAGCATTGTGGTCAGTGGAGGAGTATTGCAGGTAGGGGCCGCAGACAGGCTATCAAAGGCCTAAAATAACAAACAGTAGGCAGGCATGGCAGTTTTAAATCGGTTACATGGATACACAGGCAGGCAGCATTGTGGTCAGTGGAGGAGTATTGCAAGTAGGGGCCGCAGACAGGCTATCAAAGGCCTAAAATAACAAACAATAGGCAGGCATGGCAGTTTTAAATCGGTTACATGGATACACAGGCAGGCAGCATTGTGGTCAGTGGAGGAGTATTGCAAGTAGGGGCCGCAGACAGGCTATCAAAGGCCTAAAATAACAAACAATAGGCAGGCATGGCAGTTTTAAATCGATTACATGGATACACAGGCAGGCAGCATTGTGGTCAGTGGAGGAGTATTGCAAGTAGGGGCCGCAGACAGGCTATCAAAGGCCTAAAATAACAAACAATAGGCAGGCATGGCAGTTTTAAATCGGTTACATGGATACACAGGCAGGCAGCATTGTGGTCAGTGGAGGAGTATTGCAGGTAGGGGCCACAGACAGGCTATCAAAGGCCTAAAATAACAAACAATAGGCAGGCATGGCAGTTTTAAATCGGTTACATGGATACACAGGCAGGCACTCCAGGCAGCATCGTGGTCAGTGGAGGAGTATTGCAAGTAGGGGCCGCAGACAGGCTATCAAAGGCCTTAAATAACAAACAATAGGCAGGCATGGCAGTTTTAAATCGGTTACATGGATACACAGGCAGGCAGCATTGTGGTCAGTGGAGGAGTATTGCAGGTAGGGGCCGCAGACAGGCTATCAAAGGCCTAAAATAACAAACAATAGGCAGGCATGGCAGTTTTAAATCGGTTACATGGATACACAGACAGGCACTCCAGGCAGCATTGTGGTCAGTGGAGGAGTATTGCAAGTAGGGGCTGCAGACAGGCTATCAAAGGCTCAAAATAACAAACAATAGGCAGGCATGGCAGTTTTAAATCGGTTACATGGATACACAGGCAGGCAGCATTGTGGTCAGTGGAGGAGTATTGCAGGTAGGGGCCGCAGACAGGCTATCAAAGGCCTAAAATAACAAACAATAGGCAGGCATGGCAGTTTTAAATCGGTTACATGGATACACAGGCAGGCAGCATTGTGGTCAGTGGAGGAGTATTGCAGGTAGGGGCCGCAGACAGGCTATCAAAGGCCTAAAATAACAAACAATAGGCAGGCATGGCAGTTTTAAATCGGTTACATGGATACACAGGCAGGCAGCATTGTGGTCAGTGGAGGAGTATTGCAAGTAGGGGCCGCAGACAGGCTATCAAAGGCCTAAAATAACAAACAATAGGCAGGCATGGCAGTTTTAAATCGGTTACATGGATACACAGGCAGGCAGCATTGTGGTCAGTGGAGGAGTATTGCAAGTAGGGGCCGCAGACAGGCTATCAAAGGCCTAAAATAACAAACAATAGGCAGGCATGGCAGTTTTAAATCGATTACATGGATACACAGGCAGGCAGCACTGTGGTCAGTGGAGGAGTATTGCAGGTAGGGGCCGCAGACAGGCTATCAAAGGCCTAAAATAACAAACAATAGGCAGGCATGGCAGTTTTAAATCGGTTACATGGATACACAGGCAGGCAGCATTGTGGTCAGTGGAGGAGTATTGCAGGTAGGGGCCACAGACAGGCTATCAAAGGCCTAAAATAACAAACAATAGGCAGGCATGGCAGTTTTAAATCGGTTACATGGATACACAGGCAGGCACTCCAGGCAGCATTGTGGTCAGTGGAGGAGTATTGCAAGTAGGGGCCGCAGACAGGCTATCAAAGGCCTTAAATAACAAACAATAGGCAGGCATGGCAGTTTTAAATCGGTTACATGGATACACAGGCAGGCAGCATTGTGGTCAGTGGAGGAGTATTGCAGGTAGGGGCCGCAGACAGGCTATCAAAGGCCTAAAATAACAAACAATAGGCAGGCATGGCAGTTTTAAATCGGTTACATGGATACACAGGCAGGCAGCATTGTGGTCAGTGGAGGAGTATTGCAAGTAGGGGCCGCAGACAGGCTATCAAAGGCCTAAAATAACAAACAATAGGCAGGCATGGCAGTTTTAAATCGGTTACATGGATACACAGGCAGGCAGCATTGTGGTCAGTGGAGGAGTATTGCAAGTAGGGGCCGCAGACAGGCTATCAAAGGCCTAAAATAACAAACAATAGGCAGGCATGGCAGTTTTAAATCGATTACATGGATACACAGGCAGGCAGCACTGTGGTCAGTGGAGGAGTATTGCAGGTAGGGGCCGCAGACAGGCTATCAAAGGCCTAAAATAACAAACAATAGGCAGGCATGGCAGTTTTAAATCGGTTACATGGATACACAGGCAGGCAGCATTGTGGTCAGTGGAGGAGTATTGCAAGTAGGGGCCGCAGACAGGCTATCAAAGGCCTAAAATAACAAACAATAGGCAGGCATGGCAGTTTTAAATCGATTACATGGATACACAGGCAGGCAGCACTGTGGTCAGTGGAGGAGTATTGCAGGTAGGGGCCGCAGACAGGCTATCAAAGGCCTAAAATAACAAACAATAGGCAGGCATGGCAGTTTTAAATCGGTTACATGGATACACAGGCAGGCAGCATTGTGGTCAGTGGAGGAGTATTGCAGGTAGGGGCCACAGACAGGCTATCAAAGGCCTAAAATAACAAACAATAGGCAGGCATGGCAGTTTTAAATCGGTTACATGGATACACAGGCAGGCACTCCAGGCAGCATCGTGGTCAGTGGAGGAGTATTGCAAGTAGGGGCCGCAGACAGGCTATCAAAGGCCTTAAATAACAAACAATAGGCAGGCATGGCAGTTTTAAATCGGTTACATGGATACACAGGCAGGCAGCATTGTGGTCAGTGGAGGAGTATTGCAGGTAGGGGCCGCAGACAGGCTATCAAAGGCCTAAAATAACAAACAATAGGCAGGCATGGCAGTTTTAAATCGGTTACATGGATACACAGGCAGGCACTCCAGGCAGCATTGTGGTCAGTGGAGGAGTATTGCAAGTAGGGGCCGCAGACAGGCTATCGAAGGCCTAAAATAACAAACAATAGGCAGGCATGGCAGTTTTAAATCGGTTACATGGATACACAGGCAGGCAGCATTGTGGTCAGTGGAAGAGTATTGCAGGTAGGGTCCGCAGACAGGCTATCAAAGGCCTAAAATAACAAACAATAGGCAGGCATGGCAGTTTTAAATCGGTTACATGGATACACAGGCAGGCACTCCAGGCAGCATTGTGGTCAGTGGAGGAGTATTGCAAGTAGGGGCCGCAGACAGGCTATCGAAGGCCTAAAATAACAAACAATAGGCAGGCATGGCAGTTTTAAATCGGTTACATGGATACACAGGCAGGCAGCATTGTGGTCAGTGGAGGAGTATTGCAGGTAGGGTCCGCAGACAGGCTATCAAAGGCCTAAAATAACAAACAATAGGCAGGCATGGCAGTTTTAAATCGGTTACATGGATACACAGGCAGGCACTCCAGGCAGCATTGTGGTCAGTGGAGGAGTATTGCAAGTAGGGGCCGCAGACAGGCTATCGAAGGCCTAAAATAACAAACAATAGGCAGGCATGGCAGTTTTAAATCGGTTACATGGATACACAGGCAGGCAGCATTGTGGTCAGTGGAGGAGTATTGCAGGTAGGGTCCGCAGACAGGCTATCAAAGGCCTAAAATAACAAACAATAGGCAGGCATGGCAGTTTTAAATCGGTTACATGGATACACAGGCAGGCACTCCAGGCAGCATTGTGGTCAGTGGAGGAGTATTGCAAGTAGGGGCCGCAGACAGGCTATCAAAGGCCTAAAATAACAAACAATAGGCAGGCATGACAGTTTTAAATCGGTTACATGGATACACAGGCAGGCACTCCATGCAGCATTGTGGTCAGTGGAGGAGTATTGCAAGTAGGGGCCGCAGACAGGCTATCAAAGGCCTAAAATAACAAACAATAGGCAGGCATGGCAGTTTTAAATCGGTTACATGGATACACAGGCAGGCACTCCAGGCAGCATTGTGGTCAGTGGAGGAGTATTGCAAGTAGGGGCCGCAGACAGGCTATCAAAGGCCTTAAATAACAAACAATAGGCAGGCATGGCAGTTTTAAATTGGTTACATGGATACACAGGCAGGCACTCCAGGCAGCATTGTGGTCAGTGGAGGAGTATTGCAAGTAGGGGCCGCAGACAGGCTATCAAAGGCCTAAAATAACAAACAATAGGCAGGCATGGCAGTTTTAAATCGGTTACATGGATACACAGGCAGGCAGCATTGTGGTCAGTGGAGGAGTATTGCAGGTAGGGTCCGCAGACAGGCTATCAAAGGCCTAAAATAACAAACAATAGGCAGGCATGGCAGTTTTAAATCGGTTACATGGATACACAGGCAGGCACTCCAGGCAGCATTGTGTTCAGTGGAGGAGTATTGCAAGTAGGGGCCGCAGACAGGCTATCAAAGGCCTAAAATAACAAACAATAGGCAGGCATGGCAGTTTTAAATCGGTTACATGGATACACAGGCAGGCACTCCAGGCAGCTGCAGCGCCCCAGAGTCCTGGTCGTTGCAGTACTGTGGCTTCGCCACTATGGGGAGCTACGGTGCGTCCGATGGCACTGAAGGAGTTCATCTGATCAGGTATCACAGACACCAATACATTTCACAGCTGGGCCTCCGGGGGGAGCTGGGGGTGCTATTCATTGGGCCACTCCCCACCATAGTGGGTAAACTGGGGGTCTGGCAGGAAGTTAGATCAGAAAGCTGACTGGATTGGACGAAGCAACACCTAGTGGCAGAGGGTGTTGTGGAGGAAGAGACAGTAGGGTCTCTGTCAGGGGTGGGATCCTGACAGAGGCTTGGCATTGAAAAGAACGTAACGGGTCCGCGCCAGCTCCGGGAAGCGGCGGGACCCAAGAAAGGACTAGAAGCGAGATAGATTGTGCTGAGTGAGAAACGAGATCAAGCAATAGGAGAATACCAGTAGGGGTCGTGCTGTAAGACCGGAGCAACATCCTACTGAGGCGCACTACCGGTGGCCGGAACGCCGAGGGAGTATTACAATAATCAGCTTCAAGCAATACTCTAAACAGCGGCAGGACAGTCAGTTTAAGGCGGGCTGTCTAACACATATCACCTATGAAGTCTTGGGAGGCAATTGCGGGAGAGGGGCGTCTCTAGGGTCCCGGAAGAACTCCAGGCCTATCCGACAAACGGGTGCCGTTCTAACTGTAACATCAGGAAGGGACGGAAGATTAGAAGAACATCATTTAATCGAGTTGTGAGGGAACTTAAGAAACAGACACAACGGTTGTGGGGTACTTTCCGTAAGCATAGCAGGGAAGGACTACAACACATAGCGCTAAGAAGGAAGGCACCGATTTCCACCTGTGAAGTGAACTCTGGAGGTGCCATTGGACCGGCCGGACTTGCGCAGCCTGGTGAACCATATTCTGGACTGAGGACTCAGAGATCTCCAGTAAAGAGGTAAAGAGACTGCAACCTGGTGTCCTCGTTATTTACCGCGACCTGCACCCCACAACTGCACCACCAACATCCACACCTAGCATTGACTGTGCGCCCCACGGCAGGGTCACGGACCGGGGCCTAGCCGCCGTGACAACCCTAGGAGCAGAGACTCAGAGGCCCGGTACCGGGTACCCCTCGGCCCTGCGGCGGTGGGGGCGCTACACAGCATTGTGGTCAGTGGAGGAGTATTGCAAGTAGGGGCCGCAGACAGGCTATCAAAGGCCTTAAATAACAAACAGTAGGCAGGCATGGCAGTTTTAAATCGGTTACATGGATACACAGGCAGGCAGCATTGTGGTCAGTGGAGGAGTATTGCAAGAAGTGTCTGACACAGTTAGTACTCCCAAAAAATAAATAGATGTTAATGTCTCGCAAAACAACTATAAATTAAAAAAAAGGGTGGCATGCTTAGGTACAGGGGTGGGCTCATCTGCAGAGTTTATGACAAAGTAATTTGGCAGTAAATTAGTATTTACTGGTGTCAATATAGGACACTGACCCAGACTACTGTAACTATCATCATAGATGTCAACAAATTGGTATTGATTGTCAGTGCCAGGCATTGAATGATGTCAGCGCATAGACTAAACATTGGTGGAGCTGTGCGAGATAATTTGGCACGTGGTAGAGCACAGTTTGAGCTGGGGGGGGGAACTCTCTTGTGGCCGGCGGTACCGCCTCAGGGCCCCTCATGTTACAACGGTGTGTCTGACGTTGGGTGAGCATCACCACCGCCAGAGACACTACATTGTACTATGAGGGACCCAGTGGCAGTGCCGTCGACCAAAAGCGAGCACACCCACCTCTTCTGACAAACAGCACTGTAACTCACGGGTGCTTGCGCCAAGTGTCGAGAGTGAGACAACGGCCCCGTGGGGGTAGTTTTTCCATTGGGGGATGTGTAAACATGTCGTATGCTGGTCAAACAGCTGCTGCAAATTAAGAGATTTTAACACTCAGTAAGACCAGTCCACAAGCAAGACCTTTTTATAGGAAAGCTAGGTGTCAGCCGGGAAAGGTGGGGCAAAATAATTTGAAATCCAGGAGTGGTTCATTTTAATGAAGGTGAGATCATCCACATTTTGGGTAGCCAGACGAGTCCTTTTTTCGGTTAATATTGAACCAGCAGCACTGAATACTCTTTCTGATAGCACACTAGCTGCTGGGCAAGCAAGCTCCTGCAACGCATATTCTGCCAATTCAGGCCAGGTGTCTAATTTGGATGCCCAGTAATCAAATGGGAATGACGGTTGAGGAAGAACATCAATAAGGGCTGAAAAATAGTTAGTAACCATACTGGACAAATGTTGTCTCCTGTCACTTTGAATAGATGCTGCAGTACCTGTCCTGTCTGCGGTCATTGCGAAATCACTCCACAACCTGGTCAGAAAACCCCTCTGTCCAACGCCACTTCTGATCTGTGCACCTCTAACACCTCTGCCCTGTAGCCCCCTGCAGCTCGTGTGAGAACCATCACTGGCGCTGTGTGCTGGGAATGCCTGAATCAAACGGTCTACAAGAGTAGCTTGTTTGGTTGCTAATATTTGTTCGAGGTTCTCATGTGGCATAATATTTTGCAATTTGCCTTTATAGCGAGGGTCAAGGATGCAGGCCAACCAGTAATCGTCATCGCTCATCATTTTAATAATGCGTGGGTCCTTTTTGAGGATATGTACGGCATAATCCGCCATGTGGGCCAAAGTTCCAGTTGGCAAATCTGCGGTTGTGCTGGTTTGAGGGGCAGTTACAGGCAAATCTACGTCACTTGTCTCCCTTACAAAAACAGAACCCGGCCTTGCAACGCCACTAATTTCTGTTGGCCCAGGAGAAGCTTCCTCATTAAAAAAGTACTCATCCCCATCATCCTCCTCGTCCTCCTCCTCCTCTTCGCCCGCTACCGCGTCCTCTACACGGCCCTGACCAGACAATGGCTGTCATCAAGGCTTTCCTCTTCCTCGGCTGCAGACGCCTGCTCCTTTATGTGCGTCAAACTTTGCATCAGCAGACGCATTAGGGGGATGCTCATGCTTATTACGGCGTTGTCTGCACTAACCAGCCGTGTGCATTCCTCAAAACACTGAAGGACTTGACACAGGTCTTGTAGCTTCGACCACTGCACACCTGACAACTCCATGTCTGCCATCCAACTGCCTGCCCGTGTATCCTCCCACAAATACATAACAGCACGCCTCTGTTCGCACACTCTCTGAAGCATGTGCAGTGTGGAGTTCCACCTTGTTGCAACGTCGATGATTAGGCGATGCTGAGGAAGGTTCAAAGAACGCTGATAGTTCTGCATACGGCTGGAGTGTACAGGCGAACGGCGGATATGCGAGCAAAGTCTGCGCACTTTGAGGAGCAGGTCGGGTAACCCCGGATAACTTTTCAGGAAGCACTGCACCACCAGTTTTAAGGTGTGAGCCAGGCAAGGAATGTGTTTCAGTTGGGAAAGGGCTATGGCAGCCATGAAATTCCTTCCGTTATCACTCACTACCTTGCCTGCCTCAAGATGTACAGTGCCCAGCCATGACTGAGTTTCTTTCTGCAAGAACTCGGACAGAACTTCCGCGGTGTGTCTGTTGTCGCCCAAACACTTCATTGCCAATACAGCCTGCTGACGCTTGCCACTAGCTGTCCCATAATGGCACACCTGGTGTGCAATAGTGGCAGCTGCGGATGGAGTGGATGTGCGACTGCGGTCTGTGGACGAGCTCTCGCTTCTGCAGGAAGAGGAGGAGGGGGGGCGAACGCCTACAGCCAACTCTTTCCTTGACCGTGGGCTAGGCAGAACTGTCCCAATATTGCTGTCTCCTGTGGAGCCTGCATCCACCACATTCACCCAGTGTGCCGTGATGGACACGTAACGTCCCTGGCCATGCCTACTGGTCCATGCATCTGTTGTCAGGTGCACCTTTGTAGTCACAGACTGCCTGAGTGCATGGACGATGCGGTCTTTAACATGCTGTTGGAGAGCTGGGATGGCTTTTCTAGAAAAGAATTGCCGACTGGGTAGCTCGTAGCGTGGTACAGCGTAGTCCATCAGCGCTTTGAAAGCTTCGCTTTCAACTAACCGGTAGGGCATCATCTCTAATGAGATTAGTCTAGCAATGTGGGCGTTCAAACCCTGTGTACGCGGATGCGAGGATGAGTACTTCCTTTTCCTAACAAGAGTCTCATGTAGGGTGAGCTGGACTGGAGAGCTGGAGATCGTGGAACTAGCAGTGGTGCCGGTGGACAGGACATGGGTGAGTGAGAGAGGGTTGGAGATGGTATTCTTGCCGGTGCCCTACATGCAGTGTTTCCTACTACTAACCTGGTGATTCCCTGACTGCTTTGGCCTGGCGACGAAAGCTGCACAGATACTGCAGGTGGTGTGGGAAATGGTCGGCTTACAGGGAGGGAAGGGATGTAGCGTTGCTGACTAGCTTCATTGGCCGAGGGTGCTGCAACCTTTAGGGACGTTTGGTAGTTAGTCCAGGCTTGCAAATGCATGGTGGATAAATGTCTATGCATGCAACTTGTATTTAGACTTTTAAGATTCTGACCTCTGCTTAAGGTAGTTGAACATTTTTGACAGATGACTTTGCGCTGATCATTTGGATGTTGTTTAAAAAAATGCCAGACTGCACTCTTTCTACTATCGGATACCTTTTCAGGCATTGCAGACTGAGCTTCTTTAACCGGATGGCCACGCTGTCCTCCAACTGGTTTTGGTTTTGCCACGCGTTTTTGGCCAGATACGGGCCCGGTAGATGGAACCTGTTGTGATGTTGATGCCTGCTGCGGCTCCTCCTCCTCCGCTTCAGAACTACTGCCGCCTGCACCCTGTTCCCCCAATGGCTGCCAATCGGGGTTCAAAACTGGGTCATCTATGACCTCCTCTTCTATGTTGTGTGCAACTTCGTCTGTGTCACCGTGTAAGCCGGTGGTATTGCGTTCGTGACGGAGCACCATATTCTCCGCTGGTTTTGATTCTGCCTCAGTACACTGCGAGGGCAATGTTCTGGTCTGAGTCAAAGGAACAGCATAGTAATCTGGCTGTGGCTGTGCATCTGTGCACTCCATGTCTGATTCAACTTCTAATGGGCATAGCCTGTTAACTGTTTCACTGTGTAAGGCTACGTTCACATTTGCGTTGTGCGCCGCAGCGTCGGCGCCGCAACGCACAACGCAAACAAAAACGCAGCAAAATGCATGCACAACGCTGCGTTTTGCGCCGCATGCGTCCTTTTTTTCATTGATTTTGGACGCAGCAAAAATGCAACTTGCTGCGTCCTCTGCGCCCGGACGCGGGCGCCGCAGGGACGCATGCGGCGCAAAACGCAAGTGCGATGCATGTCCATGCGCCCCCATGTTAAGTATAGGGGCGCATGACGCATGCGGCGACGCTGCGGCGCCGACCGCAAATGTGAACGTAGCCTAACCCAGGAATGGTATGTGTAAAGAGCTCCATGGAGTAACCTGTTGTGTCGACTGACGCATCCTTCACTGTTGTTTTTAGTGAAGGACACAAGGAAGCGACTTGTTCCTGACCGGGAGCATCCACTGACGATGCACTGCTCTGACATTTGGCACTTTCCGAGGAGGAGGCGAAAGAGTTAGAGGCAGAGTCAGCAATGAAAGCCAATACTTGTTCCTCCTGCTCCGGCTTCAAAAGTGGTTTTCCTACTCCCAGAAAAGAGAGCGTTTGAGGCCTTGTGTAGCCAGACGACGAACCTGGCTCAATAACTCGAGACTTAGGGTAAGTCTCCACGTTCAGGATTGCATCAGGATTTGGTCAGGATTTTCCATCAGTTTTTGTAAGCCAAAACCAGGAGTGGAACAATCAGAGGAAAAGTATAATAGAAACATATGCACCACTTCTGTATTTATCACCCACTCCTGGTTTTGGCTTACAAAAACTGATGGAAAATCCTGACCAAATCCTGATGCAATCCTGAACGTGGAGACTTACCCTTAGGTGCTGTACTGCTTTTACCACGACCACCTGATGCTCCACCACCACTACCATCATTACCAGCTGACAATGACCGCCCACGGCCACGATCTCTTCCACCAGACTTCCTCATTGTTTGCAAAACGTAACCAAAGTAACGCTATTTGTTACTGTAAAACAACTTATAAGGTGAACTCAAACTTCTGTAGGATTTATATATACCTTTATAGGTGCCTGACACTGAAAGGAAAATCAGGCCCAATGTTACACACCAGGTTTTCTGTGCCCCAATAATTTGAGACAGATGGCACACACAGGACCAGCACTCAAGCAGAAATGCCAATCTTAATCTCCCACTATTTTTTTTTTTTTTCTGGGAGAATTTACCCTAAAAAAAAAAAAATGGCCAAGTATTACACAGTGTTTTCGGTGCCACACAATGACAGACAGATGCCACACACAGCAATGGCACGGAGGCAGACTTGCCAATATTTATCTCCCACTAATTTTTTTTTTGGAAAAGGGAGAATGTACCCAAAAAAAAAAAAAAAAGGCCAAGTATTACACAGTGTTTTCGGTGCCACACAATGACAGACAGATGCCACACACAGCAATGGCACGGAGGCAGACTTGCCAATATTTATCTCCCACTAATTTTTTTTTTTGGAAAATGGAGAATTTAGCAAAAAAAAAAAAAAAAAAAGGGCCAAGTATTACACAGTGTTTTCGGTGGCACACAATGAGAGACAGATACCACACACAGCAATGGCACGGAGGCAGACTTGCCAATATTTATCTCCCACTAATTTTTTTTTGGGAAAAGGGAGAATTTAGCAAAAAAAAAAAAATGGCCAAGTATTACACAGTGTTTTCGGTGGCACACAATGAGAGACAGATACCACACACAGCAATGGCACGGAGGCAGACTTGCCAATATTTATCTCCCACTAATTTTTTTTTTTGGAAAAGGGGGAATGTACCCAAAAAAAAAAAAAAGGCCAAGTATTACACAGTGTTTTCGGTGCCACACAATGAGAGACAGATACCACACACAGCAATGGCACGGAGGCAGACTTGCCAATATTTATCTCCCTGCAGTAATCTCAGAAAAGTATGGCAGGCAGCTATAATAAGGACTGCTGCACACAAAAGTGTGGACAAACACACAAGATAGCTGTGCAGAAAGGAAGGAAAAACAGGATTTGTGCTTTGAAAAAAGCAGTTGGTTTGCACAGCGTCGTACACACACAGCAACGCAGCTATCAGGGTCAGGGAGCCTTCTAATGCAGCCCAATGAGCGACAGCGCTGAGGAAATAAAAATGTAGCTTCCACTGTCCCTGCAAACAAAAGGTGGTGTTGGACAGTGGAAATCGCTACAGCACAAGCGGTTTGGTGGTTAGTGGACCCTGCCTAACGCTATCCCTGCTTCCGAAGAAGCGGCAGCAACCTCTCCCTACGCTCAGATCAGCAGCAGTAAGATGGCGGTCGGTGGGAACGCCCCTTTATAGCCCCTGTGACGCCGCAGAAAGCAAGCCAATCACTGCAATGCCCTTCTCTAAGATGGTGGGGACCAGGACCTATGTCATCACGCTGCCCACACTCTGCGTTCACCTTCATTGGCTGAGAAATGGCGCTTTTAGCGTCATTGAAACGTGACTTTGGCGCGAAAGTCGCGTACTGCATGGCAGACCCCACACAGGGATCGGCTCGGTTTGATGAGACGCCGACTTTGCCAAAAGTCGTCGACTTATGAAAATGAACGATCCGTTTCGCTCAACCCTACTGATAATTTGTTCTCAATTCAAAGGTAAAATCTGTTTTCAATGAATAAAAATTCTTGCATTACTGAGATAGGAGACGACAGTTTGTGCTTCTAAAATTGTATGGAGAAATGTAATTGATATTTTAGAACAACCTGCGCAGTGATAGTTGGTGCTTATAAAGTTCTATGGGGAACAGTATCGATTCAGGAGAACTTGCAGCAGAATATTTGTGTTTGGTTCTAGCTCCTCCCCTTCTACATAGAATTACATAGAATTTTATAAGCATCAGCTGTTACCTCCCATCTCAGTATTGAGAAAACATGTTTTCAGAGAATATGGACTTTCCTACTATATATCTCAGTAACTGGAAACTCAGTTTTTCACTGAAGAGAGATTTTCTAATTACTGATGTAGGAGATGACAGTTGGTGCTTTTACAATTTTATGGAGGAGGGAGGAGCTAGAGGCCGACATAGACATTCTGCTGCCAGTTCTCTTGAAGTGACCGTAACAGTTCTCCATAGAACTTTATGAGCACAAATTGTCATCTCCTATCTCAGTAATGGAAAATCTGTCTTCACTGAATACTGATTTTCGCATTACTGAGACCATTGGTGCTCATAAAATTCTATGTAGAATAGTAAATTACATTTCAGGAGAACCTGCAGAGGAATGTCTGTGTCGGCCTCTAGCTCGAACCTCCTACCTCTCCATAAAATTGTAAAAGTACCAACTGTCATCTCTTATATATCATATCAGTAATTAGAAACTCTCTCTTCAGTGAAAAACTGAGTTTCCAGTTACTGAGATAGGAGATGACAGTTGGTGCTCAGAGAGTTCTATGGAGAAGTGGAACTTGCAGCGCAATGTTCACATCTTCTGCTAGCTTTTTCCCCATCCATAGAATTTTATAAGCACCAACTGTTACCTCCTATATCAGTAATGAGAAAATGTCTTCAGTGCACACAGCCTTTCCCATTTCTGATATAGGAGATGACAGTTGTTGCTCAGAGAGTTCTATGGAGAAGTGTAGCTGTCGCTTTAGGAGAACTTGCAGCGAAATGTTTCCATCTTCTAGCTCCTCCCTCTCCATAGAATTTTATAAGCACTAACTGTCATTTTGTATCACAGTAATGGGAAAATCTTTCATCACTGAAAATGGATTTTATCGATTTGACCTCTGAACTGGGAATGAATGATAAGTTCCAGGAGGAGAGAGAAGCGAATTTCTCCCATAAGATATATACAGAGCTTCTTATCTTCACCTGTACTATTGATTTATGGAATGAAAGTAAAAGTGATGGTGACGCTTTAAAGGCGGCGATCTCCAGCTGAGGAGCTGACCAGTACTGTTGGCACATGAGCGTGCGCCGGTCTTTGATGCCAGCCGAGAGCCGCTGCCGCCTGCCTATTAATCAGCCGTTGCCATAAGAAGCTCCGCTCAGAAATTTATGAAGTCTAATTAAAGTGACTACTTGCAACTTCTCGGTAATGTGGAATATTCCATAATTTATGATGTCATTATACGTTGCAGCGTGAATAATGGATGTCACTTACAGCGTTTTACAGTTGCATTATTTGCTCGCGGACGACGCACTTCAGTATTATGCCGTGCTTATATATATATATGGTCGCTTTATAGATCCCTAGGAGGGGGCTGGCTCTGACAGAGGAGATTCAGCTGCTGCCCAAATTATTACAGGCAATGCATCATGGGAAAAAGCATCCAAGTGACTCATGCATCTGTTATCTCTGACAGTGACATATACAGGGAGCTACCTCTAGGTGGCACAAGGGAGGCAGTGGAAGAGTATTAATTTTCATAGACATCTTTAATATTTTGCTGCTTTCCATTTAACTCTCAGGTTGCAATAACGACATCTCTGTGCTGCCCCTGCTGGAGAGACAGTGTATATTTCTCACGGTACATTGGCAGAGGAGTCCGTAATAAAGTGATGAAAAAAAAACCGCTACCATTACCATAATGCATCGCAACATCGGCGAGTATGATGACATATTACAAGTAGGTGTTTGCGACTGAAGTTTGAATGCAGCTCTGGATGTGAATGGAGAGGTAAAAAAAATACTTTCCCTCTCTCGAAAACCCTATATTAGTAGCAACACTAAAAAAATGAGTGAATCTAGGGCAGGCAAGGGGTGAGCATAGGACAAGCGAGGGTCGAGACTAGGTCAAACATAGGACGAGTCTAGGACGGAGGAGAGAACCCAAGACGGGAGGGGCGAGTCTATGACAGGCAAGGGGTGAGCCTAAAACAGTCGAGGGGTGAGCCTAAAACAGTTGAGGAGAGAGCCTAAGACAGGTGAGGAGTGAGCCTAGGACAGGTGAGGAGTGAGCCTAGGACAGGTGAGGAGTGAGCCTAGGACAGGTGAGGAGTGAGCCTAGGACAGGTGAGGAGTGAGCCTAGGACAGGCAAGAGATGAGCCAAGGGCAGGTGAGAGGCAAAGATACGACAGGTGGGGGATGAATCTAGGACAAGAGAAATGTGAGACTAGGAAAGGCAAAGAGCGATGCTAGGAGACATAAGGGGCGAGTCTAAGAAAGGCAAGAGGTGAGCCTAGGACACACGAGATTCCTAGGAGAGTGGAGGGGTAAGACTAGTGGAGATAAAGAGGTGCCTAGGAGAGTGGTGGGGGATGAATCTAGGACAGGGAGGAGCAAGGATAGGGCAGGCGAGGTGGCACCTAGAAGAGTGGAGATGTGAGCCTAGGACAGATGAGGCACCTAGGAGAGCAGAGGGGCAAGTCTGGGAAAAACGAAGGTGCACCTAGGAGAGTGCAGAGGCGAGTCTAAGGCAGGCAAGGAGGTGCTTAGGAGAGTGCTGGGGCGAGCCTCGGACAGGTGAACAGGTGAGGAGGCGCCTAGGAGAGTGCAAGGGTGTGCCTATGACAAGCGAGGAGGTGCCTAGGAGAGTGCAGGGGTATGCCTAGGACAGGCAAGGAGGCGCCTAGGAGAGTGCAGGGGTATTCCTACAACAGGCGAGGAGGCGCCTAGGAGAGTGCAGCGGCGAGCCTAGGACAGACGAGGCACTTAGGAGAGTGCAGGGGCGAGCCTAGAACAGATGAGGAGGCACCTAAGAGAGCAGAGGGGCAAGTCTGGGAAAAACAAAGGTGCACTTGGGAGAGTTCAGGGGCGAGCCTAAGGCAGGCAAGGAGGTGCCTAGGAAAGTGGAGAGGTGAGTCTGGGACAGGTGAGGAGGCTCCTATGAGTGTAAGGGTGAACGTAGGACATGCAAGGAGGTGCCTAGGAGAGTGCAGAGGCGAGCCTAGGACAGGCGAGGAGGCACCCAGGAGAGTGCAGGGGTGAACCTAGGACAGGCAAGGAGGCACCTAGGAGAGTGCAGGGGTGAGCCTAGGACAGACGAGGAGGCGCCTAGGAGAGTGCAGGGGTGAGCCTAGGACAGGCGAGGAGGCGCCTAGGAGAGTGCAGGGGTGAGCCTAGGACAGGCGGGGAGGCGCCTAGGAGAGTGCAGGGGTGAGCCTAGGACAGGCGAGGAGGCGCCTAGGAGAGTGCAGGGGTGAGCCTAGGACAGGCGGGGAGGCGCCTAGGAGAGTGCAGGGGTGAGCCTAGGACAGGCGGGGAGGCACCTAGGAGAGTGCATGGGTGAGCCTAGGACAGTTGAGGAGGCGCCTAGGAGAGTGCAGGGGCGAGCCTAGAACAGGCGAGGAGGCTCCTAGGAGAGTACAGGTGCGAGTCTAGGACAGGCGAGGAGGCGCCTAGGAGAGTACAGGGGCGAGACTAGGACAGGTGAGGAGGCCCCTAGGAGAGTACAGGGGTGAGCCTAGGACAGGTGAGAAGGCACATAGGTGTGAGTGCAGGGGCGAGCCTTGGACAGGCGAGGAGGTGCCTAGGACCGGTGTGTGCAACCTTTTGTTGCTCATTAGCATTTCCTGGCCTTATATAGAACTCAGAAATATGGTATTGGGGTGACCAATATTTTTGCTACATTTGTGTGCATAAAATATGGAAAAATCCATTTTGACAAATCAAATTTTTCAGAAAATTCATAAATTTAATTTGCTAATTTGATAATTTGCAATTATTTACCAGTAATTAAAAAAAAATATTGCTCATAGCCCCTGTTCTCAGGATCGCTGGGGTCCCCTAGTGGTCAGTAAGTTATACCTTTTACCCTGTAGGTGGATGGTGGAACTCGCCCTTCTGCAGCGCGGCATATAGCAGTGTGTGTACCCAGCCCTGGACGATGGCCGCTCTCTGGTTACTGCACTCCAGATACATGTTGGGAGTTGAAGTTTGCAGTAGATTATCGTGCTTCAGGCAAAACCAAGAGCTGTGTCTGGAATGTTCTGCAACCTTCAATTTCATTTTCCGGCACATAAGTAACTCCGCTGCCTGTGGCCATCAGACGTTGTAATTCTTTTAGTGTCAGGAAATCTTGCTTTTCCAGCCGTGAGTCGTACCCAGGAGTCTTCTTTAGTGATAAGACATATCTGTGCATCGTAACCGCTGCAGAGCGAGGGATAAAACCTTAAGACTGCGCCAATAACCGAAGGAGACTGCAGCCATAAGACTGCCAATAACCACTGCATAGCGAAGGAGACGGCGGCCATAAGACTGCACCAGTAACCACTGCAGAGCGAAGGAGACGATGGCCATAAGACTACACCAGTAACCGCTGCAGAGCGAAGGAGATGACGGCCATAAGACCACACCAGTAACCGCTGCAGAGCAAAGGAGATGATGGCCATAAGACTGCGCCAATAACCGCTGTAGAGCGAAGGAGACGACGGCCATAAGACTGCACCAGTAACCACTGCAAAGCGAAGGAGACGACGGCCATAAGACTGCCAATAACCACTGCAGAGCGAAGGAGACGATGGCCATAAGACTGCACCAATAACCGCTGTGGAGCGAAGGAGATGACGGCCATAAGACTGCCAGTAACCGCTACAGATGGAAGTAGATGACGGCCATAAGACTGCGCCAATAACCGCTGCAGAGTGAACGAGACAACGGCCATAAGACTGCCAATAACCACAGAAGAATGAAGGAGACGATGGCCATAAGACTGCGCCAATATCCGCTGTAGCACGAAGGCGATGATGGCCATAAGACTGCCAGTAACCGCTGCAGATGGAAGTAGTGACAGCCATAAGACTGCGCCAATAACCGCTGCAGAGTGAAGGAGACAATGGCCAAAAGACTGTGGCAATAACCACAGCAGAGCAAAGGAGATGACAGTCATAAGACTATGCCAGTAGCCGCTGCAGAGTGAAGGATACCACGGCCATAACACTGCACCAATAACCGCAGCAGAGCGAAGGAGATGATGGCCATAAGACTGCACCAATAATCGCAGTAGAGTGAAGGAGATGGTGGCCATAAAACTGTGCCAGTAACCGCTGCAGAGTGAGACGATAGCCATAAGACTGCGCCAGTAACCGCTACAGAGCGACGAAGATGATGGCCATAAGACTGCACCAATAACCGAAGCAGAGCGAAGGAGACGACGGCCATAAAACTGTGCCAGTGACTGCTGCAGAGTGAAGGAGATGACGGCCATAAGACTGTGCCAGTAACTGCTACAGAGTGAAGGAGACGATGGCCATAAGACTGTGCCAGTAACCGCTGCAGATCTAAGGAAATGGCGGCCATAAGACTGCGCCAATAACCGCAGCAGAGCGAAGGAGACGACGACCATAAAACTCAGTAACTGCTGCAGAGTGAAGGAGACGATGGCCATAAGACTGCGCCAATAACCGCAGCAGAGTGAAGGAGACAACGGCCATAAGACTGTGCCAGTAACCGCTGCAGAGCAAAGGAGATGACGGCCATAAGACTGCACCAATAACCGCTGTAGAGTGAAGTAGAAAATACTGTAAGACTGTGCCAGTAACCGCTGCAGAGCGAAGGAGATGACTGCCATAAGACTGCGCCAATAACCGCTGTAGAGTGAAGTAGAAAATGCTATAAGACTGCGCCGGTAACCGCTACAAAGCGAAGGAGATGATGGCCATAAGACTGCGCCAATAACCGCAGCAGAGCGAAGGAGACGACAGCCATAAAACTGTGCCAGTAATCACTGCAGAGTGAAGGAGACGACGGCCATAAGACTGCACCAGTAACCACTGCAGAGTGAAGGAGACGACGGCCATAAGACTGCATCAATAAATGCTGCAGAGCGAAGGACACGATTGCCATAAGACTGTACCAGTAACCGCTGCTGAGCGAAGGAGACAACGACCATAAGACTGCGCCAATATCCGCTGTAGCGCGAAGGAGACGGCCATAAGACTGCCAGTAACCGCTGCAGATCTAAGGAGATGGTGGCCATAAGACTGCGCCAATAACCACAGCAGAGCGAAGGAGGCGACGACCATAAAACTCAGTAACTGCTGCAGAGTGAAGGAGACGATGGCCATAAGACTGCGCCAATACCCGCAGCAGAGCGAAGGAGACGACAGCCATAAAACTGTGCCAGTAACCGCTGCAGAGTGAAGGAGACGACGGCCATACGACTGCCAGTAACCGCTGCAGAGTGAAGGAGACGACGGCCATAAGACTGCCAGCAACCGCTGCAGATGGAGGAAGCAGATGACGGCCATAAGACTGCGCCAATAACCGCTGCAGAGTGAAGGAGACAACGGCCAAAAGACTGCGCCAATAACCGCAGCAGAGCAAAGGAGATGACAGTCTTAAGACTGTGCCAGTAACCGCTGCAGAGTGAAGGAGACGACGGCCATAAGACTGCGCCAGTAACCGCTACAGAGTGAAGGAGACGACAGCCATAAGACCGCATCAATAACTGCTGCAGAGCGAGGGAGATGATGGCCATAAGACTGTGCCAGTAACCGCTGCAGAGCGAAGGAGATGACTGCCATAAGACTGCACCAATAACCGCTGTAGAGTAAAGTAGAAAATGCTGTAAGACTGTGCCAGTAACCGCTACAGAGCGAAGGAGATGACTGCCATAAGACTGCGCCAATAACCGCAGCAGAGCGAAGAAGACGACAGCCATAAAACTGTGCCAGTAACCGCTGTAGAGTGAAGGAGACGACGGCCATAAGACTGCATCAATAACTGCTGCAGAGCGAAGGAGACGATGGCCATAAGACTGTGCCAGTAACCGCTGCAGAGCGAAGGAGACAACGACCATAAGACTGCGCCAATATCCGCTGTAGCGCGAAGGAGACAACGGCCATAAGACTGTGCCAGTAACCGCTGCAGAGCAAAGGAGACAACGACCATAAGACTGCACCAATATCCGCTGTAGCGCGAAGGAGACAACGGCCATAAGACTGCCAGTAACCGCTGCAGATGGAGGAAGTAGATGACGGCCATAAGACTGCGCCAATAACCGCTGCAGAGTGAAGTAGAAAATGCTATAAGACTGCGCCGGTAACCGCTACAGAGCGAAGGAGATGATGGCCATAAGACTGTGCCAGTAACCGCTGCAGAGCGAAGGAGACAACGACCATAAGACTGCGCCAATATCCGCTGTAGCGCGAAGGAGACGACGGCCATAAGACTGTGCCAGTAACCGCTGCAGAGCAAAGGAGACAACGACCATAAGACTGCACCAATATCCGCTGTAGCGCGAAGGAGACAACGGCCATAAGACTGCCAGTAACCGCTGCAGATGGAGGAAGTAGATGACGGCCATAAGACTGCGCCAATAACCGCTGCAGAGTGAAGTAGAAAATGCTATAAGACTGCGCCGGTAACCGCTACAGAGCGAAGGAGATGATGGCCATAAGACTGCGCCAATAACCGCAGCAGAGCGAAGGAGACGACAGCCATAAGACTGCGCCAGTAACCACTGCAGAGAGAAGGAGACGACGGCCATAAGACTGCATCAATAAATGCTGCAGAGCGAAGGAGACGATGGCCATAAGACTGTGCCAGTAACCGCTGCAGAGCGAAGGAGACAACGACCATAAGACTGCGCCAATATCCACTGTAGCGCGAAGGAGACGACGGCCATAAGACTGCCAGTATCCGCTGCAGATGGAGGAAGTAGATGACGGCCATAAGACTGCACCAATAACCGCTGCAGAGTGAAGTAGAAAATGCTATAAGACTGTGCCAGTAACCGCTGCAGAGCGAAGGAGACGACGGCCATAAGACTGCACCAATAACCGCAGCAGAGCGAAAGCGACGATGGCCATAAGACTGTGCCAGTAACCGCTGCAGATCTGAGATGGCAGCCATAAGACTGCGCCAATAACCGCTGCAGAGCGAAGTAGATGACAGCCATAAGACTGCGCCAGTAACCGCTGCAGAGTGAAGGAGACAACGGCCATAAGACTGCACCAGTAACCGCTACAGAGTGAAGGAGACGACGGCCATAAGACTGCATCAATAACTGCTGCAGAGCGAGGGAGATGACGGCCATAAGACTGTGCCAGAAACCGCTGCAGAGCGAAGGAGACAACGGCCATAAGACTGCACCAATAACCGCTGTAGAGTGAAGTAGAAAATGCTATAAGACTGTGCAAGTAACCGCTACAGAGAGAAGGAGACGACAGCCAAAAGACTGCACCAATAACTGCTGCAGAGCGAGGGAGACGACAGCGACATTCAATACAATGTAAACAAAGCCTTCAACAAGTTGCAGAACACATCACCACTACTAGTTGGCACCACATGGATACACTTGTATCATAACTCCCGACAGAGTATCGGAAAATCATGTATTTCTACAATTGTAGTCATTTTTTTATGTTTTACCAAGAGAATAGGTTAGGGGGGACACATGTATACATTAGTTTATGGAAGGGCCCTTTAAGTAAAGTTTTGGAGATGATACCAGTTGTGTAATTTTGCTTGGTATGCTACCTGTTTTTGTAGCCCTTGTTTTTTGCTTATCTTTTTGGCAGGTATCAATCCAATTACTAGTTTTTATAGAACAAAAAAAACTCCATAAAACCACCTGCTCCACAATTTATTCCAATATTCCTCCGACTACGGAGCCAGCGGGTGACATTTGCCATTGTATGAATTAGCTGCAGCTATTTTATCCTTAGTGAGAACAGCCTTTTTATGCAAATTTAATCAATCAAAATTCCATTAGCACATGGCGTAATGTGAAAAGCTCTTGAATGGACAGGCCCTTGACAAGAAAATGGCAGCGAGGTGGATGTACAAAGCGGCTGTGTCAGGTAGCGATGCACAAACCACTTTAGCCTCCTGCATTCATTCCTAATTCCTTAATATTCTCTCCCCTTCAATGACTGAGGCCGAATTGAAGATTCTAGATGTCGCGCATTACTTTATTTATGTTCCCTTTCATTTCTAAACTACTCTCAAGTTCCAATATCAACTGATCCTGTGCAGTATGAGGGCAAACATTGTATCACACCTGTACCACTTCCAAAAGTAACCAGTCCTCTGCATTGAAACAATGTATCACTTTATAGAATGTCTCCATAGTCAGTGTATCTACTAGGTGTCATGGGATACCGGGTGTTATGTCTCATCAGGAGAGGTGGGTCCTAAAAGCCTTTGGTCCGGATGAGTATTCTCATGAAGCAAGGAAAGATGGCGTTGGTGCAGCAGAGCGATCCTGCTGGGTTCATTAGGGGATGTGGATCCTTCCAACCCAAGATACTGATGGGCACACAGGCCATGTGCCTCTGAGCAGCAGCTAGGTGGGGCACGTGAAACAGACCGCTGAGGCACTGGAAACCGCTGGCAGGTGGGAGACATCCTTGAGACGGCAGGCAGGAGACCAAAGGCAAGAAGGCAGGATGCTGGAAACCACTGACAGATGGCAGACATCCAGGGCACCTCAGAAAGGCTGGCGGGATGCTGGAGTCTTCGGACGGGGAGACATTCAGGAGACCGCAGGCAGGTGGGAGACATCCTGGAGACTACAGGCAAATAAGCAGGATGCTGGATACCACTGACAGGTGGAAGACATCTAGGATACCTCAGAAAGGCAAGCTGGATGCTGGAAACCACAGACTGGAGATATCCTGGAAACCAGAGACAAGCAGGCGAGAGATGTTCAGGGGACCACATACAAGCAGACGAGAAACATTCAGGAGGCCAAAAGCAAGCAGGTGGGAGACGTTCATAAGACCACAGGCAAGCAAACAGGATGCTAGAAACCACTAACTAGGCACTGCTCCTAATAGCCAGTTTCCTACTCCACACTAATGAGGGGCAAAAACCCCGAAACAGCTGTCTGTGGATGGATACCATGCTTGGCATAGGTGGTTTTCCCTTACTAGATGTTTTCCTTTATCGGATGCTGCCCTTCCAGTGGTTGTTCCTTCCCGGTGAAAGGCCTGGCTATTCACTGCTTGCGTTGAGAAACACGTGATGGTGTCTCCGCAGCTACTCTACATGCATTTGCATATTCTGGATCACTGCGTTGAGAAACACGTGATGGTGTCTCTGCTGTGTTGGATGTTTTGGTCTCCACAAGGTCAATCATCTGTACCTTCAGAAACCACTAACAGGCGGGAGATGTCCAGGAGACCACAAACAAGGATGTGGTAGACGTCCAGGAGACGGCAGGCAGGAGATGTCCAGGAGACCATAGGGAGGCAGGAAACAGGCAAGCAGATGGGTTGCTGGAACCCACTGACAGGTGAGATACCACAAACAAGCAGGCGGGAAACATCCATGAGGCCAATGGCAAGCCGACTAGGAACGTTCATCTGACCACAGGCAAGCAGACAGAATGCTGGAAACCACCGACAGGCGGCAGACGTCCTGGAGACCACCAGCAAAGAGGCGGGAAATGTCCAGGAGACCGCAAGGAGGCAAGACATATCCAGGAGACTTCAGACAGCAGCTGAGGAGATGGAGGTGTATGGAACAAGCCAGAGTCTTGGATATAATGAAGTCCTATTACTAGGATGCAGATGTGTGTCTTAGTGTGCACGCAGATGGTCAGATTGGAGCACGCCGGGCCATCTGCAAAGCCCGACATGGAGCAAAACCGAGTTTAGTGGACCAGGGTGAGGGAAGCAAAGTGTGAATCTGGAACAGACCTTTAACAGATCCATTTGGAACAACGGAGGCAGATATGTTAGAAGCAATAGCAGCTGGAGGACCAAACTGGAACCACTGGAACTGGTGAAGCCCAGCTGAAAAAACTGCAACAGATGTAGCAATGTTGTAAAAAGCAGAGGAGACTCCTTAAAGAGGAGCTGTATCTGAACAATGGAGATTCTAAAGCAGAACTGGCCCAGTGATGCTGCAGAAATGAACCCAACAAAAAGGAACCAGAGTAGCACAGCTGAGTTGCACAGAATATTCAAAGGCAGAGCTGGATCAGTGATGCAGCAGAATGCAACCCAGTGATGAGGGACAGATCTAGCAGAGCTTTGTTTGCCAGAAAGTTTTACAGCAGAGCTGACATAGTGATGCAGCAAACTAGGCTTGTAGTAAAGTCTAATAGAGCTGACACAATGATATAGCAGAGCTGGATGTATAAGAAAGTCCAATAACGGAAAAGACAAAGCCAAGGACCAGAGCTGGGTTTGTAATGCAGTCCAATGGCAGAACTGGCCCAGTGATGGCTGATGTAGCAGAGTGGAACAATGGACGTCTAGCACAGTGTAGAGGCAGGATGCCAATTACTAGGCAGTATGTGCCACCTGAGCAGCTACATGGCCTGATAGGAGCACAGAGTAATTCCTGGACAGTGGGACCCGATAGCCGCTGGAGAAGGACACCACACCAGTGTGCAGGTGTGATTGCTGTTTCTGTGCCCTCTATCAGTGCTCCTTGTGGTAGGGTCATGTCACACTATTACTGTGGAACATGCATATCGGTGCTAATTTTATAGATCATCATTTCCTCTTTTTGGAGTGATCTCTATGCAGATGTTGCCTTCAGCTCAGCTTCAATCCAGGACTAGAAGACAACCCTAGCCTACATTGCCCTTTTACCAGAGCTAGCCCTGTACCAAAATAGTCAGAGTGCCCATAACCCAGAATTGACCTCCGATCCCCCATAAGAGAGCAGCGCACAGTACCTAATAGTATTGCCAGTCACCAGCCCTAACACCAGGGTTGACATTGTGCCCACAATGTGCCCACAGGAGGGGTCACCACAGGAATTCTATAACCGTTCCAGCCACAGTGTATAACAGAACCAACTGTGTGCCCCAATACCAGTGTTGGCCACAGTGCCCCATAATAGAGCAATTCACAGTGCCCCCATAATAGAGCAAGCCACAGTACTCAAATAATAACCAACCACAGTGCCTCCGTAATAGAACTAGCCATGATACACCCATAATAGAGCCCGCATTGTGCCCACAGGAGGGGTCACCACAGGAATCTATAAACATTCCAGTCACAGTGTCTGTATAACCTGACCAACTGTGTGCCCCAATACCAGTGTCAGCCAAAATGCCCCATAATAGAGCAATTCACAGTGCCCCCATAATGGAGCCAGTCAGTCTTTATAGCAGTGACGGCCATCCTGACCCCTTCCTGCCTCCCTATATATGGGGCCACCATTATCACTACCCCATATAGTAAGACACTGTTTTTTTTACCATCAGGACCGTTGTTACGCTAGAATCAAACTTTTTCGGAACTCAATTTGCACAAACATTTCAGGCCAGGAAGGAATGATTAATAAATGCTTACACCCACCCGTCCCACACTTGCTCTCCAGTCTCCACCCGGTCCTCTCGTCTTCTGGTCAGAAATGGGCATCACCCCCATGTAATCACATTGTGATTGAAGAACAAAGACCTGAAGCGAAGCACAGATGAGTTTTCATTGCTCCACCAGGGTCTCTCCTTCCACCAGGAGCCGTCCGCCTTCATTCCCACGGATCACACAATATTTCTGCCGCAGAGATAAACTTTCCTTGGCTTCAGATGCGTGATTAATGCAATTCATCACACCGCAGCTAACAAGATAAAATCAATGCTTCTGTCTTTAGATGCTGGCGAAGCTTTGATACCAGTAATTGCGGTTTGATATATGAATTTGCTGATAAATTTGCTTGTGACGTGATACCTAGAACCCAGAAATTAAAGTCTTCTGTGTTTCTTTAGACTTTATTATTTAAATGGGTGAACACCCTATCTAGAAACCTCTAGAAAATGTCCAAGATGAGACAAAAATAGCTGCTTCCTTCCAAAAGCGGAGAAACAGTGCCACACCTGTCCACTGGTTGCGTGCGGTATTGAAGGCTGACCATGTTTTCTGTCGATACAAGACACAAAGCACAGATCAGTGAAACACTGGTTTAATTTTGGACAATCCCTTTAAATCTTGTAATTTAAAGGGGGTTGTCTAAAAATTAAGCAGTGTTCCCTGCTACATGTCCAGATACATCCAGAGCTGCAGTCATAATTCTACTGAACTGTCCTGTTCTTTGAGAAAGGTCTTTAGATAGAAAACTAAGGAAATCGGAAGAAATAATTTGATAAATGCTCACAACCACGGGGGCAGCGATAGGGGGCGCACAGAGGGGATCCTATAGGAAATATATCAATGAGACCCCCTCTTCTAGTGTTGGTTTACAAATTTCCATCCAAGAAAGGAAGGTCTGGAGAAAATGTAACTTTATGGGGTGCAAAGGGCAGGATAATATTCAGACCCTGAAGGGCCCCAAAAGTCCTATAGTTAATGACACAGTGATAATTAAAGGGCTGTTCCCATCGGAGGCATTTATGGATTGGCATCCTGAGAAAAGGACCGTCTTGTGACCACCATGAATGGAGGGATGACCATACAAACGTGGCCCTCTCTATTCACTTCTATTGGAGTCCTGAAGTGAATGGAAACCTCCATAGTGATCACAAGATGAGGTCCTGTTCTTGCAAATGGCAAGCGTGCATGAAATGTCTAAAAATTGGACATCCCCCTTTAAGGGGTCCAGATACAGACATTGCATTGGGGCCAGCACAGCTTTACATCAGGGCTCACGTTTGGCTACAAATTCATTTGAACTCTTCACATCCGTGGTCTTGCAGCTGGGGATGGGGGCAGAGGTGAGAGGTGCCCCTTTTTGACAATCTGTGGGGGGTCTTGGCTGTTGGACCCCCAACATTCTAGCACTTGGCCTTTCCATTCGTGTGACTCCCCTCTCCTCCTTCTGTATAGGCCCGGGTCTCTCGCGCTTTGGGTCACCATTTTAACCTGACACATTACTATGATGTCCATCTACTGGAGCAAATAGCCTCCAGCTACTACGGTAGTCTAATTGCCGCTTCCTTTGTTCTAAAAAGTTTATTGGACTTTATGGCAAAGGCAGCTCTGCTATAGTTGTCCCTGGCTGCTGGGTTAACTCCACTACATTGCTAGTTCAACTCTGCTCTATTGCTGTGTCTGTTCTTTCTTTGTACATTATTGCAGACCCAGCTCTGCTACGCTTGTGCCTTGCGACTGGATGATCCAGCTCTGCTATATCTATGCCTTACTGTTGGGTTAACTCTATTTAATCTCTGATTCAGGTCTCAAATTAAATTGTGCTACAATTCTGTGCTATTTCTGCTCTGGGACATTATTGCAAACGCAGCTCTTCTGCACTTTGAACTTTGCAATATCGCTGTGCTAGCACCGCAAACTAAGCCCAGTTGCCTCAACAGGTGAGAACTAACAGTTCCTGCAGAGATAGGACCCCAGGGGCCACATAATAGCTATATGGGCTGGCACTATGTTCTGCATTTATACATTGATACATTGTTGCAAATCCAGCTCTTCTGTGCTTGTGCCTTGCCACTGAATGATCCAGCTCTACTACACATATGCCTTACTCTTGGATTAACTTTATTTCATAGCTAGGTCCCCCAAGGGCCCCGCTAATCACTGCATGGGCCGCCACTATGTTATTCATATGTGTTGGAGCTGTAGCACCAGGATAAACCACGCGCCTTTGAGGATATATTGGTGGAGAATGAGACATCTGAGAAATCTGTGTTGACATATTCCTTTTTTTTGCTTCCGAGATATTTCCCGCAGTTTATTGCTATTTACACAATAATATATGTTTTTATCCATTAAACCCAAAACAGATTTATTTCTAGAGAAGACAACAAGATTTGGAAGCGTTTTATGGAGAAAACTCAATATCTTATTGTTAGCATTGAGCCATTTTAGTTCCATGCTTCATCTTGGTTACGTTTAGGCTCCATTGAATTATTCCGAACTAACAAGACATGGAAATGGCTAAATGGATAATAAAAATTGAATTGTTAGCGGATTTAATAGAAAAGTGCAAAAGGAAACATCCTGTAACTTTTGTTCTGCGTTATCTAAATTGAATCTGTGCGCGGAGGATTGAGTGATGTGGGTTATAGGAGGCTTCAATCTGTTTGGAAGTTATAAGCAAATATTGATGTGAAAGATAATTGATCAGGAGGGAAGGCAAAGAAGAAACATCTCGTATGGGCCAATCGGAAGAAGAAAAGAATAAATCACTTTATTTCCATTCCTTATCTGCTCTCTGTTACTAGATAGCCCGGGATCCTGCCTTCCTGGAGGTAGCGGCTGGCGCGGCTGATGTGATAAATTTGCTGGAATATTTCTATTATTTGGTGATTTTTTTTTTGCTGTTTTTCTTCTTATTTATAGAAGACTGGAAGGGACTGATCAATGATAACCTGGAGAGTTAAAGGAGAAGTGACATGGAAATCTATAGTCACCGCTGTCGTCTTTTCTGATATCCCATCCCTTGTAGATTGTGAGCCCTGGTGGGCAGGGTCCTCTCTCCTCCTGTACCAGTTGTGACTTGTATTGTTCAAGATTATTGTACTTATTTTTATTATGTATACCCCTCCTCACATGTAAAGCGCCATGGAATAAATGTCGCTATAATAATAAATAATAATATCGGAGGCGACAGGAGCATGTAGGGAGCATTACATATAAGCTTACAGGTAGCCATGAATTAGGACAAGCGCCTTATTGTCACTCAACGTGTAGGACAGACTAAGTGCAACACAAAGGGATAAGGGGATGGGGAGGCCAAACACTAGCGAAGGGGGGAGTGGAGACCCCTAGGCAGATCTAACGACACCCTATCTGCCCAATCGTCCCTATATAGGTTCCGCACCTATCGCCAAGCAGGATACCTAATCCTTGCCTGACTCTGGCGATAAGCGCTGCATCGGGAAGGACAGGATACCTAATGCCTTCCTGACCCTGGTGATAAGCCCTGCACTGGGTAGGACAGGAAGTGCGCTTGTCAATCCACACTACCGTTAAAGACAGATAGGATAAACGAAACAAGGGAGACACTTAGCTTGAATAGACTCAGAGAGAAACACCGACACACTCCAAAGAGGATGCTAGCAGCCTGCTATAGCTCCAAGCTTCAACAGGGAAGTGCAAGTAGAAAATAACACCTGGATGACGATGAATAAAAGTGGTGCAAGGTGTCAGGGAAAACGGTTTTCCTGCAGCGAATAAACAATCACCACAATATTGTGAAAAATGTAAAATAAAATAATATAATTATTCGCGCTGGTAAAAGATCAGTATATAAACAGAAGTGAGTATGGTCAAAGTCGGTACCAAACTAAATACACTGGTATACCCGGTAAAGATCACCAATTGAGTCTATACAAATGAATCAATGTGTATGCAACTCGCAAATATATCCGGTGTCCAGTTCGGGACACATGTAATACAGTCTCACTAAAGATCACAGTAGGGCAATCTCCGTTGTATATAACTCTAAATCAGTACCTTGCCGCCGGGAGGTTGACCATTCAAGTCGGCGGTTTCCAAATGCTCCGGAGTAAGATGAGTAGGATGGATGAATTCTTCTAAAATGATGTCGGAGAGCTGCCCCAGCCGGTGGCAGCTGCTCCGTCTGTGAACTCCAGTGAAGGGCGGGATCCTGTGTCCTAGTATCCAGACGCCGCACGGAGTGCGAACAGTGAAGGTGGCTCGTCTGGAGGATCTGCGTGACGCGGTGGATCATGTGACAGCCCGCGTGACTGGATAGTGAATACGGATCGCGGTAAGGACCAAAACCGGTGCATTTTGGAAACACCTGTTTCCTTCCTCAGAGAAACACTGACGCCCTCCAAACTCCAAAGAGGATGCTAGCAGCCTACTATAGCTCCAAGCTTCAACAGGGAAGTGCAAATAGAAAATAACACCTGCAACTCCCAACTCATGATCTGAGTAAGGCTTTTAGATGACACTCGTTGATCATTCTCACTGGTGTGCCAGGTGTTTGCTATGCATATTTTTTGAAGAACATTATACATTTTTAAGTTGTCCAATAAAGCTTCACAATGTTTTAGCCACCTCCGATTCGAACTGGATCATTTCTCCTCTTGTTCTCATTTGGCGTGGGTGCTCACCCCGATCCGTGCTGGACGTTGCGGGATTGGGGATCTCATCGCAGACTGGTATGCTGACTACCTTTTTAATTATTCATTGTAAAGAGAATGAAACAGTCAACTCCTTATAAGAAGATCAAAGTGGAGCCCACTTTTTCTAAAAGGATCAAAATAGAGCAGACGTCTAAATCAAAATTGATGTAAAAACATCAAAATGAAGCCCACTTATTTTAAGAATATTACAATTAAGTCTACTTCTTGTAAGAGGATTAAAATGAAGCTCACTCTTTTAAGAAGATCGAGTCCACTCGTAAAATGATAAAAATGGAGCTCACTTTTTGTAAAAAGAGCAAAATGGAGCCCACTTTTTGTACGAAGGTCAAAATTGAACTCACTTCTTGTAAAGGGGCAAAATGGAGCCCACTTCTTGTAGGAAGATCAAACTAAAGCTCATTTCTTGTAAAAAATAAATAAAAAAAAATAAAAGCAAAACCCACTTCATGCAAGAAGATCAAAATAGAGCCCACTCTTGTAGAAAGGTCAAAATAGACCCCACTTCTTGTAAAAGAAAAGATCAAAATGAGTCCACTTGTAAAAAGATGAAAACAGAGACCACTTCTTGTAAAAGGAACACAATGGAGCCTACTTCTTGTAAGAAGATCAAAATGAGCCCCTTCTTGTATATAAAAAATGAGTTCAGTCCTCAAAAGAACATCAAAAGGGAACTTATTCATTGTAGGATGGATCCCAGAGTGAGACATGCAAGGGCCATGAGTGCAGGTTGTGGTCCTCATTGATTTCTACCACTGTGATTGCACTGTCTTACGGTGCAGATATGGATCAATGTGAGGCTACAATCTAACACAGCCTGATTGACTCTGCTACCAAGGGTTCACCTACCTCTTTGCCCGACACTTCCATAGATTAAAGTAGGCGCTATGACACTACTTTTCACAGGGTTCAGCCTTCTTCAGCCATGAATGTGTGACGTGCACTGCATGAAGAAAGACGAGAAGATGAGAATAGGGCTAGTCCTAGTGCAAGTTCTAATAATATAAGGAACTATATTAGGAACTATTGCATCTTTAGGGAATGAATAGTAAAAAGACAGAAAGGTCTCAACAATAACAAGCAGAACACTTATCTGGTTACAAATAGCTTCACTTGAGAGGAGGAAGATCATCTAAAGGAGTTATCCTCTTGTCCCTCCAGTTTACTCGTTCTTGGCGTCTCCATCGGAAGAGAGGTATTAAACTTATTTTCCATGTCTACCCTGCACAATTAAATGTCTCAAGTTACTTCAATTTCTTTTTGGATTTTTTGTCAATGAAATGAAATTCCCTGCCCAAATAGGACAATGTAACTGCAATGCCAGATAGGCCCAAGTCTTCCAAATGTGGCAACAGCCCATAATATATTTATGGGGTTGGAAAATGGGTATGCAAAAAGTAAAAAATGTGTACATTTTTATTTTTTTATATATATTTTTTTAAAACAATCTTCTTTCCCAAAAGGGACAGGACAAGAGAAGCTATGAAGGGTCATGTCTCAAAATGCAGCACCTACAACAGATCACTGTGTTCGAAGTGACTGTATGGGTCTAATATTGGACTACTGAAAGAAATGTGTAAAAAAAAAAAACAACAACAACTTGTGTGAGGTAGACAATTGTATTTACATTTCCAGAATGTTTGGAATTTTCTTTCCTTCTCTTTATAAAAAAAAAATGCTAATGAAATTAAAAAAAACTGATATATATATATATATATATATATATATATATATATATATATATATATATATATATATATATATATATGTGTGTATGTAGCATCACGTGAAACATGAACTATGTGCTGTGATATGGGGTAGTATAGTATGTATTGTACTTGTGCAGCGGTACAGTATAAAAATATGACATAAGATAAGTTCAATTGGCTTATTATATACTGTTATAGGACAGTAACTGTAGTTAGCTAAAAGTGTAGGATAAAATAGTTAATGTTTGAGATGAGCCCACAATGGGAGGGGGCAAGTGCTGGTGAAAATCAGGCACTTCCTGGTAGTGGCTCAGATAGGGAATTAGTCACATGGTCAAGTTCAGTGGGTTGCAAAGGCCAACATATACCTATCGTTCAAGGCAACATATACCTATCGTTCAAGGCAGTGGGAGGCCATCCTAGAGTCCCGGCCGAACATTCTGGTAACGTCAGTTCAAGGGCTGGCATAGGGGGCTAAAGGGCGCATCGTTTTCTCTGGGGCAAAGAGGAAAATGGACTTGGAACCATGTAAAGGGGCGTTAGCGTTATGGGACAGCAGCTCGGTCATTACTAGGTCTTGTATTCTATTTTATGTTCTATTCTATTTCATTGTAAAGTGCAGCGGAATAAGTGGGCATTATATAAATAACAATTATTATTATTATTATTATATTCAACACTTCACCCAGTCTACATTACTGGGCGGCAGGGGAATGAACAGAGACCAGCAGGGAGCACTGGAGCAGTGCAGGAAAGTAGACAGAGACCAGCAGGGAGCACTGGAGCAGTGCAGGAAAGTAGACAGAGACCAGTAGGGACCACCGGAGCAGTGCAGGAAAGTAGACAGAGACCAGTAGGGACCACCGGAGCAGTGCAGGAAAGTAGACAGAGACCACTGGAGCAGTGCAGGAAAATAGACAGGCCAGTAGAGACCACTGGAGCAGTGCAGGAAAGTAGACAGAAACATGTAGGGACCACCGGAAAAGTGCAGGAAAATAGAGACCAGTAGAGACCACTGGAGCAGTGCAGGAAAGTAGACAGAGACCAGCAGGGAGCACTGGAGCAGTGCAGGAAAGTAGAGACCACTGGAGCAGTGCAGGAAAGTAGACAGAGACCAGTAGGGACCACCGGAGCAGTGCAGGAAAGTAGACAGAGACCACTGGAGCAGTGCAGGAAAATAGACAGGCCAGTAGAGACCACTGGAGCAGTGCAGGAAAGTAGACAGAGACATGTAGGGACCACCGGAAAAGTGCAGGAAAATAGAGACTAGTAGAGACCACTGGAGCAGTGCAGGAAAGTATACAGAGACCAGCAGGGACCACTGGAGCAGTGCAGTAAAAGAGACAGACCAGCAGGGACCACTGGAACAGTGCAAGAAAATAGACCAGCAGGGAGCACTGGAGCAGTGCAGGAAAGTAGAGACCAGTGGGGAAGACTGAATGTGTTACTTTTCTCATTTTCTTTCTTTACCAATTTTTTTTTCAATCTTGAAAAACCTCCTTTAAGACCCAGATGTTTTATTCTTCTATAAATTCTGATGTACAGTCAGCTGATGAGGATGTGTATCCTAAAATGCCCATTCCATCCAGCCCCCGCACTCCACGCATAGGCAGTGGATCCACTTTCTGTGAAATTGATGACATTGGTGTAATAAAATGAAATGCAAAACACAATTCTGAGCAAACCCCAAGAACATCAATATTCTTCAGGTGACGTTAATGTAGCATATACTGCACGTATGTACCAGTAATTGTTCTACAGTTTAATACTGACTCCGCCAGATATACCGCGCCGGCTGACACCACTTCCTCCATTCCATTAAAACCTCGACGCGGAAAGTTTACTGGGAGAGATTTAATAATGCTTCCATCATTTTTATTGGCGATCTACTTGACTTTAAAGTGCAATGTTTCCTAGATTACACTGGTTCTGCTGATTTATGGCAGCATTTTATGCTTATTATTTCCTGTTTATCCTCTTCAGTAAAACCTCCCAAGTGGTTCATAAACTAATTCTGCTTAAACCTTTGCAAACCTTCCTCTGTTATAAATAGGATTCTGTTCCCCAGGGAGAAAAACATGGAAAGAATCTCGTCGCAATGTGTCAACCTTCATCTATAAAGTGCAGCTTGTAATTGTGTCAAATTCATTACAAGGTATCTTTAAGTATTGTATCTCTGAGACTACAAAAAGGGACAACAGGGTGAACATTGGTGGATGTGTCTCCTGGAGATCATGTATGGACAATGGTCGGGTCCTAATTTACTCCAAAAAAGGACAACAGGGTGAACATTGGTGGATGACTCTTCTGGAAATCAAGTATAGACAATGGTCGGGTCCTAATTTACTCCAAAAAGGGACAACAGGGCGACCATTGGAGCACAACTTTTCTGGAGATCAAGTATGGACAATGGTCGGGTCCTAATTTACTCCAAAAAGGGACATCAGGGAGACCATTGGAGCACAACTCTTCTGGAGATCAAGTATGGACAATGGTCGGGTCCTAATTTACACCAAAAAGGGACAACAGGGCAACCATTGCAGAACAACTCTTCTGGAGATCAAGTATGGACAATTGTGGGGTCCTAATTTATTCTAAAAAGGAACAAACCCAATATATTAAATGTTGCTTGGGCTAATCTGAATCTTGTGAGCCGCAATGCAAAATTTGTAACAGGCCTCCAACTATTACTAGTTTATAAAAGCAGTTGAACCTTGTCTCCGGAGCATTTTTCTCTCCATTAGTTTTTTTTATTGTAACTTAAAGGACTTTTATAAATGATCTTCAGGAAAGCCATTAATATGAGAGTGGCACAACCACCAATCACTGTAGTTTCTACTCAATGATGCAAAAAGGAGCTGAACTGTAATACCGCTCACAACCTGTGGCCAAGTGTGGTGCTGTTTACTGTAAAAAAAAACATCCATGAAATACAAGTAATAGTAGTATTATAGTAATAGTGTACACGAAGTTGTAGTTAATGTGGTAGTATTAGTAGTAGAAGTAGTTTCAGAAGTAGTATAGTAGTTGGGGTAGAAGTAGTAATAGTCCAAATAGTAGCACAAGAAGTAACATCAGCCTTAGGCCGGAGTCACACTAGACCGTAATACGGAAGAGTGCTATGCGTTAAAAAAAATCACATAGCACTCGGACCAATGCTATGGGGCATCTATCATCCGTTGTTTTCTCGACCGTATTATACGTGCGAGAGAAATCGCAGCATGCTGCAATTTGCACCGTATATCGGCCGAGAATCGCCAATGCAAGTCTATGGGTGCGAGAAAAACTCGCACACCACACGGACCATCAGTGTGACTTATGAGAAATACGCACCGTTGTCCTATAGAATATCTGGCAATTCAGTGTGGTGTACAGTAAAATCACACTGACAGGTTAGAATAGATATAAATGTCTGCACAGAGTATAGGTAAATATATAATATATATATATATATATATATATATATATATATATATATATATATATATACAGTTACGTCTATATATATTTGGACAGAGACAACATTTCTCTAATTTTGGTTATAGACATTACCACAATGAATGTTAAACAAAACAATTCAGATGCAGTTGAAGTTTAGACTTTCATTTGAGGGTATCCACATTAAAATTGGATGACGGGTTTAGGAGTTTCAGCTCCTTAACATGTGCCACCCTGTTTTTATAGGGACTAATAGTAATTGGACAATTGACTCCAAGGCTATTTCATGGACAGGTGTGGGCAATCCCTTCGTTATGTCATTCCCAATTAAGCAGATAAAAGGCCTGGAGTTGATTTGAAGTGTGGTGCTTGCATGTGAAAGGTTTTGCTGTGAAGTAAACATGCGGTCAAAGGAGCTCTCCATGCAGGTGAAACAAGCCATCCTTAAGCTGCGAAAACAGAAAAAACCCATCCGAGAAATTGCTACAATATTAGGAGTGGCAAAATCTACAGTTTGGTACATCCTGAGAAAGAAAGAAAGCACTGGTGAACTCATCAATGCAAAAAGACCTGGGCGCCCACGGAAGACAACAGTGGTGGATGATCGCAGAATAATCTCCATGGTGAAGAGAAACCCCTTCACAACAGCCAACCAAGTGACCAACACTCTCCAGGAGGTCGGCGTATCAATATCCAAATCTACCATAAAGAGAAGACTGCATGAAAGTAAATACAGAGGGTTCACTGCACGGTGCAAGCCACTCATAAACATCAAGAATAAAAAGGCTAAAAAAACATCTAAAAAAAGCCAGCACAGTTCTGGAAGAACATTCTTTGGACAGATGAAACCAAGATCAATCTCTACCAGAATGATGGAAAGAGAAAAGTATGGCGAAGGCGAGGTACAACTCATGATCCAAAGCATACCACCTCATCTGTGAAACACGGCGGAGGCAGTGTGATGGCTTGGGCATGCATGGCTGTCAGTGGCACTGGGTCACTAGTGTTTATTGATGATGTGACACAGGACAGAAGCAGCCGAATGAATTCTGAGGTATTCAGAACTGCCATACTGTGTGCTCAGATCCAGCCAAATGCAGCCAAACTGATTGGTCGTCGTTTCATACTACAGATGGACAATGACCCAAAACATGAAGCCAAAGCAACCCAGGAGTCTATTAAAGCAAAGAAGTGGAATATTCTTGAACGGCCAAGTCAGTCACCTGATCTCAACCCAATTGAGCAGCATTTCACTTGTTAAAGTAAAGACTAAACTTCAGACAGAAAGGCCCACAAACAAACAGCAACTGAAAACCACCGCAGTGAAGACCTGGCAGAGCATCAAAAAGGAGGAAACACAGCATCTGGTGATGTCCATGAGTTCAAGACTTCAGGCAGTCATTGCCAACAAAGGGGTTTCAACTAGGGTTGAGCGACTTTTATTTTTATAGGATCGGGTCGGGTTTCACGAAACCCGACTTTCTGAAAAGTCGGGTCGAGTGAAATCGGCCGATCCTATAAAAAAGTCGGGGTCGGCCGAAACACGAAACCCAATGCAGTGCAATGGGATACTATGGTTCCCAGGGTCTGAAGAAGAGGAAACTCTCCTTCAGGCCCTGGGATCCATATTAATGTGTAAAATAAAGAATCAAAATAAAAAATATTGATATACTCACCCTCGGACGCGCCCTGGTACTAACCAGCAGCCTTCCTTCCTAAGAATGAGCGCGTGAATGACCTGCGGTGACGTTGCGGCTTGTGATTGGTCGCGAGCGGTCACATGGGCGGTCACGCGACCAATCACAAGCCGCGACGTCATCTAAGGTCCTTCACGCGCTCATTCTTAGGAAGGAAGGCTGCCGGAAAGAAGCAGGGCGCGTCCGAGGGTGAGTATATTCCTATTAGGTATATACTCACCCTCGGACGCGCCCTGCTTCTTTGCCAAAAGTCGGCGACTTCTGAAAATGGCCGACCCGTTTCGCTCAACCCTAGTTTCAACCAAATACTAAAAATTAACATTTTATTTAAAAATATTTAATCTGTCCAATTACTTTTGGTCTCTTTAAAAACAGGGTGGCACATGTTAAGGAGCTGAAACTCCTAAACCCTTCATCCAATTTTAATGTGGATACCCTCAAATGAAAGTCTGAACTTCAACTGCACCTGAATTGTTTTGTTTAAAATTCATTGTGGTAATGTCTATAACCAAAATTAGAAAAATGTTGTCTCTGTCCAAATATATATGGACGTAACTGTATATGTCTTTATATTTCATAGAGAGTTAGATAGCAGAATAGCCGATAATTCATTTGTGGGGTTTTGTAAAATCATTGCAGAACCCGACAGGATATGAGATATGGTTTACATACAGTAAACCATTGCAGAACAGTTAAATTTTTATATGTCCCTCACTAATAATGTTAGTAGTGTGTGTGTGTAAAATGTGGGAGCTGTAGGTGTTAAATTAAAGTATTAATTCACGGAAAAAAACTGGAGTGGGCTCCCGTGCAATTTTCTCTGCCAGAGAGGGAAAGCCAGTGACTGAGGGCAGATATTAATAGCCCAGGGAGGGACCATGGTTATTGCCCCCCCCGACTAAAAACATCTGCCCCCAGCCACCCCAGAAAAGGCGCATCTGAAAGATGCGCCTATTCCTTCACTTAGCCTCTCTCTTCCCACTGCCCTGTGGCATTGGCATATGGGGTAATAAGGGGTTAGTGTCACTTTGCTATTGTAAGATGACATTAAGCCTGGTTAATAATGGAGAGGTATCAATAAGGCCTCTTTCACAATAGCGTCGTGCACTGCACGTTGCTAGGCGTCGTTTTGCAGAAAAAATGCATCCTGCAAAAGTGCTTGCAGGATGCGTTTTTTCTCCATAGACTTTTATTAGCAACGCAGTGCAACGCATTGCCACACGTCGCAACCGCCATGCGACGGTTGCGTCGTGTTGCGTCGGACCGTCGCCACCAAAAAACGTTGCTTGTAACGTTTTTTGGTGCGTCGTCTGCAGCATTTCCGACCGCGCATGCGCATCCGGAACTCTGCCCCTGCCTCCCCGCACCTCACAATGGGGCAGCGGATGCATTCAAAAACAGCATCCGCTGCCCCCATTGTGCGGCGCTTTCACAGCTAGCTTCGGTGCACCGCAATGTCGCATAGCGACGTGCAGTGCACGACGCTAGTGTGAAAGTAGCCTAAGACACCTATCCATTATTAATCCAATAGTATGCAAGGGTTAAAAATACACACACTCTGTAAATTCATCTCAAGGGGTTAAATAGTTTACAACCCGGAGTGGTGCTAATTCTACCGGCCAGGCTGTAAACCAGGAAGGAATGAATGAAAAGCTGCCTGCGCAGCCTCACTCTGTAGCATGGGAAAGTTTCTGAACATTTTCCCATGGTGTCAATTTCAGCGTGTCAGGCGGGGAGTCTGCGCAGCCTCAGTGACTACCGCTGACATCAGTGAGGCTGCGCTGACTCCCCACCTGACATGGTAAACTTGACAGCGTGGGAAAATGTTCAGATACTTTCCCACGCTACAGAGTTCATGTACGGTCAGGTGGGGAGGCTGCTCAGGCAGCTTTTCATTAATTCCTTCCTGGTTTACAGCCCAGCTGGTAGCATTAGCACCGCTCTGGGTTGTAAACTATTTAACCCCTTGAGATGGATTTACGGCGTGGGACTTGACTGTACAGTGGACAGGTATGGGATATTGTTGCTTTTTTATTTTGGAATTTTTTACAGGAGAATGAGGGCATCGCTGGAATTGAGAGTGCAATAAAGATATTAAACCTGTGTGTTTAATTATTTAATTAAAAAACTTTAATCTTAATGTGTGTGTATTTTTAACCCTTTCATACTATTGGATTAATAATGGATAGGTGTCTTATTGACACCTCTCCATTATTAACCAGGCTTAATGTCATCTTACAATAGCAAGGTTACATTAACCCTTTATTACCACATATGCCAAAGCCACAGGGCACTGGAAAGAGAGAGGCTAAGTGCCGGAATAGCCGCATCTTAAAGATGCGTCCTTTCTGGGGTGGCTGGGGGCAGATGTTTTTAGCCGGGGGGGGGGGGGGCAATAACCATGGTCCCTCTCTGGGCTATTAATATCTGCCCTCAGTCACTGGCTTTCCTTCTCTGGTAGAGAAAATTGCACGGGAGCCCATACTATTTTTTCTGTGAATTAACCCTTTAATTTAACACCTACAGCTCCCAAATTTTACACACACACTACTAACAATATTAGGGAGGGATACATAAAAATTAGTGATGAGCGAATATACCGTATTTTTTGGACTATAAGACGCACCGGACCATAAGGCGCACCCCAAAGTTGGGGTGAAAATTGCAGAAAAAAAGATTTTTTATAAGATGGGGGTCCGTCTTATTGTCCGAATTTACAGTATCTTACCTGAGGGCTGGCGGTGGCAGCGCTCCATTACTGACTGGGCAGTGACACGCATGACCACAAGCTGGCAGTGACAGCGCTCCATTACTGACTGGGCAGTGACACACATGACCACAGGCTGGCAGTGACAGCGCTCCAGTACTGGCTGGGCAGTGACACACATGAGCACAGGCTGGCAGTGACAGCGCTCCAGTACTGGCTGGGCAGTGACACGCATGACTACAGGCTGGCAGTGACAGCGCTCCATTACTCACTGGGCCGCTGTTTACCATCTCGACCGAAACTAGCATTGCGGCCTGCTGCCGAGTGCCTCACATGCAGCCTCCATGTTGGCCGCGCCACCTGTGTGTGTGCGCGGCTGCGGTGTGCGGCGTATAACCAGGCAGCAGCGAAATAAAAGCTCAGAGCAACAGTAACTTGTGTATTGCATCAAGGCTCAGCCATTGCTCTCCACATGAGGGTGCAGAAGCCCCGCCATACCATACGCGTCCAGCACAACTGCTCACCGCACAGGCACATGACAGCTCACATCGTACTCACTTTTTCCACTGCCGCGGCCCGGTGACCCACCCCCGCATTGTGCCCCCCCCCCACGCCACTGCGTGAGAGGGGTCCCTTTCCCCGGTGAGGTGATGCAGCAGCCCGGTAAGCAGCAGAGCCGGGTGAATCCTGTAGTAATCGGTGGTGGCGGCCATCTTCCTGAGGCCGCGCGTGCGCAGATGGAGCGCTCTGCTTCCCGGGGCTTCAGGAAAATGGCCACCGCGATCTCCATCTGCGCACGCGCGGCCTCCCGCGGCCATTTTCCTGAAGCCCCGGAAAACAGAGCGCTCCATCTGCGCACGCGCGGCCTCAGGAAGATGGCCGCCACCACCGATAACTACAGGATTCACCCGGCTCTGCTACTTACCGGGCTGCTGCATCACCTCACCGGTGAAAGGGACCCCGCTCACTGCGCCTCCTCATCCCAGCACCTCTGCCGCCACACCTCTGCCGCCACACCTCTGCCACCGCCCCTCTGCCGCCACGGTAAGCCTGCATTGCGACTATTAGACGCACCCCCCATTTTCCCCCCTTTTTTGGGGGGGAAAAAGTGCGTCTTGTAGTCCGAAAAATACGGTACTCATTACTTGAGATTTCCCGAGCATGCTCGGGTGACCTCCGAGTATTTGTTAGTGCTCGGAGATTTACGGTAGTTTTTTTCGCCGCAGCTGAATGATTTACATCTGTTAACCAGCATAAGTACATGTGGGGATTCCCTAGCTACCAGGTAACCCCCACATGTACTTATGCTGGCTGGAAGCTGTAAATCATTCAGCTGCAGCAATGAAAACTAAATCTCCGAGCACTAAAAAATACTCGGAGGACACCCGAGCATGCTCGGGAAATCTCGAGTAATGAGTATATTCGCTCATCACTAATAAGAATATAACGGATATGCAATGGTTTACTGTATGTAAACCATGTCTCATATCCTGCCTGGTTCGGTAATGATTTGGCAAAAGCAACAAGTGAGTTACTGGCTTTTCTGCTATCTAGCTGTGTATGATATATATATATATATATATATATATATATATATATATATATATATATATATATATATATATATTGTGGTGTAGTGACCCCTGTGGCAGCTAGCGGGCGCTGTGTGTGCTCCTTGGGATATGCATTGAGGCATATCTGTTGTGATAATGGTAGTAAAACTGACTGGTAGTGTTGTGAATGGCCGATATGTGTCGCAGAGGGAGTCTGCGTGGTAAGTCTGATTGAATGTTGTTGTTCTGGGACCTGTAGTCCCTCAAGAGTGTGTATATCTATGGTGTAGTTGTAAGGGAGACTTACTAGGCTAGTTGTGTGAGATGGGTGGGACATACTAGCCACACATCCACACTCCCACCTGTGGGAGTGGTTAGTACTATATAATGTGACTGAGGGATGGTCACATGGTCTTGGAGTGTGGACCTGAATGGTCTATGCCGGAAGGTCCTGGAAGCCTGTGTTGGAAGTCCTGGAGAATAGGATTCCTGAAGAGCACATTGCAGGGCTCTGGACCTAGCACATGCCAGTGTGTGGGACGGATGGAGATCCGTGTTGTACTGACCGGGGTCAGAGTGAGAAACGTCTGAAGGATACCTCTGTGGAGGAGAGGTATCTGAGAAACCTGTGCTGCACCAACAGGTAACGGAAAGGGATCCGTGTTATGCTAACCAGGGTTAGAAGAGAGACATTGTGTATGGGGCACCTCTGAGGCCAAGAGGTGTCCAGGAACCTGGGAAGGTCGCCACCAGGTAACGGACAGGGGTCCGTGTGTCTTATGCTGACCGGGGTCAGAGACGACCTGTGGTGAAGTTGAATACATCCAGATGGTGTTCAAACTGTTACTAAGTTCCTGTGGATGTGGTTTATGTTGTGAGAAATAAACCTAAAAGACTCTGTTTTGATAAAAAACCGTGCCCGAGTGCGTTAATCCCATGCCAAGCAAGTGTCCCCCAAGACACGTAGTAGGCACTACGCTACAATATATATGTATGTGTATATATATATATATATATATATATATCACTGACATTCTCTCTCGCTCTCTCTCTCTCTCTCTCTCTCGATTTTTCACAAGTATTTGAGCCCATGAATCTATTATATGTCCATTTTGCAAGCCAGCAAGAAATCCTCACACTGCACAAGGATGACATACAGATCACTGTTTAGGGAACATTTCTGCGATTCTTGTCCATGAAAAACAGACCGATTTTTTTTTTTTTTTATAGGTTGTGTGTGACGCCAGCCTTAGAAGTAGAAATAGTAACAGTTAATGTACTAGAAGTAGTAGTATAGTGGTTGTAATAATAGTGGTAAAATGTGTATTAGAATTAACATTGTTGTATTATTATTAATAGAAATAGAAGTACCGTAATAGTTCTAATAGTATTAGTAATAAAAGTAGTAGTAATAATGATCATAGTATTAGTAATAGAATTAGTAATACCGACAATGGTATTAGTAGTAGTAATAACGATAATAGAAGTAGTAGTAATAACGATAATAGTATTAGTAATAGAAGTAGTAATAATGATAGTATTAGTAATAGAGGTAGTAGTAATAGTAATAGCAGTAGTAGTAATAACGATAATAGTAATAGAAGTAGAAGTAATAACGATGATAGTATTAGTAATAGAATTAGTAGTAACGATAATAGTAATAGAAGTAGTAGTAATAACGATAATAGTGTTAGTAATAGAACTAGTAGTAATAACGATAATAGTCTTAGTAATAGAAGTAGTAGTAATAACGATAATAGTAATAGAAGTAGTAGTAATAATGATAATAGTATTAGTAATAGAAGTAGTAGTAATAACGATAATAGTATTAGTAATAGAAGTAGTAGAAATAACGATAATAGTATTAGTAATAGAAGTAGTAATAATGATAATAGTATTAGTAATAGAAGTAGTAGTAATAACGATAATAGTATTAGTAATAGAAGTAGTAGTAATAACAATAATAGTATTAGTAATAGAAGTAGTAATAATGATAATATTATTAGTAGAAATAGTAGTAATAACGATAATAGTATTAGTAATAGAAGTAGTAGTAATAACGATAATAGTGTTAGTAATAGAAGTAGTAGTAATAACGATAATAGTATTAGTAATAGAAGTAGTAGTAATAATGATAATAGTAATAGAAGTAGTAGTAAAAACGATAATAGTATTAGTAATAGAAGTAGTAGTAATTACGATAATAGTAATAGAAGTAGTAGTAATAACGATAATAGTATTAGTAATAGAAGTAGTAGTAATAACGATAATAGTATTAGTAATAGAAGTAGTAGTAATAATGATAATAGTAATAGAAGTAGTAGTAAAAACGATAATAGTATTAGTAATAGAAGTAGTAGTAATTACGATAATAGTAATAGAAGTAGTAGTAATAACGATAATAGTATTAGTAATAGAAGTAGTAGTAATAACGATAATAGTATTAGTAATAGAAGTAGTAGTAATAACGATAATAGTATTAGTAATAGAAGTAGTAGTAATAGAAGTAGTAGTAATAACGATAATAGTAATAGAAGTAGTAGTAATAACGATAATAGTAATAGAAGTAGTAGTAATAACGATAATAGTATTAGTAATAGAAGTAGTAGTAATAACGATAATAGTATTAGTAATAGAAGTAGTAGTAATAACGATAATAGTATTAGTAATAGAAGTAGTAGTAATAACGATAATAGTAATAGAAGTAGTAGTAATAACGATAATAGTATTAGTAATAGAAGTAGTAGTAATAACGATAATAGTATTAGTAATAGAAGTAGTAGTAATAACGATAATAGTAATAGAAGTAGTAGTAATAACGATAATAGTATTAGTAACAGAAGTAGTAGTAATAACGATAATAGTAATAGAAGTAGTAGTAATAACGATAATAGTATTAGTAATAGAAGTAGTAGTAATAACGATAGTAGTATTAGTAATAGTAGTAGTAATAATGATAATAGTATTAGTAATAGAAGTAGTAGTAATAACGATAATAGTAATAGAAGTAGTAGTAATAACGATAATAGTATTAGTAATAGAAGTAGTAGTAATAACGATAATAGTATTAGTAATAGAAGTAGTAGTAATAACGATAATAGTATTAGTAATAGAAGTAGTAGTAATAACGATAATAGTATTAGTAATAGAAGTAGTAGTAATAACGATAATAGTATTAGTAATAGAAGTAGTAGTAATAATAAGAGTAATAGAGTAGTAGTAATAACGATAATAGTATTAGTAATAGAAGTAGTAGTAATAACGATAATAGTATTAGTAATAGAAGTAGTAGTAATAATAAGAGTAATAGAGTAGTAGTAATAACGATAATAGTATTAGTAATGGAAGTAGTACTAAAGTAGTTGTAGTAGAAGTAGTTGGCATAATAGACATAATAGTAATAGTAGTAAAGTAGTTGTGTAGAAGAAGTAGTCGGTATAGTAGAGATTATAGTAGTAGTAATACATTAGAAGGTGAAATAGATATAGTAATAGTAGTAGTAATACTACACATAGCTGTAGGGCTTTTTAGCTTTTTCGTACATTTTGTTTCTATTCCATTACACTTATTTTACAGTTATTATAAAGTAATTACTTTGTTTTTCACTTTTTTGTACTTTTTCCAACTCCCGCCCCTTTGTCCGCCTCCACCCTGCGCCCGGGACGCGCTCTGCTCCTATAATTGTTTACCCCATTAGTGACCTCTTTGTTATATAGGGCCTCACAGCGGACGTTTATTGGCCTGTTAAAGTCACATTTGCCATTCGCTCATGTACATCATGTGTAGATTTGCCGCGGTTTAGTGCGCGGGGCTCGGCAGTAATCACAAAGTCACTGATAACACTTCAGCTCCTGACAGAGCCGTTTTACAGGCGGTAATAAATTGTATCATCTAATCTCGCTCTCAAGAGTCAAATAAACTTGAAAGATGCATGTGACAAATGAAAGATGATCATTTAATGGCATCACAAACCCGATGGCGGCTGATTGCTTCGGCGGCGCGCGCAGAGTTAAATCTATTACCTAGTGCGGTTTAAATAAATAATAAAGGCCTCCATTACCATCGATTGTGACATTTACTGGTGATTAATTGGTCGGATACGTTTTGCTTTATTTGTTTTCACCTACATGTGAATGACAATCTGGAGGCTGAGGTTTTTTTTTTTTCTTTTCTTTTTTTTTGTTATTGGTTTATTATGATGTTTTTACTGCCGATGTTGCAGATACAACAGATGTTCCACGAGATTGATGTCCGCTTCCTTCCATGATGGTTTATGAAGTGCTGCGATATGTGACCCAAATCGACCGATTGCTATTTGTACTTGTATACATGTATTTGTGCCATGAAGCCAGAATCAGCCCCCTGAAACACCAAGTCCCCCAATTTCAGCGTGAAAAGTTGTGTGGACATATTTGGGTAGATTGCAATGTCCCTTCCCACCCTACTAGTTCAGGTGACTTTGGCATCTGCCCTGTGTTAAACACTTCAATTTGTAGCAATAAATTATTAAAAAGTTGATGTATCCTCAACACTAATGTGTATTTTAAGTTGATTTTTCAGAAGAAGCTTTCATACATGAAGACTAAGGCCGGCGTCACACTGGCGAGTTTTACGGACGTAAGAGCGCAGAAACTACGTCCGTAAAACTCGCATTACATACGGCACAATTATTCTCAATGGGGCTGCTCCTATTAGCCGTATATTACGGTTCAGTATTATACGGCTTTCTACGGCCGTACAAAATCGCAGCATGCTGCGTTTGTCAGCGTATTGCGCAAAAAAATCGCTAATGAAAGTCTATGGGGGCGAGAAAAATACGGATTCCACACGGACCTGCAGTGTGACTTGCGAGAAATACGCAGCGCTGTTAGTGAAAAGTCGGTAATTCAATTGCCGGCTTTTCATTTCTCCTGCACAAACCCGACAGGATATGAGACATGGTTTACATACAGTAAACCATCTCATATCCCCATTTTTTTTGCATATTCCACACTACTAATGTTAGTAGTGTGTATGTGCAAAATTTCAGCGCTGTAGCTGCTGAAATAAAGGGTTAAATGGCGGAAAAAATTGGCGTGGGCTCCCGCGCAATTTTCTCCGCCAGAATGGTAAAGCCAGTGACTGAGGGCAGATATTAATAGCCAGGAGAGGGTCCATGGTTATTGGCCCCCCCGTGGCTACAAACATCTGCCCCCAGCCACCCCAGAAGAGGCACATCTGGAAGATGCGCCTATTCTGGCACTTGGCCACTCTCTTCCCACTCCCTGTAGTGGTGGGATATGGGGTAATGAAGGGTTAATGCCACCTTGCTATTGGAAGGTGACATTAAGCCAGATTAATAATGGAGAGGCGTCAATTATGACACCTATCCATTATTAATCCAATTGTTGGAAAGGGTTAAAAAACACACACACACATGATTTAAAAGTATTTTAATGAAATAAACACAGCGGTTGTTGTAATAATTTATTGTTCTCTCAATCCATCAGGAACACCCTCGCTTGGAAAAATAATAAACACACAAGATACATACCTTCTGGTGAACCGTCTCGTCCCACGATGTAATCCATCTGAAGGGGTTAACTAATATTACAGGCAGGAGCCCTGCTAAATGCAGCTGTGCTCCGTGCCTGTAATCCCCCGGCGAATGAATGAAATGTAGGTCATTGACCTACATTTCCTTCAGTCGCGGTGATGCGCCCCCTGGTGGATGTCCTCATATGACCTGGAGCGTGGGAAAAAGTTCCCAGGCTGCAGTTCATGAGAACATCCAGCAGGGGCGCATCACCGCGACTCAATGTAAGTACAGATCACTGCTTTCCTTTCAGCACCCGGGAATTACAGGCACGAGCGAGTGGTTTATCGCAGCTCGTGCCTGTAATATTAGTTAACCCCTTCAGATGGATTACTTCGTGGGACGAGACGGTTCACCAGAAGGTATGTATCTTGTGCGTTTATTATTTTTCCAAGCGAGGGTGTTCCTGATGGATTGAGAGAACAATAAATTATTACAACAACCGCTGTGTTTATTTTATTAAAATACTTTTAAATCATGTGTGTGTGTGTTTTTTAACCCTTTCCAACAATTGGATTAATAATGGATAGGTGTCATAATTGACTCCTCTCCATTATTAATGTGGCTTAATGTCACCTTCCAATAGCAAGGTGGCATTAACCCTTCATTACCCCATATCCCACCGCTACAGGGAGTGGGAAGAGAGTGGCCAAGTGCCAGAATAGGCGCATCTTCCAGATGTGCCTTTTCTGGGGTGGCTGGGGGCAGATGTTTTTAGCCACGGGGGGGGCCAATAACCATGGACCCTCTCCTGGCTATTAATATCTGCCCTCAGTCACTGGCTTTACCATTCTGGCGGAGAAAATTGCGCGGGAGCCCACGCCAATTTTTTCCGCCATTTAACCCTTTATTTCAGCAGCTACAGCGCTGAAATTTTGCACATACACACTACTAACATTAGTAGTGTGGAATATGCAAAAAAAAGGGGATATGAGATGGTTTACTGTATGAAAACCATGTCTCATATCCTGTCGGGTTTGTGCAGGAGAAATGCAAAGCCGGCAATTGAATTACCGGCTGTTCACAGATATCGCGCTGAAGTAAATATAAATACAGAATATATATATATGTGTCTCAATGACATATATATATATATATATATATATATATATATATATATATATATATATATATATATATATATATATATATATATATATACACACTCACCGGCCACTTTATTAGGTACACCTGTCCAACTTCTTGTTAACACTTAATTTCTAATCAGCCAATCACATGGCGGCAACTCAGTGCATTTAGGCATGTAGACATGGTCAAGACAATCTCCTGCAGTTCAAACCGAGCATCAGTATGGGGAAGAAAGGTGATTTGAGTGCCTTTGAACGTGGCATGGTTGTTGGTGCCAGAAGGGCTGGTCTGAGTATTTCAGAAACTGCTGATCTACTGGGATTTTCACGCACAACCATCTCTAGGGTTTACAGAGAATGGTCCGAAAAAGAAAAAAAATCCAGTGAGCGGCAGTTCTGTGGGCGGAAATGCCTTGTTGATGCCAGAGGTCAGAGGAGAATGGGCAGACTGGTTCGAGCTGATAGAAAGGCAACAGTGACTCAAATCGCCACCCGTTACAACCAAGGTAGGCCTAAGAGCATCTCTGAACGCACAGTGCGTCGAACTTTGAGGCAGATGGGCTACAGCAGCAGAAGACCACACCGGGTACCACTCCTTTCAGCTAAGAACAGGAAACTGAGGCTACAATTTGTACAAGCTCATCGAAATTGGACAGTAGAAGATTGGAAAAACGTTGCTTGGTCTGATGAGTCTCGATTTCTGCTGCGACATTCGGATGGTAGGGTCAGAATTTGGCGTAAACAACATGAAAGCATGGATCCATCCTGCCTTGTATGGAGCATCTTTGGGATGTGCAGCCGACAAATCTGCGGCAACTGTGTGATGTCAATATGGACCAAAATCTCTGAGGAATGCTTCCAGCACCTTGTTGAATCTATGCCACGAAGAATTGAGGCAGTTCTGAAGGCAAAAGGGGGTCCAACCCGTTACTAGCATGGTGTACCTAATAAAGTGGCCGGTGAGTGTATATATACTGTATACATGTTTTCCCGAACATTTGAGCACATAAATCCATTAGATGTCGGTTTTGCAAGCCTGCGCGAAAATCTCGCAGTAGGGATGCCATACGGATTACATACCGAGGATGCCATGCGCAAAATACGCTGACACACCCTGACTACAGATCACTATTTTGGGAACATTTCTCCGTATTACGCCGAGTGTGACGCCGGCCTAACACCAACAATCAGTTGTATCTGAGTTAGGCCGGGGACACACTTAACGTATAAAAAAAACAGTCCGTTTTTCACGGCCGAGAATCGCACAAATGTTTCAAAAACAGTGATCCGTGTGCAGTGCGAGGATGCGATTTCCTCGCATCAAATGATCCGTGTGGCATCCGTATGCCGAGATTTTCTCGCAAGCTTGCGAAACCGACATCTAATGGATTTATGTGCTCAAATGTTCGGGAAAACATATATACAGTATATATATATATATATATATATATATATATATATATATATATATGTCATTGAGACACATATATATATATATATTCTGTATTTATATTTCATTCAGCGCGATATCTGTGAACAGCCGGTAATTCAATTGCCGGCTTTGCATTTCTCCTTCTCAAACCCGACAGGATATGAGACATGGTTTACATACAGTAAACCATCTCATATCCCCTTTTTTTTGCATATTCCACACTACTAATGTTAGTAGTGTGTATGTGCAAAATTTGGCCGCTGTAGCTGCTAAAATAAAGGGTTAAATGGCAGAAAAAATTGGCGTGGGCTCCCGCGCAATTTTCTCCGCCAGAGTAGTAAAGCCAGTGACTGATGGCAGATATTAATAGCCAGGAGAGGGTCCATGGTTATTGGCCCCCCCCCCCCGTGGCTAAAAACATCTGCCCCCAGCCACCCCAGAAAAGGCACATCTGGAAGATGCGCCTATTCTGGCACTTGGCCACTCTCTTCCCACTCCCTGTAGCGGTGGGATATGGGGTAATGAAGGGTTAATGCCACCTTGCTATTGGAAGGTGACATTAAGCCAGATTAATAATGGAGGCGTCAATTATGACACCTATCCATTATTAATCCAATTGTATGAAAGGGTTAAAAAACACACACACACATGATTTAAAAGTATTTTAATGAAATAAACACAGCGGTTGTTTTAATAATTTATTGCTCTCTCATTCCATTTTCAGACCCTCGCTTGGAAAAATAATAAACACACAATATACATACCCTCTCTGATGAACTGTCACGTCCCACGAAGTAATCCATCTGAAGGGGTTAACTAATATTACAGGCAGGAGCCCTGCTAAATGCAGCGGTGCTCGTGTCTGTAATCCCCTGGCGAATGAATGAAATGTAGGTCATTGACCTACATTTCCTTCAGTCGTGGTGATGCGCCCCCTGGTGGATGTCCTCATATGACCTGGAGCGTGGGAAAAAGTTCCCAGGCTGCAGTTCATGAGAACATCCAGCAGGGGCGCATCACCGCGACTCAATGTAAGTATAGATCACTGCTTTCCTTTCAGCACCCGGGGATTACAGGCACGAGCGAGTGGTTTATCGCAGCTCGTGCCTGTAATATTAGTTAACCCCTTCAGATGGATTACTTCGTGGGACGTGACAGTTCATCAGAGAAGGTATGTATATTGTGTGTTTATTGTTTTGCCAAGCGAGGGTCTGAAAATGGAATGAGAGAGCAATAAATTATTACAACAACCGCTGTGTTTATTTCATTAAAATACTTTTAAATCATGTGTGTGTGTGTGTTTTTTAACCCTTTCAAACAATTGGATTAATAATGGATAGGTGTCATAATTGACGCCTCTCCATTATTAATCTGGCTTAATGTCACCTTCCAATAGCAAGGTGACATTAACCCTTCATTACCCCATATCCCACCGCTACAGGGAGTGGGAAGAGAGTGGCCAAGTGCCAGAATAGGCGCATCTTCCAGATGTGCCTTTTCTGGGGTGGCTAGGGGCAGATGTTTTTAGCCACGGGGGGGGCCAATAACCATGGACCCTCTCCTGGCTATTAATATCTGCCCTCAGTCACTGGCTTTACCATTCTGGCGGAGAAAATTGCGCGGGAGCCCACGCCAATTTTTTCCGCCATTTAACCCTTTATTTGAGCAGCTACAGCGGCCAAATTTTGCACATACACACTACTAACATTAGTAGTGTGGAATATGCAAAAAAAAGGGATATGAGATGGTTTACTGTATGAAAACCATGTCTCATATCCTGTCGGGTTTGTGAAGGAGAAATGCAAAGCCGGCAATTGAATTACCGGCTTTTCTATAGAACACCGCTGCGTATTTCTCGCAATGCACACGCATGGTCCGTGTGTAATCCGATTTTTTTCTCGCACCCATAGACTTGCATTGGCGAGTCTCGGCCGAGATACGCTGACAATCGCAGCCTGCTGAGAGTTCCCTCGGATCCGAAATACAGTGGAGAAAATATCGGATGATGGGAGTTGCACCATAGATTAACATTGGGCCGAGTGCTATGCGATTTTTTATCGCATAGCACTCGTCCGTATTACGGTCTAGTGTGACCCCGGCCTTAGTGGGTAGCTGCCCCAATGTCTCCCATGCACATCACAAACAGACATGAGGGATTCCTGCTCTTCTGTTTCTATGTAGCACATGCTCACAAACAGCAGGAGCAGCATGGAAAACATTATACAGAATCACTAAGCAGTGTAGCTGTGAATCCAGCACTAACATGAGAGAAAACTCTTATTAGAAATCAGCAGCATGGAAGACATTATACTGCATCACTAAACAGTGTTTGTGATTCCAGCACTGGAACCTGTCACCAGGTTTGGCCGATATGAGTTACGGCTACCGCCTTTCAGGGTTTATATACAGCACTCTATAATGCTGTAGATAAGCCCCCAATCTGACCTGCAAGAGAAGAAAAATAACTTATGCTCACCTGCGGGGTGGTCCGGTCTGATGGGTGTGGCAGGTCCTGGTCTTGACCTTTCCCGCTGCCTGCGCACTGCAGTACTTTGCTCTTCCCTCAACAGGGCATATAAGGAGCGTGATTCCGGGGAGCCATGATGCAAGCAGGAGGGTGGCATCGCAACAAGATGGGAGGCACCGGTCTTGCAGGTCGGATCAGGGGCTTATCTACAGCATTAGAGAATGCTGTAGATAAGCCCTGAAAGACAGTGGCCGTAACTTGTATTGACCAAACCTGGTGACAGGGTCGCTTTTATGGAGGACATTACACAGCAGTACTGAGCATTGTAGCTGTGAATCCAGCGCTACCATGAGATAAAACACTTATTAGAAATCATCTCCATGGAGGACACTATACTGCACCACTGAACAGTGTAGCTGTGAATCAAACACTGGTGTATTCTAAAACACTAAATATAAGCAGAATGGAGGACATTATATAGCAATACTGAGCAGTGTAGCTGTGAATCCAGAGCTAGCATGAGAAAAAACACTTATTAAAAATCAGCAGCATGGAGAACATTATACTTCATCTCTGAACAGTGTAGCTATGACTCCAGAACTGATGTAATATAAAACACTTACTAGAGATCAGAATGGAGGGCATTATACAGCAGTACTGAGCATTGTAGCTGTGAATCCAGCGCTACCATGAGATAAAACACTTATTAGAAATCATCTCCATGGAGGACACTATACTGCACCACTGAACAGTGTAGCTGTGAATCAAACACTGGTGTATTCTAAAACACTAAATATAAGCAGAATGGAGGACATTATATAGCAATACTGAGCAGTGTAGCTGTGAATACAGAGCTAGCATGAGAAACACTTATTAAAAATCAGCAGCATGGAGAACATTATACTTCATCTCTGAACAGTGTAGCTATGACTCCAGAACTGATGTAATATAAAACACTTACTAGAGATCAGAATGGAGGGCATTATACAGCAGTACTGAGCAGTGCAGCTATTAATCCAGCTCTGGGGATTGAAAAACACTTATCAGAGAGCTACTGTACTATCTACGTAAATTGTCATATATCTGTATCTCGCTGCTCTCCTCTCTTCTTCATAGATTTTAGTAGGCAGTCCATCTTTCAATAAAAATGGATTTTAGCTGGTTTTCGGAGTGAATGAGTGCACAAGGCATGAAAGAGGAGAAGTGGCTGATAAGTGGAGACAGAAGCTTATTTATCTGATAAGATATATTACAAAATTTCTTTTATTTTCTTGTACTTTAATTTTATGCAAAGTTTGTTGAAAGGAAAATGAACTTTTAAGAAGACCACCTTTGGTCAGACCCATGAATATAGGTATTAAAAAGTGCCTTAGCTATCTCTATATCTGGACCTGTCAGAATTTTCATCTTTGAATTTATATTTTAAAGATCTTCTTTGTACTTTATTAACTGTGCATCTTTGATGGCTTTGCAAATCTTTCCTTTGCTATCCCTAGCCAAGGGTGCAATCAAAACTAAAGCTTCAAAAGTAGCTGAACTTTTTTGTATATAAAATTATCCTCCAGGCATTGCAAAGTTATGATTTTTGTTATGTACACCATTTCTTTATTTTGCTTCCTTCTCTCCCAAACACCATACTGAAAGTGCTTTATCTGCTAGTTTAAACTACTTTAGAAGCTGTTTTGAACTGTGGCTCTGTAACAACTTTGCTGGCATCACGGCATGGCCTCTCATCTCTCACACTATCTTACCCACTGCTCCAGGCCATGATGTGGTTTCTTTTTCATGCCAGCTCCATATTCTGTGTCTCTGCTCTCTGCATGCTTCCTAGCTGTGTGCATAGGGGGGCGGCGCCTGAACTCTCTGGTTCTTATAGAAATCAGGTGCATCTGTCTAATCTGTTCCTGACCAATTGCCAGGAGGCCTCCAGTATTTAGTGCAGCTCCACCCAGTGGACTGGGCCTGTGCAATGTGTTAGCTCAGTTTGTGTTTTGCTTCTGAGTTTGCCAGGCCTTGCTCTGAGTTACTCCCTCTCTGGAGGCTTTTCTCTGTCTTATTGCCTTGATCTTGTTGTCCGCCCTCCAGGAGGCAGTATATCCTGGTCCCTGTGTCTTTGTCCTTGTTTCTTGTCTTGTTCCATTTCCTTGTCTGAACTTAGTCTTATCTTGGTCTCCTTGTCTGTGGCTTTCTTCCCTGCTGTGTCTTGCCTCGTGTTCTCAGTTTGCTTACACTATGCACTCTTGCGGCTCTGCCTGCTCTGTACCTTTGTGGCTTTACCTCTGCTCCGCACTCCTGCGGTTCTGCTCCTTTCTACTCTGATTATCTTCTGCTGCTGCAATAATCTCTTGCTGCAGCTCCTCTCTGCATTCCTTGCGGTTCTGCTCTGCTTTGCTGCTGCAGAAACCTCTTGCTGCAGCTCCTCTCCGCATTCCTTGCGGTTCTGCTCTGCTTATCTTTTGTTGCTACGCTATCTCTTGCTGCTCTTCCGCTCCTATCTGCAGCCTTGCTCATCTCCTGTGTGAACAGGTCCCTACCTGTTCCTTCATACTACATATCTGTACCTGCACCTCCAGTGTGAACAGGTCTCTGCCTGTTCCTTCATACACCACATCAACCAGCCCTGTGTTCTCTGCCGTGTCTCTGCCAGCCCTGTGTTCTCTGCCGTGTCTCTGCCAGCCCTGTGTTCTCTGCCATGCCTGCCAGCCCTGTGTTCTCTGCTGTGTCTCTGCCAGCTGTGCCAGCCTACTCGTCTGAGTTTCAGCCGTGCTCTTCTGCCAGTCTTGCCTGATGCCCGCACCAATCCTGGTGTTCCTGTCTCCCAAGTGGGATCAGCAGCCACAACCAGACACCACCCTGGAGTAGCACCTGGCAGCTGCCTGCTGCACAAGCCTGACCTCACCATCAGAGGCTCCAGTGAAAAGCCAGGCAGCTGTCATAGTCACGCCCCTTCCAGGGTAGTCTGGTTTGTGGCACAGTGGGGCCACAAACCCCCCTAGCTCACGCCCACCAGCCTGTCACACACAGGCTCTAGCAAGAATCCACACTCATACACAATTTACAAACACTTTCCTTACTCTATAATCAGACAATGAAAGTGTTTGTAAATATTATTTTAGTACTGGTTCTTGATAGAGCAGCAGTACATAGCAGCATATAAAAGAGCATGAACTAGCCAGGTAAAACAGCAAATTCAACATGAAGAGTAAGAAGCAGAATAAGGTAATGGAGTATATTACAAAGATTTATAACAGGAGGATAATTAAATACATATATACCTTGTAAATAGGGTTTAAGTATGAGCCCTGCTAGAGCAGCAGTTCAAAGCAGCTTCTAAAGGAGCAAAACCTTTTCTTTAGGATTCTAGGTGGAGATTTACAATTCATTCATTTCCATATTAAAAAGCATCACAACCAGAAGTCCCAGTGCAGCATGAGTGCCCAGTGCCTGGAGATTTCAGCATGAACTGTGCCAATCTGAAGATGCGGCAAGGTCCAGCCAGGTGACAGTAAAGAGGAGAGTGGCCTAAGAGATGAGCAGTAAGATGAATATAATATCTTTTTTTTCTACATTTCAGAAAAATGGTGGCATTCCGCATTCCACTCTAATTTTTTTGCTCATCTCTAATTGAGATGCATATCATTTATATCAAAAGATATGCATCACCCCTTACATGACTGCTACTCAATGGAATTCTGCTGGTATTTCCAGTAGCTAGCACTAATAGTGCTAGTAAGTGAGCGTTCTCTCTGGGATAGCTAATTTGCATACTTTTATCCCATGGAGCCTGGCCAATAAGACACCATATACAATAGTACTCCCAAAGGATTTCTCTTAAGAATGTAATAAAATAGCTCCCATCAAATAATTCATACATCAGCCTGTCCTAGTCACGTGTCAGGACAGTCTGCAGTCTGAAGAAACCTAGACCTGCATGTAAAGTGACAGAGGAGCTGTATTGTAAACACACACATACTGGAGCTGCCAGAGAACTGTGCCACAGGAGAAGTAAATCTCCTCGGCTGACTGAGCACAAATAAATTTTTGCTCCAGCCTCAGTCCTCCAAGCACAGTTAGTTTGTCGAGGAGAAGATTTATTTCTTCTGATGTCATAGCCCTTACCCGGCAGCATGTGTTTGTTTATGATACAGCTTCTCTGTCAGTTGAGACACAGATCTCAGGAGCTATGTATCTTCTTGCTATACCTTGCATGACAGGTAACCGAGATGGGTTGTGTGATGGGGACTAGGGTTGAGCGAAACGGGTCGTTCATTTTCAAAAGTCGCCGACTTTTGGCAAAGTCGGCGTCTCATGAAACCGAGCCGATCCCAGCGTTGCATCGGCCATGCGGTACGCGACTTTCGCGCCAAAGTCGCGTTTCAATGACGCGAAAAGCGCCATTTCTCAGCCAATGAAGGTGAACGCAGAGTGTGGGCAGCGTGATGACATAGGTCCTGGTCCCCACCATCTTAGAGAAGGGTATTGCAGTGATTGGCTTGCTGTCTGCGGCGTCACAGGGGCTATAAAGGGGCGTTCCCGCCGACCGCCATCTCACTGCTGCTGATCTGAGCATAGGGAGAGGTTGCTGCCGCTTCGTCAGAAGCAGGGATAGCGTTAGGCAGGGTCCACTAACCACCAAACCGCTTGTGCTGTAGCGATTTCCACTGTCCAACACCACCTTCAGTGTGCAGGGACAGTGGAAGCTACATTTTTTTTTTTTCTCTCAGCGCTGTAGCTCATTGGGCTGCCCTAGAAGGCTCCCTGATAGCTGTATTGCTGTGTGTACGCCACTGTGGAAACCAACTGCTTTTTTCAAAGCACATATCCTCTTGTTCCTTCCTTTCTGCACAGCTATCTTTTTTGTTTGTCCACACTTTTTATTTAATTTGTGCATCAGTCCACTCCTATTGCTGCCTGCCATACCTGGCTGAGATTACTGCAGGGAGATAGTAATTGTAGGACAGTCCCTGTTTTTTTTTTTTTTTTTTTTTTTGTGGGAGATTAAGATTGGCATTTCTGCTAGAGTGCCATCCCTGTGTGTGCCATCTCTCACTGAGTGGGCCATAGAAAGCCTATTTATTTTTTTCCTTGATTTGTGTTCTAAAATCTACCTTAACAAAAAAACACTACATCAATCAGTGGAAGAAAAATATTGGCCTCAGTCAGGGCTTGTGTGCCACTCCTGTGTGTGCCATCTCTCATTCAGTGGGCCATAGAAAGCCTTTTTTTTTTTTTATTTTATTATTTGGTTTCTAAAGTCTCCCTGAAAAAAAATAAAATAAAAAAAAAAACAGTGGGAGATTAATATTGCCCTTTCAGCTTGTGTGCCAGTCTTGACTCCTGGGTGTGCCACCTCTCTCTCTCAAATTGTGGGCCATAGAAAGCCTATTTATTTTTTTCCTTGATTTGGGTTCGAAAATCTACCTTAAAAAAAAACACTACATCAATCAGTGGTAGAAAAATATTGGCCTCAGTCAGGGCTTGTGTGCCACTCCTGTGTGTGCCATCTCTCACTCAGTGGGCCATAGAAAGCCTATTTATTTTTTTGCTTGATTTGGGTTCTAAAATCTACCTTAAAAAAAAACACTACATCAATCAGTGGGAGAAAAATATTGGCCTCAGTCAGGGCTTGTGTGCCACTCCTGTGTGTGCCATCTCTCACTCAGTGGGCCATAGAAAGCCTATTTATTTTTTTGCTTGATTTGGGTTCTAAAATCTACCTTAAAAAAAACCACTACATCAATCAGTGGGAGAAAAATATTGGCCTCAGTCAGGGCTTGTGTGCCACTCCTGTGTGTGCCATCTCTCACTCAGTGGGCCATAGAAAGCCTATTTATTTTTTTGCTTGATTTGGGTTCGAAAATCTACCTTAAAAAAATAAAAATAAAAAAAAAAACAGTGGGAGATTAATATTGCCCTTTCAGCTTGTGTGCCAGTCTTGACTCCTGGGTGTGCCACCTCTCTCTCTCAAATTGTGGGCCATAGAAAGCCTATTTATTTTTTTCCTTGATTTGGGTTCGAAAATCTACCTTAAAAAAAAAAAAATAAAAAAAAAAACAGTGGGAGATTAATATTGCCCTTTCAGCTTGTGTGCCAGTCTTGACTCCTGGGTGTGCCACCTCTCTCTCTCAAATTGTGGGCCATAGAAAGCCTATTTATTTTTTTGCTTGATTTGGGTTCTAAAATCTACCTTAAAAAAAACCACTACATCAATCAGTGGGAGAAAAATATTGGCCTCAGTCAGGGCTTGTGTGCCACTCCTGTGTGTGCCATCTCTCACTCAGTGGGCCATAGAAAGCCTATTTATTTTTTTGCTTGATTTGGGTTCTAAAATCTACCTTAAAAAAAAACACTACATCAATCAGTGGGAGAAAAATATTGGCCTCAGTCAGGGCTTGTGTGCCACTCCTGTGTGTGCCATCTCTCATTCAGTGGGCCATAGAAAGCCTTTTTTTTTTTTTTTTTTTTTTTTTTTATTATTTGGTTTCTAAAGTCTCCCTGAGAAAAAAAAAATAGGTGGGAGATTAATATTGACATTTGTGCTTGAGTGACAGTCCTGCGTGTGTGTCATCTCTGTGATTTTGTGCCACAGAAAACAGAGTGTGTAACATTGTGCCTGATTTTCCTTGTGGTCTCCCCAACCTGTTAAGGGATATTGAAATCATACTGAAGTTATAGCTCACCGTGTAAGTTGTTTGACAGCAACAAATAAAGTTAATTTGGTTAAGTTTTTCAAACAATGAGGAAGTCTGGTGCAAGAGGTCGTGGCCGTGGGCGTTCATTGTCAGCTGGTAATGATGGTAGTGGTAGTGGAGCATCAGGTGGTCGTGGGGATAAAAATATTCCACCTAAGTCTGGAGCTGTGGAGCCTGTTTCGTTGTCTGGCTACACAAGGCCTCGAAAGCTTTCTTTTCTGGGAGTAGGAAAACCGCTTTTAAAGCCGGAGCAGCAACAGCAAGTTTTGGCTTACATTGCAGACTCAGCCTCTAGCTCTTTTGCCTCCTCTTCTGAAACTGGTAAATGTAAAAGCAGCGCGTCGCTTGTGGATGTTCACGGTCAGGGACAAGTCGCTTCCTTGTCCTCCTCAGCAAAAACAACAACAAGAGAGAAGGATGCAGCAGGCGACACAACGGGTTACTCCATGGAGCTCTTTACACATACCGTCCCTGGCTTAGAAAGTGAAACACTTAACAGGCCATGCCCATTACAAGTAGATTCTGACATGGAGTGCACTGATGCACAGCCACAGCCAGAGTACTATGCTGCTCCTTTGACTGAGACCACAACATTGCCCTCTCAGGGTACTGATCCGCAATCAGACCCTGATGAGACTATGTTGCCCCGCCACGAACGCTATACCACCGACCGACACAGTGACACAGACGAAGTTGCACACGAGCTCGAAGAGGAGGTAATAGATGACCCAGTTGTTGACCCCGATTGGCAGCCATTGGGGGAACAGGGTGCAGGCGGCAGTAGTTCAGAGGTGGAGGAGGGGCCGCAGCAGGCATCAACATCGCAACAGGTTCCATCTGCCGGGCCCGTGTCTGGCCCAAAACGCGTGTCAAAGCCAAAACCTGTTGGAGGACAGCGTGGCCATCCGGTTAAAGCTCAGCCTGCAATCCCTGAAAAGGGATCCGATGCTAGGAAGAGTGCAGTCTGGCATTTTTTTAAACAACATCCAATTGATCAGCGCAAAGTCATCTGTCAAAAATGTTTAACTAGCTTAAGCAGAGGTCAGAATCTGAAAAGCCTCAATACTAGTTGCATGCATAGACACTTAACCACCATGCATTTTCAAGCCTGAACTAACTACCAAACGTCCCTTAAGGTTGTAGCACCCTCGGCCAATGAAGCTAGTCAGCAACGCAACATCCCTTCCGTCACTGTAAGGCCACCATTTTCCGCACCACCGGCAGTATCTGTGCAGGTTTCTTTGACAGCCAAAAGCAGTCAGGGTCAGGGAATCACCAGTTTTGTAGGAGGAAATATTGCATCTAGGGCACTGGCGGAAACAATACCGTCTCCAACCGTCTCTCAGTCTGCCATGTCCCCCGGCACACCCGCAAGTTCCACGATCTCCATCTCTCCAGTTCAGCTCACACTACATGAGACTCTGGTTAGAAAAAGGAAGTACTTATCCTCGCATCCGCGTACACAGGGTTTTAACGCCCACATAGCTAGACTAATCTCGTTAGAGATGATGCCCTACCGGTTAGTTGAAAGCGAAGCTTTCAAAGCCCTGATGGAGTACGCTGAACCACGATACGAGCTACCCAGTCGACACTTTTTTTCAAGAAAAGCCATCCCAGCCCTGCACCAGCATGTTAAACAGCGCATCGTCCATGCACTCAGGCAATCTGTGAGTACAAAGGTGCACCTGACTACAGATGCATGGACCAGTAGGCATGGCCAGGGACGTTATGTGTCCATCACGGCACACTGGGTGAATGTGGTGGATGCAGGGTCCACAGGGGACATCAATTTCGGGACAGTTGTGCCTAGCCCACGGTCTAGGAAACAGTTGGCTGTAGGCGTTCGCACCCCCTCCTCCTCCTCGTCCTCCTGCAGAAGCTACAGCTCTTCCACAGACCGCAGTCGGCCAACCACTCCATCGGCAGATGACACTGTTGCACACCAGTTGTCCCATTATGGGCCAGCTACTGGCAAGCGTCAGCAGGCTGTATTGGCTATGAAGTGTTTGGGCGACAACAGACACACCGCGGAAGTTCTGTCCGAGTTCTTGCAACAAGAAACGCAGTCGTGGCTGGGCACAGTAGATCTTGAGGCAGGCAAGGTAGTGAGTGATAACGGAAGGAATTTCATGGCTGCCATCTCCCTTTCCCAACTGAAACACATTCCTTGCCTGGCTCACACCTTAAACCTGGTGGTGCAGTGCTTATTGAAAACTTATCCTGGGTTCTCCGACCTGCTCCTCAAAGTATGTGGACTTTGCTCACATATCCGACGTTCGCCTGTACACGCCAGCCGTATGCAGACCTATCAGCGGTCTTTGAACCTTCCCCAGCATCGCCTAATCATAGACGTTGCAACAAGGTGGAACTCAACACTGCACATGCTTCAGAGACTGTGCCAACAGAGGCGGGCTTTTATGTTTTTGTGGGATGATACACATACACGGGCAGGCAGTAGGATGGCAGACATGGAGTTGTCAGGTGTGCAGTGGTAAAAGATACAAGACATGTGTCAAGTCCTTCAGTGTTTTGAGGAATGCACACGGCTGGTTAGTGCAGACAACGCCGTATTAAGCATGAGCATCCCCCTAATGCGTCTGCTGATGCAAAGTTTGACGCACATAAAGGAGCAGGCGTCTGCACCAGAGGAAGAGGAAAGCCTTGATGACAGTCAGCCATTGTCTGGTCAGGGCAGTGTACAGGACGAGGTAGCGGGCGAAGAGGAGGTGGAGGACGAGGAGGATGATGGGGATGAGTATATTTTTAATGCGGAAGCTTTCCCGGGGGCACTGGAAATTGGTTGCGTGGCAAGGCCGGGTTCTGGTTTTTTGAGGGACACAAGTGACGTAGATTTGCCTGAAACTGCCCCTCAACCAATCACAACAGGAGATTTGACAACTGGAACTTTGGCCCACATGGCGGATTATGCCTTACGTATCCTAAAAAGGGACACACGCATTACGAAAATGATGAACGATGACGATTACTGGTTGGCCTGCCTCCTTGATCCACGCTATAAAGGCAAATTGCAAAATATTATGCCACATGAGAACTTGGAACTAATAATAGCAACCAAACAATCAACTCTTGTTGACCGTTTGCTTCAGGCATTCCCAGCACACAGCGCACGTGATCGTTCTCACACGAGCTCCAGGGGGCAGCAGACTAGGAGTGTTAGGGGTGCACACATCAGAAGTGGCGTTGGACAGAGGGGTTTTCTGACCAGGTTGTGGAGTGATTTTGCTATGACCGCAGACAGGACAGGTACTGCTGCATCAATTGAAAGTGACAGGAGACAACATTTGTCCAGTATGGTTACTAACTATTTTTCATCCCTTATCGATGTTCTCCCTCAACCGTCATTCCCATTTGATTACTGGGCATCAAAATTAGACACCTGGCCAGAATTGGCAGAATATGCATTGCAAGAGCTTGCTTGCCCGGCAGCAAGTGTCCTATCAGAAAGAGTATTCAGTGCTGCAGGTTCAATATTAACCGAAAAAAGGACTCGTCTGGCTACCCAAAATGTTGACGATCTAACATTCATTAAAATGAACCACAACTGGATTTCGAAATCTTTTGCCCCACCTTGCCCAGCCGACACCTAGCTTTCCTATGAAAAGCTCTTGCCTGTGGACTACTGTGAATTACTTTTCTAATGTATAATTTGCTGCAGCTGATTGTCCAGCATACGACATGTTTACACCTCCCTAAATGGCCAAACTCCCCACACGGGGCCGTGGTATCGCGACTTGGCGCAAGCACCCGTGAGACTGCTGTTTGTCTGAAGAGGTGGGTGTGCCCGCTTTTGGTCGACGGCACTGCCACTGGGTCCCTCATAGTACAATGTAGTGTCTCTGGCGGTGGTGGTGCGCACCCAACGTCAGACACACCGTTGTAACATGAGGGGCCCTGGGGCGGTCCCGCCGGCCTCAAGAGAGTTCCCCCCTCCCCCAGCTCAAACTGTGCTCTACCACGTGCAAAATTATGTCGCACAGCTCCACCAATCTTTAGTCTATTCGCTGACATCATTCAATGTCTGACTGGCACTGACAATACAAATTTGTAGACATCTATGATGCAACTTAAAGTAGTCTGTGTCTGTGTCCTATATTGGCACCATTAAATAGTTACTGCCAAATTACTATGTCAGAAACTCAGCAGATGAGCCCACCCATGTACCTAAGTATGCCACTTTTTTTTTTTTTTTTTTTTTTTGGTTGTTTTGCGAGACATTAACATCTATTTATATTTTGGGAGTACTGGGACAGACACTCCTTGCACTACTCCTCCACTCACCACCAAGCTGCCTGTGTATCCATGTAACCGCTGTAAAGCTGCCATGAGCCTATTGTTTGTTATTTTAGGCCTTTGATAGCCTGTCTGCGGTCCCTACTTTAAATACTCCTCCACTGACCACCAAGCTGCCTGTGTATCCATGTAACCGATGTAAAACTGCCATGACCCTACTGTTTGTTATTTTAGGCCTTTGATAGCCTGTCTGCGGTCCCTACTTTAAATACTCCTCCACTGACCACCAAGCTGCCCGTGTATCCATGTAACCGATGTAAAACTGCCTTGAGCCTATTTTTAGGTATTTTAGGCCTTTGATAGCCTGTCTGCGGTCCCTACTTTAAATACTCCTCCACTGACCACCAAGCTGCCTGTGTATCCATGTAACCGATGTAAAACTGCCATGAGCCTATTGTTTATTTTAGGCCTTTGATAGCCTGTCTGCAGTCCCTACTTTAAATACTCCTCCACTGACCACCAAGCTGCCTGTGTATCCATGTAACCGATGTAAAACTGCCATGAGCCTATTGTTTGTTATTTTAGGCCTTTGATAGCCTGTCTGCGGTCCCTACTTTAAATACTCCTCCACTCACCACCAAGCTGCCTGCCCGTGTATCCATGTAACCGATGTAAAACTGCCTTGAGCCTATTGTTTGTTATTTTAGGCCTTTGATAGCCTGTCTGCGGTCCCTACTTTAAATACTCCCCCGCTGACAACAATGCTGCCTGTGTATCCATGTAACGGATGTAAAACTGCAGTATTTTGCTTATAAAAAAGAAAATACTGGAGAGATATCAAATGCAGACATTTTAACATTAAAAACAAAAACACATACAACAAAAAACTGGTACAGTACAAAAATTGGCCACCAGCTACAAAAACTTTCTCCTGCAAGTAGTTAACTGAAAGGTTTTTTTCCATTGAAAACACAGATATGGCATCCACCGAGTGTTGTCCTGTCGCGTCTTCTTTATATTATTGCCAAGAAGCTGCAACTGAATAAAGCTGAGCTTCTACCTTCTGCCTCTTATTAACTGCTGTTTTTTTAAAAAAATTGGCTGTTCCGGCCTACTAACGGTGTCTGCCCCTGCCTGGTGTTGTCCTCAACTGAACAAAGCTGAGCTTCCACATTCTGGCTTTCAGCCTATACTATCAGATATTAAACTGCATTTGGCCTACTAGTGTGGTTAGGCCCTTGAAACAGTGTCTGCTGCTCTTGGGTTTGCTACTCCACTGAGCAAAGCAATGCCGCCTGGTTAGTCCTGTTACCAATTTTGAACTGCATGTAGCCTACTTTATTCTTTGGCCCTATATCTGTTTCCTCCTCATCCTGCCCATTGCCCAGCCACTGCTAGATGAGTCTGCTGGTACATTGACCTAGACCACTACATTCCCCTTGTACTCTACACAGCCAGAATCTGACCCTGCTGAAAGTAAGGTTCCCCTTCCCGCATGTTATACCACCTTACACAGGGACAAAGAGGAAGGTGCAGATAAAAGTGCAGTTTCCTTCATCAGGTGGGGGGGGCATACTCGTTGGCGACGTCACTGGCACAGGGCCCCTCAGAGTACGCAAAAGTGTCGCTGCTGGTGGGAGGCGCCCCCGCCATGCAAACACACCGCCGTACTTTGAGGGGCCCTGTGCCAGTGCCAATGCGAACGAGTGGGCCCCCCCTGCTTGCTCAGGATCACAGCACTTGCAACGTTGAAATACTTACCTCTCCCTGCAACACCGCCGTGACGTAGTCCGCATTTCCTGGGCCCACGAAAAACTTGAGCCAGCCCTACTCCCCCCACAACTTTTGCCAAATGACCCCCAATTTCCTATGCCCAACTATTATTATAAAGTTAATTAAGATTGACAAGCTTCAGAAACAAGAATGGATGTTTTTGGCATTAAAATGGGCACTGTAGGTGTTTTCCTGGCCTCCACTCACTGCCGACTATGCTTCCCCATTGACTTGCATTGGGTTTCGTGTTTCGGTCGATCCCCGACTTTTAGCGATAATCGGCCGACTGCACTCGACTCGACTCTGGACAAAATCGGGTTTCCCAAAACCCTACTCGATCTTAAAAAAATGAAAGTCGCTCAACCCTAATGGGGACATTTTATTACATCCTTATAAAATCCCTCAAAAGATAACCAGTTCTCCCTGATGGAAAAGAATGGGTAAATAGGCCTTGGGGTTCTTTCCATAGATGATGTTGCAAAAAAATGAGCTTTTATTTTTCAACAGATATTTTGTCCCCAATCTTTGGGTAGAACAATAGTTTCAAGCCATATTTAAAGTAATAGTGAAATAACATGAGAATGGACTTTTTGTCATCAGGTCTGACCCTTACTGCCTACATGTATGATCTGTATAGACCAGCATAGACTGTAAAATGATATACTGTATAGTCAAGGTCCTGATATTGGGATGAGTGTATTAGTCTGACCAGTGCCCAATAAGAAAATGTGGTGACATTGAACAGCTCTATCACTATGAGGAAGACTTAGTATGATCGTCCTGTTCTACAGGTTCCTGAGAGAAAGAAGATACAACAGGAGGTTGCTATAAAGTTGCGTTTTGGGATATAAGTATTTCCTCTTTTCCCATGGTGACCTTGCTTAACAATGGTCACCTCTTTGGTGTCTTCCATAGTTTTTTATCTCAAGTGAATTTTTTTACTTCTATATGCAACATTTTCGACAATTCTTAGTCTTTTAAAATGGAAACAAGTCCAGAAAAGTCTTGAGCACCAAACAAAGTTGAAGTTCCTTTGAAGAACAGAATAAAGTGCTCCTTGTGAGAACATTCCATCCCATTATTAGAGTAAATTCTGATTAAGTGAGAAGAGGAGGAGTTGACAGGTTTGACAAATACTTGGAAGGCAAAGCTAAGATAGGTCTGGAAGAAAAGTAAGAGAAAAAAGCCAAAGCCATAAAAAAGAGCAATGTTCTGTGTGATAAGATCAGCGTAACTTAACTACCTCACAGGCAGCTTAATAAGGTAATTAATAATAGGCGCCACTTAGATTGAATCATTATTACAAAATAAAGTTGAATGATATGATAATTCTGCATCTGAGCAACGCTCTGTGGGAGATCATTCATCTGTTGGCTCTTTGACACGGGATATCAGCGTGCATATGCAATAAGATGTCCTACGTTGCCTTTTAAAGTGGCTTCATTGAGTCTGGTTTGCATTTTCTGACTGGCGTAAATATTATATATTGCATTCAGAAATACTATGGGTAGCACGGGTCATGGAAGTTCTTGTTTACATAATCTTTACTGACCTGGGATAAAGTTTTACTGTGGTGGACCAAAAAAAAAACTGGAGAACACGGTTTACCACAACAGAGAGGAGCCAGAAGACTGCAGCGCCTGATTTCTCCTACTCCTGCATTATTTAGAAGAACTTCTCTTTGATATTAAACAGTGAAGGTTTATTTTACCAGTGCAGGGGTTAATCTCAGTTGAGATCTCCTTGAAGCTTTCCTGCATTAATGCTCTCAGCTGTTCTCTGTTGGCCACTCCCATCTCCTATATAATCTGGGCCCTGGCTAGCACTCATTGTCAGAGCAGATTTATGCTGGATGGTTAGGAGATGGTGGTTTGTGGTTGTTGTTTGAGAAGGCGAATGGTGGATTTATCTGTGACTGTTGCTAGGTTTTCTATGTGTGCAAATTCCCCTCCTTCTCCTAATTTGTTTTTTCCTCATTCTCCACTCCCCAGGGTTTACCTATGTTGTGTGTGAGTTTAAATGTATGATTGGTATTTTTCTTTATCCCTGTTCATTTTACCTTGTTAGTCTGGTTTGTGTATTACAGTACGCTACTACTCCTCTCTTCCCTGGGTGGGTGAAGGGTACAGACTGAGGATGCATTCAGGCGCTAAGGCAAGGTACATGGCCCCGGCGTCTTTGCCATCAGAAGTAATCCAGGAAACAGGGCGAGCTAGGGCGCCCCTAGCATTAGGGACAGGGAAGGAGCCTTTGGCCCAGGGACTCCCGACAACAGATTTGTGACAGTTTCATCCCATGAGCACTTGAGCAATACACTATCTTGATCCCATTGAGCCTTCAACTGGATCAAGGGTTCAGTTTGTTGCCCAATGCAAAGTGTCTTGTTGGTACCTGCCCTAGCCTATGTTCCTGTGGCTACGCCCCAGCTCTGCCCTTGCATTCAGAAGAGGGGTAAGCTCTTTGATAACAGGCAAGGTGCACCTCTGCTAGGGTATCTACCCGGCTACTCCCTACAGTTAGCTGAGAAGAGCTATGCATGGCACTAATAACAGAGCTTAACTTCCAAGCAAAATCATTTATAAACCACTTATTCTGGTGTGGGGCCATGGGCAAGTAATGTTATGGGTGTTCTATCAACTGTCTTTTGTACACACATCTGCCATTTTAGGTGACTTTTTGAAATAGGCTATGTGTAAATGAGCAATCATCCATTACATGACTTGTATCCTGCATTTTCATCTGGTTTTCCGTATGCAGGTTTTCTCACTAATTTTCAATTGTCTCTGAGCTAGTGGGTACAGCCTAACTTGTATGATGTCTCTCATGCACATAATACACAGACATGTTCACAAGCAGCAGCATGGCGGAAATTATAAGTGCTAAGCAGTGTATCTGTGAATCCAACACTAGCATGAGATTAAAAATTACTAGAAATCAGCAGTATGGAAGACATTATACTGAAGTAATGAGCAAAGTAGCTGTCACGTCCGTATACCACTATATCCAGCAGATGACCCAACATATAGGTACAATGCGATGATAAAGGGAGAGGAAGGCCCTAACGATAGGGAGCGAGGGATGAGACACCAAATGACACCAACCTGTGCCTGTCCCTAAGCTTCCCTAATGTTTTATGCAGGTCCTTCCCCCCTTCCACTGACTACAGCATTGGGTCATATAAAATACTTAACTAGAAAGCCGCAGCATGGAAGACATTACTTTGCAACACTGAGTAGTGTAGCTATGAATCTAGCAGCGCTGAGATAAAATGCTAGAAAGCATATCTGTGGTTATGTATGTGAATAGTAGAAAGCATAGCTGTGATTCCATAACTGATTGTGATAAAACACGTGGAAGACATTATACAGCAGTATTGAGCAGTGTAGCTGTGAATCTAGCCCACTGCTGAGATAAAGCACTAGAAAACAGCTAGAGGACATTTATTCAGCCCTACTAAGCAGCATAGATGTGATTCCATCACAGGATGAGATCAAACACTAGAAAGCAGCAGCATGGAACACATTATACAACAGTACTAAGCAGTGTAGCTCAGAGTCTATCCCACTGCTGAGATACAACACTAGAAAGCAGCAGTTAGAGAACATTACTATTCAGCTGTACTATGCTGCATAGTTGGGATTCAAACTCTGGGTGAGATAAAACACTTACAAAAAGCAGCAGCGTGGAAGGCATCAGAAGTGCTGAGCAGTGTAGCTGTGAATCTAGCCCACTGTGAGATAAAACACTAGAAATCAGTAGCTTAGAGGACATTATTATTCAGCAGTACTATGCAGCATAGCTACGACTCCAGCACTGGGTGAGTTAAAACACTGACTAGAAATACTTTAAGTTACTCATGATACAGGAAGAAGAGAAAAAGAGGCTCATAAGTGGAGAAAAGCAATTTTTCTGATAAGATATATTACAAAGTTTCTCTTAGTCACTAGTACTATTGATTTGTACAAAGTTGGTTGCAAAGACCCCCATTCTGTTCCCCATGAGGTTAACCTGCTACCTATTTATGAAATATACTATGTTGCTCCCCCACTCGATCATTAACGTTGCAGCTTAGGTGGGCGCTACACTTTCCAATTTCCTCCCTAATCTTGATTCTATATAAGAAACGTTCTGATAAAGGGGCAAAGAAAGTCATTCACCTGCACAGACAATGTTCTGCCGCTCGGGGTTTTTCTTTTATTCCTTCGGAGATCTGAACAATTCTCAGGGCTCCAGCCGTGTTGAAGGTCTGTAACCTAAAACCCCAGAAAATAAGGCGAGCAGCAAGACACTTATTAACTGGTAATACCTTTTAAAACATCAGTCCCAATGCGGTGAGGATTATTCAATAGTTTCCCCACTACAAGAAGCAGTGGGGAGCAGAACTGGAGTCAGAATCGCAGTTTTGTCTTGTGGTTAAGAAATGACGGAATTCAAAGGAAATTAATTCTATGGAAACGATGTCATTTCATTTTCTGACACTAAAGAAAGGCGCGGCAGGGAGAGGTGGATGAAGAAAGCCGGAATAAAAAGTATCATTTAGGACTTTGTAAGGATTTAAGGTTATTATAAGGGAAAAAAACAATGGCTGTATTATTAATACATCACATCAGGAATCCGAAGGAAGAAGAAAAAGACTTTTCCTACCGGAGACACTTGCAGAATAAAGAGTGGAGTAAGGTAGGTCCACAGATGAACGTACTCAATGTTTTAAGAATACATATTTTGGAATGCAATGTCATGTGTACATGAAGAATAACACTATATCTGGCCATTATGTGACTTGTATCTAGTATTTTTCACCAGATTTCACCTCTATAGGCTCTAGCTCTAAGTTTCAGTTGTCTCTGAGCTAGTAGGTGGAAACTAGCTGCTATGATGTCTCCCATACAAAGCACACACAGACACGGGGATTTCCTCCTTTCCTATCTATCTGCAGAACATGTTCATAATCAACCCACCAAATGCCAAAATTATCTGTGCCCCCACCATCATATCAAACCTATGAATTTTTCTAGATAATTAAAGGGGCTGTCCATCTTCCAAAAACAACACTACCCCTGTCTCCATATTGTGCATGGGTCTACAACTCTGCACCATTCACTTCAATGATGCTGAGCTGTAATATTACACACAACCTGTAGACCATTTTCACTTGTCTCTGAGCTAGTGGGTGCAGACTAACTCCTATGATGTCTCCCATGTGTAAAGTGGCGAGAGCGGTAGTCATGACCGAGCTGCTGTCCGATTAAAATTGGCATGTTACAGGAAAACTGCCCAGTCCCAGTGTTCTGTCAGGTGTGGGGTGCATCACACTCACTTGTAGGCTGCCGACCTCTGTTGTCTCCAGGCCTCCATCTTCAGGAGCCGCCGCACACAACTCGGGACACCAAGTTCATTGCAACAAGTAAACATTTACTACTGGTCAGTTCAAGTTCATCAGGTTTTAACATGTGGGATAGGGCACAGCACTTCCTATCCTTACTTCTTTAGCATGACACATCTTCAGCCCTACCATTCGTTCCTCCTGGACTATCCCTCAGCACCTCTCTTTCCCTGGGCACCTGAGGACACAATGTGCCCTTTAGCTCCTATGCCGGGCATTGGGCTCCTGACATATCCGGAATGTCCACATGGGATATCAGTATGGCCTCCCCACTGCTTTGAACTATTGTTACATGCTGGGCCTAGCAGTCCACTGCACCTGAACTTGTCGGGAGTGAGACCCTCAGTGAACTGTTATAGATGAGATGTTTGTCCTCAACAACCCCTTTAAGACCAAAACTTTTGAGTTTTACACAAGAACACTTAAGGTGCACTAAACCATAGAAATGACCATGAAGTAGTATAAAGTAGAACACTGATGTTTTATTCACTGCTGTCTGGAAGTTTTATTAAATGTTATTTTATTTTACCACTTTGCTAAAGTTAGTGACCGACGAGGACCTCGGCTAAAAGGATCATTCGGTGCAACACTGATTAAATGGGATGGATGTTTTTTGAGCAGTGCACTTTTAACCTCAAAGTCTGAAAGCAGAAATATGGTTCTGCTTTTTTCCCGCACTGTGATTTACATTAGAAACATATAGGATTTATCCCTGATGTATGGACGTCTTGGACCATTGATGGTGCTTGTAGACCGACTCAAGGCAGGAGGAACAACCTGCAAACGGGAGCAAGAGCAACAAGTATCCCATGTGATAGACAGGACCAGAACCAGGGTCAATGGTACTAGGAAAGCAATCAAGAATGTAGTCAGATCTTAATGCTCCATATCTTGGGTGAGCTCCATGTAGCATCCATGGTATTGACCATAGGTTGATGACAGGTCCAAAGAAAAATCCACTACAATTCAGTAAGAGACGAAGAGCGAAGACTCCACCAACTCAAGTCAGAAACCAGAAATGCAGAAACTAAAAGAAGAAACTGTCGGTGACAACCACCAACAAGAGTAAGTAATCTCAACATGGCCATGAAGAGAACTCAGAAAGAAAGACGAGATCAGGTGAGAGCTTGTCTAAAGATGGAGGAAAGCAGGAAAAATGGAGTAAAGATCTCAGCTACTTCACAATGGCTAGAAGACTGTGTCAGAGCATTGTCAAGAAAGGCAGGAATTGTTGGGTATTTCTGGTGCTTGGCCAAACTTGTGGGTTTTCCCAGCAAACAGTATGTCTGGTAGTGTGCTCCTAGACAGTATACGGCAATTCTTTTGGGGTGTTCTGGGTATACAGTGAGTCTTGTAGGGTATTCCGGGTATACAATGGATCTTGTGGGCTGTTCCTGGTATACGGCTGGTCTTATGGGGTGTTCCTGGTATACAGCAGGTCTTCTGGGGTGTTTTTTTATATATTGCAGGACTTGTGGGGTGGTCCCGGTCTGCGGCAGGTCTTGTGGGGTGTTCCCGATATACGTCAGGTCTTGCAAGGTTTTTCCCGCTATACAGCAGATCTTGTGGATTATTTCCAGTATACGGCTGGTATTGTAGGATGTTCCCAGTATGGTTCCCAATAAAGTAAGATGTGCCCTTCTCAGTAGGCACCACGGTGAATCAGTTTATCAGTCTTGCGCTTGACATTGCTCAGTAAGGATGGAGCCAGTTACACTGAGAAGCCAACAGCCCAATGTACAGGTCGGGTCAGCAAGTACTGTGCAGTCTTTTTGTGCTGCTGTGATCACAAAGCGGGAGAAACATTTTAACTGGGGCTATTGTCAAACTGGTGCCATTTTTTAACCCCTTTCTGCCAGCTGACGGAATAGTACGTCAGCTGGCAGATCCCCTGCTTTGAGGTGGGCTCCGGCGGTGAGCCCACCTCAAATCCGCGACATGTTAGCTGTTTTGTACAGCTGACATGTGCGCGCAATGAGCGCGAGCGTAATCGCGATCTGCCCGCCCCCATTAACTAGTTAAATGCCGCCGTCAAGCGCTGACAGCGGCATTTAACTAGCGCTCCCGGCCGTGCGGCCGGAAGTGCTCGCACCGCTGACCCCGTCACATGATTGGGGGTCATCGGTGCATTGCCATAACAACCAGAGGTCTCCTTAAGACCTCTATGGTTGTTGATGGCCGATTGCTTTGAGCGCCACCCTGTGGTCGGCGTTCAAAGCAACCCTGCATTTCTGCTACATACAGGTGATCTGTATTTCACCTCTATGTAGCAGAGGTGATCGAGTTGTGCATGCTTCTAGCCTCCTATGGAGGCTATTGAAGCATGCCAAATTTTTTAAAAAAAAGTGTTTAAAAATATAAAAAAAAATAAAAAATATATAAAAGTTCAAATCACCCCCCTTTCGCCCCAATCAAAATAAAACAATTAAAAAAAAATCAAACATACACATATTTAGTATCACCGTGTTCAGAATCGCCCGATCTATCAATAAAAACAAAGGATTAACCTGACCGCTAAATGGCGTAGCGAGAAAAAAAATCAAAACGCCAAAATTACATTTTTTTGGTCATCGCGACATTGCATTAAAATGCAATAACGGGCGATAAAAAGAACGTATTGGCACCAAAATGGTATCATTAAAAACGCCAGCTTGGCACGCAAAAAATATGCCCTCACCTGACCCCAGTTGACGAAAATTGGAGACGCTACGGGTATCGGAAAATCGCGCAATTTTTTTTTTTTTTTTTTTTTTTTTTAGCAAACTTTGGAATTTTTTTTCACCACTTAGATAAAAAATAACCTAGACATGTTAGGTGTCTATGAACTCGTAATGACCTGGAGAATCATGATGGCAGGTTCGTTTTAGCATTTGGTGAACCTAGCAAAAAAGCCAAACAAAAAACAAGTGTGAGATTGCACTTTTTTTGCAATTTCATCACACTTGGAATTTTTTTCCCGTTTTCTGTTACATGGCATGGTAAAACCAATAGTATCGTTCAAAAGTACATCTCGTCCCGCAAAAAATAAGTCCTCACATGGCCATATTGACAGAAAAATAAAAAAGTTATGGCTCTGGGAAGGAGGGGAGCGGAAAACGAAAACGAAAAAACGGAAAAAACTCCGGGGGTGAAGGGGTTAAGTTGCATTGGAGCTATGTAGTAAGGGGAAAATCAAATCCCGAGGTTTATATCTAATAGTAACCTTTGTCATCCTATTTACGCAGCTGTAAAAAGTGCAATATTCATTCCTATTAGTACAGAATAAAGCGGGACAATATTTTAGAAATCCTGACCAAGAGCCAGAGGAAAAATTCCCTCCATATGATGTGAATCTTGGTGTTTACTAAGGGAATAGATCCCGTATCTGAGCTTCTGCGATCCATGGTGTTGGCACTGATGATGATGATGAGTCCTGACCATCATGGAGCAGTAGGAGGTGTAAGAAAGTCAGGTAGGACAGGGTTAAATCCTAGCACTGTAGGTGTTGATTAAATGCACCTGACTAGCTTTGACTATGAACCAGGACCTGTGCTTACCTGGAAGATCTCAGTCTGCTAGATGATGGCAGTGCGGAGGGTGTTGAAGCTGGTGAGTGACAAGCAAAATGTGAGCTGTAGCTGAGAGACGTGCAGGGGTCTCTCTGTGAATAGCAAAGGCATGGGTCAGCTAGGAAAGCTGAACAGTCTGTGTGTTGGAGCTGCAGAAAACTGTGGAAGCTGCAGATTGTTCAGTGTGAACTGTGCCCGGAGTTGAACACTTCTGTTTGTTGATGGAAGCTACTGTAGCTCTGGATGAAGGGGCCCCTTTAGCCACTTGACACTTATATGACTAGAACCTTGTTATTTGGTGGATGAACATTCGGACTCCCTTAAACCAGTTATTTGGTGCTGCTGATTTCAGGAGAGGCGTGAGCTGATTTTATAGGGGGCAGTGGTCTGTCATCTCATGTTGCAGGGTCAGAAGAAGGAAGACAGTTACACCAGTAACACAATAGAAGGACCAGAGCTCACAGCCGCACAGAGCATTTCAGGAGAGGAGCGTGTTACTCCTGTAGGGGGTGACTGGTGCGCTCATGCCGGGATGCTCGTAAGGGTAAGACAAATGCAAGGTCAATAGTCAAAAACATGCAGAGTAATAGAAGGTTTTGTGCAGTGCAGAGTATTTCAGGAGGGGCGTGTACTAATTTTCACACGCTTGGAAAAATAACTCCACATGACAGGGAAAATGTCGCCATTATGCAAAATAATAAAGAGGAGAGGTGCTGAACAGAAGCAGCAGGGTCCCGGAGCAGCACAAAGTATTTCAGGAGACGAGCCTGCCGATCTCATCCAGCCGATGTATTCCTTCCGCTCGGTCGGTGCTGCTGAGTGTAGAGCGTCACTTTGTCGCTAGTGATTTGGAGCCGTTAGCAATTAGCCGGAGACTTTCTTCCTGATTCATCAGCCACAAACAGCGAGAATTTCCGTCATTTTATTACGAGTGTAAATTCCGGCGTAAGTGCCGCTGAGTCAGACGCGTGGAGTTAATGAGGGCGCCGCTTTTTACTTTTTCATCAAGGAACACGTTGTATGCAAATAATATGGCTTCTTATGGTGCGGGATCCTGCGCACCGGCATCCAAATACCGGGAATGCATCATTATTATACAGCACGTTGCAGAGAAAATCAACCGCCATCATCCGCACGGTGCAGCACCACTTCTGCTGCTCATTTTTTCATGTGCATTTGGGCTGTTGTGACAATCAGAGCCCACATTTTAATGAACGTTCCCGACATATTTACCTGCTTATATTTAGCTTGTTTGCAATCAGGTCGTCCGCAGAACAGAGGCTTCATATTTGGGCAGGAAGATTTCACGCCTCAAGCTGTCAAAAAAAGAAAGAAGGAAAATCTCTGTTGTATTAATTATCCCGGATTTATATTGTTGACTTTCTGTTGATAGGAAAACAAATAGGATTATGAACTTTGCCGCCCGGTACCAAACAGGAGACGTCTTCATTACAGACTTGTGGGTAATGAATTGATCACTTGCCTGGTGGTGTGGAAATTTGGGATCCGGGTCAGGTAGTGCAAAATCAATGCAAAAAAATTAAAAATACCGCCATATGGCACCAAATAAGGTGGCTGTATACATTAGAGGTAAAATCTAAGGACTGGTTAACTCTAGACTATTGTACAGTTAAGTCCATATATATTTGGACAATTTTAAACAAAACAATTCAGATGCAGTTGAAGTTCAGACTTTCAGCTTTCATTTGAGGGTATCCACATTAAAATTGGATGAAGGGTTTAGGAGTTTCAGCTCCATAACATGTGCCACCCTGTTTTTAAAGGGACCATAAGTAATTGGACAATTGACTCCAAGGCTATTTCATGGACAGGTGTGGGCAATCCCTTCGTTATGTCATTCTCAATTAAGCAGATAAAAGGCCTGGAGTTGATTTGAGGTGTGGTGCTTGCATTTGGAAGGTTTTGCTGTGAAGTAAACATGCGGTCAAAGGAGCTCTCCATGCAGGTGAAACAAGCCATCCAAACAAACAAGCTGCGAAAACAGAAAAAACCCATCCGAGAAATTGCTACAATATTGGGAGTGGCAAAATCTACAGTTTGGTACATCCTGAGAAAGAAAGAAAGCAATGGTGAACTCATCAATGCAAAAAGACCTGGGCGCCCACGGAAGACAACAGTGGTGGATGATAGAAGAATAATCTCCATGGTGAAGAGAAACCCCTTCACAACAGCCAACCAAGTGACCAGCACTCTCCAGGAGGTCGGCGTATCAATATCCAAATCTACCATAAAGAGAAGACTGCATGAAAGTAAATACAGAGGGTTTACTGCACGGTGCAAGCCACTCATAAGCATCAAGAATAAAAAGGTTAGACTGGACTTTGCTAAAAAACATCTAAAAAAGCCAGCACAGTTCTGGAAGAACATTCTTTGGACAGAAGAAACCAAGATCTACCTCTACCAGAATGATGGAAAGAGAAAAGTATGGCGAAGACGTGGTACAGCTCATGATCCAAAGCATACCACATCATCTGTAAAATACGGCGGAGGCAGTGTGATGGCTTGGGCATGCATGGCTGCCAGTGGCACTGGGTCACTAGTGTTTATTGATGATGTGACACAGGACATAAGCAGCCGAATTAATTCTGAGGTATTCAGAGCCATACTGTGTGCTCAGATCCAGCCAAATGCAGCCAAACTGATTGGTCGTCGTTTCATACTACAGATGGACAATGACCCAAAACATAAAGCCAAAGCAACCCAGGAGTTTATTAAAGCAAAGAAGTGGAATATTCTTGAACGGCCAAGTCAGTCACCTGATCTCAACCCAATTGAGCATGCATTTCACTTGTTAAAGACTAAACTTCAGACAGAAAGGCCCACAAACAAACAGCAACTGAAAACCACCTCAGTGAGGGCCTGGCAGAGCATCAAAAAGGAGGAAACAGCGTCTGGTGATGTCCATGAGTTCAAGACTTCAGGCAGTCATTGCCAACAAAGGGTTTTCAACCAAGTACTAAAAATGAACATTTTATTTACAATTATTTAATCTGTCCAATTACTTTTGGTCCCTTTAAAAACAGGGTGACACATGTTAAGGAGCTGAAACTCCTAAACCCTTCATCCAATTTTAATGTGGATACCCTCAAATGAAAGCTGAAAGTCTGAACTTCAACTGCATCTGAATTGTTTTGTTCAAAATTCATTGTGGTAATGTCTATAACCAAAATTAGAAAAATGTTGTCTCTGTTCAAATATATATGGACTTAACTGTATATGGTAATGTCTCGACTCACCTCCTACTGCAGATGTCAGAAGAAGGATTGGGCAGTTGAATTTCAACATGCTTAATACTTTTGCTCTTAAAGGGACTAAAAACTACTTTTCCTTAGGTCAAAAATGCGTATGCTCACCTACCGGACTTCCACAATTGCCAGTTCCCCCACCAGTCTCTGGACTTCCTCTTCCAGTGAAGGCATTAGATGACTGCTGCAGCCAATCAGTGGCTACTGACTGGCTTAAGTGGTGACTTTTCACCCGAGCTGGAAGAAAAACGTTATGACCCCATATTGGTTGCAGTGGTCATTTTCTGGTGTCTGCAATGGTCCCTTGCTAGTGTCTGCAGTGGTCACTTGCTGGTGGCTGCAGTGATCACTTGCTAGGGTCTATAATGGTCACTTGCTAGGGTCTGTAATGGTCACTTGCTGGTGGCTGCTGTGGTAACTTGCTGGTGGCTGCCATGGTTACTTGTTGGTGTCTGCAATGGTCACTTGCTAGTGGCTAAAGTGGTCACTTGCTAATGTCTGCTATGGTCACTTGCTGGTGGCTACAGTGGTCACTTGCTGGTGTCTGCAATGGTCACTTACTGGTGGCTGCAGTAGTAACTTGCTGGCAGAGACCAATGGAGAGACTCTGCCAGCAAGTACAGAGGATTAGCGGAGGTCCAACACGTGATCATATTCTTTTTTTGTTGGTAGTATGTGCAGCGCCCCAGAGTTCTGGTCGTTGCAGTACTGTGGCTTCGCCGCTAAGGGGAGCCATGGTACGTTCGATGGCACCGAAGGAGTTCCTCCAATCAGGTATCACAGACACCAATATGTTTCACAGCTGGGCCTCCGGGGGGAGCTAAGGGTGCTATTCATTAGGCCACTCCCCACCATAGTGGGTAAACTGGGGGTCAGGCAGAAAGTTAGAGAGAACGCTGACGGGATTGAACGGAGCAACACCCTGTGGCAGGGGGTGTTGTGAAGGGAGAGACTGTAGGGTCTCTGCCAGGGGTGGGATCCTGGCAGAGGCTTGGCATTGAAAGAACGTAACGGGTCCGCGCAGGCTCCTGGAAGCGGCGGGACTCAAGGAAAGGACTAGAAGCGAGACAGATTGTGCTGAGTGAGAAACGAGATCAAGCAGAAGGAGAATACCAGCAGGGGTTTTGTTGAAAGAGGCAGCACCCTGCTGAGGCGCAATACCGGTGGCCGGAACGCCGAGGGAGTGGATTAGAATACAGCTTCAAGCCATACTCCAAACAGCGGCAGGACAGTCGGTCTCAGGCGGGCTGTCTACCACATATCACCTATGAAGTCTTGGGGGGCAATTGCGGGAGAGGGGCGACTCTAGGGTCCCGGAAGAACTCCAGGCCTACCTGACAAACGGGTGCCATTCCAACCTGAATACAGGGAAGGGGTGGATTACAGAGGAACATCAAATCGAGTTGTGAGGGAACTTAAGAAACAGACACAACCGTTGTGGGGTTACTTTCCGTAAGCACAGCAGGGAAGGACTACAACACATAGCGCTAGAAGGAAGGCACAGATTTCCACCTGAGAGGAGAACTCTGGAGGTGCCATTGGACCGGCCGGACTTGCGTAGCCTGGTGAACCGTGTTCTGGACTGAGGACTCAGAGATCTCCAGTAAAGAGGTAAAGAGACTGCAACCTGGTGTCCTCGTTATTTACCGCGACTTACACCCCACAACTGCACCGCTCCATTGCTACTATTACTACCACCTATTACACCGGATGTCCCCCACTGACGGACAGGGCCACGGACCGGGTCTAGCCACCGTGACAACCCCGAGACTGAGAACTAGAGGCCCGGCTCCGGGTACCCCTCGGCCCTGCGGCGGTGTGGGGGCGCGCCGCAGACTTGGCGTCACGAACAGGATCTACTTAAGCCTGAAGAATCAGGTCATGTGTGCCTAGAGACTGTGATTTGCTGTGCTTGGACTGTACTTTATTGTAGGACTGTGCTGCACCATTGGCCGCCAAAAGTTCCCGCCAAAAGGCGCCGCCATTGCTACACCCAAGGGGAAGGAGGGCGTGTTATGGGCGGAGACTCCCAGTGTGGCGCGAGAAATGGCTACCGCCCCCTGCACTTCTGGCTGCAGAGGAATGACCTGCCCCAAAGCAGAAGAGAAACACCCCTTGATATGCAACGGCGGGAAGCGGGTGACGGAGAAGCCCGACCTCGGAGAAATGACGGAGCTAGGTGCATGCACTGCCACCGACTATCAGGCAGCAATGATGAACGGCGAGTGCCTGAGCGAGGAAGAAGCGGTTCAGGCCTGCCTTTCTTCACCGGAGGTGGACCGGAGGCCTGCGGATCCGACAGCGGAGTTACGTCCACCAATCCCGACCTCGGAGTTAGAGGAGGAGGAACCACAGCCAGCGGAGCCGAATCCGAGCATCCCATTGGAGGAGCCCCGGTCCGGGCTGCAGCAGACTCTAGCGTCCTCGTTAACGGACCGGAGCGACACCGATGGAACCATATTGGGCGCAGGTATGGCCGGCGTCCCTGCTCCCCTCCGCGAGCCCGCTTCCATGACCCACCTCTATCGCAGTAGGGAGCGACTTATCTCGGCAGGGCTAATGGTGCTATCCCCCGATGACCTGGGAAGGATGGTGCCACCGCTGTCGACTGGAGTGGGGGAGCCTGTGGATGTGAGCTTAGATGGAGTAGTTCTTCGGTGGGACACCCCCTGGTTTAGAGCAGATGGATCCCGGGAGAACGGGTCCACTCTTGCGGTGCTTACATGGGAACAATATAGACAGTGCTTGATTCTACAGTGGAAAGGCCGGAAAGAGGCCGAGTCGATGGGCCCATCGAAAGTACAACAACCCCCTCCGGCATGGGATGACAGAGACGTGACAAGGCGGGGCACTGTGTTGGCCTACCATGCAAGAAGAGGGTGGGGCCTCATACACGAGCCAGGATTGGATACTGACGTTTTTGTTGCGCATTGTAACGTGAGGGCTCCCTGCTGTGGCCGAAGTGGAGAACCATTGCAAAAGGGGGATTCGGTGACCTACAGCCGCCACCAGAACCCGCTCGGGTGGTATGCACGGAATGTTCGGCGGTGTATGTCTGGAGCCGCGACCCTTACCGCCTCGGACCTGGTCCCAGGAGCACCCGATCTTGTCACCATCGCAACGGTGCGCCTGGTTGCGGCCACCGAGTTGGCCAGTCGAGTTCATCTTCACGTTCGAACCGCGGACGCTGGCACCACGGTGGCTGGGGGGCAGGAGCCCGAGCCGCCTGAAAAAGAGTAAACCTCGGAAACCTGAAAATGTAAATAGTTACTGTTTGTCTTTTATTCCTTTAAGTTGCTGCTAAACCCGCCCAGGGTTAATGGATCCCTCTGTTGACCCGGGATCCTCTTTGTTTGTTTTCCTTTTCTGAAGTTGTTGCACAAAAGTTATACAAACTGCAGAGATCATGGACGGTGCATGATTCGAACTTCCCTTGTAAATAGTTTGCACCTTCTTAAAGGTGCTCCCTACTGGTTTTAGCCAAAGACACTTTGCGAAGATATTTGCCCTATTTGTTTGAGCCAAAGACACTTTGTGAAGATATCTTTCCTACCGGTTCTAGTTAAAGACACTTTGCGAAGATACCATACCGGAACCTTTGCATGGGCCGGTAGGCTGAGAAGACGAGCTACCTTAGAAAGACTTGGTCTCCTCTTAAAGGGGATGTGAGAAACTGAACTTGAGAGAGATACTGTTGCAGAACAGTAATGCCATAATGATGCCTTGAAAAGAAATGTAACTGTTTTACATGCTAAGTTATATGTGTTGAATTTGTTGAAATGTGAAATCTAAATAATGTTTTGCAGAAAGAAAAGATGCAGAGAGCCCGTAGGGGTAGAGATAGAGATCTGCATAGCTGAAAGTAAGCGAAGTAATAATGAAGGTGAGGATAGAAGGTAAACCCCGCGTCCCCATTGAAAGTTACTTTGTTACTAAGGACAGAGAGTGAACCCGTAGGGGTTAGAGAGTGAGTCCTTAAAGGAGCCGAGTAGAGCTGGCTCAGAGTTCTTTAAACGAAAGGAATGTTATGTCTATACCATGTATAGTAGAGAAAGGCAGTAGGCCCTGGATGAACAGGGCGGTCCTGTAAAAGAAAGGAGAGGCAGTAGGTCTGGTGCCATAGGGACAGGCGGTCCTGCAGGTTCAAAGTAGGAGAATGTGAAGTTACCTTACCCTGTAATGTGATTATAGGAAGGCCTGTGGTAAACTAAGAGTGTATGTTTCCTAAAGGCAATGTTAATTTATTGTTCCAGAATTTGCACTAAGTAGAATACCCGGTTGGGTAACAGGAGTTATGCATAGCCTGTAATTTATAATGTTGACCATGTTTGTAACGTTAAAAGTGTCCTCACCTCCCATAAAGGGAAGCCTGTTCAAGTATACTTATTGTTTTGCACTCAACAAAATTGTATGTCTGTTTACTAATCTGTATTGTTGTTTTTCTTCCCAGTCCCGGAGTACTGTGTTTAACCAGGGGGGAGTGCAGCGCCCCAGAGTTCTGGTCGTTGCAGTACTGTGGCTTCGCCGCTAAGGGGAGCCATGGTACGTTCGATGGCACCGAAGGAGTTCCTCCAATCAGGTATCACAGACACCAATATGTTTCACAGCTGGGCCTCCGGGGGGAGCTAAGGGTGCTATTCATTAGGCCACTCCCCACCATAGTGGGTAAACTGGGGGTCAGGCAGAAAGTTAGAGAGAACGCTGACGGGATTGAACGGAGCAACACCCTGTGGCAGGGGGTGTTGTGAAGGGAGAGACTGTAGGGTCTCTGCCAGGGGTGGGATCCTGGCAGAGGCTTGGCATTGAAAGAACGTAACGGGTCCGCGCAGGCTCCTGGAAGCGGCGGGACTCAAGGAAAGGACTAGAAGCGAGACAGATTGTGCTGAGTGAGAAACGAGATCAAGCAGAAGGAGAATACCAGCAGGGGTTTTGTTGAAAGAGGCAGCACCCTGCTGAGGCGCAATACCGGTGGCCGGAACGCCGAGGGAGTGGATTAGAATACAGCTTCAAGCCATACTCCAAACAGCGGCAGGACAGTCGGTCTCAGGCGGGCTGTCTACCACATATCACCTATGAAGTCTTGGGGGGCAATTGCGGGAGAGGGGCGACTCTAGGGTCCCGGAAGAACTCCAGGCCTACCTGACAAACGGGTGCCATTCCAACCTGAATACAGGGAAGGGGTGGATTACAGAGGAACATCAAATCGAGTTGTGAGGGAACTTAAGAAACAGACACAACCGTTGTGGGGTTACTTTCCGTAAGCACAGCAGGGAAGGACTACAACACATAGCGCTAGAAGGAAGGCACAGATTTCCACCTGAGAGGAGAACTCTGGAGGTGCCATTGGACCGGCCGGACTTGCGTAGCCTGGTGAACCGTGTTCTGGACTGAGGACTCAGAGATCTCCAGTAAAGAGGTAAAGAGACTGCAACCTGGTGTCCTCGTTATTTACCGCGACTTACACCCCACAACTGCACTGCTCCATCGCTACTATTACTACCACCTATTACACCGGACGTCCCCCACTGACGGACAGGGCCACGGACCGGGTCTAGCCACCGTGACAACCCCGAGACTGAGAACTAGAGGCCCGGCTCTGGGTATCCCTCGGCCCTGCGGCGGTGTGGGGGCGCGCCGCAGATGCTCCTCCAATATGGTGCCTGGCCTCCATAAACCATGCCTAATCTCTGCCCAACGGTCACTTTGCTCTTATTTCTGGCATCTTCAGATTTAAAGGAACAGTGCACGGGAATTTCTAGCTCATTGATCAATGGTTGAGTTCTTTCCTAGATAAGCCTGGCAAACAGAAATCTAGAAGGATGTTTGCATGGGTTCAGGTTCTGGAACAATAATGGGTTCTTTCTGCAACAAGCACAGTATGAAGATCTAAGGTTGTGGGTTGTAATAATCACCTAGTCAGGATAACGATGCAACTATTTTTTATCCCTTACATCCATGGTTTTATAACAATTCTGGGTAGATGGCCAAAATACATTGCCCCCTGTCCACAAGATCCCCTCCCCAGGACCTGTAGTCCCACTGCCCCCGTACCAGACTATACTCACTGTCTCCCAACTTTTGGGTGGCTCACAGATTTTGTATTTCCTGCCAGTATAGTCTGTAGTCTCAGTCCAGGCTCCTCCAAACGACAGGTAAATACAACCAAAGCCCATGTGTCCAGCAGCAACAGTCCTTAAGAAAGTTCCTTAATTCTTGATGACAAATCCCTCAACCATAGCACGTGTGTCCAGTCCAGCTGGCAACCGATCTCCAAACTCCATTGGCCATCAATCCCTGGGCTCCAAGACCTTAGCCTAGATCATCACCCCTCAATCTCACTCCAGTAACTCCCTGACTAGACCTGTGGCTTATCATTCTCCCTCCCTGGGATCCGACCCCTGGATGAGCAGAAGTGTACACACCTTCCCTCTTAAACATTGCTTTTAGTTCAAAGAATGAAGAATGTTGGTGATGGCTTCATCAGGTCTACTATCCCCTTCCACACAATGGGCCTAGTGCCTGTGAGAACAATGGAATTAGAGTTCCTTGATTACCAATCTTGATTCTGGCCTTATGTATACATGATATCCATCCTGCTAGTCTTAGGGTACCGTCACACAGTGCAATTTTGATCGCTACGACGGCACGATCCGTGACGTCGCAGCGATCGTATGATTATCGCTCCAGCGTCGTAGACTGCGGTCACACATTGCAATCACGGCGCTGGAGCGATGCCGAAGTCCCCGGGTAACCAGGGTAAACATCGGGTAACTAAGCGCAGGGCCGCGCTTAGTAACCCGATGTTTACCGTGGTTACCAGCGTAAAAGTAAAAAAAAACAAACCGTACATGCTCACCATCTGATGTCCGTCCGGTCCCTTGCCGTCCGCTTCCTGCTCTGACAGATCCGGCCGTACAGTGAGAGCAGAGTGCAGCGGTGACGTCACCGCTGTGATCTGCTCTCACTTTCCGGCCGGCAGACAGTCAGAGCGGGAAGCGGACGGCAAGGGACCGGACGGACATCAGATGGTGAGCATGTACGGTTTGTTTTTTTTAACTTTTACGCTGGTAACCACGGTAAACATCGGGTTACTAAGCGCGGCCCTGCGCTTAGTTACCCGATGTTTACCCTGGTTACCAGCGAACGCATCGCTGGATCGCTGTCACACACAACGATCCAGCGATGTCAGCGGGTGATCAAGCGACGAAAGAAAGTTCCAAACGATCTGCTACGACGTACGATTCTCAGCAGGATCCCTGATCGCTGCTGCGTGTCAGACACTGCGATATCGTAACGATATCGCTAGAACGTCACGAATCGTACCGTCGTAGCGATCAAAATTGCACTGTGTGACGGTACCCTTAGGGTACTGTCACACTCTGCAACTTTCCAACGATCACGACCAGCGATACGACCTGGCCGTGATCGTTGGAAAGTCGTTGTGTGGTCGCTGGAGAGCTGTCACACAGACCGCTCTCCAGCGACCAACGATGCCGAAGGCCCCGGGTAACCAGGGTAAACATCGGGTTACTAAGCGCAGGGCCGCGCTTAGTAACCCGATGTTTACCCTGGTTACCATCGTAAAAGTAAAAAAAAAACAAACAGTACTTACTCACATTCCGGTGTCCGTCACATCCCTTGCAGTCTGCTTCCCGCTCTGACTGACTGCCGGCCGGAAAGTAAGAGCAGAGCACAGCGGTGACGTCACCGCTGTGATCTGCTTTCACTTTACGGCCGGGAGTCAGTCAGAGCGGGAAGCAGACTGCAAGGGATGTGACGGACACCGGAATGTGAGTATGTACTGTTTTTTTTTTTTTACTTTTACGATGGTAACCAGGGTAAACATTGGGTTACTAAGCGCAGCCCTGCGCTTAGTAACCCGATGTTTACCCTGGTTACAAGCGAACGCATCGTTGGATCGGTGTCACACACACCGATCCAACGATGACAGCGGGAGATCCAGCGACGAAAGAAAGTTCCAAACGATCTGCTACGATGTACGATTCTCAGCAGGGTCCCTGATCGCTGCTGCGTGTCAGACACAGCAATATCGTATGGATATCCCTGGAACGTCACGGATCGTACCGTCGTATCGACAAAAGTGCCACTGTGAGACAGTACCCTTACTCTGCTTACTGTCACTAAATGGAAAAATTGATACCTAAAGGTACCTTCACACTGAACAACTTAACAACGATAACGATAGCGATCCGTGACGTTGCAGCGTCCTGGATAGCGATATCGTTGTGTTTGACACGCAGCAGCGATCTGGATCCCGCTGTGATATCGTTGGTCGGAGCTAGAAGGCCAGCACCTTATTTCGTCGCTGGATCACCCGCTGACATCGCTGAGTCGGCGTGTGTGACGCTGATTCAGCGATGTCTTCACTGGTAACCAGGGTAAACATCGGGTTACTAAGCGCAGGGCCGCGCTTAGTAACCCGATATTTACCCTGGTTACCATTGTAAATGTAAAAAAACCCCAAACACTACATACTTACATTCCAGTGTCTGTCGCGTCCCCCGGCGTCCGCTTCCCTGCACTGTGTAAGCGCCGGCCGGCCGTAAAGCAGAGCACAGCGGTGACGTCACCGCTCTGCTTTAGGGCCGGCGCTTACACAGTGCAGGGAAGCGGACGCCGGGGAACGCGACAGACACCGGAATGTAAGTATGTAGTGTTTGTTTTTTTTTACATTTACACTGGTAACCAGGGTAAACATCGGGTTACTAAGTGCGGCCCTGCGCTTAGTAACCGGATGTTTACCCTGGTTACCTGGGGACTTCGGCATCGTTGGTCGCTGGAGAGCTGTCTGTGTGACAGCTCTCCAGCAACCACACAACGACGAAACAGCGACGCTGCAGCGATCGGCATCGTTGTCTATATCGCTGCAGCGTCGCTTAATGTGACGGTACCTTAAGGATGAACTGATGAGCAAGCAAATCTCTAATAAAACACAACAATAAGATTGACGTAACCGGTGCTCCATTCTGGAAAAATTCTGCCTCCCTTAGAGCTGTGGATTCCGCTCTACGTCCATTGGTCCAATAGTCTTAGAACAAGGCCAACTCCTCACTCACAGATCAAGGTGAAAAGAATCGCAAACAGAAGTTGACTTTGGAGTCAATCAGGGTCTACGGTATATATTTAATCTCAAAGCTGAATGTTTGGTGATGAAGAAAGATATAACTACCGTATTTTTCCGACTATAAGATGCACTTTTTCCCCCAAAAAATTGTGAGGAAAATGGGGGGTGCGTCTTATAATTGGAATACAGGCTTACCGGCAGCGTGGCGGCAGAGGTGCGGGGATGACGTGGCGCAGTGAGCGGTATGAGCAGGGTCCCTTCCACATTTGATGTGACGCCGTGGCCTGGTATTGAAGGAGAGCAGCAGAGCTGGGTGAGTCACGGCTTTCCCGGTGGCGGCGGCCATCTTCCTGGGGCCGCGCGTGCGCAGTTTGAGTTTTCTGCTTCCTGGGGCTTCAGGAAAATGGCCGCTGGAGGCCGCGCATGCGCAGATTGAGATTGCGGTGGCCATTTTACTGAAGCCGAGTTCGCAAATTGAGATCTCGGCTTCAGGAAAATGGCCGCCGCGATCTCCATCTGCGCACGCGCGGCCTCCCATGGCCATTTTCCTGAAGCCCTGGGAAGCAGAGTACTGAATCTGCACATGCGCGGCCTCAGGAAGATGGCCGCCGCCACCGGGAAAACCGTGACTCACCCAGCTCTGCTGCTCTCCTTCAATACCGCCGCGGCATCACCTCAATTGTGGAAGGGACCCTGGCCGCCGCCACCTGAGGAAGTGACCGCACATCTGCCACAGCACTGCCGCAACCACCCTATGGACACCAGGCCATGGCGTCGCCCACCTAAGCAGGAAGGGACCCTGCTCAGGTGCACGCCGTACCGCCCACCACGCCTCAGCATCACCGCACCTCTGCTGACACCATGCCTCCTGTGACCCTGCTCTGACGCTGCCTGCCCTCAGGTAAGATATCTTAAATTCGGACAATAAGACGGACCCCCATCTTCTAAAAAATCTTTTTCTGCAATTTTCACCCCAAATTTGGGGTGTGTCTTATGGTACGGTGCGACTTATAGTCCGAAAAATACGGTAAGCCTTATTGTCCGGCACCCATTGACTGACTTATCCGAAATGATGCATTAGCTCAGGCGCTGGTCCCTTTAAGTCTCCGCAGACTGCAGTGTCCGTCCCTCCTTACATCACATTTACTGTTGGAGCGCGCGCTCTCCATGTCCCACATGTACTTAATGCAATGCACAGTTTAACACCTTCCTTAATAGATTTCCTCTGACAGCCAATGTGCACAATATTGTTTTAAAGAGGCATTTGGGAGCAGTTGAAGTAGCGGAGATTGTTAGGGTTGCCGAGCGGCTCCCTCCCCGGCTTCACTAAATATTTTCACTGATGAAATGTTTGCTGCTTCTTCTTCTTGACCAATGTCTCCATCTAGAGAAGGATTAATGGGTAGTGGTATCTCCAAATACCATTGAGGTGCGACGAAAATCCGCAGCACAACAGGCCCTCCTCTCGTCTCCTCCCTCTGCTGTCTTACCTCCTCTGCTCTTCACTTTGCTCTTTTGCAGTCTCCTTTCTTCCCCTTATTATCCTTACCACTCTCCTTTTACCTTTCTTCTTTGCTCTCCTCTTTCCTCCTCTTTTCTTCCTACCCCTCCTTCTTTTCAATTCTTGGCTGACTTCCTACCTTTTCTTCTACTCCATCTCTTTCTACTCTTCCCTCCTCTCTTCTTTTTCCCTCCTCTGTTCTCTCCTTCTTAGTTCATCTTTTTCTTGTTTTCTTACTTCCTCATTTTTCTTCATACCTTACTTCTCTTTTCTACTTCCCTTTTTCTTTCTACCTCTCTAACACCTTTTACAACCTCTCTTATGCATATCTGCTATTTCTCTTCCCCTTCTTTTTCCTCTTCTTTTCTGCCTCTCTTCCACATCTCTTTCCCCTCTTTTCCACCTCTCTTCTGCCTCTTTTCTATTTCTCTTTCCCCCTCTTTTCTATCTCTTTTCTGTCTATCTTCTATCTCTTCTCCCCTTCTCTTCCACCTCTCTTCTGCCTTTCACCGACCTTTGTTGCACCTCTTATTTGCCTCTCTTCCCCTTCTTTCCCCTTCTATTCTGCCTCTCGTCCTGCTCTCTTTCTACCTATATTCTTTCTTCTGCCTCTCTTCCACATCTCTTTCCCCTCTTTTCCACCTTTCTTCTTCCTCTCTTTCACCTCTTTTTTGCTTATCTTCTATCTCTTCTCCCCTTCTCTTCCGCCTCTATTCTGCCTCTCTTCCCCCTCTTTTCCCCTATTCTTCCGCCTCTCGTCCTCCTCTCTTCTGCCTCTCTTCTACCTATCTTCTATATCTCTTGCCCCTTTTCCATCTCTTTCCTCTCTTTTCTGCCTATCTTCCATCTCTTCTCTTCTGCCTCTTTTCTGCCTTTATTCCACCTTTGTTGCACCTCTCTTTTGCCTCTCTTCCCCTTCATTTCCGCCTTTCTTTCTCCTCTTTTCCACCTTTCTTCTGCCTCTCTTCCGTCACTCTTCTCCCTCTTTTCTGCCTCGCTTCTATTTCTCCTCCCCTTCTCTTCCGCCTATCTTCTGCCTCTTTTCCACCTTTTTTCCATCTTTGTTGCTCCTCTTTTCCCTCTCTTCCACTTCTTTTCCCCTATTCTTCCGTCTCTCGCCATCCTCTCTTCCACCTCTTTTCTACCTATCTTCTATCTCTCTTCCGCCTCTCTTCTACCTATCTTCTATCTTTCTTCCGCCACTCTTCTATCTCTCTTCCCCCTCTCTTCTGCCTCTTCTACCTTTCTTCTATCACTCTTTCCCTTCTCTTCCGCCTCTCTTCTGCCTCTCTTCTACCTATCTTCTATCTTTCTTACGCCACTCTTCTATCTCTCTTCCCCCTCTCTTCTGCCTCCTACCTATATTCTATCACCCTTCCCCCTCTCTTCTGCCTCTCTTCTACCTATCTTCTATCTCTCTTGCCCCTCTCTTCTGCCTCTCTCTCCTCTCCTTCATCCCTTTTACTCTACCACCTTCAATTGTCAATTTTCTGTTTATATTTTTTAAAGTTTATTTTCCTCGTAGACTCATCATCCCAGTTATTGAATGCAGCCCCAGTAACGGTTCCCAGCTCGTCCTCCGAGGCCGCTCTCTGTGATGCATCAAAAACTCAATCAATTATTTTCATTTACTTTAACAGGAAAATACAAAGTGTCTGCAGGTAATGAAAAGCAGATTCTATTAATGAGGGAGCTTGTCTGTATTGATGAAGGATGGTAACTGTATTTCCCTGTCACCTTCTCCGAAGGGGCACTTCCAATTATCGGCTCCTTCCTCCCATCATTGAATATAATGAACTTATCATTTGGCCTTCATCGTGTCACCAAAGTTCAATCAAACAAAGTTGTAATGAAGAAACGGACGATCCATGGTCGGAAATGTATTGATGAGGTCTTGGCTTCCATTTATATTACCACCTTGACATCCAACAAAGATGCAAAGTTGGGATCCCGCTACAAAGAATCCCATTACACCCACATGGAGTCACCAGGGGTCTTGAGTCTGTTTGTGAACTCTTCCGACCTTACTATCGTGGATCTATAACTACTCATCTGGTGTGAGCAGAGCAAACTCCAAAGCATACATGGAAGAGAAGGCAACTCCAATGGATCCCACATTTTGGTGCCACCCAGTAGAGAAAGGCTTGATGTTTGTTCCTCCCATCATTCCCATTCCAATGCCCAATGACTATTGGTCAAATTCCTTTCTGGAGCGGAAAGTCCAAAAAAAGGTCTCTGCAACGTAAAACAAAGTTAATGGGAGGAATCAGAGCTTCTCCAAGGTTCTCTAGTAATTGCATGGTCTACCTCGATGATATGAAGGTTCTTACTAAACATACAGTGGGGCAAAAAAGTATTTAGTCAGTCAGCAATAGTGCAAGTTCCACCACTTAAAAAGATGAGAGGCGTCTGTAATTTACATCATAGGTAGATCTCAACTATGGGAGACAAACTGAGAAAAAAAATCCAGAAAATCACATTGTCTGTTTTTTTTAGCATTTTATTTGCATATTATGGTGGAAAATAAGTATTTGGTCAGAAACAAACAATCAAGATTCCTGGCTCTCACAGACCTGTAACTTCTTCTTTAAGAGTCTCCTCTTTCCTCCACTCATTACCTGTAGTAATGGCACCTGTTTAAACTTGTTATCAGTATAAAAAGACACCTGTGCACACCCTCAAACAGTCTGACTCCAAACTCCACTATGGTGAAGACCAAAGAGCTGTCAAAGGACACCAGAAACAAAATTGTAGCCCTGCACCAGGCTGGGAAGACTGAATCTGCAATAGCCAACCAGCTTGGAGTGAAGAAATCAACAGTGGGAGCAATAATTAGAAAATGGAAGACATTCAAGACCACTGATAATCTCCCTCGATCTGGGGCTCCACGCAAAATCCCACCCCGTGGGGTCAGAATGATCACAAGAACGGTGAGCAAAAATCCCAGAACCACGCGGGGGGACCTAGTGAATGAACTGCAGAGAGCTGGGACCAATGTAACAAGGCCTACCATAAGTAACACACTACGCCACCATGGACTCAGATCCTGCAGTGCCAAACGTGTCCCACTGCTTAAGCCAGTACATGTCCGGGCCCGTCTGAAGTTTGCTAGAGAGCATTTGGATGATCCAGAGGAGTTTTGGGAGAATGTCCTATGGTCTGATGAAACCAAACTGGAACTGTTTGGTAGAAACACAACTTGTCGTGTTTGGAGGAAAAAGAATACTGAGTTGCATCCATCAAACACCATACCTACTGTAAAGCATGGTGGTGGAAACATCATGCTTTGGGGCTGTTTCTCTGCAAAGGGGCCAGGACTACTGATCCGGGTACATGAAAGAATGAATGGGGCCATGTATCGTGAGATTTTGAGTGCAAACCTCCTTCCATCAGCAAGGGCATTGAAGATGAAACGTGGCTGGGTCTTTCAACATGACAATGATCCAAAGCACACCGCCAGGGCAACGAAGGAGTGGCTTCATAAGAAGCATTTCAAGGTCTTGGAGTGGGCAAGCCAGTCTCCAGATCTCAACCCTATAGAAAACCTTTGGAGGGAGTTGAAAGTCCGTGTTGCCAAGCGAAAAGCCAAAAACATCACTGCTCTAGAGGAGATCTGCATGGAGGAATGGGCCAACATACCAACAACAGTGTGTGGCAACCTTGTGAAGACTTACAGAAAACGTTTGACCTCTGTCATTGCCAACAAAGGATATATTACAAAGTATTGAGATGAAATTTTGTTTCTGACCAAATACTTATTTTCCACCATAATATGCAAATAAAATGATAAAAAAACAGACAATGTGATTTTCTGGATTTTTTTTTCACAGTTTGTCTCCCATAGTTGAGGTCTACCTATGATGTAAATTACAGACGCCTCTCATCTTTTTAAGTGGTGGAACTTGCACTATTGCTGACTGACTAAATACTTTTTTGCCCCACTGTATGTACCATTCTTAAAGGACATTGCTACATAACGGAGGTTTATAAAGCAATATTAAACTGACATAAACGCTGAAGATCATGGATGTTAAGTTAACATCGGTCTTAGGTCATAGAAGATAATATTTCTAACACTTCTGGTGATGACCATGAGGTTCATGATATGGTCATGTATATGATGGACAACCAGTAGAATGTAAGGCCAGATGATAGGTTCTACCATAGATATGGCTCAGGTAGCATGCATGGCATAACCGGATAATTTTTGGGTGAACGGGAGTGTTTTGCCATCATTAAATGATCAGCTCCACACAAATATCTTCTTCATCATCGGACAGCTATGTTCAGACTGTAAATTCCAGATTAGTCGTGCGCGGTGATGAATGTGAAGGCATTACCTTACTTCAGCCTTCAATGATCATAAATCACTTTCTGAACTGCGACTTTAACTGCACTTCTGATTGAAATAACAGCAATTTCTCCAAAAATAATAATCTACCCAGTAATACAGAAGCCATTATTCTTCTGCCTTCGTCTCTTGTGATTAAACTTTGTTTTATTTGCAGAGAACGTGAAGATCAACAAGTGACGCAAACGCTTCTCTATCCGTCAGTCTGCCTGTTTATCTATAGCTGCAATCAAAATTATTCAACCCCTATTGCAAATAAAAAAAACAAAATAACAAGTAGATTATGCACATTCAGAACCCAATGAATTTTTTACTGACTATCAGAAATATTCACCCCTTCATGACCAATGTCTTTAGTACTTAGTAGATTATTTCTGGTTGTTATAACCTGCTTCCTCTCTTGCTATTATGAACTGCTTTCCTTCTGGTTGTAATGTCCTGTTGACCCTTTGGCTGCTATGACCTGCTTCCCCTCTGATCATTATGACCTGATTACCCTCTGGTTGTTATCATGGCTAGCTTCCCTTCTGGCTGTTATGACCTGATTCCCTTATTAAATAACCCTCAGGAAAAAAGTAGCCTAAATGGTAGGTAGAAAAAACTTTTCGGGAGATGTACTCCCCAGATAAGACTAGACTAATTGAAGTCTTGTCAAAAAACAACCTCAATTAACAAATAGAGGTATACCCACCCACATAAAATAGTACCAGTGATATACCAGTGTTGACACTCACTTACTTATATACATGTGCAGATATAAGTGAGATTTCCCTAGACACTACAAAACACCTGTATATACATATGCCTACGTAGATGCGGAGGTTGGCACCCTAAGAAATTCGAGAATGGCGCCCCGCTCGTACGATGGCTGTCCCTATTCTCCTAACTACACCCTATAAGGAAACAGTAAGAAATAGAAGGCCAGATGGCTTGTAATATCTTGTATTGGCGTGTTGTGTGCTATAGCAGACATGAGGCGCACCCACAATGTGATGTGAGTAAAGGGACAGATCCTAACAGACAAATACTATGCACATAAATGTATATAAACAGGAAAACAAATAATCTAGGTACTCTGCAACATCATAATGACTTCAATATAGCACAAAGGATAAAGTAATTACTTAATGGTACTACTATGATAAAACATGTTTGTAAACAACATATATAAAGATAGATACCACAATCCACATCTTATATTGTCACTAAGCCCACCAACTACAAGCACCAGGCCAAAATATACAACGTTTGCCCCTGCAGCAAAAATATCCGCATTATGCAATCTTATACTCATCTGTTGGATATAGGCAGTTGTGGGTCCTAATAGAGTGACTCCTCGCATAGATCAAAACAAAACTCTCGACGCGTTTTCCCCAGACATGGGTTCATCAGGAGAGGCGATAACGTGGCAGAATGAAGTTGTCCATAAAAAGGCTGCGACTACACACCTATGGATCCTCCTTAAATACTTTGCATGTAGAGACTACTTCCTGTTTAGCGGGCACCAAACCGCCGCTGTAGATTGTCTGCACATGGCGCCCATGTAATACGCCCTGGCGCCATTACCCTGAAGTCCAGTACTCAATGCGCATGCTCCCCATAAATGTGAGATGCTGGACGTACGATCACATAGTATGCGCATATTCTAGAGCATGCGCCGGTCTACCCAAGGTTAAGAGTATGATAGGGCGCTAGAATGCTGCTGCGCATGCGTCGCCGAAAAGGACAGAGTGCATGATACTTTACCAGATGCAAGTAGTACTTCCTTTTTTCGGCGACGCATGCGCAGCAGCATTCTAGCGCCCTATCATACTCTTAACCTTGGGTAGACCGGCGCATGCGCTAGAATATGCGCGTACTATGTGATCGTACGTCCAGCATCTCACATTTATGGGGAGCATGTGCATTGAGTACTGGACTTCAGGGTAATGGCGCCAGGGAGTATTACATGGGCGCCATGTGCAGACAATCTACAGCGGCGGTTTGGTGCCCGCTAAACAGGAAGTAGTCTCTACATGCAAAGTATTTAAGGAGGATCCATAGGTGTGTAGTCGCAGCCTTTTTATGGACAACTTCATTCTGCCACGTTATCGCCTCTCCTGATGAACCCATGTCTGGGGGAAACGCGTCGAGAGTTTTGTTTTGATCTATGCGAGGAGTCACTCTATTAGGACCCACAACTGCCTATATCCAACAGATGAGTATAAGATTGCATAATGCGGATATGTTTGCTGCAGGGGCAAGCGTATATTTTGGTCTGGTGCTTGTAGTTGGTGGGCTTAGTGACGCAATATAATATGTGGATTGTGGTATCTTTATATATGTTGTTTACAAACATGTTTTATCATAGTAGTACCATTAAGTAATTACTTTATCCTTTGTGCTATATTGAAGTCATTATGATGTTGCAGAGTACCTAGATTATTTGTTTTCCTGTTTATATACATTTATGTGCATAGTATTTGTCTGTTAGGATCTGTCCCTTTACTCATGACAGTTGGTATACGTGAATCCCCATGAGTTTCTCTACCCACCTTTTTTACTCCTCATTTTTACCCTTCAACCAAACGGCCCGACCGCTTTATCTGAAATAAAAAACTGACCACAATGGTATTTGGATAAGTTGGCCACAGCAGCCGTTTATTAACACATAATAACAAACAGTTTATTTATTAAACATTAACCACGGGGAGGGTGGTCCTCGAAGCCCCAAAATGTAATAAACTTGGCCTCCAGACCATAAAAACTTGTCTTCCATAACCGTAAAACTTGGCCTCCAGGTCACGTCTTGCCTCTAGCCGCTACACTCCAGCTCAGAGACGCCCATAGACTCACCCGGCCAATTTCCTCCAAAATTACCCATATATCCTAATTATCACCTCCATGTGATCTTTTTGTTCCATTCCAAATTTGTTCACCCACGGGGGAGTCCAGGACCTTAGAGATCCCCCCCCCTCCGATCCACCATTTCCATCACCACCAACCTCGAGGACCTCCCCCCCCACGCCACCAGCATAAATGTTCTGACCCCTCAAACATTTATGTCACGCCATACAAAAATACCTTTCTCAATGCCCTCTTGAATCGCCAGACACCACAAATCTAGACCTATCGCATTTAAATGGACCCCATCTTTCCTCCAGTATTCCCCTTGCCCAGACTCCAGATCCTTATGCCGAACCACAAGTGCCCCATTTCTCACCATAAAACGTGAAATCGCTCTGTTTAACTTAATCCTCGCCTTGTTCACACCATGAACAGATCTTGCCTCGCGCCAAACCTTCCTGGGCACAATGTCCGACCAAACAACCACCAAACGTGGAAACATAGACCAAAGCCGTAACATGTCAAACTTGATATCCTTAATTAGTTCCCTACAGGGACGTTTGCCCAAGTCATTGCCCCCCAAATGAACCACCAACAAGTCTGGCACCCGATCCAATCGAACAAATCTGTGGAATTCCGACAGCAATTGCTTCCACATCATACCCCTTTTTCCGATCCACCTCAGGGTTCCACGCGATCGGGGCACTCCCAGTTGTCTCCCGTCCGGCCGAACGTCGGCCCTCAATGCCGCCCAGAATACAAATGAATGACCCATGATCCAAATAAGCAATTGCCTCGGCTCTGAAAATAGAAAAGGAAACATCAACACCGTATAACTGAAAAGGAAAACTGCGGTCAATTAGATCAATCCGTTACAACAAAGACGGGCGAATGTAAGAACGAAATCTTACTGATTCCCACCGACCGATCCTCTGAACCATTTCATCTCCTAGACCCCTCCTGGCAGCCTCCGTTGCCGCCCCAATCCGGAATGAATGCCCACTAAAATTCTTCGCTGAAATGCCCCCTTTTTCCAAACAACGTCTAAATACAGTCAAAAATTGAAAACGGGAGAGAAATGACCCATCCTTATGCACTAACAATGGGCAATCCCCCGCACCTGGACCAGACAGGAACTCCCTCAAACATTTTACCGGGCAAACTGGAGAGCCGTTTACCTCAAAAAGAACCACTCGACAACCTTTACCTGCAGTATCCGTTTTGGAAGAACGCACAATTATCACTAGCCTGTCCCCAAACATGTCCACATCCTGCCTCAGTATACCACCTTTCTTACACTTGGAAGGACTAACCAATTCACCTAACCGAAACGCACCAAAAAATGCTAGAGAAAATGCTAATCTAAACAAAATTACTTCCCCCATATCCGAACACACAGCCTCTAACTGATTTTCCAGATTTAATAAAACTTCATATGACACCGGCCGCCTACCGTCTGACACCTTCCAGCCTTTACGACAGCCTTTTACCACCTGCCGGACCAGAAACGATTTTGTCAAATCCTGCAACCCTCTAAGTTTAAAGCCAAAAGCCAAGCCTGATAATGAATTATTGATTTTTGACACTGACCAACCTGACTCCCAGATATGACCGATAAATAAAATCAATTTGCTTTCGTCCTCTAAATCCGCACCCATCTGATTTTTCCACCGGACCCAAGAATCCCAGGCCCTCGTATAGTGCGACCAAGTTCCAGCCGACAGCGATCTGGCCAACAAGTCTCTCACTGCCCCAGCGGAAGATTCCAAAGCTCCTCTGAACAAACCTTCCCCGTGGGTTCCACTTGAGGTGCCAACTCCCGAACACGATCCCACTGCGAAGAAGAAAGAGCTTCAAGAATTTTGTTATATTTCAAAACCCCAAGCTCCGCCGTGACCCACAAATTAAAATTCAAACCAGCCCAAACCAATTGTTGTAAAACTCGCAGAAGAGAGTGTTTTGATGATGACAACGAAGTAATAGCCTCCATGGCCCCAACTGAGCCGCAACAAAAACATATTTTCTTGTCTCGAACATTGCCTCCCCATAGTGTCAAAGCTACCACGATAGGAAAAACTTCGCGTAGTGTAATATCAGCCACTAAACCGTTCTCTTTCCACATTTTTGGCCACTCGGCCACTAACCATTCATTCCGAAAAAACAAAGAAAAACCCGATTCGTCCGCTGAACCGACCAAAATGCCGAGAAACTCCGCCGACACCACCGGCGCAATCCAGAGTGACTTTCCATTGTATGAATCCAGAAAAAATTCCCAAACTTTCAGATCCCTTCTAAGCCGTATGAAATGATTTGGCGCCCTAATCCCAACCGTGGCCAATGAAAGTCTACGACAAAAGGCTCTTCCCATTGGCATGATCCGACATGCGAAGTTCAGTTTACCAAGCAACGACTGGACCTCACGAAGTGTTACCTTCTTCAAGCTACCCACACGCTTCACCTCCAATCTCATGTTCACCAGTTTGTCCTCAGGCAATCTACACTCCATTGCCACCGTGTCGATTTCAATACCCAGAAAACTCAAAGATGTAACAGGCCCAACCGTTTTTTCCGCTGCCAACGGAACGCCAAATTTTTTAGCCACCCCTTCCATCGAGTGAAGTAAAACCGAACAATCCGAAGAAAAGGCCGACCCAACAAACAAGAAATCATCCAGATAATGAACACAAGAACCGAGTCCTGTCACGTCCTTAACTACCCATTCTAAAAACGTACTAAATGCTTCGAAATAGGCGCATGACAATGAACACCCCATCGGTAAACAACGATCCACAAAAAATCCCCCGTCCCAAAAACAACCAAGCAAATGCATACTGTCCGGATGAACTGGTAGCAGTCTAAACGCTGCCTCAATGTCCGTCTTTGCCAACATGGCCCCTTGTCCACATTTTCTAACCCATGACATTGCCGAATCAAAAGAAGTATATAACACAGAACACAATTGGGGGTCAATTCCATCGTTTACCGAAGAGCCCTTCGGAAATGAGAGGTGATGAATCAACCTGAACTTGTTAGGCTCCTTTTTTGGTACAACCCCCAATGGCGACACTCTCAGGTTAACCATGGGGGCTGTGTCAAACGGCCCAGCCATTCTACCTAAAGCCACTTCTTTTTGCAATTTTTCAGTGACCACTTCTGGGAATTCCCTGGCTGATTTCAAATTCCTGGTTGATAACCTCACCTCCATGTCAACAAAAGGGATCTTGAATCCCTCCCGAAAACCATCACGCAACAATTTTGCAGCCTCTTTGTCAGGGTATTTATTTAGGAAGTGCTCCATCTCTTCCAGCCGAACCGGTGTCACCCCTTTTTTCAAAACCCTCAGATCCCTTCTGTTTTCCTCCCTTGAAGCACTTCGACACCCCATGATTACCTCCGCAGGCGGAACACTCGTGTTTGAATTTGCACTTGGCGCCGAACCTGCATGCGCCGTCATTGTATGAGAAGCACAGTCCTTTCTGTACTGCCACCGAGTGCCCTGACTGCCCTGAACCCCCGGTGCCCCCAAGAAACGATTGTGAACCCGAACCCCCTTTTCCAGGGGCCGTCACTCTCATCCATAGAGCTATGTCTTTATGTTCCCATCTAATGTTTGGACGAACTGCTTTCCTCTGGCGGAATTGTTCATCATATCTCAACCATCCTTGTCCCCCGTATACTCTATATGCCTCCCCTATGGTATCCATATAGCAGAATAGGGCCGAACAATTTTCTGGCGCTTTTTCCCCAATCACACTAGCCAATATAGCGAAAGCCTGTAACCAATTGTTGAATGTGCGGGGTATCAAACGAAAACGTCTCCTCTCCTCGTCTTCCTTTTTATACTCATCCCGTCTGACCCTGTCTAAATTAAAACGTTCGAGTGGGAGAAGTGAGAATATCTCCACGTATTCCCCCTTCCAAATCCTATCCCTTACTTCCTGCTTTAAATGTGTTCCCAGAGGCCCCTCAAAACAGACATACACTTCACATTTTGCAGCATCCCCTAAACGCACTGCTTCATCTTTATCTTTGCCCCCGTTATCAACTGCCGTGGATACCTGACCCGTTATTGCGTTGCCCGAAGCCGCCTCGTCCCCAGCCGCCGCAGTAACCCCCGTTACCTCGCTCTGTACCACAGGACGTGACTCCAGACTTCTTTCTCCATCCCCTATACCCCTTCTATTACCTAACCAAGCCGCCGAGGGAGATAACGTACCCTGCGCACTCCCCGCCTCCCATAACCGCACTAAATCTTTAAGACTTTGTAATAAAACACCAGAGCCGCCACTAGCCCCCCCAACAGATAATTCCTCCCCCCTTGCATTCACATTTGAGGCTAGTGCAGGTAAGTAAAAAGAAGTGCAGTCTCGCTCACCTGGCTGTCTGGGTGCTGTGTTCCCAGCAGCCGCCAATCCGGCGTCCTGACGCGATCTCTCTGGGCGCGTGCTTCCTCCATCCTCGTGCTGTCCCATGGAAGTTGATGCAGTGTGCAGCCAGCCTGACTCGACCGCTGCGTCCCCAGTGTCCATACGTCCCACATGTCCTGGTTCAAATCCATCTGATGATCCTCTTCTTCTAAATGAATGGCCTAATCCATGCTCCCCCCTCCTCTCCCCCTCCCCAGTGGCCAGAGATTCCCTCCCTCCTACTACACAGCGATCTCCTCCATGCCTGCGGTCAGCTTCGCCCCCCCTCCCCTTCCCCCTCCCAGCTGCAGCACATGGACGTCCAGCTCTGCTCTCTGTAGCAGCAGCAGCAGCCGATGAGCAGGAGGAGACTCCCCACTGCCACTCACCAGCCGCCCTGCGTGCTGATGCTCGCCCCGCCGACTCCTCACTGCCGCTGGATGAATGCCGAGCCTGGGGCCGAACCGAAGGGGCCCCAGCCGTTCCTGACCCCGGATCCCTGGCTCCTTCTGCTGCTGGTGAGTGCTCGCGTTGCCGGCTTCCCCCCTGCGCTGAAGGCACCTGACTAGCAGGCCCTCGTGTGCTCTTCAGTACCTCTCTGCCCCGCCGAGCCGAGCCCGTTCCTGGTTGGGCAGAGGCCGCTCCTGCTCCTGGATCCACGCTTCCTCCAGACGCCATCGCTGCAGGGGAGGCCGACACCTCCCCCTGTTGCAGGCCCCGCCGGTGTTGCGGATTCCTCCCAGCCGCAGGTTTACGCGCCGGCTGCCGACGCTTCGTGACCGCGGCCGGAGGGTCCCTAGAGGGGCTCCTTATACGGCGCCGGGCCCTGGGGGTAGCCTCAGGGCTGAGGCGCTCCGGAGGCCTAGACCTCCGAGTCCGTCGCCCTGCACTTAAACCTTGGGGTTGGTCGGCTCCCTCATCAGGCAGCAGGCCCTGAATGGATGCCTGCAGCCATCCCGCACCTCTGGTTCCCGCAGCCGCTCTCAATTGCTGCAAAATCGCCTCAATCTCCATAACTAAAATCAGCTCTGAGCTTGTTTCTAGTACGGTGGGGGACCTAAAATGGTTGCCCCACTGAGATGGCCGTTGCCCCTTATACTGCCCGCCCTTACTCCGCCTCTTCTCCCCATTCCCCCTCCCCCTAGCCATACATCATTCCCCTGATTCAAATTTATTAACCCTTCCCCACCCAAAATTCCCTCAACCCAATGCTTTCTCATGTATTATCACTTAACCCTGTCATGGCGTCCTCCCTTTGAAGGCCTGCGGCCCAGTACGGCCTTACTCATCACATTGTGGGTGCGCCTCATGTCTGCTATAGCACGCAACACGCAAATACAAGATATTACAAGCCATCTGGCCTTCTGCTTCTTACTGTCTCCTTATAGGGTGCAGTTAGGAGAGTAGGGACAGCCATCGTACGAGCGGGGCGCCATTCTCAAATTTCTTAGGGCGCTAACCTCCGCATCTAGGTAGGCATATGTATATACAGGTGTTTTGTAGTGTCTAGGGAAATCTCACTTATATCTGCACATGTATATAAGTAAGTGAGTGTCAACACTGGTATATCACTGGTACTATTTTATGTGGGTGGGTATACCTCTATTTGTTAATTGAGGTGGTTTTTGACAAGACTTCAATTAGTCTAGTCTTATCTGGGGAGTACATCTCCCGAAAAGTTTTTTCTACCTACCTACCATTTAGCCTACTTTTTCCGGAGGGTAATTTTTCTTGTTATTTAATAAATTATACATTTTACGGGGGTTTTTTCTTTTGTAAACCTGTCCTTTCCCTTGTTTGATATTCAGCTTGTTGTGAGTCTTTTATGACCTGATTCCCCTCTGATCATTATGACCTGATTCCCGTATGGTTGTTATCATGGCTAGCTTCCTTTCTGGCTGTTATGAACTCTTCCTGTCTTGTTGTTATGACCTGCATCCCCTCTGGTTGCTATGATCAGCTTCCATTCTGGCTATTATGACCTGTTTCACCTCTGGCTGTTATGACCTGCTTCCCTTTTGACTGTCATCACTTACTTCCCTTTTGGCTGTTCTGACATGCATCCATTTTGACTGTTATCACTTCCTTCCCTTCTGGCTGTTATGACTGGCTTACTTTCTGGCTTTTATGACCTGCTTCCCCTTTGGCTGTTATGACCTGCTTCCCTTTTGACTGTTATCACTTTCTTCCCTTCTGGCTGTTATGACTGGCTTTCTTTCTGGCTTTTATGACTTGCTTCCCTCCTGGCTGTTATGACCTGTTTCCCTTCTGATTGTTTTGACCAGTTTCCCTTTTGGTTGTTATGACTAGCTTATATTCTGGCTGTTATGGCCTGATTCTCTTTTGGCTGTTAAGACTTGCTTATTTTCTGGCTGTAATGACCTGCTTACCCTCTGGTTCTTATGACCTGCTTCCCACCTAGCTGTTATGACCTGCTTCATTTTTGACTGTTCTCACTTCCTTCCCTTCTGGCTGTTATGACCTGCTTCCTTTCTGGCTATTATGACGTGCTGCACAGATTATGCATCGCCAGACACCAGCTTCTCACAAAGTTCCTGACGAATCTTAGATCATTTCTCATGGGCCATTGCCTCCCAGTTACTAATATTTTTTCAGTTTTTGTACTGCAACCTCCTACTTCACATCCTACCAAAGGGTTTTAAGTCAGATGACTGTGATGGCCACTGAAGCCAAATCCTGGGAGACTGTAACATTTGCTTGTAAGCATTGCACTGTTGGAAGGTCCAATAAGGCCCGACCTTCAGCTCCTCCCAGAAGACATGATGTCTTCTCCTAGAATTTAATGATAATTATTTGACTCCATCTTACTCTTGCAAAGACTAGGAGAGTTCCATTTTTATTTCATCGTCCACAGAACAGAATCCCAGAATTTCTGTTACTTATTTATTTGGCTTTGAGCCTGTTGGAGGAGACATTTCTTGTGCTTTTGGGTCAGTAGAGATGTATCGTCTAGAGTTTGGGCAAGTAGACCTTCAGCCATTAGCATGCGCCTTGCCGTGCAAATGGAAACCTCAGTGCTGCCGCCTCCAGATCTTGCTGCAGGTCCTTTGCAGTCACTATGGTGGGTTGAGGGGGGATAAGCTTCTGCCACCTCTGGATTTGTAGGTAGCTAACGACGTATTCCTCTTTTTGCCACTTTCAAGTAGTGAAAAACAGACATTTGACTGAGCTCTTAGTCTGGAGCTCAGCACTTCCAAATGGAACCCACCAGAATAGTGATAATGCATAATCTCCTCTAATTCTCCATCATAAGAGGAATTTATTAGGAAAGTGGTCCCTTCTCCATCTTTATTTCTTGTAATATTAGCTCTTAATAACATTTATAAGTTGTTTTTTTTTTAATTTTTAATGTTTGCTTTTTGCACTCCATTTTTCATCTTGAGTCTGCCGTGCCAGGAAAAATGTAGCTGCAAAAAGTTCCCCCTCCGATTTTCAATATACTTTTCATGCTCTTGGAAAAAGATTGAAATCAATTGTAAAACAAAAAAAAACCTGAATATTTGAAAGTGTATCAAAAGTGTAACCACGAAAATCCCGAAAATGTCATTGCACTGCAGAAAACATGACAGGATACACAAGGAAACAAAGGATCTGTAAACGTTAGCTTGTTACCTGGTGGAGAAGACAGAAAGGCTGTCATAGAAGATAGATAATAGATAGAAGATAGATAGATAAATAGATAATAGATTGATGATAGATGATAGATAGATAATAGACAGATGATTGATGATAGATAATAGATAATATACAGATAATAGATAGTGAGTCCGTGTTACGGGTAGCTGTGGGAGATGGGAGGGTCTGGCTACCCATAGGGGCATCACCATACCTCTATATGTGTTTGAGGACCTGCGCTGATGTCACGACCACGTGACTAATCATGTGATGGGTTCCTGCATGTGGTTTGAGCTATATAATGTAGGCTAAAGCTTAACACAGGACCTGTATGTGGGGAGGCGAAAGCCTCCAGTGTGTGTTGAGGCTCCAGGACTGAGCCTAAAGTACTGGACACTTGTATTTTCTTTTGCCTGAGCTAAAGGCTGTTTGTTTTTCTGTTTTGTTATGTGGATTTGTGGAGCAATAAACCCTGTGAACTTTTAAAGGAATGTGCCTCACGATTGCCACCCGCTGCACCTGAGCGAGTACAACCCCTACAATTGGTGTTAGACGTGCGGGCAGCGTTCCCAGCGGAGACGTGAGACTGTTACTGCATGTCCTGGCTCAAATCTGTAGTAAGTCAGCAAGCATTGCCGGAAAAAATGGAGGACCTGCTGAAACAATTGGTCCAGTCGCAGTCACAGCAGCAAGAGATCAACAGGCTGTTGTTGCAGCAGATACAACAGAGCCAGCAGGAGCAACGGCAGCAGTTGCAGCTTCTGGCAACCACCATCCAGAGCAGGACGAGAAGGTGGTAAGACGTGCATTGCAGAAAATGACCCCCGGAGATGATGTTGAGGCCTTCCTGATGGTGTTTGAGAGGGTTGCTGAGAGGGAATACTTCCTGCCAGAGCAGTGGGCAGAAGTACTGGTGCCATACCTGACAAGGGAACCCCAGAAGGTGTACTATGACTTGACCTTGCAGGATGCCAAGGAGTATCACAAACTGAAAGCTGAGATTCTCGCACGTTTAGGGGTGACACTGACTGTCGGGGCACAGCGAGCTCACTGCTGGGCCTATCACCGGGGCAAACCGCCTCGCTCCCAAATGTTCGACCTGTTGCACCTGGTCTAGAAATTGCTGCAGCCAGAGTCCTCTATGCCTGCACAGATAGTAGAACGAGTGGTGATGGATCGGTTTGTGCATTCCCTGCCAAGGACCATACAGACTAGGGTTGCCCAGGGTGATCCCCAGAATGCCGATGAACTGGTCGGACTGGTTGAGAGATACCAGGGGATGGAAGGCTCCTTGGAGAGGCAGCCCATGCCGTACTGGGGGTCCCAGAAGGGGGCTGAGTCCCAAAAAGGGGTGGGGCGTCCAAGGTCAAAAGGGGCTGGGGAGGTGGTGCCCAAGGTCCCTACAGGTGATATTATTTGCTGGAGGTGCCACAGGCCAGGACATATAGCTGCCTGCTGTACCCTGACCACCGAACAGATGGACTGCAGCATGGGATGCTGTAGTTCATACTATGCCAATCCAGCCTGCAGTGTCAACTCTCTGCCCAATGAGGGGCCTCAAGTGTGTCCCGTGAAGGTGAACGGTAGAGCTGTAATGGCGCTGCTAGACTCTGGGAGCTTACTGACCCTGGTGAGGGCCACTTTTCCTCTTAACCTACTCCCAGGGAGGAAGGTTGGCATTTGATGCATACATGGTGATGTAAAGGACTACCCTATGGCCAGAGTGGACATTGAAACGGTTTATGGCACTGAGTCCCATGAAGTTGGCGTCATTCGGGACTTGTTGCACCCTACAATTATAAGCCGGGATTTCTGTTTGTTTTGGGGTCTTTTGGAAAAGTGTTCTGAGGTCGCTAGCAAAAGTAGGGAACCAATGAACCCTAATAAGGTATCACCACACCCAGAGGCAGACGGGTTTTCTTTTTGTGTTCTTGTAGGGGATGAGGAGGAAGTGTCCCCTGTATCTGACATTCTGGAGTTAGGGGTGACCGGTGAGAATTTTGGGACTGTCCAACATAGGGACCCAACTCTGAGGGAAGCCTTTAACAATGTCACCGTCATTAATGGGGTTGCACAGGAGCCGGGGGAGGACACAAGATTTCCCTATTTTATGATGAGTGGGGAGTTGTTGTACCGGGTCAGGAAAATAAGGGAGGAGTTGGTAGAGCAGTTGAAAGTGCCGGGTCCCTATAGATGGAAGGTGTTGGACATGGCCCATTCACACATCTTGGGGGACACCTGTTGGTGGAAAAAACGCAGGAACGGGTTCTGCAGAGGTTCTATTGGCCTGGGTGTCACCGGGATATAGTGAACTATTTCAGGTCCTGCCCTACATGTCAGTTAACTGCCACCACCCCTCATTTCCGGAGCCCTCTTGTGCCATTGCCCATTATTGAGATGCCATTCGAGAGAATTGCCAAGAGCGGTTGGTCGAGCCCAATTGTCCTGGTCCCAAAATCTGATGGTGAATCGAGGTTCTGCAACGACTATTGGAAGTTGAATAAGGTCTCCATGTTCGACGCATACCCCATGCCACGCGTTGATGAGCTAATTGAAAGACTTGGACCCGCCAGGTACATAACCACCTTGGATTTGACGAAGGAGTTTTGGCAGATCCCCATGGCACAGGAAGCCAAGGAGAAAACTGCATTTTCTACACCAGATGGATGCTTCCAGTACGTCGGATGCCGTTTGGCCAGCAGGGAGCTCCAGCGACCTTCCAGAGGGCCATGGATAGAATCCTTGCACCTCATAAGCCATACACTGCTGTGTACCTGGATGATATCGTCATCTTTAGCCCAGACTGGGAGAGTCATCTGGAAAAGGTCCAAGCATTGTTTGATGCTCTAAGGGAGGCAGGGTTTACAAAAAACCCGAAGAAGTGTGCCTTGGGTAAAGAAATAATAGATAATAGGTAGATAATAGATAGATGATAGATAGAAGATAGATGATAGATAATAGATGATAGATAGATAACAGATATATAATATAGATGATAGATAGATAATAGATGATAGATGATATACAGATAATAGATGATATACAGATAATAGATGATAGATAATAGATGATAAGTAGATTATAGATAGATAATAGATAGATAGATAATAGTAATAATGAGTAATATAAGTACAGTGAATGAATACATGATACATTGTTGCAGGTGATCTCTTTACATGAAGCCATTATTGCATCACACCTCCGCTTCCTTCACATTTAGAGGCGTTTCCGTGTTTTCAGATAGTTTTGTTTTCCCAGGGAATACACGTGTAATCCTATTTGTCACACTAAGTAGCAGCTTCGCCCTCCTGTCTCACCCCGGCATTAATACATTCTTTGCACAGATGTGAGTGCAGTAATTGGTAAAATGTGAATTTTTCGTGTGAAGCGCGGCCAACAAGACTCTCGACTACCTGGAGAGATTTGTTATTTATCAGACCTGTAAGTGGATCACACAGCAGAAGCCTCACACGTGTTTGATCACAGGGAAGATGACGGCAAAGGAGCTACAGACAAGCCAATGAAAATAAATAAGAGCCCGGGAATGTTATCTGTCGACAGTTTCAATTTAGTTTCAAAAGGAAAAATGTGTTAACAAACATGGACTCTGAAGTCAAAGAGGACTCGGGAGAGATAGCCGAGAAGGAATTCATCAAATTATTAGCGCACTTCAGTCTTTTCTCTTTTTCAAAAGTTTTGAGGATTTCCAAAACTTTGCTTGTTTGTGTTCTAAGGTGAAACAGTTATGACTCTTTTTCATACTCTTGCCACAAAATGCTGAACATTAAAGGCATTTTCTAGGCAAGGAAATTCTCAATATAGCAATGTCTCGGGAACTTCCTAAACACCCCTTCATGCTCTATGACACCTACAGACCATTCTTTACTCCCCCCTTTATTTCACAGGCCCTGTCCTGAATTATATTTACATTTACTCCTTCCTGTGTAAACAGAATTCCAAACAGGCTGATAAATGTGTTAAACCTGCAGTAAAATGCCTTTTATTGATCATCACTTGTCAAAGTAAACATTAGAACTATTTTACCTGCCTTTTTTGTTTTCCTACATATAGAATAACCTTTATAGGTCCTATTTATCAATATTGTGAAAACACCGCGTCAGTCTGGCAACTGTTACGGGGTGAATTAATCTTAATTATGCCAAACTTACTGTTAGTTTGTTCAGTATGTCAGGAGACGTAAGCCACGGTTCATGTGAGACTGTCCTTTGACCCTTGTATGTTAATTTGTTGAATGCCTGCTGATTACCTAGTGCATCTGCCTCCTGGGTGTACTAGTCTGCACAACTTGGAGGACAAAAATGCAGTCTAATTGAACAATGAAACAATGAGGCATTATAATGGGAATGTACTATATGGTGTTGACTGTGATCCAAAAAAGTGGTACCGGAGTTTGGTACCCTGAACACTACTCAACCCTGAGTACTGTTCTGCCCACCGGAAAGGAGTTTGGGCGTTCATTAGGATGAGACCTGGTCCGGCAAGTCTTTCTAAAGACAGCCGGGCAAGAGAACGAGAGCACCCACTGACCCTCGTGTCTCCATAAATATTAGCGCAGAAAGTTGAGGATTAGATAATGTGCTCAGACCCTCTACTAGTCCATAAGACCCTCCTGTGTAAAGAACCGTAAGTATATCTTTTGCTTTCCCCTTTTTGGCACAGGCCCCTTCTTGCTCTGTTCTCACCCAACGCCCCTTTCAGTTCCTGCGGGTCCTGTATTCTGCTTTTCCAAAATTAGAGCACTTTTCTGCGTAATTTGGACCCCCAAAGTGCTGAAAACAGAGAAATGAATATTATTGTGGATCACATGGCAAAAGGAGGATAATTAGAACTTTAATGTATCACTTTGTTTTTCCACTTATAGCACTACATTTATGGGGTACATTTATCAGCATCAGTGCACAAATCTCCGAATAATTATTACCACCTCTGTGCCACTTGAAGAGCTCAGCTCTGCTGCATCCGCGCTGCACACACAGCTCATACATAATCTATGATTTCCCAGGTAGCGACATTTGTTTAATTTCCAGCCATGGGCACTTAACGTGGCATCTTTATGCTCTGCATCATCCGAGCAGTGGGGAATGGGATGATGGTTCCCTGTTGTCTTGCACAGGTTCTTAATACTTGTCTATGTCAACAGATCAAGACTTATAAAGATGCTCACAGTAACTCCCGACGAGCTGAATGTTCACCGGATTGGTGATGATTTTTGGACTATTTTGGGTCCCAATATGAGACCCCAACTAATCGACATAATGGGTAACTTTTGTGCCCCATTATTCCCTTGTTTTACAATCAGCTTTAAAAAGATAGAAATTTGCAATTTCCACTGAAATTGGTCACTGAAGCATCTAATGTATGCATTCATGGGTCTTGGGAAGGCAGGGGAGGAGGTGAGCTGTGACATTGCCTATTGTGAATAGTGCATCCTGTGTTATCTACTGCATATAGAAGTGTTATCAGTAGTGTTGAGCGATACCTTCCGATATCGGAAAGTATCGGTATCGGAAAGTATCGGCCGATACTGTCAAAATATCGGATCTAATCCGATACCGATACCCGATCCCAATGCAAGTCAATGGGACGAAAATATCGGAATTAAAATAAACCCTTTCTTTCCTTGTAGGTTAATTCTACATGAAGGAAAACAACTAAGAATAATGTAGGCTGTATTGGGGGACGTGGCGGAGACATTAAAGGCACAGAGGTTTAGCCCAATCTAATAGAATAGCAGGATTTTTTTTTTTTTTATGACGTTCGGCGTTAGAAAGATTTTGACTATGTTAATTTTTTTTTTATTTTGTCAGATATTGATGTTTCACTACTTCCACGCCCTTCACCTTCTTTTTTACTTCTCCCACACTTTCTTCTTCATTATCCTCATCATCAGCTTCTTTGACATCAACTTCTTCACCTTATTCATCTTCTTCTTCATCTTCTACCTATTATTTTTTGGGTTACATTGTTCATATTCTTTTTATTTTACTATTATCTTCATCATATTCTACTTCTTCATCATATTCTTATTTGTGTCAGGCATTCCCGTAGTTGTTATCTTTAAAAGTTTGAAGATTACACCTTCCGTTCTGCCTGTCACAAAACAGTTACATTTGTCCGCGTTCAGTTTGGCCTGCAGCATCAGGCTTTATCCAGGGGCACCACGAGGAGGAACGGACTCACCCCCATACACTGCTTAGTCTTCTGCTTATAATTTAGATAATATTTTTTGCTCTGATATTTAGTGTTATGCTTAATGTTCTTCTGCTCTTTGTTCTGCAGCCTCTTGTTCTTCTGCTTCTCGGTCTTCCAGGTCGTCGTCGTCTCCAGGGTTGTCGTCTCCGGGGTCGTCGTCATCGGGGTGGTCTTCAGGGTCGTCGTCATCGGGGTGGTCTTCAGGGTCATCGTCTCCAGGGTCGTCGTCATCACGGTGGTTGTCGTCTCTGGTGTCGTCATCTTAGGGGTGGTCTTCCGGGTCATCGTGTTTAGTCTCTTGAACTTGGAAATGTAGCAGAAGGTACAAGAAGGCTGAGAAAATGCCGAGAACCAGCTGATGGAACTGGAACTCGGATGGCTACCCGAAGGTCCAAGAGCCAATGGAACTACCGAGGACCAGCTGACGTTACTGGAACCCGGTTACTAAGCAGGAGGTACCCGTGCCTGAAAGCACTACCAAGGACCACCTGACGTTGGTGGAACTCGGATACCCAGAGGGAGGCACCTAAGCCAAAGGCTCTGCCCGGAACCAGCTGACGGTACTGGAACCAGGATGGGGAGCAGAAGGTACAAGAGCAAAAGACACTGCCGAGAACCAGCTGACGGTGCTGGAACCCGGATGGGTAGCCGAAGGTCCAAGAGCCAATGGAACTACCGAGGACCAGCTGACGTTACTGGAACCCGGTTACTAAGCAGGAGGTACCCGTGCCTGAAAGCACTACCAAGGACCACCTGACGTTGGTGGAACTCGGATACCCAGAGGGAGGCACCTAAGCCAAAGGCTCTGCCCGGAACCAGCTGACGGTACTGGAACCAGGATGGGGAGCAGAAGGTACAAGAGCAAGTGTCTGCGTGGCTTTTGCAGGACACGATGCCGGCTGCACAGCAGGGGAACAGCTGGCGGTGCTGAACCCCACTGACACATTGGCTGGTGTTTTTCTCTGTGCAGCTAGCAGTACCGGGCCCCAACTGGCGGTGTTAGAGCCCGGGGTCAGCAGGAGGAGGAGATGGAGCAGAGTGTAGGCCGAAGCCTGCACTGGTGGCAGCTTTGGGTCTGTTGTGCCTGCGTGGCAGTTGCAGGACACGTTGCCGGCTGCACAGCAGGGGAACAGCTGGTGGTGCTGAACCCCACTGACACATTGGCTGGTGTTTGGCTCTGTGCAGCTAGCAGTACCGGGCCCCAACTGGCGGTGTTGGAGCCCGGGCTCTGCAGGGGGAGCAGAGTGTAGGCCGAAGCCTACTTGAACCAATTTCAAAGGTAACCTTTAACCCCCCCTCAGGGGTTACAAAGTAGAAGAGCCACAGCTTATGCAGCAGTAGTGCTGCACAAGTCAAAGGTTGCTCTTTTAATTTTGCTCCTTGCACACGCTGAATGAAACACGTATAACATTTAGCCCTTTATACAGTCAAACTGTGTTGGAGGCGCGAGTTCCCTTTGTAATGAGACTCAGCACAGATGTCAAGAATCCCACCTTGGTGCTGGGTGCAGCCTCCTGAGCGTTGTTATTTGCTGTACAGGAGTCTGCACTGTCGTGTTATCCCCTGGCCTAGCGCTGTTAGCGCTGCCCATCTTCTGACATCATTTAATGTCGGCCGGTGCGGTTCGCGATGACCATGAATCCCAGCCCCGCAGTGTCTTAACATTGTTAAAACACTGCGGGGCTGGGATTCATGGCCTGGCGCAGCACATATGTTCGCCTCTCACACTCGGGTCCTTACACCCGCTTCAGACTGTGCGGCGTCAGCTGATCCCTTATCGCATGCCACGGCCATGAAGCCGCACAGTCTGAAGAAGGCGGAAGGAGATGAGGGACAGGCGAAGAAATGCACCGTTCATGCCCGTCAATCACACCCTCGCAGTCAAAATAAATAAGACACCGAGGGGCGTTGTGTGGGGCAAGGCGGCCGCAGAGGCGCACCCAGCCAAACAATGATGCCAGAAGACGGGCAGCGTTACCAAGGAGCTTGTTGCGTGTCAATACAAAGGAAAATCACACCTGAGGGACGTTTTAATGGTCACAGAGGACACATTTTAGACGTGTTCAGTTCCACGAGTGCAAGGAGAATACGTTTCTGAGCCACCTTGCACACATGCAGCATTACTGCTGTACAAGGTGGCTGTAAAACATAGAAACACCTGGGGGAGGGGGGACAGGTTCCCTTCAATTTCAGTTCTTGTGTCTGCGTGGCGGTCGCAGGACACGTTGCCGGCTACACAGCAGGGGAACAGCTGGCGGTGCTGAACCCCACTGACACATTGGCTGGTGTTTTTCTCTGTGCAGCTAGCACATCTGGGCCAAAACTGGCGGTGTTAGAGCCCAGGGTCAGCAGGAGGAGCAGGGGGAGCGGAGTGTAGGCCGAAGCCTGCACCGGAGCAAGTTGAAAGGAAACCTTTAACCCCCCCCCCCCCCAGGCGTTTGTAGCTGAAAGAGCCACTGTGTACAGCACTAATGCTGGAAAAGGTAAACTTAGCTCTTTTAATTATGGTCCTTGCACATGCTGAACCTAACACTTATGAAATGTGTCCCCTCACAGCGTTAAACCGTCCGGTAGGTGGAACTTTCCTTTGTCGTGTGACGCAGCACAGCCATCATTTTTACCCCCTTGGCGCCGTGCGCCGCCTCCTCAGCGTTGTTTGAATCTGTCCCGGAGTCTGCGCTGTTAGGTTAGCCCTTGGCCATGCACACATTTTGCGCTGCCCGTCTTCTGACATCATTTGGTGTCAGGCTGGCTGCACCTGTGCGGGTGCGCTGGCCGAGATCCCGCCTCGCAGTGTCGTCTAATGTAATCCCACCGCGGGCCTGGGATCCATGGCCATGCGCAGTGCATATCCTCGCCTCTCACTCCCCTCCCTACGGCTTCTTCAGACTGTGCGGTGTCACGGCCGTGGCATGCTATTAGGGATCAGCTGACACCGCACAGTCTGAAGAAGCCGTAGGGAGGGGAGTGAGAGGCGAGGATATGCACTGCGCATGGCCACGGATCCCAGGCCCGCGGTGGGATTACATTAGACGACACTGCGAGGCGGGATCTCGGCCAGCGCACCCGCACAGGCGCAGCCAGCCTGACACCAAATGATGTCAGAAGACGGGCAGCGCAAAATGTGTGCATGGCCAAGGGCTAACCTAACAGCGCAGGCTCCGGGACAGATTCAAACAACGCTGAGGAGGCGGCGCACGGCGCCAAGGGGGTAAAAATGATGGCTGTGCTGCGTCACACGACAAAGGAAAGTTCCACCTACCGGACGGTTTAACGCTGTGAGGGGACACATTTCATAAGTGTTAGGTTCAGCTTGTGCAAGGAGCACCACGAAAAGAGGCACTTTTTCCCTTTGCATCATTACTGCTGCACAAGGTGGCTCCTTCAGTAACAAACGCCTGGGGTGGGGGGGACAGGTTCCCTTAAATTTAACTTGTTGTGCCTGCGTGGCGGTCGCAGTACACGTTGCCGTATACACAGCAGGGGAACAGCTGGCGGTGCTGAACCCCACTAACACATTGGCGAGGTGTTTGGCTCTGTGCGTACAGCACTTCTGGACGGCAACTGGCGGTGTTGGAGCCCAGGGACAGGTGGAGGAGGAGGAGGTAGGAGGAGGTAGGAGGGATTGCCACACACACAGCTGGGGAACAGCTGACGTTACTGAACCCCAATAACAGAGGAAGGACTGTTGACTGTGCGTACAGCACTTCTGGACGGCAACTGGCGGTGTTGGAGCCCAGGGACAGGTGGAGGAGGAGGAGGTAGGAGGAGGTAGGAGGGATTGCCACACACACAGCAGGGGAACAGCTGACGTTACTGAACCCCAATAACAGAGGAGGGACTGTTGACTGTGCGTACAGCACTTCTGGACGGCAACTGGCGGTGTTGGAGCCCAGGGACAGGTGGAGGAGGAGGAGGTAGGAGGAGGTAGGAGGGATTGCCACACACACAGCAGGGGAACAGCTGACGTTACTGAACCCCAATAACAGAGGAGGGACTGTTGACTGTGCGTACAGCACTTCTGGACGGCAACTGGCGGTGTTGGAGCCCAGGGACAGGAGGAGGTAGGAGGAGGTAGGAGGGATTGCCACACACACAGCAGGGGAACAGCTGACGTTACTGAACCCCAATAACAGAGGAGGGACTGCTGACTGTGCGTACAGCACTTCTGGACGGCAACTGGCGGTGTTGAAGCCCAGGGACAGGTGGAGGAGGAGGAGGTAGGAGGAGGTAGGAGGGATTGCCACACACACAGCAGGGGAACAGCTGACGTTACTGAACCCCAATAACAGAGGAGGGACTGTTGACTGTGCGTACAGCACTTCTGGACGGCAACTGGCGGTGTTGGAGCCCAGGGACAGGTGGAGGAGGAGGAGGTAGGAGGAGGTAGGAGGGATTGCCACACACACAGCAGGGGAACAGCTGACGTTACTGAACCCCAATAACAGAGGAGGGACTGTTGACTGTGCGTACAGCACTTCTGGACGGCAACTGGCGGTGTTGGAGCCCAGGGACAGGTGGAGGAGGAGGAGGTAGGAGGAGGTAGGAGGGATTGCCACACACACAGCAGGGGAACAGCTGACGTTACTGAACCCCAATAACAGAGGAGGGACTGTTGACTGTGCGTACGGCACTTCTGGACGGCAACTGGCGGTGTTGGAGCCCAGGGACAGGTGGAGGAGGAGGAGGTAGAAGGAGGTAGGAGGGATTGCCACACACACAGCAGGGGAACAGCTGACGTTACTGAACCCCAATAACAGAGGAGGGACTGTTGACTGTGCGTACAGCACTTCTGGACGGCAACTGGCGGTGTTGGAGCCCAGGGACAGGTGGAGGAGGAGGAGGTAGGAGGAGGTAGGAGGGATTGTCACACACACAGCAGGGGAACAGCTGACGTTACTGAACCCCAATAACAGAGGAGGGACTGTTGACTGTGCGTACAGCACTTCTGGACGGCAACTGGCGGTGTTGGAGCCCAGGGACAGGTGGAGGAGGAGGAGGTAGGAGGAGGTAGGAGGGATTGCCACACACACAGCAGGGGAACAGCTGACGTTACTGAACCCCAATAACAGAGGAGGGACTGTTGACTGTGCGTACAGCACTTCTGGACGGCAACTGGCGGTGTTGGAGCCCAGGGACAGGTGGAAAAGCAGAGGAACACAATGTAGGCCGAAGCCTGAGAAAGTCGAAAGGGAACCTTTAACCCCCCCCAAGGCGTTTGTAGCTGAAAGAGCCAGCTTGTGCAGCACAAAAGATGCAAAAGGAAAAGGTGGCTCTTTTCATCATGCTCCTTGCAAACACAGAACTAAACACTTATAAAATGTGTCCCCTGAAACCGTGAAACCGTCCCGGAGGTGGGACTTTCCTTCGTAATATGACGCAGCACAGCCGTCATTCCTACCCCCCCGGCGCCGTGCCCCGGCTCCTCAGCGTTGTTTGATTCCGTCCCGGAGCCTGCGCTGTTATGTTATCCCGTGGCCAGGCACACTTAGCGCTGCCCATCTTCTGACATCATTTGGTGTCAGGCTGTCTGCGCCTGTGCGGCCGCGCTGGCCGAGAGCCCGCCTCGCAGTGTCTTCTGATTTAATCCCACTGGGGGCCTGGGATCCATGGCCATGCGCAGTGCATATCCTCGCCTCTCACTCCCCTCCCTACGGCTTCTTAAGACTGTGCGGTGTCACGGCCGTGGCATGCTATTAGGGACCAGCTGACACCGAACAGTCTGAAGAAGCCATAGGGAGATGAGTGAGAGGTGGAGGTTCAGATATGCACTGCGCATGTCCATGGATCCCAGGCCCCCAGTGGGATTAAATCAGAAGACACTGCGAGGCGGGCTCTCGGCCAGCACGGCCGCACAGGCGCAGCCATCCTGACACCAAATGATGCCAGAAGACGGGCAGCGCTAAGTGTGCCTGGTCACGGGATAACATAACAGCGCAGGCTCCGGGACGGAATCAAACAACGCTGAGGAGCCGGGGCACGGCGCCAAGGGGGTAGGAATGACGGCTGTGCTGCGTCATATTACGAAGGAAAGTCCCACCTCCGGGACGGTTTTACGGTATCAGTGGACACATTTTATAAGTGTTAAGTTCTGCGTGTGCAAGGAGCTAAACAAAAATAGCTACCTTTTCCTTGTGCAGCATTACTGCTGCACAAGGTGGCTCTTTCAGTAACAAACGCCTTGGGGGGGGGGGGACAGATTCCCTTACATTTCAGTTGTTGTGTCAGCGTGGCGGTCGCAGGACACATTGCCGGCTACACAGCTGGGGATCAGCTGACGTTACTGAAACCCAATAACACTGGGTCGTATGTTTTGACTGTGCAGACGACACTTCTGAGCCTCAACTGGCGGTGTTGGAGCCCAGGAATTACAGTTCAGGTGGTAGAAAGATGAACACAACAGGAGACCTGGATACTGTAGACAGTCACCTAATTATTTAATCAGGAAGAGGAGTGGCAAATTCCTGCGAGATCCAGGCCTTGTTCATTTTCAGGAAAGTAAGCCGGTCAACGTTATCGGAGGATAGTCGCATGCGACGGTCAGTTAGTACACCACATGCAGCACTAAAGACACGTTCCGATAATACACTGGCCGCAGGGCAAGACAGCACCTCCAATGCATACTGGCTTAGCTCTGGCCATGTATCCAGCTTTGAGACCCAAAACTTGAAAGGGGAAGAGCCGTCTGGGAGTACAGCAAGAGGGCAAGACATGTAGTCTGTCACCATCTGACGGAACCGTTGCCTCCTGCTGACTGGAGCCGTCTGTGATGGTGTAGACTTTTGTGGCGGGCACAGAAATCTGTGCCACAGTTGGGCCATACTGGTCTTGCCTTGGGCAGAGGCACTGCTTCTGCTCCCTCTTTGTGCAGAGCCTCCACCACTGCCTGGACGCACTGAGCTGCTTTGGAATGCACTAGCAGCACTTCTCTCAGTTGGAATGGAGAAGATGATGGAATTGACCAGTGTGTCTTGGTACTCCCGCATTTTTCGCTCCCGGTTCAACGGTGTGATGAGGCTTTCTACGTTGTCCCGGTAGCGAGGATCGAGGAGGGTGAACACCCAATAATCAGACATGTTGAGAATGTGGGCGATGCGGCGGTCGTTTATCAGGCACTGCAGCATGTAATCCACCATGTGCTGCAGACTGCCAACTGCCCAAGAAACGCTGTCCCCTGCTGGAGGCGTGATCTCTGCCCGCTCGTCATCACCCCACCCTCGCTGTACACACTGAGCACTGGACAATTGTGTAACTCCCTCCTCTGGACGGATGTCTTCCTCCTCCATTGACTCCTCCTCATCCTCCTCACAAACTGTCCCCTGCCTACGCGTTTGTGAGGAACCACGTGGCGCTGACTGTCCAGAAGATGATGGAAATGGTGAATCCTCATCCTCCACCTCTTCCACAACATCATCCCTTAGCGCTTGCAGTGATTTTTCAAGCAGGCAGATAAGGGGGACAGTCATGCTGACTAGTGCATCATCTGCACTCGCCATCCGCGTGGAATAATCAAAGGGACGCAAAACCTGGCAGACGTCATTCATAGTGGCCCACTCTGTGGTTGTGAAGTCTGTACGGCGCTGACTGCGACTTCTTTGCGCCTGAAGCAGCTGGTACTCCATTACAGCTTGCTGCTGCTCACACAACCGCTCCAACATATGTAACGTGGAATTCCACCTGGTAGGTAGGTCACATATGATGCGATGTTCCGGCAGGCGGTGTCGGCGCTGCAGAGCCGCAATGCGCGCTTTTGCCGTGCTGGAACGCCGCAAGTGAGCACACTCTAGGCGGACCTTGTGCAGCAGTGCATCAAGATCCGGATAGTCCCTCAAAAAGCTCTGCACGACCAAATTGAGCACATGTGCCAGACATGGGATGTGAGTGAGGTTGCCGAGGCCCAGAGCTGCCACCAGATTTCGGCCATTATCACACACTACCATGCCTGGCTGGAGATTCGCTGGCACAAACCACACATCGCTCTCCTGCTTGATGGCATTCCAGAGCTCCTGCGCTGTGTGGCTACGATTCCCCAAAAAAATTAATTTCAAGACGGCCTGTTGACGTTTGGCCACGGCTGTGCTCATGTCGGTCGTAACAGGTACACGTTCATCACGGGTCCATGTGGAGGTGGACTGTGACGGCTCCTGCAGCGATGATTCTGAGGAACTGGTGTAAGAGGAGGAGTCAATGCATACAGAATGGATTCCTGCAATCCTTGGAGTGGGCAGGACACGTCCTGCGCCACTCGCACGGTCTGTACTCGGCTCAACGACATTAACCCAATGGGCAGTGAGGGAAAGGTATCGCCCCTGTCCATGTTGACTGGTCCACGCATCGGTGGTGAGGTGGACCTTGCTACTGACGGCGTTCAGAAGCACGTGTTTTATGTGTCCCTCCACATGCTTGTGCAGGGCAGGGACGGCTTGCCTGCTGAAGTAAAAGCGGCTGGGCACATTGTACTGTGGGACTGCCAATGACATCAAGTCACGGAAGCTGTCAGTCTCCACCAGCCTGAATGACAGCATTTCCAGTGACAGAAGTTTGGCAATGCCTGCAGTCAGAGCCTGTGCTCGTGGGTGGTTTGACGAGAAAGGCCGCCTTTTCTCCCATGCCTGTACTACCGATGGCTGTAGACTGGGCTGGGAGTGTGTGGATGACTGGGAAAGTGGTGCTGCGGGTGGAATTACAGCGGGTCTCTGGACAACAGGGCCAGAGGTTCTTCCACGGCGATCCTGGGAGGAAGCCGAACCAGCTGCGTGTGAGCTGGAGGAAGAGGCAACACGAGCTGAAGAGGTGGTAGCTGCCGCTGTTGGTTGGCCTAGCTCTTCAGTGTGTTTTTCTAACTCCGCCGGGTGCCTGGTGCGCACATGTTTCCACATGTTGGAGGTATTGAGGTTGCTGACATTTCGACCTCTTTTAACTTTTTGATGACACACCTTGCATCTGACATAGCAAATGTCATCTGCAACTGTGTCAAAAAAGGACCAGGCACTGCAAGTCTTGGGAGCGCCCTTTTTGGCTTTTGGAAGAGACATGCTCCTAACGGGTGCCAAAGCGGAGGCTGCAGGATCCGCAGTCTTCCCCCTCCCTCTCCCTCTTTGGGCCGTACGGGGAATCTCTGTCATGATTCTCAATGGCGAGAGAACATAGCCCAGCATATATGAGAACTAGCTCTTGGAAGATGGAAACTATACTGACCATGAACTAAACCTGCCGCACAACTAGAAGTGGCCGGGTAGCATGCCTACGTTTTTTAACCCTAGATGCCCAGCGCCAGCCGGAGAACTACCTAATCCTAGCAGAGGAAAAGACAGTCCTGGCTCACCTCTAGAGAAATTTTCCCCAAAGGCAGACAGAGGCCCCCACATATATTGGCGGTGATTTTAGATGAAATGACAAATGTAGTATGAAAATAGGTTTAGCAAAATCGAGGTCCGCTTTCTAGATAGCAGGAAGACAGAAAGGACACTTTCATGGTCAGCAGAAAACCCTATCAAAACACCATCCAGAAATTCCTTTAAGACTCTAGCATTAACTCATAACACCAGAGTGGCAATTTCTGATCACAAGAGCTTTCCAGACACAGTAACGAAACAGCAGCTGTGAACAGGAACAAAATGCAAAAACACACAAGGACAAAAGTCCAACTTAGCTGGGAGTTGTCTAGTAGCAGGAACAAGCACAGAAGGCTTCTGATTACATTGATGACCGGCAAGAAACTGACAGAGGAGCAAGGTTATATAGCGACTCCCACATCCTGATAGGAGCAGGTGAACAGAGGGGATGATGCACACAAGTTCAATTCCACAAGTGGCCACCGGGGGAGCCCAGAATGCAATTTCACAACAGTACCCCCCCCTCAAGGAGGGGGCACCGAACCCTCACCAGAACCACCAGGGCGATCAGGATGAGCCCTATGAAAGGCACAGACAAGATCGGAGGCATGAACATCAGAGGCAGTGACCCAAGAATTATCCTCCTGACCGTATCCCTTCCATTTGACCAGATACTGGAGTCTCCGTCTGGAAACACGAGAGTCTAAGATCTTTTCCACAACGTACTCCAACTCACCCTCAACCAACACCGGAGCAGGAGGCTCAACGGAAGGCACAACCGGTACCTCATACCTGCGCAACAATGACCGATGAAAAACATTATGAATCGAAAAGGATGCAGGGAGGTCCAAACGGAAGGACACAGGGTTAAGAATCTCCAATATCTTGTACGGGCCGATGAACCGAGGCTTAAACTTAGGAGAAGAAACCCTCATAGGGACAAAACGAGAAGACAACCACACCAAGTCCCCAACACAAAGCCGAGGACCAACACGACGACGGCGGTTGGCAAAAAGCTGAGTCTTCTCCTGGGACAACTTCAAATTGTCCACCACCTGCCCCCAAATCTGATGCAACCTCTCCACCACAGCATCCACTCCAGGACAATCCGAAGATTCCACTTGACCGGAGGAAAATCGAGGATGAAACCCCAAATTACAGAAAAACGGGGACACCAAGGTGGCAGAGCTGGCCCGATTATTGAGGGCGAACTCCGCCAAAGGCAAAAAAGCAACCCAATCATCCTGATCCGCAGACACAAAACACCTCAAATATGTCTCCAAGGTCTGATTAGTCCGCTCGGTCTGGCCATTAGTCTGAGGATGGAAAGCAGACGAAAAAGACAAATCTATGCCCATCCTAGCACAGAATGCCCGCCAAAATCTAGACACGAATTGGGTCCCTCTGTCAGAAACGATATTCTCAGGAATACCATGCAAACGAACAACATTTTGAAAAAACAGAGGAACCAACTCGGAAGAAGAAGGCAACTTAGGCAAGGGAACCAGATGGACCATCTTAGAGAAACGGTCACACACCACCCAGATGACAGACATCTTCTGAGAAACAGGCAGATCCAAAATAAAATCCATCGAGATGTGCGTCCAAGGCCTCTTCGGGATAGGCAAGGGCAACAACAATCCACTAGCCCGAGAACAACAAGGCTTGGCCCGAGCACAAACGTCACAAGACTGCACAAAGCCTCGCACATCTCGTGACAGGGAAGGCCACCAGAAGGACCTTGCCACCAAATCCCTGGTACCAAAGATTCCAGGATGACCTGCCAACGCAGAAGAATGAACCTCAGAGATGACTCTACTGGTCCAATCATCAGGAACAAACAGTCTACCAGGTGGGCAACGATCAGGTCTATCCGCCTGAAACTCCTGCAAGGCCCGCCGCAGGTCTGGCGAAACGGCAGACAATATCACTCCATCTTTAAGGATACCTGTGGGCTCAGAATTACCAGGGGAGTCAGGCTCAAAACTCCTAGAAAGGGCATCCGCCTTAACATTCTTAGAACCCGGTAGGTACGACACCACAAAATTAAACCGAGAGAAAAACAACGACCAGCGCGCCTGTCTAGGATTCAGGCGCCTGGCAGACTCAAGGTAAATTAAATTTTTGTGGTCAGTCAATACCACCACCTGATGTCTGGCCCCCTCAAGCCAGTGACGCCACTCCTCAAAAGCCCACTTCATGGCCAAAAGCTCCCGATTCCCAATATCATAATTCCGCTCGGCGGGCGAAAATTTACGGGAAAAAAAAGCACAAGGTCTCATCACGGAGCAGTCGGAACTTCTCTGCGACAACACCGCCCCAGCTCCGATTTCAGAAGCGTCGACCTCAACCTGAAAAGGAAGAGCAACATCAGGCTGACGCAACACTGGGGCGGAAGAAAAGCGGCGCTTGAGCTCCCGAAAGGCCTCCACAGCATCAGGGGACCAATCAGCAACATCAGCACCCTTCTTAGTCAAATCAGTCAATGGTTTTACAACATCAGAAAAACCAGCAATAAATCGACGATAAAAGTTAGCAAAGCCCAAAAATTTCTGAAGACTCATAAGAGAAGAGGGCTGCGTCCAATCACCAATAGCCTGAACCTTGACAGGATCCATCTCGATGGAAGAGGGGGAAAAAATGTATCCCAAGAAAGAAATCTTTTGAACCCCAAAAACACACTTAGAACCCTTCACACACAAGGAATTAGACCGCAAAACCTGAAAAACCCTCCTGACCTGCTGGACATGAGAGTCCCAGTCATCCGAAAAAATCAGAATATCATCCAGATACACAATCATAAATTTATCCAAATAATCGCGGAAAATGTCATGCATAAAGGACTGGAAGACTGAAGGGGCATTTGAAAGACCAAAAGGCATCACCAAATACTCAAAATGGCCTTCGGGCGTATTAAATGCGGTTTTCCACTCATCCCCCTGCTTGATTCGCACCAAATTATACGCCCCACGGAGATCAATCTTAGAGAACCACTTGGCCCCCTTTATACGAGCAAACAAATCAGTAAGCAGTGGTAACGGATATTGATATTTAACCGTGATTTTATTCAAAAGTCGATAATCAATACACGGCCTCAAAGAGCCGTCTTTCTTAGACACAAAGAAAAAACCGGCTCCTAAGGGAGATGACGAAGGACGAATATGTCCCTTTTCCAAGGACTCCTTTATATATTCTCGCATAGCAGCGTGTTCAGGCACAGACAGATTAAATAAACGACCCTTAGGGTATTTACTACCCGGAATCAAGTCTATGGCACAATCGCACTCCCGGTGCGGAGGTAGTGAACCAACCTTGGGTTCTTCAAAAACGTCACGAAAGTCAGACAAGAATTCAGGAATCTCAGAGGGAATAGATGATGAAATGGAAACCAAAGGTACGTCCCCATGAGTTCCTTTACATCCCCAGCTTAACACAGACATAGCTCTCCAGTCGAGGACTGGGTTATGAGATTGCAGCCATGGCAATCCCAGCACCAAAACATCATGTAGATTATACAGCACCAGAAAGCGAATAACCTCCTGGTGATCCGGATTAACACGCATAGTCACTTGTGTCCAGTATTGTGGTTTATTACTAGCCAATGGGGTGGAGTCAATCCCTTTCAGAGGTATCGGAGCCTCCAGTGGCTCCAAATCATACCCACAGCGTTTGGCAAAGGACCAATCCATAAGACTCAAAGCAGCGCCAGAGTCGACATAGGCGTCCGCGGTAATAGATGACAAAGAACAAATCAGGGTCACAGATAGAATAAACTTAGACTGTAAAGTGCTAATTGAAACAGACTTGTCAGGCTTCTTAGTACGCTTAAAGCATGCTGATATAACATGAGTTGAATCACCACAATAGAAGCACAACCCATTTTTTCGTCTAAAATTCTGCCGCTCGCTTCTGGACAGAATTCTATCACATTGCATATTTTCTGGCGTTCTCTCAGTAGACACCGCCAAATGGTGCACAGGTTTGCGCTCCCGCAGACGCCTATCGATCTGAATAGCCATCGTCATGGACTCATTCAGACTCGCAGGCACAGGGAACCCCACCATAACATCCTTAATGGCATCAGAGAGACCTTCTCTGAAAATCGCCGCCAGGGCGCACTCATTCCACTGAGTAAGCACAGACCATTTGCGGAATTTTTGGTAGTATATTTCAGCTTCATCTTGCCCCTGAGACAAGGACATCAAGGCCTTTTCCGCCTGAAGCTCTAAATGAGGTTCCTCATAAAGCAACCCCAAGGCCAGAAAAAACGCATCCACATTGAGCAACGCAGGATCCCCTGGTGCCAATGCAAAAGCCCAGTCTTGAGGGTCGCCCCGGAGCAAGGAAATTACAATCCTGACCTGCTGTGCAGGGTCTCCGGCAGAGCGAGACTTCAGGGACAAAAACAATTTGCAATTATTTTTAAAATTTTGAAAGTGAGATCTATTCCCCGAGAAGAATTCAGGCAAAGGAATTCTAGGCTCAGACATAGGTGCATGAACAACAAAATCTTGCAAATTTTGTACCTTTGTGGCGAGATTATTCAAACCTGTAGCTACACTCTGAAGATCCATTTGAAACAGGTGAACACAGAGCCATTCAAGGATTAGAAGGAGAGAAAGAGAGGAAGGCTGCAGTATAGGCAGACTAGCAAGTGATTCAATTAAGAGCACACTCAGAACTAGAGGAAAAAAAAAAAAAAAAAAAAAATTGTAGCAGACTTCTTTTTTCTCTCCTTTCTCAGCCAGTAATTTAACCCTTTTTTGGGCCGGTCAAACTGTCATGATTCTCAATGGCGAGAGAACATAGCCCAGCATATATGAGAACTAGCTCTTGGAAGATGGAAACTATACTGACCATGAACTAAACCTGCCGCACAACTAGAAGTGGCCGGGTAGCATGCCTACGTTTTTTAACCCTAGATGCCCAGCGCCAGCCGGAGAACTACCTAATCCTAGCAGAGGAAAAGACAGTCCTGGCTCACCTCTAGAGAAATTTTCCCCAAAGGCAGACAGAGGCCCCCACATATATTGGCGGTGATTTTAGATGAAATGACAAACGTAGTATGAAAATAGGTTTAGCAAAATCGAGGTCCGCTTTCTAGATAGCAGGAAGACAGAAAGGACACTTTCATGGTCAGCAGAAAACCCTATCAAAACACCATCCAGAAATTCCTTTAAGACTCTAGCATTAACTCATAACACCAGAGTGGCAATTTCTGATCACAAGAGCTTTCCAGACACAGTAACGAAACAGCAGCTGTGAACAGGAACAAAATGCAAAAACACACAAGGACAAAAGTCCAACTTAGCTGGGAGTTGTCTAGTAGCAGGAACAAGCACAGAAGGCTTCTGATTACATTGATGACCGGCAAGAAACTGACAGAGGAGCAAGGTTATATAGCGACTCCCACATCCTGATAGGAGCAGGTGAACAGAGGGGATGATGCACACAAGTTCAATTCCACAAGTGGCCACCGGGGGAGCCCAGAATGCAATTTCACAACAAATCTCTTCCTCAGAGCTGCTCCCACCACCTTCCTGTCCCTCACGCCAAGATGGGTCAAGGACCTCATCATCTACACTACCCTCTGCCCCCAACTGCTCCTCCTGGGTAGTCTCAGCAGCAGAGCACGCACCAGTAAGTGGCACCTGAGTGTCATCATCAGCTGATGCGGCCTGCGATGGGGTGACCGGAGCCACTGGCCCACCCGCCTCTTCAGAGGAAGAGAGAAAAAGCTGTTGGGCATCACTGCACCCTGCCTCCAATGCTGCTTGGCTGGCCCCCTGTTTCCAAGCCAAGAGATTCAGAGAACAGAAGTAGAGACGGCTCCTGCCCTGTGCTCTCTGTCTGCCTGGGCAATTTGGCAGGTGGTGAAGAGACAGATGGCTGCTCTCCAGTGCTCTGTGTCTGAGAGGATGTGGCACTAATTGAAGTTGATGCATTAGCTGCCATCCATCCGACAACGGCTTCAATTTGTTCTTCACGCAGCAGCGGTGTACGGCGCTCTGACACAAAGCTGCGCATGAACGACTGTTGCCTGGTGAAAGTGGGTGCTGATGAGTCACCGGTGCCCGCAGCAGGCACAGAATCCCCACGTCCCCTCCCTGCTCCGCGCCTACGCCCACGTGCCTTACTCACTGCCTTCTTCATCTTGGTTGACTGATAAAGATAAGCAGAAAAGTACTAACGGCTTTGTGTGCTTATTCCTGAACAACTCCTCCTAACAGGTATAAGAAACACTAATTTTCTAAAGTGTGGACTAGACTTTAATATGAGCTAATGTGGCCTACACAAATGTAAAGTGGTGTAACTGGTGTGTTTGGTGAACTTTATTATTTATTTATTTTTTTGGGGCTGAACTGACAACGGATAGAGCTGCAGTCACACGGAGACCGTGCAGACAGCCGTAAACGGCGCTGCAAGGCCCAAAAACCCTCCTCTACGTTATCCTATCTAGTGTTTTTCCACAAATTAGCTGGAGACGGGTGGAAAGACACTAATAGGAATTTTTTGAAAAAATGTGCAGCAGCCTGCACTACTTAAAACAAAATGAAAATTGATTTGGCGGTATGACGCAGTGAACAACCCTGAGCTGGAGACAACCAGGCTATGGCTGCTCACAGACTACAGGGCGAGCTGCAGTCACACGGAGACCGTGCAGACAGCCGTAAACGGCGCTGCAAGGCCCAAAAACCCTCCTCTACGTTATCCTATCTAGTGTTTTTCCACAAATTAGCTGGAGACGGGTGGAAAGACACTAATAGGAATTTTTTGAAAAAATGTGCAGCAGCCTGCACTACTTAAAACAAAATGAAAATTGATTTGGCGGTATGACGCAGTGAACAACCCTGAGCTGGAGACAACCAGGCTATGGCTGCTCACAGACTACAGGGCGAGCTGCAGTCACACGGAGACCGTGCAGACAGCCGTAAACGGCGCTGCAAGGCCCAAAAACCCTCCTCTACGTTATCCTATCTAGTGTTTTTCCACAAATTAGCTGGAGACGGGTGGAAAGACACTAATAGAAATTTTTTGAAAAAATGTGCAGCAGCCTGCACTACTTAAAACAAAATGAAAATTGATTTGGCGGTATGACGCAGTGAACAACCCTGAGCTGGAGACAACCAGGCTATGGCTGCTCACAGACTACAGGGCGAGCTGCAGTCACACGGAGACCGTGCAGACAGCCGTAAACGGCGCTGCAAGGCCCAAAAACCCTCCTCTACGTTATCCTATCTAGTGTTTTTCCACAAATTAGCTGGAGACGGGTGGAAAGACACTAATAGGATTTTTTTGAATAAATTAGCAGCAGACTACACTACTTGGAAAAAAAAAAAAAAAAGGACAGTATGAGGCAATGAACCACCCTCCCTGAACTGAATACAACCAGCTATGGATGGCCTATGTGGCTGCACTCAGACTAGAGAGTGGGCTGCACTCACACACACACACACACACAGACCTTGCAGATCGCTGTGAAAACAGCGCTACAAGGCAAAAGCAAGGTGAATAGTAGGTGAACACAGCGGTTGCTAAATTAGCCTTTGGAAAGCACAAAGAAGCAAATCGCTATCTCTAAACTGGCCCTCAGTCAGCAAACAGCGTCCTGTCACTAACTGAATTCACAGCAGAGTGATCGCAAAATGGCGCCAGCGACTTTTAAACTGCATCATGACATCATTTCAGCAGCCAATCACAGCCATGCCAGTAGTTTCATGCCCTCCATGCTGAACAGGATGTGCCCACACTTGAAATCATTCTCATTGGCTGAATTTCTGCATTTTGAATCTGGGAACTTCTGATTCCGGTATCCGATACGCGGCAAGTATCGGAATCCCGGTATCGGAATTCCGATACCGCAAGTATCAGCCGATACCCGATACTTGCGGTATCGGAATGCTCAACACTAGTTATCAGTCATTGTACAGGAGGAGGACGTGAGCTGTGACATCACCTATTGTGAATGGTGCATCCTGTGTTATCTACTGTATATAGAGTTGTTATCAGTCATTGTACAGGAGGAGGTGAGATGTGACATCACCTATTGTGAATGGTGGATCCTGTGTTATCTATTGTATATAGAGGTGTTATCAGTAAATGTACAGGAGGAGGAGGTGAGCTGTGACATCACCTATTGTGAATAGTGGATCCTGTGTTATCTACTGTATATAGAGGTGTTATCAGTCATTGTACAGGGGGAGGTGAGCTGTGACATCACCTATTGTGAATGGCGGATCCTGTGTTATCTGCTGTATATAGAGGTGTTATCAGTCATTGTACAGGAGGAGGTGAGCTGCAACATCATCGATTGTGAATGATGGATCCTGTGTTATCTACTGTATATAGAGGTGTTATCAGTCATTGTACAGGAGGAGGTGAGCTGTGATATCACCTATTGTGAATGGTGGATCCTGTGTTATCTACTGTATATAGAGGTGTTATCAGTCATTGTACAGGAGCAGGAGGTGAGCTGTGACATCACCGATTGTGAATGGTGGAACCTGTGTTATCTACTGTATATAGAGGTGTTATCAGTCATTGTACAGGAGGAGGAGGTGAGCTGTGACATCACCTATTGTGAATGGTGGATCCTGTGTTATCTACTGTATATAGAGGTGTCATCAGTCATTGTACATGAGGAGGAGGTGAGCTGTGACATAACCTATTGTGAATGGTGGATCCTGTGTTATCTACTGTATATAGAGGTATTATCAGTCATTGTACAGGAGGAGGAGGTGAGCTGTTACATCATCTATTGTGAATGGTGGATCCTGTGTTATCTACTGTACATAGAGGTGTTATCAGTCATTGTACAGGAGGAGGAGGTGAGCTGTGACATCACCTATTGTGAATGGTGGATCCTGTGTTATCTACTGTATATAGAGGTGTCATCAGTCATTGTACAGGAGGAGGAGGTGAGCTGTGATATCACCTATTGTGAATGGTAGATCCTCTGTTATCTATAAGCCTAATATGACATTGTTTCCAGAGATTTTATATTTCTATAGAAAGTAACCTATGATATGCAGCTCGGGGCATTTCTTACTTGGAGGAATGTAGATAAGGTAGTGGTTAGGGAAACCCTTGAGACAAATCTATAAAGTGTTCCCTCCTCTATACATCGGTCATGTCAGTACTCACCCTCCGATGTGTCAGTGGCCGTTATTGCTGGGTGATGTAGTGCACCCTGAGTGTGTGAGGCAGTTACTCCTTAGGCAGAAGCCTGTCCTGCCCAACCTTCGCCCAGACCCTGTGCTCTGTCAGTAGGGTCCCAGTGACCCCATAAGTCAGACTCACACTCGTCTATCAGTGGACAGTTCTGGTGGCGGCGGTCCCCATCTGATGGCCGCTCCTTACTCCATTCTGCCAGTTCTTTAATAAAAGTTTTCCATCAGTGGATCAGATACTAAATCATCACTCGCTCCTCTCTCCTTGAATAGAAATGTGCAGCCGTACATCATCGCTTCACAGTTTTTCCTGAGCATCAGCTTAAGAAAAAAAAAAGCAAAATGTTTCTCACAATCCATCTGTGTGTTATGGCAGCACGTCAGCCCATCCGGCTGTGAGAGATGTATAGACATCACCCCTATACAAGGCTGCTGTGCGAGCACTGACCGGCACGGTGTGGTACCCCCAAGCCCCGATCACCTCTTCACCTCCTACGTCCCCACTAGTAATTGCTTTTATATTGCTAAAACAGCCTATGGGAGCGTCAAAATATGGAGAATGAAGAGGGCCATCTATTTGGGATCACCCCTCAATTTCTGGAGGTGGAAGAGGAACAGGACCCCTCCTGTTCTTAAGATAGGTGAGGGTCCCAAGGTTGGGGGCATCTATGTCTTATCCTGTGGGTAAAATTGGATCATACTGACACATTCCAAAAACCACAGTTACACATAGTCTAAAAAACTCCATTGTAAAATGGTCAAATAATGCTGCCATACAGTGCACATATAATACTACCGTACAGTGCCTGTATAATACTGCCACGTATACTAGTGTCATACAGTGCTAACATTGTGCCCATATATAATAGCCATATAATGTCTAAACAATATTGCTATTATGTCCATACAATACTGCCATACAGTGCTCACATAATACTGCCATACAGTGCCTGTATAATACTGCCATGTGTACTAGTGTCATACAGTGCTGACATTGCGCCCATATATAATAGACATACAATGTCTAATCAATATTGCTGTTCTGTCCATACAGTACTGCCATACAGTGCTCACATAATACTACCATAAAGTGCCTATTCAAAAGTGCATTAAGTACCTGTATAATACTGCCATGTATACTAGTGTCATACAGTGCTAACATAGCACCCATATGTAATACAGTTTTACAATGTCTAAACAATATCTTGAAATATCTATAAATGCTATATAGTTTTCACGTAATAATGTATGTAAAGTGCACAACGACGTGCGGTTCCCTTTGCAGCTTTTGCAATGACTTGTTACACCGCTACTCTGCCCCCCAACCCTTCTACATCTGTCAGTCCTCTACTTTATGCTACTTTTTCAATGCAATAGTTGACAAATCTGTTTCTTCTTTCGATTCTATCGCATAACATTTGCAAAAAAAGACCCATGGAAATGGTCAATTGAAATCACACGAGATGGCGGCATTAATGGAACCATCAGGCCACATGTATGGAAAGAAGGAAGCTGCATGGTGCTAAAGAAGAGAAAATCCCATCAGGTATCAGGCGGATGTATGCTATAGTCTAAATGATAGAATTGTGCACACCGTCCTCTTCCTCGTCCACCATCCAGCAATATGGCGGCACAGTTGATAAGTAATCGCATTGCACAATGCTGTAAGAGGAAAGGTCTTTGTAATACCCTGGGGAAGGGGGAGTGATGAAATCCTGTTATTCTCCCGTAGAAATCCTGTTGATGACATAAATCGCAGCGTGCCATCCTACAAAGAGGGATGTCATTTGTAAGTGAGCAAATACTACTAAACATCATAAAGGCAACTATTTTAAAGGGGTTGTATAAGACCTATCCTTAAAATGGGTCATCAATGTCAGATGGGTGAGGGTCCGATGTATGCCCAACCCTTAAATAAGCTATCTGCTGCTCTATTTGTGGCTGGATGTGCAGAGTTGGGACAGCAGAGCTCCGTATTTCATGTAGTGGACATTCTCATTTACTGCAGTTCAGCTCCTATCTGAGCTGCAGTACCCGGGAACGGCAGGTACGCAATGTACGGAGCTGACTGGGTGTTGGACCCCCCAATGATCTGACATTGATTACCCATTTTGAAACTTTTCATAAATTATTAGTACAGATGAATATAAGAAACTTTGTAATATATCTTACCAGAGAAATCAGTTTCCTTCCTCACTTATGAGCCCCTTTCCTCTCCCCTACCTCCTAAACTTGCCATCAACAGCTCATATTCATCCAAGACAGACTGCAAGCTCACTGTGGGGATGTGTGACACAGTGAATTATATATGGAAAGAGAAGATGGAGTAGGTGTGAGGAGCATGGAGAGGAAACACGCAGAGAAAGCTTGTGCTGAGCTTTCTAACAAGTCTTTTACCTCTCTGCAGAGCTGATTCACATACAGGCTGTTGAGCACTGTAGCATAATGTCTTCCAGGCTGCTGCTACTTGTCTCTGTGTGCAACAAAGTGAATTAAGAGCCCAAATCTCTAATGTCTCTGTGTTATGCTTGGGAGCAGGGCCGGTTTTAGACAAAGTGGGGCCCTAGGCAAAAATTTAAAGTGGGGCCCCAAATGCTAACATTGCAAAATCACACAAACATTTAGGTTACATTACATGAGTAGGATGCGGATACAGTTGGTGGAGGGGCCTGGAGCCAGTGCTCACACTGTGGCCCCCATATTTAGGGGCCTTTTATCGGCCAACAGGTCTGCCACTATGTCAGGACTCTGAACATTTTTTACCTTTGTGCATTACTGCCCTTTTCCAAGATGGCGTCTTTGGTCTCATGTGCACTGTGTCTTCCTGCTATAAAACTCCACCCCAGCCTTCAGTCTGTGCTAGAGTATTCTGCCTTGCTTGCAGCTCCTGACCTCTGATTACTCCCTGGCTATACACCTGCTCCTGTGAACCTGTGTGGTGATCCTGCTACTCTGCTCTGAGTTCCTGCTGCATACTCAAGTTTCCAGTAATCCTCCTTCATCTGCTACTCGTGTCTACTTCCATCTGCATTTGCTGGACATGTAAGTTGTGGCTGCTTTGCAATAACCTGAGACTATTAACCAGGCCTCCCTGGTTGAGCTAAGATATGATTTGAACTGCCTAATAAGCATATCTATCTGTGCCTGGACTAAGACAAGGATTTATTCTTGTCAAGTATCCTCAAGGATAACTGTGCTTCATAGACTTTCTGCTTGATTGCATTTTCCTCTGAAGTTTCCTATAGACTGCTAAGCTGCATTTATTATTTGCACCAAATGTTGTAGACTTGAGTTTCTCTCTGCACCTGTTTGAATCACCGTGTGATAATATAGACATTACCACTTATAAAACTGTATCCTGTAGTTGTCTTGTTCCACGCAAAGAGTCTCCTGAGTTATCCCCTATAATTATTACAGGATACTCTAGCCTAAAAAAAAGGAGACTGCTGGAACAATGACTGCAGAAAGCACAAGTGACTTTATCCTCTGGGCAACCACCACCAGCTGGCCCACCTAAGTTGCCCCCATTCAGATTTAATGGTGATCGCGACAAATTTCATGGCTTTGTGAATCAATGTATGCTATATTTTGATGTGCATGCTGACCATTTTCCTACTGATAGATCCAAAGTATTGTGTGTAATAATGCTACTGACCTTACGAGCGCTCGCCTGGGCGAATCCGATGATTGAGTCTCGTGACCCACGGTTAAATGACTTGGATGATTTCTTGGCCGCTATGGCATTAATGTTTGATGACCCTAATCGCCGTGCAACCGCTGAATCTGCTTTGTTGTCTTTACGCCAGGCTAAATGTTCTGTTATTGAGTATGCCACTGAATTCAGGAGATTGGTGGTAGATATGTAGCGCCCCCACTGCCGCAGGGCCGAGTGGTACCCGGTACCGGGCCTCTGAGTCTCTGCTCTGGGGTTGTCACGGTGGCTAGACCCGGTCCGTGACCCTGCTGAGGGGCGCACAATGATAGATGTGGATGGTGGTGGTGTAGTGCCGGTCGCAGTTAATAACGAGGACACCAGGTTGCAGTCTCTTTACCTCTTTACTGAAGGCTTCAGGTGTCCAATCCAGGGCACTGTTAACCGGGCTGTCTGAGACCGGCCGGTCCGAAGGCACATCAGGGGTCCCCTTCACAGGTGGGAATCAGCGTCTACCTTCTAGCGCCTGTGTGTTGTAGTCCTTCCCTTCTGAGCACCCCGGGATAGTCCTCACAACTGCTTCTGTCTGTCTCTGATGCTCGTTCTCTCCGTCCCCCAGATGATATGGCTAGGACGCACCCGTATGACGGGGTAGGCCTGGAGTTCTTCCGGGACTCTAGAGTCGCCCCTCTCCCACAGCTGCCTCCGTTGTCTGCTTAGGTGTTTTAGTGAGACAGCCAACCTATAATTGGCTGTCCGGCCGTGGTTTGAAGTAATGCTTGTAGTCTCTTACTTGCTCGGCGTTCCGGCCACCGACTGTTGCCCCTCAGAAGGATGTTGCCTCGATCTTACAGCACGACTCCTTCTGGTTCTATCACTTCTTTGCTGTATCCCCGTTGCTCACTGGTTTGTGCTATTCTTAGGAATCTGCCAGGATCCCATCCCTGACAGGTCCTCTCACTAGCTCTTCCAAGTTACTTCTCTCTGTCTTCCTGTCCAACCCCCAGTTTTACCAGAGTGTGGGGAGTGGCCTACTAGATAGAACCACTCCCCCTGGTGGCCGGAGTGTGAAGTGTAGTGTGAGTGTTACCTGATCAGGTGAACTCCTTTAGTGCAGTCAGATGTAACATCACTCCCCTTAGCGGCAGAGCGACATTACTGCAACGACCAGGACTCTGGGGCTCTGCACCCCCCCCCCGGTTAAATCCAGTACTCCCGGACTGGGAAAACAAGAACAACAATACATGTTAACAGGAAACACACAACAATTTGAAATATCATAAACAATTAAACATAACAGTGCTTCCCTTTATGGGAGGTGAGGACTTCTTGAACGTTGCGAAAGTTAGGTCATGCACAGTTTATGACTCTCAGTTCAGTGATTGAAACAGCGGGGACCCCGGGTAAACAAAGGGGTTCCCTTTTAGAAGTTTTTGGAGCAATTCACTGTCCATTACTCCGTTGTCCATTTTTAAAACCTGTAACAGAAGATATGCACACAAACATTTTCAACTAAATAGCAGCCCTCATTAATACCTCCAAGTTTTGTAACGGAGGGGAGTTTGATTCTGAGTGCTGCGTGTGGACCTTCGCAGCGCAGGGGTCGCTATTGACCTAACAGGACCCGCTATGCTTGCTACCACTGGTGTAGTGCACTGTCTTCTGGCTACACTTCTAGTGAGTCTGGGTAGCACTGGCAAGCTAGAGCTCTCAGGGCTGCTACTAGCAACAGTGGGTATGGCAGGCTCACCGATAGCAGAGGGAGGATTTGCCAGATCAGCGGTCGGCACAGCATCTTCAGGTAGGGCTTGTTGAGGTTGCGGGACCAGATGGTCTGGTACTACCATTGTTTCTGGTGGGTCCGGCTGTTGGAACATTAGAACAGGCACCACGATGGCGTGATTTATCTGAGTCCAGGACTGAGGAAAGTCACCAAGGACAGTATGGATCATCTTCTCCTCTCCCACAGGTGGGGAGATTCCTGGAGCCGGTTCCCTCTCTCTCAATTTATCAGGGCAGATCTTAAGGTGATCCCTGGATATCGCTGTCGAGGTCTCCCCTCCGTCCTTGCTGATGAGACAGACCTTTGTGTTGTCGAAATCAGATGGCAGGATGGTATACGGTTCCGCTTCCCATTGGTCATCGAGCTTGTGTAGTCTCCTCTTTCGTTTGAGTACCTGTTCACCAGGTGACAGGGGAATCGCAGGAGCGTGCTGGTTGTAGTCCCTTTCTTGTTTTTGCCTAGCCTGGGCGAGACTTCTCTCCACGCACTCCTGTACTTGACGGTACCTTCGCTGCCTTTCTGTATCCCATTCTGCATCCTGTGAGGTATCTTCGGGGACTAGGACCCCCATGTCTAGATCAACAGGTAACTGGCTAGGCCTTCCTCGCATCAGGTATGCTGGAGTGCAATTGGTGGAATTTACTGGGATGTGGTTGTATATATCCACCAAGTCAGGCAACTTTGTCGGCTACAGGTTCCGTTCCTCCACGGGCAAGGTCTTCAATAAGTCGATCACCACTTGGTTCATCTTTTCGCACATCCCATTGGCTTGAGGATGGTACGGTGTGGTTCTGATCTTCTTACACCCGTACAGTTGACAAAATTCTTGGAACACTTCTGCTTCGAATGCTGGTCCCTGATCGGTCAGTACCTTCTCCGGGTAGCCATGGGGCCTACAAAAGTACTGCTGGAAGGCCTTGGCGGCAGTCCTGGCCGTTAGATCCTTGACAGGTACAACCACCAAAAATCTGGAGTAGTGGTCTATGATGGTAAGAGCGTAGATATAGCCTGACCGGCTAGGTGTCAGCTTCACATGATCCAGCGCGACCAGTTCGAGCGGCCGTCTGGTGATGATAGGCCGCAGGGGAGCTCGTTGGCTGCCACGGTCCTTCCTGCGTAGGCTACATGGACCGCACTCCCGACACCGCTTTTCAATGGCTCTCTTCATGCCAATCCAATAGAACCTCCCTCGGAGTAGCTTCTCTAGCTTCCTCCATCCGAAGTGTCCGGCTTCATCGTGGTAGGCTCCCAAAACCATGGGCGCATCTCGCCTTGGCACCACTATCTGCCACACCAATTCATGAGTACGTGGATCGATGCTTCTCCTGCACAGCTTGCCATCATGGATAAACAGTTTGCTTCTCCCCTTCCACAGCTGTTGGGTTTCCTGTGGGTCATCTGGGCCGGGACGTAACCCTGCCTGCGTCAAGAGCTCTTTCACCCAACGGACCGCGGGGTCACCATCCTGGGTTTCCGCCCACCCGTGATGGGGCAGGGGGTTCAGCGTAGCATCCGGTTGGTTCTTATGCCTGTTCCTCACATGATGGGAATTCTGAGTGGCTTTAGGGCGATGGAATGCGGGCAGCTCCACCTCTTCAAGTGCCTCCGGGTCTTCCTCTGCTTCTGGCAAATTGGGCATCCGAGACAAGGCATCGGCATTCGCATTCTTGTGTCCTGCCCAGTACTTGATGGTGAAGTTGTAGTTGGACAGCCGGGCCATCCACCGCTGCTCCAAGGCCCCGAGCTTGGCTGTATCCAGATGCGTTAGCGGATTGTTATCCGTGAAGACGGTAAATTTCGCTGAGGCCAGGTAGTGTTTGAACCTCTCTGTCACTGCCCAGACGATGGCAAGGAACTCCAGTTTAAAGGAACTATAGTTGTCAGGGTTCCTTTCCGTGGGACGAAGCTTCCTGCTGGCGTAAGCGATCACCCTCTCCTTGCCTTTCTGGACCTGGGACAGCACGGCTCCCAATCCCACATTGCTGGCATCTGTGTACAGCACAAACGGTTGGTCGTATTCAGGATAGGCCAGTACCTCTTCTCCCGTCAGTGCCGACTTCAAACACGTGAAGGATCCTTCCAGCCCCTCGTTCCAGTCAAATGGGGCGTTCTTCCCCTTGGCCTTCTTTGATTGGCCCACCAATACAGTAGGTCTTGCAAGGGTGCGGCCTTCTTGGTGAAGTCCTTGATGAACCTTCGGTAGTAGCCTACCAGTCCGAGGAACTGCCGGACTTCGTGGAGGTTGCTGGGCTTCGGCCAGTCCTGGATCACCGTGACCTTGTCGGGGTCTGGGGCCACTCCTTCGGCGCTCACCACATGGCCCAGGTACTGCACTTTGGGTTTCAGCAGATGACATTTGGACGGTTTCACCTTTAAGCCAAAGTTGGACAGGGCTTCAAACACCTCAGCCAGGTGCTTCAGATGGTCTTCGTAGGTCTTAGAGAAGACAATGACATCATCCAAATACAGCAGTACGGTCTCAAAGTTCTTGTGCCCCAGACAGCATTCCATCATCCTCTGGAACGTCCCCGGGGCATTACACAATCCGAAAGGCATGTAGTTGAACTCGCAGAGCCCCATCGGCGTCGTGAAGGCCGTCTTTTCTTTGTCCGCCTCTGCCACGGGAACCTGCCAGTACCCACTGGTGAGATCTAAGGTAGAGAAGTAGTTAGCGGATTTTAGAGCAGCCAGAGACTCCTCTATCCTGGGCAGTGGGTATGCATCCTTATGTGTAATGCGATTCAACTGCCTGTAATCAACGCACATCCTCATGGTGCCATCTTTTTTTTTAACAAGGACTAATGGAGCTGCCCAGGGGCTACAACTGTCTCTCACCACCCCAGCCTCCTTCATTTCTCGCAACATGTCCTTGCCACATTGGTAATGAGCTGGGGGTACAGGGCGATACCTTTCTTTTATGGGCCGATGATCTCCCGTGGGGATGTGATGTTGGATCCCCTTCACTTGTCCAAAATCTAAGGGGTGTTTGCTAAATACCCGCTTGTACTCGTGAACCACCCTGTAGGCCCCCTGTTTCTGATGGGATGGGGTGGAGTCAGTGCCCACATGCAATTCCCGACACCAATCTTTCGTGTGCCCTGCAGAACCATTGTCCTCCGTCACGTCTGACGGGACCAAGGGTTCAGGTGTCCGTATCACACTATTGTTGACAGTGAACAGTTTGGCGAGCGTGGCATAATTGGTGAGATGAACCTCTTCCTCCCCACAATTGAGGACACGTACGGGCACCCTCCCCTGGCGCACGTCGACCACCCCCCAGGCTGTCAGAATAGTAGGCCTATTGTCTGAATACACGGGTTCTACCAAGGCCTGGTAGTCCTTTCCCCTGAGGCCTATGGCTGCCCGACACCATATTAACATTTCACTCCTGGGGGGTATCGCAATGGGGTTTGAATCACTCACAGTGACACAGCCAATCTCACCACCAGTCAGCTCTACCTGCTGTCTCTGCATCAGAGCTCTGATTTCTTTTTGCAGGGCACGTTGTTCGCTGTGGCCAGCGGTTTCGGCTACCTGTTGCAACAAAACAATAACTTCTGCAAGACAATTTTCTATAACATTGGTACCGATAGTCATCATGGGATTACATTCTCGGCGGTCAATATCAACAATCACAATCCCCCTAGGCTTTCAATTCCACCCGCCCCACTTTGATAGTGGCCTCTTTATACCCCACTTGTGGCAATGGCTGACCATTACTGGCTATTATGGTGAAATCGTCATCGGGGCCACGAGTAATATCGGTGTCCTCCCAATACCATTTATAGAGTACATAAGGCATAGTCGTCACCTGAGAACCGGTGTCCAGCAAAGCATTCAGGGGGATGCCGTCAACCACTACAGGAAGAACTGGTCGCCCTCCAATGTATTTGGCTCTCCAATGCTGTGGGCCTGACCGTCCTATTCCTGGGGGTTGGCCCTTTGCCCCAGGGGTTGCTCGTTTAAAGAACAGTACCTTGCAAGGTGGCCCACCTGATGACAGAGGCGGCAGATGGGTCGTCCATCCTCATGGAAGCGATCGTCGGACCAGCCTCTGGTCGGCGGGGTCCTCCTCTGTCACATCCAAGGAACATCCTCCGGTCTGGAGGCCAGCTGGATCTTCTCCTTGGGGGCCTCCTGTAGGGACCGCACCGTCCGGGCCAGGGCAGCAACGCTCTTGGTCAGCTCCTGCATCTGAAGGCAGAGTCCTGCAGGGGAGTCGTCTTCTAGGCTCTGGGCATCGGCCTCGGCGGCGACTGGAACATCCGACGCCACCTCCTGGTGGTATGTGAGAGTGGGATGCCTGGGAGGTGCTGCACGGCTAGGCTGTCGCTCCTGCCATGCCTGGATAGCTTTATCCTTGAATTGCGCAAAAGTCAAGTCTGGATTTTGCATGGCCAGGAAGTGCAGTTGACCCCTTTGGTGGCTGCACAGGAGCCCCTCAATGAACCGCTCCTTCAGGAGTTTATCCTCATCCTACATGCTGTCAGGGTCACTCTGCTTAATGGCCCGCATCGCCTCCTGAAGATTAAGGGCATAATCCCGTAAGCTATCCTGCGGCCTCTGCTTGCACCCATAGAAAGTCAGTTTAATTTCGGTAGCAGTGCGGGTATCAAAGGTGGCTTTAAGCTTTGCAAAAACCTGCTGTGCAGTTCCCTTATCCGCGGCGGGCCAGGATTTCATTTCTCTCAGAGCCGCCCCAAAGAGTTGGTTTGTTATCAGATGAACCTTCTGAGGCTCTGTCAGGGGATAGAACTCGAGCAGGCTGCAGATCCCTTCTTTAAAGTCAGTGAATGTATGTGAATCCCCGGAGTATCGTGGGAGCCAGGCCGCCCCGGGCAGGTATGGCATAGAGAAGGGCATTATAGCCTTTGTGGTAGCGGCGGTGTCCGACTGGCTGATGGGGGCAGCGGGCTCCGGGGCTGCCAGTGGTGGTATTAGGGCTGCGGCTTCGCCCGCTGCGGGGACCGGAGGTGCCCCTGCGTCCACGGCTGCGGCCGCCACCTCCTCTCCTCCCGACTCGGACATGGCTGTCCCTTCCTCCCATTAACCTGCTGGAGGTCGGAGTTCCTCTTCCGGGATTGGCGCCTTACCGCGCTTTTCCGTTCCGCGCTTCTTTTGGCCGGTTCCGCCCACGAAGCTAAGGCCCCTCCTTCCGTGCGCGGCAATGGCGAATTTTGGCGGTAAATGACAATACACAGTCCTTGCAATAAGTCACAGTTCCAAGGCACACATGACCTGATTCTTCAGGCTTAAGTAGATCCTGTTCGTGACGCCAAGTTGTAGCGCCCCCACTGCCGCAGGGCCGAGGGGTACCCGGTACCGGGCCTCTGAGTCTCTGCTCTGGGGTTGTCACGGTGGCTAGACCCGGTCCGTGACCCTGCTGAGGGGCGCACAATGATAGATGTGGATGGTGGTGGTGTAGTGCCGGTCGCAGTTAATAACGAGGACACCAGGTTGCAGTCTCTTTACCTCTTTACTGAAGGCTTCAGGTGTCCAATCCAGGGCACTGTTAACCGGGCTGTCTGAGACCGGCCGGTCCGAAGGCACATCAGGAGTCCCCTTCACAGGTGGGAATCAGCGTCTACCTTCTAGCGCCTGTGTGTTGTAGTCCTTCCCTGCTGAGCACCCCGGGATAGTCCTCACAACTGCTTCTGTCTGTCTCTGATGCTCGTTCTCTCCGTCCCCCAGATGATATGGCTAGGATGCACCCGTATGACGGGGTAGGCCTGGAGTTCTTCCGGGACTCTAGAGTCGCCCCTCTCCCACAGCTGCATCCGTTGTCTGCTTAGGTGTTTTAGTGAGACAGCCAACCTATAATTGGCTGTCCGGCCGTGGTTTGAAGTAATGCTTGTAGTCTCTTACTTGCTCGGCGTTCCGGCCACTGACTGTTGCCCCTCAGAAGGATGTTGCCTCGATCTTACAGCACGACTCCTTCTGGTTCTATCACTTCTTTGCTGTATCCCCGTTGCTCACTGGTTTGTGCTATTCTTAGGAGTCTGCCAGGATCCCATCCCTGACAGGTCCTCTCACTAGCTCTTCCCAGTTACTTCTCTCTGTCTTCCTGTCCAACCCCCAGTTTTACCAGAGTGTGAGGAGTGGCCTACTAGATAGAACCACTCCCCCTGGTGGCCGGAGTGTGAAGTGTAGTGTGAGTGTTACCTGATCAGGTGAACTCCTTTAGTGCAGTCAGACGTAACATCACTCCCCTTAGCGGCAGAGCGACATTACTGCAACGACCAGGACTCTGGGGCGCTGCAGATACCAATTGGGACAGTTATGCACAATTGCTTATTTTTAAAAGGGGTCTGTCTAGTATTGTAAAAGATGAACTAGCCCGCTCTGAGTCACCACAAGAGCTAGAGACATTTATACAGCATTGTTTGTGCATAGACATTCGCCTTACTAAGCGTAGGCAGGAGAAATTTGCTGCATATAACCGTGTTTCTAACTTTTCCCTTCCTTCTAAAGAGCGTGCAGGTAAAACCTCTTGGGAGGTGGAGGAAGTGCCCATGCAAATTGATTCCGTTCAGAGGCGCGAGATCAATGAGCGCCGGGAGCATCGCCTTCGTGAAAGTGTATGTTTCTACTGCGGCCAGTCTGACCACTTCTTGATCAATTGTCCTAAGTGTCCTAGACGGCCTAACAAGGTACTAGCAGCAATAGGGGAGTATGACAACTGTGATGATGAATCTGACATCTCTGAATGTAGCCTGCCTTTAAACGCTGTATTCCATTCACTTTCTATGACTTCACCCCCCAAGGAGCTGAAGGAAAAGAACTCTCACTGTTCTCTCCCTATTAAGATCCTGTGTTCAGGACAGTGGATTTCCAGTTCAGCTATGATTGACTCTGGTGCAGGTGGCAATTTCATGGATATCGCATTTGCCAAGGAACATGGTATTAAAATTCAGCAAAGAGCCTCTCCAATTACCATGGAAACAGTGGATGGGTCACCTTTAATCTCTGGGCCTGTGGATCAGGAGACCGTACCCCTTGAAATTTTGTTAGAGCCTAATCATCAGGAGCAACTTTTTTGTAAAGAAGAAGGATGGGACCCTGAGACCCTGTGTTGACTATCGAGAACTTAATAAGGTAACCGTACGAAACCGTTACCCTTTGCCTCTGATTCCCGAATTACTGGAAAGAGTCCGCCATGCTAAGGTGTTCTCTAAACTGGATCTTCATGGGGCTTATAATTTGGTGCGTATTCATCCAGGGGATGAGTGGAAGACAGCATTCAGATGCCGGTATGGACACTTTGAATCTCTTGTGATGCCCTTCGCGCTTTGTAACGCCCCTGCAACGTTTCAACACCTTGCTAATGACATTTTCAGAGATTTGTTGGACCAGTTTGTAGTGATCTATTTGGACGATATACTAATCTTTTCTGACTCTCTACAGGAACATGAAGAACATGTCAAAACTGTTTTAAGACGTCTGAAAGAGGACCATCTGTATATTAAGCCGGAGAAATGCGAGTTCCATCGTTCTGAGATACAGTTCTTAGGTTATATCATCTCTCCCCAGGGGCTGGACATGGAATCTGGTAAGATTCAGGCTATCCTTGACTGGCCGGTACCCAAGAACGTTAAGGAGGTCCAAAGTTTTGTTGGTTTTGCAAATTTCTACAGACGCTTCATTTGAAATTTTTCTGATATTGTCCATCCCATTACTTCCTTGACAAAGAAGGAAAAGCCCTTTAAGTGGTCATCACAGGCTCAAGAAGCTTTTGATCTGCTTAAAGTCTGTTTCACATCAGCACCGCTGTTGATACACCCAGAACCAACACTTCCTTTCATTGTGGAGGTGGACGCTTCTGATAATGCTTTGGGGGCTATTCACTCCCAAAGAACTGGAGAGAAGGGTCTGCTACATCCTTGTGCTTTCTTTTCCCGTAGACTAACCTCAGCAGAGAAGAATTACGACATGGGAGACAAGGAAATGCTGGCTATTATTGCGGCTTTCAAAGAATGGAGACATCATCTGCAAGGAGCTGCACAACAGATCATAGTGCTAACTGACATCGCAATTTAGAGTTCCTTAGATCCGCTAGATGTCTTTCTCCTCGTCAGGCTCGTTGGAACTTATTTTTAAATCAATTTAACTTTGTTATCTCGTACTGTCCAGGTTCTTGTAATGGGAAGGCTGATGCTTTATCCCGAATCCATGCTGCGGATTCCGTACCTGGAGCCCCGTCCAAGACCATTCTATCTGATGCCAATTTCATCGGAGTTATCCACGATCAGGACTTGTGGAAGGAGTGCAGGGAGGCCTATGAAGGTGATGTATTTCTGGCCAACCCACCGGATATTAATCTTGTCTTTAAGGGTGGCATGTGGTTCAGAGATTGACGTATCTACATCCCAGAGGTCGTCCGTCTGCAGATCCTCAAGTTGGTACATGACTCCAAGTTGGCTGGTCACAGGGGGGTACAGAAGACACAAGAGTTCCTGAGCCGATTCTTCTGGTGGCCAACTTGCCTGAAGGATACCAAGGACTATGTTCTCTCTTGTGAGGTATGTGACCTTTACAAGACTCCTCATGTGGCACCTATGGGTCTTCTACAACCATTACCTGTTCCGTCCCACCCTTGGGGGTCTATATCAATAGACTTTATTGTGGAGCTGCCTACATCGGGGGGCATGAATACAATCATGGTGGTAGTTGATCGCCTGACTAAAGCTGCTCATTTTGTTCCGTGCACCGGCCTCCCCTCAGCTAAAGATACAGTGAACTTGGTTATACAGAATGTATTTCGGTTGCACGGGGTTCCGGATGAGATCATCTCTGACTGTGGAGTACAGTTCACTTCAAGATTCTGGAAGGGGTTTTGCTCTGCACTCAATATTAATGTCTGTCTCTCTTCTGCTTACCATCCCCAGACAAATGGTCAGACTGAGCGTACCAACCAGACGCTGGAACAATATCTAAGATGTTATGTCAGCCATCTCCAGGATGATTGGTTGGAGTTGTTGCCGTTAGCCGAATTTTCATATAATCTTTAATTCTCAGAGCGCCTCCACTAAATTTACACCTTTCTTTGCCAATCTGGGTTATCATCCGTGTATTTTACCTAGGTCTCCAATTAATTCTCCGGTTCCGGCAGTGGAGGAAAGGCTGACTGCGATGAGACAGAATCTGGAGGTTCTAAAGGAATCCCTGACCACAGCTTAAAAACGTTATAAGAGATCGGCTGATAGATTCCATAAACCTGCACCCATGTTCAAGGTAGGAGATTCCGTGTGGTTAGCAACTAAGAATCTGAAGTTAAACGTTCCTTCACAAAAACTTGGACAGAAATTCATTGGCCCTTTCAAGATCAACGGTATTGTGAGCTCTGTGCAATGATTCGCAGGAATGAATCGGCTCCAATATCTGATAAGATGGCAGGGATTTCTCCCTCAGGAAGACTCTTGGGAACCTGTGGAAAACATCAATGCCCAACAGAAGATTTCTCGTTTTCATCAGAGATTCCCTGAGAAACCAGGTCCAGGATCGTCCTGAGGCCGCTTCTAAGGAGGGAGTAATGTCAGGACTCTGAACATTTTTTACCTTTGTGCATTACTGCCCTTTTCCAAGATGGCATCTTTGGTCTCATGCGCACTGTGTCTTCATGCTATAAAACTCCACCCCAGCCTTCAGTCTGTGCTAGAGTATTCTGCCTTGCTTGCAGCTCCTGACCTCTGATTACTCCCTGGCTATACACCTGCTCCTGTGAACCTGTGTGGTGATCCTGCTACTCTGCTCTGAGTTCCTGCTGCATACTCAAGTTTCCAGTAATCCTCCTTCATCTGCTGCTCGTGTCTACTTCCATCTGCATTTGCTGGACATGTAAGCTGTGGCTGCTTTGCAATAACCTGAGACTATTAACCAGGCCTCCCTGATTGAGCTAAGATATGATTTGAACAGCCTAATAAGCATATCTATCTGTGCCTGGACTAAGACAAGGATTTATTCGTGTCAAGTATCCTCAAGAATAACTGTGCTTCATAGACTTTCTGCCTGATTGCATTTTTCTCTGAAGTTTCCTATAGACTGCTAAGCTGCATTTATTATTTGCACCAAGTGTTGTGGACTTGAGTTTCTCTCTGCACCTGTTTGAATCACCGTGTGATAATATAGACTTTACCACTTTTAAAACTGTGTCCTGTAGTTGTCTTGTTCCACTCAAAGAGTCTCCTGAGTTATCCCCTATAATTATTACACACTATTAGCTGTATGCAGGGGCGTTGCTAGGGTCAGAAAAGATTGGGGGCCCAAGCCCCATCTTAATTTTTTTTTTAACACCACAGATAATACAGTGATAACTCTCTGAGTACAGATAATTTAGTAGATGTCACCTGCAGTCCTATGTAACACCACAGATAGACATAGCGTTTTAGAGTAAGACTACATTCACATGCAGCATTTTTTTCAGTAGGCAAAACCTTTTCTACTAGCAGTAAAAATGTTGCATTCAAAACACCTATCTTTTCAGCTTGTTTTGTGGTGTTCTTCACACTTTTTTCAGATTTTTTTTGGAGTGAGGATGTTTGCTTTGTCTACAGTATGTTTAAGACCACATTCATACGATCAGTATTTGATCAGTATTTCACATCAGTATGTGTAAGCCAAAGCCAGGAGGGTGATAAATACAGAAGTGGTGATGTGCTTCTCAGGGTATGTGCACACGCTGCAGATTTTGCTGTGGATCTGCAGCAGTTTTCCATGCGTTGTACAGCACCATGTAAACGTATGGAAAACAAAATCCGCCATACACATGCTGCGGAAAATACCGCGCAGAAACGCTGCGTTGTATTTTCTGCAGCATGTCAATTCTTTGTGCAGATTCCGTAGTGTTTTACACCAGCTCCATAATAGGAATCCGCAGGTGTAAAAACCGCCCAAAAACGCAGTAATTCCGCCGTAAATCTGCAGGTAAAACGCAGGACTGAACATGTGAACGAGACCTGATAGTTTAATTCACCAAAACCACTTAAAAAATTGCAGTGAAAAATGCCGTTGCAATATCTGAAGCTTTGTTATTCTTTCATTGCTTTCTACAGGTGAAAACACACTGAAAGAAGTGACACGCTACAGATTTAAGCTATGTTCACACGCTGCGGATTTTGCTGCGGATCCGCAGCGGATCTGCAGCTGCGGGTCCGCAGCGGTTTCCCATGCGTTTACAGTACAATGTAAACCTATGGGAAATGCAATCAGCAGTGCACATGCTGCGGAAAAAAACGCACGGAAACGCAGCGGTTTAGATTCCGCAGCATGTCAGTTCTTTGTGCGGAATCCACAGCAGTTTTACACCTGCTCCATAATAGAAAACCGCAGGTGTAAAACCGCAGTGGAATCCGCACAAAAACCACAGTAAATCCGCAATAAATCCGCAGGAAAAACGCGCAGTTTTTGCCCTGCGGATTTATCAAATCCGCTGTGGAAAAATCCGCAGAGGATCATTCTACGTGTGCACATACCCTTAAAAAGCGCTACAGTTCTGAAATCCAGTCAGAAAACAAACAAGCATCTGCAGGAGATTTCGGAAATCTCCTATGTTTTGCTGGCACTTTGAAAGCAGCTTTTCGCCATGTTCATATGCAGAATTTTTGCAGCTTTTTCTTCTGCAAATAAGGAGTTTACAGTATTTTACAGCACAAGCAAAAACCTAGATTTTCAGAAATCTCCTGCACACCCTTTTATTTTCTGCTGACTGAATTTCACAACTGCAGCCTTTTTTAAATGTGCAGCGTGTCGCTTTCCCCAATTTTTTTCACCCGTAGAAAGCAATGAAAAAGTTTAAAAAATGCTGCAAATGTTGCAACATTGTTTTTCACTGCGTTTTTGGTGAATAAAACTAACTTTATTAAAAATGTACTGTAGAGAAAATGCAAACTGTAAAAAACAAACAAACAGCAAAAGCTCTAAGGGTATGTGCCCACAATCAGTAAACGCTGCAGGTCGGCTGCTGTGTACTTGTCCAGCGTCCAACCTGCAACGGCCAGATGTTACAGTATAGTGGATGGGACTTCAAGAAATTTCCATCTCTACTATGCGTGCACTGACACCCGCACCTCACCTGTGGAGACGGACATGCGGCGCCTCTCTCCAGACCCCAGCATGCCAATTTATCTGGCGTAGATGCGAGTCTCCACAAGAGAAATCTCACGTGTGCAATGTATAGGATGCAAGGATTCCGCACAGATCAATGAGCACATGGGAATCAACTGTGTACAAAAGATGGCAGCACTTTGGATGCAGCACATGTCCGCTGCATCTAAAGGGCTGCCATTTCCGAATCCTCTGCACATACCCTAAAAAATGGGTGTTGTGAAAGCAGTGTTTTTACCGCCAAGAGAGCAGGTTTGGCTGCAAAAACAATGCACCAAAAACGCTGATTCCTACGCTCACCTGTACTATATATGTGCATGGTTTACCCTTATTATTTCATGTGGGAATTCATTTATTTATTTATAATAAATACCCTGATTCAATAGACAATATTCCTGTCTTGTGTCATCCAGACAGTAGTGACAGGAGGTCGCCCTGTCAGATTAAAAGCAGCGATTTACTGACTGTGGTCAGAGCCTATGCTGATGGCTGCTGTATGTGACTGTGAAACCTGATCCTACAGCAATCAGCACAGAGCTCCTGGACCACAGTGAGTAAATCACTGCACTGAGGGGGTCTCAAGGGGTGTTTGGTAGAGACGCTCTGGGACTACAGAGCAATGCACAGCATTATTCACTGCTGAACACCCTCTGGGCACTTCATACAAGGGCTGCAGATGCAGGGGGCCCCCTTTGTAGGTGGGGGCCCCAGGCGTCTGCCTGGTCTGCTTGTGCCAAACGCCGGCCCTGCTTGGGAGCCAGCTCAAAGTGGATTGCAAATTAAGAGATAGAGCAAAAAGTCGTAAAAATGGCTAATACAAATCACCCTGTTTGAACACTACAACTTCCAGCATCTCCAAATATACATGAACTTGTATTGTGGTCAAAGCTGGAGAGCCCAAGGGTGGAGACATTTTAACCTGAGCTTTCATGATCTGGGTTGAAGAGGACTCATTTTGTCAGGGGTTTCCCTATCGCTTAGCTATATAGCCCTTTTTTGCAATGCACGTCATGTATGAGCTTGGTAATGTAATGCATGGATTATTGCAATTTCCCCTACCCTGGAGGTGGTTAGCTATTGCATAACTTAACTACAACTCCCAGCATGCCCGCAATCCTAAGAGCTGTCGTGTAGCACCGGCCAGAGCAATGCAATAAAAGAGGAATGAGTAAATAAAAATAATCCTGGGTACGTGGGAGCAGTATAATCACCTTGTAAGGTCTTTTGACCTTCGATAATTGCAGCGGTGACCCTTCTCCGGCTCCCGGTGCTGAGCGCCAGGCTTTGTAGTACTTCTGGTTGTCCGCAGCTCTGTGCCGTCTCACAGCTCTGGCATTTATAGGGTTTTACGTTTTGATCTGGGCTTTCATGGTCTGGATTCAGTGTATATTATCAGGTTTGCATTCCTCGCAGCTTAATAAAATGGTCACATAGCCGGGCTGGCTGGAGAGACGCGCTCCACAATGGTAATGTATGAGGCCACGTTAGTATTCCGGGCGGATGATACCCTTTGAACGGTGATTTATCATTTTTGGTGCATCTACAGAAGTGAGTTTTAAGTACACCTATTCTCCAACGAGGGCCTATTTCAAGCATATTTTCCTCGAAGCAGATAGAACGGCTTCAGCTCCTATTCTCCAATCCGTATCTCAAGCTCACAAGCATCAGATAAAATGGCGCCGATGACTATCCGGAGTCAGGGTCATGACAAGGTGCAGATCTGTAATGGCTGGGTGAGATCTCTACTACCAGTGCGTTCTGCAATAAAGAGAAGAGCAACGTCTCCGGTCTCAGAATGGTTCACCCCTTCATGACCAGCGCCGCGTCCTTAGTACTTAGAGCCTATCTGGCTGTTATAACCTGCTGCAGATGTGACGCATCATTAGACACCAGCTTCCTGAGGAATATCAGCCCAGTTTTCTTGAGAAATGGCCTCCTGGTCACTAAAATCCTTGGATTTGATGCTGCAACCACCTTTTTCACATGGCAGAAAAGATTTTCTATTGAGATTAGGTCAAGTGACTGTGATGAGCAGTCCAGAGTCATCCAAGACTTCTGAATCATTGGTGGACTCTACGATGCTGGAGATCGTTGTCCTATTGGAAGGTCCAGGGACACCCGGGCTTCAGATGTCACGCACACTGTGGGAAAACTAAGTGCAACATAAGGGGAAGAGGGAAAGGAAGCCCAAACTCTCCCTGACTCAGAAGCAGAGTGGGAGTCTATAAACACAGAGGTCCAAAAGTGTCAATTAGAGCCGGAGGGAGGTTGCCACTAGGTCTAAAAGACAGAAGGATTAAGAAGGCGTTTGCAATGCCAAATGCTGAGAGCTTCTGCAGCCAGATGCAGAGCGACTGTCTGTAGCATCTGACACACCCGTGACATCAGCTCATCACAAAAAAAAATCACATTTTCTTCTAAAATTAACTAATACCATTTTGAATCCATCTTGCCCTCCACATGATGCTGATTTCTAGCACCAGAGGAAGAAAAGCTGCCCCAGAGCATCACTGAGCCGCCATCATGCTTCTCAGTAGACATCACTGAGTCACTTCCATATTTCACTGTAGGTATCATCAAACTTCCATCATACTTCCCTGCAGGCATCACTGAACTCTTGCTATGCTTTATTGTAGGCATCACTGAGCCATCATCATGCTTCACTGTTGTTATCACCAAGACACCACCATGCTTCACTGTAGTCATCACTGAGCCCCCACCATGCTTCACTGTAGTCATCCCCGATCCACTTCCATCTGCCATGCTTCAGTGTATGCATCACCGAACCCCCACCATGCCTCACTGTAGTCATCACCAAGCCACTGCCATGCTTCACTGTAGGCATTACGAGCCACTGTAATGCTCCACTGTAGTCATCGCTTAGCCACTGCCATGCTAGTGCGGCGCCCCAGTGTCCTGGTCGTCGCAGTGATGTCATTATCCTTTCAAGGGAGAAGTGATGTCATGTCTGAAGGCAATGAAAGACAACCACATTCAGGTATCACACACATGCAACATGTTCACAATCCAGACCAGAAGGGGGAGCTCTAAGCCTGTTTAGGGTGAACTCCCCTATTTAACATCCTGATCTGGAGGAAAAAGGAGTTCAGTTCCTGTCAGGCAGACAGAAGGAGAGGAGGCATGAAGTGCTGCAGCTCCTGGGAAAAGTGTTATGATCCGGTGACCTTGGAGCCGCATGAGACTTTCTCTGGAGTAGGTGGAACCTGTACTGACTGCAAACCCTAAACTGACACCGCAACTAGAAGTAGCCGTGGGGTGTACCTAACACATCCTAGACACCTCGACACAGCCGGAGAACTAAATACCCCTATAGATGGAAATGGGAATTCTATCTTGCCTCAGAGCAGAACCCCAAAGGATAGGTAGCCCCCGACAAATATTGACTGTGAGTATTAGAGGAAAGACACACGCAGGCAGAAAACAGGATTTAGCAAAAGAGGCCACTCTAGCTAAATAGAAAAGGATAGGATAGAATACTAAGCGGTCAGTATTAAAACCCTAAAAATATCCACAGCAGATAATACAAAAATTCCACCATCTAACTAAAGACATGAAATGTATATCTGCATCTCCTTAGAATCCAACTTGACTGAAAAAATCCAAACACAGTCTAAGCTGGACAAGAAAAAACAATGAATAGTGCTGAATAGTAAAGCACACAGCATGTGTGTTGCAGAAACAAAACCCAGAGACTTATCTTGGCTGATTTGGCAGCAGGGCAGGAGGAACCAGACAGAGATGTAAAACCTCCAAGAACAATGGACAACTGGCAAGAGCTAATGGATCCTGCAAACCTAACTACCCAGAGAGAGCTGCAATCAGCAGGGACACCTGCTCAGGATTGCAACCCAGGGACAACTGTATTACCACCAACAACCACCGGAGGGAACCCAAGAGCAGAATTCACAACAGTACCCCCCCCTTGAGGAGGGGTCACCGAACCCTCACCAGAGCCCCCAGGCCGATCAGGACGAGCCAGATGAAAGGCACGGACCAGATCAGCAGCATGGACATCAGAGGCAAAAACCCAAGAATTATCCTCCTGGCCATAACCCTTCCATTTGACAAGGTACTGAAGCTTCCGCCTCGAAAAGCGAGAATCCAAAATCTTCTCAACCACATACTCCAACTCCCCATCAACCAACAAAGGGGCCGGAGGATCAACAGAGGGAACCACGGGCACCACATATTTCCGCAATAAAGATCTATGGAAGACATTATGGATAGCAAAAGAGGCCGGAAGGGCCAATCGAAAAGACACCGGATTAATAATTGTTGTGAACTCTATTTTTGGGCTCCCTCTAGTGGTCACAAGCGGTACTGTGTAGTGTTGTCTTTCTGCAGGTTGGCAGCATCAGCTGGTTCGTTATCCTTGGTTGGTTTCCTATTTAGCTCACCTGGATACTCAGTTCCTTGCCTGCTCTCAATGTATTCAGTGCTCTTCAGATTCCTTGTGACTACCTTGCTCCCAGTCTCTCCAAGACAAGCTAAGTTTTTGTTTGTTTATTTTTTGATTATCAGCATTTATCATGTTTCTTGTCCAGCTTGCAAAAATGTGATTTCCTTGCTTGCTGGTTGCTCTAGGGGACTGAGTTTCTCCCCCCACACCGTTAGTTGGTGCGGGGGTTCTTGAAATCTCAGTGTGGATATTTTGTAAGGGTTTTTTACTGACCGCACAGACCCCTTTTCTATTTTCTGCTATCTAGTATTAGTGGGCCTCATTTGCTGAATCTGCTTTCACCCCTGTGTATGTGCCTTCCTCTTACCTCACCGTTATTATTTGTTGGGGGCTTCTATATCTTTGGGGATTATTTCTCTGGAGGCAAGTGAGGTCTTTCTTTCTCTCTAGGGGTAGTTAGTTCCTCAGGCTGGCTCGAGACGTCTAGGATTTTAGTCACGTTCACCGGCTACCTCTAGTGTGTTGAATTGGTTCAGATTTGCGGTCAGTCCAGTTTACCACCTCCCTAGAGCTTGTCCTATGTTTTGTTACTTAGCTGGAGTATTTTGTGATCCTCATCCACTAAGGATCATAACAGTAGAGCAGGCCAAAAAGTGTTTAATGGATCGCAGAAGTGGGATAAAAAGAAGACCTGAGTACATTTTTTTTTTTTTTCCTCCCACTTTTCCTTTGCTGCAGTCTGTTTAGCTTCTTTCATCCCCTTGAACTCTGGGTGGTTTTGAGCTCAGCTGCAGACATGAATGTTCAGCCTCTGGCTTCTAGTGTGGATCATCTTGCTGCACGGGTGCAAAGTATTCAGGAGTTTGTTATTCATAGCCCTATGTCAGAACCAAAGATACCCATTCCTGAGTTGTCTGGAGATAGATCTAGGTTTCTAAATTTTAAGAATAATTGTAAGTTATTTCTATCTCTGAGACCTCGTTCCTCTGGTGATTCCGCTCAGCAAGTTAAAATTGTTATCTCCTTGTTGCGTGGCGACCCTCAAGATTGGGCTTTCTCTCTGGCGCCAGGAGATCCTGCATTGCTTAATGTAGATGCATTTTTTCTGGCTCTTGGACTGCTTTATGAGGAGCCTAATCTTGAGAATCAGGCAGAAAAAGCGTTGCTGGCTATCTCTCAAGGTCAGCATGAAGCAGAGGTGTATTGTCAAAAATTTCGGAAATGGTCGGTGCTTACTCAATGGAATGAGTGTGCCCTGGCTGCAAATTTCAGAGAAGGTCTTTCTGAGGCCGTTAAGAATGTTATGGTGGGGTTTCCCACCCCTACAAGTCTGAGTGATTCTATGGCTTTAGCCATTCAGGTTGATCAGCGTTTGCGGGAGCGCAAATCTGCTCATCCTTTGGCGGTATTTTCTGAACAGAGACCTGAGTCTATGCAATGTGACCGAGCTCTGACCAGAATTGAGCGACAAAGTCATAGACGTCAAAATGGGTTGTGCTTTTACTGTGGTGATTCTACTCATGTTATCTCAGCATGCTTTAAACGCTTAAAAAAAATCGCTAAACCTGTCACCATTGGTACTATGCAGCCTAAATTTATTTTGTCTGTTACTTTGATTTGTTCTTTGTCGTCCTACCCGGTTATGGCTTTTGTGGATTCGGGTGCTGCCCTGAATCTGATGGATTTGTCGTTTGCCAGGCGCTGTGGTTTTGTCCTGGAGCCTTTGGAATTTCCTATTCCTCTGAGGGGAATTGATGCTACGCCATTGGCTGAGAATAAGCCTCAGTATTGGACGCAAATGACCATGTGCATGACTCACGTACATCAGGAGGTGATTCGCTTTCTTGTTCTGCATAATTTGCATGATGTTGTCGTTTTGGGTCTGCCATGGCTGCAGGCTCATAATCCAGTTTTAGATTGGAAAGCTATGTCTGTGTCAAGTTGGGGTTGTCAGGGAATTCATGGCGATGCTCCGTTGGTGTCTATTGCTTCTTCCACTCCTTCTGAGGTCCCTGAGTTTTTGTCTGACTACCAGGATGTATTTGATGAGCCCAGGTCCAGTGCCCTGCCCCCTCATAGGGATTGTGACTGTGCTATAAATTTAATTCCTGGTAGTAAATTCCCTAAGGGACGACTTTTTAATCTGTCTATACCAGAGCATGCCGCGATGCGGAGTTATATAAAGGAGTCTTTGGAGAAGGGACATATTCGCCCATCCTCTTCCCCTCTTGGTGCAGGATTTTTTTTTGTGGCCAAGAAGGACGGTTCTTTGAGACCTTGTATAGATTATCGTCTTCTGAATAAAATCACAGTCAAATTTCAGTATCCTTTACCACTATTGTCTGATTTGTTTGCTCGGATTAAGGGTGCCAGTTGGTTCACCAAGATTGATCTCCGTGGTGCGTATAACCTTGTGCGCATTAAGCAGGGAGATGAATGGAAAACAGCATTTAATACGCCTGAAGGCCATTTTGAGTACTTGGTGATGCCTTTTGGACTCTCTAATGCTCCTTCTGTGTTTCAGTCCTTCATGCATGACATCTTCCGAGAATATCTGGATAAATTTATGATTGTTTATCTGGATGACATTTTGGTCTTTTCTGATGATTGGGAGTCCCATGTGAAGCAGGTCAGGATGGTGTTTCAAGTCCTGCGTGCTAATGCTTTATTTGTGAAGGGCTCAAAATGCCTCTTCGGAGTACAGAAGGTCTCCTTTTTGGGTTTTATTTTTTCTCCTTCTACTGTGGAGATGGACCCAGTCAAGGTCCAGGCTATTCATGACTGGACTCAGCCCACGTCTGTTAAGAGTCTTCAGAAGTTCTTGGGTTTTGCTAATTTTTACCGTCGTTTCATCGCTAATTTTTCTAGCGTGGTTAAACCTTTGACGGATTTGACCAAGAAGGGTTCTGATTTGACTAATTGGTCTCCTGCGGCCGTGGAGGCCTTTCGGGAGCTGAAGCACCGGTTTTCTTCAGCTCCAGTCTTATGTCAGTCAGATGTCTCTCTCCCCTTCCAGGTCGAGGTTGATGCTTCTGAGATTGGAGCAGGGGCTGTTTTGTCGCAGAGAAGCTCTGATGGCTCTGTGATGAAGCCATGTGCTTTCTTTTCAAGAAAGTTTTCGCCTGCCGAGCGGAATTATGATGTTGGTAATCGGGAGTTGTTGGCTATGAAGTGGGCATTTGAGGAGTGGCGACATTGGCTCGAAGGAGCTAAACATCGTGTAGTGGTCTTGACTGATCACAAAAATCTGATTTACCTTGAATCTGCCAAGCTCCTGAATCCTAGACAGGCTCGTTGGTCGTTGTTTTTCTCCCGTTTCAACTTCGTGGTCTCATACCTGCCTGGTTCGAAGAACGTGAAAGCTGATGCACTTTCTAGGAGTTTTGTGCCTGACTCTCCGGGAGTTTCTGAGCCGGCTGGCTGGTATTCTCAGAGAGGGAGTGATTTTGTCTACCATTTCCCCAGATTTGCGACGAGTGCTGCAGAAATTTCAGGCGGATAGACCTGACCGTTGTCCACCAGAGAGACTGTTTGTCCCGGATAGATGGACCAGCAGAGTTATTTCCGAGGTTCATTCTTCGGTGTTGGCGGGTCATCCTGGGATTTTTGGTACCAGAGATTTGGTGGCTAGGTCCTTCTGGTGGCCTTCCTTGTCACGGGATGTGCGTTCCTTTGTGCAGTCTTGTGGGATTTGTGCTCGGGCTAAGCCTTGCTGTTCTCGTGCCAGCGGTTTGCTTTTGCCTTTGCCTATTCCGAAAAGGCCTTGGACACACATTTCCATGGATTTTATTTCGGATCTTCCAGTATCTCAGAAAATGTCTGTCATCTGGGTGGTGTGTGATCGTTTTTCCAAGATGGTCCATTTGGTGCCCTTGCCTAAGTTGCCTTCTTCCTCCGATTTGGTTCCTCTGTTTTTTCAGAATGTGGTTCGCTTGCACGGCATTCCTGAAAATATTGTGTCTGATAGAGGATCCCAGTTTGTGTCCAGGTTTTGGCGGACTTTTTGTGCTAAGATGGGCATTGATTTGTCTTTTTCGTCGGCCTTCCATCCTCAGACTAATGGCCAAACCGAGCGAACTAATCAGACGTTGGAAACGTTGAGATGTTTTGTTTCTGCTGATCAGGATGATTGGGTGACTTTTTTGCCATTGGCCGAGTTTGCCCTTAATAATCGGGCTAGTTCTGTTACTTTGGTTTCGCCTTTTTTCTGCAATTCTGGTTTCCATCCTCGTTTTTCCTCGGGTCAGGTTGAGCCTTCTGACTGTCCTGGGGTGGATTCTGTGGTGGATAGGTTGCAGCAGATTTGGAACCATGTGGTGGACAATTTGAGGTTGTCACAGGAGAAGGCTCAGCGCTTTGCCAACCGCCGCCGCGGTGTGGGTCCCCGACTTCGTGTTGGGGATTTGGTGTGGCTGTCTTCTCAGTATGTTCCTATGAAGGTCTCCTCTCCTAAATTCAAGCCTCGCTTCATCGGTCCTTATAAGATGTTGGAAATCCTTAACCCGGTGTCTTTTCGTTTGGATCTCCCAGCATCGTTTGCCATTCATAATGTGTTCCATAGGTCTTTGTTGCGGAGGTATGTGGTACCTGTCGTTCCTTCTGTTGAGCCTCCTGCTCCGGTGCTTGTCGAGGGCAAATTGGAGTACGTGGTGGAGAAGATTTTGGATTCTCGTATCTCTAGACGGAGGCTTCAGTATTTGGTTAAGTGGAAGGGCTATGGTCAGGAGGATAATTCCTGGGTTGTCGCCTCTGATGTTCATGCGGCCGATTTGGTTCGTGCCTTCCACGCGGCTCATCCTGATCGCCCTGGGGGTCTTGATGAGGGTTCGGTGACCCCTCCTCAAGGGGGGGGTACTGTTGTGAACTATATTTTTGGCCTCCCTCTAGTGGTCACAAGCGGTACTGTGTAGTGTTGTCTTTCTGCAGGTTGGCAGCATCAGCTGGTTCGTTATCCTTGGTTGGTTTCCTATTTAGCTCACCTGGATACTCAGTTCCTTGCCTGCTCTCAATGTATTCAGTGCTCTTCAGATTCCTTGTGACTACCTTGCTCCCAGTCTCTCCAAGACAAGCTAAGTTTTTGTTTGTTTATTTTTTGATTATCAGCATTTATCATGTTTCTTGTCCAGCTTGCTAAAATGTGATTTCCTCGCTTGCTGGTTGCTCTAGGGGACTGAGTTTCTCCCCCCACACCGTTAGTTGGTGCGGGGGTTCTTTAAATCTCAGTGTGGATATTTTGTAAGGGTTTTTTACTGACCGCACAGACCCCTTTTCTATTTTCTGCTATCTAGTATTAGTGGGCCTCATTTGCTGAATCTGCTTTCACCCCTGTGTATGTGCCTTCCTCTTACCTCACCGTTATTATTTGTTGGGGGCTTCTATATCTTTGGGGATTATTTCTCTGGAGGCAAGTGAGGTCTTTCTTTCTCTCTAGGGGTAGTTAGTTCCTCAGGCTGGCTCGAGACGTCTAGGATTTTAGTCACGTTCACCGGCTACCTCTAGTGTGTTGGATAGGTTCAGATTTGCGGTCAGTCCAGTTTACCACCTCCCTAGAGCTTGTCCTATGTTTTGTTACTTAGCTGGAGTATTTTGTGATCCTCATCCACTAAGGATCATAACAAATAATCTCAGAAATCCTATAAGGACCAATAAACCGAGGCTTAAACTTAGGGGAAGAAACCTTCATAGGAACATGACGGGAAGACAACCAGACCAGATCCCCAACCCAAAGCCGGGAACCAACACACCGACGACGGTTAGCAAAACGTTGAGCCTCCTCCTGAGACAACACCGAATTGTCCACCACATGAGCCCAAATCTGCTGCAACCTGTCAACCACAGAATCCACACCAGGACAGTCAGAAGGCTCAACCTGCCCCGAAGAAAAACGAGGATGAAAACCAAAATTAGAAAAGAAGGGCGAAACCAAGGTAGCCGAACTAGCCCGATTATTAAGGGCAAACTCGGCCAATGGCAAGAAAGCCACCCAATCATCCTGATCAGCAGACACAAAGCATCTCAAATAAGTTTCCAAAGTCTGATTAGTTCGCTCGGTCTGGCCATTTGTCTGAGGATGAAATGCAGAAGAAAAAGACAAATCAATGCCCAGCCTAGCACAGAAGGCCCGCCAAAACCTAGAAACAAACTGGGAACCTCTGTCGGACACAATATTCTCCGGAATACCATGCAAACGAACCACATGCTGAAAAAACAACGGAACCAAATCAGAAGAGGAAGGCAATTTAGGCAAAGGCACCAAATGAACCATCTTAGAGAACCGGTCACAAACAACCCAGATAACCAACATCCTCTGGGAAACCGGAAGATCAGAAATAAATTCCATAGAAATATGCGTCCAGGGCCTCTCAGGGACCGGCAAAGGCAAAAGCAACCCACTAGCACGGGAACAACAAGGCTTGGCCAGCGCGCAAGTCCCACAGGACTGCACAAAAGAATGCACATCACGTGACAAAGAAGGCCACCAAAAGGACCTACCAACCAAATCTCTGGTACCAAAAATACCAGGATGGCCAGCCAACACAGAACAATGAACCTCAGAAATCACTCTACTAGTCCATCTATCAGGAACAAACAGTTTCCCCACTGGACAGCGGTCAGGTTTGTCAGCCTGAAATTCCTGAAGAACCCGTCGTAAATCAGGGGAAATGGCAGAAAGGACCACCCCTTCTTTCAGAATGCTGACCGGTTCAAGGACCTCAGGAGAATCAGGCAAAAAACTCCTAGAGAGGGCATCAGCCTTAATATTCTTAGAACCCGGAAGATACGAGACCACAAAATCAAAACGGGAAAAAAACAAGGACCATCGAGCCTGTCTAGGATTCAGCCGTCTGGCAGACTCGAGGTAAATCAGATTTTTATGATCGGTCAAGACCACAATATGGTGCTTAGCTCCCTCAAGCCAATGTCGCCACTCCTCAAACGCCCACTTCATACTCAACAACTCCCAATTGCCGACATCATAATTGCGTTCAGGAGGCGAAAACTTACGAGAAAAGAAGGCACACGGTTTCATCAAGGAACCAACAGGATCCCTCTGAGACAAAACGGCCCCTGCCCCAATCTCAGAAGCGTCAACCTCAACCTGAAACGGAAGAGAAACATCCAGTTGACGCAACACCGGGGCAGAAGTAAATCGGCGTTTAAGCTCCTGAAAGGCAGAGACAGCCGCAGAGGACCAATTCGTCACATCAGCGCCTTTCTTCGTCAAATCGGTCAAGGGTTTAACCACACTGGAGAAGTTAGCAATGAAACGGCGATAAAAATTAGCAAAGCCCAAAAATTTCTGAAGGCTCTTCACGGATGTGGGTTGAATCCAATCATGAATGGCCTGAACCTTAACCGGATCCATCTCCATAGATGAGGGAGAAAAAATGAAGCCCAAAAAAGAAACCTTCTGCACTCCAAAGAGACACTTAGACCCCTTCACAAACAAAGCATTATCACGAAGGATCTGAAATACCATCCTGACCTGTTCCACATGAGACTCCCAATCATCGGAAAAAATTAAAATGTCATCTAAATATACAATCATGAATTTATCAAGATAAGTCCGGAAGATATCGTGCATGAAGGACTGAAAAACAGATGGAGCATTAGAGAGCCCGAATGGCATCACAAGGTATTCAAAATGGCCTTCGGGCGTATTAAACGCAGTTTTCCATTCATCACCCTGCTTAATACGAACAAGATTATATGCCCCCCGAAGGTCAATCTTCGTAAAACAACTAGCCCCCTTAATCCTAGCAAACAAATCGGAAAGCAGAGGTAAAGGGTATTGAAACTTGATCGTGATCTTATTCAAGAGGCGATAATCAATACAGGGTCTCAAGGAGTCATCCTTCTTAGCAACAAAAAAAAATCCCGCTCCCAACGGTGAAGAAGATGGCCGAATATGCCCTTTCTCCAAAGACTCCTTAACATAATTCCGCATGGCGGTATGTTCAGGCACAGACAGGTTGAAAAGTCGGCCCTTAGGAAACTTACAGTCTGGAATCAAGTCAATCGCACAATCACAGTCCCTATGCGGTGGAAGGGAACTGGACTTGGGCTCATCGAATACATCCTGAAAATCAGACAAAAACTCTGGAACTTCAGAAGAGGAGGAAGAGGAGATTGACATCAAAGGAACGTCATTATGAACCCCCTGACAACCCCAGCTAGTCACAGACATAGACTTCCAATCCAACACAGGATTATGTACCTGCAACCACGGAAAACCCAGCACAATAGCATCATGCAAATTATGCAACACCAGAAAATGACAATCTTCCTGATGGGCTGGCGCCATGCACATGGTCACCTGTGTCCAAAACTGGGGCTTATTTTTAGCCAAAGGTGTAGCATCAATGCCCCTTAAAGGAATAGGGTTCTGCAAAGACTGCAAGGGGAAACCACAACGCCTGGCAAACTCAAAGTCCATTAAGTTCAAGGCGGCGCCTGAATCCACAAACGCCATGACAGAAAATGATAACAATGAGCAAATCAAGGTCACAGATAACAGAAATTTAGGTTGTACAGTACTGATGGTAAATGAACTAGCGATCCTCTTTGTACGCTTAGGGCAGACTGAAATGACATGAGAAGCATCGCCACAATAAAAACACAACCTATTCTGATGTCTGAATCCTTGTTGTTCTGTTCTAGGCAGAATCCTATCACACTGCATTGACTCAGGCATCTGCTCTGAGGACAACGCCACAGCGCGCACAGTTCTGCGCTCCCGCAAGCGCCGATCAACCTGAATGGCCATAGACATAGAATCACTCAGACCGAAAGGCGTGGGAAACCCCACCATAACATCTTTAACGGATTCAGAAAGACCCTTTCTGAAAATTGCCGCCAAAGCATCATCATTCCATTTAGTCAACACAGACTGTTATGGTTCTCAATGGCAAGAGAACATAGCCCAGCAAACGTAAGTACTAGCTCTTGGAAGGATGGAAACTAAACTGACCATGAACTAAACCTGCCGCACAACTAACAGTAGCCGGGTAGCGTTGCCTACGTTTTTTATCCCTAGACGCCCAGCGCCGGCCGGAGGACTAACTAATCCTGGCAGAGGAAAATATAGTCCTGGCTCACCTCTAGAGAAATTTCCCCGATAGGCAGACAGAGGCCCCCACATATATTGGCGGTGATTTTAGATGAAATGACAAACGTAGTATGAAAATAGGTTTAGCAAAATTGAGGTCCGCTTACTAGATAGCAGGAAGACAGAAAGGGCACTTTCATGGTCAGCTGAAAACCCTATCAAAATACCATCCTGAAATTACTTTAAGACTCTAGTATTAACTCATAACATCAGAGTGGCAATTTCAGATCACAAGAGCTTTCCAGACACAGAAACGAAACTACAGCTGTGAACTGGAACAAAATGCAAAAACAAACGAGGACTAAAGTCCAACTTAGCTGGGAGTTGTCTAGCAGCAGGAACATGCACAGAAAGGCTTCTGATTACAATGTTGACCGGCATGGAAGTGACAGAGGAGCAAGGTTAAATAGCGACTCCCACATCCTGATGGAAACAGGTGAACAGAGGGGATGATGCACACCAGTTCAATTCCACCAGTGGCCACCGGGGGAGCCCAAAATCCAATTTCACAACAGTACCCCCCCCTCAAGGAGGGGGCACCGAACCCTCACCAGAACCACCAGGGCGATCAGGATGAGCCCTATGAAAGGCACGGACCAGATCGGAGGCATGAACATCAGAGGCAGTCACCCAAGAATTATCCTCCTGACCGTATCCCTTCCATTTGACCAGATACTGGAGTTTCCGTCTGGAAACACGGGAGTCCAAGATTTTTTCCACAACGTACTCCAACTCGCCCTCAACCAACACCGGAGCAGGAGGCTCAACGGAAGGCACAACCGGTACCTCATACCTGCGCAACAATGACCGATGAAAAACATTATGAATAGAAAAAGATGCAGGGAGGTCCAAACGGAAGGACACAGGGTTAAGAATCTCCAATATCTTGTACGGGCCGATGAACCGAGGCTTAAACTTAGGAGAAGAAACCCTCATAGGGACAAAACGAGAAGACAACCACACCAAGTCCCCAACACAAAGCCGAGGACCAACCCGACGCCGGCGGTTGGCAAAAAGCTGAGTCTTCTCCTGGGACAACTTCAAATTGTCCACTACCTGCCCCCAAATCTGATGCAACCTCTCCACCACAGCATCCACTCCAGGACAATCCGAAGATTCCACCTGACCAGAAGAAAATCGAGGATGAAACCCCGAATTACTGAAAAAAGGAGACACCAAGGTGGCAGAGCTGGCCCGATTATTGAGGGCAAACTCCGCTAAAGGCAAAAAAGCAACCCAATCATCCTGATCTGCAGACACAAAACACCTCAAATATGTCTCCAAGGTCTGATTCATCCGCTCGGTCTGGCCATTAGTCTGAGGATGGAAAGCAGATGAGAAAGACAAATCTATGCCCATCCTAGCACAGAATGCTCGCCAAAATCTAGACACGAATTGGGTTCCTCTGTCAGAAACGATATTCTCCGGAATACCATGCAAACGGACCACATTTTGAAAAAACAGAGGAACCAACTCGGAAGAAGAAGGCAACTTAGGCAGGGGAACCAAATGGACCATCTTAGAGAAACGGTCACACACCACCCAGATGACAGACATCTTCTGAGAAACAGGAAGATCCGAAATAAAATCCATCGAGATGTGCGTCCAGGGCCTCTTCGGGATAGGCAAGGGCAACAACAATCCACTAGCCCGAGAACAACAAGGCTTGGCCCGAGCACAAACGTCACAAGACTGCACAAAGCCTCGCACATCTCGAGACAGGGAAGGCCACCAGAAGGACCTTGCCACCAAATCCCTGGTACCAAAGATTCCAGGATGACCTGTCAACGCAGAAGAATGAACCTCAGAAATGACTTTACTGGTCCAATCATCAGGAACAAACAGTCTACCAGGTGGGCAACGATCAGGTCTATCCGCCTGAAACTCCTGCAAGGCCCGCCGCAGGTCTGGAGAAACGGCAGACAATATCACTCCATCCTTAAGGATACCTGTAGGTTCAGAGTTACCAGGGGAGTCAGGCTCAAAACTCCTAGAAAGGGCATCCGCCTTAACATTCTTAGAACCCGGCAGGTAGGACACCACAAAATTAAACCGAGAGAAAAACAACGACCAGCGCGCCTGTCTAGGATTCAGGCGTCTGGCGGACTCAAGATAAATTAGATTTTTGTGGTCGGTCAATACCACCACCTGATGTCTAGCCCCCTCAAGCCAATGACGCCACTCCTCAAAAGCCCACTTCATGGCCAAAAGCTCCCGATTCCCAACATCATAATTCCGCTCGGCGGGCGAAAATTTACGCGAGAAAAAGGCACAAGGTCTCATCACGGAACAATCGGAACTTCTCTGCGACAAAACTGCCCCAGCTCCGATTTCAGAAGCGTCGACCTCAACCTGAAAAGGAAGAGCAACATCAGGCTGACGCAACACAGGGGCGGAAGAAAAGCGGCGCTTAAGCTCCCGAAAGGCCTCCACAGCAGCAGGGGACCAATCAGCAACATCAGCACCCTTCTTAGTCAGATCAGTCAATGGTTTAACAACATCAGAAAAACCAGCAATAAATCGACGATAAAAGTTAGCAAAGCCCAAAAATTTCTGAAGACTCTTAAGAGAAGAGGGTTGCGTCCAATCACAAATAGCCTGAACCTTGACAGGATCCATCTCGATGGAAGAGGGGGAAAAAATATATCCCAAAAAGGAAATCTTTTGAACCCCAAAAACGCACTTAGAACCCTTCACACACAAGGAATTAGACCGCAAAACCTGAAAAACCCTCCTGACCTGCTGGACATGAGAGTCCCAGTCATCCGAAAAAATCAAAATATCATCCAGATACACAATCAAAAATTTATCCAAATAATCACGGAAAATGTAATGCATAAAGGACTGAAAGACTGAAGGGGCATTTGAAAGACCAAAAGGCATCACCAAATACTCAAAGTGGCCCTCGGGCGTATTAAATGCGGTCTTCCACTCATCCCCCTGCTTAATTCGCACCAAATTATACGCCCCACGGAGATCTATCTTAGAGAACCACTTGGCCCCTTCTATGCGAGCAAACAAATCAGTCAGCAGTGGCAACGGATATTGATATTTAACCGTGATTTTATTCAAAAGCCGATAATCAATACACGGTCTCAAAGAGCCATCTTTCTTAGCCACAAAGAAAAAACCGGCTCCTAAGGGAGATGACGAAGGACGAATATGTCCCTTTTCCAAGGACTCCTTTATATATTCTCGCATAGCAGCATGTTCAGGCACAGACAGATTAAATAAACGACCCTTAGGGTATTTACTACCCGGAATCAAATCTATGGCACAATCGCACTCCCGGTGCGGAGGTAATGAACCAAGCTTAGGTTCTTCAAAAACGTCACGATATTCAGTCAATAATTCAGGAATCTCAGAGGGAATAGATGATGAAATGGAAACCACAGGTACGTCCCCATGCGTCCCCTTACAACCCCAGCTTAACACAGACATAGCTTTCCAGTCAAGGACTGGGTTATGAGATTGCAGCCATGGCAATCCAAGCACCAACACATCATGTAGGTTATACAGCACAAGAAAGCGAATAATTTCCTGATGATCCGGATTTATCCGCATAGTTACTTGTGTCCAGTATTGTGGTTTATTACTAGCCAATGGGGTGGAGTCAATCCCCTTCAGGGGTATAGGAGTTTCAAGAAGCTCCAAATCATACCCACAGCGTTTGGCAAAGGACCAATCCATAAGACTCAAAGCGGCGCCAGAGTCGACATAGGCATCCGCGGTAATAGATGATAAAGAACAAATCAGGGTTACAGATAGAATAAACTTAGACTGTAAAGTGCCAATTGAAACAGACCTATCAAGCTTCTTAGTACGCTTAGAGCATGCTGATATAACATGAGTTGAATCACCGCAATAGAAGCACAACCCATTTTTTCGTCTTAAATTCTGCCGTTCACTTCTGGACAGAATTCTATCACATTGCATATTCTCTGGCGTCTTCTCAGAAGACACCGCCAAATGGTGCACAGGTTTGCGCTCCCGCAGACGCCTATCGATCTGGATAGCCATTGTCATGGACTCATTCAGACCCGCAGGCACAGGGAACCCCACCATAACATCCTTAATGGCATCAGAGAGACCCTCTCTGAAATTCGCCGCCAGGGCGCACTCATTCCACTGAGTAAGCACAGCCCATTTACGGAATTTCTGGCAGTATATTTCAGCTTCGTCTTGCCCCTGAGATAGGGACATCAAGGCCTTTTCCGCCTGAAGCTCTAACTGAGGTTCCTCATAAAGCAACCCCAAGGCCAGAAAAAACGCATCCACATTGAGCAACGCAGGATCCCCTGGAGCCAATGCAAAAGCCCAATCCTGAGGGTCGCCCCGGAGCAAGGAAATCACAATCCTGACCTGCTGAGCAGGATCTCCAGCAGAGCGAGATTTCAGGGACAAAAACAACTTGCAATTATTTTTGAAATTTTGAAAGCAAGATCTATTCCCCGAGAAAAATTCAGGCAAAGGAATTCTAGGTTCAGATATAGGAACATGAACAACAAAATCTTGTAAATTTTGAACTTTCGTGGTGAGATTATTCAAACCTGCAGCTAAACTCTGAATATCCATTTTAAACAGGTGAACACAGAGCCATTCCAGGATTAGAAGGAGAGAGAGAGAAAGGCTGCAATATAGGCAGACTTGCAAGAGATTCAATTACAAGCACACTCAGAACTGAAGGGAAGGGAAAAAAAAAAAAAAATCTTCAGCAGACTTCTCTTTTCTCTCCTTTCTCTGTCAATTAATTTAACCCTTTTTGGGCCGGTCAAACTGTTATGGTTCTCAATGGCAAGAGAACATAGCCCAGCAAACATAAGTACTAGCTCTTGGAAGGATGGAAACTAAACTGACCATGAACTAAACCTGCCGCACAACTAACAGTAGCCGGGTAGCGTTGCCTACGTTTTTTATCCCTAGACGCCCAGCGCCGGCCGGAGGACTAACTAATCCTGGCAGAGGAAAATATAGTCCTGGCTCACCTCTAGAGAAATTTCCCCGATAGGCAGACAGAGGCCCCCACATATATTGGCGGTGATTTTAGATGAAATGACAAACGTAGTATGAAAATAGGTTTAGCAAAATTGAGGTCCGCTTACTAGATAGCAGGAAGACAGAAAGGGCACTTTCATGGTCAGCTGAAAACCCTATCAAAATACCATCCTGAAATTACTTTAAGACTCTAGTATTAACTCATAACATCAGAGTGGCAATTTCAGATCACAAGAGCTTTCCAGACACAGAAACGAAACTACAGCTGTGAACTGGAACAAAATGCAAAAACAAACGAGGACTAAAGTCCAACTTAGCTGGGAGTTGTCTAGCAGCAGGAACATGCACAGAAAGGCTTCTGATTACAATGTTGACCGGCATGGAAGTGACAGAGGTGCAAGGTTAAATAGCGACTCCCACATCCTGATGGAAACAGGTGAACAGAGGGGATGATGCACACCAGTTCAATTCCACCAGTGGCCACCGGGGGAGCCCAAAATCCAATTTCACAACAACAGACCATTTTCTCAATTTCTGACAATACAATTCTGCCGCTTCTTGACCCTGAAACAGGGCCAACAAGGTCTTCTCCGCTTGATCCACAGAATTTGGTTCATCACATAATAATCCTAAAGCCTGAAAAAAGGCGTCTACATTAAGCAAGGCCGGATTCCCAGATTCCAGGGAAAATGCCCAATCCTGAGGATCGCCATGCAGCAGGGAGATGACAATTTTAACCTGCTGAATGGAATCACCAGAGGATCGAGGTTTTAGAGCAAAAAACAGTTTACAGTTGTTTTTAAAACACAAAAATTTGGACCTGTCCCCAAAAAACAAATCAGGAGTAGGAATCTTAGGCTCTAAAACTGGAGTCTGAACAATATAATCAGAAATATCCTGTACCCTAGCAGCAAGCTGGTCTACACGAGAAGCTAATCCCTGAACATCCATGCTAGCACAAGACTCCTCAGCCACCCAGAAAAAAAGAGGGAAGGAAAGACAAAACAGACTACAGAACAAAAAAATGGCTCAACACCTTTCTTCCCTTCTTCTGAGATGCATTTAACTCATTATTGGCCAGTTGTACTGTTATGATCCGGTGACCTTGGAGCCGCAAGAGACTTTCTCTGGAGTAGGTGGAACCTGTACTGACCGCAAACCCTAAACTGACACCGCAACTAGAAGTAGCCGTGGGGTGTACCTAACACATCCTAGACACCTCGACACAGCCAGAGAACTAAATACCCCTATAGATGGAAATGGGAATTCTATCTTGCCTCAGAGCAGAACCCCAAAGGATAGGTAGCCCCCGACAAATATTGACTGTGAGTTTTAGAGGAAAGACACACGCAGGCAGAAAGGATTTAGCAAAAGAGGCCACTCTAGCTAAATAGAAAAGGATAGGATAGAATACTAAGCGGTCAGTATTAAAACCCTAAAAATATCCACAGCAGATAATACAAAAATTCCACCATCTAACTAAAGACATGGAATGTATATCTGCATCTCCTGAGAATCCAACTTGACTGAAAAAATCCAAACACAGTCTAAGCTGGACAAGAAAAAACAATGAATAGTACTGAATAGTAAAGCACACAGCATGTGTGTTGCAGAAACAAAACCCAGAGACTTATCTTGGCTGATTTGGCAGCAGGGCAGGAGGAACCAGACAGAGATGTAAAACCTCCAAGAACAATGGACAACTGGCAAGGGCTAATAGATCCTGCAAACCTAACTACCCAGAGAGAGCTGGAATCAGCAGGGACACCTGCTCAGGATTGCAACCCAGGGATAACTGTATTACCACCAACAACCACCGGAGGGAACCCAAGAGCAGAATTCACAACAGAAAAGACACTAAAAGGTGAACATACTGCAGAGAGTGTGCAGGAAAGCAGAGCACAGGAGAGAATTACCAGAAGGAGATCAGCCAGGAACAAGCTGCTCCTTTCTGACGCGCAGAAGCCGGTAGCCAGGAACACCGAGGGAGCAACTGTCTCTAAGCCTTGCTCCAGAGACCGGCAGGACAGTCAATTCCAAGTTGGCTGCCTGACCTTAATGCCTAAGAAGACACGGTGGCAACTTGTGGGGGTCGGGGCGTCTCTAGGGTCCCTATAAACAAGCCTCAGGCCATCAGTCATACGGGTTTGTCCTATCCGTACCATCTGGGGGACAGAGAGGAAGAAATAACATCCAGAACATCTACAAGAGTTGTGAAGACCTTACCGGGAAGCTCAGCAGGGAGGCACTACAACACACAGGCGCTAGAAGGAAGGCTACTGATTTCCACCTGGATAAGGGGACTCTGGAATTGCCTTCAGACCGACCGGACTCTGCCTGCCCTGTCATCTGGCGCTCCGGGCTGAGGATACCATCTGAAGTCTTCAGAAAACAAGGTAAAAGACTGCAAACCTGTCTCCTCGTTCTTTACTGCACCTTGCCCATATATAAACTCTTTTACTGGACACCCCTGAGGACCACGGACCGGGTCAGCCACCGTAACATCCCCTGTTATGGTTCTCAATGGCAAGAGAACATAGCCCAGCATACATAGGAACTAGCTCTTGGAAGGATGGAAACTTAAACTGACCATGAACTAAACCTGCCGCACAACTAACAGTAGCCGGGTAGCGTAGCCTGCGTTTTATCCCTAGACGCCCAGCGCCGGCCGGAGGACTAACTAATCCTGGCAGAGGAAAATATAGTCCTGGCTCACCTCTAGAGAAATTTCCCCGAAAGGCAGACAGAGGCCCCCACATATATTGGCGGTGATTTAAGATGAAAATGACAAATGTAGTATGAAAATAGGTTTAGCAAAATCGAGGTCCGCTTACTAGATAGCAGGAAGACAGAAAGGGTACTTTCATGGTCAGCTGAAAACCCTATCAATACACCATCCTGAAATTACTTTAAGACTCTAGTATTAACTCATAACATCAGAGTGGCAATTTCAGATCACAAGAGCTTTCCAGACACAGAAACGAAACTGCAGCTGTGAACTGGAACAAAATGCAAAAAACAAACAAGGACAAAAGTCCGACTTAGCTGGAAGTTGTCTGGTAGCAGGAACATGCACAGAAAGGCTTCTGATTACAATGTTGACCGGCATGGAAGTGACAGAGGAGCAAGGTTAAATAGCGACTCCCACATCCTGATGGGAACAGGTGAACAGAGGGGATGATGCACACAAGTTCAATTCCACCAGTGGCCACCGGGGGAGCCCAAAATCCAATTTCACAACAGTACCCCCCCCTCAAGGAGGGGGCACCGAACCCTCACCAGAACCACCAGGGCGATCAGGATGAGCCCTATGAAAGGCACGGACCAGATCGGAGGCATGAACATCAGAGGCAGTCACCCAAGAATTATCCTCCTGACCGTATCCCTTCCATTTGACCAGATACTGGAGTTTCCGTCTGGAAACACGGGATTCCAAGATTTTTTCCACAACGTACTCCAACTCGCCCTCAACCAACACCGGAGCAGGAGGCTCAACGGAAGGCACAACCGGTACCTCATACCTGCGCAACAATGACCGATGAAAAACATTATGAATAGAAAAAGATGCAGGGAGGTCCAAACGGAAGGACACAGGGTTAAGAATCTCCAATATCTTGTACGGGCCGATGAACCGAGGCTTAAACTTAGGAGAAGAAACCCTCATAGGGACAAAACGAGAAGACAACCACACCAAGTCCCCGACACAAAGCCGAGGACCAACCCGACGCCGGCGGTTGGCAAAAAGCTGAGTCTTCTCCTGGGACAACTTCAAATTGTCCACCACCTGCCCCCAAATCTGATGCAACCTCTCCACCACAGCATCCACTCCAGGACAATCCGAAGATTCCACCTGACCGGAGGAAAATCGAGGATGAAACCCCGAATTACAGAAAAAAGGAGACACCAAGGTGGCAGAGCTGGCCCGATTATTGAGGGCAAACTCCGCTAAAGGCAAAAAAGCAACCCAATCATCCTGATCTGCAGACACAAAACACCTCAAATATGTCTCCAAAGTCTGATTCGTCCGCTCGGTCTGGCCATTAGTCTGAGGATGGAAAGCAGACGAGAAAGACAAATCTATGCCCATCCTAGCACAGAATGCCCGCCAAAATCTAGACACGAATTGGGTTCCTCTGTCAGAAACGATATTCTCCGGAATACCATGCAAACGAACCACATTTTGAAAAAACAGAGGAACCAACTCGGAAGAAGAAGGCAACTTAGGCAGGGGAACCAAATGGACCATCTTAGAGAAACGGTCACACACCACCCAGATGACAGACATCTTCTGAGAAACAGGAAGATCCGAAATAAAATCCATCGAGATGTGCGTCCAAGGCCTCTTCGGGATGTCCAAGGCCTCTTCGGGATAGGCAAGGGCAACAACAATCCACTAGCCCGAGAACAACAAGGCTTGGCCCGAGCACAAACGTCACAAGACTGCACAAAGCCTCGTACATCTCGTGACAGGGAAGGCCACCAGAAGGACCTTGCCACCAAATCCCTGGTACCAAAGATTCCAGGATGACCTGCCAACGCAGAAGAATGAACCTCAGAAATGACTTTACTGGTCCAATCATCAGGAACAAACAGTCTACCAGGTGGGCAACGATCAGGTCTATCCGCCTGAAAATCCTGCAAGGCCCGCCGCAGGTCTGGAGAAACGGCAGACAATATCACTCCATCCTTAAGGATACCTGTAGGTTCAGAATTACCAGGGGAGTCAGGCTCAAAACTCCTAGAAAGGGCATCCGCCTTAACATTCTTAGAACCCGGTAGGTATGACACCACAAAATTAAACCGAGAGAAAAACAACGACCAGCGCGCCTGTCTAGGATTCAGGCGTCTGGCGGACTCAAGATAAATTAAATTTTTGTGGTCGGTCAATACCACCACCTGATGTCTAGCCCCCTCAAGCCAATGACGCCACTCCTCAAAAGCCCACTTCATGGCCAAAAGCTCCCGATTCCCAATATCATAATTCCGCTCGGCGGGCGAAAATTTACGAGAAAAAAAAGCACAAGGTTTCATCACGGAGCAGTCGGAACTTCTTTGCGACAAAACCGCCCCAGCTCCGATTTCAGAAGCGTCGACCTCAACCTGAAAAGGAAGAGCAACATCAGGCTGACGCAACACAGGGGCGGAAGAAAAGCGGCGCTTAAGCTCCCGAAAGGCCTCCACAGCAGCAGGGGACCAATCAGCAACATCAGCACCCTTCTTATTCAAATCAGTCAATGGTTTAACAACATCAGAAAAACCAGCAATAAATCGACGATAAAAGTTAGCAAAGCCCAAAAATTTCTGAAGACTCTTAAGATAAGAGGGTTGCGTCCAATCACAAATAGCCCGAACCTTGACAGGATCCATCTCGATGGAAGAGGGGGAAAAAATGTATCCCAAGAAGGAAATATTTTGAACCCCAAAAACGCACTTAGAACCCTTTACACACAAGGAATTAGACCGCAAAACCTGAAAAACCCTCCTGACCTGCTGGACATGAGAGTCCCAGTCATCCGAAAAAATCAGAATATCATCCAGATACACGATCATAAATTTATCCAAATAATCACGGAAAATGTCATGCATAAAGGACTGAAAGACTGAAGGGGCATTTGAAAGGCCAAAAGGCATCACCAAACACTCAAAGTGGCCCTCGGGCGTATTAAATGCGGTTTTCCACTCATCCCCCTGCTTAATTCGCACCAAATTATACGCCCCACGGAGATCTATCTTAGAGAACCACTTGGCCCCCTTTATGCGAGCAAACAAATCAGTCAGCAGTGGCAACGGATATTGATATTTAACCGTGATTTTATTCAAAAGCCGATAATCAATACACGGCCTCAAAGAGCCATCTTTCTTAGACACAAAGAAAAAACCGGCTCCTAAGGGAGATGACGAAGGACGAATATGTCCCTTTTCCAAGGACTCCTTTATATATTCTCGCATAGCAGCATGTTCAGGCACAGACAGATTAAACAAACGACCCTTAGGGTATTTACTACCCGGAATCAAATCTATGGCACAATCGCACTCCCGGTGCGGAGGTAATGAACCAAGCTTAGGTTCTTCAAAAACGTCACGATAGTCAGACAAGAATTCAGGAATCTCAGAGGGAATAGATGACGAAATGGAAACCAAAGGTACGTCCCCATGCATCCCCTTACATCCCCAGCTTAACACAGACATAGCGTTCCAGTCGAGGACTGGGTTATGAGATTGCAGCCATGGCAATCCAAGCACCAACACATCATGTAGATTATACAGCACAAGAAAGCGAATAATCTCCTGATGATCCGGATTAATTCGCATAGTTACTTGTGTCCAGTATTGTGGTTTATTACTAGCCAATGGGGTGGAGTCAATCCCCTTCAGAGGTATAGGAGTTTCAAGAGGCTCTAAATCATACCCACAGCGTTTGGCAAAGGACCAATCCATAAGACTCAAAGCGGCGCCAGAGTCGACATAGGCATCCGCGGTAATAGATGATAAAGAACAAATCAGGGTCACAGATAGAATAAACTTAGACTGAAAAGTGCCAATTGAAACTGACTTATCAAGCTTCTTAGTACGCTTAGAGCATGCTGATATAACATGAGTTGAATCACCACAATAAAAGCACAACCCATTTTTTCGTCTAAAATTCTGCCGTTCGCTTCTGGACAGAATTCTATCACATTGCATATTCTCTGGCGTCTTCTCAGTAGACACCGCCAAATGGTGCACAGGTTTGTGCTCCCGCAGACGTCTATCGATCTGGATAGCCATTGTCATGGACTCATTCAGACCCGCAGGCACAGGGAACCCCACCATAACATCCTTAACGGCATCAGAGAGACCCTCTCTGAAATTCGCCGCCAGGGCGCACTCATTCCACTGAGTAAGCACAGACCATTTACGGAATTTTTGGCAGTATATTTCAACTTCATCTTGCCCCTGAGATAGGTACATCAAGGCTTTTTCCGCCTGAAGCTCTAAATGAGGTTCCTCATAAAGCAACCCCAAGGCCAGAAAAAACGCATCCACATTGAGCAACGCAGGATCCCCTGGAGCCAATGCAAAAGCCCAATCTTGAGGGTCGCCCCGGAGCAAGGAAATCACAATCCTGACCTGCTGAGCAGGATCTCCAGCAGAGCGAGATTTCAGGGACAAAAACAACTTGCAATTATTTTTGAAATTTTGAAAGCAAGATCTATTCCCCGAGAAAAATTCAGGCAAAGGAATTCTAGGTTCAGATATAGGAACATGAACAACAAAATCTTGTAAATTTTGAACTTTCGTGGTGAGATTATTCAAACCTGCAGCTAAACTCTGAATATCCATTTTAAACAGGTGAACACAGAGCCATTCCAGGATTAGAAGGAGAGAGAGAGAGGAAGGCTGCAATATAGGCAGACTTGCAAGTGATTCAATTGAAAGCACACTCAGAACTGAAGGAAAAAAAAAAAAAAAAATTTTCAGCAGACTTCTTTTTTCTCTCCTTTCTCTGCCAATTAATTTAACCCTTTGTGGGCCGGTCAAACTGTTATGGTTCTCAATGGCAAGAGAACATAGCCCAGCATACATAGGAACTAGCTCTTGGAAGGATGGAAACTTAAACTGACCATGAACTAAACCTGCCGCACAACTAACAGTAGCCGGGTAGCGTAGCCTGCGTTTTATCCCTAGACGCCCAGCGCCGGCCGGAGGACTAACTAATCCTGGCAGAGGAAAATATAGTCCTGGCTCACCTCTAGAGAAATTTCCCCGAAAGGCAGACAGAGGCCCCCACATATATTGGCGGTGATTTAAGATGAAAATGACAAACGTAGTATGAAAATAGGTTTAGCAAAATCGAGGTCCGCTTACTAGATAGCAGGAAGACAGAAAGGGTACTTTCATGGTCAGCTGAAAACCCTATCAATACACCATCCTGAAATTACTTTAAGACTCTAGTATTAACTCATAACATCAGAGTGGCAATTTCAGATCACAAGAGCTTTCCAGACACAGAAACGAAACTGCAGCTGTGAACTGGAACAAAATGCAAAAAACAAACAAGGACAAAAGTCCGACTTAGCTGGAAGTTGTCTGGTAGCAGGAACATGCACAGAAAGGCTTCTGATTACAATGTTGACCGGCATGGAAGTGACAGAGGAGCAAGGTTAAATAGCGACTCCCACATCCTGATGGGAACAGGTGAACAGAGGGGATGATGCACACAAGTTCAATTCCACCAGTGGCCACCGGGGGAGCCCAAAATCCAATTTCACAACAATCCCCTGAACCGCAGGACCCGGTGCCGAGTACCCAATTTCCCTACTCTGGGGGCGATCCATTTTGGCGTCACGAACAGGATCTACTTAAGCCTGAAAATCGGGTCATGTGCACCTAAGAACTGTGCCAGAACTGTATTTGTGATTTGCTTAAAGACTGTGTGTTGCGATTTGCTGCCAAAATCTGCCATTGCCGCGCCGTGTGGAGCGCGAGGGGAGGAGCCATACCTTCGTGGGCAGAGCCAGCCGAAAAGAGCGCGAAGCAAGAAGACGGGTGCTGTGCTGCTGCCTGGAAAGCCGGAAGTAGAGACGCCGTGCAACAGAGCCGCCAGAAGAGACGCTGCAAAGTGCCGATTCCGGAGAGGAGCCCCGACTTCCACCAGGTTAGCAGAGGGGAGGAGCGGCCATGTCCGATCCGGGAAGGGAGGTAGCAGCGGTCACAGCCGCAGACTTAGAAGCGCCTCCAGGCCCCGCAATAGGTGCAGCCGCAGGCCTTGTACCGCCGCCGGGTCCCACAGAGCTTGCCGCTTCCATCAGCCAGCCGGACACTACCACGACTACAGCGGCCATAATGCCCTTCTCCATGCCATACATACCTGGAGCAGCCTGGCTCCCGCGATACTCTGGAGAATTGCCTACATTAACTGACTTTAAAGAAGGGATCTGCAGCCTGCTTGAGTTTTATCCCCTGACAGAGCCTCAGAAAGTTTACATGGTAACGGGCCAAATGTTTGGAGCGGCTCTGAGAGAAGTGAAGTCCTGGCCCACTGCGGATAAAAGAACTGTGCAGCAGGTCTTTGCAAAGCTTAAAACCACCTTTGACACCCGCACCGCTACAGAAATTAAATTGACGTTCTATGGGTGCAAGCAGAGGCCGCAGGATAGCTTACGGGACTATGCCCTTAATCTCCAGGAGGCACTGCGGGCAATCAAGCAGGATGATCCAAACAGCATGCAAGATGAGGATAAACTCTTAAAGGAGCGGTTCATCGAGGGGCTCTTGTGCAATCACCAAAGGGCCCAACTGCACCTCCTGGCCATGCAGAATCCTGACCTGACCTTTGCGCAATTTAAAGACAAGGCCATCCAAGTGCTACAGGAGTGACAGCCAACCCGTGCAGTACTTCCTAGGCGTCAAGCCCTCACGTACCACCAGGAGGTGGCGCCAGATCCTCAAGTTTCTGCCGAGGCCGATGCCCAGATCCTGGAAGACGATTCCCCTGCAGGACTACGCCTCCAGATGCAGGAGCTGACCAAGAGCGTTGCTGCCTTATCTCGGACCGTGCAGTGCCTACAGGCGGCCCCCAAGGAGAAGATCCAGGCCGGAGGATGTTCCCTGGCGACGACAGAGGAGGATCCCGCTGACCAGAGGCAGAGACGACGATCGCTTTCATCAGGACGTACGACCCATCTGCCGCCGCTGCAACCAGGCAGGCCACATTGCAAGGTACTGTCATTTAAACGAGCAACCCCTGGGGCAGAGGGCCAACCCCCAGGAGTAGGACGACCAGGCCCGCAAAACTGGAGAGCCAAGTACATTGGAGGACGACCTGTTCTCCCCATTGTGATCAACGGTATCCCCATGAACGCTTTGTTGGACACCGGTTCTCAGGTGACAACTATGCCTTACATCCTTTAGAAACGTTATTGGGAGGACACCGACATTACTCATGGCCCTGAAGATGATTTCACCATGGTAGCCAGTAAAGGTCAGCCATTGCCACAAGTAGGGTACAAAGAGGTCACCATTAAAGTGGGGCGTGTAGAATTGAAGACCCAAGGAATTGTGATTGTTGATATTGACCGATGTGAATGTAACCCCATGATGACCATTGGTACTAATGTCATAGAAAATTGTCTTGCAGAGGTTATTGTCTTGTTACAGCAGGTGGCAGAAACAGCTGGTTACAGTGAACAATGTGCCCTGCAGAAAGAAATCCGAGCTCTGATGCAGAGACAGCAGGTAGAACTGACTGGTGGAGAAATTGGCTGTGTCACTGTGAGTGATTCAATCCCCATTGCAATACCCCCCAGGAGCGAAATGTTAATATGGTGTCGGGCAGCAATAGGCCTCAGATGTAAAGACTATCAAGCCCTTGTAGAACCTGTGTATTCAGATAGTAGGCCCACCCTCCTAACAGCCAAAGGGGTGGTTGAAGTCCGCAAAGGGAGGGTGCCAGTACGTGTCCTTAACTGTGGAGAGGAAGAGGTCCACCTAACCAAATATGCCACACTTGCCAAATTGTTTGCTGTTGATAATAATGTGATACAGGCAACAGAACCCTTTGTCCTGTCCAACCAGGCGGAGGACAATGGCTCTGCAGGACAAACGGAAGATTGGTGTCAGAAATTACACGTGGGCACTGACTCTACCCCAACGCACCAAAAACAAGGGGCTTACAGGGTGGTTCATGAGTAGGTATTCAGCAAGCACCCCCTAGATTTTGGACAGGTAAAAGGGATTCAACATCATATCCCCACGGGAAATCATCCACCCATTAAAGAGAGATACCGTCCTGTACCCCCAGCTCATTATCAGTGTGCCAAAGACATGTTGCGAGAGATGAAGGAGGCTGCAGTAGTTAGAGACAGTTGTAGCCCCTGGGCAGCTCCATTAGTCCTCGTCAGGAAGAAGGATGGCACGATGAGGATGTGTGTTGATTATAGGCAGATAAACCGCATTACACATAAAGATGCATACCCACTGCCCAGAATAGAAGAGTCCTTGGCTGCTTTAAAATCTGCTAACTACTTCTCTACCTTGGATCTCACCAGTGGGTACTGGCAGGTTCCCGTAGCAGAGGCGGACAAGGAAAAGACGGCCTTCACCACACTGATGGGTCTCTGTGAATTCAACTACATGCCATTCGGACTGTGCAACGCCCCAGGAACGTTCCAGAGGATGATGGAGTGCTGTCTTGGACACAAGAATTTCGAAACCATCCTGCTGTACTTGGATGATGTCATCGTCTTCTCCAAAACCTATGAGGACCACCTGAAGCACCTGGCAGAGGTGTTCGAAGCTCTGTCCAACTTTGGCCTAAAGGTAAAACCGTCCAAATGTCATCTATTAAAGCCCAAAGTGCAATACCTGGGCCATGTGGTGAGTGCTGAATGAGTGGCCCCAGACCCTGACAAGGTCACTATGATCAGAGACTGGCCGAAGCCCAGCAACCTCCATGAAGTCCGACAGTTCCTTGGGTTGGTAGGCTACTACAGAAGATTCATCAAGGACTTCACCAAGAAAGCCGCCCCATTGCAAGACCTGTTAGTGGGCCAATCCAAGAAAACCAAGGGTAAGAATACCCCATTTGATAGGAACGACGGACTGGAGGGATCCTTCACTTGTTTGAAGTTGGCGCTGATGGGAGAAGAGGTACTGGCCTACCCTGAATATGACCAACCGTTTGTGCTGTATACGGATGCCAGCTACATGGGACTGGGAGCCGTATTGTCCCAGGTCCAGAAAGGCAAAGAGAGGGTAATTGCTTACGCCAGTGCAGCGCCCCAGAGTCCTGGTCGTTGCAGTATTGTCGCTCTGCCACAAAGGGGAGTGATGGTACGTCTGATGGCACTAAAAGAGTTCACCTGACCAGTCACACACTACACTTCACACTCCGGCCACCAGGGGGAGCAAAAGGTTCTATGTATTAGGCCACTCCTCACACTCTGGTAAAACTGGGAGTCGGATAGGAAGTTAGAGAGAAGCTGACTGGGTTTTGCCCAGGTAACATCTAGTGAGAGAGAGAGTTGCTTGGGAAGACTCAGGGAGGTCCCTGTCAGGGGTGGGATCCTGGCAGTGGCCTAGCACGAGACAGATCGTTACGGAGCCATGCCTGCACCTCATTGCGGCGGTATCCTAAGAAAGGACACGAAGCGAAGTATATTGTGGAGAAGTGAGAAACGAGATCACAGCACAAAGGAGATAGAACCAGGAGGAGTCGTGCCCCAAGATCGGCAACATCCTTCTGAGGCGCGTAGCCGGCGGCCGGAACGCCGAGGAAGTAATAGGCTCTATGCATTACTTTGAACTATGGCAGGGCATTTAACTCTAGGTTGGCTGTCTCACCTTTACACCTAATGAAGACAACGGAGGCAATTGTGGGAGAGGGGCGTCTCTAGGGTCCCTATAAAATAACTCCAGGCCTACCCCGTCATACGGGTGCGTCCTATCCAAACCATCTGGGGGACGGAGAGAAAGAACAGAAACATACACGACAGTTGTGAGGACTATCTCGTGGTGCTCAGCAGGGAGGTACTAGAACACACAGGCGCTAGTAGGAAGGCTACTGATTTCCACCTGCAAAGGGAACTCTGGATGTGCCTTCTGACCGGCCGGTCTCAGCCAGCCCTGTTAGCAGTGCTCTGGATTGCAGATGCCGAAACCTTCAGTAAAGAGGTAAAGAGACTGCAACCCTGTGTCCTCGTCATTTACTGCGACCTACACCATTACCGTCTACTCATCAAGTGAAGCTCTGGGGACATACTTCACCTGTGGGAAGTTACAACATCTAGCTGCTATTCCATCACCCCAGCGGACCCCTAGCAGCGTCGGTCACCCTGACCGAATACCACAGGTGGCGTCACGAACACTTGACAAACTTTCACCTACACCTTTATTTGGGCGCCCCTTAGCAGGGCCACGGACCGGGTCGGGCCACCGTGACACCCCTAGAACCGAGACCGAGGGACCCGGTACCGAGTACCCCGCTGCCCTGCATCTGGGGGCCGCTCCACCAGCAGGAAACTTCGTCCCACTGAAAGGAACCCTGACAACTACAGTTCCTTTAAGCTGGAGTTCCTCGCCATCGTTTGGGCAGTGACGGAGAGGTTCAAGCACTACCTGGCCTCAGAAAAATTCACCGTCTTCACGGACAACAATCCACTGACACACTTGGACACAGCAAAACTTGGTGCCTTGGAGCAGCGGTGGATGGCCGGTTGTCCAATTATGATTTCACCATCAAGTACCGGGCAGGACACAAGAATGTGAATGCCGATGCAATGTCCAGGATGCCCAACTTGCCAGAAACGGGAGAAGACTCGGAAGCACTCGAAGAAATAGAGTTGTCAGCTTTCCATCGCCCCAAGGTCACTCAGTATTCCCATCATGTGAGGAACGGGCGCAGGAACAAGCAGGACGCCATGCTGAATCCCCTGCCCCACCATGGATGGGCAGAAACCCAGGACAGTGACCCCGCGGTCCATCGGGTGAAAGAGCTGATGCAGGCAGGTTCACACCCTGGCCCGGATGATCCACAAGAGACGCAGCAACTGTGGAAGGGGAGAGGCAAGCTGTTTATCTACGATGGTAAGCTGTGCCGAAGAAGCATCGACCCACGCACCCATGGGTTGGTATGGCAGATAGTAGTCCCAAAGCAAGATGCGCCAATGGTTCTGGAAGCGTAACACGATGGAGCAGGACACTTCGGATGGAGGAAGTTGGAGAGTCTACTTCATGGAAGGTTCTACTGGGTTGGCATGAAGAAAGCCATTGAAAAGTGGTGCCGAGAGTGTGGCCTGTGTAGCCTATGCAGGAAGGACCGTGACAGTCAAAGGGCTTCTCTACAGCCCATCATCACCAAACGACCGCTCGAACTGGTCGCGCTAGATCATGTGAAGCTAACACTCAGCCGGTCAGGCTATGTCTATGCCCTAACCATCGTGGACCACTACTCTAGATTTCTGGTAGTTGTGCCTGTCAAAGATCTGACAGCAAGGACAGCAGCCAAAGCCTTCCAGCAGTACTACTGTAGACCACACGGATACCCGGAAAAGGTACTGACTGATCAAGGACCTGCCTTTGAAGCGGAAGTGTTCCAGGAATTCTGCAATTTATACGGGTGTAAAAAGATCAGAACGACACCGTATCACCCACAAACCAACGGGATGTGCGAAAAGATGAACCAAGTGGTAATCGACTTACTGAAGACCTTGCCTGTGGAGGAACGGAACATATGGCCAGCAAAGTTGCCCGACTTGGTAGACATGTACAACCACATCCCAGTGAAATCCACACACTGTACCCCAGCATACCTGATGAGAGGAAGATCCAGCAAGTTACCTGTTGATCTAGACATGGGGGTCCTAACCCCAAAAGATACCTCGCCAGATGCAGATTGGGATAAAGAAAGACAGCAAAGGTATCGCAACGTACAGGAATGCGTGGAAAGAAGTCTAGCCCAAGCCAGACAAAAACAAGAAAGGGACTACAACCAGCATGCTCCTGCAATTCCCTTGTCACCAGGTGAACAGGTGCTCAAACGGAAAAGGAGACTGCACAAACTTGACGACCAGTGGGAAGCAAAACCATATGCCATCCTGCCATCCAACTTTGACAATACAAAAGTCTGTCTCATCAGCAAAGATGGAGGAGAAACTTCGACAGCAATATCCAGAGACCACCTCAAAGTATGCCCTGACAAGTTGAGAGATAGAGAAACAGATCCAAGAACATCTCCACCCGTGGAAGAGGAGAAGGTGATACACACTGTTCTTGGAGACTTTCCCCAGTCTTTGACTCAAATAAATCAGGCCATCGTGGTACCTGTTTTGACGTTTCGTCAGCCGAAACCTCCGGAACCAAATGTGATGCCAGATCATCTTGAGCCAAGAGAGACTCTGCACCAACAGATTCCAACAGCCGATGCGATCCCAGCCGTAACTCAACAACAGCAGACTCCAACAGAGGACGCCATGCCAACAGTTGAATTGGCAAGTCCACCCTCTGCTGTCTGTAAATCTGCCATGCCTACAATTAGTAGAATCAGTCCTGAGAGCTCCAGCATACCAGTGCTACCTAGACTCACTAGAAGTGTAGCCAAAAGACAGTGCACTACACCAGCGATAGCAAGCACAGCAGACCGTGTTAGGTCACTAGCAACCCCTGCACTGCGGAGGTCTACACGTTGCACCAAAAATCAAACCCCAATTCAATACAAAACTTGGAAATATTAACGGTTGCTGCTGTTTGTTTGAAAATGTCTGTATATATATCTTTGTTACAGGTTTAAAATGGACAATGGAGTAATGGACAGTGAATTGCTCAAAAACTTTCATTATACTTTTAAAAGGGATCCCTTTGTTTACCCGGGATCCTTGCTGTTTCAAGTTTGCACTCACTGAACTGGGAGTCATGAACTGTGCATGACCAAGACTTTCGCAACGTTCAAGTGTCCTCACCTGTTGTGAATTCCGCTCTTGGGCTCCCTCCGGTGGTTGTAAGTAGCACTTTTGTGAGTTCTGCTCTTGGGCTCCCTCCGGTGGTTTTGAGTGGTATGGCTGCTTCTTGGATTTAGCATCAGCAGCTGCTTCCACTGATCGTCTTTCTGGCTTGGCTATTTTAGTCTGGCCTTATCCCTCAATCAATGCCAGTTGTCAATTATTCCTGCTTTGGAGTCACGGCTCTTTTGGATTTCCCTGACACTCTGACCTATTCAGCTAAGCTGGAAGCTCTGGGCAGCAGATTTTGCCCTCCACACCTTTAGTCAGGTGTGGAGATTTTTGCATTTCTCTGCGGTGGACTTTTTCTAGTTTTTATTACTGACCGCACAGTGATCTATCCTGTACTATCTATCTAGCTAGAAGTGGCCTCCTTTGCTAAATATTGTTTCATTCTATGTATGTCATTTCCTTCTCCACTCACAGTCATTATTTGTGGGGGGCTGTCTATCCTTTGGGGATTCTCTCTGAGGCAAGATAGCTTTCCTGTTTCTACCTTTAGGGGTAGCTAGTTCTCCGGCTGTGACGAGGTGTCCAGGGAGTGACAGGAACATCCCACGGCTACTTCTAGTGTTGTGTTAAGATCAGGAACTGCGGTCCGTATAGTTACCACCTGCTCAGAGCTAGTCGCATGTCGTTCCTAAATCACCAGTCCATAACAGTACAACTGGCCAAAAATGAGTTGAATGCATCTCAAAAGAAGGAAAAGAAAAAGAGTTCTGAGCCATTTTTTTTTTCTTTAGTCTGTTTTGTCTTTTTCCTTCGTCTTAATCTCTGGGTGGTTCAGGATTTGGGCGCGGGCATGGATGTTCAGGGTTTGTTTTCTCGTGTGGATCAGCTTGCTGCAAGAGTACAGAGTATCCAAGATTATGTTGTTCAGACTCCGGTTTTAGAGCCTAGAATTCCTACTCCAGATTTATTTTATGGGGATAGATCCAAGTTTTTGAACTTTAAAAATAACTGCAAATTGTTTTTTGCTCTGAAACCCCGTTCCTCTGGTGATCCCATTCAGCAAGTTAAAATAGTTATTTCTTTGCTGCGTGGTGACCCTCAGGACTGGGCATTCTCCCTTGAGTCAGGGGATCCGGCATTGCTTAATGTAGATGCATTTTTTCAATCGCTCAGATTATTGTATGACGAACCTAACTCTGTGGATCATGCGGAAAAAACCTTGTTGGCCCTGTGTCAGGGTCAGGAAGCGGCAGAATTATACTGCCAGAAATTTAGAAAATGGTCTGTGCTCACTAAATGGAATGAGAACGCTCTGGCAGCAATTTTCAGAAAGGGTCTTTCTGAAGCCCTTAAAGATGTTATGGTGGGGTTCCCCACGCCAGTTGGTTTGAGCGAATCTATGTCTCTAGCCATTCAGATTGATCGGCGCCTGCGCGAGCGCAAAGTGGTGCACCATATGGCAGCGTCCTCTGAACAGAGTCCTGAGCCTATGCAATGTGATAGGATTTTGACTAGAGCAGAACTGAGGGGATACAGACGTCAGAATGGGCTGTGTTTTTACTGTGGTGATTCTGCTCATGCTATTTCTGTTTGCCCTAAGCGTATTAAGAGGGTAGCTAGATCTGTTACCATCAGTACTGTACAGCCTAAATTTCTCCTGTCTGTGACCCTGATTTGCTCATTTTCATCCTTTTCTGTCATGGCATTTGTGGATTCCGGTGCTGCCCTGAACTTAATGGACTTAGAATTCGCCAGGCGCTGTGGTTTTTCTTTGCAGCCTTTGCAGAGCCCTATTCCTTTGAGGGGTATTGATGCTACACCGTTGGCCAAGAATAAACTTCAGTATTGGACTCAGCTGACTATGTGCATGGCTCCAGCACATCAGGAAGATTGCCGTTTTCTGGTGTTGCATAATTTACATGATGTTGTTGTATTGGGTTTTCCATGGTTACAAGTACACAATCCAGTGCTGGATTGGAAATCTATGTCTGTGACTAGTTGGGGTTGTCAAGGGGTACATAGTGACGTTCCTTTGATGTGAATTTCCTCTTCCCCCTCTTCTGATGTTCCTGAATTTTTGTCAGATTTCCAGGATGTATTCGATGAGCCCAAGTCCAGTTCCCTTCCTCCACATAGGGACTGTGATTGTGCTATTGAATTGATTCCTGGCTGTAAGTTCCCTAAGGGCCGACTTTTCAATCTATCTGTGCCAGAGCATGCTGCCATGCGGAGCTATGTGAAGGAGTCTTTGGAGAAGGGGCATATTCGGCCGTCTTCGTCACCATTGGGAGCGGGATTCTTTTTTGTTGCCAAGAAGGATGGCTCCTTGAGACCTTGTATTGATTATCGCCTTCTTAATAAGATCACGGTCAAATTCCAATACCCTTTACCTTTGCTTTCAGATTTGTTTGCTCGGATTAAGGGGGCTTGTTGGTTTACTAAGATTGACCTTCGAGGGGCATATAATCTTGTTCGTATTAAACAGGGTGACGAATGGAAAACTGCATTTAATACGCCCGAAGGCCATTTTGAATACCTTGTGATGCCTTTCGGGCTTTCTAATGCTCCTTCTGTATTTCAGTCCTTCATGCATGATATTTTCCGCAATTATCTTGATAAATTCTTGATTGTGTATTTGGATGATATTTTGATTTTTTCTGATGATTGGGAGTCTCATGTGAAGCAGGTCAGGATGGTATTCCAGATCCTTCGTGATAATGCCCTATTTGTGAAGGGGTCTAAGTGCCTATTTGGAGTTCAGAAGGTCTCTTTTTTGGGGTTTATTTTTTCTCCTTCGTCTATAGAAATGGATCCTGTTAAGGTCCAAGCCATTCATGACTGGATTCAGCCCACATCTGTGAAGAGCCTTCAGAAATTTCTGGGGTTTGCTAATTTTTATCGCCGTTTCATTGCCAACTTCTCCAGTGTGGTTAAACCCCTGACTGATTTGACGAAGAAAGGCGCTGAGGTGACGAATTGGTCCTCTGCGGCTGTTGAGGCCTTTCAGGAGCTTAAACGCCGATTTACTTGTGCCCCTGTGTTGCGTCAGCTGGATGTTTCTCTTCCTTTTCAGGTTGAGGTTGACGCTTCTGAGATTGGGGCAGGGGCCGTTTTGTCACAGAGAAATTCTGATGGTTCCTTGATGAAACCATGTGCCTTCTTTTCCCGAAAGTTTTCGCCTGCGGAACACAATTATGATGTCGGTAATCGGGAGTTGCTGGCTATGAAGTGGGCATTTGAGGAGTGGCGACATTGGCTTGAGGGAGCCAGGCACCGCGTTGTGGTCTTGACCGATCATAAGAATCTGATTTACCTCGAGTCGGCCAAGCGGCTGAACCCTAGACAGGCTCGATGGTCCCTGTTTTTCTCCCGTTTCGATTTTGTGGTCTCATATCTTCCAGGATCTAAGAATGTTAAGGCAGATGCCCTCTCTAGGAGTTTTTTGCCTGATTCTCCTGGAGTTCTTGAGCCGGTTGGCATTCTTAGGGAAGGGGTGGTTCTTTCTGCCATCTCCCCTGATTTACGGCGGGTGCTTCAGGAATTTCAGGCTGATAAACCTGACCGCTGTCCTATGGGGAAGCTGTTTGTTCCTGATAGATGGACAAGTAAGGTAATTTCTGAGGTCCATTGTTCGGTGTTGGCCGGTCATCCTGGGATTTTTGGTACCAGAGATTTGGTTGCTAGGTCCTTTTGGTGGCCTTCCTTGTCACGGGATGTGCCTTCTTTTGTGCAGTCCTGTGGGACTTGTGCCCGGGCTAAGCCTTGTTGTTCCCGCGCTAGTGGGTTGCATTTGCCTTTGCCTGTCCCTGAGAGGCCCTGGACGCATATTTCCATGGATTTTATTTCGGATCTTCCTGTGTCCCAGAGGATGTCTGTTATCTGGGTGGTTTGTGACCGGTTCTCTAAAATGGTCCATTTGGTACCTTTGCCTAAATTGCCTTCCTCCTCTGATTTGGTTCCATTGTTCTTTCAGCATGTGGTTCATTTGCATGGCATTCCGGAAAATATTGTGTCTGACAGAGGTTCCCAGTTTGTTTACAGGTTTTGGCGGGCCTTTTGTGCTAGGATGGGCATTAATTTGTCTTTTTCTTCGGCGTTCCATCCTCAGACAAATGGCCAAACTGAGCGAACTAATCAAACCTTGGAAACCTATTTGAGATGCTTTGTGTCTGCTGATCAGGATGATTGGGTGGCTTTCTTGCCGTTGGCCGAGTTTGCCCTTAATAATCGGGCCAGTTCGGCTACTTTGGTTTCGCCTTTTTTTTGTAATTTTGGTTTCCATCCTCGTTTTTCTTCAGGGCAGGTTGAGCCTTCTGATTGTCCTGGTGTAGATTTTGTGATGGACAGGTTACAGCAGATTTGGACTCATGTGGTAGACAATTTGACGTTGTCTCAGGAAAAGGCTCAGCGTTTTGCTAACCGCCGTCGGTGTGTTGGTCCTCGGCTTCGGGTGGGGGATTTAGTTTGGTTATCTTCTCGTCATGTTCCTATGAAGGTTTCTTCCCCTATGTTCAAGCCTCGGTTTATTGGTCCTTATAAGATTTCTGAGATTATCAATCCAGTGTCTTTTCGTTTGGCCCTTCCAGCCTCTTTTGCCATTCATAATGTTTTCCATAGATCTTTGTTGCGGAGATATGTGGTACCCGTTGTTCCCTCTGTTGATCCTCCTGCCCCGGTGTTGGTTGAGGGGGAGTTGGAATATGTGGTTGAGAAAATATTGGATTCTCGTTTTTCGAGGCGGAGGCTTCAGTATCTTGTCAAGTGGAAGGGTTATGGCCAGGAGGATAATTCTTGGGTGGTTGCCTCCGATGTTCATGCCGCCGATTTGGTTCGTGCTTTTCACTTGGCTCATCCTGATCGGCCTGGGGGCTCTGGTGAGGGTTCGGTGACCCCTCCTCAAGGGGGGGGTACTGTTGTGAATTCCGCTCTTGGGCTCCCTCCGGTGGTTGTAAGTAGCACTTTTGTGAGTTCTGCTCTTGGGCTCCCTCCGGTGGTTTTGAGTGGTATGGCTGCTTCTTGGATTTAGCATCAGCAGCTGCTTCCACTGATCGTCTTTCTGGCTCGGCTATTTTAGTCTAGCCTTATCCCTCAATCAATGCCAGTTGTCAATTGTTCCTGCTTGGAGTCACGGCTCTTTTGGATTTCCCTGACACTCTGACCTATTCAGCTAAGCTGGAAGCTCTGGGCAGCAGATTTTGCCCTCCACACCTTTAGTCAGGTGTGGAGATTTTTGCATTTCTCTGCGGTGGACTTTTTCTAGTTTTTATTACTGACCGCACAGTGTTCTATCCTGTACTATCTATCTAGCTAGAAGTGGCCTCCTTTGCTAAATCTTGTTTCATTCTATGTATGTCATTTCCTTCTCCACTCACAGTCATTATTTGTGGGGGGCTGTCTATCCTTTGGGGATTCTCTCTGAGGCAAGATAGCTTTCCTGTTTCTACCTTTAGGGGTAGCTAGTTCTCCGGCTGTGATGAGGTGTCCAGGGAGTGACAGGAACATCCCACGGCTACTTCTAGTGTTGTGTTAAGATCAGGAACTGCGGTCCGTATAGTTACCACCTGCTCAGAGCTAGTCGCATGTCGTTCCTAAATCACCAGTCCATTACACTCACCTCCCATAAAGGGAAGCACTACTTTTGCATAAGTTGTTCATAGCATTTCAAAATTGTATGTCTTTTGCTAATATGTATTGTTGTTCTTCTTTTCCCAGTCCCAGAGTACTGGATTTAACAGGGAGGAGTACGGCACCCCAGTATCCTGGTCGTCGCAGTGATGTCATTATCCTTTCAGGGGAGAAGTGATGTCATGTCTGAAGGCAATGAAAGACAACCACATTCAGGTATCACACACATGCAACATGTTCACACTCCAGACCAGAAGGGGGAGCTCTAAGCCTGTTTAGGGGGAGCTCCCCTATTTAACATCCTGATCTGGAGGAAAAAGCAGTTCAGTTCCTGTCAGGCAGACAGAAGAAGAGGAGCTCTGCTGGCATGAAGTGCTGCAACTCCTGGCAAAAGACACTAAAAGGTGAACATACTGCAGAGAGTGTGCAGGAAAGCAAAGCACAGGAGAGAAATACCAGAGGGAGATCAGCCAGGAACAAGCTGCTCCTTTCTGAGGCGCAGAAGCCGGTAGCCAGGAACACCGAGGGAGCAACTGTCTCTAAGCCTTGCTCCAGAGACCGGCAGGACAGTCAATTCCAAGTTGGCTGCCTGACCTTAATGCCTAAGAAGACACGGTGGCAACTTGTGGGGGTCGGGGCGTCTCTAGGGTCCCTATAAACAAGCCTCAGGCCATCAGTCATACGGGTTTGTCCTATCCGTACCATCTGGGGGACAGAGAGGAAGAAATAACATCCAGAACATCTACAAGAGTTGTGAGGACCTTACCGGGAAGCTCAGCAGGGAGGTACTACAACACACAGGCGCTAGAAGGAAGGCTACTGATTTCCACCTGGATAAGGGGACTCTGGAATTGCCTTCAGACCGACCGGACTCTGCCTGCCCTGTCATCTGGAGCTCCGGGCTGAGGATACCATCTGAAGTCTTCAGTAAACAAGGTAAAAGACTGCAAACCTGTCTCCTCGTTCTTTACTGCACCTTGCCCATATATAAACTCTTTCACTGGACACCTCTGAGGGCCACGGACCGGGTCAGCCACCGTGACATCCCCCGAACCGCAGGACCCGGTGCCGAGTACCCCAATGCCCTACTCTGGGGGCGATCCATTTCACTGTAATCATCACCAAGCAAGTGCCATGCTTCACTGCAATTATCACCGAGCCCCCACCATGCTTTACTGTAGTTATCACTGAGCCACTGCCATGCTTCACTGTAGTCATCAAGCCACCACCATACTTCACTGTAGATATCATCGAGCCACCACTATGCTTCAGTGTAGCAATAAACTTGGCACTCAGAAATTAATAGACATGTGAACATTTCTTGACAGTCCACAATATAACGTTTCAGTCTGTTTAGACCTTTATCAGAACTGATTGCTGTCTGGGGGAAACTTGGGAAGAGTGGAAGAAGTGCTATCTCAGAGTGAGATACTTGTCACTGTGATACTTAATGAACTTGTTTTCTTCATTTCCGTCCTTTCATATTATACCATGACAGACGCATCAATCAGGTGTCGGGTCAGTGGCGTATCTAGGGGGGGACAGCCAGGGCATGTGCCCCGGGCGCAGCCGGCAGGGGGGTGCAGTCGGGCCGCCTAATTCGGCGGTGCGCAGTGTCTCCCCCGGCGGCTGCATTCTGCCGCCCCCGGTCTGGGAGTCAGCTGTTCTCTGTGTCGACTGTCAAGCTGACAGCCGGCACAGAGAAGCTGCAGCGCGCCAGCTCCCAACGTGTGCAGAGGTGGAGGGGGGCCCCTGCAGAGTGGCTGCGGGGGGCACGGAGAAATCCCTGCAGCTCCGCTGCCCAGCGATCTGTCTTCCTGCTTCCTCTCACACAGACGCGCCTGTTATGACCCCAATGGCAGAGGGTCTCAGAAGTAATTACCAAGTCTGCAAACACAAAAAACCAGCTCATAGGACAGTGGTAACTGGGCTGACCGTATATCTAATCCTAGCACCACAAATAGCAGCAGCCGGGGAACGTGCCTACGTTGGTTCTAGACGTCTCGCGCCAGCCGGAGAACTAACTAACCCTAGAAGGGAAAAGATAGACCTTTCTTGCCTCCAGAGAAAAGACCCCAAAAGTTGGATACAAGCCCCCAACAAATAATAACGGTGAGGTAGGAAGAAAAGACAAACGTAAGAATGAACTAGATATTTAGCAAAGAGAGGCCCACTGACTAATAGCAGAATAGTAAGATGACTTATACGGTCAGCAAAAACCCTATCAAAGTTTCCACGCTGGATATTCAAGAACGCCCGAACCGTCTAACAGCCCGGGGGGAGAATACCAGCCCCCTAGAGCTTCCAGCAAAATCAGGAATCACATTTAGTACAAGCTGGACAAAAAATAAGAGCAATGCAAATAACCAAAAAACAAGGAAGCAGGAATTAGCTTAATTTTGCAAGAACCAGGACCAGCAGACAGGAGCAAACAGAAAGGAACTGATTACAACGATGCCAGGCACCAGACTGAGAATTCAGGAAGTTTATATAGCAACACCCCTGGACTAACAACCCAGGTGGGTGCCAAACTAGGGAAAGACAATCCCAGAGTCATATCACTAGTGACCACAAGAGGGAGCCAAAAAAGTCTAATTCACAACAGTACCCCCCCTTTAAGGAGGGGTCACCGAACCCTCACCAAGACCACCAGGGCGATCAGGATGAGCAGCGTGAAAGGCACGAACTAAATCGGCCGCATGCACATCAGAGGCAACCACCCAGGAATTATCCTCTTGACCATAGCCCTTCCACTTGACCAGATACTGAAGCCTCCGCCTGGAGAGACGAGAATCCAAGATCTTCTCCACCACGTACTCCAACTCGCCCTCAACCAACACCGGAGCAGGAGGCTCAACAGAAGGAACCACAGGTACAATGTACCGCCGCAACAAAGACCTATGGAACACGTTGTGAATGGCAAACGACACAGGAAGATCCAAGCGAAAGGACACGGGATTAAGGATTTCCAATATCTTGTAAGGACCGATGAAGCGAGGCTTAAATTTAGGAGAGGAGACCTTCATAGGAACAAATCGAGAAGACAGCCATACCAAATCCCCAACACGAAGTCGGGGACCCACACCGCGGCGGCGGTTGGCAAAACGCTGAGCCTTCTCCTGTGACAACTTCAAGTTGTCCACCACATGACTCCAGATCCGCTGCAACCTATCCACCACAGAATCTACCCCAGGACAGTCAGAAGGCTCCACATGTCCCGAGGAAAAACGAGGATGGAAACCAGAGTTGCAGAAAAATGGCGAAACCAAAGTAGCGGAACTAGCCCGATTATTAAGGGCAAACTCAGCCAACGGCAAGAAGGTCACCCAATCATCCTGATCTGCAGAAACAAAACACCTCAAATAAGCCTCCAGAGTCTGATTAGTTCGCTCCGTTTGTCCATTAGTCTGAGGATGAAAGGCAGACGAAAACGACAAATCAATGCCCATCTTAGCACAAAAGGATCGCCAGAACCTGGAAACAAACTGGGATCCTCTGTCAGACACGATATTCTCAGGAATGCCGTGTAAACGAACCACATTCTGAAAGAACAAAGGAACCAGATCAGAAGAGGAAGGCAGCTTAGGCAAAGATACCAAATGGACCATCTTGGAAAAGCGATCACATACCACCCAGATGACAGACATGCCCTGAGACACCGGAAGATCTGAAATGAAATCCATGGAAATGTGTGTCCAAGGCCTCTTCGGGACAGGCAAGGGCAAGAGCAACCCGCTGGCACTAGAACAGCAAGGCTTAGCTCGAGCACAAGTCCCACAGGACTGCACAAATGACCGCACATCCCGTGACAAGGAAGGCCACCAAAAGGACCTAGCCACCAAATCTCTGGTGCCAAAAATTCCCGGATGCCCTGCCAACACCGAGGAATGAACCTCGGAAATGACTCTGCTGGTCCACTTATCCGGAACAAACAGTCTGTCGGGTGGACAAGAGTCAGGTCTACCAGCCTGAAATCTCTGCACACGTCGCAAATCCGGAGAAATGGCTGACAAGATTACTCCCTCTTTAAGAATACCAACAGGTTCTGCGACTCCAGGAGAGTCAGGCACAAAGCTCCTTGAAAGAGCATCAGCCTTCACATTCTTTGAACCTGGTAAATACGAGACCACAAAGTCAAAACGGGAGAAAAACAATGACCAGCGGGCCTGTCTAGGATTCAGGCGTTTAGCAGACTCGAGATACATCAGATTTTTGTGATCAGTCAAGACCACCACACGATGCTTAGCACCCTCGAGCCAATGACGCCACTCCTCAAATGCCCACTTCATGGCCAACAACTCCCGATTGCCAACATCATAATTCCGCTCAGCGGGCGAAAACTTCCTAGAGAAAAAAGCACATGGTCTCATTACAGAGCAACCAGGGCCTCTCTGCGACAAAACGGCCCCTGCCCCAATCTCAGAAGCATCCACTTCAACCTGAAAGGGAAGTGAGACATCAGGCTGGCACAAAACAGGCGCCAAAGTAAACCGGCGCTTCAACTCTTGGAAAGCTTCCACGGCTGCAGGAGCCCAGTTAGCAACATCACAACCTTTCTTGGTCATATCCGTCAAAGGTTTAACAACACTAGAAAAATTAGCGATAAAACGACGGTAGAAGTTAGCAAAACCCAAGAACTTCTGAAGACTCTTAACTGACGTGGGTTGAGTCTAATCATGAATAGCTCGGACCTTGACTGGGTCCATCTCCACCGCAGAAGGGGAAAAAATAAAACCCAAAAAGGGAACCTTCTGTACTCCAAAGAGACACTTTGAGCCCTTAACAAACAAAGCATTCTCACGCAAAACCTGAAACACCATCCTGACCTGCTCTACATGCGAGTCCCAATCATCAGAAAAAAACAGAATATCATCCAGATAAACAATCATAAATTTATCCAGATACTTCCGGAAAATATCATGCATAAAGGACTGAAACACTGAAGGAGCATTAGAGAGCCCAAAAGGCATCACCAAGTACTCAAAATGACCTTCGGGCGTATTAAATGCAGTTTTCCATTCATCTCCTTGCTTAATGCGCACAAGGTTGTACGCACCACGAAGATCTATCTTGGTGAACCACTTGGCACCTTTAATCCGGGCAAACAAGTCCGACAACAGAGGCAAAGGATACTGAAATTTAACAGTGATTTTATTCAGAAGCCGATAGTCAATACAAGGTCTCAAAGATCCGTCCTTCTTGGCCACAAAAAGAATCCCGCACCAAGAGGGGAAGAGGATGGACGGATATGCCCCTTCTCCAGAGATTCCTTGATATACGAACGCATTGCGGTATGCTCAGGTACAGACAGATTAAATAATCTTCCCTTAGGAAATTTACTACCTGGAATCAAATCTATAGCGCAGTCACAGTCCCTATGAGGAGGAAGAGCACTGGACCTGGACTCGCTGAATACATCCTGATAATCAGACAAATACTCAGGAACTTCCGAAGGAGTAGAGGAAGCAATAGACACCGGGGGGGGGGGGGGGGGGAATCACCATGAATTCCCTGACAGCCCCAACTTGACACAGACATTGCCTTCCAATCCAAGACTGGATTATGGGTCTGTAACCATGGCAGACCCAAAACGACCAAATCATGCATTTTATGCAGAACAAGAAAACGAATCACCTCCCGATGTTCAGGAGTCATGCACATGGTTACCTGTGTCCAAAACTGCGGTTTATTTTCCGCCAATGGCGTAGCATCAATACCTCTAAGAGGGATAGGATTAACCAACGGCTCAAGAACAAAACCACAGCGCTTGGCAAATGACAGATCCATAAGACTCAGGGCAGCACCTGAATCCACAAACGCCATAACAGGGTAGGAAGACAATGAGCAAATTAAAGTCACAGACAAAATAAATTTAGGTTGCAAATTACCAATGGCGACAGGACTAACAACCCTTGTTAGGCGTTTAGAGCATGCTGATATAACATGTGTAGAATCACCACAGTAAAAACACAACCCATTTTGACGTCTATGATTTTTCCGTTCATTTCTAGTCTGAATTCTACCACATTGCATTAAATCAGGTGTTTGTTCAGACAACACAACCAGAGGATTAGCGGCTTTGCGCTCCCGCAAACGCCGGTCAATTTGAATAGCCAGCGCCATGGAATCATTCAGACTTGTAGGAATGGAGAAACCCACCATCACATTCTTAATGGCTTCAGAAAGGCCATTTCTGAAATTTGCGGCCAGAGCACACTCATTCCACTGAGTAAGCACGGACCATTTCCGAAATTTTTGGCAATACACTTCAGCTTCATCCTGGCCCTGAGAAATAGCCAGCAAGGCTTTTTCTGCCTGAATTTCAAGATTGGGTTCCTCGTAAAGCAATCCGAGCGCCAGAAAAAACGCATCAATATTTGCCAATGCCGGATCTCCTGGCGCTAGCGAGAAAGCCCAATCCTGAGGGTCGCCCCGCAAAAAAGAGATAACAATTTTAACTTGCTGAGCTGAGTCTCCAGATGAACGGGGTCTCAGAGATAGAAACAATTTACAATTATTCCTGAAATTCCTAAACTTAAATCGGTCTCCAGAGAACAGTTCAGGAATAGGTATTTTAGGTTCAGACATAGGACTACTGGTAACAAAATCTTGTATGCCCTGCACACGAGCAGCAAGCTGATCTACACTTGTAATCAAGGTCTGGACATTCATGTCTGCAGCAAGCACAAGCCACTCAGAGGTAAAGGGGAGGAAGAAAGAAAAAAAAAAAAAAACCTCAGAATTTCCTTTCTTATTATCCCACTTCTGCAATGCATAAGCATTCAACCTTGGCCTGGCATACTGTTATGACCCCAATGGCAGAGGGTCTCAGAAGTAATTACCAAGTCTGCAAACACAAAAAACCAGCTCATAGGACAGTGGTAACTGGGCTGACCGTATATCTAATCCTAGCACCACAAATAGCAGCAGCCGGGGAACGTGCCTACGTTGGTTCTAGACGTCTCGCGCCAGCCGGAGAACTAACTAACCCTAGAAGGGAAAAGATAGACCTTTCTTGCCTCCAGAGAAAAGACCCCAAAAGTTGGATACAAGCCCCCAACAAATAATAACGGTGAGGTAAGAAGAAAAGACAAACGTAAGAATGAACTAGATATTTAGCAAAGAGAGGCCCACTGACTAATAGCAGAATATAGTAAGATGACTTATACGGTCAGCAAAAACCCTATCAAAGTTTCCACGCTGGATATTCAAGAACCCCCGAACCGTCTAACGGCCCGGGGGGAGAATACCAGCCCCCTAGAGCTTCCAGCAAAATCAGGAATCACATTTAGTACAAGCTGGACAAAAAATAAGAGCAATGCAAATAACCAAAAAACAAGGAAGCAGGAATTAGCTTAATTTTGCAAGAACCAGGACCAGCAGACAGGAGCAAACAGAAAGGAACTGATTACAATGATGCCAGGCACCAGACTGAGAATTCAGGAAGTTTATATAGCAACACCCCTGGACTAACGACCCAGGTGGGTGCCAAACTAGGGAAAGACAATCCCAGAGTCATATCACTAGTGACCACAAGAGGGAGCCAAAAAAGTCTAATTCACAACACGCGCCGCTGGATGACGTCATCATTCAGCGGCCGGCTGTGTCAGAGGAAGGCGATGAGATGCAGCGCGAGGAGAGGTGAGAGGTGTGTATGTGTGTGTATGTGAATGTGTGTATGTGAATGTGTGTATGAATGTGTGAATGTGTGTGTGTGAATGTGTGTATGTGAATGTGTGTGTGTGTGTGTGTGTATGTGAATGTGTGTATGTGAATGTGTGTATGAATGTGTGTATGTGAATGTGTGTGTGTGTGTGTGTATGTGAATGTGTGTATGAATGTGTGTGTATGTGAATGTGTGTGTGTGTGTGTGTGAATGTGTGTGTGTATGTGAATGTGTGTGTGTATAAGAATGTGTGTGTGTGAATATGTGTGTGTGTGAATGTATGTGTGTGTATGTGTGTATGTGAATGTGTGTGTGTATGTGAATGTGTGTATGAATGTGTGTGTGTATGTGAATGTGTGTGTGTGAATGTGTGTATGTGTATATGAATGTGTATGTGTGTGTGAATGTGTGTGTGTATGTGAATGTATGTGTGTGTGTGTATGTGAATGTGTGTCTTTGTGTGTGTGTGTGTGTATGTGTGAATGTATGTGTGTGTATCGCGCTGCAGGGGAATGTGTAGAGAAGTGAATGGTGTGTGTATGTGTGTGGGGAGGAGAGGGCAATGATGGGGCTGACGGGGAGAGAGCAATGATGCAGGTGGTGGAGGAGGAGAGGGCAATGATGGGGCTGACTGGGATAGAGCAATGATGCGGATGGTGAAGGAGGAGAGGGCAATGATGGGGCTGACTGGGAGAGAGCAATGATGCGGATGGTGGAGGAGGAGGAGAGGGCAATGATGGGGCTGACAGGGAGAGGGCAATGATGGGGATGGTGGAAGAGGAGAGGGCAATGATGGGGCTGACGGGGAGAGGGCAATGGTGGGGATCGTGGGGGAGGAGAAGGCAATGATGGGGCTGACGGGGGGGCATATGTCCTTGGGGGGGCATATGTCCTTGGGGGGGGGCGACAAAATGAATTCTTGCCCCGGGTGCCATAAACCCTAGATACACCTCTGTGTCGGGTTTTATGAAAGTTTTTGTTTTAATGGGCAGAAGTGTAATAAAAAGCTGCACCTCGGGTTCCCTATAACACGTACTAATTACAGAGAGAAAAGTATAATGATCCAAGCCGCTAAAAGATATTTACTGGAAATAATTAAGACGTCTGCACCAAGAAAAAAAAGATTAAGGGATTTCTTTATTAAAATATATAAGAGACATTGTGCTGCAGGTGAAATGTGGGACTTGGTGATAAGCCAGGATCATATTTTGTAATGTATTTCTCAATTAACTGAATTAGACGTCGCATATAAAAAGACGGCCATTATTATGTCGCGGTGGCGGACGCAGGTTATGCATTGCTCGACTTTCCGAAACCTTCACTAAGCTCAATGATACAATGTATCACCGGTGACCGGGGTTCTGTATGAAGTCGTCCTCTGCTGGTGAGTAATCGCTTACTTCACAATCTGCTCGGTGAGATCTGAATTTTCTCTCTGAGGTCGAATTCCCACGATTTAATATCCCTTCTGGTGACGCAGAGCGGCCTTCAGCGAGCGCCGCCGCATTGGGGGTGGCTGATCCTTGAGTAATGAAATTGTAACACTCACCACAGGCCAAGGACCCGTAAATCAAGACTGCAGTTAAGATCCACCAGGGAAAACTTTTTTTATTACTATTTTTAAGGTAAATGTTATTTTATTTTATTTATATTATTTTTCTCTTTTTTTTATTTAAATTTTCGGCTTTATTTTTATAAAAACAATTGTGTAGATTTTTTATATTTAGTTAGATTTTTTTGTTATTTTGTTCCCATATTGGGATGGCCCAATTGGAATGGAAAATTTCACTAGAAATATGTGAGAAAAGTATATAAACCTTAGAATAACTTTCTCTAATTCGAAATGTAAAAGGCACAGATTGTATTAGCTTCTTGTATCTATCTGTAAAAAATATTGCTAAAAATTGCATTGCTTTCCTGTCTTTTAACTTAGTGTTGAAGGCACAATTAGTGTTACAATTATTACTGCCAATCTGGTCTTCATTGTACATAATAGAGGCACAGGTAGTGCTGCCATCTCTTATCTCCCTGTTAACAATGGAAGCACACATGTACCACAACTCATCACTCCCTGTCAATGATGAAGGTAATTTAGGTAGAAAAAGATAATACTGCCTCCCTTTCTTTCCATTTCCCATTTGTACATGCTCATGATGCAGGTCCAGATACTACTACCTCCTTGTCTCTCTGAAAATTATATGAACATAATAGGCAAGGCCTCCCTATCGTCTCATGGAAATTATAGTGTCACAAATAGTATTGCTTCACTTTGTCTCTCTATTAATGATGTAGGTACAGATACTACTACCTCCTTGTTTCTACCAGTAAATTGTATATGTCAGATTGTACTCCTTTTCCATCTCTATGAAAATTATCTAGGCACAGATAGTATTGCCTTCTTGTACCTCTTTGCAAATTATGTAGATATAGATTGTACTTCATTCCTGTGTCTATGAAAATTATGTAGACACAGATAGTACTACCTCCCTGTCTCTCTCAATAAATAATGTAGATACAGATTGTACTTCCTCCCAGTCTTTATGAAAATTATGAAGGCACAGATAGTACTGCCTCTTTGTCTCTCCCAATAAATTATGTAGATACAGATTGTACATCCTCCCAGTCTCTAGGAAAGTTATGAAGGCACAGATTGTACCGCCTCCTTGTCTCTCCCAATAAATTACGTAGATACAGATTGTACGTGCTCCCAGTCCCTATGAAAATTATGGAGGCACAGATAGTACTGCCTCCTTGTCTCTCCCAATAAATGATGTAGATCTAGATTGTACTTCCGCCCAGTCTCTATGAAAATTATGTAGGCACAGATTGTACTGCCTCCCTGTCTCTCCATTTAAATGATGCAAATTGAGATAGCCCTGAATCCTTGTCTCTCTGCAAATGATGTATACCCCACACGCACCTACAGATTGTAACGCAGGTCATTATCCTAAGATGAATCCAAAGTTACATTTTCATCTGAATTGCCGGCGTTTGTCCTCAGTTGACCTTCGCTTTCCCATTATCACCCGACAACAATCTCAGTATTATATTTTGTCACTTCTTGCAATCCTGTTTCCTGTATACAAGAAGTCATAAAGTGTAAATCTGACATTTTCTAAAGCCTCCACTAATTTTGTTATTTTTCCAAGTTGTTATCGTTGCGCTGGAGGCAGATCCAAGGCCTTCAATGAAAGCGACGCAATGAGATCTGTCCAAACTTAACTGATGACTCAGACATTTTAGAAACTCACCCTGGGACGACGCGCGGCTGATAACATCTTTGGCGACTTTGTGAAAATGAATTGCCGGTGGCCAGCGCCGACCATAAGATTAGGAGTTCTGCAGGCATTGTAGTTAAAACCTTAGCTATTATTGAATTTTCTTGACAGCTCATTTGTCATTCAATATGTCAGCCTGAATATTGGATCGTACTAACCAATGAGCCGGCCTCCACGTACCAAACAAAGCCCCGCGCAGCATTGTTAATACAGTCCTATTCATTCCTCAGACGCTTCATCTATGTTTCCCAATCTCTCGGAGAGAACATTAAAGATTTTTTCCACTTTTTTTTTTAAAGAATTTAGTTAAAATTGGCAATCGAGGAGTTGCCTATAAACAAGGTTTAAAATTAAATCTTCTGAATTAATGGCGCATCTTTTACAGGCTGATTATTTTTTGTTCACACTATCATCACTTTAAAGGATATTTTGTAAATGAATCGTTTTACAAGTATCACTTATATAATCAAAATAGGGTGCATTGTGGTTTTTATTTCAACTAAGCAAGGGTGGGTACTAATGGGCCGCTCCCCTTTCATTTGGTCACACCCCCGCTTAAGTGGGCTACAAAGCATGAGCTACTTTATTACTTGCCATGGAATTCGCACAAGAGACTTTGGTGTCTATAACGAGCACAGAAAGTATTAAATTGGAAAGTTCTGCTGAGTAAAAAAAGATGTTGGAGAATAAGGAAGGAATTGATGGCGTAAAGATAAGTTAGACGACCAGTTTTCTGTACCCTTAAAACATAGGTGTCGTGTGAATAATTTCTAGGTCACGTAGAACATCTTTATGGTCAGTTTGTTGGCTCTGATGGAAAAATCCATTCTGCACGCTGGAGGCATCTGTCTCTTCTGCCAAATCGCAGTTCATCTGCTCATGTTTCTGTAAAGAGCTGTCACTTATTTACATCCTACTAGTGAAATGCGCCGTTTCTTGCTTCTTCCTATATGTATCATCTCTTTCAGAAATGTTTCTATGGAGAAGCGTAATAATAGTATCAAATGTCCTAAACTCACTTGCCAGCTCCAGCATGTTCCCACAGCTGAAAAAGCTCTTACAGGTTTTGATAAAACAGAAGCTGTCAAGATTTGTGGAAGAAAAGGACAACCAGATGGAAGAATCTTTTGTTATGTAATATTTCCGTATTCGTCTGTTTTATTTAGGAGTTTTGTAGAAAAATGTTTGCCGCATGCCGTACTCAACCTGGACAGTCATCGCAATAAGGGGAGAGAAGTCAGATCTGTATCCTGCCCAGAATATTTGCCACTTCCCTTTCCCCGTATGACAAAGGGAGGTGTACTCTTCCTATGTAGATGAAAGACCTCTCCAAATTAGGGGGGCTTTACTATTCATATTACAGTGGGCTGTAAAATAGTCCAAGGGGGAACTGCAAAATTTAGGAGAGTAATATAAGTGGTACATGGATTGTGGGGCACCCACTAGAGATAAGCGAGCGTGCTTGTCTAAGGTGTTATCTGAGCATGCCCGGGGGCTATCCGAGTGTATTCTGCATGCTCGAATACTATGCTCGAGTCCCTGCGGCTGCCGTAACACATTCAGGGATTGTTTAACAAACGGACATTTTGATATTGTTTCCTCTGCTGCAGACTGCCGATCCCTGTATAACCCCGCCCACACCTCTGATTGGCTGCTTCCTGTATACACTGTGCAATCAGTGCTGGGGGTGTGGTTGGACCAGGAGGAACACAACACCTAGTCCTGCAGTGATAATCTCCTGCTGATAAAACACTGATTGTATTGAAACAGCAAAACAACAAGTGACACATCACTGGAATCCGGGTTCTCTGCCCCTACATCGTGCTGCTCTCAGACTACCTAGCAAAAATCTGCTGACAGATTTCCTTAAGAGAAGTTTAGACCACCCCTTTAAAGAATTATTTTTTTCTGCTCTGAGTATAATTTTTAGGATGGGAGAATCTTGCGAATGTTTCTCTCCTCTACATATAGCTGGAGCTATGACCAAAGCACAGGACTGGGATGTTCTTCTGCTGCAGAGACTAAAGGATTTGGAGGAGTTTTCTCTTTCTGAATCATAACTGAGACACTTAATAATGAAGGTAGTAAAATGTGTATGTGAAGTAGACATTTATCCTATTAATGGGGGAAATTCCATGTGGCGCCCCCTATTGTTACCGCCGACTTATACCAATGCCAGCTTGCGTGTCACATCCTACTATACTTTAGTATCAGACTCGGTGATGTGTTGAATTCTTACCCATAAGGAAAGTATGCTCACTACATCATAGCAGCTAATCTTTGAAACTGCGCCCCCGGGAGTCCTCACGGCAGCCGTACATCAAACGGCCATATTCCTACTGATGTTCTACAGGCTTTACCATCTGTAGATCCAGAGGATTGTGATGTATGTCTCTTTGTACTTTATCATAGGGAAAAGCATTAGCAATATAGGGAATAAAAGCAAAAATATTAATATCTATTTATATAGCTTTTACTATTTCACCACTAGAGGGAGTACTTAAAGGGAACCTGTCACATTACAGATAAAGCCTGATCAGCGTGCATCATCTTGTAGAGCAGGAGGAGCTGAACAGATTGATATATAGTTTTATACTAAAAGATTTTCGATATCTTCTATTTTTTTTTCTAACCTTAAGAGTCCAGTGGGTGGTCCTCTGCTTGCACAGTCACAGACCGCCCACTGGACTCCTATATAGATAAATGAATAAAATACAAATTATACTGAATCTTTTCCTATAAATCTATATATCAATCTGTTCAGCTACTTCTGCACAGCAATATGATTCCCACAGATTGGACTATATGTTTAACAGGTTCCCTTTGAGACCTTACTGAACACAATCAGAGTTGTATAAATCCATGCTCATAGACTTTTGCCGAGTGGTTAATATAGACATGCATAATTTTTTCATTTCTCTTTATAGCTGTGTGTACGGAAGCAAAAAGATTTGGAGCTGGGTGTTAGAAAGAAAATTAAAGGGGATGTCCATGGCTAATATATTAATGACCTTATCTTTCAAATAGATAATAATCAGTACAAGAATATTGGGGGGTCTGACAGCCCAGGTCCTATGACAGCTGGAAGTGTACAGTGGACAGAACCAGAACACTGCAATATAGTGGACACTCTTGGTACTGCAGCTCAAAGCCCATTCACTTTGACTGGATGTAGGCTGCAGTACCCAGGAATGGCCACTACATGGTGTATTGAGCTGTGCTGTTCTGGCTCTGTGCACTTGCAGTCAAAAAGATAATTAAAGAGGTTGTCCAATGCTAAGATAATCATCAATATAAGAAAGGTGAGGGGGCAACACAAAGGGCCAAGTACATAGTGGACAGAACCATAGAAACTGTTTTACACTACTTGGATTTTACTTTTGGAGAAAAAAGAGAGACTATCACTTTTCTGATAACAAAAAAGTAACAATTAGAAGAAAAGCCCCCCTTATATCTGATACACCTCAATATACACCTTATACGAGTAACAAATAGGTGCACCAGACCTGGTTGCTGTGGGATAATCCTTCAGGGAAAGGTCCAATAGAGCACAATTAGGGCAAGAAGGTCCAGGTGATATGAGCTACCAAGGAAAAAAGGGAACAAATCACCAAGAATGATTAAAAAGTAATTAATTAAAAGCACAACGCGTTTCGACAATATCTAGGCTTCCTCAGGTGTCTATAGAAAAGGCGGACATGACGTGAGCAGCTACACGACTCTGCCCCATGCTAACACACGTTGAGAGGCAGAGTCGTGTAGCTGCTCCTGTCATGTCCACCTTTTCTCTGAACTTGCTGGACACCTGAAGAAGGCTGGATGCAGACTTTTTAATCATTCTTGCCGATTTGACTATTTTTTTTTCTTTCCTTCTCTCCACTGTTTGTGAAAGCTTCTCACTTTGCAGCATTTTCGTCCTGCACCTGCCTAAAACTTTTGCACAGTGTTTGTGGAGAAATTGTGATAAAGGACAGGATCATTAATTAGACGGTGCATGCTGCTATCTTGTCCCGGATGGGTTGGCACTCAGCAGGTATCGGAGCTCCCGCCGGCACACGTCCTTATCACGGATCTCCGTTGCATCGATGATTGATTGCCACAACCACATTGTAGACCGTTGTAGCTTTAACAAAGCCCCAGGAGAATTATCTCCCCTCAGCCCTGGACTTGACTTTGATTTATGACTGCATAAAATGCAACTTTCCCTTCCTCCCCGCAGGCGAACGGGCGTCCCGTGGGAGAGGTGGGTCGGTTACGGTTGTGCGCAACGTTACGTGACAGCTCCATGACATCCTCATCCTCCTCGACCACCCGTGTGGTCGTCTATGATCATTTCCAGCCATATTGCCCTATTATTTGTTTGCATTTTACAATGTAAGAATCTAATTGTTGGATACATTTTGCCTTCTTCCTATAAGAGGGGAATTATTGGAAAAAATGGTCACGTTACTATGGCCAGTTATAAGTCATAAAACGCTTGGCGTTGGGGTAGAGAAGTTGTATCGGTCACCCTCATGGGAAAAAAAGTGTTGGATAAAAAGTAAAAAAGAAAAGTGTATAGAAATGGCGCCTAATGTAAGTAATCAGGGGGTTCGAAAACAGCTTGTGTCCAATGGGGTGACAACCTCTCAAAGACCCCAAAAAGTGGTTGTCGGACAGTTAGTAGAGAAGGATCTTCATCTGTAAGCCAGAGCCAAGAGTTACAAAGAATAAAAATAATTGTTTCTTTTTTAAATGTGTCGGAAAAGCACAGCATAAAGCGGGACATTATACCAGGAAGGGGCCCAGGATGGAGGACAACGTACCAGGAAGGGATGGGGATATTATACAACAATGGGGAACATTATTACTGGAAGGTGACCAGGAAGGGGGACATTATTACTGAAAGGGGCTCAGGATGGGGGGCATTACATCAGGAAGGGACCCAGGATGAGAGAAATTATTACTATAATGAGCTAAGGATGGGTGGCATTGCATCAGGAAGGGACCCAGAATGGAGGACATTATTACATTAAGAGGCTCAGGATAGGGAACATTATATAAAAATGGGGGACATTACAACTGGAAGGGAACCAGAATGGGGAACATTATGTCAGAAAGGGGCCCAGGACTGAGGACAGTATTGCTGGAAGGGACCCAGGATGGGGGACATTATTACTGGAAGGAGGCAGGATGGAGGACATTATTGCCAGGATTTCAGACATTTTACCAGGACGGGGCCCAGGGTGGCAGACATTACTACCAGGAAGGGGCCCAAGATGGGAACATTATTACAGGATAAGGACTTTGTTACTGGAAGGGGCCACGATGGGAACATTAGGGGGTCGAACACGTATGTCTAACATTATTACAGGATAAGGACTTTGTTACCGGAAGGGGCCACGAGGGGAACATTAGGGGGTTGAACACGTATGTCTAACATTATTACAGGATAGGGACTTTGTTACTGGAAGGGGCCACGATGGGAACATTAGGGGGTCGAACACGTATGTCTAACATTATTACAGGATAGGGACTTTGTTACTGGAAGGGGCCACGATGGGAACATTAGGGGGTCGAACACGTATGTCTAACATTATTACAGGATAGGGACTTTGTTACCGGAAGGGGCCACGATGGGAACATTAGGGGGTTGAACACGTATGTCTAACATTATTACAGGATAAGGACTTTGTTACTGGAAGGGGCCACGATGGGAACATTAGGGGGTCGAACACGTATGTCTAACATTATTACAGGATAGGGACTTTGTTACTGGAAGGGGCCACGATAGGAACATTAGGGGGTTGAACACCTATGTCTTTTTAGGTTCTAGATTGCTACAGGAGCTCATACATCTGACCAACATGCAGGTGGGGGCCCAGGTCTAAATAACAGTAATAGTAGTTACACCACTGATGAAACCCTACAGCAAAAATAATTTTTTCACCCAAAATGTATACATTTAAGAAAACAAATTGCCCTAGAAGGTGATCATATAAGCTTCAGTTATCTATTATTTTCCGGGAATGCTTTGGGAACTGTCCTTGGTGCTGAAGGAAGCAGTCGTTTTCTGGTGCGGATGAGATTTCATCATGATGCCTCCAGGCCGGACATAATTTACAATTATTTTCATGAATTTCTTGAAGGTGCCGACACATGGCAGTACATGGCATACAGTGTCATACATCACCTATTAACTCTTGTACATTTTTTTACACATTTAGTAAGAAGATATAGCAGACATAGGACGCTGTCAGGTGAATGCAGCCTTATGGATAAATTAGACATTTACCCTGGAAATGTTTATGCCAACTTTCGGACTGGACAGAGCCTTCATTGCACCTATAAACATTTCTCAATTTGGAGTTCTGCGCATTTTCTAATTCTACAAACTCCATATATTGATTTGCAAATGGAATGAATTGTGTCCTCCTGTAAATAAACCGCCCTCGCACGTGCCGCAGATGATGGCCCCATGGCAGCTCCGGGTTTAGCGATGCCGTCAATGACCGGTGTTGATGGGGTTAACGAAAGGAGGCATCACTATAATGCTCCGGGACAGATATGGATTATTCCCCTGCTATATCAGAACATTGCTTGTTTGGACTGTCAGGACGCATTGTGACCGCTGTCATATTCCACGACATTTTCACCGCTACGTCCCGTCTCCTTTATTAACTACATAGAAAAGCTTCTTTTACCTGTTTGTTTTTTTGACTTTGCAAAAATGGATTATGAGAAGACGAAAGGAAAAACCCTTTCCGTGCCACATGAGCATTCGGCAGCGCTCCACGCGCTGGTGACCTCCTTTCTTTCGTGTGATAAAGACAATCTGTCACTTGTAATGAATAAGTAATTTTGTTACTTGATGTAAACGCCGCCGTTCTCCTGAATCCGATGCTGTTTTTCTTTTTCTCCTGCGCCTCTCCATTCCCGAGATATGGCCCCTTCTTCCCTTTATACATTTATATTGTGAGCCCCATCGGGGACAGTGATGATAATGTGTGCAAACTGTAAAGCGCTGCGGAATATGTTAGCGCTATATAAAAATAAAGATGATGATGATTTATAGAAATCTACTCTGTTTAGCCAAGTGGGCATGGTCATATTTTTCTGTGGGTGTGTTCTTGAGGATCACGCCCAGTTGGATAGAATGGCTTGATATATATACAAGGAAGATGGGGCCATATCTCAGGAATGGAGAGGTGCAGGATCAAAAGAAAAACATCACCGGATTCAGTAGAACAGCAGCTATTACACCAGGTACGTATATACTGTGTATATACATATATAACATTGATGGCAAGTGACAGGTCTTTAACATCTAAGCATATATAGATTTTCTTTGGAGATGTTCTCCAGTGGAAATATCCAAAATCACTATCCCTTCCTACTCAACGAAGTGTTGATTCGCATGGGATTATAATAGTGAACTTAAAGGGGTTTTCCACCTTTGAGAAAAATGTTATTTTTCCTGAAACGCATGTATTTGGGGCTAAAATTTATTGAGCTTCATAAAAAATGCACTGTTTTCTTCTATAGTCTCTGTGTGGCACTGTCAATTGCTGGCTGCAGATTCAGCTAATTGAGAAACCGTTAGGGAGTTCCTTCTTAAAGGAGAGTTCCTCTCAGCTGATTTACGACCACAGACCACATCAAAGTTGAGCGTGCAAGGAAACAAAGAACCTGTCAAAACCAAATGGTGCAAAATCTTTAAATAAACGCAATCAGGAAAATGAAGTTCAGTCTCAAATACATGCTTTTAAATAAAACAAAATGTCCCCAAAGGTGGTATACCCCTTTTAAGATGTAGTGTCATCAAAGATAATCCATTTCTAAAAGTGGTGCGAGCTTGGGTTGACATGCCGAGGAACGGGGAGAGGTGGTGGCAGACAGACTCAAGGTAACAAAAGATATCTGGTCAACGCTTTTTGAGTCCATAGTCTGGATCATTTAGGAATCGGGGACCTTCCTGTGCCCACCAGACCACAGTGTTAAAGACAAGGATGTGATAACTCACTAGAGGATGGGGTAAGATTCATGAGCCGCATTCAGGACTTGAAACGCGTTAATTTGTCAAAACATAATAATATTACAAAATATTCTCTTGTCACAGAACAAGCCATATTCAAGAGCAGAGGATTGTGATAAAACCTGCAGAAGTCTGGAATAATGGTAATTCACATGTCGCCTTCGCACTCGAACATTCGGTAATAACTGTCTCAGGGCTTTTTTCACATTAAATAATTTTTATTTTATTGCAGCGAGTGGCAAGAAGTCAAAATCCAGTTTTACCTATTTAGTAAATTAATACACTTCTCCTGTGCCATTTATTAAGTCCCTGAGATGAAATTCACTTAGGCGGTGATGTAACATTGATAAATGCAAACTATCTCAACTTCATCAAAACGTCCGCTGCGCGGGGCGTCCTCCATTAGTAGATGTCTACATGCTATGTATTTATGGACTCGGGGGGACGAGACGGGTGGAGGTCCCAATTTTCATTAATACTCATCAGTTTTTTATGAAATGAGCTACCTCACTTCTTGTCTCACTTCTTATCTCAAGCCAAGACTTAAAGGGACACTCCAGGTGCCTGTTCGACTGGCAGCGTCTTACAACCCCCCATGCATGTTCTCGTAAGAATAAAACTATCAGACTTGTTGAAATTCAAAATCTTGATTCTTCTTTCGTCTTACTTCTGGGAAGGACACCGTCATATCCATTGGATGGTTGGTTGCCCCCCAAAATCTGCTGACATTCCTCTCGTGTGTATGGGAATAATATTTTGCTGAAATACAAAGAGGAGGCTCCAAAATTTACAACTAATTGGTGAAGGCCATTCACCAGTTTCCAGGACTGACAAGCTCTGGTATGATTATCAATGGAGACGTAGCCATCAACGGATCACTTGGATCAAAGTTATCCTTTTGGTGACTTTCTTCTACCTTTTGTCTATGGTCGATCGCTCTTCGTAAAGTGAATACTTTGCAAAGAGCAATAACGTAGATCAAAGGTAGAACTTGACGTTCCCTAATGTACCCATACCAGGGGAACACAAATATAAGTGCAGCGCCCCAGAGTCCTGGTCGTTGCAGTACTGTGGCTCCGCCACTATGGGGAGCCATGGTGCGTCTGATGGCACTGAAGGAGTTCATCTGATCAGGTATCACAGACACCAATACATTTCACAGTCTGGCCTCCAGGGGGAGCTAAGGGTACTATTCACTAGGCCACTCCCCACCATAGTGGGTAAACTGGGGGTCAGGCAGGAAGTTAGATCAGAAAGCTGACTGGGTTGGAACCAGGCAACACCTTGTGGCAGAGGGTGTTGTAGGGGAAGATACAGTAGGGTCTCTGTCGGGGGTGGGATCCTGACAGAGGCTTGGCAACTTGAACGAACATAACGGGACCGTGCCTGCTCCGGGTAGCGGCGGTGCCCAAGGAAGGACTAGAAGCGAGATAGATTGTGCTGAGTGAGAAACGAGATCACGCAAAAGGAGAAATACCAGTAGGAGTCATGCTGTAAGACCGAAGCAACATCCTACTGAGGCGCACTACCGGTGGCCGGAACGCCGAGGGAGTATCATAACATTCAGCTTCAAGCAATACTCCAAACAGCGGCAGGACAGTCAGTCTAAGGCGGGCTGTCTAACTTTAATCACCTATGCAGTCTTGGGGGGCAACTTGTGGAGAGGGGCGACTCTAGGGTCCCGGAAGAGCTCCGAGCCTACCCGTCAAACGGGTGCCATCCCAACCAGAACAACAGGGAGGGACGGAGGATTAGCAGAACATCATCTAATCGAGTTGTGAGGGAACTTAAGAAACAGACACAACAGTTGTGGGGACTTTCCGTAAGCACAGCAGGGAAGGACCACAACACATAGCGCTAGAAGGAAGGCACCGATTTCCACCTGTGAAGAGAACTCTGGAGGTGCCATTGGACCGGCCGGACTTGCGCAGCCTGGTGAACCGTGTTCTGGACTGAGGACCCAGAGATCTTCAGTAAAGAGGTAAAGAGACTGCAACCTGGTGTCCTCGTTATTTACTGCACTGCACTACCACCATCCACATCTATCATTTACTGTGCGCCCCTCAGCAGGGTCACGGACCGGGCCTAGCCACCGTGACAACCCCAGAGCAGAGACTCAGAGGCCCGGTACCGGGTATCCCTCGGCCCTGCGGCAGTGGGGGCGCTACATAAACCTGTGTCTTTGGAAGTGGAAGCTTTAGTACACCTCACATACCAAGACTTGAGTGCAATGCTACCTCTGAACCATGTATGATCACATCTGCATTGAGAGTTGGTACCAGGAATGACCTGACCTCATGACAGCTGGACGAGGGGTCCCTGCTCTTCTCCAATCAAACATTTTTCCATAAACAGTATCCAGTTTTGCAGTGGTTGCCCTGTAGACATCATCGGATGATTGTAGGTGTAGATTATGGTCAATGGTCCACTGCCACTTCATCACGACAGCCTACAGGCTTAGAAGACTTGAAGGAAACCTAGTGTGTATCTACTATTGAGATGTAAGGCCCCTTTAAGAAGTGGGGGAAGCCTAAATTATCTGCATACCTAAAACTTTTATGGTAAGGTTAATGACCTCTCTGACAGCCCAAGAAAGCAAGAGTAAGAAAGGTCAACCTAAGAATCTAAGAATCCGAGAAAGAAGATAGTAGAACCAAGCAACAAGTCCTCAAGGTTAGGAGGAGTGGTGGCACCAGCCACCACCAAGTCTTCAAGTTAGGGAGCATGGCAGCACTGAAAAGCACCATCATCAGGCCCCAAATTTTTATTTGGGATCCCATACAGATTCTCACATAGAAAATTCAATTAGAGATGAGTGAATCAATTTGGAGAACCATCGTCCAAAAGTCACATCATTAGCCACCAGATCGGAGCACCGGTGTAGATATTCAGGTATCAAGGTTTGAGTTCAGCTGTTACCTCTGCCTTGTGTAAGACCACCTCTGCACTGGCACTTGGTAACAGGTATGGCCTGACCTCATAACAGCTGGATGAGGGGATAAGTGAGCACTTACTATACAGGATGTAAGGCCCCTTTAAAAAAAAATGTGGAGTCTAAATTCACTGCATACCTAAATTTTGGAGGGATTTGGTAGATGACCTTTCTACCAGCCCAACAAAACAAGAGAAAGAGGGGTTAACCTAAGAATCCAAGAAAAGAAGGAAGATGGACCAAGCACCAAGTCCTCAATGTTAGGAAAAGTGGTGGCACCAATCGGCACCAAGTCATCAAGCTTAGGAAGAGTGGCAGCACCAACCGGCATCAGGTCCTCAGGGTTAAGGAGAGTGGCGGCAGCAACCAGCACCAAGTCCTCAAACTTAGAGTGGTGGCACCAACCGGCACCAAGTCCACAAGCTTAGGATTTGTGACGGTACCAACCAGCATCAAGTCCTTGAGCTTAGGAAGAGTGGCGGCACCAACCTGCATCAAGTCCTCAGGGTTTTGGAGAGTGGTGGCACTGACCGGCATCAGCACCGGGACCCATTTTTATATTTGGGATCCCATACAGATTCTCAAATAGCAAATTCAACTTGAGATTGGGGAATAATTTCAGAGGACCCTGGTCCAAAAGTCACATTAGTGGCCACCGGACGGGAGATCTACGCATGGGCTCCTATCTGCCGAAATCATCGGTACCGCTTCGGATGTCATGTGCATCACACCACAACGATAACATCACACTGGGCCCAGTAATCAGAAAAGTCACCAATGAGTTCGGCAAGTAGGAGCAAGCTCTCAGGCTAATGCCCGGCAGCCATGGACTACCAACAGAAGGGTAAGGAAGGACACATCTGTATCCGGTTAGTTGCCAAATTCTTAAAGGGAACCTGTCACCCCGTTTTTTCTGTATGAGATAAAAATACCGTTAAATAGGGCCTGAGCTGTGCGTTACAATAGTGTATTTTGTGTACCCTGATTCCCCACCTATGCTGCCGAAATACGTTACCAAAGTCGCCGTTTTCGCCTGTCAATCAGGCTGAAGCCCCGGGCAGCAGAGCGCTCCATCTGCGCACGCGCGGCCTCAGGGAGATGGCCGCCCCCACCGATCACCAGGGGAATAGCGCAGATGGCGCTCTTTTTCCTCACCTGTGCAGTGGATTCGGCAGATGGGCTTGCGCAAACCACTATGCCACCAACGGAAAAATAAGCAAGATCTGGGGGAAGAAACAGCGATGTCACCAAGCCCATTTGACCAGACCAGCCTGATTGACAGGCAAAAACGGCGACTTTGGTAACGTATTTCGGCAGTATAGGTGGGGAATCAGGGTACACAAAATACACTATTGTAATGCACAGCTCAGGCCCTATTTAACAGTATTTTTATCTCATACTGAAAAAACGGGGTGACAGGTTCCCTTTAATTCTTGATACTTTCTCACATTGAGTTAAAATGAGCCAGAAATAAACTTTACAAAACAATCAGGATTGTAATTCCTTCAGTACCCCCCTGTTTAATATACATCGCGAGCTTCGTTACATTCCCATTCATGGGTAATCGGATTTTATCTGGGTTCTACGTATGACACTGTGATTTTTTTTTGTTCATCTCTCTGCATTAAGCAGACATAAGGAACATCTCGTTACCATAAACTGCTGCATAATAGCGCGGCATATTAGATAACTGGTAATAAAGCATCCCTGGAGTTAGCCGCAGCGGCCCAGGAATCAGGACTTCTGCAAACCATTTGCTGATTAATAGACTTCCTGTAATAGTCCTGGGCGCTCATCACGTGTGACTGACTAAATTTAACCCTAGGATGGGGTCTGGCCCATGGGGTCATTTATAAACCACAAGGGGGGGACAATATGAGCGAATGAAGGGGAGGTGGGTAGGCAAGATTCTTCTCCCTTCTGTCTCTAACAAGATAGCTCTATATACCCCTCCTTCCTACCTGGCCACATAAACCACCCACTGTATCTACTTACCCAGCTTCCACAATAAATTCCTTCCCAACCTGCCCTACAGTCTTTTTGTTTTCCCCTTATGCACTGTGTGGACGCTGTAAGATCACCAGGGACACCATCATTAATTTACTCATTGCCCTAAACCACCAGGGATCTTTACAAAATCCTGTTCACTACACTAGACCACCAGAAATCCTTTCATTATCCTGTTCACAGCCCTAGACCACCAGGGATCCTTACATAATCCCCTTTACTATCCTAGACCAACAGAGATCCTTACATAATCCCCTTTACAATCCTAGACCACCAGGGATACATTATCTCCTTCATGGCCCTAGACCACCAGGGATCCTTACATAATACCCTTTACTATCCTAGAAAACCAGGGATCCTTACATCATCCTCTTCACTGCCCTAGACCACGGAAATCCTTACATAACCTTCTTCACTGCCCTAGCCACCAGGGATTCTTACTTTTCCTCTTCACTGCCCTAGACCACCAGGAATCCTTATATAATACCCATAACTGCCTTACACCATCCTTATATTGGAGCCTTATATTAACCATTTCTCTACCCTAGACAACCAGGCATACCAAAATTACCACTTCCCTATTCTAAAATGCAAAGTAAACTAACATTAGGCCTATAATTTCCCTAGACTACCAGGGATGCTGACCCAAACTCATGTACTGCCATAAACCAACCATCATATATACAGTAGCCTTATCACTTATGTAGACCACCAGGGATGCAGACAACTACCCTTTCACTAGCTCAGACCATGAGGCACACAGTCATTAACCCCTAGACACCCAGAAAGGCTAACAAAAAGCCATCACCGCACCAAACCTGAACATTGGTCACAAGGCCAGGGTTGAGCGAGCCCATCCGGATCCTCTGGTGGACACACATTAATGAGCCTTCAAAAGTCCAACAAAGGACAACCCCATCTGGAGACCATCAGTGGCTTCCAGAGCATCCATTTTTGGGTTGCTTTTTATTTTAAGGGGAAGTGATGCATTCGGCTACTAAAAGGAAGACAATTTCCTAATATCAGACCCCCGACGGAGACGGGGATTCTATGGTTATCTAAGACAGAGGTGTCAAACTGCATTCCTCGAGGGCCGCCAACAGGTCATGTTTTCAGGATTTCCTTGTATTGCACAGGTGATAATTTAATCACCTGCACAGAATTATTCCAGCACCTTGTGGAATGCTAAGGAAATCCTGAAAACATGACCTGTTGGCGGCCCTCGAGGAATGCAGTTTGACACCTCTGATCTAAGAGTCCTCCTGACCATGTCCGCTGCCCGCCATGAGATACATCGATGACAGCTCAGTGGGAAGCATTGGCCACAGTATCAGGATGAGTTAATGAAGCCCGAGGGGAATCAGCGGAGAGTGATACATTGTCTGATGGCTCTGGTGTCACCGTCATCTCACAATCTCATTCCCTTCTATCCCCGGAATTCATAGAACTTCTCCTCGGCCTCCCGTTTCCTGAACTCCAGCTTCTGATCTGTCTGATTCAGATCTCATCACAACAGAAAAAAATTAGTTTCTTGGGAAATAAAAAATCCATCCTGACAAGTGCGTCCTTTCATGTATCATCGTGTCACATGTGTAACTCAATGCTACATGTGTTTCCAGGGAAACTGATGTTTGATGACTGGGAAGCAAAAAGGAATCAAAAGGGGCAAAAACCGCTGCAAAAGTGTTTACACAGAAGAGTGACCCCAACAAGTAATAAGAAAGCAGGGGAAAGTAAATAGATGAGATTTCTAGAAGGATTGTGCTACAGTGAGAAACAAATAGGACATAAAAGATACATAGAACATAGAGCGACATCGGTTCTTATAATCCTGAGCGGAGAGGAAGAAACCTGATGTAATAACACAAGAGGGCTGCGGGAAATGACACCTCTGTATGCAGGGGAGAGGTACAAGGGGACAGACCGAAAGGTACAGTCATCAATGGGAGATGAGATGGATAAGTACATAGGTGATAAATAGATGGAAAGACAGATCAATGGATAAAAAGAATAAATAGATAATAGATAGATAATAGATAATAGATAGATAATAGATAGACAGATAATATATAGATAATAGATAAATAGATAGACAGATAATAGATTATAGATAGCTGATAATAGATAAATAATAGATGGACAAATACATAATAGATAGATAATAGATAGACAGAAAATAGATAGATAATAGAGATATAGATAATAGCGAGATATATGATAATAGATAGATAATAGATAAATAAATAGATAATAGATAGATAATAGATATATAGACAATAGATAGATGACAATAGATAATAGATAGAGAATAGATAAAGAAATAGATAATAGATATATAGATAAGAGATAGATGACAATAAATAGATGATAGATAGATAATAGATAGATGATAATAGATGATAGATAATAGATAGATGACAATAAATAGATGATAGATAGATAGATAATAAATAAATAGATAATAGATAGATCATAATAGATAATAAATAGATAATAGATAGATAATAGATGGACGACAGGCCGGACAGACAGTTGTAGTGTGCGCAGACCCTGTGGATTGAGGACACGTTGATGAGTTTTGTGTCTTTGATGAATCTTTCAGATCTTCCAGCGCTTATCCTTGTGAGGCCGCAGACTCCGCCGCACATTGTTCTATTGTTCTCTGTGATCTCGATCATTTCTCTCCATCTCACATTACAATAAATATAATCAGCTCTCCAGGAAACATTTCTATTCTTTGGAGACCGCGTTTCGGGGCTATAGATACATGATGGAGAAGTGACTGTCAGCATTTCAACAATGCGCTTTGTAGTCTGTGCAGAAATGCATGTTTAATTAATTTCCTCCAAGGCTGCGGAGGATCCGCGCGCTGCTGTCAATCTCAGCCATAAAGTATCTATTGATTACAGTGGAGAGCTTTGTGTATTTATTTAAAGGTAAGAAAAACATACAAAATACGGCGCTGTGCATCTGAGCTGAAGGTGTGTTACTGCGCTGTGCATCCGCACAGCGATGGGGAAGAGAGATGGTGAGTGTTTTGTCCAGAGTGTGCTTTGTCTTGAAGGGGTTGCCTGATTTTGGAAATCTTCTATTACCCAGGCTGAAGTTTTATTTTAAAAAAAAATCACCCTCCCTGGGTCCAGCGCTGAGTCTCTGCTGCTGATCATACTGTGGTGAAATTGATGCCACTTTTGTGGTGCCTGCCAATAATTTTTGGAAATGTGAACACTCCAGGAAAGGCCATACTGGGCCCCTGGCCCTCAAGGGAGGCCAGCATGGCGGGGTCACGGGGAATGGCAGAGCCTCAGGGTGGGCAAGGGCAAGTCAGGGTTAAATAGTTTGCTTAGACTGTGTATTTTTGAATTGGACAAAGGGGGGCGGGGTTTGGATGAGGCAGGGAGGAGCAAGCGGGGGAGCTTTCTGAGGGGGTGATCTGGAGAAAAAACCGCCAATTTCACCTCAGCAACTGCCATGCTCACCTACTGGTCCGGCGATAGCTGAAATCCCCAGTGATGGACGTGGAGGCCTTATTGCAGAGGCTGTGCGAACAGGCCAGCACACAGGGCACCGAATGGCTGCAGCAGTCCGTCAGCAGCCTTCTGGACGGAGCGGTGATGGGACCGGTCCAGGTTCCAGCAGAGGGAGCCGGCCGCGGAGGTCCAGGTCTCCGGCGCGCTTGAGCCCTGATGTCACCCCTCGGGCCCGGTGCCGTATCAGGAGCCCCTCTCGGGACCCTTCGGCGGGAGACGCGAGCAGCGGTGCAGCAGCAGCCCGCGGCAGAGCCGGGAGGAATCCAGCGGCACGGCGGGGCCTGCAGCAGGGGGAGGTGTCAGCCTCCTCCTCGGCGTGTGTGACTCACCAGGTGTCAGGACCAGGAGCGGCGGGCTGCACCAGGTCAGGTGAGCCAGCTTGGCGCGGAGGAGCGGGCGCTTCCAGGAGGCGGGGGCCTTATTCCAAGGCCTCTCGGCATGGGGCATCTAGCGGACGGCGTTCTGCCGGCCCTGTCAGCAGCGCTCTGCCTGGGACGGGGCACAGAGCTGGAGGGCTGACTTCCTCTAGCCAGTGCAGGCCGGGGCTGAGTCCAATCAGGGGGTCAGGTCATGTCACAGCTGCGGACAGGAACATTTCCCAGCACGGGCAGCACTACGCTGGCTCAGGCATCTTCACGGCGTCGGCAGCAAGGGACCCTGCACCTTCGGATGGGGTATCTCGGGACGGCAGTCGGCCGTCTGACTTACCCGGGGATCAACGGTTGGAGAGCCCAGGAGAGGAGCACGTTCGTCTGCCTTCAGGATCTTCGGCTGCTGTGTCCACAGCGCTCGGGCAGCTAGGCGAGGACAATCCTTTTCTTTCATGTACCCCTGTGTTAGCTCCCTCTGTCGGTGTTAGTCGGGATGTATTTATGGGGGGAGTCGGGGGTGGGGTTAGGTCTTATCATGCATGGGCTTAGAGATCTGGCGGCGATATAGGGATCAGGGGGTTCAAACCTGGGGTCTTCTCCTTCTGCGGCATGGCTTGGGAATCCGGGGGAAGTTTCGGGTTTGAGGGGTTTTCTGGGGGGGTTCGCTGGCATTAGTTCTGGGAGTATGGCGTCAGATAACGTGGGGAATGATGCTGCGGCGCCAAGTGCTGCCGTACCTTCGGTTAGCGTGTCTGTTGCCAGTCAGGCAGGGGAAGCGGAAAAATATACCTCAGTGCGTTTGGATGACGCGGCTCGGGGGGAGGTATATGTTTGTTTCGAGGGACCGTTGGGTGCACACTTAAAAAGTGAAATTAGGGAAAAATTTGGAAAGGGGATTACGTGGAAATATTCTCCTTATTACCACTAGAGCGTTTTCAATTGGACAGGATGCGCAAAGATTATTTAAAAAAAACAAGAGGAAGAGAAAAGGCATTTTAGGCTGATTCCTAGGACGTTTTCTAATTGGTTGCAGGCATTCGCCATTTTGGCGAGTGTGATTGGGGAGAGGTCCTCTGAGAACTGCTCGGGGCTCTTTTGTTACATGGATGCGATTGGGGAAGCTTATCGAACTTACGAGGACCAAGGTTGGCTCAGATACGATGAGCAATTCCGGCAGCAGAAGGCCATTAGGCCCAGTATTCGGTGGGATCACAAAGATATAGCTTTGTGGATGAAGGTTATGGTTCCGTCACGCTTCGCGTCGGGCAGCCAGTTTTTTCCTGGAAGCGCTGGGGGTTCAGGGCAGTCGGGACACTCAGTGGCAATGCAGAGAGGACTGTGCTTTGCATTCAATGAGGGATCATGTAAATTTTGGGGAAAATGTAAATTCAAGCATGAATGTGCAACAGACGGGGGACCACATGGGTCATCCAAATGTTTTAAGGGTGGCAGACAGAGAAGCGGAGACGGTTCTGAAAAAAGGAATGATGCCAATTCGTCTGGACGTGATGGTGCCATTTCTAAATAGGTACCCTGATACACCAGCTGCAGCTTTGTTAGAAGGAGGTTTTCGGGATGGTTTCCGTATTCCATTCGTGGATGCAGCACATAATTTTTCCACAAAAAATTTGAAATCGGCTCTGCAATTTCCTGACGTGGTTGCTAATAAGCTGGAAAGCGAAGTTAAATTGGGCAGGATGGCTGGCCCTTTTCCAGTTGCGCCTATACGCAATTTGAGGGTTTCCTCGTTGGGCGTGGTACCAAAAACGGAACCTAATAAATTCAGATTGATTCATCATCTGTCCTTTCCGAAAGGGTCCTCAGTAAATGACGTAATTGACCCTCAGTTATGTTCGGTGATTTACACTTCATTCGATGCGGCTATGGATTGGGTGCGGGTATGTGGGGGTGGCGCACTGTTGGCGAAAACGGATATCGAAGCGGCGTTCAGGCTACTACCGGTTCACCCAGAGAGTATGCATCTTCTGGGTTGCTATTGGGATGGAGGTTTTTTCGTCGATCGATGTCTCCCCATGGGTTGTTCCCTTTCCTGCGCGTACTTCGAAACTTTTAGCACCTTTTTGGAGTGGGTGGTGAAAGACGTGTCGGGCTTGAAATCTTGCATTCACTATCTGGATGATTTCCTGTTTGTAGGCTCGGCTCAAAGTACCGATTGCTCGGTGCTATTGCACACTATGGAGAGAGTGTGCAAGGTTTTCGGGGTTCCTTTAGCTGCGGACAAAACTGTGGGTCCAGTCACTGTTCTGAGTTTTCTGGGTATAGAAATCGATACCTTAGAAATGATGTGCAGGTTGCCTGGAGAGAAGGTTAGCGCTCTGAGCGAAGAGGTGTCTAGGGCATGTAGTGTTAAAAAATTGAAGCTGAGGGAGGTACAATCTTTGCTTGGAAAATTGAACTTCGCTTGCCGTATCATGCCGATGGGAAGGGCATTCTGCCACAGGTTGTCTTTGGAGACCAAGGGCGTTCGATCTCCGGTTCATTTTATCAGACTAAAGAAGGAATTGCGTGAAGATTTGGCAGTATGGGCAAATTTTTTGGAGAATTACAACGGAAATTGTATCTGGATAAAACCGGTTGTGAATTCAGAGGATTTGGGTTTCATCATTGCCGTGGTGGACGATCGTGGTTTTGGTTTGTTTTTTCAAGGCAGTTGGTTGTTGGCTGAATGGCCTGATTTCTGGCGGGAGCAAGGTTGGCTACAAAATCGGGTTCTTCCTCATTTGTTTTCTATCGTTGTTGCATTGTCGTTATGGGGCAACAGTGTGCAAGACAGGAAGATTCGTTTTCCATGTGGGTCCGATGCGGTTGCGTGGCGATAAATTCACTGTCGGCTGATTCACCGGCGGTAGTAAAAATTCTGCAGAGTTTGGTGTTTTTGGGCTTATCTTTGAATTTGTGGATTGTGGCGGAGGTCAGGACGATGGCTTCTAACCCTGTCTCGGTTGCTCTTTCTCACTTGCAGGGAGATCGTTTTCGAGAATTGGTACCTCAGGCGGAGTCAACAGGCCGGGAGTGCCCAGCGGAGTTATGGAAGCTTCCTGGCGGGCAGTAGATTATCTGTTTCAGAATTCTTTATCGGCTAGGTCTTGGAGGCAATATCAGCAGGCATGGGGTACTTGGGAAGAATGGGGTATTTCTTTAGGGGCGGGGCTACAGAATGAATGAGTCGGGTTGGTCCGTGTCGAGACTGAACAAGTTGTTGGCGGGCATTGCATTTGGTTTCAAGGCTCAGGGCCTTAAGGACGTCACAAAGTCTTTTTTGGTAGTTCAAACGTTAAAGGTATGGAGAAAAGGTTGGGCGGTGAGCGATAAAAGACGCCCGGTATCATATGAGGTATTGTTAATTTTGGGCAATCAGTTAGCTTCTGTCTGTTCATCGCAATGGGAAATAATTCTTTTTAAGGCGGCCTTTGCATTAGTGTTCTTTGGAGCCTTTCGGTTAGGGGAGTTGGTCAGCCCCTCTAAAAGAACCAAAGGGGGTTTGTTGAGGAAAGATGTGGACATGTATAATGATAGGGTAGTTATTCGGCTTCGATTTTCCAAGACAAACAGTCAAGGTAAAGACTGTAAAGTGGTGTTATTTAAGGTGGCCGGTTCCCCGTTATGCCCGGTCCTGTGTGTCAATGCTTTCAAGGGGATGGGCGGAGGGTTGTCCAACCCCCTTTTGGTCGATGAGGACAGTTCTTTTTTATCTCGATTTCAGTTCACAGCGGTTTTTAAGAAATGTTTGATCGCAGTGGGGAATTTCACCGGGGGATTACAGTGGGCACTCATTTAGGATCGGCGCAGCGACGGAAGCTGCCAGGAGGGGCCTGGGCGAGGAGGTGGTTAAAAAGATCGGGCAGTGGGAGTCGAGGAGATTAATTTCCTATATCCACCCGGACTTGGTCTAATGGTTTAATAGTTGAGTTGGTTTTTTCTTATTGTTGTGTTATTTATTTCAGGCTGCGAACACCAGCTGTTGTGGATCATGGGCCACTCTTTCGTTTTTTGGGCGGCTTTGCGGGCCGCAATTCAGCCGGAATGGTGGCATCTGGGGTTCTCAAGAGAGACAGCGATTCTGCAGTGGATTGGGAAACGCGGAATGATATGGAGCCAGTTTTTGACGGAGTTCCACCAGTTTGTTCGTTTGGATCGAGCTCCGGATGTGGTAGTAATTCATTTGGGTGGGAATGACTTGGGCAAGAGGCCCTGTAGGGAATTGATAAAGGACATAAAGTTCAATATTTTAAGACTTTGGGCAGCGTTTCTGAAGTTGTTAGTTGTCTGGTCGGATATTATCCCTAGGAAGGTGTGGCGTGGTGCTCGCTCAATTGAGGGGATAAATAAGGCCAGAATAAAAGTAAATAGGTCGGTATCTCGGTTCATGGCACGGAATGGGGCGTTGGTAGTACGTCATGTAAATTTGGAATCTGGAAAGGGCGAATATTGGAGGGCAGATGGCGTGCATTTGAATGCAATCGGGGTCGACATGTGGTGTCTCGCTGTTCAGGAAGGAATTGAGATGGGTTTGAAGGTGTGGAGGGACACAAATGTTTGAGGTGTCAAAACATTTATGTTGGTGGCGGGGAGGGAGGTCCTCGAAGTTGGTGGAAAGAGGGGAATGGCGGATTGTAGGGGGGGACCTCTAGTGGTCCTGGACTCCCCCAGAGTGGATTGCGAGTGGTTGTGGTAGATCAGCCCGTGGAGAGGCTGATTAAAGGATTAAAGGTAATCGGTTGGTTTGGCCGGGTTGGTCATTACCTGCCTCCGAGCTGGTGCTTAGCAGGTGGAGGCAAGACTAAGCCTGGAGGCCAAGGTACACAATTTTAAATTTCTGCAAGGTTATTTTTGAGGCTTCGAGGACCACCACTCCCTGGGGGGATAGTTGTAGCGCCCCCACTGCCGCAGGGCCGAGGGGTACCCGGTACCGGGCCTCTGAGTCTCTGTTCTGGGATTGTCACGGTGGCTAGACCCGGTCCGTGACCCTGCTGAGGGGCGCCCAATAATAGGTGTGCGTGATGGTGATGATGTTGTGGTGGAGTGCCGGTCACAGTAAATAACGAGGACACCAGGTTGCAGTCTCTTTACCTCTTTACTGAAGGCTTTGAGTTAGCCAATCCAGAGCACTGTTAACCAGGCTGTCTGAGACCGGCCGGTCCAAAGGCACATTAGGAGTTCCCCTTGACAGGTGAGAATCAGCGTCTTCCTGCTAGCGCCTATGTGTTGTAGTCCTTCCCTGCTGAGCACCCCGGGATAGTCCTCACAACTGATTCTGTCTGTCTCTGATGTTCGTTCTCTCCGTCCCCCAGATGATATGGCTAGGACGCACCCGTATGACGGGGTAGGCCTGGAGTTCTTTCGGGACTCTAGAGTCGCACCTCTCCCACAGCTGCCTCCGTTGTCTGCTTAGGTGTTTAAGTGAGACAGCCAACCTATAATTGGCTATCCTGCCGTGGTTTGAAGTATTGCTTAAAGTCTCTTACTTTCTCGGCGTTCCGGCCACCGACTGTTTGCGCCTCAGAAGGATGTTGCCTCGTCTTACAGCACGACTCCTACTGGTATTCTTCTTGTTGTATCCCCTTTGCTCACTTGTTGCGTTGTTCTCTTAGGAGTCTGCCAGGATCCCATCCCTGACAGGTCCTCTCTCTAGCACTTCCCAGTTACTTCTCTCTGTCTTGCTGTCCAACCCCCAGTTTTACCAGAGTGTGAGGAGTGGCCTACTAGATAGAACCACTCCCCCTGGTGGCCGGAGTGTGAAGTGTAGTGTGAGTGTTACCTGATCAGGTGAACTCCTTTAGTGCAATCAGACGCAACATCACTCCCCTTAGCGGCAGAGCGATGTTACTGCAATGACCAGGACTCTGGGGCGCTGCATATTGTTTACATGTTGTATTGTATGTTTAACCCCTTCCCGACCCATGACGCCTATGTGGCGTCATGGAATGATCGCGTCCCTGCAGATCGGGTGAAGGGGTTAACTCCTATTTTACCCGATCTGCAGGGAGAGGGGGAGTGGTACTTCAGCCCAGGGGGGGTGGCTTCACCCCCCCGTGGCTACGATCGCTCTGATTGGCTGTTGAAAGTGAAACTGCCAATCAGAGCGATTTGTAATATTTCACCTAAAAAACTGGTGAAATATTACAATCCAGCCATGGCCGATGCTGCAATACCATCGGCCATGGCTGGAAAACCTGAAGTGACCCCCCCCCACCCCACCGATCGCCCCCCCAGTGCTCCATTATGGGGTCCGGTCCCCTCCGTCCTGTGCTCCGCTCCCCCGTCCTCCTGCCCGCTCCCCCCCTGCTCCTATGTCACCCCCCGGTGCTCCGACGCCCCCCCGTGCCCCGATCTCCCCCCCCTTATACTTACCGAGGCTCCCGGTGTCGGTCCGTCTCCTCGCTGGGCGCCGCCATCTTCCAAAATTGCGGGCGCATTCTCAGTGCGCCCGCCGAATCTGCCGGCCGGCAGATTCATTACAAGTACATTTTGATCGCTGTGGTAGGTTCTATCACAGCGATCAAAATAAAAAAATAATAAATAAACCCCCCCCTTTATCACCCCCATAGGTAGGGACAATAATAAAATAAAGAAAATATTTTTTTTTCTTTTTCCACTAGGGTTAGAACTAGGGTTAGAACTAGGGGTAGGGTTAGGGGTAGGGTTAGGGTTACGGGTAGGGTTAGGGTTAGGGGTAGGGTTATGGCATGTGCACACAGAGCGGATCGGCAGCGGATCGGCAGCGGATCGGCAGCGGATCGGCCGCGGATCTGCAGCGGATCGGCCGCGGATCCGCAGCGGATCGGCCGCAGATCCGCAGCGGATCGGCCGCAGATCCGCAGCGGATCGGCCGCGGATCTGCAGCGGATCGGCCGCGGATCTGCAGCGGATCGGCCGCGGATCCGCAGCGGGTTGGCCGCGGATCCGCAGCGGATTGGCAGCGGATTGGCCGCGGATCCGCAGCGGATTGGCAGCGGATTGGCCGCGGATCCGCAGCGGATTGGCAGCGGATTGGCCGCGGATCCGCAGCGGATTGGCAGCGGATTGGCCGCGGATCCGCAGCGGATTGGCCGCGGATCCGCAGCGGATTGGCCGCTGCGAATTCGAAGCAGTTTTCCATCAGGTTTACAGTACCATGTACACCTAAGGAAAACCAAATTCGCTGTGCCCATGGTGCGGAAAATTCCGTGCAGAAACGCTGCATTCAGGGCCGGACTGGCCATCGGGCAGTTCTGGCAAATGCCAGAAGGGCCGATGGCAGTAGTGGGCCGCTTGAGTGTGCCGCTGTCGGCACTCTTCCCCCCGCTGTCGCGGCACACTCCCGGCCCCGCATTCATCTATGACGCCGGTACAGTTGAATGCAATGATGGAGGAGAGAGCGTCTGCTGACGCCCCCTCTCCCATCATTCCCCGCTCTGCCTGCCGCTGACACTGCGGGTGCGCGATGACGTCATATCATCGCGCACCTGCTGTGTGACCGGGCGCCGGGCAGACTGCAGCTGCTGAGACCGGAGCCAGAGGAGAGCAGCGCGGGGCACGAGGAGAGAGGTGAGTAGAGTGTTTTGTTTTTTTTTAACAAAGAGTGATGAGTGGATTGTGGAGCTATTGGGGGGGGGGACTGCCTGCCTGCCTGCATTCCATTCTATGGGGGCTGCCTGCCTGCATTCCATTCTATGGGGGCTGCCTGCCTGCATTCCATTCTATGGGGGCTGCCTGCCTGCATTCCATTCTATGGGGGCTGCCTGCCTGCATTCCATTCTATGGGGGCTGCCTGCCTGCATTCCATTCTATGGGGGCTGCCTGCCTGCAGTACATTCTATGGGGGCTGCCTGCCTGCAGTACATTCTATGGGGGCTGCCTGCCTGCATTCCATTCTATGGGGGCTGCCTGCCTGCATTCCATTCTATGGGGGCTGCCTGCATTCCATTCTATGGGGGCTGCCTGCCTGCATTCCATTCTATGGGGGCTGCCTGCCTGCATTCCATTCTATGGGGGCTGCCTGCCTGCAGTACATTCTATGGGGGCTGCCTGCCTGCAGTACATTCTATGGGGGCTGCCTGCCTGCATTCCATTCTATGGGGGCTGCCTGCCTGCTGTACATTCTATGGGGGCTGCCTGCCTGCAGTACATTCTATGGGGGCTGCCTGCCTGCAGTACATTCTATGGGGGCTGCCTGCCTGCAGTACATTCTATGGGGGCTGCCTGCCTGCATTCCATTCTATGGGGGCTGCCTGCCTGCATTCCATTCTATGGGGGGCTGCCTGCCTGCATTCCATTCTATGGGGGCTGCCTGCCTGCAGTACATTCTATGGGGGCTGCCTGCCTGCATTCCATTCTATGGGGGCTGCCTGCCTGCATTCCATTCTATGGGGGCTGCCTGCCTGCATTCCATTCTATGGGGGCTGCCTGCCTGCATTCCATTCTATGGGGGCTGCCTGCCTGCATTCCATTCTATGGGGGCTGCCTGCCTGCATTCCATTCTATGGGGGCTGCCTGCCTGCATTCCATTCTATGGGGGCTGCCTGCCTGCTGTACATTCTATGGGGGCTGCCTGCCTGCATTCCATTCTATGGGGGCTGCCTGCCTGCATTCCATTCTATGGGGGCTGCCTGCCTGCATTCCATTCTATGGGAGCTGTGCTGCATTACATTCTATGGGGGCTGTGCTGCAATACATTCTATGGGGCTGTGCTGCATTACATTCTATGGGGGCTGTGCTGCAATACATTATATGGGGGCTGTGCTGTATTATAGTCTATGGGGGCTGTGCTGCATTACATTCTATGGGGGCTGTGCTGCATTAAATTCTATGGGGGCTGTGCTGCATTACATTCTATGGGGGCTGTGCTGCATTACATTCTATGGGGGCTGTGCTGTATTACATTCTATGGGGGCTGTGCTGTATTACATTCTATGGGGGCTGTGCTGTATTACAGTCTATGGGGGCTGAGCTGTATTACATTCTATGGGACTGGGCTGCATTGCATTCTATGGGGCTGTGCTGTATTATAGTCTATGGGGGCTGAGCTGTATTACATTCTATGGGGCTGTGCTGTATTACATTCTATGCGGGGCTGTGCTGCATTCCATTCTATGGGGGCTGTGCTGCAATACATTCTATGGGGGCTGTGCTGTATTATAGTCTATGGGGGCTGTGCTGCATTACATTCTATGGGGGCTGTGCTGCATTAAATTCTATGGGGGCTGTGCTGCATTACATTCTATGGGGGCTGTGCTGCATTACATTCTATGGGGGCTGTGCTGTATTACATTCTATGGGGGCTGTGCTGTATTACAGTCTATGGGGGCTGTGCTGTATTACATTCTATGGGGCTGTGCTGTATTACATTCTATGGGGGCTGTGCTGCAATACATTCTATGGGGGCTGTGCTGTATTATAGTCTATGGGGGCTGTGCTGCATTACATTCTATGGGGGCTGTGCTGCATTAAATTCTATGGGGGCTGTGCTGCATTACATTCTATGGGGGCTGTGCTGCATTACATTCTATGGGGGCTGTGCTGTATTACATTCTATGGGGGCTGTGCTGTATTACAGTCTATGGGGGCTGTGCTGTATTACATTCTATGGGGCTGTGCTGTATTACATTCTATGGGGGCTGTGCTGTATTACATTCTATGGGGACTGTGCTGCATTACATTCTATGGGGGCTGAGCTGTATTACATCTATGGGACTGGGCTGCATTGCATTCTATGGGGCTGTGCTGTATTACATTCTATGGGGGCTGTGCTGTATTACATTCTATGGGGACTGTGCTGCATTACATTCTATGGGGACTGTGCTGCATTACATTCTATGGGGGCTGTGCTGCATTACATTCTATGGGGGGCTGTGCTGCATTACATTCTATGGGGGGCTGTGCTGCATTACATTCTATGGGGGCTGTGCTGCATTACATTCTATGGGGGCTGTGCAGCATTACATTCTATGGGGGCTGGGCTGCATTGCATTCTATGGGGGCTGTGCTGCATTATAGTCTATGGGGGCTGTGCTGTATTACATTCTATGGGGCTGTGCTGTATTATAGTCTATGGGGGCTGAGCTGTAATGTTGGATACAGCTGTAATTATATGTTATATAGTCGTGTTACACTCCCCTCACTTCTTGTAGCCTACAAGTGTACAAAGATATTATACAGTCACCATGCGACAAGTGGGCCTGTGTGACTTCAAATGCCAGGGCTGAATTTTAGTCCCAGTCCGGCCCTGGCTGCATTGTATTTTCCGCAGCATGTCAATTCTTTGTGCGGATTCCGCAGCGTTTTACACCTGTTCCTCAATAGGAATCCGCAGGTGAAATCCGCACAAAAAAACACTGGAAATCTGCTGTAAATCCGCAGGTAAAACGCAGTGCCTTTTACCTGCAGATTTTTCAAAAATCGTGCGGAAAAATCTCACACGAATCCGCAACGTGGGCACATAGCCTTAGGGTTAGGGTTGGAATTAGAGTTAGGGTTGGAATTAGGGCTAGGGTTTGAAATAGGGTTAAGATTAGGCTTGTGGTTAGGGTTACGGATAGGGTTAGGGGTGTGTTGGGGTTACAGTTGTGGTTAGGGTTGGGATTAGGGTTACGGTTGGGATTAGGGTTAGGATTAGGGTTGGAATTAGGGTTACGGGTGTGTTGCGGTTAGGGTTGTGGTTAGGGGTGTGTTGGGGTTAGGGTTGTGATTAGGGTTATGGCTACAGTTGGGATTAGGATTAGGGGTGTGTTGGGGTTAGTGTTGAAGTTAGAATTGAGGGGTTTCCACTGTTTAGGCACATCAGGGGTCTCCAAACGCAACATGGCGCCACCATTGATTCCAGCCAATCTTGCGTTCAAAAAGTCAAATGGTGCTCCCGCCCTTCCAAGCCCCGACGTGCGCCCAAACAGTGGTTTACCCCCACATTTGGGGTACCAGCGTACTCAGGACAAACTGGGCAACAACTGTTGGGGTCCAATTTCTCCTGTTACCCTTGCAAAAATAAAAAATTACTTGCTAAAACATAATTTTTGAGGAAAGAACAATTATTTTTTATTTTCACGGCTCTGCGTTATAAACTTCTGTGAAGCACTTGGGGGTTGAAAGTGCTCACCACACATCTAGATAAGTTCCTTCGGGGGTCTAGTTTCCAAAATGGGGTCACTTGTGGGGTGTTTCTACTGTTTAGGCACATCAGGGGCTCTGCAAATGCAATGTGACGCCCGCAGACCATTCCATCAAAGTCTGCATTTCAAATGTCACTACTTCCCTTCCGAGCCCTGACGTGTGCCCAAACAGTGGTTTACCCCCACATATGGGGTATCAGCATACTCACAACAAACTGGGCAACAAATATTGGGGTCCAAATTCTCCTGTTACCCTTGTGAAAATAAAAAATTGCTTGCTAAAACATCTTTTTTGAGGAAAGAAAAATGATTTTTTATTTTCACGGCTCTGCGTTGTAAACTTCTGTGAAGCACTTGGGGGTTGAACGTGCTCACCACACATCTAGATAAGTTCCTTGGGGGGTCTAGTTTCCAAAATGGGGTCACTTGTGGGGGGTTTCTACTGTTTAGGCATATCAGGGGCTCTGCAAACGTAACATGATGCCCGCAGACCATTCCATCAAAGTCTGCATTCCAAAACGTCACTACTTCCCTTCCGAGCCCCGGCATGTGCCCAAACAGTGGTTTACCCCCACATATGGGGTATCAGCGTACTCAGGAGAAACTGCACAACAACTTTTGGGGTCCAATTTCTCCTGTTACTCTTGCAAAAATAAAAAATTCTGGGCTAAAAAAATATTTTTGAGGAAAGGAAACACATTTATTATTTTCACGGCTCTGCGTTATAAACTTCTGTGAAGCACTTGGGGGTTCAAAGTGCTCACCACACATCTAGATAAGTTCCCTTGGGGGTCTAGTTTCCAAAATGGAGTCACTTGTGGGGAGTTCCTACTGTTTAGGCACATCAGTGACTCTGCAAACGCAACCTGATGCCCGCAGAGCATTCCATCAAAGTCTGCATTTCAAAACGTCACTACTTCCCTTCCGAACCCCGACGTGTGCCAAAACAGTGGTTTACCCCCCATATGGGGTATCAGCGTACTCAGGAGAAACTGGACAACAACTTTTGGGGTCCAATTTCTCCTGTTACTCTTGCAAAAATAAAAAAATTCTGGGCTAAAAAAATATTTTTGAGGAAAGGAAACATTTTTTATTTTCACGGCTCTGCGTTATAAACTTCTGTGAAGCACTTGGGGGTTAAAAGTGCTCACTACACATCTACATAAGTTCCCTTGGGGGTCTAGTTTCCAAAATGGAGTCAATTGTGGGGAGTTCCTACTGTTTAGGCACATCAGGGGCTCTGCAAACGCAACCTGACGCCCGCAGAGCATTCCATCAAAGTCTGCATTTCAAAACGTCACTACTTCCCTTCCGAACCCCGACGTGTGCCAAAACAGTGGTTTACCCCCACATATGGGGTATCAGCGTACTCAGGAGAAACTGGACAACAACTTTTGGGGTCCAATTTCTCCTGTTACCCTTGGGAAAATAAAAAATTGTGGGCTAAAAAATCATTTTTGAGAAAAGAAAAATTATTTTTTATTTTCATGGCTCTGCGTTATAAACTTCTGTGAAGCACTTGGGGGTTCAAAGTGCTCACCACACATCTAGATTAGTTCCTTGGGAGGTCTAGTTTCCAAAATGGGGTCACTTGTGCGGGAGCTCCAATGTTTAGGCACACAGGGGCTCTCCAAACGCGACATGGTGTCCGCTAATGATTGGAGCTAATTTTCCATTCAAAAAGCCAAATGGCGTGCCTTCCCTTCCGAGCCCTGCCGTGCACCCAAACAGTGGTTTACTCCCACATATGGGGTATCATCGTACTCAGGACAAACTGGTCAACAACATTTGAGGTCCAATTTCTCCTATTACCCTTGGGAAAATAAAAATTCTGGGCTAAAAATCATTTTTGAGGAAAGAAAAATTATTTTTTTATTTTCACGGCTCTGCGTTATAAACTTCTGTGAAGCACCTGGGGGTTATAAGTGCTCACTATGCATCTAGATAAGTTCCTTGGGGGGTCTAGTTTCCAAAATGGGGTCACTTGTAGGGGAGCTCCAATGTTTAGGCACACAGGGGCTCTCCAAACACGACATGGTGTCCGCTAACGATTGGAGCTAATTTTCCATTCAAAAAGTCAAATGGCACGCCTCCCCTTCCGAGCCTTGCCGTGCACCCAAACAGTGGTTTACCCCCACATATGAGGTATCGGCATACTCAGGAGAAATTGCCTAACAAATTTTAGGATCCATTTTATCCTGTTGCCCATGTGAAAATGAAAGAATTGAGGCTAAAAGAAATTTTGTGTGAAAAAAAAGTACTTTTTCATTTTTGCGGATCAATTTGTGAAGCACCTGGGGGTTTAAAGTGCTCACTATGCCTCTAGATGAGTTCCTTGGGGAGTCTAGTTTCCAAAATGGGGTCACTTGTGGAGGAGCTCCAATGTTTAGGCACACAGGGGCTTTCCAAACGCGACATGGTGTCCGCTAACGATGGAGATAATTTTTCATTCAAAAAGTCAAATGGCGCTCCTTCCCTTCCGAGCCTTACCATGTGCCCAAACAGTGGTTTACCCCCACATGTGAGGTATTGGTGTACTCAGGAGAAATTGCCCAACAAAATTTAGGACCCATTTTATCCTGTTGCCCATGTGAAAATGAAAAAATTGAGGCTAAAATAATTTTTTTGTGAAAAAAAAGTACTTTTTCATTTTTACGGATCAATTTGTGAAGCACCTGGGGGTTTAAAGTGCTCACTATGCTTCTAGATAAGTTCCTTGGGGGGTCTAGTTTCCAAAATGTGGTCACTTGTGGGGGAGCTCCAATGTTTAGGCACACGGGGGCTCTCCAAACGCGACATGGTGTCCGCTAAAGATTGGAGCCAATTTTTCATTCAAAAAGTCAAATGGCGCTCCTTCCCTTTCGAGCCCTGCCGTGCGCCTAAACAGTGGTTTACCCCCACATATGAGGTATCAGCGTACTCAGGACAAATTGGACAACAACGTCCGTGGTCCAGTTTCTCCTTTTACCCTTGGGAAAATAAAAAATTGTTGCTAAAAGATCATTTTTGTGACTAAAAAGTTAAATGTTCATTTTTTACTTCCATGTTGCTTCTGCTGCTGTGAAACACCTGAAGGGTTAATAAACTTCTTGAATGTGGTTTTGAACACCTTGAGGGGTGCAGTTTTTAGAATGGTGTCACTTTTGGGTATTTTCAGCCATATAGAACCCTCAAACTGACTTCAAATGTGAGGTGGTCCCTAAAAAAAATGGTTTTGTAAATTTTGTTGTAAAAATGAGAAATCACTGGTCAAATTTTAACCCTTATAACTTCCTAGCAAAAAAAAAATTTGTTTCCAAAATTGTGCTGGTGTAAAGTAGACATGTGGGAAATGTTATTTATTAACTATTTTGTGTCACATAACTCTCTGGTTTAACAGAATAAAAATTCAAAATGTGAAAATTGCGAAATTTTCAAAATTTTTGCCAAATTTCCGTTTTTTTCACAAATAAACTCAGAAATTATCGACCTAAATTTACCACTAACTAATGTCATTATTCAGGGGGGGAACTTATGATAAGGCAGTTTACGATGGATCGGTTTCAGTAAGTAATTAAGGTTAGGCAATTTAAGTCAGTAAAGGCGGTCATGAGTCACGTGTACCCCTTACGTCAAGGAAAGGCCGTACTGGGCCCCTGGCCCTCAAGGGAGGCCAGCATGACGGGGTCACGGGGAATGGCAGAGCCTCAGGGTGGGCAAGGGCAAGTCAGGGTTAAATAGTTTGCTTGGACTGTGTATTTTTGAATTGGACAAGGGGGGCGGGGTTTGGATGAGGCAGGGAGGAGCAAGCTGGGGGAGCTTTCTGAGGGGGTGATCTGGAGAAAAAAACGCCAATTTCACCTCAGCAGCTGCCACGCTCACCTACTGGTCCGGCGATAGCTGAAATCCCCACCTCCCTTCTCTTTTTCGATTTTGTTTAATCGTGTTTATTTTTAAGGTTATGTTTTGTTTAAGGGGAAGGAGTAATTTTTGTCATAGCAGTTAGGCGGGGGAGGGAGGTCCTAGAGGTTGGTGGAAAGAGGGGAATGGCGGATTGTAGGGGGGGACCTCTAGTGGTCCTGGACTCCCCCGGAGTGGATTGCGAATAGTTGTGGTAGATCAGCCCGTGGAGGGGCTGATTAAAGGATTTGGTAATCGGTTGGTTTGGCCGGGTTGGTCATTACCTGCCTCCGAGCTGGTGCTTAGCGGCTGGAGGCAAGACTAAGACTGGAGGCCAAGGTACACAATTTTGAATTTCTGCAAGGTTATTTTTGAGGCTTCGAGGACCACCACTCCCTGGGGGGGATATTGTTTACATGTTGTATTGTATCTATATATATAATTGTCTAAGGGTTTTTCTGTCTGTCCTGGAAATCCTGCGTCTCTGATTGGTCAAGGCCGCCAGGCCTCGACCAATCAGCGACGGGCACAGTATCGACGTAGATGTCATAATGGTTGCCATGGCGATGATGATGTCATAAAGGTTGCCTCGACCAATCAGCGACGGGCACAGTCTGCCGCGAATTCTGGAATCATCATTGTCCATATACTACGGGGACATGCATATTCTAGAATACCGGATGCGTTAGAATCGGGCCACAATCTAGTATTTAATAAAAGGCTGCTGTGGCCATTTAATCCAAATCTGGTGTAATGTCATTATTCAGGAGGGGACCTTATGATAAGGCAGTTTACGATAGATCGGATTCAGTAAGTAATTAAGGTTAGGCAATTTAAGTCAGTAAAGGCGGTCATGAGTCAAGTGTACCCCTTACGTCAGTGATGGCGAACCTATGACACGCGTGTCAGTGCTGACACGCGTAGTCATTTTCAGTGACACGTGGCCGCCGGCCGCGGCCCCATAGAAATTGCATCCTTAAATTGCATGGCAAGCCGTTCCGATTTTTTATCGGATCGGATGCCATGCAGGAGGCCTGTAGGCCGAAACAACAGAGCTCCGGCGCAGAGCGTCTAGGCCTGGGACTTCCGGTAGACCCGGCGCAGCTCCCGGAAGTCCCAGGCCTAGTATGTTCCCCCCGAACACCAGGGAGTCTGCTGGAGTGTACACGGCATGGATCCACCCTAGAAGCAGAAAGTGAGCGCCAGTGAGCAGGAGGTCGGCGGCGGCACAGGCAGGCTGGCTGCACAGCGGAGGGGGCGGCCTGCTGCAGAGCACGGCCGGCGGAGAGCACGGAGCGGAGCTGCGGAGAGCTGCTCATCGCACTTCACTCTCCGTCACCGCAGCCAGCAATGCATGACCTCCCAGCGGCAGGAGGAAGCAGGCGGACTCTGGCCACGGCTCACGCTCCCAGCCCCCTCCCGCGGGGGAAACACACACACACTTGAGCCATTACTGACGGAGCTACGTGTGCTCCGAGGAAGTGATCCCAGGCCAGTTCAGAGGAAAGGAAGTGAACAAAAATCCTCAGAGGAGCTCATCACACGCTATGTATGGAGGGCGCCTGCCATTGTCGCACACTGTCCCTGGTGCCACCACTAGAATGACTGGGGGTATTGTAGAGTACACCAAGGGCCGGAGGGAGAAAAGCAAAGGACTTTCACTAATGTCCTGGACAGTCACAGGACACTTCTAATTATAAGCTAGTGATTAGCATCTGCCCTGCACCCCAGCATTAGTGTACAGGTGGGACCCAACATCTGCCCTGCACCCCAGCATCAGTGTACAGGGGGGACCCAACATCTGCCCTGCACCCCAGCATCAGTGTACAGGGGAGACCCATCATCTGCCCTGCACCCCAGCATTAGTGTACAGGTGGGACCCAACATCTGCCCTGCACCCCAGCATTAGTGTACAGGTGGGACCCAACATCTGCCCTGCACCCCAGCATCAGTGTACAGGGGGGACCCATCATCTGCCCTGCACCCCAGCATTAGTGTACAGGGGGGACCCATCATCTGCCCTGCACCCCAGCATCAGTGTACAGGGGGGACCCATCATCTGCCCTGCACCCCAGCATCAGTGTACAGGGGGGACCCATCATCTGCCCTGCACCCCAGCATTAGTGTACAGGGGAGACCCATCATCTTAGTTCACGGCACCCCACACAAGTTAAATAATAGCAAGACCAACAAAAGAAACCAACTGACAGATGAACAAAGAAGTCACTAAGCAAGTAAGTTAATTATAATTATACATATTTGTTATTTAAACTATACATGTTGCAAAATTATGTTTTTTTTTATCAAGGTGACACACCACCCAAGTTATGTTCATTTTTTTGGTGAATTTTGACACACCAAGCTCAAAAGGTTGCCCATCACTGCCTTACGTCATGGTTGGGTTTCCTTCATGCTTGTTGCCTGTAGCAGTATGCCTCCGAGACCGTCAGGCTTCCACTTCCTTGCACTCAACTACCCGTGTTACTAGCCTTACATTTTTCTGACAATGATAGTCTAGAAAACTGATATTTGTGCCACCTGAGTGTGGCTCACCATGAAAGCAGTTAGGCTGGTTTCACACTTGCGTTTTTATCTGCATGCGTTTTTAAAAAAAACGCATGTGTGAAAAACGCATGTAAACGCGGTAAAACGCATGCGTTTTTTAGACGCATGCGTTTTTATAGAAAAACACAAGAAAACACAAGAAAACACAAGAAAAAACAAGAAAACCCTAACCCTACCCCTAACCCTAACCCTAAACGTGACTGAAATACGTGGCACTGAAATACGTGCAACTGAAATACATGGTACTTAAATACGTGGCACTTAAATACGTGGCACGTGGCACTTAAATACGTGGCACGTGGCACTTAAATACGTGGCACGTGGCACTTAAATACGTGGCACGTGGCACTTAAATATGTGGAACTTAAATATGTGGCACTTAAATACGTGGCACGTGGCACTTTAATACGTGGCACGTGGCACTTAAATATGTGGCACGTGGCACTTAAATACGTGGCACGTGGCACTTAAATACGTGGCACGTGGCATACGTGGCACTGAAATACGTGATACGTGGCACTTAAATACGTGGCAATATGACTGTCAGAAAATGTTCATTAAACGGTTAGGGGTGAGGTTAGGGGTAGATTAGGGTTAGGGTTTGGATCCCTTTATCACCTTGATGGTGGTGGGTGGCTTTTCAGTGTGTTTTCTGGTTTTTTTCTATTAAAACGCATGCGTTTTTAGCGCAAACAAATGCAGCGCCCCAGAGTCCTGGTCGTTGCAGTGCTGTGGCTTCGCCGCTAAGGGGAGCCATGGTACGTTCGATGGCACCGAAGGAGTTCCTCCAATCAGGTATCACAGACACCAATATGTTTCACAGCTGGGCCTCCGGGGGGAGCTAAGGGTGCTATTCATTAGGCCACTCCCCACCATAGTGGGTAAACTGGGGGTCAGGCAGGAAGTTAGAGAGAACGCTGACGGGATTGAACGGAGCAACACCCTGTGGCAGGGGGTGTTGTGAAGGGAGAGACTGTAGGGTCTCTGCCAGGGGTGGGATCCTGGCAGAGGCTTGGCATTGAAAGAACGTAACGGGTCCGCGCAGGCTCCTGGAAGCGGCGGGACTCAAGAAAGGATTAGAAGCGAGATAGATTGTGCTGAGTGAGAAACGAGATCAAGCAGAAGGAGAATACCAGCAGGGGTTTTGTTGAAAGAGGCAGCACCCTGCTGAGGCGCAATACCGGTGGCCGGAACGCCGAGGGAGTGGATTAGAATACAGCTTCAAGCCATACTCCAAACAGCGGCAGGACAGTCGGTCTCAGGCGGGCTGTCTACCACATATCACCTATGAAGTCTTGGGGGGCAATTGCGGGAGAGGGGCGACTCTAGGGTCCCGGAAGAACTCCAGGCCTACCTGACAAACGGGTGCCATTCCAACCTGAATACAGGGAAGGGGTGGATTACAGAGGAACATCAAATCGAGTTGTGAGGGAACTTAAGAAACAGACACAACCGTTGTGGGGTTACTTTCCGTGAGCACAGCAGGGAAGGACTACAACACATAGCGCTAGAAGGAAGGCACAGATTTCCACCTGAGAGGAGAACTCTGGAGGTGCCATTGGACCGGCCGGACTTGCGTAGCCTGGTGAACCGTGTTCTGGACTGAGGACTCAGAGATCTCCAGTAAAGAGGTAAAGAGACTGCAACCTGGTGTCCTCGTTATTTACCGCGACTTACACCCCACAACTGCACCGCTCCATTGCTACTATTACTACCACCTATTACACCGGATGTCCCCCACTGACGGACAGGGCCACGGACCGGGTCTAGCCACCGTGACAACCCCGAGACTGAGAACTAGAGGCCCGGCTCCGGGTACCCCTCGGCCCTGCGGCGGTGTGGGGGCGCGTTCCAACTTGGCGTCACGAACAGGATCTACTTAAGCCTGAAGAATCAGGTCATGTGTGCCTAGAGACTGTGATTTGTTGTGCTTGGACTGTACTTTATTACAAAGACTGTGCTGCGCCAGTTGCCGCCAAAATCCGCCGCCATTGCAGCGCTGAGGAGAGCGCAGGAAGAGAAGAGGGGCGTGGAGTGGGCGTAGACGAGCTGGAGAGCGCGAAGAATAATGGCCGCCCAGTCTAAATATTTCTGTGCAGTGAGGACGTGTCCGTCAGCAGCAGAGATCCGCCTCCTAATCCTTAATGGGGGGCGGAGGCAGAGAAAACGAAACTGCTCACGCAGGAGAGAGCGGGAAAAAGACCAGGAAGCGACCCACGTGGAGGACGCTATGGCCAGCAGCTCCGAACCCGACAGCGGGGTTGAAGTGGAAGTCTCCCCTGACTACCCGGATGAGCCCAGCAGCCTGTCCTCCGTGGATAACACCAAATTCCTGAGAGCCGAGATGGAGGATTTATATAACCAGCTCCTCCAACTGCATGTAAGAGTCCAGGCCCCGCATCAGGTGGGACCGGCAGTGGATTCCCGGACATCGGAAGAACCAGCAGGACCTGTTGCGGAAAGTGGAATCGTACCAGTGGGTGAGTCCGCCGATCCTGCCCCACCAGCAGAGGGTGTGTTAGTGGGTCCCGTAGCAGCACCACCTCTCCCGGGGACCCATAGACTTCAGCGCCTGTTACCATGGGAGGAAGCCACGGGCATGGAACACCGTATGCGAGCCCCAATCACCCCTACTCCCTTGCCGTGTGAGGTCAGCGCGGAGCGCACGGTGTGCCGCTGGGTGAACCCTGGATCCAATCTCATGGGGTTCCCCGGGGTGGAGACCCAGAAGGGAGAAATGGTACAGGCCCTAAGCTGGGAAGAATACCAGATCCAGCTAGAACAGCGGTGGCGAGAGGAAGAGGAAACACATCAGGCTAAACGGGAGGCCTACCATCAAAAAGATTTGGCGGTCAAGGACCGGGCCCGTAAGGACCCCACCACTCACCAGGCCCCGCGCAGGCAGGGCATCATCACCGTCTTTAAACTCCAAGGAGGCTGGGGCTTCATTAAAGAACCGGGGCTATACGCGGAGGTCTTTGTTAACCGACGGGATGTCGAGTCACACCTTAGAGAGGGTCACCCCGATCGAGACCTCTATCCGGGAGACAGTGTTACCTACACCCGGCATCTTGGGGAAAAGGGGTGGTTCGCTCTGAACGTCTACAAGAAAGAGAAACCAGCCCCTGTGGCCAAAGTGCCGCCGTGTGACCGATCTGTAACCACCCTGGTCGGCCCCACCTGCCTGACCACAGAACTTGCGATCTGCCACCCGATCGCCGCCACCACCGTCGTGCCTAAGGAGGTGCCCCTTCGAGTGACCGATGTTCCGGATGTACCAGCACAGAGAGAAGTGGGGACACAGACCTTGATCGCCGCGCACGACCTGGTCGTGCAACAGACCCGAACCCATGGGGTGTATCTGGCAGCGGGAGTGGACCTGAAACCTGAATTGCAGAGGTCCGCCCGCCAGGTGGCGCCTCATGGAAACTTCTGAAAGAAGAGTAAGATTTCGCTTTGTGAAAATGTAAATAGTTACTGTTTGTTCTTTTAAGTTGCTGCTAAACCTGTCCAGGGTTAATGGATCCCTTTGTTGACTCGGGATCCCCTTTGTTTGTTTTTCTTTTTCTTGAAGTTTTTGCACCAAGTTACACAAACTGCAGAAATCATGGACTGTGCATGATTCGAACTTTCTTTTGTAAATAGTTTGCACCTTCTTAAAGGTGCTCCCTACTGGTTTTAGCCAAAGACACTTTGCGAAGATATTTGCCCTATTGGTTTGAGCCAAAGACACTTTGTGAAGATACCTTTCCTACCGGTTCTAGTTAAAGACACTTTGCGAAGATACCATACCGGAACCTTTGCGTGGGCTGGTAGGCTGAGAAGACGAGCTACCTCAGAAAGACTTGGTCCCCTCTTAAAGGGGATGTGTGAAATTGAACTTGAGAAAGATACTGTTGCAGAACAGTAATGTGATAATGAAGCTTGAAAAAGAAATGTAACTGTTTTACATGCTAAGTTATATGTGTTGAATTTGTTGAAATGTGAAATCTAAATAATGTTTTGCAGAAAGAAAAGATGCAGAGAGCCCGTAGGGGTAGAGATAGAGATCTGCATAGCTGAAAGTAAGGAAGTAATGATGAAGGTGAGGATAGAAGGTCAACCCTGCGTCCCCATAGAAAGTTACTTTGTTACTAAGGACAGAAGGCGAACCCGTAGGGGTTAGAGAGTGAGTCCTTAAAGGAGCCGAGTAGAGCGGGCTCAGAGTTCTTTAAACGAAAGGAATGTTATGTCTATACTATGTATAGTAGCGAAAGGCAGTAGGCCCTGGCTGAACGGGGCGGTCCTGTAAAAGAAAGGAGAGGCAGTAGGTCTGGTGCCATAGGGACAGGCGGTCCTGCAGGTTCAAAGTAGGAGAATGTGAAGTTACCTTACCCTGTAATGTGATTATAGGAAGGCCTTTGGTAAACTAAGAGTGTATGTTTCTTAAAGGCAATGTTAATTTATTGTTCCAGAATTTGCACTAAGTAGAATACCCGGTTGGGTAACAGGAGTTATGCATAGCCTGTAATTTATAATGTTGACCATGTTTGTAACGTTAAAAGTGTCCTCACCTCCCATAAAGGGAAGCCTGTTCAAGTATACTTATCGTTTTGCACTCAACAAAATTGTATGTCTTTTTGCTAATCTGTATTGTTGTTTTTCTTCCCAGTCCCGGAGTACTGTGTTTAACCAGGGGGGAGTGCAGCGCCCCAGAGTCCTGGTCGTTGCAGTGCTGTGGCTTCGCCGCTAAGGGGAGCCATGGTACGTTCGATGGCACCGAAGGAGTTCCTCCAATCAGGTATCACAGACACCAATATGTTTCACAGCTGGGCCTCCGGGGGGAGCTAAGGGTGCTATTCATTAGGCCACTCCCCACCATAGTGGGTAAACTGGGGGTCAGGCAGGAAGTTAGAGAGAACGCTGACGGGATTGAACGGAGCAACACCCTGTGGCAGGGGGTGTTGTGAAGGGAGAGACTGTAGGGTCTCTGCCAGGGGTGGGATCCTGGCAGAGGCTTGGCATTGAAAGAACGTAACGGGTCCGCGCAGGCTCCTGGAAGCGGCGGGACTCAAGAAAGGATTAGAAGCGAGATAGATTGTGCTGAGTGAGAAACGAGATCAAGCAGAAGGAGAATACCAGCAGGGGTTTTGTTGAAAGAGGCAGCACCCTGCTGAGGCGCAATACCGGTGGCCGGAACGCCGAGGGAGTGGATTAGAATACAGCTTCAAGCCATACTCCAAACAGCGGCAGGACAGTCGGTCTCAGGCGGGCTGTCTACCACATATCACCTATGAAGTCTTGGGGGGCAATTGCGGGAGAGGGGCGACTCTAGGGTCCCGGAAGAACTCCAGGCCTACCTGACAAACGGGTGCCATTCCAACCTGAATACAGGGAAGGGGTGGATTACAGAGGAACATCAAATCGAGTTGTGAGGGAACTTAAGAAACAGACACAACCGTTGTGGGGTTACTTTCCGTGAGCACAGCAGGGAAGGACTACAACACATAGCGCTAGAAGGAAGGCACAGATTTCCACCTGAGAGGAGAACTCTGGAGGTGCCATTGGACCGGCCGGACTTGCGTAGCCTGGTGAACCGTGTTCTGGACTGAGGACTCAGAGATCTCCAGTAAAGAGGTGAAGAGACTGCAACCTGGTGTCCTCGTTATTTACCGCGACTTACACCCCACAACCGCACCGCTCCATCGCTACCATTACTACCACCTATTACACCGGACGTCCCCCACTGACGGACAGGGCCACGGACCGGGTCTAGCCACCGTGACAACCCCGAGACTGAGAACTAGAGGCCCGGCTCCGGGTACCCCTCGGCCCTGCGGCGGTGTGGGGGCGCGTTCCACAAACGCATGTGCTTAAAAACGCATGCGTTTACATAGACAGCAATGCATTTTTTTGCCGCGAAAATACTGCAGGTAGCATTTTTGAAAATGAACGCATGCAGACAAAAAACGCATGCGTTTGAAAACGCGACCAAACGCATGTGCAAAAAAACGCATGCGTTTTCAATGTTAAATATAGGGGGAAAAAACGCATGCGTTTTTTGTGCAAAAAACGCTGCAGACAAAAACGCAAGTGTGAAACCAGCCTTAGAGGTGTTGCATGTGGTATCAGGGCTTGCAGCAAAGGGGCCCTACACAGATCCCTCACCCACCTCATCTTACTGTGACGTTCATTGGAAAGCTGTAAATGCTGTCCCAGACCCCGATACCTCATGCCTGGCTGATTACTGCAGTGCCATGCTACAATCTGTACTGTGGGTGAATTGACGCCACTTTCCTGGTGTCTGTCCCTCATTTGATATGTTTCGGCAGCATTTGGGGTCATTCTAAGGTGTTATGCATGCGATTGTTTTTGCCTTCCATTGACTATAATGGTGTTCAGCTATGTTTGGTGAATATTCAACAAATTCATCTAGTTAAAATGGTAAAACGTACAATTCCATTCTGTAAAAAGCAAGCTATATGGGCGAAAAAATAAAAAGGTTAAGGATCTTAGAAGAAGGAGGAAAAAAATGCCTGTTCATGAAGGGGTTAAACTATTGCGCACGGGAGGGCAATTAATATAGAGCAGAGGAAAGAAGCGTGGATAGTGACCTTGGAGGAAGTAATGAAAGTGGAGGTGCTGTGGGAGGAGGGATTAGAACACTTGTAGTGTAACTGTTCTTTCAAGAGAACTTGCAGTGTAATGTCTGTGTGTTCCACTAGCTCGTCCCCCTCCATACAATTTCAAAAGCACCAACTGGTGATGAGGAAATAATAAAATAGGTAGTAGATGAAGAAATAATACAAGAGGGAGGTGATGAAGAAATAATACAAGAGGGAGGTGATGAGAAAATAATAGAATAGGTAGTAGATGAGGAATTAATACAAGAGGGAAGTGATGAGGAAATAATACAAGAGGGAGGTGATGAGGAAATAATAGAATAGGTAGTAGATGAGGAATTAATACAAGAGGGAGGTGAAGAGGAAATAATACAAGGAGGTGATGAGGAAATAATAGAATAGGTAGTAGATGAGGAAATAATACAAGAGGGAGGTGATGAGGAAATAATACAAAAGGGAAGTGATGAGGAAGTAATACAAGAAGGAGGTGTTGAGGAAATAATAGAATAGGTAGTAGATGAGGAAATAATACAAGAGGGAGGTGATGAGGAAATAATACATGAGGGAAGTGATGAGGAAGTATTACAAGAGGGAGGTGATGATGAAATATTACAAGAGGGAGGTGATGAGGAAATAATAGAATAGGTAGTAGATGAGGAATTAATACAAGAGGGAGGTGAAGAGGAAATAATACAAGAAGGAGGTGATGAGGAAATATTAGAATAGGTAGTAGATGAGGAATTAATACAAGAGGGAAGAGATGAGGAAATAATCAAGAAGGAGGTGATGAGGAAATAATAGAATAGGTAGTAGATGAGGAAATAATACAAGAGGGAGGTGTTGAGGAAATAATACAAGAGGGAAGTGAGGAGGAAGTAATACAAGAAGGAAGTGTTGAGGAAATAATAGAATAGGTAGTAGATGAGGAAATAATACAAGAGGGAGGTGATGAGGAAATAATACAAGAGGGAAGTGATGAGGAAGTATTACAAGAGGGAGGTGATGATGAAATATTACAAGAGGGAGGTGATGAGGAAATAATACAAGAGGGAGGTGATGAGGAAATAATACAAGAGGGAGGTGATGAGGAAATAATACAAGAGGGAAGTGATGAGGAAATAATACAAGAGGGAAGTGATGAGGAAATAATACAAGAGGGAAGTGATGAGGAAATAATAATAATACAAGAGGGAGGTGATGAGGAAATCATAATACAAGAGGGAGGTGATGAGGAAATAATATTAGAGGGAGGTGATGAGGAAATAATACAAGAGGGAAGTGATGAGGAAGTAATACAAGAAGGAGGTGATGAGGAAATAATAGAATAGGTAGTAGATGAGGAAATAATACAAGAGGGAGGTGATGAGGAAATAATACAAGAGGGAAGTGATAAGGAAGTATTACAAGAGGGAGGTGATGATGAAATATTACAAGAGAGAGGTGATGAGGAAATAATACAAGAGGGAGGTGATGAGAAAATAATACAAGAGGGATGTGATGAGGAAATAATACAAGAGGGAGGTGATGAGGAAATATTACAAGAGGGAGGTGATGAGGAAATAATACAAGAGGGAAGTGATGAGGAAATAATACAAGAGGGAAGTGATGAGGAAATATTACAAGAGGGAGGTGATGAGGAAATAATACAAGAGGGAGTTGACAAAATAATACAAGAGGGAGGTGATGAGGAAATAATACAAGAGGGAGTTGACAAAATAATACAAGAGGGAGGTGATGAGGAAATAATACAAGAGGGAGGTGATGACGAAATATTACAAGAGGGAAGTGATGAGGAAATAATACAAGAGGGAAGTGATGAGGAAATATTACAAGAGGGAAGTGATGAGGAAATAATAATTCAAGAGGGAGGTGATGAGGAAATAATACAATAGGGAGGTGATGAGGAAATAATAGAATAGGTAGTAGATGAGGTATTAATACAAGAGGGAAGTGATGAGGAAATATTACAAGAGGGAGGTGATGAGGAAATAATACAAGAGGGAAGTGATGAGGAAATAATACAAGAGGGAGGTGATGAGGAAATAATACAAGAGGGAAGTGATGAGGAAATAATACAAGAGGGAAGTGATGAGGAAATAATACAAGAGGGAGGTGATGAGGAAATCATAATACAAGAGGGAGGTGATGAGGAAATAATATTAGAGGGAGGTGATGAGGAAATAATACAAGAGGGAAGTGATGAGGAAGTAATACAAGAAGGAGGTGATGAGGAAATAATAGAATAGGTAGTAGATGAGGAAATAATACAAGAGGGAAGTGATAAGGAAGTATTACAAGAGGGAGGTGATGATGAAATATTACAAGAGAGAGGTGATGAGGAAATAATACAAGAGGGAGGTGATGAGAAAATAATACAAGAGGGATGTGATGAGGAAATAATACAAGAGGGAGGTGATGAGGAAATATTACAAGAGGGAGGTGATGAGGAAATAATACAAGAGGGAAATGATGAGGAAATAATACAAGAGGGAAGTGATGAGGAAATATTACAAGAGGGAGGTGATGAGCAATTAATACAAGAGGGAAGTGATGAGGAAATAATACAAGAGGGAGTTGATGAAATAATACAAGAGGGAGGTGATGAGGAAATAATACAAGAGGGAGGTGATGACGAAATATTACAAGAGGGAAGTGATGAGGAAATAATACAAGAGGGAAGTGATGAGGAAATATTACAAGAGGGAAGTGATGAGGAAATAATAATTCAAGAGGGAGGTGATGAGGAAATAATACAATAGGGAGGTGATGAGGAAATAATAGAATAGGTAGTAGATGAGGTATTAATACAAGAGGGAAGTGATGAGGAAATATTACAAGAGGGAGGTGATGAGAAAATAATACAAGAGGGAAGTGATGAGGAAATAATACAAGAGGGAAGTGATGAGGAAATAATACAAGAGGGAGGTGATGAGGAAATAATACAAGAGGGAGGTGATGAGGAAATCATAATACAAGAGGGAGGCGAAGAGGAAATAATACAAGAGGGAGCTGATGAGGAAATAATATAAGAGGGAGGTGATGAGGAAATAATACAAGAGGGAAGTGATGAGGAAATAATACAAGAGGGAAGTGATGAGGAAATAATACAAGAGGGAGGTGATGAGGAAATAATACAAGAGGGAGGTGATGAGGAAATCATAATACAAGAGGGAGGCGAAGAGGAAATAATACAAGAGGGAGCTGATGAGGAAATAATATAAGAGGGAGGTGATGAGGAAATAATACAAGAGGGAAGTGATGAGGAAATAATACAAGAGGGAAGTGATGAGGAAATATTACAAGAGGGAAGTGATGAGGAAATAATAATTCAAGAGGGAGGTGATGATGAAATATTACAAGAGGGAGGTGATGAGGAAATAATACAAGAGGGAGGTGATGAGGAAATAATACAAGAGGGAGGTGATGAGGAAATAATACAAGAGGGAGGTGATGAGGAAATAATACAAGAGGGAGGTGATGAGGAAATAATACAAGAGGGAAGTGATGAGGAAATAATACAAGAGGGAGGTGATGAGGAAATAATACAAGAGGGAAGTGATGAGGAAATAATACAAGAGGGAAGTGATGAGGAAATATTACAAGAGGGAGGTGATGAGGAATTAATACAAGAGGGAGGTGATGAGGAAATAATACAAGAGGGAGGTGATGACGAAATATTACAAGAGGGAAGTGATGAGGAAATAATACAAGAGGGAAGTGATGAGGAAATATTACAAGAGGGAAGTGATGAGGAAATAATAATTCAAGAGGGAGGTGATGAGGAAATAATACAATAGGGAGGTGATGAGGAAATAATAGAATAGGTAGTAGATGAGGTATTAATACAAGAGGGAAGTGATGAGGAAATATTACAAGAGGGAGGTGATGAGGAAATAATACAAGAGGGAAGTGATGAGGAAATAATACAAGAGGGAAGTGATGAGGAAATAATACAAGAGGGAAGTGATGAGGAAATAATACAAGAGGGAGGTGATGAGGAAATCATACAAGAGGGAGGTGATGAGGAAATCATAATACAAGAGGGAAGTGATGAGGAAATAATACAAGAGGGAGCTGATGAGGAAATAATATAAGAGGGAGGTGATGAGGAAATAATACAAGAGGGAAGTGATGAGGAAATAATACAAGAGGGAAGTGATGAGGAAATAATACAAGAGGGAGGTGATGAGGAAATAATACAAGAGGGAGGTGATGAGGAAATCATAATACAAGAGGGAGGCGAAGAGGAAATAATACAAGAGGGAGCTGATGAGGAAATAATATAAGAGGGAGGTTATGAGGAAATAATACAAGAGGGAAGTGATGAGGAAATAATACAAGAGGGAAGTGATGAGGAAATATTACAAGAGGGAAGTGATGAGGAAATAATAATTCAAGAGGGAGGTGATGAGGAAATAATACAATAGGGAGGTGATGAGGAAATAATAGAATAGGTAGTAGATGAGGTATTAATACAAGAGGGAGCTGATGAGGAAATAATATAAGAGGGAGGTGATGAGGAAATAATACAAGAGGGAAGTGATAAGGAAATAATACAAGAGGGAGGTGAAGAGGAAATAATACAAGAGGGAGGTGATGAGGAAATATTACAAGAGGGAAGTGATGAGGAAATAATAATTCAAGAGGGAGGTGATGAGGAAATAATACAATAGGGAGGTGATGAGGAAATAATACAAGAGGGAAGTGATGAGGAAATAATTCAAGAAGAAGGTGATGAGGAAATAAAAGAATAGGTAGTAGATGAGGAATTAATACAAGAGGGAAGTGATGAGGAAATATTACAAGAGGGAGGTGATGAGGAAATAATACAAGAGGGAAGTGATGAGGAAATAATACAAGAAGGAGTTGAAGAGGAAATAATACAAGAAGGGCTGATGAGGAAATATTACAAGAGGGAGGTGATGAGGAAATAATACAAGAGGGAAGTGATGAGGAAATAATACAAGAGAGAGGTGATGAGGAAATAATACAAGAGGGAGGTGATGAGGAAATATTTCAAGAGGGAGGTGATGAGGAAATCATATTACAAGAGGGAGGTGATGAGGAAATAATACAAGAGGGAGGTGATGAGGAAATAATAGAATTGGTAGTAGATGAGGAATTAATGCAAGAGGGAAGTGATGAGGAAATAATACAAGAGGGAGGTGATGAGGAAATAATATAAGAGGGAAGTGACGAGGCATAAATAATTATAGAGGGAAAAATAAATTATGTAAAAAGTTCCACTTTTCTCTTGGTTTCTGATGTTGCAATGTGCATTGACCGAGACTTACTCAGCTCCTTGAGTGACTGACATCATGACATCAAAAGGCAACTCTGTGCCAGAAGCACCTGGTGTAGGGTGAAGATTTAGGAAAAGGACATTGCTGAAGAAAACTAGAGATCGGAGGGCACATAATAGGGAAAAGTCGATTCACATGGTATAACTCGAATGCTCGAATTTTAATTTCCGTAGATTCACTTGTCACTCATGTTTTCCTGTTTCCACCTCTTGTTATTTCCTATAAAAAGGGTTGAAGGCATCATTGTGAAGGTGATGTGCCGACTTGGGTGAGGGCCCTACTGAAATAGCAGTCACAATCCGTTTAGTATATGATCTTCCACCATGCAAATATTAGGTCCAGGTGTAGCAGGGGCCCAAAGACCCCTGTGACAAATGAAACACCAGCTTAATAGTTGACACATAATAAGTCGGGTACTGGTTACAAACTTTGGACTTCTTGTTTCGTTGCTGCCTGCTTCTCTTACTTTAAGCCACCGCACTTTGCAGATCGCTATGCAACTACCTTTTTGTGATTCTCTCTCTCTGGCAATAAGATTCGATATTTTCTTACTTGCATTGTTCTATGTGAGTATCTACAAAACTGGCAGAGAATATAGAAGCATCATCCAAAACCGCCAAATAAACACAAAAACTAGTGAAAATAAACAAGGAAGGCGTAAAGATAAATGCTCCGATGAGATACTGTTATCATCACTCGGCGAATCCTTTATTCCCATACAGACGCGGCTTATTTTTCTGCAAGACAGATCGCAGATCGCGCAGAGGTTTTTCTTAATAAAACAATATGAGAAGATTATGGTTTAACCCCTTCCGCTTAGGACGTAATCATCCAATGTCTCTTCTTGCACCTAAAAGGGGCCTGAATAATGATTTTTTTTTCTAAATGTAATAAATTGTGAACGCTTATCTGGATCTGATTTTTAATTTCTATTTATTACATAAAAATATTATTTTATTGTAAAGGAGAAGAGTGGCATGGCCCTCAAGCTGGCTTGATTTTGGTTTCAGCAGAGTTGGAGAAGGTAAGGAAGTTGTGCCAACCTTCTGACTGTCCATCTGCATGGCTTTTGGATGAACCTCTCACTGTGCCCCAAGTTTCATATGTCATGCATCTACATGGAAAAGCAACTTCATCAAAGTCTGCCCTTCTATGAATCAATAGAACAACCAAAGGGTCAATCCTTACGTTTAGAGTTCAGAGTTTCTTTCTGAAGAGTGGTGAACGTATCACTAATGGAAGCCAATTCTATTTGAGAATGGAATGTCCAGAAGAAGAAAAAGCTCAATAAATAAATAAAAGTATAATCCAAAACGAATCGACGTTAAATACTATTCCTAAATCCATGGTAAAGAGATGACTATTGTAAAGGGCTTTTCCAATGATACACTTTTATGGCACATCTACTGACTAAAAGAAAACGAGTGCCAAGTCATTGTTCTTGGGCTCATTGATGGTCCCAGCTCAACCCTGATCGACCTACTTGGAGGAGAGGAAACATATTCTTGTTTCTGAAATAGAAGTAGAAGCTTTTGTGTTCCCACCCACTTAAATTAATGGAAGACTTAGAAACAGTCAAGTCAACTGTTTTTGGTCTCATTAATGGTTCCCGTCCAACAATGATCGAATGGTCCTGGGCATGAAGGCAACAGGTACTTGTTTCTGAAAAAGCAGTAGATGCACTGTGGCCCCAATTCATTGAAATGAAAGGGAGGCATAGCAGTACCCAAGTAGACTTTTCATGTGCTCATTAATGGTCTCAGAATGACCCTGATTGAATGATCTCAAGGAAGAAGGCATCAGGTCCTTAGTTCGTTTATGCACTTGAGGCCCCCCTCTATTAAAGTAAATTAGAGACATGAAAAAAGACAAAGATGCTGTTCATATTCCTTGACCAACCCTGAAAATACCAGGACAAATACCAGGACACAGTCATACTTGACTGTAATGAATCCGACATGGAAGCAGCCAAGGGGACTGTTTTTGGGCGTATTGAGGGTCCCAGGCTAACTACCAAATGATCACCAGGAAGAAAGAGAAGTAGGTGCATCTGAAGTCCCACTCCATTGAGATGGACATGAAGCATTGGATCAGTGATGGGGACTGTACATAAACTTATTGAAGGTCCCATCTGATGAACTTATCCAAAAGATACAATAGCCAAGTCTTTGTTTCCTAAAGAGAAGCAGTAGCATTTTTTGTAACACCCACCAAATGAATGGGGGAAGTAGTAGATTATTCTTAAGATCATTTACGGACCATTTTCAACCCTGATTGATGGATCCTAGGATATAGAGACATCAACTTTTGGTCCTTGAAGAAGAAGACATGCTATTGTAGTAACACTGGACTAAAATGAATAGGAGACATGGAAATAGTCAGTGTGATCATTGTAAGTCCAATCCTGATGAATTGATCCTGAGGAAATAAGTGTATAGAGGTAGCCCAGATGTCATGGTTCACCAGGTGATTTTGCTAAGCCATAGATCTGGATGGACAGTCGCGACCGGAGTTGTTGGTGCAGTGAGATATAGTGGAAATAGATAAGTCAACCAGCACTTGAAGTAGAAGAGTCATATTAGCAAATTGGCACAGAACAGGTATATACTGGAAAGCACATGGAGCAGAAATAGATATGGTGGACAGTTGGTGAAACAGTAGAGCTGGAAATGTAGCCAGATACCTTAGTACAGCTGAGCTGAATTTGTGCACTGGCACTTTGGAACAGCAGACATAAGTATGCAGATTGGCGCCTTGGAACAGCAGCGCCAAGTAGGGTTGAGCGAAACGGATCGGTCATTTTCAGAATTCGCCGACTTTTAGGCAAAGTCGGGTTTCATGATTTCTGCACCTCTAGCACCTCTGCCATGTTGCCCCCTGCAGCTCATGTGAGAACCATCACCGCCGCTGTGTGCTGGGAATGCCCGAACCAAACGGTCTACAAGAGTTGCTTGTTTGGTAGCCAATATTTGACCTAGGTTCTCATGTGGCATGATATTTTGCAGTTTTCCTTTATATCTTGTATCCATGAGGCAGGCCAACCAGTTGTCGTCATCGGTCATCATTTTAACAATGCGGGGGTCCCTTTTTAGGATACGCAAGGCATACTCAGCCATGTGGGCCAATGTTCCAGGTGTCAATTAACTGTTTCTGCTGGGTTGAGGACCACTTTCTTGCAAATCAACATCACAAGTGTCCCGCAATAAACCTGTACCAGACCTTGCAATGCCACCAGTTTCTATTGCCACCTGAGAATCATCCTCCTCCCATACATATTCATCCCCATCATCCTCCTCCTCATCCTCTTCGTCCGCCAATTCGTCCTGGACAGTTTACTGAGCAGACAATGGCTGACTGTCATCAAGGCTTCCCTCCTCCTCGGCTGCAGATGCCTGCTCCTTAATGTGCGTCAAACTTTGCATCAGCAGACGCATAAGTGGGATGTTAATGCTTATGATGGTGTCGACCACTGCACACCAGACAACTCCATGTCTGCCATCCAAGTGCCTGCCCGTGTATCCTCCCACAAATTAATTACAGCACGCCTCTGTTCGCACAGCCTCTGAGTCATGTGCAGTGTGGAGTTCCACCTTGTTGCAACGTCGATTATTAGGCGGTGCTGGGGAAGATTCAGCGATCGCTGATGGTTCAGCATACGGCTGGAGTGTATGGGCATCCGGCAGATGTGCGAGCAAAGTCTTCGCACCTTCAGGAGCAGGGCTGGTAACTTTGGATAATTTTTGAGGAAGCCCTGCACCACCAGGTTAAAGGTGTGAGCCAGGCAAGGTATGTGTTTCAGTTCTGAAAGGGCTATGGCAGCCATAAAATTCCTTCCGTTATCACTGAATACCTTGCCTGCCTCAAGATGTACACTGCCCAGCCATGACTGAGTTTGTTGCTGCAAGTACTCCACCAGTACTTCCACGGTGTGTCTGTTGTCGCCCAAACACTTCATTTGAAACATAGCCTGCTGACGCTTACCACTAGCTGTTCGATAATGGGCCACCCCGTGTGCAACACTGGCAGCTACAAAAACCGCAGCAAACACGCGATCAAAAACACACCCAAGAAATTTTTGTATTTATAAATATGAAAAAACTTTATTAGAGAATTGCCAGAATAGGAGACATAGGGAAAGCAAGGCTCATGCCGTTTCACACATGTTTGGAAACGCAAGGGTGCACACCGATGCAGTGGCATCGGATGTAAAGAGGAATATAACAATCATGCTCAAAATGTATGCAGTAAATACAATCCTCTAAGCTGAAGTCACAGGTAACTATACTGATATTCCATAAGTAGTTGCAATGATATAATATACATTTTACCTGGACCATGCGAAATTCGATACCACCACAGCGTGCACCCGCCCCTGCGGATGGAGTGGTAGGGCGACTGTGCTCTGTGCACGATCTTTCGCTTCTGGAGGAGGAGGAGGAGGAGTGGCGAACGCCGTATGCCAACTGTTTCCTTAGACTGTGGGATAGGCTGAACTGTCCCACTATGGCTGCCCCCTGTGGACCCTGCATCCTACACATTAACCCAGTGCGCCGTGATGGACACGTAACGTCCCCGGCCATGCCTACTGGTCCATGCATCTGTTGTGAGGTGCACCTTTCCACTGACTGATTGCCTCAAGGCATGGACAATGCGGTCTTTGACATGCTGGTGGAGGGCTGGGATGGCTTTTCTCGCAAAGAAGTGGCGACTGGGTAGGTCATAGCGTGCTACTGCGTGGGCCATCAGGTCTTTGAAAGCTTCGCTTTCAACCAAACGGTAGGGCATCATCTGTAATGAGATTAGTATAGCAATGTGGGCGTTCAAATCCTGTGTACGCGGATGAGAGGATGAGTACTTTCTTTTCCTAATGAGAGTCTCTTGTAGGGTGAGCTGGACTGGAGAGCTGCATATGGTGGAACTAGCGGTGGTGGTGGTGGACATGGCGGATTGAGAGAGAGTTTGTTATGGTATTCTTGTTGTTGGCCTACATACAGTCTTTCCTACCAATAACCTTGTGATTCCCTGACTGCTTTGGCCTTACGACGATACCTCCACATTTGACGCTGGTGGTGTCCTAACCGGTGGGCTTACAGTGAGGGAAGCAATGTAGCATTGCTGACTACCTTCATTCCGAGCAGGTGCACCAACGGTACGGGACGTTTGGTAGTTAGTCCAGGCTTGCAAGTGCATGCTGGTTAAATGTCTAAGCATGCACGTTGTATTTAAATTTTGAAGATTCTTCTCTCTGCTAAAGGTCTTTGAGCATTTCTTACAGATAACTTTTGACTGATCATTCTGATCTTGGTTAAAAAATTGCTACACTACACTCTTCCTACTATCGAAAACCTTTTCAGGCATTGTGCGCTGTGCTACTTTCACCGAATGGCCACGCTCTCCTAAAACTGTTTTTGTTTTTCCGCAAACATTTTTGGCCTGATACGGGCCTGCCAGATGACAGCTGTTGCAATGTAGATGGCTGCTGCGGATCATCCTCCTCCGCTTCTGAGCTAGTGGCAGTTGCACCCTCTTCCCCCAATGGCTGCCAATCTGGGTCAACAACTGGGTCATCTATCACCTCCTCCTCAATGTCATGTGCACCTTCCTCAGTGTCACCGTGTAAGGTGCTATAGCGTTCGGGACAGGGCACCATAGTCTCATCAGGGTCACATTCTGGCTCAGTAAACTGCGAGGGCAATGTAGTAGTCAATGGAAGAGCATCACAATCTAGCTGTGGCTGTGCATCAGTGCACTCCATGTCCGATTCTTCTTGTAATTGGCAGTGTACAATTTCCCTTTCTAACCCAGGCACGGTATGTGTAAAGAGCTCCATGGAGTAACCTGTAGTGTCACCTGATGCATCCTTCACTTTTGGTTTGGGAGAAGGACAAAAGGAAACGTCTTTTTCCTGACCGGGAGCATCCACTGACGACTTACATTTAGAACTTTGGGAAGAGGAGGCGAAAGAGCTATTGGGTGAGTCAGCAAGGAAAGACAACACTTTTTCCTGCTTCTCCGGCTTTAAAAGCTGTTTTCCTACTCCCAGGTAAGGGAGCCTTCGAGGCCTTGTGTAGCCAGACGATGACGCAGGCTGAACACCTCCAGCCTTAGGTGCTACTGTGCTTTTGCCACTACCACGAGATGCAGCACCACCAGCACCATCAGTACCAGCTGGCAACCCCCGCCCACGGCCTCTTCCACCAGACTTCCTAATTTTTTTGGGGGAGACACTGAACCACAACTCATATTACACCGTCGTAATATGAGGGGCCCTGTGCCAGTACCGCCGCCCACGAGAGAGTGTTCCCCCCCCCAGCTTGAACAGTGCTCTACCACTTGCAATACTACCTCTCCCAGCTCCACCACTGTGTAGTCTGTGCGGTTAAAACCTTAAATGGCACTGCCAATACGAATTATTTGAAATGATAGATGATAGTTAAAATATACATGGGCCCTGGCCTCCTTTTAATACTTTGCGCCTACTACCACTGTCTTTATTATTTGGGCGTAATAACGGTGTCTGCCGCTGCTTCTTTTTTTTCTTTCATTGAACAAAGCTGAACTTCAACTGTTGTCCTGTTTCAAATATTAAACTGCATTTGGCCTACTTGTTGGGTTGGGGCCTACTAACGGTGTCTGCCGCTCCTTGGTGTTCTCCTGGTTTATTTTTCTTGCGCTTCAATCTTCAGGCTTTCGTTTAAATATTTTTTATATTAAACTGCATTTGGCCTACTTGTTGGGTTGGGCCTAGTAACATTGTCTGCTGCCGCCTCTTGTTTTCCTCTACTAAACAAAGCTGAGCTTGAAGCTTCAGGCTTTCGGCCTGTAACAACAATATGAAACTACATTTGGCCTAGTTCTTGGTTTGGGCCTAGTAACGTTGTCTGCTGCTGCCTCTTGTTTTCCTCTACTACACAAAGCTGAGCTTCAATCTTCAGGCTTTCGGCCTATATTTAAAATATGAAACTGCATTTGGCCTACTTGTTTGGTTGGGCCTACTATCGGTGTCTGCCGCTGATTGTTGTTCTCCTCCACTGAACAAACCAATGCCGCCTGTTTACTCCTGTTACCAATTTTTAACAGCTTTTAGCCTACTTTTTTTTATTTTGGGCCTATATCTGTGTTTCCTCCTCATTCCTGCCCATTGCCCAGCCACTGCTAGATGAGTCTGCTGGTATATTGACACAGACCACTACATTCCCCTTGCACTCTACACAGCCTGAATCTGACCCTGCTGAAACTCAGGTTCCCCTTCCCGCATACTATACCACCTTACATGGGGACAAAGAGGAACGTGCAGATGAAAGTGCAGGTTCCTTCAACAGGTGGGGGGGGCATACTCATTGGCGACGTCACTGGCACAGGGCCCCTCATAGTACGCAAAAGTGTCTCTGCCGGTGGGAGGCGCCCCCGCTGTCAATCACAACGCCGTACTTTGAGGGGCCCTGTGCCAGTGGCAATGCGAACGAGTGTGCGCCCCCTGCTTGCTCATGATCACAGCACTTGCAAAGTTGAAATACTTACCTCTCCCTGCTCCACCACCATGACGTAGTCTGCTTTTCCTGGGCCCACGAAAAACTTGAGCCAGCCCTACTTCCCCCACAACTGTTGCCAAATGACCCCCAAATTTTCAATGGCTAACTATTATTATAAGGTAAATTAAGATTGACAAGCTTAAGTAACAAGAATTGATGTTTTTGGCATTAAAATGGGCTCTGTTGGTGTTTTCCTGTCCTCCACTCACTGCCGAGTTTGATTCTCCATTGACTTGCATTGGGTTTCGTGTTTCGGTCGGATCCCGGACTTTTCGCAATAATTGGCCGATTTCACCCGACCCGACTTTTGACAAAGTCGGGTTTCGCGAAACCTGACTCGATCCTGAAAAAGTAAAAGTCGCTCAACCCTAGTGCCAAGTATTAAAATAGACACCTCGGTACAGCAGAGCTGAGTGTGTAAATAGCACTTTAGATCAGCAGAGATGAGTAGGTAGTCAGACATCTAGATAATGCGAAGCCAAGTGTGCAGACAGAAACTTAGAATCACTGAGACAGGTCTGAAGCAGGCACCTTGATGTAGCATATAACAGTTTGTAAAATAATACCCTTTAGAGAATGTATAGCAGAGCCTAGTGATAGAGCAGAGATGGGTTAGACAAGTAGGATGGGGTCCTAGCATCTGGAAATGTAGCCAGATAGAACAGTACAGCTGAGCTGAATGTGTGCACTGGCACTTTGCAACAGCAGAACGGAGTATGCCGATAGGCACCTTGGAACAGCAGCACCAAGTATGAAAACAGGCACCTCGGTACAGCAGAGCTGAGTGTGTAAACAGCACCTTGGATCAGTAAAGCTGAGTAGGTAGTCAGAATTCTTGATAAAGCGAAGCTGAGTGTGTAGACAGTAACTTGGAATCACTGATATTCCTGGAGAACCTTTCTAACCCTAACTCTAACACGACCACTCATGGTTGTGAAGTTATTTTCTACACTTGTGATAAAAGTTTGGCAAAATATGTTCCGAAGTTCCAGGTGGTTCCAGAAATATGTGATAGAATCACACGAAATGTGAGAATCTTCATAATATGATGTATGAGTAGATCCAAAAACATGGCAGATGGCAAGCCTCAGAAGCATATTGAACGTGAAGCTGAGCCGAGGAATTGCATTGATCAGCCCTTCACTTGCTGGCTATCTGACCATAAGGGTGTCGTATTTACTACACGTTTTTGGATTTTTATGTCATTTTTTAATTGTTTTGATGATTTACATCTCCTGGTTCTTCACAAGCCGGGCACAATGCTCAAATGTGGAATTTATAAACAACCTCTAATAATTGCAGTAATTAATCTCTTGTCTCTGAACCATAAAACGACCACATGCAAATTAATGGCATGCAGGCATGGCGAAAACCTTCCAGCGCACATCAGGGGTTTTTATTTCAATTTTTTTTTACTTTCCCCAGAAGACAGGATGAGAAAAGCTTCTTGTAAATGAAAAGTCAGTAAAGTTTGTGCAGAAGTCTGACAATGGATGGGAGATTTATGAAAAACCAAAGTGAACTTGTCACCAGAGCCTCTGGCTTTTAGAGTCCTGTCCATTATGTCAGAACAAATAGAAAGCATATTTAGGGGAGATATTGAATCAAGTGTTGAAACGTGTGGAAAACCTCAATAGGGAATCGGAGAGATAATCAACAGCTTGAATAAAAGCCTGTCCACACAAAAACACTGGGATCTATAAAGTCAAGACATTCACTAATAAAAATATCACACAACCTGGAATGAGTAACAACTATAATACTGCCCCTACATACAAAAATATAACTACTGTAATGCTGCCCATATGTACAAGAATATAACTACTATAATACTGCCCCTATATATAAGACTATAACTACTATAATACTGCCCCCTATGTACAAGAATATAACTACTATAATACTGCCCCTATGTACTATAATATATCTACTATAATACTGCTCCTATGTACAGGAATATAACTACTATAATACTGCCCCTATGTACAATAATATAGCTACTATATACTGCCCCTATGTACAATAATATAACTACTATAATACTGCCCCTATGTACAATAATATAGCTAATATAATACTGCTCCTATGTACAAGAATATAACTACTATAATACTGCTCCTATGTACAAGAATATAACTACTATAATACTGCTCCTATATACAAGAATATAACTACTATAATACTGCTCCTATGTACAAAAATATAACTACTATAATACTGCCCATATGTACTATAATATAGCTACTATAATACTGCTCCTATGTACAGGAATATAACTACTATAATACTGCCCCTATGTACAATAATATAGCTACTATAATACTGCCCCTATGCACAATAACAAAACTACTATAATACTGCTCCTATGTACAAGAATATATCTACTATAATACTGCCCATATGTACAAGAATATAACTACTATAATACTGCCCCTATATACAAGAATATAACTACTATAATACTGATCCTATGTACAGGAATATAACTACTATAATACTGCCCCTATGTACAATAATATAGCTACTATATACTGCCCCTATGTACAATAATATAACTACTATAATACTGCCCCTATGTACTATAATATAGCTACTATAATACTGCTCCTATGTACAGGAATATAACTACTATAATACTGCCCCTATGTACAATAATATAGCTACTATATGCTGCCCCAATGTACAATAATATAACTACTATAATACTGCCCCTATGTACAATAATAAAACTACTATAATACTGCTCCTATATACAAGAATATAACTACTATAATACTGCCCATATGTACAAGAATATAACTACTATAATACTGCCCCTATATACAAGAATATTGCTACTATAATACTGCTCCTATGTACAAGAACATTACTACTATAATACTGCCCCTATATACAATAATATAACTACTATAATACTGCCCCCTATGTTCAATAATATAGCTACTATAATACTGCCCCTATGTACAAGAATATAACTACTACTGAGCGTAAGTGTGAACGGCGGTAAGTGTGTGACTTGTGATTCAGTGAGGAGGTATTTGGAAGGCCTTTAACAAATACCTGTGTGAATTTGTGCGAGTTGCTGAATTGGGAGTAGCTATATTCATAAGGAGTTAACTTAGGGTGGGGGCTCATAATTAAGGGGATATAAGGGGCAGCTGTTTGAGGCTCAAGTCCTTTTTGGAAGTGCATCTGAACAGCAAGGTGGATTGCTGTTGAGGGGAGATAGAGAGAAAAAAAACATCTATAAATCTTCAGCACAGCGAGTGTGAGCGAGCTGAGTGTGACCTGAGCGTAAGTGTGAACGGCGGTAAGTGTGTGACTTGTGATTCAGTGAGGAGGTATTTGGAAGGCCTTTAACAAATACCTGTGTGAATTTGTGCGAGTTGCTGAATTGGGAGTAGCTATATTCATAAGGAGTTAACTTAGGGTGGGGGCTCATAATTAAGGGGATATAAGGGGCAGCTGTTTGAGGCTCAAGTCCTTTTTGGAAGTGCATCTGAACAGCAAGGTGGATTGCTGTTGAGGGGAGATAGAGAGAAAAAAAACATCTATAAATCTTCAGCACAGCGAGTGTGAGCGAGCTGAGTGTGACCTGAGCGTAAGTGTGAACGGCGGTAAGTGTGTGACTTGTGATTCAGTGACTTTGGAATCAGGGAGTTTCCAAGGGAGGAATTGCTTCTGTTTTTTTTTTTTTTTTTTTTTTTTTTGGGGGGGGGGTTTAATTAATACTTTGTATTTATATTTAATTAACGTTTCTGTGTGCTGCAATCCCCATTAGGAAATGTGCTCCACAATTGTTAATGCCATCCAGTGTACATCTTGCCACATGTATGCAGTCCTTTACCAGCCGGTCGAGGGTGCATACTGCTGTGCGAGATGTGAGCACATTGTGCATTTGGAAACCCAGATACTGGATCTAAATGTGCAGCTGGCAACACTGAGATCCATAGACAATATGGAGAGGAGTCTTCTGCTCACAGAGCAGACGCTCAATGGGATAGATGAGGAGGGGGATGGTAGGATGGAGCTGCAGGACAGTGTGGCAGTTAGCTGGGTGACAGATAGAAGGCGGGGTAGAGGGAAGAGTGCCAGGGAGGCTAGTCCTGATCTGGCACACCCCAATAAGTTTGCTAAGTTGGCAGATGAGGGGGGTGCCAGTACAGGGGTAGCACTGCTGCAGCCAGGCATGTCCTCTGAAAGCCGGAGGAGTGACTGCTCCAGTAAGGGGGGAAATAGGAGAGCAGGGCAGGCCAGACAGGTGCTGGTAGTGGGGGACTCAATTATTAGGGGAACAGATAGGGCAATCTGTCACAAAGACAGGGATCGTCGGACGGTGTGCTGCCTACCTGGCGCTCGAGTCCGACACATCGCTGATCGGGTGGACAGATTACTGGGAGGGGCTGGTGAGGACCCAGCGGTCATGGTGTACATTGGCACAAATGACAGTTAGAGGTAGGTGGAAGGTCCTTAAAGATGATTTCAGGGAATTAGGCTGCAAGCTGAAAGCAAGGACCTCCAACGTGGTATTTTCCGAAATACTGCCTGTACCACGTGCCACACCAGAGAGGCAACGGGAGATTAGGGAGGTTAATAAGTGGCTCAAGAATTGGTGTAGGAAGGAGGGGTTTGGGTTCCTGCAGAACTGGGCCGACTTCTCAGTTGGCTACAGGCTCTACGCTAGGGACGGGCTGCACCTCAATGGGGAAGGTGCAGCTGTGCTGGGGGAGAAAATGGTTAGAAGGTTGGAGGAGTGTTTAAACTAGGGAATGGGGGGGAGGGTATTCATTTTATAGGAGGGGAAGATAGTGCAGATAGAGACCTGGGCACAAATAAGGAAGTTGGGGGTGGCGGTGGCATGGGGGGTGGGGTTAGAACAGTTAGTAATTTAAGAAAGAATAGAGGTACAGAGAGTAACATCAAGTGCATGTATACTAATGCCAGAAGCCTCGCCAACAAAATGGATGAATTAGAACTAATGTTGTTGGAGCATAATTATGACATGGTGGGGATATCTGAGACGTGGCTGGATGAGAGCCATGACTGGGCTGTTAACTTGCAGGGCTATAGCCTGTTCAGAAATGACCGTACAGATAAGCGAGGGGGAGGGGTGTGTCTATATGTAAAATCTTCCTTAAAACCCATCCTGCGTGATAATATAGGTGAATTTAATGAAAATGTAGAGTCCCTGTGGGTGGAGATAAGGGGAGGGGGAAAAAATAATAAATTACTGATAGGGGTTTGTTATAAATCTCCAAAACTAATGGAAGCAATGGAGAATATCCTCGTAAAGCAAATAGATGAAGCTGCGACTCAAGGAGAAGTCATTATTATGGGGGACTTCAACTACCCTGAAATAGATTGGGGAACAGAAACCTGCAGTTCCAGCAAAAGTAATCGGTTTTTGACAACTATGAGAGACAATTACCTTTCACAACTGGTTCAGGACCCAACAAGGAGGGGGGCACTGCTAGACCTAATATTAACCAACAGGCCAGACCGCATATCAAATATAAGGGTTGGGGGTCACTTGGGGAATAGTGATCACAAAATAATAAGTTTTCATGTAACCTTTAATAAGATGGGTAGTAGGGGGGTGACAAGGACACTAAACTTCAGGAGGGCAAATTTCCAACGGATGAGAGAGGATCTTGGTGCAATTAACTGGGACGATATCCTGAGACACAAAAATACACAAAGAAAATGGGAGACGTTTATTAGCATCCTGGATAGGACCTGTGCACCGTATATACCGTATGGGAATAAACATACTAGAAATAGGAGGAAACCAATATGGCTAAATAAAGCTGTAAGGGGCGCAATAAGGGAGAAAAAGAAAGCATTTAGAGAATTAAAGGAAGTAGGTAGTGAGGAGGCATTAAATAAATACAGAAAATTAAATAAATTCTGTAAAAAGCAAATCAAGGCAGCAAAGATTGAGACAGAGAGACTCATTGCCAGAGAGAGTAAAAATAATCCCAAAATATTCTTTAACTATATAAATAGTAAGAAACTAAAAAATGACAGTGTTGGCCCCCTTAAAAATAGTCTGGGTGAAATGGTGGATGAGGATGAGGAAAAAGCCAATATGCTAAATGACTTTTTTTCATCAGTATTTACAAAAGAAAATCCCATGGCAGACAAAATGACTAGTGATAAAAATTCCCCATTAAATGTCACCTGCTTAACCCAGCAGGAAGTACAGCGGCGTCTAAAAATAACTAAAATTGACAAATCTCCGGGCCCGGATGGGATCCACCCCCGAGTACTGCAGGAACTAAGTACAGTCATTGATAGACCATTATTTTTAATCTTTAAAGACTCCATAATAACAGGGTCTGTACCACAGGACTGGCGTATAGCAAATGTGGTGCCAATATTCAAAAAAGGGGCAAAAACTGAACTCGGTAATTATAGGCCAGTAAGCTTAACCTCTACTGTGGGTAAAATCCTGGAGGGCATTCTAAGGGATGCTATGCTGGAGTATCTGAAGAGGAATAACCTCATGACCCAGTATCAGCACGGGTTTACTAGGGACCGTTCATGTCAGACTAATTTGATCAGCTTCTATGAAGAGGCAAGTTCCGGACTGGACCAAGGGAACCCAGTGGACGTAGTATATATGGACTTTTCCAAAGCTTTTGATACGGTGCCACACAAAAGGTTGTTACATAAAATGAGAGTAATGGGGATAGGGGAAAATATGTGTAAGTGGGTTGAGAGCTGGCTCAGGGATAGGAAACAAAGGGTGGTTATTAATGGAGCACACTCGGACTGGGTCACGGTTAGCAGTGGGGTACCACAGGGGTCAGTATTGGGCCCTCTTCTTTTTAACATATTTATTAATGACCTTGTAGGGGGCATTCAGAGTAGAATTTCAATATTTGCAGATGACACTAAACTCTGCAGGGTAATCAATACAGGGGAGGACAATTTTATATTACAGGATGATTTATGTAAACTAGAAGCTTGGGCTGATAAATGGCAAATGAGCTTTAATGGGGATAAATGTAAGGTCATGCACTTGGGTAGAAGTAATAAGATGTATAACTATGTGCTTAATTCTAAAACTCTGGGCAAAACCGTCAATGAAAAAGACCTGGGTGTATGGGTGGATGACAAACTCATATTCAGTGGCCAGTGTAAGGCAGCTGCTACAAAGGCAAATAAAATAATGGGATGTATTAAAAGAGGCATAGATGCTCATGAGGAGAACATAATTTTACCTCTATACAAGTCACTAGTTCGACCACACTTAGAATACTGTGCACAGTTCTGGTCTCCGGTGTATAAGAAAGACATAGCTGAACTGGAGCGGGTGCAGAGAAGAGCGACCAAGGTTATTAGAGGACTGGGGGGTCTGCAATACCAAGATAGGTTATTACACTTGGGGCTATTTAGTTTGGAAAAACGAAGACTAAGGGGTGATCTTATTTTAATGTATAAATATATGAGGGGACAGTACAAAGACCTTTCTGGTGATCTTTTTAATCATAGACCTGAGACAGGGACAAGGGGGCATCCTCTACGTCTGGAGGAAAGAAGGTTTAGGCATAATAACAGACGCGGATTCTTTACTGTAAGAGCAGTGAGACTATGGAACTCTCTGCCGTATGATGTTGTAATGAGTGATTCATTAATTAAATTTAAGAGGGGACTGGATACCTTTCTGGAAAAGTATAATGTTACAGGGTATATACACTAGATTCCTTGATAAGGCGTTGATCCAGGGAACTAGTCTGATTGCCGTATGTGGAGTCGGGAAGGAATTTTTTTTCCCCATGGTGGAGTTACTCTTTGCCACATGGGGTTTTTTTGCCTTCCCCTGGATCAATATGTTAGGGCATGTTAGGTTAGGCTATGGGTTGAACTAGATGGACTTACAGTCTTCCTTCAACCTTAATAACTATGTAACTATGTAACTATAATACTGCTCCTATGTACAAGAATATAACTACTATAATACTGGCCCTATGTGCAAGAATATAACTGCTATAATACTGCTCCTATGTACAAGAATATAGCTACTATAATACTGCCCCTGTGTACAATATAACTACTATACTACTGCTCCTATGTACAAGAATATAACTACTATAATACTGCTCCTATATACAAGAATATAACTACTATAATACTGCTCCTATGTGCAAGAATATAACTACTATAATACTGCCCCTATATACAAGAATATAACTACTATAATACTGCCCCTATATACAAGAATATAACTACTAAAATACTGGAAAAGAAAAAGCAACGAAGATCAGCTCACCTCCTCTCAGTCCCAGCGCACGGATCATGCAGTGCTGCAAGTAGTATGAAGGAAAAGCAGAAGTCCAGCGTGGGTGATGTCCATAAAAAATACCTTTTATTCCATTTTTGTTAAAAGCACATAAATCCAAAGTCCATCTTCATATCCATAGACACAAAAACGGGTGATTCATACCAGTGACAGTCAGGCTTAAAGTGCATTAAAATCAAACGCGTTTCAACGGTCGTGCCGCCTTACTCATTTTTATCACAATGAGTAAGGCGCACGACCGTTGAAACACATTTGATTTTAATGCACTTTAAGCCTGTGACTGTCACTGGTATGAATCACCCGTTTTTGTGTCTATGGATATGAAGATGGACTTTGGATTTATGTGCTTTTAACAAAAATGGAATAAAAGGTATTTTTTATGGACATCACCCACGCTGGACTTCTGCTTTTCCTACTAAAATACTGCTCCTATGTACAAGAATATAGCTACTATAATACTGCCCCTGTGTACAAGAATATAACAACTATACTACTGCTCCTATGTACAAGAATATAACTACTATAATACTGCTCCTATATACAAGAATATAACTACTATAATACTGCTCCTATATACAAGAATATAACTACTATAATACTGCTCCTTTGTACAAGAATATAACTACTATAATACTGCCCCTATGTACAAGAATATAACTACTATAATACTGCCCCTATGTACATTAATATAACTACTATAATACTGCCCCTAAGTACAATAATATAGCTACTATAATACTTCTCCTATGTGCAAGAATATAACTACTATAATACTGCCCCTGTATACAATAATATAACTACTATAATACTGCCCCTATGTACAATAATATAACTACTATAATACTGCCCCTATGTACAATAATATAGCTACTATAATACTGCTCCTATGTACAAGAATATAACTATTATAATACTGCTCCTATGTACAAGAATATAACTACTTTGATACTGCCACTATGTACAACAATATAACTACTATAATACTTCCCCTATGTACAACAATATAACTACTATAATACTGCTCCTATCTACCAGAATATAACTACTATAATAGAGCCGTATATGTACAAGAATATCTATCTATATAATTGTTTAAGGGGTACTTCCGTCTGTTTGTAACGGAAATCTCGGGTCGCTGATTGGTCGCGGCAGGCTGGCCGCGACCAATCAGCGACAGGCACTGTCCGGCCACGAATTAGCCCCTCCCTACTTCCGTCCAGTCAGTGCCCCCTCCATACTCCCCTCCAGTCAGCGCCCACATAGTGTTTTAGGGCTGCATTACACCGCGGCATAACGCAGTCTAACGCAGTCCGTTAACGCTGCATCAATAGAAAAAACATATAATGTTAAAAATAATAATAATAAAAAAAATATATAATATTCTCACCTTCCGCCGTTCCAAGAATGCATTGCAGCAATGACTCGAGATTACGTAGCGGTCTCACGAGATGATGACGTAGCGGTCTCGCGAGACCGCTACATCATCACGTGTTATTGCCACAATGCATTACTGGGAGCGGAGCGTCGTGACGAGAATCGGTCAAGGCCTGGCCTGGATCCGGGGGTCGCCGGAAGGTGAGTATATAACTATTTTTTATTTTATTTTATTTTTTAACAGGGTATGGTGCCCACATTGCTATATACTACGTGGGCTGTGTTATATACTACGTGGGCTGTGCTATATCCTGCGTGGGCTGTGTTATATAGTACGTCGCTGTGCTATTTACTACATGGGCTGTGCTATATGCTACGTGAAGGTGCAATAAACTACGTGGCTGTGTTATATACTACTTGGGCTGTGTTATATACTGCGTGGGCTGTGCTATATACTGTGTGGGCTGTGTTATATAGTACATCGCTGTGGTATATACTACGTGGGCTGTGCTATATGCCAGAGGTGTATCTAGCTCTTCCTGCACCCGGGGCAAAGGATCAGTTTGGCGCCCCCCCCCCCCTCAGATTTCTGCCCCCTATAATGTCCTCAGATTTCTGCCCCCATAATGTCCTCAGATTTCTTCTGCCCCCATAATGTCCTGATTCCTGCCCCCATCCCATCCCTTCCCGGGTGCAGTTGCATGTGGTGGAGAAATCTGAGGAACATATGGGGGGGATGGGGGCAGATATCAGGACATTAGGGGGGCAGAAGAAATCTGAGCACATTATGGGGGCAGAAATCAGGACATGGCACCCATCCAGCCCCCTGGCCTTGCTTCAGTCCTCACATAGTAGTATATAGCACAGCCCACACAGTAGTATACAGCACTGCCCACACAGTAGTATACAGCACAGCCCACACAGTAGTATATAGCACAGCCCACACAGTAGTGTATAGCACAATCCACACAGTAGTATATACAGCACAGCCCATATAGTAGTATATAACACAGCCCACACAGTAGTATACCGCACAGCCCACACAGTAGTATACAGCACAGCCGACATAGTAGTATACAGAACAGCCCGCACAGTAGTATACAGCACAGCCCACACAGTAGTATACAGCACAGCCCACACAGTAGTATATAGCACAGCCCACACAGTAGTATATAGCACAGCCCACACAGTAGCATACAGCACTGCCCACATAGTAGTATACAGCACTGCCCACATAGTAGTATATAGCACTGCCCACATAGTAGTATACAGCACTGCCCCGTAGTATATAGCAGCCCACGTAGTATATAACACAGCCCACACAGTATATAACACAGCCCACGTAGTATATAGCAGCCCACATAGTATATAGCAGCTCGCTCAGTATATAACACAGCCCACGTAGTAAATAGCAGCCCACGTAGTATATAGCAGCCCACGTAGTAAATAGCAGCCCACGTAGTAAATAGCAGCCCACTGTTATGACCCCAGTGGACAGGGTCTCAGAGGAACGTGTAAGTCTGCAAGATACAAAAATCCAGCTCATAGGGCTGTGGCAACTGGGTTGACCAAATAGCTACTCCTAACGCCAACACTAGAAGTAGCCGGGGATCATGCCTACGGTGATCGCTAGATGACTCGCGCCAGCCGGAGAATCTAACTACCCCTAGGAGAAGAAAACAAAGACCTCTCTTGCCTCCAGAGAAAGGGACCCCAAAGCAAGATACAAGCCCCCCACAAATAATAACGGTGAGGTAAGAGGAAATGACAAACACAGAAATGAACCAGGTTCAGCAAAGAGAGGCCAGCTTACTAATAGCAGAATATAGCAAGATAACTTATCTGGTCAACAAAAACCCTATAAAAATCCACGCTGGAGATTCAAGAACCCCCGAACCGTCTAACGGTCCGGGGGGAGAACACCAGCCCCCTAGAGCTTCCAGCAAAGGTCAGGATACAGATAGGAACAAGCTGGACAAAAATACCAAACAAAACAAAAGCAAAAAGCAAAGAAGCAGACTTAGCTTGAAAAACAGGAACCAGGATCAGAGGACAAGAGCACAACAGATTAGCTCTGATTTCAACGATGCCAGGCATTGAACTGAAGGTCCAGGGAGCTTATATAGCAACGCCCCTGAACTAACGGCCCAGGTGAGGATATAGAAAAAGACAGACGCTCCAGAGTCAAATCACTAATGACCACTAGAGGGAGCAAAAAGCAAAATCACAACAGTACCCCCCCCTTAGTGAGGGGTCACCGAACCCTCACCACGACCACCAGGGCGATCAGGATGAGCGGCGTGAAAGGCACGAACTAAATCGGCCGCATGAACATCAGATGCGACCACCCAGGAATTATCTTCCTGACCATAGCCCTTCCACTTGACCAGGTACTGAAGCCTCCGCCTGGAGAGACGAGAATCCAAGATCTTCTCCACCACGTACTCCAACTCGCCCTCAACCAACACCGGAGCAGGAGGCTCAGCAGAAGGAACCACAGGCACAACGTACCGCCGCAACAAGGACCTATGAAACACGTTGTGGATAGCAAACGACACAGGAAGATCCAGGCGAAAGGATACAGGATTAAGAATTTCCAATATCTTGTAAGGACCAATAAAACGAGGTTTAAATTTGGGAGAGGAAACCTTCATAGGAACAAAGCGGGAAGAAAGCCACACCAAATCCCCAACACGTAGTCGGGGACCCACACCGCGGCGGCGGTTGGCAAAGCGCTGAGCCCTCTCCTGTGACAACTTCAAGTTGTCCACCACAAGATTCCAGATCCGCTGCAACCTATCCACCACAGAATCCACCCCAGGGCAGTCAGAAGGTTCCACATGACCCGAAGAAAAACGAGGGTGGAAACCAGAGTTGCAGAAAAACGGCGAAACCAAGGTGGCGGAACTAGCCCGATTATTAAGGGCAAACTCAGCTAACGGCAAGAAGGTCACCCAATCGTCCTGATCAGCAGAGACAAAACACCTCAAATAAGCCTCCAAAGTCTGATTAGTTCGCTCTGTCTGTCCATTAGTCTGAGGATGGAAAGCAGACGAAAACGACAAGTCAATGCCCATCCTACTACAAAAGGATCGCCAGAATCTGGAAACGAACTGGGATCCTCTGTCTGACACAATATTCTCAGGGATGCCGTGCAAACGAACCACGTTCTGGAAAAACACAGGAACCAGATCGGAAGAGGAAGGCAGCTTAGGCAAAGGAACCAAATGGACCATCTTGGAGAAGCGATCACATATCACCCAGATAACAGACATGCCCTGAGACACCGGAAGATCAGAAATGAAATCCATGGAGATATGTGTCCAAGGTCTCTTAGGGACAGGCAAGGGCAAGAGCAACCCGCTGGCACGAGAACAGCAAGGCTTAGCTCGAGCACAAGTCCCACAGGACTGTACAAATGACCGCACATCCCTAGACAAGGAAGGCCACCAAAAGGATCTGGCCACCAGATCTCTGGTGCCAAAAATTCCTGGGTGACCTGCCAACACCGAGGAATGAACCTCGGAAATGACTCTGCTGGTCCACTTAACAGGCACAAACAGTCTGTCAGGTGGACAAGAATCAGGCCTATCAGCCTGAAATCTCTGCAACACACGTCGCAGATCTGGAGAAATAGCTGACAAGATAATACCATCCTTAAGAATACCAACAGGTTCAGCAACTCCAGGAGCATCAGGCACAAAGCTCCTGGAAAGAGCATCGGCCTTCACATTCTTTGAACCTGGTAAATACGAGACAACAAAGTCAAAACGGGAGAAAAACAATGACCAGCGGGCCTGTCTAGGATTCAGGCGTTTAGCAGACTCGAGATACATCAGATTTTTGTGATCAGTCAAGACCACCACACGATGCTTAGCACCCTCGAGCCAATGACGCCACTCCTCAAATGCCCATTTCATGGCCAACAACTCCCGATTGCCCACATCATAATTTCGCTCCGCAGGCGAAAACTTCCTAGAGAAAAAGGCGCAAGGTCTCATAACAGAGCAACCAGGGCCTCTCTGCGACAAAACGGCCCCTGCTCCAATCTCTGAAGCATCCACCTCAACTTGAAAGGGAAGCGAGACATCAGGCTGGCACAAAACAGGCGCCGAAGTAAACCGACGTTTCAACTCCTGGAAAGCCTCCACGGCAGCAGGAGCCCAATTAACCACATCGGAGCCCTTCTTGGTCATATCCGTCAAAGGTTTCACAATGCTAGAAAAGTTAGCGATAAAACGACGGTAGAAGTTAGCGAAACCCAAGAACTTCTGAAGACTCTTAACTGACGAGGGCTGAGTCCAATCAAGAATAGCTCGGACCTTGACTGGGTCCATCTCCACAGCAGAAGGGGAAAAAATGAACCCCAAAAAGGGAACCTTCTGTACACCAAAAAGACACTTTGAGCCCTTGACAAACAAAGAATTTTCACGCAAAATTTTAAAGACCATCCTGACCTGCTCCACATGCGAGTCCCAATTATCAGAAAAAACCAGAATATCATCCAGATAAACGATCAGAAATTTATCCAGATAGTTCCGGAAAATGTCATGCATAAAGGACTGAAAAACTGAAGGGGCATTAGAGAGCCCAAAAGGCATCACCAAGTACTCAAAATGACCTTCGGGCGTATTGAATGCGGTTTTCCATTCATCCCCTTGCTTAATGCGCACAAGGTTGTATGCACCACGAAGGTCTATCTTGGTAAACCACTTGGCACCTTTAATCCGGGCAAACAAGTCAGACAACAGCGGCAAAGGATACTGAAATTTGACAGTGATCTTATTTAAAAGCCGATAGTCAATACAAGGCCTCAAAGATCCGTCCTTTTTAGCCACAAAAAAGAATCCCGCACCAAGAGGGGAAGAAGACGGACGGATGTGTCCTTTCTCCAGAGACTCCTTGATATATGAACGCATAGCGGTATGTTCAGGTATCGACAGATTAAACAGTCTTCCCTTAGGAAATTTACTGCCTGGAATCAAATCTATTGCACAGTCACATTCCCTATGAGGAGGCAATGCACTGGACCTGGACTCGCTAAAGACATCCTGATAATCAGACAAGTACTCCGGAACTTCCGAAGGCGTAGAAGAAGCAATAGACACAGGCAGGGAATCCTCATGAATACCACGACAGCCCCAACTAGACACTGACATAGCCTTCCAGTCAAGGACTGGATTATGGGTCTGTAACCATGGCAGCCCCAAAACAACCAAATCATGCATTTTATGTAGAACGAGAAAACGTATCACCTCGCGGTGTTCAGGAGTCATGCACATGGTAACCTGTGTCCAATACTGCGGCTTATTTTCTGCCAATGGCGTAGCATCAATACCCCTAAGAGGGATAGGATTTTCTAATGGTTCAAGAATAAAACCACAGCGCTTAGCAAATGAGAGATCCATAAGACTCAGGGCAGCACCTGAATCTACAAACGCCATGACAGGATAAGATGACAGTGAGCAAATCAAAGTTACAGACAGAATAAACTTAGGATGCAAATTACCAACGGTGACAGGACTAACAACCTTAGATATACGTTTAGAGCATGCTGAGATAACATGTGTAGAATCACCACAGTAGTAGCACAAGCCATTCCGGCGTCTATGAATTTTCCTCTCATTTCTAGTCAGGATTCTATCACATTGCATCAAATCAGGTGTCCGTTCAGACAACACCATGAGGGAATTTGCGGTTTTTCTATCACATTGCATCACATCAGGTGTCTGTTCAGACAACAACATGAGGGAATTTGCGGTTTTGCGCTCCCGCAACCGCCGGTCAATTTGAATAGCCAGGGACATGGTATCATTCAGACCTGTGGGAATGGGAAAACCCACCATAACATTCTTAATGGCCTCAGAAAGGCCATTTCTAAAATTAGCGGCCAGTGCACACTCGTTCCAATGTGTCAGCACGGACCATTTCCGAAATTTTTGGCAATACACCTCAGCCTCGTCCTGGCCCTGAGACATAGCCAGCAAGGCTTTCTCTGCCTGAATCTCAAGATTGGGTTCCTCATAAAGTAAACCGAGCGCAAGAAAAAACGCATCAATATCAGCCAATGCCGGATCTCCTGGCGCCAACGAAAAAGCCCAATCCTGAGGGTCACCCCGTAAGAATGAAATAACAATTTTTACTTGTTGAGCAGAGTCTCCAGACGAACAAGGTTTCAGGGACAAAAATAATTTACAATTATTCCTGAAATTCCTAAACTTAAATCGGTCTCCTGAAAACAGTTCAGGAATCGGAATCTTGGGTTCAGGCCTAGGATTTCTGGTAACATAATCTTGTATACCCTGCACACGAGCGGCAAGCTGGTCCACACTTGTAATCAAGGTCTGGACATTCATGTCTGCAGCAAGCTTAAGCCACTCTGAGGTAAAGGGGAAAAGAAAAAAAAAAATGAGAGAGGGAAAAAAAAACTCAAAATTTTCTTTCTTATAATCCCACTTCTGCAATGCATTAAACATTTAATACTGGCCTGGCATACTGTTATGACCCCAGTGGACAGGGTCTCAGAGGAACGTGTAAGTCTGCAAGATACAAAAATCCAGCTCATAGGGCTGTGGCAACTGGGTTGACCAAATAGCTACTCCTAACGCCAACACTAGAAGTAGCCGGGGATCATGCCTACGGTGATCGCTAGATGACTCGCGCCAGCCGGAGAATCTAACTACCCCTAGGAGAAGAAAACAAAGACCTCTCTTGCCTCCAGAGAAAGGGACCCCAAAGCAAGATACAAGCCCCCCACAAATAATAACGGTGAGGTAAGAGGAAATGACAAACACAGAAATGAACCAGGTTCAGCAAAGAGAGGCCAGCTTACTAATAGCAGAATATAGCAAGATAACTTATCTGGTCAACAAAAACCCTATAAAAATCCACGCTGGAGATTCAAGAACCCCCGAACCGTCTAACGGTCCGGGGGGAGAACACCAGCCCCCTAGAGCTTCCAGCAAAGGTCAGGATACAGATAGGAACAAGCTGGACAAAAATACCAAACAAAACAAAAGCAAAAAGCAAAGAAGCAGACTTAGCTTGAAAAACAGGAACCAGGATCAGAGGACAAGAGCACAACAGATTAGCTCTGATTTCAACGATGCCAGGCATTGAACTGAAGGTCCAGGGAGCTTATATAGCAACGCCCCTGAACTAACGGCCCAGGTGAGGATATAGAAAAAGACAGACGCTCCAGAGTCAAATCACTAATGACCACTAGAGGGAGCAAAAAGCAAAATCACAACACCCACGTAGCATATAACACAGCCCACGCAGTATATAAGAGCCCATACCTTGACCTCCCAGCCAGGCTCTGCATCCCCCCGCAATCCTTTGCTCCAGGTGGCAGGTGCTGCACACTTCCTGTTTGGCGACGCGCGGCTCATTCTCCGGGCACTGGACAGTCGGAAGTTACTCTGCATATCCATGGTGATGCATTGTGGGTGGCTCTCCAGCAGCTGCGAAAGTCCCAGAGCTCCGTGCCGCCTCCTCTCTTCTAGCATGCACCTCGGGCCGCAGATGCCTGCCTCAGGGGCCGCATGCAGCCTGGGGACCGCGTGTTTGAGACCCCTGGCATAGATCAAGAACATTCTTGGGAACCGACGCACAGCACTTTCTCTGAGCCTGCTGTCAATTTGACAGCCGGCTCACAGAACGGAAGCATCTCAGTGTGGGGGCGGCAGAATTCCGCCGACGGGGAGCCTCCTCCTTGGACCACCACATCAGGCGGCCTGCTGGCACCCCCCTGTCGGCTGCGCCCGGGGCACATGCCCCGGCTGCCCCCCCCTGGATACACCACTGCTATATGCTACGTCGCTGTGCTATATACTACGTGGGCTGTGCTATATACTACGTGGGCTGTGCTATATGCTACGTGGCTGTGCTATATGCTACGTGGCTGTGCTATATGCTACGTGGCTGTGCAATATACTACGTGGCTGTGTTTTACACTACTTGGGCTGTGTTATATACTGCGTGGGCTGTGCAATAAAGTACGTGGGCTGTGTTATGTACTACATACATATTCTAGAATACCCAATGCGTTAGAATCGGTCCACCATCTAGTAACTACTATAATACTGCTCCTATGTACAAGAATATAACTACTATAATACTGCCCCTTATGTACAAGAATATAACTACTGTAATACTGCTCCTATGTACAAGAATATAACTACTGTAATACTGCTCCTATGTACAAGAATATAACTACTATAATACTGCTCCTATGTACAAGAATATAACTACTATAATACTGCTCCTATGTACAAGAATATAACTACTATAATACTGCTTCTAACAAAAGTATATTTCTGAAAGAATTTCCACTTTCTGAAACGTAATGATGGACACATGCAGAAATATTATTATGCTGGTTATTTGGATGCATATTTCTCCATTATCGGTGTCCTCATCAGTTTTCCGTCTCCCACTTGCAGCATTTCATAGATCCCTTTCTCCGTGTATCGGTGGTCCTCGCCTTCAGCGATGGTAGTTACTGATGGTCTACTGTTGAATTTTAATTACCTGCTCAGTCGATGATGATTTGCTGCCTTGGTTAAATAGTCTCCACGGTTTGGATTGCACCGTGGGAGACATATATCACTTTGATGAAGGAAGCAGGGGAAAAACCCTGAAACTATTTTGTTTTTTTCTCTCCTGCTGATTGACCATTTATGACGCTGTCTCTCCAGCCCAATCAGAGCTGTTCTGATATTTAACTGTAAACTTATGTAAAGGGTCAAGAACCAAAAAGAGAAAACATTTACAGATCAAATACAAATGTTTTCAATGTAGCAATATATATTATCTATAATCCGAGCTCTGTATCAAGTTCATCCCGATTAGCTTGGTAGAATATCCAGTAACTCTGCAAAATCAAAGGGCTAAACATAAAAAAGAATAAAAATAAAATAATAATTATCAATGTCAAGGTCAAATTTTTGTACTTTTAAACCTTTTAAAATTTTTTGTCTAAATCCAGTGCATATGATAAAGTAGAACTTAAAGAGGCAAAGTCTAATTAATAATTAATATTAGACTCCTTTATTGTGAGAGACACATTGTTGCAGATCTTAAAGGGAACCTGGAAGGTGATACATGCTGGACAAAGGGCAAAATCATCATTGTTTTTTTCCTATCTTAAAGGAGTTGCATCAAGTTTAGAAGTTTGCCCTTATATGTACGATACGGCGGGATAACTTCCTACTCGCTGGGGATCTGACAACTGGGATCCCCACAAATCTCAAAAATGGGGCTCTGCTCTTAGTATAAGTGGGGTTGTCAGCGGTTGGGCTCCCTTCATTCTCTTTCAGTGCCCGGCAATCTCCGACAGTCACAGCCATGACCATGTGTGGTCCACTTACTGGGGAAATAAAGGACCTTTCATGTAATTCTGGAAACCTCTTTCTTAAGGCAGTTGATTGTCTCTCTGGAATCAGCCATTATTGCTAGAGAATGCTGAGGGACATATATACCAGGATGGAGGACATATGTACCAGGATGGGGGATGTATATATCAGGATGGAGGACATATGTACCAGGATGGGGCCCAGGATAGGAGACACATATACCTGGATGATCCCAGAATGAGGGACATATACCAGGATGGGGACATATATACCAGGATGAGCCCAGGATGAGAGACATACATTGATTTGCAAACATATCCACCCCCTTGACATATTTCATGTTTTGCTACATCACAACGTGAAATTTCAGTTTTTTTAGCGTACGCATAAGTTCATGTAAAGAACATGCTCACTTCTGAGAACATTTCATTTTCTTTTTTCTGTGAAGCAAAGAACAAATAGGAAAAAATACCTGAAAACTTCAGTGTGCATAATTATTCACTCCCCTAAAGTCAGTACTTAGTACAGCCTCATTTTGAGGCAATTACAGCTGCTAGTCGCTTTGGATACATTTCTATAAGCTTTCCACATCTGGCCACTGGGATTTTTGTCCATTTCTAAAGGGAAAACTGCTCCAGCTCCTTCAGGTTAGATGATTTCCTCTGGTGAAAAGCAATCTTAAAATCTGACCACAGATTCTCCATTGGATTAAAGACTAGGCTGTGACTCGGCCATTCCAGAACATTTACATGTTTCCCCTTAGACAACTGGAGTGTGGCTTTAGTAGTATGCTTTGGGTCATTGTCTTGTTGGAAGGTGAATCTCCGTCCCAGTCTCAAATCACTGACTGGCTGAGATAGGTTTGCCCAAGAATATCCCTGTATTTCACACCATCCATCTGCCTCTCTACTCTGACCATTTTCCCTGTCCCTGCCGTCGAAAAACATCCCCACAGCATGATGGGGCCACCATAATGTTTCACTGTCGGGATAGTATTCTTGAGGTGATGAGCTGTGTTTGTTTGTCGCCAGAAATAACGTTTACCTTGATGGCCAAAAAGTAAAAATTTTGGTCTCATCTGACCACAGCACCTTCCTCCATACACTTGGGGAGTCTCCCACATTTCATTTGGCAAACTCAAAATGAGCCTTACAACTTTTGTGTATAAGTGCAGGCTTTTTTTCTGCCCACTCTTCCATAAAGGCCACGTCTATGGAGTGTATGGCTTATTGTGGTCGTATGGACATACACTCCAGTCTCTGCTTGGGAATTCTGCAGCTCCTTCAGGGTTGCCTTTGGTCTCTGTGCTGCCTCTCTGATTAATGCTCTCCTCAACATGATTGAGAGTTTTGGTGGAGCGGCCCTCTCTTGGCAGGTGTGTTGTGGTTTGATGTTTTTTCCATGTGACGATAATGGATTTGATGGTGCTCCGGGGATCATCAAGGATTGGGAGATTTTTTATTAACCCAACCCTGACTTGTTTTGAGATCTCTTTAGTCTTCATGGTGTTTGGAAATCTCCTTAAGGTACCTTCACACTAAACGACTTTGCAGCGATAACGACGGCGATCCGTGACGTTGCAGCGTCCTGGATAGCGATATCGTTGTGTTTGACACGCAGCAGCGATCAGGATCCTGCTGTGATATCGCTGGTCGTTGCTGAAAGTTCAGAACTTTATTTGGTCGTCAGATCGGCGTGTATCGTTGTGTTTGACAGCAAAAGCAATGATGCCAGCGATGTTTTACAATGGTAACCAGGGTAAATATCGGGTTACTAAGCGCAGGGCCGCGCTTAGTAACCCGATATTTACCCTGGTTACCATTGTAAAAGTAAAAAAATAAACAGTACATACTTACCCTCTGATGTCTGTCACGTCCCCCGGCGTCCGCGCTGCTGCTCAGAGCTTCCTGCACTGAATGTGTCAGTGCCGGCCGGAAAGCAAAGCACAGCGGTGACGTCACCGCTCTGCTTTAGGGCCGGCGCTTACACAGTGCAGGGAAGCGGACGCCGGGGGACGCGAATGTAAGTATGTACTGTTTGTTTTTTTACATTTACACTGGTAACCAGGGTAAACATCGGGTTACTAAGCGCGGCCCTGCGCTTAGTAACCCGATGTTTACACTGGTTACCCGGGGACTTCGGCATCGTTGGTCGCTGGAGAGCTGTCTGTGTGACAGCTCTCCAGCGGCCACACAGCGACGCTGCAGCGATCGGCATCGTTGTCGATATCGCTGCAGCGTCGCTTAGTGTGAAGGTACCTTTAGTCTTCTTGGTGTTGTTTGGAGATCTCTTTGGTCTTCATGTTGTTGTTTGGAGATCTCTTTGGTCTTCATGGTATTGTTTTGAGTATACTTTCACCAGCCACTATATGTTGCAGGATGGGTGACATATATACCATGATGGGGTCCAGGATGGGGTATATATATATATACCAAGATGGGAAACTTACAGTATATACTAGGAATGGGGCCACGATGGGGAACATATATACCAGGATGGGGATCTATAAACCCGGATGGGCTCAGGATTGGTAACATATATACCAGGATGGGGAACATATAAACCCGGATGGACCCAGGATTTGGAACATATCTACCAGGATGGGGGACATATATACCAGGATGGGGACACATATAAACCAGGATGGGGGACATATACAGTACAGACCAAAAGTTTGGACACGCCTTCTCATTTAAAGATTTTTCTGTATTTTCATGACTATGAAAATTGTAAATTCACACTGAAGGCATCAAAAATATTAACACATGTGGAATTATATACGTAACAAAAAAGTGTAAAACAACTGAAATTATGTCTTATATTCTAGGTTCTTCAAAGTAGCCACCTTTTGTTTTAATGACTGCTTTGCACACTCTTGGCATTCTCTTGATGAGCTTCAAGAGGTAGTCACCGGGAATGGTCTTCCAACAATCTTGAAGGAGTTCCTAGAGATGCTTAGCACTTGTTGGCCCTTTTGCCTTCACTCTGTGGTCCAGCTCACCCCAAACCATCTCGATTGGGTTCAGGTCTGTTGACTGTGTAGGCCAGGTCATCTGGCGTAGCACCCCATCACTCTCCTTCTTGGTCAAATAGCCCTTACACAGCCTGGAAGTGTGTTTGGGGTCATTGTCCTGTTGAAAATAAATGATGGTGCAACTAAATGCAAACCGGCTGGAATAGCATGCTGCTGCAAGATGCTGTGGTAGCCATGCTGGTTCAGTATGCCTTCAATTTTGAATAAATCCCCAACAGTGTCACCAGCAAAGCACCCCCACACCATCACACCTCCTCCATGCTTCACGGTGGGAACCAGGCATGTAGAGTCCATCCGATCACCTATTTCTGCCTCGCACAAAGACACGGTGGTTGGAACCAAAGATCTCAAATTTGGACTCAACAGACCAAAGCACAGATTTCCACTAGTCTAATGTCCATTCCTTGTGTTCTTTAGCCTAAACAAGTCTCTTCTGCTTGTTGCCAGTCCCTAGTAGTGGTTTCCTAGCAGCTATTTTACCATGAAGGCCTGCTGCACAAAGTCTCCTCTTAACAGTTGTTGTAGAGATGTGTCTGCTGCTAGAACTCTGTGTGGCATTGACCTGGTCTCTAATCTGAGCTGCTGTTAACCTGCGATTTCTGAGGCTGGTGACTCAGATAAACTTATCCTCAGAAGCAGAGATGACTCATGGTCTTCCTTTCCTGGGGCGGTCCTCATGTGAGCCAGTTTCTTTGTAGCGCTTGATGGTTTTTGCCACTGCACTTAGGGACACTTTCAAAGTTTTTCCAATTTTTCGGACTGACTGACCTTCATTTCTTAAAGTAATGATGGCCACTTGTTTTTCTTTACTTAGCTGCTTTTTTCTTGCCATAATACAAATTCTAACAGTCTATTCAGTAGGACTATCAGCTGTGTATCCACCAGACTTCTGCACAACAAAACTGATGGTCCCAACCCCTATTATAAGGCAAGACATGCCACTTATTTAACCTGACAGGGCACACCTGTGAAGTGAAAACCATTCCCGGTGACTACCTCTTGAAGCTCATCAAGAGAATGCCAAGAGTGTGCAAAGCAGTCATCAAAGCAAAGGTAGCTACTATGAGGAACCTACAATATAAGACATAATTTTAGTTGTTTCGCACTTTTTTGTTAAGTATACAATTCCACATTTGTTAATTCATAGTTTTGATGCCTTCAGTGTGAATGTACAATTTTCATAGTCATGAAAATAAAGACAAATCTTTAAATGAGAAGGTGTGTCCAAACTTTTGGTCTGTACTGTATACCGGGATGGGGGATATATATGCAGCGCCCCAGAGTCCTGGTCGTTGCAGTAATGTCACTCTGCCACTAAGGGGAGTGATGTTACGTCTGATTGCACTAAAGGAGTTCACCTGACCAGGTATCACAGACACACACTACACTCCACACTCCGGCCACCAGGGGGGTGGTTCTATCTATTAGGCCATTCCTCACACTCTGGTAAAACTGGGGGTTGGACAGGAAGTTAGGAAGAAAGTAGCTAGGGAGAGCTAGAGAAAGGACCTCTCAGGGGTGGGATCCTGACAGCGGCCTAGGACAGACAGAACGTTACGGAGCCGTGCTTGAGTGTTACAGCGGCAGACTCCTAAGAAAGGACACGAAAGCGGAGTATATTGCGGAGAAGTGAGAAGTGAGATCCCAGCGCAGAGGAGATAGAACCAGAAGGAGTCGTGCCCTTAAGACCGTGGCAACATCCTTCTGAGGCGCGTAGCCGGTGGCCGGAGCACCAAGGAAGTAAGGGACACTACGTATTACTTCAAACAGCGGCAGGACAGTTAACTATAGGTTGGCTGTCTCACCTAAAACACCTAATGAAGACAAAGGAGGCAATTGTGAGAGAGGGGCGTCTCTAGGGTCCCAGAATAACTCCAGGCCTACCCCGTCATACGGGTGCGTCCTATCCACATCATCTGGGGGACGGAGAACATCAGAAACAGACACAACAGTTGTGAGGACTATCCCGTGGTGCTCAGCAGGGAGGTACTACAACACACAGGCGCTAGAAGGTAGGCACTGATTTCCACCTGCAAAGGGAACTCTGAATGTGCCTTCGGACCGGCCGGTCTCAGCCAGCCCTGTTAGCAGTGCTCTGGATTGAGTATCCTGAAGCCTTCAGTGAAGAGGTAAAGAGACTGCAACCCTGTGTCCTCGTTATTCATTGCGCCTTGCACCATGCATCACCATCACACCTTTCATTTGACGCCCTTTAGCAGGGTCACGGACCGGGTCTAGCCACCGTGACAACCCCAGAACTGAGACCGAGAGGCCCGGTACCGAGTACCCCGCGGCCCTGCGTCTGGGGGTGCTCCATATACACTGCTCAAAAAAATAAAGGGAACACTTAAACAACAGAATATAACTCCAAGTAAATCAAACTTCTGTGAAATCAAACTGTCCACTTAGGAAACAACACTGATTGACAATCAATTTCACATGCTGTTGTGCAAATGGAATAGACAACAGATGGAAATTATTGCCAATTATCAAGACACCCTCAATAAAGGAATGGTTCAGCAGGTGGGGACCACAGACCATATCTGAGTACCAATGCTTTCTGTCTGATGTTTTGGTCTCTTTTCAATGTTGGTTATGCTTTCACACTCGTGGTAGCATGAGACGGACTCTACAACCCACACAAGTGACTCAGATAGTGCAGCTCATCCAGGATGCCACATCAATGAGAGCTGTGGCAAGAAGGTTTGCTGTGTCTGTCAGCGTAGTGTCCAGAGGCTAGAGGCGCTATCAGGAGACAGGCGAGTACACCAGGAAACATGGAGGGGGCCGTAGGAGGGCAACAACCCAGCAGCAGGACTGCTACCTCCACCTTTGTGCAAGGAGGAACAGGAGGAGCACTGCCAGAGCCCTGCAAAATGACCTCCAGCAGGCCAAAAATGTGCATGAGTCTGCACAAACGGATAGAAACCGACTCCATGAGGATGGTCTGCGTGCCCGACATCCACAGATGGGGGTTGTAATCACAGCCCAACCACCATGCAGGACACTAGGCATTTGCCACAGAACACCAGGATTGGCAAATTCGCCACTGGCGCCCTGTGCTCTTCACAGATGAAAGTAGGTTCACACTAAGCACATATGACAGATGTGACAGAGTCTGGAGACGCCATGGAGAGCGATCTGCTGTCTGCAACATCCTTCAGCATGACCAGTTTGGCAGTGGGACAGTAATGGTGTGGGGTGGCATTTCTTTGGAGGGCTGCACAGCCCTCCATGTGCTCGTCATAGGTAGCCTGACTGCCATTAGGTACCGAGATGAGATTCTCAGACCCCTTGTGAGACCATATGCTGGTGCGGTTGGCCCTGGGTTCCTCCTAATGCAGGACAATGCCAGACCTCATGTGGCTGGAGTGTGTCAGCAGTTCCTGCAAGATGAAGGAATTGAAGCTATGAACTGGCCCGCCCGTTCCCCAGACCTGAATCCGATTGAGCACATCTGGGACATCATGTCTCGCTCCATCCACCAACGTCACGTTGCACCACAGACTGTCCAGGAGTTGGCGGATGCTTTAGTCCAGGATTGGGAGGAGATCCCTCAGGACCATCCGCTGCCTCATCAGGAGCATGCCCAGGCATTGTACAGTAGGGAGGTCATACAGGCACGTGGAAGCCACACACACTACTGAGCATCATTTCCTTGTAATAAGGCATTTCCACTGAAGTTGGATCAGCCTGTAATTTGATTTTCCTCTTTGATTTTGAGTATCATTCCAAATCCAGACCTCCATGGGATATTCATTTTGATTTACATTGATAATTGTTATGTTTTATTGTTCTGAACTAGTGATGAGCAAATATACTCGTTAGTCAAGATTTCCCGAGCACGCTCTGGTGTCCTCCGAGTATTTGTATGTACTTGGAGATTTAGTTTTCAGTGCCGCAGCTGAATGATTTACATCTGTTAGCCAGCATAAGTACATGTGGGGATTCCCTAGCAACCAGGCAACCCCCACATGTACTTATGCTGGCTAACTGATATAAATCATTCAGCTGTGGCACTGAAAACTAAATCTCCGAGTACTTGCAAATATTCGGAGGACACCCGAGCGTGCTCGGGAAATCTCGAGTACCCAGTATATTCGCTCATCACTATTCTGAACACATTCCACTATGTAATGAATACAAATTTACAACTGGAACATTTCATTCAGAGATATCTAGGATGTGGTATTTTGGTGTTCCCTTTATTTTTTTGAGCAGTGTATATCAGGATGGACCCAGGATGGGAGATATTAATACAGGATGCAGAAAATTACTAGAGTTGAGGAGGGAGGCAATACATATATTCTTATAGGATTTAAAATGCTATAAGGGTCCATACATCTGACCAACAAAATAAGGGGAGGTGGGCTAGGTCCAAGTTTTTGCATCGGGGTTCATCGGACTCTAGTTACGCCAATGAATCTGTCACTAGGGGCAGTAGTGAGTTGTACATTTCATACAGTGATGCAGAATACATTACTGCACATGTCCCTTACCATCTGAGCATATATTATTAGTCCACTTCATGACAATGATTAATAGCCACCGCCCCTTTAAATAGCCGACGTAATCTAATTTACCTCTGTCTAAATGGTAACTGTATTAAAATGACTCTCTAATGTTTTTTGAGATGCCGATGAGGAATATGTTTTTCTGAGAAAACTGGTTTACAAAGTGACTGTTACATATTAGACAGAACATAAAGACATTATTGTAGTGGGGTGCCATGATAGTAAATGGCCCAAACAAGCCCCGAGCAATCCGTCAATAGGAAAACAGTAGCATACCAATTATATAATTACTGAAAAGCAATTATCCAAAGTCTGTGACCGATGGGAGGTATTCCTCCCGGAATGACTGCCGGCGTCTTAACGAAGGGGCCTTGCTTGCATCAGGGATAGATAATTGCTACTGTTCCATTACTTAAAACAATATAGGTCGCTTTTCCTATAATTGATTGGATGGCTACTGGTATTTTATTGGCACTCGTAGCTTTTAGAGACCATAGGACACGGTCTGGGGAAGGAGGTGAGCGATGCGCCCTGTGCGTTTCGAATGCTCTTCTCATTACTGGAGTCCAGTCATTAGCATTCAGCATTATTTCTGATACATTGTATTGGAAGGGCCTTACACATCATTTACACACAATTTCCCTGCCCGCTGGAGCTTGCCATCTACTTTAGTTGCCAGGGTAGAAGGTGATATAATGGCTCATTAACATTGGTCATGACTTTGCTGTTATGGCCCCCATTTGTTCTGTTATTAATGTTGGGTTACTGCACTAAAGGCTGCTACTACTGCACAATTATCATAGAAGGTTACTCAGTGCAATGCTAAAGAACAAGTGCTACAGTCATGAAATAATTGATGCAACGTTCTATGCAAGTGAGACCCAAGATGCCTTAATTTGAACTCCAGTGGAGAAGGATGGGGGCCAAGGTAATTGTGCAATTTGTGCAGGGACCAGCTCATTCAAAATCACACAACTCTTGATTGTCATGGTGAGAAATTCTGCATCTGCATCCCCCTCCTCCCCTCTTCTCAACGTTCCATTTTTACTTTTTGCAGACTTATCAAAAGCATAACTAGGTGTCTTGCACTTGGGTTCGAATCCTTGAACCTGGGATTTGTGGTTGCCCTCCCTGTATCCTGAGCCACAGAAGATACACCTCTTAGGGTTCTGCTATTCTGGCTGCAGTCTGTTTAGCATAACACAAGTGTTTTCATTTGTCTACCCTATCACCTTTTGGGTTTTCATTTGTCTTCCCTATCGCCTTTTGGGTTTTCATTTGCCTGCCGAATCATCTTTCAAGTTTTTTATTTGTCTATTTTATCACCTTTCGGGTGCGGCTTTGCAGCGCCCCAGAGTCCTGGTCGTTGCGGTAATGTCGCTCTGCCACTAAGGGGAGTGATGTTACGTCTGATTGCACTAAAGGAGTTCACCTGACCAGGTAACACTCACACTACACTTCACACTCCGGCCACCAGGGGGAGTGGTTCTATCTAGTAGGCCACTCCTCACACTCTGGTAAAACTGGGGGTTGGACAGGAAGACGAAGAGAAGTAACTGGGAAGAGCTAGAGAGAGGACCTGTCAGGGATGGGATCCTGACAGATTCCTAAGAAAGGACAAGAAGCGAGGTTTATTGTGCTGAGTGAGAAAATGGGAATACAGCAAAGAGGCGATAGGACCAGAAGGAGTCGTGCTGAAGGATCGAGGCAACATCCTTCTGAGGCGCAAACACTCGGTGGCCGTAACGCTGAGAAAGTAAGAGACTTTAAGCATTACTTTAAACCACGGCAGGACAGCCAATTATAGGTTGGCTGTCTCACCAAAATCACCTAAGCAGACAACGGAGGCAGCTGTGGGAGAGGGGCGACTCTAGAGTCCCGGAAGAACTCCAGGCCTACCCCGTCATACGGGTGCGTCCTAACCATATCATCTGGGGGACGGAGAGAACGAACATCAGAGACAGACAGAATCAGTTGTGAGGACTATCCTGGGGTGTTCAGCAGGGAAGGACTACAACACACAGGCGCTAGAAGGTAGACACTGATTCCCACCTGCAAAGGGAACTCCGGATGTGCCATTGGACCGGCCGGTCTCAGCCAGCCCTGTTAACAGTGCTCTGGATTGGGTACCTCCAAACCTTCAGTAAAAAGGTAAAGAGACTGCAACCTGGTGTTCTCGTTATTTACTGTGACCTGCACCGCACCATAGCAACATCACCATCCACACACCTTTCATTGGGCGCCCCTCAGCAGGGTCACGGACCGGGTCTAGCCACCGTGACAACCCCAGAGCAGAGACTCAGAGGCCCGGTACCGGGTACCCCTCGGCCCTGCGGCAGTGGGGGCGCTACAGCTTCATATTCTGTTCCCCTGCTGGAATTTCCTGCTGGTGATGGTTTCTTTTGGATGTCCAACAATTCTGCTGTAGCTTAACCCCTTAACTTTTTTTCACACAAAATTTATTTCAGCTCCAATTTGTTTTATTTTACCAAGGGTAACAGGAGAAAATGGACCACAAAAGTTGTTGTACAATTTGTCCTGAGTACGCTGATACCCCACATGTGGGGGTAAACCACTGTTTGGGCGCATGGCAGAGGTCGGAAGGAAAGGAGCGCCATTTTACTTTTCAATGCAAAATTAACTGGAATTGAGATGGGACGCCATGTTGCGTTTGGAGAGCCCCTGATGTGCGTAAACATTGAAACCCCCCACAAGTGACACCATTTTGGAAAGTAGACCCCTTAAGGAACTTATCTAGATGTGTGGTAAGCACTTTGACCCAACAAGTGCTTCACAGAAGTTTATAATGCAGAGCCGTAAAAATAAAAAATCATATTTTTTCACAAAAATTATCTTTTCACTCCCAATTTTTTATTTTCCCAAGGGTAAGAGAAGAAATTGGACCAGAAAAGTTGTTGTGCAATTTGTGCTGAGTACGCTGATACCCGATATGTGGGGGTAAACGACTGTTTGGGCGCATGGCAGAGCTCGTAAGGGAAGGAGCGCCGTTTGACTTTTCAATGCAAAATTGACTGGAATTGAGATGGGACACCATGTCGCGTTTGGAGAGCCCCTGATGTGCGTAAACATTAAAACCCCCCACAAGTGACACCATTTTGGAAAGTAGACCCCGTAAGAACTTATCTAGATGTGTTTTGAAGCTTTGAACCCCCAAGTGTTTCACTACAGTTTATAACGCAGAGCCGTGAAAATAAAAATTATTATTTTTTTCACAAAAATGATTTATTAGCCCCCAGTTTTGTACTTTCCCAAAGGTAACAGGAGAAATTGGACCCCAAAAGTTGTTGTCCAATTTGTCCTGAGTACGCTAATACCCCGTATGTGGGGGGGAACCACTGTTTGGGCGCATGGCAGAGCTCGGAAGGGAAGGAGCGCCATTTGGAATGCAGACTTAGATGGATTGGTCTGCAGGCGTCACGTTGCATTTGCAGAGCCCCTGATGTACCCAAACAGTACAAACCCTCCACAAGTGACCCCATATTGGAAACTAGACCTCCCAAGGAACTTATCTAGATGTGTTGTGAGAACTTTAAACCCCCAAGTGTTTCACTACAGTTTATAACGCAGAGCCGTGAAAATAATTTTTTTTTTTTTCACAAAAATGATTTTTAGCCCCCAGCTTTGTATTTTCACAAGGGTAACAGGATAAATTGGACCCCAAATGTTGTTGTCCAATTTGTCCTGAGTACGCTGATACCCCATATGTGGGGGGGAACCACTGTTTGGGTGCATGGCAGAGCTCGGAAGGGAAGGAGCGCCATTTGGAATGCAGACTTAGATGGATTGGTCTGCAGGCGTCACGTTGCATTTGTAGATCCCCTGATGTACCCAAACAGTAGAAACCCCCCACAAGTGACCCCATATTGGAAACTAGACCTCCCAAGGAACTTATCTAGATATGTTGTGAGAACTTTGAACCCCCAAGTGTTTCACTACAGTTTACAACGCAGAGCCGTGAAAATAAAAAATCCTTTTTTTTCCCACAAAAATGATTTTTAGCCCCCCAAATTTTTATTTTTCCAAGGATAACAAGAGAACTTGGACCCCAAAAGTTGTTGTCCAATTTGTCCCGAGTACGCTGATACCCCATATGTTGGGGTAAACCCCTGTTTTGGCGCACGGGAGAGCTCGGAAGGGAAGGAGCACTGTTTTACTTTTTCAACACAGAATTGGCTGGAATTGAGATCGGACGCCATGTCGCGTTTGGAGAGCCCCTGCTGTGCCTGAACAGTGGAAACTCCCCAATTCTACTTGAAACCCTAATCCAAACACACCCCTAACCCTAATCCCAACGGTAACCCTAACCACACCCCTAACCCTGACACACCCCTAACCCTAATCCCAACCGTAAATGTAATCCAAACCCTAACCTTAACTTTAGCCCCAACCCTAACTCTAACTTTAGCCCCAACCCTAACCCTAACTTTAGCTCCAACCCTAGCCCCAACCCTAACCCTAGCCCTAACCCTAGCCCTAACCCTAACCCTAGCCCTAACCCTAGCCCTAACCCTAGCCCTAACCCTAGCCCTAACTCTAGCCCTAACCCTAACCCTAGCCCTAACCCTAACCCTAGCCCTAATCCTAATGGGAAAATGGAAATAAATACATTTTTTTAATTTTATTATTTTTCCCTAACTAAGGGGGTGATGAATGGGGGTTTAATTTACTTTTATAGCGTTTTTTTATATCGGATTTTTATGATTGGCAGCTGTCACACACTAAAAGACGCTTTTTATAGCAAAGAAGTTTTTGCGTCTCCACATTTTGAGATCTATAATTTTTCCATATTTTGGTCCACAGAGTCATGTGAGGTCTTGTTTTTTGCGCGACGAGTTGACGTTTTTATTGTTAACATTTTCGGGCACATGACATTTTTTGATCGCTTTTTATTCTGATTTTTGTGAGGCAGAATGACCAAAAACCAGCTATTCATGAATTTCTTCTGGGGGAGGCGTTTATACTGTTCCACGTTTGGTAAAATTGATAAAGCAGTTTTATTTGTCGGGTGAGTACGATTACAGCGATATCTCATTTATATCATTTTTTTATGTTTTGGCGCTTTTATACGATAAAAGCTATTTTATAGAAAAAATAATTATTTTGGCATCGCTTTATTCTGAGAACTATAACTTTTTTATTTTTTTGCTTATGATGCTGTATGGTGGCTTGTTTTTTGTGGGACAAGATGACGTTTTCAACGGTACCATGGTTATTTATATCCATGTTTTTGATCGTGTGTTATTCCACTTTTTGTTGAGCGGTATGATAATAAAGCGTTGTCTTTTGGCTCGTTTTTTTTTTTTCTTACGGTGTTCACTGAAGGGGTTAACTAGTGGGACAGTTTTATAGGTTGGGTCGTTACGGACGCGGCAATACTAACTATGTGTACTTTTATTGTTTTTTTTTTATTTAAAGAAATGTATTTATGGTAATAATATTTTTTTTTCTTTATTTGGGTTTTTTTATTTTTTTTTTTACACATGTGGAATTTTTTTTTTTAACTTTTTTTCTTTGTCCCAGGGGGGACATCACAGATCACTGATCTGACAGTTTGCACAGCACTCTGTCAGATCAGCGATCTGACTGACAGCGCTGCAGGCTTACTAGCGCCTGCACTGGACCCGGAAGTAATCCCTGCAGGACCCGGATGCAGCCCCGCGGCCATTTTGGATCCGGGGCCTGCAGGGATAGGAGGTAAGAGACGCTCGGAGCAATGCGATCACATCGCGTTGCTCCGGGGGTCTTAGGGAAGCACACAGGGAGCCCCCTCCCTGCGTGATGCTTCCCTATACCGCCGGAACACTGCGATCATGTTTGATCGCAGTGTGCCGGGGGTTAATGTGCCGGGGGCGGTCCGTGACCGCTCCTGGCACATAGTGCCGGATGTCAGCTGCGATAGTCAGCTGACACCCGGCCGCGATCGGCCGCGCTCCCCCCCGTGAGCACGGCCGATCGCATATGACGTACTATCCCGTCACTGGAAATTAAGTCCCAGGTCACCTCGACGGGATAGTACGTCATATGGGATTAAGGGGTTAAAGCTAGTCAGTGAAAGACCAGCTAGGGTTTATCTAATTGCTGATTCTGTTCTTTACCCTGCAACTATGTCCTGTCTCTTTTTAGGAAGTAGGTAGCATATTCTCTACCAGTACGTACTTAATACTTTATTTTGTATTTTGTCAGCGTAGTATCTCCAAGCAGCTGGCTCAGCATCACCATATTAATGCTGGGGACAGAGAAGACCCCTGATCCCCATAGCACAGAATGGACTAGAACCAGCAAGTGCAAGTGTTCCAATAGCCCAAGCCTCCCATAGTAGCTAGGATTACAGGTGCATACCACAACACCCAGTATTTATTTTGTATTTTGTGGTTTGTTTTACTCACTTTGGGATCTTTCCGCTTTCAGCACACTTTCCCTTCTGTAGGTAATTTACACTCTGCTCTGCTCTCTGGTTCTTCAGGAGGAACGTGAAGCACTCAATGGCTTTTCAGACAGCATAGATACAAGTTTCCATCTTCTAGTCTGTGGTTAGGACTATCTCACCTCATGCAGAAACCACTAGAGACTGCAGGGTCAGGATCTATAGTCTGTACAGGAATCAGCTGGATCAGTTGCAATTTTTTGGTTGTTACCTATTTTCCCGAGAGAGTTGCTACACAATCATAACACAGGTAGCTATAGCCTTGTTGCCTGTAGGGGCTATATCAGCATTATATATTAGCACATAGTAGGTAAGGAGCTATGGAGAAGTGGATGACAGCGGCCATATAGGTTGATGTCTTATAAATAAAGATGGTCATACATATTGGATCACTGTTGGCCAAACCAATGACTCTCTGACCAGCAGATAATTAAATGTGTCTGGTAGCATTTTGAGTTTTCCATGATGGAAGTTTCCAGGAGTAGGAAGGGTCGAGCATGTTGAATTAGGACATGCCTGATCATTTTTTTCTTAAGGGACATACGCTGCCACGGAAGTTATTGGCAATGGCTTATTCTTGAAAAACACATTGAAAACACATGTTTGCCAAGCTTTATGTTTATGATGAAATCTGGGGTCTCCCTGGATGGAAAATGTCAGGAGAAGGAAGGGTAAAGCATGTTGGATTATGACATGCCCCATCCTCTTGTTTGCACAGAAGATATCCTTCTGATAGTGGCACCCGTCAGCGGCTTATTCCTCTCTCTCTATTTCCCAATGATTAAGTGGTGGTGAGCCAAGCCACCATGTGTATGGGGAGTCAGGAAGAATACCTAACATCTACCAAGTGTATGGTGATAACTTGTTGATCACTGGTGGTCCTATGAATGGGACCTCTGTTTCTCAGAATGAGGCTTAGGGGAGCAATGGGCGAGCATGCTTACCATAGCTCCATTCAATGTCTACTTGGCTGGTGTACAGCTCTAGAAGTCCCACAATCAGTGATTAGAGTGATGGCATGTCGGTGCTGAGGGATGGTATTTCAGAGGGTCCTAGAAGTGGGACTTGGGCACAAAGCATGGCAGGGCCATTGTACATAACATGGAAGGATTTGAGGTTCTGGTCTGGAGTTTGGATAGAAGCATAATATGAAGATCTGGTATTTTCTAAGTTAATATCAAGTCAACATTGGATTATCCCGTGCCTCCAGCTTCATTCGTCTCCTTCATAAAAGAAGATCGTAGGATCGTGCCGTGACCAGGTTGATAAATATAGGTGCCCAAAACCTAATTAAGTTATCAATTTCCACCTGAGCGAGGCAACATTTTTCATATCCAAATAACTATTTTAGGGCCTTGTGTAGGATACTGTATAAATCATGGCGGTCCGTTCCAATGCTTTTTCAATAGTCACGAATGAATATTTAATGGATTAGCGCACTACTCAGGCTATAAAATGATTTTTATTTTATGTCCCCTCTTCGATATTCCCATTAATAATACGAAACAAGCTCCCAGCGTTAAGAAGAAAAAAAACAATTAATAAGTCAACTGGGGGGATGCCACTACGGGTTTAATCAGAATCTTCCGATAGGATTCCTATAAACTCTCCCTACGTAACACATAATACATAAAGAGGATCAATTCTTATTGTTGATGTGTCATTCGCGATGGATGAGGCCATCTTTTCTGCAGCCAAAATTGAATTTGGATCGAGGGAGGAACAGTCAAATTGCATTTGTGGCGTTCATCTTAAATCTTGAGCAAAAAGAGGGAGAACAAGAAAGATATTTTGCCACCAGAAATACATTTTCAGACTAAGCTAAATACTGTATCTACGAGGATCGGTGAAGGATGTGATAAAAGGAACCCACCAATACAAGTCTACACCATGGAGCCATGTACCTCAAAGGAGGCCTCACTATGGCACCATAATGTGGACCTACCCCAGTACGATGGCTTCTGATGGCACCATCTGTGTTGGAGTCTATGACTTTGACTGGTGGCCAAGACGAAGATGGGTGTACCCTAACATAGACAAGGATTCTCTACTGTAAGAGCAGCGAGACTATGGAGCTCTCAGCAAGTGGGGGATTACAAAATTGGGATTAAAAGGGCCAGATGCCTTTTTTTAGAGCACTAATAAATTACTGGAGATGAATTATTGACCCCCCTGTATGTCACTCCCATGGGAACCAGTCAGCAGAGCCAAGACGGTTTGGTTCATTGGGCACAGTTCCCTACATCTAGGAAATAAAAAGTTAGAAGGCTTTCTAATCCTGTCGTTAGCTCTTAAAAGATCAATTTATGAGAAACACTTTCACCCACTAATTCAGCATAAGTTGATCAGGGGTGTGGCTCACTTCTGATTTGTTAAATATACAAGGCCTATAGGAGCCAGTCAGTAGAGTCAAGAAAAGTTGGGTCATGGGGCACAATTCTTTTCTGAGAGAGAAAAGATAGAGGCATGGGGTTCACTCTTTCTATACCTGTCATTATTTCCTAATTTGCATACACTAATTCTGTTTAGTACCTCAGGGGCTGGGCTGTTATATATACTGCTACAATCAAAGCATGTCATCGGAGACAAAACAGTTTGGGTCATGAGAGATAACAAATTGTACTCCTTCTAGACCTGTCAGTGACCATTAAAGTGACTATTTTTTAGATGCACTTGCAGTCACTAATTCCCGTTAAGTTGCTCAGGGGCGGGGTTCACAGCTGATTTGTGAAATATGCAAGTAACATAGAAGCCGGTCAGCACAACCAAGAGAGTTTGGGTCATGGGGCACATTTCCCTTCTGCTAAAGAAACGTTGGAGGGCTTGGGTACACGCTTTCTCTACCTGTCATTGACGCTATATGGAACCATTTTTAGGTGCATTCTCATACACTAATTCTGTTTAATACCTCAGGGGCTGGGCTATCATATATACTGCTCCGATCAAAGCAAATCAGCGGAGACAAGACGGGTTGGGTCACGAGAGGTAATAAATTAGGGTGGGATTCACTTCTTCTAGACCTGCCAATGCCTTTTAAAGTGACCATTTTTTAAGATGCACTTGAAGCCCCTAATTCTGCTTACATTGCTCAGGGACGGGGCTCACTTAGGAATTACATTTCAAGGAGCTATTTACAAATAATTATAACTTGTTGGTCAGCTTTTGATAAATGAGAGAAATGAGACTCCATTCTTAATGGTGAGCTAAGAGACCATCAAATTTAATAAGTCATCGTAGAGGCTGACTAATCTGGTAAAAACAAGTTGTCTTTAGAAGTCCCTTTAAAGATCCTTCCACAATAGATTTTGGAGCAAAAGCTCTTACAAATCTTTTCAACACTTCCTTACTTGTTCATTAGACATATATTACTTAATTCCTACAGTTTTGTCTATAAGGGTCATATATAGGACCTACCTTAGTTTTTAGGGTCTCGGGCTGTGTGGACTGTTCCTTTAATTACAGGCACAATTTTTTTTGTCATTTTGCTTGTTACTTTTGTTTTTCAGTTAGCTGTCTAAACAATAAAAATAAATAAAGGTGCACCGCAAATAATAAAAAGTGGCGTAATCTTTAGTCCTCCCAGCGCATTAAGGCCCATAATGCAATAAACCTAGATGATTAATGAAAAAAGACCAGTCCTACCAACAGAAACAAACAGCGGCCCATTATGGCCCATTAAATGAGCCGAGGGTGGAGATTTATAATTACTTTATCAACCATTGATTTTGGAGAGTAGGTGGAAAGATTTATCACATCCTGCATGCGGGATCATTAAGGAAAGTTAATTATTAGAGAATCTGCTTTCTGATGGTCACAGGTAGCCTCTGTGTTCCTTCACTGCCATATGTACCAGAAATAAAGCAAGACACCTTCTTAAAGGGGATGTCCACACCACATGTGGTGGTATAACAACGGTTACCTTAGAATTATTTTCATCAATTTTTATTGTGTCTCTTAAGTTTCTTACCACTTTATACTTTTTATAATGGGAATAAAAGTTCTAGGCACTTATTGCAGCAGAGGTAGTGAGTAGAAGCAGAGCTGCAGTGTAAAGCAAGGAGGACAGAACAAGGGGTTTAAGGGGTTTTCTAGGATGATTGTGTATTTTGGCATATAAAAAATATAAAAACATACAAATACTCTTCCACCCCAAATACAGCACTGACTCTCTGCTGATGATCTGGTCTTTTTGACCGCCTTTATCCTCCTCTATCAAAATCTACAGCAGGCACAATGCAGTCATGCGGGAAATGGTCTCTTGGAGTCACCAAACCTAGACCCCAGGTAGAGAAGTGTGATCCATCACTGCACAGAACACGTCTCCTCCAGAGTCCAGTGGTGGCAGCATTATACCACTCCATCCGACACTCCGCATTGTGCTTGGTGATGTACGGCTGCATGCTGCCGCTAGGCAATGAAGCTCCCAGCAGGGGTGCAGGAGGTCTGGACTCTGCAATTATGGAGTCAGCAGAATGTTGGTGACTTTTCTGACCTCTGCCCCTCATCACCCCCCCCCCCCCTTCTCTGTAATGTTAGGGGGGCCGAATTGCTGCAGTTTCCTCCAGTTCTCAATAATATCAGTCATAGTTGATGGGGGAGATTCAGGATGAAGAAATGTCATGGACGGACTTGTTACCCCGGTGGCTCCTATTCCAGGACCTCGCTGATATCAGTGAGCTCTGCACCACCAGCCATGGTAGTAAAGTCGGTCGGCATCTATCTTATATCTAATGCAACAGATGTAAGTCGTGTCGTTCCCGCTCAGCTCTTCGTTATGTTCTGTATACGGGAAACGCTTTCTTTAGTTAATTGCCGTCTCCTTGCCGTCTTTGCCCGCCGCTGTCATTTCCACGACCCTGGTCACAATTAAATTATCAGTCCATTAGATAAACACAGGATGGCAAATATTGTCGTGCGGTGATCAGCAATTAGGTTAGGACCATTACCCTGAAAGCGGGGTGCCCCTAATGAAATGAGGGGGGCGCAGGCACATTAGTTCATGTATATTATGTCCTATGTGCAAAAATAAAATCCATTAGGATAAAACTCGAATTATTACCTTGATGTGTGACGCTCATTACTGCGCTACCCCGTCCTGACCGCTGCCCCCGACCTCTGAGTGAGGGTGAACAGCGAGGAGCGCAGCGTAATCCCATCATCCATCACAGCCTGCGTCTAATCAGGAGTCTACACACTGCGGGTATACAGCAGCTATCTGTCTGTCTATCTATTATCTACAGTTGTGTGATAAAGTGTTTGTCCTCTTCCAGATTTCCTATACTTTTACATGTTTGTTGCACTTTTATGTTTCCGATCACCAAACATATGTAAATATTAGACAAAGATAACACAAGTAAACGTAAAATGCACTTTATCAACGAAGGTCTTTAATATTAAGGGAAAAAGAATCCAAACCTTCAGGGCCCTGTGTGAAAAAGTGATTGTCCCCAAAATCTAATAACTGGTTGGGCCGCCCTTAGCAGCAACAACTGCAATCAAGTGTTTGCGACAACTGGCAATGAGTCTTTTACAACGCTCTGGAGGAATTTTGGCCCCTGATCTGCAGAATTGTTGTAATTCAGCCACATTGGAGGTTTCTGACCATGAACAGCCTTTTTAAGGTCATTACAGCATCTCAATCGGATTGAGGTTAGGACTTTGACTAAGACACTCCAAAGTCTTAATTTTGTTTTTCTTGAGACTTGCTGATGTGCTTTGGATCATTGTCCTGCTGCATAACCCAAGTGCGCTTCAGCTTGAGGTCACAAACATGATGGCCTGACATTCTCCTTCAGGATTCTTTGGTAGACAGTGGAATTCATGGTTCCATTTACCACATCAAGTCTTCCAGGTCCTGAAGCAGCAAAACAGTCAGTCAATCACACTACCACCACCTTATTTTACTGTTGGTATTGTGTTCTTTTTCTGAAATTCTGTGTTATTTCTGCACCAGATGTAATGTGACGTACACCTTCCAAAAAGTTAAACTTTTGTCTCATCAGTCCACAGAGTATTCTCCCAAAAGTCTTGGGGATCATCAAGATGTTTTCTGGCAAAACTGAGATGAGCTTTTATGCTCTTATTGCGGTTTTTGTCTTGGAACTCTGCCATGCAGGCCATTTTGTCCAGTCTCTTTCTTATAGTGAAGTCATGAGCAATGACCTTAACTGAGGCAAGTGAGGCCTGCATTTCTTTGGATTCTGTGGGGTTGTCACAGGTTCCTTCTCCGGTATCACACAATCAACAGAGCAAGAGAATAGTGAACAATCCCAAGACCTTTATTTAGGTAAAAACACGAAAGGTCCATATAATCCACCACACTGAGGATACAACAGTCCAGAACACGAATGCAGTTCAGTAACAGGATAAAAGTCCAACAATCCAGTACAGAGGATAACAGTCCATATTCCCTTCTTTCTCTCTCTGACGTGCTGTCTTCACATCATGGGTTCCACACAGGATCTGATTTCCCCCCAGCTCCTGTCCTCTCCTTATGTCCAGGAGTAGTCAGACAGGTTGGGGTGGTTTTCAGGCCTCCCACACCTGACAAAGGTGCCTGGTGGATTAAGGCACTACAGGGGGTCATTGTTTCAACAAGCTAGTTCAGTATGTCATTAGCATATTAGCAAACAGGTTTATTCACTGACCCTGTGGAGAGATAACAGTACAGGAATGTGGGGGCTGATGTCAGATGGCAAATAACAGTAATTCATCAATTGGCAAATAACTCATCCTACAAGAGAACAATCAGTAAAATATAAATATACACAAAATGATACCCACATAACATATCACACCATCACAACCTCACCCCCCTCATAATAAGTGAGCACGCCATAAGGCCTACACAGACCTCTGGCCTGCTCACTTTAGTCCACATTGCTCAATAGTTTATAGTTCCTTGTACAGTGGCAGGGGTAGGTCGGCCTGGGAAGCCTATGGTTCTTCTTGTCGAGACAGTTCATCGGCGTTCTGGTGTTGGCTTCCCCGCTTGTATTGGATGGAGAAGCTGTAGGGTTGTAAGGACAAGCTCCACCGCAGCAATCTTCCATTGTCCCCTGAAACGCAGTTCAGCCATGTGAGGGGGTTGTGGTCTGTAATAATTGTAAAGTCTCTGCCGTACAAGTATGGCTGCAATTTTTTTAGTGCCCATACAATGGCAAGGCACTCCTTTTCAATAGTAGCATAGGCAACTTCCCGATCCAGTAGTTTCCGACTAGTAAAAGCAACAGGATGTTCTTCTCCGGCAGCGTTCACTTGGCTAAGTACTGCCCCAATCCCAAAGGTGGATCTGTCTGCATGAGGAACCTGCGCTTATAATCAGGGGCAGCCAAGACAGGAGCAGTGATGAGGGCGGTCTTTAACGCTGAAAAGGCTTCCTCGCATGCAGTGGTCCATGTCACTTTCCTAGGCATGTTCTTGCTGGTCAGGTCGGTTAGTGGCTTGGCCAAGGTGCTGAAGTTAGAAACAAATTTTCGATAGTAACCAGCAGTTCATAAAAATGCAAGTACCTGCTTTTTAGTCTGGGGTCTACACCAGTTGCTAATGGCTTCCACCTTGGCAGGCTCAGGCCTTAGGGTGCCACCCCTTACTCTATGCCCGAGGTACTGCACCTCAGCCATCCCTATTTGGCATTTATCAGGGCGAATGGTCAGTCCTGCAGCAAGGATACAGTCTAGCACTATGCCCAAGTGTTTAAGATGTTCCTCCCAGGTGGTAAATAAGCACAGGCAAAGTCCTGACATTGTTGTAACAGTTGACCTACCAGTCTCTGGAAAGTAGCGGGTGCATTATTCATCCCAAAGGGCATTCCCAGGAACTCAAAAAGCCCAAATGGAGTAATGAAGGCCGAGCGCTCCCGAGCATCCTCCGTTAGGGGTATCTGCCAGTACTCCTTGCTCAAGTCTAACGTGGTCACAAATTGGGCACTGGCCAGTCGATCCAATAGATCATCAATCCTGGGCATGGGGTAAGCATCACTCTTGGTGGCATCATTTAATCGTCTGTAATCAATGTAGAATCGAGTTGTACCATCCTTCTTGGGGACCAGGATGACAGGAGAGGCCCAAGAACTGTGAGATGACTGAACAACTCCCAGTCATTTCATCTCCTCCAGTTTATTCTTTATCATACCTTGAACAGCCTTGGGAACCCGGTAGGCAGCCTGCTGGATGGGGCATTGTCCGGGGGTTTCCACATGATGGCTGGTGAGAGTAGTCTTCCCCGGCTTTGAGGAGAAAGCAGCAGCCCTTGGCCTTAGTACGGCAAAAATATCGTCCTTTTGTATATCCGATAAATGGGAGCCCAGGGGTACTTGTTCCAGTGATCCTCCTGCTTGGGCGACCTGGAGAAGATTGGGGAGATACTCGTCGGCGGCGGTATCAATAGGTGGGTGGCAGACGGCTAGAACAGGCAGAGATCGATCGTGATAGTCTTTCAGCATGTTAATGTGGACAGTTTTCTGTCGTCGGCCACTAGAGTCCAGGGCAATAACATAGTTAGTGTCATTAATTTTCTTGACAACCTGATAAGGGCCTTCCCACACTGCTTGAAGCTTGTTGGCAGGGGAAGCAGTAATCATGAGCACTTGTTGTCCTTCCATAAATTCCCGGGTCCTGGCATTACGGTCATACCAGGTTTTTTGTCTGGACTGGGCCATTCGCTGATGTTCTTTAGCCAAGGTAGCTAGCTGGGCGAGACGGTCTCTGAACTCTAGAACATAGGGAATGATGGGCATTCCGGTGTCTGAGATATCTCCCTCCAAGTGTTCTTTCAGAAGAGTGAGAGGCCCACGGACCTTCCGGCTAAACAGTAGTTCGAAGGGAGAGAATCCTGTGGACTCTTGGGGAACCTCCCGATAGGCGAAGAGGAGATGTGGCAGGTATTTTTCCCAGTCTTTTTTAACTTCAACAAAGCCCTCAGCATATTTTTTAGGGTTCCATTAAAGCGTTCACATAGTCCGCTGGTCTGCGGGTGGTATGGGGTGGTGCGAATGGCTCGAACACCACAGGTATGCCATAGGGACTGGACCAGATCTGACATGAACTGAGTGCCTTGATCCAATAATATTTCACTAGGAAACCCTACTTGGGTAAATATGGTAACAAGGGCCTCGGCTACCTTTACTGCTGTAATACTGGACAGGGCCACAGCTTCAGGATACCTAGTGGCATAGTCCACCACTATCAGGATATATTTTTTCCCCGACCGGCTGGGGTGGGCCAGAGGACCTATGATGTCAACAGCTACACGTTGAAATGGTTCTTCAATTATGGGCAGGGATTGCAGGGGTACCTTATGTTGAGCTCCTGGATGCCGCATTCGCTGGCACACATCGCAGGTGCGGCAATAATGGGCTACCGACTGCGAGATGCCAGGCCAGTAAAAACTTTGGGTGAGTCTCTTTTCAGTCCTTTTCCTCCCTTGATGCCCAGCCAAGGGGATGTCATGGGCCAGTTGGAGTAGCTGTGCCCTGTACTATTGAGGGACAATGAGTTGCCTGGCCGTTGTGTCAGGGTTGCCCCTGTCACTGACCTTTGTTATACGATAATACAGTCCGTTTTCTTGAGTGAAGCCATCCCCATTATCTCCCATGTGCCCAGTTTCTGCCCTTAGCCTAAGGGCTGCTAAGGTAGTGTCACCCTCTATTTCTCTCCCATAAACTCCTCTCTATCCCAAGACTCTCCCAATGTAGTAGCAGTGAACGTGTTGCTTACCAACTCTGATGCAGTTTGTGGTGGTTGCTCCTCGGTGTGGTCCGGATGACGAAGTGCTTGAAGGGCCTGTAATCGGGTGACTGCTCCCACAAATTGGCACTGTTACTCCCCAATGTCATTCCCAAGAAGGATATCTGCAGGAAGTCCTCCCATAACTCCAATCCAACACAGTTTTTCTCCACAACCATAATCCAAATGCACAGAAACTCGCTGTATATATTTGCGGGCACCCCCCGCCAAGACAATGGGAATTCCCGGACCCTGGTAAATTGTCTCGGGTCGAACCACACGGGGTCAGCGATAGTCAGGAATGCCCCCATGTCTCTAAATCCGGACACTTTGTATCCATCAATTAAGACGTCCTGCAGGTGGCGTTGCCATTTCTCTGGGTAGCTAAAGGATAAAGGCCGGAGTCCGTACATTTCAAGAGGGGTATCTATGGTGCCGTGGTCGGTGGTCCACTCTGGTGGGGGTGGTGGTAGCTCTTCCTCAGGTGGGATGGAGTGTACAGGATGCACTGGACGAGGTGGGGCTGCGTGGGGCTCCCTCCGAATCCTTGAGGGACAGCCAGACTGCAAATGTCCAGGTTGCCCACACCCATAATATCTCCTCTCTGTGATACCCCCAGGTTGTGGTCGGAACTGTTGGGGCCCAGGATTGTGAGACGTGATTGTCATTGGCTTGCGACTAGGTGGAAGGGCAGATATAATCGGAGGGGGCCGGGGCACGGGAGCAGGCCGTGGTTCATTGTCCAGAAGCCTCCTCTATTGTGGCCGGATAGTAAGGGCTTCATCAGCCAGGGCTACAGCTCTATCCATGGTGCACGGCGTGCGCTCCCGGACCCATTCCCGTACCTCTGCGGGGCACTTGGCAATAAATTGTTCTATAAGGAACGCCTGTATAACATCTTCCACAGTAAAGGCGTTTTCTGCTTCCAGCCATCTCCGACATGCCTGGGACATCTTATGTGCATACATCCTAAATGATCCCCCCGTAGTGCATGGGAGGTCTCAGAACTTGGCCCTATATGAGTCTGGGGTGATAGCATGGTAATCCAGGATAGTCCGCTTTACAATGTTATAATCCCGGTTCCGCTGGGAGTCAATGGTTCGGTAAGCCTCCGCCATGATACCGTTCAGGAGTCCCACTAACAAACGCATCCAGCTAGAGTGGGGCAACTCCATCACAGCACACTGATGTGTCAAAGTTCTTGAAGAACCCCTCCACATCTCCGGAAACCTCATCAAATGGCTTAAAGTCTGTCCGGGTGATTCGTACAGGCTCCCGGATCATTGGGTTTACATTCCACATTGCGTTACTCCCTCTTTCAAGCTCCATTGCTTCTTGTCTCCTCTGTGCCCGGCAGGCAGCCTCCTCCTTGTACTCCTGAGAGACGCCTGGGCCCAGAACTGCCATCTCTTCTTCGTACCACACCACCCACTGGCTTTTTGGGGTGGGGATCCCTGTCTCCTGCGCTTGTCCTTCAGACATATGGGAGGAGGTGGTCTGGTTAGCACCCACCAGTAGATCAATTAAGTCTTCTTTAGTCAGTCCCTGGTAGTTCAGGCCCAGGTCTCTGGCTCTCTCCTGCATCGCTAATTAAAAACAGCATTAGTCCGATCCTCCTTGGCACCTATACGCTCCAGACCAGCAAACTGCAAAAACTTCTGCTTTTATAGAGGTTTTCACATTATGAACAATTAGTTAAGGGAATTGCTTAATTCTTATGGAAGCAATAAAGGTGTACTTAATTTTTTTAGACACTGCACCTGCATCTTGGCCTTGATTTTGGTAAATAAATGCCGACACTGTGCACTTTGTCATGTGTTGTTCCTCTGAGGTTGCAGTTACCTAATTTTAATACCTTCTAATGACCAGAATTCCATAGAATTCCTTTTCTCTGTCATCACACTTTTGTGCAGCCTGATGAAGAGTCCTTGACCTGAAGAAACGTTGTTTATAAGAAATAAGTTTGTTCTTGTTGGATCTGGAAAAATAAAACATACATTTTGGAAAAGTTCTGTATCTATGTACGGAATGCGCACTATATATCCCATATACATTTACACCTGGGTGAGTAATGGCCGGCATGCATATAGTATCGTACAAGAGCTGTGCTGCCTGATACCGATGTGTATAGTTACGTCACCTGTGCACAGCGCGGCTCCCCCGTCCTCCATCCTCTCTGCTCTTTTATCTTCCTGCCAGGAATTCCCAGAATATCCTATTGTTCTAGATAATGATTCTGATAAGCTATGACATGTTTTTGACTGCGTTTCAATGTGAGATGGATACCGATTATGGTTAATTATGCCTCATGCCTGACTTAACTTGTGCGCGGCGCTGCCTCCAAATGTGAGCGGGAATTAAAGACTATTAACCTGAAATACCCATGTTAAAGGGACCTGTCAGCAGAAGGTGTGTATGTATTGAGTAGTATAGTTATATTTAATTCTGTATATGAGTATATCAATTAATGTCACCTTAGAACTATTAGATGATCAAAGACCCTAGCCTGAAGGACACCTTAGCACTCTTAAGGTACCTTCACACTACACGACTTTGTAACGATATCGCTAGCGATCCGTGACGTTGCAGCGTCCTGGCTAGCGATATCGTTTAGTTTGACACGCAGCAGCGATCAGGATCCTGCTGTGATGTCGCTGGTCGCTGAATAAAGTTCAGAACTTTATTTGGTCGTCCGATCGCCGTGTATCGTTGTGTTTGACAGCAAAAGCAACGATACCAGCGATATTTTACACTGGTAACCAGGGTAAACATCAGGTTACTAAGCGCAGGGCCGCGCTTAGTAACCCGATGTTTACCCTGGTTACCAGCGTAAACGTAAAAAAAAAAAAACAGTACATACTCACCATCTGATGTCCGTCAGGTCCCTTGCCGTCTGCTTCCCACACTGACTGAGCGCCGCAAAGTGAAAGTACAGCACAGCGGTGACGTCACTGCTGTGCTGTGCTCTCACTGTACGGCGGCACTCAGTCAGAGCAGGAAGCAGACGGCAAGGGACCTGACGGACATCAGATGGTGAGTATGTACTGTTTGTTTTTTTTACTTTTACGATGGTAACCAGGGTAAACATCGGGTTACTAAGCGCGGTGTTGTGAATTTACCTTTTGGCTCCCTCTGGTGGCTACTAGTGTTTTTACTCTGGGTATGTCTTTCATCCCTTGTATGCTCACCTGGGTCGTTAGGTCAGGGGTGTTGCTATATTAGCTCCCTGGACCTTCAGTTCAATGCCTGGCAACGTTGATATCAGAGCTAATCTGTAGTGCTCTTGTCTACTGATCCTGGTTCCTGCTTGATTAAGCTAAGTCTGCTTTCTTGCTTTTTGCTATTGTTTTTGTTTTGCATTTTTGTCCAGCTTGTACATAATCTGTATCCTATCCTTGCTGGAAGCTCTAGGGAGGCTGGAGTTCTCCCCCCGGGCCGTTAGACGGTTCGGGGGTTCTTGAATCTCCAGTGTGGATTTTTGTTAGGGTTTTAGTTGACCATATAAGTTATCTTACTACATTCTGCTATTAGTGAGTGGGCCTCTCTTTGCTAAACCTAGTTCATCTCTGTGTTTGTCATTTCCTCTTACCTCACCGTTATTATTTGTGGGGGGCTTGTATCCAACTTTTGGGGTCTATTCTCTGGAGGCAAGAGAGGTCTTTGTTTTCCTCTTCTAGGGTTAGTTAGTCCTCCGGCTGGCGCGAGACATCTAGCGACCAACGTAGGCATGTTCCCTGGCTACTTCTAGTGTTGGCGTTAGGAGTAGATATATGGTCAACCCAGTTACCACTGCCCTATGAGCTGGATTTTTGTACTTCGCAGACTTGCTGATATCTCTGAGACCCTCGCCATTGGGGTCATAACAGTTTGCCAGGCCCGTATTAAATGTTAAATGCATTGCAGAAGCGGGATTATAAGAAAGAAAGTTCTGAGTTTTTTTTTCTCTCTCTCATTTTTTTTTTCTTTTCCCCTTTACCTCTGAGTGGCTTGTGATTGCTGCAGACATGAATGTCCAGACCTTGATTACAAGTGTGGACCAGCTTGCTGCTCGTGTGCAGGGCATACAAGATTATGTTACCAGAAATCCTATGTCAGAACCTAAGATACCGATTCCTGAACTGTTTTCCGGAGACCGATTTAAGTTTAGAAATTTCAGGAATAATTGTAAATTGTTTTTGTCCCTGAGACCCTGTTCCTCTGGAGACTCCGCTCAGCAAGTGAAAATTGTTATTTCTTTTTTACGGGGCGACCCTCAGGATTGGGCTTTCTCGCTGGCGCCAGGAGATCCGGCATTGGCTGATATTGATGCGTTTTTTCTGGCGCTCGGTTTGCTTTATGAGGAACCCAATCTTGAGATTCAGGCAGAAAAAGCCTTGCTGGCTATGTCTCAGGGCCAGGACGAGGCTGAAGTGTATTGCCAAAAATTTCGGAAATGGTCCGTGCTGACCCAGTGGAACGAGTGTGCATTGGCTGCAAATTTTAGAAATGGTCTTTCTGAAGCCATTAAGAATGTGATGGTGGGTTTTCCCATTCCCACAGGTCTGAATGATTCTATGGCCCTGGCTATTCAAATCGACCGGCGGTTGCGGGAGCGCAAAACCGCAAATTCCCTCATGGTGTTGTCTGAACAGGCACCTAAATTAATGCAATGTGATAGAATCCTGACTAGAAATGAGCGGAAAATTCATAGACGCCAGAATGGCTTGTGTTACTACTGTGGTGATTCTACACATGTTATCTCAGCATGCTCTAAACGTCTTACTAAGGTTGTTAGTCCGGTCGTCATTGGTAATTTGCAACCTAAATTTATTCTATCTGTAACTTTGATTTGCTCACTGTCATCGTATCCTGTCATGGCGTTTGTGGACTCAGGTGCTGCCCTGAGCCTTATGGATCTGTCATTTGCCAAGCGCTGCGGATTTGTTCTTGAGCCATTGGAAAATCCTATCCCTCTTAGGGGTATTGATTCTACGCCATTGGCAAAAAATAAACCGCAGTTTTGGACACAGGTTACCATGTGCATGACTCCTGAACATCGGGAGGTAATACGTTTTCTTGTTCTGCATAAAATGCATGATTTGGTTGTTTTGGGTTTGCCTTGGTTACAGACCCATAATCCAGTCTTGGACTGGAAGGCTATGTCAGTGTCAAGTTGGGGCTGCCATGGAATTCATGGAGATTCCCTGCCCTTGTCTATTGCTTCTTCTACGCCTTCGGAAGTTCCGGCGTATTTGTCTGATTATCAGGATGTCTTCAGCGAGTCTAAGTCCAGTGCACTGCCTCCTCATAGGGAATGTGACTGTGCAATAGATTTGATCCCTGGCAGTAAGTTTCCTAAGGGGAGACTGTTTAATCTGTTGGTACCTGAACATACCGCGATGCGTTCATATATCAAGGAGTCTCTTGAGAAGGGGCATATCCGTCCTTCTTCTTCCCCTCTTGGTGCGGGATTCTTTTTTGTGGCCAAAAAGGACGGATCTTTGAGGCCTTGTATTGACTATCGGCTTTTAAATAAGATCACTGTCAAATTTCAGTATCCTTTGCCGTTGTTGTCAGATTTGTTTGCCCGGATTAAAGGTGCCAAGTGGTTCACCAAGATAGACCTTCGTGGTGCGTACAACCTTGTGCGCATTAGGCAGGGCGATGAATGGAAAACCGCATTCAATACGCCCGAAGGTCATTTTGAGTACTTGGTGATGCCATTTGGGCTCTCTAATGCACCTTCAGTTTTTCAATCCTTCATGCATGACATTTTCCGGAAGTATCTGGATAAATTTTTGATTGTTTATCTGGATGATATTCTGGTTTTTTCTGATGATTGGGACTCGCATGTGGAGCAGGTCAGGATGGTTTTTGAGATTTTGCGTGAAAATTCTTTGTTTGTAAAAGGCTCAAAGTGTCTCTTTGGTGTACAGAAGGTTCCCTTTTTGGGGTTCATTTTTTCCCCTTCTGCTGTGGAGATGGATCCAGTCAAGGTCCGAGCTATTCATGATTGGACTCAACCCTCGTCAGTTAAGAGTCTTCAGAAGTTCTTGGGTTTTGCTAACTTCTACCGTCGTTTTATCGCAAATTTCTCTAGCGTTGTTAAACCGCTGACGGATATGACCAAGAAAGGCTCTGATGTAGCTAACTGGGCTCCTGCTGCCGTGGAGGCTTTCCAGGAATTGAAACGCCGGTTTACTTCGGCGCCTGTTTTGTGCCAGCCTGACGTCTCACTTCCCTTTCAGGTTGAGGTGGATGCTTCGGAGATTGGGGCAGGGGCCGTTTTGTCGCAGAGAGGCCCTGGTTGCTCTACTATGAGACCTTGTGCCTTTTTCTCTAGGAAGTTTTCGCCGGCAGAGCGAAATTATGATGTGGGCAATCGGGAGTTATTGGCCATGAAGTGGGCATTTGAGGAGTGGCGTCATTGGCTCGAGGGTGCTAAGCATCGGGTGGTGGTCTTGACTGATCACAAAAATTTGATGTATCTCGAGTCTGCTAAACGCCTGAATCCTAGACAGGCCCGCTGGTCATTGTTTTTCTCCCGTTTTGACTTTGTGGTCTCGTATTTACCAGGTTCTAAGAATGTGAAGGCCGATGCTCTGTCTAGGAGCTTTGTGCCTGATGCTCCTGGAGTCGCTGAACCTGAGGGTATTCTTAAGGAAGGAGTTATCTTGTCAGCGATTTCTCCAGATCTGCGACGTGTGTTGCAGAGATTTCAGGCTGGTAGGCCTGACTCTTGTCCACCTGACAGATTGTTTGTGCCTGCTAAATGGACCAGCAGAGTCATTTCCGAGGTTCATTCCTCAGTGTTGGCAGGGCACCCAGAAATTTTTGGCACCAGAGATCTGGTGGCCAGGTCCTTTTGGTGGCCTTCCTTGTCAAGGGATGTGCGGTCATTTGTGCAGTCCTGCGGTACTTGTGCTCGAGCTAAGCCTTGCTGTTCTCGTGCCAGCGGGTTGCTCTTGCCCTTGCCTGTCCCGAAGAGACCTTGGACACACATCTCTATGGATTTCATTTCGGATCTCCCGGTGTCTAAAGGCATGTCTGTCATCTGGGTGATATGTGATCGTTTCTCCAAGATGGTTCATCTGGTTCCTTTGCCTAAGCTGCCTTCCTCTGCTGATCTGGTTCCTGTGTTCTTCCAGAACGTGGTTCGTTTGCACGGCATTCCTGAGAATATTGTGTCGGACAGAGGATCCCAGTTTGTTTCCAGGTTCTGGCGATCCTTTTGTGGTAGGATGGGCATTGATTTGTCGTTTTCGTCCGCTTTTCATCCACAGACTAACGGACAAACGGAACGAACTAATCAGACTCTGGAGGCGTATTTGAGGTGTTTTGTCTCTTCTGATCAGGATGATTGGGTGACCTTCTTGCCGTTGGCTGAATTTGCCCTTAATAATCGGGCTAGTTCTGCCACCTTGGTTTCGCCATTTTTCTGCAACTCCGGTTTCCATCCTCGTTTTTCCTCGGGACATGTGGAGCCTTCTGACTGTCCTGGAGTGGATTCTGTGGTGGATAGGTTGCAGCGGATCTGGAATCATGTGGTGGACAACTTGAAGTTGTCACAGGAGAAGGCTCAGCGTTTTGCCAATCGCTGCCGCGGTGTGGGTCCCCGACTTCGTGTTGGGGATTTGGTATGGCTGTCTTCTCGATTTGTTCCTATGAAGGTCTCCTCTCCCAAATTTAAGCCTCGATTCATTGGTCCTTACAAGATATTGGAGATCCTTAATCCTGTATCCTTTCGCCTGGATCTTCCGGTGTCGTTTGCCATTCACAACGTATTTCATAGGTCCTTGTTGCGGCGGTACGTTGTGCCTGTGGTTCCTTCTGCTGAGCCTCCTGCTCCGGTGTTGGTTGAGGGCGAGTTGGAGTACGTGGTGGAGAAGATCTTAGATTCTCGTCTCTCCAGGCGGAGGCTTCAGTACCTGGTCAAGTGGAAGGGCTATGGTCAGGAGGATAATTCCTGGGTGGTCGCCTCTGATGTGCATGCGGCCGATTTAGTTCGCGCCTTTCACGCCGCTCATCCTGATCGCCCTGGTGGTCTTGGTGAGGGTTCGGTGACCCCTCACTAAGGGGGGGGTACTGTTTTGAATTTACCTTTTGGCTCCCTCTGGTGGCTACTAGTGTTTTTACTCTGGGTATGTCTTTCATCCCTTGTATGCTCACCTGGGTCGTTAGGTCAGGGGTGTTGCTATATTAGCTCCCTGGACCTTCAGTTCAATGCCTGGCAACGTTGATATCAGAGCTAATCTGTAGTGCTCTTGTCTACTGATCCTGGTTCCTGCTTGATTAAGCTAAGTCTGCTTTCTTGCTTTTTGCTATTGTTTTTGTTTTGCATTTTTGTCCAGCTTGTACATAATCTGTATCCTATCCTTGCTGGAAGCTCTAGGGAGGCTGGAGTTCTCCCCCCGGGCCGTTAGACGGTTCGGGGGTTCTTGAATCTCCAGTGTGGATTTTTGTTAGGGTTTTAGTTGACCATATAAGTTATCTTACTACATTCTGCTATTAGTGAGTGGGCCTCTCTTTGCTAAACCTAGTTCATCTCTGTGTTTGTCATTTCCTCTTACCTCACCGTTATTATTTGTGGGGGGCTTGTATCCAACTTTTGGGGTCTATTCTCTGGAGGCAAGAGAGGTCTTTGTTTTCCTCTTCTAGGGTTAGTTAGTCCTCCGGCTGGCGCGAGACATCTAGCGACCAACGTAGGCATGTTCCCCGGCTACTTCTAGTGTTGGCGTTAGGAGTAGATATATGGTCAACCCAGTTACCACTGCCCTATGAGCTGGATTTTTGTACTTCGCAGACTTGCTGATATCTCTGAGACCCTCGCCATTGGGGTCATAACAGCGCGGCCCTGCGCTTAGTAACCCGATGTTTACCCTGGTTACCCGGGGACCTCGGCATCGTTGGTCGCTGGAGAGCGGTCTGTGTGACAGCTCTCCAGCGACCAAACAGCAACGCTGCAGCGATCGGCATCGTTGTCGCTATCGCTGCAGCGTCGCTCCATGTGAAGGTACCTTTAGATCACCACAGAAACCAAAGGTTGCCATGGCATCATTAGATCACCATAGCAACCTTAGAACATCATAGAACCCTGTGGTCACTAAGGATAGTTTGGATTACCACAAAACCCTTAGATCTCTTTGTGCAACCACGTGGTCACCTTTGAATCTTTAGATCAAAAAGTGGCCACAATGGAACCCTTAGATCAAGATAGAACCCTGTAGTCACCATAAAACCCTGTGGTCACGATAGAACCCTGTGGGAATCCTATTATCACCATGGAATTCTTAGATTACCATAGAACTCTGTGGTCACCATAGTACCCTGTGGTTACTATAGAACCCTGTGGGAATCCTATGATCACCATGGGATTCTTAGATCACCATAGAACACTGTGGTCATCATAGGGAACTTTTCTGTCACCATGGATTCTTAGATCACCATAAAACACTGTGATCACCATAGAACCCTGTGGGAATCCTATGATCACCATGGGATTCTTAGATCACCATAGAACACGGTGATCACCATAGAACACTATGATCACCATAGAAACCTGTGGGAATCCTGTGATTACCATGGAATTCTTAGTTTACCATAGAACCCTGTGGTCATCATGGGGGAACCTTGCTGTCACCATGGGATTCTTAGATCACCATAGAACACTGTGGTCACCATGGTGGAACCTTGCTGTCACCATGGGATTCTTAGATCACCATAGAACACTGTGATCACCATGGTGGAACCTTGCTGTCACCATGGGATTCTTAGATCACCATAGAACACTGTGGTCACCATGGTGGAACCTTGCTGTCACCATGGGATTCTTAGATCACCATAGAACACTGTGGTCACCATGGTGGAACCTTGCTGTCACCATGGGATTCTTAGATCACCATAGAACACTGTGGTCACCATGGTGGAACCTTGCTGTCACCATGGGATTCTTAGATCACCATAGAACACTGTGATCACCGTAGAATCCTGTTGTTACTGTTAGACCATTCTATGTTCTTCTGATTCTCATGGAAGCTTAACGCCAGCTACAACCAGAATGACATGGGACCTTCTGAAAGACCAGGAACCAGAATTAAACACTAACCAACCAGAAAAAATGTCTTGAGCTGATTTTTTGTAGCTGACTGAATAAAGGGCACGTCTGAAATCCAGATTATAAACCCGACGAGGACCAAGCCTCCAATGTCCCAAGGACCCTCTCCGTAGTTTGCCTTTCTGTGAGGAGCTTTAGGATAGAAGTATGATGTGAGCGCCTGTAGAAACTTGCAGGTTGGTGGATATTCCAATAACATTTTTATGCTAACCGTGGAAGCAGGAATGGTCAGGAGCGAACACCGCGCTGCTAAGCAACTCCGACACTGTCATGATGACCTCGGCTTTGTCTGATTTTTTCTTTATATTTTTCTTAGTAATTGCAGCAAATGCTACATAAGTGATCCACGCGGCCGGATTATAAAGGGACGGGCAATTGCAACATTGTAACCGCACATTATAAGCCCCTCTGCCTCTGTGTGTGCCGCGACCTGCCTTATTATGGTCGCCTCCCTAATTGCTTTGTAAATATGGAATTACGGTTAATGGCAGCCAGTCACAGCGACGACCCGGCGACGAGCGGCCGGAGTGCAATCTATGGCACATCTCAGCTCCACAGCCACTTCCAGGGGTCTTTATGGAGGAATTGGCGCAGTGAGCGGATATGTATAGGAATCAAGATGAAATACAGCTTTATACTGTTGCATTATATCATTGTGATATACATGACAAAATATAAACTGTCTGCACTTACCTAGGGGTGCAGCTAGGGGGAGTTGGTGGGGCTTTTGCCCCTGGTCGTGGGTGCATTAGCTAGGGGGCATGGTCAGACAAATCCAATATGCATTGGAGATACATTGTTCTGCATTGGAGCTGCATACACAAGAGTTGATGTTCTGTGGAGTTTCCAGTGTTTACAAACTTGTTTCCTTTATTTTGATACATTGTAGCAATGCAGCTATAACCTTGTTGCCAAAGTGTCCACATTCAGAGCTGCTCTGTAGTGACGGGGTATGTTCACCTATTTTCCTATTATACGTTTTCTTTTCTAGAGAAATTTGGGAGAGTAAATGAAGCCTAAAATTCTCGAGCCTAATCACCGCCTGCAGACGCGGCTAATCTCTGTTTGCTTTATGGAGATGCATTTGGTCTTCATTCCAACAGTTGAAACAGAAATACGGCTCAGAAGTCTTGGCTTTTATTCCATATACCGGCCAAATAATTTACTGCCCTTATTGCGCCTTCCAACAACTTTAATGCCAGTGTCCAAATATTAGCTGAACTCTGGCGGATCCCAGGCCCGAGACAGTGACCCTCGATAAATCGTCAGCGAGTCACACACAGATGTTGCCTGCAATAAGCCTCCGGTCTAATTCCAGTCGCCTCTCTGTGCCGCGTCTCATGGCCATAAATCTTTATTTTCTTCTAAATGAAACCATTTTGTAAGTTTAGCTTTATCCATTTGGCCCCGGAAATCGATGTGATGATGCGGAGCCCGTGGCGGATTGTAATAGTAAAGTTGATTAAGAGAAAGACAACAGATCAGAGAAAGCGCCATAGAGAAGAAGAAACGTTAGGCTGCGGCCATTACTGCGCAATCAGCATGGACGTCATCCAGCACATGAGAGAAGCTCCTGCGAACGAGAGTATCAGCTGAAATGTACTATCCAAATCTGAACTACAAGGCTGAGATACATACTGATTCACCACGGAATGCATGAAGATTTCAGCTCTGGAGTATAATGCAGGATGTAACTCAGGATCAGTAATGTATGTACACAGTGACGGCACCAGCAGAATAGTGAGTGCAGCTCTGAGGTATAATACAGGTTGTAACTCAGGATCAGTAATATAATGTATGTACACAGTGACTGCACCAGCAGAATAATGTGTGCAGCTCTGAAGTATAATACAGGATGTAACTCAGGATCAGTAATGTGATGTATGTACACAGTGACTGCACCAGCAGGATAGTGGGTGCAGCTCTGCTCAGCTGCTGCTCATTGTGCTAATTGTGGGTGCGGTGGCTGCTGAACCTGCTGTGTGCTCCTGAGCTCCTGGGAACCACCACCTCTCCACCCGGGGACCCGCTGTCTCTCTTACCCAGGGAGGCAGTGGGTTTCCTGGAATGAATGAGGGAGCCAAGTCCCAGGCTTCTGCTTCCCGGACCAGGCTGGCGGGGGGCAGAAGGAACCAGCAACCAGCCTGCACATCAGAGGATTCGGGGGTGAGACGCTCCACCAGGAGTCGAAGAAATGTGGCTCCTACTCCCCCCAGGTCTGCAGAGACCCAGAGAAGCCGCAAGGCTTCCATGGAGGAGAAGCCTGCTAGTGTGCAAGATGGCGGTCTTTCCGGAGGAAAGCTGAGTGCTCACGGAGGTGAGGCCGACCTCACTGTGGAGGGTTGGGCACTGCAGAGACCCCGGGAGTCTGTGTCCACCTGTGCCTCCCGGGTCGTGAGTCACCTCTGTGAGAATGAAGAGGCGAGTAAGACACTGAGGAGGCTCCGGGAAGAGTTGCGCTGCACAAGCAACAAAGCTGCAGGTTCCTCCAAACCGAGGAAGAATCAGCTCCAGGCGGAGGTAAGGAGACTGAAAGTTGACATCAATGAGCTTAAAGTCAGAAAAGCTTTCATCAGAGAAAAAAGTGGACCATTTAAGGAAAAGCTTATTAATGAAGATCGATTCAGAGAAATGGCTGATAAAAGAGAGCAAAGATAGATGGGGCTGCAGCCTGAGAGCCAGGTGGATGATGATGATGAGGAGGATGATGACCAGCAGAAAGCCCCACCTGGCAGCCTGCTTAGTCACTCACAGGCCACGTGCAGCGAGGTCCCTGCTGGACAGGCGACAATGACATCTCGTCGCAGTTCTGCTGGCTCTGGGGAGGACAGTGACATCGGCCAGGGAGGGGCGCTAATGGCAGAGATCAAGCTTCTTGAGTCTCCAGTGTGCCTTCAGAACTTCCATCTTGGTGATGATTAACCAGAGGAGGCACCTGGGGCCAGAAGAAAAAGGCAAAGAAAACCACCAAGCCAAAGCTGCAGGAAGCGATAAGCTATGTATATGCCCCCCTCCCTGTACCCCCTGAGTCGGCTGCAGGGTCAGCTTGCTGTATAAGCCCCGTTGCCCAGCCCAGCCCGGGTTCTGCTGTGGATCTGGTGCAAAGGCGCGGGGAGATTACAAAGCAATGTAGTGAGGCGCAGAGCTCCATCTCTGCTTGTAGTAGCAGGAATGTAGCAGCAGGTGCATCAGCCGAGAGGCTGGACAGTGAGGGCGGCCCAGCGGCGGGCGAACAGTCAGGCCACGATACTATGGTGCGCTCCTCAGTGGGAGGGGGGAGCGGCCCGGTGTCAGGGGCAACTCCGGTAGCCTCGATGCCCCTGAATGCTGTTGCCGCTGATCACTGTGCAGTGATCTGCAATGTGCAGAAATGTGCATTGTGTGGGGATATCGGCGATCTTGCTGCATTTTGTGGAGAATAGGTGCCACCTGTGTGGTGAGTTAGGTCACCCATTCAGCCGTTGTCCTCGCTCCTTCACTAATGCGGTCGTGACCCCGGTGGGAGAAAGCCGCGAGGCTGATTCAGCTGGGGAAGGGACTAGCAGGGGTGAAGGAGCTGAGGGGCCAAGGAGGAAAAGCAATAAAAAGACGCCTGCCCAGCTAAGGCATCTAGACAAGCGCAGAAAGGATAGGGAGCTGGGTGAGCCCCGGGCTACTGGGGCGGCCCCCATCCTGGATGCCAGTCTTGCTGCTGAGGCCCCGAGGGATAATGAGTTGGATGAGGAGGTCAGGAGGATCCACAGGGAGGAAAGTGCCACTTCCTCAGAGTCCTCCCATTACGAAAGTATGGATGAGGATAATAGGCAATGGCTAGAGGACAAGCATAAGCTCGGCACCAAAAAGAAGAGAAAGAAGGGAGATAAAACATCTTCTCCCACTCTGACCAAGGTACCTAAGGAAGGAAAAACTGACTCCCCTCTGGTTGGTCTTTCTAACCAGTTCCAAGCCCTTGAAAACATCTCTTCCTCTGAGGAGGAAGCTGAGGGTGAGGTTCTGGCTTAGGCGGGGTTCACAGGGGGCGCCGAGTCTCCTTCTTCTGGGAATGCAAGGTCCTTGGAGGGAGGGACTGGTCCAGAGTCCAAAGACGAGGATGATAAAAAGAAAAAACATGTGGAAATGGATACCTCCATGTCATTAAAGAGGGGGAAGGATTCTTCCTCTGAGGCAGAAGATAAGGGGAGTGGGAAGAAGAAAGCCATCTAACTCAATCACCAATGATGGCGGTACCCACTCCGTTGACGCTGGCGTCCATTAATGTCGCCAGCATAAAGTCAAATACAGCTAGATTTGCAGCCTTTGATTTTCTCAGCCGGGTTGAAGCTGACATTTTCTTTTTGCAAGAGACCAGGCTGCCCAATATGGCAGACGTGTTTAAAGCTAAGAGGGTGTGGAGACCCGGGCCCTCCTATTGGTCTCTTGCGGCCGAGCCATATAGCGGAGTGGCGGTCCTTTTTACCGCACCGGTGGAATGCCGACTGGTTATTGAGTTAGAAATGGGGAGGTGCCTGATCTTAGATGTCTACCGGAAGTGTCTCTTTATGTCTTTGGAGGGGACTTCAATGCTGTCACGAGGCCCCGAGATAGAGGAGGTTCCAGAGACAAGCTGACTTATGATAGCGTCGCCCTTAATAGTATAGCTACTGAGGCTCGCCTGGTGGATGTCCACATTCGGCACACCCCAGGCCATGAGGGGTTCACCTATCATAGAGGTAACTGTAGGTCCAGAATAGATAGGTTTTATTTAAAGGAGGAAGCTGTCTCTTCAGCAGTGTCTGTTGTTGAGGTGGAGTTCTCCGACCACTGTTTAATTTTGTTTTCTCTGAATGTTACAGAGACCCTCCGGATGGGAATAGGCTTTTGGAGGCTCAATTCGTCTCTCTTGGAAGAAGCGGAGATAAGACAGTCCATTGAGATTTTCTTCAGAGCCAGGTACCCTTACTGAATCTTTGTAGTAGTAAGTCAGAGTGGTGGGAGATGTTCAAGGAAAGGGTGGCGAGATTCTTCCGCCAGCTCTCGAGCCTCAGGAGTCTGAGCAGGTACCGCCTGTATCAGGGTCTGAGGAGGAAACTCGAGCATCTTCTCTAAACTGGAGGTAGCCGCGAGGAGATCTCCAGAGTGAAATCTTTGCTTATGAGGTGTCGGTTCAATAGACATGCATCTTTGGTTTTTGAGAGGGATTACGGGAAGTACCGCTCGCCCGACCCTTACAAAAACTGCAAGATGTCAGTGAATAGTAAAGTGGATACAGGACTGGTCGACACTACGGGGTCCCTGAGGCGATCCAGATCAGGGATCCTGGAGGTGGTAAGATCCTTCTACTCGCACCTCTTGGGGAAGAGGGATCTTGATTGGGATGAGATGTCTGCTTTCCTGGCTGAAGCCGTCCCCGAACCAGGGGTAGACCCCTCTCTTGACGTTTTGACAGAAATGATCAGGGAAGAGGAAGTTCAGTTAGCGACTAAAGGGCTTGCCCAAAAAAAATCGCCTGGTCCAGATGGCTTAACATCTGAATTCTATAAGACCTTTAAGGACGTTTTGGTCCCCCTCTTGACTGAGGTATTCAATGAGTGTCTTTCCTCGGGCACTCTGCCGAAGTCAATGAGGAGGTCTGCTCTGATCATCTTGTCAAAGGCTAAGGACCCATCTTGCATTGAGAATTGGCATCCCAGAGCGCTTCTCAATGCAGACAGGAAGGTTCTGGCAAAGGTGCTGTTTAATGGGCAGGTGAAATTTGCACCATGACTCCTTTCGGAGGCCCAGCATTGCTCTGTTCCAGGCCACAGCACATTTAGTGCTGTGCTCTGTGTCTGTCTCGTATGCCGATGATGTCACTGTGTTTGTTTCCTCTCACGAGGAGGCAAGGTGGCTGATGTCAGAGGTAGATCGCTACTCGGAGGCATCCGGGTCCAAGATCAACCGGGATAAGTGTGAGAGTCTTTGGCTGGGAGGAGGAGATCCTGGTTTTGATCTCCCGGACACCCTTCCAGGACCCAAAGTCTCTGCAAAAGTCCTTGGCATCGAATTTGGCCAGGGGGATTACCCCAAACAAAATTGGGACAGCAGGCTAGAGATCGCCACTCACAAGGTGAACCAATGGAAGGGTTGGTCTTTGACCCTAAGGGAAAGGGTAAACCTGATCAAAACTTACCTGCTCCCTTTACTGATTTATCTGGGCAATGTGTGCATCTTGCTGGAATCTCTTTGGACTCGGGTCTACAGTTTGTTCTTCCAACTGTTATGGGGGAATAGACTGAACCTGGTCAAGAGGGATGTTACTTACCGTACGAGGAGACTAGGAGGGTTGGGTATGGTCAACCCTGTGGTATTCCTTGTGAATACCTTCATTAAGATCAATATTGCAAACCTCTGGACAGAGAGGGCTCCTCCGTGGGTATTCTCCTGTAGGGGATGGTTTCAGCCTTTCTTCCAGGAATGGGAGACAGAAGGGCAAGTGAAGGATCTTCGCACACCGCATGGACATCTTCCGGCTTACGCTACCTTGGTTCTGAAGGTAATTCGTCGGTGGGGTCTGGGAATGTGGGAGATCAGGACTCTGCCAAGGAAACTCCTTGACAATAGGGTTCTGTTGACCCATTTCCAGAGACCTCTGGCGCTCAGGGACTGCCCAAGTTGGGATCTTCGGGTGGGTTTGCATCTTTTGAATTCTATCAGGATCCCCTCGAAGTTTTGGGACTTGGCTTGGCGCTGCTTCCTTGGGAAACTGTGTGTGAGGGACAATCTGAAATGTAGGAGCTCTGAGGACAGGAATTGTCCTTGGGAGCATTGTGGTACCTTGCTGGAAAGCATGGACCACTTCCTGCTTCATTGTCCCTTCAACACAGAGGTATACAACAGGGTGGGTGCCTTCATTGGCTGGTCTCGGCTAGCCGGTCTCTCCTATGCGGAATGGGCCTATAGAGCATTTGGAGACCTTGGTGGTCGGGACTAGTGTTGAGCGATACCGTCCGATACTTGAAAGTATCGGTATCGGATAGTATCGGCCGATACCCGAAAAGTATCGGATATCGCCGATACCGATACCCGATACCAATACAAGTCAATGGGACACCAAGTATCGGAAGGTATCCTGATGGTTCCCAGGGTCTAAAGGAAAGGAAACTCTCCTTCAGGCCCTGGGATCCATATTACTGTGTAAAATAAAGAATTAAAATAAAAAATATTGATATACTCACCTCTCCGGAGGCCCCTGGACATCACCGCTGGTAACCGGCAGCCTTCTTTGCTTAAAATGAGCGCGTTTAGGGCCTTCCATGACGTCACGGCTTCTGATTGGTCGCGTGCCGCTCATGTGACCGCCACGCGACCCATCACAAGCCGCGACGTCATTCTCAGGTCCTAAATTCCTAGAATGAGGAGTTTAGGGCCTGAGAATGACGTCACGGCTTGTGATTGGTCGCGTGGCGGTCACATGAGCGGCACGCGACCAATCAGAAGCCGTGACGTCATAGAAGGCCCTAAACGCGCTCATTTTAGGCAAAGAAGGCTGCCGGTTACCAGCGGTGATGTCCAGGGGCCTCCGGAGAGGTGAGTATATCAATATTTTTTATTTTAATTCTTTATTTTACACAGTAATATGGATCCGATACCGATTCCCGATACCACAAAAGTATCGGATCTCGGTATCGGAATTCCAATACCGCAAGTATCGGCCGATACCCGATACTTGCGGTATCGGAATGCTCAACACTAGTCGGGACCGCTGCACCTTATTTCTAGTTCGCGCAGTGGATAGGTATCACACGTGGAACGCACGGTGCTTAGTATCAACGCAATGAAAAATCCTCCCAGTGGACGATGTGTTTAGGACCATACTCGGTGACCTGGTGAAGGTGCGCTCTCTGGAGTATGGGAGACTGGGCACACGGAGGGCCGCTCTCCTCTGGAGGGGCTTTTCTTTTAGTGTGCCCTAGTCTGGTCATCTCCTTTCCTGGTGGTGGGCTGCTGCTGACACTGTAGATTTTTGTTTTGTTTGATCATTACACAGTGATGTAGGGCTGCAGGCGCCGAACATGGGCTTTGTGATTTATGGTTATTGTAGTGTGTGCTGCTGTATATATTGTATATATTGTATATAGGGATATAGATTTGGGTGTAGGTGTTAGGTTGAGTGGTGGGAAAAGGGGGGAGGTGGGTTTATCTTGTGGGACTATGGGACACTGGGTTGTTTGGGGGAAAACTGGCACTGCCTGATCTGGCCTATGGACGTTGGACATGGACTGAGGCATGAGATGCAGGACTAGCTCTCAGGTCAGTGCGGGGGGTTGGGAATGGAGGATAGCTTAGTATTGTATATATTTGTTTAATTTGTGGTTATTTTATTTAAAACTTAAAACAAAAAAATATATATATATAAAAAAAAAAAAGGAAAAAAAAAAAAAGTTCATGTATATAGTTTTTGTTTGCCATTGTTTATTTTATTTGTTATTATTATTTTGTTTGGTGACCGGACCAGAAGGTCAAAGTAGTTATTATTCTGTATATACTGTATAATATGTGTGAGAGCAGAGAATGAGCGGCTGGACCAGTGTTCAGTATACTGATTATTTTCTGGCTAATATTTTTGTTATGTTTTCTGCTACTATTATTGTTATGTTTTTCTTTTTTATAATAAAAGATCTACAGGATGTAACTCAGGATCAGTAATGTAATATATGTACACAGTGACTGCACCAGCAGAATAGTGAGTGCAGCTCTGGAGTATAATACAGGATGTAACTCAGGATCAGTAATGTATGTACTGTGGTGCGGTGACCCATGTTACAGCCAGGGGGCCCTGTGTGTGTGCTTCAGGGTGCGCTTGGAGGCATAATTATCAGCGTCGGACTGGAGTACCTTGGGCCCACCAGAGAAAAATCATTCTTGGGGCCCACCTTGCAGTTATATAGAAATAATACCAATTATGTTGCAAAATCATGTAATATCAAACGTAGTGTTTATTAACCTCTATATACTACACCACACGGGACACATCCTCTATATACTGCACAGCACAGGACACATCCTCTATATACTGCACAGCACAGGACACATCCTCTATAGGCTGGGGTCACACATGCGTATTTTACGTACGTAAGAGCGCAAAAACTACATACGTAAAACTCGCATTACATACGGCACAATTATTCTCAATGGGGCTGCTCCTATTAGCCGTATATTACGGTTCAGTATTATACGGCTTTCTACGGCCGTACAAAATCGCAGCATGCTGCGTTTGTCAGCGTATTGCGCAAATAATACGCCAATGAAAGTCTATGGGGGCGAGAAAAATACGGATTCCACACGGACCAGCAGTGTGACTTGCGAGAAATACGCAGCGGTGTTAGTGAAAAGTCGGTAATTCAATTGCCGGCTTTTTCCTTCTCCTTCACAAACCCGACATGATATGAGACATGGTTTACATACAGTAAACCATCTCATATCCCCATTTTTTTTGCATATTCCACACTACTAATGTTAGTAGTGTGTATGTGCAAAATTTGTGCACTGTAGCTGCTAAAATAAAGGGTTAAATGGCGGAAAAAATTGGCGTGGGCTCCCGCGCAATTTTCTCCGCCAGAATGGTAAAGCCAGTGACTGAGGGCAGATATTAATAGCCAGGAGAGGGTCCATGGTTATTGGCCCCCCCGTGGCTAAAAACATCTGCCCCCAGCCACCCCAGAAAAGGCACATCTGGAAGATGCGCCTATTCTGGCACTTGGCCACTCTCTTTCCACTCCCTGTAGCGGTGGGATATGGGGTAATGAAGGGTTAATGCCACCTTGCTATTGGAAGGTGACATTAAGCCAGATTAATAATGGAGAGGCGTCAATTATGACACCTATCCATTATTAATTCAATTGTAGGAAAGGGTTAAAAAACACACACACACACATGATTAAAAAGGATTTTAATGAAATAAACACAGCGGTTGTTGTAATAATTTATTGTTCTCGCAATCCATTTCCAGGCCCTCGCTTGGCAAAATAATAAACGCACAAGATACATACCTTCTGATGTCAGATCACGTTCCACGATGTAATCCATCTGAAGGGGTTAACTAATATTACAGGCAGGAGCCCTGCTAAATGCAGCGGTGCTCGTGTCTGTAATCCCCGGCGAATGAATGAAATGTAGGTCATTGACCTACATTTCCTTCAGTCGCGGTGATGCGCCCCCTGGTGGATGTCCTCATATGACCTGGAGCGTGGGAAAAAGTTCCCAGGCTGCAGTTCATGAGAACATCCACCAGAGGGCGCCTCACCGCGACTCAATGTAAGTACAGATCCTGCTTTCCTTTCAGCACCCGGGGATTACAGGCACGAGCGAGTGGTTTATCGCAGCTCGTGCCTGTAATATTAGTTAACCCCTTCAGATGGATTACTTCGTGGGACGTGATCTGACATCAGAAGGTATGTATATTGTGTGTTTATTATTTTGCCAAGCGAGGGCCTGGAAATGGATTGCGAGAACAATAAATTATTACAACAACCGCTGTGTTTATTTCATTAAAATCCTTTTTAATCATGTGTGTATGTGTTTTTTAAACCTTTCCTACAATTGGATTAATAATGGATAGGTGTCATAATTGACGCCTCTCCATTATTAATCTGGCTTAATGTCACCTTCCAATAGCAAGGTGGCATTAACCCTTCATTACCCCATATCCCACCGCTACAGGGAGTGGGAAGAGAGTGGCCAAGTGCCAGAATAGGCGCATCTTCCAGATGTGTCTTTTCTGGGGTGGCTGGGGGCAGATGTTTTTAGCCACGGGGGGGCCAATAACCATGGACCCTCTCCTGGCTATTAATATCTGCCCTCAGTCACTGGCTTTACCGCTCTGGCGGAGAACATTGCGCGGGAGCCCACGCCAATTTTTTCCGCCATTTAACCGTTTATTTCAGCAGCTACAGCGCTGAAATTTTGCACATACACACTACTAACATTAGTAGTGTGGAATATGCAAAAAAAATGGGGATATGAGATGGTTTACTGTATGTAAACCATGTCTCATATCCTGTCGGGTTTGTGAAGGAGAAATGAAAAGCCGGCAATTGAATTACCGGCTGTTCACAGATATCGCGCTGAATGAAATCTAAATACAGAATATACACTCACCGGCCACTTTATTAGGTACACCTGTCCAACTTCTTGTTAACACTTAATTTCTAATCAGCCAATCACATGGCGGCAACTCAGTGCATTTAGGCATGTAGACATGGTCAAGACAATCTCCTGCAGTTCAAACCGAGCATCAGTATGGGGAAGAAAGGTGATTTGAGTGCCTTTGAACGTGGCATGGTTGTTGGTGCCAGAAGGGCTGGTCTGAGTATTTCAGAAACTGCTGATCTACTGGGATTTTCACGCACAACCATCTCTAGGGTTTACAGAGAATGGTCCGAAAAAGAAAAAAAATCCAGTGAGCGGCAGTTCTGTGGGCGGAAATGCCTTGTTGATGCCAGAGGTCAGAGGAGAATGGGCAGACTGGTTCGAGCTGATAGAAAGGCAACAGTGACTCAAATCGCCACCCGTTACAACCAAGGTAGGCCTAAGAGCATCTCTGAACGCACAGTGCGTCGAACTTTGAGGCAGATGGGCTACAGCAGCAGAAGACCACACCGGGTACCACTCCTTTCAGCTAAGAACAGGAAACTGAGGCTACAATTTGTACAAGCTCATCGAAATTGGACAGTAGAAGATTGGAAAAACGTTGCTTGGTCTGATGAGTCTCGATTTCTGCTGCGACATTCGGATGGTAGGGTCAGAATTTGGCGTAAACAACATGAAAGCATGGATCCATCCTGCCTTGTATGGAGCATCTTTGGGATGTGCAGCCGACAAATCTGCGGCAACTGTGTGATGCCATCATGTCAATATGGACCAAAATCTCTGAGGAATGCTTCCAGCACCTTGTTGAATCTATGCCACGAAGAATTGAGGCAGTTCTGAAGGCAAAAGGGGGTCCAACCCGTTACTAGCATGGTGTACCTAATAAAGTGGCCGGTGAGTGTATACACACAGCCCTCCAGACTCAGGCTTATAACTCTCCTTGATTCCAATTACCAGTACAGAACCCAACACTGTGGAATGGAATGTCATACAGCACTGGCTCCAGTACGGATATGGAAATCAAGAAGACAGAGCAGGACACAAGACTAACGCAGAGTTAGGCCTCATTCACACTTTCGTATTTTGGTCACCATTCAGCACTGGGATTTGTAAGACAAAACTCAGAGCTGAACCCACACAGAATATAATAGAAAGATTCACATTTATTCTTCAAATTACTGACGAAAACATGTCAGTGCAGATGAGGCCTAATAAGCAGCTCACCGCACAGACCAGGAACTATATTTTATGGGTTCGCTCACACGAGCGTATGACATGGCCAAGAGTTATGTGATGTTGTATTGGATAGCACTAGGCCCAGTGTTCTATGGGATAGTGCAGATGTGCAATTATGGCAGCAAGGTGGAAGTGTATCTGATATTCGGATGACACGTACCCATACAAGTCTATAGGTGCATGCAGTAGTGTAACTAAGGATAGGGGTCAGAGGGTGCTGTTGGCCTGGGCCCCACGCTCTGAGGAGCCCACCTGGAGCTACACTACATTTAACTATTGGTGTGCACAACGCGCCATTACAGTTAAACTCTGAGACAGAGCGGGGAGAGTTTGAGTCGGACCAATTCTTTTGTATGACAGAATTGATGGCCGTGTGAATGAACCCTAAACCTCACATGATTGAAGATGTAGAGAACCCTGTTCCTAAATGTGAATATCAAGAAAACAATGACATCCCATCTATAAAATCATGAATGATCATTAATAATGGAAACAGGGGCACTACTCACAATTCCGAGGCTGAGATCTCAAAATTGAACTCACCCGTTAGATTGTCTGGTGTCGGCTCACTATGGCAAGAAAAAGATAGAAGTGAGCAGAAAACAAAATACAGGTTAAGCTCCTGACATAATGACATTAGGCTTCCTATACCGGGCGGGCCATTTTTATGGATACACATAAATAAAATGGGAATGGTTGGTGATATCAACTTCCTGTTCGTGGCACATTAGTATATGGGAGGGGGTAAACTTTTCTCCCACTCTTGACACACTGATAGCAACACCGCAGAAGAAATGCTAGCACAGGCTTCCAGTATCCGTTGTTTCAGATGCTGCCCATCTCGTATCTTCACAGCATAGACAATTGCCTTTAGATGACTCCAAAGATAAAAGTCTAAGGGGGTCAGCCAGGTCTGGAGTCCTTGGTGGCCATTCAACTGGCCCATGACAACCAATCCACTTTCCAGGACACTGTTCATGTAGGAATGCTCGGACCTGACACCCATAATGTGGTGGTGCAACATCTTGCTGGAAAAACTCAGGGAACGTGCCATGTAAAATGCATAACGAGGGCAACATATCATCATGTAGCAATTTCAGATATCCAGTGGCATTTAGGTTTCCATTGATGAAGAATGGCCCCACTATCTTTGTTGTACCATCTCATATACCTCCCCATACAAAGATAGTGGGGCCATTCTTCATCCTCTTCTATGTTGGTGGAAAAACCTTCTCTCCTCCAGACGCAGAGAATGCCCCCTTGTGACCGTCACCTTCCTTGATATTAAACAGATCCTCGGAGAGATATTTGTATTGTCCCCTTATATACTTATACATGGTTATTAGATCGCCCCTCAGTCGTCTTTTTTCTAGACTAAATAATCTTAATTTTGCTAATATCTCTGGGTATTGTAGTTCCCCTATCCCCTTTATTAATTTTGTTAACCCTTTCACGATGGGGAAATTTTCCAGCTTTGAGCTCTAGTTTTGTGCTTCCTTTTTTGTTCCAAGAGCCATCATTTTTGTTTTTATGTCCATATAGACCAGGCGTGGGCAATTAATTTTCCCAAGGGGCCACATGAGACCGTGGCTGCTGCGGAGGGCCGAACCAATAGGCCAAAATTAATTCTGCTCAACTGTAATATCAATATATTATAATTATTATACTATTGATCATTTTATTAATATTAATTGTATCACCTAATATTGAGCAGAATTAAGTATGTTGACATCCCCCAATATATCATTTGAACCTGAGCGCAGCCCCTTCTGTGTATCATATGAGCCTCCCATAGCCTCCCTGTTGTGAATTCGGTTTTTGGGCTCCCCCGGTGGTCACTGGTGGTACTGGACTTGTGTGCTTCACTTTCTCTGTTCACCTGTTTCCATCAGGATATGGGAGTATCCTATTTAGCCTTGCTGCTCAGTTATTCTAGTGCCGGCCATCAATGTAACCAGAGCCTTTCTGTTGCATGTTCCTGCTCCCAGACTACTATCAGCTAAGTTGGACTCTTAGTCCTAAGTTTGTTTTGCATTTTTGTTCCAGTTCACAGTTATGTTATTTTTCTGTAGCTGGAAGCTCTTGTGGGCCGAAATTGCCACTCCGGTGTCATGAGTTGACACATGAGTCTTAACCCCTTCATGCCTCAGCCTATTTTGGCCTTAATGACCTTGCCATTTTTTGCAATTCTGACCAGTGTCCCTTTATGAGGTAATAACTCAGGAACGCTTCAACGGATCCTTGCGGTTCTGAGATTGTTTTTTCGTGACATATTGGGCTTCATGTTAGTGGTAAATTTAGGTCGATAATTTCTGAGTTTATTTGTGAAAAAAACGGAAATTTGGTGAAAATTTTGAAAATTTTGCAATTTTCACATTTTGAATTTTTATTCTGTTAAACCAGAGAGTTATGTGACACAAAATAGTTAATAAATAACATTTCCCACATGTCTACTTTACATCAGCACAATTTTGGAAACAAATTTTTTTTTTGCTAGGAAGTTATAAGGGTTAAAATTTGACCAGTGATTTCTCATTTTTACAACAAAATTTACAAAACCATTTTTTTTAGGGACCACCTCACATTTGAAGTCAGTTTGAGGGGTCTATATGGCTGAAAATACCCAAAAGTGACACCATTCTAAAAACTGCACCCCTCAAGGTGCTCAAAACCACATTCAAGAAGTTTATTAACCCTTCAGGTGTTTCAGAGCAGCAGAAGCAACAAATAGGGGAAAAATTAACATTTAACTTTTTAGTCACAAAAATGATCTTTTCGCAACAATTTTTTTATTTTCCCAAGGGTAAAAGGAGAAACTGGACCACGGATGTTGTTGTCCAATTTGTCCTGAGTACGCTGATGCCTCATATGTGGGGGTAAACCACTGTTTGGGCGCACGGCAGGGCTCGGAAGGGAAGGAGCGCCATTTGACTTTTTGAATTAAAAATTGGCTCCAATCTTTAGCGGACACCATGTCGCGTTTGGAGAGCCCCCGTGTGCCTAAACATTGGAGCTCCCCCACAAGTGACCCCATTTTGGAAACTAGACCCCCCAAGGAACGTATCTAGAAGCATAGTGAGCACTTTAAACCCCCAGGTGCTTCACAAATTAATCCGTAAAAATGAAAAAGTACTTTTTTTTTCACACAAATTTTCTTTTAGCCTCAATTTTTTCATTTTCACATGGGCAACAGAATAAAATGGATCCTAAAATTTGTTGGGCAATTTCTCCTGAGTACGCCAATACCTCATATGTGGGGGTAAACTACTGTTTGGGCACATGGTAAGGCTCGGAAGGGAAGGAGTGCCATTTGACTTTTTGAATGAAAAATTATCTCCATCGTTAGCGGACACCATGTCAGGTTTGGAGAGCCCCTGTGTGCCTAAACATTGGAGCTCCCCCACAAGTGACCCCATTTTGGAAACTAGACCCCCCAAGGAACTTATCTAGATGCATAGTGAGCACTTTAAACCCTCAGGTGCTTCACAAATTGATCCGTAAAAATGAAAAAGTACTTTTTTTTCACACAAAATTTTTTTTAGCCTCATTTTTTTCATTTTCACATGGGCAACAGGATAAAATGGATCCTAAAATTTGTTGGGCAATTTCTCCTGAGTACGCCGATACCTCATATGTGGGGGTAAACCACTGTTTGGGTGCACGGCAAGGCTTGGAAGGGAAGGCGCGCCATTTGACTTTTTCAATGGAAAATTAGCTCCAATCGTTAGTGGACACCATGTTGCGTTTGGAGAGCCCCTGTGTGCCTAAACATTGGAGCTCCCCTACAAGTGACCCCATTTTGGAAACTAGACCCCCCAAGGAACTAATCTAGATGCATAGTGAGCACTTTAAACCCTCAGGTGCTTCACAAATTGATCCGTAAAAATGAAAAAGTACTTTTTTTTCACACAAAATTTTTTTTAGCCTCATTTTTTTCATTTTCACATGGGCAACAGGATAAAATGGATCCTAAAATTTGTTGGGCAATTTCTCCTGAGTACGCCGATACCTCATATGTGGGGGTAAACCACTGTTTGGGTGCACGGCAAGGCTTGGAAGGGAAGGCGCGCCATTTGACTTTTTCAATGGAAAATTAGCTCCAATCGTTAGTGGACACCATGTTGCGTTTGGAGAGCCCCTGTGTGCCTAAACATTGGAGCTCCCCTACAAGTGACCCCATTTTGGAAACTAGACCCCCCAAGGAACTAATCTAGATGTATAGTGAGCACTTAAAACCCCCAGGTGCTTCACAGAAGTTTATAACGCAGAGCCATGAAAATAAAAAAATATTTTTCTTTCCTCAAAAATGATTTTTAGCCCGGAGTTTTTTATTTTCCCAAGGATAATAGGAGAAATTGGACCCCAAATGTTGTTGTCCAGTTTGTCCTGACTACGATGATACCCCATATGTGGGGGTAAACCACTGTTTGGGCGCACGGCAGGGCTCGGAAGGGAAGGCACGCCATTTGGCTTTTTGAATGGAAAATTAGCTTCAATCATTAGCGGACACCATGTCGCGTTTGGAGAGCCCCTGTGTGCCTAAACATTGGAGCTCCCCTACAAGTGACCCCATTTTGGAAACTAGACCCCCCAAGGAACTAATCTAGATGTATAGTGAGCACTTAAAACCCCCAGATGCTTCACAGAAGTTTATAACACAGAGCCATGAAAATAAAAAAATATTTTTCTTTCCTCAAAAATGATTTTTAGCCCGGAGTTTTTTATTTTCCCAAGGATAATAGGAGAAATTGGACCCCAAATGTTGTTGTCCAGTTTGTCCTGAGTACGATGATACCCCATATGTGGGGGTAAACCACTGTTTGGGCGCACGGCAGGGCTCGGAAGGGAAGGCACGCCATTTGGCTTTTTGAATGGAAAATTAGCTTCAATCATTAGCGGACACCATGTCGCGTTTGGAGAGCCCCTGTGTGCCTAAACATTGGAGCTCCCGCACAAGTGACCCCATATTGGAAACTAGACCTCCCAAGGAACTAATCTAGATGTGTGGTGAGCACTTTGATCCCTCAAGTGCTTCACAGAAGTTTATAACGCAGAGCCATGAAAATAAAAAATTATTTTTCTTTCCTCAAAAATGATTTTTTAACCCACAATTTTTTATTTTCCCAAGGGTAACAGGAGAAATTGGACCCCAAAAGTTGTTGTGCAGTTTCTCCTGAGTACGCTGATACCCCATATGTGGGGGTAAACCACTGTTTTGGCACACGTCGGGGAGCGGAAGGGAAGTAGTGACGTTTTGAAATGCAGACTTTAATGGAATGCTCTGCGGGCGTCACGTTGCATTTGCAGAGCCCCTGATGTGCCTAAACAGTAGGAACTCCCCACAATTGACCCCACTTTGGAAACTAGACCCACAAGGGAACTAATCTAGATGTGTGGTGAGCACTTTGATCCCTCAAGTGCTTCACAGAAGTTTATAACGCAGAGCCGTGAAAATAAAAAATGTGTTTTCTTTCCTCAAAAATATTTTTTTAGCCCAGAATTTTTTAATTTTCCCAAGGGTAACAGGAAAAATTTGATCCCAAAAGTTGTTGTCCAGTTTCTCCTGAGTACGCTGATACCCCATATGTGGGGGTAAACCACTGTTTGGGCACATGGCGGGGCTCGGAATGGAAGTAGTGACGATTTGGAATGCAGACTTTGATGGAATGGTCTGCGGGAATCATGTTACGTTTGCAGAGCCCCTGATGTGCCTAAACAGTAGAAACCCCCCACAAGTGACCCCATTTTGGAAACTAGACCCCCCAAGGAACTTATCTAGATGTGTGGTGAGCACGTTCAACCCCCAAGTGCTTCACAGAAGTTTACAACGCAGAGCCGTGAAAATAAAAAATAATTTTTCTTTCCTCAAAAAAGATGTTTTAGCAAGCAATTGTTTATTTTCACAAGGGTAACAGGAGAAATTGGACCCCAATATTTGTTGCTCAGTTTGTTGTGAGTACGCTGATACCTCATATGTGGGGGTAAACCACTGTTTGGGCGCACGTCAGGGATCGGAAGGGAAGTAGTGACATTTGAAATGCAGACTTTGATGGAATGGTCTGCGGGCGTCACGTTGCATTTGCAGAGCCCCTGATGTGCCTAAACAGTAGAAACCCCCCCACAAGTGACCCCATTTTGGAAACTAGACCCCAAAAGGATCTTATCTAGATGTGTGGTGAGCACTTTCAACCCCCAAGTGTTTCACATAAGTTTATAACGTAGAGCCGTGAAAATAAAAAATAATTGTTCTTTCCTCAAAATTATGTTTTAGCAAGTAATTTTTTTTTTTTGCAACGGTAACAGGAGAAATTGGACCCCAATAGTTGTTGCCCAGTTTGTCCTGAGTACGCTGGTATCCCATATGTGGGGGTAAACCACTGTTTGGGCGCACGTCGGGGCTTGGAAGGGAGGGCGCACCATTTGACTTTTTGAACGCAAGATTGGCTGGAATCAATGGTGGCGCCATGTTGCATTTGGAGACCCCTGATGTGCCTAAACAGTGGAAACCCCTCAATTCTAACTTCAACACTAACCCCAACACACCCCTAACCCTAATCCCAACTGTAGCCATAACCATAATCACAACCTTAACCCCAACACACCCCTAACCACAACCCTAACCCCAACACACCCGTAACCCTAAATCCAACCCTAATCCTAACCCTAATCCCAACCCTACCCACAACTGTAACCCCAACACAACCCTAACCCTATCCTTAACCCTAACCACAAGCCTAATCTTAACCCTATTTCCAACCCTAGCCCTAATTCCAACCCTAAGGGTACCGTCTCACATAACGATTTACCAAAGATCACGACCAGCGATACGACCTGGCCGTGATCGTTGGAAAGTCATTGTGTGGTCGCTGGGGAGCTGTCACACAGACCGCTCTCCAGCGACCAACGATGCCAAGGTCCCAGGTAACCAGGGTAAACATCGGGTTACTAAGCACAGGGCCGCGCTTAGTAACCCGATGTTTACCGTGGTTACCAGCGTAAAAGTAAAAAAAAAAAAACGTACATACTCACATTTCGGTGTCCTTCAGGTCCCTTGCCGTCTGCTTCCCGCTCTGACTGAGTGCCGCCATACAGTGAGAGCAGAGCGCAGCGGTGACGTCACTGCTGTGCTGTGCTCTCACTTTCCGGCCGGCAGACAGTCAGAGCGGGAAGCAGACGGCAAGGGACCTGAAGGACACCGAAATGTGAGTATGTACGTTTTTTTTTTTTTTTTTTACTTTTACGCTGGTAACCACGGTAAACATCAGGTTACTAAGCGCGGCCCTGCGCTTAGTAACCCGATGTTTACCCTGGTTACAAGTGAACGCATCGCTGGATCGCTGTCACACACACCGATCCAGCGATGACAGCGGGAGATCCAGCGACGAAAGAAAGTTCCAAACGATCTGCTACGACGTACGATTCTCAGCAGGGTCCCTGATCGCTGCTGCGTGTCAGACACAACGTCATGGATCGTACCGTCGTAGCGACCAAAGTGCCACTGTGAGACGGTACCCTAACTCTAATTCCAACCCTAACCCTAAGGCTATGTGCCCACTTTGCGGATTCGTGTGAGATTTTTCCGCACCATTTTTGAAAAATCCGCAGGTAAAAGGCACTGCGTTTTACCTACGGATTTACAGCGGATTTCCAGTGTTTTTTTGTGCGGATTTCACCTGCGGATTCCTATTGAGGAACAGGTGTAAAACGCTGCGGAATCCGCACAAAGAATTGACATGCTGCGGAAAATACAACGCAGCGTTTCTGCATGGAATTTTCCGCACCATGGGCACAGCGGATTTGGTTTTCCTTAGGTGTACATGGTACTGTAAACCTGATGGAAAACTGCTTCGAATTCGCAGCGGCCAATCCGCTGCGGATCCGCGGCCAATCCGCTGCGAATCCGCGGCCAATCCGCTGCGTATCCGCTGCGTATCCGCTGCGTATCTGCGGCCGATCCGCTGCGTATCCGCTGCGTATCCGCTGCGTATCCGCTGCGGATCCGCTGCCGATCCGCTGCGTATCCGCTGCCGATCCGCTGCGGATCTGCGGCCGATCCGCTGCGTATCCGCTGCCGATCCGCTGCGGATCTGCGGCCGATCCGCTGCGTATCCGCGGCCGATCCGCTGCGGATCCGCTGCCGATCCGCTGCGGATCCGCTGCCGATCCGCGGCCGATCCGCTGCGGATCTGCGGCCGATCCGCTGCGTATCCGCGGCCGATCCGCTGCGTATCCGCTGCCGATCCGCTGCGGATCCGCGGCCGATCCGCTGCGGATCCGCTGCGTATCCGCTGCGGATCCGCTGCCGATCCGCTGCGGATCCGCGGCCGATCCGCTGCGGATCCGCGGCCGATCCGCTCTGTGTGCACATGCCATAACCCTACCCCTAACCCTACCCGTAACCCTAACCCTACCCCTAACCCTACCCCTAGTTCTAACCCTAGTTCTAACCCTAACCCTAGTGGAAAAAGAAAAAAAAAAATTCTTTATTTTATTATTGTCCCTATGGGGGTGATAAAGGGGGGGGTTATTTATTATTTTTTTTATTTTGATCGCTGTGATAGAACCTACCACAGCGATCAAAATGTACCTGTAAGGAATCTGCCGACTGGCAGATTCGGCGGGCGCACTGAGCATGCGCCGGCCATTTTCCAAGATGGCGGCGCCCAGCGAGGAGACGGCCGGACACCGGGAGGATCGGTAAGTATGAAGGGGTGGGGGGGGGGGGGTGTCGGAGCACAGGGGGGGTGATCGGACCACAGGGGGGCTTTATTCACACAAGGAGGGAGCGGACAGGAGGACGGGGAAGCCGGCAGGCGGACGGAGGGGACCGGAGGACTAACGGAGGACTGGGGGGGCGATCGGTGGGGTGGGGGGGGTCCACTTAAGTATTTCCAGCCATGGCCGATGATATTGCAGCATCGGCCATGGCTGGATTGTAATATTTCACCAGTTTTTTAGGTGAAATATTACAAATCGCTCTGATTGGCAGTTTCACTTTCAACAGCCAATCAGAGCGATCGTAGCCACGGGGGGGGGAAGCCACCCCCCCTGGGCTGAAGCACCACTCCCCCTGTCTCTGCAGATCGGGTAAAATCGGAGTTAACCCCTTCACCCGATCTGCAGGGACGCGATCATTCCATGACGCATACGCTGCGTCATAGGTCGGGAAGGCACAGACTTTCATGACGCAGCGTATGCGTCAAAGGTCGGGAAGGGGTTAAAGTAATTTCGGGATGGTATTTTAATAGGGTTTTCAGCTGACCGTGAAGTTCCCTATTGTATCTTCTTGCTATCTAGTAAGCGGACCTCGCTTTGCTGAACCTACCTTCATACTGCGTATGTCTTTTCCTCTGAACTCACCATCAATATATGTGGGGGGCTTCTGTCTCCTTTTTGGGGGAATTTCCCTAGAGGTAAGCCAGGTCTGTCTTTTCCTCTATTAGGGTTAGTTAGTCCTCCGGCTGACGCTAGGCGTCTAGGGATAAAACGTAGGTACGCCACCCGGCCACTGCTAGTTGTGTGGTAGGTTTAGCTCACGGTCAGCTCGAGATTCCATCACCCAGAGCTAGTCTGTTGTTTAAGTTCTCTGACGTTCCCTTGCCATTGGGAACCATGACAGTATGGCCGGCCAAGGGTTAAAACCGTTGGCAGAAGAAAGGAGAGAAAAAGAAGTCTGCAGATTTTTTTTTTTTTTTTTTTTCTTCTGAGCTTGCTTTTTAGTTGACTCAGTTGCATTTCTGCTCTAATTGCAGCCTTTGTCTCTCTCTCTCCTTCTAATCCTTGAATGGCTCTGATCTCACCTGATTAAAATGGATCCTCAGAGTTTGGTTACAGGTTTGAATAATCTTGCTACGAAGGTTCAAAATTTACAGGATTTTGTTATTCATGCTCCTATATCTGAACCTAGAATTCCTATACCAGAATTTTTCTCCGGGGATAGATCTCGTTTCCTGAATTTCAAAAATAATTGTAAATTATTTCTTTCCCTGAGATCTCGCTCCGCTGGAGATCCCGCACAGCAGGTTAAGATAGTAATTTCCTTGCTGCGGGGTGACCCTCAAAACTGGGCATTTGCATTGGCACCCGGGGATCCTGCGTTGCTCAATGTGGATGCGTTTTTTCTGGCTTTGGGGTTGCTTTATGAGGAACCTAACTTAGAGATTCAGGCTGAAAAAGCCTTGATGGCCCTATCTCAAGGGCAAGATGAAGCTGAAATATACTGCCAAAAATTTCGTAAATGGTCTGTGCTTACTCAGTGGAATGAGTGCGCCCTGGCGGCGAATTTCAGAGAGGGTCTCTCTGATGCCATTAAAGATGTTATGGTGGGGTTCCCTGCACCTACAGGTCTGAATGAGTCCATGACAATGGCTATTCAGATTGATCGGCGTTTGCGGGAGCGCAAACCTGTGCACCATTTGGCGGTGTCTTCTGAGAAGGCTCCAGAAAATATGCAATGTGATAGAATTCTGTCCAGAAGCGAACGGCAGAATTTTAGGCGAAAGAATGGGTTGTGCTTCTATTGTGGTGATTCAACTCATGTTATATCAGCATGCTCTAAACGTACAAAAAAGGTTGATAAGTCTATTTCAATTTGCACTTTACAGTCTAAGTTTATTCTGTCTGTGACCTTGATTTGTTCATTATCGTCAATTACCGCGGATGCCTATGTCGACTCTGGCGCCGCTTTGAGTCTAATGGATTGGTCCTTTGCCAGGCGCTGTGGGTTTGATCTAGAGCCTCTGGAAGTTCCTATACCTCTGAAGGGTATTGACTCTACACCATTGGCTAGTAATAAACCACAATACTGGACACAAGTGACTATGCGTATGAATCCAGACCATCAGGAGATGATTCGCTTCCTTGTGTTGTACAATCTACATGACGTTTTGGTGCTCGGATTACCATGGTTACAATCTCATAACCCAGTCCTTGACTGGAAAGCTATGTCTGTGTTAAGCTGGGGATGTCAGGGGGCTCATGGGGACGTACCTTTGGTTTCCATTTCGTCATCTATGCCCTCTGAGATTCCGGAATTTTTGTCTGATTATCGTGATGTTTTTGAGGAGCCTAAGCTTGGTTCACTACCTCCTCACAGAGATTGCGATTGTACCATAGATCTGATTCCGGGCAGTAAATTTCCAAAGGGTCGTTTATTTAATCTATCTGTACCTGAACATGCTGCTATGCGAGAATATATTAAGGAGTCCCTGGAAAAGGGACATATTCGTCCTTCTTCATCTCCCTTAGGAGCCGGTTTTTTCTTTGTATCTAAAAAAGATGGCTCTTTGAGGCCGAGTATTGATTATCGACTTTTGAATAAAATTACAGTCAAATATCAGTATCCTCTGCCACTGCTGACTGATTTGTTTGCTCGAATAAAGGGGGCTAAGTGGTTCTCTAAGATTGATCTCCGTGGGGCGTATAATTTGGTGCGAATTAAGCAGGGGGATGAGTGGAAAACCGCATTTAATACGCCCGAGGGCCATTTTGAGTATTTGGTAATGCCTTTTGGTCTTTCAAATGCCCCTTCAGTCTTTCAGTCCTTTATGCATGACATTTTCCGTGAATATTTGGATAAATTTATGATCGTGTATCTGGATGATATTTTGATTTTTTCGGATGACTGGGATTCTCATGTCCAACAGGTCAGGAGGGTTTTTCAGGTTTTGCGGGCTAATTCCTTGTGTGTGAAGGGTTCTAAGTGTATTTTTGGGGTTCAAAAGATTTCTTTTTTGGGGTACATTTTTTCCCCCTCTTCCATTGAGATGGATCCTGTCAAGGTTCGGGCTATTTGTGATTGGACGCAACCTTCTTCTCTTAAGAGCCTTCAGAAATTTTTGGGCTTTGCTAATTTTTATCGTCGTTTTATAACTGGTTTTTCTGATGTTGCTAAACCTTTGACTGATTTGACCAAAAAGGGTGCTGATGTTGCTGATTGGTCCCCTGCTGCTGTGGAGGCCTTTCGGGAGCTTAAGCGCCGCTTTTCTTCTGCCCCTGTGTTGCGTCAGCCTGATGTTACTCTTCCTTTTCAGGTTGAGGTCGATGCTTCCGAGATCGGAGCTGGGGCGGTCTTGTCGCAGAAAAGTTCCGACTGCTCCGTGATGAGACCTTGTGCGTTCTTTTCTCGAAAATTTTCGCCCGCCGAGCGAAATTATGATATTGGTAATCGGGAGCTTTTGGCTATGAAGTGGGCTTTTGAGGAGTGGCGTCATTGGCTTGAGGGGGCTACACATCAGGTGGTGGTATTGACCGATCACAAGAATTTGATTTATCTTGAGTCTGCCAGGCGCCTGAATCCTAGACAGGCGCGCTGGTCGTTGTTTTTCTCTCGGTTTAATTTTGTGGTCTCATACTTACCAGGTTCTAAAAATGTGAAGGCGGATGCCCTTTCTAGGAGTTTTGAGCCTGATTCCCCTGGTGATTCTGAACCTACAGGTATCCTTAGGGATGGGGTGATATTATCTGCTGTTTCCCCAGACCTGCGACGGGCTTTGCAGGAGTTTCAGGCGGATAGACCTGATCGTTGCCCGCCTGGTAGACTGTTTGTTCCTGATGATTGGACCAGTAGAGTCATCTCGGAGGTTCATTCTTCTGTGTTGGCAGGTCATCCCGGGATCTTTGGTACCAGGGATTTGGTGGCTAGGTCCTTCTGGTGGCCTTCCCTGTCTCGAGATGTACGAGTTTTTGTGCAGTCTTGCGATGTTTGTGCTCGGGCCAAACCTTGTTGTTCTCAGGCCAGCGGATTGTTGTTATCCTTGCCTATTCCGAAGAGGCCTTGGACTCACATCTCTATGGATTTTATTTCTGATCTCCCTGTTTCTCAGAAAATGTCTGTCATCTGGGTGGTGTGTGACCGTTTTTCAAAGATGGTCCATATGGTGCCCTTGCCTAAGTTGCCTTCCTCATCCGAGTTGGTTCCTCTGTTTTTTCAAAATGTGGTTCGCTTGCATGGTATTCCGGAGAATATCGTTTCTGACAGGGGGACCCAGTTCGTGTCTAGATTTTGGCGGGCGTTCTGTGCTAGGATGGGCATTGATTTGTCTTTTTCGTCTGCGTTCCATCCTCAGACTAATGGCCAGACTGAGCGAACTAATCAGACCTTGGAGACTTATTTGAGGTGTTTTGTGTCTGCGGATCAGGATGACTGGGTTGCCTTTTTGCCGTTGGCGGAGTTTGCCCTCAATAATCGGGCTAGTTCTGCCACTTTGGTTTCTCCTTTCTTTTGCAATTCGGGGTTTCATCCTCGTTTTTCTTCCGGTCAGGTGGAGTCTTCGGATTGTCCTGGAGTGGATACTGTGGTGGATAGGTTGCATCGGATTTGGGGACAGGTGGTGGACAATTTGGAGTTGTCCCAGGAGAAGACTCGGCATTTTGCTAACCGCCGTCGTCGTGTTGGTCCTCGTCTTCGTGTTGGGGACTTGGTGTGGTTGTCTTCTCGTTTTGTCCCTATGAGGGTTTCTTCTCCTAAGTTTAAGCCTCAGTTCATCGGCCCGTATAAGATTTTGGAGATTCTTAACCCCGTGTCCTTTCGATTGGACCTCCCAGCATCTTTTTCTATCCATAATGTCTTCCATCGGTCATTATTGCGCAGGTATGAGGTACCGGTTGTGCCTTCCGTTGAGCCTCCCGCTCCGGTGTTGGTTGAGGGTGAATTGGAGTACGTTGTGGAGAAGATCTTGGACTCCCGTGTTTCCAGACGGAAACTTCAGTATCTGGTCAAGTGGAAGGGCTACGGTCAAAAGGATAATTCTTGGGTGACAGCCTCTGATGTTCATGCCTCTGATTTGGTCCGTGCCTTTCATAGGGCTCATCCTGATCGCCCTGGTGGTTCTTGTGAGGGTTCGGTGCCCCCTCCTTGAGGGGGGGTACTGTTGTGAATTCGGTTTTTGGGCTCCCCCGGTGGTCACTGGTGGTACTGGACTTGTGTGCTTCACTTTCTCTGTTCACCTGTTTCCATCAGGATATGGGTGTATCCTATTTAGCCTTGCTGCTCAGTTATTCTAGTGCCGGCCATCAATGTAACCAGAGCCTTTCTGTTGCATGTTCCTGCTCCCAGACTACTATCAGCTAAGTTGGACTCTTAGTCCTAAGTTTGTTTTGCATTTTTGTTCCAGTTCACAGTTATGTTATTTTTCTGTAGCTGGAAGCTCTTGTGGGCCGAAATTGCCACTCCGGTGTCATGAGTTGACACGAGTCTTAAAGTAATTTCGGGATGGTATTTTAATAGGGTTTTCAGCTGACCGTGAAGTTCCCTATTGTATCTTCTTGCTATCTAGTAAGCGGACCTCGCTTTGCTGAACCTACCTTCATACTGCGTATGTCTTTTCCTCTGAACTCACCGTCAATATATGTGGGGGGCTTCTGTCTCCTTTTTGGGGGAATTTCCCTAGAGGTAAGCCAGGTCTGTCTTTTCCTCTATTAGGGTTAGTTAGTCCTCCGGCTGGCGCTAGGCGTCTAGGGATAAAACGTAGGTACGCCACCCGGCCACTGCTAGTTGTGTGGTAGGTTTAGCTCACGGTCAGCTCGAGATTCCATCACCCAGAGCTAGTCTGTTGTTTAAGTTCTCTGACGTTCCCTTGCCATTGGGAACCATGACACCTCCCCATATACACTGAATGTCGCCCCCCTATCCTCTCCATGTGCAGCATGTCACCCCCATAACTTCCCCATGTGCAGCATGTCGCCTCCAAAGGCAGCACCATGTGCAGCATGTCACCCCCTTATGCAGCACCATGTCACACCCCCTTAGCCTCCCCATGCCCACCCAAATAGTCCATACACATGAGCAAAAAAAATGAACACAACATACTCACCTCGGTCCCGTTCCCTGGCGCTCTGCTTCTCTCCCTGCCTCCAGTGTGCTGACTCTTTGGGGTACACAGCTGACGCAATGAAATGACGTCATCGCATCAGCTGTTTCACACGCTGATTGTTGGAGGAATTGGCAGGAGGCCCCTCCTCCACCAAAGGAGTCAGCGGCGCAGCCCAGAGCCACAGATGGAGAGACAGCGAGCGGGCGGGCACTGTGCGGCCCATGGACCTCTGATTTCCAGCCCCACGACTGTCTTGGTCCATGGAACGGACTGAGACAGCCAGAGGGCCAGATGTGGCCCGCGGGCCGCACTTTGCCCAGGTCTGATATTAGACATATGAGGGCTTGTTTTTTGCAGGGCGAGTTGGACTTTTGAATGACACCATTGATTTTTACACATAGTGTACTTGAAAAAGGGAAACGTTCCAAGTTCAGTGAAATTGTGAAAAAAAAAAAGGATTTTTTGTTTTTAATTGAGCATTTTGTGATAAAAATGACCTTGCAATATCATTCGGCTCATCAGTATGATGACGGCAATACCAAACATCCATTTTTTTAAATTATTTGAGTAGTGAAAAACAAAACATAGAACATTGAGAAAAAAAAAGATTTTGTGTCACCTTATGAGACCAGTTACGTTTTTATTTTTTGGATGATGAGGCTGTGTGATAGCTTATTTTTTGCAGGGCTACATAACGTTTTATTAGTACTACTGAATAGTGTTGAGCATTCCGATGCTGCAAGTATCGGGTATCGGCCGATACTTGCTGTATCGGAATTCCGATACCGGGATTCCGATACTCTTGTGGTATCGGGTATCGGGTATCGCAACAACATTAATGTTAAAATGTGTAAAAGAGAGAATTAAAATAAAAAATATTGCTATACTCACCTCTCCGACGCAGCCGGGACTTCAGCGAGGGAACCGGCAGCGTTGTTTGTTTAAAATTCGCGCTATTACTTGGTTACGTGAATTCCCGGCTTGTGATTGGTCAGGTCGGCCACGTTGCCGGGACGCGGACCAATCACAGCAAGCCGTGACGAAATTACGTCACGGCTTGCTGTGATTGGTCCGCGTCCCGGCAATATGGCCGCCCTGACCAATCACAAGCCGTGACGTCACGGGAGGCTGGACACGCGCCCATTTTAAAATGAGCGCGTCCAGCCTCCCGGCTTGTGATTGGTTGACCGCGGCGCAACCAATCACAAGCCGTGACGTCACGGGAGGCTGGACACGCGCCCATTTTAAAATGAGCGCGTCCAGCCTCCCGGCTTGTGATTGGTTGACCGCGGCGCAACCAATCACAAGCCGTGACGTCACGGGAGGCTGGACACGCGCCCATTTTAAAATGAGCGCGTCCAGCCTCCCGGCTTGTGATTGGTTGACCGCGGCGCAACCAATCACAAGCCGTGACGTCACGGGAGGCTGGACACGCGCCCATTTTAAAATGAGCGCGTGTCCAGCCTCCCGTGACGTCACGTCTTGTGATTAGTCAGGGCGGCCATATTGCCGGGACGCGGACCAATCACAGCAAGCCGTGACGTAATTTCGTCACGGCTTGCTGTGATTGGTCCGCGTCCCGGCAACATGGCCGACCTGACCAATCACAAGCCGGGAATTCACGTAACCAAGTAATAGCGCGAATTTTAAACAAACAACGCTGCCGGTTCCCTCGCTGAAGTCCCGGCTGCGTCGGAGAGGTGAGGATAGCGATATTTTTTATTTTAATTCTTTCTTTTACACATTTATATGGTTCCCAGGGCCTGAAGGAGAGTTTCCTCTCCTTCAGACCCTGGGAACCATCAGGAATACCGTCCGATACATGAGTCCCATTGACTTGTATTGGTATCGGGTATCGGTATCGGATTGGATCCGATACTTTGCCGGTATCGGCCGATACTTTCCGATACCGATACTTTCAAGTATCGGACGGTATCACTCAACACTACTACTGAATGGTGGCCCGATTCTGACGCATCGGGTATTCTAGAATATGCATGTCCAAGTAGTATATTGCCCAGCCACGTAGTATATTGCCCAGCCACGTAGTATATTGCCCAGTCACGTAGTATATTGCCCAGCTACCTAGTATATTGCCCAGCCACGTAGTATATTGCCCAGCCACGTAGTATATTGCCCAGCCACGTAGTATATTGCCCAGCCACGTAGTATATTGCCCAGTCACGTAGTATATTGCCCAGCTATGTAGTATATTGCCCAGTCACGTAGTATATTTCCCAGTCACATAGTATATTGCCCAGTCACGTAGTATATTGCCCAGTCACGTAGTATATTGCCCAGCCACGTAGTATATTGCCCAGCCACGTAGTATATTGCCCAGTCACGTAGTATATTGCCCAGCTACGTAGTATATTGCCCAGCCACGTGGTATATTGCCCAGTCACGTAGTATATTGCGCAGCTACGTAGTATATTGCCCAGTCACGTAGTATATTGCCCAGTCACGTAGTATATTGCCCAGTTACGTAGTATATTGCCCAGTCACGTAGTATATTGCCCAGTCACGTAGTATATTGCCCAGTCACGTAGTATATTGCCCAGCCACGTAGTATATTGCCCAGCCACGTAGTATATTGCGCAGCTACGTAGTATATTGCCCAGTGACGTAGTATATTGCCGAGTCACGTAGTATATTGCCCAGCCACGTAGTATATTGCGCAGCTACGTAGTATATTGCCCAGTGACGTAGTATATTGCCCAGTCACGTAGTATATTGCCCAGCCACGTAGTATATTTCCTAGTCACGTAGTATATTGCCCATTCACGTAGTATATTGCCCAGTCACGTAGTATATTGCCCAGTCACGTAATATATTGCCCAGCCACGTAGTATATTGCCCAGCCACGTAGTATATTGCCCAGTCACGTAGTATATTGCCCAGTCACGTAGTATATTGCCCAGCCACGTAGTATATTGCCCAGCCACGTAGTATATTGCGCAGCTACGTAGTATATTGCCCAGTGACGTAGTATATTGCCCAGTCACGTAGTATATTGCCCAGCCACGTAGTATATTGCCCAGCCACGTAGTATATTGCCCAGCCACGTAGTATATTGCCCAGCTACGTAGTATATTGCCCAGCCACGTAGTATATTGCCCAGCCACGTAGTATATTGCCCAGCCAAGTAGTATATTGCCCAGCCACGTAGTATATTGCCCAGTCACGTAGTATATTGCCCAGTCACGTAGTATATTGCCCAGCCACGTAGTATATTGCCCAGCCACGTAGTATATTGCCCAGCCACGTAGTATATTGCGCAGCTACGTAGTATATTGCCCAGTCACGTAGTATATTGCCCAGTCACGTAGTATATTGCCCAGTTACGTAGTATATTGCCCAGTCACGTAGTATATTGCCCAGTCACGTAGTATATTGCCCAGTCACGTAGTATATTGCCCAGCCACGTAGTATATTGCCCAGCCACGTAGTATATTGCGCAGCTACGTAGTATATTGCCCAGTGACGTAGTATATTGCCCAGTCACGTAGTATATTGCCCAGCCACGTAGTATATTGCGCAGCTACGTAGTATATTGCCCAGTGACGTAGTATATTGCCCAGTCACGTAGTATATTGCCCAGCCACGTAGTATATTTCCTAGTCACGTAGTATATTGCCCATTCACGTAGTTTATTGCCCAGTCACGTAGTATATTGCCCAGCTACGTAGTATATTGCCCAGTGACGTAGTATATTGCCCAGCCACGTAGTATATTGCCCAGTCACGTAGTATATTGCCCAGTGGCGTAGTATATTGCCCAGCCACATAGTATATTGCCCAGCCACGTAGTATATTGCCCAGTCATGTAGTATATTGCCCAGTCACGTAGTATATTGCCCAGTCACGTAGTATATTGCACAGCTACGTAGTATATTGCCCAGTCACGTAGTATATTGCCCAGTCACGTAGTATATTGCCCAGTGATGTAGTATATTGCCCAGTCACGTAGTATATTGCCCAGTCACGTAGTATATTGCCCAGTTACGTAGTATATTGCCCAGCCACGTAGTATATTGCACAGCTACGTAGTATATTGCCCAGTCACGTAGTATATTGCCCAGTCACGTAGTATATTGCCCAGTCACGTAGTATATTGCCCAGTCACGTAGTATATTGCCCAGTCACGTAGTATATTGCCCAGTCACGTAGTATATTGCCCAGCCACGTAGTATATTGCACAGCTACGTAGTATATTGCCCAGTGATGTAGTATATTGCCCAGTCACGTAGTATATTGCCCAGTCACGTAGTATATTGCCCAGTCACGTAGTATATTGCCCAGTCACGTAGTATATTGCCCAGCCACGTAGTATATTGCACAGCTACGTAGTATATTGCCCAGTGATGTAGTATATTGCCCAGTCACGTAGTATATTGCCCAGCCACGTAGTATACAGCACAGAGCCACCTAGTATATTGCACAGCTACGTAGTATATTGCCCAGTGACGTAGTATATTGCCCAGCCACGTAGTATATTGCCTTCCTCACTGTGTCATGTCACCTGATTTCCTGAGGACCCCTTCCCCACTGTCACCTAATTTCTTGAGGGCCCCGTGTGCCCCTTTGGGGCCTTTCCCCAGAGGTGAAATGGTGGGAGAGGTGACCGGGCCCCACAGTAAATTAGGAGACAGTGGGGAAGGGGGACCACAGGAAATTAGAAATTTTCTATGGGGGCCCGGACCCCACCTTGTGTCACCTTTAGATTGCAGGGGGGGCCTCCCATAACTGTCTCAGTGGCTGTCTAGAACTATGCTGCAGGCTGCTGCAGGCAGATTTTACTTACACATTAGTACATTACATTACAATACTGACTCAGTAACCAGCAAATGTCCGGACCATCAGCTACAGCCTCTCCGACTCCGACTATATGATATTACAGTGCGCCTCTGCTGCTTGGGCAGGACAGCCGAGCCGACCAATCACAGCACAGCTCATTGTCTGAGGTGTGCTGTGAGGTCACACAAAGAAAACTAATGCTGATTGGCTGCATGTCAGCCAATCAGCATTAGAAAACCGTAGTCCACAGAACTAGAAGAGGAGGCGGAGTCTAGATCATGATGCAATGGTATGTGACTGGTGGTGGTGCATCTGCTGAGCGGCGAGCCTGAGCCTGTTGCGTGCAGTCAGTGCGTGCGTCCGTGTCCCCGTGTGTGTCTCTCTGTCTCCTCTCTCAGCTCAGCCTCAGGCAGTCAGTTAGCTGTTCCTCTGACTGTGCTGGCTGGCTGAGAGGTCGGCATGCTGCATGCACACACGCGCAAGTCGCACCGCACGCTGCGCACGGGCCGCTCTCAATAGCATAGCAGCCAGTAGCACAGTCGGCAGCAGACAGTAGCCACTAGCCAGTACTGCAGGCAGGCACTGAGCGGTGATGAATCGTGTGATGTCATGTGAAGAAGGAGATGCCGCGCGGCTGCACTTCTTCACATGATCACATCATTTCTTCCGTACAGCAGCCTGTGCGCCGGGCCCCGGCTATTCAATAAAGTGTTTAACTTGTTGTGTGCACCGCTTGGTGCACAGTCAGCACTCAGCACACTACGCATGCAGCCTGGGCAGGGACAACTGAAGGAGGCAGGCAGGGCCTGGGGCCCACCGGAGGATTCACCGGTGTCCCGGTGCCCCAGTCCGACACTGATAATTATGGTAATGATACAAAGTCCGTCAGGATTGTAAATGGCCGGTATGTGTCGCAGAGGTGCTCTGCGCTGTAAGCCCAAAATGATATGGTTATGCTGGGACTTATAGTTCCACAAGAGTTTGTTTTCTTGTCCTGTGAGTGGAGACTTCCTGGAAGCACCTGAGAGATCGTGAACCTGAATGCTCAGGGTGTTGGATTGTCCTGGGATGGACTGGAGTCCTGCAAGCACCTGGTGAGACCATGGACTGATGGCCTGTGTTTAGGAAGTGCCTGTGAGTGGACTTCCTGGAAGCGCATGGAGAGGTTGCATCTACAGAGCCTGAGAGGGTTTCTGTGTTGGGGAAGCTACAGTTCCTACTGTGGGTCTGGACTATCTGAGGTGCCCTGGTCACAAGGACGGTGATCCCAGTGAGGCAGCTTTCCCCTGTGAACCAGCACTGGCAGGAGTCAGTATTTGGAGCCGGAGCTCCTGTAAGGTAACTCCAGGTAACAAGGGGTTACAGGCAGACACGGATCTGCCAATGGAACAGACTGTCGATGGTTAATGTGTTCCGTTGATGTGTATAATGAACCGTTTGTCTTATGGTTTACGATGTCTAATAAACCAGAATAAACTGTTTACGTGGAGACACCGTGCCTGAGTGCTTAAATCCTGTGCCAAGTGAGTGTTCCCCAACCCACTCAGGTAGTGTTTCACTACAGTACACAGTGACTCCTCCAGCAGAATAGTGAGTGCAGCTCTGAAGTATAATACAAAATGTAACTCAGGATCAGTAATGTAATGTATGTACACAGTGACTGCACCAGCAGAATAGTGAGTGCAGCTCTGGGGTATAATACAGGATGTAACTCAGGATCAGTAATGAAATGTATGTACACAGTGACTGCACCAGCAGAATAGTGAGTGCAGCTCTGGAGTATAATACAGGATGTAACTCAGGATCAGTAATGTATGTACAGTGACTGCACCAGCAGAATAGTGAGTGCAGCTCTGGGGTATAATACAGGATGTAACTCAGGATCAGTAATGTAATGTATGTACACAGTGACTGCACCAGCAGAATAGTAAGTGCAGCTCTGGAGTATAATACAGGATGTAACTCAGGATCAGTGATGCAATGTATGTACACAGTGACTGCACCAGCAGAATAGTGAGTGCAGCTCTCGAGTATAATACAGGATGTAACTCAGGATCAGTAATGTAATGTATGTACACAGTGACTGCACCAGCAGAATATTGAGTTCAGCTCTGGAGTATAATACAGGATGTAACTCAGGATCAGTAATGTAATGTATGAACACAGCGACTGCACCAGCAGAATAGTGAGTGCAGCTCTGGAGTATAATACAGGATGTAACTCAGGATCAGCAATGTAATGTATGTACACAGCGACTGCACCAGCAGAATACTGAGTGCAGCTCTGGAGTATAATACATTATGTAACTCAGGATCAGTAATGTAATGTAATGTATGTGCACAGTGACTGCACCAGCAGAATAGTGAGTGCAGCTCTGGGGTATAATACAGGATGTAACTCAGGATCAGTAATGTAATGTATGTACACAGTGACTGCACCAGCAGAATAGTGAGTGCAGCTCTGGAGTATAATACAGGATGTAACTCAGGATCAGTAATGTAATGTATGTACACAGTGACTGCACCAGCAGAATAGTAAGTGCAGCTCTGGAGTATAATACAGGATGTAACTCAGGATCAGTGATGCAATGTACGTACACAGTGACTGCACCAGCAGAATAGTGAGTGCAGCTCTGGAGTATAATACAGGATGTAACTCAGGATCAGTAATGTAATGTATGTACACAGTGACTGCACCAGCAGAATAGTGAGTGCAGCTCTGGGGTATAATACAGGATGTAACTCAGGATCAGTAATGTAATGTATGTACACAGTGACTGCACCAGCAGAATATTGAGTTCAGCTCTGGAGTATAATACAGGATGTAACTCAGGATCAGTAATGTAATGTATGAACACAGCGACTGCACCAGCAGAATAGTGAGTGCAGCTCTGGAGTATAATACAGGATGTAACTCAGGATCAGCAATGTAATGTATGTACACAGCGACTGCACCAGCAGAATACTGAGTGCAGCTCTGGAGTATAATACATTATGTAACTCAGGATCAGTAATGTAATGTAATGTATGTGCACAGTGACTGCACCAGCAGAATAGTGAGTGCAGCTCTGGGGTATAATACAGGATGTAACTCAGGATCAGTAATGTAATGTATGTACACAGTGACTGCACCAGCAGAATAGTGCAGCTCTGGGGTATAATACAGGATGTAACTCAGGATCAGTAATGTAATGTATGAACTCAGCGACTGCACCAGCAGAATAGTGAGTGCAGCTCTGGAGTATAATACAGGATGTAACTCAGGATCAGCAATGTAATGTATGTACGCAGCGACTGCACCAGCAGAATACTGAGTGCAGCTCTGGAGTATAATACAGGATGTAGCTCAGGATCAGTAATGTAATGTATGTACACAGCGAATGCACCAGCAGAATAGTGAGTGCAGCTCTGGGGTGTAATACAGGATGTAACTCAGGATCAGTAATGTAATGTATGTACACAGTGACTGCACCAGCAGAATAGTGAGTGCAGCTCTGGGATATAATACAGGATGTAACTCAGGATCAGTAATGTAATGTATGTACACAGTGACTGCACCAGCAGAATAGTGAGTGCAGCTCTGAGGTATAATACAGGTTGTAACTCAGGATCAGTAATATAATGTATGTACACAGTGACTGCACCAGCAGAATAATGTGTGCAGCTCTGAAGTATAATACAGGATGTAACTCAGGATCAGTAATGTAATGTATGTACACAGTGACTGCACCAGCAGAATAGTGAGTGCAGCTCTGGAGTATAATACAGGATGTAACTCAGGATCAGTAGTGTAATGTATGTACACAGTGACTGCACCAGCAGAATAGTGAGTGCAGCTCTGGGGTATAATACAGGATGTAACTCAGGATCAGTAATGCAATGTATGTACACAGTGACTGCACCAGCAGAATAATGAGTGCAACTCTGGTGTATAATACAGGATGTAACTCGGGATCAGTAATGTAATTAATGTATACAGTGACTGCACCAGCAGAATAGTGAGTGCAGCTCTGGGGTATAATACAGGATGTAACTCAGGATCAGTAATGTAATGTATGTACACAGTGACTGCACCAGCAGAATAGTGCAGCTCTGGGGTATAATACAGGATATAACTCAGGATCAGTAATGTAATGTATGTACACAGTGATTGCACCAGCAGAATAGTGAGTGCAGCTCTGGGATATAATACAGGATGTAACTCAGGATCAGTAATGTAATGTATGTACACAGTGACTGCACCAGCAGAATAGTGAGTGCAGCTCTGAGGTATAATACAGGTTGTAACTCAGGATCAGTAATGTATGTACACAGTGACTGCACCAGCAGAATAGTGAGTGCAGCTCTGGGGTATAATACAGGAGGTAACTCCGGATCAGTAATGTAATGTCTGTAAGCAGTGACTGCACCAGCAGAATACTGAGTGCAGTTCTGGTGTGTAATACAGGATGTAACAGTAATATAATGTATGTACACAGTGACAGTATGTAGATAAAGGATTACCGTAAGTTATTTTTGTAATTTTTTAGCACTGACTTGTTTTTTATTTCCTGAACATATTGGGGGTTCACAATGACATTTAGGGTATGTGCACACGTTGCGGATTTTGCTGCGGATCCGCAGCGTTTCTGCAGCTGTAGGTCCGCAGCAGTTTCCCATGAGTTTACAGTTCAATGTAAACCTATGGGAAACCAAAAACGCTGTGCACATGCTGCAAAAAAAAACGCGCGGGAATGCAGCGGTTCACAATCCGCAGCGGTTCACAATCCGCAGCATGTCGCTTCTTTGTGTGGAATCGCGGCGATTCTGCACACATAGGAGTGCATTGATCCGCTTACTTCCCGCATGGGGCTATGCCCACCATGCGGGAAGTAAGCTGATCATGTGCGTATGGTACCCGGGGTGGAGGAGAGGAGACTCTCCTCCAGGCCCTGGGAACCATATTTGTGTAAAAAAAAAAAAAGAATTAAAATAAAAAATAATGATATACTCTCCTCTCAGCGCTGCACGCGGCCGTCCGGTCGCAGGGTTGCTATGCGAGCAGGGCCTGAGATGACGTCGCGGTCACATGACCGTTACGTCACGAAGGTCCTTCTTGCGTAGCATCTTTGGAACCGGACCACCGCGTGCTAGTATAACCATTTTTTTTATTATTTTTAACATTACTATTGATGCTGCATATGCAGCATCAATAGTAAAACAAGTGCAGGAGTAAACCCGCAGCAGAAACCGCAAGACAAACCGCGATAAATCTGCAGTGATAACCGCAGCGGTTTTGCCCTGCAGATTTATCAAATCCGCTGCGGAAGAACCCACAGAGGACCCTTCCTACGTGTGCACATAGCCTTAGTGATCGGCTCTGATGATGACTTTCTCCTGGAATCTCTGTGAAGTCTTCATGTTTGTTTTTGTTCTTTAAGTATTATTAACTTAGTGACAGAGCCAAATTTTTGAAATCTGACCAGTGTCACTTTATGTGGTAATAACTCTGGAATGCTTCAACAAATCCCAGTGATTTTGAGATTGTTTTTTCGTGACACATTATACTTTATGATAATGGTAAATTTATGTCAATATGTTTTGTGTTTATAAAAAATATCAAAAATTTGAGAAAAATGTTAAAAAATTTGCAATTTTCAAACTTTGAATGAATATCCATTTAATCCAGATGGTCATACCACAGCAAACCATTAATAAATAACATTTCCCACATGTCAGCATTACATCAGCACCATTTGTAAAATGTTATTTTATTTTGTTAGCATTTTAGGGGGTTTAAAAATGTAGCAGCAATTTTTCAAGGAAATTTACAAAATTAAATTTTTTAGGGACTTATCCATATTTGAAGTGACTTTAGTGGTCCCATATATTGGGAAACCCCCAAATGTGATACCATTTTAAAAACAGCACCCCTAGACATATTGAAAACTGCTGTCAGGTAGTTTATTAACCCTTCAGGTGCTTTAAAGGAATTAATGCAAAGTGGTATGACAGAAATGAAAATGTGTATTTTTACCACCTAAATGCCTCTAACTTCTGAACAGATTACTACAGCTGTCAGACTCTAAGGCCGCTATTTGGACGTGAATTGCCATGGCAAACATCAGGGCCACAAAATCATGATCTGAGGGCACCAGTTTAAATAGAGAGGAAGCCCCCACACTCTGTTAACCATTTATAATGATGTAGTCACTATTGACAGCAGCATCTAAGGGGTTAAATAGATTTGGAAGGTGCAAACACTGATCCTGGCTGATACAGCAAGTTGTCAGCTATAGTGCACAACCGACAGCTGCAGGATTGTCACCTGTATGGGGAGGCTATTCTCTTATATCTCAGGTCAGTTAAAAGACGTATTGGCTGTCATTAATGGGTTAAACACTGAGACATCTCAGCCCACTCCTGACCTTCTTGATCAAGTAAACCTTCTGCTCTGCTTATAAGATGTCATCTTCTTTGAACGTGACGACCTAAAAGAAAGTGTATGTGCATAACCTGTGCGCTGGGAGGAGATCCCTCCTCTTCTCGGACGGCTTCTTTTTACCAATGTTTCTATTCTTGGAATGTTATACTAACATTTGCTGATATTTCCAGGATGAATAAGGATTTGTAGCATCCACGTTTCGGAATGACAATAGAAAGTGTTTACAGCTCTGGAGAAATAACTTCAGAAAAAGCTTTAGAAAAAGTTTAAACCTCCAGAACTTCCCTGTGCTCTAGGGTCCCATTAATGAGGGCAAGTAGAAAGTGCTGGGTCCATTACAAATGTTTCATTTACCGTGACTACTCCCTATCGAATAGCATCCGGTGCAGACAGCCAAGCCCTCGGCCCTTCTCTCGTCAGGTCCATGGATGGAGGTTGCTACATCCTATCCGGACAGCAGGGTGCAGCGGGGATCGTGGTCTTCTGGCTGCGTCAGGGTCTCCCCTTCATACAGGATGGTTTCCTGACTATTGGGGTCCTGTTTTATTTTCTGTGCCTGTGGACCAGCTTGGCCCATGAAAAAAGCAATATCCAAGAATGAGCTAACCACACGCTTGAGTGCCCCCAAATCAAATTGGCAAAACTTCCAAAAACGCTGCCCAGTTTCATCCCGAAACAGTCATACATTTGCTGGTAGTCTTTCTGAAAAATAAGGTCAATCATGGCAAATTCAGGATTCCTCAGAAATTATGCTTGGGAGAGGGCAGAAAGCCATGTGTCCTTCCCCATGGACTACATGACCTGGAAGTAACTGTAAGCTCTTTACCAAAGGGCAGACACAGACCAATGAGGGCCCCTGTTCTAGACCAGTGGGCCCTTTGGAGAACAATAGGTCATCATAATGAACCCCTTTATGTGCTACTATGGAGGTGGTTTACTTCATCCACTCGTATGTCAACCCATTAACTGTAGTTACAAGACAAAACCTGCCATGTATTCCCCCTTATGTGGAAGAAACTTTTAGATACCCTTGGGTACTGGGGAAAACATACTACTAGTACCTCTGCACCCCCCATGGCTTTGGCAAAGCCCCCTCCTACCTTCCCTTGTCCAGTAGACCTTCTCTTTAAGCCCCAACATCCTTATTACTTTGGGACAACCTTGGAACGAGGATCAGGAATCTGACTGTGAAGAAAATGCTGATAGGCCCAATGGGCATTATTGGCCCTGATCAGCCACCGACAACCTAAACCCTATGGAAACAAATGCATGTAAAAGTCTCTCTTATTAAAATTGTACTCCTCCAATATTTTCCCGATGAAAGTTTTGGGGGATGAAAGTTGAATCTGCAAAAGGGCTCATTACCCCTCGCTACTAGGAACTGTGCCCCCAACCAAACAGCAGATAGAGATGTAGAAGGTGAACACAGTAAAGCTTTGGCTGATGGAGCCTCGCCGAGCCCTCCCTACTAGCATTTCCATACTTTGTGTGAGTCAGTCCATGATTTCTCCTCTCTTCACATTAACATAACACTTCATGTGTTTGTTGAAAATCTCTCTCTGCGCCTGAAGGTGTTTCAGTCTATGAAATGTGTGATTGATGGATGGCGGAGCCCCCGCAGATGCAGCAGCCTTGGTGGAGATTAGCTCAAGTGCAGCCCGGCTCATTAGTAGCAGCCCCTCCACCACATCGGCACACATTGGGTTATTGGTACAGGTTCTTTATATCGGGCTCGGTAATGAACAAAACACATTTTTTAATAAAATCAGCGAGAAATGTAAAAAAAAGAAAGCCACCATCGAGAGGATAGAGATAATATATCTGTACTGAGGAAAGGGAGGAATGCAATAAAAGCATGACCAATGTATCTGCCCAGTAGCGTGGAGGATAAGAATGCACATACAGTAGTGTATTGTATCATGTGTGATGGCATATCTGGGATTATTGTTATATTGTATCATGTATTATTTTGTATCACTCTGTTGCATCATGCATGATGATTGTATACTATTGTAGAGTATTCCATATTACTCCAGTCACCTCTTTAGATCGTGATCAGTAGGTATGACCGGACATATTTAGATAATTGTCGGCTAAACGATGGTTCCACCGTCTAAAGTCTCACCGGCTTTTCCATACACCGGAGCACTCACTGTGCCGAGGGCTCATGTTCTGTAGGAGAGAGCCACTGCCAGACTCCTCCTTTGCTGGCTTACCTCTAAGGGTATGTGCACACGTCAGGATTTCTTGCATAAATTTTTGCGTTTTTTGTGCGTTTTTTCCAAATGCATAGAATAGCGGGAAAAACGCGGAAAATCCGCAAAGTTAATGAACATGCTGCTTTTTTACGCATCATGTGCACAAAACATGCAGAATGTATTCTAAATGATAGGATGCATAATGTATGCATTTTTAATGAGTTTTTAAACGCGAAAAAACCTGAACGTGTGAGCATACCCTCAAGAACAAAAACAGTCTGAATTAGGCTGTCAATACAGGTGGGTTTGGTTCAATTCAGTCTAATGTGTATGGGTGACTTAAGACCCTGTAGGTTTGCAGCTGGACAGGTGCTGGATAGGAGATATATGTCACCAAGGTGATTAGCCTCTGTAATATAAACCTGTAAGTGCAGGCTTTTATACAGTGTGGAGAGGGTTTGCAATGGGTCCAGGTTTTAGGAATGGCCACAAGAGCTGGGTGGGACTGGATGTTTCCATATCTCCACCTCCAAGACTTTGAACAGCTGCTTTATTAATTGCAAACAGAAGAGGCAAGATCTCTGATATGCTGGCAGTCACTGCCAGAGTCTAAGTGTGGACCTAATTTGCAAACATGTGAGCTTGTACCTGCTATGGGATTTATTTTTATTTTTGGCACTTATGCCCAAGGAAGGCTATATTTGTTTGAGTGCTTTGAACAGTTTTGGACTTTGTATTAAACCTCACACTACTTGACACCAGAACCAGATCCCTTGCGGTAGTTTCTCATAGTGTGAGAAGGATAGGGGTGAGGATTAGTGGGATGTAGGGGGCGGGGAGGGCAAGATTTGGGGGATATGTTGCCAGCAGTGAGAATGAGAAGACAAAGGGAAAGCAGGTGGGTGATTTTGGTAGGTGATGTCTGAAGTTAAAGAGCAGGTCTGCGGATGAAGCGAGGTGGGCGGTGGGAGAGAGGGGGAGATAGTTATTTGGTTCGAGGGTGCAGGGGTTTGGGGTTAGCAAAGGAGAGTAAGGATTAGTAGGGCAAAAACAGTGAGGGCAAATGTGTGCATGGTTAAAGAGCAGGGGAAGAAAAGAGTGGCAAGTGAAATTAGAAGACAGGGATTAGTCTTACCGTCTGGCCGATTTCTGGACTATTTCTGATGATACACTTAAAAAGATGTCACTTTAAATGATGTCACATCTGACTAAAGTCAGATCTGACCAGCTCCATGCAACTTATACCATTCAAGTGTCCATGAAATTAAGCCAGGTGAGAGAGGAAGAAGGAGCAGGAGGACAGTGCACAGCAGGGGACAATTACCAGACTGCAGTTAAGGCTACTTTCACACTTCTGTCGGTACGGGGACAGAGTTTGGCGGACGCGATGCACAAAAAAAGTTACATGGAACTTTTTTGTGCCAACGGTCCGCCAAAACACGACGCATCCATCACATGACGGATGCGACGTGTGGCCATACATCGCAATGCGTCGCTAATGCAAGTCTATGGAGAAAAAACGCATCCTGTGGGCAACTTTGCAAGATGCGTTTTTTCTCCAAAATGACGCATTGCGATACATCACACGTGTGAAAGTAGCCTAATACAACATTTGACTACCATCAAAGATGAAGACAGAGGCAGGACAAGATCGAAAGATGGGGCTAGGTGTGAGGAGCACAGACATGTCAATATGCATTCAGAAACTTTTCAGTATGATACATGGAATTAAAGTCAGGGAAAAAGTAGCAGCGTACCAGGTAGAAGAGAGTGAGGGAAGTGCATGGGATTCAGGGGTGCAGTGGGTATTCCAGGTTAGGAGACAGTTTAGACGTACCTGTGGATGGAAGCAGATGGATCACGGCATGACAGCATGAAGGAGTATATACCATGGGTTACCATTGTGGTATATTTCTGATGATACACTTAAAAAGTTATATATTGTGTATTATACTATTATACATTGTGTATTATACTATTATATATTGTGTATTATACTATTATACATTGTGTATTATACCGTTATACATTTTGTATTATACTATGATATATTGTGTATTATGTTGTATTATATTATATACCATTGATTGCTGTGTTACTTTTATGTTGTATTACACTATTGCAGTGTGCAAATTGTCTCTTCAGAGAGGAAAAGGACTAGAACTCTAGTACCACCTATTGGAAGGAGCAATCCTATAATTCAATGTTGACCCTTTAACGAGCCTTGTCACATGACTTAGGATAAAAGCCAAACCATAATCTCAATTTGCAGACACTCTACTTTGAGGTACTGCCCCTCATCAGTACAAAGTGTGAGATCTGATTTGGCTGTATGAAAGGTGTCTGACCAGGATCCAAGAATTATCATTTCTCCGTGCGGAGAGTGACATGTTAAGCATGCAAGATGAGGAGACTTAAAGCTGCAATGCTCTTCTGGGAAATATGCAAATTGTCTCTTCAGAGAGGAAGAGGGCTGGAACTCTAGTGCCACCTATTGGAAGTAGCAATCTTAAAAGTCAATATCGACCCTTTAGTGAGCTTTGTCACATGACTTAGGATAAAAGCAGACCTGGACTGGCCATCTGGCAATTCTGGCAAATGCCTGAAGGGCCTGTCTGGTCATGAGCTGCCTTGTCTACTACACATTATTAACAGAATCGGAGTTCTCAAGATACCCTTACTGTTAAGAGTTGTCACGTATCCCAGAAGGCCACGGGTATCATTAGAAATATTGGTCTTGTTGAAAATCTTCCTTTCCTCCTTCCAGGCTAATATTAGTAATGTATCCCATCTGGTTCTTGGGGACGATGATAACATGGGCCTGTGTGATTTCAAATGCCAGGGCTGAATTTCAGCCTCAGTTCATAACCTGGTGGAAAATGATTGTCCTTGGTTAGATTTGAACCAATAACCCGAGCAATGGAAACCTACAATGCTAACCTGTCAGAATAATGTTTATTATTGTATATATTACAACTACTATGTACTACTGTTTATTGGTGCATGAGTCTCTGTCTCCAACAATAGTGTTATATTGTCAGTAATACATTATCTAAAAAAAAGAGTCCCACGACGTAACCGCTCACTAGTGTTGAGCATTCCGATACCGCAAGTATCGGGTATCGGCCGATACTTGCGGTATCGGAATTCCGATACCGAGTTCCGATATTTTTGTGATATCGGAATCGGAAGTTCCCAGTGTATGGTTCCCAGGGTCTGGAGGAGAGGAGACTCTCCTTCAGGCCCTGGGATCCATATTCATGTAAAAAATAAAGAATTAAAATAAAAAATATGGATATACTCACCCCTCCGGCGGCCCCTGGACCTTACCGATGTAACCGGGAGCCTCCGTTCCTAAGAATGAGGAGTTTAGGACCTGCGATGACGTCGCGGCTTGTGATTGGTTGCGTGAGCGGTCACATGAGCGGTCACGCCACCAATCACAAGCTGCGACGTCATCGCAGGTCTTTCACTCGCTCATTCTTAGGAACGGAGGCTGCCGGTTATAGCGGTTACTACCAGGGCGTGTCAGAGGGTGAGTATATCCATATTTTTTATTTTTATTCTTTATTTTACACATTAATATGGATCCCAGGGCCTGAAGGAGAGTTTCCTCTCCTTCAGACCCTGGGAACCATCCAGGATACCTTCCGATACTTGTGTCCCATTGACTTGTATTGGTATCGGGTATCGGTATCGGCGATATCCGATATTTTTCGGATATCGGCCGATACCATCCGATACCAATACTTTCAAAAATCGGAAGGTATCGCTCAACACTACCGCTCACTGTTCACACTGTGTGTAGCTGGAGCACATTCTGCTTTCACTTTACAAGCTGGCAGACGAGATGCTAAGATCCCGAGCTGTAAGAAATACCAGTTGTAAGCTGCTTTATCTTTGTTAATGAATAAATACTGTATATCTTCACTGTTGAACAGCTGGAATGAACACAGATTAATCCACTGCCAACATAACCACCCAGCCACCATGCTGTCCAAGAGCTGTTTACTGGCTAAGTCATGAAAATGACTTCCAACACCTATGAGGTTGTGAAAAGAGAAACTAGTTCCCATTGCAGCCACTCACTTCAATTTTTAAAGTGTGCCTGAGAGGTGGAATCTCAGCGTGCTCTGTCCTAGTTAAACCCATGACTTCAACAACATTACTAACCACTGAGCCACCATGCTGTGCAGGAGATTATTTACAGGTAGGTTATCAATATAACTACCAGCAGCAATGGCAAGATCATGAAAGAGAAAGCTAGATGCCCAAGGCGTCAAATCAGTTAATTGATTTTAATGTCTGAAGTGTACCTGAGAGACGGAATCTCATTATTGTTGGTCAGAGTTGAACCAATCAATCCATTGCTAACCATTGAGCCACTGTAATAGCTTGCAACAGCCACTCTATTACCCGGCAACTGCTACTGTGCTACACTATAAGCATCACCAAGCCACCACCATGCATCACTGTAGGAATCTATAAGCTCCCACTAAGTTTCACTGTAGACATCCCCAAGCCCCCCGCCATGTTTCACTGTAGGCAGAGTGTTCCATTCAGTGTATGCTTCATTTTTCCTCCTCCAAACAGTATATAATGACACTGACACTTGGGTTACAGCATAATGACACTAACACTTTGGGTACAGGGTACTGACACTGATACCTTGAATAGGGAGTAATGATGCTGACAATTACGGCACAGAATAATTACACACTGATTCTTGGCATACATGATAATGACACTGAAACTTGGGGTTCTCCTCTTTCTGGCAGGATGTTCATCTAGTTCTCATCATCCATTAGTGACAAGAGTGAAGAATGAAGCTACATTGTATCTCGTTGTTTGTACCTCCCCATACAGGTTTATGGTAAATCTTCTGATTTTTCTTCTCTGTAGTTTATGCTCGTCCTGGAGCCGGTCATACAGATGATGTGATAATCTCCTCTTTGACAATGATAACAATTATCAACAATCTGAATGTAGACAATTTATTTTTTGAGATGTGATTAGTGTTGAGCATTCTGATACTGCAAATATCGGGTATCGGCCGATATTTGCTGTATCGGAATTCCGATACCGAGTTCCGATATTTTTGCGATATCGGAAATCGGAATCGGAAGTGTGCGGTGCGTATGGTTCCCAGGGTCTGGAGGAGAGGAGACTCTCCTTCAGGCCCTAGGATCCATATTCATGTAAAAAATAAATAATAAAAATAAAAAATATTGATATACTCACCCCTCCGGCGGCCCCTGCTCTTAGCGGTGCCTCCGTTCCTAAGAATGCAGGGAGTGAAGGACCTTCGATGACGTCGCGGCTTGTGATTGGTCGCGTGAGCGGTCACATGAGTGGTCATGCGACCAATCACAAGCCGCGACGTCATCGAAGGTCCTTAACTCTGCATTCTTAGGAACGGAGGCAGACGCTTGGACCGGTGAGAGCCGGGGCCGTCGGAGGGGTGAGTATATCAATATTTTTTATTTTTATTCTTTATTTTATACATGAATATGGATCCCAGGGCCTGAAGGAGAGTTTCCTCTCCTTCAGACCCTGGGAACCATTCCGATATTTTGTGTCCCATTGATATGCATTGGTATCGGGTATCGGTATCGCCGATATCCGATATTTTTGGGATATCGGCCGATCCAATCTGATACCGATACCTTTGCATATCGGAAGGTATCGCTCAACACTAGATGTGATATTTATACGAGGTCGAGATCTATACTGTCCTGCAGTGCAGAAAATTATCTACTATAACAATATGTAGTATATAACCGCAGCTCACATGCAAAACCTGCACTGGATAATAAAGATATGGGACCGGCTGGACACGGTGGTGAACCGTCTACTGTCCCAGATCGAGGATAAAGCGGTGTCACGATCCATTTTTGGATTCCTGGCAGCTCTGATTCCACTTTGATTTAAATAGAGCTTTTTTTCTTTCAGGACCAGCGGGGATTAACCCCTTCACCCCCAAGGGTGGTTTGCACGTTAATGACCGGGCCAATTTTTACAATTCTGACCACTGTCCCTTTATGAGGCTATAACTCTGGAACGCTTTGACGGATCTTGGCGATTATGACATTGTTTTCTCGTGACATATTGTACTTCATGTTAGTGGTAAAATTTATTCGATATAACTTGTGTTTATTTGTGAAAAAAATGGAAATTTGGCGAAAATTTTGAAAATTTCGCAATTTTCCAACTTTGAATTTTTATGCCCTTAAATCACAGACATATGTCACACAAAATACTTAATAAATAACATTTCCCACATGTCTACTTTACATCAGCACAATTTTGGAACCAAAATTTTTTTTTGTGACGGAGTTATAAGGGTTAAAAGTTGACCAGCAATTTCTCATTTTTACAACACCATTTTTTTTTAGGGACCACATCTCATTTGAAGTCATTTTGACGGGTCTATATGATAGAAAATACCCAAGTGTGACACCATTCTAAAAACTGCACCCCTCAGGGTACTCAAAACCACTTTCAAGAAGTTTATTAACCCTTCAGGTGTTTCACAGGAATTTTTGGAATGTTTAAATAAAAATGAACATTTAACTTTTTTTCACACAAAATTTATTTCAGCTCCAATTTGTTTTATTTTACCAAGGGTAACAGGAGAAAATAGACCCCAAAAGTTGTTGTACAATTTGTCCTGAGTACGCTGATACCCCATATGTGGGTGTAAACCATTGTTTGGGCGCAGGGCAGAGCTCGGAAGGGAAGGAGCGCCATTTGACTTTTCAATGCAAAATTGACTGGAATTGAGATGGGACGCCATGTTGCATTTAGAGAGCCCTTGATGTGCCTAAACATTGAAACCCCTAACAAGTGACACCATTTTGGAAAGTAGACCCCCTAAGGAACTTATCTAGATGTGTGGTGAGCACTTTGACCCACCAAGTGCTTCACAGAAGTTTATAATGCAGAGCCGTAAAAATAAAAAATCATATTTTTTCACAAAAATGATCTTTTCACCCCCAATTTTTTATTTTCCCAAGGGTAAGAGAAGAAATTGGACCCCAAAAATTGTTGTGCAATTTGTCCTGAGTACACTGATACCCCATATGTGGGTGTAAACCATTGTTTGGGCGCAGGGCAGAGCTCAGAAGGGAAGGAGCGCCATTTGACTTTTCAATGCAAAATTGACTGGAATTGAGATGGGACGCCATGTTGCGTTTGGAGAGCCCCTAATGTGCCTAAACATTGAAACCCCCCACGAGTGACACCATTTTGGAAAGTAGACCCCTTAAGGAACTTATCTAGATGTGTGTTGAGCACTTTGACCCAACAAGTGCTTCACAGAAGTTTATAATGCAGAGCCGTAAAAATAAAAAATCATATTTTTTCACAAAAATGATCTTTTAACCCCCATTTTTTTATTTCCCCAAGGGTAAGAGAAGAAATTAGACCACAAAAGTTGTTGTGCAATTTGTCCTGAGTACGACGATACCCCATATGTGGGTGTAAACCATTGTTTGGGCACATAGCAGAGCTCAGAAGGGAAGAAGCGCTATTTTACTTTTCAATGCAAAATTGACTGGAATTAAGATGGGATGCCATGTTGCGTTTGGAGAGCCCCTGATGTGCCTAAACATTAAACCCCCCCACAAGTGACACCATTTTGGAAAGTAGACCCCCTAAGGAACTTATCTAGATGTGTTTTGAGAGCTTTGAACCCCCAAGTGTTTCACTACAGTTTATAACGCAGAGCCGTGAAAATAAAAATTATTATTTTTTTTCACAAAAATGATTTTTTAGCCCCCAGTTTTGTATTTTCACAAGGGTATCAGGATAAATTGGACCTCAAAAGTTGTTGTCCAATTTGTCTGGAGTACGCTGATACCCCATTTGTGGGGGGGGACCACTGTTTGGGCGCATGACAGAGCTCGGAAGGGAAGGAGCGCCATTTGGAATGCAGACTTAAATGGATTGGTCTGCAGGCGTCACGTTGCATTTGCAGAGCCCCTGATGTACCCAAACAGTACAAACCCCCCACAAGTGACCCCATATTGGAAACTAGACCCCCCAAGGAACTTATATAGATGTGTTGTGAGAACTTTGAACCCCCAAGTGTTTCACTACAGTTTATAACGCAGAGCCGTGAAAATAATTTTTTTTTTTTTTCACAAAAATGAAATTTAGCCCCCAGTTTTGTATTTTTACAAGGGTATCAGGATAAATTGGACCCTAAAAGTTGTTGTCCAATTTGTCCTGAGTACGCTGATACCCCCTATGTGGGGGGGAACCACTGTTTGGGCGCATGACAGAGCTCGGAAGGGAAGGAGCGCCATTTGGAATGCAGACTTAAATGGATTGGTCTGCAGGCGTCACGTTGCATTTGCAGAGCCCCTGATGTACCCAAACAGTACAAACCCCCCACAAGTGACCCCATATTGGAAACTAGACCCCCCAAGGAACTTATCTAGATGTGTTGTGAGAACTTTGAACCCCCAAGTGTTTCACTACAGTTTATAACGCAGAGCCGTGAAAATAAAAATTATTATTTTTTTTCACAAAAATGATTTTTTAGCCCCCAGTTTTGTATTTTCACAAGGGTATCAGGATAAATTGGACCCTAAACGTTGTTGTCCAATTTGTCCTGAGTACGCTGATACCCCCTATGTGGGGGGGAACCACTGTTTGGGCGCATGACAGAGCTCGGAAGGGAAGGAGCGCCATTTGGAATGCAGACTTAAATGGATTGGTCTGCAGGCGTCACGTTGCATTTGCAGAGCCCCTGATGTACCCAAATAGTACAAACCCCCCACAAGTGACCCCATATTGGAAACTAGACCTCCCAAGGAACTTATCTAGATGTGTTGTGAGAACTTTGAACCCCCAAGTGTTTCACTACAGTTTACAACGCAGAGCCGTGAAAATAAAACATATTTTTTTTCCCACAAAAATGATTTTTAGCCCCCCAAATTTTTATTTTCCCAAGGATAACAAGAGAACTTGGACCCCAGAAGTTGTTGTTCAATTTGTCCCAAGTACGCTGATACCCCATATGTTGGGGTAAACCCCTGTTTGGGCACACGGGAGAGCTCGGAAGGGAAGGAGCACTGTTTTACTTTTTCAACGCAGAATTGGCTGGAATTGAGATTGGACGCCATGTCGCGTTTGGAGAGCCCCTGATGTGCCTGAACAGTGGAATCTCCCCAATTCTACCTGAAACCCTACCCCTAACCTCACCCCTAACCGTTTACTGAACATTTTCTGACAGTCATAAGTGCCACGTATATAAGTGCCACGTATTTAAGAGCCACGTATTTAAGTGCCACGTATTTAAGTGCCACGTATTTCAGTGCCACGATATTTCAGTGCCACGATATTTCAGTGCCACGTATTTCAGTGCCACGTATTTCAGTGCCACGTATTTCAGGCACTGAAAAATACGTGGCACGTAAATACGTGGCACGTAAATACGTGGCACGTAAATACGTGGCACTTAAATACGTGGCACTTAAATACGTGGCCACTGAAATATCGTGGCACTTATATACGTATATACGTATATAAACGTATATTTCAGTGCCACGTATTTCAGTGCCACGTATTTCAGGTTAGGGGTAGGGTTAGGGGTAGGGTTAGGGTTTTTTGTTTTTTTCTTGTTTTCTTGTGTTTTTCTATAAAAATGCATGCGTTTTACCGCGTTTACATGCATTTTTTCACACATGTGGTTTTTTTAAAAAACGCATGCAGATAAAAACGCAAGTGTGAAACCAGACTAAAAGACGCTTTTTATAGCAAAAAAGTTTTTGTGTCTCCACATTTTGAGACCTATAATTTTTCCACATTTTGGTCCACAGAGTCATGTGAGGTTTTTTTTTTTTTGCGGGACGAGTTGACGTTTTTATTGGTAACATTTTCGGACACGTGACCATTTTTTATCACTTTTTATTCCGATTTTTGTGAGGCAGAATAACCAAAAACCAGCTATTCATGAATTTCTTTTGGGAGAGGCGTTTATACCGTTCTGCGCTTGGTAAAATTGATAAAGCAGTTTTATTCGTCGGGTCAGTACGATTACAGCGATACCTCATTTATATCATTTTTTTATGTTTTGACGCTTTTATACGATAAAAACTATTTTATAGAAAAAATAATTATTTTGGCATCGCTTTATTCTGAGGACTATAACTTTTTTATTTTTTTGCTGATGATGCTGTATGGCGGCTCGTTTTTTGCGGGACAAGATGACGTTTTCAGCGGTAACATGGTTATTTATATCCGTCTTTTTGATCGCGTGTTATTCCACTTTTTGTTCGGCGGTATGGTAATAAAGCGTTGTTTTTTGCCTCGTTTTTTTTTCTTTTTCTTACGGTGTTTACTGAAGGGGTTAACTAGTGGGCCAGTTTTATAGGTTGGGTCGTTACGGACGCGGCGATACTAAATATGTGTACTTTTATTGTTTTTGTTTGTTTTTTTTAGATAAAGAAATGTATTTATGGGAATAATATTTTTTTTTTTATTATTATTTATTTAGGAATTTTTTTTTTTTTTTTTTACACATGTGGAAATTTTTTTTTTTACTTTTTTACTTTGTCCCAGGGGGGGACATCACAGATCGCAGATCTGATAGTGTGCACAGCACTATCAGATCTGCGATCATACTTTCATCGGAGCAGGCTGCAGCTTTCATCTGCAGCCTGCTCCGACCCGGAAGTGCTCCCTGCAGGACCCGGATACAGCCCCTCGGCCATTTTGGATCCGGGGCGTGCAGGGAGAAGACGTTCGGTACGAGGTGAGTACATCACCTTGTACCGATCGTCTCAGGGAAGCCCGCAGGGAGCCCCCTCCCTGCGCGATGCTTCCCTGTACCGCCGGTACACCGCGATCATGTTTGATCGCGGTGTGCCGGGGGTTAATGTGCCGGGGGCGGTCCGTGACCGCTCCTGGCACATAGTGCCGGATGTCAGCTGCGATATGCAGCCGACACCCGGCCGCGATCGGCCGCGCTCCCCCCGTGAGCGCGGCCGATCGCGTATGACGTACTATCCCGTCGGCGGTCATGGGTGCCCACCCCACCTCGACGGGATAGTACGTCAAATGTCGGGAAGGGGTTAATGTCAGTTTCCATTGCTGGAACCCTGCTGCAACTGCAGAGTGGCTAGGTCATCTGATGTGAGTGGTGACCACCCACATCATCCTTTAAATAGTCACCTGATGCATCAGCTGCCTGTTGGTGATAGAGCATTGAATATTGACCAAGCCTGGAGGAAGGAGCTCTCTGGCTGCTGTGGTGTTTCAGCTATTTTCGTGATCTGGGTGCCTTTCTTCTGCTGTGCAGTGCTTTGCAGCGGAGAAGGCTATTAAGCTAAGTTTTGTGTTTTTATCCTTGCCTTTCTCATGTTTGTCACTGTCCCTTGTGTCGTTCCATCTGCAGTGATGAGGCTACCACCTTTGCCTGTCAGTGCACTAACCAGGGCAGTGCTAGGTGACAGTGAGGATGAGGTTCCTGATGGCGATGGGGGGAAGGACCCACTTAAGGGACTGCAGAGTCAGTCTCAGGTTTGAGCAGGAGGTGTCCATCCCTCATTTCCCCATCAGTAGGGCCTTCCTCTCCCCATCCGCCGAGCTACCCCCTGTGGGGTCACTACACATCGTGACAGGCGGCCACAGGCCACAGGGCTTTGTACATGGCATCATACATATGCATTTGCAGGACTGGATTGCTTGAAATAAATATGGCAAAAATGGTAAACTGGGAAGGAATACCCATTTAATCATTTAATTATTGTAATATCAAAAGTTCTGTAGCTTTCTCATAATCTCTGCTTCAATCCTATCTGTCTATAATGCTTCCATCACCCATCTACATCTCCTATCATCCATCCATCTTATGGAGCACAGTGCAGCTGTAGAGGACCTGATTGTCGTCTCTCGAGGCTCGTTTCGTCTTCTTTCTCCCAGTTTCTCTTTGCTTCTCTTGGCACCGCTGGGCATAAACACGACTGATGGAGATGATCTTGTTGAAGATGCTTCACACCTCTTTCCTGTTCATTACATGCGCTGTGTTGTGTACACGCTGCAGCTGGCAATAAGAGATAGTCTGCAAGTGGGACATGCTGGAACTCTGATTGGCAACATGAGGAAATCGTCCTTTGCTGCCAGAACCCCTAAAATTTATTCCATCTTGAAGAGACGAGCTGGAAAAAGGGCAACTGTGGATCAAGCCACACACTGAGCTGAAACCCTTCCTTGTAGATATGGCCAACCCTCAGGTAACACTTCATGAAGGTCAATGGACATAGGTGGCTGACTTGAAGGAAATGCTTCATCACCCACTTACAGTGACTAACAAGTTAATAGCTGAGGGTTTAACTCCTGGCATTTTTATAAAGGAGTGGAAGAGCTTGTTGTTTTGCCCGTACCAAAGAGGAGGTTTAATCACAGATGGCATTGCTGCTTCAATGAAACAGAGAGAGTAACTCTATTAGAAAATAAAATTCTTCTGGCAGCTGTTTATGTGGACCCGAGTCATCGTATATTGCTGGATGATCAACAGCTTTCTAAAGGAAAAGATGCTCTGACTGAGGTAGCAGTTAGGATGAGCTACAGGACGGCCAAGAGCAAGAGGACTCTGGTCCTGCCAGTGCTGCTGCTGCTGTTCCTTCATCCTCATCAGATGAGTTTGATTTCGAAAAGTATTTGGAAGACATAAGGCAGTCAAAGCGTCGCCACAGGAAAAAAGATTCCACTCCCATAGAAAACAGATTGACCATATTTCAGCAAAATTTTTCACCTGCTCGCAAAAAAGTAGAAGAGTTCAATTGTTCATCAAAACTGACTGTGCACGAGGCTATTCCTTTCCACCCTGAAATTGTTAGAGATGTTTCCCATGTGGTTACTGCTTTGCCACCAACCCAAGTTAGTGTAGGGAGGTTGTTCTCTAGCTTTAAAATAATTAGGTCAGATGTGAGGTCATCCATGAAGGAGGATCTGATGGAGGTGATACTATTTCTCAGAACAAATTCATAGACTGCACAAATGCTGTTCAGTACGTTTTTGTTTAAAACTGTGTTTTTCCACTTACTGCATAGTGTAAAATAAATTGTAAATATGCAAAAGTTTTTTTGTTTTAAAGTTGTATTCCAATAAATATATTTTGTGTTCTATCTAAATAGCTTGATTATTGTATCATAATAATGATTACATGCCTGATGTTACCATTTTACTACAGTAATTTTATCACTTAAACTTAAACATGAGCCATGTATGAGGAAGTCGAAGTCGTGGAAATTGAGGAGTCAGAGTTGGAGGTTTGGCTTACCGACTCCACAGCCCTGATTTTGTGTGACTGTGTTCTGAAGACAGACCTGTAGGAGATATGACCCCTGATGGGTGCAGCGATGTCTGTAAAGTACTGTACAATCAATATGCTTATTTATTATATTTTATAACAACGGTCTCACTTTGCAGACATTATTTCCCGGTCAGGACTCGCATCCTATCAGTATGTCTTTGGAAGTGGAGCTGCTCATAATCTGCTCCATTCATTGTGTATGGGACTGTCTGAGAATGCAGAGCTCCTTTATTTCCAGACAGTCCCATAGACAATGAATACAGTGGAGGATAAGTCTGCGCACCACAGCTCCATTCATTGTTAATGTGACCATCTGGGAAAGCAGAGCTCCATTATTTCCAGACAGTCCCATAGACAATAAATGCAGTGGAGGATAAGCTCGCTCACCTCTGCTACATTCAATAATAGGATGAATTTACGACACTTGTACACCGAGCTTTGGGGACTGTGTCATGGAGATTATTATGTGATGTTTTCTAGTATGGGGACGTGTCAGAAATGTCCCAGAGTGAACGGCTGCCCTCGCCGGTCTCTTGTTTGAGAACACAGAGACTAAAAGCCTTTTGTTTCCATCTCATAGATCGGTGCACAGCCTGCTGTTGCTGGTGGTTAAGCACCCATGGGGCAGCATGGTAGCACTGTTGCTTTCTTTTTCTTGTTGCTGTTTTCATTGGTTCAGCTCTGACCAAGAACAATGAGATTCCTCCTCTCAGACATATCTCAGAAAATGAAATCAGTGACAATAAGGGAACCTGCTCTTTCTTTTTATGATGGGTACTGATAGGCATATTGATGACCGAGCCATCAGGTAATTCTCGGGTAGCACAGTGGCTTGGTGGATAGCTCGATTACCATTCAACTCTTGGGTCTTCAGTTCATTTCTGACTAAGGTCTGAGTAATTCTACTTCAGTTGTACTTTAGAAATTGCCGATGGACCTGCTCTAGTTTTCCCTGATCTTCCCATTGGTGCTGCGATACATATCAATGATTTTGCTAAATGTCATCTTCCAAGCAGCACGTTGGCTGAGTGGAAAGCACTGAAGCTTTGCAGCATGGGAGTCCAGGGTTCAAATCCCACCATGAGAAATTGCAAATAGACCTGATCTTCCCATTGGTGCTAGTAGTAGTATCAATAACTTTGCCGAAGGTTATTTTCTGAGCAGCACGGTGGCCACATGGAAAGGACTGGTGCTTTGCAGCATTGGAGTCCATGGTTGAAATTCCACTATGAGAGCTTGCATATATACCTGTTCTAGTTTTTAGTGATCTTCCCATTGGTGCTGGTAGTAATATCAATGACTTTGCCAAAAGTTATTTTCAGAGCAGCTTGGTGGCCCAGTGGAAAGCACTGGTGCTTTGCAGCATGGGAGTCCATGGTTCAAATCCCGCCATGAGAAATTGCGTATTGACCTGCTCTAGTTTTTCCTGATCTTCTCATTGGTGCTGGTAGTAATATCAATGACTTTGACAAAGGTTAATCTCCGAGCAGCATGGAGGCCCAGTAGAAAGTGCTGGTGCTTTGCAGTATGGGTGTCCATGGTTCAAATCCCACCTTGAGAAATTTCAAATGGAACTGCTCTAGATTTTCCTGATCTTCCCATTGGTGCTGGTAGTAATATCAATGACTTTGCCAAATATTATTTTCTGAGCAGCAGGGTGGCCCTGAGGAAAGCGTAGGTGCTTTGCAGAATTGGATTCTATGGTTCAAATTCCACCATGAGATATGGACATTCTCTACTGTTTTCTGATTTTCGACCATTGCATATGGACATTCTCTACTGTTTTCTGATTTTCTCATTGGTGCTGGTAGTAATATCAATGCCCTTGTCACATATTGTCTTTAGAGCAGCAAAGTGGCCCAGTGGAAAGTGCTGGTTGTTTGCAGCATGGGAGTCTGTAGTTCTAGTCCAACCATGAGAAATTGCAAATTGACCTGCTCTTGCTTTTCCTTATCTTCTCATTGGTCCTGGTAGTAATATCAATGACTTTGCCAAAGGTTATCCTATCTTCAGCGTAGCACGGTAGCCCAGTGGAAAGGACTGGTGCTATACAGCATGCAAGTCCATGGTTCTGATCCCATCATGGACAACATCTGCAAGGAGTTTGTATGTTCTCCCTGTGCTCAGGTGGGTGGCCACCCATGCTTCAAAGACATACAGGTAAGGTCCAGAGATGGAAGTGTTGTGGGTAATTATGTGTCACCTGTGCATTGTCCAGGAGGGCTGCTTGCCTGTCTCCTCCCTTTGGGCAAGTATCCTGATTGGATCAATGTTCTTACACTATTAGTAACATTGATTTGTATATAAGCAGCTCAGTGCAATGAGCTGTGAAAAGGAGTTTTTGGACTTAGTAAAAATTTTCCCCCTTTCCTCAGTATCATTTCAATAAATCCTGACTTTCCTCTAACCTTAAGAAACTCAGGATAGGCACTGTTCACCTTATTGACACAGATAACACCATAGCACTTCCCTCTACCTGCATGTCTTTGGAGAATCAGTGGCAGACCACCTGAGCACAGGGAGAACATACAAACTCCTCGCAGATGTCATCTCATGGTGGGATTAGAACCCTGGACTCCCATGCTGCAAAGCACCAGTCCTTTCCACTTGGCTACCATGCTGCTCAGAAGATCAATTTTGGCAAAGTCGCTGATATTACTACCAGCACCAATGAGAAGATCAGGAAAAAGTAAAGCAGGTCCATTTGCAATTCCCCATAGTGAGATTAGAACCCATAACTTTCATGTTGTAAAGCACCAGTGATATCCACTGGGCCACTTCAAATCCCCCATGAGAAACTGCACATGGACCTGTTCTAGTTTTTCCTGATCTTCCCATTGGTGCTGGTAGTAATATCAATGACTTTGCCAAAAATAACGTTCCAAGCAGCACGGTGGCCGGGTGGAAATCGCTGATGCTTTTCAGCGTGAGAGTTCTGAGTTCTAATCCCACCATGGGAAATTATAAATGGATGTGCTCTAATTTTTCCTGATCTTCTCATTGGTGCTTGTAAGTAATGTCAATGACTTTACCAAAGGTTATCCTCTCTTCTGAGATGCACGGTAGCCCAGTGGAAAGGACTGGTTCTTTGCTGCATAGGAGTCCAGGGTTCTGATCAGGGGTGGATTATAATAGGGTCAATCTGGGCGGTGATGTCGGGGGGCCCTGGGCTACCACTCAGATTGCCCGCTGCCATCAGGGCATTATTGCCCTGACTGGCATGTGGGCAGAGAGGGGGCCCGCATCGGGCAATCCGGGCAGGCCAGAATGCTGGACACTGTCTGTGGGCAATATGCTGGCCACACTGGGGCAGATTGGTGGACACACTGGGGGTAATATGCTCGACACACTGGGGGCAGGACTGGAGGCATGGGCAGAATGTAGATACGGGGCATGATTAGAGACACGGGGCAGAATATAAGACATGGGGCAGGATGGATATGATGGAGACAGATGGGGCAGGATGGGGAGATCATATGGGGTAGAATGGATACTCATGAGGGCAGGATGCAAGAACATATGGCTGGAGCCAGGAATGAGATAAACGGGGCCAGGATGGGGAATATTAAGGGATATGTTACTGTGTAGAGTGACACTATATCGCCTCTTTTTCTTCATGTGGTGTAATGTAGAAGTTGTGAAAAATTAAGTAATGTGTTCTGCAAGCGGAGCTTGAGATAACTGTGTTATTTCCTGCAGAGACGAGTCCTGGCTGGATGAAGTGATGGCGGTCTGTGCTGGATGAAAGATGAAGGACTTCACCTAGAGACGTCACTGGTGAGTCAGTGTGTTACCTATACACTGACACTATACACTGTATACTATATACAGAGCTCCTGTGTATAATGTCACCGGTGATCACTGTATAACCTCTACACAGACACTGCATACTAAGTACAGATCTCCTGTGAATACTGGCACTTATGGTGATAGTATTGTGTTTTGTTTTTTTTTATTACTGATGAGTATTGTAGTATTCAGTCACTATGTTGTGGTAATATGTGGTCTGGAAATGGTGTTGCGTATTCGTCCCTTGTATGTGCTATTTGGTCACCAAGTGGTGGCAATATGTGGTCTTGCCATGGTGTAGCGGTATTTGTTCCTTGTATGTGATATTATTCGATCACTGTGGTTGTAATTTGTGGTCTGGTCATGGTGCGGTGGTATTTGTTCCTTGTATGTGATATTGGTCATTTTAAAAATTGAAAAATAAATCATAATATACCTAAATTGTATTGCATATTTTAACAAATATTTAATAGGTTACAGTAGAGTAGGGCCCCGCCATTTTTCTGGAATAATCTGGTTCAGGTATCACATGACCCCCGTCACATGACCGGGGGGCCCACAGTGTCTGAACAGCCCGGGGCCCTGGCTACCCTTAATCCACCCCTGGTTCTGATCCCACCATGGATGACATCTGCAAGGAGTTTGTATGTTCTCCCTGTGCTCAGGTGGTCTGCCACCCATGCTCCAAAGACATACAGGTAGAGGGAAGTGCTGTGGTGTTACCTGTGTCCATCAGGTAAACAGTGCCTATCCTGTGTTTCTGAGGATTGCAGGAAAATCAGGATTTATTGAAATGATACTGAGAAAAGGGGGAAAAAAAATTCCTAAGTCCAAAAACTCCTTTTCACAGCTCAGCTTCTGATATACAAATCAATATGTTACTAATTGTGTCAGAACAGTGATCCAATCTGGATGCTTGCCCAGGGGGGGTGGGGGGCAGGCATGCTACCCTCCTGGACACTGCACAGGTGACACATCATTAGCCACAGCACTTCCATCACTGGACCTTACCTGTATGTCTTTGGAGCATGGGTGGCCACCAACCTGAGCACGGGGAGAACATAGAAACTCCTTGCAGATGTCATCCATGGTGGCATCAGAATCCTGGACTCCCATGCTGCAAAGCACCAGTCCTTTCCACTGGGCTACCGTGCTGCTCGGAAGATAACATTTGGCAAAGTCATTGATATTACTACCAGCACAAATGAGAATATCAGAAAAGAGTAGAGAATGTCCATACGCAATTTTTCATGGTGGGATCTGAACCATGGAATCCAATTCTGCAAAGCACCAGCGCTTTCCTCGGGGCCACCTTGCTGCTCCGATTTGGCAAAAGTCATTGATATTACTACTAGCATCAATGGGAAGATCAGGAAAAACTAGAACAGGCCCATTTGCAATTTCTAATGGTGGGATTTGAACAGTGGACTCCCTTGCTGCAAAGCACCAGCCCTTTCCACTGGGCCAACGTGCTGCTCAGAAGATAACCTTTGGCAAAGTCATTGATATTACTACCAGCACGAATAGGAAGATCAGGAAAATGTAGAGAATTTCCATTTGAAATTTCTCATAGTGGGATTTGAACCATGGATGCCAAGCACCAGCACTTCTACTGGGACTCCATGCTGCTCGAAGAATAACCTTTAGCAAAGTCATTGATATTATTACCAGCACCAATGAGAGGATCAGAAAAGAGTACATAAGGTTCATTTGCAATTTCTAATGGTGGGATTTGAACCGTGGACTCCCATGCTGCAAAGCACCAGTGCTTTCCACTGGGCCACCGTGCTGCTCTGAAGATAACTTTTGGCAAAGTCAATGATATTACTGCCAGCACCAATGAGAGCAGGTAAAACTAGTGCAGGTCCATTTGCAATTTCTCATGGTGGGACTAGAATCCCGGACTCTCATGCTGCAAAGAACCAGAGCGTTCCATGGGGCCACCGTGACGCTCAAGAGGAAAAACTTGGCAAAGGCATTAATATTACTACCAGCACCAATGGGAAGATCAGTAAAAACTAGAGCAACCCAATATGCAATTTCTCATGGTGGGATTTGAACCATGGACTACCAAGCAGCAAAGCACCATAGGTTTTCCCTGGCACACTGTGCTGCTCAGAGGGTTGATTTTAGTAAAGGCATTGATATTACTACCAGCACCAATGAGAAGCTCAGGAAAAATTATAGCTGGTCCATATGCAATTTTTCATCCTTGCAGATATCATCCATGGTGGGACTAGAATCCTGGCTCCCATGCTGCAAAGCACCAGCGCTTTCCACTGGGCCATTGTGCTACTCGGATGACAACCTGTAGCAAAGTCATTGATATTACTACCAGCACCAATGAGAAGATCAGGAAAAAAATGCTTATGTCCATATGCAATGTCTCATGGCAGGATTTGAACCATGGACTCCCATGCTGCAAAGCACCAGTGCTTTTCACTGTGCCACCGTGCTACTCAGAAAATAACTTTTGGCAAAGGCATTGATATTACTACCAGCACCAATGAGAAGATCAGGAAAAGGTAGACAAGGTCCACATGCAATTTCTCATGGTGGGATATGAACTATGGACTCCCATGCTGCAAAGTATTAGTGCTTTCAACTGAGCCACCGCACTGCCTGAGAGCTTCATGGTAGCTAGGTCATCAATATGTCTATCAGTGCCCACCGACAGGTCATGAAAATGTAGAGCAGGTCTATTTGCAATTTCTAAATTACAACTGAGAGGTAGAATTACTCAGACCTCAGTCAGAACTGAACTAAGGACTCAAGCATTGAAAAGTAATCGAGCTAACTACTGAGCCACCAGGCTGCCTGAGAGTTTCATGATGGCTGGGTCATCAATATGTCTATCAGTGGCCATTGACAGGTCATGAAAAACTAGAGCGAGTCCATTTGCAATTTCTAAAGCACAACTGAGAGGTAGAATTACTTTGATCTTAGCCAAGATTGAACTAAGGACCCAAGCATTGAAAGGTAATCGAGCTAACCACTGAGTCATCAGGCTGCCTGAGAACTTCATGATGGCTAGGTCAGCAACATGCCTATCAGTACCCACCGACAGGTCATGAAAAGGAAGAGCAGGTTCCCTTGTGGTCACTGATTTCATTTTCTGAGATGTGTCTGAGAGGAGGAATCTCACTGTCCTTGGTCAGAGCTGAACTAATGAAAACAGCAACAAGAAAAAGAAAGCAACAGTGTTACCATGCTGCCCCATGGGTGCTTAACCACAAGCAACAGCAGGCTGTGCACCGATCTATGAGATGGGAACAAAAGGCTTTTAATCTCCGTGTCCTCAGACAAGAGACCAGCGAGGGTGGCCATTCACTGTGGGACATTTCTGACACGTCCCCATACTAGAAAACATCACGTAATAATCTCCATGACACGGTATTCAGAGCTCAGTGCACAAGTGTACTAAATCCCTCCCATTCTTGAATGGAGAAGAGGTGCATGGGCTTATCCTCCACTGCATTCATTGTCAATGGGACTGTCTGGAAATAATGGAGCTCTGCTTTCTCAGATGATCACATAAACAATAATTGGAGTGGAGTATCAGTAGCTTCACTTCCAAAGACATACTGATAGGATGTGAGTCCTGACGGGGCAATAATGTCTTCAAAGTGAGACCGTTCTTATGAAGCATAATAATTAAGGATATTGATTGTACAAGTACTTTACAGATATCACTGCAGCCATCAGGGGTCATATCTCCTACAGGTCTGTCTTCAGAACATGGGAGGAAACCAGAGGCATAGCTAGGGTTTTGGTTCAGGGGGGGCGAAGCTTCTGAGTGGGCCCCTAACCAGGTAACCTTGATTACAACTCGGTGACGCAGCCTAAGGCCGGGGTCACACTAGAGAGGAATACGGACGAGCGAGAGGCGTAAAAATAACGCATTGCACACGGACCAATGATTCTCTATGGGGCAGCTCCCATCAGCCGTATATTTCTCGGCCATATTTTACGGGCAAAGAGAATCGCAGCATGCTGCGTTTGTCAGCGTATTGCGCAAAAAATCCGCCAATCAAAGTCTATGTGGGGGAGAAAAATACGGATTACACACGGACCATGTTGCGAGAAATATGCAAGACAGACTTTTCCAGGTGACAGGAAATGTGCCAAGCCTTCAATCAGGAAGCTTAGACATGCTAATTAGCTTAAAAAGCCAGACAGACATCCCAGAAGTACACCGCACGGCTCCACGGACTCTCCTGCAGCATGGCTTCGCTAATTGATGTCGAAATGCTGCTGGTCCTGGTGCAAGAGAGGCCAGTAATCTGGGATCAGAGAGATGCCCATTATTCCAACCGGGCCAGAAAAGAGGCGGCATTGAGGAGCATATGTGGCCTCCTTTTTGATGATTTTGGACAGCGGCCACGTGAGGGATAGCAGCAAATAAGTTCACTCATGTTTCTCAAATAATATTATAAACTGCAGTAACTAACATGTTTACACACTATCCCCTTAAATCCTATTGTGATGTTTGTAATTTTATTACTGAAGATATTTTTTTAAAAATCCAGCTTACTAGGCCACATTAATATGAAAAATCACTGACACCTTGTTGTACCACTGTGCACAATGGCCTTATACATTGTTTTCTTCTCTGTCATTGCAGTGGAAGATGTTATGAGACGGTGGCGCAGCATAAGGGACCAGTACAGGAGGGAAAGACAGCAGCGGGCCAGGAGTGGTGCATCTGCTCCTACCAAGAGGAAATATATATATTACGACCGGCTGTCATTTCTGGATCCCAGTATGGATCTGAGACCGTAAGTACAAACCTCACACATATGTATTTAATGCTCATATATTAAATTTGATTTTATTATTGTCATACTTTCATAACAGAACTCAGTCCAGCCTCAATGAGAGGGAGACCGGCTCCGACTCTGAGGCTGTGATTGATCCGGTCGGGGAAGGTGAAGAGGTGGCTGACCCATCTTCTGATCCTTCCAGGTCCATCCCTCCTGGTCCATCTTCTGCTGCACCACATGCTCCGCCAACAACTGGCCTAGATGCTGCACCACCACCCACAGCTGCACCAGCTCCAGTCAGCCAGGAAGATCCTGGGAACAGCAGCAGCCCGACTGTCCCACTGGAGGCCTCCCCACAGCCTACTGTTAGTTCTCACCGTGGCAGCAGAAGGAGAGAGCTATTGGAAAGCAGGAGGCATGTGGATAGTGGTGTCCTAAATTATCTTGCCAGGGCTGCTCAGTATGAGGGTGAGGAGGCATATTTGCGCAGCCTGGCCTGGTACCTCCGTCCCCTACCCTGTGAGGTGAGGCTACGTGTGAGAGGGTGCTTTCAGATCCTTCTTGAATCATGCACCCCCCCAGTAGCCCTTATGAATTATTTGAATACTTGGAGAGGTGGCAGCTGTTACCCTGTAACCTCATGCGTCTTAAAACAACCCAACAAGTGCATGCCCAAGAGGGATCTGATGCACCTCATACACCTGAGGTGTGTCTACACCTCAACCCTTTCCCCCCCAAAACCAACCATTGCCACAAAATATCCAAATGCCATCCTACCAGCAACCTTCCCAATATGGCCACTTGTACAGACCCAGATTTGGAGGCTGGTCCCAACCTGGGTTTGGACGACATGGCCATATTGGGGGGGAGGGGTATGAGTCACATGGCTAATATCATCCCCACAAGGCCCGTAATCTAAATCCTTATGGCCAACCTGCAACTGGCCAATACGAGCATGGCCAGTATTTTCAACATGGGCAACAGAGATTACCCACACAGGGAGAAGGACAATTGGGGCAACAAAGGCCGCAAGACCAAGAACCCGAACTGCCGCCATCACCTCCACCAACTTATCAGAACCTTTAATAAGTTGTTTGTGGTTTAAAATTTTGTTGTTTTCAACATATTTGTTATTCTAGTTGATTAATAATACTATTAACCACTGCGCTAAACCGAAACTGGAATATCAATGTACTTACTTTTGATATGGCTATTACTATGTTGTCTGGGGTCCCTTGTGAGTGAAGGGTTACACCTGGTTACAGTGGTTTGCTGAAAGGTAAAGTGTGCAGCAGAGTGATATATTGTTTGATTTGGACCTTACAAAAAAAAAAAAAAAAAAAGGTGTTGGTTACAAACACTTACTCTTTTTATGAGGCTGTATAGGTTGCACCTGTGGTGTTTCAATGTGGGGTTAATAGTTTCTCTTTCCACAGTGTAGTGAACCGATACTGGAAGGCAAAGTGTGTAAAACCTCGGTATATTGTTTATATTGTACACACAAAGTATCAAGGGTATTAGCTGGGTGCACTTACTCCTTATATAAGGTTGTACAGTTTACACTTGGGATGTTCTTATGTGAGGTTTTGGTATTTGTCTTTCCACAGTGTGGTAAACTGATGCTGGTGAGTAAACAAAGTAGAGAAAAAAGTGATTTGCAAGCAATACACTAGAATAGTAGGAAGTTACTGGCCACAATAATTGCAGTGGTATTAATAGGAATTAGTTGGCACTCACCACATGTTTGCTTATGAAGGTACCCGTGGTGAGGTAGGCAAGGTAGTCCACTGGATACGGTGCCGATAAAGTAACCCGCTGAGTTGGGAGGGTTAGAGTCCGGTGTGCGTGCCAGAGGCCGCGGTTCCTGGACGAGAACGTACCGGCGAGTGGTGAGGAGGTACCAGCGCCTCGCGTGCCCCGGCCAGAAGCAACGCTGAGGACGCAGTGCCGAGATGGGGCAGAGCTAGTGTGACGTCACAGAAAGCAGGGACGGGTGCGCGAGAGAGACAAGCTGCCAACTAGTTTCGAGAGGTAACTCCCCTCTTCGTCAGGGCTATAGCTTTATTCTCTACTTTGTTTACTCACCAGCATCAGTTTACCACACTGTGGAAAGACAAATACCAAAACCTCACATAAGAACATCCCAAGTGTAAACTGTACAACCTTATATAAGGAGTAAGTGCACCCAGCTAATACCCTTGATACTTTGTGTGTACAATATAAACAATATACCGAGGTTTTACACACTTTGCCTTCCAGTATCGGTTCACTACACTGTGGAAAGAGAAACTATTAACCCCACATTGAAACACCACAGGTGCAACCTATACAGCTTCATAAAAAGAGTAAGTGTTTGTAACCAACACCTTTTTTTTTTTTTTTGTAAGGTCCAAATCAAATAATATATCACTCTGCTGCACACTTTACCTTTCAGCAAACCACTGTAACCAGGTGTAACCCTTCACTCACAAGGGACCCCAGACAACATAGTAATAGCCATATCAAAAGTAAGTACATTGATATTCCAGTTTCGGTTTAGCGCAGTGGTTAATAGTATTATTAATCAACTGGTTTAATTTTTAACAGAGTTTTGCACAGAACCTGTTTTAACCACCTGCAGCTTCCGTGGCTTCCTACCTCATCCTTCCAGGTGAATAAGCGCCAGTGTATATACGTTTTTATATTTGTTATTCTGCTGTGATAGCATACTAAGAATTTTGATTTATGTTAGGCCAAATTTAAATTCCCACAAAAGCCATATGACGTAAATATGGCTTTTACAAATAAGTATTTGGCTTTTGCATATATAAAAAAAAATTCAAAAGCCAATTTATGTGTGTTGGAACAATCATTAATACACCATACATAATTACTAGATTCATAACCATCTCTTAAATACGTAAATTCAACACACACAGTAACTTAACATAAGATGTTTTTATATGTGTATATATATATATATATATATATATATACTGTATATAGACAAATTTTCAAATTACAACATATAGACAGCATTATCTTGCCAGGGAGTAGCACCCTGAGGTGAAAGAGTAATTTGTAAAAATATCACGGACTTTGAGACCAGAAAGTGGACGACCCTGAGGGATGACATGTGGTGTAGGCCTCCCCACATTGGACAACACACCTTCAGCACCATCAGCAGAGGAGCATTCATGTAGTCTGGTGAAATTATGTAATACTACACAAGCTTTTATAACTTCGTTCACGTTGGCTTCACTCAACTGAATTGCAGACTGGAGGACTCGCCATTAGGCACAAAGAATGCTAAAGGCGCACTCCACCAGTCGCCATGCCCGTGATAACCGGAAGTTAAATATCCGCCGCAGGTGGTCCAGGTTTCGATGGGGATATGGCCTCATGACGTGCCTTGTGAACTGGAAGGCCTCATCTGCCACAAGGACATATGGCACAGCTTCTACATTGGAGCCTGGAAGTTGACGTGGTGGTGGTAGGTCCAACTGGTTATCGCGCAGCCGCTATCCCATGATGGAAGAATTGAAGACTCTAGAGTCTCCAGTTCTCCCATAGGCCCCAATGTCTACAATTATAAACCTGTAGTGACTGTTAACCACAGCTAACAGCACTACAGAAAAATACTGTTTATAATTATAGAATTGGGACCCTGAGTTCGGCGGCTTACGCACACGGATGTGCTTCCCATCAAGGGCTCCAATACAATTTGGGAAATCACAATGTTCCTGAAAGCCAAACGCAATCTTCATCCAGTCTTCCATCTTGAGCAGAGGCATGACCAGTTCATGACCAGATCAAGTAGTCTGGACCAAATTTCAACACACATAGCCCGCACTATGCCGGAGATAGTGGACCTCCCAATTAAAAATTCCAGATGTAGGCCAGCATAAGATATTCCAATTGACAGGAAGCTGAAAGCAGACAAAAATCTCAATTATTACCAATGTTTTAATGCATATACAACACAAGTAATGTGTGGAAATAAAAGGGCAGGATACCAATACCTTCCAAAATTTACACTGGCTATATAAAATTAACATTAACTACATATTATAAGTTAGATTTTCTTTTAATTTTTACATATAATATTAATCAATTTACTTCAGCTGGTAAGCAAAACTAAATAACACATTTATATTCTAAAAACATCATCAACATACAGTATGTGAGGATGGGGAATACATACCGTAGAGTAAGGAGAAGACGCTCCTCTGCGGATATACATTTCCGCATCCTGGTGTTCTGAAATGTAATTCCAGGTCGCACTGTCTTCAACAAAATATCAAATGTGGCAATACTCATGCGACAGTACTGGAAACATTTTTCTGGATGTGTCCACAGAGATGTATATAGCCTGTGAAAATGGACTTTAGTGAGGCGTTGCCTCAAAAGCGGATGGACCCACATTCTTCTCCTCCTCCGCGGATCCACTATCACTGGGTATGGCTGGCCAAAGCGACGTGACAACACCCAGTTATATAACACCCGCTCAGTTGGGGTGAAATGCAGAAGGTCAGACATGTTGCCAAAGAACCACCAACACACCAACAGAAGCACAGCAACAAAATGGCTGGATTGGAAGGTGCCACCTGTTGTAGAGGCAATAAATAGGGTTGCTGCTGATGATTTAAATTAATTTCAGGCCTCAAAACCGTTAAATGTCCATTTTGGAAGGTTGCGAGAAAAAAACGCAGTACGGATGCCATACGGATTACATACACAGGTCTACATGCGCAAAATACGCTGCCACACCTTGCCAACGGATGACATACTGAACACTGTTTAGGGAACTTTTCTGTGTATCTCGGCCGTAAAAAACGGACCGTATTTTACTACGCTAGGTGTGACCCTGGCCTAATAGTGGAGGAGGATCTCAGCAGATGACCGCTCTGTTGCTGAAAATAATCTCTATATAAAGACCAGCATGGATATTACCGCCTTATGGTCAGTGGTAGATACCAGTCCTACAGAACATATCAAAGTACAGTTGCAGATGGTGACTTACCGCTGACGTTTTTTCTGATGGAATCATTCATTTTTCACGTCTTTTCTATCTGGCCAAACCGAGATGACAACTTCTTCCAACCAGGACTCGGCTACAGAGAAAACAGCAATACATATTTTACTTATCTTATTTTCAGCATGTCACCATCTAATGTATTCCCAACCTGCACAAACTCCTCATCCTGCTGATACCCCAATGCTGAGCTACTGCTGCCTTATATGTCCCTATTACTGCACCTGCTCTGTGGTTCTGTGTGCTTTCTAAATTCTAAAGCAACTCTCTGTAATATAGCAATGCCGGGTGCAAGTGCCCTAGAAAACAGTGCCCGTATTTTGTCCCTTAAAAAGTAATATCGTTCTGTGTGCCCCTTTGATAAGTCACAGTAACCTGAGTTCCCCTATAACAATAAGTGCCCACTTTATATTTATCAATTTCCCAAGTCTCCCCATTTAAAGCTCCCCTCTACACAATATGTTGCTCTCTTATACAGTCTAATGCCCCCTTACTACATATATATACTGACCCCTTAGGATCCCCCAAACTGTTTGATAGCTCTAACACTAATCTTCACACTGTATGATGGCCCCCTAGACAGCTTCCATATAATATAATGCACCAGACAATCCTCAATATAGTATAATGCACTCACCCATAGGCCTCCATATAGTATAATGCAGTCCCCACAGGCAGTGTCAGGACTCTGAACATTTTTTACCTTTTGTGCATTACTGCCCTTTTTCAAGATGGCGTCTTTGGTCTCGTGCACTGTGTCTCCTGCTATAAAACTCCACCCCAGCCTTCAGTCAGTGCTAGAGTATTCTGCCTTGCATCCAGCTCATGACCTCTGATTACTCCCTGGCTATACACCTGTTCCTGTGAACCTGTGTGATGATCCTGCTACTCTGCTCTGAGTTCCTGCTGCATACACAAGTTTCCAGTAATCCTCCTTCATCTGCTGTTCGTGTTTACTTCCATCTGCATTTGCTGGTCATGTAAGCTGTTGCTGCTTTGCAATAACCTGAGACTATTAACCAGGCCTCCCTGGTTGAGCTAAGATATGATTTGAACTGCCTAATAAGCATATCTATCTGTGCCTGGACTAAGACAAGGATTTATTCGTGTCAAGTATCCTCAAGACTAACTGTGCTTCATAGACTTTCTGCTTGATTGCATTTTCCTCTGAAGTTTCCTATAGACTGCTAACCACATTTATTATTTGCACCAAGTGTTGTGGACTTGAGTTTCTCTCTGCACATGTTTGAATCACCGTGTGATAATATAGACTTTACCACTTATAAAACTGTGTCCTGTAGTTGTCTTGTTCCACGCAAAGAGTCTCCTGAGTTATCCACTATAATTATTACAGGATACTCTAGCCTAAAAAAAAAAAAGGAGACTGCTGGAACAATGACTGCAGAAAGCAGATTAGAGCAGGTGATTTCCATAATTAGATCACTGCAGAAAGATGTGAAAGGTCTGCAAAAGAAGTTTGGAAGCTTTGAACACAATCAACAAGTGTTTGGACAAACTTTGCAGGACTTGAGCAACCGCATGGCAGCCCAGGAAAACAAACTTGCTGGCATAGAGTCCCAGTATGGACAGGCTTTTCAGGACATAAGCATGCAAATAGCTGCACAAGTGACTTTACCATCTGGGCAACTGCCACCAGCTGGCCCACCTAAGTTGCCCCCATTCAGATTTAATGGTGATCGTGACAAATTTCGTGGCTTTGTGGATCAATGTATGCTATACTTTGATGTGCATGCTGACCGTTTTCCTACTGATAGATCCAAAGTATTGTGTGTAATAATGCTACTGACTTCACGAGCGCTCGCCTGGGCGAATCCGATGATTGAGTCTCGTGACCCACTTGGATGGTTTCTTGGCCGCTATGGCATTAATGTTTGATGACCCTAATCGCCGTGCAACTGCTGAATCTGCTTTGTTGTCTTTACGCCAGGCTAAACGTTCTGCTATTGAGTATGCCACTGAATTCAGCAGATTGGCGGTAGATACCAATTGGGACAGTTATGCACAATTGCCTATTTTTAAAAGGGGTCTGCCTAGTATTGTAAAAGATGAACTAGCCCACTCTGAGTCACCACAAGAGCTAGAGACATTTATACAGCATTGTGTGCGCATAGACATTCGCCTTACTGAGCGTAGGCAGGAGAAATTTGCTGCATATAACCGTGTTTCTAACTTTTCCCTTCCTTCCAAAGAGCCTGCAGGTAAAACCTCTCGGGAGGTGGAGGAGGTGCCCATGCAAATTGATTCCGTTCAGAGGCACGAGATCAATGAGCGCCGGGAGCATTGCCTGTGTGAAAGTCTATGTTTCTACTGCGGCCAGTCTGACCACTTCTTGATCAATTGTCCTAAGTGTCCTAGACGGCCTAACAAGGTGCTAGCAGCAATAGGGGAGTATGACAACTGTGATGATGAATCTGACATCTCTGAATGTAGCCTGCCTTTAAACGCTGTATTCCATTCACTTTCTATGACTTCACCCCCCAAGGAGCTGAAGGAAAAGAACTCTCACTGTTCTCTCCCTATTAGGATCCTGTGTTCAGGACAGTGGATTTCCAGTTCAGCTATGATTGACTCTGGTGCAGGTGGCAATTTCATGGATATCGCATTTGCCAAGGAACATGGTATTAAAATTCAGTAAAGAGCCTCTCCAATTACCATGGAAACAGTGGATGGGTCACCTTTAATCTCTGGGCCTGTGGATCAGGAGACCGTACCCCTTGAAATTTTGTTGGAGCCTAAGCATCAGGAGCAACTTTCTTTCTTGCTAATTTCTTCTCCTCATTTTCCTGTGATTTTAGGCATTCCTTGGTTGCGTTCTCAGAACCCAATTATCAACTGGGAGACCAAGGAGATTATCTTCCCAACAAGGAGCAACTCAGCGTTAACAGAAGCTGTCCCTGAGTCCACGGCTACGGAACCACATGTACAGGTATTTTCTTTACCTCCAGCTTATAAAGAGTTCTCTGACATCTCTGACAAGAAGAATGCTGATTAGCTTCCTCCACACAGGCATTATGACTGTCCCATTGAGCTGCTTCCCGGGGCAGCCATTCCTTTTGGTAACGTATACCCTTTGGTGGCACCTGAGCTTCAAGCCTTAAAAGAGTATGTTGATGAAAATCTGGCCAAAGGCTTCATATGTCCTTCTTCCTCACCAGTAGGGGCACCTATCTTTTTTGTAAAGAAGAAGAATGGGACCCTGAGACCCTGTGTTGACTATCGAGAACTCAATAAGGTAACCGTACGAAACCGTTACCCTTTGCCTCTGATTCCCGAATTACTGGAAAGAGTCCGCCCTGCTAAGGTGTTCTCTAAACTGGATCTTCGTGGGGCTTATAATTTGGTGCATATTCGTCCAGGGGATGAGTGGAATACAGCATTCAGATGCCGGTATGGACACTTTGAATCTCTTGTGATGCCATTCGGGCTTTGTAACGCCCCTGCAACATTTCAACACCTTGCTAATGACATTTTCAGAGATTTGTTAGACCAGTTTGGAGTGATCTATTTGGACGATATACTAATCTTTTCTGACTCTCTACAGGAACATGAAGAACATGTCAAAACTGTTTTAAGACGTCTGAAAGAGAACCATCTGTATATTAAGCCGGAGAAATGCGAATTCCATCGTTCTGAGATACAGTTCTTAGGTTATATCATCTCTCACCAGGGGCTGAACATAGAATCTGGTAAGATTCAGGCTATCCTTGACTGGCCGGTACCCAAGAAAGTTAAGGAGGTCCAACGTTTTATTGGTTTTGCAAATTTCTACAGACGCTTCATTTGAAATTTTTCTGACATTGTCCGTCCCATTACTTCCTTGACAAAGAAGGAAAAGCCCTTTAAGTGGTCATCACAGGCTCAAGAATCTTTTGATCGGCTTAAAGTCTGTTTCACTTCAGCATCGCTGTTGATACACCCAGATCCAACACTTCCTTTCATTGTGGAGGTGGACGCTTCTGATAATGCTTTGGGGGCTATTCTCTCCCAAAGAACTGGAGAGAAGGGTCTGCTACATCCTTGTGCTTTCTTTTCCCGTAGACTAACCTCAGCAGAGAAGAATTACGACGTGGGAGACAAGGAATTGCTGGCTATTATTGCGGCTTTCAAAGAATGGAGGCATCATCTGCAAGGAGCTGCACAACAGATCATAGTGCTAACTGACCATCGCAATCTAGAGTTCCTTAGATCCGCTAGATGTCTTTCTCCTCATCAGGCTCGTTGGAGTTTATTTTTAAATCAATTTAACTTTGTTATCTCGTACCGTCCAGGTTCTCGTCATGGGAAGGCTGATGCTTTATCCCAAATCCATGCTGCAGATTCCGTACCTGGAGCCCCGTCCAAGACCATTCTATCTGATGCCAATTTCATTGGAGTTATCCACGATCAGGACTTGTGGAAGGAGTGCAGGGAGGCCTATGGAGGTGATGTATTTCTGGCCAACCCACCTGTGGATATTAATCTTGTCTTTAAGGGTGGCATGTGGTTCAGAGATCGACGTATCTACGTCCCGGAGGTCGTCCGTCTGCAGATCCTCAAGTTGGTACATGACTCCAAGTTGGCCGGTCACAGGGGGGTACAGAAGACACAAGAGTTCCTGAGCCGATTCTTCTGGTGGCCAACGTGCCTGAAGGATACCAAGGACTATGTTCTCTCTTGCGAGGTATGTGCCCGTTACAAGACTCCTCATGTGGCACCTACGGGTCTTCTACAACCATTACCTGTTCCGTCCCGCCCTTGGGGGTCTATATCAATGGACTTTATTGTGGAGCTGCCTACGTCAGGGGGCATGAGTACAATCATGGTGGTAGTTGATCGCCTGACTAAAGCTGCTCATTTTGTTCCGTGCACCGGCCTCCCCTGAGCTAAAGATACAGTGAACTTGGTTATACAGAATGTCTTTCGGTTGCACGGGGTTCCAGATGAGATCATCTCTGACCGTGGAGTACAGTTCACTTCAAGATTCTGGAAGGGGTTTTGCTCTGCACTCAATATTAATGTCTATCTCTTTTCTGTTTACCATCCCCAGACAAATGGTCAGACTGAGCGTACCAACCAGACGCTGGAACAATATCTAAGATGTTATGTCAGCCATCTCCAGGATGATTGGTTGGAGTTTTTGCCGTTAGCCGAACTTTCATATAATAATTCTCAGAGCGCCTCCACTAAATTTACACCTTTCTTTGCCAATCTGGGTTATCATCCGTGTATTTTACCTAGGCCTCCAATTAATTCTCCGGTTCCGGCAGTGGAGGAAAGGCTGACTACAATGAGACAGAATCTGGAGGTTCTGAAGGAATCCCTGACCACAGCTCAAGAACGTTATAAGAGATCGGCTGATAGATTCCGTAAACCTGCACCCATGTTCAAGGTAGGAGATTCCGTGTAGTTAGCAACTAAGAATCTGAAGTTAAACGTTCCTTCACAAAAACTTGGACAGAAATTCATTGGCCCTTTCAAGATCAACGGTATTGTGAGCTCTGTGGCCTGCCGGCTGAAGCTGCCTAGGACAATGAAGGTACACCCAGTTTTTCATGTATCTTTACTAAAGCCTGTATCTCCTAATACCTTCCAGGGACGTGTTGTGCCACCTCCACAGCCTGTGGTGATTGATGGGCAAGAACAATTCGTGGTGGAGGAAATTATTGATTCCAGGATTCGCAGGAATCGGCTCCAATATCTGATTAGATGGCAGGGATATCCCCCTGAGGAAGACTCTTGGGAACCTGTGGAAAACATCAATGCCCAACAGAAGATTTCTTGTTTTTCATCAGAGATTCCCTGAGAAACCAGGTCCAGGATCGTCCTGAGGCCACTTCTAAGGAGGGAGTAATGTCAGGACTCTGAACATTTTTTACCTTTTGTGCATTACTGACCTTTTTCAAGATGGCGTCGTTGGTCTCATGTGCACTGTGTCTCCTGCTATAAAACTCCACCCCAGCCTTCAGTCAGTGCTAGCGTATTCTGCCTTGCATCCAGCTCCTGACCTCTGATTACTCCCTGGCTATACACCTGTTCCTGCTACTCTGCTCTGAGATCCTGCTGCATACACAAGTTTCCAGTAATCCTCCTTCATCTGTTGTTCGTGTTTACTTCCATCTGCATTTGCTGGTCATGTAAGCTGTTGCTGCTTTGCAATAACCTGAGACTATTAACCAGGCCTCCCTGGTTGAGCTAAGATATGATTTGAACTGCTTAATAAGCATATCTATCTGTGCCTGGACTAAGACAAGGATTTATTTGTGTCAAGTATCCTCAAGAATAACTGTGCTTCATAGACTTTCTGCTTGATTGCATTTTTCTCTGAAGTTTCCTATAGACTGCTAAGCCGCGTTTATTCTTTGCACCAAGTGTTGTGGACTTGAGTTTCTCTCTGCACCTGTTTGAATCACCGTGTGATAATATAGACTTTACCACTTATAAAACTGTGTCCTGTAGTTGTCTTGTTCCACGCAAAGAGTCTCCTGAGTTATCCCCTATAATTATTACAGGCAGACTCTATAGTATAATTCACTCCCCATAGGCAGAATCTATAGTATAATGCATTTCCAATAGGCAGACTCTATATTATAATGTAGCCCCTAATATAATGCACCCCATAGGCAGCCTCTATAGTGTAACTCACCCCCATAGGAAGCCTGTATAGTATAATGAACCCCCATAGGCAGCCTGTATAGCAGTGTTCCCCAACTTCGGTCCTCAAGAGCCACCAACAGGTCATGTTTTCAGGATTTCCTTAGTATTGCACAGGTGATGGAATTATTGCCTGTGCAGGTGATGCAATTATCACCTCTGCAATACTAAAGAAATACTGAAAACATGACCTGTTGGTGGCTCTTGAGGACTGGACTTGGAGAACCCTGCTGTATAGTATAATGCACCACCATAGGCAGCCTGTATAGTATAATGCATCCCCATAGGCAGCTTGTATAGTATATTGCACCCCCATAGGCAGCCTGTATAGTATATTGCACCCCCATAGGCAACCTGTATAGTATTTTGCACCTCGATAGGTAGCCTGTATAGTATAATGCACCCCCATATGCAGCCAGTATAGTATAATGCACCCCCATATGCAGCCTGTATAGCATATTGCACCCCATATGCAGCCTGTATACATAGTATAATGCACCCAATAGGTAGCCTGTATAGTATAATGCACCCCCATATGCAGCCTGTATAGTATAATGCACTTCCATATGCAGCCTGTATAGTATAATGCATCCCTATAGGCAGCCTGTATACATAGTATAATGCACCCCCATAGGTAACGTGTATAGTATAATTCACCCCCATATGCAGCCTGCATAGTATATTGCACCCCCATGTGCAGCCTGTATACTATATTGCATCCCCATAGGCAGCCTCTACAGTATAATACACCCATCATAAGCAGACTCTATAACACGATGCACCACCAAAAAATAAATCCAATACTCACCTCTCTTCCTCCGCTGCTTCGAGCTCCAGCTCATCTCCTGACAGTGGGTGCCGAGTAGTGACGTCATCGCGCCCGCTGTCAGTGTCGGAGTCAGTGACGTCAGACGCTGACAGGTGAATAATGGGAGGAGCGTAACAATCCCTCTCTCATCAATGCAGTCAGCTGTATCGGCCAGATGCAGGTACAGTTGAACCTGCGATGACAGGGGGGGGGGGGCCCATAGTGGCAGGGAGATTTATTCGTGCGCACTTACAGTAGCATAGCTCTGGGTTTGCCCCCTCTGAGCACTGTCGCCTCTGCACCCTCTGCCCCCCGGTAGCTATGCTACTGGAGGAAACCCACACAGTCACACAAAATCAGGGCTGTGGAGTCGGTAAACCAAACCTCCGACTCTGACTCAGACTCCTCAATTTCCATGACACCGACTCCCTCATACATGGCTCATGTTTAAGTTTAAGCTATAAATTTCCTGTAGTAAAATGGTAACATCAGGCTTTTAATTATCATTATGATACAATAATCAAGCCATTTAGATGGAACATAAAATATATTTATTGGAATACAACTTTAGAACAAAAAAACTTTTGCATATTTAGAATTTATTATACACTATGCTCCTTCTGCTCAGACACATCTGTGTCAGCATCTCCCATTTAACCACCTACGCTGGCTCCTGCAGCAACTCCAGGGAAACTGCCTGATCTGCAGGCACAGCTGTGCCACCAACAGACTTGTTTCCAAACCCTCATTTGGCCATAATATCCTCCTTGCCTGGATATACACTCACTGGCCACTTTATTAGGTACACCTGTCCAACTTCTTGTTAACACTTAATTTCTAATCAGCCAATCACATGGCGGCAACTCAGTGCATTTAGGCATGTAGACATGGTCAAGACAATCTCCTGCAGTTCAAACCGAGCATCAGTATGGGGAAGAAAGGTGATTTGAGTGCCTTTGAACGTGGCATGGTTGTTGGTGCCAGAAGGGCTGGTCTGAGTATTTCAGAAACTGCTGATCTACTGGGATTTTCACGCACAACCATCTCTAGGGTTTACAGAGAATGGTCCGAAAAAGAAAAAAAATCCAGTGAGCGGCAGTTCTGTGGGCGGAAATGCCTTGTTGATGCCAGAGGTCAGAGGAGAATGGGCAGACTGGTTCGAGCTGATAGAAAGGCAACAGTGACTCAAATCGCCACCCGTTACAACCAAGGTAGGCCTAAGAGCATCTCTGAACGCACAGTGCGTCGAACTTTGAGGCAGATGGGCTACAGCAGCAGAAGACCACACCGGGTACCACTCCTTTCAGCTAAGAACAGGAAACTGAGGCTACAATTTGCACAAGCTCATCGAAATTGGACAGTAGAAGATTGGAAAAACGTTGCTTGGTCTGATGAGTCTCGATATCTGCTGCGACATTCGGATGGTAGGGTCAGAATTTGGCGTAAACAACATGAAAGCATGGATCCATCCTGCCTTGTATGGAGCATCTTTGGGATGTGCAGCCGACAAATCTGCGGCAACTGTGTGATGCCATCATGTCAATATGGACCAAAATCTCTGAGGAATGCTTCCAGCACCTTGTTGAATCTATGCCACGAAGAATTGAGGCAGTTCTGAAGGCAAAAGGGGGTCCAACCCGTTACTAGCATGGTGTACCTAATAAAGTGGCCGGTGAGTGTATATATCTCAGCATTTCCACTGTATCACTAATGCCGACCAGCACAGTAACTCCATTGAAACATGGACGTGTTCTTTTTTCAAAACCAAATACCAATCTTACTGCTTGTCGGTGCACACTGTATGCATTCCTACTTTGGCGTCTTTTGGACCCCAGTGCAAAATTTTTTAATTTTTTTTTCCCTCAGTATGGATTGTATGTATACACCCTCATATTTATCTACCTCAATGATACTACATGTTCAATTTCTAGAATAGAACCTACAAAGGGTGACATTGTGATCAAGGCCACTGATTGGCCGAAATGTTAATTTTTTATGTCGCCTCAGTTTTCACTGATAAATTATTTACTTGAAGCAAACCTTATCCTGTAGGAGTGCAGTGAATATATATTTTATTAGAGTTGGTAAGCCAAACCTCCGACTCTGACTCAGTCCTCTCAATTTGCATGACTCCGATGACCCATCAGGGGTCATATCTCCTACAGGTCTGTCTTCAGAACAAGGGAGGAAACCCACACAGTCACACAAAATCAGGGCTGTGGAGTCGGTAAGCCAAACATCTGACTTCCATGACACCGACTCCCTCATACATGGCTCATGTTTAAATTTTTAAGTGATAAATTTCCTGTAGTAAAATGGTAACATCAGGCATGTAATTATTATTATGATACAATAATCAAGCCATTTAGATGGAACATAAAATATATTTATTTGAATACAACTTTAGAACAAAAAACTTTTGCATATTTACAATTTATTATACACTATGTAGTACATGGAAAAAACAGTTTTCAACAAAAACGTACTGAATAACATTTGTGCAGTCTATGAATCTGAGAAATAGTATCGCCTCCATCAAATCCTCTTTCATAGATGACCTCACATCTGACCTAAGGCTAGAGAACAACCTCTCTACACTAATTTGGGTTGGTGGTAAAGCAGTAACTACATGGGCGACATCTCTAACAATTTCAGGGTGTAAAGGAATTGCCTCGTGTACAGTCAGTTTTGATGAACGATTGAACTCTTCTACCTCTTTGAGAGCAAGTAAAAAATTTTGCTGAGATAAGGGCAATCGGTTTTCTATGGGAGTGGAATCTTTTTCCCTGTGGCGACGCTTTGCCTGCTCCATGTCATCCAAATACTTTTCAAAATCAAACTCTTCATCTTATGAGGATGAGGAAACGGCAGCAACAGCACTGGCAGAACCCAAGTCCTCTTGCTCTTGGCCGTCCTGTAGCCCACTCAACCTAACTGCTACCTCAATCAGAGCTTCTTTTCCTTTAGTAAGCTGTTGATCATCCAGCAATATATAATGACTCGGGTCCACATAAACAGCTGCCAGAAGAATTTTATTTTGTAATAGCAGTGTCTCTCTCCGTTTCATTGAAGCAGCAATGCCATCTGCGATTAAACCTCCTCTTTGGGACAGGCAAAACAAGCTCTTCCACTCCTTTATAAAAATGCCATAAGTTTAATCCTCAGATTGTAACTTTTTAGTCACTGTAAATGGGTTATGAAGCAATTCCTTCAATTTAGCAACCTGTGTCCATTGACCTTCATGTAGTGTTACCTGAGGGTTGGCCATATCTGCAAGGAAGGGTTTCAGCTCAAGCACTTGCTCAATCATTAAATAGGTGCTGCCCCACCAAGTGGCTTGATCCACAATTGCCCCTTTTCCAGCACGTCTCTTCAAAATGGAATCAATTTTAGGGGTTCTGGCAGCAAAAGACAATTTCCTCACTTTGCTAATCAGAGTTCCAGCATGTCCCACTTGCAGACTATCTCTTATTGCCAGCTGCAGCGTGTGCACATCACAGCACATGTGATGAATAGGAAAGAGGTGTGAAGCAGCTTCAACAAGATCATCTCCATCAGTCGTGTTCATGCCCAGCGGTGCCAATAGAAGCAAAGAGAAGCTGGAATAAATGTATGTCGGAGAAAGAGGGATGAAACGGTCCTCGAGAGATGACAGTCAGGTCCTCTACAGCTACACTGTGCTCCGTAAGATCGATGGATGTTAGATGATGCAGATGGGTAATGGAAGCATTATGGATAGATAGGATTAAAGCAGAGATTATATGAGAAAGCTACAGAACTTTTGATATCACAATAATTAAATGATTAAATGGGTATTCCTTGCCAGTTTACCATTTTTGCCATATTTATGTCAAGCAATCAAGTCCTGCAAATATGTATGATGCCATATACAAAGCTCTGTGCCCTGCGGCCACCTATCACAATATGCAGTGACTCCAGAGTGGGTAGCTCAGCGTATGGCATGACACACACTCAACGGGATGGAAATAGGGAGAGGAAGGCCCTACTGATAGGGAAATGAGGGATGGACACCTCCTGCTCAAACCTGAGACTGACCCTGCACTCCCTTAACACCCTAAGTGGGTCCTTTCCCCCACCGCCGCCAGGAACCTCATCCCTTGCTGTTACCTACTAGCACTGCTCTGGCTAGTGCATGGGCCAGCAAGGGCGCTAGCCTCATCACTGCAGATGGAACGACACAGGGGACAATGACAAACACAAGACAGATGAGGACAAAAACACCAAACTTAGCTTAATAGCCTTCTCTGCTGCAAAGCACTGCACAGGAGAAGAAAGGTGCCCAGACCATGAAACCAGCTGAAAAACCACAGCAGCCAGAGAGCTCCTTCCTCCAGGCTTGGCCAATATAGAATGCTCTATCACCAACAGTCAGCTGATGCATCAGGTGACTATTTAAAGGATGGTGGGAGTGGTCACCACCCACATCAGATGACCTAGCCACTCTGCAGTTGCAGCAAGGTTCCAGCAAGGGAAACTGACATTAACCCCTGATCCTGAAAGGAAAAAAGCTCTACTTAAATCAAAGTGGAACCAGAGCTGCCAGGAATCCAAAAATGGATCGTCACACCGCCTTATCCTCGCACTGGGTCAGTAGACGGTTCACCACCGTGTCCGCCGGGTCCCATATCTTTATTCTCCAGTTCAGGTTTTGCATGTGAGCTGTGGTTATATACTACATATTGTTATAGTAGATAATTTTCTGGACTGCAGGACAGTATAGATCTCGACCTCGTATAAATATCACACCTCGAAAAAAAATTGTCTACATTTAGATTGTTGATAATTATTATAATTGTGCAAAAGAGGATATGATCACATCATCTGTATGACTGGATCCAGGATGAGCATAAACTACAGAGAAGAAAAATCAGAAGATTCACCATAAACCAGTATGGGGAGGTATAAACACCAAGATACAATGTAGCTTCATTCTTCACTCAGGGTTATTGTCACTAATGGATGATGAGAACTAGATGAACATCCTGCCAGAAAGAGGAGAACCCCAAGTTTCAGTGTCATTTTCATGTATGCCAAGAATCAGTGTGTAATTATTATGTTCCGTAATTGTCTGCATCATTACTCCCTATTCAAGGTATCAGTGTCATTACCCTGTACCCAAAATGTTAGTGTCATTACGCTGTAACCCAAGTGTCAGTGTCCTTATATACTGTTTGGAGGAGGGAAAATGAAGCATACACTTAAAGGAACACCCTGACTACATTGAAGCGTGGCTGGGGGCTTGGAGATGTCTACAGTGAAGCATAGTGGGAGCTTATTGATTGCCACAGTGATGCATGGTGGTGACTTGGTGATGCTTATAGTGTAGCACAGTGGCAGTTGCCGTGTAATACAGTGGCTGTTGCCAGCTAGTACAGTGGCTCAGTGGTTAGCACTGGAATGATTGGTTCAACTCTGACCAACAATAATGAGATTCCACGACTCAGGCACACTTTGAAAATTGAAGTGAGTGGCTGCAATGGGAACTAGTTTCTCTTTTCACAACCTACTCATAGGTGTTGGAAGTCATTTTCATGACTTAGCCAGTAAACAGCTCTTGGACAGCACGGTGGTTTTGTTGGTAGTGGATTAATCTGTGTACAGTCCAGCTGTCCAACAGTGAAGATATATTTATTCATGAACAAAGATAAAGCAGCTTACAACTGGTATTTCTTACAGCTCGGGATCTTAGCATCTCGTCTGACAGCTTGTAAAGTGAAAGCAGAATGTGCTCCAGCTACACACAGTGTGAACAGTGAGCTGTTACGTCCTGGGACTCTTTTTTTTTTGACAATGTATTATTGACAATATAACAGTATTGTTGGAGACAGAGACTCATGCACCAATAAACAGTAGTACATAGTAGTTGTAATATATGTAATAATAAACATTATTTCGACAGGTTAGCATTGTAGGTTTCCATTGCTCGGGTTATTAGTTCAAATCTAACCAAGGACAATCATTTTCCACCAGGTTATGGACTGGGGCTGAAATTCAGTCCTGGCATTAGAAATCACACAGGCCCATGTTGTCCCCGTCCCCATGAACCAGATGGGATATATTACTAATATTACCCTGGATGGAGGAAAGGAAGATTTTCTACAAGACCAATATGTCTAATGATACCCGTGGCTGCTGGAGTAAGTGACGGAGTCAGCAACTTTGTGCTCCATCACAACTCTTAACAGTATGGGTATCTTGAGAACGCTGATTCTGATAACAATGTAGAAGACAAGGCCGCCCATGACCGCACAGGCCTTTCTAGGATTTGCCAGGATTGCCAGATGGCCAGTCCAGCCCTGCATCAATATGACTCCCTGAACCTATAGGAAGGTCAGGAAAAATAAACAGCTGCCCAACACATCTAACCAAACTGTTCATTGATTTCAATTTCTAAAGTGAGGTGGAAAAGAGGCCAAACCAGAATCTCAATTTGCAGACACTGTGTTTCAGGGTACTGCCCCTCGTCAGTACAAAGTGTGAGATCTGGTTTGCTGTATGAGAGGCATCTGACCAGAATCCAAGAAGTATCGTTTCTCCTTGCGGAGAGTGACATGTTAAGTATGTCGAGGTGAGGAGACTTAAAGCCACAATGCCCCTCTGGGAAATATGCAAATTGTGTCTTCGGAGAGAAAAAGGAATAGAACTATAGTGCCACCTATTGGAAGAAGCAAATCTAAAAGTCAATGTTGATCATTTAACGAGCCTTGTGTATATGATGATTCTGTTTTATACTATTATATATTGTGTATTATACTATCATGTATTTTGTATTATACTATTATATATTGTGTATTATGCTATTATGTATTGTGTATTACTCTATTATATATTGTGTATTATACTATTACACATTGTGTATTATACTATTATATATTGTGTATTACTCTCTTATACATTGCATATTACTCTATTATACATTGTGTATTATACTATTATACATTGTGTATTATACTATTATATATTGTGTATAATACTATTATAAATTGTGTATTACTCTATTATACATTGTGTATTATACTATTATACATTGTGAATTACTCTCTTACACATCATGTATTACTCTATTATACTTTGTGTATTATAATATTATACATTGTGTATTATACTATTATATATTGTGCATTATACTATTATACATTGTGTATTACTCTATTATACATTGTGTATTACTCTATTATACTATTATATTTTGTGTGTTATACTATTAAACATTGTGTATTACTCTATTATACATTGTGTATTATACTATTATACATTGTGTATTACTCTATTATACATTGTGTATTATACTATTATACATTGTGTATTATACTATTATACATTGAAAAAAACACAAAAATTGAGCTTAACTTGAGTTGGTACACATGCAGAGGTTAAACGCATGTTCACATTGGCCACAAAACATTAAAACCTACAAGAGAAAAAAAGTAAGCAAAAACCCTGATATAACTAAGTAAAAAAGCAAAAGTGCATTTACATAACACAGAGTTTTTAGTAATAGTGTTTTTTGATAAAAAAAATAGCACACAAGCCATCCCACCTCGTCAAGGTAACTCTAATCGGGACAGTCCTACACTGTCTAATATTAAAACCTTACCATGTATCAATGTTGACCTCAGTGTGAATAAGGGCAGACAAAAGGACTGGGCCCAACTAGTGAAACACCAGACTGTGGAAGCCTATAATTTACTATGTATATGTGTATTATACTATTATATATTGTGTGTTATACTATTAACCCCTTCATGACCTTGGGATTTTTCGTTTTTCCGTGTTCGTTTTTCACTCCCCTCCTTCCCAGAGCCATAACTTTTTTATTTTTCTGTCAATTTGGCCATGTGATGGCTTATTTTTTGCGGGACGAGTTGTACTTTTGAAAAACATCATTGGTTTTACCATGTCGTGTACTAGAAAACGGGAAAAAAATTCCAAGTGTGGTGAAATTGCAAAAATAGTGCAATCCCACGCTTGTTTTTTGTTTGGCTTTTTTGCTAGGTTCACTAAATGCTAAAACTGACCTGCCATTATGATTCTCCAGGTCACTACGAGTTCATAGACACCTAACATGACTAGGTTATTTTTTACCTAAGTGGTGAAAAAAAATTTCAAACTTTGCTAAAAAAATAAATAAAATTGCTCCATATACCGATACTCGTAGCGTCTCCATTTTTCATGATCTGGGGTCGGTTGAGGGCTTATTTTTTGCGTGCCGAGCTGGCGTTTTTAATGATACCATTTCGGTGCAGATATGTTCTTTTGATCGCCCGTTATTGCATTTTAATGCAATGTCGCGGCGACCAAAAAAAACGTTATTCTGGCTTTTCGATTTTTTTCTCGCTACGCCGTTTAGCGATCAGGTTAATGCTTTTTTTTAATTGATAGATTGGGCGATTCTGAACGTGGCGATACCAAATATGTGTAGGTTTGATTTTTTTTATTGATTTATTTTGATTGGGGCGAAAGGGGGGTGATTTAAACTTATATATTTTATTCATTTTTTTCACATTTTTTTAACTTTTTTTTTAACTTTTGCCATGCTTCAATAGCCTCCATGGGAAGCTAGAAGCAGGCACCACTCGATCGCCTTTGCTACATAGCAGCGATCATCAGATCGCTGCTATGCAGCAGAAATGCAGGTGTGCTGTGAGCGCCGACCACAGGGTGGCGCTCACAGCTGCCGGGGATCAGTAACCATAGAGGTCTCAAGGACCTCTATGGTTACCATTCAGAAGCATCGCCGACCTCCGATCATGTGACGGGGTTGGCGATGCGCTCATATCCGGCCGCCCGGCCGGATGCGGTAGTTAAATGCCGCTGTCTGAGTTGGACAGCGGCATTTAACTAGTTAATAGCAGCGGGTGAATCGCGATTTCACCCGCCGCTATTGCGGGCACATGTCAGCTGTTCAAAACAGCTGACATGTCCCGGCTTTGATGCGGGCTCACCGTGGAGCCCTGCATCAAAGCAGGGGAGCTGACCTCGGACGTACTATCCCGTCCGAGGTCAGTAAGGGGTTAAACATTGTGTATTACTCTATTATACATTGTGTATTATACTATTATACATTATGTATTACTCTATTATACATTGTGTATTATACTATTATACATTCTGTATTATAATATTAAACATTGTGTATTACTCTATTATACATTGTGTATTATACTATTATGCATTGTGTATTATACTATTATACATTGTGTATTATACTATTATACATTATGTATTACTCTATTATACATTGTGTATTATACTATTATACATTGTGTATTATACTATTAAACATTGTGTATTACTCTATTATACATTGTGTATTATACTATTATGCATTGTGTATTATACTATTATACATTGTGTATTATACTATTAAACATTGTGTATTACTCTATTATACATTGTGTATTATACTATTATACATTGTGTATTACTCTATTATACATTGTGTATTATACTATTATACATTGTGTATTATACTATTATACATTATGTATTACTCTATTATACATTGTGTATTATACTATTATACATTGTGTATTATACTATTAAACATTGTGTATTACTCTATTATACATTGTGTATTATACTATTATGCATTGTGTATTATACTATTATACATTGTGTATTATACTATTATACATTATGTATTACTCTATTATACATTGTGTATTATACTATTATACATTGTGTATTATACTATTAAACATTGTGTATTACTCTATTATACATTGTGTATTATACTATTATGCATTGTGTATTATACTATTATACATTGTGTATTATACTATTAAACATTGTGTATTACTCTATTATACATTGTGTATTATACTATTATACATTGTGTATTACTCTATTATACATTGTGTATTATACTATTATACATTGTGTATTATACTATTATACATTATGTATTACTCTATTATACATTGTGTATTATACTATTATACATTGTGTATTATACTATTAAACATTGTGTATTACTCTATTATACATTGTGTATTATACTATTATGCATTGTGTATTATACTATTATGCATTGTGTATTATACTATTATATATTGTGTATTATACTATTAAACATTGTGTATTACTCTATTATACATTGTGTATTACTCTATTATACATTGTGTATTGTACTATTATATGTTGTGTATCATACTGTTATACATTGTGTATTTTACTATTATATATTGTGTATTATACTATTAAACATTGTGTATTACTCTCTTATACATTGTGTATTACTCTATTATACATTGTGTATTACTCTATTATATATTGTGTATTATACTATTATATACATACATTTGTATGTAACCCTTATAATGTACAGCACCATGGAATCAGTGGTACTATATAAATAAATTATAATAATAATATGTTGTGTATTACTCTATTAAACATTGTATATTGTACTGTTATATATTGTGTTTTATACTATTATATGTTGTGCATTATACTGTTTTACATTGTGTATTATACTGTTATACATTGTGTATTACTCTATTGTACAGTTTGCACTACTCTATTATACATTGTGTATTATACTATTACACATTGTGTATTATAATGTTATACAGTTATATAGAAAAGTTTGGGCAACCCTATTAATCTTAAGCTTAATGTTTTATAAAAAATAGTTTTTTTTGCAACAGCTATTTCAGTTTCATATATCTAATAACTGTTGGACACAGTAATGTTTCTGCCTTGAAATGAGGTTTATTGTACTAACAGAAAATGTGCAATCTGCATTCAAACAAATTTTGACAGGTGCATAAATCTGGGCACCTCACCAGAAAAGTAACATTAATATTTAGTAGATCCTCCTTTTGCAAAAATAACAGCCTCTAGTCGCTTCCTGTAGCTTTTAATGAGTTCCTGGATCCTGGATGAAGGTATTTTTGACCATTCTTCTTTACAAAACAATTCCAGTTCAGTTAAGTTTGATGGTCGCCGAGCATGGACAGCCCTCTTCAAATGATCCCACAGATGTTCAATGATATTCAGGTCTGGGGACTGGGATGGCCATTCCAGAACAGTGTAATTGTTCCTCTGCATGAATGCCTGAGTAGATTTTGAGCGGTGTTTTGGATCATTGTCTTGCTGAAAGATCCATCCCCTGCGTAACTTCAACTTTGTCACTGATTCATGAACATTATTGTCAAGAATCTGCTGATACTGAGAGGAATCCATGCGTCCCTCAACTTTAACAAGATTCCCGGCGCCGGCATTGGCCACACAGCCCCAAAGCATGATGGAACCTCCACCAAATGTTACTGTGGGTAGCAAGTGTTTTTCTTGGAATGCTGTGTTTTTTTGCCGCCATGCATAACGCCTTTTTGTATGACCAAACAACTCAATCTTGGATTCATCAGTCCACAGGACCTTCTTCCAAAAAGAAATTGGCTTCTCCAAATGTGCTTTTGCATACCTCAGCCGACTCGGTTTGTGGCGTGCTTGCAGAAATGGCTTCTTTCTCCCATAGAGCTTCTCCTTGTGCAAAGTGCGTTGTATAGTTGACCGATGCACAGTGACACCATCTGCAGCAAGTTGATGCTGCAGTTCTCTGGAGGTGGTCTGAGGATTGTCCTTGACTGATCTCACCATTCTTCTTCTCTGCCTTTCTGATGTTTTTCTTGGCCTGCCACTTCTGGCCTTAACAAGAACTGTACCTGTGTTCTTCCATTTCCTTACTATGTTCCTCACAGTGGAAATTGACAGGTTAAATCTCTGAGACAGATTTTGGTATCCTTCCCCTGAACAACTATGTTGAATAATCTTTGTTTTCAGATCATTTGACAGTTGTTTTGAGGAGCCCATGATGCCACTCCTCAGAGGAGATTCAAACAGGAGAACAACTTGCAAGTGGCCACTTTAAGTAGCTTTTCTCATGATTGCATACACCTGGCTATGAAGTTCAAAGCTCAATGAGGTTACAAAACCAAACAAAGTGCTTTAGTAAGTCAGTAAAAAGTAGGTAGGAGTATTTAAAACAAGAAAATGATAAGGGTGCCCATACTTATGCACCTGTCAAATTTTGTTTGAATGCAGATTGCACATTTTCTGTTAGTACAATAAACCTCATTTCAAGGCAGAAACATTACTGTGTCCAACAGTTATTAGATATATGAAACTGAAATAGCTGTTGCAAAAAAAACAATTTTTATAAAACATTAAGCTTAAGACTAATAGGGGTGCTCAAACTTTTTCATATAACTGTACATTGTGTATTACTCTATTATATATTGTGTATTATACTTTTATACATTGTTTATTATACTATTATATATTGTGTATTATACTGTTATACATTGTGTATTATACTATTATATATTGTGTATTACTCTATTATACATTGTGTGTTATACTTTTATACATTGTGTATTATACTAATATATATTATGTATTACTCTATTATACATTCTGTATTACACTATTATACATTGTGTATTATACTTTCATACATTGTGTATTATACTATTATATATTGTGTATTACTCTATTATACATTCTGTATTACACTATTATACATTGTGTATTATAGTTTTAAACATTGTGTATTATGCTATTATATATTGTGTATTACTCTATTATACATTCTGTATTACACTATTATACATTGTGTATTATACTGTCATACATTGTGTATTATACTATTATATATTGTGTATTACTCTATTATACATTGTGTATTGTACTATTATACATTGCGTATTATACTATTACACATTGTGTATTATATTGTTATACATTGTGTATTTCTCTATTATACATTGTGTGTTATACTTTTATACATTGTGTATTATACTGTTATATATTGTGTATTATACTGTTATACATTGTGTATTATACTGTTATACATTGTGTATTACTCTATTATACATTGTGTATTGTACTATTATACGTTGTGTATCATACTGTTATACATTGTGTATTTTACTATTATATATTGTGTATTATACTGTTATACATTGTGTATTATAATATTATATATTGCGTATTGTAGTGTTATACATTGTGTATTATACTATTATACATTGTGTAATGTACTATTATACCTTGTGTATCATACTGTTATACTTTGTGTATTATACTGTTATATATTGTGTATTATACTATTATATATAGTGTATTATACTGTTATACATTGTGTGTTATACATGTGTTATTACCAAACTTTCATTCCTCGCCATCACCGAAACCTGGCTCACCCCTTCTGACACAGCCTCCCCTGCTGCACTCTCTTACGGTGGCTTCTACTTTTCTCACACACCCCGCCCCAGCAGCAAACATGGCGGAGGAGTTGGTTTTCTCCTGTCAGATAACTGCTCCTTCACTCCAATCCCACTGCCCTCTGTTACCCTCCCTTCCTTTGAGGTGCACTCTATGCGCATCTACTCCCCCTCCAACCTCCAACTGGCTGTCATTTACCGCCCCCCAGGGCCAGCCACCACCTTCTTTGACCACTTCACCACCTGGCTACTTCATTTCCTTTCCGCGGACATCCCCACTATCATCATGGGCGACTTCAACATCCCCATTGACACTTCCCTCTCAGCTGCCACTAAACTTCTATCTCTCACTTCCTCCTTCGGCCTCACTCAATGGTCTTCTGCAGCCACTCACAAAGATGGTCACACACTGGACCTCATCTTCACCCGCCTCTGCTCCCTATCTAACCTCTCTAACTCACCTCTTCCTCTCTCTGACCACAACCTTCTCACATTCTCTTCCCTCTCCACTCCATGTCTACAATCCCCACCCCACAAACTTTCACACCCTCGCAGAAATCTTAAACATCTTGACCTACTTTCATTCTCTGAATCCCTCCTCCCTCTCACAGACATAAGTTCCTTACACAATGCGGATGACGCTGCCGCTCTATATAACACCACAATAGCTGTAGCTTTGGAATCTGCTGCCCCACTTACACATACCAAAGCTCACAAAATCAACAGACAACCCTGGCACACCAGCCTGACCAAAGAACTGAGGCGAGCTTCCAGGGCTGCTGAGCGCAGATGGAAAAGATCCCACTCCAACGACCACTTCATCGCATTCAAACAGTCCCTCACTACTTTCAAGACCACACTCACCACAGCTAAACAAACCTACTTCTCATCTCTCATATCCTCCCTGTCTCACAACCCTAAACAGTTATTCAACACCTTCAATTCTCTCCTCCGTCCCCCAGCACCTCCTCCCTCCCCACTTATCTCAGCTGAAGAATTTGCCTCATTTTTCAAGCAGAAGATTCATAACATCAGAGACAGTTTTGGTCAACAACCCCAGAGCCCTTCCTCCTGACTTCCCAGTCCTCCACCTTCAAAACCAACTTCTCCACCATTACAGAAGATCAACTCTCCACTCTACTCTCAAAATCGCATCTCACCACCTGTGCACTTGACCCACTCCCATCCCACTTCATCCCAAACCTCACCACAGTCTTCATCCCAACCCTTACCCATCTCTTCAACCTATCACTAACAACTGGTGTTTTCCCCTCAAGCTTTAAACATGCCTCCATCACACCTATCCTCAAAAAGCCCTCTCTTGACCCATCCTCTGTATCTAGCTATCGCCCTATATCACTTCTCCCTTATGCCTCCAAACTACTGGAACAACACGTCTACCTTGAACTGTCCTCCCATCTCTCTTCTTGCTCCCTCTTTGACCGCTTACAATCTGGCTTCCGGTCACACCATTCCACTGAAACTGCCCTAACTAAGGTCACCAATGACCTCTTAGCCGCCAAGAGCAAGCGACACTACTCTGTCCTCCTCCTCCTCGACCTGTCGGCTGCCTTTGACACAGTGGACCATTCCCTATTATTACAGACCCTCTCATCCCTTGGCATCACAGACTTGGCCCTATCCTGGATCTCATCATACCTAACAGACCGGACATTCAGCGTCTACCACTCACACACCACCTCCTCACCTCGCCCCCTATCTGTAGGAGTCCCACAAGGTTCAGTCCTTGGGCCCCTGCTCTTCTCCATTTACACCTTTGGCCTGGGACAGCTCATAGAATCTCATGGCTTTCAGTATCACCTCTATGCTGATGACACACAGATCTACATCTCTGGGCCAGATATCACCTCCCTACTAACCAGAATCCCTCAAAGTCTGTCCACTATTTCATCGTTCTTCTCTGCTAGATTTCTGAAACTTAACATGGACAAAATAGAATTCATTATCTTTCCCCCATCTCACGCAACTCCCCCAACGAACCTATCCATTACAGTAAATGGCTGCCCACTCTCCCCAGTCCCACAAGCTCGCTGCCTCGGGGTAATCCTTGACACTGATCTCTCCTTCAAACCACATATCCAAGCCCTTTCCACTTCCTGCCGACTTCAACTCAAAAATATTTCATGAATCCGTACATTCCTCAACCAAGAATCTGCAAAAACCCTAGTCCATGCCCTCATCATCTCTCGCCTTGACTACTGCAACCTCCTGCTCTGAGGCCTCCCCTCTAACACTCTCGCACTCCTCCAATCTATTCTAAACTCTGCTGCCCGACTAATCCACCTATCCCCCCGCTATTCCCCGGCCTCTCTCGTGTCAATCCCTTCACTGGCTCCCCATTGCCCAGAGACTCCACTACAAAACCCTAACCATGACGTACAAAGCCATCCACAACCTGTCTCCTCCATACATCTGTGACCTCATCTCCTGGTACTTTCCTACACGCAACCTCCGATCCTCACAAGATCTCCTTCTCTACTCCCCTCTTATCTCCTCTTCCCACAATCGTATACAAGATTTCTCTCGCGTATCACCCCTACTCTGGAACCCTCTACCACAACACATCAGACTTTCGCCTACCCTCGAAACCTTCAAAAAGAGCCTGAAGACCCACCTCTTCTGACAAGCCTACCACCTGCAGTAACCACCGATCAACCAAACCGCTGCATGACCAGCTCTATCCTCACCTACTGTATTCTCACCCATCCCTTGTAGATTGTGAGCCTTCGCGGCCAGGGTCCTCTCTCCTCCTGTACCAGTTATGACTTGTATTGTTTAAGATTATTGTACTTGTTTTTATTATGTATACCCCTCCTCACATGTAAAGCGCCATGGAATAAATGGCGCTATAACAATAAATAATAATAATAATATTATATTGTTATACATTGTGCATTATACTATTTTATATTGTGTATTACTCTATCATACATTGTGTATTATACTATTATACATTGTGTATTATGTTTTATTATATATTGCTTTATACTATTGATTGCTGTGTTACGTTTATGCTGTATTACACTATTACAGTGTATATGACGATTGTGCATTATATGTGACACTATATTACACCGTCCCTGTATATACTGTAGGGCAGGACAGTCCCCCACAGAGATTTGAACCTATACTTGCTCTACACCGTCCTGCCCCTTTCTCTCCTGCCTTTTCACATTACCCGGGGAGGCGTACAGTGTGCCGTTTTCTGTACACAGCTCTGATGTATGACTGCGCTGCCTAGATATAATCCCCGGCGGGATCGCTCCATAATAGGCCCTTCACTGGCGGCTTTTCATACACAATTGACATTATAATGTGACTCGATAAAAATGATGTTTTTTAATTACCCATCTCTGCGCCTTCTTCGGCTGCATTAGTTGTGCGCGGTCTCCCCCCACAAACAAGAGAGAGTAATGCTATTAGCAGCACACAAGACGTACGGCTCCTGCCATACATTACTCATAATAGCCTTACCTTCATCTATAATGCACCAGCCGCACGTCGCACTCATTCCTCCATTGTCTTCCCCCAACCGAAGGGCGGAATGATAATAATAATCTTCATTATCGGAACATCTGGAGAGGAAGCTTGGCTTAACAAACAAGGACGGCGCTGTAATTGCCGCCAACTCCAGGACAGTACCTGGACCCCCATATAATGTATTTATGAGGGATCTGATCCCCGGACCGGGAGCCTGCTGATAGCGCATGTATTATGGGTAAGGAACACTCCTGCACATGGAAGCAATTTACATTAATTATACATGCAATATCAATGGGAGCAGTTATGTCATAATGATTAATCCCTGGCTACGGGGTCATCGGCCTCAGTGCCCCCCTTACTGACGATTGTCGGTGGGCAGCATCAACCTGGATCATCCTTATGGCCCCCATAGATCGCAGCCTGCAAATTATACACCAGTCATGACATTTTAATTCCAGCCACTTAACTAATAGCATTGCTCATCCTGAGTTGCCTGGTGCATGAAGAATGACACAATTGATGTTTATAGTTATATTATACGTAACTGGAGTCTGTGGAGTCAGTGAAATGATCATAGCCGCAATACAAAACACAGCCACTACTGTATGGATGGCGCTGTGCCTGTGCAAATGAAAGGGCTGTGGATCCCCCTTATATTTTGAGTTTATGGCCTGGTCTCATCCTGGGCCTCCTGCTTCATGGAGAGAATTCAATAACTTATAGAGTAGATTACCAAAAAGTCACTTTGCCTTGACCAGTTTATGTAGATAATGGGCTAGGGTAGAAGACAAACCCTGGAGTCCAAAGAAGCCTAATCCCATCTGCCAGACAATGCTAGCACTATAAGTGATTCATTGTAGCTGGGGGTTTGTTACAGATTTTGTGCAGGAGCTTTAAGGGGTTCTTCCCATTTTCCATCATGGATATTGTGTCAGACAGAGCAGGTAAATACAAGCAATTTTGCAATTTACTGCTTTTTTTAAATTTCAACCATTCTTGAGATATTAACAGTTTTGTTTAGTTGCCTTGGAGACCGACCACCACTGCTAGACAGCAGAACATGAGCAGTATTTACAGGCCCTTTTCCATTAAGCTTGTAGTCCCTTTTTTGCAGCTGTCCAGGATCTCTGGAGCTCACTGTTACCTCCTAATCCCGACCAGGTTCAGCTTAGCGTTTACAAGCTACACATCAGCGGTGGTCGGTCTCCAAGGCAACGAGCTGCAAACAACAGAAAAGTGTTAATATCTCAAGAACGGCTGCAAATTTTAATAAGCAGTAAATTGTAAAAGTTCTTGTTTTTACAAGCTCTGTCTGAGAAGATCCACCTTAGAAGTTTGGAATAATCCCTTTAAGCTTCACCATTAACTTCTAATAGCAACTTTCTATTCGCTGACTCTAAGCAGAGATCCTGGAAACATTTAAGAATTAATACAAAATTGTTGATAAATCTGAAAAAAATACTTGGTGCACATAATGAGCCGCTGACAAGCTGCGCTCTGCTACATCGGAGTGTCTGTCTGCGGAGTGGGCTTTGCTGGGATTTCGGGTGATTAGTCGCTGCTCCTTCCCTGTGCGCGCAGCTGCCTTGTGTTTATGGGCACGTGTGGATTTTAGCGGTATCTATTTTCGCATTATGGTCTATGGGGCATTTTATGTCGCCCCTTAATATTTCATATCGCAGTTATTTTGTTTTTATGCATTTTTTTTCTTTCTTCCGCACAGTATCAATTAACTGTCCTGTAAAATCAATATCCCTTGTCAGGAGTAAACACAGAAGCACAATTCCCAGCTGGTGCCGCAGCGCCGATATACCTCCGGTGCCCGGGTGTATGCTGACGGCCATGGCTACAAATAAAGTGTCCATATTCGTCAGGGCAGAAGACTCCGCGTCATGTATCGGTCAGAAGCCTCCGCGTCCTGTTTAAATATTTACAGTTAGGTAAATTATTAGGTAAATAAAAAGAAATAACAGAGAGTTTAGCTTTACTGTTGAACACATTCACTCCTAAAACACTCTGTGCTGCTGGGACACCTTATATTTTCTATACTCTTTGTGACCTCCTAGTTTCTTCTATTGCTAACATCATAGCACTCACATAATGCCTTGTCCCCCTCTCTCCCAAATCAGACAATTCATTGCCTGAAATACTCTGTGCTGCTGTGCATCTTGTTCCTTACTCTGTTGAGCACTTGCAGGACAAGTAAAAGTGACTGACAGCTAAAAATGAATAAAAAATAAAAATAATTTCCACATTCAGTCTAAAAAAATGAAGCGTCGGCGCAAAGAATCTAATATGAAATATAAATGTCTGGTACTGATGGATTTTATTAGAATCTATTTTTGCAGATCATTTATGTTAGAATTTTGGGGGATAAAATCGGCACACGGCATCTTCCAGACGGTAAGACAAGTATCTGCGCCTGGTACTAATAGAGTATGCTTATTCACGTCTGGATTAGCAAGCGGAGCAGAGAGTGCCGCTCCCTGCGCCTTCCCATAATGGAACAGATGCTCATCATATTCACAGTGGGACCTCAGCAAAGTAAGAAAAACTGCTCTGTTAACATGTGTTTCGGCTTGTTATGGTGCAGCACGCAGCCCTGTGCTGTCTGCTCGTTCCCTGCTGGAGAAAATGGAATTTTTTTTAATTGTGTCTGTGGTTCTTAAGAGTAAATGAAATGAACTGTGTAGAATATGGAGGAAGACTGCGCTTAAAGAGCACCTGGCAATGTGATACCTTCGCACAAATACAACATCTTGTAATGGTTTATGTTATAATATATTACCAGTATGTGTGCTGAAGTGGAATAGTTCTGTCTGCAGTCACCACTAGGGGGAGCTCCCTGTATACAGAGATACATGATAAGATCCTGTCTGCAGCCACCACTAGGGGGAGCTCCCTGTATACAGAGATACATGATAAGATCCTGTCTGCAGCCGCCACTAGGGGGAAGCTCCCTGTATACAGAGATACATGATAAGATCCTGTCTGCAGCCACCACTAGGGGGAGCTCCCTGTATACAGAGATACATGATAAGATATCTGCAGCCACCACTAGGAGGAGCTCCCTGTATACAGAGATACATGATAAGATACTGTCTGCAGCCACCACTAGGGGGAGCTCCCTGTATACAGAGATACATGGTAAGACCCTGTCTGCAGCCACCACTAGGGGGAGCTCCCTGTATACAGAGATACATGATAAGATCCTGCCTGCACCCACCACTAGGGGGAGCTACCTGTATACAGAGATACATGGTAAGATCCTGTCTGCAGCAACCACTAGGGGGAGCTCCCTGTATACAGATACATGATAAGATCCTGTCTGCAGTCACCACTAGGGGGAGCTCCCTGTATACAGAGATACATGATAAGACCCTGTCTGCAGCCACCACTAGGGGGAGCTCCCTGTATACAGATACATGATAAGATATTGTCTGCAGTTACCACTAGGGGGAGCTCCCTGGATACAGAGATACATGGTAAGATCCTGTCTACAGTCACCACTAGGGGGAGCTCCCTGTATACAGAGATACATGATAAGATCCTGTCTGCAGTCACCACTAGGGGGAGCTCCCTGTATACAGAGATACATGATAAGATCCTGTCTGCAGTCACCACTAGGGGGAGCTCCCTGTATACAGAGATACATGATAAGATCCTGTCTGCAGCCACAACTAGGGGGAGCTCCCTGTATACAGAGATACGTGATAAGATCCTGTCTGCAGCCACCACTAGGGGGAGCTCCCTGTATACAGATACATGATAACATCCTGTCTGCAGCCATCACTAGGGGGAGCTCCCTGTATACAGAGATACATGATAACATCCTGTCTGCAGCCATCACTAGGGGGAGCTCCCTGTATACAGAGATACATGATAAGATCCTGTCTGCAGTCACCACTAGGGGGAGCTCCCTGTATACAGAGATACATGATAACATCCTGTCTGCAGCCACCACTAGGGGGAGCTCCCTGTGTACAGATACATGATAAGGTTCTGTCTGCAGCCACCACTAGGGGGAGCTCCCTGTATACAGAGATACATGATAAGATCCTGTCTGCAGTCACCACTAGGAGGAGCTCCCTGTATACAGAGATACATGATAAGATCCTGTCTGCAGTCACCACTAGGGGCAGCTCCCTGTATACAGAAATACATGATAAGATCATGTCTGCAGCCGCCACTAGGGGGAGCTCCCTGTATACAGAGATACATGATAACATCCTGTCTGCAGCCACCACTAGGGGGAGCTCCCTGTGTACAGATACATGATAAGGTTCTGTCTGTCTGCACATACATATTATATTTTCTGCGCTTGCGCTTTTATTAACTAATTACAATAATAAATGGGAAAAAGAATAAAAAGGTACAAAAAAAATCATGCAGCAGTATAAACAATATAAAAATATCATCCAAAACTCATTACACCTCGGCTTAAAATAAAATAAAAGTGTCTCAGAAAAGATGTAGGAGATGCTGGCGGCGCTCAGATTAACGTCTGATATTATTCCCACTCCTATTTCATCTCCTGCTGCTTTGATCTACATCTAAACACTGGCAACAAGTTTTAACCGTTTTATTTTTCTTCTTTTTGTACTTTTTGTAAAGCGAATAGTAAAATCCTACAGCCGATGAGAGATGACGAAAGTGGCCGTGTCTGTGGCAGGTCGGGGGCGCGGAGGCGAGGGATGGCTCCTTCCTCACCTGAGAGGTCATGTGTGCTGGGACTGAGGCTTTCATGCTCCAAACTACAAAAGAGACTCATCATCACACACGGAGAGGCGTCTGGTCTCTTCGTGCTCCTTACCTCGCCCGTGCAACATGGATTCCAGGTCCTGAATGCATTATTTTAGTATAACTGTGACAATGATTGCATTGTTTCCAATTATAAAATAGTAATAATAAAAATAATAATCAAGTAACAGTAGTAATAGTAACAATAATAACTAACACTAAAACTAATAAAATAGTAATAATAAAAATAATAATCAAGTAACAGTAATAATAGTAACAATAATAACTAACACTAAAACTAATAAATAATAAATTGTTAACAGCAATACTAACATTAATAATAATAATAATAACTAACTAACTATAATAACTAACAGTAATAATTATAACAACAATAATAAGAATAAATAACAATAACAGTAATAATAAGAAGAATAACCAACAATAATAGAAATAATAATCCATAGTTATAATAATAAAAATAGGAATTATAACACCAATAATTATTATTACCGTATATACTCGAGTATAAGTCGAGATTTTCAGCCCAAATTTTTGGGCTGAAAGTGCCCCTCTCGGCTTATACTCGAGTCATGGTCGGCGGCGGGGTCGGCGGGTGAGGGGGAGAGAGGACTGTCGCATACTCACCTGCTCCCGCCGCTCCTAACGCTGTCCCAGCCTGTCCCATGGTCTCCCTCGCTCAGCTCTTCCTCTAGTTAGCGGTCACGTGGTGCCGCTCATTAATGTAATGAATATGGACTCCACTCCCATAGGGGCGGAGCTGCATATTCATTACTGTAATGATCGGTACCGGTGACCGCTCATTACAGGAAGAAGCTGCGGTACCATGGGACAGACAGGGACAGCATCAGGAGCGCCGGGACCAGGTGAGTATTTCATATTCACCTGTCCGCGTTCCATCCGCCGGGCGCCGCTCCGTCTTCCTGTCCTCTTGCAGTGACTGTGCAGGTCAGAGGGTGCGATGATGTATTAGTGTGCGCGCCGCGCTCTGCCTGAACAGTCAGTGCAGAGAGACGGGACGCTGAGGAGCAGCGACGAGCGGTGAGTATGTGATTTTTTTTTTGCAGCAGCAGCATTACATGTGGCACAATGCTGTATGGAGCGCCTATGGGGCCATAAAGAACTGCATGGAGCATTAAATAGGGCCATAACTGTATGGAGCATTATATGGGGCATCTATGGGGCCATAACTGCATGGAGCATTATATGGGGCATCTATGGGGCCATAACTGCATGGAGCATTATATGGGGCATCTATGGGGCCGTAAAGAACTGCATGGAGCATTATATGGGGCATCTATGGGGCCATAAAGAACTGCATGGAGCATTATATGGGGCTCCTGATTCAATATGGATATTCAAAAACACGTAAACCTACTGATGTCTCAATTAATTTTACTTTTATTGGTATCTGTTTTTATTTTTGACATATACCGGTAGCTGCTGCATTTTCCACCCAGTTTTTTGTTGCAAAATTAGGTGGGGTCGGCTTATACTCGAGTCGGCTTATACTCGAGTATATACGGTACTTTTATTTTAAGAGCAATAATAACACCGAAAATAATAATAATAATAACAACAATAATAATTAGTTGTATTATTACTGTTTTTAGAGTTATTTTTATTGATATTATTATTTATTAGTATTTTTATAATAATAATAATAAATTATAATATTAATAATAATAAAAAATAACGATAAGAAGTAATATAACAAGTAACAAAAACAGTAATAATAAAATGAGTAATACTAATAACAATACTACTACTACTACTACTAATAAAATGACAATATTAGCAATGATTACAATAATAATAATAGTAATAATAATAAAAAAAAACTATTAATAATAGTATTTTGTTATTTTTTTGCTTATTATTGCATTTTTTTATATAATTTTATGGCTTCCAAGTTCTCACAAAATCAAATTTGCTTTTATGGGGAACCTATGACTTATTTCTTGCAATGATTTGCGCTCTTGTCATCTTGATCTAATTGGTATGTCAGTGTTCTGCCAAAGTTGGCGGTAGATGTTAAATGGATCCAGTATGGCCCACTTCCACCGAACATACTGTTTAATTGCCACTACCACCATTAAAGCAGGTGGAATGGTGCCTTATGAGGCGCTATTGGACTGTACTGTCCCTGCCCCGGGGTCTCTTCTGCCTGTGTCCGAGGGAGAGGTTCGGGGAGCTGCCGAGAACTGTATCAGATTTTTTTTACTTCTCCGCAGGTGACTTTATTTGCTCTGAACTTACTTGATGCAAATCAAATTTCACAACCAAATTTGAGCGAATCTGCCAAATCCCAATTTTGTCAGATTCGCCCATGTGTGTTCTGAAAAAAATCTGAAACTTTGTTTTTTGGGGGGCAATATCCTCATATTTACTCACTTAGCTCCATGAGACCTCATTATATTATTAAAGGGGAGGTCGGTTCCATCATTTTGACAACTTATTTATTGAATAAATCATCAGTATGGGATTGGTGAAGGTCCGACTAACGACACCCCTACTGATCAGCGACTATTTGCTCCTATAAGCAGTGTGTGTTTCATTTGTAGCGGACAACTTTTTTAAACCATAATTTATTTGATCATTTTCTATTATTACCGTAGTAGTAGTCTACATCTGTATATAACCTTTTTATTTTTTATTTTTTTTTTTTTTAATTTCTTACCACTTTTAGATCATTATTTGAATATTTTCAATAATAATAATAATTCTATTCTATTATATATTATTATTAAAAATAATATAGTGCAAAGGTAATGATAGTAATATAATAAAGCAATGATGATAATAATAATAATAATTATATTATATAATAATATATTATTAATAATAATAATAATAATAATATAGTGCAAAGGTAATGATAATAATAATATAATAAAGCAATGATAATAATAATAATAATAATAGCTTTGTGTTAATCTAACCACTTTTAGAAAATTAGTTTAATAATATTTTCAATAATAACAACAGTAATTAAATATTATTAGTAATAATAATATAATATATTATTAGATCAATAATCATAATAATAATAATAATATCTATTATTATTGTTGTTATTATCATTGCTTTATTTTGCTTTTTTTAGATAATTATTTTAATATTTTCAATAATAATAATAATAGTTATTATTATTGATTTATGTATTTACTATTTTTGTTTATTTTTTATTCTGAAAAATAACTTCTTTTTTTGCATTTTTGCATTCTGATCTATACGATACTGTATCAATGATGCAGAAATATGGATGGCGGGCGGTGAATGTGATGCAGTGCTAAACCATCTGTTTTGAGGCCGGCAGATGTGTCGGCTTAGGCAGGAATAATTACGGCGCCAGATGAGGGATGAGACGACCACTTCTTGAATGTATATTGGCTGATTGTTTTCTCCCCGATACGTGCGTCCGCGATATGTTCTGTGCGATAGATAATTGAGAGTCGTAAAATAACTCGCACCTTATGACTGTTTGGGGTATTTGCTCATTAAAGCTTTTATGACCCTATTATTATGCTTTGCTATGAGAGGACACTGGGGAGAACGTGTTTGAAGGTTGCCGTACGCTGCGCATAAGAACATATTGTGTCCTGCAGTAGCAGAATCGCTCATATGGGCCAAAAGTTTGGCCAGAGAAAAAAACTTAAAATAAAATATATCATTTGTAAAAATCTTTTTCATAGGGGCTGATTCCATTTTTAACATCCATCCTTCAATCCATCTTAAAGCGATTATCTAAATTTGTGAAGAAAAAAAATAGTGCCACTCCTGTTCACAGGTCGTGGGTGGTATTGCAGCTCAGTCCCATTCACTTTAATGGAGTTGAACTGCAATGCCACATATCAACTGTGGACAGAGGTGGCGCTGTTTTTTTCTTTTTAAGAAAGCAGCCATGTTTGTGAAATCATGGACAACTCTGAAAAAGCATCCGAAACAGCGCCAACCATGTGCATGTGGCTGTGTCTGGTACTACGGGGACCAAATATCTTGTAGCAATTCAAAAACATTTGCAAAAGTAAGTAAACTACAAAGCTCCTTGTGGTGGGGAATGCGGTCTATTAAGTAGGAAAACTTCTTTCTGGAAAAATCCCTTTAGCTTATCTCCATAGGAGCGCAGCTATGATTGGGCTTTTCAGGTATGTGGGCATATGGAGTTATTGAGTTTTCTTTAATCAGGTCCACTTTGAAAAACCCTTGAAAGTCTCTTCCTTTTCTTACCTTAGATTTAGCTTTAGAGATAGACTTAGAGCTAGGCTAGGGTTAAGTTTAGGCCTAGGCTTATGTTTAGGGTTATTGTTAGACTTAGAGCTAGGCTAGGGTTAAGCTTAGGGTTAGCATTATGGTTAGGGTTAGGCTGAGTTAAGCTAGGGTTATCTAAAGTTAAGATTAGCATTAGCTTTAGAATTAGACTTAGAGCTAGGGTAGGGTTAAGTTTGGAGCTAGGGTCAGGCTTAGGGTTATGTTTAGACTTAGAGGAAGGCTAGGGTTAAGCTTAGGGTTAGACTTAGAGCTAGGCTAGGGTTAAGTTTAGGGTTAGACTTAGTGCTAGGCTAGAGTTAAGTGTAGGGTTAGACTTAGAGCTAGGCTAGGGTTAAGTTTAGGGATAGACTTAGTGCTAGGCAAGGGTTAAGTTTAGGAATAGACTTAGTGCTTGGCTAGGGTTATGTGTAAGGTTAGACTTAGAGCTAGGCTAGGGTTAAGCTTAGGATTAGACTTAGAGCTAGGCTAGGGTTAAGTTTAGGGTTACACTTAGTGCTAGGCTAAGGTTAAGTATAGTGTTAGACTTGGAGCTAGGCTAGGGTTAAGTTAAGGGTTAGACTTAGACCTAGGCTAAGGTTAAGTCGAGAATTTGCATTAGGGTTAGATTTAGACTTAGCGTTAAGCTAGGGTTAAGTTTGAAGCTATGGTTAGGCTTAGGTTTAGGGTTATACTTAGAGTTAGGCTAGGGTTAAGTTTAGGATTAGAATTAGTGCTAGGCTAGGGTTAAGTTTAGGATTAGAATTAGTGCTAGGCTAGGGTTAAGTTTGAAGCTATGGTTAGGCTTAGGTTTAAGGTTATACTTAGAGTTAGGCTAGGGTTAAGTTTAGGATTAGAATTAGTGCTAGGCTAGGGTTAAGTTTGAAGCTAGGATTAGGCTTAGGTTTAGGGTTATACTTAGAGCTAGGCTAAGGTTAAGTCTAGAATTAGCATTAGGGTTAGAGCTAGACTTAGCGTTAAGCTAGGGTTAGCTAAGGTTAAGCTTAGTGTTAGCATTAGGTTACGGTAAGATTTAGGGTAAGAGTTAGTGATAAGTAGTGTTGAGCATTCCGATACCGCAAGTATCGGGTATCGGCCGATACTAGCGGTATCGGAATTCCGATACCGGGATTCCGATACTTGGCGCGTATCGGATACCGGAATCGGAAGTTCAATGATTCAAAATTCAGAAATTCAGCCAATGAGAAAGATTCCAAGTGTGGGCACATCCTGTTTAGCATGGAGGGCATGAAACTACTGGCAAGGCTGTGATTGGCTGCTGAAATGATGTCATGATGCAGTTTAAAAGTCGCTGGCGCCATTTTGCGATCACTCTGCTGTGAATTCAGTTAGTGACAGGACGCTGTTTGCTGACTGAGGGACAGTTTAGAGATAGCGATTTGCTTCTTTGTGCTTTCCAAAGGCTAATTTAGCAACCGCTGTGTTCACCTACTATTCACCTTCCTTTTGCCTTGTAGCGCTGTTTTCACAGCGATCTGCAAGGTCTCTCTGTGTGTGTGTGTGAGTGCAGCCCACTCTCTAGTCTGAGTGCAGCCACATAGGCCATCCATAGCTGGTTGTATTCAGTTCAGGGAGGGTGGTTCATTGCCTCATACTGTCCTTTTTTTTTTTTTTTTTGAAGTAGTGCAGGCTGCTGCACATTTTTTCCAAAAATTCCTATTAGTGTCTTTCCACCCGTCTCCAGCTAATTTGTGGAAAAACACTACATAGGATAAAGTAGAGGAGGGTTTTTGGGCCTTGCAGCGCCGTTTACGGCTGTCTGCACGGTCTCCGTGTGACTGCAGCTCGCCCTGTAATCTGTGAGCAGCTATAGCCTGGTTGTCTCCAGCTCAGGGTTTTTCACTGCGTCATACCGCCAAATCAATTTTCTTTTTTTTCAAAGTAGTGTAGTCTGCTGCTAATTTATTTTAAAAAATCCTATTAGTGTCTTTCCACCCGTCTCCAGCTAATTTGTGGAAAAACACTACATAGGATAAAGTAGAGGAGGGTTTTTGGGCCTTGCAGCGCCGTTTACGGCTGTCTGCACGGTCTCCGTGTGACTGCAGCTCGCCCTGTAGTCTGTGAGCAGCCGTAGCCTGGTTGTCTGCAGCTCAGGGTTTTTCACTGCGTCATACCGCCAAATCAATTTTCTTTTTTTTCAAAGTAGTGTAGTCTGCTGCTAATTTATTTTAAAAAATCCTATTAGTGTCTTTCCACCCGTCTCCAGCTAATTTGTGGAAAAACACTAGATAGGATAAAGTAGAGGAGGGTTTTTGGGCCTTGCAGCGCCGTTTACGGCTGTCTGCACGGTCTCCGTGTGACTGCAGCTCTATCCGTTGTCAGTTCAGCCCCAAAAAAATAAATAAATAATAAAGTTCACCAAACACACCAGTTACACCACTTTACATTTGTGTAGGCCACATTAGCTCATATTCAAGTCTAGTCCACACTTTAGAAAATTAGTGTGTCTTATACCTGTTAGGAGGAGTTGCTCAGGAATAAGCACACAAAGCCGTTAGTACTTTTCTGCTTATCTTTATCAGTCAACCAAGATGAAGAAGGCAGTGAGTAAGGCACGTGGGCGTGGGCGCGGAGCAGGGAGGGGACGTGGGGATTCTGTGCTTGCTGCGGGCACCGGTGAGTCATCAGCACCCACTTTCACAAGGGAACAGTCGTTCATGCGCAGCTTTGTCGCCGAGCGCCGTACACCGCTGCTGCGTGAAGACCAAATTGAAGCCGTTGTGGGATGGATGGCAGCTAATGCATCAACTTCCATTAGTGCCACATCCTCTCAGACACAGAGCACTGGAGAGCAGCCATCTGTCTCTTCACCACCTGCAAAATTGCCCAGGCAGACAGAGATCCCAGGACAGGAGCAGTCTCTACTTCTGTTCTCTGAATCATCTCTTGGCTTGGAAACAGGGGGCCAGCCAAGCAGCATTGGAGAAATGGAAGAAGAGGCAGGGTGCAGTGATGCCCAACAGCTTTTTCTGTCTTCCTCTGAAGAGGCGGGTGGGCCAGTGGCTCCGGTCACCACCTCGCAGGCCGCATCAGCTGATGATGACACTCAGGTGCCACTTACTGGTGCGTGCTCTGCTGCTGAGACTACCCAGGAGGAGCAGTTGGGGGCAGAGGGTAGTGTAGATGATGAGGTCCTTGACCCATCTTGGCGTCAGGGACAGGAAGGTGGTGGGAGCAGCTCTGAGGAAGAGATTCCCCGTACGGCCCAAAGAGGGAGAGGGAGGGGGAAGACTGCGGATCCTGCAGCCTCCGCTTTGGCACCCGTAAGGAGCATGTCTCTTCCAAAAGTCAAAAGGGGGGCTCCCAAGACTTGCAGTGCCTGGTCCTTTTTTGACACAGTTGCAGATGACATTTGCTATGTCAGATGCAAGGTGTGTCATCAAAAAATCAAAAGAGGTCAAAAAGTCGCCAACCTCAATACCTCCAACATGTGGAAACATGTGCGCAACAGGCACCCGGCGGAGTTAGACAAACACACTGAAGAGCTAGGCCAACCAACAGCGGCAGCTACTACCTCTTCAGCTCGTAATGCCTCTTCCTCTAGCTCACACGCAGCTGGTTCGGCTTCCTCCCAGGATCGCCGTGGAAGAACCTCTGGCCCTGTTGTCCAGAGACCCGCTGTCATTCCACCCGCAGCACCACTTTCCCAGTCAACCACACACTCCCAGCCCAGTCTACAGCCATCGGTAGTACAGGCATGGGAGAAAAGGCGGCCTTTCTCGTCAAACCACCCACGAGCACAGGCTCTGACTGCAGGCATTGCCAAACTTCTGTCACTGGAAATGCTGTCATTCAGGCTGGTGGAGACTGACAGCTTCCGTGACTTGATGTCATTGGCAGTCCCACAGTACAGTGTGCCCAGCCGCTTTTACTTCAGCAGGCAAGCCGTCCCTGCCCTGCACAAGCATGTGGAGGGACACATAAAACACGCGCTACTGAACGCCGTCAGTAGCAAGGTCCACCTCACCACCGATGCGTGGACCAGTCAACATGGACAGGGGCGATACCTTGCCCTCACTGCCCATTGGGTTAATGTCGTTGAGCCGGGTACAGACCGTGCGAGTGGCGCAGGACGTGTCCTGCCCACTCCAAGGATTGCAGGAATCCATTCTGTACGCATTGACTCCTCCTCTTACACCAGTTCCTCAGAATCATCGCTGCAGGAGCCGTCACAGTCCACCTCCACATGGACCCGTGATGAACGTGTACCTGTTACGACCGACATGAGCACAGCCGTGGCCAAACGTCAACAGGCCGTCTTGAAATTAATTTTTTTGGGGAATCGTAGCCACACAGCGCAGGAGCTCTGGAATGCCATCAAGCAGGAGAGCGATGTGTGGTTTGAGCCAGCGAATCTCCAGCCAGGCATGGTAGTGTGTGATAATGGCCGAAATCTGGTGGCAGCCCTGGGCCTCGGCAACCTCACTCACATCCCATGTCTGGCACATGTGCTCAATTTGGTCGTGCAGAGTTTTTTGAGGGACTATCCGGATCTTGATGCACTGCTGCACAAGGTCCGCCTAGAGTGTGCTCACTTGCGGCGTTCCAGCACGGCAAAAGCGCGCATTGCGGCTCTGCAGCGCCGACACCGCCTGCCGGAACATCGCATCATATGTGACCTACCTACCAGGTGGAATTCCACGTTACATATGTTGGAGCGGTTGTGTGAGCAGCAGCAAGCTGTAATGGAGTACCAGCTGTATCAGGCGCAAAAAAGTCGCAGTCAGCGCCGTACAGACTTCACAACCACAGAGTGGGCCACTATGAAGGATGTCTGCCAGGTTTTGCGTCCCTTTGATTATTCCACGCGGATGGCGAGTGCAGATGATGCACTAGTCAGCATGACTGTCCCCCTTATCTGCCTGCTTGAAAAATCACTGCAAGCGCTAAGGGATGATGTTGTGGAAGAGGTGGAGGATGAGGATTCACCACTTCCATCATCTTCTGGACAGTCAGCGCCACGTGGTTCCTCACAAACGCGTAGGCAGGGGACAGTTTGTGAGGAGGATGAGGAGGAGTCAATGGAGGAGGAAGACATCCGTCCAGAGGAGGGAGTTCCCGAATTGTCCAGTACTCAGTGTGTACAGCGAGGGTGGGGTGATGACGAGCGGGCAGAGATCACGCCTCCAGCTGGGGACAGCGTTTCTTGGGCAGTTGGCAGTCTGCAGCACATGGTGGATTACATGCTGCAGTGCCTGAGAAACGACCGCCGCATCGACCACATTCTCAACATGTCTGATTATTGGGTGTTCACCCTCCTCGATCCTCGCTACCGGGACAACGTAGAAAGCCTCATCACACCGTTGAACCGGGAGCGAAAAATGCGGGAGTACCAAGACACACTGGTCAGTTCCATCATCTTCTCCATTCCAACTGAGAGAAGTGCTGCTAGTGCATTCCAAAGCAGCTCAGTGCGTCCAGGCAGTGGTGGAGGCTCTGCACAAAGAGGGAGCAGAAGCAGTGCCTCTGCCCAAGGCAAGACCAGTATGGCCGAACTGTGGCACAGTTTTCTGTGCCCGCCACAAAAGTCTACACCATCACAGACGGCTCCAGTCAGCAGGAGGCAACGGTTCCGTCAGATGGTGACAGACTACATGTCTTGCCCTCTTGCTGTACTCCCAGACGGCTCTTCCCCTTTCAAGTTTTGGGTCTCAAAGCTGGATACATGGCCAGAGCTAAGCCAGTATGCATTGGAGGTGCTGTCTTGCCCTGCGGCCAGTGTATTATCGGAACGTGTCTTTAGTGCTGCAGGTGGTGTACTAACTGACCGTCGCATGCGACTATCCTCCGATAACGTTGACCGGCTTACTTTCCTGAAAATGAACAAGGCCTGGATCTCGCAGGAATTTGCCACTCCTCCTCCTGATTAAATAATTAGGTCACTGTATACGTTATCCAGGTCTCCTGTTGTGTTCATCTTTCTACCACCTGAACTTAAATTCCTGGGCTCCAACACCGCCAGTTGAGGCTCAGATGTGCCGTCTGCACAGTCAAAACATACGACCCAGTGTTATTGGGTTTCAGTAACGTCAGCTGATCCCCAGCTGTGTAGCCAGCAATGTGTCATGCGACCGCCACGCTGACACAACAACTGAAATGTAAGGGAATCTGTCCCCCCCCCCCCAAGGCGTTTGTTACTGAAAGAGCCACCTTGTGCAGCAGTAATGCTGCACAAGGAAAAAGGTAGCTATTTTGGTTTTGCTCCTTGCACACGCAAAACTTAACACTTATAAAATGTGTCCACTGATACCGTAAAACCGTCCCGGAGGTGGGACTTTCCTTCGTAATATGACGCAGCACAGCCGTCATTCCTACCCCCCCGGCGCCGCGCCCCGGCTCCTCAGCGTTGTTTGATTCCGTCCCGGAGCCTGCGCTGTTATGTTATCCCGTGGCCAGGCACACTTAGCGCTGCCCGTCTTCTGGCATCATTTGGTGTCAGGCTGGCTGCGCCTGTGCGGCCACGCTGGCCGAGAGCCCGCCTCGCAGTGTCTTCTGATTTAATCCCACTGGGGGCCTGGGATCTATGGACATGCGCAGTGCATATCTGAACCTCCACCTCTCACTCATCTCCCTATGGCTTCTTCAGACTGTTCGGTGTCAGCTGGTCCCTAATAGCATGCCACGGCCGTGACACCGCACAGTCTGAAAAAGAAGCCGTAGGGAGGGGAGTGAGAGGCAAGGATATGCACTGCGCATGGCCATGGATCCCAGGCCCCCAGTGGGATTACATCAGAAGACACTGCGAGGCGGGCTCTCGGCCAGCGCGGCCGCACAGGCGCAGCCAGCCTGACACCAAATGATGTCAGAAGATGGGCAGCGCTAAGTGTGCCTGGCCACGGGATAACATAACAGCGCAGGCTCCGGGACGGAATCAAACAACGCTGAGGAGCCGGGGCACGGCGGCGGGGGGGTAGTAATGATGGCTGTGCTGCGTCATATTACGAAGGAAAGTCCCACCTCCGGGACGGTTTCACGGCTTCAGGGGACACATTTTAAAAGTGTTTAGTTCTGTGTTTGCAAGGAGCATGATGAAAAGAGCCACCTTTTCCTTTTGCATCTTTTGTGCTGCACAAGCTGGCTCTTTCAGCTACAAACGCCTTGGGGGGGGGGTTAAAGGTTCCCTTTCGACTTTCTCAGGCTTCGGCCTACATTGTGTTCCTCTGCTTTTCCACCTGCCCCTGGGCTCCAACACCGCTAGTTGCCGTCCAGAAGTGCTGTACGCACAGTCAACAGTCCCTCCTCTGTTATTGGGGTTCAGTAACGTCAGCTGTTCCCCTGCTGTGTGTGTGGCAATCCCTCCTACCTCCTCCAACCTCCTCCAACCTCCTCCTCCTCCACCTGTCCCTGGGCTCCAACACCGCCAGTTGCCGTCCAGAAGTGCTGTACGCACAGTCAACAGTCCCTCCTCTGTTATTGGGGTTCAGTAACGTCAGCTGTTCCCCTGCTGTGTGTGTGGCAATCCCTCCTACCTCCTCCAACCTCCTCCAACCTCCTCCTCCTCCACCTGTCCCTGGGCTCCAACACCGCCAGTTGCCGTCCAGAAGTGCTGTACGCACAGTCAACAGTCCCTCCTCTGTTATTGGGGTTCAGTAACGTCAGCTGTTCCCCTGCTGTGTGTGTGGCAATCCCTCCTACCTCCTCCAACCTCCTCCAACCTCCTCCTCCTCCACCTGTCCCTGGGCTCCAACACCGCCAGTTGCCGTCCAGAAGTGCTGTACGCACAGTCAACAGTCCCTCCTCTGTTATTGGGGTTCAGTAACGTCAGCTGTTCCCCTGCTGTGTGTGTGGCAATCCCTCCTACCTCCTCCAACCTCCTCCAACCTCCTCCTCCTCCACCTGTCCCTGGGCTCCAACACCGCCAGTTGCCGTCCAGAAGTGCTGTACGCACAGTCAACAGTCCCTCCTCTGTTATTGGGGTTCAGTAACGTCAGCTGTTCCCCTGCTGTGTGTGTGGCAATCCCTCCTACCTCCTCCAACCTCCTCCTCCTCCACCTGTCCCTGGGCTCCAACACCGCCAGTTGCCGTCCAGAAGTGCTGTACGCACAGTCAACAGTCCCTCCTCTGTTATTGGGGTTCAGTAACGTCAGCTGTTCCCCTGCTGTGTGTGTGGCAATCCCTCCTACCTCCTCCAACCTCCTCCAACCTCCTCCTCCTCCACCTGTCCCTGGGCTCCAACACCGCCAGTTGCCGTCCAGAAGTGCTGTACGCACAGTCAACAGTCCCTCCTCTGTTATTGGGGTTCAGTAACGTCAGCTGTTCCCCTGCTGTGTGTGTGGCAATCCCTCCTACCTCCTCCAACCTCCTCCTCCTCCACCTGTCCCTGGGCTCCAACACCGCCAGTTGCCGTCCAGAAGTGCTGTACGCACAGTCAACAGTCCCTCCTCTGTTATTGGGGTTCAGTAACGTCAGCTGTTCCCCTGCTGTGTGTGTGGCAATCCCTCCTACCTCCTCCAACCTCCTCCAACCTCCTCCTCCTCCACCTGTCCCTGGGCTCCAACACCGCCAGTTGCCGTCCAGAAGTGCTGTACGCACAGTCAACAGTCCCTCCTCTGTTATTGGGGTTCAGTAACGTCAGCTGTTCCCCTGCTGTGTGTGTGGCAATCCCTCCTACCTCCTCCGACCTCCTCCAACCTCCTCCTCCTCCACCTGTCCCTGGGCTCCAACACCGCCAGTTGCCGTCCAGAAGTGCTGTACGCACAGTCAACAGTCCCTCCTCTGTTATTGGGGTTCAGTAACGTCAGCTGTTCCCCTGCTGTGTGTGTGGCAATCCCTCCTACCTCCTCCAACCTCCTCCTCCTCCACCTGTCCCTGGGCTCCAACACCGCCAGTTGCCGTCCAGAAGTGCTGTACGCACAGTCAACAGTCCCTCCTCTGTTATTGGGGTTCAGTAACGTCAGCTGTTCCCCTGCTGTGTGTGTGGCAATCCCTCCTACCTCCTCCAACCTCCTCCAACCTCCTCCTCCTCCACCTGTCCCTGGGCTCCAACACCGCCAGTTGCCGTCCAGAAGTGCTGTACGCACAGTCAACAGTCCCTCCTCTGTTATTGGGGTTCAGTAACGTCAGCTGTTCCCCTGCTGTGTGTGTGGCAATCCCTCCTACCTCCTCCAACCTCCTCCAACCTCCTCCTCCTCCACCTGTCCCTGGGCTCCAACACCGCCAGTTGCCGTCCAGAAGTGCTGTACGCACAGTCAACAGTCCCTCCTCTGTTATTGGGGTTCAGTAACGTCAGCTGTTCCCCTGCTGTGTGTGTGGCAATCCCTCCTACCTCCTCCAACCTCCTCCTCCTCCACCTGTCCCTGGGCTCCAACACCGCCAGTTGCCGTCCAGAAGTGCTGTACGCACAGTCAACAGTCCCTCCTCTGTTATTGGGGTTCAGTAACGTCAGCTGTTCCCCTGCTGTGTGTGTGGCAATCCCTCCTACCTCCTCCAACCTCCTCCAACCTCCTCCTCCTCCACCTGTCCCTGGGCTCCAACACCGCCAGTTGCCGTCCAGAAGTGCTGTACGCACAGTCAACAGTCCCTCCTCTGTTATTGGGGTTCAGTAACGTCAGCTGTTCCCCTGCTGTGTGTGTGGCAATCCCTCCTACCTCCTCCAACCTCCTCCAACCTCCTCCTCCTCCACCTGTCCCTGGGCTCCAACACCGCCAGTTGCCGTCCAGAAGTGCTGTACGCACAGTCAACAGTCCCTCCTCTGTTATTGGGGTTCAGCACCGCCAGCTGTTCCCCTGCTGTGTATACGGCAACGTGTACTGCGACCGCCACGCAGGCACAACAAGTTAAATGTAAGGGAACCTGACCCCCCCCCCCCCAGGCGTTTGTTACTGAAGGAGCCACCTTGTGCAGCAGTAATGATGCAAAGGGAAAAAGTGCCTCTTTTCGTGATGCTCCTTGCACATGCTGAACCAAACACTTATGAAATGTGTCCCCACACAGCGTTAAACCGTCCGGTAGGTGGAACTTTCCTTTGTCGTGTGATGCAGCACAGCCATCATTTTTACCCCCTTGGCGCCGTGCGCCGCCTCCTCAGCGTTGTTTGAATCTGTCCCGGAGCCTGCGCTGTTAGGTTAGCCCTTGGCCATGCACACATGTTGCGCTGCCCGTCTTCTGACCTCATTTGGTGTCAGGCTGGCTGCGCCTGTGCGGGTGCGCTGGCCGAGATCCCGCCTCGCAGTGTCGTCTAATGTAATCCCACCGCGGGCCTGTGATCCGTGCCCGTGCGCAGTGCATATCCTCTCCTCTCACTCCCCTCCCTACGGCTTCTTCAGACTGTGCGATGTCAGCTGGTCCCTAATAGCATGCCACGGCCGTGACACTGCACAGTCTGAAAAAGCCGTAGGGAGGGGAGTGAGAGGAGAGGATATGCACTGCGCACGGGCACGGATCACAGGCCCGCGGTGGGATTACATTAGACGACACTGCGAGGCGGGATCTCGGCCAGCGCACCCGCACAGGCGCAGCCAGCCTGACACCAAATGAGGTCAGAAGACGGGCAGCGCAACATGTGTGCATGGCCAAGGGCTAACCTAACAGCGCAGGCTCCGGGACAGATTCAAACAACGCTGAGGAGGCGGCGCACGGCGCCAAGGGGGTAAAAATGATGGCTGTGCTGCGTCACACGACAAAGGAAAGTTCCACCTACCGGACGGTTTAACGCTGTGAGGAGACACATTTCATAAATGTTAGGTTCCGCATGTACAAGGACCATAATTAAAAGAGCTAAGTTTACCTTTTCCAGCATTAGTGCTGTACACAATGGCTCTTTCAGCTACAAACGCCTGGGGGGGGGGGGGGGGGTTAAAGGTTTCCTTTCAACTTGCTCGAGTGCAGGCTTCGGCCTACACTCCGCTCCCCCTGCTCCTCCTGCTGACCCTGGGCTCTAACACCGCCAGTTTTTGCCCAGATGTGCTAGCTGCACAGAGAAAAACACCAGCCAATGTGTCAGTGGGGTTCAGCACCGCCAGCTGTTCCCCTGCTGTGTAGCCGGCAACGTGTCCTGCGACCGCCACGCAGACACAAGAACTGAAATTGAAGGGAACCTGTCCCCCCTCCCCCAGGTGTTTCTATGTTTTACAGCTACCTTGAACAGCAGTAATGCTGCATGTGTTCAAGGTGGCTCAGAAACATATTCTCCTTGCCCATGTTGAAGTGAACACGTCTAAAATGTGTCCTCTGTGACCATTAAAACGTCCCTCAGGTGTGATTTGACTTTGTATTGACACACGCAACAAGCTCCTTGGTAACGCTGCCCGTCTTCTGGCATCATTGTTTGGCTGGCTGCGCCTCTGCGGCCGCCCTGACCCACACAACAGCCCTCGTTGTCTTATTTAATGGGACTGCGAGGGTGTGATTGATGGGCAGGATCAGTGCATCAGTTTGCCTGTCCCTCCTCTCCTTCCGCCTTCTTCGGACTGTGCGGCTTCATGGCCGTGGCATGCGATAAGGGATCAGATGACGCCGCACAGTCTGAAGCGGGTGTAAGGACCCGAGTGTGAGAGGCGAACATATGTGCTGCGCCAGGCCCTGAATCCCAGCCCCGCAGTGTTTTAACAATGTTAAGACACTGCGGGGCTGGGATTCATGGGCATCGCGAACCGCACCGGCCGACATTACATGATGCCAGAAGATGGGCAGCGCTAACGGCGCTAGGCCAGGGGATAACACGACAGCGCAGACTCCTGTACAGCAAATAACAACGCTCGGGAGGCTGCACCCAGCACCAAGGTGGGATTCTTGACACCTGTGCTGCGTCTCATTACAAAGGGAACTCTCGCCTCCATTACACAGTTTGACTGTATAAAGGGCTAAATGTTATACGTGTTCCATTCAGCGTGTGCAAGGAGAAAAATTACAAGAGCAACCTTTGACTTGCGCAGCACTGCTGCTGCATAAGCTGTGGCTCTTCTACTTTGTAACCCCTGAGGGGGGGTTAAAGGTGACTTTTGAAATCGGTTCAATTAGGCTTCGGCCTACACTCTGCTCCACCTGCAGAGCCCGGGCTCCAACAACGCTAGTTGCTGTCCGGAAGTGCTGGCTGCACAGAGCCAAACACCTCGCCAATGTGTCAGTGGGGTCCAGCACCGCCAGCTGTTCCCCTGCTGTGTAGCCGGCAACGTGTCCTGCAAAAGCCACGCAGACACAACACACCCAAAGCTGCCGCCTGTGCAGGCTTCGGCCTACACTCCCCTCCCCCTGCTCCTCCTCCTCCTGCTCCTCCTCCTGCTGTCCCTGGGCTCTAACACACCGCCAGTTGGGGCCCAGATGTGCTAGCTGCACAGAGAAAAACACCAGCCAATGTGTCAGTGGGGTCCAGCACCGCCAGCTGTTCCCCTGCTGTGCAGCCGGCAACGTGTCCTGCAAAAGCCACGCAGACACAAGAACTGAAATTGAAGGGAACCTGTCCCCCCTCCCCCAGGCGTTTTTACGTTATCCAGCCACCTTGTACAGCGGTAATGCTGCATGTGTGCAAGGTGGCTCAGAAACGTATTCTCCTCGCACATGTGGAACTGAAAACACGTCTGAAATGTGTCCTCTGTGTGACCATTTAACCGTCCCGGTGGTGTGACTTTCCTTTGTAATGACACGCTGCAACCCCCTTGGTAGCGCTGCCCGTCTTCTGGCATCATTGTTTGGCTGGCTGCGCCTCTGCGGCCGCCCTGACCCACACAACGCCCCTCGGTGTCTTATTTATTTGGACTGCGAGGGTGTGATTGATGGGCAGGATCAGTGCATCAGTTCGCCTGTCCCTCCTCTCCTTCCGCCTTCTTCGGACTGTGCGGCTTCATGGCCGTGGCATGCGATAAGGGATCAGATGACGCCGCACAGTCTGAAGCGGGTGTAAGGACCCGAGTGTGAGAGGCGAACATATGTGCTGCGCCAGGCCCTGAATCCCAGCCCCGCAGTGTTTTAACAATGTTAAGACACTGCGGGGCTGGGATTCATGGGCATCGCGAACCGCACCGGCCGACATTACATGATGCCAGAAGATGGGCAGCGCTAACGGCGCTAGGCCAGGGGATAACACGACAGCGCAGACTCCTGTACAGCAAATAACAACGCTCGGGAGGCTGCACCCAGCACCAAGGTGGGATTCTTGACATCTGTGCTGCGTCTCACTACAAAGGGAACTCTCGCCTCCATTACACAGTTTGACTGTATAAAGGGCTAAATGTTATACGTGTTCCATTCAGCGTGTGCAAGGAGAAAAATTACAAGAGCAACCTTTGACTTGCGCAGCACTGCTGCTGCATAAGCTGTGGCTCTTCTACTTTGTAACCCCTGAGGGGGGGTTAAAGGTGACTTTTGAAATCGGTTCAATTAGGCTTCGGCCTACACTCTGCTCCACCTGCAGAGCCCGGGCTCCAACAACGCTAGTTGCTGTCCGGAAGTGCTGGCTGCACAGAGCCAAACACCTCGCCAATGTGTCAGTGGGGTCCAGCACCGCCAGCTGTTCCCCTGCTGTGTAGCCGGCAACGTGTCCTGCAAAAGCCACGCAGACACAACACACCCAAAGCTGCCGCCTGTGCAGGCTTCGGCCTACACTCCCCTCCCCCTGCTCCTCCTCCTCCTGCTCCTCCTCCTGCTGTCCCTGGGCTCTAACACACCGCCAGTTGGGGCCCAGATGTGCTAGCTGCACAGAGAAAAACACCAGCCAATGTGTCAGTGGGGTCCAGCACCGCCAGCTGTTCCCCTGCTGTGCAGCCGGCAACGTGTCCTGCAAAAGCCACGCAGACACAAGAACTGAAATTGAAGGGAACCTGTCCCCCCTCCCCCAGGCGTTTTTACGTTATCCAGCCACCTTGTACAGCGGTAATGCTGCATGTGTGCAAGGTGGCTCAGAAACGTATTCTCCTCGCACATGTGGAACTGAAAACACGTCTGAAATGTGTCCTCTGTGTGACCATTTAACCGTCCCGGTGGTGTGACTTTCCTTTGTAATGACACGCTGCAACCCCCTTGGTAGCGCTGCCCGTCTTCTGGCATCATTGTTTGGCTGGCTGCGCCTCTGCGGCCGCCCTGACCCACACAACGCCCCTCGGTGTCTTATTTATTTGGACTGCGAGGGTGTGATTGATGGGCAGGATCAGTGCATCAGTTCGCCTGTCCCTCCTCTCCTTCCGCCTTCTTCGGACTGTGCGGCTTCATGGCCGTGGCATGCGATAAGGGATCAGATGACGCCGCACAGTCTGAAGCGGGTGTAAGGACCCGAGTGTGAGAGGCGAACATATGTGCTGCGCCAGGCCCTGAATCCCAGCCCCGCAGTGTTTTAACAATGTTAAGACACTGCGGGGCTGGGATTCATGGGCATCGCGAACCGCACCGGCCGACATTACATGATGCCAGAAGATGGGCAGCGCTAACGGCGCTAGGCCAGGGGATAACACGACAGCGCAGACTCCTGTACAGCAAATAACAACGCTCGGGAGGCTGCACCCAGCACCAAGGTGGGATTCTTGACACCTGTGCTGCGTCTCATTACAAAGGGAACTCTCGCCTCCATTACACAGTTTGACTGTATAAAGGGCTAAATGTTATACGTGTTCCATTCAGCGTGTGCAAGGAGAAAAATTACAAGAGCAACCTTTGACTTGCGCAGCACTGCTGCTGCATAAGCTGTGGCTCTTCTACTTTGTAACCCCTGAGGGGGGGTTAAAGGTGACTTTTGAAATCGGTTCAATTAGGCTTTGGCCTACACTCTGCTCCACCTGCAGAGCCCGGGCTCCAACAACGCTAGTTGCTGTCCGGAAGTGCTGGCTGCACAGAGCCAAACACCTCGCCAATGTGTCAGTGGGGTCCAGCACCGCCAGCTGTTCCCCTGCTGTGTAGCCGGCAACGTGTCCTGCAAAAGCCACGCAGACACAACACACCCAAAGCTGCCGCCAGTGCAGGCTTCGGCCTACACTCCCCTCCCCCTGCTCCTCCTCCTGCTGTCCCTGGGCTCTAACACACCGCCAGTTGGGGCCCTAGGAAGACAAGCTTGAATAGGTCCCCATCCGGGTTCCAGTACCGTCAGCTGGTTCTCGGCAGTGTCTTTTGCTCTTGTACCTTCTGCTCCCCATCCTGGTTCCAGTACCGTCAGCTGGTTCCGGGCAGAGCCTTTGGCTTAGGTGCCTCCCTCTGGGTATCCGAGTTCCACCAACGTCAGGTGGTCCTTGGTAGTGCTTTCAGGCACGGGTACCTCCTGCTTAGTAACCGGGTTCCAGTAACGTCAGCTGGTCCTCGGTAGTTCCATTGGCTCTTGGACCTTCGGCTACCCATCCGGGTTCCAGTACCGTCAGCTGGTTCTCGGCAGTGTCTTTTGCTCTTGTACCTTCTGCTCCCCATCCTGGTTCCAGTACCGTCAGCTGGTTCCGGGCAGAGCCTTTGGCTTAGGTGCCTCCCTCTGGGTATCCGAGTTCCACCAACGTCAGGTGGTCCTTGGTAGTGCTTTCAGGCACGGGTACCTCCTGCTTAGTAACCGGGTTCCAGTAACGTCAGCTGGTCCTCGGTAGTTCCATTGGCTCTTGGACCTTCGGGTAGCCATCCGAGTTCCAGTTCCATCAGCTGTTTCTCGGCATTTTCTCAGCCTTCTTGTACCTTCTGCTACATTTCCAAGTTCAAGACCCGAAAGACGATGACCCGGAAGACCACCCCTAAGATGATGACGACACCAGAGACGACAACCACCGAGATGACGACGACCCTGGAGACGATGACCCTGAAGACGACCCCGATGACGACGACCCCGATGACGACGACCCCGATGACGACGACCCTGGAGATGACGACCCTGGAGATGACGACGACAACCTGGAAGACCGAGAAGCAGAAGAACAAGAGGCTGCAGAACAAAGAGCAGAAGAACATTAAGCATAAGACTAAATATCAGAGCAAAAGATATTATCTAAATTATAAGCAGAAGAAGACTAAGCAGTGTATGGGGGTGAGTCCGTTCCTCCTCGTGGTGCCCCTGGATAAAGCCTGATGCTGCAGGCCAAACTGAACGCGGACAAATGTAACTGTTTTGTGACAGGCAGAACGGAAGGTGTAATCTTCAAACTTTTATAGATAACAACTACGGGAATGCCTGTCACAAATAAGAATATGATGAAGAAGTTGAATATAAAAAAGATAATAGTTAAATAAAAAGAATATGAACAATGTAAAAAAAAAAAAATATATATACGTAGAAAAGAAGAAGATGAATAAGGTGAAGAAGTTGATGTCACAGAAGCTGATGATGAGGATAATGAAGAAGAAAGTGTGGGAGAAGTAAAAAATAGGGTGAAGGGCGTGGAAGTAGTGAAACATCAATATCTGACAAAATAAATAAAAAATTAACATAGTCAAATTCTTTCTAACGCCGAACGTCATAAAAAAATTAAAAATACTGCTATTCTATTTGATTGGGATAAACCCCTGTGCCTTTAATGTCTCCGCCACCTCCCCCAATACATCCTACATTATTCTTAGTTGTTTTCCTTCATGTAGAATTAACCTACAAGGAAAGAAAGGGTTTATTTTAATTCCGATATTTTCGTCCCATTGACTTGCATTGGGATCGGGTATCGGTATCGGATTGGATTCCGATACTGTGACGGTATCGGCCGATACTTTCCGATACCGATACTTTCCGATATCGGAAAGTATCGCTCAACACTAGTGATAAGACTTAGTTTGTAAAATTGTGGCATAAAAAATATAATAAAAGCAAATGAAAAAAAAACCCTTTATTTTTATTTTTAAAATTTTAGCAAAAAGCAGCAAAATATAAAAGTTCAAAGCAAAAACTATAATTATGTTGGTACATTTCTCAAATTGCAATACTCTGCTGGTGGAAGGGAGTAATATTTGGAATTTGGGTGGGCAAAAATACTTATCAGCTCACACCAAACCGCTGGTTCGGAGACCCCTCTACCCCTTCAATCCAGGAGGTTAGCATCCCCCCTTCCCAAAAGGACACAACCACATGAACATCCCCTCCAGATAGATGGAACCTCCAGCACAATGCAGCCCCTGTTACTTAGCAACACCCGGAATTGTCAATAAATGTATCACATCTGGGCAAAGTGATACAATCAACTCCCATTGTTTACAAATGAGAATACATAATATCCTTATGTGTGCACAGAAAGTTGGGCGAAGCTGCGGATACTCTGATGATGGAGTTGTAGATGCGCAGGTACCGTGCTGACGGTGGGAAGGTCAGCCGGGGCCACCACCGAGGTTCATACCCACTGTCTGCACTGGTAAATAATTCAGGATTTGCTAACCTCGCCTCCACATTCCTCTGGGTGAGTAATAGGAAGCATAAACAATGCAATTATGGCGACATTTGAATAGCGGTAATAATAATAATGTATGGCGTAAGCCTATATATTAAACCTTCGGCCCAGGGCTCGCGCCGCTCCGGCTCTTTTATTCCAGAGTTGCTGACAAGACTTAAATACTCGCTGTCATTTCAGGCTATTACGGGATTTTAATGAAATGGGGAGCCACAGACATGAGGAGCTGGAGTGGATTTCACGTCTCCCGCTGTGATAAAGGCTTGATCGATGTCCTATTGTTCTTTCATTTATTTCTATTGCCAGCTATAACTTTCGTCTCTGGACCCTATTTCTAATGTCTTCTTTCCAGCTTCCGACTTGTCAAACTTTTTATTTTTTATTTTTTGGAAAAGGGTGATTGGAGCGAGGAAATTCAACTTAGACTTAAAGGGGCGCTGCACCCAAAATATTAAAAGTTCCGCCAAGTGGTTGGGAATTTCTGGTACTGACATACAATTGGCTTGTCCACTAGTGGCAGCCATTAGGATGCAAATTGGAGGAATTACTAACTTCCCAAAGATGCTTTCCAAAGTGCATTTCCACACTCCAAATGTTCATCCTAGGCCTCCTGGTTCATGAATATAATGATAGACTAAGGCCATGTTCAGATGGTCGAATTTCATGGTCAGTGTAGGTCTTTTTTCTTAGAATTTCACTGTCTGGTCTGTGCTGACCTGAACTAGTTATAACCCTAACCCTAACCCTCATTCTGCAATGAGTCCAGGCACAGTGGTCTGTATACTGTATTCAGAGTCTGTTAGAGCAAGATTTTAAAGGGGTTGTGCTCATATGGGACATTAATGGCTTCTCTATGGGACATGCCATAAATGTCTGATAAATGCCGTCACCCTGATTCATGTCAGAGATGCCCTTCTATTGAAATGACAGGAGTCCTCATCCTTCATTTCTATGGGAGCTCCAAAAATTGGCGAGCAAGAATGAAATCAAGTCACCACTCCATTAATGAGAGTCAGCACATCTATTGGACATTTATCACATATCCTATTGTGCAACTGGGGCAATCCCTTTAATATTTTTTATGTATGATGGATCTATTTAATTATTATTGTTACTTAAATATTAATTATATATATTTTTAACCCCTTCATGACCTTGGGATTTTCCGTTTTTCCGTGTTCGTTTTTCGCTCCCCTCCTTCCCAGAGCCGTAACTTTTTTATTTTTCTGTTAATTTGGCCATGTGAGGGCTTATTTTTTGCGGGACCAGTTGTACTTTTGAACAACATCATTGGTTTTACCATGTCGTGTACTAGAAAACGGGAAAAAAATTCCAAGTGCGGTGAAATTGCAAAAAAAGTGCAATCCCACACTTGTTTGTTGCTTGGCTTTTTTGCTAGGTTCACTAAATGCTACAACTGACCTGCCAATATGATTCTTCAGGTCAGTATGAGTTCATAGACACCTAACATGACTAGGTTATTTTTTATCGAAGTGGTGAAAAAAAATTCCAAACTTTGCTAAAAAAAAAAAAAAAATTGCGTCATTTTCCGATACTCGTAGCGTTTCTATTTTTCATGATCTGGGGTCGGTTGAGGGCTTATTTTTTGCGTGCCGAGCTGGCGTTTTTAATGATAGCATTTTGGTGCAGATACGTTTTTTTGATCGCCTGTTATTGCATTTTAATGCAATGTCATGGCGACCAAAAAAACGTAATTCTGGCATTTCACATTTTTTTCTCGCTACGCTGTTTAGCGATCAGGTTAATGCTTTTTTTTTTATTGATAGATTGGGCGATTCTGAACAAGGCGATACCAAATATGTGTAGGTTTGATTTTTTTATTGATTTATTTGATTGGGGCGAAAGGGGGGTGATTTAAACTTTTATATATTTTTTATTTTTTTCACATTTATTTTTACTTTTTTTTTAACTTTTGCCATGCTTCAATAGCCTCCATAGGAGGCTAGAATCAGGCACAACGCGATCGCCTCTGCTACATAGCAGCGATCTGATGTTCGCTGCTATGTAGCAGAAAATCAGGTGTGCTGTGAGCGCCGACCACAGGGTGGCGCTCACAGCTGCCGGGGATCTGTAACCATAGAGGTCTCAAGGACCTCTATGGTTACCATTCAGAAGCATCGCCGACCTCCGATCATGTGACGGGGGTCGGCGATGTGATCATTTCTGGACGCCCGGCCGGAAGCGGTAGTTAAATGCCGCTGTCTGCGTTTCACAGCGGCATTTAGCTAGTTAATAGGAGCGGGCAGATCGCATCAAAGCGGGGCTTCTGACCTTGGACGTACTATCCCATCCGAGGTCAGAAAGGGGTTAATATACACTCACTGGCCACTTTATTAGGTACACCTGTCCAACTTCTTGTTAACACTTAATTTAACACATGGCGGCAACTCAGTGCATTTAGGCATGTAGACATGGTCAAGACAATCTCCTGCAGTTCAAACCGAGCATCAGTATGGGGAAGAAAGGTGATTTGAGTGCCTTTGAACGTGGCATGGTTGTTGGTGCCAGAAGGGCTGGTCTGAGTATTTCAGAAACTGCTGATCTACTGGGATTTTCACGCACAACCATCTCTAGGGTTTACAGAGAATGGTCCGAAAAAGAAAAAAAATCCAGTGAGCGGCAGTTCTGTGGGCGGAAATGCCTTGTTGATGCCAGAGGTCAGAGGAGAATGGGCAGACTGGTTCGAGCTGATAGAAAGGCAACAGTGACTCAAATCGCCACCCGTTACAACCAAGGTAGGCCTAAGAGCATCTCTGAACACACAGTGCGTCGAACTTTGAGGCAGATGGGCTACAGCAGCAGAAGACCACACCGGGTACCACTCCTTTCAGCTAAGAACAGGAAACTGAGGCTACAATTTGTACAAGCTCATCGAAATTGGACAGTAGAAGATTGGAAAAACGTTGCTTGGTCTGATGAGTCTCGATTTCTGCTGCGACATTCGGATGGTAGGGTCAGAATTTGGCGTAAACAACATGAAAGCATGGATCCATCCTGCCTTGTATGGAGCATCTTTGGGATGTGCAGCCGACAAATCTGCGGCAACTGTGTGATGCCATCATGTCAATATGGACCAAAATCTCTGAGGAATGCTTCCAGCACCTTGTTGAATCTATGCCACGAAGAATTGAGGCAGTTCTGAAGGCAAAAGGGGGTCCAACCCGTTACTAGCATGGTGTACCTAATAAAGTGGCCGGTGAGTGTATATTATATTCATAAAGTGTTCATACATTCATATATCACAGCCATTACTGTTATTATTGCTCTTATTATTATGTTTTATCATATATTGATTTATGATATTTATTATTTCATTTTTATTAATGCATCATTTTTATTTAGGTTATTACCATTATTTTATTAATTATTATTATTATTATTATTATTTTATTGTAAACGTTTTAATGTATTTATTATCAATTTTATGTGATTAATTAACACTTATTTTATTTATTTTTAAATTGATTTATATTATTAATATTAATAATATTGTTTAAAACTATTATATTATTATTATAGTTCATTAGTTCATATATATACTTTATTATATTATATTTAGAATCATTTAATTTTACCCATTTGCTTTTATTCTATTATAATATTTTATTTCAATATATACAGTAATATGCATTCTTTATTCTTCTTTTCAACAATGTAATTTTTGTATATTATTATATTACATTGCATATTTTAAGTTAATTTTATATTATATTTTATTATATTATATTTTTAATTATTTAGTTTTACCTCTTTTGCTTTTATTCTATTATCATACATTTATTATTGGTTATTTTTCATTTCAGTATGTAATATGCATTCATTATTATTTTTCTTTTCTACAATGTAATTTTTATCCAAATAACACTCTCCAATCTCTGACAGCCACTTGATGGTTCAGTTTTCCCATTTTATTTCTCCGTCCTTTCATTTACACCAAAGGGCAAAGATTTTCTCTGCCTTCCTCTAAACAAGGTCACTAAACATTCCCGTCATGTCCGGGCTCTGTACATGCTCTTACTCGGCTGCTCGGCTCCCGCTTCATCTTTTCCTCTCAGCCTGAAGAAAAATAACAAGTGACTGGGGATTTAATTTGCTGCAGGGGTTCAAATGCTCCTCCGGAGCGGGGTGTTTATTGTGCATCTCTCGGCGAGATTCTGCACACCCCGGCTCTATGATAATAACATGCACATGGGCCACAGCGCTAAGGAGCCTTTGCAGGATGCATTTTGCCGGTTTACACTTATTTACACTGTGTCGTCCTTCTCTGGATTTTCCCTTTCAGATTTGTTAAAATAATCCGGTTATCACGGCAGTGTAACAGGTTGTGCGGAGATGTATTATGTATGCCACTCACGGAGGAAAGTAGCAAAACTGTAAATAAGACATTGCACGAGAATAGGCAACTTGTGGCTTGGACGGGATCACCGGCGCCATTGCCGTAGAACCTAACGACGTCCTACGCAGACTCAAAGATGGAGGCGAACTGCACAAAAGGGGTAAGATATTGATGACCAATCCTCCGATAAGTTCCATAATAATAAATCTGATACCCCACTAATCAGCGAACACCAAATGTTCAGAGCTGCAGCCTCACAGCGCCATACACTGCCGAGCCGCAGCACCCAAGAACGCTGCGGCACATTCCCGATCACAAATTGCGAAATTCTTGTAAAATTAAGCAATTGTGAAACTCGCCTTTACTTAAAAATCCTCTCCGTTCTCAAGAAAATTCTATAGTGTACTGCTCATTGCAAAGGTTACCGGCCACCTCTGCTGTCTAAAAGAAGTGTCCACTTTCCTAAGCAAGAAGTGCGCACTTGCAAGCTCATGGCCATAAATTTTGGAAGTGCTAGTGCAGCGCCCCAGAGTCCTGGTCGTTGCAGTACTGTGGCTCCGCCACTAAGGGGAGCCATGGTGCGTTCGATGGCACTGAAGGAGTTCCTCCAATCAGGTATCACAGACACCAATATGTTTCACAGCTGGGCCTCCGGGGGGAGCTAAGGGTGCTATTCATTAGGCCACTCCCCACCATAGTGGGTAAACTGGGGGTCAGGCAGGAAGTTAGTAGAGAAAGCTGACTGGATCGAACGAAGCAACACCTAGTGAGAGAGGGTGTTGTGGAGGAAGAGACAGTAGGGTCTCTGCCAGGGGTGGGATCCTGGCAGAGGCTTGGCATTGAAAGAACGTAATGGGACCGTGCCTGCTCAGAATAGCGGCGGTGCCCTAAGAAAGGATTAGAAGCGAGATAGATTGTGCTGAGTGAGAAACGAAATCAAGCAGAAGGAGAATACCAGTAGGGGTTTTGTTGAAAGAGGCAGCACCTTGCTGAGGCGCATTACCGGTGGCCGGAACGCCGAGGGAGTGGAATAAGACACAGCTTTAAGCCATACTCCAAACAGCGGCAGGACAGTCAGTCTCAGGCGGGCTGTCTACCACATATCACCTATGAAGTCTTGGGGGGCAATTGCGGGAGAGGGGCGTCTCTAGGGTCCCGGAAGAACTCCAGGCCTACCTGACAAACGGGTGCCGTTCTTACTGTAACATCAGGAAGGGACGGAAGATTAGCAGAAGATCAGTTAATCGAGTTGTGAGGGAACTTAAGAAACAGACACAACAGTTGTGGGGTACTTTCCGTAAGCACAGCAGGGAAGGACTACAACACAAAGCGCTAAGAAGGAAGGCACTGATTTCCACCTGTGAGGAGAACTCTGGAAGTGCCATTGGACCGGCCGGACTTGCGCAGCCTGGTGGACCGGATTCTGGACTGAGGACCGAGAGATCTCCAGTAAAGAGGTAAAGAGACTGCAACCTGGTGTCCTCGTTATTTACCGCGACCTGCACCCCACAACTGCACCGCTATACCACCGTTAACAGCACCTATTTGCAACGGACGTCCCCCACTGACAGACAGGGCCACGGACCGGGTCTAGCCACCGTGACAACCCCAGGACTGAGATCCCAGAGGCCCGGCTCCGGGTACCCCTCGGCCCTGCGGCGGTGTGGGGGCGCTCCAAATCTTGGCGTCACGAACAGGATCTACTTAAGCCTGAAGAATCAGGTCATGTGTGCCTAGAGACTGTGATTTACTGTACTTGAACCGTACTTTATTGAAAAGACTGTGTGTTGTGCCATTTGCCGCCAAAATCCGCCGCCATTGCAGCGCTGAGGAGAGCGCAGGAAGAGAAGAGGGGCGTGGAGTGGGCGTAGACAAGTTGGAGAGCGCGAACAGCAATGGCCGCCCAGTCTAAATATTTCTGTGTGTTGAGGACGTGCCCGTCAACAGCCGAGGTCCGCCTCCTGATCCTGGCCGGAGGGTGGAGACCATGGGGACGGGGCCGCCCACGGAAGAGACCGCGGGAAGAAGACGCGGGAAAAGAACAAGAAATGGCGGCACCAGGAGCACAGCGCGGAGCTGACCCGGCCCAGTCCGAGGCCGCACAAGCTGGGACAGGCTCCGAAACGCCAACGCTGCGGGGTCTGACCCTCACCGAGCCACTGTTGGGCCGACCCCCTGTGCCACTGTCCGAAGAATGTGTGGCTGCAGCCGAGGCCCGACAGCTGGCCCGCCGCCTGAAGGCTGATGCCCGTGCCCTCACCCGGGTGGGCCAGCCCACCGAGATCAAGTTGTCTCCTGTTGCTGCTTACCCGGCCGTGGCGGAAGGTACGCTACCCGCACCGGGCCTGAAAATCATGCCGGATGCTGAGCACTTACGGCGTCTTATGGCAGAGTGGCGGAGCCGGCCCCAGGCAGAGCAAGTTAATTTGATTAGTGTTCCGGAGATTCCGTCCTCACACTGGGGTGTGGTGGTGGCCTTTAACCCCCGGTATGGAAGAGGGGTGATCCAGGAAATTGGAGAGCCGCTGCAGATCCGCGTGGACCGGGAGGAGGTGGAGCCTTGCAGCGGAAGGTTCGATCGTGACCTGGAGCCGGGAGACGCCGTCACCTACACGAGGTGGAGAAGGGGCACTGGAGAGACGGGCTGGTTCGCCCGAGGTGTCCAACGATGCGTCGCCCTCCAGGCTGCGGCGGGAGCACCGGAAGGAGATAATCCCGTAGGGAAGGCAGCAGGACCCGGCCCCGAGGAATCGCGAGAAGCTCGGCCTCGCCGTGCCCCGGAGGGACGGGTGCACCTGCCGACAAGGAGGACCTCCCGGCGAGGGATTTTATCGTTACTGGGACCGGAACGGCGTCCTGGCTCACCGGTGCGATCTGTTGGCCTGGTGAGGCCGGATAAGAGGTCGCCTTCCGCAGAACCCCAGTAAGATTTTATTGCTTCTAAAATGTAAATAGTTACTGTTTGTTCTTTGAGTTGCTGCTAAACCCGTCCAGGGTAAACTTTAAGAAAGGTGACCCCTTTGTTGACCCGGGGTCACTATTGTTGTTTTCTTGAAGTTTTGCACAAAGTTACACAAACTGCGAAATCATGGACTGTGCATGATTTGAACTTTCTTGTAAATAGTTTACACCTTCTTAAAGGTGCTTCCTACTGGTTTTGTTTAAAGACATTTTGCGAAGATACCATTCCGGAGCCTTTGCATGGACTGGTAGGCTGAGAAGAAGAGCTACCTCAGAAAGACTTGATCTCCTCTTAAAGGGGAGGTTAGAATTGAACTTGAAAGTGATACTGTTTTAGAACAGTAATGTCAAGATAATGCTTTGAAGGAAATGTAACTGTTTTTCATGGAAAAGTTATGTGTGTTTAATTTGTTTAAAATGTGAAACCTAGATATTGTTCTTTAAAGAGAAAGATGTAGAAAGCCCGTAGGGGTAGATGTAGAGTTCCGTTTAACTGAAAGTAAAGAAGTAATAACGAAGGTGAGGATAGAAGGTAAACCCTGCGTCCCCATAGAAAGTTAGTTCATTACTAAGGACAGAAAGTAGACCCGTAGGGGTTAGTGAGTGAGTCCTTATAGGAGCCAAGCAGAGTGTGCTCCATGCTCTCAAATTGAAAGGAATGTTATGTCTATACTATGTATAGTAGAGAAAGGCAGTAGGCCCTGGCTGAACGGGGCGGTCCTGTAAAAGAAAGGAGAGGCAGTAGGTCTGGTGCCATAGGGACAGGCGGTCCTGCAGGTTCAAAGTAGGAGAATGTGAAGTTACCTTGCCCTGTAATGTGATTATAGGAAGGCCTTTGATAAACTAAGAGTGTATGTTTCTTAAAGGCAATGTTAATTTACTGTTCCAGCATTTGCACTTAGTAGAATACCCGGTTGGGTAATGAGAGTTAATTGTAGCCTGTTGCTATGATATTTGATTATGTTTTGTAACGTTAAAGTGTCCTCACCTCCCATAAAGGGAAGCCTGTTCAAGTATGCTTATTGTTTTGCACTCAACAAATTTGTATGACTTTTTGCTAACCTGTATTGTTGTTTTCTTCCCAGTCCCGGAGTACTGTGTTTAACCAGGGGGGAGTGCAGCGCCCCAGAGTCCTGGTCGTTGCAGTACTGTGGCTCTGCCACTAAGGGGAGCCATGGTGCGTTCGATGGCACTGAAGGAGTTCCTCCAATCAGGTATCACAGACACCAATATGTTTCACAGCTGGGCCTCCGGGGGGAGCTAAGGGTGCTATTCATTAGGCCACTCCCCACCATAGTGGGTAAACTGGGGGTCAGGCAGGAAGTTAGTAGAGAAAGCTGACTGGATCGAACGAAGCAACACCTAGTGAGAGAGGGTGTTGTGGAGGAAGAGACAGTAGGGTCTCTGCCAGGGGTGGGATCCTGGCAGAGGCTTGGCATTGAAAGAACGTAACGGGACCGTGCCTGCTCAGAATAGCGGCGGTGCCCTAAGAAAGGATTAGAAGCGAGATAGATTGTGCTGAGTGAGAAACGAAATCAAGCAGAAGGAGAATACCAGCAGGGGTTTTGTTGAAAGAGGCAGCACCTTGCTGAGGCGCATTACCGGTGGCCGGAACGCCGAGGGAGTGGATTAGAATACAGCTTCAAGCCATACTCCAAACAGCGGCAGGACAGTCGGTCTCAGGCGGGCTGTCTACCACATATCACCTATGAAGTCTTGGGGGGCAATTGCGGGAGAGGGGCGTCTCTAGGGTCCCGGAAGAACTCCAGGCCTACCTGACAAACGGGTGCCGTTCTTACTGTAACATCAGGAAGGGACGGAAGATTAGCAGAAGATCAGTTAATCGAGTTGTGAGGGAACTTAAGAAACAGACACAACAGTTGTGGGGTACTTTCCGTAAGCACAGCAGGGAAGGACTACAACACAAAGCGCTAAGAAGGAAGGCACTGATTTCCACCTGTGAGGAGAACTCTGGAAGTGCCATTGGACCGGCCGGACTTGCGCAGCCTGGTGGACCGGATTCTGGACTGAGGACCGAGAGATCTCCAGTAAAGAGGTAAAGAGACTGCAACCTGGTGTCCTCGTTATTTACCGCGACCTGCACCCCACAACTGCACCGCTATACCACCGTTAACAGCACCTATTTGCAACGGACGTCCCCCACTGACAGACAGGGCCACGGACCGGGTCTAGCCACCGTGACAACCCCAGGACTGAGATCCCAGAGGCCCGGCTCCGGGTACCCCTCGGCCCTGCGGCGGTGTGGGGGCGCTCCACTGCTCCGACTCTGGATCTGACCAGCCTAAAGGGGTTGGCCAGTCTAAAACGACAAGCCTGCAGCCACTCTTTATGAATCCTCACAGCTGTAGGTGTCGGCACCGGCATTGAGCGTTTAAGTGATCGCGTTTCCATACTTCCGGACACATTACGACTAGACTGTATCCAGCCTCTCCCTATACACCTACACTGAGTGAGACAGAATACAGTCTAGTCTTTACGTAACTGCTTGTATGTAAATCACATTTTTGTAGTCATATCACCTTCTCTCCCGGAGAATCCTGAGTGACTGCAGACTTGTAGTTTTAGACTGGACAATCCCTTTAAGCACTCCTGTGCTCCTCATATGATGCACAGTGGCCTCTGCTAGCACCATTGGAGAGAGTTCAGTTCAGACTAACAGCAAAACCATTCTGCCTGTCCGAACTGTCAATCTGCAGGAGCACACCACTCCCTGGCAAACGGGAAGCCAGGAGGCAGAGAAACCATGTGCTCCTGAGCTGCAGGACCCAAAAATGGCCACTTAATGGTGCAGTTCCAGGTGGAGGTGCTAAATATTGGTCCCCCACCAATCTGATACTGATGACCCATCCTAAGGAGTATGACCACCGGTAGAGGAGCCCGTCCGCAGACAGAGCACATGAACTCTCGGCTGAGCTGAGGGTATATATATAAGTGGAAGAGCTGTCTGGTGAAGGATATCTGATGAGACTAATTTCTCGACGTCTTGAAACAAGGTTACATTGGCATTGACTTAGTGGAAACACACCGATATGGCTGCTATTCCACTCAAACGATAAAGAAAACTACAAGAAAGTAACTTGAGAAGAGCTTCCTACAAAGACATCCTAGCGTCTCGCCCGCCGCCGTCGCTCCGGATATACCTCCTAATGAAAATATAAGCCGCGAGACTCCCAATCACAGAGCGGGAGATAAAAATAATTATTCTCATTATCCAGATGAATGTTCAAAAGAAATGTAAACTCTAAGAAGCCATAGAATCCCTCTGAAATATACCTGGGACCGGGAATCAATGCGTTGTGTGATGATACCAAGACTCTCTGTTTCTAGGCGGATGAAGAGGAATCGGTAAACCCACTGCAAAGTATCAAAGGAAGTACGGAGTCAGGAGATGGTGATGGCGTGCAGGAGCGCCGCAGGTTGAGTAACTGGCATCCATGTCCAAGGGGGGTTGTCATGAACCAGGGGTGTTTGGCTGCCCCAGTTCTTTCTTCAGGGATTTATTTATATCCCACTTCCCAGTTCCAGTTTGGAACTTGCAGCTCTCTGGTACCCCCTTTCCCTCAGGTCAGTCAGGGAACTGCACCTAGGATAATTAGTGGCCAGAAAGGCTGCCTTACTATGTACTGGCTATTGGGCACACTGCAGCGATGGCGATATAACTACTCCCGCTCAGGCAGGAATTATAATTATCAAACTCTGTCCGTGGCTGCCAGTTTTTCCCAACCAGCTCAGAACACTTTGCTGCCACCAGCTCCTATTAATATGACTAATAGCAGGTCAGGAGCCAACCCAATCAGTAGCGTGATATACTTCAGAGGGCGTTGGGGGTACGTTTTAGAGCTAGGAAAACGAAGCAAGTAAAGATTATAACTTTTAATCCACAAAGAAGTAGGCAGTGTTTACAAAAAGTCTAAAAAGATATTACAAGATGAGACAATTACAGCATGTACAGAACAATTACAAAATAAAAGGGATTAAAGATGAAAATAAACTTACATTTGTCTTATGTCATTCCATGGTATGCCATGCGGCAGGGATTAGCATATGTCCCAATGCATCAGATCAGATTTGCAGAGCCTCTCTCAAGCTGACTCCCTGGGCGAAGACCCTCCTACAATGAGGTAGCACCACTTATACTCTCTGATCGTGACATCACTGAGGGCTGGATACGCCCCCTTGGAAAGTTATGGGAAACCTTCTAAAAGTTCATAGCCATCATAACTCGGTCTGCGAGGCTCGTAGACGGGGGACAGAACTGCCATTTTTCCAAGTATGAAATTGCCGTTCATTTAAGTCCAAACATGACTATGTGCCTCGGTTAAGCAGTAATCCGTTTCTCGGATACCGCTGGTATGGGATATTAGGAAAAGCACTGGTGTGTGGCTCTATTGTTGCACATCCCAAATATGTAAGATTCACACCTATACCACAACTTGGGATCGAGTTATTCCATCTTGAATAACTCTTTGATTCACATAGAAGCACATGGTTCAGACAAAGGACTGGTTTCATATCACTCACGCATTCTTGAGGGAGGGGAGAAGGAGTATAGGATTACACACTCAGGCAGAGTGAGGGAAAAAGCTGCTTATTTCTCAGGTGAAGGGGTTTGTCATCCCCCACAGGCATGTGCCTGCAATAGGGCTTTGGTTTTGTAGCAGCAAATGCAGTGGAAAGTTCCGGAAGTGCAACTGGGACAACAAGACATTCTTCCTATTTCCTGACAGGGATGTATAGCAAGGAAATGGAGCCCCCATGTGAGTTCCAGGTTTTGCAATCGAGGTCTGATGGTCTGCTTCCTCTTCATTACTTTTTCACTACTTTTCCTTTTTCTGATAGGACTGCGATCTTCTGGAAAAACATCTGTATTTTTTCAGTCCGGAGTTTGAGCCGCGTGCAGAAATCCCAGCACTTCCAGCCTCATGTGCTGTCACAGATGGTTATTAATGGTTGTCTGAGTAAGGTTCCATTGGGGAAATCATCAAGATCCTCAGCTGGCAGCTCCTGTGTAATCACTGACCAATAATGCCCCAGATGCGGAGACAAGTCAGAAGAAGCTGCAGCCTATGGGAGCAGGTTAAGACGTCATAGTGAAACCAAGATCATGCAGCCTGGTGCTGTTGTGTCAAAATCTCAGACATTAATGACATTTCTTCCTCTGGGACATGCACCTACCACAAAAATGGCTCCCTTGAGCAAACTGTTGTAAATTCACAATCACATCCTAAAAAAGTAGAAAAGTTATCTGAGTGCACATCCATGGTTATTTTCCGAATTTTCAAAAAAGGGAGCGGAGAAAGCTGCGTATGCACAAGACTCACCCCATAATTGTTTGAAATTGAATCACCCCTTTAAGTCCTAACTAGAAGATGTCCTTTACTGCAGATATTTGTCCACTTTACTATTTGCACAAAGAAATCTGAGCTGTCAATTCAGCAAAACAGAAGAGTCATCATCCGGCCTTTAATTATCCTAAAACTTACAGGAGGTAATTCTATAATGCAACCACAAGTTAATTTATTATTGTGGTGTAAAAGTAATAATATGGGCGATTCAGTTTTCTTCTGAGGTTTTTCCTAAAAGATTGGGAGCCTCTACAATTACTTGGCATATACTTAAGGCTTATGTGTCATTTTAGGCTTCTTTCCAGAATAAGCTGTCAGGTACTGTATGTGCATGAGGAATAACACTATTTCTAGCTATTTTATAACATGTGTACTGGACTTTCTTCACCAGTTTTAATTTTGCAGGCACTATTTCTAATTTTCAGTTTTCTCTGAGCTAAAGATGCAGACTACTTGCTATATCTCCCATAAAGAGCACAAACAAAAATGAGAACTTCCTGCTCTCCTGTCTCTATGTAGCTCAGGTTCACAAGCAGCAGCAGCATGGCTGCCATTATACAGCAGGACTGAGCAGCGTAGCTGTGAATCCAGCACTGTAATAAAGCAAAAATACATATTAGAAAGCAGCAGCTTTGAGGACATTGTACAGGAGAACTGAGCAGTGTAGCTGTGAATCCAGCACTAATAAGACAACATATTTATTAGAAACCAGCAGCATTGAGGACATCATACAGGAGTACTTAGCAGTATAACTGTGCATCCAGCTCTGGGACTAAACATTTACTAGAAAGCTACATGGATTCTGCCTTGCTCAGATTTTTCCCTCTCCGTAGACTTTAAGACATAGCTGCAAACTGATTCATCAGTAATCTAGAAATCTATTTTTTGGTTAGCAGTGGAATGAATGAGCAGAGTGAATGATGAGTTAAAAAAAACATGGGAGGAAAAGTAGTGGCTCAGAAGTGGAGAAAGATGGCTATTACTACTGATACATTTCAAAGTCTATATTTTCTTGCACTATAGATTTGCTGCAGCAGCATAGAGGATGTTATACAGCAGTACTAAGCAGTGTAGCTGTGAGTCCAGAACAGAGGTACGGGGGACAATATCACTTATTAGAAAGCAGCAGCATGGAGGACATGATGCAGCATTACTGTGCAGTGTAACCCAGAATCCAGCTCTGTGACTAAACCTTTACTTGAAAACAACATGGCTTCTGCCTTCCTCTGCTCTTTCCCTCTTCAAGCTTTAATTGATAGCAAAAATCTGATCTCTCATTGATCTAGCAGTCTTTTTTGTCTTAAGCAGTATAGATTTTAACATCTTTTCAAAATGAAGAGTGAGTTCAATAGTCGGGAAGGGAAAGAAGTGGCTCAAAAGTGGAAAAAAGCTGATTGCTGCTGATAAGTGTCTTATTTTTGCTTGCACTATTGATTTGCAGCAGCAGCATGGATGACATTTTATAGCAGTACTAAGCTGTGTAATTGGGAACTCAGCATTGGAGTCAGGCACAACATAGCAGTACTGAGCAGTGGAACTGTGAATACAGCTCTGAGTCTAAACATTTACTATAAAGCAACATTGTTTCTGCCTTGCTCTGCTTTCCCCCCTCCGTAGACTTTAATAGACAGTTGCAATCTGATCCCTCAGTGATCTAGCAGTTTATCTTGTCTTGATCACTATGGATTTTAACGGCTTTTCAGAGTGCATGATGAGTTCAGGAAGCAGGTGGATAAATAGAAATGACTCATAAGTAGAGAAAAAAGGCAGATTACTAGTGACATAGTACAAAGTTTTATTTGTTTGTACTATTGATTTGCAAGAGCAGCACTGAGCTGTATAACTATGAATCAAGCATTGAGCTGAGACAAAACACATTAAAAAGCAGCAGTACTGTACAGTGTAACTGCGAATCTAGCTCTGTTACTAAATATTTACTAAAAGTAACATGACTTTTGCCTCGATCAGCTTTACTGCTCACCATAGACTTTAATAGACAGCTGCAATCTGACCCCTCAGTAATCTAGCAGTCTATCTAGTCTTGATCAGTATGGATTTGAACAGCTGTTCAGAGTGGATGATGAGTTCAGGATGCAGGGAGAGGAGGAGAAGTAGTGCAGAAAAAAAGCAGATTGCTACTGATACATTACAAAGTGTCTTATATATGCTTGCAGTATCAATTTATGCAAAGTTTGTTGCAACCACAGTGACTATTTATTTCTCTTTACTTTCCTGCCACTGACTGGCACTTTGGAAATTATTCCATGAGTACTCATTCAAGCTGAAAACAGAACTTATTTCTTGCAGGTCCCTTCAGCTACATTGATACTGTAAATAATTACATTTTCTGCAAAGCCCCTGGTGGAGTGAATTTCTAAACCTGAGGCTGCTTATCTGACCCTGGGTCATATCTGGTGCAACAATGTTGCCAAACCTAAAAGCCCAGATAAGCTCTTCTACCCCGTGGAAGAGAAAAAGTCCGTGAATATATTGACGACATTCCTCATATGACTTAATTTAATTGTTTACGCTCCACAAAGCGGCTTCAGGCGGGGAAACAATTAAAATGAAACAATGAAACCATACAAGGCAGAAATGGAAGGTCAATGTCATTTCTATTGTAATTAAAAAAATAACTTACTTTTACAGTGGAAACATATTTTTTGCAGTGTCGCGCGCTCGCGGTGTTTAACATGCAATGATTGATTACTCTAATTGAAAATTACAAAGCATTACAGCCTGTAGGCACCTGCGGAGTGATCCATACCAATATGTGTTAATTATCATTTCAGAATAGGGGCGACATTCGTGGTATAATGAATAAATTTAGCGAGGTGTCAGGGCTAATTTCACAACGCCTCAATATAGATTTACGGCTATCGTGAAAATAAACAGCAGAGCAATAAAATGGCTGCAGAAATAATTGATGAAACCTGTCACAAAAAGAAATATTAGGTGAATCAATAATTTCTACTTAGCTGGGGTCATGAAGGTCGCGTGTTCGATTGACTCCCACTCGTTCACCAGGCATTGGGCTTTCTAGGTGAACTATTTAATTTCTTGGGCTGCCGGTCCCCATCAATGTAAATCCAACTTTCTTTGGCTATAATTTTGGTTCCAGTTCTGTCCTTACCCCTGATCTTCTGGCTCATATAGGTTTTTCCTGCAACTCGCTCCACCGGCCAGCATCTTGCAAAATTGGAGTGGCTCTTGCAAAATTTGAGCATGGACGCCTGGTGAGAGTTGATGGATTTCTCCCATGATTTGGACTCAGAACAGTACTGGTTTTGGAGCGCTGCTATTTTTGAGTGTTGCTGTTTTTAGGGTAGTGTTGATTTGGAGCTGTGATCGACAGGCAACTTGCTCTACCGGCAGCAGTTATTCCATGGACTCAACCCAGGAGTTGATGGACAGATCCAGGTCCTTGTATAAGGATAAAAAAGGAAAAAGAAAAGTAGAGTGGCTATTGCAAAATCTGTCCATGGACGTCTGGTGACAGTTGATGTATTCCTTTCATTCATTGGAGTTGGCACAGTACCAGTTTTGGGCACTGCTGTTTTTTGTGCATTGCTGTTTGTTGCGTGGTGTTATTTTTGGAGCAGAGCTGTTTCATGGAGCAGTGTAGTTTTTGGAGTGGTGCTGCTTTTGGAGTGGTGTTATTTTCATAGCGGTGCTGTTTTTGGAGTAGTGTTGTTTTTATAGCAGTGCTGTTTTTGGAGTGGTGTTATTTTTGGAGCGGTGCTGGTTTATGGAGCATTATAGTTTTTGGAGTGGTGTTGTTTTTGGAGGGATGCTAATTTTGGAGTGATGTTGCTTTTGGAGTGGTGTTGTTTTTATAGCAGTGCTGTTTTTGGAGTGGTGTTATTTTTATAGCAGTGCTGTTTTTGGAGTGGTGTTGTTTTCATAGCAGTGCTGTTTTTGGAGTGGTGTTGTTTTTATAGCAGTGCTCTTTTTGGAGTGGTGTTGTTTTTATAGCAGCGCTGTTTTTGGAGTGGTGTTGTTTTTATAGCAGTGGTGTTTTTGGAGTGGTGTTGTTTTTATAGTAGTTCTGTTTTTGGAGTGGTGTTGTTTTTATAGTAGTGCTGTTTTTGGAGTGGTGTTGTTTTTAGAGCAGTTCTGTTTTTGGAGTGGTGTTATTTTTGGAGCGGTGCTGGTTTATGGAGCATTATAGTTTTTGGAGCGGTGCTGGTTTATGGAGCATTATAGTTTTTGGAGTGGTGCTGTTCTTGGAGGGATGCTAATTTTGGAGTGATGCTGCTTTTGAAGTGGTGTTGTTTTCATAGTGGTGCTGTTTTTGAAGTGATGTCACTTTTTGAGCGCTGCTGTTTTTCAAGCCATGCTGTGGCTGGAGCGGTGTCGTTTTTGTAGCAGTGCTTTTTGGAGTGTTGCTATTTTTCAGCAGTGTACTTTTTAGAGCTGTCCTGTTTTCGAAAATAGTCAGACTGTCCTAATTTATCTTCTCTGGACAACCCCATTATCATATATCTTCAAGATAGATGATAACTAATACATTGGGGGGTTCCGACCACTGGGACCACCCCTGATAAGCAGATCAGGTCACTATTAAACCCAGTGATAGTGCGCATGCCCAATCGCAGATCCATCAGTTCTCTATACAGTAGGGCGGCTGGAAAAACCCAAGAACCATGGAGAATGGATAGAGCAGCAGTTTTCCATCTGCACTGCCACTCCAGTCTTAAAGGGATTAAAGGACCTCATTTTGCCGCAGTCAGACCCCCATTATCAGTAAATTGTCACTTATCCTGAGGATAGTTGATAACTTGCTTTTGTAGGACAACCCCTTTAATGCTTCGTGCTAAACATTGTTGGGAGATAAAAGTGGATTACTCTTACATTTTCAGAGAAATAAGGTTTTAAATGCCCCCCCACCCCAAATTTAAAAAAATGATAAGCGGTGTTAAAATTAATAAATAAAAAATAAATATAATCCACCAAAAATGAACTATTTCTAATACAATAAATGCCGTTAAATATTATTTAGAAATGAAATATTGATAGAACCACATTGTGGTTACACCGAAAAAATCCTTGACTGATACATTATTACACAGTTCAGTCTCGTCAGAATGTCTCCGCCATCTCATTTGTGAGTCTTGTTGAGCTAATGGATTTTTGCCTTTGATGTCAGCTGGTAAATGGAATATCAGACATTCAGGGCACTGATACTGAACTCGTCCGGTGGTGGAGGAGGAGTGGTCAGGGAATGGGGTTGATTGGGATGTGAATGGTTTTATGATTTTAATGTCCCGGTAACCTGCTCTGGAAGGCAGGAGGGTAATGAGTATGGCTTCCCGGGGCTTCGTATGTGTCCTGCAGATATTGGCCACATTCAGGGCAGGTTGGAAGATTTTATTTCATAAAACGAAGTTTTCAAGGAAGGTTAATTTTTAGGATGGAACATCAATATGGACCTCCAGGAATCCCACCATTCAGCAGTCCGGCGCTTGCTTCAGTGTCACACTTTTCAATGATTTTTTGGGCTAAACTGCAGACTGCATGTAAGGGATTACTGTACTCCAGCAAGAGGACGTTCTGCTCCTGCGGTTGGAAACAATCCTTGACGTCCTATACGAAGAAAAGTCTAAAGACAGGTCATCAATAGAATTTCTACAAAAGTCCATTAAACTATAAGAACTCTGTCATGGTTTCATAACTGACTGTGGCCTAGGGATGCTGTGAGTGACAGCTCAGCCACGCTATGTAAAATGGAGTGAGTGTGCTGGACTGTTGGTTGCGAGTGACAATCCAGTCATTAAATCTGAATCTGGGCTGTCAGAATTTTGATTGATAGCCCTGATGTTCTATCTAGTTTCGTCTGTGAGCGTTTCCTCAGGTGTTTCCCGTTTTTAGTCTTTTGTAAGGTATTTAGCTGGCTAGCTGTAGCTTTGCCTAAGTTGGATGTGTTTGCTTAGCTCTGTGCCTCTTTCTTTTGACCCTGTTGCCGGACCTTGGATTTGTTGTGACTTCTCTTGTGGATGCCTCCTTCTGCTTTTGACACTCTCTGACTATAGGTATCTGACCCCGGACTTCGCATCTGACTATCCATTTGTTGTACTCCCCGGTTTTGAAGTACCCTCCTAGCATTTGACCCCGGACTGCTTCCAGACTATGCCTTTGACTTACCCATCTGTACTTCGAGACCTCCTGGTATCTGTCCTCAGCCCTCCTGACTACCTTGTCTCATGGCTTGCCCGTGAGTAGAGACTCAGCGTCACAGCCTCACTGCACTCCCTGCTGGTTCAGTGTCTGTAAATACTGCTTAGACTATAGGACAGTAATCCACTTCTATTGAAAACACCAAGAATGAAAAGTCATGGAGTTGTGGACATCACATGGATCGACAAGTTACAGATATGTAAGTAACTGTGCTCAATCAGTAAAAAATAATGCTACCTGTTCTACTGTCTTGTAATAATTTTGGCACCAAGTATGAGATTGTAAGTGCAAGTTCTGGGTACGTAGGTCATCTGGACTAGTAGTACACCTTTTAGTAGCAATGTACCTTGTGTAATTATTAGGTATGGTCCTAGTAAGTGTGCTGTGTAGCTACTGATCATTAGCCAGTGACAGATTAGTTTCAGGCACTGGATAATTATCTTTCAGGTTTCATGCCATGTTATGAAGCTGATCATCACTACGGGGAACTCTGTAGATTATCACATTTCATAGCTATTAGCATATTTTATTTATTTTACATCCCATCCCCCATGGTCTGCAGAAACCAACAATCTAAATTTAACGGCACTTCAGGAAAGATTTCCTAGAATATTCAGAATGATGTGCCCCAAAGACCGAGCTTTAAGGCCAATTTCCTCTTCATTCTAGCGTTGTAAATAATTTATTGCAAAAGGAAAACACTGTAGAAAAGTCGAATTTCAATCTGCAGAGCATTAGTAAACAAAAGGATCCCTCATGAATTTTCCAGAAGCAAAAAAAAAGGACAATCCAAATCTTTCCTAAAATACTAGAAATAAATGGAAATACGGTAATTTAGACAAGTCAACTGTGGGATTGTCTTTTGTCCAGAAGCCCGTGGGAGGTTTGTCTGTCTATAGCATCATTTTTGGAGTTAGGTAAAATCTGATTTTTCTGACTTTAATAAACCACATTGATGGAAGGTGATGATCACATCCCGAAAAGATTATTTACTAAACGTCATTGCATTTTAATGGGAAGAAGGCATAAAGCGTGGACCCCAGCATAGCAGGACAGATTTTTTATTTTTCCTTATAGTGCCTTTTATTTGATGTTTATTTTTAGAATTGTTTTAAATTTAAGTTTATCTATTTTTTATATTTTATATTTATTTATATTTTTATTATTATTATTTATTATTATTATTATTATTATTATTATTATATTTTTTTATTTTACTTTTCTTTTATCTTTTACCTTTCTTTTATTATATATATATATATATATATATATATATATATATATATATATATATATATATATATATATATTTTACTTTTCTTTGATTATATTTTTTCTTTCACTTTTCCTTTACTTTTCTTGTACTTTTATTTTATAATATATTATCTTTTTTACTTTTTATTTATGGACCCCCCATATCAGTAGCATGGTTACTACTTTGGCTTCTTCACCATTAGGAGAAAATTATACAATAAGTCAATGTTCTTTTTTGAACAGCGGTGAAATCTGATTCTTCTCTTTCTTCTGCCTTTTCTGCCTCCAGGAAGACACATCAATCTGCACAGGAGCTGAATACACAAAACAGTAAATATTAAAATCAATACTAGAGTAAAAAAAAAAAAAAATAAGTAAAATTACAGAGTGCTTTGTAGAAGGGACGCCACAGCGCCCTGACCAAAAAAGAGAGACTACTGCTTGAATATAATGTGATCTAGAGGGATGAGGATTCGTATAGATCTAAAGTGACTCCTCATATAACCCAATATAATTAACTGTGAGAAAAAAATCTTTGCTATAATAGTATAGAATAGATGAGAATATACTTTTAGCAGTGCATACTGACACCTAGTACTAGGTATGTAGAGGACAAATAAAGATAGCACAGTTATAATCCTAAAAAAAAAGGACATGGAAACATGGCAATGTGTTGGTGTTTGTACGATTACCGACAATCCGTTATCACATGAACTATACATCACTTCAAAATTCAATAATAGAGACTGATAGAAATGACACATATGAACATATAAATGTGGAAGCCCATTGGATACCTGTGTACTGAGGAGGAGAAAGGATTAAGAAAGGCAGGAGTGGTCAGGATAGTTCACAGCAGTGTCCCCACACACCCCGACGCGCGTTTCGCCACAGGAACATGTTTGCGGCAAAACACGTATCTGTCAGGTAAGTCTGTGAAGAGTGATGCTGGGGAAGGACATAAAAATGATCAAGTGCTTACGTCAAACTCCAACGCAGCTCATGAGGCACGTTACTGAAGACAGGGGTGGACATGTAATGACCAGAGGTCCGAATAAGATCCAGTGAGTCACAAACCAAGACCAAGGCAGAAATCTCTAACGGTATTTACTCAAAGGCAAAATAATAAAGGAAATATGGAGAATATTAAGGCAAATGCACCCCAAATATACACCAGCTCCGCAGCAGCTGAAATCACTGTGCCACTCCAAGGTCTCCTGAGAACTGTATGCTACAACAGACTAGTAAGAAATTTACCTAACAGGGCAACCAAAAACAGGAACAAGTGTAAATTGAATGTAGTGTTAACAAGGGAGCCCCTGGAACGGCACACTGAGTATAACTTACACAACTCTAATATAAGATGCACCTCTAAAGTCACAATTAAACACTCTGAGCAGGGATACCCGGGTATCTATAACTATTGGTACCGTATCCTGAGATAGATCTCCCCTCAGGCAGGAATCTGCACAGGCTGCAGCCAGTCCATATCTTCAGCGCCAATAAGTTACAGCAAGCTCCTCTTGTCTTGTAGGCGATGCCGAGGCCAAACGCCGGGGACTTAGTTAGTGACCTCACGATGTTGTCTCTTCTTCTGTAGCTCCTAGGAATGCTTCCACGACAACCCGTCCGTCTCTGTATCAGCAATCTGTCCAGACTTGTCTCTCCACTCAATGCACAGGTACTCCACAGATTTCCCAAATACGTAGTGGGTTTGCAGTAAAGTTTCAGTCTTTCAAAATAAAGGTTAGCTCCTCTCAAGAAAAACGCTAGCAACAAAAGTCTCTCACAGAGTTGAACAAAAGGTCAGCTTTTCTCCAGGAAAACGTTAGCAATGGAAAGTCTCTCAATAGCTTCTTTTTCTCCAACAAACTCGCAGTAAAATCCACACACCGTCTCTTTGCTATATCACAGCAGCTTCTCCTCTTTCTTCCCGCCTTTCTCTTCTCAGCTCTCACTTCCTTATTTCACTTTACACACGAGACACCAGACCCCACCACCCAGCACACATTGTCTCTCGGGGTTTTGCAGAGTCTGTCCTCTGCTGCAGCAAGCAAAAACCACAGGGTCCTAGTGCCCTCTCAGTGGGACCACAGTTCACCCTCTTACAGACATGCAATTCGTGCGACCTTGGCAGCTGCACGGGAGCTGAGGGACCTAAGGGTAAGTAGTGCTTGCTGGAGAGAAATAAATGGGTGCTGATGAGCTATGGGGGCCCTATATCATTCCTAAACAGGTGCCTTCAACTGTCCGTGTCCTCTCCTGACTAAAGAGATAGTGGGCTATGGTATGGAAAAACAACATCTATCTGGCTAAAGAGTTAATGGGAATGTATCACCAAAAAATTACCTATATAAATCAGACCTTTCCCGGCACCTGCGCACTGCAGTACTTTGCTCTGCCCTCAACAGGGCAGACAAAGTACGCCTGCGCCGGAGCCGCAGCGTGAGTACAAGAAGAGGACGTCATCGTAAGAAGATGGGAGGCCTCGGACCGGACCGCGACACCCATCGAATCAGAACTGGACCGGGACTGCCCCTGGGAGAATATAATCTAACCTCTTTTTCTCATCTTTCAGGATACATCAGGGGCTTATCTACAGCATTACAGAATGCTGTAGATAAGCCCCTGATGCTGATGGGCTTAGTCTGGTTTCACATTTGCGGTTGTGCGTTTCTTCTGCAAATATCCGCATGCGTTGTGTATTCCTATATTTAACATTAGGGACGCATGCGTTTTTGATTGTTCGCGTTTTGCCGCGTTTGACGACGCATGCGTCATTTCGTCGTTTGCAGCTTGGCGTGGAAATGCAACATGTAGTAATTTTTAGAGGTGTCAATTTGCCGCCTGGAAACGCATGCGGTCGATTGCGCAAGGATTGCGGCCAAAAAACACATTGCTGTCTATATGAACGCATGCGTTCACAAGCACATGCGTTTGCTTGCGTTCGTGAACGCATGTGTTTCAAAAGAGAAAAACATGTCTAGACACTGATAAGCCACCCCTCACATACAAGTTGATAAATGGAGGGAGTGGACATTTGCAGGTCACTACTCAGCAGACAATGAAGCAGACGAGACACAGGCTACATCTTGGAGGAAAACAAGACACTGAACAATGTGAGTATATCCTAGCCAATGCCTTTATTTTCTATTTTAAGTCTCTACATGTCCTAATTTCTTGCATTTCTTTCTTTCTACATGCATCAGAATGTCTTCTTCTTCTGATGAGGAGTTTCGTCCTGGGCCGTCGGAAGTCGAGCATGTCAGTGAGGTGAGTACTTGCCTCGTCAGATTGGTAAGTATTCACTGTCACATCTACACATGTGACAATTTGAATTTTTCTTTTTTTTAGAGCTCTTCTTCAACTGCGGCACAGACTGGGCAGGAGCAGCAGACTCAAGGTCAGGTGGAGAGACGGCAGCGGGTAGGTATACAAGGCTGACTGTTTACTGTATCCTCAGTGTAATATTCTTGAATCTTCTTTTCTTTCCATTCCTATTTCTTAACTTTTTTCTTCTGGAATCCTTTTGTATGTTGACTTTCCTATTCATGCCATTTCTCAGCATCTTTTTTCTTTTTTTTCCTTATGTTAATTCACTAAACTTTAATGGCTTTATTTAATTTTATAGGTTCCACAACGGGAGGATGACCTAATTGAAAATTACCTCCTCATCTCCCTGGTCCAGGAGCGAGTCCCATTGTGGGACACCTGGGATCCACTGCACTCAAACAATGTCACGATCCGGCACCTATGGAATGAGGTGGCCAAAGAGATGTGGGATGGCTGGGACAACGCCCCGACTCTGGTCCGAAATGCATTTGGTAAGTATTGCACTGCAGTGTGAAGCAGCAGAGACCTTGGCCGTGCTCACTCGACTGTGTGTGATGAAAGAAACTCTCAGGAGTTTCTGTCATCACACACAGTTGTGTGAGCATGGCCAAAAGTCCTTTTTCTGACCATAATTTTTTTTTTTTTAACATTGGCCAAAGTCAAAACACGTTAGCGTTCGATGAAGGACCGCTTCAACAAGGACCTGCGTCAAGAGAGCCGTGTTCCCAGTGGTTCAGGAGCAAGGATCAAAAGATACAAATACTATCGAGCTCTGGCATTTTTAAGACCGGTCCTTGCCCAGAGAACGTAAGTATTTATCACGTGCATTAGGTTGTATTGTATTGCCATAATCTGTATTTTTCTATTCCACAGGATTTTGCATCTGGTTAATTTTTGGTATTAATTTTCTTTTTCCTTTTTTCACAGCACATGGAGCACAACTGTTGGCCCAGGTTCTGGAGCGGTCCTTCATCCAACAGCCATGGACCCATCCCAGCCATCCAGCAGCACTGCAGCAAGTGAGCCTTCCACACTAACTGGAGACCAGGGAGCTGGTCCATCAGGTCTTCCCCATTCGCTGTCCTCTTCCACTGCCCCTTTTTTTGGGGCTCCTCCCTGCAGTGGCAGAGGGCATCGGACAGGTCACTCATGCCTGAGTTTTTGCACTTGAGCTCGGTTTTACACGAAGCAATCAAGGCTTTGGGTGACCGAATGGATATTTCACATAACCTCTTGAATGCACGTATCCAGGAGGTCACCAAAAGCCTTGACCAAGTGAAAGCCGACCTCGAGAGGCCAGCACATAATTTTTTTAACCAAATTGAGCAGGGCATGTCGGAACACCTTACTCCTGATCTCCAGCTGAGTGTCATGCAGGCCTGCAATGCTGCTTACGTACAGGCTATGCAGCAGAGTCGGTATTTCCAGCAGACAGTGTCGGCATATCCACCTGTGCCTTCACTGTCATGATTAACCTCAATGCCGACCTCTGCTGCATACCACTGCACGGCCACCTCAATTCCTAGCACTGACGGACACCACTACAGCACCACCACCATGCCGAGTGCAGTTGGACATCCCACCGCCACCACCATGACAACCCCTGCTCCTGCTTGGACCTCCTCCACTGACACCAAGATGCAGGACCCTGGCATGGCCTTCCATACTGCCACCACCATGATGCAGCAGGACCCTGGCATGGCCTTGCGTACCGCCACCACCTCGATGCAGCAGGACCCTGGCATGGCCTTGCGTACCGCCACCACCACGATGCAGCAGGACCCTGTCATGGCCTTACGCTCTACAAGCGCTATGGACTCTGGCATGGCTGCAAGTTCTACGAGCACTATGGACTCTGGCATGGCTGCACGCTCTACGAGCACTATGGACTCTGGCATGGCTGCACGCTCTACGAGCACTATGGACTCTGGCATGGCTGCACGCTCTATAAGCACTATGGACTCTGGCATGGCCTTACGCACTACGAGCACTATGGACTCTGGCATGGCCTTACGCTCTATGAGCACTATGGACTCTGGCATGGCCTTACGCTCTACGAGCACCATGGACTCTGTCATGGTGCAGCCGGACCCTGACAGGTCACCCACCACTACGCCACGCCATATGAGCCCACCAAGGCTTCCCAGAACCCGGCGAACCAAAAAAAAAGCAAAAAAAAAAACAGAGGACTCTTAGTATTCCTCCCCCATCACCTCCCAATGTGTCTGTAATGTCAGGTTTGTCTCAGCCTTCCAGTGCGTCTCAAGCCTCTCATGTGTCAAGCCCCATCCCCGAACTTCCAGACCCTACTAGTTTCATTGCCCCTTCTCCTGCCACCTCTGCATCATCCACGGTTAGCCAGGCCTCAGTGCTTCACACCCCCCATTTACATCACTGTACCCCAAGCCGGCACAGTTAAATACATTTTTGGGTTGTTAAAAAATAAAAAAAATTTGATTTGCCCCAGTTATGTTTGGTTTATTGTGTCTTCCGCCGCCGGCAACACACACCGTGCACCAAATAAGAAAATTCACGTAGTTCGATAATGGGGTGTCTCCAAAAACGCCTACATTGTCTCCTTCTCCATCTTTCGCGATTTCTGTCTTGCTCCCAAGCAAAAGCACAGGCAAGAAACAGCTTGATGCTTAAATCCAGGTTGAAATAAAAGCTCTCCATGCGAAGATCCATCATGACACAGGATACAGGAGCAAAATCTGAAGATTACAGCTGTTCAGGGGTCTATATAAAGAAATCCCAAAATACACGCCCTCTGTAGTCCCATTGGCGGTGTCTTGTTATCTTGATTTTTCTCTTGTGAAATTTCTCATCATGCGCACCAAAAATGCAAACGCAGGAAAAAACGCATATAAACGCGTACAAACGCGGTTTTTTTTTAACCGCATGCATTACCACATGCGTCTAAAAAGCGCCGCGTTTGTACGTGTTTATATGCATTTTTTCCACCACTTGCGGATGCGGATTAAACGCGGATTTAAACGCAAATGTGAAACTAGCCTTAGCTCACCTTCGATTTTGGGGGTGACAGGTTCCCTTTAGGGGACCACGGCCCTAGCTGGAGAAATACAGATTTGCTTCATTGCCTATAACTGAACCTATGGAGACGTTTGTAAAAGCCAGGTTTAGACTCTCTGGTTATCTGGCTTCATGGAGAGATTCAGAGAAGCCAGATTGGGAAGCTACAGTCACTTGGCCCCATAGAGACATTCAGAGAAGCCAAGTTATGATGTTCTAGTCACCTGGCCTCATGAACGCGTTTGGTGGAAGCCAGGTTGGGATTCTCTGGTCACCTGGCCCCATGGAGACATTTTAAAAAGCCAGGTTGGGACAATCAGGTCTCCTGGCCACCTACATTACCTCACTGCACTCAGTCAGTTTCCTAAGCTTGCCATTACCTCTTCTCTGTGGGTGCCAGCCAAAAGCAGGGAACCACTAGTGGGGCTATGCAACCCTGGAAGCCCAGAAGTCACAGATGCTTTAACCCTGTCTGAGTAGTATTCTGCCCACGGGAAAAGAGAGCAAGCATTCAGTGGGATGAGCCCATGATGTCTTTCTAAAGACAGCCAGGCCAGCAGATGAGACCACCCACTGACCCTCATTTCTCTACAAGTTGGATTTGTGAATTGCTATTCTAACACATCTATAAATGATGGCTAATATTGTAGGTCGGTATCGCTGGACACCCAATGTAATGAGTCCATTGACATATACTGAGGCTGTAAGTAGGAGGATCACAATGTTCTGCTCATTGTTCATAAGAAAATATATTTTTTTTGCATCTCTGAAGCTGAAGAAGTTGGAATAGAAAATCAGAAAATTGAGTTCAAAACAAAACAAAGCATATTTCTTCGCCGGCGTTTCACCCCCGTGGAATAAAATACTTTGTTTTTTTTCCCTCATATTTCTGGCAATGTCTCTCATTTGTGACAAAGGAGCTAGTCTTTCCTTAGCCCCTTAATGACAGCCAACACGTCTTTTAACTGACCTGATATATAAGAGACTAGCATCCCCATACAGGTGACAATCCAGCAGCTGCCGGCTGTACACTATAGCTGACAACTTGCTTCATCAGCCAAGATCAGTGTTTGCACTGTCCAAATCTGTTTAACCCCTTAGATGCTGCTTTCAATAGTGACTACATCATATAAATGGTTAACAGAGTGTGGGGGCTTCCTCTTTATCCCAATTGGCACCATGAGATCACAATTTTGTGGTCCTGATGTTTGCAATGGCAATTCATGACCAAATAGCGGCCTTAGAGTCTGCTGGCTGTAGTAATCTGTTCAGAAGTTAGAGGCATTTAGGTGGTAAAAATACTCTTTTTCATTTCTGTTATGCCACTTTGCATTAATTGCTGCAAAGCACCTGAAGGGTTAATAAACTACCTGACTGCAGTTTTCAATATGTCAGGGGGTTCTGTTTTTAAAATGGTTTAACTTTTGGGGGTTTCCCAATATATGAGACCCCTAAAGTCACTTCAAACCTGGATAGGTCCCTAAAAAAATAAATTTTGTAAATTTCCTTGAAAAAATGAAAAATTACTGCTACATTAAACCTCCTAAAATGCTAACAAAATAAAATAACATTTTACAAATGGTGCTGATATAAAGCAGACATGAGGGAAATGTTATTTATTAATGTTTTTCTATGGTATGACTATCTAGATTAAAGGGATAATCATTCAAAGTTTGAAAATTGCTAATTTTTTAAATTTTTTCTCAAATTTCTGATATTTTTTATAAATAAACACAAAACATATTGACCTACATTTATCATTGTCATAAAGCATAATGTGTCACAAAAAAACAATCTCAAAATCACTGGGATTTGTTGAAGCGTTCCAGAGTTATTACCACATATAGTGACACGGGTCAGATTTTAAAAATTTGGCTCCGTCACTAAGGGGTTAAATTGTGTTTTCATGTTTTCAAATTGTGACAGAAAATTTATTTTGAAGCCGCCTTTCATTTGTTCTGGAGATGGAATGAAGTGGATGAAATAGTTGATTTTTTTTGTCTTGCTCACAGCTGGGGAGAACTGGTCTCATAGATTCATTATTGGGGAGTCAATGGAGGATTAACCTTACATGCATATTCTGCAGGTGATGATAACCATGGTGGATGTGCATGACTTACGGAGAATATTCCTTCTATCTGATATAATTGGGCACGAGAAATGAAGCAGACAGATTTATAGGGGGTTTTTTGGACAACATTCAACAAAATATCTTGTATATAGATTAAAATCCTTGTTGTTTCTGAATTTAGAGTCCAGGGGGCGGAGTCAGTCATTGACTGACAGTCTTCTCCATTAGATGCATGTATACTCATAAGGCTTGATTTATTGTTTCCATTTTTTTTGTCACTTTTCGTTTTTGGCAGGAGGTTTCAGAGCCCGCCTACTGGACCATTGATACGTGATGTGTGTCAAGAATTAGGAGATTTTTAAGCTGTTTTAGGCAAACTGAAGAAGAATAAAATATTTTAGAAGGACAGTACGATCATACACGGGAGAAGATTATAACTAGAAGAAGGAGAATAAGGTCTCTTTAAATTCACTTCTTCTTCATCCACCTTCCCACTGAAATCTGTGGCTTTCTCTGCTTCCAGTCTCTCGAAAACGCCTTGGAAAACAGAGGAGATAAATAATTTGTAGTCCAAATTATTAGGAGTCAGGGCTAATTTAGCTTATCCCTTCAGTAATAAAGGCTATTGTCATGGAGGTGACAAGTAAGGGACCCCGAGTGAACCTGGAGAAGCCTTGGATAATGCGAAGCAGTCAAACAAGCGAGGCACCATTCCCTTGGATGATTCCGATAGGCCTGCGTACAGGAGATGTCTTGAATCTATCATCAAAAGATCAGGTCCGGGGGTTCTTTCTGTTCTTTCTGCTTTCCCGGCAGATTAACTTTCTATCCATTCCCTTGGCTAGATTATCTTTCTGAGCTCAGATGTCTATGTATGTTCTCTCGTCAAAGACAGTAGTGGCACTGTATTACAGATAGGCAGATGCTGAGTGATTGCACTTTACAGAAGTTTTAATGGAAATAAGTTTATAAGTTTGAAGAAAGTCTGAAAAAAGAATTGAATTGTCACAGTTACGAGGTGGTCCAGCTGCAAAAACTAAAGTCAACATGCCCTAAATTAGGGGAAGGTTCTGACTGTAATCTTCACAGTCATAATTTTATCTTTTCTTTGCCTAAATAATTGGTGTAGCAGGTGAATAATTAAAATCTAGTTGTAAAATCTGGACACAAATACTGAGAGATCCCTCCATGTTCCACCTACATGAGCTTTTATGACCAAATCAATAGGCGTTAAGGGGAATGCCAAGCCCTGGAGAAGCACTGAAGCTTGCAGAATCCTATGCAAGTAACACACATACTGTTAGGATTTAGCATTGTTTGCCTGTTTGAGTGGTTGTCACTAGTGATGAGCGAGTATACTCATTGCTCAGGTTTTCCCGAGCACACTCGGGTGGTCTCCGATTATTTGTTATTGCTCGGAGATTTAGTTTTTATCCACGCAACGGCATGATTTACAGCGGCTAGACAGGCTGAATACATGTGAGGATTCCCTAGCAACCAGGCAACCCCCACATGTACTCAGGCTGTCCAGCAGCCGTAAATCATGCAGCTGAGGTGACGAAAACAAAATCTCTGAGCACTAACAAATACTTGGAGATCACCCGAGCATGCTCGTGAAAACCCGAGCAATGAGTATACTCGCTCATCGCTAGTTTTCATGTGATTGCAAGCATGCAGATTGTGTTTGTGTGTCAGCTAGATTCTCATCCGCTTCTCTCAATAGAAGCACATGAGAATGTAGTTGGCATGTGACCACAAGTGTGAAAAATGTATTGTTACAGTCTCGTGAGACCCGCCAGAAATGGCAACTGAAACCTAAACCCTTACAACACGCTGTTTTTCACTTTTATGGCTTTTTTCAGGGCTAGACAACTCCTTTAATAAACAGCTTTGCAACTGACGCTCTTCTTTAAGCGTTTCTACAAAATTGTGGTGTGGTGTGTGAATTTTTGTCCAATCATCCACAGGATCATTTCTGAGATCAGACCCTGATATTGGGGAGAGGCCGGGGTCACAATCTCTGTTCTAGTTCATCCCTATGGTGTTTCAATGGAGTTGAGATCCAGACTCTGTGTGGATGCTCTTGTTCTTCTGCCAAACTCCCACAACCATGTCTGTATGGACCTTGTGCACTGGACATAGCCATGGAAAGCAGAAAAGGGCCTTTCCCAAACTGTATCTACAAAGTGGGAAGCTATAATTGTCCACAATGTCTTCTGCTGAAGCTTTAAGATTTCCCTTCTCTGGAGAAACGGAGCTGCGTCCAGCCCATGATCACAAGCTTATAGCGCTCTCCTCCTCCACCATCTATACAGCGGGCACAAAGCAGTCAAGGGGTAACATTCTCCTGGAATCACCAAACCCAGACTCCAGATAGAGAAATGCGATCCGTCACTGCATAGAACACATCTCCTCCAGAGTCCAGTGGTGGTGGTGTGACGACACAGTATTTCTTCTTAGTTATGCCAGACGTAAATTCAGTAGGCCCAGAATCATAAACTGCTGTCTGAGGTATTGACTCTTCTTGTAGGTTGAATTGATATTTGTAAATGTACGATTGATTGGTATTTACCTCTTATATCAGCTCCTACAGTTTGGTGCACTGTTATCTTTGCAAAACAGGGATGCAGGGTCACTGAAAAAGATGTTTACTAATATGTTGATTACACATTGTACTGGGCCATGCAGTTTGTTGACTTTCAAACATTGAAGGACAAACTATAAATAATCAAACAATGCGAGTTAACCTCATCACATCTGCCTCTTGACATGTGAATGATGGATTGAAAGACAATTGTGAACTATTTGTGGAGACTTTGCCTCTTTTCCAGGGTAGTCTACAAGATGTCAGCTTAGAGGACCATCGCCCCAGCAGGAAGAACACAGATGTGCTTCGTTGACCATCTCTGAACCCTCAGAGATGTCTTGAACAATCCAGGTTGGGACAATCAAGTCACCTGGCCACATACCTCAGTGCTCTCAGTTAGCTTTCTAAGCTTGTATTTACCTCCTCTCTATGGGGGCCTTCCAAAAGCAGGGTGCCACTGGTGGGTGTAGTCAACCCTGGAAACAGCTCTAATCCCGGAGAGTCAGCAGAAGGGTGAGACTTTGTAATGTGCACCATCTTGGGTATTTTGATGGGACTGTTCTAAGTGCTATTGTTAATTATTACACTGTGTTGTTCTGCCCAGAGAAAGAGTGAGCGGGCATTCAGTGGTCCATGCATTCTTTCTAAAGAAAGCCGGGCCAGCAGATGAGAGCCCTTACTCACCCCGTGTCTCCACAGGCAGCTTTACAACACTTAATTTGACGCTCTGCATTGTGCTTGGTGATCTATGGCTTCATGCAGCTGCTCAGCCATGAAGCTCCCAGCAGGGGCGCTGCATTTGTGCTGGTGTTAATACGAGAGGAGGTCTGGACTCTGCAGTTATGGGGTCAACACACTGGCGGTGACTTTCCTGCTCTCTGCTCCTCAGCACTTGGCCCCCCGCTCTGTAACATTACAGGGTCTCCACTTCATGGCTGAGTTGCTATACCGGGGGGTAAGGGGCCTCAGGTTATACACCGGGGATGAGGAATTGGATGTTATACAACAGGAGTGAGGAGTGAGGAGTGAGGTGCTGGGTCATTGGGACACAATTCAGTGATTAAGACATGTGGCACAATACTTTTCAGCATTTAGAAGATATTATACAGTATATGTCTTCTATAGTTTTCATTTCTATGCCTTAAAAATTAATGTATAGTAATCCAGGTAATGGTAGATGTGGAGGAGGGAGGTGCAGCTGCAGCTTCTCTCTCTGTGAGTTCCATGCTGTGAGAGGGAAGGCAAGAGCTTTATGATTGGATTAGCGCACAGAAAAGCTTTTATATCATTTCGGCAAGTGTTTCCATGAACATAAAGAAGTTTCATGTGAAATGCAGGTTTTACACAAGATTTCTCTACATGTGATATGAATCTGATGGAGGACGAGGTACTTTCTGCTAGAAAGACATTTACTCTTTTAATTGGCTTTGACTTTGATGAGCACTTTACCTCTACAATGAAGCTGCGGTTCTGTGCATGTGAGCTGCATAGTCTTTAGGAATTATTCAGAATGAGCTCATCCATTTGCTTTGTGTAAACTGAATGCACAGCTATGGAAACAAAGTGGCTTATCATATAGCGGGTGCATAGATCTGGCCAGCCTGCGGGGCATTTCATCTTCAAGGCATCTTTTCAAAAGGCGCAGCATTAATCTTATAAAGGAAAATCATTAATTCAAGCCAAAGGTTACATTGTTCCATTATTTATTACATAAATACCAGACGATACCTCTGGGACAGTGTTGCCATTAGCTGTAGAGGATAGGGTTAAATAAGAAAAAAGAAAAAAAAAAAAAAGAAGAGGAACAATAGAGATTAAAACCCAATTCAACAAAAGAATAGGAAGTAATGGAGGCTCGGAGGTCAGATAGCGAGGGTCAGGGGCTGGTGCCAATCCCAGCTCCCTGTACCTGTGCTACTGGCTGTGCCATACGTGCTTCGGTTGCAGAAGCACCTAATTACCACTAGGCACTCCTAACATTCAATTTCAATACTCTGATTGGCTGAACTCACTTCTAATTATTCTGGGGGCTATCCCCATTTTTAGAACTCTTCCTAGATGCATTTTTGGAGCAGGAATCCATTGCAGATGCTCCTACTTTGTCTATGAGCCACAGCATGGAGATTAGAGCCGCCCACACTTGGATTCCATCCAACCATGTCGTCTACCGTCAGCTAATTATTTTAATAGACATGTTCCATCCTACTGTGGTCAATTTATAATTAAGGATATCAAGGGGTTATAGGAGTCCGATCTCTGGTAATCAGGTGGCTAATTTTTTGAACAGTGGCTAATTTTTAGACCCTTTTATAAAAGTATCACACTTATTCTTACCTCTGCTCCAGTTAGTTGTCCACTTACCTTATCAGTAATCTTTAGTTAGAAAGACAGACGTACATCGTGAGCTAAATTGGTGAAAAATAAAATGTTATCAATTGACCTCAAAGGTGTAAGAGTGACCCTACACGTTAACTTTTAACAATAACTTTTCATTATATGCAGTGCACAGGGTATCAGCAAATGGGACCCTAACCATAAGCTTTCATGTATGGGGGAACCCAGGCAACAGGGTTCACTTCTAGAAATGAGCAATGCAGGAAAAATTCAAATTTGGAAAAAAAATAAAAGTAAAATTTACTCATAGTAAATTGAATCTGCTGTGAAGGTAAAAACAATGTTATTGTTGCCTTTTCTCTGCCCTCTCCATATATCTCCTACCATTGTCAATCCTACGATCCGCTCCTTTGTGTTCTATTTTCTTATTCCAGGCCACCAGTGACACTCTTCTTCTCTAGATCCCATGCCATGATGTAGGACATGATGACCCTATGATTATTGATGCCCCAGTGGTTCCAATCAAGAACAGAAGTGCTGGAGGCTCAGAACGAGGAGGATGTCAAAGAGGAATAATTGGAGGACCAGACAGTGGAGGGACATTGTATTTTTAAACTTTTCTGGCCCCCCACAAAATTGTAGCCAAAATGACAATTTCAAAAAATTCTGATTCCTTAGAGTCTGAATTTTTGTGGAAATTTGTATCAAATTCAATTAATTTAGAATCAAATCACTCATGTCTGTTCAATTACCCTGCAACAATTACATAGGGAGCAATGAAAGGAGTTGCAAATTATCACCTATTTACATGATAGATGATAACTCTTTTATTATTTGTGGTCCCTACAACAGTTCTCTAGACAATGAATGTAGTGGCGGTGCACGTGGGTGACCATCACGTTAATCAAACAGGACGTATCATGTCCCTCGACTTTGGAATCCTATAGTGTTGTATTATCACTGTACTGTTACTGTTTCTCTGTTTTTTAGAATTTTTTCATGTCCCTTTCCCTTTCTGCCTCCCCAGTTCTGATGTGAGTATCTCTCCCTTCTTCCTCCTTCCCCAGATAGTGTATGTCAGCCATTTTGCTAGCATCATATCAATTGCAGCTCTGGTACAGAATCGTCTTTTTTTACCTAATGTAATGGTACATAAATACAAGATTTCAGCTTGAAAATGACCCTTCTTCTGGAATCTTCATACATGCCTCTGCAGTCGAGTCAAGCTATCTGATGAAATCTCTTAGTGTGAGTACTTGTGCATGGAGACAGCCAAGAAACAGTGTCTCAAGTTACACTTGCAGATGGTGTGAGAATAGGGCACTTTGGAGCCTCATTCTCAAGAATGGTGGTGGTCCCAATGCTGGGTCCGCAAACGATCAGCAAGTTGTACTGTTGAGAAAACCCCCTTAAAGAATTGCACAATTTCTGCTGAAATGAAAGGATGACCAATATGTCCTCCAGAGTGAGTGATGGACACTTTTATTGAATCCCCTCTATGTTGTGGATATATGGGGTCCTGAACAAGGGATTGAGGTATTTAAATCTTTATTTTTTACTAAACTGGTCGACATCCTAAAGTTGTAAAAATTTCGAATTAAGTTTTTCGCACCTCATCAAGCTTTATTGAAATGCAGTCCACTTCTATATTATAACCCTACTCCCAAATCACAACAGTCTTATCCATCCGGAGTTTTTGAAAATCAAGTTCTGTAGATAAATATCATATGGATTTTATATTTTCTGCATGAGAGAAGTAGAGTTTCGCAGTAGATTGCCGTTCCTCAATACTTGACACAATCTCTCCGAGAACATTGAATTACCTTCTTTTTTATATTAAGATTCCTATGAGGTAAACACACGTACTATTGCCAAACCCCACACCAATAATTGCCCGTTTGGAAAGTTAGCCGTACAATGCAGGAAACTACAAAGTCCCTTTGAGCTGGAATTATTTATTCCTGGGCTCCGAACGCTTCATAGAATCTCATTTTGAGGCACGTTCCAGCCGGTTTACGTCGGAGAAAAAAGTATTTTATTCAAAGAGAGAATGACCCCCTGTAACATCGTTTTCACAAACAAAAGCCGGCAACGTATTCCAATCCTTTACCTAACATTAAAAATAAATATCTGCTTCCCTTTAACCCCAATTTATCTACATCCGTCCAAAGCAGCTCATTTAAATGCCATATGTTGCATGTGGAAATAAATAAGAACATTAGAGCTTAACAGGAAAGATGACACTTATTTCTCCGGGCACTCGGCTTCCCAACGTGTTGATTTCTACATTCTGGAACGTGGCTTGATGGGCTACATATGGGAACAGGAGAGGGCACGGATCTATCTGACAGCGTAAGAAAATTGACTGCATTCCGCGGTGATTGACAGCTCAATCCTGATATGTGGCATCGGGTGGTTAATGTTGTAGCTCGCTCTTCCGGCGGTGTGAAAGTCTTATGGACGTCTATGTTGTGCAGAGAAATTCGAAGGGGTCAAGGCAGTAATTTCCCATGTTACAATCATAATAACTAAACTGAAATCACGAGGCTAAGCTCAGACGTGAAGGAACGTCAGCCTGCAATACAATAGTCTGGAAGTCAATAGATATTAAATCCAATAGGTCGTGCCTAAGGTAAAAAAACTATTTTTGGTAGTCTGCCATTAAAGATGTGGAACCCACAGAATCCGAAGCATCAGGTGTTGGAGTAGATCTGTTCTTGTTTATGTAATGGTGCAGATAATGATCATTTTTATTTTCCATAGTTTTTTCTGTGTTCTGCCCCAATTGAAAGTCCTACATGACTCCAATTCGAGAGAGACACATTTAATTCTCCAACCTGAGCGTCCTGGATCATGAATATGACATACAAGTGTACGGTACACCTACCACAAAGTTGTGCCATGTGTCCCTGACACATAAATGTCTTAGGTTTTCTTAAATTTGATTACAATACAATATAACAAAGCCCTCAACAGGTTGCCATGCCTAACTGTAATGTCGCTGCCATCATCCCTCCATGGCTCACCTCCCCCCCAATGCAGGGATTCCAGCATACTCACCACCTTGATCGTGCATCTGCTTCATGCTCCCTGTCTAGTTGTGAGTCCCGGCAGCCAGCGTGCGCACCTGTGCATCTTGTTAAAAAGGCACCCTTCGCAATATGGAGGAGCCAAAGCAACATAGTATCATTAGGTAGTTTGGTAGTCGACTAGTGAGTTGTGAGGTCCCCTGCTTCTGATGTGGCTAGTGTTCAGAACTTGTAGTCCCTAGTCCTTGTGTGGCCAGAGTCCTTAATTCGAACCCCTGGTCCTGGTGTGGCTAGTGTCCTAATCCTGTAGTCACTGGTCCTTGTGTGGCCACAGTCCTGAACCCAAAACCCTGGACCTGGTGTGGCTAGTGTCCTGAACCTGTAGTGCCTGGTCCTTGTCTCACCAGTCCCTGACACTTGCATGACCAGAGCTTGAACCTCATTCCCCGGTCCATGCGCATCCAGTACCTGAATCTGTATCCTAGACTTGTATTTCTGCATGTGTGCCTATCCGAGTATTCCATGTAACCGTACTGCCCTATCTGTCTCAGAATCAGCCCTGTCTGAGTTTCTGAGTCAGCAACCTTTCTATCTTTGGACCCTTAACCTAGTAGTCTGAATAGAACCAGAGTCCATATCTGAGTCAGTAACCATTCTGTAGAGGATCCAGAACCTAGTGGGCTCCATATAGACTGAGCCCTGGCCGTACCTGATCCTTCAAGTCAGCAGCTGCAGTTTGGGGGACTTTCTAGGAGTGATACCTGGTACCCAAAATGCAATTCTGACATTGTTTTTTGGGGAAATGTTTTTACGGTGTACATTGTGTGGTAAAAATAACTTCTCAATATTATTCTACTCATCAGTACGATTATGGAGTTGCCAAATGTCCATTTTTTGCTCTTTCAGTGGTTAAATAAAAATCAGAACTTTGCAAAAAAGATTTTTGGGGGGTTTTGTAAAAATTTTCAGAGACTCGTAACATTTTCATTTTCTGGACAATAGAGCTATGTCATGGCTTACATTTTGCAGGGTCAGACGATGTTTTTTGGTTAGTTGTGATATTTTGATCATTTGTTGCAGCATTTTTTGTGGTATCGCCAAGACCAAAAAAATGTAATTTTGGTGTTTTTTAATTTTTTTTTGGTAACAGCTTTTACCAATAGGGTTAATAATTTTTAGATTTTGATAGATTGGACTTTTCTGAATGTGACGATACCAAATATGTGTATTTTTTTTACATTGTTTGAATATTTTTAATGGGGAAAAAGAGAATAATTAGAATTTTTATTTTTTACTATATATTTTTTAAAACTTTTTTTTTTACATTTTGCTCTTCTTAATAGTTCCCTTAGGGGACCTGAACCGTCTGATAGTTTGTGGTCTATACAGCCATGCCACAGGATTGCTGCATTTAGTAGAAATAATGGTCTCTTAGAAGCCTGGCCACAGGGCGGGAGTCTTCAGCAGACCTCTGACTGACATAACAACCAATTGGTAAACCGTGATCACGTCACAGATGTTTCGATAGGTGCATGGAATGACGCACACCCCATGCAGGTGCGTATTAAATGTCACTATCAGAGTTTGACAACGGCATGTAACAGGTTAAAAATTGCAGGCACAGCTCCACTAGCGATTGTTAGCAGTTGGTCCTGGCTGTAACATACAGCCATCACCTGCCCGGTATGGTGCAGGCTCACCCTGTGAGCTCGCTCCATACACCCACTTCCGACTTGCGCCATAAATATGTTATGTACTTTTTTAAAGTTGGTCAACTCGAGACACAGATCTCAGAAAGGTGCCGATCTCAAGAGATAGGTTTAGTCCATCCTTTTAGAATTGAGAACCTTCATAAGGATCACTTTCAAGAGGGCGTGAAAAAAATCAGCAAAAATGGAATTGGAGAAAGTTTTAAGAAATTGAGGTGGTGGAGGCTTAAAGCAAAACCTAAGGTCCTAGGTGGCATGAGAGAACAAGGACCAGCAGGACACAAAGGGTTCCCTTTAATCTTGGTTTAGAGAGCTATCCCCATATGTTCTTACCTCCTACAATTAAGGGTAAAGTGTGTAAATATCTAAAATGGGACTGATTGGCTATATAATGGGTATATGGGTTATCTAATTCTCCTCCGTCAGAAGATGTTGAGCAAATGAAGTATTGTGCATCTGCAATGGAAGCATTCTTCAACCTTTGGGTGAAAAATCGATAGAGAAAAGTCAAAATTTCATCTACTTTGCTGCTACTTTTATAAGCCCAAGATTTCCAGTAAGAAAATTTCTAGCAATTTTTCTTTGTGTGAACGTAACCTGACTACTTGCCAGACAAGCATTTAAAGTCCATGGCCAGCAAATTTAACATTTTCAGACTAAAGTTTTCAATGTTCTCATCAAATCTTAGAAGAGAAAAAAAAAGACTGAGAAACCTTCTGACAGCAGTTCATGCAAATCTTCCATTATCTAATATTATTTCTGTCACCTTTTTTCTTTATTCAGTCACCAGTAAAATTATCAAAGATGAAAATCACTTATCAAATGATTAAGTGCGCCCTGGTTCCTCTGCTGCGCTATCACATTTAGAAGTCAAAATCAAATAGTGTCATTTCCAGCATCTGCTTGTAGAAATTACACAAGTCATGTTGCAATCAAACCTTTTAATTTCGCATTCGGCTGAGACGGACTACTGCGTTTTGGAATAAGTTTTAATCTTTTGAAAATGGCATATCTCAATTTTATCTATATAAGATTTTGAAATTATGAGAAAAAATGAATGTTGTATATCGTCTAAGTGTCTTGAAGCTAGTGTCTGAGTTACAAAACATTGTTGACACTCGGAAGACCTAGTTTTGAGAAGGGTCAAATGAACAAGATTTGAGCCAGATATTACAGAAAATGAAACGTATCTAAAATACATATAAAAAAAAAAACCCAGAAAAACAAATTTTGACCTAGAGATTCTGGAAGATGACCCAGAGCTGAGAAAATCCAAAAGAACATGACTTAACCTAGAAGTTGAGCCATAAGTGAGAAAGTCCAGACAAACAAGACTTATCCCAGAAGTTCCAGAACATGACCTATACCAGAGAAGACCACAAAGAACAAGACTTGACTGAGAATTCCATTCCTGAAAATACCAAAATGAACACATATTGACATAGAAGTTCCAGAGAATGATGCAAACCTATTAAGATGCAGAAAAAAACTTGACCCAAAAGATAACCCAGACGTGAAAAGACCCAAAAGAATAAGACTTGACTGAGAAGTTCCAGAAAATCCATCATCCCTGGAAAGACCAAGACCTAAGAAGTCGCAGAACAGACTTGCCCCAGAAGATAACCAATGACAGAGAATATCCAAAAGAACAAGACTTGACTCAGAAGTTCTAGAAGATGACCCAAACTTGAGAAGACCCTCCAAGAATCATCTTTCTCTCATCTCTGCTGCCATAAATATATCACATTTTGTAGATAACGTAAAGGTTGATTGTCAGGGCCTACAGAACTTTAACTCCTTAGAAGCATTCGGTGCCGTCTCCCCCAGAGTTTTACCGCTTTCCTTTCTTAGAAATGATTCCATTACTGCCTCTTGCACAGACATTTTCTTTGCTCTCTATCACAATTCTTCTTTATAAATGTCCATCAAGATATTCTGCATAATTCAAAATGATGTTTCCAATCCTAAGCGGGAACATTGAGCTCACTTTTGCTCCACTTTACGGATGTTTACTTACATTTGCGTTTATTGCTCTGCTTTTAAGCATTGTTGTTTTTTTTGCCATTGTGCAGTTTTTACAATTTTTTTCTTCATTAGATGCAAAATTTATTTTTCTGCTTCCAGTAAAAGGGTCATTATTATCGCAGACTATTATGACATTTACAGAATATGCCATAAATATCCAGTGGATGAGGCTTCCATCTTGGAAACCTGCACTTATCTCCAGAACACAGGTCATTTGACCATTGTCCTGCCCGGTGAGGTGGTTTCTTGCTGATGCTTTGACAAAGAGCTCAAGGAAATATGGTAGCACATACATCTCTCACCATTCACTTCTACTGGACTCATGGAGACTGCCAAGCATGCATCCTTAGCAAACACCCACTGAAATGAATGGAGTGAACCACAAGTCCATTTGTTCTCTACCAGGATGTGGTGGCCGGTGGCTACTTCACGAGACTGGACAAGGGATCACATTTCTAGAGATATATGGCGGTTGCCGATGTGAACCAATATATATACAGTGGGGCAAAAAAGTATTTAGTCAGTCAGCAATAGTGCAAGTTCCACCACTTAAAAAGATGAGAGGTGTCTGTAATTTACATCATAGGTAGACCTCAACTATGGGAGACAAACTGAGACAAAAAAATCCAGAAAATCACATTGTCTGTTTTTTTATCATTTTATTTGCATATTATGGTGGAAAATAAGTATTTGGTCAGAAACAAACAATCCAGATTTCTGGCTCTCACAGACCTGTAACTTCTTCTTTAAGAGTCTCCTCTTTCCTCCACTCATTACCTGTAGTAATGGCACCTGTTTAAACTTGTTATCAGTATAAAAAGACACCTGTGCACACCCTCAAACAGTCTGACTCCAAACTCCACTATGGTGAAGACCAAAGAGCTGTCAAAGGACACCAGAAACAAAATTGTAGCCCTGCACCAGGCTGGGAAGACTGAATCTGCAATAGCCAACCAGCTTGGAGTGAAGAAATCAACAGTGGGAGCAATAATTAGAAAATGGAAGACATTCAAGACCACTGATAATCTCCCTCGATCTGGGGCTCCACGCAAAATCCCACCCCGTGGGGTCAGAATGATCACAAGAACGGTGAGCAAAAATCCCAGAACCACGCGGGGGGACCTAGTGAATGAACTGCAGAGAGCTGGGACCAATGTAACAAGGCCTACCATAAGTAACACACTACGCCACCATGGACTCAGATCCTGCAGTGCCAGACGTGTCCCACTGCTTAAGCCAGTACATGTCCGGGCCTGTCTGAAGTTTGCTAGAGAGCATTTGGATGATCCAGAGGAGTTTTGGGAGAATGTCCTATGGTCTGATGAAACCAAACTGGAACTGTTTGGTAGAAACACAACTTGTCGTGTTTGGAGGAAAAAGAATACTGAGTTGCATCCATCAAACACCATACCTACTGTAAAGCATGGTGGTGGAAACATCATGCTTTGGGGCTGTTTCTCTGCAAAGGGGCCAGGACGACTGATCCGGGTACATGAAAGAATGAATGGGGCCATGTATCGTGAGATTTTGAGTGCAAACCTCCTTCCATCAGCAAGGGCATTGAAGATGAAACGTGGCTGGGTCTTTCAACATGACAATGATCCAAAGCACACCGCCAGGGCAACGAAGGAGTGGCTTCGTAAGAAGCATTTCAAGGTCCTGGAGTGGCCTAGCCCGTCTCCAGATCTCAACCCTATAGAAAACCTTTGAAGGGAGTTGAAAGTCCGTGTTGCCAAGCGAAGAGCCAAAAACATCACTGCTCTAGAGAAGATCTGCATGGAGGAATGGGCCAACATACCAACAACAGTGTGTGGCAACCTTGTGAAGACTTACAGAAAACGTTTGACCTCTGTCATTGCCAACAAAGGATATATTACAAAGTATTGAGATGAAATTTTGTTTCTGACCAAATACTTATTTTCCACCATAATATGCAAATAAAATGATAAAAAAACAGACAATGTGATTTTCTGGATTTTTTTGTCTCAGTTTGTCTCCCATAGTTGAGGTCTACCTATGATGTAAATTACAGACGCCTCTCATCTTTTTAAGTGGTGGAACTTGCACTATTGCTGACTGACTAAATACTTTTTTGCCCCACTGTAAGACAATTATGGCATATCCTGTGGGGATCTCAGGCATATCTCTGGTTTTACACCAGAATATTCCTTTAACATACAATCAGTTTCTCTGTAGTGAAGCCTGCTTAGAGCTTTATCTAGGAACCTTAAGCTGGAGTCACACTAAACGACTTACCAACGATCACGACCAGCGATACGACCTGGCCGTGATCGTTGGTAAGTCGTTGTGTGGTCGCTGGGGAGCTGTCACACAGACAGCTCTCTCCAGCAACCAACGATCAGGGGAACGACTTCGGCATCGTTGAAACTGTCTTCAACGATGCCGAAGTACCCCTGCAGCACCCGGGTAACCAGGGTAAACATCGGGTTACTGTGTTCCAGGCCGCGATTAGTAACCCGATATTTACCCTCGTTACCATTGTAAAAGTAAAAAAAAAACACTGCATACTCACATTCTGATGTCTGTCAAGTCCCCCGCCGGTGTCCACAGGGTTAAAACTGCTTTCGGCAAGAGCGCTGCTAATGCACGCGCTGCTGCCGAGAGCTTCCCTGCACTAAATGTGTCAGCACCGGCAGTAACAGCGGTGACGTCACCGCTGTGCTCTGCTTTACGGCCGGCGCTGACACAGTCAGTGCATGGAAGCTCTCGGCAGCAGCGCGTGCATTAGCAGCGCTCTTGCCGAAAGCAGTTTTAACCCTGTGGACACCGGTGGGGGACTTGACAGACATCAGAATGTGAGTATGTACTGTTTTTTTTTTTAACTTTTACAATGGTAACCAGGGTAAATATCGGGTTACTAAGCGCGGCCCTGCGCTTAGTAACCCGATATTTACCCTGGTTACAAGTGAACACATCGCTGGATTGGCGTCACACACGCCGATCCAGCGATGACAGCGGGTGATCAGCGACCAAAAAATGGTCCTGATCATTCCCCAATGACCAACGATCTCCCAGCAGGGGCCTGATCATTGGTCGCTGTCACACATAACGAGATCGTTAGTGGGATCGTTGCTACATCACCAAAAGCGTGACATTGCAACGATATCGTTAACGATATCGTTATGTGTGACTCAGCCTTTACCTTTCTTCTTGGCTGAACACATCACAATGAGCGGCAGGAGATGACAAGCTTGGAAGAAAAAAATCTGATATTGTGATACTCTGTGGAGAGATGTTTATGCCGTACAGTGTAATGTAAAAGTTTGTGCACCCTTTGTCAAAATTACTGTTACTGTGAACAGTTTAGCAAGTTGAAGCTGAAATGATCTCTAAAAGGCCTAAAATTACAGATGACACATATATATATACACTCACTGGCCACTTTATTAGGTACACCTGTCCAACTTCTTGTTAACACTTAATTTCTAATCAGCCAATCACATGGCGGCAACTCAGTGCATTTAGGCATGTAGACATGGTCAAGACAATCTCCTGCAGTTCAAACCGAGCATCAGTATGGGGAAGAAAGGTGATTTGAGTGCCTTTGAATGTGGCATGGTTGTTGGTGCCAGAAGGGCTGGTCTGAGTATTTCAGAAACTGCTGATCTACTGGGATTTTCACGCACAACCATCTCTAGGGTTTACAGAGAATGGTCCGAAAAAGAAAAAAAATCCAGTGAGCGGCAGTTCTGTGGGCGGAAATGCCTTGTTGATGCCAGAGGTCAGAGGAGAATGGGCAGACTGGTTCGAGCTGATAGAAAGGCAACAGTGACTCAAATCGCCACCCGTTACAACCAAGGTAGGCCTAAGAGCATCTCTGAACGCACAGTGCGTCGAACTTTGAGGCAGATGGGCTACAGCAGCAGAAGACCACACCGGGTACCACTCCTTTCAGCTAAGAACAGGAAACTGAGGCTACAATTTGTACAAGCTCATCGAAATTGGACAGTAGAAGATTGGAAAAACGTTGCTTGGTCTGATGAGTCTCGATTTCTGCTGCGACATTCGGATGGTAGGGTCAGAATTTGGCATAAACAACATGAAAGCATGGATCCATCCTGCCTTGTATGGAGCATCTTTGGGATGTGCAGCCGACAAATCTGCGGCAACTGTGTGATGCCATCATGTCAATATGGACCAAAATCTCTGAGGAATGCTTCCAGCACCTTGTTGAATCTATGCCATGAAGAATTGAGGCAGTTCTGAAGGCAAAAGGGGGTCCAACCCGTTACTAGCATGGTGTACCTAATAAAGTGGCCGGTGAGTATATATATATATATATATATATATATATATATATATATATATATATATATATATATATATAGTGAAAAAATTGGAACAGCATCAAATCACTACCTTACAAGGCATGCAGAGCTCTTCCGACCAGCAATCCAATGGTCAAAAAGTAATAAACTCAAAAAAAAGGAAAAGCAGCACAAAATAATTGAAAAAAAGTGGACTTTAATGCCTAAACGGCGTGGCAACATTTCGGATGTGTTATCCTTTGTCAAGCTTGACAAAGGATAACACATCCGAAACGTTGCCACGCCGCTTAGGCATTAAAGTCCACTTTTTTTCAATTATTTTGTGCTGCTTTTCCTTTTTTTTGAGTATATATATATATATATATATATATATATATATATATATATATATAAAATTTATTTTTTTCATAGTTTACATTTGAAAAATTACAAAATGTAAAATGGGCCAATGCAAAAGTTTGGGCACCCTGCATGGTTAGTACCTAGTAGCACCTCCTTTTCAAAGTATCACATCTTGTAAACATTTTTGTAGCCAGACAAGAGTTTTGTTTGAGGGATTTTTCTCCATTCTTCCTTGGAGAATTCCTCCAGTTCTGTGAGATTCCTGGGGCATCTTGCATTCTTTGCTATTTTGAGGTCTCGCCACAGATTTTCAATGATGTTCAGATCAGGGGACTGTGAGGGCCATTATAAAACCTTCAGCTTGCACCTTTTGAGGCCGTCTATTGTGGATTGTGACTTGTGTTTAGGATCATTATCCATTTGTAGAAGCCATACTCTTCCTCTTTTCACCTTCAGCTTTTTACAGATGGTTTTATATTTGCATCAAGAATTTGTTGAAAATTCATTGAATCCATTCTTCCCTCTACCCGTGACATGTTCCCCGTGACATTGGCTGCAACACAACCCCAAAGCATGATTGATCCACCACCATGCTTAATGGTTGGTGAGATGTTCTTTTCCAGAAATTCTGTGCCCTTTTTTCTCCACACATAGCTTTGATCATTGTGGCCAAAGAGGACTTGTTTCCAAAATACATCAGGCTTGTTTAGATGTTCTTTTGATACTTCTGAACCGGAATTTGAGGAAGAGGACACACTATATTCCTATGACTCTTTTATGAAGGCCATATTTGTGCAGATGTCGCTGAACAGTAGAACAATGTACCACAACTCCAGAGTCTGCTAAATCTTTCTGAAAGTCTTTTGTAGTCAAGCGGAGGTTCTCATTTGCCTCTCTAGCAGTCCTTTGAACAGCACTAACTGAAATTTTGCTTGATCTTCCAGACCTTATCTTGACCTCCACTTTTCCTGTTAACTGCCATTTTTTAATTAAATTTCAAATTAAGGAAAGGACAACTTGAAAAAGCTCTGCTATCTTCTTAGAGCCTTATCTTGTTAATTGGCTTCCACCATTTTCATTTTCAGAGCGCTAGGCAGCTGCCTAGAAGAACCCATGGCTGCTGTTTTGTGGCACATGGTTAGAGGAGGCTGGGTTTTTATAAAGCTGGAAAATCTGCATCACCTGGCCTTTCCTAATGATGAGAGTGAACAACACATAATCTTAACAGGATAATTAAGGTCTGAAACCTTGGTGAAAGATATCAGAACACACAAATCTCCAAGAGTGTCCGAACTTTTGCATCGGACCATTTTCTTTTTTGTAATTTAAAAAATGACAATATATTTTATTTTTACTAAACTACCATTGAAATGTGTCATCTTTAACTTTAGGCCTTTTAGAGATCATTACAGCTTCAACTTTCTTAACTGTTCACAATAACAGTAATTTTGACCAGGGGTGCCCAAACTTTTACATGCTACTGTACGTGTCTATATGTGGCCAACCAGTGGTTGTTGTGATATACATTGCAGCCTGCTGAGTATTTTTCTTGCCTCACAAAGTTTTGAACTCATCAGTCTTTTATCCCAAACCACTAATTCCTGCATTCTGTAGCTACTGTATATGTACTGATGCACAAATAAATAGCTCCCTCTTTGTTGAGTCTACTCATGATCTGCATTGATTTTCACTAAGCTTTATCTTCTACCATTGGACAATCTTTTGCTGGCTTGGTTATGAAGCCTTAATTTTTAGGCTTAAAGATCGTATGGGTCAGCCCTGGGTCCTAAGTGTTACCTAGGTGAAGTTCAAGTGTTGCTCTTCTGGGATCAGACATCATCATATTTTTAGTTAAGCTAATGTATGTTTGGTCCCATGGGTATTAGAAACTCTTGTCTTGTTAGACGTTAGGGTAAGATTTTGTTCTACTGGTTCTCAAGGTAAAGTTTAGATTGTGTTCTTTAAGTCCTTCTCTGTACCTCAATTTTCAGAAATCTTGATCAGAAGTTTTGACTGGTGAAGGCATGGGTGTTGGAAGTCATTAAAAACAGAATCAAAAGCTCTCAGCTGAGTTTTCTTACTCTTCTTCAAGAGATTGGGTTAGTGGCGTACATTTTCATGTTAACTATAAGACTGCATGCTTTGGGAACTTCTCAGAGAGCTGAGAAGAGAAGGTAATAGTCAAAGAGCCACAGTGCTCACCTAAGCACCTCTGCACTTCTTGTTAGCAATTAATTGGGTCTTCAATCTAGACCTTGATATGGAAGTACATATCATGTTATGCTAGTTTTATAGGTTGATGATTGAAGCTCTTGTCTACTGCAATTTCTGTGTCAAGTCTCGTTGTTTTGGGTCTCCTCAGGTATGGGTCATCATTTGGATCTTCTGGGTCAAGTCTTGTTCTTTTATGTCTTCTCATGTATCAGTAATCTTTTAAGTCAAGTCTGTTCTGTCTTTTCTTCAGTTTGGGTCACATTCTGGAATCTCTGCTTCAAAACTTGTTCATCTTGGTCTTTTCAGAGATGGTTGATTGTCTGGATCTTCTGAGTCTCATGTCTTGCTCTTTTGGGGTCTTCTCAAGTAAAGGGTAATCTTCTGGACTTCTGTGTTAAGTCTTGCTTTTTGGGGTCTTTTCAAGTGTGGGTTATATTCTGAAACTTCCAGGTGATGTCTTGTTCTTTTGGATCTTCTCAGATATTAGTAGTCTTCAGAGTTAAGTCTGTTCTGTGTTTTCTTAGGTTTGGGTCATCTTCTGGAGCCTTTGCTTCAAAACATGTTCATCTTGGTCTTTTTAGTAATGGTTGACTTTCTTGAACTTCTCTGTCAAGTCTTATTCTTTGGGGTCTTCTCAAGTATGGGTCATGTTCTTAAACTTCTGGGTCAAGTCATTTGGGTCTTCTCAGGTATCAGTAATTTTCTAGGTCAAATCTGGTCTGCATTTCCTTAGGTTGGTGTCATCTTCAGGAACCTATGCTTCTAAACATCTTCGTCTTGGTCTTTTCAGGGATGGTTGGTTATCCAAAACTTCGGAGTCAAGCCATAGGATTGCATGTAGGATAGCTGCGGAGACACCATCACGTGTTTCTCGACGCCAGCAGTGAATAGCCAGACCTTTCCCCGGGAAGGAACAACCATGGGAAGGGCAGCATCCAATAAAGGAAAACATCCAATACAGGAAAACCACCTATGCCAAGCATGGTTTCCATCCACAGACAGCTGTTTCGGGGTGTTTGCCCCTCATCAGTGTGGAGTAGGAATCTGGCTATTAGGAGCAGTGCCTAGTAAAAGGCTGTGAAGGAACAGATGATTGGCCTCGGGGAGACCAAAACATCCAACACCGCGGAGACACCATCACGTGTTTCTCAACGCAGTGATCCAGAACACTGCCCCCATCCCTTATGGGAAATATGCAAATGCATGTAGGATAGCTGCGGAGACACCATCACGTGTTTCTCGACGCAAGCAGTGAATAGCCAGACCTTTCCCCGGGAAGGAACAACCACGGGAAGGGCAGCATCCAATAAAGGAAAACATCCAATACAGGCAAACCATCTATGCCAAGCATGGTATCCATCCACAGACAGCTGTTTCGGGGTGTTTGCCCCTCATCAGTGTGGAGTAGGAATCTGGCTATTAGGAGCAGTGCCTAGTAAAAGGCTGTGAAGGAACAGATGATTGGCCTCGGGGAGACCAAAACATCCAACACCGCGGAGACACCATCACGTGTTTCTTAACGCAGTGATCCAGAACACTGCCCCCATCCCTTATGGGAAATATGCAAATGCACGTAGGATAGCTGCGGAGACACCATCACGTGTTTCTCGACACAAGCAGTGAATAGCCAGACCTTTCCCCGGGAAGGAACAACCACGGGAAGGGCAGCATCCAATAAAGGAAAACATCCAATACAGGAAAACCACCTATGCCAAGCATGGTATCCATCCACAGACAGCTGTTTCGGGGTGTTTGCCCCTCATCAGTGTGGAGTAGGAATCTGGCTATTAGGAGCAGTGCCTAGTAAAAGGCTGTGAAGGAACAGATGATTGGCCTCGGGGAGACCAAAACATCCAACACCGCGGAGACACCATCACGTGTTTCTCAACGCAGTGATCCAGAACACTGCCCCCATCCCTTATGGGAAATATGCAAATGCATGTAGGATAGCTGCGGAGACACCATCACGTGTTTCTCGACGCAAGCAGTGAATAGCCAGACCTTTCCCCGGGAAGGAACAACCACGGGAAGGGCAGCATCCAATAAAGGAAAACATCCAATACAGGAAAACCACCTATGCCAAGCATGGTATCCATCCACAGACAGCTGTTTCGGGGTGTTTGCCCCTCATCAGTGTGGAGTAGGAATCTGGCTATTAGGAGCAGTGCCTAGTAAAAGGCTGTGAAGGAACAGATGATTGGCCTCGGGGAGACCAAAACATCCAACACCGCAGAGACACCATCACGTGTTTCTCAACGCAGTGATCCAGAACACTGCCCCCATCCCTTATGGGAAATATGCAAATGCACGTAGGATAGCTGCGGAGACACCATCACGTGTTTCTCGACGCAAGCAGTGAATAGCCAGACCTTTCCCCGGGAAAGAACAACCACGGGAAGGGCAGCATCCAATAAAGGAAAACATCCAATACAGGAAAACCACCTATGCCAAGCATGGTATCCATCCACAGACAGCTGTTTCGGGGTGTTTGCCCCTCATCAGTGTGGAGTAGGAATCTGGCTATTAGGAGCAGTGCCTAGTAAAAGGCTGTGAAGGAACAGATGATTGGCCTCGGGGAGACCAAAACATCCAACACCGCGGAGACACCATCACGTGTTTCTCAACGCAGTGATCCAGAACACTGCCCGCATCCCTTATGGGAAATATGCAAATGCACGTAGGATAGCTGCGGAGACACCATCACGTGTTTCTCGACGCAAGCAGTGAATAGCCAGACCTTTCCCCGGGAAGGAACAACCACGGGAAGGGCAGCATCCAATAAAGGAAAACATCCAATACAGGAAAACCACCTATGCCAAGCATGGTATCCATCCACAGACAGCTGTTTCGGGGTGTTTGCCCCTCATCAGTGTGGAGTAGGAATCTGGCTATTAGGAGCAGTGCCTAGTAAAAGGCTGTGAAGGAACAGATGATTGGCCTCGGGGAGACCAAAACATCCAACACCGCGGAGACACCATCACGTGTTTCTCAACGCAGTGATCCAGAACACTGCCCCCATCCCTTATGGGAAATATGCAAATGCATGTAGGATAGCTGTGGATGGATACCATGCTTGGCATAGGTGGTTTTCCTGTATTGGATGTTTTCCTTTATTGGATGCTGCCCTTCCCGTGGTTGTTCCTTCCCGGGGAAAGGTCTGGCTATTCACTGCTTGCGTCGAGAAACACGTGATGGTGTCTCCGCAGCTATCCTACATGCATTTGCATATTTCCCATAAGGGATGGGGGCAGTGTTCTGGATCACTGCGTTGAGAAACACGTGATGGTGTCTCCGCGGTGTTGGATGTTTTGGTCTCCCCGAGGCCAATCATCTGTTCCTTCACAGCCTTTTACTAGGCACTGCTCCTAATAGCCAGATTCCTACTCCACACTGATGAGGGGCAAACACCCCGAAACAGCTGTCTGTGGATGGATACCATGCTTGGCATAGGTGGTTTTCCTGTATTGGATGCTGCCCTTCCCGTGGTTGTTGCTTCCCGGGGAAAGGTCTGGCTATTCACTGCTTGCGTCGAGAAACACGTGATGGTGTCTCCGCAGCTATCCTACATGCATTTGCATATTTCCCATAAGGGATGGGGGCAGTGTTCTGGATCACTGCGTTGAGAAACACGTGATGGTGTCTCCGCGGTGTTGGATGTTTTGGACTCCCCGAGGCCAATCATCTGTTCCTTCACAGCCTTTTACTAGGCACTGCTCCTAATAGCCAGATTCCTACTCCACACTGATGAGAGGCAAACACCCCGAAACAGCTGTCTGTGGATGGATACCATGCTTGGCATTGGTGGTTTTTCTGTATTGGATGTTTTCCTTTATTGGATGCTGCCCTTCCCGTGGTTGTTCCTTCCCGGGGAAAGGTCTGGCTATTCACTGCTTGCGTCGAGAAACACGTGCTGGTGTCTCCGCAGCTATCCTACATGCATTTGCATATTTCCCATAAAGGATGGGGGCAGTGTTCTGGATCACTGCGTTGAGAAACACGTGATGGTGTCTCCGCGGTGTTGGATGTTTTGGTCTCCCCGAGGCCAATCATCTGTTCCTTCAAAGCCATAGGATTGGACTTTTGGAGCGACGCTGAGGATGGGTAGAAAATTTAATGGGGGTTAATACTTAATCCAGTGAGAAAAATATATTGGGGAACAACTCATAAAAGACACCATAAAAAAGGGAAACAACCAATAAACAACTGCCAATTAGTGAGTTGCATGGAAACCTTTATTCAACTTTTGAATTGGCCCATTAGGACAATTTACAACTTATCCATGTGATTGATGACAAGTGTTTGGGAATATCACCAATCTCCTTACCAACAGGGATCTGAAGTTCTCGTCTGAAGGGAGTTATGGTCACCAGAGATGAGCAAAGCTGCTGAGATCCAAATTCTGCAGTTCATAGAGGTGTTATCAGTGTTATGATAGTGTAGCAACTCATGTGGGAAAAAAGATAACAGACCAAAAACTGCAATTGACCCTGCCAGTTCCTGTACAGACTAGAGATCATGACTCCACAGTCACTAGATGTTCCTGCATGAGCTGAGAAAGCCCTAACCACAAACTAGAAGATGGCAAATTGGACCTATGCTACCTGAAAGGCCATCAAGCGCTTCACGTTCCTACTAAAGAAAGAGAGGTTGGAGCAGAGCGTAAGTTACCTACAGAAAGGAAAGTGTGCTGAAATAGGGACCCCAGAGTGAATAAAGCAAACCAGGAAATACAAGATATGAAAATATGTCACCTATTTCCTAAAAAGAGACAGAAGATAGGTGCAGGGTAAAGAACATAAACAGCAGAAAGATAAACCCTAGCTAGTCTTTCACTGACTGACAAACTACACAGTATGGATGGACATCCAAATGAGAATATCAACAGCAGGAAATACCAGCAGGGGAAAGAATATTAAAGCTGCACCCAAAAGGTGATAGGGCAGACAAATGAGTAGATACAACTACAAGTGTCTCAGCAGAGAGGAGGTCTCCATTCTGGTCTTGCCAACGTTTCCAAATTTCTGGCTGGGACACTTCATTGTTTGCATTGTGCCATTTTTTTCTCATTGACTGAACCTTTTTTATTATTATTCAGACCATCCCCAATTCTTTTCCTTTTGCAGTAATGTCCATTTAGGCCTCAGCTTCAGGGTAAAGAAAACCTTTGGAGGTTTGTGCAAAATCCGGGAGTTTAGCCAACTCTTCCGAGAGTCTTCATTAAGTGGCAAAATCCTATCAAAGCATAAAAAAAATCTCCTGGAAGATGTTATGGACTGCAGATCGTGAGAATTTCACACCCTTCATTCACAGAGGTGAAATGAGAAGAGAATTGCATAAAGATTTATCTAACATGTCAGCGGCAGTGAACTCCAGAACGTATCTGATATCTGAATGTGGCAAAAGTGCGAGAGTCTGGAATTTTGATGCCCTGGATGCTCCAGGGACTGGTCTCTTGTTTACTTATCTCTCTGCAGTGATTACATTCTCCGCATGGTGCAGAGAAGGAATTTGATTCCTGTCAGTTGTATATTATTAATTAACATTTCCAGATAATCTACAAGTACGAGCGGGCATCTTCTCATTCTGTCAATAAACATAATCATTGGAGCCGCGTGTTCCGTTGTACGACTGTCACTTGTTACAATGTTTTCTTCTAGAACGACGGAAGAGTTACATGTATCTGTCGATGATGGAGCAAAGTGATGAGCGGGAACGGCAGGAAAATACGGAAAAACTTTCATATTCCGAAATCAGTCACAGAGGCTTCTTATTCTGCATGACAATGGCAGATGGGGTCAGGGCCGGATTTAGACAAAATATGGCCCTGGGTAAAAGTTTAAAGTGGGGCCCCAAATGCTCACATCTTGCACCATCAAACAGAAACATTTCGGTTGGTTGTCGTAGGCCAGTTGAATGGCCACCAAGGTCTTCTGATCTGACCCCCTTAGACTTTTATCTTTGGGGCCATGTGAAGGCAATTGTCTATGCTGTGAAGATAAGAGATGTGCAGCATCTGAAACAACGGATACTGGAAGCCTGTGCTAGCATTTCTTCTGCGGTTTTGCTATCAGTGTGGGAGAAGAAGGTTGCATTGACAATCCAACACAATGGGCAGCACTTTGAACACATTTTATAAGTGGTCATAAACTTGTAAATGACTCATGAAAGAATAAAGATATGTTAAAACCAAGCACACCATTGTTTTTATTATGAAATTCTCAATAAGTTTGGTGTGTCATATGAACCTCTTCCCATTGAAAAAAATAAAGTTGGATCCAAAATGGCCAACTTCAAAATGGCCGCCATGGTCACCACCCATCTTGAAAAGTTCCCCCCCATATACTAATGTGCTACAAACAAGAAGTTGATATCACCAACCATTCCAATTTTATCCATATAAATGGCCCACCCTGGATTTACACATGCTGAGTTCAGGCCGCTAAATGAGCGCGATTGACAATATTGAAGTCAGAAGTCAGACGATGCTTGTTTCTCTGCCTATTTATGCCGCCTAAGGAAGAGTGATGGGGACAGAACAATCACTAATAGATGTTATTGTAAGGAGGTTGCTTTCCCTGCTCCTTGCCTGGAACCACTTAGTCAGACAGCTGGGTTGTTGGGGGGAAGACTTTCTGCCCTGGACAGGGGGAATGTGGTGGCTGCTGGGAAAAGAGAGGGGAGTGGTCAGAAAAGTGCGGGAGAGAGAGCGCGCCAGAGAGGGGACAGCGTGCCAGAGAGAAAGCAGGCTGCAGCGCCGCGCTCCCCATGACAGAGTGCTCCCCGTGAGGGCACTAAGGCTGGAGTGAGAGTGGGGACTTGGAAGCCTCCATAATCTGAGAAGACTCTTCCCCTGACAGTGCAGAGACAGTGACTCAGTGCAGCCCTGGTGACCGCAGTGACAAGCAAAGATCCCTGAGTGAGATAAGTAACTGCCCAGTGTGTGTGTGACATCGTTCCTACAGAGAAGCTGCCAGGCTTATGAGACTCCTGCAGCAGTGACGGAGAGACTGTGCTATTTCCTGGTTCCAGTTTCACGTTGAGAAGAACAGGCTGCAGAGGCTTAACCCCGGACTTTCCAGGAGACACAGAAGAGACTTCAGGATCTCAAGCCCTGCTCGTGACTGTATCCACATTGGGAAAAAGGACCCTTCAGTCAGGACCTCCCTGGGCTGATAAGTTACAAGAACACTCGTTAACCCTTTTGATTCTGCTTAACTGTTTACTGTTTGACTCTATTAACCCCCTGTTTACTCCCTGCGAGGAGAATTTTACCCGTTAATAAATCCCCTTCAACAGTTGGTCTGTCTGTTCCGTGGTGACATACGCAACCCTGCACTCTATTACACTATCAGCAGCATATCTGCAGTTTTCACTGGGCGATGTGCTGCTGAGAACAATCATTTCTGTACCTCCAAAAACAATCCAATGACTCGATGAATAGGCATCATTTTGCTTGTTTAGTATATTGTACCCCATCATCCTCCACATAGTATAATGTGCCCCATAGTCTTCTATATAGTATAATATTCTGCCCATAGACCTACATATAGTATAATGTTCCCCATAGTCCTCCATAAAGTAAAAAGCACTGTATAGTGTTAGGGCTAGCGGAACGCACCGAGTATACATAGGAAGCAACATGGTGCGTTCGCAGCCCGGGGTCTACCGTGCAGAGATATCTGCTGCAAATTAATGGCAGATAAACTCTGAGCTCACACATGGGTTAAGCTGCACCCCATGCGAACTAAAAGCGATCTCTGTTGCCACACACAGAGTCATGCTGTACACAAAAACTATTGCCCTAACTAGGGTTGTGCTTGCAAGCAAGCCAACGGCTAATTGCCCCCAGTGACGCTAACTGCCTGCCTGAGTGTACAGTCCCAGCGCTACAGTCTCACACCACATACTGTATATATAAAGAGTGGTAAGGTATCCACTGTCATAAGCCAAATACATTTGATACTAGCGCATGGCCGTGCAGCCATGCAAACCTTTTATAGTTGCAGCTCTTTCGGGACCTTCCTGGAGGACCAATAGGAGCTGTTACAGGACCTGAGCATGTGACCCCCGACCTCCAGTGAGAGGTCCTCCCGTGAGCATGCTCAGTGTGTGCAAAGCAGGACTTAGTCCCAGAAAAGCCTGCTCGCCGCTGACCAGTGCTGGCTACAAAGGGAGAGCCTGGAAAGGCAGCAGTAACCCTTCGCACAGTATCAGGCTCAGCCGGATGCTGGGACCAATGTGTCTGCTGAGCAGGCTCCACTGCGGCAGATGTAGAATGGGAGACCACAGCAGACATGGTTCGAGATTCCCCCTGTGCAGCAGCGGGAACTCGACACCTAACATATAGTCCTCCATATAGTATAATGCACTCCCCATAGTCCTCCATATAGTATAATGCACTTCCCATAGTGCTTCATACAGTATAATGTACTCTCCATACAGTATAGTACACTCCCCATAGTTCTCAATATAATGTAATGCACTCCCCATTGCCCTCCATACAGTATAATGTCCTCCATATAGTATAATAAACTCTCCATAGTCCTCCAAATTGTAGTCTTCTATATAGTATAATCCACTCCCCATAGTCCGCCATATAATATAATGCACTCCCCATAGTCCTGCATACAGTATAATACACTCCCCATAGTTCTCAATATGGTATAATGCACTCCCATAGCCCTCTATATTGCATACTGCACCCCTTAGTCCACCATATTATATAATGCACCCCAAAGTCCATCATATAAAACAACGCACTCCCCATAGTATAATGTGTCATGGTAAGGACAAGGTTATGTCTTGTATTCTCAGGGTTAATGTTCTTAGCCTCTCTTTCAAGATGGGAGGGCTATTTATACTTGCTCCAAACCTGGTATCCTCGTCAGCTATAGCTTTTTCTGCAGTCTGTATGCTTGACCTCTGAAGTGTGTGCTGGCTTGCTTTGTGTCTTACTGTCACCTGCTTTATTCGTTTTCCTGGATTACTGACTTCTGGCTTGGCCTCTGACAATTCTCTGACTCTCCCTGTTGGTATCTTGTAATCTCCTGGCTACGACCTCTGCTTGTTTCACTATTCTTTTATGCTTGTCCCTTCTCTGTTTCCCCGGCATCTGGCTCTGCCCACTGACTGCCTCCCACTCTGTCACATGATCGTAGGTCCTTTTGCTTTACCTGATCACTCTGTCTCATGTGGAAGGTCCCGTAGGTGTTCATGTTAGTTCCCCGGTGTCTGGTCCAGCTCCGTTGCTGCTGGGTGTAGTTTCCCCTGCAGCATTAATACCCGGGTATCATGACATTATAGCTGACCTGTTTTTCTCCCTGGTGTGGGGGGCGGTGTTTGTATGCCATGGACCCGGTACAGGTTCTCACAGGACAGGTTAATGAGCTTTCTCAGCTTTTGCAGAAGCTGTCTGTGAAACAGCAAGCCCCGGTCCACTCGCACGAACAGGTGCAGAGAGATGTGTCAGGTGCTTTACAGGTGTCTGCTCCATTTCGGTCCCGGGAGGGGGGTCCCTCTGATGTATTCTTAGCGGATGCCGAACCACCAGTAAAATTACCCAACACTTTTTCTGGGGATAAAAAATTGTTCAGGGTCTTTAACCCCTTCCCGCCGCGGCCCTTTTTCGTTTTTGCGTTTTCATTTTTTGCTTCCCTCCTTCCCAGAGCCATAACTTTTTTATTTTTCCGTCAATATGGCCATGTGAGGGCTTAATTTTTGCGGGACGAGTTGTACTTTTGAACTACACCATTGGTTTTACCATGTCTTGTACTAGAAAATGGGGAAAAAAAATTCCAAATGCGGTGAAATTGCAAAAAAAGTGCAATCCCACACTTGTTTTTTGATTGGCTTTTTTGGCTAGCTTCACTGAATGCTAAAACTGACCTTCCATTATGATTCTCCAGGTCATTACGAGTTCACAGACACCTAACATGTCTAGGTTATTTTTTATTTAAGTGGAGAAAAAAAATTCAAAACTTTGCTAAAAAAAAAACAAAACAAAAAAAAAACGCCATGTTCCGATACCCGTAGCGTCTCCATTTTTCGTGATCTGGGGTCAGGTGAGGGCTTACTTTTTGCGTGCCGAGTGACCTTTTTAATTATACCACTTTTCTGCAGATACGTTCTTTTGATCACCCGTTATTGCATTTTAATGCAATGTCGCGGCGACCAAAAGAAGTAATTCTGGCGTTTTGAATTTTTTTCTCGCTACGCCGTTTAGCGATCAGGTTAATGCTTTTTTATTATTGATAGATCGGGCGATTCTGGACGCGGGGATACCAAATATGTGTAGGTTTGACTTTTTTTTGTTTCATTTTGGATGGGGCGAAAGGGGGTGATTTAAACTTTTATATATATTTTTTTTTTTTTCATATTTTTAAAACCATTTTTTTTTACTTTTGCCATGCAATAGAAGCTGGAATAGCCTGATCGGCTCTGCTACATAGCAACGATCATCAGATCGCTGCTATGTAGCTGAAATGCAGGCTTGCTACGAGCGCCGACCACAGGGGCGTGCTCACAGCAGGCCTGCATCAGTAACCATAGAGGTCTCAAGGACCTCTATGGTTACCATCCTGATGCATCGCCGACCCCCGATCATGTGACGGGGGTCGGCGGTGAGGTCGTTTCCGGCCGCACGGCTGGAAGCGCCGGTTAAATGCCGCTGTCAGCGTTTGACAGCGGCATTTAGCAGGTTAATAGCGGCAGGTGAATCGCGATTTCACCCGCCGCTATTGCGCGCACATGTCAGCTGTACAAAACAGCTGACATGTCGCGACTTTGATGTGGGCTCACCGCCGGAGCCCACATCAAAGCAGGGGACCCGACATGTGCCATACTAATAAGGGGCATGTCGGGAAGGGATTAAGGAGGGATGTAAGTTGTTTTTTGAGTTACTTCCCCGGGCCTCTGGAAATGAAAATCAGAGGGTGAGGGTAGGTATGTCTTTATTAAGGGGGTCCCCGCAGGCATGGGCCTTCTCTCTCTCTTCCTCTGCTCCTGAATGTGTGTCTGTGAACCTGTTTTTTGAGTCTCTGGGGCACATTTATGATGAGCCTGATAGAGTGCGTCTTGCAGAAGATATGGTGATGAGTGTGACACAGGGGAAGCACTCTGCTGAATGGTTCTGCTCAGAGTTTGGGCGCTGGGCAGCTGAAGTTTCTTGGAACGATGCAGACCTGAGGGGGTTGTTCCGCATGGGTCTGTCTGACCGTCTGAAGGACGCTCTGGCACTTCATCCTCCTCCGGATACCCTGGAGGACGCCATGACACAGGCAGTTCGAATGGACCGGAGACTCCGTGCTAGAGGAATGATGCAACAAGAGACTTCCTTATTCTCTAAATTATGTGACGCTGCACCTGTATCTGAGCCCATGGAGATTGGGTCAGTCTCGGTCTCTGAACGTGAGAGAAGACACGGCAGAGACAATCAGCTGTTTTTACTGTGGAGCCTCTGGACATTGGAAAAAGAACTGTCCATCCTGCCCTTCTGTGAAACCATCTGAGAAACGACTGAGTCTGGGCAACAATCGAGGAGGTTGTCCAGACTCCCAGGTACATTTTTTCTCGCTTTCAAAACTTGTGCTCCAAGTGAAATTGGAGCTTGCTGGCTGTCCTGTGGTGACCACCGCTTTTGTTGACTGCAGTTCTTCCTTTAATTTGATGCCCAAGTTGTGACTCGTAATAAGATAGGGACAGTTAGGTTGAAAAACTCTGTTAAAATTGTGGCTGTTGATTCATCCCCTCTTACCCGGGATGGAATTTGTTTCAAAACTGATGTTTTTTCTCTGAAAGTGGGTTCCACTCACGTGGAGCAATTAAGTTGTTTTGTATTGAATAATCTGCCTGCAGGACTGGTTCTGGGAATGTCCTGGCTGCAATGCCACAATCCTGTCATTGATTGGGTGGCGGGGGAGATTACTCAATGGAGATGTAAGGGTAATGGTCCGTGTTGTAACCTGGGACCTTTTGTTAACCCGATAAAGTCTGTATCTGTGTCATCTGTCGGTCTGGAGGGTATTCCGGAGTACCTGAAAGACTTCGAAGACGTGTTTTCCGAAAGTGAGGCCGAGGCACTTCCACCACATCAACCCAGTGATTGTGCTATTAATTTAATCCCAGGAGCCAAATTACCCAAGGCTCGTTTATACAATTTGTCTGGGCCCGAGCGCCAAGCCATGAAAGAGTACATCCCTGAGAGTCTTCATAAGGGGCATATTCGGCCTTCTGTTTCACCCGTTGCAGCGGAGTTTTTCTTTGTGAAGAAAAAAGATGGTGGTTTGCGACCACGCCTCGACTTTCAGGAACTGAATAAGATCACTGTGAAAAACACGTATCCTCTTTCTCTGATTCCTAATTTATGTAATCAACTCACTGGGGCCAAATGGTTTTCTAAGCTTGACTTATGAGGGGCTTATAACCTGATAAGGATTCGAGAGGGAGATGAATGGAAAACAGCGTTTCTGAATACCAAGGGCTTATTTGAAAATTTGGTTATGCCCTTCGGTCTCACTAAAGCCCCTGCTGTGTTCCAGAATTTTATTAATGTTGTTTTTTCTGACCTGATTGGGCGCTATGTTGTCATTTACCTGGATGACATCTTGATATATTCAGAGGACAGTCAGTCTCACTTACACTATCTTCAGACAGTTCTTGTGAGACTCAGGGAGAACCATTTACAATCAAAACTGGAGAAGTGCTCTGTTATGACCCCAATGGCGAGGGTCTCAGAGGAACAAGTAAGTCTGCGAAGTACAAAAATCTAGCTCATAGGGCAGTGGTAACTGGGTTGACCATATATCTACTCCTAACGCCAACACTAGAAGTAGCCGGGGAACATGCCTACGTTGGTCGCTAGATGTCTCACGCCAGCCGGAGGACTAACTACCCCTAGAAGAGGAAAACAAAGACCTCTCTTGCCTCCAGAGAATAGACCCCAAAAGTTGGATACAAGCCCCCCACAAATAATAACGGTGAGGTAAGAGGAAATGACAAACACAGAGATGAACTAGGTTTAGCAAAGAGAGGCCCACTTACTAATAGCAGAATGTAGTAAGATAACTTATATGGTCAACAAAAACCCTATCAAAAATCCACACTGGAAATTCAAGAACCCCCGAACCGTCTAACGGCCCGGGGGGAGAACTCCAGCCTCCCTAGAGCTTCCAGCAAGGTTAGGATACAGATTATGTACAAGCTGGACAAAAATGCAAACAAAAACAAATAGCAAAAAGCAAGAAAGCAGACTTAGCTTAATCTAGCAGGAACCAGGATCAGTAGACAAGAGCACAACAGATTAGCTCTGATTACAACGTTGCCAGGCATTGAACTGAAGGTCCAGGGAGCTTATATAGCAACACCCCTGACCTAACGACCCAGGTGAGCATACAAGGGATGGCAGACATTCCCAGAGTCAAATCACTAGTAACCACTAGAGGGAGCCAAAAAGGTAAATTCACAACAGTACCCCCCCCTTAGTGAGGGGTCACCGAACCCTCACCAAGACCACCAGGGCGATCAGGATGAGCGGTGTGAAAGGCATGAACCAAATCGGCCGCATGCACATCAGAGGCGACCACCCAGGAATTATCCTCCTGACCATAGCCCTTCCACTTGACCAGGTACTGAAGCCTCCGCCTGGAGAGACGAGAATCTAAGATCTTTTCCACCACGTACTCCAACTCGCCCTCAACCAACACCGGAGCAGGAGGCTCAGCAGAAGGGACCACAGGCACAACGTACCGCCGCAACAAGGACCTATGAAATACGTTGTGAATGGCAAACGACACCGGAAGATCCAGGCGAAAGGATACAGGATTAAGGATTTCCAATATCTTGTAAGGACCAATGAAGCGAGGCTTAAATTTGGGAGAGGAGACCTTCATAGGAACAAATCGAGAAGACAGCCATACCAAATCCCCAACGCGAAGTCGGGGACCCACACCGCGGCGGCGGTTGGCAAAACGCTGAGCCTTCTCCTGTGACAACTTCAAGTTGTCCAGCACATGACTCCAGATCCGCTGCAACCTATCCACCACAGAATCCACCCCAGGACAGTCAGAAGGCTCCACATGTCCCGAGGAAAAACGAGGATGGAAACCAGAGTTGCAGAAAAATGGCGAAACCAAGGTGGCGGAACTAGCCCGATTATTAAGGGCAAATTCAGCCAACGGCAAGAAGGTCACCCAATCATCCTGATCAGAAGAGACAAAACACCTCAAATAAGCCTCCAGAGTCTGATTAGTTCGCTCCGTTTGTCCGTTAGTCTGGGGATGAAAAGCGGACGAAAACGACAAATCAATGCCCATCCTACCACAAAAGGATCGCCAGAACCTGGAAACAAACTGGGATCCTCTGTCCGACACAATATTCTCAGGAATGCCGTGCAAACGAACCACGTTCTGGAAGAACACAGGAACCAGATCAGAAGAGGAGGGCAGCTTAGGCAAAGGAACCAAATGGACCATCTTGGAGAAACGATCACATATCACCCAGATGACAGACATGCCCTGAGACACCGGAAGATCAGAAATGAAATCCATAGAGATGTGTGTCCAAGGTCTCTTCGGGACAGGCAAGGGCAAGAGCAACCCGCTGGCATGAGAACAGCAAGGCTTAGCTCGAGCACAAGTTCCACAGGACTGCACAAATGACCGCACATCCCTTGACAAGGAAGGCCACCAAAAGGACCTGGCCACCAGATCTCTGGTGCCAAAAATTCCCGGGTGCCCTGCCAACACTGAGGAATGAACCTCGGAAATGACTCTGCTGGTCCATTTAGCAGGCACAAACAATCTGTCAGATGGACAAGAGTCAGGCCTACCAGCCTGAAATCTCTGCAACACACGTCGCAGATCCGGAGAAATAGCTGACAAGATAACTCCTTCCTTAAGAATACCCACAGGTTCAGCGACTCCAGGAGCATCAGGCACAAAGCTCCTAGACAGAGCATCGGCCTTCACATTCTTAGAACCTGGTAAATACGAGACCACAAAGTCAAAACGGGAGAAAAACAATGACCAGCGGGCCTGTCTAGGATTCAGGCGTTTAGCAGACTCGAGATACATCAGATTTTTGTGATCAGTCAAGACCACCACACGATGCTTAGCACCCTCGAGCCAATGACGCCACTCCTCAAATGCCCACTTCATGGCCAACAACTCCCGATTGCCCACATCATAATTTCGCTCTGCCGGCGAAAACTTCCTGGAGAAAAAGGCACAAGGTCTCATAGTAGAGCAACCAGGGCCTCTCTGCGACAAAACGGCCCCTGCCCCAATCTCCGAAGCATCCACCTCCACCTGAAAGGGAAGTGAGGTGTCAGGTTGGCACAAAACAGGCGCCGAAGTAAACCGGCGTTTCAACTCCTGGAAAGCCTCCACGGCAGCAGGAGCCCAGTTAGCTACATCAGAGCCTTTCTTGGTCATATCCGTCAATGGTTTAACAACGCTAGAAAAATTTGCGATAAAACGACGGTAGAAGTTAGCAAAACCCAAGAACTTCTGAAGACTCTTAACTGACGAGGGTTGAGTCCAATCATGAATAGCTCGGACCTTGACTGCGTCCATCTCCACAGCAGAAGGGGAAAAAATGAACCCCAAAAAGGGAACCCTCTGTACACCAAAGAGACACTTTGAGCCTTTAACAAACAAAGAATTTTCACGCAAAATCTTAAAAACCATCCTGACCTGCTCCACATGCGAGTCCCAATCATCAGAAAAAAACAGAATATCATCCAGATAAACAATCAAAAATTTATCCAGATACTTCCGGAAAATGTCATGCATGAAGGACTGAAAAACTGAAGGTGCATTAGAGAGCCCAAATGGCATCACCAAGTACTCAAAATGACCTTCGGGCGTATTGAATGCGGTTTTCCATTCATCGCCTTGCTTAATGCACACAAGGTTGTACGCACCACGAAAGTCTATCTTGGTGAACCACTTGGCACCTTTAATCCGGGCAAACAAGTCTGACAACAGCGGCAAAGGATACTGAAATTTGACAGTGATCTTGTTTAAAAGCCGATAGTCAATACAAGGCCTCAAAGATCCGTCCTTTTTGGCCACAAAAAAGAATCCCGCACCAAGAGGGGAAGAAGAAGGACGGATATGCCCCTTCTCAAGAGACTCCTTGATATATGAACGCATCGCGGTATGTTCAGGTACCGACAAATTAAACAGTCTCCCCTTAGGAAACTTACTGCCAGGAATCAAATCTATTGCACAGTCACATTCCCTATGAGGAGGCAGTGCACTGGACTTAGACTCGCTGAAGACATCTTGATAATCAGACAAATACGCCGGAACTTCCGAAGGCGTAGAAGAAGCAATAGACAAGGGCAGGGAATCTCCATGAATTCCATGGCAGCCCCAACTTGACACCGACATTGCCTTCCAGTCCAAGACTGGATTATGGGTCTGTAACCATGGCAAACCCAAAACAACCAAATCATGCATCTTATGCAGAACAAGAAAACGTATCACCTCCCGATGTTCAGGAGTCATGCACATGGTAACCTGTGTCCAAAACTGCAGTTTATTTTTTGCCAAAGGCGTAGCATCAATACCTCTAAGAGGGATAGGATTTTCCAATGGCTCCAGAACAAAACCGCAGCGCTTGGCAAATGACAGATCCATCAGACTCAGGGCAGCACCTGAGTCTACAAACGCCATGACAGGATACGATGACAGTGAACAAATCAAAGTTACAGATAGAATAAATTTAGGTTGCAAATTACCAATGGCGACAGGACTAACAACCCTAGTAAGACGTTTAGAGCATGCTGAGATAACATGTGTAGAATCACCACAGTAGTAACACAAGCCATTCTGGCGTCTATGAATTTTCCGCTCATTTCTAGTCAGGATTCTATCACATTGCATTAAATCAGGTGCCTGTTCAGACAACACCATGAGGGAATTTGCGGTTTTGCGCTCCCGCAACCGCCGGTCGATTTGAATTGCCAGGGCCATGGAATCATTCAGACCTGTGGGAATGGGAAAACCCACCATCACATTCTTAATGGCTTCAGAAAGGCCATTTCTGAAATTTGCAGCCAATGCACACTCGTTCCACTGGGTCAGCACGGACCATTTCCGAAATTTTTGGCAATACACTTCAGCCTCGTCCTGGCCCTGAGACATAGCCAGCAAGGCTTTTTCTGCCTTAATCTCAAGATTGGGTTCCTCATAAAGCAAACCGAGCGCCAGAAAAAACGCATCAATATCAGCCAATGCCGGATCTCCTGGCGCCAGCGAGAAGGCCCAATCCTGAGGGTCGCCCCGTAAAAAAGAAATAACAATTTTCACTTGCTGAGCGGAGTCTCCAGATGAACAGGGTCTCAGGGACAAAAACAATTTACAATTATTCCTGAAATTTCTAAATTTAAATCGGTCTCCGGAAAACAGTTCAGGAATCGGTATCTTAGGTTCTGACATAGGATTTCTGATAACATAATCTTGTATGCCCTGCACACGAGCAGTAAGCTGGTCCACACCTGTAATCAAGGTCTGGACATTCATGTCTGCAGCAAACACAAGCCACTCAGAGGTAAAGGGGAAAAGAAAAAAAAATGAGAAAGAGAAAAAAAAAACTCAGAATTTTCTTTCTTATAATCCCGCTTCTGCAATGCATTTAACATTTAATACCGGCCTGGCAAACTGTTATGACCCCAATGGCGAGGGTCTCAGAGGAACAAGTAAGTCTGCGAAGTACAAAAATCCAGCTCATAGGGCAGTGGTAACTGGGTTGACCATATATCTACTCCTAACGCCAACACTAGAAGTAGCCGGGGAACATGCCTACGTTGGTCGCTAGATGTCTCGCACCAGCCGGAGGACTAACTACCCCTAGAAGAGGAAAACAAAGACCTCTCTTGCCTCCAGAGAATAGACCCCAAAAGTTGGATACAAGCCCCCCACAAATAATAACGGTGAGGTAAGAGGAAATGACAAACACAGAGATGAACTAGGTTTAGCAAAGAGAGGCCCACTTACTAATAGCAGAATGTAGTAAGATAACTTATATGGTCAACAAAAACCCTATCAAAAATCCACACTGGAAATTCAAGAACTCCCGAACCGTCTAACGGCCCGGGGGGAGAACTCCAGCCTCCCTAGAGCTTCCAGCAAGGTTAGGATACAGATTATGTACAAGCTGGACAAAAATGCAAACAAAAACAAATAGCAAAAAGCAAGAAAGCAGACTTAGCTTAATCTAGCAGGAACCAGGATCAGTAGACAAGAGCACAACAGATTAGCTCTGATTACAACGTTGCCAGGCATTGAACTGAAGGTCCAGGGAGCTTATATAGCAACACCCCTGACCTAACGACCCAGGTGAGCATACAAGGGATGGCAGACATTCCCAGAGTCAAATCACTAGTAACCACTAGAGGGAGCCAAAAAGGTAAATTCACAACAGTGCTCATTCTTTATGCAAGAACTGTTTTTTTCTGGGATTAATTGTATCTGGGGATGTGTTATGATCCGGTGACTTTGAAGCCGCATGAACTTTCTCTGGAGTAGGTGGAAACTGTACTGACCGCAAAACCTGAACTAACACCGCAACTAGAAGTAGCCGTGGGGTGTGCCTAACAAACCCTAGACACCTCAACACAGCCGGAGGACTAAATACCCCTATAGATAGAAATAGGAATACTACCTTGCCTCAGAGCAGAACCCCAAAGGATAGGCAGCCCCCCACGAATATTGACTGTGAGTAGGAGAGGAAAGACACACGCAGGCAGAAAACAGGATTCAGCAAAAGAGGCCACTCTAGCTAAATAGGGAAAGATAAGACAGAATACTAAGCGGTCAGTATTAAAACCCTTCCAAAAATATCCACAGCAGATAATACAAAAAGTTCCACAATCTAACTAAAGACATGGAATGTATATCTGCCACTCCAGAGAATCCATCAAGACTGAGAAAATACTGACACAATCTAAGCTGGACAAAAAACACTGAATAGCACAGAATGATTAAGCACACAGCATGTGTGCCATAGAAACAAAACCAGACACTTATCTTTGCTGATTTGGCAGAAGGCAGAAGGAACCAAACCAGGACCAAAACCTCCCAACAACCATGGACAACTGGCAAGGACTAATGAATCCTGCACGCCTAAATACCCCAGTCAGAACTGCAATCAGCAGATACACCTGACCACGACTGCAACTCAGGGGCAAATGCATTACCACCTACAACCACCGGAGGGAGCCCAAAAGCAGAATTCACAACAGTACCCCCCCCTTGAGGAGGGGTCACTGAACCCTCACCAGAGCCCCCAGGCCGATCAGGACGAGCCAGATGAAAAGCATGAACCAAATCAGCAGCATGGACATCAGAGGCAAAAACCCAAGAATTATCCTCCTGGCCATAACCCTTCCATTTGACAAGATACTGAAGTCTCCGCCTCGAAAAACGAGAATCCAAAATCTTCTCAACCACATACTCCAACTCCCCATCAACCAACACAGGGGCCGGAGGATCAACAGAGGGAACAACGGGTACCACATATTTCCGTAATAAAGATCTATGGAAGACATTATGGATAGCAAAAGAGGCCGGAAGCTCCAATCGAAAAGACACCGGATTAATAATCCCAGAAATCCTATAAGGACCAATAAACCGAGGCTTAAACTTAGGAGAAGAAACCTTCATAGGAACATGACGGGAAGACAACCAGACCAGATCCCCAACCTGAAGCCGGGAACCAACACACCAACGACGGTTAGCAAAACGTTGAGCCTCCTCCTGAGACAACACCAAATTGTCCACCACATGAGCCCAAATCTGCTGCAACCTGTCAACCACCGAATCCACACCAGGACAGTCAGAAGGCTCAACCTGCCCAGAAGAAAAACGAGGATGAAAACCAATATTACAAAAAAAAAAGGCGAAACCAAAGTAGCCGAACTAGCCCGATTATTAAGGGCAAACTCGGCCAATGGCAAAAAGGACACCCAATCATCCTGATCAGCAGACACAAAGCATCTCAAATAAGTCTCCAAGGTCTGATTAGTTCGCTCGGTTTGGCCATTTGTCTGAGGATGAAATGCAGAGGAAAAAGATAAATCAATGCCGAGACTAGCACAAAAGGCCCGCCAAAACCTAGAAACAAACTGGGAACCTCTGTCAGACACAATATTCTCCGGAATACCATGCAAACGAACCACAAGCTGAAAAAACAACGAAACTAAATCTGAAGAGGAAGGCAATTTAGGAAAAGGCACCAAATGAACCATCTTAGAAAACCGGTCACAAACAACCCAGATAACCGACATCCTCTGGGAAACCGGAAGATCAGAAATAAAATCCATAGAAATATGCGTCCAGGGCCTCTCGGGGACCGGCAATGGCAAAAGCAACCCACTAGCACGGGAACAACAAGGCTTGGCCCGCGCACAAGTCCCACAGGACTGCACAAAAGAACGCACATCATATGATAAAGAAGGCCACCAAAAGGACCTACCAACCAAGTCTCTGGTACCAAAAATACCAGGATGACCAGCCAACACAGAACAGTGAACCTCAGAAATCACTCCACTAGTCCATCTGTCAGGAACAAACAGTTTGCCCACTGGACAACGATCAGGTCTGTCAGCCTGAAATTCCTGAAGAACCCGTCGTAAATCAGGGGAAATAGCAGAAAGAACCACCCCTTCTTTCAAAATGCCGACCGGTTCAAGGACCTCAGGAGAATCAGGCAAAAAACTCCTAGAAAGGGCATCAGCCTTAATATTCTTGGAACCCGGAAGATACGAGACCACAAAATCAAAACGGGAAAAAAACAAGGACCATCGAGCCTGTCTAGGATTCAGCCGCTTGGCAGACTCGAGGTAAATCAAATTCTTATGATCGGTCAAGACCACAATACGGTGCTTAGCTCCCTCAAGCCAATGTCGCCACTCCTCAAATGCCCACTTCATAGCCAACAACTCCCGATTGCCGATATCATAATTGCGTTCAGCAGGCGAAAATTTACGAGAAAAGAATGCACACGGTTTCGTCAAGGAACCAACATGATCCCTCTGGGACAAAACGGCCCCTGTGCCAATCTCAGAAGCGTCAATCTCAACCTGAAACGGAAGGGAAACATCCGGTTGGCGCAATACCGGAGCAGAAGTAAATCGACGTTTAGGCTCCTGAAAGGCAGAAACAGCCGCAGAGGACCAATTCGCCTTTTTTCATCAAATCGGTCAAGGGTTTAACCACGCTGGAAAAGTTAGCAATGAAACGGCGATAAAAATTTGCAAAACCCAAAAATTTCTGAAGGCTCTTTACGGACGTGGGTTGAATCCAATCATGAATGGCCTGAACCTTAACCGGATCCATCTCAATAGATGAAGGAGAAAAAATAAAACCCCAAAAAGAAACCTTCTGCACCCCAAAGAGACACTTAGACCCCTTCACAAACAAAGCATTGTCACGAAGGATCTGAAATACCATCCTGACCTGTTCCACATGAGACTCCCAATCATCAGAAAAAATCAAAATATCGTCCAAATATACAATCAAGAATTTATCAATATAAGTCCGGAAGATATCATGCATGAAAGATTGAAAAACAGATGGAGCATTAGTGAGCCCGAACGGCATCACAAGGTATTCAAAATGGCCTTCGGGCGTATTGAACGCAGTTTTCCATTCATCACCCTGCTTAACCCCTTCCCGACATGCGCCGTACTAGTACTGCGCTGCCGGCACTGCATTACTGACAGCCGCAGTACTAGTACGGCGGCTCGATCACCGCGGTCTCACGCTGAGCGCCGCTGTGATCGGGTGCGGGTGTCAGCTGTATATGACAGCTGACACCCCGCAGCAATGCCCACGATCGGCGCTATCGCCGATCGCGGGCATTTAACCCCTCTGATGCCGCTGTCAATAGTGACAGCGGCATAGAGGGGGATCGCGCAGGGACGGGGGCTCCCTGCGCTCTCCCACCGGAGCAGCGCGACGAGATCGCACTGCTCCGGTGACCTGGAAGGAGTCCCCGGATCCAAGATGGCCGCGGGACTCCTTCCGGGTCATTTACTGACCCTGCTTGCCGGCGCCTGCTGAGAGCTGCTGAGTGCAGGCGCCGGCAAGCCTCTGGAGCGTCCCTGTCAGATCGTTCATCTGACAGAGTGCTATGCACACTGTCAGATCAACGATCTGATGTAAAACAGTGATGTCCCACCCTGGGACAATGGTAAAAAGTAAAAAAAAAAAATATATACAATGTATAAAAATAAAATAAAAAAATCCCCAAATAAAGAAAAAAAACCATTTCCCAATAAATCCATTTATTTATGTAAATAAAAAAAAAAAACAATAAAAGTACACATATTTGGTATCGCCGCGTCCGTAACGACCCGCTCTATAAAACTATCCTACTAGTTAACCCCTTCAGTGAACACCGCAAAAAATAAAAATAAAAAACAAGGCAAAAACCGCCGCTTTATTATCATACAGGCGAACAAAAAGTGGAATAACACGCGATCAAAAAAATATAAAGATATAAATAACCATGATACCATTGAAAACGTCATCTTGTCCCGCAAAAAAAAAGCCACCATACAGCAGCATCAGCAGAAAAATAAAAAAGTTATAGCTCTCAGAATAAAGCGATGCAAAAACAATTATTTTTTTATATAAAATAGTTTTTATTGTGTAAAAGTGCCAAAACATAAAAAAATTACATAAACGAGGTATCGCTGTAATCGTACTGACCCGAAGAATAAAACTGCTTTATCCTTTTTACCAAACGCGGAACGGTATAAACGCCCCCCCCTAAAAGAATTTCAGGAATTGCTGGTTTTTGTTCATTCCGCCTCCCAAAAATCGGAATAAAAAGCGATCAAAAAATGTCATGTGCCCGAAAATGGTACCAATAAAAACGTCAACTCGTCCCGCAAAAAACAAGATCTCACATGACTCTGTGGACCAAAATATGGAAAAATTATAGCTCTCAAAATGTGGTGATGCAAAAACTATTTTTTGCAATAAAAAGCGTCTTATAGTGTGTGACGGCTGCCAACCATAAAAATCCGCTAAAAAACGCTATAAAAGTAAATCAAATCCCCCTTCATCACCCCCTTAGTTAGGGAAAAATAATAAAATTTTAAAAAATATATTTATTTCCATTTTCCCGTTAGGCTACGTTCACACTAGCGTCGGTACTGTGCAAGCGCCGCACAACGGGGGCAGTGGATGCTGTTTTTCCACGCATCCGCTGCCCCATTGTGAGGTGCGGGGAGGTGGGGCGGAGTTCCAGCCGCGCATGCGCGGTCGAAAATGGTGGACCGTCGGCACAAAAAAAGTTACAACACGACGCAACCGTCACACGACGGTTGCGACGTGTGTCAATACATCGCAATGCGTCGCTAATGTTAGTATATGGGGAAAAAACGCATCCTGCAGATGACTTTGCAGGATGTGTTTTTTCGCCAAAACGACGAATTGCGACGTATGCAAAAAAAACGCTAGTGTGAAAGTAGTGCTAGGGTTAGGACTAGGGTTAGGGCTAGGGTTGGGGTTAGGGCTAGGGTTAGGGCTGGGGTTAGGGTTGGGGTTAGGGTTTCAGTTAGAATATGGGAGTTTTCACTGTTTAGGCACATCAGGAGCTCTCCAAACGCGACATGGCATCCGATCTCAATTCCAGCCAATTCTGCTTTGAAAAACTAAAACAGTGCTCCTTCCCTTCCGAGTTCTCATGTGCACCCAAACAGTGGTTCCCCCCAACATATGGGGTATCAGCGTTCTCAGGACAAGTTGGACAACAACTTTTGGGGTCCAATTTGTCCGGTTACCCTTGGGAAAATAAAAACGTTGGGGGCCAAAATATCATTTTCGTGGAAAAAAATATATTTTTTATTTTCGCGGCTCTGCGTGATAAACTGTAGTGAAACACTTGTTGGTTCAAAGTTCTCACAACACATCTAGATAAGTTACCTGGGGGGTCTAGTTTCCAATATGGGGTCACTTGTGGGGGGTTTCTACTGTTTAGGTACATCAGGGGCTCTGCAAATGCAACATTACACCTGCAGACCAATCCATCTAAGTCTGCATTTCAAACGGCGCTCCTTCCCTTCCGAGCTCTGCCGTGCGCCCAAACTGTGGTTCCCCCCCATATATGGGGTATCAGCATACTCAGGACAAATTGGACAACAACTTTTATTGTCCAATTTCTCCTGTTACCCTTGGGAAAATAAAAATGTGGGGGCTAAAATATCATTTTCGTGGAAAAAAAAATATTTTTTATTTTCGCGGCTCTGCGTGATAAACTGTAGTGAAACACTAGTTGGTTCAAAGTTCTCACAACACATCTAGATAAGTTCCCTGGGGGGTCTAGTTTCCAATATGGGGTCACTTGTGGGGGGTTTCTACTGTTTAGGTACATCAGGGGCTCTGCAAATGCAACATGACACCTGCAGACCAATCCATCTAAGTCTGCATTTCAAACGGCGCTCCTTCCCTTCCGAGCTCTGCCGTGTGCCCAAACTGTGGTTACCCCCAATGTATGGGGTATCAGCGTACTCAGGACAAATTGGACAATAACTTTTGTGGTCCAATTTCTCCTGTTACCCTTGGGGAAAAAAATTGCGGGCTAAAACATCATTTTGTGGAAAGAAAAAAATATTTTTTAATTTTCACAGCGCTACATTCTAAACTTTAGTGAAACAATTGGGGGTTAAAAGTGCTCACCACACATCTAGATAAGTTCCTTAGGGGGTCTTCTTTCCAAAATGGTGTCACTTGTGGGGGTTTCCACTGTTTAGGCTTGTCAGGGGCTCTCCAAACACGACATGGGTTCCGATCTCAATTCCAGCCAATTTTGCATTGAAAAGTCAAATGGCGCTCCTTCCCTTCCGAGCTCTGCCATGCGCCCAAACAGTGGTTTATCCCCATATATGAAGTATCAGCGTACTCAGGACAAATTGCACAACAACTTTTGGGGTCCAATTTATCCTGTTACCCTTGGGAAAATAAAAAATTTGGGGCAAAAAGATCATTTTTGGTGAAAATTAATATGAATTTTTTTTTACGGCTCTACATTATAAACTTCTGTGAAGCACTTGGAGGTTCAAAGTGCTCACCACACATCTAGATTAGTTCCTTAGAGGGTCTACTTTCCAAAATGGTGTCACTTGTGGGGGTTTCCACTGTTTAGGCACGTCAGGGGCTCTCCAAACACGACATGGGTTCCGATCTCAATTCCAGCCAATTTTGCATTGAAAAGTCAAATGGCGCTCCTTCCCTTCCGAGCTCTGCCATGTGTCCAAACAGTGGTTTATCCCCATATATGAAATATCAGCTACTCAGGACTAATTGCACAACAACTTTTGTGGTCCAATTTATCCTGCTACCCTTGGGAAAATAAAAAATTTGGGGCAAAAAGATCATTTTTGGTGAAAATTAATATGAATTTTTTTTTACGGCTCTACATTATAAACTTCTGTGAAGCACTTGGAGGTTCAAAGTGCTCACCACACATCTAGATTAGTTCCTTAGAGGGTCTACTTTCCAAAATGGTGTCACTTGTGGGGGTTTCCACTGTTTAGGCACATCAGGGGTTCTCCAATTGCGACATGGGTTCCGATCTCAATTCCAGCAAATCTTGCATTGAAAAGTCAAATGGCGCTCCTTCCCTTCCGAGCTCTGCCATGTGCCCAATCAATGGTTTACCCCAACATGTGGGGTATTGGCGTACTCAGGACAAATTGTACAACGACTTTTTTGGTCCAATTTCTCCTGTTACCCTTGGTAAAATAAAACAAATTGGATCTGAAGTAAAAATTTTGTGAAAAAAAAGTTGAATGTTCAATTTTTTTTAAACATTCCAAAAATTCCTGTGAAGCACCTGAAGGGTTAGTAAACTTTTTGAATGAGGTTTTGAGTACCTTGAGGGGTGCAGTTTTTAGAATGGTGTCACTTTTGGGCATTTTCTGTCATATAGACCCCTCAAAGTCACTTCAAGTGTGAGGTGGTCCGTAAAAAAAATGGTTTTGCAAATTTTGTTGCAAAAATGAGAAATCGCTGGTCAACTTTTAACCCTTATAACTCCCTAACAAAAAAAAATTATGTTTCCAAAATTGTGCTGATGTAAAGCAGACATGTGGGAAATGTTGTTTATTAACTATGTTATGAGATATAACTCTCTAATTTAAGGGCATAAAAACTAAAAGTTTGAAAATTGCTAAATTTTCATAATTTTCGACAAATTTTTGTTTTTTTCACAAATAAATGCAAGTCATATCGAAGAAGTTTTACCAATATGATGAAGTACAATATGTCACGAGAAAACAATGTCAGAATTACCAGGATCCGTTGAAGCGTTTTAGAGTTATGACCTCATAAAGTGACAGTGGTCAGAATTCTAAAAATTGGCCGTGTCACTTAGGTGAAAACAGGCTTTGGGGTGAAGGGGTTAATACGAACAAGATTATACGCCCCCCGAAGGTCAATCTTCGTAAACCAACTAGCCCCCTTAATCCTAGCAAACAAATCGGACTGCAAAGGTAAAAGGTATTGAAACTTGACCGTGATCTTATTCAAGAGGCGATAATAAATACAGGGTCTCAAGGAGCCATCCTTCTTAGCAACAAAAAAAAATCCCGCTCCCATCGGTGAAGAAGATGGCCGAATATGCCCTTTCTCCAAAGACTCCTTAACATAACTCCGCATAGCGGTATGTTCAGGCACAGACAGGTTGAAGAGACGGCCCTTAGGAAACTTACAGCCTGGAATCAAATCAATAGCACAATCACAGTCTCTGTGCGGTGGAAGAGAACTGGACTTGGGCTCATCGAATACATCCTGAAAATCAGACAAAAACTCTGGAATTAAGGAAGAGGAAGAAGAGGAGATGGACATTAAAGGAACATCATTATGAACCCCCTGACAACCCCAACTAGTCACAGACATAGACTTCCAATCCAACACAGGATTATGTACCTGCAACCACGGAAAACCCAACACGATAGCATCATGTAAATTATGCAATACCAGAAATCGACAATCTTCCTGATGGGCTGGCGCCATGCGCATGGTCACCTGTGTGCAAAACTGGGGCTTATTTTTAGCCAAAGGTGTAGCATCAATGCCCCTTAAAGGAATAAGGTTCTGCAAGGGCTGCAAGTGGAAACCACAACGCCTGGCAAACTCAAGGTCCATTAAGTTCAAAGCGGCGCCTGAATCCACAAACGCCAAGACAGAAAATGATGACAATGAGCAGATCAAGGACACCGATAACAGAAATTTAGGTTGTACAGTACTGATGGTAAATGAACTAGCGATCCTCTTTGTCCGTTTAGGGCAGACTGAAATGACATAAGAAGCATCGCCACAATAATAACACAACCTATTCTGACGTCTGAGTCCTTGTCATTCTGTCCTAGACAGAATCCTATCACACTGCATTGGCTCAGGACTCTGCTCTGAGGACAACGCCACAGCGCGCACAGTTCTGCGCTCCCGCAAGCGCCGATCAATCTGAATGGCCAGAGACATAGAATCACTCAGACCGACGGGCGTGGGAAACCCCACCATAACATCTTTAATGGATTCAGAAAGACCCTTTCTGAAAATTGCAGCCAAAGCATCATCATTCCATTTAGTCAACACAGACCATTTTCTAAATTTCTGACAATACAATTCTGCCGCCTCTTGACCCTGAGATAGGGCCAACAAGGTCTTCTCCGCTTGATCCACAGAATTAGGTTCATCATATAATAGTCCTAAAGCCTGAAAAAAGGAATCTACATTAAGCAAAGCCGGATTCCCAGATTCCAGGGAAAATGCCCAATCCTGTGGATCACCACGCAGCAGGGAAATGACTATTTTAACCTGCTGAATAGAATCCCCAGAGGATCGAGGTCTCAAAGCAAAAAACAGTTTACAGTTGTTTTTAAAACTCAAAAATTTGGACCTGTCACCAAAAAACAAATCAGGAGTAGGAATCTTCGGCTCTAAAACAGGAGTCTGAACAATATAATCAGAAATTCCCTGTACCCTAGCAGCAAGCTGGTCTACACGAGAAGCTAATTCCTGAACATCCATGCTAACACAAGACTCCTTAGCCACCCAGAGAAAAAGGGAAGAAAAGGCAAAGCAAACTGCAGAAAAAAAAATGACTCAACACCTTTCTTCCCTTCTTCTGAGATGCATTTAACTCATAGTGGGCCAGTTGTACTGTTATGATCCGGTGACTTTGGAGCCGCATGAACTTTCTCTGGAGTAGGTGGAAACTGTACTGACCGCAAAGCCTGAACTAACACCGCAACTAGAAGTAGCCGTGGGGTGTGCCTAACAAACCCTAGACACCTCGACACAGCCGAAGGACTAAATACCCCTATAGATAGAAATAGGAATACTACCTTGCCTCAGAGCAGAACCCCAAAGGATAGGCAGCCCCCCACGAATATTGACTGTGAGTAGGAGAGGAAAGACACACGCAGGCAGAAAACAGGATTCAGCAAAAGAGGCCACTCTAGCTAAATAGGGAAAGATAAGACAGAATACTAAGCAGTCAGTATTAAAACCCTTCCAAAAATATCCACAAATATCCACAGCAGATCATACAAAAAGTTCCACAATCTAACTAAAGACATGGAATGTATATCTGCCACTCCAGAGAATCCAACAAGACTGAGAAAATTCTGACACAATCTAAGCTGGACAAAAAACACTGAATAGCACAGAATTATTAAGCACACAGCATGTGTGCCACAGAAACAAAACCAGACACTTATCTTTGCTGATTTGGCAGAAGGCAGAATGAACCAGACCAGGACCAAAACCTCCCAACAACCATGGACAACTGGCAAGGACTAATGAATCCTGCACGCCTAAATACCCCAGTCAGAACTGCAATCAGCAGATACACCTGACCAGGACTGCAACTCAGGGGCAAATGCATTACCACCTACAACCACCGGAGGGAGCCCAAAAGCAGAATTCACAACAGGGATGGGTTCCGCATGGACCCGGGGAAGGTTCAGGCCATTTCTGATTGGGTGCAACCTCATGACCTGAAAGGGTTGCACGATTTCTGGGCTTAGCTAACTATTATAGGAAGTTCATTAAAGGGACTCTGTCACCTGAATTTGGAGGGAACAATTTTCAGTCATATGGGCGGGGTTTTCGGGTGTTTGATTCACCCTTTCCTTACCCGCTGGCTGCATGCTGGCTGCAATATGGGATTGAAGTTCATTCTCTGTCCTCCGTAGTACATGCCTGCACAAGGCTATCTTGCCTTAGGCAGGCGTGTACTATGGAGGACAGAGAATGAACGTCAATCCAATATTGCAGCCAGCATGCAGCCAGCGGGTAAGGAAAGGATGAATCAAACACCCGAAAACCCCGCCCATATGACTGAAAATTGTTCCCTCCAAATTCAGGTGACAGAGTCCCTTTAAAGGGTTTTCGCAGGTGGTGAAACCCTTAACGGACCTCGCACTCAAAGGGGCGGAGGTAAAAAATTGGTCCGAGGCCGCAAAAAATTCCTTCCAGACACTGAAGAAATGTTTTTTCAGCCCCCGTGTTGATACGACCCGATCTGTCGAGACCTTTTATCGTAGAGGTTGACGCATCGGAGGTGGGGGTGGGGCAGTGTTGTCTCAGGGCCCGTCCACCCTTACTAACCTTAAACCCTGTGCCTTTTTCTCTAAAAAATTCTCTTCGGCTGAGAGAAATTATGATGCTGGCAACAGGGAATTGTTGGCTATTAAATTGTCCTTCGAAGAATGGAGGCATTTTTTTGGAGGGGGCTGTTCATCCCGTTACGGTCATCACTGATCATAAAAATTTGGCCTATATCGAGTCTGCTAAGAGATTGAACCCCAGACAGGCTCGGTGGGCACTTTTTTTTTCTCGGTTTCATTTTGCCATTACGTTCCGACCAGGGTCTAAAAAGGTAAAGGCAGATGCCTTATCCCGAAGTTTTGATTGTGTGTCCCCTCCAGAACCTCCTTCTTCCATTCTTCAACCTGGAGGGGTTGTGGCTGAAATCTCATCTGAGTTACAGAGAGAGATTTTGGAAACACAGTCACAAGCTCCCAAAAATAAACCCTCTGGCAAATTGTTTGTACCCGATCATTTTCGTCTCACACTTCTGCAAGAATTTCATGACTCTGTGTTGAGTGCACACCCTGGGATTGCAGCTACCCGGGGGGCAGTAGCTAGGAATTTTTGGTGGCCTTCTATGGGTACTGATATTAAAAAATTTGTGAATACTTGTGGGGTGTGTGCTCGCTCTAAGAGCTCTCTGGTCCGGATGGACGGGGAATTGGTACCCTTGCCAATTCCAGGAAAACCTTGGACACACCTGTCCATGGATTTTATCACTAATCTTCCTCCTTCAAAGGGCAACTCTGTAGTCTGAGTAGTGGTTGATAGGTTTTCTAAACAAGCCCACTTTGTGCCGTTATCTGCATTGCCTTCTGCTGAAACCTTAGCTCGTTTGTTAATTCAGCATATAGTTCGGTTGCATGGGGTCCCTGTGAATGTGGTGTCTGACAGGGGTGTGCAATTTGTTGCTAGATTTTGGAGGGCTTTTTGTAAGAAGTTGGGGGTTACGTTGTCTTTCTCCTCTGCTTATCACCCGGAATTTAATGGTCAGACTGAACGCACCAACCAGTCGTTGGAACAAATTTTAAGATGCCTTGCCTCTTCCAGACAGGAGGAGTGTGAGGTATTACCCATGGCAGAATTTGCATTCAACTGTCGTATTAATCAGTCTAGTGGCAAATCTCCTTTTCAGGTCAATTATGGATTTGTTCCGCAATTTGGAGAATTTTCCCGCATGGATTCTGGTTCCCCCTGGTGCTGAGGGTCTGGTGCAACAGTTAAGAACCCTTTGGAGGGAGTTTCAGGGTAATATCTCCAAAGCTCAAAGGAGGTACAAATATTTTGAAGACAGGAGGAGGGGGTCAGCTCCTACACTGACAGGGGGGGGGAGAAGGTGTGGTTGTCTACCCGTAACATCAAACTTAAAGTACCCTCTATGAAGTTGGGCCCCAGGTTTATAGGTCCATAAAAGATATTATAGGTGATCAACCTGGTGACCTATAGGTTGCAGATTCCCGCCTCCTTCAAAATATCAAATGCCTTCCACAGGTCCCTATTAAAACCTGTGGGGACGGTTAGAGAAGATTCCTCATCCAATGTTCCGCCAGTGTTGGTAGAGGGTCAGCCGGAGTATGAGGTAGGGCGCATCATTGATTCACAGTGGATGCGTCGAAGGCTTCAGTACTTAATACATTGGAAGGGTTATTCTATTGAGGATCGGTCATGGGTTCCGGCCAGTTCTGTGCATGCTGATCGACTGGTGCAAGCTTTTCATGCCAGGTACCCTGAGAAGCCTGGGGGTCCAGTGGCCCCCCATTAAGGGGGATGTACTGTCATGGTTAGGACTGCTGGGTGCAGTTTCCCCTGCAGCATTTATACCCGGGTATCGTGACATAATGCACCTCATAGTCCTTCATAGTATAATGCATTCCCCACAATCTTCCATGCAGTAAAATGCAGCCCCTATATAGTACACATAGTATAATACACTCCGCATATTCCTTGATAGAGTATAACGCAGCCCCCATAGAGTCTGATGACGCTCCCATAGAGTATAACACAGCCTCCATAGAGTATAATGCAGCCCCATAGAAAATAATGCAGGCCTCATAGAGTATAATTCAGCCTCATGCTGTAAAATGCAGCCCCCATAGAGTATAATGCAGCCCTCAGAGTATAATTCAGCCTCATACAATATAATGCCGTGCCATAGAGTAAAATGCGACCCCAATAAAGTATAATGCAGCCCCCATGGAGTATAATTCAGCCCTGTATAGGATAATGCAGCCTCAAATAGTATAATGCACATTCCATATTACTCCAGTATTATTGCCACCACGTACTCACTGATTTAAAGATAATCAAATACATACTGATCATCACCTCTCCTCATTCCCCTGCTGCTCCAGTTTCTGTAGTGCACCTACTCAGCAGCTCCACTACTCGGTACGGCTGGGAGCACGATGAAGTGACATCATCGCGCCCATTGCATCAGAAGCAGAGTGGGAATGATGGGAGAGGGAACATCATCTAAAGCCCTCTCCCCCATCATTGATATTGCACGCCCCACTTTTCAGTTTTTGAATTTCCACAAAATGTAAAATAACCAATAAATTTCATTCAACTTCACAATTGTGTTCCACTTGTTGTTGATTCTTCACCAAAAATTTACATTTGGTATCTTTATGTTTTAAAGCATGATATGTGGGAAAAGGTTGGAAAGTTCCAGGGAGCCGAATACTTTCGCAAGGCACTGTACATGAAACATGCAGGGAAACTTAGGAAAAGGACTTATACACTTTGAATATGGAAATGTTCTAGCTTTCTAAATAGAAGGAAATTAATAGAAATATTTATTTTATTTCATCATAAATAAACCCTGAATATTAAGAATTCATTCAAAAAAATCCAATCTTGTGTTATTTTTAATTAAATTATTCTCAGTTTATTTTCCAATCTAATCCATTCCGGGGAGCTAATGAGTGTATGTAGATGCGCAGTGATGACCCTTATGAATATGTGTAAGTATAAATATGAATGTGTTTTAATCGATGAGGCATGCTCGAAGTGGCGCTTGTTTGATTTGCCGTATTAATTTTCCAAAGAACATCTACTTATTAGAGATAATAAGTCTGCCGATTTGCATAGATTGCAGCTAATATGTTAGAAGAAAATACAGAAATTAATGAGTTCCGGACCAAGTCTATTAAAAAAAATTAAGTTTTTTTTTCTGTTTTATTAAAAAAAAAATAAAAAAAATTGGAGCCATCACAATGTGTTTAGTTAATTCAAGACGAGATTTAATTGACTGGCTGAATGACTGATACTTGTGCTTTCCATGTAATATGCCGCATATCCTCAAGCCCGTAAGGTCAAACTGTTAATTTTACCCAAAGACGATAAGAAGTGGCGGAAATTAGTCAAATGGGAAAACATTCAGTCTTGGTTTGGCCTAGATACTTAAATAACAGGCAAGGAAATTGAAGTTAATATATGAGCAAGCGGTGGCGCGCAGGTTTGCCCCATACCTGTACATAATGAGTGGTCTACATTGGATGACCCCACATTGAATTTAACTATAGTAAACGATATATCAATATAGTAATCTAGCAATTTTCACACCAGGAAATTTTTAGATGAATATTTCCTGTCCTTCTAGGAAGCATTTTCAGAAGTCTCATTATCATCAGAGTCAGTATCACAATGACTGAAAACACCTCTATATAGGCTCAAGAAGAAATGGGGCTACTACTACCTCCAAAACAGATGCAATTTTGCCTTTTGGTGAATTATTGGACTGCAGAGGGTCCATGTACTATTATTGCACAGGGATCTCTTCTGCTGTGTCCAGCATCTGCTGCATCTTTGGTGGTGGCTTTTGCACCGCATTCACGCAAATTTGCATCTTCATATTATTCACTTTTCAGGAGGTGGGAATTAATATTCTTTTTGTATAGATGACGGAAGACCCCAAAGCATTTACCCTTATACCCTTTCCATAACCCAGCCATGTTGTTTTGCCTATGAGTCTAAGAACTAACAGGCAGGTAGTTGCTAACAGTGCATGCTCAGAATGGTCAGTGACTACTTCTGCAGTTTCCGGTAACGTCATGTTGACAGAGCAGCATCTTCTCTTCCTCTATGCCGATATTATGCTGATTGATAGCCAGCTCCCCGTTGCCTTACTGCGGGGAGCCACAGGTAGTTGCTAACAGCGCAAGCTCAGAGTGATCAGTGACCACTTCTGCAGTGTCCAGTGACATCACGTCAACAGAGCAGCATCTTCTCTTCCTCCCTATCTATCATGCTGATTGATAGCCAGCTCCCTGCTGCCTTACTGTGGGGAGCCAGCTGTCATTCAGCATGATGTAAGCAGTTATGTCCTGTCGATAAAGCAGTTGAAAGGGGAAGAGCTGCTCTGTTGATGTGAGGTCATCTGCAGGAGCGGTCAGTACCAGCACTGGATCAAGCAGGCAGGTAGTTAGCAAATTGCCTACTAGTCAGTTCTTAGCCCCATCAGAAAAAAATAAAATAGTCCTAAATAACCCCTTTAGCTAGTAATGCACGGTGGCTCAGTGGTGAGAATTGTTGCTTTGCAACGCTAAAGTCTTGGGTTAGCATGCCACCAATGGGAACATCTGCAAGGCGTTTGTGTGGTCTCCCATGTTTGCATGGGTTTCCTCCGGGTTCTCCAGTTTCCACTAGGTTCTCTGGTTTCCTCCTGGTTCTCCGGTTTCCTCCCACACTCCAAAGACATACTGATAGGGAGCTTAGATTGTGAGCCCCAATGGGGGCAGTGATGATGATGTCTGTATAATGGTGGGGGTGTATAACATATGATAAAATGTCTCAGAGGTTCCACCACTTACTTCTAGAAGAACATTGTCGTGACGCATTTCATCTCACTCAAACAATAGGACGAAGAAGTAATACAAGATACAAATAAACCTACGACAAAAGTAAAACGGGGAAATGGAATCCATTTGTGATCATTTTCAGGTTGTCTCAGCGTCTCGGGAACTTGTTCAGCAGAGCAAATTAAAACTGATTACAGCCCCGATTTGTCCTGCGAATGCTTTTCTTTGGAAGTGATCTGAATCCTGCGCTTTTACAGTATGGAGTGATTTAGAATTATTGAAGTGCTTCGGCTACGGCGCAGGGACGCGCTCTTGCACATTTGAAGTCCAATTTGAAAGATTGAAGCGCAGCTAAAAAAAAAATAAAAAATGGAAGCACTTCAGCAAATTCCAATCACCGTGTACTAAGCTTCACAGGCCAAGCCCTTAAACAGAGCCGGAGTGAAGGGCTGGCAGAGTTAGAAAGTCTCAGCGGTTTAATACATTTTAATCAGCCTTCTCCATGAATAGACCCTTTAAAAGTCATTCCCATTGAGGTCTGCAGTTATATTCTCTGCGTTGGCAGGGGTAGTAAAATACTCTAATAAAGGACGACCGCATAGGATTCATTACAGGACGGCTAAGAAAAGGAAGAATCCCAGTATTCACATGGAATAAAAGGGGTTTTCTGATTGAAAAAAATACTCATTTTTTTTAAATATTCTGAGTTAATAAAGGAGAACTGCGATCAAGGGTCTCTTATTGCAAAGTGTCAAAGAGTCCCCTTCTGGAGGACCCATCAGAACCACAATGACAGTTAATAGATTTTGATTGTGACGGTGTAATTCTTCATTTCACCAAAGGTGGCGCTGCAGAGAAATTACATACATGCTTGAAGAGATTCTTCAGCGATCACAAATAATCCTTAATGATCACAGCATCAAGATATCTTAGGATATTTACTAAGCTACATGTGCCAGAATTCTGGTTTGATCCCATTCTCCTACCTCCCCCTCAAACTTGTGTCACTTATTGTAATCATTTTTTGCACCTCACTATAAATCTCTGCCAATGCCTGCAAAATGTTTATACAGAAGGTTCTTCTCAACTGTGAATAATTTTATATCTTAAGGTACCGTCACACTAAACGATAACGATAGTGATCCGTGACGTTGCAGTGTCCTGGATAGCGATATCGTTGTGTTTGACACGCAGCAGCGATCTGGATCCTGCTGTGATATCGCTGGTCGTTGATTAAAGTTCAGAACTTTATTTGGTCATCAGATCGGCGTGTATCATCGTGTTTGACACCAAAAGCAACGATGCCAGCGATGTTTTACAATGGTAACCAGGGTAAATATCGGGTTACTAAGCGCAGGGCCGCGCTTAGTAACCCGATATTTACCCTGGTTACCAGCGTAAAAGTAAAAAAAACAAACACTACATACTTACCTTCCGCTGTCTGTCCCCCGGCGTCCTGCTTCTCTGCACTGTGTAAGCACAGCGGCCGGAAAGCAGAGCGGTGACGTCACCGCTGTGCCCTGCTTTCCGGCTGGCACTTACACAGTGCAGGAAGCACAGCGCCGGGGGACAGACAGCGGAAGGTAAGTATGTAGTGTTTGTTTTTTTTACATTTTACACTGGTAACCTGGGTAAACATCGGGTTACTAAGTGCGGCCTTGCGCTTAGTAACCCGATGTTTACCCTGGTTACCTGGGGACTTCAGCATCGTTGGTCGCTGGAGAGCTGTCTGTGTGACAGCTCTCCAGCGACCAAACAGCGACGCTGCAGCAATCGGAATCATTGTCTGTATCGCTGCAGCGTCGCTAAGTGTGACGGTACCTTTAGAAGAGTTTCTAATCACCAAGGATCATCTGGGAATAAGTGGTCTATTATCCTGCAGCTCCCCCGCAGGAGAAATGAAGTATTACATTATTTATATAAATAGGTTATCTATGTAATTCTGGACACAACAGATTCGCCAGGATAACGGAAGACCTCTTTTGATGCAGAACTCCCTCTTTTAAGTATGGAAAAATAATTTTAAACTGGACAATTTCTTTAAAAGATAGTCCTCCATGGTAGAATGCAATAAACTATGACTAATGTGCTTTTTCTTAACAAAAAAATCCTTCTGCAGCTGAGGTGTAGGTTACATTACTCATATATTGCTATTTTTAGAAACCATTATTTTTTTTATATTCTATGAATTGAAATTTTATTTCTCAGATTTTTATAATTTAAACCTGAATGCATCTATGAAATGTATAAAAGCAACTAAAGCGACCAAATCTAATCACACCTCCCACCTGAAGCCCCGATGACCCACCTGAAGCTTCATCATCTTATCTCGGACCCGAAGATGCAGCTCATTAGAAATGATGAAGTGGGAAGAGGAGGACGAGCAGCAATAAGACAGATGGAGACAATTAAAGTAACCATGAACATGACACTGAGGAACCAAGGAGCGTACAAGACGATCTGCAGAAAAACTAGTAACATGGGTCCACGGCGGAGGCATGCAAGCCTGGAGTAGTGTGGAGCCATAATAGAGAGCCGCAGAAGTGTGTAGGATCCTTCCTTAACTACTGTACTGCTCTATAAAGAGACATATTGAAGCACAGAGTTTAGTAGTTTTTTTAGTAGGAGGTACTGAGCTCAGCAGTTTACTACAAAAAAGCACAGAGCTTGGCAGTTTACTACTAGGAAGCACAGGGCTTGGCAGTTTACTACCAGGACATTCCGAGCTGCGCAGTTTACTACCAAGACGTTCAGAGCTTCCCAGTTTACTACTATGAGGCAAAGAGCTTAATAGTTTTCAACAAGGAGGCAAAGAGCTTCAAAGTTTACTACTAGGAGGCAAAGAGCTTAAACGATTACTATTACTAGGCACAGAGTGTCACGGCGCCTCTCCGCGCCTGCTGCCGCCGTGCCTGCCTCTCACCTTTCTGTTCGCCGACATACTTACCCTACCCGGCGCGCTCCTGCGATGTGCACGCACCTTCCGGTCTCTTCCCCTCCAGTCTCGCCGCCGATCCCTGGCTCTCGTCGGGTGCGCGTGCGCACTTCTCTCTCCAACTCCTTCAGCGTACTTCCTTCCTCTTCTCTGCAGACACTCCGTTCCTCCTCTCTATGACTCTGGAGGATCTTGACCCGGAAGTTCTGCAGCACTCGGTCTATTTAAGGTATATTCTTTCTCTGCTCCATGCCTGATTGTCATTTGTCTTCATTTGACCCAGGTCCCTCTGTGCTTTGCTCTGTCCTTTGCGTTATCTTGCCCGTCCTGTTTCTCCGCTATATCCTGCCTGTCCTGGGTGTCCGCCATATCCTGTCTGTCCTGTGTCTCCGCTATATCCTGCCTGTCCTGTGCCTCTGCCATATCCTGCCCATCCTGTGTCTCCGCCATATCTAGTCTGTCCTTGGCATCCGCCATATCCTGCCTGTTCTGTGTCTCCGCCATTTCCTGCCCGTCCTGTCTCCACCATATCCAGTCTGTCCAGGATGTCCGCCATATCCTGCCCGTCCTGTGTCTCCGCCATATCCTGTCTGTCCTGGGCATCCCCCATATCCTGTCCACTCTGTGTCTCAGTCATTTGCCAGTCTGTCCTGTGTCTGCGCCATAGCCAGTTCTGCGTCTTTTCCGCTCCTACTTCCTGTCCCCGGGTATCAGCTTCTGCGGTAATAGTCTCCCTCAGGCCTGCCCCTAACGCTCCCTGTATTGGGGTTGGTCCACAGGCCAGCTCACCCTTGGGAGGTTCGTTGTCATGGTTCTGCGGGTTCACTTTAGGAGTTCCAAAAGATCTGACACAGAGCTTCTTAGTTTACTACTAGGAGGCTCAGAGCTTCGCAATTTACTATTAAAAGGCAAAGAACTTAATAATTTACCACTAGAAGGCTAAGATCTTAAAATTGTACTACTAGAAGACAAAGAACTTAATAGTTTACTATTAGGAGACACAGAGCTTGGCAGTTTGCTACTAGGAGGTGCAGAGATTGTATGTTCATTACTAGGAGGCAAAGAACTTAATAGTTTTCAAGTAGAAGGCACACAGTTTGGTAGTTTACTACTAGGAGACAAAGAGTTAATAGTTTACTACTAGGAGGTAAAGAGCTTAATAGTTTACTTCCAGGAGGTACAGAGCTTGGCAGTTTACTTCTAGGAGGTACAGAGCTTGGTAGTTTGCTACTAGGAAGCAAAAAGATTAAAAGTTTACTACTAGGAGGCAAAGAGCTTAAAGGGCCACTGTCACCCCCCTCCAGCCGTTATAAACTAAAAGAGCCACCTTGTGCAGCAGTAATGCTGCATTCTAACAAGGTGGCTCTTTTAGTTTTAGGTTCAAGCATACCCCAAATAAAACGTTTTTATACTTAGCCACAATTCCTGTCTCTAGCCACGTAGGCGGGTCCTCACTCCCCAGCTTGGCCAGCTCCTCTGCCGTCACTCACATCTTCCTGCGCTCTCAGCGCCGCCCCCTCAGCGCTGTTATAGTTTCAAATCCGGCGCCTGCGCTGTGTACTGGTGTCCTGCGCAGACGCAGTAAGCTCTGGCCGTCTGATGTAATGGCTGATACCAGAGAACAAAAGACATCCACAGAACACCAGGATGGATCTGCTGCACAGCAAATAGCTGTAGAACCTGCAATTACGTCACTGCCATGTGATTAGGGCAATCAGTGAGATCGGGTGGGGTTTCACCAAACCCGACTTTGCCAAAAGTCGCCGACTTTTGAAATTGGCCGATCTGTTTTGCTCAACCCTAGTGGTTATACAAGGCAGTTATCTACTCAACAGGTCAGGTGTCATAACTTTTGAGTTTTTGGACACCTGACCTGTTCAGTAGAGGACTGCACTGTATTTCCACCATTTTCTCTTAATACTGCCACACTAGGCATATACAAAAAGAGATTATGGAGATACATGTTATATTTTTGGGGCCACCTCATATCTGTATACTAAAGACACACATATAGCTGCAGTCTCAGTCTTGTATTTTTAACTACTGGAGATATGTTGTGGCCCAAAAAGTAAGTGTGTGGCCAAGTTTCTTGGTGCACGGTGTGTGTTGGCGGCGGCGATATACACAATAAACCAAACATAATTGTGGCAAATCAAACTTGTTTTATTTTGTTAACAATGTAAAAAACTTATTTTTTTGAACCGCGCCGGCTTGGGGTTGAGTGATGTAAACGGGGGGTGTGAAGAACTGAGGCCTGGCTAACCGTGGACGTCGCAGAGGAGGCAGGAGAAGGGGCAATGAAACTAGAAGGGTCTGGAAGTTCGGGGATGGGGCTTGACACATGAGAGGCTTGAGACGCACTGGAAGGGTGAGACAAAACTGACAATACAGACACATCGGTAGGTGAAGGGGGAGGAATACTAAGAGTTTTTAGTTTTTTTCTTTTCTGATTTTTTTTTTGGCTTTGCCTGGTAGGGGGACGTCTTGGTGGGCTCATACGCTGTAGCGTGGTGGCGGGAGACCCGTCAGGGCCCGGCTTGCACTGTCTCACAGTCCATTGCGCTTGTCGAGCGCTCGCCCATGCCAGAGTCCTGCTGTGTAGTGGTGGGGGTGAAACATAAAGCCCTGCCAGGGTCCTGCTGCATCGTGGTGGGGCCGGTCCTGAAAGCCACGCCATGGCCCTGCTGCATCGTGGTGGGGCCGGTCCTGAAAGCCACGCCAGGGTCCTGCTGCATCGTGGTGGGGCCGGTCCTGAAAGCCATGGCAGGGTCCTGCTGCATCGTGGTGGGGCCGGTCCGAAAAGCCATGCCAGGGTCCTGCTGCATCGTGGTGGGGCCGGTCCTGAAAGCCACGCCAGGGTCCTGCTGCATCGTGGTGTCAGTGGAGAAGGTCCAAGCCGGAGCAGCGGTGGTCACGGTATTGGCGGTGGGATGTCCAACTGCACTCGTCATGGTGTTGGCGCTGTAGTGGAGTCCGCCTGTGGAAGGAATTGAGATGGCCATGCAGTGGTATGCAGCAGAGGTCGGCATGGAGGTTAATTGTGACAGTGACGGCACATTTGGATATGCCGCCACTGTCTGCTGTAAATAATGACTCTGCTGCATAGCCTGCACAAAAGCAGCATTGCAGGCCTGCATAACACTGAGCTGGAGATCAGGGCTAAGGTGTTCCGACATGCCCTGCTCAATTTGGTTGAAAAAATGATGAGCTGGCCTCTGGAGGTCAGCTTTCACTTGATCAAGGCCTTTGGCGACCTCCTGGATACGGCAATTCAAGAGGTTATGAGAAATATCCATTCGGTCACCTAAAGCCTTGATTGCTTTGTGTAAAACCGAGCTCAAGTGCAAAAACTCGGGCATGAGTTACCTGTCCGAAGCCCTCTGTCGCTGCCGGGATGAGCCCAAAAAAAAAGGGTGCAGTGGAAGAGGACTGCGAAAGGGGAAGACCTGATGGGCCAGCTCCCTGGTCTCCAGTTAGTGTGGAAGGCCCACCTGCTGCTGCGCTGCTGGATGGCTGGGACAGGTCCGTGGCTGCCGGATGAAGGACCGCTCCAGAACCTGGGCCGACAGTCATGCTGTGTGTGCTGTGAAAAAAGGAAACAGAAAATGAATACCAAAAAATAACCAGACGCTAAATCCTGTGGAATTTTAAAATACAGAGTATGTCAATACAATACAACCAAAAGCATGTGAGAAAAACTTACGTTCTCTGGACAAGGACCGGTCTTAAAAATAACAGCACGCGATGATATTTGTACAGTCTGATCCTTGCTCCTGAACCACTGGCAGCACGACTCTCTTGGCGCAGGTCCTTGTTGAAGCGGTCCTTCATGGAATGCCAACGTGTTTTGACTTTGTCCACTGTTAAAAAAAAAAAATATATGGTCAGGACATGGAATTTTTGACGTTCAAAGACAACTGTGTGTGATGAGAGAAACTCCGGAGAGTTTCTTTCATCACACACAGTCAAGCGAGCACGGCAAAGGTCTCTGCTGCTTCACACTGCAGTGCAATACTTACCAAATGCACTACGGACCCGTGGCGTGGCATTGTCCCATCCATCCCACAACGCTTGGGCCACCTCATTCCATAAACGGCGGAGCGTGGTGTTCATCGAATGCAGTGGATCCCGGCTGTCCCACAACGGAACTCGCTCCTGGACCAGGGTTATTAGGAGGTCGTTGTCGATAAGGTCATCGTCCCGTCGTGAAACCTAAAAATTAAAGACAATCATTACAGTTTGCTCAATCACATAAGGAAAAGAAAGAGAACAGATGATGAGAAATGGCATGAATACGAAAGTAAACATACAAATTGATTCCATAAGAAAAATTTAAAGAAATACGAGTGTAAAGAAAGGAAGATTCAAGAATTTTACAATGAGGACAGTCAGCCTTGTATACATACCCGCTGCCGTCTTCCCACCGGACCTTGACTCCGCTGCTCCTGCCCGGTCTGTGCCTCAGTAGAAGTGCTCTAAAAAAAGAGGAAAAATCAAATTGTCACATGTGTCGATGTGACAGTGAATACTTACCAATCTGACGAGGCAAATGCTCACCTCACTGACATGCTCCACTTCCGACTGACGTGGATCAAACTCCTCACCAGATGAAGACTCCGAAGAAGACATTCTGAGGCATGTAGAAAGAAAGAAATGGAAGAAATTAGGACATGTAGAGCCAAAAAATAGAAAATAAAGGCATTGGTAGGATATACTCACATTGATCTGGGTCTTGTCCTCCAAAATGCGGTCTGCCAGTGTCTTGTCTTCTTGAGAGTCTGATGAGAAGTGTGCTGAAACTTTCCCCAACCTCCCTTTTATCACCTTGTTGGCAGGGGTTGTCTTATCAGTGTCTAGACATGGTTATCTTAATTGAAACGCATGCGTTCAAAAACGCATGCGTTTCCATAGACATCAATGTATTTTTTGACGCAAAACAAACGCAAATGAACGCATGCATTTCTATGCGTCCAAAAAACGCCTCTGAAAATTACTACATGTTGCATTTCTGCGACAGAATGTGTGCAGCTAAAAAACGCATGCGTCGTTAAACGCGGCCAAACGCGTACAAAAAAAACGCATGCGTTTTTAATGTTAAACATAGGGGAAAAAAACGCATGCGTTTTTTTCAGTACAAACGCTGCAGATCAAAACGCAAGTGTGAAACCAGCCTAACACTTGCACTCAGTCTACACAAACTTTAATAGCAGCTAATGACTTGACGATACATGAACAACAAACCCATGAAGTCTACTTGGGACCAGATGAAGATCCGGATACTCACCTTCCCAAGCCAGGGAGCGTGCGATACCGGCTGGTGCCTTGGCAAATACTGCTACCCACGGAACATTAACAAACCTCGAAAACCTGAAAATGTAAATAGTTATCTGTTTGTTTTTCCTGTTTTCTGCTGCTAAAACCCGTCAAGGGTTAATTCTTAAAGGGATCCCTTGTGTTTACCCGGGATCCCTATTGTTTCTAGTTTTGCACCAGTTCATCACTGTTTTGCCAAAGAACATTTGAATCATGAACAGTCGCATGGTTACAAACTGCTTGTACATAGTTTGCACCTTCTTAAAGGTGCTTTCTACTGGTTTTACAAAGAAGAGCTTTTTGAAGAGACTGTTCCTGATGACAGCGTGAAAGTTCTTGTTGTTTTTACAAGATGATAACTGACTTGAAAATTGAATGTTTGCACTACCTCAGAAAGGACTTGGTTTCCTCTTAAAGGGAATGTTAGTTGTTGCACTTCTCTTAAAAGTGATAATATTGCCTTAAATAGATAGATAGTAATAATGTTTTACATCGTAATAGTATGTAGTTAGCAAGCTAGTGATAAGAAATGTTTTATAATGTTGAAAGTAGAATGTTTACTGATGTACTTTAAATAAAATTGAGGACAAAAGAAGTTGGAAGAGAGATATGGTTCAGCCTGTAGTAGAGGTGAAACTTGTTCTGAATTTCAATAAAGTGAACCCGTAGGGGTTAGTGAGTCCTCTAGAGAGCCATAGATAGATGGTTAATAGACTTTGCACTTAAGGAAAAATTTTAAATTATTGTAATAGCACTTAGTAGTTAGAATACCTACCAAATACGGGTAATTGGTTCCATAGATAGATAATAACTGTTTTCAATTTGCTTATGCACAATGTAAATATGTTCTTGTTTGTAACATTCAAGTGTCCTCACCTCCCATAAAGGGAAGCACTGTTAAATTAATTTGTTTACAGCATTCCAAAAATTTTGTATGTCTTTTGCTAACATGTATTGTTGTTCTTCTTTTCCCAGTCCCGGAGTACTGGATTTAACGGGGGGAAGGGGGGGGGGAGTGCAGCACCCCAGAGTCCTGGTCGTTGCAGTAATGTCGCTCTCCCACCAGGGGAGTGATATTACGTCTGATGGTACTAAAGGAGTTCACCTGACCAGGTATCACAAGTCACACACTACACTTCACACTCCAGTCCACCAGGGGGAGCCTTGCTTCTATCTATTAGGGCACTCCTCACACACGGGTAAAACTGGTGGGTTGGATAGGAAGTTAGTCAGAAGCTACCTGGGTTTGACCCAGAGAGGACCTGTCAGGCACACAGGGGGAGAAGGAGGAACATCTGAGCTGCAGACAGAGGGTCCCTGTCAGGGGTGGGTGTTATGACCCCAATGGCAGAGGGTCTCAGGAATCAATACCAAGTCTGCAAACACAAAAAAACAGCTCATAGGGCAGTGGTAACTGGGCTGACCATATATCTAATCCTAGCACCACAAATAGAAGCAGCCGGGGAACGTGCCTACGTTGGTTCTAGACGTCTCGCGCCAGCCGGAGAACTAACTAACCCTAGAAGGGGAAAGAAAGACCTTTCTTGCCTCCAGAGAAAAGACCCCAAAAGTTGGATACAAGCCCCCAACAAATAATGACGGTGAGGTAAGAGGAAAAGACAAACATAAGAATGAGCTAGGTATTTAGCAAAGAGAGGCCCACTAGCTAATAGCAGAATATAGTAAGATGACTTATATGGTCAGCAAAAACCCTATTAAAATATCCACGCTGGATATTCAAGAACCCCCGATGTTGTGAATCCGCTTTTGGGCTCCCCTGGTGGTTGCTGGTGGTACTGGTGACTTGTGTGTCTTTGCTGTCTCAGTTCACCTGCTCCCATCAGTGTTTGGGAGTTTCCTATTTAGCCTTGCTCTCCAGTCACTTCCTTGCCGGTCATCATTGTAACCAGAGCCTTCGGTTGCATGTTCCTGCTACTAGTCTGCTGATCAGCTAAGTGGACTTTGTCCTTTTGTTTTGTATCTTTTGTCCAGTTTGCAGTTTTGTTATTCTCTGTAGCTGGAAGCTCTTGTGGGCTGAAATTGCCACTCCTGTGTCATGAGTTGACACAGGAGTCTTAAAGTAATTTCAGGATGGTTTTTTGATAGGGTTTTCAGTTGACCGTGAAGTCCTCTTTTGTATCCTTCTGCTATCTAGTAAGTGGACCTCTCTTTGCTAAATCTACCTTCATACTGTGTATGTCTTTTCCTCTAAACTCACCGTCATTACATGTGGGGGGCTGCTATCATCTTTTGGGGGTATTTCCCTAGAGGTAAGCCAGGTCTGTTCCTTCCTCTACCAGGGGTAGTTAGTCCTCCGGCTGGCGCGTGGCATCTAGGGTTAATCAGGTATGCTCCCTGGCTACTATTAGTTGTGTGGTAGATTTAGCTCACGGTCAGCTCGAGATTCCATCACCCAGAGCTCGTCCGTTATCTTTGTGTTTTTATGTTTCCCTGCCATTGGGAATCATGACAGTATGACCGGCCCGTGTTAAAGTTATTGGCAGAAGAAAGGAGAGAAAAAGAAGTCTGTAGAGTTTTTTTTTTTTTCCTATGTTTGCTCCATAGTTGGATCAGTTGTATTTCAGCTCTAATTACAGCCTTTGCCTTTCTCTCCTTCTAATCCTTGAATGGCTCTGATCTCACCTGTTTAAAGATGGATCCTCAGAGCTTGGCTGCAGGTTTAAATAATCTTGCTACTAAGGTTCAAAATTTACAAGAATTTGTTATACATACTCCGATGTCTGAACCTAAGATTCCTACACCAGAGGTGTTTTCCGGAGATAGATCTCGGTTTCTGAATTTCAAATATAATTGTAAATTATTCCTTTCTCTCAGACCTCACTCCTCTGGAGATCCTGTCCAGCAGGTTAAGATTGTGATTTCTTTGCTGCGAGGTGACCCTCAAAACTGGGCATTTTCATTGACACCAGGGGATCCTGCGTTGCTCAATGTGGATGCCTTTTTTCTGGCTTTAGGCTTGCTTTATGAGGAACCTAATTTGGAGATTCAAGCTGAAAAAGCTTTGATAGCACTATCTCAAGGGCAAGATGAAGCTGAGATATACTGCCAAAAATTTCGTAAATGGTCTGTGCTTACTCAGGGGAATGAGTGCGCCCTAGCGGCAAATTTCAGAGAGGGCCTCTCTGATGCCGTTAAGGATGTTATGGTCGGGTTCCCTGCGCCTACAGGTCTGAATGAGTCCATGACAATGGCTATTCAGATTGATCGGCGTTTGCGGGAGCGCAAGCCTGTGTACCATTTGGCGGTATCTTCTGAAAAGTCGCCAGAGAATATGCAATGTGACAGAACTCTGTCCAGAAGCGAGCGGCAGAATTACAGGCGTAAAAATGGGTTATGTTTCTATTGTGGTGATTCTGCTCATGTTATATCAGCATGCTCTAAACGCACAAAGAAGGCTGATAAGTCTATTTGCACTTTACAGTCTAAATTTATTCTGTCTGTAACCTTGATTTGTTCATTATCAGTTATTACTGTGGATGCCTATGTGGACTCTGGCGCCGCCCTGAGTCTTATGGATTGGTCCTTTGCCAGGCGCTGTGGGTTTGATTTAGAGCCACTGGAAGTCCCTATACCTCTGAAGGGTATTGATTCTACCCCTTTGGCTAGTAATAAACCACAATTCTGGACGCAAGTGACTATGCGTATGACTCCAGACCATCAGGAGGTGATTCGCTTCCTTGTGTTGTACAATTTACATGATGTTTTAGTGCTTGGATTACCATGGTTACAATCTCATAACCCAGTCCTTGACTGGAAAACAATGTCTGTGATAAGCTGGGGATGTCGGGGGGCTCATGGGGATGTACCTTTGGTTTCCATTTCGTCATCTACTCCCTCTGAGATTCCAGCATTTTTGTCTGATTATCGTGATGTTTTTGAAGAGCCTAAGATTGGTTCTCTCCCTCCCCACAGAGATTGTGATTGCGCCATAGATCTGATTCCTGGCAGTAAATTTCCAAAGGGTCGTTTGTTTAATTTATCTGTGCCTGAACATGCTGCTATGCGAGAGTATATTAAGGAGTCCCTGGAAAAGGGACATATTCGTCCTTCTTCATCTCCTTTAGGAGCTGGTTTTTTCTTTGTGTCTAAGAAGGATGGCTCTCTGAGGCCTTGTATTGATTATCGACTCCTGAATAAAATTACAGTCAAATATCAGTATCCGTTGCCTTTGTTGACTGATTTGTTTGCTCGCATAAGAGGGGCTAAGTGGTTCTCTAAGATTGATCTTCGTGGGGCGTATAATTTGGTGCGAATTAAGCAGGGGGATGAGTGGAAAACCGCATTTAATACGCCTGAGGGCCATTTTGAGTATTTAGTAATGCCTTTCGGCCTTTCAAATGCACCTTCGGTCTTTCAGTCTTTTATGCATGATATTTTCCGTGAATATTTGGATAAATTTATGATTGTGTATTTGGACGATATTTTGATTTTTTCTGATGACTGGGAGTCTCATGTTCAACAGGTCAGGAGGGTTTTTCAGGTTTTGCGGACTAGTTCTTTGTGTGTAAAGGGTTCAAAGTGTGTTTTTGGGGTTCAAAAGATTTCTTTTTTGGGGTACATTTTTTCCCCTTCTTCTGTTGAGATGAACCCTGTTAAGGTTCGGGCTATTTGTGACTGGACGCAGCCTACTTCTCTTAAGAGTCTTCAGAAATTCTTGGGCTTTGCTAATTTCTATCGTCGATTTATAACTGGGTTTTCTGGCGTTGCTAAACCTTTGACTGATTTGACTAGAAAGGGTGCTGATGTTGCCGATTGGTCCCCTGCTGCTGTGGAGGCCTTTCGGGAGCTTAAGCGCCGCTTTTCGTCTGCTCCTGTGTTGCGACAGCCTGATGTTTCTCTTCCCTTTCAGGTTGAGGTCGATGCTTCCGAGATCGGAGCAGGGGCGGTTTTGTCGCAGAAAAGTTCCGATTGCTCAGTGATGAGACCTTGTGCGTTCTTTTCTCGTAAATTTTCGGCCGCCGAGCGAAACTATGATGTTGGTAATCGGGAGCTTTTGGCCATGAAGTGGGCGTTTGAGGAGTGGCGTCATTGGCTTGAGGGTGCCAGACATCAGGTGGTGGTTTTGACTGATCACAAGAATCTGATTTATCTGGAGTCTGCCAGGCGCCTGAATCCTAGACAGGCACGCTGGTCGTTGTTTTTTTCTCGGTTTAATTTTGTGGTCTCATACTTACCGGGTTCTAAAAATGTGAAGGCAGATGCTCTTTCTAGGAGTTTTGAGCCTGACTCTCCTGGGGATTCTGAACCTGCTGGTATCCTTAAGGATGGGGTGGTTTTGTCTGCTGTCTCCCCAGACTTGCGACGTGCTTTGCAAGAATTTCAGGCAGATAGACCTGATCGTTGTCCACCTGGTAGACTGTTTGTTCCTGATGATTGGACCAGTAGAGTCATCTTGGAAGTTCATTCTTCTACTCTGGCAGGTCATCCTGGAATTTTTGGTACTAGAGATTTGGTGGCTAGGTCCTTCTGGTGGCCTTCCCTGTCTCGAGATGTGCGTGTTTTTGTGCAGTCTTGTGATGCTTGTGCTCGGGCCAAGCCTTGTTGTTCTAGGGCTAGTGGGTTATTGTTGCCCTTGCCTATTCCGAAGAGGCCTTGGACGCACATCTCTATGGACTTTATCTCGGATCTCCCTGTTTCTCAGAAGATGTCTGTCATCTGGGTGGTGTGTGACCGTTTTTCTAAAATGGTCCATTTGGTGCCATTGCCTAAGTTGCCTTCCTCATCTGAATTGGTCCCTCTGTTTTTTCAAAATGTGGTTCGCCTGCATGGGATTCCGGAAAACATCGTTTCTGACAGGGGAACCCAGTTCGTGTCTAGATTTTGGCGGACATTCTGTTCCAGGTTGGGAATTGATTTGTCTTTTTCGTCTGCATTCCATCCTCAGACTAATGGCCAGACGGAGCGAGCTAATCAAACTTTGGAGACTTATTTGAGGTGTTTTGTGTCTGCGGATCAGGATGACTGGGTTGCCTTTTTGCCATTGGCAGAGTTTGCTCTTAATAATCGGGCTAGTTCTGCCACTTTGGTTTCCCCTTTCTTTTGCAATTCAGGGTTTCACCCTCGTTTTTCATCTGGTCAGGTGGAATCTTCAGATTGTCCGGGAGTTGATGCTGTGGTGGATCGGTTGCATCGGATTTGGGGACAAGTGGTGGACAATTTGAAGTTGTCCCAGGAGAGGACTCAGCAGTTTGCTAACCGCCGGCGTCGTGTTGGTCCTCGCCTTCGTGTTGGGGACTTGGTGTGGTTGTCTTCCCGTTTTGTCCCTATGAGGGTTTCTTCTCCTAAGTTTAAGCCCCGGTTCATCGGTCCTTATAGGATTTTGGAGATTCTTAACCCTGTGTCCTTTCGTTTGGACCTCCCGGCATCTTTCGCTATCCATAATGTATTCCATCGGTCGTTGTTGCGGAGGTATGAGGTACCGGTGGTTCCTTCTACTGAACCTCCTGCTCCTGTGCTGGTAGGGGGTGAATTGGAGTACGTTGTGGAGAAGATCCTGGACTCCCGTATTTCCAGACGGAGACTTCAGTATCTGGTTAAATGGAAGGGCTATGGTCAAGAAGATAATTCTTGGGTAACTGCCTCTGATGTTCATGCCTCGGATTTGGTTCGTGCCTTTCATAGGGCTCATCCAGATCGTCCTGGTGGTTCTCGTGAGGGTTCGGTGCCCCCTCCTTAAGGGGGGGGTACTGTTGTGAATCCGCTTTTGGGCTCCCCTGGTGGTTGCTGGTGGTACTGGTGACTTGTGTGTCTTTGCTGTCTCAGTTCACCTGCTCCCATCAGTGTTTGGGAGTTTCCTATTTAGCCTTGCTCTCCAGTCATTTCCTTGCCGGTCATCATTGTAACCAGAGCCTTCGGTTGCATGTTCCTGCTACTAGTCTGCTGATCAGCTAAGTGGACTTTGTCCTTTTGTTTTGTATCTTTTGTCCAGTTTGCAGTTTTGTTATTCTCTGTAGCTGGAAGCTCTTGTGGGCTGAAATTGCCACTCCTGTGTCATGAGTTGACACAGGAGTCTTAAAGTAATTTCAGGATGGTTTTTTGATAGGGTTTTCAGTTGACCGTGAAGTCCTCTTTTGTATCCTTCTGCTATCTAGTAAGTGGACCTCTCTTTGCTAAATCTACCTTCATACTGTGTATGTCTTTTCCTCTAAACTCACCGTCATTACATGTGGGGGGCTGCTATCATCTTTTGGGGGTATTTCCCTAGAGGTAAGCCAGGTCTGTTCCTTCCTCTACCAGGGGTAGTTAGTCCTCTGGCTGGCGCGTGGCATCTAGGGTTAATCAGGTATGCTCCCTGGCTACTATTAGTTGTGTGGTAGATTTAGCTCACGGTCAGCTCGAGATTCCATCACCCAGAGCTCGTCCGTTATCTTTGTGTTTTTATGTTTCCCTGCCATTGGGAATCATGACACCCCGAACCGTCTAACGGCCGGGGGGAGAACACCAGCCCCCCAGAGCTTCCAGCAAGGTCAGAAATCACATTTAGTACAAGCTGGACAAAAATAGTAGCAAAGCAAGTAACTCAAAAAACAAAGAAGCAAGACTTAGCTTAATTTTGCAAGAGCCAGGACCAGCAGACAGGAGCAACAGAAGGATCTGATTACAACGATGCCAGGCACTGGACTAAGGATCCAGGAAGTTAATATAGCGACACCCCTGGACTAACGACCCAGGTGAGTGCCAAACAGAAAAAAAGACAATCCCAGAGTCATACCACTAGTGACCACAAGAGGGAGCCAAAAAGTCTAATTCACAACAGTACCCCCCCCTTAAGGAGGGGTCACCAAACCCTCACCAAGACCACCAGGGCGATCAGGATGAGCAGCGTGAAAGGCACGAACTAAATCGGCCGCATGCACATCAGAGGCAACCACCCAGGAATTATCCTCCTGACCATAGCCCTTCCACTTGACCAGATACTGAAGCCTCCGCCTGGAGAGACGAGAATCCAAGATCTTCTCCACCACGTACTCCAACTCGCCCTCAACCAACACCGGAGAAGGAGGCTCAACAGAAGGAACCACAGGTACAACGTACCGCTGCAACAAGGACCTATGGAACACGTTGTGAATGGCAAACGACACCGGAAGATCCAAGCGAAAGGACACAGGATTAAGGATTTCCAATATCTTGTAAGGACCGATGAAGCGAGGCTTAAATTTAGGAGAGGAGACCTTCATAGGAACAAATCGAGAAGACAGCCATACCAAATCCCCAACACGAAGTCGGGGACCCACACCGCGGCGGCGGTTGGCAAAAACGCTGAGCCTCCTCCTGTGACAACTTTAAGTTGTCCACCACATGATTCCAGATCTGCTGCAACCTATCCACCACAGAATCTACCCCAGGACAGTCAGAAGGCTCCACATGTCCCGAGGAAAAACGAGGATGGAAACCAGAATTGCAGAAAAATGGCGAAACCAATGTAGCGGAACTAGCCCGATTATTAAGGGCAAACTCAGCCAACGGCAAGAAGGTCACCCAATCATCCTGATCCGCAGAAACAAAACACCTCAAATAAGCCTACAGAGTCTGATTAGTTCGCTCCGTTTGTCCATTAGTCTGAGGATGAAAGGCAGACGAAAACGACAACTCAATGCCCATCCTAGCACAAAAGGATCGCCAGAACCTGGAAACAAACTGGGATCCTCTGTCAGACACAATATTCTCAGGAATGCCGTGTAAACGAACCACATTCTGAAAGAACACAGGAACCAGATCGGAAGAGGAAGGCAGCTTAGGCAAAGGTACCAAATGGACCATCTTAGAAAAGCGATCACATACCACCCAGATGACAGACATGCCCTGAGACACCGGGAGATCTGAAATGAAATCCATGGAAATGTGTGTCCAAGGCCTCTTTGGGACAGGCAGGGGCAAGAGCAACCCGCTGGCACGCGAACAGCAAGGCTTAGCTCAAGCAAAAGTCCCACAGGACTGCACAAACGACCGCACATCCCGTGACAAGGAAGGCCACCAAAAGGACCTAGCCACCAGATCTCTGGTGCCAAAAATTCCCGGATGCCCTGCCAACACCGAGGAATGAACCTCGGAAATGACTCTGCTGGTCCACTTATCAGGAACAAACAGTCTGTCAGGTGGACAAGAGTCAGGTCTACCAGCCTGAAATCTCTGCAACACACGTCGCAAATCCGGAGAAATGGCTGACAAGATAACTCCCTCTTTAAGAATACCAACTGGTTCTGCGACTCCCGGAGAGTCAGGCACTAAGCTCCTTGAAAGAGCATCAGCCTTCACATTCTTTGAACCTGGTAAATACGAGACCACAAAGTCAAAATGGGAGAAAAACAATGACCAGCGGGCCTGTCTAGGATTCAGGCGTTTAGCAGACTCGAGATACATCAAATTTTTGTGATCAGTCAAGACCACCACACGATGCTTAGCACCCTCGAGCCAATGACGCCACTCCTCAAATGCCCACTTCATGGCCAACAACTCCCGATTGCCAACATCATAATTCCGCTCAGCAGGCGAAAACTTCCTCGAGAAAAAGGCACAAGGTCTCATCACAGAGCAACCAGGGCCTCTCTGCGACAAAACGGCCCCTGCCCCAATCTCAGAAGCATCCACTTCAACCTGAAAGGGAAGTGAGACATCAGGCTGGCACAAAACAGGCGCCGAAGTAAACCGGCGCTTCAACTCCTGGAAAGCCTCCACGGCTGCAGGAGCCCAGTTAGCAACATCAGAACCTTTCTTGGTCATATCCGTCAAAGGTTTAGCAATGCTAGAAAAATTAGCAATAAAACGACGGTAGAAGTTAGCAAAACCCAAGAACTTCTGAAGACTCTTAAATGACGTGGGTTGATTCCAATCATGAATAGCACGGACCTTGACTGGGTCCATCTCCACCGCAGAAGGGGAAAAAATAAACCCCAAAAAGGGAACCTTCTGTACTCCAAAGAGACACTTTGAGCCCTTAACAAATAAAGCATTCTCACGCAAAACCTGAAACACCATCCTGACCTGCTCTACATGCGAGTCCCAGTCATCAGAAAAAAACAGAATATCATCCAGATAAACAATCAAAAATTTATCCAGATACTTCCGGAAAATATCATGCATAAAGGACTGAAACACTGAAGGAGCATTAGAGAGCCCAAAAGGCATCACCAAGTACTCAAAATGACCTTCGGGCGTATTAAACGCGGTTTTCCATTCATCTCCTCGCTTAATGCGCACAAGGTTGTACGCACCACGAAGATCTATCTTGGTGAACCACTTGGCACCTTTAATTCGGGCAAACAAGTCTGACAACAGAGGCAAAGGATACTGAAATTTAACAGTGATTTTATTCAAAAGCCGATAGTCAATACAATGTCTCAAAGATCCGTCCTTCTTGGCCACAAAAAAGAATCCCGCACCAAGAGGGGAAGAGGAAGGACGGATATGCCCCTTCTCCAGAGATTCCTTGATATATGAACGCATTGCGGTATGCTCAGGTACAGACAGATTAAATAGTCTTTCCTTAGGAAATTTGCTACCTGGAATCAAATCTATGGCACAGTCACAGTCCCTATGAGGAGGCAGAACACTGGACCTGGACTCGCTGAACACATCCTGATAATCAGACAAATACTCAGGAACTTCCGAAGGAGTAGAGGAAGCAATAGACACCGGCGGGGAATCACCATGAATACCCTGACAGCCCCAACTTGACACAGACATTGCCTTCCAATCCAAGACTGGATTATGAGTCTGTAACCATGGCAAACCCAAAACGACCAAATCATGCATTTTATGCAGAACAAGAAAACGAATCACCTCCCGATGTTCAGGAGTCATGCACATGGTTACCTGTGTCCAAAACTGCGGTTTATTTTCCGCCAATGGCGTAGCATCAATACCCCTCAGAGGGATAGGATTAACCAACGGCTCAAGAACAAAACCACAGCGCTTGGCAAATGACAGATCCATAAGACTCAGGGCAGCACCTGAATCCACAAACGCCATAACAGGGTAAGAGGACAATGAGCAAATGAAAGTCACAGACAAAATAAATTTAGGTTGCAAATTACCAATGGCGACAGGACTAACAACCCTTGTTAGGCGTTTAGAGCATGCTGATATAACATGTGTAGAATCACCACAGTAAAAACACAACCCATTCTGACGTCTATGATTTTTCCGCTCATTTCTGGTCTGAATTCTATCACATTGCATCAAATCAGGTGTTTGTTTAGACAACACCACCAGAGGATTAGCGGTTTTGCGCTCCCGCAAATGCCAGTCAATTTGAATAGCCAGCGCCATGGAATCATTCAGACTTGTAGGAATGGAGAAACCCACCATCACATTCTTAATGGCTTCAGAAAGGCCATTTCTGAAGTTTGCGGCCAGAGCACACTCATTCCACTGAGTAAGCACGGACCATTTCCGAAATTTTTGGCAATACACTTCAGCTTCATCCTGGCCCTGAGAAATAGCCAGCAAGGCTTTTTCTGCCTGAACCTCAAGATTGGGTTCCTCGTAAAGCAATCCGAGCGCCAGAAAAAACGCATCAATATTTGCCAATGCCGGATCTCCTGGCGCTAGCGAGAAAGCCCAATCCTGAGGGTCGCCCCGTAAAAAAGAGATAACAATTTTAACTTGCTGAACTGAGTCTCCAGATGAACGGGGTCTCAGAGATAGAAACAATTTACAATTATCCCTGAAATTCCTAAACTTAAATCGGTCTCCAGAAAACAGTTCAGGAATAGGTATTTTAGGTTCAGACATAGGACCACTGGTAGCAAAATCTTGTATGCTTTGCACACGAGCAGCAAGCTGGTCCACACTTGTAATCAAGGTCTGGACATTATTGTCTGCAGCAAGCTCAAGCCACTCAGAGGTAAAGGGGAGGAAGAAAGGAAAAAAAAAAAAATTCAGAATTTCCTTTCTTATATCCCACTTCTGCAATGCATTAAACATTCAATGTTTGCCTGGCATACTGTTATGACCCCAATGGCAGAGGGTCTCAGGAATCAATACCAAGTCTGCAAACACAAAAAACCAGCTCATAGGGCAGTGGTAACTGGGCTGACCATATATCTAATCCTAGCACCACAAATAGAAGCAGCCGGGGAACGTGCCTACGTTGGTTCTAGACGTCTCGCGCCAGCCGGAGAACTAACTAACCCTAGAAGGGGAAAGAAAGACCTTTCTTGCCTCCAGAGAAAAGACCCCAAAAGTTGGATACAAGCCCCCAACAAATAATGACGGTGAGGTAAGAGGAAAAGACAAACATAAGAATGAGCTAGGTATTTAGCAAAGAGAGGCCCACTAGCTAATAGCAGAATATAGTAAGATGACTTATATGGTCAGCAAAAACCCTATTAAAATATCCACGCTGGATATTCAAGAACCCCCGAACCGTCTAACGGCCCGGGGGGAGAACACCAGCCCCCCAGAGCTTCCAGCAAGGTCAGAAATCACATTTAGTACAAGCTGGACAAAAATAGTAGCAAAGCAAGTAACTCAAAAAACAAAGAAGCAAGACTTAGCTTAATTTTGCAAGAGCCAGGACCAGCAGACAGGAGCAACAGAAGGATCTGATTACAACGATGCCAGGCACTGGACTAAGGATCCAGGAAGTTAATATAGCGACACCCCTGGACTAACGACCCAGGTGAGTGCCAAACAGAAAAAAAGACAATCCCAGAGTCATACCACTAGTGACCACAAGAGGGAGCCAAAAAGTCTAATTCACAACAGGTGGGATCCTGACAGAGGCCAAGCACGAGATAGATAGTTACGGAGCTGCGCCTGCACCCATTGCGGCAGCATCTTAAGAAAGGACAAGAAAGGAATTGTATTGTGGAGAGTAAGAAACGAAGTCACAGCACAAGGAGATAATACCGGGAGGAGTTCTGCCCCAAGATCGGCAGCCTCCTTCTGAGGCGCGTAGCCGGTGGCCGGAACACCGAGGGAGTAATTGACTCTACGTATTACTTCAGAGACCGGCAGGACAGTCAATTCCAAGTTGGTTGCCCGACCTTAATACCTAAGAAGACACGGAGGCAAATTGTGGGAGAGGGGCGTCACTAGGGTCCCTATAAATAAGCTCCAGGCCTACCCCGTCATACGGGTTGTCCTATCCATACCATCTGGGGGACAGAGAGAGAGAAGATCAGAAACATCCACGAAAGTTGTGAGGATTATCCCGTGGTGCTCAGCAGGGAGGTACTACAACACACAGGCGCTAGTAGGAAGGCTACTGATTTCCACCTGGATAAGGGAACTCTGGATGTGCCTTTGGACCGGCCGGATTCTGCCTGCCCTGTGAACGGTACTCTGGACTGTGGATGCTGAAGTCTTCAGTAAAAGATAAAGAGACTGCAACCTTTTGTGTCCTCGTTATTCGCTGCGCCTTACATCGTCCACCATCACCACCTACACATCTGGGAAGCCCTGGGGGACATACTTCACCTGTGGGAAGGTATATTATCTAGCTGCCATTCCATCACCCCAGCAGAGCCCTAAGCAGCGTTGGTCACCCTGACCGCAGGTGGCGTCACAAACACCAGACAAACTACACCTTTAAATGGTCGCCTCTCAGAAGGGCCACGGACCGGGTCGGGCCACCGTGACATCCCCAGAACCGAGACAGAGGGACCCGGTACCGAGTACCCTATTGCCCTACACGTGGGGGCGCTCCAAATCGAGCTTGGTAGTTTACTTGTTGGAGGGAAAGAGCTTAACAATTTACTACTAGGATGTTCAGAGCTTGATAGTTTACTACTAGGAGGCGCAAAGCTTGTTAGTTTTTTACTAGGAGGCACTGAGCTTGGCAGATTACAACCTGGCGGCACAGAGCTTGGCTGTTTGCTACTAGGAGATGCAGAGATTGTATGTTTATTACGAGGAGGCACACAGCTTGGAAGTTCACTACCAGGAGGCAAAGAGCTTAATAGTTTACTTCTAGGAATTACCGAGCTTGGTAGTTTACTACTAGGTGGCAAGAAGCTTAATAGTTGTCAACTAGTAGGCATAGAGCTTGGTAGTTTACTTCTTGGAGGTTAAGAACATAATTTACTACTAGGCGGCAAAGAGCTTAAAAATGTACTGCTAGGAAGTACAGAGCTTGATAGTTTACTACTAGGAGGTGCAGAACTTGATAGTTTACTACTAGGAGGCGCAGATCTTGGCAGTCTACTACTTGGAGGTGCAGAGCTTAGCAGATTACTACTAGGAGGTACAGAACTTGTTTATCTCTAGGTGGCACAGAGCTTAGCAGTTTAATACTAGGAAGAACAAATCTTTGCAGTTTACTTCTAGGTGGCACCAAGCCTGACAAATTATTATTAGGAGGTACAGAACTTGACAGTTTACTACTAGAAGGCACATAGCTTGTTAGTTTACTATTAGGAAGCACGGAGCTTGACAGTTTACTACTGGGGGGACAGGTGCAGCGCCCCAGAGTCCTGGTCGTTGCAGTACTGACGCTCCACCGCTAAGGGGAGTGATGGTACGTCTGATGGCACTTAAGGAGTTCACCTGACCAGGTATCACAGTCACACTTTACACTTCACATTCTGGCCACCAGGGGGAGCAAAGGGTTCTATGTATTAGGCCACTCCTCACAATCTGGTAAAACTGGGGGCTGGATAGGAAGTTAGTCAGAAGCTGACTGGGTTGGATCCAGGCAACATCCTATGGCAGAGGGTGTTGCGGGGGAAGATTCAGGGGGGTCTCTGTCAGGGGTGGGATCCTGACAGTGGCCTAGCGAACAGAACAGAACGTTACAGAGCCGCACCTGCACTTGAATGCGGTGGCTTCCTAAGAAAGGAAAAGAAGCGAGGTTTATTGTGGAGAACTGAGAAACGAGATTGCAGCAAAAAGGAGATAAAGCCAGTAGGAGTCGTGCTGTAAGATCGAGGCAACATCCTACTGAGGCGCGTAGCCGGTGGCCGGAACGCCGAGGAAGTATTGGGCTCCAAGCATTACTTCAAACAGCGGCAGGTCAGTTGATTATAGGTTGGCTGTCTCACCTAAATCACCTAAGCAGACATAGGGGGCAATTGTGGGAGAGGGGCGACACTAGGGTCCCGGAAAAACTCCAGGCCTACCTGTCATACGGGTGCGTCCTAGCCATATCATCTGGGGGACGGAGAAGAACATCAGAACAGATACAAGTTGTGAGACAGAACATCAGAAACAGACACAACAGTTGTGAGGACTATCCCGTGGTGCTCAGCAGGGAGGTACTACAACACACAGGCGCTAGAAGGTAGGCACTGATTTCCACCTGCAAAGGGAGCTCTGGATGTGCCTTCGGACCGGCCGGTCTCAGCCAGCCCTGTTAGCAGTACTCTGGATTGCGGATCCTGAAGCCTTCAGTAAAGAGGTAAAGAGACTGCAACCCTGTGTCCTCGTTATTCATCGCGACTTGCACCACGCACCACCATCACACCTTTCATTGGACGCCCCTTAACAGGGTCACGGACCGGGTCTAGCCACCGTGACAACCCCAGGACTGAGACTGAGAGGCCCGGTAATGAGTACCCCGCGGCCCTGCGTCTGGGGGCGCTCCACATAGAGGTTGTAGTTTACTCATAGGAGGTGCAGTGCTTGGTAGTTTACTACTAGGGGTCATAGAGCTTGGCTGTTTACTATTAAGAGGTACAGAGTTTGGCAGTTTACTACAAGGGACCACAGAGCTTTAGTAATTTACTACTAGGATGTGCAGAGTTGGTAGTTTACTACTAGGAGGCACATATTTTGGTAGTTGACTCCTAGGAGTTGCACAGCTCAGCAATTTACTACTAGGAGGTGTAGAGCTTGATGGTTTACTACTAAGAGGCACAGAGCTTGGCAGTTTACTACTAGACTCCATTTGGTTCAGGTCTCCCACAGGGATTGATTTGCAACCAATTGCTATCCTAGAGCACGTTCTTCCTCTCCACTACTCCCCTCTTAGCTGTCTGGCACAATATTAGCAATAATTTTGCACTAGCATTTTACAGCAATTGACTAGCAATGCTTTGTCAAAGGGGAAGTGACAACACTACTATTTAAAGGGCCAGCACCCATAACAGATCACAACAGCTGTAACTGCATATTCACAACATAATAACGTGACCCCAGTTGGCCAGTTACTTCACTGCTGTAACTTAACAATAGTTCAAAGACATCTCTTCTGTAAAGGAGTTGTGGTGATGAATCTCGGTTTAACCCCTTCTCAAGTTGCAAAAAAATCCATCCAGACCACATGAGGTTAAAAACAGCGGTTTATTGATTTATATACCCAGCTACAGTTCAGTGGCAGATCATGTGCAGTTCCCAGGCCATAGCAGAGAGGGCAACTATGGGAGATACTCGATCATGTCCCCGGCTATAGATTTTGCCATTATTTTGTTTGCCTGGTGTTACAGTAGGCTGGAATTGTATTTTTGATTTATAGCAGCAGATGGGCAATTTATTCGGCTGTTTATGTTTTATAGCTGTTTGTGTGGGAGTAACAATTCCGCGAGAGATACTTGGCTGAGCATTCGCTAACCGCTTCACTCGAGAGTTGTTACATTGTTTGTTTGCCGATTGTTTACATAGTCCTATTGTAGAAGACAAGTAATTGCCTTGGATGATACGTGCTCTTATAGCCGAGCTCCATGGCAAGCAAGTGGCCATAAAGGCTCGTAATTACAAGAGGGGGAATCTTCACATATAGCGGAGGTTTTAGAGAGTCTATGGAGACAAGGAGCAATGAGAGGATCTCCTGAAGGCGGATACATTGTAACATCTCCTGGTTACTGTCAGGTGCAAAAACATTGCATCTAGGTTCATACTTCTGTCATTGCAAAGGGCACTGTCAAACTGCTGCAACACAGGTAGGTGCAAGCTCCACTAGATGGCTATAGAGTGGAAGGAGGGCTGCACCTAGACAAAGCAGGCCTGTCATGCAGCAGTGATGTTACCACTAGGTGGCAGCAAGAAAGTCAAACAAGCCGGGTCGATATAGTCAGTAGCACAGTACCAAAGGAAACTACAAAACACAGAGTCAGAGACAAGCCAAAAGGCCAGTAACAGCCAGGAGTGGATAAGACAAAGACAGAAGACAGAGGCAGGTCAGGATACAAGCCAAGTCAAAAACAGGGAGTAAACACATAAAAGGGAAACACTGAGTCAAGACGTGATAGGGGAAAACAGAGACACGGGTTCAGGTAGCTAACACAGCAGGACAAATCAGGATACACCAGAGTCAGTTACACACGCTGTAGGTACACACGGTATGTCAGCAGCACAGAGCAGGCTCAGTCAGGCCCACAGGAGAGCAGGAGAATCCTCCATAGGCCCCCTGTGAAGAAGTGCTAATGAGTAGTGCAGGAAAAAGTATCATCTAATTATTTATTAAACAATCTAGCCAAATAAATATTACATAGAAGCAAAATTATTTTGTGTACTAGGGTGAGGTTATTTTTGCATGGGCCCCAAGAATCATTGTTACTGGTGGGTCTTTGCCAATCCCGTCCGACCCTGGCACAGAGTGATTCAAGAGAAGTGTGTAGGAGGCAGTAACCAGATAATGTTACTTACACATGGACAATGCCATGATGGGGATACTTATAAATATGGATGGACTGGAAGGGTTTTGGATGTCCGCAGCACAGAGTATTTCAGAACAGCAATGTTCTCTCCACCTGTGACGATATGAGTGCAGAATGCTGCAGTGATTTTAGCTGCATTGTGCAGCAGCTTGTCTGAACAGTTTCTATTATGTATATCCTATAACTATACAATTCCTTCATTCCTTCGTTCCTTGGTTCCATCTCTTCATTGGCAGCCGCCGTCCATCACCTGTCGGGATGATGAGATCTGTGGCGCTGTACGGTACAGTTATCCCACATCCTCCTCAGGTGTTAAACCTTTCACATTAAACATGGTGTTGGGGGCCATGTGCATCCCCCCCGGACTGCTCCACAGCACATTATGGAACATAAAGCAATTTGCCCGGAGTAATGAGTTTGGCTATGAGCGGACGAGAGCTTTTATTGAACTGTGTCTGCAGCAGGCGAAGGCCTGATAGAAGATAGAGCAGGGCAGGAACTGTACAAGAAACTTTGCTGGATGTACAGTCGCTCATTATCAGTGCCGCACAACAGAGCAAGAACACCATTTAATGGCTGAAAGGAGGCCATGTAGCTGCGCATTGCGCCATTTATGTCCGGCGCCGGGGAGGTAGATGCTTATCATCTAATGAGGAATTCCACAGATACTTATCTTAATATACAACTAATGGAAAGGATAATGACTTCTTGTATTTAACAGATAGGGGGTCGCTTACACAGTTATACGCAGCGCAAAACGATAAAGGCACGTTCACAAACAAGGGACGGAGGCTGTCATGGGTCTGCAAACCCTGCAATCTATATATGATGCACATGTAATAATGAGCATGTGTGCCATTGTGCAGGCTCCGAGCATGGGGAAAAAATGAAATGTTGCCAATCCCCACAGTGCAAAATAAAAATGTAGAGAAAAAAACGTAATTCCATCATTGTTTTGGTAGGTTTTTGCTTTTACGTTATTCAGTGCCTAGTAAAAGTGATCCGTGAACATAATTCTCCGGGTCAGTATGACTGCAGCAATACCCAACTTTTTGATTTGAACATTTTTGGTTTGTGAATGTAATACCATTTTTTAAAACACATATGATTTTTATTTTTGCTCTTCTTTGGTCTTCTGCAGAATATCCTGAAATGGTGCCTTGAAAAATAACAGTGTAGTTATGGCGCTCCTCGAATAAAAATATCTGTCTATGTTGAGCCCCGGATTAAATACTTATCCTTCACTCTGCTCCCTGCACAAAATTTAACACTCATGTTCGCTCTTATGGTACATTGCTTCATTACAGTTCATTCTTATAAACTACTAGATGGTGGCCCGATTCTAACGCATCGGGTATTCTAGAATATGTATGTTTGTATGTACTGTATATAGCAGCCACATAGCATCTAGCAGAGGCCACGTAGTATATAGGAGCCATGTAGTATATAGCAGACAAATACTACGTGGCCTGTGCTATATACTATGTGGCTGCTACATACATACATACATACATACATACATACATACATATTGTAGAATACCCGATGCGTTAATACAGGCCACGCAATATATAACAGTGGCCACACAGTATATAACACAGCCCAAACAGTATATAACACAGCCCACGTACTATATAAGACAGCCCACGCAGTATATAGCAGCCACGCAGTATATAACACAGGCCACGCAGTATATAACACTGCCCACGTAATATATAGCACAGCCCACGCAGTACAAAACACAGGCCACATAGTATCTAACACTGGCCACATAGTATACAGCAGCCACACAGTATATAACACAGCCCACATAGTATACAGCAGTGTGCGCACCATATCCCTGTTGAAAAAAATAATTAAAATAAAAAATAGTTATATTCTCACCCGCTGGGATCCAGCAAAGCTCTGGCGATGGGCGCGCCGCTGCCGCCATCTTCCGTTCCCAGGATGCATTGCGAAATTACCCAGATGACTTAGCGGTCTCGCGAGACCGCTAAGTCTTCTGGGTAATTTCGCAATGCATCTCTGGGAACGGAAGCTGGTGGCAGCCGCGCGCGCCTCGACAGAAGGTGAGAATAGCAGGGTTTTTTTTATTATTATTTTTAACATTAGATCTTTTTACTATTGATGCTGCATAGGCAGCATCATTAGTAATAAGTTGGGGACACACAGGGTTAATAGCAGCGATAACGGAGTGCGTTACCCACAGCATAACGCGGTCCGTTACCTCTGACATTAACCCTGTGTGAGCGGTGATTGGAGGGGAGTATGTGGGCGCCGGGCACTGACTGTAGGGGAGTAAGGAGGGACTAATCGGACTGTGCCCTGTTGTGATTCGGTTCGTGGGCTCCCCCGGTGGTCTCTTGTGGTACTGGTGTCCTGCAAGCTTTGCCTTCTCAGTTCACCTGTTCCTATCAGGATGTGGGAGTATCCTATTTAACCTTGCTCCTCAGTCATTCTAATGCTGGCCATCAATGTATCCAGAGTGATTCTGTTGCATGTTCCTGCTCCCAGTTTTCTGCTCAGCTAAGTTGGACACTTTAGTCCTTAAGTCTATTTTTGTATGTTTTATCCAGTTTGCACTTATGTGAATCTCTGCAGCTGGAAGCTCTTGTTGGGCTGAAATTACCACTCCAGTGGCATGAGTTGTCACATGAGTTAAGGTAATTTCAGGATGGTGTTTTGAAGGGTTTTGCAGCTGACCGCGAAGTCCTCTGTTGTATCTTTCTGCTATTTAGTTAGCGGGCCTCTCTGTGCTAAATCTGCTTTCATACTACGTGTGTCTTTTCATCTGCTCTCACCGTTATTATATGTGGGGGGCTGCTATCTCCTGTGGGGACATTCTCTGGAGGCAAGCCAGGACTGTGTTTTCTTCTACCAGGGGTAGTTAGTTCTCCGGCTGGCGCGCGGCATCTAGAGACAACGCAGGAATGCCCCCTGGCTACTTCTAGTGTGGTGTGTAGGTTTAGCATCGCGGTCAGCTCTAGTTTCCATCACCCGAGAGCTTGTCCGTTTATTCTATGCTTCTGATGTTTCCTTGCCATTGGAAACCATAACAGTATGGCCAGCCAAAATGTTTAATCTATAGGCTGAAGCAGGAGAGAAAAGGAACTGTGTGAAACCTTTTTTTTTTTTTTTTTTTCCCCTTCCTCTGAAGTTGCTCTCCAGCTCTAATTGCAGTCTCTTGTTTTCCTCTCCTCTTAACCCCTGAATGGCTCAGACTTTATCTGTTGAAATATGGATCCCCAGAGTCTGGCTACCAATTTGAATAATCTTGCCTCTAAAGTTCAGAATATACAAGATTTTTTGTTACATGCTCCTCGGTCTGAACCTAAAATTCCTATACCGGAGTTTTTTTCTGGAGATCGATCTTGTTTTCTAAATTTTAAATACAATTGTAAATTGTTTCTTTCGCTGAGATCTCATTCTGCTGGAGATCCTGCCCAGCAAGTAAAAATTGTTATTTCTTTACTGCGGGGTGACCCCCAAAATTGGGCATTTTCATTGACACCAGGGGATCCTGCGTTGCTCAATGTGGATGCGTTTTTTCTGGCTTTGGGGTTGCTTTATGAGGAACCAAATTTGGAGATTCAGGCTGAGAAAGCCCTAATAGCCCTCTCTCAGGGGCAAGATGAAGCCGAAATATATTGCCAAAAATTTCGAAAATGGTCTGTGCTTACTCAGTGGAATGAGTGCGCTCTGGCGGCAATTTTCAGAGAAGGTCTCTCTGATGCTGTAAAAGACGTCATGGTGGGGTTTCCTGCGCCTACTGGTCTGAATGAGTCCATGACAATGGCAATTCAGATTGATCGGCGTTTACGGGAACGCAAACCTGTGCACCAGTTGGCGGTGTCTTCTGAAGAGGCACCACAGAGTATGCAATGTGATAGCTTTCTGTCCAGAAGCGAACGACAGATTTATAGGCGCAAAAATCATTTGTGCTTCTATTGTGGAAATTCTACTCATGTTATATCAGCATGCTCTAAACGAACAAAGAAAGTTGATAAATCCTCTGCTATTGGCACTTTGCAGTCCAAGTTTATTTTGTCTGTAACTCTAATTTGTTCGTTATCTTCTATTGTTGCGGATGCGTATGTGGATTCTGGCGCCGCTTTGAGTCTTATGGATTGGTCCTTTGCCAGGCGCTGTGGGTTTGATCTAGAGCCTCTGGAAGTTCCTATACCTTTAAAGGGTATTGATTCTACACCATTGGCTAGTAATAAACCACAATACTGGACACAAGTGACTATGCGTATGACTCCAGACCATCAAGAGGTGATTCGCTTCCTTGTACTGTATAATCTACATGATGTGTTGGTGCTGGGATTGCCATGGTTGCAAACTCATAACCCAGTCCTTGACTGGAAAACAATGTCTGTACTAAGCTGGGGATGTCAGGGAAATCATGGGGACACATCTTTGGTCTCCATTGCTTCATCTATTCCCTCTGAAATTCCTGAGTTTTTGTCTGATTATCGTGAGGTTTTTGAGGAATCTACTCTTAATTCTCTTCCTCCTCACAGAGATTGCGATTGCGCCATAGATTTGATCCCTGGCAGTAAATTTCCTAAGGGTCGTCTATTCAATCTGTCTGTACCTGAACATGCTGCCATGCGAGAGTATATTAGGGAGTCCTTGGAAAAGGGACATATTCGTCCTTCTTCGTCTCCTCTTGGAGCGGGGTTCTTTTTCGTAGCTAAAAGCGATGGTTCTTTGAGACCTTGTATTGATTATAGACTCTTGAATAAGATCACAGTCAAGTATCAGTATCCTTTGCCATTGCTGACAGATTTATTTGCTCGCATTGAGGGGGCGAAGTGGTTCTCTAAGATTGATCTTCGCGGTGCGTATAATTTGGTGCGAATTAAGCAGGGGGATGAGTGGAAAACCGCATTTAATACGCCCGAGGGCCATTTTGAGTATTTGGTGATGCCTTTTGGTCTGTCAAATGCCCCTTCGGTCTTTCAGTCTTTTATGCACAATATTTTCCGTGAATATCTGGATAAATTTATGATTGTGTATTTGGACGAGGTCTTGATTTTTTCGGATGACTGGGAATCTCATGTTCAACAAGTTAGGAGGGTTTTTCAGGTTTTGCGGACCAATTCTCTGTTTGTTAAAGGTTCAAAGTGTGTTTTTGGGGTTCAGAAGATTTCTTTTTTGGGGTACATTTTTTCCCCCTCTTCTATTGAGATGGATCCTGTGAAGGTTCGGGCTATTTGTGACTGGACGCAACCGACTTCTCTTAAGGGCCTTCAGAAATTTTTGGGCTTTGCTAACTTTTATCGTCGATTCATAACTGGTTTTTCTAGCGTTGTCAGGCCTTTGACTGATTTGACTAAAAAGGGTGCTGATGTTGCAGATTGGTCTCCTGCTGCTGTGGAGACCTTTCGGGAGCTTAAGCGCCGTTTTTCTTCTGCTCCGGTGTTGTGCCAGCCTGATGTTTCTCTTCCTTTTCAGGTGGAAGTTGATGCTTCCGAGATCGGAGCGGGGGCGGTTTTGTCGCAGAAAAGTTCAGATTGTTCAGTGATGAGACCTTGTGCGTTCTTTTCTCGAAAATTTTCGCCCGCCGAGCGAAATTATGACGTCGGTAATCGGGAGCTTTTGGCGATGAAGTGGGCATTCGAGGAGTGGCGTCATTGGCTTGAGGGTGCTAAACATCAGGTGGTGGTCTTGACTGATCACAAAAATTTGATTTATCTTGAGTCGGCCAGACGTCTGAATCCTAGACAGGCGCGCTGGTCGTTGTTTTTCTCCCGGTTTAATTTTGTGGTTTCGTATCTGCCAGGTACTAAGAATGTGAAGGCGGATGCCCTTTCTAGGAGTTTTGAACCTGATTCCCCTGGTGATTCTAAACCTACGGGTATACTTAAGGATGGGGTGATATTGTCTGCTGTCTTCCCAGACCTGCGACGTGCTTTACAAGAGTTTCAGGCGGATCGGCCTGATCGTTGTCCGCCTGGTAGATTGTTTGTGCCGGATGAGTGGACCAATAGAGTCATCTCGGAGGTTCATTCTTCTGCGTTGGCAGGTCATCCGGGAATTTTTAGTACCAGAGATTTGGTGGCTAGGTCCTTCTGGTGGCCTTCCCTGTCTCGGGACGTGCGTACTTTTGTGCAGTCTTGCGATGTTTGTGCTCGGGCCAAGCCTTGTTGTTCTCGGGCTAGTGGGTTGTTGTTGCCCTTGCCTGTTCCTAAGAGGCCTTGGACACACATCTCTATGGATTTTATTTCTGATCTCCCTGTTTCTCAGAAGATGTCCGTCATTTGGGTGGTGTGTGACCGCTTTTCTAAGATGGTTCATTTGGTGCCCTTGCCCAAGCTGCCTTCCTCATCTGAGTTGGTGCCCCTGTTTTTTCAGAATGTGGTTTGGCTGCATGGTATTCCGGAGAATATCGTTTCCGACAGGGGATCCCAGTTTGTGTCCAGATTTTGGCGGGCGTTTTGTGCCAGGATGGGCATTGATTTGTCTTTTTCGTCTGCATTTCATCCCCAGACAAATGGCCAGACGGAACGTACTAATCAGACCTTGGAGACTTATTTGAGGTGTTTCGTGTCTGCTGATCAGGATGACTGGGTCTCCTTTTTGCCGTTGGCTGAGTTTGCCCTTAATAATCGGGCCAGTTCTGCCACTTTGGTCTCCCTTTCTTTTGCAATTCAGGGTTCCATCCTCGTTTTTCATCTGGTCAGGTGGAGTCTTCGGATTGTCCTGGAGTGGATACCATGGTGGATAGGTTGCATCGTATTTGGGGGCAGGTGGTGGACAATTTGGAGTTGTCCCAGGAGAGGACTCAACGTTTTGCTAATCGCCATCGTCGTGTTGGTCCTCGTCTTCGTGTTGGGGACTTGGTGTGGTTGTCCTCCCGTTTTGTCCCTATGAGGGTCTCTTCTCCTAAGTTTAAGCCTCGGTTCATCGGTCCTTATAAGATTTTGGAAATTCTTAACCCTGTGTCTTTTCGTTTGGACCTCCCAGCATCCTTTGCTATCCATAGTGTCTTCCATCGGTCATTATTGCGGAGGTATGAGGTACCACTTGTGCCTTCTGTTGAGCCTCCTGCTCCTGTGCTGGTTGAGGGTGAATTGGAGTACGTGGTGGAGAAAATCTTGGACTCCCGTGTTTCCAGACGGAGACTTCAATATCTGGTGAAATGGAAGGGCTACGGTCAAGAGGATAATTCTTGGGTTACAGCTTCTGATGGTCATGCTTCTGATTTGGTCCGTGCCTTTCATAGGGCTCATCCAGATCGCCCTGGTGGTTCTTGTGAGGGTTCGGTGCCCCCTCCTTAAGGGGGGGGGTACTGTTGTGATTCGGTTCGTGGGCTCCCCCGGTGGTCTCTTGTGGTACTGGTGTCCTGCAAGCTTTGCCTTCTCAGTTCACCTGTTCCTATCAGGATGTGGGAGTATCCTATTTAACCTTGCTCCTCAGTCATTCTAATGCTGGCCATCAATGTATCCAGAGTGATTCTGTTGCATGTTCCTGCTCCCAGTTTTCTGCTCAGCTAAGTTGGACACTTTAGTCCTTAAGTCTATTTTTGTATGTTTTGTCCAGTTTGCACTTATGTGAATCTCTGCAGCTGGAAGCTCTTGTTGGGCTGAAATTACCACTCCAGTGGCATGAGTTGTCACATGAGTTAAGGTAATTTCAGGATGGTGTTTTGAAGGGTTTTGCAGCTGACCGCGAAGTCCTCTGTTGTATCTTTCTGCTATTTAGTTAGCGGGCCTCTCTGTGCTAAATCTGCTTTCATACTACGTGTGTCTTTTCATCTGCTCTCACCGTTATTATATGTGGGGGGCTGCTATCTCCTGTGGGGACATTCTCTGGAGGCAAGCCAGGACTGTGTTTTCTTCTACCAGGGGTAGTTAGTTCTCCGGCTGGCGCGCGGCATCTAGAGACAACGCAGGAATGCCCCCTGGCTACTTCTAGTGTGGTGTGTAGGTTTAGCATCGCGGTCAGCTCTAGTTTCCATCACCCGAGAGCTTGTCCGTTTATTCTATGCTTCTGATGTTTCCTTGCCATTGGAAACCATAACAGTGCCCGTCGCTGATTGGTCGTGGCAGCCATGACAGGCAGCTGGCGAGACCAATCAGCGATGCGGGATTTCCGTTACGGAAGTTGAGGACAGAAAGACGGAAGCACCCCTTAGACAATTATGTATATATATATTTTTTTTTTTCCTCTATATATATATATTTGCCACATCGTCCTCCCAAATTACAAATGCCACACCGTCACCACTTAAAAAGTACAACGTCCACACAGTCCTCCCTTATGAACTATAAACTCCATACTGTCTGTATTATGAAATAAACCACCATAGCGTCATCCCTCATGAACTATAACTGCCACACTTTGTTCCCTTACAAAATGTAATCAACACAATGTTCCCCTTATTAACTATAACCACCATACTGTCCTACATTATGAACTATAATTACAACACTGTCCTCCCTTATGAACTATAACTCCACACTGTAACTCTTAGGCATTATAATCACCACATTGTACCCCCTTATGAACTAAAGCAGCCACACTGTTCCCCTTTTGAATTATGGCCTCTACAATGTCCCCACTTCATCCTGTCCTCTCTCCACTGTTTCTTCTCATACTGTCACAATCTACAGTCCCAAATCACACTTTCTCCACCACGGTGTATCGTAATGTTAACCTTCCCCACCTTTCCACATTAAAAGTTTCTGTTATATCTTCAGTTCCAGTGCAGATTGCTTACTTTCCCCCCTGTCTTTGCCAACCGTGCAGCACAATAATGCTTTTAGCGGACTAAGGATCTTGGAATACAGCTGTATGTTACTTCTTCTGACGCTTTGGCACTAATAGCTTTGAGTTCATAAGATACACAAGATAAGTTACTAGTCAGCCTGTTACCATTTCTCTGAGCTGGTTGTCAGTTTAACAACTGGTTCGGAGAACTGATAAGAACCAGCTTGTACATAGGAGCAGTGTTAAAATAGTTATATTCTTGTACATAGGAGCAGTATTATAGTAGTTATATTCTTGTACATAGGGGCAGTATTATAGTAGTTATATTCTTGTACATAGGGGCAGTATTATAGTAGTTATATTCTTGTATGTAGGAGCGGTATTATAGTAGTTATATTCTTGTACATAGGAGCAGTATTATAGTAGTTATATTCTTATACATAGAGGCAGTATTATAGTAGTTATATTCTTGTACATAGGGGCAGTATTATAGTAGTTATATTCTTGTACATAGGAGCAGTATTATAGTAGTTATATTCTTATACATAGGGGCAGTATTATAGTAGTTATATTCTCGTACATAGGGGCAGTATTACAGTAGTTATGTTCCTGTACATAGGGGCAGTATTATAGTAGTTATATTCTTTTACATAGGAGCAGTATTATAGTAGTTATATTATTGTACATAAGAGTAGTATTATAGCAGTTATATTCCTGTAAATAGGGGCAGTATTATAGTAGTTATATTCTTGTACATAGAGGCAGTATTATAGTAAATATATTCTTGTACATAGGGGCAGTATTATAGTAGTTATATTCTTGTACATAGGAGCAGTATTATAGTAGTTATATTCTTGTACATAGGGGCAGTATTATAGTAGTTATATTCTTGTACATAGGAGCAGTATTATAGTAGTTATACTCTTATACATAGGGGCAGTATTATAGTAGTTATATTCTCGTACATAGGGGCAGTATTACAGTAGTTATATTCTTGTACATAGGAGCAGTATTATAGTAGTTATATTCTTGTACATAGTAGCAGTATTATAGTAGTTATATTCTTGTACATAGGAGCAGTATTATAGTAGTTATATTCTCGTACATAGGGGCAGTATTATAGTAGTTATATTCTTGTACATAGGTGCAGTATTATAGTAGTTATATTCTCGTACATAGGGGCAGTATTACAGTAGTTATATTCTTGTACATGGGGGCAGTATTATAGTAATATTTATAGGTATCATTTTTTCATTTTTCAGACCTATATGTGAAGGACCTTTTTAGTGCGACATTGATCCATTAACCAGATACGCAATCAGAGCAGTTTTCTCCTTGAACTCTTTTTTTTGTCAGCTCAGATATAAAGTGTTTCTCAGCAGGGGGGTGACAATGAGTATAGTAGAAAGCTTGCCATATGGATAAAGAATATAAATTGTGAGGATACATGTAGAAAACTTGTACTTTGATGTATTATCAGTTGCCGGTTTAATGGTCCTTCTGGGTCGACGAATGTGACAATAGAAGTTGACAGTGGCAGGTTTTGGTTGGAGGTTTCAACGGTCCATGATCTATTTGTAAGATAGAAACCACCGGAGACTAGATGGAGGTGGACATGACTTGGGGATGGGTGGACCGAGAACTCCTGCAGCTTTTGTTTGTATTGCGGTGTAGATTTTAAACAAGAGTGTTGTTGCTTTAAGAGGAAGTTTAGATGTTTGTGCCTGGTGTATTACTGTGAGGAGGGTGGGGCTTATATAGGGGAGGCAACTCTGACTTTCCCTCTTTCTCTCACAGGATGGACAGGATGAAACATTACCCGCCCTCCCGCCCTGTTTATAATCTTTGTCCTTAAACTTTTTAATTATTGCTTGTATAATGATAAATGTTTTATTGTATTTTTGAATTTGTCATTGTATATCTTGTACCATGTTCAATTGTATATTGGCTATAAAGAGTTATTATTTGTGGTAACCTTCTAAGCCCAAGGGAAGGGCAATCCTTCAGCCATGGTTCCCTGGAGGTTTCCTCCACAGGGGGTTTTTCCTCTCCTGAGCGCTGTAGGATGACTCTTTGTGAGTCGGGGGTTTGCCAAGTTTAGTCCCATTAATGCTTTTGCAGGGACTTCTAGTTTTTAAGTTTACAAAAATGATTTAATTATTTATAAAAAAAAAAAAAAAAGGTGTCAAATGAGACTTGGAATATTTAACCCGTCACGGCTTTGTGGTTTAGGAGTCAGGTGGAAGTTGCAGACAAGTTAAGGTGGACTCATTTTAACTAATAGAGGATGTAAAACCTCATGGTGGTGAGCAGGCTCGGCTTTGGTGGCCAGCCTCAAGGACGTTGTAATGGTAACATCAATCAGGGGCGGGCACAGTGGTTAAGCACAGGAGTGAGGATAATAGGGTCATTGGTGCCCTGAAAGTTTACTGGCTCTGCTTGAATGGCAAGCCAGTGCGTGCCACCCCTTTATGGCTGTCTGTCCTGGTGCTGTATGTCAGACAGATGGGGATATCGCAGTACTTGTGAATCCCAATGTACTAGCACTCCACCTGACTCCTACTGTGATTATTTAATCCTGTGATTTGAATAAAAGCTGTGGCCATTTTGACAACCAAAATAATGTGTTTTGTGTATTTATTTTAGTACCTAGGTTTACAGTAGTTATGGTGGTTTTAAGAAGGAGTGGGGTCCATCCCATATCCAGAAGTCATGTAATAACTTAATCTTCCTGCACTTGTTACAACTTTTCTCTCATTCAAAATTTTCTTATAAAGATATTGGTCGTGCCGAGAGCAATGGACAGCTGGTGTGCCACCACCACCACCCTGATAACAAACCCCGATCATCGCCATCCAGCTTTCCATTCAGTAGACAGTCAGGTCAGATTGCCCCTCGTTACGTCCCCTAATAATCGTACAGCTCTTCGTTGTCAGTAGTTCAGAGATTTACAGCTGGCAGCTCCTCTTTCCGTCAGCAGATCTCTGCCCAGAGGACACTTTGTCCACAATTTCATTTCGGAGATAATTTAGAGGATGAGCTGCAACGATCTGCACTTGTTAGAAAACAGCGCGTTGTGTAAACTGGAGGAAATAAAAACTCAGATGTTTGAATATTTGATAATTAACTTTACATTCTGTTCTCTGAACCTTTCTCTACCTTCATTAAAAAAAAAAAAGCCCGCAAGACTGTGCTCGATAATTGCATCCGCTAACAGATGTCAAATTGTTGCTATTTTGAAAATTAAAAATTTTCGGAGGTGATTTACTTTTTTTTCTGGCATTTAATTGTAATTTGTTAATGGAAGTGCTGAGCAGGATCTAATGTCGTGGACTCGAGGCACAACATTTTTAAGGTGAGAAGACGTAAAGAAGAAATAATAAGCTGCCTAAAAGCAAAAAATCTCAACTAGACATTTTGTTTGAATTTTAAAATAACTCTGAAAAATTGCATAAATAAAATGGAAATTTAATAAAAACCGTCAAACGGGCTGGAAAATCTCTTACAGATTTTATTATTACTGAACACTGTAAACTAGTGATGAGTGAACCTGAACAGTAAAGGTCTGCACCGAACATCTACTGTCGGGTATGGCCCCCGAATATGGACTTCTCCAGGAAGTCCGTGTTACTGTTCGAGCATAACAGTGCAAGAAACACCGGTGGCTCTGATCGGCGGTAAGATCATTAGCTGCTGTTCATCTGACAGCCCACAGCTGTGACTGGCGGTAAAAACTAAACTAATGTTTACAATTCTCTCCCCAGTTTAATCAAATCAAGAAAATAATCAAGAAAAGATTACCCATTTTATATGAGGATAACACACTAATGAGCATATTTGTCACGCTCACGCCCAGACTGGTAGGCGCGGGCGTGCGGGGGGGGTGGCCCCACTGGACCACAGACCAAACTTCCCTGGAAGGGGCGTAACTGAGTAGCTTCCTAGGTGTTTGCTGGAGCCTCTGATGGTGAGGTCAGACTTGTGCAATAGGAAGCTACCAGGTACCACTCCAGGGTGGAGTCGGACTGTGGATGCTGATCCCACCGGGGAACGGAACATAGACAGGTGAACAGGCACGGCTGGGACACAGGCAGGCAGACGGGTACAACAGGAACACTGTCAGGCAGGCGGTCACGGCTGGCTCTCTGGTAGGCAAGCAGGTACACTGGAAGTAGCAGTAGGGACCGGTCTGCAGGCAGGTATGTAGAACAGGTAAGAACCTGTTCAGACACAAGGACTTAAGAATAGGTAGATAAAGACCGCAAGAGCGGATCCAGAGCGAAAGCACAGGAGCTAGAGCCAAGAACAGAAACGCAGGAGGAGGAGCCAAGAGCAGGAGGCAGAGCCAAGCACAGAAACGCAGGAGGCGGAGCCAAGAGCTGGAGGCGGAGCCAAGAGCAGAAACTCAGGAGGCGGAGCCAATAGCTGGAGACGGAGCCAAGCGCAGAACCACAGGAGGTGGAGCCAAGAGCTGGAGGCGGAGCCAAGTGCAGAAACGCAGGAGGCGGAGCCAAGTGCAGAAATGCAGGAGGCGGAGCCAAGAGCTGGAGGCGGAGCCAAGTGCAGAAACGCAGGAGGCGGAGCCAAGTGCAGAAACTCAGGAGGCGGAGCCAAGAGCTGGAGGCGGGGCCAAGTGCAGAAACTCAGGAGGCGGAGCCAAGAGCGGGAGAAGTAGAACCGCAAGGAGCGGAGCCAGGTAGAACCGCAAGGAGTGGAGCCAGGTAGAACTGCAAGGAGCGGAGCCAGGTAGAACCGCAAGGAGTGGAGCTAGGTAGAACCGCAAGGAGCGGAGCCAGGTAGAACCGCAAGGAGCGGAGCCAGGTAGAACCGCAAGGAGTGGAGCCAGGTAGAACCGCAAGGAGCGGAGCCAGGTAGAACCACAAGGAGCGGAGCCGCAGAGCGAGAGCTGAGCGGAGCCGCAGGGCAGGGCCACAGAGTGCTGAGCAAAGTCAGTACAGAGCAAAGTGCAGAGCAAAGCTACAGAGAGCAGAGCTGAGAGCAAAGACACAGAGTGCGGGGCTGAGAGCAGAGCAAAGTCAGAGTGCAGAGCTGAGAGCAAAACCACAGAGTGCAGAGCAAGGTCACAGAATGCAGAGCAAGGAGCAAAGTAAGGTTGCAGAGAGCGGAGCCGAAAGCAGAGCAAAACAAGACACAGAGGGCAGAGCAGGGCAAAGCAAGACACAGAGTACGCACAGCAGAAAAAGCAAACCAAGACAGGGATATAAACGGACACAGGAACGGGACTAGACTAAGACAGAGTCAGGAACGAGACGAGACACAAAGACATGGACACAAGCCAGGGTACGACGCCGACACAAGCCAGGGTACGACGCCCCTCTGGGTGGCAGACATAGGCCAGGGTAAAACGCCCCTCTTGGTGGCAGACATAGGCCAGGGTACTAAGCCCCTCTGGGTGGCTACACAGGACACAGAGTAAGCGAGACAGGGCCTGGCACCTCAGCAGCTAAGAACTGACTGAGGGAGTAAGTTGCACAGGCCCCCACAAATGGGTGGGGATGTCTTAAATACAGGAAGCCTCATGGTGATTGGCCAGGGACACCTTAGCAAGGTGCACACAGTCTCTATAAGAAACAGGAGTAGCCGGCGCCGCCCCCCTAAGCACACAGACAGAGCATGCACAGAGCAAGCAGCAGACATGAGGCACACAGCATGGAGCCGGCAGCAGAGAGAAGTCACAACAAGGCCCAGAGAAGTAAGTGAGTTTGAGTGTAATGCAGGTGGGGGATGGGAGGCCATGCAGTGATGCCAGCAGAGTTGTTACAATATTGAAGGATGGAATTAATGTAGTAGCGAGAAGGGCACAAACTATTGGAGATATAATTGCCCCTAATTCGGTTTTGCCTAAGTCTAGGTCCAACACATGGCTTGATTGCAAGGGCTTTTATAAATGCGGTACTGCAGCTTGTAGTACGTGTGCACATGCGCAGTTGGGTAACACTTTTCAAAATTCCGAAAAAACTAAAAATTATAGCATAAATAGTTTTATTAATTGCCATACAAAAAATGTGGTGTATAAAATAGACTGTACAATATGTCAGGTATCCTATGTAGGATGTACGTCGCGGAAATTGAAAAAGCGCATAACGGAACATCTTAGGGATGTGAATAATTGCAATATAATAAACAGGAATGTTTCAATGGCAGCAAGACATTTCTACACAAAACATAATGGGGATACTACAACTTTTAAAGTGCATGGTATTGAGAAAATCTATACTCCTAATCGTGGAGGTGACATGAAGAGACGCTTACTCACTAGAGAAGCGTTTTGGATCTATAAACTTAATACTCGTTTTCCTGTAGGCCTAAATAAAAGAAACAAAATATTGTATAATTATTACTATTTTTTGTTATTGTTTTTAGTATTTTAAGATATTTGATATATGTGATTTCAGGACCTTCCCGTTAAATCATGTGACTAATGAGGGGTGTGTCATGGGTCTATGAACGCTATATGTGTAGTTTTCATTTCTGAAACAACATGGGCAAGAGTAAGACCTATATCGGTCGAAACGCGTTGCCATAACCTTTACAATCACCTGTTTGGTCCACCATTTGTAAGCATAATTTTTTAACCACGTTGTATTAATAAAGACATCACCTGTTTTACTGGAGCTGGAGTATCTACGTTTGTTTGGATTTGCTGCTGCTCGACGTCCAGGTCAGGACGAACTCTCGTGCTCCGTGCCTGTCGGTCTGGTTGGTGAGCTGGCTACGGCTTTTTTAGCCTTTTTTTATCTTGTGTTTGGTAAAAACTTTACCTCCGGTCACAGAGACATCGACTGATGAGAGAGTACTACTCTCATCAACCTACGCCCGCTGACACTAATAACAGCGAGGGCAGAAGCGGCTGATGGGAGTATTCATCAGCCAGCTCTTGCACTATAAATAAATTTTTTTTTAAAATGTTGTGGAGTCTGTTCTATTTGTGATAACCAGCCATAAAAAATTGACAGCTGGGGGCTGCAACCCTCAGCTGTCAGCTTTATCATAGCTGATTATCAAGAATAGAGTGGTCTGCATGCTGTTTTTTAAATTATGTAAATTTTCACAACCAGCCAAGCTAAAACAGACAGCTGGGGGCTGGTTTTCTCAGGATGGTAAGGGGCCATGGTTATTGGCCACCCCAGCCTAAAAATAGCAGCCCACAGGCACACTAGGAAAGGTGCATCTATTAGATGAACCAATTCTGACACTTTGTGTCATGTCGGACGCTGTTCAGACCAGGTCGTTCGACAGACAGCGGTAATTCCGCTTTTGACCACTATTTGCTCATTGGCATTGGCTAGATTTTATCTAGCTGGTCCGGGGTTAATTTACCTGATGCTCGGATTGGAAGCTGGGCCATGCCCATTGCCTTTAAATAGTTCTCCTGAACATTGGGCATCACCGATTATAGCTTCTGTCTTGTGCGTTGTTATCTCGGTCTGGAGTGGTGAGCTAGTAGTTGGAGTATAGTTGCTGGTGGTGTATTTCCCTTTGTCTTATTTACTCCTTCCTATATTTGTATTTATTTTGCCCTGCGCATTTATAGTGTATTCCTGAGTGACTGTGTTGTGGTGTATATTTTCCGTTATCCTTGTCTGTTCTAACTGTGGGTATTGGTGTATGATCTTTTCACTGGGTGGTGGGCGGTAGTTTCAGCCTAGGGTTGAAACCGGAGACAGGGTGAGGGTCGAGGCCTAGACATGCACACCATCAGTGTAAACTCTAGGTAGAGGGTCAGTCAGGATTTCCCTAGTCTGAGGGAAATTGCAGGGGCCTGGGTTATTAGCTCTTGCCCACCTAGTCTCCCCGTGACACTTTGCCCAGCTCTTCCCACATGCTCTATAGCAGTGGCAAGCGGGGTTCAGAATTGTGGGATTGATGTCACCTTTGTATTTTCAGATGACATCGAGCCCAGCAGTTAGTAATGAAGAGGCGTTTATAAGACACCTATGCATTACTAACCCCATAGTTATATGGCCAGTAAAAAAACACCCTGAATAAAGTCCTTTACTTGAAATAAAAATACACTGTTTTGCAAATGTATTTTAAAAAAATCAAACAGTTATTCTCATCTTATACTCATTCCATTGAAGCTCATGTCACCTGTAAAAAACAGAAAATAATAAACAGCAAAAAAAAAAACCTAATGCCCATTCCACTGAAGCCCCAGTCTCCTGTAAAAAAAATAAATAAAAATAAAAAGGATAAGGAAATATTTTTTTATATCCTTTCTTTCTTTCCTTACTTCCCTATTTCTTTATCCTTTTTTTTTTCTTCTCTTTCTTTCTTTGTAGTTCTTTCTGTTTCTTTCTTTCCACGCAGCAATGAAACATCTCTTCAGCCTAATGATCAGGGCTCCAATCTTGCATATGCAGGGAGCCTGGTTAACAGATGACTTCACTGGTGGAAGAAGAAAAATGTGGAATTCTCAGGTCTGTGATTTCCCCACTGCAGCACATCTGTTGTTTTTCATTCTTCGCATTGTATTAGAAAAGAAAAGACATAATTTTCCCCCGGAGGTGAGTTCCCCCCAAGAACGAGGCATTGTATATTGTGATTGTACAGTCAGAAATGCAGAGTGATGGGCACCAGGAACCCACAAAGTGACAAGACGCTAAAATCCATCACCGTAATCCAATTTCAGAATGAAGCCTCTGTTAGTTCAACTCTGGGAATTTTACCCTCAAGGCAAATTTCATGACTGTGATGTGCAGATCACTTTCCAGGGGTGAGATTATTTATACCATTCCCATAAAATGTATATTAACACCATGGGATCTAGATATATTACCATACAACTCATTTCATCTATACAAACCTATTGATATATGTGTAAATTGCCATACAGTAGAAGAGTGTTTTGCACCAAGGGAGCCCCGGGCTTCATAATACACAGCTGAGAAATGAACTAGGTGGGTGGTGGATATAGCCTCAACTAGACCAGTATGACCAGTATAACAGCCGCTGATGCCATTGCTCCAACCAGTTAGATTAAATGGCTTGTAAAGAATTAAAAGTAACGACGATAAGTGACCAATATATGACATTCCAATGGCATATGGATCATCCAACAGTGCAAAATAGATGGTGCCATTTTTTAAATAAAGGTTTTGCTACTGGGGCAATAATTAATTGAAAGAAGAGAAACTAAAAATATAACATTAAAAAATGTATCTAAACTATGAGAGCAGTGAGAAAGAAAACACATTAGTCTTTGGAGGAGTGATGTAGAAAAATATAAATACTGAAATATTGCCTCTATATAATACAATATAGCTACTATAATACTACCCCTATGTACAAAAATATGACTACTACAACACTGCCCCTATGTAAAAGAATATAACTACTATAATACTGTCCCTATGTACAAGAATGTAACTACTATAATACTGCCCCTATGTACAAGAATATAACTACTATAATACTGCCCCTATGTACAAGAATATAACTACTATAATACTGCCACTATGTACAAGAATATAACTACTATAATACTGCTCCTATGTACAAGAATATAATTACTATAATACTGCCCCCTATGCACAAGAATATAACTACTATAATACTGCTCCTATGTACAAGAATATAACTACTATAATACTGCCCCTATGTACAAGAATATAACTAATATAATAATGCCCCCTATGTACAAGAACATAACTACTATAATACTGCCTCCTATGTACAAGAATATAACTACTATAATACTGCCCCTATGTACAAGAATATAATTACTATAATACTGCTCCTATGTACAAGAATATATCTACTATAATACTGCCTCCTATGTACAAGAACATAACTACTATAATACTGCCTCCTATGTACAAGAATATAACTACTATAATACTGCCCCCTATGTACAAGAATATAATTTACTATAATACTGCTCCTATGTACAAGAATATATCTACTATAATACTGCCTCCTATGTACAAGAACATAACTACTATAATACTGCCCCCTATGTACAAGAATATAACTTCTATAATACTGCCCCTATGTACAAGAATATAACTACTATAACACTGCCGCTATGTACAAGAATATAACTACTATAATACTGCCCCTATGTACAAGAACATAACTACTATAATACTGCCTCCTATGTACAAGAATATAACTACTATAATACTGCTCCTATGTACAAGAATATAACTACTATAATACTGCCCCTATGTACAAGAATATAACTAATATAATAATGCCCCCTATGTACAAGAACATAACTACTATAATACTACCTCCTATGTACAAGAATATAACTACTATAATACTGCCCTTATGTACAAGAATATAATTTACTATAATACTGCTCCTATGTACAAGAATATATCTACTATAATACTGCCTCCTATGTACAAGAACATAACTACTATAATACTGCCTCCTATGTACAAGAATATAACTACTAGAATACTGCCTCCTATGTACAAGAATACACTGTGTGCAGAATTATTAGGCAAGTTGTATTTTAGAGGATTATTTTTATTATTGATCAACAACTATGTTCTGAATCAACCCAAAAGACTCATAAATATCAAAGCTTAATATTTTTGGAAGTTGGAGTGGGATTTTTTAGATTTGGCTATCTTAGGAGGATATCTGTTTGTGCAGGTAACTATTACTGTGCAGAATTATTAGGCAACTTAATAAAAACCAAATATATTCCCATCTCACTTGTTTATTTTCACCAGGTAAACCAATATTACTGCACAAAATTTAGAAATAAACATTTCTGACATGCAAAAACAAACCCCCCCCAAAAAAATTAGTGACCAATATAGCCACCTTTCTTTTTGATGACAGCAGCCTCCATCCACAGATTCTGTCAGTTGCTTGATCTGTTTACGATGAACATTGCGTGCAGCAGCCACCACAGCTTCCCAGACACTGTTCCGAGAGGTGGACTGCTTTCCCTCCCTGTAGATCTCACATTTTATGAGGGACCACAGGTTCTCTATGGGGTTCAGATCAGGTGAACAAGGGGGCCATGTCATTATTTTTTCTTCTTTGAGACCTTTACTGGCCAGCCACGCTGTGGAGTAGTTGGAGGCATGTGATGGATCATTGTCCTGCATGAAAATCATGTTTTTCTTGAACGATACCGACTTCTTCCTGTACCACTGCTTGAAGAAGTTGTCTTCCAGAAACTGGCAGTAGGTCTGGGAGTTGAGCTTCACTCCATACTCAACCCGAAAAGGTCCCACAAGTTCATCTTTGATGATCCCAGCCCATACCAGTACCCCACCTCCACCTTGCTGGCATCTGAGTCGGAGTGGAGCTCTCTGCCCTTTACTGATCCAGCCTCTGGCCCATCCATCCGGCCCATGAAGAGTCACTCTCATTTCATCAGCCCATAAAACCTTTGAAAAGTCAGTCTGAAGATATTTCTTGGCCCAGTCTTGACGTTTTATCTTATGTTTCTTGTTCAAAGGTGGTCGTTTTTCAGCCTTCCTTACCTTGGCCATGTCCCTGAGTATCGCACACCTTGTGCTTTTTGTTACTCCAGTAACGTTGCAGCTCTGAAATATGGCAAAACTGGTGGCAAATGGCATCTTGGCAGCTTCACGCTTTATTTTCCTCAATTCATGGGCAGTTATTATGTGCCTTTTTGCCCAACACGCTTCTTGCGTCCCTGTTGGCTATTTGCCATGAAACGCTTGATTGTTCGGTGATCACGCTTCCAAAGTTTAGCAATTTCAAGACTGCTGCATCCCTCTCCAAGGCATCTCACAATGTTGGACTTTTCAGAGCCCGTCAAGTCTCTCTTCTGACCCATTTTGCCAAAGGAAAGGAAGTTGCCTAATAATTAGGCACACCTTTTATAGGGTTTTGATGTCATTAGACAACACCCCTCCTCATTACAGAGATGCACATCACCTGATTTACTTAATTGGTAGTTGGCTCTCAAGCCTGAACAGCTTGGAGTAGGACAACATGTATAAGAAGTATCATGTGATCAAAATACAACTTGCCTAATAATTCTTCCTATGTACAAGAATATAACTATGTAAAGGAATATAACTACTATAATACTGCCCCCTATGTACAAGAATATAACTACTAGAATACTGCCCCCTATGTACAAGAATATAACTACTATAATACTGCTCCTATATACAAGAATATAACTACTATAATACTGCCCCTATGTACAAGAATATAACTACTATAATACTGCCCCTATGTACAAGAATATAACTACTATAATACTGCTCCTATGTACAAGAATATAACTACTATAATACTGCCCCTATGTACAAGAATATAACTACTATAATACTGCCCCTATGTACAAGAATATAACTACTATAATACTGCCCCCTATGTACAAGAATATACTGTAACTACTATAATACTACCCCCTATGTACAAGAATATAACTACTATAATACTGCCCCCTATGTACAAGAATATAACTACTATAATACAGCCCCTATGTACAAGAATATAACTACTATAATACTGCCCCCTATGTACAAGAATATAACTACTATAATACTGCCCCTATAATATACAAGATCCCAAAAACATAGCGACAATCTGGGAGAATACACAAAGAAATAGTGAACCCCCAGAGAAATTGGATCCGCTCCACCAATATATGTAAACCCGGAGAACAAGGAGCAAAGCACGGAATTATATATAAACAATTTATTTTATTGATACAAACATTAAAACATAATTATCAGTAATAAGTCAAAGTACAAACGTTTCCAATAAATGAGTGAAGGGAAAACCACCTCCCCACAAACCCCTCACAATCCGTGGGCAATGGCCCAGGTAAAATAAGGTCCCTGCGGAGATATTGCATAAATAAGCCCATGTAAGTATAAAAGCGCTGTGTGCCTTAAGTCATACATCGCTAGCACGCTAGCATAGGGGTAACATAACACGTCATGCAGGCATTCAGGGCATGTTCGCAGGAGGAGCAGTATGCTTACCACAGGAGAGGTGAGAAGGGAAGGGCACAGCCAGAGAGCAACCCCCGACGCACGTTTCGCAGCACTAAAACGCTGCTTTCTCAAGAGGATGACAAATAAGGGTGAACAGGACCTTAAAATAGCCCCCGACCCCGGTCACATGGGAGTGACCGGCCAATGATGGTGGCGCTAGCGGCGCATGCGCACTATGACAGCAAGGTCCCGGCATGGAGACAGGGCGTCAGCCGAAGCGCGCAGGCGCCGGGAATGAATCCCGGAGAGAGCGCACCAGGTGAATAGACGCCCGCCCACATGCCAGAGCCGGCCATACACAGCGCGATGCGCACGGCCACACAGGGAGCAGGCTGCCAAGGTACATACATAGCGGATAACATGCTCATACATTGTAAGGACATCAATAAATGTATAAGATGAACATAAATATAGTGCTGTATACAAAATAAGGTTGCAGCATATATAACAGATCCGCTCATTTGATGGACAGCCAGTTCATGTTCAAGTGCTCATTGGTGGATGGCAGAAGTGTTGCTCACCAAAGTCCATAAAGGATGGAAGGAGTCAAAATAAGGCCCATGGAACAATATACTGATAATAAAAAACAAAGAATAAAACCAATTAAAAACAACAAACTAATAACAAATCTGGCTGGCATGGCAGAGACCCAGAAATAGAGAAGCAGGAGGAAGAGTTAAACCAAACGATACATTGAATTATAAATAGGGAGCAAAACTCAGGGATTCGTTCTGGCCTTTAGGAGTCAGAGTGTCTAATAAGGCAATCCATCTGGTTTCGATCTGTGCCAAACGTTTCTTATTGTCTCCACCCCTGATGCCCAGATGGAGTGCATCAATACCCCTTACCGAGAATAATCTGGCATTACAGTTGTGGTGTAACCTAAAATGACGAGGAATCGTCTTAAGATCTTGTATAGTGGGAGCTGTCTTGGCCGCGCCAATGTCCCGCACGTGCTCCCGTATGCGAACTCGAAGTTCACGAGTGGTAAGACCAACGTATACCTTTGGACACGGACAAGTTGCATAGTAAATAACATTAGTAGTACCGCAGGTTATACGTTGTTTTATTTGGAATTCTCTGGAGCCATCACTCGAAACAAAGTTCGAACAGCGCAGGACATTGGCGCAGGCAAGACAGCGCCCACATGGAAAAGAGCCAGGGCGAGAGCCACCAGAACAAAGACAATTCGTAAGGGTAGGAACATAATGGCTCCTGACCAGAAAGTCACTGAGATTTTTACACCTTTTTGGGGTCATGAGAGGGAGATTGCCCAGGGAGGCAGCCAGGGCAGGCTCAGTTTGAAGAACAGACCAATGTTTTATAAGGATGGAACACATATTTTCCCACTCGTGATTATAGGTGGAAATAAATCTAATGGGTGCGTTACCACCAGCAGCAGGACGCCGTTTGTTAGAATATAACAAGTGGCTCCGGGGGGTCCGTCTAGCACGGTCATAGCCAGTTTTGACAGACCTCCGACTGTAGCCACGAGCCATAAACCTTTGTTTTAAATCATCAGCCTGACATTCGAATCTAACCTCGGAAGAGCAAATTCGCCGCATCCTGAGGAACTGTCCGGGACGGCCCTAATGGTGGCTGGATAATGTGCAGAGGAGGCGTGCAATAAAGAATTAACAGAAGTGGGTTTCCTAAAGACATCCGTCTGGACACGCCGGTCAGAATCGACCTCCAGTCGGATGTCAAGGAAATCAATAGCAACCATATAAAAGGTATATGTAAGACGTATATTGCACGAATTACTATTCAAACTCCTCATGAAATCCTCGAGCTGGTGGACGGACCCCCCCCACAAAAAAAAAATGTCGTCAATATAGCGATACCAGCACAGCACATGGGCAGCGGACGGTGGGCCTCCGTCGCCAACTATGTACAAGAATTTAACTACTATAACACTGTCCCCATGTGCAAGAATATAACTACTATAATACTGTCCCCTATGTACAAGAATATAACTACTATAATACTGCTCCTATGTACAAGAATATAACTACTATAATACTGCCTCCTATGTACAAGAATATAACTACTATAACACTGCCCCTATGTGCAAGAATATAACTACTATAATACTGCACCTATGTACAAGAATATAACTACTAGAATACTGCTATGTACAAGAATATAACTACTATAATACTGCTCCTATGTACAAGAATATAACTACTATAATACTGACCCCTATGTACAAGAATATAACTACTATAATACTGCACCTATGTACAAGAATATAACTACTATAATACTGCTCCTATGTACAAGAATATAACTACTATAATACTGCCCCTATGTACAAGAATATAACTATTATAACACTGCTCCTATGTACAAGAATATAACTACTATAATACTGCCCCCTATGTACAAGAATATAACTACTATAATACTGCCTCCTATGTACAAGAATATAACTACTATAATACTGCTCCTATGTACAAGAATATAACTACTATAATACTGCTCCCTATGTACAAGAATATAACTACTATAATACTTCTCCTATGTACAAGAATATAACTACTATAATACTGCTCCTATGTACAAGAATATAACTACTATAACACTGCACCTATGTACAAGGATATAGCTACTATAATACTGCCCCTATGTACAAGAATATAACTACTATAATACTGCTCCCTATGTACAAGACTATAACTACTATAATACTGACCCTATGTACAAGAATATAACTACTATAATACTGCTCCTATGTACAAGAATATAACTACTATAATACTGATCCCACCTTCATGACAATGATCATTATATGTATTTTAAACAACCAAAACTTATTCTAAACTTCTTTATCAGTTAAAGTTTTAATTCCTATGTAATTTTTGTCTTTTTCTTTTCCTGCTCGGTGGTTTGCTGTCTATGCCTGAAGTATTGCTGATTAATAGGGATTAAATAGCTGACAGAATTATCATTTCCTAAGACCGGCAAGCAGTGAGAATGATGAGAAAATATGCAGATTTGTATGCATACAACTCGCAGAATGGATAAGAAATGAACATTCATTTCGAGGGCTCAGAAGATGCACTAACCTCCCATGGTTTGTATTTCAGACCAGCAGGCGGCTTCGTGCCAGTGATGAATGTTCAGGTCACACAACGATTTACATTTTCTTTTAGCAGAAAAGCCAAAAATAAAGCAGAAGTTTGTGAAATCAATAAATATTCAGGTTAGTGGGTTCTTTTCATGGATCTGGGGTGTAGAAATTGCTTTTGTTTTTTTTTGTTTTTTTTTAAATGTAGCAATTTTGCTTTATATCTTTATTATCTGAGCCATTGCCCCCCAGTGACCTCGGAAATAAAAATTTCACACTGTAATAGAAGATGAACCAAACTGCCAGAGGTGTGTCTGACTACAGACTTGTGGACTCTTTCCAATGACAACCTGAAGAATTGTATCCATAGAAAAATTGGATTCAGATTGTCACTATTGCTTTAAACTTGTTGCCTTATTTGGTCAAGACCATTTTGTTAAAATTCTTCCCAACGATAACTTTTTAAACGGAACCTGTCACCTGAATTTGGCGGGACCAGTTTTGAGTCATATGGGCGGGGTTTTCGGGCAATATTGCCTTGCGCAGGCGTGTACTCCGGAGGACAGAGAATGAACTTCAATCCAATATTGTTGCCAGCATGCAACCAGCGGGTAAGGAAAGGGTGAATCAAACACCCGAAAACCCCGCCCATATGACCCAAAACTGGTCCCGCCAAAATTCAGGTTACAGGTTTCCTTTAAAGATTTTTTCCCACTTCTGTGATCCCCAATGATCAACTCTAATCAGTGGGAAAAATCTATCAGTAAGTATTTCATTTTACTGCAGCTCCCCCGCAGGATAAAAGAGGTATTATATCCAAATTTCATTAAAAGCAACACGCTGTCCATGTAAAAGGCAGTCATGCCTAATAAGAATTCATAAAAAAATGTTTGTTTCTTGCCAGAATTAACTAACGGTGTATGTAAAAATGAGCAGCACATGCTCTTTATAATATTAATGGTGCAACTATGTTACAATATTGCGCTTTGATATAGACTGGAGGGTGAAACGTGTGGTTTATAAAACCATAGTAATATCGACTTCGGCATTGACTTTGTTTAAAGGATTTTGCTGCTCTGTCTCCATTGAATTCCCCTGAAGATGTGCAATGAGAAATCAAGGCAATGTTTTAGGATCAATCCCCTTTTTCTATTACCTCTTATAGCAGGCAAAGCCTAATGATCATACCTATTGATTTCCTGTAGTGGCAGGCAGCCTGGCACATTATTTCATCCCTTCAACAGTTAACAGGTTCCTGACTAGCAATATATTTTACTTATCTTTTGGGAAGCAATAGGCACATCTTGAAGAAATACTTTTCTGGGAAAAGCAGAACGCATAGTGGAATCAGTGAGAGCTTAAAGGGCCATATGCCTACTTCCAACTATGCATTGAATGTGCTTAATGTCGTGAAATCTGTAATTCTCCACTTATATGTCCTAATATATACCCTAGTTATAGTGGTCAGGTGGTCAGAAGTTTAAATTTCTAAAAAATCAAAGCTTAAAATCCTCTTCACAAACATATAGAGTTGCATTAAATCAATTGGCCACTAGAGGGTGTGTAGGTGTTTTATGAGTAAACTGTTGAGCTCCCCCTAGTGTTGGCAGTATTTAATAAGAATTATATCCTTTACCCTATGTGAAAATGCTGAGGATTTGGAGCTTGGAATAATAATAATGAAAAAAGCTCCAATCACTATAAAGATAGGAAGAAATGAAACAACTCACAATGTTGATTCACAGAATAAAAGTGTGAATCAAACCATTGTGTTGTCAAGTCATGAGACTAACGCATCTAGTCATAGTGATTTTTTGTAGTCTAGCATACAGTTTAGTTTTCATAGTTTTTTTTAAGGCTGAAGGTAGACATAAGGCCATCAAATTCAACCTAGATCCTAACATGTTGACCCAGGGGAAGTAACAGCCCCATGAGGCAGATGGTAATTGCCACATATTGGGCAATAAAAATTGCTTTCCGACACCACATATGGAAATCAGACTAGTTTCCTGGATCAACCTCCCATCACAGAACCTTTGTACTAGATGAATAAAAGCCAATTGTGATGTCGTCCGGTCAAACACAAAGTCAGGGACATCAATAGAGGAGTTTTCCAACCCTAATTTTAAGTTTTAAAAGATTCTGCCTTTAGAGTGTGATGATGCCAATCAAATAGTGTTTCCCAGCTAAATGCACTTACTAAAATACACTTCTGGAACATGAGCTATATGTATTTTAACACTATGTATAGGTCATCATGATATTTTATTACATGCAGTACCACTCCTGACCACATGGTGTGCTGTTAAGAGGCAGCATGGCTTTAAGCAGCACCAAGCACAAACTGTACTTGTATTTTTACAACACGCCTCAGTTGGCCGTGGGCAATAGTGTAAAACTATTTCTTCAATAAAATAAAAATTACAATCTCCAGAAAAAATAGAAAAAAGTCAGGATTGTGTGTTATATTTAGCAGGGTTTGACTAATACCTACTTGATTACAAGAGCTCTTAATGTAAGTACTGCAAGATTAATGATGTATGTGCATTGTTATATTGCTTGTTAATTAATGAGATTTATTTCCTAATTATAAATACTCTACCCTTCGGTTGGAGAATGCCAGATCTGTGCTCCTAAGTACATGGATTCACCATTGTATATGCAAATATTTTTGCTTCTACCAAATCCACTCATTCCGATCAATTTCCAGCAAGAGGAATTCTGCATGGTCTAGGGTTCTATTAGGAATATAAGCATTGCAAAAATGTTAACTTGTACTGGGGGATTAAAAAAAGGATTTGTTTCTTTACTTCAGCAGCAGCGCCTCTCCATGTGTCCATAGGCAGGATCTGGTATTGCAGCTCAGGATCATTCTGATAATTTACCACAGTTTTCAAGACAGTTAACAATTTTGTTTTAATTCTAGCTGAATATATGTTAAGAAGATGCACTTAAGACAAGTACCGGCAACCCAACACCCTCTTATAACGTCTTATTTGAACACAACACAGGTGGCAAGATGGCACCTGAGTATTCAGGTAGTTTTCATCTTACCACAATTTAGCACTATAAAGCATCAGTGTGGCTTAATTTCAATGTTCCAGCAATGCATCATCAACCTCTACTGTAAAACTCTGCTACATCATGGTTCCAGCACTACTTAGTCCATGCGATAAAACTCATCCTGGCAACAACCCTGTTATATCATTGCTTCTAACTCAGCTACATTATGGTAATCACTACATTGTTGTTATCAACACTGCTACATCAGGTATTAATGACTCTGCTACATTGTTATTGTTAACTCTGCTATATTGTGGTAATGACTCCACTACATTGTAATTGCCAACTCTACTGCATCATGGTAATGACTCTGCTACATTCTTGTTACCAAGTATGCCACACCATGGTAATGACTCTGCTACATTGTTGTTACTAGACCTTCCACATCATGGTTATCACTGTGCTACATTGCTGTTGCCAACTCTGCTACACCATGGTAATGATTCAGCTACATTGTTGTTACTAGCCCTGCCACATCATGGTTATCACTTTGCTACGTTGTTGTTGTTGCCAACTCTGCTACACCGTGGTAATGACTCTGCTGCAATGCTGTTACAGTCATGCTCACGCCCTGACTGGTGGGTGTGAGCTCGGGGGGTTTGTGGCCCCACTGTGCCACAAACCAGACTACCCTGGAAGGGGCGTGACTATGACAGCTGCCTGGGTTTTCACTGGAGCCTCTGATGGTGAGGTCAGGCTTGTGCAGCAGGCAGCTGCCAGGTGCTACTCCAGGGTGATGTCTGGCTGTGGCTGCTGATCCCACTTGGAGAACAGAAACACTAGGACAGGTGCGGGCATCAGGCAGGACTGGCAGAAGAGCACGGCTGAAACTCAGATGAGTAGGCTGGCTGTTGTGAACTCTATTTTTGGGCTCCCTCTAGTGGTCACAAGCGGTACTGTGTAGTGTTGTCTTTCTGCAGGTTGCAGCATCAGCTGGTTCGTTATCCTTGGTTGGTTTCTTACAGTTAGGTCCATATATATTTGGACAGAGACAACCTTTTTCTAATTTTGGTTATAGATATTACCACAATGAATTTTAAACAAAACAATTCAGATGCAGTTGAAGTTCAGACTTTCAGCTTTCATTTGAGGGTATCCACATTAAAATTGGATGAAGAGTTTAGGAGTTTCAGCTCCTTAACATGTGCCACCCTGTTTTTAAAGGGACCAAAAGTAATTGGACAATTGACTCCAAGGCTATTTCATGGACAGGTGTGGGCAATCCCTTCATTATGTCATTCTGAATTAAGCAGATAAAAGGCCTGGAGTTGATTTGAGGTGTGGTGCTTGCATTTGGAAGGTTTTGCTGTGAAGTAAACATGCGGTCAAAGGAGCTCTCCATGCAGGTGAAACAAGCCATCCTTAAGCTGCGAAAACAGAAAAAAACCCATCCGAGAAATTGCTACAATATTAGGAGTGGCAAAATCTACAGTTTGGTACATCCTGAGAAAGAAAGAAAGCAATGGTGAACTCATCAATGCAAAAAGACCTGGGCACCCACGGAAGACAACAGTGGTGGATGATCGCAGAATAATCTCCATGGTGAAGAGAAACCCCTTCACAACAGCCAACCAAGTGACCAACACTCTCCCGGAGGTCGGCGTATCAATATCCAAATCTATCATAAAGAGAAGACTGCATGAAAGTAAATACAGAGGGTTCACTGCACGGTGCAAGCCACTCATAAGCATCAAGAATAAAAAGGCTAGACTGGACTTTGCTAAAAAACATCTAAAAAAGCCAGCACAGTTCTGGAAGAACATTCTTTGGACAGATGAAACCATGATCAACCTCTACCAGAATGATGGAAAGAGAAAAGTATGGCGAAGGCTTGGTACAGCTCATGATCCAAAGCATACCACATCATCTGTAAAACACGGCGGAGGCAGTGTGATGGCTTGGGCATGCATGGCTGCCAGTGGCACTGGGTCACCAGTGTTTATTGATGATGTGACACAGGACAGAAGCAGCCGAATGAATTCTGAGGTATTCAGAGCCATACTGTGTGCTCAGATCCAGCCAAATGCAGCCAAACTGGTTGGTTGTCATTTCATACTACAGATGGACAATGACCCAAAACATAAAGCCAAAGCAACTCAGGAGTTTATTAAAGCAAAGAAGTGGAATATTCTTGAATGGCCAAGTCAGTCACCTGATCTGAACCCAATTGAGCATGCATTTCACTTGTTATAGACTAAACTTCAGACAGAAAGGCCCATAAACAAACAGCAACTGAAAACCACCGCAGTGAAGGCCATGAGTTCAAGACTTCAGGCAGTCATTGCCAACAAAGGATTTTCAACCAAGTACTAGAAATGAACATTTTATTTACAATTATTTAATCTGTCCAATTACTTTTGGTCCCTTTAAAAACAGGGTGGCACATATTAAGGAGCTGAAACTCCTAAACCCTTCATCCAATTTTAATGTGGATACCCTCAAATGAAAGCTGAAAGTCTGAACTTCAACTGCATCTGAATCGTTTTGTTTAAAATTTATTGTGGTAATGTCTAGAACCAAAACTAGAATAATGTTGTCTCTGTCCAAATATATATGGACCTAACTGTATTTAGCTCACCTGGATACTCAGTTCCTTGCCTGCTATCAATGTATTCAGTGCTCTTCAGATTCCTTGTGTCTACCTTGCTCCCAGTCTCTCCAAGACAAGCTAAGTTTTTGTTTGATCATTTTTTGATTATCAGCGTTCATTATGTTTTTAGTCCAGCTCGCTAAAATGTGATTTCCTCGCTTGCTGGTTGCTCTAGGGGACTGAGTTTCTCCCCCCACACCGTGAGTTGGTGTGGGGGTTCTTGAAATCTCAGTGTGGATATTTTGTAAGGGTTTTTTACTGACCGCATAGATTCCCTTTTCTATTTTCTGCTATCTAGTATTAGTGGGCCTCATTTGCTGAATCTGCTTTCACCCCTGTGTATGTGCCTTCCTCTTACCTCACCGTTATTATCTGTTGGGGGCTTCTATATCTTTGGGGATTATTTCTCTGGAGGCAAGAGAGGTCTTTCTTTCTCTCTAGGGGTAGTTAGTTCCTCAGGCTGGCTCGAGACGTCTAGGATTTTTAGGCACGTTCACCGGCTACTTCTAGTGTGTTTGGATAGGTTCAGATTTGCGGTCAGTCCAGTTTGCCACCTCCCTAGAGCTTGTCCTATGTTTGTTACTTAGCTGGAGTAATTTGTGATCCTCAACCACTAAGGATCATAACAGTATAGCTGGCCAAAAAGTGTTTAATGCATCGCAGAAGTGGGATAAAAAGAAGACCTGAGTACATTTTTTTTTTCCCTTCCTCCCGCTTTTCCTTTGCTGCAGTCTGTTTAGCTTCTTTCATCCCCTTGAACTCTGGGTGGTTTTGAGCTCAGCTGCAGACATGAATGTTCAGACTCTGACTTCTAGTGTGGATCATCTTACTGCACGGGTGCAAAGTATTCGGGATTTTGTTATTCGTAGCCCTATGTCAGAACCAAAGATACCCATTCCTGAGTTGTTTTCTGGAGATAGATCTAGGTTTCAAAATTTTAAGAATAATTGTAAGTTATTTCTATCTCTGAGACCTCATTCCTCTGGTGATTCCGCTCAGCAAGTTAAAATTGTTATCTCCTTGTTGTTAAAATTGCAAGTTGCAAGTTAAAATTGTTATCTCCTCAAGATTGGGCTTTCTCTCTGGCGCCAGGAGATCCTGCTTTGCTTAATGTAGATGCATTTTTTCTGGCTCTTGGACTGCTTTATGAGGAGCCTAATCTTGAGAATCAGGCAGAAAAAGCGTTGCTGGCTATCTCTTAAGGTCAGGATAAAGCAGAGGTGTATTGTCAAAAATTTCGGAAATGGTCGGTGCTTACTCAATGGAATGAGTGTGCCCTGGCTGCAAATTTCAGAGAAGGTCTTTCTGAGGCCGTTAAGAATGTTATGGTGGGGTTTCCCACCCCTACAAGTCTGAGTGATTCTATGGCTTTAGCCATTCAGGTTGATCGGCGTTTGCGGGAGCGCAAATCTGCTCATCCTTTGGCGGTATTTTCTGGACAGAGACCTGAGTCTATGCAATGTGACCGAACTCTGACCAGAATTGAGCGACAAAGTCATAGACGTCAAAATGGGTTGTGCTTTTACTGTGGTGATTCTACTCATGTTATCTCTGCTTGCTCTAAACGCTTAAAAAAAATCACTAAATCTGTCACCATTGGTACTATACAGCCTAAGTTTATTTTGTCTGTTAGTTTGATTTGTTCTTTGTCGTCCTACCCGGTTATGGCTTTTGTGGATTCGGGTGCTGCCCTGAGTCTTATGGATTTGTCGTTTGCCAGGCGCTGTGGTTTTGTCCTGGAGCCTTTGGAATTTCCTATTCCTCTGAGGGGAATTGATGCTACGCCATTGGCTGAGAATAAGCCTCAGTATTGGACGCAAATGACCATGTGCATGACTCCCGTACATCAGGAGGTGATTCGCTTTCTCGTTCTGCATAATTTGCATGATGTTGTCGTTTTGGGTCTGCCATGGCTGCAAGCTCATAATCCAGTTTTAGATTGGAAAGCTATGTCTGTGTCAAGTTGGGGTTGTCAGGGAATTCATGGCGATACTCCGTTGGTGTCTATTGCTTCTTCCACTCCTTCTGAGGTCCCTGAGTTTTTGTCTGACTACCAGGATGTATTTGATGAGCCCAGGTCCAGTGCCCTGCCCCCTCATAGGGATTGTGACTGTGCTATAAATTTAATTCCTGGTAGTAAATTCCCTAAGGGACGACTTTTTAATTTGTCTATACCAGAGCATGCCGCGATGCGGAGTTATATAAAGGAGTCTTTGGAGAAGGGACATATTCGCCCATCCTCTTCCCCTCTTGGTGCAGGATTTTTTTTTTGTGGCCAAGAAGGACGGTTCTTTGAGACCTTGTATAGATTATCGTCTTCTGAATAAAATTACAGTCAAATTTCAGTATCCTTTGCCACTATTGTCTGATTTGTTTGCTCGGATTAAGGGTGCCAGTTGGTTCACCAAGATAGATCTCCGTGGTGCGTATAACCTTGTGCGCATTAAGCAGGGAGATGAATGGAAAACAGCATTTAATACGCCCGAAGCCCATTTTGAATACTTAGTGATGCCTTTTGGACTCTCTAATGCTCCTTCTGTGTTTCAGTCCTTCATGCATGACATCTTCCGAGAATATCTGGATAAATTTATGATTGTTTATTTGGATGACATTTTGGTCTTTTCTGATGATTGGGAGTCCCATGTGAAGGTCAGGATGGTGTTTCAGGTCCTGCGTGCTAATGCTTTATTTGTGAAGGGCTCAAAATGCCTCTTCGGAGTACAGAAGGTCTCCTTTTTGGGTTTTATTTTTTCTCCTTCTACTGTGGAGATGGACCCAATCAAGGTCCAGGCTACTCATGACTGGACTCAGCCCACGTCTGTTAAGAGTCTTCAGAAGTTCTTGGGTTTTGCTAATTTTTACCGTCGTTTCATCGCTAATTTTTCTAGCGTGGTTAAACCTTTGACGGATTTGACCAAGAAGGGTTCTGATGTGACTAATTGGTCTCCTGCGGCCGTGGAGGCCTTTCGGGAGCTGAAGCACCGGTTTTCTTCAGCTCCAGTCTTATGTCAGCCAGATGTCTCTCTTCCCTTCCAGGTCGAGGTTGATGCTTCTGAGATTGGAGCAGGGGCTGTCTTGTCGCAGAGAAGCTCTGATGGCTCTGTGATGAAGCCATGTGCTTTCTTTTCAAGAAAGTTTTCGCCTGCCAAGCGGAATTATGATGTTGGTAATCGGGAGTTGTTGGCTATGAAGTGGGCATTTGAGGAGTGGCGACATTGGCTCGAAGGAGCTAAACATCGTGTGGTGGTCTTGACTGATCACAAAAATCTGATTTACCTTGAATCTGCCAAGCGCCTGAATCCTAGACAGGCTCGTTGGTCGTTGTTTTTCTCCCGTTTCAACTTCGTGGTCTCATACCTGCCTGGTCCGAAGAACGTGAAAGCTGATGCACTTTCTAGGAGTTTTGTGCCCGACTCTCCGGGAGTTTCTGAGCCGGCTGGTATTCTCAGAGAGGGAGTGATTTTGTCTGCCATTTCCCCAGATTTGCGACGAGTGCTGCAGAAATTTCAGGCGGATAGACCTGACCGTTGTCCACCAGAGAGACTGTTTGTCCCGAATAGATGGACCAGCAGAGTTATTTCCGAGGTTCATTCTTCGGTGTTGGCGGGTCATCCTGGGATTTTTGGTACCAGAGATTTGGTGGCTAGGTCCTTCTGGTGGCCTTCCTTGTCGCGGGATGTGCGTTCCTTTGTGCAGTCTTGTGGGATTTGTGCTCGGGCTAAGCCTTGCTGTTCTCGTGCCAGCGGTTTGCTTTTGCCTTTGCCTGTTCCGAAAAGGCCTTGGACGCACATTTCCATGGATTTTATTTCGGATCTTCCAGTATCTCAGAAAATGTCTGTCATCTGGGTGGTGTGTGATCGTTTTTCCAAGATGGTCCATTTGGTGCCCTTGCCTAAGTTGCCTTCTTCCTCCGATTTGGTTCCTCTATTTTTTCAGAATGTGGTTCGCTTGCACGGCATTCCTGAAAATATTGTGTCTGATAGAGGATCCCAGTTTGTGTCCAGGTTTTGGCGGACTTTTTGTGCTAAGATGGGCATTGATTTGTCTTTTTCGTCGGCCTTCCATCCTCAGACTAATGGCCAAACCGAGCGAACTAATCAGACATTGGAAACTTATTTGAGATGTTTTGTTTCTGCTGATCAGGATGATTGGGTGACTTTTTTGCCTTTGGCCGAGTTTGCCCTTAATAATCGGGCTAGTTCTGCTACTTTGGTTTCGCCTTTTTTCTGCAATTCTGGTTTCCATCCTCGTTTTTCCTCGGGTCAGGTTGAGTCTTCTGACTGTCCTGGGGTGGATTCTGTGGTGGATAGGTTGCAGCAGATTTGGAACCATGTGGTGGACAATTTGAGGTTGTCACAGGAGAAGGCTCAGCGCTTTGCCAACCGCCGCCGCGGTGTGGGTCCCCGACTTCGTGTTGGGGATTTGGTGTGGCTGTCTTCTCGGTATGTTTCTATGAAGGTCTTCTCTCCTAAATTCAAGCCTCGCTTCATCGGTCCTTATAAGATCTTGGAAATCCTTATCCCGGTGTCTTTTCGTTTGGATCTCCCAGCATCGTTTGCCATTCATAATGTGTTCCATAGGTCTTTGTTGCGGAGGTATGTGGTACCTGTGGTTCCTTCTGTTGAGCCTCCTGCTCCGGTGCTGGTCGAGGGCGAATTGGAGTACGTGGTGGAGAAGATTTTGGATTCTCGTATCTCTAGACGGAGGCTTCAGTATTTGGTTAAGTGGAAGGGCTATGGTCAGGAGGATAATTCCTGGGTTGTCGCCTCTGATGTTCATGCAGCCGATTTGGTTTGTGCCTTCCACGCGGCTCATCCTGATCGCCCTGGGGGTCTTGATGAGGGTTCGGTGACCCCTCCTCAAGGGGGGGGGTACTGTTGTGAACTCTATTTTTGGGCTCCCTCTAGTGGTCACAAGCGGTACTGTGTAGTGTTGTCTTTCTGCAGGTTGCAGCATCAGCTGGTTCATTATCCTTGGTTGGTTTCTTATTTAGCTCACCTGGATACTCAGTTCCTTGCCTGCTATCAATGTATTCAGTGCTCTTCAGATTCCTTGTGTCTACCTTGCTCCCAGTCTCTCCAAGACAAGCTAAGTTTTTGTTTGATCATTTTTTGATTATCAGTGTTCATTATGTTTTTAGTCCAGCTCGCTAAAATGTGATTTCCTCGCTTGCTGGTTGCTCTAGGGGACTGAGTTTCTCCCCCCACACCGTGAGTTGGTGTGGGGGTTCTTGAAATCTCAGTGTGGATATTTTGTAAGGGTTTTTTACTGACCGCATAGATTCCCTTTTCTATTTTCTGCTATCTAGTATTAGTGGGCCTCATTTGCTGAATCTGCTTTCACCCCTGTGTATGTGCCTTCCTCTTACCTCACCGTTATTATCTGTTGGGGGCTTCTATATCTTTGGGGATTATTTCTCTGGAGGCAAGAGAGGTCTTTCTTTCTCTCTAGGGGTAGTTAGTTCCTCAGGCTGGCTCGAGACGTCTAGGATTTTTAGGCACGTTCACCGGCTACTTCTAGTGTGTTTGGATAGGTTCAGATTTGCGGTCAGTCCAGTTTGCCACCTCCCTAGAGCTTGTCCTACGTTTGTTACTTAGCTGGAGTAATTTGTGATCCTTAACCACTAAGGATCATAACAGCTGGCAAAGCTGAGCAGCTGAGACACAGGGCTGGCAAAGACATGGCAGAGAACACAGGGCTGGCAGAGACACGGCAGAGAACACAGGGCTGGCAGGAACACAGGACTGGTTGATGTGGTGTATGAAGGAACAGGTAGGGACCTGTTCACAATGGAGGTGCAGGTATGGATATGTAGTATGGAGGAACAGGTAGGGACCTGTTCACACAGGAGGTGCAGGAACGGATATGAAGTATGGAGGAACAGGTAGGGACCTGTTCACACAGGAGATGCAGGAAAGGAAACAAGCAGAAAGGAATGAGGTATGAAGGAACAGGTTGGGACCTGTTCAGACTGGAAGAGAACCACAAGGCGGAGCGGTAGAGCAGCAAGAGATAGCACAGCAATAAAAGCTAAGCAGAGCGGAGCCACAAGGAATGTGCAAGAGGTTTCTGCAGCAGCAAAGTGTAACAACTCTGCTGGCATCACGGCATGGCCTCTCATCTCTCACACTATCTTACCCACTGCTTCAGGCCATGATGTGGTTTCTGTTTCATGCCAGCTGCATATTCTGTGTCTCTGCTCTCTGCATGCTTCCTGGCTGTGTGCATAGGGGGCCGGCGCCTAAACTCTCTGGATCTTATAGGAATCAGGTGCATCTGTCTAATCTGTTCCTGACCAATTGCCAGGATGCCTCCAATATTTAGTGCAGTTCCACCCAGTGGACTGGGCCTGTGCAATGTGTTAGCTCAGTTTGTGTTTAGCTTCTGAGTTTGCCAGGCCTTGCTCCGAGTTACTCCCTCTCTGGAGGCTTTTCTCTGTGTTATTGCCTTGATCTTGTTGTCCGCCCTCCGGGAGGCAGAATATCCTGGTCCCTGTGTCTTTGTTTATTGTCTTGTTCCATTTCCTTGTCTGAACTTAGTCTTATCTCGGTCTCCTCGTCTGTGGCTTCCTTCCCTGCTGTGTCTTTCCTCGTGTTCTCAGTCTGCTTACACTCCAGACTCTTGTGGCTCTGCCTGCTCTGTACCTTTGTGGCTTTACCTCTGCTCTGCACTCCTGCGGTTCTACTCTGCTCCGCTGCTGCAGTTATCCCTTGTGGCAGCTCCTCTCCACATTCCTTGTGGCTCTGCTCTGCTTAGCGTCTGCAGAAATCTCTTGCTGCAGCTCCTCTCCGCATTCCTTGCGGTTCCGCTCTGCTTAGCTTCTGTTGCTACACTATCTCTTGCTGCTCTACCTTTCCTATCCGCAGCCTTGTGGTTCTCTTCCTGTGTGAACAGGTCCCAACCTGTTCCTTCTTTCTCCTTTCCTTCTGGCTTGTTTCCGTACCTGCATCTCCTGTGTGAACAGGTCCCAACCTGTTCCTTCATACCTCATTCCTTTCTGCTTGTTTCCTTTCCTGCACCTCCTGTGTGAACAGATCCCTACCTGTTCCTTCATATTTCATATCCGTTCATGCACCTCCAGTGTGAACAGGTACCTACCTGTTCCTCCAAACTACATATCCGTACCTGCACCTCCAGTGTGAACAGGTCCCTACCTGTTCCTCCAAACTACATATCCGTACCTGCACCTCCAGTATGAACAGGCCCCTACCTGTTCCTTCATACACCACATCAACCAGTCCTGTGTTCTCTGCCGTGCCTTCCAATCCAGTGTTCCTGCCATTCCTGCCGTGCCTTCCAGTCCTGTGTTCCTGCCGTCCTAGCCAGTCCTGTGTTTCCTGCTGTCCCTGCCAGGCCTGTGTTCCTGCCAGCCTTGTGTTCTCTGCCGTGTCTCTGCCAGCCCTGTGTCTCAGCCGTGCCAGCCTACTCGTCTGAGTTTCAGCCGTGCTCTTCTGCCAGTCCTGCCTGATGCCCGCACCAATCCTGGTGTTCCTGTCTCCCAAGTGGGATCAGCAGCCACAGCCAGACATCACCCTGGAGTAGCACCTGGCAGCTGCCTGCTGCACAAGCCTGACCTCACCATCAGAGGCTCCAGTGAAAATCCAGGCAGCTGTCATAGTCACGCCCCTTCCAGGGTAGTCTGGTTTGTGGCACAGTGGGGCCACAAACCCCCCGAGCTCACGCCCACCAGTCAGGGCGTGAGCGTGACACAAAGCAGAGCAGAACCGCAAGGAATGCGGAGAGGAGCTGCAGCAAGAGATTACTGCAGCAGCAGAAGATAAGCAGAGTAGAAAGGAGCAGAAACGCAGGAGTGCGGAGCAGAGGTAAAGCCACAAAGGTACAGAGCAGGCAGAGCCACAAGAGTGCGGAGCATGAGCAGACTGAGATCACGTGGAAAGACCCAGCAGGGAAGGAAGCCACAGACAAGGAGACCGAGATAAGACTAAGTTCAGACAATGAAATGGAACAAGACAAGAAACAAGGACAAAGACACGGGGACCAGGATATTCTGCCTCCTGGAGGGCAGACAACAAGATCAAGGCAAGAATACAGAGTAAAGCCTCCAGAAAGGGAGTAACACAGAGCAAGGCCTGGCAAACTCAGAAGCTAAACACAAACTGAGCTAACACATTGCACAGGCCCAGTCCATTGGGTGGAGCTGCACTAAATACTGGAGGCCTCCTGGCAATTGGTCAGGAACAGATTAGACAGATGCACCTGATTTCTATAACAACCAGAGAGTTCAGGCGCCGTCCCCCTATGCACACAGCCAGGAAGCATGCAGAGAGCAGAGACACAGAATATGCAGCTGGCATCAAACAGAAACCACATCATGGCCTGGAGCAGTGGGTAAGATAATGTGAGAGATGAGAGGCCATGTCGTGATGCCAGCAGAGTTGTTACAGTTACTAGACCTGCCACATAATGGTTATCACTTTGCTACCTTGTTGCCAGCTCTGCAACACCATGGTAATAACTCTGTAATATTATTAGCCCTGCCACATCATGGTTATCACTTTGCTACATTGTTGCCAACTCTGCAACACCATGGCAATGACTCTGCTACAGTGTTGTTACTAGCCCTGCCACATCATGGTTGTCACTTTGCTACGTTGTTATTGCAAACTCTGCAACACCATGGCAATGACTCTGCTACATTGTTGTTACTAGCCCTGCCACATCATGGTTATCACTTTGCTACGTTGTTGCCAACTCTGCAACACCATGGCAATGACTGCTACATTGTTGTTACTAGCCCTGCCACATCATGGTTCTCTTTGCTACTTTGTTGTTGCCAACTCTGCTATATTGTGTTAATTACTATCACTGTCTAAGACCAATGAGGACATCATTCAAATGAAATCCACAGTGGCACCCTGACACCCTCCATATTAGTCAATGGTGTCTCATGGCATGGTATCATAGATCTGGCATAACAATGAGAGCAGCCAAGAGGGATATGTCCTAGAGGTTATATGTGGTTCTTGGTTGATAGGATCCAATTTTGTGTTTCCTTTCCAGAAAAAAAATTGAGTGAATGGTCTGAGAATTGTATACAAGATTAGTACATGGAGCTGCAAAAATAAAAAGGTTCTCTCATTTCAATCAATGCCATTCCCCAGTGGGTTGTCCACAGTGTGAGTGGAAGTATCTCAGATGGTTGCCCCTTGGGGGTGTAGTTAACAATAGAAGCTTGATTAGCCTACTCAAGGAGTTTTAGATGAGTATTAACAAGGAAAACATTAGAGAATATTACAAGACAAACACGACAATTATCATGGTAATCACACACCGGGCAGAAAAGTAGAGAAACCCTTCCACGGAGCTCGGAAAGTAACCAAAGGAAACTGAAATTCCATGTGATTGCTTCCTGCTAATGATGTGTTTATTCATCGGCTGCACAGTAACTGATGTTAATCCACTGACTATACAATGCCAGTAATAAGTTTCTAGGCTCATTTCATCTTGAGCCTAAAAACCATCATGAGCCAACTCTGTGTGCAGAGTTGTAGTTAGTGATACCTATACAATATCCATAATTGGGTAAACAAGTGAGTGCAAAGAGTCCTTTCTTAGACATCAAAACAATTGATTTATAGGGGTATAATAATACATTGGGATTACAGGATTTTATCTACACGCTAAAATCTTGTTTGCTTTTGCAGCTGCTGCCTGACATTGAGCACTACTGTTCAGCTTACTTGTAACCAGAATACCCAAGTCCTTCTCCTGCTCCATAATCCCAAGGATATTTACATACTATATCATGATATCAGACCCAGAAGAATTAATAATTATCTCCTCTCCACTGGATAAGTGATGCTTGTCGTCAGCTGGAACACCTACTGAAGGAGCGTTGAAACTGATCAGACTATGGACCTTCAGACTTTGGCCTAATGTTCCATTGGAAAAGTATATGAAGAAAAGAAAACAATATACCGTATATTAAAGACACTGCAGGGCTATATGAAACCATAACAGCCTGAGGTTACCCAATACAGTTAATAAAACCTTACAAGGTGTAGGTAAAGTCCCATCACACTGACGCGCGTTTCGCTAGGAAAGCTTGGTCACATACATTGTGAAGGCTGCAAGGAAAAAGTCTCCAAACCTAAATATTTTTTTATTTTAAATATTTTTTTAAGTGTTTATTTATATTGTTTTTAATTATTTTTTGATTGATGTTATCCTGAATGTATCCAGCCAATAAAGGTTAAGGTTTATTCTAGTAATTATATCTCTGCAGTTCTTTCCTTTCCCCTGCTTACATGCTATTTTCTGTATAGTCTTAGAGGTGTAAAAAAAAATTAAAAATACATATTTATATATTAAAATTACAATCTGGTGGCATTTTTGGTTTTAATAGCAATGTAGTGACACCTTCTTCAAAAGCAATTTAAAAGGTTACAGAACACTGCAGCATTTTGCTAACAGGGGAAACATGAATAGATATGAACGGGCGCAAGTCGATGAATATTTTAATCCTCAGAAAATAAGGTTAAAAGCTTTTTTCTTGCTTAAAGGTTTTAAAGTAAAGTATTTGGGAAGTGCTTAGAATTGTAAAGAAGTGCTGCATTTGTTACAAAGCTTATACTAAAGCTTATTTATACACCCTCCATGTCATGAAAAGCAGGTTGAAGTATTAGGAAATGTAGATATCTTTTCTTTTTATTTGTTTGGCATAACTTTTGTAAAAAAAAAAAAATAAATAAAATACAAAGTTTAAAAAACAAAACTTTTACGTTTCAGGTTTCAGACTCCCAAGAGAACAGGCTAAGAACATTTACAACTTGCTAACTAGTTTCCAGTTTGCAATTACAGGGCTACACTCAGCATCATAGTAAGATCATAGTAAGCTACTTCTGTTTAGATCTTTTTTTTATTACCAAAGTTTCAAAATATATTTATAAAAGGATCACATCTGCATTTTTCACACAAAATAGTTCCGAAACCAGAATATTAGTTAAATGTTAAAATTGTGGCTGCCTGCAAGCACCACTAGAGGGAGCCCACTGCATATCGGGTCACACAGCCATCACTTGGTGGAACTCACTTCAAATTGAGTCATACAGCCACCTCTAGAGGGAGCTCACTACTTACAGATTTATACAACCACCTCTAGAGGGGAGCTCACTACATACAGATTTATACAGCTATTACTAGGGAGAGATCACTACATTCAGATTTATACAGCCACCACTAGAGGGAGCTCACTACGCACAGATTTATACAGCCATTACTAGGGAGAGAGCACTACATTCAGATTTATACAGCCACGACTAGAGGGAGCTCGCTACATACATATTTATACAGCCATTACTAGAGAGAGATTACTGCATACAGATTTATACAGCCACCACTAGGGGAGCTCACTGCATACAGATTTAGACAGCTATTACTAGGGAGAGATCACTACATTCAGATTTATACAGCCAACACTAGAGGGAGCTCACTATGCACAGATTTATACAGCCATTACTAGGGAGAGATCACTACATTCAGATTTATACAGCCACCACTAGAGGGAGCTCACTATATACAGATTTATCCAGTCACCACTAGGGAGAGCTCACTACATATAGATTTATACAGCGAACACTAGGGGGAGCTCACTACATATTGATTTATACAGCCACCACTAGAGGGAGCTCACTACATACATATTTATACAGCCATTACTAGGGAGTAGTGTTGAGCGATACCTTCCGATATGCAAAGGTATCGATATTGGATTGGATCGGCCGATACCCAAAAAGTATCGGATATCGCCGATACCCGATACCAATGCATATCAATGGGACACAAAATATCGGAATGGTTCCCAGGGTGTGAAGGAGAGGAAACTCTCCTTCAGGCCCTGGGATCCATATTCATGTATAAAATAAAGAATAAAAATAAAAAATATTGATATACTCACCCCTCTGACGGCCCCGGCTCTCACCGGTCCAAGCGTCTGCCTCCGTTCCCTAAGAATGCAGAGTGAAGGACCTTCGATGACGTCGCGGCTTGTGATTGGTCGCGTGACCGCTCATGCGACCGCTCACGCGACCAATCACAAGCCGTGACGTCATCGCAGGCCCTACACTCACTCATTCTTAGGAACGGAGGCTGCCGGTTACATCGCTAAGGTCCAGGGTCCACCGGAGGGGTGAGTATTTCAATATTTTTTATTTTTATTATTTATTTTTTACATGAATATGGATCCCAGGGCCTGAAGGAGAGTCTCCTCTCCTCCAGACCCTGGGAACCATACACTGGGAACTTCCGATTCCGATTTCCGATATCACAAAAATATCGGAACTCGGTATCGGAATTCCGATACAGCAAATATCGTCCGATACCCGATACTTGCGGTATCGGAATGCTCAACACTACTAGGGAGAGATTACTGCATACAGATTTATACAGCCAGCTCACTGCATACAGATTTATACAGCCACCACTAGGGGGAGCTCACTGCATACATATTTATACAGCCATTACTAGGGAGAGATTACTACATACAGATTTATACAGCCACCACTAGGGGGAGCTCACTACATACAGATTTATACAGCCACCACTAGAGGGAGCGCACTACATACAGATTTATACAGCCACCACTAGGGGAAGCTCACTACATACAGATTTATACAGCCACCACTAGGGGAAGCTCACTACATACAGATTTATACAGCCACCACTTGAGGGAGCGCACTACATACAGATTTATACAGGCCCCACTAGAACAAACAAACAAAACAAAAGATAAAATTTAAACAGAGTCCTTGCCCTGCAGGCTTCACTGAAGGTAACACACACAGCATCCTTAGCTTCTTCGGGAGCAATGTGGGAGTTCCATCTCTCTCAACACACCACGCCCACTGACTCTCATGTCCAGGTATTTAACATGCCTTGTGATGATCACATACCCTTGACGTCACGCAGGTACTGTCAGGACTTTGCAGGTGCAGATATGGTGGACCTGCTCCCACCTGCTCTATGGAGGTCCACTAAGACCAGCCCATAACATAACTTAACCCTCTCAGTACACAGCGTGTTGGAGGAAAACTATTCTGGTTTTACATCACTGAAGCTAATATGCGCAGTGACACATATCTCCCTTCATACACTGTGCCAGTGACCCTGTCACAATATATATATATATATATATATATATATATATATATATATATATATATATATATATATATCACATTTTCTGTACTTCTATGATCCTGTATATCTTCTATAACTATCCATCCCCTCTGAAGTATAACGCACTTGTATAGAGTGTTTCATCTCTCGCTCCATCACTGCACACATGACGACCTGCATCCCCCAATATTATTTTCCTCGTTCCACCATTGTGACTGGAGAGCGCTCATTAGCCGCATGGAGCACAAGGGCTCAGCCGGACCATTCAGCATCAGTCCCTTCTTATTATCCTCAGATATTAAGAAAGAAACCCGTTCACCACAATGTAACTGGCTATTATAGGAACTGAACAGATAAAAGAAGTCCTCAGATCATAGATTATCACTAGTGTTGAGCGATACCGTCCGATACTTGAAAGTATCGGTATCGGAAAGTATCGGCCGATACCGGCAAAGTATCGGATCTGATCCGATACCGATACCCGATACCAATACAAGTCAATGGGACTCAAGTATCGGACGGTATCCCTGATGGTTCCCAGGGTCTGAAGGAGAGGAAACTCTCCTTCAGGCCCTGGGATCCATATTAATGTGTAAAATAAAGAATTAAAATAAAAAATATTGATATACTCACCTCTCCGACGCAGCCTGGACCTTACCGCTGTGAACCGGCAGCCTTCTTTGCTTAAAATGACGTCATGGAAGGTGCTGAACGCGCTCATTTTAAGCAAAGCAGGCTGCCGGTTACTACCAGGGCGCGTCCGAGGGTGAGTATATCCCTATTTTTTATTTTAATTCTTTATTTTTTACATGGATATGGATCCCAGGGCCTGAAGGAGAGTTTTCTCTCCTTCAGACCCTGGGAACCATACACTGGGAACTTCCGATTCCGATTCCCGATACCACAAAAGTATCGGATCTCGGTATCGGAATTCCGATACAGCAAATATCGGCCGATACCCGATACTTGCGGTATCGGAATGCTCAACACTAATTATCACATATTTCCATCCTTACTGACCAGAGGACCCCACAATTACAATCTGAGAGTCGAAACTTTAAGTTTTTGCCATTTATTCCAGCTCTGCTTCAATTGAAGATCACAACCTCCTTGAGTTGATCTTGCGCTAATCAGTAACCAATATGGCTACCTCATTCTGACAGTAAGATGTCTCAAAACTGTCAGCTGTGACTCAATCAGGACAGGTTTTCAGTCCCTAAAAATAAACTATGAAGGTTTCAATTCAATGACAGCAAGCAGACAAAATGTACAGTTGCTTGAAAAACCCCTTGGCATTTTGCATGTTTTGCTACCTCACAACCTGGAATTTCACAGTTTTTTTCTAGAGTTTGCATCAGTTCACGTAAAGAACATGCCGACAACTGTGAACATTTGGTTTTCTTAATATTGTGATGCAAACGACAAATAAATAATAATAATAATCTTTATTTATATATCGCCAACATATTCCGCAGCGCTTTACAGTTTAACAGCTTCAAACACAACAGTCATAAGTAACAACATTAACAATACAATAATTAAAGCAACACAAGACGACCCTGCTCGTGAGAGCTTACAATCTACAGTGAGGTGGGGGAAATACAAAGTACAGGTGTGTATTTCCAATAATGTATTTACAATGATGGTCCAGCCATCTTCAGGGAGTGGGGGATAGATGGAGATAGTGAAAGGGCTACACACAAAAAATAACTGATTAGGGAACGTGATAGGCCGCTCTGAACAAATGTGTTTTGAGGGAGCGCCTAAAACTATGCAAATTGTGGATGGTCCTAATATCTTGGGGTAGAGCATTCCAGAGGATTGGCGCAGCACGGGAGAAGTCTTGGAGTCGGGAGTAGGAGGTACAGATTAGTGCACAGGTTAGTCGAAAGTCATTTGCAGAGCGCAGAGGTCGGTTAGGCCGATAGACAGAAATGAGGGAGGAGATGTAAGGGGTGCCGCACTGTGGAGAGCTTTGTGGGTGAGAACAAGTACTTTGACTTGTATCCTGTAATGAATGGGCAGCCAGTGTAATGACTGGCGAAGAGCGGACGCGTCCGAGTAACGATTAGCTAGATAGACGACCCTGGCTGCCGCATTAAGGATAGACTGGAGAGGGGAAAGTCGAGTGAGGGGGAGGCCAATTAATAGAGAGTTGCAGTAGTCCAGGCGGGAGTGGATCAGGGCGACAGTGAGGGTTTTTGTTGTCTCCATGGTAAGAAAAGGGTGGATTCTAGAGATGTTCTTTAGGTGTAAGCGGCACGAGCGGGCAAGACATTGTATGTGGGAGGTGAAGGAGAGATCGGAGTCAAACATAACACCCAGACAGTGTGCCTGCTGCCGGGGTGTTATTATGGTGCCACCAATAGGACAAAATAACTGAAAACTTTAGGGAGCATAACTATTCTCCCCGCTAAAGTCAGTACTTTGTAGAGCCTCCTTTTGCGGCAATCACAGCTGCAAGTTGCTTTGGATAACTCTCTCAGCTTTCCACATCTGGCCACTGGGATTTTTGTCTATTCATCAAGGCAAAACTGCTCCAGCTCCTTCAGGTTACATGTTTCCTATGGTGAACAACAATCTTCAGGTCTGACCACAGATTCTACATTGGATTAAGGTCTGGGCAGTGACTTGGCCACTCCAGAACATTTACACGCTTCCCCTTACACCAATCAATTGTTGCATCAGCAGTATGCGTCGGGTCATTATCTTGTTGGAAGGTGAACCTTCGTCCCAGTCTCTAATCACTGACAGACTGAAACAGGCTTTCCCGAAGAATATCCATGTATTTCGCACTTTCCATCTTCCCCTCAACTTGGACCATTTTCCCTGTTCCTGCTGCCTAAAAACATCTCCACAGCAAGATGCTGCCACCACCATGTTTTGCTGTGGGGATGGTGTTCTTGTGATAATGAGCTGTGTTGGTTTGGCACAAGACATAGCTTTTACCTTGGTGGCCAAAAAGTTCAATTTTGGTCTCCTCTGACCACAAATTAGTAATTACCTGTTTAATTGGATCTGTTGTATGTTTGCTCATCTAATCCACACTGATATTTTATTGCAACACTGGACAAAGGCTCATTGGGCCAAAGCATTGTGGCTGTTTACATTGGGCAATACAATGTGGATAAATGTATTTAAGACTATTAGATAGATGCCAGTTCCTGGTAGATAGATTATATATAGATCATAGAAGATAGATAGATAATTTTAAAGGGCCAGTGTTCCTTCAGAGATGACTAGGAATACTGGAACCTGTGCAGGAACCTGTGATGAGTGTGAAGGAGATTTCTCTCTGGCATAATGCAGAAAGACATATTTATTAGTTGGTTTTGATAAGACAAAACAAAACGGAGGAGCACAGTTCTTCTATTATATTACTAGTCGCAGACTAAAAATATCAAGCAAGGTTCAGTGCACAGTGGAACATGAAATGTGAAGAGCGGTGTAATTTATCTGTCAGGGACGGCTCTTCATCTGCGGAGGAGGGGGGATTTCTTTTAGTAAAAATGTCAGTTCTGTTACTTTGTAGCATTCATTCTCTTTATTCCTCCATCCATCTATTGTTGCCTCAGCGCCCTGCAGAGCCGGGGATTTCTCTGACCTGCCCTTCTATTGTCTCATCCACTGTGTATGCCGTCCATACAGATATTGACATTCTCATGTCATATTGTGTATTCTGGGTTCCTATATCTATATCTATATATATATATATATATATATATACACGATATAGAGAAAAACATAGGAGACGCATCGATTTCCTGTCTCAACTTCAGCCCCATTGCCCCCAGATGTATAACATCCGGCTCCCCTATATGATATATGGCCCCTTGCCCCCCAATGTATAAGGTCCGGTCCTTCACCCCTGGTGTATAACTTCTGGCCTCATTGCCCCCCAGTGTATAACAGGCGGCCCCGCGCCCCTGGTGTATTACATCTGGCCTCATTGCCCCTCGATGTATAAGGTCCCAGTCCTTCACCCCTGATGAATAGCGTCTGGCCTCATTGCCACCCCGGTGTATAGCATCCAGTCCTTCACCGCTGGTGTATAACCTCCAGCCTCATTGCCCCCCAGTGTATAACAGGCAGCCCCTCACCCCTGGTGTATTACCTCTGGCCTCATTGCCCCCCGGTGTATAGCGTCCAGTCCTTCACCCCTGGCGTATAACCTCCAGCCTCATTGCCCCCAGTGTGTATAACAGGCAGCCCCTCGCCCCTGGTGTATTACCTCTGGCCTCATTGCCCCCTGGTGTATAGCGTCCAGTCCTTCACCCATGGTGTATAACCTCTGGCCTCATTGCCCCCCGGTGTATAGCGTCCTGTCCTTCACCCATGGTGTAGAACCTCTGGCCTCATTGCCACCGATGCATATAGTCCAGCCCTTCACCCCTGGTATATATCCTCTGGCCTCATTGCCCCCCAGTGTATAACGGGCAGCCCTTGCCCCTGGTGTATCACCTCCAGCCCCCGGTACATCTGCCTTTATTAACATGTGACAGATGGGCCGGTGGTGTAGAGCTCACTAATACCATGTAAGCATGACACTTCCAGTTGCAGGTGTGTTAGTGTTATCATAGGGTATCTGTATCAATGGAAAAATACATATGTAGTAACTGACTAAATATAAGATCTCTAGGAAAAGAATGAGGATGAAAAGTGTTGTCATGGGGTCGCAGGAGTAGAAGAGGTGCAGGATGTGTACTGCCGTCCTTCTTGTAGAGTCTCGCCCCAGCCGTTACTTCCCGTCATGTAATGAGAGTTTTCCTGGATTATTTATGTGGGAAGTTTGGTGAAATTAATTTGTATTTCAGTTCAGTTTCTCATTTTTATCGCGCGCAGATAATTCAATTCTTAATGTCGAATAGGCCCGAGGGAGGATCCTGGATGTATCGCACAGCAGAGGATTTCTAAACCTGCTCCATAATACAGGACGTGATTTATTCACAACCGCAACTAATTTACCTACAATGTTCTGAAGAATTGCTTCAGGGCCAGAAAATATCGACGGGGCGACCGTATGGGGGAAAGGAGAGGAGGAAGAAGAGACTGCACTTATAGGAAGGGACATTATTGTAGTGTATTAGTGCTGGGACCTTTCTGTGCTGGGACCATTCTGTGCTGGGACCGTCCTTTGCTGGGACTGTCATGTGCTGGGACTGTCCTGTGCAGGGATTGTTGTGTGCAGGGTCTGACGTGTGCTGGAATTTTCCTGAACTGAGATTGTCCTGTGTTGGGACTGTCCTCTGCTGGGACTGTAGTGTGCTGGGACTGTAGTGTGCTGGGACTATCGTTTTGCTGTGACTGTCATGTGCTGTGACTCTCCTGTGCTGGGACTGTCGTGTGCTGGAATGTCCTGTTGAAATCTTTCCTATGAGAATTGCCCCTGTTGAAATCTTTTCTATGAGCTACGCCCCTGCTGAAATCTTTCCTATAATCTACTCCCCTGCTGAAATCTCTCCTATGAGAATCGCCTCTGCTGAAATCTTTCCTATGAAAATTGCCCCTGCTGAAATCTTTCCTATGAGAATTGCCCCTGCTGAAATCTTTCCTATGAAAATTGCCCCTGCTGAAATCTTTCCTATGAGAATTGCCCCTGCTGAAATCTTTCCTATGAGAATTGCCCCTGCTGAAATCTTTCCTATGAGAATTGCCCCTGCTGAAATCTTTCCTATGAGAATTGCCCCTACTGAAATAATTTCTATAAGCTACGCACCTGCTGAAATCTTTCCTGAGTTACACCCCTACTGAAATCTTTCCTATGAGAATCGCCCCTACTGAAATCTTTCCTATGAGAATCGCCCCTGCTGAAATCTTTCCTACGAGAATCGCCCCTACTGAAATCTTCCCTATGAGAATCGCCCCTACTGATATCATTTCTATAAGCTACGCCCCTGCTGAAATCTTTCCCTTAGGCTACACACCTGCTGAAGTCCCAAAGCTTTTCAGCCAATCACACGATCGGTATGATTTGCTTAATGGACTTATGTAACAACCATAACAAGATCCATAGATTCTTGCAGCAGAAAAGATTTTGGGGTTCCCTTATAAAGCAAATTTTGGGTCTCTAAAAAGAATCCTGTCATGGACGTCTTCGTTGTGTAGCCACCATCTGATAACATAGTATACAGTAGCAGCTTGCAAGCTGCTGACACCAGCAGGTGCTGATTCTGGAAGATTAATCTCCGAATATGCAAGTAATATGTCACCTCAGTAAATATTAATGACTCTCTCCACTGGGTAGAAGCTGAGCATAGGAAAAATCCAGCATGATTTCTGGTTTGGTGGTCGAACGCGTCACTTCGAAGGCCATTGGCACGATATTAGCAACCAAGCTCCATTGTGTTACCCATGGGAGCCAACAACACTGTAAACATATGACCAGCATGAAAAATGGGCCCCACGTGGATGAGGTGGACACGTTGATCCCCTTAGAGGCTTGGACCTTTCAGTGAAGAATTTGGTGACTCATAAAAATGTTCAACTGCTCTCAAAAGACGTCACAAACAAGTAAGAACTGAGCGTCGAAGATCTGGGAAGAATTATTCCATCACCTGTGACGGATGAAGAAGATGAAGACATGACAGTGGAAATGTCAGTGCCTCCAAGATGGGAATTATCAGCTGTACGGCATGACGGTGCGCTCCACACGCAGCCGTGGCCTTTACATACGTATCATATTTTAGTATTTGATGTGTAGTCAGTGAGACGAAACAGAAAAGGGAATCCGAGGATGTCTCCTACTGCACGGTATATACTATTATCACCATGCTTTTGGGCTTACACTTTCAATAAATACTTCTTTTGGACTTCCTAATAATTGCGAAAAGGCTAAAAATGTTTTTTCACCTTTACAAACTTTAATTTTTACTTGAATCTGGATCTAGAAATCATATTTGAAATTGGGTTTTTAATAAAATGTTGCACGGTTTTAATTTTACAGGAACTTTGTTTCCAGACAAATTTGACTTTGATATGATATGTGGTCATAAATTAGTAGAGAGGAAGGTTAAAAAAAGACAGACAACAGAATTACAAAGCTGCCTGAGAATTGACTCACAGATGGATTCTCTGTTAACTCATAATGTAGCCAGTAATAGAGGATATAAAATGCTAATTAGTTAATTTAGGTAAAAAAAAAAAAACTGTCCAAAAAGATGGAGAATACCTTTAAAGATAAGTTTTGGCCTCATTTTAAAATGTGTGTTCTATGAGTGATCATTTTGCTATTAGGTCCTATGGCCTGAAGGTTACAGGACCAATGAAAGGAAGAAATGGGAAGACGAGGAGAAGATAAGGTAGAGGAGAGGAGCGGAGAGGAGAAAGAGGAAGAGGAGAAAGAGAGGTAATATGGCCTGAAGGTTACAGGACCAAGGAAAAAAAGAAAATGAAAGAGAAAGAGAAGAGGAGAGAAGGGAGAGGAGCAGAAAGGAGAAAGAGAAAGAGGAGGTGGAGACACAGGAAGAGGAGGAAGAGAAGCTTACAGGACCAAGAAAAGGAAGAAAAGGAAAGGGGAAGAGAAGAAAAGGGAAAGGATAAGAGACAAGAGGAAATGAAAGGAGAGGAAAGGAGAGGAAGAAGAGGAGACAGAGGAGAAAGAGAGGCCCTATGGCCTGAGGGCTACAGGACCAAGGAAAGAAAGAAAAGGAAGAAGGAAGAGAAGAGGAGAGGAGAAAGAGAAGGAAGAGGACCATGAGGAAGTGGATAAAGAAGAAAAGATAAGGAAGAAAAGAAGAAAGGGGAAGAAGAAAAGGGAAGATGAGAAAGGAAGATGTGAAAAAGGAAGACCAGAAGGTAGAGGAGCAGAAAGAGGAAGGGAGATGGAGGAAAAGGAGAAAAAGGAGAAAGAGGATGAGGAAAGGCGAGGAGAAAGAGAGGAAAGGAGAGTAGAGGCCAAATCACGCTGACAGATCCACACGGATCTGTGGGATCATACAGTAGGTTCAGGCTTGGAAGCAATAATGGGCTCCAATGGTCCAGCAGAAGACAACCTTATATGGAGATGTCTTCGGAGCCACATGTGTTAGAGTCTATTATTTTAGGTGATTCATAAATAACTTCTAAGATGCACTAACACACGTAAAACTGCCTGGGCGCCTGTTCCTGATTTATGTGGTAGGAGGGCTCAGAATCATTTTGTCTAGTTGTCCAAGAAATCCTGGTCCTCTGCTTGCTTCATCCTGACCAAAAGGAAGATTCTGGCTCGAATACAACACCCCATCATACTCTATGGTATGGAGGTCTTGATGCTGGGACCCCACAGCTCAGGGCTCAATGCTCCATCATCAGGTTGGAGGGATGGCTTTGTGCTGGGGTGGAATCTAAAGCTGGCCGTTCACTTTGTACTAATATTCACTGAGATTGCTAATTTTGATGGGATTTTCCACAAATGGTATCTGTAGGAGGCCTGCCATCTCTCACTCAATACAAAAATGTCAGAAAAAAAGCATTTTTAAGTTGTATTTTTTTGCCAATTCTTCTGAGCTCTGGGGAATCAAGCTGCTGTATGGAGTTGATAGTTGCATTTGACAGTGATTTACTGGACTTTCTACATAGAGGACACATGCATGCTCAACCAAACTGAATGTGCATGTGCAGGGCCGGCGTCAGCACCCGGGCAAGTGTCGGGGCCCTGGCGAGACGGGGGGCCCACTCACGCAGTCATAGATTCCAATTTGCGCTGGCACAAGCATCTTCTCAGTCAGTGCAGGGCCAGGCACATTGGGGTTAAGGACACAGCCAGCGTCACATTGTGGGCGGAGAGAGCACGTTCTCCTGCTCTGCTCTCCTGCTGCTGGCTGCCTGCAGTGCTGAACTTATCAGGAACAGGCAGATTCCGGAGGAGCTCCTATCGGCGCCTGAGTGAGTGCCATGCTATATCACTGTATATTCTGACCGTCTGGGTGACCTGGGGCGGCCATGGGCTGGGCGGCTGCAGCTGACATATATATATATATATACTACAGCAGCCGCCCAGCCCAGGCCCCCAGCACAGCCTGTATAGATACAGTGTATATAATATATATACAGGACAGGTGCTGGGGGCCTGGGCTGGGCGGCTGTTGAAGTATATACACCGCACATTACCACTCCTCCTGTATATATACACCGCACAGTACCTCTCCCCTGTATATATACACTGCACAGTACCTCTCCCCTGTATATATACACCGCACAGTACCTCTCCCCTGTATATATACACCGCACAGTACCTCTCCCCTGTATATATACACCGCACAGTACCTCTCCCCTGTATATATACACTGCACAGTACCACTCCCCTGTATATAAACACTGCACAGTACCTCTCCCCTGTATATATACACTACACAGTACCTCTCCCCTGTATATAAACACTGCACAGTACCTCTCCCCTGTATATATACACCGCAGAGTACCTCTCCTCTGTATATATACACCGCACAGTACCTCTCCCCTGTATATATACACCGCACAGTACCTCTCCCCTGTATATATACACTAAACAGTACCTCTCCCCTGTATATATACACAGCACAGTACCTCTCCCCTGTATATATACACAGCACAGTACCACTCCCCTGTATATATACACCGCACAGTACCTCTCCCTTGTATATATACACCGCACAGTACCTCTCCCCTGTATATACACACTGCACAGTACCACTCCCCTGTATATATACACCGCACAGTACCTCTCCCCTGTATATATACACTGCACAGTACCTCTCCCCTGTATATACACACTGCACAGTACCACTCCCCTGTATATATACACTGCACAGTACCTCTCCCCTGTATATATACACTGCACAGTACCACTCCTCCTGTATATATACACTGCACAGTACCTCTCTCCTGTATATATACACTGCACAGTACCACTCCTCCTGTCCTGTATATATACACTGCACAGTACCTCTCCCCTGTATATATACACCTCACAGTACCTCTCCCCTGTATATGTACACCGCACAGTACCTCTCCCCTGTATATATACACTGCACAGTACCACTCCCCTCTATATATACACTGCACAGTACCTCTCTCCTGTATATATACACTGCACAGTACCCCTCCTCCTGTATATATACACTGTACAGTACCACTCCTGTATATATACACTGCACAGTACCCCTCCTCCTGTATATATACACTGTACAGTACCACTCCTGTATATATACACTGCACAGTACCACTCCTCCTGTATATATACACTGCACAGTACCAGTCCTCTTGTCCTGTATATATACACTGCACAGTGCCACTCCTCCTGTCCTGTATATATACACTGCACAGTACCACTCCTCCTGTCCTGTATATATACACTGCACAGTACCGCTCCTCCTGTCCTGTATATACACTGTACAGTACCACTCCTCCTGTCCTGTATATATACACTGCACAGTGCCACTCCTCCTGTCCTGTATATATACACTGCACACTACCACTCCTCCTGTCCTGTATATATACACTGCACAGCACCACTTCTCCTGTCCTGTATATATACACTGCACAGTACCACTCCTCCTGTCCTGTATATATACACTGCACAGTACCACTCCTCCTCTCCTGTATATATACACTGCACAGTACCACTCCTACTGTCCTGTATATATACACTGCACAGTACCACTCCTCCTGTCCTGTATATATACACTGCACAGTATCACTCCTCCTGTATATACACTGCACAGTACCACTCCTACTGTCCTGTATATATACACTGCACAGTACCACCCCTCCTGTTCTGTATATATACACTGCACAGTACCACTCCTCCTGTACTGTATACATAGACTGCACAGTACCACTCCTCCTGTCCTGTATATATACACTGCACAGTACCGCTCCTCCTGTCCTGTATATACACTGTACAGTACCACTCCTCCTGTCCGGTATATATACACTGCACAGTGCCACTCCTCCTGTCCTGTATATATACACTGCACAGTACCACTCCTCCTGTCCTGTATATATACACTGCACAGTGCCACTACTCCTGTCCTGTATATATACACTGCACAGTGCCACTCCTCCTGTCCTGTATATATACACTGTACAGTACCACTCCTGTATATATACACTGCACAGTACCTCTCTCCTGTATATATACACTGCACAGTACCACTCCTCCTGTCCTGGATATATACACTGCACAGTACCACTCCTCCTGTCCTGTATATATACACTGCAGAATTTACAATAGCTACCACTCATGTAAGAAGTGAAATCTGGCATTGTACTATACCTATACTTCTCTGCTGTATCTGGGCATCATGAATCGTGGTATGTGTTAAAGGACGGGGGGTGTCTGTCCCCCGGCGTCTCAGCTTCTCTCCACTGTGTCTGCGCCAGCCGGAAAGCAGAGCGGTGACGTCAGACGTCACCGCTGTGCTCGCTTTCCGGCCGGCCGGCGCTCACAGTGCAGAGAAGCAGAACGCCGGGGGACAGACACCGGAATGTGAGTATGTACGGTTTGTTTTTTTTACTTTTACGCTGGTAACCACGGTAAACATCGAGTTACTAAGCGCGGCCCTGCGCTTAGTAACCCGATGTTTACCCTGGTTACAACGAACGCATTGCTGGATCGCTGTCACACACACCGATCCAGCGATGACAGCGGGAGATCCAGCAACGAAAGAAAGTTCCAAACGATCTGCTACGACGTACGATTCTCAGCAGGATCCCTGATCGCTGCTGCGTGTCAGACGCAGCGATATCGTATGGATATTGCTGGAACGTCACGGATCGTACCGTCGTAGCGACAAAAGTGCCACTGTGTGACAGTACCCTTACACTAGTATCTGAACCCACTCCTACAACCTCTGCTCTTGTCACTGGGCAGAGCCGTTCTTATAATGCGTGCTGCGCTGAGTGATGAAGGTGTAGTCCTGGCCAGAGCATTTGCTGAGACATGTGGTGCTGAGCAGCAAGGGTTCCATCTAATTAGTAGCTGTATCTTGCGCTCTGCTGTGAGATCTTGGTAGCACCACACCCTATTTAAACTCCTTTCAGTCTCCAGGGAGTTGGCAGTTATCAGCGTATTCTGACCCTGTATGATTGTCTGACAATACCCTGCTGCCCCACATTGCTTTTAATAAAAGTTGCAGACTTTGCACTAACTTAACCTTCTGCTTTGGGAATCTGCTTTCATCTTCCTGCTTTAGACTTCAGCTATATCCTGATTTTATCCTTATTTCTTCATTTTATCCAGGGTTTGTCCTCTCTTGTTTGTGATCACTCCATGACCTTGAAGCCACTCGGTGCATGAAATCTAAGAAACCCTGCTGTTACTTCGGACCACGGCATAGATTATAATGGATGGATTCTAGGGTAAATATGGAACGCAGCGGAATGGCTAGTGCAAAGTCAATCTGTGGAAGTCCTATTTGGAGCAGCCAGGCTTCGAATCAAAGCTCTACTTTTCAGTTGGTTTCTTACAGGATGTGTATCCAAGAAGTATCGTTTAGTTGCGGAAATTGACATGCTAAGCATGCCGAGATGAGGAGACTTAAAACCGTAATGCTCCTCTGGGAAATATACTAATTAATGCAAATTACTGGAAGTGTATAAGTTGTTAATGTCATAAAAACCTTGGTAAGGGATTCACCAATCAGAACGATCATGGCAAAGAGTTTCTCTCACTTCTTACTATGAGACTATAAAATCCAAATGATGCTACATAGACGTCAATAGGACGTTATAGAAAGGTTATTTTATACTAGAAGCAAAACAAACATTGAGCTCTGGGTGCCAAGAATCAAGACCTCCCAAACAGTCATATATATTATTATGAAAAATGGAAATAAAAAAACATATCTCGAGGAAAAACAAAACATAAAAGTAAAATTATTTAGAATGATGATCACAGCATTGTTTCAAATGTTTCCAATGTACACATTTTCACATTTTTCATTTTATATCACTTATTTTTCTTATTTACAGGTGAACTCATTAAAATGTATTTTTATTATGAAAGAAAGGAAGAAAGGTAGTAAAGGAAAGCTTAATGGTGAGGGAAAAAAAGATGGACGGCTAGGAAAGGGAAGGGTACAGAGAAAGTGCAAGAGAAGGGACAAGGCAGGGAAAGTTAAAGTAAGGGAGGGAAATGGCAAATGGCATGGAAAGGGAAGAGAAAGGGAGATTAAAGGAAGGGACAGGAAAGCAATGGAAAGGTAAAGAAATGGGGGGATGAGGAAGGAAAGGGAGGGAAGGAAAAGTGAAGGGAAAGGAACGGGGAAGAGAAAGTAAGCTGAAAGTGAAAGGGAAGGGCAAAATGAAGAAAAGGAGAATGGGAGGGTAAAGGGGAAAAAAGGGAAGGGAAGGAAAAGGGAAAAAAAGGGAAGGTAAGGAGAAGGAAAAGGAGGGAAGCGAAAAGGAAGAGTAGAAAAAAGGAATGGCAAGGGGAAAGGAAGGAAAGAGGAAGGGGATGGGGAAGTAAGGGAAAGGAAAGAAAATGAAAGGGAAGGAAGGGAAAGGAAAAGGAAGAGAAGGTGACAGGATGGGAAGGGAAAGGGAAAATGAAGGGAAGGAGAAGAGGAGGGGACAAAAAGGGAAGGTAAGGGAAAAAGGTAAGGTAAGTGAATGGGAAAAGGGGGAGGTAAGATGAAGAGTAAGGGAAAGGATTTGGAAGTGGAAAAGAAGAAAAGGGGATGGAAAAGGAAGGGAAAGGAAACCAAAGGTAAGGCAGCGAAGGGGAAAGGAAATGAGAAGAAGAGAAGGTAAAGAGAAGGGATAGGGAATGGGAAAGGAAAAGTAAATGAAAAGGTATCTGAGCTGATTGATCCCTTTAAAAACTCTGTCCCATCACATCACAAATTAATTTAATTGCAAATAGAAAGTAAAATATAAAGAACAACAAGCAATGTTCATGAGAAAAGCAAAAATAAAAAAGAAACATCTGTATAATGATAGCACCATTGTTTATAGTGTTTCCATTCTACAACTTTTCCCATTTTTTCTTGGACATCACTTCATTATGTTCCTTAATTATTTCTCTCCTTTTCAGAGAGGCCACAAACCTCCCCCAGATCCATAAATCAGAATCTTGAAGATGAGAACGCAGCAAACTCACCGCAGGAGAGTGACCTGATAGAAAGCACCATTAACATTGCGAATGAAAGCCCAATGGTTCGAAACAGATCTGGTTTAGTGAAGCTTCTCATTTCCGTGTAGGATATTATACAGATTATTAGCGGAGAAGGGCTGCGGTTGCCCTGTCATGTTCTATGCTCTCTGTGTGCAAAACACGTGGAGACGTATTAGTGAATGGGACGCACTTCTTGAAAGTCGACCGGGACGGCGTGCTGATATATAATATTCTGCTGTCAGGAGCGCTGTCAGAAAGGCAAAATACAGCCGTGCCATTCCTGCAGCATACAGGACTATTCCCCGTCAGGAACAATGTGCTAAATGTAGCCATAGAAACTGCGATGGGAAAATGTGTCCACATAGGAGCGAGCAGAAGATTCGGTGCAGGGTACGGGAGGAGATGAATGGGGCTGAGCCCGGAGAAATGCAGGGGAGACCATGCTGGGGAGACCATGCTGGGGAGACTGCACATCATAGGACACCCCAGATATTCTGCACTAAACGCAGTGATCAGGCAGGTGGGATTCACTTATGGGGCTGACATCTGTTACTCTGCAGCTGCCGAAACTTGTCCATACTATAGCCACAAGATGCCAGGATAAAACTGACCAGTTATATATCTTTTCCCATAAGTCTTTACTTTTAAATTCATGACTTCATTGTCTCATCACAGTCTTGAAAGAAGGGGACAGCCCTAAGCAAGATTATTAAAAGTTTAGTATTTGTTACTGTTGATTATTCTGTATGACATATATTCTTTAGAGCTGCACTCACTATTCTGCTGGTGCAGTCACTGTGTACATACATTACATTACTGATCCTGAGTTACATCCTGTATTATACTTCAGAGCTGCACTCACTATTCTGCTGGTGCAGTCACTGTGTACATACATTACATTACTGATCCTGAGTTACATCCTGTATTATACTTCAGAGCTGCAGTCACTATTCTGCTGGTTCAGTCACTGTTTACATACATTACATTACTGGTCCTGAGTTACACCCTGTATCTCTTTTTTATTATAAAAGTACAAAACAAAACTTACAGGCAAAGCTTACAGACAAACTCAATAACAAAACAAATTATTCACAGTCCCCAAAAGTCCAATGTCCAGCATATTTATACAAACAAAATGTTCCTCCATTTCATTAATACCCCCCAGCAAGGGAAGAGACCTCAACCTATATCATTTTTCCTCTCTCCTTGTACCTTTTTCCCTCATACACACATACCCATGCATTCATCCCTAGAAAAATAAACAAAAGTCGGCCAACTGCCCTAAAGAAAGCAAATAGGCCACCTGGCCAAAACTTAATCATATATTTTTTATATATATATATATATATATATATATATATATATATATATATATATATATTTTTTTTATTTATTTATTTTTTTTTTTTAACCTCCTAAACTAAACCACCACCATTCCCCCAAAGGTCCCACGAAAGTCTGTGGCCTATCACACCAGGTCCCACGAGAATTTGTGGCCTATCACACAAGGTCCCACGAGAGTTTGTAGCCTATCACACAAGGTCCCACGAAAGTTTGTGGCCTTCACTATAGAACAAGGTCCATAGAAGTTTATGGCCCTTTTTTCCTCTTCTTGGCATCCCGCCGGACGTCCATTCTCCAAAACCCATCCCCCCACCCCCCAAGAAACCCCCCACCCCACCTAAACTAAATCCCCCCTACACGCATCATAGTACACATGTAACATATATACAACCTTATAATAACATATAATCAATAATAACATAATAATAACCAGTACACACCTTAACCATGACCAAAGAACAGGCCCAAGTTCAATGCTTGCAAGCCCTATACCCGGGTTACCAATTACAAAACAAAAATCTATAAGTGAGGGTTACAGCCCACCACCAGGAACTGGAGACCATAGAGGCTCTCACCCTAATCTACCGCACATCACCCTGACCCTCCCTAACAACACAAAAGAGAAAATCCTGTCCCTATAGCCCTACCAATCTCTCCCTACTAGTGTTGAGCATTCCGATACCGCAAGTATCGGGTATCGGCCGATACTAGCGGTATCGGAATTCCGATACCGGGATTCCGATACTTGGCGCGTATCGGATACCGGAATCGGAAGTTCAATGATTCAAAATTCAGAAATTCAGCCAATGAGAAAGATTCCAAGTGTGGGCACATCCTGTTTAGCATGGAGGGCATGAAACTACTGGCAAGGCTGTGATTGGCTGCTGAAATGATGTCATGATGCAGTTTAAAAGTCGCTGGCGCCATTTTGCGATCACTCTGCTGTGAATTCAGTTAGTGACAGGACGCTGTTTGCTGACTGAGGGACAGTTTAGAGATAGCGATTTGCTTCTTTGTGCTTTCCAAAGGCTAATTTAGCAACCGCTGTGTTCACCTACTATTCACCTTCCTTTTGCCTTGTAGCGCTGTTTTCACAGCGATCTGCAAGGTCTCTCTGTGTGTGTGTGTGTGAGTGCAGCCCACTCTCTAGTCTGAGTGCAGCCACATAGGCCATCCATAGCTGGTTGTATTCAGTTCAGGGAGGGTGGTTCATTGCCTCATACTGTCCTTTTTTTTTTTTTTTTTGAAGTAGTGCAGGCTGCTGCACATTTTTTCCAAAAAATCCTATTAGTGTCTTTCCACCCGTCTCCAGCTAATTTGTGGAAAAACACTACATAGGATAAAGTAGAGGAGGGTTTTTGGGCCTTGCAGCGCCGTTTACGGCTGTCTGCACGGTCTCCGTGTGACTGCAGCTCGCCCTGTAATCTGTGAGCAGCTATAGCCTGGTTGTCTCCAGCTCAGGGTTTTTCACTGCGTCATACCGCCAAATCAATTTTCTTTTTTTTCAAAGTAGTGTAGTCTGCTGCTAATTTATTTTAAAAAATCCTATTAGTGTCTTTCCACCCGTCTCCAGCTAATTTGTGGAAAAACACTACATAGGATAAAGTAGAGGAGGGTTTTTGGGCCTTGCAGCGCCGTTTACGGCTGTCTGCACGGTCTCCGTGTGACTGCAGCTCGCCCTGTAGTCTGTGAGCAGCCGTAGCCTGGTTGTCTGCAGCTCAGGGTTTTTCACTGCGTCATACCGCCAAATCAATTTTCTTTTTTTTCAAAGTAGTGTAGTCTGCTGCTAATTAATTTAAAAAAATCCTATTAGTGTCTTTCCACCCGTCTCCAGCTAATTTGTGGAAAAACACTACATAGGATAAAGTAGAGGAGGGTTTTTGGGCCTTGCAGCGCCGTTTACGGCTGTCTGCACGGTCTCCGTGTGATTGCAGCTCTATCCGTTGTCAGTTCAGCCCCAAAAAAATAAATAAATAATAAAGTTCACCAAACACACCAGTTACACACCACTTTACATTTGTGTAGGCCACATTAGCTCATATTCAAGTCTAGTCCACACTTAAGAAAATTAGTGTGTCTTATACCTGTTAGGAGTAGTTGCTCAGGAATAAGCACACAAAGCCGTTAGTACTTTTCTGCTTATCTTTATCAGTCAACCAAGATGAAGAAGGCAGTGAGTAAGGCACGTGGGCGTGGGCGTGGGCGCGGAGCAGGGAGGGGACGTGGGGATTCTGTGCCTGCTGCGGGCACCGGTGAGTCATCAGCACCCACTTTCACAAGGGAACAGTCGTTCATGCGCAGCTTTGTCGCCGAGCGCCGTACACCGCTGCTGCGTGAAGACCAAATTGAAGCCGTTGTGGGATGGATGGCAGCTAATGCATCAACTTCCATTAGTGCCACATCCTCTCAGACACAGAGCACTGGAGAGCAGCCATCTGTCTCTTCACCACCTGCAAAATTGCCCAGGCAGACAGAGATCCCAGGACAGGAGCAGTCTCTACTTCTGTTCTCTGAATCATCTCTTGGCTTGGAAACAGGGGGCCAGCCAAGCAGCATTGGAGAAATGGAAGAAGAGGCAGGGTGCAGTGATGCCCAACAGCTTTTTCTGTCTTCCTCTGAAGAGGCGGGTGGGCCAGTGGCTCCGGTCACCACCTCGCAGGCCGCATCAGCTGATGATGACACTCAGGTGCCACTTACTGGTGCGTGCTCTGTTGCTGAGACTACCCAGGAGGAGCAGTTGGGGGCAGAGGGTAGTGTAGATGATGAGGTCCTCGACCCATCTTGGCGTCAGGGACAGGAAGGTGGTGGGAGCAGCTCTGAGGAAGAGATTCCCCGTACGGCCCAAGGAGGGAGAGGGAGGGGGAAGACTGCGGATCCTGCAGCCTCCGCTTTGGCACCCGTAAGGAGCATGTCTCTTCCAAAAGTCAAAAGGGGGGCTCCCAAGACTTGCAGTGCCTGGTCCTTTTTTGACACAGTTGCAGATGACATTTGCTATGTCAGATGCAAGGTGTGTCATCAAAAAATCAAAAGAGGTCAAAAAGTCGCCAACCTCAATACCTCCAACATGTGGAAACATGTGCGCAACAGGCACCCGGCGGAGTTAGACAAACACACTGAAGAGCTAGGCCAACCAACAGCGGCAGCTACCACCTCTTCAGCTCGTGTTGCCTCTTCCTCTAGCTCACACGCAGCTGGTTCGGCTTCCTCCCAGGATCGCCGTGGAAGAACCTCTGGCCCTGTTGTCCAGAGACCCGCTGTCATTCCACCCGCAGCACCACTTTCCCAGTCAACCACACACTCCCAGCCCAGTCTACAGCCATCGGTAGTACAGGCATGGGAGAAAAGGCGGCCTTTCTCGTCAAACCACCCACGAGCACAGGCTCTGACTGCAGGCATTGCCAAACTTCTGTCACTGGAAATGCTGTCATTCAGGCTGGTGGAGACTGACAGCTTCCGTGACTTGATGTCATTGGCAGTCCCACAGTACAGTGTGCCCAGCCGCTTTTACTTCAGCAGGCAAGCCGTCCCTGCCCTGTACAAGCATGTGGAGGGACACATAAAACACGCGCTACTGAACGCCGTCAGTAGCAAGGTCCACCTCACCACCGATGCGTGGACCAGTCAACATGGACAGGGGCGATACCTTTCCCTCACTGCCCATTGGGTTAATGTCGTTGAGCCGGGTACAGACCGTGCGAGTGGCGCAGGACGTGTCCTGCCCACTCCAAGGATTGCAGGAATCCATTCTGTACGCATTGACTCCTCCTCTTACACCAGTTCCTCAGAATCATCGCTGCAGGAGCCGTCACAGTCCACCTCCACATGGACCCGTGATGAACGTGTACCTGTTACGACCGACATGAGCACAGCCGTGGCCAAACGTCAACAGGCCGTCTTGAAATTAATTTTTTTGGGGAATCGTAGCCACACAGCGCAGGAGCTCTGGAATGCCATCAAGCAGGAGAGCGATGTGTGGTTTGAGCCAGCGAATCTCCAGCCAGGCATGGTAGTGTGTGATAATGGCCGAAATCTGGTGGCAGCCCTGGGCCTCGGCAACCTCACTCACATCCCATGTCTGGCACATGTGCTCAATTTGGTCGTGCAGTGTTTTTTGAGGGACTATCCGGATCTTGATGCACTGCTGCACAAGGTCCGCCTAGAGTGTGCTCACTTGCGGCGTTCCAGCACGGCAAAAGCGCGCATTGCGGCTCTGCAGCGCCGACACCGCCTGCCGGAACATCGCATCATATGTGACCTACCTACCAGGTGGAATTCCACGTTACATATGTTGGAGCGGTTGTGTGAGCAGCAGCAAGCTGTAATGGAGTACCAGCTGTATCAGGCGCAAAAAAGTCACAGTCAGCGCCGTACAGACTTCACAACCACAGAGTGGGCCACTATGAAGGATGTCTGCCAGGTTTTGCGTCCCTTTGATTATTCCACGCGGATGGCGAGTGCAGATGATGCACTAGTCAGCTGTTGTGAATTTGGATTCTGGGCTCCCCCGGTGGCCGCTTGTGGAATTGGACTTGTCATCCTCTTTCCTGTTTCACCTGGTTCCATCAGTAGTGGGTGTCGCTATTTAAGCTCATTTCTCTGGTGGTTTCTTGCCGGTCAACAATGTTATCTGATGCCTCTCAGTGCTTGTTCCTGCTTCTGACAACTACTAGATAAGTTGGACTTTTGTCCATGTTTCGTTTTGCCTATTTGTTCCAGTTCACAGCTGAAGTTTTGTTACTGTGTCTGGAAAGCTCTCGTTGATCAGGGATTGCTACTCTGGTGTTATGAGTTAATGCCAGAGTTTAAGGTAATCTCTGGATGGTGTTTTGTTAGTGTTTTTCTGCTGACCATGAAAGTATACTATCTGTCTTCTGCTATCTAGTAAGCGGACCTCAAATTTGCTAAGACTATTTTCCTGCTGCGTTTGTTGTTTCATCTGAACTCACCGTCATTATATGTGGGGGGCTACGGTCTTCTTTGGAATATTTCTCTAGAGGTGAGCCAGGTCTTATATTTCCCTCTGCTAGCTATTTAGGTCTTAGGCCAGAGCTGGGCATCTAGCAATAAATAGGAAATGCTACCTGGCTATTTCTAGTTGCGCGGCAGGCTTAGTTCATGGTCAGTATAGTTCCATCTTCCGAGAGCTTGTCCCTCTATAGGCTTGCTATGATCTCTGCCTGCAGAGATCATGACAGTTTGACCGGCCCATAAAGTGTTAAAGACCCAGGTTGAGAAAGGAGAGTTATAAGAAGTCTGCTGGAATTTTTTTTTTTTTTTTCCCTCCAGTTTGCCTTGCTGCAGTTTTTTTTCTCTCTCTCCTCCTAATCTCTGTATGGCTCTGTGTGCACCTGACAATAATGGATCTTCAGAGTGTAACTGCGGGTTTGAATAATCTCATCACGAAAGTACAAAATTTACAAGATTTTGTGGTACATGCTCCAGTATCTGAGCCGAGAATTCCTTTGCCGGAGTTCTTCACAGGGAATAGAGCTAGCTTCCAGAATTTCCGAAATAATTGTAAGCTTTATTTGTCCCTGAAGTCTCGTTCAGCTGGAGACCCTGCTCAGCAGGTTAGGATTGTGATTTCCTTGCTCAGGGGTGACCCTCAAGATTGGGCCTTCTCATTGCCAGCAGGGGATCCTGCGTTGCGCGATGTGGATGCGTTTTTTCTGGCCTTGGGCTTGCTTTATGAGGAACCTCATTTGGAACTTCAGGCAGAAAAAACTTTGATGGCACTATCTCAGGGGCAAGACGAAGCTGAGGTTTACTGCCAAAAATTCCGTAAATGGTCTGTGCTTACTCAGTGGAATGAGTGCGCCTTGGCGGCAACTTTCAGAGAAGGTCTCTCTGATGCCGTTAAGGATGTTATGGTGGGGTTCCCTGTGCCTGCAGGTCTGAATGAGTCCATGACAATGGCTATTCAGATTGATAGGCGTCTGCGGGAGCGCAAACCGGTGCACCATCTGGCGGTGTCTATGGAAAAGACGCCAGAAAGTATGCAGTGTGATAGAATTCTGTCCAGGAGCGAGCGACAGAATTTTAGACGGAAGAATGGATTGTGCTTCTATTGTGGGGATTCTACTCATGTTATATCAGCATGCTCTAGGCGTACAAAGAAGCTTGATAAGTCTGTTTCCATTGGCACCATTCAGTCTAAGTTTATTTTGTCTGTAACCCTGATTTGCTCTTTGTCATCCATTGCCACGGACGCCTATGTTGACTCTGGCGCCGCTCTGAGTCTTATGGATTGGTCCTTTGCCAATCGTTGTGGTTTTGATTTAGAGCCTTTGGAGACTCTTATTCCTCTGAAGGGGATTGACTCCACCCCATTGGCTAATAATAAACCACAATACTGGACACAAGTAACCATGCGTATCAATCCGGATCACCAGGAGATTATTCGTTTCCTGGTGCTGTATAATTTACATGACGATTTGGTACTGGGATTGCCATGGTTGCAGTCTCACAATCCAGTCTTGGACTGGAGAGCAATGTCTGTGTTGAGCTGGGGATGTAAGGGTATTCATGGGGACTTACCTTTGGTTTCTATTTCGTCGTCCATTCCCTCTGAAGTCCCTGAGTTCCTCTCAGATTATCAAGACGTCTTTGACGAACCCAAGCTTGGGTCGTTACCTCCGCACCGTGAGTGCGATTGTGCCATAGATTTGATACCGGGTTGCAAATATCCAAAGGGTCGTTTGTTTAATCTGTCCGTGCCGGAACATGCTGCTATGCGGGAATATATAAAGGAGTCTTTGGAAAAGGGACATATTCGTCCATCTTCTTCTCCCTTGGGAGCTGGGTTTTTCTTTGTCTCAAAAAAGGACGGCTCTTTGAGACCATGTATTGATTATCGGCTTCTGAATAAGATCACTGTTAAGTACCAATACCCATTGCCATTGCTTACTGATTTGTTTGCTCGTATAGAGGGTGCTAAGTGGTTCTCTAAAATTGATCTTCGTGGGGCGTATAATTTGGTGCGGATCAGGCAGGGGGATGAGTGGAAGACCGCATTTAATACGCCCGAGGGCCACTTTGAGTATTTGGTCATGCCTTTTGGTCTTTCTAATGCCCCTTCAGTTTTCCAGTCTTTTATGCATGATATTTTCCGCGATTTTCTGGATAAATTTATGATAATATATCTGGATGATATTCTGATTTTTTCTGATGACTGGGACTCTCATGTCCAGCAGGTCAGGAGAGTTTTTCAGGTTCTGCGGTCTAATTCTTTATGTGTGAAGGGGTCTAAGTGCGTTTTTGGGGTCCAGAAAATTTCCTTTTTGGGGTATATTTTTTCTCCCTCTTCCATTGAGATGGATCCCGTCAAGGTGCAAGCTATTTGTGACTGGACTCAGCCCTCCTCTCTTAAGGGTCTTCAGAGATTTTTGGGCTTTGCCAACTTTTACCGCCGATTTATTGCTGGTTTTTCGGATGTCGTTAAACCACTGACTGATTTGACCAGACATGGCGCTGATGTTGCTAATTGGTCCCCTCATGCTGTAGAGGCCTTTCAGGAGCTTAAGCACCGTTTTGCCAACCGTCATCGTCGTGTTGGTTCTCGGCTTTGTGTTGGAGATTTGGTCTGGTTGTCTTCTCGTTTTGTCCCTATGAGGGTCTCTTCTCCTAAGTTTAAACCTCGGTTCATCGGCCCTTATAGAATATTGGAGATTCTTAATCCTGTTTCTTTCCGTTTGGACCTCCCTGCGTCCTTTTCCATTCATAACGTTTTTCATCGGTCGTTATTGCGCAGGTATGAGGTACCTGTTGTACCTTCAGTTGAGCCTCCTGCTCCGGTGTTGGTTGAGGGTGAGTTGGAGTACGTTGTGGAGAAAATTTTGGACTCTCGTGTTTCCAGACGGAGACTCCAGTATCTGGTCAACTGGAAGGGTTACGGCCAGGAGGATAATTCTTGGGTCAATGCATCTGATGTTCATGCTTCTGATCTTGTTCGTGCCTTCCATAGGGCTCATCCTGGTCGCCCTGGTGGATCTGGTGAGGGTTCGGTGCCCCCTCCTTGAGGGGGGGGTACTGTTGTGAATTTGGATTCTGGGCTCCCCCGGTGGCCGCTTGTGGAATTGGACTTGTCATCCTCTTTCCTGTTTCACCTGGTTCCATCAGTAGTGGGTGTCGCTATTTAAGCTCATTTCTCTGGTGGTTTCTTGCCGGTCAACAATGTTATCTGATGCCTCTCAGTGCTTGTTCCTGCTTCTGACAACTACTAGATAAGTTGGACTTTTGTCCATGTTTCGTTTTGCCTATTTGTTCCAGTTCACAGCTGAAGTTTTGTTACTGTGTCTGGAAAGCTCTCGTTGATCAGGGATTGCTACTCTGGTGTTATGAGTTAATGCCAGAGTTTAAGGTAATCTCTGGATGGTGTTTTGTTAGTGTTTTTCTGCTGACCATGAAAGTATACTATCTGTCTTCTGCTATCTAGTAAGCGGACCTCAAATTTGCTAAGACTATTTTCCTGCTGCGTTTGTTGTTTCATCTGAACTCACCGTCATTATATGTGGGGGGCTACGGTCTTCTTTGGAATATTTCTCTAGAGGTGAGCCAGGTCTTATATTTCCCTCTGCTAGCTATTTAGGTCTTAGGCCAGAGCTGGGCATCTAGCAATAAATAGGAAATGCTACCTGGCTATTTCTAGTTGCGCGGCAGGCTTAGTTCATGGTCAGTATAGTTCCATCTTCCGAGAGCTTGTCCCTCTATAGGCTTGCTATGATCTCTGCCTGCAGAGATCATGACAGTCAGCATGACTGTCCCCCTTATCTGCCTGCTTGAAAAATCACTGCAAGCGCTAAGGGATGATGTTGTGGAAGAGGTGGAGGATGAGGATTCACCACTTCCATCATCTTCTGGACAGTCAGCGCCACGTGGTTCCTCACAAACGCGTAGGCAGGGGACAGTTTGTGAGGAGGATGAGGAGGAGTCAATGGAGGAGGAAGACATCCGTCCAGAGGAGGGAGTTCCCGAATTGTCCAGTACTCAGTGTGTACAGCGAGGGTGGGGTGATGACGAGCGGGCAGAGATCACGCCTCCAGCTGGGGACAGCGTTTCTTGGGCAGTTGGCAGTCTGCAGCACATGGTGGATTACATGCTGCAGTGCCTGAAAAACGACCGCCGCATCGACCACATTCTCAACATGTCTGATTATTGGGTGTTCACCCTCCTCGATCCTCGCTACCGGGACAACGTAGAAAGCCTCATCACACCGTTGAACCGGGAGCGAAAAATGCGGGAGTACCAAGACACACTGGTCAGTTCCATCATCTTCTCCATTCCAACTGAGAGAAGTGCTGCTAGTGCATTCCAAAGCAGCTCAGTGTGTCCAGGCAGTGGTGGAGGCTCTGCACAAAGAGGGAGCAGAAGCAGTGCCTCTGCCCAAGGCAAGACCAGTATGGCCGAACTGTGGCACAGTTTTCTGTGCCCGCCACAAAAGTCTACACCATCACAGACGGCTCCAGTCAGCAGGAGGCAACGGTTCCGTCAGATGGTGACAGACTACATGTCTTGCCCTCTTGCTGTACTCCCAGACGGCTCTTCCCCTTTCAAGTTTTGGGTCTCAAAGCTGGATACATGGCCAGAGCTAAGCCAGTATGCATTGGAGGTGCTGTCTTGCCCTGCGGCCAGTGTATTATCGGAACGTGTCTTTAGTGCTGCAGGTGGTGTACTAACTGACCGTCGCATGCGACTATCCTCCGATAACGTTGACCGGCTTACTTTCCTGAAAATGAACAAGGCCTGGATCTCGCAGGAATTTGCCACTCCTCCTCCTGATTAAATAATTAGGTCACTGTATACGTTATCCAGGTCTCCTGTTGTGTTCATCTTTCTACCACCTGAACTTAAATTCCTGGGCTCCAACACCGCCAGTTGAGGCTCAGATGTGCCGTCTGCACAGTCAAAACATACGACCCAGTGTTATTGGGTTTCAGTAACGTCAGCTGATCCCCAGCTGTGTAGCCGGCAATGTGTCATGCGACCGCCACGCTGACACAACAACTGAAATGTAAGGGAATCTGTCCCCCCCCCCCCCCAAGGCGTTTGTTACTGAAAGAGCCACCTTGTGCAGCAGTAATGCTGCACAAGGAAAAAGGTAGCTATTTTGGTTTTGCTCCTTGCACACGCAAAACTTAACACTTATAAAATGTGTCCACTGATACCGTAAAACCGTCCCGGAGGTGGGACTTTCCTTCGTAATATGACGCAGCACAGCCGTCATTCCTACCCCCCCGGCGCCGCGCCCCGGCTCCTCAGCGTTGTTTGATTCCGTCCCGGAGCCTGCGCTGTTATGTTATCCCGTGGCCAGGCACACTTAGCGCTGCCCGTCTTCTGGCATCATTTGGTGTCAGGCTGGCTGCGCCTGTGCGGCCACGCTGGCCGAGAGCCCGCCTCGCAGTGTCTTCTGATTTAATCCCACTGGGGGCCTGGGATCTATGGACATGCGCAGTGCATATCTGAACCTCCACCTCTCACTCATCTCCCTATGGCTTCTTCAGACTGTTCGGTGTCAGCTGGTCCCTAATAGCATGCCACGGCCGTGACACCGCACAGTCTGAAAAAGAAGCCGTAGGGAGGGGAGTGAGAGGCGAGGATATGCACTGCGCATGGCCATGGATCCCAGGCCCCCAGTGGGATTACATCAGAAGACACTGCGAGGCGGGCTCTCGGCCAGCGCGGCCGCACAGGCGCAGCCAGCCTGACACCAAATGATGTCAGAAGATGGGCAGCGCTAAGTGTGCCTGGCCACGGGATAACATAACAGCGCAGGCTCCGGGACGGAATCAAACAACGCTGAGGAGCCGGGGCACGGCGGCGGGGAGGTAGTAATGATGGCTGTGCTGCGTCATATTACGAAGGAAAGTCCCACCTCCGGGACGGTTTCACGGCTTCAGGGGACACATTTTAAAAGTGTTTAGTTCTGTGTTTGCAAGGAGCATGATGAAAAGAGCCACCTTTTCCTTTTGCATCTTTTGTGCTGCACAAGCTGGCTCTTTCAGCTACAAACGCCTTGGGGGGGGGGGTTAAAGGTTCCCTTTCGACTTTCTCAGGCTTCGGCCTACATTGTGTTCCTCTGCTTTTCCACCTGTCCCTGGGCTCCAACACCGCCAGTTGCCGTCCAGAAGTGCTGTACGCACAGTCAACAGTCCCTCCTCTGTTATTGGGGTTCAGTAACGTCAGCTGTTCCCCTGCTGTGTGTGTGGCAATCCCTCCTACCTCCTCCAACCTCCTCCAACCTCCTCCTCCTCCACCTGTCCCTGGGCTCCAACACCGCCAGTTGCCGTCCAGAAGTGCTGTACGCACAGTCAACAGTCGCTCCTCTGTTATTGGGGTTCAGTAACGTCAGCTGTTCCCCTGCTGTGTGTGTGGCAATCCCTCCTACCCCCTCCAACCTCCTCCAACCTCCTCCTCCTCCACCTGTCCCTGGGCTCCAACACCGCCAGTTGCCGTCCAGAAGTGCTGTACGCACAGTCAACAGTCCCTCCTCTGTTATTGGGGTTCAGTAACGTCAGCTGTTCCCCTGCTGTGTGTGTGGCAATCCCTCCTACCCCCTCCAACCTCCTCCAACCTCCTCCTCCTCCACCTGTCCCTGGGCTCCAACACCGCCAGTTGCCGTCCAGAAGTGCTGTACGCACAGTCAACAGTCGCTCCTCTGTTATTGGGGTTCAGTAACGTCAGCTGTTCCCCTGCTGTGTGTGTGGCAATCCCTCCTACCTCCTCCAACCTCCTCCTCCTCCACCTGTCCCTGGGCTCCAACACCGCCAGTTGCCGTCCAGAAGTGCTGTACGCACAGTCAACAGTCGCTCCTCTGTTATTGGGGTTCAGTAACGTCAGCTGTTCCCCTGCTGTGTGTGTGGCAATCCCTCCTACCTCCTCCAACCTCCTCCTCCTCCACCTGTCCCTGGGCTCCAACACCGCCAGTTGCCGTCCAGAAGTGCTGTACGCACAGTCAACAGTCGCTCCTCTGTTATTGGGGTTCAGTAACGTCAGCTGTTCCCCTGCTGTGTGTGTGGCAATCCCTCCTACCTCCTCCAACCTCCTCCAACCTCCTCCTCCTCCACCTGTCCCTGGGCTCCAACACCGCCAGTTGCCGTCCAGAAGTGCTGTACGCACAGTCAACAGTCCCTCCTCTGTTATTGGGGTTCAGTAACGTCAGCTGTTCCCCTGCTGTGTGTGTGGCAATCCCTCCTACCCCCTCCAACCTCCTCCAACCTCCTCCTCCTCCACCTGTCCCTGGGCTCCAACACCGCCAGTTGCCGTCCAGAAGTGCTGTACGCACAGTCAACAGTCGCTCCTCTGTTATTGGGGTTCAGTAACGTCAGCTGTTCCCCTGCTGTGTGTGTGGCAATCCCTCCTACCCCCTCCAACCTCCTCCAACCTCCTCCTCCTCCACCTGTCCCTGGGCTCCAACACCGCCAGTTGCCGTCCAGAAGTGCTGTACGCACAGTCAACAGTCGCTCCTCTGTTATTGGGGTTCAGTAACGTCAGCTGTTCCCCTGCTGTGTGTGTGGCAATCCCTCCTACCTCCTCCAACCTCCTCCAACCTCCTCCTCCTCCACCTGTCCCTGGGCTCCAACACCGCCAGTTGCCGTCCAGAAGTGCTGTACGCACAGTCAACAGTCGCTCCTCTGTTATTGGGGTTCAGTAACGTCAGCTGTTCCCCTGCTGTGTGTGTGGCAATCCCTCCTACCTCCTCCAACCTCCTCCAACCTCCTCCTCCTCCACCTGTCCCTGGGCTCCAACACCGCCAGTTGCCGTCCAGAAGTGCTGTACGCACAGTCAACAGTCCCTCCTCTGTTATTGGGGTTCAGTAACGTCAGCTGTTCCCCTGCTGTGTGTGTGGCAAACCCTCCTACCCCCTCCAACCTCCTCCAACCTCCTCCTCCTCCACCTGTCCCTGGGCTCCAACACCGCCAGTTGCCGTCCAGAAGTGCTGTACGCACAGTCAACAGTCCCTCCTCTGTTATTGGGGTTCAGTAACGTCAGCTGTTCCCCTGCTGTGTGTGTGGCAATCCCTCCTACCCCCTCCAACCTCCTCCAACCTCCTCCTCCTCCACCTGTCCCTGGGCTCCAACACCGCCAGTTGCCGTCCAGAAGTGCTGTACGCACAGTCAACAGTCCCTCCTCTGTTATTGGGGTTCAGTAACGTCAGCTGTTCCCCTGCTGTGTGTGTGGCAATCCCTCCTACCTCCTCCAACCTCCTCCAACCTCCTCCTCCTCCACCTGTCCCTGGGCTCCAACACCGCTAGTTGCCGTCCAGAAGTGCTGTACGCACAGAGCCAAACACCTCGCCAATGTGTTAGTGGGGTTCAGCACCGCCAGCTGTTCCCCTGCTGTGTATACGGCAACGTGTACTGCGACCGTCACGCAGGCACAACAAGTTAAATGTAAGGGAACCTGACCCCCCCCCCCCCCAGGCGTTTGTTACTGAAGGAGCCACCTTGTGCAGCAGTAATGATGCAAAGGGAAAAAGTGCCTCTTTTCGTGATGCTCCTTGCACATGCTGAACCAAACACTTATGAAATGTGTCCCCACACAGCGTTAAACCGTCCGGTAGGTGGAACTTTCCTTTGTCGTGTGACGCAGCACAGCCATCATTTTTACCCCCTTGGCGCCGTGCGCCGCCTCCTCAGCGTTGTTTTAATCTGTCCCGGAGCCTGCGCTGTTAGGTTAGCCCTTGGCCATGCACACATGTTGCGCTGCCCGTCTTCTGACCTCATTTGGTGTCAGGCTGGCTGCGCCTGTGCGGGTGCGGTGGCCGAGATCCCGCCTCGCAGTGTCGTCTAATGTAATCCCACCGCGGGCCTGTGATCCGTGCCCGTGCGCAGTGCATATCCTCTCCTCTCACTCCCCTCCCTACGGCTTCTTCAGACTGTGCGATGTCAGCTGGTCCCTAATAGCATGCCACGGCCGTGACACCGCACAGTCTGAAAAAGCCGTAGGGAGGGGAGTGAGAGGAGAGGATATGCACTGCGCACGGGCACGGATCACAGGCCCGCGGTGGGATTACATTAGACGACACTGCGAGGCGGGATCTCGGCCAGCGCACCCGCACAGGCGCAGCCAGCCTGACACCAAATGATGTCAGAAGACGGGCAGCGCAAAATGTGTGCATGGCCAAGGGCTAACCTAACAGCGCAGGCTCCGGGACAGATTAAAACAACGCTGAGGAGGCGGCGCACGGCGCCAAGGGGGTAAAAATGATGGCTGTGCTGCGTCACACGACAAAGGAAAGTTCCACCTACCGGACGGTTTAACGCTGTGAGGGGACACATTTCATAACTGTTAGGTTCCGCATGTGCAAGGACCATAATTAAAAGAGCTAAGTTTACCTTTTCCAGCATTAGTGCTGTACACAATGGCTCTTTCAGCTACAAACGCCTGGGGGGGGGGGGGTTAAAGGTTTCCTTTCAACTTGCTCGAGTGCAGGCTTCGGCCTACACTCCGCTCCCCCTGCTCCTCCTGCTGACCCTGGGCTCCAACACCGCCAGTTGGGGCCCGGTACTGCTAGCTGCACAGAGAAAAACACCTCGCCAATGTGTCAGTGGTGTTCAGCACCGCCAGCTGTTCCCCTGCTGTGCAGCCGGCATCGTGTCCTGCGACCGCCACGCAGACACAACAGACCCAAAGCTGCCGCCAGTGCAGGCTTCGGCCTACACTCCCCTCCCCCTGCTCCTGCTCCTCCTCCTCCTGCTGACCCTGGGCTCTAACAAACCGCCAGTTGGGGCCCAGATGTGCTAGCTGCACAGAGAAAAACACCAGCCAATGTGTCAGTGGGGTCCAGCACCGCCAGCTGTTCCCCTGCTGTGCAGCCGGCAACGTGTCCTGCAAAAGCCACGCAGACACAAGAACTGAAATTGAAGGGAACCTGTCCCCCCTCCCCCAGGCGTTTTTACGTTATCCAGCCACCTTGTACAGCGGTAATGCTGCATGTGTGCAAGGTGACTCAGAAACGTATTCTCCTCGCACATGTGGAACTGAAAACACGTCTGAAATGTGTCCTCTGTGTGACCATTTAACCGTCCCGGTGGTGTGACTTTCCTTTGTAATGACACGCTGCAACCCCCTTGGTAGCGCTGCCCGTCTTCTGGCATCATTGTTTGGCTGGCTGCGCCTCTGCGGCCGCCCTGACCCACACAACGCCCCTCGGTGTCTTATTTATTGGGACTGCGAGGGTGTGATTCATGGGCAGGATCAGTGCATCAGTTCGCCTGTCCCTCCTCTCCTTCCGCCTTCTTCGGACTGTGCGGCTTCATGGCCGTGGCATGCGATAAGGGATCAGATGACGCCGCACAGTCTGAAGCGGGTGTAAGGACCCGAGTGTGAGAGGCGAACATATGTGCTGCGCCAGGCCCTGAATCCCAGCCCCGCAGTGTTTTAACAATGTTAAGACACTGCGGGGCTGGGATTCATGGGCATCGCGAACCGCACCGGCCGACATTACATGATGCCAGAAGATGGGCAGCGCTAACGGCGCTAGGCCAGGGGATAACACGACAGCGCAGACTCCTGTACAGCAAATAACAACGCTCGGGAGGCTGCACCCAGCACCAAGGTGGGATTCTTGACACCTGTGCTGCGTCTCATTACAAAGGGAACTCTCGCCTCCATTACACAGTTTGACTGTATAAAGGGCTAAATGTTATACGTGTTCCATTCAGCGTGTGCAAGGAGAAAAATTACAAGAGCAACCTTTGACTTGCGCAGCACTGCTGCTGCATAAGCTGTGGCTCTTCTACTTTGTAACCCCTGAGGGGGGGTTAAAGGTGACTTTTGAAATCGGTTCAATTAGGCTTCGGCCTACACTCTGCTCCACCTGCAGAGCCCGGGCTCCAACAACGCTAGTTGCTGTCCGGAAGTGCTGGCTGCACAGAGCCAAACACCTCGCCAATGTGTCAGTGGGGTCCAGCACCGCCAGCTGTTCCCCTGCTGTGTAGCCGGCAACGTGTCCTGCAAAAGCCACGCAGACACAACACACCCAAAGCTGCCGCCTGTGCAGGCTTCGGCCTACACTCCCCTCCCCCTGCTCCTCCTCCTCCTGCTCCTCCTCCTGCTGTCCCTGGGCTCTAACACACCGCCAGTTGGGGCCCAGATGTGCTAGCTGCACAGAGAAAAACACCAGCCAATGTGTCAGTGGGGTCCAGCACCGCCAGCTGTTCCCCTGCTGTGCAGCCGGCAACGTGTCCTGCAAAAGCCACGCAGACACAAGAACTGAAATTGAAGGGAACCTGTCCCCCCTCCCCCAGGCGTTTTTACGTTATCCAGCCACCTTGTACAGCGGTAATGCTGCATGTGTGCAAGGTGGCTCAGAAACGTATCCTCCTCGCACATGTGGAACTGAAAACACGTCTGAAATGTGTCCTCTGTGTGACCATTTAACCGTCCCGGTGGTGTGACTTTCCTTTGTAATGACACGCTGCAACCCCCTTGGTAGCGCTGCCCGTCTTCTGGCATCATTGTTTGGCTGGCTGCGCCTCTGCGGCCGCCCTGACCCACACAACGCCCCTCGGTGTCTTATTTATTGGGACTGCGAGGGTGTGTTTGATGGGCATGAGCAGTGCATCAGTTCGCCTGTCCCTCATCTCCTTCCGCCTTCTTCAGACTGTGCGGCTTCATGGCCGTGGCATGCGATAAGGGATCAGCTGACGCCACATAGTCTGAAGCAGGTGTAAGAACCCAAGCGAGAGGCGAACATATGTACTGCGCCAGGCCATGAATCCCAGCCCCGCAGTGTTTTAACTATGTCAATACACTGCGGGGCTGTGATTCATGGGCATCGCGAACCGCACCAGCCAACATTAAATGAGGTCAGAAGATGGGCAGCGCTAACAGCGCTAGGCCAGGGGATAACACGACAGCGCAGACTCCTGTACAGCAAATAACAACGCTCAGGAGGCTGCACCCAGCACCAAGGTGGGATTCTTGACATCTGTGCTGCGTCTCATTACAAAGGGAACTCTCGCCTCCATTACACAGTTTGACTGTATAAAGGGCTAAATGTTATACGTGTTCCATTCAGCGTGTGCAAGGAGAAAAATTACAAGAGCAACCTTTGACTTGCGCAGCACTGCTGCTGCATAAGCTGTGGCTCTTCTACTTTGTAACCCCTGAGGGGGGGTTAAAGGTGACTTTTGAAATCGGTTCAATTAGGCTTCGGCCTACACTCTGCTCCACCTGCAGAGCCCGGGCTCCAACAACGCTAGTTGCTGTCCGGAAGTGCTGGCTGCACAGAGCCAAACACCTCGCCAATGTGTCAGTGGGGTCCAGCACCGCCAGCTGTTCCCCTGCTGTGTAGCCGGCAACGTGTCCTGCAAAAGCCACGCAGACACAACACACCCAAAGCTGCCGCCTGTGCAGGCTTCGGCCTACACTCCCCTCCCCCTGCTCCTCCTCCTCCTGCTCCTCCTCCTGCTGTCCCTGGGCTCTAACACACCGCCAGTTGGGGCCCAGATGTGCTAGCTGCACAGAGAAAAACACCAGCCAATGTGTCAGTGGGGTCCAGCACCGCCAGCTGTTCCCCTGCTGTGCAGCCGGCAACGTGTCCTGCAAAAGCCACGCAGACACAAGAACTGAAATTGAAGGGAACCTGTCCCCCCTCCCCCAGGCGTTTTTACGTTATCCAGCCACCTTGTACAGCGGTAATGCTGCATGTGTGCAAGGTGGCTCAGAAACGTATCCTCCTCGCACATGTGGAACTGAAAACACGTCTGAAATGTGTCCTCTGTGTGACCATTTAACCGTCCCGGTGGTGTGACTTTCCTTTGTAATGACACGCTGCAACCCCCTTGGTAGCGCTGCCCGTCTTCTGGCATCATTGTTTGGCTGGCTGCGCCTCTGCGGCCGCCCTGACCCACACAACGCCCCTCGGTGTCTTATTTATTGGGACTGCGAGGGTGTGATTCATGGGCAGGATCAGTGCATCAGTTCGCCTGTCCCTCCTCTCCTTCCGCCTTCTTCGGACTGTGCGGCTTCATGGTCGTGGCATGCGATAAGGGATCAGATGACGCCGCACAGTCTGAAGCGGGTGTAAGGACCCGAGTGTGAGAGGCGAACATATGTGCTGCGCCAGGCCCTGAATCCCAGCCCCGCAGTGTTTTAACAATGTTAAGACACTGCGGGGCTGGGATTCATGGGCATCGCGAACCGCACCGGCCGACATTACATGATGCCAGAAGATGGGCAGCGCTAACGGCGCTAGGCCAGGGGATAACACGACAGCGCAGACTCCTGTACAGCAAATAACAACGCTCGGGAGGCTGCACCCAGCACCAAGGTGGGATTCTTGACACCTGTGCTGCGTCTCATTACAAAGGGAACTCTCGCCTCCATTACACAGTTTGACTGTATAAAGGGCTAAATGTTATACGTGTTCCATTCAGCGTGTGCAAGGAGAAAAATTACAAGAGCAACCTTTGACTTGCGCAGCACTGCTGCTGCATAAGCTGTGGCTCTTCTACTTTGTAACCCCTGAGGGGGGGTTAAAGGTGACTTTTGAAATCGGTTCAATTAGGCTTCGGCCTACACTCTGCTCCACCTGCAGAGCCCGGGCTCCAACAACGCTAGTTGCTGTCCGGAAGTGCTGGCTGCACAGAGCCAAACACCTCGCCAATGTGTCAGTGGGGTCCAGCACCGCCAGCTGTTCCCCTGCTGTGTAGCCGGCAACGTGTCCTGCAAAAGCCACGCAGACACAACACACCCAAAGCTGCCGCCTGTGCAGGCTTCGGCCTACACTCCCCTCCCCCTGCTCCTCCTCCTCCTGCTCCTCCTCCTGCTGTCCCTGGGCTCTAACACACCGCCAGTTGGGGCCCAGATGTGCTAGCTGCACAGAGAAAAACACCAGCCAATGTGTCAGTGGGGTCCAGCACCGCCAGCTGTTCCCCTGCTGTGCAGCCGGCAACGTGTCCTGCAAAAGCCACGCAGACACAAGAACTGAAATTGAAGGGAACCTGTCCCCCCTCCCCCAGGCGTTTTTACGTTATCCAGCCACCTTGTACAGCGGTAATGCTGCATGTGTGCAAGGTGGCTCAGAAACGTATCCTCCTCGCACATGTGGAACTGAAAACACGTCTGAAATGTGTCCTCTGTGTGACCATTTAACCGTCCCGGTGGTGTGACTTTCCTTTGTAATGACACGCTGCAACCCCCTTGGTAGCGCTGCCCGTCTTCTGGCATCATTGTTTGGCTGGCTGCGCCTCTGCGGCCGCCCTGACCCACACAACGCCCCTCGGTGTCTTATTTATTGGGACTGCGAGGGTGTGATTCATGGGCAGGATCAGTGCATCAGTTCGCCTGTCCCTCCTCTCCTTCCGCCTTCTTCGGACTGTGCGGCTTCATGGTCGTGGCATGCGATAAGGGATCAGATGACGCCGCACAGTCTGAAGCGGGTGTAAGGACCCGAGTGTGAGAGGCGAACATATGTGCTGCGCCAGGCCCTGAATCCCAGCCCCGCAGTGTTTTAACAATGTTAAGACACTGCGGGGCTGGGATTCATGGGCATCGCGAACCGCACCGGCCGACATTACATGATGCCAGAAGATGGGCAGCGCTAACGGCGCTAGGCCAGGGGATAACACGACAGCGCAGACTCCTGTACAGCAAATAACAACGCTCGGGAGGCTGCACCCAGCACCAAGGTGGGATTCTTGACACCTGTGCTGCGTCTCATTACAAAGGGAACTCTCGCCTCCATTACACAGTTTGACTGTATAAAGGGCTAAATGTTATACGTGTTCCATTCAGCGTGTGCAAGGAGAAAAATTACAAGAGCAACCTTTGACTTGCGCAGCACTGCTGCTGCATAAGCTGTGGCTCTTCTACTTTGTAACCCCTGAGGGGGGGTTAAAGGTGACTTTTGAAATCGGTTCAATTAGGCTTCGGCCTACACTCTGCTCCACCTGCAGAGCCCGGGCTCCAACAACGCTAGTTGCTGTCCGGAAGTGCTGGCTGCACAGAGCCAAACACCTCGCCAATGTGTCAGTGGGGTCCAGCACCGCCAGCTGTTCCCCTGCTGTGTAGCCGGCAACGTGTCCTGCAAAAGCCACGCAGACACAACACACCCAAAGCTGCCGCCTGTGCAGGCTTCGGCCTACACTCCCCTCCCCCTGCTCCTCCTCCTCCTGCTCCTCCTCCTGCTGTCCCTGGGCTCTAACACACCGCCAGTTGGGGCCCAGATGTGCTAGCTGCACAGAGAAAAACACCAGCCAATGTGTCAGTGGGGTCCAGCACCGCCAGCTGTTCCCCTGCTGTGCAGCCGGCAACGTGTCCTGCAAAAGCCACGCAGACACAAGAACTGAAATTGAAGGGAACCTGTCCCCCCTCCCCCAGGCGTTTTTACGTTATCCAGCCACCTTGTACAGCGGTAATGCTGCATGTGTGCAAGGTGGCTCAGAAACGTATCCTCCTCGCACATGTGGAACTGAAAACACGTCTGAAATGTGTCCTCTGTGTGACCATTTAACCGTCCCGGTGGTGTGACTTTCCTTTGTAATGACACGCTGCAACCCCCTTGGTAGCGCTGCCCGTCTTCTGGCATCATTGTTTGGCTGGCTGCGCCTCTGCGGCCGCCCTGACCCACACAACGCCCCTCGGTGTCTTATTTATTGGGACTGCGAGGGTGTGATTCATGGGCAGGATCAGTGCATCAGTTCGCCTGTCCCTCCTCTCCTTCCGCCTTCTTCGGACTGTGCGGCTTCATGGCCGTGGCATGCGATAAGGGATCAGATGACGCCGCACAGTCTGAAGCGGGTGTAAGGACCCGAGTGTGAGAGGCGAACATATGTGCTGCGCCAGGCCCTGAATCCCAGCCCCGCAGTGTTTTAACAATGTTAAGACACTGCGGGGCTGGGATTCATGGGCATCGCGAACCGCACCGGCCGACATTACATGATGCCAGAAGATGGGCAGCGCTAACGGCGCTAGGCCAGGGGATAACACGACAGCGCAGACTCCTGTACAGCAAATAACAACGCTCGGGAGGCTGCACCCAGCACCAAGGTGGGATTCTTGACACCTGTGCTGCGTCTCATTACAAAGGGAACTCTCGCCTCCATTACACAGTTTGACTGTATAAAGGGCTAAATGTTATACGTGTTCCATTCAGCGTGTGCAAGGAGAAAAATTACAAGAGCAACCTTTGACTTGCGCAGCACTGCTGCTGCATAAGCTGTGGCTCTTCTACTTTGTAACCCCTGAGGGGGGGTTAAAGGTGACTTTTGAAATCGGTTCAATTAGGCTTCGGCCTACACTCTGCTCCACCTGCAGAGCCCGGGCTCCAACAACGCTAGTTGCTGTCCGGAAGTGCTGGCTGCACAGAGCCAAACACCTCGCCAATGTGTCAGTGGGGTCCAGCACCGCCAGCTGTTCCCCTGCTGTGTAGCCGGCAACGTGTCCTGCAAAAGCCACGCAGACACAACACACCCAAAGCTGCCGCCTGTGCAGGCTTCGGCCTACACTCCCCTCCCCCTGCTCCTCCTCCTCCTGCTCCTCCTCCTGCTGTCCCTGGGCTCTAACACACCGCCAGTTGGGGCCCAGATGTGCTAGCTGCACAGAGAAAAACACCAGCCAATGTGTCAGTGGGGTCCAGCACCGCCAGCTGTTCCCCTGCTGTGCAGCCGGCAACGTGTCCTGCAAAAGCCACGCAGACACAAGAACTGAAATTGAAGGGAACCTGTCCCCCCTCCCCCAGGCGTTTTTACGTTATCCAGCCACCTTGTACAGCGGTAATGCTGCATGTGTGCAAGGTGGCTCAGAAACGTATCCTCCTCGCACATGTGGAACTGAAAACACGTCTGAAATGTGTCCTCTGTGTGACCATTTAACCGTCCCGGTGGTGTGACTTTCCTTTGTAATGACACGCTGCAACCCCCTTGGTAGCGCTGCCCGTCTTCTGGCATCATTGTTTGGCTGGCTGCGCCTCTGCGGCCGCCCTGACCCACACAACGCCCCTCGGTGTCTTATTTATTGGGACTGTGAGGGTGTGTTTGATGGGCATGAGCAGTGCATCAGTTCGCCTGTCCCTCATCTCCTTCCGCCTTCTTCAGACTGTGCGGCTTCATGGCCGTGGCATGCGATAAGGGATCAGCTGACGCCACATAGTCTGAAGCAGGTGTAAGAACCCAAGCGAGAGGCGAACATATGTAGTGCGCCAGGCCATGAATCCCAGCCCCGCAGTGTTTTAACTATGTCAATACACTGCGGGGCTGTGATTCATGGGCATCGCGAACCGCACCAGCCAACATTAAATGAGGTCAGAAGATGGGCAGCGCTAACAGCGCTAGGCCAGGGGATAACACGACAGCGCAGACTCCTGTACAGCAAATAACAACGCTCAGGAGGCTGCACCCAGCACCAAGGTGGGATTCTTGACACCTGTGCTGCGTCTCATTACAAAGGGAACTCTCGCCTCCATTACACAGTTTGACTGTATAAAGGGCTAAATGTTATACGTGTTCCATTCAGCGTGTGCAAGGAGAAAAATTACAAGAGCAACCTTTGACTTGCGCAGCACTGCTGCTGCATAAGCTGTGGCTCTTCTACTTTGTAACCCCTGAGGGGGGGTTAAAGGTGACTTTTGAAATCGGTTCAATTAGGCTTCGGCCTACACTCTGCTCCACCTGCAGAGCCCGGGCTCCAACAACGCTAGTTGCTGTCCGGAAGTGCTGGCTGCACAGAGCCAAACACCTCGCCAATGTGTCAGTGGGGTCCAGCACCGCCAGCTGTTCCCCTGCTGTGTAGCCGGCAACGTGTCCTGCAAAAGCCACGCAGACACAACACACCCAAAGCTGCCGCCTGTGCAGGCTTCGGCCTACACTCCCCTCCCCCTGCTCCTCCTCCTGCTGTCCCTGGGCTCTAACACACCGCCAGTTGGGGCCCTAGGAAGACAAGCTTGAATAGGTCCCCATCCGGGTTCCAGTACCATCAGCTGGTTCTCGGCAGTGTCTTTTGCTCTTGTACCTTCTGCTCCCCATCCTGGTTCCAGTAACGTCAGCTGGTTCCGGGCAGAGCCTTTGGCTTAGGTGCCTCCCTCTGGGTATCCGAGTTCCACCAACGTCAGGTGGTCCTTGGTAGTGCTTTCAGGCACGGGTACCTCCTGCTTAGTAACCGGGTTCCAGTAACGTCAGCTGGTCCTCGGTAGTTCCATTGGCTCTTGGACCTTCGGCTACCCATCCGGGTTCCAGTACCGTCAGCTGGTTCTCGGCAGTGTCTTTTGCTCTTGTACCTTCTGCTCCCCATCCTGGTTCCAGTACCGTCAGCTGGTTCCGGGCAGAGCCTTTGGCTTAGGTGCCTCCCTCTGGGTATCCGAGTTCCACCAACGTCAGGTGGTCCTTGGTAGTGCTTTCAGGCACGGGTACCTCCTGCTTAGTAACCGGGTTCCAGTAACGTCAGCTGGTCCTCGGTAGTTCCATTGGCTCTTGGACCTTCGGGTAGCCATCCGAGTTCCAGTTCCATCAGCTGTTTCTCGGCATTTTCTCAGCCTTCTTGTACCTTCTGCTACATTTCCAAGTTCAAGACCCGAAAGACGATGACCCGGAAGACCACCCCTAAGATGATGACGACACCAGAGACGACAACCACCGAGATGACGACGACCCTGGAGACGATGACCCTGAAGACGACCCCGATGACGACGACCCCGATGACGACGACCCCGATGACGACGACCCTGGAGATGACGACCCTGGAGATGACGACGACAACCTGGAAGACCGAGAAGCAGAAGAACAAGAGGCTGCAGAACAAAGAGCAGAAGAACATTAAGCATAAGACTAAATATCAGAGCAAAAGATATTATCTAAATTATAAGCAGAAGAAGACTAAGCAGTGTATGGGGGTGAGTCCGTTCCTCCTCGTGGTGCCCCTGGATAAAGCCTGATGCTGCAGGCCAAACTGAACGCGGACAAATGTAACTGTTTTGTGACAGGCAGAACGGAAGGTGTAATCTTCAAACTTTTATAGATAACAACTACGGGAATGCCTGTCACAAATAAGAATATGATGAAGAAGTTGAATATAAAAAAGATAATAGTTAAATAAAAAGAATATGAACAATGTAAAAAAAAAAATATATATATACGTAGAAAAGAAGAAGATGAATAAGGTGAAGAAGTTGATGTCACAGAAGCTGATGATGAGGATAATGAAGAAGAAAGTGTGGGAGAAGTAAAAAATAGGGTGAAGGGCGTGGAAGTAGTGAAACATCAATATCTGACAAAATAAATAAAAAATTAACATAGTCAAATTCTTTCTAACGCCGAACGTCATAAAAAAATTAAAAATACTGCTATTCTATTTGATTGGGATAAACCCCTGTGCCTTTAATGTCTCCGCCACCTCCCCCAATACATCCTACATTATTCTTAGTTGTTTTCCTTCATGTAGAATTAACCTACAAGGAAAGAAAGGGTTTATTTTAATTCCGATATTTTCGTCCCATTGACTTGCATTGGGATCGGGTATCGGTATCGGATTGGATTCCGATACTGTGACGGTATCGGCCGATACTTTCCGATACCGATACTTTCCGATATCGGAAAGTATCGCTCAACACTACTCCCTACCTGCCCCTACCTGTCCCTCACTGACCCTCACTACCAACCTAATACTAACTACCTGTCCCTAAAGACTGTCCCTATCTGTCCCTCCCTGTCCCTACACATCTATCTGACCCTACAAAATAAAGATAAAAAGATAAAAAAGACTAACTCAACCCTATCACAGGCACACAGAACCTAACTCTCCCTAGGGCACGTTAAAGGAGAAACCCCTCCAAAGAAGAGAGGCCCTCCCTGCACCCAGCCTCTCAAACTCCAGCAAGCGCACTTTTGCCAGGTCACCCAGGATGTTCCTAATCACCTCTTCCCTGGGGAGGACTTTCCGCTGAGTAGACACTAGACACCGTGCATTCCACGTGTGGAACCTAGTTACTAAACTAACTAAGAAAACAGTGCCCCGATCTCGGCCACCAAGGGACCTGAATGCCCCATAGGCCCACTCCGCATAGGAAAGGCCTGCCAGCCTAGGCCAGCCAATGCAAGCACCCACCCTGCTGTAGACCTCTGTATTAAAGGGACACCGAAGCAGGAAATGCTCCATGCTTTCAAGCATACCGCCACACTCTTCGCGGGGACAATCCCGGTCATCAGAGCATCTGCACTTCAGGTTGTCCCTCACATACAGCTTCCCATGGAAGCAGCGCCAAGCCAAGTCCCAAAACTTCAAGGGGATCCGCTTAGAGTTCAATAACCCGAGCCCCACCTCCAGATCCCAGCTTGGGCAATCCCTGAGCGCCAGGGGCTTCTGAAAGTGGGTCAACAGGACCCTATTGTCAAGTAACCTTCTCGACATGGTCCTGATCTCCCACACTCCCAGACCCCACCGACGGATCACCTTCAGAACCGGGGTAGCATAAGCCGGAAGATGCCCATGAGGTGTTCGAAGGTCCTTTACCTGCCCTCCTGTCTCCCATTCCTGGAAGAAAGGCCGAAACCACCCCCTACAGGAGAATACCCACAGAGGAGCCCTCTCTGACCAGAGGTTGGTGATGTTTGCCTTAAGAAAGGTGTTTACTAGAAACACCACTGGGTTAACCATACCCAACCCTCCTAGTCTCCTCGTGCGGTACGTGACCTCCCTCTTGATTAGGTTCAGCCTATTTCCCCATAACAATTGGAAAAACAGGCTGTAGACCCATGTCCAAAGAGGCTCTGGCAAGATGCAGACGCTGCCCAAATATATTAGCAAAGGAAGCAAATAGCCCTTGGCAAGACTAACCCTTTCCCTTAGGGTCAAAGACCAACCCTTCCACTGATCCACCTTCTGGGCGGCAATCTTAAGTCTGCCCTCCCAGTTTTGCTGGGGATAGTCCCCCGGGCCGAAACTGATGCCTAATATTTTTGCTGTGGCCTGAGGCCCTGGAAGGGTGTCCGGGAGATCAAAACTTGGATCTCCCCCTCCCAGCCAGAGACTCTCACACTTGTCCCGGTTGATCATGGAACCGGATGCCACCGAGTAGCGTTCAACCTCAGACATCACCCAATCTGCCTCCTCTCTCGAGGATACAAAAAGGGAAACATCATCAGCGTACGCCACTACCCTCAAGGCGGCCTCTGGCTCCGCCTGGTCCATCCTGACTCCCACCAACGGTCCACGCTCCACCCTCCTTAAAAGGGGGTCGATCGCAAACACGTATAACAGCGGGCTCAGAGGACAGCCCTGGCGGACACCAGACCTCACCTCAAAAGGGTGTCCGACCCAACCGTTCACGAGCGGAAAAGTCTCTGCCCCATTGTATAAAACTCTCAACCAATCAACAAACCTCCCAGGCAGACCATACCTCAGAAGGACGGACCAGAGGTACTCATGGTTAACCCGGTCAAAGGCCTTCGCCTGGTCTAAGGACAGCAAGTACCCCTTCCAGTGACCTGCCCTGCCCTGCCCTGCTCCACTGCCTCCCGGACACCGAGCACAGCACTAAATGTACTGCGGCCTGGAACAGAGCAGTGCTGGGCCCCCGAAAGGAGCCGGGGCGCAAACTGCACCAACCGATTAAAAAGCACCTTTGCCAGAACCTTTCGGTCCGTATTGAGAAGCGCTATGGGACGCCAATTCTCAATACGGGACGAGTCTTTACCCTTTGACAGGATAATCAGGGCTGACTTCCTCACTGAACTGGGTAGAATGTCCGAGGAGAGGCACTCATTAAAAACCTCAGTCAAGAGGGGGACCAAAGAGTCCCTAAAAGTCTTGTAGAATTCGGATGTTAAGCCATCCGGACCGGGCGACTTTTTGGGCCGGAGCCCATCAATCGCCCGTCTCACTTCCTCTTCCCTGATTGCTTCTGCCAAAACATGAAGAGAGGGGTCATCCCCTGGCTCAGGGATGGTTTCAGTCAGGAAAGCCGACATCTCATCCCGATCAGGATCCCTCCTCCCCAAGAGGTGCAAGTAGAAGGATCTGACCACCTCCAGGATCCCTGATTTGGATCTGTTCAGGGACCCCGTACTGTCAATCAGTCCTCTCACCATCTTACAATTCACTGACAACCTGCAGTTTCTGTAAGGGTCGGGCGAGCGGTACCTCCCGAAATCCCTCTCAAAAACCAAGGATGTGTGCCTATCATACTGGCACCCCTTGAGCAAGGTCTTCACCCTGGAGATTTCCTCTCGGTCCCCTCCAGTCGAGACGAGCTGCTCGAGTTTCCTCCCCAGCTCCCGATACAGGCGGTACCTGTTCAGGCCTCTGAGGCTCGAGAGCTGACGGAAGAACCCTGCGACCCTTCTTTTGAAGATCTCCCACCACTCAGACTTACTGCTACAAAGACCCAAGAGAGGTACCTGGCTCTGAAGAAATTCCTCAAAGGACTGTCTTACTTCCGCCTCTTCCAGAAGGGACGAATTCAGCTTCCATAGGCCTCTCCCCATCCGGGGGGTCTCTGTAACATTCAAAGTAAAGAAAATGAAACAGTGATCGGAGAACTCCACCTCAACAGCGGACACTGCAGAAGAGACGGCTTCCTCCTTTAAAAAAAACCTATCTATCCTAGACCTACTGCTTCCCCTAAAAAAGGTGAAACCCCCGTGACCTGGGGTGTGCCGGATGTGGACATCCACCAGGCGAGCTTCGCTTACTATGCTATTCAAGGCTACGCTATCATAAGCCAGCCGGTCTCCGGGGCCTCCCCTATCACGGAGTCTGGTTACAGTATTAAAATCCCCACCGAAGACCACCTGCCGGCTCGTAAAAAGATAGGGCTTGATCCTCAGGAAGAGACATTTACGGTCCCACTTGGATTGTGGGCCATAGATATTGATGAGCCGAAGCTCCTGTCCCCTCATGAAGACGTCAAGGACCAAACATCTCCCCATTTCTACCTCGATCACCCGTCTGCATTCCACCTCCACGGTCTTAAAAAGGACCGCTACCCCGCTATACGGCTCGGCCGCAAGAGACCAGTATGAGGGCCCACTCCTCCATTCCCTCTTTGCTTTGTAGATGGACCCCAGGTCCGTTAGTCTGGTCTCCTGCAAAAATAAAATATCAGCCTCAACCCGGGTGAAAAAATCAAAGGCCGTAAATCTAGCCGTATCTGACTTTATGCTGGCGACATTAATCGACGCCAGAGTCAACGGGGTAGGTTCCGCCATCATGGGTGATTGAGTTAGATGGCCTGTTTTTTAACCGTACCCCCTGATTTCCTCTCCCCTTCTGAGGAGGAGCCCGACTCACCCCTCCTCTTTAAAGATACCGAGGTGTCCATATCCTCTTTTATAGCACTGGATTTCCCAGAAATAGATTCCTTGCCCCTGGACCCCGAGGTGGTCCCCCCTCCAGAGGAGTGTGAATCCCCCGGAGGACAGACCTCACCACTCCCCGAAGGCACCCCAGATGTTGCGACCGGCCCCTCACCCCCGACCTCCGACACAGCAGAGTCATTGAGGGCTTGGAACCGATTGGAGAGGGGGATCAGAGGGGAGTCAGCGAGCCCTTCCGTAGGCACCCCAGTGGCCAGTGGCTGGGGCTTAGATTTTTTAGCCTTGTTCTTCCTCTTCTTCCGACTCTTACCGGTACGATTGTCACCCGTTTTTTTAGGCTGCTCCACCACCTCTTCATCCAGACTTTCATACTGGGAAGAGTTATCAGAAGCAGCCAACTCCTCCCTCTCCATCCTCCGGATCTCCTCGCTCACCGCCTTCTCCCCCAGGGCCTCAGAGGCTTCGGCTGCCGTCTCCAGGGTGGGGGCAGTCATCACCCCAGTTGCCTGAGGCTTATCCTGCCCCCTGCCCTTACGGCTCCTCACCTGTTGCCACTGGTGGGCAGATGTACCAGCCTCGCCTTTCCTCACCGACCCCTCAGCTCCCCTCATGCCTCCACCCTCAGCCACAGCAGAAGTTGCACCACCGGGGACCCCCCCTTGGCTCCCCCCTGCCGGGCCAGAGATGGTGCTGGAAAAGGAACGGGGGCAGCGGCTATACGGGTGACCTAGGTCACCACACAGGTGACACCTAATGTCACCACAGGCCGCGGCAAGATGGCCTACCCCGCCACACAAGGCACATTTCTGTACCTTGCAGCCTGCGCTGAAGTGGCGGGGATCACCGCACCTGTGGCAGACCTTCGGTTGCCCCTGGTAGAAGATCTGGATTCTGTCCCTCCCCAGAAATGCTGAGGAAGGGATGTGGGTGACCGTACCTCCTGAAACCTTCAACTTTACCATGAAGGTCCAGCCCCCTGACCAAATGCCAAACTCGTCCCTATTTTTTTTAGGGACCTCGGTGACTTCCCCATAACGGGAAAGCCACGTCATTATGTCGACCCCAGAGAGTGACTCGTTACTTGTCAGAACGGTCACCCTCTTTACACTATTTTGGCGAGACACCGCCTGCACGGCAAAGTCTCGCCAGCCGGGCTCCCCCTTTGCCAGTTCGAAATTCGACCAGAAAAGCTCCAAGCCCTCTGGCCGAACAAAACTGACATCGAAGAAGGAGGTGCCAAACGGATGAATCAGGGCAAAGATGTCCGTCGCCCTGAAGTCCATCTTCAGAAGGAGCTCCACAACCCTCGCCCTTGGCGGGCACGCTTCACTGCCCCTCCACCGAAGACGGACCACATTCCGCCTGGCCACCCCCTGCCCGGCTGTCGGGAGGGACCAAACCGTTTCCCCTTCCCTTTTATCTTGGAAGGCAGCCTGGCCGTGTCTATCCAGCCAAAAGGCCAAGTCCACCACTCTTCCCTCTACTTCGATCGTCCGTTCTCCCTTTTTGAGGGCCTCCAGGAAGCGGCGCCGCAAAACGCTATCCCTGAGGTCCAGAGGCGAGGAAACCCCCTGACTAGACCCCGGGGCTCCAGCCACCACCCCCGAATAACTCCGAGAACCTGTGGCTGGGGGGGCAGATGGACCGGCCCCCTCCCCCCTTCTCCCACTACCATCAGACACCGTACTCACACTTGCCACCTTAGACGCACTGCCACTCGCATCCTCAACCATAGACACTTCCATACCCGCACCCTCCTCATCCACTCCATCAGTCACCCCACTCTCACTCACATACACACTGGGGTCAGTTTTATTTTGCCTCACCTTTTGGGTATTTCCAGGTTCACGGCTACCGCCACCTACTGGTGGCATCCTCCCTGCTGGGGGGTTTGGCACACACAGCGCTGCTGTCCCTTTAAGAGTCCTGCTGCCATGGGACTTAAGCAGCACAGCCTGACTTTCCACCACAGCAGGCACAGAGTCTCCTCCCTCACTGGCAGGTAGGAAGCCAGGTGCAGACCCGCCTCCAGCTCCATCCTGCCTTGTCACCGGAGCCCCCACCGCAGGTAAGCCCCCAGACTCAGGGGACCCCACCAGGCAGGCGCCCTTGCTGCTGTCTGCTGCAGTCCCTGCTCCATTGCTGGCTAAGTCCATTTTTTTTTCCTTTCTTTGGGAAGCCACGCCCCCAGCCTTCAGCCGCACAGCAGAGCTATCCAAAGCTGCACCTGCATGGGCAGCGGGTGCCGAGGAGGCCACGCCCCCTGAGACTGGCCGCAGCGGGACCCCCAGAGCCGACCCAGAGCTGGATCCACCCCCCAGAATCCCCCCAGCGGTACCAGTCCCCTGAGGCACAGCACCCCCCACCACCACACCCTGGGCCACAAACAGCCTGGCCACAGCAACTCCAGCGGCTGGCCCCAGGCTAGGCCACTCTCCCTCAGCATCCACCAGCGGCGGTGCCCCCAATGCAGGAGGCCCCGACTTCACCGCAGACCCCGCCTTCACCGCAGGCCCCGCCCCCTTTACCTTACTAGGTGCCTGGGTCCCCAGAAGCGATCCAGATTTAGCGGATCCGTAAGTGGGGGAGCCGGACACCCCAGCGCTCACCGCCGGAGATGCGGTCCCGGCTGCCACTCTCTTGCCCACCCCTGGGCCACCTTCCACACCATGCTCCATATCAGACACATCACTACCCCCTCCATTACCACAAACAGAGGCAGCGCCCTGCGTGTCATGGCCTGTAATCTCCCCGCTCCCTCGCTGCGGACCCACAACAGAGCCCGAGCCGGGGTGGGTAGCGGGTGCCGCACAGCGGGATCGGGGGGCCCCAGAGAGGGGGACATACACATATTTCTCCACAGTAGATGTTTTCTTCTTCTTACTTTTTTTTGCCTTTCTCTTCATCCCCCTCCTGGTTGCCTCGTCCTCACAGATCTCATCCCCGAACCTCAGCTGGTTAAAACGGACCGGGGACTCGATCTGCCGGATCTGCTGCATGACGAGGCAGCCCCCCTCACTGCTACTACCACCATCCTCATCCTCCCCCTCGCTCCCGCTGTCCCCTGAAGGGCCAGAATCTGACGGGAGAGCCACCTGCTCGGGGGCTATCCCACTATGCGACGCCTGGAGATCTCTTACCAGGCCACCAGGCGGTGGGTAGGGCGCGACCTCCTCCTCGCATTCCTCATCATCCTCCTCCACCACCTGGCCGGAGCTCCGTGACCCCTCCGGAGCCCCACCGGTCATGGCTCTGAACCGGTCGTCGTTCTCCAGCTTTTCACGGAAGGGCCCGCTGCCATCCAGGATCTCACACCTCCGGCTTTCCAGGTCTTGTATGGATTGTTTGATCTTCTTGACCGCGGCGGATAGCTCGGCCATCTTATTGCCGGAGGCCCTGTCAGACCTCTCCTTAGCTACCCTCAACTCCCCCCAGAGGGATTTTAGCTTCCTTGAGGCGTCCTCATACTCGCAGAGGTGCGCATGGATGCGTGAACCATAGCCCACGGCGGATTCTCTAGCCGCCTTAGTACCCCAACCAAGGGGCACCGCTGCAGCACCCCTGCTCGTACTCGGCCTACCTCCGGGGGAAGGAGCCGCCGCGGCCTCAGGGGTCCTACGGGTCTTCATGCTGGATCCCTTGCCTGATTCTTGGCCAGATCTTGTAGCCCTAGCCGGAGTTGGAGTCCTCCCACCCCCCGCCGGCTTGGACCGGGAGGCGGGAGCCGGGGGCCCAGCCCCGGAGGCCAGTCCCAAAATGAGCCTTCTTTCCTGGGAAGGGGGCAGACAAAAAGTCCTGGATGAAAAAGTTTACCTCCCTTCCCAGGAGCTCTCTCTACGCAGCACACAGAGCACACGGCAAGCAGGCTCCACCTCTTCCTGCTGTGCAGTCACTGTGTACATACATTACTGATCCTGAGTTACAACCTGTATTATACTCCAGAAATGCACAAACTATTCTGCTGGTGCAGTCACTGTGTACATACATTACATTACTGATCCTGAGCTACACCCTGTATTATACCCCAGAGCTGCACTCACTATTCTGCTGGTGCAGTCACTGTGTACATACATTGCTGATCCTGAGTTACATCCTGTATTATACTCCAGAGCTGCACTCCCTATTCTGCTGGTGCAGTCACTGTGTACATACATTACATTACTGATCCTGAGTTACATCCTGTATTATACTCCAGAGCTGCACTCACTATTCTGCTGGTGCAGTCACTGTGTATATACATTACATTACTGATCCTGAGTTACATCCTGTATTATACTCCAAAGCTGCACTCACTATTCTGCTGGTGCAGTCACTGTGTACATACATTACTGATCCTGAGTTACGTCCTGTATTATACTCCAGAGCTGCACTCCCTATTCTGCTGGTGCAGTCACTGTGTACATACATTACATTACTGATCCTGAGCTACACCCTGCATTATACCCCAGAGCTGCACCCACTATACTACTGCTGGTGCAGTCACTCTGTACATACATTGCTGATCCTGAGTTACATCCTGTATTATACTCCAGAGCTGCACTCACTATTCTGCTGGTTCAGTCACTGTGTACATACATTACATTACTGGTCCTGAGTTACATCCTGTATTATACCACAGAGCTGCACTCACAATTCAACTGGTGCAGTCACCGTGTACATACATTACTGATCCTGAGTTACATCCTGTATTATACTCCAGAAATGCACTCACTATTCTGCTGGTGCAGTCACTGTGTACATACATTACATTACTGATCCTGAGTTACATGCTGTATTATACTCCAGAGCTGCACAAACTATTCTGCTGGTGCAGTCACTGTGTACATACATTACTGATCCTGAGTTACATCCTGTATTATACTCCAAAGCTGCACTCACTATTCTGCTGGTGCAGTCACTGTGTACATACATTACATTACTGATCCTGAGCTACACCCTGTATTATACCCCAGAGCTGCACTCACTATACTACTGCTGGTGCAGTCACTCTGTACATACATTGCTGATCCTGAGTTACATCCTGTATTATACTCCAGAGCTGCACTCACTATTCTGCTGGTTCAGTCACTGTGTACATACATTACATTACTGGTCCTGAGTTACATCCTGTATTATACCCCAGAGCTGCACTCACAATTCAACTGGTGCAGTCACCGTGTACATACATTACTGATCCTGAGTTACATCCTGTATTATACTCCAGAAATGCACTCACTATTCTGCTGGTGCAGTCATTGTGTACATACATTACATTACTGATCCTGAGTTACATCCTGTATTATACTCCAGAGCTGCACTCACTATTCTGCTGGTGCAGTCACTGTGTACATACATTACTGATCCTGAGTTACATCCTGTATTATACTCCAGAGCTGCACTCTCCATTCTGCTGGTGCAGTCACTGTGTACATACATTACATTGCTGATCCTGAGTTACATCCTGTATTATACTTCAGAGCTGCACTCACTATTCTGCTGGTTCAGTCACTGTGTACATGCATTACATTACTGATCCTGAGTTACATCCTGTATTACACCCCAGAGCTGCACTCACTATTCTGCTGGTGCAGTCACTGTGTACATACATTACTGATCCTGAGTTACAACCTGTATTATACTCCAGAAATGCACAAACTATTCTGCTGGTGCAGTCACTGTGTACATACATTACATTACTGATCCTGAGCTACACCCTGTATTATACCCCAGAGCTGCACTCACTATTCTGCTGGTGCAGTCACTGTGTACATACATTGCTGATCCTGAGTTACATCCTGTATTATACTCCAGAGCTGCACTCCCTATTCTGCTGGTGCAGTCACTGTGTACATACATTACATTACTGATCCTGAGTTACATCCTGTATTATACTCCAGAGCTGCACTCACTATTCTGCTGGTGCAGTCACTGTGTATATACATTACATTACTGATCCTGAGTTACATCCTGTATTATACTCCAAAGCTGCACTCACTATTCTGCTGGTGCAGTCACTGTGTACATACATTACTGATCCTGAGTTACGTCCTGTATTATACTCCAGAGCTGCACTCCCTATTCTGCTGGTGCAGTCACTGTGTACATACATTACATTACTGATCCTGAGCTACACCCTGCATTATACCCCAGAGCTGCACCCACTATACTAATGCTGGTGCAGTCACTCTGTACATACATTGCTGATCCTGAGTTACATCCTGTATTATACTCCAGAGCTGCACTCACTATTCTGCTGGTTCAGTCACTGTGTACATACATTACATTACTGGTCCTGAGTTACATCCTGTATTATACCACAGAGCTGCACTCACAATTCAACTGGTGCAGTCACCGTGTACATACATTACTGATCCTCAGTTACATCCTGTATTATACTCCAGAGCTGCACTCACTATTCTGCTGGTGCAGTCACTGTGTACATACATTACATTACTGATCCTGAGTTACATGCTGTATTATACTCCAGAGCTGCACAAACTATTCTGCTGGTGCAGTCACTGTGTACATACATTACTGATCCTGAGTTGCATCCTGTATTATACTCCAAAGCTGCACTCACTATTCTGCTGGTGCAGTCACTGTGTACATACATTACATTACTGATCCTGAGCTACACCCTGTATTATACCCCAGAGCTGCACTCACTATACTACTGCTGGTGCAGTCACTCTGTACATACATTGCTGATCCTGAGTTACATCCTGTATTATACTCCAGAGCTGCACTCACTATTCTGCTGGTTCAGTCACTGTGTACATACATTACATTACTGGTCCTGAGTTACATCCTGTATTATACCCCAGAGCTGCACTCACAATTCAACTGGTGCAGTCACCGTGTACATACATTACTGATCCTGAGTTACATCCTGTATTATACTCCAGAGCTGCACTCACTATTCTGCTGGTGCAGTCACTGTGTACATACATTACTGATCCTGAGTTACATCCTGTATTATACTCCAGAGCTGCACTCTCCATTCTGCTGGTGCAGTCACTGTGTACATACATTACATTGCTGATCCTGAGTTACATCCTGTATTATACTTCAGAGCTGCACTCACTATTCTGCTGGTTCAGTCACTGTGTACATGCATTACATTACTGATCCTGAGTTACATCCTGTATTACACCCCAGAGCTGCACTCACTATTCTGCTGGTGCAGTCACTGTGTACATACATTACGTTACTGATCCTGAGTTACATCCTGTATTATACCCCAGAGCTGCACTTACTATTCTGCTGGTGCAGTCACTGTGTACATATATTATATTACAGATCCTGAGTTGCATCCTGTATTATACTCCAGAGCTACACTCACTATTCTGCTGGTGTAGTCACTCTGTGCAAACATTACATTACTGATCCTGAGTTACATCCTGTATTATACTCCAGAGCTGCACTCACTATTCCGATGTTGCAGTCACTGTGTACATTCATTACATTACTGATCCTGAGTTACATCCTGTATTATATCCCAGAGCTGCACTCACTATTCAACTGGTGCAGTCACTGTGTACATACATTACATTTCTGATCCTGAGTTACATCCTGTATTATACCCCAGAGCTGCACTCACTATTCTGCTGGTGCAGTTACTGTGTACATACATTACATTACTGATCCTGAGTTACATCCTGTATTATACCCCAGAGCTGCTCTCACTATTCTACTGGTGCAGTCACTGTGTACATACATTACATTTCAGATCCTGAGTTACATCCTGTATTACTCCAGAGCTGCACTCACTATTCTGCTGGTGCAGTCACTGTGTACATACATTACTGATCCTGAGTTACATCCTGCATTATACCCCAGAGCTGCACTCACAATTCTGCTGGTGCAGTCACTGTGTATATACATTACATTACTGATCCTGAGTTACATCCTGTATTATACCCCAGAGCTGCTCTCACTATTCTACTGGTGCAGTCACTGTGTACATACATTACATTTCAGATCCTGAGTTACATCCTGTATTACTCCAGAGCTGCACTCACTATTCTGCTGGTGCAGTCACTGTGTACATGCATTACATTACTGATCCTGAGTTACATCCTTCATTATACTCCAGAGCTGCACTCACTATTCTGCTGGTGCAGTCACTGTGTATATACATTACATTACTGATCCTGAGTTACATCCTGTATTATACCCCAGAGCTGCACTCACTATTCTGCTGATACAGTCACTGTGTACATACATTACATTACTGATCCTGAGTTACATCCTGTATTATACTCCAGAGCTGTACTCACTATCCTGCTGGTGCAGTCACTGTGTACATACATTACATTACTGATCCTGAGTTAGATCCTGTATTATACTCCAGAGCTACACTCACTGTTCTGCTGGTGCAGTCACTGTGTACATACATTACATCACTGATCCTCAGATACATCCTGTATTACTCCAGAGATGCACTCACTATTCTGCTGGTGCAGTCACTGTGTACATACATTACATTACTGATCCTGAGTTACATCCTGTATTACACCCCAGAGCTGCACTCACTATTCTGCTGGTGCAGTCACTGTGTACATACATTACATCACTGATCCTCAGATACATCCTGTATTATACTCCAGAGATGCACTCACTATTCTGCTGGTGCAGTCACTGTGTACATACATTACATTGCTGATCCTGAGTTACATCCTGTATTATACTCCAGAGCTACACTCACTAGTCTGCTGGTGCAGTCACTGTGTACATACATTACATTACTGATCCTGAGTTACCTCCTGTATTACACTCCAGAGCTGCACTCACTCTTCTGCTGGTGCGGTCACTGTGTACATACATTACATTGCTGATCCTGAGTTACATCCTGTATTATACTCCAGAGCTACACTCACTAGTCTGCTGGTGCAGTCACTGTGTACATACATTACATTACTGATCCTGAGTTACATCCTGTATTATACTCCAGAGCAACACTCACTATTCTGCTGGTGCAGTCACTGTGTACATACATTACATTACTGATCCTGAGTTACATCCTGTATTATACCCCAGAGCTGCACTCAGTATTCTGCTGGTGCAGTCACTGTGTACATACATTACATTACTGGTCCTGAGTCACATCCTGTATTATACCCCAGAGCTGCACTCACTATTCTGCTGGTGCAGTCACTGTGTACATACATTACATTACTGATCCTGGGTTACATCCTGTATTATACCCCAGAGCTGCACTCATTATTTTGCTGGTGCAGTCGCTGTGTACATACATTACATTACTGATCCTGAGTTACATCCTGTATTGTACTCCAGAGCTGCACTCACTATTCTGCTGGTGCAGTCACTGTGTATATGCATTGCATTACTGATCCTGAGTTACATCCTGTATTATGCCCCAGAGCTGCACTCACTATTCTGCTGGTGCAGTCACTGTGTACATACATTACATTACTGATCCTGAGTTACATCCTGTATTATACCCCAGAGCTGCACTCACTATTTTGCTGGTGCAGTCACTGTGTGCAATCATTAGTATACAGAGGTTGATGGAAATATGAAACATACAAGAATGCAAATCAGTAGGGGAGGATCTGTGAGGACTCAAAACAGGAGCACTTGGATATTTTGGTTCTGAAACTGCAGTATCATGGATGCAGCTCTTGATTATAATCCGTTAAAAATTAAGGAATGTTTGTGTTCCCTTTAATTCTCTTTAGTAAAGTTAAGTAGGAAGCATCCCAGCCTCATGTGTCAGGCACATTGCACTGTTCTCTTATTGGCATTTTCTCAATAATAAGAGATTTAGAGACAAAATCTCTCTGGATCTCGGTGGCGCTGCCTCCCACGTGTCAAGAGGGGGGGCTGGAGGAATGGAGTTAAGGAAAGCCCCCCATGACTGCGTTGCCAAGGGAACGCAGGAGAGCAATTTTTAAATGTGAATGCAGGGAGAAGGGATTGGTTCTGAAATGGGGAGGAGTAGAGGGGGTGGTCTAGTGGGGGGGGGCGGGTCATGGAAAAGTGCGGGAAAGGGGGCCATTACTGCTGGAATATCTAACCTGAGAAGACGTGCAGGATGGCCTCCTCCGTAGACGAAATCCTGGGGCAGCTGCGGGAGATGGCGAGGTCGCGGCGGGGAGGCTGGCTGGAGGACCAGCTGGCATCTCTGCTGGGTAGTCCGGGAGCCCAGGGGACCAGATCCAGGAGAACCCGTCCCCCAGAGCGACTGTCGCCGGAGATCGGAAGGCGCAGCAACCGCCGGCCACGGAGCCCCTCTCGGGACCCTGCGGTATGTGCGGGCCGGCGGTCACCTTCTACCCCCGGCCCGGCTTCCGGCAGGAATCCACAGGCCGGAGTTGCCGGCGCTGGACGGCGGTCGGGCGCAGCGGCGGCGCAGGCACAAAGAGGAACACAGGCCGCACCGGAAGCGCCGGGAGGACTTCCGGTTTGCGGCTCCAATATGGCGGCGCCCAGCAGGAGCGGTACCCGGCGGGCAGCGGCGGTGTCTGCGGCGCCGGCGACGAGGAGCAGCAGGCAGGGAGCGACGGGAGCAGCGACCAGCAGCGGAATGGCGGCGGGTACCACGGGGTTTGGTTCACCCCTGGTGCCTGGCAGAGGCGGCGCGGCAAGAGGCAGAGCGGCGGGTGGGCGTACCTCAACCCCACAGCCTGGTCCAGCACGGCGGGGAAGAGCGGTGGCAACTGCTGGGGCTCGTGGGAGAGCTCAGCAAGAAGACAGGTCCGGAGTCGGGCTGGCGGCTGCCAGGTCCAGGTCACCCAGAAGGTCCAGGGAAAACTCCAGTTCTCCTGCTCCGGTCCCCCCTGGTGACGTGGAGGCCAGGGGCGCGGGCCTGGAGCAACACAGCGGCGCAGAGGATTCCGGTTTCAGGAGCGACCCGCGGGAGCTCGCTGATCGCACGGCTGGCGGGGACACAGCACCCGCGCAGCTTGGTGAGTATGAAAATGATTCTGTTGCGGGGTGGGATAGTGGTGCTCGGGTTGGGGATAGTTGGTATAGGGGGGTCGATTTGGCGGGGAGTGGGGAGCCCAGCACCGTAGGGGTTCCGGGGGTCAGAGAGCTCCTGGCGGGTATGTCCCAGATATTGAGAAGACTGGATGGGGAGGGCCGGGATGGTGTGCGGTCGCCTCCGTTAGGGGCTTGGTTGCCGGTTTCTGGTACGGGTTCGGGGGGGAGAGGCGGACCCGATATGGCGTGCGGGGTGGAACTGGCGTCATCGGCGGGGGTGTCGGTATCGGTACAGACGGATAAGGAAAAAGGGGATAGAATCAAGTTGGATGATCGAGCTAAAGGGGAAGTTTATGTGTGTTTTGAGGGGCCGTTGGGTGCTCATTTAAAGAAAGAGGTTAAGGAGAAAATATGGAAGGACGAATATGTGGAGATTTTTTCCTTGTTGCCTCTGGAGAAGTTTAATCTGGATAAGGGTAAGAAAGAGGATGGCAAGAAGGAAGATGAGGAGAAGAGACGTTGGCGATTGATACCGCAGACGTTTGTGAACTGGCAACAGGCGTTTTTTATTTTGGCGGGAGTTATAGGTGAGAAGTTCCCGGAGAACTGTACTGGTTTGTTCTGCTATGCTGATGCGATAGGGGAAGCATACAGGGCGTACGGGGGCCAGGCGTGGTTACGTTACGACGAGCAATTTCGGCAGAGGAAGGCCATTAGGCCAGAGATAAAGTGGGAACAAAAAGACATAGGTTTGTGGTTGAAGGTAATGGCCCCGACGAGGTTTGGGCAGTCCTTTCATGGGGGTGGAGGGAGTAGCGGTCAGCAGTCGGGACAAGGAAGTGGGGGTCAGGGGTCACAAGGGGTTAAGGACAAAACAGGGACGTGTTGGCAGTTCAATGACGGCCAATGCAAATATGGCAGCACATGCAAGTTCAAGCATGTTTGTTCCCACTGTGGAGGGGCCTCACATGGAGCGGCCAAGTGTTTCAAGAAAGCGAGGGGCAAACCGGGAGTGGGAGGCGGTCATGGGGGTGACACCGGTGAAGGTTCTAAGGATGGCCCCTTATCTAAGTAGGTATCCGGATAGGGAAAAGGCTAGGTTGCTGTGTGAGGGGTTTTCTGAGGGGTTTAGAATTCCTCATCCGGCTCATGCTATCCCCTTTTCTAAGAGGAACTTGAGGTCGGCTAATTTGCAGCCTGATGTGGTTACGGCTAAATTGGCAAAAGAAGTTGAGCTGGGACGCATGGCGGGGCCGTTTAGTGATTTACCCGTGGAGGGGGTGGTTGTGTCACCGCTTGGGGTGGTTCCTAAAAAAGAGCCCAACAAGTTTCGCCTTATTCAGCACCTGTCTTATCCGAAGGGCCAGTCAGTTAATGACGGTATAGCTGAGGATCTCTGCTCTGTGGTTTATACCTCTTTTGATACTGCCGTGCAATGGGTGCGGAGGTATGGCTCAGGTGCACTAATGGCTAAGACAGATGTTGAATCGGCTTTTCGGTTGCTTCCGGTTCACCCCGATAGTATCCCGCTGTTGGGATGTTTTTGGAATGGAGGGTTTTACTTGGATAGGTGTTTGCCGATGGGTTGTTCAATTTCCTGCTCGCTGTTTGAAGCTTTTAGTACTTTTCTGGAGTGGGTTGTTCGGGACGTTTCCCAGGTTCCGTCGGTCATTCATTACTTAGACGATTTTTTGTTTGTTGGCCCCCCGGATTCTTTGCTGTGTGGCAATTTGTTGGCTACGATGGAGTGGGTAGCAGGCCAGTTTGGGGTGCCGTTAGCGCGTGACAAAACGGAAGGACCTGTTACGGTGTTGAGTTTTTTAGGAATTCTTATAGATTCGGTGAAGATGGAGTGTCGTTTGCCCGAGGAGAAGCTGGTGGCTTTACGGCAAGAGGTATTGAGATGCGAGAAGCTGCGCAAGGTTACATTGAAAGAGCTTCAGTCATTGTTGGGGCGGTTAAACTTTGCGTGCCGGATCATGCCAATGGGCAGGATTTTTTGTAGGCGATTGTCGAGAGCTACGGCCGGTGTGCGGTCTGCGCATCATTTTGTACGCTTGAGAAGAGAGCATAGGGAGGATTTGGTGGTTTGGAGGCGTTTTTTGGACAACTATAATGGCAGGGCCCTGATTCAACAGGAGGACTTGAACGATTTCGATTGTGAAATTTTTACGGACGCGGCTGGTAGTGTTGGATACGGGGCTTATTGTGCTGGAAAGTGGAGCGTTGGGGGATGGCCGGAGTGGTGGTGTGATGCAGGGTTTACAAAAAATTTGACGTTGTTGGAACTGTTTCCAATTGTGGTTTCGGTGTTCATTTGGGGCAGTACGTTTCAGGATAGGCGGATACGTTTCCATTGTGATAATTCGAGTGTGGTGTCAGTGATCAATAGTCTGTCATCTTCATCTCCTCCGGTAATCAAATTGGTTCGGGAGTTAGTTTTGCGGTGCTTGGAGTTGAATACATGGATTTCAGCTGTACATGTTCCCGGTGTGCAAAACTCTATAGCCGATGCTTTGTCTCGTTTGCAGTGGGCGCGTTTCCGGGAGTTGGCTCCAGAGGCGGAAGATGCAGGAACGACATGCCCTTCTCATTTGTGGCAGATAGTTGCGGACGAGGAGGACGTCTGATACAGTCGTCAGTGTCAGGAAGGACGTGGTCAGGTTATGAGGCGTCGTGGCATTTGTGGGAAGGGTGGTTGGATCAGTTGGGTTCAGTTGAATCGGATGACGATAAGGTGATGGCGTTGTTGCTTTTTATCGGTTCGGTGGTTGAATGGGGCTGGTCCGTATCGAAGTTGAGTAAATTTATAGCTGGGGTTGCTTTTGGTTTCAAGCTTCAGGGTTCTGTTGATGTTACTAAGGAATTTTTGATTCGACAGGCATTAAAAGGTTTTAGAAGGGGTTTTTTAACGTGTGACACTCGGCGGCCCATATCGTTCGGGATGTTGGAACGTTTGGGTGTAGTTTTGGGGGAAGTTTGTAGTTCTCATTATGAGGCTGTTCTGTTTCGACTGGCTTTTTCGTTAGCCTTTTTCGGGGCGTTGAGAATAGGGGAGCTGGTTTCCCCTAGCAGGTTTACAGCTGGGGGTTTGTTGGCGGGGGATACTGAATTTTGGTCAGGCGGGGTGGCTTTTTGGATCAGGCGGTCAAAGACTGATCAGTTAGGGAAAGAACGGCGTGTGGTTTTGGGAAAAGTGATTGGGGGGGCGATGTGCCCTCATAGGTGTTTGGAAGAGTATTGGGGTTTGGATCCGGATAAGTCGGGGCCACTTTTGCAACATCGTCAGGGCGAATTTCTATCGCGTTTTCAGTTTACGGCTGTTTTGAGACAAGCGTTGACAATTTTGGGCTTGGATCCGGCGTTATTTGGGACGCACTCCTTCCGAATTGGGGCAGCATCGGAGGCTGCTGGTTTGGGGCTGGGCCCGGAGGTTATTCGGCGTATTGGTAGGTGGTCGTCGAATCGTTATTTATCTTATGTGCGTAACTGATTTGTTATCTGTTTAGTGGGGTATTAATCATTGTTGTATTTTGCAGGTCGGACCCCACTTCTGGCGTGGATTTTCGGCCATTCTTTTGTGCATTGGGGGGCGATTCGTGCTGATGTTAGACACGATGGTAGGCAATTGGGATTTCAGAGGGAGGCGGTGGTGGTCCGTTGGTTGGGTTTTCGGGGCATGTCCTGGCGCGGGTTTTTGACCGAATTTTCTCGTTCAGTTAGTTTGGATCGTTCTCCGGATATTGTTGTTGTGCATTTGGGGGGTAATGATTTGGGGTCTAAGCCGGTGAGAGAACTAATTCGGGATATACGGTACGATCTATTGCGATTGTGGGTATCCTTCCCAGGGATGGTTACGGTGTGGTCCGACATTGTGCCCAGAAAATCGTGGAGGGCAGCACGTTCTATGAAGGGTATCAATAGAGCTCGGGTGAAGCTAAACAGGGCTGTGGCGAGTTTTGTTTCTCGTAACGGGGGGATGGCGGTTCGCCATTTTGAGTTGGAGGCTGGTGTTGGAAATTACTGGAGGAGCGACGGCGTTCATTTGAACGATATTGGCTTGGATTTGTGGATGTTGGCAATACAAGAAGGAGTGGAGAGGGCCATGGCGGTGGTGGGGCACTCGCGAGCCTGAGGTGTTCAGTGCTGCTCGTGGTTGGCGGGGGGCGGGGTTCTTGGAGTTGGTTTCATGGGGCTGATCTGGCTTTGGTTTACTGGCTCTGGACGGGGATTTGACCTCGGGAGCTTTGGGGTTGGTTTGCCCGGTAAACGGGTTACATGGTGCCCTCGAGCAGGTGGTTACGGCTGGGGGTAAACAAGGGGTTTTTTACATGTTGGTTTTGGGCTTTGCCTATTAGGTGCCAGATTTATTAGCTCCAAGAACCCTCCCCTCAAGTTTTATACAAATGTATAAATGGTTTTTTATGTTTGTTATTTAATAAAATGGCCGCTGTGGCCAAAATTATCCAAAGAAATAAGTGTTGCGTTTTTAATTTAGGGGGTATTATTAGTTGGGAGAGTATAAGGATCAATGTGGTAAGCGAGGCCTGGTATATCGGAGGTCCTATCTTGGAATACGCAGTCAAGAGGGGGGGCTGGAGGAACGGAGTTAAGGAAAGCCCCCCATGACTGCGTTGCCAAGGGAACGCAGGAGAGCAATTTTTAAATGTGAATGCAGGGAGAAGGGATTGGTTCTGAAATGGGGAGGAGTAGAGGGGGTGGTCTAGTGGGGGGGGGGCGGGTCATGGAAAAGTGCGGGAAAGGGGGCCATTACTGCTGGAATATCTAACCTGAGAAGCCCTCCCACCCTCCCTTGTTTTGGTCCGTAATGAGGGAATAGTTGGGGATTTGGGGTAAAAGTTTTGTTTTTGTAAGGGTATATATTGCATTGCTGTCACAGTGGCTGGTTGGCGGGGGGCGGGGTTCTTGGAGTTGGTTTCATGGGGCTGATCTGGCTTTGGTTTACTGGCTCTGGACGGGGATTTGACCTCGGGAGCTTTGGGGTTGGTTTGCCCGGTAAACGGGTTACATGGTGCCCTCGAGCTGGTGGTTACGGCTGGGGGTAAACAAGGGGTTTTTTACATGTTGGTTTTGGGCTTTGCCTATTAGGTGCCAGATTTATTAGCTCCAAGAACCCTCCCCTCAAGTTTTATACAAATGTATAAATGGTTTTTTATGTTTGTTATTTAATAAAATGGCCGCTGTGGCCAAAATTATCCAAAGAAATAAGTGTTGCGTTTTTAATTTAGGGGGTATTATTAGTTGGGAGAGTATAAGGATCAATGTGGTAAGCGAGGCCTGGTATATCGGAGGTCCTATCTTGGAATACGCAGTCATGTGTGAGCTGTTACTGTGCTGCTCATTCCCAGGTCTGTGCCCACACAATGTGCCCGTGTCGGCTCCAGAGAGAATCAGTGAACTCTTACATTACTCCAATGCCAATCAGGCAACTCACACGGCAGATGCCAAACCATTAGAGGCTCGAGGAGCACATGGAATTTCTGCAACACTTGTTCAATACATATTAAAATATAAATATAGATAGACAAGAAGAAATAGAGAAAGAAATAAAGAAAGGAAAAAGGAAGGAAAAATAAAAAAGTCAGAAAGAAGGACAGATAAAGAAAGAAAGAGAGAAAAAGAAAGAAAGAGAGAAAGAAAAAAAGAAGCAAGGTAAGATAAAAGACAGGAAAAATAATATAGTCAGAGAGAGAGAAAGAAAGAAAGAAAGAAAGAAAGAGAGAGAAAGAGAAAGAGAGAAAGAGAAAGAAAGAAAGAAAAAAGGAAGGTAAGATAAAAGGCAGGAAAAATAAAGTCAGAGAGAAAGAAAGAAAGAAAGAAAGAAAGAAAGAAAGAAAGAAAGAAAGAAAGAAAGAAAGAAAGAAAAATAAAGAAGGAAAAAGGAAGGAAAAATAAAAAAGTCAGAGAGAAAGAAGGACAAAGAAAGAAAGAAAGAAAGATGGAAGGATAAGGAAGGAAAAAGAAAAAAGTCAGAGAGAAAGAAGGACAGAGAAAGAAAGAGAGAAAGAAAGAGAATGAAAAAGAAATAAAGGACAGATGAAGAAAGAAAAGAAGGAAAGAAATTTAAAGAAAAAAGGAAGGAAAGAAAAAATCAGAAAACAGGACAGAGAAAGAAGAAGAAAGAAAGAGAAAAAAGAAAGAAAGAAAAGAAAAATGGAAGGATACAAAGAAAAAAGTCAGAGAGAAAGAAGGACAAAGAAAGAAAGAGAAAAGGAGGGAAAGAGAGAGCATGACAGAGGAATAAAGAAATAATGAAAAAGGGAAGGAAGGAAAGAAAGATGATAAAAAGGAAAAAGGAAAAATAAATAGAGAAAAAAGAAAACAGTTGATTGATAGATAATAGATTGATAAATATATAGATAATTGAATGAGATGAGAGAGAAATAGAAGTAAAAAACAGAAAGAAGGGAAGAAAGATAAAATACTGACTAATGTATGTATGAACCCTGGAGATAATTGCTATGATGGATGACATTCAGCCGCCATAATGTTTCTTGCCATGGAGACACATAGCTCTGTGTGGAAGCTGCGTACACACATAACATTATGTTGGGTGCCTTTGTGCCGTGGACTGTGGGTGTGATCCTGGACACAGCCGCTAATGCTGCAGCGGGCAGCACAATTGTGCTATGAGGACTGTAGTCTTCATCAGTCGGACCCCTGTGTGTGCAGCGCCCCCGAGCACCAGGGCAGGACATTGCACCGTCTGGATGTGCTGCCCAGAACTTTACACCCTGAGCAGCACACTGACTCTGCAGTTATAGTGATTACGCCTGTAATTGCAGCGACGCTGAAGTCCAAGAACAGGAGACATTTTGCTGTGGAGCTTTTGACTGTCGGACTGATCGGCCGTCTGGAATCATCGCTGCTTTTTTTCTTTTTTTTGGCTTTTGTAAATCTCAGTCAAATGTTTTTGAAAGGCCTGGAAATGGCTGCCTCTGCTTGCGCCGGCCAAGGAACAGTCAGATCTGCCTCCTGCGGCCGCAGCCGCACAGGCCGTTACTCTGCAGCGCAGTAAATTACTTCCTCCAGCTGCATTATGAGTCACCGTTTCTTAAGGGGATTCATACAGGGGGACGTCGGGATTTTACTTTTTGCTTCTGTTTGTGCAAATATCATCTGCAAACAAAAGTACTTTGTGCATTCACTGTTTTCAAAATATCTGCTTGCTTTCAGTAAATTGGATCCTGCATTATGTACTGCCAGAATCTGAAAATCAGAGTGGTGCAGAACTGGCCTCTAGAGGGAGCTCTGCTCACTGCATCACTTATGTGGACACCATGTGGCGGCATTATTTGTATACTGTATGGCGGTAATATTCAGGCATATGGTGGTATTTTTTGTATGTTCTAGGAAGTAATTATTTGGCCACAGATACAGTGTATATGTGTTCTGAAGGTTTTTATGAATTGACTGCAAGCGGAGATAATGCAATCGCCTATGTTATTTGAAGAAGATGCTCATCCCCTGACTATGTATAGTGTATATGATTTTGTCATACCTGCTATCGTCTGACCCGTATGCCTTGCTGACCAAGACCCCGCTCCCGAATTGTTTACCTTATACATGAAAAAAATCAGATTATAATGTTCTACAAGCCCCAACCGAGACAGACGTTAGCATTGTGATGCCGGAAGGATACGTCTCACTTCTACAGGTTTTCGTGTCACTTTTCTGGCTGAACATTCTACCATCCAACATGTTTCCCCATTACAATCAGGGATTGGGTCTCTTATCAAGAGACGCAGAAGGAAGTGGGATCAGTTTGGCAAAGAAATCTTTTATGTTCTCAGCATTCTGCCCAGAATACCAGAGAAGAAATGGATGATGGGTAAAATAACACAAACATCTAATACCGCCGTGGAGTTAGGGAATTCAAGTGCAACCAATGTGTCATATCAGGGAAGGAGATGGAGACAGAGCAGCAAACAACATAAAGTAACATGGCAGCAAAGATGGAGCCTAAATCACTAAATTAAATAAAACCAACTAAATAGTCTTCATTAAAAAATTTCTGATACGGTACTTTGTTGTGGTGCAGTCTATTCACCTATACAGGTCCTTCTCAAAAAATTAGCATATAGTGTTAAATTTCATTATTTACCATAATGTAATGATTACAATTAAACTTTCATATATTATAGATTCATTATCCACCAACTGAAATTTGTCAGGTCTTTTATTGTTTTAATACTGATGATTTTGGCCTACAACTCCTGATAACCCAAAAAACCTGTCTCAATAAATTAGCATATTTCACCCGTCCAATCAAATAAAAGTGTTTTTTAATAACAAACCAAAAAACCATCAAATAATAATGTTCAGTTATGCACTCAATACTTGATCGGGAATCCTTTGGCAGAAATGACTGCTTCAATGCGGCGTGGCATGGAGGCAATCAGCCTGTGACACTGCTGAGATGTTATGGAGGCCCAGGATGCTTCAATAGCGGCCTTAAGCTCATCCAGAGTGTTGGGTCTTGCGTCTCTCAACTTTCTCTTCACAATATCCCACAGATTCTCTATGGGGTTCAGGTCAGGAGAGTTGGCAGGCCAATTGAGCACAGTAATACCATGGTCAGTAAACCATTTACCAGTGGTTTTGGCACTGTGAGCAGGTGCCAGGTCGTGCTGAAAAATGAAATCTTCATCTCCATAAAGCATTTCAGCCGATGGAAGCATGAAGTGCTCCAAAATCTCCTGATAGCTAGCTGCACTGACCCTGCCCTTGATGAAACACAGTGGACCAACACCAGCAGCTGACATGGCACCCCACACCATCACTGACTGTGGGTACTTGACACTGGACTTCAGGCATTTTGGCATTTCCTTCTCCCCAGTCTTCCTCCAGACTCTGGCACCTTGATTTCCGAATGACATGCAAAATTTGCTTTCATCAGAAAAAAGTACTTGGGACCACTTAGCAACAGTCCAGTGCTGCTTCTCTGTAGCCCAGGTCAGGCGCTTCTGCCGCTGTTTATGGTTCAAAAGTGGCTTTACCTGGGGAATGCGGCACCTGTAGCCCATTTCCTGCACACGCCAGACTCAGTCCACTGCTTCCTCAGGTTCCCCAAGGTCTGGAATTGGTCCTTCTCCACAATCTTCCTCAGGGTCCGGTCACCTCTTCTCGTTGTACAGCGTTTTCTGCCACATTGTTTCCTTCCAACAGACTTACCATTGAGGTGCCTTGATACAGCACTCTGGGAACAGCCTATTTGTTGAGAAATTTCTTTCTGGGTCTTACCCTCTTGCTTGAGGGTGTCAATGATGGCCTTCTTGACATCTGTCAGGTCGCTAGTCTTACCCATGATGGGGGTTTTGAGTAATGAACCAGGCAGGGAGTTTTTAAAAGCCTCAGGTATCTTTTGCATGTGTTTAGAGTTAATTAGTTGATTCATAAGATTAGGGTAATAGGTCGTTTAGAGAACCTTTTCTTGATATGCTAATTTATTGAGACAGGTTTTTTGGGTTATCAGTAGTGTTGAGCATTCCGATACCGCAAGTATCGGGTATCGGCCGATACTTGCGGTATCGGAATTCCGATACCGGGATTCCGATACTTGCCGCGTATCGGATACCGGAATCGGAAGTTCCAAGATTCAAAATTCCGAAATTCAGCCAATGAGAATGATTCCAAGTGTGGGCACATCCTGTTTAGCATGGAGGGCATGAAACTACTGGCAAGGCTGTGATTGGCTGCTGAAATGATGTCATGATGCAGTTTAAAAGTCGCTGGCGCCATTTTGCGATCACTCTGCTGTGAATTCAGTTAGTGACAGGACGCTGTTTGCTGACTGAGGGACAGTTTAGAGATAGCGATTTGCTTCTTTGTGCTTTCCAAAGGCTAATTTAGCAACCGCTGTGTTCACCTACTATTCACCTTGCTTTTGCCTTGTAGCGCTGTTTTCACAGCGATCTGCAAGGTCTGTGTGTGTGTGTGTGTGAGTGCAGCCCACTCTCTAGTCTGAGTGCAGCCACATAGGCCATCCATAGCTGGTTGTATTCAGTTCAGGGAGGGTGGTTCATTGCCTCATACTGTTCTTTTTTTTTTTTTTTTTTTTTTTTCAAGTAGTGTAGTCTGCTGCTAATTTATTCAAAAAAATCCTATTAGTGTCTTTCCACCCGTCTCCAGCTAATTTGTGGAAAAACACTACATAGGATAAAGTAGAGGAGGGTTTTTGGGCCTTGCAGCGCCGTTTACGGCTGTCTGCACGGTCTCCGTGTGACTGCAGCTCGCCCTGTAGTCTGTGAGCAGCCGTAGCCTGGTTGTCTCCAGCTCAGGGTTGTTCACTGCGTCATACCGCCAAATCAATTTTAATTTTTTTTCAAGTAGTGTAGTCTGCTGCTAATTAATTTAAAAAAATCCTATTAGTGTCTTTCCACCCGTCTCCAGCTAATTTGTGGAAAAACACTACATAGGATAAAGTAGAGGAGGGTTTTTGGGCCTTGCAGCGCCGTTTACGGCTGTCTGCACGGTCTCCGTGTGACTGCAGCTCGCCCTGTAGTCTGTGAGCAGCCGTAGCCTGGTTGTCTCCAGCTCAGGGTTGTTCACTGCGTCATACCGCCAAATCAATTTTAATTTTTTTTCAAGTAGTGTAGTCTGCTGCTAATTAATTTAAAAAAATCCTATTAGTGTCTTTCCACCCGTCTCCAGCTAATTTGTGGAAAAACACTACATAGGATAAAGTAGAGGAGGGTTTTTGGGCTTTGCAGCGCCGTTTACGGCTGTCTGCACGGTCTCCGTGTGACTGCAGCTCGCCCTGTAGTCTGTGAGCAGCCGTAGCCTGGTTGTCTCCAGCTCAGGGTTGTTCACTGCGTCATACCGCCAAATCAATTTTAATTTTTTTTCAAGTAGTGTAGTCTGCTGCTAATTAATTTAAAAAAATCCTATTAGTGTCTTTCCACCCGTCTCCAGCTAATTTGTGGAAAAACACTACATAGGATAACGTAGAGGAGGGTTTTTGGGCCTTGCAGCGCCGTTTACGTCTGTCTGCACGGTCTCCGTGTGACTGCAGCTCTATCTGTTGTCAGTTCAGCCCCCAAAAAAGAAATAAATAATAAAGTTCACCAAACACACCAGTTACACCACTTTACATTTCTGTAGGCCACATTAGCTCATATTAAAGTCTAGTCCACACTTTAGAAAATTAGTGTTTCTTATACCTGTTAGGAGGAGTTGCTCAGGAATAAGCACACAAATCCGTTAGTACTTTTCTGCTTATCTTTATCAGTCAACCAAGATGAAGAAGGCAGTGAGTAAGGCACGTGGGCGTGGGCGTGGGCGCGGAGCAGGGAGGGGACGTGGGGATTCTGTGCCTGCTGCGGGCACCGGTGACTCATCAGCACCCACTTTCACCAGGCAACAGTCGTTCATGCGCAGCTTTGTGTCAGAGCGCCGTACACCGCTGCTGCGTCAAGACCAAATTGAAGCTGTTGTCGGATGGATGGCAGCTAATGCATCAACTTCCATTAGTGCCACATCCTCTCAGACACAGAGCACTGGAGAGCAGCCATCTGTCTCTTCACCACCTGCCAAATTGCCCAGGCAGACAGAGAGCCCAGGACAGGAGCCGTCTCTACTTCTGTTCTCTGAATCTCTTGGCTTGGAAACAGGGGGCCAGCCAAGCAGCATTGGAGAAATGGAAGAAGAGGCAGGGTGCAGTGATGCCCAACAGCTTTTTCTGTCTTCCTCTGAAGAGGCGGGTGGGCCAGTGGCTCCGGTCACCACATCGCAGGCCGCATCAGCTGATGATGACACTCAGGTGCCACTTACTGGTGCGTGCTCTGCTGCTGAGACTACCCAGGAGGAGCAGTTGGGGTAGAGGGTAGTGTAGATGATGAGGTCCTCGACCCATCTTGGCGTGAGGGACAGGAAGGTGGTGGGAGCAGCTCTGAGGAAGAGATTCCCCGTACGGCCCAAAGAGGGAGAGGGAGGGGGAAGACTGCGGATCCTGCAGCCTCCGCTTTGGCACCCGTTAGGAGCATGTCTCTTCCAAAAGCCAAAAAGGGCGCTCCCAAGACTTGCAGTGCCTGGTCCTTTTTTGACACAGTTGCAGATGACATTTGCTATGTCAGATGCAACGTGTGTCATCAAAAAGTCAAAAGAGGGAAAAATGTCAGCAACCTCAATACCTCCAACATGTGGAAACATGTGCGCAACAGGCACCCGGCGGAGTTAGAAAAACACACTGAAGAGGTAGGCCAACCAACAGCGGCAGCTACCACCTCTTCAGCTCGTGTTGCCTCTTCCTCTAGCTCACACGCAGCTGGTTCGGCTTCCTCCCAGGATCGCCGTGGAAGAACCTCTGGCCCTGTTGTCCAGAGACCCGCTGTAATTCCACCCGCAGCGCCACTTTCCCAGTCATCCACACACTCCCAGCCCAGTCTACAGCCATCGGTAGTACAGGCATGGGAGAAAAGGCGGCCTTTCTCGTCAAACCACCCACGAGCACAGGCTCTGACTGCAGGCATTGCCAAACTTCTGTCACTGGAAATGCTGTCATTCAGGCTGGTGGAGACTGACAGCTTCCGTGACTTGATGTCATTGGCAGTCCCACAGTACAATGTGCCCAGCCGCTTTTACTTCAGCAGGCAAGCCGTCCCTGCCCTGCACAAGCATGTGGAGGGACACATAAAACACGCGCTACTGAACGCCGTCAGTAGCAAGGTCCACCTCACCACCGATGCGTGGACCAGTCAACATGGACAGGGGCGATACCTTTCCATCACTGCCCATTGGGTTAATGTTGTTGAGCCAGGTACAGACCGTGCGAGTGGCGCAGGACGTATCCTGCCCACTCCAAGGATTGCAGGAATCCATTCTGTACGCATTGACTCCTCCTCTTACACCAGTTCCTCAGAATCATCGCTGCAGGAGCCGTCACAGTCCACCTCCACATGGACCCGTGATGAACGTGTACCTGTTACGACCGACATGAGCACAGCCGTGGCCAAACGTCAACAGGCCGTCTTGAAATTAATTTTTTTGGGGAATCGTAGCCACACAGCGCAGGAGCTCTGGAATGCCATCAAGCAGGAGAGCGATGTGTGGTTTGTGCCAGCGAATCTCCAGCCAGGCATGGTAGTGTGTGATAATGGCCGAAATCTGGTGGCAGCTCTGGGCCTCGGCAACCTCACTCACATCCCATGTCTGGCACATGTGCTCAATTTGGTCGTGCAGAGCTTTTTGAGGGACTATCCGGATCTTGATGCACTGCTGCACAAGGTCCGCCTAGAGTGTGCTCACTTGCGGCGTTCCAGCACGGCAAAAACGCGCATTGCGGCTCTGCAGCGCCGACACCGCCTGCCGGAACATCGCATCATATGTGACCTACCTACCAGGTGGAATTCCACGTTACATATGTTGGAGCGGTTGTGTGAGCAGCAGCAAGCTGTAATGGAGTACCAGCTGCTTCAGGCGCAAAAAAGTCGCAGTCAGCGCCGTACAGACTTCACAACCACAGAGTGGGCCACTATGAATGACGTCTGCCAGGTTTTGCGTCCCTTTGATTATTCCACGCGGATGGCGAGTGCAGATGATGCACTAGTCAGCATGACTGTCCCCCTTATCTGCCTGCTTGAAAAATCACTGCAAGCGCTAAGGGATGATGTTGTGGAAGAGGTGGAGGATGAGGATTCACCATTTCCATCATCTTCTGGACAGTCAGCGCCACGTGGTTCCTCACAAACGCGTAGGCAGGGGACAGTTTGTGAGGAGGATGAGGAGGAGTCAATGGAGGAGGAAGACGTCCGTCCAGAGGAGGGAGTTACCGAATTGTCCAGTACTCAGTGTGTACAGCGAGGGTGGGGTGATGACGAGCAGGCAGAGATCACGCCTCCAGCAGGGGACAGCGTTTCTTGGGCAGTTGGCAGTCTGCAGCACATGGTGGATTACATGCTGCAGTGCCTGAGAAACGACCGCCGCATCGCCCACATTCTCAACATGTCTGATTATTGGGTGTTCACCCTCCTCGATCCTCGCTACCGGGACAACGTAGAAAGCCTCATCACACCGTTGAACCGGGAGCGAAAAATGCGGGAGTACCAAGACACACTGGTCAATTCCATCATCTTCTCCATTCCAACTGAGAGAAGTGCTGCTAGTGCATTACAAAGCAGCTCAGTGCGTCCAGGCAGTGGAGGAGGCTCTGCACAAAGAGGGAGCAGAAGCAGTGCCTCTGCCCAAGGCAAGACCAGTATGGCCCAACTGTGGCACAGTTTTCTGTGCCCCCCACAAAAGTCTACACCATCACAGACGGCTCCAGTCAGCAGGAGGCAACGGTTCCGTCAGATGGTGACAGACTACATGTCTTGCCCTCTTGCTGTACTCCCAGACGGCTCTTCCCCTTTGAAGTTTTGGGTCTCAAAGCTGGATACATGGCCAGAGCTAAGCCAGTATGCATTGGAGGTGCTGTCTTGCCCTGCGGCCAGTGTATTATCGGAACGTGTCTTTAGTGCTGCAGGTGGTGTACTAACTGACCGTCGCATGCGACTATCCTCCGATAACGTTGACCGGCTTACTTTCCTGAAAATGAACAAGGCCTGGATCTCGCAGGAATTTGCCACTCCTCCTCCTGATTAAATAATTAGGTCACTGTATACGTTATCCAGGTCTCCTGTTGTGTTCATCTTTCTACCACCTGAACTTAAATTCCTGTGCTCCAACACCGCCAGTTGAGGCTCAGAAGTGCCGTCTGCACAGTCAAAACATACGACCCAGTGTTATTGGGTTTCAGTAACGTCAGCTGATCCCCAGCTGTGTAGCCGGCAATGTGTCATGCGACCGCCACGCTGACACAACAACTGAAATGTAAGGGAATCTGTCCCCCCCCCCCAAGGCGTTTGTTACTGAAAGAGCCACCTTGTGCAGCAGTAATGCTGCACAAGGAAAAGGTAGCTATTTTTGTTTAGCTCCTTGCACACGCAGAACTTAACACTTATAAAATGTGTCCACTGATACCGTAAAACCGTCCCGGAGGTGGGACTTTCCTTCGTAATGTGACGCAGCACAGCCGTCATTCCTACCCCCCCGGCGCCGCGCACCGGCTCCTCAGCGTTGTTTTATTCCGTCCCGGAGCCTGCGCTGTTATGTTATCCCGTGGCCAGGCACACTTAGCGCTGCCCGTCTTCTGGCATCATTTGGTGTCAGGATGGCTGCGCCTGTGCGGCCGTGCTGGCAGAGAGCCCGCCTCGCAGTGTCTTCTGATTTAATCCCACTGGGGGCCTGGGATCCATGGACATGCGCAGTGCATATCTGAACCTCCACCTCTCACTCATTTCCCTATGGCTTCTTCAGACTGTTCGGTGTCAGCTGGTCCCTAATAGCATGCCACGGCCGTGACACCGCACAGTCTTAAGAAGCCGTAGGGAGGGGAGTGAGAGGCGAGGATATGCACTGCGCATGTCCATGGATCCCAGGCCCCCAGTGGGATTAAATCAGAAGACACTGCGAGGCGGGCTCTCTGCCAGCGCGGCCGCACAGGCGCAGCCATCCTGACACCAAATGATGCCAGAAGACGGGCAGCGCTAAGTGTGCCTGGCCACGGGATAACATAACAGCGCAGGCTCCGGGACGGAATAAAACAACGCTGAGGAGCCGGTGCGCGGCGCCGGGGGGGTAGGAATGACGGCTGTGCTGCGTCACATTACGAAGGAAAGTCCCACCTCCGGGACGGTTTTACGGTTGCAGGGGACACATTTTATAAGTGTTTAGTTCTGTGTTTGCAAGGAGCATGATGAAAAGAGCCACCTTTTCCTTTTGCATCTTTTGTGCTGCACAAGCTGGCTCTTTCAGCTACAAACGCCTTGGGGGGGGGTTAAAGGTTCCCTTTCGACTTTCTCAGGCTTCGGCCTACATTGTGTTCCTCTGCTTTTCCACCTGTCCCTGGGCTCCAACACCGCCAGTTGCCGTCCAGAAGTGCTGTACGCACAGTCAACAGTCCCTCCTCTGTTATTGGGGTTCAGTAACGTCAGCTGTTCCCCTGCTGTGTGTGTGGCAATCCCTCCTACCTCCTCCAACCTCCTCCTCCTCCACCTGTCCCTGGGCTCCAACACCGCCAGTTGCCGTCCAGAAGTGCTGTACGCACAGTCAACAGTCCCTCCTCTGTTATTGGGGTTCAGTAACGTCAGCTGTTCCCCTGCTGTGTGTGTGGCAATCCCTCCTACCTCCTCCAACCTCCTCCTCCTCCACCTGTCCCTGGGCTCCAACACCGCCAGTTGCCATCCAGAAGTGCTGTACGCACAGTCAACAGTCCCTCCTCTGTTATTGGGGTTCAGTAACGTCAGCTGTTCCCCTGCTGTGTGTGTGGCAATCCCTCCTACCTCCTCCAACCTCCTCCTCCTCCACCTGCCCCTGGGCTCCAACACCGCCAGTTGCCGTCCAGAAGTGCTGTACGCACAGTCAACAGTCCCTCCTCTGTTATTGGGGTTCAGTAACGTCAGCTGTTCCCCTGCTGTGTGTGTGGCAATCCCTCCTACCTCCTCCAACCTCCTCCTCCTCCACCTGTCCCTGGGCTCCAACACCGCCAGTTGCCGTCCAGAAGTGCTGTACGCACAGTCAACAGTCCCTCCTCTGTTATTGGGGTTCAGTAACGTCAGCTGTTCCCCTGCTGTGTGTGTGGCAATCCCTCCTACCTCCTCCAACCTCCTCCTCCTCCACCTGTCCCTGGGCTCCAACACCGCCAGTTGCCATCCAGAAGTGCTGTACGCACAGTCAACAGTCCCTCCTCTGTTATTGGGGTTCAGTAACGTCAGCTGTTCCCCTGCTGTGTGTGTGGCAATCCCTCCTACCTCCTCCAACCTCCTCCTCCTCCACCTGTCCCTGGGCTCCAACACCGCCAGTTGCCGTCCAGAAGTGCTGTACGCACAGTCAACAGTCCCTCCTCTGTTATTGGGGTTCAGTAACGTCAGCTGTTCCCCTGCTGTGTGTGTGGCAATCCCTCCTACCTCCTCCAACCTCCTCCTCCTCCACCTGTCCCTGGGCTCCAACACCGCCAGTTGCCGTCCAGAAGTGCTGTACGCACAGTCAACAGTCCCTCCTCTGTTATTGGGGTTCAGTAACGTCAGCTGTTCCCCTGCTGTGTGTGTGGCAATCCCTCCTACCTCCTCCAACCTCCTCCTCCTCCACCTGTCCCTGGGCTCCAACACCGCCAGTTGCCGTCCAGAAGTGCTGTACGCACAGTCAACAGTCCCTCCTCTGTTATTGGGGTTCAGTAACGTCAGCTGTTCCCCTGCTGTGTGTGTGGCAATCCCTCCTACCTCCTCCAACCTCCTCCTCCTCCACCTGTCCCTGGGCTCCAACACCGCCAGTTGCCGTCCAGAAGTGCTGTACGCACAGTCAACAGTCCCTCCTCTGTTATTGGGGTTCAGTAACGTCAGCTGTTCCCCTGCTGTGTGTGTGGCAATCCCTCCTACCTCCTCCAACCTCCTCCTCCTCCACCTGTCCCTGGGCTCCAACACCGCCAGTTGCCGTCCAGAAGTGCTGTACGCACAGTCAACAGTCCCTCCTCTGTTATTGGGGTTCAGTAACGTCAGCTGTTCCCCTGCTGTGTGTGTGGCAATCCCTCCTACCTCCTCCAACCTCCTCCTCCTCCACCTGTCCCTGGGCTCCAACACCGCCAGTTGCCGTCCAGAAGTGCTGTACGCACAGAGCCAAACACCTCGCCAATGTGTTAGTGGGGTTCAGCACCGCCAGCTGTTCCCCTGCTGTGTATACGGCAACGTGTACTGTGACCGCCACGCAGGCACAACAAGTTAAATTTAAGGGAACCTGTCCCCCCCCCCCAGGCGTTTGTTACTGAAGGAGCCACCTTGTGCAGCAGTAATGATGCAAAGGGAAAAAGTGCCTCTTTTCGTGGTGCTCCTTGCAGATGCTGAACCTAACACTTATGAAATGTGTCCCCTCACAGCGTTCAACCGTCCGGTAGGTGGAACTTTCCTTTGTCATGTGACGCAGCACAGCCGTCATTTTTACCCCCTTGTCGCCGTGCGCCGCCTCCTCAGCGTTGTTTGAATCTGTCCCGGAGCCTGCGCTGTTAGGTTACCCCTTGGCCATGCACACATTTTGCGCTGCCCGTCTTCTGACATCATTTGCTGTCAGGCTGGCTGCGCCTGTGCGGGTGCGCTGTCCGAGATTCAGCCTCGCGGTGTCGTCTAATGTAATCCCACCGCGGGCCTGGGATCCGTGTCCATGCGCAGTGCATATCCTCGCCTCTCACTCCCCTCCCTACGGCTTCTAAAGACTGTTCGGTGTCAGCTGATCCCTAATAGCATGCCACGGCCGTGACACCGCACAGTCTTAAGAAGCCGTAGGGAGGGGAGTGAGAGGCGAGGATATGCACTGCGCATGGACACGGATCCCAGGCCCGCGGTGGGATTACATTAGACGACACCGCGAGGCTGAATCTCGGACAGCGCACCCGCACAGGCGCAGCCAGCCTGACAGCAAATGATGTCAGAAGACGGGCAGCGCAAAATGTGTGCATGGCCAAGGGGTAACCTAACAGCGCAGGCTCCGGGACAGATTCAAACAACGCTGAGGAGGCGGCGCACGGCGACAAGGGGTAAAAATGACGGCTGTGCTGCGTCACATGACAAAGGAAAGTTCCACCTACCGGACGGTTGAACGCTGTGAGGGGACACATTTCATAAGTGTTAGGTTCAGCATCTGCAAGGACCATAATTAAAAGAGCTAAGTTTACCTTTTCCAGCATTAGTGCTGTACACGATGGCTCTTCCAGCTACAAACGCCTGGGGGGGGGGGGGTTAAAGGTTTCCTTTCAACTTGCTCCAGTGCAGGCTTCGGCCTACACTCCGCTCCCCCTGCTCCTCCTGCTGACCCTGGGCTCTAACACCGCCAGTTGGGGCCCGGTACTGCTAGCTGCACAGAGAAAAACACCTCGCCAATGTGTCAGTGGGGTTCAGCACCGCCAGCTGTTCCCCTGCTGTGCAGCCGGCAACGTGTCCTGCAACAGCCACGCAGGCACAACAGACCCAAAGCTGCCGCCAGTGCAGGCTTCGGCCTACACTCTGCTCCCTCTCCTCCTCCTGCTGACCCCGGGCTCCAACACCGCCAGTTGGGGCCCGGTACTGCTAGCTGCACAGAGAAAAACACCTCGCCAATGTGTCAGTGGGGTTCAGCACCGCCAGCTGTTCCCCTGCTGTGCAGCCGGCATCGTGTCCTGCAAAAGCCACGCAGACACCAGAACTGAAATTGAAGGGAACCTGTCCCCCCTCCCCCAGGCGTTTGTACGTTTTTAAGGCCACCTTGTACAGCGGTAATGCTGCATGTGTGCAAGGTGGCTCATAAACGTATTCTCCTCGCACATGTGGAACGGAAAACACGTCTAAAATGTGTCCTCTGTGTGACCATTTAACTGTCCCGGTGGTGTGACTTTCCTTTGTAATGACACGCTGCAACCCCCTTGGTAGCGCTGCCCGTCTTCTGGCATCATTGTTTGGCTGCCTGCGCCTCTGCGGCCGCCCTGACCCACACAACGCCCCTTGGTGTCTTATTTCTTGGGAGTGCGAGGGTGTGTTTGATGGGCATGAGCAGTGCATCAGTTCGCCTGTCCCTCATCTCCTTCCGCCTTCTTCAGACTGTGCGGCTTCATGGCCGTGGCATGCGATAAGGGATCAGCTGACGCCACATAGTCTGAAGCAGGTGTAAGAACCCAAGCGAGAGGCGAACATATGTACTGCGCCAGGCCATGAATCCCAGCCCCGCAGTGTTTTAACTATGTCAATACACTGCGGGGCTGTGATTCATGGGCATCGCGAACCGCACCAGCCAACATTAAATGAGGTCAGAAGATGGGCAGCGCTAACAGCGCTAGGCCAGGGGATAACACGACAGCGCAGACTCCTGTACAGCAAATAACAACGCTCAGGAGGCTGCACCCAGCACCAAGGTGGGATTCTTGACATCTGTGCTGCGTCTCATTACAAAGGGAACTCGCGCCTCCAACACAGTTTGACTGTATAAAGGGCTAAATGTTATACGTGTTCCATTCAGCGTGTGCAAGGAGCCAAATTAAAAGAGCAACCTTTGACTTGTGCACCACTACTGCTGCATAAGCTGTGGCTCTTCTACTTTGTAACCCCTGAGGGGGGGTTAAAGGTTACCTTTGAAATTGGTTCGATTAGGCTTCGGCCTACACTCTGCTCCCCCTGCAGAGCCCGGGCTCCAACACCGCCAGTTGGGGCCCGGTACTGCTAGCTGCACAGAGAAAAACACCTCGCCAATGTGTCAGTGGGGTTCAGCACCGCCAGCTGTTCCCCTGCTGTGCAGCCGGCAACGTGTCCTGCAACAGCCACGCAGGCACAACAGACCCAAAGCTGCCGCCAGTGCAGGCTTCGGCCTACACTCTGCTCCCTCTCCTCCTCCTGCTGACCCCGGGCTCCAACACCGCCAGTTGGGGCCCGGTACTGCTAGCTGCACAGAGAAAAACACCTCGCCAATGTGTCAGTGGGGTTCAGCACCGCCAGCTGTTCCCCTGCTGTGCAGCCGGCATCGTGTCCTGCAAAAGCCACGCAGACACTTGCTCTTGTACCTTCTGCTCCCCATCCTGGTTCCAGTACCGTCAGCTGGTTCCGGGCAGAGCCTTTGGCTTAGGTGCCTCCCTCTGGGTATCCGAGTTCCACCAACGTCAGGTGGTCCTTGGTAGTGCTTTCAGGCACGGGTACCTCCTGCTTAGTAACCGGGTTCCAGTAACGTCAGCTGGTCCTCGGTAGTTCCATTGGCTTTTGGACCTTCGGCTACCCATCCGGGTTCCAGCACCGTCAGCTGGTTCTCGGCACTGTCTTTTGCTCTTGTACCTTCTGCTCCCCATCCTGGTTCCAGTACCGTCAGCTGGTTCCGGGCAGAGCCTTTGGCTTAGGTGCCTCCCTCTGGGTATCCGAGTTCCACCAACGTCAGGTGGTCCTTGGTAGTGCTTTCAGGCACGGGTACCTCCTGCTTAGTAACCGGGTTCCAGTAACGTCAGCTGGTCCTCGGTAGTTCCATTGGCTCTTGGACCTTCGGCTACCCATCCGGGTTCCAGCACCGTCAGCTGGTTCTCGGCATTTTCTCAGCCTTCTTGTACCTTCTGCTACATTTCCAAGTTCAAGAGACTAAACACGATGACCCGGAAGAACACCCCTAAGATGACGACGACACCAGAGACGACAACCACCGTGATGATGACGACCCTGGAGACGATGACCCTGAAGACCACCGTGATGACGACGACCCCGGAGACGACGACCCTGAAGACCACCCCGATGACGATGACCCGGGAGACGACGACCCTGGAGACGACGACCCTGGAGACGACGACGACCTGGAAGACCGAGAAGCAGAAGAACAAGAGGCTGCAGAACAAAGAGCAGAAGAACATTAAGCATAACACTAAATATCAGAGCAAAAAATATTATCTAAATTATAAGCAGAAGAAGACTAAGCAGTGTATGGGGGTGAGTCCATTCCTCCTCGTGGTGCCCCTGGATAAAGCCTGATGCTGCAGGCCAAACTGAACGCGGACAAATGTAACTGTTTTGTGACAGGCAGAACGGAAGGTGTAATCTTCAAACTTTTATAGATAACAACTACAGGAATGCCTGTCACAAATAAGAATATGATGAAGAAGTAGAATATGATGAAGATAATAGTAAAATAAAAAGAATATGAACAATGTAACCCAAAAAATAATAGGTAGAAGATGAAGAAGAAGATGAATAAGGTGAAGAAGTTGATGTCAAAGAAGCTGATGATGAGGATAATGAAGAAGAAAGCGTGGGAGAAGAAAAAAAGAAGGTGAAGGGCGTTGAAGTAGTGAAACATCAATATGTGGCATAAAAAAAAAAAAAATTAACATAGTCAAATTCTTTCTAACGCCGAACGTCATCCAAAAAAAAAAAAATCCTACTATTCTATTACATTGGGCTAAACCTCTGTGCCTTTAATGTCTCCGCCACGTCCCCCAATACATCCTACATTATTCTTAGTTGTTTTCCTTCATGTAGAATGAACCTACAAGTGTATAAAGGGTTTATTTTAATTCCGATATTTTCGTCCCATTGACTTGCATTGGGATCGGGTATCGGTATCGGATTGGATCCGATATTTTGACGGTATCGGCCGATACTTTCCGATACCGATACTTTCCGATATCGGAAAGTATCGCTCAACACTAGTTATCAGGAGTTGTATGCCAAAATCATCAGTATTAAAACAATAAAAGACCTGACAAATTTCAGTTGGTGGATAATGAATCTATAATATATGAAAGTTTAATTGTAATCATTACATTATGGTAAATAATGAAATTTAACACTATATGCTAATTTTTTGAGAAGGACCTGTATATAGCTGTCTGTGGTGCTGTAGAGTCTGTGCACCTCCTGTTTATAGTTGGCTGTTGTGTTGCTGAGCCTGCACATGGTTAATGTTGCAGTAGAGTCTGCGTACCTCCTATATATAGCTGATTGTGTATGTATCTCCTGTATACAGTTGTGTGGTGCTGTAGAGATCTCCTTTTTATAGCTGATCGTTGTGTTCCTGAGTCTGCACATGGTTTATGTTGCTGTAGAGTCTGTGTACCTTCTATATATAGCTGATTGTGCTGCTAGAGTGTATGCATCTCCTGAATATAGTTGTGTGGTGATGTAGAGATCTCCTGTTTATAGCTGGCTGTTGTGTTCCTGAGTCGGTGCATGGTTTGTGTTGCTGTAGAGTCTGAGTACCTCCTATATATAGCTGGTCATGCTGCTAGAGTGTATGTATTTCCTGTGTATGGATGCATGTGGTGCTGTAGAGATCTTCTGTTTATAGCTAGTGGATGTGTTTTTGAGTCTGTGCATTGGTTATGTTGCTGTTGAGTCTGCGTACCTCCAATATATAGCCGGTTATGCTGCTGGAGTTTATGTATCTCCTGTATATAGCTGTCTGTGGTGTGGTAAAGTTTGTATACCTTCTATTTATAGTTGACTGTTTCAGAGTATGTGCACCCTCTATGTTGTAATTGAGGTTGTATATCTTCTATATATAGTTGTTTTGCTGTAAAGGAGGTGTACTTCCTGTTCATAGCCAATAGTGTTGTTATATAGTCTGTGTGCCTCTTTTTTATAGCTGGCTGGTGCCTTAGCAGCGTGTTAGTTTAGTATACATGCTTGCCAATACTCAGTTCCCCAGTGCTTGCATCCCAGTATACCTGCTGTGATGACAAAGAATTTTATCTTCATTAACCAGACGTATATTTTCAGTAAGCCAGGAAGATTAGACTGGTATCTATATATTGACTTATGAATTTATGAGTTTTTTCTTCAGTTGGTGTCATGTCGGACGCTGTTCAGACCAGGTCGTCCGACAGACAGCGGTAATTCCGCTTTTGACCACTATTTGCTCATTGGCGTCTGCTAGATTTTATCTAGCTGTTCCGGGGTTAATTTACCTGATCCTCGGATTGGAAGCTGGGCCATGCCCATTGCCTTTAAATAGTTCTCCTGTTCATTGGGCGTCGCCGATTATAGCTTCTGTCTTGTGCGTTGTTATCTCGGTCTGGAGAGGAGAGCTGGTTGTTGGAGATTCGTTGCTGGTGGTATATATTCCTTTGTCTTATTTACTCCTTCCTATATTTGTATTTTGCCCTGCACATTTATAGTGTGTTCCTGAGTGACTGCGGCGTGGTGTATATTTTCCTTTATCCTTGTCTGTGCTAACTGTGGGTATTGGAATATTACCTCTTCACTGGGTGAAGGGCGGAGGTATCAGCCTAGGGTTAAAACAGGAGTGAGGGTGAGGTTCGAGGCCTGGACATGCACCCCATCAGTGTAAACTCCAGGTAGAGGGTCAGTCAGGATTTCCCTAGTCTGAGGGAAACTGCAGGGGCCCGGGTTTTTAGCTCTCGCTCACCTAGTCCCCCCGTGACATTATAATCGGCCCAACAACACACAAAAAAAGGGGTTTCTTTTTTTTTTTTTTGTCATGGATCCCATGACTTCCATAACCCGCCAGTTGGAGGCGCTGTCCCTACAGGTCACTGAGTTGAGGGGGGCAGTGCAGCAACAGGGACTAGCAGTATCTAATGTGCAGGCTGGAGCGACAGGAAGAGTTGCTGAGCCTAAATTTCCTTCGCCTGAAAAATTTACTGGGGAACGCAGTAAATTTGTTTCTTTTCGTGAAGCTTGCAAACTATATTTCCGCATGCGCCCGATCTCCTCGGGTAATGAGGCTCAGCGTGTGGGCCTGGTGTTGTCATTGTTAAGCGGGGATCCCCAAGCATGGGCGTTTTCTTTGCCATCTGATTCTGTTGCATTTGACTCTGTGGAGAGTTTTTTCTTCTCTTGGGAAAATCTACGATGAACCTGACAGAATGGCTCTAGCAGAATCTAAGATACGCACTATTCGCCAGGGGGAGCGAGTTGCAGAGGATTACTGTTCTGAATTTCGTCGCTGGGCGATCGATACACAATGGAATGATCCAGCATTGCGGAGTCAGTTTATACATGGGATTTCTGGAAGGGTTAAAAAAGCCCTTCTGATGTACGAGACTCCTGCTTCTCTAGATTCCGCCATGAGTCTGGTTGTCCGCATTGATCGTCGTTTGCGTCAGGGGGAGCATGAGACGCCACCTGTGGGAGAAGGTTTAGGTTCACGTGAGGTTGCTGCAGGTGAGCCCACGGAACCTATGCAAATCGCAGGGGTGTTACATGTCAAGCGTCAAGCCCCAGAGCTCAGGAAGCAGGGAGCCTGTTTTTACTGTGGTAAAACTGGTCATTTTATTAACATCTGTCCTCTGCTGTCTAAGAAAAACGCAACGGCGGAAAACTTCTAAGCTCAGAGGGTGTGGAGGAGACCAATCTGAGCTTATGCATATCCTCCATGGTGGTTTCTCAATGCATGCTCCCTGCTAAGGTTTTTATTGCTGGCAGTGAGCTGCCAATTACTGTTTTTGTGGATAGTGGTTCAGCCACAAATCTCATTGATGAGGAGTTTGCGCGCACAGCAGGTTTTAGGATTGAAAAACTGTCTCATCCTATCCGCGTGGTCACCATCAATGCTGCTCCTCTCTCTCAGTTGGAGATAACTGAATTTGTGGCTGAGGTGAAACTCCACATAGGAGTTCTACATTCCGAGCGGGTTACATGTAAGGTGCTCAGGAATCTTCCTGCTCAGGTGGTTTTGGGTTTTCCTTGGTTGTCTATGCACAACCCGGTTATTGACTGGAAAACTCAGGACATAATTCGGTGGAGCGAGTTCTGTCAGGAGAATTGCCTGGCCACATGTGTGGCTGCGGTGACTTCAAGCGTTCCGGAGTCACTTCTGGATTTTGTGAATGCGTTCTCTGAGAAGGGTTGTTCAGAGTTGCCGCCACATCGTCCTTATGACTGTTCTATCAGGTTTAAACCAGGGGCCAAATTGCCTAAAGCAAGGATGTTTAACATCTCCGGTCCAGAGAGACAAGCGTTAAAAGATTACATTGCTGAAAGCTTGAGCAAAGGGCACATCAGGCCGTCATCCTCGCCGGTGGCAGCAGGGTTCTTCTTCGTGAAAAAGAAAGATGGCGGATTACGCCCGTGTTTGGATTTCAGGGAGTTGAACCAGATTACGGTTCGTGATCCATACCCTATGCCTCTGATACCAGATTTGTTCAACCAGGTGGCAGGTGCTAAGTGGTTTACCAAGCTTGACCTCAGGGGGGCGTACAACCTCATAAGAGTCCGTCAAGGTGATGAGTGGAAGACGGCTTTTAATACCCCTGAGGGTCATTTTGAAAATTTGGTGATGCCGTTTGGGTTGACTAACGCACCTGCAGTGTTCCAACATTTCATCAATGATGTGTTCTCGCATGTTTTGGGGAAATTTGTTATCGTGTATCTAGATGACATTCTCATATAGTCTTGCGACGGTGATGCTCATTTAGATCATGTCAGGCAGGTGTTACAGCTTCTCAGAGAGAAAAAGCTGTATGCTAAACTTGAGAAATGTGTATTTTCTGTTCAAGAGTTGCCTTTCTTGGGTTATATTGTGTCTGCTTCTGGGTTTAAAATGGACGCCGCTAAGGTGCAGGCGGTGCTGCATTGGGAACGTCCTGATAACCTGAAAGCACTTCAGCGGTTCCTTGGGTTTTCTAACTACTATAGGAAATTTATCAAGGATTTTTCCATCATTGCTAAACCGCTAACTGACATGACTAAAAAGGGTACCAATTTCTCCGTTTGGCCTCAGGCTGCTGTGCACGCATTTGAATTTCTTAAGAACAGTTTTGTTTCAGCCCCCATTCTTGTGCAGCCAGATTTATCTAAACCCTTTGTTGTGGAAGTCGATGCGTCTGAGGTTGGTGTGGGGGCGGTACTATCTCAAGGCTCATCTTTGAGTGGTTTACGTCCGTGCGCCTATTTCTCCAAGAAACTGTCGTCCGCCGAACGTAATTACGATATCGGCAACAGGGAGTTGTTGGCAATTAAGTTGGCTTTTGAGGAATGGCGACACTTCTTGGAGGGGTCGGTACATCAGGTTACTGTTATTACCGATCATAAGAATCCGCTGTATTTGGAGTCAGCCAAGCGTCTGTCCCCCAGGCAGGCTCGCTGGGCATTGTTTTTCACGTGGTTCAATTTTGTGGTCACTTACAGACCGGGGTCTAAAAACACTAAGGCGGATGCTCTGTCCAGGTGTTTTCCGGGGGGAGAACCTCGGGAGGATCCAGTACCCATCCTCCAAAAGGGTGTTGTGGTTTCGGCTCTCACTACCGAGGTTGAGGCTGAGATTGCCGAGGCTCAGGAGGATGTTGTGAATTTGGTTTCTGGGCTCCCCCGGTGGTCACTTGTGGTACTGAACTTGTGTGCTTCATCGCCTCTGTTCACCTGTTTCCATCAGGATGTGGGAGTTGTCTATTTAGCCTTGCTCCTCAGTCATTTCTATGCCGGCCAACAATGTTACCAGAAGCCTTTCTGTTGCATGTTCCTGCTCCTAGACTACTATCAGCTAAGTTGGACTTGTAGTCCTAAGTTTGTTTTGCATTTTTGTTCCAGTTCTCTGTGTTTGAATATTTCTGAGGCTGGAAGCTCTTGTGAGCTGAAATTGCCACTCTGGTGTCATGAGTTGATATTAGAGTCTTAAAGTAATTTCAGGATGGTGTTTTGAAAGGGTTTTCAGCTGACTGTGTAGTTCCCTTTTCTGTCTTCCTACTATCTAGTAAGCGGACCTCAATTTGCTAAACCTATCTTCATACTTCGTATGTCAATTTCCTCTAAAATCACCGACATTATATGTGGGGGCTACTGTCTGCCTTTTGGGGAAAATTTCTCTAGAGGTAAGCCAGGTCTGTATTTTCCTCTGCTAGGGTCAGTCAGTTCTCCGGCTGGCGCTGGGCGTCTGGGGATAAAACGTAGGCACGCTACCCGGCCACTGTTAGTTGTGCGGTAGGTTTAGCTCACAGTCAGCTCGAGTTCCCATCTTCCAAGAGCTAGTCCTTTTGTATGCTTTACTACGGTCTCTTGCCATTGAGAACCATGACAGTTTGGCCGGCCAAGGGTTAAAATAATTGGCAGAAGAAAGGAGAGAAAAGAAGTCTGCAGAGAATTTTTTTTTTTTTTCCTGAGTTTGCTCATTAGTTGATTCACTAGCATCTCTGCTTACTGCAGCCTTCGTCTCTCTCTCCTTCTAATCCTTGAATGGTTCTGATTTCACCTGATGAAAATGGATCCTCAGAGTTTAGCTACAGGTTTGAATAATCTCGCTATGAAGGTTCAAAGTTTACAGGATTTTGTAATTCATGCTCCTATATCTGAACCTAGAGTACCTTTGCCTGAATTTTTCTCCGGGGATAGATCTCGCTTCCAGAATTTCAAACATAATTGTAAATTATTTTTGTCTCTGAGATCTCGCTCCGCTGGAGATCCTGCACAGCAGGTCAGGATTGTAATTTCCTTGCTCCGGGGCGACCCTCAGGATTGGGCATTTGCTTTGGCACCAGGGGATCCTGCGTTGCTCAATGTGGATGCGTTTTTCCTGGCTTTGGGGTTGCTGTATGAGGAACCTCATTTAGAGATTCAGGCTGAAAAAGCCTTGATGGCCCTGTCTCAAGGGCAAGATGAGGCTGAAATATACTGCCAAAAATTTCGTAAGTGGTCTGTGCTTACTCAGTGGAATGAGTGCGCCCTGGCGGCGAATTTCAGAGAGGGTCTCTCTGATGCCATTAAAGATGTTATGGTGGGGTTCCCTGTGCCTGCAGGTCTGAATGAGTCCATGACAATGGCTATTCAGATTGATCGGCGTTTGCGGGAGCGCAAACCTGTGCACCATTTGGCGGTGTCTACTGAGAAGGCGCCAGAGATTATGCAATGTGATAGAATTCTGTCCAGAAGCGAACGACAGAATTTTAGGCGAAAAAATGGGTTATGCTTCTATTGTGGCGATTCAACTCATGTTATATCAGCATGCTCTAAATGTACTAAGAAGGTTGATAAGTCTGTTTCAATTGGTACTTTACAGTCCAAGTTTATTCTATCTGTGACCCTGATTTGCTCTTTATCGTCTATTACCGCGGACGCCTATGTCGACTCTGGCGCCGCTTTGAGTCTTATGGATTGGTCCTTTGCCAAACGCTGTGGGTTTAATTTAGAGCCTCTGGAAGTTCCTATACCTCTGAAGGGTATTGACTCCACGCCATTGGCTAGTAATAAACCACAATACTGGACACAAGTAACTATGCGTATTAATCCGGATCACCAGGAGATTATTCGCTTCCTTGTGTTGTATAATCTACATGATGTGTTGGTGCTTGGATTGCCATGGCTGCAATCTCATAACCCAGTCCTCGACTGGAAAGCAATGTCTGTGTTAAGCTGGGGATGTCAGGGGACTCATGGGGACGTACCTTTGGTTTCCATTTCGTCATCTATTCCCTCTGAGATTCCAGAATTTTTATCTGATTATCGTGACGTTTTTGAGGAGCCTAAACTTGGTTCACTACCTCCGCACAGAGATTGCGATTGTACAATAGATCTGATTCCGGGCAGTAAGTTTCCAAAGGGTCGTTTATTTAATCTATCTGTACCTGAACATGCTGCTATGCGGGAATATATTAAGGAGTCCTTGGAAAAGGGACATATTCGTCCTTCGTCATCTCCCTTAGGAGCCGTTTTTTTCTTTGTATCTAAAAAAGATGGCTCTTTGAGGCCGTGTATTGATTATCGGCTTTTGAATAAAATCACGGTTAAATATCAGTATCCTTTGCCACTGCTTACTGATTTGTTTGCTCGAATAAAGGGGGCCAAGTGGTTCTCCAAGATTGATCTTCGTGGGGCGTATAATTTAGTGCGAATTAAGCAGGGGGATGAGTGGAAAACCGCATTTAATACGCCTGAGGGCCATTTTGAGTATTTAGTAATGCCTTTTGGTCTTTCAAATGCCCCTTCAGTCTTTCAGTCTTTTATGCATGACATTTTCCGTGAATATTTGGATAAATTTATGATTGTGTATCTGGATGATATTTTGATTTTTTCGGACGACTGGGACTCTCATGTCCAACAGGTCAGGAAGGTTTTTCAGGTTTTGCGCTCTAATTCCTTGTGTGTAAAGGGTTCTAAGTGCGTTTTTGGGGTTCAAAAGATTTCGTTTTTGGGGTACATTTTTTCCCCCTCTTCCATTGAGATGGACCCTGTCAAGGTTCAGGCTATTTGTGATTGGACGCAACCCTCTTCTCTTAAGAGCCTTCAGAAGTTTTTGGGCTTTGCTAATTTTTATCGTCGATTTATAACTGGTTTTTCTGATGTTGCTAAACCGTTGACTGATTTGACTAAGAAGGGTGCTGATGTTGCTGATTGGTCCCCTGCTGCTGTGGAGGCCTTTCGGGAGCTTAAGCGCCGCTTTTCTTCCGCCCCTGTATTGCGTCAGCCTGATGTTACTCTTCCTTTTCAGGTTGAGGTCGACGCTTCAGAAATCGGAGCTGGGGCGGTTTTGTCGCAGAAAAGTTCCGACTGCTCCGTGATGAGACCTTGCGCGTTCTTTTCTCGTAAATTTTCGCCCGCTGAGCGAAATTATGATATTGGTAATCGGGAGCTCTTGGCTATGAAGTGGGCTTTTGAGGAGTGGCGTCATTGGCTTGAGGGGGCTAGACATCAGGTGGTGGTATTGACCGACCACAAGAATTTGATTTATCTTGAGTCTGCCAGGCGCCTGAATCCTAGACAGGCGCGCTGGTCGTTATTTTTCTCTCGGTTTAATTTTGTGGTTTCTTACCTACCGGGTTCTAAAAATGTGAAGGCGGATGCCCTTTCTAGGAGTTTTGAGCCTGATTCCCCTGGTAATTCTGAACCTACAGGTATCCTTAAGGATGGAGTGATATTATCTGCTGTTTCCCCAGACTTGCGACGGGTCTTGCAGGAGTTTCAGGCGGATAGACCTGATCGTTGCCCGCCTGGTAGAATGTTTGTTCCTGATGATTGGACCAGTAGAGTCATCTCGGAGGTCCATTCTTCTGCGTTAGCTGGTCATCCTGGAATCTTTGGTACCAGGGATTTGGTGGCTAGGTCCTTCTGGTGGCCTTCCCTGTCGCGAGATGTGCGAGGTTTTGTGCAGTCTTGTGATGTTTGTGCTCGGGCCAAGCCTTCTTGTTCTCGGGCTAGTGGATTGTTGTTATCTTTGCCTATTCCGAAGAGGCCTTGGACTCACATCTCCATGGATTTTATTTCTGATCTCCCTGTTTCTCAGAAGATGTCTGTCATCTGGGTGGTGTGTGACCGTTTCTCTAAGATGGTCCATTTGGTTCCCTTGCCTAAATTGCCTTCCTCATCCGAGCTGGTTCCTCTGTTTTTTCAAAATGTGGTTCGCTTGCATGGTATTCCGGAGAATATCGTGTCTGACAGGGGAACCCAATTCGTGTCTAGATTTTGGCGAGCGTTCTGTGCTAGGATGGGCATTGATTTGTCTTTTTCGTCTGCTTTCCATCCTCAGACTAATGGCCAGACCGAGCGAACTAATCAGACCTTGGAGACTTATTTGAGGTGTTTTGTGTCTGCGGATCAGGATGATTGGGTTGCCTTTTTGCCCTTGGCGGAGTTTGCCCTCAATAATCGGGCTAGTTCTGCCACCTTGGTTTCTCCTTTCTTCTGTAATTCGGGGTTTCATCCTCGTTTCTCTTCCGGTCAGGTGGAGTCTTCGGATTGTCCTGGAGTGGATGCTGTGGTGGAGAGGTTGCATCAGATTTGGGGGCATGTGGTGGACAATTTGAAGTTGTCCCAGGAGAAGACTCAGCATTTTGCCAACCGCCGTCGTCGTGTTGGTCCTCGTCTTTGTGTTGGGGACTTGGTGTGGTTGTCTTCTCGTTTTGTCCCTATGAAGGTTTCTTCTCCTAAGTTTAAGCCTCGGTTCATCGGCCCGTACAAGATATTGGAGATTCTTAACCCTGTGTCCTTTCGTTTGGACCTCCCTGCATCTTTTTCTATTCATAATGTCTTCCATCGGTCATTGTTGCGCAGGTATGAGGTACCGGTTGTGCCTTCCGTTGAGCCTCCTGCTCCGGTGTTGGTTGAGGGTGAGTTGGAGTACGTTGTCGAGAAGATCTTGGACTCCCGTGTTTCCAGACGGAGACTTCAGTATCTGGTCAAGTGGAAGGGCTACGGTCAGGAGGATAATTCTTGGGTGACAGCCTCTGATGTTCATGCCTCCGATTTGGTCCGTGCCTTTCATAGGGCTCATCCTGATCGCCCTGGTGGTTCTGGTGAGGGTTCGGTGCCCCCTCCTTGAGGGGGGGGTACTGTTGTGAATTTGGTTTCTGGGCTCCCCCGGTGGTCACTTGTGGTACTGAACTTGTGTGCTTCATCGCCTCTGTTCACCTGTTTCCATCAGGATGTGGGAGTTGTCTATTTAGCCTTGCTCCTCAGTCATTTCTATGCCGGCCAACAATGTTACCAGAAGCCTTTCTGTTGCATGTTCCTGCTCCTAGACTACTATCAGCTAAGTTGGACTTGTAGTCCTAAGTTTGTTTTGCATTTTTGTTCCAGTTCTCTGTGTTTGAATATTTCTGAGGCTGGAAGCTCTTGTGAGCTGAAATTGCCACTCTGGTGTCATGAGTTGATATTAGAGTCTTAAAGTAATTTCAGGATGGTGTTTTGAAAGGGTTTTCAGCTGACTGTGTAGTTCCCTTTTCTGTCTTCCTACTATCTAGTAAGCGGACCTCAATTTGCTAAACCTATCTTCATACTTCGTATGTCAATTTCCTCTAAAATCACCGACATTATATGTGGGGGCTACTGTCTGCCTTTTGGGGAAAATTTCTCTAGAGGTAAGCCAGGTCTGTATTTTCCTCTGCTAGGGTCAGTCAGTTCTCCGGCTGGCGCTGGGCGTCTAGGGATAAAACGTAGGCACGCTACCCGGCCACTGTTAGTTGTGCGGTAGGTTTAGCTCACAGTCAGCTCGAGTTCCCATCTTCCAAGAGCTAGTCCTTTTGTATGCTTTACTACGGTCTCTTGCCATTGAGAACCATGACAGGAGGAGGTACCATCTGAGCTTCCCATCAACAAATCTTTTGTACCGCTTCATCTCCGCCTAAAGGTTTTGGCGGAGCATCATGATGCTGTCCTGGCTGGCCACCCAGGGGTTAGAGGTACCTTGGAGTTGATGTCACGTCGGTTTTGGTAGCCCAAGATCCGACAGGACGTGGTCTCATACGTGTCAGCTTGTACCACGTGCGCTAGGGCTAAGACGCCTCGCTCCCGTCCTGTTGGCACACTACTTCCTCATGAGGTACCTAGTAAGCCTTGGACGGAAATCTCCATGGATTTCATCACTGATTTGCCCTCATCAGCTGGGAACACGGTCATCTTGGTGATTGTTGATCGGTTTTCTAAAATGTCGCACTTTGTGTCTTTGCCTTCGTTGCCTAACGCTAAGACGCTGGCTCAGGTATTTGTGCAGGAAGTGGTCAGACTTCATGGGGTTCCGTCTGACATCGTGTCTGATAGGGGGTCTCAGTTTGTGGCAAAATTTTGGAAAGCATTTTGCTCACGGCTGGGGATCAAGTTATCTCATTCTTCGGCGTTTCATCCTCAGTCAAATGGTCAGACTGAGCGTATGAACCAAAATTTGGAACAGTACTTACGCTGCTTTGTCTCTGATAACCAGGAGGAGTGGTCTACCTTTCTTCCTTTGGCTGAGTTTGCCATCAATAATCACCGCCAGAAGTCGTCTGCGGAGTCTCCGTTTTTTTGTGTTTACGGGCTACATCCTCAATTTTGTACCTTGAGTCAGAGGGGCTCTTCCGGTGTTCCGGAGGAGGACCAGTTGGGGACACAATTGTCATCAGTCTGGAGGAGAGTTAAGCAGCGCCTGTTGAGTGTGGGTGCCAGGTACAAACGTGTGGCTGACAGTAGGCGTGTGCCAGGTCCGGACCTGAGTGTGGATGACTGGGTGTGGTTATCCACAAAAAACATAAGACTCAAAATACCGTCCCTTAAATTGGGTCCACGGTTTATTGGTCCATTTAGGGTCACCGCCGTCATTAACCCAGTAGCGTACCGATTGGAGCTCCCTACGGTGTATAAGATACACAACGTGTTCCACAGGTCTCTTCTAAAGAAGGTGGTGGGTTCTGTGGATGCAGCGCCTATGCCACCTCCAGTCTTGGTGGATGGTAATTTGGAGTTTGAAGTCTCCAAGGTGGTTGACTCTCGTGTAGTGCGTCGCACTTTACAGTACTTGGTACACTGGCGTGGTTATGGGCCTGAGGAGAGGTCCTGGGTACCAGCCTCGGACATTCATGCGGATCGGCTGGTCAGGTTTTTTCATCATCGCGTTCCAGACAAGCCGGGTCCTATAAGCCGTGAGGGCCCTGGGGTCCCTCGTAGAAGGCGGGGTACTGTCATGTCGGACGCTGTTCAGACCAGGTCATCCGACAGACAGCGGTAATTCCGCTTTTGACCACTATTTGCTCATTGGCGTCTGCTAGATTTTATCTAGCTGTTCCGGGGTTAATTTACCTAATCCTCGGATTGGAAGCTGGGCCATTCCCATGGCCTTTAAATTGTTCTCCTGTTCATTGGGCATCGCCGATTATAGCTTCTGTCTTGTGCGTTGTTATCTCGGGCTGGAGAGGAGAGCTGGTCGTTGGAGATTCGTTGCTGGTGGTGTATTTTCCTCTGTCTTATTTACTCCTTCCTATATTTGTATTTATTTTGCCCTGCACATTTATAGTGTGTTCCTGAGTGACTGCGGCGTGGTGTATATTTTCCTTCATCCTTGTCTGTGCTAACTGTGGGTATTGGAATATTACCTCTTCACTGGGTGGAGGGCGGAGGTATCAGCCTAGGGTTAAAACAGGAGTGAGGGTGAGGTTCGAGGCCTGGACATGCACACCATCAGTGTAAACTCCAGGTAGAGGGTCAGTCAGGATTTCCCTAGTCTGAGGGAAACTGCAGGGGCCTGGGTTTTTAGCTCTCGCTCACCTAGTCTCCCCGTGACAGTTGGTCAAGGGTCTGAAATGTTGACTCTTCTTGTAGGTTAAATTGATATTTTTGAATTGCTAATGTTTCCATCTTATATCAGCTCTTACATTTTACTGCCTGCTATCTTTGCAAGACAGTGATGCAGGGTCATTGAACAATGGATGTTTGATTAATATGTTGAATGACCATTCTGTGGCTTGTTGACTTGTAAACATTGAAGAATAAACTATGAATAATCAAACAATGAAAGGTAACCTCATAACATCTTTTTCTTGACCACTGGTTGCTGGCTTGAAGGACAGTTGTTAATTATAAAAAGAGGATATGCAATTCTGTAACACATACATCCATATATCCAGACATCCAGGCATCCAAACATCCAGAGATTCAAAGAACCAGAGACTTTTTACAAGACAGCAGGCAAGGCATCATGGCTCCATCACGAGGGACACAGATTTGACATTCTACATGATGCCAGCTTAGTGGACCATGGTCCTGGCAGAAACAATACAGATCTGCTCCATTGACCATCACTGAACCATGGATACATTTGGGGAAGTCAGGATTTGGACCTCCCAGTTACCTGAGCCCCATGGATATGTTTGGGAGAGCCAGGATTGGGATGCATCGGTCACCTGGCTCCATGAAGATGTTCAGAGAAGCCAGGTTGTTGTGACCCTCCGGTCACCTGGCCTTGTTCCTTCATTGGACTGTCATCTTCCTAAGATTATGGTTACCTCCTCTCTGTGTGCGTGCAACAGGTGGGGTAGTCAGCCCTGGAAGCTATGAAGTCACAGCTGCTCTTATCTCGGTAAGTCAGCGGAAGGGCAAGACTGTAATTTTGCACCATCTTGGGTATCTTGCTGGGACTGTTCTATATGTTATTTGCCTGTTTTGTGGTTCAATAAAGTATTGCCACACTGTGTTACCCTCGTCTTGTGTTTTCTGAGTAGCATTATACCCATGAGGAAAGGAGAGCAGACGTTCGGTGGGATTATCCCTGGTCCATGAGGTTTCGGTTAGCGGACCAGGGCACCCGGTGACCCCTGTGTCTCCACACCTGCCCTGTATGTAAGGTCGGCTGTGCTTGCTTCTGTAACAGTTGTTTCTTCCAGAACACCTGTCTGTGTCTATACCAGCCATGCCCACCAACACCTGCCTGCCAATCAACCATGCCCATCTGCCTGCCTCTACACCAGCCATGTCAGACAGTACTTGCCAAGCCTACCATTCCTGACCATACCTACCTCCTTTCCCTTGTGGGTCAGCTGCCATCCACCCGAAGTCAGCCCTGGTGTAGCACCTGGTCCCGCTTCCCTCGTCACTCCTCGAATTGCAGTATTGTCAGCCGCCATGCATCCGAGTTCGGACTTGGTGAGGTACCTAGTCACGCACCTCCAGGTTCTCCTGGGATTACGGCACAGTTCCACCACCCAGCCCGCAACACGTAGTCACGTGGTCATGTTGAAATCGAATTGGTTAGACTTGCAAAATGACACAGCTGCCCTTCTATGATATGTAACAGCGCCCACCAGTGGTTACTGATCAGAATTCCCCTAAACAGTTGGATACTCAATAACTAATAATAACGGACTGCTGATATTAAGGATTGAAAGCTCCTTAATGGAATGAATGGGACGGACTACTGCGCATAACACAACTATGGCACATAACACAATGTATCACGATTGCTCGTAAACTTCCTTTACAGTTTGGTTAATCTTACCCCCAACTTTTACTAGAGACCCTCCAAATAATGATAATCTAAGGCCGGTTTCACATTTGCAGTTGTGTCCGCAGCGTTTCTTCCGCAATTATCCGCATGCATTGTGTTTTCCTATATTTAACATTAGGGACGCATGAGTCTGCGATCGGTTGCGTTTTGTCGCGTTTGACGATGCATGCATCGTTTCGTCGTCTCGGTAAACGCAACATATAATTTCAGAGGCGTCAATTTGCCGCCTAGAAACGTATGCGGTTGTTAGCGCAAGGAATGTGGCAAAAAAACGCATTACTATCTATGGGAACGCATGCGTACACATGTCTTTGCGTACGCATGCGTTTGATGCGCTTGCGTACTTCGGACTGTGCATGCCCATTAAAGACACACCCTCCTGGAAATATCAAATGCATGCGCATAAAAAGCGCAAACACATGTAAAAACGCATGCAAACGCTGCGGTTTTTTTTTACCATCATGCGTAAGCCGATGCGGATAAAAAACGCTGCGTTATCAGACGTTTGCATGCGTTTTTGCATGCGTTTGCGGTTGCTGATGATACACTGCGGATTCTAACGCAAATGTGAAAGTAGCCTAAGAGCTATGGTTTGCAGCTCTGTACCTGGGAAGAAATGAAAACATTCTGAGCGGACGGAGCATTTTAGATCACTTTAAACATGACTGTCCTAATGGCCGCTCTGCAATTCTCTCTTACTAGCTGCTAACAATTTGATTAGATTATTGATTTTTTTTATAGTTCTGTGGCAAGGTCGCATGGAAAACCTGCGAGTGATGAAATATTCCGGTTGGCCGCAGTTTGTCTTTGTTTACACTCAGATCATTGTATTCTGCTGGTAAATTTACATTGTGGATGATTATTACATCTTCATAGAAGATTGTGAATAGCTAGAATAAGCTCAGGGTAAAGACTCAGATCCGGGCCCTTACTCCTGGGACCCCAAACATTCCCAAAACTACATAAGAGAATGATCGCAGGACTGGAGTATAATACAGGATGTAACTCAGGATCAGTAATGTATGTATGTACACAGTGACTGCACCAGCAGAATAGTGAGTGCAGCTCTGGGGTATAATACAGGATGTAACTCAGGATCAGTAATGTATGTATGTACACAGTGACTGCACCAGCAGAATAGTGAGTGCAGCTCTGGGGTATAATACAGGGTGTAACTCAGGATCAGTAATGTAATGTATGTACACAGTGACTGCACCACCAGAATAGTGAGTGCAGCTCTGGAGTATAATACAGGATGTAACTCAGGATCAGTAATGTAATGTATGTACACAGTGACTGCACCAGCAGAATAGTGAGTGCAGCTCTGGAGTATAATGCAGGGTGTAACTCAGGATTAGTAATGTAATGTATGTACACAGTGACTACACCAGCAGGATAGTGAGTGAAGCTCTGGGGTATAATACAGGATGTAACTCAGGATCAGTAACGTAATGTATGTACACAGTGACTGCACCACCAGAATAGTGAGTGCAGCTCTGGAGTATAATACAGGATATTACTCAGGATCAGTAATGTAATGTATGTACACAGTGACTGCACCAGCAGAATAGTGAGTGCAGCTCTGGGGTATAATACAGGATGTAACTCAGGATCAGTAATGTAATGTATGTACACAGTGAGTGCACCAGCAGAATAGTGAGTGCAGCTCTGGGGTATAATACAGGAGGTAACTCAGGATCAGTAATGTAATGTATGTACACAGTGACTGCACCAGCAGAATAGTGAGCGCAGCTCTGGGGTATAATACAGGATGTAACTCAGGATCAGTAATGTAATGTATGTACACAGTGACTGCACCAGCAGAATAGTGAGTGCAGCTCTGGGGTATAATACAGGATGTAACTCAGGATCAGTACAGGATAAGTAATGTATGTACACAGTGACTGCACCAGCAGGATAGTGAGTGCAGCTCTGGAGTAGAATACAGGATGTAACTCAGGATCAGTAATGTACCGCATGTATACAGTGACTGCACCAGAAGAATAGTGAGTGCAGCTCTGGGTTATAATACAGGATGTAACTCAGGATCAATACAGGATAAGTAATGTATGTACACAGTGACTGCATCAGCAGGATAGTGAGTGCAGCTCTGGGGTATAATACAGGATGTAACTCAGGATCAGTGCAGGATAAGTAACATATGTACACAGTGACTGCACCAGCAGAATAGTGAGTGCAGCTCTGGGGTATAATACCGGATGTAACTCAGGATCAGTAATATAATGTATGTACACAGTGACTCCACCAGCAGAATAGTGAGTGCAGCTCTGGGGTATAATACAGGGTGTAACTCAGGATCAGTAATGTAATGTATGTACACAGTGACTGCACCACCAGAATAGTGAGTGCAGCTCTGGAGTATAATACAGGATGTAACTCAGGATCAGTAATGTAATGTATGTACACAGTGACTGCACCAGCAGAATAGTGAGTGCAGCTCTGGGGTATAATACCGGATGTAACTCAGGATCAGTAATGTAATGTATGTACACAGTGACTACACCAGCAGGATAGTGAGTGAAGCTCTGGGGTATAATACAGGATGTAACTCAGGATCAGTAACGTAATGTATGTACACAGTGACTGCACCACCAGAATAGTGAGTGCAGCTTTGGAGTATAATACAGGATATTACTCAGGATCAGTAATGTAATGTATGTACACAGTGACTGCACCAGCAGAATAGTGAGTGCAGCTCTGGGGTATAATACAGGATGTAACTCAGGATCAGTAATGTAATGTATGTACACAGTGAGTGCACCAGCAGAATAGTGAGTGCAGCTCTGGGGTATAATACAGGAGGTAACTCAGGATCAGTAATGTAATGTATGTACACAGTGACTGCACCAGCAGAATAGTGAGCGCAGCTCTGGGGTATAATACAGGATGTAACTCAGGATCAGTAATGTAATGTATGTACACAGTGACTGCACCAGCAGAATAGTGAGTGCAGCTCTGGGGTATAATACAGGATGTAACTCAGGATCAGTACAGGATAAGTAATGTAAGTACACAGTGACTGCATTGGCAGGCTAGTAAGTGCAGCTCTGGGGTATAATACAGGATGTAACTCAGGATCAGTGCAGGATAAGTAATGTATGTACACAGTGACTGCATCAGCAGAATAGTGAGTGCAGCTCTGGGGTATAATACCGGATGTAACTCAGGATCAGTAATGTAATGTATGTACACAGTGACTGCACCAGCAGAATAGTGAGTGCAGCTCTGCAGTATAGTACAGGATGTAACTCAGGATCAGCAGGGCCGGCTCCAGGTTTTAGAGGGCCCCGGGCGAAAGAGTCTCAGTGGGCCCCCCCCTTTAACACATAGCACGATTCATGATGCACAGATACAGCAGAGAAATATAGCATAGCCACATAGCATATAACACAGCCCACGTAGCATATAGCACAGCCACATAGTGGATAACACAGCCCATGCAGTATATAACACAGCCCACGTAGCGTATAGCACAGCCATGTAGTATATTGCACAGCCCACATAGCATATAACACAGCCACGTAGTATATAACACAACCACGTAGTATATTGCCCAGCCACGTAGTATATTGACCAGCCACGTAGTATATTGGCCAGCCACGTAGTATATTGGCCAGCCACGTAGTATATTGGCCAGCCACGTAGTATATTGCCCAGTCACGTAGTAATTTGGCCAGCCACGTAATATATTGCCCAGCCACGTAGTATATTGTCCAGCCACGTAGTATATTGCCCAGTGACGGAGTATACAGCACAAAGTCACGTAGTATACAGACTTAAAATAAAAAATAAACATATACTCACCCTCCGATGATGTTCTGGCCCTGTACCGCACGCGGCAGCTTCCGGTCCCAGGGCTGGTATGAGCGCAGGACCTGTGATGACGTTGCGGTCACAGGTCACATCCTTGGCACCGGAAGCTGCCGCTTGCATGGAGCGGTCACCGGAGTGTTGCGAGGAGCGGGAAAGGCGACGGATGGTGAGTATAGCAGGTTTTTTGTTTTTTTATTATTTTTAACATGACATATTTTTACTATTGATGCTGCATAGGCAGCATCAATAGTAAATAGTTGGGGACACACAGGGTTAATAGCAGCAGTAACGGAGTGTGTTACACCGCGGCCCGTTACCGCTGCCACTAACCCTGTGTGAGTGGTGACTGGAGGGGATTATGGAGCGGGCACTGATTGTGGGGAGGAAGGAGTGGGCGCCGGGCACTGACTGCAGGGGAGGGACTAATCGGACTGTGCCCGTCGCTGATTGGTCGCGGCAGCCATGACAGGCAGCTGCCGAGACCAATCAGCGACGACAGAGGCCGCGACCAATGAATATCCGTGACAGAAAGAAAGACAGAAGGACAGACAGAAAGACGGAAGTGTGACCCTTAGACAATTATATAGTATATATATATATATATATATATATATATATATATGTAAACTTCTCACCTGTGTCTTGCCTCTCTGTTGTGTTTTCTGTCTCCCGCTCTGATTTTTATATTTCCTTAATCCTTTCTGCCTTCTTCTCCCTGCTTGTCTGTGGCTCCACCCCCGACATTTAGTCCCGCCCCTCCATGGCTCTTCACAGTGTGAGAGCTGTGACGCTGCTGGAGGGGAGGGATCCGATGCTTCTGCTGCTGACTGCGGTGAGTAGTGTCACAGCGTGTGTGACTGTGTGCCCCTGCTACACTGCAGCCAGCAACTCTCTGCACGGCCGCGCGCACTGCTCCAGTCCTCACTATGCAGAGAGGAAGGGGCAGAGAATGAGTGCGCGCAGATGCGCTGACACCCGGTGTTCCAGCACGCCGGCTGTACCAGGAGTGGAGAGCAGAAGTGAGAGGCCGCTCGGGCCCCTCTCTGCTCACCTGGCGGGCACCATATGCCAGTAAGGGTAGGGCTGTAATGCCCTGATGGCGGCCCTGCAGGGAGGGATGAAGTCCGGCTTCGGGGCCCCCCCAGGAGCGCATGATGCGCATTAGTGTCGGCAGCAGTGTCTTACCGTTATGGGCCCCCTCCGTCTCGTCAGGGCCCCGGCACTTGCCCGGGTACGCCGGGTGCTGACGCCGGCCCTGAGGATCAGTAATGTAATGTATGTACACAGTGACTGCACCAGCAGGATAGTGAGTGCAGCTCTGGAGTAGAATACAGGATGTAACTCAGGATCAGTAATGTACCGCATGTATACAGTGACTGCACCAGAAGAATAGTGAGTGCAGCTCTGGGTTATAATACAGGATGTAACTCAGGATCAATACAGGATAAGTAATGTATGTACACAGTGACTGCATCAGCAGGATAGTGAGTGCAGCTCTGGGGTATAATACAGGATGTAACTCAGGATCAGTGCAGGATAAGTAACATATGTACACAGTGACTGCATCAGCAGAATAGTGAGTGCAGCTCTGGGGTATAATACCGGATGTAACTCAGGATCAGTAATATAATGTATGTACACAGTGACTCCACCAGCAGAATACTGAGTGCAGCTCTGGGGTATAATACAGGATGTAACTCAGGATCAGTGCAGGATAAGTAATGTATGTACACAGTGACTGCATCAGCAGAATAGTGAGTGCAGCTCTGGGGTATAATACCGGATGTAACTCAGGATCAGTAATATAATGTATGTACACAGTGACTCCACCAGCAGAATACTGAGTGCAGCTCTGGGGTATAATACCGGATGTAACTCAGGATCAGTAATGTAATGTATGTACACAGTGACTCCACCAGAATACTGAGTGCAGCTCTGGGGTATAATACAGGATGTAACTCAGGATCAGTAATGTAATGTATGTACACAGTGACTGCACCAGCAGAATAGTGAGTGCAGGTCTGGGGTATAATACCGGATGTAACTCAAGATCAGTAATGTAATGTATGTACCCAGTGACTGCACCAGCAGAATGGTGAGTGCAGCTCTGGAGTATAATACAGGATGTAACTCAGGATCAGTAATGTAATGTATGTACACAGTGACTGCACCAGCAGAATAGTGAGTGCAGCTCTGGGGTATAATACAGGATGTAACCCAGGATCAGTAATGTAATGTATGTACACAGTGACTGCACCAGAAGAATAGTGAGTGCAGCTCTGGGGTATAATACAGGATGTATCTCAGGATCAGTAATGTAATGTATGTACAGAGTGACTGCACCAGCAGAATAGTGAGTGCAGCTCTGGGGTATAATACAGGATGTAACTCAGGATCAGTAATGTAATGTATGTACACAGTCACTGCACCAGCAGAATAGTGAGTGCAGCTTTGGGGTATAATACAGGATGTAACTCAGGATCAGTAATGTAATATATGTACACAGTGACTGCACCAGCAGAATAGTGAGTGCAGCTCTGGGGTATAATACAGGATGTATCTCAGGATCAGTAATGTAATGTATGTACAGAGTGACTGCACCAGCAGAATAGTGAGTGCAGCTCTTCAGATTGATTTTAGCCATTTCCTAGTTTTATCCACAAGCCCGTCTTCCATATTAGCTGTCACTGACTGCCTAGAGTCAGGAATGGCACATGTAACTAGATCCGCAGCATTAGTGTCCTCCTATGACTGCACAACTAGGCTGATTTGCCATAGACTTACACTACATGGCGTCTGCGGTTGAAGAGCAGAGAGGTGGATTTCGGTCTGCTGAAGATTTACGGTAAATCACCGGCAGAACGCGGCTCCCCCACAGATCTCCTGTTTTACAGCATCATCCCAGTGAGTTAGAGAGAGTATTACAGCGATACAAAATGTACTCAACACACCGAAATCTAACAATATATTACATCTGCCTTAGTCGAGTCAGAAACTAATTTAGACAGTTTCACTGGCAGTCTATGAAATATACGGCAGAATTAAAAAGATGAATACAAAAAGCAAAAATCATCTTCTTTCCATCTGAAAGCGCTGACATGAAAAAAGAGCGTCGTGGGCGGGGAGGGTGGAAGAGACATAATTGCCAGTTTAGGCATTTTCTGCATTTACAAAACAAAGTTTATGTCGTGTCTCTTCTTCTGCGTGCGGCAATTAAAAAGCGTTTCACACCTCAGAGCAAAAAATATAAGTAATATCAGTGCAGGTTTTTTTTAACCTCACCAGACTGACATAGCCATTGTACTAATGGGTCCTTGGCCTGGTGTGATTAGTGATAGGGTTCTCAGGGGAGACCACAAAAGGCAGCTGGGTCTGTAGTTTGGGCTCCACTGCTAGCCATTGTGTTCTAAGCCTGATCTGATATCAGGGATAATGTTCTCAGCCTGGTTTCACCTGCCAGTGATAGGGTTGTAAGTCTGGTTTCAGCTGCCAATGATAAAGTTCTAAGCCTGATGTTGGCTGCCTGTGATAGGGTTACAAGCCTGGTGTCAGCTGCCACTGATAAGGTCCTAAGTCAGCTGCCAGTTATAGGATTGTAAGTTTTGTGTCTGTTACCATTGATAGGAGTGTACGTCTGGTGTCAGCTGCCAGTGATAGGGCTCTTTGCCTGGTGTCATCTGAGACTGATAGGGTTGTAAGCTTGATGTCAGGTGCCAAAGATAGGATTTTAAGTCTGGTATCGGCTGCTAATTTTAAGGTTTTAAGCCTGATGCCAGCTGCCAGTGATAGGGTTCTAAACCTGGTTTCATCTGCCAGTGTTAGAGTTTTAAGCCTGGTGTAAGCTGCTAGTGGTAGGGTTGTAAGCCTGGAATGATCGTCATAGGGTTTTAAGCCTGGTATCAGCTGCTAGTGATAGGGTGCTAAGCCTGGTGTCAGCTGCCAGTAATAGGGTGATACGCCTGGTGTCAGCTGCCAGTGATAGGGTGATACGCCTGGTGTCAGCTGCCAGTGATAGGGTGATACGCCTGGCGTCAGCTGCCAGTGATAGAGAGCTAAGCCTGGTGTCAGCTGCCAGTGATAGGGTGATACGCCTGGTGTCAGCTGCCAGTGATAGGGTGATACGCCTGGTGTCAGCTGCCAGTGATAGGGAGCTAAGCCTGGTGTCAGCTGCCAGTGATAGGGTGATACGCCTGGTGTCAGCTGCCAGTGATAGAGAGCTAAGCCTGGTGTCAGCTGCCAGTGATAGGGTGATACGCCTGGTGTCAGCTGCCAGTGATAGAGAGCTAAGCCTGGTGTCAGCTGCCAGTGATAGGGTGATACGCCTGGTGTCAGCTGCCAGTGATAGGGTGATACGCCTGGTGTCAGCTGCCAGTGATAGGGAGCTAAGCCTGGTGTCAGCTGCCAGTGATAGGGTGATACGCCTGGTGTCAGCTGCCAGTGATAGAGAGCTAAGCCTGGTGTCAGCTGCCAGTGATAGGGTGATACGCCTGGTGTCAGCTGCCAGTGATAGAGAGCTAAGCCTGGTGTCAGCTGCCAGTGATAGGGTGATACGCCTGGTGTCAGCTGCCAGTGATAGGGAGCTAAGCCTGGTGTCAGCTGCCAGTGATAGGGTGATACGCCTGGTGTCAGTTGCCAGTGATAGAGAGCTAAGCCTGGTGTCAGCTGCCAGTGATAGGGTGATACGCCTGGTGTCAGCTGCCAGTGATAGAGAGCTAAGCCTGGTGTCAGCTGCCAGTGATAGGGTGATACGCCTGGTGTCAGCTGCCAGTGATAGGGTGATAAGCCTGGTGTCAGCTGCCAGTGATAGGGTGATAAGCCTGGAGTCAGCTGCCAGTGATAGGGTGATAAGCCTGGTGTCAGCTGCCAGTGATGGGGTGCTAAGCTGTTATGACCCCAATGGCGAGGGTCTCAGAGGAACGTGGAAGTCTGCAGAATACAAAAATCCAGCTCATAGGGCAGTGGTAACTGGATTGACCATATATCTACTCCTAACGCCAACACTAGAAGTAGCCGGGGATCATTCCTACGTTGATTCTAGATGACACGCGCCAGCCGGAGAATCTAGCTTCCCCTAGTAGAGGAAAACAAAGACCTTTCTTGCCTCCAGAGAAGGGGACCCCAAAGCTGGATAGAAGCCCCCCACAAATAATGACGGTGAGGTAAGAGGAAATGACAAACACAGAAATGAACCAGGTTTAGCACAGAGAGGCCCGCTTACTGATAGCAGAATAAAGAAAGGTAACTTATATGGTCAACAAAAACCCTATCAAAATCCACACTGGAAATTCAAGAACCCCCGAACCGTCTAACGGTCCGGGGGGAGAACACCAGCCCCCTAGAGCTTCCAGCAAAGGTCAGGATATAGATTTGGAACAAGCTGGACAAAAATACAAAACCAAAACAAATAGCAAAAAGCAAAAGGCAGACTTAGCTGATATAACTGGAACCAGGATCAGTAGACAAGAGCACAGAAGACTAGCTCTGATAACTACGTTGCCAGGCATAGAACTGAAGGTCCAGGGAGCTTATATAGCAACACCCCTAACTAACGACCCAGGTGCGGATAAAAGGAATGACAGAAAAACCAGAGTCAAAAAACTAGTAACCACTAGAGGGAGCAAAAAGCAAATTCACAACAGTACCCCCCCCTTAGTGAGGGGTCACCGAACCCTCACCACGACCACCAGGGCGATCAGGATGAGCGGCATGAAAGGCACGAACTAAATCGGCCGCATGAACATCAGAGGCGACCAAAAGGACCTGGCCACCAGATCTCTGGTGCCAAAAATTCCCGGGTGACCTGCCAACACCGAGGAATGAACCTCGGAAATGACTCTGCTGGTCCACTTATCCGGGACAAACAGTCTGTCAGGTGGACAAGACTCAGGCCTATCAGCCTGAAATCTCTGCAACACACGTCGCAGATCCGGAGAAATAGCTGACAAGATAACTCCATCTTTAAGAATACCAACAGGATCAGCGACTCCAGGAGCATCAGGCACAAAGCTCCTAGAAAGAGCATCGGCCTTCACATTCTTTGAACCTGGTAAATACGAGACAACAAAATCAAAGCGGGAGAAAAACAATGACCAGCGGGCCTGTCTCGGATTAAGGCGTTTAGCAGACTCGAGATACATCAGATTTTTGTGATCAGTCAAGACCACCACACGATGCTTAGCACCCTCGAGCCAATGACGCCACTCCTCAAATGCCCATTTCATGGCCAACAACTCCCGATTGCCCACATCATAATTTCGCTCGGCAGGCGAAAACTTCCTAGAGAAAAAGGCACAAGGTTTCATAACAGAGCAACCAGGGCCTCTCTGCGACAAAACGGCCCCTGCCCCAATCTCCGAAGCATCCACCTCAACCTGAAAGGGAAGTGAGACGTCAGGCTGGCACAAAACAGGCGCCGAAGTAAACCGGCGTTTCAACTCCTGGAAAGCCTCCACGGCAGCAGGAGCCCAGTTAGCTACATCGGAGCCCTTCTTGGTCATATCCGTCAAAGGTTTCACAATGCTAGAAAAATTAGCGATAAAACGACGGTAGAAGTTAGCGAAGCCCAAGAACTTCTGAAGACTCTTAACTGACGAGGGCTGAGTCCAATCAAGAATAGCTCGGACCTTGACTGGGTCCATCTCCACAGCAGAAGGGGAAAAAATGAACCCCAAAAAGGGAACCTTCTGTACACCAAAGAGACACTTTGAGCCCTTGACAAACAAAGAATTTTCACGCAAAATTTTAAAGACCAACCTGACCTGCTCCACATGCGAATCCCAATTATCAGAAAAAACCAAAATATCATCCAGATAAACAATCAAAAATTTATCCAGATACTTCCGGAAAATGTCATGCATAAAGGACTGAAAAACTGAAGGCGCATTGGAGAGCCCAAAAGGCATCACCAAGTACTCAAAATGACCTTCGGGCGTATTGAATGCGGTTTTCCATTCATCACCTTGCTTAATGCGCACAAGGTTGTACGCACCACGAAGGTCTATCTTGGTGAACCACTTGGCACCCTTAATCCGGGCAAACAAGTCAGACAACAGCGGTAAAGGATACTGAAATTTGACAGTGATCTTATTTAAAAGCCGATAATCAATACAAGGTCTCAAAGATCCGTCCTTTTTTGCCACAAAAAAGAATCCCGCACCAAGAGGGGAAGAAGACGGACGAATATGTCCTTTCTCCAGAGACTCCTTGATATATGAACGCATAGCGGTATGTTCAGGTACCGACAGATTAAACAGTCTTCCCTTAGGAAATGTACTGCCTGGGATCAAATCTATAGCACAGTCACAGTCCCTATGAGGAGGCAGTGCACTGGACTCAGACTCACTGAAGACATCCTGATAATCAGACAAATACTCCGGAACTTCCGAAGGCGTAGAAGAGGCAATAGACACAGGCAGGGAATCCCCATGAATACCACGACAGCCCCAACTTGAGACTGACATAGCCTTCCAGTCCAGGACTGGATTATGGGTCTGTAACCATGGCAGCCCTAAAACAACCAAATCATGCATTTTATGTAAAACCAGGAAACGTATCACCTCGCGGTGTTCAGGAGTCATGCACATGGTAACCTGTGTCCAATACTGCGGTTTATTTGCTGCCAATGGTGTAGCATCAATACCCCTAAGAGGAATAGGATTTTCTAATGGTTCAAGAGTAAAACCACAGCGCTTAGCAAATGAGAGATCCATGAGACTCAGGGCAGCACCTGAATCTACAAACGCCATGACAGGATAAGATGACAGTGAGCAAATCAAAGTTACAGACAGAATAAATTTAGGTTGCAAATTACCAACGGTGACAGGACTAACAACCTTAGCTATACGTTTAGAGCATGCTGAGATAACATGTGTAGAATCACCACAGTAGTAGCACAAGCCATTCCGGCGTCTATGAATTTTCCGCTCATTTCTAGTCAGGATTCTATCACATTGCATTAAATCAGGTGTCTGTTCAGACAACACCATGAGGGAATTTGCGGTTTTTCTATCACATTGCACCGAATTAGGTGTCTGTTCAGACAACACCATGAGGGAATTTGCGGTTTTGCGCTCCCGCAACCGCCGGTCAATTTGAATAGCCAGTGCCATAGTATCATTCAGACCTGTGGGAATGGGAAAACCCACCATAACATTCTTAATGGCTTCAGAAAGGCCATTTCTAAAATTAGCGGCCAGTGCACACTCGTTCCAATGTGTCAGCACGGACCATTTCCGAAATTTTTGGCAATACACTTCAGCCTCGTCCTGCCCCTGAGACATAGCCAGCAAGGCCTTTTCTGCCTGAATCTCAAGATTGGGTTCCTCATAAAGTAAACCGAGCGCCAGAAAAAACGCATCAAGATCAGCCAATGCCGGATCTCCTGGCGCCAGCGAAAAAGCCCAATCCTGAGGGTCGCCCCGTAAGAACGAAATAACAATTTTTACTTGCTGAGCAGAATCTCCAGATGAACAGGGTCTCAGGGACAAAAACAATTTACAATTATTCACGAAATTCCTAAACTTAAACCTGTCTCCGGAAAACAGTTCAGGAATCGGTATTTTAGGTTCTGACCTAGGATTACTGATAACATAGTCTTGTATGCCCTGCACACGAGTAGCCAGCTGGTCCACACTTGTAATCAAGGTCTGGACATTCATGTCTGCAGCAAGCATAGCCACTCTGAGGTAAAGGGGAAGAAGAAAGAGAAAAAAAAAAAAAAACTCAGAATCTTCTTTCTTATAATCCCTCTTCTGCAATGCATTAAACATTTAATACTGGCCTGGCAAACTGTTATGACCCCAATGGCGAGGGTCTCAGAGGAACGTGGAAGTCTGCAGAATACAAAAATCCAGCTCATAGGGCAGTGGTAACTGGATTGACCATATATCTACTCCTAACGCCAACACTAGAAGTAGCCGGGGATCATTCCTACGTTGATTCTAGATGACACGCGCCAGCCGGAGAATCTAGCTACCCCTAGTAGAGGAAAACAAAGACCTTTCTTGCCTCCAGAGAAGGGGACCCCAAAGCTGGATAGAAGCCCCCCACAAATAATGACGGTGAGGTAAGAGGAAATGACAAACACAGAAATGAACCAGGTTTAGCACAGAGAGGCCCGCTTACTGATAGCAGAATAAAGAAAGGTAACTTATATGGTCAACAAAAACCCTATCAAAATCCACACTGGAAATTCAAGAACCCCCGAACCGTCTAACGGTCCGGGGGGAGAACACCAGCCCCCTAGAGCTTCCAGCAAAGGTCAGGATATAGATTTGGAACAAGCTGGACAAAAATACAAAACCAAAACAAATAGCAAAAAGCAAAAGGCAGACTTAGCTGATATAACTGGAACCAGGATCAGTAGACAAGAGCACAGAAGACTAGCTCTGATAACTACATTGCCAGGCATAGAACTGAAGGTCCAGGGAGCTTATATAGCAACACCCCTAACTAACGACCCAGGTGCGGATAAAAGGAATGACAGAAAAACCAGAGTCAAAAAACTAGTAACCACTAGAGGGAGCAAAAAGCAAATTCACAACACTAAGCCTGGTGTCAGCTGCCAATGATATCATTCTACTTTTGATGCCAGTGGTCAGTAATGGAGTTCTAACTCTTTTATCAATTGATAGTGATAGGATCTTAAACCTAGAATCAGGAAGCGGTAATAGTAATTTTAAATTTTATTCAAGAGTAGCATTCATCTGCAGTAGCCCTCCCTCATCTTGTATGAGTGGCAAAAGAGGGAAGACATCTGATTGGCTCAGAACAGACAGCACTACTGTGACATCACACAATAAAGACCCCTCCCACTCCACAGTACTGGAGAAAGAGAATGTGCATCTACAGCAAGAATCAGAGAAAAGCAAAAGCCAAGATGCCCAACTACACCACATCTACAATGTGGTTGCCCCTGACAATCAAACGATTGACTGGATTTCCTACCTTTATTATTTTACTTTTGTCTGGAAAGAGTCATTCACAGTATGGGACACTGCAGTACATAGAAATGCCGGGACCGTGAGACGTACTTTGCGGTTTATTTATTTCCACCACTGTTCTGTCTGAGAATGCATTTGCTGAAATTTGAAAAATTAGAAAGAAATTTGTTTAGCGCTCAGGGATAATAAATGGAAATCACTGTCCAATTAAGAGGCGATATGAGGAGCGGCGGAGGTGAATTAAAACCCCATCAATAAAAAAAGAGAGACTTCCTTAAAAGCTCAGTATGAATGGTGTAATTGTGCCGCCATCTCCAGCTGTCACTCAGGAGTAATAATGAGTAAATAAGAATTATTGGCGGCTCCTTTGTCTCCGGCCTCGATTCCCATTTATTATACTCCCTATAATGACAAATCACTACATCCCTCACATTTCGACTGCCATTTGCCACAATGACAAGACCTTCCTCTCTGCTGTATGAGGACGACACAGCGTCAAAAGCTAAAAGATGAGACTTTATTTAACAGCGTACATAACAAATTCTGAATAAACCGATGTGGCAGAGAAGAGTTTGTCATTAGGCAGAAGCGATGGTACCATTGCTATGTACTGACTTTACATATGAGGGTAAGTAAGCCTAGTAGTAAAAAAACCCAACCATTTTGTGTATGCAGTATCTAGTCAGTCCTATGTGTATCCATGGTAACAGATTTTAAATATGGCCTGTGTAGTTGGATCCTGCAGCAGTAATCCCTCATTTCATCCATCCTCAAGTTATTGATATCATATCTTAGGTTTGCAGAAAGTAAAGGCCGAATGTGAAAAATAAATTATGTCTGAAGGATGAGACTACGCAAGATCTACTTGTAGTCTGTAACCATGGAGACACATAGGTCTGTAAAGAAGCTGAATACTGAAAACAGGAGGCCACTTTCTAGATCAAAACTATTAGAAAAGTCATTAGACTACACAAGGTTTACTTGTCGTCTGAAACCATTGAGACCCATATATTTGCAGAGGAGCTGTAAACACTAAACGAGAGATATTTTGAAATCAAGATTTATGCAAAATTGTTTTTTTTTCCACTTTTGATACATTGGAGGACATATTTGTAAAGTTGGACATATTATTTAAGAGAAGGTCCCTATTTTAGCTTGGGTCAAGCAAAGAAAGGTATTTTCAAAAAGAGGAATCACCAACAAAAATTGTGCTTTCCTGATGACTTGTGGTTGGCATTATCCAGCATCTTAGAAGCAGAACTTGTCTAATTTTCTAACATTTCAGACAGGGTCAAGCAAAAATAGGTACTTTCTTAGAGAAGCGCCAAAACATATTGTGTCCGTTTGGTTTGGCATGATCAAGTGTCTGAATAGAGACCCTCTCTAATGTCTAAACATTTCAACTGGGTCAAAGAAAGAAACAAACGTTCATAGGAAGGGCCAACAAACTTTCAGCCCTCCTGTTCGATATGGACTTGTGGTTGACATGACCAAGTATCTGAAGAGTAGACCTGTCCAATTTCCTAAAATTTCAGAAAGGGTCAAGCAAAGAAAGGACCTTTCGTAGAGAGGAAGCGGCAACAAGCATTGTGTCCTCTTGTCCGGCACGGACTTGTGGTTGGCATGACCCAGGATCTGAAGAGTATACCTGGTCTAATTGCCTAACATTTTAAACAATATCAAGCAAAAAAAAGGTACTTTTAAAGAGAGGAAGAGCAAACAACCATTGTGCCTATCTGGGTTGACATGACCAAGTATCTGAAGAGTAGACCGTGTCTAATTTCCTGTATCAGATAGGGTCAATCAAAGAAAGGAACTTTCATAGAGAGGAAGGGCCAATAAGCACTGTGTCCTTCTGTCCGGCACAGACTTGTGGTTGGCATGACCCACGATTTGAAGAGTAAACCTTGTCTAATTTCCTAACAGCCGAAGGGTCAACAAACGTTGTGCCCTCCTGGGTTGGCATGATTGAGTATCTGAAGAGTAGGCCCTAGCTAATGTCTTAACTTCTCAACTGGGTCAAAGAAAGAAAAAAACTTTCATAGGAAGGGCCATCAAACATTCTGCCCTGCTGTCTGGCATGGACTTGAGGTTGACATGACCAATGATTTGACGAGTAGACCTTGTCTAATGTCCTAACATTTCAGGCAGGGTCAAGCAAAAAGAAGGTACTTTTGCAAAGAGGAAGGTCCAACAAACATTGTATTCATCTTGGCTGGCATGACCAAGTATCTGAAGACTAGACCTGTCATGAATCCCCAATGGCTAGGGATAGCACAGGATTAGCAAAGTATAATAAATATCGGACGAGCTCTAGGGTGATGGAACCTGGGCTGACCGCTGCCCTACGCCTGACAAACGCAACTAGAGATAGCCAGGGAGCGTGCCTACGTTGGTTCTAGACGCCACGCACCAGCCTAAGAGCTAACTAGTACTGCAGAGGAAACAAAGACCTCACTTGCCTCCAGAGGAATTAACCCCAAAGATATAGTTGCCCCCCACATGTATTGACGGTGAAATGAGAGGAAGGCACACACATAGAGATGATGTATATAGCTTTAGCAAATAGAGGCCCGCTGAAAACTAGAAAGCAGAATGACACAAAAGGGGACTGAGCGGTCAGCAAAAAACCCTAATCAAAAAAACCATCCTGAGATTACAAGAACCCATGTGCCAACTCATGGCACATGGGGAGAACCTCAGTCCACTAGAGCAACCAGCTAACAAAGAGACATTCTAAGCAAGCTGGACAAAAAACCAAACAACTGAAAATCAGCACTTAGCTTATCCTGAAAGATCTGGGAGCAGGTAGGCAGGAACCAAACAGAGCACATCTGAACACATTGATAGCCGGCAAGGGAAATGACAGAAAGGCCAGGTAAAATAGGAAACACCCAGCCTCTGATGGACAGATGGAAACCAAAGGCCGCAACCCACCAAAGTCACCCAGTACCAGCAGTAACCACCAGAGGGAGCCCGCAAACAGAATCCACAACATAGACCCTGTCTAATTTCCTATGTCAGATAGGGTCATTCAAAGAAAGGAACTTTCGTAGAAGGGAAGGGCCAACAAACATAGTGTCCTTCTGTCCGGTACGAACTTGTGGTTTGGATGACCCAGGAACTGAAGAGTTTACCTTGTCTAATTTCCTAACAGAGGAAGGGCCAACAAACATTGTGTCCTCCTGGGTTGGCAAGACCGAGTATCTGAAGAGTAGTCCCTATCTAATTTCCTCTTCGTTGTCTACATGGTCTACCATATTGTACATGTGTTTCACATCATATCACAAAAACCTCCATTGTTTGCCCCTAATCTGATCACGATCTATCAGTCAACGGCCACTTTCAGTCCCTGGCTTATTTTCAATAAAAATGGATTTTGCTGTTAAGGTTTTCATAAAAGAACCTGTCAGCGAGATGTCTCGAATCAGTTAAACTAGATCCCCGCATGGCGGTGTCCCGCCGAGCACGTGCTACGCTTCTGCAATTGGATTTTCTAGTGATCAAACAGTGTGACAGTCGAATACCAAGCAAGGTCATCGAGAAATACCAGGGTTCGTCCAGAAAGGGCTATGTCCCTTCAAGATAAGTTGTTTTTTTTTTTCTTTTTTCCGAGCAGCACCAAATTACATCAGCTTTTTTTTCTTTGCATATCGTAAATGAGGAAAATCCCTGGTTGGATCCATTTCCATAAGAGGCTGCGGAACGAGACGAGATTGTGGAGCTCTAAGAAAATGACATCCAGCGGAATGTACTTTTACAGACTCACGATTCACAGTGCTTATTATTCAATGGTACTCCACGGTACGCGGAGAAATATAGTGATTTTCTGAAGATCACAGGACATATTGATATTCTATTCTCATATGTCACACAGAGGGAAACAAAGGCTATAAGGGAGAAGGCATTGCAAAAATGAAATGACTACACTGGAGGTGAATGGAAAATAACGGGGAATTTAATATCCGCGGTCACTGCAAACATCACTGAAAATGTATATACAAATCCCTCCAAGAGCGATAGAAATCGACGATCCGGACTCCCTGTTTATGGCATTTTCAGGGTATAACCAAGCAAGCAGCAGTCAAAAGTTCACTTAGAGTTTTGTAAAAATCTGTTGTAAAGAGATGGATCCAGTTATGGGACTACGAATAGATTAAGATTTGCCCATTTCTCATACTTACTCAATGGCGCCTAACAAAGTTGTACAGAAGCAGAACCCCCACTTACTATAAACAATTAACAAAAACACGGACCCCCTGAGGGTTAGCGCATGTTTTGTTGAATGGCATATTAGGGTGGTTTGCTTCGCTTTTGTACTCTGGGACCATAGAGAATATTCTTACTAAATATAAATATTGTAAATACAAAATAAAACATAAAAGTAAAATTGTAATGTTCTACAAAGGAAGAAATTGTGAAAGGAGGCGAAGGAGAGAAGAAGAGGAGGAAGAGGAGAAGAAGAAGAGGAGGAAGAGGAATAAGAGGAGGAAGAGGAGAAGAAGAAGAGGAGGAAGAGGAAGAAGAGGAGGAACCATAAGAAAAGAAGTAAGAGGAGGAAGAAGAGGAGAAATGGGAAGAAAAGGAAGAGGAGGAAGAGGATGAAGAAGAAGAGGAGGAAGAGGAAAAAGAGGAGAAACAGAAAGAAAAGGAGGAAGAGAAAGAAAAAGAGAGAGGAAAAGAAAAGGAGGAAGTGGAAAAAGAGGAGGAAGAGCACAAAAAGAAGTAAGAGGAGGAGGAATAAGAAGAGGAATAGGAGCAGGATCAATATTATCATCTCTGCCCTCTTCTGCCAACCACCCTACACGTCTTCTACATAGTGCTGTGCCACTCTACATCATCTTCCCTCATCTCTGCCTACCATACCATCTGTCCACTGCACAGTTCTGCACCACCCTACACTGTCTGCCTCATCTTTGTCTACCCTCCCATCCATCCTCTCCACAGCCCCGCACTGCCCACATCTGCCTAATATCTCTTTCATCCTCTCCACAGTTCTGCACCACCCTACATCTCCTCCCTCATCTCTGACTATCACCTTACCCTTGCTTTCTATTCCACTAATGACCCCAGACTGATATCCTCCATAATACAAACGTTCCACTCCCATCACCAATATTTTTCCCCTGCTGCGCCAGTGCTCTGGAATGCACTACCCCAGGCAATCTGCCCAGAATCTATAGTTTAAAGTATGCTCTAAAACACATCACTTTACATTGACCTTTCTCCTCACTTCACTAATCTAACTATCCCCCTGTTCACCCATCCTAAGGATTCTCCCAAATCTGGTCCCTCCTGTCATCTGTTCTTTCACCTCCCTTTTTCTCATCAATACATTGTATTTGTGACACTTTCTATGCAGAACGGAGTATCTCTGCGCCATTACTGTACATACGGCAAGCTACACGTAACTATGTGAATGGCACCATATAAAAACTGTGTTCAATAAGTACCAGGTATATAACCAAGCATCCTCCTTCCTCCTCCTTCTCTCTGTACTAAGTAAAACAGTTCTGTCTTTTGACAAGCTTTCAATGGAAATATCTATAAAATAGAAACATGGTATGCTATTTTCCAATCCATTACAAGCCGCACTTCTGCAAACAATTGCATCAAGTGGTCTTGAGAGATTTGCCGAGGCAAAAATAAAATGCACAATATCCTCACTTTCAACAAGTGATAATGCGATCTACCCACCTAAGTGCATAAAATAACAAGCAATAGGCTCTTGATCCCTGAGCTGAAGCCTGTACTCGCACCCATGGCGGTACCTTAAATCTCGGAATAAGTGCAACATAAATACATGTTGCTATAGGTTTTCAGCAGTGGATAAATACAATTAGAGCAGAGCTCCAGCCCTATAAACCTGTATTAGTTTTAGATAGATTTCCGTATTATTTACCAAAGGCTCTACATAAGCAATTTTATTTTATCAGTTTACAACACATGAGCCACCTCTAAATTTAACAAATCATTCCTGCCTGAGCAAGGCTGACTGGAACAAAAATCTAATTAGCGGCTTTATCAGTGCTATAGAGGATCAGAGCAGGTGAATGAGATTATAGGTAAAAGAATATATTCCAGAGGGACCCGGGGAGGAGAACGCATTGGAAGAAGTTCCCAGTCACTTTGTTTCATTAGCAAGAGATTTAGAGGTAAATGCAATAAATTTGCTTGGCTGGCGTAGTCATCATTGACCATCAGTGCTTTCATCTGCACATTCCCTGCCAGTCTTTCATCATTACCCCAGTGTTTGTTTTTTTTCTTATTGGACATTAAAGTTTTATTAAGCTGCCAACGTACGGCGGAATTGATTCAAAAAGTGTCCCCATCAAGCTCGAACATGGAGATAAATTGAAGAAACTTGAATGGTAGAAAAAACTGATACATATTTGTTACTATGAAGTTTTTAGAAGTTTGATAAGTTCTGTTTTAAAGGGGTTGAGTTTAGAAAGCAGTATTATAGTAGTTTTATTCTTGTACATAGGAGCAGTATTATAGTAGTTATATTCTTGCACAAAGGGGCAGTAGTATAGTAGTTATATTCTTGTACATTGGGGCAGTATTATAGTAGTTATATTCTTGTACATAGGGGTAGTATTATAGTAGTTATATTCTTGTACATAGGAGCAGTATTATAATAGTTATATTCTTGTACATAGGGGTAGTATTATAGTAGTTATATTCTTGTACATAGAGGGCAGTATTATAGTAGTTATATTTTTGTACATAAGGGCAGTATTATAGTAGTTACATTCTTGTACATAAGGGCAGTATTATAGTAGTTATAGTCTTGTACATAGGGAGCAGTATTATAGTAGTTACATTCTTGTACATAGGGGGAGTATTATAGTAGTTACATTCTTGTACATAGGTGACAGTATTATAGTAGTTATATTCTTGTACATAGTAGCAGTATTATAGTAGTTATATTCTTGTACATAGGGGCAGTATTATAGTAGTTATATTTTTGTACATAGGAGCAGTATTATAGTAGTTATATTCTTGTGCATAGAGGGCAGTATTATAGTAGTTATATTTTTGTACATAAGGGCAGTATTATAGTAGTTACATTCTTGTACATAAGGGCAGTATTATAGTAGTTATATTCTTGTACATGGGGAAGAATTATAGTAGTTATATTCTTGTACATAGGAGCAGTATTATAGTAGTTATGTTTTTGTTCATAGGGGAAGTATTGTAGTAGCTATATTCTTGTACATATGGGCAGTATTATAGTAGTTATATTCTTTTACACAGGGAGCAGTATTATAGTAGTAATATTCTTGTACATATCTTGTCTATGTAATTATTGTAATTATATTCTTGTACTTAGGGGCAGTATTATAGTAGTTATATTCTTGTACATAGGTGCAGTAGTATAGTAGATATATTCTTGTGCTTAAGGACAGTATTATAGTAGTTATATTCTTTTACATAGGGAGCAGCATTATAGTAGTTACATTCTTGTACAGGGGTTGGACAAAATAATGGAAACGCCTAACGTTTTGGCATCATAATCTTCGAACATGTGATAAACATGCGAACTGTGACATATGGTAATGTTTTGTAGTTGATTATTTGTGTTATGTGATATGTGTATGTAAATAACCTGTTTGTTTTGCATAATTGTAAGAACATTGATGAGAACCTGATACCAATGGCAGACCTCTCGGATTTTCAAAGAGGCCAAATTGTTGGTGCTCGTATGGCAGGCGCTAATTTAACAGAAAGTGCCCGAATGCTTGGCGTGTCAAGAGGTACTGTCTCCAAAGTAATGACTGTGTTTGAAAGAGAAGGAAAATCGTCCGCAGCAAAGCACAGGTCCGACCGAAGGTCAAAGTTGACTGAGAGAGACCGTCGGACTCTAAAGCGAATTGTGAGAGAGGATCGCAAGACCACGGCTTCGAAAATCACTGCTGAGCTCAATGAACACCTACAGAACCCAGTTTCCACGAAAACTGTTCGTCAATAGCTGCTCAAATCTGGATTCCACGGAAGAGCTGCAATTAGAAAACCGCTGCTCTCAATGACAAATGTTTCCAAGCGTTTAGAGTGGTGTAGAAACCTCCATAATTGGTCCCTCGAGCAGTGGAAACATGTGATATTCTCAGACGAATCATCGTTTACCCTATTTCCGACCCCCGGCCAAGTGTACGTTAGGAGACAGCTGAAAGAAGCATTCCATCCAGACTGCCTTCTCCCAACCGTAAAACATGGTGGAGGTTCTGTGATGATCTGGGGTGCTATTTCATGTAGATCCGCCGGGCCAATGATATCCCTTCATGGAAGAATTAACAGCCGAGATTATTTAGGCATTTTGGGCGACCAAGTGCATCCAATGGCTCAAACACTGTTCTCGGAGGGGAACGCCATCTTTCAGGATGATAATGCACCAATTCATACAGCTAGAATCGTTAAAGCATGGCACGAGGAGCATTCAAATGAAGTTGAGCATCTCATCTGGCCCCCACAATCCCCAGACCTCAACATTATTGAGCATTTATGGTCGATTTTAGAGATTCAAGTTAGACGTCGATTTCCGCTGCCATCGTCGCTCAAAGAACTGGAGGGTGTTTTAACTGCAGAATGGGCTAAAATTCCTTTGGAAACAATTCGCACCTTGTATGAATCCATACCTCAGAGAATTGAGGCTGTAATCGCCGCAAAAGGTGGACCTACACCATATTAAACTAACTTTTGTTGATGTTTCCAGGTGTTTCTATTATTTTGTCTAACCCCTGTATATAGGAGCAGTATTTTTTTTGTTATATTCTTATATATAGGAGCAGTATTATAGTAGTTATATTCTTGTACATAGGGGCAGTATTATAGTGCTTATATTCTTGTACATAGGGAGCAGTATTATAGTAGTTATATTCTTGTACATAGGAGCAGTATTACAGTAGTTATATTCTTGTACATAGGAGCAGTATTATAGTAGTTATATTCTTGTACACAGGGGGCAGTATTATAGTAGTTATATTCTTGTACATAGGGGCAGTATTATAGTAGTAATATTATTGTACATAGGGGCAGTATTATAGTAGTTACGTTCTTGTATATAGGGGGGTATTATAGTAGTTATATTCTTGTACGTAGGGGAAGTATTAAAGTACCGTAGTTATATTCTTGTACATAGGGGAAATATTATCGTAGTTATATTCTTGGAGATAGGAACAGTTTTATAGTAGTTATATTATTGTACATAGGGGGCAGTAGTATAGTAGTTATATTATAGTACATGGGGGCAGTATTATAGTAGTTACATTCTTGTATATAGGGGGTATTATAGTAGTTACTTCCCCTATGTACAAGAATATAACTACTATAATACTGACCCTATGTACAAGAATATAATTACTATAATATTGCCCCCTATGTACAAGAATATATTATAGTAGTTATATTCTTGGAGATAGGAACAGTTTTATAGTAGTTATATTCTTGTACATAGGGGGCAGTATTATATTAGTTATATTCTTGTACATAGGGGGCAATATTATAGTAATTATATTCTTGTTTATAGGGTCAGTATTATAGTAGTTATATTCTTGTACATAGGGGCGGTATTATAGTAGTTTTATTCTTGTACATAGGGGCAGTATTATAATAGCTATATTCTTGTATATAGGAGCAGAATTATAGCAGTTATATTCTTGTACATAAAGGCACTATTATAGTAGATACATTCTTGTACATAGGGGCAGTATTATAGTAGTTATATTCTTGCATATAGGTACAGTATTATAGTAGATACATTCTTGTACATAGGGGCAGTATTATAGTAGTTATATTCTTGTACATAGGAGCAGTATTATAGTAGTTATATTCTTGTACATAGGGGCAGTATTATAGTAGTTATATTCTTGTACTTAGGGGCATTATTATAACAGTTATATTCTTGTACATAGGGGCAGTGTTATAGTAGTTATATTCTTGTATATAGGAGCAGTATTATAGTAGTTATATTCTTTAATAGTAGTAAATAATATAATTTGTTATAAGCAAAAGTAGTATATAATAGTAGTAAAATATGCATCTTTATCAAAACCTGTGATTTTTGCTATTTTCTTTAACATTTCTTTCTCCATTCAGGTTTGTAGCTCTTGATTGGATTCTCCCTTTAATTGTAAGTTTTTTCCAAGTTTATATTTCGAGAAGTTCCATTTTTATGATGAATCCTTTTACAGTGGGGACAGAATAAAGTAAAAAGCTCATTCAGTATTTTACCTTCAGTGGATGCAGCCTTTTAATTTGTAACTATTACTTTTCAATTTATTTGGTTATTAATGTGGAAAGTGGCTCTTAAAATACGTGCAATCAACAGCGGAGTATTAAAAAGCATTAAAAGTATTTAGTCTGCCACTTACTGTAATTCACTCCGCTGGGTTTTTAGGCACTAATAATGAGTATATATACAGGACGAAAGCCTGGACCCACCCCTGCAGTTTGTGACCTATGTAGCTGAGCAATTGAAATTTTTTTTTCTACTTTATTTTTAAAGTAACACATCTGCGTTGCAATACCAGACACAACCTGAAGGCAGGGGTGGTGCTGTTTTTGATTGAAAAAAAGCCATATTTTTTCTAGTCCTGGACCAACCCATTAAAGGCTGTAGCCTGGTGTTAGGGTTGATGGATTGCACTAAGTAAATTTAATAATGAAGTGTAATTGCAGCCTGGGTCCACTGTGCAGAGATGTAAAACTGCAGCTAATGTGAACAATGGCAGAACACACAGCGAGCGATTGCTAGCTCGCAGTGAGTTACACGTCACTCAGAGAACTGCCCACAAAGCTGTGTCACGCCCACACAGAACCAGAATAGATGCTCTGCAATTGAGCTGTCACTCGCACACAGTAACGAGAGAGATGCTCTGCAATAGAGCTGTGTCACTCGCACACAGTAACGAAAGAGATGCTCTGCAGTAGAGTTGTTCAGTCGCACACAGTAATGAAAGAGATGCTCTGCAGAAAAGCTGTGTCACTCACAGTAACAGAGCAGGAGTCGAAACCCGCACATGGGGTAAATAGAAAACACTGGTCACACAGTCAGCAAAAAATACAGCCAATTCCTCTCCGGAGGTGCTGGAATTCTATTGGCTAAATACCAGCCCTGAAGTCACTCAAACTCCTCTCCAGAGGTGCCGGAATTCTAACGGCTTACCGCCGACCCTGAGCACATGCTGACATAGACCATGCTGTAGCAGTGTCTCATACACACATATAAAATGGTTGATACTAGTGCACCGCTGTGCACCTCTGAGAGCCTTTTATATGTAAAGCTCAAGTCCAGTTGGACAGGACCTTGCCCATGGACCAATCCGGAGCTGCCACATCACCAGAGCAGCTGACGCCCGACCACCAATGAGACGTCGCCACATCACAAGCATGCTCAGTAGAGGGATTTATGGACTTAGCTTCCAGAGCATTCGCTCTTTGCTGACTACCACTGGTTACCATAGGCTTGGCTGAAGAACCAGCAGTAACCAGACCAATTGCATGAACCTGAGTAAGATGCTGGGACCAGCATCTATGCTCAGCAGTATCTGCAGCGGCCAAAGCTGGATAGGAGACCGCAGATGCAGGCAATGCTTGGGATCTATCCCGTGCAGTGTGAGGATCCCGGTGCCTAACACCTGGTCTGCCTCCCATTTTCATTAGTTCGTATGTACTTGAAACATGATAATTGTAGGTAATATGGAATCCTGCTGAATGTATATTGCCAGAATGGACAGTTTCCCTCAGATTGTAGTTGAAAAATCTCTTGTTCCCTTTTTTCTGTAGGTTTTATGTGCAAATACTTAAATGACCTTGTGAATGACTAATTGAGGAGGTAATGGGGCACCTATGGGCTGCCATGACAGACGGGGGTCTGCTATACATAGTATTGCTGATGCTCTGCTGTTGGACAATCATAGCTTTAAGTCCCCTAAGGGGACTATGAAATTCAGTAAAAAGTGAAAAATAAATATTTAAAAATATATCTAATAAAAAAAACTCAAGTTCAAATCACCCCTTTTTTACGCCATTAAAAATAAAGCAATGAAAAATATATATTTATACACATATTTGGTAATGCTTCATTCATAAAAGTCTGATCTATCAAAACATAAAGCAAATTAATCCAATCAGTAAGCGGCGTAACGAGAGAAAAATTGAAATGCCAGAATTCCTTTTTTTATTGCAATAAGAGGCGATCAAAACATCATATCTGCCCCGATGTAGTATCACTAAAAATTTCAGCTCAGGGCACAAAAAATAATCCATCTCCCAACCCCAGATCCCGAAAACTGAAACCCTTATTGGTCTCAAAAAATAGTGACGCAATCTTTTTTTTTTTTTTTTTTACCAATTTTTATCTTTTTTTTTAAATAGCTAAAATAATAAAAATAAAGGCATAAGTTTGTCGTCTCAGTAGTCGTACTGACCTCGAGAATCATGGTACTGGGTCATTTTTACTGCATAATGAACACACTGAAAATAAAACTATGGTGAGATTGTATTTTTCATCTTTTTATCTCACTTGGAAGTTTTTTCCTTTCTTTTTTAGTAATATGGAAAAAAACAAATGGTCTCATTCAGAACGGCAACTTCGGAGTTCAGCAGCCACTTTGTGCGCCAAGATGTCAGCAAGCCCTGAGTATATGAGTTGTGCAGCGCCCCAGAGTCCTGGTCGTTGCAGTACTGTGGCTCCGCCACTAAGGGGAGCTATGGTACGTCTGATGGCACTGAAGGAGTTCATCTGATCAGGTATCACAGACACCAATACATTTCACAGTCGGGCCTCCGGGGGGAGCTAAGGGTTCTATTCACTAGGCCACTCCCCACCATAGTGGGTAAACTGGGGGTCAGGCAGGAAGTTAGATCAGAAAGCTGACTGGGTTGGAACCAGGCAACACCTTGTGGCAGAGGGTGTTGTGGGGGAAGATACAGTAGGGTCTCTGTCAGGGGTGGGATCCTGACAGAGGCTTGGCAACTTGAACGAACGTAACGGGACCGTGCCTGCTCAGGATAGCGGCGGTGCCCAAGGAAGGATCAGAAGCGAGATAGATTGTGCTGAGTGAGAAACGAGATCAAAGCAATAAGGAGAATATACCAGTAGGGGTCGTGCTGTAAGACCGAGGCAACATCCTACTGAGGCGCACTACCGGTGGCCGGAACGCCGAGAGAGTATTATAACATTCAGCTTCAAGCAATACTCTAAACAGCGGCAGGACAGTCAGTCTAAGGCGGGCTGTCTCACTTAAATCACCTATGCAGTCTTGGGGGGCAACTTGTGGAGAGGGGCGACTCTAGGGTCCCGGAAGAGCTCCGAGCCTACCCGTCAAACGGGTGCCGTCCCAACCAGAACATCAGGGAGGGACGGAGGATTAGCAGGACATCATCTAATCGAGTTGTGAGGGAACTTAAGAAACAGACACAACAGTTGTGGGGACTTTCTGTAAGCACAGCAGGGAAGGACCGCAACACATAGCGCTAGAGGGAAGGCACAGATTTCCACCTGTGAAGAGAACTCTTGGAGGTGCCATTGGACCGGCCGGACTTGCGCAGCCTGGCGAACCGTATTCAGGACTGAGGACCCAGAGATCTTCAGTAAAGAGGTAAAGAGACTGCAACCTGGTGTCCTCGTTATTTACTGCACTGCACCACCACCATCCGTCATATCTATCCACACCATTTCTATCTACTGTGCGCCCCACGGCAGGGTCACGGACCGGGGCCTAGCCACCGTGACAACCCCAGAGCAGAGACTCAGAGGCCCGGTACCGGGTACCCCTCGGCCCTGCGGCAGTGGGGGCGCTGCAGTTGTATACTGCAATACTGACCAATACTTATAGAATGAAGATACTTAGTACATAAATTGTCCGATCCATGTGCGCCCACCAGACACGACAAGGATACCTTTCTTTGATGGGACCTTATCCCTTTTTCTATCAGACTTTCCTCTCCCAAGCTAAAATCCATCAGTCTAAGGGCGCAGTCAGACGGCTGTATAATTCAAAGCAAGATCGGAATGCAGTGCATGGACAAGCTGACTCGTGTGGTGTGGCAGCGGCAGAGGTGTGGTGTGGGAGCGGCTGAGGTGCGGTCGGTGGTACGGCGTGCACCTGAGCAGGGTCCCTTCCTCAGTTGAGGTGACGCTACGGCCCTGTGTCCACGGAGAGCAGAGCCGGGAGAATCATGGATTTCTCGGTGGTGGCGGCCATATTCCTGAGGCTGTGCGTGCACAGATTGAGACCTATGCTTTCCGGGGCTTCAGGAAAATGGCCGCGGGAGGCTGCGCGTGCACAGATTGAGATCATGGCAGCAATTTTCTTGAAGCTGAGTTCGCAGTTTGAGATCTCTGCTTCAGGAAAATGGCCGCCGCAATCTCCATCTGCGCACGCGCTGCCTCCCGTGGCCATTTTCCTGAAGCCCCGGGAAGCAGAGTACTCAATCTGTGCATGCGCAGCCTCAGGAATATGGCCGCCGCCACCAAGAACCCCGTGATTAACCTATCTCTGCTGCTTGCCTTGGACACTGGGCCGCGGCATCACCTCACCTGAGGAAGGGACTTTGCTCAAGTGCACACTGTATCTCCCACCATGCCTCAGCATCATCGCTCCTCTGCCACCACCACACCACTGCCACAACCCTTCATGGACACTGGGCAGCGGCGTCACCCACCTTAGCAGGAAGGGACCCTGCTAAAGTGCACTGCTCACACCGAACATCAGCACCGCCGACACCAGACCGGACTTATTGCCCCCTCGTCCCAGTGCAGACAGTTCTATTTCCAAAGTCCCTTGGTCCCAGTGCGGTCAGTGCCTGAACATTGTCCCATGGTCTGTGCGTGGCCAGTCCATTATCCAGTATCCCAGACTAATGTGTCTGAACATAGCCCTAGTCTGTGTTAGCGAATCTCAGCAGCTGCAGTATCGTCATCTGCCTAGGAATGGTACCTGATGGCTACCTGGAGTCCAGTCTGTCTCCACTATCAGGAGCTCCAGTGAACACCTGGTATTCGCTTAGCTACACCCCTTCCTGGGCAGGTCTGGCCCTGGAGCACAGAGGGTTCACAAGTCCACTTGTGCCACTGTTGGGAGTAACAGAGTCTATAGTAATACTCCATTTAAATAACATAGGTACTTAGTTAATACTATTTTGATTTAAAAAAAAAGAGTAAAAGCCATCCAACCACGACAAGGTGACCCAATCGGGATGGTCCTATCTTATATTAAAACCTCATCTTGTGTCAGCTGTGTTCCATATAGATGGGGAAGATTAGGACCCAGGTACAACTGTGCGGTCATCTGTCCATGAGGACCCAGTAAAAGAGGAGTTGTGCTCCTGTTTGTACAAGGTACAAAAAATTACAGAAAAACTAAATAAATGAGCCGGAGCATAAGTTAGTAGACATGCAACTTCTTGATGATAACCAGTACAGTTACACAGTGGTTATGATGCCAATACCTGCAGCTTCAGAGACTTCCGTGAAATACAAATTTATGACCGTGTTCATATAAAATCAGTGATGTTCGTTACGTTTCCTCTTGGCGCAGGAACAGATTACCATTTCTTTATGTTTTTCCCAGATGTTTCGCTTGGTGACAAGTTACAAGCTATCTCCTCTCCATAAACAAGCAGATTCCATACTGTAAACTTGCATTTATCACGATGTAAAACCTCCGCCTGATTTATAGCCGTGGCGTCTTATCCCGTAATTCTTCGCCTGATCGCCTGGCGTTGTTGTTTTCAGAAAAAAAAATAAAAAAAATCCTAACTTATGAAGTCTAAAAAGGTTTCTGAGCTGTTGCAAGGTTGAAAAGTCCACGGTAGCTATTAACCCAGGGGTTCTAAATCAGTCTACGGCAGTGAGTCATCTTGATGTTTAAAAAGGAGAAAAACTAATGTGCCACAACAGATGAATGTTGGTTATCAAGATGACACAGGGCAAAAAAAAGAGAGTCAAGGTGATTCCGACTTTGCAGAACAATTTATTTTAATTTTTATACCTTCGGTGTGCCACAGAATACATCATTATTTCCCTATTTTATGCTTTAAGTTTTAGCTCGTTTATTGGGATTTTTGCTCATAGACTCGGGTCACCACTTCACTTCCAAATCTGAAGTTTTAGACTCAATCCTATGCGGAATCTCGATCTCGAAGACTCTAGTGTTTTTCCTTTTCCCTTTGCTAAATGTTTGGTGTTGTCCAAAAGTTTTTGGAAAACTTTTAGGAACTCCAGTGATGTGGACCTTCCTTATTTCACATGAACATATTTACGGTCCAAGTGTTATCCGTAAAAAATAAAAAATGGACCGAGCTCGGACCAATGTTATTCAATTGGGCAGTGCGGATGAACAATTTTTTTCACGGCATGTGAAAAAAATAACAGCATGCACAAGTTTCCGCCACAAGCTGGATGAAACTCCCTCACTTAGGGAGTTTATGGGTATGCAAAAAAAAAAAACGGAAGCCGGAGGTAGCACTGTCATCATAATGTGATTGACTATATTTCTAGTATTTATCGTTTACAGTTTTGCCACTTGCAGTACCTCCTCCCACCAGCAAGCACACCACTGAGCTTTCCTTAACACATGGATCTTTTCCTTTTATTTTGTATTTTTGTTTTGCTCTTCTCCTTCTTCCTAGACCCATAACTTTTTCATTGTTCCATCCACATAGGCACATTAGGGCTTGTTTTTTTGCAGTACTAGTTGTACTTTTGAATGACACCATTCATTTTATAATGTGATGTAATGGAAAGAGTGAGAAAAAAATCCAAGTGGGGTGAAATTGCAAAAATAGCGTAAGTCAACAATAGTTTTTGGGTTTTTTTATTTACCATATTCACTATGTAGTAAAACTGACCTGGCAAGATGGTTCTCCAGGTCAGTATGAATACACAGATACCAAACATGTATAGTTTTTTTTTTTTATTTACGTGGTAAAAAAGCAGAAATTTGTAAAAAAAAAAATAATTTTTGTTTGTTTCACCGTTTTCCATGACCCGCAAAATTTTTAATTTTTGATTGACGGGGCTGATTGAGGGGTTTTTTTGTGTGTCCCAAGCCAATGTTTTTATTAGTACCTTTTTGAGGTAGATACAATGTTTTTTTTGCTTCTTATTGCATCTTCTTGCAGTGTTGCGGAAGCCGAAAAATCTTAATTTGGTGTTTATATTTTTTCTCTCATTGCGCTGTTTATTGATTGGGTTAATTACTTTTATTTTTTGACAGATTGGAGTTTAACGGATTTGACTAAACCAAATATGTGTATTTTTTAATTTCTTTTATACATATAATTTTTTATCTTTATAGATTTTTTAAAACACTGTTTTATTTTTCAGTGCATGTCTTAGTCCCTTAGGGGACTTTAAGCTGCGTTCATTCACTTGTGCTATATACAGTAATGCCATTGTATTTGGGTATATAGCAAAAATCATGGTCTCTTTTGAATGCATGCCAGCAGCTACCGTTCACTTGAGTACCATCCTGACATGCACGGGGGTCTTCAGTAGACCTCCGCCAGTCATGGCAACCCATTGACGACCAATGATCTCACTACAAGATGGAATGAAGCACCCCCCATGTTGCGCTGTTTGAAGCAGATGATGGCTAAATACCACAGCCATCATCTGCCAGCAAAGATGCAGGCTCAGTTCCTGAGCCCGCAACAAACCCAGCCATGATGCCCAATTTTTAAGAAAATGATGTCAATTATCAATTGACTTTTGGCAAATGTAATCAAGTAGATTAATATGTGATACTGACCCTTTAAGAAACTTTCTGAACTCATTCACATTGACTTCCCCATCTGTAAGAAAAAAATTAGATCCAAAAATTCAATAAAGAAGTTGTCGCCGGCATACTGATCCCCCAACCGTCCATGTTTGCCATTATCTGAAACTAATCTGATCTCTTTAGCGCAGCCGAGCAGAGACGCTTATTTTAGAGCGAATCGGGGGAGGAGAGGGAAAGTGTAGAAAATTGCCTCCCCGGCATTTCTATCAGAGAACGGGAGACAGTTTCTGAGTATCCAACAATAATTAATGACAACAGAAAGGAACAAAAGTCACAGCTAGAGAAAGAGCGAGAGAAAGAGACTCGGAATGTTCTTGGGGAGCACAAACGGATTCAAATTGCTATTTGCAATGGTCAGGTTATTGGCTGACCATTGCAATTAATCCTTCAAAGTGGATTTGCAATCTCAGGGAATTGGATATGTAGCATTATGACAAGCAAGGAGTCTTGTGTCGGTAATGTAGTTACTAATTTCGGATTATTATCATTACTGAACTCATCAGTCTCATTTGTCGGAGATTTACCGGAAATCTGACGGCTTCGTCTTACCAGAATTTGCGTGATCCAATTTCACACTGGAGAAGTAGAAGAAGAATAAAAAAAAAAACAGGTTTTATTTATTACCATAAATTCCAAGACCGGCCCTTGTGTTCCTTAAATTATATTTCCAGAACAGTGGGTTCCCTTCCGATGCTGAATTATGGACTGCGGCGGTAAAAATGATCATTCATCACTGCGCTATCCGGGAAAAAGAAAGGCTTCGGTGCGGCCGGCAATGTTTAACATGTCTGCCTCCGATCTTCATCTTCCTGGAGGGAAGGAAATTTTGTAATAAAATCCTGAAGGAAATGAGAAATATTGTACACAAATGTAACAAACGGAAAGAAATGCTGCCATTTCTGCCGCTCTCGATCATATTGGTCAGCGGTGGGTTCATCCATGTTATGTAGTGTGCACAGGGTCACATAATTGCTCACTGTTAAGCTAAAGTATCAGAAAAGTTAATTAATTAATGGTAGGTAGACCTCCGCTATGGTGGCTTCTTCTTTTCTTGCCTACAGCATCTCTATAAAGATACATAAATGCTCTCTGCCACCAACAATTGTATCCAGTGTAAAACAGAAAATGGTAAGTAGGAGAGGTAGGAGGGAGATGTAGCTGCAGGTTCTCCCACAGCTGGCAAAAAAGGAAGGAGGATCTTCGAATGAAGTGAGATTTGATTGGCTTACATAATGTGAGAAAGTGCCAGTTCATTAAGCCAAGAGGAGAAAGAGAATGTGTATTTTGGCTGTAAACAAAAGTTACAGTTTGTTTATGGCAGCATCTTCATCACATTTCCACCATAATTTTGTTTTTCTTTTCTTGCCTACAGGTTTTCTGTATTGAAGAAAAAAAAAAAAAACACAAAAATTGAGCTTAACTTGAGTTGGTACACATGCAGAGGTTAAACGCATGTTCACATTGGCCACAAAACATTAAAAACTGCAAGAGAAAAAAAAAAGTAGGCAAAAACCCTGATGTAACTAAGTAAAAAAGCAAAAGTGCATTTAAATAACACAGAGTTTTTAGTAATACTGTTTTTTGATCAAAAAATAGCACAAAAGTCATCCCACCTCGTCAAGGTAACTCTGATCTGGATCAGAGTTACCTCGACGCGGTGGGATGGCTTTTGTGCTATTTTTTGATCAAAAAACAGTATTACTAAAAACTCTGTTATTTAAATGCACTTTTGCTTTTTTACTTAGTTACATCAGGGTTTTTGCTTACTTTTTTTTTCTCTTGTAGGTTTTAAGGTTTTCTATATTGATTAATTACGTTGGTGACCAAAAATTCTGTAACATCCATACCTCCACAGGGTCCCCGTCAGGGTTCCCGGTCTCAGTCTGCTCCCCACTGCCTGACTTCAGCCAGCAGGTCTCCTGGTTTGATGCTGAGGCCGCGCACATGCGCTCCCAGTCTCTTAAAGAGACAGCGTGCATTTTTCAAATATGCTCCTAAACAATGGTGTGATAACGAGTGCTATTTCTGGCCCCTCTGCCATAGATAGGGAGTTGGAGCAACAAGTGTTTCCTGTTGCTAGTCTCCAGTTCCTGTACTATTGTGCCTGCATTCTGTTTGTGTACCGCTAGTGACCTGCCAGTACCCAGGTAATACTGTTTGTCTTCTCAGAGTCCTGCTGTACTTCACTCCATCTCCTGGAACGTTACCAGTCCTGCCTGTGCCAGTCCCATCCCACTCAGCCATCCGTCACTCCGTGACCCAGGATGACTTCACTACTGCCTGTGTCAGTTCCATCTCGCTTTGCCACTTGCCATCTGTCAAGTTCAATGCCACCTGCTATCTCTGCCTGTCCACCTGGGACTGCTGGGACAGATTCCACATGTATGGGGTCTAACTGGAGGTAGCACCTGCATTTCTCAGACATTCCAATCTGACCCTGTTCGAGGGGTCTTACTATGGGTGTCTGGGGCTCGCATAGTCACGCCCCTTTCGGAGCCCCCCAGACCGTGGTCCAGTGTTCCACTAAAATAGCAATAAATGAATGTACACTGCAACATCTGTGCCTCCGCTTCCATTAGTTACAAATTCCATTTAGTGTAAAAAGGTAAATAGTAGGTAAGGTGGAGGGTCAGGAGGGGGATGCAGCTGCAGTTTCTCAAACAGTACTGTAGTGAAACAGTATGGTGGAATATGGAGCATTGGGAGAAAGAGATTTAACTGGTTTATATTACGTCAGTAAAAGTATTCTTGTTATAAACACATGATGAAACAGAATGCAAAATTTTGGCTGGAATCACACATTTCTGGTAGTTTTTGGTGTAATTTCTAATTGTGACACATTCTTCAACTTTAATTCTCTCCTTGCACACAGCATCTTTGTAAAGACTTATAAATAAAATCGTTCATCTAGAGTTAAACCATTGAATGCGGGGAGAATACTTGATTGATTTTGATCACGTGAGGAGGAGCCTGCTATTTCTGATTGCGGCATCTTCTTCACCTTCCATTAACTTTTAGTTCTATGATCTTTGGCTAAAGAATCTCAATAGAGATTCATTAATGTCTTTGGTCACTGACACTGAGTTTTAAAAATGGAGTTGTAGATTAGTAGGAGGGTCAGGATGGGGATGTGTCATGCTGCTACAATGCAGGTAGGTGCAGACTTCACTTGATGGCAGTAGAGAGGAAGCAGGTCTGCACCTAAACATAGCTGACCTGCAGTGCAGCAGTGAGGCTACCACAGGTGGCAGCAGAACAGTCAAGCAAGCCGGGTCAAATCCTAGACTGTTGCGCAGTTCCAAAGGAATAAGCAAACTCGCGACCAGAGACAAGCCAGGGGGTCCGTAACGGTCAGGAGTGGATAAGACAAAAGACAAAGGACAGAAACAGGTCACGATACAAGCCAAGTCAAAACCAGGGAATCTGCACACTAAAGGGAAACACTGAGTCAAGACGGGAACAGGAGAAAACAGAGACACGGGTTCAGACAACTCATCAGGACCAATCAGAGCAATCAGAGTCAGCTACAGCAGCACTAGGCAAAAACTATAACTGACATCTCCTTCAGGAAGCAGTGGTGATAAATAACCTTTCTCAGCCTCTGTCTGGGTTCAGGTTGGCTAAGGGTATGTGCACACGTTGCGGATTTCTTGCAGAAAATTCCTGAAGAAAACCGGAAATTTTCTGCAAGAAATCCGCATTTTTTTTTTTGCGTTTTTTTTCCGTTTTTTTCGCGTTTTTTTAGCATTCTGCAAGCGTAATTAGCTTGCAGAATGCTAAAGTTTTCCCTGCGATCTGTAGCATCGCTTGGAAAACTGACTGACAGGTTGGTCACACTTGTCAAACATAGCGTTTGACAAGTGTGACCAACTTGTTACTATAGATGCTGCCTATGCAGCATCTATAGTAAAAGATAGAATGTTTAAAAATAATAAAAAAAATAAAAAAATGCTTATACTCACCCAGACATCTCACCGGCGTCCGTTCCGTATAGCTGGTCTGTGCGCACAGGACCTCCCGTGACGTCACGGTCACGTGAGCGGTCACATGACCGCTCACGACCAATCACAGGACAGTGACGTCATTCGGCGAGGTCCTTCAGCGCACACCAGGTACAGAAACCGAACGGCAGCGTGCGAGGAGGCGGCAAGACATCGAGGGTGAGTATAGGACTGTTTATTATTTTATTTCTTATTTTTTGACCACTTATATGGTGCCCAGTGCGTGGAGGAGAGTCTCCTCTCCTCCACCCTGGGTACCAACCGCATATAATCTGCTTACTTCCCGCATGGTGTGCACAGCCCCGTGCGGGAAGTAAGCAGATCAATGGACCCCTAGGTGTGCGGAATCCCTGCAATTCCGCATTTTTAATGAACATGTTGCTTTTTTTTCCGCTATGCGATTTTTTCGCGGAAAAAATCGCAACATTTGCACCAAAAATGCGGAATACCCTGTAAATAATAGGAGGCATATGTTAGCGTTTTTTTTCGCGTTTTTATCACGTTTTTATAGCGAAAAAACGCGAAAAAAACGCTAACAATCCTGAACGTGTGCACATGGCCTAACTCTTGATATGAAAAATACCAAAAAGAACACCTTCACACTAGACCAAGATATAATAAAAATATATAAACTTTATTGAAAAACACATAAAACAATACATAAAAACTGGGCAGTAACCACAAGTGCAGCAGCAAAGGTGGGACCCACACAGGAACAGCCTCTTATATAAAAAGTGTATACAGCAGTAACATGAGAGTAATATATAGCTTAATACTAGATGTGTACAACTAGGAAGCAATAAAATAGTGGAACATGTACAAGATCAAAATACATAATCAAGTTAATCAAATCATGTAAGTATATATATGAGCATCCACATAGCACAAATAGTAAAAGGTAACATCAGCTAAACAGCCTAACAATAAACATGTAAATACTGTATGAATGTAAAATATAAATATAATTACCAAGAGGAGGAACCCGGGGACCCACCACACCCGACGCGCGTTTCGCACTGAAATGCTTCGTCCAGGGTGTGGACGAAGCACACCTGATATGACCAGACCAGGAAAAAGGGAAAACAGGACTCAAAACCTGGTCTGGATCATGACAGTATGCAGCTGCAGTTTATCCCATTGTATTTCAGTGAGACAGTACAAAGCCGAAAAAGAGAAGTGGACCATTGGGAGAAAGAGATTATGCTTGACTTACAGGACATCAGCAAGAGCCCATTTTCTAAACACTCAGTCCTCCGAAATTATATCTAATGTAAAAACAGTAAATGGTAGGCGGGTAGGGGGGAGGTGCCGCTGCAGTTTCTCCCATAGCTGTAGAGAAGCAAGGAGGATCTCCCAGTGAGATATGATTGGCTTTCATTATATGAGAAAAGTATTCTAGGAGTGATATTATTTTTTAGTTATCAATAAAGGTATCACTCCTACTTTTGTCATCATTGGGAAGAAAAGTATTCATATCTATTTTTCTGGCTAACACGGTACCACAATACAATTTGTTATTGTACATCATTATATGAGAAAGAGCTTGTTGATTAAGCCGACATGGAGAAAGTAAATTTCGGCTGGGGTCATACACACAATTTTTCTGGTAATTTATGGTGTGTTAGGGAGACAAAAATATGCACAGATATGGCGGTGAGGCCACTCTTGGTGTGAGAGTGAGCCTTTATTCTTTTCTGAGATAATCAGGAAAGAATAACATTGAACCAATCCATAAGTGCTATATGACGGCTATTCCTTCAAATGATTTTCTAAGGGACAACTTCTTCTGTGTAGATGTCTGGAAAGTCAAAGCTTTCTGGTGAAAAATAATCTGCTTGCTAGTGCCTGTGGCTTCGATGGTACTTGCATTCTGGAAAGAGGTGACCTAATATGACAATACCTTTTAGACTTAGTATTTTCTATTGTTTTGTTCCATCTTTAACTTCCATTTTTTCCCGTGCCCAAATATCCATATACTCCTTTGCTCTAGGTTTGTGAAATAGTCTAGGGGAGTGATCTCCAACCTTGTGTCTCTCCAGATGTTGTACAAGGACGACACTCAACTGACACGGGACAGCTACAAAGAGTTGGAGTCCATGAATGTAGAAACCTCTAAGTAGACTTCTTTAGAAGAAAAAAAACATCAGAAATGAATCTGTGGTGGCATCTGTAGGACTTTAGAAGGTTTTTCTTTTTAAAAAAAGAACATTCTATGGCTTGCACAAGCTCCAAAAAATGTGTAGAACGCCGGCTCCTTGACTATATGGGCAGCTCGAAAGCAGAGAACCAGAAGTAACATAAACTTTGCAGAATAATTATGTTCTAATCACACTTCTGACCAAAGGTTGCATTAACTTAGCATAATTCCCAAACATCTCAGCTTGGCCTCCAGTCTAAATTACAGATATTTCTCCTGCCACAATGTCTGAGGTTATCTGCAATTTTAATCATGTGTATAGAATAATTATCAAAGCGTGAGGATGGAAGGAGATGTGCGCGGAAGATTAATCACTCAGGCACCTCTATATATAATATCTGAAACTTCTAGAGATCACAGAACAGTTCAGAATCAGTGAGTGAATATTAACAAACGAGCGGGAAAGTAATAATTTCACCGCGGGGGAACGGTTCATTCTGATTCTCCATCCTCGGTCTTGAGAAAGCACCACATGCTGATCATCTCTGAAAGTGTCAGTGAGAAATCTCACTTTTCTGTATATCTTAAGATCTCTCTAGGGGGCAATCATTTAATATGAGAAAGTAAAAAAAGCAGATGATTTGCAAGTTTTGATTATTTATGTTGGGGACGAAGTGCACTGGTGCAGATGGGGCAGAGCAAAGCGTGTGAGATGCTGCAGAGCAGAGATGTGGGGAGGATTGTATTGCAATCATTTAGGAAAAAGTTTACGCCTTGCAAATCATATTATCTAAAAATTATGCGGCCTTACCCTGAAAAATAGAGTCAGGCACAAGGACAAAGTGTATCTGTTCCGTGTAACTTATTGTCCACTGCCTGTTGTCTAGTGTAATCTGCCTCCAGAAACAGAGACTTAAGTAATTCATGGCTTTGTCTCTATAGAGGAAATGAGGGAGGGGCTTTGTTTCTCTATTAGAAGTGGGGGCAGAGCTTTGTCTTTAGATCAGTAGAATGAGAGGGTCCTTGTATCTCTACAGGAATTGGGGACAGGTCTCTGGCCTTGCAGGAAGTGATGACATGATTGTAACATTCTACAGGAAGTGGGGGCATGTCTGTAATACTCTACAGGATGTGAGGCGTGTCTGTAACACTCTACAGGAAGTGGTGATGAGTCTGTAACATTCTACAGGAAGTGGGGATGTCTTTAAAATTGTACAGGAAGTGGAGACTTGTCTGTAACATTCTACAGAATTTGGGGCATGATTGTAACATTCTACAGGAAGTGGGGATGTGTCTGTAACATTCTACAGGATGTGGGGTGTATCTGTAACAATCTACAGGAAGTGGGGGCATGTCTGTAATACTCTACAGGATGTGGGGCGTGTCTGTAACACTCTACAGGAAGTGGTGATGAGTCTGTAATATTCTACAGGAAGTGGGGATGTGTCTTTAAAATTGTACAGGAAGTGGAGACTTGCCTGTAACATTCTACAGAATGTGGGGCATGATTGTAACATTCTACAGGAAGTGGGGCGTGTCTGTAACATTCTACAGGATGTGGGGTGTATCAGTAACAATCTATAGGAAGTGGGGGCATGTCTAACATTCTACAGAAAGTGGGGACATGTCTGTAACATTCTACAGGAAGTTGGGGGCGTGTCTGTAACATTTTACAGGATGTGGGGTGTGTCTCACATTCTACAGGAAGTGGGGATGTGTCTAACATTCTACAGGAAGTGGGGACATGTCTGTAATATTCTACATGAAGTGGAGGTGTGTCTGTAACATTCTACTGGAAGTGGGGATGAGTCTGTTACATTCTACATGAATTGGGGGCAGGTCTGTAACATTCTAGAGGAAGTGGGGCATGATTTGTCTGTAATACTCTACAGGATGTGGGGATGTGTCTGTAACATTCTACAGGGAGTGCGGATGAGTCTGTAACATTCTACAGGAAGTGGGGATGAGTCTCTAACATTCTACAGGAAGTGGGGATGTGTCTGTAAAATTCCACAGGAAAGTGGAGACTTGTCTGTAACATTCTACAGAATGTAGAGTGTGATTGTAACATTCTACAGGAAGTGGGGGCATGTCTGTAACATTCTACAGGATATGAGGTGTGTCTGTAACATTCTACAGGAAGTGGCAGTGAGTCTTTAATGTTACAGACATGCCTCACATCCTGTAGAATGTTAAACAGAAAGTGGGGACATGTCTGTAATATTCTACAGGAAGTGGGGCTGTGTCTAACATTCTGCAGGAAGTTGTGGTGTGTCTGTAACATTCTACAGGAAGTGGGGGTGTGTCTAACATTCTGCAGGAAGTTGTGGTGTGTCTGTAACATTCTACAGGAAGTGGGGGTGTGTCTTTAACATTCTACAGGAAATGGGGGCATGTCTGTAACATTCTACAGGAAGTGGGGATGTGTCTGTAAAATTCTACAGTGGAGACTTACAGTTAAGTCCATATATATTTGGACAGAGACAACATTTTTCTAATTTTGATTATAGACATTACCACAATGAATTTTAAACAAAATAATTCAGATGCAGTTGAAGGTCAGACTTTCAGCTTTCATTTGAGGGTATCCACACTAAAATTGGATGAAGGGTTTAGGAGTTTCAGCTCCTTAACATGTGCCACCCTGTTTTTAAAGGGACCAAAAGTAATTGGACAATTGACTCCAAGGCTATTTCATGGACAGGTGTGGGCAATCCCTTCGTTATGTCATTCTCAATTAAGCAGATAAAAGGCCTGGAGTTGAGTTGAGGTGTGGTGCTTGCATTTGGAAGGTTTTGCTGTGAAGTAAACATGCGGTCAAAGGAGCTCTCCATGCAGGTGAAACAAGCCATCCTTAAGCTGCGAAAACAGAAAAAAACAATCCGAGAAATTACTTCAATATTAGGAGTGGCAAAATTTACAGTTTGGTACATCCTGAGAAAGAAAGAAAGCAATGGTGAACTCATCAATGCAAAAAGACCTGGGCGCCCACGGAAGACAACAGTGGTGGATGATCGCAGAATAATCTCCATGGTGAAGAGAAACCCCTTCACAACAGCCAACCAAGTGAACAACACTCTCCAGGAGGTCGGCGTATCAATATCCAAATCTACCATAGAGAGAAGATTGCATGAAAGTAAATGCAGAGGGTTCACTGCACAGTGCAAGCCACTCATAAGCATCAAGAATAAAAAGGCTAGACTGGACTTTGCTGAAAATCATCTAAAAAAGCCAGCACAGTTCTGGAAGAACATTCTTTGGACAGATGAAACCAAGATCAACCTCTACCCGAATGATGGAAAGAGAAAAGTATGGCGAAGTCGTGGTACAGCTCATGATCCAAAGCATACCACCTCATCTGTGAAACACGGCGGAGGCAGTGTGATGGCTTGGGCATGCATGGCTGCCAGTGGCACTGGGTCACTAGTGTTTATTGATGATGTGACACAGGACAGAAGCAGCCGAATGAATTCTGAGATATTCAGAGCCATACTGTGTGCTCAGATCCAGCCAAATGCAGCCAAACTGATTGGTCGTCATTTCATACTACAGATGGACAATGACCCAAAACATAAAGCCAAAGCAACCCAGGAGTTAATTAAAGCAAAGAAGTGGAATATTCTTGAATGGCCAAGTCAGTCACCTGATCTCAACCCAATTGAGCATGCATTTCACTTGTTAAAGACTAAACTTCAGACAGAAAGGTCCACAAACAAGCAGCAACTGAAAACCACCACAGTGAAGGCCTGGTAGAGCATCAAAAAGGAGGAAACACAGCGTCTGGTGATGTCCATGAGTTCAAGACTTCAGGCAGTCATTGCCAACAAAGGGTTTTCAACCAAGTACTAGAAATGAACATTTTATTTAATCTGTCCAATTACTTTTGGTCTCTTTAAAAACAGGGTGACACATTTTAAGGAGCTGAAACTCCTAAACCCTTCATCCAATTTTAATGTGGATACCCTCAAATGAAAGCTGAAAGTCTGAACTTCAACTGCATCTGAATTGTTTTGTTTAAAATTCGTTGTGATAATGTCTATGACCAAAATTAGAAAAATGTCTCTGTCCAAATATATATGGACTTAAGTGTATCTGTAACATTCTACAGAATGTGGGGTGTGATTGTAACATTGTACAGGAAGTGGGGATATGTCTGTACATTCTAAACGAAGTGGGGATGTGTATGTAATATTCTTCAGGAAGTGGGGATGTGTCTCAAATTCTACAGGAAGTGTAGACTTATCTGTAACATTCTACAGAATGTGGGGTGTTATGGTGGCATTCTACAGGAAGTGGGGATGTGTATGTAACATTCTACAGGAAGTGGGTGTGTGTCTGTAACATTATAAATAATGTGGGGATGTGTCTGTAACATTCTACAGGAAGTAGGGGGGGTTGTAACATTCTACAGGAAGTGCGGATGTGTCTGTAACATTGTACATGAAGGGAATTGTGTCTGTAACATTGTACAGAATGTGGGAATGTGTCTGTAACATTCTACAGGAAGTGGGGTGGGTCTTTATCTCTCTAGAGGAAGTGGGGACGTGAGAATAATATTCTACCGGAAGAGGGGATGGGTCTGTAACACAGGAAGTGGGAGCATGTACTTATCACTCTTCAAGAAGTGGGTGCAGATCTTTGTCTGTCTACAGGTAATCAGGTGAGCTTTCAGTTCAAGGCAAAGAAAACACACTAGACATCAACAGCTACATTGTATGCTGGGACCTAAGGGAAAGGTATTGGAACTTATAGTGCTGGCAGAATGCTGATGATGAGGAATCACCTTCTGAAAAACAGTGGATGGAAAATTACAGAGCATGGGAATCAGGATATGTCCTGGATATATAAGACAGGCATGTGTAATAAAAACAGTCCTATTATGTGAGAAGTTACTTGCTAGACCATGCTTTTCTAAAGTTTTTTTGGTGAAAGGACATGTACGCCTTAAAGTGTTTTTAACAACAGTAGAAGTAATAGTAACTAGCTAGGATATAGTTCTCCTTCCTTATCCATGGGGTTTGACTACTAATATTCTACTTTATACAAGTTTATGATAATACAGAACTCCACATCGCCTGCAAAGATATAAATGCTAAAATGTGTTCTACTTACTGCCACCACTAGGGGGAGCTTGGTGCATACTATATATGCATTGAACTCAATGATGAAGCTGTACACATCATCCTTCTGAGCTCCCTCTAGTGGTGAATGCACGCAGCAGCACTTTAAAGCTGTGCAGGGAATTCCAAACTTTATATCAAGAAAAGTATATGAAGAAATGGATTAATACAGAATGTTGAACTTTGGAAGAGTTTTTTTTATATAGCACACATGCCTTGTTCTTGCCTCCACCCAGCTGTGGATATACAGACACTACACTCACGATTCTCCAGTTTCCAGATGCATTATTAATATTGCACAATTTTTTGACATGGTTTCCTCTCCACTGGGAAATTTAAATTTGACCGTCTCCAAACAAGTCCACTTGGTTCATTAAACTTTTCAGAAAACCACAGAGCTGTCACTTTAAACGGAAAAGTGCATAAACATGTCGGAAAGAAAAGTCATTAATTGCAGAAAATGTTTGTCATAAATGGTCCGTTGATAAATGAGCTTTCCAGATCCGTACCCGGGATTCGCTTCATTTCAATATGTCTTTCCTAATTACTGAATGTAAGTGGATTGACCTTGAACATGACTTGAATGCTGTCGAACCACGGCTAAATACAAAGAATGTATTCATCAAGCTGCGAGATAATTATCACTGAGGAATCTACAAAAAAAATGAGTCCACGCTACGTTTTACCATCACGTTTCAAGAAATCGCTAGATGGTAATTCTTCAATAACACAGGGCATGTTTACACTTACAAGTGATTTCTTCATTGCTCCAGTGCATCTAAAATGAAGCAACTTTGGAAATAAGCTTAAATTCAACTTCACCGTTTTGTGTACACAGCTCTAATGCAGTCCTATGTGTTTTGATGATACAGTAAATGATGTCCAGTCTTCTTCTTCTAGATGGAAGTGACTAACACATTATAGCGGATTATTATACACATAAGTTAGGTTTGTTGTCTATAGCTTTGGTGACATGGATGTAGGTCTGTATAGGAGCTGTAGACACCAAACGGTCTTAGATTTCATGTGTTATGGAATAATGAGTAAATTGAGCAAGTCAGAAGATGGCATTTGTGCAAGACGGAGGTTTACACCAAATGGCAGGCAATGGGGGCGTAGAAATTGCCAGATGGCTTGTAATGCACTTATTGCTATGCCTAAAACAAGCAGCACTTAAGGAGTTAGAGCTATGCCTTCCTGCTCAGAACGATGAGCTGCCCTGTCTAGAGCAAAGAAGTAGGACCTCCATAATCTACATGATAAGATCCTGTAAACCAATTTTGATAACAATGCACAGTATGCCTACATATAGCGTCTGTGCCCATACAGGAGATTATTAATTCGCAAGACCCATGCAAAACATATATAGTAACCCCTACATAGAAAAAGTTGCACAACTAGGATCAGAGTAGAAAACAATTAATTTATTATTAATAAACATAATCACATAAAATCATATCATAACATTACTTTGCTATTCTACGATGGTTACAACTACAGAGGAGCCACAGGTCAAAGGCAAACACCATGCAATCTCATAATTCCTACACCCTAAAATAACCATAAAACGCCTGCATAGCAGGTCCCTGTATGCATGATAAGATTCTGTCTGCAGTCACCACTAGGGGGAGCTCCCTTTGTACAGAGATAGATGATAAGATCCTGTCTGCAGCCACCACTAGGGGGAGCTCCCTCTATACAGAGATACATGATAACATCCTGTCTGCAGCCACCACTAGGAAGAGCTCCCTGTATACAGAGATACATGATGAGATCCTGTCTGCAGCCACCACTAGGGGGAGCTCCCTGTATACATGATACGATTCTCTCTGCAGTCACCACTAGGGGGAGCTCCCTGTATACAGAGATACATGATAAGATCCTGTCTGCAGCCACCACTAGGGGGAGCTCCCTGTATACAGAGATACATGATAAGATCCTGTCTGCAGCCACCACTAGGGGGAGCTCCCTGTATACAGAGATGCATGATAAGATCCTGTCTGCAATCACCACTAGGGGGAGCTCCCTGTATACAGAGATACATGATAAGATCCTGTCTGCAGTCACCACTAGGGGGAGCTCCCTGTATACAGAGATACATGATAAGATCCTGTCTGCAGTCACCACTAGGAAGAGCTCCCTGTATACAGAGATACATGATGAGATCCTGTCTGCAGCCACCACTAGGGGGAGCTCCCTGTATACATGATACGATTCTCTCTGCAGTCACCACTAGGGGGAGCTCCCTGTATACAGAGATACATGATAAGATCCTGTCTGCAGCCACCGCTAGGGGGAGCTCCCTGTATACAGAGATACATGATAAGATCCTGTCTGCAGTCACCACTAGGGGGAGCTCCCTGTATACAGAGATGCATGATAAGATCCTGTCTGCAATCACCACTAGGGGGAGCTCCCTGTATACAGAGATGCATGATAAGATCCTGTCTGCAATCACCACTAGGGGGAGCTCCCTGTATACAGAGATACATGATAAGATCCTGTCTGCAGCCACCACTAGGGGGAGCTCCCTGTATACAGAGATGCATGATAAGATCCTGTCTGCAATCACCACTAGGGGGAGCTCCCTGTATACAGAGATACATGATAAGATCCTGTCTGCAGTCACCACTAGGGGGAGCTCCCTGTATACAGAGATACATAAGATCCTGTCTGCAATCACCACTAGGGGGAGCTCCCTGTATACAGAGATACATGATAAGATCCTGTCTGCAATCACCACTAGGGGGAGCTCCCTGTATACAGAGATACATGATAAGATCCTGTCTGCAGCCACCACTAGGGGGAGCTCCCTGTATACAGAGATACATGATAAGATCCTGTCTGCAATCACCACTAGGGGGAGCTCCCTGTATACAGAGATACATGATAAGATCCTGTCTGCAGTCACCACTAGGGGGAGCTCCCTGTATACAGAGATACATAAGATCCTGTCTGCAGCCACCACTAGGGGGAGCTCCCTGTATACAGAGATACATGATAAGATCCTGTCTGCAGCCACCACTAGGGGGAGCTCCCTGTATACAGAGATACATGATAAGATCCTGTCTGCAGTCACCACTAGGGGGAGCTCCCTGTATACAGAGATACATATTAAGCTTCCGTCTACTTGCAGCCACCTCTTGTCTTTTCTTTCTACAGATGGCACTTGACTCTTAGAAGAACAATAGTGTGGAGATTGCCCCCTACTGGCTTTAATTTTGACACTCTACAGCCTTATGAAATATAGCAGCTGAGTACATTGCTTTATGATGCTGTCATGTATATTCTTTTACAGTTTGAAAGTTATGTTCCTTCCCTTAGAATGCTCTATTTTTTTCTTTTTTTATTTGGCAGATACAAAATTGCTTTCACAGCGTGTAAAGACTTGGTTTGATAGGTACGATCTCGTCACATTGATTCTGTCTCGGAATACACGTTCTTGAGATGTAGGCTCTGAAAGCTGCTGCTACTAATGTAGCAATTTGTAAAATGCATAGTAACCACAGTCCAAGTGATAATTGGTGAGAGTCTATGTGACGGCAGGCAGCGCTTACCTTGTGTCCCTGCTTGTTCAGCGTCTGCACCACATTTGATTGTGTGCTCCTAGGCAATGTTGTAAAAGTTTTTCCTGCGGGGCTTGAGTGCAAGTCATGAGAAATGGATTCAAAGAAAAATAAAATGAGAATCTACAAATTGATACTTTAATGTTAACAAAACAATTAAACAAGTAGAGATAAAGTCTTATCTCCATATTTCTCTATGCAGTTCCTATCAATCCCTTTTTATTAGACCTTGTCATCTCATAACAAAGAGTGACCCCAACTTTAGTGCAACCATGCATCATGTAATACCTCATAAATCCTGCAGTGGGCGCCATTGTAAAAATCTGACCTTCCTGCGACTTTGTCAGGTGACAGGTTCTGCTCAACAAAAGCTTCTATCATCTTGTGACCGTCTGGAGACTCCTTTAACCAGTTCATGACCTGCCCATATTCGCCAGCTCCGGAGCCATCAAATTTTCCAATTTCTTCATAGATGCACTTTAACCGGTTGTATAAAAAATTCTCATTCGGATATTCCTATGAGGCCGGCGTCACACTGGGCGTAAGACAATACGGTCCGTTTTTTACGGCCGTAATACGCAGGAATGTTCCCAAAATAGTGATCCGTATGTCATCCGTAGGCAGGGTGTGTCAGCGTATTTTGCGCATGGCATCCTCCGTATGTAATCCGTATGGCATCCGTACTGCGATATTTTCTCGCAGGCTTGCAAAACCGACATCTAATGGATTTATGGGCTCAAATGTTTGGTAAACCATATATACAGTATATATATATATATATATATATATATATATATATATATATGTCATTGAGACACGTATATATATATATATATATATATATATATATATATATATATATATATATATATATATATATATATATATATATATATATATTTAATTCAGCGCGATATAGCAGAAAAGCCGGTAATTCAATTGCCGGCTTTTCATTTCTCCTTCACAAACCCGACAGGATATGAGACATTGTTTACATACAGTAAACCATCTCATATCCCCTTTTTTTTTTGCATATTCCACGCTACTAATGTTAGTAGTATGTATGTGCAAAATTTGGGCGCTGTAACTGGTAAAATAAAGGGTTAAATAGCGGAAAAAATTGGTGTGGGCTCCCGTGCAATTTTCTCTGCCAGAGCGGTAAAGCCAGTGACTGAGGGCAGATATTAATAGCCTAGAGAGGGTCCATGGTTATTGGCCCCCCCTGGCTAAAAACATCTGCCCCCAGCCACCCCAGAAAAGGCACATCTGGAAGATGCGCCTATTCTGGCACTTGGCCACTCTCTTCCCACTCCCGTGTAGCGGTGGGATATGGGGTAATGAAGGGTTAATGTCACCTTGCTATTGTAAGGTGACATTAAGCCAGATTAATAATGGAGAGACGTCAATTATGACACCTATCCATTATTAATACAATAGTATGAAATGGTTAGGAAAACACACACACATTATTACAAAGTCCTTTAATGAAATAAAGACACAGGGTGTTGTAATATTTTATTATACTGGTAATCCACCTGAAGACCCTTGTCACCTGAAACAAAGTAATAAAAAACAAACAACAATATTCCATACCTTCCGTCGTTCTGTCCCACATTGTAAATCCTTCTGAAAGGGTTAACTAATTTTACGAGCAGAAGCCTGTTAATGCAGCCGCCCCTGCCTGTAAAAACCCGGGGAATGAATGGATTGCAGGGGAATGACCTGTAGTTACCTTGAGTTGCGGTGATGCGCCCTCTGCTGGATGTCCTCATGAACTGGAGCCTGGGAATTTTTCCCACGCTCGAGTTCATATGAGGACATCCAGCAGGGGGCGCATCACCGCAACTCAAGGTAACTACAGGTCATTCCCCTGCAATCCATTCATTCTCTGGGTTTTTACAGGCAGGGGCGGCTGCATTAACAGGCTTCTGCTTGTAAAATTATTTAACCCTTTCAGATGGATTGGATTTACAACGTGGGACAGAACGACGAAAGGTATGGAATATTGTTGTTTGTTTTTTTAACTTTGTTTCAGGTGACAAGGGTCTTCAGGTGGATTAAGAGTCTAATAAAATATTACAACACCCTGTGTCTTTATTTCATTAAAGTACTTTGTAATAATGTGTGTGTGTTTTCTTAACCATTTCGTACTATTGTATTAATAATCGATAGGTGTCATAATTGACGCCTCTCCATTATTAATCTGGCTTAATGTCACCTTACAATAGCAAGGTGACATTAACCCTTCATTACCCCATATCCCACTGCTACACGGGAGTGGGAAGAGAGTGGCCAAGTGCCAGAATAGGCGCATCTTCCAGATGTGCCTTTTTTGGGGTGGCTGGGGGCAGATGTTTTTAGCCAGGTGGGGGGCAATAACCATGGTCCCTCTCTAGGCTATTAATATCTGCCCTCAGTCACTGGCTTTACCACTCTGGCGGAGAAAATTGCGTGGGAGCCCATGCCAATTTTTTCCGCCATTTAACCCTTTATTTTACCAGCTACAGCGCCCAAATTTTGCACATACACACTACTAACATTAGTAGTGTGGAATATGCAAAAAAAAAAAGGATATGAGATGGTTTACTGTATGTAAACTATGTCTCATATCATGTCGGGTTTATGAAGGAGAAATGAAAAGCCGGCAATTGAATTACCGGCTTTTTTGATATCTAGCGCTGTATGAAATATAAATATATATATGTGTCTCACTGACATATATATATATATATATATATATATATATATATATATATATATATATATACCTATTCTATGTGTAGACATTTATCTGTTCTATTCTAACCTGTCAGTGTGATTTTACTGTACACCGCACTGAATTACCGGCTTTTCTCTCTAACACCACTGCGTATTTCTCGCAAGTCGCACTGCTGGTCCGTGTGTAATCCGTATTTTTCTCGCCCCCATAGACTTTCATTGGCTTTTTTTTGCACAATACGGTGACAAATGCAGCATGCTGCGATTTCCTACGGCCGTAGAAGACCGTATAATACAGATCTATAAAATACGGCTGATAGGAGCTGGGCCATAGAGAATCATTGGGCCATGTGTTATGCGCATTTTACGGACGTATTTTCTGCGCTCATACGTCCGTAAAACTCGCTAGTGTGACGCCGTCCTGACTTTTGCTTAATTTATTATGCCACATGTGGCTTCATTTTTATATCGTTTTTGTATTCTTTTTTCATCTTCTGATTTTGGTGAAAAATGTCAATAAAAATAAAAAAAAATGTTTCTATTGATCACATTTTTTTATTTTTATTTTTTAAGGCCATAGAAGACCACTAAAAGTCATTTTAAATTGCATTAACTTTTCTATAAAAAATAGTTTTTATATATTGAACATATTTTTTTTCAATGGATGTGGTGCTTAGAACCAGCCATTTGAAAAGTAATGTTTTATTCATTTAATTTTTTTAGACTGATGTTGTTTCATTTTTTAAAAATAATTTTCTTGCTTGTTTATATTTATTTTACATATTACACATCTTAAAATACTGTTATCATTAATTCAATTAATTAATTAATTAATTAATTATTTTTATTGCTGATTTCCCCTGTAACTAGGACTGGTATATTAGCCCCAGTTACAGGGGAAATGAGGAAATTCAGCTTACTGGCTGCACAACAGAGGTGACTGGGTTGCGTACGACCCAGCCCTTCCTGTTTCCTTCCTACACCCTACAACGACGTGACCGCAGGGTCCAAAGGAAAAAGCATATATATATATATACACTAGATGGTGGCCCGATTCTAACGCATCGGGTATTCTAGAATATGCATGTCCACGTAGTATATTGCACAGCCCATGTAGTATAATGCCCAGCCACGTAGTATATTGCCCAGCCACATAGTATATTGCCCAGCCACATAGTATATTGCCCAGTCACGTAGTATATTGCCCAGCCACGTAGTATATTGCCCAGTCACGTAGTATATTGCCCAGCCACGTAGTATATTGCCCAGTGACGTAGTATATTGCCCAGTGACGTAGTATATTGCCCAGGCATATTGCCCAGCCACGTAGTATATTGCCCAGTGATGTAGTATATTGCCCAGCGATGTAGTATATTGCCAAGCCACGTAGTATATTGCCCAGCCACGTAGTATATTGTCCAGCCACGTAGTATATTGCCCAGTCACGTAGTATATTGCCCAGCCACGTAGTATATTGCCCAGCAACGTAGTATATTGCCCAGCGATGTAGTATATTGCCCAGTGACGTAGTATATTGCCTAGTGACGTAGTATATTGTCCAGCCACGTAGTATATTGCCCAGTCACGTAGTATATTGCCCAGCCACGTAGTATATTGCCCAGTCACGTAGTATATTGCCCAGCCACGTAGTATATTGCCCAGTGACGTAGTATATTGCACAGCCCACGTAGTATATTGTCCAGCCACGTAGTATATTGCCCAGTCACGTAGTATATTGCCCAGCCACGTAGTATATTGTCCAGCCACGTAGTATATTGCCCAGTCACGTAGTATATTGCCCAGCCACATAGTATATTGCCCAGCCACGTAGTATATTGCCCAGTCACGTAGTATATTGCCCAGCCACGTAGTATATTGCCCAGTCACGTAGTATATTGCCCAGCCACGTAGTATATTGCCCAGCCACGTAGTATATTGCCCAGCCACGTAGTATATTGCCCAGTCACGTAGTATATTGCCCAGCCACGTAGTATATTGCCCAGTCACGTAGTATATTGCCCAGCCACGTAGTATATTGCCCAGCAACGTAGTATATTGCCCAGCGATGTAGTTTATTGCCCAGTGACGTAGTATATTGCCTAGTGACGTAGTATATTGTCCAGCCACGTAGTATATTGCCCAGTCACGTAGTATATTGCCCAGCCACGTAGTATATTGCCCAGTCACGTAGTATATTGCCCAGCCACGTAGTATATTGCCCAGTGACGTAAAATAAAAAATAATCATATACTCACCCTCCGAAGGCCCCTTAAAAAGTCCTGGCGCCTGTGTGCAGTGCGCGCGGCAGCTTCCTGTCCCAGGGTTGGTATGAGCGCAGGACCTGTGATGACGTCGCGGTCACATGGCCCTGACGTCATGGAAGGTCCTTCTCGCATAGCATCCTTGGCACCGGAACCTGCCACTTGCACTGGCAAGTACAGCGGGCGACGTTGGAGGGTGAGAATAACATTTTTTTTTTATTATTCTTATTTGTAACATCAGATCTTTTTACTATTGATGCTGCATACGCAGCATCAATAGTTAAAAGTTGGTCACACAGGGTTAATAGCTGCGTAACCGGAGTGCGTTACACCACGCTCCGGTAACGCTGGCATTAACCCTGTGTGAGGCCTGACTGGAGGGGAGTATGGAGCGGGCACTGACTGCGGGGAGGAAAGAGCGGCCACTTTGCTGCCGGACTATGGCAGTCGCTGATTGGTCGTGGCAATGGTCATGGGCGTTTTGCCATGACCAATCAGCGACTTGGATTTCCATGACAGACAGAGGCCACGACCAATGAATATCTGTGACAGACAGAAACAAAGAAAGACAGAAGGACAGACGGAAGTGACCCTTAGACAATTATATAGTAGATACTGTGTACACAGTGTTTGGAAAGGCAGAAATGGTAATAAACAATGTCTGCCTTCTCTCTTTATTATTTGCTGTTACTGACTGGTTCTGCTTCTTCTTGTGCAAGATTCTTATTCTGCATTGACATTTTTAAACTGCCGACATATAAAGTTTATGGGTGGTCCAGAACTGTTTTTTCTGATTCAGTGTATTGCCCCTTTAAATCACTGGGCTGCAGGGAAACAGTTAAAAAGTGCAAATCCCCAAAAAAGATTTTCTGTTTTGGAAACACTAAAGTGGAGATGATCTGCATCAGTCGTCTTCAAGTGACTCGTTAATGCGGAAGATGTTGAAGCAGGTTCCACGGGGAGGCGATTGAATCCGTTCCAGCAAACACTACAGAAATGTTTGTTTGAAAAACATCAAACTCTACATTCTCTCCCCCCGCCCCTTAAATTTTAACGTTCCTGCTGAGGATTGGACGCCGTCTTCTCTAAGCAGTGTTCGCAGGATGCCGGGCTTTATTGACAGTAGAAGAAAACTCTAATTACAGCGCCATTAAAGTGATGAACGAAGGCGGTGTCATTCCGTGTTATATTACGCTGACCTATTTCAAATGATCTTGAAATACCCTTATTTGATTTGCTTTAGATTTCCTTCTGGATCGAGGCCAAGCTGTTGGTTTTATGATGTAATTTTATGATCTTGTGCATTTTTTTTACAGCTCCAGACGTGCCCGTTTTGCTTGACCTTGAATGGCATTTGATATTTATACACAATTAATAGATTCACCTCTGCAGAGTTCCCCATCTGGCAATGCCGCCAGCGTAGTGACGGATGGATCCGAAGGATGTCACAACGGTGCTTCAAACAAAGCACAACAAAGAGTTATCGTCCAGCCCGACCGGCCTTTAATGTCACCACAATATTCAAAAATACTAATAACAGTTCGGAACCATTACGCCAATGATTAGCGGTGACTTCAAAGCGCGGCTCGTCATTAATTCCCGCGCACAATGCATTTATAATAGTTTTACAAAGCCACATCTTATTTTCTCCACCATCTCATGTCCTCAATTTGATGCTAAATGGATTGCCCGTAAGATTATGGAGATCATTTTCATCAACGAGGAGACCTTTATAAGTTCCGAGCGGAGCCGTGTTGTGAATTATGCAAGGAAACATTGTAAAAAATAAATCTACGGGAGCGTGGCGATGGCTTATTACTCACTAGATGTTCCTAAAGCATTAGCAAAATATCAAACAATCGACAAGCTGTTCATTTGCTGAGTGATTTGCCATTAGGACAGGCGAAGATATGCAGATCTGGACGGTTATTGCTGCGCTGTCCTTGGTGCTGATCCTGAAGACAAATATTATAGAGGTTGAGTCAAAAGTCAGAAAAATTGTGACGTTGAGTCACTTCTCACTGACTGAAGGCGAGAAATTAAGGTCCGAGGTCAAATGCCAGGAGAGTTCGTCAAAGACAAAAGGGACAAGACAAATAGTCAAAGGCGAAGTCCGAGGTCAAGTAACTAAGGTCAGAGTACATCAAAGGCAAAAGGGGTAATACAAGTGAGTAGTAGTCATAAAAGCAAATCCAAGGTTTGCCAACAAAGATGAGAATATCAGAACTCCGAGCACAGAGCAACACACTACCGAGCAAGGCTACAACTGGCAATGGTTTGACCATTTCCAGTCAGTTAAATAGCCAGGTAATCATCCTGAATGTGTGGCATCTGGAGAAAACCCCTCAGGCCCAGCTAGATTGGGCAGCAGAGTTGGCACAGACAATCCTGACCGCTCAGCATGCCGCTGATCCTATAGGGTGGCTGAGCCTCTACTTACAGCATCCATCGGACACCGTGTGTGGTGAAATCATGATAGAACCTTTCTGAACACTTATACGTTTTGGAATGTCATATTGAGACATCTTTACTTGTAGGGCTCTTAGTGTGTGGACCCCCAATGAGTGCTAAAACGTTCGGTAGAAATGCCCACCTAATCATTGTCCCCATTCCTTACTGATTATCTCTCCTTGAAGGGCAAAGCAAGCAATGTGCAGGCTCATACAAAATTTATGAGTTTGTATTTCACTTGCTTGGCTCTCCTATCTGAGCCAATCATAAGCAAAAAAAACAGAATGCTCAGGTGACCTTTGTTATAGCTAGCGATGGGTGTTGCCCGTACAGCACTCACAAAAATCTCAAAAGGGTGCCAAGCGGAGCCAATGAAGGTGCAGAAAGCTCATTTGAGAGTTTCTTCCCCTTAGCTATAGTAATTATTGGTGGCTGCTAGTGCATCACAAACTCAACTCCAAAAAGTGCAGAGATGAGCCAATCAGAAAAAAAGCAGAGCGTTAAGTTTAGCTCTTTTTTCATATTTGTTATATCAGTCAGTGAGGGCTACTTCTACATTGCTCAATCCCCTGTTCAAAGTGCAGTGTGAAGCCCATCAGGAAAGAAAAGTGACAGTGCACTCAGTTGAGCTTTTCCTCTATTTTACAGCAATGGGGGATGTAGTTGTCCATACTTTAATTGATCCACTCTCCAGGAAGCGCAAAGAGGAGCCAGGCAGAAAAAAAGTGGCAGAGCGCTCAATTGAGCTCTTCTTCCTATTTGCTATTGGAATCAGTAAGGCTGCCTATACATCTGTTGATCCACTCTCCATGAAGTGCAGAGTGGAGGCAATTAGGAAAAAAGTGTCAGTACCCTCAGTTGAGCTCTTGTTCTTCTTTCTTTATAGAAATCAGCAAGGGTTGCATGTATACTAATCGCTCAAATCTCAAGAAGCGCTAAGGAAAGTGGATCAGAAATAAAGTGGCAGCGGACTCAGATGATTGAATAATGTACAGGGTCATAGAAAGTCTTTGAAACCTTAGACTAATCGCTTAGCTTTCCGAACAGAGTGGATCAAATATAAAGGGACAGGACGCTGACCGCTAATTCCCCTTCAATTTGGCAAATAGTGGAGATCTTGGCATCAAAAAAGTGAAAAGTTTTTCAACGATAACCAACCTTTTGACTTTCCAGTGGGTGAAAAATTACAACTCCTGCAGGATGTTTATAAAGGGGATTTTCAAATACCCTGATAAGGAACTCCACATTATTAAAGAGGTTATTGCTTCCAATCTCGAGAGATGAGAACAACTGTAAAGAATAGCTCTGAATCTGGAGGACCAACCAGTCTTAAAACCCATTGACTTGAAAAAGTATTGTGCAATGCTTCACTTCATCTTGGCATTGTCCAGCACCCAACATTCTCTGGGACTATTGGTGCACAACAGCTTTGCGGTCTCCTAATTTGACTAGGCTGCTACTCAATAACATTGTAGGATGCAAGCATGCATGCAACATCATGACATTGTAGACTTGTCAGCGCATGAGACACTGAAGATGTCAGATGTCAGAAAATGTTGAAGATGGTGGGCACCAGAAGATGCCAAAGATTATGGGAACAGAGAAACACTGAGGATGCAGGGAGTTTGAATATGCCAAAGATGGCGGATGATGGAAGAAGCCAAAGATGACAGGAACAGAAAGATATTGTAGATGCAGATGCAAGGAACTGAAAGATGCCAAAGATGGCATGTGATGGACGATGCCAAAGGTTATGAGCACAGGAAGACACTGAAGATGCACAGAGCTGGAAGATGTCCAAGATGGCAAGTGATGAAAGATGCCAAAGATTATGGGAACAAGAAAACACTGAGGATGCAGGGAGCTTGAATATGCCAAAGATGGTGGGTGATGGAAGAAGCCAAAGATGACAGGAACAGGAAGATGCTGTAGATGCAGATGCAAGGAACTGAAAGATGCCAAAGATGGCATGTGATGGATGATGCCAAAGATTATGAGTACAGGAAGACACTGAAGTTGGCAGAGCTGGAAGATGTCAAAGATGGCACGTGATGGAAGATGCCAAAAATTATGGGCACAGGAGGACACTGAAGATGCAGGGAGCTGGAAGATGTCAAAGATGGCAAATTATAGAAGATGCCAAAAATTATGGGCACAGGAGGACACTGAAGATGCGGAGAGCTGGAAGATGTCAAAGATGGCAAGTGATGGAAGATGTCAAGAATTATGGGCACAGGAGGACACTGAAGATGCAGGGAGCTTGAAGATGACAAAAATGGCGGGTGATGGAAGAGGCCAAAAATTTTGACACAGGAAGACACTAAAGATGCAAGAAGCTGGAAGATGACAAAGATAGCAAATGATGGAAAAGCCAAAGATGACAGGCACAGGAAGATGCTGAATGTGCAGATGCAGAGAACTGGAATATGCCAAAGATGGTGGTGACCGAACATGACAGATATGATGGGCACAGGAAGACGCTGAAGATGCAGGAAGATGCCAAATATAGCAGGTGATGGAAGACACCAAAAATGGTGGGCACAGGAAGATGCTGAAACTGGCGAGCATTGGATGACACCATAGATGATAAGTGTTGGAAGACTGCAAAGATTGTGGACGCCATAATATGCAGAAGATGGCTGGTGCTGAAAGACACCAAGGATATGTGTGTTATGGAAATTTGGTTTGGATAAATTTATCCCTGTGTGTGCTGCGGCCGCTCCCAATAAGACTGAGTATTTTGAGCGCTCATCAGGAATGGACTGTACACCATTGTGACAGAAACACATTCCACCAATACTGATGATTTATTGTACATACATCTACTATATAATTGTCTAAAGGTCACTTCTGTCTGTTTGTCCTTCTGTCTGTCTGTCTGTCACGGATATTCATTGGTCGCGGCCTCTGTCTTTCATGGAATCCAAGTTGCTGATTGGTCATGGCAAAATGCCCAAGACCAATCAGCGACGCGCACAGTCCAGAAGAAAATGGCCGATCCTTACTCCCCGCACTCACTGCCCGGCGCCCGCATACGCTGTCCGGTCACCGCTCACACAGGGTTAATGCCGGCGGTAATGGACCGTGTTATGCCGCGGGTAACGCACTCCGTAACCGCTGCTATTAACCCTGTCTGTCCCCAACTACCGAGTCATGGTCGGCTGGTGAGGGGGAGAGAGGTCTGTCGCATACTTACCTGCTCCCGGCGCTCCTAACGCTGTCCCAGCCTGTCCCATGGTCTCCCGCGCTGCAGCTCTTCCTCTATTCAGCGGTCACGTGGTACTGCTCATTAAAGTAATGAATATGGACTCCACTCCCATAGGGGCGGAGCCGCATATTCATTACTGTAATGAGCGGTACCATGTGACCGCTCATTACAGGAAGAAGCTGCGGTACCGTGGGACAGGCAGGGACAGCGTCAGGAGCGCCGGGACCAGGTGACTATTTCATATTCACCTGTCCACGTTCCATCCGCCGGGTGCCGCTCCATCTTCCCGTCCTTTTCTGTGACTGTGCAGGTCAGAGGTTGCGATGATGTATTAGTGTGCGCGCCGCTCTCTGCCTGAGTAGTCAGGGCAGAGAGACGGGACGCTGAGGAGCAGCGACGAGAGGTGAGTATGTGATTTTTTTTTTTATAGCAGCAGCAGCAGCATTACATGTGGCACAATGCTGTATGGAGCGTCTATGGGGCCATAAAGAACTGCATGGAGCATTATATGGGGTATTATATGGGGCCATAACTGCATGGAGCATTATATGGGGCCATAACTGCATGGAGCATTATATGGAGCATCTATGGGGCCATAACTGCATGGAGCATTATATGGAGCATCTATGGGGCCATACCTGCATGGAACATTATATGGGGCATCTATGGGGTCATAACTGCATGGAGCATTATATCGAGCATCTATGGAGCAATAACTGCATGGAGCATTATATGGAGCATCTATGGGGCCATAACTGCATGGAGCATTATACTACGTGGCTGGGCAATATGCTACGTGGCTGGGCAATATGCTACGTGGCTGGGCAATATACTACTTGGCTGGGCAATATACTACATGGACATGCATATTCTAGAATACCCGATGCGTTAGAATCGGGCCACCATCTAGTAGTTTTATAATTGCATATAGAAAGGAGTGGTTAGGGGTGGTTAGTTAATTACCATATTGTCTAGCTCCTCTGTTATTGGTTATCTAAATATATATGGAATATTGTGATTAATGCACATATGAATGCTGATTAAGCAACTAAAATGTAGCTCTCTGCATCTAGGACAAAGTTGAGACATCTGATCATCACTTAATACATCTGGTACTGTTCCACTTTTGCCTGGAAAACCCCCATACAGTCTGTCTGGCTTATATCAGTTTATGTCAGCCATTTTAAGCTATTGATTATAATGTATATATTAGCTGTGAGTATATGAGTATATATGATTATAGAGGAGTATACATGCAAGTGAGATCTACATGATATATATATTTCTATCACATGTGGAGTTGGAAGAAGCAGATTTTCTGGCCAAAAGACGAGCAAAACGGAAAATTGGAATTTTGTCAGATTCGCTCACACAAGTGGTGTGATTTGAGCACCTTTACGACTTCTGAATATCACTCCATTCTGGTCCAGCATCTCGTTTCTCTCAGTGGGTTGTCCGTTTTGGAATATTAATAAAGTAAAGCAAAGAAGGAGAAAACGCCGGATCTTCTGTGCACAACTTGGGATAATTTATTACCAGGTCCTCGCGGAGCTTCCATGATTGAACTTATCGGTGCACATATAATCCACCCTGAAATAAAATATGCGGGGTAATAGAAACATTGCATTGATGGTCAGACGCACGCATCCGGTGGGCCTGAATATTACATTTTGCTTCCTGAGCAGTCATAAAATTAATGGTTGTGGATTAGACAGGTAAATCTGTAACGTACATCCGCATCTCCATTCTTCATCATTACACAAATGTCAAAAAAAGAAGCCTTGAAAATTGACTGCAGAAATATGCGCAGCGAGCGGCGTCCTGCCTATTAAATATGCAAAGTACACCTTGCACGGATTAAAGGGAGATCAAATCCGTGTTGAAAGCAGATTTTCCTCTTAAGCTAACCTGTATCGTGTATTCCAAGGAAGAGAAGAAAAATCCACTGTTCTGCCGCGTGTAATACAGAATATTCAACTAAATCTTCATGTCATATTCAGAGGAACTCGGTGTTACATCTAATGCTCCGCACATCACAGACTTCTGGAGAAAAACTTCTATCTGAATCCGAGCAAAGACAGGAGAAAGGGTAAGATAGAAGAAAAACAACCCTTATAAACACGGTGACTACTCACTGATCAGGAAGGGAATTTCATAGGGACTACAATGCAACACCCCACCTAGAGGGGGAGCTGGTACTGAGAATTACAACTTCTTACATAGATTGGGAATCAAAAAGAGAAGTTCATAAGGGTTGTAATGCATCACTCCACCACTAGGGGAGCTGTAAAGCTGAACATCATCCCTTATAAATGTGTCGTAGGACATGATGGGATAGGAGGATGAAGAAGAGCATTTCATGGGTGTAGTAATGCTTGGTGCACGCCTGTGCATGTCTATGTATATACTGAGAGTGTGTGCTTTTATACATATATGACAGTATATATCTACAGTACATATTTGTCTTTAAGTGTGTATGCCTGTGTACATGTTGAGGTGTGCGCGGTGCAGACTCAGCATTATGATCCCGTTGCAGATTCCACCCAGTATTAGTTTTGGTTGATGGCACCATTATCTGAATATAACATCCCATATAAATATTATTAATCTCCCATCATGCAATTGCAGCTCACATCAAAGATGAATCCGTCTGCAGCTGCTCGGGTTGATGGGCAACTTGTGATTTTGGGTCGATGAGATCAGATTTGAAGAATTGACCCGTAATCTTCTATAATTGTCCACAAATATAAGGTGAAATAAATCTCTTTATAACATGCGCTTGTGAGCAGCTTATTATTCACCTTCTCTTTAAAAAAAAAGAACTAAATATTTATAAGAAAACGATTTACTCTCCAGTGGCATCCAAGGCTGCATAAAAACAAGTCTACTGGCAGTGCACTGCCCAGATGGCACTTAAAGATAAGGCCCCCAAATGGGTGTTCCACCTGTTCAGAAATTAAGGTACACAAAACAGACAGTTACACCCTTGTCCTGGTGTCCAAGTGGGCCCCATAACTCTCCATATCATAAGTGGGGGCCCTGCTGCAAAATGTTTACTTTAACCTCCATCATCATGATCTGCAATACTGTACAATCAAAGCAGGCTGAGAATTAAAGGCTCCCGTCACTAGGTTAAAAGAGGCAATGTTTTGCTTTTAAATAACTCCTGCTGCTTCTCTGAGTATTCTGTTTTTTGTTTTTTGCAAATCGGCCATACGGTTCCAGAGATATGGGCCTTTTTATTTTGTGCCGAAATGTGGCTCAGAGCCTTCTGTGGGGGTGTGTCCTTAGTCTGCTCTGCATAGAGAGCCACGCCCCCATTGAGTAGTCCATAACACTTTGCACTAAATGAAAAGACCCATATCTCTGGAACCGAATGGACGTTTTACAAAAAACAGAATACTCAGGAGTAGTGTTGAGCATTCCGATACCGCAAGTATCGGGTATCGGCCGATACTTAGCGGTATCGGAATTCCGATACCGAGATCCGATACTTGCCGCGTATCGGATACCGGAATCGGAAGTTCCCAGGATTCAAACTGCACAAATTTGCACGAAATCAGCCAATGAGAATGATTCCAAGTGAGGGCACATCCTGTTCAGCATGGAGGGCATGAAACTACTGGCAAGGCTGTGATTGGCTGCTGAAATGATGTCATGATGCAGTTTAAAAGTCGCTGGCGCCATTTTTCGCTCACTCTGCTGTGAATTCAGTTAGTGACAGGACGCTGTTTGCTGACTGAGGGCCAGTTTAGAGATAGCGATTTGCTTCTTTGTGCTTTTCCAAGGCTAATTTAGCAACTGCTGTGTTCACCTACTAATCACCTTGCTTTTGCCTTGCAGCGCTGTTTTCACAGTGATCTGCAAGGTCTGTGTGTGTGTGTGTGTGTGAGTGCAGGCCACTCTCTAGTCTGTGTGCAGCCATAGGCCATAGCTGGTTGTATTCAGTTCAGGGAGGGTGGTTCATTGCCTCATACTGTTCTTTTTTTTTTTTTTTTTCAAGTAGTGTAGTCTGCTGCTCATTTTTTCTAATAATTCCTATTAGTGACTTTCCACCCGTATCCAGCTAACTTGTGGAAAAACACTACATAGGATAAAGTAGAGGAGGTTTTTTGGGCCTTGCAGCGCCGTTTACGGCTGTCTGCACGGTCTCCGTGTGACTGCAGCTCGCCCTGTAGTCTGTGAGCAGCCATAGCCTGGTTGTATCCAGCTCAGGGTTGTTCACTGCGTCATACCATCAAATCAATTTTCCTTTTGTTTTAAGTAGTGCAGGCTGCTGCACATTTTTTCAAAAAATTCCTATTAGTGTCTTTCCACCCGTATCCAGCTAACTTGTGGAAAAACACTACATAGGATAAAGTAGAGGAGGTTTTTTGGGCCTTGCAGCGCCGTTTACGGCTGTCTGCACGGTCTCCGTGTGACTGCAGCTCTCTCTGTTGTCAGTTCAGCCCCCAAAAAATAAATAAATAATAAAGTTCACCAAACACACCACTTTACCTTTCTGTAGGCCACATTAGCACTTATTAAAGTCTAGTCCACACTTTAGAAAATTAGTGTTTCCTATACCTGTTAGGACTCGGAGCTGTTCAGGAATAAGCACACAAAGCCGTTAGTACTTTTCTGCTTATCTTTATCAGTCAACCAAGATGAAGAAGGCAGGGAGTAAGGCACGTGGGCGTGGGCGCGGAGCAGGGAGAGGACGTGGGGATTCTGTGCCTGCTGCGGGCACCGGTGACTCCTCAGCACCCAGTTTCACCAGGGAACAGTCCTTCATGCGCAGCTTTGTCGCAGAGCGCCGTACACCGCTGCTGCGTGAAGACCAAATTGAAGCCGTTGTCGGATGGATGGCAGCTAACGCATCGATTTCAATTAGTGCCACATCCTCACAGACACAGAGTACTGGAGAGCAGCCATCTGTCTCTTCACCACCTGCCAAATTGGCCAGGCAGACAGAGAGCCCAGGACAGGAGCCGTCTCTACTTCTGTTCTCTGAATCTCTTGGCTTGGAAACAGGGGGCCAGCCAAGCAGCATTGGAGAAATGGAAGAAGAGGCAGGGTGCAGTGATGCCCAACAGCTTTTTCTCTCTGAGTCTGAAGAGGCGGGTGGGCCAGTGCCTCCGGTCACCACATCGCAGGCCGCATCCGCTGATGATGACACTCAGGTGCCACTTTCTGGTGCGTGCTCTGCTGCTGAGACTACCCAGGAGGAGCAGTTGGTGGCAGAGGGTAGTGTAGATGATGAGGTCCATGACCCATCGTGGCGTGAGGGACAGGAAGGTGGTGGGAGCAGCTCCGAGGAAGAGATTCCTAGAAAGAGCCAAAGAGGTAGAGGGAGGGGGAAGACTGCGCAGCCTGTAGCCTCCACTTTGGCACCCGTTAGGAGCATGTCTGTTCCAAAAGCCAAAAAGGGCGCTCCCAAGACTTGCAGTGTCTGGCCCTTTTTTGACACAGTTGCAGATGACATTTGCTATGTCAAATGCAAGGTGTGTCATCACAAAGTCAAAAGAGGTCGAAATGTCAGCAACCTCAATACCTCCAACATGTGGAAACATGTGCGCAACAGGCACGCGGTGGAGTTAGAAAAACACACTGAAGAGCTTGGCCAACCAACAGCGGCAGCTACCACTTCTTCAGCTCGTGTTGCCTCTTCCTCCAGCTCACACGCAGCTGGTTCGGCTTCCTCCCAGGATCGCCGTGGAAGAACCTCTGGCCCTGTTGTCCAGAGACACGCTGTAATTCCACCCGCAGCACCACTTTCCCAGTCATCCACACACTCCCAGCCCAGTCTACAGCCATCGGTAGTACAGGCATGGGAGAAAAGGCGGCCTTTCTCGTCAAACCACCCACGAGCACAGGCTCTGACTGCAGGCATTGCCAAACTTCTGTCACTGGAAATGCTGTCATTCAGGCTGGTGGAGACTGACAGCTTCCGTGACTTGATGTCATTGGCAGTCCCACAGTACAATGTGCCCAGCCGCTTTTACTTCAGCAGGCAAGCCGTCCCTGCCCTGCACAAGCATGTGGAGGGATACATAAAACACGCGCTACTGAATGCCGTCAGTAGCAAGGTCCACCTCACCACCGATGCGTGGACCAGTCAACATGGACAGGGGCGATACCTTTCCCTCACTGCCCATTGGGTTAATGTCGTTGAGCCGGGTACAGATCGTGCGAGTGGCGCAGGACGCGTCCTGCCCACTGCAAGGATTGCAGGAATCCATTCTGTACACATTGACTCCTCCTCTTACACCAGTTCCTCAGAATCATCGCTGCAGGAGCCGTCACAGTCCACCTCCACATGGACCCGTGAACGCTTACCTGTTATGACCAATATGAGCACAGCTGTGGCCAAATGTCAACAGGCAGTCTTGAAATTAATTTCTTTGGGGAATCGAAGCCACACAGCGCAGGAGCTCTGGAATGCCATCAAGCAGGAGAGCGATGTGTGGTTTGTGCCAGCGAATCTCCAGCCAGGCATGGTAGTGTGTGATAATGGCCGAAATCTGGTGGCAGCTCTGGGCCTCGGCAACCTCACTCACATCCCATGTCTGGCACATGTGCTCAATTTGGTCGTGCAGAGTTTTTTTGAGGTTCTATCCGGATCTTGATGCACTGCTGCACAAGGTCCGCCTAGAGTGTGCTCACTTGCGGCGTTCCAGCACGGGAAAATCGCGCATTGCGGCTCTGCAGCGCCGACACCGCCTGCCGGAACATCGCATCATATGTGACCTACCTACCAGGTGGAATTCCACGTTACATATGTTGGAGCGGTTGTGTGAGCAGCAGCAAGCTGTAATAGAGTACCAGCTGCATCAGGCGCAAAGAAGTCGCACTCAGCGCCGTTCAGACTTCACAACCACAGAGTGGGCCACTATGAAGGACGTCTGCCAGGTTTTGCGTCCCTTCGATTATTCCACGCGGATGGCGAGTGCAGATGATGCACTAGTCAGCATGACTGTCCCCCTTATCTGCCTGCTTGAAAAATCACTGCAAGCGCTAAGGGATGATGTTGTGGAAGAGGTGGAGGATGAGGATTCACCATTTCCATCATCTTCTGGACAGTCAGCGCCACGTGGTTCCTCACAAACGCGTAGGCAGGGGACACTTTGTGAGGAGGATGAGGAGGAGTCAATGGAGGAGGAAGACATCTGTCCAGAGGAGGGAGTTACACAATTGTCCAGTACTCAGTGTGTACAGCGAGGGTGGGGTGATGACGAGCGGGCAGAGATCACGCCTCCAGCAGGGGACAGCATTTCTTGGCCAGTTGGCAGTCTGCAGCACATGGTGGATTACATGCTGCAGTGCCTGAGAAACGACCGCCGCATCGCCCACATTCTCAACATGTCTGATTATTGGGTGTTCACCCTCCTCGATCCTCGCTACCGGGACAACGTAGAAAGCCTCATCACACCGTTGAACCGGGAGCAAAAAATGCGGGAGTACCAAGACACAATGGTGAATTCCATCATCTTCTCCAGTCCAACTGAGAGAAGTGCTGCTAGTGCATTACAAAGCAGCTCAGTGCGTCCAGGCAGTGGAGGAGGCTCTGCACAAAGAGGGAGCAGAAGCAATGCCTCTGCCCAAGGCAAGACCAGTATCGCCCAACTGTGGCACAGTTTTTTGTGCCCGCCACAAAAGTCTACACCATCACAGACGGCTCCAGTCAGCAGGAGGCAACGGTTCCGTCAGATGGTGACAGACTACATGTCTTGCCCTCTTGCTGTACTCCCAGACGGCTCTTCCCCTTTCAAGTTTTGGGTCTCAAAGCTGGATACATGGCCAGAGCTAAGCCAGTATGCATTGGAGGTGCTGGCTTGCCCTGCGGCTAGTGTATTATCGGAACGTGTCTTTAGTGCTGCAGGTGGTGTACTAACTGACCGTCGCATGCGACTATCCTCCGATAACGTTGACCGGCTTACTTTCCTGAAAATGAACAAGGCCTAGATCTCGCAGGAATTTGCCACTCCTCTTCCTGATTAAATAATTAGGTGACTGTCTACAGTATCCAGGTCTCCTGTTGTGTTCATCTTTCTACCACCTGAACTTAAATTCCTGGGCTCCAACACCGCCAGTTGAGGCTCAGAAGTGCCGTCTGCACAGTCAAAACATACGACCCAGTGTTATTGGGTTTCAGTAACGTCAGCTGATCCCCAGCTGTGTAGCCGGCAATGTGTCCTGCGACCGCCACGCTGACACAACAACTGAAATGTAAGGGAACCTGAACATAACAGCGCAGGCTCCGGGACGGAATCAAACAACGCTGAGGAGCCGGGGCACGGCGCCAAGGGGGTAGGAATGACAGCTGTGCTGCGTCATATTACGAAGGAAAGTCCCACCTCCGGGACGGTCTCACGGTATCAGGGGACACATTTTATAAGTGTTTAGTTCTGTGTTTGCAAGGAGCATAATGAAAAGAGCCACCTTTTCCTTTTGCATCCTTTGTGCTGCACAAGCTGGCTCTTTCAGCTACAAACGCCTTGGGGGGGGGGGTTAAAGGTTCCCTTTCGACTTTCTCCAATCAGGCTTCGGCCTACACTGTGTTCCTCTGCTCCTCCTGCTGTCCCTGGGCTCCAACACCGCTAGTTGTTGCCTGGTAGTGCTGTACGCACAGTCAACAGTCACTCCTCTGTTATTGGGGTTCAGTAACGTCAGTTGTTCCCCAGCTGTGTGTGTGGCAATCCCTCCTATCTCCTACACCTCCTCCTCCTGCTGTCCCTGGGCTACAACACCGCCAGTTGTTGCCTGGTAGTGCTGTACGCACAGTCAACAGTCACTCCTCTGTTATTGGGGTTCAGTAACGTCAGCTGTTCCCCAGCTGTGTGTGTGGCAATCCCTCCTATCTCCTACACCTCCTCCTCCTGCTGTCCCTGGGCTACAACACCGCTAGTTGTTGCCTGGTAGTGCTGTACGCACAGTCAACAGTCGCTCCTCTGTTATTGGGGTTCAGTAACGTCAGCTGTTCCCCAGCTGTGTGTGTGGCAATCCCTCCTATCTCCTACACCTCCTCCTCCTGCTGTCCCTGGGCTACAACACCGCTAGTTGTTGCCTGGTAGTGCTGTACGCACAGTCAACAGTCGCTCCTCTGTTATTGGGGTTCAGTAACATCAGCTGTTCCCCAGCTGTGTGTGTGGCAATCCCTCCTATCTCCTACACCTCGTCCTCCTGCTGTCCCTGGGCTACAACACCGCTAGTTGTTGCCTGGTAGTGCTGTACGCACAGTCAACAGTCGCTCCTCTGTTATTGGGGTTCAGTAACGTCAGCTGTTCCCCAGCTGTGTGTGTGGCAATCCCTCCTATCTCCTACACCTCCTCCTCCTGCTGTACCTGGGCTACAACACCGCTAGTTGTTGCCTGGTAGTGCTGTACGCACAGTCAACAGTCGCTCCTCTGTTATTGGGGTTCAGTAACGTCAGCTGTTCCCCAGCTGTGTGAGTGGCAATCCCTCCTATCTCCTACACCTCCTCCTCCTGCTGTCCCTGGGCTACAACACCGCTAGTTGTTGCCTGGTAGTGCTGTACGCACAGTCAACAGTCGCTCCTCTGTTATTGGGGTTCAGTAATGTCAGCTGTTCCCCAGCTGTGTGTGTGGCAATCCCTCCTATCTCCTCCACCTCCTCCTCCTGCTGTCCCTGGGCTCCAACACCGCTAGTTGCTGTCCAGAAGTGCTGTCCGCACAGTCAACAGTCACTCCTCTGTTATTGGGGTTCAGTAACGTCAGCTGTTCCCCAGCTGTGTGTGTGGCAATCCCTCCTATCTCCTACACCTCCTCCTCCTGCTGTCCCTGGGCTACAACACCGCTAGTTGTTGCCTGGTAGTGCTGTACGCACAGTCAACAGTCGCTCCTCTGTTATTGGGGTTCAGTAATGTCAGCTGTTCCCCAGCTGTGTGTGTGGCAATCCCTCCTATCTCCTCCACCTCCTCCTCCTGCTGTCCCTGGGCTCCAACACCGCTAGTTGCTGTCCAGAAGTGCTGTCCGCACAGTCAACAGTCACTACTCTGTTATTGTGGTTCAGTAACATCAGCTGTTCCCCAGCTGTGTGTGTGGCAATCCCTCATATCTCCTCCACCTCCTCCTCCTGCTGTCCCTGGGCTCCAACACCACTAGTTGCTGTCCAGAAGTGCTGTCCGCACAGTCAACAGTCACTCCTCTGTTATTGGGGTTCAGTAACGTCAGCTGTTCCCCAGCTGTGTGTGTGGCAATCCCTCCTATCTCCGACACCTCCTCCTCCTGCTGTCCCTGGGCTCCAACACCGCTAGTTGCTGTCCAGAAGTGCTGTCCGCACAGTCAACAGTCACTCCTGTTATTGGGGTTCAGTAACGTCAGCTGTTCCCCAGCTGTGTGTGTGGCAATCCCTCCTCTCTCCTCCACCTCCTCCTCCTGCTGTCCCTGGGCTCCAACACCGCTAGTTGCTGTCCAGAAGTGCTGTCCGCACAGTCAACAGTCACTCCTCTGTTATTGGGGTTCAGTAACGTCAGCTGTTCCCCAGCTGTGTGTGTGGCAATCCCTCCTATCTCCGACACCTCCTCCTCCTGCTGTCCCTGGGCTCCAACACCGCTAGTTACTGTCCAGAAGTGCTGTCCGCACAGTCAACAGTCACTCCTCTGTTATTGGGGTTCAGTAACGTCAGCTGTTCCCCAGGTGTGTGTGTGGCAATCCCTCCTATCTCCTACACCTCCTCCTCCTGCTGTCCCTGGGCTACAACACCGCTAGTTGTTGTCCAGAAGTGCTGTCCGCACAGAGCCAAACACCTCGCCAATGTGTTAGTGGAGTTCAGTAATGCCTGCTGCTCCCCTGCTGTGTATACGGCAACGTGTCATGCGACCGCCACGCAGGCACAACAACTTAAATTTAAGGGAACCTGTCCCCCCCCCCCCAAGGCGTTTGTTACTGAAAGAGCCACCTTGTGCAGCAGTAATAATGATGCAAAAGTAAAAAGTGGCTCTTTTTGTGGTGCTCCTTGCACACGCTGAACTTGACACTTATGAAATGTGTCCCCTCACACCGTTAAACCGTCCGGTCGGAGGGACTTTCCTTTGTCATGTGACGCAGCACAGCTGTCATTCTTACCCCCTTGGCGCCGTGCGCCGCCTCCTCGGCGTTGTTTGAATCTGTCCCGGAGCCTGCGCTTTTATGTTAACCCTTGTCCATGCACACATTTTGCGCTGCCCATCTTCTGACATCATTTGGTGTCAGGCTGGCTGCGCCTGCGCGGCCGCGCTGGACGAGATCCCGCCTCGTAGTGTCTTCTGATTTAATCCCACTGCGGGCCTGTGATCCATGGACATGCGCAGTGCATATCTTAACCTCCGCCTCTCTCTCATCTCCCTCAGCCTTCTTCAGACTGTGCGCCTTCAGCTGATCCCTAATAGCATGCCACGGCCATGACGCCGCACAGTCTGAAGAAGCTGGAAGGAGGGGAGTGAGAGGCAAGGATATGCACTGTGCATGCCCATGGATCACAGGTCCGCAGAGTGATTACATTAGATGACACAGCGAGGCGGGATCTTGGCCAGCGCAGACGCACAGGCGCAGCCAGCCTGACACCAAATGATGTCAGAAGATGGGCAGCGCTAAATGTGTGCATGGACAAGGGCTAACATAACAGCGCAGGCTCCGGGACAGATTCAAACAACGCTGAGGAGGCGGCGCACGACGCCAAGGGGGTAAGAATGACAGCTGTGCTGCGTCACATAACAAAGGAAAGTCCATCCGACCGGACGGTTTAACGGTGTGAGGGGACACATTTCATAAGTGTCAAGTTCAGCGTTTGCAAGGACCATAACTAAAAGAGCTAAGTTTACCTTTTCCAGCATTAGTGCTGTACAATATGGCTCTTTCAGCTACAAACCCCTGGGGGGGGGGGTTTAAGGGTTCCCTTTCAACTTGCTCCAGTGCAGGCTTCGGCCTACACTATGCTCCTCCTGCTGACCCTGGGCTCTAACACCGCCAGTTGGCGCCCAGATGTGCTAGCTGCACAGAGAAAAACACCAGCCAATGTGTCAGTGGGGTTCAGCAACGCCAGCTGTACCCCTGCTGTGTAGCCGGCAACGTGTCCTGCAACAGCCACGCAGACACAACAGACCTAAAGCTGCTGCCAGTGCAGGCTTCGGCCTACACTCCGCTCCCTCTACTCCTCCTGCTGACCCTGGGCTCTAACACCGCCAGTTGGGGCCCAGAAGTGCTGGCTGCACAGAGCCAAACACCTCGCCAATGTGTCAGTGGTGTTCAGCACCGCCAGCTGTTCCCCTGCTGTGTAGCCGGCATTGTGTCCTGCAATAGCCACGCAGACACAAGAACTGAAATTGAAGGGAACTTGTCCCCCCTCCCCCAGGCGTTTGTATGTTTCACAACCACCTTGTACAGCAGTAATGCTGCATGTGTGCAAGGTGGCTCAGAAACTTATTCCCCTTGCACACGTGGAACTGAACACGTCTAAAATGTGTCCTCTCTCTGTGACCATTAAACCGTCCCTGAGGTGTGACTTTCCTTTGTAATGACACGCTGCAACACCCTTGGTAGCGCTGCCCGTCTTCTGGCATCATTGTTTGGCTGGCTGCACCTCTGCGGCCGCCCTGGCCCACAAAACGCCCCTCGGTGTCTTATTTATTTTGACTGCGAGGGTGTGATTGATGGGCATGAGCAGTGCATATGTTCGCCTGTCCCTCATCTCCTTCGGCCTTCTTCAGACAGTGCGGCTTCATGGCCATGGCATGCGACAAGGGATCAGCTGACGCCGCACAGTCTGAAGCAGGTGTAAGGACCCGAGTGTGAGAGGCTAACATATGTACTGCGCCAGGCCATGAATCACAGCCCTGCAGTGTTTTAACAATGTAAAGACACTGCGGGGCTGGGATTCATGGTCATCGCGAACCGCACCGGCCAACATTAAATGATGTCAGAAGATGGGCAGCGCTAACAGCGCAAGGCCAAGGGATAACTCGACAGCGCAGACTCCTGTTCAGCAAATAACGACGCTCAGGATGCCGCGCCCAGCACCAAGGTGGGATTTTTGACAGCTGGGCTGCGTCTCATTACAAAGGGAACTCACGCCTCCAAAACAGTTTGACTGCTTAAGGGCCTAAATGTTATACGTGTTTCTTTCTGTGTGTGCAAGGAGCAAAAATAAAAGAGCAACCTTTGACTTGTAAAGCATTACTGCTGCCCAAGCTGTGGCTCTTGTAGTTTGTAACCCCTGAGGGGGGGTTAAAGGTTACCTTTAAAATCGGTTCAATTAGGCTTCGGCCTACACTCTGCTCCACCTGCAGAGCCCGGGCTCCAACACCGCTAGTTGCTGTCCGGAAGTGCTGGCTGCACAGAGCAAAACACACGCCACTCTGTCAGTGGGGTTCAGCACCGCCAGCTGTTCCCCTGCTGTGTAGCCGGCATCGTGTCCTGCAACAGCCACGCAGACACAACAGACCTAAAGCTGCCGCCAGTGCAGGCTTCGGCCTACACTCCGCTCCCTCTACTCCTCCTGCTGACCCTGGGCTCTAACACCGCCAGTTGGCGCCAATATGTGCTAGCTGCACAGAGAAAAACACCAATGTGTCAGTGGGGTTCAGCAAAGCCAGCTGTACCCCTGCTGTGTAGCCGGCAACGTGTCCTGCAACAGCCACGCAGACACAAAGCTGCCGCCAGTGCAGGCTTCGGCCTACACTCTGCTCCCTCTCCTCCTGCTGACCCTGGGCTCTAACACCGCCAGTTGGGGCCCGGTACTGCTAGCTGCACAGAGAAAAACACCAGCCAATGTGTCAGTGGGGTTCAGCAACGCCAGCTGTACCCCTGCTGTGTAGCCGGCAACGTGTCCTGCAACAGCCACGCAGACACAAGAACTGAAATTGAAGGGAACCTGTCCCCCCTCCCCCAGGTGTTTGTATGTTTTACAGCCACCTTGTACAGCAGTAATGCTGCATGTGTGCAAGGTGGCTCATAAACTTATTCTCCTTGCACACGTGGAACAGAACACGTCTACAATGTGTCCCCTGAGACCATTAAAACGTCCCTGAGGTGTGACTTTCCTTTGTAAAGACACGCAACAACCCCCTTGGTAGCACAGCCCTTCTTCTGACATCATTGTTTGGCTGGCTGCGCCTCTGCGGCCGCCCTGCCCGACACAACGCCCCTCGGTGTCTTATTTATTTTGACTGCGAGGGTGTGATTGACGGGCATGAGCAGTGCATATCTTCGCCAGGCTGTCACTCAGCTCCTTCCGCCTTCTTCAGACTGTGCGGCTTCATGGCCGTGGCATGCGATAAGGGATCAGCTGACGCCGCACAGTCTGTAGCAGGTGTAAGGACACGAGCGAGAGGCGAACATATGTACTGCGCCAGGCCATGAATCCCAGCCCCGCAGTGTGAAACACTGTAAAGACACTGCGGGGCTGGGATTCATGGGCATCGCGAACCGCACCAGCTGACATGAAATGATGTCAGAAGACGGGCAGCGCATGGCCAAGGGATAACGCAACAACGCAGACTCCTGTACAGCAAAATGCGATGCTCAGGAGGCCGCGCCAAGCACCAAGTTGGTATTTTTGCCAGCTGTGCTGCGTCTCATTACAAAGGGAACTCCCGCCTCCAAGACAGATTGACTCTATAAGGGCCAAAATGTTGTACGTGTTTCATTCAGCTTGTGCAAGGAACAAAATTAAAAGAGCAACCTTTGACTTGTGCAGCACTACTGCTGCATAAGGCGTGGCTCTTCTACTTTGTAACACCTGAGGGGGGGTTAAAGGTTACCTTTAAAATTAGTTCAATTAGGCTTCGGCCTACACTCTGCTCCCTCTCCTCCTGCTGACCCTGGGCTCTAACACCGCCAGTTGGGGCCCGGAACTGCTAGCTGCACAGAGAAAAACACCAGCCAATGTGTCAGTGGGGTTCAGCAACGCCAGCTGTTCCCCTGCTGTGTAGCCGGCAACGTGTCCTGCAACAGCCACGCAGACACAAAGCTGCCGCCAGTGCAGGCTTCGGCCTACACTCTGCTCCCTCTCCTCCTGCTGACCCTGGGCTCTAACACCGCCAGTTGGGGCCCGGTACTGCTAGCTGCACAGAGAAAAACACCAGCCAATGTGTCAGTGGGGTTCAGCAACGCCAGCTGTACCCCTGCTGTGTAGCCGGCAATGTGTCCTGCAACAGCCACGCAGACACAAGAACTGAAATTGAAGGGAACCTGTCCCCCCTCCCTCAGGTGTTTGTATGTTTTACAGCCACCTTGTACAGCAGTAATGCTGCATGTGTGCAAGGTGGCTCATAAACTTATTCTCCTTGCACACGTGGAACAGAACACGTCTACAATGTGTCCCCTGAAACCATTAAACCATTATTTTGACTGCGAGGGTGTGATTGACGGGCATGAGCAGTGCATATCTTCGCCAGGCTGTCTCTCAGCTCCTTCCGCCTTTTTCAGACTGTGCGGCTTCATGGCCGTGGCATGCGATAAGGGATCAGCTGACGCCGCACAGTCTCCTGCAAATGCCACGCAGACACAACAGACCTACAAATGCCTCCAGTGCAGGCTTCGGCCTACACTCTGCTCCCCCTGCTGACCCTTTGCTCCAACACCGCTAGTTGGGGCTCTAGGAAGACAAGCTTGAATAGGTCCCCATCCTGGTTCCAGCACCGTCAGCTGTTTCCGGGCATAGCCTTTGGCTTAGGTGCCTCCCTCTGGGTACCCGAGTTCCACCAACGTCAGGTGGTCCTTGGTAGTGCTTTCAGGCACGGGTACCTCCTGCTTAGTAACCGGGTTCCAGTAACGTCAGCTGGTCCTCGGTAGTTCCATTGGCTCTTGGACCTTCGGCTACCCATCCGGGTTCCAGTACCGTCAGCTGGTTCTCGGCAGTGTCTTTTGCTCTTGTACCTTCTGCTCCCCATCCTGGTTCCAGTACCGTCAGCTGGTTCTGGGCAGAGCCTTTGGCTTAGGTGCCTCCCTCTGGGTATCTGAGTTACACCAACGTCAGGTGGTCCTTGGTAGTGCTTTCAGCACGGATACCTCCTGCTTAGTAACCGGGTTCCAGTAACGTCAGCTGGTCCTCGGTAGTTCCATTGGCTCTTGGACCTTCGGCTACCCATCCGGGTTCCAGTACCGTCAGCTGGTTCTCGGCAGTGTCTTTTGCTCTTGTACCTTCTGCTCCCCATCCTGGTTCCAGTACCGTCAGCTGGTTCCGGGCAGAGCCTTTGGCTTAGGTGCCTCCCTCTGGGTATCTGAGTTCCACCAATGTCAGGTGGTCCTTGGTAGTGCTTTCAGCACGGGTACCTCCTGCTTAGTAACTGGGTTCCAGTAACGTCAGCTGGTCCTCGGTAGTTCCATTGGCTCTTGGACCTTCGGGTAGCCATCCGAGTTCCAGTTCCATCAGCTGTTTCTCGGCATTTTCTCAGCCTACTTGTACCTTCTGCTACATTTCCAAGTTCAAGACCCTAAAGACGACGACCCGGAAGACCACCCCTAAGATGACGACGACACCAGAGACGACAACCACTGAGATGACGACGACCCTGGAGACGATGACCCTGAAGACCACCCCGATGACGACGACCCCGGAGACGACGACCCTGGAGACGACGACGACCTGGAAGACCGAGAAGCAGAAGAACAAGAGGCTGCAGAACAAAGAGCAGAAGAACATTAAGCATAAGACTAAATATCAGAGCAAAAGATATTATCTAAATTATAAGCAGAAGAAGACTAAGCAGTGTATGGGGGTGAGTCCGTTCCTCCTCGTGGTGCCCCTGGATAAAGCCTGCTGCTGCAGGCCAAACTGAACGCGGACAAATGTAACTGTTTTGTGACAGGCAGAACGGAAGGTGTAATCTTCAAACTTTTATAGATAACAACTACGGGAATGCCTGTCACAAATAAGAATATGATGAAGAAGTTGAATATGAAGAAGATAATAGTAAAATAAAAAGAATATGAACAATGTAACAAAAAAAATAATAGGTAGCAGATGAAGAAGAAGATGAATAAGGTGAAGAAGTTGATGTCAAAGAAGCTGATGATGAGGATAATGAAGAAAAAAGTGTGGGAGAAGTAAAAAAGAAGGTGAAGGGCGTGGAAGTAGTGAAACATCAATATCTGACAAAAAAAAAAAAAAATTAACATAGTCAAAATCTTTCTAACGCCGAACATCATAAAAAACAAAACAAAATCCTGCTATTCTATTTGTTTGGGCTATACCTCTGTGCCTTTAATGTCTCCGCCACCTCCCCCAATACATCCTACATTATTCTTAGTTGTTTTCCTTCATGTAGAATGAACCTACAAGTTAAGAAAGGGTTTATTTTAATTCCGATATTTTCGTCCCATTGACTTGCATTGGGATCGGGTATCGGTATCGGATTAGATCCGATACTTTGACGGTATCGGCCGATACTTTCCGATACCGATACTTTCCGATATCGGAAGGTATCGCTCAACACTACTCAGGAGAGAAGAGGAAATAAAATAAGACCAAAAGCTGGCTACTTTTGACCTGGTGACAGATCCCCCTTAATAGGCAATTCAGCTCTGCTACATGAGGATATTGTATCACATTACACTCCATCTGTTGTTACGCAGCTTACTTAGTATTTATTCTCCTTCTTTCAGGTGAGCCCTATGAAAGTCTTTTGTAGTTTTATGTCCGGTATGAAATATTTCTATTTTTACTGCTATTCTTTTAGCTTTTAAAGCCTAGAGAAGTGATGTTGACTTGAACATTTCTAAGTGATCCCGATAATTTTATTTTACCAAACTCTCAACTCTGAAATAAAGAAGGATTTCATTTGCAAATGTGCCAAGTTATATAACATTCACTTGCTCTTGTCACCGGGTATGAATCGGCTTTATAAAATAAGGGAAATTCAAGACCTAAAAGACTACAGAATAGATATCCTGCAGCAGGGAAGGAGGCCTATACTACCAGCTCAGGGGGGTATATAACATAGGTATTCTAGATCAGTCCTCAGCAATAGGACAAGTCTTGGTGCTTTGTAATTGTGTTTTATGTCAATTCAATGTCACCATTCACAATAGGTTGTGTCACAGCTCACCACCTCCTCCTGTACAATGACTGATAACACCTCTATATATAGTAGATAACACAGGATCCACCATTCACAATAGGTGATGTCACAGCTCACCTCCTCCTGTACAATGACTGATAACACCTCTATATACAGTAGATAAAACAGGATCCACCATTTACAATAGGTGATGTCACAGCTCACCTCCTCCTCCTGTACAATGACTGATGACACCTCTATATACAGTAGATAACACAGGATCCGCCATTCACAATAGGTGATATCATATACCTCTATATACAACAGATAACACAAGATCCACCATTCACAATATATAATGTCACAGCTCACCTCCTCCTCCTGTACAATGACTGATAACACCTCTATATACAGTAGATAACAAAGGATCCACCATTCACAATAGGTGATATCACAGCTCACCTCCTCCTCCTGTACAATGACTGATAACACCTCTATGTACAGCTGATAACACAGGATCCACCATTCACAATAGGTGATATCACAGCTCACCTCCTCCTCCTGTACAATGACTGATAACACCTCTACATACAGTAGATAACACAGGATCCGCCATTCACAAAAGGTGATGTCACAGCTCACCTCCTCCTCCTGTACAATGATTGATAACACATCTACATACAGCAGATAACACAGGATCCGCCACTCACAATAGGTGATGTCACAGCTCACCTCCTCCTCCTGTACAATGACTGATAACACCTCTACATACAGCAGATAACACAGGATCCCCATTGTTCACAATAGGTGATGTCACAGCTCACCTCCTCCTCCTGTACAATGACAAATAACACCTCTATATACAGAAGATAACACAGGATCCACCATTCAGAATAGGTGATGTCACAGCTCACCTCCTCCTCCTGTACAATGATTGATAACACCTCTATATACAGTAGATAACACAGGATCCATCTGTCACAATAGGTGATGTCACAGCTCACCTCCTTCTGTAAAATGACTGATAACACCTCTATATACAGTAGATAGCACAGGATCCATCATTCACGATAGGTGATGTCACAGCTCACCCGCTCCTCCTGTACAATGACTGATATCACCTCTGTATACAGTAGATAAAACAGGATCCACCATTCACAATAGGTGATGTCACAGCTCACCACCTCCTCCTGTACAATGACTGATATCACCTCTATATACAGTAGATAACACAGGATCCACCATTCACAATAGGTGATGTCACAGCTCACCTCTTCCTCCTGTACAATGACTGATATCACCTCTATATACAGTAGATAACACAGGATCCACCATTGAGAATAGGTGATGTCACAGCTCACCTCCTCCTCCTGTACAATGATTGATAACACCTCTATATACAGTAGATAACACAGGATCCATCTGTCACAATAGGTGATGTCACAGCTCACCTCCTTCTGTAAAATGACTGATAACACCTCTATATACAGTAGATAGCACAGGATCCACCATTCACGATAGGTGATGTCACAGCTCACCCGCTCCTCCTGTACAATGACTGATATCACCTCTATATACAGCTGATAACACAAGATCCACCATTCACAATATATCATGTCACAGCTCACCTCGTTCTCCTGTACAATGACTGATAACACCTCTATATACAGTAGATAACACAGGATCCACCATTCACAATAGGTGATGTCACAGCTCAACTCTTCCTCCTGTACAATGACTGATATCACCTCTATATACAGTAGATAACACAGGATCCACCATTGAGAATAGGTGATGTCACAGCTCACCTCCTCCTCCTGTACAATGATTGATAACACCTCTATATACAGTAGATAACACAGGATCCATCTGCCACAATAGGTGATGTCACAGCTCACCTCCTTCTGTAAAATGACTGATAACACCTCTATATACAGTAGATAGCACAGGATCCACCATTCACGATAGGTGATGTCACAGCTCACCCGCTCCTCCTGTACAATGACTGATATCACCTCTATATACAGCTGATAACACAAGATCCACCATTCACAATATATCATGTCACAGCTCACCTCGTTCTCCTGTACAATGACTGATAACACCTCTATATACAGTAGATAACACAGGATCCACCATTCACAATAGGTGATGTCACAGCTCACCTCTTCCTCCTGTACAATGACTGATATCACCTCTATATACAGTAGATAACACAGGATCCACCATTGAGAATAGGTGATGTCACAGCTCACCTCCTCCTCCTGTACAATGATTGATAACACCTCTATATACAGTAGATAACACAGGATCCGTCACAATAGGTGATGTCACAGCTCACCTCCTTCTGTAAAATGACTGATAACACCTCTATATACAGTAGATAGCACAGGATCCACCATTCACGATAGGTGATGTCACAGCTCACCCGCTCCTCCTGTACAATGACTGATATCACCTCTATATACAGCTGATAACACAAGATCCACCATTCACAATATATCATGTCACAGCTCACCTCGTTCTCCTGTACAATGACTGATAACACCTCTATATACAGTAGATAACACAGGATCCACCATTCACAATAGGTGATGTCACAGCTCACCTCCTCCTCCTGTACAATGACTGATAACACCTCTATATTCAGTAGATAACACAGGATCCACCATTCACAATAGGTGATGTCACAGCTCACCTCCTCCTCCTGTACAATGACTGATAACACCTCTATATACAGCTGATAACACAGGATCCATATATATTAGCGACTGGATAAAAATTAACCTTTATTAGGTATTCTTAAAAGCCCAATATGGCACATATAAAGGGACAAGACAAAAACCAAAGTGCTTAGTGCCCTATTACCTTACCAGAAAAAAGGGGGGGACAACACACAACAATTGACAAACAAACAACACTGATAGTGTTGAAATAGCTCACAATCTGTAATCTATAGTCGTGGCTAATATTTTAATAGGCTAGCTGCCACCAAGCCCGAAAAATACAGGAGTTACTGCAGTATGCTGGACATTTCTCAGCGGATCACGCTTTGATGTTAGTGTCCACCTGCCGACACACCGTGTATGCAGTACTCAACCTCCTAATTTAGTTAGATGGCCTTTCTATCATAGTGATACATTATTACATTATATTGCCATGAAAGACACACCATGTTGTCATTCATATATGTATATACTAGAACGTGCCATATATTAGATTGGAGCTTTGTTAGTATAAATTGGCAGTACCAATACCCAACCTATAGCGTTACCAAATCCTCATGGTTACCCATCCATAAATCTGTGGGATACATATGTTTCTCATTTAAACTTCTATGAGTGTTCCCAGATGGGTTAACTTTTATGGCAACCTAAAGGGTTAGTGTGGATGAGATATAAACAATGCTGGGAAATATGCGTTCTCATAAATATATTATTCCCATATATATGGGTGGATCTCACCGCATTTTCATCATCTCCAGCCTTTCATCTATCACCATCCACCTCGTATCCAACCCTGGTGTCTGGGTATCGTGCTCTAGAAAGCGTCTCCCGACGCGTTTCTTCTTTATAGAGTCATCAGGGGAGAATGCTGCTGCCATTGCGGCTCTCCCACCTTTTTGTGGTATTTATAAATTCAGCTCGGTACCGCGCTATGTAAGCCCCGCCTCCTGGCGTGTGACGCGCTTCCTGAGCTTCCTCCTATGTTGCTAGGCAATCTGCAACGCTCCCCTGCTACCCTGGACACTTAGTATCTACGTTCAGCGGCGCTTGCGCACCACCATATCCAGATCAAACACAGAGTCTGAGGGCAGATTCATACCCGGTAATCAAATGAACGGACATAAACGCATATGCTCATGCTATTTAATCCGGTATAGTGCCTATAAATGCAGCGCACCTATTATATATATTAACTACTGCGCTCTACTTATTAAATTAGCACTATAAAAAACAGGAAGAATATTGTAGTTTTAAAGAATCTAAAATGTTTTTCTTTTTCAACCTGTTCACCAATTGACATGATTCAAGACACTCTCAGCATATTTTAGCACCCATATGTAGTGGAACGGAGGCAAAGTGCCTCCCTGAATATACTCAAATAGCTCTTAATATATCTACCGGTCTAATGAGATGGATAGGTGGAGGCAAGAGGGATTTACCACAATCTTCCCACCTTCATGTAAATATCTACTTTAATAATCCCTATTCAATGTTCCATCTAGGAGATATAGATCCCAATATGGAGGGGCAGGGTCCCTTCACCAAATTGAAGAACAAGAGTTCAAAAATGCCGCCACCCACGGGAGATTTGAGCTCAATTGACATTTTTTTGAATTTGGTTACAGAAGATCTTTTAAAGGTATCAGATACAAAAAGGCAAAGATCATATAATCTATCTAAGAATGAAATGGATTGTCTGTGTAAATTGGAAAAAGATACAAACATCACCATAAAGCCTTCTGACAAGGGGGGCAATGTGGTAGTAATGGACACTAAAAATTATCAGAGGCTGTGTCTTTCATTACTGGAAAAGAAAGATGAATACAAAATATTACCACATAGCCCCCTTAAACAATTTGAGATGGAATTAAAGTACATCGTTGAAGAGGCTTTCAGAGATGGTATAGTGAGTAGGGATGAGAGGGACTATTTAATACCAAAACATCCGGTTACCCCCACTTTTTACTGCCTCCCAAAAGTACATAAAGGCACAAATCCCTTGAAAGGGCGTCCAATTGTCTCAGGCAATAATAGCCTGACTGAAAAACTTGGTATCTATATTGATAAGATTCTCAAACCATTTGTGGGAGGTTTGAGTTCATATGTACGGGACACCACTGACCTTTTACTTAAGTTGGAAGATATTTGTCTTGATCCTGATATGATTTTGGGAAGCATCGATGTGGAGGCGCTGTACTCGTCGATCCCACATGAAAAGGGATTAATGGCTGTGGGCCATTATCTGGGCACGAGAGGTACACAGTATGAGAGACATAACAATTTCGTCATAAAAGCCTTAGAATTCTGCTTGACCCGGAATGTTTTTTTGTTTGACCGGAAGTACTTCCACCAGCTCAGGGGCACTGCGATGGGTAGCCCTTGTGCGCCCTCGTATGCAAACCTGCTCCTGGGCTGGTGGGAGGAAAAGGTGGTCTTCAGTGACACTATGACCCATCCTGAGGAGAGGATAATTTTGTGGCTGCGTTATATTGACGATGTCTTCGTAATTTGGAAAGGAGATGTCAATGAGTTTGGGAATTTTGTTAAAGGCCTAAACACCAATGATCTGGGCCTGCGGTTTACGTATGAGGCCAGTAATACCAGTCTGGCATTTTTGGATATTCGCATTGAAAAACATCTTAATGGTGAATTGATCACAAGGACATACAGAAAAGACACAGCCACGAATTCCCTCCTCAGGTGGGAAAGTAGTCACCCGGTTCCTCTGAAAAGGGGCATCCCCAAGGGACAGTACTTTAGGGTACGGAGGAACTGTTCAAACATGAATGTATTTAAAGAACAGGCAAGAGATCTGAAAGATCGGTTCCTAGAAAGGGGATACCCAGAAAAAGTATTGAATAGAGCTTATAAAGAGTCCCTGAAAAAAGAGAGGAAAGATTTATTAACGTCTAAACCAAAGTTGGAGGAAGGGAGCCTCATACGCTTCATTACAAGATATTCTAATGGAGCTAATCATATAAGAGAAATCCTCCAAAAACACTGGTCAATTTTGCAGATGGACAGAGATATATCCAAATATGTCCCCCCCGTGCCTCAGATCACGTATAAGAAGGGCAAATCCCTCCGTGACAGATTGGTCCACAGCCATTTTGATCCCGGTAATAAATACAGCCTAACAACAAATCAGATAAAAGGCTGTTATAGATGTGGAAATTGTAAAAGCTGTTCCTCAATTAGACCCTCAAAGAGTTTTTCAAGCAGTGTCACAGGCACCACATACTCAATTCGACACTTCATTAATTGTCGTACTAAAGGGATCGTGTACAAGGCCACTTGTGAATGTGGCCTAGAGTATGTGGGGAAAACAAAAAGGGAATTTCGAAAGAGGATCGGCGAGCATCTTCGGGACATTGTAAAAAAGAGAGAGACCCCAGTGGCAATCCACATGAATTCCTTTCATCAGGGTAACCTGAGTAAAATTAATTTTGTGGGTATCGACAGGATAGCGCCTCCGCAAAGAGGGGGTGATTGGGATAAGTTAATACTCCAGAAAGAGACAAGATGGATTTTCACTTTGAGAACAGTACAACCATCTGGATTGAATGAAATGCAATCATATAGTTGTTTCTTGTGAAAATAATGTACCTTACACCCCACAAATGTCAAATCTGGTAGGGATCAATTCAGGGTCATTTTGTGGAGTGGGGACGCCAAAAATCTAGGGTGCCAATCCCCACGAGAGGTAGAGTTTACCCATTTAGGATACTCTGTGGTTAGTACTGAACAATTCCAACTTTATCGCAACAGTACAGAATTTATCTAATAGAATGCCAAAATAATATCATATAACATTCATTTCTGTCCTATGGAGATATGAGGGTTTATAGGGATAGATAGTTTGGGACAGCCTACGTTGAGTGGGGGCGCCATATGCGTAGGGTTCTCCTAGGGTGCCAACCTCCGCGATAGGCAGGGAGAGGAGTTCAGATACATAATAGGGTATCCATAGGGTCACATTTTCCCACGTTTTTCTATTTTTTGGCGGTGGTGTCCCGTATACATGAACTCCGCCCTTATCCCTATCACTATTTTCCTATTTTTACTATTTTTTCATGTCTTCATTTTTCCATTTTTTCATTTTTTCATTTTTATTTAATTTTTCCGTAATTTTCCATTGAATAGGGATTATTAAAGTAGATATTTACATGAAGGTGGGAAGATTGTGGTAAATCCCTCTTGCCTCCACCTATCCATCTCATTAGACCGGTAGATATATTAAGAGCTATTTGAGTATATTCAGGGAGGCACTTTGCCTCCGTTCCACTACATATGGGTGCTAAAATATGCTGAGAGTGTCTTGAATCATGTCAATTGGTGAACAGGGTGAAAAAGAAAAACATTTTAGATTCTTTAAAACTACAATATTCTTCCTGTTTTTTATAGTGCTAATTTAATAAGTAGAGCGCAGTAGTTAATATATATAATAGGTGCGCTGCATTTATAGGCACTATACCGGATTAAATAGCATGAGCATATGCGTTTATGTCCGTTCATTTGATTACCGGGTATGAATCTGCCCTCAGACTCTGTGTTTGATCTGGATATGGTGGTGCGCAAGCGCCGCTGAACGTAGATACTAAGTGTCCAGGGTAGCAGGGGAGCGTTGCAGATTGCCTAGCAACATAGGAGGAAGCTCAGGAAGCGCGTCACACGCCAGGAGGCGGGGCTTACATAGCGCGGTACCGAGCTGAATTTATAAATACCACAAAAAGGTGGGAGAGCCGCAATGGCAGCAGCATTCTCCCCTGATGACTCTATAAAGAAGAAACGCGTCGGGAGACGCTTTCTAGAGCACGATACCCAGACACCAGGGTTGGATACGAGGTGGATGGTGATAGATGAAAGGCTGGAGATGATGAAAATGCGGTGAGATCCACCCATATATATGGGAATAATATATTTATGAGAACGCATATTTCCCAGCATTGTTTATATCTCATCCACACTAACCCTTTAGGTTGCCATAAAAGTTAACCCATCTGGGAACACTCATAGAAGTTTAAATGAGAAACATATGTATCCCACAGATTTATGGATGGGTAACCATGAGGATTTGGTAACGCTATAGGTTGGGTATTGGTACTGCCAATTTATACTAACAAAGCTCCAATCTAATATATGGCACGTTCTAGTATATACATATATGAATGACAACATGGTGTGTCTTTCATGGCAATATAATGTATCACTATGATAGAAAGGCCATCTAACTAAATTAGGAGGTTGAGTACTGCATACACGGTGTGTCGGCAGGTGGACACTAACATCAAAGCGTGATCCGCTGAGAAATGTCCAGCATACTGCAGTAACTCCTGTATTTTTCGGGCTTGGTGGCAGCTAGCCTATTAAAATATTAGCCACGACTATAGATTACAGATTGTGAGCTATTTCAACACTATCAGTGTTGTTTGTTTGTCAATTGTTGTGTGTTGTCCCCCCCTTTTTTCTGGTAAGGTAATAGGGCACTAAGCACTTTGGTTTTTGTCTTGTCCCTTTATATGTGCCATATTGGGCTTTTAAGAATACCTAATAAAGGTTAATTTTTATCCAGTCGCTAATATATATGAATTATTCCTTTGGATAAGTACACCTAGCTAAATAATTTAACACAGGATCCACCATTCACAATAGGTGATGTCACAGCTCACCTCCTCCTCCTGTACACTGACTGATAACACATCTATATACAGTAGATAACACAGGATCCACCATTCACAATAGGTGATATCACAGCTCACCTCCTCCTCCTGTACAATGACTGATAACACCTCTATATACAGTAGATAACATAGGATCCACCATTCACAATAGGTGATGTCACAGCTCACCTCCTCCTCCTGTACAATGACTGATAACACCTCTATATACAGTAGATAACACAGGATCCACCATTCACAATAGGTGATGTCACAGCTCACCTCCTCCTCCTGTACAATGACTGATAACACCTCTATATACAGCTGATAACACAGGATCCACCATTCACAATAGGTGATATCACAGCTCACCTCCTCCTCCTGTACAATGACTGATAACACCTCTATATACAGTAGATAACACAGGATCCACCATTCACAATAGATGATGTCACAGCTCACCTCCTCCTCCTCCTGTACAATGACTGATAACACCTCTATATACAGTAGATAACACAGGATCCACAATTCACAATAGGTGATGTCACAGCTCACCTCCTCCTCCTGTACAATGACTGATAACACCTCTATATACAGTAGATAACACAGGATCCACCATTCACAATAGGTGATGTCACAGCTCACCTCCTCCTCCTGTACAATGACTGATAACACCTCTATATACAGTGGATAACACAGGATCCACCATTCACAATAGGTGATGTCACAGCTCACCTCCTCCTCCTGTACAATGACTGATAACACCTCTATATACAGTAGATAACACATGTAAAATGTAAGTAAAAGGAGCAAATGTACATTTTTGTTACGACCCAATAGTTATTACTAATTTACTGACATTATTTTACAGAAATGATAAATATTAGAGAAATGTCGGCAGATGTTATTTTTGCACATTTGCATATTCAGACCTGCGTCCTTAAAGTCCCTCACTTATGAGTAACTTTCGATCCTGACGACCTAGTGACGACCTGTACACTTTCCTATATGGTGTCCAGCGTCTCCCCGGCGCTGCGGTTGTAGCTCGTGCGGAACGCCACCATTACTCTGATGATTAGTGCGGTCGCTGTGACCTTTCCAGCTCAGTAAGGCATGAAAAGCGCATGAATTATTAAGAAATGATTATGTACAGGTTACGTGCATAGGGAAATGTACTGCTCAGGGCTGTGCATTGTTTACACAGAAGAGCAAGGGCATGCAAATGGCGGGGGTGTACTTACTTATTTCACCCTCCATTTAGGAATTATTTTGTTTATTACCCAGGTGGTAGGATGTCACAGCACAGGACAAAAGCATTAACCACCCAAACCAAGCCGCCGTAGAGGGAAGCAATGGATCACCTTTGCAAGCGGTCTTTAATAAATTATTTTAATGTTTTATGTATAAAGTACCTAAGCAGGACGTCTCTATTATTAATTATTATTATTATTTATTTATATAGCACCATGAATTCCACAGTGCTGTACATGAGAAACACACTAGGTCACCAGTGATGGTAATATTACCTCTTTTTTTACCATAGATTGGGATGTTATAATTGAGGAAATCTTTGCCCTAGCCCACCAGGGATATAATTCCTTAGTTACTTTAGCCCATCAGGGATACAATAAATTCCTTTATGGCCCTAGCTCACCAGAGACATAATTCCTTAACTACTGTAGCCCACCAGGGATCTAATTAATTCCTTTATTGCCCTAGACCACCAGGCATATAATTTTTTTATTGCTCTAGCCCACAAGCAATATAACTAATCATTTTATTCCTTTCGCCCACCAGGGATATCATTAATTTCCTCGTTACCCTCTCTCACCAGTGATATAATTAGTTATTATATTGCCATAGCTAACCAGAGATATAATTAATTCCTTTATTGCCCTAGCCCTCCAGGGCTATAACTAATTTCTTCAAGTCCCACCAGGAATATAACTAATTAATTTGTTGCCCTAGCCCACCAATGATGTCTTTATTCCCCAAACCCACCAGGGATATAATTAATTCCTTCATTTGTCTAGCCCACTATTTGTATAATCAATTCTTTTATTGCCCTCGCCCACCAGGGACATAATTCCTTTATTCCCCTTGCTCATCAGGGATATAATTAATTATTTTATTGCCATATCCATCCAGGAATATAATTATATCCTTTATTGCCCTAGCTCACCAGGGACACTATTCCTTTATCTCCCTTGTTCATCAGGGATTTAATTATCTTATCATCATAAATCAACAGAAATATAACTAATTTCTTTATTGCCATAGCTCACCAGGGACATAATTAATTATTTTATTGCTGCATCCAACCAGGGATATAATTATTTCTTTTATTACCCTAGCCCACCAGGGATATAATTAATTCCTTTATTGCCATAGCCCACCAGGGATATAGTACATTTTCCACAAACCTAGCTGACCAGGGATGTCATATTTATTTCATTTAATGCATTAACTCACTAGAGATATAAAAGTTAATTCCTTAATTGCCCTAGACCATCAGAGATGTAACATTTACTTCACTGCCATAGTCCATCAGGTATGTAATCATTATTTTCTTCAGAACTCTAGTCCACTAGGAATATGTTAGCTATTTATGTACTACCACTTGGTATGTACTCATTTCACAGACCAAGCCAAACAGAGAAAAGATTTATAGTGGCATGTAAAAGTTTGTGCACCCCTGGTCAAAATCACTGTTATTGTGGACAGTTAAGCAAATTGAAAATGAAATGATCTCTACACCTCTAACCTTGTGCCAAAACACAGCAGTCATGGGTTCTTCTAAGCAGCTGCCTAACACTCTGAAAATAAAAATGGTAGAGGCCCACAAAGCCGGAGAAGGCTATAAGAAGATAGCAAAGAGTTTTCAAGTTGTCCTTTCCTTAGTTACAAATGTAATTAAGAAATGCCAGTTAACAGGAACAGTGGAGGTTAAAATAAGGTCTGGAAGACCAAGCAAAATTTCAGTGAGAGCTGCTCATAGGATTGCTAGAGAGGAAAATCAGAACCCTCACTTGACTACAAAAATCCTTCAGAAAGATTTAGCAGCCTCTGGAGTCGTGGTACATTGTTCTACTGTTCAGAGACACCTGCACCAATATGGCCTGTATGGAAGAGTCATCAGAAGAAAACCTCTCCCTGTGTCCTCACCATAAAAGTCAGCGTCAGTACTATGCAAAAGAACATCTAAAAAAGCCTGATGCGTTTTTCTAAACAAGTCCTGTGGACCCATGAGCTAAAATAGAACTCTGTGGCCACAATGATCAAAGGTATGTGTTGAGAAAAAAGGGCACAGAATTTCAGGAAAAGAACATCTCGCCAACCATTAAGCATGGGGGAGGATCAATCATGCTTTGGGGTTGTGTTGCAATTAATAGCATGGGGAACATTTCACAGGTAGAGGGAAAAATGGATTCAATGAAATTTCAACAAATTCTTGATGCAAACATACCAATATCTGTAAAAAACTGAAGGTGAAAAGAGGAAGAGGATGGCTTCTACAGATAGATTCTGATCCTAAACTCACATCAAAATCCACAACAGACGACCTCAAAAGGTGCAAGGTGAAGATTTTACAATGGCCCTCACAGTCCCCTGATCGTAACATTATTGAAAATCTGTGGCTAGACCTCAAAAGAGCAAAGGATGCAAGATGATGCAAAGGTTTATGTGTCATATATAACTTTAGGCCTTTTAGAGATCATTTCATCTTCTACTGCTTTACAGTTGACAATATCAGTGATTGTGACAAGGGGTGCACAAACTGTTACATGTCACTGTAAGTAATTCTTTAATAGTCCTAGACCACCAGGGATGTAAATTTTAGTTAATTCACTACACCTGCCCATAAATGATGCAGTATTTAATTCCTTAACAACCCTGGAGCACCAGGGATGTAATAATTAGTTACACTGTCCCACCAGTGATATTATATAGTAAATCGCCTTCACTATACGGGCTTTCCAGGGATTAAATAATTCCATCATACCTTCAGCTAACAGAAGATGTAATAGTTACATCACTGCCTTAGTTTACCAAAGACTTCATAATTCCTTCACAACCCTTGCCCAAATAGAATGAAATCATTAACATCCCTATCCCACCAGGAATTAAATAATTTCTTAATATCCCTAGCCCACCAGGAATGAAAAAAAATCCTTACCATTACTATCACAACAGGAATGAAATAATTCCTTAATATCCCTATCCCACCAGGAATGAAATAATTGATTAATATCCCTATCCCACCAGGAATGAAATAATTACTTTAACATCCCTAGCCCACCAGGGATATTATTAACACCTTCACTGCCATGTCCACACAGAATTTTATCACCAGGTCATTTTCTTCTCCCCAATTGGCTCTTCATTCTTCTGGTTTCTAAAGGGAAGTTACTATTATTTTTTTTCCACTAGCCCACCAGGGATGTTAAATACTAGTAAATTTTCTATAGAAATAGCAGCATAAATGCCTTTTTTTCAGACACTGTTTTGCATATTAGTAGGTATACGGGGGTCCTTACCTGGTTATAGTATTAGGAAACTCATAATAAGACTGCAGTATTAATCCCCGCGGGGCCTGGATTGGACATACTGTAAATCTACCTACATTCCCACCTGGAAGGAAACCCGCACGTGTTTGTAAGGTTTCGCCATAATCTAATTATTTTTGTGTCTGTGTAAGTTACCGCCAAGTTTGAGAATTTCAGTTTAATTAAAAAATGTGTAATTATAGCGGCACATCTATCATTAAATAGCTCACGGGGTCGTTTATCTTTTTGTTGCCTGAAACGAGAATGTACAATTTTTTTAAGAGAGCTAATTTACATCTAAATGTGCGATCACTGCGGGCAAACATAACTCACGCTCCTGCGCCTTATAGAATATTTATTTATTTAGCAAGAAAGTACGCAAAACATGAAGACCCCGGGGGGCCGCGTTCTGCAAAAATATCTCGTGCTCTGGACACAATGTAAAAAAATCATACAAATAATTACAAAAAATAAAAACACAGAAAAAAGTTTCCCATAGCGGCCAATTACCAGGTCACCTTTTCTTCTTCGTTATACTAATAAATTAATAAATGTATGTTATTGATGGCGAAGACAACAGATTCATTCCCTTTTCTCAGATTTTTTTTAAATGACTCGTTCCCAGATATCCAGATAATTACGGAAAACATAAATGGAATCAGAGTAATTGGAAAAACGGAGATTATTAGGAATTACTAGACAGGATTTCATAACCCTCACCATTTGATGACATCATCCAAGAGTTGCATGATGTCATATGGTAAGCGGGGTGCTGTGATAAAAGAAGTAAAGCATTGGCCCGAACCAGATAATCAATGACAAACTTAGCAGGGATCAAGATCAGGAGGGGGCACGTGAACTGCCGACGATCAGTGGACATTAATTGTCTGCATGACGCCCCGCTGGATCTCCATCCCTACATACGGTACTCAAGATACACAGCGCTCATTAGTTCCATCAGTCCAGGAAGTAAGTAGCAACTCCCTTGACCAATTATCAAGAGTTTGTCAAGTAGAGGACAACCCCTTTAAATGGTGCAATATATAAAAGATTGGCAACAATATCTCTACAGATAAGCAGAAACATCTGCAAAAACATCCTCCAAAAATGAGGTTGGATATGTTGGACTTCTTCCTGACATTTCTATTTCTAGTCATTTAGATATGGGCTTTTGACACATTTTGCAACACCTCTTGCTTTATGGGCCCATGATGGTGTTTAGTAATATTTTCTGAGGTTTTTGAGGTCATCCTAATTGACATTTAACCCATGCAAAACCTTAGGTATTAATAATTCTGAATCTTTATCCCATCTCCAACTGAGAACTGACCAAGATCATGAGCTACTCAACTGGAATAATGTTCTGGATTCCAGTTCTTTCCCTTTTCCAACCAAGTTCTGATCAAAGAAATTAACTACTCAACTGGAATAATGTCTTAGATTCCAGCTCTATTCATTCTCAAACCAAGCATTGACCAAAGTAATGAGCTACTCGACTGTATAGATGTCCTGGATTCTAGTTCTATCTTTTCTTCAGCCAAGGCCTGACCAAGGTCATAGCTACTCTACGGGAATGTTCTATATTTCAGTTCTATCCCTTCTCCAACCAAGGACTGACCAATGTCATGAACTAATCAACTGGAATGATGTCCTAGATTCCAGATCTATCCCTTCTCCAACCGAGGACTGACCAACGTCATGAGCTAATCAACTGGAATGATGTCCTAGATTCCAGTTCTACACTGTGTTCCAAATTATTATGCAAATTGGATTTCAGTGTCGTAAAGATTTAATTGTTTTGTTTTTCAAATAAACTCATGGATGGTATTGTGTCTCAGGGCACAATGGATCACTGAAATCAATCTGAAACACATGTGATAATTAGTTTTCCAGGTGATTCTAATTAAAGGAAAACTACTTAAAAATGATGTTCCACATTATTAAGCAGGTCACAGGTTTCAAGCAATATCGGAAATAAAAAGGATCTCTCTCTTCCTGAAAAGCATCAAATAGTGCAATGCCTTGGTCAAGGGATGAAAACAATAGATATTTCCCGAAAACTTAAGCGTGATCATCATACTGTGAAGAGATTTGTGGCTGAATCTGAGCACAGATGTGTTCGTGCTGATAAAGGCAGAATGAGGAAGGTTTTTGCCAGTCAAGTTAATCGTATTAAGAGAGCAGCTGTTAAAAAGCCATTACAAACCAGCAAACAGATATTTGAAGCTGCTGATGCCTCTGGAGTCCCTCGAACTTCAAGGTGTAGGATCCTTCAAAGGCTTGCTGTGGTTCATAAACCTACTATTCGGCCACCGCTAAAGAGTTTTCACAAGCAGAAACAGTTGTAGTGGGCCCAGACATACATGAAGACTAATTTTCCAACAGTCTTGTTTACTGATGAGTGTCGATCAACTGTGGATGGTCCAGATGGATGGAGTAGTGGATGGCCACCATGTCCCAACAAGGCTGCGACGTCAGCAAGGAGTGGAGGAGTCATGTTTTGGGCCGGAATCATGGGGAAACAGCTGGTAGGGCCCTTTAAAGTTCCTAAAGGTGTGAAATTGACCTCTGCAAAGTACATAAAGTTTCTGACTGACAACTTTCTTCCATGGTATAAAAAGGAGAAACGTGCCTTCAGGAGCAAAATCTTCTTCATGCATGACAACGCACCATCTGAAGCTGCAAAGAAAACCTCTGAGTCATTGGCTGCTCTGGGCATAGAAGGAGATAAACTCATGGTGTGGCCACCATCTTCCCCTGACCTCAACCCTATAGAGAACCTTTGGGGTATCATCAAGCAAAACATCTATGCGGGTGGGAGGCAGTTCACATCAAAACAGCAGCTCTAGGAGCAAATTCTGACTTCATGCAAAGAAATACAAGCAGAAACTCTCCAAAAATTCACAAGTTTAATGGATCCAAGAATTGTGAAGGTGATATCAAAGAAGGGTTCCTATGTTAACATGTAACTTGGCCTGTTAGGATGTTTTGGAGTTAAATAGCTTTTTTGTTCAGTGAATGTGACCTCCTAATGCTGCAAATTCCACAATTGAGCATTTTCAGTTCTTTAAAACATATCAAATGTTTAGAAATTCTACTGTGCATAATAATTTGGAACAGTGCATTTTGAGTTTTTATTCATTTTGGAGATTATACTGTTATCATTGGGAGGTTTCTCAATAAAATTCAATGTATAATCTAACGGGTGATGACTTTTATTAGACTGACTGTCATTTGCACTGACCATTTAGGAAAATCCAAGAAAAATGTAATTTGCATAATAATTTGGAACATAGTGTATTCCTTCTCCAACCAAGGACTGACCAATGTCCTGAGCTATTCAACTGGAATGATGTTGTGAGTTCCAGTTCTATCCCTTCTCCAACCAAGAACTGACTAATGTCATGAACTAATCAACTGGGATGATCTCCTATATTCCAGTTCTATCCCTTCCCAAGCCAAGGACTTTCCAACGCCATGAGCTAATCAACTGAAATAATGTCCTAGGTTCCAGTTCCAATTCTTCTCCAACCAAGGACTGACCCATGTCATAAGCTAATCAACTGGAATGATGTCATGCGTTCCAGTTCTATCCCTTCTCCAATCAAGGCCTGACCAATGTCATGAACTAATCAACTGAATTGATGTCCTAGATTCCAGTTCTATCCCTTCTCAAACCAAGGACTAACCAACATCATGAGCTAATCAACTGGAATAATGTCCTAGGTTCCAGTTCTAACCCTTCTCCAAACAAGGATTAACCAACATCATGAGTTAATCAACTGGAATGATGTCCTAGGTTCCAGTTCTATCCCTTCTCCAACCAAGAAGAGACCAACATCATGAGCTACTCAGCTGATGTTTAGTAAGCTATAAGTTTCTTACCTTCTAACAAATGACTGTAAGAAGCTAGAAAAGATGAGTGAGGTGATTTGCAGGACCCTGGTCCAGGTGCCACATCAGTAGTCTCTGACCGCAGGACCGGAGCCTTCCGAAAACCTCCTGACGGGATCCCCAGATCCTATTTTGATTAGCCAGCCAATGATGATATCACAATGGGTCTGCAAATCAGAAGTGGCACCAAGGAATATGGCAGGTAGGAGATGTTCCGCAGGGATCCGGTCTGGTGGCCATGGAATACTGATGTGTCATCTGGGTCAGGGTCCTACAAATCGCCTAGCTCATTTCTAATGGGACTGTTGATGACAAGTGATTGTGCACTGACAAGACACTTTTACAAAACAACATGACAAATAAATACTGCGAAAAATGGAATAGAAGACATATTTGTGCAATAAAAAAATACTGAAAGCGGAAAAGCGAAAAGTTGTGTTTCCTTTCATCTTTTACATATTGCAATGAAAAGGCTTTATCGACTGCCCTACTTCAGGCTTTGTAAAGAGGCATCTTTTGTGAGAGTCGCTGACAATAAGAGTTATCTGCATCCGAGTTACAAGTTTCTTTTCTGAGGACACACTTCACCTACTTTGCTTTATTCATAATTTCGTTGTGTGCTCGCAGGACTTGAATAGATTTAAGATTCTGAAGAGCGCTGAAGCATTAAAATGAGCTGTTTTGCATAAAAGTCCCATCAATGTTAGAACAAGAGGTCGTGTACCGAGGCTGCAGGGTGAGCAGAATCACAAAAAAAGCAACAAGATAATTCATAAAGGAAGAGCAGAGACAAATAATGAATGCTTAGCCATGAAAAGTGTTCCTAGGAGCCAAATATTGTCCCGTAAGTGGCACATTGGGACAATGATACTGTTATGCACCATGTGAATTCTCAAAAAGGAGCTATCTTTATATTCTCTATATGTATTTGTATCTATATGTATGTTTCCTGTGTGTAACATGTCCAGTAGATTGGTGATAGTCTGTGTCCTCACAGCCCCACTAATTGCTCAAAAAACTCCTTTAAAATTGTATAATCAGATTGTTTCAAAAATGTTTCTGATACTGATTGATCCATTTTATGTATACTACTTTCTGTATTATTTCCCCATATATTACCCCACCCAATTTCCCAATATTTTCTCCTATGTTGCCCCATTCTCACCTTACCTTTCCTATTATAATATAAATCAATAAAAATAATTAAATATTATAAATTACTTTAAAGCAAAAAATACTAAGTATTATAGTATTATAGTAGTTATAGTCTTGTACATAGGAGCAGTATTATAGTAGTTATATTCTTATACATAGGGGCAGTATTATAGTAGTTATATTGTAAATAGGAGCAGTATTATAGTAGTTATATTATTGTATATAGGAGTAGTATTACAGTAGTTATATTCTTGTACATGGGGGGGCAGTATTATAGTAGTTATATTTTTGTACATAGGGGCAGTATTATAGTAGTTATATTCTTGTACATAGGGGCAGTTTTATAGTAGTTATATGCTTGTACATAGGGGCAGTGTTATATTCTTGTACATAGGAGCAGTATTATAGTAGGTATATTCTTGTACATAGAGGGCAGTATTATAGTAGTTATATTCTTGTACATGGGGGCAGTATTATAGTAGTTATATTCTTGTACATGGGGCAGTATTATAGTAGTTATATTCTTGTACATAGGGGCAGTATTATAGTAGTTATATTCTTGTACATAGGGGCAGTATTATAGTAGTAACATTCTAGTACATAGGGGCAGTTTTATAGTAGGTATATTCTTGTACATAGGGGCAGTGTTATATTCTTGTACATAGGAGCAGTATTATAGTAGTTATATTCTTGTACATGGGGGCAGTATTATAGTAGTTATATTCTTGTACATAGGGGCAGTATTATAGTAGTTATATTCTTGTACATAGGAGCAGTATTATAGTAGTTATATTCTTGTACATAGGAGCAGTATTATAGTAGTTATATTCTTGTACATAGGGGCAGTATTATAGTAGTTATATTCTTGTACAAATGAGCAGTATTATAGTAGTTATATTCTTGTACATAGGGGCAGTATTATAGTAGTTATATTCTTGTACATAGGGGCAGTATTATAGTAGTTATAGTCTTGTACATAGGGGCAGTATTATAGTAGTTATATTCTTGTACATAGGGGCAGTATTATAGTAGTTATATTCTTGTACATAGGATCAGTATTATAGTAGTTATATTCTTGTACATAGGAGCAGTATTATAGTAGTTATATTCTTGTACATAGGGGCAGTATTATAGTAGTTATATTCTTGTACATAGTGGCAGTATTATAGTAGTTATATTCTTGTACATAGTGGCAGTATTATAGTAGTTATGTTCTTGCACATAGCAGTATTATAGCAGTTATATTCTTGTACATAGGAGCAGTATTATAGTAGTTATATTCTTGTACATAGGAGCAGTATTATAGTAGTTATATTCTTGTACATAGGGGCAGTATTATAGTAGTTATATTCTTGTACATAGTGGCAGTATTATAGTAGTTATATTCTTGCACATAGCAGTATTATAGTAGTTATATTCTTGCACATAGGAGCAGTATTATAGTAGTTATATTCTTGTACATAGAAGCAGTATCATAGTAGTTATATTCTTGTACATAGGAGCAGTATTATAGTAGTTATATTCTGCTTCATAGGGGCAGTATTATAGTAGTTATATTCTTGTACATAGGATCAGTATTATAGTAGTTATATTCTTGTACATAGGAGCAGTATTATAGTAGTTATATTCTTGTACATAGGGGCAGTATTATAGTAGTTATATTCTTGTACATAGTGGCAGTATTATAGTAGTTATATTCTTGTACATAGTGGCAGTATTATAGTAGTTATGTTCTTGCACATAGCAGTATTATAGCAGTTATATTCTTGTACATAGGAGCAGTATTATAGTAGTTAAATTCTTGTATATAGGGGCAGTATTATAGTAGTTATATTCTTGTACATAGGAGCAGTATTATAGTAGTTATATTCTTGTACATAGGGGCAGTATTATAGTAGTTATATTCTTGCACATAGTGGCAGTATTATAGTAGTTATATTCTTGTACATAGTGGCAGTATTATAGTAGTTATGTTCTTGCACATAGCAGTATTATAGCAGTTATATTCTTGTACATAGGAGCAGTATTATAGTAGTTAAATTCTTGTATATAGGGGCAGTATTATAGTAGTTATATTCTTGTACATAGGAGCAGTATTATAGTAGTTATATTCTTGTACATAGGGGCAGTATTATAGTAGTTATATTCTTGTACATAGGGGCAGTATTATAGTAGTTATATTCTTGTACATAGGATCAGTATTATAGTAGTTATATTCTTGTACGTAGGACCAGTATTATAGTAGTTATATTCTTGTACATAGGGGCAGTATTATAGTAGTTATATTCTTGTACATAGTGGCAGTATTATAGTAGTAATATTCTTGTACATAGGAGCAGTATTATAGTAGTTAAATTCTTGTATATAGGGGCAGTATTATAGTAGTTATATTCTTGTACATAGGAGCAGTATTATAGTAGTTATATTCTTGTACATAGGAGCAGTATTATAGTAGTTATATTCTTGTACATAGGGGCAGTATTATAGTAGTTATATTCTTGTACATAGTGGCAGTATTATAGTAGTTATATTCTTGCACATAGCAGTATTATAGTAGTTATATTCTTGCACATAGGAGCAGTATTATAGTAGTTATATTCTTGTACATAGGAGCAGTATTATAGTAGTTATGTTTTTGTACATAGGGGGCAGTATTATAGTAGTTATGATCTGGTACATAGGGGGCAGTATTATAGTAGTTATATTCCTGTACATAGGAGCAGTATTATAGTAGTTATATTCTTGTACATAGTGGCAGTATTATAGTAGTTATGTTCTTGCACATAGCAGTATTATAGCAGTTATATTCTTGTACATAGGAGCAGTATTATAGTAGTTAAATTCTTGTATATAGGGGCAGTATTATAGTAGTTATATTCTTGTACATAGGAGCAGTATTATAGTAGTTATATTCTTGTACATAGGGGCAGTATTATAGTAGTTATATTCTTGCACATAGTGGCAGTATTATAGTAGTTATATTCTTGTACATAGTGGCAGTATTATAGTAGTTATGTTCTTGCACATAGCAGTATTATAGCAGTTATATTCTTGTACATAGGAGCAGTATTATAGTAGTTAAATTCTTGTATATAGGGGCAGTATTATAGTAGTTATATTCTTGTACATAGGAGCAGTATTATAGTAGTTATATTCTTGTACATAGGGGCAGTATTATAGTAGTTATATTCTTGTACATAGGGGCAGTATTATAGTAGTTATATTCTTGTACATAGGATCAGTATTATAGTAGTTATATTCTTGTACGTAGGACCAGTATTATAGTAGTTATATTCTTGTACATAGGGGCAGTATTATAGTAGTTATATTCTTGTACATAGTGGCAGTATTATAGTAGTAATATTCTTGTACATAGGAGCAGTATTATAGTAGTTAAATTCTTGTATATAGGGGCAGTATTATAGTAGTTATATTCTTGTACATAGGAGCAGTATTATAGTAGTTATATTCTTGTACATAGGAGCAGTATTATAGTAGTTATATTCTTGTACATAGGAGCAGTATTATAGTAGTTATATTCTTGTACATAGGAGCAGTATTATAGTAGTTATATTCTTGTACATAGGGGCAGTATTATAGTAGTTATATTCTTGCACATAGTGGCAGTATTATAGTAGTTATATTCTTGTACATAGTGGCAGTATTATAGTAGTTATGTTCTTGCACATAGCAGTATTATAGCAGTTATATTCTTGTACATAGGAGCAGTATTATAGTAGTTAAATTCTTGTATATAGGGGCAGTATTATAGTAGTTATATTCTTGTACATAGGAGCAGTATTATAGTAGTTATATTCTTGTACATAGGGGCAGTATTATAGTAGTTATATTCTTGTACATAGGGGCAGTATTATAGTAGTTATATTCTTGTACATAGGATCAGTATTATAGTAGTTATATTCTTGTACGTAGGACCAGTATTATAGTAGTTATATTCTTGTACATAGGGGCAGTATTATAGTAGTTATATTCTTGTACATAGTGGCAGTATTATAGTAGTAATATTCTTGTACATAGGAGCAGTATTATAGTAGTTAAATTCTTGTATATAGGGGCAGTATTATAGTAGTTATATTCTTGTACATAGGAGCAGTATTATAGTAGTTATATTCTTGTACATAGGAGCAGTATTATAGTAGTTATATTCTTGTACATAGGGGCAGTATTATAGTAGTTATATTCTTGTACATAGTGGCAGTATTATAGTAGTTATATTCTTGCACATAGCAGTATTATAGTAGTTATATTCTTGCACATAGGAGCAGTATTATAGTAGTTATATTCTTGTACATAGGAGCAGTATTATAGTAGTTATGTTTTTGTACATAGGGGGCAGTATTATAGTAGTTATGATCTGGTACATAGGGGGCAGTATTATAGTAGTTATATTCCTGTACATAGGAGCAGTATTATAGTAGTTATATTCTTGTACATAGGGGCAGTATTATACTAGCATGTATACAGCTGGTGATAGTTATTGATAAGTGATGGCAGACCATGATACCCTGTGCTGATCCCTGATACATACATGTTTATTACATAGTGTAAATATTGACCTGTGGTTACATTTGTTGCTGATTTATTCTGCCCTGACACTGTACACTTCTTGGCTCAGGAGATGTGTTGGCTGCTGTGCTTGTAGAGCAGCCTTGTCAGATGCTGCTGATAAGCCGACCCTGTCAGCAGGCAGCTAAGAAACCTTCTTTTACACGAGGCCCTGGAGGATTCCCGCGGCCTCTCTGGCAGATTTCAGCTTTTTAGCTTGATTATTTTCACCGGTGTAACAGTAAGAAGTGGGGAAGAACAGCAGACAAGTGCAGCCGGATAAGATCTCTGTGGTCCTGTCAAGTTATATCACATATACATATATTTTAAATGAAGGGGTTTTTTTTCTATGGTCAGCTGGAGGAATTTTTATACTTTTATTCTGTGCAGAAGAGAAGCATCCATAGGATAAGCTGTCAATTGCACGAGTATTGAGGGTGCAATTCCCAGAGATCTTCCTTATCTACTATCGCTTAAAGCCTGCCTGTCATTTCCGGTGATTTTTTCAGAATAATCTGTCCTGTATGTACATGAGGAATTATGGCTTTTAATTGTCCGTCCATATATTACACTACGAGCCTCACCTTCCCTGGGTCACTACTACCAGATCTTCCAATGATTTTCTAATTTCTCAGCCTACGTACATCTGTAAGTGATTTGGTGACTGAAGCCCTTTCGATATTTCTGGATCATCCCTTTGTGAGTAGATATGAGAGAATCGATCCACAGAAAATCTACTTTGAATCAAATTTCCTTAAACTTATCAGTTCCCACAAATTCTAACTTTTTGCTATGGACAAAAAAAGTGCTGGCACTATTTTACACACCTTGCTTTAAACCCCTCCTTCTTGATTTTGCAACTAAACCAAAATCCTGAAACCAAGGCTTGTGTGTCACAGAAAATGTTCTTCCTTGATTGTGAAATGAACAAGCCATACTCATTTTTTTTAAGACAAATCTGCATAATACAAAAATGTAAAAACAACTGTCTACAAAACAATTAGTTATATTATTTTTGAACACTTCTTTGTTGTAATAGTCCATCGCAGTATAGCATAGAGGGTGGCAGGTCTCTATATTCTTTATGTAGCACTTTTTCTCCCATACAAGCTAGTCTCCTGATGATCCAGCTTGAAAAGAAACGCGTTGGGACACCCAAATAGGGAGTGTGCAGGGCATGTTATTATTTAGGGGTAGATGTGGACTGCCCTTGTAAGGGCAGGAGCTCGGGGATTCAGTCTTATTGATAGCCCCTTAGGGATCAACAGGGTATTGTCTCCCGACGCTGCAGCTGATGGATTCTCCCATTCCAGCAAGCCGGAGCTCCACCTTACCTGTCCTTGGCAATTGGTGAGACTGTTCCAATGTTTATTTATATATTTGTCTACTAAATTTTTCCAATTGATCTTACCCCTTTACTCTGTGATACCTGCTGATATTAATGCAACCAGGGTTACCTGTTTATTTGTTTGGTATTTGATAAATGCTGTTGCATACGAGTATTATCACTATTAAATAAGGTACCTTGGGTTGAGTGATAGTACACTGGGCCACTGCTAGTGTTATTCTTTCTAAAGTTCTTAGGAGTACTAATACAGATATGGTGCATTCCCTAACGGGCTATACCATGTAGTACTTTTTTACTCACACTTTTTTTGGTGACATTATATTTTTATTCTTTTTGATAACACATTAAAAGTTATGTTTTAAAATTCCTGCTTACGCTATGTTCCCAGACCTTTGGTAGGATCATGTGATACGTTGAGTTATTGTATATTGCTGTTTTCACAAATAGTCCATCGCTGTCTATGTTTGTTCACTCTTCTTCTTCCTATGGAGTTAGCTACACAGTGATCAGTAATATTACATCACCATCTTTCGTCCTTCTTAGACCAATTTTATCACTTTTTTCGGTCAACGTCATCTCTAAACTTTTCTCCAGTTCACTCTTTAATACTTGTGACTTCTCTTTTTCAATCATCCTAGTAAGAATCTTACATGGCTGTTTTTTTCTTATAATGTTTCCAAAAGTAAAAAAAGAAAGAATGAAATACAAAGCAATAAAGTATCTGCAGCTTGTCAGATATCTACTAGCTGGAATTAATCCTGGGAACCCTCAGGACGGCAGTCGTGCAATGACCATGAGACGGATCAGGAGAGAGAGTCACTTACCATGCGTTCTCTTTGGAACACATTTCTTGGAACATCTAGAATCTGTCTCTTAAGTAGGATTTTCAGCTATCTGACATCGATCTGGGCTTCCGATCAAAATTTAGCTACAAATGATTTATGATAGGAGTCCTGGCGGGCATGTGATTGTAAGATTTCTTACGATATCTGTCGACTGGAGGTCAGTCCTAGAAATAGTTTCTGGGAAAGGTTGTGGTCACCGGTTCCAGAATTTGGAATTCCCAAGCTATAGAGTAACCTCCTATTCTTCCACTGGATAATATGATTATTCTACAAAACAATTACCTTTTGAATGCAAACCCTTTCGATATAGGTGTCCTTGGAAAAGACAATAGTTTTGAAGTGATATTTGAAGGGGTTTTCCAGAAGTAATCAATCAGCTATTGGAATGCAAATAGTATCCAATATATTCCCTTGTTGTTCTAGGTCCCGTCTACAGATCATCGTTCTCATCCTCTGACCAACCTCATCCGGCTTTTTTCTACTTCCGCAAACAATAAGTCTACTTTCATCTCTTGCTTAAGGTACCTTCACACTTAGCAACTTTACGAGAACGACAACGATCCGTGACGTTGCAGCGTCCTGGTTAGCGATCTCGTTGTGTTTGACACGCAGCAGCGATCTGGATCCCGCTGTGATATCGCTGGTCGGAGCTAGAAGTCCAGAACTTTATTTGGTCATCAGATCGGCATGTATCATCGTGTTTGACAGCAAAAGCAACGATGTCAGCAATGTTAAACATGGAGCTAACGACCTGTGAGAATGATAAGTGAGTCACCGTTACATCACAGGATCGCTCCTGCATCGTTGTGGAGCTGCTGTGTTTGACATCTCTACAGCAACCTAAACAGCGACGCTGCAGCGATCGGCTCGTTGTCTATATCGCTGCAGCGTCGCTGAGGGTGACGGTACCTTTAATTGCTGATCTCTCAGTGGTTGGGAAGTCACAAGTGAAGCCACCTGTATTGTCACGAAGGACAAATGTCGATTCTTTGGTAAGAATTGCTACTTTCAAAGACCACGTAGACGAGCTAAAAGGAAGTCTTAGGAAAGCCATGGAAAGTGAAGTGGAAGGGCTTAGATTTTACTTCGAAAAATGGTCACATGGGGGAAAGGTATCCATGATGGGTTTGGTGGGAGAAGACATAAAATTTGTGGTCTAGGAAAGTTGGGGACGTAAAGAAATGTTAATTATTTCCTATCCCGGTGGGCTTATAGAAAGGGTTGTCATGAAGAGTCAACCTCTTGATGAATGACCCCTTCCCTCCCCGCAGCGTTGGCCATTACATAGGACATCAGCCATATTTTAGGAATGATCACTCCGGAGCTCACGGAGAAGGATAATCACTCCGATTATTTAGCCTTTTAGCTAGGCTCGTGCCGCAGCTTTGTTTTTGGCATTCTGCAGACCTCGGATCTCCAAGCTGTAATGCTCAAATTAATAGGCGCCTACTGCAGATGCATGCAAAGTTTAGAGAATCTCGTGTCATAAAATGTTAATGATATAATTAGACAGTAACGGCTTAGTTTTATAAATGATTGAATGGGCAAGAAAACCGAGTGCACGGAAGGTCATTTACATAAAGAAAACTACAGGACATTAACTGGTAATGTGAATGCGTGGCCAGGTGACACATGGAGGCAGGCTCACAGGGATCGGCTGATAAATGGTGCCTTGCCTTAAAATAATCTATCTAAGTCAACCCTACATTGTGGGATTAGAGGGAATATTAGAAATGCACGGAGTAAGCACTCATGGGGATAAGATTGGGTTTGGCTTATGTTTTCCAGCATATCTAACTGCTTTGTTACATCCGGCTCATCAATAGCAGTCAGGTGGACTTCATGACATGCTCCTTAAACCAGATCCCTGGCCCTCACAGCTCAATCTACGCACATCAACTCCGTTCCGCTTCTTGCCTTGATGCCAAATGCGCTGCTGGAGTCTTCCATCTTTCCCATGGTGCCAAAATGATTTTTACAAACCCAAAGTCTCCTAAGTACCACCAACAAGTCGTCTTTTTGCTTTTGTCTTCTCACTCCTTGCCTAATAGTTTTGATCCTGGTTTTGACCTAAGAATCCACCATTTGGTTTTGGGTCTCATTTTAACTCAATTCATGTCTACATCTTGTTGTCTTGTCTTTGGTTGCACTTAATTTAGACACAAAAATTCAACTTGGACTTTCTTGGACACACAGCGGATATGTTGTCTTGGACCACCAATGGGAAACTTCTTAAAGGGTTTTTTCCAACTGGTCTTTTTATGGCTTATTGAGAGCACAGCTCAGTGTCCCACCTCTGGGGTCTACATGACCCCCAACTTTTGTGCATGGGATGGAGAATTGGCCAAGCATGTGTAGCATTCTCCATTTATTAAGATATGATTCTAAAGTAAATTTCCACATTTTATGATCTCGTGTAGTTTAGCTGCAAAGCTCTTTTTTATAGTGATGGTCCACCTTTGGGGGACAGTATTTTTTTTTTTTAAGTTAAATGCATGTAGTTGGTGCTAAAAAAAATGTTTTATGTAATTTAATCAATTATTTAAAACTATGTACTTGATTTGGAGCTCGGTATAAAAAGACTTATCTCAACATTGAGGTTGCTACTAGCAAACTCCTAATTTTGCCCATAACATGACTCGCACCTTGTTACATCACATTTATCATTCATGCTGGTATGTCGATATTAATCCAAGGTCAGATGTTTAGAGACCTGGAGACATTAGGAAATTACGTATATGCTACATCTGGACTATTAATTTTATCTCATGACCGAATCGGTTCTGTTCGACACATTTACATGGCTCAGCGTTATAATCAGGTGCGAGATTGCAGTTACATATCGCACCAGTCGTACGTAGTGTCTGGAATCACGGTGTAAATTGCAGAGACGGTTTAACACGTTTTGGGCGTCACGCTTTGGTGAACATCATTTTTGCTCCTTTTGAGAAATGTTATCCTGAGAAGATCTTCCCGGTGTTTGCCAAGAGATTACTATGATGCATGGTAACTACAAATATCCGCCACTGATACATTCATCAAGAGGACAGGCTGAGTTCAAGAAAGTTAATTGGTTAGCTAAATCGTAACATTTCTTGCTTCTCTTTTGGTTTGGAGTAGTCGATATTGATAACTGAACTAAAGAATGTCGGAACGCGAGCGACGCTGATTTCCAAAACAAGGCAAATTGTATAAAAATCCGAAGACCGGGATGTAAGGGACATGGGAGGGGAGAGAAGTTTTATGCATCAGCCGCAAACGGCTTCAACCAATGCTTCCTGACCATGATTCCTTGTGTGGTTGCCAGTGGTAGCCATCTGTCTATCATTTATGGCCTTTCGATGGCTGGTTATACTTGGGAAGCCCTTTAAATTTTGACCTCTCAATAACTGAGCTATTAGTCAAAAGGCCAGAAGTGTTGTTCAGCTTCTTCTCATAGGGCATAGAACTTGATGACAACCAATGGTGCACAATCGTGATAATATCTTGGGCGATAAAGTCATTAGTAGGGATTGAAATGTCACTTGAATGGATGGGAGGCAATGCTTTTGTGGCACTTGGTCAACTTCTAATTTTTCTCTGCGAGGAACTGCATCTGGCTCTACTTCCTTCAGTTTACTATAGAGTGAGTACAAGGACCAGTTTAGGGAACGCAATGTTACACCAAGGCTCTGTCCCAATCATTCTCAGAATTTATGGAGGTTCTGAACTTGGATGCTCCCAATCATAATGTGTTCATCCACAAAACTAATGGCTAACATAGCACGTTTGACTGTATCCAGCCTTCCTCAGGTGTCTCTGTGACCAGAAGAAAGCTGGAAACAGGCGAAACGCCTTGTGTTTTGTAAATAAATGTTTCTCTTAATTTGTTTTTCTGCTACTTTTTTTTAGTAATATTTCCATTTGATTGCATCTTGTGTCATGGGAGCGCCCTTCACCTTATAACTCCTCCTCATTAAGCTTTGGTTCCATGCATGCAGTGGTTTTAAGCTTGCTTCCAGGTCATCGTCTTCCCCTATTTGGCCGCTTGTGTAGAACAAGAATTATACTTATGGGAGCTCTTAGCTTTTTTGGACTTGTCCAATTTCAGGCCAAATTGGCCAATCATTAGCTTTGTTGATCACGTGTTGTAGGCAGGGCATTACTGTTGCAGTCTTGAAGACAAAGCCCGGAGGGGAGCACTGGAGAGGTGGCACGGGACCATCAACAGGGACTTCAACATGTAAGCAATATATATTTTCATATTTTTAGAATAATTTTAGCCAGAAAAAGTCATTTTAATGAGATTAGAAGATGCTTTTATTGGGCAAATCCCTGGAGTGTGCAACTCTGTCTAGAGATTGCAGCTAAACTTTGGAGATCCCAGCAGGTGGACACCAATGCAACTCCCTTTAATGCCGAAAGGATCAATCGGTTTGTAAACAGTATTGAAGACGGTTCAGAAGACGATGGAAACCAGCGGCGCAGTGATGGTAAAAATAATATTTTTCAAAGAGAATTGTACAGAAAAAAATAAAACAGTTTGTGCTTTGAGTGTCAACCCTTAAGGAAAATGCCATGACCATGGCGCAGGTTCAGTGTATATACAATATGGAGGCAGCAGAGTATGCACACCGGGAATTCAAGGTTGTTAAAAAAAAGTTTACAGAATGCACTTGACATTTAAAAATAGACTCCGAGAAGAAGGAAAATAAGTGGAAAGATGAAAGCTGGAAATACAGAGAAAACACTAGATGGATAATTTTGCTTTGCCTGACCTACGTTAGTAGCTGAAGAGATTATTGATGGACAGGCAGATATTATAAAAGAAATTCTTCAGGAAGTTGACACATTAAAAAATTGTAACAAAGCAGAAAAAATACTGATAATCCACAAAATGTAAGTTTCCACCCACTATGAGTTCTGCGAATTGGTGTAAATTTATACACACCTGGACCCATTGAACCGTAAGAAGCACGCAAAAGGGCCGTTGTCCACCACAGAACCGACTCCCTTGCCTCCACAATTTTAATCTTCATGTATTGATTAAACAAGATTTTTTTTGACCGGAAATCAGAGTGCCACCCCTTCACTTCTTCTCTTGGATTTCTAGATTTATACAGTAGTGCTTCGAGTCATGGCATAAAAGAGTTAAAAGTGATTGTCTTAAATAATAAAGCCGTTGCTCCAGTGGTCCTTCCTTGCTGCAATCACATCACACACATCTGCATGACCAGCAATTACTGGTGTGGATATATGGCACAAGACTGGAGGTCAATGATTGGTTGCAATGGTAACATGGATAAACATGACATCATCACTGCAGGGAAGTAAATGTGGACTGATGATGACCACTGGAGCAACTGCTGAAGCTGTTGAGAACTGGACACCTATTAGGAGTTTGTCAGGACTCTGAACATTTTTTACCTTTTTGTGCATTACTGCCCTTTTCCAAGATGGCGTCTTTGGTCTCATGTGCACTGTGTCTTCCTGCTATAAAACTCCATCCCAGCCTTCAGTCTGTGCTAAAGTATTCTGCCTTGCATCCAGCTCCTGACTCTGGTGACTCCCTGGCTATATACCTGCTCCTGTGAACCTGTGTGGTGATCCTGCTACTCTGCTCTGAGTTCCTGCTGCATACACCAGTTCCAGTAATCCTCCTTCATCTGCTGCTCGTGTTTACTTCCATCTGCATTTGCTGGACATGTAAGCTGTTTCTGTGCTGCAAGAACCTGAGACTATTACCCAGACCTCCCTGGTTGAGCTAAGATATTATTTGAACTGCCTTATATGCATATCTATCTGTGTTTTGGACTAAGCAAGGACTTATTCGTGTCAAGTATCCTCAAGAATAATTGTGCTTCATAGACTTTCTTCGTGATTGCATTTTCCTCTGAAGTTTCCTATAGACTGCTGAGCTGCATTTGATATTTGCACCAAGTGTTGTGGACTTGAGTTTCTCTCTGCACCTATTTGAATCACTGTGTGATAATATAGACTTTACCACTTATAAAACTGTATCCTGTAGTTGTCTTGTTCCATGCAAAGAGTCTCCTGAGTTATCCCCTATAATTATTACAGAGTTTTTTATTATGGTATTTTAGCAGCATTTCTGCCGTTAGCACAATTTTCTAAAATTCTGACATCTTACCTCAATTTATGGAATTTCAAGATGTATTTAGGCACCATTAGGGGGAGCTCACTACATATAGATGTGCAAATCTAGTATTTCCATATAGTATGCAGCGAACACCTCCTTTTGGCTTAACACAGGTATTATTCAACCGCCTAGGCTCTAGAGCCAGGACTTGCTCCCCTTCTTTATGGTCAATGCTCTTTGCTTTTGTTCATGTTGGATTTTACTAGTTGCCCTGTACAGTCCAGTGACATCACCACCCAGGGCCTTTTAAGGCTGACTCAGACACCCATGTGTATATGCTTATTGAACAAGCTTTATGCCTTGGAGTTTTTTAATCATCTCTGCAAACTTCAGTTTGTTTTCACAATATGCACTAACTTCCTGGCTTAGATCTGCAACTAACCCTTTGTGTGTTGTCATCATTAAAAAAACTCTTCTCTGGACTTGTTCACACGGCAAACACTGCTGCAATAGAGTGAATTATGTCTGCAGCCAAGTTTTTCTATTCATCACTTTTACCACCAAATATTAATTTGTCTGCTGTTCAACTGTTTGCTATGCTTACAGCAGAGAAATTCTTCTCTGGACTTGCTCACGCTACAAACGCTGCAGCAGCAGAGTGTATTATCTCTGCAACCAAGTTTTTTGGTTCATCACTTATACCAGCATCTATTCATTTGTCTGCTTTTCAACCATTTGTCTGCTGTAAGTATAGCAACCTCTTCTCTAGACTAGTTCACATGATAAAAACTGCTGCAGCAGAGTGTATCATCACTGCAGCAAAGTTTTTCTATTCAACACATTTACCAGCAACTATTCATTTCTCTGCTGATCAACCTCTTGCCTGCTGTAAGCATAACAAACTCTTCTCTGGACATGTTCACACTACAAACACTGCTGCAGCAAAGTGATTCATGTCTGCAACTCTATTTTGTTTCTATTTATCACTTTTACCAACAACTATTCATTTGTCTGCTGATCAGTCATTTGTCTGCTTTAAGTATAACAAACTCTTCTCTGGACTTGTTCCCACTAAAAACGCTGCTGCAAGTCCTAAACTGTATGTCTTTCTTTGCTCTGTGTATTCCAGTATATCTTGCTCTCCTTCCCGGCCTCTTTTGGTCTGTGATATTCAAGATGACCTGCAGCATAGATAATTCAACCTTATAATGTGAGCCCATAACAAAGAGGAAGGTGTGCATTGCATGTCTCTCTCCAACCAGGGACCCAATAGCAATTGCAGGGTCATTCTCAGTGCTAATTATGCATTTGCCTTGGATGTGTTGCCTCCATCGTGTATCATACTGAGCAACTCAACACGGGTCAGATTGCGCCAGTGCTAACAATGTATTGGAATGGGGTTCACCTACACCATCTCGAAAGCCATAAAAACCTCCTATAAAAAGTGCTTTTTCCATTCTAGCCACTTGAGGGTCGGAGGGTTTCCTGACTATCAGATGCTGGCTGCGCCGGTTGCTGGCAGATATAATAGTCTCCATCTCCTCGGTGCACTCTCCGCTCCCTCTCCACATATGTGATGAATTAAAACAAATCTTAAATTTCACTTTATAATACCATAAACAGCGCAGAAAAAAAGAGAACAGTAAATATTTTTGCCATAAAAGCTGTATGCGCCTCGATCATTTTTCATGGCTCTTTATGTTTTGTCGCTTCATTACCTGAGACATTCTCTGCTCACAGTTAAGTGCATCCGTAATATACAGTTTGTATTTGTCCTCAGAAGCTCCTGAATTCTCTTCGGCTTGGAAAACCCTGCGAAAGATGGCGGCGTCCTCATTACTGCTGAAGGCGCTGTTAATGAATCGCTCCATCAGAATGCATTAGGTCCTTTTATACATTTTTTTTAAACTTGAAAAGCTTTTTTTGACGGTAACTTTACACCGATTGGGACAATTTAAAATGGAGAAAAACGATGTTAATTAAATTGTTCAGATCACATATTTCTAAACAGGGGTGAAAAATAGAACAGAAATATCTATGCCGTGTCTGTTTCATCGAGACTACCACAATATAAAATAGGGGCCAACTATGGGCCCTCATGCACAATACCATGTGTGACCCCTTCTCCATGGAAACCTCCTTTATGCTGCAAATTAGTGAGGGTGACCAAAGTAGAACCCCCACTTATGTATTGATGTATTCAAAAGATAAGCAAGCTATCAATGTCAAATTTACTGACAACCCCTTTAATGGGGACATCGTTGGACATCAAGGGTAAAGAAGGGGTAAATAATAACAATCCTGGTGGTCTAGAACAGAAAAGTGGTTAATGGTAACAACCTTGGTCATCTAGACCAGTAAAAACGGAAATTAAATCAGCCTTGGTTGTCTAGAGCAAAAAAGGCCATATTCTTGCTAGTCTATGGCTGAAAAAGTGGTTAATAAAAACATCTCTGGTGGTCTGGATCAGTGAAGAGTTAATGGTGAAACCCCCTGTAACATGGGTGGGTGTGGACTCACTGCAGCACTGGATGGGCCTACCCTGGAGGGGCATAACCAAGTAACTACCTGCTCTTCACTAGAGCCTCTGATGTGAGGATAAGCTTGGTCGCAGGTTGTCACCAGGTGCCTATCCAGAGCAGTTCCTGGACCTACAGCAGCTAACCTGTATGAGGTACAGGTGGACGAAGGCAAAGAAGTGGTCAGACAATCCGAGATCAGGGTAGGCAGCACAGGGTCAATATACGTAGCCAAGGTCAGGAGCAAAGAAATCAAGAAAACTGTAAATGAGTCAGATCAATAGCAGAAGAAACAGAAGGAATATGCAGCAAGAGGCAGCTCAGCAAAATGACTTGAGACTGGGAAGAGCAGAGCAGTGACCATAGTGAGTAGGGCAGCAATTACTGCCCTTGCAACTCACCGGAGAGACACCCCTTATAATTTAGAGCAGTAAAAAGGTTTATATTTACATCACTGGTGGACAAAGACAACAGAGTGGTTCACAGTGACACGCTGATAACTTCCTGCTATGCTAGAGCATTGAGATTGTTAATGATACCTTCTCTGATTAACTACAACAGGCTCGGTAGTAAAGGGATTAATAATGATGTCTTTGGTGATGTACGTGAAGGGGTTTATGGTTACATTCTTGGTGATGTAGGTGATTTAAGTGGTTAATGATAACATTCCTGGTGGACTGCTGTAAATCCTGATTTGTGATTATTTTATCAATGGGACAACTTTATAAATAAAGTCAGTAAAGTTACTAAAGTTGCATGTGTGACAACTGTATGAGGACAGGGGAAAACAGGCCTCACTGGCTTTCTCTAGGAATGTGAAGGGGGAGAAAGACTCTCAGGGTTTTTTTAAATGTGTGGATTGGAAAAGCAGGACACAGGCTTTCTGTTGGACTCACAGGTTGTGCCTATATTTGGGAGAGGAATGAAGCACTCACTGGCTTTCTCTATGAATGGCCAGAGAGAGCAAGACTCACAAGCTTTCTCTATGAGTGAGAGGGTAAGCAGGACTCATAGGCTTTCTCTATTAGTGGACAGTGGAATCAGGACTCACAAGCTTTCTCTATGAGTGGGCAAGAGAATCAGAAACCACAGACTTTGTACATGTGTGAGCAGATGAAGCAGGAATCACAGGCTGTCTTTTTGAGTGGGAGGGATAAACAGGACTCTCAGGCTTTCTCTATGAGTGGACAGAGAAAGCAGAACTCACAGGTTTTTTTTCAGGACTCATAGGCTTTCTGTAGGACTCACAAAGCTTGCTCTATGCGTGGGAGAATGAAGCAGGACTTGCTTGATTTCTCAATCAGTGGACAGGGGAATCAGGACTCACTGGCTCTCTCTATAAGTGTGTGGAGGAAGTAGGACTCATTGGCTTTTTCTAGGAATGGGAAGAGGAAGCAGGACTCATAAGCTTTCTCTATGAGTGGGAGGGTGAAGCAGGACTCTCAGGCTTTCTTTAAGAGTGGGCGGGTGAACTAGGACTCACAGGCTTTCTCAATGAGTGGGAGGGGAAGTAGGAATTACAGGCTTTCTCCATGAGTGGGAGGGGAAGTAGTTATTAGAGATGAGTGGTGTTCGAGTCGAACTGTTCGCCAATTTCAAATTTGAGCTGTTTTGGGCGGTGATCGAGTCGTTCGACGAACCCGAACAATTTGCTTAAAATTCGGCTGTTCGAGTTTCTGTTCGATAACTGTTTGTTCACCAAAAGCCTAGCTTGATTTGCACATTAAAACTGTTTATCATTGTTAATAGACTGTTTCAGTGTATAGTGGGCGGGGGATAGATCTGTGCTGAAATAACGCCGATCTCCATTCTTTTTTCTTTCCCGCATTTACAGTCTCTTAGCCTATCAGCAGTGCGCACACACACAACAATGTGCATGTGATGCACACAAGCAAGGGCATGTGTCATTGGCTGTGTATGTCACATGTCCTTGCCCTATAAGAACCAGCCATTTGCCCCGTCGCCACCATTTCCTCACTGCTGCAGCTTAGTGTTAGACGGCACCGCTGCTGCTGTGGGCGCTATACAGACTAAGAGTGTTTTTTTGGAGCAAATTGTCAGAGAGATAGGTTTAGGGAGTTGGGAGGAGACAGGACTAGTTGTAATATCAGCCCTTTTCAGGATAGGTTACAGCAGTTCATAGCACTGTTTGCCAGGCAGGTCTGAGCCAGCGCTGTGCAAGTGTTTGTCACAGCATTTGGAGTAATCTAGCTCAGCCAATCCTTTTGGGCTAGTAGCATTGTCTGATAGTCAGCAGAGTAGCCTGCCTGTGAAGCTAGCTACACCGCCTGTGTATCTCAATTTTTACTGCATCTAACCCAGTAAATGGTTTTGAGGTTTTCGGCTTAGTAGCAGTGTTTGCACGTCAGCAGAGTAGCCCGCCTGTGAAGCCAGCTACACCGCCTGTGTATCTCAATTTTCACTGCATCTAGTCCAGTTAATAGTTTTGGGCCTAGGAGCAGTGTCTGCACCTCAGCAGAGTAGCCCGCCTGTGAAACTAACTATACCGCCTGTGTATCTCTATTTTCACAGCATCTAATCCAGTTAATAGTTCTGGGCCTAGTACCACAGTTTGGCCACTCAGTTCTGCTCGGTTTTCATCCATCAGTTGTTGTGCCAACAACTACAGATACAGAGTTGCCAATTAGTTAAGCACTAAAATGAGTGGCAAAAGGCCTGCTGCTGGTGGAATGGGGAATAGGCGTGTTGGAGAGGGAAAAAAAGGTTGTGTCCGTGGGGTAGGTGGTAAAGCAACAGTAACATCTGCAGAAGAAAGACCATCTTCCAGCCAAAGTAAGGTGTCTACTTCTTTTCGTGGACAATCTGATATGATCCCTTTCTTACGACCATCGCTACAAGCATCACCAAAAATTCCAGATGAGGCACAAAAACAGCAGGTGCTTGAATGGATATCAAGTGCTCGTTCAAGTGGGCTCTCTTCCATGTCAACTTCAACATCACAACTACTCCAGTCCTCAGAGTTGTCACCCCAATCGCACTTGCTTCCTCACAGCTCCCAAGTCTCCAGCTGCCCGTCTGAGCATAGGGTAACACACATGGTTGAGTCTGTAAAGCTGTTTACATATACTATAGACTGGGAATCAGAGGTCTGCTCCAGAGCTTCTGTGAATCCAGACGAGGAAATGATCTGCACTGATGCCCAGAATCTTTGTGAGTCGGATCCAGGCCCAGATGAAGAAGGTTCTGAGCATAATGTAGACCCTCGCTCCCAAACTGTAACTCCTGTTGGTGGAGACAATGAGGCAGATGATGATGAGACTGAGATACCTGATTGGAACGAAAACTTGACTTTTCGGTCAGGGCAGGAAGAGGTTGGCTCTGAGGACGATGGGTGTGAGAACACACAGGATGATGATGACGAGGTTGTAGACCCCACTTACTGTCAACCCCCAGTCCGCCAGTCCATGAGGTCAGCAGAGGAGGTGGAGGAGGATGCTATTGACGAGTCTGACGACGAGGTAACGGTGCACCTTCCTGGACAGAGACGGAGTACCGGAAGCACGTCAACAACTGCATCCTCAACCCCAACTGTGCCTCAGACCAGAAGTCGTGGTGGCTGTTCAGGTCGTACGGGCTCTCAGCCTTGCATAACCTGGGCATTTTTTGACATTGCAAAGGATGACCTGACTCATGTTGTCTGTAAGATTTGTCAACAAAATCTCAGTAGAGGCCAAAAAATCACTAGCTTGAGTACTTCATGCATGAACCGTCACATGGATATGAGGCATAAGTTGCAGTGGGAAGCTCACTGTGCTACAATGCGGCCTAGTGGGCCGGGTCAACCACCGTCTGCCCCATCAAGTGCATCCGCATCCTCTTCATCCTCTGTGACTGTGGGGACAGCAGTCGCACTTGGTTTTGGATGCAGACCTTCCACCTCTTTACCCGCAACAGCCAGTGTGATTGGCAGGTCGTCAGGACATTTGCAAGTGGAAACACCTGCTGGTGTTGAGCGCTCTCCGACATTGACACCACATTTTGATCAAGGCAACATAACATCTCCGCCTGCACCTTCCTCACAGACCAGCAGTTTGCCGGGGACACCCTACTCAACTCCGTCTAAGCACGGCAGCCAGCCCTCAGTCCATTAGATGTGGACAAGTAAAAGACCATTTCCTCCTAGCCATGACAAAGCTAAGAGGTTGAATTTCTCCATCTGCAAGCTGTTGGCTACAGAAATGCAGCTTTTCCGCCTGGTGGACACAGAGGATTTTCGAGACCTTATGTCCGTCGCAGTGCCCCAGTACCAGATGCCCAGTCGCCACTACTTCTCAAAGAAAGCTGTGCCTGCGCTACACCAGCATGTCGCACACAACATCACCGCTTCACCACAGACACTTGGACGAGTAGACATGAACAGGGGCGTTACATGTCGGTGACTGGGCACTGGGTAACTACGGCGACATCAGGAGAAGGGGCTGCTGTCGAAGTCTTGCCGTCCCCACGAGTTGCTTGTCGATCCTCTGCATCTAGAAGTTCCTCCACTGCTTCTGCCTCCTCAACCTCCTCTTGGTCCTCCACCTGCACCCAAAGCCTGTCTGGTAATGCCACCCGCGTTGTAACTGCGCAGAAGGAATCCTGCACACCTCCTCACTATGCTGTCACCAGGGCTCAACGGCATCAGACAGTGTTTACATTGAAATGTCTGGGAAATATGAGTCACACAGCTGAGGAGTTGTGGTCAGCTCTGGAGACCGAGTTCCATCAATGGTTGTCTCCACTCAACCTGCAGCCAGGGAAGGCTGTGTGCGACAATGCTGCAAACCTGGGTTCGGCCCTTCACCGGGGCAATGTCACACAGGTGCCTTGTATGGCTCACGTTTTCAACCTGGTTGTCCAGCAATTTTTATCCCACTATCCCGGACTAGATGGGCTTCTGCAGAGGGCACGGTCGCTGTGTGCTTACTTCCGCCGTTCGCATCCTGCAGCTTGACAACTTGCATCTATACAGAAGTCGTTGGGCCTGCCAGTTCACCGGCTGAAATGCGATGTGCACACACGGTGGAATTCAACTATGCACATGTTGACGAGCCCTGGTCCAATACGTTATGACGTATAGCCTCAAGAGGTGGGGCAAATCACGCTGCAGGAGTGGTCTCAGATCAGGGACCTATGTACCCTTCTGCACAGTTTTGAAATAGCAACGAAGATGTTTAGTGCTGACAATGCCATTATCAGCATGACCATTCCGGTGATTTACATGCTGTAAGCACACCTTACACAGTGTCCGGAATAGGTGGTGTAACAAGAGGAGGAGGAGGAGGAACAGGAGAAGTCATATGCGGACGGCATCATATCTCCAAGGTCAAGAAGGTTGGCAGCACCAAGGCGGCTGGCATTGGAGGCTGGGGGAGAGGGATTACTGAGGGCGCATGGTAGCAGCCAAACTGTTGAGGAAGGTGCAGGAGGCGAGGAAGAAGTGGAGGACGAACTGGCGCTGGGCATGGAAGACTCATCAGATGAGGGAGACCTTGATCAAATTTCTGTTGTGCGAGGTTGGGGGGAGAGGACAGACGAAGGAAGCATGATTCTCACCTCGCCACCACCAAGACAACAAGGACTTGGTCCTCCTGGATGCGCAAGACACATGAGTGCCTTCTTGCTGCACTACCTGCAACATGACCCTCGGATTGTCAGAATCCGAAGTAATGCCAACTACTGGGTTGCCACACTCTTAGATCCCCGGTACAAAAGCAAATTTGGCGAAATAATTCCTGCCATAGAAAGGGATTCACGCATGCCGGAGTGTTAGCAGAGACTGTTACAGAATCTAACATCTGCTTTTCCACAAAACACCAGTGGTGCACGTAGTAAATCTCTGAGTTTTCACTTGCCAACCGTGGGACTATCGAGTCATCACTCTAACCGTAACAGTAACATCGTATCTGGTGGTAACAGCAATTTTTTCCAATCGTTTCAAGATTTTTTTAGACCATCCTTTGCAAGGCCACAGGAGATAAGAAGTCTGATGCACAGCCAACACCTAGAGAGGATGGTACAAGAGTATCTCCAAGTTAACATCGATGCCATGACTGTGGAACTGGACCCTTGCTCATTTTGGGCTTCCAATCTTGAAAAATGGCCTGAGCTCGCCACTCACACCTTGGAGATCTTGTCGTGCCCGCAGCCAGCGTTCTCTCTGAATGTGTGTTCAGCGCTGCTGGTGGTGTGCTGACAGATAAGCGCACGCGGCTGTCCAGTGACAATGTAGACAGACTAACGTTCATCAAGATGAACAAATCCTGGATCCGCAAGGACTTTTCTACCCCTGTGTCATCTTGGGGAGACTAAAAGCTTGATGATTTTTGAAAATCACCTCACCAACCGTTTTAAAAAACTCTGGCGAAATTGATGCCACTTAAGTGGTGTCTGTGGCAGATTTTTTTTTAAAAATGGAGACTCTTTTATTTAGTCCCCTTGCTGAGTTTTACATGAAGTTGCCATCGTCAATTCCAGGTGGGTGGGGTTGTCTGCAGAGTTGTTTACTCATACTATGGCCTGGGATTCAGAGGTATGCTCCAAAGCTCCAAAGTAGCCCAGCCACCCACCGCCTGTTTACCTATATAGTACTATTTTTAATGGCATCTGGCCCAGGAAATCCTTTTGGGACTAGTAGAATTTAGTGCTACTTAGCAGCGCACCCCACCCATGAAGCAAGCTACACCGTCTGTTTACTTAACTTCTATTTTATAACGGCATCTAGCCCAGGAAATCCTTTTGGGCCTAGTAGAATTTGGTGCTACTCAGCAGCGTACCCCACCCATGAAGCAAGCTACACCGCCTGTTTACCTAACTACTATTTTGTAACGGCATCTAGCCCGGGAAATCCTTTAGGGCCTAGTAGAATTTAGTGCTACTCAGCAGCGTAGTCCACCCATGAAGCAAGCTACACCACCTGTTTACCTATCTACTATTTTGTAACAGCATCTGGCCCAGGAAATCCTTTTGGGCCTAGTAGCAATTTCTGCTACTCAGCAGAGTACCCCACCCATGAAGCAAGCTACACCGCCTTCTTTCTTTCTTTCTCAATCTAACCCCTCAGCTCTGGGGTGTCCACTCTCCCTCCAGCTCTCTCCTTCTCACAGGTGGACTACCACGTGTTTTCACACTGTGGCGAATCTTTTGGGCCCAGGCATAAGAAGTCGTCGAGGTAATGGATCATATGTGCCGCCTTACAAACGTCCATGACGACACATTCGAGGAGGCAACTAAAAGCCTCAAATAGTGAGCAGGATATGGAGCACCCCATGGGCAAACAGCGATCTATGTAGTATGCTCCTTCACAGAAGCAGCCCAATGGGAGGACACTATTCGGAGGCACAGGTAGTAACCGGAACGCCCTCTCAATGTCTGTTTTGGCCATTAGGGTGCCCCTTACCAACTTCTTGACCCGCCTGATTGCCTCGTCAAAGGAGGTACAGTACATAGTACTGTACTTGGTTCCGCATCGATGTTGTCGTTTACTGACCAGCCCCTTGGATATGACAAATGGTGGATTAGTCTGAATGTATTGGGTTCATTTTTTGGCACAACTCCCAACGGGGGTGCCACTACGTCTTCTAAGGAAAGTGTTCTGAATGGACCCGCCGACATTCTACCTAAAGATATTTCTTTTTTTCTTTTTTTTGTCAAGACGTCTGGGTGTTGGTAGAGTGAGTTTAGATTTTTACTCCAGCCTTTTTTGATTTTAGAAGGGCATGAAATGCCTATATCTGTGTCTCCTCCTCCTTTTACTCCTCCACCTCTATTCTTTTCGCATGACTATATGTAGTTGTGACTTTTCCATGTGTTTGTTGTGTCTTCTGAGCAGTTTGTCAGCTTTTGGACACCTTTTAAGGTGTTTTCTATGTGTTTTTCATGTGTTTGTATGTGTTTGTGTTTGCCTGCCATTGGTTTCAATGGGGTTCGACGGTGTTCGAACCCCATTGAAACTCCCAGAACTCCCAGACTTTATAAGCAAGTCGAACATTCGACGAACAGTTCGTCGAACACGTCACTGTTCGACGAACAGAACCGAACCCGAACACTAGGGAGGTGGCTCATCTCTAGTAGTTATCACAGGCTTTCACCATGAGTGGGAGGGGAAGCACGACTTACAGGTTTTCTCTGTGAATAGGAGGCTTAAGCAGGACTCACAGGCTTACTCCATGAGTAGGTGGTGGAAGCAGAGCTCACTGCTTTCTCTATGAGTAGGAGGGTGAAGCAGGCTTTCTCTATAAGTGGAAGGAGGAAGCAGGACTCACAGGTTGCTCTATCAGTGAGCAGGGCTTCGAAGCAAGATTCACAGGCTTTTTGCAGGACTCATATGCTTTCTGTAGGACTCACAGGCTTTCTCTATGTGTTGTAGGGTGAAGCAGGACTTGCAGGCTTTCTTTATGAGAGGGAAGGTTTAGCAGGATTCACAGGCTTTCCTTATGAGCGGGAGGGTTACCAGGACTTGCAGGATTTCTCTATGGGTCGGTAGGAGAAGCAGAACTCCCAGACTTTATAAGTAAGTGATCAATGGAAGCAGGACTCAAAGGCTTTCTCTATGAGTGGGTGGTGGAAGCAGGACTCAAATGCTCTCTTTATGAGTGGGTTGGGGAAGTAGGACTCACTGGCTCTCTCTATGTGGAGGAGGAATCAGGACTCACAGGCTTTCTCTAAGAATGGACAGGGGAAGGAGGACTCACAGGCTTTCTGCAGGACTCACACTCTTTCAGTCCTAATAACAAGAGTTTCTTACATGAAAATATTGCACTATATAAAATATACCTATGTGCACTCAACTCCCTTTGTATCCTGCACTGCATACAGCTAGACCTGAGACAGAAATGATGCAATGTGTTGTGCAAGAATTCAAATCCATCAATAAGAGCTGTCCCACTTCTGAGACGCTGCTGTAGTCGTAGCATTGCCTTTAGATTTTGGAATACCCCTTTAAGCCATGCTTCCTTGCCAACCTTAGAATTAACATGGCAGAAAAACAGTTTTATTAAAAGCTTCACACATCAATATACTGAAACAAATCTGGCTGCCATTTGATACACACCAATTTATTTGATCTGCCTTGGAAAGTTGGCGCATTAGTAAAAATTGGTATTGATCAGACCTCCAATTTATTATAGTTTTCAATTATAATGTTTAAACTAAAAACCCGTCCTATTATCGAGGTGCTTTACAATCCATCATAAATTTCAGGTCCGTAAGTGGATTATATTAACCAAAAAAGGTACTCAGCACCGCTGCCAAGTCCTTGTTAAAATATCAAACCCGAGGAGCGCACGGTATATCAGAGTCTGAAAATCTCATCGCGTCTCCTAATATTTTACATGGTTGATACAAGAGCCATTTATAAGACCGAGGGAAATGTTACTTAGGCTTCAGTATTCAATCAGCCATTCAGGTGCAATGATATAAACTGAATAGCAATGATGAAGAAGGGTGGATCAATGCGGAGGATTTGCAGGTGATATATATATAAGAAGACATTTAGCATTTCTTACCCAGGACCGCATTGTAAATTACGGGCTGGCGGTGAATGGCTCTAAAGGAAATGTACAGTGCTGTGTTTGTAGTGTGCAAAGGAGCTGTGAATATCTGATCAAGACATAAAAAAGAGATCACAAGTGCCAGACACATGCTGAATAGATCAAGGGATTTAAAACTATTCCTTTCACACCAGAAAAATGGGAAAGGAAAGCAGAAAGAGATCATCTCGGAACGTTCACTTATTTCTTGCTTTTTCATTTATAGGAAAACCAACATAAAAGTAGAACACACATACATAAGTCATCATAAAAAGCACAGCAACACTAGAAACATCATAGGAACAAACCGAAAAGGTCAAAAGACTGAAAGTAAAGAAACGAGATTTATCATTTGCTCCATTTCATCCCCTGTTTTGCACTTAGTGTGAACTACAAAACGAGTGAGAATAACTACTATAATACTGCCCCTATGTACAAGAATATAACTATTATACTGCCCCTATGTACAAGAATATACAGTAACTATATAATACTGCTCCTATATACAAGAATATCACTACTATTATACTGCTCCTATGTACAAGAATATAACTACTATAATACTGCTCCTATATACAAGAATATAACTACTATAATACTGCTCCTATGTACATGAATATAACTACTATAATACTGCTCCTATGTACAAGAATATAACTACTATAATACTGCCCCTATATACAAGAATATAACTACAATAATACTGCTCCTATGTACAAGAATATAACTACTATAATATTGCCCCTATGTACAAGAATATAACTACTATAATACTGCTCCTATGTACAAGAATATAACTACTATAATATTGCCCCTATGTACAAGAATATAACTGCTATAATACTGCCCCTATGTACAAGAATATAACTACTATTATACTGCCCCTATGTACAAGAATATAACTACTATAATACTGCCCCTATGTACAAGAATATAACTACAATACTGCTCCTATGTATAAGAATATAACTACTATATTTTCTTTCTCGATCCCTGAATCTTTCATTTCCGTGTACACTTTTCCCTCCTCTTAGGTATACTCACCTACAGCAGGACCAGGCTCCGGTGGACGCTCTGATATGATATGAGCCCTTGCAGTGATTGACGTCTCTAATCATCTTATATTGGTTTGGCATTTAGTCATAGAGCTCATAGAAGCTTACAGCGCCATGTTTACAAAGGTGAACGGATAACAGGATGAACGCTGCTGAAAAGATCAGAAATGACAAGATCACATGTACAGAATGAAGAGTCTAATTTAATTGTCCCTCTGGTCTCATCGGGGATTATCCTCCTTCATAACATTTACGGTTCTATCTTTGGCCCCTTTAAATTTTGGCATCTGTCGCCTTTTTAACTCATTGTAGCTGTTGGGGATCGATCCGGGGTGATCATCCTGAACCCTTAGATTTTCATCTGGCACAATATTTTGGAGGTGCAAGTTTCCCTAGAGGCAGGGTTTAGTATCTATTATGGTCAGAGCATTCTGCTGCAGCCAGTTGCCTAACAGCCAGACCAAGTTTTGTACAAAAATGTGGAAACTACCTGATGATTTGTTTTATATATTTTTTGCAGTTCTTTATGGTGATAATACATAGGACAGATATAAAAAAAAAAATATTTTTCTCATTTCAGGTGCATTGAAGCTTCTTTGATTGTGTTGCCGTCGCTGGCCGTGTTTGTTATGATTGCAGCTGATTATAAATCATTATTAAGGTTTCCTTCACTCCCCATTAGCAGGAAGTTTGTCACCTTGCAGTCATTTAACATTTACAAATAAGTAATTAACATCCCGACTTAATGTGCTCATTTGTATTGCTTTGGGGGTGGGGGGGGGGTACATACTTAACCTCTGAGTTTCCAATTTCTTAGCAAGTGGATATAACACATTTTGTCAATGAAATCAGATGGAGTCTGAGAGGCCCGATTTCCATGTTGATGAGGTTCCTGTTTATTGCGGCTGTTGACTCAGCAAAGACAATGGGTGTTAAATAATAAAGTAGCGAGGAGCAGGAAATGTGACAATTTAAAATTTAATGACAGAGAAAGGATTCGTGAAATGTTAGGCTTGGAGGAGCAGCATATGGCTTCGCAATTCGTTTCTTCTGTGTTTTGGGATTTTAAGGCCATTACTAGACCTGAGCGTTTCCCTCGGGAGGACCATTACCCATCAAAGATCATCTTCATCAGGAATTGCCCCCGAAATTCAAAAATGCTATAACTTTTATTCCACACGTCTAAGAAAACCTGGGAGCCCACTATGGCAGCCAATACTGATTCCACAAGGATGGCCACAGCCACTAGACCTCGAGGAGGAAGAAAATAATTGTGCAACCATGTAAGAATTGTGACGGGAGTGGTGGAACCAAAGCGCTGTGGTCCAAGGAGAGCCTGGAGGTGTGTGACTGGGTGAGCATCTGACTTTTCACTAGAGCATCTGAGGGTGGGGTCAGACTTGGCTCCCGATGGACACGAGGTGCTACTCCAGGACAGACCTTGGACACACGGCAGTTGACCCCCAAGGGACAGGTAGCTGGTAGGAGAGTATAGCTGATACAGGCAGGCATGGCAGGAACACAGGAACCACAGATGCTCACGAGCATGGCTGCTATACAGATAGGCACTGGCAAGTGCGGGTTGCTCTGGCTGGTATACAGATAGGCACTGGTAGGTGCGGGCTGGTCTGGCTGGTATACAGATAAGCATTGGGAGGTGTGGGCTGGTTCAGCTGCTATACAGATAGGCACTTGCAGATGCGGGTTGGTCTGGCTAGTATACAGAAAGGCACTGGCAGGTGCGGGTTGGTCTGACTCGTATACAGCTAGGCATTGGCAGGTGCAGGCAGGTCCAGTTGGTATACAGACAGGCATTAGCAGGTGCAGACTTGTCTGGCTGATGTACAGTTAAGCATTGGTAGGGGTGGGTTTGTTCAGCTGGTATACAGATGAGCTCTGGCAGGTGCGGACTGGTTTGGCTGGTATACAGATAAGCAATTGTAGGTGCGGGCTGGTACGGCTGAAATTTAGAGAAATAAGGCAAGTACGGGCAGACAAGTATTGGACAGGTAGACTGACTGGTCCGCACTGGGGACCTGACAACTAGCAAGCGTGCAAGGGCTAAATTGCACCTCCATTCAGGTGGAGGTGCCTTAAATAATATGTGTCTACCAGCCATTGCCTGGAGACACTTTAGGACTGTGAGCACAATTCCTTTAAGAAGGAGGGAGTGCACGCACACCCAAAGTACAGTGCCTGGGGATCTGCACGCAATGTGTTGACCACGGACAGCATCTGGATCAGGATGAGGGCTGTGGCACTGAGTGAGTCGGTGTCTCTGCTGGGGGTGTGGAGAAGCATGCAGGGACACCGGCGATACAATAATTAGTATATATTCTCATCATAAAAGGTGATAGAGAGATATATGGATGACTCTAATAACATGCACAAAGCTTTAGTCACTCTTTTTAGGCAATGTTTTCATTTTGTTCTTATAGGAATATGCAGCTTGTCGATTCAGGCTGAAGGCAGCAAACCACAAAGGAACACATATAGAAACAAGAAGTAAAGAAACACATGTGAAACAAACCAATATGTGATACTCATTAGATTCCTCCTGGTGCCCCTCTGCCATTCTGCTGATGACAGCTTTCCACCCCCTTGTCATTCTCTCCAGCTTCATCAGGTCATCACATAGAATGGCTCCAACAGTCGTGTAGGACATCCCAGAGGTGCTGGGCACTTATTGATGCTTTGCCTTCACTCTGCGTCCAACTGATCCCAAATTATCTCAATTAGGTTGAGGTCGGGTAATTATGGAGGCCATTTAATCTGATGCGGTCTCCATCCATTTCCTTATGGACGTGTCTTATGAGTCATCATCCTGTTGTGACATAAGTGATGGCCCCATTAAGTGCAAACCAGATAACATGGTGATCTGTTGTGAATCTGCTTTTGGGCTCCTTCTGGTGGTGGCTAGTGGTACTGGTGACTCGGGTGTGTTTTCTTTCTCAGTTCACCTGTTTTCATCAGTAGTGGGGAGTTCCTATTTATTCCTGCTCTTCAGTCATTGCCTTGCCGGCCATCAATGTAACCAGAGCCTTTCTGTTGCATGTTCCTGCTCCTAGACTACTGATCAGCTAAGTTGGACTCTTAGTCCTAAGTTTGTTTGCATTTTTTGTTCCAGTTTACAGTTATATCATTCTCTGTAGCTGGAAGCTCTTGTGGGCTGAAATTACCACTCCGGTGTCATGAGTTGACACATGAGTCTTAAAGTAATTTCAGGATGGTATTTTAAAAGGGTTTTCAGCTGACCGTGCAGTTCCCTTTTGTATCTTTCTACTATCTAGTAAGCGGACCTCGCTTTGCTGAACCTACCTTCATACTGCGTATGTCTTTTCCTCTGAACTCACCGTCAATATATGTGGGGGGCTTCTGTCTCCTTTTCGGGGGAATTTCCCTAGAGGTAAGCCAGGTCTGTTTTTTCCTCTACTAGGGTTAGTTAGTCCTCCGGCTGGCGAGAGACGTCTAGGGATAAAACTTAGGCACGCCCCCCGGCCACTATTAGTTGTGTGGTAGGTTTAGCTCACGGTCAGCTCGAGATTCCATCACCCAAGAGTTCGTCCATTATTTATGTGTCCTGACGTTCCCCTGCCATTGGGAACCATGACAGTATGGCCGGCCAAGTGTTAAAACTGTTGGCAGAAGAAAGGAGAGAAAAAGAAGTCTGCAAATTTTTTTTTTCCCTTGGTGCTTGCTCTATAGTTGAATCAGTTGCATTTCAGCTCTAATTGCAGTCTTTGTCTCCCTCTACTTCTAACCCTTGAATGGCTCTGATCTCACCTGCTTAAAATGGATCCTCAGAGTTTGGCTACAGGTTTGAATAATCTTGCCACAAAAGTTCAAGATTTACAGGATTTTGTTATACATGCTCCTATATCTGAACCTAGAATTCCTATACCAGAATTTTTCTCCGGAGATAGATCTCGTTTTTTGAATTTCAAATATAACTGTAAATTATTTCTTTCTCTGAGACCTCGCTCCGCTGGAGATCCCGCACAGCAGGTTAAGATTGTAATTTCCTTGCTGCGAGGTGACCCTCAAGATTGGGCATTTGCATTGGCACCAGGGGATCCTGCGTTGCTCAATGTGGATGCGTTTTTTCTGGCTTTGGGGTTGCTTTATGAGGAACCTAATTTAGAGATTCAGGCTGAAAAAGCCTTGATGGCCCTGTCTCAAGGGCAAGATGAAGCTGAAATATACTGCCAAAAATTTCGTAAATGGTCTGTGCTTACTCAGTGGAATAAGTGCGCTTTGGCGGCGAATTTCAGAGAGGGTCTCTCTGATGCCATTAAGGATGTTATGGTGGGGTTCCCTGCGCCTACAGGTCTGAATGAGTCCATGACAATGGCTATTCAGATTGATCGGCGTTTGCGGGAGCGTAAACCTGTGCACCATTTGGCGGTGTCTTCTGAGAAGGCGCCAGAGAATATGCAATGTGATAGAATTCTGTCCAGAAGCGAACGGCAGAATTTTAGGCGAAAAAATGGGTTGTGCTTCTATTGTGGTGATTCAACTCATGTTATATCAGCATGCTCTAGACGCACAAAGAAGGTTGATAAGTCTGTTTCAATTGGCACTTTACAGTCTAAGTTTATTCTATCTGTGACCTTGATTTGTTCATTATCGTCAATTACCGCGGACGCCTATGTCGACTCTGGCGCCGCTTTGAGTCTTATGGATTGGTCCTTTGCCAGGCGCTGTGGGTTTAATCTAGAGCCTCTGGAAGTCCCTATACCTGTGAAGGGTATTTATTCTACGCCATTGGCTAGTAATAAACCACAATACTGGACACAAGTGACTGTGCGTATGACTCCAGACCATCAGGAGGTGATTCGCTTCCTTGTGTTGTACAATCTACATGATGTTTTGGTGCTCGGATTGCCATGGTTACAATCTCATAACCCAGTCCTTGACTGGAAAGCAATGTCTGTGTTAAGCTGGGGATGTCAGGGGGCTCATGGGGACGTACCTTTGGTTTCCATTTCATCATCTATTCCCTCTGAGATTCCGGCATTTTTGTCTGATTATCGTGATGTTTTTGAGGAGCCTAAGCTTGGTTCACTCCCTCCTCACAGAGATTGCGATTGTACAATAGATCTGATTCCAGGCAGTAAATTTCCAAAGGGTCGTTTGTTTAATTTATCCGTACCTGAACATGTTGCTATGCGAGAGTATATTAAGGAGTCCCTGGAAAAGGGACATATTCGTCCTTCTTCATCTCCCTTAGGAGCCGGTTTTTTCTTTGTGTCTAAAAAAGATGGCTCTTTGAGGCCGTGTATTGATTATCGACTCTTGAATAAAATTACAGTCAAATATCAGTATCCTTTGCCACTGCTGACTGATTTGTTTGCTCGAATAGAGGGGGCTAAGTGGTTCTCTAAGATTGATCTTCGTGGGGCGTATAATTTGGTGCGAATTAAGCAGGGGGATGAGTGGAAAACCGCATTTAATACGCCCGAGGGCCATTTTGAGTATTTGGTAATGCCTTTTGGTCTTTCAAATGCCCCTTCAGTCTTTCAGTCCTTTATGCATAACATTTTCCGTGAATATTTGGATAAATTTATGATTGTGTATCTGGATGATATTTTGATTTTTTCGGATGACTGGGACTCTCATGTCCAACAAGTCAGGAGGGTTTTTCAGGTTTTGCGGGCAAATTCCTTGTGTGTGAAGGGTTCTAAGTGTATTTTTGGGGTTCAAAAGATTTCTTTTTTGGGGTACATTTTTTCCCCTTCTTCCATTGAGATGGATCCTGTCAAGGTTCGGGCTATTTGTGATTGGACGCAACCTACTTCTCCTAAGAGCCTTCAGAAATTCTTGGGCTTTGCTAATTTTTATCGTCGATTTATAACTGGTTTTTCGGATGTTGCTAAACCTTTGACTGATTTGACTAAAAAGGGTGCTGATGTTGCTGATTGGTCCCCTGCTGCTGTGGAGGCCTTTCGGGAGCTTAAGCGCCGCTTTTCTTCTGCCCCTGTGTTGCGTCAGCCTGATGTTGCTCTTCCTTTTCAGGTTGAGGTCGACGCTTCCGAGATCGGAGCTGGGGCGGTTTTGTCGCAGAAAAGTTCCGACTGCTCCGTGATGAGACCTTGTGCGTCCTTTTCTCGAAAATTTTCGCCCGCCGAGCGAAACTATGATATTGGTAATCGGGAGCTTTTGGCTATGAAGTGGGCTTTTGAGGAGTGGCATCATTGGCTTGAGGGGGCTAGACATCAGGTGGTGGTATTGACCGATCACAAGAATCTGATTTATCTTGAGTCTGCCAAGCGCCTGAATCCTAGACAGGTGCGCTGGTCGTTGTTTTTCTCTCGGTTTAATTTTGTGGTCTCATACCTACCAGGTTCTAAAAATGTGAAGGCAGATGCCCTTTCTAGGAGTTTTGAGCCTGATTCCCCTGGTGATTCTGAACCTACAGGTATGCTTAAGGATGGGGTGATATTATCTGCTGTTTCCCCAGACCTGCGACGGGCTTTGCAGGAGTTTCAGGCGGATAGACCTGATCGTTGCCCGCCTGGTAGACTGTTTGTTCCTGATGATTGGACCAGTAGAGTCATCTCGGAGGTTCATTCTTCTGCGTTGGCAGGTCATCCTGGAATCTTTGGTACTAGGGATTTGGTGGCTAGGTCCTTCTGGTGGCCTTCCCTGTCTCGAGACGTACGAGTTTTTGTGCAGTCTTGTGATGTTTGTGCTTGGGCCAAGCCTTGTTGTTCTCGGGCTAGCGGATTGTTGTTATCTTTGCCTATTCCGAAGAGGCCTTGGACTCACATCTCTATGGATTTTATTTCTGATCTCCCTGCTTCTCAGAAAATGTCTGTCATCTGGGTGGTGTGTGACCGTTTTTCAAAGATGGTTCATTTGGTACCTTTGCCTAAGTTGCCTTCCTCATCCGAATTGGTTCCTCTGTTTTTTCAAAATGTGGTTCGCTTGCATGGTATTCCGGAAAATATCGTTTCTGACAGGGGGACCCAGTTCGTGTCTAGATTTTGGCGGGCATTCTGTGCTAGGATGGGCATTGATTTGTCTTTTTCGTCTGCGTTCCATCCTCAGACTAATGGCCAGACGGAGCGAACTAATCAGACCTTGGAGACTTATTTGAGGTGTTTTGTGTCTGCGGATCAGGATGACTGGGTTGCCTTTTTGCCGTTGGCAGAGTTTGCCCTCAATAATCGGGCTAGTTCTGCCACTTTGGTTTCTCCTTTCTTTTGCAATTCGGGGTTTCACCCTCGTTTTTCTTCCGGTCAGGTGGAGTCTTCGGATTGTCCTGGAGTGGATACTGTGGTGGATAGGTTGCATCGGATTTGGGGACAGGTGGTGGACAATTTGAAGTTGTCCCAGGAGAAGACTCAGCATTTTGCCAACCGCCGTCGTCGTGTTGGTCCTCGTCTTCGTGTTGGGGACTTGGTGTGGTTGTCTTCCCGTTTTGTCCCTATGAGGGTTTCTTCTCCTAAGTTTAAGCCTCGGTTCATCGGTCCTTATAGGATTTTGGAGATTCTTACCCCTGTATCCTTTCGTTTAGACCTTCCGGCATCTTTCGCTATCCATAATGTCTTCCATCGGTCGTTGTTGCGGAGGTATGAGGTGCCGGTTGTTCCTTCTACCGAGCCTCCTGCTCCTGTGCTGGTTGAGGGTGAATTGGAGTATGTTGTGGAGAAAATTTTGGACTCCCGTATTTCCAGACGGAGACTGCAGTATCTGGTTAAGTGAAAGGGTTATGGTCAAGAAGATAATTCTTGGGTAACTGCTTCTGATGTTCACGCCTCTGATTTGGTTCGTGCCTTTCATAGGGCTCATCCGGATCGCCCTGGTGGTTCTTGTGAGGGTTCGGTGCCCCCTCCTTGAGGGGGGGTACTGTTGTGAATCTGCTTTTGGGCTCCTTCTGGTGGTGGCTAGTGGTACTGGTGACTCGGGTGTGTTTTCTTTCTCAGTTCACCTGTTTTCATCAGTAGTGGGGAGTTCCTATTTATTCCTGCTCTTCAGTCATTGCCTTGCCGGCCATCAATGTAACCAGAGCCTTTCTGTTGCATGTTCCTGCTCCTAGACTACTGATCAGCTAAGTTGGACTCTTAGTCCTAAGTTTGTTTGCATTTTTTGTTCCAGTTTACAGTTATATCATTCTCTGTAGCTGGAAGCTCTTGTGGGCTGAAATTACCACTCCGGTGTCATGAGTTGACACATGAGTCTTAAAGTAATTTCAGGATGGTATTTTAAAAGGGTTTTCAGCTGACCGTGCAGTTCCCTTTTGTATCTTTCTACTATCTAGTAAGCGGACCTCGCTTTGCTGAACCTACCTTCATACTGCGTATGTCTTTTCCTCTGAACTCACCGTCAATATATGTGGGGGGCTTCTGTCTCCTTTTCGGGGGAATTTCCCTAGAGGTAAGCCAGGTCTGTTTTTTCCTCTACTAGGGTTAGTTAGTCCTCCGGCTGGCGAGAGACGTCTAGGGATAAAACATAGGCACGCCCCCCGGCCACTATTAGTTGTGTGGTAGGTTTAGCTCACGGTCAGCTCGAGATTCCATCACCCAAGAGTTCATCCGTTATTTATGTGTCCTGACGTTCCCCTGCCATTGGGAACCATGACAGTGATCGCTGCAGAACACTGTGGTCGCCATTCTTGGTAATGTGCCTTGAGTTTGGAATAAATCACAAGTAGTGTCACCAAAAAATCCCAAGAACACATCACAAGACATAGTGATTGCTACCAAGTATGTGCCCCTTAGACCTTACACAACCTCTCTCAAAGACTATCATGGTGCAGAGCAAGACAACAAAAGACACTGAAATGGCAATCTGTCGTCTTCAGTGATGAGTTCTGCTCTTGTCTGATTGGTCTGCAGACCATGTGGACAACGCCATAAAGAGGCATTCACGACGGAACGTGAAATTGTCCCTGGAGCTGGTTTTCAACACATCTCACAGCATCATGTGGCTCATTCTACTGTGAGCAGCCAACATGGCCTAAATGTGCTACTATGGCTGCAGCATCTCCAGACTGGTCTCCCAACAAGTACTTGATGTCTGTGAATCATTTATCAGGACTTTTTATCTGAGGTACTGGCAATTTGCTGTTTTTAAAACTGATAACTCTTATGAACTTATCCTCTGCAGCAGAGGTTATACTTGGTCTTCATTTCCTCAAATACTCTTCATGAGAACCTATTTCTTAATAGCGATTGCTGGTTTTCACGTATGCACTTGAGGATACCTTTAAGGTTCTAGGAATTTTTACTGACCTTCATGTCTTATAGTAATGCTGGACTGTTGAGAGGTTTTTGCCATGTTCAGGCTTAGAAAAGTAGTGGAATAGGTTCAGCACTGTGTAGAGCTGTGTACAAACACTGCCTCTGAAAAACACATCTGATGGTCTTTAACACATTCTGAAGTTAACCGGTTCATTGGAAGCTAATCCAGGCGATGACCCCATTAAGCTGTTGGAGAGAATGACAACGGGGGTAAAGCTGTCATCAGAGTAACGGGGCTCCAGGAAGAATCCAAGATGTAACACATATTCTTGTATGTTTCATACATGTCTCTTTACTTCTCTTTCCATGTGGGTCCCATGTTGTGACGATCATTCACCACCTAAGTGCCACGTGGGATCCAGATCAGTCTAACTGTTATCAATCCAGTGGACAGGTTATGACTTGTTTAGGCTGAGTAGTCCATTAAGTTTGTAATTGCAGCTTATATATGAAAATCTCAAAATTCAGTTTGTCAAAGGTCTGGACTCTCAAACAATTCTCAGACTATAAAACCATTTCTAGCTGTAAAGATTGTATAGAACTGTCTATGTGTCTTTTCGTCAATGCTGCACAATACAGGCCAGGGTGCGGCATCTGTTGTGTGCTGAACTTCTGTGAGAAATTTACATATCGCTACCTAAATATCCGCAGGTACCAATATTTCCTTACGACGCTGTCTCGCCGTCCTCCGCATGCAGCTCATTCTCCAAGTCTGCTTTGATTCTAATCAGTTGGTTAAGAATGTTCTTTTGAGGCCGCAGATCCTGTTCTCCCCAGAGGCTGGAAAAGATCTAAATTATGAGTGATGCACATTAGGTGTCGCAAGAAAACATTTCCAATTCGAGCTCGTAATAAAAGGCAGGAAACAGTTTGGGCTCGGCTGCTCCTCGCGTCTTGACCTTCCCTGAAGTCATCATTTTTACACCTCTGCATGTTCAACCACATCCGTAAAAATGATGGAAGGTTTCGAGGCTGAAGAGATAACTTCTAGAATAAACACAACAAAAAGTCCAAGGCAGAAAAAAAATGGTTTTATGTGCAAGAAGGTAAACTGAGACGATTGCAGGGACCACGGCTCAAACCCGATCTGCTAAAAATTGGAGCAAAATCTTGTCTGAAACACAATGTGCAACTAATAAGAAGGAACGTTTTCTCTTTATTGCAACTTCTCTTTCCCAAATCTATTTATTTTTATTTATTGCAGGCTTGATAAAGGTTCTCACACAGAGTGGAAACGTCGCCTCATGGGTATTAAATAGCAAATATTTCTACACTACAAGGAGTGCTGCTTCCATCTTTTTTATATCTATCTATCTATCTATCTATCTATCTATCTATTATCTATCCATCTATTATCTGTCTATTATCTATCTATTATATATCTATCTTTCTATTTTGTATTATCTATTTATCTATCTATTATCTATCCATATTTTATCTATCTATTATCTATCATCTATTATCTATCTATTATCTACCTATCTTTACTCTATCTATTATCTATGTATCTATGTGTTTTCTATATATTTATTATCTATTATCTATCTATCTGTTATCTATCTATTATCTATCTATCTTTTATCTATCCATTATCTATCTTTATCTATCTATTATCGATGTATCCATATGTTATCTATATATTTATTATCTATTATCTATCTATTTTTTCTTTCTCACCTTTGAATATAACAAGGCTCTTTTAAAACAATTGTAACATTTTTGCATTGTTGTTTTCTCAGATGGTTCTGGACTAATCAATGATTAAATTAAACATTTAGTGTTTTACTTTTTTCCGCAGAGATACATAAGCAGTCTGTTTGCAATTTTCTGCATCCACATGAAGCAGGAGCACCTGTAACCTAACACATGGCTCAGCGAGTCAGCGTTTCATTGTAACTGCGTTCTGCTCCTCTCGTTATTTCTCATCTCTGCACATTGCTAAATAGCCTGTGGGGCTGTAATTTCTTCAAGGAAACAGTGAAAAGAGAGCGGCCATTAAACGCGGCCATTGATGTAGTCGGCGCCGTATCACACCGCAAATAAAGAGACGCATGTCAGTGGCTTTCCAACTCTATTCAAAAAAGTTAAAACTTATGTGTTTTTCGATTTTTCTGCAAAATATCTCACCTGAACACATATGCCAAATGCAATGTCGTGCCGTGTACGCAGCCCCCATGCAACGCATTTCAAGCAGAGGAGATGACAATACTAACACATTGGCTCGACAAAGCATTTCGAGGAGGCAGATGGTGCGGCTTCCACTGCAGTCTCAACATGATGCTCAAACAACGTGTGCACACTTGGCATACCCCGACAGCGGAGCCTGTGTGGGCAGAGGGAAGACAAATGGTATGAATGCTTATACTAGTGCCAGCGTAAAGCAAAACCAACAGGAAGCGCCACAACTGGCAGAATCTTAAAGGGAGACTGGAAATGTGACTGGTTTTTTTTTCATTACAAACCAGGATTTGGCTGTGATACATTTTCACAGTAAAGTTACATCATTATCTCAATGTTTAGCAACAAAGTTGTGCATCAGATGTAAACATTTCTACATTGTCTTTTTTTTCCTAACAAGATAATAGTGATATCATACAGTCTTCAGGATGCAGGTACCATGACTTGCACACAACCCTAGTCTACCAGTACAGGTCACTGGTAAATTACCAGAGGTGAGATATGTGTCACTCGGCATGTGAGCCTCAATGATATGAACCTGGAAAAATGCTCCAACATACTAGTGCTAAATTTCCTGGCTTTGGGCAGAGGGGGGGATATGTGAGTAGGTCGCTGGCAAAATATTGGAGGGGAGATACAGGTGCCCCTCACAAAATTAGAATATCATTAAAAAGTTAATTGATTTCAGTTCTTCAATACAAAAAGTGAAACTGATATATTATATAGCACTGGCAGACAGACAGAAAAGGGCTACCGTGCAAGAACAATACATGGGGCTTTTGCAGCGCAAGGTCTCCTAAAAATGCAAAATTGCGCCTCCTTTGGAGGTATAAATGGGCCCCCTGACCTCTTAGACCCCTGCGTGGCTGCACAGGTTGCACCAATGATATGTCCACACCTGTTAAATAGAGTCATTACACACAGAGTGATCTATTTCAAGTGTTTTTTTATGTTAATGTCGATGATTATGGCTTACAGCCTGTGGAAACCCAAAAGTCATTATCTCCATAAATTAGAATACTTTATAACACCAGCTTGAAAAATGCAAAATGTTGGCCTACTGAAATGTATGTTCAGTAAATGCACTCAATACTAATACATTAAAAATAATGATGAAAATAAAATACTCCGATTTGGTATTGTAGCATTTAAAAAATTCCGATCTATCAAAATATAAAAATAATTAACCTGAAAGGTAAAACCGTAAATGAAAAAAAAAATCAAGGATGCCAAAATTACATTTTTGGGTGTCGCTGCAAGAATTGCAGAAAAACATCATATTCATCCAAAAATGGTATAAATATATAAATAAATATAAACATCTTCTCGGCTTGCAAAAAATAAGCCATCTCACAGCTCCGTGAACCAAATATGAAAATGTTACGGGTCTCGGAAAATGGCGATATCACCACCCAAAAAATTTTTTGGCCAAACTTCTGAATTTTTTTTCACCACTAAAATAATTAGTAAAACGGACATGTTTGGTATCGCCGTAATTACACTGATGAGGAGAATCATATTTCATGGTTAGTTTTACCAAAAAATATATGTGTAAAAACAATTCTAAAAAACAATGTCAGAATTGCGTTTTTTTTTACAATTTCTCCTCACTTTTAATTTGTTTACCGTTTTCCACTATACTTTGCGGTAAAATGAATGGCGTCATTCAAAAATACAACTCTGGGTAGAAAAAAAAATGTAAACACAAAAATGGAAATTGGCCATGCCGTGAAGGGGTTAAAGCCTCCCATTAATGGCTTTCTGATAGCAAGATGGACATCATCCATTGCACGTTGGAACGTGAAACCCCCCAATATTCCTCCTACAAACTTTGCACTGGAAGCTGAAGAAAACTAGTAAGCAAATAGGGAAGGAAGGCGCCTGTTGACTGCCGGGATTATTAAAAGATTATAAGACATAATTAAACATGGTTTGTGACTAAGTCTTTGTTTTAATTTAATATGCACCTCTAAGAGAAAGCTCACGTTTGCTGCCGACTTGCTCCGACAAGGTCCGTATGTGGTATGTGATTAGCTCCCCCAGACGCTATTTTGATGGCTGACGTCCCAATAGACTCACATGTGTTAGAGGATTAATTATACACATGAATAAACTAACTTATGCTTGGTAGCGAAGGCTGCTCTTAAATGCATCATCATGCTGGCTAATTAAAAATAATCTCCGATAAAAGGGACATTTTGCTTTTTTTTTAGATGGAATTATGTTTTTCTTGTACAAATAAAGTGACGGCAGATGAGGGATTTCCACACCGTTAAATCTGACTCTATAGTGATGTTCAGTGGGAAACACCAAGAGTTTAAACATAACTTCTCCGTGTTTCATGTAGATTTGGGTCGAGGGCACTTACTTTCCTTCGAGACTGTAGGAGAAGTTGTTTTTTTCCAATATTGTATTATTATTACTAGAGATGTGTGGACCCCTGGATGATTGCGTCTGGCGGGTTCGGCCGAACAGTTACAAAAAGTTTGGGTTCATTTACCAGAACAATACTGGGCCCGATCCCGTACCAGAACAGTACCCGGACCCGATCCTGGACCCCAATCACTTGAATGGGGGGCCCAACATGCTTTCCACTCTGTCATGTGCATGACAGCGCAACAAACACTGCTTATGATCGGTGGTAAAATCACCACCGCCGGTCAGACAGCCGTGGTTCAAATTAAAGCATGAGAGCTCAGCTGTGATCGGAGGTAAAAAGTTTACCTCCGGTCACTGGCGTCAGCTGACGGGACTGCTGTTCCCATCATCCGACACCTGCTGCTGCTAATAACCATGAGAGCAGGAACAGCTGATGGGAGTATTCATCAGGTGGTGCCTGCACTGTAAATAAATGATAAAAAAAAGGCATGGGTTCCCCTGTATTTTTGATAACCAGCCAGGCAAAACTCACAGCTAGGGGATGCAACCCTCAGCTGTCAGCTTCAGCAACGCTGGTTATTAAGAATAGAGGGGTCCCCCCCCAAATAAATAATATAAGAAAATGGTGTTGGGTTCTCCCCCTATTTTTGACAACCAGCCTTGCTAAAGCAGACAGCTGGGGGCTGGTATTCTCAGGCTGCTAAGGAGCCATAAATATTGACCCCCCAGCCTAAAAATAGCAGACCGCAGCCACCCAGAAAATGCGCGGGCTGTGAGTTTTGCCTGGCTGGTTATCAATAATACCGGGGAACCCACAGCAGGTTTTATTTATTATTATTTATTTACAGAGCAGGAGGCAGCTGAATACTTCCATCAGCCGCTCCTGCTTTCACTGTTATTAGCAGAAGGAGGCATCAGCTGATGGGAGCAGTAGTCCTATCAGCTGACACCAGTGACCGGAGGTAAACTTTTTACCTCTGATGACAGCTGCAGGCTCACGCTGTAATTTGATAGCATGGGAACCGCGGCTCTCTGACCAGCAGGGATGAGATTACCGCCGATCAGAAGCAGTTTTTGCCATGCTGTCATGCACATGACAACACGGCAAACACCTGGTGTTCATGGGGCCAAACCCGAACAGTAACATGAACTTCCTGGTAAAGTTCATGTTTGGTGTCCATGCCTGAACAGGTGTTCGATATGGATGCCGAACTTTACTGTTCGGGTTTGCCCATCTCTAATTATTATTATTATATTTATTTTTATTGTATTGCCTGATCACACATATAAGAACACCTGAAGTATCCAGGTTCATTTACAGAGGTATCTGAACGGCCTACAGCTTGACCTTGAGCCATGACGACTTGATGGATGAAGGCTCTATAGTGAGATGGGTCCACCAGGGTCTTCTCCACCGTTATCCTCATAGCATCAAGCTATCGAGTTACTGGTTTCTTCTTGGCCTTGATTCTTCTATTCTTCCGACGATGATGTCCTTCTCCAGTCATAGCTCTCTTCATATGATCTGTCCAAAGTAGGCAAGTCTTAGCTTGGTGATCCTTGCTTCGAGGGACATGTCTGGCTTGAATTGTTTTAAAATTGATTTATTTGCTCTTTAATAGACATAACATTTTTCCTCTCTGTCAATATTTTTTAAGAATTGTCTTTGGATTTATGTTTGGCAACTTCTACAGGTCCATTTATCCTCAATATGCTTTCAAAAGTATCCAATGACTACTTATCTCATCATGGGATGAGGTGGCACAGAGAGGCAATAGTGACTGTAAACTGTGAGTGAAATACTACCGTGGGTCCGTAGAGGAGTTCGTTGATTTGCTCCCAACGTGATACTATGAGGCTCATTGCTGGTTTGGTGAGAATTTGATCTGACTTGGGGAACCTAGATTGAAGGCCCCATTTGGCCTAAAAATATGTTGGCACAGTACAAATAATTGATATAGAAAAAGTATTAAAATTGCACAATGTTTTGGCATGAAGAATAAACTTACAGTTTACAGCCATGCCAAGAAGATCGAGGCACAAAATGAAACTCTGCGCCTGTTGCCTTCTTAAAAACCACTTCTGTCTCGAGCAGCAGCTGGCATTATTATTGGCCATTATTCACGTCAGAATTTATTTAGAAAAGTTACTATTAATTGTAATGTGAAATATAATTTCGACTTTCTCCGACGCGTTGGATCCTGATAGCCTACAATTATCTTAAGTACGTTAAAAACCCAATCAGCACAAATCTGGGAGTGATTAATCACCGTGGGCGTATACTCTGTTATCATGAGAATAGTACACTTCATCAGCATCTTCGGAGGAGCCACGCTCCCTGTGTGAGATCCAAGCCTCCAGTGGATGACGGACACACGCTCTCGCTGATAACTGTCGCATTTCAAGCACCAATTCGGACAGCTGAAGAGAGACAGAAAAGAGAGAGATCTCTGCAACCGAAGTATCGGCCGTGCGTCAAAAAGCTCCAGTATGAGTCTTGTGCTGGTCACACACCGGCAAAAATGTAATTCGGTCAACAACTATTTTCACATTACAAGATCGTCCGATCCCTGTGTTATCGGTGCATTCACCGACTTTTATCTAATAGGTATGGGTGGAATAAACCTTGAGCCAACAGCAAGATTAAGAGCATCTACATATGTGGAGAGCAACAATCCAATATATACTGTATGAGAACATTGATATATGAAATGGACCCTGCCCTACTGCCACGTAGACTATAGTCTTGTGAAATGGAGGTAATTGGCCAATTCGTGTTTGGCCACCATCCACAACAATGTCTATTAAATATCTATCTACAAATTAGAAAAAAAAAGTCACCAGCCTCTGGAGTGTTTAGGTGTAGATCCTCCTAGGTAGTTATCAATCCTCTCACATAAAAGGCAATTAATGCACCTCTGCTGGAGAAAGCTTCAGACTGAACCGAAACATCACCTCATGGGCTAATAAAGTCCTGTCACAATTGCATTTTACTTTTGGAGTACTGCTTCCATTTTCCAGTTTCTTTTCTTTGCATCCCTCCTTCCTTCCCTCCCTCACTCCTTCCTTCCATCCATTCCTCCCTGCCTTCCTCCTTCTCTCTCTCAATCTATCCACCCATCCCTTCTTCCCTCATTCCTAGCCTCCATCTATCCATCCCTACCACACTCTCCACCAGCATCCCTCCATCCATCAGGCTATCAATTCCTCCAGCCATCCCTCCCTCCTTCCGACCCTCCCTACCTTCCCCCCTCAATACCTCCATCCATCCCTCCTTCTCTCACTCTTTCCATCTCCCCACCCACACCTCCTTCCATCCCTTTATCAAGAACTCCTTTCCTCCCTAACTAACACCTTCTGTCTTTTCATTTGTCCATCCATTCATTCATCCATCCCTTCTTTCGTTCCTCCCTACATCCACACATTTATCCATTTATCCATCCATCTATCCATCCATCCTTTCCTCCCTTCATCCATCCTGCCTTCCATCCCTCCATTCATTCAATTCCTCATTCCATCCATCAATCCATCTATTCCTCTCTTCCTCCCACACTCCATTCATCAATCCATGAATCCATCACTCCTTCACTCCCATCCTCCATCTATCCATCCCTCTCACCCTTTCTATGACCATCCCTCCATCCATCTATCCATTCCTCCACCCATCCTCCCTCCCTCCATATGTCCCTCCACCCCTCCCTACCCCCACCTCTCACTATCGCGTTCATCCATGCATTCCTCCATCCATTCTTCCTTCTCTCCCTCTTTTCATCTCTCCACCATCCCTCTATCAAGGACCCCTTTCCTCCCTCGCTAACACCCTCCATCCTTCCCTACACACATCTATCCATCTGTTCATCCATCCCTTCTTTCCTCCCTCCATCCTCACATTCATCCATCCATTCTATCCATCCATCCCTCCTTTCCTCTCTCCATCCATCCCGCCTTCCATCCCTCCATCCATTCACCAATTCCTCTTTCCTTCCATCCATCAATCCATCTAGTCCTTCATCCCTACCACCCTCCATCCATCCATCCCACTTCCGTCCTTTCCTCCATCCTCCCATCCCTCCATCCATCCTTCCTTACAACTCCTTCACAACTCCGTACCTCCCTCAATCCATCCATCCTGTCCACCCTTTCTCCATCATTCCCTCCGTTCATCCATCCTTTCCTTCCTTCATCTATCCATCCCTTCCTCCATGCATGCATCCTTTCCTTCCTTCATCCATCCATCCCACAATACATCTCTCCATCCCTCCCTTCCTTCATCTATCCATCCCTTCCTCCATGCATCCTTTCGTTCCTTCATCCATCCCACAATACAGCTCTCTCTCCATCCGTCCCCCATGGGCAGGATAGTTGCTGTGATCAGCTTTGACTAGTAATATGTAGAATTACCTGCTGCTGTGAAATAAATGGCTGCCCATGTAGTGAAGGCTTAGGCGACTGTTCGCAGCTCTGTGATTCAGTTAATTAATTGAGTCTTTTCATGTAAAAAATATATTACTTTCATAGTAAAGTTGTCTCCTCTGCTCCATGTAAGGATACAGAAGTTCTGAATTGCAATTTATAAATCTTCCTGTAAGTAAGCAGAATTGTCAAACAAAGAAAAGTGGATACAATGTAGCAAAACTTTCAAACTTGATCCCCTGAAACGGGAGAAGAAAAAGCAAATTCCTTTCGAGCATTCATTATAAAGATGTTAACGCTCGATGGCAAGAATGGGAGTTTTCCTTACAAAGGGCCAGACTTGTTAGAATTTAGTAATAACTGAATTATGTGACATTCAAGGTGCAAGTGAAATCTATTGAAATGAAATTGAAAAAAGAATTAATCATGGTGGTTGGCGCGGAGAACACAGGCGACTTACCTTTCAATGTGCACTCACTCGTTTTCTCTGGAGTAGAAAAGATTAGTGGAAGAATAGTCATTTTCTTCCATTCTCCGACCTTTCCATTGGCAGTCTATGGGACTTTTTCTACTTGAATATACATACATATTCCCATTGAAGGGCAGACAAACCCCCAACATTTTCAAAAAGAACCTTTGTAATGACGGCAATGTGGATGTTACATTCATGTGATGGAAGACGTGAGCACAATCTGTTTCTTTCTGCCCACGTCTTATTAGCATGCTCTTCCATATTATTCACTTTGTGTAATTTTTTAGCTTTTTTCGCCCTATCTTGGATTTATTACTGAGCAAACATATTAAAGCAAACTCTTGTCTTTGCTCTTCAATAGACACAGAAGTGTTGAACCGGTGCCAGCTCCGAGCACAGATGGGAACGGCTCATGTTGGCCACAGATGACAAGTAGCCTCTAATGTATCAGCACCCATAATAATTTATAATCACGACACTGTTTGCTGCTGGTTCCCACTGATCTCTTACATGGTTTTCTATTGTGCGTCCGCATTAAACAGATGTTCTTCTTCTCATCATTAAGTATCATTCATGGGTTTGTATAGAGGCTGATCGCATCACGCTGAGCAAAGTCGCCATTCATTACAATCTCCAACATTCAGCTCTTGGGGGGGTGGATGCCAATAGTTTTTGTAAAGTTCAGCTGATGTAACTATGGAAAAGTATGCAAAATAGCTCTTCCCCAGGAGGAAGAAATTGTTCTTTATTGTGTCATGTATAGGTAGTTCCCCTGAATATAAGTCAATGTATGACCCATTAAAAAGCCTTCAAACATGAGTAAGGACCAAATCAGAGTCTCTCATGTCTCAATTGGAAAGGTAAATCTTCAAAGCGTTTTGGTCTAAATGAGAAGCTGTTAAGCAGCACTGACTGATGATGTTGGTGCAGCAGAATGATCCAACTGAAAGCAAAAGTGGCAGGATTAAAACTGGAGAAGCAGAACTGGAACCAGGGAGAATGATGAAGCAGGGAATTTAAGCCATGTTTTGAGACTTTTCTATGGGTCAGATATTGACTTACATAAAGGGGCACTACCTATAGATACCACAGTAGGGACAGCTTTTTACATAATTTTCCCAATGAGCAACAGCTGAATGGCTACAAAAAAGTACGTAAATCAGTTCTTCAGAAGGAAGGAATCTGTCTCGATTGTGCCATCTATAGCCAGCGCCTATGGATGTAAGTCAATGTCTGACCCATTAAAAAGCCCTCAAACATGATTAAGGGCTAATCATAATCTGTTATGTTTCAACTGGAGAGGTGAATAGTCAAAGCATTTTGGTCTCGATGAGCAGCTGTTAAGCAGCACGGACTTCTGACGTTGGTACAGAAGAATGATCCAGCTGGAATGGCAGAGGCAGATGTGTCACAACTGCAACTGGAGAAATAGAACTGGAACCAGGGAGAACGATGAATCAGAAGTACTACCCATAGCTTGCACAACAGAAATAGATTTCTTCCTTCTGGGGAAGAGATAATTTTAAGATATTTCCAAAGGAACGAATCTCTACAAAAAGTATGCTAATTAGCTCTCCTCCAGAAGGAAGAAATTTGTTTCTATTGTGCTATCTAGGGTTAGTGCTCTTGGATATAAATCAAATGTCTGAATCAAAAAGCCTTGAAACAGGACACATATTCTGGTTTATACTCTGATTCATAATTCTCTCTGGTTCCAGGTTTTTTTCCAGTCCTGCCATATCTGCCTCCACCATTCCAGCTGGATCATCCTGCTGCACCAATGTCGTACTTCCTTGCTACTTAGCAGCTACTAATCTGGAAAAAAGGCTATAAAGGTCCACCTCTGTCTGGTGGGACAAATCTGACTTTTGATTTGGTCTTTAGTCATGTTTAAAAGCTTTTTAATGGGTCAGATCCAGAGATTTCTAGTTTTCTTCCTCTAAGATGAAAAGATTGAAGTGTTACATGGCTCACAAGGAAAGGCATTTTAGGATGACCATCAAATGTTTCATTTTAATTGGCTTGCCATGATTTCCTAACACTAGTATCTGTCATTCTGTATTTTATGGTCATTGACAACTACTTCTCCAGAAACTCCTACAGGCAATGGATTAATCAGACCAAAAACAGAAGCATCGGCAGAGATTGTTCTTAATGTGTTGGAGGAAGTGACCTAGCTCATATGATTGTGATGTTTATTAGACAGTGAAGAAATCAGAATAATTAGCAACAAGGGAAGAGTGTACTGATTTTGTGAGAGAAAGTGACCTAGCCACTTGTGGTATTATGATTTGAGGAATGAGCTATCCATGAATTGGGTCAATGTGATGAAGTTGGTGGGTACAGATCACTCTGTGAGCAATGATGACTTAACAATAATACCAGCAGCATAGGAAGAGTTTTCTGATTATGTTGGAGGCAGTGACCTATCCATTAATGTGAGTACGATGCCAAGGATAAGAATGCACAAATCAGAGGTTTTACTGAAGAAAGGACAATTTGAAACCAGTGATATAACAGAAGTGATAACAGCAGCAAGAGAAGACTGTGATGATAGTGTAGAAGAAAGTGAGCGGGAAGACTGTGATGATCTTGTAGAATAAAGTGACCAGTAAGACTTTGATGATCTTGTAGAAGAAAGTGACCAGAAAGACTGTGATGATCCTGTAGAAGAAAGTGACCAGGAAGACTGTGATGATCTTGTAGAATAAAGTGACCAGGAAGACCGTGATGATCTTGTAGAATAAAGTGACCAGTAAGATTTTGATGATCTTGTAGAAGAAAGTGACCACAAAGACTGTGATGATCTGTCACGCCGCTGCTGCCACCCGCTTCACCCTGCGATACTTACTTGTCCTTCGGAGTCCCAGTGTGGCTCTGCTGTTGTGGCATCCTCCCTCCCATGCTCGCTCCTGGCTTCAGCTGATCGTCGGGTGCGCGCGCACGCCGGGTTCCGATCTGCACATGCGCACCGCTAGATCCTTCTAATGCTTCCTGCCCTGTCCTCTCTATTGTCTTGGAGGACCCTCTCCACCTGGAAGTGAGTTGTTACTGCTACTATATCTCCCTGTCTGTTCCTAACCCCTGTGCCTGATGATCACTTGTGTTTTTCAAGTGCTCCTGGTCGCACGTATTCCTAGTGCATTTTCGTGTTCCCTGATCTTGTTCCTTGTTTTTTCTCCGCAGTACCTGCGTCAGTCCCGGCATCGGTTCCTGCAGTTCCAGTCTCCTTGCGGTCCCTGTGTACCTACAGTCTCTGTATCCTTCCAGTTCCTGTATTCCTGCAGTCTCTGTGTCCCTTCTGGTCCCGTGTCCCTGCAGTCCCAGTCTCCCTGCAGTCCTGTTGTTCCTGTTTTCCCTGTGTCTCCATAGTGCTCTTCCGTTTGGTATCCCTGCGGCATCCCGTCCGTCCTGCGTCCTTGCCTCTCCCACCGGTTCAGGCTCTCTTCCGCTTCTCCTGTCCTTTGTCCCCATTTTTCCGTTTCTCTCTTCCTCCTTGGTCCTCCACCTTCCGTGGCGATAGTCCCTCACGCTCCTGCCCCTAACGCTCCCTGTATTGGGGGTGGTCCACCTGGTCAGCTCGTCCATGAGGGGATCGTCTTTACGGTCCAGAGGGTCCACCTATTTACCAGAAATTCCTCACATGATCTTGTAGAACAAAGTGACCAGAAAGACTTTGATGATCTTGTAGAAGAAAGTGACCAAGAAAATTGTGATGATCTTGTAAAGGAAAGTGACCTGTAAGACTTTGATGATCTTGTAGAAGAAAGTGATCAGAAAGACTGTGAATGATCTTGTAGAATAAAGTGACCAGTAAGACTTTGATGATCTTGTAGAAGACAGTGACCAGAAAGACTGTGATGATCTTGCAGAAGAAAGTGACCAGGAAGACTGTGAGGATCTTGTAGAAGAACGAGACCATTAAGACTTTGATGATCTTGTAGAAGAAAGTGACCACAAAGACTTTGATGATCTTGTAGAACAAAGTGACCAGAAAGACTTTGATGATCTTGTAGAAGAAAGTGACCAAGAAAATAGTGATGATCTTGTAAAGGAAAGTAACCGAGAAGATTGTGATGATCTTGTAGAGGAAAGTGACAGAGAAGATTGTGATGATCTTGTAGAAAAAAGTTACCTACTTGCTTAGGGCTGTATCTTAGAGAAGTCATTGTGAGACAAATGAGAAGTCACAAACAACAGCAGCACAGAACATGTAAGGAAATGAATGTACTGATTTCATGAAAGGAAGTCCTTTTTCCCACACATAATTAATTGTCCTCTGATAAATAATAAAGTTCTAAACCCATTAACGCTATGACAGAGATATTTAGGTTACTCTGTTTCCCAAGGGCCCCTAAACAACTTGCAATAGTGCCCCCTACTGTCTACTAGATTACATGTAATAGGTCTCGATGATATTCCTCATGAATCACAGTGGTTGCCCCACTAGTGAAATGTCATAAGGGTGGTGTGCTTCAGCGTTGGTAGGAGGCAGTGGTGACACGGTGTCCATCTCTGACCTAGGGTTAGATGCTAAAAAAAGACATATTATATGGATTCTCCTGCTTATACTGGAATTCACATCTGTGAGGATCATAAATACCATAAGAAGACATTTCGTAGTTACAGAAGTGCTAACATTGATCGTTTCAACAGAGCCGACCTGGTCAAATAAAAATCACTCCAAGCAGACAGTCGGCTCCTTGCAGACACTTTGATGCTTGCTGGACGGCATAATTACCAGGATTTCTGTAATTAATGGGACCTTAAAGATCATTTCAGACTGGATACAGGAGGATGTTACAAGGTTTAGTTAGAAAAACGTCTTCAAGACGACGCAGATAAGTCACAACCGGAGCTGTACGGACGGAGCAGCGCCGAGCACGAAGCAAGTAAGTGATCACACAACTGTAAATGGTATTTTATGCCTGTCTAATAAAAGAAATAAAATGTGTAACATTTTCTGAACTCCTTCGTTTCTTCCTTTCATAAATCATAAAAACTAGAAATAAGCAAATTTTACCAAAATTCTAATTTGGTAGATTTGTTTAAATTTGGATGGGAAATTCGATTTGCTCAATGCAAATCAAAGCCAATGAACTCTAATTGTCATTTAAAAAATCATTTGCTACACTCTCAAGTCTCCTGACCCCAAAACTTAATGAACAGATGGGTATAGAATGGCTTAACCTATTACTTGCCAAAAAAAAAAATTTTTACAAGTACGGATTTTTCAGAAAAGGGCGTCCCAATATTCAATTAAAAATGACAATGACATGATTTCCTACTTTGAAAACATTAATTTTACAAACACAAAACAAAAAATTAGACCTAATTATAAAAATTATAAAATCTTTGTTGCAAGAAGCTAAAGATTAGACGTCCCAAAAAAGGACATTGGGAGATAATGGGTTAAGAAACAATAAGATTTTTTTTCTCACTTGTTCCTGCCCTCTGCTGGCTGGGGAGCTGTGGAGGCAGGGACAGGTGAGGGGACAAGATGAGTAAAATGCTGTATTCAGGTTTTTTTTTTATAGCCTCTTCCCATATGAATCTAGAAAGATGGTGGCCAGCTGGCTGCAATTTTGCTAGATTGGTAATGCCCAAAAATTTGTGAACGTTGAAAAATTGGAAAACAAGATTTTACCCATGTGTTCATTCGCTGACTGCAATCAGAGATCTTAAATACTGAATAAACCTTCAAGTCTTTGAATAAATAATAACAAAAGCTGCAAAAACCTTTGGTTATTCAATTACTTGCTTCTCGTTACTTAAGATGGGATGACGCCTTTAATGCTGCAAGGTCAGTGTGCGGAGTACAGACAATCTAGCAGAGATGAGTTTGGGAGATGTAGCAGGACTCTGCTACTTTCCATAATGTAGCAGATAAGGGTCTGTAGCTGTGCTGAGTTTCCATATTGATTCAAAGCTGTATTTGTTATTAGGAACAATCCTGTAGTTCTTGGGGTATTTTTATTACTTTAGCCCTGAACTTAATTCTAAAACCTAGCAGTAATTGCTCAGCCTTAGTCATCTTAGCTGGTGTCACTGCAGAGCGCAGCACACAATGATCTTGACTGCTGCACTCTACATAATAAATAGTTACTGTACAAAAAGTGAACTTGTTTGCGCTGACGATTCCGCTTCATCTTGTGATGTTTGTACTATTACAAATATGACTTTCTATTTTCTAAGTGCCTGTAATCCTCCGGCATAATCTCGTACAGATTTGGAAGATCAGGCGGCATTTACATTAGAAAAATTACTGACCGCGAACAAATCTAAATAGCGCAGATATGTACTATGTGTTACGTCTCTGTAGGTTTAGTTTAGGATTTAATCCCCCACTGGCTTTATTAATACCCTACATCGCAGTAATGGGGGCTTCCATCCAATGCTTTACGCTACATTGCTCCTGGAGGTAAAAGTAACAATTTGATTTGAAGTTGGCGAGTTTCAGCATGATGGAAGGATCCGGTTCTGCCAAAATGTGTCGAATGTTCCCCCCCGATTGCTGCTAAACCCCAGAACCTATTAAATGGATGGATGGGTGGGGAAGGGGTCCTCAGGTCACTCTCTAATGCACTCACCCCGGCTCCTGTCTTCCCTTCGCAGGCATTTTTTCCATTGATGCATGTTATGACGTCGAACCAGGCCGTTTCGCCACACATGGGATAGTCAGTGGCATCAGAGAAGACTGGACCTGCAGCTGGTGTCTTAGAACCAGCAAGGAGCTGCGGCGGCAAAGACAGATGACAGGATACGTTATTTTGATACTTAATTGTTTTTTAGTTTCAATATGTTTATTTGAAGTTTTTCATAACAGGGTATAACATAGCATAAACAGCCCTCCATGCAAGGAAGAACATAAATGATTGAAGAGTACCATAATAGAAATGTAAAGGCATCAGATAACCTCGTGGAGGGTCAGACACACAAACCAAACGAGAGGGTCAGGACAAACACAGACTAGGGGTAAAGACAACAGGGGAAATAGTGCCAATACAGTCTCCATAAATACCTTAATTATTTTTTAACCCCTTCCTGTCCCAAATTAATCCAGCAAAATGGCGGCTGCCTGGCAACCTATTTTCCTGGATCGGTGTAAATCGAACCCTAAATATTTCGAATTTACAAATTTTGGGCCATTCCAAATAGATACCATTTCTTTTGGATATATTCTTTAATTCTTAGAATTTATTTATTCTTTAGCTAAGGGGTGTCATCCTAGCCGTGAAGAAAGAGGGCTGAACTTAAAGGAACGATAAACTCTCCCCTAATCACTGTCATTTCCTTGATTCTGTTCTGTCTTGTATCAAATCTAAGAAATATATAGGTGTCTCACAAACTCAGTCATGTTTACCTCCAACATCATCTTATAGTCCTGTGTATGGCTGTTAGACAACTGTCCGCAGCAGGAGCCTCTCCCTTCAGTCTTTGACTTAATTCCATGCCAAATCAGAAAGTGATCTCATATCAATAGATAATAACTCTCTAAGTTAGCACAACCATGCTATGTCTGTAGCCTCCTACAGTCTAATTTCTCCTGTACTGGTTCAAGTATTGGCAAAAAACTTAATGAAACCAGTGACGGAGCCTTTGGGGGTTACAGGTGCCGTTGACCTATGTGTGAGATTCAAAAATTCACATCAATGAATTCCACTGGCAAGTGTCATCTGGGTCACCGTTGCCAATTTCTATAAGGATCGTAAGAGTTGGGATGAGTTTGTCATTGTCTACTGTGCAGATAGCAGCACTAGGGTTAGGGTTAGATGTAGGGTTAGTGCTAGCGCTAGGATAATAATCCTACTCCTAAAACTACAGGGTTGTTCCTAATATCAAATACAACTTTATAATTATTGTTTATTCAAATAGATTTTTTTCTGAATTATTTAATTAAATTCTTCTGGTTTTACTCCATAAATTATATTGTTTTCCATAAATTATTAATTTATATTTTTACATCTCTCTTTGAAATGGAAGATTATCTAAACGACTCCACTTTACTGTCAACACAAGAGAGTCTGAACGTGCGACATTGTAGAACACATCAGAAACATTTTAACGTGTTTATGACAAGTGGAATTAACAACGGGCAGAGAAAATTGCATTCATGGGAAAAAAAAAATACTTGACTGTTACAAATCCAAGTTTTTAATAGACTCGTTATAGCCCTTCACATGCAGAAGAGGCGTAAAAATCACACAAAGGTGGAAAAATGTTCTAATATTTATTTTTATGCTGACGCAAACATATGGACATGAGATACATGAAGGATAAGTGACGGGAAGTGCATGAATAGAGGGAAAGAAACTCAAGAAATAAGGAAAATATATAAAAAATTAAAGGAAAAATGAGAAAATAAGTTAATATATTTAAAGGGGAAAGTATCAGAATAGTAGAGGATGTTGTTCACACAATGCAGCATCGGGCTGCATATTAAGCCCGATCCTGGATGAAGAAAGCGAGGACTGATCCTGGATGAAGAAGACAAGGACCGATCCTGGATGAAGAAGGTGAAGACTGATCCTGGATGAAGAAGGCGAGGACCGATCCTGGATGAGGAAGGCGAGGACCGATCCTGGATGAAGAAGGCGAGGACCGATCCTGGATGAGGAAGGTGAGGACCGATCCTGGATGAAGAAGGCGAGGACCGATCCTGGATGAAGAAGGCGAGGACCGATCCTGGATAAAGAAGGCGAGGACCGATCCTGGATGAGGAAGGCAAGGACCGATCCTGGATGAAGAAGGCGAGGACCGATCCTGGATGAAGAAGGCGAGGACCGGTCCTGGATAAAGAAGGCGAGGACTGATCCTGGATGAGGAAGGCGAGGACCGATCCTGGATGAAGAAGGCGAGGACCGATCCTGGATGAAGAAGGCGAGGACCGGTCCTGGATAAAGAAGGCGAGGACCGATCCTGGATGAAGAAGGCGAGGACCGATCCTGGATGAAGAAGGCGAGGACCGATCCTGGATGAGGAAGGCGAGGACCGATCCTGGATGAGGAAGGCGAGGACCGATCCTGGATGAGGAAAGCGAGGACCGATCCTGGATGAAGAAGGCGAGGACCGACCCTGGATGAAGAAGGCGAGGACCGATCCTGGATGAGGAAGGCGAGGACCGATCCTGGATGAAGAAGGCGAGGACCGTTCCTCACATTGTCCAGACAGAAGCCAAATGGCAACTTCTAGGACTTCTATATGTACAGTATATAGACAGGTGGGCTCACACACTACTGATCACATTATGGGATGTCAGGATACATATAGACAGGTGGGCTCACACACCACTGATCACATTATGGGATGTCAGGATACATACAGACAGGTGGGCTCACACAGTGCTGATCACATTATGGGATGTCAGGATACATTCAGACAGGTGGGCTCACACACCACTGATCACATTATGGGATGTCAGGATACATACAGACAGGTGGGCTCACACACTACTGATCACATTATGGAATGTCAGGATACATATAGACAGGTGGGCTCACACACCACTGATCACATTATGGGATGTCAGGATACATACAGACAGGTGGGCTCACACACTACTGATCACATTATGGAATGTCAGGATACATTCAGACAGGTGGGCTCACACACTAGTGATCACATTATGGGATGTCAGGATACATATAGACAGGTGGGCTCACACACCACTGATCACATTATGGGATGTCAGGATACATACAGACAGGTGGGCTCACACACTACTGATCACATTATGGAATGTCAGGATACATTCAGACAGGTGGGCTCACACACTAGTGATCACATTATGGGATTCAGGATACATATAGACAGGTGGGCTCACACACCACTGATCACATTATGGAATGTCAGGATACATACAGACAGGTGGGCTCACACACTACTGATCACATTATGGAATGTCAAGATACATACAGACAGGTGGGCGGCTCACACACTACTGATCACATTATGGGATGTCAGAATACATAAAGACAGGTGGGCTCACACACCACTGATCACATTATGGGATGTCAGGATACTTACAGACAGGTGGGCTCACACACTACTGATCACATTATGGGATATCAGGATACATACAGACAGGTGAGCTCACACACTACTGATCACATTATGGGATGTCAGGATACATACAGACAGGTGGGCTCACACACTACTGATCACATTATGGGATGTCAGGATACATACAGACAGGTGGTCTTACACACTACTGATCACATGATGGGATGTCAGAATACATACAGATATGTGGGGTCATACACTACTGATCACATTATGGGATGTCAGGATATGAATAGACACATAAAGTCACACACTACTGATCACATTATGGGATGACAGGATACATATAGATAGGTCGGCTCACACACTACTGATCACATGATGGGATGTCAGGATACATATAGACAGGTGGGCTCACACACTACTGATTACATTATGGGATGTCAGGATACATTCAGACAGGTGGGCTCACACACTACTAATCACATGATGGGATGTCAGAATACATACAGATATGTGGGGTCATACACTACTGATCATATTATGGGATGTCAGGATATGTATAGACACATAAAATCACACACTACTGATCACATTATGGGATGTCGTGATGATACCCACACTCATTGTATCCCCCTCTGATTTCAATATTTGACTTTGACTTTCGGGCTGATTTAGTTCCAGCCTTCAGTTGGTCGATTTTAGTTTCCGCTGATAACAAATTGCACAATTTATGTCAGGATTCAGGAAACATTTTGTACTTTAATCCTTCTTTCTTCGGGCTCCGGTCTGTGACTTTTTTACTCCCTTCATTATTTCAACAGTGTTTGTCACTTTTCGGATTTGTCCCATCTGTTTTATTCCTGACCTCTTTTGTCGCAGCCCAGTTTCATATCGTGGACAGTCCGGACACCGGAAGTCCTGGAACTCGTCCGCTAAGGAAGCGAATTTCCAACATCCTAATTCTTCTGTAAATGTGGAACTTCCCGAGTCCCCTAAAGCGAATTATGAATTGTTAGGAACTATTTAGCGCTAAGCCGAGTGACCTTCACCATCTTGTGCGAGAATATTGTAAGCAATTATGTGTAAGCAATTATGTTTTATTTCTGTCTTTACGTGACCTTGTAAAGCGCAGAAAGTCAGCTTGGTCCCAGTGGCAATTATAGCATTAACACATAGAAATAGAGACAAATGTGTCGGCTTGTATTGTTCTGTGTGATATTCACCATATTTCAATGTATTAATTTTGATTACAAACAAAAGAAAATCACTTTTTTCTATGTTCGACTCTTTGAGGAGAAATAAAATTTCTTATTTCCAAATTTTTAATTTCCAGTTTATTTTTTATAAAACAGCTCCAAATTACCTGAATAGGAATAGTAATGCATGCAAATATACTAACTACCTGCAGTCACCACTAGAGGGAGCTCAGGGGCTTGTTGCATACTGCTTTATACTTTGAATACAATGGTAAAACTGTCTACAGTAAGCTCCTAAGCTCTCCCTACTGGTTGTTATAGCATTTTACCATTTTTCTATGGGATTTCAAGAAACGAATCTGTAAGATAAATTGTATCTACTGTTAAATAGGTTTATCTCTTAAATTGGTAAAATTGCATAGTGCTTGCAAAAACAAGCAACTTAGCAATTTAACTATTTTTAATAATCCTCTCTGTTTTTAAGAATGGAGGGTTTTTTAAATCCATTGTTTAAATCTTGTCACCGACCACCTCAGAGGTGGTTGGTTTCCTAGGCAGAAAGCATGCATGTGCAAGCTGCTTGTTATGAAGCTTGCAAGTGTGGCTCTGCATCTGTTCAGCTTCTGTGCCCCTGCGCTCCTCTAGAGCTACAGAGATAAAGCCGCCTCTGCTCATTCGACAGTGCACAGTTCATGTCAGTGACCCAGCCATGCCGCTAGTCCAAACTGTAAATCATCAGGAACGCATCGCCTCCAGCATACAGTGCGTTGGGAAGAAAAGGTACGGTGCACTCCTGAAGATGGGATCCTGAGACAATCCCCTTTAAGGATAGACATTACCAACTTTAGGACTGAAATAAAAAAGCAACTTTTCTCCATTGTCAATCCAATAAGCAGATCTTATGGGGATCCATTGCGGGTCTTTGTTTATAAGATTTTGTAGAAAATAGTTTCAGGTGTTACGCGATGGCAATACTGAACATATCAACAAGACACAAGGTAGTTATATTGCATCAGCAAGGTCTCTCCCAGGCAAAGTATACTGGGGTGTTTCACCATGTGCTGTTCAAGCCCTTTTGAAGAAGCATAAAGACATGGGCAATCTGGAGTACCATAGGCGCACTGGTTGACGAAGGAAGGAGTGCAGCATATGAAAGACAAAATCTTGTTACTTCTCTTCAAAATTGGATGATGTCCAGCAGTGCCATCATCTCAGAACAAGGCAGCAAACAGTTGGGTGCAGCAATGACCATCTACTGTTTAGAGACGTCTGGCCAGAAGTGGTCTTCATGGAAGAATTGGGTTAAAAAAAACAGCTTCGACATGGAAATAAGGCCATGTGACTCAACTATACATGTAAATATAGTAACAGGAGTGCTGAAAATCTGCAGTAGGAGCTCTGGACTGGTGAGTCAAAATGTGATATCTTTGGTTGTAACAGAAGTCAGTTTGTTCCCACAGGGCTGGAGAGCAACACAATAATCAGGGTCTGTAAGATCAGTAAAGCATGGTGGAAGATCATACCGGTTTGTGGCTGCATTTAAGCAAATGGAGTTGGGGACTTGGTCAGGACTAATGGTGTTCTCAATGCTGAGAAATCCAGACAGATACGTATCCATCAGAGAGGTGTCTGGCTCCAAATTTACTCTGCAGCCAGACAACGACACCAAACATCCACTCAACTTCAATAAGAACGAGAAGTCCCAGAAGTAATAATCCGGATCTCACATTATTCAGTCTGTCTGGGATCACATGAAGAGACAGAAGGATCCGCACAAGCGTCATACACAGAAAACCTGGGGTAATTTCTTCAAGATGCTTGGAACAATCTTCTGCTGAGTTCCTTTAGTCATGAAGGCGATGGGAGTTCACCAGATACTGAAGATGGAAGCAATGAGTGGACACCATATACCGATGATGGAAGCAATGAGCGGTCACCAGATACTGATGATGGAAGCAATGAGCGGTGACCAGATACTGATGACGAAAGCAATGAGCGGTCACCAGATACTGATGATGGAAGCAATGAGTGGGCACCAGATACTGATGATGGAAGCATTGAGTGGTCACCAGATACTGATGATGGAAACAATGAGCGATCAACAGATACTGATGATGGAAGCAATGAGCAGTCACCAGATACTGATGACGGAAGCAATGAGTGGGCACCAGATACTGATGATGGAAACAATGAGCGATCAACAGATACTGATGATGGAAGCAATGAGTGGTCACCAGATACTGATGATGGAAGCAATGAGTGGGCACAAGATACTGATGATGGAAACAATGAGTGATCAACAGATACTGATGATGGAAGCAATGAGCGGTCACCAGATACTGATGATGGAAGCAATGAGGGGGTCACCAGATACTGATGATAGAAGCAATGAACAGTCACCAGATACTGATGATTAGTGTTGAGCATTCCAATACCGCAAGTATCAGGTATCGGCCGATATTTGCGGTATCGGAATTCTGATACCGAGTTCTGATACTTTTAGTATATCGGATAACGGAATCGGAAGTTCCCATAATTCAAAGAGCGAGAATTCAGCCAATGAGGAATGATTAGAAGTGTGGGCCCATCCTGTTCTGCATGGTAACTACTGGCATGGCTGTGATTGGCTGCTGAAATGATGTCATGATGCACTATAAAAGTCGCCGCCACCATTTTGGGCTCACTCTGCTGTGAATTCAGTTAGGGACAGGACGCTGTGTTCTGACTGAGGGCCAGTTTAGAGATAGCAATTTGCTTCATTGTGCTTTACCCAGGCTAATTTAGCAACCTTGCTTTTGCCTTGCAGCGCCGTTCACGGCTGTCTGCATGGTCTCTGTGTGTGTGAGTGCAGCTCACTCTGTAATCTGTCCGCAGCCACAGCCGGTTGTAGTCAGCTCAGGGTGCGTCACTGCCTCATACTGTTCAATCCATTGTCCTTTTTTGCAATTAGTGCAGCCTGCTGCACATTTTTTCAAATTTATCCTATTAGTGGCTTTCCATCCGTATCCTGCTAGATTGTGGAAAAACACTATATAGGATTACATAGAGGAGCTTTTTTCGGCCTTGCAGCGCCGTTTACGGCTGTCTGCATGGTCTGTGTGTGAGTGCAACTCGCTCTGTAGTCTGTTCTGCCACCACAGCCGGTTGTAGTCAGCTCAGGGTGCGTCACTGCCTCATACCGTTCGATTGTCCGTTTTTCAATTAGTGCAGCCTGCTGCACATTTTTTCAAATTTATCCTATTAGTGGCTTTCCATCCGTATCCTGCTAGATTGTGGAAAAACACTATATAGGATTACATAGAGGAGCTTTTTTTGGCCTTGCAGCGCCGTATATGGCTGTCTGAATGGTCTCTGTGTGAGTGCAGCTCGCTCTGTAGTCTGTTCTGCCACCACAGCCGGTTGTAGTCAGCTCAGGGTGCGTCACAGCCTCATACCGTTCCATTGTCTGTTTCTCAATTAGTGCAGCCTGCTGCACATTTTTTCAAATTTATCCTATTAGTGGTTTTCCATCCGTATCCTGCTAGATTGTGGAAAAACACTATATAGGATTACATAGAGGAGCCTTTTTTGGCCTTGCAGCGCCGTTTACGGCTGTCTGCACGGTCTGTGTGTGAATGCAGCTCAAAACAAAAAGTTTATAAAGTTCACCAAACACTCCACTTTAGAGTTGTGTAGGCCACAGTAGCTCATATTAAAGTCTAGTCCACACTTGATAAAATTAGTGTTCCTTATACCTGTTAGCAGCTGTTCAGGAATAAGAATACTAAGCCCTTAGTACTTTTCTGCCTATCTTTATCAGTCTACCAAGATGAAGAAGGCAGGGAGTAAGGCACGTGGGCGTGGAGCAGGGAGAGGACGTGGGGATTCTGTGCCTGCTGTGGGCACCGGTGACTCATCATCCGCCAGTTTTAGCAGGGAACAGTCCTTCATGCGCAGCTTTGTTGGAGCTCGCCGTACCCCGCTGCTGCGGGATGAACAAATTGAAGCCGTTGTCGGATGGATGGCAGCTAACGCATCGACTTCAATTAGTGCCACATCCTCTCAGGCACAGAGCACTGAAGAGCACCCATCTGTCTCTTCACCACCTGCCAAATTGCCCAGGCAGTCAGAGAGCCCAGGACAGGAGCCATCTCTACTTCTGTTCTCTGAATCTCTTGGCTTGGAAAGAGGGGGCCAGCCAAGCAGCATTGGAGAAATGGAAGAAGAGGCAGTATGCAGTGATGCCCAACAGCTGTATCTCTGACTCTGAAGAGACGGGTGGGCCAGTGCCTCCGGTCAGCACACCTCAGTATGCATCTGATGATGAGACTCAGGTGCCACTTTCAGGTGCGTACTGTGCTGCTGAGACTACCCCGGAGAAGCAGTTGGTGGAAGAGGGTAGTGCAGATGATGAGGTCCTTGACCCATCATGGCGTGAGGTACAGGAAGGTGGTGGGAGCAGCTCTGAGGAAGAGATTCCCCGAACGGCACAAAGAGGGAGAGGGAGGGGGAAGACTGCGGTGCCTGTAGCCTCCACTTCGGCACCCATTAGGAGCATGCCTCTTCTAAAAGCCAAAACGGGTGCTCCCAAGACTTGCAGAGCCTGGTCCTTTTTTGACGCAGTTGCAGATGACATTTGCTTAGTCAAATGCAAGGTGTGTCATCAGAAAGTTAAAAGAGGGAAAAGTGTCAGCAACCTCAATACCACAAATATGGGGAAACATGTGCGGACCAAGCACGCGTGGAGTTACAAAAACACACTGAAGACCAAGGCCAACCTACAGCGGCACCTACCACCTCTTCAGCTCGTGTTGTTGCCTCTTCCTCCAGCTCACACACAGCTGGTTCGGCTTCCTCACAGGATCGCCATGGAAGAACATCTGGTACTGTTGTCCACAGACCCAGTGTAATTCCACCCACAGCACCACGTTCCCAGTCATCCTCACACTCCCAGCACAGTCTACAGCCATCGGTAGCACAGGCATAGGAGAAAAGGCGGCCATTCTCGGCAAACCACCCCCGAGCACAGGCTCTGAATGCTGGCATTGCAAAACTACTGTCCCTTGAAATGCTGTCATTCAGGCTGGTGGAGACTGACACCTTCCGTAACTTGATGGCATTGGCAGTCCCACAATACAATATGCCCAGCTGCTTTTATTTCAGCAGGCAAGCCGTCCCTGCCCTGCAAAAACATGCAGAGGGACACATAAAACACGCGCTACTGAACACCATCAGTAGCAAGGTCCACCTCACCACCGATGCATGGACCAGTCACCATGGACAGGGGCGATACCTTTCCCTCACTGCCCATTGGGTTAATGTTGTGGAGCCAGGTACAGATCGTGCGAGTGATGCAGGACGTGTTCTGCCAACTCCAAGGATTGCAGGAATCCAGTCTGTACACATTGACTCCTCCTCATACTCAAGTTCCTCAGAATCATCGCTGTAGGAGCCGTCACAGTCCACCTCCACATGGACCCATGAACGTTTACCTGTTACGACCGATATGAGCACAGCCGTGGCCAAACGTCAACAGGCCGTATTGAAATTAATTTCTTTGGGGAATCGAAGCCACACAGCGCAGGAGCTCTGGAATGCCATCAAGCAGGAGAGCGACGTGTGGTTTGTGCCAGCGAATCTCCAGCCAGGCATGGCAGTGTGTGACAATGGACAAAATCTGGTGGCAGCTCTGGCCCTAGGCAACCTCACTCACATCCCATGTCTGGCACATGTGCTCAACTTGGTCACGCAGAGTTTTTTGAGGGACTATCTGGATCTTGATGCACTGCTGCACAAGGTCCGCCTAGAGTGTGCTCACTTGCGGCGTTTCAGCATGGCAAGATCGTGCATTGCAGCTCTGCAGCGCCGATTCCACCTTCCGGAACATCGCATCATATGTGACCTACCCACCAGGTGGAATTCCACGTTCCATATGTTGGAACGGTTGTGTGAGCAGTAGCCAGCAGTAATGGAGTACCAGCTGCATCAGGCGCAAAGAAGTCGCACTGCGCGCCGATCAGACTTCACAACCACTGAGTGGGCCACTATGAAGGATGTCTGCCAGGTTTTGCGTGCCTTCGATGATTCCATGCGGATGGCGAGTGCAGATGATGCACTAGTCAGCATGACTGTCCCCCTTATCTGCCAGCTTCAAAGAACACTGCAAGCGCTAAGGGATGATGTTGTGGAAGAGGTGGAGGATGAGGAGTCACCAATTCCATCTGCTTCTGGACAGTCAGCGCAACGTGGTTCCTCACAAAGGCCTAGGCAGGGGATACTTTGTGAGGAGGATGAGGAGGAGTCAATGGAGGAGGAAGACATCGGTCCAGAGGAGGGAGTTACACAATTCTCCAGTAGTCAGTGTGTAGAGCAAGGGTTGGGTGATGCAGAGTGTAATAATTATATGGGATAACTCAGGAGACTCTTTGCATGGAACAAGACAACTACAGAACACAGTTTTATAAGTGGTAAAGTCTATATTATCACACGGTGATTCAAACAGGTGCAGAGAGAAACTCAAGTCCACAACACTTGGTGTAAATACTAAACGCAGCTTAACAGTCTATAAGAAACTTCAGAGGAAAATGCAATCAAGCAGAAAGTCTATGAAGCACAGTTATTCTTGAGGATACTTGACACAAATAAGTCCTTGTCTTAGTCCAAAGACAGATAGATATGCTTATAAGGCAGTTCAAATAAAATCTTAGCTCAACCAGGAAGAGCAGTGCTGCTAGTGCTTTACAAAGCAGCTCAGTGCGTCGAGGCAGTGGATGAAGTTCTGCACAAAGAGGGAGCAGAAGCAGTGCCTCAGCACAAGGCAAGACCAGTATGGCCCAACTGTGGCACAGTTATGTGTGCCCACCACAAATGTCTACACCATCACAGATGACTCCAGTCAGCAGGAGGCAATGTTTCCGTCAGATGGTGACAGACTACATGTCTTCCCCTCACAGTGTACTCCCAGACGGCTCTTCCCCCTTCAAGTTTTGGGTCTGTAAGGTTTCTCTTACTGAGAGTGTTGGGGGACACTCACTTGGCCGCGATATTCAAGCACACGGGCACGGGTTTGTAAAACAAAGCAGTCCATGCGGTTTATTAAGCCTCATAAACCGGGTTACGCACAGTTCAAAACATGAAACACAACAGGCACCAACTGGTGATATTAACTTGCATCTTCAAACACTTCAGTGTACGGCTTTGCCTCACGGACACTAACGTGCTGGGCCTCTCACTTCGCCCAGTTACCAGGGTGTCCGTACGCCGTACACTTCACCAACGTCCCAAGTCACAGACAGCACATGTGACTCCGGGTTGTCGTCTCTAAACACGCTGGTACTCCCTTAACCAGCTCCCAAGGGAGACCACGCAGTTCATAGGGCTTCACAAGCACTACCGGCCTGTATCGTACCTGACGGGAGCTCCGGCTCCACCTGCTGACTCCTTGCCAGTCCGCACCTCCGGGTAAGCTGCCTTACAGGGATCACCAACTTGCCTGGCCGGCACACACTAGTCAGTCCAGAGCCACTGAAGGACTGTAGCTTCCCCAGTTCCACTGTGCACTGCTCCGGGATCCTAGTCATTCCTAGGACGATCCCAGGCCAGCAGGTGCTTTCCAGGAAGCCTCCTCCCAGGCTTCCAACACAGGAACACACCGAGCCCTCAGGAACTCCCTCAGGGATTTTGCCCTTGGACCCTTCAGGTCCAAACACTGGAACCACACAGGAACATGTGACCCACACTCTGGTCACGTTATGTACCTGTAACCACACCCACAGTAATGGATCACATGGACTGGTCACGTGATCCTGACATCACTGCAGGTCAATTCTCACGGCTTCAATACAACTCCGTGCACATCCCGGGGAGACCATGCAGCGCCCCCTACCTGTTACAGGGGTTACTGCATCACATATATCACATATCCCCCCCCTCTGTTCACACCTGTAGGGTTGAACACCTGTCATACACGTGGGATCACGGGATATGTCATGCACGTTGCCTTGCCCTACCTGTCGAGAGAACCGTCTCAGTCGGTTTTGAGCATCACACAGACCCATCCAGTTGTTGAGTTTACCCCGCCCCCAGCGGTCAACATGTAGGCCTTGAGCTTTGGCCCTTAAGTTACAGTCTGTCCGCGACACCAAACCTTTAGTCAAGTTTGTCTCTTTACTCGACCTTTCTCTCCAGGGTCGCCACCCACGGTGGGTACGGACATTAGTCCCACTTACAGTCGAGACTAGCAACTGATCAGAGTCTGACCCTCCATCACTACGTCTACTACTGTACATGTCCTTTTTGTTTCCTTTTCGTTGGGAAGAAGGCGGCTGCCACCTTGTGTTCTGCAGCTGTTTATTGACCTGCCGTCTGTACAGTCTCAGCTGCTCTATTTCTCTCAGGTAGGCCACGCGATACTTCAGGAGCATCCGGATATTCGCTAGACTCTCCTTGGACCCGACAACCAGGAATGACACCATTCCATCTTCACCCACCTGGGCCTCGTCTTCAGCCGGAATCCTCAGTCTCTTCACACCTGACACATCCACCATCTCCTGCATCGCTTTTCCAAATCGGCCAATGAGCTTCGCTACCAGAGCTCTGGGCACTTGGACTGTGTCCTCTACCAAGCCCAGACGACTTTGAGCTTTCCTGGCTTGCTCCAAACAACGAGTGGCCTCACCATTCTCCCACAGGACCCTCTGCTTCGTGCGGAGGCACCGTAGGTGCATGTCCCTCAGGACAGCCACCCTCTTCACTGTGACTTCCTTAGTAGACAGTACCACCAACTGTTTCGTCTCCAGTGCCCAGTGCACACTAGATGCTTCCACTGCCTTTTTAAAGGCCTCATGCACACCCTCGCGGGTACATGCATCTTGCGCCTCTACGGGTACATCTATCACGCACTTGAAGAGCGGAGTCTCACTTCCTTCAAGAACAGATGGCTCCTGCCTTGCCATGGACCTTTCCATCAAGACACCTGTCACAACCGGGTGACCATCTTGTTCTGCTTTTAGCGCCAACTCCTCTTCAGCTTTACTCTCATTACCACTCTGGTACTGGCACGAGAAGTCTGCGACCACCACCTCTTTTCCTTGTAGAGGGCCTTTCAGTGCTTCTCTAAGCACTACAATGTCTTCCTTTAGGGTCTGATACACACTTTGCCACCTGAACAGGTGGCCTCTGAGCTCCGAGACTTCCTTCTCCAGCTCATCCACTCTGCGCTCAGCCGCTTGTTTCAGGACCCTTTCTTGTTCGACATGGTCGTTCACCGTCTCTATAACCAATTCCATCTCGCTTCCCCCATCCTCCGGATTGGTGAAACATCCATCACTTGAGGAGGTATTCACTTCCGGCACCAGGGGCGTAACTACCGCGGTCGCAGCGGTCGCAGTTGCGACGGGGCCCAGACTACTTAGGGGGCCCCATGGACAGTAAGCCGGAGAATGAAATGACCCATGATTGCACCCATTTGTGAGTGACCCGCAGCAGGGAGCCGTCACCGCTCTCTAATTATACTTACCTACTCCCGGCGCGGTCCCTGGAAGTCCCTGATTCTTCCAGCGCTGCAGATTCTTCCTGCACTGAGCGGTCACATGGTCCCGCTCATTACAGAAATGAATAGGCGGCTCCACCTCCCATAGAGGCGGAGCCTCATATTCATTTCTGTAATGAACGGGTCATGTGACCGCTCAATACAGGAAGAAGATGCAGCGGTGGAAGAAGCAGGGACGCAGCGCCAGGAGCAGCCTGCAGGTGACTGGTGGTGACTGGTGAGTATACAGCGCTGCGCAGCGCTGGGCGATATTTACCTCTCCTCGTTCCGGTGCGGCTCTGTCATCAGCGTCCTCTGGCAGTGACGTTCAAGGTCAGAGGGCGCGGTGACGTAGTCAGTGCGCGCCCTCTGCTGAACGTCAGTGCCGAAGACGGAGCCGCACCAGGAGCAGCCAGGTAAATATTGATAGTGCCGGGGGTCCTGAGCGAAGAGAGAGAGGTGAGGTGAGTATGTGATTTTTTTTTTTTTTTTATGGCAGCAAAAGCATAAGGGGCAAGTGGCTATACGGAGCAACTTGTGGGGCCATAACGCTTGTGCAGCGCCAGCACTATAAGGGGCAGTGGCTGTGCGGAGCATCTTATGGGGCCATAACACTTGTGCAGCACTATTAGGGGCAGTGACTGTGCGGAGCATCTTATGGGGCCATAACACTTGTGCAGCACTATAAGGGGCAGTGGCTGTGCGGAGCATCTTATGGGGCCATAACTCTTGTGCAGCACTATAAGGGGCAGTGGCTGTGCGGAGCTTCTTATGGGGCCATAACTCTTGTGCAGCACTATAAGGGGCAGTGACTGTGCGGAGCATCTTATGGGGCCATAACACTTGTGCAGCACTATAAGGGGCAGTGGCTGTGCGGAGCATCTTATGGGGCCATAACTCTTGTGCAGCACTATAAGGGGCAGTGACTGTGCGGAGCATCTTATGGGGCCATAACTCTTGTGCAGCATTATAAGGGGCAGTGGCTGTGCGGAGCATCTTATGGGGCCATAACTCTTGTGCAGCATTATAAGGGGCAGTGACTGGACGGAGCATCTTATGGGGCCATAACTTGTGCAGCACTATAAGGGGCAGTCGGCAGTGGCTGTGTGGAGCATCTTATGGGGCCATAACTCTTGTGCAGCGCCAGCACTATAAGGGGCAGTGACTGTGCGGAGCATCTTATGGGGCCATAACTCTTGTGCAGCACTATAAGGGGCAGTGGCTGTGCGGAGCTTCTTATGGGGCCATAACGCTTGTGCAGCACTATAAGGGGCAAGTGGCTGTGCGGAGCATCTTATGGGGCCATAATGAACGGTGCAGAGCATTATATATGGCACAGCTTTCTATGGAGCATCTATGGGGCCATAATGAACGGTGCAGAGCATTATATATGGCACAGCTTTCTATGGAGTATCTATGGGGCCATAATGAACGGTGCAGAGCATTATATATGGGGCAGCTTTATATGGAGCATCTATGGGGCAATAATCAACGGTATGGAGCACTATGAGGGGGGCTGCGTTGTATTCTATGGGGGTTACCTTGAGTTGTATGGCAGGGCTGCGGGGGGGGGCCCCATTTGGAAGTTCGCACCGGGGCCCATAACTTTGTAGTTACGCCACTGTCCGGCACCATCTCCTTGGTGGCCTCCTCCACTTCCGCACCCTCCGACTCTGCACTGTCAGGGTCGGCCCTCTCTTGGGTCTCAGCGGTGACGTCATTAGGTTCGTCCCTTTTCCCTGGGACTACAGAGTACTTCATACACCCCAGGTCCTCAGCATCTTCCGTCAATTCCCCACACGGAGCAACGGGTTCAGCCCCTTTGGCTCTTTTACGTCTCCGTCGACGGGAGGAAGAATTGCCTGAGTCAACCTTATTACACTCTTTTCCACTGGCGTCACCGTCTGAATGGGAGTTGCCACCAATCGTCACCACAGGTCCTGGACCCCGTCCTCCACCCGTCAGCACAGGTCCTGGACCCCGTCCTCCACCTGTCACCATAGGTCCTGGACCCCATCCTCCACCTATCATCATAGGTCCTGGACCCCGTCCTCCACCCGTCACCACAGGTCCTGGACCCCGTCCTCCACCCGTTACCACAGGTCCTGGACCCCGTCCTCCACCCGTTACCACAGGTCCTGGACCCCGTCCTCCACCTGTCACCAGGGCATATGCGCTTGTTACTGGCCATGACTTGTCACAGTCACCCCCAGAATCTGTGTCACACCCCACAGTCTGATGACCCTGCAAGTCACTCTCTGTCTGGGTGTCAGCTCCACATGTTTTATCCAGCAGACCACTACCAGTCGTATTGTGGCACACTTCAAGTGACGTCAGGTCAGTTAGTTGGGCAGTCGAACCTTTCCCTGTGGTCAGGCCTGCCTTCTCAACCTTACTAACTGACATCCACATTATATCCACAAACACTTCAGCCTTTTCCCACAGTGCTACCAAATCTTGTCCTATTACCATAGGATACGGCAAGATCGGGTCTACAACCACCTCATGGTATGTGGAAACCTCCGCTGCGACAATGTAGATAGTGGCTACCTGGAGATATTCAGTGTCGCCAGGTGACACAGAATCTCCTGGACGGGTTCTCAGCACAGACGCTTCTCTCCCCGGGTCTATCAACCCTTGCACACACTTTCCATCCAGCCAAAAAGGACACAGTCGTGACACCTCACTGATTGCCGCCCCTTTTTTGGCTCCGCCCCCTTTCTGGGCAAGTGCTCCGCTTTTTGATACCACCCCGGTTCGAGATTCAGCCCCCCTTCGGGATTCCACCCCTTTTTGGGCCATTACCCCTATTCGGGTTACCGCCCCTTTTTGGGTCTCCGCCCCCTTTTGGGCAACCATCCCCGTTTGGGCCACCGCTCACTATTAGGGATAATCCCCTCCCTGGGATACACCCCGTGGACTCCCCCACGGCACTCAGGCCCCAGTTCACACAGTACACCCCAATGTCTCTGGGCTTGTTCTGGCCCTTTAACCCCTTCCCGACATTTGACGTACTATCCCGTCGAGGTGGGGTGGGCCCGTATGACCGCCGACGGGATAGTACGTCATAGCCGATCGGCCACGCTCACGGGGGGAGCGCGGCCGATCGCGGCCGGGTGTCGGCTGCATATCGCAGCTGACATCCGGCACTATGTTCCAGGAGCGGTCACGGACCGCCCCCGGCACATTAACCCCCGGCACACCGCGATCAAACATGATCGCGATGTGCCGGCGATGCAGGGAAGCATCGCGCAGGGAGAGGGCTCCCTGCGGGCTTCCCTGAGCCCCCCGCAGCAACGCGATGTGATCGCGTTGCTGCGAGGGTCTTACCTCCCTCCCTGCCTGCTCCAGACCCGGATCCAAGATGGCCGCGGATCCGGGTCCTGCAGGGAGGGAGGTGGCTTCACAGACGCCTGCTCAGAGCAGGCACTGTGAAGCAGCCTGTACTTCTCGCAGATCGGTGATCTGTCAGAGTGCTATGCAAACTGGCAGATCACCGATCTGTATGGTCCCCCCCTGGGGCAAAGTAAAAAAGTTAAAAAAAAAATTTCCAAATGTGTAAAAAAAAATAAAAAAAAAATATTCCAAAATAATGAAAAAAAAAAAAATATATTATTCCCATAAATACATTTCTTTATCTAAATTAAAAAAAAAAAACAATAAAAGTACACATATTTAGTATCGCCACGTCCGTAACGACCCAACCTATAAAACTGCCACACTAGTTAACCCCTTCAGTAAACACCGTAAGAAAAAAAAAAAAAAAACGAGGCAAAAAACAACGCTTTATTACCATACCGCCGAACAAAAAGTGGAATAACACGCGATCAAAAAGACTGATATAAATATCCATGGTACCGCTGAAAATGTCATCTTGTCCCGCAAAAAACCAGCCGCCATACAGCATCATCAGCAAAAAAATAAAAAAGTTATAGTCCTGAGAATAAAGCGATACCAAAATAATTATTTTTTCTATAAAATAGTTTTTATCGTATAAAAGCGCCAAAACATAAAAAAAATGATATAAATGAGATATCGCTGTAATCATACTGACCCGACGAATAAAACTGCTTTATCAATTTTACCAAACCCGGAACGGTATAAACGCCTCTCCCAAAAGAAATTCATGAATAGCAGGTTTTTGGTCATTCTGCCTCACAAAAATCGGAATAAAAAGCGATCAAAAATGGTCACGTGTCCGAAAATGTTACCAATAAAAACGTCAACTCGTCCCGCAAAAAACAAGACCTCACATGACTCTGTGGAGCAAATGTGGAAAAATTATAGGTCTCAAAATGTGGAGACGCAAAAACTTTTTTGCTATAAAAAGCGTCGCTGGTTTCACACTTGCGTTTTTGTCTGCAGCGTTTTTTGCACAAAAAAACGCATGCGTTTTTTCCCTATATTTAACATTGAAAACGTATGCGGTTTTTTTGTACGCGTTTGGTCGCGTTTTCAAACGCATGCGGTTTTTTTCTGCATGCGTTCATTTTCAGAAATACAACCTGCAGTATTTTCTTGCGTTTTTAAGCACATGCGTTTGTTTGCGTTAAAAACGCATGCATTTTTATCGAAAAAAACAGAAAACACACTGAAAAGCCACCCACCACCATCAAGGTGATAAAGGGATCCAAACCCTAACCCTAACTCTACCCCTAACCTCACCCCTAACCGTTTAATGAACATTTTCTGACAGTCATAGTGCCACGTATTTCAGTGCCACGTATTTCAGTGCCACGTATTTCAGTGCCACGTATTTCAGTGCCACGTATTTCAGTGCCACGTATTTCAGTGCCACGTATCACGTATTTCAGTGCCACGTGTTTCAGTGCCACGTATTTCAGTGCCACGTATCACGTATTTCAGTGCCACATATTTTAGTACCACGTATTTCAGTTGCACGTATTTCAGTGCCACGTATTTCAGTGCCACGTATTTCAGTGCCACGTATCACGTATTTCAGTGCCACGTGTTTCAGTGCCACGTATTTAAGTGCCACGTATCACATATTTCAGTGCCACGTATTTCAGTGCCACGTATTTCAGTGCCACGTATTTCAGTGCCACATATCACATATTTCAGTGCCACTTATTTAAGTGCCACGTATTTAAGTGCCACGTATTTCAGTGCCACGTATTTCAGTGCCACGTGTTTCAGTGCCACGTGTTTCAGTGCCACGTATTTCAGTGCCACGTATTTCAGTGCCACGTATTTCAGTGCCACGTATTTCAGTGCCACATATTTCAGTGCCACGTATTTCAGTGCCACGTATTTAAGTGCCACATATCACATATTTCAGTGCCACTTATTTAAGTGCCACGTATTTCAGTGCCACGTATTTCAGTGCCACGTATTTCAGTGCCACGTATTTCAGTGCCACGTATTTCAGTGCCACGTGTTTCAGTGCCACGTATTTAAGTGCCACGTATCACGTATTTCAGTGCCACGTATTTCAGTGCCACGTATTTCAGTGCCACGTATTTCAGTGCCACGTATTTCAGTCACGTTTAGGGTTAGGGTTAGGGTTAGGGCTAGGGTTGGAGGTAAAGTTAGGGTTGGGGCTAAAGTTAGGGTTGGGGCTAAAGTTAGGGTTAGGGTTTGGATTACATTTACGTTTGGATTAGGGTTGGGATTAGAATTATGGGTGTGTCAGGGCTAGGGGTGTGGTTAGGGTTACCGTTGGGATTAGGGTTAGGGGTGTGTTTGGGTTAGGGTTTCAGGTAGAATTGGGGGGTTTCCACTGTCCAGGCACATCAGGGGCTCTCCAAGCGCGACATGGCGTCCAATCTCAATTCCAGCCAATTCTGCGTTGAAAAAGTAAAACAGTGCTCCTTCCCTTCCGAGCTCTCCCGTGCGCCCAAAAAGGGGTTTACCCCAACATATGTGTTATCAGCGTACTCGGGACAAATTGAACAACAACTTCTGGGGTCCAAGTTCTCTTGTTATCCTTAGGAAAATAAAAATTTGGGGGGCTAAAAATCATTTTTGTGGGAAAAAAAAGATGTTTTATTTTCACGGCTCTGCATTATAAACTGTAGTGAAACACTTGGGGGTTCAAAGTTCTCACAACACATCTAGATAAGTTCCTTGGGAGGTCTAGTTTCCAATATGGGGTCACTTGTGGGGGGTTTGTACTGTTTGGGTACATCAGGGGCTCTGCAAATGCAACGTGACGCCTGCAGACCAATCCATTTAAGGCTGCATTCCAAATGGCGCTCCTTCCCTTCCGAGCTCTGTCATGCGCCCAAACAGTGGTTCCCCCCGACATATGGGGTATCAGCGTACTCAGGACAAATTGGACAACAACTTTTGGGGTCTAATTTATCCTGTTACCCTTGTGAAAATACAAAACTGGGGGCTAAAAAATCATTTTAGTGAAAAAAAAAAAAAGAATTTTTATTTTCACGGCTTTGCGCTATAAACTTTAGTGAAACACTTGGGGGTTCAAAGTTCTCAAAACACATCTAGATAAGTTCCTTGGGAGGTCTAGTTTCCAATATGGGGTCACTTGTGGGGGGTTTGTACTGTTTGGGTACATCAGGGGCTCTGCAAATGCAACGTGACGGCTGCTGACCAATCCATTTAAGTCTGCATTCCAAATGGCGCTCCTTTCCTTCCGAGCTCTGTCATGCGCCCAAACAGTGGTTCCCCCCCACATATGGGGTATCAGCGTACTCAGGACAAATTGGAAAACAAATTTTGGGGTCCAATTTATTCTGTTACCCTTGTAAAAATACAAAGCTGGGGGCTAAAAAATCATTTTTGAGAAAAAAAATATATATATTTTCACGGCTCTGCGTTATAATCTGTAGTGAAACACTTGGGGGTTCAAAGCTCTCAAAACACATCTAGATAAGTTCCTTAGGGGGTCTACTTTCCAAAATGGTGTCACTTGTAGGGAGTTTCAATGTTTAGGCACATCAGGGGCTCTCCAAACGCAACATGGCGTCCCATCTCAATTCCAGTCAATTTTGCATTGAAAAGTCAAATGGCGCTCCTTCCCTTCCAAGCTCTGCCATGCGCCCAAACAATGGTTTACACCCACATATGGGGTATCAGCGTACTCAGGACAAATTGCACAACATTTTTTGGGGTCCAATTTCTTCTCTTACCCTTGGGAAAATAAAAAATTGGGGGCAAAAAGATCATTTTTGTGAAAAAATATGATTTTTTATTTTTACGGCTCTGCATTATAAACTTCTGTGAAGCACTTGGTGGGTCAAAGTGCTCACCACACATCTAGATAAGTTCCTTAGGGGGTCTACTTTCCAAAATGGTGTCACTTGTAGGGAGTTTCAATGTTTAGGCACATCAGGGGCTCTCCAAACGCAACATGGCGTCCCATCTCAATTCCAGTCAATTTTGCATTGAAAAGTCAAATGGCGCTCCTTCCCTTCCAAGCTCTGCCATGCGCCCAAACAATGGTTTACACCCACATATGGGGTATCAGCGTACTCAGGACAAATTGCACAACATTTTTTGGGGTCCAATTTCTTCTCTTACCCTTGGGAAAATAAAAAATTGGGGGCGAAAAGATCATTTTTGTGAAAAAATATGATTTTTTATTTTTACGGCTCTGCATTATAAACTTCTGTGAAGCACTTGGTGGGTCAAAGTGCTCACCACACATCTAGATAAGTTCCTTAGGGGGTCTACTTTCCAAAATGGTGTCACTTGTAGGGAGTTTCAATGTTTAGGCACATCAGGGGCTCTCCAAACGCAACATGGCGTCCCATCTCAATTCCAGTCAATTTTGCATTGAAAAGTCAAATGGCGCTCCTTCCCTTCCAAGCTCTGCCATGCGCCTAAACAATGGTTTACACCCACATATGGGGTATCATCGTACTCAGGACAAATTGTACAACAACTTTGGGGGTCCATTTTCTCCTGTTACCCTTGGTAAAATAAAACAAATTGGAGCTGAAATAAATTTTGTGTGAAAAAAAGTTAAATGTTCATTTTTATTTAAACATTCCAAAAATTCCTGTGAAACACCTGAAGGGTTAATAAACTTCTTGAATGTGGTTTTGAGCACCTTGAGGGGTGCAGTTTTTAGAATGGTGTCACACTTGAGTATTTTCTATCATATAGACCCCTCAAAATGACTTCAAATGAGATGTGGTCCCTAAAAAAAAATGGTGTTGTAAAAATGAGAAATTGCTGGTCAACTTTTAACCCTTATAACTCCGTCACAAAAAAAAATTTTGGTTCCAAAATTGTACTGATGTAAAGTAGACATGTGGGAAATGTTACTTATTAAGTATTTTGCGTGACATATGTCTGTGATTTAAGGGCACAAAAATTCAAAGTTGGAAAATTGCAAAATTTTCAAAATTTTCGCCAAATTTCCATTTTTTTCACAAATAAACGCAAGTTATATCGAATAAATTTTACCTTTAACATGAAGTACAATATGTCACGAGAAAACAGTGTCAGAATCGCCAAGATCCGTCAAAGCGTTCCAGAGTTATAGCCTCATAAAGGGACAGTGGTCAGAATTGTAAAAATTGGCCCGGTCATTAACGTGCAAACCACCCTTGGGGGTGAAGGGGTTAAGAGTAGAAAAAGAGAAAAAAAATTTTATTTTTTTTTTCCTATGTCACTTCACCAGCTCCTGCTGGTACCGCCACAGCTCCCGCTGCAGTCACACACAACCGGCACCTCCAGGTGCTGCCAACCACAAGCCACTACAGCTCCGCCTGCTGTGGAACCTCTTGCTGCAACCACAGCTACTCTCCACACGGCTCTGCACGGGTCCACCGCTGCCGCTTGTCACCTTCGTGACCCCGCCGAGTCACAGCAGGCGCTTGTCACTTTCGTAACCCCGCCGAGTTACCGCTAGACGCTTGTCACCTTCGTGGCTCTGCCACAGCAATTAACTCCACGTGTGCTAGCGGGATTGTTGCCCGCATTCTCCACCAATTGTAAGGTTTCTCTTACTGAGAGTGTTGGGGGACACTCACTTGGCCGCGATATTCAAGCACACGGGCACGGGTTTGTAAAACAAAGCAGTCCATGCGGTTTATTAAGCCTCATAAACCGGGTTACGCACAGTTCAAAACATGAAACACAACAGGCACCAACTGGTGATATTAACTTGCATCTTCAAACACTTCAGTGTACGGCTTTGCCTCACGGACACTAACGTGCTGGGCCTCTCACTTCGCCCAGTTACCAGGGTGTCCGTACGCCGTACACTTCACCAACGTCCCAAGTCACAGACAGCACATGTGACTCCGGGTTGTCGTCTCTAAACACGCTGGTACTCCCTTAACCAGCTCCCAAGGGAGACCACGCAGTTCATAGGGCTTCACAAGCACTACCGGCCTGTATCGTACCTGACGGGAGCTCCGGCTCCACCTGCTGACTCCTTGCCAGTCCGCACCTCCGGGTAAGCTGCCTTACAGGGATCACCAACTTGCCTGGCCGGCACACACTAGTCAGTCCAGAGCCACTGAAGGACTGTAGCTTCCCCAGTTCCACTGTGCACTGCTCCGGGATCCTAGTCATTCCTAGGACGATCCCAGGCCAGCAGGTGCTTTCCAGGAAGCCTCCTCCCAGGCTTCCAACACAGGAACACACCGAGCCCTCAGGAACTCCCTCAGGGATTTTGCCCTTGGACCCTTCAGGTCCAAACACTGGAACCACACAGGAACATGTGACCCACACTCTGGTCACGTTATGTACCTGTAACCACACCCACAGTAATGGATCACATGGACTGGTCACGTGATCCTGACATCACTGCAGGTCAATTCTCACGGCTTCAATACAACTCCGTGCACATCCCGGGGAGACCATGCAGCGCCCCCTACCTGTTACAGGGGTTACTGCATCACATATATCACAGGTCTCTAAACTGGAAACATGGCCAGAGCTTAGCCAGTATGCATTGGAGGTGCTGGTATGCCCTGCTGCTAGTGTATTATCGGAACGCGTCTTTAGTGCTGCAGGTGGTGTACTAACAGACCGTCGCATGCGACTATCCTCCGATAACGTTGATCGGCTTACTTTTCTGAAAATGAACAAGGCCTGGACCTCGCAGGAATTTGCCACTCCTCTTCCAGACTAAATAATTGGTTGGCAACAGTATCCAGGTCTCCTGTTGTGTTCATGTTTCTACCACCTGAACTGCAATCCCTGGGCTTCAAAACACCGCCAGTTGCTGCTCAGAAGTGCCGTCTGCACAGTCAACACATGACCCAGTGTTATAGGGTTTCAGTAACGTCAGCTAATCCCCTGCTGTGTATCCAGCAATGTGTCCTGCTACCTCCACGCTGACACTACAACAGAAATTTAAGGGAACCTGTCCCCCCCAGGTGTTTGTTACTGAAAGAGCCACCTTGTGCAGCAATAATGCTGCACAAGGAAAAGGTGGCTCTTTTAGTTATGCTCCTTGCACACGCTGAACTTAACACTTATAAAATGTGTCCCCTCATACCGTGAAACCGTCCCGCAGGTGGAACTTTCCTTCGTAATGAGACGCAACACAGCTGTCATTCCTACACCCTTGGCGCCGTGCGCCGCCTCCTCAGCGTTGTTTGAATCTGTCCCGGAGCCTGCGCTGTTATGTTCAACCTTGGGCATGCGCAGTTAGCACTGCCCGTCTTCAGACATCATTTTGGTGTCAGGATGACTGCGCCTGTGCGGCCGCGCTCCCAGAGATCCGGCGTCGCAGTGTCTTCTGATTTAATCACACTGCGGGCCTGGGATTCATAGCCTTGTGCAGTGCATACCTTCGCCTCTCACTCATCTCCTTCCGCCTTCTTCAGACTGTGCGGCATCAGCTGATCCCTAATCACATGCCATGGCCGTGACTCCGCACAGTCTGAAGAAGGCGGAAGGAGATGAGTGAAAGGCGAAGATATGCACTGCGCATGGCCATGAATCCCAGGCCCGCAGAGTGATTAAATCGGAAGACACTGCGAGGCGGGTTCTCGGGCAGCGCGGCCGCACAGGCACAATCAGCCTGACACCAAATGATGTCAAAAGATGGGCAGCGCTAACTGCGCATGGCCAATGTTGAACATAAAAGCGCAGGCTCCGGGACAGATTCAAACAACGCTAAGGAGGCGGCGCACGGCGCCAAGGGGGTAGGAATGACGGCTATGTTGCCTCTCATTACGAAGGAAAGTCCCACCTCTGGGACGGTTTCACGTTATCAGGGTACTCATTTTATAAGCTCAGCGTTTCCAAGGAGCATAATTAAAAGAGCCACCTTTTCCTTGTGCAGCATTAGTGCTGCACAAGATGGGTCTTTCAGTTACTAATGCCTGGGGGGGTTAAAGGTTCCCTTTCAATTTGCCCCAATTAGACCTCAGCCTACACTCTGCTTCTCCTGATTCCCTGGGCTCCAACACCGCCAGTTGCTGCTCGGAAGTGCTGTCTGCACAGTCAAGAGTTGCTCCTCTGTTATTGGGGTTCAGTAACGCCAGCTGCTCCCCTGCTGTGTGTGCGGCAATAACACAAGTCTGCTCCTCCTGCTGTTCCTGGGCTCCAACACAGCCAGTTGCTGCTCGGAAGTGCTGTCTGCACAGTCAACAGTTGCTCCTCTGTTATTGGGGTTCAGTAACGCCAGCTGCTCTCCTGCTGTGTGTGTGGCAATAACACAAGTCTGCTCCTCCTGCTGTCCCTGGGCTCCAGCACTGCCAGTTGCTGCTCGGAAGTGCTGTCTGCACAGTCAACAGTTGCTCCTCTGTTATTGGGGTTCAGTAACGCCAGCTGCTCCCCTGCTGTGTGTGCGGCAATAACTTAAGTCTGCTCCTCCTGCTGTCCCTGGGCTCCAACACCGCCAGTTGCTGCTTGGAAGTGCTGTCTGCACAGTCAACAGTTGCTCCTCTGTTATTGGGGTTCAGTAATGCCAGCTGCTCCCCTGCTGTGTGTGCGGCAATAACACAAGTCTGCTCCTCCTGCTGTTCCTGGGCTCCAACACCATCAGATGCTGCTCGGAAGTGCTGTCTGCACAGTCAACAGTTGCTCCTCTGTTATTGGGGTTCAGTAAGCCAGCTTCTCCCCTGCTGTGTGTGCGGCAATAACACAAGTCTGCTCCTCCTGCTGTTCCTGGGCTCCAACACCGCCAGTTGCTGCTCGGAAGTGCTGTCTGCATAGTCAACAGTTGCTCCTCTGTTATTGGGGTTCAGTAACGCCAGCTGCTCCCCTGCTGTGTGTGTGGCAATAACACAAGTCTGCTCCTCCTGCTGTTCCTGGTCTCCAACACCGCCAGTTGCTGCTCGGAAGTGCTCTCTGCACAGTCAACAGTTGCTCCTTTGTTATTGGGGTTCAGTAACGTCAGCTGATCCCCAGCTGTGTATCCAGCAATGTGTCCTGCGACTGCCACGCTGACACAACAACAGATATTAAACTGCCTTGAGTGCAGGCTTCTGCCTACATCCTGCTCCTCCTGCTGTCCCTGGGTTCCAACACCGCCAGTTGCTGCCCGGAAGTGCCGTTTGCACAGTCAACACTTGCTGCCGTGTTATTGGGTTTCAGTAACGTCAGCTGATCACCAGCTGTGTATCCGGCAATGTGTCCTGCGACCGCCACGCTGACACAACAGATATTAAACTGCCTCAAGTGCAGGCTTCAGCCTACACTCTGCTCCTCCTGCTGTCCCTGGGCTCCAACACCGCCAGTTGCTGCCCGGAAGTGCTGTTTGCACAGTCAACACTTGCTGCCGCGTTATTGGGTTTCAGTAACAATATTATTATTATATTATCTAAATTATAAGCAGAAGAAGACTAAGCAGTGAATGGGGGTGAGTCCGTTCCTCCTCGTGGTGCCCCTGGAAAAAGCCTGCTACTGCAGGCCAAACTGAACGCGGACAAATCCTGTTGTAACTCTTTTGTGACAGGCAGAACGGAAGGTGTAATCTTCAAACTTTTATAGATAACAACGACAGGAATGCCTGTCACAAATAAGAATATGATGAAGAAGTAGAATATGAAGAAGAATAATAGTTAAATAAAAAGAATATGAAGAATGTAACAAAAAAGAATAATAGGTAAAAGATGAAGAAGAAGATGAATAAGGTGAAGAAGAAGTTGATATAAAAGATGCTGATACTGAGGATGATGAAGAAGAAAGTGTCGGAGAAGTAAAAAAGAAGGTGAAGAGCATGGAATTAGTGAAACATCAATATCTGACAAAATATAAAAAATCTTAACATAGTCAATATCTTTGTAACTCCGAACATCTGTAAAAAAAATAATTAATTCCTGCTTTTCCATTTGATTGGGCTAAACCTCTATGCCTTTAATGTCTCCTCCACCTCCCCCTATACATCTTACATTATTCTTTGTTGTTTTCCTTCATGTAGAATGAACCTACAAGGAAAGAAAGGGCTTATTTTAATTCCGATATTTTGGTCCCATTGACTTGCATTGGTATCGGGTATCGGTATCGGCGATATCCAATATTTTTCGAATATCGGCCGATCCAATCCGATACTGATACTTTTAGATATCGGAAGGTATCGCTCAACACTACTGATGATGGATGCAATGAGCGGTCACCAGATACTGATGATGGAAGCAATGAGCGGTCACCAGATACTGATGATGGAAGCAATGAGCGGTCACCATTTTTCTTGTGTCCATTCACTTTACGTTCTGTTCATTGATAGAAATAAACTAGTAACATTTCTGTTTCTTTGTAGCATTTCCTCCCCACCTGCATGAAACGTTTGCACAGCCTCTGTGCATAATGTATCCAACCAGCCATAAATGACCAGTGTAGAACATTCTGAATGAAAAACAGCAAAATTAAATCTGAAACAATCAATAGTTTTTGAGCAGCGCGTTCTGCGTAATATAATATCAGAAGGAGAATTAATTAGGGACTAACAGGACCCACATATTTTACACTTACAAGTGGAGAATCATGAGTTTAATTTTCCAACAAGTCTCATAAAGCCGGACACCGATCTGGCTGGCTGAAATCTAATTACATTTAGACGATAGAGTGGGAAAAAAAGTCTTACTTTTGTCCCAAAATTGCACAAATCAAGTGTAAATGAAACATAATTTAAAATGCATGTAGTGTACTCTGGAGAGAAGCGCGGCACGTAAATTGTAGATATGGGCAGATGAATGTGGCATTGACTTTCCATTAATTCAAAGGAAAAAAAACATGGGTAATTTTAAAGAGAACCATTCAAGGACGAGCGGTGGTGGATTGTACGGTTGGATCTTAGGGAGATGCAACAATCTTGTTATAATAAGATGTAAATAAGGGTTTGTTTTTCTTTCTTAAGGAACAGCGCCACCCTTCTCCTTGGACACTTTCTGGTATTGCAGATTGGTCTCATTCAAATAACTAGTTTCCTGAGTCATGATCAGTGGGGATCCTAATGGTTGAACCCCTAGTAATCAGGCACTTATGGATGGATTTTGATTGTGAAACAACCCCTGGCCGGTTGACTCTTCCCGCTGAAGACATGTGCGTGAGAAGCCAACGGTTGCTACTTGGTTGGCTTCTGTTTGGATATAGACTTTGGTCCCAATTCATCATTGCATTTCCGTCAGTTTTCTGCAGTGATTACCTCTCGATTAAACACTTTGTGATTTGTGAAGAATTCATCAAAGGATTTGCGCCTTTTTTCGAGTTGTCTTTTGTGGCTCGGTTTTTTGTCATTGCAGCCATTCCAGATGTTCTAGACGGATACATGAAATGCAACTTTATAGAAAAAACTACTACTCCGGTTCTCACCTGACGGATCCAATTTATGCGAGGTAAAAAAGAAGCATTTTTTGAGACATTTTGCAAAATGTACAAATGTTGCCACTAAACAGTTGTAAAAATGTTAATAGGCAAAAAAAAGAAGACAAGTTTGGGTTTTGCGCAAAATTTATGAATCACGAGCTTTGTTTCGATGAGTTTGAAAAAAAATGTCATCAACGACACTTTAATTCTGCATTGCTTTAAAAATATATTAATTAAAGATAGTAACTAGTAATTACTACTAATTATCTATTAAACTCACTGGTGCAAATCATTGGTTAAGAGATAAGTCAATCGGTAATTGAGCCAAATACAACCTCCTTGGTGATGGCGAAAAAAAATCATATTGATGACCTTCCTAAAAAGGCATCAATTGTGCATTAATAAAATGCAGATTGTGAGCTCCGCTTGGCTCTCCGGTCCTCGGCGCGCGTTTTGACCCCAATCACTGAATGCAAACATCGATGAAATATTTACAACATTTATTTGCTTTGGCAAAAGAGTTTGTGTCTCTAATCTATAACCTATCAAGTCTCCAGTGAGGGAACATGAGCTGTGCCCTTTGAATTCGCTTTCTTGTAACCTGCCAGAAAGGGAAAGGAACAAAGTGGATGAAGTAAAGAGGAGCTGTCCGGAGCTGCGGTGCTGAAATACTAACCAGAGCCCTGAGTTTGGGAAGGGAATGGCTACCCTAACAGACCCCAGAAAAAGGTGATAGAATCCTAAAGAGAACACTGGAATAATGATACATTGTATCTGAAGTTTCACTTTGTTTTTCTTTGTTTGTCGCAAACTTTTATAATTTTCAAATAAACATTTTGTAGCAGTTTGAAAATCTTTGCTTTCTTGGATTCACTTGCAACAATTCTGTCCGGGTCATGAGATGGAGGTAGAGGATGAGAAAAAAAAGGAAAAGGTATAAATAAGACATATCTACTAATCGAAATGTGTCCCAAATTACTCCCCATACTCCTCAAAAAAACTTTCATTATGGGGGAGAACTGGTCAATTTTGGGGGGATCAAAAAGTCACAATTTTTATTCTCATGTCATTTTTATGCAAAAGATAAGCGCGACTTTTGGTGAATTTTCACCAGTCTTGACACATTAAAAAAAGCTGGTGGGAAAGAGGGCACAGTTAGTTTGGCAAGTAGGTAGATTTAGGATTTTATGCCATGTCGTAACAACTGGAGAAACGGCTGTAGTCAGAAGATTTATATGTAGATTTCCCAAGTGAAAATGCAGCTAACTATAAAAATTCCCCTTCTGATAAATCCCACCCTTTGTAATTTAGACACTTTTTACACAAGTTTTTACAAGGTTGTAGTATAAGGGACAAGACTCAGAAAAATTCTAAAATACACAAAATGCATTAATGACGTGCACTACAATTATGGCGGCACAAAACTGTGGTGGCATAGGGAAAGAAACGTGTCCAACATGACAAGCAAAATGCGGCCTAATTGCCTAAAATTGGATTATATACCGAACATTTTACTAGAATGGTGCAAACTAATAGTGTTGCACACCAATCCAGGGTATCCCAGGCTCCGCTTCCGTCTACTGAGTCCACTGCCCCTGTTGTGCTCCACATCTGTTTTTGCAAGTTACCCGATGTGGATCAATGACATAATTTCCCTAAACTTATATAAGCCCCACTAAGACAAACACGTGTGTCTTGGGATTGAGACACTAAGCCTCTATATTTGGTGTGCTCGACACTTTTATCCCTTTAGAAAGGAGTGTGCAGTGAACGTGCTCAAACCAATGAAGTGTGCAGTGTATGTGCTCAACCCATGGGAGTGTGCAGTGCATGTGTGCAACCCAACAGAGTGTGCAGTACATGTGCTCAATCCAAAGGAGTGTACAGTGCATGTGCTCAACCCAACGGAGTGTGCAGTGCATGTGCTCAACCCAATGGAGTGTGCAGTGCATGTGCTCAACCCAATGGGGTGTGCAGTGCATGTGCTCAACCCAACGGAGTGTGCAGTGCATGTGCTCAACCCAACGGAGTGTGCAGTGCATATGCTCAACCCAACAGAGCGTGCAGTGCATGTGCTCAACCCAGTGGAGTGTGCAGTGCATGTGCTCAACCCAAAGGAATGTGCAGTGCATGTGCTCAACTCAACGGAATGTGCAGTGCATGTGCTCAACCCAACGGAGTGTGCAGTGCATGTGCTCAACCCAACGGAGTGAGCAGTGCATGTGCTCAACCCAATGGGGTGTGCAGTGCTTGTGCTCAACCCAACGGAGTGTTCAGTGCATGTGCTCAACCCAACGGAGTGTGCAGTGCATGTGCTCAACCCAACGGAGTGTGCAGTGCATGTGCTCAACCCAACGGAGTGTGCAGTGCATGTGCTCAACCTAACGGAGTGTGCAGTGCATGTACTCAACCCAATGGGGTGTGCAGTGCTTGTGCTCAACCCAACGGTGTGTGCAGTGCATGTGCTCAACCCAATGGAGTATGCAGTGCATGTGCTCAACCCAATGGGGAGTGCAGTGCTTGTGCTCGGCTTTTGCTTGCAGCCCTGTAGAGAATGGTTCAGCAGCTGAGGATACAATTGCCCCATTAGGGATAAAACTTCCCCAGTGTGTCGATAAGTACAGGTCCCAACATAGACCCCCATAATCAGCAAGTTACCACCTATTCTGCAAACAAGCGATAACTTATTTTCACCAGATGTCCCCTTTTAGTTAAGCGGGTCTTGTTTCTGGTTCTGTCCCGTCCGGCCACATGATGAACTCATAGATGCTCGGCTCATGGCAGGTACAATAGTTATTAGACCTTTGCCTTCTAAATACATAAGAGTCCGCCACTTAACCCTTTTATTCCAAGCAAGAATGCAATGTTTCCTTTTGAGCGACAGTAAGTAGAGATCTTAAAATCCACAATTCATATGGAAACTTTGCATTAGACAAAGTATGGCTTTTATCGGCTTCCTCCAGAATATCTCTTTATATACTTGATTCCTTCTCATAGATGTTGTACATGAGGACAGTCGGTTGATTCTCAGGTCTAGAAAGGGTTTGGGGAAAAAAATCACTGTTTTTCTCCCAGGTTCAACTTATGAAGTAAAACTGCAAAATATCTGAGGATCCATAAAGTGTCGGCAGCTTCTCTATCAAGCGCTTCTGTGACAAACAGCCCTGGGGCTGGAGGAGGATGAGAATCGGTACAGATGTTACATTAGCAGCTCGGGGGCCACCGGGGACCCTTCCCATCCACACTGATTTCCGTCTCGCTCCATTCACATAAATTATGCAGCGACGATTCCCACGTGAAATCACGTAGCAGAAAAAAAAAGTCATATTTTTAGCCGCCGACCAGCGCACTCAGATATTCCTATTTATCTTACATATGTCAGAGCCGAAGAAAAGCCATTAGGGACTTATTTACTGGGAATCCTTGTAAGGATGATAATGAGTCGTAGGCAAATATATGCCGAAGATAAAACAACAAGGATTGTGCTCTGGGAAAGCCTGCCCTATAACAGGGGAAACTTAGAAGGCGCCCTGCGCAGGGCTACACTTGTGAGAGCTGCAGTTTGTGCTCCAGAGCTGCTCTTCATTGTGTATTACAAAGGAGGTACGAGCATAGGAAGCCATATAGAGAACGAACCTTGGTCTCAGAACGTGATCTCTTCTGTCTTCCTCAATTGTACGTGTGTAAATCTAGAGTATATCATGCCACATTATATCATGCCACATTATATCATACCACGTTATATCATGCCACGTTATATCATGCCACGTAAGAAAGGGCACATATGTAAAGAAAATATAAAGTACAATGTTATGGAGAAGGGGCCTGGCTGTTTTTTTATATGTCTATCTGGACCACAACTCACATCATTAAAGGACACATATAGTATAAACATCTCCAAAGTATTGCAAATGTATTTTTTTTCCCAAATCTGTTAATCTTGCTCATTTCTAGATATATCCAACTAGGAGGAAAGATAAGAAAGGGCACATCTGTAAAGAAAAAATAAGGTACAAAGTTATGGCGAAGGGGGCTGGATTTTTGTATCTGTCTAACTGTAATGTGACTCGCATCACAACCACTGGGTGGCCTCATAAACAACACTTATAGAATAAACAACTCCAAACAGTATCACAAAATTATGTTTGTTTTTTTTTTTATTTCTTCCCAAAGCTGTTCATTCCACTCATTTCTGGAGAGGAGGACAGATAAGGGAGGACATATCTGTACACAAAAGATAAAGTGCAAAGTTATGGAGAAGGGGGATGGCTTATATTATAAAAGGAACAGTCAGCCAGTCCTCTCCTGTTTATACATCAGCTGTGATACAGAAGGGGGCTGGCTTAGCTACTAAAATCAGCAGTCACAATCCTTAACGTCAGATATGATGTAGAAAAGCGCTGCCTTAGTTATTGAAATGAGCAGATAGCCAGCCCCCTTCATACACATTACGGGATTATTTGCTGTATCCCATGGGATTTCTCTTCACCCACCAAGAGGAATATATTGTCAAAACATAAAGATGCAGAAGCTCGTGAAATATGTAGATCCTCAGAAAGATCAAAAATTAAAGAATTGAAACGCTACAAAATGGATCAAACGCCCCAAGACATGAGCAGATAATTGGTATCTTGACCCATTCTGCTCCAAAAAAAACACATTAAATACTCTTTAAATACTATTTGACATGGATTTTGGAGCAGATCCACTTCCCAATAATCCCCTGCCATTACAGATTTTGCAGTAGTACCAGGAGCTTCAGGTTGAGCCTTTCCCCCAGCTAAAATCAGCAATGACCCGAGGTCCCAACAAAACCATTAAGTTCCATTTATTCAGATCTTTAGATCCCGATTTCTCCACTTTTAATGAACTTTACGAAACTTTCAAAGAACTTCCACAAGACATTGATCCGGCTGCATTGACTCCACATTTACACCACCACTAAGCACACAAACATCGATGTCTTAATGCAGGGGAAAGGCGGGAGAGGAGGGGGGTTGTAGTCCTGAGCGCCGCCGTTCTGTAGGGTTCACATTTCACCTTCTCTTCTATTTTTGACAATAGTTGCAGGTTCTCATTCACAGTAAATAAAATGTAACACAAGTTTCCATTATTTGTAAATAAAAAGTTCTGCCACTTCCCGATGCACTCGGGGACAATTCATTATTACTTTTCCAACATTTTTTTCTTTTTTTTTATTTTAATTTGCGCCTTTGTTAAAATCCTTTTTTTTCTATGCCTTTGTATTGCTTAATTTTGTCATTATTTACCAGATATTGTGACTTTTTTTTTGTACTGATTTACCCCTCTCTGAAATCATTTATTCTGCATCTGATTTTTTTTTGTAAATTTTCCAACATTTTAGTGGAAAGTTTTAGCTAAAAAAAAAAGTTAGAGAAAAAAAAATTGAGCACTTCTTATTTTGCCTAAAATTCGTGCGCCGTTTCGAATGCGTCAATCTCCCAAAAAAGGGGAGAAATTAAAACCACTTGCAATTGATAAATCGGGTCCTTTGCATTTGAATACCTTAGATGTGGTCATTAATATTTTATATCCAGAGTCTAAAAACTTGAACAAACTTGTGTATCTGAAGTGTTGTCCATCATACACAAGTCTTGGGGTAAGTAACACACGTGATGTTTCCCTTTAAGACTGAAGTGTTACAATGTATCAATTCAGGTAAAATGTATCAATCCGAAGTCCTGGGCAAATCTCAGACTAGGGCTCCAATTTATCAAGTTATTTACTATTTTGGTCTCTAATGTCTCCATTCCCACCATAATCAATAACTGCTCCGAACTTATTACACCTATGTATGCAGAAAAAAGCAATTCCAGAGATACATAACACCAGATAGGTAATATCAGATTTTCAGAAGTGACCATAATCCATTATCCTGGTGACAGATAGCAGTTTTACTAGTAGTAAAGAAAGAAGTGATGGTGTCATATATAATGTATCCATCTGTCAATCACTAGAGTCCGGTGATGAAGACACAGGGGAAATAAGAGGCTGCAAGGAAGAACGGGGAATTGTTCCTATTAGTGATAATTACCAGAGAGGTAAGAGGTCCGACCTCTGATTCATCTCAGCGTTGGATCTTATGGGCTTACGATCATTAAACTGGCATTTTCCTCAGTATTATTACTTTCTATCAACCGGAAAAAGCCGCAACAGATCCTATCATTGATAGACGAGCTGCACTAATGCGCCCAACTACAAAGTTGAACTGTTTCCTTTTATCTGGCACAAATTCAACTGTTACTTTTCAGATTGGATTTGCCACTGTAGCATTTATAGAGGTGATTATTATCGGGAATTTCTAAGACGGGAGGGACAGCCATCATCCTCCTCCATAGATCCCAAGGTTGGGGGTGATCATTCCCTGTTCCTGGTAAGGAGATAGTATCACATTAAAGAGGTGTGAAGGAGCCACCATTCTAGTCATTGTCTATGGGATGGCAGGAGATTGCAATACTCATAGAAACCAATGGTATTTTATGGCCCCTTACAGGAAAGAATCGCAATATGTTCCATTTGCATCCAATATTCCAATCACATTCGGTCATGCAAGTTAATGAGTCCATAGAAAACATTGGACTGCACTCGGATGCCATCTGAGTGCAGCGCTATTTTCACAGACTCACAGAATGGAGAAGATGGAGACGTTTTGCTTTCTTACCCACATCCGAAAAAAAAAAAAAAAGATCACACTGTGATCAAACTCTGATCAGAGTATGATTAGCATTATTGATCCGATAGACCCTACCGGAAAACGGTCCCTTAAAAGAATAATCCCACCTGAATCTTAAAAAGAATGGAGTTGAGCCGTGCTTTGCCAGGATCCAGGGCAGGGAGCCGCTTTTCTTTGCCGTTATATTCACATATAGGTAATATAAAAAAAAGGGGTTTTGATAGTTTTGATCTGTTCGGATTGAGGCTCCTTCCGCGAAGGGATCCAGTATCGCGGCGGATCATGATGGAAGAAAAGTCAGAAAAACTGGAAAAGAGAAATATGAAAAATTGAAAAATCCCAGACCCTTTTAATCCCCTTGGGCTGAAGGAAGTCTCTTGAATATTTTATGTATTATTGATTTTTTTTTTTTTTTTGCATGTGGTTAATGTGTGATAATAGGGACAGGAGGATGGAAACATGAAAACTCAACTTTTGGAGGGGAATTTGATTGTTAAAGCTCTCAGTATTAGGAATATTCCTGGATCTTATAGCAGACGATACAAAACTAGTTAGAAATGATGGAATTGTTACATAAACGATTCTCTGAAACAAATGTATCCATTCTACAACTCGTCTTTGTACCTTGGGAAACTTCTCCGTCAGATAAATATTTACACAACGATTCCTTAGGGTAAACTTATAATAAGTTGGGAACATTTTTTTTTTCTCCCCAAGTAATCGGCGTGCCAACAAGGTGCGATTATAAAAGGCAATACATTTGATATGAAATTAGCAATCGCGGCATTTCTTCTCATTCCGTAATTGGTTTTATTGTTTTATTTCATTTTCAGAACGGAATGCGGATATATCACATACAAGTGCTCGCTCCGTGCGTTCATTCATTTTAATTAACACAGTTGGCAGCCCTACTTTTATGTGTGTAGATTGCCCGAGCTGAACGAGCACAATGAAAGCAAATCAATCATGCCAAAAAAAAAAAAAAGTGAAATTAAGCGCTAAAATACAGAATGTACTTATGATAGTAATTAGCGGGATTGCTTTCAAGTTGCAGGAATTGGAGATACACAGTTAATTATTATTTTTTTTGTTTTATATTTTCAGAAATTACTTTAACAAAACTTTTCCCTTCACCTAAGTTCATTCTTTTGTTTTCTTGTTTACTGGTATTATTGTCACCTCACATTGTATGGCTCGTAGAGCAGGTTGGAAGAATGAAGCCATGTGTAAAGGGGAGAAAAATAAAGCAGATCTCTCACCAGATTTCACAGTGCAGATCGCAAATTTCAGGAATGAAACCTCTTAGACCTGATGAGGCTGTTGTATATACAATGAAAATCCATGTCAGAAGAATTGTGTGATCCTTTATGAAATGTTCAAAATACAGTGTGTCCGTAAAGTCATGGTGCACTTTTGGTGCCTTTTCTCCGGCCCAAGCATATCAGACCTGCTCATGAGGAGAGATAACAACAACCAATCAAACAACACAAACTCATTTAAGCTGTTGCTGAGCCCCCAGTCAGATTAACCCCTGATAAACTGAACTCTGATTAATACACTGCCAGGTATGTGACATCATGCAACCACAAGCTTATGCCAGCTGTGTGGTTTTCCATGCCAGTCGAGAACATAACACCCCTAAAGTGAACGTGTGATGTGGCCTGATGCATGGTAGCGTGATAGGCCAATTTTTTTCGGCGGAGCAGTCTGTGACGACAAACACGTATCTTGACATGTTGGAATTGTATGCAGTGCTACAATTTCCAGAAGGTGTCATCTGTCAACAGGACAGCGCTCCACCACACTACACCACCATTTGTGAGTTTCTGGATAGAACATTCCCCTGGCAGTGGATAGGCAGGGGTACTGTCGATCCATGGCCACCATGATCCCCGGATCTGATGCCCTTAGACTTTTATTTTTGGGGTTATGTGAAGCAACACGTGTACATTGAACATATCAACGACATTAATCACTTAAAACAGAGAATCACAGACGTTATTCACTCTGTTACACCAGACATCCTTACCCGTATGTGGCAAGAACTTCACTATCGTTTGGATGTGTGTAGGGCAACAAATGGAGCCCACATCGAACTGCTCTGAATAGGTATGAAACTGGAAGAGTTTTTCTTTTATTTGGAGCAGATTTCACATTTCTATTGACTTTTGTTGCTTTCCAGTGAATGGTCAAAAGTGCACCATGACTTTACAGACACACTGTAATCTCCACCCATCTAGGCTGGTTGACATTTCTTGAGTGTTCCTCCTCACTACTGCAGAATCTTTTCCAACCAAACCTAACTGATAGATTCTCAGTGTCCCTCCACTCTGCTACAGAATCTCTTCTTACCTAACTTAACTGACAGCTCCTTAGTGTCCCTCCTCCCTGCAGTATCTTTTCTTGCATAATATAATTGACAGCTCCTCAGTATCCCATCTCTCTGCTGCCGAATCTCTTCTTATCTAACCTAACTGATAGCTCCTGTGTCCCTTCTCCCTGCTGCAGAACCTCTCTTAGGGTACTGTCTCACAGTGGCACTTTGGTCGCTACGACGGCACGATCCGTGACGCTCCAGCGTCGCTCCATTATCGCTCCAGCGTCGTAGACTGCGGTCACACTTTGCAATGCAGGGCGCTGGAGCGATAATTTCATGATGTATTTGCAATGTAGAAGCCGTTGGTTACTGTGCGCACATCGTATACAACCTGTGTCCCACGATGCGATCATGCCGCCACAGCGGGACACTTGACGACGAAAGAAAGTTTCAAACGATCTGCTACGACGTACGATTCTCAGCGGGGATCTGGATCGCAGTAGCGTGTCAGACACTGCGATATCGTATGGATATCGCTGGAACGTCATGAATCGTGCCGTTGTAGCGACCAAAGTGCCACTGTGTGACAGTACCCTTACCTAAGCTAATATACAGCGCCTTAGTGTCTTTCCTCTCTGCAGCAGAATATCTTTTTACCTAACTTAACTGACAGCTCCTCAGTGTCCCACCTCCCTGCAGCAGACACTTTTCTTGCATAATATAATTGACAGATCCTCAGTGTCCCTCTTCTCTGCGGCCAAATCTCTTCATACCTAACCTAACTGATAACTCCTCATTGTCCCTCCTCCCTGCTGCAGAATCTCTTCTTACCTAACCTAGTTGACAACTCCTCAGTCCCCTTCCTCCCTGCTGCATAATGGCTTCTTACATAACCTAATTGACAGCTCCTAAGTGTCCCACCTCCCTGTTGCAAAATATCTTCCTTCCTACCCTCAGGGTCTCCCTTCCTGCTGCTGATTCTCCCCCATCTAGGCTGTGTCCCTGCTCCCTGCTGCAGAATCTCTTCTTACCTAACCTAACCTAGTTAACAACTCCTCAATGTCCTTCCTCTTGCTGCGTAATCTCTTCTTACCTAACCTAATTTACAGCTCCTCAGTGTTCTTCCTCTTGCTGCAGAATCTCTTCTTACCTAACCTAATTGACAGCTCCTCAGTGTCCCACCTCCCTGTTGCAGAATATCTTCCTTCCTACCCTCAGGGTCTCCCTTCCTGCTGCTGATTCTCCCCCATCTAGGCTGATTGACAGCACCTCTGTGTTCCTACTACCTGCTGATGCTGAATCTCTTGCCTCTGAGGGTATGTGCACACGTTGCGGATTCTGCTGCGGATTTTTCAGCAGCGGATTTGGAAAATCTGCAGTGCAAAACCACTGCGGTTTTCACTGCGGATTTTCTCGCGGTTTCTTCTGCGGATTCCTCTGCGGTTTTTCAACTGCACTTTCCTATTGGTGCAGGTTGAAAACCGCTGCGGAATCCGCACAAAGAATTGACATGCTGCGGAAAATAATCCGCTGCCTTTCCGCGCGGATTTTTCCGCAGCATGTGCCCAGCGGTTTTTTTTCCCCATGGGTTTACATGGTACTGTAAACTTTGGGAAAACTGCTGCAGATCTGCAGCGTCAAATCTGCTGCGGATCCGCAGCAAAATTCGCAGCATGTGCACATACCCTTATATAGTTTGGCAGCTCCTCAGAGTCCCTCTCTTTGGCTGCTGGAAAGATCTCACACAGCTCTGTACAAGCTGCAGCTGTCCTTCATTCCGGACAGACTGGAATGAATATAGTAGATCTTATGTGCTCTCTCACTCTTTCGCTGGACTCATAACATGCTCATTTAATGTGAGAATAACACACCCTTTCTGACATTGATTTTCAAAGTAAGTACACCAAGCCCATCAGCTATCAGAAATAGATTTAATAAGTATGTGGTTTGCGATATTGTGATAGATCCGCTTTTAAAAATAAAATTTTAAAAATAAAGTTCAATATTTGTGCTGAAGGAAAAACTAACAGGAGCAACATGGGGAAAAATATTAAAAATTTTGCTATTGGCGAAACATTAGGCTGCAGCAGGACCAAACATTTTCCATTTTCTTCTGGAAGATGGAAATGTTTGCAGGAGATTAGTAACTTTATTCTCCGTGGGATTTCTACAGGATTTACCATTTCACGTTTTCACATAAGATGCTGCAAACTAAATAAAGAGGAAAAGTGCAGATGACCGCGGGCTTGTTTGTAGTCTGTAACCATGGAGATACATAGGTCTGCACAGGGTGCTGTCAACACAAAATCATTTTTGTGATTTGTGTTTCATTAAAAAATTTGCTACCTTTTGGATTTTACAGGGTGTTTTTTTTCACACTCAACTTTGATGTGGTCTGTGGTCACAAATCAGCACAAAAAAAGATAAAATCTCCTTGTCAGACCATCATAGGGAGCTCACTGACAGGTTCTCAGTTAACTCTTTCTGCAGCCAGCAATAGATAGTACAATATAGAGACTACAGAAGGCAATTGGGGCAAAACTTTTAATGAAATACAATTGCAAAAAAAATGATTTTTAGCCCCTAATTTCATGGTTCTAAGTAATGAAATAAAAACTGTCCCCCCAAAAGAGCGGACCACCCTTATAGTTATATGCAAAAGGTGTATAAAACACTAGTTCAGGTGAATATGATTTTGTAAGAAAGAGAATTGTTCCTCACTAGTGTTGAGCGATACCTTCCGATATCGGAAAGTATCGGTATCGGAAAGTATCGGCCGATACCGTCAAAATATCGGATCTAATCCGATACCGATACCCGATCCCAATGCAAGTCAATGGGACGAAAATATCGGAATTAAAATAAACCCTTTCTTTCCTTGTAGGTTAATTCTACATGAAGGAAAACAACTAAGAATAATGTAGGATGTATTGGGGGACGTGGCGGAGACATTAAAGGCACAGAGGTTTAGCCCAATCTAATAGAATAGCAGGATTTTGTTTGTTTTTTTATGACGTTCGGCGTTAGAAAGATTTTGACTATGTTAATTTTTTTTTAATTTTGTCAGATATTGATGTTTCACTACTTCCACGCCCTTCACCTTCTTTTTTACTTCTCCCACACTTTCTTCTTCATTATCTTCATCATCAGCTTCTTTGACATCAACTTCTTCACCTTATTCATCTTCTTCTTCATCTTCTACCTATTATTTTTTTGGTTACATTGTTCATATTCTTTTTATTTTACTATTATCTTCATCATATTCTACTTCTTCATCATATTCTTATTTGTGACAGGCATTCCTGTAGTTGTTATCTATAAAAGTTTGAAGATTACACCTTCCGTTCTGCCTGTCACAAAACAGTTACATTTGTCCGCGTTCAGTTTGGCCTGCAGCATCAGGCTTTATCCAGGGGCACCACGAGGAGGAACGGACTCACCCCCATACACTGCTTAGTCTTCTTCTGCTTATAATTTAGATAATATTTTTTGCTCTGATATTTAGTGTTATGCTTAATGTTCTTCTGCTCTTTGTTCTGCAGCCTCTTGTTCTTCTGCTTCTCGGTCTTCCAGGTCGTCGTCGTCTCCAGGGTCGTCGTCTCCGGGGTCGTCGTCATCGGGGTGGTCTTCAGGGTCATCGTCTCCAGGGTCGTCGTCATCACGGTGGTTGTCGTCTCTGGTGTCGTCGTCATCTTAGGGGTGGTCTTCCGGGTCATCGTGTTTAGTCTCTTGAACTTGGAAATGTAGCAGAAGGTACAAGAAGGCTGAGAAAATGCCAAGAACCAGCTGATGGAACTGGAACTCGGATGGCTACCCGAAGGTCCAAGAGCCAATGGAACTACCGAGGACCAGCTGACGTTACTGGAACCCGGTTACTAAGCAGGAGGTACCCGTGCCTGAAAGCACTACCAAGGACCACCTGACGTTGGTGGAACTCGGATACCCAGAGGGAGGCACCTAAGCCAAAGGCTCTGCCCGGAACCAGCTGACGGTACTGGAACCAGGATGGGGAGCAGAAGGTACAAGAGCAAGTGTCTGCGTGGCTTTTGCAGGACACGATGCCGGCTGCACAGCAGGGGAACAGCTGGCGGTGCTGAACCCCACTGACACATTGGCTGGTGTTTTTCTCTGTGCAGCTAGCAGTACCGGGCCCCAACTGGCAGTGTTAGAGCCCGGGGTCAGCAGGAGGAGGAGAGGGAGCAGAGTGTAGGCCGAAGCCTCCACTGGCGGCAGCTTTGGGTCTGTTGTGCCTGCGTGGCAGTTGCAGGACACGTTGCCGGCTGCACAGCAGGGGAACAGCTGGCGGTGCTGAACCCCACTGACACATTGGCTGGTGTTTTTCTCTGTGCAGCTAGCAGTACCGGGCCCCAACTGGCGGTGTTGGAGCCCGGGCTCTGCAGGGGGAGCAGAGTGTAGGCCGAAGCCTAATTGAACCAATTTCAAAGGTAACCTTTAACCCCCCCTCAGGGGTTACAAAGTAGAAGAGCCACAGCTTATGCAGCAGTAGTGCTGCACAAGTCAAAGGTTGCTCTTTTAATTTTGCTCCTTGCACACGCTGAATGAAACACGTATAACATTTAGCCCTTTATACAGTCAAACTGTGTTGGAGGCGCGAGTTCCCTTTGTAATGAGACGCAGCACAGATGTCAAGAATCGCACCTTGGTGCTGGGTGCAGCCTCCTGAGCGTTGTTATTTGCTGTACAGGAGTCTGCGCTGTCGTGTTATCCCCTGGCCTAGCGCTGTTAGCGCTGCCCATCTTCTGACCTCATTTAATGTCGGCCGGTGCGGTTCGCGATGACCATGAATCCCAGCCCCGCGGTGTCTTAACATTGTTAAAACACTGCGGGGCTGGGATTCATGGCCTGGCGCAGCACATATGTTCGCCTCTCGCACTCGGGTCCTTACACCCGCTTCAGACTGTGCGGCGTCAGCTGATCCCTTATCGCATGCCACGGCCATGAAGCCGCACAGTCTGAATAAGGCAGAAGGAGATGAGGGACAGGCGAACTGATGCACTGCTCATGCCCATCAATCACACCCTCGCAGTCCCAATAAATAAGACACCGAGGGGCGTTGTGTGGGTCAGGGCGGCCGCAGAGGCGCAGGCAGCCAAACAATGATGCCAGAAGACGGGCAGCGCTACCAAGGGGGTTGCAGCGTGTCATTACAAAGGAAAGTCACACCTCCGGGACGGTTAAATGGTCACACAGAGGACACATTTTAGACGTGTTTTCAGTTCCACATGTGCGAGGAGAATACGTTTATGAGCCACCTTGCACACATGCAGCATTACCGCTGTACAAGGTGGCTGTAAAACGTACAAACGCCTGGGGGAGGGGGGACAGGTTCCCTTCAATTTCAGTTCTGGTGTCTGCGTGGCTTTTGCAGGACACGATGCCGGCTGCACAGCAGGGGAACAGCTGGCGGTGCTGAACCCCACTGACACATTGGCTGGTGTTTTTCTCTGTGCAGCTAGCAGTACCGGGCCCCAACTGGCGGTGTTAGAGCCCGGGGTCAGCAGGAGGGAGGAGAGGGAGCAGAGTGTAGGCCGAAGCCTGCACTGGCGGCAGCTTTGGGTCTGTTGTGCCTGCGTGGCAGTTGCAGGACACGTTGCCGGCTGCACAGCAGGGGAACAGCTGGCGGTGCTGAACCCCACTGACACATTGGCTGGTGTTTTTCTCTGTGCAGCTAGCAGTACCGGGCCCCAACTGGTGGTGTTGGAGCCCGGGCTCTGCAGGGGGAGCAGAGTGTAGGCCGAAGCCTAATTGAACCAATTTCAAAGGTAACCTTTAAACCCCCCTCAGGGGTTACAAAGTAGAAGAGCCACAGCTTATGCAGCAGTAGTGCTGCACAAGTCAAAGGTTGCTCTTTTAATTTTGCTCCTTGCACACGCTGAATGAAACACGTATAACATTTAGCCCTTTATACAGTCAAACTGTGTTGGAGGCGCGAGTTCCCTTTGTAATGAGACGCAGCACAGATGTCAAGAATCCCACCTTGGTGCTGGGTGCAGCCTCCTGAGCGTTGTTATTTGCTGTACAGGAGTCTGCGCTGTCGTGTTATCCCCTGGCCTAGCGCTGTTAGCGCTGCCCATCTTCTGACCTCATTTAATGTCGGCCGGTGCGGTTCGCGATGACCATGAATCCCAGCCCCACGGTGTCTTAACATTGTTAAAACACTGCGGGGCTGGGATTCATGGCCTGGCGCAGCACATATGTTCGCCTCTCGCACTCGGGTCCTTACACCCGCTTCAGACTGTGCGGCGTCAGCTGATCCCTTATCGCATGCCACGGCCATGAAGCCGCACAGACTGAAGAAGGCGGAAGGAGATGAGGGACAGGCGAACTGATGCACTGTTCATGCCCATCAATCACACCCTCGCAGTCCCAATAAATAAGACACCGAGGGGCGTTGTGTGGGTCAGGGCGGCCGCAGAGGCGCAGGCAGCCAAACAATGATGCCAGAAGACGGGCAGCGCTACCAAGGGGGTTGCAGCGTGTCATTACAAAGGAAAGTCACACCTCCGGGACTGTTAAATGGTCACACAGAGGACACATTTTAGACGTGTTTTCAGTTCCACATGTGCGAGGAGAATACGTTTATGAGCCACCTTGCACACATGCAGCATTACCGCTGTACAAGGTGGCTGTAAAACGTACAAACGCCTGGGGGAGGGGGGACAGGTTCCCTTCAATTTCAGTTCTGGTGTCTGCGTGGCTTTTGCAGGACACGATGCCGGCTGCACAGCAGGGGAACAGCTGGCGGTGCTGAACCCCACTGACACATTGGCTGGTGTTTTTCTCTGTGCAGCTAGCAGTACCGGGCCCCAACTGGCGGTGTTAGAGCCCGGGGTCAGCAGGAGGAGGAGAGGGAGCAGAGTGTAGGCCGAAGCCTGCACTGGCGGCAGCTTTGGGTCTGTTGTGCCTGCGTGGCAGTTGCAGGACACGTTGCCGGCTGCACAGCAGGGGAACAGCTGGCGGTGCTGAACCCCACTGACACATTGGCTGGTGTTTTTCTCTGTGCAGCTAGCAGTACCGGGCCCCAACTGGCGGTGTTGGAGCCCGGGCTCTGCAGGGGGAGCAGAGTGTAGGCCGAAGCCTAATTGAACCAATTTCAAAGGTAACCTTTAACCCCCCCTCAGGGGTTACAAAGTAGAAGAGCCACAGCTTATGCAGCAGTAGTGCTGCACAAGTCAAAGGTTGCTCTTTTAATTTTGCTCCTTGCACACGCTGAATGAAACACGTATAACATTTAGCCCTTTATACAGTCAAACTGTGTTGGAGGCGCGAGTTCCCTTTGTAATGAGACGCAGCACAGATGTCAAGAATCCCACCTTGGTGCTGGGTGCAGCCTCCTGAGCGTTGTTATTTGCTGTACAGGAGTCTGCGCTGTCGTGTTATCCCCTGGCCTAGCGCTGTTAGCGCTGCCCATCTTCTGACCTCATTTAATGTCGGCCGGTGCGGTTCGCGACGACCATGAATCCCAGCCCCGCGGTGTCTTAACATTGTTAAAACACTGCGGGGCTGGGATTCATGGCCTGGCGCAGCACATATGTTCGCCTCTCGCACTCGGGTCCTTACACCCGCTTCAGACTGTGCGGCGTCAGCTGATCCCTTATCGCATGCCACGGCCATGAAGCCGCACAGTCTGAAGAAGGCGGAAGGAGATGAGGGACAGGCGAACTGATGCACTGCTCATGCCCATCAATCACACCCTCGCAGTCCCAATAAATAAGACACCGAGGGGCGTTGTGTGGGTCAGGGTGGCCGCAGAGGCGCAGGCAGCCAAACAATGATGCCAGAAGACGGGCAGCGCTACCAAGGGGGTTGCAGCGTGTCATTACAAAGGAAAGTCACACCTCCGGGACGGTTAAATGGTCACACAGAGGACACATTTTAGACGTGTTTTCAGTTCCACATGTGCGAGGAGAATACGTTTATGAGCCACCTTGCACACATGCAGCATTACCGCTGTACAAGGTGGCTGTAAAACGTACAAACGCCTGGGGGAGGGGGGACAGGTTCCCTTCAATTTCAGTTCTAGTGTCTGCGTGGCTTTTGCAGGACACGATGCCGGCTGCACAGCAGGGGAACAGCTGGCGGTGCTGAACCCCACTGACACATTGGCTGGTGTTTTTCTCTGTGCAGCTAGCAGTACCGGGCCCCAACTGGCGGTGTTAGAGCCCGGGGTCAGCAGGAGGAGGAGAGGGAGCAGAGTGTAGGCCGAAGCCTGCACTGGCGGCAGCTTTGGGTCTGTTGTGCCTGCGTGGCAGTTGCAGGACACGTTGCCGGCTGCACAGCAGGGGAACAGCTGGCGGTGCTGAACCCCACTGACACATTGGCTGGTGTTTTTCTCTGTGCAGCTAGCAGTACCGGGCCCCAACTCGCGGTGTTGGAGCCCGGGCTCTGCAGGGGGAGCAGAGTGTAGGCCGAAGCCTAATTGAACCAATTTCAAAGGTAACCTTTAACCCCCCCTCAGGGGTTACAAAGTAGAAGAGCCACAGCTTATGCAGCAGTAGTGCTGCACAAGTCAAAGGTTGCTCTTTTAATTTTGCTCCTTGCACACGCTGAATGAAACACGTATAACATTTAGCCCTTTATACAGTCAAACTGTGTTGGAGGCGTGAGTTCCCCTCGTAAGGAGACGCAGCACAGCTTGCAAAAATGCCACCTTGGTGCTTTGCGCGGCCTCCTGAGCATCGTTATTTGTTGCACAGGAGTCTGCGCTGTCGTGTTATCTCTTGGCCTTGCGCTGTTAGTGCTGCTTGTCCTCTGACATCATTTGATGTCGGCCGGTGCGGTTCGCGATGCCCATGAATCCCAGCCCCGCAGTGTCTTGACATAGTTAAAACACTGCGGGGCTGGGATTAATGGCCTGGCGCAGCACATATGTTCGCCTCTCACACTCGGGTCCTTACACCTGCTTCAGACTATGCGGCGTCAGCTGATCCCTTATCGCATGCCACGGCCATGAAGCCGCACAGTCCGAAGAAGGCGGAAGGAGATGAGAGACAGGCGAAGAAATGCACCGTTCATGCCCGTCAATCACACCCTCGCAGTCAAAATAAATAAGACACCGAGGGGCGTTGTGTGGGGCAAGGCGGCCGCAGAGGCGCACCCAGCCAAACAATGATGCCAGAAGACGGGCAGCGTTACCAAGGAGCTTGTTGCGTGTCAATACAAAGGAAAATCACACCTGAGGGACGTTTTAATGGTCACAGAGGACACATTTTAGACGTGTTCAGTTCCACGAGTGCAAGGAGAATAAGTTTCTGAGCCACCTTGCACACATGCAGCATTACTGCTGTACAAGGTGGCTGTAAAACATAGAAACACCTGGGGGAGGGGGGACAGGTTCCCTTCAATTTCAGTTCTTGTGTCTGCGTGGCGGTCGCAGGACACGTTGCCGGCTACACAGCAGGGGAACAGCTGGCGGTGCTGAACCCCACTGACACATTGGCTGGTGTTTTTCTCTGTGCAGCTAGCACATCTGGGCCAAAACTGGCGGTGTTAGAGCCCAGGGTCAGCAGGAGGAGCAGGGGGAGCGGAGTGTAGGCCGAAGCCTGCACTGGAGCAAGTTGAAAGGAAACCTTTAACCCCCCCCCCCCCAGGCGTTTGTAGCTGAAAGAGCCATTGTGTACAGCACTAATGCTGGAAAAGGTAAACTTAGCTCTTTTAATTATGATCCTTGCACATGCTGAACCTAACACTTATGAAATGTGTCCCCTCACAGCGTTAAACCGTCCGGTAGGTGGAACTTTCCTTTGTCGTGTGACGCAGCACAGCCATCATTTTTACCCCCTTGGCGCCGTGCGCCGCCTCCTCAGCGTTGTTTGAATCTGTCCCGGAGCCTGCGCTGTTAGGTTAGCCCTTGGCCATGCACACATGTTGCGCTGCCCGTCTTCTGACATAATTTGGTGTCAGTCTGGCTGCGCCTGTGCGGGTGCGCTGGCCGAGATCCCGCCTCGCAGTGTCGTCTAATGTAATCCCACCGCGGGCCTGGGATCCGTGGCCATGCGCAGTGCATATCCTCGCCTCTCACTCCCCTCCCTACGGCTTCTTCAGACTGTGCGGTGTCACGGCCGTGGCATGCTATTAGGGATCAGCTGACACCGCACAGTCTGAAGAAGCCGTAGGGAGGGGAGTGAGAGGCGAGGATATGCACTGCGCATGGCCACGGATCCCAGGCCCGCGGTGGGATTACATTAGACGACACTGCGAGGCGGGATCTCGGCCAGCGCACCCGCACAGGCGCAGCCAGCCTGACACCAAATGATGTCAGAAGACGGGCAGCGCAACATGTGTGCATGGCCAAGGGCTAACCTAACAGCGCAGGCTCCGGGACAGATTCAAACAACGCTAAGGAGGCGGCGCACGGCGCCAAGGGGGGAAAAATGATGGCTGTGCTGCGTCACACGACAAAGGAAAGTTCCACCTACCGGACGGTTTAACGGTGTGTGGGGACACATTTCATAAGTGTTAGGTTCAGCATGTGCAAGGAGCACCACGAAAAGAGGCACTTTTTCCCTTTGCATCATTACTGCTGCACAAGGTGGCTCCTTCAGTAACAAACGCCTGGGGGGGGGGGACAGGTTCCCTTAAATTTAACTTGTTGTGCCTGCGTGGCGGTCGCAGTACACGTTGCCGTATACACAGCAGGGGAACAGCTGGCGGTGCTGAACCCCACTAACACATTGGCGAGGTGTTTGGCTCTGTGCGTGCAGCACTTCTGGACGGCAACTAGCGGTGTTGTAGCCCAGGGACAGGTGGAGGAGGAGGAGGTAGGAGGAGGTAGGAGGGATTGCCACACACACAGCAGGGGAACAGCTGACGTTACTGAACCCCAATAACAGAGGAGGGACTGTTGGGACTGTGCGGACAGCACTTCTGGACGGCAACTAGCGGTGTTGGAGCCCAGGGACAGGTGGAGGTGGAGGAGGTAGGAGGAGGTAGGAGGGATTGCCACACACACAGCTGGGGAACAGCTGACGTTACTGAACCCCAATAACAGAGGAGCGACTGTTGGGACTGTGCGGACAGCACTTCTGGACGGCAACTAGCGGTGTTGGAGCCCAGGGACAGGTGGAGGAGGAGGAGGTAGGAGGAGGTAGGAGGGATTGCCACACACACAGCTGGGGAACAGCTGACGTTACTGAACCCCAATAACAGAGGAGGGACTGTTGGGACTGTGCGGACAGCACTTCTGGACGGCAACTAGCGGTGTTGGAGCCCAGGGACAGGTGGAGGAGGAGGAGGTGGAGGAGGTAGGAGGAGGTAGGAGGGATTGCCACACACACAGCAGGGGAACAGCTGACGTTACTGAACCCCAATAACAGAGGAGGGACTGTTGGGACTGTGCGGACAGCACTTCTGGACGGCAACTAGCGGTGTTGGAGCCCAGGGACAGGTGGAGGAGGAGGAGGTAGGAGGAGGTAGGAGGGATTGCCACACACACAGCTGGGGAACAGCTGACGTTACTGAACCCCAATAACAGAGGAGCGACTGTTGGGACTGTGCGGACAGCACTTCTGGACGGCAACTAGCGGTGTTGGAGCCCAGGGACAGGTGGAGGAGGAGGAGGTAGGAGGAGGTAGGAGGGATTGCCACACACACAGCTGGGGAACAGCTGACGTTACTGAACCCCAATAACAGAGGAGCGACTGTTGGGACTGTGCGGACAACACTTTTGGACGGCAACTAGCGGTGTTGGAGCCCAGGGACAGGTGGAGGAGGAGGAGGTAGGAGGAGGTAGGAGGGATTGCCACACACACAGCTGGGGAACAGCTGACGTTACTGAACCCCAATAACAGAGGAGGGACTGTTGGGACTGTGCGGACAGCACTTCTGGACGGCAACTAGCGGTGTTGGAGCCCAGGGACAGGTGGAGGAGGAGGAGGTGGAGGAGGTAGGAGGAGGTAGGAGGGATTGCCACACACACAGCAGGGGAACAGCTGACGTTACTGAACCCCAATAACAGAGGAGGGACTGTTGGGACTGTGCGTACAGCACTTCTGGACGGCAACTAGCGGTGTTGGAGCCCAGGGACAGGTGGAGGAGGAGGAGGTGGAGGAGGTAGGAGGGATTGCCACACACACAGCTGGGGAACAGCTGACGTTACTGAACCCCAATAACAGAGGAGGGACTGTTGGGACTGTGCGGACAGCACTTCTGGACGGCAACTAGCGGTGTTGGAGCCCAGGGACAGGTGGAGGAGGAGGAGGTGGAGGAGGTAGGAGGAGGTAGGAGGGATTGCCACACACACAGCAGGTGAACAGCTGACGTTACTGAACCCCAATAACAGAGGAGGGACTGTTGGGACTGTGCGGACAGCACTTCTGGACGGCAACTAGCGGTGTTGGAGCCCAGGGACAGGTGGAGGAGGAGGAGGTGGAGGAGGTAGGAGGGATTGCCACACACACAGCTGGGGAACAGCTGACGTTACTGAACCCCAATAACAGAGGAGCGACTGTTGGGACTGTGCGGACAGCACTTCTGGACGGCAACTAGCGGTGTTGGAGCCCAGGGACAGGTGGAGGAGGAGGAGGTAGGAGGAGGTAGGAGGGATTGCCACACACACAGCTGGGGAACAGCTGACGTTACTGAACCCCAATAACAGAGGAGCGACTGTTGGGACTGTGCGGACAACACTTTTGGACGGCAACTAGCGGTGTTGGAGCCCAGGGACAGGTGGAGGAGGAGGAGGTAGGAGGAGGTAGGAGGGATTGCCACACACACAGCTGGGGAACAGCTGACGTTACTGAACCCCAATAACAGAGGAGGGACTGTTGGGACTGTGCGGACAGCACTTCTGGACGGCAACTAGCGGTGTTGGAGCCCAGGGACAGGTGGAGGAGGAGGAGGTGGAGGAGGTAGGAGGAGGTAGGAGGGATTGCCACACACACAGCAGGGGAACAGCTGACGTTACTGAACCCCAATAACAGAGGAGGGACTGTTGGGACTGTGCGTACAGCACTTCTGGACGGCAACTAGCGGTGTTGGAGCCCAGGGACAGGTGGAGGAGGAGGAGGTGGAGGAGGTAGGAGGGATTGCCACACACACAGCTGGGGAACAGCTGACGTTACTGAACCCCAATAACAGAGGAGGGACTGTTGGGACTGTGCGGACAGCACTTCTGGACGGCAACTAGCGGTGTTGGAGCCCAGGGACAGGTGGAGGAGGAGGAGGTGGAGGAGGTAGGAGGAGGTAGGAGGGATTGCCACACACACAGCAGGTGAACAGCTGACGTTACTGAACCCCAATAACAGAGGAGGGACTGTTGGGACTGTGCGTACAGCACTTCTGGACGGCAACTAGCGGTGTTGGAGCCCAGGGACAGGTGGAGGAGGAGGAGGTGGAGGAGGTAGGAGGGATTGCCACACACACAGCTGGGGAACAGCTGACGTTACTGAACCCCAATAACAGAGGAGGGACTGTTGGGACTGTGCGGACAGCACTTCTGGACGGCAACTAGCGGTGTTGGAGCCCAGGGACAGGTGGAGGAGGAGGAGGTGGAGGAGGTAGGAGGGATTGCCACACACACAGCTGGGGAACAGCTGACGTTACTGAACCCCAATAACAGAGGAGCGACTGTTGGGACTGTGCGGACAGCACTTCTGGACGGCAACTAGCGGTGTTGGAGCCCAGGGACAGGTGGAAAAGCAGAGGAACACAATGTAGGCCGAAGCCTGAGAAAGTTGAAAGGGAACCTTCAACCCCCCCCCCCCAAGGCGTTTGTAGCTGAAAGAGCCAGCTTGTGCAGCACAAAAGATGCAAAAGGAAAAGGTGGCTCTTTTCATCATGCTCCTTGCAAACACAGAACTAAACACTTATAAAATGTGTCCCCTGAAACCGTGAAACCGTCCCGGAGGTGGGACTTTCCTTCGTAATATGATGCAGCACAGCCGTCATTCCTACCCCCCCGGCGCCGCGCCCCGGCTCCTCAGCGTTGTTTGATTCCGTCCCGGAGCCTGCGCTGTTATGTTATCCCGTGGCCAGGCACACTTAGCGCTGCCCATCTTCTGGCATCATTTGGTGTCAGGATGGCTGCGCCTGTGCGGCCGCGCTGGCCGAGAGCCCGCCTCGCAGTGTCTTCTGATTTAATCCCACTGGGGGCCTGGGATCCATGGCCATGCGCAGTGCATATCCTCGCCTCTCACTCCCCTCCCTACGGCTTCTTAAGACTGTGTGGTGTCACGGCCGTGGCATGCTATTAGGGACCAGCTGACACCGAACAGTCTGAAGAAGCCATAGGGAGATGAGTGAGAGGTGGAGGTTCAGATATGCACTGCGCATGTCCATGGATCCCAGGCCCCCAGTGGGATTAAATCAGAAGACACTGCGAGGCGGGCTCTCGGCCAGCGCGGCCGCACAGGCGCAGCCATCCTGACACCAAATGATGCCAGAAGACGGGCAGCGCTAAGTGTGCCTGGCCACGGGATAACATAACAGCGCAGGCTCCGGGACGGAATCAAACAACGCTGAGGAGCCGGGGCACGGCGCCGGGGGGGTAGGAATGACGGCTGTGCTGCGTCATATTACGAAGGAAAGTCCCACCTCCGGGACGGTTTTACGGTATCAGTGGACACATTTTATAAGTGTTAAGTTCTGCGTGTGCAAGGAGCTAAACAAAAATAGCTACCTTTTCCTTGTGCAGCATTACTGCTGCACAAGGTGGCTCTTTCAGTAACAAACGCCTTGGGGGGGGAAGACAGATTCCCTTACATTTCAATTGTTGTGTCAGCGTGGCGGTCGCAGGACACATTGCCGGCTACACAGCTGGGGATCAGCTGACGTTACTGAAACCCAATAACACTGGGTCGTATGTTTTGACTGTGCAGACGGCACTTCTGAGCCTCAACTGGCGGTGTTGGAGCCCAGGAATTTAAGTTCAGGTGGTAGAAAGATGAACACAACAGGAGACCTGGATAACGTATACAGTGACCTAATTATTTAATCAGGAAGAGGAGTGGCAAATTCCTGCGAGATCCAGGCCTTGTTCATTTTCAGGAAAGTAAGCCGGTCAACGTTATTGGAGGATAGTCGCATGCGACGGTCAGTTAGTACACCACCTGCAGCACTAAAGACACGTTCCGATAATACACTGGCCGCAGGGCAAGACAGCACCTCCAATGCATACTGGCTTAGCTCTGGCCATGTATCCAGCTTTGAGACCCAAAACTTGAAAGGGGAAGAGCCGTCTGGGAGTACAGCAAGAGGGCAAGACATGTAGTCTGTCACCATCTGACGGAACCGTTGTCTCCTGCTGACTGGAGCTGTCTGTGATGGTGTAGACTTTTGTGGGGGGCACAGAAAACTGTGCCACAGTTGGGCCATACTGGTCTTGCCTTGGGCAGAGGCACTGCTTCTGCTCCCTCTTTGTGCAGAGCCTCCACCACTGCCTGGACGCACTGAGCTGCTTTGGAATGCACTAGCAGCACTTCTCTCAGTTGGAATGGAGAAGATGATGGAATTCACCAGTGTGTCTTGGTACTCCCGCATTTTTCGCTCCCGGTTCAACGGTGTGATGAGGCTTTCTACGTTGTCCCGGTAGCGAGGATCGAGGAGGGTGAACACCCAATAATCAGACATGTTGAGAATGTGGGCGATGCGGCGGTCGTTTCTCAGGCACTGCAGCATGTAATCCACCATGTGCTGCAGACTGCCAACTGCCCAAGAAACGCTGTCCCCTGCTGGAGGCGTGATCTCTGCCCGCTCGTCATCACCCCACCCTCGCTGTACACACTGAGTACTGGACAATTGTGTAACTCCCTCCTCTGGATGGATGTCTTCCTCCTCCATTGACTCCTCCTCATCCTCCTCACAAACTGTCCCCTGCCTACGCGTTTGTGAGGAACCACGTGGCGCTGACTGTCCATAAGATGATGGAAATGGTGAATCCTCATCCTCCACCTCTTCCACAACATCATCCCTTAGCGCTTGCAGTGATTTTTCAAGCAGGCAGATAAGGGGGACAGTCATGCTGACTAGTGCATCATCTGCACTCGCCATCCGCGTGGAATAATCAAAGGGACGCAAAACCTGGCAGACGTCATTCATAGTGGCCCACTCTGTGGTTGTGAAGTCTGTACGGCGCTGAGTGCGACTTCTTTGCGCCTGAAGCAGCTGGTACTCCATTACAGCTTGCTGCTGCTCACACAACCGCTCCAACATATGTAACGTGGAATTCCACCTGGTAGGTAGGTCACATATGATGCGATGTTCCGGCAGGCGGTGTCGGCGCTGCAGAGCCGCAATGCGCGCTTTTGCCGTGCTGGAACGCCGCAAGTGAGCACACTCTAGGCGGACCTTGTGCAGCAGTGCATCAAGATCCGGATAGTCCCTCAAAAAGCTCTGCACGACCAAATTGAGCACATGTGCCAGACATGGGATGTGAGTGAGGTTGCCGAGGCCCAGAGCTGCCACCAGATTTCGGCCATTATCACACACTACCATGCCTGGCTGGAGATTCGCTGGCACAAACCACAAATCGCTCTCCTGCTTGATGGCATTCCAGAGCTCCTGCGCTGTGTGGCTACGATTCCCCAAAAAAATTAATTTCAAGACGGCCTGTTGACGTTTGGCCACGGCTGTGCTCATGTCGGTCGTAACACGTTCATCACGGGTCCATGTGGAGGTGGACTGTGACGGCTCCTGCAGCGATGATTCTGAGGAACTGGTGTTAGAGGAGGAGTCAATGCGTACAGAATGGATTCCTGCAATCCTTGGAGTGGGCAGGACACGTCCTGCGCCACTCGCACGGTCTGTACCCGGCTCAACGACATTAACCCAATGGGCAGTGAGGGAAAGGTATCGCCCCTGTCCATGTTGACTGGTCCACGCATCGTTGGTGAGATGGACCTTGCTACTGGCGGCGTTCAGTAGCGCGTGTTTTATGTGTCCCTCCACATGCTTGTGCAGGGCAGGGACGGCTTGCCTGCTGAAGTAAAAGCGGCTGGGCACATTGTACTGTGGGACTGCCAATGACATCAAGTCACGGAAGCTGTCAGTCTCCACCAGCCTGAATGACAGCATTTCCAGTGACAGAAGTTTGGCAATGCCTGCAGTCAGAGCCTGTGCTCGTGGGTGGTTTGACGAGAAAGGCCACCTTTTCTCCCATGCCTGTACTACCGATGGCTGTAGACTGGGCTGGGAGTGTGTGGATGACTGGGAAAGTGGTGCTGCGGGTGGAATTACAGCGGGTCTCTGGACAACAGGGCCAGAGGTTCTTCCACGGCGATCCTGGGAGGAAGCCGAACCAGCTGCGTGTGAGCTGGAGGAAGAGGCAACACGAGCTGAAGAGGTGGTAGCTGCCGCTGTTGGTTGGCCTAGCTCTTCAGTGTGTTTTTCTAACTCCGCCGGGTGCCTGGTGCGCACATGTTTCCACATGTTGGAGGTATTGAGGTTGCTGACATTTTTCCCTCTTTTGACTTTTTGATGACACACCTTGCATCTGACATAGCAAATGTCATCTGCAACTGTGTCAAAAAAGGACCAGGCACTGCAAGTCTTGGGAGCGCCCTTTTTGGCTTTTGGAAGAGACATGCTCCTAACGGGTGCCAAAGCGGAGGCTGCAGGATCCGCAGTCTTCCCCCTCCCTCTCCCTCTTTGGGCCGTACGGGGAATCTCTTCCTCAGAGCTGCTCCCACCACCTTCCTGTCCCTCACGCCAAGATGGGTCAAGGACCTCATCATCTACACTACCCTCTGCCCCCAACTGCTCCTCCTGGGTAGTCTCAGCAGCAGAGCACGCACCAGTAAGTGGCACCTGAGTGTCATCATCAGCTGATGCGGCCTGCGATGTGGTGACCGGAGCCACTGGCCCACCCGCCTCTTCAGAGGAAGAGAGAAAAAGCTGTTGGGCATCACTGCACCCTGCCTCTTCTTCCATTTCTCCAATGCTGCTTGGCTGGCCCCCTGTTTCCAAGCCAAGAGATTCAGAGAACAGAAGTAGAGACGGCTCCTGTCCTGGGCTCTCTGTCTGCCTGGGCAATTTGGCAGGTGGTGAAGAGACAGATGGCTGCTCTCCAGTGCTCTGTGTCTGAGAGGATGTGGCACTAATTGAAGTTGATGCATTAGCTGCCATCCATCCGACAACGGCTTCAATTTGTTCTTCACGCAGCAGCGGTGTACGGCGCTCTGACACAAAGCTGCGCATGAATGACTGTTGCCTGGTGAAAGTCGGTGCTGATGAGTCACCGGTGCCCGCAGCAGGCACAGAATCCCCACGTCCCCTCCCTGCTCCGCGCCCACGCCCACGCCCACGTGCCTTACTCACTGCCTTCTTCATCTTGGTTGACTGATAAAGATAAGCAGAAAAGTACTAACGGCTTTGTGTGCTTATTCCTGAACAACTCCTCCTAACAGGTATAAGAAACACTAATTTTCTAAAGTGTGGACTAGACTTTAATATGAGCTAATGTGGCCTACACAAATGTAAAGTGGTGTAACTGGTGTGTTTGGTGAACTTTATTATTTATTTTTTGGGGGCTGAACTGACAACAGATAGAGCTGCAGTCACACGGAGACCGTGCAGACAGCCGTAAACGGCGCTGCAAGGCCCAAAAACCCTCCTCTACTTTATCCTATGTAGTGTTTTTCCACAAACTAGCTGGAGACGGGTGGAAAGACATTAATAGGAATTTTTTGAAAAAATGTGCAGCAGCCTGCACTACTTAAAACAAAATGAAAATTGATTTGGCGGTATGACGCAGTGAAGAACCCTGAGCTGGAGACAACCAGGCTATGGCTGCTCACAGACTACAGGGCGAGCTGCAGTCACACGGAGACCGTGCAGACAGCCGTAAACGGCGCTGCAAGGCCCAAAAACCCTCCTCTATGTTATCCTATGTAGTGTTTTTCCACAAATTAGCTGGAGACGGGTGGAAAGACACTAATAGGATTTTTTTGAATAAATTAGCAGCAGACTACACTACTTGGAAAAAAAAAAAAAAAAAGAACAGTATGAGGCAATGAACCACCCTCCCTGAACTGAATACAACCAGCTATGGATGGCCTATGTGGCTGCACTCAGACTAGAGAGTGGGCTGCACTCACACACACACACACACAGACCTTGCAGATCGCTGTGAAAACAGCGCTACAAGGCAAAAGCAAGGTGAATAGTAGGTGAACACAGCGGTTGCTAAATTAGCCTTTGGAAAGCACAAAGAAGCAAATCGCTATCTCTAAACTGGCCCTCAGTCAGCAAACAGCGTCCTGTCACTAACTGAATTCACAGCAGAGTGATCGCAAAATGGCGCCAGCGACTTTTAAACTGCATCATGACATCATTTCAGCAGCCAATCACAGCCTTGCCAGTAGTTTCATGCCCTCCATGCTAAACAGGATGTGCCCACACTTGGAATCATTCTCATTGGCTGAATTTGTGCATTTTGAATCTGGGAACTTCCGATTCCGGTATCCGATACGCGGCAAGTATCGGAATACCGGTATCGGAATTCCGATACCGCAAGTATCGGCCGATACCCGATACTTGCGGTATCAGAATGCTCAACACTATTCCTCACCCTCCTGTATCCTGTATGTCTCCTTTGCTACTGCAGTAATTTGAGAGGGAAGGGAGGAGGGAGATGAAGCAGCAGATTCTCCATATACGATATGTGTGAAATATATATAATATATATATTTATTTTTTTCTTACTGCTAAATTCTTCTGTTCATAAGGTAAATGATAGTGCTATTGATCACACTCCAGACAGGTTTAATCCCAGAAGAATTTGCAGTCTTTAAAATTCTGTTGCGGCTACTCTCCGATCAATGCAAACATTGACACAGTAATCCTGCAGTAAAGTACATTGCTGATAATCTTATCCACATGATCTAGTGAAGTCGCCAGATAATCAGATATTGTTTCTTTGTAATTACATTAAGAAGATGAATTGCCTCTTAATTCACTTAATCTGTTATTACAGTGTCTTCCCAGCACTGATTATTTGCGTTTCAGCCTCTGTGGAGTGTTTGTCTGCGAAAGTTTCTGTGTAAAGATATTATAAGTATTATTTCCACTGTAGATTATCAGACGTGGGGAAGACCAAGAGGAAACCTGCTCCCCATGTGCTATGCTATGGACTATCAGTTAGGAAATATCATTATCTAACCCCGTATACAGTATCTCGCTATCCTCGTATGATTTTTTTTTATTATAATTATCCAACTAGATAGAATCCTATTTATACTTAGAATTAGGGACCAAACAAAAACTGTAGGGACCATGTGCTCACTGTCAGGTGGAGGTTTAAATGTGGAGGGCTGGGTGGTTCCTGAAAGTGGAGGGCTGAGCGGTTCCTGAATGCGGAGATCTGGGTGGTTCCTGAATGTGGAGGTCTGGGTGGTTCCTGAATGTGGAGGTCTGGGTGGTTCCTGAATGTGGAGGGCTCGGTGGTTCCTGAATGTGGAGGGCTGCATGGTTCCTGAATATGGAGTTCTGGGTGGTTCCTGAATGTGGAGGGCTGTACAGTTTCTGAATGTGGAAGTCTGGGTGGTTCCTGAATGTGGAGGGCTGCGCGGTTCCTGAATATGGAGATCTGTGTGGTTCCTGAATGTGGAGGGCTGGGTGGTTCCTGAATATGGAGATCTGGGTGGTTCCTGAATGTGGAGGTCTGGGTGGTTCCTGATTGTGGAGATCTGGGTGGTTCCTGAATGTGGAAATCTGCATGGTTCCTGAATGTGGAGGGCTGGGCAGTTCCTGAATGTGGAGATCTGGGTTGTTCCTGAATGTGGAGGTCTGCGCGGTTCCTGAATGTGAAGATCTGGGTGGTTCCTGAATGTGGAGGTCTGGGTGGTTCCTGAATGTGGAGGTCTGGGTGTGTCCTGAATGTGGAGGGCTGGGTGGTTCCTGAATGTGGAGGGCTGCATGGTTCCTGAATATGGAGTTCTGGGTGGTTCCTGAATGTGGAGGGCTGTACAGTTTCTGAATGTGGAAGTCTGGGTGGTTCCTGAATGTGGAGGGCTGCGCGGTTCCTGAATATGGAAATCTGGGTGGTTCCTGAATGTGGAGGGCTGGGTGGTTCCTGAATATGGAGATCTGGGTGGTTCCTGAATGTGGAGGTCTGGGTGGTTCCTGAATGTGGAGATCTGGGTGGTTCCTGAATGTGGAAATCTGCATGGTTCCTGAATGCCGAGGGCTGGGCAGTTCCTGAATGTGGAGATCTGGGTTGTTCCTGAATGTGGAAGTCTGCGCGGTTCCTGAATGTGGGGATCTGGGTGGTTCCTGAATGTGGAGGGCAGGCTGGTTCCTGAATGTGGAGGGCTGGGTGGTTTCTGAAAGTGGAAGGCTGGGTGGTTCCTGAATGTGGAGGGCTGGGTGGTTCCTGAATATGGAGATCTGGGTGGTTCCTGAATGTGGAGGGCTGGGTGGTTCCTGAATGTGAAGGACTGCGCGGTTCCTGAATGTGGAGATCTGGGTGATTCCTTAATGTGGAGGGCTGGGTGATTCCTGAATGTGGAGAGCTGGGTGGTGCCTGAATGTGGAGGGCTGCGTGGTTCCTGAATGTGGAAATCTGGGTGGCTACTGAATATGGAGGGCTGCGCGGTTCCTGAATGTGAAGGGCTGCGTGGTTCCTGAATGTGGAACTCTGGGTGGTTCCTGAATGTGGAGGGCTGGATGGTTCCTGAATTTGGAAGTCTGGGTGGTTCCAGAATGTGAAGGGCTGGATGTTCCTGTATGTGGAGGTTTTGGTGGTTCCTGAATGTGGAGGGAGGCGCGGTTCCTGAATGTGAAAGTCTGGGTGGTTCCTGAATGTGGAGGGCTGCGCGGTTCCTGAATATGGAAGTCTGGGTGGTTCCTGAATGTAGAGGGCTGCGCAGTTCCTGAATGTGGAGATCTGGGTGGTTCCTGAATGTGGAGGGCTGCGCGGTTCCTGAATATGGAGATCTGGGTGGTTACTGAATATAGAAGTCTGGGTGGTTCCTGAATGTGGAGGGCTGTGCGGTTCCTGAATGTGGAAGTCTGGGTGGTTCCTGAATGTAGAGGGCTGCGCAGTTCCTGAATGTGGAGATCTGGGTGGTTCCTGAATGTGGAGGTCTGGGTGTTTCCTGAATGAGGAGGGCTGGGTGGTTCCTGAATGTGGAGGGCTGCATGGTTCCTGAATATGGAGTTCTGGGTGGTTCCTGAATGTGGAGGGCTGTACAGTTCCTGAATGTGGAAGTCTGGGTGGTTCCTGAATGTGGAGGGCTGCGCGGTTCCTGAATATGGAGATCTGGGTGGTTCCTGAATGTGGAGGGCAGGGTGGTTCCTGAATGTGGAGGTCTGGGTGTTTCCTGAATGTGGAAATCTGCATGGTTCCTGAATGTGGAGGGCTGGGCAGTTCCTGAATGTGGAGATCTGGGTTGTTCCTGAATGTGGAGGTCTGTGCGGTTCCTGAATGTGGAGATCTGGGTGGTTCCTGAATGTGGAGGGCAGGCTGGCTCCTGAATGTTGAGGGCTGGGTGGTTTCTGAATATGGAGATTTGGGTAGTTCCCGAATGTGGAGGACTTGGTGGTACCTGAATGTGGAGGGCTGGGTGGTTCCTGAATGTGAAGGACTGCGCGGTTCCTGAATGTGGAGATCTGGGTGATTCCTGAATGTGCAAGGCTGCGCGGTTCCTGAATGTGGAAATCTGGGTGGTTCCTGAATGTGGAGAGCTGGGTGGTTCCTGAATGTGGAGGGCTGCGTGGATCCTGAATGTGGAAATCTGGGTAGTAACTGAATGTGGAGGGCTGCACAGTTCCTGAATGTGGAAATCTGGGTGGTTCCTGAATGTGAAGGGCTGCACGGTTCCTGAATGTGAAAGTTTGGGTGGTTCCTGAATGTGGAGGGCTGGATGGTTCCTGAATTTGGAAGTCTGGGTGGTTGCTGAATGTGGAAGTCTGGGTGGTTCCTGAATGTGGAGGGCTGCGCGGTTCCTGAATGTGGAGGGCTGCACGGTTCCTGAATGTGGAAGTCTGTGTGGTTCCAGAATGTGGAGGGCTGGATGTTCCTGAATGTGGAGGTTTTGGTGGTTCCTGAATGTGGAGGGCTGCGCAGTTCCTGAATGTGGAATTCTGGGTGGTTCCTGAAAGTGGAGGGCTGCGCGGTTCCTGAATATGGAGATCTGGGTAGTTCCTGAATGTGGAGGACTGGGTGGTTCCTGAATGTGGAGGACTGTGCGGTTCCTGAACGTGGAAATCTGGGTGGTTCCTGAATGTGGAGATCTGGGTGGTTCCTGAATGTGAAGGGCTGCGCGGTTCGTGAATGTGGAGATCTGGTTGGTTCCTGAATGTGGAGAGCTGGGTGGTTCCTGAATGTGGAGGGCTGCATGATTCCTGAATGCGGAAATCTGGGTGGTTCCTGAGTGTGGAGGGCTGCGCAATTCCTGAATTTGGAAATCTGGGTGGTTCCTGAATTTGAAGGGCTGTGCGGTTCCTGAATGAGGAGATCTGGGTGGTTCCTGAATGTGGAGGTCTGGGTGGTTCCTGAATGTGGAGGTCTGGGTGTTTCCTGAATATGGAAGGCTGGGTGGTTCCTGAAAGTGGAGGGCTGCATGGTTCCTGAATATGGAGATCTGGGTGGTTCCTGAATGTGGAGGGCTATACAGTTCCTGAATGTGAAGATCTGGGTGGTTCCTGAATGTGGAGGTCTGGGTGGTTCCTGAATGCAGAGGTCTGGGTGTTTCCTGAATGTGGAGGGCTGGGTGGTTTGTGAAAGTGGAGGGCTGCATCGTTCCTGAATATGGGCATCTGGGTGGTTCCTGAAAGTGGAGGGCTGCATGGTTCCTGAATGTGGAGATCTGGGTGGTTCCTGAATATGGAGATCTGGGTGGTTCCTGAATGTGGAGGGCTGGATGGTTCCTGAATATGGAGACCTGGGTGGTTCCTGAATGGAATGTAGAGATCTGGGTGGTTCCTGAATGTGAAAATCTGCGCGGTTCCTGAAAGTGGAGGGCTGGGCAGTTCCTGAATGTAGAGATCTGGGTGGTTCCTGAATGTGGAGGGCTGCGCGGTTCCTGAACGTGGAAATCTGGGTGGTTCCTGAATGTGAAGGGCTGTGCGGTTCGTGAATGTGGAGATCTTGTTAGTTCCTGAATGTGGAGAGCTGGGTGGTTCCTGAATGTGGAGGGCTGCACGGTCACTGAATGTGGAAATCTGGGTGGTTCCTGAATGTGGAAGGCTGCGCGGTTCCTGAATGTGGAAATCTGGGTGGTTCCTGAATGTGAAGGGCTGTGCGGTTCCTAAATGTGGAGATCTGGGTAGTTCCCGAATGTGGAGGACTGGGTGGTTCCTGAATGTGGAGGGCTGGGTGGTTCCTGAATGTAAAAAAACACCATAAGAGGAAAGACCTCCACTATTCTAAACAAAAAAAAAAACAGTATACAGGCAGAGATGCTTACCTGTTCAAGGCCTCCAACAATTGCACTAACCAAGGTACAGCGGACCCAAGTTAAGATGGCAAATACACAGGTGCAATAATACCGATAATGCAGCCACCCTACAATCAGGAATTGGCCGCTTGGTGCACCTGTGCAAACAAATAGTCTGTATGTGGCATGTTCACACAGGAATGCAAAGTATATGGCTCAAAGCCTATTAATGACACCATGTAGCGGGCTCACCATAATGCATCCTGTGTGAACAGAGGCCACAGTGTACAGAGCCATCTAGGGCCCAGCCGCCCCCTGGAAAAATATACAGTGCACCAAAAACATAACAATGTATGCAAGGTATTGGTCGATATTATGGCCAATGATTTACCATCTTAACTTGGGTCCGCTGTACCTTGGTTAGTGCAATTGTTGGAGGCCTTGAACAGGTAAGCATCTCTGCCTGTATACTGTTTTATTTTTTTTGGTTCCTGAATGTGAAGGACTGTGCGGTTCCTGAATGTGGAGTTCTGGGTGATTCCTCAATGTGGAGGGCTGGGTGGTTCCTGAATGTGGAGGGCTGCGCGGTTCCTGAACGTGGAAATCTGGGTGGTTCCTGAATGTGTAGATCTGGGTGGTTTCTGAATGTCAAGGGCTGCGCAGTTCGTGAATGTGGAGATCTGGTTGGTTCCTGAATGTGGAGAGCTGGGTGGTTCCTGAATGTGGAGGGCTGCGCGGTTCCTGAATGTGGAAGTCTGGGTGGTTCCTGAATGTGGAGATCTGGGTGGTTCCTGAATGTCAAGGGCTGCGCAGTTCGTGAATGTGGAGATCTGGTTGGTTTCTGAATGTGGAGAGCTGGGTGGTTCCTGAATGTGGAGGGCTGTGCGGTTCCTGAATGTGGAAGTCTGGGTGGTTCCTGAATGTGGAGGGCTGGATGGTTCCTGAATGTGGAAGTTTGGGTGGTTGCTGAATGTGGAAGTCTGGGTGGCTCCTGAATGTGGAGGGCTGCGCGGTTCCTGAATGTGGAAATCTGGGTGGTTCCTGAATGTTGAGGGCTGCATGGTTTCTGAATGTGGAAATCTGGGTCGTTGCTGAATGTGAAGGGCTGTGCGGTTTCTGAATGTGGAGATCTGGGTGGTTCCTGAATGTGGAGGGTTGGGTGGATCGTCAATGTGGAGATCTGGGTGGTTCTTGAATATGGAGTTCTGGTTGGCTTTTGAATGTGGAAGTCCATTGTAGTCTATGGTGTATTATATCTTATGATCCATTTTACTCTATAGTGTATTATACTCTATGGTTCTTAGTAGTCGATGGTGTACTATACCCCCATGGTCCATTGTAGTCTATGGTGTATTATACTCTATTGTCCAATGTATTCTATTGTGCATTATACCCTATGGTCCATTGTAGTCTATGGTGTGTTATACCCCACGGTTGATTGTAGTCTATGGTGTATTATATGCTATGGTCTATTGCAGTCTATGGTGTATTATACCCTATGGTCCATTGTAGTCTGTGGTGTATTATAAGCTATGGTCCATTGTAGTCTATGGTGTATTATACCATATGGTTCATTGTAGTCTATGGTGCAGTATACCCTATGATCCATTGTATTCTGTGGTGTATTATACCCTATGGTTCATTGTAGTCTATGGTGTGTTATACCCTATGGTCCATTGTAGTCTATGGTATATTATACCCTATGGTCTATTGTAGTCTATGGTGTATTATACCCTATAATCCTTTGTATTCTTTGATGTATTACACCCTTTCGTCATTATAGTCTATGTAAATGCAGATTAGGGGAGTATTGAATCGGATGACTCAGTTTTAATCTTGTCGCCATCATGTAATTGCCGCAGTTGGAGACGTCCATCTTCATTGCTGAAGGCAGAGCTGCAGTAATGGATATCCAGGGCAGGCACATTAATAAGGCTAGGTTCATTTTCTGCCATAGTCTGAGCCTAACCCTTCCTTATTTTCTTCCTTCCCAATGGCCGTGCTATTCTCTGCAGAGATCAGCGCTCTGGGCCCCGGCTCTGCGACATTCCCCCCGGTACAGATCGCTCAATAACATGTTCGGATGTTCTCCCCGGCTAACAACGCAGCCACAATTTAATTACTCTCCCAGGCGCACTTCATGATGTATTGTTTTAATCGAAATAAGAATCTCATAAATAACCAGATGACATTAACGACAAGGAAAAAAAAAAAGAAGCCGGGATTTAAATTTTCCAATAATTCTACAGATGCGGCCGCACTTTTATTTAATAGGATGTAATTATTTGTGGCTTTGATATTGTTAAATAACTGTCAAATGAAAACGACTCAATGATCATGGAGAGGTGATGTCTGAGCGCGGGGAACATTACCGGGACGTATACCACCACGTCGCCGCAGCTGAAGGATTAGTAGATGCCAAGGACGCAGAATTAGCGATACGAGGAGGCGCAGATGAAGGAGGAGGAAGAGGAGGAGGCCGTTCTTTATGGCGCACATATCTGATCGCTTACACCGCTGCCTGCATCTGATACAATGGCATCAACGGCATCGATGTCTCTTCCTCAATGACAATGTGTCTGAAATGGTTAATGAAAATCTGATCGATTGACTCAATAGAGAAAATAATATTATTAATAACACTGGTCTACAAAAAAAAAAACATTTTCTGGCATGGACTTTAAGAACAGTTTTAGACTAATTTGAGGGTGCTGAATTCAAATCTGATCTTAAAATTTCTCTATCACATCACGTTTTTGCGCTATAGGTATATAGCCCATTTTCAAGAATTCCATGATAAATATAAGTAGTGTATGAAAAGTGCCGGTTTATATGGTTCACTAAGGTAACTTTAGTTTTCATTTAGTCTCCCAATAAATGTGAGAATATCTTTGTTTTCTTTGAATATGCATAATTCCCATTTGTTATGATAATACCCTTGTTTTCTGTGCTACTGGGACAGTAGAGCTACAGCAGAGCATTGGGTGAAAACTGAAAGGCCTAAGCGACAGAGTTTGGCATCTGGCGATAAGAATGTCATCCATGATCCTCTAGTGGATAGGAAGGACATTGTCTTTCCTCCCTTACACATAAAACTTGGATTGATGAAGCAGTTCGTCAAAGCTCTCAATCACAGTGGAGAATGCTTTAAATATATATGTTCAACTTTTCCTGGTCTTAGTGAAGAGTAGAAAAAGGCTGGAATATTTGATGGACCCCAAATAAGAACACTTATGAGAGACCCAAATTTTATCACATCAATGAAAGAGACAGAAGAAAGAGCTTGGAATGCATTTTGTAATGTGGTGCAGAATTTTCTAGGGAATAAGAAAGCAGACAACTATGAAGAGATTGTGGAAGAGCTACTAATGAGTCTGCGAAATCTTGGATGGAGAATGAATATCAAGATTCACTATTTTTTAAATTCGTTTATTAGTTCAGAATAAAACAAACATTGCACACATTTGCAATTATCATCATTAATTATACCATGGAATACAAATAGTTGCAGAGTATCGTCATATCCAGAGGTTACAAAGGTAATGGAGTGTGCATGTTAAATCATTAGTTCCTTATAAGAAAATACCTATTATACAACTTTAAGAACTTTAACCATTAATAGTGAAAGGAAAACAGATTTAATTCCTGCTCTATAAGTGATGCCCCCAAAAACCACAAGCCCACCTTTCTATGTAGATGTCTAGTCAGTGCAGACTATAGAGTACGATAAGAGGAATTCCATCCGCCCCATATCTTTTCAAATTTACCTGGACAACCTCTATTTTGATACATTGTTCTTTCATATGGGATAATCGAATTCACCAGATCAATCCAAACTCTAAGGGTCGGGGGGAGCCACCCATCCATCTTAACGCCAATACCTTCCGTGCCAAAAAGAGCGTCTCTCGGAGAAAGATTCCAGTATAATGATCCCAGGTCTCCGTATCCCACACCCCGAACAAACAGGTCAATGGTTCAAGCGGGACAGGGATCGACAGTAAAGACGTTAGTAATGTCGTTACCTCTTTCCAGTAATGAAGAACTACAGGGCACCTCCAAATCATATGGATAAAATCTGCATCATGCGTATGACACCGTAAGCAATCTGACGAGTGTAGGTGACCCATTTTAAAGAGTCGTGTCGGGGTCAAATAAGTCTGATATATGATATATAACTGGGTCATCCTATTATTGACTGAAGGAGAAACTTTAGTTGGAGATTCTAGAATATCTTCCCATTCCTCACCCAGTACATCGGGAAGGAGTTCCTCCCACTTCCCCTTGACAGAATTGATGACAGACCCATCTCCCACGGATAGTAAATATGTATATAGAGAGGAAATGAGTCCTTGAGGACCCTGTGATTTGAGGATGCCTATCAAAGGTAAAGATGAGATCGCCCGACCCATATCTACATTTCGTATGTGCGATTGGAAAGCTGACCTTAGTTGTAAATAACGGAAGAATTGAGACCTCGGGATGTTGTAATTATTCTGTAGTTGTTCAAAGGTTGCAAATACCCCCTGGTTATGTATATCGCTCACCGAGAGAACACCACAGGAGACCCAGAAATCAGTGGATGGGTGATTTAGTAATTCTGGTATATAACTATTATTCCACAGTGGCATTTCCGCTATGACATCTACAAATTTAATAACTCTTTTAATTTGTCTCCATATTAATCTTGCCAGTCAGAGCAAAGGCAACAGACGACAAGCACTAACTTTCTCCATCTCCAAGAATCCCAGTGGGCAATCAATCTGGGCAGAATGAATTAAATTACTCTCGGAATTAGGTAGGGAGCTATTGGGCATCCACTTGCTTATCGCCTTAGCCTGCCCGGCAAGGTAGTACAAATAGAGGTCTGGTAAAGCCGCCCCACCCCCCTTTTTTGGTCTCTGTAGAATAGATAGTTTGAGTTTGGGCCTGGTCTTCCCCCATATAAAGGATGTGATTAAGGAGTTTAAATTTGCAAAAAATGACTTGGGTATTGGTACAGCACTATGTTGAAAGCAGTAATTAAGTTTGGGAAGCAATATCATTTTAATTAGATTAATGCGGCCTGCAACAGAGAGGGGGAGTCTACTCCAGGTTATAAATTCAGATTTGACCAAATCCAACAGTGGATAAATGTTAAGTTGTAGGTCTAACCGACTATATTGAGACATATGAATACCCAGATATTTGAAATTGGAAACCACAGGTAGTGCCATGAGAGTCCCGAGACAGGGAGCCGAAGTATGAGATAAAGGCATCAGGGCAGATTTATCCCAGTTTATATATAGACCGGAGAATTTACTAAATTTATCTATGGTCGCTATCACTTGTGGTAGTGTTTCTATTTTATCCATAAATATTATCATGTCATCAGCATAAAGGCCAATGGTGTCCACACGGTCCGCAATATTTATTCCCTTGATATCCATGGAGGATCTTATGCGTATTGCCAAAGCCTCTATCGCAAGGGCGAAGAGAGCAGGGGACAGAGGGCATCCCTGACGGGTTCCCCTGTGTAAGGTAAAAGAATCAGAGGTGGAGTTATTTACAATTACACGCGCCCTGGGATTCTTATACAGCGTGTCTATCCCCCTAATAAATTTCTCTCCAAAACCGTATTTCTGTAGACACGCAGAGAGGAAAGGCCACTCGAGAGAGTCGAATGCCTTGGCCGTATCCAGCGACGCCAGCGCCCAACTATTATCCGGCTCTAGAGAGCTATACTGAATCACCGATTGGACCCGCCTGATATTGATAGAAGTACTTTTCCCAGGCATAAAGCTGGTTTGATCTGGGTGTATAAGGTCTAATATGAGCGTATTTAGTCTAGTAGCCAATATTTTAGTGAAAATATTGTAATCTACGTTTACTAGTGATATGGGGCGATACGATCCACGTTCCAGAGGATCCTTCCCTTCTTCAAGATTCACTATTTACACAGCCATTTGGACTTTTTCCAGAGAACCTTGGGGATGTGAGCGAGGAACAAAGGGAGCGTTTTCATCAGGACATTAAAACAATGGAAGCCTGGTATCAAGGCCGGTGGGACTCACATATGATGGCTGACTATTGCTGGAGCTTGATGAGAGACAACCCAGAAGCTGTACATCACAGATCAACCAAGAAAAGAAGGTTCAAATAACTGCCATTTGTCATTCATCTGTGTGCCATATATATGTGTTTTTATATTTTGTAGTTTAATTCTATAAGTATGTTTCATTTTGTAATCTTTATTCCTTGATTAAAAATATACAATGTAGTATTGAAAATCATGTGTTTTTATCATAAAACATTAGATAGGAGTAATTTACATCAAAAATTGAAAATATCTCAAAATCCTGATGTGATAGCCAAAACGGAGTTCATATTCGTAATCAGCAGCCAAAATTGACTTAAAATATGTTTTAAAACCTTTTGCCAGAAAAATTGCGTTGACCAGTGTAATAAAAGACTTTGTACAAGTTTGTACTCTACCATTGTGTCTACAATGTGTGCAGAATTATGAGTTCTCCTTCACCTTTAATGTCCTGTGTAGGAGTCCTCTTAAGGGTTTAGGTCCGGTGAGGACGGGCCCAGGTCATTATTCACCATCTTTAAGGTTTTTCCTGGCCCCGAGCAGTGGACATTTTGGAGCCTCGTTCTGCAGAACAATCCTGGTTTTCTTGGAAAGCGCAGACTGTTTCTTGCTCCACTGCTGGAAGAAAGTGTCTTCTAAACAACGGCAGGAAGTTTTGGAGGTGATTTTGAGTCCATCTTCAACCCCCAAAAAAAGTCCAATGAGCTCCTAGGTAATAATCGCAGCACATACCGTAGCAGTGCTCACTAGTGTTGAGCATTCCGATACCGCAAGTATCGAGTATCGGCCGATACTTGCGGGTATCGGAATTCCGATACCGAGATCCGATACTTTTGTGGTATCGGGTATCGGTATCGAAACAACATTAATGTAAAAATGTGTAAAAGAGAGAATTAAAAAAAAAAAATATTGCTATACTCACCTCTCCGACGCAGCCTGGACCTCAGCGAGGGAACCGGCAGCATTGTTTGCTTAAAATTCGCGCTTTTCCTTCCTTACGTGAAGTCCCGGCTTGTGATTGGTCGCGTGCCGCCCATGTGGCCGCGACGCGACCAATCACAGCAAGCCGTGACGTAATTTTAGGTCCTTCAGGATTTTAAAATTACGTTCTGGCTTGTGATTGGTCGCGTCGCGGTCACATGGGCGACGCGACCAATCACAAGCCGTGACGTCACGGGAGGCTGGACACGCGCTCATTTTAAAATGCGCGCGTGTCCAGCCTCCCGTGACGTCATGGCTTGTGATTGGTCGCGTCGCCCATGTGACCGCAACGCGACCAATCACAAGCCAGAACGTAATTTTAAAATCCTGAAGGACCTAAAATTACGTCACGGCTTGCTGTGATTGGTCACGTCGCGGCCACATAAGCGGCACGCGACCAATCACAAGCCGGAACTTCACGTAAGGAAGGAAAAGCGCGAATTTTAAGCAAACAACGCTGCCGGTTCCCTCGCTGAGGTCCAGGCTGCGTCGGAGAGGTGAGTATAGCAATATTTTTTATTTTAATTCTCTCTTTTACACATTAATATGGATCCCAGGGCCTGAAGGAGAGTTTCCTCTCCTTCAGACCCTGGGAACCATCAGGGATACCGTCCGATACTTGAGTCCCATTGACTTGTATTGGTATCGGGTATCGGTATCGGATTGGATCTGATACTTTGCCGGTATCGGCCGATACTTTCCGATACCGATACTTTCAAGTATCGGACGGTATCGCTCAACACTAGTGCTCACCCCCACCTTGCTGGTGGCTGATTGCACATGGAGGTCTATGCTCGTTACTGATCCAGCCACAATCCATTCATCTGCCTCGTCTAGTGTCATCTGTCCTTAAAACCTGAGAGCAATCCATCATCAGATGGATCCTTGCCCAGTCTTGACGTTTTCATGTCTATGTCTTGCTAAGTGATGGTTGGGCTGAACCTCTCTGAGCACCGAACATCTTATACTTCTGTGTCTTGCTCAGTGGTGGTCGGGCTCGGCTTCCTCACCTCGGTCGTGTCTCTGAGCACTGAACACCTTGTGCTTCTGTGTCTTGCTCGGTGGTGGACAGGCTCAGCCTCCTCACCTTGGCGGTGTCTCTGAGTACTGAACACCTTGTACTTCTGTGTCTTGCTCAGTGATGGTCGGGCTCAGCCTCCTCACCTCTGCTGTGTCTCTGAGCACCGAACACCTTGTACTTCTGTGTCTTGTTCAGTGGTGTTCGAGCTCAGCCTCCTCACCTCGGCCGTATCTCTGAGCACTGAACACCTTGTACTTCTGTGTCTTGCTCAGTGATGGTCGAACTCAGCCTCCTCACCTTGGCCGTGTCTCTGAGCACCGAACACCTTGTAATTCTGTGTCTTGCTCAGTGGTGGTCCGGCTCTGCCTCCTCACCTCGGCTGTGTCTCTGAGCACTGAACACCTTGTGCTTCTGTGTCTTGCTCAGTGGTGGTCAGGCTGAACCTCCTCACCACAGCCGTGTCTCTGAGCACCGAACACCTTGTACTTCTGTCTTGCTCAGTGGTGGTCGGGCTGAACCTCCTCACCTCGGCAGCGTCTCTGAGCACCGAACCTCTTGTACTTCTGTGTCTTGCTGATGGCTCGGTGGTGGACAGGCTCAGCCTCCTCACCTCGGTCATGTCTTTGAGCACTGAACACCTTGTACTTCTGTGTCTTGCTCAGTGGTGGTCCGGCTCTGCCTTCTCACCTCAGCCGTGTCTCTGAGCACTGAACACCTTGTACTTCTGTGTCTTGCTCAGTGGTGGTTGGGCTCAGCCTCCTCACCTCGGCGGTGTCTCTGGGCATCGAACACCTTGTACTTCTGTGTCTTACTCAGTGGTGGTCGGGCTCAGCCTCCTCACCTCGGCCTTGTCTCTGAGCACTGAACACCTTGTGCTTCTGTGTCTTGCTCAGTGGTGGTCAGGCTGAACCTCCTCACCTCAGCCGTGTCTCTTAGCACTGAACACCTTGTACTTCTGTCTCTTGCTCAGTAGTGGTCGGGCTCAGCCTCCTCACCTCGGCCGTGTCTCTGAGCACTGAACACCTTGTACTTCTGTGTCTTGCTCAGTGGTGGTCGGGCTCGGCCTCCTCACCTTGGCTGTGTCTCAAAGCACTGAACACCTTGTACTATTGTGTCTTGCTCAGTGGTGGTCGGGCTCGGCCTCCTCACCTTGGCTGTGTCTCTGAGCAGTGAACACCTTGTACTTCTGTGTCTTGCTCAGTGGTGATTGGGCTCTGCCTCCTCACCTCGGTCGTGTCTCTGAACACTGAACACCTTGTACTTCTGTGTCTTGCTCAGTGGTGGTCAGGCTCTGCCTTGTCACCTCGGCCGTGTCTGTGAGCACTGAACACCTTGTACTTCTGTGTCTTGTTTAGTGGTGGTCGGGCTCGGCGTCCTCACCTTGGCTGTGTCTCAAAGCACTGAACACCTTGCACTTCTGTGTCTTGCCCAGTGGTGGTCGGGCTCTGCCTTGTCACCTCGGCCGTGTCTCTGAGCACAGAATACCTTGTACTTCTGTGTCTTGCTCAGTGGTGGTCGGGCTCGGCCTCCTCACCTTGGCTGTGTCTCTGAGCAGTGAACACCTTGTACTTCTGTGTCTTGCTCAGTGGTGATTGGGCTCTGCCTCCTCACCTCGGTCGTGTCTCTGAACACTGAACACCTTGTACTTCTGTGTCTTGTTCAGTGGTGGTCGGGCTCGGCCTCCTCACCTTGGCTGTGTCTCAAAGATTTGAACACCTTGCACTTCTGTGTCTTGCCCAGTGGTGGTCGGGCTCTGCCTTGTAACCTCGGCCGTGTCTCTGAGCACAGAATACCTTGTACTTCTGTGTCTTGCTCAGTGGTGGTCGGGCTCGGCCTCCTCACCTTGTCTCTGTCTCTGAGCACTGAACACCTTGCACTTCTGTGTCTTCCTTAGTGGTGGTCTGGCTATGCCTTGTCACCTCGGCCTTCTCTCTGAGCACCAAACATCATGTACTTCTGTGTCTTGCTCAGTGATGGTCGGGCTCGGGCTCCTCACCTTGGCTGTGTCTCAAAGCACTGAACACCTTGTACTTCTGTGTCGTGCTCAGTGGTGGTCGGGCTCAGCCTCCTCACCTTGGCTGTGTCTCTGAGCACTGAGCACCTTGTACTTCTGTGTCTTGCTCAGTGGTGGTCGGGCTCAGCCTCCTCACCTCGGTCGTGTCTCTGAGCACTGAGCACCTTGTACTTCTGTGTCTTCCTCAGTGGTGGTCGGGCTCAGCCTCCTCACCTCGGCCGTGTCTCTGAGCACTGAGCACCTAGTACTTCTGTGTCTTCCTCAGTGGTGGTCGGGCTCAGCCTCCTCACCTCGGCTGTGTCTCTGAGCACTGAACACCTTGAACTTCTGTGTCTTGCTCATTGGTGGTCGAGCTCAGCCTCCTCACCTTGTCTGTGTCTCTGAGCACCGAACACCTTGTACTTCTGTGTCTTCCTCAGTGATGTTCGGGCTCAGCCTCCTCACCTCGGCCATGTCTCTGAGCACTGAGCACCTTGTACTTCTGTGTCTTGTTCAGTGGTGGTCGGGCTTAGCCTCCTCACCTCGGCCGTGTCTCTGAGCACTGAACACCCTGTACTTCTGTGTCTTACTCAGTAGTGGTCGGGCTCAGCCTGCTCACCTCGGCCGTGTCTCTGAGCACTGAACACCTTGTACTTCTGTGTCTTGCTCAATGATGGTCGGGCTCGGCCTCCTCACCTCGGCCATGTCTCTAAGCACTGAACACCTTGTACTTCTGTGTCTTGCTAAGTGGTGGTCGGGCTCTGCTTCACCTTGGCCGTGTCTCTGAGCACTTAACACCTTGTACTTCTGTGTCTTGCTCAGTGGTGGTCGGGCTCAGCCTCCTCACCTCGGCAGTGTCTCTGAGCACTGAACACCTTGTACTTCTGTGTCTTACTCAGTAATGGTCGGGCTCAGCCTCCTCACCTCGGCCGTGTCTCTAAGCACTGAACACCTTGTACTTCTGTGTCATGCTCAATTGTGGTCGGGCTCAGCCTCCTCACCTCGGCCGTGTCTCTGAGCACCGAACACCTTGTACTTCTGTGTCTTGCTCAGTGGTGGTCGGGCTCAGTCTCCTCACCTCGGCCGTGTCTCTGAGCACTGAACACCTGGGACTTCTGTGTCTTGCTCAGTGGTGGTTGGGCTCAGCCTCCTCACCTCGACCGTTTCTCTGAGCACTGAGCACCTTGTACTTCTGTGTCATGCTCAGTGGTGGTCGGGCTCGTCCTCCTCACCTCGGCCGTGTCTCTGAGCACTGAATACCTTGTACTTCTGTGTCTTGCTCAATTGTGGTCGGGCTCAGCCTCCTCACCTCGGCCGTGTCTCTGAGCACCGAACACCTTGTACTTCTGTGTCTTGCTCAGTGGTGGTCGGGCTCAGTCTCCTCACCTCGGCCGTGTCTCTGAGCACTGAACACCTTGTACTTCTGTGTCTTCTTCAGTGGTGGTCGGGCTCAGCCTCTTTACCTCTACCGTGTCTCTGAGCACTGAACAACTAGTACTTCTGTGTCTTGCTCAGTGGTAGTCAGGCTCGGCCTCCTCTCCTCGGCCGTGTCTCTGAGCACTGAGCACCTTGTACTTCTGTGTCTTCCTCAGTGTTGGTCGGGCTCGGCATCCTCACCTCGGCTGTGTCTCTGAGCACTGAACACCTTGTACTTCTGTGTCTTCCTCAGTGGTGGTCGGGCTCAGCCTCCTCACCTCGGCCGTGTCTCTGAGCACTGAACACCTTGCGCTTCTGTGTCTTGCTCAGTGGTGGTCGGGCTCAGCCTCCTCTTCTCGGCCGTGTCTCTGAGCACTGAGCACCTTGTACTTCTGTGTCTTGCTCAGTGGTGGTCGGGCTCAGCCTCCTTACCTCGGCCGTGTCTCTGAGCACTGAACACTTTGTACTTCTGTGTCTTGCTCAGTGGTGGTCGGGCTTAGTCTCCACACCTCGGCTGTGTCTCTGAGCACAGAACACCTTGTACTTCTGTGTCTTGCTCAGTGGTGGTCAGGCTCAGTCTCCTCACCTCTGTTGTGTCTTTGAGCACTGAACACCTTGTACTTCTGTGTCTTGCTCAGTGGTGGTCGGGCTCAGCCTCCGCACCTCGGCCGTGTCTCTGAGCACTGAACACCTTGTACTTCTGTGTCTTGCTCAGTGGTGGTCGGGCTCGGCCTCCTCACCTCGGCCGTGTCTCTGAGCACTGAGCACCTTGTACTTCTGTGCCTTCCTCAGTGATGGTCGGGCTCAGCCTCCTCACCTCGGCCGTGTCTCTGAGCACTGAGCACCTTGTACTTCTGTGTCTTCCTCAGTGGTGGTCAGGCTCAGTCTCCTCACCTCTGTTGTGTCTTTGAGCACTGAACACCTTGTACTTCTGTGCCTTCCTCAGTGATGGTCGGGCTTAGTCTCCACACCTCGGCTGTGTCTCTGAGCACAGAACACCTTGTACTTCTGTGTCTTGCTCAGTGGTGGTCAGGCTCAGTCTCCTCACCTCTGTTGTGTCTTTGAGCACTGAACACCTTGTACTTCTGTGCCTTCCTCAGTGATGGTCGGGCTCGGCCTCCTCACCTTGTCTGTGTCTCTGAGCACTGAACACCTTGTACTTCTGTGTCTTGCTCAGTGGTGGTCGGGCTCAGCCTCCTCACCTCGGCCGTGTCTCTAAGCACTGAACACCTTGTACTTCTGTGTCTTGCTCAGTGGTGGTCGGGCTCAGCCTCCTCACCTCGGTCGTGTCTCTGAGCACTGAGCACCTTGTACTTCTGTGTCTTCCTCAGTGGTGGTCGGGCTCAGCCTCCTCACCTCGGCCGTGTCTCTGAGCACTGAGCACCTAGTACTTCTGTGTCTTCCTCAGTGGTGGTCGGGCTCAGCCTCCTCACCTCGGCCGTGTCTCTGAGCACTGAACACCTTGAACTTCTGTGTCTTGCTCATTGGTGGTCGAGCTCAGCCTCCTCACCTTGTCTGTGTCTCTGAGCACCGAACACCTTGTACTTCTGTGTCTTCCTCAGTGATGTTCGGGCTCAGCCTCCTCACCTCGGCCATGTCTCTGAGCACTGAGCACCTTGTACTTCTGTGCCTTCCTCAGTGATGGTCAGGCTCAGCCTCCTCACCTCGGGCGTGTCTCTGATCCCTGAGCACCTTGTACTTCTGTGTCTTCCTCAGTGATGGTCGGGCTCAGCCTCTTCACCTCGGCCGTGTCTCTGAGCACCGAACACCTTGTACTTCTGTGTCTTGCTCAGTGGTGGTCAAGCTCAGTATCCTCACCTCTGTTGTGTCTTTGAGCACTGAACACCTTGTACTTCTGTGTCTTGCTCAGTGATGGTCGGGCTCAGCCTCCTCACCTCGGCCGTGTCTCTGATCCCTGAGCACCTTGTACTTCTGTGTCTTCCTCAGTGATGGTCGGGCTCGGTTTCCTCACCTTGTCTGTGTCTCTGAGCACTGAACACCTTGTACTTCTGTGTCTTGCTCAGTGGTGGTCGAGCTCAGCCTCCTCACCTTATCTGTGTCTCTGAGCACCGAACACCTTGTACTTCTGTGTCTTCCTCAGTGATGTTCGGGCTCAGCCTCCTCACCTCGGCCATGTCTCTGAGCACTGAGCACCTTGTACTTCTGTGCCTTCCTCAGTGATGGTCGGGCTCAGCCTCCTCACCTCGGCCGTGTCTCTGATCCCTGAGCACCTTGTACTTCTGTGTCTTCCTCAGTGATGGTCGGGCTCGGCCTCCTCACCTTGTCTGTGTCTCTGAGCACTGAACACCTTGTACTTCTGTGTCTTGCTCAGTGGTGGTCGGGCTCAGCCTCCTCACCTCGGCCGTGTCTCTGAGCACTGAACACCTTGTACTTCTGTGTCATGTTCAGTGGTGGTCGGGCTCGTCCTCCTCACCTCGGCCGTGTCTCTGAGCACTGAATACCTTGTACTTCTGTGTCTTGCTCAATGATGGTCGGGCTCAGCCTCTTCACCTCGGCCGTGTCTCTGAGCACCGAACACCTTGTACTTCTGTGTCTTGCTCAGTGGTGGTCGGGCTCAGTCTCCTCACCTTGGCCGTGTCTCTGAGCACTGAACACCTTGTACTTCTGTGTCTTCCTCAGTGGTGGTCGGGCTCAGCCTCCTCACCTCGGCCGTGTCTCAGAGCACTGAACACCTTGTACTTCTGTGTCTTGCTCAGTGGTGGTCGGGCTCGGCCTCCTCACCTCGGCCATGTCTCTGAGCACTAAGCACCTTGTACTTCTGTGTCTTCCTCAGTGTTGGTCGGGCTCGGCCTCCTCACCTCGGCTGTGTCTCTGAGCACTGAACACCTTGTACTTCTGTGTCTTGCTCAGTGGTGGTCGGGCTCAGCCTCCTCACCTCTGCCGTGTCTCTGAGCACTGAGCACCTTGTACTTCTGTGTCTTCCTCAGTGGTGGTCGGGCTCAGCCTCCTCACCTCGACCGTGTCTGTGAGCACTGAACACCTTGTACTTCTGTGTCTTGCTCAGTGGTGGTCGGGCTCAGCCTCCTCACCTCGGCCATGTCTCTGAGCACTGAATACCTTGTACTTCTGTGTCTTGCTCAGTAGTGGTCGGGCTCAGCCTTCTTACCTCGGCCGTGTCTCTGCGCACTGAACACCTTGTACTTCTGTGTCTTCCTCAGTGGTGGTCGAGCTCAGCCTCCTCACCTCGGCCGTGTCTCTGAGCACTGAACACCTTGTACTTCTGTGTCTTATTCAGTGGTGGTCGGGCTCAGCCTCCTCACTTCGGCCGTGTCTCTGAGCACTGAACACCTTGTGTTATGATCCTTAGCGGTTGAGGATCACAAATTACTCCAGCTAAGTAACAAACATAGGACAAGCTCTAGGGAGGTGGCAAACTGGACTGACCGCAAATCTGAACCTATCCAAACACACTAGAAGTAGCCGGTGAACGTGCCTAAAAATCCTAGACGTCTCGAGCCAGCCTGAGGAACTAACTACCCCTAGAGAGAAAGAAAGACCTCTCTTGCCTCCAGAGAAATAATCCCCAAAGATATAGAAGCCCCCAACAAATAATAACGGTGAGGTAAGAGGAAGGCACATACACAGGGGTGAAAGCAGATTCAGCAAATGAGGCCCACTAATACTAGATAGCAGAAAATAGAAAAGGGAATCTATGCGGTCAGTAAAAAACCCTTACAAAATATCCACTCTGAGATTTCAAGAACCCCCACACCAACTAACGGTGTGGGGGGAGAAACTCAGGCCCCTAGAGCAACCAGCAAGCGAGGAAATCACATTTTAGCAAACTGGACAAGAAACATGATTAATGCTGATAATCAAAAAATGAACAAACAAAAACTTAGCTTGTCTTGGAGAGACTGGGAGCAAGGTAGTCACAAGGAATCTGAAGAGCACTGAATACATTGATAGCAGGCAAGGAACTGAGTATCCAGGTGAGCTAAATAGAAAACCAACCAAGGATAACGAACCAGCTGATGCTGCCAACCTGCAGAAAGACAACACTACACAGTACCGCTTGTGACCACTAGAGGGAGCCCAAAAATAGAGTTCACAACAGTACCCCCCCTTGAGGAGGGGTCACTGAACCCTCATCAAGACCCCCAGGGCGATCAGGATGAGCCGCGTGGAAGGCACGAACCAAATCGGCCGCATGAACATCAGAGGCGACAACCCAGGAATTATCCTCCTGACCATAGCCCTTCCACTTAACCAAATACTGAAGCCTCCGTCTAGAGATACGAGAATCCAAAATCTTCTCCACCACGTACTCCAATTCGCCCTCGACCAGCACCGGAGCAGGAGGCTCAACAGAAGGAACCACAAGTACCACATACCTCCGCAACAAAGACCTATGGAACACATTATGAATGGAAAACGATGCTGGGAGATCCAAATGAAAAGACACCGGGTTAAGGATTTCCAAGATCTTATAAGGACCGATGAAGCGAGGCTTAAATTTAGGAGAGGAGACCTTCATAGGAACATACCGAGAAGACAGCCACACCAAATCCCCAACACGAAGTCGGGGACCCACACCGCGGCGGCGGTTGGCAAAGCGCTGAGCTTTCTCCTGTGACAACCTCAAATTGTCCACCACATGGTTCCAAATCTGCTGCAACCTATCCACCACAGAATCCACCCCAGGACAGTCAGAAGGCTCAACCTGACCCGAGGAAAAACGAGGATGGAAACCAGAATTGCAGAAAAAAGGCGAAACCAAAGTAGCAGAACTAGCCCGATTATTAAGGGCAAACTCGGCCAATGGCAAAAAAGTCACCCAATCATCCTGATCAGCAGAAACAAAACATCTCAAATAAGTTTCCAACGTCTGATTAGTTCGCTCGGTTTGGCCATTAGTCTGAGGATGAAAGGCCGATGAAAAAGACAAATCAATGTCCATCTTAGCACAAAAAGTCCGCCAAAACCTGGACACAAACTGGGATCCTCTATCAGACACAATATTTTCAGGAATGCCGTGCAAGCGAACCACATTCTGAAAAAATAGAGGAACCAAATCGGAGGAAGAAGGCAACTTAGGCAAGGACACCAAATGGACCATCTTGGAAAAACGATCACACACCACCCAGATGACAGACATTTTCTGAGATACTGGAAGATCCGAAATAAAATCCATGGAAATGTGCGTCCAAGGCCTTTTCGGAACAGGCAAAGGCAAAAGCAAACCGCTAGCACGAGAACAGCAAGGCTTAGCCCGAGCACAAATCCCACAAGACTGCACAAAGGAATGCACATCCCGCGACAAGGAAGGCCACCAGAAGGACCTAGCCACCAAATCTCTGGTACCAAAAATCCCAGGATGACCCGCCAACACCGAAGAATGGACCTCGGAAATAACTCTGCTGGTCCATCTATCCGGGACAAACAGTCTCTCTGGTGGACAACGGTCAGGTCTATCCGCCTGAAATTTCTGCAGCACTCGTCGCAAATCTGGGGAAATGGCAGACAAAATCACTCCCTCTCTGAGAATACCAGCCGGCTCAGAAACTCCAGGAGAGTCGGGCACAAAACTCCTAGAAAGTGCATCAGCTTTCACGTTCTTCGAACCAGGCAGGTATGAGACCACGAAGTTGAAATGGGAGAAAAACAACGACCAACGAGCCTGTCTAGGATTCAGGCGCTTGGCAGATTCAAGATAAATCAGATTTTTGTGATCAGTCAAGACCACCACACGATGTTTAGCTCCTTCGAGCCAATGTCGCCACTCCTCAAATGCCCACTTCATAGCCAACAACTCCCGATTACCAACATCATAATTCCGCTCGGCAGGCGAAAACTTTCTTGAAAAGAAAGCACATGGCTTCATCACAGAGCCATCAGAGCTTCTCTGCGACAAAACAGCCCCTGCTTCAATCTCAGAAGCATCAACCTTGACCTGGAAGGGGAGAGAGACATCTGGCTGACATAAGACTGGAGCTGAAGAAAACCGATGCTTCAGCTCCCGAAAGGCCTCCACGGCCGCAGGAGACCAATTAGTAACATCAGAACCCTTCTTGGTCAAATCCGTCAAAGGTTTAACCACGCTAGAAAAATTAGCGATGAAACGACGGTAAAAATTAGCAAAACCCAAGAACTTCTGAAGACTCTTAACAGACGTGGGCTGAGTCCAGTCATGAATAGCCTGGACCTTGACTGGGTCCATCTCCACAGTAGAAGGAGAAAAAATAAAACCCAAAAAGGAGACCTTCTGTACTCCGAAGAGACATTTTGAGCCCTTCACAAATAAAGCATTAGCACGCAGGACCTGAAACACCATCCTGACCTGCTTCACATGGGACTCCCAATCATCAGAAAAGACCAAAATGTCATCCAGATAAACAATCATAAATTTATCCAGATATTCTCGGAAGATGTCATGCATGAAGGACTGAAACACAGAAGGGGCATTAGAGAGTCCAAAAGGCATCACCAAGTACTCAAAATGGCCTTCGGGCGTATTAAATGCTGTTTTCCATTCATCTCCCTGCTTAATGCGCACAAGGTTATACGCACCACGGAGATCTATCTTGGTGAACCAACTGGCACCCTTAATCCGAGCAAACAAATCAGACAGTAGTGGCAAAGGATACTGAAATTTGACTGTGATTTTATTCAGAAGACGATAATCTATACAAGGTCTCAAAGAACCGTCCTTCTTGGCCACAAAAAAAAATCCTGCACCAAGAGGTGAAGAGGATGGGCGAATATGTCCCTTCTCCAAAGACTCCTTTATATAACTCCGCATCGCGGCATGCTCTGGTATAGACAAATTAAAAAGTCGTCCCTTAGGAAATTTACTACCAGGAATTAAATTTATAGCACAGTCACAATCCCTATGAGGAGGCAGGGCACAGGACCTGGGCTCATCAAATACATCCTGGTAGTCAGACAAAAACTCAGGGACCTCAGAAGGAGTGGAAGAAGCAATAGACACCAAAGGAGTATCGCCATGAATTCCCTGACAACCCCAACTTGACACAGACATAGCTTTCCAATCTAAAACTGGATTATGAGCCTGCAGCCATGGCAGACCCAAAACTACAACATCATGCAAATTATGCAGAACAAGAAAGCGAATCACCTCCTGATGTACGGGAGTCATGCACATGGTCATTTGCGTCCAATACTGAGGCTTATTTTCAGCCAATGGCGTAGCATCAATTCCCCTCAGAGGAATAGGAAATTCCAAAGGCTCCAGGACAAAACCACAGCGCCTGGCAAACAACAAATCCATCAGATTCAGGGCAGCACCCGAATCCACAAAAGCCATAACCGGGTAGGACGACAAAGAACAAATCAAAGTAACAGACAAAATAAATTTAGGCTGTATAGTACCAATGGTGACAGGTTTAGCGATTTTTTTTAAGCGTTTAGAGCATGCTGAGATAACATGAGTAGAATCACCACAGTAAAAGCACAACCCATTTTGACGTCTATGACTTTGTCGCTCAATTCTGGTCAGAGTTCGGTCACATTGCATAGACTGAGGTCTCTGTTCAGAAAATACCGCCAAAGGATGAGCAGATTTGCGCTCCTGCAAACGCCGATCAACCTGAATGGCTAAAGCCATAGAATCACTCAGACTTGTAGGGGTGGGAAACCCCACCAAAACATTCTTAACGGCCTCAGAAAGACCTTCTCTGAAATTTGCAGCCAGGGCACACTCATTCCATTGAGTAAGCACCGACCATTTCCGAAATTTTTGACAATACACCTCTGCTTCAGTCCACAATAAAGAAAAAAATGCTATCGCACAGCTGCTATACGCCAGACCCTTTTTGCTCCAGAGGCATGAAATCGCACCGTCTATACCTTTTGTCAAATGAACCAAAAACTGCTGCAAAGGTTCCACCTTGGTGCTGCTTTTGAAAAAAACAATTCCACTGTAACGTATAAGAAGAAAATAAAAGCGCACTCTCCAGTTTTGAACTATCAAGGCGGTTTATTCACATGTAATCATGCGGTGCAGGGAGGGTTTGTGAATACAAAGAGGATGACAGCTGTTTCGTGCTAGGTATGCACTTCAACAGAAAATTTTGGATCTGTTGAAGTGCATACCTAGCACGAAACAGCTGTCATCCTCTTTGTATTCACAAACCCTCCCTGCACCGCATGATTACATGTGAATAAACCGCCTTGATAGTTCAAAACTGGTGAGTGCGCTTTTATCTTCTTCTTATACGTTACACCTCTGCTTCATCCTGACCCTGAGAGATAGCCAGCAACGCTTTTTCTGCCTGATTCTCAAGATTAGGCTCCTCCTAAAGCAGTCCAAGAGCCAGAAAAAATGCATCTAAATTAAGCAATGCAGGATCTCCTGGCGCCAGAGAGAAAGCCCAATCTTGAGGGTCGCCACGCAACAAGGAGATAACAATTTTAACTTGCTGACGGAATCACCAGAGGAACGAGGTCTCAGAGATAGAAATAACTTACAATTATTTTTAAAATTTAGAAACCTAGATCTATCTCCAGAAAACAACTCAGGAATGGGTATCTTTGGTTCTGACATAGGGCTATGAATACCAAAATCCTGAATACTTTGCACCCGTGCCATAAGATGATCCACACTAGAAGTCAGAGTCTGAATATTCATTTCTGCAGCTGAGCTCAAAACCACCCAGAGTTCAAGGGGATGAAAGAAGCTAAACAGACTGCAGCAAAGGAAAAGCGGGAGGAAAAAAAAAAAATGTACTCAGGTCTTCTTTTTATCCCACTTCTGCGATGCATTAAACACTTTTTTGGCCTGCTATACTGTTATGATCCTTAGTGGTTGAGGATCACAAATTACTCCAGCTAAGTAACAAACATAGGACAAGCTCTAGGGAGGTGGCAAACTGGACTGACCGCAAATCTGAACCTATCCAAACACACTAGAAGTAGCCGGTGAACGTGCCTAAAAATCCTAGATGTCTCGAGCCAGCCTGAGGAACTAACTACCCCTAGAGAGAAAGAAAGACCTCTCTTGCCTCCAGAGAAATAATCCCCAAAGATATAGAAGCCCCCAACAAATAATAACGGTGAGGTAAGAGGAAGGCACATACACAGGGGTGAAAGCAGATTCAGCAAATGAGGCCCACTAATACTAGATAGCAGAAAATAGAAAAGGGAATCTATGCGGTCAGTAAAAAACCCTTACAAAATATCCACTCTGAGATTTCAAGAACCCCCACACCAACTAACGGTGTGGGGGGAGAAACTCAGGCCCCTAGAGCAACCAGCAAGCGAGGAAATCACATTTTAGCAAGCTGGACAAGAAACATGATGAATGCTGATAATCAAAAAATGAACAAACAAAAACTTAGCTTGTCTTGGAGAGACTGGGAGCAAGGTAGTCACAAGGAATCTGAAGAGCACTGAATACATTGATAGCAGGCAAGGAACTGAGTATCCAGGTGAGCTAAATAGAAAACCAACCAAGGATAACGAACCAGCTGATGCTGCCAACCTGCAGAAAGACAACACTACACAGTACCGCTTGTGACCACTAGAGGGAGCCCAAAAATAGAGTTCACAACAACCTTGTACTTCTGTGTCTTGCTCAGTGGTGGTCGGGCTCAGCCTCCTCACCTCGGCCGTGTCTCTGAGCACTGAACACCTTGTACTTCTGTCTTCCTCAGTGGTGGTCGGGCTCAGCCTCCTTACCTCGGCCGTGTCTCTGAGCACTGAGCACCTTGTACTTCTGTGTCTTGCTCAGTGGTGGTCGGGCTCATCCTCCTTACCTCGGCCGTGTCTCTGAGCACTGAACACTTTGTACTTCTGTGTCTTGCTCAGTGGTGGTCGGGCTTAGTCTCCTCACCTCGGCCGTGTCTCTGAGCACAGAACACCTTGTACTTCTGTGTCTTGCTCAGTGGTGGTCGGGCTCAGTCTCCTCACCTCTGCTGTCTCTGAGCACTGAACACCTTGTACTTCTGTGTCTTGCTCAGTGGTGGTCGGGCTCGGCCTCCTCACCTCGGCCGTGTCTCTGAGCACTGAACACCTTGTACTTCTGTGTCTTGCTCAGTGTTGATCGGGCTCAGCCTTCTCACCTCGGCCGTGTATCTGAGCACTGAGCACCTTGTACTTCTGTGTCTTCCTCAGTGATGGTCGGGCTCAGCCTCCTCACCTCGGCCATGTCTCTGAGCACTGAGCACCTTGTACTTCTGTGTCTTCCTCAGTGATGGTTGGGCTCGGCCTCCTCACCTCTGCCGTGTCTCTGAGCACCAAACACCTTGTACTTCTGTGTCCTGCTCAGTGGTGGTCGGGCTCGGCCTCCTCACCTCGGCCGTGTCTCTGAGCACTGAACACCTTGAACTTCTGTGTCTTGCTCAGTGGTGGTCGGGCTCGGCCTCCTGTTGGCCTAATGCATATTGATCTGTATGTATTGCAACAACTATTGTTTGTTTAATATGATGTGATTTATATATCTGCATGCATATTGTTCACATGTCAACAAAAAAACACCGAATAATCAACTTCACACAAGGGAAGGGAAGCGCTGCTGGATGCCCACCAACTCCCACCAACTTGGTGGGCATCCAGCAGCGCTTCCCTCGGTAACTATACCATTATTTGTTGTCTCTGCATTCCTTGCACTATGCTCTTTAACTTATTAACATATGATCACTGACATAATGGCTAGCTATATGATTATATTATTGTCTGGTTTATGATTTCATTATGTTGGGAGCTTCTGTTTGGTTTGCCCGCCCTGTTCCTGTGTTTTAGGAGTATACCCTCATTGTTATATATATATATATATATTTTTGTGATTAATAAAATTGAGTACATTTATCAGCCTTGTGTGAAGTTGATTATTCGGTGTTTCTATGATATTCACTTCATGGCTTGAACATGTGGATGTGATTAGGTGTTGTGCACATGTCAACAAAGTTAAAAAAAAAAAAAAGGAGTCCTCATTTACAGACAGGATGTTCCTCCTCCTCCTTCCCAGTGAGCACATTTTCTAGTGTGTGGAGCTGAAACTGAAAGTCACAGCAGATCTCTCTCTCTCAGAAACCAGATTGATCCTGTTCTCATGTTGTAATGCTGGATGTTCTTAATTCTCAATAAATCAACATTCTCTGTTGCTCGTTGTGGACATCACGCTGATTAACCCGCTGCTAACAGGTTATGGGCCCAGGAGTCGAAGCAATCCCAAACCTGCAGAGCACAGAGATAGAAAGACAACAGCAAACTGAGAAGAAGTAAAATGGCCGCCAGCAGCAACTCAACAAAGTTTACAGTGCCAAGCCTGAATAACCAGAACTACCAATCCTGGAAATTCAAGGTGAAGATACTGCTGATATGAGAAGGTACGTGGAAATACACTCAGGACCCTAAGCCTGACCCAGTACCACAGGAATGGCTAGAAATGGATCAGAAAGCACAGAGCACCATATCACTCAGTATAGAGGATGATCAGATTGTGCATGTGTGCAAGTGTGAATCTGCAAAGGAAATGTGGGAGCAGCTGCAGAAAGTACATGAGAGAATACATTTAAGTAATAAACTCTTTTTAATGAGAAAGCTGTATCAGTCTAAGCTGCACAATGACCAGGACATGCAGGACTACATTAGAAATACTCTAGAGACTGTAGAGCGCCTGCGGGGCATTGGGGAAGATATGAAGGACTTCCATGTGGCAGCACTATTACTTAGTGGTCTCCCAGAAAGCTATGACACGCTTGTAACTGCACTGGATGCACGCTCAGATGATGAGCTGACATTGGAGTACATCAGAGGAAAGCTTGTAGATGAATATTAGAGAAAGGCAGAAAATGTGAGCAGCAAGATATGTAACAAGGAAACTGCTTTACAAACACAGGGTGTGCCCACCAGCAGAAACCACCCTAAGGAGACACGTGAATGTTTTGTATGCAAGAAGCCAGGTCATTTAAAATCTGAATGCAGAGTCTGGAAAGCTAAAATGAATCAGCTGAAAAAGCAAAACAGTCAACAGAGAGTTAAGAGTGCTGTATCTGGAAATAATGATTCGGCAAATACTGAAGCTGCATTCACATCAGTCAATGCATTTAAATCAAAGCATGCGTGGTGTATAGATTCTGGTGCAACCAGTCACATGACCAATGACAGAGACTTCTTTACTAAGCTTAACCAAAGTAAGGGTACCATCACACAGTGGCATTTTCATCGCTACGACGGCACGATTCGTGACGTTCTAGCGATATAGTTACGATCTCGCAGTGTCTGACACGCAGCAGCGATCAGGGACCCTGCTGAGAATCGTACGTCGTAGCAGATCGTTTGAAACTTTCTTTCGTCGCTGGATCTCCCGCTGTCATCGCTGGATCGTTGTGTGTGACAGCGATCCAGCAATGTGTTCGCTGGTAACCAGGGTAAACATCGGGTTACTAAGCGCAGGGCCGATGTTTACCGTGGTTACCAGCGTAAAAGGAAAAAAAAACAAACCGTACATACTCACCATCTGATGTCCTTCAGGTCCCTTGCCGTCTGCTTCCCGCTCTGACTGACTGCCGGCCGGAAAGTGAGAGCAGATCACAGCGGTGACGTCACTGCTGCACTCTGCTCTCACTGTACGGCGGCACTCAGTCAGAGCGGGAAGCAGACGGCAAGGGACCTGAAGGACATCAGATGGTGAGTATGTACGGTTTTTTTTTTTTTACTTTTACGCTGGTAACCATGGTAAACATCGGGTTACTAAGCGCGGCCCTGCGCTTAGTAACCCGATGTTTACCCTGGTTACCAGCGAACCTCGGCATCGTTGGTCGCTGGAGAGCGGTCTGTGTGACAGCTCCCCAGCGACCACACAACGACTTACCAACGATCACGGCCAGGTCGTATCGCAGGTCGTGATCGTTGGTAAATCGTATAGTGAGACGGTACCCTAAGTCAGAGAAAGTGATAATGGCGAACGGTCAGTGCATGAACTCAGAAGGCATAGGAAACGGTTATATTGATTGTAACATCTCTGCAACACAAAATAGAAGGATCCATGTAAAAGATGTACTATATGTGCCTAGTCTTGAAAGTAATCTATTATCTGTGAAAAAGCTCACAAAACAAGGTAATGAATAGTGTTGAGCGATACCGTCCGATACTTGAAAGTATCGGTATCGGAAAGTATCGGCCGATACCGGCAAAGTATCGGATCCAATCCGATACCGATACCCGATACCAATACAAGTCAATGGGACTCAGGTATCGGACGGTATTCCTGATGGTTCCCAGGGTCTGAAGGAGAGGAAACTCTCCTTCAGGCCCTGGGAACCATATTAATGTGTAAAAGAAAGAATTAAAATAAAAAATATCGCTATACTCACCTGTCCGACGCAGCCTGAACCTCAGCGAGGGAACCGGCAGCATTGTTTGTTTAAAATTCGCGCTTTTACTTGGTTACGTGAGGTCCCGGCTTGTGATTGGTCAGGGCGGCCATGTTGCCGGGACGCGGACCAATCACAGCAAGCCGTGACGAAATTACGTCACGGCTTGCTGTGATTGGTCCGCGTCCCGGCAACATGGCCGCCATTAACCAATCACAAGCCATGACGTCACGGGAGGCTGGACATGCGCGTATTTTGAAAAGCGCGCGTGTCCAGCCTCCAGTGACGTCCCGGCAACATGGCCGCCATTAACCAATCACAAGCCGGGACGTCACGGGAGGCTGGACATGCGCGTATTTTGAAAAGCGCGCGTGTCCAGCCTCCCGTGACGTCACGGCTTGTGATTGGTCAGGGCGGCCATGTTGCCGGGACGCGGACCAATCACAGCAAGCCGTGACGAAATTACGTCACGGCTTGCTGTGATTGGTCCGCGTCCCGGCAACATGGCCGCCATTAACCAATCACAAGCCGTGACGTCACGGGAGGCTGGACATGCGCGTATTTTGAAAAGCGCGCGTGTCCAGCCTCCAGTGACGTCCCGGCAACATGGCCGCCATTAACCAATCACAAGCCGGGACGTCACGGGAGGCTGGACATGCGCGTATTTTGAAAAGCGCGCGTGTCCAGCCTCCCGTGACGTCACGGCTTGTGATTGGTCAGGGCGGCCATGTTGCCGGGACGCGGACCAATCACAGCAAGCCGTGACGAAATTACGTCACGGCTTGCTGTGATTGGTCCGCGTCCCGGCAACATGGCCGCCCTGACCAATCACAAGCCGTGACGTCACGGGAGGCTGGACACGCGCGCTTTTCAAAATACGCGCATGTCCAGCCTCCCGTGACGTCACGGCTTGTGATTGGTTAATGGCGGCCATGTTGCCGGGACGTCACTGGAGGCTGGACACGCGCGCTTTTCAAAATACGCGCATGTCCAGCCTCCCGTGACGTCACGGCTTGTGATTGGTTAATGGCGGCCATGTTGCCGGGACGCGGACCAATCACAGCAAGCCGTGACGTAATTTCGTCACGGCTTGCTGTGATTGGTCCGCGTCCCGGCAACATGGCCGCCCTGACCAATCACAAGCCGGGACTTCACGTAACCAAGTAAAAGCGCGAAATTTAAACAAACAACGCTGCCGGTTCCCTCGCTGAGGTCCAGGCTGCGTCGGACAGGTGAGTATAGCGATATTTTTTATTTTAATTCTCTTTTTTACACATTATTAGATTAATGTTGTTGCGATACCCGATACCCGATACCACAAAAGTATCGGATCTCGGTATCGGAAATTCCGATACAGCAAGTATCGGCCGATACCCGATACTTGCAGTATCGGAATGCTCAACACTAGTAATGAAGTTACATTTAAGGAAGATAGCTGCATCATCTCAAAAGAGGGTCACACATTAGCAAAAGGAAAAATCAGAGATGAACTGTATCAGTTGAAATGTAAAGAGTGTGCATGCACAGCTAAGCAAGAACTGCACAAGAACTGTATTCATGTATGGCACAGGCGGCTTGCGCATAGAGACCCAGAAGCAATAAGAAAGTTATTTCAAGAACAATTAGCTGACAATATTACAATTGATTCATGTAATCAGACAATGAGGTGTTCCAGCTGTATCAAAGGGAAAATGTCCAGAAAGGCCTTTCCTAAGAAAAGTACTACAAGAACAGAACAACCACTAGATCTAGTACACACAGATGTCTGTGGTCCAATGCGTACTCAGACCCCTGGAAAGAAGAGATATTTTCTTACATTTATTGATGACAATTCAAGATATACAGTTGTCTATTTACTTCACAGCAAAAATGAAGTTCCAGAGAAACTTGAAATATATCTAGCTGAAGTACATAACAAGTTTGGAAGAATGCCAAAAACTTTACGTGCAGATAATGGAACTGAGTATACAAGTAATGAAACACAGAGCATTTTAAAGAAAAATTTAATCATATTTCAAACTACTGTACCATACAACCCTGAGCAAAATGGTATAGCAGAAAGAAGAAACCGGACACTATGTGAAAGCGCAAGGAGTATGTTATTTGATGCAAATTTGCCTACTGTATATTGGGGCGAAGCTATTATGACGGCTTGTTATCTTCAGAACAGACTACCAAGTAAAGCGACAGAGAAAACTCCATTTGAGCAATGGAATGGTACAAAACCAAAACTACAACACATAAGGATTTTCGGAAGTAAAGCATTTGCGCATGTTCCCAAAGAAAAACGAACTAAGTGGGAATCTCATGCCAAGGAAGGCATCCTGGTAGGCTACAGTGAAACCCAGAAAGGTTAAAGGATTTTACACCCAGAGACAAACAAGGTCATAATAAGCAAAGATGTAGTGTTTGATGAAAACTTCGTGTCACCCAAGTTTTATGACATTATGCCAGTAGTCCAGATGAAGCAACAACAACAATCTCAATCACAATTACAAGACAACGAAGAAAGAATGTAGAAGTCTGGCTGGACTCTTCAACCACTGAAGGAACAACAAAAGGCTTAAGTGAACCTGAAATTAGACGCTCGTCAAGATCAAACAAAGAGGAATACCAGCTAAACGTTTATCATACGTTGTGAAGACACTGCCTGAGTCAGAACCACAGTCATGGGATTAAATGCAGAAACTACCCGCCCATGAAAGAACAAAGTGGATCATTGCCACGACCTAGGTTCCAAGAATTGAGAACCACTATGGGACTGACAGAATAAGTAGTTGTTGAGTAGGGGTGTTGGCCTAATGCATATTGATCTGTATGTATTGCAAAAACTATTGTTTGTTTAATATGATGTGATTTATATATCTGCATGCATATTGTTCACATGTCAACAAAGTTAAAAAAAAAAAAGGAGTCCTCATTTACAGACAGGATGTTCCTCCTCCTTCCCTGTGAGCACATTTTCTAGTGTGTGGAGCTGAAACTGAAAGTCACAGCAGATCTCTCTCTCAGAAACCAGATTGATCCTGTTCTCATGTTGTAATGCTGGATGTTCTTAATTGTCAATAAATCAACATTCTCTGTTGCTCGTTGTGGACATCACGCTGATTAACCCGCTGCTAACACCTCCTCACCTCGGCCGTGTCTCTGAGCACTGAGCACCTTGTACTTCTGTGTCTTCCTCAGTGATGGTCGGGCTCAGCCTCCTCACCTCGGCCGTGTCTCTGAGCACTGAACACCTTGTACTTCTGTCTTCCTCAGTGGTGGTCAGGCTCAGCCTCCTTACCTCGGCCTTGTCTCTGAGCACTGAGCACCTTGTACTTCTGTGTCTTGCTCAGTGGTGGTCGGGCTCAGCCTCCTCACCTCGGCCGTGTCTCTGAGCACTGAACACCTTGTACTTCTGTGTCTTGCTCAGTGGTGGTCGGGCTCGGCCTCCTCACCTCGGCCGTGTCTCTGAGCACTGAACACCTTGTACTTCTGTGTCTTGCTCAGTGGTGGTCGGGCTCGGCCTCCTCACCTCGGCCGTGTCTGAGCACTGAGCACCTTGTACTTCTGTGTCTTCCTCAGTGATGGTCGGGCACAGCCTCCTCACCTCGGCCGTGTCTCTGAGCCCTGAACACCTTGTACTTCTGTGTCTTCCTCAGTGATGGTCGGGCTCAGCCTCCTCACCTCGGCCATGTCTCTGAGCACTGAACACCTTGTACTTCTGTGTCTTGCTCAGTGGTAGTCGGGCTCGGCCTCCTCACCTCTGCCGTGTCTCTGAGCACCGAACACCTTGCACTTCTGTGTCTTGCTCAGTGGTGGTCGGGCACGGCCTCCTCACCTCGGCCGTGTCTCTGAGCACTGAACACCTTGTACTTCTGTGTCTTGCTCAGTGGTCATCGGGCTCAGCCTCCTCACCTCGGCCGTGTCTCTGAGCACTGAACACCTTGTACTTCTGTGTCTTGCTCAGTGGTGGTCGGGCTCGGCCTCCTCACCTCGGCCGTGTCTCTGAGCACTGAACACCTGGGACTTCTGTGTCTTGCTCAGTGGTGGTTGGGCTCAGCCTCCTCACCTCGGCCGTTTCTCTGAGCACTGAGCACCTTTTACTTCTGTGTCTTCCTCAGTGGTGTTCGGGCTCAGCCTCCTCACCTCGACCGTGTCTCTGAGCACTGAGCACCTTGTACTTCTGTGTCTTGCTCAGTGGTGGTCGGGCTCAGCCTCCTCACCTCGGCCGTGTCTCTGAGCACTGAACACCTTGTACTTCTGTGTCTTGCTCAGTGGTGGTCGGGCTCGGCCTCCTCACCTCGGCCGTGTCTCTGAGCACTGAACACCTTGTACTTCTGTGTCTTGCTCAGTGGTGGTCGGGCTCGGCCTCCTCACCTCGGCCGTGTCTGAGCACTGAGCACCTTGTACTTCTGTGTCTTCCTCAGTGATGGTCGGGCACAGCCTCCTCACCTCGGCCGTGTCTCTGAGCCCTGAACACCTTGTACTTCTGTGTCTTCCTCAGTGATGGTCGGGCTCAGCCTCCTCACCTCGGCCATGTCTCTGAGCACTGAACACCTTGTACTTCTGTGTCTTGCTCAGTGGTGGTCGGGCTCGGCCTCCTCACCTCTGCCGTGTCTCTGAGCACCGAACACCTTGCACTTCTGTGTCTTGCTCAGTGGTGGTCGGGCACGGCCTCCTCACCTCGGCCGTGTCTCTGAGCACTGAACACCTTGTACTTCTGTGTCTTGCTCAGTGGTCATCGGGCTCAGCCTCCTCACCTCGGCCGTGTCTCTGAGCACTGAACACCTTGTACTTCTGTGTCTTGCTCAGTGGTGGTCGGGCTCGGCCTCCTCACCTCGGCCGTTTCTCTGAGCACTGAGCACCTTTTACTTCTGTGTCTTCCTCAGTGGTGTTCGGGCTCAGCCTCCTCACCTCGACCGTGTCTCTGAGCACTGAGCACCTTGTACTTCTGTGTCTTGCTCAGTGGTGGTCCGGCTCAGCCTCCTCACCTCGGCCGTGTCTCTTAGCACTGAACACCTTGTACTTCTGTGTCTTGCTCTGTGATGGTCGGGCTTTGCCTCCTCACCTCGGCCGTGTCTCTGAGCACTGAGCAACCTGTCCTTCTGTGTCTTGCTCAGTGGTGGTCGGGCTCAGCCTCCTCACCTCGGCCTTTTCTCTGAGCACTGAACACCTTGTACTTCTGTGTCTTGCTCAGTGGTGGTCAGGCTCGGCCTCCTCACCTCGGCCGTGTCTCTAACCACTGAGCACCTTGTCCTTCTGTGTCTTGCTCAGTGATGGTCGGACTCAGCCTCCTCACCTCGGCCGTGTCTGTTAGCACTGAACACCTCGTACTTCTGTGTCTTGCTCAGTGATGGTTGGGCTTTGCCTCCTCACCTCGGCCGTGTCTCTGAGCACTGAGCACCTTGTCCTTCTGTGTCTTGCTCAGTGATGGTCAGGCTCAGCCTCCTCACCTCGGCCGTGTCTCTGAGCACTGAGCACCTTGTACTTCTGTGTCTTCCTCAGTGATGTTCGGGCTCAGCCTCCTCACCTCGGCCGTGTCTCTGAGCACCGAACACCTTGTACTTCTGTGGCTTCCTCAGTGATGTTCGGGCTCAGCCTCCTCACCTCGGCCGTGTCTCTGAGCACCTTGTACTTCTGTGTCTTGCTCAGTGGTGGTCGGGCTCAGCCTCCTCACCTCGGCCGTGTCTCTGAGCACTGAACACCTTGTACTTCTGTGTCTTGCTCAGTGATAGTCGGGCTTTGCTTCCTCACCTCGGCCGTGTCTCTGAGCACTGAGCACCTTGTACTTCTGTGTCTTGCTCAGTGGTGGTCGGGCTCAGCCTCCTCACCTCGGCAGTGTCTCTGAGCACTGAACACCTTGTACTTCTGTGTCTTGCTCAGTGATGGTCGGGCTCAGCCTCCTCACCTCGGCCGTGTTGCTGAGCACTGAACACCTTGTACTTCTGTGTCTTGCTCAGTAGTGGTCGGGCTCCGCCTCCTCACCTCGGCCTTGTCTCTGAGCACTGTACACCTTATACTTCTGTGTTTTCCTCAGTGGTGGTCGGGCTCCGCCTCTGTTGTGAATTCCGTTCTCGGACTCCCTCCTTTGGTCATGAATGGTACTTTGGTTAGTTCTGCTCTTGGACTCCCTCTGGTGGCTTTGAGCGGAACTGCTGGTCACTGAGGTTGGCTTTGTCAGCTGCTCTCGTTTATTGCTATGCTGGCTTCCCTATTTAACTCCACTCAGATTGTTACTTCATGCCAGCTGTCTATGGTTCAGTATTGGTTCAGATCTCTCTTGGACTTCTCTGAGGACCTGTCTACTCCAGCAGAAGCTAAGTCTTTGCTAGTTCATTTTTTTGTTACTGCTTCCTGAATATATTTCTTAGTACTGCTATTTCTAGTCCAGCTTGCTATCATGATATTCCCTTGCTAGCTGGAAGCTCTGGGGTGCAGAGTGGCACCTCCACACCGTGAGTCGGTGTGGGGAGTCTTTTTGCTTACTCTGCGTGGTTTTTTGTAGTCTTTTGTCCTGACCGCATAGTTCCCTTTTCTATCCTCTGACTAATTAAGTGAAGTCTGGCCTCCTTTGCTAAAACCTGTTTCATTCTTGTGTTTGTGACTTTCCTCTTAACTCACAGTCAATATATGTGGGGGGCTGCCTTTACCTTTGGGGAATTTCTCTGAGGCAAGGTTAGGCTTCTATTTCTATCTTTAGGGGTAGTTAGCTCTTAGGCTGTGAAGAGGCGTCTAGGGAGAGTTAGGTACGCTCCACGGCTATTTCTAGTGTGTGTGATAGGAGTAGTGTTTGCGGTCAGCAGAGTTCCCACTTTCCCAGAACTTGTTCCGATTTCTAGTTTACTCATCAGGTCATTCCGGGTGCTCCTAACCACCAGGTCCATAACAGTACAGCTGGCCATCAAAGTGTTAATGCATCTCAAAAGAGGGATAAGAGAAGTTCTGAACCCATTTTTTTTTCTTTGCAGTGTGTTTTGTCTCTCTTTTCCCCTTAATCTCTGGGTGGTTCAGGACTCAGGTGTAGATATGGATATTCAAGGTCTGTCCTCTTGTGTGGATCATCTCACTGCAAGAGTACAAAGCATTCAAGATTATGTAGTTCAGAATCCGATGTTAGAGCCTAGAATTCCAATTCCTGATTTGTTTTCTGGGGATAGATCTAAGTTTCTGAATTTCAAAAATAATTGTAAACTGTTTCTTGCTTTGAAACCCCGCTCCTCTGGTGACCCCATTCAGCAAGTAAAAATTATTATTTCTTGTTGCGTGGCGACCCTCAAGACTGGGCATTCTCCCTTACGCCAGGAGATCCTGCATTGCTTAATGTAGATGCGTTATTTCTGGCGCTTGGATTGCTTTATGACGAACCGAATTCAGTGGATCAGGCAGAAAAAAATTTTGCTAGCTTTGTGTCAGGGTCAGGATGAAGCGGAGATATATTGTCAGAAGTTTAGAAAATGGTCTGTGCTTACTCAATGGAATGAGTGTGCCCTGGCAGCAATTTTTAGAAAGGGTCTTTCTGAAGCCCTTAAGGATGTTATGGTGGGATTCCCCACGCCTGCTGGTCTGAATGAATCAATGTCCTTGGCCATCCAAATTGATCGGCGTTTGCGTGAGCGCAAAATTGTGCACCATTTGGCGGTGTCCTCTGAGCAGAGGCCTAAGCTTATGCAATGTGATAGAACTTTGACCAGAACTGAACGGCAAGAACACAGACGTCAGAATAGGCTGTGTTTTTACTGTGGTGACCCCACTCATGCTATCTCTGATTGTCCTAAGCGCACTAAGCGGTTCGCTAGGTCTGTCACCATTGGAACTGTACAGTCTAAATTTCTTTTGTCTGTTACTCTGATTTGCTCTTTGTCATCCTACTCGGTTATGGCATTTGTGGATTCAGGCGCTGCCCTGAATTTGATGGACTTGGAGTTTGCCAGGCGCTGTGGTTTTTTTCTTGGAGCCTTTGCAGTATCCTATTCCATTAAGGGGAATTGATGCCACGCCGTTGGCCAAGAATAAACCTCAGTACTGGACTCAGTTGACCATGTGCATGGCTCCTGCACATCAGGAAGATATTCGCTTTTTGGTGTTGCATAATTTGCATGATGTGGTCGTGTTGGGTTTGCCTTGGCTACAGGTTCATAATCCAGTATTGGATTGGAAATCAATGTCTGTGTCTAGTTGGGGTTGTCAAGGGGTACATGGCGATGTTCCGTTGGTGTCAATTTCTGCTTCCACTCCTTCTGAAGTCCCTGAGTTTCTGTCGGATTACCAGGATGTATTTGATGAGCCCAAATCCAGTGTCCTACCCCCTCATAGGGATTGTGATTGTGCTATAAATTTGATTCCTGGTAGTAAGTTTCCTAAGGGCCGACTTTTCAATTTATCTGTGCCAGAGCACGCCGCTATGCGGAGTTATATAAAGGAGTCCTTGGAGAAAGGGCATATTCACCCGTCTTCATCACCGTTGGGAGCAGGGTTCTTTTTTGTGGCCAAGAAGGATGGTTCTCTGAGACCCTGTATAGATTACTGCCTTCTCAATAAGATCACGGTCAAATATCAGTACCCTTTGCCTCTGCTGTCTGATTTGTTTGCACGGATTAAGGGGGCTAGTTGGTTCACCAAGATAGATCTTCGAGGGGCGTATAACCTTGTGCGTATTAAACAGGGCGATGAATGGAAAACAGCATTTAATACGCCCGAGGGCCATTTTGAGTACCTGGTAATGCCATTCGGGCTTTCAAATGCTCCATCTGTGTTTCAGTCCTTTATGCATGACATCTTCCGAAAGTATCTGGATAGATTCATGATTGTATATTTGGATGATATTTTGGTCTTTTCGGATGATTGGGAGTCTCATGTGAAACAGGTCAGAATGGTATTCCAGGTCCTTCGTGCTAATTCCTTGTTTGTGAAGGGGTCTAAATGTCTCTTCGGAGTTCAGAAGGTTTCCTTTTTGGGCTTCATTTTTTCCCCTACACCTATCGAGATGGACCCTGTTAAAGTTCAGGCCATTTATGATTGGACTCAACCTACATCTGTGAATAGCCTCCAGAAATTCCTGGGCTTTGCTAATTTTTACCGTCGCTTCATCGCTAAGTTTTCTAGTGTGGTTAAACCTTTGACTGATTTGACAAAGAAAGGTGCTGATGTGGTGAATTGGTCCTCTGCGGCCGTTGAGGCTTTTCAGGAGCTGAAACGTCGTTTTTCTTCGGCCCCTGTGTTGCGTCAGCCAGATGTTTCGCTCCCTTTTCAGGTCGAGGTTGATGCTTCTGAGATTGGAGCAGGGGCTGTTTTGTCTCAAAGAAGTTCTGATGGCTCTGTGATGAAGCCATGTGCCTTCTTTTCTAGAAAGTTTTCACCTGCTGAGCGTAATTATGATGTTGGCAATCGGGAGCTGCTAGCTATGAAGTGGGCATTCGAGGAGTGGCGACATTGGCTTGAGGGAGCCAAGCACCGCGTGGTGGTCTTGACGGATCACAAAAATCTGACTTATCTCGAGTCTGCCAAGCGGTTGAATCTTAGACAGGCTCGATGGTCGCTGTTTTTCTCCCGTTTCGATTTTGTGGTCTCATACCTTCCAGGTTCTAAGAATGTGAAGGCGGATGCCCTTTCTAGGAGTTTTGTGCCTGATTCTCCGGGAGTCCCTGAGCCGGCTGGTATTCTCAAAGAGGGGGTAATTCTGTCTGCCATCTCCCCTGATTTGCGGCGGGTGCTGCAGGAGTTTCAGGCTGATAGACCTGACCGTTGTCCAGCGGAGAAACTATTTGTCCCTGATAGATGGACTAGCAGAGTTATTTCTGAGGTTCATTGCTCAGTGTTGGCTGGTCGTCCTGGGATTTTTGGGACCAGAGATTTGGTGGCTAGGTCCTTTTGGTGGCCTTCCTTGTCTCAGGATGTGCGTTCTTTTGTGCAGTTCTGTGGGACTTGTGCTTGGGCTAAGCCCTGCTGTTCTCGTGCCAGTGGGTTGCTTTTGCCCTTGCCAGTCCCGAAAAGGCCTTGGACGCATGTTTCCATGGATTTTATTTCAGAATCTTCCTGTCTCTCAGAGGATGTCTGTCATCTGGGTGGTTTGTGATCGCTTTTCTAAGATGGTCCATTTGGTACTCCTCTGATTTGGTGCCATTATTTTTTCAACATGTGGTTCGTTTGCATGGCATTCCGGAGAACATTGTGTCGGACAGAGGTTCCCAGTTTGTCTCTAGGTTTTGGCAGTCCTTTTGTGCTAAGATGGGCATTGATTTGTCTTTTTCTTCGGCTTTCCATCCTCAAACAAATGGCCAAACCTAACGAACCAACCAGACTTTGGAAACCTATCTGAGATGCTTTGTTTCTGCTGATCAGGATGATTGGGTGACCTTCTTGCCATTGGCTGAGTTCGCCCTTAATAATCGGGCTAGTTCGGCTACTTTGGTTTCGCCTTTTTTTTGCAATTATGGTTTTCATCCTCGTTTTTCTTTGGGGCAGGTTGAGCCTTCTGACTGTCCTGGTGTGGATTCTGTGGTGGACAGGTTGCAGCAAATTTGGACTCACGTAGTGGACAATCTGACGTTGTCCCAGGAGAAGGCTCAACGTTTCGCTAACCGCCGTCGTTGTGTTGGTCCCCGACTTTGTGTTGGGGATTTGGTTTGGTTGTCTTCTCGTTATGTTCCTATGAAGGTTTCTTCTCCTAAGTTTAAGCCTCATTTCATTGGTCCTTATAAGATTTCTGAAATTCTCAACCCTGTGTCATTTCGTTTGGTCCTTCCAGCTTCTTTTGCCATCCATAATGTGTTCCATAGGTCGTTGTTGCGGAGGTACATGGCGCCTATGGTTCCCTCCGTTGATCCTCCTGCCCCGGTGTTGGTTGAGGGGGAATTGGAGTATGTCGTGGAAAAAATTTTGGATTCTCGTATTTCGAGACGGAAGCTTCAGTACCTGGTTAAGTGGAAGGGCTGGTCAGGAGGATAATTCCTGGGTTATTGCCTCCGATGTCCATGCTGCCGATTTTAGTTCGTGCCTTTCATTTGGCTCGTCCTGATTGGCCTGGCGGCCCTGGTGAGGGTTCGGTGACCCCTCCTCAAGGGGGGGTACTGTTGTGAATTCCGTTCTCGGACTCCCTCCTGTGGTCATGAATGGTACTTTGGTTAGTTCTGCTCTTGGACTCCCTCTGGTGGCTTTGAGCGGAACTGCTGGTCACTGAGGTTGGCTTTGTCAGCTGCTCTCGTTTATTGCTATGCTGGCTTCCCTATTTAACTCCACTCAGATCGTTACTTCATGCCAGCTGTCTATGGTTCAGTATTGGTTCAGATCTCTCTTGGACTTCTCTGAGGACCTGTCTACTCCAGCAGAAGCTAAGTCTTTGCTAGTTCATTTTTTTGTTACTGCTTCCTGAATATATTTCTTAGTACTGCTATTTCTAGTCCAGCTTGCTATCATGATATTCCCTTGCTAGCTGGAAGCTCTGGGGTGCAGAGTGGCACCTCCACACCGTGAGTCGGTGTGGGGAGTCTTTTTGCTTACTCTGCGTGGTTTTTTGTAGTCTTTTGTGCTGACCGCATAGTTCCCTTTTCTATCCTCTGAGTAATTAAGTGAAGTCAGGCCTCCTTTGCTAAAACCTGTTTCATTCCTGTGTTTGTGACTTTCCTCTTAACTCACAGTCAATATATGTGGGGGGCTGCCTTTACCTTTGGGGAATTTCTCTGAGGCAAGGTTAGGCTTCTATTTCTATCTTTAGGGGTAGTTAGCTCTTAGGCTGTGAAGAGGCGTCTAGGGAGAGTTAGGTACGCTCCACGGCTATTTCTAGTGTGTGTGATAGGAGTAGTGTTTGCGGTCAGCAGAGTTCCCACTTTCCCAGAGCTTGTTCCAATTTCTAGTTTACTCATCAGGTCATTCCGGGTGCTCCTAACCACCAGGTCCATAACACGCCTCCTCACCTCGGCCGTATCTCTGAGCACTGTACACCTTGTACTTCTGTGTCTTGCTCAGATGTGTTCGGGCTCAGGCTCCTCACCTCGGCCGTGTCTCTGAGCACTGAACACCTTGTACTTCTGTGCCTTGCTTAGTGGTGGTCGGGCTCAGCCTCCTCACCTCAGCCATGTCTCTGAGCACTGTACACCTTGTACTTCTGTGTCTTCCTCAGTGGTGGACGGGCTCCGCCTCCTCACCTCGGCCGTGTCTCTGAGCACTGTACACCTTGTACTTCTGTGTCTTGCTCAGATGTGTTCGGGCTCAGCCTCCTCACCTCGGCCGTGTCTCTGATCACTGAACACCTTGTACTTCTGTGTCTTCCTCAGTGGTGACCGGGCTCGGCCTCCTCACCTCAGCCGTGTCTCTGAGCACTGAGCACCTTGTACTTCTGTGTCTTGCTCAGTGGTGGTTGGGCTCGGCCTCCTCACCTCGGCCATGTCTCTGAGCACTGAACACCTTGTACTTCTGTGTCTTGCTCAGTGGTGTTCGGGCTCAGCCTCCTCACCTCGGCCGTGTCTCTGAGCACTGAACACCTTGTACTTCTGTGTCTTGCTCAGTGGTGGTCAGGCTCAGCCTCCTTACCTCGGCCGTGTCTCTGAGCACTGAACACCTTGTACTTCTGTGTCTTGCTCAGTGGTGGTCGGGCTCAGCCTCCTCACCTCGGCCATGTCTCTGAGCACTGAACACCTTGTACTTCTGTGTCTTGTTCAGTGGTGGTCGGGCTCAGCCTCTTTACCTCGGCCGTGTCTCTGAGCACTGAACACCTTGTACTTCTGTGTCTTGCTCAGTGGTGGTCGGGCTCAGCCTCCTCACCTCGGCCGTGTCTCTGAGCACTGAGCACCTTGTACTTCTGTGTCTTCCTCAGTGGTGGTCGGGCTCAGCCTATTTACCTCGGCCGTGTCTCTGAGCATTGAACACCTTGTACTTCTGTGTCTTGCTCAGTGGTGGTCGGGCTCAGCCCCCTCACCTCGGCCGTGTCTCTGAGCACTGAGCACCTTGTACTTCTGTGTCTTCCTCAGTGGTGGTCGGGCTCAGCCTCTTTACCTCAGCCGTGTCTCTGAGCACTGAACACCTTGTACTTCTGTGTCTTGCTCAGTGGTGGTCGGGCTCAGCCTCTTTACCTCGGCCGTGTCTCTGAGCACTGAACACCTTGTACTTCTGTGTCTTGCTCAGTGGTGGTCGGGCTCAGCCTCCCCACCTCGGCCGTGTCTCTGAGCACTGAACACCTTGTACTTCTGTGTCTTGCTCAGTGGTGGTCGGGCTCAGCCTCCTCACCTCGGCCGTGTCTCTGAGCACTGAGCACCTTGTACTTCTGTGTCTTCCTCAGTGGTGGTCGGGCTCAGCCTGTTTACCTCGGCCGTGTCTCTGAGCATTGAACACCTTGTACTTCTGTGTCTTGCTCAGTGGTGGTCGGGCTCTGCCCCCTCACCTCGGCCGTGTCTCTGAGCACTGAGCACCTTGTACTTCTGTGTCTTCCTCAGTGGTGTTCGGGCTCAGCCTCCTCACCTCGGCCGTGTCTCTGAGCACCTTGTACTTCTGTGTCTTGCTCAGTGGTGGTCGGGCTCGGCCTCCTCACCTCGGCTGTGTCTCTCAGCACTGAACACCTTGTACTTCTGTGTCTTGCTTAGTGGTGGTCGACCACTGAACACTCAGACTGTGTCCCAGCAGCGATCTGGAAGTGATTAGTAACTCTGCGCACTTCCTTCTTCATTGGAAAAGTTGTGAAATTGTTTGGAAACAAACAAATCCGAATCTCTTCTACGGCTGATGATCGCGTGTGTCCAGGCATCGCTGTCCGGCTGCTCGACACCACGGAAATACACTCTGCAAAGTTGATCCATAGATGAAATAGAAGACGTGTTGTTTTTTCCTTTATCTTCAGTAATTTTTGTGTAAACATGAACCGTCTAATTGAATCTGGGTTCTGCGCCTCCAAAGTGACAAGAATACAAATGATCATAATCATCGGTGATGCCCAGGAGGAGTCTGTGCAAATGAATCTCCCCGTAAAAAGAGGAAGAAAATGTAGATCAGGCTTGCCGTGCACTAGAATGATCAACTTCTTTTGTTGCCCCCTTATGACTCTTCTAGGACCGCTCTTGGCCGAGAGCCTGTTCTTAATTAAAACTGAAGCCCTAGAGGAGACAAAGTCCATGGCCGGTCCACCGCCGCTCTCAACACCCCTCTACCAAAGCATAAAGCTAAAAGAGCTGTCTTGAATATCCTATTAGTGATGTTGGAGCTTCAGAGTGGGGGATCAGGTCCATCATTTAGGGGTACAGCAAGTATCTCCATTATGTTCAACGAGAACTATATCATTCTTCATCTGGCCAGCGGTGGCAATGTCAAATTTTCCCTCCGATTGAGAGTAGTAGAGCAGAGGTATTACTCGTCAAACTCAATTTGACAGGTGGACACGCCCCTATCAAAGTGTATCAAAGTGTGTAACCCTACCCCTCCCTGCCTGCTGACAGCAGCTGTGTGCCTGCTCCCCCTCCCTTTTTGATATAGTTTAATTTGTTAATACAGTGAATATTATCCCAGTAAATGTTTTATATTAGTTGTTTATATGCTATATTAAGAGTAGCCTTATTTGATAACCCACTGGGAGAATGAGGCTGTGTTTCTGTAGCATTATTCTGCTGTGAGCTTGAATGATTCTAGTACTATAATTGCTAACAGCTGCTAAGAGTTTCTGTGATGCAGATACAAACATTCCACTAGCTATCAGCTGTTAAAATGTATCTGTACTGATCACTAACTAGATGTCAGGTTGTGTGTGTTAAGAGGTGTTTACCAAATATGTGAAACTTCTTACAAAATAATATGTTGTTACAAGTCATTTATCCACTATAAGATGTGCTTCTGACATTTTCATAAGCCTATAGTCCCAATAATATTTATTTGACCAGCAGATAATTAATTATAAAGGGTGTTAAATAGACAATACACCAAAATCATAGCGAATCAAAATGTATTAAATTGATTACTGATACGCTTCCAACAAATTGATAATAATATCAAAAGTGTAGCAATAATATTTATTCTCTTTTTATTGACATTTTCATAAGCCTATAGTCCCAATAATATTTATTTGACCAGCAGATAATTAATTAAAATCGCATAAAGCGTGTTAAATAGACATTACACCAAAATCATAGCGAATCAAAATGTATTAAAATTGATTACTGATACGCTCCCAACAAGTTGATAATAATATCAAAAGTGTACCAATAATATTTATTCTCTTTTTATTGACATTTTCATAAGCCTATAGTCCCAATAATATTTATTTGACCAGCAGATAATTAATTAAAATCGCATAAAGCGTGTTAAATAGACATTACACCAAAATCATAGCGAATCAAAATGTATTAAATTGATTACTGATACGCTTCCAACAAGTTGATAATAATATCAAAAATGTACCAATAATATTTATTCTCTTTTTATTGACATTTTCATAAACCTATAGCCCCAATAATATTTATTTGACCAGCAGATAATTAATTAAAATCACATAAAGCGTGTTAAATAGACATTACACCAAAATCATAGCGAATCAAAATGTATTAAATTGATTACTGATACGCTTCCAACAAGTTGATAATAATATCAAAAGTGTACCAATAATATTTATTCTCTTTTTATTGACATTTTCATAAACCTATAGCCCCAATAATATTAATTTGACCAGCAGATAATTAATTAAAATCGCATAAAGCGTGTTAAACAGACATTACACCAAAATCATAGCGAATCATAATATTTATTTGACCAGCAGATAATTAATTAAAATCGCATAAAGCGTGTTAAATAGACATTACACTAAAATCATAGCGAATCAAAATGTATTAAATTAAGTACTGATACGCATCCAACAAGTTGATAATAATATCAAAAGTGTACCAACAATATTTATTCTCTTTTATTGACATCGGATATCGTAGTGACTGTGCCGTCTATTTGCACACAACCATTTTGAATCCATGTTTTGCTGACCTTAAACATTTTGTATAACAGCTGTGTTTCTCCTGATTCTTCTAGCGCGGCTCGCTGAGCGTTACCACTGCACTCATTTCTCTTTGCTGCTTCTGAATGTACACTATTCTCACCCATAGACAGTTTTCCTTTAAAAAATACGAATATTATTGAATATAATGTTTTACATATGTTACAGTGTTTTATTTTTCCTGGTGTTACTTTAATAATAATGATAATAATAATAAAAATATGAATATTATTGAATATAATGTTTTACATATGTTACAGTATTTTATTTTTCCTGGTGTTACTTTAATAATATTGATAATAATAATAAAAATATGAATATTATTGAATATAATGTTTTACATATGTTACAGTATTTTATTTTTCCTGGTGTTACTTTAATAATAATGATAATAATAATAATAATCATACACCGCAAAATTGTGTCAATATTGGACTACTATGAAATTTTCCATAAAAATCTTCTTGGTTATCCCAAGACACGTAAGAAACAAATGCATGACTTTTAGCACCGCCACAGACACGTATATTATTCCATCTTTCTTTAATTCAACATTATTTTATCACATATTAATTTCACAGATGTCTGTGCCGTCTATTTGCACACAACCATTTTGAAACCATGTTTTGCTGACCTTAAACATTTTGTATAACAGATGTGTTTCTCCTCGCTGAGCGTTACCACTGCACTCATTTCTCTTTGCTGCTTCTGAATGTACACTATTCCCACCCATGGACAGTTTTCCTTTAAAAAATATGAGTATTATTGAATATAATGTTTTACATATGTTACAGTATTTTATTTTTATTAATAGTTACTTTTAACTATTCTTTTAGAGTGTCTAGTAGATTTATATTCTTTGTCTGATATATTTCTACACAAAGCTTCAAACTATTTTGTAATTTATAATGTATCACAATAGTTTCATATGAAGTTACATCTTAGGCCCCATTCAGACTATTGTAATATCTGTAGCTTAAAATAGAGCCAAATAGCTACTTTCAAATCCGGACATACACCATTGATTTTAATGGGGTCTAAGTGGGTTCTATCAAGGTTTCCACATAATAGTTATGGAAAGAATAATGCTACAGAATTGGCCGCTCCAGTTATAAAACAAAAATGATGAAAATTATCCATGATGATAATGTGAAAAAGGCTTATGCAGTGGGTTTATGGATCTCTACAATAAACACCATGTGTAGAAATTTGGTTCTAGAACTTGTTGGATTAGTGAATATAATAACGTTTGTCATATTTTATAACATGCAGCTAATGATTCTTGCTTTCAACTTGTATGTAACTGGATTAAAATAAAGAATAATGACCTAGCTGATTTGGGCGATATTGTAAAACCATTTATTGTTTCTACTACTTGGCAATTGTTACATTCAGTTATTTTTATTTATTTATTTATTTATTTATTTATTTATTTATTTTTATTTTTATTTATTTATTTATTTATTTTTTCTATGGAATTTGTTAGTCATTACAATTATTCTTGCTCCCAAGATAGGTTTTTAGAGCCACCAAGCTACATAAATGTGCAGGCGCCTGAATATTACAATTACAAAACATTCAAAGTTTATTTCTCCACTTTTTGCAGATAATAAATCTTAATTTCTTTATAATTTGACTTTTAGTTATAGTTTGTTTCAGTTCTTTGGCGTTCTATGTATACCGTAAATTTTGCTTCCTTTCAGTGAATAATATAAGACAAATTATTTTTATTCAAAAACATCTAACTTATGTATACTTTTAAAGCTTTGTTACATTTCTAGCCAGTCTACACCATGCTGTGTAACATAAATACATGCGGCCTTGTAGTGATTTAATATAGTGCACCAAACATGATATGGTTTTTGGTTTCTCTGAACTGGCGCAAACAAAACATATAAGGTAGTACGGCACAAGACGTGAGCGTACCCGCAGCTCACTGAGCATTACCACGGTACTCACTTCTCTTTGCTGCTTCTGAATGTACAGTATTCTCATCCATGGAGAGTTCTCCTTTAAAATATGGATATTATTGAATATAATGTTTTACGTATGTTACAGTATTTTATTTTCATGGTGTTACTTTTGTTCATGTATTACTGGTCTCTTCTGCAGTTGCGATTCGTACCTTTTCTATAAAAATATGGATAAATGAATTGTCCATTATAGAACCATTTTGAATCCATGTTTTGTAGACCTTAAACATTTTGTATAACAGATGTGTTTCTCTTGATTTTTTATTTTTTTATTTTTTTATTTTTTATTTTTTATTTATTTATTTTTTCTTGGTTAAGGGCTCACTGATGTTTTAATAAACTTTGAATAAATAACTGTGCATACATAAGAAACCTTGCAATATATCTTTATAGAAATAATACTTCTGCACTCATGGCCACTTCTCCTCCACCTTTGCCTCCTGAACTCATCATTCACTGTGAAATAATGCAAAAATCCATCTTTGTGCTGATGGAGGCATCAACACTTTGCCATTATAAGTTTATGGCTCTGTAAAGAGAGATGAGAATTGTCGAAAGGAGCCTTCAGCAGCACGCGTGTGTTGTGTGTGTTTGTGTTTCTTGTGTGTGTTGCATGTGTTGTGTGTGTTCTGTATGTTGTGTGTGTGTATGTTTGTTGTTTGTGTTGTATGTGTTGTGTGTGTTCTGTATGTTATGTGTGTTTGCTGTGCGTGTGTTCTGTGTGTTTGTTGTGCGTGTGTTCTGTGTGTTTGTTGTGCGTGTGTTCTGTGTGTTGTGTGTGTCTGCCTCCAGCTCCTTTCGACAATTCTCATCTCTCTTTACAGAGCCATAAACTTATAATGGCAAAGTGTTGATGCCTCCATCAGCACAAAGATGGATTTTTGCATTATTCCACAGTGAATGATGAGTTCAGGAGGCAAAGGTGGAGGAGAAGTGGCCATGAGTGCAGAAGTATTATTTCTATAAAGATATATTGCAAGGTTTCTTATGTATGCACAGTTATTTATTCAAAGTTTATTAAAACATCAGTGAGCCCTTAACCAAGAAAAAATAAATAAATAAAAAATAAAAAATAAAAAAATAAAAAAATAAAAAATCAAGAGAAACACATCTGTTATACAAAATGTTTAAGGTCTACAAAACATGGATTCAAAATGGTTCTATAATGGACAATTCATTTATCCATATTTTTATAGAAAAGGTACGAATCGCAACTGCAGAAGAGACCAGTAATACATGAACAAAAGTAACACCATGAAAATAAAATACTGTAACATAAGTAAAACATTATATTCAATAATATCCATATTTTAAAGGAGAACTCTCCATGGATGAGAATACTGTACATTCAGAAGCAGCAAAGAGAAGTGAGTACCGTGGTAATGCTCAGTGAGCTGTGGGTACGCTCACGTCTTGTGCCGTACTACCTTATATGTTTTGTTTGCGCCAGTTCAGAGAAACCAAAAACCATATCATGTTTGGTGCACTATATTAAATCACTACAAGGCCGCATGTATTTATGTTACACAGCATGGTGTAGACTGGCTAGAAATGTAACAAAGCTTTAAAAGTATACATAAGTTAGATGTTTTTGAATAAAAATAATTTGTCTTATATTATTCACTGAAAGGAAGCAAAATTTACGGTATACATAGAACGCCAAAGAACTGAAACAAACTATAACTAAAAGTCAAATTATAAAGAAATTAAGATTTATTATCTGCAAAAAGTGGAGAAATAAACTTTGAATGTTTTGTAATTGTAATATTCAGGCGCCTGCACATTTATGTAGCTTGGTGGCTCTAAAAACCTATCTTGGGAGCAAGAATAATTGTAATGACTAACAAATTCCATGGAAAAAATAAATAAATAAATAAATAAAAATAAAAATAAATAAATAAATAAAAATAACTGAATGTAACAATTGCCAAGTAGTAGAAACAATAAATGGTTTTACAATATCGCCCAAATCAGCTAGGTCATTATTCTTTATTTTAATCCAGTTACATACAAGTTGAAAGCAAGAATCATTAGCTGCATGTTATAAAATATGACAAACGTTATTATATTCACTAATCCAACAAGTTCTAGAACCAAATTTCTACACATGGTGTTTATTGTAGAGATCCATAAACCCACTGCATAAGCCTTTTTCACATTATCATCATGGATAATTTTCATCATTTTTGTTTTATAACTGGAGCGGCCAATTCTGTAGCATTATTCTTTCCATAACTATTATGTGGAAACCTTGATAGAACCCACTTAGACCCCATTAAAATCAATGGTGTATGTCCGGATTTGAAAGTAGCTATTTGGCTCTATTTTAAGCTACAGATATTACAATAGTCTGAATGGGGCCTAAGATGTAACTTCATATGAAACTATTGTGATACATTATAAATTACAAAATAGTTTGAAGCTTTGTGTAGAAATATATCAGACAAAGAATATAAATCTACTAGACACTCTAAAAGAATAGTTAAAAGTAACTATTAATAAAAATAAAATACTGTAACATATGTAAAACATTATATTCAATAATACTCATATTTTTTAAAGGAAAACTGTCCATGGGTGGGAATAGTGTACATTCAGAAGCAGCAAAGAGAAATGAGTGCAGTGGTAACGCTCAGCGAGGAGAAACACATCTGTTATACAAAATGTTTAAGGTCAGCAAAACATGGTTTCAAAATGGTTGTGTGCAAATAGACGGCACAGACATCTGTGAAATTAATATGTGATAAAATAATGTTGAATTAAAGAAAGATGGAATAATATACGTGTCTGTGGCGGTGCTAAAAGTCATGCATTTGTTTCTTACGTGTCTTGGGATAACCAAGAAGATTTTTATGGAAAATTTCATAGTAGTCCAATATTGACACAATTTTGCGGTGTATGATTATTATTATTATTATCATTATTATTAAAGTAACACCAGGAAAAATAAAATACTGTAACATATGTAAAACATTATATTCAATAATATTTATATTTTTATTATTATTATCAATATTATTAAAGTAACACCAGGAAAAATAAAATACTGTAACATATGTAAAACATTATATTCAATAATATTCATATTTTTATTATTATTATCATTATTATTAAAGTAACACCAGGAAAAATAAAACACTGTAACATATGTAAAACATTATATTCAATAATATTCGTATTTTTTAAAGGAAAACTGTCTATGGGTGAGAATAGTGTACATTCAGAAGCAGCAAAGAGAAATGAGTGCAGTGGTAACGCTCAGCGAGCCGCGCTAGAAGAATCAGGAGAAACACAGCTGTTATACAAAATGTTTAAGGTCAGGAAAACATGGATTCAAAATGGTTGTGTGCAAATAGACGGCACAGTCACTACGATATCCGATGTCAATAAAAGAGAATAAATATTGTTGGTACACTTTTGATATTATTATCAACTTGTTGGAAGCGTATCAGTACTCAATTTAATACATTTTGATTCGCTATGATTTTAGTGTAATGTCTATTTAACACGCTTTATGCGATTTTAATTAACCCCTTAAGCCCCGAGGGTGGTTTGCACGTTAATGACCGGGCCAATTTTTACAATTCTGACCACTGTCCCTTTATGAGGTTATAACTCTGGAACGCTTCAACGGATCTTGGCGATTCTGACATTGTTTTCTCGTGACATATTGTACTTCATGTTAGTGGTAAAATTTCTTCGATATAACTTGCGTTTATTTGTGAAAAAAACGAATATTTGGCGAAAATTTTGAAAATTTCGCAATTTTCCAACTTTGAATTTTTATGCCCTTAAATCACAGACATATGTCACACAAAATACTTAATAAATAACATTTCCCACATGTCTACTTTACATCAGCACAATTTTGGAACCAAAATTTTTTTTTGTGACGGAGTTATAAGGGTTAAAAGTTGACCAGCAATTTCTCATTTTTACAACACCATTTTTTTTTAGGGACCACATCTCATTTGAAGTCATTTTGACGGGTCTATATGATAGAAAATACCCAAGTGTGACACCATTCTAAAAACTGCACCCCTCAAGGTACTCAAAACCACTTTCAAGAAGTTTATTAACCCTTCAGGTGTTTCACAGGAATTTTTGGAATGTTTAAATAAAAATGAACATTTAACTTTTTTCACACAAAATTTATTTCAGCTCCAATTTGTTTTATTTTACCAAGGGTAACAGGAGAAAATAGACCCCAAAAGTTGTTGTACAATTTGTCCTGAGTACGCTGATACCCCATATGTGGGGGTAAACCACAGTTTGGGCGCATGGCAGAGCTTGGAAGCAAAGGAGCGCCATTTGACTTTTCAATGCAAAATTGACTGGAATTGAGATGGGACGCCATGTTGCATTTGGAGAGCCCCTGATGTGCCTAAACATTGAAACCCCCCACAAGTGACACCATTTTGGAAAGTAGACCCCCTAAGGAACTTATCTAGATGTGTGGTGAGCACTTTGACCCAACAAGTGCTTTACAGAAGTTTATAATGCAGAGCCGTAAAAATAAAAAATCATATTTTTTCACAAAAATGATCTTTTCACCCCCAATTTTTTATTTTCCCAAGGGTAAGAGAAGAAATTGGACCCCAAAAATTGTTGTGCAATTTGTCCTGAGTACACGGATACCTCATATGTGGGTGTAAACCATTGTTTGGGCGCAGGGCAGAGCTCAGAAGGGAAGGAGCGCCATTTGACTTTTCAATGCAAAATTGACTGGAATTGAGATGGGACGCCATGTTGCGTTTGGAGAGCCCCTAATGTGCCTAAACATTGAAACCCCCCACGAGTGACACCATTTTGGAAAGTAGACCCCTTAAGGAACTTATCTAGATGTGTGTTGAGCACTTTGACCCACCAAGTGCTTCACAGAAGTTTATAATGCAGAGCCGTAAAAATAAAAAATCATATTTTTTCACAAAAATGATCTTTTCACCCCCATTTTTTTATTTCCCCAAGGGTAAGAGAAGAAATTAGACCACAAAAGTTGTTGTGCAATTTGTCCTGAGTACGACGATACCCCATATGTGGGTGTAAACCATTGTTTGGGCGCATAGCAGAGCTCAGAAGGGAAGAAGCGCTATTTTACTTTTCAATGCAAAATTGACTGGAATTAAGATGGGATGCCATGTTGCGTTTGGAGAGCCCCTGATGTGCCTAAACATTAAACCCCCCCACAAGTGACACCATTTTGGAAAGTAGACCCCCTAAGGAACTTATCTAGATGTGTTTTGAGAGCTTTGAACCCCCAAGTGTTTCACTACAGTTTATAACGCAGAGCCGTGAAAATAAAAATTATTTTTTTTTTTCACAAAAATGATTTTCTAGCCCCCAGTTTTGTATTTTCACAAGGGTATCAGGATAAATTGGACCCCAAAAGTTGTTGTCCAATTTGTCTGGAGTACGCTGATACCCCATTTGTGGGGAGGGACCACTGTTTGGGCGCATGACAGAGCTCGGAAGGGAAGGAGTGCCATTTGGAATGCAGACTTAAATGGATTGGTCTGCAGGCGTCACGTTGCATTTGCAGAGCCCCTGATGTACCCAAATAGTACAAACCCCCCACAAGTGACCCCATATTGGAAACTAGACCTCCCAAGGAACTTATCTAGATGTGTTGTGAGAACTTTGAACCCCCAAGTGTTTCACTACAGTTTACAACGCAGAGCCGTGAAAATAAAACATTTTTTTTTTCCCACAAAAATGATTTTTAGCCCCCCAAATTTTTATTTTCCCAAGGATAACAAGAGAACTTGGACCCCAGAAGTTGTTGTTCAATTTGTCCCTAGTACGCTGATACCCCATATGTTGGGGTAAACCCCTTTTTGGACGCACAGGAGAGCTTGGAAGGGAAGGAGCACTGTTTTACTTTTTCAACGCAGAATTGGCTGGAATTGAGATTGGACGCCATGTTGCGTTTGGAGAGCCCCTGATGTGCCTGAACAGTGGAAACTCCCCAATTCTACCTGAAACCCTACCCCTAACCGTTTACTGAACATTTTCTGACAGTCATAAGTGCCACGTATATAAGTGCCACGTATATAAGTGCCACGTATATAAGTGCCACGTATTTAAGTGCCACGTATTTAAGTGCCACGATATTTCAGTGCCACAATATTTCAGTGCCACGTATTTCAGTGCCACGTATTTCAGTGCCACGTATTTCAGGCACTGAAAAATACGTGGCACGTTAATACTTCAGTGTCACGATATTTCAGTGCCACGATATTTCAGTGCCACGTATTTCTGTGCCACGTATTTCAGGCACTGAAAAATACGTGGCACGTAAATACGTGGCACGTAAATACGTGGCACTTAAATACGTGGCACTTAAATACGTGGCACTTAAATACGTGGCACTTAAATACGTGGCACTTAAATACGTGGCAACGTGGCACTTAAATACGTGGCACTTAAATACGTGGCACTTAAATACGTGGCACTTAAATACGTGGCACTTAAATACGTGGCACTTATATACGTGGCCACTGAAATATCGTGGCACTTATATACGTATATACGTATATAAACGTATATTTCAGTGCCACGTATTTCAGTGCCACGTATTTCAGGTTAGGGGTAGGGTTAGGGGTAGGGTTAGGGTTTTTTGTTTTTTTCTTGTTTTCTTGTGTTTTTCTATAAAAACGCATGCGTTTTACCGCGTTTACATGCATTTTTTCACACATGCGGTTTTTAAAAAAAACGCATGCAGATAAAAACGCAAGTGTGAAACCAGACTAAAAGACGCTTTTTATAGCAAAAAAGTTCCACATTTTGAGACCTATAATTTTTCCACATTTTGGTCCACAGAGTCATGTGAGGTCTTGTTTTTTGCGGGACGAGTTGACGTTTTTATTGGTAACATTTTCGGACACGTGACCATTTTTTATCACTTTTTATTCCGATTTTTGTGAGGCAGAATAACCAAAAACCAGCTATTCATGAATTTCTTTTGGGAGAGGCGTTTATACCGTTCTGCGCTTGGTAAAATTGATAAAGCAGTTTTATTCGTCGGGTCAGTACGATTACAGCGATACCTCATTTATATCATTTTTTTATGTTTTGACGCTTTTATACGATAAAAACTATTTTATAGAAAAAATAATTATTTTGGCATCGCTTTATTCTGAGGACTATAACTTTTTTATTTTTTTGCTGATGATGCTGTATGGCGGCTCGTTTTTTGCGGGACAAGATGATGTTTTCAGCGGTAACATGGTTATTTATATCCGTCTTTTTGATCGCGTGTTATTCCACTTTTTGTTCGGCGGTATGGTAATAAAGCGTTGTTTTTTGCCTCGTTTTTTGTTTTTTTTTCTTACGGTGTTTACTGAAGGGGTTAACTAGTGGGCCAGTTTTATAGGTTGGGTCGTTACGGACGCGGCGATACTAAATATGTGTACTTTTATTGTTTTTGTTTGTTTTTTTTAGATAAAGAAATGTATTTATGGGAATAATATTTTTTTTTTTATTATTATTTAATTAGGAATTATTATTTTTTTTTTTTACACATGTGGAAATTTTTTTTTTTACTTTTTTACTTTGTCCCAGGGGGGGACATCACAGATCGCAGATCTGATAGTGTGCACAGCACTCTATCAGATCTGCGATCATACTTTCATCGGAGCAGGCTGCAGCTTTCATCTGCAGCCTGCTCCGACCCGGAAGTGCTCCCTGCAGGACCCGGATACAGCCCCTCGGCCATTTTGGATCCGGGGCCTGCAGGGAGAAGACGTTCGGTACGAGGTGAGTACATCACCTTGTACCGATCGTCTCAGGGAAGCACGCAGGGAGCCCCCTCCCTGCGCGATGCTTCCCTGTACCGCCGGTACACCGCGATCATGTTTGATCGCGGTGTGCCGGGGGTTAATGTGCCGGGGGCGGTCCGTGACCACTCCTGGCACATAGTGCCGGATGTCAGCTGCGATATGCAGCCGACACCCGGCCGCGATCGGCCGCGCTCCCCCCGTGAGCGCGGCCGATCGCGTATGATGTACTATACCGTCACCGGGAATTAAGGCCCACCCCACCTCGACGGTATAGTACGTCATATGGGATTAAGGGGTTAATTATCTGCTGGTCAAATAAATATTATGATTCGCTATGATTTTGGTGTAATGTCTATTTAACACGCTTTATGCGATTTTAATTAATTATCTGCTGGTCAAATAAATATTATTGGGGCTATAGGTTTATGAAAATGTCAATAAAAAGAGAATAAATATTATTGGTACACTTTTGATATTATTATCAACTTGTTGGAAGCGTATCAGTAATCAATTTAATACATTTTGATTCGCTATGATTTTGGTGTAATGTCTATTTAACACGCTTTATGTGATTTTAATTAATTATCTGCTGGTCAAATAAATATTATTGGGGCTATAGGTTTATGAAAATGTCAATAAAAAGAGAATAAATATTATTGGTACATTTTTGATATTATTATCAACTTGTTGGAAACGTATCAGTAATCAATTTAATACATTTTGATTCGCTATGATTTTGATGTAATGTCTATTTAACACGCTTTATGCGATTTTAATTAATTATCTGCTGGTCAAATAAATATTATTGGGGCTATAAGTTTATGAAAATGTCAATAAAAAGAGAATAAATATTATTGGTACATTTTTTATATTATTATCAACTTGTTGGAAGCGTATCAGTAATCAATTTAATACATTTTGATTCGCTATGATTTTGGTGTAATGTCTATTTAACACGCTTTATGCGATTTTAATTAATTATCTGCTGGTCAAATAAATATTATTGGGGCTATAGGTTTATGAAAATGTCAATAAAAAGAGAATAAATATTATTGGTACATTTTTTATATTATTATCAACTTGTTGGAAGCGTATCAGTAATCAATTTAATACATTTTGATTCGCTATGATTTTGGTGTAATGTCTATTTAACACACTTTATGCGATTTTAATTAATTATCTGCTGGTCAAATAAATATTATTGGGGCTATAGGTTTATGAAAATGTCAATAAAAAGAGAATAAATATTATTGGTACATTTTTGATATTATTATCAACTTGTTGGAAGCGTATCAGTAATCAATTTAATACATTTTGATTCGCTATGATTTTGGTGTAATGTCTATTTAACACGCTTTATGCGATTTTAATTAATTATCTGCTGGTCAAATAAATATTATTGGGACTATAGGCTTATGAAAATGTCAATAAAAAGAGAATAAATATTATTGGTACACTTTTGATATTATTATCAATTTGTTGGAAGCGTATCAGTAATCAATTTAATACATTTTGATTCGCTATGATTTTGGTGTATTGTCTATTTAACACGCTTTATAATTAATTATCTGCTGGTCAAATAAATATTATTGGGACTATAGGCTTATGAAGGTGTCAATAAAAAGAGAATAAATATTATTGGTACACTTTTGATATTATTATCAACTTGTTGGAAGCGTATCAGTAATCAATTTAATACATTTTGATTCGCTATGATTTTGGTGTATTGTCTATTTAACACGCTTTATGCGGTTTTAATTAATTATCTGCTGGTCAAATAAATATTATTGGGACTATAGGCTTATGAAAATGTCAATAAAAAGAGAATAAATATTATTGGTACACTTTTGATATTATTATCAACTTGTTGGAAGCGTATCAGTAATCAATTTTAATACATTTTGATTCGCTATGATTTTGGTGTAATGTCTATTTAACACGCTTTATGCGATTTTAATTAATTATCTGCTGGTCAAATAAATATTATTGGGACTATAGGCTTATGAAAATGTCAGAAGCACATCTTATAGTGGATAAATGACTTGTAACAACATATTATTTTGTAAGAAGTTTCACATATTTGGTAAACACCTCTTAACACACACAACCTGACATCTAGTTAGTGATCAGTACAGATACATTTTAACAGCTGATAGCTAGTGGAATGTTTGTATCTGCATCACAGAAACTCTTAGCAGCTGTTAGCAATTATAGTACTAGAATCCTTCAAGCTCACAGCAGAATAATGCTACAGAAACACAGCCTCATTCTCCCAGTGGGTTATCAAATAAGGCTACTCTTAATATAGCATATAAACAACTAATATAAAACATTTACTGGGATAATATTCACTGTATTAACAAATTAAACTATATCAAAAAGGGAGGGGGAGCAGGCACACAGCTGCTGTCAGCAGGCAGGGAGGGGTAGGGTTACACACTTTGATACACTTTGATAGGGGCGTGTCCACCTGTCAAATTGAGTTTGACGAGTAATACCTCTGCTCTACTACTCTCAATCGGAGGGAAAATTTGACATTGCCACCGCTGGCCAGATGAAGAATGATATAGTTCTCGTTGAACATAATGGAGATACTTGCTGTACCCCTAAATGATGGACCTGATCCCCCACTCTGAAGCTCCAACGTCACTAATAGGATATTCAAGACAGCTCTTTTAGCTTTATGCTTTGGTAGAGGGGTGTTGAGAGCGGCGGTGGACCGGCCATGGACTTTGTCTCCTCTAGGGCTTCAGTTTTAATTAAGAACAGGCTCTCGGCCAAGAGCGGTCCTAGAAGAGTCATAAGGGGGCAACAAAAGAAGTTGATCATTCTAGTGCACGGCAAGCCTGATCTACATTTTCTTCCTCTTTTTACGGGGAGATTCATTTGCACAGACTCCTCCTGGGCATCACCGATGATTATGATCATTTGTATTCTTGAGTTTGACGAGTAATACCTCTGCTCTACTACTATTGAGTTTTTTGTATTGAGAATCCCAACAGGATGGATAATCAACTTATCGTCTAAAGACAAAAAGAGATTGTCCAATGCACATTATCATCCCTTTAACGAGACCGTTCATGTAATTCCAGAGCAGCTGTCAATCACACAACCTGTGCCGTAGCAAAATCAATTCGGTCAAAAAGGGGGAAATCAAAGAAATAGTTGGTACAGAATAAGTGCAGTCATTTTACGACACATTCAGAAAACTCCCGTTAATTACATTATGCCTTGATACAATATATTTTAATTGTTTTTAGTATCACTTTAAGAACCATTTCACTTTAAAATAAGAGGAAAAAGTGTTGGCACCCTTGAAATTGTTGCAGAAAATGATGTATTTCTCCCAGAAAATTATTACAATTACACGTTTTGTTATAGCAAATAATGATGGATTGAGGGTGGGGGATGGGGGACAGCAAATAATGATGGATTGGGGATGGGAGACAGCAAATAATGATGGATTGGGGATGGGAACAGCAAATAATGGTAGATTGAGGGTGGGGGATGGGGGACAGCAAATAATGATGGATTGGGGATGGGAGACAGTAAATAATGATAGATTGGGGATGGGGACAGCAAATAATGATAGATTGGGGATGGGAGACGGCAAATAATGATGGATTGAGGGATGGGGACAGGGAATCATGATGTATTGAGGATGTGGTGGGGGAGCACAAATAATTAAGGATTTAGGGTGGGGACAGCAAATAATGATGGATTGGGGTGGGGATGGAAAACAGCAAATAACGATGGATTGAGGGTGGGAGCAGAAAATAATGATGGATTGAGGGTGGGGGACAGAGAATAATGATGGACTGGGGGAGAAGTACTGGGAAACGGTGAATGATGGATGTATTGAGGGTGCTGTGAGGGAGCACAATGGTGGTTTGAGGATGGGAACGAAGAGCAACAGTAATGATGGGAGGGGGCAACAAATAATGATGGATTGAGGGTGGGGAACAGCAGATAATGATGTATTTGGGGTGGGGGACGGGGACAGTGAATGATGATGGATTGAGGTGGGGGAGCACAAATAATGATGAATTAGATTGGGGACAGCGAATAATGAACTGATGATTAATTCAGGGTGGGAGGGGAGAGCAAATGATGATGAATTGAAGGTGGGGAGAGTACTGATGATGTATTGAGACTGGGTGATGGAGGGTAGTAAATGATGATGACTTGATGGTGGGGGAGAGTAAATGATGCTGTAATGAGGATGAGGGAGACCAAATGATGATGAAGTGGGGGTGGGAAAGAGCGAGAGGACATAATGAATTGCGGCGGAGGGGGGCATGTAAATATAATGAATTGGGGGAGCTGGAGGTACAGAGGATGCAGGAGTGTGACTGGTAATGAATTGGGAGAAAGAATACAGGTTCTAATTAATTTATATATTTATTGTGTGGGGAAAGTGGCTATAATTAGTGGGGGCACAGTGGTGGATTACAATTTATATTTGGAATGGTGGGTTGCATAATTACTAATTATATATTAATGGTGGAAGCACGTCTGTATTTAGCAGCGTAGATTAGAAGTTGCAGAAAAAGTGGGGAATGTGCTCTGGAAGCCGTACTCTAGGTAACTGTGTTATTCTATGCAGAGACCAGTCCTGGCTGGAAGAAGTGATGGCGGTCTGCACTACATGAAAAAGAAAAGTGAAGATGATCTCAGCTAGTGATGTCACCGGTGAGTCAGTGTGTTATGTGTACACTGACATACACAGTATACTATATACAGAGCTCCTGTGTATAATGTCACTGGTGATCACTGTATTACCTGTACACTATACACTATATACAGAGCTCCTGTGTATAATGTCACTGGTGATCACTGTATTACATGTACATTGACACTGTATACAGAGCTCCTGTGTATAAAGTCACCGGTGATCACTGTATTACCTGTAGACTATACACAATATACAGAGCTCCTGTGTATAATGGCACTTATGGTAATACTAGTGTTGTGGTTTTTTTTAATAATGAGCAATATTGTAGTATTTGGTCACTATGTGGAGGGTAATATGTGGTCTGGTCATGATGTGGCGGTATTTGTTCCTTGTATGTAGTATTAGTCGGTCACTATGTGGTGGTAGTATGTGATCTGTTCATGGTGCAAAAGTATTTGTTACGTCTATGTGGTATTATTGATCATTTTAAAAAATATATGTGACTCATTCCCTTAAACTGTTAATGTGTGATTGGTGAGGACGTATTTAGATCCAGACTCATTGCTGCCACTTCAGAACTATCCAACGCTATGTTTCAATCCATTTCTGTGGGCAACTTGAGTATGCTTGGGTTTGTTGTCCTGCTGGAAGACCCATGGCCTAGGTCATAATCCAGCTTTCTGACACTGCACTGCAATGGTACCCAAAAGCCTTCGGTAATCTTCAGATTTAATTATGTCTTGCACACAGTCAAGGCACTTAGTGCCAGAGGCAGAAAAACAACCCCCAACCATAATTGAACCTCCACCATATTTGACAGTACGTACCTTATTATTGTCTTTGTAGGCCTCATTCCATTTTCAGTAGACAGTAAAATGATGTGCTTTACCAAAAAGCTCTATACTGGTCTCATCTGTCCAAAAGATACTTTCCAAGAAGGATTTTGGCTTACTCGCACACATTTTGGCAAACTGCAGTCTAGTTTTTTTCTGTCTCTGTGTCAGCTGTGGGGTCTTCCTGGATCTCCTCTCATAATGTTTCATTTCATTAAAACGTTGGTGGATAGTTTGCGCTGACACTGATGCACCCAGAGGCTGAAGGAAAGCTTGAATTTCTTTGTATCTTGATTGGGGCTACTTGTCCACCATTTGTACCATCCTTAATTGGAAAGTTTCATACATTTTTCTCTGCCTTCCCCGTCCAGGGAGATTAGCTACAGTGCCATGGGTCGTAAACTTCTTGATTATGTTGCTCACCGTAGAAAAAGGAACATCAAGATCTCTGGAGATGGACTTGTAACCTTGAGATTGTTGATATTGTTCAACAATTTTGTTTCTCAAGTCCTCAGACAGTTCTCTTCTCTTCTTTCTGTTCTCCATGCTTAGCGTGGCACACACAGAGACATAATGCAAATACTGAGTCAACTTTTCCCCTTAACCCCTTAAGCCCCGAGGGTGGTTTGCACGTAAATGACCGGGCCAATTTTTACAATTCTGACCACTGTCCCTTTATGAGGCTATAACTCTGGAACGCTTTGACGGATCTTGGCGATTCTGACATTGTTTTCTCGTGACATATTGTACTTCATGTTAGTGGTAAAACTTATTCGATATAACTTGCGTTTATTTGTGAAAAAAATTGAAATTTGGCGAAAATTTTGAAAATTTTGCAATTTTCCAACTTTGAATTTTTATGCCCTTAAATCAAAGACATATGTCACGCAAAATACTTAATAAGTAACATTTCCCACATGTCTACTTTACATCAGTACAATTTTGGAACCAAAATTTTTTTTTGTGACGGAGTTATAAGGGTTAAAAGTTGACCAGCAATTTCCCATTTTTACAACACCATTTTTTTTTAGGGACCACATCTCATTTGAAGTCATTTTGAGGGGTCTATATGATAGAAAATACTCAAATGTGACACCACTCTAAAAACTGCACCCCTCAAGGTGCTCAAAACCACATTCAAGAAGTTTATTAACCCTTCAGGTGTTTCACAGGAATTTTTGGAATGTTTAAATAAAAATGAACATTTAACTTTTTTTCACACAAAATTTATTTCAGCTCCAATTTGTTTTTATTTTACCAAGGGTAACAGGAGAAAATGGACCCCCAAAGTTGTTGTACAATTTGTCCTGAGTACGCTGATACCCCATATGTGGGGGTAAACGACTGTTTGGGCGTATGGCAGAGCTCGGAAGGAAAGGAGCGCCATTTGACTTTTCAATGCAAAATTGACTGGAATTGAGATGGGACGCCATGTTGCGTTTGGAGAGCCCCTGATGTGCCTAAACACTGAAACCCCCTACAAGTGACACCATTTTGGAAAGTAGACCCCCTAAGGAACTTATCTTGATGTGTGGTGAGCACTTTGACCCACCAAGTGCTTCACAGAAGTTTATAATGCAGAGCCGTAAAAATAAAAAATCATATTTTTTCACAAAAATGATCTTTTCGCCCCCAATTTTTTATTTTCCCAAGGGTAAGAGAAGAAATTGGACCCCAAAAAATGTTGTGCAATTTGTCCTGAGTACGCTGATACCCCATATGTGGGTGTAAACCATTGTTTGAGCGCATGGCAGAGCTTGGAAGGGAAGGAGCGCCATTTGACTTTTCAATGCAAAATTGACTGGAATTGAGATGGGACGCCATGTTGCGTTTGGAGAGCCACTGATGTGCCTAAACATTGAAACTCCCTACAAGTGACACCATTTTGGAAAGTAGACCCCCTAAGGAACTTATCTTGATGTGTGGTGAGCACTTTGACCCACCAAGTGCTTCACAGAAGTTTATAATGCAGAGCCGTAAAAATAAAAAATCATATTTTTTCACAAAAATGATCTTTTCGCCCCCAATTTTTTATTTTCCCAAGGGTAAGAGAAGAAATTGGACCCCAAAAAATGTTGTGCAATTTGTCCTGAGTACGCTGATACCCCATATGTGGGTGTAAACCATTGTTTGGGCGCATGGCAGAGCTTGGAAGGGAAGGAACGCCATTTGACTTTTCAATGCAAAATTGACTGGAATTGAGATGGGACGCCATGTTGCGTTTGGAGAGCCCCTGATGTGCCTAAACATTAAAACTCCCTACAAGTGACACCATTTTGGAAAGTAGACCCCCTAAGGAACTTATCTAGATGTGTGGTGAGCACTTTGACCCACCAAGTGCTTCACAGAAGTTTATAATGCAGAGCCGTAAAAATAAAAAATCATATTTTTTCACAAAAATGATCTTTTTGCCCCCAATTTTTTATTTTCCCAAGGGTAAGAGAAGAAATTGGACCCCAAAAAATGTTGTGCAATTTGTCCTGAGTACGATGATACCCCATATGTGGGTGTAAACCATTGTTTGGGCGCATGGCAGAGCTTGGAAGGGAAGGAGCGCCATTTGACTTTTCAATGCAAAATTGACTGGAATTGAGATGGGACGCCATGTTGCGTTTGGAGAGCCCCTGATGTGCCTAAACATTGAAACTCCCTACAAGTGACACCATTTTGGAAAGTAGACCCCCTAAGGAACTTATCTAGATGTGTGGTGAGCACTTTGACCCACCAAGTGCTTCACAGAAGTTTATAATGCAGAGCCGTAAAAATAAAAAATCATATTTTTTCACAAAAATGATCTTTTCGCCCCCAATTTTTTATTTTCCCAAGGGTAAGAGAAGAAATTGGACCCCAAAAAATGTTGTGCAATTTGTCCTGAGTACGCTGATACCCCATATGTGGGTGTAAACCATTGTTTGGGCGCATGGAAGAGCTTGGAAGGGAAGGAGCGCCATTTGACTTTTCAATGCAAAATTGACTGGAATTGAGATGGGACGCCATGTTGCGTTTGAAGAGCCCCTGATGTGCCTAAACATTGAAACCCCCCACAAGTGACACCATTTTGGAAAGTAGACCCCCTAAGGAACTTATCTAGATGTGTTTTGAGAGCTTTGATCCCCAAGTGTTTCACTACAGATTATAACGCAGAGCCGTGAAAATATATTTTTTTTTTCTCAAAAATGATTTTTTAGCCCCCAGCTTTGTATTTTTACAAGGGTAACAGAATAAATTGGACCCCAAAATTTGTTTTCCAATTTGTCCTGAGTACGCTGATACCCCATATGTGGGGGGGAACCACTGTTTGGGCGCATGACAGAGCTCGGAAGGGAAGGAGCGCCATTTGGAATGCAACCTTAAATGGATTGGTCTGCAGGCGTCACGTTGCATTTGCAGAGCCCCTGATGTACCCAAACAGTACAAACCCCCCACAAGTGACCCCATATTGGAAACTGGACCTCCCAAGGAACTTATCTAGATGTGTTGTGAGAACTTTGAACCCCCAAGTGTTTCACTACAGTTTATAATGCAGAGCCGTGAAAATAAAACATCTTTTTTTTCCCACAAAAATGGTTTTTAGCCCCCCAAATTTTTATTTTCCTAAGGATAACAAGAGAACTTGGACCCCAGAAGTTGTTGTTCAATTTGTCCCGAGTACGCTGATAACACATATGTTGGGGTAAACCCCTTTTTGGGCGCACGGGAGAGCTCGGAAGGGAAGGAGCACTGTTTACTTTTTCAACGCAGAATTGGCTGGAATTGAGATTGGACGCCATGTCGCGCTTGGAGAGCCCCTGATGTGCCTGGACAGTGGAAACTCCCCAATTCTACCTGAAACCCTAACCCAAACACACCCCTAACCCTAATCCCAACGGTAACCCTAACCACACCCCTAGCCCTGACACACCCATAATTCTAATCCCAACCCTAATCCAAACCGTAAATGTAATCCAAACCCCAACCCTAACTTTAGCCCCAACCCTAACTTTACCTCCAACCCTAGCCCTAACCCTAACCCTACCCCTAACCCTAAACGTGACTGAAATACGTGGCACTGAAATACGTGGCACTGAAATACGTGGCACTGAAATACGTGGCACTGAAATACGTGGCACTGAAATACGTGATACGTGGCACTGAAATACGTGGCACTGAAATACGTGGCACTGAAACACGTGGCACTGAAACACGTGGCACTGAAACACGTGGCACTGAAATACGTGATACGTGGCACTGAAATACGTGGCACTGAAATACGTGGCACTGAAATACGTGGCACTGAAATACGTGGCACTGAAATACGTGATACGTGGCACTTAAATACGTGGCACTGAAACATGTGGCACTGAAATACGTGATACGTGGCACTGAAATACGTGGCACTGAAATACATGCAACTGAAATACGTGGTACTAAAATATGTGGCACTGAAATACGTGATACGTGGCACTGAAATACGTGATACGTGGCACTTAAATACGTGGCACTGAAACACGTGGCACTGAAATACGTGGCACTGAAATACGTGGCACTGAAACACGTGTGTCATGATTCCCCAATGGCATGGGAACATCAGAAACACAAAATAACAGACTAGCCCTCGGGTGATGGAAACTCAAGCTGACCGTGACCTAAATCTACCACACAACTAACAGTAGCCAGGAAGCATTCCTACGGCTGCCTAGATGCCATGCGCCAGCCGGAGAACTAACTACACCTGGAAGAGGAAGGAACAGACCTGGCTTACCTCTAGTGAAATTCCCCAAAGATGATAGTAGCCCCCACATATATTAACGGTGAGTTCAGAGGAAAAGACATACACAGTATGAAGGTAGATTTAGCAAAGCGAGGTCCACTTACTAGATAGAGGAAGGATACAAAAGAGGACTTCACGGTCAGCTGAAAAACCCTTTCAAAAACCCATCCTGAAATTACTTTAAGACTCCTGTGTCAACTCATGACACAGGAGTGGCAATTTCAGTCCACAAGAGCTTCCAGTAACAGGAAATGACAAACTGTAAACTGGACAAAAAATACAAAACAAAAGGATAAGAGTCCACTTAGCTGATCAGCAGACTGGTAGCAGGAACATGCAACTGAAAGACTAAGGTTACAATGATGACCGGCAAGGAAGTGACTGGAGAGCAAGGCTAAATAGGGAACTCCCAAAACTGATGGAAGCAGGTGAGCTGAGGCAGAAAAGAACACACAAGTCTCCAGTACCGCCAGCCACCACTAGGGGAGCCCAAAAAGCGGATCACAACACTACCCCCTCCTTAAGGAGGGGGCACCGAACCCTCACAAGAACCGCCAGGGCGACCTGGATGAGCCCTATGAAAGGCACGAACCAAATCCGAGGCATGAACATCAGAGGCAGTTACCCAAGAATTATCTTCTTGACCATAGCCCTTCCATTTAACCAGATACTGGAGTCTCCGCCTGGAAATACGGGAGTCCAAGATCTTCTCTATAACGTACTCCAATTCACCCTCAACCAGCATAGGAGCAGGAGGCTCAGCAGAAGGAACCACCGGCACCTCGTATCTCCGCAACAACGACCGATGGAACACATTATGGATAGCGAAAGATGCCGGGAGGTCCAAACGAAAGGAAACAGGGTTAATAATCTCCAAAATCCTATAGGGACCGATGAACCGAGACTTAAATTTAGGAGAAGAAACCCTCATTGGGACAAAACGGGAAGACAACCACACCAAGTCCCCAACACGAAGGCGAGGACCAACCCGACGCTGGCGGTTAGCAAACCGCTGAGTCCTCTCCTGGGACAAATTCAAATTGTCCACCACTTGTTCCCAAATCTGATACAACCGATCCACCACAGCATCTACTCCAGGACAATCCGAAGACTCCGCCTGACCAGAAGAAAAACGGGTATGAAACCCCGAATTGCAAAAGAAAGGGGAAACCAAAGTGGCCGAACTAGCCCGATTATTAAGAGCAAACTCCGCCAACGGCAAAAAGGCAACCCAATCATCCTGATCCGCAGACACAAAACACCTCAAATACGTCTCCAAAGTCTGATTAGTTCGCTCCGTCTGGCCATTAGTCTGAGGATGGAAGGCAGACGAAAAAGACAAATCAATGCCCAACCTGGCACAGAATGCCCGCCAAAATCTAGAAACGAACTGGGTACCCCTATCAGAAACGATATTTTCAGGAATACCATGCAAGCGAACCACATTTTGAAAAAACAAAGGAACCAACTCAGACGAGGAAGGCAACTTCGGCAATGGCACCAAATGAACCATCTTAGAAAAACGGTCACACACCACCCAGATAACAGACATCCTCTGAGAGACAGGAAGATCAGAAATAAAGTCCATCGAGATGTGCGTCCAAGGCCTCTTCGGAATAGGCAAGGGCAACAACAACCCGCTAGCCCTAGAACAACAAGGCTTGGCCCGAGCACACACACATCACAAGACTGCACAAAAACACGCACATCTCGAGACAGAGATGGCCACCAGAAGGATCTAGCCACCAAATCCCTGGTACCAAAAATTCCAGGATGACCCGCCAGCGTAGAAGAATGAACCTCCGAGATGACTCTACTGGTCCAATCATCAGGAACAAACAGTCTACCAGGTGGACAGCGATCAGGTCTATCCGCCTGAAACTCTTGCAAAGCACGTCGCAGATCTGGGGAAATAGCGGATAATATCACCCCATCCTTAAGGATACCTGTAGGTTCCGAATCACCAGAGGAATCAGGCTCAAAACTCCTAGAAAGGGCATCTGCCTTCACATTCTTAGAACCTGGTAGATATGAGACCACAAAATTAAACCGAGAGAAAAACAACGACCAGCGCGCCTGTCTAGGATTCAGGCGCCTGGCAGACTCAAGATAAATCAGATTCTTGTGATCAGTCAAAACCACCACCTGATGTCTAGCACCCTCAAGCCAATGACGCCACTCCTCAAATGCCCACTTCATGGCCAAAAGCTCCCGAATACCGACATCATAATTTCTTTCGGCGGCAGAAAATTTTCGAGAAAAGAACGCACAAGGTCTCATCACTAAGCAATCGGAACTTTTCTGCGACAAAACCGCCCCCGCTCCGATCTCGGAAGCATCGACCTCAACCTGAAAGGGGAGAGAGACATCAGGCTGGCGCAACACAGGGGCAGACGAAAAGCGGCGCTTAAGTTCCCGAAAGGCCTCCACAGCGGCAGAGGACCAATTGGCAACATCAGCACCCTTCTTAGTCAAATCCGTAAGAGGCTTAGCAACACCAGAAAAACCAGTTATAAATCGACGATAAAAATTAGCAAAGCCCAAGAACTTCTGAAGACCCTTTAGAGAAGTAGGCTGCGTCCAGTCACAAATAGCCCGAACCTTGACAGGGTCCATCTCAACAGAAGAAGGGGAAAAAATGTACCCCAAAAAGGAAATCTTTTGAACCCCAAAAACACACTTAGAACCCTTTACACACAGAGAATTCTCCCGCAAGACCTGAAAAACCCTCCTGACCTGCTGAACATGAGACTCCCAGTCATCAGAAAAAATCAAAATATCGTCCAAATACACAATCATAAATTTATCCAGATATTCACGGAAAATATCATGCATAAAGGACTGAAAAACTGAAGGTGCATTAGAAAGGCCGAAAGGCATTACTAAATACTCAAAGTGGCCCTCAGGCGTATTAAATGCGGTTTTCCACTCATCCCCTTGCTTAATTCGCACCAAATTATACGCCCCACGGAGATCAATCTTGGAGAACCACTTAGCCCCCCTTATGCGAGCAAACAAATCAGTAAGCAGCGGCAACGGATACTGATATTTGACAGTAATTTTATTCAGGAGTCGATAATCAATACAAGGCCTCAGCGAGCCATCCTTTTTAGAGACAAAGAAAAACCCAGCTCCTAAAGGTGATGAAGAAGGACGAATATGTCCCTTTTCCAGGGACTCCTTAACATACTCTCGCATGGCAGCATGCTCAGGTACAGATAGGTTAAACAAACGACCCTTTGGAAATTTACTGCCTGGAATCAGATCTATGGCGCAATCACACTCTCTGTGGGGAGGGAGAGAACCAATTTTAGGCTCTTCAAAAATATCCCCAAAATCCGACAAAAATGCCGGAACCTCAGAGGGAATAGATGACGAGATAGAAACCAAAGGTATGTCCCCATGAGCCCCCCGACATCCCCAGCTTAACACAGACATAGTTTTCCAGTCCAGTACTGGGTTATGAGATTGCAACCATGGTAATCCAAGCACTAACACATCATGTAAATTATGCAACACGAGGAAGCGAATCATCTCCTGATGGTCTGGAGTCATGCGCATAGTCACTTGCGTCCAGAACTGTGGTCTATTACAAGCCAGAGGTGTAGAATCAATACCCTTCAGAGGTATAGGAACTTCCAGAGGCTCCAAATCAAACCCACAGCGCCTGGCGAAGGACCAATCCATGAGACTCAGAGCGGCGCCAGAGTCCACATAGGCATCCACGGTAATAACTGATAATGAACAAATCAGAGTTACAGACAGAAGAAATTTAGACTGTAAAGTGCCAATAGAAACAGACTTGTCAACCTTCCTAGTACGTTTAGAGCATGCTGATATAACATGCGCGGAATCACCACAGTAGAAGCACAAGCCATTTTTGCGCCTATAATTCTGCCGCTCGCTTCTTGACAGAATTCTGTCACATTGCATTTTCTCTGGCGTCCCTTCAGAAGATACCGCCAAATGGTGCACGGGTTTGCGCTCCCGCAAACGCCGATCAATCTGAATCGCCATTGTGATGGACTCATTCAGACCTGTGGGCGTAGGAAACCCCACCATGACATCCTTAACGGCATCAGAAAGGCCTTCTCTGAAAATTGCCGCTAGGGCACACTCATTCCACTGAGTAAGCACAGACCATTTACGAAATTTTTGGCAGTATATCTCAGCTTCATCTTGCCCTTGAGACAGGGCTATTAAAGCTTTTTCAGCTTGAATCTCCAAATTAGGTTCCTCATACAGCAACCCTAAAGCCAGAAAAAACGCATCCACATTGAGCAACGCAGGATCCCCTGGTGTCAATGAAAATGCCCAATTTTGAGGGTCACCTCGCAGCAAAGAAATCACAATCTTAACCTGCTGAACAGGATCTCCAGAGGAGTGAGGTCTGAGAGAAAGGAATAATTTACAATTACATTTGAAATTCAGAAACCGAGATCTATCTCCAGAAAATACCTCTGGTGTAGGAATCTTAGGTTCAGAAATAGGAGTACGTATAACATAATCTTGTAAATTCTGAACCTTCGTAGCAAGATAATTTAAACCTGCAGCCAAACTCTAAGAGTCCATCCTTACACCGGAGAGATCAGAGCCATTCAAGGATTAGAAGGAGAGAAAGGCAAGGCTGTAAATAGAGCAGAGATACAACTGAGCCAACTAAGTAGCAAACATGTGAGGAAAAAAAAAAATCTACAGACTTCTTTTACTCTCCTTTCTTCTGCCAATTACTTTAACAGTGGCCAGTCATACTGTCATGATTCCCCAATGGCATGGGAACATCAGAAACACAAAATAACAGACTAGCCCTCGGGTGATGGAAACTCAAGCTGACCGTGACCTAAATCTACCACACAACTAACAGTAGCCAGGAAGCATTCCTACGGCTGCCTAGATGCCATGCGCCAGCCGGAGAACTAACTACGCCTGGAAGAGGAAGGAACAGACCTGGCTTACCTCTAGTTAAATTCCCCAAAGATGATAGTAGCCCCCACATATATTAACGGTGAGTTCAGAGGAAAAGACATACACAGTATGAAGGTAGATTTAGCAAAGCGAGGTCCACTTACTAGATAGAGGAAGGATACAAAAGAGGACTTCACGGTCAGCTGAAAAACCCTTTCAAAAACCCATCCTGAAATTACTTTAAGACTCCTGTGTCAACTCATGACACAGGAGTGGCAATTTCAGTCCACAAGAGCTTCCAGTAACAGGAAATGACAAACTGTAAACTGGACAAAAAATACAAAACAAAAGGACAAGAGTCCACTTAGCTGATCAGCAGACTGGTAGCAGGAACATGCAACTGAAAGACTAAGGTTACAATGATGACCGGCAAGGAAGTGACTGGAGAGCAAGGCTAAATAGGGAACTCCCAAAACTGATGGAAGCAGGTGAGCTGAGGCAGAAAAGAACACACAAGTCTCCAGTACCACCAGCCACCACTAGGGGAGCCCAAAAAGCGGATCACAACAGTACCCCCCCCTTAAGGAGGGGGCACCGAACCCTCACAAGAACCGCCAGGGCGACCTGGATGAGCCCTATGAAAGGCACGAACCAAATCCGAGGCATGAACATCAGAGGCAGTTACCCAAGAATTATCTTCCTGACCATAGCCCTTCCATTTAACCAGATACTGGAGTCTCCGCCTGGAAATACGGGAGTCCAAGATCTTCTCTATAACGTACTCCAATTCACCCTCAACCAGCACAGGAGCAGGAGGCTCAGCAGAAGGAACCACCGGCACCTCGTATCTCCGCAACAACGACCGATGGAACACATTATGGATAGCGAAAGATGCCGGGAGGTCCAAATGAAAGGAAACAGGGTTAATAATCTCCAAAATCCTAAGCTGAGCTTAGGCAGAAAAGAACACACAAGTCTCCAGTACCGCCAGCCACCACTAGGGGAGCCCAAAAAGCGGATCACAACACACGTGGCACTGAAATACGTGATACGTGGCACTGAAATACGTGGCACTGAAATACGTGGCACTGAAATACGTGGCACTGAAACACGTGGCACTGAAACACGTGGCACTGAAACACGTGGCACTGAAACACGTGGCACTGAAATACGTGATACGTGGCACTGAAATACGTGGCACTGAAATACGTGGCACTGAAATACGTGGCACTGAAATACGTGGCACTGAAATACGTGGCACTGAAACACGTGGCACTGAAACATGTGGCACTGAAATACGTGATACGTGGCACTGAAATACGTGGCACTGAAATACGTGCAACTGAAATACGTGGTACTAAAATATGTGGCACTGAAATACGTGATACGTGGCACTGAAATACGTGATACGTGGCACTGAAACACGTGGCACTGAAATACGTGGCACTGAAATACGTGGCACTGAAATACGTGGCACTGAAATACGTGGCACTGAAATACGTGGCACTATGACTGTCAGAAAATGTTCATTAAACGGTTAGGGGTGAGGTTAGGGGTAGAGTTAGGGTTAGGGTTTGGATCCCTTTATCACCTTGATGGTGGTGGGTGGCTTTTCAGTGTGTTTTCTGTTTTTTTCCGATAAAAACGCATGTGTTTTTAACGCAAACAAACGCATGTGCTTAAAAACGCAAGAAAATACTGCAGGTTGTATTTCTGAAAATGAACGCATGCAGAAAAAAAAGCATGCGTTTGAAAACGCGACCAAACGCGTACAAAAAAACGCATGCATTTTCAATGTTAAATATAGGGAAAAAACGCATGCGTTTTTTTGTGCAAAAAACGCTGCAGACAAAAACGCAAGTGTGAAACCAGCGACGCTTTTTATAGCAAAAAAGTTTTTGCGTCTCCACATTTTGAGACCTATAATTTTTCCACATTTTGCTCCACAGAGTCATGTGAGGTCTTGTTTTTTGCGGGACGAGCTGACGTTTTTATTGGTAACATTTTCGGACACGTGTCAGTTTTTGATCACTTTTTATTCTGATTTTTGTGAGGCAGAATGACCAAAAACCTGCTATTCATGAATTTCTTTTGGGAGAGGCGTTTATTCCGTTCCGCGTTTGGTAAAATTGATAAAGCAGTTTTATTCGTCGGGTCAGTACGATTACAGCGATATCTCATTTATATCATTTTTTTATGTTTTGGCGCTTTTATACGATAAAAACTATTTTATAGAAAAAATAATTATTTTGGTATCGCTTTATTCTGAGGACTATAACTTTTTTAATTTTTTGCTGATGATGCTGTATGCGGCTTGTTTTTTGCAGGACAAGATGACGTTTTCAGCGGTACCATGGATATTTATATCAGTCTTTTTGATCGCGTGTTATTCCACTTTTTGTTCGACGGTATGGTAATAAAGCGTTGTTTTTTGCCTCGTTTTTTTTTTTTTTTCTTACGGTGTTTACTGAAGGGGTTAACTAGTGGGGCAGTTTTATAGGTTGGGTCGTTACGGACGCGGCGATACTAAATATGTGTACTTTTATTGTTTTGTTTTTTTTTATTTAGATAAAGAAATGTATTTATGGGAATAATAAAAAAAAAATTTTTATTATTTATTTAGGAATTTTTTTTTATTTTTTTTTTACACATGTGGAAAATTTTTTTTTTTACTTTTTTACTTTGTCCCAGGGGGGGACATCACAGATCGATGATCTGATAGTGTGCACAGCACTCTATCAGATCACCGATCTCACTTACATCGGTGCAGGCTTACCAGCGTCTGCTCTGAGCAGGCACTCGGTAAGCCACCTCCTTCCCTGCAGGACCCGGATGCCGCAGCCATCTTGGATCCGGGACCTGCAGCCAGGAAGGAGGTAGGAGACCCTCGCAGCAACGCGATCACATCGCGTTGCTCCGGGGGTCTCAGGGAAGCCCGCAGGGAGCCCCCTCCCTGCGCGATGCTTCCCTATACCGCCGGTACACCGCGATCATGTTTGATCGCGGTGTGCCGGGGGTTAATGTGCCGGGGGCGGTCCGTGACTGCTCCTGGCACATAGTGCCGGATGTCAGCTGCGATAGGCAGCTGACACCTGGCCGCGATCGGCCGCGCTCCCCCCGTGAGCGCGGCCGATCGCGTATGACGTACTATCCCGTCACCGGGAATTAAGTCCCAGGTCACCTTGACGGGATAGTACGTCATACGGGATTAAGGGGTTAATATCTGGTTTCAGGTGTGATATTCATATTGCCCACACCTGTTACTTGCCACTAGGGTTGAGCGACTTTTATTTTTATAGGATCGGGTCGGGTTTCACGAAACCCGACTTTCTCAAAAGTCGGGTCGAGTGAAATCGGCCGATCCTATAAAAAAGTCGGGGTCGGGGTCGGCCGAAACATGAAACCCAATGCAGTGCAATGGGATACAATGGTTCCCAGGGTCTGAAGGAGAGGAAACTCTCCTTCAGGCCCTGGGATCCATATTAATGTGTAAAATAAAGAATAAAAATAAAAAATATTGATATACTCACCTCTCCGGAGGCCCCTGGACATCGCCGCTGGTAACCGGCAGCCTTCTTTGCTTAAAATGAGCGCGTTTAGGGCTTTCCATGATGTCACGGCTTCTGATTGGTCGCGGCCGCCCATGTGACCGCCACATGACCAATCACAAGCCGTGACGTAATTCTCAGGTCCTAAATTCCTAATTCTAGGAATTTAGGACTTGAGAATTACGTCACGGCTTGTGATTGGTCGCGTGAGCAGTCACATGGGCGGCCGTGACCAATCACAAGCCGTGACGTCATCTAAGGCCCTTCACGCGCTCATTCTTGGGAAGGAAGGTGTTGTGAAATTGGATTCTGGGCTCCCCCTGTGGCCACTTGTGGAATTTAACTTGTGTGCATCATCCCCTCTGTTCACCTGCTCCTATCAGGATGTGGGAGTCGCTATATAACCTTGCTCCTCTGTCAGTTTCATGCCGGTCAACAATGTAATCAGTAGCCTTTCTGTGCATGTTCCTGCTACTAGACAACTCCCAGCTAAGTTGGACTTTTGTCCTTGTGTGTTTTTGCATTTTGTTCCTGTTCACAGCTGCTGTTTCGTTACTGTGTCTGGAAAGCTCTTGTGAGCGGAAATTGCCACTCTGGTGTTATGAGTTAATGCTAGAGTCTTAAAGTAATTTCTGGATGGTGTTTTGATAGGGTTTTCTGCTGACCATGAAAGTGCCCTTTCTGTCTTCATGCTATCTAGTAAGCGGACCTCGATTTTGCTAAACCTATTTTCATACTACGTTTGCCATTTCATCTTAAATCACCGCCAATATATGTGGGGGCCTCTGTCTGCCTTTTGGGAAAATTTCTCTAGAGGTGAGCCAGGACTGTCTTTTCCTCTGCTAGGATTAGGTAGTTCTCCGGCTGGCGCTGGGCATCTAGGGATAAAAAAACGTAGGCATGCTACCCGGCCACTTCTAGTTGTGCGGCAGGTTTAGTTCATGGTCAGTATAGTTTCCATCTTCCAAGAGCTAGTTCTCATATATGCTGGGCTATGTTCTCTCGCCATTGAGAATCATGACAGTTTGACCGGCCCAAAAAAGGGTTAAATTACTGGCTGAGAAAGGAGAGAAAAAAGAAGCCTGCTACAATTTTTTTTTTTTTTTTTTTTTTCCCTCTAGTTCTGAGTGTGCTCTTAATTGAATCACTTGCTAGTCTGCCTATACTGCAGCCTTCCTCTCTTCCTCTCCTTCTAATCCTTGAATGGCTCTGTGTTCACCTGTTTCAAATGGATCTTCAGAGTGTAGCTACAGGTTTGAATAATCTCGCCACAAAGGTACAAAATTTGCAAGATTTTGTTGTTCATGCACCTATGTCTGAGCCTAGAATTCCTTTGCCTGAATTCTTCTCGGGGAATAGATCTCACTTTCAAAATTTTAAAAATAATTGCAAATTGTTTTTGTCCCTGAAGTCTCGCTCTGCCGGAGACCCTGCACAGCAGGTCAGGATTGTAATTTCCTTGCTCCGGGGCGACCCTCAAGACTGGGCTTTTGCATTGGCACCAGGGGATCCTGCGTTGCTCAATGTGGATGCGTTTTTTCTGGCCTTGGGGTTGCTTTATGAGGAACCTCATTTAGAGCTTCAGGCGGAAAAGGCCTTGATGTCCTTGTCTCAGGGGCAAGATGAAGCTGAAATATACTGCCAAAAATTCCGCAAATGGTCTGTGCTTACTCAGTGGAATGAGTGCGCCCTGGCGGCGATTTTCAGAGAAGGTCTCTCTGATGCCATTAAGGATGTTATGGTGGGGTTCCCTGTGCCTGCGAGTCTGAATGAGTCCATGACGATGGCTATTCAGATCGATAGGCGTCTGCGGGAGCGCAAACCTGTGCACCATTTGGCGGTGTCTACTGAGAAAACGCCAGAAAATATGCAATGTGATAGAATTCTGTCCAGAAGCGAGCGGCAGAATTTTAGACGAAAAAATGGGTTGTGCTTCTATTGTGGTGATTCAACTCATGTTATATCAGCATGCTTTAAGCGTACTAAGAAGCCTGACAAGTCTGTTTCAATTAGCACTTTACAGTCTAAGTTTATTCTATCTGTGACCCTGATTTGTTCTTTGTCATCTATTACCGCGGACGCCTATGTCGACTCTGGCGCTGCTTTGAGTCTTATGGATTGGTCCTTTGCCAAACGCTGTGGGTATGATTTGGAGCCATTGGAGGCTCCGATACCTCTGAAAGGGATTGACTCCACCCCATTGGCTAGTAATAAACCACAATACTGGACACAAGTGACTATGCGTGTTAATCCGGATCACCAGGAGGTTATTCGCTTTCTGGTGCTGTATAATCTACATGATGTTTTGGTGCTGGGATTGCCATGGCTGCAATCTCATAACCCAGTCCTCGACTGGAGAGCTATGTCTGTGTTAAGCTGGGGATGTAAGGGAACTCATGGGGACGTACCTTTGGTTTCCATTTCATCATCTATTCCCTCTGAGATTCCTGAGTTCTTGTCTGACTTTCGTGACGTTTTTGAAGAACCCAAGGTTGGTTCACTACCTCCGCACCGGGAGTGCGATTGTGCCATAGACTTGATCCCGGGTAGTAAATACCCTAAGGGTCGTTTATTTAATCTGTCTGTGCCTGAACACGCTGCTATGCGAGAATATATAAAGGAGTCCTTGGAAAAGGGACATATTCGTCCTTCGTCATCTCCCTTAGGAGCCGGTTTTTTCTTTGTGTCTAAGAAAGACGGCTCTTTGAGGCCGTGTATTGATTATCGACTTTTGAATAAAATCACTGTTAAATATCAATATCCGTTACCACTGCTTACTGATTTGTTTGCTCGTATAAAGGGGGCCAAGTGGTTCTCTAAGATTGATCTCCGTGGGGCGTATAATTTGGTGCGAATCAAGCAGGGGGATGAGTGGAAAACCGCATTTAATACGCCCGAGGGCCATTTTGAGTATTTGGTGATGCCTTTTGGTCTTTCAAATGCCCCTTCAGTCTTCCAGTCCTTTATGCATGACATTTTCCGCGATTATTTGGATAAATTTATGATTGTGTATCTGGATGATATTCTGATTTTTTCGGATGACTGGGACTCTCATGTCCAGCAGGTCAGGAGGGTTTTTCAGGTTTTGCGGTCTAATTCCTTGTGTGTGAAGGGTTCTAAGTGTGTTTTTGGGGTTCAGAAGATTTCCTTCTTGGGATACATTTTTTCCCCCTCTTCCATCGAGATGGATCCTGTCAAGGTTCAGGCTATTGGTGATTGGACGCAACCCTCTTCTCTTAAGAGTCTTCAGAAATTTTTGGGCTTTGCTAACTTTTATCGTCGATTTATTGCTGGTTTTTCTGATGTTGTAAAACCATTGACTGATTTGACTAAGAAGGGTGCTGATGTTGCTGATTGGTCCCCTGATGCTGTGGAGGCCTTTCGGGAGCTCAAGCGCCGCTTTTCTTCCGCCCCAGTGTTGCGTCAGCCTGATGTTGCTCTTCCTTTTCAGGTTGAGGTCGACGCTTCTGAAATCGGAGCTGGGGCGGTGTTGTCGCAGAGAAGTTCCGACTGCTCCGTGATGAGACCTTGTGCTTTTTTTTCCCGTAAATTTTCGCCCGCCGAGCGGAATTATGATATTGGGAATCGGGAGCTTTTGGCCATGAAGTGGGCTTTTGAGGAGTGGCGTCACTGGCTTGAGGGGGCCAGACATCAGGTGGTGGTATTGACTGACCACAAAAATTTAATTTACCTTGAGTCTGCCAGGCGCCTGAATCCTAGACAAGCGCGCTGGTCGTTGTTTTTCTCTCGGTTTAATTTTGTGGTGTCTTACCTACCGGGTTCTAAGAATGTTAAGGCGGATGCCCTTTCTAGGAGTTTTGATCCTGACTCCCCTGGTAATTCTGAGCCCACAGGTATCCTTAAAGATGGAGTGATATTGTCTGCCATTTCTCCAGACCTGCGGCGGGCCTTGCAGGAGTTTCAGGCGGATAGACCTGATCGTTGCCCACCTGGTAGACTGTTTGTTCCTGATGATTGGACCAGTAGAGTCATCTCTGAGGTTCATTCTTCTGCGTTGGCAGGTCATCCTGGAATCTTTGGTACCAGGGATTTGGTGGCAAGGTCCTTCTGGTGGCCTTCCCTGTCACGAGATGTGCGAGGCTTTGTGCAGTCTTGTGACGTTTGTGCTCGGGCCAAGCCTTGTTGTTCTCGGGCTAGTGGATTGTTGTTACCCTTGCCTATCCCGAAGAGGCCTTGGACGCACATCTCGATGGATTTTATTTCGGATCTGCCTGTTTCTCAGAAGATGTCTGTCATCTGGGTGGTGTGTGACCGTTTCTCTAAGATGGTCCATCTGGTTCCCTTGCCTAAGTTGCCTTCTTCTTCCGAGTTGGTTCCTCTGTTTTTTCAAAATGTTGTTCGTTTGCATGGTATTCCGGAGAATATCGTTTCTGACAGAGGGACCCAATTCGTGTCTAGATTTTGGCGGGCATTCTGTGCTAGGATGGGCATAGATTTGTCTTTTTCGTCTGCTTTCCATCCTCAGACTAATGGCCAGACCGAGCGGACTAATCAGACCTTGGAGACATATTTGAGGTGTTTTGTGTCTGCGGATCAGGATGATTGGGTTGCTTTTTTGCCTTTGGCGGAGTTCGCCCTCAATAATCGGGCCAGCTCTGCCACCTTGGTGTCCCCGTTTTTCTGTAATTCGGGGTTTCATCCTCGATTTTCCTCCGGTCAAGTGGAATCTTCGGATTGTCCTGGAGTGGATGCTGTGGTGGAGAGGTTGCATCAGATTTGGGGGCAGGTGGTGGACAATTTGAAGTTGTCCCAGGAGAAGACTCAGCTTTTTGCCAACCGCCGTCGTCGTGTTGGTCCTCGGCTTTGTGTTGGGGACTTGGTGTGGTTGTCTTCTCGTTTTGTCCCTATGAGGGTTTCTTCTCCTAAGTTTAAGCCTCGGTTCATCGGCCCGTACAAGATATTGGAGATTCTTAACCCTGTGTCCTTCCGTTTGGACCTCCCTGCATCCTTTTCGATTCATAATGTTTTTCATCGGTCATTGTTGCGCAGGTATGAGGTACCAGCTGTGCCTTCCGTTGAGCCTCCTGCTCCGGTGTTGGTTGAGGGTGAGTTGGAGTACGTTGTGGAAAAGATCTTGGACTCTCGTGTTTCCAGACGGAAACTCCAGTATCTGGTCAAATGGAAGGGATACGGTCAGGAGGATAATTCTTGGGTCACTGCCTCTGATGTGCATGCCTCCGATCTTGTCCGTGCCTTTCATAGGGCTCATCCTGATCGCCCTGGTGGTTCTGGTGAGGGTTCGGTGCCCCCTCCTTGAGGGGGGGGTACTGTTGTGAAATTGGATTCTGGGCTCCCCCTGTGGCCACTTGTGGAATTTAACTTGTGTGCATCATCCCCTCTGTTCACCTGCTCCTATCAGGATGTGGGAGTCGCTATATAACCTTGCTCCTCTGTCAGTTTCATGCCGGTCAACAATGTAATCAGTAGCCTTTCTGTGCATGTTCCTGCTACTAGACAACTCCCAGCTAAGTTGGACTTTTGTCCTTGTGTGTTTTTGCATTTTGTTCCTGTTCACAGCTGCTGTTTCGTTACTGTGTCTGGAAAGCTCTTGTGAGCGGAAATTGCCACTCTGGTGTTATGAGTTAATGCTAGAGTCTTAAAGTAATTTCTGGATGGTGTTTTGATAGGGTTTTCTGCTGACCATGAAAGTGCCCTTTCTGTCTTCATGCTATCTAGTAAGCGGACCTCGATTTTGCTAAACCTATTTTCATACTACGTTTGCCATTTCATCTTAAATCACCGCCAATATATGTGGGGGCCTCTGTCTGCCTTTTGGGAAAATTTCTCTAGAGGTAAGCCAGGACTGTCTTTTCCTCTGCTAGGATTAGGTAGTTCTCCGGCTGGCGCTGGGCATCTAGGGATAAAAAAACGTAGGCATGCTACCCGGCCACTTCTAGTTGTGCGGCAGGTTTAGTTCATGGTCAGTATAGTTTCCATCTTCCAAGAGCTAGTTCTCATATATGCTGGGCTATGTTCTCTCGCCATTGAGAATCATGACAGGAAGGCTGCCGGAAAGAAGCCGAGAGTGAGTATATTCCTATTAGGTATATACTCACCCTCGTACGCGCCCTGCTTCTTTCCAGCAGCCTTCCTTCTTAAGAATGAGCGCGTGAAGGGCCTTAGATGACGTCACGGATTGTGATTGGTCGCGGCCGCCCATGTGACCGCCACGCGACCAATCACAAGCCGTGACGTAATTCTCAGGTCCTAAATTCCTAGAATTAGGAATTTAGGACCTGAGAATTACGTCACGGCTTGTGATTGGTCGCGTGGCGGTCACATGGGCGGCCGCGACCAATCAGAAGCCATGACGTCATGGAAGGCCCTAAACGCGCTCATTTTAAGCAAAGAAGGCTGCCGGTTACCAGCGGCGATGTCCAGGGGCCTCCGGAGAGGTGAGTATATCAATATTTTTTATTTTAATTCTTTATTTTACACAAATGTGGATTCCGATACCGATTTCCGATATCGCAAACATATCGGAACTCGGTATCGGAATTCCGATACCAGATTCAGAAGATCGCCGACCTCACGGCCGACCCCACACAGGGATCGGGTCGGGTTTCATGAAACCCGACTTTGCCAAAAGTCGGCGACTTCTGAAAATGGTCGACCCGTTTTGCTATTGCTACATTGTATCACGATCTACAAGTTACAAGTTGCCGGATACAACGTGGCAGAAGATGCATGTGTTTCCAAAGATAATAAATGGCTCTAGAATGTGTAACTATTGATATTGGACGAGGAAGGAGAAGATGGGAAGAAAAAAAAATGATTTCTTGCTGGAATCGATATACAATGAAGAAGTGCACTTTAATGTATGTGGTTAATGTTATTCCCCATCGGATTGCGCTCAGCCTGGCGGACGGCTGATTCATGGCTGACATTTACAGCAGCAATATCCGGGGTGTTAGGGGCTCCCTGAGCACTTCTGACCACTCAATTCTCTGCAGATGAAACTAAATATAGTCCCTGCTCATTTAAGGACACTGTTGGGGGTCCCGTGTTGTGAGCTTGCCCCAATATCCCCTAATATTATCCCTGACGGGCAGGGATCCAATGGATTGCTATGAACAACTACTCCAATTTTACTTTGCAGCAGATGTGACTTCTTATGGGTTTGACATGGAGAATGTAGTACACACAGCAGGATCTTAATACCATGTGCTTTCTGATGTGGGGGTCTGCATTATCATAATGAGTAATAATTGGATTGCAGCTGTCTATTGGGGGGCACGTTAATTTTTTTAAGTGGGTCGTCCCACCTTAGATAATAATGATTATGATCACCATCCAGCCTGCTAATATGGCAATGCAGTTATAAGTACAGGAAAATAATGGGTCGTAGACTAGATCCACATCACCTAGTGGTGAATGCAGAGAATGCGGCCACCTCGTCATTTAATGCACCGATGTGGTCCCCGGCGGCCGTCTCACCAGTTGGAGTAGGAGTTGGGGTGGGTCTTATTCTGAAGATGCACAATGACCTATGCAATCAATATCCACCACGATTGGTCTCCTCATAAGGTTGGAAGGCGGCTGAGGGACCACCATTCTGGATATGGGTGGGACTTGCATCTATCAGACATGTATGGTGTAAAGAGCAAGCAGCTCCCACTCAACAAACTCGTGCATCACTTGGATGAGTATTCGGATGGGCACCACGTCATATCATTTTTAGGAATCTGCTGAGTCCTCATTTGGAGAGGCCGTCACGGTGCACAGCAGATACAGTCTGTCCGCACACTCAGCTCTGCTACATCCGCAGGAATTCTCAATGATCTGCAGAAGAATAAAGACTTTTACTAGGAGATCTATTCATATCATAGACTGGGGGAACAGTGGTATGTGGCGTGTTTTATGGGTCGCTCCACGCTACCATGTTTTAACCGTTCGTAAATATACTTTATTGTGATATTTAAAGATTCAATTTCTTTTTATCGCCGTGTCGCCAAAATGTCTTGAAGAGTGAAAGTTTTGTGTCAGGCGTCATAAAACCCTGTCTACAAAAGCCGGTTATGTTTTTTATTTTAATACCAATTAGTTTGAGAAATAAGGAGAAAAAAAAAGATTTAAAGTGCGAACATTAAAAGGAAGACAATGGGAACGGCTGCGGAGTGAGGGCTGATGACGCTTTATGGCCGATGCAAATGTATTCAAGTTACTGCATCCTGACAGATGTAGAAGTCATGCGAGAGAGGAGGGCGACACAAATCCACAGCGCAACGTTATCTGCTCGAATTCTAGAAAAATGTAGGAATCGGGGTGAAGCAGGAAGATCCCAGAGCTCTTTTCGATCCCTAGGGATCACAGCAAAGGAGCAAATTTTAGTATTTAGCACTGTATTGGTGCATTGACCTATATGGCAGTATTATCACATTGTAATATATGGATAAAGCATGATATAGCAGTGTTAAGGGAGAGTTAATGGCAGGATTATTATGACACTATTTGGGTGAAATTATGGCAGAAAATTCCTAAAATTGGCAAATAACGTGACCTTGCTCTTCTTTGTTAGCTGGGCAGTGCGGGCACCAAAGGATTATCCCATGATCACATCATTGTTCATTGGCCTGGGGGGTCTGATCGCCGGGACCACCATCAATCATAAGCAACTAGGTGCAAATGTAGAGGTAGTGCGCATGCTATGTTACTGTTTATGGTCATAGTCGGTCATGTTACCGAGCCTACAGACTTATAGATGTGAATGAAGCAGTGGTTAAGCATGCGCACTAATGCTCTGTTCACAAAGGGACTCAAGAACCTATTCTCAGTAACTATTGGCCTCAGATTTTTTTACCATGAAACAATCCCCTTAAAAAGAACCATCTCAAGTTCTTTTGTAGTTAAAATTGTAAAGTGCTTATAAAACAAGCAACTTTGCAATATCCTTGTCAAAAATCCTCTTTTCTTGAGAATGTGCTCATTGCCAAGGTTACCAGCTGTCCTGAAGTCTATCAGAGGTGGTCGATTACTTAGGTATGGAGCTCTAAGGTTTAGGGGCTGCTAATGCCTTTTTTACGCCTCGCGTATTGCTGGATCTGACCAGCCTCAGTCCACCCCCCCCCCCCCCCGCTTAGGCCAAGCTACCCCCCAGCAGGCTCGGAGAGAGCACAGTTCAGACCAACGATGAGACCATGACGCTGATCCGAACTGTCAAACTTCAGGAGAGATCTGCCCACCACCAAAGCAGGAAATTCTGGGCCAGGGAGCAGTATGCTCCTGAAGAAAGGAAGTTCACATGACCCCTTTAAGGTAGCCAGACACTAATATACTCTCTTTGACACTTTGAAGATGAGGAAGAATCACAAGCTTCCCCATAATGCATTGCTGTTATATCACATGGTATAGCACAGCCAATCAGTAGGGACTAACACAGCCAGTATAAAAGCCGAGACAGTAATTGCAGTAGCTGCATTATGGTGAACCTGGATAGTGAGAGGAAGTCACATCTCAAAGCTAAACCAAAACAGACATAAAATACCAAAGAAACTGTAGATAATGTGTGATATCAGAGCAGTGAGGAACATTATTGAGTAAGGAAAAGAGAAAAGTATCAGACATGTTTTTCAGGACAATCCAATACCAAATCGGTGCTGGTTAACTCTTGAGTCCTAGATCACTCCAGCATCAATAAATTCCCAGTTTTTCGCCAAGAGATCTGACTACATTCCATCTAATGAAGCGACTGGTAACAAAGTTACAAATATGAAATCCCCAATGACTTGTTTCCTTCTGATTACATTCCCCACGTCCTTCATCTTTGTTTAGCGTCGGACGCGAGTATCCATTGGCGGATCCGATAAGCGAGAACAATTTTTTTGTATTTTTTTTTCCGGTTTTTCATTTTGCTTCCAGGATTCCCTTAAGTCTTTGGCTAAATGAAAGAAATGAGAGAGACAAGTGTTCATCAAGCCAAGATCACGATTTGACATTTCTAGAAGTGTCTGTCTGCATGTGAAGGCCCACAGAGGTTTTGTTTCCGACTAAGAAGCTATATAATATGTATTGAACGCGGACGCTGAAATTCACACCTCTCTTTATTTCAATCAATATATCTTTTTCTTCGTGCCAAGTGTTCTTGTGTGCGGGTTCCTCGTCTCGGGCAGCCATTGACGTGCGCGGAATCGATAAATGTTAACATTTATGCTGATTATTTAGCCAGATAAGCATAGACAAATGCAGGATTTCATCTTGTGTGACGGAGGACGCCGGGTCTATAGGAGGTCAGTCACCGCCATCTCTGTCTCATTAGCGCAGAATCCTCCATAGTATCCTGTAATGTACAGGAGGGATCAGCGTGTCATGTGGTCCTTCTGTCAATGTCAGAACTTTAATCAGTGGTGTCGAAAATAATGGCTGTGAAAAGCTTCGGCTCCATAATGGGGGCATCTCATAGACTAGGTCTTCCAATCAATTTATAGAAGGACTTACATGATTTGACAGATGAGATACATCTTCCAGATCGAAGTAGAAGTCACTTTTTGGACAAACATCCTTGCCCGTACCATAAGTGAATTCTCTACTTTTACAATCAACTTCATTTTCTTCCCCTACTTCACTTTTTCCACCCTCTTATTTCCCCATTCTTCACTTTTGATCAAAAACGCGTAAAAGTCATCCAACCGCGACAAGGTGACCAATCGGGACAGTCCTTAGTCAGTTTCCCTTTGCTCTTAACCTTATTTCTTATTTGAACAAGGATTAAAAGTCATCCAAACGCGACATGGTGACCAATCGGGACAGTCCTTGGTCGATTTCCCTTTGTTCTTAATCTTATTTCTTATTTGACCAAGGACTATCCCGATGGGTCACCTTGTCATGGTTGGATGACTTTTTCACTCATTATTTCTTTTCTCTTTAACATCTTCATTTACTTCTTTGTCATGTTCCGAATTCTTAAATGTTTTTTTTATTTTCGTCACCTTCACTGTCAGACTAGGCTGCAGAAAAGAAGCTACTTTTCATAGTACCAGAAAAACATAACATTTCAGAAATCTCATGCAGCGTTTTTTCAATCTGCAGGTGTTCAATTCTTTTAACATTTTTGCTGGGTTTTTTCACCCATCGAAAGCAACATGTCACGGTTAGACTGCAGCCGTTGATGCGGCCCAGCCCATAAACGCCCCCAAGCTGACCAACCTTGGAAGCCCTGGGGACGAAATACGGACCCTCTATACCGCAGAGGGGGACCCGGGCCTACCCAAACTAGGGGAGGCCAGAGATCAGGGTTCTGTGGCAGCTGAGCATGTGGAGAAGGAAAGAGACATGTAGGACTAGATTACACTGCACAGCTTCAGGTATAGATAAAGGAAAGTTTACTAAAATAAAGTCACACAGTACATAAACCAAACATGACTATGCCAGGCTCCCGATTCCACACCTCCCAGAAGGGTACCACCCAGTGGACCCCAAGGCACCAACGGATCACCGAAGCACACATAGGCAGGACATCAGGACACAGGCAGGACATCAGGGTACATGAGGTCATCAGGATGCAGGCAAGACATCAGGACACACGAGGACGTCAGGACATCAGGGTACACGAGGTCATCAGGACATCAGGATACACGAAGTCATCAGGACATCAGGGTACACAAGGTCATCAGGATGCAGGCAGGACATCAGGGTACATATGGTCATCAGGATACACGAAGTCATCAGGACATCAGGGTACACGAGGTCATCAGGATGCAGGCAGGACATCAGGGTACAGACAGGACATCAGGACATCTGGACCCAGGGTCACCAGCAGACATCAGACAGGAAATGTTCGGTTCCGGACATCCGACATGACCTACAGGCACCACCACAGTCATCAGGCTCCAAGCTCCAGACAGCGGTCATCAGGTTCCTAGCTACGGCCGTCTGGCTCCGGGCATCGGACCTAGGAAGGAACTCAAGCGGGATATGTTGTGGATTCTGTTTGTGGGCTCCCTCTGGTGGTTACTGCTGGTACTGGGTGACTTTGGTGGGTTGCGGCCTTTGGTTTCCACCTGTCCATCAGTGGCTGGGTGTTTCCTATTTTACCTGGCCTTTCTGTCATTTCCCTTGCCGGCTATCAATGTGTTCAGAGGTGCTCTGTTTGGTTCCTGCTACCTGCTCCCAGATCTTTCAGGATAAGCTAAGTGCTGATTTTCAGTTGTTTGGTTTTTGGTCCAGCTTGCTTAGAATGTCTCTATGCTAGCTGGTTGCTCTAGTGGACTGAGGTTCTCCCCATGTGCCATGAGTTGGCACATGGGTTCTTGTAATCTCAGGATGGTATTTTTGATTAGGGTTTTTTGCTGACCGCTCAGTCCCCTTTTGTATCATTCTGCTTTCTAGTTTTCAGCGGGCCTCTATTTGCTAAAGCTATATACATCATCTCTATGTGTGTGCCTTCCTCTCATTTCACCGTCAATACATGTGGGGGGCAACTATACCTTTGGGGTTAATTCCTCTGGAGGCAAGTGAGGTCTTTGTTTTCTCTGCAGTACTAGTTAGCTCTTAGGCTGGTGCGTGGCGTCTACAACCTAGGGTTGAGCGAAACGGGTCGATCATTTTCAAAAGTCGCCGACTTTTGGCTAAGTCGGCGTCTCATGAAACCCGATCCGACCCCTGTGCTTGTCGGCCATGCGGTACGCGACTTTCGCGCCAAAGTCGCGTTTCAATGACGCGAAAAGCGCCATTTCTCAGCCAATGAAGGTGAACGCAGAGTGTGGGCAGCGTGATGACATAGATCCTGGTCCCCACCATCTTAGAGAAGGGCATTGCAGTGATTGGCTTGCTGTCTGCGGCGTCACAGGGGCTATAAAGGGGCGTTCCCGCCGACCGCCATCTTACTGCTGCTGATCTGAGCTTAGGGACAGGTTGCTGCCGCTTCATCAGAAGCAGGGAGAGCGTTAGGCAGGGTCCACTAACCACCAAACCGCTTGTGCTGCAGCGATTTCCACTGTCCAACACCACCTTCGGTGTGCAGGGACTGTGGAAGCTATTTTTTTTTTTTTTTCCCCTCAGCGCTGTAGCTCATTGGGCTGCCCTAGAAGGCTCCGTGATAGCTGTATTGCTGTGTGTACGCCACTGTGGAAACCAACTGCTTTTTTCAAAGCACATATCCTCTTGTTCCTTCCTTTCTGCACAGCTATCTTTTCTGTTTGTCCACACTTTTTATTTAATTTGTGCATCAGTCCACTCCTATTGCTGCCTGCCATACCTGGCTTACATTACTGCAGGGAGATAGTAATTGTAGGACAGTTTTTTGTTTTTTTTTGTTTTTTTTTTGTGGGAGATTAAGATTGGCATTTCTGCTACAGTGCCATCCCTGTGTGTGCCATCTCTCACTGAGTGGGCCATAGAAAGCCTATTTATTTTTTCCGTGATTTGTGTTCTAAAATCTACCTCAACACAAAAACACTACATCAATCAGTGGGAGAAAAATATTGGCCTCAGTCAGGGCTTGTGTGCCACTGCTGTGTGTGCTATCTCTCATTCAGTGGGCTATAGCAAGCCTATTTTTTTTTTTTTTTTTTTTTTTTTAATATTATTTGGTTTCTAATTCTCCCTGAAAAAAAAAAAAAAAACCTAAAAAAACAGTGGGAGAATAATATTGCCCTTTCAGCTTGTGTGCCAGTCTTGACTCCTGGGTGTGCCACCTCTCTCCCTCTCATTCAGTGGGCCATAGAAAGCCTATTTATTTTTTTTTTTTAATATTATTGGGTTTCTAAAGTCTCCCTGAAAAAACAAAAAATACATAAAAAAACAGTGGGAGAGTAATATTGCCCTTTCAGCTTGTGTGCCAGTCTTGACTCCTGGGTGTGCCACCTCTCTCCCTCTCATTCAGTGGGCCATAGAAAGCCTATTTATTTTTTTTTTTAAATATTATTGGGTTTCTAAAGTCTCCCTGAAAAAACAAAAAATACATAAAAAAACAGTGGGAGAGTAATATTGCCCTTTCAGCTTGTGTGCCAGTCTTGACTCCTGGGTGTGCCACCTCTCTCCCTTTCATTCAGTGGGCCATAGAAAGCCTATTTATTTTTTTTTTTTAATATTATTTGGTTTCTAATTCTCCCTGAAAAAAAAAAAAAAAACCTAAAAAAAAACAGTGGGAGAATAATATTGCCCTTTCAGCTTGTGTGCCAGTCTTGACTCCTGGGTGTGCCACCTCTCTCCCTCTCATTCAGTGGGCCATAGAAAGCCTATTTATTTTTTTTTTTAAATATTATTGGGTTTCTAAAGTCTCCCTGAAAAAACAAAAAATACATAAAAAAACAGTGGGAGAGTAATATTGCCCTTTCAGCTTGTGTGCCAGTCTTGACTCCTGGGTGTGCCACCTCTCTCCCTTTCATTCAGTGGGCCATAGAAAGCCTATTTATTTTTTCCGTGATTTGTGTTCTAAAATCTACCTCAACACAAAAACACTACATCAATCAGTGGGAGAAAAATATTGGCCTCAGTCAGGGCTTGTGTGCCACTGCTGTGTGTGCTATCTCTCATTCAGTGGGCTATAGCAAGCCTATTTTTTTTTTTTTTTTTTTTTTTTTAATATTATTTGGTTTCTAAAGTCTCCCTGAAAAAAAAAAAAAACCTAAAAAAACAGTGGGAGAGTAATATTGCCCTTTCAGCTTGTGTGCCAGTCTTGACTCCTGGGTGTGCCACCTCTCTCCCTCTCATTCAGTGGGCCATAGAAAGCCTATTTATTTTTTTTTTTAAATATTATTGGGTTTCTAAAGTCTCCCTGAAAAAACAAAAAATACATAAAAAAACAGTGGGAGAGTAATATTGCCCTTTCAGCTTGTGTGCCAGTCTTGACTCCTGGGTGTGCCACCTCTCTCCCTTTCATTCAGTGGGCCATAGAAAGCCTATTTATTTTTTTTTTTTAATATTATTTGGTTTCTAATTCTCCCTGAAAAAAAAAAAAAAAACCTAAAAAAACAGTGGGAGAATAATATTGCCCTTTCAGCTTGTGTGCCAGTCTTGACTCCTGGGTGTGCCACCTCTCTCCCTCTCATTCAGTGGGCCATAGAAAGCCTATTTATTTTTTTTTTTAAATATTATTGGGTTTCTAAAGTCTCCCTGAAAAAACAAAAAATACATAAAAAAACAGTGGGAGAGTAATATTGCCCTTTCAGCTTGTGTGCCAGTCTTGACTCCTGGGTGTGCCACCTCTCTCCCTTTCATTCAGTGGGCCATAGAAAGCCTATTTATTTTTTCCGTGATTTGTGTTCTAAAATCTACCTCAACACAAAAACACTACATCAATCAGTGGGAGAAAAATATTGGCCTCAGTCAGGGCTTGTGTGCCACTGCTGTGTGTGCTATCTCTCATTCAGTGGGCTATAGCAAGCCTATTTTTTTTTTTTTTTTTTTTTTTTATATTATTTGGTTTCTAAAGTCTCCCTGAAAAAAAAAAAAAACCTAAAAAAACAGTGGGAGAGTAATATTGCCCTTTCAGCTTGTGTGCCAGTCTTGACTCCTGGGTGTGCCACCTCTCTCCCTCTCATTCAGTGGGCCATAGAAAGCCTATTTATTTTTTTTTTTAAATATTATTGGGTTTCTAAAGTCTCCCTGAAAAAACAAAAAATACATAAAAAAACAGTGGGAGAGTAATATTGCCCTTTCAGCTTGTGTGCCAGTCTTGACTCCTGGGTGTGCCACCTCTCTCCCTTTCATTCAGTGGGCCATAGAAAGCCTATTTATTTTTTTTTTTTAATATTATTGGGTTTCTAATTCTCCCTGAAAAAAAAAAAAAAAACCTAAAAAAACAGTGGGAGAGTAATATTGCCCTTTCAGCTTGTGTGCCAGTCTTGACTCCTGGGTGTGCCACCTCTGTCCCTCTCATTCAGTGGGCCATAGAAAGCCTTGTTTTTTTTTTTTTTTTTAATATTATTTGGTTTCTAAAGTCTCCCTGAAAATAAAAAAAAAATACATAAAAAAACAGTGGGAGAGTAATATTGCCATTTCAGCTTGTGTGCCAGTCTTGACTCCTGGGTGTGCCACCTCTGTCCCTCTCATTCAGTGGGCCATAGAAAGCCTTGTTTTTTTGTTTTTTTTTTAATATTATTTGGTTTCTAAAGTCTCCCTGAAAATAAAAAAAAAAAAAACATAAAAAAACAGTGGGAGAGTAATATTGCCCTTTCAGCTTGTGTGCCAGTCTTGACTCCTGGGTGTGCCACCTCTGTCCCTCTCATTCAGTGGGCCATAGAAAGCCTTGTTTTTTTTTTTTTTTTTAATATTATTTGGTTTCTAAAGTCTCCCTGAAAATAAAAAAAAAATACATAAAAAAACAGTGGGAGAGTAATATTGCCATTTCAGCTTGTGTGCCAGTCTTGACTCCTGGGTGTGCCACCTCTGTCCCTCTCATTCAGTGGGCCATAGAAAGCCTTGTTTTTTTGTTTTTTTTTTAATATTATTTGGTTTCTAAAGTCTCCCTGAAAATAAAAAAAAAATACATAAAAAAACAGTGGGAGAGTAATATTGCCATTTCAGCTTGTGTGCCAGTCTTGACTCCTGGGTGTGCCACCTCTCTCTCTAATTGTGGGCCATAGAAAGCCTTTTTATTTTTTTCCTTCATTTGTGTTTTAAAATCAACCTCAACACAAAAACACTACATCAATCAGTGGGAGAAAAATATTGGCCTCAGTCAGGGCTTGTGTGCCACTCCTGTGCGTGCCATCTCTCATTCAGTGGGCCATAGAAAGCCTTGTTTTTTTGTTTTTTTTTAAATATTATTTGGTTTCTAAAGTCTCACAGAGAAAAAAAAAAAAAAAAATTAGGTGGGAGATTAATATTGACATTAGTGCTTGAGTGACAGTCCTGCGTGTGTGTCATCTCTGTGATTTGGTGTCACAGAAAACAGAGTGTGTAACATTGTGCCTGATTTTCCTTGTGGTCTCACCAACCTGTTAAGGGATATTGAAATCATACTGAAGTTATAGCTCACCGTGTAAGTTGTTTGACAGCAACAAATAAAGTTAGTTTGGTTACGATTTTTAAACAATGAGGAAGTCTGGTGCAAGAGGTCGTCGTGGGCGTTCATTGTCAGCTGGTAATGATGGTAGTGGTAGTGGAGCATCAGGTGGTCGTGGGGATAAAAATATTCCACCTAAGTCTGGAGCTGTGGAGCCAGTTTCGTCGTCAGGCTACACAAGGCCTCGAACGCTCTCTTTTCTGGGAGTAGGAAAACCGCTTTTAAAGGCTGAGCAGCAACAGCAAGTTTTGGCTTACATTGCAGACTCAGCCTCTAGCTCTTTTGCCTCCTCTTCCGAAACTGGTAAATGTAAAAGCAGCGCGTCGCTTGTGGATGTTCACGGTCAGGGACAAGTCGCTTCCTTGTCCTCCTCAGCAAAAACTACAACAAGAGAGAAGGATGCAGCAGGCGACACAACGGGTCACTCCATGGAGCTCTTTACACATACCGTCCCTGGCTTAGAAAGTGAAACATTTAACAGGCCATGCCCATTACAAGTAGATTCTGACATGGAGTGCACTGATGCACAGCCACAGCCAGAGTACTATGCTGCTCCTTTGACTCAGACCACCACATTGCCCTCTCAGGGTACAGATCCACAATCAGACCCTGATGAGACTATGTTGCCCCGCCACGAACGCTATACCACCGACCGACACAGTGACACAGACGAAGTTGCACACGAGCTCGAAGAGGAGGTAATAGATGACCCAGTTATTGACCCCGATTGGCAGCCATTGGGGGAACAGGGTGCAGGCGGCAGTAGTTCAGAAGCGGAGGTGGAGGAGGGGCCGCAGCAGGCATCAACATCGCAACAGGTTCCATCTGCCGGGCCCGTATCTGGCCCAAAACGCGTGTCAAAGCCAAAACCTGTTGGAGGACAGCGTGGCCATCCGGTTAAAGCTCAGTCTGCAATCCCTGAAAAGGGATCCGAGTCTAGGAAGAGTGCAGTCTGGCATTTTTTTAAACAACATCCAACTGATCAGCGCAAAGTCATCTGTCAAAAATGTTCAACTAGCTTAAGCAGAGGTCAGAATCTGAAAAGTCTAAATACTAGTTGCATGCATAGACACTTAACCACCATGCATTTTCAAGCCTGGACTAACTACCAAACGTCCCTTAAGGTTGTAGCACCCTCGGCCAATGAAGCTAGTCAGCAACGCAACATCCCTTCCGTCACTGTAAGGCCACCATTTTCCGCACCACCGGCAGTATCTGTGCAGGTTTCTTTGCCAGCCAAAAGCAGTCAGGGTCAGGGAATCACCAGTTTAGTAGGAGGAAATATTGCATCTAGGGCACCGGCGGAAACAATACCGTCTCCAACCGTCTCTCAGTCTGCCATGTACACCGGCACACCCGAAAGTTCCACGATCTCCTGCTCTCCAGTCCAGCTCACCCTACATGAGACTCTGGTTAGAAAAAGGAAGTACTTATCCTCGCATCCGCGTACACAGGGTTTTAACGCCCACATAGCTAGACTAATCTCGTTAGAGATGATGCCCTACCGTTTAGTTGAAAGCGAAGCTTTTAAAGCCCTGATGGAGTACGCTGAACCACGATACGAGCTACCTAGTCGACACTTTTTTTCCAGAAAAGCCATCCCAGCCCTGCACCAGCATGTTAAACAGCGCATCGTCCATGCACTTAGGCAATCTGTGAGTACAAAGGTGCACCTGACTACAGATGCATGGACCAGTAGGCATGGCCAGGGACGTTATGTGTCCATCACGGCACACTGGGTGAATGTGGTGGATGCAGGGTCCACAGGCGACATCAATTTAGGGACAGTTGTGCCTAGCCCACGGTCTAGGAAACAGTTGGCTGTAGGCGTTCGCACCCCCTCCTCCTCCTCCTCGTCCTCCTGCAGAAGCTACAGCTCTTCCACAGAACGCAGTCGGCCAACCACTCCATCGGCAGATGACACTGTTGCACACCAGTTGTCCCATTATGGGCCAGCTACTGCCAAGCGTCAGCAGGCTGTATTGGCTATGAAGTGTTTGGGCGACAACAGACACACCGCGGAAGTTCTGTCCGAGTTCTTGCAACAAGAAACGCAGTCGTGGCTGGGCACAGTAGATCTTGAGGCAGGCAAGGTAGTGAGTGATAACGGAAGGAATTTCATGGCTGCCATCTCCCTTTCCCAACTGAAACACATTCCTTGCCTGGCTCACACCTTAAACCTGGTGGTGCAGTGCTTATTGAAAACTTATCCTGGGTTCTCCGACCTGCTCCTCAAAGTGCGTGCACTTTGCTCACATATCCGACGTTCGCCTGTACACGCCAGCCGTATGCAGACCTATCAGCGGTCTTTGAACCTTCCCCAGCATCGCCTAATCATAGACGTTGCAACAAGGTGGAACTCAACACTGCACATGCTTCAGAGACTGTGCGAACAGAGGCGTGCTGTTATTTATTTGTGGGAGGATACACGGGCAGGCAGTAGGATGGCAGACATGGAGTTGTCAGGTGTGCAGTGGTCGAAGATACAAGACATGTGTCAAGTCCTTCAGTGTTTTGAGGAATGCACACGGCTGGTTAGTGCAGACAACGCCGTAATAAGCATGAGCATCCCCCTAATGCGTCTGCTGATGCAAAGTTTGACGCACATAAAGGAGCAGGCGTCTGCACCAGAGGAAGAGGGAAGCCTTGATGACAGTCAGCCATTGTCTGGTCAGGGCAGTGTACAGGACGAGGTAGCGGGCGAAGAGGAGGTGGAGGACGAGGAGGATGATGGGGATGAGTATATTTTTAATGCGGAAACTTTCACGGGGGCACAGGAAATTGGTTGCGTGTCACGGCCGGGTTCTGGTTTTTTGAGGGACACAAGTGACGTAGATTTGCCTGCAACTGCCCCTCAACCAATCACAACCGGAGATTTGACAACTGGAACTTTGGCCCACATGGCGGATTATGCCTTACGTATCCTAAAAAGGGACACACGCATTACGAAAATGATGAACGATGACGATTACTGGTTGGCCTGCCTCCTTGATCCACGCTATAAAGGCAAATTGCAAAATATTATGCCACATGAGAACTTGGAACTAATATTAGCAACCAAACAATCAACTCTTGTTGACCGTTTGCTTCAGGCATTCCCAGCACACAGCGCACGTGATCGTTCTCACACAAGCTCCAGGGGGCAGCAGACTAGGAGTGTTAGGGGTGCACACATCAGAAGTGGCGTTGGACAGAGGGGTTTTCTGACCAGGTTGTGGAGTGATTTTGCTATGACCGCAGACAGGACAGGTACTGCTGCATCAATTGAAAGTGACAGGAGACAACATTTGTCCAGTATGGTTACTAACTATTTTTCATCCCTTATCGATGTTCTCCCTCAACCGTCATTCCCATTTGATTACTGGGCCTCCAAATTAGACACCTGGCCAGAATTGGCAGAATATGCATTGCAGGAGCTTGCTTGCCCGGCAGCAAGTGTCCTATCAGAAAGAGTATTCAGTGCTGCAGGTTCAATATTAACCGAAAAAAGGACTCGTCTGGCTACCCAAAATGTTGACGATCTAACATTCATTAAAATGAACCACAACTGGATTTCGAAATCTTTTGCCCCACCTTGCCCGGCCGACACCTAGCTTTCCTATGAAAAGCTCTTGCCTGTGAATTACTTTTCTAATGTCTAATTTGCTGCAGCTGATTGTACAGCATACGACATGTTTACACCTCCCTAAATGGCAAAACTCCCCACACGGGGCCGTGGTATCGCGACTTGGCGCAAGCACCCGTGAGACTGCTGTTTGTCTGAAGAGGTGGGTGTGCTCGCTTTTGGTTGACGGCATTGCTACTGGGTCCCTCATAGTACAATGTAGTGTCTCTGGCGGTGGTGGTGCGCACCCAACGTCAGACACACCGTTGTAACATGAGGGGCCCTGGGGCGGTCCCGCCGGCCTCAAGAGAGTTCCCCCCTACCCCAGCTCAAAATGTGCTCTACCACGTGCAAAATTATGTCGCACAGCTCCACCAATCTTTAGTCTATTCGCTGACATCATTCAATGTCTGGCACTGACAATACAAATTTGTAGACATCTATGATGCAACTTAAAGTAGTCTGTGTCTGTGTCCTATATTGGCACCATTAAATAGTTACTGCCAAATTACTATGTCAGAAACTCAGTAGATGAGCCCACCCCTGTACCTAAGTATGCCACCTTTTTTTTTTGTTTTGGTTGTTTTGCGAGACATTAACATCTATTTATATTTTGGGAGTACTGGGACAGACACTCCTTGCACTACTCCTCCACTCACCACCAAGCTGCCTGTGTATCCATGTAACCGCTGTAAAACTGCCATGAGCCTATTGTTTGTTATTTTAGGCCTTTGATAGCCTGTCTGCGGTCCCTACTTTAAATACTCCTCCACTGACCACCAAGCTGCCTGCCCGTGTATCCATGTAACCGCTGTGAAACTGCCATGAGCCTATTGTTTGTTATGTTAGGCCTTTGATAGCCTGTCTGCGGTCCCTACTTTAAATACTCCTCCACTGACCAGACCACTGCTGCCCGTGTACCCCTGGAACCAATTATAAAGTGCCTACAGCCAGCCCATTTTCTTATGTTAGGCCTTTGAAGCCTGTCTGCGGTCCCTACTTTAAATACTCCTCCACTGACCAGACCACTGCTGCCCGTGTACCCCTGGAACCAATTATAAAGTGCCTACAGCCAGCCCATTTTCTTATGTTAGGCCTTTGAAGCCTGTCTGCGGTCCCTACTTTAAATACTCCTCCACTCACCACCACCAAGCTGCCTGCCCGTGTATCCATGTAACCGCTGTGAAACTGCCATGAGCCTATTGTTTGTTATTTTAGGCCTTTGATAGCCTGTCTGCGGTCCCTACTTTAAATACTCCTCCACTCACCACCAAGCTGCCTGTGTATCCATGTAACCGCTGTAAAACTGCCATGAGCCTATTGTTTGTTATTTTAGGCCTTTGATAGCCTGTCTGCGGTCCCTACTTTAAATACTCCTCCACTGACCAGACCACTGCTGCCCGTGTACCCCTGGAACCAATTATAAAGTGCCTACAGCCAGCCCATTTTCTTATGTTAGGCCTTTGAAGCCTGTCTGCGGTCCCTACTTTAAATACTCCTCCACTGACCAGACCACTGCTGCCCGTGTACCCCTGGAACCAATTATAAAGTGCCTACAGCCAGCCCATTTTCTTATGTTAGGCCTTTGAAGCCTGTCTGCGGTCCCTACTTTAAATACTCCTCCACTCACCACCACCAAGCTGCCTGCCCGTGTATCCATGTAACCGCTGTGAAACTGCCATGAGCCTATTGTTTGTTATTTTAGGCCTTTGATAGCCTGTCTGCGGTCCCTACTTTAAATACTCCTCCACTCACCACCAAGCTGCCTGTGTATCCATGTAACCGCTGTAAAACTGCCATGAGCCTATTGTTTGTTATTTTAGGCCTTTGATAGCCTGTCTGCGGTCCCTACTTTAAATACTCCTCCACTGACCACCAAGCTGCCTGCCCGTGTATCCATGTAACCGCTGTGAAACTGCCATGAGCCTATTGTTTGTTATGTTAGGCCTTTGATAGCCTGTCTGCGGTCCCTACTTTAAATACTCCTCCACTGACCAGACCACTGCTGCCCGTGTACCCCTGGAACCAATTATAAAGTGCCTACAGCCAGCCCATTTTCTTATGTTAGGCCTTTGAAGCCTGTCTGCGGTCCCTACTTTAAATACTCCTCCACTGACCAGACCACTGCTGCCCGTGTACCCCTGGAACCAATTATAAAGTGCCTACAGCCAGCCCATTTTCTTATGTTAGGCCTTTGAAGCCTGTCTGCGGTCCCTACTTTAAATACTCCTCCACTCACCACCACCAAGCTGCCTGCCCGTGTATCCATGTAACCGCTGTGAAACTGCCATGAGCCTATTGTTTGTTATTTTAGGCCTTTGATAGCCTGTCTGCGGTCCCTACTTTAAATACTCCTCCACTCACCACCAAGCTGCCTGTGTATCCATGTAACCGCTGTAAAACTGCCATGAGCCTATTGTTTGTTATTTTAGGCCTTTGATAGCCTGTCTGCGGTCCCTACTTTAAATACTCCTCCACTGACCAGACCACTGCTGCCCGTGTACCCCTGGAACCAATTATAAAGTGCCTACAGCCAGCCCATTTTCTTATGTTAGGCCTTTGAAGCCTGTCTGCGGTCCCTACTTTAAATACTCCTCCACTGACCAGACCACTGCTGCCCGTGTACCCCTGGAACCAATTATAAAGTGCCTACAGCCAGCCCATTTTCTTATGTTAGGCCTTTGAAGCCTGTCTGCGGTCCCTACTTTAAATACTCCTCCACTGACCAGACCACTGCTGCCCGTGTACCCCTGGAACCAATTATAAAGTGCCTACAGCCAGCCCATTTTCTTATGTTAGGCCTTTGAAGCCTGTCTGCGGTCCCTACTTTAAATACTCCTCCACTCACCACCACCAAGCTGCCTGCCCGTGTATCCATGTAACCGCTGTGAAACTGCCATGAGCCTATTGTTTGTTATTTTAGGCCTTTGATAGCCTGTCTGCGGTCCCTACTTTAAATACTCCTCCACTCACCACCAAGCTGCCTGTGTATCCATGTAACCGCTGTAAAACTGCCATGAGCCTATTGTTTGTTATTTTAGGCCTTTGATAGCCTGTCTGCGGTCCCTACTTTAAATACTCCTCCACTGACCAGACCACTGCTGCCCGTGTACCCCTGGAACCAATTATAAAGTGCCTACAGCCAGCCCATTTTCTTATGTTAGGCCTTTGAAGCCTGTCTGCGGTCCCTACTTTAAATACTCCTCCACTGACCAGACCACTGCTGCCCGTGTACCCCTGGAACCAATTATAAAGTGCCTACAGCCAGCCCATTTTCTTATGTTAGGCCTTTGAAGCCTGTCTGCGGTCCCTACTTTAAATACTCCTCCACTCACCACCACCAAGCTGCCTGCCCGTGTATCCATGTAACCGCTGTGAAACTGCCATGAGCCTATTGTTTGTTATTTTAGGCCTTTGATAGCCTGTCTGCGGTCCCTACTTTAAATACTCCTCCACTCACCACCAAGCTGCCTGTGTATCCATGTAACCGCTGTAAAACTGCCATGAGCCTATTGTTTGTTATTTTAGGCCTTTGATAGCCTGTCTGCGGTCCCTACTTTAAATACTCCTCCACTGACCACCAAGCTGCCTGCCCGTGTATCCATGTAACCGCTGTGAAACTGCCATGAGCCTACTGTTTGTTATGTTAGGCCTTTGATAGCCTGTCTGCGGTCCCTACTTTAAATACTCCTCCACTGACCAGACCACTGCTGCCCGTGTACCCCTGGAACCAATTATAAAGTGCCTACAGCCAGCCCATTTTCTTATGTTAGGCCTTTGAAGCCTGTCTGCGGTCCCTACTTTAAATACTCCTCCACTGACCAGACCACTGCTGCCCGTGTACCCCTGGAACCAATTATAAAGTGCCTACAGCCAGCCCATTTTCTTATGTTAGGCCTTTGAAGCCTGTCTGCGGTCCCTACTTTAAATACTCCTCCACTGACCAGACCACTGCTGCCCGTGTACCCCTGGAACCAATTATAAAGTGCCTACAGCCAGCCCATTTTCTTATGTTAGGCCTTTGAAGCCTGTCTGCGGTCCCTACTTTAAATACTCCTCCACTCACCACCACCAAGCTGCCTGCCCGTGTATCCATGTAACCGCTGTGAAACTGCCATGAGCCTATTGTTTGTTATTTTAGGCCTTTGATAGCCTGTCTGCGGCCCCTACTTGCAATACTCCTCCACTGACCACAATGCTGCCTGGAGTGCCTGCCTGTGTATCCATGTAACCGATGTAAAACTGCCATGACTGCCTACTGTTTGTTATTTTAGGCCTTTGATAGCCTGTCTGCAGCCCCTACTTGCAATACTCCTCCACTGACCACACCAATGCTGCCCGTGTACCCCTGGAACCTATTTAAAAGTTCATAGAGCCTAGTTATATATTTTATTTACTATTAATAAGGCCATGATGGACTACGCTGTACCACGCTACAAGCTAACCAGTCGACACTTCTTTTGCGAGAAAAGCCATCCCAACCCTCCACCAGCATGTAGAAGACCGCATTGTCCATGCACTCTGGCAATCTGTGAGTACAAAGGTGCACCTGACAACAGACGCATGGACCTGTAGGCATGGCCACGGAAGATTACGTGTCCATTACGGCGCAATGGGTTAATGTGGTGGATGCATGGTCCACAGGGGACAGCCTACTAAGTCTGTCTGCAGTCCCTAATTCAAATTGTCCTCCACTGTCTAAATCGGAACTTCCACCTTCTGGCTTTCGGCCTATAGTATCAGAAATTAAACTGCATTTGGCCTTCAACTTTGGTTAGGGCCTACTAACGGCTTCTGCCCCTCCCTGGTGTTGTCCTCAACTAAATAAAGCTGAGCTTCAACCTTCCGGCTCTCATTATGTGGTTTTAAAAAAAAAAATGGTGGTTAGGGCCTACTAACGGCTTCTGCCCCTCCCTGGTGTTGTCCTCAACTAAATAAAGCTGAGCTTCAACCTTCCGGCTCTCATTAAGTGGTTTTAAAAAAAAAATGGTGGTTAGGGCCTACTAACGGCTTCTGCCCCTCCCTGGTGTTGTCCTCAACTAAATAAAGCTGAGCTTCAACCTTCCGGCTCTCATTAAGTGGTTTTAAAACAAAAATGGTGGTTAGGGCCTACTAACGGCTTCTGCCCCTCCCTGGTGTTGTCCTCAACTAAATAAAGCTGAGCTTCAACCTTCCGGCTCTCATTAAGTGGTTTTAAAACAAAAATGGTGGTTAGGGCCTACTAACGGCTTCTGCCCCTCCCTGGTGTTGTCCTCAACTAAATAAAGCTGAGCTTCAACCTTCCGGCTCTCATTATGTGGTTTTAAAAAAAAAAATGGTGGTTAGGGCCTACTAACGGCTTCTGCCCCTCCCTGGTGTTGTCCTCAACTAAATAAAGCTGAGCTTCAACCTTCCGGCTCTCATTATGTGGTTTTAAAACAAAAATGGTGGTTAGGGCCTACTAACGGCTTCTGCCCCTCCCTGGTGTTGTCCTCAACTAAATAAAGCTGAGCTTCAACCTTCCGGCTCTCATTAAGTGGTTTTAAAACAAAAATGGTGGTTAGGGCCTACTAACGGCTTCTGCCCCTCCCTGGTGTTGTCCTCAACTAAATAAAGCTGAGCTTCAACCTTCCGGCTCTCATTAAGTGGTTTTAAAACAAAAATGGTGGTTAGGGCCTACTAACGGCTTCTGCCCCTCCCTGGTGTTGTCCTCAACTAAATAAAGCTGAGCTTCAACCTTCCGGCTCTCATTATGTGGTTTTAAAAAAAAAAATGGTGGTTAGGGCCTACTAACGGCTTCTGCCCCTCCCTGGTGTTGTCCTCAACTAAATAAAGCTGAGCTTCAACCTTCCGGCTCTCATTAAGTGGTTTTAAAACAAAAATGGTGGTTAGGGCCTACTAACGGCTTCTGCCCCTCCCTGGTGTTGTCCTCAACTAAATAAAGCTGAGCTTCAACCTTCCGGCTCTCATTATGTGGTTTTAAAAAAAAAAATGGTGGTTAGGGCCTACTAACGGCTTCTGCCCCTCCCTGGTGTTGTCCTCAACTAAATAAAGCTGAGCTTCAACCTTCCGGCTCTCATTAAGTGGTTTTAAAACAAAAATGGTGGTTAGGGCCTACTAACGGCTTCTGCCCCTCCCTGGTGTTGTCCTCAACTAAATAAAGCTGAGCTTCAACCTTCCGGCTCTCATTATGTGGTTTTAAAAAAAAAAATGGTGGTTAGGGCCTACTAACGGCTTCTGCCCCTCCCTGGTGTTGTCCTCAACTAAATAAAGCTGAGCTTCAACCTTCCGGCTCTCATTAAGTGGTTTTAAAACAAAAATGGTGGTTAGGGCCTACTAACGGCTTCTGCCCCTCCCTGGTGTTGTCCTCAACTAAATAAAGCTGAGCTTCAACCTTCCGGCTCTCATTAAGTGGTTTTAAAACAAAAATGGTGGTTAGGGCCTACTAACGGCTTCTGCCCCTCCCTGGTGTTGTCCTCAACTAAATAAAGCTGAGCTTCAACCTTCCGGCTCTCATTAAGTGGTTTTAAAACAAAAATGGTGGTTAGGGCCTACTAACGGCTTCTGCCCCTCCCTGGTGTTGTCCTCAACTAAATAAAGCTGAGCTTCAACCTTCCGGCTCTCATTATGTGGTTTTAAAAAAAAAAATGGTGGTTAGGGCCTACTAACGGCTTCTGCCCCTCCCTGGTGTTGTCCTCAACTAAATAAAGCTGAGCTTCAACCTTCCGGCTCTCATTAAGTGGTTTTAAAACAAAAATGGTGGTTAGGGCCTACTAACGGCTTCTGCCCCTCCCTGGTGTTGTCCTCAACTAAATAAAGCTGAGCTTCAACCTTCCGGCTCTCATTAAGTGGTTTTAAAACAAAAATGGTGGTTAGGGCCTACTAACGGCTTCTGCCCCTCCCTGGTGTTGCCCTCAACTAAATAAAGCTGAGCTTCAACCTTCTGCTCCAAATTACCATTTTAAAAAATGCAATAGGCTTTTCCGGCCTACTAAAGGTGTCTGCCACTCCCTGGTGTTGTCCTCAACTGAACAAAGCTGAGCTTCCACATTCTGGCTTTCGCCCTATACTATCAGATATTAAACTGCATTTGGCCTACTAGTGTGGTTAGGCCCTTGAAACAGTGTCTGCTGCTCTTGGGTTTGCTACTCCACTGAACAAAGCAATGCCGCCTGTTTAGTCCTGTTACCAATTTTGAACTGCATGTAGCCTACTTTATTCTTTGGCCCTATATCTGTTTCCTCCTCATCCTGCCCATTGCCCAGCCACTGCTAAATGAGTCTGCTGGTACATTGACCTAGACCACTACATTCCCCTTGTACTCTACACAGCCAGAATCTGTCCCTGCTGAAAGTAAGGTTCCCCTTCCCGCATGTTATACCACCTTACACAGGGACAAAGAGGAAGGTGCAGATGAAAGTGCAGGTTCCTTCATCAGGTGGGGGGGCATACTCGTTGGCGACGTCACTGGCACAGGGCCCCTCAGAGTACGCAAAAGTGTCGCTGCTGGTGGGAGGCGCCCCCGCCATGCAAACACACCGCCGTACTTTGAGGGGCCCTGTGCCAGTGGCAATGCGAACGAGTGGGCCCCCCCCCTGCTTGCTCAGGATCACAGCACTTGCAACTTTTAAATACTTACCTTTCCCTGCAACACCGCCGTGACGTAGTCCGCATTTCCTGGGCCCACGAAAAACTTGAGCCGGCCCTACTCCCCCCACAACTTTTGCCAAATGACCCCCAATTCCCTATGCCCAACTATTATTATAAAGTTAATTAAGATTGACAAGCTTCAGAAACAAGAATGGATGTTTTTGGCATTAAAATGGGCACTGTAGGTGTTTTCCTGGCCTCCACTCACTGCCGACTATGCTTCCCCATTGACTTGCATTGGGTTTCGTGTTTCGGTCGATCCCCGACTTTTAGCGATAATCGGCCGACTGCACTCGACTCGACTCTGGACAAAATCGGGTTTCCCAAAACCCTACTCGATCTTAAAAAAATGAAAGTCGCTCAACCCTACTACAACCAACGTAGGTACGCTCCCTGGCTATCTCTAGTTGCGTTTGTCAGGCGTAGGGCAGCGGTCAGCCCAGGTTCCATCACCCTAGAGCTCGTCCGATATTTGTTATACTTCGCTTGTCCTGTGCTATCCCTCGCCATTGGGGATTCATGACAGTATAGCCGGCCAACAAAGTGTTAATTGTTTGGGCTGAAGCAGGAGAAAAAGAAGTGTTCAGGGAAATTTTTTTTTTTTTTCCTTCAGAGTTTTGCTGCCTAGCCCTTAATTGCTGTCTAGCTGCTTCTTACCTCCTCTTAACCCTTGAATGGCTCTGATCTTAGCTGTTTATCATGGATGTCCAGAGTTTGGCTTCACGCCTGAGTAATCTCGCAGCAAAGGTTCAAAACATACAGGATTTCGTGGTTCACACTCCCATGTCTGAACCTAGAATTCCTATTCCAGAGTTTTTTTCTGGAGATAGATCTACCTTCCTGAATTTCAGGAACAATTGTAAATTGTTTCTCTCTTTGAAATCTCGCTCCTCTGGAGACCCTGCTCAACAGGTCAAGATTGTTATATCGTTCCTACGGGGCGACCCTCAGAATTGGGCATTTGCATTGGCACCAGGGGATCCTGCATTGCTCAGTGTGGATGCGTTTTTTCTGGCATTGGGATTGCTCTATGAGGAACCTAACTTAGAGATTCAGGCTGAAAAGGCTTTATTAGCCCTCTCTCAGGGGCATGATGAAGCGGAAATTTATTGTCAGAAATTTCGGAAATGGTCGGTGCTTACTCAGTGGAATGAGTGCGCCCTGGCTGCAAACTTCAGAAATGGTCTTTCTGAGGCCATTAAGGATATTATGGTGGGGTTCCCTGCGCCTACAGGTCTGAATGAGTCTATGGCTATGGCCATTCAGATTGATCGGCGTTTACGGGAGCGCAAACCCGTGCACCAGTTGGCGGTGTCTTCTGAACAGGCACCTGAGACTATGCAATGTGATAGAATTCAGTCCAGAAGTGAACGGCAAAATTATAGGCGGAAAAATGGTTTGTGTTTTTATTGTGGTGATTCAGCTCATGTTATATCAGCATGCTCTAAACGCACAAAAAGGGTTGATAAATCTTTTGCCATTGATACTCTGCAGTCTAAGTTCATTTTGTCTGTGACTCTGATTTTTTCACTGTCTTCCATTTCCGTCGATGCCTATGTGGATTCAGGCGCTGCCCTGAGTCTTATGGATTGGTCATTTGCTAAACGCTGCGGTTTTAGTCTAGAGCCTCTGAAAGTTCCTATTCCTCTGAAGGGAATTGATTCTACACCATTGGCTATGAATAAACCGCAGTATTGGACACAAGTGACCATGCGCATGACTCCCGTTCATCAGGAGGTGATTCGCTTCCTTGTACTGTATAATTTACATGATGTACTAGTGCTTGGTCTGCCATGGTTACAAACTCATAATCCTGTCCTGGACTGGAAAACAATGTCTGTGCTAAGCTGGGGATGTCAGGGGGTTCATGATGATGCACCTCCGATTTCTATCGCTTCATCTACTCCTTCGGAGATCCCTGTGTTTTTGTCGGATTATAGGGATGTTTTTGAGGAGCCTAAGCTCAATTCGCTCCCTCCTCATAGAGAGTGTGACTGTGCGATAGAATTGATTCCTGGCAGTAAGTTCCCTAAGGGTCGTTTATTTAATCTGTCACTGCCAGAGCATACTGCTATGCGGAATTATATTAAGGAGTCCTTGGAAAAGGGACATATTCGTCCATCTTCGTCCCCTCTGGGAGCAGGTTTTTTTTTTCGTGGCAAAAAAAGATGGTTCCCTGAGGCCTTGTATAGATTATCGCCTTCTGAATAAGATTACAGTCAAATACCAGTATCCATTGCCTTTATTTACTGATTTGTTTGCTCGCATTAAGGGGGCTAGGTGGTTCACTAAAATAGATCTTCGTGGTGCGTATAATCTGGTGCGGATAAAACAGGGGGATGAGTGGAAAACCGCATTTAATACGCCTGAGGGCCATTTTGAGTATTTGGTAATGCCTTTTGGACTCTCCAATGCTCCGTCAGTCTTTCAGTCCTTTATGCACAATATTTTCCGTGAATATCTGGATAAGTTTATGATTGTGTATTTGGATGATATTTTGGTGTTTTCTGATGACTGGGAGTCTCATGTTCTACAGGTCAGGAAGGTGTTTCAGGTTTTGCGGGCCAATTCTCTGTTTGTGAAGGGCTCAAAGTGTCTCTTCGGAGTCCAGAAGATTTCTTTTCTGGGGTACATTTTTTCTCCTTCTACTATTGAGATGGATCCCGTTAAAGTTCAGGCTATTTGTGACTGGACACAGCCTACATCTGTTAAGAGCCTTCAGAAGTTCTTGGGGTTTGCTAATTTTTATCGTCGGTTCATTGCTAATTTTTCCAGTGTTGTTAAACCTTTGACTGATTTGACTAAAAAGGGTGCTGATGTTGCTGATTGGTCTCCTGCGGCCGTGGAGGCCTTTCGGGAACTTAAGCGCCGGTTTTCTTCTGCTCCTGTGTTGTGCCAACCTGATGTTTCACTTCCTTTTCAGGTGGAGGTTGATGCTTCCGAGATTGGAGCGGGGGCGGTTTTGTCACAGAGAAGTTCTAATGGCTCGGTGATGAAGCCATGTGCTTTCTTCTCTAGAAAATTCTCGCCCGCCGAGCGCAATTATGATGTGGGTAATCGGGAGCTTTTGGCCATGAAGTGGGCATTTGAGGAGTGGCGTCATTGGCTTGAGGGTGCTAAACATTGCGTGGTGGTCTTGACTGATCACAAGAATCTCATTTACCTTGAGTCTGCCAGGCGTTTGAATCCTAGACAGGCTCGTTGGTCGTTATTTTTTTCTCGTTTCAATTTTGTGGTTTCATACCTGCCAGGTTCAAAGAATGTGAAGGCGGATGCTCTTTCCAGGAGTTTTGTGCCTGACTCTCCTGGAGACACTGGGCCTGCTGGTATCCTTAGGGATGGGGTAATATTGTCCGCCGTATCCCCAGACTTGCGACGCGCATTGCAGGAGTTTCAGGTGGATAAACCGGATCGATGTCCACCAGAAAGACTGTTTGTTCCGGATGATTGGACCAGTAGAGTCATCTCCGAGGTCCATTCTTCTGTGTTGACTGGTCATCCTGGAATATTTGGTACAAGAGACTTGGTGGCCAGGTCTTTTTGGTGGCCTTCCTTGTCTAGGGATGTGCGTACCTTTGTGCAGTCTTGTGAAGTGTGTGCTCGAGCTAAGCCTTGCTGTTCACGGGCTAGTGGGTTGTTGTTGTCATTGCCCATCCCGAAGAGGCCTTGGACGCACATTTCCATGGATTTTATTTCTGATCTCCCGGTTTCACAGAAAATGTCCGTTATCTGGGTTGTGTGTGACCGTTTTTCTAAGATGGTTCATTTGGTGCCCTTGCTGTTGTGAATTTGGATTCTGGGCTCCCCCGGTGGCTACTGGTGGAATTGAACTGGTGTCTTCATCTTCTCTGTTCACCTGTTCCCATCAAGATGTGGGAGTCGCTATATAACCTTGCTGCTCTGTTAGTTGCTTGCCGGTCAACAATGTTATCAGAAGCCTCTCTGTGCTTGTTCCTGCTCCTAGACAACTACTAGATAAGTTGGACTCTTGTCCATGTTTGTTTTTGCATTTTTGTTCCAGTTCACAGCTGTAGTTTCGTTACTGTGTCTGGAAAGCTCTTGTGAACAGGAATTGCCACTCTGGTGTTATGAGTTAATGCCAGAGTTTTAAAGTAATTTCTGGATGGTGTTTTGATAGGGTTTTCAGCTGACCATGAAAGTGTCCTTTCTGTCTTCTGCTATGTAGTAAGTGGACCTCAAATTTGCTAAACCTATTTTCATACTACGTTTGTTATTTCATCTTTATTCACCGCCAATACATGTGGGGGGCCTCTGTCTCCTTTCGGGGTATTTCTCTAGAGGTGAGCTAGGACTGATATTTTCCTCTGCTAGCATTATTTAGTCCTCCGGCTGGTGCTGGGCATCTAGAATCAACGTAGGCATGCTACCCGGCCACTGCTAGTTGTGCGTTAGGTTTAGTTCATGGTCAGCTCAGTTCCCATCTTCCAAGAGCTAGTTCCTATATATGCTTATGCTATGTTCTCTTGCCATTGAGATCATGACAGTTTGACCGGCCCACTAAAGGGTTAAAATCCTTGGCTGAGAAAGGAGAGAAATAAGTAGTCTGCTGAAATTTTTTTTTTTTTCTCTCCTTCTAATCTTTGAATGGCTCTGTGTCCACCTGTTTGTAATGGATCTTCAGAGTGTAACTGCAGGTTTGAATAATCTCGCCACGAAGGTACAAAATTTGCAAGATTTTGTTTGTCATGCACCTGTATCTGAGCCGAGAATTCCTTTGCCGGAATTTTTCTCGGGGAATAGATCTGGGTTTCAGAATTTTCGAAATAATTGCAAATTATTTTTGTCCCTGAAATCTCGCTCTGCCGGAGACCCTGCACAGCAGGTCAGGATTGTGATTTCCTTGCTCCGGGGCGACCCTCAAGACTGGGCTTTTTCATTGACACCAGGGGATCCTGCGTTGCTCAATGTGGATGCGTTTTTTCTGGCCTTGGGGTTGCTTTATGACGAACCTCATTTGGAGCTTCAGGCAGAAAAAACTTTGATGTCCCTATCTCAGGGGCAAGATGAAGCGGAAATTTACTGCCAAAGATTCCGAAAATGGTCTGTGCTTACTCAGTGGAATGAGTGCGCCCTGGCGGCGACTTTCAGAGAGGGTCTCTCTGATGCCATTAAGGATGTTATGGTGGGGTTCCCTGTGCCTGCGGGTCTGAATGAGTCCATGACAATGGCTATTCAGATCGATAGGCGTTTGCGGGAGCGCAAACCAGTGCACCATCTGGCGGTGTCCACTGAGAAGTCGCCAGAGAGTATGCAGTGTGATAGAATTCTGTCCCGAAGCGAGCGGCAGAATTTTAGACGGAAAAATGGGTTGTGTTTCTATTGTGGTGATTCTACTCATGTTATATCAGCATGCTCTAAGCGCACTAAAAAGCTTGGTAAATCTGTTTCCATTTGCACCTTACCGTCTAAGTTTATTCTATCTGTGACCCTGATTTGCTCTTTGTCATCTATTACCATGGACGCCTATGTCGACTCTGGCGCCGCTTTGAGTCTTATGGATTGGTCCTTTGCCAAACGCTGTGGGTATGATTTAGAGCCTTTGGAGACTCCTATTCCTCTGAAGGGGATTGACTCCACCCCATTGGCTAATAAAAAACCACAATACTGGACACAAGTAACTATGCGTATTAATCCGGATCACCAGGAGATTATTCGCTTTCTGGTGCTGTATAATCTACATGATGATTTGGTGCTAGGATTGCCTTGGCTGCAATCTCACAACCCAGTCCTCGACTGGAGAGCTATGTCTGTGTTGAGCTGGGGATGTAAGGGGGCTCATGGGGATGTACCTGTGGTTTCCATTTCATCATCTATTCCCTCTGAAATTCCTGAGTTCCTGTCTGACTATCGTGACGTCTTTGAAGAATCCAAGCTTGGTTCGTTACCTCCGCACCGAGAGTGCGATTGTGCCATAGATTTAATCCCGGGTAGTAAATACCCAAAGGGTCGTTTATTTAATCTGTCTGTGCCTGAACATGCTGCTATGCGAGAATATATAAAGGAGTCCTTGGAAAAGGGACATATTCGTCCATCGTCATCTCCCTTAGGAGCCGGTTTTTTCTTTGTGTCAAAAAAAGACGGCTCTTTGAGACCATGTATTGATTATCGGCTTTTGAATAAAATCACTGTTAAATACCAATACCCATTGCCGTTGCTGACTGATTTGTTTGCTCGCATAAAGGGGGCCAAGTGGTTCTCTAAGATTGACCTTCGTGGGGCATATAATTTGGTGCGAATCAGGCAGGGGGATGAGTGGAAAACCGCATTTAATACGCCCGAGGGCCACTTTGAGTACTTAGTGATGCCTTTTGGTCTTTCAAATGCTCCGTCAGTTTTCCAGTCCTTTATGCATGATATTTTTCGTGATTATTTGGATAAATTTATGATTGTGTATCTGGATGATATTCTGATTTTTTCGGATGACTGGGACTCTCATGTCCAGCAAGTCAGGAGGGTTTTTCAGGTTTTGCGGTCTAATTCTTTGTGTGTGAAGGGTTCTAAGTGTGTTTTTGGGGTACAGAGGATTTCCTTTTTGGGATATATTTTTTCCCCCTCTTCCATTGAAATGGATCCTGTCAAGGTTCAAGCTATTTGTGATTGGACGCAGCCCTCTTCTCTTAAGAGTCTTCAGAAATTTTTGGGCTTTGCTAACTTTTATCGTCGATTTATTGCTGGTTTTTCGGATATTGCTAAGCCATTGACCGATTTGACTAAGAAGGGTGCTGATGTTGCTGATTGGTCCCCTGATGCTGTGGAGGCCTTTCGGGAGCTTAAGCGCCGTTTTTCCTCTGCCCCTGTGTTGCGTCAGCCTGATGTTGCTCTACCTTTTCAGGTTGAGGTCGACGCTTCTGAGATCGGAGCTGGGGCAGTGTTGTCGCAGAAAAGTTCTGACTGCTCCGTGATGAGGCCTTGTGCCTTCTTTTCCCGTAAATTTTCGCCCGCTGAGCGGAATTATGATGTTGGGAATCGGGAGCTTTTGGCCATGAAGTGGGCTTTTGAGGAGTGGCGCCATTGGCTTGAGGGGGCCAGACATCAGGTGGTGGTATTGACTGACCACAAAAATTTGATTTATCTTGAGACCGCCAGGCGCCTGAATCCTAGACAGGCGCGCTGGTCATTATTTTTCTCTCGGTTTAATTTTGTGGTGTCATACCTACCGGGTTCTAAGAATGTTAAGGCGGATGCCCTTTCTAGGAGTTTTGAGCCTGACTCGCCTGGTAACTCTGAGCCCACAGGTATCCTTAAGGATGGAGTGGTATTGTCAGCCGTTTCTCCAGACCTGCGGCGGGCCTTGCAGGAGTTTCAGGCGGATAGACCTGATCGTTGCCCACCTGATAAACTGTTTGTTCCTGATGATTGGACCAGTAGAGTCATCTCTGAGGTTCATTCTTCTGCGTTGGCAGGTCATCCTGGCATTTTTGGTACCAGGGATTTGGTGGCAAGGTCCTTCTGGTGGCCTTCCCTGTCACGAGATGTGCGAGGCTTTGTGCAGTCTTGTGACGTTTGTGCTCGGGCCAAGCCTTGTTGTTCTCGGGCTAGTGGATTATTGTTGCCCTTGCCTATTCCTAAGAGGCCTTGGACGCACATCTCGATGGATTTTATTTCAGATCTGCCTGTTTCTCAGAAGATGTCTGTCATCTGGGTGGTGTGTGACCGTTTCTCTAAGATGGTCCATTTGGTTCCTCTGCCCAAGTTGCCTTCTTCTTCCGAGTTGGTTCCTCTGTTTTTTCAAAATGTTGTTCGTTTGCATGGTATTCCTGAGAATATCGTTTCTGACAGAGGGACCCAATTCGTGTCTAGATTTTGGCGGGCATTCTGTGCTAGGATGGGCATAGATTTATCTTTTTCGTCCGCTTTCCATCCTCAGACGAATGGCCAGACCGAGCGGATTAATCAGACCCTGGAGACATATCTGAGGTGTTTTGTGTCTGCTGACCAGGATGATTGGGTTGCTTTTTTGCCATTGGCGGAGTTCGCTCTCAATAATCGGGCCAGCTCTGCCACTTTGGTGTCCCCGTTTTTCTGTAATTCGGGGTTTCATCCTCGATTTTCCTCTGGTCAGGTGGAATCTTTGGATTGTCCTGGAGTGGATGCTGTGGTGGAGAGATTGCATCAGATCTGGGGGCAGGTGGTGGACAATTTGAGGTTGTCCCAGGAGAAGACTCAGCTTATTGCCAACCGCCACCGTCGTGTTGGTCCTCGGCTTTGTGTTGGGGATTTGGTGTGGTTGTCTTCTCGTTTTGTCCCTATGAGGGTCTCTTCTCCTAAGTTTAAGCCTCGGTTCATCGGCCCGTATAAGATATTGGAGATTCTTAACCCTGTTTCCTTCCGTTTGGACCTCCCTGCATCCTTTTCTATTCATAACGTTTTTCATCGGTCATTGTTGCGCAGGTATGAGGTACCGGTTGTGCCTTCCGTTGAGCCTCCTGCTCCGGTGTTGGTTGAGGGTGAGTTGGAGTACGTTGTGGAGAAAATCTTGGACTCTCGTGTTTCCAGACGGAGACTCCAGTATCTGGTCAAGTGGAAGGGATACGGCCAGGAGGATAATTCTTGGGTGAATGCATCTGATGTTCATGCCTCTGATCTGGTTCGTGCCTTTCATAGGGCCCATCCTGATCGCCCTGGTGGTTCTGGTGAGGGTTCGGTGCCCCCTCCTTGAGGGGGGGGTACTGTTGTGAATTTGGATTCTGGGCTCCCCCGGTGGCTACTGGTGGAATTGAACTGGTGTCTTCATCTTCTCTGTTCACCTGTTCCCATCAAGATGTGGGAGTCGCTATATAACCTTGCTGCTCTGTTAGTTGCTTGCCGGTCAACAATGTTATCAGAAGCCTCTCTGTGCTTGTTCCTGCTCCTAGACAACTACTAGATAAGTTGGACTCTTGTCCATGTTTGTTTTTGCATTTTTGTTCCAGTTCACAGCTGTAGTTTCGTTACTGTGTCTGGAAAGCTCTTGTGAACAGGAATTGCCACTCTGGTGTTATGAGTTAATGCCAGAGTTTTAAAGTAATTTCTGGATGGTGTTTTGATAGGGTTTTCAGCTGACCATGAAAGTGTCCTTTCTGTCTTCTGCTATGTAGTAAGTGGACCTCAAATTTGCTAAACCTATTTTCATACTACGTTTGTTATTTCATCTTTATTCACCGCCAATACATGTGGGGGGCCTCTGTCTCCTTTCGGGGTATTTCTCTAGAGGTGAGCTAGGACTGATATTTTCCTCTGCTAGCATTATTTAGTCCTCCGGCTGGTGCTGGGCATCTAGAATCAACGTAGGCATGCTACCCGGCCACTGCTAGTTGTGCGTTAGGTTTAGTTCATGGTCAGCTCAGTTCCCATCTTCCAAGAGCTAGTTCCTATATATGCTTATGCTATGTTCTCTTGCCATTGAGATCATGACACCTTGCCTAAGTTGCCCTCCTCCTCTGAGTTGGTTCCTTTGTTTTTTCAGAACGTGGTTCGTTTGCATGGGATTCCGGAGAATATCGTTTCTGACAGGGGATCCCAGTTTGTGTCTAGATTTTGGCGGACGTTTTGTGCCAAGATGGGCATTGATTTGTCTTTCTCGTCTGCATTCCATCCTCAGACGAATGGCCAGACGGAGCGAACTAATCAGACCTTGGAAACTTATTTGAGGTGTTTTGTTTCGGCTGATCAGGATGACTGGGTTGCTTTTTTGCCACTGGACGAATTTGCTCTTAATAATCGGGCTAGTTCTGCCACGTTGGTCTCTCCTTTTTTTTGTAATTCGGGGTTTCATCCTCGTTTTTCCTCTGGTCAGGGGGAATCTTCGGATTGTCCTGGAGTGGACGTGGTGGTGGACAGGCTACATCAGATTTGGAATCAGGTGGTGGACAATTTGAAGTTATCTCAGGAGAAGACTCAGCAGTTTGCTAATCGCCGTCGCCGCGTGGGTCCCCGACTTCTTGTTGGGGACTTGGTGTGATTGTCTTCTCGTTTTGTCCCTATGAAGGTCTCTTCTCCTAAGTTCAAGCCTCGGTTCATCGGTCCTTATAGGATCTCGGAGATTCTTAACCCTGTATCTTTCCGTTTGGATCTCCCAGCATCGTTCGCTATTCATAATGTGTTCCATCGGTCGTTGTTGCGGAGGTATGAGGTGCCTGTTGTTCCTTCGGTCGAGCCTCCTGCTCCGGTGCTGGTGGAGGGAGAATTGGAGTATGTTGTTGAAAAGATCTTGGATTCTCGTATTTCCAGATGCAAACTCCAGTATTTGGTTAAGTGGAAGGGTTATGGTCAGGAGGATAATTCCTGGGTGGTCGCCTCCGATGTTCATGCGACTGATTTGGTCCGCGCCTTCCATAGAGCTCACCCTGATCGCCCTGGGGGTTCTCGTGAGGGTTCGGTGACCCCTCCTCAAGGGGGGAGTACTGTTGTGGATTTTGTTTGTGGGCTCCCTCTGGTGGTTACTGCTGGTACTGGGTGACTTTGGTGGGTTGCGGCCTTTGGTTTCCACCTGTCCATCAGTGGCTGGGTGTTTCCTATTTTACCTGGCCTTTCTGTCATTTCCCTTGCCGGCTATCAATGTGTTCAGATGTGCTCTGTTTGGTTCCTGCTACCTGCTCCCAGATCTTTCAGGATAAGCTAAGTGCTGATTTTCAGTTGTTTGGTTTTTGGTCCAGCTTGCTTAGAATGTCTCTATGCTAGCTGGTTGCTCTAGTGGACTGAGGTTCTCCCCATGTGCCATGAGTTGGCACATGGGTTCTTGTAATCTCAGGATGGTATTTTTGATTAGGGTTTTTTGCTGACCGCTCAGTCCCCTTTTGTATCATTCTGCTTTCTAGTTTTCAGCGGGCCTCTATTTGCTAAAGCTATATACATCATCTCTATGTGTGTGCCTTCCTCTCATTTCACCGTCAATACATGTGGGGGGCAACTATACCTTTGGGGTTAATTCCTCTGGAGGCAAGTGAGGTCTTTGTTTTCTCTGCAGTACTAGTTAGCTCTTAGGCTGGTGCGTGGCGTCTAGAACCAACGTAGGTACGCTCCCTGGCTATCTCTAGTTGCGTTTGTCAGGCGTAGGGCAGCGGTCAGCCCAGGTTCCATCACCCTAGAGCTCGTCCGATATTTGTTATACTTCGCTTGTCCTGTGCTATCCCTCGCCATTGGGGATTCATGACAGGGATAGTGCTAGAACCGCAGGATTGCTGGGCCTGCCAGGAGCTAGCACCGCATGGTAGCCAAAGCAGAGTAGCAGATGCTCAGCAGAAACACCGGTTACAAGACACTCAAAGTCACTGGGTGCAAGGCTCCAGACGCAGAGGGATTCCAGGAACATAACACAGCAGACACAGTTCAGACAGGGTCAGGTACAGGACAGGTACAGGATCAAGGATTCAGGCCTGGATATACCACCTCCAGGACAGGCGCCAGAACAGGACATAACAGGAATCAAGGCAAGGACTTTGGTACCAAAACATAGACAGGAGAGGTGCAGGAACACAAAACACACATAGCAAAGTTCAGGAGCTTTGTGAGTGGCTCAGGCCTTGCCCATAGGGCAGGGGAACTTTATATAGGAGCTGCCCCTTAGCAATTGGCTGGGGACAGAATTTCAAGCACACACACTAACCCTGATAATAGCAGGGGAGGTGTGGCCGCGCACGCCCTAAGCACAAACAGAAATCAATACAGCACAATCAGTGCAGGAACTGAGGCTCAGGGCACCTGGCAGCAGCTGCACGCCCAGACATAAGTGGAAATGCCTTCCACCAGCTGCAAATGACTTTGCAACCCGTGGACAGCTTCCACAGCGGCAACCAGGGACCGCACAAGCAGATGGTCATGCAGCAGAGCAAAGACCTAACCACCCATGTATGCAGCAGAGCAGGGAACTAAGCAGGCTGCATACAGGTAACAGCCAACAGTATCCCAGCTCAATTAGGGGGAAAGGAGCAAAGGATTAAAGCAAAGATATGCATTGTCACACCAAAAACCAGATGCAGACAGAACGGCGTGACACAACATTTTTGCACTTTCTTATTGCACGAAATAGCATTTTTTAGGAATAAAACTAACTTTATGAAATATGTAATGTATGCAAGTAAGGCTGCTTTCACACATCAGGTTTTTTGTTTTAGGCTAAATCCGGCAAATTTGCTAAAAAAGAGAGAGAGAGAGAGAGAGACTGACTGACTTCTGGCCATGCCCAATGTGTAAAAACGGATTCGGTAGCCGGAATCGTTCATTCACACATCCATTTGATGCGTTTATTGACGGAAACGTCCCTTCAGGCTTTTTCGTCGGACAGAAAAAACTTTGCAGGGGACGTTTTTTGTGTCGGCAAAAAAAAGTCTGAAGGGACGAATCCAGCACAAAACAGATGAAACGCATGTCCTTCAGGCACAATCCGGCGCTAATACAACTCTATGAGAAAAAAACGGATCCGGCGTGTAAAAAAAATGGATCTGTTTTTTTCCGGATTTGCCGGATTGTGCCTGAAACAAAAAACCTGATGTGTGAAAGCAGCCTTACACATACAATCCGCAACTAAAAAACGCTACAAAAATGCAGAAAAAAACACTATAAAAAAGAAGCAAAACTTGCACTTTCAATGCGAGCAGCTTTTGGTTGCAGAAAAAGATGCTGCAAGTGAACACAGGCCTAAACATTTTACCTAACTTTTTTTACTCTTTTCTTCTTTTCCATCTTCTTCACTTTCTTTCCCTATGTCACTTCTTCCACTCTCTTTTTTCCCCTTCTTCACTTTTCTACCTCATTTTTCACATTCTTCTTAATGTTGGTCAAATTCTCATTCTTTGTCTTTAGAATGACTATTTCTTTTATGCTTTCCTCATAACCACCTTCATCTTTTACTTCTTTTTCACTTTTATTTTTTTGACCTACTTTTTCACTTTCTTTTCTAATCTTCTTCACCTTCTTACCTTTCTCTACTTGGTCATCGCCTTAAACTTCCCTTTGCCCTTCTTCACCTTCATCTTTTTTTATATTTTACTTCCTTATTTACTTCCTTTCTTTTCTTTCATTTGGTAAATTTTGACAACATTTTGACACAATCTTTTACTTGAACCAAATCCTTGATTACTTACTTTATACCATTGTTCTTTAATAAAAACTAGTGCCTGTTAATAGTCCTGGTGCATTTTTAGGCAATCCAAAGCCACATCACATACACACTCACACTTCCATTAATACTAGGATACAGTAAGAATGAATCCATGAATGTCCATACAATTATAGAAACAGCAGGGAATGTGACTGACAGCCTCAGACGGCAGAATTTACTGCACAAAGGACAGTCAGCCAAATATCCATAAGAGCTTGGCAGGATAAAGCTTATAAATATCCAGCATATTTTCCATCTGTAAAATTAATACGGTATTATGTATAAATACCACACCATAAGCAAAGAGTTTAATAGCAGTTCACAATAATGTTATAATAAAGTGTAAATCTAATTAATGAGAAATTCTTTATACACAACAATGAATTGCACTCCGCCCGTATGAAAAATCAGTAAAATTGTGAACCAATATACATATGGTATAAAAAATGGAACAATAACCATAATAGACTTATTCACTTAATCTAAATGTGATGTCCACATGTGTACTAATAGGTAAGGGTAACCATATATCCACTCTGTATAAGCCAATGGACTAACGCCTCACAAGTCATAGTAAATGAATATCCTTCTAGAACATAGAGAGATCTCTCAAAAAACGGCAAATGACCGCAAAAATACAGGACAAAAAAAGGAAGAAGAAAAAAGGAAAAACAAAATGATAAAATGCTGGGCGCACAAAAAGGGTTATGACACCCAAAATACTCTAGGAAGCTGCCCCGGCCGGTAGCAAAGCTTCAGTAAATGAGGTGTAGCAACGTATGACAGCTGGGTTAACCGGGTCGGAAACCCGCTGTACGTGCCACCTATTACCTTAGATGGAGCTCGTGTGTTGCCGCTGTCCTTTCCTCGCTGTGTCCTCGGTAGAGGATTTCCTGGATCCTGAGTAGGTGGTGTGGTCACGGCTTCTGTGGCGTTCACTGCTTCCTGGCGGTATCGCTCTCCGGAGCAGGACCTGCCGTGACGTCACCAATCACGTGAAGAGAAGAAGAATAGTTTGCAAACTGAACGTTCAGGAGATACGGGTCGCCGCATGGGCCAAAGTCCTACGCGTTTCGGAAAGAACGCTTTCCTTCATCAGGGATGGCCATAGGTGACCCGTAGAGCATTTTATACAAAAAAGAAAAGGTCAGGTGATATTGCAAAAACCCGAAAAGTTCTAACTCACTATTTAAACCCTTAGGAATGAGAGTGTCCAGAACAAATATCCACTTGCTCTCTGCTCTGGACAGGGTGGCAATAAAGTTCCCTTTTCTCCAGGGTACTGATATTTTTTCTAACCCCGTAATTTCCATGGAATTAAGGTCACCATTATGTTCTACCACAAAATGTTTTGACAGAGGGTGGCCCATGAATTTCTTCTTTATGTTGCCCATATGCTCATTTATCCTTACTTTAAGTGGGCGTTTGGTACGGCCTACTTATAATTTATCACAAGGGCATTTAATGACATATATCACCCCTTCAGTATTGCAGGAGATAAAATGCTGAATATTATATTTTTTGCCGTGATTAACCACTGTACTTTGTTTTTTGGTGTTTGTTTTCTTACACATATTGCATTTGCGGCAGGGAAAGAAGCCTTTGGTGGCTGTAGTGATACGGTTTTGTGTATCGCATACATAGCGGTGCTGAGTTGTTGGTGCAACAAAATTGCCAAGATTACGGGCTTTTTTAAAATTAAATCTTTTAAGAAAGCCCGTAATCTTGGCAATTTTGTTGCACCAACAACTCAGCACCGCTATGTATGCGATACACAAAACCGTATCACTACAGCCACCAAAGGCTTCTTTCCCTGCCGCAAATGCAATATGTGTAAGAAAACAAACACCAAAAAATAAAGTACAGTGGTTAATCACGGCAAAAAATATAATATTCAGCATTTTATCTCCTGCAATACTGAAAGGGTGATATATGTCATTAAATGCCCTTGTGATAAATTATAAGTAGGCCGTACCAAACGCCCACTTAAAGTAAGGATAAATGAGCATATGGGCAACATAAAGAAGAAATTCATGGGCCACCCTCTGTCAAAACATTTTGTGGTAGAACATAATGGTGACCTTAATTCCATGGAAATTACGGGGTTAGAAAAAATATCAGTACCCTGGAGAAAAGGGAACTTTATTGCCACCATGTCCAGAGCAGAGAGCAAGTGGATATTTGTTCTGGACACTCTCATTCCTAAGGGTTTAAATAGTGAGTTAGAACTTTTCGGGTTTTTGTAATATCACCTGACCTTTTCTTTTTTGTATAAAATGTTCTACGGGTCACCTATGGCCATCCCTGATGAAGGAAAGCGTTCTTTCCGAAACGCGTAGGACTTTGGCCCATGCGGCGACCCGTATCTCCTGAACGTTCAGTTTGCAAACTATTCTTCTTCTCTTCACGTGATTGGTGACGTCACGGCAGGTCCTGCTCCGGAGAGCGATACCGCCAGGAAGCAGTGAACGCCACAGTAGCCGTGACCACACCACCTACTCAGGATCCAGGAAATCCTCTACCGAGGACACAGCGAGGAAAGGACAGCGGCAACACACGAGCTCCATCTAAGGTAATAGGTGGCACGTACAGTGGGTTTCCGACACGGTTAACCCAGCTGTCATACGTTGCTACACCTCATTTACTGAAGCTCTGCTACCGGCCGGGGCAGCTTCCTAGAGTATTTTGGGTGTCATAACCCTTTTTGTGCGCCCAGCATTTTATCATTTTGTTTTTCCTTTTTTCTTCTTCCTGTTTTTGTCCTGTATTTTTGCGGTCATTTGCCGTTTTTTGAGAGATCTCTCTATGTTCTACAAGGATATTCATTTACTATGACTTGTGAGGCGTTAGTCCATTGGCTTATACAGAGTGGATATATGGTTACCCTTACCTATTAGTACACATGTGGACATCACATTTAGATTAAGTGAATAAGTCTATTATGGTTATTGTTCCATTTTTTATATCATATGTATATTGGTTCACAATTTTACTGATTTTTCATACGGGCGGAGTGCAATTCATTGTTGTGTATAAAGAATTTCTCATCTTCTTTTAGTAAAAACAAATAATATTATTCCTACTTGGTTTTCTGCGCAGGTTCACTTATTTATTAGTATTAATTTAAGACTTTGTCTTCTAACCACATTGTGGTGGTGGTTTAAATCTGCAGCATTACACCGAAGCTGGTCACTAAGCGCCACTGTAAATTTATATATCTATAAATCTAATTAATGACTGCTTTATCAACTATTGTATTACAAAGGATAACGAGAACTAGAGCAACCATACTGGTCCTATGTACAAGCATATAACTATTATAATACTGCTCCTATGTACAAGAATATAACTACTATAATACTGCTCCTATGTACAAGAATATAACTACTATAATACTGCTCCTATGTACAAGAATATAACTACTATAACACTGCCCCCTATGTACAGGAATATAACTACTATAATACTGCCCCTATGTACAAGAATATAACTACTATAATACTGCTCCTGTGTACAAGAATATAACTTCTATTATACTGCTCCTATGTACAAGAATATAACTACTATAATACTGTCCCTATGTACAAGAATATAACTACTATAATACTGCCCCCTATGTGCAAGAATATAACTACTATAATACTGCTCCTATGTACAAGAATATAACTACTATAATACTGCTCCTATATACAAGAATATAACTATTATAATACTGCCTCCTAGCTGTGAGGTTGTGTGTTTGTAGCTCTCCTAATGTCTGGAGCAAGCCCAGGGAGGGGCCACCCTGGGCGGGGAAACTCCCCAAGCAAGGCCCAGGCTTCCAGGCCTAGACTTGGAAGAAACTCCAAAGCTCTTTCTAATGAGGATAAAGATCCCAAAGTGATTTCTGAGGGAAAGAAAGCAAAGAATGAAAGTGATAACAGCAGCAAGAAAGTGAGTAAAGTAACGGAACAAGGAAAAGCCATGGTTGTAGGCAAGAAAGTTCCAGTTAGGCAGTTGTCCAGCCAAGGCAAGCAGAGTGAAGTGCGATTAGGAGAAATCCAAAAGAAATCTACTGGTGAGACGCTGAATGGAGGAAAGCAGCCTGAAGCTCAGGAGATGCCATCACCAGCCTCAGGTGTGCAGCTCACTCCCAACAGGCAGTGGAGAACTTCACTGGAGAGACAGATACTCCAGGAGAAACATGTGGTGACCAGCATGGCGAGCTCTGGACACACAAGGTCGCAGTCAGGTGGCAGCAGTACAAGTGCTGTGGAGCCTGGAGCCACGAAATCAGCGGTGGTAAAAATCAAGGAGACATCTGGTCCCATGAAGCCGGAGACATTGCTGATAGCAGGATCCCAGAAGGAGATGCCATGTGCACCTGAGCTGCAGCTTGCAGAGGAGATCCCAGGACTGGTCCAGACGCTCGGTGAGTTACACCAGCAGAAAAGCCTGCTACAGAAGCAGATAGACGCTCTCTATGAGGTAAAGGCTGCTAACACCGGGGATCACACCGTGTGTGACCAGAGTCTGAACTGGGTGTATGGCTGGCAAAAGTGGTGGGGGACATAGACTGTGTCCTAGAGAAGATGGGGCCCCTGGCGGAGACTTACAGGAACCAGGAACTGTTTATGTCACACAAGCACAACTCTGCAGATTCCAGGTCAGACATTGTCCCAGGTGAACCCCAGAAGCAGGTACGGCCAGTGCTGCAGCCCGCAAGCTTCTGTTTCCAGAAGGGTCAAATATTGCACCAGCAGCCTGTGGCAGATCCCAAGCTGCAGCATGTAGAGCAGATTCCAGCAGAGGTACCACAAGTCTCAGGATCTCCAGCGCAGCAGCCTGCTGCAGATTCAGTGCACATTTCAGCAGAGGGACTACAAGTCTCAGAATGCCAAGCACAACAGTTGGGCAGTGGACATGTGCTGATAGTTACTGATGGTGCCCAGCAGGGCTTTGATGCTGGGGATAACCGTGCTGTATCTGAGGGGTCAGGGGCTTGGGGGAGCACAGTATCTTTGGACGCTGTACAATCTAATAATGACATTAATGTTGATGATAACAGTGTGCATGATAATGTCTGTGATTTCCCCCCTTTAATTCCGAGCACACAAGGTGTGGCAGCCCCCCCTGCTGCAGAACCTCACCCTAGTGTGACCCCGCAGGTTCCCCCCAGTAATGCCTGGAGCCGTGGTGCTCCGTCCTTCACCTCTGGTGCCAACTATACCGGCCAGGCGTTTAAACAGAGAAACGTGGTGCGTTTCTGGCACAGAGGTGCCAAGGAGGACCTGCCGGACAGGAGGTTTGTGGTCAGGGAGCTCCTCTGCCGCCAAATGGGGTTCGCGCCAGTCAGCATCTTGGCAGTGATTAATCTTCCAGACAGGGAGGGCTATGATGTCAGCTTTAAGCTCATGACTGACCTGGACAGATTCTGGTCTAACTTCCCCAAGTTTAGAGACACTGAGGGCTGGAGTAAGTTCAGCTTTATTCCCATTTCTAAGCCAGACACGGTTACCGTAAATGTGATCTTCTGGAATGAGTCTGTTCCCCCGCAGGACATTGTAGTGTGTGGCTCCGGAGGCATTGTGACATGGTCTCTGACCTCACCAAAAGCAGAGACCGTGATGGTATCTGGATGGGAGGGTGGAGGGTCTTGGTAAAACTGCGCCAGTGTAATAATATCACTGCCCACTTACCCAACTCCTTCTTTATTGGGAGGGAGAGGGGTGTGTGTTTCTACCCCAGGCAGCCCCGTAAGTGCTTTAAATGTGGTGGGAAAGGTCACCTGGCAAATATCTGTACTGTGGTGAAGTGCAGCCTGTGCGGGGAAGTAGGCCATGTAGCTGCAGACTGCCAGAACATCAGGTGCAACCTCTGTGGGAAGATCGGCCACCCTCACAGGGACTGTCCAGATGCCTGGCATAATATCTGTAGGGACTTTCCTGATGAGGATTTGGTGGCAGGGGCAGAGATTCTGGAGGAGGCAGCTTTACTGTCAGGGGAAATACTGACAGGACCAGAGGTCCCACACCAGAGCAGCAGGGTTCAGAGGGTGCACAGGGGAGCATGGAGGTTGTGCCTCAGGAGCAGCAGTCACAGGAAGGCATTACTTCAGTACTACCATCTGTGTCTGAGGGAAATAGCAATACTCAGACTAAAAGGAAGAAAAAGGACAAGACCTCTCGTAAACCTGAGAAGCATGATACTGGCCCAGGAGCCAGGAGGAAAGTCCAGAGATCTGCAGGGGTAATGGTCATATCCAATAGGTTTGATGTTCTGTCTGAGTATGATGGTGATTTTGAAGATGACTAGTGTTGAGCATTCCGATACCGCAAGTATCGGGTATCGACCGATACTTGCGGTATCGGAATTCCGATACCGAGATCCGATACTTTTGTGGTAACGGGAATCGGAATTGGAAGTTCCCAGTGTATGGTTCCCAGGGTCTGAAGGAGAGGAAACTCTCCTTCAGGCCCTGGGATCCATATCCATGTAAAAAATAAAGAATTAAAATAAAAAATAGGGATATACTCACCCTCTGACGCGCCCTGGTAGTAGAATGACGTTGCAGCTTGTGATTGGTCGCGTGGCGGTCACATGAGCGGCACGCGACCAATCAGAAGCCGTGACGTCATGGAAGGTGCTGAACGCGCTCATTTTAAGCAAAGCAGGCTGCCGGTCAACAGCGGTAAGGTGCAGGGGCCTCCGGACGGGTGAATATATCAATATTTTTTATTTTAATTCTTTATTTTACACATTAATATGGATCCTAGGGCCTGAAGGAGAGATTCCTCTCCTTCAGACCCTGGGAACCATCAGGATACCTTCCGATACTTGGTGTCCCATTGACTTGTATTGGTATCGGGTATCGGTATTGGCGATATCCGATAATTTTCGGGTATCGGCCGATACTATCCGATACCGATACTTTCAAGTATCGGACCGTATCGCTCAACACTAAAGATGACCTTAAAAGAATTGATGCAGAGTGTGATAGGGACGTAGAGGACTGTCCTCCGCCTAAGCGGAAGCCCTTACCTGAGGGCACTCAGGAAGAGTCTGAAATGGAGACAGGTGGTGGGCGGAATAACTCCGACTCAGATCTGTGACGCTGTCATCCAGATAATGTCTGAACTCAGATAGATAAAATCATTAGGAAATGTAAAGTTATGGAAGGATGTGTTGCTGGGTTCAAATGTGATGAGCTCATTTTGCAATGTTTTTTTTCCCTCAAACCAGAAGTATGGACTCTAAGTTAATTTTACAATTTTGTAGTCAGGAAATGTAATGAATGTTTGTACAATCCAAGTGATTTGAGTAGTGTATTACTGAAGAATTTTGTTAAATTCAACTGTATTTGTTTGTTTTTACAATAAAAATTGCCCCTATTTACAAGAATATACCTACTACTATAATACTGCTCCTATGTACAAGAATATGACTACTATAATACTGCCCCTATGTACAAGAATATAACTACTATAATACTGCCCCTATGTACGAGGATATAACTACTTTAATACTGCTCCTATGTACAAGAATATAACTACTATAATACTGCACCTATGTACAAGAATATAACTACTATAATACTGCTCCTATGAACAAGAATATAACTACTATAATACTGCCTCTATGTACAAGAATATAACTATTATAATGCTCCTACGTACAAGAATATAACTACTATAATACTGTTCCTATGTACAAGAATATAACTGCTATAGTACATAGGAGCAGTATTATAGTAGTTATATTCTTGTACTTAGGGGCAGTATAAGAATATAACTACTATAATACTGTTCCTATGTACAAGAATATAACTGCTATAGTACATAGGGGCAGTATTATAGTAGTTATATTCTTGTACATAGGAGCAGTATTATAGTAGTTATATTCTTGTACATAGGGGCAGTATAAGAATATAACTACTATAATACTGCCCCCTATGTACAAGAATATAACTTCTATAATACTGCCCCTATGTACAAAAATATAACTACTATAATACTGCCCCTATGTACAAGAATATAACTACTACTAGATGGTGGCCCGATTCTAACGCATTGGGTATTCTAGAATATGTATGTAGTTTATTTACGAAGTTGTCAGAATAATGCAATTTATACAAAGGATTCGGCCGTCCGCGACCAATTAGCAAAGCGTGGTTCAAATTCCGCGCCAATTCGCGGGTGGACTCGACTGTCGCTGTTTGTTCACGGCCGGGCGTGACCTATCAGTGAAGCCAGGGCCGGCTCCAGGTTTTTGAGGGCCCCGGGAGAAAGAATCTCAGTGGGCCCCCCTCTTTAACACATACCACGATTCATGATGCACAGATACAGCAGAGAAATATAGAACAGCCAAGTAGCGTATAACACAGCCCACGTAGTATATAACACAGCCCACGTAGTATATAACACAGCCCACGTAGTATATAACACAGCCCACGTAGCATATAGCACAGCCCACATAGTATATAGCACAGCCAAGTAGTATATAGCACAGCCAAGTAGTATATAGCACAGCCAAGTAGTATATAGCACAGCCAAGTAGTATATTGCCCAGCCACGTAGTATATTGCCCAGCCACATAATATATACCACAGCCACGTAGTATATAGCACAGCCCATATAGTATATAGCACTGAGATGTAGTATATAACACAGCCCACGTAGTATATAGCAATGTGGGCACCATATCCCTGTTAAAAAAAAGAATTAAAATAAAAAATAGTTATATACTCACCTTCCGTCGGCCCCCGGATCCAGCCCAGGCGTTTACCGATGCTCCTCACGATGCTCCGGTCCCAAGAGTGCATTGCGGTCTCGCGAGATGATGACGTAGTGGTCTCGTGAGACCGCATTCATTTGTATTATTTTTAACATTAGATCTTTTTACTATTGATGCTGCATAGGGCTGGTATAACCGGAGTATCTTCTGTATCAAAATATATGTACAACGGACCGCGGCATAACGCGGTCCGTTAACGCTGCCATTAACCCTAGGTGAGCGCTGACTGGAGGGGCGACCAATCAGCGACTTGGGATTTCGGTGACAGACAGACAGATGGAAGTGACCCTTAGACAATTATATAGTAGATAATACTGCCCCCTATGTACCAGAATATAACTACTATAATGCTGACCCTATGTACTAAAATATAACTAATATAGAAGTGGAGGGGCTCGTAATCTGTCTAGAGCTGGCTTCAGAGCAACGCTCGGAATCCGTATAGCAAACAGGTTGCCAGCGGGTGGGCCTCACCTAAGAAACTGACCACTTTTGCAGTGACCAATATACTAGTCAGCAAGCTGAACACTATAGTCAAAAATCATAAGAGGTAAATCTCATTTCTTATTCTTACTATTACAAGCGGTTTGCCATTTTACCCCCTTAAGAGGATGAGACAACCCCTTTTAATACATCAGGACATCTTATTTCCAGAAATAAATTTATTTTCATTGGTAGAAATTACACCTTGAGAAGAATATGCAAAAACTGGTATAAACATTAATTAATGACTAAGTGTTCTTGGGAATCACAATGTAACATTCTCCCGATTTCTCCTATGTGACCTCTATTAGACAGACATGTAACAACAAGACAAAAACAATGTAACACCGTACAAAATCCAATCTGCTGTTCTCCATCAACTCTGCATCTAATGACCAAAATAATCATTATTTATGAAAAACAAGTCAAAAGCCCAAATTATTCTCTCCACATAATAAAGTGAACATCGCATAGAAGCCACGGGTCCGGCAGAATGATTACAGGTTACATGGGCTTATATGTACAGGACCAACGCGTGGCAGCACAAATGGTATAATCATATAATAAGCAAAGCATAAAAAGTCATTAACGCCTATGTTATACCAGGAGGACATTACGCTTTTTGGCTATTTGGTACTCGTATACCCTTAAAACAAGGGATCTTATGATAAACAATTAGTTGAGTACAGCTGGTAACAGTTATCTCTTCTTGTGTTTAGTGATACGGAGCAAGCTGGTATAACCTGGGCATCTCCTGTATATAATTATATATACACTCACCGGCCACTTTATTAGGTACACCATGCTAGTAACGGGTTGGACCCCCTTTTGCCTTCAGAACTGCCTCAATTCTTCGTGGCATAGATTCAACAAGGTGCTGGAAGCATTCCTCAGAGATTTTGGTCCATATTGACATGATGGCATCACACAGTTGCCACAGATTTGTCGGCTGCACATCCCAAAGATGCTCCATACAAGGCAGGATGGATCCATGCTTTCATGTTGTTTACGCCAAATTCTGACCCTACCATCCGAATGTCGCAGCAGAAATCGAGACTCATCAGACCAAGCAACGTTTTTCCAATCTTCTACTGTCCAATTTCGATGAGCTTGTACAAATTGTAGCCTCAGTTTCCTGTTCTTAGCTGAAAGGAGTGGTACCCGGTGTGGTCTTCTGCTGCTGTAGCCCATCTGCCTCAAAGGTCGACGCACTGTGCGTTCAGAGATGCTCTTAGGCCTACCTTGGTTGTAACGGGTGGCGATTTGAGTCACTGTTGCCTTTCTATCAGCTCGAACCAGTCTGCCCATTCTCCTCTGACCTCTGGCATCAACAAGGCATTTCCGCCCACAGAACTGCCGCTCACTGGATTTTTTTTCTTTTTCGGACCATTCTCTGTAAACCCTAGAGATGGTTGTGCGTGAAAATCCCAGTAGATCAGCAGTTTCTGAAATACTCAGACCAGCCCTTCTGGCACCAACAACCATGCCACGTTCAAAGGCACTCAAATCACCTTTCTTCCCCATACTGATGCTCGGTTTGAACTGCAGGAGATTGTCTTGACCATGTCTACATGCCTAAATGCACTGAGTTGCCGCCATGTGATTGGCTGATTAGAAATTAAGTGTTAACAAGAAGTTGGACAGGTGTACCTAATAAAGTGGCCGGTGAGTGTATATGGCTGGTATAACCTGGGCATCTCCTGTACGTAAATATATATAGGGCTGGTATAACCGGAGTATCTTCTGTGTCAAAATATATGTACGACTGGTATAACTTGGGAATCTCCTGTATATAATTAAATATTTACGGCTGGTATAACCTGGGCATCTCCTGTATATAATTATATATAAATGGCTGGTAAAACCTGGGTATCTCCTGTACGTAATTATATATAGGGCTGGTATAATCGGAGTATCTTCTGTATCAAAATATATGTACAACTGGTATAACCTGGTCATCTCCTGTATATAATTAAATATTTATGGCTGGTACAACCTGGGCATCTCCTGTATATGATAAACATACAGCTGGTATAACCTGGGCATCTCCTGTATATGATAAACATACAGCTGGTATAACCTGGGCATCTCTTGTATATTATTCTATATGTACAGCTGGTATAACCTGGGAATTATTTATGTATAGCCGCTTTAGGTGCTTAGTTTCGTATTTCTGGACCTTGCAGTACTTCCAGCTGGGTGCGTATTATTAGTATATGGAATAATGTAGGCCGGGCGATCGTGTCGTACTCTTGGTCTCACTAGAATGCGGCCCTTTGCAGGTATAATTAAGAATACACAAGACGCTCACATCTGCTCTCTAATATTAGCATTCCCAGCTCCGTACAAACATCCGGCTTTGTATTCTGATGATTTATTGACTACCCTTAAGCAAAATGCCATCGCTTATTATTTTCTGCAGACTATTACTGTCATTTAAAGTTTGCATAATGCCTCTTTCCTACAAACTTTCAAAGTTAAAAAGGACAATAACTGTGGAGGATTTATATATGTTATTTCTTTGTGTTTTTATGCCTTAGTGATTGTAATGGAAACCTGAGATTACAGATAACCTGTCATTTCTGAAGATTTCATGAATGATTTGTATAAACTTATTTTGCACTTTATTTGGAAAAGTCTATAGAAAAGAAAGCATTATTACAGTACAACACAGTTATGCTACTGTACATGCGAGCAGTATTATAGTAGTTATATTCCTGTACATAGGAGCAGTATTATAGTAGTTATATTCTTGAACATAGGGGCAGTATTATAATAGTTATATTCCTGTACATAGGAGCAGTATTATAGTAGTTATATTCTTGTACATAGGAGCAGTACTATAGTAGTTATATTCTTGTACATAGGGGGCAGTATTATAGTAGTTATATTCTTGTACATAGAGGGAAGTATTATAGTAGTTATATTCTTGTACATAGGAGCAGTATTATAGTAGTTATATTCTTGTACATAGAGGGAAGTATTATAGTAGTTATATTTTTGTACATAGGAGCAGTATTATAGTAGTTATATTCTTGTACATAGAGGGAAGTATTATAGTAGTTATATTCTTGTACATAGGAGCAGTATTATAGTAGTTATATTCTTGTAGATAGGGGCAGTATTATAGTAGTTATATTCTTGTACATAGAGGTAAGTATTATAGTAGTTATATTCTTGTACATAGGAGCAGTATTATAGTAGTTATATTCTTGTAAATAGGAGCAGTATTACAGTAGTTATATTCTTGTACATAGGGGCAATATTACAGTAGTTATATTCTTGTACATAGGGGCAGTATTATAGTAGTTATATTCTTGTATTTGGGGGGCAGTATTATAGTAGTTATATTTCTGTACATAGGGACAGTATTATAGTAGTTATATTCTTGTACATAAGGGCAGTATTATAGTAGTTATATTATTGTACATAGGGACAGTATTATAGTAGTTATAGTCTTGTACATAGGGGAATTATTATGGTAGTTATATTATTGTACATAGGAGCAGTATTATAATAGTTATATTCTTGTACATAGGGAACATTATTATAGTAGTTATATTCTTGTACATAGGAGCAGTATTATGGTAGTTATATTATTGTACATAGGAGCAGTATTATAGTAATTACACTCTTGTACATAGGAGCAGTATTATAGTAGTTATATATATAGGGGCAGTATTATAGTAGTTATATTCTTGTACATAGGGACAGTATTATAGTAGTTATATTCTTGTACATAGAGGGAAGTATTATAGTAGTTATATTCTTGTACATAGGAGCAGTATTATAGTAGTTATATTCTTGTACATAGGAGCAGTATTATAGTAGTTATATTCTTGTACATAGGAGCAGTATTATAGTAGTTATATTCTTGTAAATAGGAGCAGTATGATAGTAGTTATATTCTTGTATTTGGGGGGCAGTATTATAGTAGTTATATTTCTGTACATAGGGACAGTATTATAGTAGTTATATTCTTGTACATAAGGGCAGTATTATAGTAGTTATATTATTGTACATAGGGACAGTATTATAGTAGTTATAGTCTTGTACATAGGGGAATTATTATGGTAGTTATATTATTGTACATAGAAGCAGTATTATAATAGTTATATTCTTGTACATAGGGAACATTATTATAGTAGTTATATTCTTGTACATAGGAGCAGTATTATGGTAGTTATATTATTGTACATAGGAGCAGTATTATAGTAATTACACTCTTGTACATAGGAGCAGTATTATAGTAGTTATATATATAGGGGCAGTATTATAGTAGTTATATTCTTGTACATAGGGACAGTATTATAGTAGTTATATTCTTGTACATAGAGGGAAGTATTATAGTAGTTATATTCTTGTACATAGGAGCAGTATTATACTAGTTATATTCTTGTACATAGGAGCAGTATTATAGTAGTTATATTCTTGTACATAGGAGCAGTATTATAGTAGTTATATTCTTGTAAATAGGAGCAGTATGATAGTAGTTATATTCTTGTACATAGGGGCAATATTATAGCAGTTATATTCTTGTACATAGGGGCAGTATTATAGTAGTTATATTCTTGTATATGGGGGCAGTATTATAGTAGTTATATTCCTGTACATAGGGACAGTATTATAGTAGTTATATTCTTGTACATAAGGGCAGTAATATAGTAGTTATATTATTGTACATACGGACAGTATTATAGTAGTTATAGTCTTGTACATAGGGACAGTATTATAGTAGTTATATTCTTGTACATAGGGGAATTATTATGGTAGTTATATTATTATACATAGGAGCAGTATTATAACAGTTATATTCTTGTACATAGGGAACATTATTATAGTAGTTATATTCTTGTACATAGGAGCAGTATTATGATAGTTATATTATTGTACATAGGAGTAGTATTATACTGTAGTAGTTATATTCTTGTACATAGGAGCAGAATAATAGTAGTTATATTCTTGTACATAGGAGCAGTATTATAGTAGTTATACTCTTGTACATAGGGGCAGTATTATAGTAGTTATATTCTTGTACATAGAGGGAAGTATTATAGTAGTTATATTCTTGTACATAGGGGCAATATTATAGTAGTTATATTCTTGTACATAGGGGCAGTATTATAGTAGTTATATTCTTGTATATGGGGGGCAGTATTATAGTAGTTATATTCCTGTACATAGGGACAGTATTATAGTAGTTATATTCTTGTACATAAGGGCAGTATTATAATAGTTATATTATTGTACATAGGGACAGTATTATAGTAGTTATAGTCTTGTACATAGGGACAGTATTATAGTAGTTATATTCTTGTATATGGGGGCAGTATTATAGTAGTTATATTCTTGTACATAAGGGCAGTATTATAGTAGTTATATTATTGTACATAGGGACAGTATTATAGTAGTTATAGTCTTGTACATAGGGACAGTATTATAGTAGTTATAGTCTTGTACATAGGGAAATTATTATGGCAGTTATATTCTTGTACATAGGAGCAGTATTATGGTAGTTATATTCTTGTAAATGGGGGCAGTATTATAGTAGTTACATTCTTGTACATAGGAGCAGTATTATAGTTGTTATATTCTTGTACATAGGAGCAGTAATATAGTAGTTGCATTCTTGTACATAGGAGCAGTATTATAGTAGTTACATTCTTGTACATAGGAGCAGTATTATAGTAGTTATATTCTTGTACATAGGGGCAGTATTATGGTAGTTATATTATTGTACATGGGAGCAGTATTATAGTAGTTACATTCTTGTACATAGGGAGCATTATTATAGTAGTTATATTCTTGAACATAGGAGCAGTATTACAGTAGTTATATTCTTGTATATAGGAGCAGTATTATGGTAGTTATATTCTTGTACATAGGAGCAGTATTATAGTAGTTATATTCTTGTACATGCGAGCAGTATTATAGTAGTTATATTCTTGTACATAGGGGCAGTATTATGGTAGTTATATTATTGTACATGGGAGCAGTATTATACTGTAGTAGTTACATTCTTGTACATAGGGAGCATTATTATAGTAGTTATATTCTTGAACATAGGAGCAGTATTACAGTAGTTATATTCTTGTATATAGGAGCAGTATTATGGTAGTTATATTCTTGTACATAGGAGCAGTATTATAGTAGTTATATTCTTGTACATGCGAGCAGTATTATAGTAGTTATATTCTTGTACATAGGAGCAGTATTATTGTAGTAATATTCTTGTACATAGAGGGCAGTATTATAGTAGTTATATTCTTGCATATAGGAGCAGTATTATAGTAGTTACATTCTTGTATATAGGAGCAGTATTATAGTAGTTACATTCTTGTACATAGGAGCAGTATTATAGTAGTTATATATATGGTGGCAGTATTATAGTAGTTATATTCTTGTACATAGGGACAGTATTATAGTAGTTATATTCTTGTACATAGGAGCAGTATTATAGTAGTTATATATATGGGGACAGTATTATAGTAGTTATATTCTTGTACATAGGGGCAGTATTATGGTAGTTATATTATTGTACATAGGAGCAGTATTACAGTAGATATATTCTTGTACATAGGGAGCATTATTATAGTAGTTATATTCTTGTACATAGGAGCAGTATTATGGCAGTTATATTATTGTACATGGGAGCAGTATTATACTGTAGTAGTTACATTCTTGTACATGTGGAGCATTATTATAGTAGTTATATTCTTGCACATAGGAGCAGTATTACAGTAGTTATATTCTTGTATATAGGAGCAGTATTATGGTAGTTATATTCTTGTACATAGGGACAGTATTATAGTAGTTATATTCTTGTATATGGGGGCAGTATTATAGTACTTATATTCTTGTACATAAGGGCAGTATTATAGTAGTTATATTATTGTACATAGGGACAGTATTATAGTAGTTATAGTCTTGTACATAGGGACAGTATTATAGTAGTTATAGTCTTTTACATAGGGAAATTATTATGGCAGTTATATTCTTGTACATAGGAGCAGTATTATGGTAGTTATATTCTTGTAAATGGGGGCAGTATTATAGTAGTTACATTCTTGTACATAGGAGCAGTATTATAGTTGTTATATTCTTGTACATAGGAGCAGTAATATAGTAGTTGCATTCTTGTACATAGGAGCAGTATTATAGTAGTTACATTCTTGTACATAGGAGCAGTATTATAGTAGTTATATTCTTGTACATAGGGGCAGTATTATGGTAGTTATATTATTGTACATGGGAGCAGTATTATACTGTAGTAGTTACATTCTTGTACATAGGGAGCATTATTCACAGGCCAACAAAAAACAACTTTTTTTATGTTTCTTTGATGAAAATAGGCAAATATTACTAATTTTGGGTCGAGAAACTCAAATATACCCACAGAATTGTTTAATTAGCTCTCGTTTTTTAGATACACGCCATGGAAGTATGTGCTGTAGGTAGCGAGAAGAATTCATTACAAGAGTATAAATTGCACAGTACAGTACACATATTTAGTATCGCCGCGTCCGTAACGACCCAACCTATAAAACTGTCCCACTAGTTAACCCCTTCAGTAAACACCGTAAGAAAAAAAAAAAAAAAACGAGGCAAAAAACAACGCTTTATTACCATACCGCCGAACAAAAAGTGGAATAACACGCGATCAAAAAGATGGATATAAATAACCATGGTACCGCTGAAAACGTCATCTTGTCCCGCAAAAAACAAGCCGCCATACAGCATCATCAGCAAAAAAATAAAAAAGTTATAGTCCTCAGAATAAAGCGATGCCAAAATAATTATTTTTTCTATAAAATAGTTTTTATCGTATAAAAGCGCCAAAACATTAAAAAATGATATAAATGAGGTATCGCTGTAATCGTACTGACCCGACGAATAAAACTGCTTTATCAATTTTACCAAACGCAGAACGGTATAAAGAAATTCATGAATAGCTGGTTTTTGGTTATTCTGCCTCACAAAAAACGGAATAAAAAGTGATAAAAAATGGTCACGTGTCCGAAAATGTTACCAATAAAAACGTCAACTCGTCCCGCAAAAAACAAGACCTCACATGACTCTGTGGACCAAAATGTGGAAAAATTATAGGTCTCAAAATGCCACGTATATAAGTGCCACGTATTTAAGTGCCACGTATAAGTGCCACGTATTTAAGTGCCACGTATAAGCAAAGTAATGATGGTAAGCAGTCTTCACAAGTGGAGTAATTGGTCTTCTTTGGTTGGCAAATGTCACATAACCACACACGTAACAAAAATTGTTAACAATATTTGCACATTTACGAGGCATTTTCAAAGTGTAAATTCTCTCCACAAAATTACTGCAACAAGAGAAAGAGACTTCAATTAGTACAAACTATGCAGACACAATTTATAAAATGGCTGACATTGGTTCAACAGGTCTGTAATCAGGTTTACCAATACACATTTGTTGAAAATTCAAAATTTCCCTATTTTCCTGCATAATAATCTTAAATGACCTGTATCTCAGCAACAAGAGCTAATAATGATTTTTAAGTAACATATTCGTTTTTAGGATGCTAAAATTATTACAAACCAGCTATTTTCATTTCAGAAACATTTTCACTGTTGGCCAGTGAGTAGTTATATTCTTGAACATAGGAGCAGTATTACAGTAGTTATATTCTTGTATATAGGAGCAGTATTATGGTAGTTATATTCTTGTACATAGGAGCAGTATTATAGTAGTTATATTCTTGTACATGCGAGCAGTATTTTAGTAGTTATATTCTTGTACATAGGAGCAGTATTATTGTAGTAATATTCTTGTACATAGAGGGCAGTATTATAGTAGTTATATTCTTGCATATAGGAGCAGTATTATAGTAGTTACATTCTTGTATATAGGAGCAGTATTATAGTAGTTACATTCTTGTACATAGGATCAGTATTATAGTAGTTATATATATGGTGGCAGTATTATAGTAGTTATATTCTTGTACATAGGGACAGTATTATAGTAGTTATATTCTTGTACATAGGAGCAGTATTATAGTAGTTATATATATGGGGACAGTATTATAGTAGTTATATTCTTGTACATAGGGGCAGTATTATGGTAGTTATATTATTGTACATAGGAGCAGTATTACATTAGATATATTCTTGTACATAGGGAGCATTATTATAGTAGTTATATTCTTGTACATAGGAGCAGTATTATGGTAGTTATATTATTGTACATGGGAGCAGTATTATAGTAGTTATATTCTTGTACATAGGAGCAGTATTATTGTAGTAATATTCTTGTACATAGAGGGCAGTATTATAGTAGTTATATTCTTGTACATAGGAGCAGTATTATTGTAGTAATATTCTTGTACATAGAGGGCAGTATTATAGTAGTTATATTCTTGCATATAGGAGCAGTATTATAGTAGTTTTATTCTCGTACATTGGAGCAGTATTATAGTAGTTATATTCTTGTACATAGGGGCAATATTATAGTAGTTATATTCATGTACATAGGAGCAGTATTATAGTAGTTATATTCTTGTACATAGGAGCAGTATTATAGTAGTTATATTTTTATTATTTAACCAAACATAAATACAATTATAATAAAAACAAAAATCACCCAGCATTACAAAACACAAATCACTTAGGTTATACACACAAGTACTAAATAGTCAGATCATATTCATAAATAAATTAAAGTGTCCACACCTGGAGGGAGAAGAAAATTAAACAAAACAAAAAATATATATCATCATATTTCCTAACTGAAATTTATGTTCCTCCATAACTTATTGTTTCTCTGACTCCTTCCAACTTCTAGTGATTTTATCCACCGGAGTTCTGACATAACCTGACCAACTGCAGCGGTGTGATCAAACAGCTCATTGTGCAGTGACACCCGGCTTCTCATGTGCCAATGATAGTATTTAATGACACTTATTATAATGTACATCGTCTCTCTGTCGATGTTACCAACAGTGGAGGGGACACCATAGATTATGTCAGGATACTTTAGGGTTCGCAGTCTGGGGATTTTTAGATTAGCTGACACTTCCTCCCAGATCTTCCTCCCTCCCCAGCAATCACATATAAAGTGCTCCATAGTCTCCTCCTGCTGTCATCCGAGGGGACAATTCTGATCAGAGACACTCAGATGTTTCAGGTTCCCCCTGACAAAGAGACGACTATGCAGTGAAAGCCAAGTGACATCAAACAGTTTAGGAGGAAGTTGTTTCCCGTTTAGGAACCTAAGGCTTTCCTGCAGGGTGGTGGTGACACAATCTCTCAGAGCCAGTGGAGAGTAGAAGAAAGTCTTACATACATGAGCATATATGTCTCTTCTCGTACTGCTCTCAATGTAAGACTTCTCCAGTCCCCACCTCCTAACACACTTCAGACCGTAGTCCAGATACTGGGGGAAGTGGTCACCTGTCCATCTCCTCCTCTTGAGACTGCCGCCTCGCACCCAAGATTCTGCAAAAGGCAATATCCAGTACCTGATACTATTTACCCACAGGGAGCTACTGTTTGAGTCCATGTTCCCAAAATTTACCTTTAGAAACAAGGAGTCAAAGAAAACCCTTGGATTCAGCATATCCAGCCCACCCTCTCCCGCCGTAGGTACGTTATTCCCCTCTTTATTAGGTTCAACCTATTCCCCCACAAGAGCTAGAAGAACAGGCTGAAGAGCCTCACTGAGAAAGATTCTGGCAAAGGGAAAATGACAGAGACATACAAGAAAACAGGGACCAGGTAAGTCTTCAACATTGCGACCCTTTCTCTGTAGGTCAGCCTCCAGTTCTTCCATCGCTGAACCTTTGCATTTCCGGTCTCCAATTTCTCCTCCCTATTTAGCATGGCATTATCATCCCTCCCAAATTTAACCCCTAGGATCTTAATATGGGTGGAGGCTTTGGCAAACTGCCGCAGATCAAAGCTGGGATCAGTATCTAATGTCCACAGAGCTTGACTCTTCTCATGGTTGACCAGAGACCCGGAGGCCTCTGAGTAACTTCTGATAGACGCAGATAACATCTGCACCTCTCGAGGATTAGAGATCACCAAAGTCACATCATCCGCATAGGCAACAACATTCAGAGGCAGGCAATGGGGGACCGGCACCCCCTGAAAATCGCACTCCTGCAGTGACCTCAGAAACGGGTTTAGGGCAAAAACATACAGGAGCGGACTCAGTGGGCAACCCTGTCTCACCCCTGCCCCAACTCCAAAAGTGTCACCCTGCCAACCATTAATCAGAGGAAAGCTCACCGCCTCTCTGTACAATGTCTTCAGCCAATCCACAAATTGTCCCGGAATACTGTACTTTGACAAAGTGGCCCACAGATAGTCATGATCAACCCTGTCAAAGGCTTTAGCCTGGTCCAGACTAACAATATATTTCCCACACCGCAGAGCTTTACATCTCTCAAACATCTCCCGTATCGAGATGACTGCTCCAGAGATGTTCCGCCCTTTTACTGTGACAAACTGAGAGCCTGCCAACAGTGCTGGGGACAAACAGACTAATCTAGAAAGCAGGATCTTTGCTAGAATCTTCCTGTCCACATTCAAGAGGGCAATCGGCCTCCAGTTCTTGATGTCGCTCGGCTCTTTACCTTTAGACAGCAGAATCAACGAGGACACTCTCATGGATGGAGGCATCAGGTGATTTTCTAGACAACTTTTATATACATCCACGAGGATTGGAGCCAGGAGGTCTCTGAATTTCCTATAAAATTCTGCTGTTATGCCATCTGGACCTGGTGCCTTCTTCAGATGTAATTTATCAATAGCCTCCTTAACTTCCTCCACCGTTAACTCTGCTGTCAAAGGAGTAAAGTCCACATCATTAGTATTAATGGCCACACACAGTTCTCCATACTGTATAATGATCCCACATGATGCTCAATACTGTATAATGACCCCCCCTCCTGTATGCATGGCTCATCTCCCTCCCATCCCATATACATGGCTCATATCCCCCCCTCCTGTATGCATGGCTCATATCCCCCCCCTATATGCATGGCCCATATTCCCCCCCTGTATGCATGGCTCATATTCCCGCCCTGTATGCATGGCTCATATTCCCACCACCCTGAATGCATGGCTCATAGTCCCCCCCCTGAATGCATGGCTCATAGTCCCCCCCCCTGAATGCATGGCTCATAGTCCCCCCCTGAATGCATGGCTCATATTCCCCCCCTCTGAATGCATGGCTCATATTCCCCCCCCTCCCCTCCCTGAATGCATGGCACATATTTTCCCCTAGATGCATGGCTCATATTCCCCCATGAATGCATGGCTTATCTCTCCGCCCCCGCCCCTGCTCCCACTGCCATCTTGCTTGGCGCGCCGGCTTATGTCCTCCTTCATCCCCCCGTCCCATACTCACCTGTGCCACACTGCACAGCCGCGCCGACATCCCTCTCGCTCTGTCCCAACTCCCGGCGCAGCACCTTCTTCCTGCATGAGCGGTCACGTGATACCGCTCATTAAGGTCATGAATATGTGCATATTCATGACCTTAATGAGCAGTACCACGTGACCGCTCATTCAGGACGAGCTGTGTACGCCGAGACCAGGCATCGCTGGAGCAAGGTGAGTCTCGTCTTCAAGGAGGGCGGGCGGGCGGGGCGCGGGGGAGGGTTGGTCAGTCGGGAGGTGACCCAGGACTTGGCTTAACACAGGGGCGTGGCTTAACACAAGGGGGCGTGTCGGTTCGCTTTTCCTGCAGTCTGCGGGATCAGAGCGTCCCGTGCGGGACTGCGGGGCAAAGCATCAAATCCGGGACAGTCCCGCACAATGAGGGATGGTTGGGAGCTATGCAGATACCATCCTCATCTCTGACACAAGAGAGTCCAGAGGCGAGATCACAGTGTCTCCGGAGCCACACCTCGATGTCCTGTGGGGGAACGGCCTCATTCCAGAAGGTGATATTTACCGTGACAGGGTCCGGCCTGGAGATAGGAACCAATATAAATTTATTCCAGCCTTCAGCGTCTCTGAACCTGGGGTAATTGGCCCAGAACCTGTCCAGGTCACACTGTAGCTTGAAACTGTCCTCGTAGCCCTGCCTGTCCTGAAGGTTAGACACCGCCAGTATCTCATTTACAGCAAACCCCATCTGGCCGCATAGCAGCTCTCTCACCACATTCCTGCATTGTGGCAGATCCTCCTTGGCACCTATGTATTTAAACCACACCACATTAATACGCTTAAATGTCTGGCCGGTATACCTGGCGCTAGAAGTGAAGGATGGGGCGCCGCGGCTCCAGGCATTTCTGGGGGGCAACTGCCGGGTCACACTGGGCCGACTGACAGGGAGAGGGCCTGCAGCAGGGGGAGCTGTCACACCTTGTGGACTAGATGTTAAAGGGGATAGTCACACATATCATGCACATTATCATTAGCAGTATCATTATCATCAGACAGTGCCTCGTCCATGACAGAATGTGAAACCCCTCCAACCCCCGACCCCATGGGCACAACATCACCAGCCCCAGTCTGTGCCTCAGCCTCAGCCTCGGCCTCATCAGCACAGTCTCACATATACAGTCCTGCTCCTGCATGGGACATTCTGGGACCCGTGGTGCCTCTGCTGGAGTCTGAAGTGCATGCTCCTGTTCACACTCAGCTGCTTGCTGCGGCAGTTTTTTTCCTTCCTGGAAGCAGAAGCGGGCAGCCTGTAACACTGGCCGTGTCCGCTGCTGGGGGGTCCCGGTCTCTACAGCACAGTCCTGCTTATAGGAGGCGAACCGCTCGCGGTTCCTGTAGGTCTCCGCCAGGGGCCCCATGCCCTCCAGCACAGATCCAATGTCCTGCACAACACTTGCCAACTGTACCCCCAATGTGTTCAGTCTCAGGTCATACGTATCATTACAGGCAGGATTAGTGACCTTTAGGCTATAGATGAAGTCTATTTCCATTTGCAGCGCTTTTTTTTTGCTGCTGTAACTCACCCAGTTTTCTGACCAGTCCCGGTATCTCGTCCGCTAGCTGCAGCTCGGGTGCACGTGCCGGCTCCACAGGTTTACTCTTCACCACGGGTGCAGGGATTTTGACCACAGTCTTGTGCAGTTCCACCACAGATGGCTTTGTGGCTCCTCGGCTGGATGCAGGCTCCGCAGCAGGTTTATCGCTGCCACCTGATTGTGACCGGGTGCATCCTGACAGCGCCACACTGCCATGTTGCTGTAAGTTCTCCTGAATTGTTTGTCTTTCCAGAGAAGTCCGTCTCTGCCTGGGAGCAGGAGAGGTGATCTGCACACCTGAGGCCGATCTCACCTGTGCTCCAGGCAGGGGCTGCTTACTGACTGGGGAGTTACAGGACTTCATACTGTGCTGTGTAACATCACTCACCAATAGTGTTGAGCGATACCGTCCGATACTTGAAAGTATCGGTATCGGAAAGTATCGGCCAATACCGGCAAAGTATCGGATCTAATCCGATACCGATACCCGATACCAATACAAGTCAATGGGACTCAAGTATCGGACGGTATCCCTGATGGTTCCCAGGGTCTGAAGGAGAGGAAACTCTCCTTCAGGCCCTGGGATCCATATTAATGTGTAAAAGAAAGAATTAAAATAAAAAATATTGCTATACTCACCTCTCCGACGCAGCCTGGACCTCACCGAGGGAACCGGCAGCGTTCTTTGCTTAAAATGCGCGCGTTTACTTCCTTCCGTGACGTCACGGCTTGTGATTGGTCGCGTGCCGCCCATGTGGCCGCGACGCGACCAATCACAGCAAGCTGTGACGTAATTTTCAGGTCCTCAATGCCTAATTCTAGGCATTCAAGATTTTAAAATTACGTTCCGGCTTGTGATTGGTCGCGTCGCGGTCAGATGGGCGACGCGACCAATCACAAGCCGTGACGTCACGGGAGGCAGGAAACGCGCGCATTTCAAAATTACGTCACGGCTTGTGATTGGTTGTGTGCCGCCCATGTGACCGCGACGCGACCAATCACAGCAAGCCGTGACGTAATTTCAGGTCCTGAATGCAGAATTAGGCATACAGGACCTGAAATTACGTCACGGCTTGCTGTGATTGGTCGCGTCGCGGTCACATGGGCGGCACGCAACCAATCACAAGCCGTGACATAATTTTAAAATGCGCGCGTTTCCTGCCTCCCGTGACGTCACGGCTTGTGATTGGTCGCGTCGCCCATGTGACCGCGACGCGACCAATCACAAGCCGGATCGTAATTTTAAAATCCTGAATGCCTAGAATTAGGCATTGAGGACCTGAAAATTACGTCACGGCTTGCTGTGATTGGTCGCGTCGCGGCCACATGGGCGGCACGTGACCAATCACAAGCCGTGACGTCACGGAAGGAAGTAAACGCGCGCATTTTAAGCAAAGAACGCTGCCGGTTCCCTCGGTCAGGTCCAGGCTGCGTCGGAGAGGTGAGTATAGCAATATTTTTTATTTTAATTCTTTATTTTACACATTAATGTTGTTTCGATACCGATACCCGATACCACAAAAGTATCGGATCTCGCTATCGGAATTCCGATACCCGCAAGTATCGGCCGATACCCGATACTTGCGGTATCGGAATGCTCAACACTACTCACCAACACTTTTCCTTCTGGCTTCTTTGCTGGGCTTGGAGCAGATTTTCCTCCCAAAACTTTACTTGCAGGATTTTCTTCCTTCACAGAACTGCTACAGCTTTGGCTCGCTGCATTCACTGGTCTCACAGTGGCTTTGGGATTAGCATTCCCATTCAGAGAAGTCTGGGAGCCTTGTCCCAGTGTAGGCCAAGAAGCCTGGGCCTTGCCTGGGGAGCTTCCCCGCCCAGGGTGGCCCCTCCCTGGGCTTGCTCCAGACATCAGGAGAGCTACCAACACACAACCTCACAGCTAGGAGGCAGTATTATAGTAGTTATATTCTTGTACATAGGAGCAGTATTATAGTAGTTATATTCTTGTACATATGGGCAGTATTATAGTAGTTATATTCTTGTACATAGGGATCAGTTTTATAGTAGTTATATTCTTGTATATAGGGGCAGTATTATAGTAGTTATATTCTTGTACATAGGGGCAGTATTATAGTAGTTATATCCTTGTACATAGGAGCAGTATTATAGTAGTTCTGTTCCTGTACATAGGGGCAGTATTATAGTAGTTATATTCTTGTGTATAGCGGCAGTATTATAGTAGTTATATTATTGTACATAGGAGCAGTATTATACTGTAGTAGTTATATTCTTGTACATGGGGCAGTATTATAGTAGTTATATTCTTGTACATAGGGGCAGTACTATAGTAATTATATTCTTGTACATAGGAGCAGTATTATAGTAGCTATATTCTTGAACATAGGAGCAGTATTATGGTAGTTATATTCTTTTACATAGGGGCACTATTATAGTAGTTATATTCTTGTATATAAGAGCAGTATTATAGCAGTTATATTCTCGTATATAGCAGTATTATAGTAGTTATATTCTTGTACATAGAAGCATTATTATAGTAGTTATATTCTTGTACATAGTGGCAGTATTATAGTAGTTATATTCTTGTATATAAGCAGTATCTATATATATAATTGTCTAAGGGTTTTTCCGTCTGTCTGTCTGTCCTGGAAATCCCGCATCTCTGATTGGTCGAGGCCGCCTGGGCCTCGACCAATCAGCGATGGGCACAGTATCGACATATATGTCATAATGGTTGCCATGGCGACGATGATGTCATAAAGGTTGCCTCGACCAATCAGCGACGGGCACAGTCTGCCTCGAATTCTGGAATCATCATTGTCCATATACTACTGGGACATGCATATTCTAGAATACCCGATGCATTAGAATCGGGCCACAATCTAGTAGTAGATATATTCTTGTACATAGGAGCAGTATTATAGTAGTTATATTCTTGTACATGCGAGCAGTATTATAGTAGTTATATTCTTGTACATAGGAGCAGTATTATTGTAGTAATATTCTTGTACATAGAGGGCAGTATTATAGTAGTTATATTCTTGTATATAGCGGCAGTATTATAGTAGTTATATTATTGTACATAGGAGCAGTATTATACTGTAGTAGTTATATTCTTGTACATGGGGCAGTATTATAGTAGTTATATTTTTGTACATAGGGGCAGTACTATAGTAATTATATTCTTGTACATAGGAGCAGTATTATAGTAGCTGTTGTGAATTCCGTTCTGGAGCTCCCTCCTGTGGTTGCTAATGGTATTTTTGTGAGTTCTGCCTTTGGGCTCTCTCTGGTGGTTTCGAGTGGAACTGCTGCTCCTTTAGGTAGCTGTAGCAGCTGCCATCACTGATCGCCTTGCCTGGGTTTGTTATTTAAACCTGCTCTGGGCTTTGGTTCATGCCAGCTGTCAATGTCTTAGGTTGGATTTGGTTCTCTCCTTGGATTTCTCATATGGCCTGTCCTTGTCAGCAAAAGATAAGTTTCTGCTAGTTCTTGTTTGTCCATTTGCTTTGTACTCTATTGCTTTGCAAACATGTCTCTTTTTGTCCAGCTTGTCACTATGTCATATTCAGGCTAGCTGGAGGCTCTGGGAAGCAGATTTGCCCCTCCACACCGTGAGTCGGTGTGGAGTTCTTTTTTGTAAACTCTACGTGGATTTTTGAAGTTTTTAATACTGACCGCACAGTATCCTTTTCTCTTTGTCTATCAAGTTTAGTATTGGCCTCCTTTGCTGAAAACTGATTTCATTTCTGTGTATGTCATTTCCCTCTCCACTCACAGTCAATATTCGTGGGGGGCCATCTTTCCTTTTGGGGTTTTCTCTGAGGCAAGATAGCTTTCTATTTCCTTCTTTAGGGGTAGTTAATTCTTAGGCTGTGAAGAGGTGTCTAGGGAGAGTCAGGAACATCCCACGGCTATTACTAGTGTTGTTGTTAGGATTAGGGACTGTGGTCAGTAGAGTTACCACCTCCTCAGAGCTCGTCCCATGTTGCGTTTTAGCCACCAGGTCATATCGGTGTGGCCTCTTAACCACCAGGTCATAACAAGTAGCTATATTCTTGAACATAGGAACAGTATTATGGTAGTTATATTCTTGTACATAGGAGCAGTATTATAGTAGTTATATTCTTGTATATAGGAGCAGTATTATAGTAGTTATATTCTTGTATATAGGAGCAGTATTATAGTAGTTATATTCTTGTACATAGGAGCAGTATTATAGTAGTTATATTCTTGTACATAGAAGCAGTATTATAGTAGTTATATTCTTGTACATAGGGGCAGTATTATAGTAGTTATATTCTTGTGTATTATAGTAATTATATTCTTGTATATAAGCAGTATTATAGTAGATATATTATTGTACATAGGAGCAGTATTATAGTAGTTATATTCTTATACATAGGAGCAGTATTATAGTAGTTATATTCTTGTACATAGGAGCAGTATTATAGTAGTTATATTCTTGTACATAGGAGCAGTATTATAGTAGTTATATTCTTGTACATAGGGGCAGTATTATAGTAGTTATATTCTTGTACATAGCGGCTGTGTTATAGTAGTTATATTCTTGTACATAGGAGTAGTATTATAGTAGTTATATTCTTGTATATAGGGGGCAGTATTATAGTAGTTATAGTCTTGTATATAGGGGGCAGTATTATAGTAGTTCTATTCTTGTACATAGGGGCAGTATTATAGTAGTTATATTTTTGTACATAGGGGCAGTATTATAGTAGTTATATTCTTGTACATAGGAGCAGTATTATTGTAGCTACTAGATGGTAGCCCGATTCTAACGCATCGGGTATTCTAGAATATGTATGTAGTTTATTTATGAAGATTTTAGAATAATACATTGAATACACAGGATTCAGCCGCGACCAATTAGCGAAGCGTGGTTCAAATCCCTCGCCAATTCGCGGCCGGACTGCGCCTGTCTCTGATTGTTCGCGGCTGGCCATGTAGTATATAACAGCCCACGTAGTAACTAGCATAGCCACGTAGTATATTGCACAGCCACGTAGTATATTGCACAGCCACGTAGTATATAGCACAGCCACGTAGTATATAGCACAGCCACGTAGTATATAGCACAGCCACATAGTATATAGCACAGCCCACGGAGTATATAACACAGCCCACAGAGTATATAGCTCAGCCACATAGTATATAACACAGCCCACGGAGTATATAGCACAGCCACATAGTATACAGCACAGCCCACGGAGTGTATAACAGCCCACATAGCGTATAACACAGCCACGTAGTTTATAACAGCCCATGTAGCATATTACACAGCTCACGTAGTATATAACAGCCCACATAGTGTATAACACAGGCCACGTAGTGTATATCACAGCCCACGAAGTGTATAACACAGCCCACGTAGTGTATAACACAGGCCACGTAGTGTATAACACAGCCCACGTAATATATTGCACAGCCCACGCAGTATATAGCACAGCCCACGCAGTATATTGCACAGCCCACGTAGTACATTGCACAGCCCACGTAGTATATAGCACAACCCACGTAGTATATTGCACAGCCATGTAGTATATTGCACAGCCCACGTAGTATATTGCACAGCCACGTAGTATATAGCACAGCCACGTAGTATATAGCACAGCCACATAGTATATAGCACAGCCCACGGAGTATATAACACAGCCCACAGAGTATATAGCTCAGCCACATAGTATATAACACAGCCCACGGAGTATATAGCACAGCCACATAGTATACAGCACAGCCCACGGAGTGTATAACAGCCCACATAGCGTATAACACAGCCATGTAGTTTATAACAGCCCATGTAGCATATTACACAGCTCACGTAGTATATAACAGCCCACATAGTGTATAACACAGGCCACGTAGTGTATATCACAGCCCACGAAGTGTATAACACAGCCCACGTAGTGTATAACACAGGCCACGTAGTGTATAACACAGCCCACGTAATATATTGCACAGCCCACGCAGTATATAGCACAGCCCACGCAGTATATTGCACAGCCCACGTAGTACATTGCACAGCCCACGTAGTATATAGCACAACCCACGTAGTATATTGCACAGCCATGTAGTATATTGCACAGCCCACGTAGTATATTGCACAGCCCATGCAGTACATTGCACAGCCCACGTATTATATTGCACAGCCCACATATTATATTGCACAGCACATGTAGTATATTGCACAGCCCACGCAGTATATAGCAATGTGGGCATCATATCCCTATTAAAAAAAAGAAATAAAATAAAAAATAGTTATATACTCACCTTCCGTTGGCCCCAGATCCAGGCGAAGCGGTTACCGACGCTCCTCGCGCGCTCCGGTCCCAAGAGTGCATTGCGGTCTCGCAAGATGATGATGAGACCGCTACGTCATCATCTCGCGACACCGCAATCCATGGAGCGGTCACCGGAGCGTCGCGATGAGCGGGAAAGGCCGGTTCTGGATCCAAGGGCCGACGGACGGTGAGTATATAACTATTTTTTATTTTTTTTATTATTTTTAACATTAGATCTTTTACCTATTGATGCCGCATAGGCAGCATCAATAGTAAAAAGTTGGTCACACAGAGTTAATAGCAGCGGTAACGGAGTGCGTTACCCGCGGCATAATGCAGTCCGTTACCGCTGCCATTAACCCAGTGTGAGCGCTGACTGGAGGGGATTATGAAGCGGGCACTGACTGCGGGGAAGAAGGAGCGGCTATTTTGCCGCCAGACTGTGCCCATCGCTGAATGGTTGTGGCCGTTTGACGCGACCAATCAGCGACTTGGATTTCCATGACAGACAGAGGCCGCGACCAATGAATATCTGTGACAGACAGACAGAAAGACAGAAGGACAGACACAAAGACAGAAGGACAGACAGAAAGACGGAAGTGACCCTTAGACAATTATATAGTAGATATTCTTGTACATAGCGGGCAGTATTATAGTAGTTATATTTTTGTACATAGGGGGCACTATTATAGTAGTTATATTCTTGTACATAGGGGCAGTATTCTAGTAGTTATATTCTTGTACATAGGGGGCAGTATTAATGTAGTTATATTCTTGTACATAGGGGCAGTATTATAGTAGTTATATTCTTGTACATAGGGGGCAGTATTATAGTAGTTATATTCTTGTACATAGGGGGCAGTATTATAGTAGTTATATTCTTGTACATAGGGGCAGTATTATAGTAGTTATATTCTTGTACATAGGGGGCAGTATTATAGTAGTTATATTCTCATACATAGGGGCAGTATAATAGTAGTTATATTCTTGTGCATAGGGGCAGTATTATAGTAGTTATATTCTTGTACATAGGGGCAGTATTATAGTAGTTATATTCTTGTACATAGGAGCAGTATTATAGTAGTTATATTCTTGTACATAGGGGCAGTATTATAGTAGTTATATTCTTGTACATAGGGACAGTATTATAGTAGTTATATTCTTGTACATAGGGACAGTATTATAGTAGTTATATTCTTGTACATAGGGGCAGTATTATAGTAGTTATATTCTTGTACATAGGAGCAGTATTATAGTAGTTATATTCTTGTACATAGGGACAGTATTATAGTAGTTATATTCTTGTACATAGGGGCAGTATTATAGTAGTTATATTCTTGTACATAGGGGCAGTATTATAGTAGTTATATTCTTGTACATAGGGGCAGTATTATAGTAGTTATATTCTTGTACATAGAGGCAGTATTATAGTAGTTATATTCTTGTACATAGGGGCAGTATTATAGTAGTTATATTCTTGTACATAGGGGCAGTATTATAGTAGTTATATTCTTGTACATAGGGGCAGTATTATAGTAGTTATAAGTAATGGACAGATTGATAGGTTTGCTTTGTGTAAATTAAATGAGTAATAAGTGTTATTTAATGTAATCAATTCTGCAGAAGAACAGAGAAAATAATATAAATTTACCTGAACAACCCAAAACTGCCAAATCCTAGAACAAATTACACTGCCGGGTTGTAAAGTTCAGATAAAGAAACTTTCTTCTCTTCTGGTGAATAAGTATGTAAATCCCTGGACTCTCCGGCAAGTAGGTACTTAATTAAAGATGCAAAGCTACTGGAAAGTTATTATTAAAAGAAACTGGCTCACACTGGATTAATCCTATTGCTTCCCACACAAGCACAAAATTACAGAGATATTTATCGGCTGATGAAATGGTTTTGGTTTCTTTCATTCTAATTGGTTACTTTCTGATTTTTTTTTATTGCTAATCTTAACTTAGAAAAAGGAATCTGTCGGCGAAACCCAGAAGCCAATTCACTGACGTCAGAGGAATAATCTGACTTTGTTTTCAAAGGGAACAGGTGAAGCTGAAATCGCTGTAACAGACGTGATGTACCTACAAGCAGACGATCTACAGCCGCTGCAAATGCGTGAAGCAAAGCTGAGCTTGTCAAATGGCGCAGATCTCCGTTTGTTTTTTGCACTAACTCTGCTATATCTGAGACACTCAGCACTATTACATCTAACACACTCAGCTCTGCTATATCTGAGACACTCAGGTCTGCTACATCTAACACACTCAGCTCTGCTATATCTGAGACACTCAGCACTATTACTTGTAACACTCTCAGCTCTGCTATATCTGAGACACTCAGCTCTGCTATATCTGAGACACTCAGCTCTGCTACATCTAACACACTCAGCTCTGCTATATCTGAGACACTCAGTACTATTACTTCTAACACTCTCAGCTCTGCTATATCTGAGACACTCAGCTCTGCTACATCTAACACACTCAGCCCTGCTATATCTGAGGCACTAAGCACTATTACATCTAACACACTCAGCTCTGCTATATCTGAGACACTCAGCACTATTACATCTAACACACTCAGCTCTGCTATATCTGAGACACTCAGCACTATTACATCTAACACACTCAGCTTTGCTATATCTGAGACACTCAGCTCTGCTACATCTAACACACTCAGCTCTGCTATATCTGAGACACTCAGCACGATTACTTCTAACACTCTCAGCTCTGCTATATCTGAGACACTCAGCTCTGCTACATTCAACACACTCAGCTCTGCTATATCTGAGACACTCAGCACTATTACATCTAACACACTGAGCTCTGCTATATCTGAGACACTCAGCTCTGCTACATCTAACACACTCAGCTCTGCTATATCTGAGACACTCAGCACTATTACATCTAACACTCTCAGCTCTACTATATCTGAGACACTCAGCTCTGCTATATCTGAGACACTCAGCACTATTACATTTACAGACTCAGTCTGCTATATCTGACACTCAGCTCTGCTATAACAGACACTCAGCTCTGCTGTATCTCACATACTCAGCTCTGCTATAACAGACACTCAATTCAGCTGCCTGTCACACTCCGCTCTGCTTCTTCTATAGTAATACATTTAGGATTTTGGCTTTTGGGTCTTACCTTAGCTCAGCCTTTTCTGGGACATTTGCAATATCAGACGATGCGCTCCTCTGGATTGATGGCCATGGTGGTAAGTGCGTAGTGTCTGGTCAAGTGTTACACAGAAGGTCTGATGGATGGTGACTATATTCGGCTATTACGTGCCTCTGGTAGATTATAACATCATCCAATTATGTTTCTTGTCTCTTTTTATGTTTTTTTACACACAATGTTTTATGTCGTCCCGGGCAGAGGGCCGGTTCTATTTGTCCAAGAACGTGGCGGACATCGGTCATGGTCAGTGCAATGGAATCACTGGTCCCATCATTTCTGCTTCACAATTAGTGTGTGACACTATTCACTACTCACAGACCAGCCGGATGGCTGGGTAGTCAAGAGATCTGGGGTCAAAAGTAAGGAGGGTACGTCACAGACAGAGGGGCGAGACAAAGGCATAGTCAGAAAACAGTTCAAGGTCAGAATTCCAAGAAAGTGGCAGATCACGACAAAAGGGCTAGGCAAGTGGATGGTCAAAGGCAAATCCAAGGTCAAATAACAAAGATCAGAATACAACACTAGGTGCAAAGTGCAAGAACACACTTACAGAGCAAAGGGCCAGCCAATCCCTCTCCTAAAATACTCTGCTGGACATTCCTTTTTAACCAAGAGCTACTCTATGCCCCTTGTATGGTCCCTTACATAGGATTAAAGGTAAGAAGAACCCTTGAGAACAAAGTAGATAAGTATTGCCCCTGATCATCGGCAAAAGGGTTAGAGCCATGAATGCCCTATTACATGGTCCCCTATGAGCACACGGAAGCCCCTGGACTTCATTCCCTGCAGCCGCATTACCAGTGGTCCTGGGTCCAGTTACCTTGAATTGTAAAGTATCAATAGAATATGCTATGATTTTGTGATCAGTGGGGTCAAAGGTCTGGGGTCTGTACAGGAACCAGGTAACTACCGCAGTCTGGATGGTGAGGGGCCAACCGACACCTGCAAATACTTCAGCTGGATGTGCGTCACGTTGTATTGAGCCACAGAAACCTGTCGGGTCCGTGAGCGGCAATGCACGCTGCCAGCCAATCCGATGCCAGCAGCTGACGTCAGCATGAACTTGACTGGGGGTGCTCAAAACCACAGTCAAGAAGTTTATTAACCCTTCGAGTGCTTCACAGGAACTGAAGCAATGTGGAAGGAAAAAATGATCATTTAACTTTTTTCAAAAAAGTTTACATTAGACTCCGAATTGTTTCTTTCTATGGGATCACACTTTTTTGATCACCTGCAATTGTGCTTGCTTTGTACACATGTACCTGTGAAATTTTCATGATTAGCACACCTGCCACATACCCACAAACGGGTAAATGTATGCACATGCATGTATGTATCATATAGTTTTTTTTTAAGGTGCCTCTGTTTGTCTTTTGGTGTTTGCTTTTATTATTTTTCATATACACTGCTCAAAAACATAAAGTTAACACTTAACAACAGAATCTAACTCCAAGTAAATCAATCTTCTGTGAAATCAAACTGTCCACTTAGGAGGCAACACTGATTGACAATCAATTTCACATGCTGTTATGCAAATGGAATAGACAACAGATGGAAATTATTGGCAATTATCAAGACACTCTCAGTAAAGGAGTGGTTCTGCAGGTGGGGACCACAGACCACATCTCAGTACCAATGCTTTCTGGCTGATGTTTTGGTCACTTTTGAATGTTGGTTGTGCTTTCACACTCGTGGTAGCATGAAACGGACTCTACAACCCACACAAGTGGCTCAGGTAGTGCAGCTCATCCAGGATGGCACATCAATGCGAGATGTGGCAAGAAGGTTGGCTGTGTCTGTCAGCGTAGTGTCCAGAGGCTGGAGGTGCTACCAGGAGACAGGCCAGTACACCAGTAGACGTGGAGGGGGCCGTAGGAGGGCAACAACCCAGCAGCAGGACCGCTATCTTAGCCTTTGTGAAAGGAGGAACAGGAGGAGCACTGCCAGAGCCCTGCAAAATGACCTCCAGCAGGCCACAAATGTGCATGTGTCTGCACAAACGGTTATAAAATGACTCCATGAGGATAATCTGAGTGCCCGATGTCCACAGATGGGGGTTCTGCTCACAGCCCAACACTGTGCAGAATGCTTGGCATTTGCCACAGAACACCAGGATTGGCAAATTCGCCACTGGTGCCCTGTGCTCTTCACAGATGAAAGCAGGTTCACACTGAGCACATGTGAGTCTGGAGACGCCGTGAAGAGAGATCTGCCTGCAACATCCTTCAGCATGACCGGTTTGGCAGTGGGTCAGTAATGGTGCAGGGTGGCATTTCTTTGGAGGGCTGCACAGCCCTCCATGTGCTCGACAGAGATAGCCTGACTGCCATTAGGTACCGAGATGAGATCCTCAGACCCCTTGTGAGACCATATGCTGGTGCGGTTGGCCCTGGGTTCCTCCTAAAGCAGGACAATGCCAGACCTCATGTGGCTGGAGTGTGTCAGCAGTTCCTGCAAGATGAAGGCATTGAAGCTATGGACTGACCCGCCCGTTCTCCAGACTTGAATCCGATTGAACACTTCTGGAACATCATGTTTTGCACCATCCACCAACGTCACGTTGAACCACAGACTGTCCAGGATTTGGCAGATGTTTTAATCCAGTTCTGGGAGGAGATCATCCGCCACCTCATCAGGAGCATGCCCAGGCATTGTAGGGAGGTCACACAGGCACGGGGAGGCCACACACACTACTGAGCATCATTTCCTTGTCTTGAGGCATTTCCACTGAGGTTAGATCCGCCTGTAACTTCATTACTCTGCCGCCTCCAATGGCACTCCGCACTTTGCACTGTGGTGCTACACGGTGAGTGCTACCTTTTTCCCCTTACCTGCACCCCCTGGTGGAGGTTGCGTGCAACTGCCTTGCAGTTGCATTAGAATATGTATCTTTATGAGCTGTGGCTCATAGCTAGAGCTGCAGTCTCTGAACATTGAGAAGCGCATTCCCCACCAATTCCAGAAACGGGTGACCCCAAGATGCCCCTTTGGATTGCAGTGGTGCTCACAGCTGCTCAGGTGGTCGGACTCTCACCGATCTGCACGTTATCACCCATCCAAAGGGTACGTACCCCATCGATCTAGAGAATCCGACTCAGAAATGCCCTGTTTGAATGGAGAGGTTGTCATGCAGGCTCACCCCCACTCCATTCATTATGGAGATCGGCAAGTAGAGCTCTCTGATTCTTTCCGGTAGTCCTGTCGACAATGAATACGCAGCTCTGGCTCCAGTTTAACATGTCACAGCCCCGTTCTTGGCTTGTGGAGGCACCAGCGGTCGAAATAAGACCCTTACCCATCTGCAAGTTATCACCTTTCCTTTTAATGATTGGAATAACATTTTAATCTCTGAAGCATCTCCACCATAGGACATAAACTAATAATATTCATGCAGCAGGACCCTCTGGATGACCACAGACCACGCTCCCGAGATATCCATCTCCTCTAAAATCAAGCCGCAGATCCAGAATACAATTTCTAGGAGCGGAAACATTTTTTTTTTTTTTGCTCAGGAGAATTTCTGTGAAATCTTGTTATTTTATTACATTGATTTAAATGCCAAGGACAAGCTCCTCGTCTTAACGGCGCGCAACGCCGGACTGGTGATAACGCCGCAACACTTGAAGAGAAATGACTTTTACATCCCTGCAGCTACAATCATATTTATGGGGCTTGGGATCCGCAGTCCCACATGTCGGAAGGAAAAGCTGTAGCCGCTCGTAGTTCTTCAAAGTGATACATCCAGAGGTATAGTAAATGACAAGTGTTTCGCCGGCGTCAAAGTCGCTGCCGGTTACGGTCGGGTCCACATCGCCTATATCCCTATAATGTCAATATCAATTTGGTTTCGCCCGCGGTGCCGTTTCCTGACTTCGCCATGAATCCGTCATCTGGTGTCGTCCTGCTCTCCAGCTACATTGTGACAAGCCCTCGAAGGACTCCAGGACTCACGACGTTACGTTGCAACCTCCCGATTTGCCATTTTTGCATCTGACCGCTGCTTGTAAGTCACGGCCGGGAAGCCAAATAGGAACCAACAGGGAGTCGGCCCTCGTTACCATCAAATGGGAGATATTGCGGCTGCAGTGAGCGGAGAAGAAAACAAGGAGGTACACTGATTAATTACAGCAAAGTAAAACTTCCAAGGTCGACGGCTTAAAGGTTAGTCTCTCATAGTATTTTAATAAAGCTTAAAGGGGTGGTCTCAGCATCATAAATTGGAAAAAGTTGCAAAGTTCTTGTAAAAATGAGCAACTATGTCATTTATCTTTTATTAAAAAAATCCTCTCTGCTATCAAGAACGGGAGGATTTTTCATTCCATCGTTCAGTGATCATTGCCTAGGTGACCGACCACCTGCAGTCTATCAAAGGAGGATGGTTTAATAATTAAGCTCAGCACTTGGAGACTCGTTGCTTTGGAGAATATAGAAAGTGCTCCTCTGACGCCGCAGACCGGATAGCCAGACTACTCTGATGATGAAAAGTTCAGAACAGCAACGCTCTGAAACCTCTGTCAATCATCAGTAGGAAGTAGGGAGGATGGGACCTGTGCGCTCCGGAAGATTACAAGTAAGACAACCCCTATAGTTATTACATATAAACTGCCAGCCAATCAGAGGCAAGCAGCAGAAGTCGGCTTGACCGAAATCAGAAAGAGGGTAAGAAAAGTCCAATGGCCGCATGTTATAAAGGACAGAAATGTCCAAGAAGGACGGGAGATTTTGCTAAATGAAATTCTCACCGCACAATCTGTAACAATCCCGAAAAGAAGGAAGTATTGGAAGCATTTAAAGAGACCAGGATGGATGAACACAGAACTTAATCATTTGGAAAAAAGGAAAAAAGAGCAGTATATTAAATGGAAAGAGGGGACTTATCTAAAGAGGAATATAATGCTGTCTGCAGGGAATGCAGGGCAAGAGTAAGGGTATGGCTCCACGGTACGGCTTGCCGGCGGGTTCGCCGCAGCGGCGAAGCCGCTCGGCGCTAAGCCCCGCCCCCTTTCTGGGACGCGATGGTGCCGGATGTGTACAGTACACATCCGGGATCATCGCACCCCTCGCCATAGGGCCCTGTGATATGCCTTGCGGGGACGCTGCGTCCCCGCAAGGTGTACGGACATGCTGCGTTCTGAAAAGACGCGCAGCATGTCCGGAGTCGCAGGGCCTCCGCGTGCGGGTTTCCACGCATAGTGGAGACGGGATTTCATAAAATCCCCTCCACTATGCTGGAACATCTGGACGCTGCTTGTTTGACGCTGCAGCGTCAAACGAGCAGCGTTTACGTACCGTGGAAACATACCCTTAGAAGAGCTAAAGCCAGTAATGGAGTGAGGCTTGCAAGGGAGACCAAAAGCAAAAAAAAAAGGATATGGGGATATGTCAAAAGAAAAATCAAAGATGCTATAGGATTTTTACAGGATGAAATGGGTGAAGTGGTCAAAAATGATGTTGAGAAGGTCGAATTTTTTAATTCCTGTTTTGCATCTGTGTTCTCTAAGAAAGAAAGTGTAACATCAACTGATCTTCTCGGTGTCATCAAAGGAATAAAAAGAATCTACACGATCCATAAACAGAGAAATGGTGAGGGAGCACTTAGCTAATTTACATAAATTTTCATCTCCTGGTCCAGATGAATTACATCCTAGGGCACTATGCATAATTGTCTCTTCAGAGAGGAAGAGGACTAGAACTCTAGTGTCAATGTCTACCCTGTAACGAAATGCGTACTTTCAGACACATTATGACTAGACGTGTCCAGCCTTGCTCTATGCGCTTGTATTGAGCAAGGCCGTGCACGTCTAGTCGGCATGTGACTGCATGTGTGCAAACTGCATATTTGTGGTCACGCAGCCTCCGCTCCCTGCACCGGCAAATAATGACAGCACGTGCCATGCGCACTGTGTGGATTCAGAAGTATGCAGTCACATAGACTGACTGCAGACTTGTATCCTAAGGCCGGACAACCCCTTTAAGCTTCCTTTTAGTACAAAATGAAAAGTATAAATTCACTTAAAATCAAACCTTAAACTTTAACAATGTGACAAGAGTGCAGATTTACTGTACTCGGCACTATATAGGTTGGGTGTCCGGACTTAGTGGTGGCAAATCTGTAAGAACAGCTCATCCTGGGCCCCCTGATGCATATATACAAGTTCAGCGGAGACGCGTAAGTCATATGGAAAACCACAAGCACACATCACAGTGAGTTGCACCAAGCGACAAACTCAGCTCTGAAACATCTGTAAAACAGTAAAAATCTGTAAGATCTCAGGTGTTTTGTTGTGAAAGCTCTTTAATTACCGAATCCCCAACACTGTGAAGGTCAGAGGACGCTCCAGGGAGGACAGAAAATGGGAGAATTTGTAGTCTGTACATATTTATTTCGCCTGCTCGCCGCCGACACCTCCGCATTTGTTCTGCCAGTCTTTGAGATAAGGTTAACGGCGCAGATTGCTTAAGTAGTATGTAAATTCCTGCTGCAGAAACAATGAGTAACGCCGGCTATTTATAGGCTCTTTGTATCATCATACAATTGGAAGAAGTGCGCGATTCTTCTAAGATGCGTCGGGAGATTGTATTTCTGACATTTACAAGATCTGAAGACAACAAGAAGAAAGAAGAAAGCGAAGCGCGCTGGGAGAACACACGTCTAAAAGTCACAAGACGTCGCAGATACTGGTGAAGCCAATCACAGCTGAAAGAAATATGGCGTCAGAAAAAGACCCGATATGTAAGTCACCATTATGGCTGATATTACTTTATTTATCTGTTTGTTTGTTTTTTTTATACAATGATATTTAATAAAACAACAAAGTTACTTTTCATACTGTTCATTTGACCTTTCTTAAATTCATACCTTTTGCTTTCTCACTATCAAATTTCAGCATTCTCATTATCATCAGAGCACCTCCTCCTCCTGTACAATGACTGATAACACCTCTATATACAGTAGATAACACAGGATCCACCATTCACAATAGGTGATGTCACAGCTCACCTCCTCCTCCTGTACAATGACTGATAACACCTCTATATACAGTAGATAACACAGGATCCACCATTCACAATAGGTGATGTCAAAGCTCACCTCCTCCTCCTGTACAATGACTGATAACACCTCTATATACAGTAGATAACACAGGATCCACCATTCACAATAGGTGATGTCAGAGCTCTCCTCCTGTACAATGACTGATAAAACCTCTATATACAGTAGACAACACTGGATCCACCATTCACAATAGGTGATGTCACAGCTCACCTCTTCCTCCTGTACAATGAAAGATAACACCTCTATATACAGTAGATAACACAGGATCCACCATTCACAATAGGTGATGTCACAGCTCACCTCCTCCTCCTGTACAATGACTGATAACACCTCTATATACAGTAGATAACACAGGATCCACGATTCACAATAGGTGATGTCACAGCTCTCCTCCTCCTGTACAATGACTGATAACATCTCTACACAGCAGATAACACAGGATTCACCATTCACAATAGGTGATGTCACAGCTCACCTCTTCCTCCTGTACAATGACTGATAACCCCTCTATATACTGTAGATAAGACAGAATCCAGCATTTACAATAGGTGATGTCACAGCTCACCTCCGCCTGTACAATGTCTGATAACACCTCTATATACAGTAGATAACACAGGATCCACCATTCACAATAGGTGATGTCACAGCTCACCTCCTCCTCCTGTACAATGAAAGATAACACCTCTATATACAATAAATAACACAGGATCCACCATTCACAATAGGTGATGTCACAGCTCACCTCCTCCTCCTGTACAATGACTGATAACACCTCTATATACAGTAGATAACACAGGATCCAACATTCACAATAGGTGATGTCACAGCTCACCTCCTCCTGTACACTGACTGATAACACCTCTATATACAGTAGATAACACAGGATCCACCATTCACAATAGGTGATGTCACAGCTCACCTCCTCCTCCTGTACACTGACTGATAACACCTCTATATACAGTAGATAACACAGGATCCACCATTCACAATAGGTGATGTCACAGCTCACCTCCTCCTGTACAATGACTGATAACATCTCTATATACAGCAGATAACACAGGATTCACCATTCACAATAGGTGATGTCACAGCTCACCTCCTCCTTTTGTACAATGACTGATAACCCCTATATATACTGTAGATAAGACAGAATCCACCATTTACAATAGGTGATGTCACAGCTCACCTCCTCCTGTACAATGACTGATAACACCTCTATATACAATAAATAACACAGGATCCACCATTCACAATAGGTGATGTCACAGCTCACCTCCTCCTCCTGTGCAATGACTAATAACCCCTCTATATACTGTAGGTAAGACAGAATCCACCATTCACAATAGGTGATGTCACAGCTCACCTCCTCCTCCTGTACAATGACTGATAACCCCTCTATATACTGTAGATAAGACAGAATCCACCATTTACAATAGGTGATGTCACAGCTCACCTCCTGTACAATGACTGATAACACCTCTATATACAATAAATAACACAGGATCCACCATTCACAATAGGTGATGTCACAGCTCACCTCCTCCTCCTGTGCCATGACTGATAACACCTCTATATACAGTAGATAACACAGGATCCACCATTCACAATATGTGATGGCACAACTCACCTCCTCCTCCTGTACAATGACTGATAACACCTGTATATACAGTAGATAAAACAGGATCCACCATTCACAATAGGCGATGTCACAGCTCACCTCCCCCTGTACATTGACTGATAACATCTCTATATACAGTAGATAACACAGGATCCACCACTCACAATAGGTGATGTCACAGCTCACCTCCTCCTGTACACTGACTGATAACACCTCTATATACAGTAGATAACACAGGATCCACCATTCACAATAGGTGATGTCACAGCTCACCTCCTCCTCCTGTACAATGACTGATAACACCTCTATATACAGTAGATAACACAGGATCCACCATTCACAATAGGCGATGTCACAGCTCACCTCCCCCTGTACATTGACTGATAACATCTCTATATACAGCAGATAACACAGGATTCACCATTTACAATAGGTGATGACACAGCTCACCTCTTCCTCCTGTACAATGAGTGATAACCCCTCTATATACTGTAGATAAGACAGAATCCACCATTTACAATAGGTGATGTCACAGATCACCTCCTCCTGAACAATGACTGATAACACCTTTATATACAATAAATAACACAGGATCCACCATTCACAATAGGTGATGTCACAGCTCACCTCCTCCTCCTGTACAATGACTGATAACACCTCTATATACAGTAGATAACACAGGATCCACCATTCACAATAGGTGTTGTCACAGGTCACCTCCTCCTCCTGTACAATGACTGATAACACCTCTATATACAGTAGATAACACAGGATCCAACATTCACAATAGGTGATGTCACAGCTCACCTCCTCCTGTACACTGACTGATAACACCTCTATATACAGTAGATAACACAGGATCCACCATTCACAATAGGTGATGTCACAGCTCACCTTCTCCTCCTGTACACTGACTGATAACACCTCTATATACAGTAGATAACACAGGATCCACCATTCACAATAGGTGATGTCACAGCTCACCTCCTCCTGTACAATGACTGATAACATCTCTATATACAGCAGATAACACAGGATTCACCATTCACAATAGGTGATGTCACAGCTCACCTCCTCCTCCTGTACAATGACTGATAACCCCTATATATACTGTAGATAAGACAGAATCCACCATTTACAATAGGTGATGTCACAGCTCACCTCCTGTACAATGACTGATAACACCTCTATATACAATAAATAACACAGGATCCACCATTCACAATAGGTGATGTCACAGCTCACCTCCTCCTCCTGTGCAATGACTAATAACCCCTGTATATACTGTAGGTAAGACAGAATCCACCATTCACAATATGTGATGTCACAGCTCACCTCCTCCTCCTGTACAATGACTGATAACCCCTCTATATACTGTAGATAAGACAGAATCCACCATTTACAATAGGTGATGTCACAGCTCACCTCCTCCTGTACAATGACTGATAACACCTCTATATACAATAAATAACACAGGATCCACCATTCACAATAGGTGATGTCACAGCTCACCTCCTCCTCCTGTGCAATGACTGATAACCCCTCTATATACTGTAGATAAGACAGAATCCACCATTTACAGTAGGTGATGTCACAGCTCACCTCCGCCTGTACAATGACTGATAGCACCTCTATATACAATAAATAACACAGGATCCACCATTCACAATAGGTGATGTCACAGCTCACCTCCTCCTCCTGTACAATGACTGATAACACCTCTATATACAGTAGATAACACAGGATCCACCATTCACAATAGGTGTTGTCACAGGTCACCTCCTCCTCCTGTACAATGACTGATAACACCTCTATATACAGTAGATAACACAGGATCCAACATTCACAATAGGTGATGTCACAGCTCACCTCCTCCTGTACACTGACTGATAACACCTCTATATACAGTAGATAACACAGGATCCACCATTCACAATAGGTGATGTCACAGCTCACCTCCTCCTCCTGTACACTGACTGATAACACCTCTATATACAGTAGATAACACAGGATCCACCATTCACAATAGGTGATGTCACAGCTCACCTCCTCCTGTACAATGACTGATAACATCTCTATATACAGCAGATAACACATGATTCACCATTCACAATAGGTGATGTCACAGCTCACCTCCTCCTCCTGTACAATGACTGATAACCCCTATATATACTGTAGATAAGACAGAATCCACCATTTACAATAGGTGATGTCACAGCTCACCTCCTCCTGTACAATGACTGATAACACCTCTATATACAATAAATAACACAGGATCCACCATTCACAATAGGTGATGTCACAGCTCACCTCCTCCTCCTGTGCAATGACTAATAACCCCTCTATATACTGTAGGTAAGACAGAATCCACCATTCACAATAGGTGATGTCACAGCTCACCTCCTCCTCCTGTACAATGACTGATAACCCCTCTATATACTGTACATAAGACAGAATCCACCATTTACAATAGGTGATGTCACAGCTCACCTCCTGTACAATGACTGATAACACCTCTATATACAATAAATAACACAGGATCCACCATTCACAATAGGTGATGTCACAGCTCACCTCCTCCTCCTGTGCAATGACTGATAACACCTCTATATACAGTAGATAACACAGGATCCACCATTCACAATATGTGATGGCACAGCTCACCTCCTGTACAATGACTGATAACACCTCTATATACAATAAATAACACAGGATCCACCATTCACAATAGGTGATGTCACAGCTCACCTCCTCCTCCTCTGCAATGACTAATAACCCCTCTATATACTGTAGGTAAGACAGAATCCACCATTCACAATAGGTGATGTCACAGCTCACCTCCTCCTCCTGTACAATGACAGATAACATCTCTATATACAGTAGATAACACAGGATCCACCACTCACAATAGGTGATGTCACAGCTCACCTCCTCCTCCTGTAAAATGACTGATAACATCTATATATACAGCAGATAACACAGAATCCACCATCTACAATAGGTGATGTCACAGCTTACCACCTCCTTCTGTACACTGGCTGATAACACCTCTATATACAGTAGATAACACAGGATCCACCATATACAATAGGTGATGTCACAGCTCACCTCCTCCTGTGCAATGTCTGATAATACCTCTATATACAGTAGATAACAGGATCCACCATTCACAATAGGTGATGTCACAGCTCACCTCCTCCTGTACAATGACTGATAATACCTCTATATACAATAAATAACACAGGATCCACCATTCACAATAGATGATGTCACAGCTCACCTCCTCCTCCTGTACAATGACTGATAACACCTCTATATACAGTAGTTAACACAGGATCCACCATTCACAATAGGTGATGTCACAGCTCAACTCCTCCTGTACACTGACTGATAACACCTCTATATACAGTAGATAACACAGTATCCACCATTCACAATATGTGATGTCACAGCTCACCTCCTCCTGTACACTGACTGATAACACCTCTATGTACAGTAGATAACACAGGATCCACCATTCACAATAGGTGATGTCACAGCTCACCTCCTCCTGTTCAATGACTGATAACATCTCTATATACAGTAGATAACACAGAATCCACCATTTACAATAGGTGATGTCACAGCTCACCTCCTCCTATACAATGACTGATAACACCTCTATATACAGTACATAACACAGGATCCACCATTCACAATATTTGATGTCACAGATCAACTCCTCCTGTACACTGACTGATAACACTTCTATATACAGTAGATAACACAGGATTTACCATTCAGAATAGGTTATGTCACAGCTCACTTCCTCCTGTACAATGACTGATAACATCTCTATATACAGTAGATAACACAGAATCCACCATTTACAATGGGTGATGTCACAGATCACCTCCTCCTGTGCAATGACTGATAACACCTTTATGTACAGTAGATAACACAGGATCCACCATTCACAATATGTGATGTCACAGCTCACCTCCTCCTGTACACTGACTAATAACACTTCTATAAACAGTGGATAACACACGATTTACCATTCACAATAGGTGATGTCACAGCTCACCTCCTCCTCCTGTACAATGACTTATAATACCTCTATATACAGTAGATAACACAGGATCCACCATTCACAATAGGTGATGTCACAGCTCACCTCCTCCTTCTGTACATTGACGAATAATACCTCTATATACAGTAGATAACACAGGATCCACCGTTGACAATAGGTGATATTACAGCTCACCTCCTCCTCCTCCTGTACAATGACTGATAACACCTCTATATACAGTAGATAACACAGGATCCACCATTCACATTATGTGATGTCACAGCTCACCTCCTCCTGTACACTGACTGATAACACCTCTATATACAGTAGATAACACAGGATTTACCATTCACAATAGGTGATGTCACAGCTCACCTCCTCCTCCTGTACATTGACGAATAATACCTCTATATACAGTAGATAACACAGGATCCACCGTTGACAATAGGTGATATTACAGCTCACCTCCTCCTCCTCCTGTACACTGACTGATAACACCTCTATATACAGTAGACAACACAGGATCCACCATTCACAATAAATGATGTCACAGCTCACCTCCTCCTACTATACAATGACTAATAATACCTCTATATACAGTAGATAACACAGAATCCACCATTTACAATAGGTGATTTCACAGCTCACCTCCTCCTGTACAATGACTGATAACACCTCTATATACAGTAGATAACACAGGATCCACCATTCACAATATGTGATGTCACAGCTCACCTCCTCCTGTACAATGACTGATAACCCCTCTATATACAGTAGATAACACAGGATCCACCATTCACAATATGTGATGTCACAGCTCACCTCCTCCTGTACACTGACTGATAACACCTCTATATACAGTAGATAACACAGGATTTACCATTCACAATAGGTGATGTCACAGCTCACCTCTTCCTCATGTGCAATGACTGATAACACCTCTATATACCATATATAACACAGGATCCACCATTCACAATATGTGATGTCACAGCTCACCTCCTCCTGTACACTGACTGCTAACACCTCTATATACAGTAGATAACACAGGATTTACCATTCACAATAGGTGATGTCACAGCTCACCTCTTCCTCCTGTGCAATGACTGATAATACCTCTATATACAGTAGATAACACAGGATCCACCATTCACAATAGGTGATGTCACAGCTCACCTCCTCCTTCTATACAAAGACTAATAATACCTCTATATACAGTAGATAACACAGGATCCACCATTCACAATAGGTGATGTCACAGCTCACCTCCTCCTGTACAATGACTGATAACATCTCTATATACAGTAGATAACACAGGATCCACCATTCACAATATGTGATGTCACAGCTCAACTCCTCCTGTATACTGACTGATAACAACTCTATATACAATAAATAACACAGGATCCACTATTCACAATAGGTGATGTCACAGCTCACCTCCTCCTCCTGTGCAATTACTAATAATACCTCTATATACAGTAGATAACACAGGATCTACCATTCACAATAGTTGATATCACAGCTCACCTCCTCCTCCTGTGCAATGACTAATAACACCTCTATATACAGTAGATAACACAGGATCCACCATTCACAATATGTGATGTCACAGCTCACCTCCTCCTGTACACTGACTGATAACACCTCTATATACAGTAGATAACACAGGATCCACCATCCACAAAAGGTGATGTCACAGCTCACCTCCTCCTGTACACTGACTGATAACACCTCTATATACAGTAGATAACACTGGATCCACCATTCACAATAGGTGATGTCACAGCTCACCTCTTCCTCCTGTACATTGAAAGATAACACCTCTATATACAGTAGATAACACAGGATCCACCATTCACAATAGGTGATGTCACAGCTCACCTCTTCCTCCTGTACAATGACTGATAACACCTCTATATACAGTAGATAACACAGGATCCACCATTCACAATATGTGATGGCACAGCTCATCTCATCCTGTACACTGACTGATAGCACCTCTATATACAGTAGATAACACAGGATCCACCATTCACAATAGGTGATGTCACAGCTCACCTCCTCCTCCTGTACAATGACTGATAACATCGCTATATACAGTAGATAACACAGAATCCACCATTTACAATAGGTGATGTCACAGCTCACCTCCTCCTCCTGTACAATGACTGATAACACCTTTATATACAATAAATAACACAGGATCCACCATTCACAATAGGTGATATGACAGCTCACCTCCTCCTCCTGTGCAATGACTGATAACACCTCTATATACAGTAGATAATACAGGATCCACCATTCACAATAGGTGATGTCACAGCTCACCTCCTCCTCCTGTACAATGACTGATAACACCTTTATATACAGTAGATAACACAGGATCCACCATTCATAATATCATTCACAATATGTGATGTCACAGCTCACCTCCTCCTGTACACTGACTGATAACACTTTTATATACAGTAGATAACACAGGATTTACCATTCACAATAGGTGATGTCACAGCTCACCTCCTCCTCCTGTACAATGACTGATAACACCTCTATATACAGCAGATAACACAGGACCCACCATTCACAATAGGTGATGTCACAGCTCACCTCCTCCTTCTGTACAATGACTAATGATACCTCTATATACAGTAGATAACACAGGATCCATTATTCACAATATGTGATGTCACAGCTCACCTCCTCCTGTACAATGACTGATAATACCTCTATATACAATAAATAACACAGGGTCCACCATTCACAATTGGTGATGTCACAGCTCACCTCCTCCTCCTGTGAAATGACTGATAACACCTCTATATACAGTAGTTAACACAGGATCCACCATTCACAATAGGTGATGTCACAGCTCAACTCCTCCTGTACACTGACTGATAACACATCTATATACAGTAGATAATTCAGGATCCACCATTCACAATAGGTGATGTCACAGCTCACCTCCTCCTGTACACTGACTGATAACACCTCTATATACCGCAGATAACACAGGATCCACCATTCACAATAAGTGATGTCACAGCTCACCTCCTCCTGTACACTGACTGATAACACCTTTATATAAAGTAGATAACACAGGATCCACCATTCACAATAGGTGATGTCACAGCTCACCTCCTCCTGTACAATGACTGATGACATCTCTATATACAGTAGATAACACAGAATCCACCATTTACAATAGGTGATGTCACAGCTCACCTCCTCCTGTACAATGACTGATAACACCTCTATATACAGTACATAACACAGGATCCACCATTCATAATATGTAATGTCACAGTTCCCCTCCTCCTGTACACTGACTGATAACATTTCTATATACAGTAATTAACACAGGATTTACCATTCACAATAGGTGATGTCACAGCTCACCTCCTCCTCCTGTACAATGACTGATAATACCTCTATATACAGTAGAAAACATAGGATCCACCATTTACAATAGGTGATGTCACAGCTCACCTCCTCCTTCTGTACAATGACTAATAATACCTCTATATACAGTAGATAACACAGGATCCACCATTCACAATAGGTGATGTCACAGCTCACCTCCTCCTCCTGTACAATGACTGATAACATCTCTATGTACAGTAGATAACAAAGAATCCACCATTTACAATAGGTGATGTCACAGCTCACCTCCTCCACTTGTACAATGACTGATAACACCTTTATATACAATAAATAACACAGGATCCACCATTCACAATAAGTGATGTCACAGCTCACCTCCACCTCCTGTGCAATGACTAATAATACCTCTATATACAGTAGATAACACAAGATCTCCCATTCACAATAGTTGATATCACAGCTCACCTCCTCCTCCTGTGCAATGACTAGTAATAACACCTCTATATACAGTAGATAACACAGGATCCACCATTCACAATAGGTGATGTCACAGCTCCCCTCCTCCTGTACAATGACTGATAACATCTCTATATACAGTAGATAACACAGAATCCAACATTCACAATATTTGATGTCACAGATCAACTCCTCCTGTACACTGACTGATAACACCTCTATATACAGTAGATAACACAGGATCCACCATTCACAATAGGTGATGTCACAGCTCCCCTCCTCCTGTACAATGACTGATAACATCTCTATATACAGTACATAACACAGGATCCACCATTCACAATAGGTGATGTCACAGCTCACCTCCTCCTCCTGTACAATGACTGATAAAACCTCTATATACAGTAGATAACACTGGATCCACCATTCACAATAGGTGATGTCACAGCTCACCTCTTCCTCTTGTACAATGACTGATAACACCTCTATATACAGTAGATAACACAGGATCCACCATTCACAATATGTGATGGCACAGCTCACCTCATCCTGTACACTGACTGATAGCACCTCTATATACAATAAATAACACAGGATCTACCATTCACAATAGGTGATGTCACAGCTCACCTCCTCCTCCTGTACAATGACTGATAACATCGCTATATACAGTAGATAACAAAGAATCCACCATTTACAATAGGTGATGTCACAGCTCACCTCCTACTCCTGTACAATGACTGATAACACCTTTATATACAATAAATAACACAGGATCCACCATTCACAATAGGTGATGTCACAGCTCACCTCCTCCTCCTGTACAATGACTGATAACACCTCTATATACAGTAGATAACACAGGATCCACCATTCACAATATGTGATGTCACAGCTCACCTCCTCCTGTACAATGACTGATAATACCTCTATATACAATAAATAACACAGGGTCCACCATTCACAATAGGTGATGTCACAGCTCACCTCCTCCTCCTGTGAAATGACTGATAACACCTCTATATACAGTAGTTAACACAGGATACACCATTCACAATAGGTGATGTCACAGCTCAACTCCTCCTGTACACTGACTGATAACACATCTATATACAGTAGATAATTCAGGATCCACCATTCACAATAGGTGATGTCACAGCTCACCTCCTCCTGTACACTGTCTGATAACACCTCTATATACCTTAGATAACACAGGATCCACCATTCACAATAGGTGATGTCACAGCTCAACTCCTCCTGTACACTGACTGATAACACCTCTATATACAGTAGATAACACAGGATCCACCATTCACAATAAGTGATGTCACAGCTCACCTCCTCCTGTACACTGACTGATAACACCTCTATATACAGTAGATAACACAGGATCCACCATTCACAATAGGTGATGTCACAGATCACCTCCTCCTGTACAATGACTGATGACATCTCTATATACAGTAGATAACACAGAATCCACCATTTACAATAGGTGATGTCACAGCTCACCTCCTCCTGTACAATGACTGATAACACCTCTATATACAGTAGGTAACACAGGATCCACCATTCACAATATGTGATGTCACAGCTCACCTCCTCCTGTACAATGACTCATAATACCTCTATATACAATAAATAACACAGGGTCCACCATTCACAATAGGTGATGTCACAGCTCACCTCCTCCTCCTGTGAAATGACTGATAACACCTCTATATACAGTAGTTAACACAGGATACACCATTCACAATAGGTGATGTCACAGCTCAACTCCTCCTGTACACTGACTGATAACACATCTATATACAGTAGATAATTCAGGATCCACCATTCACAATAGGTGATGTCACAGCTCACCTCCTCCTGTACACTGACTGATAACACCTCTATATACCTTAGATAACACAGGATCCACCATTCACAATAGGTGATGTCACAGCTCAACTCCTCCTGTACACTGACTGATAACACCTCTATATACAGTAGATAACACAGGATCCACCATTCACAATAAGTGATGTCACAGCTCACCTCCTCCTGTACACTGACTGATAACACCGCTATATACAGTAGATAACACAGGATCCACCATTCACAATAGGTGATGTCACAGCTCACCTCCTCCTGTACAATGACTGATGACATCTCTATATACAGTAGATAACACAGAATCCACCATTTACAATAGGTGATGTCACAGCTCACCTCCTCCTGTACAATGACTGATAACACCTCTATATACAGTACATAACACAGGATCCACCATTCACAATATGTGATGTCACAGCTCACCTCCTCCTCCTGTACAATGACTGATAATACCTCTATATACAGTAGATAACACAGGATCCACCATTCACAATAGGTGATGTCACAGCTCACCTCCTCCTTCTGTACAATGACTAATAATAACTCTATATACATTATATAACACAGGATCCACCGTTGACAATAGGTGATATTACAGCTCATCTCCTCCTCCTGTACAATGACTGATAACACCTCTATATACAGTAGATAAAACAGGATCCACCGTTCACAATATGTGATGTCACAGCTCACCTCCTCCTGTACACTGACTGATAATACCTCTATATACAGTAGATAACACAGGATTTACCATTCACAATAGGTGATGTCGCAGCTCACCTCCTCCTCCTGTACAATGACTGATAACACCTTTATATACATTTACACAGGATCCACCATTCACAATAGGTGATGTCACAGCTCACCTCCACCTCCTGTGCAATGACTAATAATACCTCTATATACAGTAGATAACACAAGATCTACCATTCACAATAGTTGATATCACAGCTCACCTCCTCCTCCTGTGCAATGACTAATAATACCTCTATATACAGTAGATAACACAGGATCCACCATTCACAATATGTGATGTCACAGCTCACCTCCTCCTGTACACTGACTGATAACACCGCTATATACAGTAGATAACACAGGATCCACCATTCACAATAGGTGATGTCACAGCTCACCTCCTCCTGTACAATGACTGATGACATCTCTATATACAGTAGATAACACAGAATCCACCATTTACAATAGGTGATGTCACAGCTCACCTCCTCCTGTACAATGACTGATAACACCTCTATATACAGTACATAACACAGGATCCACCATTCACAATATGTGATGTCACAGCTCACCTCCTCCTCCTGTACAATGACTGATAATACCTCTATATACAGTAGATAACACAGGATCCACCATTCACAATAGGTGATGTCACAGCTCACCTCCTCCTTCTGTACAATGACTAATAATAACTCTATATACATTATATAACACAGGATCCACCGTTGACAATAGGTGATATTACAGCTCATCTCCTCCTCCTGTACAATGACTGATAACACCTCTATATACAGTAGATAAAACAGGATCCACCGTTCACAATATGTGATGTCACAGCTCACCTCCTCCTGTACACTGACTGATAATACCTCTATATACAGTAGATAACACAGGATTTACCATTCACAATAGGTGATGTCGCAGCTCACCTCCTCCTCCTGTACAATGACTGATAACACCTTTATATACATTTACACAGGATCCACCATTCACAATAGGTGATGTCACAGCTCACCTCCACCTCCTGTGCAATGACTAATAATACCTCTATATACAGTAGATAACACAAGATCTACCATTCACAATAGTTGATATCACAGCTCACCTCCTCCTCCTGTGCAATGACTAATAATACCTCTATATACAGTAGATCACACAGGATCCACCATTCACAATATGTGATGTCACAGCTCACCTCCTCCTGTACACTGACTGATAGCACCTCTATATACAGTAGATAACACAGAATCCACCATTCACAATATTTGATGTCACAGATCAACTCCTCCTGTACACTGACTGATAACACCTCTATATACAGTAGATAACACAGGATCCACCATTCACAATAGGTGATGTCACAGCTCACCTCTTCCTCATGTACAATGAAAGATAACACCTCTATATACAGTAGATAACACAGGATCCACCATTCACAATAGGTGATGTCACAGCTCACCTCCTCCTGTACAATGACTGATAAGATCTCTATACAGCAGATAACACAGGATCCACCATTTACAATAGGTGATGTCACAGCTCACCTCCTCCTGTACAATGACTGATAAAACCTCTATATACAATAAATAACAGGATCCACCATTCTAAATAGGTTATGTCACAGCTCACCTCCTCCTCCTGTGCAATGACTGATAACACCTCTATATACAGTAGATAACACAGGATCCACCATTCACAATATGTGATGGCACAGCTCACCTCATCCTGTACACTGACTGATTGCACCTCTATATACAATAAATAACACAGGATCCACCATTCACAATAGGTGATGTCACAGCTCACCTCCTCATCCTGTACAATGACTGATAACATCTCTATATACAGTAGATAATACAGGATCCACCATTCAGAATAGGTGATGTCACAGCTCACCTCCTCCTCCTGTACAATGACTGATAACACCTTTATATACAGTAGATAACACAGGATCCACCATTCATAATATCATTCACAATATGTGATGTCACAGCTCACCTCCTCCTGTACACTGACTGATAACACTTTTATATACAGTAGATAACACAGTATTTACCATTCACAATAGGTGATGTCACAGCTCACCTCCTCCTCCTGTACAATGACTGATAACATCTCTATATACAGTAGATAATACAGGATCCACCATTCACAATAGGTGATGTCACAGCTCACCTCCTCCTCCTGTACAATGACTGATAACACCTTTTGTTGTGAATTTGGATTCTGGGCTCCCCCGGTGGCCGCTTGTGGAATTGGACTTGTCATCCTCTTTCCTGTTTCACCTGGTTCCATCAGTAGTGGGTGTCGCTATTTAAGCTCATTTCTCTGGTGGTTTCTTGCCGGTCAACAATGTTATCTGATGCCTCTCAGTGCTTGTTCCTGCTTCTAGACTACTACTAGATAAGTTGGACTTTTGTCCATGTTTTGTTTTGCCTATTTGTTCCAGTTCACAGCTGAAGTTTTGTTACTGTGTCTGGAAAGCTCTCGTTGATCAGGGATTGCTACTCTGGCGTTATGAGTTAATGCCAGAGTTTAAGGTAATCTCTGGATGGTGTTTTGTTAGTGTTTTTCTGCTGACCATGAAAGTATACTATCTGTCTTCTGCTATCTAGTAAGCGGACCTCAAATTTGCTAAGACTATTTTCCTGCTGCGTTTGTTGTTTCATCTGAACTCACCGTCATTATATGTGGGGGGCTACTGTCTTCTTTGGAATATTTCTCTAGAGGTGAGCCAGGTCTTATATTTCCCTCTGCTAGCTATTTAGGTCTTAGGCCAGAGCTGGGCATCTAGCGATAAATTGGAAATGCTACCTGGCTATTTCTAGTTGCGCGGCAGGCTTAGTTCATGGTCAGTATAGTTCCATCTTCCGAGAGCTTGTCCCTCTATAGGCTTGCTATGATCTCTGCCTGCAGAGATCATGACAACCTTTATATACAGTAGATAACACAGGATCCACCATTCATAATATCATTCACAATATGTGATGTCACAGCTCACTTCCTCCTGTACACTGACTGATAACACTTTTATATACAGTAGATAACACAGGATTTACCATTCACAATAGGTGATGTCACAGCTCACCTCCTCCACCTGTACAATGACTGATAACACCTCTATATACAGTAGATAACACAGGACCCACCATTCACAATAGGTGATGTCACAGCTCACCTCCTCCTTCTGTACAATGACTAATAATACCTCTATATACAGTAGATAACACAGGATCCACCATTCACAATAGGTAATATCACAGCTCACCTCCTCCTCCTGTACAATGACTGATAACACCTCTATATACAGTAGATAACACAGGATCCACCATTCACAATATGTGATGTCACAGCTCACCTCCTCCTGTACAATGACTGATAATACCTCTATATACAATTAATAACACAGGGTCCACCATTCACAATAGGTGATGTCACAGCTCACCTCCTCCTCCTGTGAAATGACTGATAACACCTCTATATACAGTAGATAACACAGGATCCACCATTCACAATATGTGATGTCACAGCTCACCTCCTCCTGTACAATGACTGATAATACCTCTATATACAATTAATAACACAGGATCCACCATTCACAATAGGTGATGTCACAGCTCAACTCCTCCTGTACACTGACTGATAACACATCTATATACAGTAGATAATTCAGGATCCACCATTCACAATAGGTGATGTCACAGCTCACCTCCTCCTGTACACTGACTGATAACACCTCTATATACCGTAGATAACACTGGATCCACCATTCACAATAGGTGATGTCACAGCACAACTCCTCCTGTACACTGACTGATAAGATAACACCTCTATATACAGTAGATAACACAGGATCCACCATTCACAATAAGTGATGTCACAGCTCACCTCCTCCTGTACACTGACTGATAACACCTCTATATACAGTAGATAACACAGGATCCACCATTCACAATAGGTGATGTCACAGCTCACCTCCTCCTGTACAATGACTGATGACATCTCTATATACAGTAGATAACACAGAATCCACCATTCACAATATGTGATGTCACAGCTCACCTCCTCCTCCTGTACAATGACTGATAATACCTCTATATACAGTAGATAACACAGGATCCACCATTCACAATAGGTGATGTCACAGCTCACCTCCTCCTTCTGTACAATGACTAATAATACCTCTATATACAGTAGATAACACAGGATCCACCGATGACAATAGGTGATATTACAGCTCATCTCCTCCTCCTGTACAATGACTGATAACACCTCTATATACAGTAGATAAAACAGGATCCACCATTCACAATATGTGATGTCACAGCTCACCTCCTCCTGTACACTGACTGATAATGCCTCTATATACAGTAGATAACACAGGATTTACCATTCACAATAGGTGATGTCACAGCTCACCTCCTCCTCCTGTACAGTGACTGACAATACCTCTATATACAGTAGATAACACAGGATCCACCATTCACAATAGGTGATGTCACAGCTCACCTCCTCCTGTACAATGACTGATAACATCTCTATATACAGTAGATAACACAGAATCCACCATTTACAATAGGTGATGTCACAGCTCCCCTCCTCCTGTACAATGACTGATAACATCTCTATATACAGTAGATAACACAGAATCCAACATTCACAATATTTGATGTCACAGATCAACTCCTCCTGTACACTGACTGATAACACCTCTATATACAGTAGATAACACAGGATCCACCATTCACAATAGGTGATGTCACAGCTCCCCTCCTCCTGTACAATGACTGATAACATCTCTATATACAGTACATAACACAGGATCCACCATTCACAATAGGTGATGTCACAGCTCACCTCCTCCTCCTGTACAATGACTGATAAAACCTCTATATACAGTAGATAACACTGGATCCACCATTCACAATAGGTGATGTCACAGCTCACCTCTTCCTCCTGTACAATGACTGATAACACCTCTATATACAGTAGATAACACAGGATCCACCATTCACAATATGTGATGGCACAGCTCACCTCATCCTGTACACTGACTGATAGCACCTCTATATACAATAAATAACACAGGATCTACCATTCACAATAGGTGATGTCACAGCTCACCTCCTCCTCCTGTACAATGACTGATAACATCGCTATATACAGTAGATAACAAAGAATCCACCATTTACAATAGGTGATGTCACAGCTCACCTCCTACTCCTGTACAATGACTGATAACACCTTTATATACAATAAATAACACAGGATCCACCATTCACAATAGGTGATGTCACAGCTCACCTCCTCCTCCTGTACAATGACTGATAACACCTCTATATACAGTAGATAACACAGGATCCACCATTCACAATATGTGATGTCACAGCTCACCTCCTCCTGTACAATGACTGATAATACCTCTATATACAATAAATAACACAGGGTCCACCATTCACAATAGGTGATGTCACAGCTCACCTCCTCCTCCTGTGAAATGACTGATAACACCTCTATATACAGTAGTTAACACAGGATACACCATTCACAATAGGTGATGTCACAGCTCAACTCCTCCTGTACACTGACTGATAACACATCTATATACAGTAGATAATTCAGGATCCACCATTCACAATAGGTGATGTCACAGCTCACCTCCTCCTGTACACTGTCTGATAACACCTCTATATACCTTAGATAACACAGGATCCACCATTCACAATAGGTGATGTCACAGCTCAACTCCTCCTGTACACTGACTGATAACACCTCTATATACAGTAGATAACACAGGATCCACCATTCACAATAAGTGATGTCACAGCTCACCTCCTCCTGTACACTGACTGATAACACCTCTATATACAGTAGATAACACAGGATCCACCATTCACAATAGGTGATGTCACAGATCACCTCCTCCTGTACAATGACTGATGACATCTCTATATACAGTAGATAACACAGAATCCACCATTTACAATAGGTGATGTCACAGCTCACCTCCTCCTGTACAATGACTGATAACACCTCTATATACAGTAGGTAACACAGGATCCACCATTCACAATATGTGATGTCACAGCTCACCTCCTCCTGTACAATGACTCATAATACCTCTATATACAATAAATAACACAGGGTCCACCATTCACAATAGGTGATGTCACAGCTCACCTCCTCCTCCTGTACAATGACTGATAACACCTTTATATACAGTAGATAACACAGGATCCACCATTCATAATATCATTCACAATATGTGATGTCACAGCTCACCTCCTCCTGTACACTGACTGATAACACTTTTATATACAGTAGATAACACAGTATTTACCATTCACAATAGGTGATGTCACAGCTCACCTCCTCCTCCTGTACAATGACTGATAACATCTCTATATACAGTAGATAATACAGGATCCACCATTCACAATAGGTGATGTCACAGCTCACCTCCTCCTCCTGTACAATGACTGATAACACCTTTTGTTGTGAATTTGGATTCTGGGCTCCCCCGGTGGCCGCTTGTGGAATTGGACTTGTCATCCTCTTTCCTGTTTCACCTGGTTCCATCAGTAGTGGGTGTCGCTATTTAAGCTCATTTCTCTGGTGGTTTCTTGCCGGTCAACAATGTTATCTGATGCCTCTCAGTGCTTGTTCCTGCTTCTAGACTACTACTAGATAAGTTGGACTTTTGTCCATGTTTTGTTTTGCCTATTTGTTCCAGTTCACAGCTGAAGTTTTGTTACTGTGTCTGGAAAGCTCTCGTTGATCAGGGATTGCTACTCTGGCGTTATGAGTTAATGCCAGAGTTTAAGGTAATCTCTGGATGGTGTTTTGTTAGTGTTTTTCTGCTGACCATGAAAGTATACTATCTGTCTTCTGCTATCTAGTAAGCGGACCTCAAATTTGCTAAGACTATTTTCCTGCTGCGTTTGTTGTTTCATCTGAACTCACCGTCATTATATGTGGGGGGCTACTGTCTTCTTTGGAATATTTCTCTAGAGGTGAGCCAGGTCTTATATTTCCCTCTGCTAGCTATTTAGGTCTTAGGCCAGAGCTGGGCATCTAGCGATAAATTGGAAATGCTACCTGGCTATTTCTAGTTGCGCGGCAGGCTTAGTTCATGGTCAGTATAGTTCCATCTTCCGAGAGCTTGTCCCTCTATAGGCTTGCTATGATCTCTGCCTGCAGAGATCATGACAACCTTTATATACAGTAGATAACACAGGATCCACCATTCATAATATCATTCACAATATGTGATGTCACAGCTCACTTCCTCCTGTACACTGACTGATAACACTTTTATATACAGTAGATAACACAGGATTTACCATTCACAATAGGTGATGTCACAGCTCACCTCCTCCACCTGTACAATGACTGATAACACCTCTATATACAGTAGATAACACAGGACCCACCATTCACAATAGGTGATGTCACAGCTCACCTCCTCCTTCTGTACAATGACTAATAATACCTCTATATACAGTAGATAACACAGGATCCACCATTCACAATAGGTAATATCACAGCTCACCTCCTCCTCCTGTACAATGACTGATAACACCTCTATATACAGTAGATAACACAGGATCCACCATTCACAATATGTGATGTCACAGCTCACCTCCTCCTGTACAATGACTGATAATACCTCTATATACAATTAATAACACAGGGTCCACCATTCACAATAGGTGATGTCACAGCTCACCTCCTCCTCCTGTGAAATGACTGATAACACCTCTATATACAGTAGATAACACAGGATCCACCATTCACAATATGTGATGTCACAGCTCACCTCCTCCTGTACAATGACTGATAATACCTCTATATACAATTAATAACACAGGATCCACCATTCACAATAGGTGATGTCACAGCTCAACTCCTCCTGTACACTGACTGATAACACATCTATATACAGTAGATAATTCAGGATCCACCATTCACAATAGGTGATGTCACAGCTCACCTCCTCCTGTACACTGACTGATAACACCTCTATATACCGTAGATAACACTGGATCCACCATTCACAATAGGTGATGTCACAGCACAACTCCTCCTGTACACTGACTGATAAGATAACACCTCTATATACAGTAGATAACACAGGATCCACCATTCACAATAAGTGATGTCACAGCTCACCTCCTCCTGTACACTGACTGATAACACCTCTATATACAGTAGATAACACAGGATCCACCATTCACAATAGGTGATGTCACAGCTCACCTCCTCCTGTACAATGACTGATGACATCTCTATATACAGTAGATAACACAGAATCCACCATTCACAATATGTGATGTCACAGCTCACCTCCTCCTCCTGTACAATGACTGATAATACCTCTATATACAGTAGATAACACAGGATCCACCATTCACAATAGGTGATGTCACAGCTCACCTCCTCCTTCTGTACAATGACTAATAATACCTCTATATACAGTAGATAACACAGGATCCACCGATGACAATAGGTGATATTACAGCTCATCTCCTCCTCCTGTACAATGACTGATAACACCTCTATATACAGTAGATAAAACAGGATCCACCATTCACAATATGTGATGTCACAGCTCACCTCCTCCTGTACACTGACTGATAATGCCTCTATATACAGTAGATAACACAGGATTTACCATTCACAATAGGTGATGTCACAGCTCACCTCCTCCTCCTGTACAGTGACTGACAATACCTCTATATACAGTAGATAACACAGGATCCACCATTCACAATAGGTGATGTCACAGCTCACCTCCTCCTGTACAATGACTGATAACATCTCTATATACAGTAGATAACACAGAATCCACCATTTACAATAGGTGATGTCACAGCTCCCCTCCTCCTGTACAATGACTGATAACATCTCTATATACAGTAGATAACACAGAATCCAACATTCACAATATTTGATGTCACAGATCAACTCCTCCTGTACACTGACTGATAACACCTCTATATACAGTAGATAACACAGGATCCACCATTCACAATAGGTGATGTCACAGCTCCCCTCCTCCTGTACAATGACTGATAACATCTCTATATACAGTACATAACACAGGATCCACCATTCACAATAGGTGATGTCACAGCTCACCTCCTCCTCCTGTACAATGACTGATAAAACCTCTATATACAGTAGATAACACTGGATCCACCATTCACAATAGGTGATGTCACAGCTCACCTCTTCCTCCTGTACAATGACTGATAACACCTCTATATACAGTAGATAACACAGGATCCACCATTCACAATATGTGATGGCACAGCTCACCTCATCCTGTACACTGACTGATAGCACCTCTATATACAATAAATAACACAGGATCTACCATTCACAATAGGTGATGTCACAGCTCACCTCCTCCTCCTGTACAATGACTGATAACATCGCTATATACAGTAGATAACAAAGAATCCACCATTTACAATAGGTGATGTCACAGCTCACCTCCTACTCCTGTACAATGACTGATAACACCTTTATATACAATAAATAACACAGGATCCACCATTCACAATAGGTGATGTCACAGCTCACCTCCTCCTCCTGTACAATGACTGATAACACCTCTATATACAGTAGATAACACAGGATCCACCATTCACAATATGTGATGTCACAGCTCACCTCCTCCTGTACAATGACTGATAATACCTCTATATACAATAAATAACACAGGGTCCACCATTCACAATAGGTGATGTCACAGCTCACCTCCTCCTCCTGTGAAATGACTGATAACACCTCTATATACAGTAGTTAACACAGGATACACCATTCACAATAGGTGATGTCACAGCTCAACTCCTCCTGTACACTGACTGATAACACATCTATATACAGTAGATAATTCAGGATCCACCATTCACAATAGGTGATGTCACAGCTCACCTCCTCCTGTACACTGTCTGATAACACCTCTATATACCTTAGATAACACAGGATCCACCATTCACAATAGGTGATGTCACAGCTCAACTCCTCCTGTACACTGACTGATAACACCTCTATATACAGTAGATAACACAGGATCCACCATTCACAATAAGTGATGTCACAGCTCACCTCCTCCTGTACACTGACTGATAACACCTCTATATACAGTAGATAACACAGGATCCACCATTCACAATAGGTGATGTCACAGATCACCTCCTCCTGTACAATGACTGATGACATCTCTATATACAGTAGATAACACAGAATCCACCATTTACAATAGGTGATGTCACAGCTCACCTCCTCCTGTACAATGACTGATAACACCTCTATATACAGTAGGTAACACAGGATCCACCATTCACAATATGTGATGTCACAGCTCACCTCCTCCTGTACAATGACTCATAATACCTCTATATACAATAAATAACACAGGGTCCACCATTCACAATAGGTGATGTCACAGCTCACCTCCTCCTCCTGTACAATGACTGATAACACCTTTATATACAGTAGATAACACAGGATCCACCATTCATAATATCATTCACAATATGTGATGTCACAGCTCACCTCCTCCTGTACACTGACTGATAACACTTTTATATACAGTAGATAACACAGTATTTACCATTCACAATAGGTGATGTCACAGCTCACCTCCTCCTCCTGTACAATGACTGATAACATCTCTATATACAGTAGATAATACAGGATCCACCATTCACAATAGGTGATGTCACAGCTCACCTCCTCCTCCTGTACAATGACTGATAACACCTTTTGTTGTGAATTTGGATTCTGGGCTCCCCCGGTGGCCGCTTGTGGAATTGGACTTGTCATCCTCTTTCCTGTTTCACCTGGTTCCATCAGTAGTGGGTGTCGCTATTTAAGCTCATTTCTCTGGTGGTTTCTTGCCGGTCAACAATGTTATCTGATGCCTCTCAGTGCTTGTTCCTGCTTCTAGACTACTACTAGATAAGTTGGACTTTTGTCCATGTTTTGTTTTGCCTATTTGTTCCAGTTCACAGCTGAAGTTTTGTTACTGTGTCTGGAAAGCTCTCGTTGATCAGGGATTGCTACTCTGGCGTTATGAGTTAATGCCAGAGTTTAAGGTAATCTCTGGATGGTGTTTTGTTAGTGTTTTTCTGCTGACCATGAAAGTATACTATCTGTCTTCTGCTATCTAGTAAGCGGACCTCAAATTTGCTAAGACTATTTTCCTGCTGCGTTTGTTGTTTCATCTGAACTCACCGTCATTATATGTGGGGGGCTACTGTCTTCTTTGGAATATTTCTCTAGAGGTGAGCCAGGTCTTATATTTCCCTCTGCTAGCTATTTAGGTCTTAGGCCAGAGCTGGGCATCTAGCGATAAATTGGAAATGCTACCTGGCTATTTCTAGTTGCGCGGCAGGCTTAGTTCATGGTCAGTATAGTTCCATCTTCCGAGAGCTTGTCCCTCTATAGGCTTGCTATGATCTCTGCCTGCAGAGATCATGACAACCTTTATATACAGTAGATAACACAGGATCCACCATTCATAATATCATTCACAATATGTGATGTCACAGCTCACTTCCTCCTGTACACTGACTGATAACACTTTTATATACAGTAGATAACACAGGATTTACCATTCACAATAGGTGATGTCACAGCTCACCTCCTCCACCTGTACAATGACTGATAACACCTCTATATACAGTAGATAACACAGGACCCACCATTCACAATAGGTGATGTCACAGCTCACCTCCTCCTTCTGTACAATGACTAATAATACCTCTATATACAGTAGATAACACAGGATCCACCATTCACAATAGGTAATATCACAGCTCACCTCCTCCTCCTGTACAATGACTGATAACACCTCTATATACAGTAGATAACACAGGATCCACCATTCACAATATGTGATGTCACAGCTCACCTCCTCCTGTACAATGACTGATAATACCTCTATATACAATTAATAACACAGGGTCCACCATTCACAATAGGTGATGTCACAGCTCACCTCCTCCTCCTGTGAAATGACTGATAACACCTCTATATACAGTAGATAACACAGGATCCACCATTCACAATATGTGATGTCACAGCTCACCTCCTCCTGTACAATGACTGATAATACCTCTATATACAATTAATAACACAGGATCCACCATTCACAATAGGTGATGTCACAGCTCAACTCCTCCTGTACACTGACTGATAACACATCTATATACAGTAGATAATTCAGGATCCACCATTCACAATAGGTGATGTCACAGCTCACCTCCTCCTGTACACTGACTGATAACACCTCTATATACCGTAGATAACACTGGATCCACCATTCACAATAGGTGATGTCACAGCACAACTCCTCCTGTACACTGACTGATAAGATAACACCTCTATATACAGTAGATAACACAGGATCCACCATTCACAATAAGTGATGTCACAGCTCACCTCCTCCTGTACACTGACTGATAACACCTCTATATACAGTAGATAACACAGGATCCACCATTCACAATAGGTGATGTCACAGCTCACCTCCTCCTGTACAATGACTGATGACATCTCTATATACAGTAGATAACACAGAATCCACCATTCACAATATGTGATGTCACAGCTCACCTCCTCCTCCTGTACAATGACTGATAATACCTCTATATACAGTAGATAACACAGGATCCACCATTCACAATAGGTGATGTCACAGCTCACCTCCTCCTTCTGTACAATGACTAATAATACCTCTATATACAGTAGATAACACAGGATCCACCGATGACAATAGGTGATATTACAGCTCATCTCCTCCTCCTGTACAATGACTGATAACACCTCTATATACAGTAGATAAAACAGGATCCACCATTCACAATATGTGATGTCACAGCTCACCTCCTCCTGTACACTGACTGATAATGCCTCTATATACAGTAGATAACACAGGATTTACCATTCACAATAGGTGATGTCACAGCTCACCTCCTCCTCCTGTACAGTGACTGACAATACCTCTATATACAGTAGATAACACAGGATCCACCATTCACAATAGGTGATGTCACAGCTCACCTCCTCCTGTACAATGACTGATAACATCTCTATATACAGTAGATAACACAGAATCCACCATTTACAATAGGTGATGTCACAGCTCCCCTCCTCCTGTACAATGACTGATAACATCTCTATATACAGTAGATAACACAGAATCCAACATTCACAATATTTGATGTCACAGATCAACTCCTCCTGTACACTGACTGATAACACCTCTATATACAGTAGATAACACAGGATCCACCATTCACAATAGGTGATGTCACAGCTCCCCTCCTCCTGTACAATGACTGATAACATCTCTATATACAGTACATAACACAGGATCCACCATTCACAATAGGTGATGTCACAGCTCACCTCCTCCTCCTGTACAATGACTGATAAAACCTCTATATACAGTAGATAACACTGGATCCACCATTCACAATAGGTGATGTCACAGCTCACCTCTTCCTCCTGTACAATGACTGATAACACCTCTATATACAGTAGATAACACAGGATCCACCATTCACAATATGTGATGGCACAGCTCACCTCATCCTGTACACTGACTGATAGCACCTCTATATACAATAAATAACACAGGATCTACCATTCACAATAGGTGATGTCACAGCTCACCTCCTCCTCCTGTACAATGACTGATAACATCGCTATATACAGTAGATAACAAAGAATCCACCATTTACAATAGGTGATGTCACAGCTCACCTCCTACTCCTGTACAATGACTGATAACACCTTTATATACAATAAATAACACAGGATCCACCATTCACAATAGGTGATGTCACAGCTCACCTCCTCCTCCTGTACAATGACTGATAACACCTCTATATACAGTAGATAACACAGGATCCACCATTCACAATATGTGATGTCACAGCTCACCTCCTCCTGTACAATGACTGATAATACCTCTATATACAATAAATAACACAGGGTCCACCATTCACAATAGGTGATGTCACAGCTCACCTCCTCCTCCTGTGAAATGACTGATAACACCTCTATATACAGTAGTTAACACAGGATACACCATTCACAATAGGTGATGTCACAGCTCAACTCCTCCTGTACACTGACTGATAACACATCTATATACAGTAGATAATTCAGGATCCACCATTCACAATAGGTGATGTCACAGCTCACCTCCTCCTGTACACTGTCTGATAACACCTCTATATACCTTAGATAACACAGGATCCACCATTCACAATAGGTGATGTCACAGCTCAACTCCTCCTGTACACTGACTGATAACACCTCTATATACAGTAGATAACACAGGATCCACCATTCACAATAAGTGATGTCACAGCTCACCTCCTCCTGTACACTGACTGATAACACCTCTATATACAGTAGATAACACAGGATCCACCATTCACAATAGGTGATGTCACAGATCACCTCCTCCTGTACAATGACTGATGACATCTCTATATACAGTAGATAACACAGAATCCACCATTTACAATAGGTGATGTCACAGCTCACCTCCTCCTGTACAATGACTGATAACACCTCTATATACAGTAGGTAACACAGGATCCACCATTCACAATATGTGATGTCACAGCTCACCTCCTCCTGTACAATGACTCATAATACCTCTATATACAATAAATAACACAGGGTCCACCATTCACAATAGGTGATGTCACAGCTCACCTCCTCCTCCTGTACAATGACTGATAATACCTCTATATACAGTAGATAACACAGGATCCACCATTCACAATAGGTGATGTCACAGCTCACCTCCTCCTTCTGTACAATGACTAATAATAACTCTATATACATTATATAACACAGGATCCACCGTTGACAATAGGTGATATTACAGCTCATCTCCTCCTCCTGTACAATGACTGATAACACCTCTATATACAGTAGATAAAACAGGATCCACCGTTCACAATATGTGATGTCACAGCTCACCTCCTCCTGTACACTGACTGATAATACCTCTATATACAGTAGATAACACAGGATTTACCATTCACAATAGGTGATGTCGCAGCTCACCTCCTCCTCCTGTACAATGACTGATAACACCTTTATATACATTTACACAGGATCCACCATTCACAATAGGTGATGTCACAGCTCACCTCCACCTCCTGTGCAATGACTAATAATACCTCTATATACAGTAGATAACACAAGATCTACCATTCACAATAGTTGATATCACAGCTCACCTCCTCCTCCTGTGCAATGACTAATAATACCTCTATATACAGTAGATAACACAGGATCCACCATTCACAATATGTGATGTCACAGCTCACCTCCTCCTGTACACTGACTGATAACACCGCTATATACAGTAGATAACACAGGATCCACCATTCACAATAGGTGATGTCACAGCTCACCTCCTCCTGTACAATGACTGATGACATCTCTATATACAGTAGATAACACAGAATCCACCATTTACAATAGGTGATGTCACAGCTCACCTCCTCCTGTACAATGACTGATAACACCTCTATATACAGTACATAACACAGGATCCACCATTCACAATATGTGATGTCACAGCTCACCTCCTCCTCCTGTACAATGACTGATAATACCTCTATATACAGTAGATAACACAGGATCCACCATTCACAATAGGTGATGTCACAGCTCACCTCCTCCTTCTGTACAATGACTAATAATAACTCTATATACATTATATAACACAGGATCCACCGTTGACAATAGGTGATATTACAGCTCATCTCCTCCTCCTGTACAATGACTGATAACACCTCTATATACAGTAGATAAAACAGGATCCACCGTTCACAATATGTGATGTCACAGCTCACCTCCTCCTGTACACTGACTGATAATACCTCTATATACAGTAGATAACACAGGATTTACCATTCACAATAGGTGATGTCGCAGCTCACCTCCTCCTCCTGTACAATGACTGATAACACCTTTATATACATTTACACAGGATCCACCATTCACAATAGGTGATGTCACAGCTCACCTCCACCTCCTGTGCAATGACTAATAATACCTCTATATACAGTAGATAACACAAGATCTACCATTCACAATAGTTGATATCACAGCTCACCTCCTCCTCCTGTGCAATGACTAATAATACCTCTATATACAGTAGATAACACAGGATCCACCATTCACAATATGTGATGTCACAGCTCACCTCCTCCTGTACACTGACTGATAGCACCTCTATATACAGTAGATAACACAGAATCCACCATTCACAATATTTGATGTCACAGATCAACTCCTCCTGTACACTGACTGATAACACCTCTATATACAGTACATAACACAGGATCCACCATTCACAATAGGTGATGTCACAGCTCACCTCTTCCTCATGTACAATGAAAGATAACACCTCTATATACAGTAGATAACACAGGATCCACCATTCACAATAGGTGATGTCACAGCTCACCTCCTCCTGTACAATGACTGATAAGATCTCTATACAGCAGATAACACAGGATCCACCATTTACAATAGGTGATGTCACAGCTCACCTCCTCCTGTACAATGACTGATAAAACCTCTATATACAATAAATAACAGGATCCACCATTCTAAATAGGTTATGTCACAGCTCACCTCCTCCTCCTGTGCAATGACTGATAACACCTCTATATACAGTAGATAACACAGGATCCACCATTCACAATATGTGATGGCACAGCTCACCTCATCCTGTACACTGACTGATTGCACCTCTATATACAATAAATAACACAGGATCCACCATTCACAATAGGTGATGTCACAGCTCACCTCCTCATCCTGTACAATGACTGATAACATCTCTATATACAGTAGATAATACAGGATCCACCATTCAGAATAGGTGATGTCACAGCTCACCTCCTCCTCCTGTACAATGACTGATAACACCTTTATATACAGTAGATAACACAGGATCCACCATTCATAATATCATTCACAATATGTGATGTCACAGCTCACCTCCTCCTGTACACTGACTGATAACACTTTTATATACAGTAGATAACACAGTATTTACCATTCACAATAGGTGATGTCACAGCTCACCTCCTCCTCCTGTACAATGACTGATAACATCTCTATATACAGTAGATAATACAGGATCCACCATTCACAATAGGTGATGTCACAGCTCACCTCCTCCTCCTGTACAATGACTGATAACACCTTTATATACAGTAGATAACACAGGATCCACCATTCATAATATCATTCACAATATGTGATGTCACAGCTCACTTCCTCCTGTACACTGACTGATAACACTTTTATATACAGTAGATAACACAGGATTTACCATTCACAATAGGTGATGTCACAGCTCACCTCCTCCACCTGTACAATGACTGATAACACCTCTATATACAGTAGATAACACAGGACCCACCATTCACAATAGGTGATGTCACAGCTCACCTCCTCCTTCTGTACAATGACTAATAATACCTCTATATACAGTAGATAACACAGGATCCACCATTCACAATAGGTAATATCACAGCTCACCTCCTCCTCCTGTACAATGACTGATAACACCTCTATATACAGTAGATAACACAGGATCCACCATTCACAATATGTGATGTCACAGCTCACCTCCTCCTGTACAATGACTGATAATACCTCTATATACAATTAATAACACAGGGTCCACCATTCACAATAGGTGATGTCACAGCTCACCTCCTCCTCCTGTGAAATGACTGATAACACCTCTATATACAGTAGATAACACAGGATCCACCATTCACAATATGTGATGTCACAGCTCACCTCCTCCTGTACAATGACTGATAATACCTCTATATACAATTAATAACACAGGATCCACCATTCACAATAGGTGATGTCACAGCTCAACTCCTCCTGTACACTGACTGATAACACATCTATATACAGTAGATAATTCAGGATCCACCATTCACAATAGGTGATGTCACAGCTCACCTCCTCCTGTACACTGACTGATAACACCTCTATATACCGTAGATAACACTGGATCCACCATTCACAATAGGTGATGTCACAGCACAACTCCTCCTGTACACTGACTGATAAGATAACACCTCTATATACAGTAGATAACACAGGATCCACCATTCACAATAAGTGATGTCACAGCTCACCTCCTCCTGTACACTGACTGATAACACCTCTATATACAGTAGATAACACAGGATCCACCATTCACAATAGGTGATGTCACAGCTCACCTCCTCCTGTACAATGACTGATGACATCTCTATATACAGTAGATAACACAGAATCCACCATTCACAATATGTGATGTCACAGCTCACCTCCTCCTCCTGTACAATGACTGATAATACCTCTATATACAGTAGATAACACAGGATCCACCATTCACAATAGGTGATGTCACAGCTCACCTCCTCCTTCTGTACAATGACTAATAATACCTCTATATACAGTAGATAACACAGGATCCACCGATGACAATAGGTGATATTACAGCTCATCTCCTCCTCCTGTACAATGACTGATAACACCTCTATATACAGTAGATAAAACAGGATCCACCATTCACAATATGTGATGTCACAGCTCACCTCCTCCTGTACACTGACTGATAATGCCTCTATATACAGTAGATAACACAGGATTTACCATTCACAATAGGTGATGTCACAGCTCACCTCCTCCTCCTGTACAGTGACTGACAATACCTCTATATACAGTAGATAACACAGGATCCACCATTCACAATAGGTGATGTCACAGCTCACCTCCTCCTGTACAATGACTGATAACATCTCTATATACAGTAGATAACACAGAATCCACCATTTACAATAGGTGATGTCACAGCTCACCTCCTCCTGTACAATGACTGATAACACCTCTATATACAGTAGATAACACAGGATCCACCATTCTCAATAGGTGATATCACAGCTCACCTCCTCCTCCTCTACAATGACTGATAACACCTCTATATACAGTAGATAACACAGTATCCACCATTCACAATATGTGATGTCACAGCTCACCTCCTCCTGTACACTGACTGATAACACCTCTATATACAGTAGATAACACAGAATCCACCATTCACAATATTTGATGTCACAGATCAACTCCTCCTGTACACTGACTGATAACACCTCTATATACAGTACATAACACAGGATCCACCATTCACAATAGGTGATGTCATAGCTCACCTCTTCCTCCTGTACAATGAAAGATAACACCTTTATATACAGTAGATAACACAGGATCCACCATTCACAATAGGTGATGTCACAGCTCACCTCCTCCTCCTGTACAATGACTGATAACACCTCTATATACAGTTGATAACACAGGATCCACCATTCACAATAGGTGATGTCACAGCTCACCTCCTCCTGTACAATGACTGATAACACCTCTATATACAGTAGATAACACAGGATCCACCATTCACAATAGGTGATGTCACAGCTCACCTCCTCCTGTACAATGACTGATAAGATCTCTATACAGCAGATAACACAGGATTCACCATTCACAATAGGGGATGTCACAGCTCACCTCCTCCTCCTGTACAATGACTGATAACCCCTCTATATACTGTAGATAAGACAGAATCCACCATTTACAATAGTTGATGTCACAGCTCACCTCCTCCTGTACAATGACTGATAACACCTCTATATACAATAAATAACACAGGATCCACCATTCACAATAGGTGATGTCACAGCTCACCTCCTCATCCTGTACAATGACTGATAACACCTTTATATACAGTAGATAACACAGGATCCACCATGCACAATAGGTGATGTCACAGCTCACCTCCTCCTGTACACTGACTGATAACACCTCTATATACCGTAGATAACACAGGATCCACCATTCACAATAGGTGATGTCACAGCTCAACTCCTCCTGTACACTGACTGATAACACCTCTATATACAGTAGATAACACAGGATCCACCATTCACAATATGTGATGTCACAGTTCACCTCCTCCTGTATACTGACTGATCACACTTCTATATACAGTAATTAACACAGGATTTACCATTCACAATAGGTGATGTCACAGCTCACCTCCTCCTCCTGTACAATAACTGATAATACCTCTATATACAGTAGATAACACAGGATCCACCATTCACAATAGGTGATGTCACAGCTCACCTCCTCCTTCTGTACAATGACTAATAATACCACTATATACAGTAGATAACACAGGATCCACCGTTGACAATAGGTGATATTACAGCTCATCTCCTCCTCCTGTACAATGACTGATAACACCTCTATATACAGTAGATAAAACAGGATCCACCATTCACAATATGTAATGTCACAGCTCACCTCCTCCTGTACACTGACTGATAATACCTCTATATACAGTACATAACACAGGATCCACCATTCACAATAGGTGATGTCACAGCTCACCTCCTCCTCCTGTACAATGACTGATAAAACCTCTATATACAGTAGATAACACTGGATCCACCATTCACAATAGGTGATGTCACAGCTCACCTCTTCCTCCTGTACAATGAAAGATAACACCTCTATATACAGTAGATAACACAGGATCCACCATTCACAATAGGTGATGTCACAGCTCACCTCTTCCTCCTGTACAATGACTGATAACACCTCTATATACAGTAGATAACACAGGATCCACCATTCACAATATGTGATGGCACAGCTCACCTCATCCTGTACACTGACTGATAGCACCTCTATATACAATAAATAACACAGGATCTACCATTCACAATAGGTGATGTCACAGCTCACCTCCTCCTCCTGTACAATGACTGATAACATCGCTATATACAGTAGATAACAAAGAATCCACCATTTACAATAGGTGTTGTCACAGCTCACCTTCTACTCCTGTACAATGACTGATAACACCTTTATATACAATAAATAACACAGGATCCACCATTCACAATAGGTGATGTCACAGCTCACCTCCTCCTCCTGTGCAATGACTGATAACACCTCTATATACAGTAGATAATACAGGATCCACCATTCATAATATCATTCACAATATGTGATGTCACAGCTCACCTCCTCCTGTACACTGACTGATAACACTTTTATATACAGTAGATAACACAGGATTTACCATTCACAATAGGTGATGTCACAGCTCACCTCCTCCTCCTGTACAATGACTGATAACACCTCTATATACAGTAGATAACACAGGACCCACCATTCACAATAGGTGATGTCACAGCTCACCTCCTCCTTCTGTACAATGATAATACCTCTATATACAGTAGATAACACAAGATCCACCATTCACAATATGTGATGTCACAGCTCACCTCCTCCTCCTGTACAATGACTGATAACACCTCTATATACAGTAGATAACACAGGACCCACCATTCACAATAGGTGATTTCACAGCTCACCTCCTCCTCCTGTACAATGACTGATAACACCTCTATATACAGTAGATAACACAGGACCCACCATTCACAATAGGTGATGTCACAGCTCACCTCCTCCTTCTGTACAATGATAATACCTCTATATACAGTAGATAACACAAGATCCACCATTCACAATATGTGATGTCACAGCTCACCTCCTCCTCCTGTACAATGACTGATAACACCTCTATATACAGTAGATAACACAGGACCCACCATTCACAATAGGTGATTTCACAGCTCACCTCCTCCTCCTGTACAATGACTGATAACACCTCTATATACAGTAGATAACACAGGATCCACCATTCACAATATGTGATGTCACAGCTCACCTCCTCCTGTACAATGACTGATAATACCTCTATATACAATAAATAACACAGGGTCCACCATTCACAATAGGTGATGTCACAGCTCACCTCCTCCTCCTGTGAAATGACTGATAACACCTCTATATACAGTTGTTAACACAGGATACACCATTCACAATAGGTGATGTCACAGCTCAACTCCTCCTGTACACTGACTGATAACACATCTATATACAGTAGATAATTCAGGATCCACCATTCACAATAGGTGATGTCACAGCTCACCTCCTCCTGTACACTGACTGATAACACCTCTATATACCTTAGATAACACAGGATCCACCATTCACAATAGGTGATGTCACAGCTCAACTCCTCCTGTACACTGACTGATAACACCTCTATATACAGTAGATAACACAGGATCCACCATTCACAATAAGTGATGTCACAGCTCACCTCCTCCTGTACACTGACTGATAACACCTCTATATACAGTAGATAACACAGGATCCACCATTCACAATAGGTGATGTCACAGCTCACCTCCTCCTGTACAATGACTGATGACATCTCTATATACAGTAGATAACACAGAATCCACCATTTACAATAGGCGATGTCACAGCTCACCTCCTCCTGTACAATGACTGATAACACCTCTATATACAGTACATAACACAGGATCCACCATTCACAATATGTGATGTCACAGTTCACCTCCTCCTGTATACTGACTGATCACACTTCTATATACAGTAATTAACACAGGATTTACCATTCACAATAGGTGATGTCACAGCTCACCTCCTCCTCCTGTACAATGACTGATAATACCTCTATATACAGTAGATAACACAGGATCCACCATTCACAATAGGTGATGTCACAGCTCACCTCCTCCTTCTGTACAATGACTAATAATAACTCTATATACATTATATAACACAGGATCCACCGTTGACAATAGGTGATATTACAGCTCATCTCCTCCTCCTGTACAATGACTGATAACACCTCTATGTACAGTAGATAAAACAGGATCCACCGTTCACAATATGTGATGTCACAGCTCACCTCCTCCTGTACACTGACTGATAATACCTCTATATACAGTAGATAACACAGGATTTACCATTCACAATAGGTGATGTCGCAGCTCACCTCCTCCTCCTGTACAATGACTGATAACACCTTTATATACAATAAATAACACAGGATCCACCATTCACAATAGGTGATGTCACAGCTCACCTCCACCTCCTGTGCAATGACTAATAATACCTCTATATACAGTAGATAACACAAGATCTACCATTCACAATAGTTGATATCACAGCTCACCTCCTCCTCCTGTGCAATGACTAATAATACCTCTATATACAGTAGATAACACAGGATCCACCATTCACAATATGTGATGTCACAGCTCACCTCCTCCTGTACACTGACTGATAGCACCTCTATATACAGTAGATAACACAGAATCCACCATTCACAATATTTGATGTCACAGATCAACTCCTCCTGTACACTGACTGATAACACCTCTATATACAGTACATAACACAGGATCCACCATTCACAATAGGTGATGTCACAGCTCACCTCTTCCTCATGTACAATGAAAGATAACACCTCTATATACAGTAGATAACACAGGATCCACCATTCACAATAGGTGATGTCACAGCTCACCTCCTCCTGTACAATGACTGATAAGATCTCTATACAGCAGATAACACAGGATCCACCATTTACAATAGGTGATGTCACAGCTCACCTCCTCCTTCTGTACAATGACTAATAATACCTCTATATACAGTAGATAACACAGGGTCCACCATTCACAATAGGTGATGTCACAGCTCACCTCCTCCTCCTGTACAATGACTGATAACACCTCTATATACATTAGTTAACACAGGATCCACCATTCACAATAGGTGATGTCACAGCTCAACTCCTCCTGTACACTGACTGATAACACATCTATATACAGTAGATAATTCAGGATCCACCATGCACAATAGGTGATGTCACAGCTCACCTCCTCCTGTACACTGACTGATAACACCTCTATATACCGTAGATAACACAGGATCCACCATTCACAATAGGTGATGTCACAGCTCAACTCCTCCTGTACACTGACTGATAACACCTCTATATACAGTAGATAACACAGGATCCACCATTCACAATAAGTGATGTCACAGCTCACCTCCTCCTGTACACTGACTGATAACACCTCTATATACAGTAGATAACACAGGATCCACCATTCACAATAGGTGATGTCACAGCTCACCTCCTCCTGTACAATGACTGATGACATCTCTATATACAGTAGATAACACAGAATCCACCATTTACAATAGGTGATGTCACAGCTCACCTCCTCCTGTACAATGACTGATAACACCTCTATATACAGTACATAACACAGGATCCACCATTCACAATATGTGATGTCACAGTTCACCTCGTCCTGTATACTGACTGATCACACTTCTATATACAGTAATTAACACAGGATTTACCATTCACAATAGGTGATGTCACAGCTCACCTCCTCCTCCTGTACAATGACAGATAATACCTCTATATACAGTAGATAACACAGGATCCACCATTCACAATAGGTGATGTCACAGCTCACCTCCTCCTTCTGTACAATGACTAATAATAACTCTATATACATTATATAACACAGGATCCACCGTTGACAATAGGTGATATTACAGCTCATCTCCTCCTCCTGTACAATGACTGATAACACCTCTATATACAGTAGATAAAACAGGATCCACCGTTCACAATATGTGATGTCACAGCTCACCTCCTCCTGTACACTGACTGATAATACCTCTATATACAGTAGATAACACAGGATTTACCATTCACAATAGGTGATGTCGCAGCTCACCTCCTCCTTCTGTACAATGACTGATAACACCTTTATATACAATAAATAACACAGGATCCACCATTCACAATAGGTGATGTCACAGCTCACCTCCACCTCCTGTGCAATGACTAATAATACCTCTATATACAGTAGATAACACAAGATCTACCATTCACAATAGTTGATATCACAGCTCACCTCCTCCTCCTGTGCAATGACTAATAATACCTCTATATACAGTAGATAACACAGGATCCACCATTCACAATATGTGATGTCACAGCTCACCTCCTCCTGTACACTGACTGATAGCACCTCTATATACAGTAGATAACACAGAATCCACCATTCACAATATTTGATGTCACAGATCAACTCCTCCTGTACACTGACTGATAACACCTCTATATACAGTACATAACACAGGATCCACTGTCATGATCTCTGCAGGCAGAGATCATAGCAAGCCTATAGAGGGACAAGCTCTCGGAAGATGCAACTATACTGACCATGAACTAAGCCTGCCGCGCAACTAGAAATAGCCAGGTAGCATTTCCTATTTATTGCTAGATGCCCAGCTCTGGCCTAAGACCTAAATAGCTAGCAGAGGAAAATACAAGACCTGGCTCACCTCTAGAGAAATATTCCAAAGAAGACAGTAGCCCCCCACATATAATGACGGTGAGTTCAGATGAAACAACAAACGCAGCAGGAAAATAGTCTTAGCAAATTTGAGGTCCGCTTACTAGATAGCAGAAGACAGATAGTATACTTTCATGGTCAGCAGAAAAACACTAACAAAACACCATCCAGAGATTACCTTAAACTCTGGCATTAACTCATAACACCAGAGTAGCAATCCCTGATCAACGAGAGCTTTCCAGACACAGTAACAAAACTTCAGCTGTGAACTGGAACAAATAGGCAAAACGAAACATGGACAAAAGTCCAACTTATCTAGTAGTTGTCAGAAGCAGGAACAAGCACTGAGAGGCATCAGATAACATTGTTGACCGGCAAGAAACCACCAGAGAAATGAGCTTAAATAGCGACACCCACTACTGATGGAAACAGGTGAAACAGGAAAGAGGATGACAAGTCCAATTCCACAAGCGGCCACCGGGGGAGCCCAGAATCCAAATTCACAACAGTACCCCCCCCTCAAGGAGGGGGCACCGAACCCTCACCAGATCCACCAGGGCGACCAGGATGAGCCCTATGGAAGGCACGAACAAGATCAGAAGCATGAACATCAGATGCATTGACCCAAGAATTATCCTCCTGGCCGTAACCCTTCCAGTTGACCAGATACTGGAGTCTCCGTCTGGAAACACGAGAGTCCAAAATTTTCTCCACAACGTACTCCAACTCACCCTCAACCAACACCGGAGCAGGAGGCTCAACTGAAGGTACAACAGGTACCTCATACCTGCGCAATAACGACCGATGAAAAACGTTATGAATGGAAAAGGACGCAGGGAGGTCCAAACGGAAAGAAACAGGATTAAGAATCTCCAATATTCTATAAGGGCCGATGAACCGAGGTTTAAACTTAGGAGAAGAGACCCTCATAGGGACAAAACGAGAAGACAACCACACCAAATCTCCAACACAAAGCCGAGAACCAACACGACGATGACGGTTGGCAAAACGCTGAGTCTTCTCCTGGGACAACTTCAAATTGTCCATAACCTGCCCCCAGATGTGATGCAATCTCTCCACCACCGCATCCACTCCAGGACAATCCGAGGATTCCACCTGACCGGAGGAAAATCGAGGGTGAAACCCCGAATTACAGAAAAACGGGGACACCAAGGTGGAAGAGCTGGCCCGATTATTGAGGGCGAACTCTGCCAATGGCAAAAAAGCAACCCAATCATCCTGGTCAGCAGAGACAAAACACCTCAGATATGTCTCCAGGGTCTGATTAGTCCGCTCGGTCTGGCCATTAGTCTGAGGGTGAAAAGCAGATGAAAAAGACAAATCTATGCCCATCCTAGCACAGAATGCCCGCCAAAATCTAGACACAAATTGGGTACCTCTGTCAGAAACAATATTCTCAGGAATACCGTGCAATCGGACAACATTCTGAAAAAACAGAGGAACCAACTCAGAAGAAGAAGGCAACTTGGGCAGAGGAACCAAATGGACCATTTTAGAGAAACGGTCACAGACCACCCAAATGACAGACATCTTCTGGGAAACAGGCAGATCTGAAATAAAATCCATCGAGATGTGTGTCCAAGGCCTCTTAGGAATAGGCAAGGGCAACAGCAGTCCGCTAGCCCGAGAACTACAAGACTTGGCCCGAGCACAAATGTCACATGACTGCACAAAGACTCGCACATCTCGTGACAGGGAAGGCCACCAGAAGGATCTTGCCACCAAATCCCTGGTACCAAAAATTCCGGGATGACCTGCCAATGCAGAAGAATGTACCTCAGAGATGACTCTACTGGTCCAATCATCCGGAACAAACAGTCTATCAGGCGGACAACGATCCGGTCTATCCGCCTGAAACTCTTGCAAGGACCGCCGCAGATCAGGAGAAACGGCCGACAAAATTACTCCCTCCCTAAGGATACCTGTGGGTTCAGCATTACCAGGAGAGTCCGGGTCAAAACTCCTAGAAAGGGCATCTGCCTTAACATTCTTAGAACCCGGTAGGTATGACACCACAAAATTAAAGCGAGAAAAAAATAAAGACCAGCGCGCCTGTCTAGGATTCAGGCGCCTGGCAGTCTCAAGATAAATCAAATTTTTGTGGTCAGTCAATACCACCACCTGATGCTTAGCCCCCTCTAGCCAATGGCGCCACTCCTCAAACGCCCACTTCATGGCCAAAAGCTCCCTATTCCCAACATCATAATTCCGCTCTGCGGGCGAAAATTTGCGAGAAAAGAAGGCACAAGGCCTAATGACGGAGCAGTCGGAACCTTTCTGCGACAACACTGCCCCAGCTCCGATCTCCGAAGCGTCAACCTCAACCTGAAAAGGCAGATTCACATCAGGCTGACGTAACACAGGGGCAGAGGCAAAACGGTGCTTAAGCTCCTGAAAGGCCTCTACAGCATGAGGGGACCAATTAGCAACATCAGCGCCATGTCTGGTCAAATCAGTCAGTGGTTTAACGACATCCGAAAAACCAGCAATAAATCGGCGGTAAAAGTTGGCAAAGCCCAAAAATCTCTGAAGACCCTTAAGAGAGGAGGGCTGAGTCCAGTCACAAATAGCTTGCACCTTGACGGGATCCATCTCAATGGAAGAGGGAGAAAAAATATACCCCAAAAAGGAAATTTTCTGGACCCCAAAAACGCACTTAGACCCCTTCACACATAAAGAATTAGACCGCAGAACCTGAAAAACTCTCCTGACCTGCTGGACATGAGAGTCCCAGTCATCAGAAAAAATCAGAATATCATCCAGATATATTATCATAAATTTATCCAGAAAATCGCGGAAAATATCATGCATAAAAGACTGGAAAACTGAAGGGGCATTAGAAAGACCAAAAGGCATGACCAAATACTCAAAGTGGCCCTCGGGCGTATTAAATGCGGTCTTCCACTCATCCCCCTGCCTGATCCGCACCAAATTATACGCCCCACGAAGATCAATTTTAGAGAACCACTTAGCACCCTCTATACGAGCAAACAAATCAGTAAGCAATGGCAATGGGTATTGGTACTTAACAGTGATCTTATTCAGAAGCCGATAATCAATACATGGTCTCAAAGAGCCGTCCTTTTTTGAGACAAAGAAAAACCCAGCTCCCAAGGGAGAAGAAGATGGACGAATATGTCCCTTTTCCAAAGACTCCTTTATATATTCCCGCATAGCAGCATGTTCCGGCACAGACAGATTAAACAAACGACCCTTTGGATATTTGCAACCCGGTATCAAATCTATGGCACAATCGCACTCACGGTGCGGAGGTAACGACCCAAGCTTGGGTTCGTCAAAGACGTCTTGATAATCAGAGAGGAACTCAGGGACTTCAGAGGGAATGGACGACGAAATAGAAACCAAAGGTAAGTCCCCATGAATACCCTTACATCCCCAGCTCAACACAGACATTGCTCTCCAGTCCAAGACTGGATTGTGAGACTGCAACCATGGCAATCCCAGTACCAAATCGTCATGTAAATTATACAGCACCAGGAAACGAATAATCTCCTGGTGATCCAGATTGATACGCATGGTTACTTGTGTCCAGTATTGTGGTTTATTATTAGCCAATGGGGTGGAGTCAATCCCCTTCAGAGGAATAAGAGTCTCCAAAGGCTCTAAATCAAAACCACAACGATTGGCAAAGGACCAATCCATAAGACTCAGAGCGGCGCCAGAGTCAACATAGGCGTCCGTGGCAATGGATGACAAAGAGCAAATCAGGGTTACAGACAAAATAAACTTAGACTGAATGGTGCCAATGGAAACAGACTTATCAAGCTTCTTTGTACGCCTAGAGCATGCTGATATAACATGAGTAGAATCCCCACAATAGAAGCACAATCCATTCTTCCGTCTAAAATTCTGTCGCTCGCTCCTGGACAGAATTCTATCACACTGCATACTTTCTGGCGTCTTTTCCATAGACACCGCCAGATGGTGCACCGGTTTGCGCTCCCGCAGACGCCTATCAATCTGAATAGCCATTGTCATGGACTCATTCAGACCTGCAGGCACAGGGAACCCCACCATAACATCCTTAACGGCATCAGAGAGACCTTCTCTGAAAGTTGCCGCCAAGGCGCACTCATTCCACTGAGTAAGCACAGACCATTTACGGAATTTTTGGCAGTAAACCTCAGCTTCGTCTTGCCCCTGAGATAGTGCCATCAAAGTTTTTTCTGCCTGAAGTTCCAAATGAGGTTCCTCATAAAGCAAGCCCAAGGCCAGAAAAAACGCATCCACATCGCGCAACGCAGGATCCCCTGCTGGCAATGAGAAGGCCCAATCTTGAGGGTCACCCCTGAGCAAGGAAATCACAATCCTAACCTGCTGAGCAGGGTCTCCAGCTGAACGAGACTTCAGGGACAAATAAAGCTTACAATTATTTCGGAAATTCTGGAAGCTAGCTCTATTCCCTGTGAAGAACTCCGGCAAAGGAATTCTCGGCTCAGATACTGGAGCATGTACCACAAAATCTTGTAAATTTTGTACTTTCGTGATGAGATTATTCAAACCCGCAGTTACACTCTGAAGATCCATTATTGTCAGGTGCACACAGAGCCATACAGAGATTAGGAGGAGAGAGAGAAAAAAGACTGCAGCAAGGCAAACTGGAGGAAAAAAAAAAAAAAAAAAAAAAAATTCCAGCAGACTTCTTATAACTCTCCTTTCTCAACCTGGGTCTTTAACACTTTATGGCCGGTCAAACTGTCATGATCTCTGCAGGCAGAGATCATAGCAAGCCTATAGAGGGACAAGCTCTCGGAAGATGCAACTATACTGACCATGAACTAAGCCTGCCGCGCAACTAGAAATAGCCAGGTAGCATTTCCTATTTATTGCTAGATGCCCAGCTCTGGCCTAAGACCTAAATAGCTAGCAGAGGAAAATATAAGACCTGGCTCACCTCTAGAGAAATATTCCAAAGAAGACAGTAGCCCCCCACATATAATGACGGTGAGTTCAGATGAAACAACAAACGCAGCAGGAAAATAGTCTTAGCAAATTTGAGGTCCGCTTACTAGATAGCAGAAGACAGATAGTATACTTTCATGGTCAGCAGAAAAACACTAACAAAACACCATCCAGAGATTACCTTAAACTCTGGCATTAACTCATAACACCAGAGTAGCAATCCCTGATCAACGAGAGCTTTCCAGACACAGTAACAAAACTTCAGCTGTGAACTGGAACAAATAGGCAAAACGAAACATGGACAAAAGTCCAACTTATCTAGTAGTTGTCAGAAGCAGGAACAAGCACTGAGAGGCATCAGATAACATTGTTGACCGGCAAGAAACCACCAGAGAAATGAGCTTAAATAGCGACACCCACTACTGATGGAAACAGGTGAAACAGGAAAGAGGATGACAAGTCCAATTCCACAAGCGGCCACCGGGGGAGCCCAGAATCCAAATTCACAACAATCCACCATTCACAGTAGGTGATGTCACAGCTCACCTCTTCCTCATGTACAATGAAAGATAACACCTCTATATACAGTAGATAACACAGGATCCACCATTCACAATAGGTGATGTCACAGCTCACCTCCTCCTGTACAATGACTGATAAGATCTCTATACAGCAGATAACACAGGATCCACCATTTACAATAGGTGATGTCACAGCTCACCTCCTCCTGTACAATGACTGATAAAACCTCTATATACAATAAATAACAGGATCCACCATTCTAAATAGGTTATGTCACAGCTCACCTCCTCCTCCTGTGCAATGACTGATAACACCTCTATATACAGTAGATAACACAGGATCCACCATTCACAATATGTGATGGCACAGCTCACCTCATCCTGTACACTGACTGATAGCACCTCTATATACAATAAATAACACAGGATCCACCATTCACAATAGGTGATGTCACAGCTCACCTCCTCATCCTGTACAATGACTGATAACATCTCTATATACAGTAGATAATACAGGATCCACCATTCACAATAGGTGATGTCACAGCTCACCTCCTCCTCCTGTACAATGACTGATAACACCTTTATATACAGTAGATAACACAGGATCCACCATTCATAATATCATTCACAATATGTGATGTCACAGCTCACCTCCTCCTGTACACTGACTGATAACACTTTTATATACAGTAGATAACACAGGATTTACCATTCACAATAGGTGATGTCACAGCTCACCTCCTCCTCCTGTACAATGACTGATAACACCTCTATATACAGTAGATAACACAGGACCCACCATTCACAATAGGTGATGTCACAGCTCACCTCCTCCTTCTGTACAATGACTAATAATACCTCTATATACAGTAGATAACACAGGATCCACCATTCACAATAGGTAATATCACAGCTCACCTCCTCCTCCTGTACAATGACTGATAACACCTCTATATACAGTAGATAACACAGGATCCACCATTCACAATATGTGATGTCACAGCTCACCTCCTCCTGTACAATGACTGATAATACCTCTATATACAATTAATAACACAGGGTCCACCATTCACAATAGGTGATGTCACAGCTCAACTCCTCCTGTACACTGACTGATAAAACATCTATATACAGTAGATAATTCAGGATCCACCATTCACAATAGGTGATGTCACAGCTCACCTCCTCCTGTACACTGACTGATAACACCTCTATATACCGTAGATAACACTGGATCCACCATTCACAATAGGTGATGTCACAGCTCAACTCCTCCTGTACACTGACTGATAAGATAACACCTCTATATACAGTAGATAACACAGGATCCACCATTCACAATAAGTGATGTCACAGCTCACCTCCTCCTGTACACTGACTGATAACACCTCTATATACAGTAGATAACACAGGATCCACCATTCACAATAGGTGATGTCACAGCTCACCTCCTCCTGTACAATGACTGATGACATCTCTATATACAGTAGATAACACAGAATCCACCATTCACAATATGTGATGTCACAGCTCACCTCCTCCTCCTGTACAATGACTGATAATACCTCTATATACAGTAGATAACACAGGATCCACCATTCACAATAGGGGATGTCACAGCTCACCTCCTCCTCTGTACAATGACTAATAATACCTCTATATACAGTAGATAACACAGGATCCACCGATGACAATAGGTGATATTACAGCTCATCTCCTCCTCCTGTACAATGACTGATAACACCTCTATATACAGTAGATAAAACAGGATCCACCATTCACAATATGTGATGTCACAGCTCACCTCCTCCTGTACACTGACTGATAATGCCTCTATATACAGTAGATAACACAGGATTTACCATTCACAATAGGTGATGTCACAGCTCACCTCCTCCTCCTGTACAATGACTGACAATACCTCTATATACAGTAGATAACACAGGATCCACCATTCACAATAGGTGATGTCACAGCTCACCTCCTCCTGTACAATGACTGATAACATCTCTATATACAGTAGATAACACAGAATCCACCATTTACAATAGGTGATGTCACAGCTCACCTCCTCCTGTACAATGACTGATAACACCTCTATATACAGTAGATAACACAGGATCCACCATTCTCAATAGGTGATATCACAGCTCACCTCCTCCTCCTCTACAATGACTGATAACACCTCTATATACAGTAGATAACACAGTATCCACCATTCACAATATGTGATGTCACAGCTCACCTCCTCCTGTACACTGACTGATAACACCTCTATATACAGTACATAACACAGGATCCACCATTCACAATAGGTGATGTCACAGCTCACCTCTTCCTCCTGTACAATGAAAGATATCACCTTTATATACAGTAGATAACACAGGATCCACCATTCACAATAGGTGATGTCACAGCTCACCTCCTCCTCCTGTACAATGACTGATAACACCTCTATATACAGTAGATAACACAGGATCCACCATTCACAATAGGTGATGTCACAGCTCACCTCCTCCTGTACAATGACTGATAACACCTCTATATACAGTAGTTAACACAGGATCCACCATTCACAATAGGTGATGTCACAGCTCACCTCCTGTACAATGACTGATAAGATCTCTATACAGCAGATAACACAGGATTCACCATTCACAATAGGGGATGTCACAGCTCACCTCCTCCTCCTGTACAATGACTGATAACCCCTCTATATACTGTAGATAAGACAGAATCCACCATTTACAATAGTTGATGTCACAGCTCACCTCCTCCTGTACAATGACTGATAACACCTCTATATACAATAAATAACAGGATCCACCATTCTAAATAGGTTATGTCACAGCTCACCTCCTCCTCCTGTGCAATGACTGATAACACCTCTATATACAGTAGATAACACAGGATCCACCATTCACAATATGTGATGGCACAGCTCACCTCATCCTGTACACTGACTGATAGCACCTCTATATACAATAAATAACACAGGATCCACCATTCACAATAGGTGATGTCACAGCTCACCTCCTCATCCTGTACAATGACTGATAACACCTTTATATACAGTAGATAACACAGGATCCACCATTCATAATGTCATTCACAATATGTGATGTCACAGCTCTCCTCCTCCTGTACACTGACTGATAACACTTTTTTATACAGTAGATAACACAGGATTTACCATTCACAATAGCTGATGTCACAGCTCACCTCCTCCTCCTGTACAATGACTGATAACACCTCTATATACAGTAGATAACACAGGACCCACCATTCACAATAGGTGATGTCACAGCTCACCTCCTCCTTCTGTACAATGACTAATAATACCTCTATATACAGTAGATAACACAGGGTCCACCATTCACAATAGGTGATGTCACAGCTCACCTCCTCCTCCTGTACAATGAGTGATAACCCCTCTATATACATTAGTTAACACAGGATCCACCATTCACAATAGGTGATGTCACAGCTCAACTCCTCCTGTACACTGACTGATAACACATCTATATACAGTAGATAATTCAGGATCCACCATGCACAATAGGTGATGTCACAGCTCACCTCCTCCTGTACACTGACTGATAACACCTCTATATACCGTAGATAACACAGGATCCACCATTCACAATAGGTGATGTCACAGCTCAACTCCTCCTGTACACTGACTGATAACACCTCTATATACAGTAGATAACACAGGATCCACCATTCACAATAAGTGATGTCACAGCTCACCTCCTCCTGTACACTGACTGATAACACCTCTATATACAGTAGATAACACAGGATCCACCATTCACAATAGGTGATGTCACAGCTCACCTCCTCCTGTGCAATGACTGATGACATCTCTATATACAGTAGATAACACAGAATCCACCATTTACAATAGGTGATGTCACAGCTCACCTCCTCCTGTACAATGACTGATAACACCTCTATATACAGTACATAACACAGGATCCACCATTCACAATATGTGATGTCACAGTTCACCTCCTCCTGTATACTGACTGATCACACTTCTATATACAGTAATTAACACAGGATTTACCATTCACAATAGGTGATGTCACAGCTCACCTCCTCCTCCTGTACAATGACTGATAATACCTCTATATACAGTAGATAACACAGGATCCACCATTCACAATAGGTGATGTCACAGCTCACCTCCTCCTTCTGTACAATGACTAATAATACCGCTATATACAGTAGATAACACAGGATCCACTGTTGACAATAGGTGATATTACAGCTCATCTCCTCCTCCTGTACAATGACTGATAACACCTCTATATACAGTAGATAAAACAGGATCCACCATTCACAATATGTAATGTCACAGCTCACCTCCTCCTGTACACTGACTGATAATACCTCTATATACAGTAGATAACCCAGGATTTACCATTCACAATAGGTGATGTCACAGCTCACCTCCTCCTCCTGTACAATGACTGACAATACCTCTATATACAGTAGATAACACAGGATCCACCATTCACAATAGGTGATGTCACAGCTCACCTCCTCCTGTACAATGACTGGTAACATCTCTATATACAGTAGATAACACAGAATCCACCATTTACAATAGGTGATGTCACAGCTCACCTCCTCCTGTATAATGACTGATAACACCTCTATATACAGTAGATAACACAGGATCCACCATTCTCAATAGGTGATGACACAGCTCACCTCCTCCTCCTGTACAATGACTGATAACATCTTTATATACAGTTGATAACACAGAATCCACCATTTACAATAGGTGATGTCACAGCTCACCTCCTCCTCCTTTGCAATGACTGATAACACCTTTATATACAATAAATAACACAGGATCCACCATTCACAATAGGTGATGTCACAGCTCACCTCCACCTCCTGTGCAATGACTAATAATACCTCTATATACAGTAGATAACACAAGATCTACCATTCAGAATAGTTGATATCACAGCTCACCTCCTCCTCCTGTGCAATGACTAATAATACCTCTATATACAGTAGTAGATAACACAAGATCTACCATTCAGAATAGTTGATATCACAGCTCACCTCCTCCTCCTGTGCAATGACTAATAATACCTCTATATACAGTAGTAGATAACACAAGATCTACCATTCACAATAGGTGATGTCACAGCTCACCTCCTCCTGTACACTGACTGATAACACCTCTATATACAGTAGATAACACAGGATCCACCATTCACAATAGGTGATGTCACAGCTCCCCTCCTCCTGTACAATGACTGATTACATCTCTATATACAGTAGATAACACAGAATCCACCATTCACAATATTTGATGTCACAGATCAACTCCTCCTGTACACTGACTGATAACACCTCTATATACAGTACATAACACAGGATCCTGTTATGACCCCAATGGCGAGGGTCTCAGAGAAACAAGTAAGTCTGTGACGTACAAAAATCCAGCTCATAGGGCAGTGGTAACTGGGTTGACCATATATCTACTCCTAACGCCAACACTAGCAGTAGCCGGGGAACATGCCTACGTTGGTCGCTAGATGTCTCGCGCCAGCCGGAGGACTAACTACCCCTAGAAGAGGAAAACAAAGACCTCTCTTGCCTCCAGAGAATAGACCCCAAAAGTAGGATAGTAGCCCCCCACAAATAATAACGGTGAGGTAAGAGGAAATGACAAACACAGAGATGAACTAGATTTTAGCAAAGAGAGGCCCACTTACTAATAGCAGAATGTAGTAAGATAACTTATATGGTCAACAAAAACCCTATCAAAATCCACGCTGGAGATTCAAGAACCCCCGAACCGTCTAACGGCCCGGGGGGAGAACACCAGCCACCCTAGAGCTTCCAGCAAGGTCAGGAAACAGATTATATACAGGCTGGACAAAAATGCAAACCAAAACAAATTGCAAAAAGCAAGAAAGCAGACTTAGCTTAATCAAGCAGGAACCAAGATCAGTAGACAAGAGCACTACAGATTAGCTCTGATATCAACGTTGCCAGGCATTGAACTGAAGGTCCAGGGAGCTTATATAGCAACACCCCTGACCTAACGACCCAGGTGAGCATACAAGGGATGAATGACATACCCAGAGTCAAATCACTAGTAGCCACTAGAGGGAGCCAAAAGGTAAATTCACAACAGTACCCCCCCCTTAGTGAGGGGTCATCGAACCCTCACCAAGACCACCAGGGCGATCAGGATGAGCGGTGTGAAAGGCACGAACTAAATCGGCCGCATGCACATCAGAGGCGACCACCCAGGAATTATCCTCCTGACCATAGCCCTTCCACTTGACCAGGTACTGAAGCCTCCGCCTGGAGAGACGAGAATCTAAGATCTTCTCCACCACGTACTCCAACTCGCCCTCAACTAACACCGGAGCAGGAGGCTCAGCAGAAGGAACCACAGGCACAACGTACCGCCGCAACAAGGACCTATGAAATACGTTGTGGATGGCAAACGACACCGGAAGATCCAGGCGAAAGGATACAGGATTAATGATTTCCAATATCTTGTAAGGACCAATGAAGCGAGGCTTAAATTTGGGAGAGGAGACCTTCATAGGAACAAATCGAGAAGACAGCCATACCAAATCCCCAACGCGAAGTCGGGGACCCACACCGCGGCGGCGGTTGGCAAAACGCTGAGCCTTCTCCTGTGACAACTTCAAGTTGTCCACCACATGCCCCCAGATCCGCTGCAACCTATCCACCACGGAATCCACCCCAGGACAGTCAGAAGGCTCCACATGTCCCGAGGAAAAACGAGGATGGAAACCAGAGTTGCAGAAAAATGGCGAAACCAAGGTGGCGGAACTAGCCCGATTATTAAGGGCAAATTCGGCCAACGGCAAGAAGGTCACCCAATCATCCTGATCAGAAGAGACAAAACACCTCAAATAAGCCTCCAGAGTCTGATTAGTTCGCTCCGTTTGTCCGTTAGTCTGGGGATGGAAAGCGGATGAAAACGACAACTCAATGCCCATCCTACCACAAAAGGATCGCCAGAACCTGGAAACAAACTGGGATCCTCTGTCCGACACAATATTCTCAGGAATGCCGTGCAAACGAACCACGTTCTGGAAGAACACAGGAACCAGATCAGAAGAGGAGGGCAGCTTAGGCAACGGAACCAAATGGACCATCTTGGAGAAACGGTCACATATCACCCAGATGACAGACATGCCCTGAGACACCGGAAGATCAGAAATGAAATCCATAGAGATGTGTGTCCAAGGTCTCTTCGGGACAGGCAAGGGCAAGAGCAACCCGCTGGCACGAGAGCAGCAAGGCTTAGCTCGAGCACAAGTACCACAGGACTGTACAAATGACCGCACATCCCTTGACAAGGAAGGCCACCAAAAGGACCTGGCCACCAGATCTCTGGTGCCAAAAATTCCCGGGTGCCCTGCCAACACCGAGGAATGAACCTCGGAAATGACTCTGCTGGTCCATCTAGCAGGCACAAACAATCTGTCAGGTGGACAAGAGTCAGGCCTACCAGCCTGAAATCTCTGCAACACACGTCGCAGATCTGGAGAAATAGCAGACACGATAACTCCTTCCTTAAGAATACCCACAGGTTCAGCGACTCCAGGAGCATCAGGCACAAAGCTCCTAGACAGAGCATCGGCCTTCACATTCTTAGAACCTGGTAAATACGAGACCACAAAGTCAAAACGGGAGAAAAACAATGACCAGCGGGCCTGTCTAGGATTCAGGCGTTTAGCAGACTCGAGATACATCAGATTTTTGTGATCAGTCAAGACCACCACATGATGCTTAGCACCCTCGAGCCAATGACGCCACTCCTCAAATGCCCACTTCATGGCCAACAACTCCCGATTGCCCACATCATAATTTCGCTCTGCCGGCGAAAACTTCCTAGAGAAAAAGGCACAAGGTCTCATAGTAGAGCAACCAGGGCCTCTCTGCGACAAAACGGCCCCTGCCCCAATCTCCAAAGCATCCACCTCAACCTGAAAGGGAAGTGAGATGTCAGGCTGGCACAAAACAGGCGCCGAAGTAAACCGGCGTTTTAACTCCTGGAAAGCCTCCACGGCAGCAGGAGCCCAGTTAGCTACATCAGAGCCTTTCTTGGTCATATCCGTCAGTGGTTTAACAACGCTAGAGAAATTTACGATAAAACGACGGTAGAAGTTAGCAAAACCCAAGAACTTCTGAAGACTCTTAACTGACAAGGGTTGAGTCCAATCATGAATAGCTCGGACCTTGACTGGATCCATCTCCACAGCAGAAGGGGAAAAAATGAACCCCAAGAAGGGAACCTTCTGTACACCAAAGAGACACTTTGAGCCTTTTACAAACAAAGAATTTTCACGCAGAATCTCAAAAACCATCCTGACCTGCTCCACATGCGAGTCCCAATCATCAGAAAAAAACAGAATATCATCCAGATAAACAATCAAAAATGTATCCAGATACTTCCGGAAAATGTCATGCATGAAGGACTGAAAAACTGAAGGTGCATTAGAGAGACCGAATGGCATCACCAAGTACTCAAAATGACCTTCGGGCGTATTGAATGCGGTTTTCCATTCATCGCCCTGCCTAATGCGCACAAGCTTGTACGCACCACGAAGGTCTATCTTGGTGAACCACTTGGCACCTTTAATCCGGGCAAACAAATCTGACAACAGCGGCAAAGGATACTGAAATTTGACAGTGATCTTATTTAAAAGCCGATAGTCAATACAAGGCCTCAAAGATCCGTCCTTTTTGGCCACAAAAAAGAATCCCGCACCAAGAGGGGAAGAAGAAGGACGGATATGCCCCTTCTCAAGAGACTCCTTGATATATGAACGCATCGCGGTATGTTCAGGTACCGACAGATTAAACAGTCTCCCCTTAGGAAACTTACTGCCAGGAATCAAATCTATTGCACAGTCACATTCCCTATGAGGAGGCAGTGCACTGGACTTAGACTCGCTGAAGACATCCTGATAATCAGACAAATACGCCGGAACTTCCGAAGGTGTAGAAGAAGCAATAGACAAGGGCAGGGAATCTCCATGAATTCCATGGCAGCCCCAACTTGACACTGACATAGCCTTCCAGTCCAAGACTGGATTATGGGTCTGTAACCATGGCAAACCCAAAACAACCAAATCATGCATTTTATGCAGAACAAGAAAACGTATTACCTCCCGATGTTCGGGAGTCATGCACATGGTAACCTGTGTCCAAAACTGCGGTTTATTTTTTGCCAATGGCGTAGAATCAATACCCCTAAGAGGGATAGGATTTTCCAATGGCTCAAGAACAAATCCGCAGCGCTTGGCAAATGACAGATCCATAAGGCTCAGGGCAGCACCCGAGTCCACAAACGCCATGACAAGATACGATGACAGTGAGCAAATCAAAGTTACAGATAGAATAAATTTAGGTTGCAAATTACCAATGGCGACCGGACTAACAACCTTACTAAGACGTTTAGAGCATGCTGAGATAACATGTGTAGAATCACCACAGTAATAACACAAGCCATTCTGGCGTCTATGAATTTTCCGCTCATTTCTAGTCAGGATTCTATCACATTGCATTAAATCAGGTGTCTGTTCAGACAACACCATGAGGGAATTAGCGGTTTTGCGCTCCCGCAACCGCCGGTCGATTTGAATAGCCAGGGCCATAGAATCATTCAGACCTGTGGGAATGGGAAAACCCACCATCACATTCTTAATGGCTTCAGAAAGGCCATTTCTAAAATTAGCAGCCAATGCACACTCGTTCCACTGGGTCAGCACGGACCATTTCCGAAATTTTTGGCAATACACTTCAGCCTCGTCCTGGCCCTGAGACATAGCCAGCAAGGCCTTTTCTGCCTGAATCTCAAGATTGGGTTCCTCATAAAGCAAACCGAGCGCCAGAAAAAACGCATCAATGTCAGCCAATGCCGGATCTCCTGGCGCCAGCGAGAAGGCCCAATCCTGAGGGTCACCCCGTAAAAATGAAATAACAATTTTTACTTGCTGAGCGGAGTCTCCAGATGAACAGGGTTTCAGGGACAAAAACAATTACAATTATTCCTGAAATTTCTAAATTTAAATCGGTCTCCGGAAAACGGTTCAGGAATCGGTATCTTAGGTTCTGACATAGGACTTCTGATAACATAATCTTGTATGCCCTGCACACGAGCAGCAAGCTGGTCCACACTTGTAATCAAGGTCTGGACATTCATGTCTGCAGCAAACACAAGCCACTCAGAGGTAAAGGGGAAAAGAAAAAAAAAATGAGAGAGAGAAAAAAAAACTCAGAACTTTCTTTCTTATAATCCCGCTTCTGCAATGCATTTAACATTTAATACTGGCCTGACAAACTGTTATGACCCCAATGGCGAGGGTCTCAGAGAAACAAGTAAGTCTGCGACGTACAAAAATCCAGCTCATAGGGCAGTGGTAACTGGGTTGACCATATATCTACTCCTAACGCCAACACTAGCAGTAGCCGGGGAACATGCCTACGTTGGTCGCTAGATGTCTCGCGCCAGCCGGAGGACTAACTACCCCTAGAAGAGGAAAACAAAGACCTCTCTTGCCTCCAGAGAATAGACCCCAAAAGTAGGATAGTAGCCCCCCACAAATAATAACGGTGAGGTAAGAGGAAATGACAAACACAGAGATGAACTAGATTTTAGCAAAGAGAGGCCCACTTACTAATAGCAGAATGTAGTAAGATAACTTATATGGTCAACAAAAACCCTATCAAAATCCACGCTGGAGATTCAAGAACCCCCGAACCGTCTAACGGCCCGGGGGGAGAACACCAGCCACCCTAGAGCTTCCAGCAAGGTCAGGAAACAGATTATATACAGGCTGGACAAAAATGCAAACCAAAACAAATTGCAAAAAGCAAGAAAGCAGACTTAGCTTAATCAAGCAGGAACCAGGATCAGTAGACAAGAGCACTACAGATTAGCTCTGATATCAACGTTGCCAGGCATTGAACTGAAGGTCCAGGGAGCTTATATAGCAACACCCCTGACCTAACGACCCAGGTGAGCATACAAGGGATGAATGACATACCCAGAGTCAAATCACTAGTAGCCACTAGAGGGAGCCAAAAGGTAAATTCACAACAGGATCCACCATTCACAATAGGTGATGTCACAGCTCACCTCTTCCTCCTGTACAATGAAAGATAACACCTCTATATACAGTAGATAACACAGGATCCACCATTCACAATAGGTGATGTCACAGCTCACCTCCTCCTGTACAATGACTGATAACACCTCTATATACAGTAGATAACACAGGATCCACCATTCACAATAGGTGATGTCACAGCTCACCTCCTCCTGTACAATGACTGATAAGATCTCTATACAGCAGATAACACAGGATTCACCATTCACAATAGGTGATGTCACAGCTCACCTCCTCCTCCTGTACAATGACTGATAACCCCTCTATATACTGTAGATAAGACAGAATCCACCATTTACAATAGGTGATGTCACAGCTCACCTCCTCCTGTACAATGACTGATAACACCTGTATATACAATAAATAACAGGATCCACCATTCACAATAGGTGATGTCACAGCTCACCTCCTCCTCCTGTGCAATGACTGATAACACCTCTATATACAGTAGATAACACAGAATCCACCATTCACAATATGTGATGGCACAGCTCACCTCATCCTGTACACTGACTGATAGCACCTCTATATACAATAAATAACACAGGATCCACCATTCACAATAGGTGATGTCACAGCTCACCTCCTCCTGTACAATGACTGATAACACCTCTATATACAGTAGATAACACAGGATCCACCATTCACAATAGGTGATGTCACAGCTCACCTCCTCCTGTACAATGACTGATAAGATCTCTATACAGCAGATAACACAGGATTCACCATTCACAATAGGTGATGTCACAGCTCACCTCCTCCTCCTGTACAATGACTGATAACCCCTCTATATACTGTAGATAAGACAGAATCCACCATTTACAATAGGTGATGTCACAGCTCACCTCCTCCTGTACAATGACTGATAACACCTGTATATACAATAAATAACAGGATCCACCATTCACAATAGGTGATGTCACAGCTCACCTCCTCCTCCTGTGCAATGACTGATAACACCTCTATATACAGTAGATAACACAGAATCCACCATTCACAATATGTGATGGCACAGCTCACCTCATCCTGTACACTGACTGATAGCACCTCTATATACAATAAATAACACAGGATCCACCATTCACAATAGGTGATGTCACAGCTCACCTCCTCATCCTGTACAATGACTGATAACATCTCTATATACAGTAGATAATACAGGATCCACCATTCACAATAGGTGATGTCACAGCTCACCTCCTCCTCCTGTACAATGACTGATAACACCTTTGTATACAGTAGATAACACAGGATCCACCATTCATAATATCATTCACAATATGTGATGTCACAGCTCACCTCCTCCTGTACACTGACTAATAATACCTCTATATACAGTAGATAACACAGGATCCACCATTCACAATAGGTAATATCACAGCTCACCTCCTCCTCCTGTACAATGACTGTTAACACCTCTATTGTTGTGAATTCCGTTCTCGGGCTCCCTCCTGTGGTCATGAGTGGTATTGTGTGAGTTCTGTTCTTGGGCTCCCTCTGGTGGCCTTTATTGCTTACTGCGGTTCTGTAGCTGGAATCCTGCTGCCTCGTTTTCTGCTAGTCTGGCCTCTTTAACTCCACCTGGACCTTCACTTTTTGCCTGCTGTCGTTGTATTCAGTACTGGTTCTGATCTCTCTGGACTTTCCTTGTGACCTGTCTCCTCCTGAGAAGCTAAGTCTTGCTAGTTCATGTTTGCTCATTATTTCCTTGAAAATGTTTCTCTGTATATGATGAGTTCTGTCCAGCTTGCTTATATGTAATATTCTCGCTTGCTGGAAGTTCTGGGGTGCAGAGTTGCGCCCCTCACATCGGGAGTCGGTGTGGGGGTTCTTGTAATCTCTGCGTGGATTATTTTTGATAGCATTTTATACTGACCGCACAGATCCCTTGCTGTCTTCTGTCTATTTAGTGTTAGCGGGCCTCATTTGCTAAAAAACCTGTTTTCATTTCTACGTTTGTGTTTTCCCCTTAACTCACCGTTATTATTTGTGGTGGGCTGTCTAAAACTTTGGGGTGATTTCTCTGAGGCAAGTGAGGCTTGCTTTCTCTCTAGGGGTAGCTAGTTTCTCAGGCTGTGACGAGGCGTCTAGGATTTTAGGTAACGCTCCACGGCTGCCTATAGTGTGTATTGATAAAATCAGGGTTGCGGTCAGTATAGCTCCCACATCCCCAGAGCTTGTCCTAAGGATTTCTGTTACTTAGCAGGTCAGTTTGCGATCCTTGCCACCAGGATCATAACACTCTATATACAGTAGATAACACAGGATCCACCATTCACAATATGTGATGTCACAGCTCACCTCCTCCTGTACAATGACTGATAATACCTCTATATACAATAAATAACACAGGGTCCACCATTCACAATAGGTGATGTCACAGCTCACCTCCTCCTCCTGTGAAATGACTGATAACACCTCTATATACAGTAGTTAACACAGGATCCACCATTCACAATAGGTGATGTCACAGCTCAACTCCTCCTGTACACTGACTGATAACACCTCTATATAACATAGATAACACAGGATCCACCATTCACAATAGGTGATGTCACAGCTCAACTCCTCCTGTACACTGACTGATAACACCTCTATATACCGTAGATAACACAGGATCCACCATTCACAATAGGTGATGTCACAGCTCAACTCCTCCTGTACACTGACTGATAACACCTCTATATACAGTACATAACACAGGATCCACCATTCACAATATGTGATGTCACAGTTCACCTCCTCCTGTACACTGACTGATAACACTTCTATATACAGTAATTAACACAGGATTTACCATTCACAATAGGTGATGTCACAGCTCACCTCCTCCTCCTGTACAATGACTGATAATACCTCTATATACAGTAGATAACACAGGATCCACCATTCACAATAGGTGATGTCACAGCTCACCTCCTCCTTCTGTACAATGACTAATAATACCTCTATATACAGTAGATAACACAGGATCCACCGTTGACAATAGGTGATATTACAGCTCACCTCCTCCTCCTGTACAATGACTGATAACATCTCTATATACAGTAGATAACACTTTATCCACCATTCACAATATGTGATGTCACAGCTCACCTCCTCCTGTACACTGACTGATAATACCTCTATATACAGTAGATAACACAGGATTTACCATTCACAATAGGTGATGTCACAGCTCACCTCCTCCTCCTGTACAATGACTGACAATACCTCTATATACAGAAGATAACACAGGATCCACCATTCACAATAGGTGATGTCACAGCTCACCTCCTCCTGTACAATGACTGATAACATCTCTATATACAGTAGATAACACAGAATCCACCATTTACAATAGGTGATGTCACAGCTCACCTCCTCCTGTACAATGACTGATAACACCTCTATATACAGTAGATAACTGTTATGATCCGGTGACCTTGTAGCCGCATGAGACTTTCTCAGGAGTAGGTGGAACCTGTACTGACCGCAAACCCTAAACTGTCACTGCAACTAGAAGTAGCCGTGGGGTGTACCTAACACATCCTAGACACTTCGACACAGCCGGAGGACTAAATACCCCTATAGATGGAAATGGGAATTCTATCTTGCCTCAGAGCAGAACCCCAAAGGATAGGCAGCCCCCCACAAATATTGACTGTGAGTATTAGAGGAAAGACACACGCAGGCAGAAATCAGGATTTAGCAAAAGAGGCCACGCTAGCTAAATAGGAAAGGATAGGACAGAATACTAAGCGGTCAGTATTAAAACCCTAAAAATATCCACAGCAGATAATACAAAAATTCCACCATCTAACTAAAGACATGGAATGTATATCTGCATCTCCTGAGAATCCAACTTGACTGAAATATCCAAACACAGTCTAAGCTGGACAAGAAAAAACATTGAATAGTACTGAATTGTAAAGCACACAGCATGTGTGCTGTAGAAACAAAACCAGACACTTATCTTTGCTGATTTGGCAGCAGGGCAGAAGGAACCAGACAGAGATGCAAAACCTCCAAGAAAAATGGGCAACTGGCAAGGGCTAATGAATCCTGCACACCTAAATATCCCAGTCAGAGCTGCAATCAGCATGGACACCTGCCCAGGATTGCAACCCAGGGACAACTGCATTACTATCAGCAACCACCGGAGGGAACCCAAGAGCAGAATTCACAACAGTACCCCCCCCCCCCTTGAAGAGGGGTCACCAAACCCTCACCAGAGCCCCCAGGCCGATCAGGACGAGCCAGATGAAAGGCACGGACCAAATCAGCAGCATGGACATCAGAGGCAAAAACCCAAGAATTATCCTCCTGGCCATAACCCTTCGATTTAACAAGGTCCTGAAGCCTCCGCCTCGAAAAGCGAGAATCCAAAATCTTCTCAACCACATACTCCAACTCCCCATCAACCAACACAGGGGCCGGAGGATCAACAGAGGGAACAACGGGCACCACATATTTCCGCAATAAAGATCTATGGAAGACATTATGGATAGCAAAAGAAGCCGGAAGGGCCAATCGAAAAGACACCGGATTAATAATCTCAGAAATCCTATAAGGACCAATAAAGCGAGGCTTAAACTTAGGGGAAGAAACCTTCATAGGAACATGACGGGAAGACAACCAGACCAGATCCCCAACCCGAAGCCGTGAACCAACACACCGACGACGGTTAGCAAAACGTTGAGCCTCCTCCTGAGACAATACCAAATTGTCCACCACATGAGCCCAAATCTGCTGCAACCTGTCAACCACAGAATCCACACCAGGACAGTCAGAAGGCTCAATCTGCCCCGAAGAAAAACGAGGATGAAAACCAAAATTACAAAAGAAGGGCGAAACCAAGGTAGCCGAACTAGCCCGATTATTAAGGCAAACTCGGCCAATGGCAAGAAAGCCACCCAATCATCCTGATCAGCAGACACAAAGCATCTCAGATAAGTTTCTAAATCTGATTAGTTCGCTCGGTCTGGCCATTTGTCTGAGGATGAAATGCGGAAGAAAAAGACAAATCAATGCCCAGCTTAGCACAAAAGGCCCGCCAAAACCGAGAAACAAACTGGGACCCTCTGTCGGACACAATATTCTCCGGAATACCATGCAAATGAACCACATGCTGAAAAAACAACGGAACCAAATCAGAAGAGGAAGGCAATTTAGGCAAAGGCACCAAATGGACCATCTTAGAGAACCGGTCACAAACAACCCAGATGACAGACATCTTCTGGGAAACCGGAAGATCAGAAATAAAATCCATAGAAATATGCGTCCAGGGCCTCTCAGGGCCCAGCAAAGGCAAAAGCAACCCACTAGCACGGGAACAACATGGCTTGGCCTGCGCACAAGTCCCACAGGACTGCACAAAAGAACGCACATCATGTGACAAAGAAGGCCACCAAAAGGACCTACCAACCAAATCTCTGGTACGAAAAATACCAGGATGGCCAGCCAACACAGAACAATGAACCTCAGAAATCACTCTACTAGTCCATCTATCAGGAACAAACAGTTTCCCCACTGGACAGCGGTCAGGTTTGTCAGCCTGAAATTCCTGAAGAACCCGTCGTAAATCAGGGGAAATGGCAGAAAGGACCACCCCTTCTTTCAGAATGCCGACCGGTTCAAGGACCTCAGGAGAATCAGGCAAAAAACTCCTAGAGAGGGCATCAGCCTTATTATTCTTAGAACCCGGAAGATACGAGACCACGAAATCAAAATGGGAAATAAACAAGGACCATCGAGCCTGTCTAGGATTCAGCCGCCTGGCAGACTCGAGGTAAATCAGATTTTTATGATCGGTCAAGACCACAATACGGTGCTTAGCTCCCTCGAGCCAATGTCGCCACTCCTCAACCGCCCACTTCATAGCCAACAACTCCCGATTGCCGACATCATAATTGCGTTCAGCGGGCAAAAACTTACGGGAAAAGAAGGCACACGGTTTCATCAAGGAACCAACAGGATCCCTCTCAGACAAAACGGCCCCTGCCCCAATCTCAGAAGCGTCAACCTCAACCTGAAACGGAAGAGAAACATCTGGTTGACGCAACACCGGGGCAGAAGTAAATTGGCGTTTAAGCTCCTGAAAGGCAGAGACAGCCGCAGAGGACCAATTCATCACATCAGCGCCTTTCTTCGTCAAATCGGTCAAGGGTTTAACCACACTGGAGAAGTTAGCAATGAAACGGCGATAAAAATTAGCAAAGCCCAAAAATTTCTGATTTCACAGATGTGGGTTGAATCCAATCATGAATGGCCTGAACCTTAACCGGATCAATCTCTATAGATGAGGGAGAAAAAATAAAGCCCCAAAAAGAAACCTTCTGCACTCCAAAGAGACACTTAGACCCCTTCACAAACAAAGCATTATCACGAAGGATCTGAAATACCATCCTGACCTGTTTCACATGAGACTCCCAATCATCGGAAAAAATTAAAATGTCATCCAAATATACAATCATGAATTTATCAAGATAAGTCCGGAAGATATCGTGCATGAAGGACTGAAAAACAGATGGAGCATTAGAGAGCCCGAATGGCATCACAAGGTATTCAAAATGGCCTTCAGGCGTATTAAACGCAGTTTTCCATTCATCACCCTGCTTAATACGAACAAGATTATATGCCCCCCGAAGGTCAATCTTAGTAAACCAACTAGCCCCCTTAACCCTAGCAAACAAATCGGAAAGCAGAGGTAAAGGGTATTGAAACTTGACCGTGATCTTATTCAAGAGGCGATAATCAATACAGGGTCTTAAGGAGCCATCCTTCTTAGCAACAAAAAAAAATCCTGCTCCCAACGGCGAAGAAGATGGCCGAATATGTCCTTTCTAGTGTTGAGCATTCCGATACCGCAAGTATCGGGTATCGGCCGATACTTGCGGTATCGGAATTCCGATACCGAGATCCGATACTTTTGTGGTATCGGGAATCGGAATTGGAAGTTCCCAGTGTATGGTTCCCAGGGTCTGAAGGAGAGGAAACTCTCCTTCAGGCCCTGGGATCCATATCCATGTAAAAAATAAAGAATTAAAATAAAAAATAGGGATATACTCACCCTCTGACGCGCCCTGGTAGTAACCGGCAGCCTGCTTTGCTGAAAATGAGCGTGTTCAGCACCTTCCATGACGTCACGGCTTCTGATTGGTCGCGTGCGCTCATGTGACCGCCACGCGATCAATCACAAGCCGTGACGTCATTCTCAGGTCCTAAATTCCTAGAATTAGGAATTTAGGTCCTGAGAATGACGTCACGGCTTGTGATTGGTCGCGTGGCGGTCACATGAGCGCACGCGACCAATCAGAAGCCGTGACGTCATGGAAGGCCCTAAACGCGCTCATTTTAAGCAAAGAAGGCTGCCGGTTAACAGCGGTGAGGTGCAGGGGCTTCCGGAGAGGTGAGTATATCAATATTTATTATTTTAATTCTTTATTTTACACATTAATATGGATCCCAGGGCCTAAAGGAGAGTTTCCTCTCCTTCAGACCCTGGGAACCATCAGGATACCTTCCGATACTTGGTGTCCCATTGACTTGTATTGGTATCGGGTATCAGTATCGGCAATATCCGATACTTTTCGGGTATCGGCCGATACTATCCGATACCGATACTTTCAAGTATCGGACGGTATCGCTCAACACTAGTCCTTTCTCCAAAGACTCCTTAACATAACTCCGCATGGCTGTATGTTCAGGCACAGACAGGTTGACAAGTCGGCCCTTAGGAAACTTACAGCCTGGAATCAAGTCAATCGCACAATCACAGTCCCTATGCGGTGGAAGGGAACTGGACTTGGGCTCATCGAATACATCCTGAAAATCAGACAAAAACTCTGGAATTTCAGAAGTGGAAGAAGAGGAGATTGACATCAAAGGAACATCATTATGAACCCCCTGACATCCTCAACTAGTCACAGACATAGACTTCCAATCCAACACAGGATTATGTGCCTGCAACCACGGAAACCCCAGCACGATAGCATCATGTAAATTATGCAACACCAGAAATCGACAATCTTCCTGATGGGCTGGCGCCATGCACATGGTCACCTGTGTCCAGAACTGGGGCTTATTTTTAGCCAAAGGTGTAGCATCAATGCCCCTTAAAGGAATAGGGTTCTGCAAAGACTGCAAGGGAAAACCACAACGCCTGGCAAACTCAAAGTCCATTAAGTTCAAGGCGGTGCCTGAATCCACAAACGCCATGACAGAAAATGATGATAATGAGCAGATCAAGGACACAGATAATAAAAATTTAGGTTGTAGAGTACTGATGGTAAATGAACTAGCGATCCTCTTTGTACGCCTAGGGCAGACTGAAATGACATGAGAAGCATCGCCACAATAAAAACACAACCTATTCTGACGTCTGAATCCCTGTTGTTCCATTCTAGACAGAATCCTATCACACTGCATTGACTCAGGCATCTGCTCTGAGGACAACGCCACAGCGCGCACAGTTCTGCGCTCCCGCAAACGCCGATCAATCTGAATGGCCAGAGACATAGAATCACTCAGACCAAAAGGCGTGGGAAACCCCACCATAACATCTTTAACGGATTCAGAAAGACCCTTTCTGAAAATTGCCGCCAAAGCATCATCATTCCATTTAGTCAACACAGACCATTTTCTAAATTTCTGACAATACAATTCTGCCGCTTCTTGACCCTGAGACAGGACCAACAAGGTATTCTCCGCTTGATCCACAGAATTTGGTTCATCATATAATAATCCTAAAGTCTGAAAAAAGGCGTATACATTAAGCAAGGCCGGATTCCCAAATTCCAGGGAAAAGGCCCAATCCTGAGGATCACCATGCAGCAGGGAGATGACAATTTTAACCTGCTGAATGGAATCACCAGAGGATCGAGGTCTCAGAGCAAAAAACAGTTTACAGTTGTTTTTAAAACTCAAAAATTTGGACCTGTCCCCAAAAAACAAATCAGGAGTAGGAATCTTAGGCTCTAAAACTGGAGTCTGAACAATATAATCAGAAATATCCTGTATCCTAGCAGCAAGCTGCTCTACACGAGAAGCTAATCCCTGAACATCCATGCTAGCACAAGACTCCTCAGCCACCCAGAGAAAAAGAGGGAAGAAAAGACAAAGCAGGCTACAGAAAAAAAAATGGCTCTTTCTTCCCTTCTTCTGAGATGCATTTAACTCATTGTTGGCTAGTTGTACTGTTATGATCCGGTGACCTTGGAGCCGCATGAGACATTCTCAGGAGTAGGTGGAACCTGTACTGACCGCAAACCCTAAACTGTCACCGCAACTAGAAGTATCCGTGGGGTGTACCTAACACATCCTAGACACCTCGACACAGCCGGAGGACTAAATACCCCTATAGATGGAAATGGGAATTCTATCTTGCCTCAGAGCAGAACCCCAAAGGATAGGCAGCCCCCCACAAATATTGACTGTGAGTATTAGAGGAAAGACACACGCAGGCAGAAATCAGGATTTAGCAAAAGAGGCCACGCTAGCTAAGTAGAAAAGGATAGGACAGAATACTAAGCGGTCAGTATTAAAACCCTACAAAATATCCACAGCAGATAATACAAAAATTCCACCATCTAACTAAAGACATGGAATGTATATCTGCATCTCCTGAGAATCCAACTTGACTGAAATATCCAAACACAGTCTAAGCTGGACAAGAAAAAACATTGAATAGTACTGAATTGTAAAGCACACAGCATGTGTGCTGTAGAAACAAAACCAGACACTTATCTTTGCTGATTTGGCAGCAGGGCAGAAGGAACCAGACAGAGATGCAAAACCTCCAAGAAAAATGGGCAACTGGCAAGGGCTAATGAATCCTGCACACCTAAATATCCCAGTCAGAGCTGCAATCAGCAGGGACACCTGCCCAGGATTGCAACCCAGGGACAACTGCATCACTATCAACAACCACCGGAGGGAACCCAAGAGCAGAATTCACAACAGATAACACAGGATCCACCATTCACAATATGTGATGTCACAGCTCAACTCCTCCTGTACACTGACTGATAACACCTCTATATACAGTGGATAACACAGGATCCACCATTCTCAATAGGTGATGTCACAGCTCACCTCCTCCTCCTGTACAATGACTGATAACATCTCTATATAAAGTAGATAACACAGGATTGTTGTGATCCTAATGGCAGAGGATCTCAGGAGTACCAGCTTAGTCTGCAAACACAAAAAACCAGCTCATAGGGAAGTGGTAACTAGGCTGACCGTATACCTGATCCTAGCCCACAACTAATAGCAGCCGGGGAACGTACCTACGTTGGTTCTAGACGTCTCGCGCCAGCCGGAGAACTAACTAACCCTTTCAGAGAAAATAAGACCTCTCTTGCCTCAAGAGAAAAGACCCCAAAGTTATAATACAAGCCCCCAACAAATAATAACGGTGAGGTAAGAAGAAATGACAAACGTAAGAATGAACTAGATTTAGCAAAGAGAGGCCCACTGACTAATAGCAGAAAATAGGAAGATGACTTATACGGTCAGCAAAAAACCCTACAAAATATCCACGCTGAATATCCAAGAACCCCCGCACCGACTAATGGTGTGGGGGGAGAATAACAGCCCCCCTAGAGCTTCCAGCAAAATCAGGAATCACATTTTAAACAGAGCTGGAACAAAATAAGGGAAATTCAAATACACAAAAATAAGAAAGCAGGACTTAGCTTATCTTGCAAAATCAGGAGACCAGGAGACAGGAGAAAACAGACTAGGTCTGATAACAACGAATCCAGGCACAATACAGAGTATCCAGGAAGTTTATATAGGCACACCCAGGCCAAACGAACCAGGTGAGTGCCAACCTGGAGAAAGACACTCCAAGTGCCATACCGCTAATGACCACAAGAGGGAGCCAAGAAATATAGTTCACAACAGTACCCCCCCTTTAAGGAGGGGTCACCGAACCCTCACCAAGACCACCAGGGCGATCAGGATGAGCAGCGTGAAAGGCACGAACCAAATTGGCCGCATGAACATCAGAGGCGACCACCCAGGAATTGTCCTCCTGACCATAGCCCTTCCATTTGACCAGATACTGAAGCCTCCGTCTAGAGAGACGAGAGTCCAAGATCTTCTCCACCACATACTCCAACTCGCCCTCAACCAACACCGGAGCAGGAGGCTCAACAGCAGGAACCATAGGCACCACGTACCGCCGTAACAAAGACCTATGGAACACATTGTGAATGGCAAACGACACCGGAAGATCCAAACGAAACGACACCGGATTAAGGACTTCCAAAATTTTATAAGGACCAATAAAGCAAGGCTTAAACTTAGGAGAGGAAACCTTCAGAGGGACATACCGAGAAGACAACCAAACCAAATCCCCAACACGAAGTCGGGGACCCACACCGCGGCGGCGGTTGGCAAAGCGCTGAGCCTTCTCCTGTGACAACTTCAAGTTATCCACCACAAGATTCCAAATCCGCTGCAACCTATCCACCACGGAATCCACCCCAGGACAGTCAGAAGGTTCAACATGACCCGAGGAAAACCGTGGATGAAAACCAGAGTTGCAGAAAAATGGCGAAACCAAAGTAGCGGAACTTGCCCGATTATTAAGGGCAAACTCAGCCAATGGCAAGAAGGTCACCCAATCATCCTGATCTGCAGAAACAAAACATCTCAAATAAGCCTCAAGCGTCTGATTCGTTCGCTCCGTTTGGCCATTAGTCTGAGGATGAAAGGCAGATGAAAATGACAAATCGATGCCCATCCTAGCACAAAAGGATCGCCCGAATCTGGACACAAACTGGGATCCTCTGTCAGACACGATATTCTCAGGAATGCCGTGCAAATGAACCACATTCTGAAAGAACAAAGGAACCAAATCGGAAGAGGAAGGCAATTTAGGCAAAGGCACCAAATGGACCATCTTAGAGAACCGGTCACAAACAACCCAGATGACAGACATCTTCTGGGAAACCGGAAGATCAGAAATAAAATCCATAGAAATATGCGTCCAGGGCCTCTCAGGGCCCAGCAAAGGCAAAAGCAACCCACTAGCACGGGAACAACATGGCTTGGCCTGCGCACAAGTCCCACAGGACTGCACAAAAGAACGCACATCACGTGACAAAGAAGGCCACCAAAAGGACCTACCAACCAAATCTCTGGTACGAAAAATACCAGGATGGCCAGCCAACACAGAACAATGAACCTCAGAAATCACTCTACTAGTCCATCTATCAGGAACAAACAGTTTCCCCACTGGACAGCGGTCAGGTTTGTCAGCCTGAAATTCCTGAAGCCTCAAGCGTCTGATTCGTTCGCTCCGTTTGGCCATTAGTCTGAGGATGAAAGGCAGATGAAAATTACAAATCGATGCCCATCCTAGCACAAAAGGATCGCCAGAATCCGGACACAAACTGGGATCCTCTGTCAGACACGATATTCTCAGGAATGCCGTGCAAACGAACCACATTCTGAAAGAACAAAGGAACCAAATCGGAAGAGGAAGGCAATTTAGGCAAGGGCACCAAATGGACCATCTTGGAAAAACGATCACAGACCACCCAGATGACAGACATTCCTTGAGACACCGGAAGATCTGAAATGAAATCCATGGAAATGTGCATCCAAGGCCTCTTCGGGACGGGCAAGGGCAAAAGTAACCCGCTGGCACGAGAACAGCAAGGCTTAGCCCGAGCACAAATCCCACAGGACTGCACAAAAGATCGCACATCCCGCGACAGGGACGGCCACCAAAAGGACCTAGCCACCAAATCTCTGGTACCAAAAATCCCAGGATGCCCTGCCAACACTGAGGAATGAACCTCGGAAATAACTCTACTGGTCCATTTATCAGGAACAAACAGTCTGTCAGGTGGGCAAGAGTCAGGTCTACCAGCCTGAAATCTCTGCAACACACGTCGCAAATCAGGAGAAATGGCCGACAAGATTACTCCCTCTTTAAGAATACCCGCTGGCTCTGAGACTCCAGGAGAGTCAGGCACAAAACTCCTAGAAAGAGCATCAGCCTTCACATTCTTTGAACCAGGCAGGTACGAGACCACAAAGTCAAAACGGGAGAAAAACAACGACCAACGAGCCTGTCTAGGATTCAGGCGCTTAGCGGGCTCGAGGTACATCAGATTTTTGTGATCAGTCAAGACCACCACACGATGCTTAGCTCCCTCGAGCCAATGACGCCACTCCTCAAATGCCCACTTCATAGCCAACAACTCCCGATTACCAACATCATAGTTCCGCTCAGCAGGCGAAAATTTCCTAGAAAAAAAAGCACATGGTCTCATCACAGAGCAACCAGAGCCTTTCTGCGACAAAACAGCCCCTGCACCGATCTCAGAAGCGTCTACTTCAACCTGAAAGGGAAGTGAGACATCAGGCTGGCACAAAACAGGCGCCGAAGTAAACCGGCGCTTCAACTCCCGGAAGGCCTCCACGGCCGCAGGAGCCCAATTAGCAACATCAGAACCTTTCTTGGTCATATCCGTCAAAGGTTTTACAACGCTAGAAAAATTAGCAATAAAACGACGGTAGAAATTAGCAAAACCCAAGAACTTCTGAAGACTCTTAACGGACGTGGGTTGAGTCCAATCATGAATAGCTCGGACCTTGACTGGGTCCATCTCCACAGTAGAAGGGGCGAAAATAAAACCCAAAAAGGAAACCTTCTGCACTCCAAAGAGACACTTTGAGCCCTTCACAAACAAAGCATTATCACGCAAAACCTGAAACACCATCCTGACCTGCTTTACATGAGAATCCCAATCATCAGAGAAAACCAGAATATCATCCAGATAAACAATCATAAATTTATCCAGATACTTCCGGAAAATGTCATGCATAAAGGACTGAAACACTGAGGGGGCATTAGAAAGCCCAAAAGGCATCACCAAGTACTCAAAATGACCTTCGGGCGTATTGAACGCAGTTTTCCATTCATCTCCCTGCTTAATGCGCACAAGGTTGTACGCACCGCGAAGATCTATCTTGGTGAACCACTTGGCACCCTTAATCCGGGCAAACAAGTCCGACAATAGTGGCAAAGGATACTGAAATTTGACAGTGATTTTATTCAAAAGCCGATAATCTATACACGGTCTCAAAGACCCGTCCTTCTTGGCCACAAAAAAAAATCCCGCACCAAGAGGGGAAGAGGATGGGCGAATATGTCCCTTCTCCAAAGACTCCTTAATATAAGCACGCATCGTGGCATGCTCAGGTACAGACAGATTAAATAGTCGTCCCTTAGGAAACTTACTACCAGGAATCAAATCTATAGCGCAGTCACAGTCCCTATGAGGAGGAAGGGCACTGGACCTGGACTCACTGAATACATCCTGATAGTCCAACAAATACTCAGGGACTTCAGAAGGAGTAGAAGAAGCAATAGACACCGACGAGGAATCGCAATGAATTCCCTGACAACCCCAACTTGACACGGACATTGCCTTCCAATCCAAAACTGGATTATGGGTCTGTAACCATGGCAGACCCAGAACGACCAAATCCTGCATTTTATGCAAAACAAGAAAACGAATCACCTCCCGATGTTCAGGAGACATGCACATGGTCACTTGTGTCCAATACTGCGGTTTATTCTCCGCCAATGGCGTAGCATCAATTCCTCTAAGAGGAATAGGATTTTCTAAAGGCTCTAGGACAAAACCACAGCGCTTGGCAAACGATAAATCCATAAGACTCAGGGCAGCACCTGAATCCACAAACGCCATAACAGGGTAGGAAGATAATGAGCAAATCAAGGTCACAGACAAAATGAACTTAGGCTGCAAATTACCAATGGCGACAGGACTAACAACCTTTGATGGCCGTTTAGAGCATGCCGAGATAACATGTGTAGAATCACCACAGTAAAAACACAACCCATTCTGACGCCTATGATTTTGCCGTTCGGTTCTAGTTAGGATTCTATCACATTGCATTGAGTCAGGTGTCCGTTCAGACAACACCGCCAGAGGATTAGTAGTTTTGCGCTCCCGCAAACGCCGATCAACCTGGATGGCCAGAGCCATAGAATCATTCAGACTTGTAGGAATGGGGAAACCCACCATCACATTCTTAATGGCTTCAGAAAGGCCATTTCTGAAATTTGCGGCCAGAGCACATTCATTCCATTGAGTAAGCACGGACCATTTCCGAAATTTTTGGCGGTACACCTCAGCTTCATCCTGGCCCTGTGAGATAGCCAGCAATGCTTTTTCTGCCTGTATTTCAAGATTGGGCTACTCATAAAGCAATCCGAGCGCCAGAAAAAAACGCATCAATATTTGCCAATGCTGGATCTCCTGGCGCCAATGAGAAAGCCCAATCCTGAGGGTCGCCACGCAAGAAGGAGATAACAATTTTAACTTGTTGGGCTGAGTCTCCAGACGAACGAGGTCTCAAATATAGAAACAATTTACAATTTTTCCTAAAATTCCCAAATTTAAATCGATCTCCAGAGAACAGCTCAGGAATAGGTATCTTAGGTTCTGACATAGGACTGCTAATAACAAAATCCTGAATGCCCTGCACACGTGCAGCAAGCTGATCCACACTAGTAATCAGAGTCTGAACATTCATGTCTGCAGCAGAGCTTCAAGCCACTCAGAGATAAAGGGGAGGAAGAAAAAAAAACAAAAAAAAAAAAACCTCAGACTTCTTTTCTTATAATCCCGCTTCAGCAATGCACTTTAAGGGCCTGGATTACTGTTGTGATCCTAATGGCAGAGGATCTCAGGAGTACCAGCTAAGTCTGCAAACACAAAAAAACAGCTCATAGGGAAGTGGTAACTAGGCTGACCATATACCTGATCCTAGCCCACAACTAATAGCAGCCGGGGAACGTACCTACGTTGGTTCTAGACGTCTCGCGCCAGCCGGAGAACTAACTAACCCTTTCAGAGAAAATAAGACCTCTCTTGCCTCAAGAGAACAGACCCCAAAGTTATAATACAAGCCCCCAACAAATAATAACGGTGAGGTAAGAAGAAATGACAAACGTATGAACTAGATTTAGCAAAGAGAGGCCCACTGACTAATAGCAGAAAATAGGAAGATGACTTATACGGTCAGCAAAAAACCCTACAAAATATCCACGCTGAATATCCAAGAACCCCCGCACCGACTAACGGTGTGGGGGGAGAATAACAGCCCCCCTAGAGCTTCCAGCAAAATCAGGAATCACATTTTAAACAAAGCTGGAACAAAATAAGGGAAATTCAAATACACAAAAATAAGAAAGCAGGACTTAGCTTATCTTGCAAAATCAGGAGACCAGGAGACAGGAGAAAACAGACTAGGTCTGATAACAACGAATCCAGGCACAATACAGAGTATCCAGGAAGTTTATATAGGCACACCCAGGCCAAACGAACCAGGTGAGTGCCAACCTGGAGAAAGACACTCCAAGTGCCATACCGCTAATGACCACAAGAGGGAGCCAAGAAATATAGTTCACAACACAGGATCCACCATTCTCAATAGGTGATGTCACAGCTCACCTCCTCCTCCTGTACAATGACTGATAACATCTCTATATAAAGTAGATAACACAGGATCCACCATTCACAATTGGTGATGTCACAGCTCACCTCCTCCTTCTGTACAATGACTAATAATACCTCAATATACAGTAGTTAAGACAGGATTCACCATTCACAATAGGTGATATCACAGCTCACCTCCTCCTCCTGTGCAATTAATGATAACACCTCTATGTACAGTAGATAACACAGGATCCACTATTTACAATAGGTGATGTCACAGCTTCTCCTGTACAATGACTGATAACACCTGTATATACAGTAAATAACACAGGATCCACCATTCACAATAGGTGATGTCACAGCTCACCTCCTCCTGTACAATGACTGATAACACCTCTATATACTGTAGATAACACAGGATCCACCATTCACAATATGTGATGTCACAGCTCACCTCCTCCTTCTGAAGATTTATTCCCTCTAAAGTTAGATAAATAGATGTCAGATGGATGTTGGCTTGGTGGGGAAAATAACTATTTAATACTCTGATGATTTTGCAACTATTCCCACCTACAAATTATCCCCATTAGTCAATCCCCACTACTGCTAAAGACAGATGGGACACAGAAACGAGGGGGAACACTTAGCTTGAGTAGACTCAGAGAGAAACACAGATGTCTTCCAGCAACACCAAGGAGAAAGATAGCTGACTGCAGTAGCTCCATGCCGCAACAGGGAACTAGAAATAGAAATATCAATCCCGCCTTCCAGCAGAAAGCTGAGAGTTTTATATACCCTGGAGAGGTTGCCACTGGGTCCTAAAGTCATAAGGCCCAGGAAAAAGTCTGCAGAGCAAACTGCTGAGACCTTTTGCAGTCAGATGCAGAGCGATAGTCTGTAGCCTCTGACACTCCTGTGACAGATGAGTACAACCCTTAGAACACCATCCCAACTGTGAAGCATGGTGAGGAACACATCATACTTTGGGGGTGCTTTTTCTATAAAAGGGACTGGACAACTGCACTGTATTGGAGGGAGGATGAATGAGGTCATGTATCGTGAGATTTTGGCCAACAACCTTTTACCCTCAGTAAGAGCCTTGAAGATGGGTCGTGGCTGGGACTTACAGCATGGTAGTGACCAGAAACACACAACCAGGGCAACTAAGGAGTGGCTCCATAAGAAGCATTTCAAGGTTCTGGAGTGACCTAACCAGTCTCCAGACCTGAACCCAATAAAAAATCTTTGGAGGGAGCTGAAACTCGATGTTGTCCAACGACAGCCCCGAAACCTGGAAGATCTGGAGAAGATCTGTATGGAAGAGGGGGCCAAAATCCCTGGAGGACCACAGGCCATGTCAGAAGATGTGACCCTGGAATATGTCGGATATTACAGAGCCCCTCACATGTTGCCTGTTTGGCCACGCTCATGACTGCGCATTGAATATTATTATTATATTAGATGCCGAAGAAATTAATCTGCCACTAATACACATGTAGTATTAATTTTATGGGGAGAGCAGCCCTGAAGGTTGGACCGCCACATCTCCACGACCCTGAGCCTCTGTCGTACATTACTTATCATGTGTCCGTGGATTACCATCTAACATCCGACACTTGTGCCGGGCAGCGGTGACTGTGAATACACATCTAAGCAGAGACGAGCCTCCTTCATTTCTCCTTGGCCGACAGACCTGCGCCATTATATACAAATTATCTCCTGCTAATAATGGGGAAACATTCAGTCTTAGCACGCCGATGTCAGAGGTGATATAATGAAGAAGCTCCAGTGAGAGAGGCAGGAATCGTGCCACCGGCCGCCAAGAAACTCACTGATCACTGACACTAATCTATAGAGCTGGACCATATTATATTATAGAGCAGCATTCTTAATTCTGCAGACTGCAATGCTGAACTCTCTGTGCATTCACTTGTGTTCAATGTCTGCACAGAGGTAATATTGAAGGTTTACACAATAGGAAGTGTGAAAACAGTGACGGCACCAGCAGAATAGTGAGTGCAGCTCTGGAGTATAATACAGGATGTAACTCAGGATCAGTAATGTAATATATGTACACAGTGACTGCACCAGCAGAATAGTGAGTGCAGCTCTGCGGTATAATACAGGAGGTAACTCAGGATCAGTAATGTATGTACACAGTGACTGCACCAGCAGAATAGTGAGTGCAGCTCTACGGTATAATACAGGAGGTAACTCAGGATCAGTAATGTAATGTATGTACACAGTGACTGCACCAACAGAATAGTGAGTGCAGCTCTGGTATATAATACAGGATGTAACTCAGGATCAGTAATGTAATGTATGTACACAGTGACTGCACCAGCAGAATAGTGAGTGCAGCTCTGCGGTATAATACAGGAGGTAACTCAGGATCAGTAATGTATGTACACAGTGACTGCACCAGCAGAATAGTGAGTGCAGTTCTGGGGTATAATACAGGATGTAACTCAGGATCAGTAATGTATGTACACAGTGACTGCACCAGCAGAATAGTGAGTGCAGCTCTGGGGTATAATACAGGATGTAATTCAGGATCAGTAATGTGATGTATGTACACAGTGACTACACCAGCAGAATAGTGAGTGCAGCTCTGGGGTATAATACAGGATGTAATTCAGGATCAGTAATGTGATGTATGTACACAGTGACTACACCAGCAGAATAGTGCGTGCAGCTCTGGGGTATAATACAGGATGTAACTCAGGATTAGTAATGTAATGTAATGTACACAGTGACTGCACCAGCAGAATAGTGAGTGCAGCTCTGGAGTATAATACAGGATGTAACTCAGAATCAGTAAGGTATGTACAGTACACAGTGACTGCACCAGCAGAATAGTGAGTGCAGCTCTGGGGTATAATACAGGATGTAACTCAGGATCAGTAATGTAATATATGTACACAGTGACTGCACCAGCAGAATAGTGGGTGCAGCTCTGCTCAGCTGCTACTCACTGTGCTGATTGTGGGTGCGGTCGCTGCTGAACCTGCAGTGTGCTCCTGAGCTCCTGGGAACCACCACCTCTCCGCCCGGGGACCTGCTCTCTCTCTTACCCAGGGAGTGAGTGGGTTTTCCTGGGATGAATGAAGGGGCCAAGTCCCAGGCTTCTGCTTCCCGGACCAGGCTGGCGGGGGGCAGAAAGAACCAGCAACCAGCCTGCACATCAGAGGATTCGGGGGTGAGACGCTCCACCAGGAGTCGCAGCAATGTGGCTCCTACTCCCCACAGGTCTGCAGAGAACCAGAGAAGCCGCAAGGCTTCCATGGAGGAGAAGCCTGCTAGCGTGCAGGATGACGGCCCTTCCGGAGGAAAGCTGAGTGCTCACGGAGGTGAGGCCGACCTCACTGAGGAGGGTTGGGCGCTGCAGAGACCCCGGGAGTCTGTGTCCACCTATGCCTCCCGGGTCATGAGCCACCTTCGTGAGTATGAAGAAGCAAGCAAGAGATTGAGAAGGCTCCGGGAGGAGCTGCGCTGCACAAGCGCAAAAGCTGCAGGCACCTCCAGACCCAGGAAGGCGCAATTCCAGGCTGAGGTAAAGAGGCTGAAGCTGGAAATTAATGACCTGGAGGTAAGAAAAGCCTTTATCCAAGAAAAAAGTGGACCATTTAAAGAAAAATTGCAAAATGAAGACCGATTCAGAGAAATGGCTGATAACAGAGAGCAAAGGCAGATAGGGCTGCAGCCTGGGAGCCAGGTGGATGATGATGATGATGATGATGATGATGAGAAGAAGGAGGATGACCAGCAGAAAGCCCCACCTGGCAGCCTGCTTAGTCACTCACAGGCCACGTGCAGCGAACTCCCTGCTTGTCAGGCAACAGTGACATCTCGTTGCAGTTCTGCTGGCTCTGGGGAGGACAGTGACATCGGCCAGGGAGGGGCACTAATGGCAGAGATCAAGCTCCTGGAGTCCCCAGTGTGCCTTCAGAACTTCCATCTTGGTGATGATTTGCCAGAGGAGGCACCTGGGGGCAAGAAAAAAAAGGTGAAGAAGATCAAACCTAAGCTGCAGGAAGCGGTAAGCTATGTGTATGGCCCCCTCCCTGTACCCCCTGAGTCGGCTGCAGGGTCAGCTCGCTGTATAAGCCCAGTTGCCCAGCCCAGCCCGGGTTCTGCTGTGGATCCGGTGCAAAGGCGCGGGGAGACTACAAAGCACGGTAGTGAGGCGCAGAGCTCCGTCTCTGCTTGTAGTAGCGGGGACGTAGCAGCAAGTGCATCAGCCGAGAGGCTGGACAGTGAGGGCGGCCCGGCGGCGGGCGAAAAATCAGGCCACGATACTGTGGTGCGCTCCCCAGTGGGAGGGGGGAGCAGCCCGGTGTCAGGGGCAGCTCCGGTAGCCTCGGTGCCCCTGAATGCTGTTGCCGCTGATCACTTAGTTGAGAAGCGGCGGCAGTGTGAGGGGGTTACCGGGGCGGGCCGTTCCGGTCCTCCCACCAAAGTCCTGTTCTGTGTTGGCGCCGCTGGTCAACAAGATCCTGATGCTAAGGATCAGCGGTGCCTCACAGCAGCTAAAGATCAACGGCGCCTGGTAGCAACCATGAAGCAGCGGAAAATATCAACTGATGATGCGGAGGGCACACATAAAACCAGGGGTGAGGTCACCTCCAGTTCTGTGGAGGAGACTCAGCCCCTTGTGCCTGATGTTGCGGAGGCCAAAATGTCACCCCCTGTTGTCACTGGTCCAGCAGGAGTGAATGTGGTGGTGGGTATGGATGAGGAAAACTCTTTGTCTAGTGGTGTGGTTGCTGGTTTGGTGGAGGGTGAGGTGGTTATGGAGGTGGGTAATGGTGATGCTGTTGGTGTGGATGTGGTCACTGGTCCGGTTGCCCCCCCGGTGGTGGCAGCACCTGTCAGGAGTTATGCCGCTGTCACCTCCGGGGGAAATAGGGCGTCCTCCTCGTCTCTGGGCTCTGGGGACGGCATGTTGCAACGGCGTCTCCTGGAGGCTCTAAAGAAGGGAGAGAGATCACTAATGGTAGAGGGTCGAGAGGTTGATCTATCCTTCTGGATAGAGAGGCACGGCCTCGGGGCCTTCCGAGAGCAAAGAGGGGGGGATACAGTGTGGTCCCTCCCAACAGCCGGGCCGGTTAGTGTGCGTAGGAATGTGGTCCGTCTTCGGTGGAGGGGCAGTGATGCATGTCCTCCAAGGTCGAAGGTTGTGGAGCTCCTGCTGAGGATGGGCTTCAAGGCGATTGACATCTACGCCTTGATACATCCCTATTCCACACCTGAGTTTGATGTCAGCTTTGTTCGGCCGGAGGGGCTTGAACTTTTCTGGTCGAACTATGAGTTGGCAAAAAATGAGCCCGGCTGGCGAGACTTTACCGTTCAGGCGGTGTCTCGCCAAAATCAAGTCAAGAAAGTGACCGTGATGACGTGTAACGAGTCGCTTTCTTGTTATGACATCATGACGTGGCTTGGCCGGTATGGAGAGGTAGTGGAGATGCCAAAGAAAAACCGTGACGAGTTTGGTATCTGGTCAGGGGCCTGGACGTTTATGGTAAAACTTAAGTGTTCAGGTGGTACGGTTGCCCACATACCATCATCTGCCTTCCTGGGTAGGGATCGTATCCTGGTCTTCTACCAGGGGCAACCGAAGCTCTGTCACAGGTGCGGCGACCCCACACACTTCAGCGCAAACTGCACTGTGCAGAAGTGTGCATTGTGTGGGGATGTCGGCCATCTTGCTGCATCTTGTGTGGAGATTAGGTGCCACCTGTGTGGTGAGTTAGGTCACCCATTCAGCCGTTGTCCTCGCTCCTTCGCTAACGCAGTCGTGACCCCGGTGGGAGAAAGCCGTGAGGCTGATTCTGCTGGGGAAGGGACTAGCAAGGGTGAGGGAGCTGAGGGGCCAAGGAAGAAAAGCAATAAAAAGATGCCTGCCCAGCTAAGGCGTCTAGACAAGCGCAGACAGGATAGGGAGCTGGGCGAGCCTCGGGCTACTGGGGCGGCCCCTGTCCTGGATGCCAGTCTTGCTGCTGAGGCCCCAAGGGATGATGAGTTGGATGAGGAGGTCAGGAGGATCCACAGGGAGGAGAGTGCCACTGCCTCAGAGTCCTCCCATTATGAAAGTATGGATGAGGATAATAGGCAGTGGCTAGAGGACAAGCGTAAGCTCGGCACCAAAAAGAAGAGAAAGAAGGGAGAAAAAAAAAAAATCTTCTCTCACTCTGACCAAGGTACCTAAGGAAGGAAAAACCGACTCCCCTCTGGTTGGTCTTTCTAACCGGTTCCAAGCCCTTGAAAACATCTCTTCCTCTGAGGAGGAAGCTGAGGGTGAGGTTCTGGCTTCGGCGGGGCTCACAGGGGGCGCCGAGTCTCCTCCTTCTGGGAACATAAGATCTTTGGAGGGAGGGACTGGCCCAGAGTCCGGAGACGAGGACGAAAAAAATAAAAAACGCGTGGAAATGGATACCTCCATGTCATTAAAGAGGGGGAAGGATTCCTCCTCTGAGGCAGAGGATAAGGGTAGTGGGAAAAAGAAAGCCATCTAACTCAATCACCAATGATGGCGGAACCCACTCCGTTGACGCTGGCGTCCATTAATGTCACCAGCATAAAGTCAAATACAGCTAGATTTGCGGCCTTTGATTTTCTCAGCCAGGTTGAAGCTGACATTTTCTTTTTGCAAGAGACCAGGCTGCCAAACATGGCAGATGTTTTTAAAGCTAAGAGGGAGTGGAGACTCGGGCCCTCCTATTGGTCTCTTGCGGCTGAGCCATATAGCGGAGTGGCGGTCCTTTTTACCGCATCGGTGGAATGCCGACGGGTTATTGAGTTAGAAATGGGGAGGTGCCTGATCTTAGATGTCCTCATGAAAGGACAAGAGCTCCGGCTCATTAACATCTATGGTCCCCAATCTAAGTGGGACCGGAAGTGTCTCTTTATGAGGATCAAGCCCTACCTTTTTACAAGTCAGCAGGTTGTCTTTGGAGGGGACTTCAATGCTGTCACGAGGCCCCGAGATAGAGGAGGTTCCAGAGACGAGCTGACTTATGATAGCGTCGCCCTTAATAGTATAGCTAGTGAGGCTCGCCTGGTGGATGTCCACATTCGGCACACCCCAGGCCACGAGGGGTTCACCTATCATAGAGGTAACTGTAGGTCCAGAATAGATAGGTTTTATTTAAAGGAGGAAGCTGTCTCTTCAGCAGTGTCTGTTGTTGAGGTGGAGTTCTCCGACCACTGTTTAATTTTGTTTTCTCTGAATGTTACAGAGACCCTCCGGATGGGAAGAGGCTTTTGGAGGCTCAATTTGTCTCTCTTGGAAGAAGCGGAGATAAGACAGTCCTTTGAGGATTTTCTTCAGAGCCAGGTACCCTTACTGGATCTTTGTAGTAGTAGGTCAGAGAGGTGGGAGATGTTCAAGGAAAGGGTGGCGAGATTCTTCCGCCAGCTCTCGAGCCTCAGGAGTCTGAGCAGGTACCGCCTGTATCAGGGTCTGAGGAGGAAACTCGAGCATCTTGTCTCAACTGGAGGTAGCCGCGAGGAGATCTCCAGAGTGAAATCTTTGCTTATGAGGTGTCAGTACGATAGACACGCATCTTTGGTTTTTGAGAGGGATTACGGGAAGTACCGCTCGCCCGACCCTTACAGAAACTGCAAGATGTCAGTGAATAGTAAAGTGGTTACAGGACTGGTCGACACTACGGGGTCCCTGAGGCGATCCAGATCAGGGATCCTGGAGGTTGTCAGATCCTTCTACTCGCACCTCTTGGGGAAGAGGGATCTTGATTGGGATGAGATGTCGGCTTTCCTGGCAGAAGCTGTCCCCGAACCAGGGGTAGACCCCTCTCTTGACGTTTTGACAGAAATGATCAGGGAAGAGGAAGTTCAGTTGGCGATTGAAGGGCTTGCCCCAAAAAAATCGCCTGGTCCAGATGGCTTAACATCTGAATTCTATAAGACCTTTAAGGACGTTTTGGTTCCCCTCTTGACTGAGGTATTCAATGAGTGTCTTTCCTCGGGCACTCTGCCGAAGTCAATGAGGAGGTCTGCTCTGATCATCTTGTCAAAGGGTAAGGACCCGTCTTGCATTGAGAATTGGCGTCCCATAGCGCTTCTCAATGCAGACAGGAAGGTTCTGGCAAAGGTGCTGTTTAATCGGCTGGTGAAATTTGCACCCCGACTCCTTTCGGGGGCCCAGCATTGCTCTGTTCCAGGCCGCAGCACATTTAGTGCTGTGCTCTGTGTCCGAGAGGCAGTGGAGCAGGGTAGGGCTGGTCACTGGAAGGGGTACATGCTGTCACTGGACCAGGCAAAAGCATTTGATCGGGTTAATCACGAGTACCTCTGGTCCATCCTTCTGAGATATGGCCTGCCGGGGGGGTTTGTTGATTGGCTTAAGACCTTGTACAGTGGGGCAGAGAGTTTCCCGCTTGTGAATGGTTGGATTGGTAGCTCTTTTGAGGTTGGGTCCGGTGTTCGCCAGGGTTGTCCCTTGAGCCCGCTGCTGTACGTGTTTGCGATTGACCCTCTTCTTAGGAGGGTGGAGCGTGGACCGTTGGCCGGGATCGGGATGGATCAGGCAGCACCGGAGGCCACTCTGAGGGTGGTGGCGTATGCCGATGATGTCACTGTGTTTGCTTCCTCTCACGAGGAGGCAGGGTGGCTGATGTCAGAGGTAGATCGCTACTCGGAGGCATCCGGGTCCAAGATCAACCGGGATAAGTGTGAGAGTCTCTGGCTGGGAGGAGGAGATCCTGGTTTTGATCTCCCGGACACCCTTCCAGGACCCAAAGTCTCTGCAAAAGTCCTTGGCATCGAATTTGGCCAGGGGGATTACCCCCAAAAAAATTGGGACAGCAGGCTAGAGATCGCCACTCAGAAGGTGAACCAATGGAAGGGTTGGTCTTTGACCCTAAGGGAAAGGGTAAACCTGATCAAAACTTACCTGCTCCCTTTACTGATTTATCTGGGCAGTGTGTGCATCTTGCCGGAATCTCTCTGGACTCGGGTCTACAGTTTGTTCTTCCAACTGTTATGGGGAAATAGACTGAACCTGGTCAAGAGGGAGGTTACTTACCGTACGAGGAGACTAGGAGGGTTGGGTATGGTCAACCCTGTGGTATTCCTTGTGGATACCTTCATTAAGATCAATATCGCAAACCTCTGGAAAGAGAGGGCTCCTCCGTGGGTATTCTCCTGTAGGGGATGGTTTCAGCCTTTCTTCCAGGAATGGGAGACAGGAGGGCAAGTGAAGGATCTTCGCACACCGCATGGACATCTTCCGGCTTACGCTACCTTGGTTCTGAAGGTAATTCGTCGGTGGGGTCTGGGAATGTGGGAGATCAGGACTCTGCCAAGGAAACTACTTGACAGTAGGGTTCTTTTGACCCATTTCCAGAGGCCTCTGGCGCTCAGGGACTGCCCAAGTCAGGATCTTGGGGTTGGTTTGCATCTTTTGAATTCTATCAGGATCCCCTCGAAGTTTTGGGACTTGGCTTGGCGCTGCTTCCATGGGAAACTGTGTGTGAGGGACAATCTGAAGTGTAGGAGCTCTGAGGACAGGAATTGTCCTCGGGAGCATTGTGGTACCTTGCTGGAAAGCATGGACCACTTCCTGCTTCATTGTTCCTTCAACACAGAGGTGTACAACAGGGTGGGCGCCTTCATTGGCTGGTCTCGGCTGGCTGGTCTCTCCTATGCGGAATGGGCCTATGGAGCATTCGGAGACCTGGGTGGTCGGGACCGCTGCACCTTATTTCTAGTTAGCGCAGTGGTTAGGTATCACACGTGGAACGCACGGTGCTTAGTATCGACGCAACGAAAAATCCTCCCAGTGGACGATGTGTTTAGGACCATACTCGGTGACCTGGTGAAGGTGCGCTCTCTGGAGTATGGGAGACTGGGCGCACGGAGAGCCGCGCTCCTCTGGAGGGGCTTTTCTTTTAGTGTGCCCTAGTCTGGTCATCTCCTTTCCTGGTGGTGGGCTGCTGCTGACACTGTAGATTTTTGTTTTGTTTGATTATACAGTGATGTAGGGCTGCAGGCGCCGAACTTGGGCTTCGTGTTTTGTAATTATTGTGGTGTGCGCTGCTGTATATAATGTATATATTGTATATAGGGATATAGAATTGGGTGTAGGTCTTAGGTTGGGTGGTGGGAAAAGGGGGGAGGTGGGATTATCTTGTGGGACTATGGGACACTGGGTTGTTTGGGGGAAAACTGGCACTGCCTGATCTGGCCTATGGACGTTGGACATGGACTGAGGCATGAGACGCAGGACCAGCTCTCAGGTCAGTGCGGGGGGTTGGGAATGGAGGATAGCTTGTAGTATTGTATATATTTGTAGTTATTTTATTTAAAACTAAAAAAAAAAAAAAAAAGTTAATGTATATAGTCTGTTTGCCATTGTTTATTTTATTTGTTATTATTTTGTTTGGTGACCGGACCTGAAAATCAAAGTAGTTATTCTGTATATACTGTGTGAGAGGAGAGAATGAGCGGCTGGACCAGTGTTCAGTATACTGATTATTTTCTGGCTAATATTTTTGTTATGTTTTCTGCTATTATTGTTGTTATGTTTTTCATTTTTATAATAAAAGATCTACAGGATGTAAATCAGGATCAGTAATGTAATGTAATGTACACAGTGACTGCACCAGCAGAATAGTGAGTGCACCTCTGGATTATAATACAGGATTTAACTCAGGATCAGTAATGTAATGTATGTACACAGTGACTACACCAGCAGAATAGTGAGTGCAGCTCTGGGGTATAATACAGGATGTAACTCAGGATCAGTAATGTAATGAATGTACACAGTGACTGCACCAGCAGAATAGTGAGTGCAGCTCTGGGGTATAATACAGGATGTAACTCAGGATCAGTAATGTATGTACACAGTGACTACAGCAGCAGAATAGCGAGTGCAGCTCTGGAGTATAATACAGGAGGTAACTCACGATCAGTAGAGGATCAGTATTTGTGTTCCACTTTGTCCGCTGTGTATTCTCCTTTTGGTCCTTGCTGTAGTAGTAGACTCTCACGCTCTGTAGAGGGCGCTGCCTCCTGTTGGATTGTGCTTCTGGTTTTTGGTAATCTGCGGCTCTTGCTGGCACGTGGACTGTTCTTCTTTTGGACATTTCTCACTATGTCTGTGAACAGCACTAACAAAGCCATGTTACATGTCCCCGCTTAATTGTAAAGTGCTGCGGAATATGTTGGCGCTATATAAATAAAAATTATTATTATTATATTATTATAAGCCTACAATGCAGAGAAGTTGCACTAGGTTGAGACAAAGCTTTTGACTTTCTCCGCGGTGACCTCCTCCATTCTCGCCCCATTTTCTGGGACTTATTTTATGTGTCACTTTATGGCTGTTTCAGCCGGAGCTGCGACGTCAGTGGTGCGCATAGCAACGTCCGCCATTCCTCCGACTGGTTCTCCTCCAGTGGTTTTGACCTTTATAATGCGCTTTACACGCTTCATTTATTTTATGTTCTGGATAATCTGATATCTGAATCCAGAGTCCTCAGTGTGAACTGGTCCAAGAAGAGCCGATTCGATTGTAGGAGGTCACGGGACACTCTAATCATTTGTAACTTATAATTAATTATTCCCATTATAATTTGTCCCGTATTATTACTAGAGACCGACCGCAGCTCAGTGGCATTATGCGAGGACCATATTAATCATAAGGCAGACTTCTTCTTGAGTCGTCCTTATCTGTCACCTTGGGAAAATCACCATATATTGGTTTCTGAGAGGCCAGGTGTCAGCCAACATTGCCACAACTTTTCATGTCTCCTGATCCGCAGATTGGTCTGGTGATTCGTCCCCCATCACTCAGAGACGTAGCTAAAGGCTCATGGACCCTAGAGCAGTGAAGGTTACTGTCTGTATCACTGGTGGTCTGGAGTAGTGGCAGGGTTAATGCTTATGTTCTGATAGTTTGGGGCACTAAAATTGTTTGTGCTGCCATCCCAGGTGCTCAACGGCAGTGGAAAGAATCATTCATGGTGGCATTGCAGTAAAGGTGTGAATTTCATCTCTTGCCAGTTAAGAATGAAATGTGAGTGTGGAGACACAGGGGTCAGCGGGTGCCCTGGTCCGCTAGCCAAAACTGCAACTACATCGACCAGGGCTCATCCCACTGAACGCTCTCTCTCATTTCCCCATGGGCATAATACTCAGACAACAAAGGGCGAGGGTAAAACAGTGCGGCAATACTTTGTTGAACCACAAAACAGACAATAACATGTAGAACAGTCCCAGCAAATACCCAAAATGGTGCAAAATTACAGTCTTGCCCTTCCGCTGACCCACCGTGATAAAAGCAGCTGTGACTTCAGAGCTTCCAGAGTCATCTACCCCACCTGTGGCATGCACACAGAGAGGAGGTAATGACAAGTGTAAGAAGATGACAGTCCATTCAGGTACAAAGCCAGGTGACCGGAGGGTCACAACCTCTGTTCAGCTTCCAGTGCTGACTACCTCACCTGTGGCACACACAGAGAGGAGGTAACGAAAAGCTTATGAAGATGACAGTCCATTGAGATACAAGGCCAGCTGACCGGAGGATCACAACCTGGCTTCTCCGAACATCTCCATGGAGCCAGGTAACCGGTCGGTCCCATCCCTGGCTTTCACAAATGAATCCATGGGGCTCAGTTGACCGGTGGGTCCAAATCCTGACTACCCCAAATGTATCTGTGGTACAGTGATGGTCAGTGGAGCAGATCTGTATTTTTTCAGCTTATACCATGGTTTTCCTAAGCTGGCATTGTGTAGAATGACAAATCAGTGTCTCTTGCGATGGAGCTATGATGTCTTGACTGCTGTCCTGTAGAGAGTCTCTGGTTCTTTGGATCTCTGGATCTCTTGTCTGTCTGGAGGTATATCCATATATGGATGTATCTGTTACAGAGGCGTGTTTCCTCTTTTTATAATCCAAAACTGTTCTTCAAGCCATTTTTCACAGGTAACGGGAAAGAATGGTGACAAGATCAACTTGCATTATTTTATTTTTTAATCTATTTGCATAGTTTTTCCTCCTCTGTTTTGCAAGTCAACAAACTAGCTGGCCTATACAATGTGTAATCAACAAATTAGCAAACATCATTGATCAATTATCCTGCGCCTCTAGCCATTTAGGAAAACAGCACAATGTGTTACATCAAATGTCAACTTACAAGTCAATATTATAGGCTTCAACAAACAAAAGTCTGTGTTTTTTTGACCAACCAGAAGGAAACACATAAATTCAAAAGTCAACATACAGCTAGCAGTCTATTCTTCCTGGCTTACTGAAAATAGGCATCTGGTTAATTAAGATAAAATGGTGTGTCGTCACAGTAAGGATCCCTGGTGTCTAGAGTAGTGAAGGGGATATTGTAAGGATCCCTGGTGGTCTGAGGTAGTGAAGGATATAATTTAGGAATTTAGGACACCTGGTCATGTAGGTTAGTGAAGGGGATAATGTAAAGGTCAATGTTGGTTTCGAGTAGTGAATGGGATAATTTAGGAGACCTAGTAGTCTAGGGTAGTGAAGGAGATAATGTAAGGATCCCTGGTGGTTTAGGGTAGTGAAGAGTATAATTTAAGTGAACTAATGGTCTAGGGTAGTAAAGAGGCTAATGTAAGGATCCCTTTTGGTCTAGGGTGGTGAAAAGGATAATGTAAAGTTCCCTGATGGTTGAGGTTATTAAAATGTTAATGTAAGGATCTCTGATGGTTGAGGCTAGTAAAGGTATAGTGTAAGGACTCTGATGTTCGAGGTTAGTAAAGGGCTAATGTAAGGGTCTCTGATTAACTAGTGCAATGAAGAGGATAAAGAAAGAATCTCTGGTGGTCCCGGTTAGTGTAGAAGATAAAGTGGTCTAGGGTAAGGAGGGAGTTTAGTACAATAACCATGGTGGTCCATGCTAGTTAAAAGTTTTATGCATGTTTTATGCCATAAACTGGTGGTTTAGGATGGTCAAATTAATGGAAAGGGGAGCATAAATTCTGTACATCTGGTGTCCACTGGAATTATTGACACTATGTAAGTAAAATAAATAACAAATAATACTTAACCTTTGTGAAGTAATAACTTATTAGAGCACTCGAAATTTAAACAGAGGGGCCCTCACTCTGGAGCTGTCCTTCATTACAGAGTACCTTGTTTCTTATTCATATATTTTTATGGTGTATTTCCTTCTCTTTAATTTTTCCATTTTTTGTAAACTCTTTTTTTTTCAATAATAATTAATCTGAAAAGAGAAAATCCCGGGTGTTGTGGCCCCGATGCGCGTCCGGCACAGCAGCTCCGATATTCTTTGTGACTAGAGATGGGTAAACCCAAACAGTAAAGTTCGGGGTCTGTAACGAACATCTATTGTTTGGGCACGGACCCCAAACATTGGAATGGACGTTAGGCGAGTTTAACTGTGTATATTATTTTTAAGTAAAAAAGTAAAACTGTGCTTAGTTTTATTTCAAATAAAAGACTTTATTCCGGCTGTGTCTTTATTTACCATACAACTATAGGATTAGTAATGGATACGTGTGTTATAGACAACTCTCCATTACTAAGCCATGGATATAAAGGTGACATCAACCCCACAAATATGAACCCCACTTGCCACAGCTACAAGGCAATTGGGAAGAGCCAGGCAAAGCACCAGAATTGGAGAATCTAATAGATGTACCTTTTCTGGGCAGTTGCGGGCTGCTATTTTTAGGCTGGAGGGGGCCAATAACCATTCCATGGCCCCTTACCAGCCTCCAGCTGTCTGATATAGCTTGACAGGTTGTCAAAAATGGGGGGGACCCCACACTGTTTTTGCAATTACTTATTTAAATCATTTAAAAAAATGGTCTGGGAACCCCTTTTTTCCTCATAACCAGCCTTGCTAAAGCTGACAGCTGAGGGTTGCAGCCCATAGCTGTCAGTTTTGCCTGGCTGGTTATCAAAAAATCCAGGGGAACCTCAAGCCTTTTTTTGTTTAAATGTATTTATTTACAGCGCAGGCGCTGGTTGATGAGTGCTCCCACTAGCCGCTCCTGCTCTTGCTGTTATCAGCGACAGAAGTCGTAGGATGAATGGAGTAGTAGTCCCATCAACCGACGCCTGTGATCAGAGGTAGACTTTTTACCTCCAGTCACAGTTGCTGGCTCACGTTGTCATCTGAGGGAGTCGCAGCGCTCTGACCAGCAGTAATGCTCTTACCCCTGATCAGAGGCAGTGTTTGCCTCGTTTTCATGTACATGACAGCGCGGCACACACTGGCTGTTCGGGCCCCGCATTCAAGTAAATGGGGTCCGGGTTCGGATTCTGGTACCTGAACCAAACTTTTTTTTAACTGTTCAGCCAAACCCGCTGGACCCGAACATCCAGGGGTCTGCACATCACTAATTCGTCAGAGCGACGTCCTCCATAGGTCCACACTGCTGTATCTTCAGCCCGAGGAAGGTCTCAACTGGGTCGTGGTCCAAAGTGTGGAGGGTGCAGGTGCAATAGTGATTCTCGGGCTCATCTGCTGTGTGCGCACCCACATATTTATGAAATCCCCCATTACTTCCGTCTCCTTTTTCTGCAGCTTGGATTGTTTATTGCACAATGGTTTATGTGACAAAAGCGACATGGCGACAGAAACGCCGTAAGTGTGGTGATTTATAGAAGTTATGTCTCCCCTCGTAATCATCGTAACGTTGGTAATTGGGTATAAATTGCAGACAATTATGATTGTGGTAGGTATTAATGAACCAGAAGAATAAGTCAATTAAGAGGCTTTCATTAACGTTTTAAAGTCCCTTTTATGAGCCAGAAGGCTGAAAAGCAAAACTGTCCAGAACCAAGCGGTCTGTACGGAATCCATCGTATATGGCGGCTGCTGTAGGTGTTGCCCGTCCTCTGCTATAGACTCAGAAAACAAAAATTAAAGGAAGTCTCCTAGCAAAGTTCATACACTGTGAAACGTCAGTGCTGGGTCTAAGAAGGCGGAGCATGACACAGAAAGTCAAGGGGGTGGAGCGTGACACAGAAAGTCACAGTCATGCTCTCCCCCTTAGCAATGGACATAGGTCCGCGGACATATATGATTTACTCCATACAAATGCGTTATCATAAGAAATTTCTAAATTTATAAATCAATGTACACAAGAAAAGTTCTAAAACTTTCTACTAAACTTTCAGGCACATTATTCATTTGGCAGAACTTCTGAAAAATAAAAAATTTAAGTTGGATATTTCTGCACAAAATGACTGACTGTCAAGAGGAGGCCAAAAAAAATAACTTGGTCTAAGTTTGAAACTTAAGTTACAAAAAAGACAAGTGTTTAAATGCTTTATTGATCATTTCCGTAGGACTTTTGGGACATTTGTGACTGTTTTTCTCAGTATTTTTCAATTAGTTTTTGCTTTCTATTAATGGGAATTTTCAGGAATTTTTTTTTAAATCCATAGAAGCAAAAATGAAAAAACAAACCAATCAATTTTTGAGCCATTTGGTTTCTTTTGAATCTTGAAGTTAAAAGACGCAGAAAAGTCTTCACTTATGAGCAGCAATGAGAGATGAGAGAATCATTCCATGGACGATTGAGTTGGAAAAGTTTGAAACATTCTATATAGGGCATCTGTCAGGTCAAAACGACTGTAGAAACTCTGTGGTGGTCAAACAGTTCAATGCACCTTCCAACCTTCTTGTTTTCCATCTGTCTCTGCCCTCCTTAAAGGGACTCTGTCACCTGAATTTGGAGGGAACAATTTTCAGGCATATGGGCGGGGTTTTGGGGTGTTTGATTCACCCTTTCCTTACCCACTGGCTGCATGCTGGCTGCAATATTGGATTGAAGTTCATTCTCTGTCCTCCATAGTACACGACTGCGCAAGGCAATCTTGCCTTGTGCAGGCGTGTACTACAGAGGACAGAGAATGAACTTCAATCCAATATTGCAGCCAGCATGCAGCCAGTGGGTAAGGAAAGGGTGAATCAAACACCCGAAAACCCCGCCCCTATGACTGAAAATTGTTCCCTCCAAATTCAGGTGACAGGTTCCCTTTAAAGCCAATCGAGAAAGGAGACAGATTGCAAACAAGCAAGTGGGAAGGTGCACCTGTGCTTAGTTTGAACAGTCATTTTATGCTGACAAACGCCTTATAAACCACCTTTTTATTGATTGATGTTGTTTCAGTGTTGAAAAGAAAAATTCATTTGAGTTCTTTTGGGGTTAAACTCTGAAAACTGCTGCAGATTTGCCAACAAGACATAAAAATCTTTGTCAAAAAAAGGCCAATGTGAAACCTCCATCAGGAACAGTAAATCTGTACATGGCAAGTGCGACTCTCAGCTGAGAAGTGGATACATCGTATCAAGTCTATAAAATGCTGTGTGAGCGAAACAGTCAGTGCTCCAGACTGATACATTGTAGCAAACATGCAGCTAACTCTGTGCAGCTGCCAAGACACAAAGGGGTCGATTCATTATTGCCTTTACACCATTTCCTTTCTAGTTTTTGGCATTTTTCACTTGTGTCTTATTCTTTATCTCTTCTCTCCTCTCTTCACTCTCATCTCCTCTCTCTTCTGACCTCTCCCTTGTCCTCTCTCCTTCCCTCTCACTTTTCTCTCCTCTCCTCTTCTGTTACCTCTCCTCCATTCTCTGCTCTACACTCTTCTCTCCTTCTCTCTCCTCTCCTCTCTCCTATCTCCTCTCTCATTCCCTCTTTCTTTTCTCTCCTCTCCCCTCTTCTCTCCTCTGCTCTCTCCGTCCCTCTTTCTTTTCTCTCCTCTCTTCTCTCCCTTCTCTCCCTTTTCCTCTTCTGTCCTCTCTCCTCTGCTTTTTCCTCCCTTCTCTCCTCTCTCCTTCCCTTTCTTCTCTCTCCTCTCTTCTGTCCTCTCTCCTCTCCTCTCTCCGTCCCTCTTTCTTTTCTCTCATATCCTCTCTTCTCTCTCCTCTCCCCTTCTGTCCTCTCCTCTCTCCTTCCCTCTTTTTTTCTCTCATATCCTCTCTTCTCTCTCCTTTCCCCTTCTGTCCTCTCTCCTCCCCTCTCTCCTCTCTTCACTCCTCTTCTGTCCTCTCTCCTCTCCTCTCCCCGTTCCTCTTTCTTTTCTCTCTTCTCCCCTCTCCTCTTCAGTCCTCTCTCCTCTCTTCTCTGCTCCCCTCTCTTCTCTCTCCTTTTCTTCTCTCCTCCCCTCTTTCTTTTCGTTCCTCTCTTTTCTTCTCTTCTCTTTCCTCTCCTCATTTTTAAGTCTATGTTATATTTGTTTGCCTGTTTTGTTTTTTTGTTTTTCAAAAACTTTTCTGCCCAAATTCTCCAGTCCCCCACACTCATGTTACTTATGTCTTAAGTTCTTGGGCACATTTTATAACATTTTTGTGTAACAGGCGACTATTTGCACTAAAGAGATTATAGGCAAAAATAAAGAGCATTTTTGATTTGGGGTAAAATTGAAGAATTTTGCGCAAAAAGCACCAATGAATACCAGAAGACAAAAAATAGAAAACTTCTAGTAAATTGTAGATCTTTTACTTATGCAATAAATACGCTTTATTTACTAATAAGTTTGCTAAACCCTCAATAAAAACGTTATAAATTAACCCCTTAGTGACAGAGACAATTTGCTACTTAATGACCGAGCCAATTTTTACAATTCTGACCACTGTAATTTTATGAGGTTATAACTCTGGAACGCTTTACCGGATCCCGCTGATTCTGAGATTGTTTTTTCATGACATATTGTACTTCATGTTAGTGGTAACATTTCTTCGATATGACTTGCGTTTATTTGTGAAAAAAATGGAAATATGGCAAAAAAAAATAAAATTTTGCAATTTTCAAACTTGGAATTTTTATGCCCTTAAATCAGAGAGATATGTCACACAAAATAGTTAATAAATAACATTTCCCACATGTCTACTTTACATCACCACAATTTTGGAAAAAAAAATTTTTTTTGTTAGGAAGTTATAAGGGTTAAAAGTTGACCAGCGATTTCTCATTTTTACAACAAAATTTACAAAACCATTTTTTTTAGGGAACATCTCACATTTAAAGTCACTTTGAGGGGTCTATATGACAGAAAATACCCAAACTTGACACCATTCTAAAAACTGCACCCCTCAAGGTGCTCAAAACCACATTCAAGAAGTTTATTAACCCTTGACGTGCTTCACAGCAACTGAAACAATGTGGAAGGAAAAAATGAACATTTAACTTTTTTTTGCAAACATTTTACTTCAGAACCAATTTTTTTATTTTCACAAGTGTAAAAAGAGAAAATGAACCACAAAATTTGTTGTGCAATTTCTCTTGAATACGCCGATACCCCATATGTGGGGGTAAACCATTGCTTGGGTGCATGGCAGGGCTTGGAAGAGAAGGAGCGCCATTTGACTTTTTCAATGCAGAATTGGCTGGAAGTGAGATTGGACACCATTTCGTGTTTGGAGAGCCCCTGATGTGCCTAAACAGCGGAAACCCCCCACAAGTGACCCCATTTTGGAAACTAAACCCATTAAGGAACTTATCTAGATGTGTGGTGAGCACTTTGAACCCCCAAATGCTTCACAGAAATTTATAACGTAGAGCTGTGAAAATAAAAAATCCTTTTTTTTGTCTCAAAAATGATTTTTTTAGCTCGCAATTTTTTATTTTCTCAAGGGTAATGGGAGAAATTGGACCCCAAAATTTGTTGTCCAGTTTGTCCTGAGTATGCTGATACCCCATATGTGGGGGGACCACTGTTTGGGCACACATCGGGGCTCGGAAGGGTAGTAGTGACGTTTCAAAATGCAGACTTTGATGGAATGGTCTGTGGGTGTCATGTTGCATTTGCAGAGCTCCTGATGTACCTAAACAGTAGAAACCCCCCACAAGTGACCCTATTTTGGAAACTAGACCCCCCAAGGAACTTATCTAGATGTGTGGTGAGCACTTTGAATGCCAAAGTGCTTCACAGAAGTTTATAATGCAGAGTCGTGAAAATATATATTTTTTTTCCACAAAAATGATTTTTTTAGCCCCAATTTTTTTATTTTCCAAGGGTAACAGGAGAAATTGGACCCCAAAATGTGTTGTCCAATTTGTTCTGAGTGCGCTGATACCCCATATGTGGGGGACCACTATTTGGGCACACATCAGGGCTCGGAAGGGAAGTAGTGACGTTTTAAAATGCAGACTTTGATGGAATGGTCTGCGGGTGTCATGTTGCATTTTCAGAGTCCCTGATGTACCTAAACAGTAGAAACCCCCCACAAGTGACCCTATTTTGGAAACTAGACCCCCCAAGGAACTTATCTATAGATATGTGGTGAACATTTTGAATGCCCAAGTGCTTCACAGAAGTTTACCCCAAAACAGCTGTCTGTGGATGGATACCATGTTTTGGCATAGTTGGTTTTCCTTTATTGGATGCTGCCCTTCCCGTGGTTGTTCCTTCCCAGTGAAAGACCTGGCTATTCAATGCTTGCATTGAGAAACATGTGATGGTGTCTACGCGGCTTTTATACATGCATTTGCATATTTCCCTTTAGGGATGGGTGCAGTGTTCTGGATCACTGCGTTGAGAAACACATGATGGTATCTCCAGAGTGTTGGATGTTTTGATCTCCCCGAGGTCATTCATCCTTATGTTTATAATACATCACAGAAGTTTGACACAGAGCCATGAAAAGAAAAAATAATTTTTTCCCCACAAAAATGATTTTTTAGCCCCCAATTTCTTTTATTTTCGCAAGGGTAACAGGAGAAACTGGACCCCAAAAGTTGTTGTTCAATCAGTCCTAGGTACGCTGATACCCCATATGTGGGGGTAAACCACTGTTTGAGCGCACGGCAGAGCTCAGAAGGGAGGGAGCACCAATTGACTTTTTGAACAGAAAATTGGCTGTCGCATTTGGAGACCTCCTGATATACCTAAACAGTAGAAACCCCCCAATTCTAACTCCAATCGTAACCCCAACACACCCCTAATGCTAATCCCAACCCAATCCATAACCCTAATCAAAACCCTAACCCCAAAACACCTCTAACCCTAATCCCAACCATAACCCTAATCACAACCCTAATGCCAAAACACCCCTAACCCTAATCCCAACCCTAACCCTAATCAAATCCCTAAGCCCAACACACCTCTAATCATAATCTCAACCATAACCTCAAACCTAACCCCAACTCTAACTTTAACCCTAATCCTAAATGTAACCCTAATGCCAACCTTAACCCTAATGCCAACCCTAACCCTAATCCAAACACTAACCCTAATCCCAAATCTAACCCTAACTTTTAGCCCCAACCCTAACTTTAGCCCCAACCCTAACCCTAACTTTAGCCCAAACCCTAACCCTAACTTTAGCTCCAATCCTAACCCTAACTTTAGCCCCAACTCTAGCCCTAACCCTAACTTTAGCCCCAAACCTAGCCCTAACTTTAGCACCAACCCGAACCCTAGCCCTAACTTTAGCCCCAACCCTAACCCTAAATTTAGCCCCAACCCTAACCCTAGCCCTAACCCTAGCCCTAACCCTAGCCCTAACCCTAATTGGAAAATAGACATACATTTATTTTTTTATTTTATCATTTTTTCGTAACTAAGGGGGTGATAAACGGGGGGTCATTTACTATTTTTTTATTTTGATCACTGTGATAAGATCTAGTGACCAAAATAAAACAAGAGGAAGAATCCTCCTCTGCCGGCCGACATATCACGGCGGGCGCACTGCGCATGCACCAGCCATTTTCTTCCCGGAGGAAGAAGCCGGCGGCCAGGAGGGGATGGAGGAGGACCCAGGGACATCGGTAAGTATGATAGGGTCCCCGATCCCCCTATTTCTCTGTCCTCTGATGTGCGATCATATCAGAGGACAGAGAATGACACGCCGTTTTTTTTTTTTTTCTTTTTGTGGTCGCCGGTAAACGGTTATTTACCAGCGATCACAAAACAGGGGTTGGTAAAAACCAACCCCGATCATGTTCTTTGGTGTCTCGGCTACCCCTGGCAGCCGAGACCCCAAAGATCTTCAGGGTGCCAGCCGGCCGGCGCACTGCGCATGCACCCACCATTTTTTTTCCTGGAAAAAGATGGCGGCGCCCATCGGGAGCCACGAGGAGTATCGGGGAGAAGGATGAGTATCGGGGGGCTATCGGGAACTGTTATGGTTTCCAATGGCAAGGAAACATCAGAAGCATAGAATAAACGGACAAGCTCTCGGGTGATGGAAACTAGAGCTGACCGCGATGCTAAACCTACACACCACACTAGAAGTAGCCAGGGGGCATTCCTGCGTTGTCTCTAGATGCCGCGCGCCAGCCGGAGAACTAACTACCCCTGGTAGAAGAAAACACAGTCCTGGCTTGCCTCCAGAGAATGTCCCCACAGGAGATAGCAGCCCCCCACATATAATAACGGTGAGAGCAGATGAAAAGACACACATAGTATGAAAGCAGATTTAGCACAGAGAGGCCCGCTAACTAAATAGCAGAAAGATACAACAGAGGACTTCGCGGTCAGCTGCAAAACCCTTCAAAACACCATCCTGAAATTACCTTAACTCATGTGACAACTCATGCCACTGGAGTGGTAATTTCAGCCCAACAAGAGCTTCCAGCTGCAGAGATTCACATAAGTGCAAACTGGACAAAACATACAAAAATAGACTTAAGGACTAAAGTGTCCAACTTAGCTGAGCAGAAAACTGGGAGCAGGAACATGCAACAGAATCACTCTGGATACATTGATGGCCAGCATTAGAATGACTGAGGAGCAAGGTTAAATAGGATACTCCCACATCCTGATAGGAACAGGTGAACTGAGAAGGCAAAGCTTGCAGGACACCAGTACCACAAGAGACCACCGGGGGAGCCCACGAACCGAATCACAACAGTACCCCCCCCTTAAGGAGGGGGCACCGAACCCTCACAAGAACCACCAGGGCGATCTGGATGAGCCCTATGAAAGGCACGGACCAAATCAGAAGCATGAACATCAGAAGCTGTAACCCAAGAATTATCCTCTTGACCGTAGCCCTTCCATTTCACCAGATATTGAAGTCTCCGTCTGGAAACACGGGAGTCCAAGATTTTCTCCACCACGTACTCCAATTCACCCTCAACCAGCACAGGAGCAGGAGGCTCAACAGAAGGCACAAGTGGTACCTCATACCTCCGCAATAATGACCGATGGAAGACATTATGGATAGCAAAGGATGCTGGGAGGTCCAAACGAAAAGACACAGGGTTAAGAATTTCCAAAATCTTATAAGGACCGATGAACCGAGGCTTAAACTTAGGAGAAGAGACCCTCATAGGGACAAAACGGGAGGACAACCACACCAAGTCCCCAACACGAAGACGAGGACCAACACGACGATGGCGATTAGCAAAACGTTGAGTCCTCTCCTGGGACAACTCCAAATTGTCCACCACCTGCCCCCAAATACGATGCAACCTATCCACCATGGTATCCACTCCAGGACAATCCGAAGACTCCACCTGACCAGATGAAAAACGAGGATGGAACCCTGAATTGCAAAAGAAAGGGGAGACCAAAGTGGCAGAACTGGCCCCATTATTAAGGGCAAACTCAGCCAACGGCAAAAAGGAGACCCAGTCATCCTGATCAGCAGACACGAAACACCTCAAATAAGTCTCCAAGGTCTGATTAGTACGTTCCGTCTGGCCATTTGTCTGGGGATGAAATGCAGACGAAAAAGACAAATCAATGCCCATCCTGGCACAAAACGCCCGCCAAAATCTGGACACAAACTGGGATCCCCTGTCGGAAACGATATTCTCCGGAATACCATGCAGCCGAACCACATTCTCAAAAAACAGGGGCACCAACTCAGATGAGGAAGGCAGCTTGGGCAAGGGCACCAAATGAACCATCTTAGAAAAGCGGTCACACACCACCCAAATGACGGACATCTTCTGAGAAACAGGGAGATCAGAAATAAAATCCATAGAGATGTGTGTCCAAGGCCTCTTAGGAACAGGCAAGGGCAACAACAACCCACTAGCCCGAGAACAACAAGGCTTGGCCCGAGCACAAACATCGCAAGACTGCACAAAAGTACGCACGTCCCGAGACAGGGAAGGCCACCAGAAGGACCTAGCCACCAAATCTCTGGTACCAAAAATTCCCAGATGACCTGCCAACGCAGAAGAATGAACCTCCGAGATGACTCTATTGGTCCACTCATCCGGCACAAACAATCTACCAGGCGGACAACGATCAGGCCGATCCGCCTGAAACTCTTGTAAAGCACGTCGCAGGTCTGGGAAGACAGCAGACAATATCACCCCATCCTTAAGTATACCCGTAGGTTTAGAATCACCAGGGGAATCAGGTTCAAAACTCCTAGAAAGGGCATCCGCCTTCACATTCTTAGTACCTGGCAGATACGAAACCACAAAATTAAACCGGGAGAAAAACAATGACCAGCGCGCCTGTCTAGGATTCAGACGTCTGGCCGACTCAAGATAAATCAAATTTTTGTGATCAGTCAAGACCACCACCTGATGTTTAGCACCCTCAAGCCAATGACGCCACTCCTCGAATGCCCACTTCATCGCCAAAAGCTCCCGATTACCGACGTCATAATTTCGTTCGGCGGGCGAAAATTTTCGAGAAAAGAACGCACAAGGTCTCATCACTGAACAATCTGAACTTTTCTGCGACAAAACCGCCCCCGCTCCGATCTCGGAAGCATCAACTTCCACCTGAAAAGGAAGAGAAACATCAGGCTGGCACAACACCGGAGCAGAAGAAAAACGGCGCTTAAGCTCCCGAAAGGCCTCCACAGCAGCAGGAGACCAATCTGCAACATCAGCACCCTTTTTAGTCAAATCAGTCAAAGGCCTGACAACGCTAGAAAAACCAGTTATGAATCGACGATAAAAGTTAGCAAAGCCCAAAAATTTCTGAAGGCCCTTAAGAGAAGTCGGTTGCGTCCAGTCACAAATAGCCCGAACCTTCACAGGATCCATCTCAATAGAAGAGGGGGAAAAAAATGTACCCCAAAAAAGAAATCTTCCGAACCCCAAAAACACACTTTGAACCTTTAACAAACAGAGAATTGGTCCGCAAAACCTGAAAAACCCTCCTAACTTGTTGAACATGAGATTCCCAGTCATCCGAAAAAATCAAGATATCGTCCAAATACACAATCATAAATTTATCCAGATATTCACGGAAAATATTGTGCATAAAAGACTGAAAGACCGAAGGGGCATTTGACAGACCAAAAGGCATCACCAAATACTCAAAATGGCCCTCGGGCGTATTAAATGCGGTTTTCCACTCATCCCCCTGCTTAATTCGCACCAAATTATACGCACCGCGAAGATCAATCTTAGAGAACCACTTCGCCCCCTCAATGCGAGCAAATAAATCTGTCAGCAATGGCAAAGGATACTGATACTTGACTGTGATCTTATTCAAGAGTCTATAATCAATACAAGGTCTCAAAGAACCATCGCTTTTAGCTACGAAAAAGAACCCCGCTCCAAGAGGAGACGAAGAAGGACGAATATGTCCCTTTTCCAAGGACTCCCTAATATACTCTCGCATGGCAGCATGTTCAGGTACAGACAGATTGAATAGACGACCCTTAGGAAATTTACTGCCAGGGATCAAATCTATGGCGCAATCGCAATCTCTGTGAGGAGGAAGAGAATTAAGAGTAGATTCCTCAAAAACCTCACGATAATCAGACAAAAACTCAGGAATTTCAGAGGGAATAGATGAAGCAATGGAGACCAAAGATGTGTCCCCATGATTTCCCTGACATCCCCAGCTTAGTACAGACATTGTTTTCCAGTCAAGGACTGGGTTATGAGTTTGCAACCATGGCAATCCCAGCACCAACACATCATGTAGATTATACAGTACAAGGAAGCGAATCACCTCTTGATGGTCTGGAGTCATACGCATAGTCACTTGTGTCCAGTATTGTGGTTTATTACTAGCCAATGGTGTAGAATCAATACCCTTTAAAGGTATAGGAACTTCCAGAGGCTCTAGATCAAACCCACAGCGCCTGGCAAAGGACCAATCCATAAGACTCAAAGTGGCGCCAGAATCCACATACGCATCCGCAACAATAGAAGATAACGAACAAATTAGAGTTACAGACAAAATAAACTTGGACTGCAAAGTGCCAATAGCAGAGGATTTATCAACTTTCTTTGTTCGTTTAGAGCATGCTGATATAACATGAGTAGAATTTCCACAATAGAAGCACAAATGATTTTTGCGCCTATAAATCTGTCGTTCGCTTCTGGACAAAAAGCTATCACATTGCATACTCTGTGGTGCCTCTTCAGAAGACACCGCCAACTGGTGCACAGGTTTGCGTTCCCGTAAACGCCGATCAATCTGAATTGCCATTGTCATGGACTCATTCAGACCAGTAGGCGCAGGAAACCCCACCATGACGTCTTTTACAGCATCAGAGAGACCTTCTCTGAAAATTGCCGCCAGAGCGCACTCATTCCACTGAGTAAGCACAGACCATTTTCGAAATTTTTGGCAATATATTTCGGCTTCATCTTGCCCCTGAGAGAGGGCTATTAGGGCTTTCTCAGCCTGAATCTCCAAATTTGGTTCCTCATAAAGCAACCCCAAAGCCAGAAAAAACGCATCCACATTGAGCAACGCAGGATCCCCTGGTGCCAATGAAAATGCCCAATTTTGGGGGTCACCCCGCAGTAAAGAAATAACAATTTTTACTTGCTGGGCAGGATCTCCAGCAGAATGAGATCTCAGCGAAAGAAACAATTTACAATTGTATTTAAAATTTAGAAAACAAGATCGATCTCCAGAAAAAAACTCCGGTATAGGAATTTTAGGTTCAGACCGAGGAGCATGTAACAAAAAATCTTGTATATTCTGAACTTTAGAGGCAAGATTATTCAAATTGGTAGCCAGACTCTGGGGATCCATATTTCAACAGATAAAGTCTGAGCCATTCAGGGGTTAAGAGGAGAGGAAAACAGGAGACTGCAATTAGAGCTGGAGTGCAACTTCAGAGGAAGGAAAAAAAAAAAAAAAAAGGTTTCACACAGTTCCTTTTCTCTCCTGCTTCAGCCTATAGATTAAACATTTGGGCTGGCCATACTGTTATGGTTTCCAATGGCAAGGAAACATCAGAAGCATAGAATAAACGGACAAGCTCTCGGGTGATGGAAACTAGAGCTGACCGCGATGCTAAACCTACACACCACACTAGAAGTAGCCAGGGGGCATTCCTGCGTTGTCTCTAGATGCCGCGCGCCAGCCGGAGAACTAACTACCCCTGGTAGAAGAAAACACAGTCCTGGCTTGCCACCAGAGAATGTCCCCACAGGAGATAGCAGCCCCCCACATATAATAACGGTGAGAGCAGATGAAAAGACACACATAGTATGAAAGCAGATTTAGCACAGAGAGGCCCGCTAACTAAATAGCAGAAAGATACAACAGAGGACTTCGCGGTCAGCTGCAAAACCCTTCAAAACACCATCCTGAAATTACCTTAACTCATGTGACAACTCATGCTACTGGAGTGGTAATTTCAGCCCAACAAGAGCTTCCAGCTGCAGAGATTCACATAAGTGCAAACTGGACAAAACATACAAAAATAGACTTAAGGACTAAAGTGTCCAACTTAGCTGAGCAGAAAACTGGGAGCAGGAACATGCAACAGAATCACTCTGGATACATTGATGGCCAGCATTAGAATGACTGAGGAGCAAGGTTAAATAGGATACTCCCACATCCTGATAGGAACAGGTGAACTGAGAAGGCAAAGCTTGCAGGACACCAGTACCACAAGAGACCACCGGGGGAGCCCACGAACCGAATCACAACAGGGAACCCCATTTCTCTGTCCTCTGATGTGCGATCACATCGGAGGACAGAGAAATTAAATGGGAAATCACGTTTTTTTTGCGGCCGCCGGTAAACGGTTAATTACCGGCGATCGCAAGCCCCGACCCGAATCATGTTCTCTGGGGTCTCGGCTACCCCCGGCAACTGAGACCCCAGAGAAATTCTGACTCTGGGGTGGCGCTATACACTTTTTCCACAGCACCGTTAATTAACGGCGCTGTGGTTTAAGTACCCTTAACTGCCGCCGTTAAAAGGCGTATCGGCGGTCGTTAAGGGGTTAAGAAAACATGAAGCGAAGCCTCTGTCCTCCTCCTCCCTCACAGCCTGGGACTGGGCATCACCCGGAGCATCACTTTTTGTTCGGAGTGTTCCTTTAATTCATTTTCAGGGTCTTCGTTGTGATCGCTCAATGGTTTGTAAGTGGATACATTTTAACCACTAAATCAATTTTCCTTCTGCACGGAGCCGAGGAATTGAAATTAATTAGTATTTGGTGAACTAATTGGGTTATTTTGCCTTTTAGCCATCTAGTAATATATACATTTGGTTTAGTGCATTCATCTTGTTGGCAGATTATCTATATGCGCTGGATAATGTAACCTTTCGAGGAAAGGCGAAAAGTAAATTCTATACAAAACACTTCTGAAAATCAACCGAAGATGGAAAAGAAACTATGTATCCTGGCTTTATAGTTTGATCATTTAAATGAATGAGAAAGTAAAAAGTTGTTTTATCCAAATTACGTTTTTAAAGGGGTTGTTCATTGCTTGGAGTCCCCCATGTAATGTAAAAACATCATACACTCACTTCCTACACCGGCGCCATTCAAGTGATGTCTGCCGCTGCTGTATCTGCCATGACTTTGTTATAGCACGTGAGCGCTGCAGTCTGTCAATGCTCACTGATGGGCTGCAGCGCTCACACTTCTGGAACTCTGTCTGAACTACCCAGGGAGACCTATTAAAAGGATGAGAGAGGAATGTCTAAGGAACCAGATGACAGAACAGTCTGCAGTGCATACTATGAGGATTCACAAGTCTGCAGTCATATTGACTGCCTGCAGACATGAACACCAAGCCTGGACAATCCCTTTAAGGAAAGTGTTCAGTACAGCCCTTGTAGACCTCAGAATGTTACACATCTTTTCATGGTAGCTGGAGGCTTTGCAGTATATTTGTGATGTGCGAAAAAATGAATAGATGCAAATCAAATTGTTTTGTGGGAGAATTAGATGAATTCGATGAGTTCAGATTGTAAAATCTTCTCTCATCTCTTGGTTGTAATCAGTTGCAGTTTCTGTGGCACATTGTCTCTTTCCATGCTTGATCAGTGGCTGGGCTCTTTCTCTGTCATATATGGTGTGTCTTGTACATTCAAAGCTGAAAGTCAATCAGATGTTTTCCATCTCTGTAGGAGAATCAGCAGCTACATCCCCTTCCTCCCCCTCCTCTCCTCTTTTCTCTCATCTCCTCTCTCCTTTTCTTCTTTTCTCCTCTGCTCTCTCCTCCCTTTTCTTCTATCACCGCTCCACTCTCCTCTCCTCTCTCCTCTATGTTCTCTTCTCTGCTCTTCTCTCTACGTTTCTGTATTCTCTCCTCTTTCCTCTGCTCTTCTCTTCCTCTCTTGCTTCTTCTCTCTCCTCTATTTACTCTACTCTCCTCTCTTCTCCTGCTTCCATCTTTGCCTCCTCTTTCTTCCCCTCCTCCTTTTTCTTCCCTCTTCTGCTTTCATTTCTCTCTTCTAATCCCCCACTCTCTTCTCCTCCTCTCTTCTCTCATATTCTCTCTTTTCTCTCTTCTCCTCTCTCTTCTCTCCTATCTTATCTCCTCCTCTCTCTTCTCTTTTCTCCTCTTTTTTCTTCTCCTTTCTCTTCTATCTTCTCTTCTCTCCTATTTCTTTTCCTATTCTCTCTTCTCAACTTCTCTCTTCTCCTCCTCTCTCATTTCCGTCTCTCTTCCCCTCCTTACTCCTCTCCTCTTATCTCTTTTCCTCCTCTCTTCTCTCTCTTCCTCTTCTCTCTTCCACACCTTTCTCTTCCCCTCCTCTCTCCTCTTATCTCGTTTCCTTCTCTCTCCTCTCCTCTTCTCTCTTTTCTCCTCTCCCTTCCCCTCCTCTATCCTCTCCTCCTCTCTCTTCCCCTCCTCCTCTCTCTTCCCCTCCTCTATCCCCTTCTCCTTTCTCTTCCCCTCATCTATCCTCTCCAACTTTCTCTTCCCCTCCTCTCTCCTCTCCTCCTCCTTTCTCTTCCCCTCCTCTCCTCTCCTCTCCTCTTACCTCTTCCCCTCCTCTCTCCTCTCCTCTCTCTTCCTCCTCTCTTCCACTCCTTTCGCTTCCCTTTCTCTCTCCTCTTTTCCTCCTCTCTTTTCCTCCTCTCTCCTCTCCGCTCTGTTTTCTGTTTACTGTTTTTCACTTTATGAGTTTTTGGTAAACAAAAAGAACTATTCTGTGGGGGCTGGAAATGGGAATTACAGGCAATCGGAAGGTGCGTAAGATACCACTTACCTCTGATAATATGTTGTAAGGTTTTATATAATCACATGCACTGCTAATTTATGATAAAATACATTCCCTACACTGTAGCTTGAGCATTACTGAGCATTCCGAATAAAGCAAAACGTTCAAGCTCCTTGTTACATTTTTCATCATCGATTACTCGTCTAGAAATGAATTTTTTTTCCTCCTCCTCTCGCTATATGTCGCCTTCAATTCAATTTTTTGCACAATCTCCTCTGATGCCAGAAATTTTTTTTATACTATGACTCACTTAAACTTTTACGTTGGCAAGTTACTAATATAACGAAACAATCAAAATCCAGAAAAATAAATTTGCTGGAACGTTCCGGTCTTTCCAATATTTGCTGTTCATGCTTGGAAATTGTTAATTAACAAGACTGAAACCAGGAAAGATTAAATCCCATCCCACAAATTCAGGTTGTCCTCTTCAGTCCAAAATGTCACCCGTAAACCCATAACAATAAAAGTTACACCGATTGCACGTAGAGCTGTTATGTCTCAAGTAGATCTTTTAACCATCGCTAAATCTCGACAGGATTTTCAAGCAGAAATACAGCGCGTGACTGTGCATAGATTCTCAATCTGAAAGAGCCCTGGCGTGGGCACCGGAATGTTTTTTTCTTATTCCTTTTTTTTAGAAGAGGCTTAGAGAAGAAAAATCAGATGTATTTTTGATGTATTATCAGGTCAGAAAATAAAGCAATTACGGTAGATATCACTGATGCATTTTTTTTCTAATTTTATATATATATACTGTATATATATATATATATATATATATATATATATATATATATATATATATATATATATTACCGTTAGGTCCAGAAATATTTGACCAGTGACCGAATTTGCATGATTTCAGCTCTGCAGGCTACTATTTTTTTTTACTTAAAATCAAACAACTGAGATACAATTGAAGTGAAGACTTTCTGGTTTAGCAAAAGGACTTGAACAAAAATCTCCTGTGAAAGGTTTAGGAATTGAAATCATTTTTCTAAAATGCCTCCTTATTTCAGGGGCTCAAAAGTAATTGGACACATTAACTTTACCATAAAGAAAACATTCATGCTTATTACTTTGTAGAGAATCCTTTGCAGCAATGATGAACTGAAGTTTGGAGGCCATGGCCGTCACCATCGCTGGTGTCCTCCTGTGTGAGGCTTTGCCGCCTTTACTGCATTGACTTCATTTGTTGCTTGTTTTGGGGTCTTTCTACCTTAAGGGGCTGTCCATTACTAGGACAAATGTTTGGCCCCTTTAAAATAGAAAAGTTTATACTCACCTCCCGTGTCATGAGACTTAGATGCTAAGACATCGACTTCCCGGTGAATGATCTTCACTTGGGCCGATGTTGTGAAGGGCTTTTTCTTCACCATGGTAAGGATTCTGTGATCATCCACTCCTGCTGTCTTCCGTGGACGTCCAGGCATTTTTGAGCTCCTAAGCTCACCAGTGCATCATTTTATTTCACAGAATGTGCCAAACTGTTGATTTGTCAACTCCTAGCATTTCTTCTTTTTCTCTCTGATGGATTTCTTCCTTTTTCAGCCTTATGATGGTCTGTTTCCACAGAAAGCTCCTTCGTCTGCATGTTGTGGGTTCACAGTATCAGCTTCCAAATGCAAATGTCATTCCTGTAATCAGCTCCAGACCTTTTACCTGCTTAATTGAAGATGGATTAACAAGGAAAAGGCCAATGGAGTCTAGCAAAGTGCTTTGGAGATGATTGTCCAATTATCTTTGGTCCATTTAAAAAGAGGCAGCTACACATTAATTCTTAAACCCTTACTCTAGTCAAGTTGTCAATCCTCTCAAATTGAGGCCACGTTCAAACATTCCATAATTATTTAGCATTTTATATCATTGTTTGTAAGTCAAAATTAGAAGTGGGGTAAAAATACAGAAGTGGTGAGGTGTTTCTGTTATCCAGGGTGATTCACTCTCCAGTTTACCTGGACAATTTGTGGTAAATTCTAAAATAGACGGTCGACCGTATTGAAATTTGGACTGTATATACTTTGCTTCATGAGAAGAGAGAGTGCAATCAACCTATGTGTCAGTGACAAGAAACATCTTAGTTCTGAGTGGTCTCGCCGACTTGTCGCCCCGCCGGTCATCTCCACTACGAGATAAGCTTGTTGCACACCTTTCTGCCCTTCGGTAGTTTATGTGTGGTGCTTATATTTCACTCCCGCTGAATTAGTTCCTCATTTGTTAACATTGTACAGATACAGTTTGGAGGATTGTTTTTTTATTGTGAAAACTCATCGGAAAACTGAGTCCTTAAAGAGGTGCCATAGTGAGTTTCTAAAGAAGCTTAGTGGTCGACATCCACCGTCCAAGCTGTGTATTGAACCCTTCTTTGATGACAGAGTAATCTCTAAGGACCAAGATCGCCTGATTTAACACCAGCAGATTTTTTCTTTTGGGGCCATTTGAAGGGTCGGGTGTAAAGCAACAAGCCACGAACATTACAGACACTCAGAGAGAACATACAGTGAGAAACTCAGGCTATGACCCCAGACCTGAGGAATACACTCAACAATATGGAATGGTGTTCTTGGATGAGAACGAAATTTCACTTCAATAGATTGTCTCTTTTAGATGTTACAGCAATTTTTCTGGGTAAAGTAGCAAGTAGTGTTGAGCGATACCGTCCGATACTTGAAAGTATCGGTATCGGAAAGTATCGGCCGATACCGGCAAAGTATCGGATCTAATCCGATACCGATACCCGATACCAATACAAGTCAATGGGACTCAAGTATCGGACGGTATTCCTGATGGTTCCCAGGGTCTGAAGGAGAGGAAATTCTCCTTCAGGCCCTGGGATCCATATTAATGTGTAAAATAAAGAATTAAAATAAAAAATATTGCTATACTCACCTCTCCGACGCAGCCTGGACCTCACCGAGGGAACCGGCAGCGTTGTTTGCTTAAAATGCGCGCGTTTCCTGCTTCCCGCGACGTCACGGCTTCTGATTGGTCGCGTGCCGCCCATGTGGCCGCGACGCGACCAATCACAGCAAGCTGTGACGTAATTTTAAGGTCCTCGATGCCTAATTCTAGGCATTCAGGATTTTAAAATTACGTTCCAGCTTGTGATTGGTCGCGTCGCGGTCACATGGGCGACGCGACCAATCACAAGCCGTGACGTCACGGGAGGCAGGACACGCGTGCATTTTAAAAATTACGTCACGGCTTGTGATTGGTTGCGTGCCGCCCATGTGGCCACGACGCGACCAATCACAGCAAGCCGTGACGTAATTTCAGGTCCTGAATGCCTATTTCTGCATTCAGGACTTGAAATTACGTCACGGCTTGCTGTGATTGGTCGCGTCGCGGCCACATGGGCGGCACGCAACCAATCACAAGCCGTGACGTAATTTTAAAAATGCGCGCGTGTCCTGCCTCCCGTGACGTCACGGCTTGTGATTGGTCGCGTCGCCCATGTGACCGCGACGCGACCAATCACAAGCCGGAACGTAATTTTAAAATCCTGAATGCCTAGAATTAGGCATCGAGGACCTTAAAATTACGTCACGGCTTGCTGTGATTGGTCGCGTCGCGGCCACATGGGCGGCACGCGACCAATCAGAAGCCGTGACGTCGCGGGAGGCAGGAAACGCGCGGATTTTAAGCAAACAACGCTGCCGGTTCCCTCGGTGAGGTCCAGGCTGCGTCGGAGAGGTGAGTATAGCAATATTTTTTATTTTAATTCTTTATTTTACACATTAATGTTGTATTTTACACATTAATGTTGTTTCGATACCGATACCCGATACCACAAAAGTATCGGATCTCGGTATCGGAATTCCGATACCCGCAAGTATCGGCCGATACCCGATACTTGCGGTATCGGAATGCTCAACACTAGTAGCAAGTGAATTGCCCTGTATTTTTCCTCTGATTGTTCTGGTTTTAGCTTAAAAATACTGATGTAAAATACTGACCAAATACTGAGGGTGTGATTGTGGCCTCAAGCTGAGAGTTGGCACTTTAAGCACAAATGGATTTTAGAACTGGATCTAAAATATGTTTTGGTAAACTCCTAAACTGCCAAAACTTGTGTCTGTCCAAATTTTTCTGGAAATGTTTATATATTGTGGTGTAGTGACCCCTGTGGCAGCTAGGGGGCACTGTGTGTGCTCCTTGGGATATGCATTGAGGCATATCTGTTGTGATAATGGTAGTAAAACAGTGACTGGCAGTGTTGTGAATGGCCGATATGTGTCGCAGAGGGAGTCTGCGTGGTAAGTCTGATGCAATGTTGTTATTCTGGGATCTGTAGTCCCTCAAGAGTGTGTATATCTATGGTGTAGTTGTAAGGGAGACTTATTAGGCTAGTTGTGTGAGATGGGCGGGACAAACTAGCTACACATCCACACTCCCTCCTGTGGAGTGGTTAGTATTATATAATGTGACTGAGGGCTGGTCACATGGTCTCTGAGTGTGGACCTGAATGGTCTGTGCTGGAAGATCCTGGAGAGAGCCCCATGTGTTGGGAGTGCCGGCTCCCTGAAGAGCACATGGCGGGGGCTCTGGACCTTGCACAAACCAGACTGTGGAACGGATGGAGATCCGTGTTGTACTGACCGGGGTCAGAGTGAGAATGTCGGAAGGATGCCTCTGGTGAAGACAGGTATCTGAGAACCTGTGCGGCAATGGCAGGTAACGAATGGAGATTCGTGTTGTACTGACCGGGGTCAGAGAAACGGAAAGACAGTGTGAATGTCTGCAGGATGCCTCTAAGGAAGAGAGGTATCCGAGAACCTGTGCGGCACCAACAGGTAACGGATGGAGATCCGTGTTGTACTGACTGGGGTCAGAGTGAAAGGAAGAGAGAGACATTATGTCTGGGGCACCTCTGAGGCCAAGGGGTGTCCAGGAACCCGTGAAGGTTGCCAACGGGTAAAGGTCTGAAAACCGTGTGTAATGCTGACCGGGGTCAGAGACGAACTGTGGTAAAGTTGAATATGTCCAGATACTGTTCAAGCTGTTACTAAGTTCCTGTGAATATAGTTTATGTTGTGTAAAATAAACCTAAGAGATTGTGTTTTTGATAGAAAACCTTGCCTGAGTGCATTAATCCCGTGCCAAGCGAGTGTCCCCCAAGACATGTAGTAGGCGCTATGCTACAATATATATATATATATATATATATATATATATATATATATATATATATATATATATATATATATATATATATATATATATATATATATATATATATATATATATATATACACATACAGTGCCTTGCGAAAGTATTCGGCTCCCTGGAGCTTTTCAACCTTTTCCCACTTATTATGCTTCAAACATAAAGATACCAAATGTAAATTTTGGTGAAGAATCAACAACAAGTGGAACACAATTGTGAAGTTGAACGAAATTTATTGCTAATTTTACATTTTTGTGGAAATTCAAAAACTGAAAAGTGGGGCATGCAATATTATTCGGCCCCTTTAACTTAATACTTTGTATTATGCTGTATATTTTATTTTTTTTGCATATAAGAGGCTCAGAAAAGAGGAAACACATTTTGGCTTATCAACATATGATATGATTAATTATATTATTTTCTTTAGTTATGCTTTACTTTTAATATTTAATTAATTAATCAATTATTATTCTTTAATTATCTGTCACTTTTTAATATTATTATTCATTATTTTTATATATACACTGCTCAAAAAAATAAAGGGAACACTTAAACAGAATCTAACTCCAAGTAAATCAAACTTCTGTGAAATCAAACTGTCCACTTAGGAAGCAACACTGATTGACAATCAATTTCACATGCTGTTGTGCAAATGGAATAGACAACAGATGGAAATTATTGGCAATTATCAAGACACCCTCAATAAAGGAGTGGTTCTGCAGGTGGGCACCACAGACCACATCTCAGTACCAATGCTTTTTGGCTGATGCTTTGGTCACTTTTGAATGTTGGTTGTGCTTTCACACTCGTGGTAGCATGAGACGGACTCTACAACCCACACAAGTGGCTCATGTAGTGCAGCTCATCCAGGATGGCACATCAATGCGAGCTGTGGCAAGAAGGTTTGCTGTGTCTGTCATCGTAGTGTCCAGAGGCTGGAGGCGCTACCAGGAGACAGGCCAGTACACAAGGAGACGTGGAGGGGGCCATAGGAGGGCAACAACCAAGCAGCAGGACCACTACCTCAGCCTTTGTGCAAGGAGGAAAAGGAGGAGCACTGCCAGAGATCTGTAAAATGACCTCCAACAGGCCACAAATGTGCATGTGCATGCACAAACGGTTAGAAACCGACTCCATGAGGATAGTCTGAGTGTCCGATGTCCACAGATGGGGGTTGTGCTTACAGCCCAACACCATGCATCCTTCGGCATGACCGGTTTGGCAGTGGGTCAATAATGGCGTGGGGTTGCATTTCTTTGGAGGGCCACACAGCCCTCCATGTGCTTGCCAGAGGTAGCCTGACTGCCATTAGGTACCGAGATGAGATCCTCAGACCCCTTGTGAGACCATATGCTGGTGCGGTTGGCCCTGGGTTCCTCCTAATGCAGGACAATGCCAGACCTCATGTGGCTGGAGTGTGTCAGCAGTTCCTGCAAGATGAAGGCATTGAAGCTATGGACTGGTCCTCCCGTTCCCCAGACCTGAATCCGATTGAACACATCTGGGACATCATGTCTTGCACCATCCACCAATGTCACGTTGCACCACAGACTGTCCAGGAGTTGGCAGATGCTTTAGTCCAGGTCTGGGAGGAGATCCCTCAGGAGCCCATCGGCCACCTCATCAGGAGCATGCCCAGGCTTTGTATGGAGGTCTTACAGGCAAGTGGAGGCCACACACACTACTGAGCATCATTTCCTTGTCTTGAGGCATTTCCACTGAAGTTAGATAAGCCTGTAATTTGATTTTCCACTTTGATTTTGAGTATTATTCCAAATCCAGACCTCCATGGGATATTCATTTTGATTTACATTGATTATTTCTATGTTTTATTGTTCTCAACACATACCACTATGTAATGAATAAAAAGTGGCAACTGAAATATTTCATTCAGTGATATCTAGGATGTGGTATTTTAGTGTTCCTTTTATTTTTTTGAGCAGTATATATATACCGTATATACTCGAGTATAAGCCGACCCGAGTCTAAGCCGACCCCCCTAATTTTGCCACAAAAAAACTGGGAAAAATTAATGACTCGAGTATAAGCCTAGGGTGGGAAATGCAGCAGCTACCGGTAAATGTCAAAAGTAAAAATAGATACCAATAAAAGTAAAATTAATTGAGACATCAGTAGGTTAAGTGTTTTTGAATATCCATATTGAATCAGGAGCCCCATATAATGCTCCATAAAGTTTATGATGGCCCCATAAGATGCTCCATATTAAAATATGCCCCATATAATCCTGCATAAAGGTTAATAATGGCCCCATAAGATGCTCCATACAGACACGTGCCCCATATAATACTCCACAAACGTTAATTATGGCCCCATAAGATGCTCCATAAAAACATTTGCCCCATATAGTGCTGCACAAACGTGGATTATGGCCCCATAAGATGCTCCATAAAGATATTTGCCCCATATAGTGCTGCACAAACATTGATTATGGCCCCATAAGATGCTCCATACAGACACTGGCCCCATATAGTGCTGCACAAAGAGTTATGGCCCCATAAGATGCCCCATACAGACACTTGCCCCATTGTTGTGAATTCTGCTCTTGGGCTCCCTCCGGTGGTTGTTGGTGGTAGTGCAGTTGTCTTGGGGTTGTAATCCAGGGCAGGTGTTTCTGCTGATTGCAGCTCTTCTAGATATTTAGGTTTGCAGGATCCATGAGTCCTTGCCAGTTGTCCATTGTTTTTGGAGGGATTGCATCTCTCTCTGGTTCCTTATGCCCTGCTGCCAATTCAGCTAAGATAAGTGTCTGGTTTTTTTTTGTCTCTGTGCACACATGCAGTGTGCTTTGCAATTCAGTGCAATTCATTGTGTTTTTGTCCAGCTTAGACTTTGTTTGGATTTTTCAGTCATGCTGGATTCTCAGGAGATATACTTTTTATGTCTTTAGTTAGATGTAGAATTTTTGTATTATCTGCTGTGGATATTTTTAGAATTTTAATACTGACCGCTTAGAATTCTGTCCTATCCTTTTCTATTTAGCTACAAGTGCCTCTTTTGCTAAATCCTGTTTTTCTGCCTGCGTGTGTCTTTCCTCTTATACTCACAGTCAATATTTGTGGGGGGCTGCCTATCCTTTGGGGTTCTGCTCTGAGGCAAGATAGAATTCCCATTTCCATCTATAGGGGTATTTAGTCCTCCGGCTGTGTCGAGGTGTCTAGGATGTGTTAGGTACATCCCACGGCTACTTCTAGTTGCGGTGTTAGTTTAGGGTTTGCGGTCAGTACAGGTACCACCTACTCCTGAGAAAGTCTCTCATGCGGCTCCAAGGTCACCAGATCATAACACCCCATATAGTGCTGCGCAAACGTTATGGCCCTATAAGATGCTGCATACAGACACTTGCCCCATTTGCTGTTGCTGCGATAAAAAAAATCACATACTCACCTCTCTGTCGCTCAGGCCCCCAGCACTTTCAATATTCACCTGACTTCGCTCCGGCGCCGCTCCATCTTCACCGTCTTCTGCACTGACGTTCAGGCAGAGGGCGCGCACTAACCACGTCATCGCACCCACTGACCTGAGCGTCAGTGAAGAAGATGCTGTAGATGGAGCGGCAGCTGGAACGAGGAGCAGGTGAATATCACGCTGCGCTCCCCCTCCCCATTATACTCACCTGCTCCTGGCGCTGTGCAGTCCTTGCTTCCCGGCGCTGCAGCTTCTTCCTGTACTGAGCGGTCACCGTTACCGCTCATTACAGTAATGAGCGGTACCATGTGACCGCTCAGTACAGGAAGAAGCTGCCGGTGCCGGGGACGTGCATGGACCGCGTAAGGAGCAGGTGAGTATAATTAGACAGCTCCCCCTCCCCTGCTGACCCCTGGGTATGACTCGAGTATAAACCAAGAGGGGGACTTTCAGCCCTAAAAAATGGGCTGAAAATCTCGGCTTATACTCGAGTATATACGGTGTGTATATATATATATATATATATATATATATATATATATATATATATATATATATATATATATACATACATACAAAGAGAGAGAAAGAGAGAGTTTTTTCCCTAATCAGATCTACATTATTTCAATGGGGTTCGGGGTCTAGTTTACATTTGGGTACAGTTATGGTACCCAAACTGAACTTTGGACTAAAGTTCGCGTCGGGTATCAGAACCCGAACCTCCACGGGTCTGCTCATCCCTATTTACGATTCATTTGCATTATTTTTTATGTGAGTCTTTGACCTTATTCACACAGTCCCAGAGCACTAACCACAGTTCATGGAGGTAGGAGTTGATCCAAAAGATTTGCAGGACTATGGTCCAGCCTCCACGTGGTTGTCCGTGGCCCCCCGTCCAGAGCCCTGTGAACCTGCTTGTAGCAGCCTGATTGGTCGGCCTGAAGCAACATCATGTGTGCATCACGCCACATTGTAATTATGTTGCAAGGGCCAATTAATATTAACTCCATTATGTCCATTGTAATCAAAATAAAGAAATACAAATTAATCAAAGAACAACAAACCTTAAGCCATCTCTTAATTTCTGTTCTTTGTTATTATTATTTTTGTATCTATTTTTAGTTTTATTTTCATGCATTTATTTCTGCTATTATTTGTTATTGTTTTATATAAATAATTACTGATATGAACATTATTAACTTTCAAAGAACATTTTTTATTTATTTTACCATTTTACTATTTTATTTTTTTAACTCTACTGAAGATGTTTTGTTGGACAGCCAAGGGGTATTCTTGGCCTTGGTGTTTCATTTTAGTTTTTTTATCAGCTAGTTTGTTATGGACAACACATAGGCTACATCTATTCCAAGTGATTTTGAAAGGCTATACACCATAGATTGGTGTAAGGGACAGAAAAATAACTAAAAGAAGAGGATAACCTCAGAAATTTCTGCGCTTTTTTTTCTTATCTCTCCAAAACAGACATGTTGGAAATATTTGAAACCCAAGTAGATAACTGAAGTCATCCGGCAATTCACCATATTCTATCTATCTAACAAAAAAAAAAAAGGCACGCCCGTCCGACTCTATGTTTTTCTTGTCTTGTCTTCATACAATTAAACTTTCATTATTCTAATATCCTCAGTCACCGAGTGTGAAGTTTTCATTAGTGATTTGTCATCATTCTATCAGGAGATATTGATCCGGACGTCTGTGATATTGATACTTTATTCAATAAACCTATTAATACGACCAAGAGAATTTTCAATGATATTCGTGTCAAGATAACAGGTCACTTGAAAGACGACTATTACACGGAGACAGGTTCGCCGTGATATCTGAGTGAAGATGTTCTCGGCTCTGGAGAATATATATTGAACAGTCGCCTTATCTCCGAATGCCTGGACTAATTTTATAAAAAGAAAATCAGTGTCAGACCAAGGCATTATTTTTTCTACATATTTTAGTAGATTAGAGAATAGAGTAGAATCTATCCAGAAAGACTATAAATGTAACATACTGTATATATAAATATAAGCAAAGCCTTTAATATTACCTGGCTTATTACACTGATTACGTACATTGACTAAACATTCTAAAGAAATAAGTGAACCTCTGGGTTAATGACTTCTCTAAGAACTAATTGGTCCTGTGCTCTTTTCTCTGCATCTCTGTTCGCCGAGCCACAGCAGGTTTTGTCGCTGTCCGGGTGCTGATTACCTTTTGCCTTTGTTTCTTTTCAGAAAGCAGATGTTTTTCATTTGTTGTCTAGCCTGTCCTATCAGACTGCACATTCTACTATTTAAAACCTACCTCCTCCAGGTCTTCTCTGCTGGCGATAGTCTTTAGTGGCTTGTGCTTGGACCTACCCCCTGTTGGTTTTCTCTGCTGGTGATATTCTTTAGTGGGTTTTTCTTGGACCTACCCCCTGCTGGTCTTCTCTGCTGTTGATAGTTTTTAGAGGATTGTGCTTGGACCTACTCTCTGCTGGTCTTCACCTGCTGGTGATAGTCTTTATTGTGCTTGGACCTACCCCCTTCTGGTCTTCTCTGCTGGTGATAGTCTTTAGTGGATTTTTCTAGGACCTACACCCTCTACACCCTGCTGGTCTTCTCTGCTGGTGATAGTCTTTAGTAAAATGTGCTTGGCTCTGCTGGTGAAAGTCTTTAGTGGATTATGCTTGGACCTACCCTCTGCAGGTCTTCTCTGCTGGTGATAGTGTTTAGTGAATTGTGCTTAGACCTACCCTCTGCTGGTCTTCTCTGCTGGTGATAGTTTTTAGTGAATTGTGCTTGCACCTACCCCCTGCTCTCACAACAAATGTTTAGATGCGGGGAGGTCCAGTCTTGTTGAAATGAAAGTGAAAAACACCTTCGATTTAGAATCATAGATATAGTCCCGCCACAAAGAAGAGGGAGGGATAGAGTCCACCTTTTAAAAAAGGAGTTGGAGTGGATTTATAAGTTAAACACACTTAAACCAGCGGGTTTGAATGTTCAATTTAAAATGAACCCAATGATTTAAAAAATAAATTTCTCTAACCTGTCTACTTCCATCCATGCAATTTCCTTACCTCATCCTCTACAGTGCAGTGGGGAGTATGGGATCCCCAGGGATACTAGCAACATTTGTTGTGAGATTATTATGTTTCTGTATTAGAATTTTAAAATATGATTTTATTTTTTACAGACAAATCACCAGTATATGAAAATCACTATGAGGATGAACACTCATCTGGGGAATTGCATTGCTATATATATAGAAGATATTTTGAAAAGAATATATGTACGGTATTTAAAAAACCTCTTCTTGAAAAATACTTTTTCTTTAATGTTCTGATTATCATTATAGCTTGTCATTGTCAGACAATAAAAGAATGTTTTTTGAATAACTCTATAGCAATTATTGCAACAAAGGGTAAATAGGGGATATGCATAGGTAACGTTGACACCCGGGTATACCTTTATGGTCATTGTGGTTGGGGCAGGAACTGCCGGAGGGGTGATCTATTGCCTTCCACTAGTACCACTGATATACGGAAGGGACCCTCCATGATGGGACCCATCCGATATGTCAGGCTATGGGCGAGTTACCATCACCCCACAATACCATATCATAGTGCAATTACATAATTAGTCAAAATAATGGCTATCTGGCCAAATGACACAAAATAATGTCTCCTTGAATGATAAATCACAATAATGCGGCATCTTAATGCTACACTGACATTGGAGCGATATATAGCGATGCCATGCAAGTAACACTATCCGTTTATGCCACCTCAAATATGGCGCAGACAAACCTCCGGTTATGTCCAATGTGCATGCGTGTCCAAATCCCGACGCGGCGCTGCTCCTACTGGCTGTGAGACCAGTGACAAAACAATGATGCGCTGTACATGCGCCGTAACATTACAGAGACGTCGAGAACGGCGTGCATGCGGAGTAAATGATAGGATTACAGCAGTGCACACCTGGGTGAGTTAATCCGAACATAATATAATGCACATGATAGTAATCAACGATCATTATGCATCTTTGGCACTGCTTGGATATGATTATAATGTATTTAATAGCACTTTGTAGCACAAGCACTTTAAATGAATCATGGATGATGTATGTTATATAATAATGTAAATAAGATTACACTATATTGTATTTTTTGTGATAATTGTATCAATTGTACCTTGTTAAACTTATACCTGTATATATACATCCATATGCACATGTTGTTCACTGCTTGATAAAGGCTCTTGAGAGGCGAAACATCACCATCCATGTGGACCTAATAAAGTCCACCTTATTCTTTATATAATGTTTGCAGTGCTGATTCCCATTTTTTGTCTCTATTATCTATCTATTATATATCTATCTATCTATTATCTATCTATTATCTATCATTATTATCTATTATCTATCATTATCTATCTATTATCTATCTATTATCTATTTATCTATTATCTATCATTATTTATTATCTATAATCTATCTTTTATGTATCTATTATATATAATCTATTGTCTCTCTATCTATCAATCTACTATCTATTATCTATCATTATCTATCTATTATCTGTCATCTATTATCTATCTATTATCTATCTACTATTATCTATTATCTACCTATCTATCATCTATTATCTATCTATCTATTATCTTTCTATTATCAATCTATTATCTATCTATTATCAATCAATTATCTATCTATTATCTATCATATCTATCTATCTATTATCTATCTTTTATTTATATATTATCTACCTATCTATCTATATATCATCTATTATCTACCTATCTATCATCTATTATCTATCTATTATCTGTCTATTATCTATCATCTATCTATTATCTATTTATCTCTTTCATTTCTATGTAACGTGATCAGAAAATTCTAGCAAATGATTGATTGCACCAAAATTCCAGAAAATATCCCTTTCTGCATTCCTCGTTAAAAAGTTATTTTGGTTACCATGAACTGGGCGCAGTCTAATAAACATTTTTTTTATCAAGAAGTTGGAAAAAGATGCATTTCTTTTCTTTCACAAATCTACACCTGAAAGCAGGCAACTACTGTATTTTGTTTTCTGGTTTTCTGGTGTTCCAAACTGATTATGAGGCTTGTTATTGTTGAATTGGCATCTGATACAATATTTTAATAACATATATTCATTTTGTTGCATTCTGTGAGAATTTGGGATTCTTACCATTGTCAGAATTCATTACGTCATAAAATATATTAAAATCTGAAAACAACAGTAAAAGTAAAGTTCTACATCTAACAAAAAATAAACTGAGAAAGTGCAAAGGACTTTGTAAAAAGCAACAAGGGATTCAGGAAAATCCTGCAGGGAAAGACATTTCACAGGCAGAGAAGATCTCATACAAGAGGTCACGCTCAGGAGCCAGAGGGAGAAGGTCTCCGAGGAAATATAAGGAGATCTCCACCACAGATTGTGGGGAGAAGACGCCACTAATATGACAGACACAGACTTTATTCTTATAATTTATTGATAAAGCTGCTCCATTCTGTGCAGTGCTGTAAACGAGGTGATAATGACTGGATACATGAGGAGCATGCTGAAAAAGAAGAACAATGAGCCAAAGACACAAGGAGAACGTATTCTATAGGGAGTCATAGCTGGGAAGTGAGAGGGCCGGGTATATCAGGAGAAAGGGAAAACAGAGACATACATGAGAGGTAGCTAGATAATAGATAGCTAGATAATAGATAGATACATAGACGATAGATAGATAGATAGATAGATAGATAGATAGATAAAAAGAGAGATAGATAATAAAAATAAATAGTAATAAAGGAGGAGAAAGAAAGAGAAAAGAAAGATAGAACGAAAGATATATATAAAAAGATAGAAAGTAAGGAAGGAAGAAAGCCTGTTTCAATAATTGATCACCCTCATTGTCAAAAAGTTTTTTCTTGTGTCTAATCTGTATCTTCTCCCTTTCAGTTCCATTCCATTGCTTCTCGTGTTTCCATGTGCAAATGAGGATAACGATGATCCCTCTACACTGTGACAGCCCTTCAGATATTTGTAGATAGCTATTAAGTCTCCTCTCAGTCTTCTTTTTTGCATCTAAACATTCTCAAATCCTTTAACCGTTCCTCGTAGGACATGCTTTGCAGTCTGCTCACCATCCTGGTCCCTCTTCTCTGAACTTGCTCCAGTTTGTTGATGTCTTATTTAAAATGTGGTGCACATAACTGGACTCAGTATTCCAGATGAGGCCTGATCAAGCAGGAGAAGAGGGGGATAATTACTTCACATGATCTAGACTGTATGCTTCTTTTATTACATCCTAGAACTGTGTTTGCCTTTTTTGCTGCTGCATGACACTGTTGACTCATGTGCAGTCTGTGATCCATTAGTATACCCAAGTCTTTTTCACACGTGCTGTTACTTAGTTCTGTTACTTCCATTCTGTAGATGTAATTTTGTTTTTTCTTGTCCTGATGAAGAATCTTGCATTTCTCCCTGTTAAATACCATTCTATTATCGGCTGCAAATTTGATTAGTTTACCTTCAGTTCCCTTATCTAGATCATTTATAAAAGTGTTGAACAACAATGCGGCCAGGACAGAACCTTGTGGTACCCCACTTGAAACACTTTTCCTAATGGATGTGCAGCCATTTTTTACCAATTTTGTGTACGATCACTGAGCCAGTTATGAATCCGCCTAACCGTAGCATTATCAATCCAATACTTGGTCATTTTTTTCAATAAGGATAGTATGAGATACTTTATTAAATGCTTTGCTGGAGTCAAGATATACTATATCTACCGCATTTCCCTGATCCACCCAGTCTGTGATTCCATCATAGAAGGATATTAGATTAGTCTGGCATGACTTGTTTGCTACAAACCCATGCTGACTCTGGTTAATTACTGTATTCTTGTCCAACTACTTACATACATGTTGTTTAATAATTTGTTCAAAGATCTTTCCTGGTATAGAAGTAAGGCTCACTGGCCTGTAATTTCCTGGCTCCATCTTCTTTCCTTTTTCGAAGATAGGGACAACATTTGCCCTTCTCCAATCTTATTGGACTTCTCCTGTTTTCCTGGATTTTTCAAACATTCTGGCTAGTGGTTCTGCAATTTCCTGCGCTAGCTCTTTCAGTACCCTAGGATGTAATTCATCTGGACAGAGAGATGAAAATTCATATAAATTAGCTAAGTATTCCCTCACCATCTCTCTGTTTATGGATAATGTTGATTCTTTAATTCCATCAATGGCACCATGAAGATCAGGTGATGTTACATTTGCTTTCTTAGAGAACACAGAGAAAAAATAGAAATTTATAAGTTCGGCCTTCTCAACATAATTTTTAACCACTTCACCCTTTTCATCCTGTAAAAATCCTATAGCATCTTTGATTTTTTTTTTTGTGCTTTTGACATACCCTGTTATGGACCTGGTGGTTAGGTGCACCAGGAATGACCTGATAGTTAAACACGGAATCGGGACGAGCTCTGGGGAAATGGGAACTCTGCTGACCGCAAACCCTACTCCTATCAACACAACTAGAAACAGCCGTGGAGCGTGCCTGACTCTGACTAGACGCCTCTTCACAGCCTAAGAGCTAACTACCCCTAAAGAAAGGAAACAAAGCCTTACTTGCCTCAGAGAAATTTCCCCAAAGGTAAAAGCAGCCCCCCCACAAGTATTGACTGTGAGATAAGAGGAAATCACAAACACAGGACGAAATAGGTTTTAGCAAAGAGAGGCCAGTCTAACTAAACAGATTGAGGATAGAAAAGGGATCTTTGCGGTCAACACAAAAATCTACAAAAAACCACGCAGAGTGTGCAAAAAATACCCCCGCACCGACTCACGATGCGGTGGTGCCACTCTGCACCCCCAGAGCTTCCAGCTAGCCAGGTAGTTTCATGATAGCAAGCTGGACTAGAACTTAGCAAGAAAAACCATATGTAACAAATGAACAAGCAGGAACTTAGCTTGTGCTGGAGTAGACAGGTCCTCAGAAAGATCCAGGAGAGATCTGAACCAGTACTAGAACATTGACAGCTGGCATGGAGTAACGATCTGAGTGGAGTTAAATAGAGAATCAGCCTAGCCCCAAATGAGGGCAGCTGGAGAAGGAATCTCAGAACCAGCAGCTCCACTCACAGCCACCAGAGGGAGTCCACGGACAGAACTCACCGAAGTACCATTCATGACCACAGGAGGGAGTTCGAGAACGGAATTCACAACAGTACCCCCCCTTGAGGAGGGGTCACCGAACCCTCACCAGAGCCCCCAGGCCGATCAGGACGAGCCAAATGAAAGGCACGAACTAAATCGGCAGCATGGACATCAGAGGCAACAACCCAGGAATTATCCTCCTGACCATAGCCCTTCCATTTGACCAAGTACTGAAGTTTTCGTCTCAAAATACGAGAATCCAAAATCTTCTCCACCACATACTCCAACTCCCGCTCGACCAACACCGGAGCAGGAGGATCAACGGAGGGAACCATAGGCGCCACATATCTCTGCAGCAACGACCTATGGAACACATTATGGATGGCAAAAGAAGCAGGAAGGGCCAAACGAAATGATACAGGATTAAGAATTTCAGAAATCTTATAAGGACCAATGAAACGAGGCTTAAACTTAGGAGAAGAAACCTTCATAGGAACATAACGAGATGATAACCAAACCAAATCCCCAACACGAAGTCGGAGACCAACACGGCGACGGCGGTTAGCGAAACGTTGAGCCTTCTCTTGGGACAAGGTCAAATTGTCCACCACATGAGTCCAAATTTGTTGCAACCTGTCCACCACAGAATCCACACCAGGACAGTCCGAAGGCTCAACTTGCCTTGAAGAAAAACGAGGATGAAAACCAAAATTACAAAAAAAAGGCGAAACCAAAGTAGCCGAACTGGCCCGATTATTAAGGGCGAACTCAGCTAATGGCAAGAAGGTCACCCAATCATCCTGATCCGCAGAAACAAAGCATCTCAGATAAGTTTCCAAAGTCTGATTGGTTCGTTCGGTTTGGCCATTTGTCTGAGGATGGAAAGCCGAAGAAAAAGACAAATCAATGCCCATCTTAGCACAAAAGAACCGCCAAAACCTTGAAACAAACTGGGAACCTCTGTCAGACACGATGTTCTCCAGAATGCCATGCAAACGAACCACATGTTGGAAAAATAATGGAACCAAATAAGAGGAAGAAGGCAATTTAGGCAAGGGTACCAAATGGACCATTTTAGAGAAGCGATCGCAAACCACCCAGATGACCGACATCCTTTGAGAAACAGAAAGATCTGAAATAAAATCCATGGAAACTTGCGTCCAAGGCCTTTTCGGGACCGGCAAGGGCAAAAGTAACCCACTGGCACGAGAACAGCAGGGCTTAGCCCGAGCACAAGTCCCACAAGACTGCACAAAAGAACGCACATCCCGCGACAAGGAAGGCCACCAAAAGGACCTAGCCACCAAATCTCTGGTACCAAAAATCCCAGGATGACCAGCCAACACCGAACAATGAACCTCAGAGATAACTCTATTAGTCCATCTATCAGGGACAAACAGTTTCTCCGCTGGACAATGGTCAGGTCTATCAGCCTGGAACTCCTGCAGCACCCGCCGCAAATCAGGGGAGATGGCAGACAGAACTACCCCCTCTCTGAGAATACCAGCCAGCTCAGGAACCCCAGGAGAATCAGGGACAAAACTCCTTGAAATGGCATCAGCCTTCACATTCTTAGAACCCGGAAGGTACGAAACCACAAAATTGAAATGGGAGAAAAACAGCGACCAACGAGCCTGTCTAGGATTCAACCACTTGGCAGACTCGAGATAAGTCAGATTCTTGTGATCTGTCAATACCACCACGCGATGCTTGGCTCCTTCAAGCCAATGTCGCCACTCCTCGAATGCCCACTTCATAGCCAACAACTCCCGATTGCCAACATCATAATTACGCTCAGCAGGCGAAAACTTTCTTGAAAAGAAAGCGCATGGCTTCATTACAGAGCAATCAGAACTTCTCTGAGACAAAACAGCCCCTGCTCCACTTTCAGAAGCACCAACCTCGACCTGAAAAGGGAGCGAAACATCTGGCTGACACAACACAGGAGCCGAAGAGAAACGACGTTTCAACTCCTGAAAAGCCTCAACGGCCGCAGAGGACCAGTTCACCACATCAGCATCCTTCTTGGTCAAATCAGTCAATGGTTTAACAACACTAGAAAAATTAGCGATGAAGCGACGGTAAAAATTGGCAAAGCCCAGAAATTTCTGAAGGCTCTTCACAGATGTAGGCCGAGTCCAATCATAAATAGCTTGGACTTTAACAGGATCCATCTCGATAGTAGAAGGGGAAAAAATGAAGCCCAAAAAGGAAACCTTCTGAACTCCAAAGAGACACTTAGATCCCTTTACAAACAAGGAATTAGCACGAAGGACCTGGAACACCATTCTGACCTGCTTCACATGGGACTCCCAATCATCCGAAAAGACCAAAATATCATCCAAATATACGATCATGAATCTATCCAGATACTTTCGGAAGATGTCATGCATAAAGGACTGAAACACAGAGGGAGCATTAGAAAGGCCGAATGGCATCACCAGGTACTCAAAATGGCCCTCAGGCGTAATAAATGCTGTTTTCCATTCATCGCCCTGTTTAATACGCACGAGATTATACGCCCCTCGAAGGTCTATCTTGGTGAACCAACTAGCCCCCTTAATCCGAGCAAATAAATCAGACAGTAGAGGCAAAGGGTACTGAAATTTGACCGTGATTTTATTAAGAAGGCGGTAATCTATACAAGGTCTCAGAGAACCATCCTTCTTGGCCACAAAAAAGAACCCTGCTCCCAATGGCGACGACGACGGGCGAATATGCCCTTTCTCCAAGGACTCCTTTATATAACTCCGCATAGCGGCGTGTTCTGGCACAGACAAATTGAAAAGTCATCCCTTAGGGAACTTGATACCAGGAATCAAATTATTAGCACAATCACAATCCCTATGAGGAGGTAGGGTACTAGACTTGGGCTCATCAAATTCCCCTCAAAGGAATGGGATGCTGCAAGGGCTCCAAGAAAAAACCACAGCGCCTGGCAAACTCCAAGTCCATCAAATTCAGGGCAGCGCCTGAATCCACAAATGCCATAACAGAATAGGATGACAAAGAGCAAATCAGAGTAACGGACAGAAGAAATTTAGGCTGTACAGTACCAATGGTGACGGACCTAGCGAACCGCTTAGTGCGCTTAGGACAATCAGAGATAGCATGAGTGGAGTCACCACAGTAAAAACACAGCCCCTTCTGACTTCTATGTTCTTGCCATTCAGCTCTGGTCAAAGTCCTATCACATTGCATAGGCTCAGGCCTCTGCTCAGAGGATACCGCCAAATGGTGCACAGTTTTGCGCTCACGTAAGCGCCGATCGATCTGTATGGCCAAGGACATTGATTCATTCAGAACAGCAGGCGTGGGGAACCCCACCATAACATCCTTAAGGGCTTCAGAAAGACCCTTTCTGAAAATTGCTGCCAGGGCACACTCATTCCACTGAGTAAGCACGGACCACTTTCTGAATTTCTGGCAATATACCTCCGCTTCATCCTGACCCTGACACAAAGCCAGCAAAATTTTCTCTGCCTGATCCACAGAATTCGGTTCATCATAAAGCAAACCCAGCGCCAGAAAAAACGCATTTACATTACGCAATGCAGGATCTCCTGGCGCCAGGGCGAATGCGCAGTCTTAAGGGTCGCCACGCAACAAAGAAATAATGATTCTTACTTGCTGAATAGGGTCACCAGAAGAGCGGGGTTTCAGAGCAAGAAACAGTTTACAATTGTTTTTGAAATTCTGAAATTTAGATCTATCCCCAGAAAACAAATCAGGAATTGAAATTCTAGGCTCCAACATAGGATTCTGGACTACATAATCTTGAATGTTTTTTACCCTTGCAGCGAGTTGATCTACACTAGAGGACAAACCTTGAATGTCCATATCCACACCTAAGTTCTGAACCACCCAGAGTTTAAGGGGAAAAGAAAGGCAAAACAAACTGCAGAGAAAAAAAAAATGGTCTCAGAACTTCTCTTTTCCCTCTATTGAGATGCATTAACACTTTGTGGGCCAGCTGTACTGTTATGGACCTGGTGGTTAGGTGCACCAGGAATGACCTGATAGTTAAACACGGAATCAGGACGAGCTCTGGGGAAATGGGAACTCTGCTGACCGCAAACCCTACTCCTATCAACACAACTAGAAACAGCCGTGGAGCGTGCCTGACTCTGCCTAGATGCCTCTTCACAGCCTAAGAGCTAACTACCCCTAAAGAAAGGAAACAAAGCCTTACTTGCCTCAGAGAAATTTCCCCAAAGGTAAAAGCAGCCCCCCCACAAGTATTGACTGTGAGATAAGAGGAAATCACAAACACAGGATTAAATAGGTTTTAGCAAAGAGAGGCCAGTCTAACTAAACAGATTGAGAATAGAAAAGGGACCTTTGCGGTCAACACAAAAATCTACAAAAAACCACGCAGAGTGTGCAAAAAATACCCCCGCACCGACTCACGATGCGGTGGTGCCACTCTGCACCCCCAGAGCTTCCAGCTAGCCAGGTAGTTTCATGATAGCAAGCTGGACTAGAACTTAGCAAGAAAAACCATATGTAACAAATGAACAAGCAGGAACTTAGCTTGTGCTGGAGTAGACAGGTCCTCAGAAAGATCCAGGAGAGATCTGAACCAGTACTAGAACATTGACAGCTGGCATGGAGTAACGATCTGAGTGGAGTTAAATAGAGAATCAGCCTAGCCCCAAATGAGGGCAGCTGGAGAAGGAATCTCAGAACCAGCAGCTCCACTCACAGCCACCAGAGGGAGTCCACGGACAGAACTCACCGAAGTACCATTCATGACCACAGGAGGGAGTTCGAGAACGGAATTCACAACAATACCCCCAAAATCCTTTTTTATTGCCTTTGGTCTCCCTTGCAAGCCTCACTTCATTAATGCCTTTAGCTCTTCTAACTCTTGCCTTGCAATATATTCTTCTTTAGACATGCCCCCCTCTTTCCATTTAATATAATTTTTTTTTAGCAAGTGATTAAGTTCTGTGTTGATCCATCCTGTTATCTTTAATTGCTTCTAATTCTTCCTTCTTTTCAGGATTATTACCAATTGTGCAGTGAGAATTTCATTCTGCAAAATCTCCCATGCTTCTTGGACATTTCTGTCCTTTAGAACAGAGGTGTCAAACTGCATTCCTCGAGGGCCGTCAACAGGTCATGTTTTCAGGATTTCCTTAGCATTCCACAAGGTGCTGGAATCATTCTGTGCAGGTGATTAAATTATCACCTGTGCAATACAAGGAAGTCCTGAAAACATGACCTGTTGGCGGCCCTCGAGGAATGCAGTTTGACACCTCTGCTTTAGAACATCCAGCCATTGGACCTTTCCTACCCTCTTTCTGAGTCCATTAAATTCTGCCTTTCTGAAGTCAACCTTAAAGTCTTAGTCCTTGCTGGCCTTCCTCTTCTTGTAATCCAAAATTTGAGGATAGCATGTTTGCTGCTTCTTAAATTCCCAACCACCTTTAATTCCTTAATCATTTCCTCTCTGTTGGTAAGAATTATGTCCAATATTGCAGATCTTCTTATTCTCTCTTCTACCTTTTGAAAGATAAAGTTGTGAGAGAAAAGATAGGAATTTTATGAACCCATTACTTTTGCCTGAGAGAGATTCCCAACAAATATCTGAATAGTTAAAACGGCCCATGACCACTTTGCCATACTTTTTTAAAGAACAGAGACATCTGATGTATAAAGAGTTCATCCATATCTTCCGTCTGTCCTGGTGGCCTATAGTAAACACCTACAATAGTGTACTTTCTGTTCTTCTCTCCTTATATTCTTACCCAAACAGTTTCTGCAGAGCTACCATTCTCTGAAGCTTGGATCTCTGTGGAGATGTATGTTTCCCTAACATACAATGCAATTGTTAATCCTGTTTCTAATAAATAAGTTGTAGTCTTCAAGGTTTGTATTCCAATTATGTGTATCATCCCACCAAGTTTCAGTGGTGCCTATAACAACATATCTCTTTTCTGTGTTAGCAGCTCCAGCAGCAGCTTGTTTGTTTCCAATGCTCTGTGCACTTGTATGGACATATTTTAGTTTTTTAGTTGGTTTCTCTTGCTCCTCTATATTCATTCAGAATTTGTTTTTTTTTTCTTTTTTTCACTTCTGATAGCAGGGTTCTCAAAAGAATTCATTAGCTGCATACCTTTTCCTGGCCATGTATTTCCCATCCAATATTGCCCTAGGTTTAAGCTCTCCTGATGAGTGTAGCAAGGTGTCTACCAAATATGTTGTTTTCATAAGATGCAACCCATCTCTAGCAAGGAGTCCATCATAAGAGTAATTCACTCCATGGTCAAGAAACCCAAAACTTTGCTCTTGGTCCCATTGACGTAGCCAGTTATTAACCTGTAGAATCCTGTTCTATCTCCTGTATCCATGTCCATCCACTGGGAGGATGGATGTGAAGTCACTCCCTTGGCTTTCCCCGGCAGTCTAATAGAGAATAAATGGAGTGGCGCTCAAGCATTTGATCTGCTATGTAATTTGGAAGCAAGAATAAAAATTTTCTATTCTGCCGATATCTAACTTGACAGCTCAATTTAATCTCAATTTGCTCCGAAAGAAATGAAGCACATGACATTTATTGGGATTTTGGCCCCTTAAGGGGTGTGGCTTATTTAAAAGGGGGCTGGGCTTAAGATGCGTACTAGTCAACTTGCGTTGTGATTGGTTCCAATTCTTTTTAAATTTACTTTAAAGTAAGAAAACTAATATAACTCAATTAAGAAAGTCTGAAGATAAGCAGGATACTTTGATAAATGTGCCACACCTTGCCCTGTCCTGTGCCACCTACAAGAGAAAAAGGTTATCTGAGCTGCAGTACCTGAGAGCGGCCACTACATGGTGCACAGAGCGCTGCAGTCACAGATCTGTGCACTGTGCACTTCCCGTATTTGTGGCACGGTGTTATAGTCACATGACCCATTAATGAATTACCCTGCTAACGAGTCTTAATAATAATTGTGCAGATTTTGCATAATCTTCTGCTGACTGGAGAAATCGTAACATGCTATTTCCATTTTCTACATCTGCTCCACGAGTTGTTCGACCACATTAATTTGTGATTGTTTTCTTTCTCCCTGCATTCATCCTACACGATAAGCTGCTATCTTTATTAGTCAGTCCATATCAGTTTTTCAGAATTTGCTCCTTAGTTGATATATTGATATAGATTAATTCTCATGTTTTGTGTTTCCAGTCCTCGTAGCATCAAATAAATGAAAGAGGTTGTGAATCTACAGTGGTGTGAAAAAGTGTTTGCCCCCTTCCTGATTTCCTATTCTTTTGCATGTTTGTCACACGTAAATGTTTCAGATCATCAAACAAATATAAATATTAGACAAAGATAACACAAGCAATCGCAAAATGCAGTTTTTAAATGAAGGTCTTTATTATGAAGGGATAAAGAAATCCAAACCTACGGGGCGTTGTGTGAGAAAGTGATTGCCCCCAAACTATATTTCATATTTACATACTTTAGCACTGCAGTGTGCAACTTTATTTGTTTGTTTATATTTATTGGTTAGCTCACTGTACTGCTGGATTCACAGCTACGCTGCTCACTATGGCTGTATCATGTCCCCTATGTTGTAGATTTTATCCACCCTTCTACTAGATTTACAGCTACACTATGTAGTGATGCTGTATAATGTCTTCCTTGTTGAAACTTTCAAGTAAGCATTTTATCTTACTCCAGAGCTGGATTCACAGTTACACTGCTCAGTACTTCTGCGCAATCTCCTTCTTGTTGTAGTTTCTAGTAATTTTTTTTAACTCACCCTAGTAACAGATTAACAACTACAGTGCTTATGTCCCTGCTGAATAAGGTCCTACATGTGGTAGGTTTTTAGTAAGTGTTTTATCTCCCCCTAGTACTGGTTTCAGATATACATGTTCAATACTGCTGTATAATGTTCTCCGTGTTTTAATGCTTTTGTTTGACGCTGCTCAGTACAACCATTTAATGTCCATTATGTTGTAGCTTTCTAATAAATGTTGAATATCACACTACTATTTGATTTACAGCTACACTACTCAGCGCTGCTGTATAATGTCCTTGTTGTTGCAGCTTTCTAGTCATTTTTACCTCACCCACATAATGCATTCAGGTAAACACTTCTCAATACTACTGTATAATGTTCTCTATGTTGCAACTTTCTAGCAAATGCTTTAACTCCTCCCACCACTGGATTCCCATCTACGCTGCTCAGTACGGTTGTATCTTGTCCACTATTTTGCAGCTCTATAGTAAGTATTCTATTTCACTCTACTACTGGATTCACAGCTAAACTACTCAGTATTGTTGTATAATGTACTCCATTATGCAGATTTATAGCAAGCAGTTTATTTCACCCTTGTGCTGGATTCCCAGCTACATTGCTCTGTAATGCTATAAAATGCTCTGCATGTTGCAGCTTTCAAGAATGTGTTTTACCTCACCCTTGTACTGAATTCACAACTGCAGTGCTTTTTACTGCTGAATAATGTCCTCCATGTTGTAGCTTTCTAGTATGTGATTTATCTCACCCTAGTACTGGATGCAGATATGTACCGCTCAGTATTGCTTTACAATATCATCAATGTTGCAGATTTTTAGTAAGTGTTTTAACTCACCCCACTACTGCATTCACAGCTACACTGCTCATTATTGCTGAATACTGTTTTCATGTTTTCTAATGAGTGTTTTCTCCCCCCTCCAAAGATGGATTCACAACTACACTGCTCAGTACTACTGTATAATGTCCTCCATGTTGCTGCTGCTGCTGATGATTTTAAATATGTGCTACATAAAGACAAGAGAGCAGGAATCCATCATGTTTGTGTGTGCTGTGTATTAGAGTCATCATAGTAGTCAGTCTAGACCTACTAGCTTAGAGACAACTGAATCTTAGAGAAGCATATTTTTCAAGATAAGTGCAGCAATTTTATGGTAATTTGTGTTTTTGTGCTAAAAAAATGCCTGTCTTTTATGACTTGACATATTTGTGATGTGTGTTAGATACTTTTTCAGATCTAAGGAGCACGTCCTCGGTGAAAAGGGGTGAAACTATCTCAAAAGTGGCGCAATTGAATGTGCCTCAATGCACCAAAAAAAGCACTAAAATTTTAGAGCACATTTTTGGATCAAAGTAAGCCAACTAATTGATGGCGGAAGCATAAAATTAAAACAGATCTATCAAACAGTGTGAATCACTGAGATCAATTTGGAGAATTTAAAGATTGTCCAGTCTAAGTTTGTGCAAATACGTCCCAGAGACTGCAGATGGGAAAACATGGAGGATACAAGGTATATAATGGCCAAAAATGTACTTTTTATTTTATAGTTGATGAAATTATGAATTTTTTGGATGCAAAATTTAGTTCCAATTTTGGTCAACATTTGGTGGCCACATACATAGAGTAATTTGCTTATGCATCTTTTTCCCATCGCACGGGTTCTGCAATGATCAGTCTTGGTGGTCAGGATAGAGTTAAGTTGGGGGAATATCCATTTGAATTCTCTTTTGCAATCATGGAGAGTCTGAAAAATTGACAGTCGCATTACAGCTCTCCAAACACATTCTGTTTTCATTAAATGACTAATCGAAAACCAATCAAGCAAAGGACATAGAATTACTGCATTGAATTAGAATGTTTCTACCTCACCAAGAACTTAGATTAAACCTATTCAAGAATAATTATATAGGTATAAATACAGCGTACATTAACTTCGCTTATATGGCGGTCCAAGGGATTTCAAACAATGTCCGCTCCTGAGAAATCCGTTTGACTTTCTAAATCTCTGACGAATTCTTGGAATTAATCCTATAAATAAAAAAATAAATACACATAATATATATTTACTAAGAACAAATTAAATTAAATTTGTTTAGAATTTCACAAAAATTGTAACAAATCCAAGCTTCTAAGAATATAATTTGCGTAAATTTAGCAAAATTGGCTACCAGGTTGACACTATTTTGCTGAATTCAAAATTTCATTGAAAAGGCGTCAAAAAGGCGGAGTAAATATGACTCCTAAGCTGCTCCTAGCAGTGACTGTCAGCAGGCATTTTGCTATGCAAATCGATAGTAAGGAAGCAGGAGTTTTAGAGCTCTTTATTAGAAAAACAAAGCTACAATCAGTGATGTAGCATAGTTGAGAAGGCCAAGAGACTCACTGTGATGATGTAGCATAGCCCAGCTATTGTAGCAGAGTTCAGTAAGTTAGCCTTCTCACTATGAGGCCGGTGTCACACTCAGAGTAGGGAAATATGGTCGGCATTTTACATGCCGTAATACGCAGAAATGATCCCAAAACAGTGATCCGTATGTCATCCGTAGGCAGGATGTGGCAGCGTATTTTACGCATGTCATCCTCAGTATGTAATCCGTATGGCATCCGTACGGCGAGATTTTCTCGCCGGCTTGCAAAATGGACATATAATGGATCCATGGGCTCAAATATTCGTGAAAACATATATACAGTCTCTCTCTCTCTCTCTCTCTCTCTCTCTATATATATATATATATATGTCAGTGAGACAAATATATATATATTTATACAGCACAAGATAGCAGAAAAGCCGATAATTCAATTGCCGGCTTTTCCTATCTCCTTCCCAAACCCGACAGGATATGAGACATGATTACATACAGTAAACCATTTCATATCCCTTTTTTTTTTTTTGCATATTCCTCACTACTAATGTTAGTAGTGTGTGTGCAAAATTGCAAAATTACTCTCATATTAACTCTAGCGTGAGAAACTATTCAGAAAAATTCCCACGCTAGAGTTCATATGAGTTTATACCAGCAGGGGGCGCAGCACCATAAGTCTACAATGCTACGTTCCCCTGCTTTCAATGAATTCCCTAGATTTTACAGACAGGAGCACAGCTGCATTAGCAGAGCTCCTGGCTGTAAAAATTTTTAACCCCTTCAGATGGATTTACATTTGACTGAGCGCCGGAAAGGTGTGGGATATTGTTGCTTTTTTCTTTTTCTTCTTTTACAGAACGAGGGTCGTCATTTGGATTAAGAGTATAATAAACTATTACAACACCCTGTGTCTTTATTTCAATAAAATACTTTATTCATAATGTGTGTGTGTTTTATTAACCATTTACTACTATTGGATTAATAATGGATAGGTGTCTTATTGACATTTCTCCATTATTAACCAGGCTTAATGTCACCTTATAATAGCAAGTTGACATTAACCCTTTATTACCCCATATCCCACCTCTACAGGGGAGTGGGAAGAGAGAGGCTAAGTACCGGAATAGGTGCATCTTACAGATGTGCCTTTTCTGGGGTGGCTGGGGGCAGATGTTTTTAGCCAGGGGGGGTCCTATAACCATGGACCCTCTCTAGGCTATTAATATCTGCCCTCAGTCACTGGCTTTACCGCTCTGGCGGAGAAAATTACACGGGAGCCCACGCCAGTTTTTTCCATGAATTAACCCTTTATTTTAACAGCTAGAGCCCCCAAATTTTTCACACAGACACTACTAACATTAGTAGTCAGGAATATGCAAAAAAAAAGGGGTATGAAATGGTTCACTGTATGTAAACCATGTCTCATATCCTGTCGGGTTTGATAAGGAGATAGCAAAAGCCGGCAATTGAATTACCGGCTTTTATGCTATCTAGCACTGTATTAAATATAAATATATCTCTCACTGTGTCTCACTGACATATATATATATATATATATATATATATATATATATATATATATATACCTATTCTATGTGTAGACATTTATTCTATCTATTCTGTTCTAACCTGTCAGTGTGATTTTACTGTACATCGCTCAGAATTACTGGCTTTTCTATTGGACACCGGTGCGTATTTCTCGCAAGTCACAGGCATGGTCCCTGTGTAATCCGTATTTTTCTCGCCCCCATAGACTTTCATTGGCGGATTTTTTGCGCAATACGCTGAGAAACGCAGCATGCTGCAATTTTCTCAGCCCGTAAAATGCGGCTGCGAAATATACGGCAGATAGGAGCTGCCCCATAGAGAATCATTGGTCTGTGTGCAATGCGTAGTTTTTGCACCTCTCATACGTCTGTAAAACTCTCTAGTGCGATGCCGGCCTGACAATGTAGCAGAGCCCTGGCACTGTAGCACAGTTAAGCTGGTCAGTAGACTCACTGTAATGATGTAGCAGAGCCCAGCATTGTAGCAGAGTTGAGTTGGTCGTAGACTCACTGTGGTGCTGTAGCAGTGCACAGCAATGTAGCAGAGTTGAGTGGTTCAGTAGAATAATTATGGGAATGTAGTGGAGTCCAGCATTGCAGCAAAGTGAAGTTGTTAAGTAGACTCACTGTGACGATGAAGCAGATCCAAGCATTGTAGCGCAGTTGAGTTAGTCAGCAGACTCAATATCACAATGTAGCAGAGCTTGTCATTGCAGAAAATTTGAGATGGTCAATAGAATCACTGTGGCGATGTAGCAGAGCCCAGCACTGTAGCAAAGTTGAGTTGCTCAGTATATTTATTATGGCAATGTAGTGGAGCTCAGCATTGCAGAAAAGTTAAGTTGGTCAGTAATATCACTGCAACAATGCTTGGCTCTGCTACATCGTCACAAAGTTGAGTGGGGCTGAAGATTCACTGTGAAGATGTAGCAGAACCAAGCATTGCTGCAGAGTTGAGTTGACCAGTAGATTCATTGTGACAATATAGTAGTATAGTATAGTAATACAGAAAAGTTTAGATGGTCAGTAGACGCATTGTGGTGATGTAGCAGAGTCCAGCACTGCAGTAGAGTTGAGTTGTTTGGTGGAGTCTTTTTGGGAATGTAGTGGAGCCCAGCATTGCAGCAAGGTTGAGTTAGTCAGCGGTCTTACTGTGGCAATGTAGTGGAGCCCAGCATTGCAGGAGAGTTCAGTTGGTCAGTAGAGCCAAGCCCAGCATTGTTGGATGCCAACTACCCAAATACTCAGGCGGTGTCCAGCCAACTGTGCCAGCCTGTAAAGTCAGAAATTGCGATTTCACTGGAGCACCATTGTAACCCAACATGCCAAAGAATTCAGGCAACTGTCTACAGCGTGAGGGAGATTGAGCGACTGGTGCTGGAGTCAGGAGAGGTGAGTAGTGATCTCCCAAAAGAGTTTCCCAAAGTCATCTGACACTTCGTATCTTTGGATATGTCGAGCCAAGAGAAAAGGTAAAGAAAGACGTATCTGCCAGACATCTCCAGGCCTTTAATTTGACTTCCGACAAGGACAACATGGAAGGTAAGAAGCTTGTTGAAATTCCGCAGACTTTGATACAACGTTATTGGAATTACAACAGTTGAAGTGTTTTACGTCCTATTAACGTCTGTCAATCACAGGACCGCAGAAAATCAGCGACCCCCACTAGACAGACGAGGACTCATGAGAGATGACTGAGATCCAATAATACACTTAGCTGTTCGCTCGCCCAAATTGTTGTTAATTTATGTTCTTGTTCACATAGGGATAATGACTTGCTATGTGCTGTTTATTGTCTCCTGGGCTTTGTTTTTCTTACAAGATTTACTCTGGTGAAGGAGATTTTCTGAATTGAGAAAACAATACTTACTGAGTTTCCCGGCAGCATTTCTATGCCTTGTGATTTTCCATAAAAAAGCAATTAAATCTCATTAGTGGGAGTCTATTTAAACAATGCACTGATTTCAATACTTTGCATGGCAACCATGAATTAGGAAACCTCCATAAAATGCCATTTCAATAGCGCAACTGGTAAATAAAAAAAGGCAATTAAAAATAAGGGTTTGGATTAGATTTTCGTGATGGGGAAAGTATCAAACTTAACTGTTTCAACATTCTAAAGAAGTACTCCCTGAAACCGTGAGGATGAAAGGGGCTATCCTCTACTTTAAAAACTGATCCTTAATCAGTGATCAGCTGTGATCTAGGAGAGAAAACTAGGAATAAGTGTTTGATTTCTCTGCAGCTCCCCCACAGGTGAAATAAAGCATTACATCATGTTTGAGATGAGCGAATCTTAGACTGAGTGAATTTTCAATCCATCAAAGTCCAGAAATGAAAAATAATACTCACCTCGCCATTCACCTGTCCCGTTGCCACCGCCCATTCTTTTGGGCTTTTCTGTCACCTTCACTAGGCACTGGGGCTTCGAATACCCAACCAGGACTTGAATCATGATGTGATGACACATGGCGTGACGTCATAACCCAAGGCCAAGTCAATGTATCAATAATTACGATGACTAGGGTTGAGCAAAACGGATCGGTCTTTTTCATAAGTCGCCGACTTTTAGCAAAGTCGGGTTTCATGAAACCCGACCCGATCCCAGCGTGGGATCGGCCATGCGGTACACGATCTTCGTGCCAAAGTCGCGTTTCATATGACGCTTAAAGCGCCATTTCTCAGCCAATGAAGGTGCACGCAGAGTGTGGGCAGCATGATGACATAGGTCCTGGTCCCCACCATCTTAGAGAAGGGCATGACAGTGATTGGCTTGCTTTCTGCGGCGTCACAGGGGCTATAAAGGGGCGTTACCGCCGACCGCCATGTTACTGCTGCTGATCTGAGCATAGGGAGAGGTTGCTGCCGCTTCGTCAGAAGCAGGGATAGCGTTAGGCAGGGTATATTAACCCCCAAACCGCTTGTGCTGTAGCGATTTCGACTGTCCAACACCACCTTTTGTTTGCAGGGACAGTGGAGGCAAGATTTCTGTGCAACAGCTCTGTAGCTTATAAGGCTCCCTGATCGCTGCATTGCTGTGTGTACGCCGCTGTGCAAACCAACTGCTTTTTTAAAAGCACAAATCCTGTTGCTCCTTCCTTTCTGCACAGCTATCTTGTTTGTTTGTCCTCATTTTTTGCGTGCAGCAGTCCTTTTTATTGCTGCCTGCCATACTTTTCAGAGATTATTGTAGGGAGATAGTAATTGTAGTACGGTCCTTTTTTTTTTTTTTTTTTTTAATATCTTCCAGCCACTTTCAGCCCCTGAAATTGTGTAGTGTAAAACAGTGGGCCTGTATTTTTCTGCACTGTCCCACACCTAAGAAGGGAGATTTATATTGCCAATCAGTGCATCTGTGCCAGTGCTGTCTGTGGTATCTGTCATTCATTTTGTGCCACAGAAAATATACTGTGATATAGTGGGCCTGATTTATTCACTTGTCTCCCATATAAAAAAAAAAAAAATTAAATAAAGGGAGAATAATCTTGGCAAATCTGTGCATCTGTGCCAGTGCTGTCTGTGGTATCTGTCATTCATTTTTTGCCACAGGAAATATACTGTGATATAGTGGGCTTGATTTATTCACTTGTCTCCCATATGAAAAAAAAAAAATAAATAAAGGGAGAATAATCTTGGCAAATCTGTGCATCTGTGCCAGTGCTGTCTGTGGTATCTGTCATTCATTTTGTGCCACAGGAAATATACTGTGATATAGTGGGCCTGATTAAATCACTTGTCTCCCATATGAAAATAAAAAAAATTTAAATAAATGGAGAATAATCTTGGCAAATCTGTGCATCTGTGCTAGTGCTGTCTGTGGTATCTGTCATTAATTTTTTGCCACAGAAAATATACTATGATATAGTGGGTCTGATTTATTCACTTGTCTCCCATATAAAAAAAAAAAAATTAAAGGGAGAATAATCTTGGCAAATCTGTGCATCTGTGCCAGTGCTGTCTGTGGTATCTGTCATTCATTTTGTGCCACAGAAAATATACCATGATATAGTGGGCCTCATTTATTCACTTGTCTCCCATATATAAAAAAAAAATTAAAGGGAGAATAATCTTGCCAAATCTGTGCATCTGTACCAGTGCTGTCTGTGGTATCTGTCATTCATTTTGTGCCACAGGAAATATACCGTGATATAGTGGGCCTGATTTATTCACTTGTCTCCCATATAAAAAAAAAAAAATTAAATAAAGGGAGAATAATCTTGGCAAATCTGTGCATCTGTGCCAGTGCTGTCTGTGGTATCTGTCATTCATTTTGTGCCACAGGAAATATACTGTGATATAGTGGGCCTGATTTATTCACTTGTCTCCCATATAAAAAAAAACATTAAAGGGAGAATAATCTTGCCAAATCTGTGCATCTGTGCCAGTGCTGTCTGTGGTATCTGTCATTCATTTTTTGCCACAGGAAATATACTGTGATATAGTGGGCCTGATTTATTCACTTGTCTCCCATATCAAAATATTTTTTTTTTTTAATAAAGGGAGAATAATCTTGGCAAATCTGTGCATCTGTGCCAGTGCTGTCTGTGGTATCTGTCATTCGTTTTGTGCCCCAGGAAATATGCCGTGATATAGTGGGCCTGATTTATTCACTTGTCTCCCATATAAAAAAAAAAATTTAAATAAAGGGAGAATAATCTTGGCAAATCTGTGCATCTGTGCCAGTGCTGTCTGTGGTATCGGTCATTCATTTTATGCCACAGGAAATATACTGTGATATAGTGGGCCTGATTTATTCACTTGTCTCCAATATAAAAAAATAAAAATAAAGGGAGAATAATCTTGCCAAATCTGTGCATCTGTACCAGTGCTGTCTGTGGTATTTGTCATTCATTTTGTGCCACAGGAAATAAACCGTGATATAGTGGGCCTGATTTATTCACTTGTCTCCCATATGAAAAAAAAAAAAATTAAATAAAGGGAGAATAATCTTGGCAAATCTGTGCATCTGTGCCAGTGCTGTCTGTGGTATCTGTCATTCATTTTGTGCCACAGGAAATATACTGTGATATAGTGGGCCTGATTTATTCACTTGTTTCCCATATCAAAATAAAAAAAATTTAAATAAAGGGAGAATAATCTTGGCAAATCTGTGCTAGTGCTGTCTGTGGTATCTGTCATTCATTTTGTGCCACAGGAAATATACTGTGATATATTGGGCCTGACTTATTCACTTGTCTCCCATATCAAAATAAAAAAAAAAATTTAATAAAGGGAGAATAATCTTGGCAAATCTGTGCCAGTGCTGTCTGTGGTATCTGTCATTCATTTTGTGCCACAGGAAATATACTGTGATATAGTGGGCCTGATTTATTCACTTGTCTCCCATATCAAAATAAAAAAAAATTTAAATAAAGGGAGAATAATCTTGGCAAATCTGTGCCAGTGCTGTCTGTGGTATCTGTCTTTCATTTTTTGCCACAGAAAATATACTGTGATATAGTGGGCCTGATTTATTCACTTGTCTCCCATATAAAAAAAAAAAATTAGAGGGAGAATAATCTTGCCAAATCTGTGCATCTGTGCCAGTGCTGTCTGTGGTATCTGTCATTCATTTTGTGCCACAGGAAATATACTGTGATATAGTGGGCCTGATTAAATCCTGCATTCTCCCACACATAAAGAGGAAAATTTCTATTGACAATGTGTGCATCTGCGTGCATCAGTCCTGTTAGTGGCATATCTGCCAGCCTCTTTCTGCCAATCAAACTGTGTAGTGTAATCCAGTGGGCATGATTGTTCCCTGCATTCTCCCACACATAAAGAGTGAGATTTCTATTGCCAGTGTGTGCATCTGCGTGCGTCAGTCCTGTTCGTGGCATATCTGCCAGCCTCTTTCTGCCAATCAAACTGTGTAGTGTAATCCAGTGGGCCTGATTGTTCCCTGCATTCTCCCACACATAAAGAGTGAGATTTCGATTGCCAGTGTGTGCATCTGCGTGCGTCAGTCCTGTTCGTGACATATCTGCCAGCCTCTTTCTGCCAATCAAACTGTGTAGTGTAATACAGTGTGCCTCATTTTTTCCAGCATTCTCCCACACATAAAAAAGGGAGATTTTAATTCACAACAAGTTTACGTACACCTTCTACTTGCTTGTACAGGTCCACATAACGGTTGTTAGTTTGGTTTAATTTTTCCAAGAATGATGAAGTCTGGTGGAAGAGGTCGTGGCCGTGGGCGGTCTTTGCCAGCTGGTAATGATGGTGGTGGTGGTGGAGCATCTGGTGGTAGTGGGAAAAGCAAAATAGCACCTAAGTCTCAAGTTGTTGAGCCAGCGTCATCGTCTGGCTACACTAGGCCTCGAAGGCTCCCTTTTCTGGGAGTAGGAAAACCGCTTTTAAAGCCGGAGCAGCTGGAACAAGTTTTGGCTTTCATTGCTGACTCTGCCTCTAGCTCTTTCGCCTCCTCCTCGGAAAGTGCCAAATGTAAGAGCAGTGCGTCGTCAGTGGATGTTCCCGGTCAGGGACAAGTCACTTCCTTGTGTTCTTCACCCAGAACAACAGAGAAGGATGCGTCAGGCGACACAACAGGTTACTCCATGGAGCTATTTACACATACCGTTCCTGGGTTAGAAAGGGAAATTGTTAACAGGCCATGCCTATTACAAGATGAATCGGACATGGAGTGCACAGATACACAGCCACAGCCAGATTATTATGCTGTTCCTTTGACTCAGATCAGAACATTGCCCTCGCAGTGTACTGATCCAGAATCTGACCCTGATGACACTATTAAGCCCCGTCACGAACGCTATAGCACCGGCTTACACGGTGACCCAGAGGAAGGTGCCCAGGACATAGAAGAGGAGGTCATAGATGACACAGTTGTTGACCCCGATTGGCAGCCATTGGGGGAACAGGGTGCAGGCGGCAGTAGCTCTGAAGCGGAGGAGGAGGAGCCGCAGCAGGCATCAACATCGCAAAAGGTTCCATCTGGCAGGCCCGTATCTGGTCAAAAACGTGTGGCAAAACCAAAACCAGTTGTAGGACAGCGTGGCCATCCGGTTAAAGTAGCTCAGTGTGCAATGCCTGAAAAGGTATCCGATAGTAGGAAGAGTGCAGTCTGGTATTTTTTTAACCAAGATCCAAATGATCAGTGCAAAGTCATCTGTAAGAAATGCTCAAGGACCTTCAGCAGAGGTCAGAATGTTAAAAATCTAAATACAAGCTGCATGCGTAGATATTTAACCACCATGCACTTGCAAGCCTGGACTAACTACCAAACGTCCCTTAACGTTGTAGCACCCTCTCACAATGAAGCTAGTCAGCAACACTACATCCCTTCCCTCACTGTAAGCCCACCGTTTACCACACCACCTGCAGTAAATGTGGCGGTTTCGTCGCAAGGCCAAAGCCATCAGGGAATCACCAGGTTCGTGGTAGGAAACACTGTATGTAGGGCAACAGCAAGAATACCATGACCAACACTCTCTCAGTCTGCCATGTCCACCGGCACCCCCGCTAGTTCCACCCTATGCAGCTCTCCAGTCCAGCTCACCCTACATGAGACTCTCGTTAGGAAAAGGAAGTACTCATCCTCGCATCCGCGTACACAGGGTTTGAACGCCCACATTGCTAGACTAATCTCATTAGAGATGATGCCCTACCGTTTAGTTGAAACCGAAGCTTTCAAAGCCCTGATGGACTACGCTGTACCACGCTACGAGCTGCCCAGTTGACACTTCTTTTCGAGAAAAGCCATCCCAGCCCTCCACCAGCATGTAAAAGACCGCATTGTCCATGCACTCAGGCAATCTGTGAGTAGAAAGGTGCACCTGACAACAGATGCATGGACCAGTAGGCATGGCCAGGGGCGTTACGTCTCCATCACGGCACACTGGGTTAATGTGGTGGATGCAGGGTCCACAGGGGACAGCAATATTGGGACAGTTCTTCCTAGCCCACGGTCTAGGAAACAGTTGGCTGTAGGCGTTCGTCCCCCCTCCTCCTCCTCGTCCTCCAGCAGAAGCGACAGCTTGTCCACAGACCGCAGTCACACGACCACTCCATCCGCAGCTGCCACTGTTGCACACGAGGTGTCCCATTATGGAACAGCTAGTGGCAAGCGTCAGCAGGCTGTATTGGCAATGAAGTGTTTGGGCAACAACAGACACACCGCGGAAGTTCTGTCCGAGTTCTTGCAGCAAGAAACTCAGTCATGGCTGGGCACTGTACATCTTGAGGCAGGCAAGGTAGTGAGTGATAACGGAAGGAATTTTATGGCTGCCATAGCCCTTTCACAACTGAAACGTTGCGACGTTGCAACAAGGTGGAACTCCACACTGCACATACTTCAGAGACTGTGCGAACAGAGGTGCAGCGCCCCCACTGCCGCAGGGCCGAGGGGTACCCGGTACCGGGCCTCTGAGTCTCTGCTCTGGGGTTGTCACAGTGGCTAGGCCCTGGTCCGTGACCCTGCCGAAGGGCACACAGTATCAGATAGATGTGGATGGTGGTGGTGGTGCGGTGCAGTAAATAACGAAGACACCAGGTTGCAGTCTCTTTACCTCTTTACTGAAGATCTCTGGGTCCTCAGTCCGGAATACGGTTCACCAGGCTACGCAAGTCCGGCCGGTCCAATGGCACCTCCAGAGTTCTCTTTGCAGGTGGAAATCTGTGCCTTCCTGCTTGCGCTATGTGTTGTGGTCCTCCCCTGCTGGGCTTACGGGATAGTACCCCACAACTGTTGTGTCTGTTTCTGATGTTCCCTCACAACTCGTTCGGATGATGTTCTTCTCCCCCGTCCCTCCCTGATGTTCTGGTTAGGACGGCACCCGTATGACGAGTAGGCTCGGAGCTCTTCCGAGACCCTAGAGTCGCCCCTCTCCTAGTGCGCCCCCCATGTCTTCATAGGTGATGTATGTGAGACAGCCCACCTGAGACTGACTGTCCTGCCGTTGGTTTGAAGTATTGCTTGAAGCTAGATTTATAAATACTTCCTCGGCGTTCCGGCCGCCGGTTGTGCGCCTCAGTAGGATGTTGCCTCGGTCTTACAGCACGACTCCTACTGGTATTTCTCCTCTTGCTTTGATCTCGTTTCTCACTCAGCACAATATAGAGCAGGTGGATAGTTACAAATATTTGGGGGTCCATTTGGATAGCAAACTGGACTGGAGATGCCACTCAGAGACTGTCTACAAGAAGGGGATGAGCAGACTGTATTTCCTAAGGAAACTGAGGTCTTTTAATGTGTGCAGCAAAATGATAGAAATGTTCTACCAGTCTGTGGTGGCAAGTGCCATCTTTTTTGCAATCATATGCTGGGGTAGTAGTGTGCGGGCCTCTGATGCTAATAAGCTGAATAAGCTTATCAAAAAGGCAAGCTCTGCTGTGGGCTGCAATCTGGACTCTCTTGAGGAGGTAGTGGAGACAAGAACTCTGAAAAAGTGTATGGCAATCATGAACAATAATGCACATCCACTATATGAGCTGTTGTGGATTCTGTTTTTGGGCTCCCTCTGGTGGTTACGGCTGGTACTGGGTGACTTTGGTGGGTTGCGGTCTCTGCTTTCCACCTGTCCATCAGAGGCTGGGTGTTTCCTATTTAACCTGGCTTTTCTGTCATTCCCTTGCCGGCTATCAATGTACTCAGATGTGCTCAGTTTGGTTCCTGACTACCTGCTCCCAGATCTCTCAGGATAAGCTAAGTTCTGTTTTTTAGTTGTTTGGTTTTTTGTCCAGCTTGCTAATTATGACTCTATGCTAGCTGGTAGCTCTAGTGGGCTGAGGTTCTCCCCATGTGCCATGAGTTGGCACATGGGTTCTTGTAATCTCAGGATGGTTTTTGATTAGGGTTTTTTGCTGACCGCTCAGACCCCTTTTGTATCATTCTGCTTTCTAGTTATAGCGGGCCTCATTTTGCTAAATCTATTTTCATCTCTATGTGCGTGCCTTCCTCTCATTTCACCGTCAATACATGTGGGGGGCAACTATACCTTTTGGGGTTCATTCCTCTGGAGGCAAGCTAGGTCTTTATTTCCTCTGCAGTGCTAGTTAGCTCTTAGGCTGGCGCGTGGCGTCTAGAATCAACGTAGGCACGCTCACTGGCTATTTCTAGTTGTGTTTGTCAGGAGTAGGGCAGCGGTCAGCCCAGGTTCCATCACCCTAGAGCTCGTCCGTTATTTATGTTATTTTGCTTGTCCAGTGCGATCCCCAGCCATTGGGATCCATGAGAATGAGCTATTCATGAGACAGAAGAGCACCTTCAGTAACCGGCTAATACTTGTGAGGTGTAAGAAGGAAAAATATAGGAAATCGTTTGTGCCAACTGCTATGGGGATGTACAACAATAACATTAGGGTTAAATCATCAAGGTGAATGTCTGCTTTATTCCTTCTACTTTTCAGTTTACCTGCGGTGTATGTCCTATTCTAATGTATAATGTCCTTCTGTCAACAAACTGTCATGTCAATTAAGTAATTCATTTTATGATTCTTATGATGTAAGTTGTGCTGCTGTGATACCATAATTTCCCACGGGATCAATAAAGTGTATCGTATCGTATCGTATCGTATCGTATATCTCGCTTCTAATCCTTTCTTAGGGCACCGCCGCTATGCTGAGCAGGCACGGTCCCGTGACGTTCTTTCTTGTAGCCAGGCCTCTGTCAGGGTCCCAAACCTGACAGGGACCCTACCGAATCTTCCCCCACAACACCCTCTGCCACAAGGTGTTGCCTGGTTCCAACCCAGTCATCTTTCTGTCTCACTTCCTGCCTGACCCCCAGTTTACCCACAGTGGTGAGGAGTGGCCTAATAAATAGCACCCTTAGCTCCCCCTGGAGGCCCGACTGTGAAATGTATTGGTGTATGTGATACCTCGTCAGATGAACTCCTTCAGTGCCATCAGACGTACCATAGCCCCCCTTAGCGGCAGAGCCACAGTACTGCAACGACCAGGACTCTGGGGCGCTGCACTCCCCCCGGTTAAATCCAGTACTCCGGGACTGGGAAGAAAACAACAATACAGGTTAGCAAAAAGACATACAATTTTTGTGAGTGCAATAACAGTAAGCATATTTAAACAGGCTTCCCTTTATGGGAGGTGAGGGCACTTGAACGTTACAAAACATGGTTAAATATTATAGCAACATGCTATAACTAACTTTCCTTTACCCAACCGGGTATTCTACTAAGTGCAACATTGTTGAACAATAATTTAACATTGCCTTTAAGGATGTACACTCTAAATCCACTAAAGACCTTCTTATAACACATTATAAGGCAATTAACTTCGTACTCCTTCTTTAAATCTGCAAGACCGCCTGTCCTAGATGCTCCAGACCTACTGCCTCTCCTTTCTTTACAGGACCGCCCCTTTCAGCCCGGGCCTACTGTCTTTCCACTACTATACACAGAATAGAACATAACATTTACTTTCAGTTTGAAATCACTGAGCCATCCCTACATGACTCCTAAGAGGACTCACTGATTAACCCCGTACGGGTTCACTTTCTGTCCTCATTTTTCTTTCAACATTATTGAAAATTTCTTACAATTAACTAGTTAGTTACATTTAACTCTTACATATCAGCATTATTACTTTCTCTTTTCAAGACATTATTGCCACCCAACTGTCTTAAGGCAATACGGTTCATCAGCGCAATACGTGAACATCCCCTTTAAGAGGGGATCAAGTCTCTATGAGGTAGCACATCTTCTCAAGCTACCAGTCCGTACTCAGCAAAGACTCCGGTGCGGTATCTTCGCAAAGAGTCCTTCTTTAAGTAAAACCAGTAGGGAGCACCTTTAAGAAGGTGCAAACTATTTACAAACAGTTCGTATCATGCACTGTTCATGATTCCAGCAGTTCTTGATAATGGAACAAAAAGGTAGAAAAACAAAACCAAACAACAGAAACAATAGGGATCCCGGGTCAACAAAGGGATCCCTTTAAGAGTTAACCCTGGACGGGTTTAGCAGCAACATAACAAGAAACAAACAGTTAGAAGGACTATGTACATTTTCAGAGTTTTAAGATCTTACTCTTTTGATGCCGAAGGTGGTTTTCTTCCGGGCCTCACCAGACCAACGGGTCGCGCTGCCGATCCAAGGAGCGGTTCCTGTCCCAGCAATGACAGGATCCCTCGCCGTGATGCTCTTCTCACTGATGGGCCGGCACGCCCCCAAGGTACGTGGTGAGTCCGGGTTCCCCGCTGCTCCGCAGGGACAGGTTCCATTGCCTTTTCGGCAGGAGGTTCATCTTCGGATGTTTCAGCGGCGGCCTGGAGTGCGACGCACCGCTGGACGCCCCGAGCTATCCAGCCAGCTTCACCTGTTTCCCTCCTCCACCTGGTGTAGGTTACAGCGTCACCTGGCTCCAGGTCGCGAGCGAACCTTCCTCCGCAGGGCTCTACCTCCTCCCGGTCTACACGGATCTGTAGCGGCTCCCCAATCTCCTGTATAACTCCCCTTCCGTGTCGGGAGTTAAATGACACCACTACACCCCAGTGTGATGGCGGGGTTTCTTCCACACTGGTCAAATCAATCTGAGCTGCAGGCTGGGGCCGGCTCCGCCACGCCATCATCAAGTGCCGCAGGTGTTCGGCCTCCAGCAAGATCCTCATGCCCTGTGTTTGCAGCGTACCTTCAGCCGCGGCCGGGTTGGGAGGAGCCGGGGACACCGGAGATAGACGGACCTCCTTGGGCTGGCCCAGCCTAGCGAGCACGCGGGCATCAGCCTCCAAGCGACGTGCTATTTGTCGGGCCTCGGCTGCGGCCACACACTCCTCGGACATCTGCCAGTTGGGTCGACCCATCGGTGGTTCCGTGAGGGCCAGTCCCCACAACGATGGCATCTCCGAGGCTGTGTCCGGTGATGCGGCTCCATGCCGAGTCAGGTCATCCCCACGCGGTGCTCCCGGCATCGCCATCTTTATCTCCTCTCCTGTGTCCTCTTCCCGCGGTCTCTTTCGTGGGCGGCCCCGTCTCCATGGTCTCCACCCTCCAAACAGGATCAGGAGGCGGACCTCGGCTGTTGACGGACACGTCCTCAGGACACAGAAATATTTAGACTGGGCGGCCATTGCCGTTCGCGCTCTCCAGCTTGTCCACGCCTACTCCATGCCCCTCTTCTTCTCCTGCGCTCTCCTCAGCGCTGTAATGGCGGCGGATTTTGGCGGTAAATGGCGCAGCACAGTCTTTGCAATAAAGTACAGTCCAAGCACAGTAAATCACAGTTCCAAGGCACACATGACCTGATTCTTCAGGCTTAAGTAGATCCTGTTCGTGACGCCAAGTTTGCAGCGCCCCCACTGCCGCAGGGCCGAGGGGTACCCGGTACCGGGCCTCTGAGTCTCTGCTCTGGGGTTGTCACGGTGGCTAGGCCCTGGTCCGTGACCCTGCCGAAGGGCGCACAGTATCAGATAGATGTGGATGGTGGTGGTGGTGCGGTGCAGTAAATAACGAAGACACCAGGTTGCAGTCTCTTTACCTCTTTACTGAAGATCTCTGGGTCCTCAGTCCGGAATACGGTTCACCAGGCTACGCAAGTCCGGCCGGTCCAATGGCACCTCCAGAGTTCTCTTTGCAGGTGGAAATCTGTGCCTTCCTGCTAGCGCTATGTATTGTGGTCCTCCCCTGCTGGGCTTACGGGATAGTACCCCACAACTGTTGTGTCTGTTTCTGATGTTCCCTCACAACTCGTTCGGATGATGTTCTTCTCCCCCGTCCCTCCCTGATGTTCTGGTTAGGACGGCACCCGTATGACGAGTAGGCTCGGAGCTCTTCCGGGAACCTAGAGTCGCCCCTCTCCTAGTGCGCCCCCCATGTCTTCATAGGTGATGTATGTGAGACAGCCCGCCTGAGACTGACTGTCCTGCCATTGGTTTGAAGTATTGCTTGAAGCTAGATTTATAAATACTTCCTCGGCGTTCCGGCCGCCGGTTGTGCGCCTCAGTAGGATGTTGCCTCGGTCTTACAGCACGACTCCTACTGGTATTTCTCCTCTTGCTTTGATCTCGTTTCTCACTCAGCACAATACATCTCGCTTCTAATCCTTTCTTAGGGCACCGCCGCTATGCTGAGCAGGCACGGTCCCGTAACGTTCTTTCTTGTAGCCAGGCCTCTGTCAGGGTCCCAAACCTGACAGGGACCCTACCGAATCTTCCCCCACAACACCCTCTGCCACAAGGTGTTGCCTGGTTCCAACCCAGTCAGCTTTCTGTCTCACTTCCTGCCTGACCCCCAGTTTACCCACAGTGGTGAGGAGTGGCCTAATAAATAGCACCCTTAGCTCCCCCTGGAGGCCCGACTGTGAAATGTATTGGTGTATGTGATACCTGGTCAGATGAACTCCTTCAGTGCCATCAGACGTACCATAGCCCCCCTTAGCGGCGGAGCCACAGTACTGCAACGACCAGGACTCTGGGGCGCTGCAGAGGCGTGCTGTTATGTATTTGTGGGAGGATACACATACATGGGTAGGCAGTTGGATGGCAGACATGGAGTTGTCAGGTGTGCAGTGGTCGAAGCTGCAAGACCTGTGTCAAGTCCTTCAGTGTTTTAAGGAATGCACACAGCTGGTTAGTGCTGACAATGCCATAATAAGCATGAGCATCCCCCTAATGCGTCTGATGATGCAAAGTTTGACGCACATAAAGGAGCAGGCGTCTGCAGCCGAGGACGAGGGAAGCCTAGATGACAGTCAGCCATTGTCTGCTCAGGGAAGTCAACAGGACGAGGTGGCGGGCGAAGAGGAGGAGGACGAGGAGGATGATGGGGATGAGTATTTTTTGGATGAGGAAGCTTCTCAGGGGGCAACAGAAACTGCTGGCGTTGCAAGGCCGGGTTCTGTTTTTTTTGAGGGAGACAAGTGATATTGATTTGCCCGAAAGTGCTCCTCAACCCAGCACATGCACAGATTTGACAACTGGAACATTGGCACACATGGCAGATTATGCCTTGCGTATCCTCAAAAGGGACCCACGCATTATAAAAATGATGACCGATGACGATTACTGGTTGGCCTGCCTCCTTGATCCTCTCTATAAAGGCAAATTGCAAAATATCATGCCACATGAGAACCTCGAACAAATATTGGCAACCAAACAAGCTACTCTTGTAGACCGTTTGATTCAGGCATTCCCAGCACACAGCGCCGGTGATGGTTCTCACATGAGCTGCAGGGGGCAACAGGGCAGAGGTGTTAGAGGTGCACAAATCAGAAGTGGCGTTGGACAGAGGGGTTTTCTGACCAGGTTGTGGAGTGATTTCGCAATGACCGCAGACACGACAGGTACTGCAGCATCACTTCAAAGTGACAGGAGACAACATTTGTCCAGTATGGTTACTAACTATTTTTCCTCCATTATCGATGTTCTCCCTCAACCGTTATTCCCCTTTGATTACTGGGCATTAGTGTTGAGCATTCCGATACCGCAAGTATCGGGTATCGGCCGATACTTGCGGTATCGGAATTTCGATACCGAGATCCGATACTTTTGTGGTATCGGGAATCGGAGTCGGAAGTTCCCAGTGTATGGTTCCCAGGGTCTGAAGGAGAGGAAACTCTCCTTCAGTCCCTGGGATCCATATCCATGTAAAAAATAAAGAATTAAAATAAAAAATATTGATATATTCACCTCTCCGGAGGCCCCTGGACATCACCGCTGGTAACCGGCAGCCTGCTTTGCTTAAAATGAGCGCGTTTAGGGCCTTCCATGACGTCACGGCTTCTGATTGGTTGCGTGCGCTCATGTGACCGCCACGCGACCAATCACAAGCCGTGACGTAATTCTCAGGTCCTAAATTCCTAGAATTCGGAATTTAGGACCTGAGAATGGCGTCACGGCTTGTGATTGGTCGCGTGGCGGTCACATGAGCGCACGCAACCAATCAGAAGCCGTGACGTCATGGAAGGCCCTAAACGCGCTCATTTTAAGCAAAGAAGGCTGCCGGTTACCAGCGGTGATGTCCAGGGGCCTCCGGAGAGGTGAGTATATCAATATTTTTTATTTTAATTCTTTATTTTACACAGTAATATGGATCCCAGGGCCTGAAGGAGAGTTTCCTCTCCTTCAGACCCTGGGAACCATCAGGATACCTTCCGATACTTGGTGTCCCATTGACTTGTATTGGTATCGGGTATCGGTATCGGCGATATCCAATACTTTTCGGGTATCGGCCGATACTATCCGATACCGATACTTTCAAGTATCGGACGGTATCGCTCAACACTACTGGGCATCCAAAATAGACACCTGGCCTGAATTGGCCGAATATGCATTGCAGGAGCTTGCTTGCCCTGCAGCTAGTGTGCTATCAGAAAGAGTATTCAGTGCTGCTGGTTCAATACTGACCGAAAAAAGGACTCGTCTGGCAACCCAAAATGTTGATGATCTAACCTTCATTAACCCCTTCATGACCTCGCCGTTTTTTGCAATTCTGACCAGTGTCCCTTTATGAGGTAATAACTCAGGAACGCTTCAACGGATCCTAGCGATTCTGAGATTGTTTTTTCGTGACATATTGGGCTTCATGTTAGTGGTAAATTTAGGTCGATAATTTCTGAGTTTATTTGTGAAAAAAACGGAAATTTGGCAAAAATTTTGAAAATTTCGCAATTTTCACATTTTGAATTTTTATTCTGTTAAACCAGAGAGTTATGTGACACAAAATAGTTAATAAATAACATTTCCCACATGTCTACTTTACATCAGCACAATTTTGGAAACAAATTTTTTTTTTGCTAGGAAGTTATAAGGGTTAAAATTTGACCAGTGATTTCCCATTTTTACAACAAAATTTACAAAACCATTTTTTTTAGGGACCACCTCACATTTGAAGTCAGTTTGAGGGTTCTATATGGCTGAAAATACCCAAAAGTGACACCATTCTAAAAACTGCACCCCTCAAGGTGCTCAAAACCACATTCAAGAAGTTTATTAACCCTTCAGGTGTTTCACAGCAGCAGAAGCAACATGGAAGTAAAAAATGAACATTTAACTTTTTAGTCACAAAAATGATATTTTAGCGAAATTTTTTTTATTTTCTCAAGGGTAAAAGGAGAAACTGGACCACGGACGTTGTTGTCCAATTTGTCCTGAGTACGCTGATACCTCATAGTGGGGGTAAACCACTGTTTGGGCGCACGGCAGGGCTCGGAAGGGAAGGAGCGCCATTTGACTTTTTCAATGAAAAATTGGCTCCAATCTTTAGCGGACACCATGTCGCGTTTGGAGAGCCCCCGTGTGCCTAAACATTGGAGCTCCCCCACAAGTGACCCCATTTTGGAAACTAGACCCCCCAAGGAACTTATCTAGAAGCATAGTGAGCACTTTAAACCCACAGGTGCTTCACAAATTGATCCGTAAAAATGAAAAAGTACTTTTTTTTCACAAAAAAATTATTTTAGCCTCAATTTTTTCATTTTCACATGGGCAACAGGATAAAATGGATCCTAAATTTTGTTGGGCAATTTCTCCTGAGTACACCAATACCTCACATGTGGGGGTAAACCACTGTTTGGGCACATGGTAAGGCTCGGAAGGGAAGGAGCGCCATTTGACTTTTTGAATGAAAAATTATCTCCATCGTTAGCGGACACCATGTCGCGTTTGGAAAGCCCCTGTGTGCCTAAACATTGGAGCTCCTCCACAAGTAACCCCATTTTGGAAACTAGACCCCCCAAGGAACTCATCTAGAGACATAGTGAGCACTTTAAACCCCCAGGTGCTTCACAAATTGATCCGCAAAAATGAAAAAGTACTTTTTTTTCACACAAAATTTCTTTTAGCCTCAATTCTTTCATTTTCACATGGGCAACAGGATAAAATGGATCCTAAAATTTGTTGGGCAATTTCTCCTGAGTATGCCGATACCTCATATGTGGGGGTAAACCACTGTTTGGGCGCACGGCAGGGCTCGGAAGGGAAGGCACGCCATTTGGCTTTTTGAATGGAAAATTAGCTCCAATCATTAGCGGACACCATGTCGCGTTTAGAGAGCCCCTGTGTGCCTAAACATTGGAGCTCCCGCACAAGTGACCCCATTTTGGAAACTAGACCTCCCAAGGAACTAATCTAGATGTGTGGTGAGCACTTTGAACCCCCAAGTGCTTCACAGAAGTTTATAACGCAGAGCCATGAAAATAAAAAATAATTTTTCTTTTCTCAAAAATGATTTTTTAGCCCACAATTTTTTATTTTCCCAAGGGTAATAGGAGAAATTGGACCCCAAAAGTTGTTTTCCAGTTTCTCCTGAGTACGATGATACCCCATATGTGGGGGTAAACCACTGTTTTGGCACACGTCGGGGTTCGGAAGGGAAGTAGTGACGTTTTGAAATGCAGACTTTGATGGAATGCTCTGCGGGCGTCAGGTTGCGTTTGCAGAGCCCCTGATGTGCCTAAACAGTAGGAACTCCCCACAATTGACTCCATTTTGGAAACTAGACCCCCAAGGGAACTTATCTAGATGTGTAGTGAGCACTTTGAACCCCCAAGTGCTTCACAGAAGTTTATAACGCAGAGCCGTGAAAATAAAAAATGTGTTTCCTTTCCTCAAAAATATTTTTTTAGCCCAGAATTTTTTATTTTTGCAAGAGTAACAGGAGAAATTGGACCCCAAAAGTTGTTGTCCAGTTTCTCCTGAGTACGCTGATACCCCATATGTGGGGGTAAACCACTGTTTGGGTACATGCCGGGGCTCGGAAGGGAAGTGGTGACGTTTTGGAATGCAGACTTTGATGGAATGGTCTGCGGGCATCATGTTACGTTTGCAGAGCCCCTGATATGCCTAAACAGTAGAAACCCCCCACAAGTTACCCCATTTTGGAAACTAGACCCCCCAAGGAACTTATCTAGATGTGTGGTGAGCACGTTCAACCCCCAAGTGCTTCACAGAAGTTTACAACGCAGAGCCGTGAAAATAAAAAATCATTTTTCTTTCCTCAAAAAAGATGTTTTAGCAAGCAATTTTTTATTTTCACAAGGGTAACAGGAGAATTTGGACCCCAACAGTTGTTGCCCAGTTTGTCCTGAGTACGCTGGTACCCCAAATGTGGGGGTAAACCACTGTTTGGGTGCACGTCGGGGCTTGGAAGGGCGGGAGCACCATTTGACTTTTTGAACGCAAGATTGGCTGGAATCAATGGTGGCGCCATGTTGCGTTTGGAGACCCCTGATGTGCCTAAACAGTGGAAACCCCTCAATTCTAACTTCAACACTAACCCCAACACACCCCTAATCCTAATCCCAACTGTAGCCATAACCCTAATCACAACCCTAACCCCAACACACCCCTAACCACAACCCTAACCGCAACACAACCGTAACCCTAATTCCAACCCTAATCCTAACCCTAATCCCAACCGTAACCCTAATCCCAACCCTAACCACAACTGTAACCCCAACACACCCCTAACCCTATCCGTAACCCTAACCACAAGCCTATTCTTAACCCTATTTCCAACCCTAGCCCTAATTCCAACCCTAACCCTAAGGGTATGTGCCCACGTTGCGGATTCGTGTGAGATTTTTCCGCACGATTTTTGAAAAATCTGCAGGTAAAAGGCACTGCGTTTTGCCTGCGGATTTACAGCAGATTTCCAGTGTTTTTTTTGTGCGGATTTCACCTGCGGATTCCTATTGAGGAACAGGTGCAAAACGTTGCGGAATCCGCACAAAGAATTGACATGCTGCGGAAAATACAATGCAGCGTTTCTGCACGGAATTTTCCGCACCATGGGCACAGCAGATTTGGTTTTCCTTAGGTGTACATGGTACTGTAAACCTGATGGAAAACTGCTTCGAATTCGCAGCGGCCAATCCGCTGCGGATCCGCGGCCAATCCGCTGCCAATCCGCTGTGGATCCGCGGCCAATCCGCTGCAGATCCGCTGCGGATCCGCGGCCAATCCGCTGCCAATCCGCTGCAGATCCGCGGCCAATCCGCTGCGGATCCACTGCGGATCCGCTGCGGATCCGCGGCCGATCCGCTGCCGATCCGCTGCAGATCCGCGGCCAATCCGCTGCAGATCCGCAGCCAATCCGCTGCGGATCCGCTGCGGATCCGCGGCCGATCCGCTGCGGATCCGCGGCCGATCCGCGGCCAATCCGCTGCAGATCCGCGGCCAATCCGCTGCGGATCCGCGGCCAATCCGCTGCGGATCCGCGGCCGATCCGCTGCGGATCCGCGGCCGATCCGCTGCGGATCCGCGGCTGATCCGCTCTGTGTGCACATGCCATAACCCTACCCCTAACCCTAACCCTACCCGTAACCCTAACCCTACCCCTAACCCTACTCCTAGTTCTAACCCTAACCCTAGTGGAAAAAGAAAAAAAAAATATTTTTTTTATTTTATTATTGTCCCTACCTATGGGGGTGATAAAGGGGGGGTTTATTTATTATTTTTTTATTTTGATCGCTGTGGTAGAACCTACCACAGCGATCAAAATGTACCTGTAACGAATCTGCCAGCCTGCAGATTCGGCGGGCGTACTGAGCATGCGCCCGCCATCTTGGAAGATGGCGGCGCCCAGGGAGAAGACGGACCAACTTCGGGAGGATCGGTAAGTATGAGGGGGTGGTGGGGGGGTGGATCGGAGCACAGGGGGGGGGATCGGAGGACGGGGGGAGCGGACAGGAGCACGGGGGAGCGGGCAGGAGGACGGGGGAGCGAACAGGAGGACGGAGAGGACCGGGCCACATAACGGACGACTGGGGAGGAGATCGGGGGCGGTGGGGGGGGGCCAGTACATGATTTCCAGCCATGGCAGATGCTATTGCAGCATCGGCCATGGCTGGATTGCAATATTTCACCATTTTCATAGGTGAAATATTGCAAATTGCTCTGATTGGCTGTTGCACTTTCAACAGCCAATCAGAGCGATCGTAGCCACGTGGGGGCAAAGCCACCCCCCCTAGGCTGAAGTACAACTCCCCCTCTCCCTGCAGATCGGGTAAAATAGGAATTAACCCTTTCACCCGATCTGCAGGGATGCGATCATTCCATGACGCCGCATAGGCGTCATGGGTCGGGAAGGGGTTAAAATGAACCACTCATGGATTTCTAATTATTTTGCCCCACCTTTCCCGGCTGACACCTAGCTTTCCTGAAAAAAGTTCTTGCTTTGGGACTGGTGTTACTGACTGTTCCAATCTCTAAATTTGCAGCTGCTGTTTGTACAGCATATGACATGTTTACACCTCCCTAAATGGCCTAACTCCCCCCACGGGGCCGTGGTCTCGCCACTTGGCGCAAGCACCCGTCAGAGTGCCGTTTGTCTGAAGAGGTGGGTGTGCCCACTTTTGGTCGATGGCACTGCCAATGGGTCCCTCATAGTACAATGAAGTGTCTCTGGTGGTGGTGGCGCGCACCCAACCTCAGACACACCGTTGTAACATGAGGGGCCCTGGGTCTGTACTGCCGGCCACGAGAGAGTGCCCCCCCAGCTCAAACAGTGCTCTACCACTTGCAAAATTATCTCTCGCTGCTCCACCACTGTTTAGTCTATGCGCTGAAATCCATCAATGCCTGGCACTGACAATAAAAATTTGTTGACATGTATGATGCTATTTAAAATAGGCAGGGGCCCTGTCCTACTTTTACAACAGTAAATACTTTGCGCCAAATTACAATGTCTGAAAGTCAGCATAGGAGCCCAACCCTGTACCGAAGTATGCCCCCCCTTTTTTCTTTTTTTTTGGGCGAGACATTGACATCTATTTAGTTTTTTGGAGTACTTACTATCTGCGGTCCCTCCTTCGAATTGTCCTCCGCTGAGCACACCAATGCTGCCTGTGTACCCCTGCCACGTAAAGGAAGCTGCATAGAGCCTATTTTCTTATTTTAGGCCTACTAAGTCTGTCTGCGGTCCCTCCTTCGAATTGTCCTCCGCTGAGCACACCAATGCTGCCTGGGTACCCCTGCCACGTAAAGGAAGCTGCATAGAGCCTATTTTCTTATTTTAGGCCTACCAAGTCTGTCTGCTGTCCCTCCTTCGAATTGTCCTCCGCTGAGCACACCAATGCTGCTTGTGTACCCCTGCCACATAATGGAAGCTGCATAGAGCCTATTTTTTTATTTTAGGACTACTAAGTCTGTCTGCGGTCCCTCCTTCGAATTGTACTCCGCTGAGCACACCAATGCTGCCTGGGTACCCCTGCTGTTGTGAACTCTATTTTTGGGCTCCCTCTAGTGGTCACAAGCGGTACTGTGTAGTGTTGTCTTTCTGCAGGTTGCAGCATCAGCTGGTTCGTTATCCTGGTTGGTTTCCTATTTAGCTCACCTGGATACTCAGTTCCTTGCCTGCTATCAATGTATTCAGTGCTCTTCAGATTCCTTGTGTCTACCTTGCTCCCAGTCTCTCCAAGACAAGCTAAGTTTTTGTTTGATCATTTTTTGATTATCAGCGTTCATTATGTTTTTAGTCCAGCTCGCTAAAACGTGATTTCCTCGCTTGCTGGTTGCTCTAGGGGACCGAATTTCTCCCCCCACACCGTTAGTTGGTGTGGGGGTTCTTGAAATCTCAGAGTGGATATTTTGTAAGGGTTTTTTACTGACCGCATAGATTCCCTTTTCTATTTTCTGCTAACTAGTATTAGTGGGCCTCATTTGCTGAATCTGCTTTCACCCCTGTGTATGTGCCTTCCTCTTACTTCACCGTTATTATTTGTTGGGGGCTTCTATATCTATGGGGATTATTTCTCTGGAGGCAAGAGAGGTCTTTCTTTCTCTCTAGGGGTAGTTAGTTCCTCAGGCTGGCTCGAGACGTCTAGGATTTTTAGGCACGTTCACCGGCTACTTCTAGTGTGTTTGGATAGGTTCAGATTTGCGGTCAGTCCAGTTTGCCACCTCCCTAGAGCTTGTCCTATGTTTGTTACTTAGCTGGAGTAATTTTGTGATCCTCAACCACTAAGGATCATAACAGTATAGCAGGCCAAAAAGTGTTTAATGCATCGCAGAAGTGGGATAAAAAGAAGACCTGAGTACATTTTTTTTTTTTCCTCCCGCTTTTCCTTTGCTGCAGTCTGTTTAGCTTCTTTCATCCCCTTGAACTCTGGGTAGTTTCGAGCTCAGCTGCAGACATGAATGTTCAGACTCTGACTTCTAGTGTGGATCATCTTACTGCACGGGTGCAAAGTATTCAGGATTTTGTTATTCATAGCCCTATGTCAGAACCAAAGATACCCATTCCTGAATTGTTTTCTGGAGATAGATCTAGGTTTCTAAATTTTAAGAATAATTGTAAGTTATTTCTATCTCTGAGACCTCGTTCCTCTGGTGATTCCGCTCAGCAAGTTAAAATTGTTATCTCCTTGTTGCGTGGCGACCCTCAAGATTGGGCCTTCTCTCTGGCGCCAGGAGATCCTGCATTGCTTAATGTAGATGCATTTTTTATGGCTCTCGGACTGCTTTATGAGGAGCCTAATCTTGAGAATCAGGCAGAAAAAGCGTTGCTGGCTATCTCTCAAGGTCAGGATGAAGCAGAGGTGTATTGTCAAAAATTTCGGAAATGGTCGGTGCTTACTCAATGGAATGAGTGTGCCCTGGCTGCAAATTTCAGAGAAGGTCTTTCTGAGGCCGTTAAGAATGTTATGGTGGGGTTTCCCACCCCTACAAGTCAGAGTGATTCTATGGCTTTAGCCATTCAGGTTGATCGGCGTTTGCGGGAGCGCAAATCTGCTCATCCTTTGGCGGTATTTTCTGGACAGAGACCTGAGTCTATGCAATGTGACCGAACTCTGACCAGAATTGAGCGACAAAGTCATAGACGTCAAAATGGGTTGTGCTTTTACTGTGGTGATTCTACTCATGTTATCTCAGCATGCTCTAAACGCTTAAAAAAATCGCTAAACCTGTCACCATTGATACTATACAGCCTAAATTTATTTTGTCTGTTACTTTGATTTGTTCTTTGTCGTCCTACCCAGTTATGGCTTTTGTGGATTCGGGTGCTGCCCTGAATCTGATGGATTTGTCGTTTGCCAGGCGCTGTGGTTTTGTCCTGGAGCCTTTGGAATTTCCTATTCCTCTGAGGGGTATTGATGCTACGCCATTGGCTGAGAATAAGCCTCAGTATTGGACGCAAATGACCATGTGCATGACTCCCGTACATCAGGAGGTGATTCGCTTTCTTGTTCTGCATAATTTGCATGATGTTGTCGTTTTGGGTCTGCCATGGCTGCAAGCTCATAATCCAGTTTTAGATTGGAAAGCTATGTCTGTGTCAAGTTGGGGTTGTCAGGGAATTCATGGCGATACTCCGTTGGTGTCTATTGCTTCTTCCACTCCTTCTGAGGTCCCTGAGTTTTTGTCTGACTACCAGGATGTATTTGATGAGCCCAGGTCCAGTGCCCTGCCCCCTCATAGGGATTGTGACTGTGCTATAAATTTAATTACTTCCTTTTTTGGAAGTGCATCTGAACAGCAAGGTGGATTGCTGTTGAGGGGAGATAGAGAGAAAAAAAAAAAATCTATAAATCTTCAGCACAGCGAGTGTGAGCGAGCTGAGTGTGACCTGAGCGTAAGTGTGAACGGCGGTAAGTGTGTGACTTGTGATTCAGTGAGGAGGTATTTGGAAGGCCTTTAACAAATACCTGTGTGAATTGGAGTGAGTTGCTGAATTGGGAGTAGCTGTATTCATAAGGAGTTAACTTAGGGTGGGGGCTCATAATTAAGGGGATATAAGGGGCAGCTGTTTGGGGCTCAAGTCCTTTTTGGAAGTGCATCTGAACAGCAAGGTGGATTGCTGTTGAGGGGAGATAGAGAGAAAAAAAAAAAAATCTATAAATCTTCAGCACAGCGAGTGTGAGCGAGCTGAGTGTGACCTGAGCGTAAGTGTGAACGGCGGTAAGTGTGTGACTTGTGATTCAGTGACTTTGGAATCAGGGAGTTTCCAAGGGAGGAATTGCTTCTGTTTTTTTTTGTTTGGTTTTTTTTTTTTTTTTTTTTTTTGGGTTTAATTAATACTTTGTATTTATTTTTAATTAACGTTTCTGTGTGCTGCAATCCCCATTAGGAAATGTGCTCCACAATTGTTAATGCCATCCAGTGCACATCTTGCCACATGTATGCAGTCCTTGACCAGCCGGTCGAGGGTGCATACTGCTGTGCGAGATGTGAGCACATTGTGCATTTGGAAACCCAGATACTGGATCTAAATGTGCAGCTGGCAACACTGAGATCCATAGACAATATGGAGAGGAGTCTTCTGCTCACAGAGCAGACGCTCAATGGGATAGATGAGGAGGGGGATGGTAGGATGGAGCTGCAGGACAGTGTGGCAGTTAGCTGGGTGACAGATAGAAGGCGGGGTAGAGGGAAGAGTGCCAGGGAGGCTAGTCCTGATCTGGCACACCCCAATAAGTTTGCTAAGTTGGCAGATGAGGGGGGTGCCAGTACAGGGGTAGCACTGCTGCAGCCAGGCATGTCCTCTGAAAGCCGGAGGAGTGACTGCTCCAGTAAGGGGGGAAATAGGAGAGCAGGGCAGGCCAGACAGGTGCTGGTAGTGGGGGACTCAATTATTAGGGGAACAGATAGGGCAATCTGTCACAAAGACAGGGATCGTCGGACGGTGTGCTGCCTACCTGGCGCTCGAGTCCGACACATCGCTGATCGGGTGGACAGATTACTGGGAGGGGCTGGTGAGGACCCAGCGGTCATGGTGCACATTGGCACAAATGACAAAGTTAGAGGTAGGTGGAAGGTCCTTAAAGATGATTTCAGGGAATTAGGCTGCAAGCTGAAAGCAAGGACCTCCAACGTGGTATTTTCCGAAATACTGCCTGTACCACGTGCCACGCCAGAGAGGCAACGGGAGATTAGGGAGGTTAATAAGTGGCTCAAGAATTGGTGTAGGAAGGAGGGGTTTGGGTTCCTGCAGAACTGGGCCGACTTCTCAGTTGGCTACAGGCTCTACGCTAGGGACGGGCTGCACCTCAATGGGGAAGGTGCAGCTGTGCTGGGGGAGAAAATGGTTAGAAGGTTGGAGGAGTGTTTAAACTAGGGAATGGGGGGGAGGGTATTCATTTTATAGGAGGGGAAGATAGTGCAGATAGAGACCTGGGCACAAATAAGGAAGTTGGGGGTAGCGGTGGCATGGGGGGTGGGGTTAGAACAGTTAGCAATTTAAGAAAGAATAGAGGTACAGAGAGTAACATCAAGTGCATGTATACTAATGCCAGAAGCCTCGCCAACAAAATGGATGAATTAGAACTAATGTTGTTGGAGCATAATTATGACATGGTGGGGATATCTGAGACGTGGCTGGATGAGAGCCATGACTGGGCTGTTAACTTGCAGGGCTATAGCCTTTTCAGAAATGACCGTACAGATAAGCGAGGGGGTGGGGTGTGTCTGTATGTAAAATCTTCCTTAAAACCCATCCTGCGTGATAATATAGGTGAATTTAATGAAAATGTAGAGTCCCTGTGGGTGGAGATAAGGGGAGGGGGAAAAAATAATAAATTACTGATAGGGGTTTGTTATAAATCTCCAAAACTAATGGAAGCAATGGAGAATATCCTCGTAAAGCAAATAGATGAAGCTGCGACTCAAGGAGAAGTCATTATTATGGGGGACTTCAACTACCCTGAAATAGATTGGGGAACAGAAACCTGCAGTTCCAGCAAAGGTAATCGGTTTTTGACAACTATGAGAGACAATTACCTTTCACAACTGGTTCAGGACCCAACAAGGAGGGGGGCACTGCTAGACCTAATATTAACCAACAGGCCAGACCGCATATCAAATATAAGGGTTGGGGGTCACTTGGGGAATAGTGATCACAAAATAATAAGTTTTCATGTAACCTTTAATAAGATGGGTAGTAGGGGGGTGACAAGGACACTAAACTTCAGGAGGGCAAATTTCCAACGGATGAGAGAGGATCTTGGTGCAATTAACTGGGACAATATCCTGAGACACAAAAATACACAAAGAAAATGGGAGACATTTATTAGCATCCTGGATAGGACCTGTGCACAGTATATACCGTATGGGAATAAACATACTAGAAATAGGAGGAAACCAATATGGCTAAATAGAGCTGTAAGGGGCGCAATAAGGGACAAAAAGAAAGCATTTAGAGAATTAAAGGAAGTAGGTAGTGAGGAGGCATTAAATAAATACAAAAAATTAAATAAATTCTGTAAAAAGCAAATCAAGGCAGCAAAGATTGAGACAGAGAGACTCATTGCCAGAGAGAGTAAAAATAATCCCAAAATATTCTTTAACTATATAAATAGTAAGAAACTAAAAAATGACAGTGTTGGCCCCCTTAAAAATAGTCTGGGTGAAATGGTGGATGAGGATGAGGAAAAAGCCAATATGCTAAATGACTTTTTTTCATCAGTATTTACAAAAGAAAATCCCATGGCAGACAAAATGACTAGTGATAAAAATTCCCCATTAAATGTCACCTGCTTAACCCAGCAGGAAGTACAGCGGCGTCTAAAAATAACTAAAATTGATAAATCTCCGGGCCCGGATGGGATACACCCCCGAGTACTGCAGGAACTAAGTACAGTCATTGATAGACCATTATTTTTAATCTTTAAAGACTCCATAATAACAGGGTCTGTACCACAGGACTGGCGTATAGCAAATGTGGTGCCAATATTCAAAAAAGGGGCAAAAACTGAACTCGGTAATTATAGGCCAGTAAGCTTAACCTCTACTGTGGGTAAAATCCTGGAGGGCATTCTAAGGGATGCTATGCTGAAGTATCTGAAGAGGAATAACCTCATGACCCAGTATCAGCACGGGTTTACTAGGGACCGTTCATGTCAGACTAATTTGATCAGCTTCTATGAAGAGGTAAGTTCCAGACTGGACCAAGGGAACCCAGTGGACGTAGTATATATGGACTTTTCCAAAGCTTTTGATACGGTGCCACACAAAAGGTTGTTACATAAAATGAGAGTAATGGGGATAGGGGAAAATATGTGTAAGTGGGTTGAGAGCTGGCTCAGGGATAGGAAACAAAGGGTGGTTATTAATGGAGCACACTCGGACTGGGTCACGGTTAGCAGTGGGGTACCACAGGGGTCAGTATTGGGCCCTCTTCTTTTTAACATATTTATTAATGACCTTGTAGGGGGCATTCAGAGTAGAATTTCAATATTTGCAGATGACACTAAACTCTGCAGGGTAATCAATACAGGGGAGGACAATTTTATATTACAGGATGATATATGTAAACTAGAAGCTTGGGCTGATAAATGGCAAATGAGCTTTAATGGGGATAAATGTAAGGTCATGCACTTGGGTAGAAGTAATAAGATGTATAACTATGTGCTTAATTCTAAAACTCTGGGCAAAACCGTCAATGAAAAAGACCTGGGTGTATGGGTGGACGACAAACTCATATTCAGTGGCCAGTGTCAGGCAGCTGCTACAAAGGCAAATAAAATAATGGGATGTATTAAAAGAGGCATAGATGCTCATGAGGAGAACATAATTTTACCTCTATACAAGTCACTAGTTCGACCACACTTAGAATACTGTGCACAGTTCTGGTCTCCAGTGTATAAGAAAGACATAGCTGAACTGGAGCGGGTGCAGAGAAGAGCGACCAAGGTTATTAGAGGACTGGGGGGTCTGCAATACCAAGATAGGTTATTACACTTGGGGCTATTTAGTTTGGAAAAACGAAGACTAAGGGGTGATCTTATTTTAATGTATAAATATATGAGGGGACAGTACAAAGACCTTTCTGGTGATCTTTTTAATCATAGACCTGAGACAGGGACAAGGGGGCATCCTCTACGTCTGGAGGAAAGAAGGTTTAAGCATAATAACAGACGCGAATTCTTTACTGTAAGAGCAGTGAGACTATGGAACTCTCTGCCGTATGATGTTGTAATGAGTGATTCATTAATTAAATTTAAGAGGGGACTGGATACCTTTCTGGAAAAGTATAATGTTACAGGGTATATACACTAGATTCCTTGATAAGGCGTTGATCCAGGGAACTAGTCTGATTGCCGTATGTGGAGTCGGGAAGGAATTTTTTTCCCCATGGTGGAGTTACTCTTTGCCACATGGGGTTTTTTTGCCTTCCCCTGGATCAACATGTTAGGGCATGTTAGGTTAGGCTATGGGTTGAACTAGATGGACTTACAGTCTTCCTTCAACCTTAATAACTATGTAACTATGTAACTATGTAACTAATTCCTGGTAGTAAATTCCCTAAGGGACGACTTTTTAATTTGTCTATACCAGAGCATGCCGCGATGCGGAGTTATATAAAGGAGTCTTTGGAGAAGGGACATATTCGCCCATCCTCTTCCCCTCTTGGTGCAGTATTTTTTTTTGTGGCCAAGAAGGACGGTTCTTTGAGACGTTGTATAGATTATCGTCTTCTGAATAAAATTACAGTCAAATTTCAGTATCCTTTGCCACTATTGTCTGATTTGTTTGCTCGGATTAAGGGTGCCAGTTGGTTCACCAAGATAGATCTCCGTGGTGCGTATAACCTTGTGCGCATTAAGCAGGGAGATGAATGGAAAACAGCATTTAATACGCCCGAAGGCCATTTTGAGTACTTAGTGATGCCTTTTGGACTCTCTAATGCTCCTTCTGTGTTTCAGTCCTTCATGCATGACATCTTCGGAGAATATCTGGATAAATTTATGATTGTTTATCTGGATGACATTTTGGTCTTTTCTGATGATTGGGAGTCCCATGTGAAGCAGGTCAGGATGGTGTTTCAGGTCCTGCGTGCTAATGCTTTATTTGTGAAGGGCTCAAAATGCCTCTTCGGAGTACAGAAGGTCTCCTTTTTGGGTTTTATTTTTTCTCCTTCTACTGTGGAGATGGACCCAGTCAAGGTCCAGGCTATTCATGACTGGACTCAGCCCACGTCTGTTAAGAGTCTTCAGAAGTTCTTGGGTTTTGCTAATTTTTACCGTCGTTTCATCACTAATTTTTCTAACGTGGTTAAACCTTTGACGGATTTGACCAAGAAGGGTTCTGATGTGACTAATTGGTCTCCTGCGGCCGTGGAGGCCTTTCGGGAGCTGAAGCTCCGGTTTTCTTCAGCTCCAGTCTTATGTCAGCCAGATGTCTCTCTCCCCTTCCAGGTCGAGGTTGATGCTTCTGAGATTGGAGCAGGGGCTGTTTTGTCGCAGAGAAGCTCTGAGGGCTCTGTGATGAAGCCATGTGCTTTCTTTTCAAGAAAGTTTTCGCCTGCCGAGCGGAATTATGATGTTGGTAATCGGGAGTTGTTGGCTATGAAGTGGGCATTTGAGGAGTGGCGACATTGGCTCGAAGGAGCTAAACATCGTGTGGTGGTCTTGACTGATCACAAAAATCTGATTTACCTTGAATCTGCCAAGCGCCTGAATCCTAGACAGGCTCGTTGGTCATTGTTTTTCTCCCGTTTCAACTTCGTGGTCTCATACCTGCCTGGTTCGAAGAACGTGAAAGCTGATGCACTTTCTAGGAGTTTTGTGCCTGACTCTCCGGGAGTTTCTGAGCCGGCTGGTATTCTCAGAGAGGGAGTGATTTTGTCTGCCATTTCCCCATTTGTTTGCGACGAGTGCTGCAGAAATTTCAGGCGGATAGACCTGACCGTTGTCCACCAGAGAGACTGTTTGTCCCGGATAGATGGACCAGCAGAGTTATTTCCGAGGTTCATTGTTCGGTGTTGGCGGGTCATCCTGGGATTTTTGGTACCAGAGATTTGGTGGCTAGGTCCTTCTGGTGGCCTTCCTTGTCGCGGGATGTGCGTTCCTTTGTGCAGTCTTGTGGGATTTGTGCTCGGGCTAAGCCTTGCTGTTCTCGTGCCAGCGGTTTGCTTTTGCCTTTGCCTGTTCCGAAAAGGCCTTGGATGCACATTTCCATGGATTTTATTTCGGATCTTCCAGTATCTCAGAAAATGTCTGTCATCTGGGTGGTGTGTGATCGTTTTTCCAAGATGGTCCATTTGGTGCCCTTGCCTAAGTTGCCTTCTTCCTCTGATTTGGTTCCTCTATTTTTTCAGAATGTGGTTCGCTTGCACGGCATTCCTGAAAATATTGTGTCTGATAGAGGATCCCAGTTTGTGTCCAGGTTTTGGCGGACTTTTTGTGCTAAGATGGGCATTGATTTGTCTTTTTCGTCGGCCTTCCATCCTCAGACTAATGGCCAAACCGAGCGAACTAATCAGACGTTGGAAACTTATTTGAGATGTTTTGTTTCTGCTGATCAGGATGATTGGGTGACTTTTTTGCCTTTGGCCGAGTTTGCCCTTAATAATCGGGCTAGTTCTGCTACTTTGATTTCGCCTTTTTTCTGCAATTCTGGTTTCCATCCTCGTTTTTCCTCGGGTCAGGTTGAGCCGTCTGACTGTCCTGGGGTGGATTCTGTGGTGGATAGGTTGCAGCAGATTTGGAACCATGTGGTGGACAATTTGAGGTTGTCACAAGAGAAGGCTCAGCGCTTTGCCAACCGCCGCCGCGGTGTGGGTCCCCGATTTCGCGTTGGGGATTTGGTGTGGCTGTCTTCTCGGTATGTTCCTATGAAGGTCTCCGCTCCTAAATTCAAGCCTCGCTTCATCGGTCCTTATAAGATCTTGGAAATCCTTAACCCGGTGTCTTTTCGTTTGGATCTCCCAGCATCGTTTGACATTCATAATGTGTTCCATAGGTCTTTGTTGCGGAGGTATGTGGTACCTGTGGTTCCTTCTGTTGAGCCTCCTGCTCCGGTGCTGGTCGAGGGCGAATTGGAATACGTGGTGGAGAAGATTTTGGTTTCTCGTATCTCTAGACGGAGGCTTCAGTATTTGGTTAAGTGGAAGGGCTATGGTCAGGAGGATAATTCCTGGGTTGTCGCCTCTGATGTTCATGCGGCCGATTTGGTTCGTGCCTTCCACGCGGCTCATCCTGATCGCCCTGGGGGTCTTGATGAGGGTTCGGTGACCCCTCCTCAAGGGGGGGTACTGTTGTGAACTCTATTTTTGGGCTCCCTCTAGTGGTCACAAGCGGTACTGTGTAGTGTTGTCTTTCTGCAGGTTGCAGCATCAGCTGGTTCGTTATCCTGGTTGGTTTCCTATTTAGCTCACCTGGATACTCAGTTCCTTGCCTGCTATCAATGTATTCAGTGCTCTTCAGATTCCTTGTGTCTACCTTGCTCCCAGTCTCTCCAAGACAAGGTAAGTTTTTGTTTGATCATTTTTTGATTATCAGCGTTCATTATGTTTTTAGTCCAGGTCGCTAAAATGTGATTTCCTCGCTTGCTGGTTGCTCTAGGGGACTGAGTTTCTCCCCCCACACCGTTAGTTGGTGTGGGGGTTCTTGAAATCTCAGAGTGGATATTTTGTAAGGGTTTTTTACTGACCGCATAGATTCCCTTTTCTATTTTCTGCTAACTAGTATTAGTGGGCCTCATTTGCTGAATCTGCTTTCACCCCTGTGTATGTGCCTTCCTCTTACTTCACCGTTTTTATTTGTTGGGGGCTTCTATATCTTTGGGGATTATTTCTCTGGAGGCAAGAGAGGTCTTTCTTTCTCTCTAGGGGTAGTTAGTTCCTCAGGCTGGCTCGAAACGTCTAGGATTTTTAGGCACGTTCACCGGCTACTTCTAGTGTGTTTGGATAGGTTCAGATTTGCGGTCAGTCCAGTTTGCCACCTCCCTAGAGCTTGTCCTATGTTTGTTACTTAGCTGGAGTAATTTTGTGATCCTCAACCACTAAGGATCATAACACCCTGCCACGTAAAGGAAGCTGCATAGAGCCTATTTTCTTATTTTAGGCCTACTAAGTCTGTCTGCAGTCCCTCCTTTGAATTGTCCTCCGCTGAGCACACCAATGCTGCCTGGGTACCCTGCCACGTAAAGGAAGCTGCATAGAGCCTATTTTCTTATTTTAGGCCTACTAAGTCTGTCTGCGGTCCCTCCTTCGAATTGTTCTCCGCTGAGCACACTAATGCTGCCTGTGTACCCCTGCCACATAATGGAAGCTGCATAGAGCCTATTTTCTTATTTTAGGCCTACTAAGTCTGTCTGTGGTCTCTCCTTTGAATTGTCCTCCACTGAGCACACCAATGCTGCCTGTGTACCCCTGCCACATAATGGAAGCTGCATGGAGCCTATTTTCTTATTTTAGGCCTACTAAGTCTGTCTGCGGTCCCTCCTTCGAATTTTCCTCCGCTGAGCACACCAATGCTGCCTGTGTACCCCTGCCACATAATGGAAGCTGCATAGAGCCTATTTTCTTATTTTAGGACTACTAAGTCTGTCTGCGGTCCCTCCTTCGAATTGTCCTCCGCTGAGCACACCAATGCTGCCTGGGTACCCCTGCCACGTAAAGGAACTGCACAGAGCCTATTTTCTTATTTTAGGCCTAATAAGTCTTTCTGCGGTCCCTCCTTCGAATTGTCCTCCGCTGAGCACACCAATGCTGCCTGTGTACCCCTGCCACATAAAGGAAGCTGCATAGAGCCTATTTTCTTATTTTAGGACTACTAAGTCTGTCTGCGGTCCCTCCTTCGAATTGTCCTCCGCTGAGCACACCAATGCTGCCTGTGTACCCCTGCCACGTAAAGGAAGCTGCATAGAGCCTATTTTCTTATCTTAGGCCTACTAAGTCTGTCTGCGGTCCCTCCTTCGAATTGTCCTCCGCTGAGCACACCAATGCTGCCTGGGTACCCCTGCCACGTAAAGGAAGCTGCACAGAGCCTATTTTCTTATTTTAGGACTACTAAGTCTGTCTGCGGTCCCTCCTTCGAATTGTCCTCCGCTGAGCACACCAATGCTGCCTGTGTACCCCTGCCACGTAAAGGAAGCTGCATAGAGCCTATTTTCTTATCTTAGGCCTACTAAGTCTGTCTGCGGTCCCTCCTTCGAATTGTCCTCCGCTGAGCACACCAATGCTGCCTGGGTACCCCTGCCACGTAAAGGAAGCTGCACAGAGCCTATTTTCTTATTTTAGGCCTACTAAGTCTGTCTGCGGTCCCTCCTTCGAATTGTCCTCCGCTGAGCACACCAATGCTGCCTGTGTACCCCTGCCACATAATGGAAGCTGCATAGAGCCTATTTTCTTATTTTAGGCCTACTAAGTCTGTCTGCGGTCCCTCCTTCGAATAGTCCTCCGCTGAGAACACCAATGCTGCCTGTGTACCCCTGCCACATAATAGAAGCTGCATAGAGCCTATTTTCATATTTTAGGACTACTAAGTCTGTCTGCGGTCCCTCCTTCAAATTGTCCTCCGCTGAGCACACCAATGCTGCCTGTTTACCCTGCCACGTAAAGGAAGCTGCATAGAGCCTATTTTCTTATTTTAGGACTACTAAGTCTGTCTGCGGTCCCTCCTTCAAATTGTCCTCCGCTGAGCACACCAATGCTGCCTGTTTACCCCTGCCACGTAAAGGAAGCTGCATAGAACCTATTTTCTTATTTTAGGCCTACTAAGTCTGTCTGCGGTCCCTCCTTCGAATCTGTCCTCCTCTGAGCACACTAATGCTGCCTGTGTACCCCTGCCACATAATGGAAGCTGCATAGAGCCTATTTTCTTATTTTAGGACTACTAAGTCTGTCTGCGGTCCCTCCTTCGAATTGTCCTCCGCTGAGCACACCAATGCTGCCTGGGTACCCCTGCCACGTAAAGGAAGCTGCACAGAGCCTATTTTCTTATTTTAGGCCTAATAAGTCTGTCTGCGGTCCCTCCTTCGAATTGTCCTCCGCTGAGCACACCAATGTAGCCTGTGTACCCCTGCCACAAAATGGAAGCTGCATAGAGCCTATTTTCTTATTTTAGGCCTACTAAGTCTGTCTGCGGTCCCTCCTTCGAATTGTCCTCCGCTGAGCACACCAATGCTGCCTGTGTACCCCTGCCACATAATGGAAGCTGCATAGAGCCTATTTTCATATTTTAGGACTACTAAGTCTGTCTGCGGTCCCTCTTTCAAATTGTCCTCCGCTGAGCACACCAATGCTGCCTGTTTACCCCTGCCACGTAAAGGAAGCTGCATAGGGCCTATTTTCTTATTTTACGACTACTAAGTCTGTCTGCGGTCCCTCCTTCGAATTGTCCTCCGCTGAGCACAGCAATGCTGCGTGGGTACCCCTGCCACGTAAAGGAAGCTGCACAGAGCCTATTTCCTTATTTTAGGCCTACTAAATCTGTCTGCGGTCCCTCCTTCGAATTGTCCTCCGCTGAGCACACCAATGCTGCCTGTGTACCCCTGCCACATAATGGAAGCTGCATAGAGCCTATTTTCTTATTTTAGGCCTACTAAGTCTGTCTGCGGTCCCTCCTTCGAATTGTCCTCCGCTGAGCACACCAATGCTGCCTGTGTACCCCTGCCACATAATGGAAGCTGCATAGAGCCTATTTTCATATTTTAGGACTACTAAGTCTGTCTGCGGTCCCTCCTTCAAATTGTCCTCCGCTGAGCACACCAATGCTGCCTGTTTACCCCTGCCACGTAAAGGAAGCTGCATAGAGCCTATTTTCTTATTTTAGGACTACTAAGTCTGTCTGCGGTCCCTCCTTCAAATTGTCCTCCGCTGAGCACACCAATGCTGCCTGTTTACCCCTGCCACGTAAAGGAAGCTGCATAGAGCCTATTTTCTTATTTTAGGACTACTAAGTCTGTCTGCGGTCCCTCCTTCAAATTGTCCTCCGCTGAGCACACCAATGCTGCCTGTTTACCCCTGCCACGTAAAGGAAGCTGCATAGAGCCTATTTTCTTATTTTAGGCCTATTAAGTCTGTCTGCGGTCCCTCCTTCGAATCTGTCCTCCGCTGAGCACACTAATGCTGCCTATGTACCCCTGCCACATAATGGAAGCTGCATAGAGCCTATTTTCTTATTTTAAGCCTACTAAGTCTGTCTGCGGTCTCTCCTTCGAATTCTCCTCCGCTGAGCACACCAATGCTGCCTGTGTACCCCTGCCACATAATGGAAGCTGCATAGAGCCTATTTTCTTATTTTAGGCCTACTAAGTCTGTCTGCGGTCCCTCCTTCGAATTGTCCTCCGCTGAGCACACTAATGCTGCCTGTGTACCCCTGCCACATAATGTAAGCTGCATAGAGCCTATTTTCATATTTTAGGACTACTAAGTCTGTCTGCGGTCCCTCCTTCAAATTGTCCTCCGCTGAGCACACCAATGCTGCCTGTTTACCCCTGCCACGTAAAGGAAGCTGCATAGAGCCTATTTTCTTATTTTAGGACTACTAAGTCTGTCTGCGGTCCCTCCTTCAAATTGTCCTCCGCTGAGCACACCAATGCTGCCTGTTTACCCCTGCCACGTAAAGGAAGCTGCATAGAGCCTATTTTCTTATTTTAGGCCTACTAAGTCTGTCTGCAGTCCCTCCTTCGAATCTGTCCTCCGCTGAGCACACTAATGCTGCCTGTGTACCCCTGCCACATAATGGAAGCTGCATAGAGCCTATTTTCTTATTTTAAGCCTACTAAGTCTGTCTGCGGTCTCTCCTTCGAATTCTCCTCCGCTGAGCACACCAATGCTGCCTGTGTACCCCTGCCACATAATGGAAGCTGCATAGAGCCTATTTTCTTATTTTAGGCCTACTAAGTCTGTCTGCGGTCCCTCCTTCGAATTGTCTTCCGCTGAGCACACCAATGCTGCCTGTGTACCCCTGCCACATAATGGAAGCTGCATAGAGCCTATTTTCTTATTTTAGGACTACTAAGTCTGTCTGCGGTCCCTCCTTCGAATTGTCCTCCGCTGAGCACACCAATGCTGCCTGGGTACCCCTGCCACGTAAAGGAAGCTGCACAGAGCCTATTTTCTTATTTTAGGCCTAATAAGTCTGTCTGCGGTCCCTCCTTCGAATTGTCCTCCGCTGAGCACACCAATGCTGCCTGTGTACCCCTGCCACATAATGGAAGCTGCATAGAGCCTATTTTCATATTTTAGGACTACTAAGTCTGTCTGCGGTCCCTCCTTCGAATTGTCCTCCGCTGAGCACACCAATGCTGCCTGGGTACCCCTGCCACATAAAGGAAGCTGCATAGAGCCTATTTTCTTATTTTAGGCCTATTAAGTCTGTCTGCGGTCCCTCCTTCGAATTGTCCTCCGCTGAGCACACTAATGCTGCCTGTGTACCCCTGCCACATAATGGAAGCTGCATAGAGCCTATTTTCTTATTTTAGGCCTACTAAGTCTGTCTGCAGTCTCTCCTTCGAATTGTCCTCCGTTGAGCACACCAATGCTGCCTGTGTACCCCTGCCACATAATGGAAGCTGCATAGAGCCTATTTTCTTATTTTAGGCCTACTAAGTCTGTCTGCGGTCCCTCCTTCGAATTGTCCTTCGCTGAGCACACCAATGCTGCCTGGGTACCCCTGCCACGTAAAGGAAGCTGCACAGAGCCTATTTTCTTATTTTAGGCCTAATAAGTCTGTCTGCGGTCCCTCCTTCGAATTGTCCTCCGCTGAGCACACCAATGCTGCCTGTGTATGCAGCGCCCCAGAGTCCTGGTCGTTGCAGTACTGTGGCTCCGCCACTATGGGGAGCTGCGGTGCGTCCGATGGCACTGAAGGAGTTCATCTGATCAGGTATCACAGACACCAATACATTTCACAGCTGGGCCTCCGGGGGGAGCTAAGGGTGCTATTCATTAGGCCACTCCCCACCATAGTGGGTAAACTGGGGGTCAGGCAGGAAGTTAGATCAGAAAGCTGACTGGATTGGACGAAGCAACACCTGGTGGCAGAGGGTGTTGTGGAGGAAGAGACAGTAGGGTCTCTGTCAGGTGTGGGATCCTGACAGAGGCTTGGCATTGAAAAGAACGTAACGGGTCCGCGCCAGCTCCGGGAAGCGGCGGGACCCAAGAAAGGATTAGAAGCGAGATAGATTGTGCTGAGTGAGAAACGGGATCACGCAAAGGAGAAATACCAGTAGGAGTCGTGCTGTAAGACCGAAGCAACATCCTGCTGAGGCGCACTACCGGTGGCCGGAACGCCGAGGGAGTAGAATAACATTCAGCTTCAAGCAATACTCCAAACAGCGGCAGGGCAGTCAGTCTCTGGCGGGCTGTCTAACTCAAATCACCTATGAAGTCTTGGGAGGCAATTGCGGGAGAGGGGCGTCTCTAGGGTCCCGGAAGAACTCCAGGCCTACCCGTCAAACGGGTGCCGTTCCTACCCGAACCTCAGGGAGGGACGGAGGATTAGCAGAACATCATCTAGTCGAGTTGTGAGGGAACATCAGAAACAGACACAACAGTTGTGGGGTACTTTCCGTAAGCACAGCAGGGAAGGACTACAACACATAGCGCTAGGGGGAAGGCACAGATTTCCTCCTGTGAAGAGAACTCTGGAAGTGTCATTGGACCGGCCGGACTTGCGCAGCCTGGTGAGCCGTATTCTGGATTGAGGACTTAGAGATCTTCAGTAAAGAGGTAAAGAGACTGCAACCTGGTGTCCTTGTTATTTACCGCGACCTGCACCCCACAACTGCACCGTTACAACACCACTTATTGCACCAGACGTCCCCCACTGACAGACAGGGCCACGGACCAGGTCTAGCCATCGTGACAACCCCAGGACTGAGACCCAGAGGCCCGGCTCCGGGTACCCCTCGGCCCTGCGGCGGTGTGGGGGCGCTCCAAACTTGGCGTCACGAACAGGATTTACTTAAGCCTGAAGAATCAGGTCATGTGTGCCTTGGAACTGTGATTTGTTGTGCTTGGACTGTGCTTTATTGCAAAGACTGTGCTGCGCCATTTACCGCCAAAAGTTCCCGCCAAAAACCGCCGCCATTGCTACGCCAGAGAAGCAGGAGGGCGTGCCATGGGAGGAGACTACCAAAGTGGCGCCAGAAACGGTGATCGCCCCCTGCGCCTCTTGTTGCAAAGCGATGACCTGCCTCAAAGCAGAGAACCGCCCCCTGACTTGCGATGGCGGGAACGAGGTGAAGGAGGACCCCGACCTTGGAGAAATGGCAGAGTCAGATGCATGCATTGCCGCCGAATGCCGGACAGCGACGATGAACAGCAGGTGCCCGAACAACGGCGAGGTGATCCCGGTTTGTCCTCACCCACCAGAAGAGGACTCGCGTCCACCGCCGGTGAGGGACCTGGACTCCTTGGAGAACCCAGTGGAGGAGCCGAGCCTGCCTATCCTAGTCACGGAATCATGGAGGGCGGAGTTACGTCAAGAGATGACTCCGGAGGAGCCGCGGTCCGGGCTGCAGCCGATTCCAGTGTCCTTGTCAACGGACCTGAGCGACATCGGTGGAATCACATCAGGCGCAGGTATGGACGACATCCCTACTCCCCTGGCCGATTCTGCTCTCCCGACCGATCCGGCTCCCCTGATCGATCCCATTCCCGTGACCGCTCCCCACCCCGGCAATGATCGTTCCTTCTTGGTGGAGCGGGTTATCCTCACCTCCAACGCGATGGGGAAGCTAGTGCCGCCGCTACCAACCAAGGTGGGAGAACCCATAGGTGTGGGCCTAGACGGGGTGATCCTTCGGTGGGACACCCCCTGGACAGGGCCGGATGGGACCCGGGAGGATGGCCTCACCCTTGCGGTACTTACCTGGGAGCAGTATAAGCAATGTCTGATCCAACACTGGAAAGATCGGGACGAGACCGAACCACCTGACACGCAACGTAAGAAGTCTGCTCCCGGCAGGAAAGACGTGGTAAAGCGGGGAACTGTACTGGCCTACCACCCGAAGAGGGGATGGGGCTCCATACAGGAACCAGGGCTACCAACTGATGTCTTTGTCACCAGCTATAATGTGAAGACCCCCTGCTGCAGTCGAAATGGTGATCCGTTACAAAGAGGGGATCAGGTGACTTACACCCGCCATCGGAGTGCACAAGGATGGTGTGCCCGGAACGTTCGACGGTGTGAGCCTGAGAGAGCGCCCCCTGTTGTCCCGATCATGACTGATCCCGATTTGCCGGACCTCGTCCCCATCACCACGGTACGTCTTGTAGCGGCTACCGAGCTCGCAAGCAGGATTAGCCTTCAAATCCAGGCACCGGCTGATCTGATGGCATCTGAGAGACCAACTACCAGTACGGGTGCCACGTTGGTTGGGGGACAAAGACAGCCTCCAGCTTTAGAAGAATAAACCTCGATACCCTGAATCTGTAAATAGTTACTGTTCCACTACTTTGTTGCTATACCCGTAAAGGGTTAACTCTTAAAGGGATCCCTTTGTTTACCCGGGATCCCTATTGTTTTTGGTTATTTTTCTATTTTTCTATGTTCTTCAAAAACTGTGAAATCATGAACAGTGCATGATCCGAACTTTTTGTAAATACTTTGCACCTTATTAAAGGCGCTCCCTACTGGTTTTACTTAAAGACTCTTTGCGAAGATACCGCACTGGAACCTTTGCTTAGTATGGACTGGTAGCTTGGGAAGACACGCTACCTCACAGAGACTTGGTCCCCTCTTAAAGGGGATGTTCATTTATCGCATTTCAATAGTAAAATTGCTTAAGATAAATAGCAATAATGTCAATGAGAGAAAAGTGATGATAATGTTTGTACAAGAGAGTTATATGTGTTTAATTAGTTAAATGTGAAGGAATACTGATGATGTGCTCTGAGAAGTAAAAGGTGAAAGATAGAAGAAGGATGCAGTGGGCCCGTAGAAATAGATGTGGTGTCCAGCATGCAAGAAAGGAAGAAAGATAATGAGAAGGCTTAATGTTCGATAGACAATGTTTAGATAATGCTGATAGAAAGTTAGGATAGAAGGTAAACCCTGAGTCCTGATAGGAGTCATGTAGGGATGACTCAGTGCTCTTAAACTGAAAGTAATGTTATGTTCTATACTGTGTATAGTAGTTGAAAAGGCAGTAGGCCCTGGCTGAACGGGGCGGTCCTGTAAAAGAAAGGAGAGGCAGTAGGTCTGGTGCCGATAGGACAGGCGGTCCTGCAGAATTAAAGAAGGAGAATGAGAAAGTTAAAGTGCCTTATAATGTGATTATAGGAAGGTCTTTAGTGGATTTAGAGTGTGAGTCCTTAAAGGCAATGTTAAATTATTGTTCAACAATTTTGCACTTAAGTAGAATGCCCGGTTGGGTAACAGGAGTTATTTATAGCCTGTAATTTATAATATTAACCATGTTTGTAACGTTCAAGTGTCCTCACCTCCCATAAAGGGAAGCTCTGTTCAAATATGCTTATTGGTATTGCACTCAACAAAATTGTATGTCTTTTTGCTAACTTGTATTGTTGTTTTCTTCCCAGTCCCGGAGTACTGTGTTTAACCAGGGGGGAGTGCAGCGCCCCAGAGTCCTGGTCGTTGCAGTACTGTGGCTCCGCCACTATGGGGAGCTGCGGTGCGTCCGATGGCACTGAAGGAGTTCATCTGATCAGGTATCACAGACACCAATACATTTCACAGCTGGGCCTCCGGGGGGAGCTAAGGGTGCTATTCATTAGGCCACTCCCCACCATAGTGGGTAAACTGGGGGTCAGGCAGGAAGTTAGATCAGAAAGCTGACTGGATTGGACGAAGCAACACCTGGTGGCAGAGGGTGTTGTGGAGGAAGAGACAGTAGGGTCTCTGTCAGGGGTGGGATCCTGACAGAGGCTTGGCATTGAAAAGAACGTAACGGGTCCGCGCCAGCTCCGGGAAGCGGCGGGACCCAAGAAAGGATTAGAAGCGAGATAGATTGTGCTGAGTGAGAAACGGGATCACGCAAAGGAGAAATACCAGTAGGAGTCGTGCTGTAAGACCGAAGCAACATCCTGCTGAGGCGCACTACCGGTGGCCGGAACGCCGAGGGAGTAGAATAACATTCAGCTTCAAGCAATACTCCAAACAGCGGCAGGGCAGTCAGTCTCAGGCGGGCTGTCTAACTCAAATCACCTATGAAGTCTTGGGAGGCAATTGCGGGAGAGGGGCGTCTCTAGGGTCCCGGAAGAACTCCAGGCCTACCCGTCAAACGGGTGCCGTTCCTACCCGAACCTCAGGGAGGGACGGAGGATTAGCAGAACATCATCTAGTCAAGTTGTGAGGGAACATCAGAAACAGACACAACAGTTGTGGGGTACTTTCCGTAAGCACAGCAGGGAAGGACTACAACACATAGCGCTAGGGGGAAGGCACAGATTTCCTCCTGTGAAGAGAACTCTGGAAGTGTCATTGGACCGGCCGGACTTGCGCAGCCTGGTGAGCCGTATTCTGGATTGAGGACTTAGAGATCCTCAGTAAAGAGGTAAAGAGACTGCAACCTGGTGTCCTTGTTATTTACCGCGACCTGCACCCCACAACTGCACCGTTACAACACCACTTATTGCACCGGACGTCCCCCACTGACAGACAGGGCCACGGACCGGGTCTAGCCACCGTGACAACCCCAGGACTGAGACCCAGATGCCCGGCTCCGGGTACCCCTCGGCCCTGCGGCGGTGTGGGGGCGCTCCATGTACCCCTGCCACATAAAGGAAGCTGCATGGAGCCTATTTTCTTATTTTAGGACTACTAAGTCTGTCTGCGGTCCCTCCTTCGAATTGTCCTCCGCTGAGCACACCAATGCTGCCTGTGTACCCCTGCCACGTAAAGGAAGCTGCATAGAGCCTATTTTCTTATTTTAGGCCTACTAAGTCTGTCTGCGGTCCCTCCTTCGAATTGTCCTCCGCTGAGCACACTAATGCTGCCTGGGTACCCCTGCCACATAAAGGAAGCTGCTAGAGCCTATTTTCTTATTTTAGGCCTACTAAGTCTGTCTGCAGTCCCTCCTTCGAATTGTCCTCCGCTGAACACACCAATGCTGCCGGTGTACCCCTGCCACATAATGGAAGCTGCATAGAGCCTATTTTCTTATTTTAGGCCTACTAAGTCTGTCTGCGGTCCCTCCTTCGAATTGTCCTCCGCTGAGCACACCAATGCTGCCTGTGTACCCCTGCCACATAATGGAAGTCGCATAGAGCCTATTTTCTTATTTTAGGCCTACTAAGTCTGTCTGCGGTCCCTCCTTCGAATTGTCCTCCGCTGAGCACACCAATGCTGCCTGTGTACCCCTGCCACATAATGGAAGTCGCATATAGCCTATTTTCTTATTTTAGGACTACTAAGTCTGTCTGCGGTCCCTCCTTCGAATTGTCCTCCGCTGAGCACACCAATGCTGCCTGTTTATGCAGCGCCCCAGAGTCCTGGTCGTTGCAGTACTGTTGCTCCGCCACTATGGGGGGCTATGGTACGTCTGATGGCACTGAAGGAGTTCATCTGACCAGGTATCACATACACCAATACATTTCACAGTCGGGCCTCCAGGGGGAGCTAAGGGTACTATTCATTAGGCCACTCCTCACATACTGGTAAAACTGGGGGTCAGGCAGGAAGTTAGAGAGAAAGCTGACTGGGTTGGAACCAGGCAACACCTTGTGGCAGAGGGTGTTGTGGGGGAAGATTCGGTAGGGTCCCTGTCAGGTTTGGGACCCTGACAGAGGCCTGGCAACGAGAAAGAACGTCACGGGACCGTGCCTGCTCAGCATAGCGGCGGTGCCCTAAGAAAGGATCAGAAGCGAGATATATTGTGCTGAGTGAGAAACGAGATCAAAGCAAGAAGGAGAATACCAGTAGGAGTCGTGCTGTAAGACCGAGGCAACATCCTACTGAGGCGCACAGCCGGCGGCCGGAACGCCGAGGAAGTATTTCTATATATATATAGCTTCAGGCAATACTTCAAACCAACGGCAGGACAGTCAGTTATAGGCGGGCTGTCTCACCTAAATCACCTATGAAGACATAGGGGGCAACCTGTGGAGAGGGGCAACTCTAGGGTCCCGGAAGAGCTCCGAGCCTACCCGTCATACAGGTGCGTCCCAACCATAACACCGGGAGGGACGGATTAGCAGAACATCATCTAATCGAGTTGTGAGGGAACACGAGAAACAGACACAACAGTTGTGGGGACTATCCCGTAAGCACAGCAGGGGAGGACCACAACACATAGCGCTAGCAGGAAGGCACAGATTTCCACCTGCAAAGAGAACTCTGGAGGTGCCATTGGACCGGCCAGACTTGCGCAGCCTGGTGAACCGTATTCCGGACTGAGGACCCAGAGACCTTCAGTAAAGAGATAAAGAGACTGCAACCTGGTGTCCTCGTTATTAACTGCGACCTACACTGCACTGCAACATTACCATCACATCTATCATTGTGCGCCCCTCAGCACGGTCACGGACCGGGTCTAGCCACTGTGACAACCCCAGAGCAGAGACTTAGAGGCCCGGTACCGGGTACCCCTCGGCCCTGCGGCAGTGGGGGCGCTACATTTACCCCTGCCACGTAAAGGAAGCTGTATAGAGCCTATTTTCTTATTTTAGGCCTACTAAGTCTGTCTGCGGTCCCTCCTTCGAATTGTCCTCCGCTGAGCACACCAATGCTGCCTGGGTACCCCTGCCACGTAAAGGAAGCTGCATAGAGCCTATTTTCTTATTTTAGGCCTACTAAGTCTGTCTGCGGTCCCTCCTTCGAATTGTCCTCCGCTGAGCACACTAATGCTGCCTGTGTACCCCTGCCACATAATGGAAGCTGCATGGAGCCTATTTTCTTATTTTAGGCCTACTAAGTCTGTCTGCGGTCTCTCCTTCGAATTGTCCTCCGCTGAGCACACCAATGCTGCCTGTGTACCCCTGCCACATAATGGAAGCTGCATAGAGCCTATTTTCTTATTTTAGGCCTACTAAGTCTGTCTGCGGTCCCTCCTTCGAATTGTCCTCCGCTGAGCACACCAATGCTGCCTGTGTACCCCTGCCACATAATGGAAGCTGCATAGAGCCTATTTTCTTATTTTAGGCCTACTAAGTCTGTCTGCGGTCCCTCCTTCGAATTGTCCTCTGCTGAGCACACCAATGTAGCCTGTGTACCCCTGCCACATAATGGAAGCTGCATAGAGCCTATTTTCTTATTTTAGGCCTACTAAATCTGTTTGCGGTCCCCCCTTCGAATTGTCCTCCGCTGAGCACACCAATGCTGCCTGTGTACCCCTGCCACGTAATGGAAGATGCATAGAGCCTATTTTCTTATTTTAGGCCTACTAAGTCTGTCTGCGGTCCCTCCTTCGAATTGTCCTCCGCTGAGCACAACAATGCTGCCTGTGTACCCCTGCCACATAATGGAAGCTGCATAGAGCCTATTTTCTTATTTTAGGCCTACTAAGTCTGTCTGCGGTCTCTCCTTCGAAATGTCCTCCGCTGAGCACACCAATGCTGCCTGTGTACCCCTGCCACATAATGGAAGCTGCATAGAGCCTATTTTCTTATTTTAGGCCTACTAAGTCTGTCTGCGGTCCCTCCTTCGAATTGTCCTCCGCTGAGCACACCAATGCTGCCTGTGTACACCTGCCACATAATGGAAGCTCAATAGAGCCTATTTTCTTATTTTAGGACTACTAAGTCTGTCTGCGGTCCCTCCTTCGAATTGTCCTCCGCTGAGCACACTAATGCTGCCTGTGTACCCCTGCCACATAATGGAAGCTGCATAGAGCCTATTTTCTTATTTTAGGCCTACTAAGTCTGTCTGCGGTCCCTCCTTCGAATTGTCCTCCGCTGAGCACACCAATGCTGCCTGTTTATGCAGCGCCCCAGAGTCCTGGTCGTTGCAGTACTGTTGCTCCGCCACTATGGGGGGCTATGGTACGTCTGATGGCACTGAAGGAGTTCATCTGACCAGGTATCACATACACCAATACATTTCACAGTCGGGCCTCCAGGGGGAGCTAAGGGTACTATTCATTAGGCCACTCCTCACATACTGGTAAAACTGGGGGTCAGGCAGGAAGTTAGAGAGAAAGCTGACTGGGTTGGAACCAGGCAACACCTTGTGGCAGAGGGTGTTGTGGGGGAAGATTCGGTAGGGTCCCTGTCAGGTTTGGGACCCTGACAGAGGCCTGGCAACGAGAAAGAACGTCACGGGACCGTGCCTGCTCAGCATAGCGGCGGTGCCCTAAGAAAGGATCAGAAGCGAGATATATTGTGCTGAGTGAGAAACGAGATCAAAGCAAGAAGGAGAATACCAGTAGGAGTCGTGCTGTAAGACCGAGGCAACATCCTACTGAGGCGCACAGCCGGCGGCCGGAACGCCGAGGAAGTATTTCTATATATATATAGCTTCAGGCAATACTTCAAACCAACGGCAGGACAGTCAGTTATAGGCGGGCTGTCTCACCTAAATCACCTATGAAGACATAGGGGGCAACCTGTGGAGAGGGGCAACTCTAGGGTCCCGGAAGAGCTCCGAGCCTACCCGTCATACAGGTGCGTCCCAACCATAACACCGGGAGGGACGGATTAGCAGAACATCATCTAATCGAGTTGTGAGGGAACACGAGAAACAGACACAACAGTTGTGGGGACTATCCCGTAAGCACAGCAGGGGAGGACCACAACACATAGCGCTAGCAGGAAGGCACAGATTTCCACCTGCAAAGAGAACTCTGGAGGTGCCATTGGACCGGCCAGACTTGCGCAGCCTGGTGAACCGTATTCCGGACTGAGGACCCAGAGACCTTCAGTAAAGAGGTAAAGAGACTGCAACCTGGTGTCCTCGTTATTAACTGCGACCTACACTGCACTGCAACATTACCATCACATCTATCATTGTGCGCCCCTCAGCACGGTCACGGACCGGGTCTAGCCACTGTGACAACCCCAGAGCAGAGACTTAGAGGCCCGGTACCGGGTACCCCTCGGCCCTGCGGCAGTGGGGGCGCTACATTTACCCCTGCCACGTAAAGGAAGCTGTATAGAGCCTATTTTCTTATTTTAGGCCTACTAAGTCTGTCTGCGGTCCCTCCTTCGAATTGTCCTCCGCTGAGCACACCAATGCTGCCTGGGTACCCCTGCCACGTAAAGGAAGCTGCATAGAGCCTATTTTCTTATTTTAGGCCTACTAAGTCTGTCTGCGGTCCCTCCTTCGAATTGTCCTCCGCTGAGCACACTAATGCTGCCTGTGTACCCCTGCCACATAATGGAAGCTGCATGGAGCCTATTTTCTTATTTTAGGCCTACTAAGTCTGTCTGCGGTCTCTCCTTCGAATTGTCCTCCGCTGAGCACACCAATGCTGCCTGTGTACCCCTGCCACATAATGGAAGCTGCATAGAGCCTATTTTCTTATTTTAGGCCTACTAAGTCTGTCTGCGGTCCCTCCTTCGAATTGTCCTCCGCTGAGCACACCAATGCTGCCTGTGTACCCCTGCCACATAATGGAAGCTGCATAGAGCCTATTTTCTTATTTTAGGCCTACTAAGTCTGTCTGCGGTCCCTCCTTCGAATTGTCCTCTGCTGAGCACACCAATGTAGCCTGTGTACCCCTGCCACATAATGGAAGCTGCATAGAGCCTATTTTCTTATTTTAGGCCTACTAAATCTGTTTGCGGTCCCCCCTTCGAATTGTCCTCCGCTGAGCACACCAATGCTGCCTGTGTACCCCTGCCACGTAATGGAAGATGCATAGAGCCTATTTTCTTATTTTAGGCCTACTAAGTCTGTCTGCGGTCCCTCCTTCGAATTGTCCTCCGCTGAGCACAACAATGCTGCCTGTGTACCCCTGCCACATAATGGAAGCTGCATAGAGCCTATTTTCTTATTTTAGGCCTACTAAGTCTGTCTGCGGTCTCTCCTTCGAAATGTCCTCCGCTGAGCACACCAATGCTGCCTGTGTACCCCTGCCACATAATGGAAGCTGCATAGAGCCTATTTTCTTATTTTAGGCCTACTAAGTCTGTCTGCGGTCCCTCCTTCGAATTGTCCTCCGCTGAGCACACCAATGCTGCCTGTGTACACCTGCCACATAATGGAAGCTCAATAGAGCCTATTTTCTTATTTTAGGACTACTAAGTCTGTCTGCGGTCCCTCCTTCGAATTGTCCTCCGCTGAGCACACTAATGCTGCCTGTGTACCCCTGCCACATAATGGAAGCTGCATAGAGCCTATTTTCTTATTTTAGGCCTACTAAGTCTGTCTGCGGTCCCTCCTTCGAATTGTCCTCCGCTGAGCACACCAATGCTGCCTGTGTACCCCTGCCACATAATGGAAGCTCAATAGAGCATATTTTCTTATTTTAGGACTACTAAGTCTGTCTGCGGTCCCTCTTTCGAATTGTCCTCCGCTGAGCACACCAATGCTGCCTGGGTACCCCTGCCACATAATGGAAGCTGCATAGAGCCTATTTTCTTATTTTAGGCATACTAAGTCTGTCTGCGGTCCCTCCTTCAAATTGTCCTCCGCTGAGCACACCAATGTTGCCTGGGTACCCCTGCCACGTAAAGGAAGCTGCATAGAGCCTATTTTCTTATTTTAGGCCTACTAAGTCTGTCTGCGGTCCCTCCTTCGAATTGTCCTCCGCTGAGCACACCAATGTAGCCTGTGTACCCCTGCCTCATAATGGAAGCTGCATAGAGCCTATTTTCTTATTTTAGGCCTACTAAGTCTGTCTGCGGTCCCTCCTTCGAATTGTCCTCCGCTGAGCACACCAATGCTGCCTGTGTACCCCTGCCACATAATGGAAGCTGCATAGAGCCTATTTTCTTATTTTAGGCCTACTAAGTCTGTCTACGGTCCCTCCTTCGAATTGTCCTCCGCTGAGCACACCAATGCTGCCTGTGTACCCCTGCCACATAATGGAAGCTGCATAGAGCCTATTTTCTTATTTTAGGACTGCTAAGTCTGGCTGCGGTCCCTCCTTCGAATTGTCCTCCGCTGAGCACACCAATGCTGCCTGGGTACCCCTGCCACGTAAAGGAAGCTTCATAGAGCCTATTTTCTTATTTTAGGCCTACTAAGTCTGTGTGCAGTCCCTGCTTCGAATTGTCCTCCGATGAGCACACCAATACTGCCTGTGTACCCCTGCCACATAATGGAAGCTGCATAGAGCCTATTTTCTTATTTTAGGACTACTAAGTCTGTCTGCGGTCCCTCCTTCGAATTGTCCTCCGCTGAGCATACCAATGCTGCCTGTGTACCCCTGCCACGTAAAGGAAGCTGCATAGAGCCTATTTTCTTATTTTAGGCCTACTAAGTCTGTCTGCGGTCCCTCCTTTGAATTGTCCTCCGCTGAGCACACCAATGCTGCCTGGGTACCCCTGCCACGTAAAGGAAGCTGCATAGAGCCTATTTTCTTATTTTAGGCCTACTAAGTCTGTCTGCGGTCCCTCTTTCGAATTGTCCTCCGCTGAGCACACAAATGCTGCCTGTGTACCCCTGCCACTGTGGGACACTGCGGTAGTTCCACTGTCCCCTGACTGCAGGGCCTTTACATGGCTCTTACCCGGTCTCCCACGGGGTGACGGCGCTGGGGTTTAGGAGACCGCGCCGCCGGGGGTTGTGGCCTCATTTGAAAAGGGGCGGGCGTGCCTCTCTGCTCTTTCCGGATCCTCTCACTCGGACCCGGGCCTGTTTGGGGCTGCCGGCAACATGGACCCGCTCCAGGAGGCGGTGAGGGAGAAGATTAGCAGGGAGGGCAGCGAATGGCTAGCGGCGCTATTGGCCGCGAGCGGCTCCCTCCCTGCAGTGAGCCAGGCGATGCCGTCGGGTGGGCGGCGATCTAGCAGAGCCTCCCGGCCCCCGGCGCGCCTGAGCCCGCCATTACTTTCAAAGAGGAGCGCGTGTGGTTCAAGCGCGCTTGTCCTCACACGTGGGCAGGCAGCGCGATGCAGCAGCAGCGGTCGGGCAGGCACAGGAGGGGGCCATGCAAAAAACTGTCGGTACCGCTCTCGCGGCTCCTACAATCTCTTGGGGAGGAAGTGCACAGCTACAGCCTTTGGTCACCGCATCAGGACCGGGGTCATTGGCTGTCGCTGGTATGGGGGGGGTCCAAGGGTCATCTGCTTCTGCGTCGTCGCAGGAGGCTGAAGGGTTGGGGGAATCCCAGGAGATGTTTTCCCCGACTCCACAACCTTTGGGGGACAATTGCAATAACGAAGGGAGGGGGTGGGAGGTTGTGAGAGCGGCCCAGCAGCAGGTACATTCTGCCTCAGTATTTGGGCAGCAACCTGTAGCTGGGCACACAGGGGTTAGAGTTGAGTCCCCTTTTCCCTCATTCCCAGTGATTTTTACAACACCCCCTCCACTTATTACTGGGGCAAGTAGCGCAATCACAGTTAGCAACAGGAGCGGGAGAACATCAGAACGCCTCGGCAGGCATATCGCTGGTGGCAACCGATGTTGGACCTCCCACACAGGGTGCTGGCACCCCGGCTCTGATTGGCGTTCAGAGCGCGGGTAACCGCTCCGCGCGCAGCCTCTCCTCTTCGTCGTCATCCGAACGTTGTCGCCGACGCCGGAAAAGGCGTAGGGAGCACTACGTGTTGTGAGTTTGGTTTTTGGGCTCCCCCGGTGGTCACTGGTGGTACTGGACTTGTGTGCTTCACTTTCTCTGTTCACCTGTTTCCATCAGGATATGGGTGTATCCTATTTAGCCTTGCTGCTCAGTTATTCTAGTGCCGGCCATCAATGTAACCAGAGCCTTTCTGTTGCATGTTCCTGCTTCTAGACTACTATCAGCTAAGTTGGACTCTTAGTCCTAAGTTTGTTTTGCATTTTTGTTCCAGTTCACAGTTATGTTATTTTTCTGTAGCTGGAAGCTCTTGTGGGCCGAAATTGCCACTCCGGTGTCATGAGTTGACACATGAGTCTTAAAGTAATTTCGGGATGGTACTTTAATAGGGTTTTCAGCTGACCGTGAAGTTCCCTATTGTATCTTCTTGCTATCTAGTAAGCGGACCTCGCTTTGCTGAACCTACCTTCATACTGCGTATGTCTTTTCCTCTGAACTCACCGTCAATATATGTGGGGGGCTTCTGTCTCCTTTTTGGGGGAATTTCCCTAGAAGTAAGCCAGGTCTGTCTTTTCCTCTATTAGGGTTAGTTAGTCCTCCGGCTGGCGCTAGGCGTCTAGGGATAAAACGTAGGTACGCCACCCGGCCACTGTTAGTTGTGTGGTAGGTTTAGCTTACGGTCAGCTCGAGATTCCATCTCCCAAGAGCTGTTCTGTTATTTATGTTCTCTGACGTTCCCTTGCCATTGGGAACCATGACAGTATGGCCGGCCAGTGTTAAAACCGTTGGCAGAAGAAAGGAGAGAAAAAGAAGTCTGCAGATTATTTTTTTTTTTTCTCTGAGCTTGCTCTATAGTTGACTTAGTTGCATTTCTGCTCTAATTGCAGCCTTTGTCTCTCTCTCTCCTTCTAATCCTTGAATGGCTCTGATCTCACCTGATTAAAATGGATCCTCAGAGTTTGGCTACAGGTTTGAATAATCTTGCTACGAAGGTTCAAAATTTACAGGATTTTGTTATTCATGCTCCTATATCTGAACCTAGAATTCCTATACCAGAATTTTTCTCCGGGGATAGATCTCGTTTCCTGAATTTCAAAAATAATTGTAAATTATTTCTTTCCCTGAGATCTCGCTCCGCTGGAGATCCCACACAGCAGGTTAGGATAGTAATTTCCTTGCTGCGGGGTGACCCTCAAGACTGGGCATTTGCATTGGTACCCGGGGATCCTGCTTTGCTCAATGTGGATGCGTTTTTTCTGGCTTTGGGGTTGCTTTATGAGGAACCTAACTTAGAGATTCAGGCTGAAAAAGCCTTGATGGCCCTATCTCAAGGGCAAGATGAAGCTGAAATATACTGCCAAAAATTTCGTAAATGGTCTGTGCTTACTCAGTGGAATGAGTGCGCCCTGGCGGCGAATTTCAGAGAGGGTCTCTCTGATGCCATTAAAGATGTTATGGTGGGGTTCCCTGCACCTGCAGGTCTGAATGAGTCCATGACAATGGCTATTCAGATTGATCGGCGTTTGCAGGAGCGCAAACCTGTGCACCATTTGGCGGTGTCTTCTGAGAAGGCTCCAGAAAATATGCAATGTGATAGAATTCTGTCCAGAAGCGAACGGCAGAATTTTAGGCGAAAAAATGGGTTGTGCTTCTATTGTGGTGATTCAACTCATGTTATATCAGCATGCTCTAAACGTACAAAAAAGGTTGATAAGTCTATTTCAATTGGCACTTTACAGTCTAAGTTTATTCTGTCTGTGACCTTGATTTGTTCATTATCGTCAATTACCGCGGATGCCTATGTGGACTCTGGCGCCGCTTTGAGTCTAATGGATTGGTCCTTTGCCAGGCGCTGTGGGTTTGATCTAGAGCCTCTGGAAGTTCCTATACCTCTGAAGGGTATTGACTCTACACCATTGGCTAGTAATAAACCACAATACTGGACACAAGTGACTATGCGTATGAATCCAGACCATCAGGAGACGATTCGCTTCCTTGTGTTGTACAATCTACATGATGTTTTGGTGCTCGGATTGCCATGGTTACAATCTCATAACCCAGTTCTTGACTGGAAAGCAATGTCTGTGTTAAGCTGGGGATGTCAGGGGGCTCATGGGGACGTACCTTTGGTTTCCATTTCATCATCTATTCCCTCTGAGATTCCGGAATTTTTATCTGATTATCGTGATGTTTTTGAGGAGCCTAAGCTTGGTTCACTACCTCCTCACAGAGATTGCGATTGTACCATAGATCTGATTCCGGGCAGTAAATTTCCAAAGGGTCGTTTATTTAATCTATCTGTACCTGAACATGCTGCTATGCGAGAATATATTAAGGAGTCCCTGGAAAAGGGACATATTCGTCCTTCTTCATCTCCCTTAGGAGCCGGTTTTTTCTTTGTATCTAAAAAAGATGGCTCTTTGAGGCCGTGTATTGATTATCGACTCTTGAATAAAATTACAGTCAGATATCAGTATCCTCTGCCACTGCTGACTGATTTGTTTGCTCGAATAAAAGGGGCTAAGTGGTTCTCTAAGATTGATCTCCGTGGGGCGTATAATTTGGTGCGAATTAAGCAGGGGGATGAGTGGAAAACCGCATTTAATACGCCCGAGGGCCATTTTGAGTATTTAGTAATGCCTTTTGGTCTTTCAAATGCCCCTTCAGTCTTTCAGTCCTTTATGCATGACATTTTCCGTGAATATTTGGATAAATTTATGATCGTGTATCTGGATGATATTTTGATTTTTTCGGATGACTGGGATTCTCATGTCCAACAGGTCAGGAGGGTTTTTCAGGTTTTGCGGGCTAATTCCTTGTGTGTGAAGGGTTCTAAGTGTATTTTTGGGGTTCAAAAGATTTCTTTTTTGGGGTACATTTTTTCCCCCTCTTCCATTGAGATGGATCCTGTCAAGGTTCGGGCTATTTGTGATTGGACGCAACCTTCTTCTCTTAAAAGCCTTCAGAAATTTTTGGGCTTTGCTAATTTTTATCGTCGATTTATAACTGGTTTTTCTGATGTTGATAAACCTTTGACTGATTTGACCAAAAAGGGTGCTGATGTTGCTGATTGGTCCCCTGCTGCTGTGGAGGCCTTTCGGGAGCTTAAGCGCCGCTTTTCTTCCGCCCCTGTGTTGCGTCAGCCTGATGTTACTCTTCCTTTTCAGGTTGAGGTCGATGCTTCCGAGATCGGAGCTGGGGCGGTCTTGTTGCAGAAAAGTTCCGACTGCTCCGTGATGAGACCTTGTGCGTTCTTTTCTCGAAAATTTTCGCCCGCCGAGCGAAATTATGATATTGGTAATCGGGAGCTTTTGGCTATGAAGTGGGCTTTTGAGGATTGGCGTCATTGGCTTGAGGGGGCTAGACATCAGGTGGTGGTATTGACCGATCACAAGAATTTGATTTATCTTGAGTCTGCCAGGCGCCTGAATCCTAGACAGGCGCGCTGGTCGTTGTTTTTCTCTCGGTTTAATTTTGTGGTCTCATACTTACCAGGTTCTAAAAATGTGAAGGCGGATGCCCTTTCTAGGAGTTTTGAACCTGATTCCCCTGGTGATTCTGAACCTACAGGTATCCTTAAGGATGGGGTGATATTATCTGCTGTTTCCTCAGACCTGCGACGGGCTTTGCAGGAGTTTCAGGCGGATAGACCTGATCGTTGCCCGCCTGGTAGACTGTTTGTTCCTGATGATTGGACCAGTAGAGTCATCTCGGAGGTTCATTATTCTGTGTTGGCAGGTCATCCCGGGATCTTTGGTACCAGGGATTTGGTGGCTAGGTCCTTCTGGTGGCCTTCCCTGTCTCGAGATGTACGAGTTTTTGTGCAGTCTTGTGATGTTTGTGCTCGGGCCAAACCTTGTTGTTCTCGGGCTAGCGGATTGTTGTTATCTTTGCCTATTCCGAAGAGGCCTTGGACTCACATCTCTATGGATTTTATTTCTGATCTCCCTGTTTCTCAGAAAATGTCTGTCATCTGGGTGGTGTGTGACCGTTTTTCAAAGATGGTTCATTGGGTGCCCTTGCCTAAGTTGCCTTCCTCATCCGAGTTGGTTCCTCTGTTTTTTCAAAATGTGGTTCGCTTGCATGGTATTCCGGAGAATGTCGTTTCTGACAGGGGGACCCAGTTCGTGTCTAGATTTTGGCGGGCGTTCTGTGCTAGGATGGGCATTGATTTGTCTTTTTCGTCTGCGTTCCATCCTCAGACTAATGGCCAGACTGAGCGAACTAATCAGACCTTGGAGACTTATTTGAGGTGTTTTGTGTCTGCGGATCAGGATGACTGGGTTGCCTTTTTGCCGTTGGCGGAGTTTGCCCTTAATAATCGGGCTAGTTCTGCCACTTTGGTTTCTCCTTTCTTTTGCAATTCGGGGTTTCATCCTCGTTTTTCTTCCGGTCAGGTGGAGTCTTCGGATTGTCCTGGAGTGGATACTGTGGTGGATAGGTTGCATCGGATTTGGGGACAGGTGGTGGACAATTTGGAGTTGTCCCAGGAGAAGACTCGGCATTTTGCTAACCGCCGTCGTCGTGTTGGTCCTCGTCTTCGTGTTGGGGACTTGGTGTGGTTGTCTTCTCGTTTTGTCCCTATGAGGGTTTCTTCTCCTAAGTTTAAGCCTCGGTTCATCGGCCCGTATAAGATTTTGGAGATTCTTAACCCCGTGTCCTTTCGATTGGACCTCCCAGCATCTTTTTCTATCCATAATGTCTTCCATCGGTCATTATTGCGCAGGTATGAGGTACCGGTTGTGCCTTCCGTTGAGCCTCCCGCTCCGGTGTTGGTTGAGGGTGAATTGGAGTACGTTGTGGAGAAGATCTTGGACTTCCGTGTTTCCAGACGGAAACTTCAGTATCTGGTCAAGTGGAAGGGCTACGGTCAAGAGGATAATTCTTGGGTGACAGCCTCTGATGTTCATGCCTCTGATTTGGTCCGTGCCTTTCATAGGGCTCGTCCTGATCGCCCTGGTGGTTCTTGTGAGGGTTCGGTGCCCCCTCCTTGAGGGGGGGGTACTGTTGTGAGTTTGGTTTTTGGGCTCCCCCGGTGGTCACTGGTGGTACTGGACTTGTGTGCTTCACTTTCTCTGTTCACCTGTTTCCATCAGGATATGGGTGTATCCTATTTAGCCTTGCTGCTCAGTTATTCTAGTGCCGGCCATCAATGTAACCAGAGCCTTTCTGTTGCATGTTCCTGCTTCTAGACTACTATCAGCTAAGTTGGACTCTTAGTCCTAAGTTTGTTTTGCATTTTTGTTCCAGTTCACAGTTATGTTATTTTTCTGTAGCTGGAAGCTCTTGTGGGCCGAAATTGCCACTCCGGTGTCATGAGTTGACACATGAGTCTTAAAGTAATTTCGGGATGGTACTTTAATAGGGTTTTCAGCTGACCGTGAAGTTCCCTATTGTATCTTCTTGCTATCTAGTAAGCGGACCTCGCTTTGCTGAACCTACCTTCATACTGCGTATGTCTTTTCCTCTGAACTCACCGTCAATATATGTGGGGGGCTTCTGTCTCCTTTTTGGGGGAATTTCCCTAGAGGTAAGCCAGGTCTGTCTTTTCCTCTATTAGGGTTAGTTAGTCCTCCGGCTGGCGCTAGGCGTCTAGGGATAAAACGTAGGTACGCCACCCGGCCACTGTTAGTTGTGTGGTAGGTTTAGCTCACGGTCAGCTCGAGATTCCATCTCCCAAGAGCTGTTCTGTTATTTATGTTCTCTGACATTCCCTTGCCATTGGGAACCATGACAACTACGGCAGCAGGGGGCATTCCCATAGGTCCAGATCTAGCCATCGCAGCAGGCGGTCTAGGGAGTCAAGGTGGCGCTCTCCATCCTCGCCGGATAGTTCATCCAGCCAGTCTCGTCGACACGGTTCATCACAACACAGGTCCACGTCCCGGATGGAACGGCGAAGTACTACTACCCACGTATCTCAGGAACAGAGTCGCTCGGAACCTAGTATGCAACCCGGTGAGTACGCCTTTACTGGTGCTTGGGGCGGTGATAGGGGTAATACTGGGAATTTAGCGGATGCAATCCCGTTTAGCACGGGCGGCGGCAGGATTTTTCTGAATCCCAGACTGCTGCAACCTGCGGCGCCGCCAAACCCCCCCCTCCCCCCGTCCCCGCCCGGATATTTACAAAGATGGACTTTTTTGCAGCGTTCCACCCCTAGGGTCACACCTAGACATTAGCGTAAAGGAACAAATTTGGGCTAACGAGTTCATCGACATTTGGTCCCTCGTATCCACCGAGCAGCACTCGGTGGATAAGGAGAGACGGGTAGGCGAAAAAGTGTACGACAGGAAGCCGAAAGTAGCCAAAACTATTAACAATTGGCTGCAGGCTTTCGCGGTCTTAGGCTGCGTGATGGGAGAGAAACACCCGGAACGCTGTTCCGAGCTCTTCATTTATTTAGACAGCATCTACAGTTCATATAAGTCCCACGGCAGTTCGGCATGGTGGAAACATGACGAAGATTTCCGCCGCCGGCTAGCCGTCAACCCACACTTGGGGTCGGGAGTAAAAGCCACCGATTCATGGTTGCGATTGATGATGGCCCAGAAAACCCTGCAGCCCTTTCCCGGGTCGCCCGCCGACCTGGCCAACAACGCAGGGTCGGCGGTCATACAAAGACCTGGCACTTGTTGGCTTTTCAACGAGGGTCACTGCAAATTTTGCGGATTGTGCAAATACAAGCACGAATGTTCCGTGTGTGGGGGAACCCACTCTGCATCAAAATGCTCCAGACCCCCTCAAAAAGCGAGTAGCAATAAGACACTCGCAGGGGGTGAACCACCTGACACTGGTGAGCGTAAAAAGCATGGAACCGTGGCTGGCCAGATACCCCAATAAACCGGCTGCGGCACAGCTCAGTTTCGGTTTTTCTTTCGTTTTTTTCATCCCTTTCGTTTTTTCGAATAAACCCCAGTCGTCCCCTAATTTAAAATCGGCCAGGGACTTCCCAGTTATCCTGTCCCTTTAATTGAATAAGGAAATCCAAGCAGGACGCTTCCGGGGCCCTTTCGACGCCCACCCCTTTTAAAACTTACGGGTTTCCCCTTTGGGCATTGTTCTCAAGAAAGAACCGGGTAAATACCGGCTAATTCACCATTTGTCCTACCCAAAGGGCAGATCGGTGAACGACGGCATCCCCAGAGACGACACCGCGGTAACGTATATACCTTTTGACAGAGCCGTTGAAATGGTCAGAAAAGCTGGGCCAGGCGCCCTCATGGCCAAATCAGATATCGAGTCCGCATTCCGGCTGCTCCCAGTTCACCCGGACTGCTACCACTTGTTAGGAGCCATGTTCGAGGGCAAATACTACTTTGACACATGCCTCCCTATGGGATGCTCAATTTCCTGCCATTATTTCTAAATGTTTAGCACATTTCTGGAATGGGTTGCCCGCAAGGTAACGCATTTGTCATCGATTACGCATTACCTCGATGACTTTTTACTAGTGGGTCCGACAAATTCGGAATCGTGTTCTCAGGCCCTGGTCCAATTTAAGGATGTCATGTCCCTGTTCGGCGTTCCCCTGTCCCCGGAAAAATGATCGGTCCTGTCTCCGTAATCACTTTCCTTGGGATCGAAATTGACTCGGTCGCCATGGAATTCAGGTTGCCCCAAGACAAGATTGCAAAGCTGTTAGACCTAATTGCGGGGTGTTTATCGGTCGGTAAGGTAACCCTAGTCCAAATGCAATCTCTTCTTGGATCTCTGAATTTCGCCTGTAAGATAATGCCGATGGGCAGAATCTTTCCTCGCAGGTTGATCCTGGCCACGAGAGGCGCAAGGCAACCTCACCACAGGATTAGGATCACTGCTCAGCTGCGCAGCGATCTGACCATATGGCAGCGTTTTCTCTTTTCCTACAACGGCAAAACGTGTTTTCAGGAGGATGAATGCGACAGTGACAGCCTGGGCCTCAGGCTTGGACCAGCGGGTACGGCGGGTTTCTGCGTCAGCTTTGGGGATCAGACGTGTGTTGGTACATGGCCTGAATCTTGGGTGGCCAGAGCTTGGACCTAGGATCCGGTTTTAACGGAGTTGTTCCCCCTGGCGGCAGCCATGGAGCTTTGGGGTCATTTTTTATGCAACAAGCGTATTCGTCTGCAGCTTAGAACGGACAAGGCTATACATGCCATTAATTTCCTGTCATCTTCCTCTTTACCGGTCATAAAAGTCATCAGTTTCACTGTGTTAAAATGCTTGGAGACCAACACATGGTTAAAGGCGGACGCCTATAACAGTATGAATGACTGTTTTACGAATGTCAAACTTCGGTCTGATTCACAGGTGCAGTATGGTCGGCAGCCGAGGGAACAACAGCGAATCCTGGAATGCCCTCCTTCGGTTTGGGATGTCCTGGAGAGTTAATTCCTCTGATAAGGTCTTCCATCGCTCCTTCCACCTGGAGAGCATACGGTAAGGCATGGGATGAGTGGTGCAGTTTGGCAGCTGAGAAACCGGTAGGTAATTCAGATTGCCTGAGGCTTCACGTCACTTTGGCTTTCCTGGCGCGTTTGCAGGCCTCTGGGGTTTCGGGAGCAGTGGCTCATAACCGTGTATCGGGCGTGGCTTTTCATTTTAAACTACGCGGTTGGTCCGATTCAACCAAGCATTTTTTGATCGGGCAAGTACTGAAAGGCTGGCGTCGGGCAAGCCCATGGGGCGACCAAAGGAGGCCCATTTCCTTCCCCCTCCTGTCCAGTTTGGTCAGGGCTTCGGGTACTGTTTGCGACTCCGCTTATGAAGCTACGTTGATTTCAGCGGCTTTCGGCCTGGCTTTTTTCGGGGCCATGCAGGTCAGCGAGATACTCCCCTCGTCCCGCTGCAGGGCAGGCGGCCTGCAGCTGGACGACATAGTGATCTGCGACGACGGTTTGAGGGTGAGGGTGCGCAGATCAAAAACCGACCAGGAAGGCAGGGGCACTTGGTTCCCTCTTTTTGCCATCAAGGGGGCGATTTGCCCTTTAGCATTGATCAACAGTTACATGCAGGTCAGGAGCAGCGGGTCACAATTATTCATCCACAAAAACGGCTCTCCCCTTTTTTTGTGCCAGTTTTTGGCGGTCCTTAGACATGCACTGTCATTTTTAGGTCTGCCCGTTGCAGATTTTGGTACCCATTAGTTTAGGATCGGCGCAGCAACGGAAGCCTCCAGGGCGGGTCTTTTTGAATCGGATATTCAGAGGGTTGGTAGATGGAGGTCCCGCTGTTTCACCAGGTATATCAGGCCCGAATTAGTTCTGTAAGAGTTTTCATCAAGAATACACTTTTATGCTTTTCCTTGCTTGCTTTTGTCTTGCTTAACAACATTTTGTTTTTGGTTTCAGATGGTATGTGGCCCAGCGTATGGCTGGTGGGCCATTCTTACATATATTGGGCAGCACGGCGTGCGGAATTATGCCCAGGAGGTCGTTCGCTTGGTCTAACAGGAATGGACGTCATCTGGCGTGGAACGAGGGGTCTTACGTGGTCCCAAGTCCTTCCGGAAGTTGTGCGTATCGCAAGAGTAGCATCTTCCCCGGCAGTGGTGGTTATTCATGCAGGAGGGAACGACCTGGCTTCTTTTCCTCTCGCTAAGCTGTTGACCCTGATGAGAGCTGATTTGGACAAACTTCCAGGTTTCTTTCCAGTGATGCGTTTCGTTTGGTCGGAGTTGATTCCTAGATTGGTTTGGCGAGGCGCCAGGGAGCTGAGCGCCATGGAAAGATCTAGACGCACTTTAAACCAGCGGATATCTCGCTTCATCAGGTTCAAGAATGGTGTGGTGGTGAGGCACCACCGATTAGAGGGGGATAATGCCGGTTTTCTCCTATCGGATGGGGTCCATCTTAATGACGCCGGTTTAGATATCTTCCTGGATGGTCTTCGGGAGGGGGTGGTTCAGGCGCTCCATTCTTTGGGTGGGTCGTAGCTCGCGTCATGGGCTACTCCGTGGCGGAATGGGTGGAGATTATGGTGGTGATGCTACCTGCACCGGGAGACCGGAAGGCAGACAATCTCCCTACACCCGATTGGTTGGCAAATTTTCGCCGGTTTTAAGCTGCGACCTTAACTTTTAAGCCAAAAGAAAAAACTGAAGTTTATATGAACAAGTTATCTCATAAAAAATAAACAAGTTATATTTTAAATATTCATGTGTGCCGTCACTTTGCGGGAGAATAGTTTTACTGGGTCGCTGCAGTCATAATGGAAGCTGCATAGAGCCTATTTTGTTATTTTAGGCCTTCTACGTCTGTCTGCGGTCCCTCCTTCGAATTGTCCTCCGCTGAGCACACCAATGCTGCCTGTGTACCCCTGCCACATAATGGAAGCTGCATAGAGCCTATTTTCTTATTTTAGGACTACTAAGTCTGTCTGCGGTCCCTCCTTCGAATTGTCCTCCGCTGAGCACACCAATGCTGCCTGTGTACCCCTGCCACATAATGGAAGCTGCATAGAGCCTATTTTCTGATTTTAGGCCTACTAAGTCTGTCTGCGGTCCCTCCTTCGAATTGTCCTCCGCTGAGCACACCAATGCTGCCTGTGTACCCCTGCCACATAATGGAAGCTGCATAGAGCCTATTTTGTTATTTTAGGCCTTCTACGTCTGTCTGCGGTCCCTCCTTCGAATTGTCCTCCGCTGAGCACACCAATGCTGCCTGTGTACCCCTGCCACATAATGGAAGCTGCATAGAGCCTATTTTCTTATTTTAGGACTACTAAGTCTGTCTGCGGTCCCTCCTTTGAATTGTCCTCCGCTGAGCACACCAATGCTGCCTGTGTACCCCTGTAACCTACTTTAAACTGCATAGAGCCTACTTTCCATTGTAGGCCTACTACCTGTGTCTGTCTCGGCCAGTCCACTCCTTGCAGTTGTCCTCCACTGAACAAAGCTATGCCGCCTGTGTACTCCTGTTACCAATTGTGAACTGCATTTATCCTACTTACTTATTTGTGCCTAGTAACTGTGTAAGTCTGTCATAACAGTTGTCCTCCACCACAGAACCCAGCTATGCCACATGTGTACTCCTTTTACCAATTTTGAACTTAATATAGCCTTCATTTTTATTTTAGGCCTACTTCGTGTGTCAGAGCCACTAATTACACATGCCCTTCTCCGCTGAAAACCACGCTATGCTGCAAGTGTACTCCACTTACCAATTTTGAACAGCATTTTGCCTAATTACTTATTTAGGCCTACTTATTGTGTCTGTCTCCCATTACAGTTGTCCTCCACTGCACAAAGCTGAGCTTCAATCTTCAGGCTCTCATTAAGTAGTTGTTGTTAATATGTGTGGTTGGGGCCTACTAACGGTGTCTGCCGCTCCCTGGTGTTGTCCTTCACTGTACAAAGCTGAGCTTCAGTCTTCAGGCTTTCGGCCTATAGTATCAGATATTTAACTGCATTTGGCCTACTTGTCTGGTTGGGCCCTACTAACTGTGTCTGCCGCTCCTGGGTTTTCTCCTGTTTTGTTTTCTTGAGCTTCAATCTTCAGGCTCTCATTAAGTAGTTGTTGTTAATATAACACTGCAGTTGGCCAACTAGTGTGGTTGGGGCCTACTAACAGTGTCTGGCCCTCAAAGGTGTTCTCCAGGTTTACTTGCCTGAGCTTCAATCTTCAGGCTCTCATTAAGTAGTTGTTGTTAATATGTGTGGTTGGGGCCTACTAACGGTGTCTGCCGCTGCTTTCTGTTCTCCACTGTACAGAGCTGAGCTTCAATCTTCAGGCTCTCATTAAGTTGTTGTTTATATAACACTGCAGTTGGCCTACTATTTTGGTTGGGCCTAGTAACGGTGTCTGCCGCACCTTGGTGTTGTCCTGTGTTATTTTCCAGAGCTTCAAACTTCAGGCTTTTGGGCTAGATTTGTAATATTAAACTGCATTGGGCCTACTAGTGTGGTTAGGCCCTTAAAACGGTGTCTGCCGCTCCTGGGTTTTCTCCTGTTTTGTTTTCCCGAGCTTCCATCTTCAGGCTTTCGGCCTTTATTTGTAATATTAAACTGCATTGGGCCTACTACTGTGGTTGGGCCCTTAAAACGGTGTCTGCCGCTCCTGGGTTTTCTACTCCACTGAACAAACCAATGCCGCCTGGTTAGTCCTTTTACCAATTTTGAACTGCATTTAGCCCACTTTATTATTTGGGCCTATATCTGTGTTTCATCCTCATCCTGCCCATTGCCAGGCCAGTGCTAGATAAGTCTTGTGGTACATTGACCCAGACCATTACATTCCCCTTGCACACTACACAGCCACAATCTGACCCTGCTGAAAGTCAGGTTCCCCGTCTCGCATACTACACCACCTTACACAGGGACAAAGAGGAAGGTGCAGATGAAAGTGTAGGTTCCTTCATCAGGTGGGGGGCATACTCATTGGCGACGTCACAGGCACAGGGCCCCTCAGAGTACGCAGAAGTGTCGCTGCCAGTGGGAGGTGCCCCCGCCGTGCAAACACACCGCCGTACCACTGCCAATGCCAACGAGTGGGCCCCCCCTGCTTGCTCTGGTTCACAGCACTTGCAAAGTTGAAATACTTACCTCTCACTGCTCCACCGCCGTGACGTAGTCCACGTTTCCTGGGCCCACTAAAAACTTGAACCAGCCCTACCCCCCACAACTTTAGCCAAATGACCCCCAATTTCCAATGCACAACTATTATTATAAAGTCAATTAAGATTGACAAGCTTCAGAAACAAGAATGGATGTTTTTGCCATTAAAATGGGCACTGTAGGTGTTTTCCTGGCCCCCACTCACTGCAGACTATGCTTCCCCATTGACTTGCATTGGGTTTCGTGTTTTGGTCGATCCCCGACTTTTCGCGATAATCGGCCGATTGCACTCGACTCGACTTTTGAGACAGTTGGGTTTCGCAAAACCCGACTCGACCCCAAAAAAGTAAAAGTCGCTCAACCCTAACGATGACTGAAGAGCCAATGAGGATGCACGGTGGACTGGATGTGGCTGAGGTGGTTGAACAAGTGAGCGTGCAGACAGTATTTATTTTTATCCTGTGATTATGGTTACAAAAAGGAGCTTACTAGGTGAGGTGGACCCTCTAAGCACAAAGTTCGGGTGGCCACAAGGGCCACAGGCATCAGTGCAGCAGACTTGTAAGGCATGTAGAACACAGACAGTTAACTGGGGGACTGGAAGCCACAGGCAGTCAGGGAACGTCCTGAAGACTGCAGTCAGGTTGCAAAGTTACTGAATTCTGCAGTTAAACAGAAGACTGAAGAACTGGAAGCCGCAAGCAGCCAGGAGACATCATGGAGACAAAGACAGGTAGCAGACAAAACTCAGGAGTAACAAGTAAGTCTAAATATCATGCAAGCCTCAAGTGACAAGGAGGATTCCTGAAAACTGCCGACAAACATGCAGCAAAGGTCCTAGAAGCCCGGGAATAGGTAACAGATAGAACTCCGAAGTAACTAGAAAGCTTAAAACTGTGGAAGTCGCTGGCAGGTAGGAGAGGTACAGGAGAATCTAGCAAGTTAGCAGTGATATTGAGAACTGCAGACGGGTAACTTAGGGGCTGGAAACCACAGGCAGACAAGAGACAACCTGGAGACAGTGCACAGGCAAACTAAAAGTCTACTAAAAAGTCTTAATATCAAGACACAGGTGTCCATCTTGGGAGGCCTTATATACCATATGCCTAGGAAGTCCAACACACGGAAACATGCTGGGCTACTTGTAAAGCCCGAAGGGGAGCACAAGAAAGTTTAGTGGACCGGGGTGCAGGGAGCAGAGTCCGGACACAAGAGCGTTATAAGGACAACTCAAATAACTTTGATGGAAATTACGTTTCCTGTCCAAATACAGGTGTTCGGCCAGATTTGCTCATCATTGCACAATGTCCATTAGTATCATGTGCAGGAACATTTTATTTCCCAGTGGCTGCAGCATCAATCAGATTGGGGGTAGGGGACCCAAATTCTGGGCATAGTTGTGGTTCCTAGAAGGGGGACATGGATCTATCAGACAACCTGCCATACATATCTAAGATGTGAACATCCCTTTAAGGAACCTGCTGAACAGTTAATAGGGCTTCTTCCAGCAGGACATGAGTAGGACAACAGATCATGAAGAAAAATGGATACAAAGTGACCTTGCAATTAATCATGGAATCACTATTTTCTCCCAAGCTTAAAAGGGTGTGGATACTTTTGCAATCATTGTATTACTTCAATTCTGTACCTAAAAAAACATTAAAATATGAAGCCATTTTACAAATATCTTTTTAAAACATCTCTGTGTACAGTTCCAAAGAGAACCTATGTATCCCCATGGTTACAGACTACAAACTGTGTTTGCAGTCAGATCCTGCAGTTGTTTGTTTCTTCCTTTTCATTTCTTTAAAAGAGAAGATGGAGTAAAGAAAGACCGGTGACTAAAACTACATTATTTAGTAAAATAAAAATAAAAATGTTGTCTGCAACATCGCACGTAAATTTATAAACTTTTTTTCATCTATGGCACATCTGGCAAAATGAGTTCAGAGGCAAAATTCTAAAAAAAAAAGAAACAAAATGAAATCGCTTTTGCAACTTAGTATTTGTAGTGAAGCCTGTACAATATGCTGAGATATCATTCCTCGCATGAAATATTCCTTTTTTATGCTGCGCCACTAGACTTATCATCTTGCTTGTTTCCCTTACCCTAAACTACATCTGCCATCTGTTTGCTTCTAAATTCCAACTTTGAGAATCCCTGTAAGATGCGCGGTTATGTCTTATTATTTACAGGTCCTGTTCAATTTAGTGCCATATGCAAACTTGAGAATTTCACTCTCTGCATCATCCAAATAGCTGTTAAATAAAAGCGTCGGCCGGGGATGGAATACAGATGAGCGTTCGCTCTGTTTAAATTTTTGCCGTAACCTCACAAAACTGACTCACATGAATAAGTCAAATATTCCATATTCCGCTTTCCGCCAAAACCAAACCGCTGGAATTGTCTATGAGTCGTTAACTAATGATATTGAGCTACAAGACGTAAAAGTGGTATACCAGACACAACAAGATGTTATTAGTTAGGTAATGGGAGGTTTGTAGACCGGTGGCGGAGATATTTCATCTTGGTTGGTTAAGCCACGGTAAACAAGGGAATGAGGTTCTGAGGATTAGATACTTATCAATCAGGTGTAATGGTTTTCTCGACTGTAATCTACAAAGAGTGAAGGTTAATAAGAGTTTGGACTGGGAGTTATTACCATAGATTATTATTTAATTTCTTACCATTGATAGTTATTATTGTTGGTCCATCATGGTCAACGACCCAATCGTGAAGAAGAGTGAAACCAACAGAACGGAAAATGGTGATTCTAGTGATCAAAGGCAGTTACATCGGTTAGATCCTCGCCAGTAAGAGAAGAAGAAGAGAAGATATCGGGTAAAGAAGAAGAACGTAAAGGAGGACTATGGATGAGAAAAGGAGAAGGTAGAAGGCAAAACGTGAGGAATAAATGGTAAGAAAAAATGGAAGATGAAGAAGGAGAAGAACAGAAGAAGAAATAGGTCACGGAGGAGGAGGATAAGAGAGAAAAGGAAGGTGAAGAAGGTAATGGATGAGGAGGGGAAAAGGATGGGGAAGACTAAATAAATCAAAAGGAGGAAGAAAAACAAAAAGGGGAGAAGAGAAATGGAGGATGGTATAGGAGAAGTATTAGAAAGATTGAAGAAAGAGATTATGAAGTAGAAGAAATAAGGAAAGTGTGGGGGATGAAAGATAAGAAATGGATGATGAAGAAGGGGGAAGTGGAAGATGAAGAAGGTAATGAAAAAGGAGGTAAAAAGAAGGACATAGAGGAATAAAAAAGGTGGATGAGGACAACGAAAGAAGAAAGAAATGATGACAGAAGAAAAAAAAGAATAAAGAAGATAACAGAAATGAGAACATTTAAAGAAGATGATGGAAAGGGTGAGAAAAATTGCAAAAGATCACGAAGGAGAAGAAAAATCAACAAGTAGAAGCTGAAAGGTAAGAAATAAATTGATGATGAAGAAAGTAATGAAGAAGGAGGAAAAAAGGGAAAAGAACGCAATTATAATGTTAGAAGGAAAAAAGAAAGAAGTGGAATATAAAGGATAAGATGTAAATGGACGATGGAGAAGATGAAGAAAAAGAAAGAAATGGATGACAAATTAGATGATGAAGAAGAGGAAAAGAGTGGCGGATGAGGGAGACGAAGAAGAAAAAATGGAAATAGAAGGAAATAATGAAAGAGGAAGAAGAAAAGAGAGGAATTGTAAGATGAGGCAGATGGTAAGGGAGGAGGAAGGAAAAGCTAAGTAATGAGAACAATGGAAGGAGATGAAGAAAATGATGATAAAGAAAGAAATTAGGAATCATGGATGTCAAAGGAGAAAGATGAAGAAGATGATGAAGGAAGAAAAGAGAGGCAGGAGGATATGAAGGAGAAAAAAATGGAAGCTGTTGACGTTCAACGAAGAGAGGAAAGAAAAGAAATGGAAGCAAAAACGAGTGAAAGATGACAGAGAAGAGAAAGGGGAAGAAAGAAATGGAAGACCAAGAAGACAATTAGGAGAACTGGAAAAGGAAACCATGGAACGCAAATGTGATGATGAAACAAGGAGAGAATGAAAAGAAGGAGAGAAAAAGCAGCAGATAAAGGAGAGGAAAGGAGGGAAGATATAAAATAAGGCAAGAAGGATAGAAGATCAAGGAAAGAAAGAAATTAAGAAAAAAAGAGAATACAAGCAGGAGTTGAAGGAGAAGACAAAGGAAGGAGGTGAACAGAAAGAAGTGAAAGATGAAGAAGGTAAAGGAAAAAGAAGAAATAGGAACGAGTGAAAGATGAAAGAGAAAATCAACCAGAAGGAAGAAATAGAAAATAAAGGAAAATGTTCAGGTGGAAAGGAAGAAGCAAAAAGGAAAATGAAGGTGAAGTTGTTCTGTGACTCCGCAAGGCTTATGTAATAAATGAGTCCGTTAAGCCAATTGTTAAACTTGCCCCTAATCAACTTCTAAATTAATTTAGCCCCAAGAAGCCGGCGTCTCCAAGACCGCCACAAATCGTCTCATCTTCTAGCGATCGTTATGTGTCACTCATCAGCATTGCCTATCGGGGAGATCGGTACACTAATTATCAGGGCTGCCGGCATGGGCCGGTCAATGGTTTCCTTGGGTGTTTTGTCATATTATGCTTTCCCCGTGGCCCTAGTAATCTTCCTCCAGATTTCGCTCCTCCGGTGTGTCTCCCAGCCGGAGCACTAATTACTGCCATTATGATAATGGTAATGTAGCGGCACCTGCAGTTTTCCTATTAGACGATGTGTGACTACATGATTACTCTGCGTATTGTATTTTTAATACTTTTCTCTGACAGACGAATCTGCTGAGTCTTTCTGAAGATTTCAGATCGATACGCAGGGGGGTAACGGCTTCCTGCCAGTGTTGGGGCCATTGTCTTCTTGTTCGGGGGGGAAGGTTCTGCCTCATTATTCAGGGAGATTTGGAAAGTTATCCGAAGCCTGGAGTATAATGATGTTTCTACTTTTAATCTTCTTTGCTTTTATATCAATCTCTTACATCTATACGGAAAAAGTTTTGAATGAAAAATTAAGTATTTTTGATCATTTCTCCTTTGGTTTTACGTCGCGGCATTTCCCAGTGTACAGATGATGGCCGACGACAGATTGCCAATTACATGGATGAGGCTTTATTCTAAGGACCCAAAAATCTGCATATCTGAGAAAAGAGGGGAAAGGGGGGGATGCAGCTGCAGGTTCTCTCTCTCGTTCTGTGCATGCCAGACAGTCTGCTGTGAGAGGGGAAGAAGAGCAGCAGCAGCTTGGTCTGGGTGTCAGAAAACGTGCAATCAAGCGCCCGTTCAAGTCCAGGTAAGGGTTTAAAATTAACATAAAAGAAATACTTTTAAATATATAAATAAAATTAAAAAAATATAAAAATTCCAACTTTTCGCCATTTAGAAATAACAGAATAAAAAAAATCATATTTGGTATCACTGCATCCGTTTCCAATCTATCAAAATATAGAATACGTAACTTTGGAGTTTTGATTTTTTTTTTTCCCGTCACGGCGTTTACCAATCTGATTGACTTTATATTTTAATAGATCGGACTTTTCTGAATGCGGCGAAACCAAATATGTGTATTTTGTTTTATTTTCAATGGGGCAAATGGGAGGTGATCTGAACTTTTGTGTTTTTTATGTTTTTCACAATTTTTAAAACTTTTTCAAAACTTTTTACTGTATTTAATAATTGAAGTTGCGATTAGGGTTGAGGGAAACGGATCAGTCATTTTCAGAAATCGCCGACTTTTAGGCAAAGTCGGGTTTCATGAAACCCGAACCGATCCTAGTGTGGGATCGGCCATGCGGTACACGATCAGAGCGCCAAAGTCGCGTTTCGTATGACGCTGTTACCGCCGTTTTTCATCTAATGAAGGAGGACGCAGAGTGTGGGCAGCGTGATGACATAGGTCTCTGTCCCCACCATCTTAGACAAGGGCATGGCAGTGATTGGCTTGCTGTCTGCGGCGTCACAGGGGCTATAAAGGGGCGTGCACGCCGACCGCCATCTTACTTCTGCCGATCTGAGCACAGGGAGAGTTTGCTGCAGTTAGTCAGAAGCAGGGACAGAGTTAGGGAGGAAATATAAACACCCAAACTGCTTGTGCTGTAGCGATTTCCACTGTCCAACACCACCTTTTTGTGCAGGAACAGTGGAGGCCGTATTTTAGTGCAGCAGCTGCATAGCTGTGTGCACAGTGCTGTGCAAACCAGCTGCTTTTTTCAAAGCAAAAATCCTGTTGCTCCTTTCTGCACAGTTACCTGTCTTGTTTATTTGTCCACACTTTTTTGTTCTGAAGTCCTTTTTATTGCTGCCATACTTGTCCTGAGATCATTCCAAAAACCGCAGCAAACAACGATCAAAAGAAACCCCGAAAACAATGTTGTATTATAAATATAGAAAATACTTTATTCAGAACAAATTGACAAGGTAAAAGGAAAAGGAAAAAACAAGGCAGATGTCATTTAACACATGCTTGGAAACGCTGAAGTGCACCAAAGTAGTGGGAAATGCAATATCCAGAGGAATAACAATAATTACAACCAGTCAAAGTAAATACATGATGTGAACCTCTGAAGTGGCTAAGCACAGGCAACTATACTGATATAAAATCCATTAGTAAACAGTATGATGTATGATTTACCTGAGCAGCACAGAAAGCAATCCCTCCACAGCGTGCATTTCCCACTACTTTGGTGCACTTCAGCGTTTCCAAGCATGTGTTAAATGACATCTGCCTTGTTTTTTCCTTTTCCTTTTACCTTGTCAATTTGTTCTGAATAAAGTATTTTCTATATTTATAATACAACATTGTTTTCGGGGTTTCTTTTGATCGTTGTTTGCTGCGGTTTTTGGTTTGAAAATTGCGATTACCCCGGTATATCCAATGATATGGTCCACAACACAATATAGTAATTTTCATCTAATGAAATCCATGTGGGCATGTGTCTTATGAAGGTGTTATCCTGAGATCATTGTAGGGACTAGGGAGCGTGTTATTGCAGTAATTTTTTTTTTTTTTTTTTAATAATAATTACAGCCACTTTCTGCCACGTTCATAGTGTTGTGTTATACCACTGGGCCAGAGTTGTGGTTCAGTGTCTCCCCCCAAAAGTGAGATAGTATTTCTCACACAGTGTATATTCAGCTGTACTGCTAGTGCAGCGCCCCAGAGTCCTGGTCGTTGCAGTACTGTGGCTCCACCACTATGGGGAGCCATGGTGCGTCCGATGGCACTGAAGGAGTTCATCTGATCAGGTATCACAGACACCAATAGATTTCACAGCTGGGCCTCCGGGGGGAGCTAAGGGTTCTATTCATTAGGCCACTCCCCACCATAGTGGGTAAACTGGGGGTCAGGCAGGAAGTTAGAGGAGAAAGCTGACTGGATTGGACGAAGCAACACCTAGTGGCAGAGGGTGTTGTGGAGGAAGAGACAGTAGGGTCTCTGTCAGGGGTGGGATCCTGACAGAGGCTTGGCATTGAAAAGAACGTAACGGGTCCGCGCCAGCTCCGGGAAGCGGCGGGACCCAAGAAAGGACTAGAAGCGAGATAGATTGTGCTGAGTGAGAAACGAGATCAAGCAATAGGAGAATACGAGTAGGGGTCGTGCTGTAAGACCGGAGCAACATCCTACTGAGGCGCACTACCGGCGGCCGGAACGCCGAGGGAGTATTTCATTAGACAGCTTCAAGCAATACTCTAAACAGCGGCAGGACAGTCAGTCTCAGGCGGGCTGTCTCACCTAAATCACCTATGAAGTCTTGGGAGGCAATTGCGGGAGAGGGGCGTCTCTAGGGTCCCGGAAGAACTCCAGGCCTACCCGACAAACGGGTGCCGTTCTAACTGTAACATCAGGAAGGGACGGAAGATTAGCAGAAGATCAGTTAATCGAGTTGTGAGGGAACACGAGAAACAGACACAACGGTTGTGGGGTACTTTCCGTAAGCATAGCAGGGAAGGACTACAACACATAGCGCTAAGAAGGAAGGCACCGATTTCCACCTGTGAAGTGAACTCTGGAGGTGCCATTGGACCGGCCGGACTTGCGCAGCCTGGTGAACCGTATTCTGGACTGAGGACTCAGAGATCTCCAGTAAAGAGGTAAAGAGACTGCAACCTGGTGTCCTCGTTATTTACCGCGACCTGCACCCCACAACTGCACCACCAACATCCACACCTATCATTCACTGTGCGCCCCACGGCAGGGTCAAGGGCCGGGGCCTAGCCGCCGTGACAACCCCAGAAGCAGAGACCCAGAGGCCCGGTACCGGGTACCCCTCGGCCCTGCGGCAGTGGGGGCGCTACAACTTGGCGTCACGAACAGGATCTACTTAAGCCTGAAGAATCGGGTCATGTGTGCCTTGGAACTGTAATTTGTTGTGCTTGGACTGTACTTTATTGCAAAGACTGTGTTGCGCCATTTACCGCCAAAATCCGCCGCCATTGCAGCGCTGAAGAGAGAAGGGGCGTGAAGTAGGCGTAGATAAGCTGGAGAGCGCGAACAGCGATGACCGCCCAGTCTAAGTATTTCTGTGTCCTGAGGACGTGCCCGTCAACAGCCGAGGTCCGCCTCCTGATCCTGGTTGGAGGGTGGAGACCATGGGGACGGGGCCGCCCACTAAAGAGACCGCGGGAAGAAGACATTGGAGGAAAGGCCAAGATGGCGACACCAGGAGCACCACGCGGGTCTGACCCGGTCCGGCCTGAGGCTGCGCAACCTGACATAGCCCCAGAAACGCCAACGCTTCGGGGTCTGACCCTCACAGGGTCACCGATGGGCCGACCCCCTCTGCCGCTGTCTGAGGAATGTGTGGCTGCAGCCGAGGCCCGACAGCTAGCCCGCAGGCTGGAGGCTGATGACCGCGTGCTTACTCGGCTAGGCCAGCCCACGGAGATCCGTTTGTCCCCAGTGTCCCCTGCTCCTTCCCACCTGGCCGCGGCTGAAGGTACGCTACAGACGCCGGGCCTGAAGATCATGCCGGACGCCGAACATCTACGGCGTCTGATGGCAGCGTGGCGGAGCCGGCCCCAGCCTGCAGAGCAGATTGATTTAATTAGCGCTCCGGAGATTCCGCCATCACACTGGGGTGTAGTGGTGGCCTTTAACCCTCAGTGTGGAAGAGGAGTGATCCAGGAGATCGGGGAGCCGCTACAAGTCCGCGTAGACCGGGAGGAGGTGGAGCCCTGCAGCGGGAGATTCACTCGTGATCTGGAGCCAGGTGATGCCGTAACCTACACGAGGTGGAGGAGGGACGCTGGCGAGACGGGCTGGGTCGCCCGAGGCGTCCAGCGATGCATCGCCCTCCAGACTGCTGCCGAAACACCGGAAGAAGGTGATCCCAGGGGGAAAGCAGCAGAGCCCGGCCCCGCGGAACCTCGAGAAGCCCGGCCTCGCTGTGTCCCGGAGGAACGTGTGCGCCTACCAACGAGAAGGGCCTCCCGGCGAGGGATTTTATCGCTGCTGGGACCGGAACCGCTTCCTGGCTCACCAGTGCGATCCATTGGCTTGGTGAGGCCAGATCGGAGACCACCACAGTAAGATTCTACTGTACTTTCTTACTTGTAAAATAGTTACTGTTTTATTGCCTTTTATGATTGCTAAAACCCGTCCAGGGTAAATTCTTAAGGGGATCCTTCTATGGACCTGGGATCCCTTTTGTTTTTGGTTATTTTCTATTTTTCTACGTTACTTCAAAAACTGTGAAATCATGAACAGTGCATGATCCGAACTTTTTGTAAATAGTTTGCACCTTATTAAAGGCGCTCCCTACTGGTTTTATTTAAAGACTCTTTGCGAAGATACCGCACTGGAACCTTTGCTGAGCATGGACTGGTAGTCTGAGAAGACGAACTACCTCAGAAAGACTTGATCCCCTCTTAAAGGGGATGTTCATTTGCCGCATTTTGATAGTAATATTGCTTAAGACAAGTAGCAATAACGTTGATGAAGAGAAAAGTGATGATAATGTTGTACGAGAAAAGTTATATGTGTTTAATTAGTTAAATGTGAAGAAATACTGATGATGTGCTCTGAGAATTAAAAGGTGAAAGATAGAAGAAGGATGCAGTGGGCCCGTAGAGATAGATGTGGTGTCCAGCATGCAAGAAAGGAAGAAAGATAATGAGAAGGCTTAATGTTCGATAGAAAATGTTTAGATAATGTTGATGGATAGTTAGGATAGAAGGTAAACCCTGAGTCCTCATAGGAGTCATGTAGAGATGACTTAGTGCTCTTAAACTGAAAGTAATGTTATGTTCTATACTGTGTATAGTAGTTGAAAAGGCAGTAGGCCCTGGCTGAACGGGGCGGTCCTGTAACAGAAAGGAGAGGCAGTAGGTCTGGTGCCGATAGGACAGGCGGTCCTGCAGATTTAAAGAAGGCGAATGGGAAAGTTAAAACACCTTATAATGTGATTATAGGAAGGTCTTTAGTGGATTTAGAGTGTGAGTCCTTAAAGGCAATGTTAAATTATTGTTCAACAATTTTGTACTTAGTAGAATACCCGGTTGGGTAAAAGGAGTTATTTATAGCCTGTAATTTATAATGTTAACCATGTTTGTAACGTTCAAGTGTCCTCACCTCCCATAAAGGGAAGCTCTGTTCAAGTATACTTATTATTATTTGCACTCAACAAAAATTGTATGTCTTTTTGCTAACCTGTATTGTTGTTTTCTTCCCAGTCCCGGAGTACTGTGTTTAACCAGGGGGGAGTGCAGCGCCCCAGAGTCCTGGTCGTTGCAGTACTGTGGCTCCGCCACTATGGGGAGCCATGGTGCGTCCGATGGCACTGAAGGAGTTCATCTGATCAGGTATCACAGACACCAATACATTTCACAGCTGGGCCTCCGGGGGGGAGCTAAGGGTTCTATTCATTAGGCCACTCCCCACCATAGTGGGTAAACTGGGGGTCAGGCAGGAAGTTAGAGGAGAAAGCTGACTGGATTGGACGAAGCAACACCTAGTGGCAGAGGGTGTTGTGGAGGAAGAGACAGTAGGGTCTCTGTCAGGGGTGGGATCCTGACAGAGGCTTGGCATTGAAAAGAACGTAACGGGTCCGCGCCAGCTCCGGGAAGCGGCGGGACCCAAGAAAGGACTAGAAGCGAGATAGATTGTGCTGAGTGAGAAACGAGATCAAGCAATAGGAGAATACCAGTAGGGGTCGTGCTGTAAGACCGGAGCAACATCCTACTGAGGCGCACTACCGGCGGCCGGAACGCCGAGGGAGTATTTCATTAGACAGCTTCAAGCAATACTCTAAACAGCGGCAGGACAGTCAGTCTCAGGCGGGCTGTCTCACCTAAATCACCTATGAAGTCTTGGGAGGCAATTGCGGGAGAGGGGCGTCTCTAGGGTCCCGGAAGAACTCCAGGCCTACCCGACAAACGGGTGCCGTTCTAACTGTAACATCAGGAAGGGACGGAAGATTAGCAGAAGATCAGTTAATCGAATTGTGAGGGAACACGAGAAACAGACACAACGGTTGTGGGGTACTTTCCGTAAGCATAGCAGGGAAGGACTACAACACATAGCGCTAAGAAGGAAGGCACCGATTTCCACCTGTGAAGTGAACTCTGGAGGTGCCATTGGACCGGCCGGACTTGCGCAGCCTGGTGAACCGTATTCTGGACTGAGGACTCAGAGATCTCCAGTAAAGAGGTAAAGAGACTGCAACCTGGTGTCCTCGTTATTTACCGCGACCTGCACCCCACAACTGCACCACCAACATCCACACCTATCATTCACTGTGCGCCCCACGGCAGGGTCACGGGCCAGGGCCTAGCCGCCGTGACAACCCCAGAAGCAGAGACCCAGAGGCCCGGTACCGGGTACCCCTCGGCCCTGCGGCAGTGGGGGCGCTACACTAGTGTGTCATATATCAGGCAGCCACTTTCTACCACGTTCATAGTGTTGTGTTATACCACAGGGCCAGAGTTAGGGTTCAGTGTCTCCCCCCAAAAAATGGAGATTCAAATTCTCACACAGTGTATATTCAGCTGTACTGCTAGTGCGTCGTATATCAGGCAGCCACTTTCTGCCACGTTCATAGTGTTGTGTTATACCACAGGGCCAGAGTTGGGGTTCAGTGTCTCCCCCCAAAAGCAAGTCATCTTTCAGGCAAGCTATGTGTCAGCAGGGGAAGGTGGGGGAAAAGAATGTGAAATCCATGATTCGTTAATTTAAATGAAGGTTAGCTAATCAATATTTTTGGTAGCCAGACGTGTCCTTTTTTCGGTCAGTATTGAACCAGCAGCACTGAACACTCTTTCTGAAAGCACACTGACAGCAGGGCATTCGAGGTCCTGTAATCCATATTCTGGCAATTCAGGCCAGGTGTCTAGTTTAGATGCCCAGTAATCAACGGGGAATGACCTGTGAGGGAGAACATCGATAAGGGCAGAAAAGTAGTTTGTAACCATACTGGACAAATGCTGTCTCCTGTCACTTTGAATCGATGCAGCTGTCCCTGTCGTGTCAGCGGTCATTGCGAAATCATTCCACAACCTTGTCATAAAACCCCTCTGTCCAACGCCACTTCGGATTTCTGCACCTCTAGCACCTCTGCCATGTTGCCCCCTGCAGCTCGTGTGAGAACCATCACAGCCGCTGTGTGCTGGGAATGCCTGAACCAAACGGTCTACAAGAGTTGCTTGTTTGGTAGCCAATATTTGACCTAGGTTCTCATGTGGCATGATATTTTGCAGTTTTCCTTTATATCTTGTATCCATGAGGCAGGCCAACCAGTTGTCGTCATCGGTCATCATTTTAAAAATGCGGGGGTCCCTTTTAAGGATACGCAAGGCATACTCAGCCATGTGGGCCAATGTTCCAGGTGTGAATTAACTGTTTCTGCTGGGTTGAGGACCACTTTCTTGCAAATCAACATCACAAGTGCCCCGCAATAAACCTGTACCAGACCTTGCAATGCCACCAGTTTCTATTGCCACCTGAGAATCATCCTCCTCCCATACATATTCATCCCCATCATCCTCATCCTCTTCATCCGCCAATTCGTCCTGGACAGTTCACTGAGCAGACAATGGCTGACTGTCATCAAGGCTTCCCTCCTCCTCGGCTGCAGACGCCTGCTCCTTAATGTGCGTCAAACTTTGCATCAGCAGACGCATAAGTGGGATGTTAATGCTTATGATGGCGTCGACCACTGCACACCAGACAACTCCATGTCTGCCATCCAAGTGCCTGCCCGTGTATCCTCCCACAAATTAATTACAGCACGCCTCTGTTCGCACAGCCTCTGAGTCATGTGCAGTGTGGAGTTCCACCTTGTTGCAACGTCGATTATTAGGCGGTGCTGGGGAAGATTCAGCGATCGCTGATGGTTCAGCATACGGCTGGAGTGTATGGGCATCCGGCAGATGTGCGAGCAAAGTCTCCGCACCTTCAGGAGCAGGGCTGGTAACTTTGGATAATTTTTGAGGAAGCCCTGCACCACCAGGTTAAATGTGTGAGCCAGGCAAGGTATGTGTTTCAGTTCTGAAAGGGCTATGGCAGCCATAAAATTCCTTCCGTTATCACTGAATACCTTGCCTGCCTCAAGATGTACACTGCCTAGCCATGACTGAGTTTGTTGCTGCAAGTACTCCACCAGTACTTCTGCGGTGTGTCTGTTGTCGCCCAAACACTTCATTTGAAACACAGCCTGCTGACGCTTACCACTAGCTGTTCGATAATGGGCCACCCCGTGTGCAACACTGGCAGCTGCGGATGGAGTGGTAGGGCGAATGCGCTCTGTGCACGAGATTTCGCTTCTGGAGGAGGAGGAGGAGGAGTGGCGAATGCCTTATGCCAACTGTTTCCTTAGACTGTGGGATAGGCTGAACTGTCCCACTATGGCTGCCCCCTGTGGACCCTGTATCCTACAGATTAACCCAGTGCGCCGTGATGGACACGTAACGTCTCTGGCCATGCCTACTGGTAAATGCATCTGTTGTGAGGTGCACCTTTCCACTGACTGATTACCTCAAGGCATGGACAATGCGGTCTTTGACATGCTGGTGGAGGGCTGGGATGGCTTTTCTCGCAAAGAAGTGGCGACTGGGTAGGTCATAGCGTGGTACTGCGTGGGCCATCAGGTCTTTGAAAGCTTCGCTTTCAACCAAACGGTAGGGCATCATCTGTAATGAGATTAGTATAGCAATGTGGGCGTTCAAATCCTGTGTACGCGGATGAGAGGATGAGTACTTTCTTTTCCTAACGAGAGTCTCTTGTAGGGTGAGCTGGACTGGAGAGCTGCATATGGTGGAACTAGCGGTGGTGGTGGTGGACATGGCGGATTGAGAGAGAGTTTGTTATGGTATTCTTGTTGTTGGCCTACATACAGTCTTTCCTACCAATAACCTTGTGATTCCCTGACTGCTTTGGCCTTACGACGATACCTCCACATTTGCTGCTGGTGGTGTCCTAACCGGTGGGCTTACAGTGAGGGAAGCAATGTAGCATTGCTGACTACCTTCATTCTGAGCAGGTACACCAACGGTATGGAACGTTTGGTAGTTAGTCCAGGCTTGCAAGTGCATGCTGGTTAAATGTCTAAGCATGCACGTTGTATTTACATTTTGAAGATTCTTCTCTCTGCTAAAGGTCTTTGAGCATTTCTTACAGATAACTTTTGACTGATCATTCTGATCTTGGTTAAAAAATTGCTACACTACACTCTTCCTACTATCGAAAACCTTTTCAGGCATTGTGCGCTGTGCTACTTTCACCGAATGGCCACGCTCTCCTAAAACTGTTTTTGTTTTTCGCAAACATTTTTGGCCTGATACGGGCCTGCCAGATGACAGCTGTTGCAATGTAGATGGCTGCTGCGGATCATCCTCCTCCGCTTCTGAGCTAGTGGCAGCGGCACCCTCTTCCCCCAATGGCTGCCAATCTGGGTCAACAACTGTGTCATCTATCACCTCCTCCTCAATGTCATGTGCACCTTCCTCAGTGTCACCGTGTAAGGTGCTATAGCGTTCGGGACAGGGCACCATAGTCTCATCAGGGTCACATTCTGGCTCAGTAAACTGCGAGGGCAATGTAGTGATCAGAGTCAATGGAACTGCATCACAATCTAGCTGTGGCTGTGCATCAGTGCACTCCATGTCCGATTTTTCTTGTAATTGGCAGTGTACAATTTCCCTTTCTAACCCAGGCACGGTATGTGTAAAGAGCTCCATGGAGTAACCTGTAGTTTCGCCTGATGCATCCTTCACTTTTGGTTTGGGAGAAGGACACAAGGAAACGTCTTTTTCCTGACCGGGAGCATCCACTGACGACTGGCTGCTCTTACATTTAGAACTTTGGGAAGAGGAGGTGAAAGAGCTAGAGGGTGAGTCAGCAAGGAAAGACAACACTTTTTCCTGCTTCTCTGGCTTTAAAAGCTGTTTTCCTACTCCCAGGTAAGGGATCCTTCAAGGCCTTGTGTAGCCAGACGATGACGCAGGCTGAACACCTCCAGCCTTAGGTGCTACTGTGCTTTTGCCACTACCACGAGATGCAGCACCACCAGCACCATCAGTACCAGCTGGCAACCCCCGCCCACAGCCTCTTCCACCAGACTTCCTCATTTTTTGGGGGGAGACACTGAACCACAACTCATATTACACCGTCGTAATATGAGGGGCCCTGTGCCAGTACCGCCGCCCACGAGAGAGTGTTCCCCCCACCCAGCTTGAACAGTGCTCTACCACTTGCAATACTACCTCTCCCAGCTCCACCACTGTGTAGTCTGTGCGGTTAAAACCTTAAATGGCACTGCCAATACGAATTATTTGAAATGATAGATGATAGTTAAAATATACAGGGGCCCTGGCCTCCATTTAATACTTTGCACCTACTACCACTGTCTTTATTATTTGGGCGTAATAACGTTGTCTGCCGCTGCTTCTTTTTTTTCCTTCGCTGAACAAAGCTGAACTTCAACTGTTGTCCCGTTTCAAATATTAAACTGCATTTGGCCTACTTGTTGGGTTGGGGCCTACTAACAGTGTCTGCCGCTCCTTGGTGTTCTCCTGGTTTATTTTTCTTGCACTTCAATCTTCAGGCTTTCGTTTAAATATTTTTTATATTAAACTGCATTTGGCCTACTTGTTGGGTTGAGCTTAGTAACATTGTCTGCTGCCGCCTCTTGTTTTCCTCTACTAAACAAAGCTGAGCTTGAAGCTTCAGGCTTTCGGCCTGTAACAACAATATGAAACTACATTTGGCCTAGTTCTTGGTTTGGGCCTAGTAACGTTGTCTGCTGCTGCCTCTTGTTTTCCTCTACTACACAAAGCTGAGCTTCAATCTTCAGGCTTTCGGCCTATATTTAGAATATGAAACTGCATTTGGCCTACTTGTTTGGTTGGGCCTACTAACGGTGTCTGCCGCTGATTGTTGTTCTCCTCCACTGAATAAACTAATGCCGCCTGTTTACTCCTGTTACCAATTTTTAACAGCTTTTAGCCTACTTTTTTTATTTTGGGCCTATATCTGTGTTTCCTCCTCATTCCTGCCCATTGCCCAGCCACTGCTAGATGAGTCTGCTGGTGCATTGACACAGACCACTACATTCCCCTTGCACTCTACACAGCCTGAATCTGACCCTGCTGAAACTCAGGTTCCCCTTCCCGCATACTATACCACCTTACATGGGGACAAAGAGGAAGGTGCAGATAAAAGTGCAGGTTCCTTCAACAGGTGGGGAGGGCATACTCATTGGCGACATCACTGGCACAGGGCCCCTCATAGTACGCAAAAGTGTCTCTGCCGGTGGGAGGCGCCCCCACCATCAATCACAACGCCGTACTTTGAGGGCCCTGTGCCAGTGGCAATGCGAACGAGTGTGCCCCCCCTGCTTGCTCAGGATCACAGCACTTGCAAAGTTGAAATACTTACCTCTCCCTGCTCCACCGCCGTGACGTAGTCCGCGTTTCCTGGGCCCACGAAAAACTTGAGCCAGCCCTACTCCCCCCACAACTGTTGCCAAATGACCCCCAAATTTTCAATGGCTAACTATTATTATAAGGTAAATTAAGATTGACAAGCTTAAGTAACAAGAATTGATGTTTTTGGCATTAAAATGGGCTCTGTTGGTGTTTTCCTGTCCTCCGCTCACTGCCGACTTTGATTCTCCATTGACTTGCATTGGGTTTCGTGTTTCAGTTGGATCCCCGACTTTTCGCAATAATCGGCCGATTTCACCCGACCCGACTTTTGACAAAGTCGGGTTTCGCGAAACCCGACTCGATCCTGAAAAAGTAAAAGTCGCTCAACCCTAGTTGCGATCATCCAATCACCTGTGTTATACATAGGAGGGCATATACTGAAAATCGTGATCTCCTATGGGTGTTTTTTCTATATTAGCACAAGCCCATCATAAACTGAGCCAGGAGCCTTTAAGAAAATAAAAAAATGGATGTATAATTATTTACTTAATATTGTAAAAAAATATATATATTTAATCTAGAAAAATAAAGCCACCTTGATACACTTAACCCGTGAAAGCTGTTGGCGGCAGGTGAAGAGATTTTCCGATGAAATATTCAGCTATAAACCCATCACAACACTTTGATGCGTTCCGTCTAGATAACAGAATAATCACTTTTTTTTTTTTTTGCTGCCGAAATGTTTGTACCTTGTGAGAAGAAACAAAATTGTTAGTGATGGTTTAATGGCATGAAAAGGCTTCAAGCAGTGACAAATCTCATAATGGGCATATCCAGCCAACATCAAATAAAAAAACCTGGCATGACATTTCTCACTAGTTCTCAGTTTCAAAGTTTTTTGTTGTTGTTGTTGTTTTTGGGTTTTGTTTTTTTAACTCCTGGGCATACTTATACTAAAAGAAAAAAACTAAGTTGTAAAAAGTGATAAAACTATAGATGAAGTGTATCCGAGGACTTTTCCGGATATTACAACTCATCCGTTACAAGCCCAGAGCGGCAATAAAAGTGATACAATGAAGAACGTGAGACGTAATTATAAGCAGGTTTAAATATATAGCGTTTGCCGTAAAAAGAAAAAAAAAAAAAGAATCCTCCCTTGTAAAGAAATAATCCATGCTGGAGGTCTATTAATAAAAGTAGCTAAAAAAAAGATTTATAGGCTGTAATACTCTGTTCTACCAGCGGGGGAGCTGTAGGTAAAACATACATAAATACCGCCAGTTAGGAGCGGCGATCAGTAATTGAATGCACTTACAGGATGGAAAACTTCCTATCTTGGCAATTGTCCTCAAAATCAAAAGTTCTTGGCTAGGAGTTTAAGTTTTTTGAGTTTAATCCATACCTTTTAAACTGCTAAGAGATTATTATAGGGGTTATTATAGGGGTTATTAAACAACTCCCATTAAAAAAAGTTTTTTTAATTCATTGGGATATGTAGAAAAAGTTTTAAAGAGTTGTTCCCAACTTCTATCTGCAGGAGTGCACCGCTCCTCTGCCTCCTGCTTGGTGCATCGAAGGACGGATCCAGCAATAAAGTTTCAGATCAGCACTTAGAAACTCTACAGCTAACAGCTTGTAACTGCTGCACTCCTTGCTTCACCCCCTAATCCTTGCGCTGATGGGTTGTCATGACAGCTAGGGGTCTGCAGATGACCCCCATTCCTTTCATTACGATCCTCCAATGAATGCCGGCTTGTGGCCGGCGTTCACAGGAAACCATGATTTTTACCATACATGGCAGAGCTGAAGCCCTGCTGCATAAAGCGCAAGAGATTAGACGATCACAGCTTCAAGACTCCTAAGGGTATGTGTCCACGGTCAGTAAACGCTGCTTGTTTGACGCTGCGCAGAGCTGCAGCGTCAAACACGCAGCGTCCAGATGTTCCAGCATAGTGGAGGGGATTTTATGAAATCCCGTGTCCACTATGCGTGGAAACACGCATCCGACTTCCCTGCGACTCCGGACATGCTGCGCGTCTTTTCAGATCGCAGCATGTCCGTGCTACCTGCGGCGACGCTGCGTCGCCGCAAGTAATATCACAGGGCCCTATGCGAGGAGTGCGATGATCCCGGATGTGTACAGTTAACACATCCGGCATCATCGCATCCCAGAAAGGGGGCGGGGCTTAGCGCCGAGCGGCTTCGCCGCTCCGGCGATACCGCCGGCCATCCTGACCGTGGACACGTACCCTAAGGGTATGTTTCCACGTTCAGGAATTCTGAGTGTTTGACACTGCGTAAAGCTGCAGCGTCAAACACGCAGCGTCCAGATGTTACAGCATAGTGGAGGGGATTTCATGAAATCCCGTCTCCACTATGCGCTAAAAGACGCATGCGGCAGACTCGCGTAAACGGACATGTGGCGCGTCCTTTCAGAACGCAGCATGTCCTTACAATGCTCAAACAACACAAGAACACCGCAGGTGACCTGCCAGTGACCTCAGGTGCAGATTTGGTGCAGATTTTACCTGCATAAAATCCTGACCAAATCCTGAGGCAATCCTGAACGTGGACACATACCCTAAGGGGACTATTAAATACAGCAAAACGTTTTTTTTAAGTTTTTAAACATATTAAAAAATAAAAAAAAATACAAAATTCAATTCAACTCCCTTATGACCCATTGAAAATAAAACAATTAAAAGAATAAAATATACACATATTTGGTATCGCTGAGTTCAGAAATGTCCGATCTATCAAAATATAAAATAAATTGATCCAATCTGTAAACAAGTAATGGAAAAAAATATTGAAAGCGCCGGAATTGCTCTCTTTGGTTGTCGCAACTTTGCAATAAAATACAATAACAGGCAAAAAATAAGTCATCACCCAGCCCCAGATCATCTAAAATGAAGATGTTATGGTGCTCGGAAAATGGTGACAAAAGCCAATTTATATTGTTTTTGCAAATTAAAAAAACATTTCACCACTTAAATGAAAAAAAAAAAACTATACATGTTTGGTATCTGCATAATCGTACTGCCCTGGAGAATCATATTGTCAAGTCAGTTTTACAACTTTGTAAACATGATAAATAAAAAACTCAAAAAACAATTGTGGAATTGCTATTTTTTGGTAATTTTACTGCACTTTGGAATTCTTTTCCCATATTTTAGTACTCTACATGATAGAAAAAATTTTGTCATTAAAAAAGTACAATTCGTCCTGCAAAAAACAAGTCCTTATACTATATGGATGGAAAAATAAAAAAGTTATGTCTCTTTTCAGAGGTGGAGGAAAAAATTAAAGAGGAAAATTGTCCGAGGCGTTAAGAAACTGGCCACTGCTGATAGACTACAGAAGAAGCTGGTAACCCAGGCAATAATCAGTAAAGTAGAAACATCTAGAGAACAGGGAGAATTAACAATAAGAGGTAAATTGCAAAGTTGCTCGTTTTTATTTGCGCTTTGCAAGTTTACCCCTTTAAGAAGTTCAGACAACCCCTTTAATGAAGGCTACTTTTACATCATGTAGAGGGGTTTCGTCATATGTGTTTGTATATAACGGTTCAACCTTATTGATAGTAAAGTATAAATAAAACTTTGCAGTTCTGAACCATACATCACTAGTTAGCGACACACAAGCCGGGATTTCAGACGCGGATCATTAAAAATTTGTTGCGACTCTCATACATTGTGTGATAACATGAAAAATAAAGCACGACTGTATCAAAGAAATAATACCGTGTCACCGAGAAAGAAAAGGCTACATTGTTACCCTGGGATGGAGGCGAGATGAAGACACCGGGTCTCCTCCATAATGAGGACGCAAGGTACCCGGGAAACTGATGAGACTCCCACAGCAAGTGTGGAAGAAGAAGAAGAAATGGACAGGAATTAGAAAAAAAGATTTAACGCTAATAATTTATTCTAAAATCTGAGAGCGATGTTATTCTGGAAGAGCTGCGTGACCGCCAATATTTCCATCACTGCAGCTTATTCAGGAGGAGGAGGTGAGCTGTGACATCACCTACTGTGAATGGTGGATCCTGTGTTATCTACTGTATATAGAGGTGTTATCAGTCATTGTGCAGGAGGAGATGAGCTGTGACATCACCTATTGTGAATGGTGGATCCTGTGTTATCTACTGTATATAGAGGTATTATCAGTCATTGTACAAAAGGAGGTGAGCTGTGACATTACCTATTGTGAATGGTGGATCCTGTGTTATCTGCTGTATATAGAGGTGTTATCAGTCATTGTACAAAAGGAGGTGAGCTGTGACATCACCTATTGTGAATGGTGGATCCTGTGTTATCTACTGTACATAGAGGAGTTATCAGTTATTGTACAGGAGGAAGAGGTGAGCTGTGACATCACCTATTGTGAATGGTGGATCCTGTTATCTACTGTATATAGAGGTGTTATCAGTCATTGTACAGAAGGAGGTGAGCTGTGACATCACCTATTGTGAATGGTGGATCCTGTTATCTACTGTATATAGAGGTGTTATCAGTCATTGTACAAAAGGAGGTGAGCTGTGACATCACCTATTGTGAATGGTGGATCCAGTGTTTCCACTGTATATAGAGGTGTTATCAGTCATTGTACAGGAGGAGGAGGTGAGCTGTGACATCACCTACTGTGAATGGTGGATCCTGTATTATCTGCTGTATATAGAGGTGTTATCAGTCATTGTACAGGAGGAGGTGAGCTGTGACATCACCTATTGTGAGTGGTGGATCCTGTGTTATCTACTGTATATAGAGGTGCTATCAGTCATTGTACAGCAGGAGGAGGTGAGCTTTGATATCACCTATTGTGAATGGTGGATCCTGTGTTATCTTCTTTATATAGAGGTGTTATTAGTCATTGTACAGAAGGAGGTGAGCTGTGACATCACCTATTGTGAATGGTGGATCCTTTGTTATCTACTGTATATAGAGGTGTTATCAGTCATTGTACAGGAGGAGTAGGTGAGCTGTGACATCACCTATTGTGAATGGTGGATCCTGTTATCTACTGTATATAGAGGTGTTATCAGTCATTGTACAAAAGGAGGTGAGCTGTGACATTACCTATTGTGAATGGTGGATCCTGTGTTATCTGCTGTATATAGAGGTGTTATCAGTCATTGTACAAAAGGAGGTGAGCTGTGACATCACCTATTGTGAATGGTGGATCCTGTGCTATCTACTGTATATAGAGGTGTTATCAGTCATTGTACAGGAGGAGGACGTGAGCTGTGACATCACCTATTGTGAATGGTGGTTCGTGTGTTATCTACTGTATATAGAGGAGTTATCAGTCATTGTACAGGAGGAGGAGGTGAGCTGTGACATCACCTATTGTGAATGGTGGATCCTGTGTTATCTACTGTATATAGAGGTGTTATCAGTCATTGTACAGGAGGAGGAGGAGGTGAGCTGTAACATCACCTATTGTGAATGGTGGATCCTGTGTTATCTACTGTATATAGAGGTGTTATCAGTCATTGTACAGGAGGAGGAGGAGGTGAGCTGTAACATCACCTATTGTGAATGGTGGATACTGTGTTATCTACTGTCTATAGAGGTGTTATCAGTCATTGTACATGAGGAGGAGGAGGTGAGCTGTGACATCACCTATTGTGAATGGTTGGTCCTGTGTTATCCACTGTATATAGAGGTGTTATCAGTAGGGTTGAGCGAAACGGATCGGTCATTTTCAAAAGCCACCGACTTTTGGCAAAGTCGGGTTTCATGAAACCCGATCCGATCCCAGCATGGGATCGGCCATGCGGTACACGATCTGCGCGCCAAAGTCGCGTTTCCTATGACGCTTAAAGTGCCATTTTTCAGCCAATGATGGTGCACGCAGAGTGTGGGCAGCGTGATGACATAGGTCCTGGTCCCCACCATCTTAGAGAAGGGCATGGCAGTGATTGGCTTGCTTTCTGCGGTGTCACAGGGGCTATAAAGGGGCGTTCCCGCCGACCGCCATCTTACTGCTGCTGATCTGAGCATAGGGAGAGGATGCTGCCGCTTCGTCAGAAGCAGGGATAGCGTTAGGCAGGGTAAATTAACCCCAAAACCGCTGGTGCTGTAGCGATTTCCACTGTCCAACACCACCTTTTCTTTGCAGGGACAGTGGATGCTAGATTTCTGTGCAACAGCTCTGCAGGTTATAAGGCTCCCTGATAGCTGCATTGCTGTTTGTACGCCGCTGTACAAACCAACTGCTTTTTTCAAAGCACAAATCCTGTTGCTCCTTCGTTTCTGCACAGCTATCTTGTTTGTTTGTCCACACTTTTGACTTTTGTGTGCAGCAGTCCTTTTTATTGCTGCCTGCCATACGTTTCTGAGATTACTGTAGGGAGATAGTAATTGTAGTACAGTCCCTTTTTTTTTTTTTTTTTTTTGTTATATCTCTTCAAGCCACTTTCTGCCACAGAAAATATACTCTAATACAGTGGCCCAGATTTATTCACTAGTCTCCCTAAAAAAAAAAAAAGGGGCAGATTAAAATTGGCAAATCTGCATCAGTGCCAGTCCTGTCTGTGGCATCTGTCTTTCATTTTCTGCCACAGAAAACCTACTGTATAACAGTGGGCAGCAAACCAGAGAAAAAAAGGAGTATACGTCCCATTTAATAAACCAGATAAAAAAACATGTTTTTATTTATAGAAAAATACATTATAACAAATAATCACAAAAAGTAATGAGACAGCAAGGGAACATAACAGGAACACTGAAAAATATCACAGCAGCGACTACCCCAATGGCGCTAAAACCATATTCATTGTAAAGTGCTAATAGTGCATATTCACCAGTAAAGATCAACTTGAACCAAATATCTAACAGAATCTGTCCAACCCTCAGAGGGAACCCGTTTTTGCCCAATCAGCATAACTAAGGCTAGAGTCGGTTCAATCGTTCTTACCCATGGGATCAGGTACCAGGGGGATCACCGCCGCAGCCCCAACGCGCGTTTCGCGTCGGCTTCGTCAGGGGGCAGACAATGAAAAAACTTGTTTTTTATCTGGTTTATTAAATGGGACGTATACTCCTTTTTTTCTCTGGTTTGCTGAATGTGCTCTGGGAGTGTCCTTGACTGGCCTAACTGACCTTGTATGTGGCCATCTCTCTGTTAGCATACGACGAGTATGTGGGAGAGATTAATAGCATTTTTGTCCATTGTGGGATGTCTATATTGTATAACAGTGGGCCTGATTTCTTCACAATTCTCCCATAAAAAATAAAACAAGCGGGAGATTAAGATTGGCAAATCTGCATCAGTGCCAGTCCTGTGTGTGGCATCTGTCTTTCATTTTCTGCCACAGAAAACCTACTGTATAACAGTGGGCCTGATTTCTTCACAATTCTCCCATAAAAAATAAAACAAGTGAGAGATTAAGATTGGCAAATCTGCATCAGTGCCAGTCCTGTGTGTGGCATCTGTCTTTGTTTTTCTGCCACAGAAAACCTACTGTGTAACAGTGGGCCTGATTTCTTCACAATTCTCCCATAAAAAATAAAACAAATGGGAGATTAAGATTGGCAAATCTGCATCAGTGCCAGTCCTGTGTGTGGCATCTGTCTTTGTTTTTCTGCCACAGAAAACCTACTGTATAACAGTGGGCCTGATTTCTTCACAATTCTCCCAGAAAAAAAAAAAAGTGGGAGATGAAGATTGGCAAATCTGCAACAGTGCCAGTCCTGTGTGTGGCATCTGTCTTTGTTTTTCTGCCACAAAAACCCACTGTATAACAGTGGGCCTGATTTCTTCACAATTCTCCCAACAAAAATAAAACAAGTGGGAGATTAAGATTGGCAAATCTGCATCAGTGCCAGTCCTGTGTGTGGCATCTGTCTTTCATTTTCTGCCACAGAAAACCTACTGTATAACAGTGGGCCTGATTTCTTCACAATTCTCCCATAAAAAATAAAACAAGTGGGAGATTAAGATTGGCAAATCTGCATCAGTGCCAGTCCTGTGTGTGGCATCTGTCTTTCTTTTTCTGCCACAGAAAACCTACAGTATAACAGTGGGCCTGATTAAATCACTTGTCTCCCATATCCAAAAAAAAAATTAAAATAAAGGGAGAATAATCTTGCCAAATCTGTGCATCTGTGCGAGTGCTGTCTGTGGTATCTGTCAGTCATTTTTTGCCACAGGAACTATACCGTGATATAGTGGGCCTGATTAAATCCCTTGTCTCCCATATAAAAAAAAAGAGGGACATTTCTATTGCCAGTGTGTGCATCTGCATCAGTCCTGTTAGTGTCATATCTGCCAGCCTCTTTCTGCCAATCAAACAGTATAGTGTAATACAGTGGGCCTGATTTTTCCCTGCATTCTCCCACGCATAAAGAGGGACATTTTTATTGCCAGTGTGTGCATCTGCGTCAGTCCTGTTAGTGCCATATCTGCCAGCCTCTTTCTGCCAATCAAACTGTGTAGTGTAATACAGTGGGACAGATTTTTCCCTGCATTCTCCCACACATAAAGAGGGGCTTTTCTATTGCCAGTGTGTGCATCTGCGTCACTCCTGTTAGTGCCATATCTGCCAGCCTCTTTCTGCCAATCAAACTGTGTAGTGTAATACAGTGGGCCTGATTTTTCCCTGCATTCTCCCACACATAAAGAGGGACATTTCTATTGCCAGTGTGTGCATCTGCGTCAGTCCTGTTAGTGCCATATCTGCCATCCTCTTTCTGCCAATCAAACTGTGTAGTGTAATACAGTGGGCCTGATTTTTCCCTGCATTCTCCCACACATAAAGAGGGACATTTCTATTGCCATTGTGTGCATCTGCGTCAGTCCTGTTAGTGCCATATCTGCCAGCCCCTTTCTGCCAATCAAACAGTGTAGTGTAATACAGTGGGCCTGATTTTTCCCTGCATTCTCCCACACATAAAGAGGAACATTTCTATTGCCAGTGTGTGCATCTGCGACAGTCCTGTTAGTGCCATATCTGCCAGCCTCTTTCTGCCAATCAAACTGTGTAGTGTAATACAGTGGGCCTGATTTTTTCCTGCATTCTCCCACACATAAAAAAGGGAGATTTAAATTGACAACAAGTTCACGTACACCTTCTACCTGGTTTTACAGGACCACATAACGGTTGTTAGTTTGATTACATTTTTCCAATAATGAGGAAGTCTGGTGGAAGAGGTCGTGGCCGTGGGCGTTCATTGCCAGCTGGTAATGATGTTAGTGGTGGTGGTCGTGGAGCATCAGGTGGTCGTGGGAAAAGCAATATAGCCCCTAAGTCTCGAGTTGTTGAGCCAGCGTCATCGTCTGGCTACACAAGGCCTCGAAGGCTCCCTTTTCTGGGAGTAGGAAAACCGCTTTTGAAGCTGGAGCAGGAGGAACAAGTATTGGCTTTCATTGCTGACTCTGCCTCTAGCTCTTTCGCCTCCTCCTCGGAAAGTGCCAAATGTCAGAGCAGTGCGTCGTCAGTGGATGCTCCCGGTCAGGAACAAGTCGCTTCCTTGTGTCCTTCACCCAGAACAACAGTGAAGGATGCGTCAGGCGACACAACAGGTTACTCCATGGAGCTCTTTACACATACCGTGCCTGGGTTAGAAAGGGAAATTGTTAACAGGCCATGCCTATTACAAGATGAATCGGACATGGAGTGCACAGATGCACAGCCACAGACAGATTATTATGCTGTTCCTTTGACTCAGATCAGAACATTGCCCTCGCAGTGTACTGATCCAGAATCTGACCCCGATGAGACTTTGGAGCCCCGTCACCAACGCTATAGTACCGGCTTACACGGTGACCCAGAGGAAGGTGCACAGGACATAGAAGAGGAGGTCATAGATGACCCAGTTGTTGACCCCGATTGGCAGCCATTGGGGGAACAGGGTGCAGGCGGCAGTAGCTCTGAAGCGGAGGAGGAAGAGCCGCAGCAGGCATCAACATCGCAACAGGTTCCATCTGGCAGGCCCGTATCTGGCCAAAAACGTGTGGCAAAACCAAAACCAGTTGTAGGACAGCGTGGCCATCCGGTTAAAGTAGCTCAGTGTGCAATGCCTGAAAAGGTATCCGATAGTAGGAAGAGTGCAGTCTGGAATTTTTTTAACTAAGATCCCAATGATCAGTGCAAAGTCATCTGTAAGAAATGCTCAAGGACCTTCAGCAGAGGTCAGAATGTTAAAAATCTAAATACAAGTTGCATGCGTAGACATTTAACCACCATGCACTTGCAAGCCTGGACAAACTACCAAACGTCCCTTAACGTTGTAGCACCCTCTCACAATGAAGCTAGTCAGCAACGCGACATCCCTTCCCTCACTGTAAGCCCACCATTTACCACACCACCTGCAGGTAATGTGGCGGTTTCGTCGCAAGGCCAAAGCAGTCAGGGAATCACCAGGTTCGTGGTAGGAAAAACAGTATGTAGGGCAACAGCAAGAATACCATCACCAACCCTCTCTCAGTCACCCATGTCCACCAGCACCCCCGCTAGTTCCACCCTATGCAGCTCTCCAGTCCAGCTCACCCTACATGAGACTCTCATTAGGAAAAGGAAGTACTCATCCTCGCATCCGCGTACACAGGGTTTGAATGCCCACATTGCTAGACTAATCTCGTTAGAGATGATGCCCTACCGCTTAGTTGAAAGCGAAGCTTTCAAAGCCCTGATGGACTACGCTGCATCACGCTACGAGCTACCCAGTCGACACTTTTTTTCCAGAAAAGCCATCCCAGCCCTCCACCAGCATGTAAAAGACCGCATTGTCCATGGGCTCAGGCAATCTGTGAGTAGAAAGGTGCACCTGACAACAGATGCATGGACCAGTAGGCATGGCCAGGGCGTTACGTCTCCATCACGGCACACTGGGTTAATGTGGTGGATGCAGGGTCCACAGGGGACAGTAATCTTGGGACAGTTCTGCCTAGCCCACGGTCTAGGAAACAGTTGGCTGTAGGCGTTCGTCACCCCTCCTCTGTTGTGAATTCCGTCTGGGCTCCCTCTGGTGGCCTTTAGCTATACTGCGGGTCTGGAGCTGGGCTCAGCTGCATCATTTCCTGCTATGCTGGTTCCTATTTAACTCCACCTGGATCTTTACTTGTTGCCTGCTGTCGTTGTATTCAGTACTGGTTCTGACCTCTCCTGGATCTCCCTGGTGACCTGTCTCTTTCTGAGAAGCTAAGTCTTGCTAGTTCCTTTTGCTCATTGTTTCCTTGAATATGTTTCTCAGTATATGATGTGTTCAGTCCAGCTTGCTTATATGTGATTTTTCGCTTGCTGGTAGCTCTGGGGTGCAGAGTGCGCCCCTCACATCGTGAGTCGGTGTGGGGGTTCTTGTACTTTCTGCGTGGATAGTTTTTGATAGTTTTTGTACCGACCGCACAGATCCCTTGCTTTCTTCTGACTATTTAGTGTTAGCGGGACTCATTTGCTTAAACCTGTTTTTCATTCCTACGTTTGTATTTTCCCTTTAACTCACCGTTATTATTTGTGGGGGGCTGTCTAAACTTTGGGGTTATTTCTCTGAGGCAAGTGAGGCTTTGCTTTCTCTCTAGGGGTAGCCAGTTTCTTAGGCTGTGAAGAGGCGTCTAGGTTTTTAGGTAACGCTCCACGGCTGCCTTTAGTGTTTGTGGATAGGATCAGGATTGCGGTCGGTATAGTTCCCACATTCCCGGAGCTTGTCCTACAATTCAGGTTTACCTATCAGGTCAGTTTTGTGATCCTACCACCGGATCATAACACTCCTCCTCCTCGTCCGCCAGCAGAAGCGACAGCTCGTCCACAGAGCGCAGTCGCACGACCACTCCATCCGTAGCTGCCACTGTTGCACACCAGGTGTGCCATTATGGAACAGCTAGTGGCAAGTGTCAGCGGGCTGTATTGGCAATGAAGTGTTTGGGCAACAACAGACACACTGCGGAAGTTCTGTCCGAGTTCTTGCAGCAAGAAACTCAGTCATGGCTGGGCACTGTACATCTTGAGGCAGGCAAGGTAGTGAGTGATAACGGAAGGAATTTTATGGCTGCCATAGCCCTTTCACAACTGAAACACATTCCTTGCCTGGCTCACACCTTAAACCTGGTGGTGCAGTGCTTCCTGAAAAGTTATCCGGGGTTACCCGACCTGCTGCTGAAAGTGCGCAGAGTTTGCTCTCACATCCGTCGTTCGCCCGTACACTCCAGCCGTATGCAGAACCATCAGCGGTCTTTGAACCTTCCCCAGCATCGCCTAATCATCGACGTTGCAACAAAGTGGAACTCCACACTGCACATGCTTCATAGACTGTGCGAACAGAGGCGTGCTGTTATGTATTTGTGGGAGGATACACATACACGGGCAGGCAGTTGGATGGCAGACATGGAGTTGTCAGCTGTGCAGTGGTCGAAGCTCCAAGACCTGTGTCAAGTCCTTCAGTGTTTTGAGGAATGCACACGGCTGGTTAGTGCAGACAACGCCGTAATAAGCATGAGAATCCTCCTAATGCGTCTGCTGATGCAAAGTTTGATGCACATAAAGGAGCAGGCATCTGCAGCCGAGGACCAGGGAAGCCTTGATGACAGTCAGCCATTGTCTGCTCAGGGAAATCTACAGGACGAGGTGGCGGGCGAAGAGGAGGAGGACGAGGAGGATGATGGGCATGAGTATTTTTTGGATGAGGAAGCTTCTCAGGGGGCAATAGAAACTGTTGGCGGTGCAAGGCTGGGTTCAGGGTTTTTGAGGGAGACAAGTGACGTTGATTTGCCAGAAACTGCTCCTCAACCCAGCATGTGCACTGACTTGACAACTGGAACATTGGCCCACATGGCGAATTATGCCTTGCGTATCCTCAAAAGGGACCCACGCATTATAAAAATGATGACCGATGACGATTACTGGTTGGCCTGCCTCCTTGATCCTCGCTAGGGTTGAGCGAAACGGGTCGGCCATTTTCAGAAGTCGCCGACTTTTGGCAAAGTCGGGTTTCATGAAACCCGACCCGACCCCTGTGTGGGGTCGGCCATGAGGTCGGAGATCTTCTGAATCTGGGATCGGAATTCCGATACCGAGTTCCGATATGTTTGCGATATCGGGAATCGGTATCGGAATCCATATTTAAGTGTAAAATAAAGAATCAAAATAAAAAATATTGATATACTCACCCTCTGACGCGCCCTGGTACCGGCAGCCTTCCTTCCAAAGAATCAGCGCGTGAATGGCCTGCGGTGACGTCACGGCTTGTGATTGGTCGCGTGGCGGTCACATGGGCCGTCGCGACCAATCACAAAGCCGTGACGTCATCTTAAGGTCCTTCACGCGCTGATTCTTAGGAAGGAAGGCTGCCGGAAAGAAGCCGAGGGTGAGTATATACCTAATAGGAATATACTCACCCTCGGACACGCCCTGCTTCTTTCCGGCAGCCTTCCTTCCTAAGAATCAGCACGTGAAGGACCTTAAGATGACGTCACGGCTTTGTGATTGGTCGCGACGGCCCATGTGACCGCCACGCGACCAATCACAAGCCGCGGACGTCATTCTCAGGTCCTAAATTCCTAGAATTTAGAATTCTAGGAATTTAGGACCTGAGAATGACGTCCGCGGCTTGTGATTGGTCGCGTGGCGGTCACATGGGCCGTCGCGACCAATCACAAAGCCGTGACGTCACGGAAGGCCCTGGACGCGCTCATTTTAACCAAAGCAGGCCGCCGGCTCCCTCGGTGAGTATATCAATATTTTTTATTTTAATTCTTTATTTTACACTTAAATATGGATCCCAGGGCCTGAAGGAGAGTTTCCTCTCCTTCAGACCCTGGGAACCATAGTATCCCATTGCAGTGCATTGGGTTTCGGGTTTCGGCCGACCCCGACCCCGACTTTTTTATAGGATCGGCCGATTTCACTCGACCCGACTTTTGAGAAAGTCGGGTTTCGTGAAACCCGACCCGATCCTATAAAAGTTAAGGTCGCTCAACCCTAATCCTCGCTATAAAGGCAAATTGCAAAATATCATGCCACATGAGAACCTCGAACAAATATTGGCAACCAAACAAGCTACTCTTGTAGACCGTTTGATTCAGGCATTCCCAGCACACAGCGCCGGTGATGGTTCTCACACGAGCTGCAGGGGGCAACAGGGCAGAGGTGTTAGAGGTGCACAAATCAGAAGTGGCGTAGGACAAAGGGGTTTTCTGACCAGGTTGTGGAGTGATTTCTCTATGACCGCAGACACGACAGGTACAGCAGCATCAATTCAAAGTGACAGGAGACAACATTTGTCCAGTATGGTTACTAACTATTTTTCCTCCATTACCGATGTTCTCCCTCAACCGTCATTCCCCTTTGATTACTGGGCATCCAAAATAGACACCTGGCCTGAATTGGCCGAATATGCATTTTAGGAGCTTGCTTGCCCAGCAGCTAGTGTGCTATCAGAAAGAGTATTCAGTGCTGCTGGTTCAATACTGACCGAAAAAAGGACTCGTCTGGCTACCCAAAATGTTGATGATCTAACCTTCATTAAAATGAACCACTCATGGATTTCAAATTATTTTGCCCCACCTTTCCTGGCTGACACCTAGCTTTCCTGTTAAAAGGTCTTGCTTTGGGACTGGTGTTACTGACTGTTCCAATCTCTTAATTTGCAGCTGCTGTTTGTCCTGCATACGACATGTTTACACCTCCCAAAATGGCCTAACTCCCCCCACGGGGCCGTGGTCTCGCCACTTGGCACAAGCACCCGTCAGAGTGCCGTTTTTCTGAAGAGGTGGGTGTGCCCACTTTTGGTCGACGGCACTGGCACTGGGTCCCTCATAGTACAATGAAGAGTCTCTGGCGGTGGTGGCGCGCACCCAACGTCAGACACACCGTTGTAACATGAGGGGCCCTGGGATTGTACCGCCGGCCAGGAGAGAGTGTCCCCCCCTAGGTCAAACAGTGCTCTACCACTTGCAAAATTATCTGTCGCTGCTCCACCACTGTTTAGTCTATGCGCTGAAATCCTTCAATGGCTGGCACAGACAATAACAATTTGTTGACATGTATGATGCTAGTTAAAATAGTCATGGGCCCTGTCCTACATTTACACCAGTAAATACTTTGCGCAACATTACAATGTCTGAAAGTCAGCATAGGAACACACCCCTGTACCTAAGTATGCCACCCTTTTTTTTTTTGTTTGTTGTGTTATTTTTTTGGATACATTAACATCAATTTAGTTTTTGGGAGTACTTACTGTGTCAGACACTCCTTCCAATTGTCCTCCGCTGACCACACCAATACTGCCTGTGTACCCCTGTAGCCAAATTTAAGCTGCATAGAGCCTATTTTATTATTTGGGGCCTAGGAAGTCTGTCTGCGGTCCCTCCTTCCAATTGTCCTCCGCTGACCACACCAATGCTGCCTGTGTACCCCTGTAGCCTAATTTAAGCTGCATAGAGCCTATTTTATTATTTTAGGCCTAGGAAGTCTGTCTGCGGTCCCTCCTTCCAATTGCCCTCCGCTGACCACACCAATGCTGCCTGTGTACCCCTGCCACTAGTGTTGAGCATTCCGATACCGCAAGTATCGGGTATCGGCCGATACTTGCGGTATCGGAATTCCGATACCGAGATCCGATACTTACCGCATATCGGATACCGGAATCGGAAGTTCCCATAATTCAAACAGCACAAATTCAGCCAATGAGGAATGATTACAAGTGTGGGCACATCCTGTTCAGCATGGTGGGCATGTAACTACTGGCAAGGCTGTGATTGGCTGCTGAAATGATGTCATGATGCACTATAAAAAACGCTGCCGCCCTTTCTGGCTCACTCTGCTGTCAATTCAGTTAGGCATAGGACGCTGTGTTCTGACTGAGGGCCAGTTGAGATAGCGCTTTGCTTCTTTGTGCTTTTCCCAGGCTAATTTAGCAACCGCTGTGTGTTCACCTTGCTTTTGCCTTGCAGCGCTGTTTTCACAGCGATCTGCAAGGTCTCTGTGTGTGTGTGTGTGTGTGTGAGTGCAGCCCACTCTCTAGTCTGTGTGCAGCCACAGCCGGTTGTATCCAGCTCAGGGTGCGTCACTGCCTCATAGCGTAAAATACATTGTCCTTTTTAGCAAATAGTGCAGCCCGCTTCACATTTTTTCAAATAATTCCTATTAGTGGCTTTCCACCCGTATCCAGCTAAATTGTGGAAAAACACTACATAGGATAACGTAGAGGAGGTTTTTTGGGCCTTGCAGCGCCGTTTACGGCTGTCTGCACGGTCTCCGTTTGAGTGCAGCTCGCACTGTAGTCAGTTCAGCCCCAAAAAAATAAATAACTAATAAAGTTCACCAAACACCACTTTACAGTTGTGTAGGCCACATTAGCTCATATTAAAGTCTAGTCCACACTTTAGAAAATTAGTGTTTCTTATACCTGTTAGGAGCTGTTCAGGAATAAGCACACTAAGCCGTTAGTACTTTTCTGCTTATCTTTATCAGTCAACCAAGATGAAGAAGGCAGGGAGTGAGGCACGTGTGTCATGAATCCCCAATGGCTAGGGATAGCACAGGATGAGCAAAGTATAATAAATATCGGACGAGCTCTAGGGTGATGGAACCTGGGCTGACCGCTGCCCTACGCCTGACAAACGCAACTAGAGATAGCCAGGGAGCGTGCCTACGTTGGTTCTAGACGCCACGCACCAGCCTAAGAGCTAACTAGTACTGCAGAGAAAACAAAGACCTCACTTGCCTCCAGAGGAATTAACCCCAAAGATATAGTTGCCCCCCACATGTATTGACGGTGAAATGAGAGGAAGGCACACACATAGAGATGATGTATATAGCTTTAGCAAATAGAGGCCCGCTGAAAACTAGAAAGCAGAATGACACAAAAGGGGACTGAGCGGTCAGCAAAAAACCCTAATAAAAAAAAAACCATCCTGAGATTACAAGAACCCATGTGCCAACTCATGGCACATGGGGAGAACCTCAGTCCACTAGAGCAACCAGCTAACAAAGAGACATTCTAAGCAAGCTGGACAAAAAACCAAACAACTGAAAATCAGCACTTAGCTTATCCTGAAAGATCTGGGAGCAGGTAGGCAGGAACCAAACAGAGCACATCTGAACACATTGATAGCCGGCAAGGGAAATGACAGAGAGGCCAGGTAAAATAGGAAACACCCAGCCTCTGATGGACAGATGGAAACCAAAGGCCGCAACCCACCAAAGTCACCCAGTACCAGCAGTAACCACCAGAGGGAGCCCGCAAACAGAATCCACAACAGTACCCCCCCCTTGAGGAGGGGTCACTGAACCCTCACGAGAACCCCCAGGGCGATCAGGGTGAGCTCTATGGAAGGCGCGGACCAAATCAGTCGCATGAACATCGGAGGCGACCACCCAGGAATTGTCCTCCTGACCATAACCCTTCCACTTAACCAAATACTGGAGTTTGCGTCTGGAAACACGAGAATCCAAGATCTTTTCAACAACATACTCCAATTCTCCCTCCACCAGCAACGGAGCAGGAGGCTCGACCGAAGGAACAACAGGCACCTCATACCTCCGCAACAACGACCGATGGAACACATTATGAATAGCGAACGATGCTGGGAGATCCAAACGGAAAGATACAGGGTTAAGAATCTCCGAGATCCTATAAGGACCGATGAACCGAGGCTTGAACTTAGGAGAAGAGACCTTCATAGGGACAAAACGAGAAGACAACCACACCAAGTCCCCAACAAGAAGTCGGGGACCCACGCGGCGACGGCGATTAGCAAACTGCTGAGTCTTCTCCTGAGATAACTTCAAATTGTCCACCACCTGATTCCAAATGTGATGTAGCCTGTCCACCACCACGTCCACTCCAGGACAATCCGAAGACTCCACCTGACCAGAGGAAAAACGAGGATGAAACCCCGAATTACAAAAAAAAGGAGAGACCAACGTGGCCGAACTAGCCCGATTATTAAGAGCAAACTCGGCCAGTGGCAAAAAAGCAACCCAGTCATCCTGATCAGCAGAAACAAAACACCTCAAATAAGTTTCCAAGGTCTGATTAGTTCGCTCCGTCTGGCCATTCGTCTGAGGATGGAATGCAGACGAGAAAGACAAATCAATGCCCATCTTGGCACAAAACGTCCGCCAAAATCTAGACACAAACTGGGATCCCCTGTCAGAAACGATATTCTCCGGAATCCCATGCAAACGAACCACGTTCTGAAAAAACAAAGGAACCAACTCAGAGGAGGAGGGCAACTTAGGCAAGGGCACCAAATGAACCATCTTAGAAAAGCGGTCACACACAACCCAGATAACGGACATTTTCTGTGAAACCGGGAGATCAGAAATAAAATCCATGGAAATGTGCGTCCAAGGCCTCTTCGGGATGGGCAAGGATAACAACAACCCACTAGCCCGTGAACAGCAAGGCTTAGCTCGAGCACACACTTCACAAGACTGCACAAAGGTACGCACATCCCTAGACAAGGAAGGCCACCAAAAAGACCTGGCCACCAAGTCTCTTGTACCAAATATTCCAGGATGACCAGCCAACACAGAAGAATGGACCTCGGAGATGACTCTACTGGTCCAATCATCCGGAACAAACAGTCTTTCTGGTGGACATCGATCCGGTTTATCCACCTGAAACTCCTGCAATGCGCGTCGCAAGTCTGGGGATACGGCGGACAATATTACCCCATCCCTAAGGATACCAGCAGGCCCAGTGTCTCCAGGAGAGTCAGGCACAAAACTCCTGGAAAGAGCATCTGCCTTCACATTCTTTGAACCTGGCAGGTATGAAACCACGAAATTGAAACGAGAAAAAAAAAAACGACCAACGAGCCTGTCTAGGATTCAAACGCCTGGCAGACTCAGGGTAAATGAGATTCTTGTGATCAGTCAAGACCACCACGCGATGTTTAGCACCCTCAAGCCAATGACGCCACTCCTCAAATGCCCACTTCATGGCCAAAAGCTCCCGATTACCCACATCATAATTGCGCTCGACGGGCGAGAATTTTCTAGAGAAGAAAGCACATGGCTTCATCACCGAGCCATTAGAACTTCTCTGTGACAAAACCGCCCCCGCTCTAATCTCGGAAGCATCAACCTCCACCTGGAAAGGAAGTGAAACATCTGGTTGACACAACACAGGAGCAGAAGAAAACCGGCGCTTAAGTTCCCGAAAGGCCTCCACGGCCGCAGGAGACCAATCAGCAACATCAGCACCCTTTTTAGTCAAATCAGTCAAAGGTTTAACAATACTGGAAAAATTAGCAATGAACCGACGATAAAAATTAGCAAACCCCAAGAACTTCTGAAGGCTCTTAACAGATGTAGGTTGTGTCCAGTCACAAATAGCCTGAACCTTAACGGGATCCATCTCAATAGTAGAAGGAGAAAAAATGTACCCCAAAAAAGAAATCTTCTGGACTCCGAAGAGACACTTTGAGCCCTTCACAAACAGAGAATTGGCCCGCAAAACTTGAAACACCTTCCTGACCTGTAGAACATGAGACTCCCAGTCATCAGAAAACACCAAAATATCATCCAAATACACAATCATAAACTTATCCAGATATTCACGGAAAATATTGTGCATAAAGGACTGAAAGACTGACGGAGCATTGGAGAGTCCAAAAGGCATTACCAAATACTCAAAATGGCCCTCAGGCGTATTAAATGCGGTTTTCCACTCATCACCCTGTTTTATCCGCACCAGATTATACGCACCACGAAGATCTATTTTAGTGAACCACCTAGCCCCCTTAATGCGAGCAAACAAATCAGTAAATAATGGCAATGGATACTGGTATTTGACTGTAATCTTATTCAGAAGGCGATAATCTATACAAGGCCTCAGGGAACCATCCTTTTTTGCCACGAAAAAAAAACCTGCTCCCAGAGGGGACGAAGATGGACGAATATGTCCCTTTTCCAAGGACTCCTTAATATAATTCCGCATAGCAGTATGCTCTGGCAGTGACAGATTAAATAAACGACCCTTAGGGACAGTGGCGTAGGAAGGGGGGGGCGGGGGGGGCGGTCCGCCCCGGGCGGCACAATGCGGGGGGCGTATTGTAGTCCAAAGCTGTGACGCTCCGACTCCATCACTAGTGCTTGTTTCTGCATCACTAAGACGCTGCAGATGAAAAGGAGCAGAGTGTGGTGTCTCTAAAGAGTGGAGAGACTTGTAGGGGTGGCGTGCATTCTTAACACAGTGCGTGCACACATCTCCATAGCCCAGGACACTGTAACACCCCCCCCCCTTCGGTCAGGATGGACTGAGCCAAAGGACCTTTCCTGACCCCGACGTCGTAGATACCTGTGATCAGTCACGTGTGTGGGAGGACTCGTCACACTGTAGGCTGACGGCTGTGCTGTGTACTAACTGCTGTACGAGGGTTATGTAGTGCGCAGTATGTACCGATGTATGAATGTACATGAGAATGTTCAGGTAAGAAGATCGGCTAGGTGTTTGTTATAGGGGAACCTCGCTCTGTGCCGTCAGTCGTATACGCGGGGGCCGGCTCTGCACCTTCTTCCGTATATACTGGGCTCTGCACCTTCTTCCGTATATACTGGGCTCTGCACCTTCTTCCGTATATACTGGGCTCTGCGCTGTCTGCCGTATACGCGGGGCTCTGCGCCTTCTGCCGTATACGCTGGGCTCTGCGCCTTCTGCCGTATACGCGGGGATCTGCGCCTTCTGCCGTATACGCGGGGCTCTGCGCCTTCTGCCGTATACGCGGGGCTCTGCGCCTTCTGCCGTATACGCGGGGCTCTGCGCCTTCTGCCGTATACGCGGGGCTCTGCGCCTTCTGCCGTATACGCGGGGCTCTGCGCCTTCTGCCGTATACGCGGGGCTCTGCGCCTTCTGCCGTATACGCGGGGCTCTGCGCCTTCTGCCGTATACGCGGGGCTCTGCGCCTTCTGCCGTATACGCGGGGCTCTGCGCCTTCTGCCGTATACGCGGGGCTCTGCGCCTTCTGCCGTATACGCGGGGCTGTGCGCCGTCTGCCGTATACGCGGGGCTCTGCGCCTTCTGCCGTATACGCGGGGCTCTGCGCCTTCTGCCGTATACGCGGGGCTCTGCGCCTTCTGCCGTATACGCGGGGCTCTGCGCCTTCTGCCGTATACGCGGGGCTCTGCGCCTTCTGCCGTATACGCGGGGCTCTGCGCCTTCTGCCGTATACGCGGGGCTCTGCGCCTTCTGCCGTATACGCGGGGCTCTGCGCCTTCTGCCGTATACGCGGGGCTCTGCGCCTTCTGCCGTATACGCGGGGCTCTGCGCCTTCTGCCGTATACGCGGGGCTCTGCGCCTTCTGCCGTATACGCGGGGCTCTGCGCCTTCTGCCGTATACGCGGGGCTCTGCGCCTTCTGCCGTATACGCGGGGCTCTGCGCCTTCTGTTGTATACGCGGGGCTCTGCGCCTTCTGTCGTATACGCGGGGCTCTGCGCCTTCTGTTGTATACGCAGGGCTCTGCGCCTTCTGTCGTATACTATTTTTGGTAACCGTTGTGTGGTATGGGGCCGGGGGGGGGGGGGGGGGGCGCCAAACTCGGGAACAGCCCCGGGCGGCAAAAGCTCTAGCTACGCCACTGCTTAGGGAACTTACTGCCAGGAATCAATTCTATAGCACAGTCACACTCTCTATGGGGAGGGAGCGAATTGAGCTTAGGCTCCTCAAAAACATCCCTATAATCCGACAAAAACGCAGGGATCTCCGAAGGAGTAGATGAAGCTATAGAAATCAGAGGTGCATCATCATGAACCCCGTGACATCCCCAGCTTAGCACAGACATTGTTTTCCAGTCCAGGACAGGATTATGAGTTTGTAACCATGGCAGACCAAGCACTAGTACATCATGTAAATTATACAGTACAAGGAAGCGAATCACCTCCTGATGAACGGGAGTCATGCGCATGGTCACTTGTGTCCAATACTGCGGTTTATTCATAGCCAATGGTGTAGAATCAATTCCTTTCAGAGGAATAGGAACTTCCAGAGGCTCTAGACTAAAACCGCAGCGTTTAGCAAATGACCAATCCATAAGACTCAGGGCAGCGCCTGAATCCACATAGGCATCGACGGAAATGGAAGACAGTGAAAAAATCAGAGTCACAGACAAAATGAACTTAGACTGCAGAGTATCAATGGCAAAAGATTTATCAACCCTTTTTGTGCGTTTAGAGCATGCTGATATAACATGAGCTGAATCACCACAATAAAAACACAAACCATTTTTCCGCCTATAATTTTGCCGTTCACTTCTGGACTGAATTCTATCACATTGCATAGTCTCAGGTGCCTGTTCAAAAGACACCGCCAACTGGTGCACGGGTTTGCGCTCCCGTAAACGCCGATCAATCTGAATGGCCATAGCCATAGACTCATTCAGACCTGTAGGCGCAGGGAACCCCACCATAATATCCTTAATGGCCTCAGAAAGACCATTTCTGAAGTTTGCAGCCAGGGCGCACTCATTCCACTGAGTAAGCACCGACCATTTCCGAAATTTCTGACAATATATTTCCGCTTCATCATGCCCCTGAGAGAGGGCTAATAAAGCCTTTTCAGCCTGAATCTCTAGGTTAGGTTCCTCATAGAGCAATCCCAATGCCAGAAAAAACGCATCCACACTGAGCAATGCAGGATCCCCTGGTGCCAATGCAAATGCCCAATTCTGAGGGTCGCCCCGTAGGAACGATATAACAATCTTGACCTGTTGAGCAGGGTCTCCAGAGGAGCGAGATTTCAAAGAGAGAAACAATTTACAATTGTTCCTGAAATTCAGGAAGGTAGATCTATCTCCAGAAAAAACCTCTGGAATAGGAATTCTAGGTTCAGACATGGGAGTGTGAACAACGAAATCCTGTATGTTTTGAACCTTTGCCGCGAGATTACTCAGGCTGGAAGCCAAACTCTGGACATCCATGATAAACAGCTAAGATCAGAGCCATTCAAGGGTTAAGAGGAGGTAAGAAGCAGCTAGACAGCAATTAAGGGCTAGGCAGCAAAACTCTGAAGGAAAAAAAAAAAATTAAAAAAAAAAAATTTTCCTTGAACACTTCTTTTCCTCCTGCTTCAGCCCAAACAATTAACACTTTGTGGGCCGGCTATACTGTCATGAATCCCCAATGGCTAGGGATAGCACAGGATGAGCAAAGTATAATAAATATCGGACGAGCTCTAGGGTGATGGAACCTGGGCTGACCGCTGCCCTACGCCTGACAAACGCAACTAGAGATAGCCAGGGAGCGTGCCTACGTTGGTTCTAGACGCCACGCACCAGCCTAAGAGCTAACTAGTACTGCAGAGAAAACAAAGACCTCACTTGCCTCCAGAGGAATTAACCCCAAAGATATAGTTGCCCCCCACATGTATTGACGGTGAAATGAGAGGAAGGCACACACATAGAGATGATGTATATAGCTTTAGCAAATAGAGGCCCGCTGAAAACTAGAAAGCAGAATGACACAAAAGGGGACTGAGCGGTCAGCAAAAAACCCTAATAAAAAAAAAACCATCCTGAGATTACAAGAACCCATGTGCCAACTCATGGCACATGGGGAGAACCTCAGTCCACTAGAGCAACCAGCTAACAAAGAGACATTCTAAGCAAGCTGGACAAAAAACCAAACAACTGAAAATCAGCACTTAGCTTATCCTGAAAGATCTGGGAGCAGGTAGGCAGGAACCAAACAGAGCACATCTGAACACATTGATAGCCGGCAAGGGAAATGACAGAGAGGCCAGGTAAAATAGGAAACACCCAGCCTCTGATGGACAGATGGAAACCAAAGGCCGCAACCCACCAAAGTCACCCAGTACCAGCAGTAACCACCAGAGGGAGCCCGCAAACAGAATCCACAGCACACGTGGGCGTGGGCGCGGAGCTGGGAGTGGACGTGGGGATTCTGTGTCTGCTGCGGGCACCGGTGACTCATCATCACTCAGTTTCAGCAGGGAACAGTCCTTCATGCGCAGCTTTGTCGGAGAGCGCCGTACACCGCTGCTGCGTGAAGACCAAATTGAAGCCGTTGTCGGATGGATGGCAGCTAACGCATCGACTTCAATTAGTGCCACATCCTCTCAGGCACAGAGCACTGGAGAGCACCCATCTGTCTCTTCACCACCTGCCAAATTGCCCAGGCAGTCAGAGAGCCCAGGACAGGAGCCGTCTCTACTTCTGTTCTCTGAATCTCTTGGCTTGGAAACAGGGGGCCAGCCAAGCAGCATTGGAGAAATGGAAGAAGAGGCAGTGTGCAGTGATGCCCAACAGCTTTTTCTCTCTGAGTCTGAAGAGGCGGGTGGGCCAGTGCCTCCGGTCACCACACCGCAGTACGCATCCGCTGATGATGACACTCAGGTGCCACTTTCTGGTGCGTGCTGTGCTGCTGAGACTACCCAGGAGGAGCAGTTGGTGGCAGAGGGTAGTGTAGATGATGAGGTCTTTGACCCATCGTGGCGTGAGGGACAGGAAGGTGGTGGGAGCAGCTCTGAGGAAGAGATTCCCCGAACGGGCCAAAGAGGGAGAGGGAGGGGGAAGACTGCAGAGCCTGTAGCCTCCACTTCGGCACGCGTTCGGAGCCTGCCTCTGGGCCTTTTTTGACACAGTTGCAGATGACATTTGCTTTGTCAAATGCAAGGTGTGTCATCAGAAAATCAAAAGAGGGAGAAATGTCAGCAGCCTCAATACCTCAAATATGTGGAAACATGTGCGGACCAGGGACGCGGCGGAGTTACAAAAACACACTGAAGAGCTAGGCCAACCAACAGCGGCAACTACCACCTCTTCAGCTCGTGTTGCCTCTTCCTCCAGCTCACACACAGCTGGTTCGGCTTCCTCCCAGGATCGCCATGGAAGAACCTTTGGCACTGTTGTCCAGAGACCCACTGTAATTCCACCCGCAGCACCACGTTCCCAGTCATCCTCACACTCCCAGGCCAGTCTACAGCCATCGGTAGTACAGGCATGGGAGAAAAGGCGGCCATTCTCGTCAAACCACCCACGAGCACAGGCTCTGAATGCAGGCATTGCCAAACTTCTGTCACTCAGGCTGGTGGAGACTGACAGCTTCCGTGACTTGATGGTATTGGCAGTCCCACAGTACAATGTGCCCAGCCGCTTTTATTTCAGCAGGCAAGCCGTCCCTGCCCTGCACAAGCATGTGGAGGGACACATAAAACATGCGCTACTGAACGCCGTCATTAGCAAGGTCCATCTCACCACAGATGCGTGGACCAGTCACCATGGACAGGGGCGATACCTTTCCCTCACTGCCCATTGGGTTATTGTTGTTGACCCGGGTACAGATCGTGCGAGTGGCGCAGGACGTGTCCTGCCCACTCCAAGGATTGCAGGAATCCAGTCTGTACGCATTGACTCCTCCTCATACACAAGTTCCTCAGAAACATTGCTGCAGGAGCCGTCACAGTCCACCTCCACATGGACCCGTGAACGTTTACCTGTTACGACCGACATGAGCACAGCCGTGGCCAAACGTCAACAGGCCGTCTTGAAATTAATTTCTTTGGGGAATCGAAGCCACACAGCGCAGGAGCTCTGGAATGCCATCAAGCAGGAGAGCGATGAGTGGTTTGTGGCAGCGAATCTCCAGCCAGGCATGGTAGTGTGTGACAATGGCCGAAATCTGGTGGCAGCTCTGGACCTCGGCAACCTCACTCACATCCCATGTCTGGCACATGTGCTCAACTTGGTCGTGCAGAGTTTTTTGAGGGACTATCCGGATCTTGATGCACTGCTGCACAAGGTCCGCCTAGAGTGTGCTCACTTGCGGCGTTCCAGCACGGCAAGATCGTGCACTTCCAGCTCTGCAGCGCCGATTCCGCCTTCCGGAACATCGCATCATATGTGACCTACCTACCAGGTGGAATTCCACGTTACATATGTTGGAGCGGTTGTGTGAGCAGCGGCAAGCACTAATGGAGTACCAGCTGCATCAGGCGCAAAGAAGTCGCACTCCGCGCCGTTCAGACTTCACAACCACAGAGTGGGCCACTATGAAGGACGTCTGCCAGGTTTTGCGTCCCTTCGATTATTCCACGCGGATGGCGAGTGCAGATGATGCACTAGTCAGCATGACTGTCCCCCTTATCAGCTTGCTTCAACAAACACTGCAAGCGCTAAGGGATAATGTTGTGGAAGAGGTGGAGGATGAGGACTCACCATTTCCATCAGCTTCTGGACAGTCAGAGCTACGTGGTTCCTCACAAACGCGTAGGCAGGGGACACTTTGTGAGGAGGATGAGGAGGAGTCAATGGAGGAGGAAGACATCCGTCCAGAGGAGGGAGTTACACAATTGTCCAGTAGTCAGTGTGTACAGCGAGGGTGGGGTGATGAAGAGCGGGCAGAGCTCACGCCTCAAGCAGGGGACAGCATTTCTTGGCCAGTTGGCAGTCTGCAGCACATGGTTGATTACATGCTGCAGTGCCTGAGAAACGACCGGCGCATCGCCCACATTCTCAACATGGCTGATTATTGGATGTACACCCTCCTCGATCCTCGCTACCGGGACAACGTACAAAGCCTCATCACACCGTTGAACCGGGATCGTAAAATGCCGGAGTACCAAGACACACTGGTGAATTCCATCATCTTCTCCAGTCCAACTGAGAGAAGTGCTGCTAGTGCTTTACAAAGCAGCTCAGTGCGTCCTGGCAGTGGAGGAGGCTCTGCACAAAGAGGGAGCAGAAGCAGTGCCTCTGTCCAAGGCAAGACCAGTATGGCCCAACTGTGGCAGTTTTGTGTGCCCGCCACAAATGTCTACACCATCACAGGCGGCTCCAGTCAGCAGGAGGCAACGGTTCCGTCAGATGGTGACAGACTACATGTCTTGCCCTCTTACTGTACTCCCAGACGGCTCTTCCCCTTTCAAGTTTTGGGTCTCTAAGCTGGATACATGGCCAGAGCTAAGCCAGTATGCATTGGAGGTGCTGGCTTGCCCTGCGGCTAGTGTATTATCGGAATGCGTCTTTAGTGCTGCAGGTGGTGTACTAACAGACTGTCGCATGCGATTATCCTCCGATAACGTTGACCGGCTTACTTTCCTGAAAATGAACCAGGCCTGGATCTCGCAGGAATTTGCCACTCCTCTTCCTGATTAAATAATTGGGTGACTGTCTACAGTATCCAGGTCTCCTGTTGTGTTCATCTTTCTAACACCTGAACTGTAATTCCTGGGCTCCAACAACGCCAGTTGAGGCTCAGGAGTGCCGTCTGCACAGTCAAAACATACGACCCAGTGTTATTGGGTGTCAGTAACGTCAGCTGATCCCCAGCTGTGTAGTCGGCAATGTGTCCTGCGACCGCCACGCTGACACAACAACTGAAATTTAAAAACCACCTTGTGCAGCAGTAATGCTGCACAAGGAAAAGGTAGCTATTTTTGTTAGGCTCCTTGCACACGCAGAACTTAACACTTATAAAATGTGTCCACTGATACAGTAAAACCGTCCCGGAGGTGGGACTTTCCTTCATAATGTGACGCAGCACAGCCGTCATTCCTACCCTCTTGGTGCCGTGCGCCGCCTCCTCAGCGTTGTTTGATTCTGTCCCGGAGCCTGCGCTGTTATGTTATCCCTTGGCCAGGCACACTTAGCGCTGCCCGTCTTCTGACATCATTTGGTGTCAGGCTGACTGCGCCTGTGCGGCCGCGCTGGCCAAGATCCCGCCTCGCAGTGTCTTCTGATTTAATCACACTGCGGGCCTGGGATCCATGGCCATGCGCAGTGCATATCTTCACCTCAGGCTGTCACTCATCTCCCTCCGCCTTCTTCAGACTGTGCGCCGTCAGCTGATCCCTAATAGCATGCCATGGCCGTGACGGCGCACAGTCTGAAGAAGCCGGAGGGAGGGGAGTGAGAGGCGAGGATAAGCACTGCGCATGGCCACGGATCCCAGGCCCGCAGTGGGATTACATTAGACGACACTGCGAGGCGGGATCTCGGCCAGCGCGGCCGCACAGGCGCAGCCAGCCTGACACCAAATGATGTCAGAAGACGGGCAGCGCTAAGTGCGACTGGCCAAGGGATAACATAACAGCGCAGGCTCCGGGACAGAATCAAACAACGCTGAGGAGGCGGCGCACGCCACCAAGGGGGTAGGAATGACGGCTGTGCTGCGTCCCATTACGAAGGAAAGTCCCACCTCCGGGACGGTCTCACGGTATCAGGGGACACATTTTATAAGTGTTTAGTTCTGTGTTTGCAAGGAGCAAAATTAAAAGAGCCACCTTTTCCTTTTGCATCCTTTGTGCTGCACAAGCTGGCTCTTTCAGCTACAAACGCCTTGGGGGGGGGGGTTAAAGGTTCCCTTTCAACGTGCTCCAATCAGGCTTCGGCCTACATGGTGTTCCTCTGCTCCTCCTGCTGTCCCTGTGCTCTAACACCGCTAGTTGGTGCCTGGAAGTGCTGTCCGCACAGTCAACAATCGCTCCTCTGTTATTGGGGTTCAGTAACATCAGCTGTTCCCCAGCTGTGTGTGCGGCAATACCTCCAATCTGCTCCTCCTGCTGTCCCTGGGCTCTAACTCTGCTAGTTGGTGCCTGGAAGTGCTGTCCGCACAGTCAACAGTCGCTCCTCTGTTATTGGGGTTCAGTAACGTCAACTGTTCCCTAGCTGTGTGTGCGGCAATACCTCCAATCTGCTCCTCCTGCTGTCCCTGGGCTCTAACACCGCTAGTTGGTGCCTGGAAGTTCTGTCCGCACAGTCAACAGTCGCTCCTCTGTTATTGGGGTTCAGTAACGTCAGCTGCTCCCCAGCTGTGTGTGCGGCAATACCTCCAATCTGCTCCTCCTGCTGTCCCTGGGCTCTAACACCGCTAGTTGGTGCCTTGAAGTGCTGTCCGCACAGTCAACAGTCGCTCCTCTGTTATTGGGGTTCAGTAACATCAGCTGCTCCCCAGCTGTGTGTGCAGCAACGTGTCATGCGACCACCACGCTGGCACACTAACAGACATTTACATGCCTCCAGTGCAGGCTTCGGCCTACATTCTGCTCCTCCTGCTGTCCCTGGGCTCCAACACTGCTGGTTGTTGCCCGGAAGTGCTGTTTGCACAGAGCCAAACACCTCGCCAATGTGTTAGTGGGGTTCAGTAACGTCAGCTGCTCCCCTGCTGTGTATCCGGCAACGTGTCATGCGACCGCCACGCTGGCACAACAAAAATTTAAGGGAACCTGTCCCCCCCCCAGGCGTTTGTTACTGAAAGAGCCACCTTGTGCAGCAGTAATGCTGCACAAGGAAAAGGTAGCTCTTTTAGTTTAGCTACTTGCACACGCAGAACTTAACACTTATAAAATGTGTCCACTGATACCGTAAAACCGTCCTGGAGGTGGGACTTTCCTTCGTAATGTGACGCAGCACAGCAGTCATTCCTACCCCCTTGGCAGTGCGCCGCCTCCTCAGCGTTGTTTGATTCTGTCCCGGAGCCTGCGCTGTTATGTTGTCCCTTGGCCATGCACACCTAGCGCTGCCCGTCTTCTGACATCATTTGGTGTCAGGCTGACTGCGGATGTCTGGCCGCGCTGGCCGAGATCCCGCCTCGCAGTGTCTTCTGATTTAATCACACTGCAGGCCTGGGATCCATGGGCATGCGCAGTGCATATCTTCACCTCAGGCTCTCACTCATCTCCCTCTGCCTTCTTCAGACTCTGCACCGTCAGCTGATCCCTAATAGCATGCCACGGCCGTGATGTCGCACACTCTGAAGAAGCGGGAGGGAGGGGAGTGAGAGGCGAGGATATGCACTGCGCATGCCCATGGATCCCAGGCCCGCAGTGGGATTACATTAGACAACACTGCGAGGTGGGATCTCGGGCAGCGTGGCCGCACAGGCGCTGCCAGCCTGACACCTGAATGATGTCAGAAGACGGGCAGCGCTAAGTGTGCCTGGCCAAGGGATAACATAACAGCGCAGGCTCCGGGACAGAATCAAACAACGCTGAGGAGGCGGCGCACGCCACCAAGGGGGTAGGAATGACGGCTGAGCTGCGTCCCATTACGAAGGAAAGTCCCACCTCCGGGACGGTCTCACGGTATCAGGGGACACATTTTATAAGTGTTTAGTTCTGTGTTTGCAAGGAGCATAATTACAAGAGCCACCTTTTCCTTTTGCATCCTTAGTGCTGCACAAGATGGCTCTTTCAGCTACAAACGCCTTGGGGGGGGTTAAAGGTTCCCTTTCGACTTGTTACAATCAGGCTTTGGCCTACACTGTGTTCCTCTGCTCCTCCTGCTGTCCCTGCGCTCTAACACCGCCAGTTGGTGCCTGGAAGTGCTGGCTGCACAGTTAACACTTGCTGCTGTGTTATTGGGTTTCAGTAACGTCAGCTGATTCCCAGCTGTGTATCTGGCAAAACAAATCTGCTCCTCCTGCTGTCCCTGGGCTTCAACACCGCCAGTTGCTGCCCAGAAGTGCTGTCTGCACAGTCAACAGTCGCTCCTCTGTTATTGGGGTTCAGTAACGCCAGCTGCTCCCCTGCTGTGTTGCAGCAATACCTCCAGCCTGCTCCTCCTACTGTCCCTGGGCTCTATGTTGTGAATTCCGTTCTCGGACTCCCTCCTGTGGTCATGAATGGTACTTTGGTTAGTTCTGCTCTTGGACTCCCTCTGGTGGCTTTGAGCGGAACTGCTGGTCACTGAGGTTGGCTTTGTCAGCTGCTCTCGTTTATTGCTTGCTGGCTTCCCTATTTAACTCCACTCAGATCGTTACTTGATGCCAGCTGTCAATGTTTCAGTATTGGTTCAGATCTCTCTTGGACTTCTCTGAGGACCTGTCTACTCCAGCAGAAGCTAAGTCTTTGCTAGTTCATTTGTTGTTACTGCTTCCTGAATATATTTCTTAGTACTGCTAATTTCTAGTCCAGCTTGCTATCATGATATTCCCTTGCTAGCTGGAAACTCTGGGTGCAGAGTGGCACCTCCACACCGTGAGTCAGTGTGGGGAGTCTTTTTGCGTACTCTGCGTGGTTTTTTGTAGTCTTTTGTGCTGACCGCATAGTTCCCTTTTCTATCCTCTGACTATTTTAGTGAAGTCTGGCCTCCTTTGCTAAAACCTGTTTCATTCCTGTGTTTGTGACTTTCCTCTTAACTCACAGTCAGTATATGTGGGGGGCTGCCTTTACCTTTGGGGAATTTCTCTGAGGCAAGGTTAGGCTTCTATTTCTATCTTTAGGGGTAGTTAGCTCTTAGGCTGTGAAGAGGCGTCTAGGGAGAGTTAGGTACGCTCCACGGCTATTTCTAGTTTGTGTGATAGGAGTAGGGTTTGCGGTCAGCAGAGTTCCCACGTTCCCAGAGCTTGTTCCGATTACTAGTTTACTCATCAGGTCATTCCGGGTGCTCCTAACCACCAGGTCCATAACAGTACAGCTGGCCCACAAAGTGTTAATGCATCTCAAAAGAGGGATAAGAGAAGTTCTGAACCCATTTTTTTTTCTTTGCAGTGTGTTTTGTCTCTCTTTTCCCCTTAATCTCTGGGTGGTTCTGGACTCAGGTGTAGATATGGATATTCAAGGTCTGTCCTCTTGTGTGGATCATCTCACTGCAAGAGTACAAAGCATACAAGATTATGTAGTTCAGAATCCGATGTTAGAGCCTAGAATTCCAATTCCTGATTTGTTTTCTGGGGATAGATCTAAGTTTCTGAATTTCAAAAATAATTGTAAACTGTTTCTTGCTTTGAGACCCCGCTCCTCTGGTGACCCCATTCAGCAAGTAAAAATTATTATTTCTTTTTTGCGTGGCGACCCTCAAGACTGGGCATTCTCCCTTGCGCCAGGAGATCCTGCATTGCTTAATGTAGATGCGTTTTTTCTGGCGCTTGGATTGCTTTATGACGAACCGAATTCAGTGGATCAGGCAGAGAAAATCTTGCTAGCTTTGTGTCAGGGTCAGGATGAAGCGGAGATATATTGTCAGAAGTTTAGAAAATAGTCTGTGCTTACTCAATGGAATGAGTGTGCCCTGGCAGCAATTTTTAGAAAAGGTCTTTCTGAAGCCCTTAAGGATATTATGGTGGGATTCCCCATGCCTGCTGGTCTGAATGAATCAATGTCCTTGGCCATCCAAATTGATCGGCGTTTGCGTGAGCGCAAAATTGTGCACCATTTGGCGGTGTCCTCTGAGCAGAGGCCTGAGCTTATGCAATGTGATAGAACTTTGACCAGAACTGAATGGCAAGAACACAGACGTCAGAATAGGCTGTGTTTTTACTGTGGTGACCCCACTCATGCTATCTCTGATTGTCCTAAGTGCACTAAGCGGTTCACTAGGTCTGTCACCATTGGTACTGTACAGCCTAAATTTCTTTTGTCTGTTACTCTGATTTGCTCTTTGTCATCCTACTCGGTTATGGCATTTGTGGATTCAGGCGCTGCCCTGAATTTGTTTGATGGACTTGGAGTTTGCCAGGCGCTGTGGTTTTTTCTTGGAGCCTTTGCAGTATCCTATTCCATTAAGGGGAATTGATGCCACGCCGTTGGCCAAGAATAAACCTCAGTACTGGACTCAGTTGACCATGTGCATGGCTCCTGCACATCAGGAAGATATTCGCTTTTTGGTGTTGCATAATTTGCATGATGTGGTCGTGTTGGGTTTGCCATGGCTACAGGTTCATAATCCAGTATTGGATTGGAAATCAATGTCTGTGTCTAGTTGGGGTTGTCAAGGGGTACATGGCGATGTTCCATTGGTGTCAATTTCTGCTTCCACTCCTTCTGAAGTCCCTGAGTTTCTGTCGGATTACCAGGATGTATTTGATGAGCCCAAATCCAGTGTCCTACCCCCTCATAGGGATTGTGATTGTACTATAAATTTGATTCCTGGTAGTAAGTTTCCTAAGGGCCGACTTTTCAATTTATCTGTGCCAGAGCACGCCGCTATGCAGAGTTATATAAAGGAGTCCTTGGAGAAAGGGCATATTCGCCCGTCTTCATCACCGTTGGGAGCAGGGTTCTTTTTTGTGGCCAAGAAGGATGGTTCTCTGAGACCCTGTATAGATTACCGCCTTCTCAATAAAATCACGGTCAAATTTCAGTACCCTTTGCCTCTGCTGTCTGATTTGTTTGCTCGGATTAAGGGGGCTAGTTGGTTCACCAAGATAGATCTTCGAGGGGCGTATAACCTTGTGCGTATTAAACAGGGCGATGAATGGAAAACAGCATTTAATACGCCCGAGGGCCATTTTGAGTACCTGGTAATGCCATTCGGGCTTTCAAATGCTCCATCTGTGTTTCAGTCCTTTATGCATGACATCTTCCGAAAGTATCTGGATAGATTCATGATTGTATATTTGGATGATATTTTGGTTCTTTTGGATGATTGGGAGTCTCATGTGAAACAGGTCAGAATGGTATTCCAGGTCCTTCGTGATAATTCCTTGTTTGTGAAGGGGTCTAAATGTCTCTTCGGAGTTCAGAAGGTTTCCTTTTTGGGCTTCATTTTTTCCCCTTCTACTATCGAGATGGACCCTGTTAAAGTTCAGGCCATTTATGATTGGACTCAACCTACATCTGTGAAGAGCCTCCAGAAATTCCTGGGCTTTGCTAATTTTTACCGTCGCTTCATCGCTAATTTTTCTAGTGTGGTTAAACCTTTGACTGATTTGACAAAGAAAGGTGCTGATGTGGTGAATTGGACTTCTGCGGCCATTGAGGCTTTTCAGGAGCTGAAACGCCGTTTTTCTTCGGCCCCTGTATTGCGTCAGCCAGATGTTTTGCTCCCTTTTCAGGTCGAGGTTGATGCTTCTGAGATTGGAGCAGGGGCTGTTTTGTCTCAAAGAAGTTCTGATGGCTCTGTGATGAAGCCATGTGCCTTCTTTTCTAGAAAGTTTTCGCCTGCTGAGCGTAATTATGATGTTGGCAATCGGGAGCTGCTGGCTATGAAGTGGGCATTCGAGGAGTGGCGACATTGGCTTGAGGGAGCCAAGCACCGCGTGGTGGTCTTGACGGATCACAAAAATCTGACTTATCTCGAGTCTGCCAAGCGGTTGAATCCTAGACAGGCTCGATGGTCGCTGCTTTTCTCCCGTTTTGATTTTGTGGTCTCATACCTTCCAGGTTCTAAGAATGTGAAGGCGGATGCCCTTTCTAGGAGTTTTGTGCCTGATTCTCCGGGAGTCCCTGAGCCGGCTGGTATTCTCAAAGAGGGGGTAATTCTGTCTGCCATCTCCCCTGATTTGCGGCGGGTGCTGCCGGAGTTTCAGGCTGATAGACCTGACCGTTGTCCAGCGGAGAAACTGTTTGTCCCTGATAGATGGACTAGCAGAGTTATTTCTGAGGTTCATTGCTCAGTGTTGGCTGGTCATCCTGGGATTTTTGGGACCAGAGATTTGGTGGCTAGGTCCTTTTGGTGGCCTTCCTTGTCATGGGATGTGCGTTCTTTTGTGCAGTCCTGTGGGACTTGTGCTCGGGCTAAGCCCTGCTGTTCTCGTGCCAGTGGGTTGCTTTTGCCCTTGCCAGTCCCGAAAAGGCCTTGGACACATGTTTCTATGGATTTTATTTCAGATCTTCCTGTCTCTCAAAGGATGTCTGTCATCTGGGTGGTTTGTGATCGCTTTTCTAAGATGGTCCATTTGGTACCCTTGCCTAAATTACCTTCCTCCTCTGATTTGGTGCCATTGTTTTTTCAACATGTGGTTCGTTTGCATGGCATTCCAGAGAACATTGTGTCGGACAGAGGTTCCCAGTTTGTCTCTAGGTTTTGGCGGTCCTTTTGTGCTAGGATGGGCATTGATTTGTCTTTTTCTTCGGCTTTCCATCCTCAAACAAATGGCCAAACCGAACGAACCAACCAGACTTTGGAAACCTATCTGAGATGCTTTGTTTCTGCTGATCAGGATGATTGGGTGACCTTCTTGCCATTGGCTGAGTTCGCCCTTAATAATCGGGCTAGTTCGGCTACTTTGGTTTCGCCTTTTTTCTGCAATTCTGGTTTTCATCCTCGTTTTTCTTCGGGGCAGGTTGAGCCTTCTGACTGTCCTGGTGTGGATTCTGTGGTGGACAGGTTGCAGCAAATTTGGACTCACGTAGTGGACAATCTGACGTTGTCCCAGGAGAAGGCTCAACGTTTCGCTAATCGCCGTCGTTGTGTTGGTCCTCGACTTCGTGTTGGGGATTTGGTTTGGTTGTCTTCTCGTTATGTTCCTATGAAGGTTTCTTCTCCTAAGTTTAAGCCTCGTTTCATTGGTCCTTATAAGATTTCTGAAATTCTCAACCCTGTGTAATTTCGTTTGGTCCTTCCAGCTTCTTTTGCCATCCATAATGTGTTCCTTAGGTCGTTGTTGCGGAGGTACGTGGCGCCTATGGTTCCCTCCGTTGATCCTCCTGCTCCGGTGTTGGTTGAGGGGGAGTTGGAGTATGTGGTGGAAAAAATTTTGGATTCTCGTATTTCGAGACGGAAGCTTCAGTACCTGGTTAAGTGGAAGGGCTATGGTCAGGAGGATAATTCCTGGGTTATTGCCTCCGATGTCCACGCTGCCGATTTAGTTCGTGCCTTTCATTTGGCTCGTCCTGATCGGCCTGGGGGCCCTGGTGAGGGTTCGGTGACCCCTCCTCAAGGGGGGGTACTGTTGTGAATTCCGTTCTCGGACTCCCTCCTGTGGTCATGAATGGTACTTTGGTTAGTTCTGCTCTTGGACTCCCTCTAGTGGCTTTGAGCGGAACTGCTGGTCACTGAGGTTGGCTTTGTCAGCTGCTCTCGTTTATTGCTTGCTGGCTTCCCTATTTAACTCCACTCAGATCGTTACTTGATGCCAGCTGTCAATGTTTCAGTATTGGTTCAGATCTCTCTTGGACTTCTCTGAGGACCTGTCTACTCCAGCAGAAGCTAAGTCTTTGTTAGTTCATTTGTTGTTACTGCTTCCTGAATATATTTCTTAGTACTGCTAATTTCTAGTCCAGCTTGCTATCATGATATTCCCTTGCTAGCTGGAAACTCTGGGGTGCAGAGTGGCACCTCCACACCGTGAGTCGGTGTGGGGAGTCTTTTTGCTTACTCTGCGTGGTTTTTTGTAGTCTTTTGTGCTGACCGCATAGTTCCCTTTTCTATCCTCTGACTATTTTAGTGAAGTCAGGCCTCCTTTGCTAAAACCTGTTTCATTCCTGTGTTTGTGACTTTCCTCTTAACTCACAGTCAGTATATGTGGGGGGCTGCCTTTACCTTTGGGGAATTTCTCTGAGGCAAGGTTAGGCTTCTATTTCTATCTTTAGGGGTAGTTAGCTCTTAGGCTGTGAAGAGGCGTCTAGGGAGAGTTAGGTACGCTCCACGGCTATTTCTAGTTTGTGTGATAGGAGTAGGGTTTGCGGTCAGCAGAGTTCCCACGTTCCCAGAGCTTGTTCCGATTACTAGTTTACTCATCAGGTCATTCCGGGTGCTCCTAACCACCAGGTCCATAACAGCTCTAACACCGCCAGTTGGTGCCCGGAAGTGCTGGCTGCACAGAGAAAAACACCTGCCAATGCGTCAGTGGGGTTCAGCAACGCAAGCTGTTCCCCTGCTGTGTAGCCGGCTTCGTGTCCTGCAAACGCCACGCAGACACAAGAACTGAAATTGAAGGGAACCTGTCCCCCCCCCCCAGGCGTTGGCATGTATAACAGCCACCTTGTACAGCAGTAATGCTGCATTTGTACAAGGTGGCTCATTAAGTTATTCTCCTTGCACACGCCGAACGCAACACGTTTAAAATCTGTCCCCTGATACCATTAAACCGTCCCTGAGGTGTGACTTTCCTTTGTAATGACACGCTGCAACCCCCTTGGTAGCGCTGCCCGTCTTCTGACATCATTGGTTGGCTGGCTGCGCCTCTGCGGCCGCCCTGCCCGACACAATGCCCCTCGGTGTCTTATTTATTTTGACTGCGAGGGTGTGATTGACGGGCATGAGCAGTGCATATCTTCGCCTGTCACTCAACTCCTTCCGCCTTCTTCAGACTGTACGGCTTCATGACCGTGGCATGCGATAAGGGATCAGCTGACGCCACACAGTCTGTAGCAGGTGTAAGGACACGAGTGAGAGGCGAACATATTGACTGCGCAAGGCCATGAATCCCAGCCCCGCAGTGTGAATTAATGAAAAGACACTGCGAGGCAGGGATTCATGGGCATCGCGAACCGCACCGGCCGACATGAAATGATGTCAGAAAACGGGCAGCGCTAACAGCGCATGGCCAAGGGATAACACAACAGCGCAGACTCCTGTACAGCTAATAACGACGCTCAGGAGGCTGCGCCCAGCACCAAGGTGGGATTTTTGACAGCTGTGCTGCGTCTCATTAAGAAGGAAAGTCACGCCTCCAAGACAGTTTGACTGTATAAGGGGCTACATTTTATACGTGTTTCGTTCAGCGTCTGTAAGTTTCAAAACTTAAAGAGCAACCTTTCACTTGTGCAGCATTACTGCTGCCCAAGGTGTGGCTCTTCTAGTTTATAACACCTGAGGGGGGGGTTAAAGGTTACCTTTAAAATTGGTTCAATTAGGCTTCGGCCTACACTCTGCTCCTCTTGCAGACCCTGGGCTCTAACACCGCTAGTTGGTGCCCGGAAGTGCTGGCTGCACAGAGAAAAACACCCGCCAATGTGTCAGTGGGGTTCAGCAATGCCAGCTGTTCCCCTGCTGTGTAGCCGGCAACGTGTCCTGCAAATGCCACGCAGACACAAGAACTGAATTTGAAGGGAACCTGTCCCCCCCCCCAGGCGTTGGCATGTATAACAGCCACCTTGTACAGCAGTAATGCTGCATTTGTACAAGGTGGCTCATTAAGTTATTCTCCTTGTACACGCCGAACGCAAGACGTTTAAAATGTGTCCCCTGATACCATTAAACCGTCCCTGAGGTGTGACTTTCCTTTGTAATGACACGCTGCAATCCCCTTGGTAGCGCTGCCCGTCTTCTGACATCATTTGTTGGCTGGCTGAGCCTCTGCGGCCGCCCTGCCCGACACAACGCCCCTCGGTGTCTTATTTATTTTGACTGCGAGGGTGTGATTGACGGGCATGAGCAGTGCATATCTTCGCCTGTCACTCATCTCCTTCCGCCTTCTTCAGACTGTACGGCTTCATGGCCGTGGCATGCGATAAGTAATCAGCTGATGCCGCACAGTCTGTAGCAGGTGTAAGGACACGAGTGAGAGGCGAACATATTGCCTGCGCAAGGCCATGAATCCCAGCCCCGCAGTGTGAATTAATGAAAAGACACTGCGAGGCTGGGATTCATGGGCATCGAGAACCGCACCGGCCGACATGAAATGATGTCAGAAAATGGGCAGCGCTAACAGCGCATGGCCAAGGGATAACACAACAGCGCAGACTCCTGTACAGCTAATAACGACGCTCAGGAGGCTGCGCCCAGCACCAAGGTGGGATTTTTGACAGCTGTGCTGTGTCTCATTAAGAAGGAAAGTCACGCCTCCAAGACAGTTTGACTGTATAAGGGGCTACATTTTATACGTGTTTCGTTCAGCGTCTGCAAGTTTCAAAACTTAAAGAGCAACCTTTCACTTGTGCAGCATTACAGCTGCACAAGGTGTGGCTCTTCTAGTTTGTAACACCTGAGGGGGGGGTTAAAGGTTACCTTTAAAATTGGTTCAATTAGGCTTCGGCCTACACTCTGCTCCTCCTGCAGACCCTGGGCTCTAACACCGCCAGTTGGTGCCCGGAAGTGCTGGCTGCACAGAGAAAAACACCCGCCAATGTGTCAGTGGGGTTCAGCAATGCCAGCTGTTCCCCTGCTGTGTAGCCGGCAACGTGTCCTGCAAACGCCACGCAGACACAACAGACCTAAAACTGCCGCCAGTGCAGGCTTTGGCCTACACTCTGCTCCCTCTGCTCCTCCTGCTGACCCTGGGCTCTAACACCGCCAGTTGGCACCTGGAAGTGCTGGCTGCACAGAGAAAACCACCCACCAATGTGTCAGTAGGGTTCAGCAATGCCAGCTGTTCCCCTGCTGTGTAGCCGGCATCGTGTCCTGCAAACGCCACGCAGACACAACAGACCTCCAAATGCCTCCAGTGCAGGCTTCGGCCTACACTCTGCTCCCCCTGCTGACCCTTTGCTCCAACACCACTAGTTGGGGCTCTAGGAAGACAAGATTGCATAGGTCCCCATCCTGGTTCCAGTACCGTCAGCTGGTTCCGGGTAGAGCCTTTGGCTTAGGTGCCTCCTTCTGGGTATCCGAGTTCCACCAACGTCAGGTGGTCCTTGGTAGTGCTTTCAGGCACGGGTAACTCCTGCTTAGTAACCGGGTTCTAGTAACGTCAGCTGGTCCTCGGTAGTTCCATTGGCTCTTGGACCTTCGGCTACCCATCCGGGTTCCAGTACCATCAGCTGGTTCTCGGTAGTGTCTTTTGCTCTTGTACCTTCTGCTCCACATCTTGGTTCCAGTACCGTCAGCTGGTTCCGGGCAGAGCCTTTGGCTTAGGTGCCTCCTTCTGGGTATCCGAGTTCCACCAACGTCAGGTGGTCCTTGGTAGTGCTTTCAGGCACGGGTAACTCCTGCTTAGTAACCGGGTTCTAGTAACGTCAGCTGGTCCTCGGTAGTTCCATTGGCTCTTGGACCTTCGGCTACCCATCCGGGTTCCAGTACCATCAGCTGGTTCTCGGCATTTTCTCAGCCTTCTTGTACCTTCTGCTACATTTCCAAGTTCAAGACCCTAAAGACGACGACCCGGAAGACCACCCCTAAGATGACGACGACACCAGAGACGACAACCACTGAGATGATGACGACCCTGGAGACGATGACCCTGAAGACCACCCCGATGACGACGACCCCGGAGACGACGACCCTGGAGACGACGACATGGGAGACCGAGAAGCAGAAGAACAAGAGGCTGCAGAACAAAGAGCAGAAGAACATTAAGCATAACACTAAATATCAGAGCAAAAGATATTATCTAAATTATAAGCAGAAGAAGACTAAGCAGTGTATGGGGGTGAGTCCGTTCCTCCTCGTGGTGCCCCTGGATAAAGCCTGATGCTGCAGGCCAAACTGAACGCGGACAAATGTAACTCTTTTGTGACAGGCAGAACGGAAGGTGTAATCTTCAAACTTTTATAGATAACAACTACGGGAATGCCTGTCACAAATAAGAATATGATGAAGAAGTTGAATATGAAGAAGAATAATAGTTAAATATAAAGAATATGAACAATGTAACAAAAAAAAATAATAGGTAGAAGATGAAGAAGAAGATGAATAAGGTGAAGAAGAAGTTGATGTCAAAGATGCTGATGATGATGAAGAAGAAAGTGTGGGAGAAGTAAAAAATAAGGGTGAAGGGCGTGGAAGTAGTGAAACATCAATATCTGACAAAATAAAAAAAAACTTAACATAGTCAATATCTTTGTAACTCCGAACGTATAAAAAAAAAATTAAAATTCCTGCTATTCTATGTGATTGGGCTAAACCTCTATGCCTTTAATGTCTCCGCCACCTCCCCCAATACATCCTACATTATTCTTAGCAGTTTTCCTTCATGTAGAATGAACCTACAAGGAAAGAAAGGGTTTATTTTAATTCCGGTATTTTCGTCCCATTGACTTGCATTGGTATCGGGTATCGGTATTGGCGAGATCCGATATTTTGCCGGTATCGGCCGATACTTTCCGATACCGATACTTTCCGATATCGGAAGGTATCGCTCAACACTACCTGCCACATAATGGAAGCTACATATAGCCTATTTTATGATTTTAGGCCTAGGAAGTCTGTCTGTGGTCCCTCCTTCCAATTGTCCTCCGCTGACCACACCAATGCTGCCTGTGTACCGCTGCCACATAATGGAAGCTGCATAGAGCCTATTTTATTATTTTGGGCCTAGGAAGTCTGTCTGCGGTCCCTCCTTCCAATTGTCCTCCGCTGACCACATCAATGCTGCCTGTGTACCCCTGTAACCAATTTAAAACTGCATAGAGCCAACTTTTTTAGTTAACACATACTACCTTTGTCTGTCTGCGCCACTCAATCATGCTGTCCTACACTGAAAAAGCTGAGCTTCAACCTTCAGGCTCTCATTAAGTAGTCGTTTTTGTATAAGACAGCAGTTGCCCTACTACTTTGGTTGGGGCCTAGTAACGGTGTCTGCCGCTCCTTGGTGTTCTCCTCCAGGTTTCCTTGTCTGAGCTTCAACCTTCAGGCTCTCATTAAGTAGTTTTTAATGTAACACTGCAGTTGCCCTACTACTTTGGTTGGGGCCTAGTAACGGTGTCTGCCGCTCCTTGGTGTTCTCCTCCAGGTTTCCTTGTCTGAGCTTCAACCTTCAGGCTCTCATTAAGTAGTTTTTAATGTAACACTGCAGTTGTCCTACTACTTTGTTTGGGGCCTAGTAACGGTGTCTGCCGCTCCTTGGTGTTCTCCTCCTCCTTGGTGTTCTCCTCCAGGATTCCTTGTCTGAGCTTCAACCTTCAGGCTCTCATTAAGTAGTTGTTTATATAAGACAGCAGTTGCCCTACTACATTGGTTGGGGCCTAGTAACGGTGTCTGCCACTCCTTGGTGTTCTCCTCCAGGTTTCCTTGTCTGAGCTTCAACCTTCAGGCTCTCATTAAGTAGTTTTTAATGTAACACTGCAGTTGCCCTACTACTTTGGTTGGGGCCTAGTAACGGTGTCTGCCACTCCTTGGTGTTCTCCTCCAGGTTTCCTTGTCTGAGCTTCAACCTTCAGGCTCTCATTAAGTAGTTTTTAATGTAACACTGCAGTTGCCCTACTACTTTGGTTGGGGCCTAGTAACGGTGTCTGCTGCTCCTTGGTGTTCTCCTCCTCCTTGGTGTTCTCCTCCAGGTTTCCTTGTCTGAGCTTCAACCTTCAGGCACAAAGCAATGCCGCCTGGTTAGTCCTGTTACCAATTTTTCATTTGGGCCTAGATTTCATCCTGCCCATTGCCCAGCCACTGTTAGATGAGTCCGCTGGTACATTGACCCAGACCACTACATTCCCCTTGCACTCTATACAGCCAGAATCTGACCCTGCTGAAAGTCAGGTTCCTCTTCCCGCTTACTATACCACCTTACACGGGGACAAAGAGGAAGGTGCAGGTGAAAGTGCAGGTTCCTTCATCAGGTGGGGGGGCATACTCGTTGGCGACGTCACTGGCACAGGGCCCCTCATAGTACGCAAAAGTGTCGCTGCCGGTGGGAGGCGCCCCCACCGTGCAAACACACCGCCGTACTGTGAGGGGCCCTGTGCCAGTGCCAATGCGAACGAGTGGGCCCCCCCTGCTTGCTCAGGATCACAGCACTTGCAAAGTTGAAATACTTACCTCTCCCTGCTCCACCGCCGTGACGTAGTTCACGTTTCCTGGGCCCACTAAAAACTTTAACCAGCCCTACCCCCCACAACTTTAGCCAAATGACCCCCAATTTCCAATGCCTAACTATTATTATAAAGTAAATTAATATTGACAAGCTTCAGTAACAAGAATGGATGTTTTTGCCATTAAAATGGGCACTGTAGGTGTTTTCCTGGCCTCCACTCACTGCCGACTATGCTTCCCCATTGACTTGCATTGGGTTTCATGTTTCGGTCGATCCCCGATTTTTCACGATAATCGGCCGACTTCACTCGACTCGACTTTTGACAAAGTCGGGTTTCGCAAAACCCGACTCGACCCCAAAAAAGTAAAAGTCGCTCAACCCTAGTTATCAGTCATTGTACAGGAGGAGGAGGTGAGCTGTGATATCACCTATCGTAAATGGTTTATCCTGTGTTATCTACTGTATATAGAGGTGTTATCAGTCATTATACAGGAGGAGGAGGAGGTGAGCTGTGACATCACCTATTGTGAATGGTTGGTCCTGTGTTATCCACTGTATATAGAGGTGTTATCAGTCATTGTACAGGAGGAGGAGGTGAGCTGTGACATCCCGTATTGTGAATGGTGGATTATGTGTTATCTACTTTATATAGAGGTGTTATCAGTCATTGTACAGGAGGAGGTGAGCTGTGACATCCCGTATTGTGAATGGTGGATCCTGTGTTATCTACTGTATATAGAGGTGTTATTAGTCATTGTACAGGAGGAGGAGGAGGTGAGCTGTGACATCACCTATTGTGAATGGTGGATCCTGTGTTATCTACTTTATATAGAGGTGTTATCAGTCATTGTGCAGGAGGAGGTGAGCTGTGACATCCCGTATTGTGAATGGTTGATCCTGTTATCTACTGTGTATAGAGGTGTTATCAGTCTTTGTATAGGAGGAGGAGGTGAGCTGTGACATCACCTATTGTGAATGGTTTATCCTGTGTTATCTACTGTATATAGATGTGTTATCAGTCATTGCACAGGAGGAGGAGGTGAGCTGTGACATCACCTATTGTGACTGGTGGATAATGTGTTATCTACTTTATATAGAGGTGTTATCAGTCATTGTACAGGAGGAGGAGGTGAGCTGTGATATCACCTATTGTGAATGGTGGATCCTGTGTTATCTACTGTATATAGAGGTGTTATCAGTCATTGTACAGGAGGAGGTGAGCTGTGACATCACCTATTGTGAATGGTGGGTCCTGCGCCGACATCGCAGAATCAGCACCAATCCAGGAGGTAAGTATATGGGGGGCTATGTTATGTGGGGCAAATAATTAGTTAAGAAAGGGATGTCCAGTAGTAGAAACTCCTTTAAATTGATCTGCAGGAAATTAACCCCTTTGATCTCTGTAAGATTCAAATGTGAAATTATTTCATTATTGTATCAGTAGCGATGCAGCGAGATTCAGTATTTGACTTTAGAGGATTTTTATCTACCGTAACAGTGGGCGACACCCGGCTCCATGGGGCAGTATTATATTTTATTCCATGCTGTTATCCGCTATAGACGTTCTCTTCTAATTGCTTTAATTTGGAAAATAATTATTTTTTTACCAATTTTCTCTCCAATCATCACATTCTACAAGTTCCTTGCATCTTATTCCCAGAGTTTATCCAGCCGACCTTCCCTCAACCCGTCCTTACGTGCATGTAGCCCCCATCTAACACCACCAAACTATTGGTATAAGTTGTAAAAGAAGCATAAAGTACCAAAAAACAAAGACTGTGATGTATGATGAGGCAGAATCTTGTGTAGCAGATGACTCTTGTGTAACTTTTGCCCGGAGGAATGTCTGGACTGGATGCAAATGTAACAAACTGTCCAAAGTTGTAAAAGTCTGTGCAAGTTTTTAGAATCTGAAAGTAACTAAGAATATTTCCTTCACTGACAGCAATCAGAGATCTTGAAAAAGGAAATGAAATGAAGGCACAGATACAATGTTGCATTACTCAATGATTAGGTTTTCCTATTTTTCACCAGCAGGGGCGCACTTCTCTTCGGCCTCCTTGCTTCCTTTGCATCGGATGATTGACAGCATCTTGAAGTTTGTGGACCCCAATCCAAAATGTCTAATGGAGCCCCCAAATATAACAATAGTAATAATCTTTTCATTTGAAGAAAAGAGACCTTTATGGGGACCCCCTAGTCTATGTGGCCGGGGTGCGATTACAACCCCCTCAACTATCATTTTTACACCTTTGATTGACAGCTCAGACCAGTGGCATGGCTGTGCCGCAAACTCGGCGCTCTCCGATGCTGCTATAAGAAGGGGCACTGAAATGATCCGATCCAATGATCTGACCGTCTGCAGAGCAGTGCTTACAAGCTCTATAGTAAAGTGCTTGTAAGTGTTACACTCCTTGCCTAGGAGACTGCCCACCTCTGGCAGACTTCAGAAGTGGCCGGAAATCTAAGCAACAAGCATTAAATTAAAAATTACAACTAAATTACTTCTTTTTCTAAACATTTTGCTTTTTTAACCCTTCATAAAGGTGAGACAAACCACATAAAACTGAAATACCCACATATGCACACCACTGATCTCCGGTGATCTCACGTAAATGTGAAGACTAATGCAGCCAAAATTGGGAGATAAGGGGCTGCCAGACATAAATGACGCCACTAATCTTGCACCAGAGTAACAGACCCGAGATGTCACTCCATGCAGGTGTCAGACGCTTCCTGACATGTCGCTTTAAGAGGAAAGATACAAAATAATAATGATTCATCCCAAGGGTCACAAAAGGATAGCAGGCGTCTCATATACCGCCCTAAGTGAAAGGAGATAAATGTGGCCGAAGGAGCTGCATTCAGAATCCCTTTATAGCTGTCCTCACATTTTATTGTGCCGCCACCTCTAACCTCTGCTGCGGCTTTAATTATGTCCCAGACTTCATCTGGTTTAATATGATTGACTAGAAAGACATCGCTTTGTGTCTCTCGGCTTTGGGTGCGCTGTGTCGCCTCTCCAAACTTAATAGCCACCTAGCAGTGGCCCAAACAAAACCCTTTTGGCTACTGAAGAAGCTGCAGAATTACATCCAGCAGCGGCTACCCCCACTCACTATGAGCACAGCAGAGCGGCATGTAGTGTCCTGACCAACACCGACAGCAGGAACAAGAGGAATAAACCGCAAACAATGTACAGACCCGAAATACACAAGACATAATATCGTATACACTAATCAGAGACAGCAGAGGAGCACAGGGAAATTATCCAATTCATGGCTTATGCTTCTACATAGGGGCAGTATTATAGTAGTTATATTCTTGTACATAGGGGCAGTATTATAGTACTTATATTCTTGTACATAGGGGCAGTATTATAGTAGTTATATTCTTGTACATAGGGGCAGTATTATAGTACTTATATTCTTGTACATAGTGGCAGTATTATAGTAGTTATATTCTTGTACATTGGGCAGAATTATAATAGTTATATTCTTGTACATAGGGGCAGTATTATAGCAGTTATATTCTTGTACATGGGGGCAGTATTATAGTAGTTATATTCTTGTACATAGGGGGCAGTATTATAGTAGTTATATTCTTGTACATAGGGACAGTATTATAGTAGTTATATTCCTGTACATAGGAGCAGTATTATAGTAGTTATATTCTTGTACATAGGGGCAGTATTATAGCAGTTATATTCTTGTACATGGGGGCAGTATTATAGCAGTTATATTCCTGTACAAAAGGGGCAGTATTATAGTAGTTATATACTTGTACATAGGGGCAGTATTATAGTAGTTATATTCTTGTACATAGGAGTAGTATTATAGTAGTTATATTCTTGTACATAGGAGCAGTATTATAGTAGTTATATTCTTGTACATAGGGGCAGTATTACAGTAGTTATATTCTTGTACATAGGGGCATTATTATAGTAGTTAAATTCTTGTACATAGGAGCAGTATTATAGTAGTTATATTCTTGTACATAGGAGCAGTATTATAGTAGTTATGTTCTTGTACATAGGAGCAGTATTACAGTAGTTATATTCTTGTACATAGGGGCATTATTATAGTAGTTAAATTCTTGTACATAGGAGCAGTATTATAGTAGTTATATTCTTGTACAAAGGGGCAGTATTATAGTAGTGATATTCTTGTGCATGGGGGCAGTATTATAGTAGTTATATGTGCAGCGCCCCAGAGTCCTGGTCGTTGCAGTACTGACGCTCCGCCACTAAGGGGAGTGATGGTACGTCTGATGGCACTTAAGGAGTTCACCTGACCAGGTATCACAGTCACACATTACACTTCACACTCTGGCCACCAGGGGGAGCAAAGGATACTATGTATTAGGCCACTCCTCACAATCTGGTAAAACTGGGGGTTGGATAGGAAGTTGGGGAGAAGCTGACTGGGTTTTGCCCAGGCAACATCCTGTGGCAGAGGGTGTTGCGGGGAAGATTCAGGGGGGTCTCTGTCAGGGGTGGGATCCTGACAGTGGCCTAGCGAAAAGGACAGAACGTTATGGAGCCGCGCCTGCACCCGTTGCGGTGGCATCCTAAGAAAGGACACGAAGCGAGGTTTATTGTGAAGAAGTGAGAAACGAGATAACCAAACAAAGGAGAATAGAACCAGTAGGAGTCGTGCCTTAAGATCGTGGCAACATCCTACTGAGGCGCGTAGCCGGTGGCCGGAACGCCGAGGAAGTATTGGGCTCCAAGCCTTACTTCAAACAGCGGCAGGACAGTTAATTATAGGTTGGCTGTCTCACCTAAATCACCTAACCAGACATAGGAGGCAATTGTGGGAGAGGGGCGACTCTAGGGTCCCAAAATAACTCCAGACCTACCAGTCATACGGGTGCGTCCTAGCCAAATCATCTGGGGGACGGAGAAGAACATCAGAACAGATACAAGTTGTGAGACAGAACATCAGAAACAGACACAACAGTTGTGAGGACTATCCCGTGGTGCTCAGTAGGGAGGTACTACAACACACAGGCGCTAAAAGGTAGGCACTGATTTCCAGCTGCAAAGGAAACTCTGAATGTGCCTTCGGACCGGCCGGTCTCAGCCAGCCCTGTTAGCAGTGCTCTGGATTGTGGATCCTGAAGCCTTCAGTAAAGAGGTGAAGAGACTGCAACCCTGTGTCCTCGTTATTCATCGCACCTCGCACCACGCACCATCATCACATCTTTCATTGGACGCCCCTTAGCAGGGTCACGGACCGGGTCTAGCCACCGTGACAACCCCAGGACCGAGACAGAGAGGCCCGGTGTAACAGGCCAAAGTAACCCCGTCCCAGATTAACCCCGGGTATAATTTGGCCTAGGCCAGAGTATACCCCGGGGTATAAACTGGCCTAGGCCAAACTATACCCAGGCATAAAATGGCCTAGGCCAAACTATACCCCGGGGTGTAAAATAGCCTAGGCCAAACTATACCCCTCCAGGCCACATTATACCCCCCAGGGTTAAAGTGGCCTAGGCTACATTTAACCCTGGGTATATTTTGGCCTAGGCCAAACTATACCTAAGGATGTAAAACAGCCTAGGCCAAACTATAACAGGCCACACTATACCCTCAGGCCAGACTATAGCCTTTTACTGGTTGCTATGGGATTTTACATGGCCACTTTATCCTAGCAACGCCCTGGATACGGTTGGAAAAGGGGTTTATCTACCTTGGGGGGCACCCTCACAGCACTGCGGGGAAGCCGGGTAACCCTTTTACTGGTTGCTATGGGATTTTACATGACCAATTTATCCTAGCAACGCCTTGTATACGCTTGGAAAAGGGGTTAATCTACCTTGGGGGCACCCTCACAGCACTGCGGGGTGGGTGGGGATCCCTTTTACTGGTTGCTATGGGATTTTACATGGCCACTTTATCCTAGCAACGCCCTGGATACGGTTGGAAAAGGGGTTTATCTACCTTGGGGGCACCCTCACAGCACTGCGGGGAAGCCGGGGAACCCTTTTACTGGTTGCTATGGGATTTTACATGACCAATTTATCCTAGCAACGCCTTGTATACGCTTGGAAAAGGGGTTAATCTACCTTGGAGGACACCCTCACAGCACTGCGGGGTGGGTGGGGATCCCTTTTACTGGTTGCTATGGGATTTTACATGGCCACTTTATCCTAGCAACGCCCTGGATACGGTTGGAAAAGGGGTTTATCTACCTTGGGGGCACCCTCACAGCACTGCGGGGAAGCCGGGGAACCCTTTTACTGGTTGCTATGGGATTTTACATGACCAATTTATCCTAGCAACGAGTACCCCGCGGCCCTGCGTCTGTGGGCGCTCCATATACTTGTACATAGGAGCAGTATTATAATAGTTATATTCTTGTACATAGGAGCAGTATTATAGTAGTTATATACTTGTACATAGGAGCAGTATTATAATAGTTATATTCTTGTACATAGGAGCAGTATTATAGTAGTTATATACTTGTACATAGGAGCAGTATTATAATAGTTATATTCTTGTACATAGGAGCAGTATTATAGTAGTTATATACTTGTACATAGGAGCAGTATTATAGTAGAAAAGAAAAAGCAACGAAGATCAGCTCACCTCCTCTCAGTCCCAGCGCACGGATCATGCAGTGCTGCAAGTAGTATGAAGAAAAAGCAGAAGTCCAGCGTGGGTGATGTCCATAAAAAATACCTTTTATTCCATTTTTGTTAAAAGCACATAAATCCAAAGTCCATCTTCATATCTATAGACACAAAAACGGGTGATTCCTACCAGTGACAGTCACAGGCTTAAAGTGCATTAAAATCAAACGCATTTCAACGGTCGTGCCGCCTTACTCATTGTGATAAAAATAAAATGAAAGAGGGCTGCCATATAGGACTAGGCCCATTAGGTTACACCCCCTGATCTTGCAGACAACAGAAACAGGGCAACACCTACAGGTAATTAGTGAGTTTAGCCTGAAATTTGCATGTACAAATACTATGCTTAAGGCAGGAGAAAGAAAACACACACAAAAAAAACACACACAAAAAAAAAACACCATATATGCAAGAATTATAACTTATCATTCATAATAATTCATAAGATCCTGCCGGATATTCATGCCTAGGGGGGCTCTGGACTTAAGTTGATACATCCACCATATCTCTCTGTTGGTTATTTTTCTTTTTATATCTCCCCCACTCGAAATGGAGCTTTAACCCTTTCAATCCCGCGGACCTCCAATGAGCTGACGTCCCCATTGTGTTTATGGATGAAGTGTTTGGATGCAGCAGAGCTCTTATGGGTGATTTTATTCACGGCATCAGACAGGTGCCTCCGTATTCTCACCTTCAGGGGACCCCCTGTGCACCCCACATATTGCTGGTCACAGGTGGTGCAATTAATCAGATACACCACATTGGAGGTGTTGCAGTTAATGTAGTGGTGAATTTTGTATGTCTTTTTAGTGACAGATGAGTGGAATTCCTTACTGGTCACCATATATTTACAGCAGGTGCAGATATTGTGCCCACACTTGTATGTGCCTTTAGTACTGAGCCAGTTTTCTTTCTCTTTTAACCTTTTGTCCTCACTAACAAAGCGGCTGGGGGATAAGATGTCGTTCAGACTAGGGGCTTTTTTAGCGATATAGCGCACTGGTTTGGCCAGGATTTGGTTCAGCTTTTTATCCTGGCTCAGCATAGGGATTCTTTTTCTGATGATATCAGTAATCTCTTTGAACTGAGGGCTGTATGTAGTGGTGAAGGTGATGTGCTCCTCACTGGACACACGGGTATATAGTATCCCGATCTATATCCTCCACAATGCTCTCAGCCCTCTGCAGCATCCAGCTGGGGTAACCCCTATGAGCCAGCCTGGCCTTCACCTCCCTCTTACTCCCCACTGTCACTGGTATGAATCACCCGTTTTTGTGTCTATGGATATGAAGATGGACTTTGGATTTATGTGCGTTTAACAAAAATGGAATAAAAGGTATTTTTTATGGACATCACCCATGCTGGACTTCTGCTTTTCCCAGTATTATAGTAGTTATATTCTTGTACATAGGGGCAGTATTATAGTAGTTATATTCTTGTACATAGGGGCAGTATTATAGTAGTTATATTCTGGTATATAGGGGGCAGTATTATAGTAGTTATATTCTTGTACATAGGGGACAGTATTATAGTAGTTATATTCTTGTACATAGGACCAGTATTATAGTAGTTATATTCTTGTACATAGGAGCAGTATTATAGTAGTTATATTCTTGTACATAGGAGCAGTATTATAGTAGTTATATTCTTGTACATAGTAGCAGTATTATAGTAGTTATATTCTTGTACATAGGAGCAGTATTATAGTAGTTATATTCTTGTACATAGGGGCAGTTTTATAGTAGTAGATATATTCTTGTACATAGGGGCAGTACAAAGGGGAAGTATTATACCATCTGTATTCTTGTACATGGTGGATTTGATTTGAGGATCATTGTACAGGCAATAAAGAAACCACCAGAGACTAGACGGAGGTGGACATGACTTGGGGATGGGTGGACCGAGAACTCCTGCAGCTTTTGTTTGTATTGCAGTGTAGATTTTATACAAGAGTGTTGTTGCTTTAAGAGGAAGTTTAGATGTTTGTGCCTGGTATATTACTGTGAGGAGGGTGGGGCTTATATAGGGGAGGCAACTCTGGCTCTCCCTCTTTCTCTCACAGGACGAACAGGAGGAAACATTACCCGCCCTTCCGCCCTGTTTATAATCTCTGTCCTAAAACTTTTTAATTATTGCTTGTATAATGATAAATGCTTTATTGTATTTTTGAATTTGTCATTGTATATCTTGTACCAGGTTCAATTGTATATTGGCTATAAAGAGTTATTATTTTTGGTAACCTTCTAAGCCCAAGGGAAGGGCAATCCTTCAGCCATGGTTCCCTGGAGGTTTCCTCCACAGGGGTTTTTTCCTCTCCTGAGCGCTGTAGGATGACTCTTTGTGAGTCGGGGGTTTGCATAGTTTAGTCCCATTAATGCTTTTGCAGGGACTTCTAGTTTTTAAGTTTACAAAAATGATTTAATTATTAAAAAAAAAAAAAGGTGTCAAATGAGACTTGGAATTTATACCCGTCACGGCTTTGCGGTTTAGGAGTCAGGTGGAAGTTGCAGACAAGTTAAGGTGGACTCATTTTAACTAATAGAGGATGTAAAACCTCATGGTGGTGAGCAGGCTCGGCTTGGTTGCCAGACTCAAGGACGTTGTAATGGTAACATCAATCAGGGGCGGGCACAGTGGTTAAGCACAGGAGTGAGGATAATAGGGTCATTGGTGCCCTGACAGTTTACTGGCTCTGCTTGAATGGCAAGCCAGTGCGTGCCGCCCCTTTATGGCTGTCTGTCCTGGTGCTGTATGTCAGACAGCTGGGGATATCGCAGTACTTGTGAATCCCAATGTACTAGCACTCCACCTGACTCCTACTGTGATTATTTAATCCTGTGATTTGCATAAAAGCTGTGGCCATTTTGGCAACCAAAATAATGTGTTTTGTGTATTAATTTTAGTACCTAGGTTTACAGTAGTTATGGTGGTTTTAAGGAGTGGGGTCCATCCCATATCTAAAAGTCAGGGTTAAGGCTAAGTTCACACGTTGCAGAATTGCCGCGGAAATTTCCGCGGCAATTCTGCGCCTCCTGCCGCGGGTATATCGCATGCAGAATTAGCATGCATATACCCGCAGAAAACTAGCGTTTTGCAAGCATAATTAGCTTGCAGAATGCTAGAGTTTTCCAAGCGATCTGTAGCATCGCTTGGAAAACTGACTGACAGGTTGGTCACACTTGTCAAACATAGTGTTTGACAAGTGTGACCAACTTTTTACTATAGATGCAGCCTATGCAGCATCAATAGTAAAAGATCGAATGTTTAAAAATAATAAAAAAAATAAAAAACATGGTTATACTCACCTGCAGACCACAGCGGCGTCCGTTCCTATAGCTGGAGTGCAGTGAAGGGCCTGCGATGACGTCACTGTCTTGTGATTGGTCGCGTGAGTCACATGAGCGGTCACGCGACCAATCACAAGACAGTGACGTCATCACAGGTCCTGAACCACATCATCTATAGGAACGGAAGAGAGATCATGCACCGGAGAGGCGGGAACACTTCGGGGGCCATCAGAGGGTGAGTATAGGACTATTTTTTATTTTAATTCTTTATTTTTTACCAATTATATGGTGCCCAGTCTGTGGAGGAGAGTCTCCTCTCCTCCACCCTGGGTACCAACCGCACTTGATCTGCTTACTTCCTGCATGGTGTGCACAGCCCCGTGCGGGAAGTAAGCAGATCAATGCACTCCTAGGTGTGCAGAATCGCCACGATTCCGCAATTTTAATGAACATGCTGCGTTTTTTTCTGGAATGCGATTCTGCTCAGGAAAAAAATGCAGCATGTGCACAAGAAATACGGAATGCATTCTATTACATAGGATGCTTAATGTAAGCGTTTTTTTGTGGTTTTATAGCGTTTTTATAGCGAAAAAACACGAAAAAAACGCGAAAAATATGCTACGTGTGCACACAGCCTAAATGCGTTTTTCAGGTCATGCCAGACCCTTTAATAGAGTTGTTTATTTACCATCACAGCATCTATAGTGTTTCTCTCTGGCTCCACATGATGTGTATTTCTACTTTTTACAACTTACTTTGGTTAACAAACTTGTTATGAAGACTGGTTACACCCCCTATGGATACTTTACACCCGTGGAGAATTACCCATTACTGTCCTGATCTGCATGGATTTGTAGACTAAAGCGTTGGATTAGAGAAGCCCAATTTACAATCAAACTGAGGATCCAGCAAATAGGATAAGTTAACTACCTTGTTGATCACTGGCTGGAATTTTTTTTTACCTTAGCCCAAACTCACCATAAATTAATCCCTTTAAATTTAACTGTATATCCGACTGTCAGCAGGGATGGGTGTAATATCTGACGTCACTGGGGAAACCAAGAGGAAGTTGTTCCACTTTTGTAAGGAAAAGTCAATTATCTACGAACTCAATGGTGTTTTACTGCAAAAAAATATTAACTGTGATAATTACTTCATATTATGTCAGGACTGAGCCCATACACCTTTATTGGAGGTATGTACACAGTGACTGCACCAGCAGAATAGTGAGTCCAGCTCTAGGGTATAATACAGGATGTAACTCAGGATCAGTAATGTACGTACACAGTGACTGCACCAGCAGAATAGTGAGTCCAGCTCTAGGGTATAATACAGGATGTAACTCAGGATCAGTAATGTAATGTATGTACACAGTGACTGCACCAGCAGAATAGTGAGTGCAGCTCTGGAGTATAATACAGGATGTAACTCAGGATCAGTAACGTAATGTATGTACACAGTGACTGCACCAGCAGAATAGTGAGTGCAGCTCTGGGGTATAATACAGGATGTAACTCAGGATCAGTAATGTAATGTATGTACACAGTGACTGCACCAGCAGAATAGTGAGTGCAGCTCTGGGGTATAATACAGGATGTAACTCAGGATCAGTAATGTAATGTATGTACACAGTGACTGCACCAGCAGAATAGTGAGTGCAGCTCTGGAGTTTAATACATGATGTAACTCAGGATCAGTAATGTAATGTATGTACACAGTGACTGCACCAGCAGAATAGTGAGTGCAGCTCTGGAGTTTAATGGATGATGTAACTCAGGATCAGTAATGTAATGTATGTACACAGTGACTGCACCAGCAGAATAGTGAGTGCAGCTCTGGGGTATAACACAGGATGTAACTCAGGATCAGTAATGTAATGTATGTACACAGTGACTGCACCAGCAGAATAGTGAGTTCAGCTCTAGGGTATACTACAGGATGTAACTCAGGATCAGTAACGTAATGTATGTACACAGTGACTGCACCAGCAGAATAGTGAGTGCAGCTCTGGAGTTTAATACATGATGTAACTCAGGATCAGTAATGTAATGTATGTACACAGTGACTGCACCAGCAGAATAGTGAGTGCAGCTCTGGAGTATAATACAGGATGTAACTCAGGATCAGTAATGTAATGTATGTACATAGCGACTGCACCAGCAGAATAGTGAGTGCAGCTCTTGGGTATAATACAGGATGTAACTCAGGATCAGTAATGTAATGTACAGGGGTTGGAAAAATAATGGAAACACCTGGAAATGGAGCGGCCCCCAGACACAGGACAGCGGGGTACTCCGTACCGGGTCTCTCGGTTCTGAGGATGTCACGGTGGCCCGACCCGGTCCGTGGTCCTGCTAAGAGGCGCCCAATAAAAGGAGTAGGTGGTGGTGTAGGACGCAGCAAATAACGAGGACACAGGGTTGCAGTCTCTTTACCTCTTTACTGAAGGCTTCGGCATCCGCAATCCAGAGGACTGCTAACAGGGCTGGCTGAGACCGGCCGGTCCGAAGGCACATCCAGAGTTCCCTTTACAGGTGGAAATCAGTGCCTACCTACTAGCACCTGGGTGTTGTAGTACTTCCCTGCTGAGCACCACGGGATAGTCCTCACAACTGTCGTGTATGTTTCTGTCCTTTCTCTCCGTTCCCCAGATGATATGGATAGGACGCACCCGTATGACGGGGTAGGCCTGGAGTTATTTTATAGGGACCCTAGAGACGCCCCTCTCCCACAATTGCCTCCGTTGTCTTCATTAGGTGTAAAGGTGAGACAGCCAACCTAAAGTTAACTGCCCGGCCGTAGTTCAAAGTAATGCGTAAAGTCTCTTACTTCCTCGGCGTTCCGGCCGCCGGCTACGCGCCTCAGAAGGATGTTGCTGATCTTGGGGCATGACTCCTTCTGGTTCTATCTCCTTTGTGCTGTGATCCCGTTTCTCACTTCTCCACAATATGCTTCGCTTCGTGTCCTTTCTTAGGAGTCTGCCGCTTTAAGGCACAGACTCGGCTCCGTAACGATCTGTCCTTTTCTAGGGCTCTGTCAGGATCCCACCCCTGACAGGTCCTCTCTCGAGCTCTCCCCAGCTACTTTCTCCCCGACTTCCTATCCAACCCCCAGTTTTACCCAAGTGTGAGGAGTGGCCTAGTAGATAGGACCTTTTGCTCCCCCTGGCGGCCGGAGTGTGAAGTGCAATGTGTGTCTGTGATACCTGCAAGGTGAACTCTTTTAGTGCAATCAGACGTACCATCACTCCCCTTAGTGGCGGAGCAACAGTACTGCAACGACCATGACTCTGGGGCGCTGCAGAAACATCAACAAAAGTTAGTTTAATATGGTGTAGGTCCACCTTCTGCAGAGATTACAGCCTCAATTCTCGGAGGTATGGATTCATACAAGGTGTGAATTGTTTCCAAAGGAATTTTAGCCCATTCTGCAGTTAAAACACCCTCCAGTTCTTTGAGCGACGATGGCGGCGGAAATCGACGTCTAACTTGAATCTCTAAAATCGACCATAAATGCTCAATAATGTTGAGGTCTGGGGATTGTGGGGGCCAGATGAGATGCTCAACTTCATTAGAATGTTCCTCGTGCCATGCTTTAACGATTCTAGCTGTATGAATTGGTGCATTATCATCCTGAAAGCTGGCGTTCCCCTCCAGAACAGTGCTTGAACCATTGGATGCACTTGGTCGCCCAAAATGCCTAAATAATCTCGGCTGTTAATTCGTCCATGAAGGGATATCATTGGCCCGGCGAAATAGCACCCCAGATAATCACAGAACCTCCACCATGTTTTACGGTTGGGAGAAGGCAGTCTGGATGGAATGCTTCTTTCGGCTGTCTCCTAACGTACACTCGGCCGGAGGTCGGAAATAGGGTAAACGATGATTCGTCTGAGAATATCACATGTTTCCACTGCTCGAGGGACCAATTCTGGAGGTTTCTACACCACTCTAAACGCTTGGAAACATTTGTCATTGAGAGCAGCGGTTTTCTAATTGCAGCTCTTCCGTGGAATCCAGATTTGTGCGGCTCCCGACGAACAGATTTCGTGGAAACTGGGTTCTGTAGGTGTTCATTGAGCTCAGCAGTGATTTTCGGAGCCGTGGTCTTGCGATCCTCTCTCACAATTCGCTTTAGAGTCCGACGGTCTCTCTCAGTCAACTTTGACTTTCGGCCGGACCTGCGCTTTGCTGCAGACATTTTTCCTTCTTTTTCAAACGCAGTCATTACTTTGGAGACAGTACCTCTTGACACGCCAAGCATTCGGGCACTTTCTGTTACACTAGCGCCTGCCATACGAGCTCCAACAATTTGGCCTCTTTGAAAATCCGAGAGGTCTGCCATTGGTATCAGGTTCTCATCACTGTTCTTACAATTATGCAAAACAAACAGTTAATTTACATACACATATCACAAATAATCAACTAGAAAACATTACCATATGTCACGGTTTGCATGCTTATCACATGTTCGAAGATTATGATGCCAAAACGTTAGCTGTTTCCATTATTTTGTCCAACCTCTGTATGTACACAGTGACTGCACCAGCAGAATAGTGAGTGCAGCTCTGGAGTATAATACAGGATGTAACTCAGGATCAGTGTTGTAATGTATGTACACAGTGACTGCACCAGCAGAATAGTGAGTGCAGCTCTGGGGTATAATACAGGATGTAACTCAGGATCAGTGTTGTAATGTATGTACACAGTGACTGCACCAGCAGAATAGTGAGTGCAGCTCTGGGGTATAATACAGGATGTAACTCAGGATCAGTAATGTAATATATGTACACAGTGACTGCACCAGCAGAATAGTGAGTGCAGCTCTGGGGTATAATACAGGATGTAACTCAGGATCAGTAATGTAATGTATGTACACAGTGACTGCACCAGCAGAATAGTGAGTTCAGCTCTGGGATATAATACAGGATGTAACTCAGGATCAGTAATGTAATGTATGTACATAGTGACTTCACCAGGAGAATAGTGAGTGCAGCTCTGCAGTATAATACAGGAGGTAACTCAGGATCAGTAATGTAATATATGTACACAGTGACTGCACTCGCAGAATAGTGAGTGCAGCTCTGGAGTATAATACAGGATGTAACTCAGGATCAGAAATGTAATGTATGTACACAGTCACTGCACCAGCAGAATTGTGAGTGCAGCTCTGGGGTATAATACAGGATGTACCTCAGGATCAATAATGTAATATATGTACACAGTGACTGCACCAGCAGAATGGTGAGTGCAGCTCTGGGGTATAATACAGGATGTAACTCAGGATCAGTAATGTAATGTATGCACACAGTGACTGCACCAGCAGAATAGTGAGTGCAGCTCTGGGGTATAATACAGGATGTAACTCAGGATCTGCTCATGTAATGTATGTGGACAGTGAATTAGCAGTTATTGTGGATAATTTTGGGATGGTGCCATTGGGTGTAGATGTGATCACTGCCTGTATAATGTCTGGTTACATTATGTATAATATTAGGAGCAGTGCATCATCTGTCACTGATCTTTGGGGACATCGGATCTGCAGCAGCGGTGACGACCGCTGACATCTCTGCCTCTTGTCTGTGTAGATTACACAGAACCTCTGCAGTTGGCGGCTCAGGCGCCTGTTCGGTGGATGGCGCGGATCCCACATGTTATTATGACGCCAGATTGTAAATGTTGGGAGAACACAGTGAAACAAATGTAGAATGTGGAGAGCGGGAGGCGGCGGAGCGCGGATACACACACACAAGCTGTTCCCTGTGATATATAACATTGCACATACTTCTCTGCAGGACGGGATGCTACAAGAACGATTTAGTGGAGTGCAGATAATGGGAGCTGGCGTCCTCATATGATACAAGACATCCACTGGCAAACGCCGTCCCTGGAAGCCCAGCGCTGCCATCATGTCCTCCCTTATAGTATGATCACATCATGGAGGGGCGCACGGTCAGAGTCAGCTGAGTGCAGGTTATTTTTATACTTTATTGGTTAATAAAATTCTGAACTTTATTAAAAAAAAAAAAAGTTTGTCGGCATTTTATGAGAGTGATAACTTTTCTATTTTTCCAGCAGTGGAGCGGTGTGTGTGCTTTGTTTTTTGTCTAACTAGCCAATATTTTTATTGGTCCCTTTTTTTTTAGGGGGGGATGTGGTGACCGAAAAACAGCTTTTGGTTGGACTTTACGGGAGTATCAAGATGGTGGTGACATCATCGATCGACATCACAAGTCTGCATCAATATCTTCCGGCTACCAATTTTGTCATTATTATTATGGTCACTCAACTTTCCAAGATTCCTGAATGGTAAATCAAATCCGCTATCTTGTGTGTATCTATATATCCAGGTATCAGTGTGGACGCTCCTATGTATTTGATTGGCTGCTGGAGGTGTCACTTCTCCCCTGCACCAATAGGAGTGAGTATGTTGGACCTCCCTAGGTTATGCTCTCTATGACCCGCCTCCTTTGTGATGTAGCAGAAGGGGATAGGCTCCTAAGTCGCACCTCCACAAATGGGAGGCAGCGATTGGTCCTGGTCCTGTCAAGGGGGAGGGGTTTATTACATTTAAATGACCATGCTGCTCACTGGCATAAAATACAAAAAAGTTGCAGAGTCTCTTCTTTGTTTGGTGCAGTTCCTCCCATTGGAACACTGCACCTATGAAATGATTATTTTGTGACCCCTGCAGCTAATGATCGATTGCAGCCTTTACTGTATGACAATATGATTTCCCAGGGGGTGCAGAGGGGTGCAATTGGAATAATAGTGGCAAAAATGCAGGTATCGGTCTTTTCTGCTTTTTTCATGCGGAAAACTCAGGAACAAGAGGCGCTAAACTGTATCCGCATGAAAAATGCAGCAAAAACGAAGGAAAAATCGTGGCAAAAGTGCAGCAAAAAACACTACAAAACCTGCTTTTTAAGTAGATTCTTTACTGCCAAAAGACCTGGTTATGCCTACAGAAAAAAAACGCAGCATGTGAACATAGCCTTTTGGTTGAAAGTACAAGGAAAAAATGCAGAAAAAACAGCTAAACCGTCAGCAAAGCCTCTTCAGGAAAAAAGACCGCTGGATTTTTCCTGAAGTGTGACCTCAACGGCTCCAGTGATGTCTTAAACATTCCCTTTTAGGATTCTGAAGCAGAGAACCTAAAACCTGCGGCAGGAACTAGGGTGTAATTATATACGGTAAGTCATTAAGAGTGTACTAGAATTATCAAACTTTCCTGAAGCATTGCACTTAAAAGACATGAAAAAGACTAATCTCTGAGATAAAGTCGTGATCGCAAAGAGATGAGAAGGCATCTATGAAGTAATATTAAAATATCAAAACACAGAAATAAAAAGAACTGTATGAAACATAGAGTACTTCTAACTGAGGGACACTATAAATGCCTGGGCTAGAAGCCATTAATATTATAGACTAAATAGCAAAGCAATAAAAACTGGGGGATAGTATAGTGCCAGTGCATATGTGTAAAAAAAAAACTCCCACTGAAGTATTAGCTAGCCAAAGTCTTTTCCGCCCCCCCAGAAGAAGCAAGCAAGGCGAAACGCGCATCGGGATGGAGGGACACATAGCCTGACATATTCATAGCCACAGTGACTTCCCTATGAAAGGTATTTATACTGAATTTTGTTTTGTGTTTGTGATATTATCTTAATGCACTATCCAGCCCCTCTGAATGTCACAAACAGGGGGCTTGGAAGACAGATTTGTGGGGATATTAGCCCCCTTGTTCTCCATATCTATCCACCTTTCTAGACAAGCCATCAGACTGTAGGAAGCTATGGAGGGGTCTCCGACCACGCGGAACCCAAATAGCCATAGAGGTCTGTTATATAGTATCTCCATCCCTGTTAATACTCCCATTCTAGAATGGCGCCCCCTAGATTAACCATTCAATTTTGGAAAAGTTTCAAAAAAAGTATCTATTACTCTGGAGAACCTGATACATTTTTACTATGTAATGATTAATTTCTCGATTTGTCTCAAAACAATTCGATCATTTCCACCCTTTTTTTTTTATTACTGTGCAGTACTTGATTTCTCCTGTGGTGGCGCTGTGGGAAAATGAATCACTGCTAGGACCCTTCAAAAGACGATCGTTTGGGATCACATGGAAGGATCAGTTATAAATGAGTGGTCCGGGGTAATCTCAGTGATAGGCGACACTTTATTTAGTGTTTAGTTGTGTGTTTGGGATATTTTATACTTTGAAGGACCTTCGCAGACGTCCTCTCCGCGGCTCTTGGACTCGTGCCGCAGTCTCAGTGGGGACGTGATCTATAACGGGCAGATAATGGCTGCAGTTTAGCCACTTTTTATACAATCTTTGAATATTCATGAAATATCCTGTTAAAGGCGGCGCGCTAAGAGGCGAAGGTGGCGGGGGCGTCTGGGGGGTAATAGTGCACTTAATTGGATTAAGTTATTACACAAAGTCCTAAACTGTTTTCCCAAACAGCAGATGTAATTTTGCCCCTGTCTGTGCGGCAAAACCATTTGGATTAGAACAGTATTAAAACTAGCGGATACCAGGCAGCCACCTCCTGTATCTGGAGGTCATGTCGTATTGGAGGGCAATTAAATATGACCACTGCAGCCTCAGATCTCCATTCTTACGAGAACTTAAAGCAAAATCACAATCTCCAATAACAAAAAAATGACTGATTTACTCCAGGAGGTGCAATCATAATTCTGCTATTAACAAAAAAAAATCATTACAAAAATCATTGTACAACCTGAGCTTCTTTATTGCAAGTGTTACAGCAGGGGTGGATAAAAGACAGCGTCTGGTTTTAAAGGCAACAGGACAAATTTGGGCGCTGCTTTGGACGTGATTGGAGGAGAACTCACAGCATTCGTACAAAAGGAGTGAGCAAAGGATTGAAAAAATATTTGTCTGAGAATATCTTGGTCGGATTTTCACTAGTCAGAAAAAGCTGCAATACCAGGTGCAGCCTGTAGACTAGAGTGGCGCTGTTTCAGAATATAATTTTTTTTTCTATGTAATTAAATGGTTACAATGTTCCATCTTTACCTTTAATGCAAATGGCATAAATGTGGCTTGTAGCTAATCCCATTTAGAGAATGTACTGTTTTTTTTAACAATCACATCAAAGCGCAAAACCGCAAGGAAAACTCTTAGAAACCTCACTCATTTTTCTTATTGTAAATGCTACATGTGAACGAGCCTTTGCACAGGTTTTGCTGCCTAATAGTCACTGACTTGGCGCTCTGTCCCCAGAGACCCCTTTGCAGTTGTACATTCCCCAGAGACCCCTTCGCAGTTGCACGTTCCCTAGAGCCCCTTAGCAGTTGCACTGTTCCCAGAGCCCCCCTTCGCAGTTGCACGTTCCCCAGAGCCCCCTTCGCAGTTGCACGTTCCCCAGAGACCCCTTCGCAGTTGCACGTTCCCCAGAGCCACCTTCGCAGTTGCACATTCCACAGAGACCTCTTCGCAGTTGCACGTTCCCCAGAGCCACCTTCGCAGTTGCACGTTCCCCAGAGACCTCTTCGCAGTTGCAACTTCCCCAGAGCCCCCTTCGCAGTTGCACTGTCCCCAGAGCCCCCTTCGCAGTTGCACGTTCCCCAGAGCCCCCTTCGCAGTTGCACATTCCACAGAGACCTCTTCGCAGTTGCACGTTCCCCAGAGCCACCTTCACAGTTGCACGTTCCCCAGAGCCACCTTCGCAGTTGCACGTTCCCCAGAGACCTCTTCGCAGTTGCAACTTCCCCAGAGCCCCCTTCGCAGTTGCACTGTCCCCAGAGCCCCCTTCGCAGTTGCACGTTCCCCAGAGCCCCCTTCGCAGTTGCACATTCCACAGAGACCTCTTCGCAGTTGCACGTTCCCCAGAGCCACCTTCGCAGTTGCACGTTCCCCAGAGACCTCTTCGCAGTTGCAACTTCCCCAGAGCCCCCTTCGCAGTTGCACTGTCCCCAGAGCCCCCTTCGCAGTTGCACGTTCCCCAGAGCCCCCTTCGCAGTTGCACATTCCACAGAGACCTCTTCGCAGTTGCACGTTCCCCAGAGCCACCTTCGCAGTTGCACGTTCCCCAGAGACCTCTTCGCAGTTGCAACTTCCCCAGAGCCCCCTTCGCAGTTGCACTGTCCCCAGAGCCCCCTTCGCAGTTGCACGTTCCCCAGAGCCCCCTTCGCAGTTGCACATTCCACAGAGACCTCTTCGCAGTTGCACGTTCCCCAGAGCCACCTTCGCAGTTGCACGTTCCCCAGAGACCCTTCGCAGTTGCAACTTCCCCAGAGCCCCCTTCGCAGTTGCACTGTCCCCAGAGCCCCCTTCGCAGTTGCACGTTCCCCAGAGCCCTCTTCGCAGTTGCAACTTCCCCAGATCCCCCTTCGCAGTTGCACTGTCCTCAGAGCCCCCTTTGCAGTTGCACGGTCCATCCGCTCTTCACTATAAGCCCTTGCAGTGCGGCCAGAACTAAGTGGACGAGGTCTCGCTTGCACCACTCAATGTTACTGTTTGCAATCGGGGGGTTGAAACGCCAAATCCTGGATTTTCCCATTATTTAATCACGAACAAAGTGCATTGTGTTAAAATGTGTGAACCACATAAACACTCCTTCAGGCCTGAAAAAAGGAAATACAATTATGTATTGTAATGAAACCTCTCTGCGATCTGCGCCGCCCGTGCTCCGTAGCACTCAGATATGCTTTCGGAGGGGTATAAACAATGCAAAAACCTATAATTGCAATGTCAGTCATGGTGTCTTTACAGAATACCAAGTACAACATCATACCTCACATGATTTATTTCTGGCCATGGTTGGCAATGGAACAAGAGAAAGGGAAAATGCGCAGCAGGAATGCAGAAAATATAGGAGCAGAGTGCCCTCTTCTGGTCCAAGAAGGTAGTGCACTCTCCAGCCGTACCCCCGCTCGAGACCTGCGCTGAGCTAAATGAAACCAGATCAATCATTGTTAGAAAAATATCATTTTTCAAAAAGACGCATAGAAATACTGGGAGACACATCAGCATTTGCCAGATATTGCTCCAGTGACTCCTAACATGTTAGACTTGATTAATAGCTCCATGGCCGACACGTATATAATTTACTATAAATGATCTTGAGGTGTGACAGATTTTCATGTATGCTGTATGGCAAAAGAATGTTCCCAATATTCTTATTACGGAGCTTTCCTTGCAAAAAAAAAAAAAAAAATATTTCCTACAATTTCTTAAATTTTTAAGAAATCGTTGAACGCCATAAATTTGAACAATTTGCGCAAATCGCCTAAAATGCCCACCACGGTTTTACACATTGCAGAAGATTGCTTCATCCAAAGAAGAATCACATGATCTCGTGCAGACTTCCTCATAATGGCTTGTAGCTATAACATCACATGGTATAGCGCAGCAAATCAGGAGCGACTATAAAAGTCTGTATAAAAGCCAAGGCAGGGAATGCAGCAGCAAATTTGGATCTGACTAGTGAGAGGATGTCACAGCTCAGGAATAGCAGTAAAGGGGAAAAGCTATTAAATGCTGAAGAAACTGTACAGATAGTGTGTGCGATAGCACAGTAGTGAGGAAGATTAATGTGTGAGGACAGAGAATGATACAGACTTAAATGATAAAAAAACAAGAGATAGTAGTCTCTGTGAGGCAGGAGAGTCACTTTGGCTCTGGGGTACACAACAGTCATTGTGTCTTTGAGGCAGGAGAGTCACTGCTTCGGTGAGGAAAACAAATCACTGCATTTGTGAGTCATGAGAGTCACTGCATTTGTTAAGTAGGAGAGTCACTGCATCTATTAGGCAAGAGAGTCACTGTGTGTGTGAAATAAGCGGGTCACTGTGCCTGTGAGATAACTGCGTCACTGTGTTTGTGAGACAGAAGAGTCACTGTGTCTGTAAGGCAGGAAGTCACTGCATCTGTGAAATAGGAGAGTCACTGTGCTTGTGAGACAAATAGCATCACTGTGTCTGTGAGGCAGAAGAGTCAGTGTCTGTAAAGCAGGAGAGTGATTGTGCCTATGAAGTAGGAAAGTCAATGTGTCTGTGTGGCACGAGAGTTGCTGTGTCTGTGAGGCAGGAGAGTCACTGTGTCTGTGAGGCAGGAGAGTCACTGTGTCTGTGAGGCAGGAGAGTCACTGTGTCTGTGAGGCAGGAGAGTCACTGCGTCTGGGAGGCAGGAGAGTCACTGTGTCTGGGAGGCAGGAAAGTCAGTGTGTCTGTGAGGCAGGAGAGTCACTGTGTCTGCGAGGCAGGAGAGTCACTGTGACTGTGAGGCAGAAGAGTCATTGTGTCTGTAAGGTAGGAGAGGAACTGCATCTATGAGGCAAGAGAGTCACTGCATCTGTGAAGCAGGAGAGCGATTGTGCCTCTGAAGTAGGAGTGTGACTGTGCCTCTAAGGCAGGAGATCCACGGTGTCTGTGAGGCAGGAGAGTCACTGTGTCTGGGAGGCAGGAGAGTCACTGTGTCTGTGAGGCAGGAGAGTCACTGTGTCTGTGAGGCAGGAGAGTCACTGTGTCTGTGAGGCAGGAGAGTCACTGTGTCTGTGAGGCAGGAGAGTCACTGTGTCTGTGAGGCAGGAGAGTCATTGTGTCTATAAGGTAGGAGAGGAACTGCATCTATGAGGCAAAAGAGTCACCATCTGTGAAGGAGGAGAGCGATTGTGCCTCTGAAGTAGGAGAGTCACTGTGCCTGTAAGGCAGGAGAGTCACTGTGTATGTGAGGCAGGAGAGTCACTGCATCTGTGAAGTAGGAGAGTCACTGTGTCTGTGAGACTATAGTGTCACTGTGTATGTGAGGCAGGAGAGTCATTGTGTCTGTAAGGTAGGAGAGGAACTGTATCTATGAGGCAAGAGAGTCACTGCAAGTGTGAAGCAGGAGAGCGATTGTTCCTCTGAAGTAGGAGAGTCACTGTGCCTGTAAGGCAGGAGAGTCACTGTGTATGTGAGGCAGGAGAGTCACTGTGTACGTGAGGCAGGAGAGACACTGAATCTGTGAAGTAGGCGAGTCACTCTGTCTGTGAGACTATAGAGTCACTGTGCCTCTGAGGCAGGAGAGTCACTGCATCTATAATTATAATAATAATAATAATTTTTATTTATATAGCGCCAACATATTCCGCAGCGCTTTACAACTTATAGAGGGGACTTGTACAGACAATAGACATTACGGCATAACAGAAATCACAGTTCAAAACAGATACCAGGAGGAATGAGGGCCCTGCTCGCAAGCTTACAAACTATGAGGAAAAGGGGTGACACGAGAGGTGGATGGTAACAATTGCTTTAGTTATTTGGACCAGCCATAGTGTAAGGCTCGGGTGTTCATGTAAAGCTGCATGAACCAGTTAACTGCCTAAGTATGTAGCAGTACAGACACAGAGGGCTATTAACTGCATAAAGTGTATGAGAACATGATGCGAGGAACCTGATTATGTTTTTTTTTTTTTAATAGGCCACACAGGGATAGTTAGGTTAATGCGTTGAGGCGGTAGGCCAGTCTGAACAAATGAGTTTTTAGGGCACGCTTAAAACTGTGGGGATTGGGGATTAACCTAGGTAGTGCATTCCAAAGAATCGGCGCAGCACGTGTAAAGTCTTGGAGACGGGAGTGGGAGGTTCTGATTATTGAGGATGCTAACCTGAGGTCATTAGCGGAGTGGAGGGCACGGGTAGGGTGGTGGACTGAGACCAGAGAGGAGATGTAGGGTGGTGCTGAGCCATGGAGTGCTTTGTGGATGAGGGTAGTAGTTTTGTACTGGATTCTGGTGTGGATGGGTAGCCAGTGTAATGACTGGCACAAGGTAGAGGCATCGGTGTAACGGTTGGTGAGGAATATGATCCTGGCAGCAGCATTCAGGACAGATTGGAGTGGGGAGAGTTTGGTAAGAGGGAGGCCGATTAGTAGAGAGCTACAATAGTCCAGACGAGAAGGAATAAGTGAGACAGTAAGAGTTTTTGCAGAGTTGAAAGTAAGAAAAGGGCGAATTCTAGAAATGTTTTTGAGATGCAGATAAGAAGAGCGAGCCAGTGATCGGATGTGGGGGGTGAATGAAAGCTCGGAATCAAGGATGACCCCAAGACAGCGGGCATGTTGCTTTGGAGTAATGGTGGAACCGCACACGGAGATGGCAATGTCAGGCAAAGGTACCGTATATACTCGAGTATAAGCCGAGATTTTCAGCCCAAATTTTTGGGCTGAAAGTGCCCCTCTCGGCTTATACTCGAGTCATGATCGGCGGTGGGGTTGGCGGGTGAGGGGGAGAGAGGACTGTCACATACTCACCTAGTCCCGGCGCTCCTGGCGTTCCCCCTGCCTGTCCCATGGTCTTCGGGTGCCGCAGCTCGTCCCCTGTTCAGCGGTCACGTGGGACCGCTCATTAAAGTTATGAATATGGGCTCCACTCCCATAGGGGTGGAGCCGCATATTCATTCCTCTAATGATGATAACGGTGACCGCTGACAGAGGATGAGGCTGTGGCACCCGGAGACCATCTGTCCGGGATAAGGAGCCAGGGACGCCGGGAGCAGGTAAGTATGTCATAGTTACCTGTCCACGTTCCACACGCCTGGCGCGGCTCTGTCTTCCCGTCCTCTTGCTCTGACTGTTCAGGTCAGAGGGCGCGATGACGCACTAACCTGCGCGCCGCCCTCTGCCTGAACAGTCAGTGCGGAGAGACGCCGAGACGGGACGCTGAGGAGCTGCAAGCAAGAGAGGTGAGTATGTCATTTTTTTTTTTATTGCAGCAGCAGCAGCATTATAGATGGGGCACAGCTTTCTATGGCACATCTATGGGGCAACAATGACCGATGCAGAGCATTGTATATGGGGCACAGCTTTCTATGGCACATCTATGGGGCAACAATGAATGGTGCAGAGCATTGTATATGGGGCACAGCTTTCTATGGCACATCTATGGGGCCATAATGAATGGTGCAGAGCATTGTATATGGCACAGCTTTCTATGGAGTATCTATGGGGCCATAATGAACGGTGCAGAGCATTGTATATGGCACAGCTTTCTATGGAGCATCTATTGGGCCATAGTGAACGGTGCAGAGCATTGTATATGGCACAACTTTCTATGGAGCATCTATGGGGCCATAATGAACTGTGCAGAGCATTATATATGGGGCAGCTTTATGTGGAGCATCTATGGGGCCATAAAGAACGGTGCAGAGCATTATATGTGGCACAGCTTTATGTGGAGCATCTATGGGGCCATAATGAACGGTGCAGAGCATTATATGTGGCACAGCTTTATATGGAACATCTATGGGGCCATAATGAACGGTATGGAGCATCTATTTTTATTTTTGAAATTCACCGGTAGCTGCTGCATTTTCCACCCTAGGCTCATACTCGAGTCAATACGTTTTCCCAGTTTTTTGTGGCAAAATTAGGGGGGTTGGCTTATACTCGGGTCGGCTTATACTCGAGTATATATGGTAGGTTAGTAGAGGGAGAGAACACGAGGAGGCAGGAGAGTCACTCCTATCCAGGACTAGAGAGGGTCACATGGCTGGTCGATGCTGCAACCTGATCAGTGTGGTTGTATACTGCTGAAATTCTGTGACACATGTCTTTATAGGACAACTGAAGGCTTTAGAGTTATTTTGATTCTCAAGAAATTGAATATCCTGGGATAATTCAATGAAGCTGGTGAATTCCAATTTCAAAACACAGTCGCTGAATGTTATTTTCACCGCTTTTGTGAATGAGGAGGTCTGCAGATGCTGTTCTAGCCATAGATGCCTTATAGACAAGCGGGGTCAGTGATATTACAGCACCTGACACTGGGGTCACATTCCCCGGGACTTCTGTCTAGTGCTCCGGCTGCTGACAATTATCTAATCCCACAATGTGACGGTATCTGCCAAGTTTTGGAGTCAATTTCGCTCTGACTGTTAAATTGATTTACAGAATTTTACAGGTTAAATCCAAATGATCACCAATGTGTGACATACAAACCTTATCTACTTTGTCACGTTCTATACTTTACTCACATGAAGTTGTCTGAACTCTGGAGTGGAACCGTAAATCCCTGCTCTGGCTTCATGTCTGAGCCGGGGCTCCTTTTTTATATCGATATGTCATAATGATATAAAAAAATATAAACGGGTAAAACTAATTGGATGACCCTCTTCTAAGAAAAGACACCGACTTGCAGGTTATCATCCTGTAGGTGGCGCTGTAGGGAGAACTTTCTTCCTACTGGTAGATCTGATTTGCATATTTTTTCCCAGAATGCATTGCTTAACATCCTATGTTCCGCCATCTCCTTAAGTAGAAACAGATTTGACCATTATTTTTCTAAATATTTTTTAATAATAGTTTTAATGATTCCACTTTTATTATCAATGTTGAAAGCCCCAATATTTCTCCTTTTCATCTCTCTTTCTGACACCAGTGGCCGATGACCATTTTATCGCAAGCATCGAGGCGCTGTCAATATGAAATGTCGTACCTGCTCTCCTGCTGAGACGGTGAAGTGATCGTGTATAAACACTGACTTTAACCGCCGAGTAAAGGGGGGGATGTAGTCAAATAATTCTAAATGAAATTGTGCACCGTCTGTAGCTGAAGCTTTCAGGGAACAAAGGCATCCATCAGTAGGAGAACCGCCGGCTCCATTACCAGGAATGATTGCAGAGGGAGCCGATAGATTGATTCCGACCTATCTATTTGGAACTTAACATTGAGATACTCAATCTGTTTATCAAATCCATTTCCAGCTCTGAACACCGGCTATCGAGAAAACCAGTTTTATTTCCCGCTGTGAAACCTTTTTTTTTTCCTGCCAACAAACTACTTCTACACTCATTATTCGTGACGTTCTGCAGCTATGGAGACATTTCCCAGGATGAGAGAGCAGCAAATCCTTCTGGGCACAGCGATATCTCCCCTGGCTGCTAATGGCGGCACTTGGTCATTCGAGATGTTCTTAGTCTTTTGAAGAGCATATCAAGATGTTGACCTGAGATGACAAAGTGGAGATGGTCATTGTTGGCTTTTGTTTGGGACAATTCCAAAAAGTCAAATGTTTGAAGTCGGTACATCTCTTTAAATCCCCATATCGAAAACAGAGATGATCCAACTTCACAATCCACTCCCAACTTGGGCAAATCTTGGTCTTCTAATGAGTGGAGCAAGTTCAGAGAAGAGCTACCAGGATGGTGGGCGGACTGCAAACTATGTGGTAAAATGACAAGTTACCATCACAGGAAACAAAGACAGGAACTGTCAAAATATCCAAGGTACTAAATATTCACATTGGCACACCCTGGTCTGGCCACCATGTCTAAGTCATATTAAAACCTTTTATCCTTATTCTAGATTGGAGCAAAATGGCAATGCATGCAAAGTCCATGAAAGCTCTTAAGATGGCAATGCATCTGCATGCTTACCTGAGCCGCAGCTGAAAGACACCTCTGGTGGCTGATGATCTTCCTTGAAAGGAGAGGATTGGACAAGCTGAAATCCAAAATGCCCAATCATTATCTCCCAGAGCATCTGCTTTTGGGAAACATCAGGGTATGTGCACACATTGTTGCTGTTCCTAGTACCAGCAAAGCGAATGAGATTCCTGAAATCTCTTTGTTACACACCTAACCCAGGTATCCCGGGCTCCACCCTCTTCCTCTTGGTACCGCTGCCATCTGTTGCGCTCCACACCGGATGTTGCAGGTTGTCTGGAATGAATCCATGACATCATCTCTCTAGACCTATTTAAGGCCCATTGACACACATACCCGTGTCTTTGGATTGAGTCTCTAGACCTCTATGTTTGGTGTTCACCTTCTGTGCTTTACTTGTTTCCATCCCTACTGGGTTTCACTTCATCTGTCCTGCTGCTCCTGAGATTCCTGAGTGTGCCCCAAGTCCTCCCTGCCCACATGCCTTCCTGCTTGCTGCACCCACGCCCGAAGTCCATCTATAAATGCCCTAAGATAGACAACTAATCCCAGCAAAATTGGTGAATTTTGCCAATTTTTCTCTTGCACCTTCAATCCATCTCTTATATCTCATAACATCTCGTATCATGAGCGATAGCACAGGAGGAGTGAGGATAGAATGTCCAATCACAAACTTGCAACCATAAAATCTATCGACCATCTTGAATGTGTTGTTTCTATTTTCATTTCATTATTAGTACAAAAAAAAATAGGAAACTTTGAAATATATCTAATCAGGGAAATCTGCTTCTTTCACTCTCCTTTCATGAGTAAAATCTGTAAAATCTGTATTCAGTTGAAGACAGATTTTCCCATTACTGAGATAGGAGATGACAGTTGGTGCTTATAAAATTCTATGGAGGGGAGGAGCTAGAGGTGGAGACAAAGTTCATAAAATTAAATGAGCACCAACTGTCATTTCCTATCTAAGTATTGGTAAAATCTGTATTCATCGAAGACACATTTTACCAATTGAGAATGTTGGGAATTAAAGATCAGTCCAGGAGGAGAAAAAAGCAGATTTATCTGATAAGATATATTACAAAGTTTCTTATTTCCATGAGCACTATAGATTTATAGAAAAAAAATATTAAATTGACGGCTATTCGTTAAAGATTTATAGAAGAAAACTATAACAAGTCTGTGTAGCATGGAGAGACAGTCTGATGTATAGCAGATAAGACTTCCTGTTACTCCATGGTTTTAATAGATGTATGTCATCGAGAGTTATAAACTACATGGCAGCGATGCAGTTACTGCCATGCAGATCACCACCATTTTGACAATAGATTTTGTATCACCTCAGATTTGGAGTTTTATATCTGAAAAGTTCTAGAAGTTGAGATTGATCCTTCAGGAGATACTCACCGCTACACAAAGAACAAATCTCTCGAAGTTTATCTAATTGGAGATGAGCACGATGGACTCAGAATCCATAAAGCTAATGTACTTATTGATAAATGTGTATCGACCTTCCCAGCACGCTGGCTGATTCCACGTTATCTCACTCACCTGTAAAACTGCACTCAAGTCACATCAGCTCGCCCAATATTTACTTTCTAAGTTAGTTGTGAGAGTTAGACTTTCTTCCTTAACTTTCTAGGTAAAAACTCAACTCTAAAAATTCTTGGCTTTGTTGAGCGTCAGGATACTGGTGAGCCTTGTGGCCCTATGATGACCTCTTGCCTGCTCTGGAGGATACCTGGGAGCCTCATGGCCCTATGATGACCTCTGGCCTGCTTTTCAGCATACCTGGGAGACTCATAACCCTATGATGACCTATTGCCTGCTCTTGAGGATACTTGGGAGCCTCATGGCCCTACGATGACCTCTTGCCTGCTCTTGAGGATACCTGGGAGCCTCATGGCCCTATGATGACCTCTTGCCTGCTTTTCAGGATACCTGGGAGCCTCATAGCCCTATGATGACCTCTTGCCTGCTTTTCAGGATACCAGGGAGCTTCATGGCCCTACGATGACCTCTTGCCTGCTCTTGAGGATACCTGGGAGCCTCATGGCCCTATGATGACCTCTTGCCTGCTTTTCAGGATACCTGGGAGCCTCATGGCCCTATGATGACCTCTTGCCTGTTTTTCCGGATACCTGGGAGCCTTATAGCCCTATGATGACCTATTTCTTGCTCTTGAGGATACTTGGGAGCCTCATGGCCCTACGATGACCTCTTGCCTGCTCTTGAGGATACCTGGGAGCCTCATGGCCCTATGATGACCTCTTGTCTGCTTTTCAGGATACCTGGAAGCCTCATAGCCCTATGATGACCTCTTGCCTGCTTTTCAGGATACCTGGGAGCTTCATGGCCCTGCGATGACCTCTTGCTTGCTCTTGAGGATACCTGGGAGCCTCATGGCCCTATGATGACCTCTTGTCTGCTTTTCAGGATACCTGGAAGCCTCATAGCCCTATGATGACCTCTTGCCTGCTTTTCAGAATACCTGGGAGCTTCATGGCCCTATGATGACTGTTATGATCCGGTGACCCTGGAGCCGCATGTGACTATCTCTGGAGTAGGTGGTACCTGTACTGACCGCAATCCTAATACTGACACCGCAACTAGAAGTAGCCGTGGGATGTACCTAACATGGCCTAGACACCTCGACACAGCCGGAGGACTAAATACCCCTAAAGATGGAAATGGGAAATCCTATCTTGCCTCAGAGCAGAGCCCCAAAGGATAGGCAGCCCCCCACAAATATTGACTGTGAGTTTAAGAGGAAATACGTACACAGGCAGAAAAGACAGAGTTTAGCAAAAGAGGCACTTCTAGCTAAAATAGAAAAGGATAGGACAGAGTACTAAGCGGTCAGTATTAAAACTCTAGAAAAATCCCCAGCAGAATATACTATCTACTACATCTAACTAAAGACATAGGATGTATATCTGCATCTCCAAAGAATCCAGCATGACAGAAAAATCCAAACAAAGTCTAAGCTGGACAAAAACACAATAGATTGCACTGCACATAAAAGCACACTGCATGCGTGCTACAGAGAACAAAAACCAGACACTTCTCTTAGCTGAAAAGACAGCAGGGCAAGTGGAGCCAGACAGAGATGCAATCCCTCCAAGATACAATGGTCAACTGGCAGGGATTGATGGATCCTATACACCTAAATACCGAATAGAGCTGCAATAAGCAGAAACACCTGCCCTAACTTACAATCCAGAGACCACTGCACTACCACTAACAACCACCAGAGGGAGCCCAAGAGCAGAATTCACAACAGTACCCCCCCTTGAAGAGGGGTCACCGAATCCTCACCAGAGCCCCCAGGCCAATCAGGACGAGCCAGATGAAAGGCCCAAACCAAATCAGCAGCATGGACATCAGAGGCAAAAACCCAAGAATTATCCTCCTGGACGTAACCCTTCCATTTGACAAGGTATTGAAGCTTCTGTCTCGAAAAACGAGAATCCAAAATCTTCTCAACCACATACTCCAACTCCCCATCAACCAACACAGGAGCCGGAGGATCAACAGAGGGAAGAACGGGCGTCGCATATTTCCGCAATAAAGATCTATGGAAAACATTATGGATGGCAAAAGATGCCGGAAGGGCCAAACGAAAAGAAACCGGATTGATAATCTCAGAAATCGTATAAGGACCAATAAACCGAGGCTTAAACTTAGGGGAAGAAACCTTCATAGGAACATGACGGGAAGACAACCAGACCAAATCCCCAACCCGAAGCCGGGAACCAACACACCGACGACGATTAGCAAAACGTTGCGCCTCCTCCTGAGACAACACCAAATTGTCCACCACATGAGCCCAAATTTGCTGCAACCTGTCAACCACAGAATCCACACCAGGACAATCAGAAGGCTCAACCTGCCCTGAAGAAAAACAAGGATGAAAACCAAAATTACAAAAGAAGGGCGAAACCAAGGTAGCCGAACTAGCCCGATTATTAAGGGCAAACTCGGCCAATGGCAAGAAAGCCACCCAATCATCCTGATCAGCAGACACGAAGCATCTCAAATAAGTTTCCAAAGTCTGATTAGTTCGCTCGGTTTGACCATTTGTCTGAGGATGAAATGCGGAAGAAAAAGACAAATCAATGCCCAGCCTAGCACAATAGGCTCGCCAAAACCTAGAAACAAACTGGGAACCTCTGTCGGACACAATATTCTCCGGAATACCATGCAAACGAACCACATGCTGAAAAAACAATGGAACCAAATCAGAAGAGGAAGGCAACTTAGGCAAAGGCACCAAATGAACCATCTTAGAAAACCGGTCACAAACCACCCAGATAACCGACATCCTCTGGGAAACCGGAAGGTCTGAAATAAAATCCATAAAAATAAAGCCTCTCAGGGAACGGCAAAGGCAAAAGCAACCCACTAGCGCGGGAACAACAAGGCTTAGCCCGCGCACAAGTCCCACAGGACTGCACAAAAGAACGCACATCCCGCGACAAAGAAGGCCACCAAAAAGACCTACCAACCAAATCTCTGGTACCAAAAATACCAGGATGACCAGCCAACACAGAACAATGAACCTCCGAAATCACTCTACTAGTCCATTTATCAGGAACGAACAGTTTCCCCACTGGACAGCGGTCAGTAGGGTTGAGCGACCTTAGCTTTTTTAGGATCGAGGTGGGTTTTGTGAAACCCGACCTTCTCGGATGTCGGATCGTATGGAATCGGCCGATTCTACTGTAAAGTCGGGTTCCGGACCCGGAACACGAAACCCAATGTATGTCAATGAAATTATTTTATTTTTTTTATTCATTCTCTCTCTCTCTCTCTCTCTCTCTCTCTCTCTCTCTCTCTCTCTCTCTCTCTCTCTCTCTCTCTCTCTCTCTCTCTCTCTCTCTCTCTCTCTCTCTCTCTCTCTCTCTCTCTCTCTCTCTCTCTCTCTCTCTCTCCCCTCCGTGCAAGGCATATGTTATTTTTTGACTCCGGAAATTACTACGTCCGAAAACGTAACATAGCACTATGATGCCGCAGGAGCCGGAACCTATGTCATCACGCTGCCCACAATTAATTGGCTCAAAAAAATGGCGGGGAAGGCGTCATTCGAAACGCGACTTTGGCGCCAAGTTCGCGTTCCACGTGGCCGACCCACACTGGGATCGGATCGGGTTTCATGAGACGCCGACTTTGCCAAAAGTCGGCGACTTATGAAAATGAACGACCCGTTTCGCTCAACCCTAGCGGTCAGGTTTGTCAGCCTGAAATTCCTGAAGAACCCGTCGCAAATCAGGGGAGATGGCAGAAAGGACCACCCCTTCCTTTAGAATGCCGACCGGTTCAAGGACCTCCGGAGAATCAGGCAAAAAGCTCCTAGAGAGGGCATCAGCCTTAGTATTCTTAGAACCCAGAAGATACGAGACCACGAAATCAAAACGGGAGAAAAACAAAGACTATCGAGCCTGTCTAGGATTCAGCCGCTTGGCAGACTCGAGGTAAATCAGATTTTTATGATCGGTCAAGACCACAATACGGTGCTTGGCTCCCTCAAGCCAATGTCGCCATTCCTCAACGCCCACTTCATAGCCAACAATTCCCGATTGCCGACATCATAATTACGTTCAGCAGGCGAAAACTTTCAGGAAAAGAAGGCACATGGCCTCATCAAGGAACCATCAGAATTCCTCTGAGACAAAACGGCCCCTGCCCCAATCTCAGAAGCGTCAACCTCAACCTGAAATGGAAGAGAAACATCTGGCTGACGCAACACCGGGGCAGAAGTAAATCGGCGTTTAAGCTCCTGAAAGGCAGAGACAGCCGCAGAGGACCAATTCGTCACATCAGCGCCCTTTTTCGTCAAATCGGTCAGGGGTTTAACCACACTGGAGAAGTTAGCAATAAAACGGCGATAAAAATTAGCAAAGCCCAAAAATTTCTGAAGACTCTTCACGGACGTGGGCTGAATCCAATCATGAATGGCCTGAACCTTAACCGGATCCATCTCTATAGATGAGGGAGAAAAAATAAAGCCCAAAAAAGAAACCTTCTGCACTCCAAAGAGGCACTTAGACCCCTTCACAAGTAAAGCATTATCACGAAGGATCTGAAATACCATCCTGACCTGTTTCACATGAGACTCCCAATCATTGGAAAAAATCAAAATGTCATCCAAATATACAATCATGAATTTATCAAGATAATTCCGGAAGATATCATGCATGAAGGACTGAAAAACAGATGGAGCATTAGAGAGCCCGAAAGGCATCACAAGGTATTCAAAATGGCCCTCGGGCGTATTAAACGCAGTTTTCCATTCCTCACCCTGCTTAATATGAACAAGATTATATGCCCCTCGAAGGTCAATCTTAGTAAACCAACTAGCCCCCTTAATCCTAGCAAACAAATCGGAAAGCAAAGGCAAAGGGTATTGAAATTTGACCGTAATCTTATTCAAGAGGCGATAATCAATACAGAGTCTCAAGGAGCTATCCTTCTTAGCAACAAAAAAAATCTCACTCCCAACGGTGAAGAAGATGGCCGAATATGCCCTTTCTCCAAAGACTCCTTAATATAACTCCGCATGGCGGTATGTTCAGGCACAGACAGGTTGAAAAGTCGGCCCTTAGGAAACTTACAACCTGGAATCAAGTCAATAGCACAATCACAGTCCCTATGCGGTGGAAGGGAACTGGACCTGGGCTCATCGAACACATCCTGAAAATCAGACAAGAACTCTGGAATTTCAGAAGAGGGGGAAGAGGAGATTGACATCAAAGGAACGTCACCATGAACTCCCTGACAACCCCAACTAGTCACAGACATAGATTTCCAATCCAACACCGGATTATGTACCTGCAACCATGGAAAACCCAGCACAATAGCATCATGCAAATTATGCAACACCAGAAAGCGACAATCCTCCCGATGGGCTGGCGCCATGCACATAGTCACCTGTAGGGTTGAGCGACTTTTATTTTTATAGGATCGGGTCGGGTTTCACGAAACCCGACTTTCTCAAAAGTCGGGTCGAGTGAAATCGGCCGATCCTATAAAAAAGTCGGGGTCGGGGTCATTTGAAACACGAAACCCAATGCAGTGCAATGGGATACTATGGTTCCCAGGGTCTGAAGGAGAGGAAACTCTCCTTCAGGCCCTGGGATCCATATTAATGTGTAAAATAAAGAATCAAAATAAAAATATTGATATACTCACCCTCGGACGCGCCCTGGTATTAACCGGCAGCCTTCCTTCCTAAGAATGAGCGCGTGAATGACCTGCGGTGACGTCGCGGCTTGTGATTGGTCGCGTGAGCAGTCACATGGGCGGTCACGCGACCAATCACAAGCCGCGACGTTATCTAAGGTCCTTCACGCGCTCATTCTTAGGAAGGAAGGCTGCCGGAAAAAAGCAGGGCGCGTCCGAGGGTGAGTATATTCCTATTAGGTATATACTCACCCTCGGACGCGCCCTGCTTCTTTCCGGCAGCCTTTCTTCCTAAGAATGAGCGCGTGAAGGACCTTAGATGACGTCGCGGCTTGTGATTGGTCGCGTGACCGCCCATGTGACCACTCACGCGACCAATCACAAGCCGCGACGTCACCGCAGGTCATTCACGCGCTCATTCTTAGGAAGGAAGGCTGCCGGTTAGTACCAGGGCGAGGGTGAGTATATCAATATTTTTTATTTTGATTCTTTATTTTACACTTAAATATGGATTCTGATACCGATTCCTGATATCACAAACATATCGGAACTCGGTATCGGAATTCCGATACCAAATTATGAAGATCGCCGACCTCATGGCCGACCCCACACAGGGGTCGGGTCGGGTTTCATGAAACCCGACTTTGCCAAAAGTCGGCGACTTCTGAAAATGGCCGACCCGTTTCGCTCAACCCTAGTCACCTGTGTCCAAAACTGGGGCCTATTTTTAGCCAAAGGTGTAGCATCAATGCCCCTTAAAGGAATAGGGTTCTCCAAAGACTGCAAGGGGAAACCACAACGTCTAGCAAATTCAAAGTCTATTAAGTTCAAAGCGGCGCCAGAATCTACAAACGCCATGACAGAAAATGACGACAATGAGTAGATCAATGTCACAGATAACAGAAATTTAGGTTGTACGGTACCAATGGTAACTGAACTAGCGATCCTCTTAGTACGCTTAGGGCAGACCGAAATGACATGAGAAGCATCACCACAGTAAAAACAACCCATTCTGATGTCTGAATCCCCGTTGTTCCGCTCCAGACAGAATCCTATCGCACTGCATAGGCTCAGGTGTCTGCTCTGAGGACAACGCCACAGCGCGCACAGCTCTGCGCTCACGCAGGCGCCAATCAATCTGAATGGCCAGAGACATAGAATCGCTCAGACCAATAGGCGTGGGAAACCCCACCATAACATCTTTAACAGATTCAGAAAGACCCTTTCTGAAAATTGCCGCCAAAGCATCCTCATTCCACTTAGTCAGCACAGACCATTTTCTAAATTTCTGACAATACAATTCTGCCACTTCTTGACCCTGAAACAGGGTCAACAAGGTCTTCTCAGCATGATCCACAGAATTTGGTTCATCATACAATAACCCTAGAGCCTGAAAGAAGGCTTCTACATTAAGCAAGGCAGGATTCCCAGATTCCAGGGAAAATGCCCAATCCTGAGGATTGCCACGCAGCAGGGAGATGACAATTTTAACCTGCTGAATGGCATCACCAGAAGAACGAGGTTTCAGAGCAAAAAACAGTTTACAGTTATTTTTAAAGCTCAAAAATTTAGACCTGTCTCCAAAAAATAAATCAGGAGTAGGAATCCTAGGCTCTAAAACCGGAGTCTGAACAATATAATCGGAAATACCCTGTACCCTAGCAGCCAGTTGGTCTACACGAGAAGCTAATCCCTGAACTTCCATGCTAGCACACAGCTCTTCAGTCACCCAGAGGAAAAGAGGGAAGGAAAGACAAAACAGACTACAGAAAAAAAAATGGCTCAGCACTTTTCTTCCCTTCTTCTGAGATGCATTTAACTCATTGCTGGCCAGTTGTACTGTTATGATCCAGTGACCCTGGAGCCGCATGTGACTATCTCTAGAGTAGGTGGTACCTGTACTGACCACAATCCTAATACTGACACCGCAACTAGAAGTAGCCGTGGGATGTACCTAACATGGCCTAGACACCTCGACACAGCCGGAGGACTAAATACCCCTAAAGATGGAAATGGGAAATCCTATCTTGCCTCAGAGCAGAGCCCCAAAGGATAGGCAGCCCCCCACAAATATTGACTGTGAGTTTAAGAGGAAATACGTACACAGGCAGAAAAGACAGAGTTTAGCAAAAGAGGCACTTCTAGCTAAAATAGAAAAGGATAGGACAGAGTACTAAGCGGTCAGTATTAAAACTCTAGAAAAATCCCCAGCAGAATATACTATCTACTACATCTAACTAAAGACATAGGATGTATATCTGCATCTCCAAAGAATCCAGCATGACAGAAAAATCCAAACAAAGTCTAAGCTGGACAAAAACACAATAGATTGCACTGCACATAAAAGCACACTGCATGCGTGCTACAGAGAACAAAAACCAGACACTTCTCTTAGCTGAAAAGACAGCAGGGCAAGTGGAGCCAGACAGAGATGCAATCCCTCCAAGATACAATGGTCAACTGGCAGGGATTGATGGATCCTACACACCTAAATACCGAATAGAGCTGCAATAAGCAGAAACACCTGCCCTAACTTACAATCCAGAGACCACTGCACTACCACTAACAACCACTGGAGGGAGCCCAAGAGCAGAATTCACAACAGATGACCTCTTGCCTGATCTTAAGGATACCTGGGAGCTTCATGGCCCTACGAAGACCTCTTGCCTGGTCTTGAGGATACCTGGGAGCCTCATGGCCCTATGATGACTTCTTGCCTGCTTTTCAGGATACCTGGGAGACTCATAGCCCTATGATGACCTCTTGCCTGCTTTTCAGGATATCTGGGAGCTTTATGGCCCTATGATGACCTCTTGCCTGCTCTTAAAGATACCTGGGAGCCTCATGGCCCTATGATGACCTCTTGCCTGCTTTTCAGGATACCTGGGAGCCTCATAGTCCTATGACGACCTCTTGCCTGCTTTTAAGGATACATGCGAGCTTTGTGGCCCTATGATGACCACTTGCCTGCTCTTGAGGATACCTGGGAGCCTGATGGCCCTATAACCTCATGCCTTCTCTTGAAGATACCCGAGATCCTCTTGGCCCTATGATGACCACTTGCCTGCCTTTCAGGATACCTGGTAGCTTCATGGCCCTATGACCTCATGCCTGCTCTTGAAGATACCCAAGATCCTCATGGCCCTATGATGACCACTTGTCTGCTTTTCAGGATACCTGGGAGCTTTATAGCCCTATTATGACCTCTTGCCTGTTCTTCAGGATATCTGGGGGCCTCATGGTACTAAGATGACCTCTTGCCTGCTCTCAAGAATACCTGAGAGCTACTTGTTCCTAAGTGTTCCTAGGGAGTTTCATTGTCTTATGATGTCTTCTTTCTTGTTCTGGAGGCTTTCTCAGAGACCTCATTGTCTTATGATGACTATTTGCTTGTTATGGAGAGTATCTCAGAGACCTCATTGTCTTATGATGACGACTTGCTTGTTTTGGAGGGTACCTCAAAGACCCCATTGTCTTATGATGACCACTTATTCTGGACGGTATCTCCGAGACCCCATTGTCTTATGATGACCACTTGCTCATTCTTGAGGGTATCACCGAGACTTTATTGTCTTATGATGATCAGTCGTTTGCTCTGGAGGATATCACAGAGACCTCATTGTTTTATGATAACCACTTACTCATTCTGCAGTGTACCTCAGAGTCCCCATTGTCTTTAGATGTATTCCTGTTTTGTTCTGGAGGGTATCTCAAAGGCCTCATTGTCTTGTGATGATCACTTGTTTATCCAGGAGTGTACCTCAGAGACCTCATTGTCTTATGATGACTATTTGCTTGTTCTGGAGGTTACCTCAGAGACTCTATTGTCTTATGATGAGGTATTCTTTCTTTGTTCTGGAGGGTATCTCAGAGATCTCATTGTCTTTTGATGCCTATTTCTTTGTTCTGGGGGGTAACTCAGAGACCTCTTTGTCTTATAATGATCACTTTTTTGTTCTGTAGTGTACCCCAGAGACTCCATTGTCTTATGATGTATTCTTGCTTTGTTGTGGAGGGTATCGATGACTATTTGCTTGTCCTGGAGGGTATCTCGGAGACCTCATTGTCTTATGATGACTATTTGCTTGCACTGGAGGGTATCTCGGAGACCTCATTGTCTTATGATGACTCCTTACAAATACACTATGGGGCTATGCTGTAACAAGTTATAATATATGATATAACAGTTCATCATGATTAATCTTTATTCTTTTGTAGTTTGGATGAACGGACAATCATGTGATGCATGGACAAGTAGTCAAGAGTGAAAGCTCCTTGTTTAGCAAACTGAATTGGGTCCAATCTTGAGGAGTTGATTATAATAATCCATAAAGGAAAAAGGAATGAACGAAATGCACAGGAGGTCTCTTTTTTTATGCGCTTACCCTACTCCCTGCAAGTAGAACACAATGTATCACTTATGTTTTTTCTTTGTTTCTTGGGTTTGTTTATGCTTGCTCTTGTCTTCTTTCCTGTGCTCATTAGTGAACTATTCTCATTACGTCTACCTGTTGTTGTAAGAGTCTGGATAATAATTGTTCCCTTTTGTAGGGATTTTTTTCCTGAGAAAGTTCCTTGCTTAATAACTGTTGTCATGAATTGCAGAATGTTTTTCAGTCTCTGTGGATGAAGTTGTTTGTTTTACCTCTAGAATTTTTTAGGAAGAAGTGAATCCGACCAGTCAGTAGAAATAAAACTAATATTATGTAACTTCTTATGAGAATAGAAGTTTCATGACAACCTGGGAAGAATTGCCTTGGGCTTTCCCTACTGAATAAAAATCATCTAAATTCCACATTTACTTTGTTTGAATGGAGATCCCTGGGTGAATCTTTCGTCCTCTGTTATATTTATTGTGAATTCTCCATCTATAAAGTTGTGGTTTATTTATCTACTTCATTCAGAGGCTTAGGATTAGGTCATGGGGAAGAGTTGACGAATATTATTTACTGTATGGAAGTTTGGGGTTTCGATCCTTTGCCGGGTTCTGTTGTTACCATTGTTTCTGCTTGAGTTAGTTGTGTGAACTTCAATCTTCATAAAAGCCATCCCAACAGCGTCAAGGTGAACCCAAATCGAGATGGTCCTAGTATTAAAACCTTACAATGTGTCAAAGTGATGTCAATGTACGAGCAGAATCAGGTCCCGAATGTAGATGTGACCTCAAATATTTTTAAAGTGATCTATTTGAGTCAGAAGGTGATGGATGACTCATTCAGAATTGGGATAGGAAGGGAGATCTCGTGAAGGATGGTTTGAAGATCTTATTCATGAGTTTTGGTTCGGGAAGGTAAACCTAGAGAAGTAGTAGATCTACTCTGTTGTCAACTAAGAGAAGTTCAGAGTCTAAAGGAGTGATTCCCAAACCCCATCCTCATGGCCACCCAACACATTATGACTTCAGGATTTCCTTAGGATTAGACAGGTGAGAGAACCTGGGGCAGGTTCTGATACCTTGATAATAATTCTCTCACCTGGAAATCCTGAAAATATGATGTGTTGGTGCCTTGAGGATTGGAGTTTGGGAAACACTGTTCTGCGGGATCCAGCTGTTTTTCATCAGGGATTCCTGCAATGAAGTTTGGACTTAAAGTGATAAACCAGCCTGGCCAAATAATTTTAAAAATATTTTAGAAATTGTATAAAATTGATAATAATTATCTCACCTGGAAATCCTGAAAACATGATGTGTTGGGGCCTTGAGAACTGAAGTTTGTGAAACACTGATCTAAAGGATCCAACTGTTTTTCATCAGAGATTCTTGCAATCAAGTTTGGACTTAAAGCGATAAACCAGCCTGGCCAAATAATGTTAAAAAGAGTTTAGAAATTGTATAGAATATCCAAATTAGACACATTTACCATACTGATTCCCTGTCTCGCTAGCTTGCCAGATGCCCCACCAGTCTACTTTCTGCTAGGATGTCCCTGAGACAAGCATGGGACCACTGCAGCTAGATAAAGTGTTGCTACCTCCAGTGATTGTCTGCAGTAACAGATCAAAGTTTGGAAGATCATTGCAGGAAGTAGAGACCGTCCGGGACCCAAGAAATATTGAGACTAAAGCAGCAGTGGATCCATAAAGTTAGCTTAAGTTTTAGGCAACTTTCTAAGTTGTTTCAAAACTTTTTTGCGTAATTGGAACCGTCTTAACTGGTTGGATCTTTTCAATTAATTGTCAGTGGGACACAAAAAAAGAGTAATCAGGTGGTAAAACCCAGAGATTAGCTAGAGAAGGGTTAAATATAGAAGAAGTGTGCAGGTTAGAGGCAGAGGAACTGATACAAAGTCATTGGAGCCTTAACTATTGGTTTGTCTCCAAAGACATCACCTCTAAGTTCTTGGATGCTGCGGCAGAGGGTTGTGGGGAGAGGAGAGGTGACAGTGATCCAGTGAGGTGGCTCTTTGCACTTCTTCACGCACAGGTTCCTCTACATCATAGGGACTTGGCAGACATTAGACATTATGTCACAAAGCAAAGAGCCAAACCGCTGTCTGATATCACTTATACACTTGACTGGACAGCCCCTCCAAGGTTCGGCATGCCCGTCATCAAATACATTTTGACAAATAATCAGGAGAAGCATTTTGTTCACGCTCCTTAATTAGTGTCGACGAGGGGAAGCATTTTATCAAGTAGTCGCTAAAGGATTGTGACAAAAATTGTATTGAGAATAATTGCAATCAACGAGATGAAAATAATTCTTATGTCGAAAATATGGTAACAGCGGTTCAAAGGCGGCAATGAATTCCTATTAGTAACGTCTTATTATTTCTAAGTCATCTGAGAGTGATCGGCTCGTTTCGCCAGATGAAAGGGACGACATGTAAAGAACCAAAGCTGAGATTTTTTTTTTTCCCCTTTAATTTTTAATAAAAACTTTAGAGGGACGTAGCTGACACTTTGTATCATCGCTGTTTATGTTCTGGGGACAGTGTGTTGTCACATTTGTTACATTGTTGTTGTCGTCTTCGTTTTGGAATAAAAAGATTGCCGAGTCGCAAATTTTATCATTGTTCTCTTGGCCGCTTACAATAATACACAGTATTAAAGGGCTGGTAGCTTAAAAGGATTTTACTTTATTTTTTAACTTTTTTTCATTTATGTAGAGTTTTAGAAAAAATTGGGGATCTATCAGATCACAATAACACCATCTTCTAACATATCCAATTCCCAAAAGTCTCAACCGATCCTTATGAAGAAATAGTCGGGGTCCAAGATATGTATTTTTTACCTATTTATAGGCAGTAAGTAAGACACCTTCATAGCAATGCCACTTACAAGGCTCTTACGACAGTGACACAGTGCCTCCATAACAATGACAGTCACCCACATGCAAAAAGTGTCCCCGTCATAAAGTCATTACAGAGACGGAGCAAATCCAGAGCGCCTCAACATAATGCAGGGTGACAATGCCCCATTACTATGCAGCTGCAGTGACTCCATAACAAGACCAGGCATAGACAATGCCCCGATCCCAAACCAATCACAACCCGACCATAACAAGGTCAGTCATAGTGCCCCCGTAATAATGCTAGTTAATTAGTGTGCTCATCAGAAAGCCAGTTACATCCTAGTACCCCCATAACAACAGCAGTCATAGTCAATGTCACCAATCACCGCTCAACCATAATAAGGTCAGTACTAGTGCCCCCATAATAATGCTAGTCAGTGTCCTCATCAGAAAGACAGTTAGATCCTAGTACCCCCATAACAATAATAGTCAGTCAATGTCCGGACCATATTAGAAAACCAATCACCACTCAATTATAATAAGATCATTTCTAGTGCCCCCATAATAATGCTAGTCATTTAGAGATAATGTCCTCATCAGAAATCCAGTTACAGACCAACCAGAGCACTGTCAATCACATTGCCCCCATAATAGCAGTCATTGACAATGTCTGGACCATATAAAAAACAGTCACAACCCAAACATAACAATATTATCACAGTGCCCCCATAGCAAGTCACAGAGAACCCTATTGCACATCTACTCACCGTCCAACTGAAAAATGCCAATCATAGGGCCCCATAACAATACCAGTCATACACAATTCCCCTACTACACATAAGTCACAGCCCACCCATAATGCCAGTCATAGTGCCCCCATAACAATGCTAATCATAGACAATGCCCCCGTTACATATCAATCACAGACCACCCATAATAATGGTCAGTGCCCCCATAACAATGCTAATCATAGACAATACCCCCCGTTACGCATCAATCACAGACCACCCATAATACCAGTCACAGTGCCCCCATTAGATACAATTTGGGAGCCACCAAGTATTTTATTTGAGAAAATGTCTTATTCTTTTCGTCCATGAGACGTCTTTATTATATGTCATCCAGACCTCGGGATCCTAGTGTGATAGATTTCCCATCTTCTCTTACACATTGCAATAGCCAAGAAAAAGACCCCAAACTATTGACCATCAGTAATATCCAGATCAGGTGAGAAATGTCACCGGAGATAGTGGCGAGTTTTCTTCCCACTGCGGCCACATGACGGCCCAAATCCATCAGTCACATCCCAGCTGTACGTCTCAAGAAAGCGACCACCGTCACTTAAGTGCCAGCACTTAATCCTTCACCAAATTCTCCACTATTTTGTATTACCCACAGTACAAGGGCAATTAAATACTTAAAATATGGCTTAATTGAAAAAAATGGAAGATTTTATTGTACAAACACACATTGTATTCTGATGTATGCAGATTAACTTTCTAATAGAGACGATGATGATAATGACTACACGGGCTAAGTGCTTTCCAGAACGATTTATAGTGCAATCGAATCCTGGCAGGCATGACGCAGGCACTACATTGTATCCCCAGCTAGGAGCCGGCGGAATGCAAATGTCTGGGCCAAACCTGACAAAAGCAGTATTCACATGTCCCCAGCACGTCCTCACACCCCTGTGCTTCCACCTGCTCACACTGGAAATATTACCAATGTACAAGTGCCGGCCAAACTAAATCCGCTACTGACAATGGCTTCAAAATTAGATGAAAAAAATTTATACAATTATGTTAGATAATAATGAAAGTAATCAGCCTCAAAATTGTGATAAAAGAATATAACTGCTATAATACTGGCCCTATGTGCAAGAATATAACTACTACAATACTGCCCCCTATGTACAAGAATATAACTACTATAATACTACTCCTATGTATAAGAATATAACTACTATAATACTGCCCCCTATGTACAAGAATATAACTACTATAATACTGCTCCTATGTATAGGAATATAACTACTATAATACTGCCCCCTATGGACAAGAATATAACTACTATAATACTGCTCCTATATACAAGAATATAACTACTATAATACTGCCCCCTATGTACAAGAATATAACTACTATAATACTGCTCCTATGTACAGGAATATAACTACTATAATACTGCCCCCTATGTACAAGAATATAACTACTATAATACTGCTCCTATGTACAGGAATATAACTACTATAATACTGCCCCTATGTACAAGAATATAACTACTATAATACTGCTCCTATGTACAAGAATATAACTATTATAATACTGCTCCTATGTACAAGAATATAACTACTATAATACTGCCCCTATGTACAAGAATATAACTACTATAATACTGCCCTCTATGTACAAGAATATAACTGCTATAATACTGCTCCTATGTGCAAGAATATACCTACTATAATATAGCCCCTATGTACAAGAATATGACTACTATAATACAGCCCCTATGTACAAGAATATGACTACTATAATACAGCCCCTATGTACAAGAATATAACTACTATAATACTGCCCCTATGTACAAGAATATAACTACTATAATACTGCTCCTATGTGCAAGAATATAACTACTATAATACTGCTCCTATGTATAAGAATATAACTACTATAATACTGCCCTCTATGTACAAGAATATAACTACTATAATACTGCTCCTATGTACAAGAATATAACTACTATAATACAGCCCCTATGTTCAAGAATATAACTACTCTAATACTGCCCCTATATACAAGAATATAACTACTATAATACTGTTCCTATGTACAAGAATATAACTACTATAATACAGCCCCTATGTACAAGAATATAACTACTATAATACTGCCCCTATGTACAAGAATATAACTACTATAATACTGCTCCTATGTGCAAGAATATAACTACTATAATACTGCTCCTATGTATAAGAATATAATTACTATAATACTGCCCCTATGTACAAGAATATTACTACTATAATACTGCCCCTATGTACAAGAATATATCTACTATAATACTGCCCCTATGTACAAGAATATAACTGCAATAATACTGCCCCTATGTGCAAGAATATAACTACTACAATACTGTCCCATGTACAAGAATATAGCTACTGTAATACTGCTCCTATGTACAAGAATATTACTACTATAATACTGATCCTATGTGCAAGAATATGACTGCTATAATACTGCCCCTATGTACAAGAATATAACTGCTATAATACTGCCCCTATGTGCAAGAATATAACTGCTACAATACTGCCCCATGTACAAGAATATAACTACTATAATACTGATCATATGTACAAGAATATAACTACTATAATACTGCGCCTATGTACAGGAATATAACTACAATAATACTGCTCCTATGTACAAGAATATAACTGCTATAATACTGCCCCTATGTGCAAGAATATAACTGCTACAATACTGCCCCATGTACAAGAATATAACTACTATAATACTGATCATATGTACAAGAATATAACTACTATAATACTGCTCCTATGTACAGGAATATAACTACAATAATACTGCTCCTATGTACAAGAATATAACTGCTATAATACTGCCCCTATGTACAAGAATATAACTACAATAATACTGAAAAAGAAAAAAGGAATGTAGTCAGCTTACCGGTCTTAGACGAAATCCCCAGACCTGCCAACGCCCAGCACGGTTCGGGGTGAGCGCCCACAGCAAATAAAGACAAACAGAGAAATGATCCAGCTGGAAGTGGAGGCAGTTCAGACTTTGTGAGACTTTATTAGACAACTAAAGCGATAAATAGTTCTTCAAAAAGAAAAATGTTTACATAGCAAACACTGGCTGGCACACCTGTGAGGAGGATCAACGCGTTTCAACTAAGAAGTCTTACTCATGATCATGAGTAAGATCATTTCTCTGTTTGTCTACAATAATACTGCTCCTATGTACAAGAATATAACTACTATAATACTACTGTTCCTATGTACAAGAATATTACTACTATAATACTGATCCTATGTACAAGAATATAACTACTATAATACTGCCCCTATGTACAAGAATATAACTACTATCTATAATACTGCCCCTATGTGCAAGAATATAACTACTACAATACTGTCCCTATGTACAGGAATATAACTACTGTAATACTGCCCCATGTACAAGAATATAACTACTATAATGCTGCTCCTATGTACAAGAATATAACTACTATAATACTGCCCCTATGTACAAGAATATAGCTACTATAGTACTGCTCCTATGTACAAGAATATAACTACTATATTACTGCCCCTATGTACAAGAATATAGCTACTATAATATTGCTCCTATGTACAAGAATATAACTACTATAATTCTGCCCCCTTTGTACAAGAATATAACTACTATAATACTGCTCCTATGTACAAGAATATAACTACAATAATACTGCTCCTATGTACATGAATATAACTTCTATAATACTGCCCCTATGTACAAGAATATAACTACTATAACACTGCTCCTATGTACAAGAATATTACTACTATAATACTGATCCTATGTACAAGAATATAACTACTATAATACTGCCCCTATGTACAAGAATATAACTACTATAATACTGCCCCTATGTGCAAGAATATAACTACTTCAATACTGCCCCTATGTACAGGAATATAACTACTGTAATACTGCCCCATGTACAAGAATATAACTACTATAATACTGCCCCTATGTACAAGAATATAGCTACTATAGTACTGCTCCTATGTACAAGAATATAACTACTATAATACTGCCCCTATGTACAAGGATATAACTACTATAATACTGGTCCTATGTACAAGAATATAACTACTATAATACTGCTCCCTATGTACAAGAATATAACTACTATAATACTGCCCCTATGCACAAGAATATAACTACTATAATACTGCCCCTATGTACAAGAATATAACTACTATAATACTACTCCTATGTACAAGAATATAACTACTATAATACTGCCCCTATGTACAAGAATATAACTACTATAATACTGCCCCTATGTGCAAGAATATAACTACTTCAATACTGCCCCTATGTACAGGAATATAACTACTGTAATACTGCCCCATGTACAAGAATATAACTACTATAATACTGCCCCTATGTACAAGAATATAGCTACTATAGTACTGCTCCTATGTACAAGAATATAACTACTATAATACTGCCCCTATGTACAAGGATATAACTACTATAATACTGGTCCTATGTACAAGAATATAACTACTATAATACTGCTCCCTATGTACAAGAATATAACTACTATAATACTGCCCCTATGCACAAGAATATAACTACTATAATACTGCCCCTATGTACAAGAATATAACTACTATAATACTACTCCTATGTACAAAAATATAACTACTATAATACTGCCCCTATGTACAAGAATATAACTACTATAATACTGTTCCTATGTACAAGAATATAGCTACTATAATACTGCCCTTATGTACAAGAATATAACTACTATAATACTGCCCCTATGTACAAGAATGTATTATACATATTTGTAATATCACTGTAATTTCTCTAATTCATTAACCTTGGGAGCAGAATTATTTTAAAAAAAATACACTATGTCCTTACTGTTTTTTTTAGTGCGTTCATTCTACATAATGGCGGCTAGTTAAGGTCAGTCGTACAATGGTGACACCGGTGATTGGGAACACTATGTTCCAGTCAGAGTCCCATTTATCAGGTCTATGACTTCGGCAATTTAGTTTCTTTTGGATACAATGTTGCCATTTGCTGATTTAAGAATGGAGATGACTCACTGAAAGCTGAAGAAGATTCTAAATTGTTTCCATAAGTCATAAAAAAACTAAATACAGAATGTAAATTTTAGAATTTAAAACTAATTTCTTCCTCTTAAATTCTGTAAAATGGATTATGCTTCTTGCCCATTTCATCTTTTTTCTCGTACTCCTATTTTGATCATAAACTTTGGCCAAGTACCATGCCAACTCCCTGCTTTATTTGGCCACCAGGATGACACTTTCTTTCATACAACACTATGATTATTCCAATCAAACCAAGTCAATGTTCCTTGTCCTAGAAGAACTAATTGAATTTCACAGGGCATTGCATTTAGCATTGGTTTAACAAGTATCGAGAAGCGTTTATCCTGGACATGGCCTCCTAGTGGTTCTTCTACTGTTGGCTCTTTAGACATGATGGTTGGTAATATCTTTGCTGCTTAGCAGAATAATTAATTTCTTGAAGATATGGAGAAATCAATGACATCCCAGTCTTTATGCTTCTGCACTTTGACTTTACAGCTAATTTCAACCTTCAAGGCACCCGATAAACCCTTGGGCGAAACAATGAAGAGTGAATTTAGTACTAAAAAAGTGGAGATTGTTTTAGGATTAAGATCTGTAAATCCAAGTTACTAAAAGAGCCTCTTCTTTACTTGTCTGAGAACATTAATTAATCTGCTCCGACCTGCATACAATAAACGTTCATTGTGCTTTTATTAATTTCTGGCCTGAACTTTCACTATATCTTCTTAGCGTTGATAATCGTCTTTGCACTATCTTCCCAGTAACAGAGGGATCAGAGGGTTGGTATTAAGAAGCTACAATGGTCTTTCTAATGCACTTCTAATCCATTATAGCACTTATCATCTTTAACTTTATATATATAATGGAATTGGAAGTAGATTATTTTGGAGGTTAAAAGTCTTTGCAAAAAGCATTCCAGATTATTAGTATACACCACTGGAATTTATGAGCAGCAGACTACAAATACTCAAAAGGGACGTTGTGATTTTGCACCCTAATTGGGCATACTGGCCAAAAGTGTAATCAGAGTAGCCACCAGTGAGCTCATGTTCTGACACCGTAATATGGGAGAGTCACAACAAGACCACCGAAGATCAGCAGTAAACACACCTTTGAAAAGTTGACTTTGGAGGAGACCACTTCTTGAGTTATTTCACATTATCTCTGGACATGCACCAGTCCTGTGTTATGACAGATGGATCCATCAACTCATTTTCCTTGTTGGGCTCAAGACGTTATAGTTCCACACTGGATACCTGTGTACCTTGTAGTGATTGTTGGATGCCTACATACATTTTAGTGGTTGTTGTATATCTCTATACCATATAGTGATTGTTGAAAACCTCTGTACGTTACAGTGGTTATTGGACACCTCCTTACCTTGTAGTGATTGCTGGACACCTCTGTACCTTGTAGTGATTGTTGGACACCTCCTTAGATTGTAGTGATTGTAGGACACCTCCATAGATTGATGTGATTGTTGGACACCTCCGTAGATTGATGTGATTGTTGGACACCTCCGTATCTTGTAGTGATTATTGGACACCTCCAAACCTTGTAGTGATTATTGGACACCTCCATACCTTGTAGTGATTGTTGGACACCTCCGTAGATTGTAGTGATTGTTGGACACCTCCATACCTTGTAGTGGTTATTAGACACCTCCGTATATTGTAGTGATTGTTGGACACCTCCCACCTTATAGTGGTTTTTTAACACCTCTATACATTGTAGTAATTTTTGGACTCTTTGCACCTTATAGTGGTTTTTGGACACCTCCATCCATTACAGTGATTGTTGGACACCTGCACACCTTATAATAGTTGTTGGACACCTTTGTACATTGTATCAATTGTTGGACACCTCCATACATTACAGTGATTGTTGGACACCTCCATACATTACCGTGATTGTTGGACACCTCACACCTTACAGTGATTGTTGGACACCTCACACCTTCTAGTGGTTTTTGGACACCTCCATACATTACAGTAATTGTTGGACACCTCCATAAATTACAGTGATTGTTGGACACCTCGCACCTAACAGTGGTTTTTGGACCACCTTTATAGTGGTTTTTAGACACCTCCATACATTACAGTGATTGTTGGACACCTCGCACCTTTATAGTGGTTTTTGGACACTTCCATACATTACAGTGATTGTTGGACACCTCGCACTTTATAGTAGTTGTTGGACACCTTTGTACATTGTATTAATTGTTGGACACCTCCATACATTATAGTGGATTTTGGATATTTCTATATCTTATAGTGATTGTTGGACACCTCCATACCTCAGAGTGGGTGGTGCAACACGTTTTTACCTTGAAGTAGTTGTTTGTGACCTCCATACCCTATAGTAATAATTAGGCACCACTGTATCTTACAGTTCTTGTTGGACACCTTCAACAAGGAGCTTATCCAGCAGAGACTTGTTGACTTTCCTGTCTCCCTCTCGCGCATTGCTTGCTTCAATGTTCCCTGACAATCCCACATTATGCACAGACACTCTGTATCCATTCAGCCGTTCATTAAAACCAATAGCATGCTGTCCACCTCTGATACAGAACACAACATAAAATTGTCAGGCTCTTCACTGTTTGCCATCATATCATCTCTTCCCGAGACTTGTCATGGTATAATACTCAGTCATTACTTACTGCACAGCTCCAGTAACTGACCGCGCCAAACACACTGCATACCTCCTCTTACCGGTCGTCTTTTAAGTTAAAGCGACCATTAGAGGCAATCTGTAGTGATACCATTTTCTGTCTGATATACTCATTTGTCAGAAGAATCACCCCGACGCTCGGATGCTGATGACAAAACAGTTTTGAAGTTTCCGCTGGAACAAATTCAACTTTTATGTCTTCCATTCCGAGAAAGGAGTAATTGTATCACTGGACCATCACCTCTGCCTGCCGCTGCCTCGTCTGTTCTAAAATGAAGTCAAAAATGGCCCCTTTGGGGTTTTTTTTCTTGTAAAATAAATATTTTTTCCTACAGTTACATTGTATGTCCATCACTCTGCTGTCACAAGAATAAGTCCCCTACAACCACCATAGCAATAAGGGAAATTCACAAAGCAAAATGCACAAATAGGTGACACTTTATTATGTTTTTGAAGTTTTGAAAAGTTTGTGAAGAAGTCAGTGCATTTAGGAGGAGTTGGAAAATGCACTTCTGTAAATATAGTTTGGAATCTATTGATAGATGTTTTCCAATAACTCCATTTCCATTGCGGTTGGGGTCGAAAAATGTGCACTAAACTGAGCAGATAATGGATTTCACCAATATCCTCCAATTTCAATCTATTTTTCAATTATATTCTTTATCTTAGCTCTAAATCAATGGGACTACGCTGCAATACCAGGTGCAGCCTAAGGACAAGAGTGGCGCTGTTTCTGAGAAGAAAAACAAATACTTTTGCTAATCTTGTACAATCCTACAAAGTGGTGATTAACAATAGGAGCCAACTTTTCACTTTCCTGATCATGAGATTCATAAATGCTGTATAATGTTATGATGCTCTCTAATAAGTGTCTAATCTCATCCAAGAGCTGGGTTCACAGCTACACTAGTCAGTACTGCTGCATAATGTGCTGATGCTCTCTAATAAGTGTTTTATATCCTCACCCCAAAGCTGGATTCATAGCTACACTGCTCACTGCTGCTGCATAATATGCTGATGCTCTTTAATCAGTGTTTTATCTTACACAGAGCTGGATTCACAGCTACATTGCTCAGTACTGCTGCATAATGTGCTGATACTCTCTAATAAGTGTTTTATATCCTCACCACAGAACTGGATTCACAGCTACACTGTTCAGTACTGCTGCATAATGTGCTGGTGCTCTCTAATCTATATTTTATATCACCCCCAGAGCTGAAATCACAGCTACACTGCTCAGTACAGCTGCATAATGTTCTTATGCTCTTTAATAAGTGTTTTATCTCACCCCAGAACTGGATTCACAGCTACACTGGTCAGTACTGCTGCATAATGTCATAATGTTATTATACTCTCTAATAAGTGTTTTATATCCTCATCCCAGAGCTGAATTCACAGCTACACTGCTCAGTACTACTGCAAATGCTGATGCTCTGTAATAAATGTTTCATCTCACCCAAAAGCTGAATTCACTGCTACAATCTCAGTTTTTCTGTATATTCTCCTACATGATGCTGCTGTTGCTTCTAACAGATGCTACATAGAGACAGGAGAACAGCAATCCTTCATGTCAGTGTGTTCTGTGTATCTGATAGAACTTGGCAGCTAGTCAGCAGCCACTAGCTCAGAGACATCTGAAAATCATAGATAGAGCCAGCCTAGGGAGAGTCTGCTGAAAAATGCAGTATGCAAGTCATGTAGTGGTCTGAAACAGATTAATCTGCAAAATCTAAATAAATTTCGGTAATACAAAGACCCTGTGATGGCTGCCATTATTGGCTCTTATCAAGACTTTTTGCTTATATTAAAAACAATATATATATATATATATATATATATATATATATATATATATATATATATAAAGGAAAAAATCATAAAAAAGCCATTAACCCTAATTATTTGCTAATTTTATGAGTTTGAATACATTTGTCTATTACTATATTCTTATTTTATTTATTTTCAGGGCTTAGCTTTTCATCATCTTTAATACTTCAGGCATTTTTGCTTTTATGCCCATTTACTTTGCAAAAATATGAGTAAAATAAATTTTTGGAGGTTTAATCACAGCTTATTTATCAGACTGTTGGCCGGGTCCTGGGAACACTGAAGAAAGTAGTAATTATTATTTGTATCCCCCGGTACCTATCATATCTGCTCTATGCAACAATTTTTTTCCGTTTCAAACATATTTATTTCCAAATAATTTGCTACTTTTTTTAATCCTCTGTTTTTGTTTATCAGCCGTTCCCACACGGCACCTCCGAGACCTTTTAAAGAGCAGCCATTTTATCCTCTACCAAAGCGGCAAAGTTTTGGAATAATTAATTGCTGGAAATAATGTCACAGTACTTGTTGAAAGAAATGTCACAGCGATTTCCCTGCAAGAATTATTTATCTGTAGTATTTTATTGGTTTCTTAATAATTGATATTTACCTGTTGCCTTTAACTTTTATTTACAAATTCAAAGTTAGGAAACGGGGTTTATGGAATTATTTTTTACCGGGATACAAAGGTAACAAATGCGCCAACCTCTGGTGCCTAAAGGAAACCAAATGGCCTTCTGCCACATATCAAGCTGCCATATTATAAGTGGCACATGGTTTTTGCATTCGAGCCCAAATGCTTCAAGCCACCAAGTTTTTCCCCTCCAATTGTTCCTCTTTTTTCTATTCTGAAGAATATTTTCCTTGGAAGATTGGTACGGTAATTTATGTTGAAGAGTTGATTGACCAACCATAGTCAGCCATTACAAAGGCTATGGAGAGCTTTCTCTGGTCACCCGGTCACTGATCTACATAAAGGCAAATGCAGACGTGTCCTTCGTTATCAGTCTTCTTGGCTCAATATACTTCGAAATGAGTGGCCCAAGATGACTATCCTTGCAAAACATCTGATTTGGCTTCACCCTGTTCCCAAACTGGTTTCTTCCACTGTATGGTCTTCTTCTACTATATGTATCTGTGTATGGCCAGCGTTGAGGATTCTGTTAGTGTGTTGCAACAATATACTGAATTTGTTCTTCAGGAGCACACACCTCCCCATGTCTAGGTTGCTGGGGGGCGATTTGCTACTGATGATTGACAGTTAGAGGCAGCAGCATGGTTGAGCCGTTGACCCGAGCTTTGCAATCTCCAAAGTTGCTAACGGAAGCTCAGTGGCAAGGAAGCTTACTGGATTCAGCAATTCAGACTGCTTTGAAAGCTCATTGCTAAGAGCCTGTAAGTGCTGCACTCCTTGCCTAATAATTAGTGTTGAGCATTCCGATACTGCAAATATCGGGTATCGGCCGATATACGCTGTATCGGAATTCCGATACCGAGTTCTGATATTTTTGCGTTATCGGAAATCGGAATCGGGATCCATATTCATGTAAAAAATAAAGAATAAAAATAAAAAATATGAATATACTCACCCACCGACGGCCCCTGGCTCTCAGCGGTGCAACCGGCAGCCTTCATTCCTAAGAATGCAGTGAGTGTAGGACCTGCGATGACGTCGCTGTCTTGTGATTGGTCGTGTGACCGCTCATGTGACCGCTCACGTGACCGCGACGTCATCGAAGGTCCTTCACTCTCTGCATTCTTAGGAACAGAGGCAGACGCTTGCAGCGGTGACAGCCAGGGGCCGTCGGTGGGTGAGTATATCCATATTTTTTATTTTTATTCTTTATTTTTTACATGAATATGGATCCCAGGGCCTGAAGGAGAGTTTCCTCTCCTTCAGACCCTGGGAACCATCCAGGATCGCTCCCTATTACGTTCCGATATTTGTGTCCCATTGACTTGTATTGGTATCGGGTATCGGTATCGGCGATATCCGATAATATTTTTTGGATATCGGCCGATCCAATCCGATACCGATACTTTCAAATATCGGAAGGTATCGCTCAACACTACTAATAATCCAACGGCCTCTAATAGATGGCAGTTTCACCGGTAACCTAAACAATGAGTCATAATTGATAAAACTAACAACTAGGGTTGAGCGACCTTTACTTTTATAGGATCGGGTCGGGTTTCACGAAACCCGACTTTTTCAAAAGTCGGGTCGAGTGAAATCGGCCGATCCTATAAAAAAGTCGGGGTCGGCCGAAACTCGAAACCCAATGCAGTGCATTGGGTTTCCAATGGTTCCCAGGGTCTGAAGGAGCGGAAACTCTCCTTCAGGCCCTGGGATCCATATTTAAGTGTAAAATAAAGAATTAAAACAAAAAATATCGCTATACTTACCCTCTGACAGGCCCTGGTACTAACCGGGAACCTTCCTTCCTTAGAATCAGCCTTCCAGGACCTTGCGGTGACGTCGCGGTGACGTCGCGGCTTGTGATTGGTCGCGCGGCCGCCCATGTGACCGCTCGCGCGACCAATCAGAAGCCGCGACATCACCGTGACGTCACCGAAGGTCCTGGAAGGGCTGATTCTTAGGAAGGAAGGCTGCCGGAAAGAAGCAGGGCGTGTCCGAGGGTGAGTATATACCTAATAGGAATATACTCACCCTCGGCTTCGTTCCGGCAGCCTTCCTTCCTAAGAATCAGCCCTTCCAGGACCTTCGGTGACGTCACGGTGACGTCGCGGCTTCTGATTGGTCGCGCGAGCGGTCACATGGGCGGCCGCGTGACCAATCACAAGCCGCGATGTCACCGCGACGTCACCGCAAGGTCCTGGAAGGCTGATTCTAAGGAAGGAAGGTTCCCGGTTAGTACCAGGGCCCGTCAGAGGGTAAGTGTAGCGATATTTTTTATTTTAATTCTTTATTTTACACTTAAATCTGAATTCCGATACCAATTCCCGATATCTTAAACATATCGGGAATCGGTATCGGAATTCCGATTCCAGATTCAGAAGATCGCCGACTTCATGGCCGACCCCACACAGGGGTCGGGTCGGGTTTCATGAAACCCGACTTTGCCAAAAGTCGGCGACTAGGGTTGAGCGAAACGGGTCGATCATTTTCAAAAGTCGCCGACTTTTGGCTAAGTCGGCGTCTCATGAAACCCGATCCGACCCCTGTGCTTGTCGGCCATGCGGTACGCGACTTTCGCGCCAAAGTCGCATTTCAATGACGCGAAAAGCGCCATTTCTCAGCCAATGAAGGTGAACGCAGAGTGTGGGCAGCGTGATGACATAGATCCTGGTCCCCACCATCTTAGAGAAGGGCATTGCAGTGATTGGCTTGCTGTCTGCGGCGTCACAGGGGCTATAAAGGGGCGTTCCCGCCGACCGCCATCTTACTGCTGCTGATCTGAGCTTAGGGACAGGTTGCTGCCGCTTCGTCAGAAGCAGGGAGAGCGTTAGGCAGGGTCCACTAACCACCAAACCGCTTGTGCTGCAGCGATTTCCACTGTCCAACACCACCTTCGGTGTGCAGGGACTGTGGAAGCTATTTTTTTTTTTTTTTCCCCTCAGCGCTGTAGCTCATTGGGCTGCCCTAGAAGGCTCCGTGATAGCTGTATTGCTGTGTGTACGCCACTGTGGAAACCAACTGCTTTTTTCAAAGCACATATCCTCTTGTTCCTTCCTTTCTGCACAGCTATCTTTTTTGTTTGTCCACACTTTTTATTTAATTTGTGCATCAGTCCACTCCTATTGCTGCCTGCCATACCTGGCTTAGATTACTGCAGGGAGATAGTAATTGTAGGACAGTCCCTGTTTTTTTTTGTTTTTTTTTTTGTGGGAGATTAAGATTGGCATTTCTGCTACAGTGCCATCCCTGTGTGTGCCATCTCTCACTGAGTGGGCCATAGAAAGCCTATTTATTTTTTCCGTGATTTGTGTTCTAAATTCTACCTCAACACAAAAACACTACATCAATCAGTGGGAGAAAAATATTGGCCTCAGTCAGGGCTTGTGTGCCACTGCTGTGTGTGCTATCTCTCATTCAGTGGGCTATAGAAAGCCTATTTTTTTTTTTTTTAATATTATTTGGTTTCTAAAGTCTCCCTGAAAAAAAAAAAAAAACCTAAAAAAACAGTGGGAGAGTAATATTGCCCTTTCAGCTTGTGTGCCAGTCTTGACTCCTGGGTGTGCCACCTCTCTCTCTCATTCAGTGGGCCATAGAAAGGCTATTTTTTTTTTTTTTTTTTTAATATTATTTGGTTTCTAAAGTCTCCCTGAAAAAAAAAAAAAAAACATAAAAAAACAGTGGGAGAGTAATATTGCCCTTTCAGCTTGTGTGCCAGTCTTGACTCCTGGGTGTGCCACCTCTCTCCCTCTCATTCAGTGGGCCATAGAAAGCATTTTTTTTTTTTTCCTTGATTTGTGTTCTAAAATCTACCTCAACACAAAAACACTACATCAATCAGTGGGAGAAAAATATTGGCCTCAGTCAGGGCTTGTGTGCCACTGCTGTGTGTGCTATCTCTCATTCAGTGGGCTATAGAAAGCCTATTTATTTATTTTTTTTTTTTTCTTATTATTTGGTTTCTAAAGTCTCCCTGAAAAAAAAAAAAAAAACATACAAAAAACAGTGGGAGAGTAATATTGCCCTTTCAGCTTGTGTGCCAGGCTTGACTCCTGGGTGTGCCACCTCTCTCCCTCTCATTCAGTGGGCCATAGAAAGCCTATTTATTTATTTTTTTTAAATATTATTGGGTTTCTAAAGTCTCCCTTAAAAAACAAAAAATACAAAAAAAAACAGTGGGAGAGTAATATTGCCCTTTCAGCTTGTGTGCCAGTCTTGACTCCTGGGTGTGCCACCTCTCTCTCTCATTCAGTGGGCCATAGAAAGGCTATTTTTTTTTTTGTTTTTTTAATATTATTTGGTTTCTAAAGTCTCCCTGAAAAAAAAAAAATACCTAAAAAAACAGTGGGAGAGTAATATTGCCCTTTCAGCTTGTGTGCCAGTCTTGACTCCTGGGTGTGCCACCTCTCTCCCTCTCATTCAGTGGGCCATAGAAAGCCTATTTATTTTTTTTTTTTAAATATTATTGGGTTTCTAAAGTCTCCCTTAAAAAACAAAAAATACAAAAAAAAACAGTGGGAGAGTAATATTGCCCTTTCAGCTTGTGTGCCAGTCTTGACTCCTGGGTGTGCCACCTCTCTCCCTTTCATTCAGTGGGCCATAGAAAGCCTATTTATTTATTTTTTTAAAATATTATTGGGTTTCTAAAGTCTCCCTTAAAAAACAAAAAATACATAAAAAAACAGTGGGAGAGTAATATTGCCCTTTCAGCTTGTGTGCCAGTCTTGACTCCTGGGTGTGCCACCTCTCTCCCTCTCATTCAGTGGGCCATAGAAAGCCTATTTATTTATTTTTTTTAAATATTATTGGGTTTCTAAAGTCTCCCTTAAAAAACAAAAAATACAAAAAAAAACAGTGGGAGAGTAATATTGCCCTTTCAGCTTGTGTGCCAGTCTTGACTCCTGGGTGTGCCACCTCTCTCCCTTTCATTCAGTGGGCCATAGAAAGCCTATTTATTTATTTTTTTAAAATATTATTGGGTTTCTAAAGTCTCCCTTAAAAAACAAAAAATACATAAAAAAACAGTGGGAGAGTAATATTGCCCTTTCAGCTTGTGTGCCAGTCTTGACTCCTGGGTGTGCCACCTCTCTCCCTCTCATTCAGTGGGCCATAGAAAGCCTATTTATTTTTTTTTTTTAAATATTATTGGGTTTCTAAAGTCTCCCTTAAAAAACAAAAAATACAAAAAAAAACAGTGGGAGAGTAATATTGCCCTTTCAGCTTGTGTGCCAGTCTTGACTCCTGGGTGTGCCACCTCTCTCTCTCATTCAGTGGGCCATAGAAAGGCTATTTTTTTTTTTGGTTTTTTTAATATTATTTGGTTTCTAAAGTCTCCCTGAAATAAAAAAAAAACTTAAAAAAACAGTGGGAGAGTAATATTGCCCTTTCAGCTTGTGCGCCAGTCTTGACTCCTGGGTGTGCCACCTCTCTCTCTCTAATTGTGGGCCATAGAAAGCCTTTTTTTTTTTTTTTTTTTTTTTAATATTATTTGGTTTCTAAAGTCTCCCTGAGAAAAAAAAATAAATAAATTAGGTGGGAGATTAATATTGACATTAGTGCTTGAGTGACAGTCCTGCGTGTGTGTCATCTCTGTGATTTTGTGCCACAGAAAACAGAGTGTGTAACATTGTGCCTGATTTTCCTTGTGGTCTCACCAACCTGTTAAGGGATATTGAAATCATACTGAAGTTATAGCTCACCGTGTAAGTTGTTTGACAGCAACAAATAAAGTTACTTTGGTTAAGATTTTAAAACAATGAGGAAGTCTGGTGCAAGAGGTCGTCGTGGGCGTTCATTGTCAGCTGGTAATGATGGTAGTGGTAGTGGAGCATCAGGTGGTCGTGGGGATAAAAATATTCCACCTAAGTCTGGAGCTGTGGAGCCAGTTTCGTCGTCTGGCTACACAAGGCCTCGAACGCTCTCTTTTCTGGGAGTAGGAAAACCGCTTTTAAAGGCGGAGCAGCAACAGCAAGTTTTGGCTTACATTGCAGACTCAGCCTCTAGCTCTTTTGCCTCCTCTTCCGAAACTGGTAAATGTAAAAGCAGCGCGTCGCTTGTGGATGTTCACGGTCAGGGACAAGTCGCTTCCTTGTCCTCCTCAGCAAAAACTACAACAAGAGAGAAGGATGCAGCAGGCGACACAACGGGTCACTCCATGGAGCTCTTTACACATACCGTCCCTGGCTTAGAAAGTGAAACATTTAACAGGCCATGCCCATTACAAGTATATTCTGACATGGAGTGCACTGATGCACAGCCACAGCCAGAGTACTATGCTGCTCCTTTGACTCAGACCACCACATTGCCCTCTCAGGGTACAGATCCACAATCAGACCCTGATGAGACTATGTTGCCCCGCCACGAACGCTATACCACCGACCGACACAGTGACACAGACGAAGTTGCACACGAGCTCGAAGAGGAGGTAATAGATGACCCAGTTATTGACCCCGATTGGCAGCCATTGGGGGAACAGGGTGCAGGCGGCAGTAGTTCAGAAGCGGAGGTGGAGGAGGGGCCGCAGCAGGCATCAACATCGCAACAGGTTCCATCTGCCGGGCCCGTATCTGGCCCAAAACGCGTGTCAAAGCCAAAACCTGTTGGAGCACAGCGTTGCCATCCGGTTAAAGCTCAGTCTGCAATCCCTGAAAAGGGATCCGAGTCTAGGAAGAGTGCAGTCTGGCATTTTTTTAAACAACATCCAACTGATCAGCGCAAAGTCATCTGTCAAAAATGTTCAACTAGCTTAAGCAGAGGTCAGAATCTGAAAAGTCTAAATACTAGTTGCATGCATAGACACTTAACCACCATGCATTTTCAAGCCTGGACTAACTACCAAACGTCCCTCAAGGTTGTAGCACCCTCGGCCAATGAAGCTAGTCAGCAACGCAACATCCCTTCCGTCACTGTAAGGCCACCATTTTCCGCACCACCGGCAGTATCTGTGCAGGTTTCTTTGCCAGCCAAAAGTAGTCAGGGTCAGGGAATCACCAGTTTTGTAGGAGGAAATATTGCATCTAGGGCACCGGCGGAAACAATACCGTCTCCAACCGTCTCTCAGTCTGCCATGTACACCGGCACACCTGAAAGTTCCACGATCTCCAGCTCTCCAGTCCAGCTCACCCTACATGAGACTCTGGTTAGAAAAAGGAAGTACTTATCCTCGCATCCGCGTACACAGTGTTTTAACGCCCACATAGCTAGACTAATCTCGTTAGAGATGATGCCCTACCGGTTAGTTGAAAGCGAAGCTTTCAAAGCCCTGATGGAGTACGCTGAACCACGATACGAGCTACCCAGTCGACACTTTTTTTCCAGAAAAGCCATCCCAGCCCTGCACCAGCATGTTAAACAGCGCATCGTCCATGCACTCAGGCAATCTGTGAGTACAAAGGTGCACCTGACTACAGATGCATGGACCAGTAGGCATGGCCAGGGACGTTATGTGTCCATCACGGCACACTGGGTGAATGTGGTGGATGCAGGGTCCACAGGCGACATCAATTTAGGGACAGTTGTGCCTAGCCCACGGTCTAGGAAACAGTTGGCTGTAGGCGTTCGCACCCCCTCCTCCTCCTCCTCCTCGTCCTCCTGCAGAAGCTACAGCTCTTCCACAGAACGCAGTCTGCCAACCACTCCATCGGCAGATGACACTGTTGCACACCAGTTGTCCCATTATGGGCCAGCTACTGCCAAGCGTCAGCAGGCTGTATTGGCTATGAAGTGCTTGGGCGACAACAGACACACCGCGGAAGTTCTGTCCGAGTTCTTGCAACAAGAAACGCAGTCGTGGCTGGGCACAGTAGATCTTGAGGCAGGCAAGGTAGTGAGTGATAACGGAAGGAATTTCATGGCTGCCATCTCCCTTTCCCAACTGAAACACATTCCTTGCCTGGCTCACACCTTAAACCTGGTGGTGCAGTGCTTATTGAAAACTTATCCTGGGTTCTCCGACCTGCTCCTCAAAGTGCGTGCACTTTGCTCACATATCCGACGTTCGCCTGTACACGCCAGCCGTATGCAGACCTATCAGCGGTCTTTGAACCTTCCCCAGCATCGCCTAATCATAGACGTTGCAACAAGGTGGAACTCAACACTGCACATGCTTCAGAGACTGTGCGAACAGAGGCGTGCTGTTATTTATTTGTGGGAGGATACACGGGCAGGCAGTAGGATGGCAGACATGGAGTTGTCAGGTGTGCAGTGGTCTAAGATACAAGACATGTGTCAAGTCCTTCAGTGTTTTGAGGAATGCACACGGCTGGTTAGTGCAGACAACGCCGTAATAAGCATGAGCATCCCCCTAATGCGTCTGCTGATGCAAAGTTTGACGCACATAAAGGAGCAGGCGTCTGCACCAGAGGAAGAGGAAAGCCTTGATGACAGTCAGCCATTGTCTGGTCAGGGCAGTGTACAGGACGAGGTAGCGGGCGAAGAGGAGGTGGAGGACGAGGAGGATGATGGGGATGAGTATATTTTTAATGCCGAACCTTTCCCGGGGGCACAGGAAATTGGTTGCGTGTCACGGCCGGGTTCTGGTTTTTTGAGGGACACAAGTGACGTAGATTTGCCTGCAACTGCCCCTCAACCAATCACAACCGGAGATTTGACAACTGGAACTTTGGCCCACATGGCGGATTATGCCTTACGTATCCTAAAAAGGGACACACGCATTACGAAAATGATGAACGATGACGATTACTGGTTGGCCTGCCTCCTTGATCCACGCTATAAAGGCAAATTGCAAAATATTATGCCACATGAGAACTTGGAACTAATATTAGCAACCAAACAATCAACTCTTGTTGACCGTTTGCTTCAGGCATTCCCAGCACACAGCGCACGTGATCGTTCTCACACGAGCTCCAGGGGGCAGCAGACTAGGAGTGTTAGGGGTGCACACATCAGAAGTGGCGTTGGACAGAGGGGTTTTCTGACCAGGTTGTGGAGTGATTTTGCTATGACCGCAGACAGGACAGGTACTGCTGCATCAATTGAAAGTGACAGGAGACAACATTTGTCCAGTATGGTTACTAACTATTTTTCATCCCTTATCGATGTTCTCCCTCAACCGTCATTCCCATTTGATTACTGGGCCTCCAAATTAGACACCTGGCCAGAATTGGCAGAATATGCATTGCAGGAGCTTGCTTGCCCGGCAGCAAGTGTCCTATCAGAAAGAGTATTCAGTGCTGCAGGTTCAATATTAACTGAAAAAAGGACTCGTCTGGCTACCCAAAATGTTGACGATCTAACATTCATTAAAATGAACCACAACTGGATTTCGAAATCTTTTGCCCCACCTTGCCCGGCCGACACCTAGCTTTCCTATGAAAAGCTCTTGCCTGTGAATTACTTTTCTAATGTCTAATTTGCTGCAGCTGATTGTACAGCATACGACATGTTTACACCTCCCTAAATGGCAAAACTCCCCACACGGGGCCGTGGTATCGCGACTTGGCGCAAGCACCCGTGAGACTGCTGTTTGTCTGAAGAGGTGGGTGTGCTCGCTTTTGGTTGACGGCATTGCTACTGGGTCCCTCATAGTACAATGTAGTGTCTCTGGCGGTGGTGGTGCGCACCCAACGTCAGACACACCGTTGTAACATGAGGGGCCCTGGGGCGGTCCCGCCGGCCTCAAGAGAGTTCCCCCCTACCCCAGCTCAAAATGTGCTCTACCACGTGCAAAATTATGTTGCACAGCTCCACCAATCTTTAGTCTATTCGCTGACATCATTCAATGTCTGGCACTGACAATACAAATTTGTAGACATCTATGATGCAACTTAAAGTAGTCTGTGTCTGTGTCCTATATTGGCACCATTAAATAGTTACTGCCAAATTACTATGTCAGAAACTCAGTAGATGAGCCCACCCCTGTACCTAAGTATGCCACCTTTTTTTTTGTTTTGGTTGTTTTGCGAGACATTAACATCTATTTATATTTTGGGAGTACTGGGACAGACACTCCTTGCACTACTCCTCCACTCACCACCAAGCTGCCTGTGTATCCATGTAACCGCTGTAAAGCTGCCATGAGCCTATTGTTTGTTATTTTAGGCCTTTGATAGCCTGTCTGCGGTCCCTACTTTAAATACTCCTCCACTGACCACCAAGCTGCCTGCCCGTGTATCCATGTAACCGCTGTAAAACTGCCATAAGCCTATTGTTTGTTATTTTAGGCCTTTGATAGCCTGTCTGCGGTCCCTACTTTAAATACTCCTCCACTGACCACCAAGCTGCCTGCCCGTGTATCCATGTAACCGCTGTAAAACTGCCATAAGCCTATTGTTTGTTATTTTAGGCCTTTGCTAGCCTGTCTGCGGTCCCTACTTTAAATACTCCTCCACTCATCACCAGCTGCCTGCCCGTGTATCCATGTAACCGCTGTAAAACTGCCATAAGCCTATTGTTTGTTATTTTAGGCCTTTGCTAGCCTGTCTGCGGTCCCTACTTTAAATACTCCTCCACTCATCACCAGCTGCCTGCCCGTGTATCCATGTAACCGCTGTAAAACTGCCATAAGCCTATTGTTTGTTATTTTAGGCCTTTGAAGCCTGTCTGCGGTCCCTCCTTCCACTAGTCCTCCACTGACCAGACCACTGCTGCCCGTGTACCCCTGGAACCAATTATAAAGTGCCTACAGCCAGCCCGTTTTTTTATGTTAGGCCTTTGAAGCCTGTCTGCGGTCCCTCCTTCCACTAGTCCTCCACTGACCAGACCACTGCTGCCCGTGTACCCCTGGAACCAATTATAAAGTGCCTACAGCCAGCCCGTTTTTTTATGTTAGGCCTTTGAAGCCTGTCTGCGGTCCCTCCTTCCACTAGTCCTCCACTGACCAGACCACTGCTGCCCGTGTACCCCTGGAACCAATTATAAAGTGCCTACAGCCAGCCCGTTTTTTTATGTTAGGCCTTTGAAGCCTGTCTGCGGTCCCTCCTTCCACTAGTCCTCCACTGGCCAGACCACTGCTGCCCGTGTACCCCTGGAACCAATTATAAAGTGCCTACAGCCAGCCCATTTTCTTATGTTAGGCCTTTGAAGCCTGTCTGCGGTCCCTACTTTAAATACTCCTCCACTGACCACCAAGCTGCCTGCCCGTGTATCCATGTAACCGCTGTAAAACTGCCATGAGCCTATTGTTTGTTATGTTAGGCCTTTGATAGCCTGTCTGCGGCCCCTACTTGCAATACTCCTCCACTGACCACAATGCTGCCTGGAGTGCCTGCCTGTGTATCCATGTAACCGATGTAAAACTGCCATGACTGCCTACTGTTTGTTATTTTAGGCCTTTGATAGCCTGTCTGCGGCCCCTACTTGCAATACTCCTCCACTGACCACAATGCTGCCTGGAGTGCCTGCCTGTGTATCCATGTAACCGATGTAAAACTGCCATGACTGCCTACTGTTTGTTATTTTAGGCCTTTGATAGCCTGTCTGCGGCCCCTACTTGCAATACTCCTCCACTGACCACAATGCTGCCTGGAGTGCCTGCCTGTGTATCCATGTAACCGATGTAAAACTGCCATGACTGCCTACTGTTTGTTATTTTAGGCCTTTGATAGCCTGTCTGCAGCCCCTACTTGCAATACTCCTCCACTGACCACACCAATGCTGCCCGTGTACCCCTGGAACCTATTTAAAAATTCATAGAGCCTAGTTATATATTTTATTTACTATTAATAAGGCCATGATGGACTACGCTGTACCACGCTACAAGCTAACCAGTCGACACTTCTTTTGCGAGAAAAGCCATCCCAACCCTCCACCAGCATGTAGAAGACCGCATTGTCCATGCACTCTGGCAATCTGTGAGTACAAAGGTGCACCTGACAACAGACGCATGGACCTGTAGGCATGGCCACGGAAGATTACGTGTCCATTACGGCGCAATGGGTTGAGGTGGTGGATGCATGGTCCACAGGGGACAGCCTACTAAGTCTGTCTGCAGTCCCTAATTCAAATTGTCCTCCACTGTCTAAATCGGAGCTTCCACCTTCTGGCTTTCGGCCTATAGTATCAGAAATTAAACTGCATTTGGCCTTCAACTTTGGTTAGGGCCTACTAACGGCTTCTGCCCCTCCCTGGTGTTGCCCTCAACTAAATAAAGCTGAGCTTCAACCTTCTGCTCCAAATTACCATTTTAAAAAATGCAATAGGCTTTTCCGGCCTACTAAAGGTGTCTGTCTGTGTGCCCCTGCCTGGTGTTGTCCTCAACTAAATAAAGCTGAGCTTCAACCTTCCGGCTCTCATTAAGTGGTTTTAAAAAAAAAAAATGGTGGTTAGGGCCTACTAACGGCTTCTGCCCCTGCCTGGTGTTGCCCTCAACTAAATAAAGCTGAGCTTCAACCTTCTGCTCCAAATTACCATTTTAAAAAATGCAATAGGCTTTTCCGGCCTACTAAAGGTGTCTGTCTGTGTGCCCCTGCCTGGTGTTGTCCTCAACTAAATAAAGCTGAGCTTCAACCTTCCGGCTCTCATTAAGTGGTTTTAAAAAAAAAAATGGTGGTTAGGGCCTACTAATGGCTTCTGCCCCTCCCTGGTGTTGCCCTCAACTAAATAAAGCTGAGCTTCAACCTTCTGCTCCAAATTACCATTTTAAAAAATGCAATAGGCTTTTCCGGCCTACTAAAGGTGTCTGTCTGTGTGCCCCTGCCTGGTGTTGCCCTCAACTAAATAAAGCTGAGCTTCAACCTTCTGCTCCAAATTACCATTTTAAAAAATGCAATAGGCTTTTCCGGCCTACTAAAGGTGTCTGCCCCTCCCTGGTGTTGTCCTCAACTGAACAAAGCTGAGCTTCCACATTCTGGCTTTCGCCCTATACTATCAGATATTAAACTGCATTTGGCCTACTAGTGTGGTTAGGCCCTTGAAACAGTGTCTGCTGCTCTTGGGTTTGCTACTCCACTGAACAAAGCAATGCCGCCTGTTTAGTCCTGTTACCAATTTTGAACTGCATGTAGCCTACTTTATTCTTTGGCCCTATATCTGTTTCCTCCTCATCCTGCCCATTGCCCAGCCACTGCTAAATGAGTCTGCTGGTACATTGACCTAGACCACTACATTCCCCTTGTACTCTACACAGCCAGAATCTGACCCTGCTGAAAGTAAGGTTCCCCTTCCCGCATGTTATACCACCTTACACAGGGACAAAGAGGAAGGTGCAGATGAAAGTGCAGGTTCCTTCATCAGGTGGGGGGGCATACTCGTTGGCGACGTCACTGGCACAGGGCCCCTCAGAGTACGCAAAAGTGTCGCTGCTGGTGGGAGGCGCCCCCGCCATGCAAACACACCGCCGTACTTTGAGGGGCCCTGTGCCAGTGGCAATGCGAACGAGTGGGCCCCCCCCTGCTTGCTCAGGATCACAGCACTTGCAACGTTTAAATACTTACCTTTCCCTGCAACACCGCCGTGACGTAGTCCGCATTTCCTGGGCCCACGAAAAACTTGAGCCAGCCCTACTCCCCCCACAACTTTCCCCCAATTCCCTATGCCCAACTATTATTATACAGTTAATTAAGATTGGCAAGCTTCAGAAACAAGAATGGATGTTTTTGGCATTAAAATGGGCACTGTAGGTGTTTTCCTGGCCTCCACTCACTGCCGACTATGCTTCCCCATTGACTTGCATTGGGTTTCGTGTTTCGGTCGATCCCCGACTTTTAGCGATAATCGGCCGACTGCACTCGACTCGACTCTGGACAAAATCGGGTTTCCCAAAACCCTACTCGATCTTAAAAAAATGAAAGTCGCTCAACCCTATCGGCGACTTCTGAAAATTGCTGACCCGTTTCGCTCAACCCTACTAACAACAGAGAAGATTTTTATTTTGTAACAAGTAAATTGCAATGTTGCTTGTTTTTACAAGAACTTTACAATTTTACCCATTTAAGAAGTTAAAATATCCCATTAATATGTCAAAAAACTGGACACATCTGTTCTTGCTGTCTCCATTTCTTCCACCTCCCCTTACCCTTTTTCTAACATCACACCTCTTCTTCACCGAGGTCAGGACACCCATACCTTTATTCTAACATCCCACCTCTTCTCCATGGAGGTCAGGACACCCATACCTTTATTCTAACATCCCACCTCTTCTCCATGGAGGTCAGGACACCCATACCTTTATTCTAACATCACACCTCTTCTCCATAGAGGTCAGGACACCCATACCTTTATTCTAACATCCAATCTCTTCTCCATGGAGGTTAGGACACCCATACCTTTATTTTAACATCACACATCTTCTCTAATGAGGTCAGTGTAGAAATTGCAGGAATGTGGGATGTCCTCATGGACAGGAGGCAGATCAAGAGTTAACAGGTTTATTAACAGCGCGTATACTCCACGAAGGGAGTGCAGGGGCACAGGATGTGTGTTAGGGAGAAGGGCAGAACTGGGAGCTGGAACAGGGTAGGGCAGGAATGAATGATAGTTCAATAGGAAGAAACAAAAGCAATACAACTTATCAGTCTGTAGTCTTCTTGACTGCAGCGTCTCGGTTCTCCAACAGTGGCACTGACAACAGCGGCACGTGATGTCTCGGAGGTGTCTGTAGAGGACAGGGTTCCAATCCACGAAGCGGGTGAAGAGTCTTTGAAGGGTGCGGGGAGCTCCTGCACGCATGGATGCCAAACACTGTGCTCAGTCCAGTACGAAGCACCGCCGAAACAAGGCTTAGCTCCTCATGTACACAGGTACCTAGCTAAGAGGCCTGGTCGTCTGCTTCCCAGTGCCCCACGCGCATGTTACATTCTCTGTTCTCAAGTCTGAGTCACTCCTGGCACAGAGGTTAGCGGGGAACTGGCAGTCGGTCGTCCACCCACAGTGGACTGGTAAGCAGGGGTTCTGTCAAGTCAGTCTGAGTTAAAGGGATACTCTGCTTTCACAGCTGACACTGCACCCGACTGTCCACTTAGCTTTCGCCCCTGGACTCTCTCTTTTCCCGCGCACAGTGCTTTTTAACACAGCTCCTCCTACCGCAGTCACATGCAAGGGACGGTCCTTGTCTGAAAATCTTCCCCCGTAACATTAGTGACAGTCCCAGTAGTTCTGGAACCAGTATGGAAAAGTTATACCCGATCTTGTTCTTCCTCTTACATCAGGACACCCATACCTTTATTCTAACATCACACCTCTTCTCTCCCGAGGTCAGGACACCCATACCTTTATTCTAACATCACACGTCTTCTCCAAGGAGGTCAGGACACCCATACCTTTATTCTAACATCACATCTCTTCTCCACTGAGGTCAGAACACCCATACATTTATTCTAACATCACACCTCTTCTCCACGGAGGTCAGGACACCCATACCTTTATTCTAACATCACACCTCTTCTTTCCCCAGGTCAGACACTCATACCTTTATTCTAGCATCACACCTCTTCTCTCCAGAGGTCAAGACACCCATACCTTTACTCTAACATCACACCTCTACTCCAAGGAGGTCAGGACACCCATACCTTTATTCTAACATCACATGTCTTCTCCAAGGAGGTCAGGACACCCATACCTTTATTCTAACATCACACCTCTTCTCCACGGAGGTCAGAACACCCATACCTTTATTATAGCATCACAGCTCTTCTCCACCAAGGTCAGGACACCCCCTGCTTGCAGTCAATCCAGATAGTGAAAAATGACAATTTTCAAGAATGAAGCTCTAGATATTGTAATATCATCATATTCTTCCATCATTGGTGGACTGCTGTTATTCTTTCTTGCTTGAGTGTGCAAACCAGGGCCAACATAGGGTGCAAAGCACAGAGCGTACTTTCCCTACTTTTCTATATCCCTCCTTGGACAAGAAGGTTCAATATTTGTCCCCTGTCATTTTTCATATAATGGTTCCCCTTTATTTCAGCTTGACCTACATCTGTTAGTGACCCTGAAAGCTTTAGCCTACAATAAAGGGATCATCCAGCATTGGGAACATTTTTTTTCCCAAATGCAAGAATTTGGAGCTAAAAAACATTTTTACTATTGGGTTTCATCACATATTTTGCACTGTTCACCTTCAAACTGAGCTTATTCTGATGGAAGAATTTGTAATTCTATTGTCCATCTTTAATTTATGACCGCAGAGAAACAAAGACAAAAATTATAACATTTTTCAATGCAACTCAAGTGCAAAAATGATTATCAACCCCAAGTTGATGAATTTTTATCAGAAAAAGAAATAGTCTCCAAAGTTACATACCCATTGTCAGATCAAACTTTAAGTAGAATTATTTAGAAGAATGAGTGAAGGCTGAATCTTTTGGTTTTGCAAAAATTGGAATTTCCAAGAATTTGACCTTCTCTCGACACAACTCTATCATCCCTCTTACTTTCGTTTGGGTCGAGAAGAAGAGTGGGTCAAATCTTCTAAAAGTCCATGCATTTCTAAAAATGTCATCAGTACATACTGCATTCCCTCTGTGGGTTCTGTGCAAATTGCATTTTCATCAGAACGCTCCTCATTTTTGAGTTTTGTATACATTAAAAGGGTGAATCATCCAACATTGTGTATGAGCTCAAGTAAGCATTGTTAGAACAGCTGTTTGTAGCTCCAAGGGCAATGCCAGACCTCGTTAGGCTCTTTTTTTTATATATTTTCAGCCTCTGAACAAGTCTCCTAATGGTATGAACTAAATTGATCATTATGCACTCATACAATCAAGAAAAAAAAAAGAGGGGGAAAATCTGATTAACTGGAGAATCTGCTGATTGGATTGAAACACGTTTAAATATTAAAGGGAACATGAAAATCGATCTGATTATTTTAACTTGCTCTATTTTCACTTCGCTGAGTGTCGTAAATTCAATCCCCACTCCAAAATAAAAACTAGCAATTAAATTATAGAAATTAGAGAAAAATTGGATTTTTTTAATTAAATTAAAAAAAAAATGGAAATGTGATTGGAGTTTTTGATCCCTTCTCAGAAGACCACAGGTGCCTCCTGATGGTAAGTTTATGTGGATATGTCCTTCATTACTGTTTCATCAATTAATTGAATTTACTTCTCATGGAGACGCAAATAGTTTGATCAAAATCTGAGTGGCAAAAAAATATTGTTTTTAATTTAAAAGCTGATCATCTTGCAATAGTCTTCTCAAGGCAAGTAGAAACATGAGGAAAGACACATGTTATTAACATCTGTAAATTAATTACATTCTCATGCAGACACATAGGATTCTGACTGTACCTGTCCATGCTTCAGTGCCGGGCTTTGTTTCCTTCCCCAAAGACCAGCTCCCTCTGTGCTCATCTGAGCAGAGTTAAACATCTCTGAGATCATCATTTAAGACCTTTTAAGGCTGGCTTAGGTGGCTATTTGCTGCCTGAGTATGTAAGAAGTACAGTACCCTTTTACGACGTGTTTTTCCGGGATTTTACATCATATCCTACTTGAATTTGCTCCAGTCCTGTGTAATCGCTATTGCATATTTATGACCGATATTCCTGTGTAAAACTATACCCTTGCTGCAAGATTAAGGATTGCTCATAAATCTCTGTTATCCCTGTGTATTCCTGCACTCCTGTTGCATCTGGTGCTTCCAGCTTCACTTACCCATTTGCCGTTCTGCATACCCTGTTGTCCTGGTTCGTAAAATGAGATCCACATGCCATCCATCAAGTCTGTTATTACAGCATAAAACTATATCACTTCTCAAACATTTAAGATTACTCATACATCTCTGCTATTCCTGTGTATGCCCGCACTCCAGATGCAGCTGGTGCTTTCAGCTCTTTTTACCTATCGGCTATCCTGCATACTCTGCTTTCCTGGTCATCAAAATTATATCCACATGCCTTTTGGCAAGTCCAACCTAGGTGCATTATCTTCTCCAACCCATGTTGTTCACCCTTACCCATGGTTTTGAGAATCCACATCACTAGACAAGCTCATAAGAAACCAAACAATGCCCAACACGAAAACAGAACAGTTTTCTGTTTTCAAAAGTGGTCATCCCATGCATCTCAACTCAAGATAATTTAAGCCAAAAGGAAAATCAAGAAAGGACATAACTTTATCAGGGTAAACCTAAAATAATATAAAAAGAGCCAGTCCACTAGTTCTGAGTGATACCGCCAATTCTCCTCATTCAAGTCAAAAGTGCTTTTGTTGCCACCAGATTCCTTGAAGCAGAAAAAGGGATAAATGATTCATAGGATAGCCTAACTCTACTTAATGCCAAAATAAGAAAGTCTAACTTCCCCCTCCCTCCAAATCAGAGATATAAGACAAAATTATAGGTTGCAAGCAAAGTATACCATGAGAAGTGTTTGCAAAAATATTCTTATTCTACCATTTTTTCTCGTTATGTGGTCACACATTCTCAACCAAGAGTACCATTGCACCAAGGGGAGGTTGGATTTTTTTCCTAATTTTATTGGCAAAGGCACAATTAGAGAGGTGGTTTCTAAAAGTTATAGTCCAGGTAAGTAACACAGACCAGAGGTGATGATGCAGGAGAGCTTGGCTCGCTAGATCAACTTGTTTGCATACATGTGGTAGAAGACATGGATAGCAGAGGTGTATAGGCAAACTGGTAACTTGCCTACAGAGATGCAGTTACAATCAGGAATAGTAGAGATGTATTGACAAACTGCTAACTTTCTTACAGATATGCAGTTACATGGGAATATTAGAGATGTGTAGGTAAATTGGTAATTTTGCTGCAGAGATGTGGTCTACAGACAGAGATAGAAGAGATGTACAGGCAAACTGGTAACTTGCTTGCAGAGATGTGGTTACCCATATGAATAGCAGAGTAGCAAATGTAGACAGCATGAAGACAGCAGACGTATTCATGTTAACATAACTTGATAAAGTGGGAGCTGAGAGTTTAACAGCCCAGGTATTGCTGTACTGAGAATTGAAATAGTGGATGGTTTCAGGATAGCAAGCAGGAGTAGCTGGGAAAATATTTAGGCACCTAGCTTGAGCAGAGAGAAGAGGAAGATAAGGCTAACGCTAGCAAAACCAAATTAAATCTCTGTGTTATATTTCCTGAATACTCAGATGGTAGACAGCTGCCTTAGCTGGCTTTTAAAGGTCTAAGATGATGATACCAGTGTTGCTTGCCAGACTCCCACAGTAACCATGTGTGGACTAGCACAAATGGAGCCAGAAATAGGAAATGGAAGCAAAGCTCAAAGCTTAAGTCTGGACAGGTGAATATCACACATAGCGAAAGAAAGAAAGTACTGAGCACATAGTTGTAGTGATGGGCAAACGTGTAGACATTCGGGTATGGTGGGTTCGGTCGAGTATCTAAAAAAAGTTCAGTTCGGGTACCCAAATGGTACCTGAACACAGACCCCATTCAGATGAATAGGGGGCCTGAACATCCGTTGTTTGCCACGCTGTCATCTGCATAACAGTGCGACAAACACAGGCTCTGACTGGCAGTAAGATTATTACCTCTCCATTACTAACCCCATAGTTAGATTGTAAAAAAGACACAGCCAAAATAAAATCCTTTATTTGAAAGAAAGACACTGACTCCTTTATTTGAAATAAAAATAACAAACATTTATACTCACCTTACACCAATTCCATTGAAGCACTAGTCCCCTGTAAAAAAAAGAAAAATAATAAACAACTGTATCCCTGACTTGTGAGTGAAGATGTCCCATGCTGTAATCCATGTCTCTAATATGAGATTTACAACCTGGACAGTACCATGATGCAACCATCCGGGTTGAAAACCACGGGAGAATGAGGTGCTGCGAGCGCAGCCTCAGGGACTAGCGGTGATGTCTTCGTGGGCTTGATGTTAGTGGCCATAAAACAGCTGACATCAACACTACAAATATTACCCCACATGTCACCATTACAGGGCAAGCGGGAAGAGCCAGGCAAAGCGCCAGACTTGGCGCATCTGATAGATGCGTATTTTCTGGGGCGGCTGTGAGCTGCTTTTTTAGGCTGTGTTGCCCAATATTCACGGCCTCTTACCATCTTAAGGACACCAGGCCGCAGCTGTTTGCTTTAGCTTGGCTAGTTATCAAATTAATAATAAAAAAAAATTCTAAAATGGTGCAGAGACCCCTCTATTTTTGATAGCCAGCCATGATAAAGCTGACAGCTGAGGGTTGTATCCTGAAGCTGTCTGCTTTGCCTGCGCTGATTATCAAAAATAGAAGACAATGCACATGATTTTTTATTACTATATATTTATTTATAGCACAGGCGCCGGTTGATGAATACTCCCATCAACAGTGCTTGCTATCGCTGTTATCAGCGACAGCAGGCGTAGGCTGAGTTGAGAAATACTCTCTCATCAGTTGACGCCTGTGACCAGCGGTAAACTTTTTTATGCTGGTAACAGATGCAGGCTCATGCTGTCATCTGACAGCATGGGAACCGCAGCTTTCTGATTGGTGGTAATAATCTTACCGCCGATCAGAGCAGCTGGTGTTTCTCACACTGTCATGGGAAAACACCTGATGTTCGGGATGCCAAACCCAAACAGTAATATGGACTTCATTGAGAAGTCCGTGTTCAGGGTCCGTGCACAAACACTAGGTGTTTGGTACTGACCCCGAACTTTACTGTTCGGTTTCGTCCATCTCTACATACGAGTGATACATAGGAGAATAGATGGAGCCAAGAAAAAACTGGGACTTCGGCAAATAATCCAAAGGAATGGCATCTGATATGTTGTCCTTTTCTGTAGCGTATAGTACCACAAAATAGCTACTTGCTTTACATGGTCACCAGGGGGTATACATTGGGTGATTACTAGAGAATATTACTGCAAAGTTGGAGCGTAGCGGCGAAATTCACCCATATGTAGTAAGGAGCGCATTGTCAGACACATCACCCTCCGTAGCTAATACATGAGAGCTAATGTGACAAGATATCATCACGTTAGATGAATGTTCCTCTCCATCTTGTTCTAGATAATACAGACATACAGCGCCTTCGATACGCTCATAATGGTATTCATAAATTTATGCAGCACCGCCGAGACTCTGCGGGAGAAGTTATCATTACGCTGCAAAGAGAATTGAAGAAACACAACACTCAAATCCCCAGCTCTACCGAAAAGATCTGGAAGTTGCCCTCCTGTTCTGGGATATTACACACACCACATTTCTTTCCAGGATTGAGTTTTAAATATTACTAACTAGACGCTAAGCATGGACAACACTGGCAGGAGCAAAATGTATTTTCCAAAGTGCCATGCCTGAATAATTCAGAACATTTAGCAGAAATTACAGCCGCATCCACCAACTGTAAAATGTGAATTACTCAGAAGTTAATGCACTTGTAGAGTTAAATTGAACAGTGTATAAAGAAGACGACTGTACAACTTTTATTCTGGCATTAAACTTAATCTCCTTTCCTTGTGCTGGGGAATTTATGAACTCATTTACTTACAGAAAGGACTTACTGGATCTCATGAAGATCTTTCTACATTTACTTTTATATAGGAGGAAGACAAAAAAAGATGATTTTTTTATATATATTCCCATCTATTGGTCATCTGCAGATGGAATGATGGCACTTAGATTTCTTATCGTCCCATTGCAGATAGCTGGGGAGCAGGTTTCTGTGGCAGAAGGCTCCTTCCATCAAATCATAATTATTCCTTTCCCTTTTTATGTATTGTCAGGGATTATAACAGGGTGATAACGCAGATATATCCCCACCCTTACCAGGTAATCATGGACCAATGTGACATGGGTCATGGGATGTGCCTAGGTCTTTAGAAAATTATGGAATCCCCAACTTTCACTATATCTTCACCCCTGTAGGTCCCAGGTGAGAGATATTAACGCTATATTTATCATCATGACTCTAGTTTTTCATAGGTAGGAAACATGACATATATCTTGTCATTATTCATTTTTAGGTGCCCAGTGATGTAAGACAATGTGTTACATTCTCCACTTCATCAGAACCCCAAAAATATATTTCACATATCTGTCATATCTATGCCGTTCATTAAAAAAACAATATTAATACTGGAGTCTCGACTGAAAGCTTGAAGTTTTCTGGACATAGGGAGGCAAGGGCCATAAATCTGTTGCCGTCCACATTTTTTTGCAAGCTGTGCCTCGAATACGTGTTGGCGATCCATCAGACAACCAACTTTAAAGAACTGTTTGGAGAAGGGGGTGTCCTTGTTGTACAAGGGTCAGAGCTAGCTTTGCTTCAATGTTAACTTATCATAACTATGACAAGGTTTCTGATGTAGCAAGCTACTTCTTTAGACAACAGAGCATCATCATTATCCCATTTTGTACACATTCCAATCTATTGGACATCTCCAATTTCTATGGCAGCACTGATATTTCCCATAGCAGGGGAGAAGGTTTCTGATGCAGCAAGCTGCTTCCCTCATTGTCCCATTTTATATGCCCTCATATCTGATGGTCATCTTAAAATGCCGGGTCTAAGATTTTGCCCCATTCTGGACAGTGCAGGGGGATGTTTCTGCTCCAGAAAGCAGCTACTTTTAGACGAAAGCAGCATCATTCCTGTCCAATTTTTTAAACATTTTGTAAATAAAATAAAAGGAAACACCTCTCAGAGAATAAATAGAAGACTTAATTGGAGGAGGAAGACCACATGTGTGTGTGGTTAAGCTGTAGCCCTAAAGCCCCCTAGACGACATTGGAAGTATATTGGCTGGATCCGCTGATATTGGTGGGGTATTAATGTGTATGGAGGTCCTACCTGACTTAGGGAGATAACATTTAGGCAGTTGGATTCTTTCCCTCTTTGTTCCCTCTTGACTCTCTTTACAGAAGACACATGCTCAGCCAAGCCGGAACCTGCATGTACATGGTGCTTAACACAGAGCACTGTCAGTCTGGCCAACCATTATCTAACGTGTTTGGCCCACCTGAGCCACGCATGCTCACTCAGGTGTATATCCCAAACAGCTATTTCCATAGCTCCTATAGATGGTACCACCAACAATCCATATGTTCTTGGACTCAATGGGCTCTAACATTCAAGAAGTTGTGATGTCAGTGCTACACTCACCATCTATTGAAAAGTCACAAACACCTGCGTTGTTCTTGATTCCCAACACTTGGAAGAGCCATTGATGTGGAACCACTGGAAGTAAAACCCTTGGAAGACTATCCACAAAAGTGCTGCATTGGATTTTCCCAGTAATAACTCAATACTGTAATTTCAGAAAGTATTGACCTTGCTTTGGTTAAGGTCTTGAGTGAAATTTAAGAGGGGGTGTCCATCACTGAACCCTTCTCCCACATACTAATTCAGGTAACAATGGAGAAGGTGCATTTTGTGCACTCATCCACCCAGTTTTGAGGGCCCATTTGTGTGATGAGTCCTGTTCCCACTCCATATCATAGGAATTGTTCTTTGTTGATTCTCAACACTTGAAGAGCCATTGATTTGGAACCACTGGAAGTAAAACCCTTTATTAATTTGTGGTCCATCCGGAAAAGTGCATCTTGGTATGCTTCCAGTAATTAACCAGTTTATTTCTTTCAGGAAAACATTGACCTTGCCTTGTCAAATGTTTTGGGTGAAATTTTAGAAATGGTGTCTGTCACTGAACCCCATCACCTAAGTACTAAATCAGGAAATTTTGGAGAAGATGCATTTCATATACTCATTACCCAGTTTTGGGGGGACTAGACTTGTTCCCATGGTGGTAGACTACTAAAACCTTGTGATAAGACTTGGTCACATGTCTGAAGCTTTGTGAGGTCATTACTGTAGGGTATCTCATGTTGGAGCTCTGTATGGGTGATGACTAGTCCTGCTCCAACCAACTCCTTGCGATTACACTTGGTCTTTGTTGATCCCAACACTTGAAGAGCCAATGATTTGGAATCACTGGTAGTAAAACCCATGGGGGTCTATCCAAAAAAGCTTCTGCTTGGAATTCTCCCAGTAATGAACCAATGCCCTCATTTCAGAAAATCATTGACCTTGCCTTTCTAAAGGTCTTGGATGAAACTTAAGAAAGGGTGTCCATCACTGAAGTGCATCATCCAAGTCCTAATTCAGGAAACGTTGTAGAAGGTGCATTTTGTGCACTCGTTACCCAGTTTTGGGGGTTACAAGATTTGTTTCCATGGTGGTAGACTACTAAAATCTTGTGATAAGACTTGGTCAGATGTCTGAAACTTTGTGAGGTCATTACTGTATGTGTTTGAGCTCTGTTAACGCGGCACACTGCTTAATTTTTGCACAATTGTCCCCACCGGACTCCCTGTGTTTATTCAGACTCGCAATTGTTTTCTTTGTGATGGAGCTCATTATTGAACCATTAAATAAGGTTTAATCCTTACAGTTTGAACTTCCCATTAAAATTACATTTTCATTTAGGCTTCAATGAAGCCGTCAGAGGTATTTATCCAGACTGACACATGATTTGGTTTGGAAGACGCTAATACAATAAAGAGATCTGTTGGGCTATCCTTGTGGCTTTGTGACAGTGTCTAGCAGCAAAGAGCCTTGAATCTCGAATAAATTAAAGCCCCCGTCACGCTCAAAGCAAACCACATGTTGACAGAAGCTGTCAACCCTCGGGGAGCAAGCCCTGGGAATCTTTCTCCAGCAATTTTAATAGCGGTCTTCTTTTATTGCAGTAAACATGTCAGCAGAGATAAGTTTGCTGGCACTTGGTGTTATCTTCTACTCTACGTATTATTACTACTCCGCGATACAACCACTCAATGATTTAGTAATGGGCTTTTGAAGGGCTGCGGCATGAATTAAATATGATTAGGTACATTATCGCGGTTTCAGATGAACTCCTGACACCTGGATATTAGTGGATTGTCTTGCACAATTTGCATGCTAGATATTTCTCAGCATTCATTTCACTCGTAGGCAGAAAGTGTCTATTCTGCATGATGAGACTGAGCCTGAAACGCGTTACGTAATAAATAAAGAATGATTTCTGATGCATGACCTTCAACAGAAGACTAAATCTTCATATACATCATTGATCATTGTGCATCAAATTCAGTTTTTAGCAGAATGTTTGAAATATTGCAAAATTTGGTGACTTTTGGTGGTTATCAACGTTTTGAAACATGACCGGATGTTCTGGAGATGGGCATGGCTGAGCAAATTTAACATGATTTACTCTAATTTTGTAGCATAAAGAATGACAGAATGCATCAAACGTATTGAGGCGCACTCTTCTTTGGTGCATCTTAAGGTACCTTCACACTAAACGATATCGCTAGCGATCCGTGACGTTGCAGCGTCCTGGCTAGCGATATCGTTGTGTTTGACACGCAGCAGCGATCAGGATCCTGCTGTGATATCGCTGGTCGTTGAACAAAGTTCAGAACTTTATTTGGTCGTCAGATCGGCGTGTATCGTCGTGTTTGACACCAAAAGCAACGATACCAGCAATGTTTTACACTGGTAACCAGGGTAAACATCGGGTTACTAAGCGCAGGGCCGCGCTTAGTAACCCGATGTTTACCCTGGTTACCAGTGTAAAATGTAAAAAAACAAACTACATACTCACCTTCGCGTCCCCCGGCGTCCGCTTCCCACACTGACTGAGCGCCGTAAAGTGAAAGTGAAAGTACAGCACAGCAGTGACGTCACCGCTCTGCTGTTAGGGCCGGCGCTCAGTCAGTGCAGGAAGCGGACGCCGGGGGACACGAATGTAAGTATGTACTGTTTGGTTTTTTTACATTTTACGATGGTAACCAGGGTAAACATCGGGTTACTAAGCGCGGCCCTGCGCTTAGTAACCCGATGTTTACCCTGGTTACCCTGGGACCTCGGCATCGTTGGTCGCTGGAGAGCGGTCTGTGTGACAGCTCTCCAGCGATCAAACAGCGACGCTGCAGCGATCGGCATCGTTGTCGCTATCGCTGCAGCGTCGCTTAATGTGAAGGTACCTTAACTCTTGAACACTGTTCATCAAAATGGAGTGCAAGATGGCAATCTTGATGAGTTGAGACAAGAATTCATTGGACTCTGTCCATCAGCCCATTAAAAATATATGACCACTGGACAAGGACCCTAAGGAGCACATCCTACCTGAGGGCATCCTGTGCTCCTCCAATGATTTTTATCCAGACTGGCTCTATATCAACTTTGCATCAGGCCAGGCCGGTTACTCAAATGAGGAGCCTTTTCTCATGACTCCTGTCCAGCATTAACAGATTATGGATGTGGCCCCTAGACCAAGTCTTGTAAATAGAATACCACCATCTCTAATAGGGAATTACTGTAGGTCTTAAGAGACAACATGTCACTACCATAACATTGAGTTGCCATATGCAGCATTGGCGCCACCATGAATGATCTCATCAAGTGGGAATAAGTCTTCATCTACAGCACTGGCATCACCATGAATGACCTAGACAAGTGGGAATAGGTCTTCATCTACAGCACTGGCACCACCATGAATGACCTCAACAAAAGGGAATAAGTCTTCATCTATAGCACGGGCACCACCATGAATGACCTCGACAAGTGTGAATAGGTCTTCTAACAGCACTGGCACCACCACGAATGACCTCGACAAGTGTGAATAGGTCTACATCTACAGCACTGGCAGCACCATGAATGCCCTCAACAAGTGTGAATAGGTCTTCATCAACAGCACTGACACCACCATAAATGACCTTGATAAATGTGAATAGGTTTTCATCTACAGCACTGGACCCACCATGAATGACCTCGACAAGTGGGAATAGGTCTTCATCTACAGCACTGGTACCTCCATAAATGACCTCAACAAGTGGGAATAGGTCTTCACCTACAGCACTGGCACCACAATGCATGACTTTGATGAGTTAGGCTTAGTTTTAATATAAAGCTCTGGCACTACTTTACATGACCTTGAGAATCGAGACTAAAGAGTAGGGATTTAATCGCGAGAGGCATATTTGATGTCGATTTTGCTTCTGACAATTGCTATTTGCATGAAATTTATTAAACTCTCTCAAAATATTTAATACATTTGTCTCAGCTATAGATGTTAGACACCAATCTCGAATTTCCACTTTTTGTTCCCCTATCCCTCCTACTGAAGTGATTTTGTGAAGTTTTGCACTACCTTCTAATAGAGTTGCATTTCATAAATGGCTAAAACTATGGAAATGCCGGGAATCAGCCTTTAAATCAATGAGCTCAATATATAATGTGGTGAAATGGAACAAAAAAGTGCACACATAGGGTGATACCCTAATGGGAGATAAAACACCTGAGTAGTTGTACTCACCTGGAGATGTTGTGATAATGCACAACTCCTGTGAAGATATTTGGTCTAGCAGCTGCTGCTCCGTGACGTGGAGATGTCAATCTCCGAGGTATAGTGCAGAAATGGATCAAGCACGGATGGAGGGGCTGCCTTGCTCTAATGGAAATTCTTGAGACAAGATAACAGGAAGGTTTTTATAACCTATGCATTTCGGTGCCGGATGTTAACCTGTTTTTTGTCTTGAAGTAGGTGTCAATCCAACACCGAAACATGTAGAAATACAAACCTTCCTGTGGTCTCGTCTGAAGAACTCTCATTTAGCAGCGCAGCCCCTTCAACTGTGCTTGATCCATATTGGCAAAATGATGATCTTGGCAAAAAGTGCTTTAGAAATGGCACAAAATGGGTTTAAAAATGAATAACGCAAAATGCACCAAATTTTTTGCCTAAACATATGACTAATTTTTCCCTAAGTCTTTAGCGCACCGTTAATTCCACAGCGCTTTATATACATCATCATCATTGTTCCTATTGGGAGCTCAGATTATGAGCGCCTATCAGCATGTGGATAAATAGTATTGGTCCCTGCTTGATGTGCACGTGTTTATCCAGTCTTCATACTGGTGACTCGAAACGCATCAACAAACTCTTCTGCACCTTCAATACTTTAACCCCTTCCCGACCTCCGCCGTACTATTACGGCGGAGGTCGGGTCCCTTGCTTTGATGTGGGCTCCGGCGCTGAGCCCACCTCAAAGCCGGGATATGTCAGCTGTTTTGAACAGCTGACGTGCCCGCAATAGCGGCGGGTGAAATCGCGATTCACCTTCCGCTATTAACCAGTTAAATGCTGCTGTCAAACGCTGACAGCGGCATTTAACCGGCACTTCCGGCCACGCGGCCGGAAATGATCGCATCGCCGACCCAGTCACATGATCGGGGGTCAGCGATGCATCAGGATGGTAACCATAGAGGTCCTTGAGACCTCTATGGTTACTGATGCCGGCCTGCTGTGAGCGCCCCGCTGTGGTCGGTGCTCATAGCAAGCCTGCATTTCTGCTACATAGCAGCGATCTGATGATCGCTGCTATGTAGCAGAGCCGATCGAGTGGTGCCAGCTTCTAGCCTCCCATGGAGGCTATTGAAGCATGGCAAAAGTAAAAAAAAAATGTTTTAAAAAATATGAAAAAATAAAAAAACAAAAAAAAAGTTTAAATCACCCCCCTTTCGCCCCATCCTAAATAAAACAATAAAAAAAATCAAACTTACACATATTTGGTATCGCCGCTTTCAGAATCGCCCAATCTATCAATAAAAAAAGCATTAACCTGATCGCTAAACGGCGTAGCGAGAAAAAAATTCGAAATGCCAGAATTACGTTTTTTTGGTCGCCGCAACATTGCATTAAAATGCAATAACGGGCGATCAAAAGTACGTATCTGCACTAAAATGGTATAATTAAAAACGCCAGCTCGGCACGCAAAAAATAAGCCCTCAACCGACCCCAGATCATGAAAAGTGGAGACGCTACGGGTATCGGAAAATTGCGCTTTTTTTTTTTTTAAGCAAAGTTTGGAATTTTTTTTACCACTTAGATAAAACGTAACCTAGTTATGTTTGGTGTCTATGAACTCGTAATGACCTGGAGAATGAAAATAGCAGGTCAGTTTTAGTATTTAGTGAACCTAGCAGAAAAGCCAAACAAAAAACAAATGTGGGATTGCACTTTTTTTGCAATTTCACCGCATTTGGAATTTTTTTCCCGTTTTCTAGTACACGACATGCTAAAACCAATGATGTCGTTGAAAAGTGCAACTTGTCCCGCAAAAAACAAGCCCTCACATGGCCATATTGATGGAAAAGTAAAAAACTTATGGCTCTGGGAAGGAGGGGAGCGAAAAACAAGAACGCAAAAACGGAAAAGGGCAAGGTCGTGAAGGGGTTAATGTTTACAATAAAGCTTGTTGGATTTTAAACTATCATTGGCCCCTATCAGTATGTCCTTGAAGTTTTGGAGGAAATCAGAGTACCCGGAGGAACTCATGCACTACCATGGATCACCTTAACCTGGTGTTTACAAACAGCATTGGCAGTGCAACCGCTGCCACCATCGGCAATATCTCTGTCACTATTGAGCCCAGGCAGACATAGGTGAAGATAAAAGACGTAGCAGAATAATCATCTATTGCTCATGTGAATGAATGCTAGTAAACCAATATGTAGGAAACAATAATTCTAGATGACAATATTTAACCCCTTAGTGACAGAGCCAATTTAGTACTTAATGACCAAGCCAATTTTTACAATTCTGACCACTGTCACTTTATGAAGTTATAACTCTGGAACGCTGTAACAGATCCCGGTGATTCTGAGATTGTTTGTTTCGTGACATATTGTACTTCATGTTAGTGGTAACATTTCTTCTATATTACTTGCGATTATTTATGAAAAAAATGGAAATATGGCGAAAATTTGTAAAATTTTGCAATTTTCAAACTTTGTATTTTTATGCCCTTAAATCAGAGAGATATGTCACAAAAAATTGTTAATAAATAACATTTCCCACATGTCTACTTTACATCAGCACAATTTTGGAAACAACATTTTTTTTGTTAGGGAGTTATAAGGGTTAAAAGTTGACCAGCAATTTCTCATTTTTACAACACCATTTTTTTTAGGGACCACATCACATTTGAAGTCATTTTGAGGGGTCTATATGATAGAAAATAACCAAGTGTAACACCATTCTAAAAACTGCACCCCTCAAGGTGCTCAAAACCATATTCAAAAAGTTTATTAACCCTTTACGTGCTTCACAGGAACTGAAACTATGTGGAAGGAAAAAATGAACATTTAACTTTTTTTTTGCAAACCTTTTATTTCAGAACCATTTTTTTTTTATTTTCACAAGTGTTCTTGCAATTTCTCCTGAATACGCCGATACCCCATATGTGGGGGTAAACCACTGTTTGGGCGCACCGCAGAGCTTGGAAGAGAAGGAGCACAGTTTTACTTTTTCATTGTAGAATTGGCTGGAATTGAGATCGGATGCCATGTCGCGTTTGGAGAGCCCCTGATGTGCCTAAACAGTGGAAACGCTCCACAAGTGACACCATTTTGGAAACTAGACCCCTTAAGGAACTTTTCTAGATGTGTGGTGAGTAGTGTTGAGCGATACCATCCGATACTTGAAAGTATCGGTATCGGAAAGTATCGGCCGATACCGGCAAAGTATCGGATCCAATCCGATACCGATACCCGATACCAATACAAGTCAATGGGACTCAAGTATCGGACGGTATTCCTGATGGTTCCCAGGGTCTGAAGGAGAGGAAACTCTCCTTCAGGCCCTGGGAACCATATTAATGTGTAAAATAAAGAATTAAAATAAAAAATATCGCTATACTCACCTGTCCGACGCAGCCGGGACCTCAGCGAGGGAACCGGCAGCGTTGTTTGTTTAAAATTCGCGCTTTTACTTGGTTACGTGAAGTCCCGGCTTGTGATTGGTCAGGGCGGCCATGTTGCCGGGACGCGGACCAATCACAGCAAGCCGTGACGAAATTACGTCACGGCTTGCTGTGATTGGTCCGCGTCCCGGCAACATGGCCGCCATTAACCAATCACAAGCCGTGACGTCACGGGAGGCTGGACATGCGCGTATTTTGAAAAGCGCGCGTGTCCAGCCTCCAGTGACGTCCCGGCTTATGATTGGTCACGGCGCCATGTTGCCGGGACGCGGACCAATCACAGCAAGCCGTGACGAAATTACGTCACGGCTTGCTGTGATTGGTCCGCATCCCGGCAACATGGCCGCCATTAACCAATCACAAGCCGTGACGTCACGGGAGGCTGGACACGCGCGTATTTTAAAAAGCGCGCGTGTCCAGCCTCCAGTGACGTCCCGGCTTGTGATTGGTTAATGGCGGCCATGTTGCCGGGACGTCACTGGAGGCTGGACACGCGCGCTTTTCAAAATACGCGCATGTCCAGCCTCCCGTGACGTCCCGGCTTGTGATTGGTTAATGGCGGCCATGTTGCCGGGACGTCACTGGAGGCTGGACACGCGCGCTTTTCAAAATACGCGCATGTCCAGCCTCCCGTGACGTCACGGCTTGTGATTGGTTAATGGCGGCCATGTTGCCGGGACGTCACTGGAGGCTGGACACGCGCGCTTTTCAAAATACGCGCATGTCCAGCCTCCCGTGACGTCCCGGCTTGTGATTGGTTAATGGCGGCCATGTTGCCGGGACGTCACTGGAGGCTGGACACGCGCGCTTTTCACAATACGCGCATGTCCAGCCTCCCGTGACGTCACGGCTTGTGATTGGTTAATGGCGGCCATGTTGCCGGGACGCGGACCAATCACAGCAAGCCGTGACGTAATTTCGTCACGGCTTGCTGTGATTGGTCCGCGTCCCGGCAACATGGCCGCCCTGACCAATCACAAGCCGGGACTTCACGTAACCAAGTAAAAGCGCGAAATTTAAACAAACAACGCTGCCGGTTCCCTCGCTGAGGTCCCGGCTGCGTCGGACAGGTGAGTATAGCGATATTTTTTATTTTAATTCTCTTTTTTACACATTATTACATTAATGTTGTTGCGATACCCGATACCCGATACCACAAAAGTATCGGATCTCGGTATCGGAAATTCCGATACAGCAAGTATCGGCCGATACCCGATACTTGCAGTATCGGAATGCTCAACACTAGTGGTGAGCACTTTGAGCCCCCAAGTGCTTCACAGAAGTTTATAACGTAGAGCCGTGAAAATAAAAAATCGCATTTGTTTATACAAAAATGATCTTTTCACCCACAAATTCTTATTTTCACAAGGGTAACAGGAGAAATTAGACCACAAAAGTTGTTGTGCAATTTCTCCTTAGTACGTTGATACCCCATATGTGGGGGTAAACCACTGTTTGGGCGCACCGCAGAGCTTGGAAGAGAAGGAGTGCCGTTTTACTTTTTCAATGTAGAATTGGCTGGAATTGAGATTGGATGCCATGTCGCGTTTGGAGAGCCCCTGATGTGCCTAAACAGTGGAAACCCCCCACAAGTGACACCATTTTGGAAACTAGACCCCTTAAGGAACTTATCTAGATGTGTGGTGAGCACTTTAAACCCCCGAGTGCTTCACAGAAATTTATAAAGTAGAGCCGTGAAAATAAAAAATCCTTTTTTTTTTCCTCAAAAATGATTTTTTAGCCTGCAATTTTTTATTTTATCAAGGGTTACAAGAGACATTGGACCACAAAATCTGTTGACCAGTTTGTCCTGAGTACGCTGATACCCCATATGTGCTGGGGGGCACTGTTTGGGCACCCATCGGGACTCGGAAGGGAAGTCGCCACTTGGAATGCAGACTTTGATGGGATGGTCTGCGGGCGTCATGTTGCATTTGCAGAGCTCCTGATGTACCCAAACAGTAGAAACCCCCCACAAGTGACCCCATTTTGGAAACTAGACCCCCCAAAGAGCTTATCTAGATGTTTGGTGAGCACTATAAACCCCCAACTGCTTCACAGAAGTTTATAATGTAGAGCCATGAAAATAAAAAAAGTAATATTTTTTCCACAAAAATGATCTTTTCACCCCCAAATGTTTACTTTCACAAGAGTAACAGGAGAAATTGGACCCCAAAATTTATTGTGCAATTTATGCTGAGTAGGCTGATACCCCATATGAGGGGGTAAACCACTGTTTGGGTGCATGGCAGAGCTCGAAAGGGAAGGAGCGCCGTTTTGGAATGCAGACTTTGATAGAATGGTCTGCGGGCGTTATGTTGAGTTTGCAGAGCTCCGATGTACCTAAACAGTAGAAACCCCCCACAAGTGACCCCATTTTGGAAACTAGACCCCCGAAGGAACTTATCTAGATGTGTGGTGAGAACTTTGAATGCCTAAGTGCTTCACAGAAGTTTATAATGCAGAGTTGTGAAAATAAAAAATATTTTTTTTTCCACAAAAAAGATTTTTTAGCCCCTAAGTTTTTATTTTCACAAGGGTAACCAGAGAAATTGGACCCCAAAAGTTGTTGCCCAATTTGTCCTGAGTACACTGATACCCCATGTGTGGGGGTAAACCACTGTTTGGGTGCACGGCAGAGCTCGGAAGGGAAGGAGCGCCGTTTTGGAATGCAGGTAGAATGGTCTGCGGGCATTATGTTGCGTTTGCAGAGCCCCTGATGTACCTAAAAAGTAGAAACCCCCCACAAGTGACCCCATTTTGGAAACTAGACCCCCCAAGGAACTTATCTAGATGTGTGGTGAGAACTTTGAATGCCCAAGTGCTTCACAGAAGTTTATAATGCAGGGTCGTAAAAATAAAAAAATTAAAATTTTCCACAGAAAAGATTTTTTTAGCCCCCCAATTTTTATTTTCACAAGGGTAACAAGAGAAATTGGACCTCAAAAGTTGTCCAATTTGTCCTGAGTACACTGATATCCCATGTGTGGGGGGGACCACTGTTTGGGCGCATGGCAGAGCTTGGCAGGGAAGGAGCGCTGTTTTGGAATGCAGACTTTGATAGAATGGTCTGTGGGCGTTATGTTGCGTTTGCAGAGCCCCTGATGTACCTAAACAGTAGAAACCCCACACAAGTGACCCCATTTTGGAAACTAGACCCCCAAGGAACTTATCTAGATGTGTGGTGAGAACTTTGAATGCCCAAGTGCTTCACAGAAGTTTATAATGCAGAGTTGTGAAAATAAAAAATTTTTTTTTTCCACAAAAAAGATATTTAGCCCCCAAGTTTTATTTTCACAAGGGTAACAGGAGAAATTGGACCCCAAAAGCTGTTGTCCAATTTATCCCTAGTACGCTGATGCCCCATATGCAGGGGTAAACCACTATCGGGGCGCACGGCAGAGCTCAGAAGGGAGGGAGCACCATTTGACTTTTTGAGCGCAATATTGGCTGTGGCGTTTGGAGACCCCCTGATGTACCTAAACAGTGGAAACCCCCCAATTCTAACTCCAACCCTAACCCCAACACACCCCTAACCCTAATCACAACCCGATCCATAATCCTAATCACAACCCTAACGATAATCACAACCCTAACCCCAAAACAACCCTAATCCCAACCCTAACCATAACCCTAATCAGAACCCTAAATCCAACACACCCCTAATCTTAATCTCAACTCTAACCTCAAACCTAACCCTAATCCCAATACACCCCTAACCCTAATCCCAACCCTATCCTTAACCCTAATCCCAAACCTAACCCTAATCCCAAACGTAACCCTAATGCCAACCCTAATCCAAATCCTAATCCTAATCCCAACCCTAGCCCTAACTTTAGCCGCAACCCTAGCCCTAACTTTAGCCCCAACCCTAGCCCTAACTTTAGCCCCAACCCTAACCCTAACTTTAGCCCCAACCCTAACCCTAAATTTAGCCCCAAACCCTAACCCTAACTTTAGCCCCAACTCTAACCCTAACCCTAGCCCTAACTTTAGCCCCAACCCTAACCCTAAATTTAGCCCCAACCCTAACCCTAGCCCTAAATTTAGCCCCAACCCTAACCCTAAATTTAGCCCCAACCCTAACCCTAAATTTAACCCCAACCCTAACCTTAACCCTAAATTTAGCCCCAACCCTAACCCTAGTTTTAGCCACAACTCCTCTAGCTGCTGGCCGGCAGATCATGGCGGACACACTGCACATGCGCCCGCCATTTTCTTACTGGATGAAGAACCCAGCGAGCAGGAGGGGACGCAGGAGGACCCAGGGACACTGGTAAGTATAACAGGGTCCCCGAATCCCCCTGTTTCTCTGTCCCCTAATGTGCGATCACATCGGAGGACAGAGAAATTAAATGGGAAATTGCGTTGGGTTTTTTTGCGACCGCCGGTAAACGGTTAATTACCGGCGATCGCAACCCGGGGGTCGGTAAAAAACCCTGAATCGTGTTCTCTGGGGTCTCGGCTACCCCCGGTAACCGAGACCCCAGAGAAAATCCGACTCTGGGGGACGCTATTCACTTTTTCCACAGCGCCGTTAATTAAGTACCTTTAACTGCCGCCGTTAAAAGGCGTATCGGCGGTCGTTAAGGGGTTAAACACATACTACAGGCAATCCATGATTTATCATATTTTAAAAAATTGAGAAAAAATCCTCTTTTTTCTCTAACCAAACACAAAACTGGCAAATCATAAAATTCTTACCCTTTGATGAAGCAAACACTTGGGGAAATGGGCCAAAACTCAGCTTACCTACACTTTCCATCCATATTATCAAGATAGAATAAATGAATGATGAATAAAAAGCTTAGCACAGTCCTATCATAACTCCCATTGCACCTTATAGTGTCTGATCTGATAGAAATGGTGCAGGGGGTGAAAGGGTAATATCTAGTGATGATGAGCGATTGTGCTCGCCACTACTCGTTACTCGCCCGACTATATGGGTACTCGCCGAGCAGCGAGCATTTCTGGGATTATTCGGCGGTAACTGGTGTCTCCACATAGCAGTTTTGGTGGACTTTAGAGACAAAATCACGTTGCAGGGATTGTCTGCCAGGCCATGAAACGCTGCAGCCATCTTTGTTGTGGTCGTGCAGTGATTGGCTGGGCCGTACAGCATCATCCAGAGTATAAGAGACCTGGCGCCGCCCTGCTCTCTGCATTCTGTTCCCGTATCAGCAAGAGTAGGGAGAGCTGCTGCTGAGATAGGGTCAGACTCGTGATTTTTAGAGTTAGTGTAGGTCTGCAACTCTTACATCCACAACTCCTGAGAAACTAACAGTCCTTTTAAGGGCTAATTCGTGGGTCCCAATATTGCAGCACTAGGTACGCAGGTCACAGCATATCCACATCAGTGCAAGGCCTGCAGGCACTGTATGTGCGTCCATTGCTCCCACTGCATCCTTCCCAAAGCTACATAACTGCCTGCTGCTGCAGCATATTTACTGTCTATATACCTATTTTTTTATTATTTTGTTCCACAAATTCCTCCCCCCAAAAAAAATATACAGTCTGTTCTGTCAGACTGAGGCCTGCTGAAAAGTGATAGTTTGTCAGGCATAGGTAGCATAGTTGTGTGTGCTACCCTTGTGCCCCCTTTTTTTGTGTGTTTTAAATTCACCAAAAAAGGGCTCATATATCTGCATGCTCCAAGTTTGGTCATTGGAGGCCGGGGTACTTATTTTTTGGCTGTGTGATACTCAAATTCTATACAGCGCCATTTAGCATAAAAAAAATTGGAAGGCCACAGATTTGCCAGTGTGGCATTTCCGTTACAGCCATTATATATCACTGTGCTCCAAGTTTGGGCATCGGAGGCCGGTGTATCTGTTTTTTGGCTGTGTGATACTCAAATTCTATACAGCGCCATTTAGCATAAAAAAAATTGGAACGCCACAGATTTGCCAGTGTGGTATTTCTGGAGCGCATGTAGAGCTGTCCAAAGCTTTGACCAGCCCTGGTTACACAAAGGCGATGGTGGGAAAGTGTCACAACAAGAGGTGGACGATGATGAGACACAATTGCCAGAAAGTCAGAAGGAGGAGCAGGGTGCGGATGTGGAAGAAGAGGTGGTGGATGACATAGTGACTGACCCAACCTGGCAGGAGGACATGCATAGCGAGGACAACAGCACAAATGGAGAAGGAGGCATATCCCCCCCAACAGGCAGGAAGAAGCAGTGTGGTGACCACAGACAGAAGGCGTGCATCCGTTCCCTGTAACACCAACATGAGTGAAGTTGCTATTCCACCTGTGAGATCTTCCCAAGTCTGGCTATTTTTTAAAGACTCTGCCGATAACCCCAAACAGGCCATTTGCAGCACCTGCCATGCCCGCATCAGCAGGGGTAGCAAAATAACCAGCCTGACCACCACCAGCATGATCAGCCACATGCAAGCAAAGCACCTGACTTTGTGGGCCGAACCCCAGGCTCCAGGACCACTGCCTGCTGGTCACACCATTGCTTCTTCCACTGTTTTGCATAGAAGCCAATCGACAGTACACCTGCATGTGAAGATGCCTCTAGCCCTGCACCTGTTGTGGCCCACAATCAAGCAGCACCATCAGCAAGCCTGTCCACGTCCTTTTCCCAGCACAGCGTTCAGTTGTCTATAACCCAGTCCTTGGAACGTAAGCTGAAATACCCAGCCAACGCCCCACAGGCCACAGTCCTCAATTCTAATATTTCTCTTCTGCTTGCACTAGAAATGCTGTCCTTTAGGCTTGTTGAGACGGAAGCTTTCCGCAACCTGATGGCGGCGGCTGTCCCAAGGTACTCGGACCCCAGTCGCCACTATTTCTCCCTGTGTGCCGTACCGGCATTACACCAGCATGTGTCTCACAACATTACCCGTGCCCTCAACAATGCTGTTACTGGGAAAGTCCACCTAACCACGGACACGTGGACAAGTGCTTGTGGGCAGGGATGGTACATCTCAATGATGGCACACTGGGTTAACATAGTGGAAGCTGGGACCCAGTCAGACCTTGTGATGGAACACATCCTCCCCATGCTGAGGATTCCATGCTGAGGATTGCTGGTCCTACGTCAAGCAGGGTTGCCCCCACAGTCTTCAGCTCCTGCACCTCCTCCTCCTCTTCATCCTCCATCTCTGAAATCAACACATCAGTCAGAAGCTGGAAGCACTGCAGCACTGCCTCAGCCAAGAGACAACAGGCTGTGCTGAAGCTAATCTGCCTAGGTGACAAACCGCACAATGCAGAAGAGTTGTGGACAGCGCTGAACGAGCAGTCAGATGTTTGGATCACACCGCTGAACCTACAGCCAGGCATGGTCGTGTGTGACAATGGCCGTAACCTGGTGGCGGCTCTGAGGCAAGGTGAGCTCACACACGTAGCTTGCTTTGCCCATGTCCTTAACCTCATGGTTTAACGTTTTCCAAAAAGCTACCCAGAGCTACCGGATCTGCTAGTGAAAGTACGCCGTCTGTCTGCCCATTTTAGAAAGTCAGCTACAGCTTCAGCCGCCCTTGCCGTGCTTCAGCAGCGTTTTCAGCTTCCAGCTCAACGACTGTGGTGTGATGTCCCCACACGCTGGAACTCTACGCTGCATATGTTGGAAAGGATTTGTGAGCAGAAGAGGGCCGTTGTTGACTACCAACATCAACAAGGCCATCGAATTTCAGGTCAGACTCCACACATAAGACCTCAGGAGTGGACATGGATGTCAGACATATGCAACATCCTCCAAAACTTTGAGGACTGCACCAAGATGGTGAGCGGCGATGACGCCATAATTAGCATCACCATCCGCTACTCAGCATTCTGAAAAACTCTCTGCTCACAAACAAAGAGGATGCACTGCAGGCGGAGCACGAGGACATGGAGCAAGGAAACATACAAGGGGATTACACTCAGGCCAGCCTCATGTCTTCTCAACGTGGATTGGTAGGCAATGAGGAGGAGGAGGAAGAACAGGAGCTACTTTCGTGTGCTATAGACGGTGCTACAAACACATCTGTATTAGCTTCTGTTCAGCGGGGATGGCCTGAGGACAGGGAGGAGGAGCATGAGGAGGAGGAGGACAGCATGGTCAGTCCTGTTGGTGAGGACACGGAAGTCTTGCCTGTTAGCAGTCTGGCACGCATGGCTGACTTTATGTTGCACTGCATTTCACATGACCCTTGGATTATCAAAATTTTGGGTAACACTTATTTTATGGTTGGTGACACTTCTAGACCCATGCTACAAGGAGAACTTTCAATCTCTTCTGCCTGAGGCAAAGAGGTGTACTAAAATGTTGCAGTACCACAGGGCCCTTGTAGCCGAATTACTTAGAATATTCCCATGTCAAAACGCTGGCAGCAGACGTCAGAGTTTGCTGTACAACCAAGGACTCCAAGCGAGAGAGACAGAAGTACAATCCAGCTGAGGCAGGGGAACAATGGCCAAGTTCTGGGACAGTTTTCTCAGACCCTCCCATCGTGGCCGCACAGAGGCAAGGGGTGCTGTCACAAGAAGTGCAATGTTTGGGAAGATGATGAGGGAGTACCTTGCAGATTGTACAAACGTCCTCTGTGATTCCTCTGTGCCTTTTAATTATTTGGTATCCAAGCTGGACACGTGGCATGAACTGGCTCTCTATGCCTTGGAGGTCCTGGCCTGCCCTTCTGCTAGCGTTCCGTCAGAGAGGGTTTTTAGTGCCGCTGGTGGAATTATAACAGATAAGCGCATCCACCATTCAACTGAAAATGCTGACAGGCTGACTCTTATAAAAATGAACAAGGCCTGGATTGGGAAAGACTTCTGTACACCACCAAGTGAAAACAGCTAAACATAACCTCAAATACATTCTCTCTTTTGGGGAGGTGTATTCTCATGCACCTCTTCACAACCACACATGGGTATACGCTTCCACATTTGGTCTGTTTGTTGTTCTCCTCCTTATCCTCATCATCCAGAACCACTAGATGACAAGAGTGAACGTGCTCTGTACTGTTATAGGCCGGTGATTTTTGGGCACGGGGGCTCTGAAGGCACTATTTTATTTTGTAAAAACAGGACCCCCACATTGGGGAATTGGGCATTACATTACATTGGGCCTACTTCTTAAGTCTGTCTCATGCAATGTGTCCTTTAACTGCCACTAGATGACCAGGGTGCATGTGCTCAGTACTGTTATAGGCCAGTGAATTTTGGGCAAGTAGGCTGTGATGGCACTATATTTTTAAGTCCAAAAAGGACAACACATTGGGTTATTGGGCATGACATTACTTTGGGCCTACTTCTTAACTCTGTCTCCTGCAATGTGTCCTGTACCTGCCACTAGATTACCAGGGTGAACGTGGTCTGTACTGTTATAGGCCAGTGAATTTTGGGCAAGTGGGCTGTGATGGTACTATATTTTTAAGTCCACAAAGGACAACATATTGGGGAATTGGGCATGACATTACTTTGGGCCTGCTTCTTAACTCGGTCTCCTGCAATGTGTCCTGTTCCTGCCAGTAGATCACCTGCGTGAACGTGGTCTGTATGGGGCATTTAGGACTAGGGGGCTGTGACGGCACAATTTTAATCAGTCCAAAAAGGACCCCAGATTGGGAACTTGGGCATGGCATTCCATTGGGCCTACTTCTTAACTTTGTCTCCTGCAATGTTTCTTGTTTAACTGCCACTAGATCACCAGGGTGAACATGCTTTGTACTGTTTTAGACCGGTGAAGTTTGGTCAAGGGGGGCTGTGATGGCACTAGTCTATTTTTACAAAAGGTACCCCCCATTGGTGAAACCACATCCTTGTTGGCAAACACTTCATAACATTTGTGTACCTTAAAGAGCTCACTTGAAAAGCTCCTTTTTGTGTTGCCTGGTTGCTAACATTGGACACAATACACTTCATATAAATTTGATAAAGCAATGCTGTTACTTTGCCTCAGTAGTTCATTAAAAATATAGCTTTGTCCACTATATTAGTTTCTCTCCTTGTGAGCCTTAACTTTGTCTGCCTCAAATGTACAAATATGCAAATGGCGATTTGTAAACAAGATTGAAATACTGTATACCGAATGCATTCAGACAACCACATAGCTGCATTTCTTGTAAAACATTTAGAGATTTGACAGACAATGCTCATAGTGACACAATATTGATAAATGTTTGTTTATTCACTTCACAAACAGTTCTAAGCCTCTATATGTTTGCTATTTGTCATTGTAAAACATTAAGGTTTACTGAAACTATGCCGGTGGTGGTTTGATCTAAATCCTTGTGGCTTTTATTTTCTAAGGGTTTATGGCCCCTCGTCTGATGACTCCATGATATCTCAGTTTCATCCAACCTTGAAAAGTGGCCACTTGAAAATGTGGGGGAAACTAGAGTTACTACATAGTGTTATTCACTATATAAGACCAGAGAAACATGACTAAGACAGATGCCAAAACTGGGGTACCTGTACATGTACAGTGTGCTGATACCTGTGTAATTGGGGACGCCCACGCAGTGTAGGTAATCTCCCAGGGGTTCTCTTTCTTGGTGTTGCTTCTCTGATATTCCAGATGGATGATGTTTGAAAGCCTCTTGGTGATGATCTAACTATACTGTATGTAGTTAATCTTCATATATACATAATCACTATATTTATTTAATCCTTATATGTACTTATTAACCTGTGTATGTTAACATATACAAAAGTGTACGCACTCACACTTTTCAATAATATTATTCCTTGAATTTTGTAGTTTGCAAGTATTAGCCTTTTTTAAAGCTGTATTTGAACCTTAGTATTACAAACATGTCAAATAAAATTGCCAAATTCTCCTGTAAATAATTGTGCAAAGAGGGAACCATCATACCATTAAAAAAATACGAGTGAATTTTCCTGGGCCCATCCAGTATGTGGGTTTCAAGGCCTAATGGGGTGCATATGACTGACTATGCAGCAGGGTTGGCCTTCCTGCCAATGTATAAAACAAATGAGTATGGAGCACAGAATGCATGATGTGAAGTGGATTTTCATGGGCCCATACAGTATGTGGGTTCCAAGGCGTAAGGGGGGGCATATGAATTGGTAGCAGGGCAGGCCCTGCATTCATTGTAACAATTTTTCAGGAGGCCCTTCTGGACATCGTATGACAGGGGTATTGTGGTGCCTTGTAATTCTTGGCAGCCCATCCACTCACAGCATAGGCTACAACAGCTTAGGAGACCCACTGTTTCATAATGGCCCTTTAACCCTCCGTCAGGGGCAATATGTTTCATAACGAGTTTAGGGGCATTGCGCCTGTCCGGCACAGGCTAGAAAATTGGCTATATTTTCCTTTTTTAAAAATTTCAATGCTCTAAAAGTGATCAGTTACCTTAATAGGAATGTAATAAATGAGAATACATATAATCAGGTGTAAAAAAAAATGTTTAATAACCAGAAAAGTAATATGTTTCTATGTCTTGAGTAGTGTTGAGCGATACCTTCCGATATCGGAAAGTATCGGTATCGGAAAGTATCGGCCGATACCGTCAAAGTATCGGATCTAATCCGATACCGATACCCGATCCCAATGCAAGTCAATGGGACGAAAATATCGGAATTAAAATAAACCCTTTCTTAACTTGTAGGTTCATTCTACATGAAGGAAAACAACTAAGAATAATGTAGGATGTATTGGGGGAGGTGGCGGAGACATTAAAGGCACAGAGGTTTAGCCCAATCTAATAGAATAGCAGGATTTTGTTTTGTTTTTTATGACGTTCGGCGTTAGAAAGATTTTGACTATGTTAATTTTTTTTTTATTTTGTCAGATATTGATGTTTCACTACTTCCACGCCCTTCACCTTCTTTTTTACTTCTCCCACACTTTCTTCTTCATTATCCTCATCATCAGCTTCTTTGACATCAACTTCTTCACCTTATTCATCTTCTTCTTCATCTTCTACCTATTATTTTTTTTGTTACATTGTTCATATTCTTTTTATTTTACAATTATCTTCTTCATATTCAACTTCTTCATCATATTCTTATTTGTGACAGGCATTCCCGTAGTTGTTATCTATAAAAGTTTGAAGATTACACCTTCCGTTCTGCCTGTCACAAAACAGTTACATTTGTCCGCGTTCAGTTTGGCCTGCAGCATCAGGCTTTATCCAGGGGCACCACAAGGAGGAACGGACTCACCCCCATACACTGCTTAGTCTTCTTCTGCTTATAATTTAGATAATATCTTTTGCTCTGATATTTAGTCTTATGCTTAATGTTCTTCTGCTCTTTGTTCTGCAGCCTCTTGTTCTTCTGCTTCTCGGTCTTCCAGGTCGTCGTCGTCTCCAGGGTCGTCGTCTCCGGGGTCGTCGTCATCGGGGTGGTCTTCAGGGTCATCGTCTCCAGGGTCGTCGTCATCTCAGTGGTTGTCGTCTCTGGTGTCGTCGTCATCTTAGGGGTGGTCTTCCGGGTCGTCGTCTTTAGGGTCTTGAACTTGGAAATGTAGCAGAAGGTACAAGAAGGCTGAGAAAATGCCGAGAAACAGCTGATGGAACTGGAACTCGGATGGCTACCCGAAGGTCCAAAAGCCAATGGAACTACCGAGGACCAGCTGACGTTACTGGAACCCGGTTACTAAGCAGGAGGTACCTGTGCCTGAAAGCACTACCAAGGACCACCTGACGTTGGTGGAACTCGGATACCCAGAGGGAGGCACCTAAGCCAAAGGCTCTGCCCGGAACCAGCTGACGGTACTGGAACCAGGATGGGGAGCAGAAGGTACAAGAGCAAAAGACACTGCCGAGAACCAGCTGACGGTACTGAAACCCGGATGGGTAGCCGAAGGTCCAAGAGCCAATGGAACTACCGAGGACCAGCTGACGTTACTGGAACCCGGTTACTAAGCAGGAGGTACCCGTGCTGAAAGCACTACCAATGACCACCTGACGTTGGTGGAACTCAGATACCCAGAGGGAGGCACCTAAGCCAAAGGCTCTGCCCGGAACCAGCTGACGGTACTGGAACCAGGATGGGGAGCAGAAGGTACAAGAGCAAAAGACACTGCCGAGAACCAGCTGACGGTACTGGAACCCGGATGGGTAGCCGAAGGTCCAAGAGCCAATGGAACTACCGAGGACCAGCTGACGTTACTGGAACCCGGTTACTAAGCAGGAGGTACCCGTGCCTGAAAGCACTACCAAGGACCACCTGACGCTGGTGGAACTCGGATACCCAGAGGGAGGCACCTAAGCCAAAGGCTCTGCCCGGAACCAGCTAACGGTGCTGGAACCAGGATGGGGACCTATTCAAGCTTGTCTTCCTAGAGCCCCAACTAGCGGTGTTGGAGCAAAGGGTCAGCAGGGGGAGCAGAGTGTAGGCCGAAGCCTGCACTGGAGGCATTTGTAGGTCTGTTGTGTCTGCGTGGCTGTTGCAGGACACGTTGCCGGCTACACAGCAGGGGAACAGCTGGCGGTGCTGAACCCCACTGACACATTGGCTGGTGTTTTTCTCTGTGCAGCTAGCAGTATCGGGCCCCAACTGGCGGTGTTAGAGCCCAGGGTCAGCAGGAGGAGAGGGAGCAGAGTGTAGGCCGAAGCCTGCACTGGCGGCAGCTTTGTGTCTGCGTGGCTGTTGCAGGACACGATGCCGGCTACACAGCAGGGGAACAGCTGGCGGTGCTGAACCCCACTGACACATTGGCTGGTGTTTTTCTCTGTGCAACTAGCAGTACCGGGCCCCAACTGGCGGTGTTAGAGCCCAGGGTCAGCAGGAGGAGAGGGAGCAGAGTGTAGGCCGAAGCCTAATTGAACCAATTTTAAAGGTAACCTTTAACCGCCCCTCAGGTGTTACAAACTAGAAGAGCCACGCCTTATGCAGCAGTAGTGCCGCACAAGTCACAGGTTGCTCTTTTAATTTTGTTCCTTGCACAAGCTGAATGAAACACGTACAACATTTTGGCCCTTATACAGTCAATCTGTCTTGGAGGCGGGAGTTCCCTTTGTAATGAGACGCAGCACAGCTGGCAAAAATACCACCTTGGTCCTGGGTGCGGCCTCCTGAGCATCGCATTTTGCTGTACAGGAGTCTGCGTTGTTGCGTTATCCCTTGGCCATGCGCTGCCCGTCTTCTGACATCATTTCATGTCGGCTGGTGCGGTTCGCGATGCCCATGAATCCCAGCCCCGCAGTGTCTTTACAGTATTTCACACTGCGGGGCTGGGATTCATGGCCTGGCGCAGTACATATGTTCGCCTCTCGCTCGTGTCCTTACACCTGCTACAGACTGTGCGGCGTCAGCTGATCCCTTATCGCATGCCACGGCCATGAAGCCGCACAGTCTGAAGAAGGCCGAAGGAGATGAGGGACAGCCTGGCGAAGATATGCACTGCTCATGCCCGTCAATCACACCCTCGCAGTCAAAATAAATAAGACACCGAGGGGCGTTGTGTCGGGCAGGGCGGCCGCAGAGGCGCAGCCAGCCAAACAATGCTGTCAGAAGAAGGGCTGTGCTACCAAGGGGGTCGTTGCGTGTCATTACAAAGGAAAGTCACACCTCAGGGACGTTTTAATGGTCTCAGGGGACACATTGTAGACGTGTTCTGTTCCACGTGTGCAAGGAGAATAAGTTTATGAGCCACCTTGCAAACATGCAGCATTACTGCTGTACAAGGTGGCTGTAAAACATACAAACACCTGGGGGAGGGGGGACAGGTTCCCTTCAATTTCAGTTCTTGTGTCTGCGTGGCTGTTGCAGGACACGTTGCCGGCTACACAGCAGGGGAACAGCTGGCGGTGCTGAACCCCACTGACACATTGGCTGGTGTTTTTCTCTGTGCAGCTAGCAGTACCGGGCCCCAACTGGCGGTGTTAGAGCCCAGGGTCAGCAGGAGGAGAGGGAGCAGAGTGTAGGCCGAAGCCTGCACTGGCGGCAGCTTTGTGTCTGCGTGGCTGTTGCAGGACACGATGTCGGCTACACAGCAGGGGAACAGCTGGCGGTGCTGAACCCCACTGACACATTGGCTGGTGTTTTTCTCTGTGCAGCTAGCAGTACCGGGCCCCAACTGGTGGTGTTAGAGCCCAGGGTCAGCAGGAGGAGAGGGAGCAGAGTGTAGGCCGAAGCCTGCACTGGCGGCAGCTTTGTGTCTGCGTGGCTGTTGCAGGACACGTTGCCGGCTACACAGCAGGGGAACAGCTGGCGGTGCTGAACCCCACTGACAGAGTGGCGTGTGTTTGGCTCTGTGCAGCCGGCACTTCCGGACAGCAACTAGCGGTGTTGGAGCCCGGGCTCTGCAGGTGGAGCAGAGTGTAGGCCGAAGCCTAATTGAACCGATTTTAAAGGTAACCTTTAACCCCCCCTCAGGGGTTACAAACTACAAGAGCCACAGCTTGGGCAGCAGTAATGCTGCACAAGTCAAAGGTTGCTCTTTTAATTTTGCTCCTTGCACACGCAGAAAGAAACACGTATAACATTTAGGCCCTTAAGCAGTCAAACTGTTTTGGAGGCGTGAGCTCCCTTTGTAATGAGACGCAGCACAGCTGGCAAAAATACCACCTTGGTGCTGGGCACGGCCTCCTGAGCATCGCATTTTGCTGTACAGGAGTCTGCGCTGTCGTGTTATCCCTTGGCCTTGCGCTGTTAGCGCTGCCCATCTTCTGACATCATTTAATGTTGGTGCGGTTCGCGATGACCATGAATCCAAGCCCCGCAGTGTCTTTACATTGTTAAAACACTGCAGGGCTGGGATTCATGGCCTGGCGCAGTACATATGTTCACCTCTCACACTCGGATCCTTACACCTGCTTCAGACTGTGCGGCGTCAGCTGATCCCTTGTCGCATGCCACGGCCATGAAGCCGCACAGTCTGAAGAAGGCCGAAGGAGATGAGGGACAGCCTGGCGAAGATATGCACTGCTCATGCCCGTCAATCACACCCTCGCAGTCAAAATAATTAAGACACCGAGGGGCCTTGTGTGGGCCAGGGCGGCCGCAGAGGCGCAGCCAGCCAAACAATGATGCCAGAAGATGGGCAGCGCTACCAAGGGGGTTGCAGCGTGTCATTACAAAGGAAAGTCACACCTCAGGGACGGTTTAATGGTCACAGAGGACACATTTTAGACGTGTTCAGTTCCACGTGTGCAAGGGGAATAAGTTTCTGAGCCACCTTGCACACATGCAGCATTACTGCTGTACAAGGTGGCTGTGAAACATACAAACACCTGGGGGAGGGGGGACAGGTTCCCTTCAATTTCAGTTCTTGTGTCTGCGTGGCTGTTGCAGGACACGATGCCGGCTACACAGCAGGGGTACAGCTGGTGTTGCTGAACCCCACTGACACATTGGCTGGTGTTTTTCTCTGTGCAGCGAGGCACATCTGGGCGCCAACTGGCGGTGTTAGAGCCCAGGGTCAGCAGGAGGAGCATAGTGTAGGCCGAAGCCTGCACTGGAGCAAGTTGAAAGGGGACCTTTAACCCCCCCCCCCCAGGAGTTTGTAGCTGAAAGAGCCATATTGTACAGCACTAATGCTGGAAAAGGTAAACTTAGCTCTTTTAATTATGGTCCTTGCAAACGCTGAACTTGACACTTATGAAATGTGTCCCCTCACACCGTTAAACCGTCCAGTTGGAGGGACTTTCCTTTGTCATGTGACGCAGCACAGCTGTCATTCTTACCCCCTTGGCGCCGTGCGCCGCCTCCTCAGCGTTGTTTGAATCTGTCCCGGAGCCTGCGCTCTAATGTTAGCCCTTGTCCATGCACACATTTTGCGCTGCCCATCTTCTGACATCATTTGGTGTCAGGCTGGCTGCGCCTGTGCGGCTGCGCTGGCCAAGATCCCGCCTCGCTGTGTCATCTAATGTAATCACTCTGCGGACCTGTGATCCATGGGCATGCGCAGTGCATATCCTTGCCTCTCACTCCCCTCCTTCCAGCTTCTTCAGACTGTGCGGCGTCATGGCCGTGGCATGCTATTAGGGATCAGCTGATGGCGCACAGTCTGAAGAAGGCTGAGGGAGATGAGAGAGAGGCGGAGGTTAAGATATGCACTGCGCATGTCCATGGATCACAGGCCCGCAGTGGGATTAAATCAGAAGACACTACGAGGCGGGATCTCGTCCAGCGCGGCCGCACAGGCGCAGCCAGCCTGACACCAAATTATGTCAGAAGATGGGCAGCGCAAAATGTGTGCATGGACAAGGGCTAACATAACAGCGCAGGCTCCGGGACAGATTCAAACAACGCTGAGGAGGCGGCGCACGGCGCCAAGGGGGTAAGAATGACAGCTGTGCTGCGTCACATGACAAAGGAAAGTCCCTCCGACCGGACGGTTTAACGGTGTGAGGGGACACATTTCATAAGTGTCAAGTTCAGCGTGTGCAAGGAGCACCACAAAAAGAGCCACTTTTTCCTTTTGCATCATTATTACTGCTGAACAAGGTGGCTCTTTCAGTAACAAACGCCTTGGGGGGGGGACAGTTTCCCTTAAATTTAAGTTGCTGTGCCTGCGTGGCGGTCGCATGACACGTTGCCGTATACACAGCAGGGGAACAGCAGGCATTACTGAACCCCGCTAACACATTGGCGAGGTGTTTGGCTCTGTGCGGACAGCACTTCTGGACAACAACTAGCGGTGTTGGAGCCCAGAGACAGAAGGAGGAGGAGGAGGTGGAGGAGAGAGGAGGGATTGCCACACACACAGCTGGGGAACAGCTGACGTTACTGAACCCCCAAAACAGAGGAGCGACTGTTGACTATGCGGACAGCACTACCATGCAACAACTAGCGGTGTTGGAGCCCAGGGACAGCAGGAGGAGGAGGTGGAGGAGAGAGGAGGGATTGCCACACACACAGCTGGGGAACAGCTGACGTTACTGAACCCCAATAACAGAGGAGCGACTGTGGACTGTGCGGACAGCACTTCCGGACAACAACTAGCGGTGTTGGAGCCCAGGGACAGAAGGAGGAGGAGGAGGTGGAGGAGAGAGGAGGGATTGCCACACACACAGCTGGGGAACAGCTGACGTTACTGAACCCCAATAACAGAGGAGCGACTGTTGACTGTGCGTACAGCACTACCAGGCAACAACTAGCGGTGTTGGAGCCCAGGGACAGAAGGAGGAGGTGGAGGAGAGAGGAGGGATTGCCACACACACAGCTGGGGAACAGCTGACGTTACTGAACCCCAAAAACAGAGGAGCGACTGTTGACAGTGCGGACAGCACTTCCGGACAACAACTAGCGGTGTTGGAGCCCAGGGACAGAAGGAGGAAGAGGAGGTGGAGGAGAGAGGAGGGATTGCCACACACACAGCTGGGGAACAGCTGACGTTACTGAACCCCAAAAACAGAGGAGCGACTGTTGACTGTGCGGACAGCACTACCAGGCAACAACTAGCGGTTTTGGAGCCCAGGGACAGCAGGAGGAGGAGGTGTAGGAGAGAGGAGGGATTGCCACACACACAGCTGGGAAACAGCTGACGTTACTGAACCCCAAAAACAGAGGAGCGACTGTTGACTGTGCGGACAGCACTTCCGGACAACAACTAGCAGTGTTGGAGCCCAGGGACAGAAGGAGGAGGAGGAGGTGGAGGAGAGAGGAGGGATTGCCACACACACAGCTGGGGAACAGCTGACGTTACTGAACCCCAATAACAGAGGAGCGACTGTGGACTGTGCGGACAGCACTTCCGGACAACTAGCGGTGTTGGAGCCCAGGGACAGAAGGAGGAGGAGGAGGTGGAGGAGAGAGGAGGGATTGCCACACACACAGCTGGGGAACAGCTGACGTTACTGAACCCCAATAACAGAGGAGCGACTGTTGACTGTGCATACAGCACTACCAGGCAACAACTAGCGGTGTTGGAGCCCAGGGACAGCAGGAGGAGCAGAGGAACACAGTGTAGGCCGAAGCCTGATTGGAGAAAGTCGAAAGGGAACCTTTAACCCCCCCCCAAGGCGTTTGTAGCTGAAAGAGCCTGCTTGTGCAGCACAAAGGATGCAAAAGGAAAAGGTGGCTCTTTTCATTATGCTCCTTGCAAACACAGAACTAAACACTTATAAAATGTGTCCCCTGATACCGTGAGACCGTCCCGGAGGTGGGACTTTCCTTCGTAATATGACGCAGCACAGCTGTCATTCCTACCCCCTTGGCGCCATGCCCCGGCTCCTCAGCGTTGTTTGATTCCGTCCCGGAGCCTGCGCTGTTATGTTATCCCTTGGCCAGGCACACTTAGCACTGCCCATCTTCTGACATCATTTGGTGTCAGGCTGGCTGCGCCTGTGCGGCCGCGCTGGCCGAGAGCCCGCCTCGCAGTGTCGTCTAATGTAATCCCACCGCGGGCCTGGGATCCGTGGCCATGCGCAGTGCATATCCTCGCCTCTCACTCCCCTCCCTACGGCTTCTTCAGACTGTGCGGCGTCACGGCCGTGGCATGCTATTAGGGATCAGCTGACGGCGCACAGTCTGAAGAAGGCGTAGGGAGATGAGTGTGAGGCGTAGGTTCAGATATGCACTGCGCATGTCCATGGATCTCAGGCCCCCAGTGGGATTAAATCAGAAGACACTGCGAGGCGGGCTCTCGGCCAGCGCGGCCGCACAGGCGCAGTCAGCCTGACACCAAATGATGTCAGAAGAGGGGCAGCGCTAAGTGTGCCTGGCCAAGGGATAACATAACAGCACAGGCTCCGGGACGGAATCAAACAACGCTGAGGAGCTGGGGCACGGTGCCAAGGGGGTAGGAATGACAGCTGTGCTGCGTCATATTACGAAGGAAAGTCCCACCTCCGGGACGGTTTTACGGTATCAGTGGACACATTTTATAAGTGTTAAGTTCTGCGTTTGCAAGGAGCTAAACAAAAATAGCTACCTTTTCCTTGTGCAGCATTACTGCTGCACAAGATGGCTCTTTCAGTAACAAACGCCTTGGGGGGGGGGGACAGGTTCCCTTACATTTCAGTTGTTGTGTCAGCGTGGCGGTCGCAGGGCACATTGCCGGCTACACAGCTGGGGATCAGCTGACATTATTGAAACCTAAGAACACTGGGTCGTATGTTTTGACTGTGCAGACGGCACTTCTGAGCCTCAACTGGCGGTGTTGGAGCCCAGGAATTAAAGTTCAGGTGGTAGAAAGATGAACACAACAGGAGACCTGGATACTGTAGACAGTCACCTAATTATTTAATCAGGAAGAGGAGTGGCAAATTCCTGCGAGATCCAGGCCTTGATCATTTTCAGGAAAGTAAGCCGGTCAATGTTATCGGAGGATAGTCGCATGCGACGGTCAGTTAGTACACCACCTGCAGCACTAAAGACGCGTTCCGATAATACACTAGCCGCAGGGCAAGCCAGCACCTCCAATGCATACTGGCTTAGCTCTGGCCATGTATCCAGCTTTCAGACCCAAAACTTGAAAGGGGAAGAGCCGTCTGGGAGTACAGCAAGAGGGCAAGACATGTAGTCTGTCACCATCTGAAGGAACCATTGCCTCCTGCTGACTGGAGCCGTCTGTGATGGTGTAGACTTTTGTGGCGGGCACACAGAACTGTGCCACAGTTGGGCCATACTGGTCTTGCCTTGGGCAGAGGCACTGCTTCTGCTCCCTCTTTGTGCAGAGCCTCCTCCACTGCCTGGACGCACTGAGCTGCTTTGTAATGCACTAGCAGCACTTCTCTCAGTTGGAATGGAGAAGATGATGGAATTCACCAGTGAGTCTTGGTACTCCCGCATTTTTCGCTCCCGGTTCAATGGTGTGATGAGGCTTTCTACGTTGTCCCGGTAGCGAGGATCGAGGAGGGTGAACACCCAATAATCAGACATGTTGAGAATGTGGGCGATGCGGCGGTCATTTCTCAGGCACTGCAGCATGTAATCCACCATGTGCTGCAGACTGCCAACTGGCCAAGAAACGCTGTCCCCTGCTGGAGGCGTGATCTCTGCCCGCTCGTCATCACCCCACCCTCGCTGTACACACTGAGTACTGGACAAGTGTGTAACTCCCTCCTCTGGACGGATGTCTTCCTCCTCCATTGACTCCTCCTCATCCTCCTCACAAAGTGTCCCCTGCCTACGCGTTTGTGAGGAACCACGTGGCGCTGACTGTCCAGAAGATGATGGAAATGGTGAATCCTCATCCTCCACCTCTTCCACAACATCATCCCTTAGCGCTTGCAGTGATTTTTCAAGCAGGCAGATAAGGGGGACAGTCATGCTGACTAGTGCATCATCTGCACTCGCCATCTGCGTGGAATAATCGAAGGGACGCAAAACCTGGCAGACGTCCTTCATAGTGGCCCACTCTGTGGTTGTGAAGTCTGAACGGCGCGGAGTGCGACTTCTTTGCGCCTGATGCAGCTGGTACTCCATTACAGCTTGCTGCTGCTCACACAACCGCTCCAACATATGTAACGTGGAATTCCACCTGGTAGGTAGGTCACATATGATGCGATGTTCCGGCAGGCGGTGTCGGCGCTGCAGAGCCGTAATGCGCGATTTTGCCGTGCTGGAACGCCGCAAGTGAGCACACTCTAGGCGGACCTTGTGCAGCAGTGCATCAAGATCCGGATAGTCCCTCAAAAAACTCTGCACAACCAAATTGAGCACATGTGCCAGACATGGGATGTGAGTGAGGTTGCCGAGGCCCAGAGCTGCCACCAGATTTCGGCCATTATCACACACTACCATGCCTGGCTGGAGATTCGCTGCCACAAACCACACATCGCTCTCCTGCTTGATGGCATTCCAGAGCTCCTGCGCTGTGTGGCTTCGATTCCCCAAAGAAATTAATTTCAAGACGGCCTGTTGACGTTTGGCCACGGCTGTGCTCATGTCGGTCGTAACAGGTAAACGTTCATCACGGGTCCATGTGGAGGTGGACTGTGACGGCTCCTGCAGCGATGATTCTGAGGAACTGGTGTAAGAGGAGGAGTCAATGCGTACAGAATGGATTCCTGCAATCCTTGGAGTGGGCAGGACACGTCCTGTGCCACTCGCACGATCTGTACCCGGCTCAACGACATTAACCCAATGGGCAGTGAGGGAAAGGTATCGCCCCTGTCCATGTTGACTGGTCCACGCATCGGTGGTGAGGTGGACCTTGCTACTGACGGCGTTCAGTAGCGCGTGTTTTATGTGTCCCTCCACATGCTTGTGCAGGGCAGGGACAGCTTGCCTGCTGAAGTAAAAGCGGCTGGGCACATTGTACTGTGGGACTGCCAATGACATCAAGTCACGGAAGCTGTCAGTCTCCACCAGCCTGAATGACAGCATTTCCAGTGACAGAAGTTTGGCAATGCCTGCAGTCAGAGCCTGTGCTCGTGGGTAGTTTGACGAGAAAGGCCGCCTTTTCTCCCATGCCTGTACTACCGATGGCTGTAGACTGGGCTGGGAGTGTGTGGATGACTGGGAAAGTGGTGCTGCGGGTGGAATTACAGTGGGTCTCTGGACAACAGGGCCAGAGGTTCTTCCACGGCGATCCTGGGAGGAAGGCGAACCAGCTGCGTGTGAGCTGGAGGAAGAGGCAACACGAGCTGAAGAGGTGGTAGCTGCCGCTGTTATGACCCCAATGGCGAGGGTCTCAGAGGAACGTGGAAGTCTGCAGAATACAAAAATCCAGCTCATAGGGCAGTGGTAACTGGGTTGACCATATATCTACTCCTAACGCCAACACTAGAAGTAGCCGGGGATCATTCCTACGTTGATTCTAGATGACACGCGCCAGCCGGAGAATCTAGCTACCCCTAGTAGAGGAAAACAAAGACCTTTCTTGCCTCCAGAGAAGGGGACCCCAAAGCTGGATAGAAGCCCCCCACAAATAATGACGGTGAGGTAAGAGGAAATGACAAACACAGAAATGAACCAGGTTTAGCACAGAGAGGCCCGCTTACTGATAGCAGAATAAAGAAAGGTAACTTATATGGTCAACAAAAACCCTATCAAAATCCACACTGGAAATTCAAGAACCCCCGAACCGTCTAACGGTCCGGGGGGAGAACACCAGCCCCCTAGAGCTTCCAGCAAAGGTCAGGATATAGATTTGGAACAAGCTGGACAAAAATACAAAACCAAAACAAATAGCAAAAAGCAAAAGGCAGACTTAGCTGATATAACTGGAACCAGGATCAGTAGACAAGAGCACAGCAGACTAGCTCTGATAACTACGTTGCCAGGCATAGAACTGAAGGTCCAGGGAGCTTATATAGCAACACCCCTAACTAACGACCCAGGTGCGGATAAAAGGAATGACAGAAAAACCAGAGTCAAAAAACTAGTAACCACTAGAGGGAGCAAAAAGCAAATTCACAACAGTACCCCCCCCTTAGTGAGGGGTCACCGAACCCTCACCACGACCACCAGGGCGATCAGGATGAGCGGCATGAAAGGCACGAACTAAATCGGCCGCATGAACATCAGAGGCGACCACCCAGGAATTATCCTCCTGACCATAGCCCTTCCACTTGACCAGGTACTGAAGCCTCCGCCTGGAGAGGCGAGAATCCAAGATCTTCTCCACCACGTACTCCAACTCGCCCTCAACCAACACCGGAGCAGGAGGCTCAGCAGAAGGAACTACAGGCACAATGTACCGCCGCAACAAGGACCTATGAAATACATTGTGAATAGCAAACGACACAGGAAGATCCAGACGAAAAGATACAGGATTAAGGATTTCCAATATCTTGTAAGGCCCAATAAAACGAGGTTTAAATTTGGGAGAGGAGACCTTCATAGGAACAAAGCGGGAAGAAAGCCACACCAAATCCCCAACGCGTAGTCGGGGACCCACACCGCGGCGGCGGTTGGCAAAGCGCTGAGCCTTCTCCTGTGACAACTTCAAGTTGTCCACCACATGATTCCAGATCTGCTGCAACCTATCCACCACAGAATCCACCCCAGGACAGTCAGAAGGCTCCACATGACCCGAAGAAAAGCGAGGATGGAAACCAGAGTTGCAGAAAAAAGGCGAAACCAAGGTGGCGGAACTAGCCCGATTATTAAGGGCAAACTCAGCCAACGGCAAGAATGTCACCCAATCGTCCTGATCAGCAGAGACAAAACACCTCAAATAAGCCTCCAAAGTCTGATTGGTTCGCTCCGTCTGTCCATTAGTCTGAGGATGGAAAGCAGACGAAAACGACAAATCAATGCCCATCCTACTACAAAAGGATCGCCAGAACCTGGAAACGAACTGGGATCCTCTGTCTGACACAATATTCTCAGGGATGCCATGCAAACGAACCACGTTCTGGAAAAACACGGGAACCAGATCGGAAGAGGAAGGCAGCTTAGGCAAAGGAACCAAATGGACCATCTTGGAGAAGCGATCACATATCACCCAGATAACGGACATGCCCTGAGATAGCGGAAGATCAGAAATGAAATCCATGGAGATATGTGTCCAAGGTCTCTTCGGGACAGGCAAGGGCAAGAGCAAACCGCTGGCACGAGAACAGCAAGGCTTAGCTCGAGCACAAGTCCCACAGGACTGCACAAATGACCGCACATCCCTTGACAAGGAAGGCCACCAAAAGGACCTGGCCACCAGATCTCTGGTGCCAAAAATTCCCGGGTGACCTGCCAACACCGAGGAATGAACCTCGGAAATGACTCTGCTGGTCCACTTATCCGGGACAAACAGTCTGTCAGGTGGACAAGACTCAGGCCTATCAGCCTGAAATCTCTGCAACACACGTCGCAGATCCGGAGAAATAGCTGACAAGATAACTCCATCTTTAAGAATACCAACAGGATCAGCGACTCCAGGAGCATCAGGCACAAAGCTCCTAGAAAGAGCATCGGCCTTCACATTCTTTGAACCTGGTAAATACGAGACAACAAAATCAAAGCGGGAGAAAAACAATGACCAGCGGGCCTGTCTCGGATTAAGGCGTTTAGCAGACTCGAGATACATCAGATTTTTGTGATCAGTCAAGACCACCACACGATGCTTAGCACCCTCGAGCCAATGACGCCACTCCTCAAATGCCCATTTCATGGCCAACAACTCCCGATTGCCCACATCATAATTTCGCTCGGCAGGCGAAAACTTCCTAGAGAAAAAGGCACAAGGTTTCATAACAGAGCAACCAGGGCCTCTCTGCGACAAAACGGCCCCTGCCCCAATCTCCGAAGCATCCACCTCAACCTGAAAGGGAAGTGAGACGTCAGGCTGGCACAAAACAGGCGCCGAAGTAAACCGGCGTTTCAACTCCTGGAAAGCCTCCACGGCAGCAGGAGCCCAGTTAGCTACATCGGAGCCCTTCTTGGTCATATCCGTCAAAGGTTTCACAATGCTAGAAAAATTAGCGATAAAACGACGGTAGAAGTTAGCGAAGCCCAAGAACTTCTGAAGACTCTTAACTGACGAGGGCTGAGTCCAATCAAGAATAGCTCGGACCTTGACTGGGTCCATCTCCACAGCAGAAGGGGAAAAAATGAACCCCAAAAAGGGAACCTTCTGTACACCAAAGAGACACTTTGAGCCCTTGACAAACAAAGAATTTTCACGCAAAATTTTAAAGACCAACCTGACCTGCTCCACATGCGAATCCCAATTATCAGAAAAAACCAAAATATCATCCAGATAAACAATCAAAAATTTATCCAGATACTTCCGGAAAATGTCATGCATAAAGGACTGAAAAACTGAAGGCGCATTGGAGAGCCCAAAAGGCATCACCAAGTACTCAAAATGACCTTCGGGCGTATTGAATGCGGTTTTCCATTCATCACCTTGCTTAATGCGCACAAGGTTGTACGCACCACGAAGGTCTATCTTGGTGAACCACTTGGCACCCTTAATCCGGGCAAACAAGTCAGACAACAGCGGTAAAGGATACTGAAATTTGACAGTGATCTTATTTAAAAGCCGATAATCAATACAAGGTCTCAAAGATCCGTCCTTTTTTGCCACAAAAAAGAATCCCGCACCAAGAGGGGAAGAAGACGGACGAATATGTCCTTTTTCCAGAGACTCCTTGATATATGAACGCATAGCGGTATGTTCAGGTACTGACAGATTAAACAGTCTTCCCTTAGGAAATTTACTGCCTGGGATCAAATCTATAGCACAGTCACAGTCCCTATGAGGAGGCAGTGCACTGGACTCAGACTCACTGAAGACATCCTGATAATCAGACAAATACTCCGGAACTTCCGAAGGCGTAGAAGAAGCAATAGACACAGGCAGGGAATCCTCATGAATACCACGACAGCCCCAACTTGAGACTGACATAGCCTTCCAGTCCAGGACTGGATTATGGGTCTGTAACCATGGCAGCCCTAAAACGACCAAATCATGCATTTTATGTAAAACCAGGAAACGTATCACCTCGCGGTGTTCAGGAGTCATGCACATGGTAACCTGAGTCCAATACTGCGGTTTATTTGCTGCCAATGGTGTAGCATCAATACCCCTAAGAGGAATAGGATTTTCTAATGGTTCAAGAGTAAATCCACAGCGCTTAGCAAATGAGAGATCCATGAGACTCAGGGCAGCACCTGAATCTACAAACGCCATGACAGGATAAGATGACAGTGAGCAAATCAAAGTTACAGACAGAATAAATTTAGGTTGCAAATTACCAACGGTGACAGGACTAACAACCTTAGCTATACGTTTAGAGCATGCTGAGATAACATGTGTAGAATCACCACAGTAGTAGCACAAGCCATTCCGGCGTCTATGAATTTTCCGCTCATTTCTAGTCAGGATTCTATCACATTGCATTAAATCAGGTGTCTGTTCAGACAACACCATGAGGGAATTTGCGGTTTTTCTATCACATTGCACCGAATTAGGTGTCTGTTCAGACAACACCATGAGGGAATTTGCGGTTTTGCGCTCCCGCAACCGCCGGTCAATTTGAATAGCCAGTGCCATAGTATCATTCAGACCTGTGGGAATGGGAAAACCCACCATAACATTCTTAATGGCTTCAGAAAGGCCATTTCTAAAATTAGCGGCCAGTGCACACTCGTTCCAATGTGTCAGCACGGACCATTTCCGAAATTTTTGGCAATACACTTCAGCCTCGTCCTGCCCCTGAGACATAGACAGCAAGGCCTTTTCTGCCTGAATCTCAAGATTGGGTTCCTCATAAAGTAAACCGAGCGCCAGAAAAAACGCATCAAGATCAGCCAATGCCGGATCTCCTGGTGCCAGCGAAAAAGCCCAATCCTGAGGGTCGCCCCGTAAGAACGAAATAACAATTTTTACTTGCTGAGCAGAATCTCCTGATGAACAGGGTCTCAGGGACAAAAACAATTTACAATTATTCACGAAATTCCTAAACTTAAACCTGTCTCCGGAAAACAGTTCAGGAATCGGTATTTTAGGTTCTGACCTAGGATTTCTGATAACATAGTCTTGTATGCCCTGCACACGAGTAGCCAGCTGGTCCACACTTGTAATCAAGGTCTGGACATTCATGTCTGCAGCAAGCATAGCCACTCTGAGGTAAAGGGGAAGGAGAAAAAAAAAAAAAAACTCAGAATCTTCTTTCTTATAATCCCTCTTCTGCAATGCATTAAACATTTAATACTGGCCTGGCAAACTGTTATGACCCCAATGGCGAGGGTCTCAGAGGAACGTGGAAGTCTGCAGAATACAAAAATCCAGCTCATAGGGCAGTGGTAACTGGGTTGACCATATATCTACTCCTAACGCCAACACTAGAAGTAGCCGGGGATCATTCCTACGTTGATTCTAGATGACACGCGCCAGCCGGAGAATCTAGCTACCCCTAGTAGAGGAAAACAAAGACCTTTCTTGCCTCCAGAGAAGGGGACCCCAAAGCTGGATAGAAGCCCCCCACAAATAATGACGGTGAGGTAAGAGGAAATGACAAACACAGAAATGAACCAGGTTTAGCACAGAGAGGCCCGCTGTTGTGAATTTGGATTCTGGGCTCCCCCGGTGGCCGCTTGTGGAATTGGACTTGTCATCCTCTTTCCTGTTTCACCTGATTCCATCAGTAGTGGGTGTCGCTATTTAAGCTCATTTCTCTGGTGGTTTCTTGCCGGTCAACAATGTTATCTGATGCCTCTCAGTGCTTGTTCCTGCTTCTAGACAACTACTGATAAGTTGGACTTTTGTCCATGTTTTGTTTTGCCTATTTGTTCCAGTTCGCAGCTGAAGTTTTGTTACTGTGTCTGGAAAGCTCTCGTCGATCAGGGATTGCTACTCTGGCGTTATGAGTTAATGCCAGAGTTTAAGGTAATCTCTGGATGGTGTTTTGTTAGTATTTTTCTGCTGGCCATGAAAGTATACTATCTGTCTTCTGCTATCTAGTAAGCGGACCTCAAATTTGCTAAGACTATTTTCCTGCTGCGTTTGTTGTTTCATCTGAACTCACCGTCATTATATGTGGGGGGCTACTGTCTTCTTTGGAATATTTCTCTAGAGGTGAGCCAGGTCTTATATTTCCCTCTGCTAGCTATTTAGGTCTTAGGCCAGAGCTGGGCATCTAGCGATTAATAGGAAATGCTACCTGGCTATTTCTAGTTGCGCGGCAGGCTTAGTTCATGGTCAGTATAGTTCCATCTTCCGAGAGCTTGTCCTTCTATAGGCTTGCTATGATCTCTGCCTGCAGAGATCATGACAGTTTGACCGGCCAATAAAGTGTTAAAGACCCAGGTTGAGAAAGGAGAGTTATAAGAAGTCTGCTGGAATTTTTTTTTTTTTTTTTTTTTCCTCCAGTCTGCCTTGCTGCAGTCTTTTTTCTCTCTCTCCTCCTAATCTCTGTATGCTCTGTGTGCACCTGACAATAATGGATCTCCAGAGTGTAACTGCGGGTTTGAATAATCTCATCACGAAAGTACAAAATTTACAAGATTTTGTAGTACATGCTCCGGTATCTGAGCCGAGAATTCCTTTGCCGGAGTTCTTCACAGGGAATAGAGCTAGCTTCCAGAATTTCCGAAATAATTGTAAGCTTTATTTGTCCCTGAAGTCTCGTTCAGCTGGAGACCCTGCTCAGCAGGTTAGGATTGTGATTTCCTTGCTCAGGGGTGACCCTCAAGATTGGGCCTTCTCATTGCCAGCAGGGGATCCTGCGTTACGCGATGTGGATGCGTTTTTTCTGGCCTTGGGCTTGCTTTATGAGGAACCTCATTTGGAACTTCAGGCAGAAAAAACTTTGATGGCACTATCTCAGGGGCAAGACGAAGCTGAAGTTTTCTGCCAAAAATTCCGTAAATGGTCTGTGCTTACTCAGTGGAATGAGTGCGCCTTGGCGGCAACTTTCAGAGAAGGTCTCTCTGATGCCGTTAAGGATGTTATGGTGGGGTTCCCTTTGCCTGCAGGTCTGAATGAGTCCATGACAATGGCTATTCAGATTGATAGGCGTCTGCGGGAGCGCAAACCGATGCACCATCTGGCGGTGTCTATGGAAAAGACGCCAGAAAGTATGCAGTGTGATAGAATTCTGTCCAGGAGCGAGCGACAGAATTTTAGACGGAAGAATGGATTGTGTTTCTATTGTGGGGATTCTACTCATGTTATATCGGCATGCTCTAGGCGTACAAAGAAGCTTGATAAGTCTGTTTCCATTGGCACCATTCAGTCTAAGTTTATTTTGTCTGTAACCCTGATTTGCTCTTTGTCATCCATTGCCACGGACGCCTATGTTGACTCTGGCGCCGCTCTGAGTCTTATGGATTGGTCCTTTGCCAATCGTTGTGGTTTTGATTTAGAGCCTTTGGAGACTCTTATTCCTCTGAAGGGGATTGACTCCACCCCATTGGCTAATAATAAACCACAATACTGGACACAAGTAACCATGCGTATCAATCCGGATCACCAGGAGATTATTCGTTTCCTGGTGCTGTATAATTTACATGACGATTTGGTACTGGGATTGCCATGGTTGCAGTCTCACAACCCAGTCTTGGACTGGAGAGCTATTTCTGTGTTGAGCTGGGGATGTAAGGGTATTCATGGGGACGTACCTTTGGTTTCTATTTCGTCGTCCATTCCCTCTGAAGTCCCTGAGTTCCTCTCTGATTATCAAGACGTCTTTGACGAACCCAAGCTTGGGTCGTTACCTCCGCACCGTGAGTGCGATTGTGCCATAGATTTGATACCGGGTTGTAAATATCCAAAGGGTCGTTTGTTTAATTTGTCTGTGCCGGAACATGCTGCTATGCGGGAATATATAAAGGAGTCTTTGGAAAAGGGACATATTCGTCCATCTTCTTCTCCCTTGGGAGCTGGGTTTTTCTTTGTCTCAAAAAAAGACGGCTCTTTGAGACCATGTATTGATTATCGGCTTCTGAATAAGATCACTGTTAAGTATCAATACCCATTGCCATTGCTTACTGATTTGTTTGCTCGTATAGAGGGTGCTAAGTGGTTCTCTAAAATTGATCTTCGTGGGGCGTATAATTTGGTGCGGATCAGGCAGGGGGATGAGTGGAAGACCGCATTTAATACGCCCGAGGGCCACTTTGAGTATTTGGTCATGCCTTTTGGTCTTTCTAATGCCCCTTCAGTTTTCCAGTCTTTTATGCATGATATTTTCCGCGATTTTCTGGATAAATTTATGATAATATATCTGGATGATATTCTGATTTTTTCTGATGACTGGGACTCTCATGTCCAGCAGGTCAGGAGAGTTTTTCAGGTTCTGCGGTCTAATTCTTTATGTGTGAAGGGGTCTAAGTGCGTTTTTGGGGTCCAGAAAATTTCCTTTTTGGGGTATATTTTTTCTCCCTCTTCCATTGAGATGGATCCCGTCAAGGTGCAAGCTATTTGTGACTGGACTCAGCCCTCCTCTCTTAAGGGTCTTCAGAGATTTTTGGGCTTTGCCAACTTTTACCGCCGATTTATTGTTGGTTTTTCGGATGTCGTTAAACCACTGACTGATTTGACCAGACAAGGCGCTGATGTTGCTAATTGGTCCCCTCATGCTGTAGAGGCCTTTCAGGAGCTTAAGCGCCGTTTTGCCTCTGCCCCTGTGTTGCGTCAGCCTGATGTGAATCTGCCTTTTCAGGTTGAGGTTGACGCTTCGGAGATCGGTGCTGGGGCAGTGTTGTCGCAGAAAGGTTCCGACTGCTCCGTCATTAGGCCTTGTGCCTTCTTTTCTCGCAAATTTTCGCCCGCAGAGCGGAATTATGATGTTGGGAATCGGGAGCTTTTGGCCATGAAGTGGGCGTTTGAGGAGTGGCGCCATTGGCTCGAGGGGGCTAGGCATCAGGTGGTGGTATTGACTGACCACAAAAATTTGATTTATCTTGAGACTGCCAGACGCCTGAATCCTAGACAGGCGCGCTGGTCTTTATTTTTTTTCTCGCTTTAATTTTGTGGTGTCATACCTACCGGGTTCTAAGAATGTTAAGGCAGATGCCCTTTCTAGGAGTTTCGACCCGGACTCTCCTGGTAATTCTGAACCCACAGGTATCCTTAGGGAGGGAGTAATTTTGTCGGCCGTTTCTCCTGATCTGCGGCGGTCCTTGCAAGAGTTTCAGGCGGATAGACCGGATCGTTGTCCGCCTGATAGACTGTTTGTTCCGGATGATTGGACCAGCAGAGTCATCTCTGAGGTACATTCTTCTGCATTGGCAGGTCATCCCGGAATTTTTGGTACCAGGGATTTGGTGGCAAGATCCTTCTGGTGGCCTTCTCTGTCACGAGATGTGCGAGTCTTTGTGCAGTCATGTGACGTTTGTGCTCGGGCCAAGTCTTGTAGTTCTCGGGCTAGCGGACTGCTGTTGCCCTTGCCTATTCCTAAGAGGCCTTGGACACACATCTCGATGGATTTTATTTCAGATCTGCCTGTTTCCCAGAAGATGTCTGTCATCTGGGTGGTCTGTGACCGTTTCTCTAAAATGGTCCATTTGGTTCCTCTGCCCAAGTTGCCTTCTTCTTCTGAGTTGGTTCCTCTGTTTTTTCAGAATGTTGTCCGATTGCACGGTATTCCTGAGAATATTGTTTCTGACAGAGGTACCCAATTTGTGTCTAGATTTTGGCGGGCATTCTGTGCTAGGATGGGCATAGATTTGTCTTTTTCATCTGCTTTTCACCCTCAGACTAATGGCCAGACCGAGCGGACTAATCAGACCCTTGAGACATATCTGAGGTGTTTTGTCTCTGCTGACCAGGATGATTGGGTTGCTTTTTTGCCATTGGCAGAGTTCGCCCTCAATAATCGGGCCAGTTCTTCCACCTTGGTGTCCCCGTTTTTCTGTAATTCGGGGTTTCACCCTCGATTTTCCTCCGGTCAGGTGGAATCCTCGGATTGTCCTGGAGTGGATGCGGTGGTGGAGAGATTGCATCACATCTGGGGGCAGGTTATGGACAATTTGAAGTTGTCACAGGAGAAGACTCAGCGTTTTGCCAACCGTCATCGTCGTGTTGGTTCTCGGCTTTGTGTTGGAGATTTAGTGTGGCTGTCTTCTCGTTTTGTCCCTATGAGGGTCTCTTCTCCTAAGTTTAAACCTCGGTTCATCGGCCCTTATAGAATATTGGAGATTCTTAATCCTGTTTCTTTCCGTTTGGACCTCCCTGCGTCCTTTTCCATTCATAACGTTTTTCATCGGTCGTTATTGCGCAGGTATGAGGTACCTGTTGTACCTTCTGTTGAGCCTCCTGCTCCGGTGTTGGTTGAGGGTGAGTTGGAGTACGTTGTGGAGAAAATTTTGGACTCTCGTGTTTCCAGACGGAAACTCCAGTATCTGGTCAACTGGAAGGGTTACGGCCAGGAGGATAATTCTTGGGTCAATGCATCTGATGTTCATGCTTCTGATCTTGTTCGTGCCTTCCATAGGGCTCATCCTGGTCGCCCTGGTGGATCTGGTGAGGGTTCGGTGCCCCCTCCTTGAGGGGGGGGTACTGTTGTGAATTTGGATTCTGGGCTCCCCCGGTGGCCGCTTGTGGAATTGGACTTGTCATCCTCTTTCCTGTTTCACCTGATTCCATCAGTAGTGGGTGTCGCTATTTAAGCTCATTTCTCTGGTGGTTTCTTGCCGGTCAACAATGTTATCTGATGCCTCTCAGTGCTTGTTCCTGCTTCTAGACAACTACTGATAAGTTGGACTTTTGTCCATGTTTTGTTTTGCCTATTTGTTCCAGTTCGCAGCTGAAGTTTTGTTACTGTGTCTGGAAAGCTCTCGTCGATCAGGGATTGCTACTCTGGCGTTATGAGTTAATGCCAGAGTTTAAGGTAATCTCTGGATGGTGTTTTGTTAGTATTTTTCTGCTGGCCATGAAAGTATACTATCTGTCTTCTGCTATCTAGTAAGCGGACCTCAAATTTGCTAAGACTATTTTCCTGCTGCGTTTGTTGTTTCATCTGAACTCACCGTCATTATATGTGGGGGGCTACTGTCTTCTTTGGAATATTTCTCTAGAGGTGAGCCAGGTCTTATATTTCCCTCTGCTAGCTATTTAGGTCTTAGGCCAGAGCTGGGCATCTAGCGATTAATAGGAAATGCTACCTGGCTATTTCTAGTTGCGCGGCAGGCTTAGTTCATGGTCAGTATAGTTCCATCTTCCGAGAGCTTGTCCTTCTATAGGCTTGCTATGATCTCTGCCTGCAGAGATCATGACAGCCCGCTTACTGATAGCAGAATAAAGAAAGGTAACTTATATGGTCAACAAAAACCCTATCAAAATCCACACTGGAAATTCAAGAACCCCCGAACCGTCTAACGGTCCGGGGGGAGAACACCAGCCCCCTAGAGCTTCCAGCAAAGGTCAGGATATAGATTTGGAACAAGCTGGACAAAAATACAAAACCAAAACAAATAGCAAAAAGCAAAAGGCAGACTTAGCTGATATAACTGGAACCAGGATCAGTAGACAAGAGCACAGCAGACTAGCTCTGATAACTACGTTGCCAGGCATAGAACTGAAGGTCCAGGGAGCTTATAAAGCAACACCCCTAACTAACGACCCAGGTGCGGATAAAAGGAATGACAGAAAAACCAGAGTCAAAAAACTAGTAACCACTAGAGGGAGCAAAAAGCAAATTCACAACATGCCGCTGTTGGTTGGCCTAGCTCTTCAGTGTGTTTTTCTAACTCCGCCGCGTGTCTGTTGCGCACATGTTTCCACATGTTGGAGGTATTGAGGTTGCTGACATTTCGACCTCTTTTGACTTTGTGATGACACACCTTGCATTTGACATAGCAAATATCATCTGCAACTGTGTCAAAAAAGGGCCAGACACTGCAAGTCTTGGGAGCGCCCTTTTTGGCTTTTGGAACAGACATGCTCCTAACGGGTGCCAAAGTGGAGGCTACAGGCTGCGCAGTCTTCCCCCTCCCTCTACCTCTTTGGCCCGTTCTAGGAATCTCTTCCTCGGAGCTGCTCCCACCACCTTCCTGTCCCTCACGCCACGATGGGTCAAGGACCTCATCATCTACACTACCCTCTGCCACCAACTGCTCCTCCTGGGTAGTCTCAGCAGCAGAGCACGCACCAGAAAGTGGCACCTGAGTGTCATCATCAGCGGATGCGGCCTGCGATGTGGTGACCGGAGGCACTGGCCCACCCGCCTCTTCAGACTCAGAGAGAAAAAGCTGTTGGGCATCACTGCACCCTGCCTCTTCTTCCATTTCTCCAATGCTGCTTGGCTGGCCCCCTGTTTCCAAGCCAAGAGATTCAGAGAACAGAAGTAGAGACGGCTCCTGTCCTGGGCTCTCTGTCTGCCTGGGCAATTTGGCAGGTGGTGAAGAGACAGATGGCTGCTCTCCAGTGCTCTGTGTCTGAGAGGGAGGGCACTAATTGAAGTCGATGCGTTAGCTGCCATCCATCCGACAACGGCTTCAATTTGGTCTTCACGCAGCAGCGGTGTACGGCGCTCTGCGACAAAGCTGCGCATGAAGGACTGTTCCCTGGTGAAACTGGGTGCTGAGGAGTCACCGGTGCCCGCAGCAGGCACAGAATCCCCACGTCCTCTCCCTGCTCCGCGCCCACGCCCACGTGCCTTACTCCCTGCCTTCTTCATCTTGGTTGACTGATAAAGATAAGCAGAAAAGTACTAATGGCTTTGTGTGCTTATTCCTGAACAGCTCCGAGTCCTAACAGGTATAGGAAACACTAATTTTCTAAAGTGTGGACTAGACTTTAATATGAGCTAATGTGGCCTACACAAATGTAAAGTGGTGTGTTTGGTGAACTTTATTATTTATTTATTTTTTGGGGGCTGAACTGACAACAGAGAGAGCTGCAGTCACACGGAGACCGTGCAGACAGCCGTAAACGGCGCTGCAAGGCCCAAAAAACCTCCTCTACTTTATCCTATGTAGTGTTTTTCCACAAGTTAGCTGGATACGGGTGGAAAGACACTAATAGGAATTTTTTGAAAAAATGTGCAGCAGCCTGCACTACTTAAAACAAAAGGAAAATTGATTTTACGGTATGACGCAGTGAAGAACCCTGAGCTGGATACAACCAGGCTATGGCTGCTCACAGACTACAGGGCGAGCTGCAGTCACACGGAGACCGTGCAGACAGCCGTAAACGGCGCTGCAAGGCCCAAAAAACCTCCTCTACTTTATCCTATGTAGTGTTTTTCCACAAGTTAGCTGGATACGGGTGGAAAGACACTAATAGGAAATTTTTGAAAAAATGTGCAGCAGCCTGCACTACTTAAAACAAAAGGAAAATTGATTTGACGGTATGACGCAGTGAAGAACCCTGAGCTGGATACAACCAGGCTATGGCTGCTCACAGACTACAGGGCGAGCTGCAGTCACACGGAGACCGTGCAGACAGCCGTAAACGGCGCTGCAAGGCCCAAAAAACCTCCTCTACTTTATCCTATGTAGTGTTTTTCCACAAGTTAGCTGGATACGGGTGGAAAGACACTAATAGGAATTATTACAAAAAATGAGCAGCAGACTACACTACTTGAAAAAAAAAAAAAAAAAAAAAAGAACAGTATGAGGCAATGAACCACCCTCCCTGAACTGAATACAACCAGCTATGGATGGCCTATGGCTGCACACAGACTAGAGAGTGGGCTGCACTCACACACACACACACAGAGACCTTGCAGATCGCTGTGAAAACAGCGCTGCAAGGCAAAAGCAAGGTGATTAGTAGGTGAACACAGCGGTTGCTAAATTAGCCTTGGAAAAGCACAAAGAAGCAAATCGCTATCTCTAAACTGGCCCTCAGTCAGCAAACAGCGTCCTGTCACTAACTGAATTCACAGCAGAGTGAGCGAAAAATGGCACCAGCGACTTTTAAACTGCATCATGACATCATTTCAGCAGCCAATCACAGCCTTGCCAGTAGTTTCATGCCCTCCATGCTGAACAGGATGTGCCCACACTTGGAATCATTCTCATTGGCTGATTTCGTGCAAATTTGTGCAGTTTGAATCCTGGGAACTTCCGATTCCGGTATCCGATACGCGGCAAGTATCGGATCTTGGTATCGGAATTCCGATACCGCTAAGTATCGGCCGATACCCGATACTTGCGGTATCGGAATGCTCAACACTAGTCTTGAGCATCCTCCTCACTCTCTCCATCTTGACCTGTATCAGACACATCTGGACATTCTTCCACATCATCTTCTGAAGCAATGTCACTTTCTTCCCCTAAATCTTCTTGCTGTAAGGGGTCTGTCTCATCATCAAGAAGAATATTTTGCACTCACTCAACATGAAGGGCATTGGACCAGTCAAATATTCTCCTCGCAATTTCAGAAGAAAAGCTGAAGCAAGAGGGAGAATATGTGTTAGGGCGCAATGTGCCTGAGAAGCACAATCTTATTTCTAACAAAACCTTTTATGACAAATCCACAAATTTAGCACTAGCTATTCATAAAACAAGCTAAAAAAACAATTGGGATGAATAAAAACAGCAAATTCTAATCGTCAAATGTGTGACGCGTTCAGGGGCAATGAGCCGGAGAAGCCAAAACACTGATATCTGATCTCCTGCAGCTCTGCAGCACAAGAGGCTTCGCAGGTTTCACACAGCCTTTAAAGTTAGGAAGGTCCTGGGAGGATGGTGTTTCCCAGCCAAACCACTGAAAATAGAGAAATGAAACTAAGTGAGCTGCGCCTGTCAGATCAGTTGCCCCTGACGGAGGGTTAAGAAGATTAATGCCGCCTGATGCACCAGTAAAAATAGGCTCTGAAACTTAAGAGTCCCTCCTTCATACATGAAACAAGATGGGTCTGCTTATGTGTCACACACCACATGGCCAGCTAGGGTTCTTAAATGTTACAATGACATTTCCCAGTGAATGCATTTGTAGTGGTTTAAAGCAATGTTAAAGTTGAAAAACGCTTCAAAAACGCTGCGTCTGAACTAAGCCTAAGTGAGGGAGGAAGTTTTCAGTCTGGGGTTAAATATTTGGCCTTACAGGCAAGTCATTAACCTGCAAAGGATGTACCTTGACATATTTCCTAGCAAAACCCGATTTGGTTTTGTTTTCATGTGTTTTTTGTGGCACCGGGATAAATGGCATTGGTGGAAAAAAATGATTACAGCTGTGAACTAGGAGTCAGGAATGTTTCCAGGGGCGATCCCCATGATGTCCCTGTGTCATTCATTTGAGCAGTGTTTCCATCATTTTCAGACGTTTTTAGACCTTAAAAAGACCCCTGGGGCATCACGGTAAAAATACTCAGGTCTCCTATAGACTTATATTGGGCTCGTTGTTCTGGCCAAGTACCCGAGTATTCCAATCTGCTCGACCTGAGCAACGAGCACCCAAGCATTTTAGTGCTCGCCCATCACTAGTAATATCAGATTAGAAGTAAGACATAAAAGTAACAATTACAGATGGAGCTGATAAATATGGAGAATGTTTGTGCTGATGTTAGAAAACTAAATTTTTCATAGACCTTTGTTAAAATAACACTGTAGTTTTGCCGACACACCGAATCACATATGTGACGACGTGCGATTATGGTCTAAAACACACACTAATTTCTGCTATATTTAATGATAATCAGAGATAAGCAGTTTAGAGGTGTTACGTACTGTTCCAACAGTTATGAAATCTTGTATGTTTCACGGAAGAAACGAGTAGCGTGACCTCTCCTCACTCCCTGCAGCGTGTAAAAACATGAAAATTAATCGAAGAAGTGTTAAAAAGCAAATAAGTTTGTGAACCTGAACATCTGCTGCAGAGAAAGTTTAATAAAAGTTAATTCACTTACACATTGCTCTCCCTGAGCTGCGAAAACCGAGCAGAATGGAAAATGCCGAGCAATAGACTTCAATATCTACTGATTACCTGCAAACAGAACGACAACATTACAGGAAATCCTGGGAAGTAAGAATGCAGGTTTACTTTCCTCCGGAGCAGACGATGCTTCCATCATGTCAGTCCCAAGATCCAAAACTCAAAAATATACATATAATAAAAGCAAATTGTATCAGATATATCTGTCAGAACCAGTGAGGCGCAAACTGGAGGAACATTAAAAGTGCAGGAAAAGTTTGTGTTTTGGATCGTGTTACTTTGTTTCTGCTTGCAAAATATTTAATAGAAAGAGATCAACTGTCTTATATCTGTAGTCATTGTAAACTGTACACTAACTGCACAAGCAGAATAGTGAGTGCAGCTCTGCAGTATAATACAGGATGTAACTCAGGATCAGTAATGTAATGTATATACACAGTGACTGCACCAGCAGAATAGTGAGTGCAGCTCTGGGGTATAATACAGGATGTAACTAGGATCAGTAATGCAATGTATGTACACAGTGACTGCACCAGCAGAATAGTGAGTGCAGCTCTGGGGTATAATACAGGATGTAACTCAGGATCAGTAATGTAATGTATGTACACAGTGACTGCACCAGCAGAATAGTGAGTGCAGCTCTGAAGTAAAATACAGGATGTAACTCAGGATCAGTTATGTGATGTATGTACACAGTGACTGCACAAGCAGAATAGTGAGTGCAGCTCTGCTCAGCTGCTGCTCACTGTGCTGATTGTGGGTGCGGTCGCTGCTGAACCTGCAGTGTGCTCCTGAGCTCCTGAGAACCACCACCTCTCCACCCGGGGACCTGCTCTCTCTCTTACCCAGGGAGGGAGTGGGTTTCCTGGGATGAGTGAAGGAGCCAAGTCCCAGGCTTCTGCTTCCCGGACCAGGCTGGCGGGGGGCAGAAAGAACCAGCAACCAGCCTGCACATCAGAAGATTCGGGGGTGAGACGCTCCACCAGGAGTCGCAGCAATGTGGCTCCTACTCCCCCCAGGTCTGCAGAGACCCAGAGAAGCCGCAAGGCTTCCATGGAGGAGAAGCTTGCTAGCGTGCAGGATGACGGCCCTTCCGGAGGAAAGCTGAGTGCTCACGGAGGTGAGGCCGACCTCACTGAGGAGGGTTGGGCGCTGCAGAGACCCCGGGAGTCTGTGTCCACCTATGCCTCCCGGGTCATGAGCCACCTTCGTGAGTATGAAGAAGCAAGCAAGAGATTGAAAAGGCTCCGGGAGGAGCTGCGCTGCACAAGCGCAAAAGCTGCAGGCGCCTCCAGACCCAGGAAGACGCAATTCCAGGCTGAGGTAAAGAGGCTGAAGCTGGAAATTAATGACCTGGAGGTAAGAAAAGCCTTTATCCAAGAAAAAAGTGGACCATTTAAAGAAAAATTGCAAAATGAAGACCGATTTAGAGAAATGGCTGATAACAGAGAGCAAAGGCAGATAGGGCTGCAGCCTGGGAGCCAGGTGGATGATGATGATGATGATGATGATGATGATGATGATGATAAGAAGGAGGATGACCAGCAGAAAGCCCCACCTGGCAGCCTGCTTAGTCACTCACAGGCCACGTGCAGCGAGCTCCCTGCTGGACAGGCGACAATGACATCTCGTCGCAGTTCTGCTGGCTCTGGGGAGGACAGTGACATCGGCCAGGGAGGGGCACTAATGGCAGAGATCAAGCTCCTGGAGTCCCCAGTGTGCCTTCAGAACTTCCATCTTGGTGATGATTTGCCAGAGGAGGCACCTGGGGGCCAGAAAAAAAAGGTGAAGAAGATCAAACCTAAGCTGCAGGAAGCGGTAAGCTATGTATATGCCCCCCTCCCTGTATCCCCTGAGTCGGCTGCAGGGTCAGCTCGCTGTATAAGCCCCGTTGCCCAGCCCGGGTTCTGCTGTGGATCCGGTGCAAAGGCGCGGGGAGATTACAAAGCACGGTAGTGAGGCGCAGAGCTCCGTTTCTGCTTGTAGTAGCAGGGACGTAGCAGCAGGTGCATCAGCCGAGAGGCTGGACAGTGAGGGCGGCTCGGCGGCGGGTGAAAAATCAGGCCACGATACTGTGGTGCGCTCCTCAGTGGGAGGGGGGAGCAGCCCGGTGTCAGGGGCAGCTCCGGTAGCCTCGGTGCCCCTGAATGCTGTTGCCGCTGATCACTTAGTTGAGAAGCGGCGGCAGTGTGAGGGGGTTACCGGGGCTGGGCGTTCCGGTCCTCCCACCAAAGTCCTGTTCTGTGTTGGCGCCGCTGGTCAACAAGATCCTGATGCTAAGGATCAGCGGTGCCTCACAGCAGCGAAAGATCAGCGGCGCCTGGTAGCAACCATGAAGCAGCGGAAAATATCAACTGATGATGCGGAGGGCACACATAAAACCAGGGGTGAGGTCACCTCCAGTTCTGTGGAGGAGACTCAGCCCCTTGTGCCTGATGATGCGGAGGCCAAAATGTCACCCCCTGTTGTCACTGGTCCAGCAGGAGTGAATGTGGTGGTGGGTATGGATGAGGAAAACTCTTTGTCTAGTGGTGTGGTTGCTGGTTTGGTGGAGGGTGAGGAGGTTATGGAGGTGGGTAATGGTGATACTGTTGGTGTGGATGTGGTCACTGGTCCGGTTGCCCCCCCGGTGGTGGCAGCACCTGTCAGGAGTTATGCCGCTGTCACCTCCGGGGGAAATAGGGCGTCCTCCTCGTCTCTGGGCTCTGGGGACGGCATGTTGCAACGGCGTCTCCTGGAGGCTCTAAAGAAGGGAGAGAGATCACTAATGGTAGAGGGTCGAGAGGTTGATCTATCCTTCTGGATAGAGAGGCATGGCCTCGGGGCCTTCCTAGAGCAAAGAGGGGGGGATACAGTGTGGTCCCTCCCAACAGCCGGGCCGGGTAGTGTGCGTAGGAATGTGGTCCGTCTTCGGTGGAGGGGCAGTGATGCGTGTCCTCCAAGGTCGAAGGTTGTGGAGCTCCTGCTGAGGATGGGCTTCAAGGCGATTGACATCTACGCCTTGATACATCCCTATTCCACACCTGAGTTTGATGTCAGCTTTGTTCGGCCGGAGGGGCTTGAACTTTTCTGGTCGAACTATGAGTTGGCAAAAAATGAGCCCAGCTGGCGAGACTTTGCCGTTCAGGCGGTGTCTCGCCAAAATCAAGTCAAGAAAGTGACCGTGATGACATGTAACGAGTCGCTTTCTTGTTATGACATCATGACGTGGCTTGGCCGGTATGGAGAGGTAGTGGAGATGCCAAAGAAAAACCGTGACGAGTTTGGTATCTGGTCAGGGGCCTGGATGTTTATGGCAAAACTTAAGCGTTCAGGTGGTACGGTTGCCCACATACCATCATCTGCCTTCCTGGGTAGGGATCGTATCCTGGTCTTCTACCAGGGGCAACCGAAGCTCTGTCACAAGTGCGGCGACCCCACACACTTCAGCGCAAACTGCACTGTGCAGAAGTGTGCATTGTGTGGGGATGTCGGCCATCTTGCTGCATCTTGTGTGGAGATTAGGTGCCACCTGTGTGGTGAGTTAGGTCACCCATTCAGCCGTTGTCCTCGCTCCTTCGCTAACGCAGTCGTGACCCCGGTGGGAGAAAGCCGTGAGGCTGATTCTGCTGGGGAAGGGACTAGCAAGGGTGAGGGAGCTGAGGGGCCAAGGAAGAAAAGCAATAAAAAGACGCCTGCCCAGCTAAGGCGTCTAGACAAGCGCAGACAGGATAGGGAGCTGGGCGAGCCTCGAGCTACTGGGGCGGCCCCTGTCCTGGATGCCAGTCTTGCTGCTGAGGCCCCAAGGGATGATGAGTTGGATGAGGAGGTCAGGAAGATCCACAGGAAGGAGAGTGCCACTGCCTCAGAGTCCTCCCATTATGAAAGTATGGATGAGGATAATAGGCAGTGGCTAGAGGACAAGCGTAAGCTCGGCACCAAAAAGAAGAGAAAGAAGGGAGATAAAAAATCTTCTCTCACTCTGACCAAGGTACCTAAGGAAGGAAAAACCGACTCCCCTCTGGTTGGTCTTTCTAACCGGTTCCAAGCCCTTGAAAACATCTCTTCCTCTGAGGAGGAAGCTGAGGGTGAGGTTCTGGCTTCGGCGGGGCTCACAGGGGGCGCCGAGTCTCCTCCTTCTGGGAACGTAAGATCCTTGGAGGGAGGGACTGGCCCAGAGTCCGGAGACGAGGACGAAAAAAATAAAAAACGCGTGGAAATGGATACCTCCATGTCATTAAAGAGGGGGAAGGATTCCTCCTCTGAGGCAGAGGATAAGGGGAGTGGGAAAAAGAAAGCCATCTAACTCAATCACCAATGATGGCGGAACCCACTCCGTTGACGCTGGCGTCCATTAATGTCGCCAGCATAAAGTCAAATACAGCTAGATTTGCGGCCTTTGATTTTCTCAGCCGGGTTGAAGCTGACATTTTCTTTTTGCAAGAGACCAGGCTGCCAAACATGGCAGATGTGTTTAAAGCTAAGAGGGAGTGGAGACTCGGGCCCTCCTATTGGTCTCTTGCGGCCGAGCCGTATAGCGGAGTGGCGGTCCTTTTTACCGCACCGGTGGAATGCCGACGGGTTATTGAGTTAGAAATGGGGAGGTGCCTGATCTTAGATGTCCTCATGAAGGGACAAGAGCTCCGGCTCATTAACATCTATGGTCCCCAATCTAAGTGGGACCGGAAGTGTCTCTTTATGAGGATCAAGCCCTACCTTTTTACAAGTCGGCAGGTTGTCTTTGGAGGGGACTTCAATGCTGTCACGAGGCCCCGAGATAGAGGAGGTTCCAGAGACAAGCTGACTTATGATAGCGTCGCCCTTAATAGTATAGCTAGTGAGGCTCGCCTGGTGGATGTCCACATTCGGCACACCCTAGGCTACGAGGGGTTCACCTATCATAGAGGTAACTGTAGGTCCAGAATAGATAGGTTTTATTTAAAGGAGGAAGCTGTCTCTTCAGCAGTGTCTGTTGTTGAGGTGGAGTTCTCCGACCACTGTTTAATTTTGTTTTCTCTGAATGTTACAGAGACCCTCCGGATGGGAAGAGGCTTTTGGAGGCTCAATTCGTCTCTCTTGGAAGAAGCGGAGATAAGACAGTCCTTTGAGGATTTTCTTCAGAGCCAGGTACCCTTACTGGATCTTTGTAGTAGTAGGTCAGAGTGGTGGGAGATGTTCAAGGAAAGGGTGGCGAGATTCTTCCGCCAGCTCTCGAGCCTCAGGAGTCTGAGCAGGTACCGCCTGTATCAGGGTCTGAGGAGGAAACTCGAGCATCTTGTCTCAACTGGAGGTAGCCGCGAGGAGATCTCCAGAGTGAAATCTTTGCTTATGAGGTGTCAGTACGATAGACACGCATCTTTGGTTTTTGAGAGGGATTACGGGAAGTACCGCTCGCCCGACCCTTACAGAAACTGCAAGATGTCAGTGAATAGTAAAGTGGTTACAGGACTGGTCGACACTACGGGGTCCCTGAGGCGATCCAGATCAGGGATCCTGGAGGTTGTCAGATCCTTCTACTCGCACCTCTTGGGGAAGAGGGATCTTGATTGGGATGAGATGTCGGCTTTCCTGGCAGAAGCCATCCCCGAACCAGGGGTAGACCCCTCTCTTGACGTTTTGACAGAAATGATCAGGGAAGAGGAAGTTCAGTTGGCGATTGAAGGGCTTGCCCCCAAAAAATTGCCTGGTCCAGATGGCTTAACATCTGAATTCTATAAGACCTTTAAGGACGTTTTGGTTCCCCTCTTGACTGAGGTATTCAATGAGTGTCTTTCGTCGGGCACTCTGCCGAAGTCAATGAGGAGGTCTGCTCTGATCATCTTGTCAAAGGGTAAGGACCCGTCTTGCATTGAGAATTGGCGTCCCATAGCGCTTCTCAATGCAGACAGGAAGGTTCTGGCAAAGGTGCTGTTTAATCGGCTGGTGAAATTTGCACCCAGACTCCTTTCGGGGGCCCAGCATTGCTCTGTTCCAGGCCGCAGCACATTTAGTGCTGTGCTCTGTGTCCGAGAGGCAGTGGAGCAGGGTAGGGCTGGTCACTGGAAGGGGTACATGCTGTCACTGGACCAGGCAAAAGCGTTTGATCGGGTTAATCACGAGTACCTCTGGTCCGTCCTTCTGAGATATGGCCTGCCGGGGGGGTTTGTTGATTGGCTTAAGACCTTGTACAGTGGGGCAGAGAGTTTCCCGCTTGTGAATGGTTGGATTGGTAGCTCTTTTGAGGTTGGGTCCGGTGTTCGCCAGGGTTGTCCCTTGAGCCCGCTGCTGTACGTGTTTGCGATTGACCCTCTTCTTAGAAGGGTGGAGCGTGGACCGTTGGCCGGGATCGGGATGGATCAGGCAGCACCGGAAGCCACTCTGAGGGTGGTGGCGTATGCCGATGATGTCACTGTGTTTGCTTCCTCTCACGAGGAGGCAGGGTGGCTGATGTCAGAGGTAGATCGCTACTCGGAGGAAAGGGTAAACCTGAGCAAAACTTACCTGCTCCCTTTACTGATTTATCTGGGCAGTGTGTGCATCTTGCCGGAATCTCTCTGGACTCGGGTCTACAGTTTGATCTTCCAACTGTTATGGGGGAATAGACTGAACCTGGTCAAGAGGGAGGTTACTTACCGTACGAGGAGACTAGGAGGGTTGGGTATGGTCAACCCTGTGGTATTCCTTGTGGATACCTTCATTAAGATCAATATCGCAAACCTCTGGAAAGAGAGGGCTCCTCCGTGGGTATTCTCCTGTAGGGGATGGTTTCAGCCTTTCTTCCAGGAATGGGAGACAGGAGGGCAAGTGAAGGATCTTCGCACACCGCATGGACATCTTCCGGCTTACGCTACCTTGGTTCTGAAGGTAATTCGTCGGTGGGGTCTGGGAATGTGGGAGATCAGGACTCTGCCAAGGAAACTACTTGACAGTAGGGTTCTGTTGACCCATTTCCAGAGGCCTCTGGCGCTCAGGGACTGCCCAAGTCGGGATCTTGGGGTGGGTTTGCATCTTTTGAATTCTATCAGGATCCCCTCGAAGTTTTGGGACTTGGCTTGGCGCTGCTTCCATGGGAAACTGTGTGTGAGGGACAATCTGAAGTGTAGGAGCTCTGAGGACAGGAATTGTCCTCGGGAGCATTGTGGTACCTTGCTGGAAAGCATGGACCACTTCCTGCTTCATTGTCTCTTCAACACAGAGGTTTACAACAGGGTGGGCGCCTTCATTGGCTGGTCTCGGCTGGCCGGTCTCTCCTATGCGGAATGGGCCTATGGAGCATTCGGAGACCTGGGTGGTCGGGACCGCTGCACCTTATTTCTAGTTAGCGCAGTGGTTAGGTATCACACGTGGAACGCACGGTGCTTAGTATCGACGCAACGAAAAATCCTCCCAGTGGACGATGTGTTTAGGACCATACTCGGTGACCTGGTGAAGGTGCGCTCTCTGGAGTATGGGAGACTGGGCGCACTGAGGGCCGCGCTCCTCTGGAGGGGCTTTTCCTTTAGTGTGCCCTAGTCTGGTCATCTCCTTTCCTGGTGGTGGGCTGCTGCTGAAACTGTAGATTTTTGTTTTGTTTGATCATTATACAGTGATGTAGGGCTGCAGGCGCCGAACTTGGGCTTCGTGTTTTGTAATTATTGTGGTGTGTGCTGCTGTATACAGGTCCTTCTCAAAAAATTAGCATATAGTGTTAAATTTCATTATTTACCATAATGTAATGATTACAATTAAACTTTCATATATTATAGATTCATTATCCACCAACTGAAATTTGTCAGGTCTTTTATTGTTTTAATACTGATGATTTTGGCATACAACTCCTGATAACCCAAAAAACCTGTCTCAATAAATTAGCATATTTCACCCGTCCAGTCAAATAAAAGTGTTTTTTAATAACAAACAAAAAAAACATCAAATAATAATGTTCAGTTATGAACTCAATACTTGGTCGGGAATCCTTTGGCAGAAATGACTGCTTCAATGCGGCGTGGCATGGAGGCAATCAGCCTGTGACACTGCTGAGATGTTATGGAGGCCCAGGATGCTTCAATAGCGGTCTTAAGCTCATCCAGAGTGTTGGGTCTTGCGTCTCTCAACTTTCTCTTCACAATATCCCACAGATTCTCTATGGGGTTCAGGTCAGGAGAGTTGGCAGGCCAATTGAGCACAGTAATACCATGGTCAGTAAACCATTTACCAGTGGTTTTGGCACTGTGAGCAGGTGCCAGGTCGTGCTGAAAAATGAAATCTTCATCTCCATAAAGCATTTCAGCCGATGGAAGCATGAAGTGCTCCAAAATCTCCTGATAGCTAGCTGCATTGACCCTGCCCTTGATGAAACACAGTGGACCAACACCAGCAGCTGACATGGCACCCCACACCATCACTGACTGTGGGTACTTGACACTGGACTTCAGGCATTTTGGCATTTCCTTCTCCCCAGTCTTCCTCCAGACTCTGGCACCTTGATTTCCGAATGACATGCAAAATTTGCTTTCATCAGAAAAAAGTACTTGGGACCACTTAGCAACAGTCCAGTGCTGCTTCTCTGTAGCCCAGGTCAGGCGCTTCTGCCGCTGTTTATGGTTCAAAAGTGGCTTTACCTGGGGAATGCGGCACCTGTAGCCCATTTCCTGCACACGCCTGTGCACGGTGGCTCTGGATGTTTCCACACCAGACTCAGTCCACTGCTTCCTCAGGTTCCCCAAGGTCTGGAATCGGTCCTTCTCCACAATCTTCCTCAGGGTCCGGTCACAGACTTACCATTGAGGTGCCTTGATACAGCACTCTGGGAACAGCCTATTTGTTGAGAAATTTCTTTCTGGGTCTTACCCTCTTGCTTGAGGGTGTCAATGATGGCCTTCTTGACATCTGTCAGGTCGCTAGTCTTACCCATGATGGGGGTTTTGAGTAATGAACCAGGCAGGGAGTTTTTAAAAGCCTCAGGTATCTTTTGCATGTGTTTAGAGTTAATTAGTTGATTCAGAAGATTAGGGTAATAGGTCGTTTAGAGAACCTTTTCTTGATATGCTAATTTATTGAGACAGGTTTTTTGGGTTATCAGGAGTTGTATGCCAAAATCATCAGTATTAAAACAATAAAAGACCTGACAAATTTCAGTTGGTGGATAATGAATCTATAATATATGAAAGTTTAATTGTAATCATTACATTATGGTAAATAATGAAATTTAACACTATATGCTAATTTTTTGAGAAGGACCTGTATATTGTATATATTGTATATATTGTATATAGGGATATAGAATTGGGTGTAGGTATTAGGTTGGGTGGTGGGAAAAGGGGGGAGGTGGGATTATCTTGTGGGACTATGGGACACTGGGTTGTTTGGGGGAAAAACTGGCACTGCCTGATCTGGCCTATGGACGTTGGACATAAACTGAGGCATGAGACGCAGGACCAGCTCTCAGGTCAGTGTGGGGGGTTGGGAATGGAGGATAGCTTGTAGTATTGTATATATTTGTTTAATTTGTAGTTATTTTATTTAAAACTAAAAAAAAAAAAAAAAAAAAAAAAGTTCATGTATATAGTCTTTGTTTTCCATTGTTTATTTTATTTGTTATTTTGTTTGGTGACCGAACCTGAAGGTCAAAGTAGTTATTCTGTATATACTGTATAATATGTGTGAGAGGAGAGAATGAGCGGCTGGACCAGTGTTCAGTATACTGATTATTTTCTGGCTAATATTTTTGTTATGTTTTCTGCTATTATTGTTATGTTTTTCATTTTTATAATAAAAGATCTACAGGATGTAACTCAGGATTAGTAATGTAATGTATGTACACAGTGACTGCGCTAGCAAAATAGTGAGTGCAGCTCTGGAGTATAATACAGGATGTAACTCAAGATCAGTAATGTAATGTATGTACACAGTGACTGCACCAGCAGAATAGTGAGTGCAGCTCTGGGGTATAATACAGGATGTAACTCAGGATCAGTAATGTAATGTATGTATGGAGCGCCCCCACACCGCCGCAGGGCCTAGGGGTACCCGGAGCCGGGCCTCTGGGTCTCAGTCCTGGGGTTGTCACGGTGGCTAGACCCGGTCCGTGGCCCTGTCCGTCAGTGGGGGACGTCCGGTGAAATAAGTGGTGCTAATGGTGGTGTAGCGGTGCAGTTGTGGGGTGCAGGTCGGGGTAAATAACGAGGACACCAGGTTGCAGTCTCTTTACCTCTTTACTGGAGATCTCTGAGTCCTCAGTCCAGAATACGGTTCACCAGGCTGCGCAAGTCCAGCCGGTCCAATGGCACCTCCAGAGTCCTCCTCTCAGGTGGAAATCTGTGCCTTCCTTCTAGCGCTATGTGTTGTAGTCCTTCCCTGCTGTGCTCACGGAAAGTAACCCCACAACGGTTGTGTCTGTTTCTTAAGTTCCCTCACAACTCGATTTGATGTTCCTCTGTAATCCACCCCTCCCTGTATTCAGGTTGGAATGGCACCCGTTTGTCAGGTAGGCCTGGAGTTCTTCCGGGACCCTAGAGACGCCCCTCTCCCGCAATTGCCCCCCAAGACTTCATAGGTGATATGTGGTAGACAGCCCGCCTGAGACCGACTGTCCTGCCGCTGTTTGGAGTATGGCTTGAAGCTGTATTCTAATCCACTCCCTCAGCGTTCCAGCCACCGGTATTGCGCCTCAGCAGGGTGCTGCCTCTTTCAACAAAACCCCTGCTGGTATTCTCCTTCTGCTTGATCTCGTTTCTCACTCAGCACAATCTGCCTCGCTTCTAGTCCTTTCTTGGGCACCGCCGCTAAGCTGAGCAGGCACGGTCCCGTTACGTTCTCTCAATGCCAAGCCTCTGCCAGGATCCCACCCCTGGCAGAGACCCTACAGTCTCTCCCTTCACAACACCCTCTGCCACAAGGTGTTGCTCCGTTCAATCCCGTCAGCGTTCTCTCTCTAACTTCCTGCCTGACCCCCAGTTTACCCACTATGGTGGGGAGTGGCCTAATGAATAGCACCCTTAGCTCCCCCCGGAGGCCCTGCTGTGAAACATATTGGTGTCTGTGATACCTGATTGGAAGAACTCCTTCAGTGCCATCGAACGCACCATGGCTCCCCTTAGTGGCTGAGCCACAGCACTGCAACGACCAGGACTCTGGGGCGCTGCACTCCCCCCTGGTTAAACACAGTACTCCGGGACTGGGAAGAAAAACAACAATACAGATTAGCAAAAAGACATACAATTTTGTTGAGTGCAAAACAATAAGCATACTTGAACAGGCTTCCCTTTATGGGAGGTGAGGACACTTTTAACGTTACAAACATAGTCAACTTTATAAATTACAGGCTATACATAACTCCTGTTACCCAACCGGGTATTCTACTTAGTGCAAATTCTGGAACAATAAATTAACATTGCCTTTAAGAAACATACACTCTTAGTTTACCAAAGGCCTTCCTATAATCACATTACAGGGTAGGGTAACTTCACATTCTCCTACTTTGAACCTGCAGGACCGCCTGTCCCTATGGCACCAGACCTACTGCCTCTCCTTTCTTTTACAGGACCGCCCCGTTCAGCCAGGGCCTACTGCCTTTCGCTACTATACATAGTATAGACATAACATTCCTTTCGTTTAAAGAACTCTGAGCCAGCTCTACTCGGCTCCTTTAAGGACTCACTCTCTAACCCCTACGGGTTCGCTTTCTGTCCTTAGTAACAAAGTAACTTTCTATGGGGACGCAGGGTTTACCTTCTATCCTCACCTTCATCATTACTTCTTTACTTTCAACTATGCAGATCTCTACTTCTACCCCTGCGGGCTCTCTGCATCTTTTCCTTTTACAAAACATTATTTTTAGATTTCACAATTCAAACAAATTCAACACATATAACTTTTCATGTAAAACAGTTACATTCTTTTCAAAGCATCATCATATTACTGTTCTAAAACAGTATCGCTTTCAAGTTCAATTCTACGCATCCCCTTTAAGAGGGGACCAAGCCTTTCTGAGGTAGCTCGTCTTCTCAGCCTACCAGTCCACGCAAAGGCTCCGGAATGGCATCTTCGCAAAGTGTCTTTTAACTAAAACCAGTAGGAAAGGTATCTTCGCAAAGTGTCTTTTTTACTAAAACCAGTAGGAGGCACCCTTAAGAAGGTGCAACTATTTACAAGGAAGTCCGAATCATGCACAGTCCATGATTACTGCAGTTTGTGTAAAACTTTTGGAAAACAACAATAGTGACCCCGGGTCAACAAAGGGGTCACCTTTTAAAGTTTACCCTGGACGGGTTGTAGCAGCAACTTAAAGAACAAACAGTAACTATTTACATTTTCATAAAAGAGCATTCAATTCAGAATCCCCCACGAGGCGCCACCTGGCGGGGGAACCCCTGCAATACAGGCAGGTCAGGTTCCAGATTCACTCCCGCGGCCAGGTACACCCCATGGGTGCGGGTCTGTTGCACAACCAGATCGTGTGCGGTGATGAGGGTCTGCGTTCCCACGTCTTTCTGCGCTGGTACATCAGGAACATCGGTCACTTGGAAAGGCACTTCCTTGGCCACTACGGTGGTTGCGGGGGTCATGCGGCAGATCGCAGGTTCTGTGATCAGACAGGTGGGGGCGACCGGGGTGGTTACGGATCGATCACACGGTGGCACCTTGGCTACAGGGGCTGGTTTCTCTTTCTTGTAGACGTTCAGAGCAAACCACCCCTTTTCCCCAAAATGCCGGGTGTAAGTAACGCTATCCCCCGGGTAGAGGTCCCGATCGGGGTGGCCTTCTCTAAGGTGTGACTCAACATCCCGTCGGTTGACAAAGATCTCCGCATATAGCCCCGGTTCCTTAATAAAGCCCCAGCCTCCTCGGAGCTTAAAGGTGGTGACGATGCCCTGCCTGCGCGGGGCCTGGTGAGTGGTGGGGTCCTTGCGGGCCCGATCCTTGACCGCCAAATCCTTTTGATGGTGAGCCTCCCGCCCAGCCTGATGTACTTTCTCCTCCTCTCGCCACCGATGTTCTAGCTGGATTTGGTATTCCTCCCAGCTTAGGGCCTGTACCATCTCCCCCTTCTGGGTCTCCACCCCGGGGAACCCCATAAGATTGGATCCGGGGTTCACCCAGCGGCACACCGTGCGCTCCGCGTGGACCTCACACAGCAAGGGAGTAGGGGTGATTGGGGCTCGCATACGGTGTTCCATGCCCGTGGCTTCCTCCCATGGTAGCAGGCGTTGGAGTCTATGGGTTCCCGGGAGAGGTGGTGCCGCTACAGGACCCACTAACACACCCTCGGCTGGCGGGGCAGGATCGGCGGACTCACCAACTGGTACGAGTTCACTTTCCGTAGCAGGTCCCGCTGGTTCTTCCGGTGAGAACTCCGATGTCCGGGAACCCTCTACCGGCTCCACCGGGTGCGGAGCCTGGACTCTCACATTCAGTTGGAGGAGCTGGTTATATAAGTCCTCCATCTCAGCTCTCAGGAATCTGGTGTTATCCACGGAGGACGGGCTACTGGGCTCATCCGGGTAGTCGGGGGAGACTTCCACTTCAACCCCACTGTCGGGTTCGGAGCTGCTGGCCATAGCGTCCTCCACGCGGGTCACTTCCTGGTCTTTTTCCCGCTCTCTCCTTCGGGAGCGGTTTCGTTTTCTCTGCCTCCGCCCCCCATTAAGAATTAGGAGGCGGATCTCTGCTGCTAACGGACACGTCCTCACCGTGCAGAAATACTTAGACTGGGCGGCCATTGCTGTTCGCGCTCTCCAACTTGCCTACGCCCACTTCACGCCCCTCTTCTCTTCCTGCGCTCTCCTCAGCGCTGTAATGGCGGCGGATTTTGGCGGCAACTGGTGCAGCACAGTCTTACAATAAAGTACAGTCCAAGCACAGTAAATCACAGTCTCTAGGCACACATGACCTGATTCTTCAGGCTTAAGTAGATCCTGTTCGTGACGCCAAGTTGGAGCGCCCCCACACCGCCGCAGGACCTAGGGGTACCCGGAGCCGGGCCTCTGGGTCTCAGTCCTGGGGTTGTCACGGTGGCTAGACCCGGTCCGTGGCCCTGTCCGTCAGTGGGGGACGTCCGGTGAAATAAGTGGTGCTAATGGTGGTGTAGCGGTGCAGTTGTGGGGTGCAGGTCACGGTAAATAACGAGGACACCAGGTTGCAGTCTCTTTACCTCTTTACTGGAGATCTCTGAGTCCTCAGTCCAGAATACGGTTCACCAGGCTGCGCAAGTCCAGCCGGTCCAATGGCACCTCCAGAGTCCTCCTCTCAGGTGGAAATCTGTGCCTTCCTTCTAGCGCTATGTGTTGTAGTCCTTCCCTGCTGTGCTCACGGAAAGTAACCCCACAACGGTTGTGTCTGTTTCTTAAGTTCCCTCACAACTCGATTTGATGTTCCTCTGTAATCCACCCCTCCCTGTATTCAGGTTGGAATGGCACCCGTTTGTCAGGTAGGCCTGGAGTTCTTCCGGGACCCTAGAGACGCCCCTCTCCCGCAATTGCCCCCCAAGACTTCATAGGTGATATGTGGTAGACAGCCCGCCTGAGACCGACTGTCCTGCCGCTGTTTGGAGTATGGCTTGAAGCTGTATTCTAATCCACTCCCTCGGCGTTCCGGCCACCGGTATTGCGCCTCAGCAGGGTGCTGCCTCTTTCAACAAAACCCCTGCTGGTATTCTCCTTCTGCTTGATCTCGTTTCTCACTCAGCACAATCTGCCTCGCTTCTAGTCCTTTCTTGGGCACCGCCGCTAAGCTGAGCAGGCACGGTCCCGTTACGTTCTCTCAATGCCAAGCCTCTGCCAGGATCCCACCCCTGGCAGAGACCCTACAGTCTCTCCCTTCACAACACCCTCTGCCACAAGGTGTTGCTCCGTTCAATCCCGTCAGCGTTCTCTCTCTAACTTCCTGCCTGACCCCCAGTTTACCCACTATGGTGGGGAGTGGCCTAATGAATAGCACCCTTAGCTCCCCCCGGAGGCCCTGCTGTGAAACATATTGGTGTCTGTGATACCTGATTGGAAGAACTCCTTCAGTGCCATCGAACGCACCATGGCTCCCCTTAGTGGCTGAGCCACAGCACTGCAACGACCAGGACTCTGGGGCGCTGCATGTACATAGTGACTGCACCAGCAGAATAGTGAGTGCAGCTAAGGGGTATAATACAGGATGTAACTCAGGATTAGTAATGTAATGTATGTACACAGTGACTGCGCTAGCAGAAGAGTGATTGCAGCTCTGGGGTATAATACAGGATGTAACTCAGGATCAGTAATGTAATGTATGTACACAGTGACTGCACCAGCAGAATAGTGAGCGCAGCTCTGAAGTATAATACAGGATGTAACTCAGGATCAGTAATGTAATGCATGTACATAGTGACAGTATCAGCAGAATAGTGAGTGCAGCTCTGGAGTATAATACAGGATGTAACTCAAGATCAGTAATGTAATGTATGTACACAGTGACTGCACCAGCAGAATAGTGAGTGCAGCTCTGGGGTATAAAACAGGATGTAACTCAGGATCAGTACAGGATCAGTAATGTAATGTATGTACACCGTGACTGCAGCAGCAGAATAGTAAGTGCAGCTCTAAAGTATAATACAGGATGTAGCTCAGGATCAGTAATGTATGTACAGAGTGACTGCACCAGCAGAATAGTGAGTGCAGCTCTGGGGTATAATACAGGATGTAACTTAGGATCAGTAATGTAATGTATGTGCACAGTGACCAAACCAGGAGAATAGTGAGTGCAGCTCTAGAGTATAACACAGGATGTAACTCAGGATCAGTAATGTAATGTATGTACACAGTGACCAAACCAGGAGAATAGTGAGTGCAGCTCTAGAGTATAATACAGGATGTAACTCTGGATCAGTAATGTAATGTATGTACATAGTGACTGTACCAGCAGAATGGTGAGTGCAGCTCTGGAGTATAATACAGGATGTAACTCAGGATCAGTAATATAATGTATGTATACAGTGACTGTACCAGCAGAATAGTGAGTGCAGCTCTGGAGTATAATACAGGATGTAACTCTGGATCAGTAATGTAATGTATGTACACAGTGACTCCACCAGCAGAATAATGAGTGCAGCTCTAGAGTATAATATAGGATGTAACTCAGGATCAGTACAGGATCAGTAATGTAATGTATGTACACCGTGACTGCAGCAGCAGAATAGTGAGTGCTGCTCTGGAGTATAATACAGGATGTAACTCAGGATCAGTAATGTAATGTATGTACACAGTGACTCCACCAGCAGAATAGTGAGTGCAGCTCTGGGGTATAATACAGGATGTAACTCAAGATCAGTAATGTAATGTATGTACACAGTGACTGCACCAGGAGAATAGTGAGTGCAGCTCTGGAGTATAATACAGGATGTAACTTAGGATCAGTAATGTAATGTATGAGTGCAGCGCCCCAGAGTCCTGGTCATTGCAGTAATGTCGCTCTGCCACTAAGGGGAGTGATGTTACATCTGATTGCACTAAAGGAGTTCACCTGACCAGGTATCACAGACACACACTACACTCCACACTCCGGCCACCAGAGGGGGTGGTTCTATCTATTAGGCCACTCCTCACACTCTGGTAAAACTGGGGGTTGGACAGGAAGTTAGGGAGAAAGTAGCTAGGGAGAGCTCGAGAGAGGACCTGTCAGGGGTGGGATCCTGACAGCGGCCTAGGACAGACAGAACGTTACGGAGCCGTGCTTGAGTCCATAGCGGCAGACTCCTAAGAAAGGACACGAAAGCGGAGTATATTGCGGAGAAGTGAGAAGCGGGATCATAGCACAAAGGAGATAGAACCAGAAGGAGTCGTGCCCTTAAGACCGTGGCAACATCCTTCTGAGGCGCGTAGCCGGTGGCCGGAGCACCGAGGAAGTAAGGAACTCTACGTATTACTTCAAACAGCGGCAGGACAGTTAACTATAGGTTGTCTGTCTCACCTAAATCACCTAACGAAGACAAAGGAGGCAGTTGTGGGAGAGGGTCGTCCCTAGGGTCCCAGAATAACTCCAGGCCTACCCCGTCATATGGGTGCATCCCAGCCATATCATCTGGGGGATGGAGAGAGAGAAAGAACATCAGAAACGGACACAACAGTTGTGAGGACTATCCCGTGGTGCTCAGCAGGGAAGTACTACAACACACAGGCGCTAGAAGGTAAGCACTGATTTCCACCTGCAAAGGGGAATCTGGAAGTGCCTTCGGACCGGCCGGTCTCAGCCAGCCCCGTTAGCAGTGCTCTGCATTGAGGATCCTGAAGCCTTCAGTAAAGAGGTAAAGAGACTGCAACCCTGTGTCCTCGTTATTCATCGCGACCTGCACCACGCACCATCATCACATGTTTCATTGGACGCCTGTCATGGTTCCCAATGGCAAGGGAACGTCAGAGAACTTAAATAACAGACTAGCTCTTGGGTGATGGAATCTCGAGCTGACCGTGAGCTAAACCTACCACACAACTAACAGTGGCCGGGTGACGTGCCTACGTTTTATCCCTAGACGCCCAGCGCCAGCCGGAGAACTAACTAACCCTAATAGAGGAAAAAACAGACCTGGCTTACCTCTAGGGAAATTCCCCCAAAAAGGAGACAGAAGCCCCCCACATATATTGACGGTGAGTTCAGAGGAAAAGACATACGCAGTATGAAGGTAGGTTCAGCAAAGCGAGGTCTGCTTACTAGATAGTAAGAAGATACAAAAGGGAACTTCACGGTCAGCTGAAAACCCTATTAAAATACCATCCAGAAATTACTTTAAGACTCATGTGTCAACTCATGACACCGGAGTGGTAATTTCGGCCCACAAGAGCTTCCAGCTACAGAAACATAACATAACTGTGAACTGGAACAAAAATGCAAACAAACTTAGGACTAAGAGTCCAACTTAGCTGATAGTAGTCTAGAAGCAGGAACATGCAACAGAAAGGCTCTGGTTACATTGATGGCCGGCACTAGAATAACTGAGCAGCAAGGCTAAATAGGATACTCCCACATCCTGATGAAAACAGGTGAACAGAGAAAAGTGAAGCACACAAGTCCAGTACCACCAGCGACCACCGGGGGAGCCCAAAAACCCAATTCACAACAGTACCCCCCCCTCAAGGAGGGGGGCACCGAACCCTCACAAGAACCACCAGGGAGATCAGGATGAGCCCTATGAAAGGCACGGACCAAATCAGAGGCATGAACATCAGAGGCTGTCACCCAAGAATTATCCTCCTGACCGTAGCCCTTCCACTTGACCAGATACTGAAGTTTCCGTCTGGAAACACGGGAGTCCAAGATCTTCTCCACAACGTACTCCAATTCACCCTCAACCAACACCGGAGCGGGAGGCTCAACAGAAGGCACAACCGGTACCTCATACCTGCGCAATAATGACCGATGGAAAACATTATGGATAGAAAAAGATGCCGGGAGGTCCAATCGAAAGGACACAGGGTTAAGAATCTCCAAAATCTTATACGGGCCGATGAACCGAGGCTTAAACTTAGGAGAAGAAACCCTCATAGGGACAAAACGAGAAGACAACCACACCAAGTCCCCAACACGAAGACGAGGACCAACACGACGACGGCGGTTAGCAAAATGCCGAGTCTTCTCCTGGGACAACTCCAAATTGTCCACCACCTGTCCCCAAATCCGATGCAACCTATCCACCACAGTATCCACTCCAGGACAATCCGAAGACTCCACCTGACCAGAAGAAAAGCGAGGATGAAACCCCGAATTGCAAAAAAAAGGAGAAACCAAAGTGGCAGAACTAGCCCGATTATTGAGGGCAAACTCCGCCAACGGCAAAAAGGCAACCCAGTCATCCTGATCCGCAGACACAAAACACCTCAAATAAGTCTCCAAGGTCTGATTAGTTCGCTCAGTCTGGCCATTAGTCTGAGGATGGAACGCAGACGAAAAAGACAAATCAATGCCCATCCTAGCACAGAACGCCCGCCAAAATCTAGACACGAACTGGGTCCCCCTGTCAGAAACGATATTCTCCGGAATACCATGCAAGCGAACCACATTTTGAAAAAACAGAGGAACCAACTCGGAAGAGGACGGCAACTTAGGCAAGGGCACCAAATGAACCATCTTTGAAAAACGGTCACACACCACCCAGATGACAGACATTTTCTGAGAAACAGGGAGATCAGAAATAAAATCCATAGAGATGTGAGTCCAAGGCCTCTTTGGAATAGGCAAAGATAACAACAATCCGCTAGCCCGAGAACAACAAGGTTTGGCCCGAGCACAAACATCACAAGACTGCACAAAAACTCGTACATCTCGAGACAGAGAAGGCCACCAGAAGGACCTAGCCACCAAATCCCTGGTACCAAAGATTCCGGGATGACCTGCCAACGCAGAAGAATGAACCTCCGAGATGACTCTACTGGTCCAATCATCAGGAACAAACAGTCTACCAGGCGGGCAACGATCAGGTCTATCCGCCTGAAACTCCTGCAAAGCCCGTCGCAGGTCTGGGGAAACAGCAGATAATATCACCCCATCCTTAATGATACCTGTAGGTTCCGAATCACCAGGGAAATCAGGCTCAAAACACCTAGAAAGGGCATCTGCCTTCACATTTTTAGAACCTGGTAAGTATGAGACCACAAAATTAAACCGAGAGAAAAACAACGACCAGCGTGCCTGTCTAGGATTCAGGCGCCTGGCAGACTCAAGATAAATCAAATTCTTGTGATCGGTCAATACCACCACGTGATGTCTAGCCCCCTCAAGCCAATGACGCCACTCCTCAAAAGCCCACTTCATAGCCAAAAGCTCCCGATTACCAATATCATAATTTCGCTCGGCGGGCGAAAATTTTCGAGAAAAGAACGCACAAGGTCTCATCACGGAGCAATCGGAACTTTTCTGCGACAAGACCGCCCCAGCTCCGATCTCGGAAGCATCGACCTCAACCTGAAAAGGAAGAGTAACATCAGGCTGACACAACACAGGGGCGGAAGAAAAGCGGCGCTTAAGCTCCCGAAAGGCCTCCACAGCAGCAGGGGACCAATCAGCAACATCAGCACCCTTTTTGGTCAAATCAGTCAAAGGTTTAGCAACATCAGAAAAACCAGTTATAAATCGACGATAAAAATTAGCAAAGCCCAACAATTTCTGAAGGCTCTTAATCGAAGAAGGTTGCGTCCAATCACAAATAGCCCGAACCTTCACAGGATCCATCTCAATGGAAGAGGGGGAAAAAATGTACCCCAAAAAAGAAATCTTTTGAACCCCAAAAATACACTTAGAACCCTTCACACACAAGGAATTAGCCCGCAAAACCTGAAAAACCCTCCTGACCTGTTGGACATGAGAATCCCAGTCATCCGAAAAAATCAAAACATCATCCAGATACACGATCATGAATTTATCCAAATATTCCCGGAAAATGTCATGCATAAAGGACTGAAAGACTGAAGGGGCATTTGAAAGACCAAAAGGCATTACTAAATACTCAAAATGGCCCTCGGGCGTATTAAATGCGGTCTTCCACTCATCCCCCTGCTTAATTCGCACCAAATTATATGCCCCACGGAGATCAATCTTAGAGAACCACTTAGCCCCTTTTATTCGAGCAAACAAATCAGTCAGCAGTGGCAGAGGATACTGATATCTGACTGTAATTTTATTCAAGAGTCGATAATCAATACACGGCCTCAAAGAGCCATCTTTTTTAGATACAAAGAAAAAACCGGCTCCTAAGGGAGATGAAGAAGGACGAATATGTCCCTTTTCCAGGGACTCCTTAATATATTCTCGCATAGCAGCATGTTCAGGTACAGACAGATTAAATAAACGACCCTTTGGAAATTTACTGCCCGGAATCAGATCTATGGTACAATCGCAAACTCTGTGAGGAGGTAGTGAACCAAGCTTAGGCTCCTCAAAAACATCACGATAATCAGATAAAAATTCCGGAATCTCAGAGGGAATAGATGACGAAATGGAAACCAAAGGTACGTCCCCATGAGCCCCCTGACATCCCCAGCTTAACACAGACATTGCTTTCCAGTCAAGAACTGGGTTATGAGATTGTAACCATGGCAATCCGAGCACCAAAACATCATGTAGATTGTACAACACAAGGAAGCGAATCGTCTCCTGATGGTCTGGATTCATACGCATAGTCACTTGTGTCCAGTATTGTGGTTTATTACTAGCCAATGGTGTAGAGTCAATACCCTTCAGAGGTATAGGAACTTCCAGAGGCTCTAGATCAAACCCACAGCGCCTGGCAAAGGACCAATCCATGAGACTCAAAGCGGCGCCAGAGTCGACATAGGCATCCGCGGTAATTGACGATAATGAATAAATCAAGGTCACAGACAAAATAAACTTAGACTGTAAAGTGCCAATTGAAATAGACTTATCAACCTTTTTTGTACGTTTAGAGCATGCTGATATAACATGAGTTGAATCACCACAATAGAAGCACAACCCATTTTTTCGCCTAAAATTCTGCCGTTCGCTTCTGGACAGAATTCTATCACATTGCATATTCTCTGGCGCCTTCTCAGAAGACACCGCCAAATGGTGCACAGGTTTGCGCTCCCGCAAACGCCGATCAATCTGAATAGCCATTGTCATGGACTCATTCAGACCTGTAGGTGCAGGGAACCCCACCATAACATCTTTAATGGCATCAGAGAGACCCTCTCTGAAATTCGCCGCCAGGGCGCACTCATTCCACTGAGTAAGCACAGACCATTTACGAAATTTTTGGCAGTATATTTCAACTTCATCTTGCCCTTGAGATAGGGCCATCAAGGTCTTTTCAGCCTGAATCTCTAAATTAGGTTCCTCATAAAGCAACCCCAAAGCCAGAAAAAACGCATCCACATTGAGCAACGCAGGATCCCCGGGTGCCAATGCAAATGCCCAGTCTTGAGGGTCACCTCGCAGCAAGGAAATCACTATCCCAACCTGCTGTGCGGGATCTCCAGCGGAGCGAGATCTCAGGGAAAGAAATAATTTACAATTATATTTGAAATTCAGGAAACGAGATCTATCCCCAGAGAAAAATTCTGGTATAGGAATTCTAGGTTCAGATATAGGGGCATGAATAACAAAATCCTGTAAATTTTGAACCTTCGTAGCAAGATTATTCAAACCTGTAGCCAAACTCTGAGGATCCATTTTAATCAGGTGAGATCAGAGCCATTCAAGGATTAGAAGGAGAGAGAGAGGCAAAGGCTGCAATTAGAGCAGAAATGCAACTGAGTCAACAATAGAGCAAGCTCAGAAGAAAAAAAAAAAAAAAATCTGCAGACTTCTTTTTCTCTCCTTTCTTCTGCCAACGGTTTTAACCCTTGGCCGGCCATACTGTCATGGTTCCCAATGGCAAGGGAACGTCAGAGAACTTAAATAACAGACTAGCTCTTGGGTGATGGAATCTCGAGCTGACCGTGAGCTAAACCTACCACACAACTAACAGTGGCCGGGTGACGTGCCTACGTTTTATCCCTAGAAGCCCAGCGCCAGCCGGAGAACTAACTAACCCTAATAGAGGAAAAAACAGACCTGGCTTACCTCTAGGGAAATTCCCCCAAAAAGGAGACAGAAGCCCCCCACATATATTGACGGTGAGTTCAGAGGAAAAGACATACGCAGTATGAAGGTAGGTTCAGCAAAGCGAGGTCCGCTTACTAGATAGTAAGAAGATACAAAAGGGAACTTCACGGTCAGCTGAAAACCCTATTAAAATACCATCCAGAAATTACTTTAAGACTCATGTGTCAACTCATGACACCAGAGTGGTAATTTCGGCCCACAAGAGCTTCCAGCTACAGAAACATAACATAACTGTGAACTGGAACAAAAATGCAAACAAACTTAGGACTAAGAGTCCAACTTAGCTGATAGTAGTCTAGAAGCAGGAACATGCAACAGAAAGGCTCTGGTTACATTGATGGCCGGCACTAGAATAACTGAGCAGCAAGGCTAAATAGGATACTCCCACATCCTGATGAAAACAGGTGAACAGAGAAAAGTGAAGCACACAAGTCCAGTACCACCAGCGACCACCGGGGGAGCCCAAAAACCAAATTCACAACAGACGCCCCTTAGCAGGGTCACGGACCGGGTCTAGCCACCGTGACAACCCCAGAACTGAGACAGAGAGGCCCGGTGCCGAGTACCCCGCGGCCCTGCGTCTGGGGTCGCTCCATGTACACAGTGACTGCACCAGCAGAATAGTGAGTGCAGCTCTGGGGTATAATACAGGATGTAACTCAGGATCAGTAATGTAATGTATGTACACAATGACTGCACCAGCAGAATAGTGAGTACAGCTCTGAAGTATAATACAGGATGTAAATCAGGATCAGTAATGTATGTACACAGTGACTGCACCAGCAGAATAGTGAGTGCAGCTCTGGAATACAATACAGGATGTAACTCAGGATCAGTAATGTAATGTATGTACAGTGACTGCACCAGCAGAATAGTGATTGCAGCTCTGGATTATAATACAGGATGTAACTCAGGATTAGTAATGTATGTACACAGTGACTGCACCAGCAGAATAGTGAGTGCAGCTCTGGAGTATAATGCAGGATGTAAATCAGGATCAGTAATGTATGTACACAGTGACTGCACCAGCAGAATAATTAGTTCAGCTCTGGAGTATAATACAGGATGTAACTCAGGATCAGTACAGGATCAGTAATGTAATGTATGTACACAGTGACTGCACCAGCAGAGTTTTGAGTGCAGCTCTGGAGTATAATACAGGATGTAACTCAGGATCAGTAATGTAATGTATGTAAACAATGAATGAACCAGCAGAATAGTGAGTGCAGCTCTGGAATATAATACAGGATGTGACTCAGGATCAGTAATGTAATGTATATACACAGTGACTCCATCAGCAGAATAGTGAGTGCAGCTCTAGAGTGTAATGCAGGATGTAACTCAGGATCAGTAATGTAATGTATGTACACAGTGACTGCACCAGCAGAATAGTGAGTGCAGCTCTGAGGTATAATACAAGATGTAATTCATGATATGTAATGTATGTACATAGTGACTGCACCAGCAGAATAGCGAGTGCAGCTCTGTAGTATAATACTGGATGTAACTCAGGATCAATACAGGATCAGTAATGTAATGTATGTACACAGTGACTGCACCAGCAGAATAGTGAGTGCAGCTCTGGAGAATATTATTGTGTATCTGTAACAGGCTGGAGGGCCATAACCAGGTGCCTCATCAATAGAGATGGGCGAACTCGAACAATAAATTTCGGCGACCGTACCGAACACCTACTGGCTTGTTATCAAAAATGCAGGGCAACCCGCATTTTTTTTTAAATTATTTATTTAGAGCGCAGACGGTGGGTGATGAATACTATCATCAGCCGCTCCTGCTCTCGCTGTTACTAGCGGCACCAGGCATCGGCTGATGGGAGCAGTAGTCCCATCAGCTGATACTAGTGACCAGAGGTAAACTTTATACCTCCAATCACAGCTGCATATGACAGCGTGGCAAACAATGGATGTTCTGGACTCTATTTTAAGTAAATGGTGTCTGAGTTTTGGTCTGGGTGCTGTTCTGGTACCCAAACCCAAACTTTTTTTAAACTATTTGGCAAAAACCCACCGGACCTGAGCATTCAGTGGTCTCCCCATCTCTACTCATCAAGTCTGACCTTGGATACACAGCCGCTAATGATACCGCGATCCGAGGAGAGATGAAGAAGGTGGGACCAGGTGCTACACCAGGACTGACCTCAGGTGGATGGCAGCTGACTCCCAAGGGACTGGAGGCAGGGATGGCAGACTGGGCAACTCCATACAGGCACAGCTGGTACAGAAGCTGGCACGACTGGCGCACAGACTCGTACTTGCGGACGCAACAGATATACTGACAGGCAGTCAGATGTTCACAGCTGATAGGTAGGCGGGCATGGTTGATAGGCAGGAAGGCAGGCACGACTATAGTGCAGGACTGGTATACAAGATACAAATACTAGGACCTGAGAACTAGCAAACATGTTAGAACATACAAACAATATTGCTCAGGCACCTCCATGCTGGAGGAGGTGCCTGAAATAGTAAGTGTCCTCCAGCTATTGCCTGGGGACATTTTAGGGAAATGAGCATGGCCCCATTTAGAGAGGGGAAGCAGGCTCATGCTCTAAACACGGTGCCTGGGGATCTGCACCCAGCCACAGAGCCAGAAAGAATAGACATCTTTGCAGGGGGAGGAAGGCAGAAAGCAGGGACGCAGACACTACAGTATTTATCAATTTATTTTTCATTTCCCTGAGGTCTGTCCATGAACCGAGTGCCCCACACGTATTACATATCTGCATAAGGTATTTTGTATACCTCTTGCATGATACAGTATATTAAGGAAATAGGCATAATGGGAAATAACTATACAATACATGTATCCTTTTAATGTATATATAACTGATTAATTCAATGTATCATTTATCCCTTCTCTTGCCCCTTAAATAGCGTAGGCGGCAATGTGAATAAGACCTAAATTATTTCTATATTCTTCAGGAAAATAAATACAATTTATGTCCATGAAGGGAAGGGTTGAGAGCGATTCCTTCTCAGAGCATCTGTGCCAGAGAATTTACTGCCGCCGACCTCCTGTAGACCTCACGTTTTTCTATCGAGGGTCTGACATTTAAAGACCTCTGCTGAGAGAATTATCCCAGAGAACGCATCCTTCTCACTAGATACAAGAATGAACTCACCTTTCCCTTTGGATATACAACATTCCTCCTCCACCGATGACAACGCCTTAAATAATCTTCATTCTAATGAAAATGGAGGTCACATCATCCGGAGAGGAGCTGAGAACATAAGTTAATGCACGGGATAGGTGTCCCGCTCTTCCATAACTCTTCCCCATATAAATATCCCGTGACTTTTTCATTGTATGAATAGATGACTACAAGGCAAGGGCTTCCGAAAGGTTGCGGATTAAAGTAGCCTCTATTGTGAAAAGCGTAATTAAATATTACTAGAATTTATTCTCCCCTTTTCTAGGGAGCTCATTCTCCGAGGAAGAAATTAGATCTCAACTATCAGCCTGGGAAAGTCATCATATTAATAGAAACTTTAATTATTGCATATGGCTCCTTATTTGTTCTGCTCAATAAATTGTAATGAGACAGCGGCTCAGAAGTTATCACTGTTGTCAAGTTTTAACTTTCTATAAATTTCTTAAGAACTTCAGTTTATCATGATATAAATTCAGCACATTTTCGTGACATGACAGCAAAACTTTCAACATGTTGAAATTCTCAATAGTACCACTGGGTGGACGCATATAAACGCCTATAGCTTAAATGTCTCCCTACAGAATATCTCAAAATCATATTTTTTTTTAAAGTCCGATCCTAAGATAATACTATGTGGTTCAAACCTCCAGCTACACTGACTTTGAACTTAAGGGGAATAGTATCATCTTTGTGCAGTCAATAGTACCAAACTGTATAGTGGGCACAATGCAGATGAGTAATGTTTTCCTGGCATTTATCAAACCCAGATTCGTCCATTAGACACAAGATAGAAAAGTGAGATCCATCACTGCACAGAACATGACTTATCCAGAGTCCAGTGGTGGTTGCTTTACACCACTCTATCCAACACTCACCATGGGCATACTGTTTCTGCAGATGTTAATACCAGAGAATGTCTGGAGCAGAATACAAATTTGGGCCTGTATGTTTGTGCTTATTTGAAATAAAGGGTACCGCAATGGGATCAAGGTTTGCCCCTTACTACCCACCAAGCCACCACCACTTAACAGTCACTGTAAATTTTCACCTGTGTGAAAGCTCACAATTTAGTTCTGGACCTTTTTGAACTTTAGGCTATTTTCTGTCTTAATCTATAGCTGGTTTCAGCACCAATAAAACCTTTGCAGGTGCTGGGAATCATTGGACTTAGGGAGTTCATAACAAACTATGTAGTCATGATACTTGTTTTTTTAAGCCTAGGAAGAGGCATACAGAAGACCCCCTGTGGCTCTCACGCTAGGGTTAACATGCACCTTTATCACTACTGGTCCAAAAACACTTTAATGCTCATGTACAGTACAGACCAAAAGTTTGAACACACATTCTCATTTAAAGATTTTTCTGTATTTTCATGACTATAAAAAGTGTACATTCACACTGAAGGCATCAAAACTATGAATTAACACATGTGGAAATATATACTTAACAAAAAAGTGTGAAACAACTGAAATTATAGGTTCTTCAAAGTAGCCACCTTTTGCTTTGATGACTGCTTTGCACACTCTTGACATTCTTTTGATGAGCTTCAAGAGGTAGTCACCAGGAATGGTCTTCCAACAATCTTGAAGGAGTTTCTAAGAGATGCTTAGCACTTGATGGCCCTTTTGCCTTCACTCTGCGGTCCAGCTCACCCCAAACCATCTCGATTGGGTTCAGCTAGAACTCTATGTGGCATTGACCTGGTCTCTAATCTGAGCTGCTATTAACCAGCGATTTCTGAGGCTAGTGACTCGGATAAACTTATCCTCAGAAGCAGAGGAGACTTTTGGTCTTCCTTTCTTGGGGCGGTCCTCATGTGAGCCAGTTTCTTTGTAGCGCTTGATGGTTTTTGCCACTGCACTTAGGGACACTTTAAAAGTTTTCACAATTTTTCGGACTGACTGACCTTCATTTCTTAAAGTAATGATGGCCACTCATTTTTCTTTACTTAACTGCTTTTTTCTTGCCATAATACAAATTCTAACAGTGTATTCAGTAGGACTATCAGCTGTGTACCCACCAGACTTCTGCACAACACAACTGATGGTCCCAACCCTATTTATAAGGCAAGAAATCCCACTTATTAAACTTGACAGGCCACACCTGTGAAGTGAAAACCATTCCCGGTGACTACCTCTTGAAGCTCATCAAGAGAATGCCAAGAGTGTGCAAAGCAGTCATCAAAGCAAAAGGTGGCTACTTTGAAGAAACTAGAATATAAGACATATTTTCAGTTGTTTCACACTTTTTTGTTAAGTATATAATTCCACATGTGCTAATTCATAGTTTTGATGCCTTGAAGGGGGAATGTATAATTTACATAGTCATGAAAATACAGAAAAATCTTTGAATGAGAAGGTGTGTCCAAACTTTTGGTCTGTACTGTATGTAAACCACCCACGGGAGGGGCACAATGTGGGAAGTTTCCTAGTGCCAAACATAACCCTGGTGTGAACTATTAAACCCCCATAGACCATGGATATTATACTCTATATTAATCCATGACCATCAGGTATCATGGTGTATACTGTAAAGTCATTGTACATCTTTAAAGATATTACATATTAACTTCATAACAATTCCTGACCACTTGGTGTATGATACTATTATTGTCTCCTGTAGGCCCCTCCATAACAATATGTGATGTTATCTAAATCTTTAACTCTTACACATGAACAAATCCGGCAAATTTTATTTCCATCAGATTTTTTGAGCGTATCCCAATTGCCGTAAAATGAAAAAAAAATGTTTCTTATGCTCTAAGATTTCTTGATCAAAAGCCATAATAAACAGATGGGCCTAAAGGTGTTAAAAACAATAAATATTGTATTCCCCTCTTTCCTAACCTGTCGCATCTCATGCAGCTCCCCGACAGTCATCCTCTGGCTTCTTTCGGTTTCAATTTTTTTCTTTAAATTTAGCTTTGGCCGAGGACTTCATGACGTGCATTGGACCATGTTGTCATGTCACCCCATGAGACTTCATGGGCAACTCACATTAAGGTTTCATAACATAGCATTTAGATCTAGCTGGCGCCCCAAAAAAATTGAAGAGAATCGGCATAGAAAAGAGGAGGGTGAGGTGAAATTGGTTAAGTTGGAATTTGAAAATTTTTGAAAATTCAAAATGATTCCAACAAATTTAGAATTGATTCGCTCATTCTTAGTCCCTTTTATGTAGTCAAGGACAATGTTAACTGCCCAGAAAGGAATTGATACAAAATGGACATATACATGGTCAATCAGTGCCAGAGGTCGTTTCCCTTCCTACCATTTTTTTTCATCTCTGTATACTTATACATAAGGTGCCAGCATGATGTGTTCCTGGGTGATTGCCAGATTGATGAAATAGGGGCCATTTGTCTCACCTGACAGCTCACATGTAGTAATGGGTAGGTCAATGACCCAAGAAAAGCGAAATACATGGAGCACCGTGACGAACTGTGAAATGTTTGCTTATATCAGTCCAATGAGAGAGAAAAAGGCAAAAAATCCTCTCACCTCCACTAATGAACCACTCGGAAAAAACAACTGCTCTAAAGGGTGTATTTATTTTTTTAGTTGTCCTTTTTGTACTAAAGCTATAATTCATCAGGATTATCGGGTCATGGTAAATGGCGCTAGGATTTTACTGACTTCAGAAGCTGCTACAATGGTCCCATTATGGCTCGTGGGTTGAAGGTCATTGGGAACAAAGTAAATTGTACGGTTCTGTAAAAAAGTTGTTTTTAGACTGAAAATCCCATCGGCATTCGGAGTCTCAATGGACTAGCTTCTAAAGGACACTTAAAGTCTTTGAAAAGCACAAACGCTTCTAGTGCATTTTCTCTGGTGTATAATCGGTAATAATGGATGTGGCACCTGTATCCTGAGCCGTCGTTCTCACTGCCGAATTTGTTGTCTTTTATGAAAGCCGATGTGAATGAAGAAGTGGAGGGAGAGAACATCGGGTCAGGACTACAATGTACTTGTGCTGGATAATTCACTGATATTTCTCTTAACTGTTATCCTGCATCGATCTGCCATTACTCTAAAACCAGCGACAGGTGAAGTGAATGGTATTGATTATCTGGTGACAATTAGCACCTGTCAGGGTGGGATGTATTAAGCAGCAAGTGATCCGGCACGTCGGGGTGGGCGGGAGACGGCGTGGCATCCTGTGCACTTTCACCTGGTATGTAGTCCTTACATCTGTAATCTATACCAATGTACCCTGCATTGCTTCGTTTCGTGTGAAGGTGCTATGATTGATCTATCTATATACATATATTTATTACTGCTATGATTATGAGTCTCACATGGATTGCTTTGATAGATGAAGTCACTACTTTGGACTGGATATGTATGTAGCAGGATTTCCTTTGCCCTATTTCCCTTGCCCTATATCATGCGGTTGGCTGCCAATTTTAGCCAACTTAGCCAATATTCTGTCAGTGATCTTTATAATACTAATAAAATTTGAATTATTCATCTAGTTTGGACTACTGCACTGTGGTTCTTCTTGTGGTTTTGTCTGGTCTAAAGGCACAACTACTGGACCAGATCACACAACCAGAATAGACTATAGCATCACACTACAGAAAACACGAATGAAGCCAAAACCAGGATGATGTCTATCTCCCCCTTGCCCTCTGTGTCCCCCTCCGCCTCTATCCCCCCTTCGCCCTCCATGTCCCCCTTGCCTTCTATCTCTTCCGCTGTGTATCACTTTGAGGAGAGTTTAGTTTCTTGACACAAGTTAATAACATATTGATTATTTTTTTGAAGGACATGTTATAATTTATTTATACTGCTGTCTAAACTTCCTTAAACTCACCATTGGAAATTAACAGCTATAGATATAAGACACAAGTTGGAATGTAAAATAGCAATCCTGTGCTCATAGGAGTCCCTGCACTGCCGGATAGAGATGTGTGACCCATCACTGCACTGAGTCCAGTGGTGGCAGCTTTACACCACTCCATATGACTCTCGGCATTGTGCTTGATGATGTAAGGCTGCATGCAGCTGCTCGGCCATGAAGCTCCCAGTGGGGGCGCAGTGCTTGTACTGATGTTAATACCAGAGGAGGTCTGGACTCTGCAGTTATGGAGTCAGCAGAGCGGTGGTGACTTTTCTGTCCTCTGATCCTCAGTGTCACTATTCCTCCGCTTCGTGTGTCTTGGAGGCGGTGACTGACAGCTCAGTCATCCAATATGGTGCAGGGGTGTGCTGAGCCGTCAGTTTTGCTTGACAGCTCAGCCGTCCAATCTGAGTCTGGGAGGTTCTGAGCTTCCTTCAGGTGTTCCCTGTGATTACCTAGCTACTTAGTCCATCAGTCAGCCCAAGATCTCTTCCATATGTAGCATCTGCTCAATGGTTTGCCTTGTATTTCTATGCTCTGTTATCTTTTGCTGTCTGACCTTGGACCTCATTCCGACCATCCATTTGCCTAGCCCCTTTTCTCTGATCCGCTATCTTCCTGGTATTCTGACCTCGGACCATGACCTGTCTTTGCCTTTGTCCTTTCTCTTTAGTGTACTACTTGGTATCTGACTCCAGAACATTTGACTAGCCTGCCTCACGACTTGTCCGTGAGTAGTAACTAGCGTCACACTCAACATTCGGTTGTTGCAGTTCCTTCCCCATCTCAATAATATCACTTAAAGGTGATGGAGGAATATTTAGAAGAGAAGAAATTGTAACCTTTTCAGTTTGGAAACTGTCAACAAGTTGTTGGATCTCTTCTTCCTATTATTGGTCTTTTTTTGGTCATTTGATTGCGTAATAATGACTCATTGTATGATAATACCCCCTGTAGCCTTAATATATAATTACCCACTGCAGGTATGAGAAATTGATCCGTACTGTATCCCTCCTGCGATATACCGTAAGTACAACTCATTGAATGCAGATACAACCATTTGCATCTGTATCTGACGATCCCCTCGCAATGTAATAACTTGTCTGACGGGACCGTGTGAATGAGCTTTTGTGATTCTCTCAGACAGAGAAAGTGCCGGGAAGATGTATGTAATAATTGGAATAGCCTCACATGCCTTTATTATAGGTGATCCCACAGGTGAAATATGCAGCTCTTCTTCCAATTGCCGAGCTGAATGCAATTACATTAACAAAGAATTGATAAAGTGAGCAGCGACTGCTATTTTCCATGGTAATAGAATACATTAGGCAGAGCTGGGAATAATAGATAGAGCGCGCCATATACATACAAACAATCCCATGTTTATTTTAACCATCTATTGACTTTTTCTCATAATGTTAGGAGTAAACACAAAGCTTTATTTCTGATCTTCTGCATTTTCACAACATTTGCCCTCAAAGACCTCATTATATTATTGCATTCTTTTACCTTTGCTAATTCATTTTCTAATAAAGTCACTAGTCATTTTTCTAAATTGTTCACATCAAAGCTCTGGATAAAATTTTTACTTTCTCCTGCCACCACTAGAGGGAGCTGGTAAGAGAGCTGGTACTTTTGAGCAACAACATTGGATTTAGGCTGGGGTCACACTCGGCGTAAGACAATACGCCACGTATTATACGTCCGTACTACGGCCGTAATACGGAGAAATGTTCCCAAAATAGTGATCCGTAGTCAGGGTGTGTCAGCGTATTTTGTTCATGGCATCCTCCGTATGTAATCCGTATGGCATCCGTACTGCGAGATTTTCTCGCAGGCTTGCAAAACCGACATCTAATGGATTTATGTGCTCAAATGTTCGGGAAAACATATATACAGTATATATATATATATATATATATCATTGAGACACATATATATATATTCTGTATTTAGATTTCATTCAGCGCGATATCTGTGAACAGCCGGTAATTCAATTGCCGGCTTTTCATTTCTCCTGCACAAACCCGACATGATATGAGACATGGTTTACATACAGTAAACCATCTCATATCCCCTTTTTTTTTGCATATTCCACACTACTAATGTTAGTAGTGTGTATGTGCAAAATTTTAGCGCTGTAGCTGCTGAAATAAAGGGTTAAATGGCGGAAACAATTGGCGTGGGCTCCCGCGCAATTTTCTCCGCCAGAGCGGTAAAGCCAGTGACTGAGGGCAGATATTAATAGCCTAGAGAGGGTCCATGGTTATTGGCCCCCCCCGTGGCTACAAACATCTGCCCCCAGCCACCCCAGAAAAGGCACATCTGGAAGATGCGCCTATTCTGGCACTTGGCCACTCTCTTCCCACTCCCTGTAGCGGTGGGATATGGGGTAATGAAGGGTTAATGCCACCTTGCTATTGGAAGGTGACATTAAGCCAGATTAATAATGGAGAGGCGTCAATTATGACACCTATCCATTATTAATCCATTTGTCTGAAAGGGTTAAAAAACACACACACATGATTAAAAAGTATTTTAATGAAATAAACACAGCAGTTGTTGTAATAATTTATTGCTCTCTCAATCCATTTCCAGGCCCTCGCTTGGCAAAATAATAAACGCACAAGATACATACCTTCTGATGTCAGATCACGTCCCACGAGGTAATCCATCTGAAGGGGTTAATTAATATTACAGGCACGAGCTGTGATAAACCACTCGCTCGTGCCTGTAATCCCCGGGTGCTGAAAGGAAAGCTGGATCTGTACTTACATTGAGTCGCGGTGAGGCGCCCTCTGGTGGATGTTCTCATGAACTGCAGCCTGGGAACTTTTTCCCACGCTCCAGGTCATATGAGGAAATCCACCAGGGGGCGCATCACCGCGACTGAAGGAAATGTAGGTCAATGACCTACATTTCATTCATTCGCCGGGGATTACAGGCACGGAGCACAGCTGCATTAGCAGGGCTCGTGCCTGTAAAATTATTAACCCCTTCAGATGGATTACATCGTGGGAAGTGATCTGACATCAGAAGGTATGTATCTTGTGCGTTTATTATTTTGCCAAGCGAGGGCCTGGAAATGGATTGAGAGAACAATAAATTATTACAACAACCGCTGTGTTTATTTCATTAAAATACTTTTAAATAATGTGTGTGTGTGTTTATTAACCCTTTCAAACAATTGGATTAATAATGGATAGGTGTCATAATTGACGCCTCTCCATTATTAATCTGGCTTAATGTCACCTTACAATAGCAAGGTGACATTAACCCTTCATTACCCCATATCCCACTGCTACACGGGAGTGGGAAGAGAGTGGCCAAGTGCCAGAATAGGCGCATCTTCCAGATGTGCCTTTTCTGGGGTGGCTGGGGGCAGATGTTTTTAGCCAGGGGGGGCCAATAACCATGGACCCTCTCTAGGCTATTAATATCTGCCCTCAGTCACTGGCTTTACCGCTCTGGCAGAGAAAATTGCGCGGGAGCCCACGCCAATTTTTTCCGCCATTTAACCCTTTATTTTAGCAGCTACAGCACTGAAATTTTGCACATACACACTACTAACATTAGTAGTGTGGAATATGCAAAAAAAGGGGGATATGAGATGGTTTACTGTATGTAATCATGTCTCATATCCTGTCGGGTTTGTGCAGGAGAAATGAAAAGCCAGCAATTGAATTACCGACTTTTCACTAACACCGCTGCGTATTTCTCGCAAGTCACACTGCAGGTCCGTGTGGAATCCGTATTTTTCTCGCCCCCATAGACTTTCATTGGCGTATTATTTGCGCAATACGCTGACAAACGCAGCATGCTGCGATTTTGTACGGCCGTAGAAAGCCGTATAATACTGAACCGTAATATACGGCTAATAGGAGCAGCCCCATTGAGAATAATTGTGCCGTATGTTATGCGAGTTTTACGGACGTAGTTTCTGCGCTCTTACGTCCGTAAAACTCACATGTGTGACCCCAGCCTTACCATGTCATGTACTGAAAAGAGGGAAAAAATTCCAAGTGCGGTGAAACTGCGAAAAAAGTGCAATCCCACACTTGTTTTTTGTTTGGCTTTTTTGCTAGGTTCACTAAATGCGAAAACTAACCTGCCATTATGATTCTCCAGGTAATTACCAGTTCACAGACACCAAACATGTCTAGGTTCTTTTTTATTTAAGTGGTGAGAAAAAATTCCACAAATTGTTAAAAAAGGCACCATTTTCCGAGACCCATAGCGTCTCCATCTTTCGTGATCTTTGGTCGGGTGAGGGCTTATTTTTTGGATGCCGAGCTGCTGCTTTTAATGATACCATTTTGGTGTAGATATGAAATTCTGATTGCCCGTTATTGCATTTTAATGCAATGTTGAGGTGACCAAAAAAAAACATAATTCCGACGTTTTGATTTTTTTCTCGTTAGCCCTTTTAACGATCAGGTTAATTATTTTTTTTATATTGATAAACCGGGCAATTCTGAACGCGGCAATACCAAACACGTGTATATTTGATTTAGTTTTTTTTATTGTTCTATTTTGAAAGTTGCGAAAGGAGGGTGATTTGAACTTTTATATTTTTTTATTTTTTCATTTTTTTTAAAACATTTTTTTTTCCTTTTTGCATGCTTCAATAGTCTTCATGCCAGGCTAGAAGCTGCAGTTGTCTGATCGTCTCTGCTACATACAAGTGATGATCAGATCGCCTGTGTGAAGCAGAAATGCTCATAGCTATGAGCACCGACCACCAGGCGGCCTTCATAGCAATCCAGCAGTGACAACCATAGAGGGCTGCTCCAGACTTTTGGTTGTCATGCTGACCCATCGGCGACCCGTGATCATGTGACGGGGTCACAGATGGGCGGGATTAATGATGCGCTTCTGGTAAGCGAGAGTTAAATGTCGCTGTCAGAGATTGCGAGCAGCATTTAACTAGTTAACAGCCCTGGGTGGATCATAATTCCACCCGTGGCTGTTGCCTGCACATGTCAGCTGTATAGATCAGCTGTCATGTGCCCAGAAAGGGGGAGTCTGACATGTGCGTACTATTATGCCCAGAGTCGGAAAGGGGTTAACTCTCCGGTGTGTCAACTAAAATTCAGCAGCGTCAGGATCCACTTATTATACATTTATGGTACAGGGAGAAATTACTTAAATTGGCCTCTTGTATATAAGAAACAGGAGCAAATTCCCAGGCAATAAACAAGCAGAGAGTGCTGTGAGATTTCAGCTAAGAAATCTGCAAAAATGGAAGTGCAGCTCTGGAGTATAATGCAGCATGTAACACAGGATCAGTAATGCAATGTATGTACACAGTGACTGCACCAGCAGAATAGCGAGTGCAACTCTGGAGTATAATACAGGATGTAACTCAGGATCAGTAATGTAATGTATGTACACAGTGACTGCACCAGCAGAATCGTGAGTGCAGATCTGGAGTATAATGCAGGATGTAACTCAGGATCAGTAATGTAACGTATGTACACAGTGACTGCACCATTAGAATAGTGAGTGCAGCTCTGAAGTATAATGCAGGATGTAACTCAGGATCAGTAATGTAATGTATGTACAAAGTGACTGCACCAGCAGAATAGTGAGTATAGCTCTGGAGTATAATACAGGATGTAACTCAGGATCAGTAATGTGACGTATGTACACAGTGACTGCACCAGCAGAATAGTGAGTGCAGCTCTGGAGTATAATGCAGGATGTAACTCAGGATCAGTAATGTAATGTATGTACACAGTGACTGCACCAGCAGAATAATGAGTGCAGCTCTGGACTATAATGCAGGAAGTAACTCAGGATCAGTAATGTATGTACACAGTGACTGCACCAGCAGAATAGTGAGTGCAACTCTGGAGTATAATACAGGGTGTAACTCAGGATCAGTAATGTATGTACACAGTGACTGCACCAGCAGAATAATGAGTGCAGCTCTGGACTATAATGCAGGAAGTAACTCAGGATCAGTAATGTATGTACACAGTGACTGCACCAGCAGAATAGTGAGTGCAACTCTGGAGTATAATACAGGATGTAACTCAGGATCAGTAATGTATGTACACAGTGACTGCACCAGCAGAATAATGAGTGCAGCTCTGGGGTATAATACAGGATGGAACTCAGGATCAGTAATGTAATGTATGTACACAGTGACTGCATCAGCAGAATAGTGAGTGCAGCTTTGGAGTATAATGCAGGATGTAACTCAGGATCAGTAATGTAATGTATGTACACAGTGACTGCACCAGCAGAATAATGAGTGCAGCTCTGGACTATAATGCAGGAAGTAACTCAGGATCAGTAATGTATGTACACAGTGACTGCACCAGCAGAATAGTGAGTGCAACTCTGGAGTATAATACAGGGTGTAACTCAGGATCAGTAATGTAATGTATGTACACAGTGACTGCACCAGCAGAATAGTGAGTGCAGCTCTGGAGTATAATACAGGATGTAACTTAGGATCAGTAATGTAATGTATGTACACAGTGACTGCACCAGCAGAATAGTGAGTGCAGCTCTGGGATATAATACAGGATGTAACTCAGGATCAGTAATGTAATGTATGTACACAGTGACTGCACCAGCAGAATAATGAGTTACAGGAGGTAACTCAGGATTAGAGATGAGCGAATTTGCTCGGGTTCCCTCTTTTTCGGCAAGCTGCAGAGGGAACCTGGCTTCTTGGATCGCGCCGGTCGATCAGCTGATCTGTGCCGCAGCTGCATGTGTCACAGACAGTCACAACACATGCATGGAGAGCCCAACATACAGGCTTTTTCTCTGAGCCCTTCAGGAGCTGACAGCCTGTTACAATGGCTGCCTATACCCTATATATACAGCATACCTCTGTATTGTATAATAATGGACTTACAATCTCCGCTAATTCCTTCTGATGCTCCCTTCCGGTTTATTACCACCTCTACCACATGCGGAACGATTTATTAGACGCAGCGGAGCTGTTTTATTCCTCTGCAGCGTCTCCGGATGATCTCAGAACTCATAGTTGGTGATTTACATGGATTTGCAGAAGATGCAGATTTCCCCTCTGCTACATCGGCAGAATCCTTATTTCTCAGCTCGTGCATTTTCTCTTCAGTAACCAAAGCCAGATTGTAAATTCGCAAAGCAAAACTAACCCACCCTCCCATATTGCGGAATCTGATAGATGGCGGCACTATATGGAGCGATATTTATTTATTATCATCACTGTGCCATGAACAGTTATCTAAAATTGCCCAGGATCGCTGCCTGTGAAATACGCCAAGTATCTGCTCGTACGCAGACTAATAACTCTATTCTTTTCAATAAAACTTTATATTTCATGATAACCAATACCAGGGTTCAGGGTGGAAGGGATTTTTTCTGTATCATGCAGACAGGTATTTTATCCGGCAAAAGATTCCACTCACGCTCCCGGCTAAACAAGGACATTTCTCCCTACTGTATATATATATATATATATATATATATATATATATATATATATATATATGGAGCTGCAACAACAGATTCCCTTATTTATGACCTTTCTGAAGAATAAGTCAATAAGCATTTATTATGTTCCGGGCTGCAATGAATCTGCTTCTGACATTGCTGTAAAATGCCTCGAAAGAGCAAATGCTTGGGGTCGGACATTAATCTTCGGGATCGGTTTATGCAAATGGAAGGTGTGCTCACCGCACGGAGCGGGTCACCTGGCTTAAAGATGTATCACCGGACTCCGAAGAAAGCAAAATGTATTAGGAGAATGTCAACTTTTTTTCTACATCATTCTGCTTAAGCTTCTTTTTACAAATAAATCCACATTGTCTGATCCATTGCCCAATGGGAACCACCGGCCTTTAATGGCCTCTATTGACTTACAGTAAGGTCCAGTAAGTGCCATTTTGCTTTAATTCAAAAGAGTTTAAAAAAAGGGTTATTTTCGTTCTTCTTTCTTTGTTCCATTCCTCCGGTCAATTAAAGTCAGGTAGAAGTGTTCAACTCCGCGCACAGTTCACACTGAACAGGCTGCAGCTTCCACACTTTTCTCTGCAGCTCCAACACACAGACAGCTGACACACCTAGTGAACACATGCCCTGGTCTTCAAGTCGCGGCCCTTTTTCGTTTTTGCGTTTTCGTTTTTCACTCCCCTCCTTCCCAGAGCCATAACTTTTTTATTTTTCCGTCAATATGACCATGTAAGGGCTTATTTTTTGCGGGACGAGTAGTACTTTTGATCGACACCATTGGTTTTACCATGTCTTTTACTAGAAAACGGGAAAAAAGTTCCTAGTGCGGTGAAATTGCAAAAAAAGTGCAATCCCACACTTGTTTTTTGTTTGGCTTTTTTACTAGGTTCATTAAATGCTAAAACTGACCTGCCATTGTGATTCTCTAGGTCATTACGAGTTCATAGACACCTAAAATGACTAGGTTATTTTTTATCCAAGTGGTGAAAAAAAATTCAAAACTTTGCTTAAAAAAAAAAAAGTGCCATTTTCCGATACCCGAAGCGTCTCCATTTTTCGTGATCTGGGGTCGGGTGAGGGCTTATTTTTTGCGTGCCAAGCTGACATTTTTAATAATATCACTTTTGTGCAGATACGTTCTTTTGATCGCCCGTTATTGCATTTTAATGCAATGTCGCGGCGACCAAAAAACCTTAATTCTGGCGTTTTGAATTTTTTTATCGCTACGCTGTTTAGCGATCAGGTTAATGCTTTTTTTATTGATAGATCGGGCGATTCTGAACGCGGCGATACCAAATAAGTGTAGGTTTGATTTTTTTTTATTGTTTTATTTAGGATGGGGCAAAAAGGGGGTGATTTAAACTTTTATGTTTTTTAAATTTTTTTCATATTTTTAAAAACATTTTTTTTTTACCTGTGCCATGCTTCAATAGCCTCCATGGGAGGCTAGAAGCTGGCACAACTCGATCGGCTCAGCTATCTGATGATCGCTGCTATGTAGCTGAAATGCAGGTGTGCTGTGAGCGCCGACCACAGGGGGGCGCTCACAGCAGGCCGGCATCAATAACCATAGAGGTCTCAAGGACCTCTATGGTTACTGTCCTGACACATCGCCGACCCCCGATCATGTGACAGTTGTCGGCGATGACGTCATTTCCGGCCGCCCGGCCGGAAGCTTTAGTTAAATGCCGCTGTCTGCGTTTGACAGCGGCATTTAACAGGTTAATAGCGGCTGGTGAATAGCGATTTCACCCGCCGCTATTGCGCGCACATGTCAGCTGTACAAAACAGCTGACATGTCGCGACTTTGATGTGGGCTCAGTGCCGGAGGGGGATTCACGGCATGCGCCGTACATGTACGGCGCATGTCGTGAAAGGGTTGAAGCAAGTCAGATGCATCTAATTTAGACTTGCAGTGCTAGGATTTAACACACCTACCTGGCTTTGCTACATATCGCCCCCTCTGCCCAAAGCTAGTGGTTGGGCACCTTCTGCCAACATACAGAGCCTACAGGGCTCTGCTACATACAGCTTACATGCACCTCCACATCACGCACAGTCTCTGATGCCTGCACATTAAGCACACAAGCTCTGCCATATGCACATTACAAAGACACTCACTACCTACAACATACAGTTAATCTACTACTACAAGCAAACATACAACACTTTCACCAGCACCATATTGTTCTACAGACACACGGGCTCACACGCAGTGCACACTGCAATACCAATGGTGACACATTATAAGGCTACAAACTCATTGCACACAATCCTACGCACTGTACACAGTTCTGCACACTGTACACAGTACTACACACAGCCACTTCATCCCCACAAATCATGTGTACATCACAGTACATCATGTGACCTTGTCACGACAGCCGACTCCTGGGAACAAAGTGGACTACTGAGTGCTACCACTTCAGCCCACAAATCCCATAGCATGCAACAAATCCTTGACCACTACCACTTTGTGGGACTTGGAACCACAGTCTTTGCGTATGTTGACCTGAGCCATGGGATAGTTCTTGTGTTCTCCATGGATACTCTTTACCCCCACCCTATGGAATAGCACATGCTGAAGTGTGACCTTTTGACACCGTTCTACAGTCACCTGGCATTCCTGAGGCCCCTCGCCAGCACTGCAGACAGGGAAGATGAAGTAGTGGTTGTGCCAGCCAATGCTGATGTCCACCTGGCCCCGGCATTGCAGACCCAGGTTCTCCTCCTCATGACTCCACTTAATGAGATGGCTCCCAGCACTCAGAACTCCCTTGAGTTGTACCAGCGATGCCTTGACACTGTAGCAATGGCATCTTACTGCTAGACAAAAAAACCAGCCTCTTCTGGGCATAAAGATTACAGTCCTTTCTCTCGAAGCAAACTTCATACACAGAAGAGATACGGGCCTACCATGTCTCAGTATCCCCTTCAGGCCAAGCTCCAGCAGCTTCCAGTGCCAAAGTGTTCAACTCCATGCACAGTTCATACTGAACAGGCTGCAGCTTCCACACGTTTCTTAGCAGCTCCAACACACAGACTGATCAGCTTTCCCAGCTAACCTATGCCTTCTCCATACAGAGAGAGACTCTGGCATGTCTCTTTCCCAGTTATAGCTCACATTTTGTCTGGACACTCACCAACAACACACTCAACTTTGCTTCATCCAGCAGAATGACACCTAGTGAACACAGCCCCTGATTCTTAGTTAAAGCAAAACAGATGCATTTAATAAAGATGTGTAGTGCTAGGATTTAATTCTGCCCTACCTGGCTTTGCTACACTCCCTTGCTTTGTTTCACACAATCATAGCCTGAAATTATACAATTCTGGCTTCCTGCAGTAGGGGAAGCTTTTTGATTTATCATTAAATCTTGTCACAATTAAGCCTATCGGTGTGTCTTGACTCATTTCTGTTCTGCAGTCCAATCTAGGGCAGGGGCATGCCAAACTGTCGATTTGGTGATTGAGAGCTTAGCCGTCCAATTGGATGCTGGGGCATGCTGATCTGTCAGCATCTTGAGTGACAGTTTAGCCATTCAATCAGCACCAAGGCGTGCCGAGGCTTCATCCACATGTCTCCTGTTCGGAATAATTACCTATTTAGCTGGCTCTCTACCATAGATTACTGCCAATTGTAGCATTTCTCATGAGGTGTGTGTGATCTGTGCTGCTAGTCTTGTATTCTGATCTTTGCTGCTTGACTTTGGATTTGCTTTTGACCATCTGTTTGCCTAGCCCTTTTGTCGTGATCTGCTACCTTCTTGGAATTCTGATCCCAACTGTGCCCTTTGTCTCACTCCTCTATGACGTACCCTCCTGGCTTTTGACCTTGGACTATTTGGCCTCACGGCTTGTCTGTGAGTAGCGACTAGCATCACATGTTTTATATATAAAGAGCTTGTTTCAGCAAAATATGAGTTAATGTTTACTCAGTTATGTTTCAGTTCCAAATGATTGATTATTTTGCAATACCATGCCAGACCACTTGGCGTGCTGTTGAAATTTAACATACTTATAGGCAGAAATGTTATTCTACAGCTCCATCTAGAGGCAGAAATTTCCAATGCACAATTCTACATCATATTTATGTATTTCTTTATTGTGTCACAACTGAAAAAAAAATTAATTAGTTGAAAATCCCAGCTGACATGCCGAGCATTTCCTATATAATTTCTTTCCCCCTCCTAACTCTCTTTTTTTCAGAGCAGTTCTGTATGAGTGTCTATAAAGTTCCTTAATTTAATTCTACAGTCAGACAGCTTAATTTGCGTCTTGCATCTGCTACGCACCATCTAGGCGTTGTCTCCTGACAACAGTTGAAGTCGCTGTCTGCTCGTTTCATAAGATAAAAGTACTCTATATCTACCGTGTAAGTAGAGCCATTTTCTATAATGGAGTGTAACAGATGGCTTTCACTTCAAGACTCACTCCGCCGGTCTGTGAAATGTAAAAAAATATCGCCAATTTTTAGATTGTGGAGACTAAACACCACTTATGGCTCAATAATTCTGGCTGCTTAAGATTCCGTTGTGATTGCTTTTCTTTTGTCTTCAGATATTATGCTTGCGTGTCGCCGTTCTCTGACATGACACCAATCTGCAGCAGATTTTTCAAAGGATTAGAAGTATATAAAATAGAAAAAAATACAAAAATACCCAAATAAATTACCCGAAATGGGTCGTCATATGAAGTAAACACTGGCTCATATGGTTTATTTGGGCACAGTTTACATTTATAAAGGAAGTGGCCTCCATTAGAACTCCTTTGGACCTGAACCATCTATGTTCTACAGTCATGGCCGAAGGTGTCGTCACCCTTGAAATTGTTCCAGAAAATGAAACATTTATCCCAGAAAATTAATGAAATTACACATGCTTTGCTATATACATGTTTATTTCGTTTGTGTGTATTGGACCAACACAAAAAAAACAGAGGAAATAAAAGGCAAATTGGACATCAGTTCACACAAAACCCCCAAAATGGGCAGGACATAATTGTTGGCACCTTTCCGAAATAGTGGGCAAACTACTTTGTTTCAATCATGTGATGCTCGTTCAGACTCAAGTAACAGGTGTGGGCAATATGAAAATCACACCTGAAACCAGATATAAAGAGAAGTTGAGTCAGTCTTTGCATTGTGTGTCTGTGTGTGCCACACTAAGCGTGGAGAACAGAAAGAGAAGAAGAGAACTGTCCGTGGACTTGAGAACCAAATTTGCTGAACAAGATCAACAATCTTAAGATTACATGTCCATCTCCAGAGATCTTGAGGTTCCTTTCTCCATGGTGTGCAGCATAGTCAAGCAGTTTACAACCCAAGGCACTGTAGCTAATCTCCCTGGATGTGGACAGTAGAGAAAAATTGATTAAAGGTTGCAATGCAGGATAGTCTGGATGGTGGATAAGCCCCAATCATGTTACAAAGAAATTCAAGCTGTCCTACAGGCTCAGAGTGCATCAGTGTCAGCACAAACTATCCATCCACATTTTAATGAAATTAAATGTGATGGCAGGAGACCCAGGAGGACCTCACTGCTGACACAGAGACAGAATAAAGCTAGACTGCAGTTTGCCAAAATGTACGTGACTAAGCCAAAATACTTATGGGAAAGTGTCTTGGGACAGATGAGACCAAGATAGATCTTTTTAGTCAAAATAACATTGTACCTACAGTCAAATATGGTGGAGGTTCAAAGCTGTTTGGGGGTTGCTTTCCTTCCTCTGGCACTGGATGCCTTGACTGTGTGCAAGGTATAATGAAATCTGAAGATTACCAAAAGCTTTTGGGTGGCAATGTAGTGCCTAGTATCAGAAATCTTGGTTTCTGTCCTAGGTCATGGGTCTTACAGCAGGGCAATGACACCAAACATACTTCAAGAAGCCCCCAGAAATAGATGGAAACAAATTGCCTGAGAGTTCTGAAGTGACAGCAATGAGTCTGGGTCTAAATCCCACTGATCACCTGCAGAGAGATCTTAAAATTGTTGTTGTTGGGAGAAGGTGTCTTCACATATGAGAGACTTGGAGCAATTTGCAAAAGAAGAGTTGTCCAAAATTCCAGTTGAGAGGTGTAAGAAGCTTGTAGACGATTATAGGAAGCAAATGATTGCAGTTATTATTTCAAAAGGGGGTGCAACTAAATATTAAGTAGAGGGTGGCAACAATTTTGTCCGGCCCATTTTTGTGGTTTTGTGTGAAATTATCTCCAATTTGCCTTTTTTTCCTCTGTTTTTTGTGTTGTTCCAAAACACACAAAGGAAATAAACCTGTGTATAACAAAACGTGTAATTGTAATAATTGTCTGGGAGAATTCCTTAAATTTTCTGTAACAATTTGAATGGTGTCAACACTTTTGACCATGACTGTATATGATCAGACATCCATATGTAATGATGACATCCATCCCAATGTGCCATACCTCTAGGTAGACTGACCCATCTCTGAATGCCTTGTGTGCATCTGGGAGGAAGCTTGCTGCAGATGAAACCTCCCCTTTACTCTGCCAACAATGGAGAACAAGAAATACTTAATGTGGACACATTAGAATAAAAATTGCCAAGCCCACTAATTTTTGCAGGGCTTACCCACAATATAGTGTGTATGGGGCCTCCTGACTTTTCACCAATAGCAGGTCTCAGGGGCGAGAAACTTTGGGTTGTTGGATTCCAACATGTCCAATCCTTTTGGGCACTTCTAGTAGTGGCCTACTCCATGTTCCTCCAACAAAAAATCAGTAAAGGGTTATTCTCAAGTTTGGAAGTCATCCCCTATCCATATAGATTGCTAGAAGGCCAACGCTGGTACCTCCAACGATTCCAAAATTTGGGTAAAGAGCAATGGTCGATCATTGGCACTGCCTCTTTATTCGTTCTTATAGGTACGCCAAAGGCCAGACGAGCACAGAGCTTGGCTTTTGGTCCTTTAAGAATGAGTGTAGTGTCAGTGCACATCGCTGACCATGCTCTTCAGAACCTTAGCTTTCAGGATCGGGGGGGGTCCCAGTGGTGAGACCCCCAGTGATTGGGAAGTTATTTTCTATATTGTGGATAGGGGACAATTTCTAAACTTGAACATACATCTTTAATGCTTATTCAAATGCCATCCATACTCATTAATGTCAGCTGAGCCCTCTGACATTGACCGGAATGGAGATGACCATCAATGTGAATGGAAATCTCCTAACTTTCCCCCAATGCTTGAAGTTGGGGGGGGGGAAGGATCAAGGATGTTGAAGTTGAATGCTCAATACCTTTGTCCTTGTGGGATTTAAGCCACCGCCAGAGGAGCCCAACAGTGACGTACCTCCTCCCTCCATTGAAAACATGTGCACATTCTGCGGATCTGAGCATGCATGTGTATAAGGGTGATCGAAAAAGGAATATCTGTCTATCAAATGAGCTTTCTAATATGTATGACTAGAACAGACCTGAGTATTGAGAAGGGAGAGGAACACGACTCATCCAAGTTAATACTTTCAAAGAAAATAGATGCCAACTTTCAGTGTTAAAGGGATTGTCCCATTTTCGTATACTTTCCTATGGAATTCTGCATGAATTGATGAGAATCTTTGGTAAAGATGGATAAAAGAGTGTCTGTCACTCTGGAGGACTTATCCTGTCACCATCACACATTCTATTATTTGGGAATGGGCATTGTGTAATTCTCCATATTTCCTGCGGGGGCAGTGCAGGGAAAGTGATCACGTAGGATCGGGTTTCCTAACAGGAGGTAATGTGTGATCATCTCACTGTTAACAAAAGATGAGTTGGTATGACAGACAATCATTAATTCTAGAGGGTTTTCCCAATCCATAGAAGTTATTGGCACAATGACAATGATCTGAACTGGAGTAAAAAAAATATTTTTTTTTAGTTTTGTTCCAGGAAATTCTAGATAAAAATAAGAGTTGCGAAGTTAATAAGAGTCAAACTTCACACCCATTAGACAAAGTGTGTCTGGAAGAAGGATGAGAAGCTGCAGGAATTACTATAGATCCACCGGTGAATTATCAAAAGACGAGCGGGCGCGAGAAGCTTTTTAGCAGCGATGGGATTAGGAAAATCCATTTTCTATGATGAAGGAAAAATGTAATTTCAAGTTCTAAGAAGCACTTTATTTTTCAATTAAATTCACTTGTAATATTCTTCACTTTATTAAAAAGCGGGTCCCAGAGCGGGTGCCGATCACTCACAAAATTAGCTGTCAGACATCATTAGGTTAATTTAGCAGAATGTTGAAGACAATGTGCCCACGTTATGAGCAATGGGAGACAACATACGAGGGGGGTGACCTTCCTGCTGTCTATTACCTGTCAGAACGAACAAACTATTTCTTTTTTCTCTATTGTCTGCACGCTGTTTCTTAACTATTTTCATTAAAATTTATTTTATTTTATGTTTTTTTGCAAATTTATCATAAAAGTGATTAAGGAATAAAAGTGAAAACCACGATTAAATATCTCACGATTCTATCTGGTCGGCAGAATCAGCATTAACCCAGCAATTTATTGATACATTTTCATACCACTACCTGCACAATCAGCCCTGCTATACCGGTGCTACCAGGACTTTCATAGACTTCCATGCTGTAGCCTACAGGATAACCATTCATCGCATGATCAGTGCACATTTTTTGCATTTTTCTCTGCCTCCATGCATTCTCTACGAGGTGTAAAAACAATACCACAGTTAACCAATTTCCAATTTGCAGTTTCCTCTCGAGTGATCTCGAGGTTGATCGAGTGATCAACCTGTGATTGATTCTGGAGAGATGTTGTTGCTTATTTTCCCTGTAGCGGCCACTAGTGGTGACTTGTGGAATTACACTACATTTTCAGCTTTGGCTTTATATAGGAAATCAAAAACCATAAATATAAATAAATAATAATCAGAACTAAAATTTGCAGGATCCATAACCAAGTGTGAATTATGAGATAAATGATCCTTAATTTTTAAAAATTGTCTATGCGATGTGGTCGGTGGAATCAGCCAGCACTATTAGCCCAACAACCAGCACTATTAGCCCTGCTATACCTGTGATACCAGGACTTTCATAGATTTCCATGTGGTTGGTGGAATGAGCATTAATGCAGCGCTTTTTTTGTGCACAACCCGCATCGTCATCCCTGCTATACCTGTGCTACCAGGACTATCATAGGCTTCCATGCTGTAACCTTCAGTTTAACCCTTCATGGCATGATCGGTGCACATTTCTTGCAATTTTTCTGCCTCCATGCATTCTCTACGAGGTATAAAGACAATGCCACCATTTTCCGATTTCCAGTTTCCTCTAGGTTCAGCAAGGATGTATAATTTATGGAATCCTTTGTAATATTGCCCCAGTTTCCCTTCTCTGGATTTTAATAGAGGTATTCACCATTATCAAAGCCAATTTTTTTTTTATTTAAATGTTAATGCAATTTTTTTTACTTTTTCTTTTTTTTCCAGAGTCTATTGGCTCTTTAGCTGCAAAATAAATCCAATATACGGCAAACTATGAAATCGTGTTAAAGTTAACGTTAATGTACAACCGAAAATTCGACAAGTCTTGTGGGACGCCCATAGAAAGGCAGAAAATATCTAACTTTTCTATAAAAAAAAATCTTTGCAAACATACAGTGCAATTATTACAACTCTGGGAACGCAGATAGCAAGCAATGCAATTTGCATGCATATGTCCAACAATTTCCCACTATATTTCCTCGGAGAATCGCACGTGATTATGTTCTGCAGAGAAAGGAAAAAAAAAATAGAAGCAAAATAGAAGAAGCAATTAAACAGAAAAAAAGTGGCGGAGCCCCGGCCTGGAAGGGCAATTTAATTACCGTACCTATATTTCTGGGATTTTTCGGGGCAGATGTGGTTGAACTTCACGACCCAGTACAATTCATCTAGTCGTTAGCGTAGTTCTTAGGTCGCACATTAAGGGTTGATCCCTGGATAAACTGCAGGAGCTTAAGGCTTAATTATAGCCAGTTCCATTATTAAGACATTGGATCGGGGGGGAGGGTAAAAAATAATAGATCATCCAAAAAGTCATTTTAATTGAAACTATTATTATTCTTTGTTTTCAGGATTAGTATAAAAAAAGACAAAAAAAGTATTTAAAAAAAATCTTTTAAAAATCAAATTCATTTCGCGGAGATCAAATCCTGAACAAATAGGAGACAAGCTCTTTCAATTCATCGTCTCGGTCCATCTCCAGCACCCTCTAGCTCAATGACCATCCTTATAATCCAAGGACAAATTACAGATCATCTCACCATTGTCCCAACCCTTTTTGTTTTTCAAATATACTAGTAGAGCATTAGATACCCCCTTAAAGGGAATCTTCTGATATGTTTTACTAATTAAACTATTGGTATGGCTGTATAGGACATAGAAAAACAATAAAAATGATACCTGTCTTGTCGTATTCCGATATGCCAGCTCTGAGAAATCGAGCTTTGAAGCTACATGTAAATTACCTGGAAGTGTATTGGAGTTGATATACTTTGTGCACACTGACACGCCCCAAATGCACTTCCTGGCTATTTTGCATATAGCTTCAAAGCTCGATTTCTCAGCACTTGCACATTGGATTATGACAAGACAGGTGTCATTTTTATTGTTATTCTCTAACCTACGCAACCATAGTTTTAGTTTCAGTAGTAAAGTCATCCTCATAAGTTGGCTTCTCTTCCTTCTCATGATGGTCCAGGCTTTGCTAAAAGTTTAACACGAAAAGTTCAAGGTCTTCTAAAAAGTTTGGTATCAGAGTTGCTGGCTGTTTCTAGTCTGAATTTTGTAGCCCTAAAGGTTATGGCCTTTGTGTAAAAGTCTCCTTACATGTCAGAGAAAAGTCGTCGGAAAATAACGATTTTGATGAAAGTGATGATTGTTCATTTTAACCAATCGTTATAATTCGAGAAACCGATCAGACATGTTGGATCCATGGTCAGTTTTCGTAAGCCACCAAAGAAGTATAATATTAACCTGTCAGTAACTGTGGTTTGTCCTTTTTACAAAATCAGTAGACATTGTGATTTTGTTAATACTTTTACTTTTTGCATGAATCGTAAAGTGTTTCTACATTTCTGTAATAGTATGTGATCATCTAAGGGGTAAGGCTTTGCCTAAGGGCAGTAAACACCGAGAAGCCAGACTTCCTTTGTGTTATGCGTCTACCCAGTCACACATAGACTTTGTTCAAGAAAATGAGAAAAGACCAAAAAAATTATCAGCAACTTGTAAGATGTGTGATGTTATTACAATTATGTCATGCTATGCGATCTTGTAACAAGATGCAATGTGGACAAACGTGAGATCAGCAAACCAGGCTACTGGTGAATCTTAAAGGGAAGCTAGCATCAGAAAATGACCTATTGTCTAAATCAAGTTTTTGTGCTTCGTGTATTTTTTAATCCTTACAGCAAGAGTTTTCAGCAGCTTCATTATCATCAGAGGCATGATTACAAGAGTCCTTTCAGCAGCTTCATTATCATCAGAGGCAGGATTACAAGAGTCCTTTCAGCAGCTTCATTACCATCGGAGGCAGGATTATAAGAGTCCTGTCAGCAGTTTCTTTATTATCAGAGGCAGGATTACAAGAGTCCTTTCGGCAGGTTCATTATCATTAGAGGCAGGATTACAAGAGCCCATTCAGCAGCTTTCATTATCATTAAAGGCAGAATTACAATGACTGGTAATCATAATGACAGACAAATCACTATAACTGATGCCACAGCTGACCTGTTCACCCTCCCTACACAATGACCTCTGTACAAGCTCAATGGACGCTTCAATACAAAACATAGTGTCAAGAATCTGCTCATTGCTGCTAATGTATAGGTGCATTTCCTGAAACATAAGGAATTTATAGTTTAAAAAGTGGCTGGTGTAAGAATTGCAAGACTTCTGTTTTTTTATTTTGAGTACATATTGTGATTTAGAAAAAAAATAGCTCCACAAAAACCTGATGTAACCAATAGGTTATTTTCTGCGCAAAGCTTCCCTTTAAGCTTCATAGACACGTTACATTAGGTCAGCCCCTTATTTATATCCCCTTTTTGAAGGAGAATATCCATTAGATTAGTGGTATCTGTCATGGTTCTCAATGGCAAGAGAACGTAATAAAGCATACAAAAGGACTAGCTCTTGGAAGATGGGAACTCGAGCTGACCATGAGCTAAACCTACCGCACAACTAACAGTGGCCGGGTAGCGTGCCTACGTTTTATCCCTAGACGCCAAGCGCCAGCCGGAGAACTGACTGACCCTAGCAGAGGAAAATACAGACCTGGCTTACCTCTAGAGAAATTTTCCCCAAAAGGCAGACAGTAGCCCCCACATATATTGGCGGTGATTTTAGAGGAAATTGACATACGAAGTATGAAGATAGGTTTAGCAAATTGAGGTCCGCTTACTAGATAGTAGGAAGACAGAAAAGGGAACTTCACGGTCAGCTGAAAACCCTTTCAAAATACCATCCTGAAATTACTTTAAGACTCTAATATCAACTCATGACACCAGAGTGGCAATTTCAGCTCACAAGAGCTTCCAGCCTCAGAAATATTCAATCACAGAGAACTGGAACAAAAATGCAAAACAAACTTAGGACAACAAGTCCAACTTAGCTGATAGTTGTCTAGGAGCAGGAACATGCAACAGAAAGGCTTCTGGTAACATTGTTGGCCGGCATAGAAATGACTGAGGAGCAAGGCTAAATAGAAAACTCCCACATCCAGATGGGAAACAGGTGAACAGAGGAGATGAAGCACACAAGTGCAGTACCACCAGAAACCACCGGGGGAGCCCAGAAACCAAATTCACAACAGTACCCCCCCCTCAAGGAGGGGGCACCGAACCCTCACCAGAACCACCAGGGCGATCAGGATGAGCCCTATGAAAGGCACGGACCAAATCGGAGGCATGAACATCAGAGGCTGTCACCCAAGAGTTATCCTCCTGACCATAGCCCTTCCACTTGACCAGATACTGAAGTCTCCGTCTGGAAACACGGGAGTCCAAGATCTTCTCGACAACGTACTCCAACTCACCCTCAACCAACACCGGAGCAGGAGGCTCAACGGAAGGCACAACCGGTACCTCATACCTGCGCAACAACGACCGATGGAAGACATTATGAATAGAAAAAGATGCAGGGAGGTCCAAACGAAAGGACACAGGGTTAAGAATCTCCAATATCTTGTACGGGCCGATGAACCGAGGCTTAAACTTAGGAGAAGAAACCTTCATAGGGACAAAACGAGAAGATAACCACACCAAGTCCCCAACACAAAGACGAGGACCAACACGACGACGGCGGTTGGCAAAATGCTGAGTCTTCTCCTGGGACAACTTCAAATTGTCCACCACATGCCCCCAAATCTGATGCAACCTCTCCACCACAGCATCCACTCCAGGACAATCCGAAGACTCCACCTGACCGGAAGAGAAACGAGGATGAAACCCCGAATTACAGAAGAAAGGAGAAACCAAGGTGGCAGAACTAGCCCGATTATTGAGGGCAAACTCCGCCAAGGGCAAAAAGGCAACCCAATCATCCTGATCCGCAGACACAAAACACCTCAAATAAGTCTCCAAGGTCTGATTAGTTCGCTCGGTCTGGCCATTAGTCTGAGGATGGAAAGCAGACGAAAAAGACAAATCAATGCCCATCCTAGCACAGAACGCTCGCCAAAATCTAGACACGAATTGGGTTCCCCTGTCAGAAACGATATTCTCCGGAATACCATGCAAGCGCACCACATTTTGAAAAAACAGAGGAACCAGCTCGGATGAGGAAGGCAATTTGGGCAAGGGAACCAAATGGACCATCTTAGAGAAACGGTCACACACCACCCAGATGACAGACATCTTCTGAGAAACAGGGAGATCAGAAATAAAATCCATGGAGATGTGAGTCCAAGGCCTCTTCGGAATAGGCAAGGATAACAACAATCCACTAGCCCGAGAACAACAAGGCTTGGCCCGAGCACAAACATCACAAGACTGCACAAAACCTCGCACATCTCGCGACAGGGAAGGCCACCAGAAGGACCTAGCCACCAAATCCCTGGTACCAAAGATTCCAGGATGACCTGCTAATGCAGAAGAATGGACCTCCGAGATGACTCTACTGGTCCAATCATCAGGAACAAACATTCTACCAGGCGGGCAACGATCAGGTCTATTCGCCTGAAACTCCTGCAAGACCCGTCGCAAGTCTGGGGAAACAGCAGATAATATCACTCCATCCTTAAGGATACCTGTAGGTTCAGAATTACCAGGGGAATCAGGCTCAAAACTCCTAGAAAGGGCATCCGCCTTCACATTTTTAGAACCTGGTAGGTAAGAAACCACAAAATTAAACCGAGAGAAAAATAACGACCAGCGCGCCTGTCTAGGATTCAGGCGCCTGGCAGACTCAAGATAAATCAAATTCTTGTGGTCGGTCAATACCACCACCTGATGTCTAGCCCCCTCAAGCCAATGACGCCACTCCTCAAAAGCCCACTTCATAGCCAAGAGCTCCCGATTACCAATATCATAATTTCGCTCAGCGGGCGAAAATTTACGAGAAAAGAACGCACAAGGTCTCATCACGGAGCAGTCGGAACTTTTCTGCGACAAAACCGCCCCAGCTCCGATTTCTGAAGCGTCAACCTCAACCTGAAAAGGAAGAGTAACATCAGGCTGACGCAATACAGGGGCGGAAGAAAAGCGGCGCTTAAGCTCCCGAAAGGCCTCCACAGCAGCAGGGGACCAATCAGCAACATCAGCACCCTTCTTAGTCAAATCAGTCAACGGTTTAGCAACATCAGAAAAACCAGTTATAAATCGACGATAAAAATTAGCAAAGCCCAAAAACTTCTGAAGGCTCTTAAGAGAAGAGGGTTGCGTCCAATCACAAATAGCCTGAACCTTGACAGGGTCCATCTCAATGGAAGAGGGGGAAAAAATGTACCCCAAAAACGAAATCTTTTGAACCCCAAAAACACACTTAGAACCCTTTACACACAAGGAATTAGAGCGCAAAACCTGAAAAACCCTCCTGACCTGTTGGACATGAGAGTCCCAGTCATCCGAAAAAATCAAAATATCATCAAGATACACAATCAAAAATTTATCCAAATAATCACGGAAAATGTCATGCATAAAGGACTGAAAGACTGAAGGGGCATTTGAAAGACCAAAAGGCATTACTAAATACTCAAAATGGCCCTCAGGCGTATTAAATGCGGTTTTCCACTCATCCCCCTGCTTAATTCACACCAAATTATACGCCCCACGAAGATCTATCTTAGAGAACCACTTGGCCCCCTTTATTCGAGCAAACAAATCAGTAAGCAGTGGCAAAGGATACTGATATTTAACCGTGATTTTATTCAAAAGCCGATAATCAATACACGGCCTCAAAGAGCCATCTTTTTTAGATACAAAGAAAAAACCGGCTCCTAAGGGAGATGACGAAGGACGAATATGTCCCTTTTCCAAGGACTCCTTAATATATTCCCGCATAGCAGCATGTTCAGGCACAGATAGATTAAATAAACGACCCTTTGGAAACTTACTGCCCGGAATCAGATCTATAGTACAATCGCAATCTCTGTGCGAAGGTAGTGAACCAAGTTTAGGCTCCTCAAAAACGTCACGATAATCAGATAAAAATTCCGGAATCTCAGAGGGAATAGATGACGAAATGGAAACCAAAGGTACGTCCCCATGAGTCCCCTGACATCCCCAGCTTAACACAGACATTGCTTTCCAGTCGAGGACTGGGTTATGAGATTGCAGCCATGGCAATCCAAGCACCAACACATCATGTAGATTATACAACACAAGGAAGCGAATAATCTCCTGGTGATCCGGATTAATACACATAGTTACTTGTGTCCAGTATTGTGGTTTGTTACTAGCCAATGGCGTGGAGTCAATACCCTTCAGAGGTATAGGAACTTCCAGAGGCTCTAAATCAAACCCACAGCGTTTGGCAAAGGACCAATCCATAAGACTCAAAGCGGCGCCAGAGTCGACATAGGCGTCCGCGGTAATAGACGATAAAGAGCAAATCAGGGTCACAGATAGAATAAACTTAGACTGTAAAGTGCCAATTGAAACAGACTTATCAACCTTCTTAGTACGTTTAGAGCATGCTGATATAACATGAGTTGAATCACCACAATAGAAGCATAACCCATTTTTTCGCCTAAAATTCTGTCGTTCGCTTCTGGACAGAATTCTATCACATTGCATAATCTCTGGCGTCTTCTCAGTAGACACCGCCAAATGGTGCACAGGTTTGCGCTCCCGCAAACGCCGATCAATCTGAATAGCCATTGTCATGGACTCATTCAGACCTGTAGGCACAGGGAACCCCACCATAACATCTTTAATGGCATCAGAGAGACCCTCTCTGAATTTCGCCGCCAGGGCGCACTCATTCCACTGAGTAAGCACAGACCACTTACGAAATTTTTGGCAGTATATTTCAGCCTCATCTTGCCCTTGAGACAGGGCCATTAAGGCTTTTTCAGCCTGAATTTCTAAATGAGGTTCCTCATAAAGCAACCCCAAAGCCAGGAAAAACGCATCCACATTGAGCAACGCAGGATCCCCTGGTGCCAAAGCAAATGCCCAATCCTGAGGGTCGCCCCGGAGCAAGGAAATTACAATCCTGACCTGCTGTGCAGGATCTCCAGCGGAGCGAGATCTCAGAGACAAAAATAATTTACAATTATGTTTGAAATTCTGGAAGCGAGATCTATCCCCAGAGAAAAATTCAGGTAAAGGAATTCTAGGTTCAGATGTAGGAGCATGAATAACGAAATCCTGTAAGCTTTGAACCTTCATAGCGAGATTATTCAAACCTGTAGCTAAACTCTGAGGATCCATATTAATCAGGTGAAATCAGAACCATTCAAGGATTAGAAGGAGAGAGAGACGAAGGCTGCAGTAAGCAGAGATGCTAGTGAATCAACTAATGAGCAAACTCAGGAAAAAAAAAAAAATCTCTGCAGACTTCTTTTCTCTCCTTTCTTCTGCCAATTATTTTAACCCTTGGCCGGCCAAACTGTCATGGTTCTCAATGGCAAGAGAACGTAATAAAGCATACAAAAGGACTAGCTCTTGGAAGATGGGAACTCGAGCTGACCATGAGCTAAACCTACCGCACAACTAACAGTGGCCGGGTAGCGTGCCTACGTTTTATCCCTAGACGCCCAGCGCCAGCCGGAGAACTGACTGACCCTAGCAGAGGAAAATACAGACCTGGCTTACCTCTAGAGAAATTTTCCCCAAAAGGCAGACAGTAGCCCCCACATATATTGGCGGTGATTTTAGAGGAAATTGACATACGAAGTATGAAGATAGGTTTAGCAAATTGAGGTCCGCTTACTAGATAGTAGGAAGACAGAAAAGGGAACTTCACGGTCAGCTGAAAACCCTTTCAAAATACCATCCTGAAATTACTTTAAGACTCTAATATCAACTCATGACACCAGAGTGGCAATTTCAGCTCACAAGAGCTTCCAGCCTCAGAAATATTCAATCACAGAGAACTGGAACAAAAATGCAAAACAAACTTAGGACAACAAGTCCAACTTAGCTGATAGTTGTCTAGGAGCAGGAACATGCAACAGAAAGGCTTCTGGTAACATTGTTGGCCGGCATAGAAATGACTGAGGAGCAAGGCTAAATAGAAAACTCCCACATCCAGATGGGAAACAGGTGAACAGAGGAGATGAAGCACACAAGTGCAGTACCACCAGAAACCACCGGGGGAGCCCAGAAACCAAATTCACAACAGGTATCCAACTCTCAGCAAGTGTAGGTGTGGACACATGGGAAGTCGGCGAGCATCCCGGTCCGCAAGCCGAAACCACATGGACCAGGGATCATCCAACCGAACGCCTGCTCTCCTTTTAACGTGAGCATAATGCTAATCAGACAACACAGGGTGAGGATTAAACAGTGTGGCAATACTTTACTGACCCACAAAACAGGCAGATAACACATAGAACAATCCCAGCAAATACCCAAGATGGTGCAAAATTACAGAGTCTCACCCTTCCCCTGACTCAGCTGTGACTTCAAAGCTTCCAGGATCGACTGCCCCACCTGTGGCACGCACAGAGAGGGGATGTAATGACAAGCTTAGGAAGATGACAGTCCATTTAGATACAAGGCCAGTTGACCGGAGGGTCACAACCTCGCTTCTCTGACTATCTTCATGGAGCCAGGTGACCAAAGGGTCTCATTCCTCGCTTTCACAAATGCACCCATGGTTCAGTGATGGTCAATGGAGCAGATCTATATTCCTCAAGCTAGGGCCAAGGTCCCCTAAGCTGGCATCCTGTATAATTACAAATCGGTGTCTGATGGAGCCATTATGTCTTGACTGCTGTCCTGTAGAGAGTCTCTGGTTCTTTTTATAGTTAACAAATGTCCTTCAAACTAGCATTCTCAGGTAAAGGGGTATAATGGTCACTAGATCAACTCACCTTGTTTGATTATGTAATCTATTTGCATAGTTTGCAAACTAGCTGGCCTGGACAATGTGAAATCAGCATATCAGCAAACATCATTGTTCCATGACCCTGCATGAAAGAAGAGTCAACATTTCAAACTCTTGACCAACAAGAAAGAAATGCATAAATTCAAAAGTCAACATATAGATAACAGCCTATTCTTCCTGGCTTGCTGAAAATTGGTGTTTGGTTAATTAAGATACAATGCTGTTTCCTCACAGTAGGAAAACATGTACCATCACATTGTCCCCGGGTTGTCAACTAGTGGATATTCCTTGGGCAAAACCTTTGGTGGTGGATGAAGGCAAAGACATGGTCAGACAATCTGGGGTCAAGGCAGGCAGCATGTGATCAGAGTTTAAAGCAGAAGTTAGAAGCGGAGAGGTCAGACAGGATGGGAATACAAGCTGGGTTGATAATGACAGAGACAGAACAAACATGCACCCACAGAATCCAGAGAAAAGCAACTGGGAACTAACGATTAGGCAAGAAGAGATGGTATGAGCTGTTGAAATAATTATAGGGGATAACTCAGGAGGCTCTTTGCGTGGAACAAGACAACTACAGGACACAGTTTTATAAGTGGTAAAGTCTATATTATCACGCGGTGATTTAAACAGGTGCAGAGAGAAACTCAAGTCCACACTTGGTGCAAATATCAAATGCAGCTCAGCAGTCTATAGGAAACTTCAGAGGAAAATGCAATCATGCAGAAAGTCTATGAAGCACAATTATTCTAGAGGATACTAGACACGAATAAGTCCTTGCTTAGTCCAAAACACAGATAGATATGCTTATAAGGCAGTTCAAATAATATCTTAGCTCAACCAGGGAGGTCTGGGTAATAGTCTCAGATTCTTGCAGAGCAGAAACAGCTTACATGTCCAGCAAATGCAGATGGAAGTAAACACGAGCAGCAGATGAAGGAGGATTACTGGAACTGGTGTATGCAGCAGGAACTCAGAGCAGAGTAGCAGGATCACCACACAGGTTCACAGGAGCAGGTATATAGCCAGGGAGTCACCAGAGGTCAGGAGCTGGATGCAAGGCAGAATACTCTAGCACAGACTGAAGGCTGGGGTGGAGTTTTATAGCAGGAAGACACAGTGCACATGAGACCAAAGACGCCATCTTGGAAAAGGGCAGTAATGCACAAAAAGGTAATAAAAAATGTTCAGAGTCCTGACATTACTCCCTCCTTAGAAGCGGCCTCAGGACAATCCTGGACCTGGTTTCTCAGGGAATCTCTGAGGAAAACGAGATATCTTCTGTTGGGCATTGATGTTTTCCACAGGTTCCCAAGAGTCTTCCTCAGGGGGATATCCCTGCCATCTTATCAGATATTGGAGCCGGTTCCTACGAATCCTGGAATCAACAATTTCCTCTACCACAAATTGTTCTTGCCCATCAATCACCACAGGCTGCGGAGGTGGCACAACAAGTCCCTGGAAGGTATTAGGAGATACAGGCTTTAGTAAAGATACATGAAAAACTGGGTGTACCTTCATAGTCCTAGGCAGCTTCAGCCGGCAGGCCACAGAGCTCACAATACCGTTTATCTTGAAAGGGCCAATGAATTTCTGTCCAAGTTTTTGTGAAGGAACGTTTAACCCCTTCCCGACCCATGACGCCACGTAGGCGTCATGAAAACCCGTGCCAATCCGACCCATGACGCCTATGTGGCGTCATGGAATGATTGCGTCGCTGCAGAGCGGGTGAAAGGGTTAACTCCGATTTCACCCATTCTGCAGGGACAGGGGGAGTGGTACTTCAGCCCAGGGGGGGTGACTTCACCCCCCCCGTGGCTACGATCGCTCTGATTGGCTGTTGAAAGTGAAACTGCCAATCAGAGCGATTTGTAATATTTCACCTAAAAAACTGGTGAAATATTACAATCCAGCCATGGCCGATGCTGCAATATCATCGGCCATGGCTGGAAAACCTGAAGTGACCCCCCCCACCACCCCACCGATCGCCCCCCCAGTGCTCCGTTATGGGGTCCGGTCCCCTCCATCCTGTGCTCCGCTCCCCCGTCCTCCTGCCCGCTCCCCCCCTGCTCCTATGTCACCTCCCCGTGCTCCGATCTCCCCCCCCTTATACTTACCGAGGCTCCCGGTGCCCGTCCGCCTCCATCATGGGCGCCGCCATCTTCCAAAATGGCGGGCGCATGCTCAGTGCGCCCGCCGAATCTGCCGGCCGGCAGATTCAATACAAAGTAAATTTTGATCGCTGTGGTAGGTTCTATCACAGCGATCAAAATAAAAAAAATAATAAATAAACCCCCCCCTTTATCACCCCCATAGGTAGGGACAATAATAAAATAAAGAAAATATTTTTTTTTCTTTTTCCACTAGGGTTAGGGTTAGAACTAGGGTTAGAACTAGGGGTAGGGTTAGGGTTAGGGGTAGGGTTAGGGTTACGGGTAGGGTTAGGATTAGGGGTAGGGTTAGGGTTATGGCATGTGCACACAGTGCGGATTTGGATTGGCCGCGGATCCGCAGCGGATTGGCCGCGGATCTGCAGCGGATTGGCCGCGGATCCGCAGCGGATTGGCCGCGGATCCGCAGCGGAGTGGCCGCTGCGAATTCGTAGCAGTTTTCCATCAGGTTTACAATACCATGTACACCTATGGAAAACCAAATCCGCTGTGCCCATGGTGCGGAAAATTCCGTGCAGAAACGCTGCGTTGTATTTTCCGCAGCATGTCAATTCTTTGTGCGGATTCCGCAGCGTTTTACACCTGTTCCTCAACAGGAATCCGCAGGTGAAATCCGCACAAAAAAACACTGGAAATCTGTTGTAAATCCGCAGGTAAAACGCAGTGCCTTTTACCTGCAGATTTTTCAAAAATCGTGCGGAAAAATCTCACACTAATCCGCAACGTGGGCACATAGCCTTAGGGTTAGGGTTGGAATTAGAGTTAGGGTTGGAATTAGGGCTAGGGTTGGAAATAGGGTTAAGATTAGGCTTGTGGTTAGGGTTACGGATAGGGTTAGGGGTGCGTTGGGGTTACAGTTGTGGTTAGGGTTGGGATTAGGGTTAGGGTTGGGATTAGGGTTAGGATTAGGGCTGGAATTAGGGTTACGGGTGTGTTGCGGTTAGGGTTGTGGTTAGGGGTGTGTTGGGGTTAGGGTTGTGATTAGGGTTATGGCTACAGTTGGGATTAGGATTAGGGGTGTGTTGGGGTTAGTGTTGAAGTTAGAATTGAGGGGTTTCCACTGTTTAGGCACATCAGGGGTCTCCAAACGCAACATGGCGCCACCATTGATTCCAGCCAATCTTGCGTTCAAAAAGTCAAATGGTGCTCCCTCCCTTCCAAGCCCCGACGTGCGCCCAAACAGTGGTTTACCCCCACATTTGGGGTACCAGCGTACTCAGGACAAACTGGGCAACAACTGTTGAGGTCCAATTTCTCCTGTTACCCTTGCAAAAATAAAAAATTACTTGCTAAAACATAATTTTAGAGGAAAGAACAATTATTTTTTATTTTCACGGCTCTGCGTTATAAACTTCTGTGAAGCACTTGGGGGTTGAAAGTGGTCACCACACATCTAGATAAGTTCCTTCGGGGGTCTAGTTTCCAAAATGGGGTCACTTGTGGGGTGTTTCTACTGTTTAGGCACATCAGGGGCTCTGCAAATGCAACGTGATGACCGCAGACCATTCCATCAAAGTCTGCATTTCAAATGTCACTACTTCCCTTCCGAGCCCTGACGTGTGCCCAAACAGTGGTTTACCCCCACATATGGGGTACCAGCACACTCACAACAAACTGGGCAACAAATATTGGGGCCCAATTTCTCCTGTTACCCTTGTGAAAATAAAAAATTGCTTGCTAAAACATCTTTTTTGAGGAAAGAAAAATGATTTTTTATTTTCACTGCTCTGCGTTGTAAACTTCTGTGAAGCACTTGGGGGTTGAACGTGCTCACCACACATCTAGATAAGTTCCTTTGGGGGTCTAGTTTCCAAAATGGGGTCACTTGTGGGGGGTTTCTACTGTTTAGGCATATCAGGGGCTCTGCAAACGTAACATGATGCCCGCAGACCATTCCATCAAAGTCTGCATTCCAAAACGTCACTACTTCCCTTCCGAGCCCCGGCATGTGCCCAAACAGTGGTTTACCCCCATATATGGGGTATCAGCGTACTCAGGAGAAACTGGACAACAACTTTTGGGTCCAATTTCTCCTGTTACTCTTGCAAAAATAAAAAATTCTGGGCTAAAAAAATATTTTTGAGGAAAGGAAACACATTTATTATTTTCACGGCTCTGAGTTATAAACTTCTGTGAAGCACTTGGGGGTTCAAAGTGCTCACCACACATCTAGATAAGTTCCCTTGGGGGTCTAGTTTCCAAAATGGAGTCACTTGTGGGGAGTTCCTACTGTTTAGGCACATCAGGGGCTCTGCAAAAGCAACCTGACGCCCGCAGAGCATTCCATCAAAGTCTGCATTTCAAAACGTCACTACTTCCCTTCCGAACCCCGACGTGTGCCAAAACAGTGGTTTACCCCCACATATGGGGTATCAGCGTACTCAGGAGAAACTGGACAACAACTTTTGGGGTCCAATTTCTCCTGTTACCCTTGGGAAAATAAAAAATTGTGGGCTAAAAAATCATTTTTGAGAAAAGAAAAATTATTTTTTATTTTCATGGCTCTGCGTTATAAACTTCTGTGAAGCACTTGGGGGTTCAAAGTGCTCACCACACATCTAGGTTAGTTCCTTGGGAGGTCTAGTTTCCAAAATGGGGTCACTTGTGCGGGAGCTCCAATGTTTAGGCACACAGGGGCTCTCCAAACGCGACATGGTGTCCGCTAATGATTGGAGCTAATTTTCCATTCAAAAAGCCAAATGGCGTGCCTTCCCTTCCGAGCCCTGCCGTGCGCCCAAACAGTGGTTTACCCCCACATATGGGGTATCATCGTACTCAGGAAAAACTGGACAACAACATTTGGGGTCCAATTTCTCCTATTACCCTTGGGAAAATAAAAAATTCTGGGCTAAAAATCATTTTTGAGGAAAGAAAAATTATTTTTTATTTTCACGGCTCTGCGTTATAAACTTCTGTGAAGCACCTGGGGGTTATAAGTGCTCACTATGCATCTAGATAAGTTCCTTGGGGGGTCTAGTTTCCAAAATTGGGTCACTTGTAGGGGATCTCCAATGTTTAGGCACACAGGGGCTCTCCAAACGCGACATGGTGTCCGCTAACGATTGGAGCTAATTTTCCATTCAAAAAGTCAAATGGCACGCCTCCCCTTCCGAGCCTTGCCGTGCACCCAAACAGTGGTTTACCCCCACATATGAGGTATCGGCGTACTCAGGAGAAATTGCCCAACAAATTTTAGGATCCATTTTATCCTGTTGCCCATGTGAAAATGAAAGAATTGAGGCTAAAAGAAATTTTGTGTGAAAAAAAGTACTTTTTCATTTTTGCGGATCAATTTGTGAAGCACCTGGGGGTTTAAAGTGCTCACTATGCCTCTAGATAAGTTCCTTGGGGGGTCTAGTTTCCAAAATGGGGTCACTTGTGGAGGAGCTCCAATGTTTAGGCACACAGGGGCATTCCAAAAGCGACATGGTGTCCGCTAACGATGGAGATAATTTTTCATTCAAAAAGTCAAATGGCGCTCCTTCCCTTCCGAGCCTTACCATGTGCCCAAACAGTGGTTTACCCCCACATATGAGGTATCAGCGTACTCAGGACAAATTGGACAACAACGTCCGTGGTCCAGTTTCTCCTTTTACCCTTGGGAAAATAAAAAAATTGTTGCTAAAAGATCATTTTTGTGACTAAAAAGTTAAGTGTTCATTTTTTACTTCCATGTTGCTTCTGCTGCTGTGAAACACCTGAAGGGTTAATAAACTTCTTGAATGTGGTTTTGAGCACCTTGAGGGGTGCAGTTTTTAGAATGGTATCACTTTTGGGTATTTTCAGCCATATAGAAGCCTCAAAATGACTTCAAATGTGAGGTGGTCCCTAAAAAAAATGGTTTTGTAAATTTTGTTGTAAAAATGAGAAATCACTGGTCAAATTTTAACCCTTATAACTTCCTAGCAAAAAAAAAATTTGTTTCCAAAATTGTGCTGATGTAAAGTAGACATGTGGGAAACGTTATTTATTAACTATTTTGTGTCATATAACTCTCTGGTTTAACAGAATAAAAATTCAAAATGTGAAAATTGCGAAATTTTCAAAATTTTCGCCAAATTTCCGTTTTTTTCACAAATAAACTCAGAAATTATCGACCTAAATTTACCACTAACATGAAGCCCAATATGTCACGAAAAAACAATCTCAGAATCGCTAGGATCCGTTGAAGCGTTCCTGAGTTATTACCTCATAAAGGGACACTGGTCAGAATTGCAAAAAACGGCAAGGTCATTAAGGCCAAAATAGGCTGGGTCATGAAGGGGTTAACATCAGATTCTTAGTTGCTAACCACACGGAATCTCCTACCTTGAACATGGGTGCAGGTTTACGGAATCTATCAGCTGATCTCTTATAACGTTCTTGAGCTGTGGTCAGGGATTCCTTCAGAACCTCCAGATTTTGCCTTATCGCAGTCAGAACCGGAGAATTAATTGGAGACCTAGGTAAGATACACGGTTGATAACCCAGATTTGCAAAGAAAGGTGTAAATTTAGTGGAGGCGCTCTGAGAATTGTTATATGAAAATTCGGCTAACGGCAGCAACTCCAACCAATCATCCTGGAGTTGGCTGACATAGCATCTTAGATATTGTTCCAGTGTCTGGTTGGTACGCTCAGTCTGACCATTTGTCTGGGTATGGTAAGCGGAAGAGAGACAGACATTAATATTGAGTACAGAGCAAAACCCCTTCCAGAATCTTGAAGTGAACTGCACTCCACGGTCAGAGATGATCTCATCCGGAACCCCATGCAACCGAAAGACATTCTGTATAACCAAGTTCACTGTATCTTTAGCTGAGGGGAGGCCGGTGCACGGAACAAAATGAGCAGCTTTAGTCAGGCGATCAACTACCACCATGATTGTATTAATGCCCCCCGATGTAGGCAGCTCCACAATAAAGTCCATTGATATAGACCCCCAAGGGCGGGATGGAACAGGTAATAGTTGTAGAAGACCCGTAGGTGCCACATGAGGAGTCTTGTAATGAGCACATACATCGCAAGAGAGTACCTAGTCCTTGGTATCCTTCAGGCAAGTTGGCCACCAGAAGAATTGGCTCCGAAACTCTTGTGTCTTCTGTACCTCCCTGTGACCAGCCAACTTGGAGTCATGTACCAACTTGAGGATCTGCAGAAGGACAACCTCAGGGACGTAGATACGTCGATCTCTGAACCACATGCCACCCTTAAAGACAAGATTAATATCCACAGGTGGGTTGGCCAGAAATACATCACCATCATAGGCCTCCCTGCACTCCTTCCACAAGTCCTGATCGTGGATAACTCCGATGAAATTGGCATCAGATAGAATGGTCTTGGACGGGGCTCCAGGTACGGAATCGGCAGCATGGATTCGGGATAAAGCATCAGCCTTCCCATTACGAGAACCTGGACGGTACGAGATAACAAAGTTAAATTGATTTAAAAATAAGTTCCAACGAGCCTGACGAGGAGAAATACATCTAGCGGATCTAAGGAACTCTAAATTGCGATGGTCAGTTAGCACTATGATCTGTTGTGCAGCTCCTTGCAGATGATGCCTCCATTCTTTGAAAGCCGCAATAATAGCCAGCAATTCCTTGTCTCCCACGTCGTAATTCTTCTTTGCTGAGGTTAGTCTACGGGAAAAGAAAGCACAAGGATGTAGCAGACCCTTCTCTCCAGTTCTTTGGGAGAGAATAGCCCCCAAAGAGTTATCAGAAGCATCCACCTCAACAATGAAAGAAAGTGTTGGATCTGGGTGTATCAACAGCGGTGCTGATGTGAAACAGATCTTAAGCCGATCAAAAGCCTCTTGAGCCTGTGATGACCACTTAAAGGGCTTTTCTTTCTTTGTCAAGGAAGTAATGGGACGGACAATATCAGAAAAATTTCGAATGAAGCGTCTGTAGAAATTTGCAAAACCAATAAAACGTTGGACCTCCTTAACGTTCTTGGGTACCGGCCAGTCAAGGATAGCCTGAATCTTACCAGATTCCATGTTCAGCCCCTGGGGAGAGATGATATAACCTAAGAACTGTATCTCATAACGATAGAACTCGCATTTCTCCGGCTTAATATACAGATGGTTCCCTTTCAGACGTCTTAAAACAGTTTTGACATGTTCTTCATGTTCCTGTAGAGAGTCAGAAAAGATTAGTATATCGTCCAAATAGATCACTACAAACTGGTCCAACAAATCTCTGAAAATGTCATTAGCAAGGTGTTGAAACGTTGCAGGGGCGTTACAAAGCCCGAAGGGTATCACAAGAGATTCAAAATGTCCATACCGGCATCTGAATGCTGTATTCCACTCATCCCCTGGACGAATACGCACCAAATTATAAGCCCCACGAAGATCCAGTTTAGAGAACACCTTAGCATGGCGGACTCTTTCCAGTAATTCGGGAATCAGAGGCAAAGGGTAACGGTTTCGTACGGTTGCCTTATTGAGTTCCCGATAGTCAACAGAGAGTCTCAGGGTCCCATCCTTCTTCTTTACAAAAAAGATAGGTGCCCCTGCTGGTGAGGAAGAAGGATATATGAAGCCTTTGGCCAGATTTTCATCAATATACTCCTTTAAGGCTTGAAGCTCAGGTGCCGCCAAAGGGTATACCTTACCAAAAGAAGTTTGGAAGCTTTGAACATAATCAACAAGTGTTTGGACAGACTTTGCAGGACTTAAGCACCCGCATGGCAGCCCAGGAAAACAAACTTGCTGGCATAGAGTCCCAGTATGGACGGGCTTTTCTGTCATGAATCCCCAATGGCTAGGGATAGCACAGGACAAGCAAAGTACAAATAAATAACGGACGAGCTCTAGGGTGATGGAACCTGGGCTGACCGCTGCCCTACGCCTAACAAACGCAACTAGAGATAGCCAGGGAGCGTGCCTACGTTGGTTCTAGACGCCACGCACCAGCCTAAGAGCTAACTAGTACTGCAGAGAAAATAAAGACCTCACTTGCCTCCAGAGGAATGAACCCCAAAAGATATAGTTGCCCCCTCACATGTATTGACGGTGAAATGAGAGGAAGGCACACACATAGAGATGATATATATAGATTTAGCAAATTGAGGCCCGCTGTAAACTAGAAAGCAGAACGATACAAAAGGGGACTGAGCGGTCAGCAAAAAACCCTAATCAAAAAACCATCCTGAGATTACAAGAACCCATGTGCCAACTCATGGCACATGGGGAGAACCTCAGTCCACTAGAGCTACCAGCTAGCATAGAGACATAATAAGCAAGCTGGACAAAAAACCAAACAACTGAAAATCAGCACTTAGCTTATCCTGAAAGATCTGGGAGCAGGTAGGCAGGAACCAAACAGAGCACATCTGAATACATTGATAGCCGGCAAGGAAATGACAGAAAGGCCAGGTAAAATAGGAAACACCCAGCCTCTGATGGACAGGTGTTAACCAAAGGCCGCAACCCACCAAAGTCACCCAGTACCAGCAGTAACCACCAGAGGGAGCCCACAAACAGAATTCACAACAGTACCCCCCCCTTGAGGAGGGGTCACCGAACCCTCACGAGAACCCCCAGGGCGATCAGGGTGAGCTCTATGGAAGGCGCGAACCAAATCAGTCGCATGAACATCGGAGGCGATCACCCAGGAATTATCCTCCTGACCATAACCCTTCCACTTAACCAAATACTGGAGTTTGCGTCTGGAAACACGAGAATCCAAGATCTTCTCAACAACATACTCCAATTCTCCCTCCACCAGCACCGGAGCAGGAGGCTCAACCGAAGGAACAACGGGCACCTCATACCTCCGCAACAACGACCGATGGAACACATTATGAATAGCAAACGATGCTGGGAGATCCAAACGAAAAGATACAGGGTTAAGAATCTCCGAGATCCTATAAGGACCGATGAACCGAGGCTTGAACTTAGGAGAAGAGACCTTCATAGGGACAAAACGAGAAGACAACCACACCAAATCCCCAACAAGAAGTCGGGGACCCACGCGGCGACGGCGATTAGCAAACTGCTGAGTCTTCTCCTGAGATAACTTCAAATTGTCCACCACCTGATTCCAAATCTGATGTAGCCTGTCCACCACCATGTCCACTCCAGGACAATCCGAAGACTCCACCTGACCAGAGGAAAAATGAGGATGAAACCCCGAATTACAAAAAAAAGGAGAGACCAACGTGGCAGAACTAGCCCGATTATTAAGAGCAAATTCGGCCAGTGGCAAAAAAGCAACCCAGTCATCTTGGTCAGCAGAAACAAAACACCTCAAATAAGTTTCCAAGGTCTGATTAGTTCGCTCCGTCTGGCCATTCGTCTGAGGATGGAATGCAGACGAGAAAGACAAATCAATGCCCATCTTGGCACAAAACGTCCGCCAAAATCTAGACACAAACTGGGATCGCCTGTCAGAAACGATATTCTCCGGAATCCCATGCAAACGAACCACGTTCTGAAAAAATAAAGGGACCAACTCAGAGGAGGAAGGCAACTTAGGCAAGGGCACCAAATGAACCATCTTAGAAAAGCGGTCACACACAACCCAGATAACGGACATTTTCTGTGAAACCGGGAGATCAGAAATAAAATCCATGGAAATGTGCGTCCAAGGCCTCTTCGGGATGGGCAAGGATAACAACAACCCACTGGCCCGAGAACAGCAAGGCTTAGCTCGAGCACACACTTCACAAGACTGCACAAAGGTACGCACATCCCTAGACAAGGAAGGCCACCAAAAAGACCTGGCCACCAAGTCTCTAGTACCAAATATTCCAGGATGACCAGCCAACACAGAAGAATGGACCTCGGAGATGACTCTACTAGTCCAATCATCCGGAACAAACAGTCTTTCTGGTGGACAACGATCCGGTTTATCCACCTGAAACTCCTGCAATGCACGTCGCAAGTCTGGGGATACGGCGGACAATATTACCCCATCCCTAAGGATACCAGTAGGCCCAGAGTCTCCAGGAGAGTCAGGCACAAAACTCCTGGAAAGAGCATCTGCCTTCACATTCTTTGAACCTGGCAGGTATGAAACCACGAAATTGAAACGAGAAAAAAACAACGACCAACGAGCCTGTCTAGGATTCAAACGCCTGGCAGACTCAAGGTAAATGAGATTCTTGTGATCAGTCAAGACCACCACACGATGTTTAGCACCCTCAAGCCAATGACGCCACTCCTCAAATGCCCACTTCATGGCCAAAAGCTCCCGATTACCCACATCATAATTGCGCTCGGCGGGCGAGAATTTTCTAGAGAAGAATGCACATGGCTTCATCACCGAGCTATCAGAACTTCTCTGTGACAAAACCGCCCCCGCTCCAATCTCGGAAGCATCAACCTCAACCTGAAAAGGAAGTGAAACATCTGGTTGACACAACACAGGAGCAGAAGAAAACCGGCGCTTAAGTTCCTGAAAGGCCCCCACAGCCGCAGGAGACCAATTAGCAACATCAGCACCCTTTTTAGTTAAATCAGTCAAAGGTTTAACAATACTGGAAAAATTTGCAATGAACCGACGATAAAAATTAGCAAACCCCAAGAACTTCTGTAGGCTCTTAACAGATGTAGGTTGTGTCCAGTCACAAATTGCCTGAACCTTAACGGGATCCATCTCAATAGTAGAAGGAGAAAAAATGTACCCCAAAAAAGAAATCTTCTGGACTCCGAAGAGACACTTTGAGCCCTTAACAAACAGAGAATTGGCCCGCAGAACCTGAAACACCTTCCTGACCTGTAGAACATGAGACTCCCAGTCATCAGAAAACACCAAAATATCATCCAAATACACAATCATAAACTTATCCAGATATTCACGGAAAATATTGTGCATAAAGGACTGAAAGACTGACGGAGCATTGGAGAGTCCAAAAGGCATTACCAAATACTCAAAATGGCCCTCAGGCGTATTAAATGCGGTTTTCCACTCATCACCTTGTTTTATCCGCACCAGATTATACGCACCGCGAAGATCTATCTTAGTGAACCACCTAGCCCCCTTAATGCGAGCAAACAAGTCAGTCAATAATGGCAATGGATACTGATATTTGACTGTAATCTTATTCAGAAGGCGATAATCTATACAAGGCCTCAGGGAACCATCTTTTTTTGCCACGAAAAAAAAAACCTGCTCCCAGAGGGGACGAAGATGGACGAATATGTCCCTTTTCCAAGGACTCCTTAATATAATTCCGCATAGCAGTATGCTCTGGCAGTGACAGATTAAATAAACGACCCTTAGGGAACTTACTGCCAGGAATCAATTCTATAGCACAGTCACAATCTCTATGAGGAGGGAGCGAATTGAGCTTAGGCTCCTCAAAAACATCCCTATAGTCAGACAAAAACTCAGGGATCTCAGAAGGAGTAGATGAAGCGATAGAAATCGGAGGTGCATCATCATGAACCCCCTGACATCCCCAGCTTAACACAGACATTGTTTTCCAGTCCAGGACAGGATTATGAGTTTGTAACCATGGCAGACCCAGCACTAGTACATCATGTAAATTATACAGTACAAGGAAGCGAATCACCTCCTGATGAACGGGAGTCATGCGCATGGTCACTTGTGTCCAATACTGCGGTTTATTCATAGCCAATGGTGTAGAGTCAATTCCCTTCAGAGGAATAGGGACTTCCAGAGGCTCCAGACTAAAACCGCAGCGTTTAGCAAATGACCAATCCATAAGACTCAGGGCAGCGCCCGAATCCACATAGGCATCAACGGAAATGGAAGACAGTGAAAAAATCAGAGTCACAGACAAAATGAACTTAGGCTGCAGAGTACCAATGGCAAAAGATTTATCAAGCTTTTTTGTGCGTTCAGAGCATGCTGATATAACATGAGCCGAATCACCACAATAAAAACACAATCCATTTTTCCGCCTATAATTTTGCCGTTCACTTCTGGACTGAATTCTATCACATTGCATAGTCTCAGGTGCCTGTTCAGAAGACACCGCCAACTGGTGCACGGGTTTGCGCTCCCGCAAACGCCGATCAATCTGAATGGCCATAGCCATAGACTCATTCAGACCTGTAGGCGTAGGGAACCCCACCATAATATCCTTAATGGCCTCAGAAAGACCATTTCTGAAGTTTGCAGCCAGGGCGCACTCATTCCACTGAGTAAGCACCGACCATTTCCGAAATTTTTGACAATATATTTCTGCTTCATCATGCCCCTGAGAGAGGGCTAATAAAGCCTTTTCAGCCTGAATCTCCAGGTTGGGTTCCTCATAGAGCAATCCCAATGCCAGAAAAAACGCATCCACACTGAGCAATGCAGGATCCCCTGGTGCCAATGCAAATGCCCAATTCTGAGGGTCGCCCCGCAGGAAAGATATTACAATCTTGACCTGTTGAGCAGGGTCTCCAGAGGAGCGAGATTTTAAAGAAAGAAACAATTTACAATTGTTCCTGAAATTCAGGAAGGTAGATCTATCTCCAGAGAAGAACTCTGGAATAGGAATTCTAGGTTCAGACATGGGAGTGTGAACAACAAAATCCTGTATGTTTTGAACTTTTGCCGCGAGATTACTCAGGCTGGAAGCCAAACTCTGGACATCCATGTTAAACAGCTAAGATCAGAGCCATTCAAGGGTTAAGAGGAGGTAAGAAGCAGCTAGACAGCAATTAAGGGCTAGGCAGCAAAACTCTGAAGGGAAAAAAAAAAAAAAAAAAAAAATTTTCCCTTAAACACTTCGTTTTCTCCTGCTTCAGCCCAAACAATTAACACTTTGTGGCCGGCTATACTGTCATGAATCCCCAATGGCTAGGGATAGCACAGGACAAGCAAAGTACAAATAAATAACGGACGAGCTCTAGGGTGATGGAACCTGGGCTGACCGCTGCCCTACGCCTAACAAACGCAACTAGAGATAGCCAGGGAGCGTGCCTACGTTGGTTCTAGACGCCACGCACCAGCCTAAGAGCTAACTAGTACTGCAGAGAAAATAAAGACCTCACTTGCCTCCAGAGGAATGAACCCCAAAAGATATAGTTGCCCCCTCACATGTATTGACGGTGAAATGAGAGGAAGGCACACACATAGAGATGATATATATAGATTTAGCAAATTGAGGCCCGCTGTAAACTAGAAAGCAGAACGATACAAAAGGGGACTGAGCGGTCAGCAAAAAACCCTAATCAAAAAACCATCCTGAGATTACAAGAACCCATGTGCCAACTCATGGCACATGGGGAGAACCTCAGTCCACTAGAGCTACCAGCTAGCATAGAGACATAATAAGCAAGCTGGACAAAAAACCAAACAACTGAAAATCAGCACTTAGCTTATCCTGAAAGATCTGGGAGCAGGTAGGCAGGAACCAAACAGAGCACATCTGAATACATTGATAGCCGGCAAGGAAATGACAGAAAGGCCAGGTAAAATAGGAAACACCCAGCCTCTGATGGACAGGTGGAAACCAAAGGCCGCAACCCACCAAAGTCACCCAGTACCAGCAGTAACCACCAGAGGGAGCCCACAAACAGAATTCACAACAGTACCCCCCCCTTGAGGAGGGGTCACCGAACCCTCACGAGAACCCCCAGGGCGATCAGGGTGAGCTCTATGGAAGGCGCGAACCAAATCAGTCGCATGAACATCGGAGGCGATCACCCAGGAATTATCCTCCTGACCATAACCCTTCCACTTAACCAAATACTGGAGTTTGCGTCTGGAAACACGAGAATCCAAGATCTTCTCAACAACATACTCCAATTCTCCCTCCACCAGCACCGGAGCAGGAGGCTCAACCGAAGGAACAACGGGCACCTCATACCTCCGCAACAACGACCGATGGAACACATTATGAATAGCAAACGATGCTGGGAGATCCAAACGAAAAGATACAGGGTTAAGAATCTCCGAGATCCTATAAGGACCGATGAACCGAGGCTTGAACTTAGGAGAAGAGACCTTCATAGGGACAAAACGAGAAGACAACCACACCAAATCCCCAACAAGAAGTCGGGGACCCACGCGGCGACGGCGATTAGCAAACTGCTGAGTCTTCTCCTGAGATAACTTCAAATTGTCCACCACCTGATTCCAAATCTGATGTAGCCTGTCCACCACCATGTCCACTCCAGGACAATCCGAAGACTCCACCTGACCAGAGGAAAAATGAGGATGAAACCCCGAATTACAAAAAAAAGGAGAGACCAACGTGGCAGAACTAGCCCGATTATTAAGAGCAAATTCGGCCAGTGGCAAAAAAGCAACCCAGTCATCTTGGTCAGCAGAAACAAAACACCTCAAATAAGTTTCCAAGGTCTGATTAGTTCGCTCCGTCTGGCCATTCGTCTGAGGATGGAATGCAGACGAGAAAGACAAATCAATGCCCATCTTGGCACAAAACGTCCGCCAAAATCTAGACACAAACTGGGATCGCCTGTCAGAAACGATATTCTCCGGAATCCCATGCAAACGAACCACGTTCTGAAAAAATAAAGGGACCAACTCAGAGGAGGAAGGCAACTTAGGCAAGGGCACCAAATGAACCATCTTAGAAAAGCGGTCACACACAACCCAGATAACGGACATTTTCTGTGAAACCGGGAGATCAGAAATAAAATCCATGGAAATGTGCGTCCAAGGCCTCTTCGGGATGGGCAAGGATAACAACAACCCACTGGCCCGAGAACAGCAAGGCTTAGCTCGAGCACACACTTCACAAGACTGCACAAAGGTACGCACATCCCTAGACAAGGAAGGCCACCAAAAAGACCTGGCCACCAAGTCTCTAGTACCAAATATTCCAGGATGACCAGCCAACACAGAAGAATGGACCTCGGAGATGACTCTACTGGTCCAATCATCCGGAACAAACAGTCTTTCTGGTGGACAACGATCCGGTTTATCCACCTGAAACTCCTGCAATGCACGTCGCAAGTCTGGGGATACGGCGGACAATATTACCCCATCCCTAAGGATACCAGTAGGCCCAGAGTCTCCAGGAGAGTCAGGCACAAAACTCCTGGAAAGAGCATCTGCCTTCACATTCTTTGAACCTGGCAGGTATGAAACCACGAAATTGAAACGAGAAAAAAACAACGACCAACGAGCCTGTCTAGGATTCAAACGCCTGGCAGACTCAAGGTAAATGAGATTCTTGTGATCAGTCAAGACCACCACACGATGTTTAGCACCCTCAAGCCAATGACGCCACTCCTCAAATGCCCACTTCATGGCCAAAAGCTCCCGATTACCCACATCATAATTGCGCTCGGCGGGCGAGAATTTTCTAGAGAAGAATGCACATGGCTTCATCACCGAGCTATCAGAACTTCTCTGTGACAAAACCGCCCCCGCTCCAATCTCGGAAGCATCAACCTCAACCTGAAAAGGAAGTGAAACATCTGGTTGACACAACACAGGAGCAGAAGAAAACCGGCGCTTAAGTTCCTGAAAGGCCCCCACAGCCGCAGGAGACCAATTAGCAACATCAGCACCCTTTTTAGTTAAATCAGTCAAAGGTTTAACAATACTGGAAAAATTTGCAATGAACCGACGATAAAAATTAGCAAACCCCAAGAACTTCTGTAGGCTCTTAACAGATGTAGGTTGTGTCCAGTCACAAATTGCCTGAACCTTAACGGGATCCATCTCAATAGTAGAAGGAGAAAAAATGTACCCCAAAAAAGAAATCTTCTGGACTCCGAAGAGACACTTTGAGCCCTTAACAAACAGAGAATTGGCCCGCAGAACCTGAAACACCTTCCTGACCTGTAGAACATGAGACTCCCAGTCATCAGAAAACACCAAAATATCATCCAAATACACAATCATAAACTTATCCAGATATTCACGGAAAATATTGTGCATAAAGGACTGAAAGACTGACGGAGCATTGGAGAGTCCAAAAGGCATTACCAAATACTCAAAATGGCCCTCAGGCGTATTAAATGCGGTTTTCCACTCATCACCTTGTTTTATCCGCACCAGATTATACGCACCGCGAAGATCTATCTTAGTGAACCACCTAGCCCCCTTAATGCGAGCAAACAAGTCAGTCAATAATGGCAATGGATACTGATATTTGACTGTAATCTTATTCAGAAGGCGATAATCTATACAAGGCCTCAGGGAACCATCTTTTTTTGCCACGAAAAAAAAAACCTGCTCCCAGAGGGGACGAAGATGGACGAATATGTCCCTTTTCCAAGGACTCCTTAATATAATTCCGCATAGCAGTATGCTCTGGCAGTGACAGATTAAATAAACGACCCTTAGGGAACTTACTGCCAGGAATCAATTCTATAGCACAGTCACAATCTCTATGAGGAGGGAGCGAATTGAGCTTAGGCTCCTCAAAAACATCCCTATAGTCAGACAAAAACTCAGGGATCTCAGAAGGAGTAGATGAAGCGATAGAAATCGGAGGTGCATCATCATGAACCCCCTGACATCCCCAGCTTAACACAGACATTGTTTTCCAGTCCAGGACAGGATTATGAGTTTGTAACCATGGCAGACCCAGCACTAGTACATCATGTAAATTATACAGTACAAGGAAGCGAATCACCTCCTGATGAACGGGAGTCATGCGCATGGTCACTTGTGTCCAATACTGCGGTTTATTCATAGCCAATGGTGTAGAGTCAATTCCCTTCAGAGGAATAGGGACTTCCAGAGGCTCCAGACTAAAACCGCAGCGTTTAGCAAATGACCAATCCATAAGACTCAGGGCAGCGCCCGAATCCACATAGGCATCAACGGAAATGGAAGACAGTGAAAAAATCAGAGTCACAGACAAAATGAACTTAGGCTGCAGAGTACCAATGGCAAAAGATTTATCAAGCTTTTTTGTGCGTTCAGAGCATGCTGATATAACATGAGCCGAATCACCACAATAAAAACACAATCCATTTTTCCGCCTATAATTTTGCCGTTCACTTCTGGACTGAATTCTATCACATTGCATAGTCTCAGGTGCCTGTTCAGAAGACACCGCCAACTGGTGCACGGGTTTGCGCTCCCGCAAACGCCGATCAATCTGAATGGCCATAGCCATAGACTCATTCAGACCTGTAGGCGTAGGGAACCCCACCATAATATCCTTAATGGCCTCAGAAAGACCATTTCTGAAGTTTGCAGCCAGGGCGCACTCATTCCACTGAGTAAGCACCGACCATTTCCGAAATTTTTGACAATATATTTCTGCTTCATCATGCCCCTGAGAGAGGGCTAATAAAGCCTTTTCAGCCTGAATCTCCAGGTTGGGTTCCTCATAGAGCAATCCCAATGCCAGAAAAAACGCATCCACACTGAGCAATGCAGGATCCCCTGGTGCCAATGCAAATGCCCAATTCTGAGGGTCGCCCCGCAGGAAAGATATTACAATCTTGACCTGTTGAGCAGGGTCTCCAGAGGAGCGAGATTTTAAAGAAAGAAACAATTTACAATTGTTCCTGAAATTCAGGAAGGTAGATCTATCTCCAGAGAAGAACTCTGGAATAGGAATTCTAGGTTCAGACATGGGAGTGTGAACAACAAAATCCTGTATGTTTTGAACTTTTGCCGCGAGATTACTCAGGCTGGAAGCCAAACTCTGGACATCCATGTTAAACAGCTAAGATCAGAGCCATTCAAGGGTTAAGAGGAGGTAAGAAGCAGCTAGACAGCAATTAAGGGCTAGGCAGCAAAACTCTGAAGGGAAAAAAAAAAAAAAAAAAAAAAAATTTCCCTTAAACACTTCGTTTTCTCCTGCTTCAGCCCAAACAATTAACACTTTGTGGCCGGCTATACTGTCATGAATCCCCAATGGCTAGGGATAGCACAGGACAAGCAAAGTACAAATAAATAACGGACGAGCTCTAGGGTGATGGAACCTGGGCTGACCGCTGCCCTACGCCTAACAAACGCAACTAGAGATAGCCAGGGAGCGTGCCTACGTTGGTTCTAGACGCCACGCACCAGCCTAAGAGCTAACTAGTACTGCAGAGAAAATAAAGACCTCACTTGCCTCCAGAGGAATGAACCCCAAAAGATATAGTTGCCCCCTCACATGTATTGACGGTGAAATGAGAGGAAGGCACACACATAGAGATGATATATATAGATTTAGCAAATTGAGGCCCGCTGTAAACTAGAAAGCAGAACGATACAAAAGGGGACTGAGCGGTCAGCAAAAAACCCTAATCAAAAAACCATCCTGAGATTACAAGAACCCATGTGCCAACTCATGGCACATGGGGAGAACCTCAGTCCACTAGAGCTACCAGCTAGCATAGAGACATAATAAGCAAGCTGGACAAAAAACCAAACAACTGAAAATCAGCACTTAGCTTATCCTGAAAGATCTGGGAGCAGGTAGGCAGGAACCAAACAGAGCACATCTGAATACATTGATAGCCGGCAAGGAAATGACAGAAAGGCCAGGTAAAATAGGAAACACCCAGCCTCTGATGGACAGGTGGAAACCAAAGGCCGCAACCCACCAAAGTCACCCAGTACCAGCAGTAACCACCAGAGGGAGCCCACAAACAGAATTCACAACACTTTTCAGGACATAAGCACGCAAATAGCTGCACAAGCGACTTTACCCTCTGGGCAACCGCCACCAGCTAGCCCACCTAAGTTGCCCCCATTCAGATTTAATGGTGATCGCGACAAATTTCGTGGCTTTGTGAATCAATGCATGCTATATTTTGATGTGCATGCTGACCGTTTTCCTAATGATAGATCGAAAGTATTGTGTGTAATAATGCTGCTGACGACACGAGCGCTCGCCTGGGCGAATCCGATGATTGAGTCTCGTAACCCACGGTTAAATACCTTGGATGATTTCTTGGCCGCTATGGCATTAATGTTTGATGACCCTAATCGCCGTGCTACCGCTGAATCTGCTTTATTGTCTTTACGCCAGGCTAAATGTTCTGTTATTGAGTATGCTACTGAATTCAGGAGATTAGCGGTAGATACCAATTGGGACAGTTATGCACAATTGCCTATTTTTAGAAGGGGTCTGTCTAGTATTGTAAAAGATGAACTAGCTCGCTCTGAGTCACCACAAGAGCTAAAGACATTTATACAGCATTGTGTGCGCATAGACATTCGCCTTACTGAGCGTAGGCAGGAGAAGTTGGCTGCATATAACCGTATTTCTAACTTTTCCCTTCCTTCCAAAGAGCGTGCAGGTAAAACATCTTGGGAGGAGGAGGCGGTGCCCATGCAAGTTGATTCCGTTCAGAGGCGCGACATCAATGAGTGCCGGGAGCATCACCTTCGTGAAAGTCTATGTTTCTACTGTGGCCAGTCTGACCACTTCTTGATCAATTGTCCTAAGTGTCCTAGACGGCCTAACAAGGTGCTAGCAGCAGTAGGGGAGTATGACAACTGTGATGATGAATCTGACATCTCTGAATGTAGCCTGCCTTTAAACGCTGTATTCCATTCACTTTCTATGACTTCACCCCCCAAGGAGCTTTAGGAAAAGAACTCTCACTGTTCTCTTCCTATTAAGATCCTGTGTTCAGGACAGTGGATTTCCAGTGCAGCTATGATTGACTCTGGTGCAGGTGGCAATTTCATGGATATCGCATTTGCCAAGGAACATGGTATTGAAATTCAGCAAAGAGCCTCTCCAATTACCATGGAAACAGTGGATGGGTCACCTTTAATCTCTGGGCCTGTGGATCAGGAGACCGTACCCCTTGAAATTTTGTTGGAGCCTAATCATCAGGAGCAACTTTCTTTCTTGCTAATTTCTTCTCCTCATTTTCCTGTGATTTTAGGCATTCCTTGGTTGCGTTCTCAGAACCCAATCAACTGGGAGACCAAGGAGATTATCTTTCCAACAAGGAGCAACTCAGCGTTAACAGAAGCTGTCCCTGAGTCCACGGCTACGGAACCACATGTACAGGTAATTTCTTTACCTCCAGCATATAAAGAGTTCTCTGACATCTGTGACAAGAAGAATGCAGATCAGCTTCCTCCACACAGGCATTTTGACTGTCCCATTGAGCTGCTTCCTGGGGCAGCTATTCCTTTTGGTAACGTATACCCCTTGGTGGCACCCGAGCTTCAAGCCTTAAAGGAGTATATTGATGAAAATCTGGCCAAAGGCTTCATACGTCCTTCTTCCTCACCAGCAGGGGCACCTATCTTTTTTGTAAAAAAGAAGGATGGGACCCTGAGACCCTGTGTTGACTATCGGGAACTCAATAAGGTAACCGTACGAAACCGTTACCCTTTGCCTCTGATTCCCAAATTACTGGAAAGAGTCCGCCATGCTAAGGTGTTCTCTAAACTGTTTCTTCATGGGGCTTATAATTTGGTGCGTATTTGTCCAGGGGATGAGTGGAAGACAGCATTCAGATGCCGGTACGGACACTTTGAATATCTTGTGACACCCTTCGGGCTTTGTAACGCCCCTGCAACGTTTCAACACCTTGCTAATGACATTTTCAGAGATTTGTTGGACCAGTTTGTAGTGATCTATTTGGACGATATACTAATCTTTTCTGACTCTCTACAGGAACATGAAGAACATGTCAAAACTGTTTTGAGACGTCTGAAAGGGAACCATCTGTATATTAAGCCGGAGAAATGCGAGTTCCATCGTTATGAGATACAGTTCTTAGGTTATATCATCTCTCCCCAGGGGCTGAACATGGAATCTGGTAAGATTCAGGCTATCCTTGACTGGCCGGTACCCAAGAACGTTAAGGAGGTCCAACGTTTTATTGGTTTTGCAAATTTCTACAGACGCTTCATTCGAAATTTTTCTGATATTGTCCGTCCCATTACTTCCTTGACAAAGAAGGAAAAGCCCTTTAAATGGTCATCACAGGCTCAAGAAACTTTTGATCGGCTTAAGATCTGTTTCACATCAGCACCGCTGTTGATACACCCAGATCCAACACTTTCTTTCATTGTGTAGGTGGACGCAGCAGAGAAGAATTACGACGTGGGAGACAAGGATTTGCTGGCTATTATTGCAGCTTTCAAAGAATGGAGGCATCATCTGCAAGGAGCTGCACAACAGATCATAGTGCTAACTGACCATCGTAATTTAGAGTTCCTTAGATCCGCTAGATGTCTTTCTCCTCGTCAGGCTCGTTGGAACTTATTTTTAAATCAATTTAACTTTGTTATCTCATACTGTCCAGGTTCTCGTAATGGGAAGGCTGATGCTTTATCCCGAATCCATGCTGCGGATTCCGTACCTGGAGCCCCGTCCAAGACCATTCTATCTGATGCCAATTTCATTGGAGTTATCCACGATCAGGACTTGTGGAAGGAGTGCAGGGAGGCTTATGACGGTGATGTATTTCTGGCCAACCCACTTGTGGATATTAATCTTGTCTTTAAGGTGGCATGTGGTTCAGAGATCGACGTATCTACGTCCCTGAGGTCGTCCGTCTGCAGATCCTCAAGTTGGTACATGACTCCAAGTTGGCTGGTCACAGGGGGGTACAGAAGACACAAGAGTTACTGAGCTGATTCTTCTGGTGGCCAACTTGTCTGAAGGATACCAAGGACTATGTTCTCTCTTGCGAGGTATGTGCTAGTTACAAGACTCCTCATGTGGCACCTACGGGTCTTCTACAACCATTACCTGTTCCATCCCGCCCTTGGGGGTCTATATCAATGGACTTTATTGTGGAGCTGCCTACATCGGGGGCATGAATACAATCATGGTGGTAGTTGATCGCCTGACTAAAGCTGCTCATTTTGTTCCGTGCACCGACCTCCCCTCAGCTAAAGATACAGTGAACTTGGTTATACAGAATGTCTTTCGGTTGCATGGGGTTCTGGATGAGATCATCTCTGACTGTGGAGTGCAGTTCACTTCAAGATTCTGGAAGGGGTTTTGCTCTGCACTCAATATTAATGTCTGTCTCTCTTCCGCTTACCATCCCCAGACAAATGGTCAGACTGAGCATACCAACAAGACGCTGGAACAATATCTAAGATGCTATGTCAGCCATCTCCAGGATGATTGGTTGGAGTTGCTGCCGTTAGCTGAATTTTCATATAACAATTCTCAGAGCGCCTCCACTAAATTTACACCTTTCTTTGCCAATCTGAGTTGTCATCCGTGTATCTTACCTAGGTCTCCAATTAATTCTCCGGTTCTGGCAGTGGAGGAAAGGCTGGCTGCAATGAGGCAAAATCTGGAGGTTCTGAAGAAATCCCTGACCACAGCTCAAGAACGTTCTAAGAGATCGGCTGATAGATTCCGTAAACCTGCACCCATGTTCAAGGTGGGAGATTCCGTGTGGTTAGCAACTAAGAATCTAAAGTTAAATGTTCCTTCACAAAAACTTGGACAGAAATTCATTGGCCCTTTCAAGATCAACGGTATTGTGAGCTCTATGGCCTGTCGGCTGAAGCTGCCTAGGACTATGAAGGTACATCCAGTTTTTCATGTATCTTTACTAAAGCCTGTATCTCCTAATACCTTCCAGGGACGTGTTGTGCCACCTCTGCAGCCTGTGGTGATTGATGGGCCAGAACAATTTGTGGTGGAGGAAATTGTTGATTCCAGGATTTGCAGGAATAGGCTCCAATATCAGATATGATGGCAGGGATATCCCCCTGAGGAAGACTCTTGGGAACCTGTGGAAAACATCAATGCCCAACAGAAGATTTCTCGTTTTCATCAGAGATTCCTTGAGAAACCAGGTCCAGGATCGTCCTGAGGCCGCTTCTAAGGAGGGAGTAATGTCAGGACTCTGAACATTTTTTATTACCTTTTGTGCATTACTGCCCTTTTCCAAGATGGCGTCTTTGGTCTCATGTGCACTGTGTCTTCCTGCTATAAAACTCCACCCCAGCCTTCAGTCTGTGCTAGAGTATTCTGCCTTGCATCCAGTTCCTGACTCTGTTGACTCCCTGGTTATATACCTGCTCCTGTGAACCTGTGTGGTGATCCTGCTACTCTGCTCTGAGTTCCTGCTGCATACACCAGTTTCCAGTAATCCTCCTTCATCTGCTGCTCGTGTTTACTTCCATCTGCATTTGCTGGACATGTAAGCTGTTGCTGCTCTACAAAAACCTGAGACTTTTACCCAGGCCTCCCTGGTTGAGCAAATATATTATTTGAACTGCCTTATAAGCATATCTATCTGTGTTTGGACTAAAACAAGGACTTATTCGTGTCAAGTATGCTCAAGAATAATTGTGCTTCATAGACTTTCTGCGTGATTGCATTTTCCTCTGAAGTTTCCTATAGACTGCTAAGCTGCGTTTAATATTTACACCAAGTGTTGTGGACTTGAGTTTCTCTCTGCACCTGTTTGAATCACCGTGTGATAATATAGACTTTACCACTTATAAAACTGTGTCCTGTAGTTGTCTTGTTCCATGCAAAGAGTCTCCTGAGTTGTCTCCTATAATTATTACAGCAAGATATTGTCATCAATGGTCCTACAGGTTTCCTCCTACAGTTGGGTTGCTTTGTCTTATGGTTCCTCCTTGATGTAGCCCATGGTGTGGATGATATAGGATACAAGAAGTACAGTTCAATCATCTTATTATATAGGGTTAGACCAAGAAGCCTTGGGGTAGCTGACCAACTAGGTCACATCTGCCAGTTAAGTTGTTAAGGAAACACTGCCTAACAGACACATTGTTTCTAATGATATTGCTAGGCAGCACAACATTCTAATAACCTGTATGATTCCCAAGTAAAGTATTGGGGAGAAGGAAGCTGATATTGGACCAATTGGGTCCATCTTACTTGAGCAGAGAACCTCTTTTTGGTGAATGAATGTTCGAGTAACGTAGAAAGTAGGTGAATTATTTCACCTCCCTCCTTGGTATAAAGAAGCTCAGCATTCCTCATCCTCCTGAAAGTTCAATTTCAATTATCCATTTATTATTTCCTTCCCGTGTGAGAAATAATTATTAATACTTCAGTTATTTGCTGTTCATCATTAACATTGTCACACTCCCAAAGTACGACAAGATCTGAGCAGGATCTAAATTATTCACGTAGATGTCTCACATGCCGCCCTTGGGATATGCACCTAGTTAACATGGATACTGCTGCGTGTGACTTATTTAATGGAAGGAAAGAATTATCATGTGCAAAAAAATAGTGTTTTCTCTATTGTCTAATTTAATCATTTAACAAAGCGGAAAAAAAAGTCTTGGTGTGATCTTCACAATGGCTTAAGATGTGTGAAACCGGGAATACAGGAGATAGATAGGTCACGTCCGACAGAGTCATAGTCTTAGAGAAGAATATCAGTGTGTTAGGACCACAGACTGCACAGGAGTGATATAGGACTTCATGATTAAAATGTGGGCACCATAGGGAGTCTGGCTGTTCCGCAAAATTCCAAGAAAACCATACTTTTTTTTTTATAGACATTATTAAAAAAAAAAGGGAATGAGCAAATACATAAAAAGGAAGCACCTCATTTTCACTTTTCCTCTATAGAAGTTATCTTTAAGAATGGAATGTTTCTTTAATTGGGCTTTGTTCAGTTTAGCATTTCCAAAAGCGACAACTTTTCTTGTAGCAGAGTAGTTTTGGTGACAGCCCATCTACTAATTATTCATATACTTCAAGTATTATATTAACTTCGTACTTCTCTAAATAACGTTACCGGCACAATACCTTTTCCCTTTATGTTTTTTCGTAATGATCATTTTATTATCTTGTTTACCTTTGGAAAGGTGTAAAGTGCCTTTAATCCCACCAGCAGAATGCTAAGCTGACAGTCTTTTTCATTACGTCTGTTGTTACATTACATATTGAAAAGAACATGCAATGTTATTCACAGGCAAAATTTCCCCCACTTATGTCCCGGACAATTACGGAAATGTTCCATTCAGGTGAGAAAGATGAAACATACTGCAACTTTCCAGAAGATCCATACTACATCTGAGCTGAACAGTTTCCGTTCTTATGAGTCATCTGGTTTAGAAAACCCTTTATGAAAATGCCAATAAAGAAATTATTTAGGACCCTCATAGGTGAGTAAATGCATACAAACCATTAATTAATTGAGAACTCTGCAATTCCGGGTCAAGGGGAAAGCAATTGCCCAGGGTGGCTTTAAGGAGCACCTGTAACTAAAACAAAAGTGACTAGTTTTTCTCTTTTTTTATTCCTGATATTCCCCTGAGTACGCTGCTTCTTGTTTTTCTTAAATCCGCCATACGGTTCCAGAGATATGGGCTTTTTTATTTAGTATTCCTTTTTATGGCTCACCGGATCCTCTGGGGTGTGTCTTTAGGCTGCTTGCATCATTAGCCTGTAAGCCACGCCCACTTAGGAAAGAACATAAAAAGTAGCCCTAAATAAAAATTGCCATATCTCTGGAACCATATGGCAGATTTAGGAAAGAAAAAAAAGGGAATATTCAGGGGAATGACCGAAGTAAAATAAGAGAAAAAAATTGAAACTTTTGACATAGTAAAAGATCCCTTTAAGGAGAGATGTAAAATTAATACCTGTGAACCAACTGTATCTTTCATACCAGCGGTTTTATTTCTCAGGGTCTGATAAGAGCAACCACTTTTCCAAGATTGGAAACATATATTTGCTTTTTAGCTACGAAGAGCTTCACAGCTGCCCACAGGTTGTGTTTTATATTACAGCTCAAAACTAGTCAGTTCAATGAAGGTGAGCTGCAATACCAGTCATAACCAGTGGACAAGGGTGGCAGCAGTTTTATTTTTAGATCTGGAAAAACCCTTTATCATCCATTCAAGCGCTATCATGCTGAACTTCATCGGCCACAAATAGCGGGGTGTACTCTGAAACCTTTCCCCTTAGCACCAAGTGATTATGGTAACACTTTATTGAAATGACTGCAAGAGTCAACCATTGAGTAGAGATGAGTAAAGATTTGCAGACCATGGTCGACCTCAATACCCACTGACCAGGGTCCCGTAATCTTCTTAGTCCAGCATTTGAATGGGGGCATTTTGGGCACCTCTAGCTTTTACAAGACCAGCACAACATCATGATGCCACAAATGCAAAAAATGCTGGAATTATAGTGGCAGTCGTGGAGTTTGCAGGACCCTGGTCTGGCTACCATTGGGTATTGACATGGACCCCAGACCAGGGTCCTCCAGGATTCTGTTCATGTCTAAGATTGGTTACTGGAAACTCTTTTAATGGGGCCAACCGATCATATATGGACCTTAAAACAAAAAAGAGCAACCTATATAAAAGGGGTTGTCCCTACTTTGCAGCATATTTCCTATCTGAACTTGCTGGGGATCCCACTGCTGAAACCATCACTGATCCCAAAAATGGGGCACTAAAGTGTCCACTTACGTTGAGTGATGGCCAAGGCACCGCTGCTCCATTTATTGTCTACATGAGTACAACACTCACCTATTTCTGGCAATAAGTGGTGCTGTAGCGAGCATCTAGATGAGGCACTTTAGTGCCCCACTCTTGGGATCAGTGGAGGTCCCAGTCATGGGATCTCAATCACCAAATTGTCACCTATCCTGTGGATCCATAATAGTGAGACATAAAAATGAGGACGAAATAAAGGAAAAAAATCCACTTAAAGAACATTTACCGGCAGCTACTTAACCTAATGATTCCTCTTCTTTTCTTGTCTCGCTCTTGTCTTGTAGACCGCCAGGTCCCGACACTCTTCTGACATGTCTCAGCATGTGAAGATGTCTCGACAAAGCAGCCAAGGTGCTATGTAGCTTCCTCCTTCGCTCTCACACTTCCTCAATAATGCCAAAGGGAACAAAAACACGCATAAAAAGCAACGGGCGTCCGAACACGACTTCAGCAATTACCGCCCTGCAACTCTTTCTGTTACCCAGCATGCCCCAGTGCTGTACACAGAGCATGTCCGCATGATCTCTGGTTGACAATTTGCTCTGTGCTGTTACTTCTAAAGCCCAATTACAAGTCATTAGCACTTGTGTGATAGGATTCTCCGCTTCAATAATCTTCTGCCATTGCCAATAAAAGGTGCATGGAATCTGCAGCCTTATTTGCACTTTAATTTTAATGAAGTGCACCTTCAATTTGCATTCAGATTGGTTTTATTATGGTAAATATTTTATTTCGGATTAACATAGCGTAATTACAATGCACATATCATTGATCAAACTCAAGAACTTGACCTTGCCAACCACCGGCGGACTCCTCATCACCGTCAACCTGTCAGAAGAAGACTTGCGCATGGACGAGGTTGACGCCGCGATGAAGGGGATGCGGTGAGACATGCCTGTGATGATGAGGAACCACTGGGTTTTTAAGGAATTGACTCTTGACTGAACTGAAGAGTGAAAACTAAGGATTTCTTGGTTTTCTCCCATCAACCTACACATGGAGATGTGGTTTTAGTGACCCCGTTTAGACCAACGTTGACCAAACCCACCAATATCAGAGGTAGAGGTTCAACCAACAGTTTATGGGTGTCCCCCACTCATCCCTGACAGATGACATTGGAAGGGATAAGGATCCAACTTGTCCAATTTTGGACTGCGGCACATTCTTTTTGGCCGAGATGAGCCATGTTGTGAATTTGGATTCTGGGCTCCCCCGGTGGCCGCTTGTGGAATTGGACTTGTCATCCTCTTTCCTGTTTCACCTGATTCCATCAGTAGTGGGTGTCGCTATTTAAGCTCATTTCTCTGGTGGTTTCTTGCCGGTCAACAATGTTATCTGATGCCTCTCAGTGCTTGTTCCTGCTTCTAGACAACTACTGATAAGTTGGACTTTTGTCCATGTTTTGTTTTGCCTATTTGTTCCAGTTCGCAGCTGAAGTTTTGTTACTGTGTCTGGAAAGCTCTCGTCGATCAGGGATTGCTACTCTGGCGTTATGAGTTAATGCCAGAGTTTAAGGTAATCTCTGGATGGTGTTTTGTTAGTATTTTTCTGCTGACCATGAAAGTATACTATCTGTCTTCTGCTATCTAGTAAGCGGACCTCAAATTTGCTAAGACTATTTTCCTGCTGCGTTTGTTGTTTCATCTGAACTCACCGTCATTATATGTGGGGGGCTACTGTCTTCTTTGGAATATTTCTCTAGAGGTGAGCCAGGTCTTATATTTCCCTCTGCTAGCTATTTAGGTCTTAGGCCAGAGCTGGGCATCTAGCTATAAATAGGAAATGCTACCTGGCTATTTCTAGTTGCGCGGCAGGCTTAGTTCATGGTCAGTATAGTTCCATCTTCCGAGAGCTTGTCCCTCTATAGGCTTGCTATGATCTCTGCCTGCAGAGATCATGACAGTTTGACCGGCCATCTAAAGTGTTAAAGACCCAGGTTGAGAAAGGAGAGTTATAAGAAGTCTGCTGGAATTTTTTTTTTTTTTTTCCTCCAGTCTGCCTTGCTGCAGTCTTTTTTCTCTCTCTCCTCCTAATCTCTGTATGCTCTGTGTGCACCTGACAATAATGGATCTCCAGAGTGTAACTGCGGGTTTGAATAATCTCATCACGAAAGTACAAAATTTACAAGATTTTGTAGTACATGCTCCGGTATCTGAGCCGAGAATTCCTTTGCCGGAGTTCTTCACAGGGAATAGAGCTAGCTTCCAGAATTTCCGAAATAATTGTAAGCTTTATTTGTCCCTGAAGTCTCGTTCAGCTGGAGACCCTGCTCAGCAGGTTAGGATTGTGATTTCCTTGCTCAGGGGTGACCCTCAAGATTGGGCCTTCTCATTGCCAGCAGGGGATCCTGCGTTACGCGATGTGGATGCGTTTTTTCTGGCCTTGGGCTTGCTTTATGAGGAACCTCATTTGGAACTTCAGGCAGAAAAAACTTTGATGGCACTATCTCAGGGGCAAGACGAAGCTGAAGTTTTCTGCCAAAAATTCCGTAAATGGTCTGTGCTTACTCAGTGGAATGAGTGCGCCTTGGCGGCAACTTTCAGAGAAGGTCTCTCTGATGCCGTTAAGGATGTTATGGTGGGGTTCCCTTTGCCTGCAGGTCTGAATGAGTCCATGACAATGGCTATTCAGATTGATAGGCGTCTGCGGGAGCGCAAACCGATGCACCATCTGACGGTGTCTATGGAAAAGACGCCAGAAAGTATGCAGTGTGATAGAATTCTGTCCAGGAGTGAGCGACAGAATTTTAGACGGAAGAATGGATTGTGTTTCTATTGTGGGGATTCTACTCATGTTATATCGGCATGCTCTAGGCGTACAAAGAAGCTTGATAAGTCTGTTTCCATTGGCACCATTCAGTCTAAGTTTATTTTGTCTGTAACCCTGATTTGCTCTTTGTCATCCATTGCCACGGACGCCTATATTGACTCTGGCGCCGCTCTGAGTCTTATGGATTGGTCCTTTGCCAATCGTTGTGGTTTTGATTTAGAGCCTTTGGAGACTCTTATTCCTCTGAAGGGGATTGACTCCACCCCATTGGCTAATAATAAACCACAATACTGGACACAAGTAACCATGCGTATCAATCCGGATCACCAGGAGATTATTCGTTTCCTGGTGCTGTATAATTTACATGACGATTTGGTACTGGGATTGCCATGGTTGCAGTCTCACAACCCAGTCTTGGACTGGAGAGCTATGTCTGTGTTGAGCTGGGGATGTAAGGGTATTCATGGGGACGTACCTTTGGTTTCTATTTCGTCGTCCATTCCCTCTGAAGTCCCTGAGTTCCTCTCTGATTATCAAGACGTCTTTGACGAACCCAAGCTTGGGTCGTTACCTCCGCACCGTGAGTGCGATTGTGCCATAGATTTGATACCGGGTTGTAAATATCCAAAGGGTCGTTTGTTTAATTTGTCTGTGCCGGAACATGCTGCTATGCGGGAATATATAAAGGAGTCTTTGGAAAAGGGACATATTCGTCCATCTTCTTCTCCCTTGGGAGCTGGGTTTTTCTTTGTCTCAAAAAAAGACGGCTCTTTGAGACCATGTATTGATTATCGGCTTCTGAATAAGATCACTGTTAAGTATCAATACCCATTGCCATTGCTTACTGATTTGTTTGCTCGTATAGAGGGTGCTAAGTGGTTCTCTAAAATTGATCTTCGTGGGGCGTATAATTTGGTGCGGATCAGGCAGGGGGATGAGTGGAAGACCGCATTTAATACGCCCGAGGGCCACTTTGAGTATTTGGTCATGCCTTTTGGTCTTTCTAATGCCCCTTCAGTTTTCCAGTCTTTTATGCATGATATTTTCCGCGATTTTCTGGATAAATTTATGATAATATATCTGGATGATATTCTGATTTTTTCTGATGACTGGGACTCTCATGTCCAGCAGGTCAGGAGAGTTTTTCAGGTTTTGCGGTCTAATTCTTTATGTGTGAAGGGGTCTAAGTGCGTTTTTGGGGTCCAGAAAATTTCCTTTTTGGGGTATATTTTTTCTCCCTCTTCCATTGAGATGGATCCCGTCAAGGTGCAAGCTATTTGTGACTGGACTCAGCCCTCCTCTCTTAAGGGTCTTCAGAGATTTTTGGGCTTTGCCAACTTTTACCGCCGATTTATTGCTGGTTTTTCGGATGTCGTTAAACCACTGACTGATTTGACCAGACAAGGCGCTGATGTTGCTAATTGGTCCCCTCATGCTGTAGAGGCCTTTCAGGAGCTTAAGCGCCGTTTTGCCTCTGCCCCTGTGTTGCGTCAGCCTGATGTGAATCTGCCTTTTCAGGTTGAGGTTGACGCTTCGGAGATCGGAGCTGGGGCAGTGTTGTCGCAGAAAGGTTCCGACTGCTCCGTCATTAGGCCTTGTGCCTTCTTTTCTCGCAAATTTTCGCCCGCAGAGCGGAATTATGATGTTGGGAATCGGGAGCTTTTGGCCATGAAGTGGGCGTTTGAGGAGTGGCGCCATTGGCTCGAGGGGGCTAGGCATCAGGTGGTGGTATTGACTGACCACAAAAATTTGATTTATCTTGAGACTGCCAGACGCCTGAATCCTAGACAGGCGCGCTGGTCTTTATTTTTTTCTCGCTTTAATTTTGTGGTGTCATACCTACCGGGTTCTAAGAATGTTAAGGCAGATGCCCTTTCTAGGAGTTTTGACCCGGACTCTCCTGGTAATTCTGAACCCACAGGTATCCTTAGGGAGGGAGTAATTTTGTCGGCCGTTTCTCCTGATCTGCGGCGGTCCTTGCAAGAGTTTCAGGCGGATAGACCGGATCGTTGTCCGCCTGATAGACTGTTTGTTCCGGATGATTGGACCAGCAGAGTCATCTCTGAGGTACATTCTTCTGCATTGGCAGGTCATCCCGGAATTTTTGGTACCAGGGATTTGGTGGCAAGATCCTTCTGGTGGCCTTCTCTGTCACGAGATGTGCGAGTCTTTGTGCAGTCATGTGACGTTTGTGCTCGGGCCAAGTCTTGTAGTTCTCGGGCTAGCGGACTGCTGTTGCCCTTGCCTATTCCTAAGAGGCCTTGGACACACATCTCGATGGATTTTATTTCAGATCTGCCTGTTTCCCAGAAGATGTCTGTCATCTGGGTGGTCTGTGACCGTTTCTCTAAAATGGTCCATTTGGTTCCTCTGCCCAAGTTGCCTTCTTCTTCTGAGTTGGTTCCTCTGTTTTTTCAGAATGTTGTCCGATTGCACGGTATTCCTGAGAATATTGTTTCTGACAGAGGTACCCAATTTGTGTCTAGATTTTGGCGGGCATTCTGTGCTAGGATGGGCATAGATTTGTCTTTTTCATCTGCTTTTCACCCTCAGACTAATGGCCAGACCGAGCGGACTAATCAGACCCTTGAGACATATCTGAGGTGTTTTGTCTCTGCTGACCAGGATGATTGGGTTGCTTTTTTGCCATTGGCAGAGTTCGCCCTCAATAATCGGGCCAGTTCTTCCACCTTGGTGTCCCCGTTTTTCTGTAATTCGGGGTTTCACCCTCGATTTTCCTCCGGTCAGGTGGAATCCTCGGATTGTCCTGGAGTGGATGCGGTGGTGGAGAGATTGCATCACATCTGGGGGCAGGTTATGGACAATTTGAAGTTGTCACAGGAGAAGACTCAGCGTTTTGCCAACCGTCATCGTCGTGTTGGTTCTCGGCTTTGTGTTGGAGATTTAGTGTGGTTGTCTTCTCGTTTTGTCCCTATGAGGGTCTCTTCTCCTAAGTTTAAACCTCGGTTCATCGGCCCTTATAGAATATTGGAGATTCTTAATCCTGTTTCTTTCCGTTTGGACCTCCCTGCGTCCTTTTCCATTCATAACGTTTTTCATCGGTCGTTATTGCGCAGGTATGAGGTACCTGTTGGACCTTCTCTTGAGCCTCCTGCTCCGGTGTTGGTTGAGGGTGAGTTGGAGTACGTTGTGGAGAAAATTTTGGACTCTCGTGTTTCCAGACGGAAACTCCAGTATCTGGTCAACTGGAAGGGTTACGGCCAGGAGGATAATTCTTGGGTCAATGCATCTGATGTTCATGCTTCTGATCTTGTTCGTGCCTTCCATAGGGCTCATCCTGGTCGCCCTGGTGGATCTGGTGAGGGTTCGGTGCCCCCTCCTTGAGGGGGGGGTACTGTTGTGAATTTGGATTCTGGGCTCCCCCGGTGGCCGCTTGTGGAATTGGACTTGTCATCCTCTTTCCTGTTTCACCTGATTCCATCAGTAGTGGGTGTCGCTATTTAAGCTCATTTCTCTGGTGGTTTCTTGCCGGTCAACAATGTTATCTGATGCCTCTCAGTGCTTGTTCCTGCTTCTAGACAACTACTGATAAGTTGGACTTTTGTCCATGTTTTGTTTTGCCTATTTGTTCCAGTTCGCAGCTGAAGTTTTGTTACTGTGTCTGGAAAGCTCTCGTCGATCAGGGATTGCTACTCTGGCGTTATGAGTTAATGCCAGAGTTTAAGGTAATCTCTGGATGGTGTTTTGTTAGTATTTTTCTGCTGACCATGAAAGTATACTATCTGTCTTCTGCTATCTAGTAAGCGGACCTCAAATTTGCTAAGACTATTTTCCTGCTGCGTTTGTTGTTTCATCTGAACTCACCGTCATTATATGTGGGGGGCTACTGTCTTCTTTGGAATATTTCTCTAGAGGTGAGCCAGGTCTTATATTTCCCTCTGCTAGCTATTTAGGTCTTAGGCCAGAGCTGGGCATCTAGCTATAAATAGGAAATGCTACCTGGCTATTTCTAGTTGCGCGGCAGGCTTAGTTCATGGTCAGTATAGTTCCATCTTCCGAGAGCTTGTCCCTCTATAGGCTTGCTATGATCTCTGCCTGCAGAGATCATGACAGAGCCACCACCAGAAGAATCTAGCAGCAGCGCCCCTGTAGGGGACAGAGGAGCACTGTTTCAAGAGGAGTCAAGAATGGTGGTTGATGGTCGAACAATCAGTCGAACCATCATTTGGCCAAGCCACCACCAGAAGAGTCTAGCAGCAGTGCTTCTGTAGAGGACAGAAGAGCACTGTTTCTAGAGGAGTCTGGAATGGTGGTTGATTGACATTCAGTCGAACCATCATTTGGTCAAGCCACCACCAGAAGAGTCTAGCAGCAGCAGCTCTCACATAGAGGACAGAGGAGCACTGTTTCAAGAGGAGTCTAGAATGGTGGTTGACAGCCAAACAATCAGTTGAACCATCATTTGGCCAAGCCACCACCATAAGACTCTAGCAGCAGCGCTCCCGTAGAGGACAGAGGAGTACTGTTTCAAGAGTAGTCTAGAATGGTGATTGACAGCCGAACAATCAGTTGAACCACCATTTGGCCAAGCCACCACCAGAAGAGTCTAGCAGCAGCGCTCCCACAGAGGACAGAGGAGCACTGTTTCTAGAAGAGTGTAGAATGGTTGTTGACAGACGAACAATCAGTTGAATCATCATTTGGCCAACAGCTACCCACAGTGTATAGGGCCCCTTGGTAATGTCTGACTTTCAGATGATTCATGGTTAGACAGACCAGGGTCAGGGCAGGTGGAGTTCATTTACAGGAAAAAACGAGTAGAAGGGCAGTAAGACGTCAGGAACCGAGCCAAGTCAACACCAAGAGATACAGAAATAACACAACCTTTGCACAGTTCAGGAACCTAATGGATCTTAATGCTCAGGCAATGGGTGATGGGGGGAAAGCCCTGGAATAAGGAACTGGTTGGATAAGAAAAAACATTGACATTTGATGGCACTTTAAAAAGTTGAGAGCAGTAGGGATAGGAAGCAGAATCCGTTGACTGAGGAAGAAGGACACAGCGTAGGCGGATGAGACACTTGTTATAAGGCAAGAACAGCCAACAGAACATGGCAGGGATGGGCTGTCGTATCTTTACCCCTTTCCACTTACCCTATCATGTCTTTCTGGAAATCTTCTAAATTCAAAAGTTCTCGACCTGGTGGAATCCGATCCACCCATGTATCATATGGACCACCATTAACTTAGATGGCTCCATAGTTCTTATATAGCACGTGGAGCCAATGGCAATGTCAAAATCACGTTCTTTTTGGTGGTTTCTCAAGCGGATTCCTTGGCAAAATTTAATTGTGATGATTTCACAATGGTCCTTGTCTCCAATCTCAAGCAAAACTCCATTGAGTTGAGTAATCTATTTTGATGAGGTCACAATAGGATATTTATGTACTCCAAGCCAGAAGTCCATAGTGATGATGTCACCATAGCTTGTATTATTCTTCCCAGGCAGAATTCCATTGTGATGATGTCACAAGAGTTTCCCAGGTGTTTTCTATGGTGATGTCATAATTGCTTTATGTTATTATTTCCAGGTGCTATTATTATGTGATGTCATAGTAGCTTGCCTTTTCACTGGCTGTATGCCACTGTGATGTCATAATAGTGCTAATCCTTGACAATATTTTATTGTGATGATGTCACAATAGCTTGTGATATGTGATATTAGTGTGACTTTATTCCCAGATATTTACATTGGTGTTCTCTGAAAGAGTGCCACACCATTCTTTAGGCTGTGTGTGGTACTGCATCTCAGCCCCGTACAAGCTGTGTGGACACTACCCTGAGAACTGAGTCTGAGTCGTGTCCCGATCCCCTCACCCCATGGATTGGTATTGTTAACGACTAGTGATGAGCGAATATACTCGTTACTCGAGATTTCTCGAGCACGCTTGGGGGTCCTTCGAGTATTTTTTAGTGCTCGGAGATTTCGTTTTCATCGCCGCAGCTGAATGATTTACATCTGTTAGCCAGCATAAGTACATGTGGGGGTTGCCTGGTTGCTAGGGAATCCCCACATGTAATCAAGCTGGCTAAGAGATGTAAATCATTCAGCTGAGGTGAGGAAAACTAAATCTCCGAGCACTAAAAAATACTCGGAGGTCACCCGAGCATGCTCAGGAAATCTCGAGTAACGACTATGTTCGCTCATCACTATTAATGACAAGTAATGATGTCATCAATAATACCGCAAAGTTATTAGGATTTTATTTCATTGTAGTTTCCATTTAATGACCCTCCTTAGGGGGTTTGGTCTAATGAAGTCATTACCTTACTCATTACATTATTACTTTTAGCCTGAACATACAAAATCTCGATCATTTATTCCAAGTGAGAACATCCAGCTGTGCAAATATGCAGATATAATGGACCTGCAAGATATAAAGCTTCACAGACACTTAGGACAATATTTAATGTAAGAAGACAAATGTCCACATATCCCATCATGGGGATGGTCCAGACTCTTCTACTGTCTGATACTGAACCATCAAGGGGTTAAATTTAGACAAGTCTCATGGTGGCCACCAGATGGCAGAGCTAGGGATACAAATTGAATTCCAAACAGGACTATAATAATGTGGGGTTAATACCAGCAGAATAGTGAGTGCTGCTCTGGAGTATAATATAGGATGTAACTCAGGATCAGTAATGTAATGTATGTACACAGTGACTGCACCAGCAGAATAGTGAGTGCTGCTCTGGGGTATAATACAGGATGTAACTCAGGATCAGTAATGTAATGTATGTACACAGTGACTGCACCAGCAGAATAATGAGTGCAGCTCTGGAGTATAATACAGGGTGTAACTCAGGATCAGTAATGTAATGTATGTACACAGTGACTGCAGCAGCAGAATAATGAGTGCAGCTCTGTGGTATAATACAGGATGTAACTCAGGATCAGTAATGTAATGTATCTACACAGTGACTGCACCAGCAGAATAGTGAGTGCTAGAGTTGAGCGACTTTTACTTTTTTCGTATCGAGTCGGGTTTTGCGAAACCCGACTTTGTCAAGAGTCGGATCGGGTGAAATTGGCCGATTATTGCGTAAAGTTGGGGGCCGACTGAAACACGAAACCCAATGCAAGTCAATGGGGAATCAAAGTCAGCAGTGAGTGGAGGACAGGAAAACACCTACTTTGCCCATTTTAATGCCAAAAACATCAATTCTTATTACTGAAGCTTGTCAATCCTAATTTACTTTATAATAATAGTTAGGCATTGAAACCTGGGGGTCATTTGGCTAAAGTTGAGGGGGGTAGGGCTGGCTCAAGATTTTCGTGGGCCCAGGAAACGCGGAATATGTCACGGCGGTGGAGCAGGGAGAGGTAAGTATTTCAACTTTGCAAGTGCTGTGATCCTGAGCAAGCAGGGGGGCCCACTTGTTGGCATTGGCACTGGCACATGGCCCCTCATAGTACGGCAGTGTGTTTGACGGCGGGTGGCGCCTCCCACCGGCAGAGACACTTTTGCGTACTATGAGGGGCCCTGTGCCAGTGACGTTGCCAACGAGTATGCCCCCCCACCTGATGAAGGAACCTGCACTTTCATCTGCACCTTCCTCTTTGTCCCCGTGTAAGGTGGTATAGTATGCGGGAAGGGGAACCTGACTTTCAGCAGGGTCAGATTCTGGCTGTGTAGAGTGCAAGGGGAATGTAGTGGTCTGGGTCAATGTACCAGCAGACTCATCTAGCAATGGGCAGGATGAGGAGGAAACACAGTTAGTAGGCCCAAATAATAAAGTAGGCTAAATGCAGTTCAAAATTGGTAACAGGACTAAACAGGCAGCATTGCTTTGTTCAGCGGAGGACAACTATAAGGAGTGGCAGACATAGATAGTAGGCCCAAATAATAAAGTGGGGTAAATGCAGTTCAAAATTGGTAACAGGACTAAACAGGCGGCATTGCTTTGTTCAGCGGAGGACAACTGTAAGGAGTAGCAGACACAGTTAGTAGGCCCGAATAATTAAGTAGGCTAAATGCAGTTCAAAATTGGTAACAGGACTAAACAGGCAGCATTGCTTTGTTCAGTGGAGGACAACTGTAATGAGAGGCAGACACAGTTAGCAGGCCCAAATAATTAAGTAGGCTAAATGCAGTTCAAAATTGGTAACAGGACTAAACTGGCGGCATTGCTTTCTTCAGCAGAGGACAACTGTAAGGAGTGGCAGACACAGTTAGTAGGCCCAAATAATAAAGTGGGCTAAATGCAGTTCAAAATTGGTAACAGGACTAAACAGGCGGCATTGGTTTGTTCAGCGGAGGACAACTGTAAGGAGTGGCAGACACAGTTAGTAGGCCCAAATAATTAAGTAGGCTAAATGAGGTTCAAAATTGGTAACAGGACTAAACTGACGGCATTGCTTTGTTCAGCGGAGGACAACTGTAAGGAGTAGCAGACGCAGTTAGTAGGCCCAAATAATAAAGTGGGCTAAATGTCTGCCAAAAAATTGTTCATAAATAAAGAGACATTGGTAGTAGGCGCAAAGTATTAACTGGTCTAAATGGAGGCCAGGGCCCCTGTATATTTTAACTATTTATCATCTATCATTTCAACAAATTTGTATTGGCAGTGCCATTGAAGGATTTAACAGCCCAGACTACACAGTGGTGGAGCAGGGAGAGGTAAGTATTGCAAGTGGTAGAGCACTGTTCGAGCTGGGGAGGCCAAATAATTTGAAATCCATGATTGGTTCACTTTAATGAAGGTTAGATCATCAACATTTCGGGTAGCCAGACGTGTCCTTTTTTCGGTCAGTATTGAACCAGCAGCACTGAAGACTGTTATGGTTCTCAATGGCAAGAGAACATAGCCCAGCAAACATACGAACTAGCTCTTGGAAGGATGGAAACTAAACTGACCATGAACTAAACCTGCCGCACAACTAACAGTAGCCGGGTAGCGTAGCCTGCGTTTTATCCCTAGACGCCCAGCGCCGGCCGGAGGACTAACTAATCCTGGCAGAGGAAAATATAGTCCTGGCTCACCTCTAGAGAAATTTCCCCGAAAGGCAGACAGAGGCCCCCACAAATATTGGCGGTGATTTTAGATGAAATGACAAACGTAGTATGAAAATAGGTTTAGCAAAATTGAGGTCCGCTTACTAGATAGCAGGAAGACAGAAAGGGCACTTTCATGGTCAGCTGAAAACCCTATCAAAATACCATCCTGAAATTACTTTAAGACTCTAGTATTAACTCATAACATCAGAGTGGCAATTTCAGATCACAAGAGCTTTCCAGACACAGAAACGAAACTACAGCTGTGAACTGGAACAAAATGCAAAAACAACAAGGACTAAGTCCAACTTAGCTGGGAGTTGTCTAGCAGCAGGAACATGCACAGAAAGGCTTCTGATTACAATGTTGACCGGCATGGAAGTGACAGAGGAGCAAGGCTAAATAGCGACTCCCACATCCTGATGGAAACAGGTGAACAGAGAGGATGATGCACACCAGTTCAATTCCACCAGTGGCCACCGGGGGAGCCCAAAATCCAATTTCACAACAGTACCCCCCCCTCAAGGAGGGGGCACCGAACCCTCACCAGAACCACCAGGGCGATCAGGATGAGCCCTATGAAAGGCACGGACCAAATCGGAGGCATGAACATCAGAGGCAGTCACCCAAGAATTATCCTCCTGACCGTATCCCTTCCATTTGACCAGATACTGGAGTTTCCGTCTGGAAACACGGGAGTCCAAGATTTTTTCCACAACGTACTCCAACTCGCCCTCAACCAACACCGGAGCAGGAGGCTCAACGGAAGGCACAACCGGTACCTCATACCTGCGCAATAATGACCGATGAAAAACATTTTGAATAGAAAAAGATGCAGGGAGGTCCAAACGGAAGGACACAGGGTTAAGAATCTCCAATATCTTGTACGGGCCGATGAACCGAGGCTTAAACTTGGGAGAAGAAACCCTCATAGGGACAAAACGAGAAGACAACCACACCAAGTCCCCAACACAAAGCCGAGGACCAACCCGACGCCGGCGGTTGGCAAAAAGCTGAGTCTTCCCCTGGGACAACTTCAAATTGTCCACTACCTGCCCCCAAATCTGATGCAACCTCTCCACCACAGCATCCACTCCAGGACAATCCGAAGATTCCACCTGACCAGAAGAAAATCGAGGATGAAACCCCGAATTACAGAAAAAGGGAGACACCAAGGTGGCAGAACTGGCCCGATTATTGAGGGCAAACTCCGCTAAAGGCAAAAAAGCAACCCAATCATCCTGATATGCAGACACAAAACACCTCAAATATGTCTCCAAGGTCTGATTCGTCCGCTCGGTCTGGCCATTAGTCTGAGGATGGAAAGCAGACGAGAAAGACAAATCTATGCCCATCCTAGCACAGAATGCTCGCCAAAATCTAGACACGAATTGGGTACCTCTGTCAGAAACGATATTCTCCGGAATACCATGCAAACGGACCACATTTTGAAAAAACAGAGGAACCAACTCGGAAGAAGAAGGCAACTTAGGCAGGGGAACCAAATGGACCATCTTAGAGAAACGATCACACACCACCCAGATGACAGACATCTTCTGAGAAACAGGAAGATCCGAAATAAAATCCATCGAGATGTGCGTCCAGGGCCTCTTCGGGATAGGCAAGGGCAACAACAATCCACTAGCCCGAGAACAACAAGGCTTGGCCCGAGCACAAACGTCACAAGACTGCACGAAGCCTCGCACATCTCGAGACAGGGAAGGCCACCAGAAGGACCTTGCCACCAAATCCCTGGTACCAAAGATTCCAGGATGACCTGCCAACGCAGAAGAATGAACCTCAGAAATGACTTTACTGGTCCAATCATCAGGAACAAACAGTCTACCAGGTGGGCAACGATCAGGTCTATCCGCCTGAAACTCCTGCAAGGCCCGCCGCAGGTCTGGAGAAACAGCAGACAATATCACTCCATCCTTAAGGATACCTGTAGGTTCAGAATTACCAGGGGAGTCAGGCTCAAAACTCCTAGAAAGGGCATCCGCCTTAACATTCTTAGAACCCGGCAGGTAGGACACCACAAAATTAAACCGAGAGAAAAACAACGACCAGCGCGCCTGTCTAGGATTCAGGCGTCTTGCGGACTCAAGATAAATTAGATTTTTGTGGTCAGTCAATACCACCACCTGATGTCTAGCCCCCTCAAGCCAATGACGCCACTCCTCAAAAGCCCACTTCATGGCCAAAAGCTCCCGATTCCCAACATCATAATTCCGCTCGGCGGGCGAAAATTTACGCGAGAAAAAAGCACAAGGTCTCATCACGGAGCAATCGGAACTTCTCTGCGACAAAACCGCCCCAGCTCCGATTTCAGAAGTGTCGACCTCAACCTGAAAAGGAAGAGCAACATCAGGCTGGCGCAACACAGGGGCGGAAGAAAAGCGGCGCTTAAGCTCCCGAAAGGCCTCCACAGCAGCAGGGGACCAATCAGCAACATCAGCACCCTTCTTAGTCAAATCAGTCAATGGTTTAACAACATCAGAAAAACCAGCAATAAATCGACGATAAAAGTTAGCAAAGCCCAAAAAATTCTGAAGACTCTTAAGAGAAGAGGGTTGCGTCCAATCACAAATAGCCTGAACCTTGACAGGATCCATCTCGATGGAAGAGGGGGAAAAAATATATCCCAAAAAGGAAATCTTTTGAACCCCAAAAACGCACTTAGAACCCTTCACACACAAGGAATTAGACCGCAAAACCTGAAAAACCCTCCTGACCTGCTGGACATGAGAGTCCCAGTCATCCGAAAAAATCAAAATATCATCCAGATACACAATCATAAATTTATCCAAATAATCACGGAAAATGTCATGCATAAAGGACTGAAAGACTGAAGGGGCATTTGAAAGACCAAAAGGCATCACCAAATACTCAAAGTGGCCCTCGGGCGTATTAAATGCGGTTTTCCACTCATCCCCCTGCTTAATTCGCACCAAATTATACGCCCCACGAAGATCTATCTTAGAGAACCACTTGGCCCCCTTTATGCGAGCAAACAAATCAGTCAGCAGTGGCAACGGATATTGATATTTAACCGTGATTTTATTCAAAAGCCGATAATCAATGCACGGCCTCAAAGAGCCATCTTTCTTAGCCACAAAGAAAAAACCGGCTCCTAAGGGAGATGACGAAGGACGAATATGTCCCTTTTCCAAGGACTCCTTTATATATTCTCGCATAGCAGCATGTTCAGGCACAGACAGATTAAATAAACGACCCTTAGGGTATTTACTACCCGGAATCAAATCTATGGCACAATCGCACTCCCGGTGCGGAGGTAATGAACCAAGCTTAGGTTCTTCAAAAACGTCACGATATTCAGTCAAGAATTCAGGAATCTCAGAGGGAATAGATGATGAAATGGAAACCACAGGTACGTCCCCATGCGTCCCCTTACATCCCCAGCTTAACACAGACATAGCTTTCCAGTCAAGGACTGGGTTATGAGATTGCAGCCATGGCAATCCAAGCACCAACACATCATGTAGGTTATACAGCACAAGAAAGCGAATAATCTCCTGGTGATCCGGATTAATCCGCATAGTTACTTGTGTCCAGTATTGTGGTTTATTGCTAGCCAATGGGGTGGAGTCAATCCCCTTCAGGGGTATAGGAGTTTCAAGAGGCTCCAAATCATACCCACAGCGTTTGGCAAAGGACCAATCCATAAGACTCAAAGCGGCGCCAGAGTCGACATAGGCATCCGCGGTAATAGACGATAAAGAACAAATCAGGGTCACAGATAGAATAAACTTAGACTGTAAAGTGCCAATTGAAACAGACTTATCAAGCTTCTTAGTACGCTTAGAGCATGCTGATATAACATGAGTTGAATCACCGCAATAGAAGCACAACCCATTTTTTCGTCTAAAATTCTGCCGTTCACTTCTGGACAGAATTCTATCACATTGCATATTCTCTGGCGTCTTCTCAGTAGACACCGCCAAATGGTGCACAGGTTTGCGCTCCCGCAGACGCCTATCGATCTGGATAGCCATTGTCATGGACTCATTCAGACCCGCAGGCACAGGGAACCCCACCATAACATCCTTAATGGCATCAGAGAGACCCTCTCTGAAATTCGCCGCCAGGACTAAACAGGCGGCATTGGTTTGTTCAGCGGAGGACAACTGTAAGGAGTGGCAGACACAGTTAGTAGGCCCAAATAATTAAGTAGGCTAAATGAGGTTCAAAATTGGTAACAGGACTAAACTGACGGCATTGCTTTGTTCAGCGGAGGACAACTGTAAGGAGTAGCAGACGCAGTTAGTAGGCCCAAATAATAAAGTGGGCTAAATGTCTGCCAAAAAATTGTTCATAAATAAAGAGACATTGGTAGTAGGCGCAAAGTATTAACTGGTCTAAATGGAGGCCAGGGCCCCTGTATATTTTAACTATTTATCATCTATCATTTCAACAAATTTGTATTGGCAGTGCCATTGAAGGATTTAACAGCCCAGACTACACAGTGGTGGAGCAGGGAGAGGTAAGTATTGCAAGTGGTAGAGCACTGTTCGAGCTGGGGAGGCCAAATAATTTGAAATCCATGATTGGTTCACTTTAATGAAGGTTAGATCATCAACATTTCGGGTAGCCAGACGTGTCCTTTTTTCGGTCAGTATTGATATTGAACCAGCAGCACTGAAGACTGTTATGGTTCTCAATGGCAAGAGAACATAGCCCAGCAAACATACGAACTAGCTCTTGGAAGGATGGAAACTAAACTGACCATGAACTAAACCTGCCGCACAACTAACAGTAGCCGGGTAGCGTAGCCTGCGTTTTATCCCTAGACGCCCAGCGCCGGCCGGAGGACTAACTAATCCTGGCAGAGGAAAATATAGTCCTGGCTCACCTCTAGAGAAATTTCCCCGAAAGGCAGACAGAGGCCCCCACAAATATTGGCGGTGATTTTAGATGAAATGACAAACGTAGTATGAAAATAGGTTTAGCAAAATTGAGGTCCGCTTACTAGATAGCAGGAAGACAGAAAGGGCACTTTCATGGTCAGCTGAAAACCCTATCAAAATACCATCCTGAAATTACTTTAAGACTCTAGTATTAACTCATAACATCAGAGTGGCAATTTCAGATCACAAGAGCTTTCCAGACACAGAAACGAAACTACAGCTGTGAACTGGAACAAAATGCAAAAACAACAAGGACTAAGTCCAACTTAGCTGGGAGTTGTCTAGCAGCAGGAACATGCACAGAAAGGCTTCTGATTACAATGTTGACCGGCATGGAAGTGACAGAGGAGCAAGGCTAAATAGCGACTCCCACATCCTGATGGAAACAGGTGAACAGAGAGGATGATGCACACCAGTTCAATTCCACCAGTGGCCACCGGGGGAGCCCAAAATCCAATTTCACAACAGAAGACTCTTTCAGATAGCACACTAGCAAGCGAGCTCCTGTAATGCATATTTTGCCAATTCAGGCCAGGTGTCTATTTTAGATGCCCAGTAATCAAAGGGGAATGACCTGTGAGGGAGAACATCGATAAGGGAGGAAAAGTAGTTCGTAACCATACTGGAGAAATGCTGTCTCCTGTCACTTTGAATCGATGCAGCAGTACCTGTCGTGTCAGCGGTCATTGTGAAATCACTCCACAACCTGGTCATAAAACCCCTCTGTCCAATGCCACTTCGGATCTGTGCACCTCTAACACCTCTGTCATGTTACCCGCTACGGCTCGTGTGAGAACCATCACCGCCGCTGTGTGCTGGAAATGCCTGAACCAAACGGTCTACAAGAGTTGCTCCTTTGGTAGCCAATATTTGCTCAAGGTTCTCATGTGGCATGATATTTTGTAACTTTCCTTTATATCGTGGATCCAGGAGGCAGGCCAACCAGTAATTGTCATCGGTCATCATTTTGATAATGCGGGGGTCCCTTTTTAGGATACGCAAGGCATACTCAGCCATGTGGGCAAATGTTCCAGGTGTCAATTCACTGCTTGTGCTGGGTTGAGGAGCATTTTTTGCAAATCAACATCACTTGTGTCCCGCAAAAACCCTGTACCTGACATTGCAACGCCACCAGTTTCTATTGCCCCCTGAGAAGCATCCTCCTTACATAAATATTCATGACCATCATCCTCCTCCTCCTCTTTGTCCGCCACCTCGTCCAGGAGAGTTCCCTGAGCAGACAATGGCTGACTGTCATCAAGGCTTCCCTCCTCCTTCGGCTGCAGATGCCTGCTCCTTAATGTGCGTCAAACTTTGCATCAGCAGACGCATTAGTGGGTTGCTCATGCTTATGATAGCGTCGTCTGCACTTACCAGCCGTGTTCATTCCTCAGAACACTGAAGGACTTGACAGAGGTCTTGTAGCTTCGACTACTGCACACCAGACAACTGCATGTCTGCCATCCAACTGCCTGCCCGTGTATGTGTATCATCCCACAAATTACTTACAGCACGCCTCTGTTCGCACAGCCTCTGAACCATGTGCAGAGTGGAGTTCCACCTTGTTGCAACGTCGATTATTAGGCGGTGCTGGGGAAGATTCAGCGATCGCTGATGGTAGTGCTGCATTCGGCTGGAGTGTATGGGCGACCGGCGGATGTGCGAGCAAAGTCTTCGCACCTTCAGGAGCAGGGCTGGTAACTCCGGATAATTTTTGAGGAAGCACTGCACCACCAGGTTCAAGGTGTGGGCCAGGCAAGGTATGTGTTTCAGTTCTGAAAGGGATATGGCAGCCATAAAATTCCTTCCGTCATCACTGACTACCTTGCCTGCCTCAAGATGTACACTGCCCAGCCATGACTGCGTTTGTTGCTGCAAGTACTCGGCCAGTACTTCCGCGGTGTGTCTGTTGTCGCCCAAACACTTCATTTGTAACACAGCCTGCTGACGCTTACCACTAGCTGTTCGATAATGGGACACCTCGTGTGCAACACTGGCAGCTGCGGATGGAGTGGTCGTGCTGCTGCGCACTGGACAAGCTTTTGCTTCTGTAGGAGGATGAGAAGGAGGAGGAGGAGGGGTGGCGAATGCCTACAGCCAACTGTTTCCTAGACCGTGGGCTAGGCAGAACTGTCCCACTATGGCTGTCCCCTGTGGACCCTGCATCCACCACATTAACCCAGTGCACCATGATGGACACGTAACATCCCTGGCCATGCCTACTGGTCCATGCATCTGTTGTGAGGTGCACCTTTCCACTGACTGATTGCCTCAGTGCATGGACAATGCAGTCTTTGACATGCTGGTGGAGGGCTGGGATGGCTTTTCTCGCAAAGAAGTGCCGACTGGGTAGGTCATAGCGTGGTACTGCGTAGGCCATCAGGTCTTTGAAAGCTTCGCTTTCAACCAACCGGTAGGGCATCATCTCTAACGAGATTAGTCTAGCAATGTGGGCGTTCAAACCCTGTGTACGCGGATGAGAAGATGAGTACTTTCTTTTCCTAACGAGAGTCTCTTGTAGGGTGAGCTGGACTGGAGAGCTGCATATAGTGGAACTAGCGGTGATAGTGGTGGTGGACATGGCGGATTGAGAGAGGGTTGGTGACGGTATTCTTGATGTTGGCCTACATACAGTGTTTCCTACCAATAACCTTGTGATTCCCTGACTGCTTTGGCCTTGCGACGATACCTCCACATTTGCTGCTGGTGGTGTCCTAACCGGTGGGCTTACAGTGAGGGAAGCAATGTAGCGTTGCTGACTACCTTCATTCTGAGCAGGTGCACCAACGGTACGTGACGTTTGGTAGTTAGTCCAGGCTTGCAAGTGCATGCTGGTTAAATGTCTGCGCATGCACGTTGTATTTAAATTTTGAAGATTCTTCCCTCTGCTAAAGGTCTTTGGGCATTTCTTACAGATAACTTTTGACTGATCATTCGGATCTTGGTTAAAAAATTGCCACACTGCACTCTTCCTACTATCGAATACCTATTCAGGCATTGCACGCTGTGCTACTTTCACCAGATGACCACGCTGTCCTAAAACTGGTTTTTTTTTACACGCGTTTTTGGCCTGATACGGGCCTGCCAGATGACAGCTGTTGCGATGTAGATGGCCGCTGCAGATCATCCACCTTCACTTCTGAGCTACTGGCAGCGGCACCCTCTTCCCCCAATGGCTGCCAATCTGGGTCAACAACTGGGTCATCTATCACCTCCTCTTCAATGTCATGTGCACCTTCCTCTGTGTCACCATGTAAGGTGCTATAGCGTTCCGGACTGGGCACCATAGTCTCATCAGGGTCAGATTCTGGCTCAGTACACTGCGAGGGCAATGTAGTGATCTGAGTCAATGGAACAGCATAATAATCTAGCTGTGGCTGTGCATCAGTGCACTCCTTGTCCGATTCATCTTGTAATGGGCAGTTAACAATTTCCCTTTCTAACCCAGGCACGGTATGTGTAAAGAGCTCCATGGAGTAACCTGTAGTGTCGCCTGACGCATCCTTCACTTTTGGTTTGGGTGAAGGACACAAGGAAACGTCTTGTTCCTGACCGGGAGCATCCACTGACGACTAGCTGCTTTTATATTTGGAACTTTCTGAAGAGGAGGCGAAAGAGCTAGAGGCTGAGTCAGCAAGGAAAGCCAAAGCTTTTTCCTGCTGCTCCGGCTTTAAAAGCGGTTTTCCTACTCCTAGATAAGGGAGCCTTCGAGGCCTTGTGTAGCCAGACGATGACACTGGCTCAACACTTCCAGCCTTAGGTGCTATTTTGCTTTTTCCACTACCACCAGATACTCCACCACCACCACCATCAGTACCAGCTGGCAACAACCGCCCACAGCCTCTTCCACCAGACTTCCTCATTTTTGGGAAAATCTAACCAAAATAACAACCATTATATGGTACTGTAAAACAAGGTAGAAGGTGTATATAAACTTGTTGAGAAATTAAATCTCCCTTTTTTGGGGGGAGTCTGCACCAAAACTCAGGCCCAGTGTATAACACAACACAATGTAAGTGGCAGAACGTGGCTGGCTGATATACGACAAACTAACAGAACTGACGTATATCCACTTTGTGACAATTGGAATCTCCCATTTTTGGGGGGGAGACTGCACCAAAACTCAGGCAGCCAAGTGTATAACACAACACAATGTAAGTGGCAGAACGTGGCTAGCTGATATACGACAAACTAACAGAACTGAGGTATATCCACTTTGTGACAATTTGAATCTCCCTTTTTTGGGGGGGAGACTGCACCAAAACTCAGGCCCAGTGTATAAAACAACACAATGTAAGTGGCAGAAAGTGGCTAGAAGATATATGAAAAAATACAAGGACTGTAGTACAATTTCAATCTCCCGACAATGATCTCAGGACAAGTATGGCAGCAATAAAAAGGACTGCTGCACACAAAAGTGTGGACAAATAAACAAGATAACTGTGCAGAAAGGAGCAACAGGATTTTTGCTTTTAAAAAAGCAGTTGGTTTGCACAGCAGCGTGCAAACAGCAATGCAGCTATCAGGGAGCCTTATAAGGCAGCCTAATAAGCTACAGAGCTGATGCACAAAAAAATATAGCCTCCACTGTACCTGCAAAAAAAAGGTGGTGTTGGACAGTGGAAATCGCTACAGCACAAGCGGTTTGGGGGTTAATCTTCCCTCCCTAACGATATCCCTGCTTCTGATGAAGCTGCAGCAACCTCTCCCTATGCTAAGACCGGCAGAAGTAAGATGGCGGTCGGCGTGCACGCTACTTTATACCCCTTGTGACGCCGCAGAAAGCAAGCCAATCACTGCCATGCCCTTCTCTAAGATGGTGGGGTCTGAGACCTATGTCATCACACTGCCCACACTCTGCGTCCTCCTTCATTGGCTGAAAAATGGCGCTGAACTTCTCATACGAAACGCGACTTTGGCGCGAAGATCACCGACCGCATGGCCGATCCCACACTAGGATCGGGTCTGGGTTTTATGAAACCCGACTTTGCCAAAAGTTGGCGATTTTTGAATTTGTCCGATCCATTTCGCTCAACCCTAGTGAGTGTTGCTCTGGAGTATAATACAGGATGTAACTCAGAATCAGTAATGTAATATATGTACACAGTGACTGCACCAGCAGAATAGTGAGTGCAGCTCTGGAGTATAATACAGGATGTAACTCAGGATCAGTAATGTAATGTATGTACACAGTGACTGCGCCAGCAGAATAGTGAGTGCAGCTCTGGGGCATAATACATGATGTATCTCAGGATCAGTAATGTAATGTATGTACACAGTGACTGCACCAGCAGAATAGTGAGTGCAGCTCTGAAGTATAATACATGATGTAACTCAGTCAGGATCAGTAATGTAATGTATGTACACAGTGACTGCACCAGCAGAAAAATGAGTGCAGCTCTGAAGTATAATACAGGATGTAACTCAGGATCAGTAATGTAATGTATGTACACAGTGACTGCACCAGCAGAATAATGAGTGCAGCTCTGAAGTATAATACAGGATGTAACTCAGGATCAGTAATGTAATGTATGTACACAGTGACTGCACCAGCAGAATAGTGAGTGCAGCTCTGAAGTTTAATACAGGATGTAACTCAGGATCAGTAATGTAATGTATGTACACAGTGACTGCACCAGCAGAATAGTGAGTGCAGCTCTGAAGTATAATACAGGATGTAACTCAGGATCAGTAATGTAATGTATGTACACAGTGACTGCACCAGAAGAATAGTGAGTGCAGCTCTGAAGTATAATACAGGATGTAACTCAGGATCAGTAATGTAATGTATGTACACAGTGACTGCACCAGCAGAATAGTGAGTGCAGCTCTGAAGTATAATACAGGATGTAACTCAGGATCAGTAATGTAATGTATGTACACAGTGTCTGCACCAGCAGAATAATGAGTGCAGCTCTGAAGTATAATACAGGATGTAACTCAGGATCAGTAATGTAATGTATGTACACAGTGACTGCACCAGCAGAATAGTGAGTGCAGCCCTGGAATATAATACAGGATGTAACTCAGGATCAGTAATGTAATGTATGTACACAGTGTCTGCACCAGCAGAATAATGAGTGCAGCTCTGAAGTATAATACAGGATGTAACTCAGGATTAGTAATGTAATGTATGTACACAATGACTGCACCAGCAGAATAGTGAGTGCAGCTCTGAAGTATAATACAGGATGTAACTCAGGATCAGTAATGTAATGTATGTACACAGTGACTGCACCAGCAGAATAGTGAGTGCAGCTCTGGAATATAATACAGGATGTAACTCAGGATCAGTAAGTACAGGATCAATAATGTGATATACTGTATGTACACAGTGACTGCACCAGCAGAATAGTGAGTGCAGCTCTGGAGTATAATACAGGATGTAATTCAGGATCAGTAATGTAATGAATGTACACAGTGACTGCACCAGCAGAAGAGTGAGTGCAGCTCTGGGGTATAATACAGGATGTAACTCAGGATCAGTAATGTAATGTACAGTATGTACACAGTGACTGCACCAGCAGAATAGTGAGTGCAGCTCTGGGGTATAATGCAGGCATTGTGTTTGAACAGCTGTATATGGCAGGAGATATCGCCAATCATTTTGTATTGGAGCCACTGGTAACAATATACGGCACCCAATGTGAGCGCTGGACTTTAGGACGTTGGGATCCTGTGCTCGTCCGGGGCTGCACTCTGCTCTCTGCTCCAGCTATTTGCTGACAATCCCTATAAGACATAATTACAAGACGCAAATTCAACGAAAATGTGTTTTGATTCTGAACAACAAATAGTAATTTCCTCCGTCATGTATTATGGCATCAGATTTCACTGTCCTCTGCTTTGGCGCAGGGCGGCCGTACAGTTACATTCACAAGATTAAGATAACGGGAAACCTGATAATGAGATATTGAATTTCAAGTCTTAACCAGTTTTAATTGAAATCTCAATTGACCAAAGCAAAACAAATTGTTCAGCCGCCGCAAGTTCTTGTCTGTGAAGACTGTGCAGCACATCGCACTTATTAATAATGATGGCGGCACATGCCCTGAAGAAAAAACTTCTGTGCAATTAAAGAGCAAGTACAAGTGTAGAAAAACGTGGAAATGGAGTCAGGATACTGTGCTGTCAATGCAGCTTACAAAGGACTGGACATGTGTCATAAACATGTATTTTATTTTGCCTGGTGCAAATGCCCCTGTTCTCCTGCATCCAGCAATGTTTGTCTTTTCTTCCTGCGCCTCTCTGTTCCTGAGATTTGGCCCCTTCTTCCCTGTGTATAAATGTCATCTTTTTAGCCAAGTGGGTGTGATCCTCAACTATTCTCTATGAAGATCCTTTAAGGACCACACCCACTTGTTTAACTAGACTAGATTTATATACAGGAAAGAAGGGGCCATATCTCAGGAAAGGAGAAACGTAGGAAAAGAAGAAAAACACACCGGATTCTGGAGAACAGTGGCATTTCCACCTGGTAAAAAAGTATATATTTACGGCAAGTGACAAGACTGTTTAAAATAAAACCGTATGAAGATCCATTTACATAAATGTGTCAGTAAGATAATACTAAAAGTAATGTAACATACAGAACTAGTGCACTCCAGCCCTAACTGATAGGCAATGCTTATAGAGCCTAGGAGGACGGAGAATGATACATTGTTTCGCTCTTTCTTCTCTCATCAGGAGCTTGGCAAAGCATAACACAATGTATCAGCTTAGCCTGAAGTCTTCCTTTACGAAGTTGTTGCATTGTTTCTCTCTTTCTTCTCTCTAAAGGAGCTGCACAGAACATAACACAATGTATCAGTTTAGCCTGAGGTTTTACTTTAAGAGGTCATCACATTGTTTCGCTCTTTCCTCTCTCCTCAGGAGATGCAGAAAACAAAATACAATGTATCAATTTAGCCTGAAATTTTATTTTAAGAGGTCATCACATTGTTTCACTCTTCCTTCTCTCTTAAAGAGCTGCGGAAAGCATAACACAGTGTCTCAGTTTAGCCTGAGATTTTACTTTAAGAGATCATCACATTGTTTTGCTCTTTCCTCTCTCCTCAGGAGCTGCGGAAAGCATAATACAATGTATCAGTTCAGCCTGAAGTTTTCCTTTAAGAGGTCATCACATTGTTTCGCTCTTTCATCTCTCCTCAGGAGATGCAGAAAGCGTAATACAATGTATCAGTTTAGCCTGAAGTTTTCCTTTAAGAGGTCATCACATTGTTTCGCTCTTTCATCTCTCCTCAGGAGCTGCAGAAAGCAAAATACAATGTATCAGTTTAGCTTGAAATTTTATTTTAAGAGGTCATCACATTGTTTCGCTCTTTCCTCTCTCCTCAGGAGCTGCAGAAAGCATAAAGCAATGTATCAATTTAGCTTGAAATTTTATTTTAAGAGGTCATCACATTGTTTCACTCTTCCTTCTCTCTTAAAGAGCTGCGGAAAGCATAACACAGTGTATCAGTTTAGAGTGAAGCTTTCCTTTCAGAGGGTGTCACATTGTTTCGCTCTTTCTTCTCTCAACAGGAGCTGCATTAAACATAGCCCAATATATCAGTTTAACCTGAAGTTTTCTCTTAAGAAGACGTCCTTTGTGTTGCTCTTCTTTTCTGCTTTACTCATCAGATAGTAAGTGACTCACATTTAATAATCATTGCCACCTACCTGTAATAGAAAGAAGCCCTTTGTATATTTTTACTAGCAGAGAGCTTGTATTTTTTCATGAACGAGTAAAGCTGCAGTCTGAAGGACAGGAGAGAGGTAGCAGTCTGATGAGTTAAGAGGTGGATTTTAGACTACTTAAGACTGCAATAGGCAACACACCTAAGCTGAAGTCAATGAAGGTCTTCAGGGAGTCAGGAAGGTCCTCCCTTTCTCCCGAGCTCCTCCCAGATGTTCTGGGACGGTTAGCAGGTATCCTTTATTGTTAGCTATGGATCCTGAAGGACAACAGTGTTAAAAATGATACCTTCATGTTGCATTGTGTTACCTTTGGAAGACCAGCAACTTGAAGGCTTGATGCAATCAAGAGCAGAAGACCCTGGTGGACCTTGCACAAGTTTGATATTCCTATAGATCGTTCATCCATTAAGTTACCATGGCTCGAGATTGAGCTGAAGGCCATTAAATAATAATAATGATCTGACTTTTTACGTAAGACTGCTGGAGAGTAGAGTTGAGCGACTTTTACTTTTTTTCGGATCGAGTCGGGTTTCGCGAAACCCGACTTTGTCAAAAGTCGGGTCGGGTGAAATCGGCCGATTATTACGAAAAGTCGGGGGCCGACTGAAACACGAAACCCAGTGCAAGTCAATGGGGAATCAAAGTCAGCAGTGAGTGGAGGACAGGAAAACACCTACAGTGCCCATTTTAATGCCAAAAATATCAATTCTTATTACTTAAGCTTGTCAATCTTAATTTACTTTATAATAATAGTTAGGCACTGAAAACTGGGGGTCATTTGGCTAAAGTTGTTGGGGGGTAGGGCTGGCTCAAGATTATCGTGGGCCCAGGAAACGCGGAATACGTCACGGCGGTGGAGCAGGGAGAGGTAAGTATTTCAACATTGCAAGTGCTGTGATCCTGAGCAAGCAGGGGGGGCCCACTCATTCGTAGGAAGGTGCAGATGAAAGTGCAAGTTCCTTCATCATGTGGGGGGGCATACTCGTTGGCGACGTCACTGGCACAGGGCCCCTCATAGTACGGCGGTGTGTTTGACGGCAGGTGGCGCCTCCCACTGGGAGAGACACTTTTGCGTACTATGAGGGGCCCTGTGCCAGTGACGTCGCCAATGAGTATGCCCCCACCACCTGATGAAGGAACCTGCACTTTCATCTGCACCTTCCTCTTTGTCCCCGTGTAAGGTGGTATAGTATGCGGGAAGGGGAACCTGACTTTCAGCAGGGTCAGATTCTGGCTGTGTAGAGTGCAAGGGGAATGTAGTGATCTGGGTCAATGTGCCAGCAGACTCATCTAGCAGTGGCTGGGCAATGGGCAGGATGAGGAGGAAACACAGTTAGTAGGCCCAAATAATAAAGTGGGCAAAATGCAGTTCAAATGTGGTAACAGGACTAAACAGGCGGCATTGCTTTGTTTAGTGGAGGACAACTGCAATGAGCGGCAGACACAGTTAGTAGGCCCAAATAATAAAGTGGGCTAAATGTCTGCCAAAAAATTGTTCATAAATAAACAGGTGGCATAGCTAGGTACAGGGGTGGGCTCCTCTGCTGAGTAGCAGACCTGGGGGGGAACACTCTCTCGTGTTCGGCGGTACTGGCACAGGGCCCCTCATATTACGACGTTGTGTCTGATGTTGGTTGTGCACCACCACCGTCAGAGACACTTCATTGTACTATGAGGGACCCTGTGCCAGTGCCGTCGCCCAAGAGTGGGCACACCCACCTGTCCAGGCAAACGGCACTCGCACGGGTGCTTGCGCCAAGTGGTGACCACGGCCCTGTGGGGGGAGTCAGCCCATTTAGGGAGGTATAAAAATGGCCTATGGTGGACATTTAGCAGCTGCAAATGGAGGAATTGGAGAAGTCAGTAAGAGGAGGCCAAAAGCAAGACATTTTTCAGGCAAGCTACGTGTCAGCAGGGGAAGGTGGGGCAAAATAATTTGAAATCCATGATTAGTTCATTTTAATGAAGGTTAGATCATCAACATTTTGGGTAGCCAGATGTGTCCTTTTTTTGGTCAGTATTGAACCAGCAGCACTGAAGACTTTCTGATAGCACACTAGCAAGCGAGCTCCTGTAATGCATATTTTGCCAATTCAGGCCAGGTGTCTATTTTAGATGCCCAGTAATCAAAGGGGAATGACCTGTGAGGGAGAACATCGATAAGGGAGGAAAAGTAGTTCGTAACCATACTGGACAAATGCTGTCTCCTGTCACTTTGAATCGATGCAGCAGTACCTGTCGTGTCAGCGGTCATTGCGAAATCACTCCACAACCTGGTCATATAACCCCTCTGTCCAATGCCACTTCGGATTTTTGCACCTCTAACACCTCTGCCATGTTGCCCACTACGGCTCGTGTGAGAACCATCGCCGCCGCTGTGTGCTGGGAATGCCTGAACCAAATGGTCTACAAGAGTTGCTTGTCTGGTAGCCAATATTTGCTCAAGGTTCTCATGTGGCATGATATTTTGTAATTTTCCTTTATATCGTGGATCCAGGAGGCAGGCCAACCAGTAATCGTCATCGGTCATCATTTTGATAATGCGGGGGTCCCTTTTTAGGATACGCAAGGCATACTCAGCCATGTGGGCCAATGTTCCAGGTGTCAATTCACTGCTTATGCTGGGTTGAGGAGCACTTTCTTGCAAATCAACATCACTTGTGTCCCGCAAAAACCCTGTACCTGACCTTGCAACGCCACCAGTTTCTATTGCCCCCTGAGAAGAATCCTCCTCTGGTATGGAAATTTGATCGGGGTGAATTTACCCCCCTGTGTGTATGCTGTGTCCATTCCCAATTATTATCAGATCAGATATATTGAGCGCTCAAGAAAGAATGAATTCTGACACAAGGTGACAGTCTAACATTCCATCTCTGGAACTTTATTCCTTGATACAGTTTTATAAAAGCGTATAAAATGGGAGTGGGTAGTAAATTAACATACAATTTAGCTATTATTTCATTGGCTGACTGAGTACATAATGTATTTAACTGAGTACACGGCATATTCGAACTATGGTCTACCTAGCAACAAGCTGATTTAGCACCCTCGGAAATAACTGTCACCCTTATCCTGCTAGTCAGCAACATTCTGAGACATTAGTTTCGGACCATCTGTTTTAACTTCCCGTTTTCTGGCGATTTAGACAAAGTGGAAAGTACCAAGGTCCATCTTGCCTAACTCATGTGATTAAGTTGAGCAATTGATCATAAAGTAGCTGAGTATATAGTTATATATATTTGCTTTTTATGTAAGTATATATGATTTAAAGGAGTATACATGCAAGTGAGATCTACATGATATATATATTTCTATCACAAGCCCCCCTTAGATATCACTTGCCCTAATCCTAGCCTCCTGTCCCAAAGCGCTGCAACTCTTTTGAGCTGCCGGTGAACTGACATATGCCTAACGCACATGCCCTACCCCGTACAGACTTTTAGCAAATAGGCGGTCAGGAGATCTGTCCCTAAAGGGGGGTAGAAGCATGCATAGTCTCATATTGGCGAATTTCTCCAATCAGTTCCACATATTCATCATCATCAGGGTTGGAGGAGCCATCAGGTGGGTGAATCTGGATTCGGATGGGTTCGTCCAAGAGGAGATGTGGCATCAGGTTTGTTGTTTCCTTGACTGTCTTTTCCATCATCCTGCGGATACAAGGGATTACGCAGCAACCAGAAATTATCACAAGAACAAAAATAACAAGTATGGCTGCCCCAATCTGTGCTATCAACCGTTGCCATCCACTCATCCATCCAAAGTACTGGTCCCAAGGATCTTTCACTCCTGAGTTTTGTTTCAATTCCTCTGATAGCTCGGTGAGTTTCTGTATCGCCACCGTGACTTTACCATTGGGACCAGTATTGTCTGGAATGTAGGTGCAACAGGTGTCTTTGATCATTTTACAAACACCTCCTTTCTCAGCTAGAATCATGTCTAAGGCCATCCTATTCTGGAATGCCATGATGGAAGTGGAGCCCAACTGGTCTGCCAGACCTTTCAGAGCATCTCAGGTGTAGTTAACAAATCTCTGCTGGTTGTAATACACGTAATTTATCCAATCAACATTTTTGTTCACAGTTATTATTGGCAACAATGATTTAAATCCTGCCTTGACCTGGTCCCTGGCTTTAAATTCATCAGGTACCCCCCTAGGCACACCTACGGTGTCTATATAAACATGTGGATCAAAACTGCCTTTTGGGGCACTTGCCCGTTTTGGTCTGTTTACTGCAGTACTGGGTGAGGACTCATGGGTGTAGGGAAAAAGGTGGAAGGGCATCAGATTTTTTGCCAGTGCACATTGGCCTACCCAAACACCTTCCAGTCTACTACGTATCTTCATATCACCACAGATCCAGTATATGTCACCTAGGGAAGCCACATGATTAATTAGGTTGTCAGTGGTGGTACTGTACTCTGAGCAGAACCCCTTGGTGAAGTTTTTTACATCCCTGCCAGCCCCTGTGCGTGTGTAAGGGTACTGTCACACTCTGCAACTTTCCAACGATCACGACCAGCGATACGACCTGGCCGTGATCGTTGGAAAGTCGTTGTGTGGTCGCTGGGGAGCTGTCACACAGACCGCTCTCCAGCGACCAACGATGCCGAGGGCCCCGGGTAACCAGGGTAAACATCGGGTTACTAAGCGCAGGGCCACGCTTAGTAACCCGATGTTTACCCTGGTTACCATCGTAAAAGTTAAAAAAAACAAACAGTACATACTCACATTCCGGTGTCCGTCAGGTCCCTTGCAGTCTGCTTCCCGCTCTGACTGACTCCCGGCCGTAAAGTGAAAGCAGATCACAGCGGTGACGTCACCGCTGTGCTCTGCTCTTACATTCCGGCCGGCAGTCAGTCAGAGCGGGAAGCAGACTGCAAGGGACCTGACGGACACCGGAATGTGAGTATGTACTGTTTGATTTTTTTTACTTTTACGATGGTAACCAGGGTAAACATCGGGTTACTAAGCGCGGCCCTGCGCTTAGTAACCCGATGTTTACCCTGGTTACAAGCGAACGCATCGTTGGATTGGTGTCACACACACCGATCCAACGATGACAGCGGGAGATCCAGCGACGAAAGAAAGTTCCAAACGATCTGCTACGACGTACGATTCTCAGCAGGGTCCCTGATCGCTGCTGCGTGTCAGACACAGCGATATCGTATGGATATCGCTGGAACATCACGGATCGTACCATCGTAGCGACAAAAGTGCTACTGTGTGACAGTACCCTATCAGGTGTAATTACCAGGGTATATTGTTATTCCAGTCCCTGGGGGTGTGTCTTTAGTCATGAGTGGGTACTTAGACTTCCAGTCTTCACAGGATGCAGAATGAGATGAGTTAGTGTATATGCTGAGGAAACAGGCCTGCTGGGATTCTGGGATGTCAAGTGGCACTGTGCCCAGATGGGGTCTGGCTCCGGCACATGCATAACAGCCACTCCCATTATGCTGTTGGGCTGTGTATCTTACCCACTCTAGCCAGTAATTGGTTTCAGAGAACCCAGTCTCTACTGCTAAAGTCTCCTCATAGGTCGGGTCTGTCAGTACCGTTACGTTACTAGGGGTCTCCTGAGTCACATTGGGCTTGTCAGCTACATTTGCCAGCTTGAATTTTCCTGAGTACTGCACAGGGGGTTTGCGTTCACCACTTGGAGATGTACTGCTCATTATATAAGTACCGGCATCACCTGGGAAGGGGTTTTCAATGCTAAGTATGAGTCGGTTGCATTCCCCCCTGGTGCTGCACCCCTTCCTGAAAGCCTGCTTTGTTAGGCGCATACGGTCAATTAGTGACTTGCCATCTTTATCTTTTCTGTTTAGGGCTGATGGGGGTTTGTATCCCCAACTGTCACCAGTGTTCCATGCTGCCGCTCCCCAGTATTCACATTTGTCTCCCCAATATTTATCTGCAACACAAATATACTGAGTCCCATGCCCCAAGCTGTCCAGCAGTGTGGATGGGCAGTGTACCACATCGCAGTAGTCAAACAGGTATGTAATTATGTGTGCTGATGTATCGAACCAGAAAATGGTGTAGTCCCCATCCTTGGTGATCTCCCCTCCCAGAGGTGGGGCACGTGGAGCTTCTGCCCCCAGAATATGTATCACGCAGAGGATATACAGGATCATTCTGGCTTTGGCGTATCTTCTGGCACGGGAGCCTTCTTGCAGTGCGATGCGTGGATCCAAGTGGGTTTTCCCTCTAGTTTCACAGAGGTTGGTGTCGTCAACAGCACTTGGAAGGGACCGTCAAATCTGGGGTCGAGCGTTCTCCTCACGAACTTCTTTACCAACACCCAGTCTCCTGGTTTCAGGGAGTGCGTACCGGGTACCGCTCCTGGATCTGGTAATGAAGAGAAAACTCGAGAATGGACATCAGCTAGTTTTTTGGTCAGTTGAATTACATAAGCAGACAAAGTATCATATTGCATTGCCAACTGCTGAGGGAAAAATACCCCTAACCTAGGACTGGACCCAAACAGAATCTCATGTGGTGACAAATTTTCTGGGCCCCGGGGAGTGTGCCTTACACTAAACAGTGCAATGGGAAGTGTTTTGTGCCATGGTTTGCGTGTCTCTTGGGCAACTTTCAACATCCTGTTCTTAAGTGTCCCATTTAGTCTTTCTACTTTCCCGCTACTCTGAGGGTGGTAGGGAGTGTGTAGGCCTAAGTCTGACCTTACTGCTGACCAGATCTCCCTTGTGAGGTTTGCTGTGAATGCGGGACCCTGATCACTCTCTATCACTTCTGGGACCCCGTATCTGCACACGATCTCTGAGAGTAGCTTCTTTGCAGTAGTCTTTGCTGACTGATTCCTCACTGGGAAAGCTTCTGGCCATCCTGAAAACACGTCCACGACCACAAGGGCATATTCGAATCCCCCACTTGGCGGCATCTGGATGTGGTCTATCTGGATCCTCTGGAAGTGGTATAGCGGTCTGGCAAGATGATGGGTGGGAACTTTCTCCATTCTTCCAGGGTTGCATTTGCCGCAGGTCAGACAGCTGCTTGTGAACTTGGCTGTTAGGGTGGAGATCCCTGGAGCGAACCAGTAAGCACCAATCAGATCATTCATCTGTGTCTTTGATCTGTGCGTGGGCCCATGTGCCCACTGGACCACCATAGGGTACATGCTTCAGGGTAAACAAGGTTTATAGTCCATTGAGTATACCCTTCCTTCTTGATGTGTTGCACCCTTCCGCATCCAACTCTCCTTCTCCTCCTTTGGAGCTTGCTCTTGCAACTTCTTGAATAGATCCCAAGACGTCATCTCATCTGGTGTCTTGTCCTCAGTTGCCACGTAGTAGCCGTCCGGCTCTACGACCTCTCCCACTTCTCCGCATTGTCTTCCTTTGGCGGCTTCTTTGGCTGCCATATCGGCCATGTTGTTGCCCTGTGCCTCTACTGTGTTCAGTTTTCCATGTGCTTTGACTTTCAGTACTGCCACCATTTTTGGAAGTTGAAGTGCGCTCAGCAGGTCCTTGATGGCTCCATGATGCTTCACGGTTGTTCCGCTTGCTGTGATGAAGTCTCTTGCAGCCCAGATGGGTCCAAAGTCGTGTGCTATGCCGTGCGAGTACCTTGAATCGGTGTATATGTTCGCAGTTTTGCCCTCTGCCATCTGGCAGGCCTTCGTCAGCGCTATTAGTTCTGCTTCCTGGGCTGACAGGCTAGGCGGCAGACTTCTGGACCACAGGATTTCTTGATTGCTGGTCACTGCACATCCCGTGTGGAATCTTCCTTCATCATCTGCAAATCTGGAGCCATCTACGTAGAGGATCAACTCTGGGTTGGTCAGCGGCTCTTCTGCCACATTGGATAGTCCTGCTGTTTCCTGTTGCATGATACTGAAGCAGTCATGGTCATCTGTCCGGAGCAAATCCAGATCCTTGTGGAAGGTATCGTGCAGATTTTGATCTGGAGGGTCCGTATTCGTATCCCCCCTTGGGAGTGGGAGTAGAGTGGCCGGATTGAGGACTGTACATCTGGAGATGGTGACATTGTCAGGCAGTAGTAGGGAGCACTGCAGGCGAAGATGTCTTGCGGTGGAGAGATGTTTTGGCTGGGTTTGGTTGAGAATTGCTGAGATGTCATGTGGAGCCAGGATTTCCAGTGGATGTCCAAGAATGATGTCAGCGGTCTTGTCCAGGAGGGCGTGTGCTGCAAATACTGCCCTCATGCAGGAGGGGGCTCCCCTTGCAACTGGATCCAGGCGAGCTGAGAAGTAGCCTAGAGGTCTCTGTCTTCCCCCGTGAGTCTGTGTCAGGACTCCAGTAGCATGGCCTTCTTTCTCCATCAAGTAGAGACGGAATAGCTTCTTGTAGTCAGGTAGGCCTAGTGCTGGTGCTGAGACTACAGAGTCTTTTAGTCTTTTGAAAGAACTGAAGGCCACATCTGTTAGCAGGAACTGGGTTGCATTAACGCAGTCATACAGAGGTTGCATTAGGACTGAGGCATCAGGGATCCAGGCTCTGCAATACGAAACTAGACCAAGGAAAGCTTGTAGCGCCTTTGGAGTTGTTGGAGGAGCCATCTTCTCCACTGTGGTCTTCCGATCATCTGTCAGGTGTTTTGTCTGGTGAGCAATGCAGTGCCCAAGGAATGTAACTCGCTTCAGACACCACTGGACTTTGTTCTTTGAGACCTTGCAGCGCTGTTCCGCCGGGTAGAGTAAGAGAGACACGGAATGTGTTTTACACGTGTCAAAGTCAACTGCACAGAGGAGTAGATCGTCCACGTATTGTAGCAGGGTCACTTCTGCATGTTCTGTGATCCAGTTGGCGAGAACTGTGGACATTGCTTTGGTGAATTGTGAGGGGCTGTTCTGGGCCCCCTGGGGCATCACCGCCCATGTGTACTGTGCCCCCTGATGCGTGAAGGCAAACAGGAACTGATCGTCCGGATGGAGGGGAACACTGAAGAAAGCATTAGCCAGGTCGATCACCGTGAACACTGTTGCTGTGGAAGGCACATTTGAGAGCAGAGTGTGCGGATTCGGCACAATTGGAGTTTCAAATACTGTAGCATCATTCACAGCTCTTAGGTCATGTACCATTCTGAACTTGGCTGGCTCTCCTTTTACAGTCTTTTTCTTGACAGGGAAAAGCGGGGTATTGCAAGGAGAGGTGCAAGGGACAATGACCCCTATTTCCAGAAACACCTTCAATTGGTCTGAGACAGCTTGACTCTGGGCGATGGACAAGGGATACTGGGCCTTACGAGGATATGGAGTGCCTGGCTTGAGTGATACCTGCACCGGGGCAACTTGAAGTTTTCCCACATCTTGGGGTCCCTTGGACCATAGACTTTCTGGTACTACGTCCAGTACCTCCTTGGGTAGGCCTTCATCGGTTGCCTGAGGTTCCTGTAGGGCCGCCAGCATCACTGACTCTTCCTGGGTCAGAGGTGAAGAAAGGGTCACGGTCCCATCTTCCTGGAACACTATGGTTGCTTTCAGTTTTTGTAGTAGGTCTGCCCCCAGTAGGTTGAGTGGGCAGGTTCTTGACACCACAAACTGGGACAGGATAGAGTGTCCTGGCTGAGTGCACACGCTCAGAGGCTTTGTAAGCTGAGAATGTCTGACTTGACCATCAATGCCTATGCAAGACACAGAGGATTCTGATAAGCAGGTAGGGTCAGGGAGTTCCACATGTCTCATCACACTTCTGGCTGCACCAGTGTCCACAAAAAAAGATCTGACAACACCATCCACATTCAGGGTAATTTGAGGGGTTGGTCCTGCTGAAGGAGTTTTGCATGTCAGGAGCGTGGTGTCTTGCGGACCTGGCTTGCCCCTGTCCTATGGACGGGGTACTTCACTGTTTACTTCTGGGATTCTTTGGCTTGCTCTTCTGGGCAGGGTAGTTGGTTGTGATGGTGCTTTGCACTGATTTCGGTAATGGCCCAATTTGCCGCAGTTGTAACACCTGACACCTCTTCTGTATTGTGGTGTCTCTTCAGGGTCTGCGGCCACCATAAGGGGTGTTGTCTTCCGCACTCCTGGTTGGGACTCGATCCCTTTGGCTACTGTGAGCAGGGTGTCCATTGCTATTGACCTGTACTCGGGCCTAGCCACTATCAGTAGCTTCCTGATTGGCTCTCTGAGTCCATGCACAAAGGCCTGTGCCAACATTTGCCTGTGTATCTGGTCCTGAATGGTGAAGCCAAGGTCCTGGAAGACCTGCATTACTCTGCCATGAAACTTCTCCACAGACTCTGTCTTCTCCTGACTCATGTCGTGTAAGCTGAGGGCCTGTCCGGCCAGCCTGCCTTTGGCCCACTCTCTGAGTTGTTCAATCAGCTTCGGCCCTGACTCCCAGGCATGTACATCTAAGGGTACTGTCACACAGTGGCACTTTGGTCGCTACAACGGCACGATCCGTGACGTTCCAGCGATATAGTTACGATATCGCTGTGTCTGACACGCTACTGCAATCAAGGACCCCGCTGAGAATCGTACGTCGTAGCAGATCGTTTGAAACTTTATTTCGTCGTCAAGTGTCCCGCTGTGGCGGCATGATCGCAGCGTGTAACAAAGGTGTGCACGATATTCCCAATGTCCCGTATGACTTCTACATCGCAACTACGTCATGAAATTATCGCTCCAGCGCCGTGCATTGCAAAGTGTGACCGCAGTCTACGACGCTGGAGCGATAATCAAGCTACGCTGCAACGACACGGATCGTGCCGTCGGAGCGATCAAAGTGCCACTGTGTGACAGTACCCTAAGTCTGCTGCAAGCTTGAAATGTTCCTTCATGATTGGCCAGAAGGCATCACCTGCCTTTACCTCCATCACAGCCCACAGATCATTCCAGGTGGCTGCATATGTGCGCTGGTTCTGCTGCATTCTTCTGTAGAATGGCATGGGGTGCATCTCTGGGTCTGGAAGATTGTTGAGGATGCTGGTCACCTGACTTGGGGTGAAGTGCACATAGTGTAAAGGTGGTGCTTCTATCTGCCCCTATCTTCTGGGTGCCTGTGGGTTCTTCTTTCTAGTGCTGGGCAGCATGTATGAAGTCCCTTCTTCATCTTCATCAGAGGAATTGTTGTGATGTCGTGTACTGGGGTCATGCAGTGGCTGATAGGTGGTTCTAGGAATTGCCTTTTTGCGAGAGGATGTCTCTCCACCCTGCTGAAACTGTGGAGGATTATAGTTCTATTGTGGTGTGAATGTTGGCTGCTCTGACCGGGGATACTGATCATCATCAGATGGTGGTGCCTGTGACCTTGGCGAATATTCATCCCCATCATCCTCCTCCTCCTCCTCTTCATCCGCCACCTCGTCCAGGAGAGTTCCCTGAGTAGACAATGGCTGACTGTCATCAAGGCTTCCCTCCTCCTCCGCTGCAGACGCCTGCTCCTTAATGTGCATCAAACTTTGCATCAGCAGACGCATTAGTGGAATGCTCATGCTTATGATGGCGTCGTCTGCACTTACCAGCTGTGTGCATTCCTCAAAACACTGAAGGACTTGACAGAGGTCTTGTAGCTTCGACCACTGCACACCAGACAACTCCATGTCTGCCATCCAAGTGCCTGCCCGTGTATGTGTATCCTCCTACAAATTAATTACAGCACGCCTCTGTTCATACAGCCTCTGAAGCATGTGCAGAGTGGAGTTCCACCTTGTTGCAAAGTTGATTATTAGGCGGTACTGGGGAAGATTCAGCGATCGCTGATGGTTCAGCATACGGCTGGAGTGTACGGGCGACCGGCGGATGTGCGAGCAAAGTCTTCGCACCTTCAGGAGCAGGGCTGGTAACTCCGGATAATTTTTGAGGAAGCACTGCACCACCAGGTTCAAGGTGTGAGGCAGGCAAGGTATGTGTTTCAGTTCTGAAAGGGCTATGGCAGCCATAAAATTCCCTCCGTTATCACTGACTACCTTGCCTGCCTTAAGATGTACACTGCCCAGCCATGACTGAGTTTGTTGCTGCAAGTACTCGGCCAGTACTTCCGCGGTGTGTCTGTTGTCGCCCAAACACTTCATTTGTAACACAGCCTGCTGACACTTACCACTAGCTGTTTCATAATGGGACACCTCGTGTGCAACACTGGCAGCTGCGAATGGAGTGGTCGTGCGACTGCGCTGTGTGGACGAGCTTTCACTTCTGGAGGAGGAGGAGGAGGAGGGGTGGCGAACGCCTACAGCCAACTGTTTCCTAGACCGTGGGCTAGGCAGAACTGTCCCACTATGGCTGTCCCCGTGGACCCTGCATCCACCACTTTAACCCAGTGCGCCGTGATGGACACGTAACGTCCCTGGCCATGCCTACTGGTCCATGCATCTGTTGTGAGGTGCACCTTTCCACTGACTGCCTCAGTACATGGACAATGCGGTCTTTGACATGCTGGTGGAGGGCTGGGATGGCTTTTCTCGCAAAGAAGTGCTGACTGGGTAGGTCATAGCGTGGTACTGTGTAGGCCATCAGGTCAACCAACTGGTAGGGCATCATCTCTAACGAGATTACTATAGCAATGTGGGCATTCAAAATCTGTGTACGCGGATGAGAGGACGAGTACTTTCTTTCCTAACGAGAGTCTCTTGTAGGGTGAGCTGGACTGGAGAGCTGCATATCGTGGAACTAGCGGTGTTGGTGGTGGACATGGTGGATTGAGAGAGGGTTGGTGATGGTATTCTTGATGTCGGTCTACATACAGTGTTTCCTACCAATAACCTTGTGATTCTCTGACTGCTTTGGCCTTGCGACGATACCTCCACTTTTGCTGCTGGTGGTGTCCTAACCGGTGGGCTTACAGTGAGGGAAGCAATGTAGCGTTGCTGACTACCTTCATTCTGAGCAGGTGCACCAACGGTACGTGACGTTTGGTAGTTAGTCCAGGCTTGCAAGTGCATGCTGGTTAAATGTCTAAGCATGCACGTTGTATTTAAATTTTGAAGATTCTTCCCTCTGCTAAAGGTCTTTGAGCATTTCTTACAGATAACTTTTGACTGATCATTCGGATCTTGGTTAAAAAATTGCCACACTACACTCTTCCTACTATGGAATACCTTTTCAGGCATTGCACGCTGTGCTACTTTCACCGGAGGGCCACGCTGTCCTAAAACTGTTTTTGTTTTTGACACACGTTTTTGGCCTGATACGGGCCTGCTAGATGACAGCTGTTGCGATGTAGATGGCTGCTGCGGATCATCCTCCTCCGCTTCTGAGCTACTGGCAGCGGCACCCTCTTCCCCCAATGGCTGCCAATCTGGGTCAACAACTGGGTCATCTATCACCTCCTCTTCAATGTCATGTGCACCTTCCTCTGTGTCACCGTGTAAAGTGCTATAGCGTTCCGGACGGGGCACCATAGTTTCATCAGGGTTAGATTCTGGCTCAGTACACTGCGAGGGCAATGTAGTGATCTGAGTCAATGGAACAGCATAATAATCTAGCTGTGGCTGTGCATCAGTGCACTCCTTGTCCGATTCATCTTGTAATGGGCAGTTAACAATTTCCCCTTCTAACCCAGGCACGGTATGTGTAAAGAGCTCCATGGAGTAACCTGTAGTGTCGCCTGACGCATCCTTCACTTTTGGTTTGGGTGAAGGACACAAGGAAACGTCTTGTTCCTGACCGGGAGCATCCACTGACGACTAGCTGCTTTTATATTTGGAACTTTCTGAAGAGGAGGCGAAAGAGCTAGAGGCTGAGTCAGCAAGGAAAGCCAAAACTTTTTCCTGCTGCTCCGGCTTTAAAAGCGGTTTTCCTACTCCCAGGTAAGGGAGCCTTCGAGGCCTTGTGTAGCCAGACGATGACGCTTGCTCAACACCTCCAGCCTTAGGTGCTATTGTGCTTTTGCCACTCCAACCAGATGCACCACCACCACCACCATCAGTACCATCTGGTAACCACTGCCCACGGGCTCTTCCACCAGACTTCCTCATTTTGTGCAAAATCTAATTAAAATAACAACCGTTATATGGTACTGTAAAACAAGGTAGAAGGTGTATATAAACTTGTTGAGAATTTAAATCTCCCTTTTTTTGGGGAGACTGAACCAAAACTCAGGCCCTGTACATAAAACAACACAATGTACGTGGCAGAAAGTGGCTGGCTGATATACGGCAAACTAACAGGACTGAGGTATATCCACTTTGTGAGAATTTGAATCTCACTTTTTTTTTTGGAGACTGAACCAAAACTCAGGCCCAGTGTATAACACAACACAATGTATGTGGCAGAAAGTGGCTGGCTGATATATGACAAACTAACAGGACTGAGGTATATCCACTTTGTGAGAATTTGAATCTCACTTTTTTTTTTTGGAGACTGAACCAAAACCCAGGCCCAGTGTATAACACAACACAATGTACGTGGCAGAAAGTGGCTGGCTGATATACGACAAACTAACAGGACTGAAGTATATCCACTTTGTGAGAATTTGAATCTCACTTTTTTGGGGGGAGACTGAACCAAAACTCAGGCCCAGTGTATAAAACAACACAATGTACGTGGCAGAAAGTGGCTGGCTGATATACGACAAACTTAAGGTACCTTCACACGAAACGACTTTGTAACGATATCGCTAGCGATCCGTGACGTTGCAGCGTCCTCGCTAGCGATATCGTTTCGTTTGACACGCAGCAGCGATCAGGATCCTGCTGTGATGTCGCTGGTCGCTGAATAAAGTCCAGAACTTTATTTGGTCGTCCGATCGCCGTGTATCGTTGTGTTTGAAAGCAAAAGCAACGATACCAGCGATGTTTTACACTGGTAACCAGGGTAAACATCGGGTTACCAAGCGCAGGGCCGCGCTTAGTAACCCGATGTTTAACCTGGTTACCAGCGTAAAAGTAAAAAAAACAAACAGTACATGCTCACCTGCGCGTCCCCCAGCGTCTGCTTCCTGACACTTACTGAGCGCCGGCCCGAAAGTGAAAGCACAGCGGTGACGTCACCGCTGTGCTGTTAGGGCCGGAGCTCAGTCAGTGTCAGGAAGCAGACGCCGGGGGACGCGCAGGTGAGCATGTACTGTTTGTTTTTTTTACTTTTACGCTGGTAACCAGGGTAAACATCGGGTTACTAAGCGCGGCCCTGCGCTTAGTAACCCGATGTTTACCCTGGTTACCCAGGGACCTCGGCATCGTTGGTCGCTGGAGAGCGGTCTGTGTGACAGCTCTCCAGCGATCAAACAGCGACGCTGCAGCGATCGGCATCGTTGTCGCTATCGCTGCAGCGTCGCTTCGTGTGAAGGTACCTTAACAGGACTGAAGTATATCCACTTTCTGAGAATTTGAATCTCACTTTTTTTTGGGGAGACTGAACCAAAACTCAGGCCCAGTGTATAAAACAACACAATGTAAGTGGCAGAAAGTGGCTGGAAGATATATGAAAAAATACAAGGACTGTGGTACAATTTCAATCTCCCTACAATGATCTCAGGACAAGTATTGCAGCAATAAAAAGGACTGCTGCACACAAAAGTGTGGACAAATAAACAAGATAACTGTACAGAAAGGAGCAACGGGATTTTTACTTTTAAGCAGCAATGCAGCTATCAGGGAGCCTTATAAGATAGCCTCATAAGCTACAGAGCTGATGCACAAAAATATAGCCTCCACTGTCCCTGCAAAAAAAAGGTGGTGTTGGACAGTGGAAATCGCTACAGCACAAGCAGTTTGGGGGTTAATCTTCCCTCCCTAACTATATCCCTTCTTCTGATGAAGCTGCAGCAACCTCTCCCTATGCTAAGATCGGCAGAAGTAAGATGGCGGTCGGTGTGCACGCCCCTTTATAGCCCCTGTGACGCCGCAAAAAGCAAGCCAACCACTGTCATGCCCTTCTCTAAGATGGTGGGGACCGAGACCTAGGTCATCACGCTGCCCACACTCTGCGTCCTCCTTCATTGGCTGAAAAATGGCGCTGAACGTGTCACACGAAACGCGACTTTGGCGCGAAGATCACCGACCACATGGCTCATCCCATACTAGGATCGGGTCTGGGTTTCATGAAACCCGACTTTGCCGAAAGTCGGCGATTTTTGAATTTGTCCGATCCGTTTCGCTCAACCCTACTGGTGAGGACTATATGCAGTCTTCTGCACCCTATATTTGCATGATGCTGACCAGTGCGGTAGCATAAGGGTGACTGGCGGATATCCCTCAGCCCATTATCGCGTATGTCACACAATTAGTCGGCAGCTGCATCATTATCATGGTGTCCTCCTCCTCCATCAGCCGCAATTTCCTTCTCTTTCTTTGTTGTGCAATTCAACGACAAGGAGGAAACTGAGTGAAGCAGCTGCAGAATGTGAAAGTGTCAATCGATACGAGTAGGTAGAGAGGAGAGGGGGCTATTTCCAGCACCGACTGCAATCTGTCACAATTGCTTAAATAACCATAGTGCAATCCAGTGTCATGTCTGCTCCCTCCCGGTGCCGCCGCCGATGCTCGCTTCCCTTCTCCAGAATTGCTTCTGTCCTCCCGGCACCTTGTGCAGTCTAAACACAGTTGAAAGAAAATGTGGGGGCACCGGGGTGATTTATTTGTGCTCAGGCTGATAGAGAATTAGCAATAAAAGCGGCCACAGACAACAAATCATCTGCCGGTTTAAAGAAAATTGGCTGCAACAGACAACAAATGTCTGGTGTCTGCGCCGATTCATTTCTTCATACATCTCTATAGCGGTCAGAGGTCTGTGCCGCTCACCAAATCCTCTGCATAGACACATGATAAGGCTGGTTTCACACTTGCATTTGATCTGCAGCATTTTAAAAAAAATGCATGTGGTGAAAAAACGCATGTAAACGCAGCAAAACGCTGCGTTTTTTAGACGCATGCGTTTTTGCATGCAGAAAAAACGTGGCGTTTTGCGGCGTTTACATGCGTTTTTCCTGCGGTTGCGTTTTTTAAACGCATGCTAAGAAGTGTGTGACAGCTGCCAATCATCAAAATCAACTAGAAAACCCACTAAAAACAGAAGTAGCTAGGGTTAGGGTTAGGGATAGGGTTAGGGTTAGGATTCCTAGTAACCCTAGGGATCCTAACCCTAACCCTAACCCTAACCCTAACCCTAGGGATCCTAACCCTAACCCTAAGGGTTAGGATTGTAACCCTAACCCTAAGGTTTAGGGTTAGGATCCCTAGGGTTAGGGTTAGGGTTAGGATCCCTAGGGTTACTAGGGATCCTAACCTTAGGGTTAGGGTTAGGGTTAGGGTTAGGATCCCTAGTAACCCTAGGGTTAGGGTTAGGGTTTTCTTGTTTTTACTTGTGTTTAGGGTTAGGGTTAGGGTTTTCTTGCTTTTTCTTGTGTTTAGGGTTAGGGTTAGGGTTAGGGTTAGGGTTTTCTTGTTTTTTCTTGTTTTTTCTTGTGTTTTTTAAAAAAACGCATGCGTTTTTAACGCAAACAAACGCATGTGCTTAAAAACGCATGCGTTTACATAGACAGCAATGCATTTTTGAGCCGCAAATAAATGAATGCGTTTTTTTGCGGCAAAAAAAGCCGCTAGAAATTACTACATGTTGCATTTCTGCAAATGAACGCACGCGTCAAAAAACGCATGCGTTGCCGAAAACGCGTCAAAACGCACGCTAAAAAACGCATGTGTTTTTTAATGTTAAGTATAGAAAAAAAATGCATGTTTTTTAGCGCTAAAACGCTGCAGATCAAAACGCAAGTGTGAAACCAGCCTAAGATTCTGACTGCCTGCAGCCACCACTAGGGGGAGCTGGACGTTTACTGCCTATTCATACTCTTGTCTCAGGGTATTCCCTGTTATGACCCCAATGGCGAGGGTCTCAGAGGAACGTGGAAGTCTGCAGAATACAAAAATCCAGCTCATAGGGCAGTGGTAACTGGGTTGACCATATATCTACTCCTAACGCCAACACTAGAAGTAGCCGGGGATCATTCCTACGTTGATTCTAGATGACACGCGCCAGCCGGAGAATCTAGCTACCCCTAGTAGAGGAAAACAAAGACCTTTCTTGCCTCCAGAGAAGGGGACCCCAAAGCTGGATAGAAGCCCCCCACAAATAATGACGGTGAGGTAAGAGGAAATGACAAACACAGAAATGAACCAGGTTTAGCACAGAGAGGCCCGCTTACTGATAGCAGAATAAAGAAAGGTAACTTATATGGTCAACAAAAACCCTATCAAAATCCACACTGGAAATTCAAGAACCCCCGAACCGTCTAACGGTCCGGGGGGAGAACACCAGCCCCCTAGAGCTTCCAGCAAAGGTCAGAATATAGATTTGGAACAAGCTGGACAAAAATACAAAACCAAAACAAATAGCAAAAAGCAAAAGGCAGACTTAGCTGATAAAACTGGAACCAGGATCAGTAGACAAGAGCACAGCAGACTAGCTCTGATAACTACGTTGCCAGGCATTGAACTGAAGGTCCAGGGAGCTTATATAGCAACACCCCTAACTAACGACCCAGGTGCGGATAAAAGGAATGACAGAAAAACCAGAGTCAAAAAACTAGTAACCACTAGAGGGAGCAAAAAGCAAATTCACAACAGTACCCCCCCCTTAGTGAGGGGTCACCGAACCCTCACCACGACCACCAGGGCGATCAGGATGAGCGGCATGAAAGGCACGAACTAAATCGGCCGCATGAACATCAGAGGCGACCACCCAGGAATTATCCTCCTGACCATAGCCCTTCCACTTGACCAGGTACTGAAGCCTCCGCCTGGAGAGGCGAGAATCCAAGATCTTCTCCACCACGTACTCCAACTCGCCCTCAACCAACACCGGAGCAGGAGGCTCAGCAGAAGGAACTACAGGCACAATGTACCGCCGCAACAAGGACCTATGAAACACATTGTGAATAGCAAACGACACAGGAAGATCCAGACGAAAAGATACAGGATTAAGGATTTCCAATATCTTGTAAGGCCCAATAAAACGAGGTTTAAATTTGGGAGAGGAGACCTTCATAGGAACAAAGCGGGAAGAAAGCCATACCAAATCCCCAACGCGTAGTCGGGGACCCACACCGCGGCGGCGGTTGGCAAAGCGCTGAGCCTTCTCCTGTGACAACTTCAAGTTGTCCACCACATGATTCCAGATCTGCTGCAACCTATCCACCACAGAATCCACCCCAGGACAGTCAGAAGGCTCCACATGACCCGAAGAAAAGCGAGGATGGAAACCAGAGTTGCAGAAAAAAGGCGAAACCAAGGTGGCAGAACTAGCCCGATTATTAAGGGCAAACTCAGCCAACGGCAAGAATGTCACCCAATCGTCCTGATCAGCAGAGACAAAACACCTCAAATAAGCCTCCAAAGTCTGATTGGTTCGCTCCGTCTGTCCATTAGTCTGAGGATGGAAAGCAGACGAAAACGACAAATCAATGCCCATCCTACTACAAAAGGATCGCCAGAACCTGGAAACGAACTGGGATCCTCTGTCTGACACAATATTCTCAGGGATGCCGTGCAAACGAACCACGTTCTGGAAAAACACAGGAACCAGATCGGAAGAGGAAGGCAGCTTAGGCAAGGGAACCAAATGGACCATCTTGGAGAAGCGATCACATATCACCCAGATAACGGACATGCCCTGAGATAGCGGAAGATCAGAAATGAAATCCATGGAGATATGTGTCCAAGGTCTCTTCGGGACAGGCAAGGGCAAGAGCAAACCGCTGGCACGAGAACAGCAAGGCTTAGCTCGAGCACAAGTCCCACAGGACTGCACAAATGACCGCACATCCCTTGACAAGGAAGGCCACCAAAAGGACCTGGCCACCAGATCTCTGGTGCCAAAAATTCCCGGGTGACCTGCCAACACCGAGGAATGAACCTCGGAAATGACTCTGCTGGTCCACTTATCCGGAACAAACAGTCTGTCAGGTGGACAAGACTCAGGCCTATCAGCCTGAAATCTCTGCAACACACGTCGCAGATCCGGAGAAATAGCTGACAAGATAACTCCATCTTTAAGAATACCAACAGGATCAGCGACTCCAGGAGCATCAGGCACAAAGCTCCTAGAAAGAGCATCGGCCTTCACATTCTTTGAACCTGGTAAATACGAGACAACAAAATCAAAGCGGGAGAAAAACAATGACCAGCGGGCCTGTCTCGGATTAAGGCGTTTAGCAGACTCGAGATACATCAGATTTTTGTGATCAGTCAAGACCACCACACGATGCTTAGCACCCTCGAGCCAATGACGCCACTCCTCAAATGCCCATTTCATGGCCAACAACTCCCGATTGCCCACATCATAATTTCGCTCGGCAGGCGAAAACTTCCTAGAGAAAAAGGCACAAGGTTTCATAACAGAGCAACCAGGGCCTCTCTGCGACAAAACGGCCCCTGCCCCAATCTCCGAAGCATCCACCTCAACCTGAAAGGGAAGTGAGACGTCAGGCTGGCACAAAACAGGCGCCGAAGTAAACCGGCGTTTCAACTCCTGGAAAGCCTCCACGGCAGCAGGAGCCCAGTTAGCTACATCGGAGCCCTTCTTGGTCATATCCGTCAAAGGTTTCACAATGCTAGAAAAATTAGCGATAAAACGACGGTAGAAGTTAGCGAAGCCCAAGAACTTCTGAAGACTCTTAACTGACGAGGGCTGAGTCCAATCAAGAATAGCTCGGACCTTGACTGGGTCCATCTCCACAGCAGAAGGGGAAAAAATGAACCCCAAAAAGGGAACCTTCTGCACACCAAAGAGACACTTTGAGCCCTTGACAAACAAAGAATTTTCACGCAAAATTTTAAAGACCAACCTGACCTGCTCCACATGCGAATCCCAATTATCAGAAAAAACCAAAATATCATCCAGATAAACAATCAAAAATTTATCCAGATACTTCCGGAAAATGTCATGCATAAAGGACTGAAAAACTGAAGGCGCATTGGAGAGCCCAAAAGGCATCACCAAGTACTCAAAATGACCTTCGGGCGTATTGAATGCGGTTTTCCATTCATCACCTTGCTTAATGCGCACAAGGTTGTACGCACCACGAAGGTCTATCTTGGTGAACCACTTGGCACCCTTAATCCGGGCAAACAAGTCAGACAACAGCGGTAAAGGATACTGAAATTTGACAGTGATCTTATTTAAAAGCCGATAATCAATACAAGGTCTCAAAGATCCGTCCTTTTTTGCCACAAAAAAGAATCCCGCACCAAGAGGGGAAGAAGACGGACGAATATGTCCCTTCTCCAGAGACTCCTTGATATATGAACGCATAGCGGTATGTTCAGGTACCGACAGATTAAACAGTCTTCCCTTAGGAAATTTACTGCCTGGGATCAAATCTATAGCACAGTCACAGTCCCTATGAGGAGGCAGTGCACTGGACTCAGACTCACTGAAGACATCCTGATAATCAGACAAATACTCCGGAACTTCCGAAGGCGTAGAAGAAGCAATAGACACAGGCAGGGAATCCCCATGAATACCACGACAGCCCCAACTTGACACTGACATAGCCTTCCAGTCCAGGACTGGATTATGGGTCTGTAACCATGGCAGCCCTAAAACAACCAAATCATGCATTTTATGTAAAACCAGGAAACGTATCACCTCGCGGTGTTCAGGAGTCATGCACATGGTAACCTGTGTCCAATACTGCGGTTTATTTGCTGCCAATGGTGTAGCATCAATACCCCTAAGAGGAATAGGATTTTCTAATGGTTCAAGAGTAAAACCACAGCGCTTAGCAAATGAGAGATCCATGAGACTCAGGGCAGCACCTGAATCTACAAACGCCATGACAGGATAAGATGACAGTGAGCAAATCAAAGTTACAGACAGAATAAATTTAGGTTGCAAATTACCAACGGTGACAGGACTAACAACCTTAGCTATACGTTTAGAGCATGCTGAGATAACATGTGTAGAATCACCACAGTAGTAGCACAAGCCATTCCGGCGTCTATGAATTTTCCGCTCATTTCTAGTCAGGATTCTATCACATTGCATTAAATCAGGTGTCTGTTCAGACAACACCATGAGGGAATTTGCGGTTTTTCTATCACATTGCACCGAATTAGGTGTCTGTTCAGACAACACCATGAGGGAATTTGCGGTTTTGCGCTCCCGCAACCGCCGGTCAATTTGAATAGCCAGTGCCATAGTATCATTCAGACCTGTGGGAATGGGAAAACCCACCATAACATTTTTAATGGCTTCAGAAAGGCCATTTCTAAAATTAGCAGCCAGTGCACACTCGTTCCAATGTGTCAGCACGGACCATTTCCGAAATTTTTGGCAATACACTTCAGCCTCGTCCTGCCCCTGAGACATAGCCAGCAAGGCCTTTTCTGCCTGAATCTCAAGATTGGGTTCCTCATAAAGTAAACCGAGCGCCAGAAAAAACGCATCAAGATCAGCCAATGCCGGATCTCCTGGCGCCAGCGAAAAAGCCCAATCCTGAGGGTCGCCCCGTAAGAACGAAATAACAATTTTTACTTGCTGAGCAGAATCTCCAGATGAACAGGGTCTCAGGGACAAAAACAATTTACAATTATTCACGAAATTCCTAAACTTAAACCTGTCTCCGGAAAACAGTTCAGGAATCGGTATTTTAGGTTCTGACCTAGGATTTCTGATAACATAGTCTTGTATGCCCTGCACACGAGTAGCCAGCTGGTCCACACTTGTAATCAAGGTCTGGACATTCATGTCTGCAGCAAGCATAGCCACTCTGAGGTAAAGGGGAAGAAGAAAAAAAAAAACTCAGAATCTTCTTTCTTATAATCCCTCTTCTGCAATGCATTAAACATTTAATACTGGCCTGGCAAACCGTTATGACCCCAATGGCGAGGGTCTCAGAGGAACGTGGAAGTCTGCAGAATACAAAAATCCAGCTCATAGGGCAGTGGTAACTGGGTTGACCATATATCTACTCCTAACGCCAACACTAGAAGTAGCCGGGGATCATTCCTACGTTGATTCTAGATGACACGCGCCAGCCGGAGAATCTAGCTACCCCTAGTAGAGGAAAACAAAGACCTTTCTTGCCTCCAGAGAAGGGGACCCCAAAGCTGGATAGAAGCCCCCCACAAATAATGACGGTGAGGTAAGAGGAAATGACAAACACAGAAATGAACCAGGTTTAGCACAGAGAGGCCCGCTTACTGATAGCAGAATAAAGAAAGGTAACTTATATGGTCAACAAAAACCCTATCAAAATCCACACTGGAAATTCAAGAACCCCCGAACCGTCTAACGGTCCGGGGGGAGAACACCAGCCCCCTAGAGCTTCCAGCAAAGGTCAGAATATAGATTTGGAACAAGCTGGACAAAAATACAAAACCAAAACAAATAGCAAAAAGCAAAAGGCAGACTTAGCTGATAAAACTGGAACCAGGATCAGTAGACAAGAGCACAGCAGACTAGCTCTGATAACTACGTTGCCAGGCATTGAACTGAAGGTCCAGGGAGCTTATATAGCAACACCCCTAACTAACGACCCAGGTGCGGATAAAAGGAATGACAGAAAAACCAGAGTCAAAAAACTAGTAACCACTAGAGGGAGCAAAAAGAAAATTCACAACAATTCCCATCCCTTACATTTATATAATTTATACCCTGTGTCCTAAAATCTCCGACACAGGAATGTGAAGCATACATGCCTTTACGCAGAACCTTTATGCATGGTCTTGTTGCCGTCATTCCTCACAAGACAAAACAGTTTTTGATGCAACAGTGTCAATCAAATAAGTTTGGGTATTTTCCTGATTCTAAGACTCTATAACTTTCCACCCATTAGTTTTTGAGTGAGTGGTTCCTCTTAATCAGAATTCTGCCAGCACTAAAGGTGCTGAAGCTTCCTTTCCTATATTTTACAGCATGCATTGCTCCTGCTATTGTCCTATGGCATGCCTGTGCAGACCTGAAAGCCAACCTTTCTGTATGTTGATGGACAGACAGGAGAGCAAAAGCAGAGCAGAAAAGACCTGACTCCACTTGATGTAGAGACAATGACCCACCTCCACTTTCTGTAGAGACAATGACCCACCCACACTTCCTGTAGAGACATTGAACCACCTCCACTTCCTGTAGAGACAATGACCCACCTCCACTTCCTGTAGAGACAATTGCCCACCCCCACTTCTTGTGGAGACAGTGACTTACCCCAGCTTCCTATAAAAAGACATATTCCCGCCCCTCTCCTTCCTGTAAAGAGACCTGCCCCTACTACCTGAATAGAGGCAAAAACCCACCCCATTCTCGTAGGAAAAACAAAAACCACCCCCACTTCCTAAAGAAAGTGAAAGACTCACATACACTGACTCAGCATTGTACTTTTGTTTTCGAAGAGGAAGTCCAGTCCTGTTGTGAATCTGCTTTTGGGCTCCTTCTGGTGGTGGTTAGTGGTACTGGTGACTCGGGTGTGTTTTCTTTCTCAGTTCACCTGTTTTCATCAGTAGTGGGGAGTTCCTATTTATTCCTGCTCTTCAGTCATTGCCTTGCCGGCCATCAATGTAACCAGAGCCTTTCTGTTGCATGTTCCTGCTCCTAGACTACTGATCAGCTAAGTTGGACTCTTAGTCCTTAGTCTGTTTGCATTTTTTGTTCCAGTTTACAGCTATATCATTCTCTGTAGCTGGAAGCTCTTGTGGGCTGAAATTACCACTCCGGTGTCATGAGTTGACACATGAGTCTTAAAGTAATTTCAGGATGGTATTTTAAAAGGGTTTTCAGCTGACCGTGCAGTTCCCTTTTGTATCTTTCTACTATCTAGTAAGCGGACCTCGCTTTGCTGAACCTACCTTCATACTGCGTATGTCTTTTCCTCTGAACTCACCGTCAATATATGTGGGGGGCTTCTGTCTCCTTTTCGGGGGAATTTCCCTAGAGGTAAGCCAGGTCTGTTTTTTCCTCTACTAGGGTTAGTTAGTCCTCCGGCTGGCGAGAGACGTCTAGGGATAAAACGTAGGTACGCCCCCCGGCCACTATTAGTTGTGTGGTAGGTTTAGCTCACGGTCAGCTCGAGATTCCATCACCCAAGAGCTCGTCCGTTATTTATGTGTCCTGACGTTCCCCTGCCATTGGGAACCATGACAGTATGGCCGGCCAAGTGTTAAAACTGTTGGCAGAAGAAAGGAGAGAAAAAGAAGTCTGCAAATTTTTTTTTTTTTTCTCCTTGGTGCTTGCTCTATAGTTGAATCAGTTGCATTTCAGCTCTAATTGCAGTCTTTGTCTCCCTCTCCTTCTAACCCTTGAATGGCTCTGATCTCACCTGCTTAAAATGGATCCTCAGAGTTTGGCTATAGGTTTGAATAATCTTGCCACAAAAGTTCAAGATTTACAGGATTTTGTTATACATGCTCCTATATCTGAACCTAGAATTCCTATACCAGAATTTTTCTCCGGAGATAGATCTCGTTTTTTGAATTTCAAATATAATTGTAAATTATTTCTTTCTCTGAGACCTCGCTCCGCTGGAGATCCCGCACAGCAGGTTAAGATTGTAATTTCCTTGCTGCGAGGTGACCCTCAAGATTGGGCTTTTGCATTGGCACCAGGGGATCCTGCGTTGCTCAATGTGGATGCGTTTTTTCTGGCTTTGGGGTTGCTTTATGAGGAACCTAATTTAGAGATTCAGGCTGAAAAGGCCTTGATGGCTTGTCTCAAGGGCAAGATGAAGCTGAAATATACTGCCAAAAATTTCATAAATGGTCTGTGCTTACTCAGTGGAATGAGTGCGCTTTGGCGGCGAATTTCAGAGAGGGTCTCTCTGATGCCATTAAGGATGTTATGGTGGGGTTCCCTGCGCCTACAGGTCTGAATGAGTCCATGACAATGGCTATTCAGATTGATCGGCGTTTGCGGGAGCGTAAACCTGTGCACCATTTGGCGGTGTCTTCTGAGAAGGCGCCAGAGAATATGCAATGTGATAGAATTCTGTCCAGAAGCGAACGGCAGAATTTTAGGTGAAAAAATGGGTTGTGCTTCTATTGTGGTGATTCAACTCATGTTATATCAGCATGCTCTAGACGCACAAAGAAGGTTGATAAGTCTGTTTCAATTGGCACTTTACAGTCTAAGTTTATTCTATCTGTGACCTTGATTTGTTCATTATCGTCAATTACCGCGGACGCCTATGTCGACTCTGGCGCCGCTTTGAGTCTTATGGATTGGTCCTTTGCCAGGCGCTGTGGGTTTAATCTAGAGCCTCTGGAAGTCCCTATACCTCTGAAGGGTATTGATTCTATGCCATTGGCTAGTAATAAACCACAATACTGGACACAAGTGACTATGCGTATGACTCCAGACCATCAGGAGGTGATTCGCTTCCTTGTGTTGTACAATCTACATGATGTTTTGGTGCTCGGATTGCCATGGTTACAATCTCATAATCCAGTCCTTGACTGGAAAGCAATGTCTGTGTTAAGCTGGGGATGTCAGGGGGCTCATGGGGACGTACCTTTGGTTTCCATTTCATCATCTATTCCCTCTGAGATTCCGGCATTTTTGTCTGATTATCGTGATGTTTTTGAGGAGCCTAAGCTTGGTTCACTCCCTCCTCACAGAGATTGCGATTGTACAATAGATCTGATTCCAGGCAGTAAATTTCCAAAGGGTCGTTTGTTTAATTTATCCGTACCTGAACATGTTGCTATGCGAGAGTATATTAAGGATTCCCTGGAAAAGGGACATATTCGTCCTTCTTCATCTCCCTTAGGAGCCGGTTTTTTCTTTGTGTCTAAAAAAGATGGCTCTTTGAGGCCGTGTATTGATTATCGACTCTTGAATAAAATTACAGTCAAATATCAGTATCCTTTGCCACTGCTGACTGATTTGTTTGCTCGAATAGAGGGGGCTAAGTGGTTCTCTAAGATTGATCTTCGTGGGGCGTATAATTTGGTGCGAATTAAGCAGGGGGATGAGTGGAAAACCGCATTTAATACGCCCGAGGGCCATTTTGAGTATTTAGTAATGCCTTTTGGTCTTTCAAATGCCCCTTCAGTCTTTCAGTCCTTTATGCATAACATTTTCCGTGAATATTTGGATAAATTTATGATTGTGTATCTGGATGATATTTTGATTTTTTCGGATGACTGGGACTCTCATGTCCAACAAGTCAGGAGGGTTTTTCAGGTTTTGCGGGCTAATTCCTTGTGTGTGAAGGGTTCTAAGTGTATTTTTGGGGTTCAAAAGATTTCTTTTTTGGGGTACATTTTTTCCCCTTCTTCCATTGAGATGGATCCTGTCAAGGTTCGGGCTATTTGTGATTGGACGCAACCTACTTCTCTTAAGAGCCTTCAGAAATTCTTGGGCTTTGCTAATTTTTATCGTCGATTTATAACTGGTTTTTCGGATGTTGCTAAACCTTTGACTGATTTGACTAAAAAGGGTGCTGATGTTGCTGATTGGTCCCCTGCTGCTGTGGAGGCCTTTCGGGAGCTTAAGCGCCGCTTTTCTTCTGCCCCTGTGTTGCGTCAGCCTGATGTTGCTCTTCCTTTTCAGGTTGAGGTCGACGCTTCCGAGATCGGAGCTGGGGCGGTTTTGTCGCAGAAAAGTTCCGACTGCTCCGTGATGAGACCTTGTGCGTTCTTTTCTCGAAAATTTTCGCCCGCCGAGCGAAACTATGATATTGGTAATCGGGAGCTTTTGGCTATGAAGTGGGCTTTTGAGGAGTGGCGTCATTGGCTTGAGGGGGCTAGACATCAGGTGGTGGTATTGACCGATCACAAGAATCTGATTTATCTTGAGTCTGCCAAGCGCCTGAATCCTAGACAGGCGCGCTGGTCGTTGTTTTTCTCTCGGTTTAATTTTGTGGTCTCATACCTACCAGGTTCTAAAAATGTGAAGGCAGATGCCCTTTCTAGGAGTTTTGAGCCTGATTCCCCTGGTGATTCTGAACCTACAGGTATCCTTAAGGATGGGGTGATATTATCTGCTGTTTCCCCAGACCTGCGACGGGCTTTGCAGGAGTTTCAGGCGGATAGACCTGATCGTTGCCCGCCTGGTAGACTGTTTGTTCCTGATGATTGGACCAGTAGAGTCATCTCGGAGGTTCATTCTTCTGCGTTGGCAGGTCATCCTGGAATCTTTGGTACTAGGGATTTGGTGGCTAGGTCCTTCTGGTGGCTTTCCCTGTCTCGAGACGTACGAGTTTTTGTGCAGTCTTGTGATGTTTGTGCTCGGGCCAAGCCTTGTTGTTCTCGGGCTAGCGGATTGTTGTTATCTTTGCCTATTCCGAAGAGGCCTTGGACTCACATCTCTATGGATTTTATTTCTGATCTCCCTGCTTCTCAGAAAATGTCTGTCATCTGGGTGGTGTGTGACCGTTTTTCAAAGATGGTTCATTTGGTACCTTTGCCTAAGTTGCCTTCCTCATCCGAATTGGTCCCTCTGTTTTTTCAAAATGTGGTTCGCTTGCATGGTATTCCGGAAAATATCGTTTCTGACAGGGGGACCCAGTTCGTGTCTAGATTTTGGCGGGCATTCTGTGCTAGGATGGGCATTGATTTGTCTTTTTCGTCTGCGTTCCATCCTCAGACTAATGGCCAGACGGAGCGAACTAATCAGACCTTGGAGACTTATTTGAGGTGTTTTGTGTCTGCGGATCAGGATGACTGGGTTGCCTTTTTGCCGTTGGCAGAGTTTGCCCTCAATAATCGGGCTAGTTCTGCCACTTTGGTTTCTCCTTTCTTTTGCAATTCGGGGTTTCACCCTCGTTTTTCTTCCGGTCAGGTGGAGTCTTCGGATTGTCCTGGAGTGGATACTATGGTGGATAGGTTGCATCGGATTTGGGGACAGGTGGTGGACAATTTGAAGTTGTCCCAGGAGAAGACTCAGCATTTTGCCAACCGCCGTCGTCGTGTTGGTCCTCGTCTTCGTGTTGGGGACTTGGTGTGGTTGTCTTCCCGTTTTGTCCCTATGAGGGTTTCTTCTCCTAAGTTTAAGCCTCGGTTCATCGGTCCTTATAGGATTTTGGAGATTCTTAACCCTGTATCCTTTCGTTTAGACCTTCCGGCATCTTTCGCTATCCATAATGTCTTCCATCGGTCGTTGTTGCGGAGGTATGAGGTGCCGGTTGTTCCTTCTACCGAGCCTCCTGCTCCTGTGCTGGTTGAGGGTGAATTGGAGTATGTTGTGGAGAAAATCTTGGACTCCCGTATTTCCAGACGGAGACTACAATATCTGGTTAAGTGGAAGGGTTATGGTCAAGAAGACAATTCTTGGGTAACTGCTTCTGATGTTCACGCCTCTGATTTGGTTCGTGCCTTTCATAGGGCTCATCCGGATCGCCCTGGTGGTTCTTGTGAGGGTTCGGTGCCCCCTCCTTGAGGGGGGGGTACTGTTGTGAATCTGCTTTTGGGCTCCTTCTGGTGGTGGTTAGTGGTACTGGTGACTCGGGTGTGTTTTCTTTCTCAGTTCACCTGTTTTCATCAGTAGTGGGGAGTTCCTATTTATTCCTGCTCTTCAGTCATTGCCTTGCCGGCCATCAATGTAACCAGAGCCTTTCTGTTGCATGTTCCTGCTCCTAGACTACTGATCAGCTAAGTTGGACTCTTAGTCCTTAGTCTGTTTGCATTTTTTGTTCCAGTTTACAGCTATATCATTCTCTGATTCAGCTCTTGTGGGCTGAAATTACCACTCCGGTGTCATGAGTTGACACATGAGTCTTAAAGTAATTTCAGGATGGTATTTTAAAAGGGTTTTCAGCTGACCGTGCAGTTCCCTTTTGTATCTTTCTACTATCTAGTAAGCGGACCTCGCTTTGCTGAACCTACCTTCATACTGCGTATGTCTTTTCCTCTGAACTCACCGTCAATATATGTGGGGGGCTTCTGTCTCCTTTTCGGGGGAATTTCCCTAGAGGTAAGCCAGGTCTGTTTTTTCCTCTACTAGGGTTAGTTAGTCCTCCGGCTGGCGAGAGACGTCTAGGGATAAAACGTAGGTACGCCCCCCGGCCACTATTAGTTGTGTGGTAGGTTTAGCTCACGGTCAGCTCGAGATTCCATCACCCAAGAGCTCGTCCGTTATTTATGTGTCCTGACGTTCCCCTGCCATTGGGAACCATGACACAGTACCCACTTACAGTAAAAAAACAAAGACCCCTCTACTTCCTGTAGAAAAATAATGACCAGCCCACTTCCTCTGGCGAGACAAATACCCACCCCCATTTACTATAAAAAGATAATGACCAGCTCACTTCGTATAGAGACAAAAAAACACCTCAACTTCCTTTGGTGAGACAAAGACCCGGCCACACTTCCTATAGAAAGATAAAGACCCAACCCCACTTCCTATAGAGAGACAGAAACCCAACCCCACTTCCTATAGAAAGACAAATACCCAACCCCACTTCCTATAAAGAGACAAAGACCCGACCCCACTTCCTTTGGTGAGACAAAGACCCGTCCTCACTTGCGTTAGAAAGACAAAAACCCGACCCCACTTCCTATTGAGAGACAAATACCCTTCCCTACTTCCTATAGAGAGATAAAGACCTGACCCCACTTCCTATGGAAAGACAAAGACCTGACCGTACTTCCTTTAGGGAGACAAAGACCTGACCCTACTTCCAATAAAGAGACAAAGACTTGACCTCCTCTTCCTATGGAAAGACAAAGACCGGACCCCACTTCCTATAGAGAAACAAAGACCCTTCCCTACTTCCTATAGAGAGACAAAGACCCGACTCTACTTCCTATAGAAAGACAAAGACCCGACCCCACTTCCTATAGAGAGACAAAGACCCATCCCCACTTCCTATGGAAAGATAAAGACTTGACCCTACTTCCTATAGAAAGACAAAGACCTGACACTATTTCATATAGAGACAAAGACCTGACCCTACTTGCTATAGAGAAAGAAAGACCCGTTCTCACTTCCTATAGAGAGACAAAGACCAGACCCCACTTACTATAGAAATATAATGACCTGTCCCCACTTCATATAGAGAGACAAACACCCGTCCCCATTTCCTATAGAGACAAAGGTCCGTCCTCGCTTCCTATAGAAAGACAAAGATCGATCTCTACTTCTTATAGATAGAAACAAAGACCAGCCTTCCTCTTTCTATAGAGACAAAGACCAGCCCCCACTTCCTATAGAGACAAAGACCGGACCTCACTTCCTATAGAGAGACAAAGACCCTTCCCTGCTTCCTATAGAGAAACAAAGACCCAACTCTACTTCCTATAGAGAGACAAAGACCCGTCCGCACTTCCTAAGGAAAGACAAAGACTCGACCCTACTTCCTATAGAAAGACAAAGACCCGACCCCACTTTATATAGAGAGACAAAGACCTGACCCTACTTCCTATAGAAAGGCAAAGAACTTACCCCACTTCCTATAAAGAGACAAAGACCCGACCCCACTTCCTTTGGTGAGACAAAGACCTGTCCTCATTTACGTTAGAAAGACAAAGACCTGACCCCACTTCCTATTGAGAGACAAATACCCTTCCCTACTTCCTATAGAGAGATAAAGACCTGACCCCACTTTTTATGGAAAGACAAAGGCCTGACCCTACTTCCTATAGGGAGACAAAGACCTGACCCTACTTCCAATAAAGAGACAAAGACTTGACCCCCACTTCCTATAGAGAGAAAAATACCCGACTCTACTTCCTATAGAGAGACAAAGACCCGTCCGCACTTCCTAAGGAAAGACAAAGACTCAACCCTACTTCCTATAGAAAGACAAAGACCCGACCCCACTTCCTATAGAGAGACAAAGACCCATCCCCACTTCCTATGGAAAGATAAAGACTTGACCCTACTTCCTATAGAAGGACAAAGACCTGACCCTATTTCATATAGAGACAAAGACCTGACCCTACTTGCTATAGAGAAACAAAGACCCGTTCTCACTTCCTATAGAGAGACAAAGACCCGACCCCACTTACTATAGAAATATAATGACCTGTCCCCACTTCATATAGAGAGACAAAGACCCGTCCCCATTTCCTATAGAGACAAAGGTCTGTCCTCGCTTCCTATAGAAAAACAAACATCGATCCCTACTTCTTATAGAGAGAGACAAAGACCAGCCCCCCTCTTTCTATAGAGACAAAGACCAGCCCCCACTTCCTATAGAGACAAAGACGGGACCTCACTTCCTATAGAGAGACAAAGACCCTTCCCTACTTCCTATAGAGAAACAAAGACCCAACTCTACTTCCTATGGAGAGACTAAGACCCGTCCGCACTTCCTATAGAGAGAAAAAGAACTGACCCTACTTCCTATAGAAAGGCAAAGACCTGACCTCACTTCCTATAAAGAGACAAAGACTCGACTCCATTTCCTATAGAGACAAAGACCCGATCCCACTTCCTATAGAGAGACAAAGATTGATCTCTTCTTCTGATATAGAGACAAAGACCAGCCCTCGCTTATGGTAGTGAAATTATGAACAGCTCATTTCCTGAAGAAACAAAGGCCCCCGTCCATTCCTTTAGGGCCCATGGGGCGGAGGGACATCTGAAGGTCTTTGATTTTGGCTGCAACTAAATCCACCCCCATGGGTAGTACAACAATTATTTATCTTACATGGTGAACCATACTAATATATGCCTGTTTAAATTTTACAATATCAGGATGCAAAGAATTGGAGAAACAAATGGGTTATTCTCCGCTGCCATGGAAAAAAAATGAAGGATGCCAATCCAATTTCGTCAATGCGTTTCAAAGTATGTAACTTCTTCATCAGGACAAACCACATGGTCTGTGTGACTGAAGACTTATGAAATCCCCCAGCGCACGTACTGTGCACCGTGGGGATTCGCCGGTTTCAGACCCGGGAACGGAGGGTATGTATAAGTTATACAAACCCCTCGCCAGTTGGAGCAGCTTTGCTCTCCATACACTTGTATGCAATGAGGTCACGCCCACTGTCCAGGGGTATTTATAACTCATACATGCCCTTCGGTCCCAGGTCTGAAACCAGCGAATCCCCGGGGTGCACAGTGTGTGTGCGCTGTGGGGATTCATAAGTCTGCAGTCACACAAAGTGACTGCAGACTTATCGATTTTGACCTGACAACCCCTTTAAAAAATCTGATTCATTGCAGATGCTGTAAAGCCTACAACTGCCCTAAAAACTTGAGTGTAAAACTCTAAGGTCACATAGGATTGTAGCCAACAACTTTCAAGCTTTTTAAGATAACTACAGCCTTATTAATGTGAAAGTGACCTCAAAATATATGGCTATATACTGTGATGTTTATTCAGTGTTTTAAGATTTCTGTCTCTGTTGCTAAGCTGTGAGCTGCGACGTCCTCTCACTATCCAGATTCACTCCAAAATGGCTGCTGCATTCCTTGCCTCAGCTTTTAGACAGGCTACAATAGTCTCTCCTGATTGGCTGTGCTATACCATGTGATGTGATGGCTACAACGCTTGAGGTCATGTGATTCATCTCTGGCTGTTGCAATCTATCGCTTTATTATGGCCGGCATTTTGCTGGCGATTTATGTGTATCGAATATCAAATTGTTTGAAATTTACTGAAATTTGGCACAAGTTTGATTCTCTAGTGAAGAGGTAATGACTTCATGCATAAAACAAGAGCGGTATTTGACATCTTATGAGATTTTTCCTTTTCAACACCTCCTCATCCTCTATCTACATCTGGAGGGAAGCGTTTTGGATTATAGCAACAGAAGGGATATATTCACACACAGAATCACATTAAAGAACAGGACTGTGGTTTGTGTCTCAGCAGATAAAACCTTTTTTTAATCCACCGGAGAAATATCTGTCCTTACAATAATTCTGAGCACATCTGAAGCAAATCCATGATTATTCCTCCCGGAGATTTGTATCACGTGTAGTTTGCAGTGTGATGTCAAAAGGGTTTTCTCGGAGTCAGTAACATGCCTCCTTGCGCGGCTCCTCCTCCTCCGCTGATCTGAGCCAATCAGAAATCTCCTACTTACTGCTCCTCCTCCCCTCTCACAGCCGGCAGCCGTTTCTTTTCTCCCTCTCTTACAATAGTTGTAAATTGCTATCAGATAGGCTATGCTGATAGGGAGGGCTCTTCATGATGTTTTTAAGAGCTGTGCCCTCTAAACCAATAAGAAATCTCCCCTTTAGTTGTCCCTTTTTCCTCTTACAGCATGCAGTCTCACACGCAATATGCAGCTGCACCCCCCCTCCTCTCTCTTTTACTAATTGAAAATTTGTATATAGATAGCTGAGTTGGAGGGCTCATCCTAATGTAATCTTAGTGCAATGTGACAAGGTTTCACTCTTGCTGCTCCTCCTGTCCTCTCACAGCATGAAGTCTTACATAATAAGGAAGAAATACTGCAGCTGCATCCCCCTCTTCTCCCCTCCTCACTCTTTTACCAGTTGAAGATTTGTGTATAGTTAGCTGAGTTGGAGGGCTCATCATAATGTGATCTTAGTGCAATGTGCCAGTAAGATCTCACCCTCTTGCTGCTCCTTCTCTGCTCTCATAGCATGAAGTATTGCATAATAAGGAAGAAATACTGCAGCTGCATCCCCCTCCTCTCACCTACTTCCTTTCTTCTACTTTTGTAACTGAACAGATATTGGGGAGACCTTGGAGGTTTCTAGTCAGAGAGTCTACAGAAAAAGGGAAAAGAGGCTGAAGAAGATGCCCAAAGGTATACAGTATTATTACGTTTCGAGTTTATTATCATATTGATTGCACTGATTGCAATAAATGGAAAAGAAGTTAGCTACTTCCTCCTTCACTAATGCAGCAAATCACAGACATTAAGTCAATGATACCAGATTGTGTTTCATACTCATCTTGGACAGTCAGAGAAATGGGATTGGGTATTGCAGTGTAATTGACAGCCAGAAAGACAGAGGAAGAAGGAGGAGGAACAGCTCAGTGACCGGGTGACGGACATTAGTCATATGAGAACTAATACTGGGTGACCAATAATAGTAAATTAAAAGTACCTCTTATACCTCTTGTAAGGTTGTGAACACCTAATGGTGGGCAAGTAGTTAACCTTTCATTTTTGGTTGAAGGGGCTCTTTAAAGGGGTTTTCCAACCCTGAACATTATTTTTACTAACCCTCTTGCATGCGGTAAACTCTTACCCTTTATTTGATTTCTAATGCCACCCAGGTCCTTTGCCAGCCTTAGTGCTTCCTCTTCTATCCCATTTGGGTATTTGACTTCTGAAGCTAATCACTGCTCACATCAGCATGAACGATTGGCTGCAGCGGTCATAAAGAACAAAAAGCACAGAGCACTTCACATGGCCGTCTATCCAGAAATAAAGAACAAAGACCGGCTGGGGGACCAGGGCAGCATTAATAAAGGAGCAGGAAAGGATCGATAAATAAGTTTGATTAATTTTTCATCAATTTTTTTTTTCACTTTTTAATTCAAAATTACTGTTAAAGTGATCTTCAAAAAAATATTACTTTTGTCTGGTGGAAATTAATTTTAAGCCAGATAACTTAAGTCCTTGTCTCTTTTCTTCTGGTTGTTAAAAATGACTGCAATTTTATCCAAATAGGGTTGAATTGGTCCCGATAAGAAAACCTTAATGTGGCTCTAATGACGCTTTTCAGCGCAGGATAAAAGACACAGTGATATCGAGGCGGAGGGTTTTATCAGCGCCGTCTTCGAGAAAGCCATTCATTTTTCTTTTTGATACATTCATGAAATCTAGTAATAATTTCAGATACTGTGTTTTCTTCATCAATCAGTCGGAGGTGAGGGGAGAAAGTGTCGATGTGTTTATATCAAGGGAATTGTTTATTAAAAACTTTGGAAGAACAGCAACTTTTTTTTAGAAGTGCCTGGTCCTGGTTCTCATTCGTGATTTAAACATCCGGTGTTGTCAAGATCCAACATAAAGGCAAATATTGAGACACAAAGTCAACATTTGTAGCAGTGTCCCCCGAACATCTCATCTGCTGTTTATAAGACTGGTGTCTTCTCGTGTGACTGAGGTGCCACCAAGGGAGGATTATAGTCTTGTCAATATACTCAAGGTCCAAGACCACCCAAAGTGCCTGAAGATTTGCTAATTTATCACATTTTTTACCATAAATTATACCAGAAACCGCAGCAAAATTATTTTGGGAAATGATCTTTGTAAAGCATGGGCATATCTGTCGTAATTTACATTTACCAGATTTGCCCAAATTCGGCCAAGAAATTCAACTTGACAATCAACTTGAACATAAAAGATGGTCCCTCCAGGCCCCAAAACATAATAAACAGAAGGGGTAAAAAGGGAAAAAAACATTATACTCATCTCGTCCCCCACTTGTCCTGCTGCTTCAGTTCCCCGGCCAGCCTTCTGCCTGCTCACTTGCTTCCTCCTTCCAGCTCCGGTTTTCTCTTCCATCATAATCTTAATTTTGAGTGCACCAAAGAGTGAAGATGGAACAGAGCTAGAAGGAGGGAGCAAGGTAGCCCGTGGAAAACTAGACGGGGAGCTGCTGCACCAGGATATGTAAGGGGAACTTTCCAGCCATAAAAAAACAAGCAAAATGGCTGACCACCATCTTGATCGCAGAGAAAAAAACACAAACATTGAGCTTGCAAAAATACAAAAATACACCATCTTGATTGATTGCAGCAAATTTTTGTGAAATGCAAAGGAAACTCAAATAGATTCACTCATCTCTAATCCCTGGCACAAATGCCCATGGAGGTCCTAAAGCCAAACGGCAGAGCATCAATGTGCTACGAAGGATGCAGGTGCCAGGAAGGGTGCAAGCTGCCATGTTAGTGCATGGGTCTGTATTTACTTAGTGTTCTGGTCTGAGGTTTGAGTTCGATTAGGGTTCTTGTTTGGGGTCTGAATTATTTTTGGTGTCTGCATTTAGAAGGTGTGGATGGACTGCAGAGGAGAAGGACCACAGATGTCTAAGCAGCAAACTTTGCAGTCATCAGAAGTCATCATGGCTATCTGGGCCAGATGGAGAAGAAAGTCCTATTTCCTAGGAGTTCTCGGGAAAGCACACTACCCTGACCCTTTTCAGCCTGGGACATGCTCCACTGTTGACAACCATGCACAAAGTTTTGCTATCATTGAAGATCACCAGTGGTGAAAGCCCATGTTTCTTTCTGGTTCCTTGCTAAGAAAGAGTCTAATGGCCCTTAAAATAAGGACTACCTTCAAGACGGACTGGACCTTCGGTGCTCTAGTGGCAGCCTGGTAGGCTTATGGTCCTACGTTTTGGTATGCGTAAGCTTGGGCACAGCTTTTCTTTGTATTTCTAGTAATACTCTAGAGGTCTTTAGTAGATGGATGATGTCGGAGCCGTGGTCCTCCATCTTATTCCAGCGCCTCCATCCAGCCATGACTAGTAGATCTAGTACAGCCATTACAACACAATGTAATAATTGCTCTGCATGGCAGATTTCATTACGACCCCATACAGCATAATACTTTGATGCAGTGCAATGTGTGCAGGAACACCTTGAGGGGGATTGATTTACTCATGCACCGTGTAGCTTTGCCGTGTAATCTGTTTGCAAACACAACTAGCAAGTAATGAATCTTCCTTTATTGAACCGGCTTAATGAGCATTATAGGGAATTCCCTGCGCCCCGGAAAATGAAGGAGATGAAATATTATTATAATTCAAAACCCTGGGAAAAAAAATACAAATGAAACCAAATTAACTCTTGCCATCAGAAAGACTTGTCCAAAATTAATTTTCAAGCATCTTGGGTTGGATATAATTTGTAAACTAGAATTTATAATGAAAATACATTTTCCTCAGAGTCATTAAACATTCCCAGAGTGAATATATGAAGGCGGCAGCACCAAATCTGGGAAAGCCTGCTGTATTGTTTATTACTAGGCATCATGGGTAAGTTTAAAGGGGTTGTCCCCCTATGACTAATTATCCTCGAATCTGCATGTATGACCACAGGAACCTCCACAAGAACAAAGATCACTTGTTTGAACAAAATATTGGTTGTGTCTGCCCACAGCTTCTTCAGTCATTGTCTATGATACCATGTGTCACTATCTTCTTCAGTCCCACAGACAATGAAGAGAGGGACAAATGTACAAGCACAGATATTCCTTCATTGAAACAGGTCACCCTGGTTCTCGTGAATGGTGATGGCAGTCAAAGCCTTAAAAAATCAATAATTATGATACAACCCCTTTAAGAGTGTTCTCCCATGAAGACAACCCTTGTCTATAAGCCCTATTGGGACAAATGGATGTTATAGACAGGGGTTCCGCCCTTTATAAGTTAGTGACTCCACTCCAGCACCTTCCAATCTGGTATCACAAGGCTGACCATGACAGACATCTTATTCTACAGAGACTACTTTCGGGTATTAATTTCCCGGACACCTCCTTTGTATGGAGCCGCCTAGGGGACTGGACACTGATGTAGGAGACCACAGATTTCCCATTCAGCTGCCGTAAATATAATATTACATGATACATTGGTCTCCGTTAATGGACCTCTCACTCAGGAAAGACTCTGGTGTGACACTGAGTCACAAATGTGAGGCTGACAAGGCATGAGACAGGGTAGTCAAAAGGTCTGGGGTCAGATACTAAGAGAGCTCATCACAAACAGAGGGGAAAGACAAAGGAGTAGTCAGGTCACAGTCCAAGGTCAGAACTCCAGGAAGGTAGTGGACCAAGACAAAAGGGGCTAGGCAAACAGATGGTCAAAGGCAAGGTTGGGCAGCAAAAGATCAGAAACAGAGCACTGGAAAGTAAGGCTCACACATCATCCAGCTAAAGCTACGACTGGCAATAACCAGACACTGACAGTCAGCTAAATAGCCAGGTAATCACCCAGAACAGGAGCTGTCACTCACAATAATGACAATTCAGCATGCCTCTGATTCTAAAAGGCAGCTGAGCTGTCACTTTTTGCGTCCTGGACACAGTGAGTGGTGCAGTGGTAAAATGTATATCCATGTATTACGCACGCAGCACATTGACTTTAATAAAATTCATGCAATACTTAATTTCTCCTGTAGTAGTGCTGTTGGGGGATCAAACACTTGCTGCCAGGGTTCCAACCAGATAACAAGTGATTGTGTGGGATCCGAGCAGCTCGACACTTTAGAATAAATAACCTATTTTCAGGATTGGTCATTAACATAAGTTTAATAGAGGTCCGATTTCTGGCAACTACAGAACCAGAAGTGGCACCTCATTCGGGTACTGCAAGCTCTCTCCCATCCAAGAAAACGGAACAGAGCTTGCAGTACATATAGACACTAGATAATACATGGCGCTGTGCCATCCGTGCACCTTCAATCTGCTGATCGGTAAGAAGGGGAGCGGAGTGTAGGCCTCCATAAAGTCAAAGGAGGAGGGGGATGGTTAAAAAAGGGCTTCTAAGTGGAAATAAGGAGACGCTTGGGTTCTTCTTCACCTTCCAGCCAGCACAGCCGGTACCAGACAGCGCTATCTGTCTAACAACTATAAAGATGTTTCCTGTCCCTCTCATCGCCAAATTCTATCACATGGACTCGTACCTTTAAGCACAGTGATAATTGGTCATGGCCAAGTGTAAAGCATTTGCCCTGCAGCCAGAACGCCGGCCATCTGTCTCATCACACTTGAGTGGCTTTTGCACCATGTTTTCTGCTGGATGCACAAAAATGATAATTAACTTTGGTTTGTTTATTCAGCTGTTTGCAAAGATTTGTTGCAGCCGCTTATTGATCAGCGTTGTCTTAAAGAGCATTTCCGCGTAAAACGTATTTAAATAGGGATTTATAATCAAGCTGATTGAGTAATGGAGAGTTTGGGTGGGGGGCGCATGGAAAAAAAATATCCTGTTCCGGATACAAGAGTAATTATTCAGCTTTAGAAACTCCCAAATCAAAGCTTGGACTAATGTGAAGAAGTCTGAATGCCGGGGTCCCACCATATGACCCTAGTGGCGATAACTCATCACTTTCTACAAATCCTATGGGGCTGAGATGGTCAGCGTTCCATGATCAGTAGGTTCATTAGACTTTGTATCAGCATGCGCTGTCGATTGCAGCCCAGTCAGAAGCTGTCAGGACAATAAGTACCAGAGGTCACAGCAATACACGTGGTCAAATACAAGTCAGAAGTCAGAGCCAGACGGGAGCAGATATAACTGAAACGAGAGACAGTAAAACAGGTCAGAAGACAAGTCGGGTCACATACCAAGCGGTCCAAATACAGGGAGGGAACACTAAGACAAAAGCAGGGTGGCAGGAAAGGAAAGTCATGGGAACAGAGTACACGGGCAGAGGACAACACACGGTATCAAATGGTCAGCTGCTCTAGGCTGGGAGTATGAATTATCACTGATATTGGTCTGCAGGCTACAGAAGACTGAAATAGCCACACAGAACCCAAAACGAGGCAGAGAAGGTTAACTCCTGCATGATCAGACTGGGGAGAAAATAACAAGAAACAACCCCGGCCTGGATCATGACAGTTGGGTCCTAGTTATGGGCCTGCCAGAAATGATAGCATAATCAGTCAACAGACTGTGAATGGTCGTTGTCGTTTCCACAAACTTTGTATAAATGAATAGTAGAGAAGATTAGTAAAAAACTTTTTAATATATAGTATCACAAATCTACTTATAAGCCACTTTTTATCAGTTATCAAATTAACTCTGAAAAACTGTTAAAATTTGTCTTAGTCAAAATAAGAGACACAAGTTCTGGTTAAATGAGGGATCAGGTTACAGCATCCTATTGGAGTCTACTGAGAGTGAGAAGAGAGGAGGATCAGAGGGAGAGATAGAGGAACACACAGACAGTGCTGTTGCTTTCTAGTTCAGTAAGGGTTTTATCTCACCACAGAGATGAATCCACAGCTACACTGCTCAGTAAAGCTGTGTAATGTCCTCCATGCTGCAGCTTTCTAGTTCAGTAAGGGTTTTATCTCACCCCAGAGCTGGATTCACAGCTACACTACTCAGCAAACCTGTATAATGTCCTCCAAGCTGCAGCTTTCTAGTTCAGTAAGTATTTTGTCTTACCCTAGAGCTGGATTCACAGCTACACTGCTCAGTAAAGCTCTATAATGTCCTCATGTTGCAGCTTTCTAGATCAATAAGGGTTTTATCTCATCCCAGAGCTGGATTCACAGCTACACTGCTCAGTAAAGATGTATATTGTCCTCCATGCTGCTGTTGCTTCTGAGCATGTGCTACATAGATACAGGAGAGCAGTAATCCCTCATGTCTGTGTGGGCTTTGTATTGGAGACATAAAGGGAGCTAGTCTACACCCACTAGCTCAGAGACAACTGAGAATTAGAGAGAGAGTCTGCAGAGGAGGAAACTGGAAAAATGAAGGATACAAGTCATATCATGGTCAGAAATAGCGTTATTTCTTATGTACACGCAGAGCAGCTTATTCTGAAAAGTCACCTGAAATGACAAGATTATTCATGGTCAACTTGTTTAAATATTGTTTTCTATTAAATACTGAAGGATAACTGGGTTTGGTTGATCCCTTATGCCCAAGGTCCGGGTGGGCACACAGGCAGCCAGATGGAAAATGCAGAACACGAACAGCTGAAGGACTGGAAACCACAGGTAGGCATGTGGAATGTTGGATACTGGAAACCGCAGGCAAGCAGGAGACATCCAGAAGACCACAAACAAGCAGACGGACACGTAGAAGGAAAGCTAAAAGTTTTAATAAAGTCCTAGAAACCACAGAAAAGCAGGCAGGAAGGTGGGAACCGCAGTCAGGCAGGAAACATCCAGTAGACCACAGGCAAGCAAGCAGAATGCTGGAAACTGCTGGCAAGCAGAAAACATTTTGGAGACTGCAGGCAAGCAGGCGGGATGCTGGAAACTGATGGCAGGCAGGAAACATCCAGGAGACTGCAAGTAGGCTCGATGCTGGAAACCGCTGCCAGGTGGTAGACATCCAGGACACCACTTACAAGCAGGCTGGATGCTGGAAACTGCTGGCTGTCAGGAGACTTCCAGGAGACCACAGGCAGGCAGGCGGGATGCTGAAAACCACTGGCTGGCTCAAGACATTTAGGAGACCGCAAGCAACCATGTGGAATGCTGGAAACTGCTTGGAGGCGAGTGATATCTAAGAGACCACAGGCAGGTAGCAGACAAACAACTTATGGATAGGAAACCACAGACAGCCAGGAGACATCCTGTGAACTATAACTGTGCACAGAACACTAAAAAATTAATAGTAAGTCTTAGAGCAATACCATGACCCAGGTAATTCTTGGGATGCCTTAAATAATCCTAGGAAACACATGGGAGCACGCTGGGCTACTTGAAAAGTTCAACATGGAGCACAAGGAAATCTAATGTACCAGGGCAGGTGCGTGACACTATTCTAAGATCTCGATGAAGTAGATAAACTACAGCCATCTGGTACAGATGTGTCTTTTCTTGTATTTCCTCTTGACTCAACATATCCTGAGATAAGTTGTGTGAAATAAGCAGCTTTGAAAAAAAGACACGATTTCAGGATACTCTGTCAGGAGATGTTAATGCTTTATGTAGCCATGTGAATTGCAGTCTGTTGAGGGATTTGCCAGCATTTTGTGGTTATTTGCTATATTTGTAGTATGAGAAATCCATGGGCACATTGGATAGTTCCACCCGAGCTGGAGACTTTGGTGGAAGATGCCCTTTATGTCTTTGTACATGGAGGAAAGATCACAAGATGTATAGTCCAGTATCCTGAGCTCTGAGGTTGCGGATTATCCTCGTGTGGAGGTTTTGAAGCGCTGGTAATGGCTTCTCTATTCACACTCTCTTCTTTGATGTTATAATATTTGTACTTTTATCTTTTCTTTTATTCTCGTGCCGTATTCAGACCCTTCCACGTCTCTTCCGCACCGGCAGCAGATGAATTAATGTTAATGCGTTGACTGGTTTTAATCCACTAAGTGGCGACTTTTACATCTCCGCGTTCTTATTTACAACAGATGAAACAACAGATAAAAGAATCCCCGTTGGATGATCTTGGAGGACCCTTCAGCCGGAGATTTAGACCCCCACGTTCATTTGATGAGGCTTCTATGACATCTCCTACAAAATAGGAAAATAAAAAGGCGCAGGAGCCGACTACCTGCTCCGATGATTCGGCTCCCACATCTGTCCGGTGGTGCTTCATCTTAATCTCCTACACACAGATGTAGCATGTGTCAAATTGTCATAAAACACTGTGTGATATAATTTATTGCTTTTATTTGAATTCACAACGTGTGACTTTTGTTTTCGCAGAATTAAACATCTTAACTATTATAATAAACTTTTCTACCAAAAAGTAGAGGTTGAAGAAAATGATCTTTGATCTGTACTGCTGTTTAACAGCGCACCGTGTGGTCAGGAGGGGTATTACAGGAACACATTTTGATACTTGTATTTTTGCAACATTTTGTGCTTTTTTAAAAGGTAAATGTATCCTGCCAAACCTTTATTATCGTAGTGTATATACTATTTCTCACCATAGTTGTCCAATAGGTTATGATGATTGAACCCATGCGTCTGCCTCTTGTGTCTTCTTATGCTATTTTCTCTAATATTTGGACGGGCTTTAAGCTACTTGAGTAAGTTTGTTGCTTTTCTCCAATGATAATCTTTGATTTCTGTTACTGATTAATGTGTTTAACAGCGCACCGTGTGGTGAGGAGGGGTATTACAGGAATACAGTTTGATTATTAGTTATGGATGGCATTTTAGCTCAGAAATGTCACTGTCACTCTGCAGCTATGTAGGTAGCTGCATGCTCCACTAGATGGCAATAGAGTGGAAGGAGGACAGCACATTTGCAAGAGCAGACCTGCAGAACTGCAGTGAGGCTACCACCAGATGGCAGCAGAATAGTCAACCAAGTCGAGTCCAAACCTAGACTGTCACACACTACAAAGGGAAAAAAGAAGCACAGAGTCAGAGGAGCACCAGAGGGTCACAACCAGTCCAAAGCAGCAGTACCAGAAGCAAAAAGCAAAGTCAGGTCAAAGCCAAGGCCGAGTCAAACACCAGGAAATTCAAAAACAAGGGGAAACACTAAGACGGGACAGGCAGGGAGGAAGGAACAGACATGGGCTAAGTCAGAAAGGGCAGCAGGACAAATTAGAGTACTACCAGAGTCAGATACACACACCGTAGGCAGAAAATATAACTGACATTGCCTGCAGGACGCAGGAGGAAGAAATCGCAGACCTGAACCCAAAACGAGGCCAGGCAAAGTTAACCCTTGCCATGATCAGACCGGGAAAGGGCAGACAGGGCTCAAAACCCAAACTGGATCATGACAGTCACTTTGAACATTTGCACCCTGGGACTTAATCTAATGTGAACATAGCAAAGCCTGCACTATGCAGAAATGGTAAAACCTTTTAACTAAGGAATGCTGGTAGTTGTAGTTCTTTAGTAATAGTATATAATTAATTAAGGCAGTCTAAACAGGGAAGCACCTAAATATCTCCTAATATAATGTCTGTAATACTAAGTATCCAAGGGGTAACGTTTCTCCTTGAGAATGACATGCCTGGCTTGCCAAAGTGAGGAGACTTTTAAGCCTTGCATTGCTCCTCTGGGAAATTAAATATGTAAATTGCCTCTTTACAGGGAAAGATGACTTGAACTCTAGTGCCACCTAGTGGAAGCAGCGATCCTAAAAGTCAATATTGACCTTTTAACGAGCCAAAGATAAAAGCCAAACTAGAGTCATTTTTCAAATAGATCATCAAATACCAGGCATATTTAGGAGATCACAAGTCCAAATGTCCCCTTAGTTCTGCTGATGAAGGGAGACTATGAACACTCTAAACCATTAATGTGCATTTGTTAGAAACCTCTTTTGGGGTATTTTTGCAACAAGTTGCATTTGCAATGGATAAACATTGTATCCTTTCCAACCCTCAATCATCGTATACATTATTTCTTACCGTAACACATTGGCTACATTGTAACCCAATAAGTTACTCCTGAAATTAGGCCTCTACCTCTTGTGCCCTCTGTTACTGTTTGTTCTAAAGATTGGATACATTGCTTTAATCTAGGTGACTGTGTTTATTGCTATTCTCCCATGTTTGATCCCTTCTGTAGTCTTTATTGAGTTGACCTTTCATGGATCTGGAAAGATATAGGATCACTAAAATCCATCCCGGGCTTGTGATTTTCACTTTTTGAAGCAAATGCATCTCATTGTTTCTCTTTCGAGATGAAAAAAAAGTGTCCATTATTAATAATAAGGAAATGCTAAGGCTGCGTTTGGTGGAAAGTGTTCTCCAAATGCATCTGATGCTAGGCTATTGTCAGGAGTGAGATGAATATGGCGGCAAGTGAGCAACCAGTTCTTGAAGCTGATGTTTAATGCAAAAAACAAGTGCATTATTCGTGATGTGAGCAATGGAGACCAAATGAGCCGGGGGTCTACACCATCATTGACATGTCAACCTTAGATCATGACTACCAAGATCTCTATGGGTCCTCCAAACCTAGTGGGCCAAGTTTGCTCATAGCTGGATTTTAGTTTCTGCAATATATCAGATTTATGGATACTCCTCATATTGATGCCACTTGATTTATGGTGGGTTCCAGTGGAGACGACCACCTTGCATGCCCCCAGAACTATTAAGCTACTCTAGATATAGTGGTCAGCACCACCAGCGATCATCTGTCTGAAGGGACCACTTCACTGTCTTCATCGTAGTGGTGGCACAGACTATTGTAATTTGTAGACTAAGCAACCATTTCTTTTCAACTTATATGCAGAAGCAATTTTTAGAAAAGCTGGACGTGCCGAAAAATTAGAAGGAATCAATATTGCTGGATGAATCATCAACAATCTTAAATACGCAGACGATACAACATTGATAGCAACAAGCATAGATGGAATGAAGGACTTATTACCGAGTGCTAAGATAGTAAGCTCAAGCATGGGACTGCTACTCAACACAGAGATGACAAAGATATTGACTACCACCAGGTATGACCGGGACACATTTGAGATGGACGGCGATGAACTGGAAGTTGTAAAGTACTTCAAGCTACTCGAATCAATGATGACTCAAGATAGGGCGACGACAGCGGAAGTTAATAGGAGAATAACTATCAGCAAACCAACAATGAAGTCCCTGCACAAGGTCTTCAAATCGAGGAACATCTCACTGGCAACAAAGACAAGAAGAACAAACAAATCAGTTTTGGAACAAATCAAGACAGACATGTCACTCAAAGCAAGAATCACCAAGCTACAACTTTTCTACTCTGGACACATAGTTACATAGTTACATAGTTATTAAGGTTGAAGGAAGACTTTAAGTCCATCTAGTTCAACCCATAGCCTAACCTAACATGCCCTAACATGTTGATCTAGGGGAAGGCAAAAAAAACCCATGTGGCAAAGAGTAAGCTCCACCTTGGGGAAAAAAATTCCTTCCCGACTCCAGATACGGCAATCAGACTAGTTCCCTGGATCAACGCCCTATCAAGGAATCTAGTATATACACCCTGTAACATTATACTTTTCCAGAAAGGTATCCAGTCCCCTCTTAAATTTAAGTAATGAATCACTCATTACAACATCATACGGCAGAGAGTTCCATAGTCTCACTGCTCTTACAGTAAGGAATCCGCGTCTGTTATTATGCTTAAACCTCCTTTCCTCCAGATGTAGAGGATGCTCCCTGTTATGACCCCAATGGCGAGGGTCTCAGAGGAACGTGGAAGTCTGCAGAATACAAAAATCCAGCTCATAGGGCAGTGGTAACTGGGTTGACATATATCTACTCCTAACGCCAACACTAGAAGTAGCCGGGGATCATTCCTACGTTGATTCTAGATGACACGCGCCAGCCGGAGAATCTAGCTACCCCTAGTAGAGGAAAAACAAAGACCTTTCTTGCCTCCAGAGAAGGGGACCCCAAAGCAGGATAGAAGCCCCCCACAAATAATGACGGTGAGGTAAGAGGAAATGACAAACACAGAAATGAACCAGGTTTAGCACAGAGAGGCCCGCTTACTGATAGCAGAATAAAGAAAGGTAACTTATATGGTCAACAAAAACCCTATCAAAATCCACACTGGAAATTCAAGAACCCCCGAACCGTCTAACGGTCCGGGGGGAGAACACCAGCCCCCTAGAGCTTCCAGCAAAGGTCAGGATATAGATTTGGAACAAGCTGGACAAAAATACAAAACCAAAACAAATAGCAAAAAGCAAAAGGCAGACTTAGCTGATATAACTGGAACCAGGATCAGTAGACAAGAGCACAGCAGACTAGCTCTGATAACTACGTTGCCAGGCATTGAACTGAAGGTCCAGGGAGCTTATATAGCAACACCCCTAACTAACGACCCAGGTGCGGATAAAAGGAATGACAGAAAAACCAGAGTCAAAAAACTAGTAACCACTAGAGGGAGCAAAAAGCAAATTCACAACAGCTCCCTTGTCCCTGTCTCAGGTCTATGATTAAAAAGATCATCAGAAAGGTCTTTGTACTGTCCCCTCATATATTTATACATTAAAATAAGATCACCCCTTAGTATTCGTTTTTCCAAACTAAATAGCCCCAAGTGTAATAACCTATCTTGGTATTGCAGACCCCCCAGTCCTCTAATAACCTTGGTTGCTCTTCTCTGCACCCGCTCCAGTTCAGCTATGTCTTTCTTATACACCGGAGACCAGAACTGTGCACAGTATTCTAAGTGTGGTCGCACTAGTGACTTGTACAGAGGTAAAATTATGTTCTCCTCATGAGCATCTATGCCTCTTTTAATGCATCCCATTATTTTATTTGCCTTTGTAGCAGCTGCCTGACACTGGCCACTGAATATGAGTTTGTCATCCACCCATACACCCAGGTCTTTTTCATTGATGGTTTTGCCCAGAGTTTTAGAATTAAGCACATAGTTATACATCTTATTACTTCTACCCAAGTGCATGACCTTACATTTATCCCCATTAAAGCTCATTTGCCATTTATCAGCCCAAGCTTCTAGTTTGCATAAATCATCCTGTAATATAAAATTGTCCTCCCCTGTATTGATTACCCTTCAGAGTTTAGTGTCATCTGCAAATATTGAAATTCTACTCTGAATGCCCCCTACAAGGTCATTAATAAATATGTTAAAAAGAAGAGGGCCCAATACTGACCCCTGTGGTACCCCACTGCTAGCCGCGACCCAGTCCGAGTGTGCTCCATTAATAACCACCCTTTGTTTCCTATCCCTGAGCCAGCTCTCAATCCACTTACACATATTTTCCCCTATCCCCATTATTCTCATTTTATGTAACAACCTTTTGTGTTGCACTGTATCAAAAGCTTTTGAAAAGTCCATATACACTACATCCACTGGGTTCCCTTGGTCCAGTCCGGAACTTACCTCTTCATAGAAGCTGATCAAATTAGTCTGACATGAACGGTCCCTAGTAAACCCATGCTGATATTGGGTCATGAGGTTATACCTCTTCAGATACTCCAGTATAGCATCCCTTAGAATGCCCTCCAGGATTTTACCCACAGTAGAGGTTAAGCTTACTGGCCTATAATTACCGAGATCAGTTTTTGTCCCCTTTTTGAATATTGGCACCACATTTGCTATACGCCAGTCCTGTGGTACAGACCCTGTTATTATGGACTCTTTAAAGATTAAAAATATTGGTCTATCAATGACTGTACTTAATTCCTGCAGTACTCGGGGGTGTATCCCATCCGGGCCCGGAGATTTGTCAATTTTAGTGATTTTTAGACGCCGCCGTACTTCCTGCTGGGTTAAGCAGGTGACATTTAATTGGGAATTTTTATCACTAGTCATTTTGTCTGCCATGGGATTTTCTTTTGTAAATACTGATGAAAAAAAGTCATTTAGCATATTGGCTTTTCCCTCATTCTCATCTACCATTTCCCCCAGATTATTTTTAAGGGGGCCAACACTGTCATTTTTTAGTTTCTTACTATTTATATAGTTAAAGAATATTTTGGGGTTATTTTTACTCTCTCTGGCAATGAGTCTCTCTGTCTCAATCTTTGCTGCCTTGATTTGCTTTTTACAGAATTTATTTAATTTTCTGTATTTATTTAATGCCTCCTCACTACCTACTTCCTTTAATTCTCTAAATGCTTTCTTTTTGTCACTTATTGCGCCCCTTACAGCTCTATTTAGCCATATTGGTTTCCTCCTATTTCTAGTATGTTTATTCCCATACGGTATATACTGTGCACAGGTCCTATCCAGGATGCTAATAAATGTCTCCCATTTTCTTTGTGTACTTTTATGTCTCAGGATATCATCCCAGCTAATTGCACCAAGATCATCTCTCATTCGTTGGAAATTTGCCCTCCTGAAGTTTAGTGTCCTTGTCACCCCTCTACTACACATCTTATTAAAGGAGACATGAAAACTTATTATTTTGTGATCACTATTCCCCAAGTGACCCCCAACCCTTATATTTGATATGCGGTCTGGCCTGTTGGTTAATAGTTCATAGTTGTCAAAAACCGATTACCTTTGCTGGAACTGCAGGTTTCTGTTCCCCAATCTATTTCAGGGTAGTTGAAGTCCCCCATAATAATGACTTCTCCTTGAGTCGCAGCTTCATCTATTTGCTTTACGAGGATATTCTCCATTGCTTCCATTATTTTTGGAGATTTATAACAAACCCCTATCAGTAATTTATTATTTTTTCCCCCTCCCCTTATCTCCACCCACAGGGACTCTACATTTTCATTAAATTCACCTATATTATCACGCAGGATGGGTTTTAAGGACGATTTTACATATAGACACACCCCACCCCCTCGCTTATCTGTACGGTCATTTCTGAAAAGGCTATAGCCCGGCAAGTTAACAGCCCAGTCATGGCTCTCATCCAGCCATGTTTCAGATATCCCCACCATGTCATCATCATGCGAAGAGAGCAATCACTGGAGAAGGACATCATGTTCGGAAGAATGGCAGGAACAAGGAGAAGAGGAAGACCAGCAAGATAACAGCGGAGTAGACCCTGGTGGTTCCATCTAGGCTTACACAAGATCGATCTTCCTACAGAGCATTCATCCAGAAGATCCTGGTGGTGGATCTACCTAGGCTTATACAAGATCCATCTTCCTACAGAGCATTTATCCATCAAGTCACCATGGCTCGAGACCGAGCTGAAGACCTTTAAATAAATAAAAAACTAAGCAGCATACACTTCAAACAAGTGCCAAGTGTGAGATTGCCATCGATCTTATATTGATGGCCGATCCTGAGGATCATAGATCCTTAAAAATGCCTTTCAGACTGGGTGAGATGTCCTACAAGGCAAGGCTAGAAGATGTGGACTAATAGAGATGCCTTTCCCGGAAACCTATAAGCATAGGCTTCAATATCGGAATTACTATGTTTTGACTAGGAATCAAATTGTTCAGCATTGACTTGATTGGTTCCTGCCATGCTCCTGGTATTCACCCAGGAAGTTGGCAACTAAATGGTGCACGAAGACAATAAAGCCGGATATCAACAATCCCCTCCAAGAATTCGGTCCGCTCGTAGAGGAGGGCTCAGCTTCCCTATAGACTCCTGTTGGGTGAGGTCCATCTGTAAGTGGACCTCTTAATAGCAAGTGGTTCCAAGAACATGTAGGCATTACATAATCTAAAAGGTTTTTTTAAAGGGGTTGCCATAACAAAAAAGCCCTTTAAGCTGTCATAGGCACAATGGTATAGAACGCATTAATATAAACGTTTATAGGAAAGATTCAGTATAACTTGTTAACATTTCTGCTCTTTCCGGGAGTTTAGTCATTCACTGCTGTCCATCTGTCAATCACTGATTAGGACCGCCCACTGGACACCTAAGGAGTGAAAGAGCCGGGATTAGAAAGTCAAAATCACAAGTTATATCGAACCTTTCCTGCAAATAATAGACATTAATCTGCTCAGCTCCTCCGGTTCTACAGTGTACCATCTCCAGATAGGACAGATTTACTTTCCCTTTAAATAATATGACTTTCTATCATAGTTCTCTGAGCAGATTATCTGACGCCGGTGAACAGAACTCGAAGATTTTCTGTACTTTTTCCACTTTCCTGTTAATCAGCTTTATACGTCAAGTTAATGCCCAAGACATAAAACTTCAATGAAATAAGTGGCTTTTCTTTGTCAGATTGTTGCACGACTCACCCTCGCGGCTTTAATCGGAGATGATTTGCCACCAGATAATGATTTCTGAAAGGAGGATAAAAAAATCATTAAAAAGTGAGACTATGTGTCTGCCTAATAAGCAGAAATTCAATTTCACTTCGGGAACAAAAAGTCCCATCGTCCGCCGGAATAAATGCGATATGACAGACTTCAAAGTCCTGAACGTGGACGATCATCTCTATAGGGTGCAGATAAGGGGAAATGTGGGATAGAAGATCCATAATACTGTTTATCTGCTCATCCTGAGCACCCTGGTTCATGTTAACTGGTCAATGGAAGATGGTCAACTAGATATAATATTTCCTGGGCTTTAAAGGGGTTTCTACAACTTAAATATGTTTGGCCTATCCATAGAATAGGTCATCAATATCAATTAATGAGGGTCCAAAATCTGGCACTCCCAACAATCTGCTGTTATCAGGTCCTGGGGTGGCCGGATCTAGATAATGTACTGAGCCAAGCACCACAGCGCCGTACAGTGTGTAGTGGCCATACTCAGGTACTACAGCTCAGCTCCTACTGTAAAGCATGAGAGCTGAGCTGCAGTACTGAGATCGGCCACTGCATAATATGTGGCGCAGTGGAGTTCTAACTGTGGCCATAGGACTTACGTGGGGTTACAAGTGTCGGACCCCCACCCATAAAGATAGGTCATTAATATTGTAATTATTGGCAACCACTTTAACACCTGGATGCTTAAAGTCCTGAGAGACATGGGAGGTCAGGCAACAAAGCTGCCAACAGTCCTTAATTTTCTGGGATTGTCCCAATTATTTAGAAACAATCCTGGCAAATTTGTAACTATCTCATGTCTAAAAGAGCAGGGTTTATGCGAACCCGGTCCACAATTTTTCATAAATAGGTGGTCCCGCTCAATTTTGGGGGGCATTCTTGGGCAATACTGGACGATTTAAGGGCAGAACTTCAAGTTATTTTTGTAAGTATCATCTGCAATATCATGGAGAAGAAGTTTGTGCTCCAGAGCTGTAGTTCTTCTTGCAACTATTATGAGCATTTTGGAGTTCCGAAACTGGAACTTCTGGTCATGAACCAGCCTTACATGGGCACTACCCTACTGTATAGGATTTAGAGAGGAGGAAACGAGCTGCCACTGTCCCTTTAAGAAGTGCCGCCTTTGCCCCTTTAAGAAGCGCAGGATTACATTGCCTATCTAAATAGTGATTTCTGCCGGTGCAGCAGAAAAGTAGAATTGCAGAAAGTGTTTTGTTATAATCACGAGCCGAGGAGGCTCAGGGCAGCGCCAACATACGGCACCGCGACATAAAAAAAGTAGCAGCTGAATGTGAGAATTTCCTGCTGGCGCTGCATCTGTGCCGCCTTTATTTCATCATTCATATACTCAACACAGAGGAATTAATGAGACATCTGATCTGACTCCAGGTTCACGTAAGACTTGTGCTGTATTATGGTACATGAAAAAGAAGTGTAAAACATTTCAGGGGGGTGCAGCATCTGAGACGTCCCGCTCCCCGCGGATCTACCTGTCTGGCTGCCTTTGATTCCACGTTACAAAGATATTCTCGCTGATACAATGTCACTCCATTAGTTCCTGGTATGTTCTGTCTGGATGAGAGGGAGAGGCCAAGAAGGCAGTTGTTCTGGGTAACGGCGGTGGTTGGGGCACGAGAAAAATGGATATCAGAAAATAAAGTATGGTAATGGGATAAAGTATGTGCCCCCTATCTTATTCTCAGAGAGACGTTGTATGTTATTCCAGGGTCATCCTTCTTTATAACGAAGCATAGAAAAGCTCCCACTGGTCACATACCAGGTAAAATGTAGCATAACCGGCCTGCCGTGTACATAAGTAGCCGTCCAGGTAATACACGGAGGTGTCAGCTCTGGGAGAGTGAGAGCTGCTGCGTGCACAGGCTCTCCACTGTTTATATAGGGGTCAATGGCCACTCTACAAATGTGTCTTCTGGCAACCCCAATACCTCACCCCAGTAGACAGCTGAGATATTGGGAGCTGATTGGTGGGGTGCTCATATTGTGTTTTAGCTTTTCTGTCTGGTTACTCACAACTAGATTCCCCAATATCTGTAACTAGCTGTTCTCGGTTCCTATAACTAGCTGCCTCCAGGGCTGGCTATCCTCTGATCACCTGTGGATGCTATCCTCTGTACTTACCTGTGGCTGGCTATCCTCTGACTTACCTGTGGATGCTATCCTCTGTACTTACCTATGGATGCTATCCTCTGTACTTACCTGTGGATGCTATCTCTGTACTTACCTGTGGATGGCTATTTTCTGTACTTACTTGTGGATGGCTATTTTCTGTACCTACCTGTGGATGGCTATCTTCTGTACTTACCTGTGGATGCTATCCTCTGTACTTACCTGTGGATGCTATCCTCTATACTTATCTATGGATGCTATCCTCTCTACTTATCTGTGGATGCTATCCTCTATACTAATCTGTGGATGCTATCCTCTGTACTTACCAATGATGCAATCCTCTGTACTTATCTGTGGATGCTATCCTCTGTACTTACCTGTGGATGATATCCTCTGTACTTATCTGTGGCTGGCTATCCTCTGTACTTACCTATGGATGGCTGTGGATGCTATCCTCTATACTTATCTATGGATGCTATCCTCTCTACTTATCTGTGGATGCTATCCTCTATACTAATCTGTGGATGCTATCCTCTATACTAATCTGTGGAAGCTATCCTCTATACTAATCTGTGGATGCTATCCTCTATACTAATCTGTGGATGCTATCCTCTGTACTTAAGTTACCAGTGGATGCTATCCTCTGTATTTACCTGTGGATGCTATCCTCTATACTTATCTGTGGATGCTATCCTCTATACTTATCTATGGATGCTATCCTCTGTACTTATCTGTGGATGCTATCCTCTATACTAATCTGTGGATGCTATCCTCTGTACTTACCTGTGGATGCTATCCTCTACACTTATCTGTGGATGCTATCCTCTATACTAATCTGTGGATGCTATCAGATTCATCTGCACTTACCAGTGGATGTTATCCTCTGTACTTATCTGTGGATGCTATCCTCTGTACTTACCAGTGGATGCTATCCTCTGTACTTATCTGTGGATGCTATCCTCTGTACTTACCTGTGGATGATATCCTCTGTACTTATCTGTGGCTGGCTATCCTCTGTATTTACCTATGGATGGCTATTTTCTGTACCTACCTGTGGATGGCTATCCTCTGTACTTACCTTTGGATGGCTATCCTCTTTACATACCTGTGGATAGCTATCCTCTGTACTTACCTGTGGATGGCTATCCTCTTTACTTACCTATGGATGGCTGTACTCTGTACTTACCAGTGATTGGCTATCCTCTGTACTTACCTGTAGCTTGCTGTCCTCTATACTTCTATCCAGCTGCCTCTTTTTCCTGTAAATAGATGTAGCCTGTTTCCTGTTCCTGTAATTAGTTGTCCCATTTACTCACCTATAACAAGCTATCCCTTGTACCTTTAACTAGTTGTCCCTTGTTCCTAAAACTAGCAGTCACCTGTGCCTACCTTTAAGTAGCTAATCCTAGTGCATACCTGTAACTAGTTGTCCCCCTTATGTATCTGCCCCCCCCCCCATGCCTACCTGTAGCTAGCTGTCCTCTGTACTTGTATCTAGCTGCCTTTTCCTGTAATTAGCTGTCATCTTTATACACGTGTAACTAGCTGTCAATTGTACTTTAACTTGCTGTCCCAATTTTCGGAAACTAGCTGTCTTCTATGCTTGTGTGATGGACCCGCATTTCGCCACCCCGCCTGATGTCACTATAAGGATCACGTATTAATAATAATCTTTATTTTTATATAGCACTAACATATTCCGCAGCGCTTTACAGTTTGTACACATTATCATCACTGTCCCCGTTGGGGCTCACAATCTAAATACCCTATCAGTATGTCTTTGGAATGTGGGAGGAAACCAGAGTACCCGGAGGAAACCCACGCAAACACAGAGAGAACATACAAACTCTTTGCAGATGTTGTCCTTAGTGGGGCTTGAACCCAGGACTCCAGCGCTGCAAGGCTGCTGTGCTATCCACTGCGCCACCATGCTGCCCTAATGCCGTAATGCGGTCTCCGCACTTTCACCAATGTGACGTTCCACACCCCCTGGGGACACAGGGAGTAAGAGAATGTGATTCATGCAGTCACTGACATGGCACCAGTGAAACAGCAGCTGGTCATCCCAGTAGGACTGCCACCAAATCTTGCCAAATCAGATAAGGTGATTTTCTGGATTTGTTTTTTTCATTTTGACTCTCATAGTTGTGGTCTACCTATGATGTCAATTATAAGCCTTTCTCATCTTTTTAAGTGGGAGAACTTGCACAATTGGTGGCTGACTAAATACTTTTTTCCCCACTGTATCTGTCCCTTGTACCTGTAACTAGCTGTCCCTTGTTCCTATAAAAAGTTGTCCATTGTTCCTATAACTAGTTGTCCATTGTTATTATAACTAGCTGTCCTTTGTACCTGTAACTAGCTGTGCCTTGTTCCTATAACTAGCTGTCCCTTGTACCTATAACTAGCTGTCCCTTGTTCCTATAATTAGCTGTCCCTTGTTTCTATAACCAGCTGTCAATTGTTCCTATAACTTGTTGTCCCTTGTACCCGGACCTAACTGTCCCTTATACCTGTAGCTAGCTGTCCCTTGTTCCTATGGCTATCTGTCCCTTGTTCCTATAACTAGCGGTCCCTTGTTCCTATAACTAGCTGTCCCTTGTACCTTTATCTAGCTGTCCCTTGTTCCTCTAACTAGCTGTCCCTTGTTCCTATAGCTAGCTGTCCCTTGTTCTTATAACTAGCTGTCCCTTGGACCTGTAACTAGCTGTCCCTTGGATCTGCAACTAGATGTCTCTTGCCACTATAACTAGCTGAATGTCAACGACGCTGTTGTCGGGTGTCTCGGGACCAGGAGTTCCTTCCCTGACCCTAATGCTAGGGGCGCCCTAGCGCGACAAGTTCCCTGGATTGCTTCTGATGGTGAAGACAGCGAGGCCACCTACCTTGCATTAGCTTCTGAATCCGACCTCAGTCTGTACCCTTCTCCCATCCAGGGAAGATAGGAGTTGTAGTGTACCATAATACACCAGCCAGACCAACAAGGTAATACGAACAAGGATAAAGGAAAATACCAGGGCCCACATTATATAGATCAGAGTGGCTAGCAGTGAACACCTGAGAACCTTAATGCAGGAAAGCTTCCAAGAGCTCTATGAAAGTGAAGTGCTTCAAGACAGTGCAGGAGAAGGAGAAATCAGACTATGCGGTCTTCTGGCTCCTCTCTTCTTCTATGTAACTTTTCTGTCCATGTAACTAGCTGTCCCTTATACCTGTAACTATAGCTGTCCCTTGTACCAGTAACTAGTTGTCCCTTTTTTCAGTAACTAGTTATCCTCTCTACCCACTGTTCATTCCTGACAGTAACAAGGCCTTGAAGGAAATCACTGTCCATGGGCACTGACATGCTGCTGTTACTATACATAAGGCTCAGTGACCAGCCAAGGACCCAGGCAGCACAGAGACAGGAACAGTAGGGGATGAATAAGGTGATTATGTCTTATTTTATAATCTTACAGCATTATGTTTAATCCTCACTGGTCAGAAATCCTCCTTAGTATGAGAGATGTGAATAACTGATCAAAGAACCTGAGTAGCGGAGGAAGTAGAGCGACCGGGTGCCAGAAAAAGCATCCGCTTGAGAGCAATAATGGCTGACAATAGTTCCTGCCAGACAGCTACTTCCTGTCCCAGAAGTCACATGACATCTGCAGGTAGCTTACTGCTCAGGAAAATAAAGTCACATGTTCATTTCTGATACAGTGTATCTGTTTTAATAACCTATCTTTAATAAACTTCTCTATTTGCTGGAGCACAGCTCAGGATAATGATTCAGACTTTTGCATTACAGACATAATTGGATCAAAATTTATTTTTTTACTCTGTTGTTTTAAAAATGAGTCAGACAGATCAGAAAAACATCCAGAAAAACATGTTTTTCTGACTTCTTCATACATCTATAGAGCCGGGTCATGCTTTCCTTTGTTACTTTGTTTTTTGTGCTTTTCTATTTGTAAACTTCATAGCAAAGGAACGTTTGGGTCAAAAAATACAAAATGGGCTTCCGCATAATGTTCAGGGTTGCCAACTTGACTTTTCATTGCCAGAATTGGGCTACAAACCTCTCTGCCTTGTCCAGGGCATCTAGACACAACCTTATATCAGCTCTACTGCTTGAGAAGTTTTCTTGCTGTTCCATCGCAAATTGGACTGGGATTCAAATTATTATCAAACTACTGCTGTCTGTTTAGCCTTTGCTGGTTTGAATTTATAGGGGGACCCTATGTCATTGTTTTCTGGGGTTCCTCATAAATTTACCTGTAAAGGCTAAGCAAACAGCTGTAAGCTGTTATTAATAGCCTGGGAACCTTATGGGATATTTCCCCTTTCCCAAATTATTAAAATTAGCTCCCAGCTGTAGGCTTTCCCTCTACTGGTTATGAAAATTATGCGGGAGCCTAAGCCATTTTTTTAATTTAGTTCTTTATTTTACACAGAATGTACACAGCGGCCGCTAAATACAACTCCTGTCATTGTCGCCTGGTCGTGCTGATCTCAGAGAGACCAAGCAACCATGATGAGAGCTGCCTTCAGCTTCCGATGCCTGGGATCAGCATGAACTGTACCACTTCTTCCCAGGTGCCGGTACTTTTCACACTGATGACACATGTATGTCATCCGTGTGTCATCAGTGTGCACGTATGCGGCACACATTTTGTCCATGCTGCGCAAAAAAAACTGACATGTCTTGGTGTGTTTTCACACGGTCCCTGCTCCTGACATTTTTAGCTAACCATAGTGCCAGCCTGCCAAGGAGCTGCTCCTCCGTCCACTTTGATGCCATCCCTGGCAGCTCCAGGAGGTCTGTTCTTACTTTCCCAAACCGTTTTTTTTGTTTGTAGCAAATCAGTTAAGAAGTCGTGTAATTTGCTTCTTTCCTCATATTGTATAGAAAGTAAGCTCATCCTGCCAAGGGTGACCTTGTGCTTCTCTTTTAATTTTGTAATGAATGCAAAAAAGTAATCAGAGGAAGATAGCCAGCGCTTCAATCCTTCTGAGAGTGATTCAAATTCACTTGTCCCTTACCGGAGCCAAAGAAAAGCGCCATTATTAATTTAGGCAATTAAAGTACTTTGAAAGCAATATCCAGAACATTAAAAAAAATCCTTCCATTTCGCTCAGTAGCAATCTGCAAAATATCATTTTTGCACCATTTACAGGGGTCATTTCATTATATGCTCTGCACAAAAGCCGGCGGCGCTAAAGTGATAATCGTCATGTAAACCACGGAATTCTACAACAAAACGTAAATGGTGGAGAACAGAGAGAACAAAGACAATGGATAATACTGTCTGGACATGGAAATCAGGCTGTGTTCTACAGATCTGTACGTAATATGGGAGCTGCAATGGGGCAAGGATGAAATATTGTACAAGACAGAATGAATGGAAAATAGATAGATAATAGATAGATAGATAATACATAGATAATAGATAGATAATGTCATGATCCAGACCGGGTTTTGGGTCTTGTCTCTCCTTTCCCAGTCTAGTCATGCCAGGGGTTAACTTTCTCTGCCTCATTCCGGTGTCGGGTCTGCTATTTAGCTGTGCTGCATCCTGCAGGCAGTGTCAGTTATATTTCCTGCCTACGGCGTGTGTAGTTGCCTCTGGTGGAACCCTGATTTGTTCTGCTGCATTTAGCTGTCTTTGTCCATGTCTGTTCATTCCTCTCTTCCCACCCCGACTCTGTGTTTCCCTGTGTGATTGGATTCCCTGGTACTTGACTTTGCATTGGCTCTGAATTGCTTCTGTCTCTTCCTTCTGATACTTCTGCTACGGACCAGTTCTGACCTTTTGGCGCTCCTCTGACTCTGTGTTTGGAATTTCCCTTGGTACTACTCTACTTTCTTGTATCTAACCGGCTTGTCTGACCATTCTGTTGCCACCTGGTGGTAGCCTCGCTGCAGTTCTGCTGGTCTGCTCTGAGCAGGATTTCAGCCCTCTTTCCACTCTACTGCCATCTAGTGGAGTCTGCACTTACCTGTGGACCTGCAGCATGACCGATAACAGATGTTAGATAGATAGATAGATAGATAGATAGATAGATAGATAGATAGATAGATAGATAGATAGATACAGTTGTGTGAAAAAGTATTTGCTCCTTTATGATTTCCTATTCTTTCGCATATTTGTTAGATTTAAATGTTTCCGATCACTAAACAAATGTAAATATTGAACAAAGATAGCACAAGTAATCCCAAAACGCATTTTATAAATGAAGATCTTTATTTATTAAGGGAAAAAAATCCAAACCTACAGGGCGCTGTGTGAAAAAGTGATTGCCCCCTTAACCTAATAACTGGTTGGGCCGCCCACAGCAGCATAATGTGATAAACCACAGTTAGGTTATATTTAAAGAGGGGGTCAATAACTTTTTCACACAGGGCCTTGTAGGTTTGGATTTCTTTTCCCTTAATAATAAAGACCTTCATTTAAAAACTGCATTTTGTGATTGCTTCTGTTATCTTTGTCTAATATTTACATTTATTTGGTGATCGGAAACATTTACCGTATATACTCGAGTATAAGCCGAGATTTTCAGCCCAAATTTTTGGGCTGAAAGTGCCCCTCTCGGCTTATACTCGAGTCATGGTCGGCGGCGGGGTCAGCGGGTGAGGGGGAGAGAGGACTGTCGCATACTCACCTGCTCCCGGCGCTCCTAATGCTGTCCCAGCCTGTCCCATGCAGCTCTTCCTCTATTCAGTGGTCACGTGGTGCCGCTCATTAATGTAATGAATATGGACTCCACTCCCATAGGGGTGGAGCCGCATATTCATTACTGTAATGAGCGTACGGTACCGGTGACCGCTCATTACAGGAAGAAGCTGCGGTACCATGGGACAGGCAGGGACAGCGTCAGGAGTGCCGGGAGCAGGTGAGTATTTCATAGTCACCTGTCCGCGTTCCATCCGCCGGGCGCCACTCCGTCTTCTCGTGCTCTTGCAGTAACTGTGCAGGTCAGAGGGCGTGATGACGTATTAGTGTGCGCGCCGCGCTCTGCCTGAACAGTCAGTGTGGAGAGACGGGACGCTGAGGAGCAGCGACGAGCGGTGAGTATGTGATTTTTTTTTTTCATTGCAGCAGCAGCATTACATGTGGCACAATGCTGTATGGAGCGTCTATGGGGCCATAAAGAACTGCATGGAGCATTATATGGGGCATCTATGGGGCCATAACTGCATGGAGCATTATATGGGGCATCTAGGGGGCCATAACTGCATGGAGCATTATATGGGGCATCTATGGGGCCATAACTGCATGGAGCATTATATGGGGCATCTGTGGGGCCATAACTGCATGGAGCATTATATGGGGCATCTATGGGGCTATAACTGCATGGAGCATTATGTGGGGCATCTATGGGGCCATAACTGCATGGAGCATTATATGGGGCATCTATGGGGCCATAACTGCATGGAGCATTATATGGGGCATCTATGGGGCCATAACTGCATGGAGCATTATATGGAGCATATATGGGGCCATAAAGAACTGCATGGAGTATTATATGGGGCATCTATGGGGCCATCATAAACTGTATGGAGCATTATATGGGGCTCCTGATTCAATATGGATATTCAAAAACACTTAGGCCACGTTCACACGCTGCGGGTTCCTCTGCGGGTTAATCCCGCAGCGGAATTGAAAATCTGCAGGGCAAAACCGCTGCGGTTATCCCTGCAGATTTATCGCGGTTTGTTCCGCGGTTTCCGCTGCGGGATTACTGCTGTACTATTGATGCTGCATATGCAGCAATATGCAGCATCAATAGTAATGATAAAAATAATAAAAATTGGCTATACTCACCCTCTGACATCGCGATCTCCCCGGCGCTGCAAGCGGCTGTGCCGACAAGGACCTTCGTGATGTCACGGTCATGTGACCGCGGCGTCATCACGGTCATGTGACCGCGACGTCACCGCAGGTCCTGTTCGGCACAGCAACTGAGACCGGACGCCGCGGGCCGCGCTGAGAGGTGAGTATAGCATGATTTTTTATTTTAATTCTTTTTTTTACACCCAAATATGGTTCCCAGGGCCTGGAGGAGAGTCTCCTCTCCTCCACCCCGGGTACCACCCGCACATTATCCGCTTAACTTCCCGCAACGTGGGCACAGCCCCATGCGGGAAGTTAGCGGTTCAATGCATTTCTATGGGTGCAGAATCGCTGCGATTCTGCACCAAGAAGTGACATGCTCCTTCTTTTTTTCTGCAGAAAATCCGCGCGGATTTTCCACAGAAAAAAAGGATCGTCGGCACAGCGGGTTTTGTTTTCCATTAGGTTACATTGTACTGTAACCTACATGGAAAAAGGATGCGGACCCGCAGCTGCAAAACAGCTGAGGGTCCGCAGCAAAACCCGCAGCGTGTGAACATAGCCTTAACCTACTGATGTCTCAATTAATTTTACTTTTATTGGTATCTATTTTTTTAAAAAAAATGTACCAGTAGCTGCTGCATTTTCCACCCTAGGCTTATACTCGAGTCAATAAGTTTTCCCAGTTTTTTGTTGCAAAATTAGGGGGGTCGGCTTATACTCGGGTTGGCTTATACTCGAGTATATACGGTAAGTCTGACAAGCATGTAAAAGAATAAGAAATGGGGAGGGGGGCAAAAACTCTTTTCACACAACGATAGATAGATCGTTGGGTATAAGATGGGTATAAGTTGAATGGTGTCGGTCAGATTTGACTTTAGTCAGCTGTGACATCATTTCAAGTGACATCTTTAAGTGTATCATCAGAAATATTCCAGGAATCGGCCAGACGGTAAGACTAATCACTGTATTCTAATTTTACCTGCTTCTCCTTTCTTCACCTGCTATTTAACCATGCTCACATTTGCCCTCACTATTTTCACTTCCAACAGGTGGCGCTATAGAGTTTAAGTCCTGTTTTTCTCAGAAGAGGCAATTTGAATATTTAATTTCCCAGAGGAGCATTGCACGGCGAATAAGCCTCCTTACCTTGACAAGCCAGCTGGTATGTCACTCTCCATAAGGAGAAACGTTACCCCTTAGACCCCAGTCCAGAGCCTCTCACCTAGCCAAATCAGTTCTCATGCTTCGCACTGACGAACAGCCCAAAACACCGTGTCTGCGAATTGAGATACTAATTTGGCTTTTATCCTAAGTCATATTGCACGACTCGTTAATGGGTTGATTGTGACTTGTAGGATCGCTACTTCCAACAGGTGGCGCTATAGAGTTTAAGTCCTCTTTTTCTCAGAAGAGGCAATTTGAATATTTTCACTCCAGTAATCCTCACCCCCATCCTTCTCACACTATGAGAAACTACCGCAATCCCTCACACTTAAAACCTGTGCAACTGACCCCCACCCCCTGCTTCCTCTCTCTGGGGCACTTTGGAATGCCCGCTCTGTCTGCAACAAGCTCCACGTGATCCACGATCTCTTTACTTCCCGCAACCTTTCCTTCCTGGCCCTCACTGAGACCTGGCTGACGCCCCCTGACACGGCCTCCCCTGCTGCACTGAGTTATGGTGGCCTCCACTTTACCCACACTCCTCGCTCTGGCAACAGACATGGTGGGGGAGGGGGTTTCCTTTTTTCTAAAAACTGCTACTTCAACCCTATCCAACCCCCACCCTCCCTTATCCTCCCTTCTTTCGAGGTTCACTCTGTCCGTATCTACTCTCCCTCTAATCTCCAAATGGCTGTCATATACCGACCACCGGGCTCAGCCACTGCCTTCATTGACCAATTCTCCACCTGGCTTCTTCACTTTCTCTCTGCTGACATCCCCACCATCATAATGAGTGACTTTAATATCCCTACTGACACCTGCCAGCCAGCATCCTCCAAGCTCCTGGCCCTTACCTCATCCTTTGGACTTACTCAGTGGTCCTCCACAGCTACCCACACAGATGGACATATGCTAGACCTCATCTTCACCCGCCTCTGTTCCTTATCTAATCTCACAACCTCTCCCTTCTCCTTATCTGACCACCATCTACTCACCTTCTCTTCCTTGTCCTTCTCACCCACCCCCCACATCCAGCCAGTACTACATCCTCGCAGAAACCTTGCACACCTAGACATTCACAGACTCTCAGACTCTCTTCTACTTCTGTCCTCCATATCTTTGGAGCGGCCCCCAAACGCAAGGCAGTGGGGTACTCGATACCGGATTCTTCTGTCTCGGTTCTGGGGATGTCACGTGGCCCGACCCGGTCCGTGGCCCTGCTAAGGGGCGCCCAATTAAAGGTGTAGGTGAGAGTTTGTCAAGTGTTCGTGACGCCACCTGTGGTATTCGGTCAGGGTGACCGACGCTGCTAGGGGTCCACTGGGGTGATGGAATGGCAGCTAGATGGTGTAACTTCCCACAGGTGAAGTATGTCCCCAGGGCTTCCCTTGATGAGTAGATGGTGATGGTGTAGGTCGCAGTAAATGACGAGGACACAGGATTGCAGTCTCTTTACCTTTTTACTGAAGGCTTCGGCATCCACAATCCAGAGCACTGCTAACAGGGCTGGCTGAGACCGGCCGGTCCGAAGGCACATCCAGAGTTCCCTTTGCAGGTGGAAATCAGTAGCCTTCCTACTAGCGCCTGTGTGTTGTAGTACCTCCCTGCTGAGCACCACGGGATAGTCCTCACAACTGTCGTGTATGTTTCTGTTCTTTCTCTCCGTCCCCCAGATGGTTTGGATAGGACGCACCCGTATGACGGGGTAGGCCTGGAGTTATTTTATAGGGACCCTAGAGACGCCCCTCTCCCACAGTTGCCTCCGTTGTCTTCATTAGGTGTAAATGCAGCGCCCCAGAGTCCTGGTCGTTGCAGTACTGTGGCTCCGCCGCTAAGGGGGGCTATGGTACGTCTGATGGCACTGAAGGAGTTCATCTGACCAGGTATCACAGACACCAATACATTTAACAGTCTGGCCTCCAGGGGGAGCTAAGGGTACTATTCATTAGGGCACTCCTCACATTCTGGTAAAACTGGGGGTTAGGCAGGAAGTTAGAGAGAACGCTGACTGGGTTGGAACCAGGCAACACCTTGTGGCAGAGGGTGTTGTAGGGGAAGATTCGGTAGGGTCCCTGTCAGGGGTGGGATCCTGACAGAGCCTTGGCAAACAGAGAGAAAGCTACGGGACCGCGACTGCACTTCATAGCGGCGGTGCCCTAAGAAAGGACAAGAAGCGAGATTTATTGTGCTGAGTGAGAAACGAGATCAACGCAACAGGGAGAAAGACCAGTAGGAGTCGTGCTGTTAGACCGAGGCAACATCCTACTGAGGCGTAAATAACCGGTGGCCAGAACGCCGAGGAAGTACAGAGCTCTAAGCATTACTTCAAACCAACGGCAGGGCAGAGAGCTATAGGCTGGCTGTCTCACCTACATCACCTACGCAGACATAGGGGGCAACTTGTGGAGAGGGGCGACTCTAGGGTCCCGGAAGAGCTCCGAGCCTTCCCGTCATACGGGTGCGTCCTACCATAAGATCTGGGGGATGAGAAGAAGAAGAAGAACATCAGAATCGAGTTGTGAGGGAACACGAGAAACAGACACAACAGTTGTGGGGACTATCCCGTAAGCACAGCAGGGGAGGACCACAACACATAAGCGCTAGAAGGAAGGCACAGATTTCCACCTGCGAAGGGAACTCTGGAGGTGCCATCAGACTGGCCGGACTTGCACAGCCCGGCTAACCGTATTCCGGACTGAGGACCCAGAAGCCTTCAGTAAAGAGGTAAAGAGACTGCAACCTGGTTTCCTCGTTATTTACTGCACCGCACCACCACTACCATCCACATCTATTACTGTACGCCCCTCAGCAGGGTCACGGACCGGGTCTAGCCACCGTGACAACCCCAGAGCAGAGACTCAGAGGCCCGGTACCGGGTACCCCTCGGCCCTGCGGCAGTGGGGGCGCTACAACTTGGCTTCACGAACAGGATCTACTTAAGCCTGAAGAATCGGGTCATGTGTGCCTTGGAACTGTGATTTATTATACTTGGACTGTGATTTATTGCAAAGACTGTGCTGTGCCACTTGCCGCCAAAATCCGCCGCCATTACAGCGCTGAGGAAAGCGCAGGAGAAGAAGAGGGGCATGGAGTGGGCGTAGACGAGCTGGAGAGCGCGAAAGACAATGGCCGCCCAGTCTAAATATTTCTGTGTCCTGAGGACGTGTCCGTCAGCAGCTGAGGTCCGCCTCCTCATTCTCTTTGGAGGATGGAGACCATGGAGACGGGGCCGCCCACGAAAGAGACCGCGGGAAGAGGATACCAGAGAAAAAGCGAAGATGGCGACGCCGGGAGCACCGCGTGGGAATGACCTGACTCAGCGAGAGGCTGCACAACCCGACACAGCCCCGGACGCGCCATCGTTGCGGGAATTGACCCTGGCGGAGCTACCGATAGGCCGACCCCCATGGCCGATGTCCGAGGAGTGTGTGGCTGCAGCCGAGGCCCGGCAGATAGCCTGCCGCCTGGAAGCCGATGCCCGTGTGATCGCTCGGCTGGGCCAACGTACAGAGGTCCGCCTGTCTCCGGTGTCCCCCGCTTCTTTCATCCCGACCGCGGCGGAGTGTGAGCTGCGGGCACAGGGCCTGAGGATCCTGCCGGAGGCGGAGCACCTGCAGCGCCTGATGACAGCGTGGCGGAACAGACCCCAACCGACAGCCCAAGTCAATCTGAGGAGCGTTGAGGAGGTTGCACCGTCGCACTGGGGTGTAGTAATATCCTTTAACTCCCGGAAAGGAAGGGGAGTTATCCAGGAGATCGGGGAGCCACTGCAGGTCCGTGTGGATCGGGAAGAAGTGGAGCCCTGCGGGGGAAGGTACAATCCCGACCTGGAGCCTGGCGATGCCGTGACCTACACCCGGTGGAGGAGGGAAGCTGGCGAGACTGGCTGGATAGCTCGAGGCATCCAGCGGTGCGTCGCCCTCCAGGCTGCTGCCGGGACGCCGGAGGACGAGCCTTCTACAGGGAAGGTGCCGGAGCCCGTCCCCATGGAACCTCAGGAGGTCCGGGTCCACCGCGTGCCTCTGGGTCACGCTCGCCCACAAGCAAGGAGGGCATCCCGGAGAGGGATCCTGTCGCTGCTGGAGCCAGGACCGGCCCTTGCTACACCAAGGCGACCCGTTGGCCGGGTGAGGCCTGGAAGAAGACCACCCCCTGCACGGCCACCATCAGAGTAAGCAAAAATGCTTTAATGACTGTAAATAAGTTAATTGTTTTCATTGTTTTTCCCTACTACTTTGCTGCTAAAACCCGTCTAGGGTTATTCTTAAAGGGATCCCTTTGTTGACCCGGGATCCCTATTGCTTTTTGTTTGTTTTCTACGTGTGCACAAGTTATCCAGAACTGCTGAATCATGAACAATGCATGATACAAACTCCTTGTATATAGTTTGCACCTTCTTAAAGGTGCTCTCTACTGGTTTTACATAAAAGACGGACTCTTTGCAAAGATACGGTTCTTGGAACCTGCACTGGAGTCCTTGCTGCATACGGACTTGCAGCTTGAAAAGTTGCACTACCTCATAGAGACTTGGTTCCCTCTTAAAGGGGATGTTCACATCTTGCACTAATGAACAGTGTTGCCTTAAGATGGTTGAATAGCAATAATGTCTTGAAAAGAAAGTATTGATGATGTTGATATGTGAAAGTTAAATGTAACTAACTAGTTGATTGTAAGAAATGTTCAATAATGTTAATAGAAGAATGAGGACAGGAAGTGAACCCGTAGGGGTTAGTGGTGAGTCCTCTTAGGAGCCATATAGGGATGGCTCAGTGATCTTGAACTGAAAGAAAAATATGTTCTATACTGTGTATAGTAGTGGAAGGACAGTAGGCTCGGGTGGAAAGGAGCGGTCCTGTAACAGAAAGGAGAGGCAGCAGGCCTGGAGCGGTTAGGACAGGCGGTCCTGCAGACTTAAAGAAGGAGAATGCATAAAAGTTAATTAGCCTTATATGTGATATAAGAAGGTCTTTAGTGGATTTAGCGAGTACGTCCTTAAAGGCAAAGTTGGATTATTGTTCAGAATTTGCACTCAGTAGAATACCCGGTTGGGTAAGAAAAGTTATTTATAGTAAAGTTATTTAAAAGTGTTTAACCATGTTTGTAACGCTCAAGTGTCCTCACCTCCCATAAAGGGAAGCTCTGTTAAAAAGTTGACTTGTACTTGCATTTTCAAAATTGTATGTCTTTTTGCTGACATGTATTGTTGTTTTCTTCCCAGTCCAGGAGTACTGGATTTAACCGGGGGAAAGAGTGCAGCGCCCCAGAGTCCTGGTCGTTGCAGTACTGTGGCTCCGCCGCTAAGGGGGGCTATGGTACGTCTGATGGCACTGAAGGAGTTCATCTGACCAGGTATCACAGACACCAATACATTTCACAGTCTGGCCTCCAGGGGGAGCTAAGGGTACTATTCATTAGGCCACTCCTCACAGTCTGGTAAAACTGGGGGTTAGGCAGGAAGTTAGAGAGAACGCTGACTGGGTTGGAACCAGGCAACACCTTGTGGCAGAGGGTGTTGTAGGGGAAGATTCGGTAGGGTCCCTGTCAGGGGTGGGATCCTGACAGAGGCCTAGCAAACAGAGAGAAAGCTACGGGACCGCGCCTGCACTTCATAGCGGCGGTGCCCTAAGAAAGGACAAGAAGCGAGATTTATTGTGCTGAGTGAGAAACGAGATCAACGCAACAGGGAGAAAGACCAGTAGGAGTCGTGCTGTTAGATCGAGGCAACATCCTACTGAGGCGTAAATAACCGGTGGCCGGAACGCCGAGGAAGTACAGAGCTCTAAGCATTACTTCAAACCAACGGCAGGGCAGAGAGCTATAGGCTGGCTGTCTCACCTACATCACCTACGCAGACATAGGGGGCAACTTGTGGAGAGGGGCGACTCTAGGGTCCCGGAAGAGCTCCGAGCCTTCCCGTCATACAGGTGCGTCCTACCATAAGATCTGGGGGACGAGAAGAAGAAGAAGAACATCAGAATCGAGTTGTGAGGGAACACGAGAAACAGACACAACAGTTGTGGGGACTATCCCGTAAGCACAGCAGGGGAGGACCACAACACATAAGCGCTAGAAGGAAGGCACAGATTTCCACCTGCGAAGGGAACTCTGGAGGTGCCATCGGACCGGCCGGACTTGCGCAGCCCGGCTAACCGTATTCCGGACTGAGGACCCAGAAGCCTTCAGTAAAGAGGTAAAGAGACTGCAACCTGGTGTCCTCGTTATTTACTGCACCGCACCACCACTACCATCCACATCTATTACTGTACGCCCCTCAGCAGGGTCACGGACCGGGTCTAGCCACCGTGACAACCCCAGAGCAGAGACTCAGAGGCCCGGTACCGGGTACCCCTCGGCCCTGCGGCAGTGGGGGCGCTACATAAAGGTGAGGCAGCCAACCTAGAGTTAACTGCCCTGCCGTAGTTCAAAGTAATGCGTAGAGCCTATTACTCCCTCGGTGCTCCGGCCGCCGGCTACGCGCCTCAGAAGGATGTTGCCGATCTTGGGGCACGACTCCTCCTGGTTCTATCTCCTTTGTGCTGTGATCTCGTTTCTCACTTCTCCACAATATACTTCGCTTCGTTTCCTTTCTTAGGATGCGGCCGCAATGAGGTGCAGGCACGGCTCCGTAACGATCTGTCTCGTACTAGGCCACTGTCAGGATCCCACCCCTGACAGGGACCTCCCTGAATCTTCCCAAGCAACGCTCTCTCTCACTAGATGTTACCTGGGCAAAACCCAGTCAGCTTCTCTCTAACTTCCTATCCGACTCCCAGTTTTACCAGAGTGTGAGGAGTGGCCTAATACATAGAACCTTTTGCTCCCCCTGGTGGCCAGATTGTGAAGTGTAGTGTGTGACTGTGATACCTGGTCAGGTGAACTCCTTTAGTGCCATCAGACGTACCATCACTCCCCCTTGTGGAAGAGCGACAATACTGCAACGACCAGGACTCTGGGGCGCTGCATCTTCACTCCACGACACGGATAGCGCCACCGCTTTCTATAACTCCACCCTCACATCAGCCATAGACTCAGTCGCCCCTCTCATAAATGGCAAAGTGCGACAAATCAATAGGCATCCCTGGCATAGCAACCTCACCAAAAAACTCCGACAAGCATCCAGGGACGCGGAGCGGCGTTGGAAAAAAACACGCCTGCCAGACAACTACACCGCTTTCAAACAAGCTACACTTGCATTCAAACTAGCCCTCACTTCTGCTAAACAGACCTATTTCACTAACCTTGTATCTTCACTATCCTACAACCCAAAACAACTGTTCAGCACATTTAACTCTCTCCTCCGCCCCCCACTGCCACCTCCAACTCCTCTCATCTCTTCTGAGGACTTTGCCACCTACTTCAAAAACAAGATTGACCAAACAAGGCAAACCTTTACTGTTCCACCACCCCAACCACTCCATATACCAGACCTCTGCCCTTCCCCAATAACTTCCCTCTCCAACATCACTGAAGGAGAACTTACTCGCCTCCTTTCCAAATCACACCTCACCACCTGTGCACTTGATCCCATCCCTTCCCACCTGCTCCCCAACCTCACTAACACGCTCATTCCAGCCCTAACCCATCTCTTCAACCTATCGCTATCTTCTGGTACTTTCCCCTCTGCCTTCAAACATGCCACCATCACACCCATCCTCAAAAAAGCTAACCTTGACCCAACTGCTATGCCCAGCTATCGCCCCATATCACTGCTCCCGTTTGCTTCCAAACTCCTTGAGCAGCATGTCCATGGTCAACTTTCCTCCCACCTCTCATCTAACATCCTTGACAACCTTCAATCTGGCTTCCGCCCCCACCACTCCACCGAAACTGCTCTGACCAAAATTACTAATGACTTACTCACAGCCAAGGCTGTCATGATTCTCAATGGCGAGAGAACATAGCCCAGCATATATGAGAACTAGCTCTTGGAAGATGGAAACTATACTGACCATGAACTAAACCTGCCGCACAACTAGAAGTGGCCGGGTAGCATGCCTACGTTTTTTTATCCCTAGATGCCCAGCGCCAGCCGGAGAACTACCTAATCCTAGCAGAGGAAAAGACAGTCCTGGCTCACCTCTAGAGAAATTTTCCCAAAAGGCAGACAGAGGCCCCCACATATATTGGCGGTGATTTTAGATGAAATGACAAACGTAGTATGAAAATAGGTTTAGCAAAATCGAGGTCCGCTTACTAGATAGCATGAAGACAGAAAGGGCACTTTCATGGTCAGCAGAAAACCCTATCAAAACACCATCCAGAAATTACTTTAAGACTCTAGCATTAACTCATAACACCAGAGTGGCAATTTCCGCTCACAAGAGCTTTCCAGACACAGTAACGAAACAGCAGCTGTGAACAGGAACAAAATGCAAAAACACACAAGGACAAAAGTCCAACTTAGCTGGGAGTTGTCTAGTAGCAGGAACATGCACAGAAAGGCTACTGATTACATTGTTGACTGGCATGAAACTGACAGAGGAGCAAGGTTATATAGCGACTCCCACATCCTGATAGGAGCAGGTGAACAGAGGGGATGATGCACACAAGTTAAATTCCACAAGTGGCCACCGGGGGAGCCCAGAATCCAATTTCACAACAGTACCCCCCCCTCAAGGAGGGGGCACCGAACCCTCACCAGAACCACCAGGGCGATCAGGATGAGCCCTATGAAAGGCACGGACAAGATCGGAGGCATGAACATCAGAGGCAGTGACCCAAGAATTATCCTCCTGACCGTATCCCTTCCATTTGACCAGATACTGGAGTTTCCGTCTGGAAACACGAGAGTCCAAGATCTTTTCCACAACGTACTCCAACTCACCCTCAACCAACACCGGAGCAGGAGGCTCAACGGAAGGCACAGCTGATACCTCATACCTGCGCAACAATGACCGATGAAAAACATTATGAATCGAAAAGGATGCAGGGAGGTCCAAACGGAAGGACACAGGGTTAAGAATCTCCAATATCTTGTACGGGCCGATGAACCGAGGCTTAAACTTAGGAGAAGAAACCCTCATAGGGACAAAACGAGAAGACAACCACACCAAGTCCCCAACACAAAGCCGAGGACCAACACGACGACGGCGGTTGGCAAAAAGCTGAGTCTTCTCCTGGGACAACTTCAAATTGTCCACCACCTGCCCCCAAATCTGATGCAACCTCTCCACCACAGCATCCACTCCAGGACAATCCGAAGATTCCACTTGACCGGAGGAAAATCGAGGATGAAACCCCGAATTACAGAAAAACGGGGACACCAAGGTGGCAGAGCTGGCCCGATTATTGAGGGCGAACTCCGCCAAAGGCAAAAAAGCAACCCAATCATCCTGATCCGCAGACACAAAACACCTCAAATATGTCTCCAAGGTCTGATTAGTCCGCTCGGTCTGGCCATTAGTCTGAGGATGGAAAGCAGACGAAAAAGACAAATCTATGCCCATCCTAGCACAGAATGCCCGCCAAAATCTAGACACGAATTGGGTCCCTCTGTCAGAAACGATATTCTCCGGAATACCATGCAAACGAACAACATTTTGAAAAAACAGAGGAACCAACTCGGAAGAAGAAGGCAACTTAGGCAAGGGAACCAGATGGACCATCTTAGAGAAACGGTCACACACCACCCAGATGACAGACATCTTCTGAGAAACAGGCAGATCCGAAATAAAATCCATCGAGATGTGCGTCCAAGGCCTCTTCGGGATAGGCAAGGGTAACAACAATCCACTAGCCCGAGAACAACAAGGCTTGGCCCGAGCACAAACGTCACAAGACTGCACAAAGCCTCGCACATCTCGTGACAGGGAAGGCCACCAGAAGGACCTTGCCACCAAATCCCTGGTACCAAAGATTCCAGGATGACCTGCCAACGCAGAAGAATGAACCTCAGAGATGACTCTACTGGTCCAATCATCAGGAACAAACAGTCTACCAGGTGGGCAACGATCAGGTCTATCCGCCTGAAACTAGTGCAAGGCCCGCCGCAGGTCTGGAGAAACGGCAGACAATATCACTCCATCTTTAAGGATACCTGTGGGCTCAGAATTAACAGGGGAGTCAGGCTCAAAACTCCTAGAAAGGGCATCCGCCTTAACATTCTTAGAACCCGGTAGGTAAGACACCACAAAATTAAACCGTGAGAAAAACAATGACCAGCGCGCTTGTCTAGGATTCAGGCGCCTGGCAGACTCAAGGTAAATTAAATTTTTGTGGTCAGTCAATACCACCACCTGATGTCTGGCCCCCTCAAGCCAGTGACGCCACTCCTCAAAAGCCCACTTCATGGCCAAAAGCTCCCGATTCCCAACATCATAATTCCGCTCGGCGGGCGAAAATTTACGGGAAAAAAAAGCACAAGGTCTCATCACGGAGCAGTCGGAACTTCTCTGCGACAACACCGCCCCAGCTCCGATTTCAGAAGCGTCGACCTCAACCTGAAAAGGAAGAGCAACATCAGGCTGACGCAACACTGGGGCGGAAGAAAAGCGGCGCTTGAGCTCCCGAAAGGCCTCCACAGCATCAGGGGACCAATCAGCAACATCAGCACCCTTCTTAGTCAAATCAGTCAATGGTTTTACAACATCAGAAAAACCAGCAATAAATCGACGATAAAAGTTAGCAAAGCCCAAAAATTTCTGAAGACTCTTAAGAGAAGAGGGTTGCGTCCAATCACCAATAGCCTGAACGTTGACAGGATCCATCTCGATGGAAGAGGGGGAAAAAATGTATCCCAAGAAGGAAATCTTCTGAACCCCAAAAACACACTTAGAACCCTTCACACACAAGGAATTAGACCGCAAAACCTGAAAAACCCTCCTGACCTGCTGGACATGAGAGTCCCAGTCATCCGAAAAAATCAGAATATCATCCAGATACACAATCATAAATTTATCCAAATAATCGCGGAAAATGTCATGCATAAAGGACTGGAAGACTGAAGGGGCATTTGAAAGACCAAAAGGCATCACCAAATACTCAAAATGGCCCTCGGGCGTATTAAATGCGGTTTTCCACTCATCCCCCTGCTTGATTCGCACCAAATTATACGCCCCACGGAGATCAATCTTAGAGAACCACTTGGCCCCCTTTATACGAGCAAACAAATCAGTAAGCAGTGGTAACGGATATTGATATTTAACCGTGATTTTATTCAAAAGTCGATAATCAATACACGGCCTCAAAGAGCCGTCTTTCTTAGACACAAAGAAAAAACCGGCTCCTAAGGGAGATGACGAAGGACGAATATGTCCCTTTTCCAAGGACTCCTTTATATATTCTCGCATAGCAGCGTGTTCAGGCACAGACAGATTAAATAAACGACCCTTAGGGTATTTACTACCCGGGATCAAGTCTATGGCACAATCGCACTCCCGGTGCGGAGGTAGTGAACCAACCTTGGGTTCTTCAAAAACGTCACGAAAGTCAGACAAGAATTCAGGAATCTCAGAGGGAATAGATGATGAAATGGAAACCAAAGGTACGTCCCCATGAGTTCCTTTACATCCCCAGCTTAACACAGACATAGCTCTCCAGTCGAGGACTGGGTTATGAGATTGCAGCCATGGCAATCCCAGCACCAAAACATCATGTAGATTATACAGCACCAGAAAGCGAATAACCTCCTGGTGATCCGGATTAACACGCATAGTCACTTGTGTCCAGTATTGTGGTTTATTACTAGCCAATGGGGTGGAGTCAATCCCTTTCAGAGGTATCGGAGCCTCCAATGGCTCCAAATCATACCCACAGCGTTTGGCAAAGGACCAATCCATAAGACTCAAAGCAGCGCCAGAGTCGACATAGGCGTCCGCGGTAATAGATGACAAAGAACAAATCAGGGTCACAGATAGAATAAACTTAGACTGTAAAGTGCTAATTGAAACAGACTTGTCAGGCTTCTTAGTACGCTTAAAGCATGCTGATATAACATGAGTTGAATCACCACAATAGAAGCACAACCCATTTTTTCGTCTAAAATTCTGCCGCTCGCTTCTGGACAGAATTCTATCACATTGCATATTTTCTGGCGTTTTCTCAGTAGACACCGCCAAATGGTGCACAGGTTTGCGCTCCCGCAGACGCCTATCGATCTGAATAGCCATCGTCATGGACTCATTCAGACTCGCAGGCACAGGGAACCCCACCATAACATCCTTAATGGCATCAGAGAGACCTTCTCTGAAAATCGCCGCCAGGGCGCACTCATTCCACTGAGTAAGCACAGACCATTTGCGGAATTTTTGGCAGTATATTTCAGCTTCATCTTGCCCCTGAGACAAGGACATCAAGGCCTTTTCCGCCTGAAGCTCTAAATGAGGTTCCTCATAAAGCAACCCCAAGGCCAGAAAAAACGCATCCACATTGAGCAACGCAGGATCCCCTGGTGCCAATGCAAAAGCCCAGTCTTGAGGGTCGCCCCGGAGCAAGGAAATTACAATCCTGACCTGCTGTGCAGGGTCTCCGGCAGAGCGAGACTTCAGGGACAAAAACAATTTGCAATTATTTTTAAAATTTTGAAAGTGAGATCTATTCCCCGAGAAGAATTCAGGCAAAGGAATTCTAGGCTCAGACATAGGTGCATGAACAACAAAATCTTGCAAATTTTGTACCTTTGTGGCGAGATTATTCAAACCTGTAGCTACACTCTGAAGATCCATTTGAAACAGGTGAACACAGAGCCATTCAAGGATTAGAAGGAGAGGAAGAGAGGAAGGCTGCAGTATAGGCAGACTAGCAAGTGATTCAATTAAGAGCACACTCAGAACTAGAGGGAAAAAAAAAAAAAAAAAAATTGTAGCAGACTTCTTTTTTCTCTCCTTTCTCAGCCAGTAATTTAACCCTTTTTTTGGGCCGGTCAAACTGTCATGATTCTCAATGGCGAGAGAACATAGCCCAGCATATATGAGAACTAGCTCTTGGAAGATGGAAACTATACTGACCATGAACTAAACCTGCCGCACAACTAGAAGTGGCCGGGTAGCATGCCTACGTTTTTTTATCCCTAGATGCCCAGCGCCAGCCGGAGAACTACCTAATCCTAGCAGAGGAAAAGACAGTCCTGGCTCACCTCTAGAGAAATTTTCCCAAAAGGCAGACAGAGGCCCCCACATATATTGGCGGTGATTTTAGATGAAATGACAAACGTAGTATGAAAATAGGTTTAGCAAAATCGAGGTCCGCTTACTAGATAGCATGAAGACAGAAAGGGCACTTTCATGGTCAGCAGAAAACCCTATCAAAACACCATCCAGAAATTACTTTAAGACTCTAGCATTAACTCATAACACCAGAGTGGCAATTTCCGCTCACAAGAGCTTTCCAGACACAGTAACGAAACAGCAGCTGTGAACAGGAACAAAATGCAAAAACACACAAGGACAAAAGTCCAACTTAGCTGGGAGTTGTCTAGTAGCAGGAACATGCACAGAAAGGCTACTGATTACATTGTTGACCGGCATGAAACTGACAGAGGAGCAAGGTTATATAGCGACTCCCACATCCTGATAGGAGCAGGTGAACAGAGGGGATGATGCACACAAGTTAAATTCCACAAGTGGCCACCGGGGGAGCCCAGAATCCAATTTCACAACACAAGGCTAACAGACAGTTCTCCATCCTCCTCCTTCTCGACCTGTCCTCTGCTTTTGACACAGTCGACCACTGCCTACTGCTACAGATTCTTTCTTCCCTCGGCATCAAAGGCCTTGCCCTGTCCCGGATTGCCTCATACCTTTCCGACCGCACATTTGGCGGTTCCCACTCCCACACTACCTCCTCACCCCGCCCCCTCTCTGTTGGAGTCCCTCAAGGCTCTGTCCTAGGGCCCCTACTTTTTTCCATCTATACCCTTGGCCTTGGACAGCTCATAAAGTCCCATGGCTTCCAGTACCACCTATATGCGGATGACACTCAGATCTACCTCTCTGGCTCAGATGTCACCTCTCCTCTGTCCAGAATCCCGGAGTGTCTGTCAGACATATCTTCCTTCTTCAAACTCAATGTAGACAAAATTGAACTCATCGTCTTTCCCCCATCTCGCGTATCCTCCCTGCCTGATCTATCTATTATGGTAAACGGCATCACGCTCTCTCCCGCACCTGAAATCCGATGCCTCGGGGTAACTCTCGATTCTATCCTGTCCTTCAAACCGCACGTCCAAACTCTTGCCACCTCCTGTCACCTCCAACTCAAAAATATTGCCAGAATCCGTCCCTTCCTCAGCCCACAATCTACTAAAACTCTTGTGCATGCCCTCATCATCTCCCGCCTCGATTACTGCAACACCCTCCTCTGTGGCCTCCCCGCTAACTCTCTTGCACCGCTCCAGTCTGTCCTCAACTCTGCTGCTCGGCTAATCCACCTCTCTCCTCGCTACTCCCCTGCTTCACCCCTCTGCAAATCCCTCCACTGGCTCCCAATTCCCCAACGAATCCAGTTCAAACTAATAACACTGATCTACAAAGCCATCCACAACCTGTCCCCTCCCTATATCTCTAAACTAATCTCCCACTATCTTCCCTCATGTAATCTTTGATCCTCCCAAGATCTCCTACTCTCCTCCACACTTATTCGTTCCTCACACTACCGCCTCCAAGATTTCTCCCGAATATTCCCCATCCTCTGGAATTCCGGAATTCCACGCCTCAACACGTCCGATTATTCACCACCCTCGGATCCTTCAGACGGAACCTGAAAACCCATCTCTTCAGGAAAGCCTACAGCCTGCAATAACCATTCTGCCACTTCACCAACCACCCGAGCTGCCGCCTCACCACCAACCACCCGAGCTGCCGCCACGTCACCAACCACCCAAGCTGCCGCCACGTCACCAACCACCTGAGCCGCTGCCACGTCACCAATCACCCGAGCTGCTGCCATGTCACCAACCACCCGAGCTGCCGCCACGTCACCAACCACCCGAGCTGCCGCCACGTCACCAACCACCCGAGCTGCTGCCACGTCACCAACCACCCAAGCTGCTGCGTCGCCACCGCCAGAGCTGCCACCCCACCAACCACTCAAGCTGCTGCCTCACCAATGACCTGAGCTGCTGCCTCACCACCACCAGTGCTGCAGCACACCGACCTCCTGTCTCTTCCCCATTATCCCGGAGAATGTAAGTCCGCAAGGACAGGGTCCTCTCCCCTCTGTACCAGTCTGTCACTGTAAATTTGTTTACTGTTAACGATATCTATAACCCTGTATGTAACCCCTTCTCATGTACAGCACCATGGAATTAATGGTGCTATATAAATAAATAATAATAATAATAGATAAAGTGATCCGAAGTACCTCTGGAGTACAAACTGTTGGATACTCTTCAGACATAGAGAATCTTCTTATTTGATTGGAGAGATCCTTTAATAAACTCCAAGAATAAGAAAAGTATCATGTTGTAGGACAGACATCAACAAATATGATTGACTGTATAATACTAGAATAAATCATCATGTCTGCCAGAGCACAAGCACATCCTGCAAATGCTGATTTATGGAGGATGTGCAGCTCATGCTACGGCCAAGAACAGATTATCCTTCTAGGTCTGATCCTCAATGCAAAGTGGATATCAAAGGCCTTGGAATGGGCAGTCAGTCCCTGGCAGAGTCTATGGCTGGTAGGAATGTCTCCTGTGATGTAATCATCGGTTTTGATGAGGCCGTTTCGTGCCAATTTCTCTGAATTATGCCGAAACTGCAATAGAAAAGTTGTGAAAGCAAAAAAACAAACCAGAGGCAAAACAAAATGAGAAAAATATTCACAGCATCCCAAAAAAGTGTGTCCGGTAACGATATTCAGCAATGGGCATGGGGTGGAAACTCATTATGCTTTGTGCTGTACAGATGAGAAAATCTAGATTTCTGCACTGCATGTTTTGTCCAGCAGGTGGAGCTTTGGAGTATTACACTAGGTGTGTGTGAATGAAAGAGCACTCCGAGTGGTCAGGCTGGGTATTACAAGTAAAAACTTTTAATGCTTCAGTACTTCAACCCAATCTGTAATATTGGGAAATGAAAGTCATTTGGGTCAATCAAGCTTTTCTGATTATTTTTTTTCCTGTCTTTAACAGAAACCAGACCATTATTACATTCGAGTATTACATTACATTAGTCTCCAACCTCAATAGCAGGAGAGCTACATGTTGGGTCACTGCATTAGAGTATAGTTCTAAAACAATAAATTAAGCAAATTTTAAGTCCAGCATTTTCTTCATTTAAGTGTCCATTTATGAGAGATGGGAGACCCAGTTGGCACGTAGGGCACTAAGTTGTCACAATCAGATTATATATATTAATAGTACTCATGAAAATAAGAAGATTTTGAATATATCTTTTCACAGAACTTCATTTCTTTCTCCTCCTGCACTGATCATTTATTCACTTGAGTGAGTACATACTTTCCTATTACTGAGAAAGGAAATGACAGTTGGTGCTCAGAAAGTTCTATGGAACTAACAGCTGAATGTCTGAGTCTTCTACTAGCTCCTCCCCCTCTATAGAATTTTCAAGCACCAACTGTCATCTCCTATCTCAGTAATGGAAATATCTGTCTTCACTAAATATTAATTTTACAGATGTTAACCCTGAATGAGAGTGAAAGCTCAGTACAGGAGGAGAAAGAAGCCAGTTTCTCTGATAAGATATATTACAAATTTGCTTATTTCCAAATTGATTTATGAAATAAAAATATAAACAAAGTTCCTCTTTAAATAATCTACTTTATGTTTATGCTTAAAAAAATCTCCTTTCCCCTCTTTATTTTCTGTTCTTCCATTCTCTGTTCCCTCATTTTCACTTCAAGTGTTCTAATCGTAGAATGATGTTCGGTCAAAACCACTTTTATAGCTTCCTGAGGTTTGACCCACGTACACCATGGGCATGGATATTTCAATAAATAAATAACATTCTTGCTTTTACAAGTAAAGAATCCCCAAATGGGCTTTTTAATTACCAATCATGGATGGAGTACATGATCGCCTCTCACAATCGCAGAGAATTTTGACACTTGAGACTTGGATAAATTCCACGCTTCTGTGAACGTGAGGAACATCTGCTCCGAGACTTTGGTCTTGTCAAATCAGCTGTAATAATTTGATTAGTGTCTTCTATTTATGATAAAATCAATTTAGTTTGTTTATCAGAAATGGAGCCACTAATTAGAGGACCTGTTCCCTGTATATAAGTCTAATTCTATCTTCTAACTGGGTCTGACAAATAATCCTATAGAGAAGAGTTGAAGACCATGTACACTTGACCAACAAGTCTAGATTTATATACAAGTAACAGAGGGACATATCTCAGGAATGGAGAGGAGCACGAATGAAGTAAAAATGACGCCAGATTTGCAAAATAGCGACATTTACACCAGGTAAACAAAAATTGCTTATTTTTGACAGGCAACAGGTCCTCTTGGAGCATGGGGCTGAGAGAGGTTTTTGGTCTTCATAAAGTTACTTTGGCAACTGTATCTCAAAATATTCACTCCCACCTCACTCAAACTTTGGGCAGAAGCAGTAGACAAAATAAAGAGACCATAACTTTTTTGGGACAGTATAGAAGATGATGTTGCCTAAACCAATCAATCTGCAACTGCTCCAGAACTTCCTTAAGATGATCTCCTAATTCAGATTTGAAGAGCTGAAATAATGACTGGCAAAAGGACTACTTTTTGCCAATGTCACAGTCAACGTTACAGTCCTGGAACACAGAGTTCCAAGTAAAGGACTTTGTATAATCCGTATGTTCCCGCATTGAGGCTTCTGGATGTAGAACTGTTACCATAACTCGAGCCTAGTTCAGAAAGGAAGAGAAGATCTCTATTAAATTGGTGCTTCAACATGAAGGAAGAAGACTATGTCATCAAATATAAAAACAAGGTCATTGGCCGGTGCTAAAAAAAAAAAAAAGAAAAAACAAGACATTACATTAGGAAATTGATGTATTTTTTAAAGCTTCCACTGCTTACATTATAGACTTGTCAAATATGAATATGGTTCCTCTAAAGTTGGTTCTAATTACTGCTAATTTTAGGGACAGTAAGTCACTGGTGATGGACCATGAGCCTGAGCTTTAATGTTAAGCTAATGGAGCAAGTGCATCAGCAATTTTATCGTCTGGAGATGGGACTGCTGGGTCTGTTGAGTCTGTTTTAGAGACTCATTACTGGACAAGAATTAAGAACGTACCTAATACAATCAGTTCCAGCACAACTTGAAGACCCTTCTTTCCCGTAAACTCTTTCGAATGCTTAAGCACATAGCTACAGAATTTCGATAAAATAATGTTCAGAACTTTCAGTTGTGTTTAAGTTTGGGTAAAATTGCTAATTAGAGATGAGTGCATCTTTTGACACATGAATTCGGCTGCTTTGTAACATTTTTCCAAACAATTCAATTGGTGATTAATTAGATCGCAGCAAATCACAAGTATTCCAAATGAGAGATGTGTAACACTCTGAGGTCTCAAGAGTGTTATATGTGTATCACTCTGTAGTCCCATTTCAATTCTTTCTTCCTCTCACTATCCAGATTCACCACAGAATGGCTGCTGCATTCCCTGCCTCGACTTTTATACAGGTTGTAATAGCCCCTCTTGATTGACTGTGATTTACCATGTCATGTAATAAGCAATATTGAGGGAAGTTTGTGAGTCTTCTCTGGCTGATATAATCTTGCACAATATGTGAAGTGGTATTTGTTGTTTCTGCTGTAACGACTGAATTACAAATTGTTTGATTCCCCTCAAATCAATTTGTTCATCTCTGGTGCTTCAAATTTTTTAATGATGGGATGGACAGAGAAAAATATGATGTCTTCTTTTTAAGACATTCTATGGACTTGTTGGGAAAGATGTACTGTAACGCAGATCAATTGATCATCTAGTTAGAAATTCAGCTTTTCCAAATGTCTGGATTTGTTTTCATGTTTTCATGGTATTTGGCTCTTATAAAGCTTTGTTGGAAATTAACTCAACCTCATAATCTGTACTAATTCTTGAAAAACCTTCTGTTACTTCAGGAGGGCATTATGAACCTTCTGATGTTCCATTACTGTTAGTGGGTTCCTATTGAAGGAGAATGAAATCATCTTGGGTTATACATCCTCTTCCATGCCTAAAATGGTGTTACATCATCAAAACTATCTGATCATTTACCTATTTTAGGTACAAACTTGGTTTCCATAGTAAATATTCCAAATCCTTCCTTAGGAAGCATCATATGAACCATCTATACAATTTTTTGACACAATAATTTGACACCGGACACAACTAAATTTGCCATCTAGTCTTTGGTAACCGATGGTGGAAACAGTCAAGATTGAAACATGTATGGTAAAGTTAGTTGAGACAGATGCAAAATTTATGATTTCTAGTTTGAAGGAACTTTCATAAACCCCAATAGTGCATTGATTCCATTTTTATAAACCAGGTTGATTGCATGTAATAAATGTATATCGCCATTGTTGCATGTGACAATTCTAGATAGTAGTGGGAAGCTGGATGTCAGTCCCATGGGTATTGCCTTTGAAAATCAAGCAAAGCTCATTTTGGGGTTCAGCATAGTTTTGTACTGGTAAACTGGTTTGAATGGTCCTCAGGATTCCCTGGTTGTAACATTTGATCTCTATGAACTGCAGGGAGATTTGCTACTTGCAGTTCTCATTAAGCAGTTGTCAGCTGGATGCAAGAATGATAAGACCCAGGAATGAAGAAGGACTGCAGCATGGTCACAGACATGGGGTGTTGCTACAGGGCAATATTTAGACATAGGAGATACCTACAAAATCCAGGATCAGATTTCTGACTGAACCGGGAGCCAAATTCCAATTTGAAGAGCAGCAAAATCAAGGGAATTGCATTGACATCAAAGAGATAGCCAAGAGCTGGAACCAGACACTCATTAGAAATGTTGTCAGAAGTTGGAACCAGGACCACGGCAGTAGGGTCACAGCCAGGAGCATGGACACCATAGACATGGCCATAAACTCAAGACACCAAAGGCACAACCATGATTTGAAAAACAGTCAATACTTAAGCCATAAAGTTGTCATCAGGAAAGCAGTCCAGGAGCCAAGCTTAGGGTGCCTTGGCAGAAATGTAGTAAGGAATTGAGACCAAATGCAAGGCATGGTAGAAATGTAGTCAGGAGTGGCCAGGGATGAGGACCAGCTAGCGTATCCAACAGGCAAGATTGGAACAAGGCAAGGAGAGCAGGAGCTAAGAACCAAGTAGCTAGATGTAGGGTCCGAGAAACAGAATCCACACTTAGAGAAACTTAACCATTGCCTTTCTACAAGAGCCCAGTGTGATCATTTGCAATGGAGACAGGAGAATAAAATCAGAAACAAATGCTGGTTCAAATAAGCCACCAGGATCAATTGGCATCCCACCTGTGAGCTAAGCATGCCAGCTGCCTAGCAATACAGAGAATCTACCAAGAATATGCACCGGGGAGCCTTGAGTAACAGTAAAACGTCACGTAAGATAATTATTCAAGGTGTTATGTTATGTTATCTTGTTGAGTTTCCTTTAGGATTCTTTTTTACCTTGGACCCATAGATATTGGTACATGAGGTCTACACACAAGGTTTGGAAGGCAGTCAAAGCCTTTTACATTGGTATATGAGCTATAATTTAGATTATATTGTATAATCTTTAAATTGCCTTCAATTAAAAAAATGCAGCTAATAAAATGATCATCATTACAAGGATCCAATATAGAAGACGGCCATTAATTATACGGAGATTACAAACTCGACGGCAGGACTGGAGTCCATTTAACACGATGAAGAACGACCCAGTTGATTTATATTCTTTCCAATACAAATAAAATGTTGCAAGTTTTTTTCTGTAATCCATAAATAGTAAAGGATACAATTGTTTTCCATGAAAGATCTATAGACATGTCGACATTAGATAACGTAAGTCATTACCATGAACAGTTTTGGTCTAAGCGTATAATTCTATAAAATATTACATTTCAATCTTGTAATCTGTGCCGGAGTCATTAAAAGGAACAACGCAAAATTGCTTCTAATGTAATCATAAATATAAATAGAGCATTCAGGGCCGAAATAATAGGACCGGCTTGGAGGTTCATATTTAAAGACGTTGGGTTCATAAAGATTGGCTACTGTCAACTAAGACGGATTAAACGTACATTTAGTGATGGCGGGATTATCAAGCACTGCCAAGCTGGAAGATAGAGATAGCTTTCAAATTGATAACAAAAATACCCTTAACTTCCAAGATTAATTCCCACGTGTGGAGATTTAAGAACCCCCAAAAGAGAATCAACCATGTAGGACTCCATAGCTGCCTATATGTCTCCAGCCTAAAACACTCAACTCAACTAACTGGGCAACTCGCCATCAGAAGATTAATCACAGCCAGAAACAAAGCTGTTTATTGCAAAGTATTATCTTCCCAGAATGCACTTCAGAAGACAAAAAACAGATTACGGTTTACGCTGTTACAGATTTTCCACTCAAGTAGATAGTAAATGGTTGGAACATTAGCATGCCACCGAAGGTCAACAGCTTAATGGGACCCCGGAGCAAGAGTTTTGGTGGATGTTGAGATCAATGATTTGTCCTAAGAGTTAATGAAACTTAATGCACTGATACCGGAGAAGCTATAAAGAGTAGTACCAGGTGGATTATGGAGAGAAAAGAATAAGGTCATCGTGCCAAGGTTCTCATTCTTTTAAGTGATAAAAAGTTAAAACTAGCTGGACTTGTCGAGACATCTCAAAGACATTTCAATGCCTTCGCATAGAAGATGTTGAGGCCATGATGGTGGACTAAGAAAGCCACTTAAGTAAAGTTGTGATATATTTTCACAAATTCTGGTCAAATTATGTTCACTGCATGGGTATCCAGTTAAAAATTGGTGGACATCACTAATGAAGTCTTGTTGAACATGATGGATGAGTGATGAGTAGAGTTGTTGCAAAGGACCTGGTTCCACTGCCATGTCAGTAATATTTGACCACCAGGCAGGAGATCCTGAGAACCACCTCTTAACTGATGGGATTCTTCTTTTGATTAGTCGGCCTGGTTGGGTGATGACATACATGTGACATTGCACCAGGTTACCTCATGAAAAAAGAGCCGTGCATACTGTCAAGTAAGCGGCGGTTCTCACACTTCCTGCCAGATGGGCATTGAACTGGTTCATGTGAATCGATTTGCATAATCTCTAATGATGAAATCTCATTGACATCTAATTGATTGTGACTTGATAACGAGTTGACCAAGTTATTTCTGTGAATTTGCATTCTCTGACCTTCCACATATCTCAATCCATTTTACGGTCTCCTGAAGAAAATCATGGTGGGATCATCTTATCCACTAATTTTGATCTGATCTGGATCAGGTCCTACCAGAACTTATTTACAACTCTTGACGATGTCACTGAGGACACTGAAAAATGGAAAAATGTCTTCAGATCTCAGCTCAGAAAAATTTGTCACACATTTGTCATGTAGCATTAGGAATGGGGATAAATGTCTGACCCGTGAGGGGCTCCAACAGTAGGAGACGCAATATCAATTAAACTCAAACCAATCACTAGAATTATAGAAGACCCACAGACATTGAATAAAGGGCTGGCCATATATGTGACTGATACCTTACTCAATATCCTCCTCAGTGCCTTGAAGAACAGATGGTCCCACAGCAATCGGACATTTATCACCTTTTTCTGGATAAGTGATAAATGTCCATTGGGCATCAAACCCTTTAGAAATGACCATCTCCCAAGACCATGTGGTCATCCAGATGATTTTCTTTCGGATGATGCAGAGGAAATGTAATCACAGATGGGAACCATTCAAAGAGATGGGTGGCCATGTAATTCTTGGTCATTATAAGTCCACTAGAGAGAAGCCACTGCTCGTTAAAAGCTCTTAAAGAAGGGGCTGAAGTTGGGATAACCCTTCACCCATAACCTCTATATACCATAATGATTATTATCCCATTAAGCAACAGTATCTGAAACTGTAGAAGATTCTTCTGTAACAGGACTGAAGCTGTCTTCGGCATCTACTACCTTGCTTTAATTGGGAGGAAGCTTGGGCAGATGATGAGAAGAGTCTTCTCGTAAATCCAGTTCTGCTTCATCAGTGTATTCATCCTTCTTTTTTTATGGGTACATTTGCAGAGATTCCCTCAGAATCGCCATAAAAATGCAGAAGCCGCTGATTTTTGTTGTCTACTCCTCCTCCAGAAGAAGATAGGGACACAAGAGCCAGCTGTAAATTATCTTCATTCCTAAGACAAATAAATGCAGCGTCAGGTATTATTAATCTCCAGGTTTTATGGGCTTGTTAATTGTGGTTATTCATATTCCACTTGGTGCACAGAGCAAGCTCATTAATACTTCATTCGCCTGCCACGTCGTATCAAAGTAATAAGCCGCCTTTAAAAAATATGCAAACTCCTTCTGTCTCCATCTTGGCCTCGCCTCAGAGTGTTTAGAACATATGTCCCCTGTTTCTTCAACTACCTACAGGAGCACTGATCTCGGGGATTAGCCATTTCAGCAAATGGAAAACAGACTGATGGGAACATATTGGCGTTTAAAGAGGATTTGATTTCAGCACGTATTACGATATACACTCCCTCCTCGTTGGAGAAGCGAGATTACGAGGACACTCAGTGCCTTCACTTTGCGAGAATGAGCTAAAGAATAAGAGGTATCACTGCAGGACAATAGGATATAAAGACTCGTCTATTCATTTGTATTACATGACGTGGTATATATTAGTTGCCCACTTTTTCGATTTTGGTCAGTTTTAGACTAGGAGTAGAATGGGAGCCAATCCAGGGAATTCTTGATAAACTAGAGGTCCGCCAAGTTGAGTTCAACTCAAGATCCATATTTAATTTGTGTTGATTCTCATTACGGAAAAAAATAGGAAAAACTGTACCAAAATATTATCGAAATGTTTAGTATGTGGTAGTTGACCTACCCTCTTGACCCACAATAAGACTCTCTACAAGAATTACGGTAACTTATTTGACACCGGGGTAGTGTGGTCAACATGTTGTCAGTGGTGTACCAACCATCAGAGCCAGACACAGACTTATTAGGGTCACTGTTGAACAACAAACAACAATATATAGGCCCTTTGCAGCCCAATAGCTCATCGTAGTGCACAATTCCACCTGCTTTGGATGTAGACGTGGCCCCCTTGCCTCTTGCACCAATGGTATGTTCACCCCTGCCAACCATGTCATGCTTATGGTGTGGAAAATAATGGGAAAGGGTTCTGCAATGGACAATTTTCTTAAACCTCAATTGACCTCAATGTCCAAAAAATGAACACACAGTTGAGATGTGCTCCAAGACATGAACTTCAGAAATGACTTACCGATCGTCAGTTGGGTTGCATTGTGCCGCCAGAGTTCTAGAAGTGGGGCCATGGTACAAAGCGGGGCTTTGAAGGTCAACTTTGGAGACATTTACCAGGGCCTCTTTCTTATTTGCAGACTACATATTAGACCTTAAATGAGAAGAATAAAGTTTTTGCACAATTATTACTCCCCGGTGAACACAACGCATCAGCCCAATCGGAGTGATAGGGTAAGTTGAGTTAATCTGATCTAAGATGTTCATGCGTGGATGTTTTACTCATCTGGACATACAACTAGTACACATTAAAGCACCAACCCAAGGAGGGCATATTTTTTATTTTGCTATGGATCCTTCCCCCTTTTTAAAGGGATTGTCCACTACTTGGGCAACCCCTTCTGAATCTGAATGTTTGACCCCCATTAAAATAATAGCACCTATACTCATCTCCGGTGTTGGCGCTGTTCCAGTGGTGTCAGAGCTTTCTTCCTTAGGGTTCATGTGAGGTTGTTATGACATGTGAGCCTTGCGCCCAATCAACGCTAGTGTCACTGTCCCGCTTTTGGACAAATAAGTAATCAAGAGGAGGCGAGCGGCCAGCCTCAGCCCTGACTTGATTACGCATGTGTCCAAAGGCGGAGACAGTGATCAAAACACTGATTGGGCACAGGGCTCACATGACATAAAAACCTCATGTGAACTCCGGGAATACGAGTACTGACACCACTGGAAAGGTGCCGGCATGGGAGGTGAGTATAGGTGCTTTTATTTTAATGTGGGGTCAAACATTGAGCTCCAGAAGGTGCTGTTCTAGTAGTGGAAACCCCCTTTAAATATTGCCCTGATGGGAATGTAGTGAGATAATCTAAAAGTCAAGGTCTTTATTGGAACATAGACACTCAGTTGTACAATGTTTCTTTAATAGATGCTCTTTGGCATGAAGTAACACTCTGTAGCTTGCAATTTCCATAGTAATTTGGACTCATGAGATGGAACGCATCTCTGCTTGCCCAAGACCATATCGAGCCAGGCACCAGTGAGTCCATGCCATGCCAAGAGGAGGCGATCCCTGCTCTATCACAGATGAATGCCTTCTACTAATTCATCCTCAGTAAGAGTCTTGAAGGTTGCGACTTCTTGAGGACTCGTTAATAATCTGTGGTTGCGCCGGGTTCGCTCTGGCGTTGGGGGAATTCAGAAGAACCAAAGTCGTTCATTAAACAAATATCTTAAGTGATTACCGAACATGTATAAACAGAGCGTAATCTCTGCATGCCAAATATGATTCTGCACAACAGAGGGCTGCACAGTGGGGTCCGGAGACTCCCAGCAGAGACACCAGCAGAGTATTTGCTCATTAAGTCACATCCACATTGAAGCCGCCTTCCCTAATTAACTGTAGAAGACAAGCATGCCTGATGTTATTTACTACACACAGTCCCGTCTCTGCAGCCTTTGACTCTCATATGATATCCAAGTCCCTGGGATGACATTGTTGAAGGCAGTGGCTTATGTTATTATGGGACCCCTTAGGAAAGCTTTAATTAACGCCTCTCTTGGCCTCCTCCATCATCGTCAACAAGTGATATAACTTGTATAGAAGGAGGTGTTGCAATCATTTATCAGGTATTATAATTGGTCAGCTCTGAGGCAGGTGCGTTGCTCTGGGGTGGAGATACAATAAATCTCAAAGGCAATGGTGTCTCTCTGGGGCAAGGGTGTGGTTTTGGTGGAGGGGTGTATCTTTGGGGAAATGGAATAGCTCTAGAGCAGTGTTATATCTCTGGGGCAAAGTTGTAGTTTTGGAGAAAGGGTGTCAATCTGGGACAGTACTGTAGTTCTAAAGCAGGAGGGAGCTCTGGGGAAGGCCTAAAGCTCTGGGGTGGGCTGTAGCTCTTTGAGAGGGGTGTAGCTCTAGGGCAGCAGTGTAGCTCTAGGGCAGTAGAGTAGCTATATGGCAGGGGTATACCGCTGTGGCAGGGGCGTTTCTAATGGTGTAGCTCTGAGGCAAGAGTGTTGCTGTGGGAAAGAGATGTAGCTTGGAGTAGGAGTTTAACTCTGAGGCAGGAGTGTAGCTTTGGGTTGAGAGTAGCTCTAGGGCAGGAGTGTAGCTTTGGGGTGAGAGTAGCTCTGGGGCAGGAGTGTAGCTCTGGGATGAGTGTAACTCTGGGGCAGGAGTGCAGCTTTGGGATGAGTGTAACTCTGGGGCAGGAGTGTAGCTTTGGGATGAGTGTAACTCTGGGGCAGGAGTGTAGCTTTGGGATGAGTGTAACTCTAGGGCAGGAGTGTAGCTTTGGGATGAGAGTAACTCTGGGGCAGGAGTGCAGCTTTGGGATGAGTGTAGCTCTGGGGCAGGAGTGCAGCTTTGAGATGAGTGTAACGCTGTGGAAGGAATGTAGCTTTGGGGTGAGTATAGCTCTGGGGCAGGAGTGTAGCTTTGGGGTGAGTGTAGCTCTGGGGCAGGAGTGTAGCTTTGGGATGAGAGTAGCTCTGGAGCAGGAGTGTAGCTTTGGGGTGAGTGTAGCTCTGGGGCAGGAGTGTAGCTTTGGGATGAGAGTAGCTCTGGAGCAGGAGTGTAGCTTTGGGGTGAGTGTAGCTCTGGGGCAGGAGTGTAGCTTTGGGATGAGAGTATGTTATGGTTCTCAATGGCAAGAGAACATAGCCCAGCAAACATACGAACTAGCTCTTGGAAGGATGGAAACTAAACTGACCATGAACTAAACCTGCCGCACAACTAACAGTAGCCGGGTAGCGTAGCCTGCGTTTTATCCCTAGACGCCCAGCGCCGGCCGGAGGACTAACTAATCCTGGCAGAGGAAAATATAGTCCTGGCTCACCTCTAGAGAAATTTCCCCGAAAGGCAGACAGAGGCCCCCACAAATACTGGCGGTGATTTTAGATGAAATGACAAACGTAGTATGACAATAGGTTTAGCAAAATTGAGGTCCGCTTACTAGATAGCAGGAAGACAGAAAGGGCACTTTCATGGTCAGCTGAAAACCCTATCAAAATACCATCCTGAAATTACTTTAAGACTCTAGTATTAACTCATAACATCAGAGTGGCAATTTCAGATCACAAGAGCTTTCCAGACACAGAAACGAAACTACAGCTGTGAACTGGAACAAAATGCAAAAACAAACAAGGACTAAGTCCAACTTAGCTGGGAGTTGTCTAGCAGCAGGAACATGCACAGAAAGGCTTCTGATTACAATGTTGACCGGCATGGAAGTGACAGAGGAGCAAGGCTAAATAGCGACTCCCACATCCTGATGGAAACAGGTGAACAGAGAGGATGATGCACACCAGTTCAATTCCACCAGTGGCCACCGGGGGAGCCCAAAATCCAATTTCACAACAGTACCCCCCCCTCAAGGAGGGGGCACCGAACCCTCACCAGAACCACCAGGGCGATCAGGATGAGCCCTATGAAAGGCACGGACCAAATCGGAGGCATGAACATCAGAGGCAGTCACCCAAGAATTATCCTCCTGACCGTATCCCTTCCATTTGACCAGATACTGGAGTTTCCGTCTGGAAACACGGGAGTCCAAGATTTTTTCCACAACGTACTCCAACTCGCCCTCAACCAACACCGGAGCAGGAGGCTCAACGGAAGGCACAACCGGTACCTCATACCTGCGCAATAATGACCGATGAAAAACATTATGAATAGAAAAAGATGCAGGGAGGTCCAAACGGAAGGACACAGGGTTAAGAATCTCCAATATCTTGTACGGGCCGATGAACCGAGGCTTAAACTTGGGAGAAGAAACCCTCATAGGGACAAAACGAGAAGACAACCACACCAAGTCCCCAACACAAAGCCGAGGACCAACCCGACGCCGGCGGTTGGCAAAAAGCTGAGTCTTCTCCTGGGACAACTTCAAATTGTCCACTACCTGCCCCCAAATCTGATGCAACCTCTCCACCACAGCATCCACTCCAGGACAATCCGAAGATTCCACCTGACCAGAAGAAAATCGAGGATGAAACCCCGAATTACAGAAAAAGGGAGACACCAAGGTGGCAGAACTGGCCCGATTATTGAGGGCAAACTCCGCTAAAGGCAAAAAAGCAACCCAATCATCCTGATCTGCAGACACAAAACACCTCAAATATGTCTCCAAGGTCTGATTCGTCCGCTCGGTCTGGCCATTAGTCTGAGGATGGAAAGCAGACGAGAAAGACAAATCTATGCCCATCCTAGCACAGAATGCTCGCCAAAATCTAGACACGAATTGGGTACCTCTGTCAGAAACGATATTCTCCGGAATACCATGCAAACGGACCACATTTTGAAAAAACAGAGGAACCAACTCGGAAGAAGAAGGCAACTTAGGCAGGGGAACCAAATGGACCATCTTAGAGAAACGATCACACACCACCCAGATGACAGACATCTTCTGAGAAACAGGAAGATCCGAAATAAAATCCATCGAGATGTGCGTCCAGGGCCTCTTTGGGATAGGCAAGGGCAACAACAATCCACTAGCCCGAGAACAACAAGGCTTGGCCCGAGCACAAACGTCACAAGACTGCACGAAGCCTCGCACATCTCGAGACAGGGAAGGCCACCAGAAGGACCTTGCCACCAAATCCCTGGTACCAAAGATTCCAGGATGACCTGCCAACGCAGAAGAATGAACCTCAGAAATGACTTTACTGGTCCAATCATCAGGAACAAACAGTCTACCAGGCGGGCAACGATCAGGTCTATCCGCCTGAAACTCCTGCAAAGCCCGTCGCAGGTCTGGGGAAACAGCAGATAATATCACCCCATCCTTAAGGATACCTGTAGGTTCAGAATTACCAGGGGAGTCAGGCTCAAAACTCCTAGAAAGGGCATCCGCCTTAACATTCTTAGAACCCGGCAGGTAGGACACCACAAAATTAAACCGAGAGAAAAACAACGACCAGCGCGCCTGTCTAGGATTCAGGCGTCTGGCAGACTCAAGATAAATTAGATTTTTGTGGTCAGTCAATACCACCACCTGATGTCTAGCCCCCTCAAGCCAATGACGCCACTCCTCAAAAGCCCACTTCATGGCCAAAAGCTCCCGATTCCCAACATCATAATTCCACTCGGCGGGCGAAAATTTACGCGAGAAAAAAGCACAAGGTCTCATCACGGAGCAATCGGAACTTCTCTGCGACAAAACCGCCCCAGCTCCGATTTCAGAAGCGTCGACCTCAACCTGAAAAGGAAGAGCAACATCAGGCTGACGCAACACAGGGGCGGAAGAAAAGCGGCGCTTAAGCTCCCGAAAGGCCTCCACAGCAGCAGGGGACCAATCAGCAACATCAGCACCCTTCTTAGTCAAATCAGTCAATGGTTTAACAACATCAGAAAAACCAGCAATAAATCGACGATAAAAGTTAGCAAAGCCCAAAAATTTCTGAAGACTCTTAAGAGAAGAGGGTTGCGTCCAATCACAAATAGCCTGAACCTTGACAGGATCCATCTCGATGGAAGAGGGGGAAAAAATATATCCCAAAAAGGAAATCTTTTGAACCCCAAAAATGCACTTAGAACCCTTCACACACAAGGAATTAGACCGCAAAACCTGAAAAACCCTCCTGACCTGCTGGACATGAGAGTCCCAGTCATCCGAAAAAATCAAAATATCATCCAGATACACAATCATAAATTTATCCAAATAATCACGGAAAATGTCATGCATAAAGGACTGAAAGACTGAAGGGGCATTTGAAAGACCAAAAGGCATCACCAAATACTCAAAGTGGCCCTCGGGCGTATTAAATGCGGTTTTCCACTCATCCCCCTGCTTAATTCGCACCAAATTATACGCCCCACGAAGATCTATCTTAGAGAACCACTTGGCCCCCTTTATGCGAGCAAACAAATCAGTCAGCAGTGGCAACGGATATTGATATTTAACCGTGATTTTATTCAAAAGCTGATAATCAATGCACGGCCTCAAAGAGCCATCTTTCTTAGCCACAAAGAAAAAACCGGCTCCTAAGGGAGATGACGAAGGACGAATATGTCCCTTTTCCAAAGACTCCTTTATATATTCTCGCATAGCAGCATGTTCAGGCACAGACAGATTAAATAAACGACCCTTAGGGTATTTACTACCCGGAATCAAATCTATGGCACAATCGCACTCCCGGTGCGGAGGTAATGAACCAAGCTTAGGTTCTTCAAAAACGTCACGATATTCAGTCAAGAATTCAGGAATCTCAGAGGGAATAGATGATGAAATGGAAACCACAGGTACGTCCCCATGCGTCCCCTTACATCCCCAGCTTAACACAGACATAGCTTTCCAGTCAAGGACTGGGTTATGAGATTGCAGCCATGGCAATCCAAGCACCAACACATCATGTAGGTTATACAGCACAAGAAAGCGAATAATCTCCTGGTGATCCGGATTAATCCGCATAGTTACTTGTGTCCAGTATTGTGGTTTATTGCTAGCCAATGGGGTGGAGTCAATCCCCTTCAGGGGTATAGGAGTTTCAAGAGGCTCCAAATCATACCCACAGCGTTTGGCAAAGGACCAATCCATAAGACTCAAAGCGGCGCCAGAGTCGACATAGGCATCCGCGGTAATAGATGATAAAGAACAAATCAGGGTCACAGATAGAATAAACTTAGACTGTAAAGTGCCAATTGAAACAGACTTATCAAGCTTCTTAGTACGCTTAGAGCATGCTGATATAACATGAGTTGAATCACCGCAATAGAAGCACAACCCATTTTTTCGTCTAAAATTCTGCCGTTCACTTCTGGACAGAATTCTATCACATTGCATATTCTCTGGCGTCTTCTCAGTAGACACCGCCAAATGGTGCACAGGTTTGCGCTCCCGCAGACGCCTATCGATCTGGATAGCCATTGTCATGGACTCATTCAGACCCGCAGGCACAGGGAACCCCACCATAACATCCTTAATGGCATCAGAGAGACCCTCTCTGAAATTCGCCGCCAGGGCGCACTCATTCCACTGAGTAAGCACAGCCCATTTACGGAATTTCTGGCAGTATATTTCAGCTTCGTCTTGCCCCTGAGATAGGGACATCAAGGCCTTTTCCGCCTGAAGTTCTAACTGAGGTTCCTCATAAAGCAACCCCAAGGCCAGAAAAAACGCATCCACATTGAGCAACGCAGGATCCCCTGGAGCCAATGCAAAAGCCCAATCCTGAGGGTCGCCCCGGAGCAAAGAAATCACAATCCTGACCTGCTGAGCAGGATCTCCAGCAGAGCGAGATTTCAGGGACAAAAACAACTTGCAATTATTTTTGAAATTTTGAAAGCAAGATCTATTCCCCGAGAAAAATTCAGGCAAAGGAATTCTAGGTTCAGATATAGGAACATGAACAACAAAATCTTGTAAGCTTTGAACTTTCGTGGTGAGATTATTCAAACCTGCAGCTAAACTCTGAATATCCATTTTAAACAGGTGAACACAGAGCCATTCCAGGATTAGAAGGAGAGAGAGAGAGAAAGGCTGCAATATAGGCAGACTTGCAAGAGATTCAATTACAAGCACACTCAGAACTGAGAAAAAAAAAAAAAAAAAAATCTTCAGCAGACTTCTCTTTTCTCTCCTTTCTCTGTCAATTAATTTAACCCTTTATGGCCGGTCAAACTGTTATGGTTCTCAATGGCAAGAGAACATAGCCCAGCAAACATACGAACTAGCTCTTGGAAGGATGGAAACTAAACTGACCATGAACTAAACCTGCCGCACAACTAACAGTAGCCGGGTAGCGTAGCCTGCGTTTTATCCCTAGACGCCCAGCGCCGGCCGGAGGACTAACTAATCCTGGCAGAGGAAAATATAGTCCTGGCTCACCTCTAGAGAAATTTCCCCGAAAGGCAGACAGAGGCCCCCACAAATATTGGCGGTGATTTTAGATGAAATGACAAACGTAGTATGACAATAGGTTTAGCAAAATTGAGGTCCGCTTACTAGATAGCAGGAAGACAGAAAGGGCACTTTCATGGTCAGCTGAAAACCCTATCAAAATACCATCCTGAAATTACTTTAAGACTCTAGTATTAACTCATAACATCAGAGTGGCAATTTCAGATCACAAGAGCTTTCCAGACACAGAAACGAAACTACAGCTGTGAACTGGAACAAAATGCAAAAACAAACAAGGACTAAGTCCAACTTAGCTGGGAGTTGTCTAGCAGCAGGAACATGCACAGAAAGGCTTCTGATTACAATGTTGACCGGCATGGAAGTGACAGAGGAGCAAGGCTAAATAGCGACTCCCACATCCTGATGGAAACAGGTGAACAGAGAGGATGATGCACACCAGTTCAATTCCACCAGTGGCCACCGGGGGAGCCCAAAATCCAATTTCACAACAAGAGTAGCTCTGGAGCAGGAGTGTAGCTTTGGAGTGAGTGTAGCTCTGGGGCAGGAGTGTAGCTTTTGGGATGAGTCTAACTCTGGGGCAGGAGTGTAACTACTATAATACTGCTTCTATGTACAAGAATATAACTACTATAATACTGCTCCTATGTACAAGAATATAGCTACTATAATACTGCCCCTATGTACAGGAATATAACTACTATAATACTGCTCCTATGTACAAGAATATAACCGCTATAATACTGTTCCTATTGTGGTGAAACGCTACCTGAGTGGGTTGGGGAACACTCACTTGGCACGGGATTTAAGCACTCAGGCACGATTTCTCCATGTAAACAGTCTTATTCGGTTTATTAGACATCATAAACCATAACACAAACAGTTCATTATTTACATCAACGGAACATTTTAACCACCGACAGTCTGTTCCAATGGCAGATCTGTGTCTGCCCGTAACCCCTTGTTACCTGGAGTTACCTTACAGGAGCTCCGGCTCCACACACTGACTCCTGCCAATGCTGGTTCTCAGGGGAAAGCTGCCTCACTGGGATCACCGTCCTTGTGACCAGGGCACCTCAGATAGTCCAGACCCACAGTAGGAACTGTAGCTTCCCCAGCACAGAAACCGTCTCAGGCTCTATAGATGCAGCCTCTCCATGCGCTTCCAGGAAGTCCAATCACAGGCACTTCCAACACACAGGTCATCAGTCCATGGTCTCACCAGGTGCTTGCAGGACTCCAGTCCATCCCAGGACAATCCAACCTCCTGAGCGTTCCAGGACTCACACTCTCACCAGGTGCTTGCAGGACTCCAGTCCTTCCCAGGACAATCCAACACCCTGAGCGTTCAGGTCCACAGTCTTTCTAAGTGTTTCCGGGACGTCTCCACTTCCAGGAGACACCAACACAGACCACCAGGTCCACGGTCTCTCAGGTGCTTCCAGGAAGACTCCACTCACAGGAGCTTCCAACACCGACCGACCAGGACCTTGAACATGGACCAAACAGATCCATACACTCTGACCTTGTGACCAGACCTCAGTCACATTATATGGTTGTAACCACTCCCTTAGATGGGAGTATGTGTAGTTAGCCAGTCCCGCCCAGCTCACCAGCTAACCCTATAAGCCCGCCCTTATAAGTAACCACAACAAACTCTTGTGGAACTATAAGTCCCAGCATAACCATATCATTTTGGGCTTACAGCACAGCAGAGCACCTCTGCGACACATACCGGCAATTTACAATTCTGCCGGACTTTGTCTCATCACCATTATGATGCCTCCAAGCTCATCCTGAAGCACACACACAGCGCCCCCTGGCTGTAACATGGGTCACCGCACCACACTATGTACAAGAATATAAATACTATAATGTGAGGCAGTGATTGGGGTCATATGCGAGGGTCGCTATTTGTCCCCCAGGATGCGCACACAAGCATATTGAGACCAGGGGAGTGTATTGCAGTCACAGGTATAGCTGTGATTGCAATGCAGAGTAAAAGTTAGTGTTGGCTTTGGGCAAGCTATTTGTTCAAGACAGATTTATGAAAACCTCCTCTGAGCTTTCATTTCCGAAATGGACTACAGGATGGTAGTCTATTTCCTCCCCCCCGGCCCAGGATTTCCATGTGTCCGACGGCCACAGGTTCTTTGGTAAAAATCCCTGCAGCAGAGGGTTGGGTGTGTCAGTTTTGGTATTGCATGCAGACCAGTAGGCTTTGCAGAGCTCAACCTGTGTGAGGCAACACAGAGCCAAGCAGAGTCAATAAGCCTGGCACCCTCAGCATTCACGGCCGTGCAGACACACACAATAACTGCAATCAAAGGAAACCAACAGCACACAGCTAGAAGCTGCACGCTCCAGAGTCCAGGGATCCAACAGGACCAATACTCACAAAAAAAGAAGGAGCAGCAGCCTTTCCAGGTGAAAGAATTCTTTCAAAGTCTTTATTCCGCCATAGTAAAAGTTACAACGTTTCGGCCATGTTGGCCTTTATCAAGTATACAATTGATCACACATGGCCATCTTAAATAGTGTGGAGCCAATGTAGCCACCAATCACCACTAAGAGGCGGCCTTTATTTCAACATGTTAAAAAACAATACAATATATATCTGCACCAGATCTCAAATAGAAAACCCACTAAATCACATATCATTATATATACATCATGTAAAAACTGTGTCTATAATACATCAAAACAGCACATTATTAAGGTAAACAAATCACCAACCCAATCGTAACCCAGCTCCTCTGTTGTTATGGTGATATTACCACCAATCGCTAGCCGTAGCTGCGATAAACAAAGTCCCCTAGCCAATCCTGAACTTATCCCAAAAGGAGCGCTAAAATCCCGCTGTACAATCCTCACATACCTATATGATATCGTCCATGAGGCATCGCACGCCAGCGCCTGCACACACTGGCACACCCGGCAGAGGATCACATGACCGTTACCAGAGTGCGCCGGGCGCATGCGCCGGTCGTCATGCCTCAGCGTCATCACCTGGAGCCCCCAGTAGGGTGCACACGTGATCCCCCAAGGGGCGGAGACCCGCTCACTCAGGGGACACACGTGACACACCAGACCTGCGCTCACAGGGAGACGCGGACTAAGCCATTACCATGGCAATAGTCATTGTCATATATTCCAAAATACATCATGATTTGGCACGCAAGGACCAAGGAGGAGGGGAAGAAATATAATTGCACATGGATTGTGCATAATTGAAAAAGAACTATGGTTACAATCAGAGCACAAAATGGGAAAAAAGCAACCAAAGAGGAAACTCCTCCCACATGTTCCTTGTATATCAAATCGCCGATGCGCTGAAAAGAAACAAAAGAAAAGAAAAGCAAAAAAGTTAAAATATATACATAAAAGTGCATGATAAAAAATTATACACGTTTGAGAACACCCTATAGAGGAAAGGGGGATTTAGGACATACATATATGGAGGTTATAATCGACATTTAACCCTCTAGGTTGTAGGGTCTCCAGCACAGAGATCCACCTTAACTCCTTTTGTTTTAATTTTCGTGTCCTATCGCCACCTCTCCGCAAAGACGGGACCCCATCGATAACTCTAAAACGCAATTGATTAATCGAGTGTCTGCAGTCACTGAAGTGTTTTGGAATAGGTAATTCCAATAGTTTCGTTCTTATAGTGCTTTTGTGCTTACTTATTCTGGCTCGTATTTCCATAGTAGTCTCGCCGACATACATAAGTCCGCACGGACATACTATTAGATAGATGACAAATTTCGAGGAGCACGTATAGCGTTCATTAATCGTAAACCTCTTCCCCGTCCGGGGGTGGTTGAAGCTATCTCCCTTCAACATATTACCACAGCAGGCACAATTGAGACAGGGAAAGTTGCCCATCCGAGGTGGGCACAATGTCCTTTGGACGGCAACTTTACCCGTGCCAATATCAGACCTAACCAATTTGTCTCTTAAATTACGTCCCCGTCTATAAGATAGAATAGGTCGTGCATGAAAGTCCTGAATCTGAGGCATACCCTTATTCAGTATCCCCCAATGTTTATTCAAGATATTGGCAATACCATTGCTGGCAGGACAATATGTAGACACAAACGGTATACGTTTTTGTTTGACTTTTCTTTGGGTACATAAATCTCCATTGGATAGTTGTAATATTTTATCCCTATGACCATTCACCTTAGATTTCGGATAACCTCTATGTAAAAATTTTTTACACATTTCCTCCAATCTCATTTCACAAGTTTCATTATCCGTCACAATTCTCTTAACCCGGATCAATTGACTCCAAGGAAGTGAATCCATCATCTTCCTTGGATGATAGCTATCATAACATAAGAGGCTATTCCTCTCCGTTACCTTGGTGAACAGATCAGTACACAGGTTGCCATCTTGTTTATACACCATGGTGTCCAAAAATTGTACCCTATCCGCAGAATGTGTCATAGTGAATTTTAGTTCAGGGTGTATGTTATTAAGCTCCGTAAGAAAATCAAATAGGGCCTCCTCGGTACCCTCCCATATACAAAAAATGTCGTCGATATAGCGCCACTATGCCCGGACGTGGCCCCAGAAGCTGGAACTGTACACATGTTGATCCTCGAGTACCGCCATATAGATGTTCGCATAAGTGGGGGCCACATTGGACCCCATGGCGGTACCCCTTAACTGCTGGTAGTAATCATCCCCAAAGAGGAAAAAATTCCTCCTGAGGATGAACTCCAGCAGTGTGAGGACCAACTGTGCACAATCCGGAGGCACGTCCGAGCATGATAGCACCACACCGACGGCTTGTAGACCCCTTTCATGTTCGATTGATGTGTACAAAGACACAACATCGAACGATACTAGAAGAGTAGAGGCACTAATAGGGACACCACTTAACTTCTCCAAGAAATCACTGGTGTCTCTAATATACGAGCGTGCAGAGGTGGAAAAACATCAAAGGACTTTATCCAAAAAAATGGACACCTTATTACACATAGACCCCCTACCGGATACGATTGGACGCCCGGGGGGGTTTTCCAAATCTTTGTGTATCTTTGGTAATGTATACAGGATTGGGGTAATTGGTGCATCCACATATAGATATTCTAACAGCTTCTGATCGATGAGTCCATTATGAAAGGAGTCATCGATCAGGAGCTGCAACTCACCCTGAAAGGTAGTAGTAGGATCACATTTCAATTTTTTATACACTGCAGTGTCTGACAGTTGTCTCATAATTTCCGCTCTATATTTAGCAGTGTCCATAATTACCACTGCTCCGCCTTTGTCGGCTGGTTTTATTGTGATTTCAGCATTATCCGACAAGCGATCAAGGGCCTGTCTCTCAAGCCTGGACAAATTATTATAACCAGCATTATGAAAGCTATTCTTCAATACTTTCATATCCCTCTCCACTAATTCGATGTAAGATTCAACAAAGTGATTTTTAACATGGGGTTGGAAAGAACTTTTGTTGTATAAACCCACCCCTTTTAAGGTAAAACCTCCCACATTGCCATCTGGGGGTTCCATGCTATTCTGTTGTGTCTCAGAGAAATATGTAGCTAGCCGTAGCCTTCTGAAAAATGCATATAAGTCACACTCAATTTGAAACCAGTCGGGCAGATTTTTAGGGCAAAAAGAGAGACCTTTGGCCAGAATGTTACATTCAACTTCTGACAACTGTATAGATGATATATTTACCACCAGTTCACTGCAGTTTAGTTCGCTTTCCGGCGTTCCTCCTTGTTCCGAGTCCTCACAGGGGACCTGTATACTTTCCTTCGATCCTGCTTCCTGCCGGTTCCTCCTGTGTTTTCTCCCACCTCTGCGATTCCTCCTTTTGTAGTTGCCATGTCTGTTTTTTTGATTCCTAAAAAAACACAAGAAGAGGAAGAAGCAGCTCCCAAGTTGGAGTCATCAGTGGAATCTGACTCCGCCGTTGTAAAACCAAATCTCTGTGGATCCCTCTCTTGTGGTGTCTTCCTTCTCCTGTGTTGATGAAAGGTTCTGGGTCTCCTATTATTAAGGGATGATTGTGAACCAGGATGCCATGCAAAGACACGTCCAGCTCTCTAGTCCTCCATATCACGGAACCATTTTGACCTTTTGGTCTTCTCTATGTCACTACGGAATTTAACAAGATTTTCCTCCAATCGAGTCTTATATACTTCCAACTCATGTGTGGTCAACATTTCAGTCAATTGTTGTTCCAAATCCACCACAACCATTCCAATAAGCTCCATCTCTTTCCGAAGAAATTCGATGTTTAGGAGCATTAAGTCAAAGGAAAATTTATTGGTGATGGATTCAAATTTATTGCAAAATTGTGCATTATCTGCCATCAATGTAGGGCGTAAATGTGGACGTAACCCCCGTGGTATCCTGCGGGCTTTGTAATATTCAGTGAGTGTTGTCACATGTAATTCAAACGAGATAAGTCTCCTTTTCTCACTCTCATGTTTTTTACATAGCATCTCCGCAGTGGGTTTACTTAAAAAAGCATTATCATTAGACGTACCAGATAGGATCCGTACAGCGTCCTCGTCCGTGTAGGAAAAAGTTGTGGCGGTATCCAGTTCACCCACCTCTGGATTTCTTACAAGCTCCATTGTCATTATCGGGTGCACGCTGGTTCAGATCCAGACCACTTCAATCAAAGGAAACCAACAGCACACAGCTGGAAGCTGCACGCTCCAGAGTCCAGGGATCCAACAGGACCAATACTCACAAAAAAAGAAGGAGCAGCAGCCTTTCCAGGTGAAAGAATTCTTTCAAAGTCTTTATTCCGCCATAGTAAAAGTTACAACGTTTCGGCCATGTTGGCCTTTATCAAGTATACAATTGATCACACATGGCCATCTTAAATAGTGTGGAGCCAATGTAGCCACCAATCACCACTAAGAGGCGGCCTTTATTTCAACATGTTAAAAAACAATACAATATATATCTGCACCAGATCTCAAATAGAAAACCCACTAAATCACATATCATTATATATACATCATGTAAAAACTGTGTCTATAATACATCAAAACAGCACATTATTAAGGTAAACAAATCACCAACCCAATCGTAACCCAGCTCCTCTGTTGTTATGGTGATATTACCACCAATCGCTAGCCGTAGCTGCGATAAACAAAGTCCCCTAGCCAATCCTGAACTTATCCCAAAAGGAGCGCTAAAATCCCGCTGTACAATCCTCACATACCTATATGATATCGTCCACACACAATAACTGGTCATGGACTGTCTTGCTGCGATCCGGAGGATACCGTTTCTTTTGTTTGTAAGTTTTGGACATTAAACCTATGTTTACTTTGAACTTTCCTGGGTCACTGCCTCATCACTGCACAGCATGGACACCGCTGCTCTACAAATACTGCTGCTATGTACAAGAATATAACTACTATAACACTGTCCCTATGTACAAGAAAATAACTGCTATAATACTGCCCCTATGTACAAGAAAATAACTGCTATAATACTGCCCCTATGTACAAGAATATTACTACTATAATACTGCCCCTATGTACAAGACTATAACTACTATAATATGGTCCCCTATGTACAAGAATATAACTGCTATAATACTGCCCCAATTAACAGGAATATAACTACTATAATACTGCTCCTATGTACAAAAATATAACTACTATAATGCTGCTCCTATGTACAAGAATATAACTACTATAATACTGCCCCCTATGTACAAGAATATAACTACTATAATGCTGCTCCTATGTACAAGAATATAACTACTATAGTACTGATTTTATGTACAGGAATATAACTACTATAATACTGTCCCCTGTGTACAAGAAAATAACTACTATAATAATGCTTTTATGTACAGGAATATAACTACTATAATACTGCTCCTATTTATAGGAATATAACTACTATAATACTGCCCCTATGTACAAGACTATAACTACTATAATATGGTCCCCTATGTACAAGAATATAACTGCTATAATACTGCCCCTATTAACAGGAATATAACTACTATAATACTGCTCCTATGTACAAAAATATAACTACTATAATGCTGCTCCTATGTACAAGAATATAACTACTATAATACTGCCCCCTATGTACAAGAATATAACTACTATAATGCTGCTCCTATGTACAAGAATATAACTACTATAGTACTGATTTTATGTACAGGAATATAACTACTATAATACTGTCCCCTGTGTACAAGAAAATAACTACTATAATAATGCTTTTATGTACAGGAATATAACTACTATAATACTGCTCCTATTTATAGGAATATAACTACTATAATGCTGCTCCTTTGTACAGGAATATAACTACGATATCACTGCTTTTATGTACAGGAATATAACTACTATAATACTGCCCCCTATGTACAAGAATATAATCTTATAATACTGCTCCTATGTACAAGAATATAACTACTATAATACTGATTTTATGTACAGGAATATAACTACTATAATACTGATTTTATGTACAGGAATATAACTACTATAATACTGCCCCCTATGTACAAGAATATAACTACTATAATACTGCTCCTATGTACAAGAATATAACTACAATAATACTGCCCCTATGTACAAGAATAACTACTATAATCCTGCTCCTATCTACAAGAATATAACTACTATAATGCTGCTCCTATGTACAAGAATATAACTACTATAATACTGCTTTTATGTACACGAATATAACTACTATAATACTATCCCGTGTACAAGAATATAACTACTATAATACTGCCCCTATCTACAAGAAAATAACTACTATAATAGTGCTCTCTATGTAAAAGAATATAACTACTATAATATGGTCCCCTATGTACAAGAATATAACTGCTATAATACTGCCCCTATTAACAGGAATATAACTACTATAATGCTGCTCCTATGTACAAGAATATAACTACTATAATGCTGCTCCTATGTACAAGAATATAACTACAATAATACTGCTTTTGTGTACAGGAATATAACTACTATAATGCTGCTCCTATGTACAAGAATATAACTACTATAATACTGCCCCCTATGTACAAGAATATAACTACTATAATGCTGCTCCTATGTACAAGAATATAACTACTATAATACTGCCCCCTATGTACAAGAATATAACTACTATAATACTGCTTTTATGTACAAAAATATAACTACTATAATACTGCTCCTATATACAAGAATATAACTACTATAATACTGCTCCTATGTACATGAATATAACTACTATAATACTGCCCCTATGTACAAGAATATAACTACTATAATACTGCTCCTATGTACAAGACTATAACTACTATAATATGGTCCCCTATGTACAAGAATATAACTGCTATAATACTGCCCCTATTAACAGGAATATAACTACTATAATACTGCTCCTATGTACAAAAATATAACTACTATAATGCTGCTCCTATGTACAAGAATATAACTACTATAATACTGCCCCCTATGTACAAGAATATAACTACTATAATGCTGCTCCTATGTACAAGAATATAACTACTATAGTACTGATTTTATGTACAGGAATATAACTACTATAATACTGTCCCCTGTGTACAAGAAAATAACTACTATAATAATGCTTTTATGTACAGGAATATAACTACTATAATACTGCTCCTATTTATAGGAATATAACTACTATAATGCTGCTCCTTTGTACAGGAATATAACTACGATATCACTGCTTTTATGTACAGGAATATAACTACTATAATACTGCCCCCTATGTACAAGAATATAATCTTATAATACTGCTCCTATGTACAAGAATATAACTACTATAATACTGATTTTATGTACAGGAATATAACTACTATAATACTGATTTTATGTACAGGAATATAACTACTATAATACTGCCCCCTATGTACAAGAATATAACTACTATAATACTGCTCCTATGTACAAGAATATAACTACAATAATACTGCCCCTATGTACAAGAATAACTACTATAATCCTGCTCCTATCTACAAGAATATAACTACTATAATGCTGCTCCTATGTACAAGAATATAACTACTATAATACTGCTTTTATGTACACGAATATAACTACTATAATACTGTCCCCGGTGTACAAGAATATAACTACTATAATATGGTCCCCTATGTACAAGAATATAACTACTATAATACTGCCCCAATCTACAAGAAAATAACTACTATAATAGTGCTCTCTATGTAAAAGAATATAACTACTATAATATGGTCCCCTATGTACAAGAATATAACTGCTATAATACTGCCCCTATTAACAGGAATATAACTACTATAATGCTGCTCCTATGTACAAGAATATAACTACAATAATACTGCTTTTGTGTACAGGAATATAACTACTATAATGCTGCTCCTATGTACAAGAATATAACTACTATAATACTGCCCCCTATGTACAAGAATAAAACTACTATAATGCTGCTCCTATGTACAAGAATATAACTACTATAATACTGCCCCCTATGTACAAGAATATAACTACTATAATACTGCTTTTATGTATAAAAATATAACTACTATAATACTGCTCCTATATACAAGAATATAACTACTATAATACTGCTCCTATGTACATGAATATAACTACTATAATACTGCCCCTATGTACAAGAATATAACTACTATAATACTGCTCCTATGTACAAGAATATAACTACTATAATACTGCTCCTATGTACAAGAATATAACTACTATTATACTTCCCCCTATGTACAAGAATATAACTACTATAATACTGCATCTATGTACAAGAATATAACTACTATAATACTGCTCTTATGTACAAGAATATAACTACTATAATACTGCCCCTATGTACAAGAATAGAATTACTGTAATACTGCCCCCTATGTACAAGAATATAACTACTATAATACTGCCCCCAATGTACAAGAATATAACTACTATAATACTGCCCCTATGTGCAAGAATATAATTACTATAATACTGCTCCTATGTACAAGACTATAACTACTATAATATGGTCCCCTATGTACAAGAATATAACTGCTATAATACTGCCCCTATTAACAGGAATATAACTACTATAATACTGCTCCTATGTACAAAAATATAACTACTATAATGCTGCTCCTATGTACAAGAATATAACTACTATAATACTGCCCCCTATGTACAAGAATATAACTACTATAATGCTGCTCCTATGTACAAGAATATAACTACTATAGTACTGATTTTATGTACAGGAATATAACTACTATAATACTGTCCCCTGTGTACAAGAAAATAACTACTATAATAATGCTTTTATGTACAGGAATATAACTACTATAATACTGCTCCTATTTATAGGAATATAACTACTATAATGCTGCTCCTTTGTACAGGAATATAACTACGATATCACTGCTTTTATGTACAGGAATATAACTACTATAATACTGCCCCCTATGTACAAGAATATAATCTTATAATACTGCTCCTATGTACAAGAATATAACTACTATAATACTGATTTTATGTACAGGAATATAACTACTATAATACTGATTTTATGTACAGGAATATAACTACTATAATACTGCCCCCTATGTACAAGAATATAACTACTATAATACTGCTCCTATGTACAAGAATATAACTACAATAATACTGCCCCTATGTACAAGAATAACTACTATAATCCTGCTCCTATCTACAAGAATATAACTACTATAATGCTGCTCCTATGTACAAGAATATAACTACTATAATACTGCTTTTATGTACACGAATATAACTACTATAATACTGTCCCCGGTGTACAAGAATATAACTACTATAATATGGTCCCCTATGTACAAGAATATAACTACTATAATACTGCCCCAATCTACAAGAAAATAACTACTATAATAGTGCTCTCTATGTAAAAGAATATAACTACTATAATATGGTCCCCTATGTACAAGAATATAACTGCTATAATACTGCCCCTATTAACAGGAATATAACTACTATAATGCTGCTCCTATGTACAAGAATATAACTACAATAATACTGCTTTTGTGTACAGGAATATAACTACTATAATGCTGCTCCTATGTACAAGAATATAACTACTATAATACTGCCCCCTATGTACAAGAATAAAACTACTATAATGCTGCTCCTATGTACAAGAATATAACTACTATAATACTGCCCCCTATGTACAAGAATATAACTACTATAATACTGCTTTTATGTATAAAAATATAACTACTATAATACTGCTCCTATATACAAGAATATAACTACTATAATACTGCTCCTATGTACATGAATATAACTACTATAATACTGCCCCTATGTACAAGAATATAACTACTATAATACTGCTCCTATGTACAAGAATATAACTACTATAATACTGCTCCTATGTACAAGAATATAACTACTATTATACTTCCCCCTATGTACAAGAATATAACTACTATAATACTGCATCTATGTACAAGAATATAACTACTATAATACTGCTCTTATGTACAAGAATATAACTACTATAATACTGCCCCTATGTACAAGAATAGAATTACTGTAATACTGCCCCCTATGTACAAGAATATAACTACTATAATACTGCCCCCAATGTACAAGAATATAACTACTATAATACTGCCCCTATGTGCAAGAATATAATTACTATAATACTGCTTCTATGTACAAGAATATAACTACTATAATACTGCTCCTATATACAAGAATATAACTACTATAATACTGCTCTTATGTGCAAGAATATAACTACTATAATACTGCTCCTATATACAAGAATATAACTACTATAATACTGCTCCTATATACAAGAATATAACTACTATAATACTGCTCCTATGTACAAGAATATAACTACTATAATACTGCCCCTATGTACAAGAATATAACTACTATAATATTGCCCCTATGTACAAGAATATAACTACTATAATACTGCTCCTATATACAAGAATATAACTACTATAATACTGCTCCTATCTGCAAGAATGTAAGTACTATAATACTGCTTTTATGTGCAGGAATATAACTACTATAATGCTACGTAATATATACATTTTTAGCATTCTTAGTGAATCAAGCCAATTATTTGTATCTTCTTCTGATGTTGGAACCCTCGCTTTTTTGAGTGACGTATGGCAGTTCCCATGACATCTGAAGAAACTGCAGAGTCTGACAAGTGCTGATAAGAACACAGAACAGAAAATTATGGCTGAGGCTATAAACACGGGTAAAGAGATTTTGATACTTGGCACACTATATACTGAATTAAAAGGCAGCACCAAACAGCTTGAATCTCGAGGACAATATATCCATGTGAGAAAATCTTCTGTTCTTTGGTGATATCATCTGAATGTCAGATACTACAGATAGATAGATGCCAAGAAGTGGAGACCCTGTATCGTTAGATTGGTGTCGCCGAATTCTGAGGGTAGAGGGCAGAAAGTCACCACCATCTGCTGACTCCATAACTGCAGAGTCCAGAACTCCTCTAGTATCAGCACAAACACTGCGCCCCCGCCAGCAGGTTCGTGGCTGTGCAACTGCATACAGCCGTACATCACCAAGCACAATGCAGAGCATTGGATGGAGGGGAGTAAAGCCACCAGCACTGGATTTTGGGGGAAGCTTGTTCTGTCCAGTGACGGATTGCACTACTTTCTCTGGTATCTCTTGAGGAGTCTGGAATTGGTAAATGCCAGAAGAACGTTACCCCCTAACTGCATTGTGCCCCCTGTGCAGAGGGTGGAAGAGGATAGTGCTATGGTCTTGTTATCCGGGGTCGGCCTTGGCCCCTTAGCTCCAGTGTAGGGAAATCCTAATTCTACAGCACAAGACATTGTAGACAATTGCAGCTTTCAGCTTTCGTGGAGCAGTTTGGGGAAGACCCTTTACTGTTCCCCATGACCCATTGTACAAGGTCCCTACAGACATGGTTGGGGGACTTTGGTGGAAGAACATGACCAGCCGCATGGTTGGGGGACTTTGGTGGAAGAACATGACCAGCCGCATGGTTGGGGGACTTTGGTGGAAGAACATGACCAGCCGCACAGAGCCTGGACTTCAACACCAGCTGAGATTACAAGCCAAGCCCTCTCTTCTAAAATCAGGAGGTTGCTCTTCTGGATGAAGGTGTAAAAATTCCTACAAACATTTCCAAACTCTTGTAGAAAACATTCCCAGAAGATTAGAAGCTGTTATATCTGCAGAGGGACCGGTTCCGTATTAATGTCTATGGATGTAGGATGGGAGGTCAAAAAAGCTTCTTTGGGGGCGAATGTGGAGGAGGCACAAGACTTGTCTCCATATAGGATGGATGGATGGGGGTGTATTGATGGATGGATGGATGGATGGATGGATGGATGGATGGATGGGTGGGTGAGTGAGTGGATGGATGGGTGGATGAATGGGTTGATAGATGGATCGATGGATGTGTGGATGGACGGGTTGATGGATGGGTTTATGTATGGGTGGAAAGATGGGTGGATGAATGGATTGATGGATGGGTTGATGGATGGATGGGTTGATCGATAGATGGGTTGATGGATGGGTGGATGGATGGGTGGGTGGATGGATGTGTGGATGGATGGGTGGAGGAATGGGTTGATGTGTGGGTGGAAGGATGGGTTTATGGATGGGTGGATGGGTTGGTTGATGTATGGGTTGATAGATGGGTTGATGCATGGTTGGATGGATTGATTGATGGGTGGGTTGATGCATGGTTGGATGGATGGTTAGATGGATGGGTTGCTGCATGGTTGGATGGATTGATTGATGGGTGGGTTGATGCATGGTTGGATGGATGGTTAGATGGATGGGTTGCTGCATGGTTGGATGGATTGATTGATGGGTGGGTTGATGCATGGTTGGATGGATGGTTAGATGGATGGGTTGATGGATAGATTGGTTGATGGATGAGTGAATGGATTCATGACTGGATGGATGGTTGGATGGGTTGATGGATAGATTGGTTGCTGGATGCGTGGGTTCATGTGTGTATTGATGGTTGAATGGGTTGAAGGATAGCATGGATGGGTTGATGGATGGCTGGATGGATGGACAGTTGGGTGGGTGGATGGACAGACACATGGATTGATCCCCAGTGTTACCGTAATCTTCTGTGTCGTTTACTTTCTGTATTCATTACTTCATACCATTCTCCTGCCATTCTTAACTATGTTTGTGGGATTCACTGCATTGGCGGCTGCTGATATTCTCGTATCCGCGCTGACTACAGGTCTGTTTAGCGTGAAGTTGTGTTTATTGCATCTTGGAAGGAGCAGCTCCCGCCGCTTGTCTGCTCCTTTCAATTACCGCCAGCTCTCTTTGCTGTGTGTGTCCTCTCCGCAGGAGACTCCAGATACAGACATTCTTTATTTCATCTGATGATGTGAAATAGCAGGAAGGAAATTTCCGCGCAATGAATAATGGAAGCCATTTCATCATTAGTTCTGCGGCTGATTGTCCTGCAATGACCGCTATAGGATTCGATTTAAAGACAAACCTTTTCCGGAATGACTCCATGGATCTCTAATGACCCAGCGCCCACCTCTTGCAGAATGAAATCAGTGTAGTGTGAGGTTTACATCATGTTTATTTCATGGCAGAGAGAAATGTGTTTTTTGTAATTTAACACAAGGTGTCTCCCTAGATAAGTCTCCTCGGTTGTGCACTGGCTGAATATCAATTTACCTTGCTGTCAATCCACGTGGGTCACAGTATGTCCCTGCACTGTTCAGTATCCGTAGACTTACTGTCTACTGTAGCTTCATTCAAGGGCTTGGAAAATCCCAAACTCTTCCTCTTCCCGGCACTCATACTCATGTAGAGTCATATAACTAAGGCTCTGATTACATCTGCATTGTGGTTTGGGGATGAAACGGACATCCCTGATGCTCAATAGACCCCACTGACAACACAGAGGTGAAGATAACCCAAAACATGACCATGACCTTCAAAGTTTAATGGTCACGATGATCAATAGTACAAGCGATTATCAGAAACTTTGTAATATATCTTATCAGAGAGATTTGCTTCTTTCTTCACTCATGAGCCACTTCTCTACTCTAATCCCCACCACCACTCTGCTTCCTTAACTCATTATATGCTGTGAAAAACTGGCAAGGTCCAAAGAGGCAGATGGCCAGCTTACTGCCTATTAAAGTCTGTGGAAGAGGGAAGGAGTGAAGAGCAAAGTGAGAGAGAAAGAAACAGAAAGTAATTTGATGCTATGGCTTTATAATAAGTGTTTTATCTTACCCCAGAGCTGTATTCACATCTATAAGGCTCAGTACTGATGTATAATGACTTCCATACTGCTGCTTTCCAGTAAGTGTTTTATTTCTTCCCATTGCTATATTCACAGCCTCGCTGTTCATTATGGATGTATAATGCCCTCCATACTGCTGCTTTCTAGTGTTTTATTTCTTCCCATTGCTATATTCACAGCCTCACTGTTCTGTACTAATGTATAATAAGCTCCATACTTCTGCTTTCTAGTAAATGTTTTATTTCATTCCATTGCTGGATTAACAGATTCACTGTTCAGTACTGATGTATAATGCCCTCCAAACTGCTGCTTTCCAGTAAGTGTTTTATGTCATCCCATTTCTGGATTCACAGCCTCACTGTTCAGTACTGATGCATAATGCCCTCCAAACTGCTGCTTTCTAGTAAGTGTTTCATTTCATCCCATTGCTGGATTCACAGCATCACTGTTCAGTATTGATGTATAATGCTTTCCATATTGATGCTTTCTAGTAAATGTTTCATTTCATCCCATTGCTGGATTCACAACACTACCGTTCAGTACTGATGTATAATGCTTTCCATATTGATGCTTTCTAGTAAATGTTTCATTTTATCCCATTGCTGGATTCACTGGATTCACAGCCACACAGCTCAGTACTGATGTACAGTGTCCTCTATTCTGCTGCTAAACATATGCTAAGTAGTCAGTAGAGCAGGAATCCATCGAGTTTGTTTGCGCTGTGTATGGAAGACATCATAGCAGCTAGTTTGCACCCACTAGCTCAAAGACAGCCAGTTGAAAATTAGAGAGAGAGTCTGCAGAGGGAAAAACTGGTGAATATGAAGGATACAAGTCACATAATGGCAAGAAATAGTGTTTTTTCTTATGTACGCACAACATTCTGAAAAGGACAGGCCACAGAGGTTGGTCCACCATAATGAATGGACCACTGAGATTCCTACCGATCCCGATGAGCAAAGCCCTATGGGGTGGACAGTGACTGTCAAACACTGCACATGGCTGTCTTCAGCAGTCCCATAGATAATGAATTCAGTAGTTGCCCTGTTCTCATAATCGGTGGGGGTTCCAGTAATGGGAATGTAGGATGGGACTGAAAAGATAAAGAGTGCTCTGTTCCACAACATTTTTCACCTAAGTACTGACTAGGACATAAATACTAGATAGGTGGGGGCATTTCACCATATTCCCACTTAGTGGCACAGCAACGGACACTGGTCCCCCCACAACATGCTCAGGTGAAAATGCTTTGGACCTAGAATAGCCTTTTAATTATAGCGATACAAATTAGACTAATGTCGGTCGAAGGAGGAGAGAAGTATCTGGCACGTCCGATACTTTTGATTTCCGGGAGATAAACTGCTGTCCTAGAAGTCTCTCAAAGAAAACACATTTCTCGCTAGGTTCCCCTCTTCAGACTATCTCGATTTTTCATTTGTCTCTGAGCTAGTTGGTGAAGACTAGCTTCCATGATGTCTCACATGCACAGCACACAGACATGAGGGAATCCTTCAATAATGTCTCTATGTAGCACATGCTCTGAAGCAGCATCACAGAGGACATTATACAACAGTACTGAGCAGTGTAATTGTGAATCCAGCTTTGTGGTGAGCTAAAATACTAGAAAGTAGCAACCACATCTGCCTTTCTCCTTTTCTGTCTTTGCTTCTACTCTCTTATATAGACTTCAGGGAAACCGGTTCCTTGACCAAATAATACACAAAATACATATTGTCTGTTACAGCACTTTAAAAAGGTCAGCTATTATCTGTTCGGTATCTTCCCATGATAACATATGAGTGTTATTGGGAACATATAATCCTAAAGCCCTTATTCTCGATAGATGGCTGCTGGCTGAACCATCATTGGGTAGATGTTTGGAAGACAGCTATTGTAGCGCCCCCACTGCCGCAGGGCCGAAGGGTACCCGGTACCAGGCCTCTGAGTCTCTGCTCTGGGGTTGTCACGGTGGCTAGACCCGGTCCATGACCCTGCTGAGGGGCGTACAATAATAGATGTGGACGGTGGTGGAGGTGCGGTGCAGTAAATAACGAGGACACCAGGTTGCAGTCTCTTTACCTCTTTACTGAAGGCTTCAGGTGTCCAATCCAGGGCACTGTTGACCGGGCTGTCTGAGACCGGCCGGTCCGAAGGCACATCAGGAGTCCCCTTCACAGGTGGGAATCAGCGTCTACCTTCTAGCGCCTGTGTGTTGTAGTCCTTCCCTGCTGAGCACCCCGGGATAGTCCTCACAACTGCTTCTGTCTGTCTCTGATGCTCGTCCTCTCCGTCCCCCAGATGATATGGCAGGACGCACCCGTATGACGGGGTAGGCCTGGAGTTATTCTGGGACTCTAGTGTCGCCCCTCTCCCGCAGCTGCCTCCGTTGTCTGCTTAGGTGATATGTGTGAGGCAGCCAACCTATAATTGGCTGCCCTGCCGTGGTTTGAAGTAATGCTTAAAGTCTCTTACTTTCTCGGCGTTCCGGCCACCGACTGTTTGCGCCTCAGAAAGATGTTGCCTCTATCTTACAGCACGACTCCTTCTGGTATTCTATTGCCTCTTTGCTGTATTCCTGCTTTTCTCACTCGGCACAATAAACTTCGCTTCTTGTCCTTTCTTAGGAGTCTGCCAGGATCCCATCCCTGACAGGTCCTCTCTCTAGCTCTTCCCAATTACTTCTCCCTGTCTTCCTGTCCAACCCCCAGTTTTACCAGAGAGTGAGGAGTGGCCTACTAGATAGAACCACTCCCCCTGGTGGCCGGAGTGTGAAGTGTAATGTGAGTGTTACCTGATCAGGTGAACTCCTTTAGTGCAATCAGACGTAACATCACTCCCCTTAGCGGCAGAGCGACGTTACTTGTTATGACCCCAGTGGACAGGGTCTCAGAGGAACGTGTAAGTCTGCAAGATACAAAAATCCAGCTCATAGGGCTGTGGTAACTGGGTTGACCAAATAGCTACTCCTAACGCCAACACTAGAAGTAGCCGGGGATCATGCCTACGGTGATCGCTAGATGACTCGCGCCAGCCGGAGAATCTAACTACCCCTAGGAGAAGAAAACAAAGACCTCTCTTGCCTCCAGAGAAAGGGACCCCAAAGCAAGATACAAGCCCCCCACAAATAATAACGGTGAGGTAAGAGGAAATGACAAACACAGAAATGAACCAGGTTCAGCAAAGAGAGGCCAGCTTACTAATAGCAGAATATAGCAAGATAACTTATCTGGTCAACAAAAACCCTATAAAAATCCACGCTGGAGATTCAAGAACCCCCGAACCGTCTAACGGTCCGGGGGGAGAACACCAGCCCCCTAGAGCTTCCAGCAAAGGTCAGGATACAGATAGGAACAAGCTGGACAAAAATACCAAACAAAACAAAAGCAAAAAGCAAAGAAGCAGACTTAGCTTGAAAAACAGGAACCAGGATCAGAGGACAAGAGCACAACAGATTAGCTCTGATTTCAACGATGCCAGGCATAGAACTGAAGGTCCAGGGAGCTTATATAGCAACGCCCCTGAACTAACGGCCCAGGTGAGGATATAGGAAAAGACAGACGCTCCAGAGTCAAAACACTAATGACCACTAGAGGGAGCAAAAAGCAAAATCACAACAGTACCCCCCCCTTAGTGAGGGGTCACCGAACCCTCACCACGACCACCAGGGCGATCAGGATGAGCGGCATGAAAGGCATGAACTAAATCGGCCGCATGAACATCAGAGGCGACCACCCAGGAATTATCTTCCTGACCATAGCCCTTCCACTTGACCAGGTACTGAAGCCTCCGCCTGAAGAGACGAGAATCCAAGATCTTCTCCACCACGTACTCCAACTCGCCCTCAACCAACACCGGAGCAGGAGGCTCAGCAGAAGGAACCACAGGCACAACGTACCGCCGCAACAAGGACCTATGAAACACGTTGTGGATAGCAAACGACACAGGTAGATCCAGGCGAAAGGATACAGGATTAAGAATTTCCAATATCTTGTAAGGACCAATAAAACGAGGTTTAAATTTGGGAGAGGAAACCTTCATAGGAACAAAGCGGGAAGAAAGCCACACCAAATCCCCAACACGTAGTCGGGGACCCACACCGCGGCGGCGGTTGGCAAAGCGCTGAGCCCTCTCCTGTGACAACTTCAAGTTGTCCACCACAAGATTCCAGATCCGCTGCAACCTATCCACCACAGAATCCACCCCAGGGCAGTCAGAAGGTTCCACATGACCCGAAGAAAAACGAGGGTGGAAACCAGAGTTGCAGAAAAACGGCGAAACCAAGGTGGCGGAACTAGCCCGATTATTAAGGGCAAACTCAGCTAACGGCAAGAAGGTCACCCAATCGTCCTGATCAGCAGAGACAAAACACCTCAAATTAGCCTCCAAAGTCTGATTAGTTCGCTCCGTCTGTCCATTAGTCTGAGGATGGAAAGCAGACGAAAACGACAAGTCAATGCCCATCCTACTACAAAAGGATCACCAGAATCTGGAAACGAACTGGGATCCTCTGTCTGACACAATATTCTCAGGGATGCCGTGCAAACGAACCACGTTCTGGAAAAACACAGGAACCAGATCGGAAGAGGAAGGCAGTTTAGGCAAAGGAACCAAATGGACCATCTTGGAGAAGCGATCACATATCACCCAGATAACAGACATGCCCTGAGACACCGGAAGATCAGAAATGAAATCCATGGAGATATGTGTCCAAGGTCTCTTAGGGACAGGCAAGGGCAAGAGCAACCCGCTGGCACGAGAACAGCAAGGCTTAGCTCGAGCACAAGTCCCACAGGACTGTACAAATGACCGCACATCCCTAGACAAGGAAGGCCACCAAAAGGATCTGGCCACCAGATCTCTGGTGCCAAAAATTCCTGGGTGACCTGCCAACACCGAGGAATGAACCTCGGAAATGACTCTGCTGGTCCACTTATCAGGCACAAACAGTCTGTCAGGTGGACAAGAATCAGGCCTATCAGCCTGAAATCTCTGCAACACACGTCGCAGATCAGGAGAAATAGCTGACAAGATAATACCATCCTTAAGAACACCAACAGGTTCAGCGACTCCAGGAGCATCAGGCACAAAGCTCCTGGAAAGAGCATCGGCCTTCACATTCTTTGAACCTGGTAAATACGAGACAACAAAGTCAAAACGGGAGAAAAACAATGACCAGCGGGCCTGTCTAGGATTCAGGCGTTTAGCAGACTCGAGATACATCAGATTTTTGTGATCAGTCAAGACCACCACACGATGCTTAGCACCCTCGAGCCAATGACGCCACTCCTCAAATGCCCATTTCATGGCCAACAACTCCCGATTGCCCACATCATAATTTCGCTCCGCAGGCGAAAACTTCCTAGAGAAAAAGGCGCAAGGTCTCATAACAGAGCAACCAGGGCCTCTCTGCGACAAAACGGCCCCTGCTCCAATCTCTGAAGCATCCACCTCAACTTGAAAGGGAAGCGAGACATCAGGCTGGCACAAAACAGGCGCCGAAGTAAACCGACGTTTCAACTCCTGGAAAGCCTCCACGGCAGCAGGAGCCCAATTAACCACATCGGAGCCCTTCTTGGTCATATCCGTCAAAGGTTTCACAATGCTAGAAAAGTTAGCGATAAAACGACGGTAGAAGATAGCGAAACCCAAGAACTTCTGAAGACTCTTAACTGACGAGGGCTGAGTCCAATCAAGAATAGCTCGGACCTTGACTGGGTCCATCTCCACAGCAGAAGGGGAAAAAATGAACCCCAAAAAGGGAACCTTCTGTACACCAAAAAGACACTTTGAGCCCTTGACAAACAAAGAATTTTCACGCAAAATTTTAAAGACCATCCTGACCTGCTCCACATGCGAGTCCCAATTATCAGAAAAAACCAGAATATCATCCAGATAAACGATCAGAAATTTATCCAGATAGTTCCGGAAAATGTCATGCATAAAGGACTGAAAAACTGAAGGGGCATTAGAGAGCCCAAAAGGCATCACCAAGTACTCAAAATGACCTTCGGGCGTATTGAATGCGGTTTTCCATTCATCCCCTTGCTTAATGCGCACAAGGTTGTACGTACCACGAAGGTCTATCTTGGTAAACCACTTGGCACCTTTAATCCGGGCAAACAAGTCAGACAACAGCGGCAAAGGATACTGAAATTTGACAGTGATCTTATTTAAAAGCCGATAGTCAATACAAGGCCTCAAAGATCCGTCCTTTTTAGCCACAAAAAAGAATCCCGCACCAAGAGGGGAAGAAGACGGACGGATGTGTCCTATCTCCAGAGACTCCTTGATATATGAACGCATAGCGGTATGTTCAGGTATCGACAGATTAAACAGTCTTCCCTTAGGAAATTTACTGCCTGGAATCAAATCTATTGCACAGTCACATTCCCTATGAGGAGGCAATGCACTGGACCTGGACTCGCTAAAGACATCCTGATAATCAGACAAGTACTCCGGAACTTCCGAAGGCATAGAAGAAGCAATAGACACAGGCAGGGAATCCTCATGAATACCACGACAGCCCCAACTAGACACTGACATAGCCTTCCAGTCAAGGACTGGATTATGGGTCTGTAACCATGGCAGCCCCAAAACAACCAAATCATGCATTTTATGTAGAACGAGAAAACGTATCACCTCGCGGTGTTCAGGAGTCATGCACATGGTAACCTGTGTCCAATACTGCGGCTTATTTTCTGCCAATGGCGTAGCATCAATACCCCTAAGAGGGATAGGATTTTCTAATGGTTCAAGAATAAAACCACAGCGCTTAGCAAATGAGAGATCCATAAGACTCAGGGCAGCACCTGAATCTACAAACGCCATGACAGGATAAGATGACAGTGAGCAAATCAAAGTTACAGACAGAATAAACTTAGGATCCAAATTACCAACGGTGACAGGACTAACAACCTTAGATATACGTTTAGAGCATGCTGAGATAACATGTGTAGAATCACCACAGTAGTAGCACAAGCCATTCCGGCGTCTATGAATTTTCCTCTCATTTCTAGTCAGGATTCTATCACATTGCATCAAATCAGGTGTCCGTTCAGACAACACCATGAGGGAATTTGCGGTTTTTCTATCACATTGCATCACATCAGGTGTCTGTTCAGACAACAAAATGAGGGAATTTGCGGTTTTGCGCTCCCGCAACCGCCGGTCAATTTGAATAGCCAGGGACATGGTATCATTCAGACCTGTGGGAATGGGAAAACCCACCATAACATTCTTAATGGCCTCAGAAAGGCCATTTCTAAAATTAGCGGCCAGTGCACACTCGTTCCAATGTGTCAGCACGGACCATTTCCGAAATTTTTGGCAATACACCTCAGCCTCGTCCTGGCCCTGAGACATAGCCAGCAAGGCTTTCTCTGCCTGAATCTCAAGATTGGGTTCCTCATAAAGTAAACCGAGCGCCAGAAAAAACGCATCAATATCAGCCAATGCCGGATCTCCTGGCGCCAACGAAAAAGCCCAATCCTGAGGGTCACCCCGTAAGAATGAAATAACAATTTTTACTTGTTGAGCAGAGTCTCCAGACGGACAAGGTTTCAGGGACAAAAATAATTTACAATTATTCCTGAAATTCCTAAACTTAAATCGGTCTCCTGAAAACAGTTCAGGAATCGGAATCTTGGGTTCAGACCTAGGATTTCTGGTAACATAATCTTGTATACCCTGCACACGAGCGGCAAGCTGGTCCACACTTGTAATCAAGGTCTGGACATTCATGTCTGCAGCAAGCTTAAGCCACTCTGAGGTAAAGGGGAAAAGAAAAAAAAAAATGAGAGAGGGAAAAAAAAAACTCAAAATTTTCTTTCTTATAATCCCACTTCTGCAATGCATTAAACATTTAATACTGGCCTGGCATACTGTTATGACCCCAGTGGACAGGGTCTCAGAGGAACGTGTAAGTCTGCAAGATACAAAAATCCAGCTCATAGGGCTGTGGTAACTGGGTTGACCAAATAGCTACTCCTAACGCCAACACTAGAAGTAGCCGGGGATCATGCCTACGGTGATCGCTAGATGACTCGCGCCAGCCGGAGAATCTAACTACCCCTAGGAGAAGAAAACAAAGACCTCTCTTGCCTCCAGAGAAAGGGACCCCAAAGCAAGATACAAGCCCCCCACAAATAATAACGGTGAGGTAAGAGGAAATGACAAACACAGAAATGAACCAGGTTCAGCAAAGAGAGGCCAGCTTACTAATAGCAGAATATAGCAAGATAACTTATCTGGTCAACAAAAACCCTATAAAAATCCACGCTGGAGATTCAAGAACCCCCGAACCGTCTAACGGTCCGGGGGGAGAACACCAGCCCCCTAGAGCTTCCAGCAAAGGTCAGGATACAGATAGGAACAAGCTGGACAAAAATACCAAACAAAACAAAAGCAAAAAGCAAAGAAGCAGACTTAGCTTGAAAAACAGGAACCAGGATCAGAGGACAAGAGCACAACAGATTAGCTCTGATTTCAACGATGCCAGGCATAGAACTGAAGGTCCAGGGAGCTTATATAGCAACGCCCCTGAACTAACGGCCCAGGTGAGGATATAGGAAAAGACAGACGCTCCAGAGTCAAAACACTAATGACCACTAGAGGGAGCAAAAAGCAAAATCACAACAGTTACTGCAACGACCAGGACTCTGGGGCACTGCACTCCCCCCCGGTTAAATCCAGTACACCCGGACTGGAAAAATAAGAACAACAATACATGTTAACAGGAAAACACACAACATTTTAAAAGATTATACACAATTAAACATAACATTGCTTCCCTCTAGGGGAGGTGAGGACTCTTGAACGTTGCGAAAGTTAGGTCATGCATTGTTTATGACTCTCAGTTCAGTGGTTGAAACAGCGGGGACCCCGGGTAAACAAAGGGGTCCCCTTTTAGAAGTTTTTGGAGCAATTCACTGTCCATTACCCCGTTGTCCATTTTTAAAACCTGTAACAGAAGATATGCACACAAACATTTTCAACTAAATAGCAGCCCTCATTAATACCTCCAAGTTTTGTAGCAGAGTGGAGTTTGATTCTGAGTGCTGCGTGTGGACCTTCGCAGCGCAGTGGTCGCTATTGACCTAACAGGGCCCGCTATGCTTGCTACCGCTGGTGTAGTGCACTGTCTTCTGGCTACACTTCTAGTGAGTCTGGGTAGCACTGGCAGGCTAGAGCTCTCAGGGCTGCTGCTACCAACAGTGGGTACGACAGATTCGCCGATAGCAGAGGGAGGACTTGCCGGTTCAACGGTTGGCATGGCATCTTCAGATTGGATCTGCTGAGCTGGCTGAGGCCGCGGGGCCGGATGATCTGGTACCACCATTGTTTCTGGTGGGTCCGGCTGTTGGAACGTTAGAACAGGTACCACGATGGCCTGATTTATCTGAGTCCAGGACTGGGGAAAGTCACCAAGGACAGTGTGGATCATCTTCTCCTTTTCTTGAGGTGGGGAGATTCCTGGAGCCGTTTCCCTCTCTCTCAACTTATCAGGGCAGACCTTAAGGTGATCCCTGGATATCGCCGTTGAGGTCTCCCCTCCGTCCTTGCTGATGAGACAGACCTTCGTGTTGTCAAAATCGGATGGCAGGATGGTATACGGTTCCGCTTCCCATTGGTCATCGAGCTTGTGTAGTCTCCTCTTTCGTTTGAGTACTTGCTCACCAGGTGACAGGGGAATCGCAGGAGCGTGCTGGTTGTAGTCCCTTTCTTGTTTTTGCCTAGCCTGGGCGAGACTTCTCTCTACGCACTCCTGTACCTTGCGGTACCTTTGCTGCCTTTCTACATCCCAATCTGCATCCGGTGAGGTATCTTCGGGGACTAGGACCCCCATGTCCAGATCAACGGGTAACTGGCTAGACCTTCCTCGCATTAGGTACGCTGGAGTGCAGTTGTTAGAATTTACTGGGATGTGATTGTATATATCCACCAAGTCAGGCAACTTTGTCGGCCACAGGTTCCATTCCTCTACGGGCAAGGTCTTCAATAAGTCAATCACCACTTGGTTCATCTTTTCGCACATCCCATTGGTTTGAGGATGGTACGGTGTGGTTCTGATCTTCTTACACCCGTACAGTTGGCAGAACTCTTGGAACACTTCTGCTTCGAAGGCTGGTCCCTGATCGGTCAGTACCTTCTCCGGGTAGCCATGGGGCCTACAAAAGTACTGCTGGAAGGCCTTGGCGGCAGTCCTGGCCATTAGATCCTTGACAGGTACAACCACCAAAAATCTGGAGTAGTGATCTACGATGGTAAGAGCGTAGATATAGCCTGACCGGCTAGGTGTCAGCTTCACATGATCCAGCGCGACCAGTTCGAGTGGCCGTTTGGTGAAGATAGGCCGCAGGGGAGCCCATTGGCTGTCACGGTCCTTCCGGCGTAGGCTACATGGAGCGCACTCCCGACACCACTTCTCAATGGCTCTCTTCATGCCAATCCAATAGAACCTCCCTCGGAGCAGCCTCTCTAGCTTCCTCCATCCGAAGTGTCCGGCTCCATCGTGGTAGGCTCTCAGAACCATGGGCGCATCCCGCCTCGGTACCACTATCTGCCACACCAATTCATGAGTACGTGGGTCGATGCTCCTCCGGCACAGCTTGCCCTCATCGATAAACAGTTTGCTTCTCCCCCGCCACAGCTGTTGGGTCTCCTGTGGATCATCTGGGCCGGGATGCAACCCTGCCTGCGTCAAGAGCTCTTTCACCCGACGGACCGCGGGGTCACCATCCTGGGTTTCCGCCCACCCGTGGTGGGGCAGGGGGTTCAGTGTGGCACCCGGTTGGTTTTTGTGCCTGTTCCTCACATGATGGGAGTTCTGAGTGGCTTTAGGGCGATGGAATGCAGGTAGCTCCACCTCTTCAAGTGCCTCCGGGTCTTCCTCTGCTTCTGGCAAATTGGGCATTCGAGACAAGGCATCAGCATTTGCATTATTGTGTCCTGCCCGGTACTTGATGGTGAAGTTGTAGTTGGACAGCCGGGCCATCCACCGCTGTTCCAAGGCCCCGAGCTTGGCGGTGTCCAGATGTGTTAACGGATTGTTATCCGTGAAGACAGTGAACTTCGCTGAGGCCAGGTAGTGTTTGAACCTCTCTGTCACGGCCCAGACGATGGCAAGGAATTCCAGCTTAAAGGAACTGTAGTTGTCAGGGTTCCTTTCCGTGGGACGAAGTTTCCTGCTGGCGTAAGCGATTACCCTCTCCTTGCCCTTCTGGACCTGGGACAGCACGGCTCCCAATCCTACATTGCTGGCATCCGTGTACAGCACAAACGGTTGGTCGTATTCGGGGTAGGCCAGTACCTCTTCTCCCGTCAGTGCCGACTTCAAGCAAGTGAAGGACCCTTCCAGCCCCTCGTTCCAATCAAATGGGGTGTTCTTCCCCTTGGTCTTCTTTGATTGCCCCACCAACAGGTCTTGCAAGGGCGCGGCCTTCTTGGTGAAGTCCTTAATGAATCTCCGGTAATAGCCTACCAGCCCGAGGAATTGCCGGACTTCGTGGAGGTTACTGGGCTTCGGCCAATCCTGGATCACTGTGACCTTGTCGGGGTCTGGAGCCACTCCTTCAGCGCTCACCACATGGCCCAGGTACTGCACTTTAGGTTTCAGCAGATGACATTTGGACGGTTTCACCTTTAAGCCAAAGTTGGACAGGGCTTCAAACACCTCAGCCAGGTGTTTCAAATGGTCTTCGTAGGTCTTAGAGAAGACAATGACATCATCCAAATACAGCAGCACGGTTTCAAAGTTCTTGTGCCCCAGACAGCACTCCATCATCCTCTGGAACGTCCCCGGGGCGTTGCACAATCCAAAGGGCATGTAGTTGAATTCGCAGAGACCCATCGGTGTCGTGAAGGCCGTCTTCTCTTTGTCCGCCTCCGCCACGGGAACCTGCCTGTACCCACTGGTGAGATCTAAGGTAGAGAAGTAGTTAGCAGATTTTAAGGCAGCCAGAGACTCCTCTATCCTGGGCAGTGGGTATGCGTCTTTATGTGTAATGCGATTCAACTGTCTATAATCAACACACATCCTCATTGTGCCATCCTTCTTTTTAACCAGGACTAATGGAGCTGCCCAGGGGCTACAACTGTCTCTCACCACCCCAGCCTCCTTCATTTCTCGCAACATGTCCTTGGCACACTGGTAATGGGCTGGGGGTACAGGGCAATATCTCTCTTTTATGGGTCGGTGATCTCCCGTGGGGATGTGGTGTTGGATCCCTTTCACCTGCCCAAAATCTAAGGGGTGTTTGCTGAATACCTGCTCGTACTCGTGAACCACCCTGTAAGCCCCTTGTTTTTGATGGGATGGGGTAGAGTCAGTGCCCACATGCAATTCCCGACACCAATCTTTCGAGTGCCCTGCAGAACCGTTGTCCTCCGCCACGTTTGACGGGATCAAGGGTTCAGGTGTCTGTATCACATTATTATTGACAGCAAACAGTTTGGCGAGCGTGGCATACTTGGTGAGGTGAACCTCTTCCTCCCCACAATTGAGGACACGTACGGGCACCCTCCCCTGGTGGACGTCAACCACCCCCCGAGCTGTCAGGATAGTAGGCCTATTTTCCGAATACACGGGTTCTACCAAGGCCTGGTAGTCTTTACCCCTGAGGCCTATGGCTGCCCGACACCATATTAACATCTCGCTCCTGGGGGGTACCGCGATGGGGTTTGAATCACTCACAGTGACACGACCAATCTCACCACCATTCAGCTCTACCTGCTGTCTCTGCATCAGAGCAGAGAACGTTGTTCACTGTGGCCAGCGGTTTCTGCTACCTGTTGCAACAAAACAATAACTTCTGCAAGACAATTTTCTATAACATTAGTACCGATAGTCATCATGGGGTTACATTCTCGGCGGTCAATATCAACAATTACAATTCCTTGGGCCTTCAATTCCACCCGCCCCACTTTGATGGTGGCCTCTTTATACCCCACTTGTGGCAATGGCTGACCATTACTGGCTATGATGGTGAAATCGTCATCGGGGCCACGAGTAATATCGGTGTCCTCCCAATACCGTTTATAGAGTACGTAAGGCATAGTCGTTACCTGAGAACCGGTGTCTAGCAAAGCATTCAGGGGGATGCCGTCAACCACTACAGGAAGAACTGGTCGCCCTCCAATGTATTTGGCTCTCCAATGCTGTGGGCCTGACCGTCCTACTCCTGGGGGTTGGCCCTTTGCCCCAGGGGTTGCTCGTTTCAAGGACAGTACCTTGCAAGGTGGCCCACCTGATGACAGCGGCGGCAGATGGGTCGTCCATCCTGATGGAAGCGATCGTCGGCCCGGCCTCTGGTCGGCGGAGTCCTCCTCTGTCGCATCCAAGGAACATCCTCCGGTTGGGAGGCCAGCTGGATCTTCTCCTTGGGGGCCTCCTGTAGGGACTGCACCGTCCGGGCCAGGGCAGCAACGCTCTTGGTCAGCTCCTGCATCTGGAGGCGGAGTCCTGCAGGGGAGTCGTCTTCTAGGCTCTGGGCATCGGCCTCGGCGGCGAATGGAACATCCGACGCCACCTCCTGGTGGTACGTGAGAGCGGGACGCCTGGGAGGTGCTGCACGGCTAGGCTGTCGCTCCTGCAATGCCTGGATAGCTTTATCCTTGAATTGCGCAAAAGTCAAGTCTGGATTTTGCATGGCCAGGAAGTGCAATTGGCTCCGTTGGTGACTGCACAGGAGCCCCTCAATGAACCGCTCCTTCAGGAGTTTATCCTCATCCTGCATGCTGTCGGGGTCACTGCTTAATGGCCCGCATCGCCTCCTGGAGATTAAGGGCATAGTCCCGTAAGCTATCCTGCGGTCTCTGTTTACTTCCATAGAAAGTCAATTTAATTTCTGTAGCTGTACGGGTATCGAAGGTGGCTTTAAGCTTTGCAAAAACCTGCTGTGCTGTTCCCTTATCCGCAGCGGGCCTGGACTTCATTTCTCTCAGAGCCGCTCCAAAGAGTTGGCCGGTTATCATATGAACCTTCTGAGGCTCTGTCAGGGGATAGAACTCGAGCAGGCTGCAGATCTCTTCTTTAAAGTCAGCGAAGGTATGCGACTCCCCGGAGTATCGTGGGAGCCAGGCCGCTCCGGGCAGGTATGGCATAGAGAAGGGCATTATGGCCTTTGTGGTAGCGGCCGTGTCCAACTGGCTGATGGGGGCAGCGGGCTCCGGGGCTGCCAGTGGTGGTATTAGGGCCGCGGCTTCACCCGCTGCGGGGACCGGAGTTGCCCCTGCGTCCACGGCTGCGGCCGCCACCTCCTCTCCTCGGACATGGCTGTCCCTTCCTCCCACTAACCTGCTGGAGGTCGGAGTTCCTCTTCCGGGGCTGGCACTTTACCGCGCTTTCTCGTTCCGCGCTTCTTTTTGACCGGTTCCGCCCACTTCCACGCCCCTCTTCTTCTCCTGCGCTCTCCTCAGCGCTGTAATGGCGGATTTTGGCGGCAAGTGGCGCGGCACAGTCTTTGCAATAAATCACAGTCCAAGTATAATAAATCACAGTTCCAAGGCACACATGACCTGATTCTTCAGGCTTAAGTAGATCCTGTTCGTGACGCCAAGTTGTAGCGCCCCCACTGCCGCAGGGCCGAGGGGTACCCGGTACCGGGCCTCTGAGTCTCTGCTCTGGGGTTGTCACGGTGGCTAGACCCGGTCCGTGACCCTGCTGAGGGGCGTACAATAATAGATGTGGACGGTGGTGGAGGTGCGGTGCAGTAAATAACGAGGACACCAGGTTGCAGTCTCTTTACCTCTTTACTGAAGGCTTCAGGTGTCCAATCCAGGGCACTGTTGACCGGGCTGTCTGAGACCGGCCGGTCCGAAGGCACATCAGGAGTCCCCTTCACAGGTGGGAATCAGTGTCTACCTTCTAGCACCTGTGTGTTGTAGTCCTTCCCTGCTGAGCACCCCGGGATAGTCCTCACAACTGCTTCTGTCTGTCTCTGATGCTCGTCCTCTCCGTCCCCCAGATGATATGGCAGGATGCACCCGTATGACGGTGTAGGCCTGGAGTTATTCTGTAACTCTAGAGTCGCCCCTCTTCCGCAGCTGCCTCCGTTGTCTGCTTAGGTGATATGTGTGAGGCAGCCAACCTATAATTGGCTGTCCTGCCGTGGTATGAAGTAATGCTTAAAGTCTCTTACTTTCTCGGCGTTCCGGCCACCGACTGTTTGCGCCTCAGAAAGATGTTGCCTCTATCTTACAGCACGACTCCTTCTGGTATTCTATTGCCTCTTTGCTGTATTCCTGCTTTTCTCACTCGGCACAATAAACTTCGCTTCTTGTCCTTTCTTAGGAGTCTGCCAGGATCCCATCCCTGACAGGTCCTCTCTCTAGCTCTTCCCAATTACTTCTCCCTGTCTTCCTGTCCAACCCCCAGTTTTACCAGAGTGTGAGGAGTGGCCTACTAGATAGAACCACTCCCCCTGGTGGCCGGAGTGTGAAGTGTAATGTGAGTGTTACCTGATCAGGTGAACTCCTTTAGTGCAATCAGACGTAACATCACTCCCCTTAGCGGCAGAGCGACGTTACTGCAACGACCAGGACTCTGGGGCGCTGCACTATCTCTCCCAACTAGTGTTGAGCGATACCGTCCGATACTTGAAAGTATCGGTATCGGAAAGTATCGACCGATACCGGCAAAGTATCGGATCTAATCCGATACCGATACCCGATACCAATACAAGTCAATGGGACTCAAGTATCGGACGGTATCCCTGATGGTTCCCAGGGTCTGAAGGAGAGGAAACTCTCCTTCAGGCCCTGGGAACCATATTAATGTGTAAAATAAAGAGTTAAATAAAAAATATTGCTATACTCACCTCTCCGACGCAGCCTGGACCTCACCGAGGGAACCGGCAGCGTTCTTTGCTTAAAATGCGCGCTTTTCCTTCCTTCCGTGACGTCACGGCTTCTGATTGGTCGCGTGCCGCCCATGTGGCCGCGACGCGACCAATCACAGCAAGCCGTGACGTAATTTCAGGTCCTGAATGCCTATTTCTGCATTCAGGACCTGAAATTACGTCACGGCTTGCTGTGATTGGTCGCGTCGCGGTCACATGGGCGGCACGCAACCAATCACAAGCCGTGACGTAATTTTAAAAATGCGCGCGTTTCCTGCCTCCCGTGACGTCACGGCTTGTGATTGGTCGCGTCGCCCATGTGACCGCGACGCGACCAATCACAAAGCCGGAACGTAATTTTAAAATACTGAATGCCTAGAAGGACCTGAAAATTACGTCACGGCTTGCTGTGATTGGTCGCGTCGCGGCCACATGGGCGGCACGCGACCAATCAGAAGCCGTGACGTCACGGAAGGAAGGAAAAGCGCGCATTTTAAGCAAAGAACGCTGCCGGTTCCCTCTGTGAGGTCCAGGCTGCGTCGGAGAGGTGAGTATAGCAATATTTTTTATTTTAATTCTTTATTTTACACATTAATGTTGTTTCGATACCGATACCCGATACCACAAAAGTATCGGATCTCGGTATCGGAATTCCGATACCCGCAAGTATCGGCCGATACCCGATACTTGCGGTATCGGAATGCTCAACACTACTCCCAACTCCTCCATACACGTGATCGCTTATGTGTTGTCTATGGGATGACATCTGCCAGATTCCTCTGTCTTTCTCAGACCCCTCTGTCCTACCGAATCCTTTGTATTGCCACAGACTCCTCCATCCTCCCCAAATTTCTGTCCTCGTCAGATTCCTCTGTCCTCCTCCAGGCACCTCTATCTTCCCAGACTCCTCTGCCTGCCCACAGACTCCTCCGTCCTCCGACAGACTCCGCTGTCCTACTCCAGATTCCCCTGTCCTCCTACAGAATCCTGTGTCCTTCTACAGACACTTTTGTTCTCCCAAGGACCCCCCTGCTTTGTCGTCCCCAAATCTCTCTGTCCTGCCCAGACCTCTGTATCCTCCCCAGACATTTGTCATCCCCAAACCTCTCTGTCCTCCCCAGACCTTTGTCTTCCCCAGACTCTTCTGTCCCCCTCAAATCTCTGTCGTACAGACTCATCTGTCCTCCCCAGACCTCTCTATCCTACAGACTTCTCTGCCCTCACCAGTCCTCTCTGTCCTACAGACTCCTCTGTCCTCCCCAAGCCTCGCCATCCTACAGACTCCTCTGTCTACCCCAGACCTCTCTATCCTACACACTTCTCTGCCCCCCCTGACCTTTATGTCTTCCCCAGACTCCTCTGTCCTCCCCATATCTCTCTGTCGTACAGACTCCTCTGTCCTCCCCAAACCTTTTAGTCCTCCAGGCTCTTCTGTCCTCCCAAAACTCTTCTGGTGGCTTCTTCTCTCTACCCACACCATAGCTCAGGGGGATTCATGAGGACACCATAACCATTAGAGTGTCAGATGATCCCACCAATATTGGCAGGTTCATCAGGCGTTAGTCCAATGTGTATGGGGCTGTAAGACCACTATGCCACCCAAGAAGGGGGAACACTATAACATAAAGTGCTGCAATTAGTGCATCCTGGGAACTAACTGACACATTCATACATTGATGTTGTTGTTTACATTCCAGATGATGAATGTCTGATTACAGGATGATACAAATGTTGCGCTCGGAGTCTCCCTTTAGGCAGGAGAGTTATGGATCTCGATCCGAGACGTCCTGTCCGGCATCTTCGCTGTGAAATTGATTTTACAGACTGCCCTGCTTCTATTTGCATTCCCCATCTGGATTGGGGGCTTTCGGCAGCAGTTCGAGTCAACAGCAGAGGCAGCGTATTTGTAACAATGTGGATAAACGTTGATATAAATAGGGGGGAAAATGAATGGAGACAACCAGGGATATTTACATAAATCAACCAATCTGTGCAGAATTGGAGCCACGGACGGATCCTTTGTTCTGGAGCTTCGCTTCAGCATCGATGCTCTGAGAGAGGGTGTTAAAACCGAGGCACGTCTTGTACTTGTGAATACCAATGAATCCGTTGCCATGGAAACGGTACCTAGTCAACGAGCTCAGAACTTTTTTTCCTTTAGTCATTTTTTTTTTCTTTTCTTCTGCACCCATAGAATTTTGGGAAACACTAAAGTTGAATGATATCATTTTCATATATATTTGTTTTCTCGTTCGTTACAATAATGGATATTTGCAAAAAAAAAAAAAAAAAAAAAGACTGGGATCCATTTTGGGGATTTTTTAGCTAAATTATAAAATGTTGCATGGAAAAACAAAATATTTTACTATGTTACATTCATATTTCAGCTTACTAATACCAGGGATGCAATCAGTAATATATTCCAACTTTATGTACAGGAAAGTATGTTTTCCCATAAACGTATGTTCCACAGGCCATAGTATCAGATGAACATGTATGCTTTTCGCAAAAAACAGTGCCACACCTGTCCATAGGTTGTATCTGGTATTGCAGCTCAGCTATATTTAAGTAAATGGGGCTGAATTGCAATACCACATACAACCTCTAGGTCAGTGTGGCGCTAGCTAGAAATCCGTCAATTTTATCAATGCTGGACAAGGATATAACCAGTCTGAGCCTTTAAGCGCTCCCATACTTTCAAAGAAAAGCATGATCCTGCTGCCATCATCCTCCGAGACCAGCTAAAACAGTTTTTGGACAGTCTAATATGTCCAAAAACGTTTTGTTTTCTCAGTTCTGGAACTTTCTATCCACTCTTTTTCATTTTCAGTGGGCATTTTGTTTTTAATTGTATTTTGCAAACACTATAAGGGTAGGAACTTCCTTTTTCGCACTTCCCAGCATGTCTTCGTCCTGCCATTTTCCAATGGCTTTCCAGAGGTGAGACAAATAGCACCAGATGGCCAACATTGAAAAAATATATATATTAGCAAGGTGCTGCAGGGGACATATGTTTCGCTGAGGCTAATGGCTTCAGTGATGTACAATCCAGGAGTTAACCCAGGGGGTTAACAGACAATTTGTAAAAGGGCTGGGTTTTTTAGGACAGCCATAGAGTGGGTGGGAGGTTGTCCACCTTATCTCCACCCCAGGGTGTGGTCTGGAGCTTAAATAGCTGGCCTACAGAGGCAGTGGGTGTTCAGTGTCTGGAGAGGAACACTCCAGAGAAGTGTTTGTGGTTTCCAATACCTGAACCATGGGTCTTGCTAACCCTGAGCGGGCTGATCCACGCTAACACAAAGACTGTGCTTTGTACTACCGCTATGTTTTGCTTTCCTTTTTTGCCAAGAGGGCTGTGTTTGTTTTTACTTCACCTTGGTTTATGCTGGATCTAATAAACCAATAAAACTCACCACTGGGCATATTATGGGGACAAACCACTTTGATCCCAAATTTAGATTTACTACATGTTGTACAGAAATGGTTGCAGCCTGAGTCCTCCACTCCAGCTTAGATGGTCGAGTGGGTTGACATGGACAGATCCATTCACTCCCTTGCAGACTTGGGTGCAGACTTGGGTTGCCCAAGGAGACACCCGGAATGCAGACAACCTGGTGTGTTTAGTGGAATGGTACCAGGTGGTCGAGAGGTCCCTAAAAAAGCCAGGGGGTGGTTCATTCCCACACTGGGGTACCCAGCGGGAGCTCGAGTCCCAAAAGAAGAGTAGTAGAGCCACCACTGGAGGGAGTCATTGTATCTTAATTAACCAGATGTCTATTTTTAGCAAGCCAGGAAGAATAGACCGTTATCTATATGTTGACTTTTGAATTTATGTGTTTCTTTCTGGTTGGTAAAGACAACAGACTTTTGCTTGTGTAAGCCTGTAATATTGTTTTGGAAGTTGATATTTGATGTAACATACTGTGCTCTTATCCTTGATGAATAGTGATGTTTACTGATATGCTAATTATGCATTGTGCAGGCCAGCTAGCTTGTTGACTTTGAAAACAGGAGGAAAAACTATGCAAATAGGTTACATAATCAGGTCATCAGACTCGTCACCATTCTTCCCCATATCTGTGACTGCTGGATTGAAGGACACTTGTGTAGCGCCCCCACCGCCGCAGGGCCGAGGGGTACCCGGTACCGGGCCTCTGAGTCTCTACTCTGGGGTTGTCATGGCGGCTAGGCCCCGGTCCGTGACCCTGCCGTGGGGCGCACAGGGAATTACTAGGTGTGGATGATGGTGGTGTTGCTGTGGTGGTGCGGTGCAGTAAATAACGAGGACACCAGGTTGCAGTCTCTTTACCTCTTTACTGAAGATCTCTGGGTCCTCAGTCCGGAACACGGTTCACCAGGCTGCGCAAGTCCGGCCGGTCCAATGGCACCTCCAGAGCTCTCTTCACAGGTGGAAATCGGTGCCTTCCTACTAGCGCTATGTGTTGTGGTCCTTCCCTGCTGTGCTTACGGAAAGTCCCCCACAACTGTTGTGTCTGTTTCTTAAGTTCCCTCACAACTCGATTAGATGATGTTCTGCTAATCCTCCGTCCCTCCCTGGTGTTCTGGTTGGGACGGCACCCGTTTGACGGGTAGGCTCGGAGCTCTTCCGGGACCCTAGAGTCGCCCCTCTCCACAAGTTGCCCCCCAAGACTGCATAGGTGATATGTGTTAGACAGCCCGCCTTAAACTGACTGTCCTGCCGCTGTTTGGAGTATTGCTTGAAGCTGAATGTTATTCTACTCCCTCGGCGTTCCGGCCACCGGTAGTGCGCCTCAGTAGGATGTTGCTTCGGTCTTACAGCATGACTCCTACTGGTATTTCTCCTTTGCGTGATCTCGTTTCTCACTTAGCACAATCTATCTCTCTTCTAATCCTTTCTTGGGCACCGCCGCTACCCGGAGCAGGCACGGTCCCGTTACGTTCTTTCTTGTTGCCAAGCCTCTGTCAGGATCCCACCCCTGACAGAGACCCTACTGTATCTTCCCCTACAACACCCTCTGCCACAAGGTGTTGCCTGGTTCCAACCCAGTCAGCTTTCTGATCTAACTTCCTGCCTGACCCCCGGTTTACCCACTATGGTGGGGAGTGGCCTAATGAATAGCACCCTTAGCTCCCCCCGGAGGCCCAGCTGTGAAATGTATTGGTGTCTGTGATACCTGATCCGATGAACTCCTTCAGTGCCATCAGACGCACCATAGCTCCCCATAGTGACGGAGCCACAGTACTGCAACGACCAGGACTCTGGGGCGCTGCACTCCCCCCTGGTTAAACACAGTACTCCGGGACTGGGAAGAAAACAACAATACAAGTTAGCAAAAAGACATACAGTTTTGTTGAGTGCAATAACAATAAGTATACTTGAACAGGCTTCCCTTTATGGGAGGTAAGGACACTTGAACGTTACAAACATTATAAATTACAGGCTATAATAACTCCTGTTACCCAACCGGGTATTCTACTAAGTGCAAAATTGTTGAACAATAATTTAACATTGCCTTTAAGGACTTACACTCTGAATCCACTAAAGGCCTTCCTATAATCACATTATAAGGTAATTTAACTTTTTCATTCTCCTTCTTTAAATCTGCAGGACCGCCTGTCCTATCGGCACCAGACCTTCTGCCTCTCCTTTCAGTTACAGGACCGCCCCGTTCAGCCAGGGCCTGCTGCCTTTTCAACTACTATACACAGTATAGAACATAACATTATTTTCGGGTTAAGAGCACTGAGCCATCTCTTCATGACTCCTATAAGGACTCAGGGTTTACCTTCTATCCTAACTATCTATCATCATTATCAAAACATTTTCTATTGAACATTAAGCCTTCTCATTATCTTTCTTTCTATCATGCATGCTGGACACCACGTCTATCCCTACGGGCCCACTGCATCCTTCTTTTATCTTTCACCTTTTTCTTCTCAGAGAACATCATCAGTATTTCTTCACAATCAACTAATTAAATACATATAACTTTTTCATGTAAACATTATCATCTCTTTCTTTGGTCAAGACATTATTGCTTCCAGTCTTAAAGCAATATCACGGTTTAAGCGCAACAAATGAACATCCCCTTTAAGAGGGGACCAAGTCTCTATGAGGTAGCACACCTTCTCAAGCTACCAGTCCATACTCAGCAAAGGTTCCAGTGGGGTATCTTCACAAAGAGTCCTTCTTTAAGTAAAACCAGTAGGGAGCGCCTTTAATAAGGTGCAAACTATGTACAAGAAGTTCGGATCATGCACTGTTCATGATTTCAGCAGTTCTGGAAACTTTGTGCAAAAACTTGGAAAAATCAAACAAAAGCAAAACAATAGGGATCCCATGTCCACAGAAGGATCCCTTTAAGAGTTAACCCTGGACGGGTTCAGCAGTAAAAATCAGGAAACAATAACTATTTACATACAACGCAGTGTCTTTCTTACTGGAACCACGCAGGCGGCAGCACCGGTGGAGGCAACCCCGCAGGATACTGCGCACCACCTGGTACTGCATAAGGGGGAGTGTTGTCCCATCTGGGGGTCTGCGTACCCACCGTCTTCCGCTCTGGCACAGCAGGAACACTGGTCACCTGGGGAAGCGCCTCCTTGGCCACCACAGCGGTGGTGGTAGTAATACTGCAGGTCGTGGTCTTCACAAGTGTACAAGTGGGAGTGACCACGGTGGTCTGGGTGGTGGTCGTGGGCCAACCACAAGGCAGCACCTTGGCCACAGGGGACGGTTTTGCTGGCACCTTGGTCGGGGATTCCGTCGGCTTCCTCTTGTAAACGTTTAAAGCAAACCACCCCTTCTCACCAAGGTGCCTGGTGTAGGTAACGCTGTCCCCCGGGTAGAGGTCCCGGTCAGGGTGGCCCTCTCTAAGATGAGACTCGACATCCCTGCGGTTGACAAAGATCTCTGCGTATAATCCCGGCTCTTTAATGAAGCCCCAGCCTCCACGGAGCTTAAAGTCAACTACAATGCCCTGCTTGCGCGGGGCCTGGTGAGTGGTGGGGTCCTTGCGGGCCCGGTCCTTGACCGCCAAATCTTTTTGATGGTGGGCCTCCCGCCCGGCCTGATGTGTTTTCTCCTCCTCTTTTCACTGTTGTTCTAGCTGGACCCGGTATTCCTCCCAGCTTAGGGCCTGTACCATCTCCCCCTCCTGGGTCTCCACCCCGGGGAACCCCATAAGATTGGATCCGGGGTTCACCCAGCGGCACACTGTGCGCTCCGCGTGGACCTCACACAGCAAGGGAGTAGGGGTGATTGGGGCTCGCATACGGTGTTCCATGCCCGTGGCTTCCTCCCATGGTAGCAGGCGCTGGAGTCTATGGGTTCCCGGGAGAGGTGGTGCTGCTACGGGACCCACTAGCAAGCCCTCGGCCAGCGGGACAGGGTCGGCGGACTCACCAGCCGATGCAGGTTCCTCCTCCGCGGCGGGTTCTTCCGGCGGTGTCGGCGAGGATCCCAGCGGTTGCTCCGGTAACGGTGCAGGGTCCGACGCCTGAGGACCTTCTTCCGGAGCTGCCTGGTGCGGAGCCTGGGCCTTCATGTTCAGTTGGAGGAGTTGGTCGACCAGGCTCTCCATCTCGACCCGCAGAAGTTCAGTGTTGTCCACGGAGAACGAGCTGCTGGGCTCATCCGGGTAGTTGGGGGAGACTTCCACTTCAACCCCACTGTCGGGTTCGGAGCTGCTGGCCATAGCGTCCTCCACGTGGGTCACTTCCTGGTCTTTTTCCCGCTCTCTCCTTCGTGGGCGGTGTCGTTTTCTTGGTCTCCGTCCTCCATTGAGGATCAGGGGGCGGATCTCTGCTGCTGACGGACACGTCCTCACGGTGCAGAAATATTTAGACTGGGCGGCCATTATCCTTCGCGCTCACCAGCTTGTCTACGCCCACTCCACGCCCCTCTTCTTCTCCTGCGCTCTCCTCAGCGCTATAATGGCGGCGGATTTTGGCGGTAAATGACGCGGCACAGTCTTTGCAATAAAGTACAGTCCAATTATAATAAATCACAGTTCCAAGGCACACATGACCTGATTCTTCAGGCTTAAGTAGATCCTGTTCGTGACGCCAAGTTTGTAGCGCCCCCACCGCCGCAGGGCCGAGGGGTACCCGGTACCGGGCCTCTGAGTCTCTACTCTGGGGTTGTCACGGCGGCTAGGCCCCGGTCCGTGACCCTGCCATGGGGCGCACAGGGAATTACTAGGTGTGGATGATGGTGGTGTTGCTGTGGTGGTGCGGTGCAGTAAATAACGAGGACACCAGGTTGCAGTCTCTTTACCTCTTTACTGAAGATCTCTGGGTCCTCAGTCCGGAACACGGTTCACCAGGCTGCGCAAGTCCGGCCGGTCCAATGGCACCTCCAGAGCTCTCTTCACAGGTGGAAATCGGTGCCTTCCTACTAGCGCTATGTGTTGTGGTCCTTCCCTGCTGTGCTTACGGAAAGTCCCCCACAACTGTTGTGTCTGTTTCTTAAGTTCCCTCACAACTCGATTAGATGATGTTCTGCTAATCCTCCGTCCCTCCCTGGTGTTCTGGTTGGGACGGCACCCGTTTGATGGGTAGGCTCGGAGCTCTTCCGGGACCCTAGAGTCGCCCCTCTCCACAAGTTGCCCCCCAAGACTGCATAGGTGATATGTGTTAGACAGCCCGCCTTAAACTGACTGTCCTGCCGCTGTTTGGAGTATTGCTTGAAGCTGAATGTTATTCTACTCCCTCGGCGTTCCGGCCACCGGTAGTGCGCCTCAGTAGGATGTTGCTTCGGTCTTACAGCACGACTCCTACTGGTATTTCTCCTTTGCGTGATCTCGTTTCTCACTCAGCACAATCTATCTCTCTTCTAATCCTTTCTTGGGCACCGCCGCTACCCGGAGCAGGCACGGTCCCGTTACGTTCTTTCTTGTTGCCAAGCCTCTGTCAGGATCCCACCCCTGACAGAGACCCTACTGTATCTTCCCCTACAACACCCTCTGCCACAAGGTGTTGCCTGGTTCCAACCCAGTCAGCTTTCTGATCTAACTTCCTGCCTGACCCCCGGTTTACCCACTATGGTGGGGAGTGGCCTAATGAATAGCACCCTTAGCTCCCCCCGGAGGCCCAGCTGTGAAATGTATTGGTGTCTGTGATACCTGATCCGATGAACTCCTTCAGTGCCATCAGACGCACCATAGCTCCCCATAGTGGCGGAGCCACAGTACTGCAACGACCAGGACTCTGGGGCGCTGCACTTGCTAACCATAAAAAGAGGTTATATGCCTCTGTATGAGATAGAGATTCAGCCAAGACATCCAAACATCCAAAGGACCATAGACAGGACAGCAGCCAGGACATCATGGCTCCATCACTAGATTTTTCATTCTGCAGGATGCTAGCTTAGGGGACATCGGCCCGGGCTGGAGGGATACAGATCCTCTCCTTTGGCCATCTCTGAACTATGGATACGTTTGTGAAAACCAGTTTGTGAAAACCATCCGAGAATCTGGCACCATGGATACGTTTAGCTGGTATATACTGGGCACATCTATAGTTGGTATATACTGGGCACATCTGTAGCTGGTACATACTGGACAGGTCTGTAGCTGGTATATACTGGACACCTCTGTAGCTGGTATGTACTGGACACCTCTGTAGCTGGTATATACTGGACACCTCTGTAGCTGGTATATACTGGGCACATCTGAAGTTGGTATACACTGGGCACCTCTGTAGCTGGGATATACTGGGCACCTCTGTAGCTAATATATACTGGACACATCTGTAGCTGGTATATACTGGGCACCTCTGTAGCTAGTATATACTGGACACATCTGAAGATGGTATATACTGGGCACCTCTCTAGCTGATATATACTGGTCACATGTGCAGCTGGTATATACTGGACACCTCTGTAGCTGGTATATACTGGGCTCATCTGTAGCTCTATATACTGGGCACCCCTATAGCTGGTATATACTGCGCACCTCTGTAGCTGGTATATACTGGGCACATCTGTAACTGGTATATACCGGGCACCTCTGTAGCTGGTATATACTGGGCACATGAACAGCTGTATATACTGGGCACATCTGTAGCTGGTATATACCAGGCACCTCTGTAGCTTGTATATACTGGGCATATGTGTAGCTGGTATATACTGGGCACCTCTGTAGCTAGTATATACTGGACTCATCTGTAGCTGGTATATACTGGGCACCTCTGTAGCTGATATATACTGAGCACATGTACAGCTGGTATATACTGGACACCGCTGTAGCTGGTACTGTATATACTAGGCACCTCTGTAGCTGGTATATACTTGGCACCTCTGTAGCTGGTATATACTGGGCACATCTGTAGTTGGTATATACTGGGCACCCCTGTAGCTGGTATATACTGGACACATGTGTAGCTGTATATACTGGGCACATCTGTAGCTGGTATATGCTGGGCACCTCTGTAGCTGGTATATACTGGACGCCTCTGTAGCTGTATATACTGGGCACATCTGTAGCTGGTATATACCGGGCACATCTGTAGCTGGTATATACCGGGCACCTCTGTAGCTGGTATATACTGGACACATATGTAGCTGGTATATACTAGGCACCTCTGTAGCTGGTATATACCGGGCACCTCTGTAGCAGGTATATACTGGGCACCTCTGTAGCAGGTATATACTAGGCACCTCTGTAGCTGGTATATACCGGGCACCTCTGTAGCTGGTATATACCGGACACCTCTGTAGCTGGTATATACTGGGCACCTCTGTAGCAGGTATATGCTAGGCACCTCTGTAGCTGGTATATACCGGGCACCTCTGTAGCTGGTATATACTGGGCACATCTGTAGCTGGTACATACTGGACACGTCTGTAGCTGGTATATACTGGACACCTCTGTAGCTGGTATATACTGGACACCTCTGTAGCTGGTATATACCGGACACCTCTGTAGCTGGTATATACTGGGCACCTCTGTAGCAGGTATATGCTAGGCACCTCTGTAGCTGGTATATACCGGGCACCTCTGTAGCAGGTATATACTGGGCAACTCTGGAGCTGGTATATACTGGGCACCTCTGTAGCAGGTATATACTGGGCACCTCTGGAGCTGGTATATACTGGGCACCTCTGTAGCAGGTATATACTGGGCACCTCTGGAGCTGGTATATACTGGGCACCTCTGTAGCAGGTATATTCTGCGACTGACTTGGTAGTCAGTAGACATATCCTATTATATACACCCTGAGAGATTTCATCCTCTTACCACCTTCCCTAGTTGAGGAGACGCTTTTAAAGCCTCTTTTTTTCCATCCATGACGAACACCCAGTTTTTGATGCCAATATTTCAGAGCTCCTCGGACGTGTGCGGAAGGTCTGAGCCTCTCGCTCCCAGCTCTTGTTTTTCAGTCAGATCCCAGGATGTTGGAGGAGACTGCAGTGAAACGCTGCACAATTATTAATCCTTTCGTAGCTAGAGGACAACGCTGTGTTATAATATAATGTGTTTCTGTCGCCCGGGAATAGTCTAGTAATTCCGAAATGCCATCGCCGGACATTCAAATCTTTCGCTTTTACACTCAGGAAATCTACTTCTGCTTCTTATTTATGGATCATGAGAAAAGATAGAGAAGAAGAACAGGAAAGGACTAGAGATGTGCATTAAAGGGAACCAGTCAGCACATGTTTAAAAATGTCAGTAGTGGTACGGCTGTATAGGCGCTTGTCCCCCAATTAAAATGATACCTTTCTTGCAGAGATACCATGTTCCAGACATCAGAAATTTAATGTATAAGTCATACACAAATCAGGCTGGAAGTGCACTGGGGCGTGTCAGGAAGAATAGCTCTAAGTGCAGCGACACACCCCCGGTGCACTTTAATCTTGATCTGCATATGACTTCAACCCCAGATTTCTCAAGACTGGCACTTCCGATCTGTACAAGAAAGGTGTCATTTTTACTGGGGGACAAGCGCCTACAATGAGCAAAGTTTAGTTTCCTTCTTCCCTTTTTGCACAGTTTGTATGTGCCTTTATAATTCATCATCAAGTGAATGAAGCTGCAATACCACATACAACCTGTAGAAGTGTGTGGCGCTGTTGTGTTCTATGAAAAAAGCCAGTGACAGTGATTGGTGGATAAAATGCAGGTATAGCTAGTAACTATTCCTAACAACTCCTCCCATGTGCACGCATGCTCAATTAGGCTGAGCATGCATGTGGTCCAAAGTAAGAAAAGGATCCGCTTATTCCATTTAACATGTCTGATGTCTCTTTTTTCCGAAGTCATCTGTAGGAGGCCCCCATATTTATAAGATAGGTGGTCGGTTCTAGGGAAATCGGAGGGTTCAGCCACCCTAATTCTAATGTGTATGGGCACCACATTACAGAAAAAAACTAACTATACTACTATAGTCAGGGTCTCAGTCCATCATGTCTCCTCACACATAACACAATGTATCAACGCTTCAACCAGTCTTCCATTATATTGCAAATATTCACAAAGTCATCCTGAAAACCCCAAAACAGGACAAAAAAAGTCTAAGGTCTAGTTATACATTATGCATGACATGTAGGCTCCAGAATGGCTGACATGTGATGTGGCCCCAGGGTGAGGATGAATCGCATATTTCCCATCAGGACTAGAACTCTGTAGTAACCTGTCATACACTCGGCAAACATCGGCATCTGAGCAGAATTTCTGAGCACCTGATGTTTCATCCCTGCACTTTGGGAATGTTGTAAAGTTTTTACACATAAGATCTATAGGAAATAATGTAAAAGTGAATATAAGAAGCTTTGTAATATATCTTACCACAGAGATCTGCTTCTTTCTCCACTTATGAGCCACTTCTCCTCTACCTGCCTCCCAAATTCATCATTCATTCTAAAAAGCTGCTTAATATCCATCTTAATCAAACCACGATGGATTGTCAGCTCACTGAGGAATCAGGTTACAGCAGTGTATTGAAGTCTATGGAGAGGGGATGAAGGTGAAGCAGAGTGAGTGAGAGAAGTGCAGACACACAGATACTGCTGCTGCTTTCTATTAAATGTTTTCTCTCACCTCAGTGCCGGATTTACAGTCACACTGCTCAGTATTGTAGTAGAATGTCCTCCATGCTACTGCTTTCCCATAAGTGTTTTCTCTCACCCTAGTGCTGGATTAACAGCTGCATTGCTCAATAATGCAGTAATAATAATTGCAGTATAATGTGCTCCATGTTGCTGATTTCTAGTAAGTGTTTTGTCTTACCCAAGTGCTGGATTCATAGCCATACTTCTCAATATTGAAGTATAATGTCCTACATGTTGCTGCTTTCCCATAAGTGTTTTCTTTCATCATATTGCTGGATTCAAAGCCACACTGCTCAATATCTCAGCATAATGTCCTCCATGCTGCTGATTTCTAATAAGTGTTTTATCTTACCCCAGCGCTAGATTCATTGCCACACTAATCATTATTGCATTAGAATGTCCTCCATGCTGCTGCTTTCTAGTAAGAGTTTTCTCTCATCCCAGTGCTGGATTCACAGCAACAGGAGCATAGGAATCCCTCATGTCTGTGTGTTGTGTCTCCACCCACTATCTCAGAGACAACTGAAAATTAGAGATAGAGCCTGCAGAGGGGAAAACTGTTGAAAAATGTAGGATATAAGTCATATAATGGCCAGAAACTATATTATCCTGCATGTACACATGCCTGACTGCTTATTCTGAAAAACTTCTTGAAATATCAGGTACACTTTAAAGAGGTTTGGCCCCCAAAATGAATAATCACCTATCTATGCTTATTCTGAACCGTCAGCCAAAACTGCTAAGACTGTAATTTGTAACCCCTTCCTGCCATAGGACGTATGGACAGATCCTATGCTGGGCACCTGTGTATAGAGCAGGCTCAGGAGCTGAACCCACACTACTGTACCCCACATATTGGTTGTGATATGTAATGTCAGCTCCATCTACAGAAACATGTAAACATTACAACAGAAACCTTTTTCTTCTCTACAAGTTTTGGTATTGCCAAAATCATACTAACCTGGAGAATCATGTTATTGCGTCATTTTATCCCAAAACGAACCTCACAGAAAGAAAACCCCCAAAAATGTCAGAATCGAGTGTTTTTTCTTCATCATTTCACCGCATTTGTTTTCCTGTTTTCCACTAGATTATATGATAACATGAACGGTGTCATACAAAACAACTGCAAAAAAAACCCATCAAGTCCCCATACAGCTAGGTCAAAGGAAGAATAATCCAAGTGACACTACTCTGTCCTCCTGCTCCTGTACCTGTCCTCTTCCTCCTACACTACTCTGTCCTCCTCCTCTGTACCTGTCCTCTTCCTCCTACACTACTCTGTCCTCCTCCTCCTGTACCTGTCCTCTTCCTCCTACACTACTCTGTCCTCCTCCTCCTGTACCTGTCCTCTTCCTCCTACACTACTCTGTCCTCCTCCTCTGGGACCTGTCCTCTTCCTCCTACACTACTCTGTCCTCCTCCTCTGGGACCTGTCCTCTTCCTCCTACACTACTCTGTCCTCCTCCTCCGAGACCTGTCCCCTTCCTCCTACACTACTCTGTCCTCCTCCTCCGGGACCTGTCCTCTTCCTCCTACACTACTCTGTCCTCCTCCTCCGGGACCTGTCCTCATCCTCCTACACTACTCTGTCCTCCTACACTACTCTGTCCTCCTCCAGGACCTGTCCTCTTCCTCCTACACTACTCTGTCCTCCTCCTCCGGGACCTGTCCTCTTCCTCCTACACTACTCTGTCCTCCTCCTCTGCCTCTCTGGACCACATATCACCTCCCTACTAGCCAGAATCCCACAATGTCTGTCCGCTATTTCATCCTTCTTCTCTGCTATGTTTCTAGAACTTAACTTTGACAAACCAGAATTCATCATCATCAACATCATCTTTATTTTTATATAGCGCTAACATATTACGCAGCGCTTTACAGTTTGCACACATTATCATCGCTGTCCCCGATGGGGCTCACAATCTAGATTCCCTATCAGTCTTTAAAGTGTGGGAGGAAACCGGAGAACCCGGAGGAAACCCACGCAAACATGGGGAGAACATACAAACTTCTTGCAAACTTAAGGGTTATAAAAGAAAAGGAAGGAAAAAAATTCAACATGTAAAAATGGAAAATAGTAAAGTCAACCCAGTGCTGAATTCACAGCTACACTGCTCAGTACTACTGTATAATGTCCTATATGTTAATTCATGTATATATTTTTTTATTATTTTTGTTTTTTTTCTTATTATCATTTTCTTATTTTTTTGTTCCAGGACTATGGGAAATTCACTATTCATTAAGGGTTACCAATCAGATTGTTAGTTATTCATGGACCAAGAGATTCCTATTTTAGATCATTTCCATCAGAGAGAGAAATATGTATGTATTGGGATTTCCTGAATGCTAGAAGCACACAATCTTTCCTATGAAGTAGACATGTCTGATAGATGTGCTCACGTGTCAGTCTTCAGGCAGAGACGATCTCTCTGACCTCTGTGTGATGGAGACTCTCTGGAAGGCGCAGATAGCGAGCTGAGTGCTTTGTGGGCGCAGATTACCAGGTCACAGCACCCCGGGGCTGCGGGATCACACCGCCTCGCTCTCTGTAGATAAACCAGCAAAGAGGTTCCTGTATTGTTCTATGTAGTGAGCAATGACTACAAGCCAATGTATGGAGAGAGCGAGAGAATGAAAGAGAGAAAAAAGAGAAAGATAGTCGGAGATAGGAGAAAGAGGGAGACAGATGAGTGATGGATTATAAAGAGAGAGAAAGGAAATAGATGGAAAAGAGGAGAGATGGAGTGAGGGATTAAAAGAGAGAGAAAGAAAATAGAGAGATGGAGTGAGGGAGAAAAAGAAAGGAGAAAAAGATAAAGAGAAGGAAGTGGGTGAAAAAGAGAGAAGAAAGCAAAGAGCAAAAAAAAGAGAGAGATGGAGTGAGAAAGAAAAAAAGAAAGAGAAGAGAGAAAATATACAGAGGCATTGTGAGAAAGAAAAATGGAAAGAGAAAGATGTAAGAGAGCAAGGGAGAGAAAAGAAGGAAGAGTGGAAGAAAAAGAAGAGGGATGAGAGAATGAAAGAGGAAGAGAGGGATAGATAGGAAAGAGGTCTGGTGAAAAAGAATAAAGAAAGTCAGAGAGAGAGAGAGGCAGAGAGAGAGAGAAAGAGAAGGAAATGGATAGAATGAGTAAAAAGAGGGAGAGAGGGAAAGAGTAAAGAAACAACATAAAGTCAGAAAGAAATACAAGAGAGAAGAACAGAAGATAGAGAAAAAACAAAGAACAGAGAGACAGAAAACAGGGAGAGCGGCAGTGGTAAAGGAGAGAGTTGAGAAAGAAAGAGGGCGAGTAAGAAAATAAAGAGGAGATGAGAATGGAGAGAAACAGAGAAGGAAGAGAGTGATAAAGAAAAGAGAAAACAGAGATGTGAAATGCAGGGAGGGAAAAAGAGCGAAAGAAGAGAAAGAGGAAGAAAAAAGAGAGAAAAAGAAGAGAGGTGAGAAAGGGAGGAGGAAAACGGAGAAAGAAGAGAGAGGGAATTAAAAAAGGGGGAGAGACAAGAAATCTCTGCAACAATGGACGGATTTAACCCTACGGAATTCTATAAGATTCTGTAAGATTCCTGGATGGACAATGAGGACCCCATGATTTCCGCCTATATGAAGCCCCTAATTCCGCTTGTCCCCGGTCGCTGTGTAGCATCATCTTCATTGCCCTCCTTATTATCAGCTCTTCTTGCTCTGGGCTCTAGGGGGGTCTTGTGGGGCCTTCTGCTTACACAGCAGCCAATCCGTACAGAGTGGCCAAACAAAGGGCAGAGACAAGGACAGAGGTGACAATCAGGAGTAAGTTGTTTTATGCAAAAATGTAATATTTCAAAGTTTTTCAAGTTTTCTAAATTTGAGAAGGAAGTCACAGATTTCCAGGAGGAGCAGTCGAATTCAGAAAGTGACGGAAGCTTTCACCGGAGCAGCAAGAGGTCACGAAATAGTGGTGACGGCCATCACCGGTCCTACTCATCATAAGGAACGTAAAGACAATGTAACGACAGACCTCAGAGAGAGCGAAGGAATGAGGGAAAGAACATAAGAACCTTCATTTCTCAGACACATCTTGTGTCCAGGGCTCCATATTGGCTAATGAAGCAGAGGCATCGGCAGATGGTCTGGACAGGGTCAGAAGACTTCTTCTCGAATGAGGGAACATAGAGGAAAATCGAATGGCACCTCATTGCCTGTTATGTCTCCTACAGAGAAGAAACAAAAAAGCATTTGAGCATCGAAAGACTAAAACATTTCAACATTTTTCTAACTATTTCACTTTTTTAAAGGCGCGAGATCAACATTTTTTCAAGAATGGAAAAAAAAAGTATTCTTTTCTGTGATTATAGTCAGCACTAAATAATATTTTTTCACATTCACCAAGGCTAATTAAGCAAGAAAAAAAATTCAATACGTTTTCAGAGTCTGAATGAAACGACGGCAACAACAAAAAAAAAAGCCATAAAAAAACACATAGAGCAAGCAAAAGCAGTGTTAAATTGGACAAGATGCTAATTTCTGTAAAAGGCGTATAGCAATATATTTCTTCTATACTCGCCACTACTGGGGAAAAGTGGTACTACGCTGCTTCTAAAAAAAATCATTAGATGACCATAAAAAAATCATTAGATGATCATAAGTTGTCTGGAGCGGAAATCACTTTTTACCGCTGGTTCTTGATAGTAGAACCCTTGTTGATGTCCATATGACCTTAAAGGGAATATAGAGGGGTAGCGGTATAGAGGCAATTCGTTAAAACAGATGTAAAGTTCCATTAAAACAGTGTTAAAAAGTATGAATTTGTTTTAAAATAACAAAACAGAGAAGCCTGTGCTTCAATAGGTTAAAAAAAAACAAAACTTGTTTTTCGTTATTACTTTTAAGTAGAACCAACCAGTGGGACATTTTATTTTTTTTTTATGAAACTGGACGAGCCCTTTAAAAATGCATAGTGTTATGAAATGCACAGTGTTATGGCATAGTCGTGCACATGAAGAATTCAGGAACGTTATCTCCTGGGCCAAAAATCATGTTAGGTGTCCCAGTCAGTAATATAAAAATAAAGTGGGAATTGAAGGCAAGAAAGCAGAAGAAAAGACGAAAAAGAACAAGAATATATACTGACACGACCTCTTAATGTGTTTCTCTTGCAAGAACTAAAGAAATTGTATCCAGTTCCCTGACTCCTACTGGGTATATCTGTAATATTCTCATCACAGAGAGCACGTCCTGTTCCATTCTCCAAACACATCTTTTACTTCTGGGACGAAAATTAATTTCATATTAAAATGTAGAACTCTGAATAAAAATTATTTTTAGCTCCAACAAAGATCAGATAAATGAAATCAAGCAACAAGTCAAAAGCCTGGATTATATCTACACTAACAAAACAGTATACTATCACTCCCTATGTACAAGAATATAACTACTATAATACTGCTCCTATGTACAAGAATATAACTACTATAACACTGCTCCTATGTACAAGAATATAACTACTATAATACTGCTCCTATGTACAAGAATATAACTACTATAATACTGCCCCCTATGTACAAGAATATAACTACTATAATACTGCTCCTGTGTACAAGAATATAACTACTATAATACTGCCCCTATGTACAAAAATATAACTACTATAACACTGCTCCTATGTACAAGAATATAACTACTATAATACTGCTCCTATGTACAAAAATATAACTACTATAATACTGCCCCTATGTACAAGAATATATCTACGAAAAATACTACTCCTATGTACAAGAATATAACTACTATAATACTGCTCCTATGTACAAGAATATAACTACTATAATACTGCCCCTATGTACAAGAATATAACTACTATAATACTGCTCCTATGTACAAGAATATACTACAATACTACTCCTATGTACAAGAATATAACTACTACAATACTGACCCTATGTACAACAATATAACTACTATAATACTGCCCCTATGTACAAGAATATAACTACTATAATACTGCTCCTATGTACAAGAATATATCTACTACAATACTACTCCTATGCACAAGAATATAACTACTATAATACTACTCCTATGTACAAAAATATAACTACTATAATACTGCCCCTATGTACAAGAATATATCTACTACAATACTACTCCTATGTACAAGAATATATCTACTACAATACTGCCCCTATGTACAAGAATATAACTACTATAATACTGCCCCTATGTACAAGAATATAACTACTATAATTGTGCTCCAATGTACAAGAATATAACTACAATAATACTGCCCCTATGTACAAGAATATAACTACTATAATACTGCTCCTATGTACAAGAATATAACTACTATAAAACTGCCCCCTATGTACAAGAATATAACTACTATAATAGTGCTCCAATGTACAAGAATATAACTACAATAATACTGCCCCTATGTACAAGAATATAACTACTATAATACTGCTCCTATGTACAAGAATATAACTACTATAATACTGCCCCTTATGTACAAGAATATAACTGCTATAATACTGCCCCTATGTACAGGAATATAACTACTATAATACTGCTCGTATGTACAAGAATATAACTACTATAATACTGCCCCTATGTACAAGAATATAACTACTATAATAGTGCTCCAATGTACAAGAATATAACTACAATAATATTGCCCCTATGTACAAGAATATAACTACTATAATACTGCTCCTATGTACAAGAATATAACTACTATAATACTGCCCCCTATGTACAAGAATATAACTACTATAATACTGCTCGTATGTACAAGAATATAACTACTAAAATACTGCTCCTATGTACAAGAATATAACTACTATAATACTGCCCCCTATGTACAAGAATATAACTATTATAATACTGCTCGTATGTACAAGAATATAACTACTAAAATTCTGCTCCTATGTACAAGAATATAACTACTATAATACTGCCCCCTATGTACAAGAATATAACTACTATAATAGTGCTCCTATGTTCAAGAATATAACTACAACAATACTGCCCCTATGTACAAGAATATAACTACTATAACACTGCCCCCTATGTACAAGAATATAACTACCATAATACTGCTCCTATGTACAAGAATATAACTACAATAATACTGCTCCTATGTACAAAAATATAACTACTATAGTACTGCCCCTACGCACAAGAATATAACTACTATAATACTGCTCCTATGTACAAGAATATAACTACTATAATACTGCCCCTATGTACAAGAATATAACTACTAAAATAGTGCTCCAATGTACAATAATATAACTACTATAATACTGCCCCTATGTACAAGAATATAACTACTATAATACTGCTCCTATGTACAAGAATATATCTACTACAATACTACTCCTATGTACAAGAATATATCTACTACAATACGGCCCCTATGTACAAGAATAAAACTACTATAATACTGCCCCTATGTACAAGAATATAACTACTATAATACTGCCCCTATGTACAAGAATATATCTACTACAATACTGCCCCTATGTGCAAGAATATAACTACTATAATACTGCCCCTATGCACAAGAATATAACTACTATAATACTGCTCCTATGTACAAAAATATAACTACTATAATACTGCCCCTATGTACAAGAATATATCTACTACAATACTACTCCTACCTACAAGAATATATCTACGAGAATACTGCCCCTATGTACAAGAATATAACTATTATAATACTGCCCCTTATGTACAAGAACATAACTACCATAATACTGCTCCTATGTACAAGAATATAACTATTATAATACTGCTCCTATGTATAAGAATATAACTACTATAATACTGCCCCCTATATACAAGAATATAACTACTATAATACTGCTCCTATGTACAAGAATATAACTACTATAATACTGCCCCCTATGTACAAGAATATAACTACTATAATACTGCTCGTATGTACAAGAATATAACTACTAAAATACTGCTCCTATGTACAAGAATATAACTACTATAATACTGCCCCCTATGTACAAGAATATAACTACTATAATAGTGCTCCTATTTTCAAGAATATAACTACAACAATACTGCCCCTATGTACAAGAATATAACTACTATAATACTGCTCCTATGTACAAGAATATAACTACTATAACACTGCTCCTATGTACAAGAACATAACTACTATAATACTGCTCCTATGTACAAAAATATAACTACTATAATACTGCCCCTATGTACAAGAATATATCTACTACAATACTACTCCTATGTACAGGAATATAACTACTATAATACTACTCCTATGTACAAGAATATAACTACTATAATACTGCCCCTATGTACAAGAATATAACTACTATAATACTGCTCCTATGTACAAGAATATACTACAATACTACTCCTATGTACAAGAATATAACTACTACAATACTGACCCTATGTACAATAATATAACTACTATAATACTGCCTGTCATGATCTCAATGGCAAGAGAACATAGCATCAGCATATATAGGAACTAGCTCTTGGAAGATGGAAACTGAGCTGACCATGAACTAAACCTAACGCACAACTAGCAGTGGCCGGGTAGCATGCCTACGTTGATTCTAGATGCCCAGCACCAGCCGGAGGACTAAATAAAGCTAGCAGAGGAAAATATTAGTCCTAGCTCACCTCTAGAGAAATACCCCGAAAGGAGACAGAGGCCCCCCACATGTATTGGCGGTGAGTTAAGATGAAATAACAAACATAGTATGAAAATAGGTTTAGCAAATTTGAGGTCCGCTTACTACATAGCAGAAGACAGAAAGGACACTTTCATGGTCAGCTGAAAACCCTATCAAAACACCATCCAGAAATTACTTTAAAACTCTGGCATTAACTCATAACACCAGAGTGGCAATTCCTGTTCACAAGAGCTTTCCAGACACAGTAACGAAACTACAGCTGTGAACTGGAACAAAAATGCAAAAACAAACATGGACAAGAGTCCAACTTATCTAGTAGTTGTCTAGGAGCAGGAACAAGCACAGAGAGGCTTCTGATAACATTGTTGACCGGCAAGCAACTAACAGAACAGCAAGGTTATATAGCGACTCCCACATCTTGATGGGAACAGGTGAACAGAGAAGATGAAGACACCAGTTCAATTCCACCAGTAGCCACCGGGGGAGCCCAGAATCCAAATTCACAACAGTACCCCCCCCTCAAGGAGGGGGCACCGAACCCTCAACAGAACCACCAGGGCGATCAGGATGGGCCCTATGAAAGGCACGAACCAGATCAGAGGCATGAACATCAAATGCATTAACCCAAGAATTATCCTCCTGGCCGTATCCCTTCCACTTGACCAGATACTGGAGTCTCCGTCTGGAAACACGAGAGTCTAAGATTTTCTCCACAACGTACTCCAACTCACCCTCAACCAACACCGGAGCAGGAGGCTCAACGGAAGGCACAACCGGTACCTCATACCTGCGCAATAATGACCGATGAAAAACGTTATGAATAGAAAAGGATGCAGGGAGGTCCAAACGGAAGGAAACAGGGTTAAGAATCTCCAATATCTTATACGGGCCGATAAACCGAGGCTTAAACTTAGGAGAAGAGACCCTCATAGGGACAAAACGAGAAGACAACCACACCAACTCCCCAACACAAAGCCGAGGACCAACACGACGGTGGCGGTTGGCAAAAAGCTGAGTCTTCTCCTGGGACAACCTCAAATTGTCCACCACCTGCCCCCAGATCTGATGCAATCTCTCCACCACAGCATCCACTCCAGGACAATCCGAAGATTCCACCTGACCAGAGGAAAATCGAGGATGAAACCCCGAATTACAGAAAAACGGGGACACCAAAGTGGCAGAGCTGGCCCGATTATTGAGAGCGAACTCCGCCAATGGCAAAAAAGCAACCCAATCATCCTGGTCAGCAGACACAAAACACCTCAGATATGTCTCCAGGGTCTGATTAATCCGCTCGGTCTGGCCATTCGTCTGAGGATGGAAAGCGGACGAAAAAGATAAATCTATGCCCATCCTAGCACAGAATGCCCGCCAAAATCTAGACACGAATTGGGTCCCTCTGTCAGAAACGATATTCTCAGGAATACCATGCAAACGAACAACATTCTGAAAAAACAGAGGAACCAACTCGGAAGAAGAAGGCAACTTGGGCAGAGGAACCAAATGGACCATCTTAGAAAAACGGTCACACACCACCCAGATGACAGACATCTTCTGAGAAACCGGCAGATCTGAAATAAAATCCATCGAGATGTGCGTCCAAGGCCTCTTAGGAATAGGCAAGGGCAACAATAATCCACTAGCCCGAGAACAACAAGGCTTGGCCCGAGCACAAACGTCACAAGACTGCACAAAGCCTCGCACATCTCGTGACAGGGAAGGCCACCAGAAGGATCTTGCCACCAAATCCCTGGTACCAAAAATGCCATGATGACCTGCCAACGCAGAAGAATGAACCTCAGAGATGACTCTACTGGTCCAATCATCAGGAACAAACAGTTTATCAGGTGGGCAACGATCAGGTCTATCCGCCTGAAACTCCTGCAAGGCCCGCCGCAGGTCTGGAGAAACGGCTGACAATACCACTCCATCCTTAAGGATACCTGTGGGCTCAGAGTTACCAGGCGAGTCAGGCTCAAAACTCCTAGAAAGGGCATCCGCCTTAACATTCTTAGAACCCGGTAGGTATGACACCACAAAATTAAACCGAGAGAAAAATAATGACCAGCGCGCCTGTCTAGGATTCAGGCGCCTGGCGGTCTCAAGATAAATCAAATTTTTGTGGTCAGTCAATACCACCACCTGATGTCTGGCCCCCTCAAGCCAATGGCGCCACTCCTCAAAAGCCCACTTCATGGCCAAAAGCTCCCGATTCCCAACATCATAATTCCGCTCAGCGGGCGAAAATTTACGGGAAAAGAAGGCACAAGGCCTCATCACGGAGCAGTCAGAACTTTTCTGCGACAACACTGCCCCAGCTCCGATCTCAGAAGCGTCGACCTCAACCTGAAAAGGTAGAGCAACATCAGGCTGACGCAACACAGGGGCAGAGGAAAAACGGCGCTTAAGCTCCCGAAAGGCCTCCACAGCATCAGGGGACCAATCAGCAACATCAGCACCCTTCTTAGTCAAATCGGTCAATGGCTTAGCAATATCCGAAAAACCAGCAATAAATCGACGATAAAAGTTAGCAAAGCCCAAAAATTTCTGAAGACTCTTAAGAGAAGAGGGCTGCGTCCAATCACAAATGGCTTGAACCTTGACAGGATCCATTTCAATGGAAGAGGGGGAAAAAATATATCCCAAAAAGGAAATCCTCTGTACCCCAAAAACACACTTAGAACCCTTCACACACAAAGAATTAGACCGCAAAACCTGAAAAACCCTCCTGACTTGCTGGACATGAGAGTCCCAGTCATCCGAAAAAATCAGAATATCATCCAGATACACAATCATAAATTTATCCAAATAATCGCGAAAAATATCATGCATAAAGGACTGGAAAACTGACGGAGCATTTGAAAGACCAAAAGGCATCACTAAATACTCAAAGTGGCCCTCGGGCGTATTAAATGCGGTTTTCCACTCATCCCCCTGCCTGATTCGCACCAAATTATACGCCCCCCGAAGGTCAATCTTAGAGAACCACTTGGCCCCCTTTATGCGAGCAAACAAATCAGTCAGCAACGGCAATGGGTATTGATATTTAACAGTGATTTTATTCAAAAGCCGATAATCAATACATGGTCTCAAAGAGCCGTCTTTTTTTGACACAAAGAAAAAACCGGCTCCTAAGGGAGATGACGATGGACGAATATGTCCCTTTTCCAAGGACTCCTTTATATATTCTCGCATAGCAGCATGTTCAGGCACAGACAGATTAAATAAACGACCCTTTGGGTATTTACTACCCGGGATTAAATCTATGGCACAATCGCACTCTCGGTGCGGAGGTAACGAACCAAGCTTGGATTCTTCAAAGACGTCACGATAGTCAGACAGGAACTCAGGAATTTCAGAGGGAATAGATGATGAAATGGAAACCACAGGTACATCCCCATGAGCCCCCTTACATCCCCAGCTCAACACAGACATAGCTCTCCAGTCGAGGACTGGGTTGTGAGATTGCAGCCAAGGCAATCCTAACACCAAATCATCATGTAGATTATACAGCACCAGAAAGCGAATAATCTCCTGGTGATCCGGATTAATACGCATAGTTACTTGTGTCCAGTATTGTGGTTTATTATTAGCCAATGGGGTGGAGTCAATCCCCTTCAGAGGAATAGGAGTCTCCAAAGGCTCTAAATCATACCCACAGCGTTTGGCAAAGGACCAATCCATAAGACTCAAAGCGGCGCCAGAGTCGACATAGGCGTCCGTGGTAATAGATGACAAAGAGCAAATCAGGGTCACAGATAGAATAAACTTAGACGGTAAGGTGCAAATGGAAACAGATTTACCAAGCTTTTTAGTGCGCTTAGAGCATGCTGATATAACATGAGTAGAATCACCACAATAGAAACACAACCCATTTTTCCGTCTAAAATTCTGCCGCTCGCTTCGGGACAGAATTCTATCACACTGCATACTCTCTGGCGACCTCTCAGTGGAAACCGCCAGATGGTGCACTGGTTTGCGCTCCCGCAGACGCCTATCGATCTGAATAGCCATTGTCATGGACTCATTCAGACCCGCAGGCACAGGGAACCCCACCATAACATCCTTAATGGCATCAGAGAGACCCTCTCTGAAAGTCGCCGCCAGGGCGCACTCATTCCACTGAGTAAGCACAGACCATTTACGGAATCTTTGGCAGTAAATTTCCGCTTCATCTTGCCCCTGAGATAGGGACATCAAAGTTTTTTCTGCCTGAAGCTCCAAATGAGGTTCGTCATAAAGCAACCCCAAGGCCAGAAAAAACGCATCCACATTGAGCAACGCAGGATCCCCTGGTGTCAATGAAAAAGCCCAGTCTTGAGGGTCGCCCCGGAGCAAGGAAATCACAATCCTGACCTGCTGTGCAGGGTCTCCGGCAGAGCGAGATTTCAGGGACAAAAATAATTTGCAATTATTTCGAAAATTCTGAAACCCGGATCTATTCCCCGAGAAAAATTCCGGCAAAGGAATTCTCGGCTCAGATACAGGTGCATGACAAACAAAATCTTGCAATTTTTGTACCTTCGTGGCGAGATTATTCAAACCTGCAGTTACACTCTGAAGATCCATTACAAACAGGTGGACACAGAGCCATTTAAGGGTTAAGAGGAGGTAAGAAGCAGCTAGACAGCAATTAAGGGCTAGGCAGCAAAACTCTGAAGGGAAAAAAAAAAAAAAAAAAAAAATTTCCCTTAAACACTTCTCTATCTCCTGCTTCAGCCCAAACAATTAACACTTTGTGGGCCGGTCAAACTGTCATGATCTCAATGGCAAGAGAACATAGCATCAGCATATATAGGAACTAGCTCTTGGAAGATGGAAACTGAGCTGACCATGAACTAAACCTAACGCACAACTAGCAGTGGCCGGGTAGCATGCCTACGTTGATTCTAGATGCCCAGCACCAGCCGGAGGACTAAATAAAGCTAGCAGAGGAAAATATTAGTCCTAGCTCACCTCTAGAGAAATACCCCGAAAGGAGACAGAGGCCCCCCACATGTATTGGCGGTGAGTTAAGATGAAATAACAAACATAGTATGAAAATAGGTTTAGCAAATTTGAGGTCCGCTTACTACATAGCAGAAGACAGAAAGGACACTTTCATGGTCAGCTGAAAACCCTATCAAAACACCATCCAGAAATTACTTTAAAACTCTGGCATTAACTCATAACACCAGAGTGGCAATTCCTGTTCACAAGAGCTTTCCAGACACAGTAACGAAACTACAGCTGTGAACTGGAACAAAAATGCAAAAACAAACATGGACAAGAGTCCAACTTATCTAGTAGTTGTCTAGGAGCAGGAACAAGCACAGAGAGGCTTCTGATAACATTGTTGACCGGCAAGCAACTAACAGAACAGCAAGGTTATATAGCGACTCCCACATCTTGATGGGAACAGGTGAACAGAGAAGATGAAGACACCAGTTCAATTCCACCAGTAGCCACCGGGGGAGCCCAGAATCCAAATTCACAACAACTGCCCCTATGTACAAGAATATAACTACTATAATACTGCTCCTATGTACAAGAATATATCTACTACAATACTACTCCTCTGTACAAGAATATATCTACTACAATACTGCCCCTATGTACAAGAATATAACTACTATAATACTGCCCCTATGCACAAGAATATAACTACTATAATACTGCTCCTATGTACAAGAATATAACTACTATAATACTGCTCCTATGTACAAAAATATAACTACTATAATACTGCCCCTATGTACAAGAATATATCTACTACAATACTACTCCTACGTACAAGAATATATCTACGAGAATACTGCCCCAATGTACAAGAATATAACGACTATAATACTGCCCCTTATGTACAAGAATATAACTACCATAATACTGCTCCTATGTACAAGAATATAACTATTATAATACTGCTCCTATGTATAAGAATATAACTACTATAATACTGCTCCTATGTACAAGAATATAACTACTATAATACTGCCCCCTATATACAAGAATATAACTACTATAATACTGCTCCTATGTACAAGAATATAACTACTATAATACTGCTCCTATGTACAAGAATATAACCACTATAATACTGCCCCTATGTACAAGAATATAACTGTTATAATACTGCCCCTATGTACAAGAATATAACTACTATAATACTGCTCCCTATGTACAAGAATATAACTACTATAATACTGCTCCCTATGTACAAGAATATAACTACTATAATACTGCTCTTATGTACAAGAATATAACTACTATAATACTGCTCTAATGTACAAGAATACAACTACTATAATACCGCTCCTATGTACAAGAATATAACTACTATAATACTGCTCCTATGTACAAGAATATAACTACTATAATACTGCCCCTATGTACAAGAATATAACTGCTATAATTCTGCCCCTATGTACAAGAATATAACTACTATAATACTGCTCCTATGTACAAGAATATAACTACTATAATACTGCCCCCTATGTACAAGAATATAACTACCATAATACTGCTCCTATGTACAAGAATATAACTATTATAAAACTGCTCCTATGTACAAGAATATAACTACTATAATACTGCTCCTATGTACAAGAATATAACTACTATAATACTGCTCCTAAGTGCAAGAATATAACTACTATAATACTGCCCCCTATATACAAGAATATAACTACTATAATACTGCTCCTATGTACAAGAATATAACTACTATAATACTGCTCCTATGTACAAGAATATAACCACTATAATACTGCCCCTATGTACTATGTACAAGAATATAGCTGTTATAATACTGCCCCTATGTACAAGAATATAACTACTATAATACTGCTCCCTATGTACAAGAATATAACTACTATAATACTGCTCCCTATGCACAAGAATATAACTACTATAATACTGCTTCCTATGTACAAGAATATAACTACTATAATACTGCTCTTATGTACAAGAATATAACTACTATAATACTGCTCTAATGTACAAGAATACAACTACTATAATACTGCTCCTATGTACAAGAATATAACTACTATAATACTGCTTTTATGTACAAGAATATAACTACTATAATACTGCTCCTATGTACAAGAATATAACTACTATAATACTGCCCCTACGTACAAGAATATAACTGCTATAATTCTGCCCCTATGTACAAGAATATAACTACTATAATACTGCTCCTATGTACAAGAATATAACTACTATAATACTGCTCTTATGTACAAGAATATAACTACTATAATACTGCTCCTATGTACAAGAATATAACTACTATAATACTGCTCCTGTGTACAAGAATATAACTACTATAATACTGCTACTATGTACACGAATATAACTACTATAATACTGCTCCTATGTACAAGAATATAACTGCTATAATACTGCTCCTATGTACAAGAATATAACTACTATAATACTGCCCCTATGTACAAGAATATAACTACTATAATACTGCCCCTATGTACAAGAATATAACTACTATAATACTGCTCTTATGTACAAGAATATAACTACTATAATACTGCTCCTATGTACAAGAATATAACTACTATAATACTGCCCCCTATGTACAAGAATATAACTACTATAATAATGCTCGTATGTACAAGAATATAACTACTATAATACTGCCCTCTATGTACAAGAATATAACTACTATAATACTGCTCGTATGTACAAGAATATAACTACTAAAATACTGCTCCTATGTACAAGAATATAACTACTATAATACTGCCCCCTATGTACAAGAATATAACTACTATAATAGTGCTCCTATTTTCAAGAATATAACTACAACAATACTGCCCCTATGTACAAGAATATAACTACTATAATACTGCTCCTATGTACAAGAATATAACTACTGTAACACTGCTCCTATGTACAAGAACATAACTACTATAATACTGCTCCTATGTACAAAAATATAACTACTATAATACTGCCCCTATGTACAAGAATATATCTACTACAATACTACTCCTATGTACAGGAATATAACTACTATAATACTACTCCTATGTACAAGAATATAACTACTATAATACTGCCCCTATGTACAAGAATATAACTACTATAATACTGCTCCTATGTACAAGAATATACTACAATACTACTCCTGTGTACAAGAATATAACTACTACAATACTGACCCTATGTACAATAATATAACTACTATAATACTGCCCCTATGTACAAGAATATAACTACTATAATACTGCTCCTATGTACAAGAATATATCTACTACAATACTACTCCTCTGTACAAGAATATATCTACAATACTACTCCTATGTACAAGAATATATCTACTACAATACTGCCCCTATGTACAAGAATATAACTACTATAATACTGCCCCTATGCACAAGAATATAACTACTATAATACTGCCCCTATGTACAAGAATATATCTACTACAATACTACTCCTATCTACAAGAATATATCTACGAGAATACTGCCCCTATGTACAAGAATATAACTACTATAATACTGCCCCTTATGTACAAGAACATAACTACCATAATATTGCTCCTATGTACAAGAACATAACTATTATAATACTGCTCCTATGTATAAGAATATAACTACTATAATACTGCTCCTATGTACAAGAATATAACTACTATAATACTGGCCCCTATATACAAGAATATAACTACTATAATACTGCTCCTATGTACAAGAATATAACTACTATAATACTGCCCCCTATGTACAAGAATATAACTACTATAATACTGCTCCTATTTTCAAGAATATAACTACAACAATACTGCCCCTATGTACAAGAATATAACTGCTATAATACTGCTCCTATGTACAAGAATATAACTACTATAACACTGCTCCTATGTACAAGAACATAACTACTATAATACTGCTCCTATGTACAAAAATATAACTACTATAATACTGCCCCTATGTACAAGAATATATCTACTACAATACTACTCCTATGTACAGGAATATAACTACTATAATACTACTCCTATGTACAAGAATATAACTACTATAAAACTGCCCCTATGTACAAGAATATAACTACTATAATACTGCTCCTATGTACAAGAATATACTACAATACTACTCCTATGTACAAGAATATAACTACTACAATACTGACCCTATGTACAATAATATAACTACTATAATACTGCCCCTATGTACAAGAACATAACTACTATAATACTGCTCCTATGTACAAGAATATATCTACTACAATACTACTCCTCTGTACAAGAATATATCTACTACAATACTGCCCCTATGTACAAGAATATAACTACTATAATACTGCCCCTATGCACAAGAATATAACTACTATAATACTGCTCCTATGTACAAGAATATAACTACTATAATACTGCTCCTATGTACAAAAATATAACTACTATAATACTGCTCCTATGTACAAGAATATAACTATTATAATACTGCTCCTATGTATAAGAATATAACTACTATAATACTGCTCCTATGTACAAGAATATAACTACTATAATACTGCCCCCTATATACAAGAATATAACTACTATAATACTGCTCCTATGTACAAGAATATAACTACTATAATACTGCTCCTATGTACAAGAATATAACCACTATAATACTGCCCCTATGTACAAGAATATAACTGTTATAATACTGCCCCTATGTACAAGAATATAACTACTATAATACTGCTCCCTATGTACAAGAATATAACTACTATAATACTGCTCCCTATGTACAAGAATATAACTACTATAATACTGCTCTTATGTACAAGAATATAACTACTATAATACTGCTCTAATGTACAAGAATACAACTACTATAATACCGCTCCTATGTACAAGAATATAACTACTATAATAATGCTCTTATGTACAAGAATATAACTACTATAATACTGCTCCTATGTACAAGAATATAACTACTATAATACTGCCCCTACGTACAAGAATATAACTGCTATAATTCTGCCCCTATGTACAAGAATATAACTACTATAATACTGCTCCTATGTACAAGAATATAACTACTATAATACTGCCCCCTATGTACAAGAATATAACTACCATAATACTGCTCCTATGTACAAGAATATAACTATTATAAAACTGCTCCTATGTACAAGAATATAACTACTATAATACTGCTCCTATGTACAAGAATATAACTACTATAATACTGCTCCTACGTGCAAGAATATAACTACTATAATACTGCCCCCTATATACAAGAATATAACTACTATAATACTGCTCCTATGTACAAGAATATAACTACTATAATACTGCTCCTATGTACAAGAATATAACCACTATAATACTGCCCCTATGTACTATGTACAAGAATATAGCTGTTATAATACTGCCCCTATGTACAAGAATATAACTACTATAATACTGCTCCCTATGTACAAGAATATAACTACTATAATAATGCTCCCTATGTACAAGAATATAACTACTATAATACTGCTTCCTATGTACAAGAATATAACTACTATAATACTGCTCTTATGTACAAGAATATAACTACTATAATACTGCTCTAATGTACAAGAATACAACTACTATAATACTGCTCCTATGTACAAGAATATAACTACTATAATACTGCTTTTATGTACAAGAATATAACTACTATAATACTGCTCCTATGTACAAGAATATAACTACTATAATACTGCCCCTACGTACAAGAATATAACTGCTATAATTCTGCCCCTATGTACAAGAATATAACTACTATAATACTGCTCCTATGTACAAGAATATAACTACTATAATACTGCTCTTATGTACAAGAATATAACTACTATAATACTGCTCCTATGTACAAGAATATAACTACTATAATACTGCTCCTGTGTACAAGAAAATAACTACTATAATACTGCTACTATGTACACGAATATAACTACTATAATACTGCTCCTATGTACAAGAATATAACTGCTATAATACTGCTCCTATGTACAAGAATATAACTACTATAATACTGCCCCTATGTACAAGAATATAACTACTATAATACTGCCCCTATGTACAAGAATATAACTACTATAATACTGCTCTTATGTACAAGAATATAACTACTATAATACTGTTGCTATGTACAAGAATATAACTACTATAATACTGCTCCTATGTACAAGAATATATCTACTACAATACTACTCCTATGTACAAGAATATATCTACTACAATACTGCCCCTATGTACAAGAATATAACTACTATAATAGTGCCCCTATGCACAAGAATATAACTACTATAATACTGCTCCTATGTACAAAAATATAACTACTATAATACTGCCCCTATGTACAAGAATATATCTACTACAATACTACTCCTATCTACAAGAATATATCTACGAGAATACTGCCCCTATGTACAAGAATATAACTACTATAATACTGCCCCTTATGTACAAGAACATAACTACCATAATACTGCTCCTATGTACAAGAATATAACTATTATAATACTGCTCCTATGTATAAGAATATAACTACTATAATACTGCTCCTATGTACAAGAATATAACTACTATAATACTGCCCCCTATATACAAGAATATAACTACTATAATACTGCTCCTATGTACAAGAATATAACTACTATAATACTGCCTCCTATGTACAAGAATATAACTACTATAATACTGCCCCCTATGTACAAGAATATAACTACTATAATAGTGCTCCTATTTTCAAGAATATAACTACAACAATACTGCCCCTATGTACAAGAATATAACTACTATAATACTGCTCCTATGTACAAGAATATAACTACTATAACACTGCTCCTATGTACAAGAACATAACTACTATAATACTGCTCCTATGTACAAAAATATAACTACTATAATACTGCCCCTATGTACAAGAATATATCTACTACAATACTACTCCTATGTACAGGAATATAACTACTATAATACTACTCCTATGTACAAGAATATAACTACAATAATACTGCCCCTATGTACAAGAATATAACTACTATAATACTGCTCCTATGTACAAGAATATACTACAATACTACTCCTATGTACAAGAATATAACTACTACAATACTGACCCTATGTACAATAATATAACTACTATAATACTGCCCCTATGTACAAGAATATAACTACTATAATACTGCTCCTATGTACAAGAATATATCTACTACAATACTACTCCTCTGTACAAGAATATATCTACTACAATACTACTCCTATGTACAAGAATATATCTACTACAATACTGCCCCTATGTACAAGAATATAACTACTATAATACTGCCCCTATGCACAAGAATATAACTACTATAATACTGCTCCTATGTACAAAAATATAACTACTATAATACTGCCCCTATGTACAAGAATATATCTACTACAATACTACTCCTATCTACAAGAATATATCTACGAGAATACTGCCCCTATGTACAAGAATATAACTACTATAATACTGCCCCTTATGTACAAGAACATAACTACCATAATACTGCTCCTATGTACAAGAATATAACTATTATAATACTGCTCCTATGTATAAGAATATAACTACTATAATACTGCCCCCTATGTACAAGAATATAACTACTATAATACTGCTCCTATTTTCAAGAATATAACTACAACAATACTGCCCCTATGTACAAGAATATAACTGCTATAATACTGCTCCTATGTACAAGAATATAACTACTATAACACTGCTCCTATGTACAAGAACATAACTACTATAATACTGCTCCTATGTACAAAAATATAACTACTATAATACTGCCCCTATGTACAAGAATATATCTACTACAATACTACTCCTATGTACAGGAATATAACTACTATAATACTACTCCTATGTACAAGAATATAACTACTATAATACTGCCCCTATGTACAAGAATATAACTACTATAATACTGCTCCTATGTACAAGAATATACTACAATACTACTCCTATGTACAAGAATATAACTACTACAATACTGACCCTATGTACAATAATATAACTACTATAATACTGCCCCTATGTACAAGAATATAACTACTATAATACTGCTCCTATGTACAAGAATATATCTACTACAATACTACTCCTCTGTACAAGAATATATCTACTACAATACTACTCCTATGTACAAGAATATATCTACTACAATACTGCCCCTATGTACAAGAATATAACTACTATAATACTGCCCCTATGCACAAGAATATAACTACTATAATACTGCTCCTATGTACAAAAATATAACTACTATAATACTGCCCCTATGTACAAGAATATATCTACTACAATACTACTCCTATGTACAGGAATATAACTACTATAATACTACTCCTATGTACAAGAATATAACTACAATAATACTGCCCCTATGTACAAGAATATAACTACTATAATACTGCTCCTATGTACAAGAATATACTACAATACTACTCCTATGTACAAGAATATAACTACTACAATACTGACCCTATGTACAATAATATAACTACTATAATACTGCCCCTATGTACAGGAATATAACTACTATAATACTGCTCCTATGTAGAAGAATATATCTACTACAATACTACTCCTCTGTACAAGAATATATCTACTACAATACTACTCCTCTGTACAAGAATATATCTACTACAATACTACTCCTATGTACAAGAATATATCTACTACAATACTGCCCCTATGTACAAGAATATAACTACTATAATACTGCCCCTATGCACAAGAACATAACTACTATAATACTGCTCCTATGTACAAAAATATAACTACTATAATACTGCCCCTATGTACAAGAATATATCTACTACAATACTACTCCTATGTACAGGAATATAACTACTATAATACTACTCCTATGTACAAGAATATAACTACAATAATACTGCCCCTATGTACAAGAATATAACTACTATAATACTGCTCCTATGTACAAGAATATACTACAATACTACTCCTATGTACAAGAATATAACTACTACAATACTGACCCTATGTACAATAATATAACTACTATAATACTGCCCCTATGTACAAGAATATAACTACTATAATACTGCTCCTATGTACAAGAATATATCTACTACAATACTACTCCTCTGTACAAGAATATATCTACTACAATACTACTCCTATGTACAAGAATATATCTACTACAATACTGCCCCTATGTACAAGAATATAACTACTATAATACTGCCCCTATGCACAAGAATATAACTACTATAATACTGCTCCTATGTACAAAAATATAACTACTATAATACTGCCCCTATGTACAAGAATATATCTACTACAATACTACTCCTATCTACAAGAATATATCTACGAGAATACTGCCCCTATGTACAAGAATATAACTACTATAATACTGCCCCTTATGTACAAGAACATAACTACCATAATACTGCTCCTATGTACAAGAATATAACTATTATAATACTGCTCCTATGTATAAGAATATAACTACCATAATACTGCCCCCTATATACAAGAATATAACTGCTATAATACTGCTCCTATGTACAAGAATATAACTACTATAATACTGCCCCCTATGTACAAGAATATAACTACTATAATACTGCTCCTATTTTCAAGAATATAACTACAACAATACTGCCCCTATGTACAAGAATATAACTGCTATAATACTGCTCCTATGTACAAGAATATAACTACTATAACACTGCTCCTATGTACAAGAACATAACTACTATAATACTGCTCCTATGTACAAAAATATATCTACTATAATACTGCCCCTATGTACAAGAATATATCTACTACAATACTACTCCTATGTACAGGAATATAACTACTATAATACTACTCCTATGTACAAGAATATAACTACTATAATACTGCCCCTATGTACAAGAATATAACTACTATAATACTGCTCCTATGTACAAGAATATAACTACTATAATACTGCTCCTATGTACAAGAATATATCTACTACAATACTACTCCTCTGTACAAGAATATATCTACTACAATACTGCCCCTATGTACAAGAATATAACTACTATAATACTGCCCCTATGCACAAGAATATAACTACTATAATACTGCTCCTATGTACAAGAATATAACTACTATAATACTGCTCCTATGTACAAAAATATAACTACTATAATACTGCCCCTATGTACAAGAATATATCTACTACAATACTACTCCTATGTACAAGAATATATCTACGAGAATACTGCCCCTATGTACAAGAATATAACTACTATAATACTGCCCCTTATGTACAAGAATATAACTACCATAATACTGCTCCTATGTACAAGAATATAACTATTATAATACTGCTCCTATGTATAAGAATATAACTACTATAATACTGCTCCTATGTACAAGAATATAACTACTATAATACTGCCCCCTATATACAAGAATATAACTACTATAATACTGCTCCTATGTACAAGAATATAACTACTATAATACTGCTCCTATGTACAAGAATATAACCACTATAATACTGCCCCTATGTACAAGAATATAACTACTGCCCCTATGTACAAGAATATAACTACTATAATACTGCTCCCTATGTACAAGAATATAACTACTATAATACTGCTCCCTATGTACAAGAATATAACTACTATAATACTGCTCTTATGTACAAGAATATAACTACTATAATACTGCTCTAATGTACAAGAATACAACTACTATAATACCGCTCCTATGTACAAGAATATAACTACTATAATAATGCTCTTATGTACAAGAATATAACTACTATAATACTGCTCCTATGTACAAGAATATAACTACTATAATACTGCCCCTATGTACAAGAATATAACTGCTATAATTCTTCCCCTATGTACAAGAATATAACTGCTATAATACTGCTCCTATGTACAAGAATATAACTACTATAATACTGCCCCCTATGTACAAGAATATAACTACCATAATACTGCTCCTATGTACAAGAATATAACTATTATAATACTGCTCCTATGTACAAGAATATAACTACTATTATACTGCTCCTATGTACAAGAATATAACTACTATAATACTGCTCCTACGTGCAAGAATATAACTACTATAATACTGCCCCCTATATACAAGAATATAACTACTATAATACTGCTCCTATGTACAAGAATATAACTACTATAATACTGCTCCTATGTACAAGAATATAACCACTATAATACTGCCCCTATGTACAAGAATATAGCTGTTATAATACTGCCCCTATGTACAAGAATATAACTACTATAATACTGCTCCCTATGTACAAGAATATAACTACTATAATACTGCTCCCTATGTACAAGAATATAACTACTATAATACTGCTCCCTATGTACAAGAATATAACTACTATAATACTGCTCTTATGTACAAGAATATAACTACTATAATACTGCTCTAATGTACAAGAATACAACTACTATAATACTGCTCCTATGTACAAGAATATAACTACTATAATACTGCTTTTATGTACAAGAATATAACTACTATAATACTGCTCCTATGTACAAGAATATAACTACTATAATACTGCCCCTATGTACAAGAATATAACTACTATAATACTGCTCTTATGTACAAGAATATAACTACTATAATACTGCTCTAATGTACAAGAATACAACTACTATAATACCGCTCCTATGTACAAGAATATAACTACTATAATAATGCTCTTATGTACAAGAATATAACTACTATAATACTGCTCCTATGTACAAGAATATAACTACTATAATACTGCCCCTATGTACAAGAATATAACTGCTATAATTCTTCCCCTATGTACAAGAATATAACTGCTATAATACTGCTCCTATGTACAAGAATATAACTACTATAATACTGCCCCCTATGTACAAGAATATAACTACCATAATACTGCTCCTATGTACAAGAATATAACTATTATAATACTGCTCCTATGTACAAGAATATAACTACTATTATACTGCTCCTATGTACAAGAATATAACTACTATAATACTGCTCCTACGTGCAAGAATATAACTACTATAATACTGCTCCTATGTACAAGAATATAACTACTATAATACTGCTCCTATGTACAAGAATATAACCACTATAATACTGCCCCTATGTACAAGAATATAGCTGTTATAATACTGCCCCTATGTACAAGAATATAACTACTATAATACTGCTCCCTATGTACAAGAATATAACTACTATAATACTGCTCCCTATGTACAAGAATATAACTACTATAATACTGCTCCCTATGTACAAGAATATAACTACTATAATACTGCTCTTATGTACAAGAATATAACTACTATAATACTGCTCTAATGTACAAGAATACAACTACTATAATACTGCTCCTATGTACAAGAATATAACTACTATAATACTGCTTTTATGTACAAGAATATAACTACTATAATACTGCTCCTATGTACAAGAATATAACTACTATAATACTGCCCCTATGTACAAGAATATATCTACTACAATACTACTCCTATGTACAGGAATATAACTACTATAATACTACTCCTATGTACAAGAATATAACTACCATAATACTGCCCCTATGTACAAGAATATAAGTACTATAATACTGCTCCTATGTACAAGAATATACTACAATACTACTCCTATGTACAAGAATATAACTACTACAATACTGACCCTATGTACAATAATATAACTACTATAATACTGCCCCTATGTACAAGAATATAACTACTATGATACTGCTCCTATGTACAAGAATATATCTACTACAATACTACTCCTCTGTACAAGAATATATCTACTACAATACTACTCCTATGTACAAGAATATATCTACTACAGTACTGCCCCTATGTACAAGAATATAACTACTATAATACTGCCCCTATGCACAAGAATATAACTACTATAATACTGCCCCTATGTACAAGAATATAACTGCTATAATTCTGCCCCTATGTACAAGATAATAACTACTATAATACTGCTCCTATGTACAAGAATATAACTACTATAATACTGCCCCCTATGTACAAGAATATAACTACCATAATACTGCTCCTATGTACAAGAATATAACTATTATAATACTGCTCCTATGTACAAGAATATAACTACTATAATACTGCTCCTATGTACAAGAATATAACTACTATAATACTGCCCCCTATATACAAGAATATAACTACTAGAATACTGCTCCTATGTACAAGAATATAACTACTATAATACTGCTCCTATGTACAAGAATATAACCACTATAATACTGCCCCTATGTACAAGAATATAACTACTATAATACTGCTCCCTATGTACAAGAATATAAATACTATAATACTGCTCCCTATGTACAAGAATATAACTACTATAATACTGCTCCCTATGTACAAGAATATAACTACTATAATACTGCTCTTATGTACAAGAATATAACTACTATAATACTGCTCTAATGTACAAGAATACAACTACTATAATACTGCTCCTATGCACAAGAATATAACTACTATAATACTGGTTTTATGTACAAGAATATAACTACTATAATACTGCTCCTATGTACAAGAATATAACTACTATAATACTGCCCCTACGTACAAGAATATAACTGCTATAATTCTGCCCCTATGTACAAGAATATAACTACTATAATACTGCTCCTATGTACAAGAATATAACTACTATAATACTGCTCTTATGTACAAGAATATAACTACTATAATACTGCTCCTATGTACAAGAATATAACTACTATAATACTGCTCCTGTGTACAAGAATATAACTACTATAATACTGCTACTATGTACACGAATATAACTACTATAATACTGCTCCTATGTACAAGAATATAACTGCTATAATACTGCTCTTATGTACAAGAATATAACTACTATAATACTGCCCCTATGTACAAGAATATAACTACTATAATACTGCTCCTATGTACAAAAATATAACTACTATAATACTGCCCCTATGTACAAGAATATATCTACTACAATACTACTCCTATGTACAAGAATATATCTACGAGAATACTGCCCCTATGTACAAGAATATAACTACTATAATACTGCCCCTTATGTACAAGAATATAACTACCATAATACTGCTCCTATGTACAAGAATATAACTATTATAATACTGCTCCTATGTATAAGAATATAACTACTATAATACTGCTCCTATGTACAAGAATATAACTACTATAATACTGCCCCCTATATACAAGAATATAACTACTATAATACTGCTCCTATGTACAAGAATATAACTACTATAATACTGCTCCTATGTACAAGAATATAACCACTATAATACTGCCCCTATGTACAAGAATATAACTGTTATAATACTGCCCCTATGTACAAGAATATAACTACTATAATACTGCTCCCTATGTACAAGAATATAACTACTATAATACTGCTCCCTATGTACAAGAATATAACTACTATAATACTGCTCCTATGTACAAGAATATAACTACTATAATACTGCTCTAATGTACAAGAATACAACTACTATAATACCGCTCCTGTGTACAAGAATATAACTACTATAATAATGCTCTTATGTACAAGAATATAACTACTATAATACTGCTCCTATGTACAAGAATATAACTACTATAATACTGCCCCTATGTACAAGAATATAACTGCTATAATTCTTCCCCTATGTACAAGAATATAACTGCTATAATACTGCTCCTATGTACAAGAATATAACTACTATAATACTGCCCCCTATGTACAAGAATATAACTACCATAATACTGCTCCTATGTACAAGAATATAACTATTATAATACTGCTCCTATGTACAAGAATATAACTACTATTATACTGCTCCTATGTACAAGAATATAACTACTATAATACTGCTCCTACGTGCAAGAATATAACTACTATAATACTGCCCCCTATATACAAGAATATAACTACTATAATACTGCTCCTATGTACAAGAATATAACTACTATAATACTGCTCCTATGTACAAGAATATAACCACTATAATACTGCCCCTATGTACAAGAATATAGCTGTTATAATACTGCCCCTATGTACAAGAATATAACTACTATAATACTGCTCCCTATGTACAAGAATATAACTACTATAATACTGCTCCCTATGTACAAGAATATAACTACTATAATACTGCTCCCTATGTACAAGAATATAACTACTATAATACTGCTCTTATGTACAAGAATATAACTACTATAATACTGCTCTAATGTACAAGAATACAACTACTATAATACTGCTCCTATGTACAAGAATATAACTACTATAATACTGCTTTTATGTACAAGAATATAACTACTATAATACTGCTCCTATGTACAAGAATATAACTACTATAATACTGCCCCTATGTACAAGAATATATCTACTACAATACTACTCCTATGTACAGGAATATAACTACTATAATACTACTCCTATGTACAAGAATATAACTACCATAATACTGCCCCTATGTACAAGAATATAACTACTATAATACGGCTCCTATGTACAAGAATATACTACAATACTACTCCTATTTACAAGAATATAACTACTACAATACTGACCCTATGTACAATAATATAACTACTATAATACTGCCCCTATGTACAAGAATATAACTACTATGATACTGCTCCTATGTACAAGAATATATCTACTACAATACTACTCCTCTGTACAAGAATATATCTACTAAAATACTACTCCTATGTACAAGAATATATCTACTACAATACTGCCCCTATGTACAAGAATATAACTACTATAATACTGCCCCTATGCACAAGAATATAACTACTATAATACTGCCCCTATGTACAAGAATATAACTGCTATAATTCTGCCCCTATGTACAAGATAATAACTACTATAATACTGCTCCTATGTACAAGAATATAACTACTATAATACTGCCCCCTATGTACAAGAATATAACTACCATAATACTGCTCCTATGTACAAGAATATAACTATTATAATACTGCTCCTATGTACAAGAATATAACTACTATAATACTGCTCCTATGTACAAGAATATAACTACTATAATACTGCCCCCTATATACAAGAATATAACTACTATAATACTGCTCCTATGTACAAGAATATAACTACTATAATACTGCTCCTATGTACAAGAATATAACCACTATAATACTGCCCCTATGTACAAGAATATAACTACTATAATACTGCTCCCTATGTACAAGAATATAACTACTATAATACTGCTCCCTATGTACAAGAATATAACTACTATAATACTGCTCCCTATGTACAAGAATATAACTACTATAATACTGCTCTTATGTACAAGAATATAACTACTATAATACTGCTCTAATGTACAAGAATACAACTACTATAATACTGCTCCTATGCACAAGAATATAACTACTATAATACTGGTTTTATGTACAAGAATATAACTACTATAATACTGCTCCTATGTACAAGAATATAACTACTATAATACTGCCCCTACGTACAAGAATATAACTGCTATAATTCTGCCCCTATGTACAAGAATATAACTACTATAATACTGCTCCTATGTACAAGAATATAACTACTATAATACTGCTCTTATGTACAAGAATATAACTACTATAATACTGCTCCTATGTACAAGAATATAACTACTATAATACTGCTCCTGTGTACAAGAATATAACTACTATAATACTGCTACTATGTACACGAATATAACTACTATAATACTGCTCCTATGTACAAGAATATAACTGCTATAATACTGCTCTTATGTACAAGAATATAACTACTATAATACTGCCCCTATGTACAAGAATATAACTACTATAATACTGCTCCTATGTACAAAAATATAACTACTATAATACTGCCCCTATGTACAAGAATATATCTACTACAATACTACTCCTATGTACAAGAATATATCTACGAGAATACTGCCCCTATGTACAAGAATATAACTACTATAATACTGCCCCTTATGTACAAGAATATAACTACCATAATACTGCTCCTATGTACAAGAATATAACTATTATAATACTGCTCCTATGTATAAGAATATAACTACTATAATACTGCTCCTATGTACAAGAATATAACTACTATAATACTGCCCCCTATATACAAGAATATAACTACTATAATACTGCTCCTATGTACAAGAATATAACTACTATAATACTGCTCCTATGTACAAGAATATAACCACTATAATACTGCCCCTATGTACAAGAATATAACTGTTATAATACTGCCCCTATGTACAAGAATATAACTACTATAATACTGCTCCCTATGTACAAGAATATAACTACTATAATACTGCTCCCTATGTACAAGAATATAACTACTATAATACTGCTCTTATGTACAAGAATATAACTACTATAATACTGCTCTAATGTACAAGAATACAACTACTATAATACCGCTCCTATGTACAAGAATATAACTACTATAATAATGCTCTTATGTACAAGAATATAACTACTATAATACTGCTCCTATGTACAAGAATATAACTACTATAATACTGCCCCTATGTACAAGAATATAACTGCTATAATTCTTCCCCTATGTACAAGAATATAACTGCTATAATACTGCTCCTATGTACAAGAATATAACTACTATAATACTGCCCCCTATGTACAAGAATATAACTACCATAATACTGCTCCTATGTACAAGAATATAACTATTATAATACTGCTCCTATGTACAAGAATATAACTACTATTATACTGCTCCTATGTACAAGAATATAACTACTATAATACTGCTCCTACGTGCAAGAATATAACTACTATAATACTGCCCCCTATATACAAGAATATAACTACTATAATACTGCTCCTATGTACAAGAATATAACTACTATAATACTGCTCCTATGTACAAGAATATAACCACTATAATACTGCCCCTATGTACAAGAATATAGCTGTTATAATACTGCCCCTATGTACAAGAATATAACTACTATAATACTGCTCCCTATGTACAAGAATATAACTACTATAATACTGCTCCCTATGTACAAGAATATAACTACTATAATACTGCTCCCTATGTACAAGAATATAACTACTATAATACTGCTCTTATGTACAAGAATATAACTACTATAATACTGCTCTAATGTACAAGAATACAACTACTATAATACTGCTCCTATGTACAAGAATATAACTACTATAATACTGCTTTTATGTACAAGAATATAACTACTATAATACTGCTCCTATGTACAAGAATATAACTACTATAATACTGCCCCTATGTACAAGAATATATCTACTACAATACTACTCCTATGTACAGGAATATAACTACTATAATACTACTCCTATGTACAAGAATATAACTACCATAATACTGCCCCTATGTACAAGAATATAACTACTATAATACTGCTCCTATGTACAAGAATATACTACAATACTACTCCTATGTACAAGAATATAACTACTACAATACTGACCCTATGTACAATAATATAACTACTATAATACTGCCCCTATGTACAAGAATATAACTACTATGATACTGCTCCTATGTACAAGAATATATCTACTACAATACTACTCCTCTGTACAAGAATATATCTACTAAAATACTACTCCTATGTACAAGAATATATCTACTACAATACTGCCCCTATGTACAAGAATATAACTACTATAATACTGCCCCTATGCACAAGAATATAACTACTATAATACTGCCCCTATGTACAAGAATATAACTGCTATAATTCTGCCCCTATGTACAAGATAATAACTACTATAATACTGCTCCTATGTACAAGAATATAACTACTATAATACTGCCCCCTATGTACAAGAATATAACTACCATAATACTGCTCCTATGTACAAGAATATAACTATTATAATACTGCTCCTATGTACAAGAATATAACTACTATAATACTGCTCCTATGTACAAGAATATAACTACTATAATACTGCCCCCTATATACAAGAATATAACTACTATAATACTGCTCCTATGTACAAGAATATAACTACTATAATACTGCTCCTATGTACAAGAATATAACCACTATAATACTGCCCCTATGTACAAGAATATAACTACTATAATACTGCTCCCTATGTACAAGAATATAACTACTATAATACTGCTCCCTATGTACAAGAATATAACTACTATAATACTGCTCCCTATGTACAAGAATATAACTACTATAATACTGCTCTTATGTACAAGAATATAACTACTATAATACTGCTCTAATGTACAAGAATACAACTACTATAATACTGCTCCTATGCACAAGAATATAACTACTATAATACTGGTTTTATGTACAAGAATATAACTACTATAATACTGCTCCTATGTACAAGAATATAACTACTATAATACTGCCCCTACGTACAAGAATATAACTGCTATAATTCTGCCCCTATGTACAAGAATATAACTACTATAATACTGCTCCTATGTACAAGAATATAACTACTATAATACTGCTCTTATGTACAAGAATATAACTACTATAATACTGCTCCTATGTACAAGAATATAACTACTATAATACTGCTCCTGTGTACAAGAATATAACTACTATAATACTGCTACTATGTACACGAATATAACTACTATAATACTGCTCCTATGTACAAGAATATAACTGCTATAATACTGCTCTTATGTACAAGAATATAACTACTATAATACTGCCCCTATGTACAAGAATATAACTACTATAATACTGCCCCTATGTACAAGAATATAACTACTATAATACTGCTCTTATGTACAAGAATATAACTACTATAATACTGGTGCTATGTACAAGAATATAACTACTATAATACTGCTCTTTTGTACAAGAATATAACTACTATAATACTGCCCCCTATGTACAAGAATATAACTACTATAATAGTGCTCCTATGTACAAGAATATAACTACAATAGTACTGCCCCTATGTACAAGAATATAACTACTATAATACTGCTCCTATGTACAAGAATATAACTAGTATAATACTGCCCCTATGTACAAGAATACAACTACTATAATACTGCCCCTATGTACAAGAATATAACTACTATAATACTGCTCCTGTGTACAAGAGTATAACTACTATAATACTGCCCCCTATGTACAAGAATATAACTACCATAATACTGCCCCTTATATACAAGAATACAACTACTATATTACTGCCCTCTATGTACAAGACTCTAACTACTATAATACTGCCCCTATGTATAAGAATATAACCACTATAATACTGCCCCTATGTACAAGAATATTACTACTATAATACTGCTCCCTATGTACAAGAATATAACTGCTATAATACTGCTCCTATGTACAAGAATATAAGTACTATAATACTGCTCCTATGTACAAGAATATAAGTACTATAATACTGCTCTTATGTACAAGAATATAACTACTATGATACTGCTCCTATGTACAAGAATATAACTACTATAATACTACTCTTATGTACAAGAATATAACTACTATAATACTGCTCCTATGTACAGGAATATAACTACTATAATACTGCTCCTATGTACAAGAATATAACTAGTATAATACTGCTCCTATGTACAAGAATATAACTATTATAATACTGCTCCTATATACAAGAATATAACTATTATAATACTGCTCCTATATACAAGAATATAACTACTATAATACTGCCGCTATGTACAAGAACATAACTACTATAATACTGCCCCTATGTACAAGAATATAACTATTATAATACTGCTCCTATATACAAGAATATAACTATTATAATACTGCTCCTATATACAAGAATATAACTACTATAATACTGCCGCTATGTACAAGAATATGACTTCTATAATACTGCCCCTATGTACAAGAATAATATTAGTACATTACTTTCTGTTAGACAAAATTTTGCTTATAGGATTTCCTATCTAACCTACGTTGCTTTATTCCATATGTTGCAGACGCAGTATATTACGGTAGGTTGTAGGGGGGTTTGGAAGATTCTAAGTCTTCTATACATTCACTCTTCATAAGAAGTAATCTTGGCTATCTTCTGTCATTGTCACCGATCTCGTTGACACATTGTATCCCATCCTGTTGCTGTTTGGTTAAATCCTGATTCCTTAATGACAGCCCTGATTGCTGCCTGCTAAGCTTATTTCAGAATAAAATAGTCTTCTATAGACGGGTGGCTTTATCTGGTCTGATAATTACTATGTAATCTCTGCAAACCAGGTGTAAATTGTTTTTTGTTGGTCACTTCCAGAAAGAGGAGGTCAATATGGTTTTCAGCGGTGACACTGGAGGTCCCAGGGGAATGGTGGGTGATAGATCATCATTTAATTATTGCTCCTGGCTTTTCCATGGAGCGCTGGTATTAAGAGATCCAAATCAACGTCATTACAACTCGAAATCTCTGCAGGGCTTGATCACTGACAACCCAGAAGATTTAACTGCTGTACAGCATGGCGAGCAGGATGTTTAAGGAGCGTAGTGGATTATCTTGATTTATGAATGCTTTGGAAAAAGGAGTAAAAATATTTTTTTTACCATTTGGATAAATATGGATAGTGTATATTTAAGTATCTACTCCTTTACCTTTCAGATGCAGGGATGGACTAACCTACCAATTGGCAGAGTTTTTCCATATATTAGTGATACCTTCAGACCTTCTCAGAATATAATATTAAGTCTTTAAAATATAATTGGTCCTCCTGATATGCAGTTTGCTTCTAGTTTCTGACTATGCTCCCATTGTCTTGTCCACCCATCCCCCAGTATTACCTGCTGGATGTGAGTTCTTGTTGTCTAGGATGGTGCCCCCTTCACTAGTTCTCATGTATTAGCTTCATTCTTGAAATGGTTTCCTCTTTGTGTGCTTTCCTGCCTATTTCCAACGTCTTTTTTCTTACCTTCTCTTAAACTGTGTAGATGCTTTCCTCCCTCTCCACACGCTGATCTGTTAAGTACAAGCTCCATCTCTTTCCTGCTACTATCTCTAACACTAAGAGAAGGAAAAAGGAAAGAAGGAAAAGAACAGAGAACATTGCTCTGACATAATTGTGTCACATTTTGCAGACTAGTTAGCTAGGTCCAAGACTCACAGGCACTCTCCGCAGGAGTAAAATGATGGTCAGTTTGTAATGAAGACTACTTAGAAAGTTTCTTAATTTCACATTTTGGAAGAAAATGAATGATAGACAAAAAAAATCAGGGCATAGCCTTTGACATGGCAGAGGGCTACCCATTGGGTTACAGTGCACAGTTTGCACATATGGATGCTGTTGAGGACGCACTTTGGATCCAATCTCTGTATACTAAAGATTAATAGGCACATCCTCTTCTGGACTGTAGATATATTCCAAATGACCCTAATTAATTATTTTAGACGTGGACTTTTTTGGACCACCAATTGCTCAGAGAAGGCAATGATGACATCATGCAAATGTGATGTAGTGCAAGTCCATATATTCACAAGTTGTAGGTGGACAGAAAGTAGTTCCTGAGAAAGGTAGTGGCTTTGTGATATTTTGGACACTCGTAAATGCCAGGGTACCAGCATCATATAAGTGGCTGGTGCAATAACACTTAGCCAATGAATGCTTTATTCGGGAGTTGTTTCCTTTTGGTACAAAGTGACTGTCCCAGAGATACCGCGACAGAGAGAGACCAGAGGATTGTGGTGTCCTGTTTCACGAACTCCTGCACTGGTTAGAAATTCTTCACCATCTTATTAAAGAGCACAGGCAGTGCACTGGTTAATCTGTTCAGTTGAAGCTGCTGGAGCTTTCCTATCTGGATTGCCTTAGCTGTTCAGTGTTTGCCAATCCTATCTGCTATATATGTTCACCTCTGGCACTTAGAAATTGCCAGTGTTAGTTCTTACTGTCTGGTTAGGAGTTGGAGGTGTAGTTTGTGGTTGGAGTTGGCGTTTGGAGATTTGTTCAGGAGATTATTGTGTGGAGTTTGTTTGTGTGCACATCCTCATCCTCTCCTTTTGGGTTTCTCCTTCCTTTTACTCCCCCTGTGTTCCACTCTGTTGTTTGGTGAGTGTATTTTTTATGATCGTTATTTTCATTTATCCCTGTCCATCTACCCTTGTTTGTCTGGTTAGTGTTATCCTATACACTTTGACTTCCCACCTCCCTGGATGGGGAAGTGGAGAGATAAGAGTAGACATAGGAGCATAGCAAGGTACTTGAACCCGGCGTCTCCACCCTCAGGAGTAATCCAGGGAAAGGGATAGACTAGGGTGCCCCTAGTTCTAGAGACCTGATTAGCGCCCACAGTCCCAAGACACTGCGTGAAAGAGACACAGTTGTTTTGTGCAAGGGCCCTCATCCATCTTCATAGAAACATGTATTCCTGAAGGACTTTTGGAGTGGTGTAAAGTCTGCTGACTCTTCACCTTTAATGCAACATATGAGTAAGTTCTTGTATCACTGAAATTGAGTGTAACAACTAAGCCTGCTATACCTCTTCGTGAACTGCTAAGCCACCTATATCTGCTAAGCCTGCTGTGCCTCTCCGTTAGCCGCTAAGCCTGCTGTAGCTCTCTGTGAACTGCTAAGCCTGCCATGCAGGGCCGCCATCAGGGCATTACAGCCATGACTGGCGTATGGGGCCCGGTGGGCATAGTGCTGCGGCACGCTATTGACGTGCGGGCCCGCGCCCGCACGTCAATAGTTAACAGCCACCAGCCAGTCGGAGGCTGGCAGCTGAGTAGGGCCGCAGTGCGCAGTTGCCGGAGTCTGACGTCATTGTCAGCCGCCGGGCCCGGCAAGTGGTGTGTCTTCACCTGCGTGGAGCCTGGAGGGAGCTTCACCCGGCAGAGGAGCACGGCCAGGTAAGAACTTGTGTTTTTTTTTTTTCTTTGAGAGTGGCAATCCAGGGGGGACCGGGGCAGAATGCAGGACACGCTGGGGAAGAATGCTGGACACGGGGGCAGAATGCTGGACATGGGGGCAGTATGCTGGACACGGGGGCAGTATGCTGGACACGGGGCAGAATGCTGGACACGGGGGCAGATTGCTGGACACACAGGGGCAGAATGCTGGACACGGGGGCAGTATGCTGGACACACAGGGGCAGAATGCTGGACACACAGGGGCAGAATGCTGGACACGAGGGCAGAATGCTGGACACGGGGGCAGTATGCTGGACACACTGGGGCAGAATGCTGGACACACTGGGGCAAAATGCTGGACACACTGGGGCAGAATGCTGGACACAGGGGCAGAATGCTGGACACACTGGGGCAGAAATGCTGGACACACTGGGGCAGAAATGCTGGACACACTGGGGCAGAAATGCTGGACACACAGGGGCAGAATGCTGGACACACAGGGGCAGAATGCTGGACACACTGGGGAAATATTCTGGACACACTGGGGCAGAATGCTGGACACACTGGGGCAGAATGCTGGACACACTGGGGCAGAATGCTGGACACACTGAGGCAGAATGCCGAACACAAAGGGGCAGAATGCCGGACACGGGGCAGAATGCTGGACACACTGGGGCAGAATGCTGGACACACTGGGGCAGAAATGCTGGACACACAGGGGCAGAATGCTGGACACACGGGCAGAATGCTGGACACACGGGCAGAATGCTGGACACACTGGGGCAGAATGCTGGACACACTGGGGCAGAATGCTGGACACACTGGGGCAGAATGCTGGACACACTGGGGCAGAATGCTGGACACACTGAGGCAGAATGCCGAACACAAAGGGGCAGAATGCCGGACACGGGGCAGAATGCTGGACACACTGGGGCAGAATGCTGGACACACTGGGGCAGAAATGCTGGACACACAGGGGCAGAATGCTGGACACACGGGCAGAATGCTGGACACACGGGCAGAATGCTGGACACACTGGGGCAGAATGCTGGACACACTGGGGCAGAATGCTGGACACACTGGGGCAGAATGCTGGACACACTGGGGCAGAATGCTGGACACACTGGGGCAGAAATGCTGGACACACAGGGGCAGAATGCTGGACACACTGGGGCAGAATGCTGGACACGGGGGCAGTATGCTGGACACAGGGGCAGTATGCTGGACACAGGGGCAGTATGCTGGACACAGGGGCAGTATGCTGGACACGGGCAGACTGTGAGACCCGGGGGCAGAATGCTGGACACGGGCAGAATGCTGGACATTGGGGCAGAATGCTGGACACACAGGGGCAGAATGCTGGACACACAGGGGCAGAATGCTGGACACACTGGGGCAATATGCTGGACACACAGGGGCAGAATGCTGGACACGGGGGCAGAATGCTGGACACGGGGGCAGTTTGCTGGACACACTGGGGCAGAATGCTGGACACACTGGGGCAGAATGCTGGATACACTGGGGCAGAATGCTGGACACGGGGACAGAATGCTGGACACGGGCAGAATGCTGGACATTGGGGCAGAATGCTGGACATTGGGGCAGAATGCGAGACACAGGGCAGAATGGAGATATGGGGCATTATTGGAGACACGGGGCAGGATGAAAGACATGGGGGCATGACTGGAGACAGATGGAGGAGGATTGGAGACAGATGGGGCAGAATGGAGACACAGGGGGCATGATTGGAGACAAGTGGCAGGATTGCAGACATGGGGGCATGATTGGAGACATAGGGGCAGAATGGAGACATGGGGCTTGATTGGAGACACTGGGGGCAGAATTAGAGACAGATCGTGCAGGATCATGGGGCAGGATGGATATGATGGAGACAGATGGGGCAGGATGGAGAGATCACATGGGGCGATCATATGGGGCAGGATGGGGAGATCATATGGTGCAGAATGGATACTCATGAGGGCAGGATGGGAGAACATATGGCTGACGCCAGGAATGAGACACACGGTGGCCAGGATGGGGAATATTATTACCATAGGGACTAATTTAGGGATATTATTACTGCAGTGATGTATTTATTTTATTTTTTGAGTATACTGTTTTAAATGAGGGGGCGGTCCTGTTACTGTGTAGAGTGATACTATGTCGCCTCTTTTTCTTCATGTGGTGTAATGTAGAAGTTGGGAAAAATTAAGTAATGTGTTCGTTCTACAAGCGGAGCTTGAGATAACTATGTTATTTCCTGCAGAGACGAGTCCTGGCTGGATGAAATGATGGCGGTCTGTGCTGGATGAAAGAAGAAGGACTTCACCTAGAGACGTCACTGGTGACTCAGTGTGTTACCTATACACTGACACTATACACTGTATGCTGTATACAGAGGTCCTGTGTATAATGTCACCGGTGATCACTGTATTACCTGTACACAGACACTGCATACTAAGTGCAGATCTCCTGTGTATAATGGCACTTATGGTGATAGTATGGTGCTTTTTTTATTACTGATCAGAATTGTAGTATTCAGTCACTATGTGGTGGTAATATGTGGTCTGGACACGGTGTTGGGTGTTGCGGTATTTGTTCCTTGTATGTGATATTATTCGATCACTGTGGTGGTAATATGCGGTCTGGTCATGGTGTAGCGGTATTTGTTCTTTGTATGTGATATTATTCCATCACTGTGGTGGTAATATGTCATCTGGTCATGGTGTAGCGGTATTTGTTCTTTGTATGTGATATTATTGGTCATTTTAAAAATTGAAAAATAAATAAAAATATACCTAAATTGTATTGCATATTTTAACAAATATTTAATAGGTTACAGCAGAGTAGGTCCCGGCCAAAAGTGTCTACCGTGTTATGGTGGCGGCTTAAAAAATCTTTTGGCCAAAACAAAAGCTGCTTGCTATATGTGTGATCTGGTGATGGGAACTGTTAATGTGTGATAGGTGAGAAGTGGAGTTTTTCCAAGAGAGAGTGGTGGGACTGTGGACAATTCGAGGGGTGGAGCGTGGAGGCGGGGCTGGGGTGGAGCCTGGGCGGAGTCTCAAGGGGGCCCAAAAAATTTTGCCAGTATGGGGCCTAGAAATTTCTAGTGGCAGCCCTGCTGCCATGCCTCTCCATGAACCGCTAAACCTACTGTGCCTCTGTGAAATGCTAAGACTGCTATACTTCCGCATGAACCATTATGCCTTCTGTTCCTCTCCATGACCCGTTAAGTCTGCTGTGCCTCTCTGTGATTTGCTAAGCCCGCTGTGCTCCTGTGATCCTCGAAGCCTGCTTTGCCTCTCCGTGAACCTCTAAGTCTGCTGTGCCTCTCCGTGAACCGCTAAGCCTGCTGTGCCTCTCCATGAACTGCTAAGTCTGCTGTGCCTCTCCGTGACCTGCTAAGCCTCCTGTGCCTCTCAGTGAATAACTATGCCTGCTATACCTCTCGTGAACCCTTAAACCTGCTGTACCTCTCCGTGACCCACTAAGCCTGCTGTGCCTCTCCATGACCTGCTAAGCCTGCTGTACCTGTCCATGACCTGCTAAACCTTCCGTGCCTCTCCATGACCCGCTAAGCCTGCTGTGCTTCTCCGTGAACCGCTAAGTCTGCTGTGCCTCTCCATGAACTGCTAAGTCTGCTGTGCCTCTCCATGAACCACTAAGCCTGCTGTGCCTCTCCGTGAACCGCTAAGTCTGCTGTGCCTCTCCAAGAACTGCTAAGTCTGCTGTGCCTCTCCGTGAACCGCTAAGTCTGCTGTGCCTCTCTGTGACCCGCTAAGCCTGCTGTGCCTCTCTGTGACCAGGCTAAGCCTGCTGTGCCCCTCCGTGAACCGCTAAGTCTGATGTGCCTCTCCGTGAACCACTAAGCCTGTTGTGCCTCTCTGTGACTCGCTAAGTCTGCTCTGCTGCTGAGCCTCTGCGTGAACCGCTAAGCCTGCTGTGCCTCTCCGTGAACTTCTAAGTCTGCTGTGCCTCTCCATGAACCGCTAAATCTGCTGTGCCTCTCGGTGACCCGCTAAGCCTGCTGTGCCTCTCCGTGAACCGCTAAGCCTGCTGTGCCTCTCCGTGAACTGCTAAGTCTGATGTGCCTCTCAGTGAACCACTAAGCCTGTTGTGCCTTTCTGTGACCCGCTAAGTCTGCTCTGCTGCTGAGCCTCTCCGTGAACCGCTAAGCCTGCTGTGCCTCTCCGTGAACCACTAAGTCTGCTGTGCCTCTTCGTGAAATGCTAAGTCTGCTGTGCCTCTCCATGAACCGCTAAGTCTGCTGTGCCTCTCTGTGACCTGCTAAGTCTGTTATACCTCTCCGTGAACCAGTAAGCCTGCTGTGCCTCCCTGTGAACCTCTAAGTCTGTTGTGCCTCTCTGTGAACCGCTAAGTCTGCTGTGCCTCTCCGTAAACCGCTAAGTCTGCTGTGCCTCTCCATTGACTGCTAAGTCTGCTGTGCCTCTCCGTGACCTGCTAAGTCTGCTGTGCCTCTCTGTTATGACCCCAATGGCAGAGGGTCTCAGGAATAAACACCAAGTCTGCAAACACAAAAAACCAGCTTATAGGGCAGTGGTAACTGGGCTGACCATATATCTAATCCTAGCACCACAAATAGAAGTAGCCGGGGAACGTGCCTACGTTGGTTCTAGACGTCTCGCGCCAGCCGGAGAACTAACTAACCCAAGAAGGGAAAAGAAAGACCTTTCTTGCCTCCAGAGAAAAGACCCCAAAAGTTGGATACAAGCCCCCAACAAATAATAACGGTGAGGTAAGAGGAAAAGACAAACATAAGAATGAGCTAGGTATTTAGCAAAGAGAGGCCCACTAGCTAATAGCAGAATATAGTAAGATGACTTATATGGTCAGCAAAAACCCTATTAAAATATACACGCTGGATATTCAAGAACCCCCGAACCGTCTAACGGCCGGGGGGAGAACACCAGCCCCCTAGAGCTTCCAGCAAGGTCAGAAATCACATTTAGTACAAGCTGGACAAAAATAGTAGCAAAGCAAGTAACTCAAAAAACAAAGAAGCAAGACTTAGCTTAATTTTGCAAGAGCCAGGACCAGCAGACAGGAGCAACAGAAGGATCTGATTACAACGATGCCAGGCACTGGACTAAGGATCCAGGAAGTTAATATAGCGACACCCCTGGACTAACGACCCAGGTGAGTGCCAAACAGAAAAAAGACAATCCCAGAGTCATACCACTAGTGACCACAAGAGGGAGCCAAAAAGTCTAATTCACAACAGTACCCCCCCCCCTTAAGGAGGGGTCACCGAACCTTCACCAAGACCACCAGGGCGATCAGGATGAGCAGCGTGAAAGGCACGAACTAAATCGGCCGCATGCACATCAGAGGCAACCACCCAGGAATTATCCTCCTGACCATAGCCCTTCCACTTGACCACATACTGAAGCCTCCGCCTGGAGAGACGAGAATCCAAGATCTTCTCCACCACGTACTCCAACTCGCCCTCAACCAACACCGGAGCAGGAGGCTCAACAGAAGGAACCACAGGTACAACGTACCGCCGCAACAAAGACCTATGGAACACGTTGTGAATGGCAAACGACACAGGAAGATCCAAGCGAAAGGACACAGGATTAAGGATTTCCAATATCTTGTAAGGACCGATGAAGCGAGGCTTAAATTTAGGAGAGGAGACCTTCATAGGAACAAATCGAGAAGACAGCCATACCAAATCCCCAACACGAAGTCGGGGACCCACACCGCGGCGGCGGTTGGCAAAACGCTGAGCCTTCTCTTGTGACAACTTTAAGTTGTCCACCACATGATTCCAGATCTGCTGCAACCTATCCACCACAGAATCTACCCCAGGACAGTCAGAAGGCTCCACATGTCCCGAGGAAAAACGAGGATGGAAACCAGAGTTGCAGAAAAATGGCGAAACCAATGTAGCGGAACTAGCCCGATTATTAAGGGCAAACTCAGCCAACGGCAAGAAGGTCACCCAATCATCCTGATCCGCAGAAACAAAACACCTCAAATAAGCCTCCAGAGTCTGATTAGTTCGCTCCGTTTGTCCATTAGTCTGAGGATGAAAGGCAGACGAAAACGACAACTCAATGCCCATCCTAGCACAAAAGGATCGCCAGAACCTGGAAACAAACTGGGATCCTCTGTCAGACACAATATTCTCAGGAATGCCGTGTAAACGAACCACATTCTGAAAGAACACAGGAACCAGATCGGAAGAGGAAGGCAGCTTAGGCAAAGGTACCAAATGGACCATCTTAGAAAAGCGATCACATACCACCCAGATGACAGACATGCCCTGAGACACCGGGAGATCTGAAATGAAATCCATGGAAATGTGTGTCCAAGGCCTCTTCGGGACAGGCAAGGGCAAGAGCAACCCGCTGGCATGCGAACAGCAAGGCTTAGCTCGAGCACAAGTCCCACAGGACTGCACAAACGACCGCACATCCCGTGACAAGGAAGGCCACCAAAAGGACCTAGCCACCAGATCTCTGGTGCCAAAAATTCCCGGATGCCCTGCCAACACCGAGGAATGAACCTCGGAAATGACTCTGCTGGTCCACTTATCAGGAACAAACAGTCTGTCAGGTGGACAAGAGTCAGGTCTACCAGCCTGAAATCTCTGCAACACACGTCGCAAATCCGGAGAAATGGCTGACAAGATAACTCCCTCTTTAAGAATACCAACTGGTTCTGCGACTCCCGGAGAGTCAGGCACAAAGCTCCTTGAAAGAGCATCAGCCTTCACATTCTTTGAACCTGGTAAATACGAGACCACAAAGTCAAAACGGGAGAAAAACAATGACCAGCGGGCCTGTCTAGGATTCAGGCGTTTAGCAGACTCGAGATACATCAAATTTTTGTGATCAGTCAAGACCACCACACGATGCTTAGCACCCTCGAGCCAATGACGCCACTCCTCAAATGCCCACTTCATGGCCAACAACTCCCGATTGCCAACATCATAATTCCGCTCAGCAGGCGAAAACTTCCTCGAGAAAAAGGCACAAGGTCTCATCACAGAGCAACCAGGGCCTCTCTGCGACAAAACGGCCCCTGCCCCAATCTCAGAAGCATCCACTTCAACCTGAAAGGGAAGTGAGACATCAGGCTGGCACAAAACAGGCGCCGAAGTAAACCGGCGCTTCAACTCCTGGAAAGCCTCCACGGCTGCAGGAGACCAGTTAGCAACATCAGAACCTTTCTTGGTCATATCCGTCAAAAGTTTAGCAATGCTAGAAAAATTAGCAATAAAACGACGGTAGAAGTTAGCAAAACCCAAGAACTTCTGAAGACTCTTAAATGACGTGGGTTGAGTCCAATCATGAATAGCACGGACCTTGACTGGGTCCATCTCCACCGCAGAAGGGGAAAAAATAAACCCCAAAAAGGGAACCTTCTGTACTCCAAAGAGACACTTTGAGCCCTTAACAAATAAAGCATTCTCACGCAAAACCTGAAACACCATCCTGACCTGCTCTACATGCGAGTCCCAGTCATCAGAAAAAAACAGAATATCATCCAGATAAACGATCATAAATTTATCCAGATACTTCCGGAAAATATCATGCATAAAGGACTGAAACACTGAAGGAGCATTAGAGAGCCCAAAAGGCATCACCAAGTACTCAAAATGACCTTCGGGCGTATTAAACGCGGTTTTCCATTCATCTCCTCGCTTAATGCGCACAAGGTTGTACGCACCACGAAGATCTATCTTGGTGAACCACTTGGCACCTTTAATTCGGGCAAACAAGTCTGACAACAGAGGCAAAGGATACTGAAATTTAACAGTGATTTTATTCAAAAGCCGATAGTCAATACAAGGTCTCAAAGATCCGTCCTTCTTGGCCACAAAAAAGAATCCCGCACCAAGAGGGGAAGAGGAAGGACGGATATGCCCCTTCTCCAGAGATTCCTTGATATACGAACGCATTGCGGTATGCTCAGGTACAGACAGATTAAATAGTCTTCCCTTAGGAAATTTGCTACCTGGAATCAAATCTATGGCACAGTCACAGTCCCTATGAGGAGGCAGAACACTGGACCTGGACTCGCTGAACACATCCTGATAATCAGACAAATACTCAGGAACTTCCGAAGGAGTAGAGGAAGCAATAGACACCGGCGGGGAATCACCATGAATACCCTGACAGCCCCAACTTGACACAGACATTGCCTTCCAATCCAAGACTGGATTATGAATCTGTAACCATGGCAAACCCAAAACGACCAAATCATGCATTTTATGCAGAACAAGAAAACGAATCACCTCCCGATGTTCAGGAGTCATGCACATGGTTACCTGTGTCCAAAACTGCGGTTTATTTTCTGCCAATGGCGTAGCATCAATACCCCTCAGAGGGATAGGATTAACCAACGGCTCAAGAACAAAACCACAGCGCTTGGCAAATGACAGATCCATAAGACTCAGGGCAGCACCTGAATCCACAAACGCCATAACAGGGTAAGAGGACAATGAGCAAATTAAAGTCACAGACAAAATAAATTTAGGTTGCAAATTACCAATGGCGACAGGACTAACAACCCTTGTTAGGCGTTTAGAGCATGCTGATATAACATGTGTAGAATCACCACAGTAAAAACACAACCCATTCTGACGTCTATGATTTTTCCGCTCATTTCTGGTCTGAATTCTATCACATTGCATCAAATCAGGTGTTTGTTTAGACAACACCACCAGAGGATTAGCGGTTTTGCGCTCCCGCAAACGCCGGTCAATTTGAATAGCCAGCGCCATGGAATCATTCAGACTTGTAGGAATGGAGAAACCCACCATCACATTCTTAATGGCTTCAGAAAGGCCATTTCTGAAGTTTGCGGCCAGAGCACACTCATTCCACTGAGTAAGCATGGACCATTTCCGAAATTTTTGGCAATACACTTCAGCTTCATCCTGGCCCTGAGAAATAGCCAGCAAGGCTTTTTCTGCCTGAACCTCAAGATTGGGTTCCTCGTAAAGCAATCCGAGCGCCAGAAAAAACGCATCAATATTTGCCAATGCCGGATCTCCTGGCGCTAGCGAGAAAGCCCAATCCTGAGGGTCGCCCCATAAAAAAGAGATAACAATTTTAACTTGCTGAACTGAGTCTCCAGATGAACGGGGTCTCAGAGATAGAAACAATTTACAATTATCCCTGAAATTCCTAAACTTAAATCGGTCTCCAGAAAACAGTTCAGGAATAGGTATTTTAGGTTCAGACATAGGACTACTGGTAACAAAATCTTGTATGCTTTGCACACGAGCAGCAAGCTGGTCCACACTTGTAATCAAGGTCTGGACATTCATGTCTGCAGCAAGCTCAAGCCACTCAGAGGTAAAGGGGAGGAAGAGAGGAAAAAAAAAAAAATTCAGAATTTCCTTTCTTATATCCCACTTCTGCAATGCATTAAACATTCAATGTTGGCCTGGCATACTGTTATGACCCCAATGGCAGAGGGTCTCAGGAATAAACACCAAGTCTGCAAACACAAAAAACCAGCTCATAGGGCAGTGGTAACTGGGCTGACCATATATCTAATCCTAGCACCACAAATAGAAGTAGCCGGGGAACGTGCCTACGTTGGTTCTAGACGTCTCGCGCCAGCCGGAGAACTAACTAACCCTAGAAGGGAAAAGAAAGACCTTTCTTGCCTCCAGAGAAAAGACCCCAAAAGTTGGATACAAGCCCCCAACAAATAATAACGGTGAGGTAAGAGGAAAAGACAAACATAAGAATGAGCTAGGTATTTAGCAAAGAGAGGCCCACTAGCTAATAGCAGAATATAGTAAGATGACTTATATGGTCAGCAAAAACCCTATTAAAATATCCACGCTGGATATTCAAGAACCCCCGAACCGTCTAACGGCCGGGGGGAGAACACCAGCCCCCTAGAGCTTCCAGCAAGGTCAGAAATCACATTTAGTACAAGCTGGACAAAAATAGTAGCAAAGCAAGTAACTCAAAAAACAAAGAAGCAAGACTTAGCTTAATTTTGCAAGAGCCAGGACCAGCAGACAGGAGCAACAGAAGGATCTGATTACAACGATGCCAGGCACTGGACTAAGGATCCAGGAAGTTAATATAGCGACACCCCTGGACTAACGACCCAGGTGAGGGCCAAACAGAAAAAAGACAATCCCAGAGTCATGCCACTAGTGACCACAAGAGGGAGCCAAAAAGTCTAATTCACAACACCTCTCCATTGACTGCTAAGTCCGCTGTGCCTCTCTGTGAACCGCTAAGTCTGCTGTCCCTCTCCATGAACCGCTAAGTCCGCTGTGCCTCTCCGTGACCTAAAAGGTCTGCTGTGCCTCTCCATGAACCGCTAAGTATGCTGTGCCTCTCCGGGAAAAGAATAAGTGCTAGAGTTGAACAAATAGAATTGCACTTCCCACTTTTGCGCCAGCATCTTTTGCACAGCATCTTGGGTGCTCCCCGATTGCCGTGAACTCACAAAACATCGCTCCTCCAGTCTTGATGTTGTGAAGTCTGCCCTGGTCCAGCTCCGACTGGTCACCAGACCAGATCAGAACAATTTTTTTTTCGCTTAACCCAAATAAATATTTCTGGCCTTGTACTCAAAAAGACGTGTGACAATTCCACTGAGCAAAACCCCATGGCACACTGGGTGACAGCCCTTGTGGGAATAGGAAAGTGAGCCACCCAGCGCTCCCAGAATGAAATAGCAATGGATAAACAGAATTTTCCAGAAAATGACTTTAGGATTTCCATGTGCTTGGCACTTTGTGATAAGCTCCATTAATTGGCATTACTACTTGGGCACACATCTGGCATCAGCCACCACACACAACACAAGAATCCTGCCTTTTGAATAGTGGGAAATAGACGAGACTTTGTCTTCTCCACGGTGGTGGTAATGACAATAACACGGTGACAGACGACATCAGCGCTGCAGGCTATCATTTACAAGACCCTACCATGAAATCATTGAGAATTTCGGGGAATTTTCCATTTTTTAAGTGCAGGTCGGGAGCCAATAATAAAAAGCGAGTACAATTGTTGAGTAATGCTGTTGAGTAAGTGCTCTTGTCTGAATGAAAGTCTTCCACAGCATCGCAAGGACCCAGGCAGATCAGTAAAAGCCGACGTCTTTTGAGTGACATTATCTCCTCCTGTGCAGAAAACCAATTTCGGTAAGAAGTCTGCAATTTGGAAGTTGAAGATATAACATGCAACCGGGGAATTATTCTTCCTCTACAAATTGCAGGGTTGTCATTGAAAGGGGGCTAATAATTCTGCAAGGACCATACTTCCCAGTACTTTCCTTCATTACAGCTTGACAGTCGCTAACTATGAGTTTGTTTACTCTGTTGTCCGGATCTCGTCTTGGCATTGCTTTCTTAAGGTGAAGGAGCCCAAGGATGGCACCCAGGGCAACTTGTGCCAAGATGGTGCTGGTGCCTGCCAGCCTGTTAGATATACTCGATTAGCTTGCAGTAATGAACCAAATGGATTGCTAATTCTATTTTGATGTCGGAGGACATGGAAGATTTCCTGGACAGATCTAAGAGTTTCATAAATAAATGATGAGAAGAGCAGTGGAGCTTTCCTATGATGAGACTACGGAAGAGTTTAGAAGATGCGGCTGGATGTATCATTGGTTTGATCCTACAGAAGCTAAAGTCGTGGCACAACCCGGAGCCCAATGCAAAAACTGTAAAATGGATCATCTCTCTATCTTGTGTCTTTTATCACCTATCCAGAGGATGTGGTTTTCTTAACACTGGAACACCCTCTCAACGTGAAACAGGGTTCCCAAATCACCTGTGTAAATTGGGAGATGGTGAGCATGTGCATCGGAGCATCGGAGACGCGGACTCACATGCTCACTACTGTTCCATTCACACCGGGGACTTTGGCATCACCATATATCAATGGGAATCTCTGAGGTCAGACTTATCCTGTGCATACTATTGAGTTCTTATGTCGAGGTCAGACTTATCCTGTGCATAATATTGAGTTCTTATGTCTTTGCATCCTCTGCACCCCCTAGCTACGACTCTAGTCATACCTAGTCATACCTAGGTTTTGTTCACCAGAGGCAAAGTTTTAGTTTGGCACGCTACCTCTAGTACCCTTACCTACCATCGATTTGCCACTGTCCATGTTCTGTAGGGATTCATGCTCTCATGTAGGCATTAGGTAGAGTTCACACAGGCAATGCAGTTTGGTCCAAACATGTCTAGTTTTATTGCTTTCATAAATCATCAAAACCAAAAACATCTTCTTCTGGACACAATGGTGTAACAGTAAATTAACAGTTAATTCAGCAGGCACATGTGTCAGTGCAGGCTCATCGAAACAGATTACTGCCTTATCTCCGGAAGCAAAATTTATACACAGCAGAGGTACAGTCCTACCAGTCTCAGTATCCCCTTCATCCTGATCTCCAGCAGGTTCCAGCACCAAACAGACATGTTCAACTAAACAGGCTGCAGCTTCCACACGTTATACTGCAGCTCCAACACACAGACTGCTCAGCTTTCCTAGCTGACCCATGCAGTCTTCATTCATAGAGAGATTCTGGCTTGTCTCTCAGCTACAGCTCACATTCTGGTTGGTCACTGACCAGCAGCACACTCAAATCTGCTCAACATCCAGCAGACTGATGCAGAGTGAACCCATTTCCTGGTTCATAGTCAAAGTTAGGCAGGTGCATATAATTCAGACCTGTAGAGCTAGGATTTAACCCTGTTTACTACAGCGATTACTGGGCTTTGCCATTACATTCTTTCTTTAATTTTATCTGTTAAAAATGGAGGACAGACAAAACTTTAGAAAGGGATACCCAGTCTGCATTTCTGGTAGGGAAACGACCCTGAGAAATAACTCTGATAATTTGTGCTGCATGCACAAAGTGATGTTTTCTAGTGCCAAGTGTCAGTGGTGCCATGACATATTTGGTGCCAACAGTGCTAATCCTATGTGAGCGATATCCCTGGCAGCAAAACAGTTTACAGGTTGCTTTAGGGTATGTTCACATATGTCGGACTTTGGCATCAAGGTCAGGAGGGTCATATGAGGTTGGGGACTGTGGATCTAATAGATATTGGATTTGCAAGAGTGTCGACCACAAATGTCCCACCAAGCTTTCTCTAGAAGTGTCTGAATAGTTCTCCCATCGTCTGCATGAATTGCAAAAATCCAGATGTGCAGTGAATAAAGGTCGAGCCCAGATAGAGCAATGGTGCAGTGCATTAAATAGCAGGATGAAAAAAACCTAATACTTAGGATTTGAATACCCCTTTTATTTATATATGATTAATACGTGAGTATCTTCTGCTTCTATGTGTCTCCTGGATTTACAATGCCATCACGTCGATGTGCTAGAAATTCACCCCACAGCGGCTTCTCCTTTATGAATAGATTATCAGCGCAGAGCATGCCGAGCACAATATTCCACTTCTCTCTCCAGCCTCATTCAGAAAAATGAGATTCTAATGAGGGAAACTTATCATTGGCTAATCAATAACACTTTCCTTCCAAAATAGAGGGCATTATTAGGTCAGCCCTGATCTCCCACAAATGTGCCGCAAAGAGCGATGTGGATTAATTCCAGTCATTTCCCTCAAGACCTCACGCTGCTACATTGAATCAGACGCCGAGAATGTTACAAGCCGCTTCCTTTATGATGTAATGATTAGAATTCTGTGGGGGTCATAAATTTCTGACAATGACAATGAGGTCCCGGGAGCCTTCAGCCCTTGGTTCTGGAGAGTCCATGGGTCCCCAAATCTACTAACGATATGCAGGTATAGAGGAGCGATGATGGAGTATTATAGTAATAAAATTTGGTGCCAATAGAATTGGGGCGCCGAGTAGCGTTGAGCAAAATTATTTGCAGGTCTTCTATCATTAGTCCGGCACCTCTTTTGGTTAGCAGGATATCATATGTGGATCACGCTGAAAGTTACATCTTGGTGCCGGGACTATTAATTAGGAGAGGTGCTAAGATATCCGCAGGTAGGAGAAGGATTGCAGGTCTCCCTATCTGCTGACGTGACCACTCACCAGGGTCCTGGTAATGTTTTTTTTCAACTCTAGCACCAAGAAAAAAAAATTTAGGGTACATTCCCGTGGGGCCCAGTTTTGGCAATGCCAATACTTCCTGTGGATGGCTGAAGTAAGGAGGTTAACGCTATACCCCCAAAGAACTCCAGACCTTCCCACTTCGACTGTCCCCAACTAAACCAGAAGAATAAACTAGCAAAACTATGCATAGATCCCGTTCTTTATTCATGGCCATGTTCTTAGGGAAAATTGTGAGTGTGTCCCCTCCATGGATGAGAAGCCTCCACACATGAGTGGTCTCAGGAGGCTTTACTGTAGGCAGATACAGGACTCCCCTCCGGACAATTATTCTCACAAACGGTCTGAAAGGGGCTTCATCAGAGTAAATAATGGTACCCACATCCTTGTACTTCCTCAGCAATATTGGTCTGTCCTTCATGTTTTTCTTGGAGAGAAGTGGCTTCTTTGCTGCCTTTCTGGAAAGGTCCAAAAGCCTTCTTTTCACTGTTCATGAGATACCTGCCTGCTGGGTTCATGTGAGGGGGGCTTTTCATCCATGGAGGGGGTTCATTCATAATTTAATCTAACAACATAGCCAGAAATATAGAATGGGATCCAAACGTCCTCCGACAGCAACTTTTCCCATCATTCGGGAGCAATGTGGTGATGAATAAAGGTTTTTCCAGCATGATGGAAACCATGTCACAAAGCAAAAATGGCAACTAAGTGGCTCGGTGAGCAAGCAAAACATTGACATTTTTGCTCCATGGCCAGAAAACAGACTGAGAGGGATCAAGGCATTACAAGTCAAGGACCCCTAACAAAATACTATAGCAAGTGGCGTCGCTTGAAGCTCATTGGGCCCTAATGTAAAAGCTCCAACAGGTCCCCAATTTTTAGAAATTTTTAATAGCACTGGTCTTTGTATATAGGCCAAGTGGACTTTTTTGAGCCCTGTAAGCTACAGGACACTGGTGCGATTGCAAACCCTGCATCTATCGTAGTTTTAGTCCTGACTATAGCCGTGATACTGTTGGTTTAGGTAAAGAAATTGGAAGCATCTATTGCATTACATGAGTGTGGGGCTGTGGCCCCTTCCGTACAAGGGCCCGAGGCAATGTATCTCTGAAACCCACTCCATCTTACAAGCTTTAATTTCTACCAGTTGTTCAGAAAAAAAGCTATTTGCAGAGAGTTATATTGACATAGTTTCCCTATAAGCCCCTCCCTCTTTAGGTTACACCCCCGAGGAGCTCAGTCTTACATTCTAAACATTCTAAATGGTGGCTATCAACTATTCTCTGTATTTTTGGGACCAGCAGGTGCTCAGTGTATCCAATTAATTAGGGGAGAATGCATTGTGGTCCCTTAAAAGGAATCCTGAGCCAGACACTGTAGTAATACATTTCATAATAATTCAAAACTAAAATGTCTCTTGCTTCTATGTAAAGTAAGATATTTGCATTTATCGGAAAAAAAATATAAATAAATAAAAAATAAATACAAAAGAGAATTGTCAAAAAAAATAAATAGCAATTTTAGCAGAATTAATTATTTGCTTTTACAAATGTACATCCACTTAAATATTTATAGACACTTAAATCTGCATCGCCACAGAAGTTATCTCCAATCTGAGAGGCGACAATATTTTGCCTCCAAGGCAAATAAATTATGCAGAAAATTAGTTAAAAAAAATGCACATTGAAGATTGAACTGAAATGTGCCGTTTGGATGGGGAAATAAAATTGGAAAAATTATGAAAATGCATGCAAAAAAAAAAGAAAAATGAATAAGCCAATGAACTGAATCTATGGCATTTAGAATTATAAAAAAATAATATAAAAATTATGCATTAAAAAAAATAGACATGGTCCATTTTTGTTTTAAAAAAAAAAGGCTTACATAAAAAAATGGGGGAAAGTCCTAAAATATTCCAAAATCTGGATCCTTTAAATAAGGAAATGGCTTCTTAGAATTTTTCAACCACGGCTTTACATCTGCAAGTAAAATATTTTGCCTTTTATGTCCATTTGTTAATCCGGAATGTCTGATAATCTTCTGCCCGTCACTTCCAATCAGAGCGATGAGAGATTGTTGTAGGAAATGTAGGTTGTCTCTGGTTAATTTGCTATTTTTGTCAGGTTTTGGAATTTTTAATCAGATTCTTGACACCTTTTATAAAGCGCTGTCAGATACTAATAAGCAAATCGGAGCCGTTTGCTGCGATTCTGACAAACTGTTAATATAAGTAGATCTCAGCTTCCATTTATTAAATTACCATGCCCCGCAGCAGAAAGAGGCGCCTGACAGTAAAACGCCAGATCCTGGGCAAAAACGACATAGCAGAGCTGCATCTGTAAGGCAAATGTGGAAATAGTGTTAATGGGGCCGATTGTCGCCGATGTATCCAGTCTGCCAAATCTATAATCTGAGCATCTCAGTGCCACGACGCGCGCCAACGGCAACCATAACTATAAGGGAAAATGGAGATGTTTCTACATACAGTATGTTCAGAGCCACGCAAAAATTACCATCAATTTTGGCACGTTACCTGCCCTTGTGGCCTTTAGGCCACCATTCACTTGGGACCCCTCCAATAAGTGCCATAGCTCCAAGGGACCGCTCACTTTGGCTGATTCATTGCATCCATGAATTGCTTCATAGTCCTGGATTGGACCCCCCCCCCCCCCTTCTGACACCCTAAATACAAACCTCTAGATCGGACCCCATATATAAACACACAGTTTATATCTACAGACCCCTGAATAAATAGAGATAACTCCAGAGCCCCTAAACTAATAAGGATTCCAGGCGTAACCCCTAAATAGTCCAAACAATATAGTCCACCTCTTTTTACAGACCCTCTTCTATACGTACCCAAGACCAGACTCCTCTTTTTACAGACCCCTCTTTTATACATACCCAAGACCAGACCCTTCTTTATACAGACCCCTCTTCTATACATACCCAAGACCAGACCCCTTTTTTTCCAGGTCCTTCCTGTATTCACCCTCCTGCCACCCCAAATTAGACCCCACTTTTTAATAACCTGAGACAAGATCCCTTCATTTAAAGATTCCAAATGAGACTCGTCCATTATATAATATACCCCGAACCAGACCCTTTTTGTTACAGACCCCAAACCAGACCCCTCTTTTAAAAAAAAGACTAGACAAGAGCCCTATTTTTACAGACACCACACCAAACCCCTCTTTTATAAATGTGTCTGATCAGACCCCTTCAATTATGAACCCCAAAGCATCTAAAGCACAGATTTAGTTGACCATGGGCCCCTCGATGCCCAAATCACCCATATCATATTGTTCCATTCACACGACTTACTGCCATACAATGACATTTTTAACATTGTGTACCTCTACCACTTTTTGTCTACAGCTCCTATGCAGTCCTATGTGTCTCCATAGTTACAGACTACAAGAGTTACAGAGTTGCTTCTCTACAGAAGTTCTTACGTTTCGGCACATCAGGGGGCAGTTTGGTGAGTGTCAGTGTCCTATAACGATTAGGGGATGTCTCCAATTTCTTATTTTAGAAGGTGACACGTTCCTTTAATTCTTGCTACCTCATCAGACACATTTGCCCCCGCGTGCCAGCAGCTCATTCATTGCTGTCGAAACAGAACAATTACGCGGCACAGCAAATATTTTCTTTATATACATTTTTCAAAAATGGAGTCAGCGAACAATATGAGCGATATTGATTAGCATTAGGATGAAATTAACATTGAATTCATTTTCCGAAATGTCACAAATAAAATGTCAGATCACAAACAGCTTCAATTAAAAACAATCCAATACCCTGGCTGGAATAATAGGCATGTTTAGTAAGACATTACCTCCGGACCGTGGAGACGGCCTTCACCGCCCGGTGATAAGTGTTCACGTCTCCCGAGATGTCATTATCTGCCAGGTCCCTGCCCGTATGGAAAATATGTCAGAAATATGAATTATAGGCAAATGCCCTAATGATGGATACAAAGCAAGAGCTGATCTTCATAAAATAATAATATACCAAAACAGGCTGAACAGCCACACACAGGGCCCCTACAGCATCGCACTGGAGAAACAGGCATAGAGGTGTAGTTATAGGGGTCAGATGTGCCCGAGAGCTACTGTACCCGGACCTGATGTGTACCCTGAGAAAATTGACTCAGACCTGGAGCTACTATGTACCCAGAGAAAACTGACCCAGACCTGGAGCTACTATGTACACAGAGCAACAATACCTGGACCTGGTGCTACTGTGTACCCAAAGCAACAATACCCGGACCTCGAGCTACTGTGTACCCAGAGCAACAATACCCAAACCTGGAGCTACTGTGTACCCAAAGCAACAATACCCAGACCTGGAGCTACTATGTACCCAGAGCAACAATACCCAGACCTGTAGCAACTGTGTACCCAGAGCAACAATACCCAGTCCTGGAGCTACCGTGTACCCAAAGCAACAATACCCAGACCTGGAGCAACTGTGTACCCAGAGCAACAATACCCAGATCTGGAACTGATATGTACCCAGAGCAACAATACCCAGTCCTGGAGCTGCTGTGTACCCAGAGCAACAATACCTGGTCCTGGAGCTATTATGTATCTAAAGCAACAATACCTGAACCTGGAGATACTGAGTACCCAGAGCAACAATATTCAGACCTGGAGTTACTGTGTACCCAGAGCAAGAATACCCAAACCTGGAGCTACTGTGTACCCAAAGCAACAATACACGGACCTGCAGCTACTGTGTACCCAAAGCAATAATACCCGGACCTTGAGCTATTGTATACCCAGAGCAACAATACCCGGTCCTGGAGCTACTGTGTACTCAGAGCAATGGTTCACAGACCTGCAATTACTGTGTAGTCATACTAATGATACGATACCCCAAAGCAGTGATAGCCAGACATAGAGCTCCTGTGTACCCAGTGCAATGGTACCCAGTCCTGGAGCTATTGTGTACCCAAAGCAATGGTACCCAGTCCTGCAGCTATTATGTACCCATAGCAATGGTACCCAGTCCTGGAGCTATTGTGTACCCAAAGCAATGGTACCCAGTCCTGGAGCTATTATGTACCCAAAGCAATGGTACCCAGTCCTAGAGCTATTGTGTACCCAGAGAAATGCTACCCAGTCCTGGAGCTATTGTGTACCCAGAGCAATGCTACCCAGTCCTGGAGCTATTGTGTACCCATAGCAATAGTACTCAGTCCTGGACCATTGTGTATCCAGAGTAATAGTAAGCGTACCTGGAGTTATTGTGTTCCCAGCGCAATGATACTAGAGCTATTGTGTGCCCAGGGCAATGGTACCCAGACCCAAAACTATTTGTTAGCCACAGCAATAGTATCAAGACGTGGAGTTACTGTGTACCTAGAGAAGTCAGAGCCAGACCTATTTGGGTACCCAGTGGAGTCAGACCTGTACACCAAGCTCTTTGTTTATCTCTCTGTGCTATCATTATGGTCCGTCAGCTGTAAAGTTGACGACTTGTACATTGGTAGGTGGTGTATCTGTTAAAGAATTTGCATTCGGACACAGAAGTTTTAGAAAGACATTCAACTGCTCGTCATCTGTGAATCTTCCTGTAAATTCACTCTCGTTGGGGAATGTTCCTGCACGTTCTGTAGCAGTCCAATCAATGCCAACGGTATCAGACTGTATGGTGGATGTACAGCACTGGCCCATAGACTCCTATAGGTGGCTTATTATGGCTCTGTACTACATGAATGAAGACTATATGAGGCCCCGTGCATGAGCCCTCAGGATAGGTTCTTCGCTCTTAGGCAATTAGTATGGATGAGTCACTCCTCGCCCCCTCAGATTGGCACCTCATATGGCCATTTAGTGATACAATTGTGCTGATTAGTTGCATCTTTTCGATATCGAGGCTCAAAAAAGCATCAGGTGCTTATATTCTGTACCTGTAAAGAGAAAACAAAGGAACAATGAATCCCACTATTTGTAAACTGTAATCACATCAAATCCCTGTATTCACCAGTGATGGCAATCATGTTGCTGATCAAAAAGGATTTTGTGCAGAGCCAATTATTAGTACAGCTCAGTTCACTCAGCTGGAGGTTTAGGTAACAGGTAAGAGCACAGTTATTTAAACTGTGCACATTGATGAATGCTTTTCGAGCAGCCACCTGGCATTGAGGCAGAAATACTACCTTCCAACCTCCAAAGAGTATGAGCCTCTGTCCTATGGTTGAACCATTGACTTTATGGTGATATTGTTTGTTTTTACCAATGCACTTTATTATATTAAACAACCAAATATCAATGTCACCATCACCATCAGAAGAAAGGAGCCGTCACGTTATGGAGCTTTTTAACCTTTGTGAAGTATGTTATTAGAGAGTCAGCCAGGTTCACCAAATCACAAATATTGACCTTATTCCAAAAAATAACTATTCCTCACCCCTTTGGTGCCGAGTAGGCAAATGACTGACTCCAAAAACCACCAAAATAAATGGTAATTTCCAAAGTTGCCAATTCTGGAGCTATTTATCATCATCGATGGATGACGATGGGGAACAAAAACCTCATGAGAACTTGTAGTATGTCATGGTCGAAGTTGTTCTCCTGCTCCATATCTTGGGTTTTATCATGGGAGTTTTCATCACTTGATGATGGTGAGTGTCTGAGCATTTCTCTTTGGACCAGTGATGATTGTATAGCTAAATTTCGGGTGATAGAATTAATATAGACCAGATAAAAAAGCCAAGAGAGGCACCAGTTATGGTTTGATCAGCCTAGGCATAGGTTTCAGCTACACCAGTGGTTTCTAACCTAAAGTTGACCTGCTGGTGCAGAATTACAACCGCAAGCATGCCATGATAGCTACAGGCTAGTATGTCATGCAGAAAGCTGTAGTTCAGCAATAACTGGAGCCCTAGTTGGGTTACCGAGTCCTTGGTGTAGAGTCATTTACTATTCCAGTACCTAATGGTCTGTAACTGTAGATCCTGGTGACCAATAGTTGGGTTACATAGTGGATGGTGTAAGGTTATTGGTGGTGCAGAAGTCTGGTGACTTAGTTTCTGGTGATAAAGTCCCCAGTGTGGGGTCAAATAGCTACTGATGTTGATATTCATTGATTTTGTCCTACATGCACACGTTGGAGAGCACAGAACCTGAAGCTCACGGCTGGAATCAATGGTTGTTCGCTTACTTGGGACTCACCGCTGACTTTGGGTTGGGTTGGGTTGACTACCCACAAGCCAACAGACCCGGTCATCTAGGCTAAAAAGGATAAGGTGCTCATGAAAAATGTATAAGAACAAACCGACTATGGCTGATCTAAGGGTACTGTCACACAGTACCATTTTGATCGCTACGACGGTACGATTCGTGACGTTCTAGCGATATCGTTACGATATCGCAGTGTCTGACACGCAGCAGCGATCAGGGATCCTGCTAAGAATCGTACATCGTAGCAGATCGTATGGAACTTTCTTTCGTCGCTTGATCACCCGCTGACATCGCTGGATCGTTGTGTGTGACAGCGATCCAGCGATGTGTTCGCTTGTAACCAGGGTAAACATCGGGTAACTAAGCGCAGGGCCGCGCTTAGTAACCCGATGTTTACCCTGGTTACCAGCGTAAACGTAAAAAAAACAAACAGTACATACTCACATTCCGGTGTCTGTCCTCCGGCGTCTCAGCTTCTCTGCACTGTGAGCGCCTGCCAGCCAGAAAGCGAGCACAGCGGTGAAGTCTGACGTCACCGCTGTGCTTTCCGGCTATGGCGCAGACACAGTGGAGAGAAGCAGAACGCCGGGGACAGACACCGGAATGTAAGTATGTACTGTTTGTTTTTTTTACGTTTACGCTGGTAACCACGGTAAACATCGGGTTACTAAGCGCGGCCCTGCGCTTAGTTACCCGATGTTTACCCTGGTTACCGGGGACTTCGGCATCGCTCCAGCGCCATGATTGCAACGTGTGACCGCAGTCTACGACGCTGGAGCGATAATCATACGATCGCTGCGACGTCACGGATCGTGCCGTCGTAGCGATTAAAATGGTACTGTGTGACAGTACCCTAATACATTTTCATCAAAGTCACCTACCAATGTCATGGCAGGACACAAGGTTTGATTTGTTTTGTTGAATGTATTGATTCCATTTGAGCATCTTCAAGTCGACGGCACTTGGAGGGCTGATAGCGGCAATCTGAATGTGTTAGCAATCAGAGAATTGATTTCAATCATCCAATCAACAACTTGGCTTTGTTAGCCAATCACAGCCTTATCTCTCATCACCTAATCAGGAACATGGAGGCGATGGGAAATATTATCATTTCTGAATCTGTTGTAATAAGCCCAATATCTGACCATTACATTGCGAATGTTGGGTATATCTGGATCTTGAAAAGCACAGATACTGTCCTGCAATATGTTATGTAAATGAGCTGACAGCTCTGTCCGTTCGGCTGATGTGTAGCCATTGGGGCTCTCACATGTTGTGCACTATCAGCAATAGAGGAGCCAAGATACCATGTAGTACAAAAAAAACTATTTTGGTACCAGTAGAAAAGCTGGTAAAACCTTGGTTATAAATTCCTACTCTTTAGTTGTGTTTTTCACTTACTGTATCTTACCACAGAAGACTATGGCTTTGGTGCCCAATTTCCTGTTGTCCAAAGATTTGGCACATCAGTTCCTGATGAGCCAATCCTGGTGTCTAATGGTCTAAGAAGCTAATAGTTTAGTGCCCCAGTCCTTGGTGTCTACTGGTTTAGTGCTCCAGTCCATGATTTCTAATGGTTTAGTACCCCAGTCCATGATGTCTAATGGTTTAGTGCCCCATTCCATGATGTCTAATGGCCTTGTAACCCAGTCCATAATGTCTAATGGTTTAATACCCCAGTCCATGATGTCTAATGGTTTAGTACCCCAGTCTATGATGCCTAATAGTTTGGTACCCCAGTCCATGATGTCTAATGGTTTAGTACCCCAGTCCATTATGTCTAATGGTTTATTGCTCCAGTCCATGATGTCTAATGGATTCGTACCCCAGTCCAAGATGTCTAATGGTTTAGTACCCCAGTCTATGATGTCTAATGGTTTAGTGCTCCAGTCCATGATGTCTAATGGCTTAGTACCCCAGTCCATGATGTCTAATGGTTTAGTGCCCCAATCCATGATGTCTAATGGTTTAGTGCCTCAGTCCATGATGTCTAGTGGCTTAGTACCCCAGTCCATGATGTCTAATGGCTTAGTGCCCCAGTCCATGATGTCTAATGGTTTAGTGCTCCAGTTCATGATGTCTAATGGCTTATTAGCTCAGTCAATGATTTCTAATGGCTTAGTACCCCAGTCCATGATGTCTAATGGCTTTAGTACCCCAGTCCATAATATCTAGTGGCTTAGTACTCCAGTCCATGATGTCTACTGGCTTAGTACCCCAGTCCATGAAGCCTAATGGTTTAGTACCCCAGTCCATGATTTCTAATGGCTTAGTACCCCAGTCCATGATTTCTAATGGCTTAGTACCCCAGTCCATGATGTCTAATGGCTTAGTACCCCAGTCCATGATGTCTAATGGCTTAGTACCCCAGTCCATGATGTCTAGTGGCTTAGTACTCCAGTCCATGATGTCTAGTGGCTTAGTACCCCAGTCCATGATGCCTAATGGTTTAGTACCCCAGTCCATGATGCCTAATGGTTTAGTGCCCCAGTACATGATGTCTAAGGGTATGTGCACACGCTGCGGATTTTGCTGCGGATCCGCAGCGTTTCCGCAGCTGCGGGTCCGCAGCGGTTTCCGCAGCTGCGGGTCCGCAGCGGTTTCCTATGAGTTTACAGTACAATGTAAACCTATGGGAAACGAAATCCGCTGTGCCCATGCTGTGGAAAAACCAGCGCGGAAACGCAGCGGTTTACATTCCACAGCATGTCAATTCTTTGTGCGGATTCCGCTGCGGGTTTACACCTGCTCCAATAGAAATCTGCAGGTGAAAACCCGCAGAGGAAACTGCAATAGAAACCGCGATAAATCCGCAGTAAAAAACGCAGCGGGTTTGCACTGCGGATTTATCAAATCCGCTGCGGAAAATTCCGCAATGGAATCCGCAGCGTGTGCACATGGCCTAATGGTTTATTGTCCCAGTCTCCACTCCAGTGTCCATTTGCCTTGTGCCTTAGTCCATGATGCCAATGGTGTGGTCCTTGTCTTTTGTGTGCAATGGTTTAGTTTGCAGTCCCGTTATGCAGCACATCATTGATGAGTAGTATTTGGATTACCCAGTGGCTGGGTTACGCTGGGTTTGTAGTACAATCATTGATTTCTAGTATTTTGGTTCCTGTTGATGAATTGTTAACAAAATCTCTGGCATTGCTTCGATTAGCTCTCAAGTCCTTGATGTTGACTTCAATAATCTAGTGTCCCAGTCTGTATTAACTGCATCAATACATTTGGCTCCCTCTGTACACATAATAGCCACCATTTCATGATGTAACCTCAATCTTTAGTGCAGACGCTGCATTCTGCACAGAGTCTAGTAAATTATTTGTGCTTATACAATGTGACATAGGTCGGTCTGCCTCTGTCACTTCTAGGACCACACTAGATACCTGAGGGCAAGGAGCTCATCAGGGACCCGCACACAGATGAATGAGAGAGCAGATTAAATGTGACTGCGGCTGTACTGGTGACTTCTGCTCACCGTCTCCTCCTAGAAGAACTAAATTACAACAAGGCACAGCATCAGCAGTGAGAACTCTTTTAGCCAAGCAAAAAAGTAACAATCAGGAAAGAAGAAAAGATTTTTAACAAATATCAAGAAAATGTTACTTCTGCGCTGCAGGTGCCTCAAAAATGGTGAAAATACAGTTTACGAGAGGGTCCTCATCTTCTTACCCAATGGTTGGACAGCTGCAAACAGGCTCTCTCCATCCGAAGGTCCCAGCAGGTCTTAGTGCAGAGTTCCCTGTTTGTGGTGCTGAAATGGCACTGGATTATTATTTCTATATAAAACCATATTACACCTAAAACTGCAGTGCAAAAAAATCAATTTTATGTAAGAAAATATAAAGGAAATAATACAACATATTTATCATCTAATGTTGTCAATATTTTTAATTCCAAAACGTTTCAGACTTTAAAAAATAGATGCAAAGTGCAAGTCATGTGCCCGTATACTCCACCAAATGTGGGAGTATTATTTAAGTGCCTTATTAAGTTCAGAACTTTCAAAAAAGTTTTTAATGGTTTAGTTTTAGGCTACATATGATGTTTTATTCACTTTTTATTGCTTTTTCTTGTAAAAGGGATGGTGACCAAACAAAAGTCAATTTTTATGTTTTCATTATTTTTTCTTTATGATGTTTTCCATATGGGTTAAACAATTTTTGATCTTCATAGATCAGACTCTTGTGGACACAGCAGTGCTAAATATGTTTATTTTTTATTTTTGCTATTTATTTTATATAGTGAAAAAGATTGAGTGGTTCAAACTTAAGTGTTTTTTTTTAAATTATTTTTATTTATACTTTTCCACATTTGTTCTTTAGTTCCTACAGAGCATTTGAACTTGTGATTAGAAATGAGAGAACCTGAAGTGTAAAGTTTGGGGTTCATACCGGACACCTAGTATCTGGTGCTGAACTTCAAACACGGACTTCTATTGGAAGACAGTTTTAGTGTTCGGAGTTCAGATGCAGAGAGAAAGAGAGAGACCTTTTAAAGAACCAAAGTTCGGGCCCCCATTGATTTCTATGAGGTTTGGGTTCAAGTACAGTTCTAGTATCAGAACCAAATTTTGGACTAAAGTTCGTAATCACTTTTGCCAGCATTAAATGTGTCTGGCAGCTTGATTTTTCCAATCTTAATGTCACTGGGCCTCCCTAACCTAAATAATTACAGTACAGCCAGAAATTTAAGAGCTGCATGTAAAGATTTTTTTGGGAGTTCCCCTTTAATATAAGACTAAATTGAAAGTTTATCTCACAGGCTACCTCATTCTGATCCAGCACCGAAATCCTGCAGTGCAATTTAGATTTGCATAAAAAGCTTGTTTCCTACGTATATTCCTGCAGCTGTGCCCCAATTATCTCTTTTATGGGTCTATTTTTGCGAGAAAATCTTAAATAGGTTGAAATATTTTTACAGTATTTTTATGGGTCTTCTCAATCGCTTAAGAATTTACAGCATAAATGTTTGCAAGAGCGAAGGCATAAAATGAGCCGTGCACATCCGGCTTCTAAAGTCTCAATGTCTTGCCACAAGCGGTTTTTCATTTACATAGTAATTTAAAGTTCAATAAAAAAAGACAAAAATCACCCCAAGTAAAGTTGTTGATCAACCCTCTGTTTAGTCTGAATAGACAATAATTATACGGGGTTCATAGTTGGAGAAAAACCTGGAGTTGCCATCACTGCATAACCTTCCAAAAATGTCTACAGGGGCAGTCAAAGGATTTTATGGCCCCTCAATCACACAGGTCATAAAAGTAAATAGATGTCTGACTTCGGTGACACCCTCCCTAAAATCCAGATGGTTGCTAAAATCCAGGCACCCAAAACCTATGAGATCAGAGCAAGTGTGCACTGTTCTTCTCCATAAGGAGTAGTTGGAGCCATAGTGGGGATCATCCAACATGTTGGCTCATTGATTGTAATATTATTATCTTGTAGGGTTATTATCCGAATGGGTTTTGAACGTTCTCCCAATTTTTGTTTCTGAAAAGGTATGCTCACCCTTAACTTTCAGAAAAGAGGTTGTCCACTACTAATTAAAAAGTCTGGAGGGGACAGAGTCTCACAGTGGATGTGCTTGGCCAAACAATTTTATGGGGGGAAATAAAAGGGTTTTACCAAGCTTGAAAAACATCCCCTATCTGATAGAAAAGGGAATAACTTCCTGACTGTTGGGTATCTGACCACTAGGGCTCCACCGATACGGAGACTAGAGCTCTGAAGAGACCCGTGTGAATGGTGCTGAGTAGGGTTGAGCGAAACGGATCGGTCAATTTCATAAGTCGCCGACTTTCGGCAAAGTCGGGTTTTGTGAAACCCGAGTCGATCCCAGTGTGGGATCGGCCATGCGGTCGGCGATCTTCGCGCCAAAGTCGCGTTTCGTATGACGCTTTAACCGCCATTTTTTCAGCCAATGAAGGAGTATGGGCAGCGTGATGACATAGGTCTCGTCTTGCTTTCTGCGGCGTCACAGGGGGTGGGTGTATAAACGCCATCTTACCGTTTTGGATGTAGCGATTTACACAGTCCGAGGAATGTAGCGATTTACACTGTCCGAGAGAGAGAGAGAGAGAGAGAGAGAGAGAGAGAGAGAAGAAAAAAGAAAAAAAAAAATATCCCAATTGACTTGCATTGGGTTTCGTGTTTCGGCCGGCCCCCCGACTTTTCACAATAATCGGCCGATTTCACACGATCCGACTTTTGAGAAAGTCGGGTTTCACGAAACCCGACTCGATCCTAAAAAAGTAAAAGTCGCTCAACCCTAGTGCTGAGGTCAAGCATGAGCACTTGCTCTCCATCCATTTCCAATGGGAGTGCCGGAGAGAACCGTGTGCTGTACTTGCCTCTTTTTAGCACTTCCACTAAGAATAAATGGCATTGAGGAGCACATGCTCGACCTTTGCTCTAGTCAGACAATGCCCTGCAGAGCCTTCTTCTCGGGATCGGTGAGGTTCCCAGTGGTTGGCTCCCAACAATCGGAACGTTATCCCTACTCTGTGGATAGGTAAACTTAGTACAACACTTAATGCTTCCTGAGTTCCAATAAACACTGTCACTCCAACTGTAAGGCTATGTGCACACGTTGCAGATTATTTGCGTTTTTTTAGCGTTTTTGCGCTATAAAAACGCTATAAAACCGCAAATAATCTGCATACATTAAGCATCCCATAATTTTTTATGAAATCCGCAATTTCTGTGCACATGATGTGCGTTTTTCCGCATGAAAAACCGCGCAAAAATTCCTGAACGTGTGTAGGGGGCCTAAAGGTCCCATACACATTAGATGGTAGTCGGCCAAGCGATGCTTCCACCCAGCAGCCATCTCAGCTGACTCTCATACACAGAAGCTCTGCTCAGCCAGTCGCTTCTATGTTTTCTATGATAAAGTGGCCAGCAAACCTATGGGATGTCGGCTGATCTCCATGAAAATTAATCATTCCCCAAAGAAGGAGGGCTTCCTGAAGCTCATTAGAACTTGGCATTTTTACCTGCCTCAAAAAAACTCTGTGCACAAAGCCTTATATGCAAATAGTCCCACACTTGAAACAAGGACTGGCATATGAAACGGCCATAGATATATGTTGTACATACTAATCAAAGGGGGGTTGCCAGTACTTACATATTGATGGCACTTCCTTTGGAGAAGTCATCCACAACAGATGGTTTGGGGTCTGACTCCTGTCACCCCCATGTTCAGCTGTACACAGGTTTCCCTACAGCTAGAAGTGACGCCGATCACAGCTCTATAGAGTGTGTAGGGTTCCTGTCATATAGAAACATGCATGCTCATGTATTCTTACTAAACAAATAACAATGCTTATTTTTGCACAGGGCATCATTCAGACTAAGGCCGGACCTGACTGGCAATCTCTATACTTCCACTCTTACAGTCAGTGATTGGCTATAGTGATCCCTTGCTCAAGTGGATACCCATAGACAAGCTCAGCACATTCTTTTCCTGACGTATGAACATGTGACAACTGCAGTCAATCACTGACTGCAGCACTGAAACAACCCCTCTTCATCCCTTGTGATTGGTGACAGAAGTATCATGTCCATCCCCAGAGCAGCTTTAGACTAGAGCAGCCAATCACTGACTGCAGCACTGAAACACCCCCTGCTTACCCCTTGTGATTGGTGATAGCAACATCATGTCCATCCCCATAGCAGCTTTAGACTACAGTAGCCAATCACTGACTGCAGCACTGACACACCCCCTCTTCATCCCATGTGATTGGTGACAGAAGTATCATGTCCATCCCCAGAGCAGCTTTAGACTAGAGTAGCCAATCACTGACTGCAGCACTGAAACACCCCCTGCTTACCCCTTGTGATTGGTGATAGCAACATCATGTCCATCCCCATAGCAGCTTTAGACTACAGTAGCCAATCACTGACTGCAGCACTGACACACCCCCTCTTCATCTCTTGTGATTGGTGACAGAAGTATTATGTCCATCCCCAGAGCAGCTTTAGGAGAGAAGCAGCAAGCAGTTTGGAAGGAATGAGAATGTTTTTGATAATATTCTATGTATATTTATTTATTTATTTATTTATTAAATCAGGAATGAACACCCCCTTTATGGAATCTCGAAAACATTTTTTTGCTAAAATTATATCTCAGAATATGTTAAGTAATATATGTAAAGAAGGAAATATCTGTATTTCCTATAAAGATACTGATTTTAGATTATGCCCCCATTGGGGTCAGAGGCTGATGTGACTGCTGACAATTTCTAGCAGCGCTGCGGAACGTGTTGGTGCTACATAAGAAATAGAAAATAATTACAATAGATTGGAAAATGGACAAATATTATCCCACTGGTCGTTATCGCAATTGATAATCTTGCTGAGTATTTTTCTGCCAAACATTAAGTGTCCTCATGTAATTCTATGACACCTAGGAGCCCCGCAGAGCAAGATTTTCATTATCCTCATTTCTCCGGTTCAGACAATTCTTCATATTCACTGGAAGGAATGATATTCATCAGAGGCCAAGAAACTGACTTTTACAACTTTTACAAGTTCGGGAACTAATGACTGTTCCAGACGCCCACGCAGCTCGAAAGATTAGGACAAAATAAAACAATTTCTAGAGCAAATTCCCATGGTCGGACTCCAGAGCGCTCTCCAATTTTGCTGTTCTTTGATTTGGCCTTTGTCCCGCCAACGTCATACCGTACCATAAGGACTCCATACAAATCATTTCAGCTTTTAATTATACGGATTAACGGCAAAGTGGTTTTGGCTAATCCTGCTTCTCTGATTGGGCGAGTGCTTGTCTTTTATCTTAAAAATGAGTTAATTCTGTAATCAAGCAAACTCTACAAAGGTCAAAAGTATCATTATATTAATGTACAAGGCACCGAATTCACCGTCCCCCTTCCTGTGGTTCTCCAGCTTTTGCAAAACTACAACTCTCATCATGCCTTGTTTAGTAAAAAAAAATCCCACATTCATGGTCCTCATCAGTGATTTGATACATCCATGGATTTCACTAGATACTATGTAATTCTTTTATGTCTCAGTTTCCACACCGATTACAACTGATCGCTTGGGGTCCGAGTAGCAGGACACTTTGTGACCAGCATAGATGATCAGTCTACAAAAACCATTGCTTAAGGGCTCTGCACACCTTTACATAGAATTTAATTAATTCTCATTTGCTTCCTGTATGCAAAGATAACCAACGTTCCAAATAGCCTTTATTGCATTTATTTCCCCATTTTGCTGCAGCAGTGTCTCTGTGTCTTTTATCGAGCTCAGTGCTTTTGCAAAACTGATAGAAGTAGGTCAGAACTCCAGCTCCTGGTTCCGATGTCTTGCTGCGATCCACCTTGCTTCTCCCAGTGTTACAGACAGCAGAAGAGAAAAAGGTCATATGCAGGTCTCCAGTGGAAGGGGGGAAAGTATCTAGGGTCTTATCCAGAGAAGTTATAAGAAGCTATAGACAAGGAGGAAAGAAAATGAAGAAGATATAAGTGTAGAATAGAATATTTTCAGATACGAGAAGGCAAGTGATGACAAAAGCACTCAGCTCACATCCAGCCTATTTTACTGGGAGACAACACAGAGATCACATCCAGCCTATATTACTGGGAGACACACAGAGCTCACATCCAGCCTATATTACTGGGAGATACACAGAGCTCACATCCAGCCTATTTTACTGGGAGACAACACAGAGATCACATCCAGCCTATATTACTGGGAGACACACAGAGCTCACATCCAGCCTATTTTACTGGGAGACAACACAGAGATCACATCCAGCCTATATTAATGGGAGATACATAGGGCTCACATCCAGCCTATATTACTGGGGGAGACACACAGAGCTCACATCCAGCCTATATTACTGGGAGACACACAGCTCACATCCAGCCTATATTTCTGGGAAAGAAACAAATCTCACATCCCGCCTACATTACTGGGAAAGTCACACAGACCTCACATCCAGTCTGTTCTACTGGGAGAGACACACAGCTCACATCCAGCCTATATTACTGGGAGGGACACACAGAGCTCACATCCAGCCTATATTACTGGGAGAGACACAGATCTCACATCCAGCCTATATCACTGGGAGAGACACACAGAGCTCACATCCAGCCTATATTACTGGGAGAGACACACAGAGATCACATCCAGCCTATATTACTGGGAGACACACAGAGCTCACATCCAGCTTATATTACTGGGAGAGACTCACAGACCTCTCATCCAGCCTATATTACTGGGAGACACACAGAGCTCACATCCAGCCTATATTACTGGGAGAGACACACAGACCTCACATCCAGCCCATATTACTGGGAGACACACAGATCTCACATCCAGCCTATATTACTGGCAAGACTCACAGAGCTCACATCCAGCCTATATTACTGGGAGACACACAGAGCTCACATCCAGCCTGTATTACTGAGAGAGACCCACATGTCTCACATCCAGCCTATATTACTGAGAGTGACTCTCCCACAAGGGAAAAATCTGAGCCTTGGACCAGGCTGACAAATTCTCAGGGGATTTGAGAATAACTTAGGCAAAAAAACTTCATACCAAAACGTAAGGAATAATATTATTTTCTATGTCAAAGAAGCTCAATCCACAGCTCTTAAATTAGACACAATTTTAAAAAATAATATGAGAAGACAATCTTCTTTGTGCCCCGTCCCATACACAGTTTGATCCATGGTTAATAGCTAAGTACTTACCTTTGCTTTACTATTAAAGTGATACATTTCCCTACAGTGCCACCAGAGGGGAAATAGAACATTACACATTTCCCTTTGAAGTAAAGGGTGGTCCATGTAAAGTGCAAGTCCTCCAGAGTCAGAGAAACTCTTAACTGCAGCTGCATTTCCCTCCTTCCCCCCTTTATTCCTTTACATACCTCCTTGTTATTACAGGACAGAAAATTACCAAAAAGTAATATTTTTGTATAATTCAATATGGCAGTCACATCGAAACTTCAAGAATTGTATGTGTTCTTAATTCTAAAACTCTTTTTTCAGTGAAGAAAGTTTGAGGTGAAAAAGAGTTATACAAACTGCAAAAAGAAACTCATTTCCTCCACCGTGACATTTACCTGGACGTTTATTTGTGAAGTTTGGAGGTAAAACCTTCAGATCTTCTTTACACCAGACTCTTCGTGAAATGTGAAGAATGACACCTGGAATAACCTTGAGAGACGCGCCTCAGAACGTCTATTAACTCAGCCAACAGCATCGTAACGCTCCTCTCCGAATGAACCTCCTCAATGCATGAGAAGAGAAAATGTGCTGCCAATAAATTGCTGATTTCCCCATGGAAATTAAAAAATAATATAGAAATGATGTACTGGAGCATATTTCTCCCGAATCTTGATAATTTATCTCATTCTCAGGTAAGAAAAATAAATAATCATTTAAAAAAAAACCCTTCAAATTGAAATCTGAAACGATCTAATTAGAGACAAGCGGGTTTTATGGGGTAATATGGAGCAAAGGCTCATCTAAAACTTAAAATTAATTTTTCCAAAACTTGTCAATATCAAAAAGTATCAAAAATAAACATACCTATCATTACAGGATAACATGCAATCTCTCCAGCTACCTCTGCTGGTACAAGAAACTTTGTAGAAAAAAAATCCAGCTCACCGCAGTAGAATCCAATGACCGTGCACGGAAAGAAGTTTGCAGTATCAAAGAAGGAAAGGTATCCAGCAGCAACAGATCCATTGGTGAAAAATTGTTTAAAAACAAAAATCTTTAATGTATAACATGGTTAAAATTATGGTATAAAACCATTGATTTAGAAAAAAAGGCAAGTAACCCGGCAAACTCATGACCTTACAAGCGTTGCAAACCAACTGGTTCTCATAGTTCAGAGTGCACTAAGTGTTCACCAGCCATTGGCTGGGACAATTTAGGATGCCTCGCACTTTCCCTTTAAGAAACCGGGACCGCGCGCGCCTTAAGGCTACTTTCACACTAGCGTTAACTGCATTACGTTTCAAAACGTCTTTTTTCAGAAAAAACGCATCCAGCAAAACTTTTTGCTGGATGCGTTTTTTCCCCATAGACTTGTATTGGCGACGTATGGCAACGGATTGGCATACGTCGTGTACGTTTTACGACGGATGCGTCGAAATTTGGCGACACGTCGTCTCAAAAAAACGTAGATTGTAACGTTTTTTGTCTCCGCCTAAAAAACGTGTCGCGACGCATCCTGCGGCATACGTCGTTGGCTGCAATGGAAGCCTATGAGCGACGGATGCGTCGGGACACGTCGTACGACGCAATACAGCGCTGCAATACGTTTTTTTTACACTGAGCATGCTCAGAAGAAGTATTTTGTTGCCAATTGGTCAGACACCCCCAAATCTATATAAACCTGGCCTGGGCCTTCAACCCCACATATGCCAGCAAGATCCAGAGAGAAGACTGCCAGCAAGAGCCAGAGAGAAGACTGCCAGCAAGAGCCCAGCCAGCAACAGGACCCCAGCCAGCCACAAGACCCCAGCCAGCCACAGGAGCCAGCCACCATAGAGCCAGCCACAGGAGACAGACATAGGACCCCAGCCAGCCACAGGAGACAGACATAGGACCCCAGCCAGCCACAGGAGCCAGCCACCATAGAGCCAGCCACAGGAGACAGACATAGGACCCCAGCCAGCCACAAGACCCGAGCCAGCCACAGGACTCCAGCCACAGGAGCCAGCCACCATAGAGCCAGTGTGAGTATTGCAATTTTTGTGTGCATCTGTGTGCCTGTGCATTTGTGTGTGTATATGAGGTACTGACTACAGAAAGAGCTTAAAACCTGAAGAGAACCTGAGGCCTGCCATCGTCCTGCACCAGCCAGTGCCATGCTAGAGTCCAGATGCAGCCTGATTCCAGCCACTGTGAAGACCTGCAGCTCCAGCCAAAGGATTGTCAGCCTTTTGTATGTGTGTGTGTGTGTATGCGTCTTCTGATTGGGTTCACCTTTCTGCCTTTGTTGTACATATGTGTATTTGCATAAAGCTATGTGCGTGCATGTGTATGTGTGTATTTTTGGACGGCTGTGTGCTTTTGTATCATGTGCCTGCACCTTATTATGCCTTTGCCAATTTTATGCCTGTTCATGTGGGAGGGTATGTGTCCATGTGCAGGATTGCATCAGGATGTGGTCAGGATTTTCCATCAGTATTTGTACGCCAAAATCAGGAGTGGGTGATAAAATCAAAAGTGTGCCTGTTTTCCTATTATACTTTACCTAATTTTTACACTCCTGGTTTTGGCTTACAAATACTGATGGGAAATCCTGACCAAATCCTGATGCGATCCGGAATGTGGACACATACCATGCATGTTTTTTGTGTACGTCTTGTTGATTGCATGTGCATTTGTCCATGCTGTAATTGGTTATTTGCCTTTTTCTGATGTATGGACTGTATAGTGGTCTGTGCAGCATGTGGTTTAAATGTGTTTTTTTTTTTTTTTTTTTTTTAAATCTGATGTGTTTTTTAAAAAAGTCTAGCGGTCTGCAGCTTGTGGTTTGAATGTGTGAGTGTGGGGTTTTTCTATTTAATAAAAGTGTTGATTTTATTTTAATTACTGTTATAACCATTAGCAGTTGAAGTACTTGTATTTAAAATAAAGAGCATGTCAGCTCCTAATTGTGATTTTTAAAAAAAGAGAGAAAAAAAATAATAATAATAAAATGTGTTTTAAAAAAATGTCCGTAGTATTATTTCATAAAGGTAAATTTAAAACTGGTGTATGTACCAATGGTTACACATGCAATACAGGGTTGGTTGAGGGCTCATTTTTTTTAATAAAGGTTAACTTGTAAAGTTTTTTTTTTTTTTTGGGGGGGGGGAGGTTATTTTTTTTAAATAAAATGTGTCAAATATATTTTTTCATAGTGTTAACATTTTAAAATTTTATTTTTTGGGACATGGAAATGAATGGTATAACGTGCAACTTTTTGGGGGGTTTTGTTGTTCACCTGTATGAACATTTCTGACATCATTTCAGTAGGGTGTTTATCATTGAACATTACCTAGTTCAGGGGGTGGTCTAACTATAGATCCATTATACATATTAACAGATAAACCAGGACCGCAGCCACTGACCAGCCCACCAGGACCACAGCCGCTGCCCACCAGGACCACAGCCGCTGCCCACCAGGACCACAGCTAAGTGTTAGAAGTAAGTTTTGAAGACCCACAATCTGCTACTTCAATGTGTCGAGCAGATTGCAAGTGTCTCTTTAACTTACAGAAACACCAGGACCACAGCCGCTGCCCACCAGGACCACAGCCGCTGCCCACCAGGACCACAGCCGCTGCCCACCAGGACCACAGCTAAGTGTTAGAAGTAAGTTTTGAAGACCCACAATCTGCTACTTCAATGTGTCGAGCAGATTGCAAGTGTCTCTTTAACTTACAGAAACACCAGGACCACAGCCGCTGCCCACCAGGACCACAGCCGCTGCCCACCAGGACCACAGCCGCTGCCCACCAGGACCACAAAACAATGTCCTCTTCTGACAGCCCTCCTCCACAGCAACAGCGTGTATCGGTAAAAGTTAACGCAAAAAATGGGTTTATTTTTTTTTGGTTTTTTAAAATTACATTTTGATGTCTAACCACATGCATAAATTATGTTTCAACAGGAAGCTGAATCAGATGAGGAGCTGTCAGAAGGGGGCGAGACGGGTGGAGAGATGCTAGTGGAGGAGGAACCAAGTGTAAGTAGTGGTGAAACAGTTTTTTCGCACATCACACTGCACCATACACAAAACAGATTTTCATACATAACTAAACACAGAAAATATATGCCTACATTACTGAGAATTTGTTTCCTTTATTTCAGGCTGCTGCTGCTGCTGCTCCTGCTGCTGCCGCTGAAGGTTCTCCCAGACACTCCCAGAGTCGGCGGACTCGTCGCCGCGGTCGCCCATCAGTGAGTTTTTTTTTTTTTTTTTTTTTGGGAGGGGGATTCTATTGGTACTTAGTGTTTCAGTGTACTAATAAGTTTGTTTTTCTTCTTCCTTTTTTTTGGCACAGGCTTCACAGCGTGCTCCCGCAGTAGATGACGATGAAGACGATGACATCGACATTGATAATCTAATTGAGGAGGTTCACGAGCGGGAGCCGCTGTGGAACATGGCTGACCGCAGGCATGCTGATACCGGTGTCACCCGTCGGCTCTGGGACGAAGTGTGTCGCAACCTGTTTCCAAGGCGGGAGAGCCTTCATCCTCAGCAGCAGAGCAAACTAGGTAAGTATTCACTTTCCAGTGATGTTTTGAGCTGACTGTAATGTATTGCATTTACCAATTTTTTGTTTTTTCTTTTGATTCTTGTCTTCACAGTTGGAAAGATTAGGAAGCGGTGGCAGTCACTGAGGGATCGCTTTAAGAGGGAATTCAACGATGAGATGCAGGCCCCGAGTGGCTCTGCAGGAAGGAAGAGGAGCAAATATAAATATGGCCAGGCCCTCTTCTTCCTGAGGCGAACCATGCTAAGCAGAGTGTAAGTATTCTACAGCCCACTAATAACCATGTTAACCTGTCTACTTAGTTTGCTTTCAGTCAGGGCTTTTTCATTCCAATGTATTAATTTTTTTTTTTTTTCTTTCACAGCACCTTCTCCAGCCACCGGGCGCCTGCATCTTCCTCTGCGCCCTCTGGAGCGATCCCTCCTGAGTCCGCCACTGAGGGCCACGTCGGTAGGCCCCACACCACTGTCCCCTCCTCTGACCCCTCTGTCCCCTCCTCTGACCCCTCTGTCCCCTCCACTTCATCCGCCCCAAGCAGTGGAGCATTATTGCAGGCTTCATTGCTCGCATCTGATGCTGAACAGTTAGCGTTCCCTTTACCCCACCCCTCTGATCCTGCCACCTCGAGACCACCATCAGGTTCGTGGCGGCAGCGACAGAGGGGTCAGGAAAGGAGCTATGCTCCTGAGTTCTTACACCTGAATGCATCCTTCCAAGGCTCTTTCAAAATTTTGGGAGAGCAAGTGACTGCTGGTTTCAACATGGTGCAATCACGCATCAGTGAAACAAGCCAGGAAACCAGCAGTCGCTTGGATAGGCTGCATTCAGCTGTAAGTCCCGATCCGGCCAATCTTTTTTTCCAATCCATGCTCATGAGCATGGAGAAGCTTTCTTTTGAGCAACAGATGCGGGTAATGAATACCTGCCATAATGCTGCACTGCAGGCCATTAATGAATCGACCCACACACCTCCCCACACCTCCACTCCAATTCCACCCCAGGCCCCATTTCCACACCATACCCCCCATTACCAAACCCAGCCCCAATACCCACACCAGCACCATTACCAAACCCAGCTCCAATCCCCACACCAGCACCATTACCAAACCCCACGCCAGTCCCACTACCCTACCCAGTCACAATACCCGACCCAGTCCCCACAACAATCCCGGCCCCCAGACCAAATTACTTCCCCAATGTTTTCCTTACTCAACTTTTCTCTTCCCCCTACCCCAACACCACCCCCCTCTGGTCAGCCTCTTGGTTTAACCCCCCCTTCCACTGCACCCCAAACAAGTAGGGTTTCCCCACCTATCGACGTGGTCCAACCTTCCTGCCCCTCCTCCTCTCATATCTCCACCCAACACTTTGAAAATTTGTAAAGTGTTATTAATGTAAATAATATTATAAAAAATGTTCAAATTTTTCAAAAAAAAAGTTGGAAAATAAAAATATATTTTTTTTGCAAAACAAAAAAAAAAAAAAGAGATAAAATAAATTTCTGATTACAATTCTACTCTTTGTGTGTGTGTGGATTTAATAAGGTAATATAATAAAAAAAGGTTTAATAAAAACAAACACCAGACATGTAAAAGGTATAACATAATGGTTTTACTAGCAAGAAAACCACGCTTTTGGGCCTTTTTTTGGGGGGGGGCTGAAACACTTTTTTTACATAAACAAAACACATGGGAAACAGGTTACACATGGGAAACAGGTTACACAATCATGTCTTGCCACGGGATCCGCCCGACAGGTGAGACAAAATAATCGGCAAACTGGTCCCTCATCCTTGTAACTGAACCTGTAGAGCGAACCGAGCTGCTGCGGTAGTCCCACAAGGTGGTCTCCAACTCTTCATCATCCAAAGAAACGGGCTCCTTTGACAGGACAAAGTTGTGGAGCACCACACAGGCTTTAACTACCTCGTCTATAGTTGTTGTTTTCAGCTTGATAGCCGTCAGCAGAACCCGCCACTTCGCCGTCAATATGCCAAAGGAACACTCCACTACTCTTCGTGCTCTAGTAAGCCGGTAATTAAAGACCCGCTTGGTATGGTTTAAGTTCCGGCTACTGTACGGTTTCAGTAGGTGCAGCGACAGTTGAAAGGCTTCATCACCTACAAAAACATATTCCAGGGCTGGGTCATTTGTTCCTGGCAGTGGTCTGGCTGGCGGGAAATCGTAGGTCTCTCCATAAAGGCAACGACCCATCGGAGAGTTTTTAAGAACTTGCGAATCGTTGGACCGTCCATATGCTCCGATGTCCATGGCAAGGAACCTGCAGTTGGCGTCTGCAATAGCCATAAGGACGATGGAGAAATACTTCTTATAATTATAATACTCCGATCCTGTTCCTGCCGGTTTCGCAATCCTTATGTGTTTCCCGTCAACTGCACCCACACAATTAGGGAAATTGCAAATTTGCAGAAACTCTTCAGCACTTCGCAACCAGATTTCCATGGATGGTTGGGGGATATACTCTGGTTGCAAAGTGGTCCAAACAGCCCGACATGTGTCCTTCACTATTCCAGAGATAGTTGAAATGCCCAGCCTGAACTGATAATGGAGCGAAGTCATAGATTCACCCGTAGCTAGGAAACTTTAAAAAAAAAAAAAAAAAAAAAAAATGTTAGAAAAAATTGCACAGACCAACAAGTTTTAATATGGCACTGTTATTTTTTTTTTAAGGACGGGACACCCAATAAAACCAGCATGAAACCAGTGTAAAAAAACAGTGGAATGTCCGCCAAGAAAACCCAAATTACATGCTGCAGAAAATAGTGCGCAATATGGCAGCGCAGTATTGTCTGCAGCGTGTAATATAACATTCAAAATGACCAATGACAGAAAAAAAAGCAGTTGCATGTCATCAAACCCAAAAAACCAAAAAAAAAAAAAAAAATGCAGAAAATGCAACGCAATATTTCAGCGCAGTTTTTTCTGCAGTCTGTTATCTAACATTCAATATCAGCAATGACATTTAAATAAAGCAGTGGAATGTCCGCCAAGAAAACCAAAACTACATGCTGCAGAAAATAGTGCGCAATATGGCAGCGCAGTATTGTCTGCAGCGTGTAATATAACATTCAAAATGACCAATGACAGAAAAAAAGCAGTTGCATGTCATCAAACCCAAAAAAAAAAAAAAAATGCAGAAAAACATTCAATATCAGCAATGACATTTAAATAAAGCAGTGGAATGTCCGCCAAGAAAACCAAAACTACATGCTGCAGAAAATAGTGCGCAATATGGCAGCGCAGTATTGTCTGCAGCGTGTAATATAACATCCAATATCAGCAATGAAATAAAAAAAAGAGGCTTACCGCAGGGTCACCATCAGCCGCTCCGCCGGTGTGATGGCAAGCCTCATCCTTGTATCCTGTCTTCGGATGACATCCTCCATTTTTGCAAGCAAAAAATCGAAATGTTCAATCCTCATCCGCACGTAGTTGTGGAATTTGTGTGGATTGTGCCGCAACTCCAGGTAGAGAGTGGACTGGACACCCCGGGTCATCCGTAGTTGATTAATCGGATGAATCCACAGTCGTCTCTGCAGAAGCATCCTACGCCTTTCCGCTGCCGCCTCCTTCTCCCGCACTATGATATCCAGGCGATTCGTCTCAAAGATAACGTCGGTAACCAAACTAGCAATCCTCCCAAGAACACCTTCCATCGCTGCCACAAAACTAAAACCCACAAAGATGGGCTGTAAATACAGTACTATATAGTTTTTCAAATTTTCCAGTAGCCAATCAAATTTTGGGAGCCTCCCCTTTTAAAAACGGATCCGTCGGAAAAACAGATACAACGGATGGTAAAACGTATGCAACGTATGCAACGCATCCAGTATTTTCGACGGAAACGTTTAGCGGATTTGCGACGGATCCGTCGAAATGCTGGATGCGTGGCATACGTTTGTCACCGTTTTTCACTTTTTTGACGCATCCGTTTTTTCGGCAAAAAAACGGATTTGCGACGTAATGCAGTTAACGCTAGTGTGAAAGTAGCCTTAAGCACAGTGCCCGGGGATCTGTGAGCAGCGCACAGAACCCGAGCAGCCACAGGACAATGAGGACAAGGCGCGGGACTGCAGCCGTGGGTATGTCGGCATCTCGGCTGGGGAGAGAGGAAGAAAGCAGAGATGCCGGAGACATGACAGGGACAGCAGGAGAAGGAGGGAGAGGTGCAGGTCTGTGGTGGTGGGAGCATCCTCTTCCCTAGCAGAGACGCCGGTGTTACATTGACTTTTTAAGTATCAAAGAAAGTTTATCACTATTTATATAGAACCTTGAAACTGTAAAAGGAACTGCAGGGTGAGAATACAGAGATTCTTTACTTCCCTCTGACGCTTCCAGTCTCTGTAAATGCACATTCTCCCCCTGCTGAGTGGGTAGGTTTTTACAGGCATGAAATCAGAGCTATGTTGACTGCTTGGTGTCACGCCTCCCGCATCCCCCTCTGGCTCTTCTCATACTTACCTGTCCCGGCGCACCGCTGCTGCTGCTTCTGCTGGGTCTTCTTCCGGCTCCCGGCGTGCGCATTCATCTCTGCACGCTCCTGGACTGTCCGCGCACTGCCTGGTCTCCTCTCTTCTTCCTTCCTCGCTGGACCCTGATTCTCGGCGCCGGCTCGTGCGCACTTCACCTTCCTGCTCTGTCGGCGCACGCGCACTCCCTCAGGCTGGTCTTCGCTCCCTTCGCTCCTCCCCTTCCTGATCCTGGAGGGATCCTGACCCGGAAGTACTGTGCAACTCCTGCTATATCAGGCAGCCTCTCCCCCTACTCTTTGCCTGATTGTCATTTGTCTTCATTTGACCCAGGTCCCACCATACCTTGTCCTGTGCGTCCGCCATACCTTGCTCTGTTCTGTGCATCCGCGATTCCTTGCTCTGTCCTGTGCGTCCGCCATACCTTGCTCTGTCCTGTGCGTCCGCCATACCTTGCTCTGTTCTGTGCGTCCGCCAAACCTTGCTCTGTCCTGTGCGTCCGCCAAACCTTGCTCTGTCCTGTGCGTCCGCCATACCTTGCTCTGTTCTGTGCGTCCGCCATACCTTGCTCTGTCCTGTACGTCCACCATACCTTGCTCTGTCCTGTGCGTCCGCCATACCTTGCTCTGTCCTATGCGTCCGCCATACTTGCTCTGTCCAGTGCGTCCGCCATACCTTGCTCTGTCCAGTGCATCCGCCATACCTTGCTCTGTCCTGTGTGTCTGCCATACCTTGCTCTGTCTTGTGCGTCTATCATACCCTGCCTGTTCTGTGTTACCGCCATTCCCTGTTTGTCCTGTGTCTCCGTTATAGCCAGTTCTGCGTCCTCTCCGCTCCTACTTTCTGTCCCCGATTATCAGCTTCCGTGGCAATAGTCTCCCTCGGGCCTGCCCCTAACGCTCCCTGTATTGGGGGTGGTCCACCTGGTTAGCTCACCCTTGGGAGGTTCGTTGTCGCGGTACTGTGGGTTCACTCTAGGAGTTTCGGAAGATCTGACACTTGGAACCAATCAGATGTCTTTTTCTCTCCCCTTTCTTATTTTAGTGAAACAAGAAATACCTGCAGCTTCATCTCCCCTCTGCCCCACTCCTGTCCTTTCCTCTCCGTTGACATTTACAGTACAAACTAAAAGTTTGGACGCACCTTCTCATTTAAAGATTTTTCTGTATTTTCATGACTATGAAAATTGTATATTCACACTGAATGCATCAAAACTGTGAATTAACACATGTGGAATTATATACTTCACAAAAAAAAGTGAAACAACTGAAATTATGTCTTATATTCTAGGTTCTTCAAAGTAGCCACCTTTTGCTTTGATGACTGCTTTGCACACTCTTGGCTAAGGACAGGCAACAAGCAGAAGAGACTTGTTTGGGCTAAAGAACACAAGGAATGGACATTAGACCAGTGGAAATCTGTGCTTTGGTCTGATGAGTCCAAATTTGAGATCTTTGGTTCCAACCACTGTGTCTTTGTGCAACGCGGAAAAGGTGAATGGATGGACTCTACATGCCTGGTTCCCACCACGAAGCATGGAGGAGGAGGTGTGATGGTGTGGGGGTGCTGTGCTGGTGACACTGTTGGGGATTTATTCAAAGTTAAAGGCATACTGAACAAGCATGGCTACCATAACATCTTTAAACACATATAACCGTGAAACATGGTATAATATAAATAAATCCACCATTAATTCCCATGTAAACAACAGGACTCCTATAGCCTATCATCAGATACTACATAGAACACCACAAAAAAAGATGATTAGAAGGCAATTTTTATATATCAAACATAATTTTATTGAGATACTACAAAGTTTAAAAAACATAGTGCCAGATTTAGGGAGTGGAACAACAAATACATCCCCCACTGTTGCCAGTGACGTGCAGCGCCAAGTGACAGACAAATTACTCACATATCAAATTTTGGTGGTAGACAAACAGAGCCCATGCTAAATCAATCAGTGTATAATTAGATGTTCCTCTTCAACCTGAATGTACAGGTATAGCCGCTCTAAGGCAATATATGTCCTTAAGGTACCGTCACATTTAGCGACGCTGCAGCGATCTAGACAACGATCCTGATCGCTGCAGCGTCATTGTGTGGTCGCTGGAGAGCTGTCACACAGACAGCTCTCCAGCGACCAACTATGCGAAGTCCCCTGGTAACCAGGGTAAACATCGGGTTACTAAGCGCGGCCCTGCGCTTAGTAACCCGATGTTTACCCTGGTTACCAGTGAAGACATCGCTGGATCGGTGTCACACACACCGATCCAGCGATGTCAGCGGGAGATCCAGCGACGAAATAAGGTGCTGGCCTTCTAGCTCTGACCAACGATGTCACAGCAGGATCCTGATCGCTGCTGCCTGTCAAACTCAACGATATCGCTAGCCAGGACGCTGCAACGTCACAGATCGCTAGCGATATCGTTCAGTGTGAAGGTACCTTTGTACTAAATAGTCCTATATCACACCACCATTAGACAGCCCTATTCATTTCCTATCATTCTCTATCTACCAACCCAAACAACACTGGGCAAGCGATTTGTGAAACGGTATATTTACCTTTAGATGGCTGAGATATGAAGTACCCGCTGTCACCTAGGCCTGCACGTCAGCGAGAAAGGAGTCCGAAACGCGCTTTGGGGCGGACGTGCAGGCCTAGGTGACAGCGGGTACTTCATATCTCAGCCATCTAAAGGTAAATATACCGTTTCACAAATCGCTTGCCCAGTGTTGTTTGGGTTGGTAGATAGAGAATGATAGGAAATGAATAGGGCTGTCTAATGGTGGTGTGATATAGGACTATTTAGTATAAGGACATATATTGCCTTAGAGCGGCTATACCTGTACATTCAGGTTGAAGAGGAACATCTAATTATACACTGATTGATTTAGCATGGGCTCTGTTTGTCTACCACCAAAATTTGATATGTGAGTAATTTGTCTGTCACTTGGCGCTGCACGTCACTGGCAACAGTGGGGGATGTATTTGTTGTTCCACTCCCTAAATCTGGCACTATGTTTTTTAAACTTTGTAGTATCTCAATAAAATTATGTTTGATATATAAAAATTGCCTTCTAATCATCTTTTTTGTGGTGTTCTGTGTACCACTGCATCTTGCAGCGGCGTGCTATTCCATCCGGTTTGCGTTTAGTTGGACCATCATTTATTTTTCAACAGGACAATGACCCCAAACACACCTCCAGGCTGTGTAAGGGCTATTTGACCAAGAAGGAGAGTGATGGGGTGCTACGCCAGATGACCTGGCCTCCACAGTCACCAGACCTGAACCTAATCGAGATGGTTTGGGGTGAGCTGGACCGCAGAGTGAAGGCAAAAGGGCCAACAAGTGCTAAGCATCTCTGGTAACTCCTTCAAGATTGTCGGAAGACCATTTCCAGTGACTACCTCTTGAAGCTCATCAAGAGAATGCCAGGAGTGTGCAAAGCAGTCATCAAAGCAAAAGGTGGCTACTTTGAAGAACCTAGAATATAAGACATATTTTCAGTTGTTTCACACTTTTTTGTTAAGTATATAATTCCACATGTGTTACTTCATAGTTTTGATGCCTTCAGTGTGAATGTACAATTTTCATAGTCATGAAAATACAGAAAAATCTTTAAATGAGAAGGTGTGTCCAAACTTTTGGTCTGTACTGTACATATAAATCTATCTGCCAGGGAAAGATAATCTACGGGCTGCTAAAAATAAAGGAACATGCCTCTTTCCTATCAATTCCATCTGATGATTTTTTTAAATTTCACATTTGCTCTCTATAGCTTTGTTCTTATATTATCAGTTATTTCCTCTGGATGCAGTTTCACTAAAATATGGAAAAATTGGAAACTGCAGCTGCATCTCCCTCCTCCCTCCCTGTTTTCTGCTCCTCACGGTTTTCTGTAACTATAGGATTTTTTGTGAACACTACAGGCAGAAAAAGGGAAACCACAAATAAGATATAACAAATAAGATATAAACAGTTTCATATATTCATAAATTCATAAATTGTGATGATCGGTCACTTTATTGTGAGGCAAGATAATTGCATAAACTAATATTGCTGCAATTGACACAGCAGTCACCAGTATAAGCAAGTCAAGTCCCCGTAGTTGCACACAAGTCCCGGTTCCGTCTCTTTTTATACTTTTACATTGGCCTTTGTAGAAGAAACTGATAAATCAACACACAATCCATTATTAAATGGTTCATTATCCCCCTAATATGATTCATTCTTATGCAAGAGATGAAGGCGAATGTAGAAATATTCCACATCAACATGATATATGAACTGGCCGATGGAGTTCAATTGGGCGGAAAGGTCGATGAGATGCGTCCAATCATGGTAATTCCAATTTTTTTAGGATGCGTCACACTTTAGAAAAAAAAAATCTTCTTATATTTCCCCTGGGACCAGAAAGGCAAACAATAAATGATTTCTAATGCGACGCTGACTTGCTGTTTTAAAGAACCAGTCCACTATTAATAAGAGCAGTGATCATTCTTACATTGCAAAGGCAGTTTACCTGCTTGTTGATCTTTTCTACATGACAACATGAAGTGAAACAATCTGAAAAAAAACAACTAAAAACAAATTTGTTGTGGAGAGTTTTTTTTATTTTTTTATTAATAATTACTTTGAGGGGGCATCATACTATTTGGAGGGCTATGTGGAGGCAATCATGCAAATAGGGATGTCATCATACTATTTGGAGTGCTATGTGGGATGCCATCATACTATTTGGAGGGCTATGTGGGGGCCATCATACTATTTGGAGGGCTATGTGGGGGCCATCATACTATTTGGAGGGCTATGTGGGGGCCATCATACTGTTTTAGAGGTCTATGTGGGAAGCCATCATATTGTTTTTGAGGGTTATGTTGGGGAACTAATATACTATTTGGAGCCTGGAGGGCTATGTGGGGAGCCATCATACTATTTGGAGGGCTATGTTGGGAGCAATCATACTATTTGGAGGACTATGTGGGATGCCATCATACTATTTGGAGGGCTATGTGGGGAGCCATCATACTATTTGGAGAACTATGTGGGATGCCATCATACTATTTGGAGGGCTTTCTGGGGGCCATCATACTATTTGGAGGGCTGTGTGGGGGCCATCATACTGTTTTTGAGGGTTATGTTGGGGAACTAATATACTATTTGGAGAACTATGTGGGGAGCCATCATACTATTTGGAGGGCTATGTTGGGAGCAATCATACTATTTGGAGGGCTATGTTGGGAGCAATCATACTATTTGGAGGCTATGTGGGGAGCCATCATACTATTTGGAGGGCTATGTGGGTGGCCATCATATTATTTGGAGTGCTATGTGGGGCCACCATACGATTTGGAGGGCTATGTGAGGAGCTATCATACTAGTTGGATGGCTATGTGGGGAGCCATCATAATATTTGGAGGGCTATGTTGGGAGCAATCATACAATTTGGAGGGCTATGTGGGAGCCATCATACTATTTGGAGGACTATGTGGGAGCCATCATACTATTTGGAGGACTATGTGGGATGCCATCATACTATTTGGAGGGCTATGTGGGGGCCATCATACTATTTGGAGGGATATGTCGGGCCATCATACTGTTTTAGAGGGCTATGTGGGAAGCCATCATACTGTTGTTGAGGGTTATGTGGGGGAACTAATATACTATTTGGAGGGCTATGTGGGGAACCATTATACTATTTGGAGGGCTATGTGGGGAGCCATCATACTATTTGGAGGGCTATGTCGGGGGCATCATACTGTTTTAGAGGGCTATGTGTGGAGATATCATACTGTTTTTGAGGGTTAAGTGGGGGAACTAATATACTATTTGGAGGACTATGTGGGATGCCATCATACTATTTGGAGGGCTATGTGGGGGCCATCATACTATTTGGAGGGATATGTCGGGCCATCATACTGTTTTAGAGGGCTATGTGGGAAGCCATCATACTGTTGTTGAGGGTTATGTGGGGGAACTAATATACTATTTGGAGGGCTATGTGGGGAACCATTATACTATTTTGAGGGCCATGTGGGGAGCCATCATACTATTTGGAGGGCTATGTCGGGGGCATCATACTGTTTTAGAGGGCTATGTGTGAAGATATCATACTGTTTTTGAGGGTTAAGTGGGGGAACTAATATACTATTTGGAGGACTATGTGGGATGCCATCATACTATTTGGAGGGCTATGTGGGGGCCATCATACTATTTGGAGGGATATGTCGGGCCATCATACTGTTTTAGAGGGCTATGTGGGAAGCCATCATACTGTTGTTGAGGGTTATGTGGGGGAACTAATATACTATTTGGAGGGCTATGTGGGGAACCATTATACTATTTGGAGGGCTATGTGGGGAGCCATCATACTATTTGGAGGGCTATGTCGGGGGCATCATACTGTTTTAGAGGGCTATGTGTGGAGATATCATACTGTTTTTGAGGGTTAAGTGGGGGGAACTAATATACTATTTGGAGGACTATGTGGGGAGCCATCATACTATTTGGAGGGCTATTTTGGGAGCAATCATACTATTTGGAGGCTATGTGGGGAGCCATCATACTTTTTGTAGTGCTATATGGGTGACCAGCATACTATTTGGGGGCTATGTGGGTGGCCAGCATACTATTTGGAGGGCTATGTGGGTGGCCATCATACTATTTGGAGGGCTATGTGGGAAGACATCATAATATTTGGAGGGCTATGTTGGGAGCCATCATACTATTTGGAGGACTATGTGGGATGCCATCATACTATTTGGAGGGCTATGTGGGGGCCATCTGTCATGGATCCCAATGGCAGGGGAACGTCAGGACACATAAATAACGAACGAGCTCTTGGGTGATGGAATCTCGAGCTGACCGTGAGCTAAACCTACCACACAACTAGTAGTGGCCGGGGGGCATGCCTACGTTTTATCCCTAGACGTCTCTCACCAGCCGGAGAACTAACTTACCCTAGTAGAGGAAAAAACAGACCTGGCTTACCTCTAGGGAAATTCCCCCAAAAAGGAGACAGAAGCCCCCCACATATATTGACGGTGAGTTCAGAGGAAAAGACATACGCAGTATGAAGGTAGGTTCAGCAAAGCGAGGTCCGCTTACTAGATAGTAGAAAGATACAAAAGGGAACTGCACGGTCAGCTGAAAACCCTTTTAAAATACCATCCTGAAATTACTTTAAAACTCATGTGTCAACTCATGACACCGGAGTGGTAATTTCAGCCCTCAAGAGCTTCCAGCTACAGAGAAAGACTTAACTGAAAACTGGAACAAAAATGCAAACAAACTTAGGACAAAGAGTCCAACTTAGCTGATCAGTAGTCTAGGAGCAGGAACATGCAACAGAAAGGCTCTGGTTACATTGATGGCCGGCAAGGCAATGACTGAAGAGCAGGAATAAATAGGAACTCCCCACTACTGATGAAAACAGGTGAACTGAGAAAGAAAACATACCCGAGTCACCAGTACCACTAGCCACCACCAGAAGGAGCCCAAAAGCAGATTCACAACAGTACCCCCCCCCCTCAAGGAGGGGGCACCGAACCCTCACAAGAACCACCAGGGCGATCCGGATGAGCCCTATGAAAGGCACGAACCAAATCAGAGGCGTGAACATCAGAAGCAGTTACCCAAGAATTATCTTCTTGACCATAACCCTTCCACTTAACCAGATATTGTAGTCTCCGTCTGGAAATACGGGAGTCCAAAATTTTTTCCACAACATACTCCAATTCACCCTCAACCAGCACAGGAGCAGGAGGCTCGGTAGAAGGAACAACCGGCACCTCATACCTCCGCAACAACGACCGATGGAAGACATTATGGATAGCGAAAGATGCCGGAAGGTCCAAACGAAAGGATACAGGGTTAAGAATCTCCAAAATCCTATAAGGACCGATGAACCGAGGCTTAAACTTGGGAGAAGAAACCCTCATAGGGACAAAACGGGAAGACAACCACACCAAGTCCCCAACACGAAGACGAGGACCAACACGACGACGGCGGTTGGCAAAATGCTGAGTCTTCTCCTGGGACAACTTCAAATTGTCCACCACCTGTCCCCAAATCCGATGCAACCTATCCACCATAGTATCCACTCCAGGACAATCCGAAGACTCCACCTGACCGGAAGAAAAACGAGGGTGAAACCCCGAATTGCAAAAGAAAGGAGAAACCAAAGTGGCAGAACTAGCCCGATTATTGAGGGCAAACTCTGCCAACGGCAAAAAGGCAACCCAGTCATCCTGATCCGCAGACACAAAACACCTCAAATAAGTCTCCAAGGTCTGATTAGTTCGCTCCGTCTGGCCATTAGTCTGAGGATGGAACGCAGACGAAAAAGACAAATCAATGCCCATCCTAGCACAGAATGCCCGCCAAAATCTAGACACGAACTGGGTCCCCCTGTCAGAAACGATATTTTCCGGAATACCATGCAAGCGAACCACATTTTGAAAAAACAGAGGAACCAATTCGGATGAGGAAGGCAACTTAGGCAAAGGTACCAAATGAACCATCTTTGAAAAACGGTCACACACCACCCAGATGACAGACATTTTCTGAGAAACAGGGAGATCAGAAATAAAATCCATAGAGATGTGAGTCCAAGGCCTCTTCGGAATAGGCAAGGATAACAACAATCCGCTAGCCCGAGAACAACAAGGCTTGGCCCGAGCACAAACATCACAAGACTGCACAAAAACTCGTACGTCTCGAGACAGGGAAGGCCACCAGAAGGACCTAGCCACCAAATCCCTAGTACCAAAGATTCCAGGATGACCTGCCAACGCAGAAGAATGAACCTCCGAGATGACTCTACTGGTCCAATCATCAGGAACAAACAGTCTACCAGGCGGGCAACGATCAGGTCTATCCGCCTGAAACTCCTGCAAAGCCCGTCGCAGGTCTGGGGAAACAGCAGATAATATCACCCCATCCTTAAGGATACCTGTAGGTTCAGAATCACCAGGGGAATCAGGCTCAAAACTCCTAGAAAGGGCATCTGCCTTCACATTTTTAGAACCTGGTAGGTATGAGACCACAAAATTAAACCGAGAGAAAAACAACGACCAGCGCGCCTGTCTAGGATTCAGGCGCTTGGCAGACTCAAGATAAATCAGATTCTTGTGATCGGTCAATACCACCACCTGATGTCTAGCCCCCTCAAGCCAATGACGCCACTCCTCAAAAGCCCACTTCATAGCCAAAAGCTCCCGATTACCAATATCATAGTTTCGCTCGGCGGGCGAAAATTTTCGAGAAAAGAACGCACAAGGTCTCATCACGGAGCAGTCGGAACTTTTCTGCGACAAAACCGCCCCAGCTCCGATCTCGGAAGCGTCGACCTCAACCTGAAAAGGAAGAGCAACATCAGGCTGACGCAACACAGGGGCAGAAGAAAAGCGGCGCTTAAGCTCCCGAAAGGCGTCCACAGCAGCAGGGGACCAATCAGCAACATCAGCACCCTTTTTTGTCAAATCAGTCAAAGGTTTAGCAACATCCGAAAAACCAGTTATAAATCGACGATAAAAATTAGCAAAGCCCAAGAATTTCTGAAGGCTCTTAAGAGAAGTAGGTTGCGTCCAATCACAAATAGCCCGAACCTTGACAGGATCCATCTCAATGGAAGAAGGGGAAAAAATGTACCCCAAAAAAGAAATCTTTTGAACCCCAAAAATACACTTAGAACCCTTCACACACAAGGAATTAGCCCGCAAAACCTGAAAAACCCTCCTGACTTGTTGGACATGAGAGTCCCAGTCATCCGAAAAAATCAAAATATCATCCAGATACACAATCATAAATTTATGCAAATATTCACGGAAAATGTTATGCATAAAGGACTGAAAGACTGAAGGGGCATTTGAAAGACCAAAAGGCATTACTAAATACTGAAAATGGCCCTCGGACGTATTAAATGCGGTTTTCCACTCATCCCCCTGCTTAATTCGCACCAAATTATACGCCCCACGAAGATCAATCTTAGAGAACCACTTAGCCCCCTCTATTCGAGCAAACAAATCAGTCAGCAGTGGCAAAGGATACTGATATTTGACTGTAATTTTATTCAAGAGTCGATAATCAATACACGGCCTCAAAGAGCCATCTTTTTTAGACACAAAGAAAAAAACGGCTCCTAAGGGAGATGAAGAAGGACGAATATGTCCCTTTTCCAGGGACTCCTTAATATACTCTCGCATAGCAACATGTTCAGGTACGGATAAATTAAACAAACGACCCTTTGGAAATTTACTGCCTGGAATCAGATCTATTGTACAATCGCAATCTCTGTGAGGAGGGAGTGAACCAAGCTTAGGCTCCTCAAAAACATCACGATAATCAGACAAAAATGCCGGAATCTCAGAGGGAATAGATGATGAAATGGAAACCAAAGGTACGTCCCCATGAGCCCCCTGACATCCCCAGCTTAACACAGACATTGCTTTCCAGTCAAGGACTGGATTATGAGATTGTAACCATGGTAATCCGAGCACCAAAACATCATGTAGATTGTACAACACAAGGAAGCGAATCACCTCCTGATGATCTGGAGTCATACGCATAGTCACTTGTGTCCAGTATTGTGGTTTATTACTAGCCAATGGCGTAGAATCAATACCCTTCAGAGGTATAGGGACTTCCAGAGGCTCTAGATTAAACCCACAGCGCCTGGCAAAGGACCAATCCATAAGACTCAAAGCGGCGCCAGAGTCGACATAAGGGTCCGCGGTAATTGACGATAATGAACAAATCAAGGTCACAGATAGAATAAACTTAGACTGTAAAGTGCCAATTGAAACAGACTTATCAACCTTCTTTGTGCGTCTAGAGCATGCTGATATAACATGAGTTGAATCACCACAATAGAAGCACAACCCATTTTTTCGCCTAAAATTCTGCCGTTCGCTTCTGGACAGAATTCTATCACATTGCATATTCTCTGGCACCTTCTCAGAAGACACCGCCAAATGGTGCACAGGTTTACGCTCCCGCAAACGCCGATCAATCTGAATAGCCATTGTCATGGACTCATTCAGACCTGTAGGCGCAGGGAACCCCACCATAACATCCTTAATGGCATCAGAGAGACCCTCTCTGAAATTCGCCGCCAAAACGCACTCATTCCACTGAGTAAGCACAGACCATTTACAAAATTTTTGGCAGTATATTTCAGCTTCATCTTGCCCTTGAGACAGGGCCATCAAGGCTTTTTCAGCCTGAATCTCTAAATTAGGTTCCTCATAAAGCAACCCCAAAGCCAGAAAAAACGCATCCACATTGAGCAACGCAGGATCCCCTGGTGCCAATGCAAATGCCCAATCTTGAGGGTCACCTCGCAGCAAGGAAATTACAATCTTAACCTGCTGTGCGGGATCTCCAGCGGAGCGAGGTCTCAGAGAAAGAAATAATTTACAATTATATTTGAAATTCAAAAAACGAGATCTATCTCCGGAGAAAAATTCTGGTATAGGAATTCTAGGTTCAGATATAGGAGCATGTATAACAAAATCCTGTAAATCTTGAACTTTTGTGGCAAGATTATTCAAACCTGTAGCCAAACTCTGAGGATCCATTTTAAGCAGGTGAGATCAGAGCCATTCAAGGGTTAGAAGGAGAGGGAGACAAAGACTGCAATTAGAGCTGAAATGCAACTGATTCAACTATAGAGCAAGCACCAAGGGAAAAAAAAAAAAAATTGCAGACTTCTTTTTCTCTCCTTTCTTCTGCCAACAGTTTTAACACTTGGCCGGCCATACTGTCATGGTTCCCAATGGCAGGGGAACGTCAGGACACATAAATAACGAATGAGCTCTTGGGTGATGGAATCTCGAGCTGACCGTGAGCTAAACCTACCACACAACTAGTAGTGGCCGGGGGGCGTGCCTACGTTTTATCCCTAGACGTCTCTCGCCAGCCGGAGAACTAACTTACCCTAGTAGAGGAAAAAACAGACCTGGCTTACCTCTAGGGAAATTCCCCCAAAAAGGAGACAGAAGCCCCCCACATATATTGACGGTGAGTTCAGAGGAAAAGACATACGCAGTATGAAGGTAGGTTCAGCAAAGCGAGGTCCGCTTACTAGATAGTAGAAAGATACAAAAGGGAACTGCACGGTCAGCTGAAAACCCTTTTAAAATACCATCCTGAAATTACTTTAAAACTCATGTGTCAACTCATGACACCGGAGTGGTAATTTCAGCCCACAAGAGCTTCCAGCTACAGAGAAAGACTTAACTGAAAACTGGAACAAAAATGCAAACAAACTTAGGACAAAGAGTCCAACTTAGCTGATCAGTAGTCTAGGAGCAGGAACATGCAAAAGAAAGGCTCTGGTTACATTGATGGCCGGCAAGGCAATGACTGAAGAGCAGGAATAAATAGGAACTCCCCACTACTGATGAAAACAGGTGAACTGAGAAAGAAAACACACCCGAGTCACCAGTACCACTAGCCACCACCAGAAGGAGCCCAAAAGCAGATTCACAACAGCCATCATACTCTTTTAGACAGCTATGTGGAAGCCATCATACTGTTTGGAGGGCTATGTGGGGGAACTTATATACTATTTGGAGGGTTATGTGGGGAGCCATCATAATATTTGGAGGGCTATGTTGGAAGCAATCATTTTTTTGGAGGGCTTTGTGCGGAGCCATCATACTATTTGGAGGACTATGTGGGGAGCCATCATACTATTTGAAGTGCTATGTGGGGCCATCATACTATTTGGAGGGCTATGTGGGGGCCATCATACTGTTTTAGAGGGCTATGTGGGAAGCCATCATACTATTTGGAGGGCTATGTGGGGGAACTAATATACTATTTGTAGGACTATGTGGGGAAACCATCATACTATTTGGAGGGCTATTTGTGTACCATCATACTAATTGGATTGCTATGTGAAGGCTGTCATACTATTTGGGGTGCCAGCCTAATATTTGCAACACGTTGTGGGGCCAACATACTATTTGGAGTACTTTGTGGGGTCAATTGTAATGTTTAAAGAGCTGTGTGGGGGCCATTATACTGTATGTGAGGGAACTATGAGGGCTGTCATACTGTGTTGGCATCATTGTGGAACTATTACACTGTTGAGTCACCATGTACAGGGGAGGAATGTGGAGGGTACAGGGGAGGAATTCACTTTGAGGGTATGGAGATACGAGGGCTTAGCTGGTGCCCTAGTTTGCTAGCCGAAACCGCATGGACCGGGGATTGTCCCACCAAACACCAGCTCTCATTTCCCCATGTGAGTAATACTACTCAGACAACACAGGGTGAGGGTAAAACAGTGCAGCAATACTTTAATGAACCACAAAAATAGGCAAATAACACATAGAACAGTCTCCGCAAAATACCCAAGATGGTGCAAAATTACAGAATCTCACCCTTCTACTGACCCACCAGGATTAGAACAGCTGTGACTTCAGAGTTTCCTTGGCCGACTACCCCACCTGTAGCACGCACAGAGAGGAGGTAATGAAAAGCTTAGGAAGATTACAGTTCATTAGGCATGAGGCCAGTTGACCGGAGGGTCACAACCTGGCTTCTCCGAACATCTCCATGGAGCCAGGCGACCCGTCAATCCCATTCCTGGCTTTCCCAAACGTATTCATGGGGCTCAGGTGACCAGTGAGTGCAAATCCTGACTACCCCAAATGTATCCATGGGGTTCAGGTGATCGGTGGGTCCACATCCTGACTACCTCAAACGCTTCCATGGTTCAGTAATGGTCAATGGAGCAGATCTGTACCTTGTCAGCCGAGGCAGTGGTCCCCTAAGCTGGCTGATCGTGACATTACCGCAGGTCCTGCTACTACACATGCCGGTATCAAGTCTGCAAGAGGGGATATGGTGAGCACCATCCCGCTCTATGGGTGCTCACATAAAACCAGCCCATTGTAACTTTATGATTAACCCTCTAAGTACTTAGTATGCTGGAGGCAAAAATAATCTGGTTCTTCATCACTGACTGTAGTATACGCAGTGACACGTATCTCCCTTCATACACTACGCCAGTGACATTGTCACAGTATGTTCACACGGAGTATTTTCTTAAGGCGGTCAAAATCGATGATTTTTCTAGTGGAATCTGCTGCAGGATGGGGAGTTTTGGGAGGATTTTTTTTTTATTTCTGAAGCACTTTGGAAGAGTTTTCTTTTTGCCTGATATATTTTGTGCAGCTTTCCATTTGGAACGTTTCTAGATCGGAGTGGATTCCATCAGGAGTGAACGAGGAGTTTTTTTTTAAACCCGAAGTGCAAAAAAAATGAAAAATATGAACAAAAGATGTTCAAAAATTTTTTTTTTTTTTCAAAGCTGCTCCAAAAAACTCTGTGTGAACAATGCCCATGAATGGAGTCAGAAGAATAAACCGGAGAGGAAACTTAGATGTGAAAGTTCTGACTTTGCACTTTGTTCTCATGGCTCCTGGATACGAGATATTTGCATTGCAGAAAGCTTTGATGATACAGTAACAATCTTTAATATGGAACCATGGAAACTGTGGCGCGAGCGGCTGCTACATTGTTATCACATAGACAGAAGCGAGTGTTGCGCGAATCCAGCGAGGCTGCTCCAAAACTGTTCTCTCTGGACAGATACATTGTCCGTCTCCACAATACCGATCATGGATAACGAAGATACTAAGTATCACTGCGAACAATGGAGGCTGGTGATGCATAATCATCGTGGTCACGCATGGAAGGATTTATTTACTGCAGACTTTGTTTACTGAGTCTCCAATCCAATATGAGACTTAAAGGGAAGGTCTTATTCCTTTAAAAATAAATGTATATACAGGTCCTTCTCAAAAAATTAGCATATAGTGTTAAATGTCATTATTTACCATAATGTAATGATTACAATTAAACTTTCATATATTATAGATTCATTATCCACCAACTGAAATTTGTCAGGTCTTTTATTGTTTTAATACTGATGATTTTGGCCTACAACTCCTGATAACCCAAAAAACCTGTCTCAATAAATTAGCATATTTCACCCGGCCAATCAAATAAAAGTGTTTTTTAATAACAAACAAAAAAAACATCAAATAATAATGTTCAGTTATGAACTCAATACTTGGTCGGGAATCCTTTGGCAGAAATGACTGCTTCAATGCGGCGTGGCATGGAGGCAATCAGCCTGTGACACTGCTGAGATGTTATGGAGGCCCAGGATGCTTCAATAGCGGCCTTAAGCTCATCCAGAGTGTTGGGTCTTGCGTCTCTCAACTTTCTCTTCACAATATCCCACAGATTCTCTATGGGGTTCAGGTCAGGAGAGTTGGCAGGCCAATTGAGCACAGTAATACCATGGTCAGTAAACCATTTACCAGTGGTTTTGGCACTGTGAGCAGGTGCCAGGTCGTGCTGAAAAATGAAATCTTCATCTCCATAAAGCATTTCAGCCGATGGAAGCATGAAGTGCTCCAAAATCTCCTGATAGCTAGCTGCATTGACCCTGCCCTTGATGAAACACAGTGGACCAACACCAGCAGCTGACATGGCACCCCACACCATCACTGACTGTGGGTACTTGACACTGGACTTCAGGCATTTTGGCATTTCCTTCTCCCCAGTCTTCCTCCAGACTCTGGCACCTTGATTTCCGAATGACATGCAAAATTTGCTTTCATCAGAAAAAAGTACGAGGTCAGGCGCTTCTGCCGCTGTTTATGGTTCAAAAGTGGCTTTACCTGGGGAATGCGGCACCTGTAGCCCATTTCCTGCACACGCCTGTGCACGGTGGCTCTGGATGTTTCCACACCAGACTCAGTCCACTGCTTCCTCAGGTTCCCCAAGGTCTGGAATCGGTCCTTCTCCACAATCTTCCTCAGGGTCCGGTCACCTCTTCTCGTTGTACAGCGTTTTCTGCCACATTGTTTCCTTCCAACAGACTTACCATTGAGGTGCCTTGATACAGCACTCTGGGAACAGCCTATTTGTTGAGAAATTTCTTTCTGGGTCTTACCCTTTTGCTTGAGGGTGTCAATGATGGCCTTCTTGACATCTGTCAGGTCGCTAGTCTTACCCATGATGGGGGTTTTGAGTAATGAACCAGGCAGGGAGTTTTTAAAAGCCTCAGGTATCTTTTGCATGTGTTTAGAGTTAATTAGTTGATTCAGAAGATTAGGGTAATAGGTCATTTAGAGAACCTTTTCTTGATATCCTAATTTATTGAGACAGGTTTTTTGGGTTATCAGGAGTTGTATGCCAAAATCATCAGTATTAAAACAATAAAAGACCTGACAAATTTCAGTTGGTGGATAATGAATCTATAATATATGAAAGTTTAATTGTAATCATTACATTATGGTAAATAATGACATTTAACACTATATGCTAATTTTTTGAGAAGGACCTGTAAATATAATAGAGGGGTCGGCACTTTGTGCAGCAGTTTCCACTTTCACTATCAGGAGTGAGTTCACCTCTCCATATGACGCCAAGAAGTCACAATGGTCCGGGATGTGACCATCCCTTTAAAGGGGCCTTTCAGTCCAAAAAGATAAATCCACTATATATTATATTGGTGCAGATGTGACCACAGACCACTGCTAAATAATGACCCAAAACCAGTGATATGGATGTAGAGAGGGACAGAGCGTAAGATCTCACCGGACCATCGTGATACGGATTCTAAAGACAGGGGTATCAAAGATCCTTTATTTCAAGCTACCGGTGAACATATTGGGTCTGATGAGTGCATTGTGTATGTGTGATATCAGATCACTAAGGCAAACAGCAGAATAGTGAGTGCAGCTCTGGGGTATAATACAGGGTGTAACTCAGGATCAGTAATGTAATGTATGTACACAGTGACTGCACCAGCAGAATAGTGAGTGCAGCTCTGGGGTATAATACAGGATGTAACTCAGGATCAGTAATGTAATGTATGTACATAGTGACTGCACCAGCAGAATAGTGAGTGCATCTCTGGGGTATAATACAGGATGTAACTCAGGATCAGTAATGTAATGTATGTACATAGTGACTGCACCAGCAGAATAGTGAGTGCAGCTCTGGGGTATAATACAGGATGTAACTCAGGATCAGTAATGTAATGTATGTACATAGTGACTGCACCAGCAGAATAGTGAGTGCAGCTCTGGGGTATAATACAGGATGTAACTCAGGATCAGTAATGTATTGTATATACACAGTGATTGCACCAGCAGAATAGTGAGTGCAGCTCTGGGGTATAATACAGGATGTAACTCAGGATCAGTAATGTAATGTATGGACACAGTGACTGCACCAGCAGAATAGTGAGTGCAGCTCTGGGGTATAATACAGGATGTAACTCAGGATCAGTAATGTAATGTATGTACACAGTGACTGCACCAGCAGAATAGTGAGTGCAGCTCTGGGGTATAATACAGGATGTAACTCAGGATCAGTAATGTAATGTATGTACACAGTGACTGCACCAGCAGACTTGTGAGTGCAGCTCTGGAGTATAATACAGGGTGTAACTCAGGATCAGTAATGTAATGTATGTACACAGTGACTTTATGATTAGGCAATTCAGCCAATCAAAAAGTCCAAAACACGTAATCTTGCAGTGTAAAGCATGGTGGACAGTGGTCTAGGTTTGCCTCAGTAAATATTCAGGGGGTGGGTGATTTTTGCAGTTCATCCAGGCAGAGAATATGATCATTATGTGGTTGATTCACAATCTGTCCAGGCTTCTTTAAAAATATTTCTATATTTGCATTCTTCTCTTCTTTTGTTTATATTGTTTGTGCGATTAACAGTAATTAAGAGGAAACATTGTGCATTCTCCAATAACTCATACAATTTCCCAGGCATCCAGCTAATATTTAATAACAGCTAATGAGGTTAAATAGTCAATGGAATACAACGGAAAATAAACATTCATTAAAGTGCAACATAATTGTTGTGAGAACCTTATTTTTCTTTAAATACTGCTTAGTGTTCTCTTTTTCTAGATTATTCGACTTAATTAGCAATCCAAAAGACTTAAAAAACCTAGGTTTATAAACATCTAATTAAGTCATTTGTCATGCACCACTTTGTGATTATCCCCTTGTAAAGCAGATGGTTCTGAGCTCAATGGAATGTAATTGGAAATGAATGATAAGGAATGACAGGAATCAGCCACTATCCTCTCCTGAAAAAGGGGCCCATAAAACGACCCCCACAGCAACTCCCCAGATTAGCCACATTAAGGCCTCTTTCACACTTCAGTCTTTTTGTTTCAGTCAAAATCCGTCGTTTTGTGAAAAAAAAACGGATCCAGCAAATTTGCCCCCTGGATCCGTCTTTTTCTCATAGACTTGTATTAGTGACGGATTACGATGGATGGCCTCACGTTTCATCCGTCGTGCGCTGGATCCGTCGGAATTTGTTTGCAGAGGATGGACAAACTAATGTATTTTGTCAGTGACGGATCCAGCGGCGTCCGTCGTTGGCTAGAATTGAAGCCTATGGACGCATGATCCGTCGCTGTCCGTCAAATGACGGAATCCAGCTACGAATTCCGTTGTTTTACACTGAGCATGCTCCAAATCTGTATTTAGTAGCCAATTGGCCAGACATCCCCAAATCTATATAAACCTGCCATGTGGCTTCATTCCTCAATGTGCCACCAAGAAGCCTGCCGCAACCTGCCTGATGGATAGATGCATAGATAGTCACAAATATTTGCTAGAACTCCTTCCATTTCTGCCTCTTGCTCTACAACCTCTCAAAGATGGGGTGTTAAAACACTCAAGATATAGGTTGCCATTATTTTCCAGTAGCCAATCATGTTTGAGAGCCTCAGATTTGGAGATATGAAAAAACGGATACGTCGAAAAACCAGATCCGTTGTTTCCGTTTTTCACTATTTTTGACGGATCTGTCGCTCCGTCGTGATGATGGATTTTGACTGACGTCAGAAGACTGAAGTGTGAAAGAGGCCTAATACATACTTATGCCAACATTCAGCTGGTAAAGACACCGTGTTTATACATAACTGATCCTGAGTTACATCCTGTATAAGGCCTCTTTCACACTTCCGTCGTTTGGCATCCGTCGCAATCCATCGTTTTGGGCAAAAAACTGATCCTACAAATGTGCTCGCAGGATGCGTTTTTTGCCCATAGACTTGTATTAGCGAAGGATCGCAAAGGATGGCCACACGTCACATCCGTCGTGCAATGGATCCGTCGTGTTTTGGCGGACCGTCGTCATAAAAAAACGTTCAAGTGAACGTTTTTTTGTCCATCGCGTCCGCCATTTTCTACCATGCATGCGAGGACGAAACTCCGCCCCCCTCCTCCCCGGACTTCAGAATGGGCAACAGATGTGTCGAAAAACTGCATCCGCTGCCCACGTCGTGCACAAATTTCACAATGTGCATCGGTACGTCGGCCCGACGCATAGCGACGGACCCGTACCGACGCAAGTGTGAAAGAAGCGTTATACTTCAGAGCTGCACTCACTATTCTGCTGGTGCAGTCACTGTGTACATACATTACATTACTGATCCTGAGTTACATCCTGTATTATACTCCAGAGATGCACTCACTATTCTGCTGGTGCAGTGACTGTGAACATACATTACATTACTGATCCTGAGTTACATCCTGCATTAGTCTCCGGAGCTGCACTCACTATTCTGCTGGTGCAGTCTATCTGTACATACATTACATTACTGATCCTGAGTTGCATCCTGTATTATACCCCAGAGCTGCACTCACTATTCTGCTGGTGCAGTCACTGTGTACATACATTACATTACTGATCCTGAGTTACATCCTTTATTATACTCCAGAGCTGCACTCACTATTCTGCTGGTGGAGTCACTATGTACATACATTACTGATCATCAGTTACCTCCTGTATTATTCTCCAGAGCTGCACTCACTATTCTGCTGGTGCAGTCACTCTGTACATACATTACATTACTGATGCTGAGTTACATCCTTTGTTATACTCCAGAGCTGCACTCACTATTCTGCTGGTGCAGTCACTGTGTACATACATTACTGATCCTGAGTTACATCCTGTATTATACTCCAGAGCTGCACTCACTATTTTGCTGGTGCAGTCACTGTGAACATACATTACATTACTGATCCTGAGTTACATCCTGTATTATCCCCCAGAGATGCACTCACTATTCTGCTGGTGCAGTCACTGTGTACATACATTACATTACTGATGCTGAGTTACATCCTGTATTATACTCCAGAGCTGCACTCACTATTTTGCTGGTGCAGTCACTGTGTACATACATTACATTACTGATGCTGAGTTACATCCTGTATTATACTCCAGAGCTGCACTCACTATTCTGTTGGTGCAGTCACTGTTGTCAGGACTCTGAACATTTTTTATTACCTTTTGTGCATTACTGCCCTTTTCCAAGATGGCGTCTTTGGTCTCATGTGCACTGTGTCTTCCTGCTATAAAACTCTAACCCAGCCTTCAGTCTGTGCTAGAGTATTCTGCCTTGCATCCAGCTCCTGACCTCTGGTGACTCCCTGGCTATATACCTGCTCCTGTGAACCTGTGGGGTTATCCTGCTACTCTGCTCTCAGTTCCTGCTGCATACACCAGTTCCAGTAATCCCCTACATCTGCTGCTCGTGTTTACTTCCATCTTCATTTGCTGGACATGTAAGCTGTTGCTGCTCTGCAACAACCTGAGACTATTACCCAGGCCTCCCTGGTTGAGCTAAAATATTATTTGAACTGCCTTATAAGCATATCTATCTGTGTTTTGGACTAAGCAAGGAATTATTCGTGTCAAGTATCCTCAAGAATAATTGTGCGTCATAGACTTTCTGCGTGATTGCATTTTCCTCTGAAGTTTCCTATAGACTGCTGAGCTGCATTTGATATTTGCACCAAGTGTTGTGGACTTGAGTTTCTCTCTGCACCTGTTTGAATCACCGTGTGATAATATAGACTTTACCACTTATAAAACTGTGTCCTGTAGTTGTCTTGTTCCACGCAAAGAGTCTCCTGAGTTATCCCCTATAATTATTACAGGATACTCTAGCCTAAACAAAAAAAAGGAGACTGCTGGAGCAATGACTGCAGGAAGCAGACTAGAGCAGGTGTTTTCCATAATTAGATCACTGCAGAAAGATGTGGAAGGTCTGCAAAGGAAGTTTGGAAGCTTTGAACACAATCAACAAGTGTTTGGACAGACTTTGAAGGACTTAAGCACCCACATGGCAGCCCAGGAAAACAAACTTGCTGGCATAGAGTCCCAGTATGGACGGGCTTTTTAGGACATAAGCACGCAAATAGCTGCACAAGCGACTTTTCCCTCTGGGCAACCGCCACCAGCTAGTCCACCTAAGTTGCCCCCATTTAGATTTAATGGTGATCACGACAAATTTCGTGGCTTTATGAATCAATGTAGGCTATATTTTGATGTGCATGCTGCCCATTTTCCTAATGATAGATCCAAAGTATGGTGTGTAATAATGCTGCTGACCACACGAGCGCTCGCCTGGGTGAATCCGATGATTGAGTCACGTGACCCACGGTTACATAACTTGGATGATTTCTTGGCCGCTATGGCATTAATGTTTGATGATCCTAATCGCCGTGCAACCGCTGAATCTGCTTTATTGTCTTTACGCCAGGCAAAACGATCTGTTATTGAGTATGCTACTGAATTCAGGAGATTAGCGGTAGATACCAATTGGGACAGTTATGCACAAATGCCTACTTTTAAAAGGGGTTTGTCTAGTATTGTAAAAGATGAACTAGCTCGCTCTGAGTCACCACAAGAGCTAGAGACATTTATACAGCATTGTGTGCGCATTGACATTCGCTTTACTGAGCGTAGGCAGGAGAAGTTTGCTGCATATAACCGTATTTCTAACTTTTCCCTTCCTTCCAAGGAGCCTGCAGGTAAAACATCTTGGCAGGTGGAGGAGGTGCCCATGCAAATTGATTCCGTTCAGAGGCGCGAGATCAATGAGTGCCGGGAGCATCGCCTTCGTGAAAGTCTATGTTTCTACTGCGGCCAGTCTGGCCACTTCTTGATCAATTGTCCTAAGTGTCCTAGATGGCCTAACAAGGTGCTAGCAGCAGTAGGGGAGTATGACAACTATGATGATGAATCTGACATCTCTGAATGTAGCCTGCCTTTAAATGCTGTATTCCATTCACTTTCTATGACTTCACCCCCCAAGGAGCTTAAGGAAAACAACTCTCACTGTTCTCTCCCTATTAAGATCCTGTGTTCAGGACAGTGGATTTCCAGTGCAGCTATGATTGACTCTGGTGCAGGTGGCTATTTCATGGATATCGCATTTGCCAAGGAACATGGCATTGAAATTCAGCAAAGAGCCTCTCCAATTACCATGGAAACAGTGGATGGGTCACCTTTAATCTCTGGGCCTGTGGATCAGGAGACTGTACCCCTTGAAATTTTGTTGGAGCCTAATCATCAGGAGCAACTTTCTTTCTTGCTAATTTCTTCTCCTCATTTTCCTGTGATTTTAGGCATTCCTTGGTTACGTTCTCAGAACCCAATTATCAACTGGGAGACCAAGGAGATTATCTTTCCAACAAGGAGCAACTCAGCGTTAACAGAAGCTGTCCCTGAGTCCACGGCTACGGAACCACATGTACAGGTATTTTCTTTCCCTCCTTCATATAAAGAGTTCTCTGACATCTGTGACAAGAAGAATGCAGATCAGCTTCCTCCACACAGGTATTATGACTGTCCCATTGAGCTGCTTCCTGGGGCAGCTATTCCTTTTGGTAACATATACCCTTTGGCGGCACCTGAGCTTCAAGCCTTAGAGTATATTGATGAAAATCTGGCCAAAGTCTTCATACGTCCTTCTTTCTCACCAGCAGGGGCACCTATCTTTTTTGTAAATAAGAAGGATGGGACCCTGAGACCCTGTGTTGACTCTCGGGAACTCAATAAGGTAACAGTACGAAACCGTTACCCTTTGCCTCTGATTCCCGAATTACTGGAAAGAGTCCACCATGCTAAGGTGTTCTCTAAACTAGATCTTCATGGGGCTTATAATTTGGTGTGTATTCGTCCAGGGGATGAGTGGAAGACAGCATTCAGATGCCGGTATGGACACTTTGAATCTCTTGTGATGCCCTTCGGGCTTTGTAACACCCCTGCAACATTTCAAAACCTTGCTAATGACATTTTCAGAGATTTGTTAGACCAGTTTGTAGTGATCTATTTGGACGATATACTAATCTTTTCTGACTCTCTACAGGAACATGAAGAACATGTCAAAACTGTTTTAAGACGTCTGAAAGAGAACCATCTGTATATTAAGCTGGAGAAATGCGAGTTCCGTCGTTCTGAGATACAGTTCTTAGGTTATATCATTTCTCCCCAGGGGCTGAACATGGAATTTGGTAAGATTCAGGCTATCCTTGACTGGCCGGTACCCAAGAACGTTAAGGAGGTCCAACGTTTTATTGGTTTTGCAAATTTCTACAGACGCTTCATTCGAAATTTTTCTGATATTGTCCGTCCCATTACTTCCTTGACAAAGAAGGAAAAGCCCTTTAAATGGTCATCACAGGTTCAAGAAGCTTTTGATCGGCTTAAGATCTGTTTCACATCAGCACCGCTGTTGATACACCCAGATCCAAAACTTTCTTTCATTGTGGAGGTGGACGCTTCTAATAATGCTTTGGGGGCTATTCTCTCCCAAAGAACTGGAGAGAAGGGTCTGCTACATCATTGTGCTTTCTTTTCCTGTAGACTAACCTCAGCAGAGAAGAATTACGATGTGGGAGACAAGGAATTGGTGGCTATTATTGCAGCTTTCAAAGAATGGAGGCATCATCTGCAAGGAGCTGCACAACAGATCATAGTGCTAACTGACCATCGCAATTTAGAGTTCCTTAGATCCGCTAGATGTCTTTCTCCTCGTCAGGCTCGTTGGAACTTATTTTTAAATCAATTTAACTTTGTTATGTCGTACCGTCCAGGTTCTCGTAATGGGAAGGCTGATGCTTTATCCCGAATCCATGCTGCGGATTCCGTACCTGGAGCCCCGTCCAAGACCATTCTATCTGATGCCAATTTCATCGGAGTTATCCACGATCAGGACTTGTGGAAGGAGTGCAGGGAGGCCTATGACGGTGATGTATTTCTGGCCAACCCACCTGTGGATATTAATCTTGTCTTTAAGGGTGGCATGTGGTTCAGAGATCGACGTATCTATGTCCCTGAGGTCGTCCGTCTGCAGATCCTCAAGTTGGTACATGACTCCAAGTTGGCTGGTCACAGGGGGGTACAGAAGACACAAGAGTTACTGAGCTGATTCTTCTGGTGGCCAACTTGCCTGAAGAATACCAAGGACTATGTTCTCTCTTGCGAGGTATGTGCTCGTTACAAGACTCCTCATGTGGCACCTACGGGTCTTCTACAACCATTACCTGTTCCGTCCCGCCCTTGGGGGTCTATATCAATGGACTTTATTGTAGAGCTGCCTACATCGGGGGGCATGAATACAATCATGGTGGTAGTTGATCACCTGACTAAAGCTGCTCATTTTGTTCCGTGCACCGGCCTCCCCTCAGCTAAAGATACAGTGAACTTGGTTATACAGAATGTCTTTCGATTGCATGGGGTTCCGGATGAGATCATCTCTGACCGTGGAGTGCAGTTCACTTCAAGATTCTGGAAGGGGTTTTGCTCTGCATTCAATATTAATGTCTGTCTCTCTTCCGCTTACAATCCCCAGACAAATGGTCAGACTGAGCGTACCAACCAGAAGCTGGAACAATATCTAAGATGCTATGTCAGCCATCTCCAGGATGATCGGTTGGAGTTGCTGCCGTTAGCCGAATTTTCATATAACAATTCTCAGAGTGCTTCCACTAAATTTACACCTTTCTTTGCCAATCTGGGTTTTCATCCGTGTATTTTACCTAGGTCTCCAATTAATTCTCCGGTTCCGGCAGTGGAGGAAAGTCTGACTGCGATGAGGCAAAATCTGGAGGTTCTGAAGGAATCCCTGACCACAGCTCAAGAACGTTATAAGAGATCGGCTGATAGATTCCATAAACCTGCACCCATGTTCAAGGTAGGAGATTCCGTGTGGTTAGCAACTAAGAATCTGAAGTTAAACGTTCCTTCACAAAAACTTGGACAGAAATTCATTGGCCCTTTCAAGATCAACGGTATTGTGAGCTCTGTGGCCTGCCGGCTGAAGCTGCCTAGGACTATGAAGGTACACCCAGTTTTTCATGTATCTTTACTAAAGCCTGTATTTCCTAATACCTTCCAGGGACGTGTTGTGCCACCTCCGCAGCCTGTGGTGATTGATGGGCAAGAACAATTTGTGGTGGAGGAAATTGTTGATTCCAGGATTCGCAGGAATCGGCTCCAATATCTGATAAGATGGCAGGGATATACCCCTGAGGAAGACTCTTGGGAACCTGTGGAAAACATCAATGCCCAACAGAAGGTTTCTCGTTTTCATCAGAGATTCCCTGAGAAACCAGGTCCAGGATCGTCCTGAGGCCGCTTCTAAGGAGGGAGTAATGTCAGGACTCTGAACATTTTTTATTACCTTTTGTGCATTATTGCCCTTTTCCAAGATGGCGTCTTTGGTCTCATGTGCACTGTGTCTTCCTGCTATAAATCTCCACCCCAGCCTTCAGTCTGTGCTAGAATATTCTGCCTTGCATCCAGCTCCTGACCTGTGGTGACTCCCTAGCTATACCTCTGCTCATTTGAACCTGTGCGGTTATCCTGCTACTCTGCTCTCAGTTCCTGCTTCATACACCAGTTCCAGTAATCCTCCTTCATCTGCTGCTCGTGTTTACTTCCATCTGCATTTGCTGGACATGTAAGCTGTTGCTGCTCTGCAACAACCTGAGACTATTACCCAGGCCTCCCTGGTTGAGCTAAGATATTATTTGAACTGCCTTATAAGCATATCTGTGTTTTGGACTAAGCAAGGACTTATTCGTGTCAAGTATCCTCAAGAATAATTGTGCTTCATAGACTTTCTGCGTGATTTCATTTTCCTCTGAAGTTTCCTATAGACTGCTAAGCCGCATTTAATATTTACTCCAAGTGTTGTGGGCTTGAGTTTCTCTCTTCACCTGTTTGAATCACCGTCTGATAATATAGACTTTACCACTTATAAAACTGTGGCCTGTAGTTGTCTTGTTCCACGCAAAGAATCTCCTGAGTTATCCCCTATAATTATTACAACTGTGCACATACATTACATTACTGATCCTGAGTTACATCCTGTATTATACTCCAGATCTGCACTCACTATTCTGCTGGTGCAGTCACTGTGTACATACATTACATTACTGATGCTGAGTTACATCCTGTATTATACCCCAGAGCTGCACTCACTATTCTGCTGGTGCAGTCACTGTGTATATACATTACATTACTGATCCTGAGTTACTTCCTGTATTGTACTCCAGAGCTGTGCTCACTATTCTGCTGGTGCAGTCACTGTGTACATACATTACATTACTGATCCTGAGTTACATCATGTATTATCCCCCAGAGCTGCACTCACTATTCTGCTGATGCAGTCACTGTGTACATACATTACATTACTGATCCTGAGTTACATCCTGTATTATACCCCAGAGCTGCACTCACTGTTCTGCTGGTGCTGTCACTGTGTACATACATTACTGATCCTGAGTTACATCCTGTATTATACTCCAGAGCAGCACTCACTATTCTGCTGGTGCAGTCACTGTGTACATACATTACATTACTGATCCTGAGTTACATCCTGTATTATACTCCAGAGCTGCACTCACTATTCTGCTGGTGCAGTCACTGTGTACATACATTACATTACTGATCCTGAGTTACATCCTGTATTATACTCCAGAGCTGCTCTCACTATTCTGCTGGTGCAGTTGCGGCGCGCCCCCACACCGCCGCAGGGCCGAGGGGTACCCGGAGCCGGGCCTCTGGGTCTCAGTCCTAGGGTTGTCACGGTGGCTAGACCCGGTCCGTGGCCCTGTCCGTCAGTGGGGGACGTCCGGTGTAATAGGTGGTAGTAATGGTGCGGTGCGGTTGTGGGGTGTAAGTCGCGGTAAATAACGAGGACACCAGGTTGCAGTCTCTTTACCTCTTTACTGGAGATCTCTGAGTCCTCAGTCCGGAACACGGTTCACCAGGCTACGCAAGTCCGGCCGGTCCAATGGCACCTCCAGAGTTCTCCTCTCAGGTGGAAATCTGTGCCTTCCTTCTAGCGCTATGTGTTGTAGTCCTTCCCTGCTGTGCTTACGGAAAGTAACCCCACAACGGTTGTGTCTGTTTCTTAAGTTCCCTCACAACTCGATTTGATGTTCCTCTGTAATCCACCCCTTCCCTGTATTCAGGTTGGAATGGCACCCGTTTGTCAGGTAGGCCTGGAGTTCTTCCGGGACCCTAGAGTCGCCCCTCTCCCGCAATTGCCCCCCAAGACTTCATAGGTGATATGTGGTAGACAGCCCGCCTGAGACCGACTGTCCTGCCGCTGTTTGGAGTATGGCTTGAAGCTGTATTCTAATCCACTCCCTCGGCGTTCCGGCCACCGGTATTGCGCCTCAGCAGGGTGCTGCCTCTTTCAACAAAACCCCTGCTGGTATTCTCCTTCTGCTTGATCTCGTTTCTCACTCAGCACAATCTATCTCGCTTCTAGTCCTTTCTTGAGTCCCGCCGCTTCCAGGAGCCTGCGCGGACCCGTTACGTTCTTTCAATGCCAAGCCTCTGCCAGGATCCCACCCCTGGCAGAGACCCTACAGTCTCTCCCTTCACAACACCCCCTGCCACAGGGTGTTGCTCCGTTCAATCCCGTCAGCGTTCTCTTCTAACTTCCTGCCTGACCCCCAGTTTACCCACTATGGTGGGGAGTGGCCTAATTAATAGCACCCTTAGCTCCCCCCGGAGGCCCAGCTGTGAAACATATTGGTGTCTGTGATACCTGATTGGAGGAACTCCTTCGGTGCCATCGAACGTACCATGGCTCCCCTTAGCGGCGAAGCCACAGCACTGCAACGACCAGAACTCTGGGGCGCTGCACTGTCACTGTGTACATACATTACATTACTGATCCTGAGTTACATCCTGTATTATACTCCAGAGCTTCACTCACTATTCTGCTGGTGCAGTCACTGTGTACATACATTACATTACTGATCCTGAGTTACATCCTGTATTATACTCCAGAGCTGCACTCACTATTCTGCTGGTGCAGTCACTGTGTACATACATTACATTACTGATCCTGAGTTACATCCTGTATTATACTCCAGAGCTGCTCTCACTAGGCTTCTCAATAGCTCTCATTATGTCTAATAATTGAGGTCTCCAAAAATTATTTTTATGGGTTTTAACCGATATGATTTATAGCTTTAAAAATATGAAACATTTTTTTCCAAATACAAAACACAATGAAAATGAAAAGAAACAATGTATGAAAACCTGTCATCATGTGAATATAAAAGGCTGATTCGTGCCACCTTTCCCATTTTATGTGTCTCTCTGTGTTCTGCAGGTATCCTGGATCCTAAATTTATCCACAGCTGCTCGCTTCCATTTAGAGATTTGCATCTTTTTTACCTCTATATATAAATGTGGATTTTTTTGTTAAGACAACTTTTGGAATTGTGAATGAGGAAGAATTTACTGAGGAACAGGAGTAGTTCCTCCACAGGATTGGGAGAAAACTAATCAGGTAGACATTAGTGATGATGGAAGGATGGATAGATTGATGTATGGATGTATGGACAGTTGGATGGATGTATGATGGAAGTATGGATGAAAGTATCACCGAATAGTGCTCAAATCATATAAGACATAACCTTTAATAAAATTCAATAGATAAAAAATCTAAATAGAGACTTATATACAACTTTTTCCGGTCAACCCTTCCCACCAATATATGACTAGAATATATTCTGTATGCTGATGATCTATGAAGGATACCGTCCCCGGCATTAATTCCAAAAGGGAATATATATCTCACTTAATATCTGCCTATTTTTCTAATCTCACTTTTGATGTTGGTGTTCTGCAATTTTCCTCTCCGTCTGAAATATTGCACATACCATACAGTATATCAGAGGTTGGGTACTAATTCTACTGCATATGGTACTATGATGATTTTCTGTGCACCCTATACAGTATACTGTATAGGGTTGATTAGGGAGAGTCTACAGTAAGCGGGGGAGCCAATGCGCAGGTCTAGGGTGCCAACCTCCGCTGTTAGGAAGGGTTATCATAGTAACTTATTAGGGTAAAATATTCCCTTCTTTATTCTTTGTACCAAATAGCAGACCCATGTCATTTTATGGGGTGTTGACCGGAAAAAGTTGTATATGAGTCTCTACTCAGATTTTTTATATATTGAAATTTTATTAAAGGTTATGTCTTATATGATTTGAGCACTATTCGGTGATAGTTGATAAAGTTTTGTGCCTCTACTATTTGAAATTCGGTGAAAGGATGGATGAAAGCATGGATGGATGGAAGGATGGATATGACATGGATGGAAGGATGGATGGACATGACATGGATGGATAGATGGATGGAAAGATGGATGGAAGAATGGATGGATAGATGGATGGAAGGATGGATGGATATGACATGGATGGATAGATGGATGGAAAGATGGATGGAAGAATGGATGGATAGATGGATGGAAGGATGGATATGACATGGATGGAAGGATGGATGGATATGACATGATGGCTGAATGAATAGATGGGTGGATGGATGAATGGATGGATTGAATGATGGAAGTATGGATATTACATAGCTAGATGGATGGATGGATATGACATAGATGGATGGATATGACATGGATAGATGGATGGATGGATGGATGGATGGATGGATGGATATGACATGTATTAGGACTTGCAGAAAAGACCTGAAAGTGGACCCTCTGGGTTATAGCTCTAGAGACCCCAAGGGCGAGTGACCTGATGGAACCACCCCTATACAGGGAGTGTTAGGTGCAGGCCTAAGGGGGATGGAACCACAACTGCTGGAACCAAAGGGGTGGCTATGGGTAAATAAAGAGAGGGAAGAGACTGGGGTACCACGTCAACAAATATAGACAGAGAACCAACGGACACTTGGAAAACGGGAGGCAGATAGAGCTAGAGGAACCAGAGGCGGAGCGATGGCCCGATGCTGCAAAAGAGGAAGAGAGATTACAGGGTAAGAACAGGCAGGAAGAAACGGAACAGGTATGTTTGAGCGAACGCAGGATAGATATGACTGAGACTGAGACACTCAGAGCAGACACGGGAAAGACACAGAGCAGATCCGGCAAAGACAAAGAGGAAGAACGACTGAGACACAGGACACGTACGGATGAACCACAGAGCAGGTTCGACAGAGGCACTGGGCAGACTCGAACGGACCACAGGACAGACTAGGCTGAGGAACAAGGCAGACACGGAAGAGTAACAGCGAATAGAAGAACGGAGCCAGGAACAAAAGGGTACGCCAGCAGAGGGGCTAGCGTAAGCGCGATTGATAACCAGGCGTCTTACCTGTGCAGACGCCAAGAAGAAATACTAGATGGGCGCTGCCATGATGGGGCGGAGCCAGCAGGTCACGACCTCCCAGGAGGCTTAGCGATGGGAGAAGCGCGACAGCGCATGCGCGAAGCGCTGACGCGCCACAACCCCAGGAAGAGAGACGGAGAGCGGCGAGGAAACCCATCGGAGATGCGCCGAGGGCAGGCGACGGACAGGTGAGTATCCACGGATGGGACAACATGGATGGAAGGATGGATGGGTGGAGGGAAGAATGGATGGAAGGATGGTTGAATGGATATAACATGAATGGATGGATGGAAGGATGGATGATATGACATGATGGCTGAATGGATGGATGAATGGATGGATTGAGTGATAGAACGATGGATGGATATTACATAGCTAGATGGATGGATATGATGGATGGATGGATGGATGGATGGATATGACATGGATGAATGGATGGATAGTGAATGGAAGGAATGATGGATGGATGGATGGATGGATGGAAGGAAGGAATGATGGATCGAAGGATGGATGGATATGACAGATAGATGTATGGATAGATGGGTATGGCATAGATGAATAGATGGTTATTACATGGATGGATGGATGGAAGGATGGATGGTGAATGGAAGGATGGATGGAAGGATGGATGGTGAATGGAAGGATGGATGGAAGGATGGATGGATGGAAGGATGGATGGAAGGATGGATGGTGAATGGAAGGATGGATGGATGGTGAATGGAAGGATGGATGGATGGAAGGATGGATGGATGGTGAATGGAAGGATGGATGGAAGGATGGAAGGATGGATGGAGAATGGAAGGATGGATGGATATGACAGATAGATGGGTGGATGGATAGATGGATATGACATAGATGGATATTACATGTATGGATAGATTAATAGAAGGATGGATGGATGGATTAAAGGATGGAAGGATAGATGGATATTACATGGATGGATGAATGGAAGGATTAATGGATGGATATTACATGGATGGATGAATGGACGGATGGAAGGATAGATGGATGGATATTACATGGATGGATGAATGGAAGGATGGATGGATATTACATGGGTGGATGAATGGAAGGATGGATGGATGTGTATCGTGTGACTATACAAGGTCTCTGAAGGGCATTGCCCTCTGCAGTGACACGTCCCTATAGCCCCATGCCCCTCATTAGCGCTTATTATGGTAATTACTGAGGCTTCTTCTGTTTTTCTCTCTGCCTCCCTTTCATTGTGACATGAAAGCTTGGTGCGGCGGCGGTGTCTGGAGGGCTCTCACCGGCAGCTCTCCAATCTAAAGTGCCGGCAATGTGTTTATTTACTAATGTGTGGTGGGTAGAAGTGCCGGCCTGAAGATCTCAAGGCAGCAGGTGAGGAACCCGCTGAGATGTGGCATAATATTCTCTGCTTACGGCTACAACTCGTCACCTTGGTATCTGTCTCCATATCTAGCCATTCCAAGGGGTTCTAGGATCAGTTTTGGATTACCAGTCCATAAATTAATGTATGACCCCTGATAAGAGGACATAGAGGTGAGGGGGCTGAACGGTGAAGAATACTTACCGCATATTTCAATTTCTCTTCATACAAATTTGATACGTTCTTATATAACTACATATTGTGCATGTAATATATTTTCACAGCTGCTCGTCTCATGCAACTTCACTGGAACTGGAAAGGAAGGAATGGAGGGAGGGAGGAAGGAAAGGAATTAAGGAGGGAAAGGAAGGGAAGGAAAGAAGGAAGGAGGGAAAGCAAGGAAAGAGAGAAAGGAATGAATGGAGGGAGGAAGGAAAGGAAGAAAGGAGGGGAAGGAAAGAAGGAAGGAAGAAGGGAAAGGAAGGAAAGAAAGAGAAAGGAATGAATGGAGGGAGGAAGGAAGGAAGGAAGGAAGGAAGGAAGGAAGGAAGGAAGGAAGGCGGGGAAGGAAAGAAGGAAAGAAGGAGCGAAAGGATGGAAGGGAAGCAAGGAAGGAGGGAAAGGAAGGAGGAGGAGAAGGAAGGAAAGAAAGGAGGGCAAAGAAGGAAAGGAGAAAAAGGATAAAGGAGGGAAAGGAAGTAAGGAGGGAAAGAAAGGGAGGAAGGGAAGAGAGGAAGATGAGGGAGGAAGGGAAGGGGAAGGGAGGGAAAGAAGGAAAGAAAGAAGGGAAGGGAGGGGAAGGAAGAAGGAAATGAAAAAGGGAAGGGAAAGATGTAAGGGAACAAAGAACGGAGGGGAAGGAAGAGGGGAAGGGAAGGAGGAAGGGAGGGGGAAGGAAGAAGGGAAGGGGAAGGAAGAAGGGAATGGAAGGAAGTAGGTAAGATAAGGAAGAAGAGAAGGAAGAAGGTAAGGGAGGAAGAAGGGAAGCAAAACCATGAGACGATGGATAGATAATAGATAGATGCAGACACATATAACATAATCAACGGGCTACATAAATAAATAAGCTTTTTTTAATTCAGAATTGGTCATCTCACGCACAGATCTGTAGGTTCTACTTTTTGACACTAAAGAAGTTACTTATCATTTGCATCAATCTTCCTAAATAGAAACCTTGAATGAGAAAGATTTATTTTGTGCATGTCACTTTAAAGGGAAAAAAATTAAAAAGATGTAAAGTGAGGGCCCCAATGGACATATTAATTTATTGATGTATGAGCCCCATCACGATTATGCGGTATGCCAGCACCCCTCCCCCATTGCTACCGCCATAGACAGAAGGACTATGGAAACATATGATGTGTCGTTCTCTTCTGCTTAATTTAGAAAGTACAGTACCTGCCTTACTCTATGCCCTAAAATACTAAAACATACCCATCAAATCAGAGGTCGCCGGATCAGCCGGTAATATATGGATGGTCTTGACTTTTGAGCCAATGAAAAGTCTTTTACACATAAAAGAGAATCACTTTGCTAAATTAAAAGTGAACCTTCTCCGAGGAGTGTAGTTTAATTTCCTGAATTTGCCTGAAAGGGCCGATGTTTTATTGCCCGAGGTCCCTGGGACTAAAGGTGTATATTCCATTAGCGGAAACACAGCTCTCAAACGTCTCCTGCAAAAATAGATTTCCTTTCTACGAGACGATGAGTCCATCTTTGTTCTTTCATCAGCTCCTAGAATTCATTACAACAGAGAATATATTGTAATTCTGAAAATCAGTGAATAAGGGAATTGGTTAATGATGGTGACCGGGGTGCTGAATAGGAAGAATAAAAAAAGGAAAACTCCACCATAAAAAGGACATTTTACGGTGCTGTTGTGCAAAAATAGAAAATAAATAAAAGTTTTGTCATTGGTTTGTCTAACTTTACAAGTACTCAAAACTATCTGTATCCCCTCGACAATAGTGCATCCCCTCGCCATCTCCTGCCCGCACCAGTACCTACAGTATTGATCCACTGGAGACAGTCACTTGGGTGTGATCATGGCTGCTAAGGGCTCACCTGTTGAAGTGCCTGTTTCAGAGTTAGCTGCACGGAACAGTGGAGATGATGCAGTGGAGCTGGACTTGCTGGACAGCACGTTGAACAGTGAGGACCAGGACAGCAGAGAAGGCAGGTTGCCAGGTGGACAAATGGAGGTGGAAGCACTAGAGGCAGCTGAGCCACAAGTGCGGATTGCACAGAAACAGCAGAGATGCATAGGCAAACTGGTATTTTGTGAACAGCAGAGATTTGTAGGTGATTTGTAACTTGCTAGCAGAAGTGCAGTTATACACAGTAATAGCAGAGGTCTATGGGTAAACTGATATCTTGTGATGTTATGATTGCACAAGAAACCAGTTTGCCTATGTAGGTCTGCTATTCCGGTGTATACCTGCACTTCTGCTAGCAAGTTACAAATTCCTTACAAAATCTCTGCTGTTCTTGGGTGTAATTACACAAGAAACCAGTTTGCCTATACACCTCTGCTATTCCTGTGTATAACTTCATTGTTTGCTAGCAAGTTCCAAATTACCTATACATCTCTGATGTTCTTTTGTGTAACTGCACAGGATATCAGTTTGCCTATACACGTCTGCTATTGCTGTGTATAACTTCAGTTGTTATTGTTATTATTATTTTTTATCACCATTAATTCCATGGTGCTGTACATGAAAAAGGGGTTACATACAAAGTTAAAGATATCATTTACAGTAAACAAATTTACAATGACAGACTGGTACAGAGGGGAGAGGACCCTGTCCTTGCGGACTTATATTCTACCTGCATTTCTGCAAGCAAGTTACAAATTACCTATACATCTCTGCTGTTCTTCTGTGTAACTGCACAGGATATCAGTTTGCCTATACACATCTGCTATTCCTGCGTATAACTTCATTTCTGCTAGCAAGCTACAAATTAGCTATAAATATTTGCGATTCTCGTGTGTATTTGCACAAGATACTAGTTTGCCTATACACCTGTGCTATTCCTGGGTATATCTGCACTTCTGCTACCAAGTTACAAATTTCCTACACATCTCTGCTGTTCTTTTGTGTCATTTATTCATAGCTGCAATTCCTAGATATAAAAGCACTGTGACCATGATTATAGGACCTTGAGCACTGTCACTCCTTGGATGCAGGACTATGACCATGTTCATAAGACCTTGAGCAATGTCACTCCTTGGATGCAGGACTACGACCATGGTCATAGGACCTTGAGCACTGTCACTCCCTGGATGCAGGACTACGATTATGGTCATAGGACCTTGAGCACTGTCACTCCCTGGATGCAGGACTACGATTATGGTCATAGGACCTTGAGCACTGTCAGTCCCTGAAGCATATTTTGCAATGCAGAAGGCGATGGAGAGGAAAACGACTGCTTCTAAAAGCTTCTGACATCTTTCCAGCTCAACATCTGGAGGGACAAAGAGTAACATATGTACCCAACTCAATACAAGAGTCACATCAAGGACATCTAGCAGTAAACGGCCCACTGGGAGCCATTATTGAGGTTGCCCACCACCCATCAAGGGCTTAATGTTGGGTGACTGGGTTGCAGCATAGCCCCCCGGCATCCAGCGCTGGATGAGAGGTTGTAACCTGCATGACAAATGTGTGATCTTCACGTCTATAAATAATGCGATTTGTAAAAGTATGGAAAAGTTTCCAGCAGCTCCGGTGTAAACAGCTGGCGGAGGCCTCCAGTCATACACAGCCTGACAACTCCTCAACCTGCGCTCACTACTTAATGAGGCTTCTGCCTTATGTTGCCGGCACGCAGCGTGGTGAGACCTTTCCCTCAGGTGCTCGATGTGTTCCAGATCTTCGTGATGTTTCCTGAGACTTCTCTCATCAACAACAAGTAAAGGTAAAAGTAGAATAAGTACAAAGTATTACAGGATAGCAATTATAGATCCTCATATGGAAGACTCCCCTGACCTATAATGTGTGGAGACGGAGGTGGCCATAATCAAGACTGTGAAAACTGTCAATCACCGAGGCCCCTACTGCCCTCTGCGGGGACAGAAATAGCGCTATTATATATGACCTAAGAGAGCAAGCAAAGTGACAACTATTGTAAGCACAAAGCTCTACAAACAACACGACTCAGGTTCTAGGTCCTAACTACAATATTACCTCTATGTGCAAAAAATATAACTACTATAATATCATTGCTCCTTATATACAAGTATATAACTACTATAATACTGCCCCTATGTACAAGAATATAACTACTATAATACTACCCCTATGTACAAGAATATAACTACTATAATACTGCCCCTATGTACAAGAATATAACTACTATAATACTGCTCCTATATACAAGAATATAACTACTATAATACTGCCCCTATGTACAAGAATATAACTACTATAATACTGCTCCTATGTACAAGAATATAACTACTATAATACTGCTCCTATGTACAAGAATATAACTACTATAATACTACCCCTATGTACAAGAATATAACTACTATAATACTGCTCCTATGTACAAGAATATAACTACTATAATACTGCTCCTATGTACAAGAATATAACTACTATAATACTGCCCCCTATGTACAAGAATATAACTACTATAATACTACCCCTATGTACAAGAATATAACTACTATAATACTGCTCCTATGTACAAGAATATAACTACTATAATACTGCCCCTATGTACAAGAATATAACTACTATAATGATCTTTTTATTTAAAAACTGACCACCATATATTACAGAATATTTACACTGAAATCACAACATTGCCAAATCCCAACAGTTCCCTCCGCTTTTTCATGGTCTATGGAACATAAATGTTTATCTCTCTATAATGGATGGAGTCCATTATAAAGTTCAGCATCGGACAGCGGCCGGACATAGCTCCAGGACTCCATCCCACTGGACATCCATGGTATTACACAGAATCCCCACACCGTCATTTCTCTCCAGCCCGAAGGACCAGAATGACGGACCCAGTCTCCAGTCTCTCTTGGCTGCAGTCACATGGGCATTGCCCTTCAGATACGTATCACTGTTCACATTACTGGAGCTTATGCTCAGCCACACCCTGGTCACTTAGACTTTCTGGTCTTATTCCTCCTTCCACTGCTGTCACCTGCAGTGCCCCATCTCTTCGTGGACACGGGAGGGTCAGGATCCATCTCATCAGAGGCATTTTCTATGGTGTATGAAGGACCCTGCTCCATTTGTGCCTCTTCTTCTTTGTTTTCTCCCAGTACATTGTACCGTCCGGGACTTACCTCCAGCACTGGAAACTCAGAGGTTTTCTGCACTGCTATGACTTTTCTGATGGAATCCACAAAGGGTTTTTTCTTCTTACAGTCACATACCCGTCCACATCCACACTGGACACTGTGGACAGATTAACGGCTTCTACAGATGTACTGGGCTGCTGCTCGGGCGGTTTGGAGACAGGTTTTCTGGACACCTTAGGTCTTTCTTTAGTTACTGGTATTTTAGGCCCTACTTTAGGGGCTGAACATTGTTTAGATCTTAGTTTCATAGTCAATGATGGTAGTTTACGTCTTTCCTTAGCGGATGAATGTACTTTATATGGTTATTCAGTGGCTCGAGGCACTTTAGATGTTTCCTCAGTGGCTGGTGGTACTTTAGGCATTTCTTCAGTGGCTGGTGGTACTTTAGGCATTTCTTCAGTGGCTGGTGGTACGTTAGGCATTTCTTCAGTGGCTGGTGGTACTTTAGGCATTTCTTCAGTGGCTGTGGTCCTAGTAGTGCAGCATCCGTTAATAATATCTCACTCTTTGAAGCATGTTGACTGCTACTATGGCTTGTCACCTCACCAGTGCCGGCTTCTTGGATAAATCTGTACCTCTGGTGACTTCTTTCATAATTTCCAAGGAGGTCTGGCCATTATATTTATTATGTTCTGCGTGAGGGCAATCACGGAACGTATGCCCGGGTCCTGAGCACAGGTTACAGATGACGGGTCTTGTGCATTTGTCTTTTGTATGCCCGAACTGTCCACATAATGAGCACGTGATCCGAGAGCAGTTCATGGCGAGGTGCCTGCCCCCACATCTATGGCACAGACGTGGCTGACCGGGGTAGTAGCATATCCCCCGCTCTGAGCCCAGGTAGAAGGAGTGCGGCAGATGTCTGGTTACACCATTCTCTTGTAGAAGCTGGATTTTCACAGAATATCCTCCATTCCATATTTGCTCCTCATCATAGATCTTCTCAGGATGACTTCTCACCATGCATTGCCGGCTCAGCCAATGCTGCAGATCCGCCAGCGCCACCACCTCAGACTGGAACAGAACAGTGGCCGTTATTTCCTGCGGCTTAGACAGCTGGATACACTGAAGATGATCCCAGATCTCATCTCCTCTAGTGCCATTATAGATGTTCCAGAACATATCTAGATCACACTGGAGCTTAAAGCTGATGTCATAGATCCTGCTGGATGGGACATGGATCAGAGCATAGACCTCAGACGCCTTAAACTTCATAAACTCTTTCAGAAGAACTTTTCCAATATAGATTCTGGATGGGATCTTCTCCTCTGGTCCCGTGTACTTTATCCTGACTGCGTTCCTCCTCTGAGGTGGAGGGTTCACTAGTCTTGTGACATTGGAGAACAGTCTCCTGAACTGATGTTGGTCAGCAGAAGGGTCAGTGCTAGAGCTTTCCCCAGCCACAGGTGGATCAGTGCTGGAGCCTTCCCCAGCCGCAGGTGGGTCAGTGCTGGAGCCTTCCCCAGCCGCAGGTGGGTCAGTGCTGGAGCCTTCCCCAGCCGCAGGTGGGTCAGTGCTGGAGCTTTCCCCAGCCGCAGGTGGGTCAGTGCTGGAGCCTTCCCCAGCCGCAGGTGGGTCAGTGCCGGAGCCTTCCCCAGCCGCAGGTGGATCAGTGCCGGAGCTTTCCCCAGTCGCAGGTGGATCAGTGCTGGAGCTTTCCCCACCAACAGGTGGATCAGTGCCGGAGCTTTCCCCACCAACAGGTGGATCAGTGCCGGAGCTTTCCCCAGCCGCATGATTACTGACACCTGTTTGTGCTGCTAAAACATCCAGATGCACTACTGATTGTTGTACAATGCAGTCTCCATTCACTGACATGGAGGGTTTAGAGTCCATTACTACTGACGGCTCACAATCCATTATTACTGCAGTGTGGTCTCCATTCACTGACATGCATGACATAGACTCCATTACCACTGACTGATATACAACATTGTCTCCATTCACTGACATGGAGGGTTCGGACTCCATTATAGTGTTTGTATCTGTTGCAGGCAGACAAGCACCAGTGAGCGGGGTCTCACACACAGCACTTAGCGGGGTCTCACACACAAAGTCAGTACAGGGGGCACTTTCTTTATCACACACAAGAGCTGTGCTCACTTCATTGCTGCATACAGAGTCCACTGCAGTTAACCCCTCGTTTTCTGACACATTTTCCTCTGCAGCGATCACTGCATTGTCTGCTGCCTCAGACCTCTCACATGGTGCAGCTGATATAAGTGCTGCATTTCTTACTGGACTTCCTTGCTCCTCACCGTGCACAGTTTTATTTTTAGTGTCCTTTTTACCAATGAAGCTTTTTCTACTCGCCTTCGGGGCTCTGGATCCCCTCTTTTTCTCCATAGCCCAAGTTACCTTTCTGGGCACAGAGTTTACATCTTTAACCAGCTCTCGTCTGCAGTCATCCAGGTTCTCACTTTTCATCAATTTTAGCTTTGGATCAGTCTCATTCTTAATTTCATCTTTTAATTTGCTGATTTGCAATTTAAGCTTAAAAATACTTTGCCTTGTAACTTTAGCACTCAATCCAGCAACATAGCAAGCAGGTTTAGAAGACTCACCAGCCACCATTTCCAGCTTTCCATTACCATCAGGTCCATGCTGCAGGCCACACTCCAGCCTGGGAGCTTCCCCTGGATCATCAGCCCAGCTTCACTCCCCTCCACCTGGGTCAGAAGCCGTGCTTCCGCCCTGCTGGGAGCTCACAAACACACGTCTATCCTCTCCTATGGACAAGAATAGAACTACTATAATACTGCTCCTATGTACAAGAATATAACTACTATAATACTGCCCCTATGTACAAGAATATAACTACTATAATACTGCCCCTATGTACAAGAATATAACTACTATAATACTGCCCCTATGGACAAGAATAGAACTACTATAATACTGCTCCTATGTACAAGAATATAACTACTATAATACTACCCATATGTACAAGAATAGAACTACTATAATACTGCCCCTATGTACAAGAATATAACTACTATAATACTGCCCATATGTACAAGAATATAACTACTATAATACTGCCCCCTATGTACAAGAATATAACTACTATAATACTGCCCCTATGTACAAGAATATAACTACTATAATACTGCCTCCTATGTACAAGAATATAACTACTATAATACTGCCCCTATGTACAAGAATATAACTACTATAATACTGCTCCTATGTACAAGAATATAACTACTATAATACTGCTCCTATGTACAAGAATATAACTACTATAATACTGCCCCTATGTATAAGAATATAACTACTATAATACTGCTCCTATGTACAAGAATATAACTACTATAATACTGCCCCTATATACAAGAATATAACTACTACAATACTGCCCCTATGTACAAGACTATAACTACTATAATACTGCCCCTATGTAGAAGAATACTATATAATTGTCTAAGGGTCACTTCCGTCTGTCCTTCTGCCTGTCTGTCTGTATGTCTGTCACGGATATTCATTGGTCGCGGCCTCTGTCTGTTATGGAAATCCAAGTCGCTGATTCATCGCGGCAAAACAGCCACCACCAATCATCGACGGGCACAGTCCGGCGGCAAAATGGCCTCTCCTTCCTCCCCGCAGTCAGTGCCCGCTCCATAATCCCCTCCAGTCAGCCCTCACACAGGGTTAATGGCAGCATTAACGGACCGCGTTATGCCGCGGTGTAACGCACTCCGTTAACGCAGCTATTAACCCTGTGTGACCAACTTTTTACTATTGATGCTGCCTATGCAGCATCAATAGTAAAAAGATCTAATGTTACAAATAATAATAATAATAATAATAATAAAAAAGGTTATTCTCACCTTCAGACGTTGCGTGCTGTCCTCGGCAGTGCAAGCGGCAGGTTCCGGTGCCAAGGATGCTATGCGAAAAGGACCTGCCATGACGTCACTGTCATGTGACAGCGACGTCATTACAGGTCCTGCGCTCATACCAACCATGGGACCAGAAGCTGCCGCGTGCACCGCACACAGGCGCCAGGACTTTAAGGGGCCTTTGGAAGGTGAGTATATGTTTATTTTTTATTTTTTTTTAGTCTTTTTTTTAACCACGCATATAGTGCCCATATTGCTATGTACTACGTGGGCTGTGTTACATACTGCGTGGGCTCTGTTATATACTACATCTCTGTGCTATATACTATGTAGCTGGGCAATATGCAACGTGACTGTGCAATATACTACGTGCTCTGTGTTATATACTACGTAGCTGTGCAATATACTATGTGGCTGTGTCGGTTCTGTTATATACTACGTCAACTGTGCAATATACTACGTGGCTCTGTTATATACTACGTCGACTGTGCAATATACTACGTGGCTCTACAATATACTATGTGGCTATGTTATATACTATGTGGCTCTGCTATATACTATGTCGCTGACCAATATACTACATAGCTGTGCAATACACTACGTAGCTGTGCAATACACTACGTGACTGTGTTATATACTACGTGCCTGTGCAATATACTATGTGGCTCTACAATATACTACGTGGCTATGTTATATACTACGTGGCTCTGCTATATACTACGTGGCTGACCAATATACTACATACCTGTGCAAAACACTACGTGTCTGTGTTATATACTACATAACTCTGCTATATACTATGTACGCTGTGTTACATACTACGTAGCTCTGTTATATACTACGTAGCTATGTTATATACTACGTCGGTTGTGTTATATACTACTTCACTGTGCAATATAGTACATAGCCTGTGCTATATAGTACCTACATATTCTAGAATACCCGATACGTTAGAATCGGGCCACCATCTAGTAACTACTATAATACTGCTACTATGTACTACAATATAACTGCTATAATACTGCCTGCATAGATAGATACGTTTTGCAGTAAATATAATATCCCGTGTTTTCTTCTTGTTTTGCAGGCGCCCATCGTCCATTTGGTGGAGACCTTTCATCCTACACTAGAGCTTGCAGTAGTCGCCGACCACCAGTAAGATCCCGCTTGTATCTGTATGTGTCGTGTTCTCGTCAGAGATTCTTACATTTGTCTTATTGTAATAAACCTTGCAGCCATTTAAAGATTTGGAGGTTTCAAACCAAACTCTTGTCTTCGCGGCTGCGGGAGATGAGACACAGGGGGCAGCAGCAGATGTTCCCTATAACTCCGCACACATATTAATCTGCTCATCTCTCAAGGAAAAAAAAAAACACGAAGAGCGAGCGCACGGTGGATTAATTTCCTAAATCCTGAATGCTTAGTTCGGGAAATGTCTACTCATCCTCGGCAAGGTCGACGTCACCCTCCCTTGACTTCAGATCTGGAGCTCTCTGGATGGATTTACAACAAGGCGCTGGAGTCTTTATAGATTTATTCGGTTATGACTAATGTCACAATCTACGGTATATCACCTTTTCCATTGGGCGTGTATATTTTTGTAAAAAAAAAAAATCTCCAATGCAAAGGTTTACACACCTCTTTTAAAAAACATACTCGCAAAACTCTTCAAAAGAAAAAAACTATAAGAAAAACTTTATAGTTTTAATATTGCTAAAAAAGTCCCAATCATGGCACTAGGTTGCAAGTCCCATTCACTTCAATGGAGCTTAGCTGCAATACCAGAGACAACCACTATACCGAAGTGGCGCTGTTTAACAAATCAACAATGTATCATTATATATATATATATATATATATATATATATATATATATATATATATATATATATATATATATATATATATATATATATATATATATATATGTATATATATCTGTAACTATATGAGAGTGCAATAAAACATGATCCAATGTAACCGCTTGACAAAATGATGCTATTTTAGGAAAGATCTTTTTTCATCCTCCTTTAATTAATCTGTAGGCATGCAGCAGCGCTTGCCATATATAGTCACCTATAAGGGGCTGTGTCTTTTGGGGTACCGGAGAGAGATAAATTGGCTTCTTTATATAATCTTATGTTTTTTTTCTTCTATGCATCTTCTAATTCCTTTTTTTACAATTGTACCCGGATTGTAGCAGCATTTATCTTGCCGCCTACATTAAGAAAACTGATTATACCACAGCGCCTCCTAGTGGCTGTGAGTGGAATAAACCTTGGAATGATGCAGGAGAACATTCATAAGTGATACAATTAAAATATTTATCGGGAGAGAAGGATGTTCTTTGTGCACATTTTGCTGCTTAGTTTGCTCAGCCAACGAGGAAATAAAATCAAGAGTGTTGCTTAGCAATCGAATATCCCTGTAATTGTGCGGCGCTGTCAACACGCCGCGGATGTAGTTAACGATGCCTGACCCCGGCTGCAGCAATAATGGCCCTAAAGGATCCGCGCAGTGTTACAACTATTTGTTGTTTGGATTTAACAACTTCCTCAATATTATCTTGTTTGTAAATAGTTGACCGTTTTGTGTATACAGCTCCACTGCAGAACTACAGCACAAGGACAAAAGTATTGGGACACATCCGCGTGACATTTACATCCATAGACATTAATATGGAGTCTGCTCATCTTCAGATGTAACAGCTTCGGCTCTTCTGGGAAGGTTTTATGGAGCCTGATATTGTACAAGACTATATCATTATTCCTCCTCCACCAAAATGTACAGATAGGGGGGCAATGTTCTCCTGGAGTCACCACAACCAGACGCCAGAAGTGCCATCGTCACTGCCCAGGAAATTTCTCCTTCAGAATCCAGTGGTGGCGGCTTTACACCACTCCATCCGGCGCTCTGCATTGTGCTTGGTGATGTACGGCTGCGTGCAAGGGTCAAAGGACTGAATCCACCAATGGATTGGATCTAAGATCAGGGAAGCTCTGACTCCCAGCTCCCCGACTAATCAGCTGATCGAAGGTCTCTATTGTCCATCAGCAACAGTGCCGCATGTCTAATAGTGGCCATTCTCGGGATTGCAGCTTAGCCCCAATGGAAGAAAGCAACAGAGAGCTGCAGTACCAGGCACAGCCTCTGCCAAATGTATGGCGCTGTTTATAGTGAACAATAGAGGCTGCAGATCCTTCAATCAATTAATCATGGAGGTGCCAGGAGTCAGACCCCGACTGATCTGAAACTGATGATCTATTCTAAAGGGCATATGGTGCTTTGACAAGCACAGTGCCATATATTAGATAATGGATGTGCCTGGTTCTCCAACTCTCTACAGATTAGTCCAATTCAAGTGAATGGGACTGAGCTGCAGTACCAAAAATAACCACTAGCCAATGGTTGGCGCTGTGGCTGGTAAATAATACAGAGGCTGTAGCCCATTCCATCCAATGATTGTGAAGGGTGCCATGAATTGGACCACCACCAATCTGACCTAAGTTTTGGCATATACTAAATAGTGGACGTGTCTGCTGCTTCAGATCCCTACAGGTCAGTCCCATTCAAGAGAATGTGACAGACCTGCAATACCAAGAAGAGCCACTAGCCATTGACTGGCGCTGTGGCTGGTAAATCATAGAGAGGCTGCAGCCCCTTCAATCTGCCATGCAGGCCCTATTGTAAAGAGGATGAGTCTGGTACTGTCGCTCTCTACAGTTCAGTCCTACTTGTATGTAGGGAGCTGTGTCTAGTAAACAATACAGAGGCTGGGGTGGGGGCAAGAGTCAGACCGCCAGCGATCTGAAATTGATGACCCATTCTAAGACCAGCTGCCTGCCTGAGATTTGCAGCGCCAATCTTGGCCCCTGGTGTACAGTCGATTTGCGGTTTTCCACCTCTGGGGAGGATAGTTTTTGAACACCATTTTTCTCCAAATTGAGAAACTGTAAAGATAATATTTCTAGACTTTTGTGAAAAGTCATGGACAAAAAGTGAATAACAGAAGCGCAATTATTTATTCAGCCGCCATCGACGGGGAGAATTTCCATTTCTCGTGTATTGAAGAGACGGATGTCGGCACATTTTATGGCCCGTGGACCGTAGATCATGGCTGGTGCCGGATCCGGTTGGCAGCAATTGCTAATAATTTCATTCCGACTTGATACAATGTGACATCGGTGGACAATGCGTCACGCAGAGGTAGGACTACAAGTCTCAGCATCCTGAGCTGCCTAGGATATGTAATTCTGAATCAGACATATTTGTGCCGGTGCCTATTAGCTGTGAGTCTGTTCTGTGCAAGCGAAAGGACATGAAGTCCGGAGCAAGAATTAGGTGTTCAGTGAATTTGAGCAAACAGCAAAAATTGAATTAAGCGAATATTTGTCTGGTTTTACACAGTCTTCTTTCCACTTAATGCATCGTCTGTCCGGCTGATGCTTTTCCTAATGGGCAGGAGGGCAAAAAACACGAAGTCTGTTAAGTCATATAATATAATGCCAGCATGTCACTGGTTGTATACAGACCTCACTGCCCAGTCCCCGTATACCACAACATCACCAGCCCCATAGGAACTAAATTAAAGGGGATGTGCTATTGGACAACATGGGGTGGGGGGTCTTCACATTGGACCCCTGACTATTATCTATGCTGGAAAAAAAATGGCCAAAATCAATCACAGCTTGCTCAATGTAAATGGTCTGACTTCTACGTAGCACCATATAATACTGCTACTATGGGGAAATGTGCAGGTTTAGCAGATATCAGCTGAGGGTTCATAAAGGGGGTTGTCACCCCATTATATTTGCTGCAGTTGTAGCCAATGAGAACACAGAGAGAACATATAATGCATAAATAATGCCGCCATTCTCTGCCCAAATAATACTATCATGCCTGGATAATACCTTCAAACCGTATACTAATAATAATACCGTATAGTGCTGATGGAAACTCGTGCTTGGATGCAACAGCGCAGACAATGAGGAGACAGTGGTACTTAAACAATACTATGTATGTGGCTAATACCGAAGGAAAATCTATAGAAGCGAATGTATAAAAGTACAGATACATTAGATATAACTAACAATAACAAGATCTGTACAGTATGTTATAATAGTATCAGTGCCCAGTGATGAGACGATGGCTCTTTAGCGGTTCACTTATGTCCACACTATCCTGATAATCTAGTAGTTGAGTGACGGTGGATCGTAATATGTATGCTTCAGCTTCGCAGGTGGCACTCTCACTACAAGGCCTGTCACTGTCGTTTTCCCTTTAACTGTTTTCGCTTTAGTCTTACTGTCGCTAACAGGAGCCACCGGTACTTCCCTCTTGGTGTCGGGTTCCAGTGATGGGAGTCCTGTGATGCAGACTACGCTCATCCCCATGGCTGTATCGGTGCCCGAGTACGGCCTCGTACCATACTCTGTACCATATGTCTGCTCTGGAAGTAACAGCCTGGACTCCTTGTAAGGAAGACAGGTGCTCCTCTTCCCTGTGGGTAGAATCGGGCCTCTGTTGCTTGACCGGCAAAGTCTGGGGTTTGGGGCTTTAGTGGCGAAGAACAGGGCTTCGGGGATTGAGCTAAGAAGTCTGGGCTTCAGGGTTTGACTGGCAAAGTCTGGGCTTCGGGGCTTGACTGGCAAAGTCTGGGCTTGACTGGCAAAGTCTTAGCTTCAGGACTTGACTGATAAAGTCTGGGCTTTGGGACTTGACTGGCAAATTCTGGGCTTCGAGGCTTGACCGGTGAAGTCTGGCTTTCACAGCTTGACCGGTCAAGTCTGGGTTTCGCAGCTTGACTGGCAAAGTCTAGGCTTCCGGGCTTAACTAGCAAAGTCTGGGTTTTGGGGCATGAATGACGAAGTCTGGGCTTTGGGGCTTGACCGGCCAAGTCTGTGCTTTGGGGCTTGATCGGTCAAGTCTGGGTTTCGGGGCTTGACTGGCAAACTCTGAGCTTCGGGGGTTGACTGGCAAAGTCTGGGCTTCATGACTTGACTGGCAAAGTCTGGGCTTCGAGGCTTCACCTGTCAAGTCTGGCTTTCACAGTTTGACTGGTCAAGTCTGAGTTTTGCAACTTGACTGGCAAAGTCTGGGCTTCGGGGCTTGACTAGCAAAGTCTGGGCTCCGTGTCATGATTGACAAAGTCTGAGCTTTAGGGCTTGACTGGTCAAGTCTGAGCTTTGGGGCTTGACCGGTCAAATCTGAGCTTTGGGGCTTGAATGGCAAAGTCTGGGCTTCGAGACTTCACCGGTCAAGTCTGGCTTTTGCAGTTTGACCAGTCAAGTCTGGGTTTTGCAGCTTGACTGGCAAAGTCTGGGCTTTGGGGCTTGATTGGCAAAGACTGAGCTTTGGGGCTTAACTGACAAAGTCTGGGTTTCGGGTGTAACAACCCTGCCGGCATCACTGCATGGCCTTCCGTTCCCCACCTGCCTGTCACATCAACTCACTCACCCAGTGCCATGCTGTGAGATCTGTCTGCTGCCAGCTCCATGCCATGTGCTTCATGGCAGCTTGCTCTGTGTACACTTCCTGGCTGTGTGCATAGGGGGGCGGCGCCAGCCACTCTGGATTCTTATTGAGACTGTGTGCACCTCCCTGGGGTGTTCCTGGCCAATAGTCTTGAGGCCTCTGATGCTTAAGGCATCCTCACCCATTGGAGGATGCCTGAGCAAACTATTCCCCTCAGTTAGCATTTGCTACTGAGCTGCCAGGTCGTGTCTGTTTCCTGTCTCAGAGGGCTGCAATACTGCAGGCCTTCATCTGTGCTCTGTTTGTGTATCCGTGTCCGTTCCTGTCTGAACTCTGGTCTATGTCCATTCCTGTTCCTTCTTTGTCATTTGTCATTTCCCACTCTGCTGTGTGTACCTCTGCCTTATCTTTCTGCTCTGCTTGCCACTATCTGTGGCTCTGCATCTCTCTGCTCTGTTCTGCCACAACCTGTGGTTCTGTGCCTCTCAGCTTCCCTCGCCACAACCTGTGGTTCTGCACTCTCTGGCTCTTGGCGTTAACTCCTGCGGTTCTGGCTCTTGGCTCCGCCTCCAGCGTCTCCGCTCTTGGCTCCGCCTCCAGCATCTCCGCTCTTGGCTCCACCTCCTGTGGCTCCATCCTTGGCTCTGCCTTCTCCTTCTCTACTCTTTGCTCTGCCTTCTCCTTCTCTACTCTTTGCTCTGCCTTCTCCTTCTCTGCTGATAGCTCTGCCTTCTCCTTCTCTACTCTTGGCTCCACCTCCTGCTCTTACTCCGCCTCCTGTGATTCTGCTTTGCTTCCACTCTTGCTCTACCTTTATTCTGCACTTGCCGTACTGGTCTCTACCTGTTTCTTTATGTTCTCCAGTCTGAACAGGTTCTTACCTGTTTTCATACATCCATCTGAATACCAGTTCCTACCAGAGTATCAGCCTTGTCTGCTAGTGCCAGCCGTGCCCGCCTGTCTGCCTGAGTGCCAGCCGCGCCCGTCTGCCTGCCTGTATCTCCGTCAAGCCAGCCTGCCCGTCAGGGCCTCTGCCATACCCGTCCGTCTGCCAGTGTCACAGCCGTGCCTGCCTGCCTGTGTCTTGTCCCCGGTGGGATCAGCATCCACAGTCCGACTCCACCCTGGAGTGGTACCTGGTAGCTTCCTATTGCACAAGTCTGACCTCACCATCAGAGGCTCCAGCGAACACCTAGGAAGCTACTTAGTTACGCCCCTTCCAGGGAAGTTCGGTCTGTGGTCCAGTGGGGCCACACCCCCAGGCGCCCGCGCCAACCAGTCTCGGCACGAGCGTTACATCGGGGCTTGACTGGCAAAGTCTTGGATTCAGGGCTTGATTGGCAAAGTCTGGGCTTCGGGGCATGACTGACAAAGTCTGGGTTTTGCAGCTTGACTGGCAAAGTCTGGTTTTCGCGGATTGACTGGCAAAGTCTTGGATTCGGGGCTTGACTGGCAAACTCTGGTCTTGGCAAACAAAGTCTGGGCTTTGGGACTTGACGGCAAAGTCAAATAATACAGTCATACTGTATCCAAATAATGTTACCATATACTGGCCACATATCCTGCCATATAGACCAGTTGGTAGAATCTTATGAGAGCACAAAGAGAGCATACGCCATCATATAATACTGCCATTTAGTATCCAAATATAATCACAATACAATGCCTAAATCATACCATGATACTGAATCCAAACACTGCCATTTACAGTATTTGGGAGAATCTAATAAGAAAGAAAGAGAACATACAACACCATCATACATTACCTAAACAATATTGCCATTCAGTGCTTAAATATAACCACCATACAATGCCTAAACAATACCGTCATACCGTATCCAAAAAATAATACCATGTGATGCACAAATACTCTGCCGCTCTTAAAAAGCGGTAGAAGCCCATGGGAATTGAGAATGAAAAAACCATACTTACTGTATATACAATGTCTAAAATACTATTCATTGTGTAATATACTGCCATTCAGTGGCAAAATAATACCCTAAATAATACCGTCATACTGTATCCAAACAATGTCACCATACAGAGCCCAAATACTCTGCAGTTGGTGGAAAGTTAAAAAAAAAACACAGGTAATAACCCCAGTAATCGCATGCGATGCCTAAACAATACCATCCAGTACCAAAATAATACCACCATACAAAGCCTAAACAGTAAGCAGGCTCCTTGCATCTTCTCGCCCGACCACTTGCACCAGCGACCCCATTCCGTCGCATCTCCTCCAGTCCCTTTCCCCGGCTGTCACCTCTCACCTAACAAAAATATTCAACCTTTCCCTCACTTCCGGTATTTTTCCCTCCTCATTTAAGCATGCCATCATACATCCACTACTTAAAAAGCCCTCCCTCGATCAAAATTGTGCCGCTAATTATAGACCTGTCTCTAATCTTCCCTTCATCTCTAAACTCCTGGAACGCCTGGTCCACTCCCGTCTTACCCGCTATCTCTCAGATAATTCTCTTCTCGACCCTCTTCAATCTGGTTTCCGCTCTTTACACTCTACTGAAACTGCCCTCACTAAAGTCTCTAATGACCTACTAACAGCTAAATCTAATGGTCACTATTCCATGCTAATTCTCTTGGATCTCTCCGCAGCATTCGACACTGTGGATCATCAGCTCCTCCTCACTATGCTCCGCTCCATCGGCCTCAAGGACACCGTTCTCTCTTGGTTCTCCTCCTATCTCTCTGGCCGATCCTTCACTGTTTGTTTTGCTGGTTCCTCCTCCTCTCACCTTCCCCTTACTGTTGGGGTTCCTCAAGGATCAGTCCTAGGCCCCCTCCTCTTCTCTTTGTATACTGCCCCTATTGGACAAACAATCAGTAGATTTGGTTTCCAGTACCATCTCTATGCTGACGACACCCAATTATATACCTCTTCTCCTGTTATCACGCCGACCTTTTTAGAAAACACCAGTGATTGTCTTACCGCTGTCTCTAACATCATGTCCTCCCTCTATCTGAAACTGAACCTGTCAAAAACTGAACTCCTCGTGTTCTCTCCCTCTACAAACCTACCTTTGCCCGACATTGCCATCTCTGTGTGCGGTTCCACCATTACTCCAAAGCAACATGCCCGCTGCCTTGGAGTCATCCTTGATTCCGAGCTTTCATTCACCCCCCACATCCGATCACTGGCTCGCTCTTCTTATCTGCATCTCAAAAACATTTCCAGAATTCGCCCTTTTCTTACTTTCGACTCTGCAAAAACTCTTACTGTCTCACTTATTCATTCTCGTCTGGACTATTGTAACTCTCTACTAATTGGCCTACCTTTTACCAGACTCTCCCCGCTCCAATCTGTCCTGAATGCTGCTGCCAGGATCATATTCCTCGCCAACCGTTACACCGATGCCTCTACCTTGTGCCAGTCATTACACTGGCTACCCATCCAATCCAGAATCCAGTACAAAACTACTACCCTCATCCACAAAGCACTCCATGGCTCAGCACCACCCTACATCTCCTCTCTGGTCTCAGTCTACCAACCTACCCGTGCCCTCCGCTCCGCTAATGACCTCAGGTTAGCATCCTCAATAATCAGAACCTCCCACTCCCGTCTCCAAGACTTTACACGTGCGGCGCCGATTCTTTGGAATGCACTACCTAGGTTAATACAATTAATCCCCAATCCCCACAGTTTTAAGCGTGCACTAAAAACTCATTTGTTCAGATTGGCCTACCGCCTCAACGCATTAACCTAATTATCCCTGTGTGGCCTATTAATAAAAAACAACAACATAATCACGTTCCTCCATCATGTTCTCATACACTTTATGCAGTTAATAGCCTCTGTGTCTGTACTGTTACATACTTAGGCAGTTAACTGGTTCATGCAGCTTTACATGAACACCCGAGCCTTACACTATGGCTGGTCCAAATAACTAAAGCAATTGTTACCATCCACCTCTTGTGTCTCCCCTTTTCCTCATAGATTGTAAGCTTGCGAGCAGGGCCCTCATTCCTCCTGGTATCTGTTTTGAACTGTGATTTCTGTTATGCTGTAATGTCTGTTGTCTGTATAAGTCCCCTCTATAAGTTGTAAAGCGCTGCGGAATATGTTGGCGCTATATAAATAAAATTATTATTATTATTATTATTATAAACAATACCTTTACAATATGTGCAAATATTGCATTTTTTACACTGCAAATATTGCATTTTTTACACTACTGCGATTCACTACTTAGTAATTTTCATAGTGGTGCATATAACACTGCCATACAAAGACTAAATAGTAAAAAGTTTAATTTTAACATCCCTGGTGGTCTGGGGCAATAAAGGGGTCAATTTCTCACTCTCAGGTTTCTCCTTGGTGGACGGGTCTACTGCCCTTTTAACAGTCCCTAAAAAGTCCCTGTTTGTGGTTACAGTCCGATGTGGTGGGGGGCGTCCTACAGGCGTTTAACCTGCTGAACGATTTCCAGTCTTTTTTCTCACAAACCCTTTAAGATGGCTTGACACTTTTTTTATATTCCGCACATAAAACTGCAAGCAGCACATAGCACGAGGCTCTGACACAAAATTACACGGGGTCTCGCCTCTGGCGCTAAGAAGAATCACTCGGGAACCTTGGAAATCAATTCACACAAAACTAAAGCAGGATCTGACTCAGCAAGCCGAAATCCCCAAACATTATTATTCCTATCAAGTGCAGTATTCTAACCCTCGGCTCGGCCGTGCCGTTAGCACATGATATATTGTCCCTCTGCCGGAGGGTAAAACGAAAAAGAAGAAAAACAAGATTTGCATCCTTGTAGGGAGCAGACACAGCCTATGACCCTATGATGGAACTAAAGGGTCCACAGGGGAGATCTGTGCCCGTCTCTACCTATTGATGTCAAGCATTATGTAGGGTTCAGATGGAACATGATGCCAAGGCGGCACAGCATATTCTCTGGCTAATGGGGCATCAACATTGACCATGGAGACCAGAAATGGAGGGCAGTAGTGATGGTCTACAATATCCTCAGCATGGGATGCCACCAAGGTGTCTACCATGATGTTCTTCAGAATGCCAACCGCATATGCCACCACGTCACATGCCACAAGAGTGCCGACCACCACCGCTACTATATTTTGCTTTGGAGGACACAAAAATATATATCAACCACAGATGCCCCCATATAAGGCTTCAGATGAAACTAGAATACCAGTTATAGATACCCCATAAAATGCTTCAGATGCCACAAGAGAGCCAGCAACAGATGCCCCATAAGATGCTTCAGATGACACGAGTGCCAGCCATGGATCCCCCCTCCACACAATGCTGCAAATGCCACCAGCATGCCGGCCATGGATGCCCCTATAATATACTAAAGATGCCACCAGCATTCCAGCCATGTATGCCCCCATAATATGAAACAGATGCCACCAGCATTCTAGCCATGGATGCCCTCATACAATGCTGCAGATGCCACCAGCATGCCAGCCGTGGATGCCCCCATACAATGCTACAGATAGCACCAGCTTGCCAGTCATGGATCCTCCCATACAATGCAACAGATGCCACCAGCATACCAACCATGGATGCCCCCATACAATGCTACAGATGCCACCAGCATGCCAGCCATGGATGCCCACATACAGTGCTACAGATGCCACCAGCATGCCAGCCATGGATGCCCCCATATAATGCTACAGATTCCACCAGCATGTCAGCCATGGATGTCCACATACAATGCTACAGATGCCACCAGCATGCCAGCCATGGATCCACCCATACAATGCTACAGATGCCATCAGCATGCCAGCCATGGATGCCCCAATACAATGCTACAGATGCCACCAGCATGCCAGCCATGGATACCCCATACAATGCTACAGATGCCACCAGCATGCCAGCCATGGATGCCCACATACAATGCTACAGATGCCACCAGCATGCCAGCCATAAATGCCCTCATGCAATGCTACAGATGCCACCAGCATACCAACCATGGATGCCCCCATACAATGCTACAGATGCCACCAGCATCCCAGCCATGAATGCCCACGTACAATGCTACAGATGCCACCAGCATGCCAGCCATGGATGCCTACATACAATGCTGCAGATGCCACCAGCATGCCAGCCATGGATCCACCCATACAATGCTACAGATGCCATCAGCATGCCAGACATGGATGCCCCCATACAATGCTACAGATGCCACCAGCATGCCAGCCGTGGATGCCCCCATACAATGCTACAGATAGCACCAGCTTGCCAGTCATGGATCCTCCCATACAATGCAACAGATGCCACCAGCATACCAACCATGGATGCCCCCATACAATGCTACAGATGCCACCAGCATGCCAGCCATGGATCCACCCATACAATGCTACAGATGCCATCAGCATGCCAGCCATGGATGCCCCAATACAATGCTACAGATGCCACCAGCATGCCAGCCATGGATACCCCATACAATGCTACAGATGCCACCAGCATGCCAGCCATGGATGCCCACATACAATGCTACAGATGCCACCAGCATGCCAGCCATAAATGCCCTCATGCAATGCTACAGATGCCACCAGCATACCAACCATGGATGCCCCCATACAATGCTACAGATGCCACCAGCATCCCAGCCATGAATGCCCACGTACAATGCTACAGATGCCACCAGCATGCCAGCCATGGATGCCTACATACAATGCTGCAGATGCCACCAGCATGCCAGCCATGGATCCACCCATACAATGCTACAGATGCCATCAGCATGCCAGACATGGATGCCCCCATACAATGCTACAGATGCCACCAGCATGCCAGCCGTGGATGCCCCCATACAATGCTACAGATAGCACCAGCTTGCCAGTCATGGATCCTCCCATACAATGCAACAGATGCCACCAGCATACCAACCATGGATGCCCCCATACAATGCTACAGATGCCACCAGCATGCCAGCCATGGATGCCCACATACAGTGCTACAGATGCCACCAGCATGCCAGCCATGGATGCCCCCATATAATGCTACAGATTCCACCAGCATGTCAGCCATGGATGTCCACATACAATGCTACAGATGCCACCAGCATGCCAGCCATGGATCCACCCATACAATGCTACAGATGCCATCAGCATGCCAGCCATGGATGCCCCAATACAATGAAACAGATGCCACCAGCATGCCAGCCATGGATACCCCATACAATGCTACAGATGCCACCAGCATGCCAGCCATGGATGCCCACATACAATGCTACAGATGCCAAAAGCATGCCAGCCATAAATGCCCTCATGCAATGCTACAGATGCCACCAGCATACCAACCATGGATGCCCCCATACAATGCTACAGATGCCACCAGCATGCCAGCCATGAATGCTCACGTACAATGCTACAGATGCCACCAGCATGCCAGCCATGGATCCACCCATACAATGCTACAGATGCCATCAGCATGCCAGACATGGATGCCCCCATACAATGCTACAGATGCCACCAGCATGCTAGCCATGGATACCCCCATACAATGCTACAGATGCCACCAGCATGCCAGCCATGGATGCTCACATACAATGCTACAGATGCCACCAGCATGTCAGCCATAAATGCCCTCATACAATGCTACAGATGCCACCAGCATACCAACCATGGATGCCCCCATACAATGCTACAAATGCCACCAGCATGCCAGCCATGGATGCCCATGTACAATGCTACAGATGCCACCAGCATGTCAGCCATGGATGCCCACATACAATGCTACAGATGCCACCAGCATGCCAGCCATAGATGCCCCCATACAATATTACAGATGCCACCATCATGCCAGCCATGGATGCCCACATACAATGCTACAGATGCCACCAGCATGTCAGCCATGGATGCCCACGTACAATGCTACAGATGCCACCAGCATGCCAGCCATGGAAGCCCTCATAATATGCTACAGATGCCACCAGCATGTCAGCCATGAATGCCCCCATACAATGCTACAGATGCCACCAGCATGCCAGCCATGGATGCCCACATACAATGCTACAGATGCCATCAGCATGCCAGCCATGGATGCCCCCATACAATGCTACAGATGCCACCAGCATGCCAGCCATGGATGCCCCCATACAATGCTACAGATGCCACCAGCATGCCAGCCATTGATCCACCATACAATGCTACAGATGCCACCAGCATGTCAGCCATGGATCCCTCCATACAATGCTACAGATGCCACCAGCATGTCAGCCATAGATACCCCCATACAATGCTACAGATGCCACCAGCATGCCAGCCATGAATGCCCACATATTAATGCTACAGATGTCACCAGCATGTCAGCCATGGATCCCCCCATACAATGCTACAGATGCCACCAGCATGTCAGCCATGGATGTCCCCATACAATGCTACAGATGCCACCAGCATGCCAGCCATGGATGCCCTCATATGCTACAGATGCCACCAGCATGCCAGCCATGGATGCCCACATACAATGCTACAGATGCCACCAGCATGCCAGCCATGGCTACCCCCATACAATGCTACAGATGCCACCAGCATGCCAGCCATGGATGTCCCCATACAATGCTACAGATGCCACCAGCATGCCAGCCATGGATGCCCTCATATGCTACAGATGCTACCAGCATGCCAGCCATGGATGCCCACATACAATGCTACAGATGCCACCAGCATGCCAGCCATGGATGCCCTCATATGCTACAGATGCCACCAGCATGTCAGCCATGGATGCCCACATACAATGCTACAGATGCCACCAGCATGTCAGCCATGGATGCCCTCATATGCTACAGATGCCACCAGCATGCCAGCCACAGATGCCCCCATAATATGCTACAGATGCCACAATAGTACCAACCACAAAAGCCCCCATAGAATTCTTCAGATGAGACAAGTGCAATCCATAGATACAGAAAGGTCCAACAGATGATTCCCAGGTTTCTAAATTCAGAGATTGCCTAATTTGGACAATGATTTTTTTGCTACAAAGTTGCCCTGAGAATTTCTCAATCGTTCTAATCTGTGGGAAAAACAGTCAACAGGTGATCAATTTGTGTAGAGCACCTCCGCAAGGGAAATAAGGAATTACACTTCATAATAAAATCAATTAACTGTCCACCTGCACATGGCCACACTGGGTCTTCCAGAAAGGGAGATACTTCTTACATTCCCTTTCTACTTTGTCTAATAGATTAGGGTCCTAGATAGCGGACCCCATGTGGAAAAGATATATGACTTTTATGGTCAGGAAAGGTTTCCATCGTCATCCACGGGGACAAAAAAGGAACTAAAAGTATCCTTGTAGTGTTCCTCTAATTTGCCGAAACCTGCCCAGAGCTGTCACATTGCTTATAAACTGTTCTCCCGATGCACCAGTATCACCGCTAATCACCTGCACAAATACCTTCCAAGCCTGGCTTCCTAATATTACCGCTCCTCCATTATTTCGCCCACTGTGTACTGAATGGAACATTAAAAAAATGGAAATGGAACATGAAAAAATGTCACCGGTATTTCTGCCTCGTAAACTCGTCTCATACGTTGGCGGTATTAATAATGCACAATGCCTGGCATTCTACTGTAACCTGAGATTTGGTGACATCTCGTGTGTTTTCCATCCTAATTATCTGTAATAAGTCGGAGCTCGGCATCAGGGCGCAGAGTAAGCAATGCACCCGGGTCCAAAAACAAAGCTCGTTTCATAGAAGTTCCATGAATTTCTTAATGAGCCGAGCGACGAGAAGCAAATCCATTAGATTGACATGGAGATTTGATTTCGTAACGACCCCATAGGAGAGGAAATGCAATAAAAATCCTTGCGTTTAGCAGCGCTTCTGTTTACCCGATGTGATCCCCTATGAGCCTGCTGAGATATTAATAATTAAAGATTTATTAGTGGTGACTGAAATTATATTTTGCTGCCCCCAAAGTTCATTCTGCTGGAGATAATTCAATTCAGGAATCCGAAATTGACAGAAAAGTCAGAGAATTGGAGGGAGCTCCAGACTTAACAGAATTAACGATAGAGTTGTTAGGTGGCCTCATCTCATCAATTGTGGAAGGATCTCTTGTGCTTTATAATGCTGAAAATCCAGTGGAGGAGCTAGTCTCTTTTATCTGGCACCCCGGAACCTTTTGGGCACCAGTTGTCATCACTTTTAACAGTATCTCAACCAATCCTGTCTTCTAGTTTCACGTATGTCTTGAGTCTACCAACACATCTGTGAAAGGGTTCATACAAGATTAGGATATTGATGACCTGGAGCCAAAAAAGTGACCATTCTCTCGTACTGCAGCTCAGATCTTGATCACTTCAATGGGAACTGAGCAGCAGTACCCAATAATGGCCACTATTCAGTGAATGGAACTGCGGTGTTCAACTGTAGCCTTCCTCCCCGTTTTCATCAGTGAACCGGTGGGAGTGCTGGATGTTGGAGTCCCAACTCTTCTAAGGATAGGTCATTAATATCTTAGTAGCTGACAACTCATTTTAGGCCAGCTTCACATGGTCATAGTGTAGCATCCATATACCCAAAGTCCTACTGAACCAAACACAGATGACCATAGGGGATATAGAAAAGTAAGTAGATCCACGGGAAATCAGATGTGACCGTACTGTAGACTTCTGAAACCCATTCAAGCAGTACACCTGAGGTCCTACTAAACCAAACTTAGATGACCACAGGGAATATAGAAAAGTAAGTATATCCACTGGAAATCAGATGTGACCGTACTGTAGACATCTGAAACCCGTCCAAGCTGTATCAGATTAAAGAATCTTACGGGAGGTCACAGTAAATTGTGAGATGATGACATAGGTTCCCCAAAAAAATGATCATCTAGATAAACTTATTTTGTAGAATTCTTGATAGAGAAGGCAAAAAAAAGTAGTTTCCAACTTGTGGTTCTTCAGTTATTTAGAAACCACAACACTCAACGATGCATCAACTGACAGCAATAGGCTAAATATATAGTCGTAATGGCCGGAAAAACGCAGGTTGTAGACCACTGCTCTACAAGGTAGTTTCTAATGGTCCTCAATTAGAAGATACATATTCATTAGCAGATCCTCTAATTACATCCTTACAGAAATTCCATAATCATGAGATGATTCTCTGCAAATATCCAAAGTCATGAAACAATCCTTGGTGAAGTTGAGAAGACCCGTAGACTTGAGAAGATCCTCAAAAAAGATCTAAAGTCATGAGACAATCCTTGGAGAAGTTGAGAAGATCTATAGACTTGAGAAGATCCTCAAAGGAGATCCAAACTCATGAGACAATCCTTGGAGAAGTTGAGAAAATCTATAGACTTGAGACGATCCTCAAAGAAGATCCAAAGTCATGAGACAATACTTGGAGAAGTTGAGAAGATCTATAGACTTGAGAAGATCCTCAAAGAAGATCCAAAGTCACAACACATTTCTTGGACATCAGTAGACTATTTATTTTGTCATAACAGCTGGAGAGCCACAGATTGTATACCACTGCCATACCAGGTAGCTCTCAATGCTCCTCAATGAGAAGATCCTCTGAAAAAATACATACTCATTAGTGGATCCTCTGATAACATCCTTGGAGAAATCCCATATTAATGAGATGATCCTCTGAGTAGATCCAAAGTCATGAGACAATCCTTGGAGAAGTTGAGAAGATCCAAAGATTTGAGAAGATTCTCAAAGAAGATCAAATGTCATGAGACAATCATTGGGTAGCAATACAATAGGACGTATTTCCATAAAATGACCCCAATGCCCAATGTGAAAATCTCTTTAAAAAATATTACAATATACAATATGAAAGTAAAAAATATATTGACAAAAAAATACATGCAACATAAAAACCTGATTTTAAAAACTGATCATTTCCTGACAAAACATTTCCATTAAATCCTTTAATTGCAGAAATGAGGGGGAAAAAAACATAAATTGATGTAAACTATGGAGCATAACATAATAAAAATGAAATATATTCTATGAGGAACAGGCAGAAAGTGTGCCAGTTCCCTACAGCTCCCCCGCAGGAGAAATGAAGCATTGCATGACATTTTTTCTAATCAATGACCTGTCTGTGTAATAAGGGATGTGTGGGACATGCTCTTTGTAGTTCCTGTCTGCTGTGGGTAATAGATGAGGGTCATGAGTGGGGTATTTCCCCAATAACTAAAATTCTCTTTAAGTGTTTTGTAATTTTTCTCCTCTTTTAGCAAGAATGAAGAACAAACCTGATATAACTTTGAGTGTAAAATAAATATTTTGTTTTATGATGATACTTTGTACATGGAGAAGAAAATATTTGGCAGGGTCTTATTCCCGCACGCAGAATGCTGCATTTTTTTTCTGCAGTGTCTTTTTACAATTTTTTCAGTAATAAGCAATAGCAGCCTGCTTTATTGCCGCCTTTTTAAATTTATGCTTCCTTTTTTTAATACATTTTTGCACACATTTGATGCAGCATTTTTAGTATCCTTTTATTTTACTTTAATCTGAGTGTTTTTAGCTAAAAGTCATATTTTTCATTGGGTTTTATTCCAAAGTTTGCACCTTCTAAAGCCTTTTTGTTGCACTGTCCATTGCTGGCTGCAGAATGAGTCAACTGAGAATCCATCAGTGAGCTAATTTGTAGTTTCCAACTCTTCGATCTGTCTTTTTCTGAGCTGATTTATGACCACATCAACGTGGAACAAAGAGCTTGTAAAAGCCAAATGCTCTAAAAGTTATAATGCAACCCTTATAATCTTCAGCAGAAAGTAGGACATGGCGGTGGAGAGAGATCCGCAGCGGTACCCGTGGGGATTCCTGATCGCCGCTCCGGTTGGGGTCATTTTCTCACTGACAGATGATATAATAAACGTGAAGATAATAATTACCACCACATGTACATGTATTTGTATATTGCTGCCTGCAGGACGGTAATAACTCTGCAATTACTGCAAATAATGGAGGCGATTGCACAGAACCGTTTACTTTGATGAGAATGTTCCCGATGCATAGATCATATTTATTCATTGATGGAAGCCAAAAGAGCGACCCCTATGGCCGCTGACAAGCTGGCACACTGTATATATTGTGCCTTCGTGTTACAAGATTTTCCCAGCACGACCGTAAAGTGATGCGGATTTATCAAAACTTTTTTTTATTTGTTTATTTTTTTTATTATTATTATTTTTCATTCCATTCTCTGTATGAATAAACAACAGGAAATTGGAAAACGCACTGTGTGATGGCCTGGCCGATGCTCATACCAAATATATAACTTTCATATCTCTGTCACTAATTGGGGTCAAGTTATGCCATACTATTAAGTTTGTACATGAACAAAAGGGGACATAGTTTCAGAAAAAGGACTGGCTTTCTGCTCACTCCTGCATTAGAGGAGGGGGGACAGAGTGCCACACTGGAGTTTCACGTTACAGCTGTATTGTCATCAGGGAGCACGAGCTGGGAGGAAAGGGGGGTCGGAAAGTCCACAGCGTGTGTCTGTGCTCAGCCTTAATGGACGTAGCAGAGCTCAGTGTGTGTGATCATAGACAATCAAATATATCATATTCCTGACAAAGTGAATTAATTAATTAATGAAGGTAGAAATTAAATAAATTTTTTTAATGAAACTCGGTGGCAAAAATTATTTTTAGCCCCCACTTAAGTGGAAAAAAAATTGACCTCTTTTAAAAAAAAGATTGCAATTTTTTATGCATTCGTTCATCTCGTTCATCTATCAGTTTATTTACACCTTCACTTATAAGTAAAAATATGTTTGATGGCTCATTAATTAATTTAACCAGTTACTAAAAGGTTAAAAGAATGTTGCAATATTTATTAAATGTATTCATCGATCTCTATAAACTGTTTAAATTAATGACTGATTTAAAGAGAAACTGTAACTGTCCATAAATATGTATTTCCTTTTATCTAGTGTGAACGCTGTTGTTCTCCTGAATCCGGCGATGGTTTTCTTTTCTTCCTGCGCCTCTCCCTTCCCGAGATATGGGCCCTTCTTCCCTGTGTAGAAATCTAGTCTTGTTAGTCAAGTGGGTGTGGTCCTCAATTAATTTCAGTGGACCACGCCTACCTGGACAACAAGACGAGTTTTATGTACAGGGAAGAAGAAGCCATATCTCGAGAACGGAGAGTCGCAGGAAGAAAAGAAAAACATAGTCGGATTCAGGAGAACAGCGGCGTTCACACCAGATTAAAAAAAACAAAACATTTTTATTGAAAGTGACAGGTTGTCTTTAACTAGTTATTCCTTTCAAAGCATAAATGCCCTAATTAATTAATGCTAGGATGCGTGAATGAAGGAAATTTGTGAATACGTTAATTCATTAATTAACCAATAGATGAAGGAATTTTATTACTATTCCACTAGGACCAGACAGAAAGAAGTGCCGCCTTTAAAATGAGATTGCAGCGCCCCAGAGTCCTGGTCGTTGCAGTACTGTGGCTCCGCTACTATGGGGAGCCATGGTGCGTCCGATGGCACTGAAGGAGTTCATCTGATCAGGTATCACAGACACCAATAGATTTCACAGCTGGGCCTCCGGGGGGAGCTAAGGGTTCTATTCATTAGGCCACTCCCCACCATAGTGGGTAAACTGGGGGTCAGGCAGGAAGTTAGAGGAGAAAGCTGACTGGATTGGACGAAGCAACACCTAGTGGCAGAGGGTGTTGTGGAGGAAGAGACAGTAGGGTCTCTGTCAGGGGTGGGATCCTGACAGAGGCTTGGCATTGAAAAGAACGTAACGGGTCCGCGCCAGCTCCGGGAAGCGGCGGGACCCAAGAAAGGACTAGAAGCGAGATAGATTGTGCTGAGTGAGAAACGAGATCAAGCAATAGGAGAATACCAGTAGGGGTCGTGCTGTAAGACCGGAGCAACATCCTACTGAGGCGCACTACCGGCGGCCGGAACGCCGAGGGAGTATTTCATTAGACAGCTTCAAGCAATACTCTAAACAGCGGCAGGACAGTCAGTCTCAGGCGGGCTGTCTCACCTAAATCACCTATGAAGTCTTGGGAGGCAATTGCGGGAGAGGGGCGTCTCTAGGGTCCCGGAAGAACTCCAGGCCTACCCGACAAACGGGTGCCGTTCTAACTGTAACATCAGGAAGGGACGGAAGATTAGCAGAAGATCAGTTAATCGAGTTGTGAGGGAACACGAGAAACAGACACAACGGTTGTGGGGTACTTTCCGTAAGCATAGCAGGGAAGGACTACAACACATAGCGCTAAGAAGGAAGGCACCGATTTCCACTTGTGAAGTGAACTCTGGAGGTGCCATTGGACCAGCCGGACTTGCGCAGCCTGGTGAACCGTATTCTGGACTGAGGACTCAGAGATCTCCAGTAAAGAGGTAAAGAGACTGCAACCTGGTGTCCTCGTTATTTACCGCGACCTGCACCCCACAACTGCACCACCAACATCCACACCTATCATTCACTGTGCGCCCCTCGGCAGGGTCACGGGCCGGGGCCTAGCCGCCGTGACAACCCCAGAAGCAGAGACTCAGAGGCCCGGTACCGGGTACCCCTCGGCCCTGCGGCAGTGGGGGCGCTACAACTTGGCGTCACGAACAGGATCTACTTAAGCCTGAAGAATCGGGTCATGTGTGCCTTGGAACTGTAATTTGTTGTGCTTGGACTGTACTTTATTGAGAGACTGTGTACTGCCATTGACCAAGAGAAGTTCCCGCCAAAAGCCGCCGCCATTGCTACGCCAGAGAAGAAGGAGGGCGTGCCATGGGAGGAGACTATCAGAGTGGCGCGAGAAATGGCTACCGCCCCCTGTGTTTCTGGCTGCAAAGCGATGACCTGCCTCGGAGTACAAGACCACCCCCTGATTTGCAACGGCGGGAAGCAGGAGATGGAGAAGCCCGGCCCAGGAGAAATGGCGGAGTCAGGTGCATGCACTGCCACCGACTATCAGGCAGCGATGACGAGCAGCAAGTACCTGAACGAGGAAGAAGCGATTCCGGCTTGCCCTCCTTCACCAGAGGCGGACCTATGTCCACTGCAGCGGAAAGATCCGAATTCTTTGGAACCGGCCGCGGAGCTGAGCTTACCCATCCCGTCCTCGGAGCCAGCGGAGGAGGAACCATGGTGGGCGGAGCCGCACCCGGGGACCCCATTGGAGGAGCCGCGGTCCGGGCTGCGGCCGACTCCAGCGTTCTCGTCAATGGACCGGATCGACATCGGTGGAACCACATCAGGCGCAGGTATGGGAGACGCCCCTGCTCCCCTGCTCGATCCCGCTCCCGCGACCGGTCCTCACCCCAGTAAAAGCCGCCTACTATCGGCAGAGCTAGTGGTGTTACCCCCCGATGCAATGGGGAAGCTGGTGCCACCGCTGCCGACTAGGATGGGGGAACCCGTAGACGTAGGCCCAGATGGGGTGACCCTCCAGTGGGACACCCCCTGGGTTGGGCCAGATGGGGTTCGGGAAGAAGGATTCACCCTTGCTGTGCTTACCTGGGAGCAATACAAACAATGCCTGATCCTACATTGGAAAAGGCAGAAAGAGGCAGAGCTGACTGCCCCTCCGAGGGTACGACAACCACCGCCTGCATGTGATGACCGGGACATGGTGAGGCGGGGCACTGTATTGGCCTTCCACCCGAAGAGAGGATGGGGCTCCATACAGGAACCGGGACTGCCAACCGACGTCTTCGTTGCCAGTTGCAACGTGAGGGCCCCCTGCTGTGGCCGAAGGGGTGATCCGCTACAAAGGGGAGATCCGGTGACTTACACCCGTCATCGGAATGCATACGGGTGGTATGCCCGGGACGTGCGCTGTTGTGAGCTTGGGGGAGCGTCGTCTGGTACTTCCACCATGATGGAACCAGACGTAACGGATCTTACCAACATTGCCGCCGTACGTCTCATTGCAGCGACTGAGCTGGCGGCTAGAGTCCGCCTTCGGGTCCAGACATCGGGTGGTCTGACTGCACCAGGGAAATCCATTGGTGATACTGGTGCGGCATCAGCTGCTGACCTAGGATCACAGTCTGCACAGTCGGAAGGTACCCACTTTCGGCTGATGTCTTGTGATTTACTATGAAGATAAACCTCGATACCATGAGTATGTATATAGTTACTATTTCCTGCTGCTAAACCCGCTCAGGGTAAACTCGTAAAGGGATCCCTTTGTTGACCCGGGATCCCTATTGTTTTGTTTTCTTGTTTGTTTTCCAAGTTTTTGCACAAAGTTTACAGAACTGCTGAAATCATGAACAGTGCATGATCCGAACTTTTTGTATATAGTTTGCACCTTATTAAAGGCGCTCCCTACTGGTTTTACTTAAAGAAAGACTCTTTGCAAAGATACCGCACTGGAACCTTTGCTGAGTATGGACTGGTAGCTTGAGAAGACGCGCTACCTCACAGAGACTTGGTCCCCTCTTAAAGGGGATGTTCATTTGTCGCGTTTCGATAGTAATATTGCTTAAGACAAGTAGCAATAATGTTGATGAGAGAAAAGTGATGATAATGTTTGTACGAGAAAGTTATATGTGTTTAATTAGTTAAATGTGAAGAAATACTGATGATGTGCTCTGAGAATTAAAAGGTGAAAGATAGAAGAAGGATGCAGTGGGCCCGTAGAGATAGATGTGGTGTCCAGCATGCAAGAAAGGAAGAAAGATAATGAGAAGGCTTAATGTTCGATAGAAAATGTTTAGATAATGTTGATGGATAGTTAGGATAGAAGGTAAACCCTGAGTCCTCATAGGAGTCATGTAGAGATGACTTAGTGCTCTTAAACTGAAAGTAATGTTATGTTCTATACTGTGTATAGTAGTTGAAAAGGCAGTAGGCCCTGGCTGAACGGGGCGGTCCTGTAACAGAAAGGAGAGGCAGTAGGTCTGGTGCCGATAGGACAGGCGGTCCTGCAGATTTAAAGAAGGCGAATGGGAAAGTTAAAATACCTTATAATGTGATTATAGGAAGGTCTTTAGTGGATTTAGAGTGTGAATCCTTAAAGGCAATGTTAAATTATTGTTCAACAATTTTGTACTTAGTAGAATACCCGGTTGGGTAACAGGAGTTATTTATAGCCTGTAATTTATAATGTTAACCATGTTTGTAACATTCAAGTGTCCTCACCTCCCATAAAGGGAAGCTCTGTTCAAGTATACTTATTATTATTTGCACTCAACAAAAATTGTATGTCTTTTTGCTAACCTGTATTGTTGTTTTCTTCCCAGTCCCGGAGTACTGTGTTTAACCAGGGGGGAGTGCAGCGCCCCAGAGTCCTGGTCGTTGCAGTACTGTGGCTCCGCCACTATGGGGAGCCATGGTGCGTCCGATGGCACTGAAGGAGTTCATCTGATCAGGTATCACAGACACCAATAGATTTCACAGCTGGGCCTCCGGGGGGAGCTAAGGGTTCTATTCATTAGGCCACTCCCCACCATAGTGGGTAAACTGGGGGTCAGGCAGGAAGTTAGAGGAGAAAGCTGACTGGATTGGACGAAGCAACACCTAGTGGCAGAGGGTGTTGTGGAGGAAGAGACAGTAGGGTCTCTGTCAGGGGTGGGATCCTGACAGAGGCTTGGCATTGAAAAGAACGTAACGGGTCCGCGCCAGCTCCGGGAAGCGGCGGGACCCAAGAAAGGACTAGAAGCGAGATAGATTGTGCTGAGTGAGAAACGAGATCAAGCAATAGGAGAATACCAGTAGGGGTCGTGCTGTAAGACCGGAGCAACATCCTACTGAGGCGCACTACCGGCGGCCGGAACGCCGAGGGAGTATTTCATTAGACAGCTTCAAGCAATACTCTAAACAGCGGCAGGACAGTCAGTCTCAGGCGGGCTGTCTCACCTAAATCACCTATGAAGTCTTGGGAGGCAATTGCGGGAGAGGGGCGTCTCTAGGGTCCCGGAAGAACTCCAGGCCTACCCGACAAACGGGTGCCGTTCTAACTGTAACATCAGGAAGGGACGGAAGATTAGCAGAAGATCAGTTAATCGAGTTGTGAGGGAACACGAGAAACAGACACAACGGTTGTGGGGTACTTTCCGTAAGCATAGCAGGGAAGGACTACAACACATAGCGCTAAGAAGGAAGGCACCGATTTCCACTTGTGAAGTGAACTCTGGAGGTGCCATTGGACCGGCCGGACTTGCGCAGCCTGGTGAACCGTATTCTGGACTGAGGACTCAGAGATCTCCAGTAAAGAGGTAAAGAGACTGCAACCTGGTGTCCTCGTTATTTACCGCGACCTGCACCCCACAACTGCACCACCAACATCCACACCTATCATTCACTGAGCGCCCCACGGCAGGGTCACGGGCCGGGGCCTAGCCGCCGTGACAACCCCAGAAGCAGAGACTCAGAGGCCCGGTACCGGGTACCCCTCGGCCCTGCGGCAGTGGGGGCGCTACAACTTGGCGTCACGAACAGGATCTACTTAAGCCTGAAGAATCGGGTCATGTGTGCCTTGGAACTGTAATTTGTTGTGCTTGGACTGTACTTTATTGAGAGACTGTGTACTGCCATTGACCAAGAGAAGTTCCCGCCAAAAGCCGCCGCCATTGCTACGCCAGAGAAGAAGGAGGGCGTGCCATGGGAGGAGACTATCAGAGTGGCGCGAGAAATGGCTACCGCCCCCTGTGTTTCTGGCTGCAAAGCGATGACCTGCCTCGGAGTACAAGACCACCCCCTGATTTGCAACGGCGGGAAGCAGGAGATGGAGAAGCCCGGCCCAGGAGAAATGGCGGAGTCAGGTGCATGCACTGCCACCGACTATCAGGCAGCGATGACGAGCAGCAAGTACCTGAACGAGGAAGAAGCGATTCCGGCTTGCCCTCCTTCACCAGAGGCGGACCTATGTCCACTGCAGCGGAAAGATCCGAATTCTTTGGAACCGGCCGCGGAGCTGAGCTTACCCATCCCGTCCTCGGAGCCAGCGGAGGAGGAACTGAGGACTCAGAGATCTCCAGTAAAGAGGTAAAGAGACTGCAACCTGGTGTCCTCGTTATTTACCGCGACCTGCACCCCACAACTGCACCACCAACATCCACACCTATCATTCACTGTGCGCCCCTCGGCAGGGTCACGGGCCGGGGCCTAGCCGCCGTGACAACCCCAGAAGCAGAGACTCAGAGGCCCGGTACCGGGTACCCCTCGGCCCTGCGGCAGTGGGGGCGCTACAAGATCGTATGGGTGGATATAGAGGAGGCAATAAGTGTTCTGACAGGTTGTCAGGGAGAAAACTGTTGTCAATTCCCCTCCCCCACAAACTGATTGTATCTCCCTATAAACAATGGCTTCCAAAAAGGAGGTGTCGGATATGGCAACATTGGCTTAGATTGGGGTCCTGCTAAGGTTTTGATGGAAAAGAATAGTGACCAATGGGCCAACTTGTCAGGAATTAGCACCAAAATCAATATCCTTGGAAACGTAATTTAAAGGGGTTGTTCCATAAAGGCAACTCCTGTCGAAATGATCTCTGTATCCCTCCTATTTTTGACTCAGTCCATGTTTATTTATGCCTCTAATATCATAAGTTCATTGAGCCTCTGCAGGAGATTGTACAGGTTACTGCTTTCTGCCATGAAAAGCGCCACTCCTGTTCACAGGCTGTGTTCGGTATTGCAGCTTAGCGCTATTCAGTGAAACGATGAAAGCAATCTGCGATGCCGTATCCCATAGACTGATGTGGCGCTGCTTGTATAGGAATGAAGCCATGTTTAACAAATTCTGTGCGGCTTGTAGGGCACTCGGGAGAAGTAGTGATAGCGGTCAGCAGAGCCGCACACAAACTTCCCTCTTTGCAAACCTTAAATATGAATTTTACACGATGCATCATGTCTTCTGGCAAAGTTCACAGTTATTACGCTTCATTGTCTCTTCGGGGGTTTGGAGGACGAGACCGGTGTTCCCGGATGGTGTCTGGCATCTACCGGGGGGAGAAAGCAAAAGTGTAGAGCGAAAGAAGAGAAAAAAAAATCAATCCCAGTGTGCAATGTGACATTAATTACCAGCGACACATCTGAATACTGGCTGCTCCGAGCGATGGAATCTGTAATGTCTCCGGTGGGGCGCTGTCAACGTTGCGAACATGCCGACAGATGGATATTTTTCTGGATGGAAAGGGTCAAAAATATATTTAGCCCATTTTTTTTTTAGATAACAAAAATGTTTTGCTTCCTCTTTTTTTTGACGAGAGCGATACAAATGCAGAAAATCAAAGTGAAGTACCGAATTTCCTCGCTTGGCACTACCATTCGGGGAATTAAATGACATTTTATAACATCTCGAGCCTCATAAAAGGTTCATAGAGCGCGCGCTCAGTTATTCTGCTGCAGAGAAATATGGTTCAAGCAGAGACGACTTTAAAAACTTCCTTGACACCGAGCGGGGGGTTTATGAAGTCTGGAGATTCAGATTTACTGTCTCCGTCCCTAATAAGGGTTGTGACAAGAGGCGGTTCGGAGAGAGGCTTCGTTCCGGAGATGGGCAGGAGCTGACACATGTCGTTCCCATTTATCCACCCTCACCAGAAAAACATTTGTCCTCAAAATGGTCCAAAGTGGAAGTTTGTTGTTGTGCTGAGGCCCCATAAATCTGCTCCAGCTTAAAAAAGACCCATTTCCAAGTCAATATGCAGCAAAATGCTTTCTCCTTCCAGGGAAGGACAATAAAATTCGACAAAGCCATTATTATTAACGTTCCCTTTTTCTCCGTCTCCCTAAATCAAGGGAAAATGTAGAATTTCTCAGTTATTTCCTTCATTTCTTCATTCAGCCACCCATGCTAGCTTCATAAAGTCTACTATGACCTTGTTGGTCCTTCTTTCTAAACAGGGGTGGTACTCGGCTATCATTCCGCATGATTGGTGATTGTCATGAACCGGGGGTGTTTGGCTGCCCCAGTTCTTTCCTCGGGGATTTATTTATATCCCACTTCCCAGTTCCCGTTTGGAACTAGCAACTCTATGGCACCCCCTTACCCTAAGGTCAGTCAGGGAACAGCACCTAGGGTAATTAGTCGCTAGAAAGGCTGCCCGGTCGTGTACTGGCTATTGGATACACTGCAGTGAGGGCGATTTAACTACTCCCACTAAGGCAGGAATTATAATTATCAAACGCCATCCGTCGTTGCCAGTTATGCCCAACCAGCTCAGAATGCTTTGCTGCCACCAGCTCCTATAACTATGATTAATAGCGGGTCAGGAGCCAACCCAATCAGTAGCATAATTTACTTCAGAGGACGTTGGAGGTACATTTTAGAGCAAGGAAAACGAAGCTAGTAAATAATATCACTTTTACTCCAAAAATAAATAGGCAGTGTTTACAAAAGGTATAAACAGATATTACAAAAATGAGACAATTATAGTATGTGCAGAATGATTACAAGTAAAATGGGATTAAAGATGAAAAAACACTTGCAGTTCTCTCATATCATGGCTGGCCATGCGGCTGGGGGGAAGGGTGACACATCCCATGCATATTTATTCCCTCTGCTAGTGACATCACTGAGGGACTGGATACGCCCCCCCTTGGAAAGGTATGGAAAACCTTCTAATAGCTCATAGCCATCCTAACTCGGTCTGTGCGGCTTGTAGACGGACGACAAAATTATCATTTTTCTCAGCATGACATTTGTGTTAGTTTAAGTCCAAACATGACACTGGTGTGTAGCGCTATTGTCGCACATCCCAAACATGTAATTTTCACACATATATTGCCACTTGGGATCGAGTTATTTAATCTTGAATAACTTTCTGGTGCACACATGGAGCACATGGCTGCAGACAAAGAGCTGGGCCCTGCTCATTAACACATTCTTGAGGGAGGGGGGACAGGAGTATATGATTACAAACTCAGGCAGAGAGAGAGAGTAAGAGGGGTGGTGAGGGGGATCAAAGCTTCAGCGTGTGTCTGCAAAACCAAACGATGTAGCAGAGCTCAGTGTGCGATCGAACAATAAGACATTACGTCATATTTCCTGACAGTGATGGAGAATTCTGAGCAAATGATTATGGGATCTTGACCAACCATGGATGAAATCCAGCATGCCCCATCTTGACCCTTTCAAACATTTCAGAGGTGGAGCTCGCTGATCTTGAGTAACCACATATGAAAACCATTCTTGAACCATGATCACCCTTTCATTAATTGTAGAGTTTGCACCATGTGGGACTCCTGTGTCACCCGAGCACTAGTCTTATCCATTTCCTGTTCAATATTTCCAGTATTTTCACAAGAACACAAATTATTTACTGTTTAGTACTATTATTTCTGCACTATATGGTGGTATTATCTGGCCACTATAGAACCATTATTCGGTTTTATTAGAAAACTATATAGTACTGTTATTTGGCCGCACTATGACAGTATTATTTGGGCACAGTAAAGGTGAGTTTTTCGGGAACTCTGATTATTATTTGGGCATTGTACAATTGAGCATTTTAGGCACTTTATGACAGTTTTATTTGGGGGATTCTCTGACAGTATTATTTGGGCATTGTACAGTCGAGTTTGCGGCACTCTATGATATTATTTTTTGAGCAGTGTTTAGGCAAGTTTTGGACACTCTCTGAAAGTATTATTTGGCACTGTACAGGCAGCACTCTCAGATAGTATTATTTAGACACTGTAAAATTGAGTTTTCTGGGCACTCTCTGATAGTATCATTTGGGCACTGTACAGATTAGTTTTCTGGGCACTCTCTGATAGTATCATTTGGGCACTGTACAGGTGAATTTTGTGGACACTCTCTGATATTATCATTTGGGCACTGTACAATTGAGTTTTTTGGGCACTCTCTGATATTATTGTTTGGGCATTGTGCAATTGAGTTTTCTGGGCACTCTGAGATAGTATCATTTGGGCACTGTACAGGTGAATTTTCTGGGCACTCTCTGATAGTATCATTTGGGCACTGTACAGGTGAGTTTTCTGGGCACTCTCTGATAGTATCATTTGGGCACTGTACAATTGAGTTTCCTAGGAACCCTCTGATAGTATCATTTTGGACACTGTACAGGTGAGTTTTCTGGGCACTCTCTGATAGTATCATTTGGGCACTGTACAGGTGTGTTATGATCCTTAGTGGCTGAGGATCACAGAACTGACTAGCTAAGTTACTGAATATAGAACGAGCTCTAGGGAGGTGGTAACTGGACTGACCGCAATACTGATCCTAAACGAACACACTAAAGGTAGCCGGTGAACGTGCCTGAATTCCTAGACGTCTCGACGCAGCCTGAGAAACTAGCTACCCCCTAGAGAGAAGAAAGTAAGACCTCACTTGCCTCAGAGAAATAACCCCAAAGATATAGAAAGCCCCCAACAAATAATAACGGTGAGGTAAGGGGAAAATACAAACGTAGAAATGAAACAGATTCAGCAAATGAGGCCCGCTAATACTAGATAGCAGAAGACAGATAGGAAACTGTGCGGTCAGTAAAAACCCTATACAAAATATCCACGCTGAGAATTCAAGAACCCCCACACCAACTAACGGTGTGAGGGGAGAAACTCAGCCCCCTAGAGCTACCAGCAAGCGAGGAAATCACATATTAGCAAGCTGGACAAGGACTGATAATAAACCGAGAAACATATTGAACACTGATGATCAAAAAATGAACAAACAGAAACTTAGCTTCTCTTGGAGAGACTGATAACGAAGGTAGTCAGGAGAGATCAAAATAGCACTGAATACATTGACAGCAGGCAACCACTGAAAGTCCAGGTGAGCTAAATAGGAAACCAGCTAACAGATAACGAGACAGCTGAACCAGCCTCAGACCTGCAGAATGACACAAAGAGCCACCAGAGGGAGCCCCAAAGACAGCACTCACACAGTACCACTTGTGACCACAAGAGGGAGCCCAAAAACAGAGTTCACAACACAGGTGAGTTTTCTGGGCACTCTCTGATAGTATCATTTGGGAACTACATGGGTGAGTTTTCTGGGCACTCTCTGATAGTATCATTTGGGCACTTTACAGGTTAATTTTCTGAGCACTCTCTGATAGTATTATTTGGGCACTGTACAGGTGAGTTTTCTGGGCACTCTCTGATAGTATAATTTGGGCACTGTACAGGTGAGTTTTCTGGGCACTCTCTGATAGTATCATTTGGGCACTGTACAATCGAGTTTTTGGGGCACTCTCTGATATTCTCTGGGCACTGTGAAATTGAGTTTTCTGGGCACTCACTGAAAATATCATTTTGGCACTGTACAGGTGAGTTTTTTGGGCACTCTCTGATAGTATCATTTGGGCACTGTACAGGTGAGTTTTCTGGGCACTCTGATAGTATCATTTGGGCACTGTACAGGCAAGTTTTCTGGGCACTCTCTGATAGTATCATTTGGGCACTGTACAGGTGAGTTTTGTGGGCACTTTCTGATATTATCATTTGGGCACTATACAATTGAGTTTTTTGGGTACTCTCTGATATTATTGTCTGAGCACTGTGCAATTGATTTTTCTGGGCACTCTCTGATAGCATCATTTGGGCACTGTACAGGTGAGTTTTCTAGGCACTCTCTGATAGTATCATTTGAGCACTGTACAGGTGAGTTTTCTGGGCACTCTCTGATAGTATAATTTGGGCACTGTACAGGTGAGTTTTCTGGGCACTTTCTGATAGTATCATTTGGGCACTGTACAGGTGAGTTTTCTGGGCACTCTCTGATAGTATCATTTGGGCACTGTACAGGTGAGTTTTCTGGGCACTCTCTGATATAATTTTTTGGGCACTGTACAGTCAAGCTTTTGGGGAACCCTATTATAGTATTAGTTGGGCACCTTACTGGTGAGTTTTTGGGGCATGCTATGACAATATTATTTGTGTACTTTGTAGTACCGTTACTTTCATGCTCTTTTTCATTCTCTTTGGGCACTGTGAACATATTTGGGCACTTTATGGCTTTATTATTTGGTAAGTACATGATATTGTTATCTGGGAACAGAGTCTGTTTAGAACGAGGATGTAAATTTGCCTATACCAACTCTAATAATCCTATTATATCAGGGTGTCGCTGTTTTCACTACTACCTAAACTATTCTACAAAGCAGCTTCAAAGTGGCGGCGTGAAGCTTCAGTTTCTGCACCGTAGCCCAATGGGGACCAGAATGATTGCCAGCCTGGGTCTGGTTGTACTTTAATAACAGAAATCAAAAATACGGGATATGCAAAATATTCCAATTCTGTCGACATCCGAGTTCTGAAAAAAAAAAAAGAATCTGATTATGAAAATGAAGGATTAAAATGGAGGAGGCAGCGCTGCCACATATCATCGGGATGAAGGCTTGGGAGGCGCGGGCTGCGGATGTCATGGAGGAATATTCTCACACAGCTGTAAGTGCGTCCCGCTGGGCTTTCTGATCAAAACAGTTTGAATGTCTAAAGTACTCGGGAGGAACACAATAAAAACACAAACAGATGGTATTATCTCACCAAGATTACTCGCAATCCTCGGTGACGACTGCCGAGACGGCTCCTGCAGGTCGGGGGGACATCAACGTGATCACATCTCCGGGAAGATGGTCTAGATGGATGACACCATCCTAAAATGATGTGGGCACAGATCTATGGACGTCTCCTTCCATTGAAGTGAAGCAGGGACTGTGGGCTATCATATAGCCATCAGCGTCTGCATCCTTTCCCCGATTGCACAGGAATCCAAGTAGACACAAAAGCCATAAAATATCCAAGGAGGACGCTCTACTTGTATGACTCCCCAATGGTGGACTATTGGAATAATCAGGAAGAGCAGCTCTGGAGCACAACATTCTGCTATTGAAATGGAAGTAGTATCCAATCGAAAAGAATTAAAGTGAACCCTATAGACAGCCTTGATTATTAAAAAATCAGTACAATTGGTAAAGGATGACCTTTCAGCTTTGCAGGAACAATAGTGCCCATTTGGTGGGTGTCCAGAAGAGACCTCCTGGACCCCATAAAAGTGGTGTCACCTTTCTCGATGCCTATGTTGCCTATATCATTGGGTGCACCACATTCCCAGTGACCAATTAATAGATTAGGAAACCATGTTTTGGCTTTTATGGACCACTTCTTCTATAGAAGTCAAGATAAGGAGATTTGATACATTGTAACGCTCGGAAGTGTCCCGGACACAATCTGCTGCTCAGTTTTCAATGCCTTCAAACAGGAAAAAGTAGAATTATTGCTTTAATCTCCTTGTTTCCCTTTTAAAGATAAACCCAATGAGAAAAGGAGCCAGAAGCAAATCGATAATTACAATTAATAAAACATTTCCTTCATGTAACTAATGCCTTTTTTTTTTTTTTTTTAAGAAATGAGAAGCCCAAGCGGAGCGTTCACTTGGGACATGTTCATAAAATGTTTTCAGTGACAGGAGATTAGGCAAATGGTCCCCGCGGCTGATGGCATTTTAATCACTTCGGTTGATTGGGAATTACAATGTAATCTAGCGGAGCCTGAAGAACGAACGAAGCTTGAAGAGAAGCAGATCTGGTCATAGCTAGTATGTCACCCCGACAATGGAGCAGTGATTGACAGGGAGGTCCTCCTGCCAGGTTCTGCTTCTGTATGCTACTTACTCCAAAGACCATGCTAAATACACAACTAAATAAGTAATGGTGTCCAAGGCCACCACCATGGTCACCATTAGGACCACCAATCATGGTTATCTCCCAACGTAGCAAGTGGATCGCCCCCCAAAGGCCGTGGGGTACTCGGTACCGGGTCTGGTACTTCACAGGGGGATGTCACGGTGGCTGACCTGGTCCGTGGCCTGGGACGTCCGTGTAAAAGGGAAAGGTCTTTCAGGGGAATGTTTGTGACGCCACCTGTAGTGTTCGGTCAGGGTGACCGACACTGCTTTAAGGGGTGCACTGGGGTGATGTTATGGCAGCTAGATGGTATACCTTCCCACAGGTGAAGTATGTCCCCAGGGCTTCCCAGTGTAGCTGGTGGTATGGTGAGAGGCGCAGAGAAGAACGAGGACACAAGGTTGCAGTTTCTTTACCTTTTACTGAAGACTTCAGCATCCATAGTTCAGGGCACCAGATCACAGGGCAGGCAGAGTCCGGCCGGTTTGGAGGCAAGTCCAGAGTTCCCTTGTCCAGGTGGAAATCAGTAGCCTTCCCTTGCGCTGCGGTGGTGTAGTCCCTTACTGCCTATGGCTTCACATAAGGGTCTCACAGATGTGGTGTTTCGCTCTCTCTGTCCCCCATATAGGATAGGACAAAACTCGTATGACTGGTGACTTGAGCCTGTTTATAGGGTCTCTTAGATAACCCGGCTCTGTAGGTGTCACCGTGCCTCCTGGGTGTAGGCGCGGACAGGTAACCTGCAATTAGCTGTCCTGCCAGTCTCTGAAATAAGGCGTAGAGGTCCTTACTCCCTGTGTGTGTAGTGTTCCGGCTACCGGGATTCTGCGCCTCAGAAGGAGACAGCTTGAGCGGGGCTGGTCCCCTTCTGGTATCCTCTCTTTTGCTTCGACTTCCTTCACGCTCGCTGCAACACAATTCTGCCTTTCAATGTTTCTTTCAGGGAGCTGCAGCTCTGAGGGCATGCACAGTGTTATGATCCGGTGGTAGGATCACAAAACTGACCTGATAGGTAAACCTGAATTGTAGGACAAGCTCCGGGAATGTGGGAACTATACCGACCGCAATCCTGATCCTATCCACACACACTAAAGGCAGCCGTGGAGCGTTACCTAAAAACCTAGACGCCTCTTCACAGCCTAAGAAACTGGCTACCCCTAGAGAGAAAGCAAAGCCTCACTTGCCTCAGAGAAATAACCCCAAAGTTTAGACAGCCCCCCACAAATAATAACAGTGAGTTAAGGGGAAAATACAAACGTAGGAATGAAAAACAGGTTTAAGCAAATGAGGCCCGCTAACACTAAATAGTCAGAAGAAAGCAAGGGATCTGTGCGGTCGGTACAAAAACTATCAAAAACTATCCACGCAGAAAGTACAAGAACCCCCACACTGACTCACGATGTGAGGGGCGCACTCTGCACCCCAGAGCTACCAGCAAGCGAAAAATCACATATAAGCAAGCTGGACTGAACACATCATATACTGAGAAACATATTCAAGGAAACAATGAGCAAAAAGAACTAGCAAGACTTAGCTTCTCAGAAAGAGACATGTCACCAGGGAGATCCAGGAGAGGTCAGAACCAGTACTGAATACAACGACAGCAGGCAACAAGCAAAGGTCCAGGTGGAGTTAAATAGTAACCAGCATAGCAGGAAACGAGGCAGCTGAGCCCAGCTCCAGACCCGCAGTATCGCCAAAGGCCACCAGAGGGAGCCCAGACGGAATTCACAACAGCACAGCCCTGTGTCCTTTCTCCTTCGTTCGCTGACAGGATCCCACCCCGTTTGGTGACTTGGATAAACTTATCCTCAGAAGCAGAGGTGACTCTTAGTCTTCCTTTCCTGGGGTGGTGCTCATGCGAGCCAGTTTATTTGTAGCGCTTGATGATTTTTGCCACTGCACTTGGGGACACTTTCAAAGTTTTCCCAATTTTTCGGACTGACTGACCTTCACTTCTTAAAGTAATGATGGCCACTCGTTTTTCTTTACTTAGCTGCTTTTTTCTTGCCATAATACAAATTCTAACAGTCTATTCAGTAGGACTATCAGCTGTGTATCAGCTGTGTTTATAAGGCAAGAAATCCCACTTATTAAGCCTGACAGGGCACACCTGTGAAATGAAAACCATTCCCGGTGACTAGCTCTTGAAGCTCATCAAGAGAATGCCAAGAGTGTGTAAAGCAGTCATCGAAGCAAAAGGTGGCTACTTTGAAGAACCTAGAATATAAGACATAATTTCAGTTGTTTCACACTTTTTTGTTAAGTATATAATTCCACATGTGTTAATTCATAGTTTTGATGCCTTCAGTGTTAATGTACAATTTTCATAGTCATGAAAACACAGAAAAATCTTTAAATAGGAAGGTGTGGCCAAACTTTTGGTCTGTACTGTAAATAAATCCCTGAAGAAAGAACTGGGGTAACCAAACACCCCCGGTTCATGACACTAGAGAGCTTTCACTTTAGACATCTTCTCAAAGATGTGGCATTTTGGACTGTTTTTACTTTTTGGAATGGCTGTTAGGAGCGAGGTCATTGCGTTGCTGTACCTGCAGGACAAGGAAAGAACAAGCTATCCATGATTCTGGGAATGGACTTCATGACTCATGTCAGCTCTGCAATTACAGAATCATCCCTTTAATGAAAACATGCAAACAGCAGAATAGACCTCAGCTTCCACAACCATTCTAAGCAGGATTTAGTGGGTTGTGGATGATCTGCATTTTGTTTAGATTTTTCTGGATTGAATGAGAAGAGTAGCAAGAAGAAATGTATCTAGACTGAAGGGGCAGATCCTAGTGGGCGGGAAAAGCATCTTCCTATAGGACCTCCCTCCACAAGTTCCGCCCCCACGGATACACTACTGACATAGCCAATAGGGACAGAGTTAAATTTCAGCAAAAATAATATTACATTTGAAAGATTCTAACAAGATGCAGCTTGTCAGCTTGTAAGAAAAAAACTCAAACTCATCATGAAATCTTGAATTTTCTCTGAACAGATGGTTAATAAGGAGATAAAATCACACCCTACTGCGCTCGGCAAGAATTTGATTTCAGTCCAAATCTTTCTCTATATTCCTCTCCTTCTACATAACTGGCTCATACAAAGCTGCGCCACTCATAAATTGCCAATTGAAATCTAAAGACATGGCTCCGCTCACTCGCTATTGAGGTATCGCTCAGCTAAACAAACACAAGTCTTGTAAAAATGAACCTAGCTTTGAGACGGTAACAAACCCTAATCAGTCCTTCTGTATTTCTGCACAATCTGTGGTGGCGAAATGGATTTCGCACAAGAAATTAATCAATTTTTACCCATTCGGAGGAGCTGACTATCATTGATTGCCTGAGGCTTGTTCCCCAGTCCCGGGTGAGTCATTGAGCAGAGAAAATAACAAAATGCAACTAATTGTTTGTGCATACAATTTGTAGGCAGAAAAGAGAAATTTGCAATGATGAATAATGCCGCCATACTGATGCTAAATACAAACTGCCATACAAAGACCAATATTACCGCCATGTAGTGCTACATATCAGTTCTACTCAGACGCTCTGAAGATCATAGAAGTCAATACTGTACCATGACTGTATAGTAATTTCTACTCAGAAACGAGTGCATTACTTTGTTGTTTCTTTTCCATCTGACCTGCACTTCCATGACAACTTCTCCAACCACAACTCATATATCACACTTTCAGTGCCTTCTACTCAAATTTTCCATCCTGCACTTTGACAATAATGTCCCAATGTTTCCCTCATTACTTTTTCTGATGTTTTCCCAGGTCATAGTGCCCCCTTAGTGCTTCCACACAGTGATAGTGCCCCTTAGTGCCTCCATACAGTTACAGTGCCCCCTTAGTGCCTCCACAGAGTCAAAGTGCCCACTTAGTGCCTCGATATGGTTACAGTGCCTCGTCAGCGCTTCCATAGTTATAGTGCCCCCTCAGTGCCTCCAGAGTCAAAGTGCCCCCTTAGTGCCTCCACACAGTTATAGTGCCCCCTTAGTGCCTCCACAGAGTCAGAGTGCCCCTTTAGTGCCTCCAGAGAGTCAAAGTGCCCCCTTAGTGCCTCGATTCAGTTATAGTGCCCCCTTAGTGCCTACAGAGAGTCAAAGTGCCCCCTTAGTGCCTCCACACAGTTATAGTGCCAATTCGTGACTTCACACAGTTATAGTATCACTTTAGTGCCTCTACAGGGTAATAGTACCTGCTTAGTGCCTCCACAGTCATAGTGCCCTCTTAGTGTTTCCACACAGTCATAGTGCCCCCTTAGTGCCTCCACAAAGTTATAGTGTCCCCTTAGTGCATCCACAAAGTTATAGTGCCCCCTTAGTGCCTCCACACAGTTATAGTGCCCCCTTAGTGCCTCCACACAGTCAAAGTGCCCCGTTAGCACCTTTAGATAGTTTTTGTGCCCCCTTAGAACTAACACATAGTTATTGTGCCCCCTTAGTGCCACCACACAGTCATAGTGTGCCCTTAGTGTCTCCACACAGTCATAGTGCCCCATTAGTGCCTCCACAGTTATAGTTCACCCTTGGTGTCTTCACACAGTTATAGTGCCCTCTTAGTGCCTCCATACTGTTATAGTGCCACCTTTGTGCCTCTACACAGTTATAGTGCCCCTGTTGTGTATTCACAAAGTTATAGTGACCCCATAGTGCCCCCACACAGACAGTGTTCCCCCTTAACGTCTCCACACAGTCATAATGCCCTTTAGAGCCTTCACATAGTTATGGTGCCCCTTTAGTGCCTCCACACAGTTATAGTGCCCTCTTTGCTTCTCCACACAGCTATAGAGCCCACTTATTGCCTCCACACAGTTATAGTTCCTTCTTGGTGTCTCCACATAGTTATTGTGCCCCATTAGTGCCTCCATACAGTCATAGTGCCCCCTTAGTGCCACCACATTGTAATCGTTCCCCCTTAGTGCCTCCACACAGTCATAGTGCCCCCTTAGTGCCTGTACATAGTCATTGTGCATCCTTAGTGCCTCCACATAGTCATAGTGTCCACTTACAGTAGTTCACTTCTCACAGTAATAGTGCCCTCCGCAGTAATACTGCTCCTTACTGTACCTTTACAGTAATAGTGCTCTGTTAGTGCCATGCTCCCCTGGCAGCGCCTTCTTTTGACCCTGCACAATGTAACACCGTAATAGTCCTTTAGAGCACGCGGACCCTGCCTTTTATAGTTCCTCATCAATGCCTCCAAACACCAAAAGTCCTCCGCAGAAATAATAGATTGAATACATCCTCATGCTATGCTCACAATGAAGCCCTTAATCCTTAACCCCTTAATCCTTACCAGGAGAATATTTTTTTACTAAATCAATGGAAACCCCATGAATTTCAGCTGAGCACAATGTAATGTTTATTAAAGCTGAAGCATTGCTGTAGGTGACCCTGCTGAATAAGAGGTCAATGAATAGTGCCTCCCAACGGTCAGCTAGCCATGAAGGAAAATATCCAAAGAAAAGCAGGTTGTCCATGCCAGTGACCTCATACACTCACCATTTTTGGAAACAGAGGAGAAGTTGGAGCCTGAAGACACCGAGAAGTTAAACAATAAGTTTGCGGTGAAGTTTTTGTTGTTTGTCAGACAGTGAATTGTTGACCTGTCATGCCTTAATGCAAGCACCGATGTCCCCGGGAGAATTCCAGCAGTCATAGATGTTATGGAAAGAAGGTAAAGTGTGTTTGTTCACTAGAGAGCAAAATGAGAAAAGTGACTTCTGTCTGTTTTGTTCTTTCCGGTAACGTCAGGAGCAGCGCAGTGGAAAAGTCGACTTTCATAAAGAATTTACAAATACACAGACTGGCACATTATCACTTGTAAAGCCGATAACGTCAGCCGAGCGGCAGGTTATCCAAGGCCAGGAGTCACTGACAGCCCCCATTAAAAAAAAATGACATTTTTACTTTCTTATTAAACTGAAGGGAAAGAATCAGAAGAAGAGACCAAACTTTACCAAAGTGGAACAGAATCTCCTGAAATGAAACTTTGTATCAATATTTACTGTTTATGGTTACAATGAAGTTTATCATATTGTCAACAGTGTCGCCTTTACCGGGGACCGCCAAAGAAGGGTGCACTTACTTTGGGCATGCCACTTAAAGGGGTGGTGCAGTGAAAACAAGATATCAATTGGAAAGGGGATAACTTATCAACGAGACCTGAAGAATTGGGAACAATTAGGCCGGGATCACACTAGAGAGAAATACGGACGAGGGAGAGGCGCAAAAACAACGCATTGCACACGGACCAATGATTCTCTATGGGGCAGCTCCCATCAGCCGTATATTTCTCGGCCGTATTTAACGGGCTGAGAAAATCTCTGCATGCTGCGATTGTCAGCGTATTCCTCCAAAAATCCGCCAATGCAAGTCTATGGGGGCGAGAAAAATACGGATTACACACGGACCACACGTCTGCCTTGCAAGACATACGCACTGGGGTCTTATAGAAAAGCCATAAAATCACACTGACAGGTTAAAATAGAATAGACAGAATAAATGTCTACACATAGAATAGGTATATATATATATATATATATATATATATATATGTAATTGACACACACATACAGTACAGACCAAAAGTTTGGCCACACCTTCTCATTTAAAGATTTTTCTGTATTTTTATGACTATGAAAATTGTACATTCACACTGAAGGCATCAAAACTATGAATTAACACACGTGGAATTATATACTTAACAAAAAAGTGTGAAACAACTGAAAATATGTCTTATATTCTAGGTTCTTCAAAGTAGCCACCTTTTGCTTTGATGACTGCTTTGCACACTCTTGGCATTCTCTTGATGAGCTTCAAGAGGTAGTCACCGGGAATGGTTTTCACTTCACAGGTGTGCCCTGTCAGGTTTAATAAGTGGGATTTCTTGCCTTATAAATGGGGTTGGGACCAACAGTTGTATTGTGCAGAAGTCTGGTGGATATGAAGTGGACGAGGGCAAGGCCGCCCATGTATATCCATGATCTGGCTCAGCAAAACTTCCACACCCAGATTCCATTTTAACAAACATATCTTTACTGTTATACATTTTTCCTTAACACAGCGGAACACAATAATAAACAACACAAAATATGCCTATCCACAGAAATAACGTGTAATACAAACTGTCCCTCACTTTCCCTATCCACACGTTACCAGTCTCTTTGCTCCAGAAGGTTATCTTCCCACGTCGCAGGCCTGTCACTGCAGGGGGACGCTCCAGCCGAAGAGAAAACAACAGGGATTAAACAAAATTCCGTCTCTCAGGTCCAGACTGTAGTCCTTGGGGTACGGCAGGTAGGGGTGGAATGTTCGGCCTCTCAACAGAGGACCCGCTTACAGTTCGTGGGTTCAGGATCTGTGGGGATGTCACCGCTGAGTGCTCTGCAGTGTGGGAGCTGGGAACAATCTGGAAGTCAGCTTTCAAGGGAGGGGAATCATCCAGGCAATCTCCTATGTCGCATATATGGGAGGACGCCAGATCACACACTGATCTCTCTCTGCACAGACAGACTTCCCGGGCTTTTTCTTCCTCTCCTTCCTGATCACATGACATAACAGGGGGGAGCTTAGCCAATACAGTTTGTTTCTCTGTAATCACATTCGGCATAGGTATAACTTCTGGCCACACGGGGGCAGTGTCTGTCACAGATTCTTCTATGTCAATGATAACAGAACAGTCAGAGCTGGCCAGCTCATTACAGATACACAACTGATAGTCCTACTGAATAGACTGTTAGAATTTTTATTATGGCAAGAAAAAAGCAGCTAAGTAAAGAAAAACAAGTGGCCATCATTACTTTCAGAAATGAAGGTCAGTCAGTCCGAAAAATTGGGAAAACGTTGAAAGTGTCCCCAATTGAAGTGGCAAAAACCATCTAGCGCTACAAAGAAACTGGCTCACATGAGGACCGCCCAAGGAAAGGAAGACCAAGAGTCACCTCTGCTTCTGAGGATAAGCTTATCTGAGTCACCAGCCTCAGAAATCGCAGGTTAACAGCAGCTCAGATTAGAGACCAGGTCAATGCCACACAGAGTTCTAGCAGCAGACACATCTCTACAACAACTGTTAAGAGGAGACTTTGTGCAGCAGGCCTTCATGGTAAAATAGCTGCTAGGAAACCACTGCTAAGGACAGGCAACAAGCAGAAGAGACTTGTTTAGGCTAAAGAACACAAGGAATGGACATTAGACCAGTGGAAATCTGTGCTTTGGTCTGATGAGTCCAAATTTGAGATCTTTGGTTCCAACCACCGTGTCTTTGTGCAGCGCAGAAAAGGTGAAGGGATGGACTCTAAATGCCTGGTTCCCACCATGAAGCATGGAGGAGGAGGTGTGATGGTGTGGGGGTGCTTTCCTGGTGACACTGTTGGGGATTTATTCAAAATTGAAGGCATACTGAACCAGCATGGCTACCACAGCATCTTGCAGCGGCATGCTTTTCCATCCGGTTTACGTTTAGTTGGACCATCATTTATTTTTCAACAGGACAATGACCCCAAACACACCTCCAGGCTGTGTAAGGGCTATTTGACCAAGAAGGAGAGTGATGGGTTGCTACGCCAGATGACCTGACCTCCTCAGTCACCAGACCTGAACCCAATCGAGATGGTTTGGGGTGAGCTGGACCGCAGAGTGAAGGCAAAAGGGCCAACAAGTGCTAAGCATCTCTGGGAACTCCTTCAAGATTGTTGGAAGACCATTCCCAGTGACTACCTCTTGAAGCTCATCAAGAGAATGCCAAGAGTGTGCAAAGCAGTTGCGGCGCGCCCCCACACCGCCGCAGGGCCGAGGGGTACCCGGAGCCGGGCCTCTAGGTCTCAGTCCTGGGGTTGTCACGGTGGCTAGACCCGGTCCGTGGCCCTGTCCGTCAGTGGGGGACGTCCGGTGAAATAGGTGGTGATAACGGTGGTGTAGCGGTGCAGTTGTGGGGTGCAGGTCGCGGTAAATAACGAGGACACCAGGTTGCAGTCTCTTTACCTCTTTACTGGAGATCTCTGAGTCCTCAGTCCAGAATACGGTTCACCAGGCTGCGCAAGTCCGGCCGGTCCAATGGCACCTCCAGAGTTCTCTTCACAGGTGGAAATCAGTGCCTTCCTTCTTAGCGCTGTGTGTTGTAGTCCTTCCCTGCTGTGCTCACGGAAAGTACCCCACAACTGTTGTGTCTGTTTCTTAAGTTCCCTCACAACTCGATTAGATGTTCCTCTCTTATTCCATCCCTCCCTGTTATTCAGGTTGGAACGGCACCCGTTTGTCAGGTAGGCCTGGAGTTCTTCCGGGACCCTAGTGACGCCCCTCTCCCGCAATTGCCCCCCAAGACTTCATAGGTGATATGTGGTAGACAGCCCGCCTGAGACTGACTGTCCTGCCGCTGTTTGGAGTATGGCTTAAAGCTGTATATTATTCCACTCCCTCGGCGTTCCGGCCACCGGTAATGCGCCTCAGCAAGGTGCTGCCTCTTTCAACAAAACCCCTGCTGGTATTCTCCGTCTGCTTGATCTCGTTTCTCACTCAGCACAATCTATCTCGCTTCTAGTCCTTTCTTGGGCACCGCCGCTATGCTGAGCAGGCACGGTCCCGTTACGTTCTTTCCAATGCCAAGCCTCTGCCAGGATCCCACCCCTGGCAGAGACCCTACTGTCTCTTCCTCCACAACACCCTCTCTCACTAGGTGTTGCTTCGTTCAATCCAGTCAGCGTTCTAACTAACTTCCTGCCTGACCCCCAGTTTACCCACTATGGTGGGGAGTGGCCTAATGAATAGCACCCTTAGCTCCCCCCGGAGGCCCTGCTGTGAAACATATTGGTGTCTGTGATACCTGATCAGAGGAACTCCTTCAGTGCCATCGAACGCACCATGGCTCCCCTTAGTGGCGAAGCCACAGTACTGCAACGACCAGGACTCTGGGGCGCTGCACTCCCCCCTGGTTAAACACAGTACTCCGGGACTGGGAAGAAAAACAACAATACAGATTAGCAAAAAGACATACAATTTTGTTGAGTGCAAAACGATAAGTATACTTGAACAGGCTTCCCTTTATGGGAGGTGAGGACACTTTAACGTTACAAACATAGTCAACATTGTAAATTTCAGGCTATACATAACTCCTGCTACCCAACCGGGTATTCTACTCAGTGCAAATGCTGGAACAATAAATTAACATTGCCTTTAAGAAACATACACTCTTAGTTTACCAAAGGCCTTCCTATAATCACATTACAGGGCAAAGTAACTCTTCATTCTCCTACTTTTGAACCTGCAGGACCGCCTGTCCCTATGGCACCAGACCTACTGCCTCTCCTTTCTTTTACAGGACCGCCCCGTTCAGCCAGGGCCTACTGCCTTTCTCTACTATACATAGTATAGACATAACATTCCTTTCAGTTTGAGAACATGGAGCCCACTCTGCCTGGCTCCTATAAGGACTCACTCACTAACCCCTACGGGTCTACTTTCTGTCCTTAGTAACGAACTAACTTTCTATGGGGACGCAGGGTTTACCTTCTATCCTCACCTTCATTATTACTTTCTTACGTTTCTATCCATGCAGAACTCTAGTCTACCTCAACAGGCTTTCTGCATCTTTCCTTTTGAAGAACATTATTCAAGCTTCACATTTCAAACATATTAAACACATATAACTTTTCATGTAAAACGGTTACATTTCTTGCAAAGCATCATCATGACATTACTGTTCCAAAACAGTATCACTTTCAGGTTCAATTCCCACCTCCCCTTTAAGAGGAGATCAAGTCTTTCTGAGGTAGCTCTTCTTCTCAGCCTACCAGTCCATGCAAAGGCTCCGGAATGGTATCTTCGCAAAATGTCTTTAAACAAAACCAGTAGGAAGCACCTTTAAGAAGGTGCAAACTATTTACAAGAAAGTTCAAATCATGCACAGTCCATGATTTCGCAGTTTGTGTAACTTTGTGCAAAAACTTCAAGAAAACAACAATAGTGACCCCGGGTCAACAAAGGGGTCACCTTTTAAAGTTTACCCTGAACGGGTTTAGCAGCAACAGGAACAAAAGAACAAACAGTAACTATTTACATTTTAGAAGCAATAAAATCTTACTGGGGTTCTGCAGAAGGCGACCTCTTATCCGGCCTCACCAGGCCAACAGATCGCACCGGTGAGCCAGGACGCCGTTCCGGTCCCAGTAATGATAAAATCCCTCGCCGGGAGGTCCTTCTTGTCGGCAGGTGCACCCGTCCCTCCGGGGCACGGCAAGGCTGGGCTTCTCGGGGTTCCGCGGGGCCGGGCTCTGCTGCTTTCCCCACTGAATCAGCTCCTTCTGGTGTTCCGGCAGCAGCCTGGAGGGCAATGCATCGCTGCACGCCCCGCGCCATCCAGCCAGCCTCTCCCGTAGCCCTCCTCCAACGAGTGTAGGTGACGGCATCACCTGGCTCCAGATCGCGAGCGATCCTCCCGCTGCAAGGCTCCACCTCCTCCCGGTCTACGCGGACCTGTATCGGCTCCCCGATCTCTTGGATTACTCCCCTTCCGCACTGGGGATTAAAGGCCACCACCACACCCCAGTGTGATGGCGGGATCTCCGGAGCACTAACTAGGTCGACCGGTTCTGTAGGATGGGGCCGGCTCCGCCATGCTGCTATCAGACGCCGTAAGTGCTCAGCATCCGGCACGATTTTCAGGCCCGGTGCGGGTAGCGTACCTTCCGCCGCGGCCGGGTAAGCAGCAGCAGGAGACAACTTGATCTCGGTGGGCTGGCCCACCCGGGTGAGGGCACGGGCATCAGCCTTCAGGCGGCGGGCCAGCTGTCGGGCCTCGGCTGCAGCCACACGTTCTGCAGACAGCGGCAAAGGAGGTCGACCCATTGGTGGCTCTGCGAGGGTCAGGCCCCGCAGCGTTGGCGTCTCGGAGACTGTCTCGGGTTGCGCAGCCTCGGGCCGGACCGGGTCAGCTCCGCGTGGTGCCCCTGGTGTCGCCATCTTTATTTGTCCTCCAATGTCCTCTTTTCGCGGTCTCTTTCGTGGGCGGCCCCGTCCCCATGGCCTCCACCCTCCAACCAGGATCAGGAGGCGGACCTCGGCTGTTGACGGGCACGTCCTCAGGGCACAGAAATACTTAGACTGGGCGGCCATTACTGTTCGCGCTCTCCAGCTTGCCTACGCCCACTTCACGCCCCTCTTCTCTTCCTGCACTCTCCTTAGCGCTGCAATGGCGGCGGATTTTGGCGGCAACTGGCGCAGCACAGTCTTTTCAATAAAGTACAGTTCAAGCACAGTAAATCACAGTCTCTAGGCACACATGACCTGATTCTTCAGGCTTAAGTAGATCCTGTTCGTGACGCCAAGTTTGCGGCGCGCCCCCACACCGCCGCAGGGCCGAGGGGTACCCGGAGCCGGGCCTCTAGGTCTCAGTCCTGGGGTTGTCACGGTGGCTAGACCCGGTCCGTGGCCCTGTCCGTCAGTGGGGGACGTCCGGTGAAATAGGTGGTGATAACGGTGGTGTAGCGGTGCAGTTGTGGGGTGCAGGTCGCGGTAAATAACGAGGACACCAGGTTGCAGTCTCTTTACCTCTTTACTGGAGATCTCTGAGTCCTCAGTCCAGAATACGGTTCACCAGGCTGCGCAAGTCCGGCCGGTCCAATGGCACCTCCAGAGTTCTCTTCACAGGTGGAAATCAGTGCCTTCCTTCTTAGCGCTGTGTGTTGTAGTCCTTCCCTGCTGTGCTCACGGAAAGTACCCCACAACTGTTGTGTCTGTTTCTTAAGTTCCCTCACAACTCGATTAGATGTTCCTCTCTTATTCCATCCCTCCCTGTTATTCAGGTTGGAACGGCACCCGTTTGTCAGGTAGGCCTGGAGTTCTTCCGGGACCCTAGTGACGCCCCTCTCCCGCAATTGCCCCCCAAGACTTCATAGGTGATATGTGGTAGACAGCCAGCCTGAGACTGACTGTCCTGCCGCTGTTTGGAGTATGGCTTAAAGCTGTATATTATTCCACTCCCTCGGCGTTCCGGCCACCGGTAATGCGCCTCAGCAAGGTGCTGCCTCTTTCAACAAAACCCCTGCTGGTATTCTCCGTCTGCTTGATCTCGTTTCTCACTCAGCACAATCTATCTCGCTTCTAGTTCTTTCTTGGGCACCGCCGCTATGCTGAGCAGGCACGGTCCCGTTACGTTCTTTCCAATGCCAAGCCTCTGCCAGGATCCCACCCCTGGCAGAGACCCTACTGTCTCTTCCTCCACAACACCCTCTCTCACTAGGTGTTGCTTCGTTCAATCCAGTCAGCGTTCTAACTAACTTCCTGCCTGACCCCCAGTTTACCCACTATGGTGGGGAGTGGCCTAATGAATAGCACCCTTAGCTCCCCCCGGAGGCCCTGCTGTGAAACATATTGGTGTCTGTGATACCTGATCAGAGGAACTCCTTCAGTGCCATCGAACGCACCATGGCTCCCCTTAGTGGCGAAGCCACAGTACTGCAACGACCAGGACTCTGGGGCGCTGCACAGTCATCAAAGCAAAAGGTGGCTACTTTGAAGAACCTAGAATATAAGACATAATTTCAGTTGTTTCACACTTTCTTGTTAAGTATATAATTCCACAGAAAAATTCCCACGCTACAGTTCATATGAGTTTATGCCACCAGGGGGCGCAGCTTCGGTGACGGCACCGTTAGTCCCCGAAGCTACATTACCTTCATTTCATTCATTCCAAAGTCTTTTACAGCCCCGCTGGTAGCATTAGCAGCGCTCCTGGTTGTAACTGTATTTAACACCTTCAGATGGATTTACAGCATGGGACATGACTGTACGGCGGACAGGTACCGGATATTGTTGCTTTTTTATTTTCCTTTTTTTTACAGGAGAACGAGGGTCTTCAGCTGGATTGAGCGTACAATAAAGATAATAACACCCTGTGTGTGTTTATTTATTTTATTAAAATACTTTATTCATAATGTGTGTGTATTTTTAACCCTTTATTAGTATTGGATTATTAATGGATAGGTGTCTTATTGACACCTCTCCATTATTAACCTGGCTTAATGTCACCTTACAATAGCAAGGTGACATTAACCCCTTATGACCCCATATCCCACCGCTACAGGGGAGTGGAAAGAGAGAGGCTAACTGCTGGAATAGGCGTATCTTCCAGATGTGCCTTTTCTGGGGTGGCTGGGGGCAGATGTTATTAGCCGAGGGGGCCAATAACCATGGTCCCTCTCTAGGCTATTAATATCTGCCCTCAGTCACTGTCTTTCCCTCTCTGGCAGAGAAAATTGCGCGGGAGCCCACGCCAGTTTTTCCTTGAATTAACCCTTTAATTTAACACCTAGAGCTCCATAATTTTACACACACAAACTACTAACATTATTAGTGTGGAATATGTAAAAAAATAAGGGATTTGAAATGGTTTACTGTATGTAATCATGTCTCATATCTTGTCTGGTTTGATAAGGAGATAGCAAAAGCCGACAATTGAATTACCAGCTTTTCTGCTATCTAGCTCTGTATGAAATATAAATATATATATATATATGTGTCTCACTGACATATATATATATATGTATATAGGAAGTGAAATTGGAACAGCACAATGCTCACCAGTGGGTGCCAAGAGGAGAGGAGGTAAACGCCACCATCGGTACCAAAAGAAAACCAGAAAAGAACAGGTTACAGCCACAGCGACAAGCAACATCCAGGAAGGACCAGAACTCGTAATTAATATATCATCTAAGGTATTAACCCCCCCCCCACAGGTTTCCATCCTTAGTAGAGGACTATCTTTTTCCCCCTGTTCACACACAAAGTGGTTTGAGTTACGGGTAGATATGGAGAGATTCTTTAGATCAATTAAACTAAAAGAATGGTTTCAGGATAAAAATACGATGAGTACAATAAGAAATAGTGAATTTAACTCTAGAGGTTTGGAGTTGAGAAATAGTAGTGATTTTGTGCCACCTACAAATTCAACCATCATAGACGCTTTTGAAAAAGTAGTAAAGAGGGAGATTGAGGAAATTAGAGATGGGGTCCCCGTTAGGTTTAAACGGCCCAATATAACGAAAGAGGAACATAGGGCATTATTGGAGCTTGTCCATGATGACGACATCATAATCAAACCTGCGGATAAGGGGGGTGCTGTCGTCATCATGGACAAGTTAAAATACATTGCAGAAATCAATCGACAATTAAGAGATGAAAATGTATATCAGAAACTGGAGGGGGACCCTAAATTTAACATAATGGGGGAAATAAAGAACTGTCTAAAAGAAGCATTAGAAAATGAAATAATTGATCAGGAATTGATGAACTATTTATGTTTAGAATTCCCCATGACCCCGGTACTATATATAACCCCGAAGATCCATAAATCATTGGTCGACCCACCTGGGCGACCAATAGTGTCAGGGGTGGATTCGGTTTTTAGTAGAATAGGCACATTCTTGGACAAAATTCTCAACCCCATAGTGAAAAAATCAAGTTCATATATTAGAGATACTACCGACTTCTTAAACAAATTGGAGTTGGTCGAACTGGGGAGGGAAGTAATTATGGCATCATTCGATGTCACTTCGCTCTACACTTCAATCGAACACTCCTCTGGGATAAAAGCTGTAGAAAAAAAAACTGGACACCGTTGAGATATCAAATATAGGCAAAATATTTGTTAAAAGACTGTTGGAAATAATTTTAAAGCGAAGCTACTTCCTATTTGGTGACACATTCTATACACAAAAACGCGGTACAGTGATGGGGGCCAATATGGCCCCCGCATATGCAAATTTAGTCATGAGTGTCCTGGAGGAGGACCTCATCTATGTGTCCCACCACTTCCAGCATGTGCTGGTGTGGTGGAGATACATAGATGATGTCTTCCTCCTATGGAGTGGCACAGAAAAAGAACTTGAGGATTTTCATCAGTATCTCAATATAATAGATGAGACCATTAAATTTACGCTGATCTCTTCCAGGACTGATCTGCAGTTCTTGGATGTCCTGGTTAGACAAATAAATGGAGAACTCATAACCACTCTGTATGTAAAAGAAACCGACAGAAATAATCTACTGACCTATGACAGTCAGCACCCTCGTAGTATGATTAGATCAATACCATTAAGTCAACTACTAAGGGTGCGGAGGATTGTTAAGAAAAATGAAGAAATAGATGGCGTCATGGACAGATTGGTTGGGAAATTCTTGAAGAGGGGTTACCCACGAGGAATACTTGATAGAGCAAAAAATATGGTCCGAAACAAGGATAGGAAGGAATTACTGTGGGGAAGTGAACAAAATAAGAAAAAACCCATGAGTAGGATACCATGTGTTATGACATATACGGAAGAAAGTGGCAGAATAGCAGAAATAATTAGAAAGCATTGGGGAATGCTGAGAAACTGCTTACCAGGTATTAAAGAATTTAGGGAGCCCCCACTGTTCTCATATCGTAGGGGCAGAAATATCAAAGATCATGTAGTCAAATCTGACATTGGTCCTCTAAAAAATAGTTGTCAAACCACAATTACGGGGATAAGTCAAAAGGGCTGCTTCCCATGCTTGTCATGTGTAAATTGTACTTATATGTTAAAAGGCTCTACATTTAAACATCCAGAAACGAATAAAATATACACAATCAAACAGTTCCTAACATGTAATTCTGACCATGTTATTTATCTACTAGAATGTCCCTGTAAATTATGGTACGTGGGAGAGACAACATGTGAACTAAAAGTACGTATCAATAACCACCGACATTCAATTAGGAAAAAGCGGTTAGACCTCCCGGTCTCAAAACATTTCACGGAATTGGGCCACATGGAGAAGGATCTCAATTTTAGAATAATAGATAAGGTCCCCATACAGAGGAGAGGGGGGGACAGAATATCTCTCCTGAAAAAACAAGAACTGAGATGGATTTATGAATTAAATACTCTAAAACCGAAAGGACTCAATGTGGAATTTAAGATTAACCCTAATATGCATTAGCCCCAGTTAGATATTCCTAGGATTTTGATGTATATGGGTTCCTAGTGAGAGGTTTAGAATGTGTTGTAGGAATATTTCTGTATAACGTCATTCCAATTTTTAATGTTATTTTAATTGTTTTTTAGATATAACCTCGTGTCTATGGAAATATACAGTGTAATCAACCTGGTGGCGTATGGAGCATTACCACATGGAGGCTGTACAGAGATGTGGGCTGAATAAACCTCACTTTTTTTCACCTGAAAAAGTATCTGGAGTGCTGCCTTCTTTTGCTCTTTTTTATATATGTATATAAATAGACTGTATATATGTTTTCACGAATATTTGAGCCCATGGATCCATTCTATGTCCATTTTGGAAGCCGGAGAGAAAATCTCGCTATACGGATGCCATACGGATGACACACGGATAATTTTTGGAGAAAAAAATCGCATCATCTCATTGAATACGGATCACTGTTCAGGAACCTTTCTGCGTATCTCGGCCATAAAAAACGGACCGTATTTTGATATGTTAGGTCTTATAGACTGGACAAAAAACTGATGATACTTGTACCATTTTTGTTTCTGACTGGGTCCCAAGGGTCCTCAGAAACTATTGACCCTAAAATATTCTACTTTTGGAACTACTGGGAAAAAAAATGAAAATGTTCCCCACCTAATCTAATGGGGCAAGCGTCAGAGCTCAAATGTACCTGCACTAAGTGACTCCACCAGCAGAATAGTGAGTGCAGCTCTGAAGTTTAAAAATCACTCTGCTAGGGCATGTTCACACGTCAGTATTTGACATCCGTATACAGGGCCGGACTGGGACTAAAATTCAGCCCTGGCATTTGAAGTTACACAGGCCCACTTGTCACATGGTGACTGTATAATACCTTTGTACACTTGTAGGCAGGGCCGGTTTTAGGCAAAGTGGGGCCCTAGGCAAAGTTTAAAATGGGTCCCCAAATGCTAACATATTGCACATCACACAGAAGCCTTTCTGTTGTATTTACGTGCGCTGAGTTCAGGCCGCTAAACAAGTTTGATCGACAATACTGAAGTTGTTCAACGCTTGTTTCCCGGCCTCTTTCCACCAGCTGAGGAATAATGATGAGACAGAACGATCACTAATAGATCACTAACAGATCACCATACAGTATCATGTTTTCAGCAGCACATCTACAGTTTACACTGGCAATGTGCTGCTGACAACAAGGCTTTTAGTTCCAGCAAAAACAATCCGAATATGCAGCATTTTACTTGTTTAGTAAAATACACCCCATAGTCCTCCATATATTATAATGTGCTCCATAGTCCTCCATATAGTATAATACACTCCCTATAGTCCTCCATATATTAAAATACACTGCTCAGTCCTCCACATAGTATAATACACTCCTCATAGTCCTCCATATAGCATAATACAATCCTCATAGTCCTCCATATAGCATAATACAATCCTCATAGTGCTCCATATAGTATAATGCACCGCCAGTCATCCATGTAGTACAATTCACTTCCCATAGTATAATGCACCCCATAGTTCTTCATATAGTATAACGTATTCCCCATAGTCCTCGATACAGTATAATGCAGCCCACATATAGTATAATGCAGCCACCCCAGAGTATAATGCAGCCACCCCAGAGTATAATGCAGCCACCCCAGAGTATAATGCAGCCACCCCACAGAGTATAATGCAGCCACCCCAGAGTATGTAACCCCCATAGAATATAATACAGCCCACCTCCCCATAATATATAATGTAGCCCCCCATAGAATATAATGCAGCCCCCCATAGTATATAACGCAGCCTCCCCCATAGAATATAATATACCCCCACAATAGTATATAACACAGCCACATAGTACATAACATGGCCTCCCCCATAGAATATAATATACTCCCCATAGTATATAGCAAAGCCCGCATATTATATAGCACAAACCGCATAGTATACAGCACAGCCTGCATACTATAGCACAGCTCGCGTAGTAGATCACACAGCAGTATTCAGCACAGACCACACAGTAGTATACAGCACAGACCACACAGTAGTATACAGCACAGACCACACAGTAGTATACAGCACAGCCCACGTAGAAGTATACAGCACAGTCCACACAGTAGTATACAGCACAGCCCACAGAGTAATATATACAGCACAGCCCACAAAGTAATATATACAGCACAGCCCACAAAGTAATATATACAGCACAGCCCACAGAGAACTATATACAGCACAGCCCACAGAGAACTATATACAGCACAGCCCACAGAGAACTATATAAAGCACAGCCCACAGAGAACTATATAAAGCACAGCCCAGAGTACTATATACAGCACAGCCCAGAGTACTATATAAAGCACAGCCCAGAGAGTACTATATACAGCACAGCCCAGAGAGTACTATATACAGCACAGCCCAGAGAGTACTATATACAGCACAGCCCAGAGTACTATACACAGCACAGCCCACAGAGTACTATATACAGCACAGCCCACAGAGTACTATATACAGCACAGCCCACAGAGTACTATATACAGCACAGCCCACAGAGTACTATATACAGCACAGCCCACAGAGTACTATATACAGCACAGCCCACAGAGTACTATATACAGCACAGCCCACAGAGTACTATATACAGCACAGCCCACAGAGTACTATATACAGCACAGCCCACAGAGTACTATATACAGCACAGCCCACAGAGTACTATATACAGCACAGCCCACAGAGAACTATATACAGCACACAGTAGTATACAGCACAGAGCACAGCCCACAGAGAACTATATACAGCCCACAGTAGTATACAGCACAGAGCACAGCCCACAGAGAACTATATACAGCCCACAGTAGTATACAGCACAGAGCACAGCCCACAGAGAACTATATACAGCACAGAGCACAGCCCACAGAGAACTATATACAGCACACAGTAGCATACAGCACAGAGCACAGCCCACAGATAACTATATACAGCCCACAGTAGTATACAGCACAGAGCACAGCCCACAGAGTACTATATACAGCCCACAGTAGTATACAGCACAGAGCACAGCCCATAGAGTACTATATACAGCCCACAGTAGTATACAGCACAGAGCACAGCCCAGAGAACTATATATAGCACACAGTAGTATACAGCACAGAGCACAGCCCACAGAGTACTATATATAGCACAGAGCACACAGTAGTATACAGCACAGAGCACAGCCCACAGAGAGCTATATACAGCCCACAGTAGTATACAGCACAGAGCACAGCCCACAGAGAGCTATATACAGCCCACAGCAGTATACAGCACAGAGCACAGCCCACAGAGTACTATATACAGCCCACAGTAGTATACAGCACAGAGCACAGCCCACAGAGTACTATATACAGCCCACAGTAGTATACAGCACAGAGCACAGCCCACAGAGTACTATATACAGCCCACAGTAGTATACAGCACAGAGCACAGCCCAGAGAACTATATATAGCACACAGTAGTATACAGCACAGAGCACAGCCCACAGAGTACTATATATAGCACAGAGCACACAGCAGTATACAGCACAGAGCACAGCCCACAGAGAGCTATATACAGCCCACAGTAGTATACAGCACAGAGCACAGCCCACAGAGAGCTATATACAGCCCACAGTAGTATACAGCACAGAGCACAGCCCAGAGAACTATATATAGCACACAGTAGTATACAGCACAGAGCACAGCCCACAGAGTACTATATACAGCCCACAGCAGTATACAGCACAGAGCACAGCCCACAGAGTACTATATACAGCCCACAGCAGTATACAGCACAGAGCACAGCCCACAGAGTACTATATACAGCCCACAGCAGTATACAGCACAGAGCACAGCCCACAGAGTACTATATACAGCCCACAGCAGTATACAGCACAGAGCACAGCCCACAGAGTACTATATACAGCCCACAGCAGTATACAGCACAGAGCACAGCCCACAGAGTACTATATACAGCCCACAGCAGTATACAGCACAGAGCACAGCCCACAGAGTACTATATACAGCCCACAGTAGTATACAGCACAGAGCACAGCCCACAGAGAGCTATATACAGCCCACAGCAGTATACAGCACAGAGCACAGCCCACAGAGTACTATATACAGCCCACAGTAGTATACAGCACAGAGCACAGCCCAGAGAACTATATATAGCACACAGTAGTATACAGCACAGAGCACAGCCCACAGAGAGCTATATACAGCCCACAGCAGTATACAGCACAGAGCACAGCCCACAGAGTACTATATACAGCCCACAGCAGTATACAGCACAGAGCACAGCCCACAGAGTACTATATACAGCCCACAGCAGTATACAGCACAGAGCACAGCCCACAGAGTACTATATACAGCCCACAGTAGTATACAGCACAGAGCACAGCCCACAGAGAGCTATATACAGCCCACAGCAGTATACAGCACAGAGCACAGCCCACAGAGTACTATATACAGCCCACAGTAGTATACAGCACAGAGCACAGCCCACAGAGAACTATATATAGCACACAGTAGTATACAGCACAGAGCACAGCCCACAGAGTACTATATATAGCACAGAGCACACAGTAGTATACAGCACAGAGCACAGCCCACAGAGAACTATATACAGCCCACAGTAGTATACAGCACAGAGCACAGCCCACAGAGAGCTATATACAGCCCACAGCAGTATACAGCACAGAGCACAGCCCACAGAGAGCTATATATAGCACAGAGCACACAGTAGTATACAGCACAGAGCACAGCCCACAGAGAGCTATATACAGCCCACAGCAGTATACAGCACAGAGCACAGCCCACAGAGTACTATATACAGCCCACAGCAGTATACAGCACAGAGCACAGCCCAGAGAACTATATACAGCCCACAGCAGTATACAGCACAGAGCACAGCCCACAGAGAACTATATACAGCCCACATCTCTTCTCTTCCTCCCCTCCCCTCCTCCGAGAATGGCCCCACAGTCCAGAAAAAAAAAAAACTCTCCTCACCTCTCCTCGTGCCCAGCGTTGCTTCCTGGTTCCTGCTCCTGTCTCAGCAGCTGCAGTCTGCCCGGGACACAGCAGGTGCGCGATGATATGACGTCATCGCGCACCCGCAGTGTCAGAGGCAGAGCGGGGAATGATGGGAGAGGAGCGTCTGTAGACGCTCTCTCCTCCATCATTGCATTCAACTGTACCGGCGTCTATACGCCGGTATAGTTGAATGCGACGGCGGGGGCGGCGGATTGAGCGGCCCACCACTGGCACCGGCCCTTCTGGCATTTGCCAGAAGTGCCCTATGGCCAGTCCGGCCCTGTCCGTATATGTAACCTAAGACCAGGAGTGGTTCACAAATGCAGAAGTGGTGACGTGTTTCTATGATACTGATGTAAAGGACTGACCAAATACAGAACGTGTGAACATGACCTTACGTAGATTTGTCAATTTTTTTCAGTATAGGACTGTGTTCACACATAGTGTATATGCTTCCTGCACTGACTGAGCGCCGTAAAGTGAAAGTGAAAGTACAGCACAGCGGTGACGTCACCGCTCTGCTGTTAGGGCCGGCGCTCAGTCAGTGCAGGAAACGGACGCCGGGGGACGCGAATGTGAGTATGTACTGTTTGGTTTTTTTACATTTTACGCTGGTAACCAGGGTAAACATCGGGTTACTAAGCGCGGCCCTGCGCTTAGTAACCCGATGTTTACCCTGGTTACCCGGGGACCTCGGCATCGTTGGTCGCTGGAGAGCGGTCTGTGTGACAGCTCCCCAGCGATCAAACAGCGACGCTGCAGCGATCGGCATCGTTGTCGCTATCGCTGCAGCGTCGCTTAATGTGAAGGTACCTTAATCTTTTACCATTGATCGTGCAACAGTTACTGATCTGACTTGTTCATGTTCTTCTGAGCCAGCAATGAGCCCAATTTGGACATTGCCCTTTGGCAAGGCCTGTACCCCAGCGCGTCCATGCCACAGAACACCTGCACTCAGATACGCTCCCTTTTTTTAAGTCCCTTTTTTTTTTCCTTGTGATATTCGTCGGCAGTTTTTACACCAAATTGTTCAAAAAGTCACAAGTCGATCAGGAGTTGTGCACAATCAAAACTATTTATTGTCTGTTGTTAACCTGATTATAGAAAAAATATTACAACATTTTTGTAAAATTTCCAGATTATTGGATTACATTTGGGAAAAACTCACAATTGATGAATCAGATGCGTACATCTGAAAAACAAAACCTAGACCCACAAGGGCGAAGGAATAAGAAATGGAGTTTTCAAAATGTGCAAATGTAAACATTTGGTGCAAGTCAAAAAATGGTGTAAAAAAAAAAATGTAATAATGAAATCGGAGCCTGTGTTTTTAGATGCTTTTTCTAAACCCTAACTAGGGTTGTGTTAGAATTAAGGTACCTTCACACTAAGCGACGGTGCAGCGATACAGACAACGATGCCGATCGCTGCAGCGTCGCTGTTTAGTTGCTGTGTGGTCGCTGGAGAGCTGTCACACAGACCGCTCTCCAGCGACCAACGATGCCGAAGTCCCCGGGTAACCAGGGTAAACATCGGGTTGCTAAGCGCAGGGCCGCGCTTAGTAACCCGATGTTTACCCTGGTTACCATTGTAAATGTAAAAAAACACATACTCACATTCCGGTGCCCGGCGTCCGCTTCCCTGCACTCCTCCTCACAGGATGCAGGAGGAGTGCAGGGAAGCGGACGCCGGGCACCGGAATGTGAGTATGTGTTTTTTTACTTTTACAATGGTAACCAGGGTAAACATCGGGTTACTAAGCGCGGCCCTGCGCTTAGTAACCCGATGTTTACCCTGGTTACCAGTGAAGACATCGCTGGATCGGTGTCACACACACCGATCCAGCGATGTCAGCAGGAGATCCAGCGACGAAATAAAGTTCTGGACTTTCAGCAACGACCAGCGATCTCACGGCAGGATCCTGATCGCTGCTGCTTGTCAAACACAACGATATCGCTATCCAGGACGCTGCAACGCCACGGATCGCTATCGTTATCGTTGTAAAGTCGCTTAGTGTGAAGGTACCTTTAGTGATTGAGTAATAATAAATATTTACATAAACACAACAATGTAACAAATATAACAGCAAAGCAATTTTAATTATTATTTTTCTTTTTTAAATTTGTCGGATTTTATGGAAAAAAAAAAAAAGCCGAAAATTACTACAGGGTCAAACTATAATTTCATCAGTATTTTCATAGTGGATAAGGAGGATAAGCGGTAAATGCTGCTTTGTCCCGGGCGCTGGTAACACAAGCTGCACCACTGCTCATGGTGCCGCCTTATCTGTCGATACCGCAGCCATGAGATGTGAGACTTTACTGCTGATTATTACGTTTGTATTTCCCATTCTTTATAAAGTCACAAGTATCAGTCCCAGGGATTCCTCATCTCCCGGCTCGGGGTAAGGCCTCTTTCACACTAGCGTTGTGCACTGCACGTCGCAATGAGTCGTTGTGGATAAAAAACGCATCCTGCAAAGTTGCCCGCAGGATGCGTTTTTTCTCCATAGACTTTTATTAGCGACGCATTGCCACACGTCGCAACCGTCGTGCGACGGTTGCGCCGTGTTTTGGCGCACCGCCGCCACGAAAAAACTTTACATGTAACGTTTTTTTGTGCGTCGAGACCACCATTTTCGACCGCGCATGCGCGGCCGAAACTCCGCCCCCTCCTTCCCGGACCTTGCAATGGGGCAGCGGAAGCGTCCTAAGACTGCATCCGCTGCCCACGTCGGACATTTTTTGCACAATATGCGTCGGTACGTCGGGCCGACGCAGCGCGACGGCCCCGTACCAACGCTAGTGTGAAAGCAGCCTAAGGCCAGTCTCACAGGTCCAGATAATTCCGGTACCGGAGTTATCCGTGTCCGTGTGCTCACGTGGCACATCAGTGTGGCACACATGCGGCAGCCGTGTGCCGACTGAGGACCACACGGACCGTGCAGGAGACAGCGCTACAGTTAAGTGCTGTCCCCTGCTTTGGGTGCTGAAGCCGGAATTCATTCCTCCTTCCCAGCAGCGTTCGCTGGAGAGAAGGAATGAAAAATCTTTTTTTTTTTTTTTTGTGGTTAAAATAATGTTCCCGGTAACCTCCCCCCTCCCACCCCCTGTGCGCCAGCCGGAAATAAAATACACACCCAGCTCCCTCGATGCTTCCTCTCAGCGTCGCAGCTTGCCCTGGATGAGTGGTCACGTGGTGCCGCTCATTACAGTGATGAATATGCGGCTCCAACCCTATGGGAGGTGGGGCCGCATATTCATCACTGTAATGAGCGGCACCACGTGACCGATCATACAGGACAAGCTGCGACGCTGAGAGGAAGCATCGCGGGAGCTGGGTGAGTATTTTAATGCCAGCGGGCGGGCGCTCAGGGGGTGGGAGGCGGCAGGTGACAAGGATCTTTATTATAAACACAAAAATAATAAAAAAAAACATTGAATTTTCATTCCTTCTCTCCAGCGAATGCTGCTGGGGAGAAGAAATGAATGGCGGCTTCAGCACCACACGCTGGGGGGACAGCGCTTACTGTAGCGCTGTTTCCTGCAACGTCCGTGTGGTACTCAGTCGGCACACGGGCGGCACACAGACAGCATCCGTGTGCGGTACGTGCTTACACGGACCCATTGACTTTAATGGGTCCGTGTGATCCGTGCGCTCCCACGAACACTGACATGTCTCCGTGTTTTTCAAACAGACACACGGTCCGTGAAAACACGCTGACATGTGCAGAGACACATTGATTTTAATGTGTCTACTTCAGTGTCTCCGGTACGTGAGAAAACTGTCACCACACGTACCGGAGCCACTGACGTGTGAAAAAGGCCTAATAGGTGTAGCTGGGAGTTGACTCCACCATCCTGAGTGTGTAATGCCGGCACCGTCCCGGCTCTGCTACATTACTATTGTTTCCTGTGATTTCCATATATCAGAATCATTATCCAGCTCCGTGTCTGTCTCAGCCGTGACACCGTGTTCAGTGGCTGCGGACCCGGCGCATTCATTACTCCAGGCACATAGGAATATTATCTGACTTGACGCTTCGTGTTATCTTGACATTTTGCAGCAAGGAAATAACAGGATGTTATTTCCCATGTTCATCCGAAACGGCGCTAATGGCAACATGGCACCAGGAAAGCTACATGGAGCGTTAGGAAACTGCAGATGTCTCATCTTGTAGCAATGTAATACTAAATGTATAACTAAAGAATAGTGAGTGCAGCTCTGGGGTATAATACAGGATGTAACTCAGGATCAGTAATGTATGTACACAGTGACTGCACCAGCAGAATAGTGAGTGCAGCTCTGGAGTATAATACAGGAGGTGACTCAGGATCAGTAATGTAATGTATGTATGCAGTGACTGCACCAGCAGAATTGCAGCGCCCCAGAGTCCTGGTCGTTGCAGTAATGTTGTTCTTCCACCACGGGGAGTGATATTGCGTCTGAGGGCCATAAAGGAGATCTTCTGTCCAGGTATCACAATTACACACAACACATTTCACACTCCAGGCCACCAGGGGGAGCTACGCTTCTATCTATTAGGGCACTCCTCACAGTTAGGTAAAACTGGTGGTTTGGTTAGGAAGTTAGTCAGAACCCGACGGAGTTTGGCAGAAGCTGGCTGGAGTGGGTTCCAGTCAGCTCCATACTGCGGTCTGAGGAGGACGAGGGTCCACGGAGCTGCGCCTGCCTCACGTACGGCAACATCCTAAGAAAGAGACATTAGAAGAGAAGTGTATTGCAGTGAGTCAGAAACGAAGTCATAGCACAAGGAGAGGAAATCAGAAGGAGTTCTGCCCTACGAAAGGCTGCCTCCTTCTGAGGCGCAAGAATCCTGGTGGCCAGAATACCGAGGGAGTAAGGATCTCTATGCTTTACTTCAGAGACTGGCAGGACAGTTAATTCCACGTTAGCTGCCCGACCTTATACCCAGGAGGCATGGTGGCAACTTGTGGGGGCCGGGGCATCGTAGGGTCCCTATAAAAAGCCTCAGGCCACCAGTCATACGGGTTTTGTCCTATCCTATCCATCAGGGGGACAGAGAGAAAGAAACTTAAAATCTCCAATAGTTGTGAGGACCTTACCGAGAAACTCAGCAGGGAGGTACTACAACACCGAGGTGCTAGAGGAAGGCTACTGATTTCCACCTGGATAAGGGGATTCTGGATTTGCCTTTAGACCGGCCGGACTCTGTCTGCCTTGTGATCTGGTGCCCTGGACTGTGGACACTGAAGCCTTCAGTAAAGGTAAAGAGACTGCAACCTGGTGTTCTCGTTATTCATTGCGCCTCACACCATTCACCATCTACACTCTGGGAAGCCCTGGGGATACACTTCACCTGTGGGAAGGTACACCATCTAGCTGCCATCACATCATCCCCAGCGGACCCCTAAGCAGCGTCGGTCACCCTGTCCGAATACCACAGGTGGCGTCACGAACACTATTCCCATAGAAACTCTTCCTTTTATTGGACTCCCCTCACAGGGCCAGGGACCGGGTCAGGCCACCGTGACATCCCCCGAACCGAAGGACCCGGTACCAAATACCCCATTGCCCTTACGTGGGGGCACTCCAGAATAGTGAGGGCAGCTCTGGGGTATAATACAGGATGTAACTCAGGATCAGTACTGTAATATATGTACACAGTGACTGCACCAGCAGACTAGTGAGGGCAGCTCTGGAGTATAATACAGGATGTAACTAAGGATCAGTACTGTAATGTATGTATGCAGTGACTGCACCAGCAGAATAGTGAGTGCAGCTCTGGAGTAATACAGGATTGTGGAGATCAGACTGAAAGAATCCATTGTGTCTTTTTCCTGAGACATCTGGCTTATATCAGGAAACTTAAGCAAAGTTGACATTTCCTTTTATGGACGCATTCCTTCTTGATATTGTAACCTTTTACCTACATACCAGAATCTGTACCTTATCTCTAGTATAGACTGTTTTTGTAAAAGGATGTGAAATATGAGCGCTTGTGCGCATGTCTGTAAATGTATAACTCTTTTCTATATAAAGGAGGGGTAGAGCCCAGTGAGTCAGACGTGCTCCTGGGCTTCCCCTGTATATGATCACACAACCTTTTGTGCTGCGTGTCATTTTACTCGGATCCCTACCTCTAGTAAGCCAGGGACTGAGAAGGACTTAACATTTCTTTGGTGCACCGAACAGGGACCCGAGGTGAGAGTATTTGCTCGAGATTTACCTGCGGATACGGACAACGGAGATCTGGGATAATGGACGGCAAATGAACTGAAAAACCTGGCCAGGTAAGAGACATTATTAGTTCTCTTTTATCTGCCCTGTATTATCCGAAAGATCTCTATGAGCCGTGTCACGCTGGGTTAGTCTAGTAGTGAGTAGATACCTATAAAACTCGGGTTACCATATTGTATAGATTTATGAGTCCTGTCCCTGGCAGTGTGTGAACAGTGTGAAGGTTGTGGTATGTTGTGAAAGAAGAGCAAAAGTGCGTAGAAAAATAAGCCGAAATAGTTGGGGTATAAGCCTTATACACGGAAGTCAGCCTAACTGGGTCATGTGGTTGCGTCCTTCTGGGAGACCTCCGCCCATGCTTGACTCTCATTAAGTGCTTAACCTCCTTCATTTCTGGATAAGGTTTGATAGAATGAGCCCAGGACGCGGTTTCATGAGCCTGGGACAAGTATGCTAACTGACACAGAAAGTTTTGTGATCTGTATGGTGTTGCTTGGTCTGTTTGCGTGTATAATAGCACTTAAGTACGTTCTGCACGTTAGGAAGAACGGAGCAGACAAGCCTTTCAATATTTTAGCTCCCTAGGAGAGAAGGCAACGAGACATCACCATAGAGTAAGTGATTGTCCAAACGTCACCTGGGGTAGAAATAGCTAATATTGAAAAAGAAAAATGGGAAATAAACAGACAAAAACCGTCTTAGGACAAGTGGAAGCAGCAGATATCATACAGGAAAGATGTGGAAAGACAGTCAGAAGTCAGATTAGAAGGGTAAGAGAAAAATTGGGAATTTCAGAAGCACTTATGTTCAGTACAGAATGGCAAAAACTGAGTAAAGAACGAGGTGGAATTATCAAAGACAATGGGTGGGAAGAAATCATACATTGTATGATAGAGGTCTCAAAAACAGCTAAAGAGGAGAATTGGAAGTACGATCCAGACACTTCCAAATGGATCATGGGGAAGGGAAAAAGTTGTGACATAATCCCGCCACCTTACCTAGATCCAAAAGCCCAATCATTTGTACCATCTGGAAGAGCAGAAGGAGGAAAACAATTTCCAGCCTTGTATCCCAATCTTGGTGGGGTAGGAGGATGGGAATGTTCACACTGTGGACAACAAAATCCAGATTGGAGAAATGATTGCCTAGCCTGTGGTACACCTAGATATGGCGCTGTACTTGCCCCTGTTAGGGTAGTACCAAGACCCTTTAGGGAACCTGGTGCTGACGGGGTAATGGGAACTAGATATCATCAGACCCGACAGTATTTTCCATGGTCTCCAGCCGAGGGTATGTCCCTCCTGCATAATGCGCCTGATCCCACTCAATATCCTATCCGATTTGCACAATACATACAACAAATCATGCAGACTCATGCTGGGGTCTGGGCGGACGGGGAAGAATTATGTAGAATGAAAATGTCCCCCGGACTTTTTCAGGAATTATTGACACACCTACAGCCCAATAGACCAGTGGCAGAAGGGGGTGCCTTACAGACAGAAGCATCAGGTACCCAGTTCACAGAGGCATTAATAATTTTCATGAGAGGAAAACAGAGGGAAAGGGGGTCTACAGGTGTGATTATGCAGAAATTTGGGCAAAGTATTGAAGAATATAGTCAAGAACTAGAAAATAGCTTTAGGGATGAAGGATTGGATTTGACTGATGCTTCAGTAAGGAGACTTTTTACAAAACAATTAATAGAGGGGCTAGATCCGAAAATCAGAGAAAAATTTAAATCCTCTACTCCAGATTGGAGAACAATTGAACAACCAAATATTGTGAAACAACGATGTTTAGGAATAGCCATGGATATGAGAGAGAATCGTAAGCCTGTTAGAATAGCACAAGCTAATACAGGAGGAAGAGTGAGACACAATTTTCCTTGCCACTACTGTAAAAAGCCAGGTCATTTTCAAAGAGAGTGCAGGAAGAAGTTGGCAGATATAAAGTCAGGCAAATTTGTTCCCAGAAATAACCCTCCCCAAACGGACAACCAGCAGAAATCTACCATCATAGATGGTCCCATACCAGATTCAGATTGACTCGATGTGTTACAAACTTCCCTACCAGCTAGAAGACCTATGATACAGGCGAATGTGGGGGGGAGAGAGATTCCATTTTTGATAGATACAGGTGCAACTTCCTCAATTTTGAATCAAGATTTTCTTCCGAATCCGGAAGATATTTCAGAACAAACAACTTTTGCTGAGGGTTATGATGGGGTAATTCGAACACTGCCATATACTGTGCCCCTAGAGGTCTCATTAGGACCTAAATGTTTTGCATCCAGATTTTTGTATGCCAGAGGTGCCCCAACATGTCTGTTAGGAACTGATGTACTAAAGAAATTAGAAGCTAACATCAATTTTAGGGAAGATGGCACAGTTATGCTGACTATCCCTGATGATGCAGAATCATTAGAACAATATGTCAGAATTCAGGCTTTTGAGGATTATACTGAAGAAAAAGAGTACACTACAGATCTAGACCTCTCAATGATCCCAGAAACACTGTGGGCACAGGGTGACACTGATGTGGGATTATTGCATATTTCTCCTGTAAAATTATCTGTGCAACCAGGAACTGTTCTCCCACAGCTCAGACAATACCCTGTGAGTGCCCAGCAGGAATTAGCGATTACAAAACAGATAGAGGGATATAGAGAGAAAGGAGTTTTGGTAGAGATACAATCACCTGCTAACACTCCTCTGTATCCAGTCAAGAAGAGAACTCTTGATAAGAGTTCTATGCCCAAATATCGTATGGTACATGATCTAAGAGAAATAAACAAAGTTCTAGATCCAATCACCCCAGTTGTACCCAATCCTCATACGTTACTATCACAGATACCAGCCAGTTCTCAAGTGTTTACTGTAATAGATCTTTCAAATGCATTTTTCTCGGTTCCTTTACACCAAGATAGTTGGCATTTGTTTGCATTTACATTTAAGGGCAAACAGTTGGCGTGGACACGCCTTCCACAGGGAATGATACACTCCCCTACTCTTTATTCAAATGCCCTACAAACAGTTCTTCAAAGGTTTGAACCCGAACCACAGGTAGTAATTTTACAGTATGTGGATGACATACTACTTTGCTGCCCAGATCTAGAAACCGCAGAAAGGTCCACTGTAAGTTTACTATGTTTTCTAGAAAAAGAAGGGTGTAAAGTGAATAGACAAAAGCTACAAGTTTGTCAGACCAAAGTGGTCTTTCTAGGTCATTGCATTTCTCAAGGTAAAAAGCATCTTACACCTCAAAGAACTGAAGCAATAAGACAGATGAATGAGCCTAGAAATCATAAACAGCTACGAGCATTTTTAGGAATAGTGTCTCATTGTAGACAATGGATTATACATGCCAGTCAACTAATGCAACCACTGTATGACTGTGTAAAAAGTGAACCTTATTTGTTGACAAAAGAAGGTCAGATTTCGTTCCAACAATTAAAAGATGCCCTTGTTTCAGCTCCAGCGTTAGGGCTACCAGACTACACCAAACCATTTCAGCTTATGGCTGCAGAAGTTGATTCTCATGCTACAGGAGTTCTTACCCAGAAGCATGCAGGGAAACAAAGACCAATTGCATATCTTTCAGCAAGGTTAGATCCCGTAGCTAGAGCAGCGCCAACCTGTGTACGTGTAGTTGTTGCTGTCTCACTATTGTTGGACAAAGCATCAGAAATTGTCCTAGAGTATCCACTCACAGTTCAAACTACGCATGATGTTTATGGGATATTAAACCAGGTCCAACCAAAACACATTTCCATGGCCAGACATTTGCGGCTACAGTGTTCTTTGCTGCTCCCCTCTACTATCACATTTGCAAGGCTTCAGACTCTTAATTTAGCAACACTGCTACCTCTCGAGTCTGAAGGGGGGAATAAGGACACTGATCCACACGCAAATTTTTTCCCTACAGACACACATGATTGTACAGAGCTCATTTTACAAGAAACGGCAGGCTTACCCAATGTATCCGAAACACCACTTCAAAATCCAGATTTAGAGCTGTTTATAGACGGTAGTAGGTTTGCAGATGACACAGGTAACTTCCATACAGGGTATGCAGTTGTGTCAGAATCTGAAACTCTCAAAGCAGAACCACTTCCACCAAAACAGTCTGCACAAGAAGCAGAACTAACAGCATTGATCGAAGCGCTAAAAATAGCTGAGAATCAGACAGCTAATATATACACTGATTCTAGGTATGCACATGGTATTGTGTTTGACTTTGGAGTAATCTGGAGAGCTAGAGGTTACATGACAGCGTCAGGACAACCTGTAAAACATGCTTCTTTGATCAAACAGATCTTAGAGGCTGCACAAGAAACAAAAGAAGTAGCAGTAATTAAGGTAGCTGCACATGTGAGACTCGACACTAGGGAATCTAGGGGAAATGATAGGGCTGATAAAGCAGCCAAAGCAGCAGCAGTCAAACCCTTACAACAGGTTCATACTGTAAACCTCACAGAAAATACTGAAGATAGACTGAGACAAGCACAGGAAGATGCAGGAGAAGAGGAGAGGGACAGGTGGAAAAAGGAAGGGGCAGAAGAACAAGCGGGAATTTGGAAGAAAGATGGACTAATATGTCTACCTAGAGCCTGGTACCCGATTGTAGTTGGTGGACTACACCACCCTACTCATGTGTCTGCAAATGCAATGACACTACTGGCAAAGCAAGTCTGGTTGGCTCCAGGTTTTGGCAACTACGCAAGAGACTATTGTGCTGCATGCGTTATATGCCTGGCACATAATCCCGGACAGACAACAAAGACCCCTATGAAGCACCACGTCCGACCTCTCTATCCGTTTCAGCGATTACAAATAGACTTTATCCAGCTGCCAAAAAGTAATGGGTATGAGTATGTGTTGGTGTGTGTGGACATGTTCTCAGGGTGGCCAGAGGCCTATCCAGTTCGGAAGGCTTCAGCTAAAAACACTGTTGTAAAGCTAGTTGCTGAACTGATACCCCGTTACGGTCTCCCTGAAGTGATCGAGTCAGATAGGGGTACTCATTTCACTGGAGAAATATTTCAAAATGTACTGAAAATGTTGGGTGTTGAAAGTCAGTTACACACTCCGTACCATCCTCAAAGTTCTGGTAAGGTGGAACGCATGAATGGAACTTTAAAATTAAAAATACAGAAAGCCATGGCTGAAACAGGAAAGCTTTGGACAGAATGCCTTCCACTGGCCCTTTACTCAATACGCAATACCCCAAGGGGTAAGACTAAACTGTCTCCATATGAAATTTTGTTTGGCAGGACTGCCAATTTAGGATGTTATTTTCCACAGCAACTTGTGTTAAATATTGAGTCATTGACTTCTTATGTGCAAAATCTTCAGAAACAATTAACTAAGGTGCATGCACAAGTTTTTGCTTCCCTTCCAGATCCTGACAACACAGAAGGAAGTCACAAGTTGGAACCAGGTGATCAAGTCTATGTAAAAAGACACACCAGAAAGGCTCTAGAACCAAGGTTTGACGGACCCTTCCAAGTCCTGTTGACAACACCTACATCAGTCAAGCTTGAAGGAAAGGCATCATGGATACATGCAAGCCATTGCAAAAAAAGCAGTATAAACTCATGATATTGATGTTAATAATGATAACCTCAACGGAGGCATGGGATAGACTGAATTCTCTAGCCCCTATGAACAATAGATTCGTACAACATCATAAAAAATTAGTGCATGACTTGTTAAACAATACACAAACCCTGACAGATTGTTGGATCTGTACCCATTCACCGGTATCAGCCACAAGTATACCTTTTCTAGCAGTTCCCGTATCAGCAGAAGAAATATTCGCTTGGCCTAATTGTTCAGACAACCTGGCCAACAACCAAACTGGTAATGCTAGGCTGTGGAATACTACAATCGCCATACCAATTGTGGGATGGGTAGAATTTCCTTGGTGGCAGGGTAATCTCTCAGGGACTGGTACACATCTACAATATTTGGCCTATAAGGGTGGGGCCTGGGTACCTAGGAATAAGACTGGATTAACTAATTTAGGACAGGTCCCCACAGAAAATCTACAGCTCAGTTTCAGTACAACCGCCGATCCCTCTGATGCTTTCAAACCTGTAGTATTGGAAAGATACATACACAATAGAAATTGGGAACATTCTGAGTTGTTCCCTCAAGGTAATGCAAGCGATTGTACAAGCAAACCCGGGAACCTGGTTTGTAATGAATCTGATGAGTATGTCAATGGAATGCCTGTATGTGGAAATCCCGCAGCCGGGTACTGTAGCCCCTTGGGACAAAAACCCTCTTGGTGTATGCTTCAGGATGTATCTAGATTTGTGGATTTGGCTCACAGATTGGTATTGCAGCACTCAGCTCTATGGGATCTGCCTGAAGGTACATTTTGGATATGCGGAGAAGGAGCATATAAATGGCTTCCCGTAGGTATAAAGGGTACTTGTACATTAGGACGCCTGTCATGATCACTGCAGGCAGAGATCATAGCAAGCCTATAGAGGGACAAGCTCTCGGAAGATGGAACTATACTGACCATGAACTAAGCCTGCCGCGCAACTAGAAATAGCCAGGTAGCATTTCCTATTTATCGCTAGATGCCCAGCTCTGGCCTAAGACCTAAATAGCTAGCAGAGGGAAATATAAGACCTGGCTCACCTCTAGAGAAATATTCCAAAGAAGACAATAGCCCCCCACATATAATGACGGTGAGTTCAGATGAAACAACAAACGCAGCAGGAAAATAGTCTTAGCAAATTTGAGGTCCGCTTACTAGATAGCAGAAGACAGATAGTATACTTTCATGGTCAGCAGAAAAACACTAACAAAACACCATCCAGAGATTACCTTAAACTCTGGCATTAACTCATAACGCCAGAGTAGCAATCCCTGATCAACGAGAGCTTTCCAGACACAGTAACAAAACTTCAGCTGTGAACTGGAACAAATAGGCAAAACAAAACATGGACAAAAGTCCAACTTATCTAGTAGTTGTCTAGAAGCAGGAACAAGCACTGAGAGGCATCAGATAACATTGTTGACCGGCAAGAAACCACCAGAGAAATGAGCTTAAATAGCGACACCCACTACTGATGGAATCAGGTGAAACAGGAAAGAGGATGACAAGTCCAATTCCACAAGCGGCCACCGGGGGAGCCCAGAATCCAAATTCACAACAGTACCCCCCCCTCAAGGAGGGGGCACCGAACCCTCACCAGATCCACCAGGGCGACCAGGATGAGCCCTATGGAAGGCACGAACAAGATCAGAAGCATGAACATCAGATGCATTGACCCAAGAATTATCCTCCTGGCCGTAACCCTTCCAGTTGACCAGATACTGGAGTTTCCGTCTGGAAACACGAGAGTCCAAAATTTTCTCCACAACGTACTCCAACTCACCCTCAACCAACACCGGAGCAGGAGGCTCAACTGAAGGTACAACAGGTACCTCATACCTGCGCAATAACGACCGATGAAAAACGTTATGAATGGAAAAGGACGCAGGGAGGTCCAAACGGAAAGAAACAGGATTAAGAATCTCCAATATTCTATAAGGGCCGATGAACCGAGGTTTAAACTTAGGAGAAGAGACCCTCATAGGGACAAAACGAGAAGACAACCACACTAAATCTCCAACACAAAGCCGAGAACCAACACGACGATGACGGTTGGCAAAACGCTGAGTCTTCTCCTGGGACAACTTCAAATTGTCCATAACCTGTCCCCAGATGTGATGCAATCTCTCCACCACCGCATCCACTCCAGGACAATCCGAGGATTCCACCTGACCGGAGGAAAATCGAGGGTGAAACCCCGAATTACAGAAAAACGGGGACACCAAGGTGGAAGAACTGGCCCGATTATTGAGGGCGAACTCTGCCAATGGCAAAAAAGCAACCCAATCATCCTGGTCAGCAGAGACAAAACACCTCAGATATGTCTCAAGGGTCTGATTAGTCCGCTCGGTCTGGCCATTAGTCTGAGGGTGAAAAGCAGATGAAAAAGACAAATCTATGCCCATCCTAGCACAGAATGCCCGCCAAAATCTAGACACAAATTGGGTACCTCTGTCAGAAACAATATTCTCAGGAATACCGTGCAATCGGACAACATTCTGAAAAAACAGAGGAACCAACTCAGAAGAAGAAGGCAACTTGGGCAGAGGAACCAAATGGACCATTTTAGAGAAACGGTCACAGACCACCCAGATGACAGACATCTTCTGGGAAACAGGCAGATCTGAAATAAAATCCATCGAGATGTGTGTCCAAGGCCTCTTAGGAATAGGCAAGGGCAACAGCAGTCCGCTAGCCCGAGAACTACAAGACTTGGCCCGAGCACAAACGTCACATGACTGCACAAAGACTCGCACATCTCGTGACAGAGAAGGCCACCAGAAGGATCTTGCCACCAAATCCCTGGTACCAAAAATTCCGGGATGACCTGCCAATGCAGAAGAATGTACCTCAGAGATGACTCTGCTGGTCCAATCATCCGGAACAAACAGTCTATCAGGCGGACAACGATCCGGTCTATCCGCCTGAAACTCTTGCAAGGACCGCCGCAGATCAGGAGAAACGGCCGACAAAATTACTCCCTCCCTAAGGATACCTGTGGGTTCAGAATTACCAGGAGAGTCCGGGTCAAAACTCCTAGAAAGGGCATCTGCCTTAACATTCTTAGAACCCGGTAGGTATGACACCACAAAATTAAAGCGAGAAAAAAATAAAGACCAGCGCGCCTGTCTAGGATTCAGGCGTCTGGCAGTCTCAAGATAAATCAAATTTTTGTGGTCAGTCAATACCACCACCTGATGCCTAGCCCCCTCGAGCCAATGGCGCCACTCCTCAAACGCCCACTTCATGGCCAAAAGCTCCCGATTCCCAACATCATAATTCCGCTCTGCGGGCGAAAATTTGCGAGAAAAGAAGGCACAAGGCCTAATGACGGAGCAGTCGGAACCTTTCTGCGACAACACTGCCCCAGCTCCGATCTCCGAAGCGTCAACCTCAACCTGAAAAGGCAGATTCACATCAGGCTGACGCAACACAGGGGCAGAGGCAAAACGGCGCTTAAGCTCCTGAAAGGCCTCTACAGCATGAGGGGACCAATTAGCAACATCAGCGCCTTGTCTGGTCAAATCAGTCAGTGGTTTAACGACATCCGAAAAACCAGCAATAAATCGGCGGTAAAAGTTGGCAAAGCCCAAAAATCTCTGAAGACCCTTAAGAGAGGAGGGCTGAGTCCAGTCACAAATAGCTTGCACCTTGACGGGATCCATCTCAATGGAAGAGGGAGAAAAAATATACCCCAAAAAGGAAATTTTCTGGACCCCAAAAACGCACTTAGACCCCTTCACACATAAAGAATTAGACCGCAGAACCTGAAAAACTCTCCTGACCTGCTGGACATGAGAGTCCCAGTCATCAGAAAAAATCAGAATATCATCCAGATATATTATCATAAATTTATCCAGAAAATCGCGGAAAATATCATGCATAAAAGACTGGAAAACTGAAGGGGCATTAGAAAGACCAAAAGGCATGACCAAATACTCAAAGTGGCCCTCGGGCGTATTAAATGCGGTCTTCCACTCATCCCCCTGCCTGATCCGCACCAAATTATACGCCCCACGAAGATCAATTTTAGAGAACCACTTAGCACCCTCTATACGAGCAAACAAATCAGTAAGCAATGGCAATGGGTATTGATACTTAACAGTGATCTTATTCAGAAGCCGATAATCAATACATGGTCTCAAAGAGCCGTCTTTTTTTTGAGACAAAGAAAAACCCAGCTCCCAAGGGAGAAGAAGATGGACGAATATGTCCCTTTTCCAAAGACTCCTTTATATATTCCCGCATAGCAGCATGTTCCGGCACAGACAAATTAAACAAACGACCCTTTGGATATTTACAAACCGGTATCAAATCTATGGCACAATCGCACTCACGGTGCGGAGGTAACGACCCAAGCTTGGGTTCGTCAAAGACGTCTTGATAATCAGAGAGGAACTCAGGGACTTCAGAGGGAATGGACGACGAAATAGAAACCAAAGGTACGTCCCCATGAATACCCTTACATCCCCAGCTCAACACAGACATTGCTCTCCAGTCCAAGACTGGGTTGTGAGACTGCAACCATGGCAATCCCAGTACCAAATCGTCATGTAAATTATACAGCACCAGGAAACGAATAATCTCCTGGTGATCCGGATTGATACGCATGGTTACTTGTGTCCAATATTGTGGTTTATTATTAGCCAATGGGGTGGAGTCAATCCCTTTCAGAGGAATAAGAGTCTCCAAAGGCTCTAAATCAAAACCACAACGATTGGCAAAGGACCAATCCATAAGACTCAGAGCGGCGCCAGAGTCAACATAGGCGTCCGTGGCAATGGATGACAAAGAGCAAATCAGGGTTACAGACAAAATAAACTTAGACTGAATGGTGCTAATGGAAACAGACTTATCAAGCTTCTTTGTACGCCTAGAGCATGCCGATATAACATGAGTAGAATCCCCACAATAGAAACACAATCCATTCTTCCGTCTAAAATTCTGTCGCTCGCTCCTGGACAGAATTCTATCACACTGCATACTTTCTGGCGTCTTTTCCATAGACACCGCCAGATGGTGCACCGGTTTGCGCTCCCGCAGACGCCTATCAATCTGAATAGCCATTGTCATGGACTCATTCAGACCTGCAGGCAAAGGGAACCCCACCATAACATCCTTAACGGCATCAGAGAGACCTTCTCTGAAAGTTGCCGCCAAGGCGCACTCATTCCACTGAGTAAGCACAGACCATTTACGGAATTTTTGGCAGAAAACTTCAGCTTCGTCTTGCCCCTGAGATAGTGCCATCAAAGTCTTTTCTGCCTGAAGTTCCAAATGAGGTTCCTCATAAAGCAAGCCCAAGGCCAGAAAAAACGCATCCACATCGCGTAACGCAGGATCCCCTGCTGGCAATGAGAAGGCCCAATCTTGAGGGTCACCCCTGAGCAAGGAAATCACAATCCTAACCTGCTGAGCAGGGTCTCCAGCTGAACGAGACTTCAGGGACAAATAAAGCTTACAATTATTTCGGAAATTCTGGAAGCTAGCTCTATTCCCTGTGAAGAACTCCGGCAAAGGAATTCTCGGCTCAGATACCGGAGCATGTACCACAAAATCTTGTAAATTTTGTACTTTCGTGATGAGATTATTCAAACCCGCAGTTACACTCTGGAGATCCATTATTGTCAGGTGCACACAGAGCATACAGAGATTAGGAGGAGAGAGAGAAAAAAGACTGCAGCAAGGCAGACTGGAGGAAAAAAAAAAAAAAAATTCCAGCAGACTTCTTATAACTCTCCTTTCTCAACCTGGGTCTTTAACACTTTATTGGCCGGTCAAACTGTCATGATCACTGCAGGCAGAGATCATAGCAAGCCTATAGAGGGACAAGCTCTCGGAAGATGGAACTATACTGACCATGAACTAAGCCTGCCGCGCAACTAGAAATAGCCAGGTAGCATTTCCTATTTATCGCTAGATGCCCAGCTCTGGCCTAAGACCTAAATAGCTAGCAGAGGGAAATATAAGACCTGGCTCACCTCTAGAGAAATATTCCAAAGAAGACAATAGCCCCCCACATATAATGACGGTGAGTTCAGATGAAACAACAAACGCAGCAGGAAAATAGTCTTAGCAAATTTGAGGTCCGCTTACTAGATAGCAGAAGACAGATAGTATACTTTCATGGTCAGCAGAAAAACACTAACAAAACACCATCCAGAGATTACCTTAAACTCTGGCATTAACTCATAACGCCAGAGTAGCAATCCCTGATCAACGAGAGCTTTCCAGACACAGTAACAAAACTTCAGCTGTGAACTGGAACAAATAGGCAAAACAAAACATGGACAAAAGTCCAACTTATCTAGTAGTTGTCTAGAAGCAGGAACAAGCACTGAGAGGCATCAGATAACATTGTTGACCGGCAAGAAACCACCAGAGAAATGAGCTTAAATAGCGACACCCACTACTGATGGAATCAGGTGAAACAGGAAAGAGGATGACAAGTCCAATTCCACAAGCGGCCACCGGGGGAGCCCAGAATCCAAATTCACAACAGACGCCTAACCCCAGCTACATTCATAATTTCAAATAAACAAGTGAATATGCAAGCCGTGCCCAAGCACACACTATATAAAAGAGCTGCAGATAACTCACCACGTCCCTCGGGGAGGCCACATATAGTACAAATGGGAATTCCTAACAAAATTGCTAGTACCATTTTTATTTATCCTATGTTAACACAAATGTGGGATAAATTAGTTAGAGCCACGGATTATTTAGATGATCAGATCTGGGATATATTGGATATACTAAACACTAGTATAGCTGTACAGAATCAGCTTATAATAGTCGTCAACCAACATACCCTGGTATTGGATTACCTAACTGCCTCACAAGGGGGTATGTGTCAAATCATCGGACCCACCTGCTGTCATTATATAGACCCGAATAGTACTATGAGTATGACATTTAAATTAAAGGACGTACAACGACTCAGAGATCAGTATGACAAAGATAATGACCAGAATAAGGATAGCTGGTGGTCAGATACCTTTTCTTTTCTTAACCCAGCCAACTGGTTCAGAGGAATCGGTGGGTGGGTTGCTGGGATTATGCAGAGCATAATACATATAGTTATGATTATTGTAGTCATATACGTACTATTCCAGATTGTGCTCAAGGGTATCTCAGTATGCACAGATAAACTTTGTGTAATAGATGCAAGAGTATAAATTTTTTTTTTTCTTTTATTATCCTCTAGTGATTCTAATTAATATTACCGTACTAATTTTTGTTTTTATATTTTAGTATACTGCTAAAGAAGAAAATAATTTGCGATAGAAGAATTAATACTAGATTTGATTCTCTTATTAATAATATAAGTGTGTGCATGTGTAATACCAAAAATAAAGGCTTTGTCTTTGGCCCTGTGGTAATAAAAAAAGAATATGTCAAAGGGGGGAATTGTGGAGATCAGACTGAAAGAATCCATTGAGTCTTTTTCCTGAGACATCTGGCTTATATCAGGAAACTTAAGCAAAGTTGACATTTCCTTTTATGGACGCATTCCTTCTTGATATTGTAACCTTTTACCTACATACCAGAAGCTGTACCTTATCTCTAGTATAGACTGTTTTTGTAAAAGGATGTGAAATATGAGCGCTTGTGCGCATGTCTGTAAATGTATAACTCTTTTCTATATAAAGGAGGGGTAGAGCCCAGTGAGTCAGACGTGCTCCTGGGCTTCCCCTGTATATGATCACACAACCTTTTGTGCTGCGTGTCATTTTACTCGGATCCCTACCTCTAGTAAGCCAGGGACTGAGAAGGACTTAACAAGGATGTAACTCAGGATCAGTACTGTAATGTATGTACACAGTGACTGCACCAGCAGAATAGTGAATGCAGCTCTGGGGTTTAATAAAGGAAGTAACTCAGGATCAGTACTGTAATGTATGTACAAAGTGACTGCACCAGCAGAATAGTGAGTGCAGCTCTGGGGTATAATACAGGATGTAACTAAGGATCAGTACTGTAATGTATGTATGCAGTGACTGCACCAGCAGAATAGTGAATGCAGCTCTGGAGTAATACAGGATGTAACTCAGGATCAGTACTGTAATGTATGTACACAGTGACTGCACCAGCAGAATAGTGAATGCAGCTCTGGGGTTTAATAAAGGAAGTAACTCAGGATCAGTACTGTAATGTATGTACAAAGTAACTGCACCAGCAGAATAGTGAGTGCAGCTCTGGGGTATAATACAGGATGTACCTCAGGATCAGTAATGTAATGTATGTACACAGTGACTGCACCAGCAGAATAGTGAGTGCAGCTCTGGATCATAATACAGGAGGTAACTCAGGATCAGTACTCTAATGTATGTACACAGTGACTGCACCAGCAGAATAGTGAGTGCAGCTCCGGAATAATACAGGATGTAACTCAGGATCAGTACTGTAATGTATGTACACAGTGACTGCACCAGCAGAATAGTGAGTGCAGCACTGGGGTATAATACAGGATGTAACTCAGGATCAGTAATGTATGTACACAGCGACTGCACCAGCAGAATAGTGAGTGCAGCTCTTGGGTATAATACAGGAGGTGACTCAGGATCAGTAATGTAATGTATGTACGCAGTGACTGCACCAGCAGAATAGTGAGTGCAGCTCTGGTGTATAATATAGGATGTAACTCAGGATCAGTACTGTAATATATGTACACAGTGACTGCACCAGCAGACTAGTGAGGGCAGCTCTGGGGTATAATACAGGATGTAACTCAGGATCAGTAATGTAATGTATGTACACAGTGACTGAGCCAGCAGAATAGTGAGTGCAGCTCTGGGGTATAATACAGGAGGTGACTCAGGATCAGTAATGTAATGTATGTACACAGTGACTGCACCAGCAGGATAGTGGGTGCAGCTCTGCTCAGCTGCTGCTCATTGTGTTGATTGTGGGTGCGGTCGCTGCTGATCCTGCTGTGTGCTCCTGAGCTCCTGGGAACCACCACCTCTCCACCCAGGGACCTGCTCTCTCTCTTACCCAGGGAGAGAGTGGGTTTCCTGGGATGAGTGAAGGAGCCAAGTCCCAGGCTTCTGCTTCCCGGACCAGGCTGGCGGGGGGCAGAAGGAACCAGCTACCAGCCTGCACATCTGAGGATTCGGGGGTGAGACGCTCCACCAGGAGTCGCAGCAATGTGGCTCCTACTCCCCCCAGGTCTGCAGAGACCCAGAGAAGCCGCAAGGCTTCCATGGAGGAGAAACCTGCTAGTGTGCAAGATGGCGGTCCTTCCGGAGGAAAGCTGAGTGCTCACGGAGGTGAGGCCGACCTCACTGAGGAGGGTTGGGCGCTGCAGAGACCCCGGGAGTCTGTGTCCACCTATGCCTCCCAGGTCATGACCACCTCCGTGAGTATGAAGAGGCTAGTAAGACACTGAGGAGGCTCCGGGAGGAGCTGCGCTGCACAAGCGCAAAAGCTGCAGGCGCCTCCAGACCCAGGAAGACGCAATTCCATGTGGAGGTAAGGAGGCTGAAGCTTGAAATTAATGACCTGGAGGTAAGAAAAGCATTTATTCAAGAAAAAAGTGGACCATTTAAAGAAAAATTGCAAAATGAAGACCGATTCAGAGAAATGGCTGATAACAGAGAGCAAAGGCAGATGGGGCTGCAGCCTGGGAGCGAGGTGGATGATGATGATGAAAAGAAGGAGGATGACCAGCAGAAAGCCCCACCTGGCAGCCTGCTTTGTCACTCACAGGCCACGTGCGGTGAGCTCCCTGCTGGACAGGCGACAATGACATCTCGTCGCAGTTCTGCTGGCTCTGGGGAGGACAGTGACATCGGCCAGGGAGGGGCACTAATGGCAGAGATCAAGCTCCTGGAGTCCCCAGTGTGCCTTCAGAACTTCCATCTTGGTGATGATTTACCAGAGGAGGCACCAGGGGACCAGAAGAAAAAGGTAAAGAAAACCACCAAGCCAAAGCTGCAGGAAGCGGTAAGCTATGTATATGCCCCCCTCCCTGTACCCCCTGAGTCGGCTGCAGGGTCAGCTCGCTGTATAAGCTCCGTTGCCCAGCCCAGCCCGGGTTCTACTGTGGATCCGGTGCAAAGGCACGGGGAGATTACAAAGCACGGTAGTGGGTCGCAGAGCTCCGTCTCTGCTTGTAGTAGCGGGGATGTAGCAGCAGGTGCATCAGCCGAGAGGCTGGACAGTGAGGGCGGCCCGGCAGCGGGCAAAAGGTCAGGCCACGATACTGTGGCGCGCTCCTCAGTGGGAGGGGGGAGCGGCCCGGTGTCAGAGGCAGCTCCGGTAGCGTCGGTGCCCCTGATGTCATGGTTCCCAATGGCAAGGGAACGTAAGAAACATATAAGTAACGAACGAGCTCTCGGGTGATGGAAACTTGAGTTGACCGTGAGCTAAATCTACCACACAACTAACAGTAGCCAGGGAGCATACCTACGGCTTCCTATATGCCACGCGCCAGCCGGAGGACTAACTACGCCTGGTAGAGGAAGAAACAGACCTGGCTTACCTCTAGGGAAATACCCCAAAAGATGATAGCAGCCCCCCACATGTAATAACGGTGAATTAAGAGGAAAAGACATACACAGTATGAAAGTAGATTTAGCAAAGAGAGGTCCACTTACTAGATAGCAGAAGGATACAAAAGAGGACTTCACGGTCAACTGAAAACCCTTTCAAAAACCATCCTGAAATTACTTTAAGACTCCTGTGTCAACTCATGACACAGGAGTGGCAATTTCAGCCCGCAAGAGCTTCCAGCTACAGAGAATTACAAAAACTGCAAACTGGACAAAAGGTACAAAACAAAAGGACAAAGTCCACTTAGCTGATCAGCAGACTAGAAGCAGGAACATGCAACCGAAGGCTCTGGTTACAATGATGACCGGCAAGGAAATGACTGGAGAGCAAGGCTAAATAGGAAACTCCCAAACACTGATGGAAGCAGGTGAACAGAAGAAGCAAAGTGCAAACAAGTCACCAGTACCACCAGCAACCACCAGGGGAGCCCAAAAAGCGGATACACAACAGTACCCTCCCCTTAAGGAGGGGGCACCGAACCCTCACAAGAACCGCCAGGGCGATCTGGATGAGCCCTATGAAAGGCACGAATGTTGTGAATTTGGATTCTGGGCTCCCCCGGTGGCTACTGGTGGAATTGAACTGGTGTCTTCATCTTCTCTGTTCACCTGTTCCCATCAAGATGTGGGAGTCGCTATATAACCTTGCTGCTCTGTTAGTTGTTTGCCGGTCAGCAATGTTATCAGAAGCCTCTCTGTGCTTGTTCCTGCTCCTAGACAACTACTAGATAAGTTGGACTCTTGTCCATGTTTGTTTTTGCATTTTGTTCCAGTTCACAGCTGTAGTTTCGTTACTGTGTCTGGAAAGCTCTTGTGAACAGGAATTGCCACTCTGGTGTTATGAGTTAATGCCAGAGTTTTAAAGTAATTTCTGGATGGTGTTTTTTGATAGGGTTTTCAGCTGACCATGAAAGTGTCCTTTCTGTCTTCTGCTATGTAGTAAGTGGACCTCAAATTTGCTAAACCTATTTTCATACTACGTTTGTTATTTCATCTCAACTCACCGCCAATACATGTGGGGGGCCTCTGTCTCCTTTCGGGGTATTTCTCTAGAGGTGAGCTAGGACTAATATTTTCCTCTGCTAGCTTTATTTAGTCCTCCGGCTGGGCTGGGCATCTAGAATCAACGTAGGCATGCTACCCGGCCACTGCTAGTTGTGCGTTAGGTTTAGTTCATGGTCAGCTCAGTTCCCATCTTCCAAGAGCTAGTTCCTATATATGCTTATGCTATGTTCTCTTGCCATTGAGATCATGACAGTTTGACCGGCCCGCAAAGTGTTAATTGTTTGGGCTGAAGCAGGAGAAAAAGAAGTGTTGAAGGGAAATTTTTTTTTTTTCCCCTCAGAGTTTGGCTGCCTAGCCCTTAATTGCTGTCTAGCTGCTTCTTACCTCCTCTTAACCCTTGAATGGCTCTGTGTCCACCTGTTTGTAATGGATCTTCAGAGTGTAACTGCAGGTTTGAATAATCTCGCCACGAAGGTACAAAATTTGCAAGATTTTGTTTGTCATGCACCTGTATCTGAGCCGAGAATTCCTTTGCCGGAATTTTTCTCGGGGAATAGATCCGGGTTTCAGAATTTTCGAAATAATTGCAAATTATTTTTGTCTCTGAAATCTCGCTCTGCCGGAGACCCTGCACAGCAGGTCAGGATTGTGATTTCCTTGCTCCGGGGCGACCCTCAAGACTGGGCTTTTTCATTGACACCAGGGGATCCTGCGTTGCTCAATGTGGATGCGTTTTTTCTGGCCTTGGGGTTGCTTTATGACGAACCTCATTTGGAGCTTCAGGCAGAAAAAACTTTGATGTCCCTATCTCAGGGGCAAGATGAAGCGGAAATTTACTGCCAAAGATTCCGTAAATGGTCTGTGCTTACTCAGTGGAATGAGTGCGCCCTGGCGGCGACTTTCAGAGAGGGTCTCTCTGATGCCATTAAGGATGTTATGGTGGGGTTCCCTGTGCCTGCGGGTCTGAATGAGTCCATGACAATGGCTATTCAGATCGATAGGCGTTTGCGGGAGCGCAAACCAGTGCACCATCTGGCGGTGTCCACTGAGAAGTCGCCAGAGAGTATGCAGTGTGATAGAATTCTGTCCCGAAGCGAGCGGCAGAATTTTAGACGGAAAAATGGGTTGTGTTTCTATTGTGGTGATTCTACTCATGTTATATCAGCATGCTCTAAGCGCACTAAAAAGCTTGGTAAATCTGTTTCCATTTGCACCTTACCGTCTAAATTTATTCTATCTGTGACCCTGATTTGCTCTTTGTCATCTATTACCACGGACGCCTATGTCGACTCTGGCGCCGCTTTGAGTCTTATGGATTGGTCCTTTGCCAAACGCTGTGGGTATGATTTAGAGCCTTTGGAGACTTCTATTCCTCTGAAGGGGATTGACTCCACCCCATTGGCTAATAATAAACCACAATACTGGACACAAGTAACTATGCGTATTAATCCGGATCACCAGGAGATTATTCGCTTTCTGGTGCTGTATAATCTACATGATGATTTGGTGCTAGGATTGCCTTGGCTGCAATCTCACAACCCAGTCCTCGACTGGAGAGCTATGTCTGTGTTGAGCTGGGGATGTAAGGGGGCTCATGGGGATGTACCTGTGGTTTCCATTTCATCATCCATTCCCTCTGAAATTCCTGAGTTCCTGTCTGACTATCGTGACGTCTTTGAAGAATCCAAGCTTGGTTCGTTACCTCCGCACCGAGAGTGCGATTGTGCCATAGATTTAATCCCGGGTAGTAAATACCCAAAGGGTCGTTTATTTAATCTGTCTGTGCCTGAACATGCTGCTATGCGAGAATATATAAAGGAGTCCTTGGAAAAGGGACATATTCGTCCATCGTCATCTCCCTTAGGAGCCGGTTTTTTCTTTGTGTCAAAAAAAGACGGCTCTTTGAGACCATGTATTGATTATCGGCTTTTGAATAAAATCACTGTTAAATATCAATACCCATTGCCGTTGCTGACTGATTTGTTTGCTCGCATAAAGGGGGCCAAGTGGTTCTCTAAGATTGACCTTCGTGGGGCGTATAATTTGGTGCGAATCAGGCAGGGGGATGAGTGGAAAACCGCATTTAATACGCCCGAGGGCCACTTTGAGTATTTAGTGATGCCTTTTGGTCTTTCTAATGCTCCGTCAGTTTTCCAGTCCTTTATGCATGATATTTTTCGCGATTATTTGGATAAATTTATGATTGTGTATCTGGATGATATTCTGATTTTTTCGGATGACTGGGACTCTCATGTCCAGCAAGTCAGGAGGGTTTTTCAGGTTTTGCGGTCTAATTCTTTGTGTGTGAAGGGTTCTAAGTGTGTTTTTGGGGTACAGAGGATTTCCTTTTTGGGATATATTTTTTCCCCCTCTTCCATTGAAATGGATCCTGTCAAGGTTCAAGCTATTTGTGATTGGACGCAGCCCTCTTCTCTTAAGAGTCTTCAGAAATTTTTGGGCTTTGCTAACTTTTATCGTCGATTTATTGCTGGTTTTTCGGATATTGCTAAGCCATTGACCGATTTGACTAAGAAGGGTGCTGATGTTGCTGATTGGTCCCCTGATGCTGTGGAGGCCTTTCGGGAGCTTAAGCGCCGTTTTTCCTCTGCCCCTGTGTTGCGTCAGCCTGATGTTGCTCTACCTTTTCAGGTTGAGGTCGACGCTTCTGAGATCGGAGCTGGGGCAGTGTTGTCGCAGAAAAGTTCTGACTGCTCCGTGATGAGGCCTTGTGCCTTCTTTTCCCGTAAATTTTCGCCCGCTGAGCGGAATTATGATGTTGGGAATCGGGAGCTTTTGGCCATGAAGTGGGCTTTTGAGGAGTGGCGCCATTGGCTCGAGGGGGCCAGACATCAGGTGGTGGTATTGACTGACCACAGAAATTTGATTTATCTTGAGACCGCCAGGCGTCTGAATCCTAGACAGGCGCGCTGGTCATTATTTTTCTCTCGGTTTAATTTTGTGGTGTCATACCTACCGGGTTCTAAGAATGTTAAGGCGGATGCCCTTTCTAGGAGTTTTGAGCCTGACTCGCCTGGTAACTCTGAGCCCACAGTTATCCTTAAGGATGGAGTGGTATTGTCAGCCGTTTCTCCAGACCTGCGGCGGGCCTTGCAGGAGTTTCAGGCGGAGAGACCTGATCGTTGCCCACCTGATAAACTGTTTGTTCCTGATGATTGGACCAGTAGAGTCATCTCTGAGGTTCATTCTTCTGCGTTGGCAGGTCATCCTGGCATTTTTGGTACCAGGGATTTGGTGGCAAGGTCCTTCTGGTGGCCTTCCCTGTCACGAGATGTGCGAGGCTTTGTGCAGTCTTGTGACGTTTGTGCTCGGGCCAAGCCTTGTTGTTCTCGGGCTAGTGGATTATTGTTGCCCTTGCCTATTCCTAAGAGGCCTTGGACGCACATCTCGATGGATTTTATTTCAGATCTGCCTGTTTCTCAGAAGATGTCTGTCATCTGGGTGGTGTGTGACCGTTTTTCTAAGATGGTCCATTTGGTTCCTCTGCCCAAGTTACCTTCTTCTTCCGAGTTGGTTCCTCTGTTTTTTCAAAATGTTGTTCGTTTGCATGGTATTCCTGAGAATATCGTTTCTGACAGAGGGACCCAATTCGTGTCTAGATTTTGGCGGGCATTCTGTGCTAGGATGGGCATAGATTTATCTTTTTCGTCCGCTTTCCATCCTCAGATGAATGGCCAGACCGAGCGGATTAATCAGACCCTGGAGACATATCTGAGGTGTTTTGTGTCTGCTGACCAGGATGATTGGGTTGCTTTTTTGCCATTGGCGGAGTTCGCTCTCAATAATCGGGCCAGCTCTGCCACTTTGGTGTCCCCGTTTTTCTGTAATTCGGGGTTTCATCCTCGATTTTCCTCTGGTCAGGTGGAATCTTCGGATTGTCCTGGAGTGGATGCTCTGGTGGAGAGATTGCATCAGATCTGGGGGCAGGTGGTGGACAATTTGAGGTTGTCCCAGGAGAAGACTCAGCTTTTTGCCAACCGCCACCGTCGTGTTGGTCCTCGGCTTTCTGTTGGGGATTTGGTGTGGTTGTCTTCTCGTTTTGTTCCTATGAGGGTCTCTTCTCCTAAGTTTAAGCTTCGGTTTATCGGCCCGTATAAGATATTGGAGATTCTTAACCCTGTTTCCTTCCGTTTGGACCTCCCTGCATCCTTTTCTATTCATAACGTTTTTCATCGGTCATTATTGCGCAGGTATGAGGTACCGGTTGTGCCTTCCGTTGAGCCTCCTGCTCCGGTGTTGGTTGAGGGTGAGTTGGAGTACGTTGTGGAGAAAATCTTGGACTCTCGTGTTTCCAGACGGAGACTCCAGTATCTGGTCAAGTGGAAGGGATACGGCCAGGAGGATAATTCTTGGGTGAATGCATCTGATGTTCATGCCTCCGATCTGGTTCGTGCCTTTCATAGGGCCCATCCTGATCGCCCTGGTGGTTCTGGTGAGGGTTCGGTGCCCCCTCCTTGAGGGGGGGGTACTGTTGTGAATTTGGATTCTGGGCTCCCCCGGTGGCTACTGGTGGAATTGAACTGGTGTCTTCATCTTCTCTGTTCACCTGTTCCCATCAAGATGTGGGAGTCGCTATATAACCTTGCTGCTCTGTTAGTTGTTTGCCGGTCAGCAATGTTATCAGAAGCCTCTCTGTGCTTGTTCCTGCTCCTAGACAACTACTAGATAAGTTGGACTCTTGTCCATGTTTGTTTTTGCATTTTGTTCCAGTTCACAGCTGTAGTTTCGTTACTGTGTCTGGAAAGCTCTTGTGAACAGGAATTGCCACTCTGGTGTTATGAGTTAATGCCAGAGTTTTAAAGTAATTTCTGGATGGTGTTTTTTGATAGGGTTTTCAGCTGACCATGAAAGTGTCCTTTCTGTCTTCTGCTATGTAGTAAGTGGACCTCAAATTTGCTAAACCTATTTTCATACTACGTTTGTTATTTCATCTCAACTCACCGCCAATACATGTGGGGGGCCTCTGTCTCCTTTCGGGGTATTTCTCTAGAGGTGAGCTAGGACTAATATTTTCCTCTGCTAGCTTTATTTAGTCCTCCGGCTGGGCTGGGCATCTAGAATCAACGTAGGCATGCTACCCGGCCACTGCTAGTTGTGCGTTAGGTTTAGTTCATGGTCAGCTCAGTTCCCATCTTCCAAGAGCTAGTTCCTATATATGCTTATGCTATGTTCTCTTGCCATTGAGATCATGACACACGAACCAAATCCGAGGCATGAACATCAGAGGCAGTTACCCAAGAATTATCTTCCTGACCATAGCCTTTCCATTTAACCAGATATTGAAGTCTCCGTCTGGAAATACGGGAGTCCAAGATCTTCTCCACGACGTACTCCAATTCACCCTCCACCAGCACAGGAGCAGGAGGTTCAGTAGAAGGAACCACCGGTACCTCATATCTCCGCAACAACGACCGATGGAACACATTATGGATAGCGAAAGATGCCGGGAGGCCCAAACGAAAGGAAACAGGGTTAAGAATCTCCAAAATCCTATAAGGACCGATGAACCGAGGCTTAAATTTGGGAGAAGAAACCCTCATAGGGACAAAACGGGAAGACAACCACACCAAGTCCCCAACGCGAAGGTGGGGACCAACACGACGACGACGGTTAGCAAACTGCTGAGTCCTCTCCTGGGACAATTCCAAATTATCCACCACTTGTCCCCAAATCCGATGCAACCGATCCACCACCGCATCCACTCCAGGACAATCCGAAGATTCAACCTGACCAGATGAAAAACGCGGATGAAACCCTGAATTGCAAAAGAAAGGAGAAACCAAAGTGGCAGAACTAGCCCGATTATTAAGAGCAAACTCCGCCAACGGCAGAAAGGCAACCCAATCATCCTGATCCGCAGACACAAAACACCTCAAATAAGTCTCCAAAGTTTGATTAGTACGCTCCGTCTGGCCATTGGTCTGAGGATGGAATGCAGACGAAAAGGACAAATCAATGCCCAACCTGGCACAGACTGCCCGCCAAAATCTAGACACGAACTGGGTACCCCTGTCAGAAACGATGTTTTCCGGAATACCATGCAAGCGAACCACATTTTGAAAAAACAGAGGGACCAACTCAGATGAGGAAGGCAACTTAGGCAATGGCACCAAATGAACCATTTTAGAAAAACGGTCACACACCACCCAGATGACAGACATCTTCTGAGAAACAGGGAGATCCGAGATAAAGTCCATAGAGATGTGCGTCCAAGGCCTCTTCGGAATAGGCAAGGGCAACAACAACCCACCAGCCCTAGAACAACAAGGCTTGGCCCGAGCACACACATCGCAAGACAGCACAAAAACACGCACATCTCGAGACAGGGAAGGCCACCAGAAGGATCTAGCCACCAAATCTCTGGTGCCAAAAATTCCCGGATGACCTGCCAGAGTAGAAGAATGAACTTCCGAGATGACTCTAGTGGTCCACTCGTCAGGAACAAACAGTCTACCAGACGGACAACGATCAGGTCTATCCGCCTGAAATTCTTGCAAAGCACGTCGCAAATCTGGAGAGACAGCAGACAAAACCACTCCATCCTTAAGGACACCAGCAGGTTCAGAATTCCCAGGAGAGTCAGGCTCAAAACTCCTAGAAAGAGCATCTGCCTTCACATTCCTAGAACCCGGTAAGTACGAGACCACAAAATTAAACCGGGAAAAGAACAACGACCAACGTGCCTGTCTAGAATTCAGGCGCCTGGCAGACTCCAAATAAATTAAATTCTTGTGATCAGTCAAAACTACCACCTGATGTCTGGCACCCTCAAGCCAATGACGCCACTCCTCAAATGCCCACTTCATGGCCAAAAGCTCCCGATTACCAACATCACAGTTTCGCTCGGCGGCCGAAAATTTTCGCGAAAAGAACGCACAAGGTCTCATCACTGAGCAGTCGGAACTTTTCTGCGACAAAACCGCCCCCGCTCCGATCTCGGAAGCATCGACCTCAACCTGAAAGGGAAGAGAAACATCAGGCTGGCGCAACACAGGGGCAGACAAAAAGCGGCGCTTAAGCTCCCGAAAGGCCTCCACGGCAGCAGGGGACCAATTGGCAACATCAGCACCCTTTTTAGTCAAATCCGTCAGAGGTTAAGCAACGCCAGAAAAACCAGCTATAAATCGACGATAAAAATTAGCAAAGCCCAAGAATTTCTGGAGACTCTTCAGAGAAGTAGGCTGCGTCCAGTCGTAAATAGCCCGAACCTTGACAGGGTCCATCTCAATAGAAGAAGGGGAAAAAATATACCCCAAAAATGAAATTTTTTTGAACCCCAAAAACACACTTTGAACCCTTTACACACAAAGAATTCTCCCGCAAAACCTGAAAAACCCTCCTGACCTGCTGAACATGAGACTCCCAGTCATCAGAAAAAATCAAAATATCATCCAAGTACACAGTCATAAATTTATCCAAATATTCCCGGAAAATATCATGCATTAAGGACTGAAAGACAGAAGGTGCATTAGAAAGGCCGAAAGGCATTACCAAATACTCAAAATGGCCCTCAGGCGTATTAAATGCGGTCTTCCACTCATCCCCCTGCTTAATTCGCACCAAATTATACGCCCCACGAAGATCAATCTTAGAGAACCACTTAGCCCCCCTTATGCGAGCAAACAAATCAGTCAGCAAAGGCAACGGATACTGATATTTGACTGTAATTTTATTCAGGAGACGATAATCAATACAAGGCCTCAGAGAGCCATCCTTTTTAGAGACAAAGAAAAAACCGGCTCCTAAAGGTGATGAAGAAGGACGAATATGTCCCTTTTCCAGGGAATCCTTAATATACTCGCGCATAGCAGCATGTTCAGGTACAGATAGGTTAAACAAACGACCCTTTGGAAATTTACTGCCAGGAATCAGATCTATGGCGCAATCACAATCCCTGTGAGGAGGGAGTGAACCAATCTTAGGCTCTTCAAAAATATCACGATAATCAGACAAAAATGCCGGAATCTCAGATGGAATAGATGACGAAATGGACACCATAGGAGTGTCCCCATGAGCCCCCCGACATCCCCAGCTTAACACAGACATAGCCTTCCAGTCAAGGACTGGGTTATGAGACTGTAACCATGGTAATCCAAGCACCAAAACATCATGTAAATTGTACAACACAAGGAAGCGAATCACCTCCTGATGGTCTGGAGTCATACGCATAGTCACTTGCGTCCAGAACTGTGGTTTATTACAAGCCAAAGGTGTAGAATCAATACCCTTCAGAGGTATAGGGACTTCCAGAGGCTCTAAATCAAACCCACAGTGCCTGGCAAAGGACCAGTCCATAAGACTCAGAGCGGCGCCAGAGTCCACATAGGCATCCACGGTAATAACTGATAATGAACAAATCAAGGTTACAGACAAAATAAATTTGGACTGTAAAGTGCCAATTGAAATGGACTTGTCAACCTTCCTAGTACGCTTAGAGCATGCCGATATAACATGAGCAGAATCACCACAATAGAAGCATAACCCATTTTTACGCCTAAAATTCTGCCGCTCGCTTCTGGACATAACTCTGTCACATTGCATTTTCTCTGGCGTCTCTTCAGAAGATACCGCCAAATGGTGCACGGGTTTGCGCTCCCGCAAACGCCGATCAATCTGAATTGCCATTGTCATGGACTCATTCAGACCTGTAGGCGCAGGGAACCCGACCATAACATCTTTAATGGCATCAGAAAGGCCCTCTCTGAAATTTGCCGCTAAGGCGCACTCATTCCACTGAGTAAGCACAGACCACCTACGAAATTTTTGGCAGTATATCTCCGCTTCATCTTGCCCTTGAGATAGGGCTATCAAAGCTTTTTCAGCTTGAATCTCCAAATTAGGTTCCTCATAAAGCAACCCTAAAGCCAGGAAAAACGCATCAACATTGAGCAACGCAGGATCCCCTGGTGCCAATGAAAATGCCCAATTTTGAGGGTCACCTCGCAGCAAAGAGATTACAATCTTAACCTGCTGGACAGGATCTCCTGAGGAGTGAGGTCTGAGAGAAAGGAATAATTTACAATTATATTTGAAATTCAAAAACCGAGATCTATCTCCGGAAAACACCTCTGGTGTAGGGATTTTAGGTTCAGAAATAGGAGCATGTATAACAAAATCTTGTAAATTTTGAACCTTCGTAGCAAGATTATTTAAACCTGCAGCCAAACTCTGAGGATCCATCTTTAAACAGGTGAGCTCAGAGCCATTCAAGGATTATAAGGAGAGAAAGGCAAAGGCTGTAATTAAAGCTGAAATACAACAGATCCAACTATGGAGCAAGCATAGAGGAAAAAGGGAAAAAAAATAAAAAATTTACAGACTTCTTTTTTCTCTCCTTTCTTCTGCCAATAAGTTTTTTTCCTTGCCGGTCATACTGTTGTGTATCCGCTTTTTGGGCTCCCCTGGTGGTTGCTGGTGGTACTGGTGACTTGTTTGCACTTTGCTTCTTCTGTTCACCTGCTTCCATCAGTGTTTGGGAGTTTCCTATTTAGCCTTGCTCTCCAGTCATTTCCTTGCCGGTCATCATTGTAACCAGAGCCTTCGGTTGCATGTTCCTGCTTCTAGTCTGCTGATCAGCTAAGTGGACTTTGTCCTTTTGTTTTGTACCTTTTGTCCAGTTTGCAGTTTTTGTAATTCTCTGTAGCTGGAAGCTCTTGCGGGCTGAAATTGCCACTCCTGTGTCATGAGTTGACACAGGAGTCTTAAAGTAATTTCAGGATGGTTTTTGAAAGGGTTTTCAGTTGACCGTGAAGTCCTCTTTTGTATCCTTCTGCTATCTAGTAAGTGGACCTCTCTTTGCTAAATCTACTTTCATACTGTGTATGTCTTTTCCTCTTAATTCACCGTTATTACATGTGGGGGGCTGCTATCATCTTTTGGGGTATTTCCCTAGAGGTAAGCCAGGTCTGTTTCTTCCTCTACCAGGCGTAGTTAGTCCTCCGGCTGGCGCGTGGCATATAGGAAGCCGTAGGTATGCTCCCTGGCTACTGTTAGTTGTGTGGTAGATTTAGCTCACGGTCAACTCGAGTTTCCATCACCCGAGAGCTCGTTCGTTACTTATATGTTTCTTACGTTCCCTTGCCATTGGGAACCATGACACCCTGAATGCTGTTGCCGCTGATCACTTAGTTGAGAAGCGGCGGCAATGTGAGGGGGTTGCTGGGGCTGGGAGTTCCGGTCCTCCCACCAAAGTCCTGTTCTGTGTTGGCGCCACTGGTCAACAAGATGCTGATATAAAGGATCAGTGGCGCCCCACAGCAGCGAAAGATCAGCGGCGCCTGGTATCAACAGTAAAGCAGCGGAAAATATCATCTGATGATGCGGAGGGCACACGTAAGACCAGGGGTGAGATCGCCTCCAGTTCTGTGGAGGAGACTCAGCCCCTTGTGTCTGAAGATGCGGAGGTCAAAATGTTGTCACTGGTCCAGCAGGAGTGAATGTGGTGGTGGGTATGGATGAGGAAAATTCTTTGTCTAGTGGTGTGGTTGCTGATTTGTTAGAGGGTGAGGGGGTTATGGAGGTGGGTAATAGTGATGCTGTTGGTGTGGATGTGGTCACTGGTCCGGTTGCCCCCCCGGTGGTGGCAGCACCTGTCAGGAGTTTTTCCGCTGTCGCCTCCGGGGGAAATAGGGCATCCTCCTCGTCTCCGGGCTCTGGGGACGGCATGTTGCAACGGCGTCTCCTGGAGGCTCTAAAGAAGGGAGATCACTAATGGTAGAGGGTCGAGAGGTTGATCTATCCTTCTGGATAGAGAGGCATGGCCTTGGGGCCTTCCGAGAGCAAAGAGGGGGGATACAGTGTGGTCCCTCCCAACAGCTGGGCCGGGTAGTGTGCGTAGGAATGTGGTCCGTCTTCGGTGGAGGGGCAGTGTTGCGTGTCCTCCAAGGTCTAAAGTTGTGGAGCTCCTGCTGAAGATGGGCTTCAGGGCGATTGACATCTATGCCTTGATACATCCCTATTCCACACCTGAGTTTGATGTCAGCTTTGTTTGGCCGGAGGGGCTTGAGCTCTTCTGGTTGAACTATGAGTTGGCAATAAATGAGCCTGGCTGGCGAGACTTTGCCGTTCAGGTGGTGTCTCGCCAAAACCAAGTCAACAAAGTGACCGTGATGACTTGTAACGAGTCGCTTTCTTGTTATGACATCATGACGTGGCTTGGCTGGTATGGAGAGGTGGTAGAGATGCCAAAGAAAAACCGTGACGAGTTTGGTATCTGGTCAGGGGCCTGGACGTTTATGGTAAAACTTAAGCGTTCAGGTGGTACAGTTGCCCACATACCATCATTTGCCTTCCTGGGTAGGGATCGTATCCTGGTCTTCTACCAGGGGCAACCGAAGCTCTGTCACAAGTGCGGCGACCCCACACACTTCAGCGCAAACTGCATTGTGTAGAAGTGTGCATTGTGTGGGGATAACGGCCATCTTGCTGCATCTTGTGTGGAGATTAGGTGCCACCTGTGTGGTGAGTTAGGTCACCCATTCAGCCGTTGTCCTCGCTCCTTCGCTAACGCAGTCGTGACCCCGAAGAAAAGCAATAAAAAGATGCCTGCCCAGCTAAGGCATCTAGACAAGCGCAGACAGGATGGGGAGCTGGGCGAGCCTCAGGCTACTGCGGCGGCCCCTGTCCTGGACGCCAGTCTTGCTGCTGAGGCCCCGAGGGATGATGAGTTGGATAAGGAGGTCAAGATGATCCACAGGGAGGAAAGTGCCACTGCCTCAGAGTCCTCCCACTATGAAAGTATGGATGAGGATAATAGGCAGTGGCTAGAGGACAAGCGTAAGCTCGGCACCAAAAAGAAAAGAAAGAAGGGAGATAAAAAAAATCTTCTCCCGCTCTGACCAAGGTATCTAAGGAAGGAAAAAAAGACTCCCCTCTGGTTGGTCTTTCTAACCGGTTCCAAGCCCTTGAAAATATCTCTTCCTCTGAGGAGGAAGCTGAGGGTGAGGTTCTGGCTTCGGCGGGGCTCACAGGGGACGCCGAGTCTCCTTCTTCTGGGAATTTAAGATCCTTGGAGGGAGGGACTGGCCCAGAGTCCGGACACGAGGACGATAAAAATAAAAAATACGTGGGAATGGATACCTCATTGTCATTAAAGAGGGGGAAGGATTCCTCCTCTGAGGCAGAGGACAAAGGGAGTGGGGAAAAAGAAAGCCATCTAACTCAATCACCAATGATGGCGGAACCCACTCCGTTGATGCTGGCGTCCATTAATGTTGCCAGCATAAAGTCAAATACAGCTAGATTTGCGGCCTTTGATTTTCTCAGCCGGGTTGAAGCTGATATTTTCTTTTTGCAAGAGACCAGGCTGCCAAACATGGCAGATGTGTTTAAAGCTAAAAGGGAGTGGAGACTCGGGCCCTCCTATTGGTCTCTTGCAGCTGAGCCGTATAGCGGAGTGGCGGTCCTTTTTACCGCACCGGTGGAATGCCGACGGGTTATTGAGTTAGAAATGGGGAGGTGCCTGATCTTAGATGTCCTCATGAAGGGACAAGAGCTCTGGCTCATTAACATCTATGGTCCCCAATCTAAGTGGGACCGGAAGTGTCTCTTTATGAGGATCAAGCCCTACCTTTTTACAAGTCGGCAGGTTGTCTTTGGAGGGGACTTCAATGCTGTCAAGAGGCCCCGAGATAGAGGAGGTTCCAGAGACAAGCTGACTTATGATAGCGTCGCCCTTAATAGTATAGCTAGTGAGGCTCGCCTGGTGGATGTCCACATTCGGCAGCACACCCCAGGCCACGAGGGGTTCACCTATCATAGAGGTAACTGTAGGTCCAGAATAGATAGGTTATATTTAAAGGAGGAAGCTGTCTCTTCAGCAGTGTCTGTTGTTGAGGTGAAGTTCTCCGACCACTGTTTAATTTAGTTTTCTCTGAATGTTACAGAGACCCTCCGGATGGGAAGAGGCTTTTGGAGGCTCAATTCGTCTCTCTTGGAAGAAGCAGAGATAAGACAGTCCTTTGAGGATTTTCTTCAGAGCCAGGTACCCTTAGTGGATCTTTGTAGTAGTAAGTCAGAGTGGTGGGAGATGTTCAAGGAAAGGGTGGCGAGTCTGAGCAGGTACCGCCTGTATCAGGGTCTGAGGAGGAAACTCGAACATCTTGTCTCAACTGGAGGTAGCCACGAGGAGATCTCCAGAGTGAAATCTTTGCTTATGAGGTGTCAGTATGATAGACACGCATCTTTGGTTTTTGAGAGGGATTACGGGAAGTACCGCTCGCCCAACCCTTACAGAAACTGCAAGATGTCAGTGAATAGTAAAGTAGTTACAGGACTGGTCAACACTACGGGGTCCCTGAGGCGATCCAGATCAGGGATCCTGGAGGTTGTCAGATCCTTCTACTCGCACCTCTTGGGGAAGAGGGATCTTGATTGGGATGAGATGTCGGCTTTCCTGGCTGAAGCCGTCCCCGAACCAGGGGTAAACCCCTCTCTTGACGTTTTGACAGAACTGATCAGGGAAGAGGAAATTCAGTTGGCGATTGAAGGGCTTGCCCCAAAAAAATCACCTGGTCCACATGGCTTAACATCTGAATTCTATAAGACCTTTAAGGACGTTTTGGTTCCCCTCTTGACTGAGGTATTCAATGAGTGTCTTTCCTCGGGCACTCTGCCGAAGTCAATGAGGAGGTCTGCTCTGATCATCCTGTCAAAGGGTAAGGACCCATCTTGCATTGAGAATTGGCGTCCCATAGCGCTTCTCAATGCAGACAGGAAGGTTCTGGCAAAGGTGCTGTTTAATCGGCTGGTGAAATTTGCACCCCGACTCCTTTCGGAGGCCCAGCATTGCTCTGTTCCAGGCCGCAGCGCATTTAGTGCTGTGCTCAGTGTCCGAGAGGCAGTGCAGCAGGGAAGGGCTGGTCACTGGAAGGGGTAAATGCTGTCACTGGACCAGGCAAAAGCATTTGATCGGGTTAATCACGAGTACCTCTGGTCCGTCCTTCTGAGATATGGCCTGCCGGGGGGGTTTGTTGATTGGCTTAAGACCTTGTACAGTGGGGCACAGAGTTTCCCGCTTGTGAATGGTTGGATTGGCAGCTCTTTTGAGGTTGGGTCCGGTGTTCACCAGGGTTGTCCCTTGAGCCCGTTGCTGTACGTGTTTGTGATTGACCCTCTTGTTAGGAGGGTGGAGCGTGGACCGTTGGCCGGGATCGGGATGGACCAGGCAGCATCGGGACGGACCAGGCAGCATCGGAGGCCACTCTGAGGGTGGTGGCGTATGTCGATGAGGTCACTGTGTTTGTTTCCTCTCACGAGGAGGCAGGGTGGCTGATGTCAGAGGTAGATCGCTACTCTGAGGCATCCGGGTCCAAGATCAATCGGGATAAGTGTGAGAGTCTCTGGCTGGGAGGAGGAGATCCTGGTTTTGATCTCCCGGACACCCTTCCAGGACCCAAAGTCTCTGCAAAAATCCTTGGCATCGAATTTGGCCAGGGGGATTACCCCAAACAAAATTGGGACAGCAGGCTAGAGATGCCACTCAGAAGGTGAACCAATGGAAGGGTTGGTCTTTGACCCTAAGGGAAAGGGTAAACCTGATTAAAACTTACCTGCTCCCTTTACTGATTTATCTGGGCAGTGTGTGCATTTTGCCGGAATCTCTCTGGACTCGGGTCTACAGTTTGTTCTTCCAACTGTTATGGGGGAATAGACTGAACCTGGTTAAGAGGGAGGTTACTTACCGTACGAGGAGACTAGGAGGGTTGGGTATGGTCAACCCTGTGGTATTCCTTGTGGATACCTTCATTAAGATCAATATTGCAAACCTCTGGAAAGAGAGGGCTCCTCCGTGGGTATTCTCCTGTAGGGGATGGTTTCAGCCTTTCTTCCAGGAATGGGAGACAGGAGGGCAAGTGAAGGATCTTCGCACACCGCATGGACATCTTCCGGCTTACGTTACCTTGGTTCTGAAGGTAATTCGTCGGTGGGGTCTGGGAATGTGGGAGATCAGGACTCTGCCAAGGAAACTTCTTGACAATAGGATTCTGTTTACCCATTTCCAGAGGCCTCTGGCGCTCAGGGACTGCCCAAGTCGGGATCTTGAGGTGGGTTCGCATGTTTTGAATTCTATCAGGATCCCCACGAAGTTTTGGGACTTGGCTTGGCGCTGCTTCCATGGGAAAATGTGTGTGAGGGACAATCTGAAGTGTAGGAGCTCTGAGGACAGGAATTGTCCTTGGGAGCATTGTGGTACCTTGCTGGAAAGCATGGACCACTTCCTGCTTCATTGTCCCTTCAACACAGAGGTGTACAACAGGGTGGGCGCCTTCATTGGCTGGTCTCGGCTGGCCGGTCTCTCCTATGCGGAATGGGCCTATGGAGCATTCGGAGACCTTGGTGGTCGGGACCGCTGCACCTTATTTCTAGTTAGCGCAGTAGTTAGGTATCACACATGGAACGCACGGTGCATAGTATCGACACAACGAAAAATCCTCCCAGTGGACGATGTGTTTAGGACCATACTCAGTTACCTGGTGAAGGTGCGCTCTCTGGAGTATGGGAGACTGGGCACACAGAGGGCCGCTCTCCTCTGGAGGGGCTTTTCTTTTAGTGTGCCCTAGTCTGGTTATCTCCTTTCCTGGTGGTGGGCTGCTGCTGACACTGTAGATTTTTGTTTTGTTTGATCATTATACAGTGATGTAGGGTTGCAGGCGCCGAACTTGGGCTTTGTGATTTATGGTTATTGTAGTGTGTGCTGCTGTATATATTGTATATATTGTATATAGGGATATAGATCTGGGTGTAGGTGTTAGGTTGGGTGGTGGGAAAGGGGGGGAGGTGGGTTTATCTTGTGGGACTATGGGACACTGGGTTGTTTGGGGGAAAACTGGCACGGCCTGATCTGGCCTATAGACGTTGGACATGGACTGAGGCATGAGACGCAGGACCAGCTCTCAGGTCAGTGCGGGGGGTTGGGAATGGAGGATAGCTTAGTATTGTATATATTTGTTTAATTTGTGGTTATTTTATTTAAAACTAAAAAAAAAAAAAAAAAGTTCATGTATATAGTTTTTGTTTGCCATTGTTTATTTTATTTGTTATTATTATTTTTGGTGACCGGACCAGAAGGTCAAAGTAGTTATTATTCTGTATATACTGTATAATATGTGTGAGAGGAGAGAATGAGCGGCTGGACCAGTGTTCAGTATACTGATTATTTTCTGGCTAATATTTTTGTTATGTTTTCCGCTATTATTATTGTTACATTTTTCATTTTTATAATAAAAGATCTACAGGATGTAACTCAGGATCAGTAATGTATGTACACAGTGACTGCGCCAGCAGAATAGTGAGTGCAGCTCTGGGGTATAGTAAAGGATGTAACTCAGGATCAGTACTGTAATGTATGTACACAGTGACTGCACCAGCAGAATAGTGAGTGCAGCTCTAGGGTATAATACAGGTTGTAACTCAGGATCAGTAATGTAATGTATGTACACAGCGACCGCACCAGCAGAATAGTGAGTGCAGCTCTGGGGTATAATACAGGATGTAACTCAGGATCAGTAATGTAATGTATGTACACAGTGACTGCACCAGCAGAATAGTGAGTGCAGCTCTGGAGTAATACAGGATGTAACTCAGGATCAGTAATGTAATTTATGTACACAGTGACTGCACCAGCAGAATAGTGAGTGCAGCTCTGGGGTAATACAGGATGTAACTCAGGATCAGTAATGTAATGTATGTACACAGTGACTGCACCAGCAGAATAGTGAGTGCAGCTCTGGGGTAATACAGGATGTAACTCAGGATCAGTAATGTAATGTATGTACACAGTGACTGCACCAGCAGAATAGTGAGTGCAGCTCTGGGGTATAATACAGGATGTAACTCAGGATCAGTAATGTAATGTATGTACACAGTGACTCTGGAGGATAATGCAGGATGAATAATGCAAAGCGACTCAACTTTGTGTGTGCCAGATGCAGCAAAGCAGCCCCAGGACATAACAAAGCCTCCTCCATGTTTCACAGTAGGGACAGCGTTCTTTTCTTGATATGCTTCATTTTTCTGTCTGTGCACATAGAGCTGATGTCCCTTGCCACAAAGTTCTATTTTTGTCTCATCTGTCCATAGGACATTCTCCCAGAAGCTTTGTGGCTTGTTAACATGTAGTTTGGCAAATTCCATTCTGGCTTTTTTATGATTTTTTTCAACTATGGTGTCCTCCTTGATTGTCTCCCTTAAAGTCCACTTTGGCTCATACAACGACGGATGGTGCGATCTGACATTGATGTTCCTTGAGCTTGAAGTTCACCTTTAATCTGTTTAGTAGTTTTTCTGGGCTCTTTTGTTACCATTCGTATTATCCGTCTCTTTGATTTGTCATAAATTTTCCTCCTGCGGCCACTTCCAGGGAGGTCGTCTACAGTCCCATGGATACTAAATTTCTGAATAATATGTGCAACCAGGGACGGACTGGCCATCTGGCAATTCTGGCAAATGCCAGAAGGGTCTGTCTGGTCATGGGCTGCCTTGTCTGCCACATTGTTTACAGAATCGGTGTTCTCAAGATACCCAGACTGTTAAGAGTTGTGATGGAGCACAAAGACACTGACTCGTCACTTACCCCAGTAGCCCACAGGTATCATTAGACATATTGGTCTTGTAGAAAATCTTCCTTTCCTCAATCCTGGGTAATATTAGTAATATATCCAATCTGGTTCTTGGGGACGGGGACAGCATGGGCCTGTGTGATTTCAAATGCCAGGACTGAATTTCAGCCCCAGTCCGTACCTGTGTGCCACTGTAGTGACAGGAACATCAAGCTGCTTGTAGATAGTCTTTATAATAGTGATGAGCAAATATACTCGTTACTCGAGATTTCTTGAGCACGCTCTGGTGTCCTCCGAGTATTTTTTAGTGCTCGGAGTTTGTTTTCTTGCCGCAGCTGAATGATTTACATCTGTTAGCAGCATAAGTCCATGTGGGGGTTACCTGGTTGCTAGTGAGTCCACCTTTCCTTCTAACATTTCAGGACAGACTAATTTTAAAACCAGACCCCTTATACTTACCTCCCTAAGGTAGCAGGAAAATTCCATAGATCACAAGAGATACATCTTCCCTCTTTCTTTAAAGACCCCTCCACTCCTGAGGAATAAAAGTTTCACACTCTAGACGTCAGGAGATTAGTTTTACAATATATTGAAAGAACTAGTAGTTGGAGGCAGTGTAGGGCTCTGTTCATATCCTTTCCTGTTCCTTGGGGCGAATCCCTATCCAGTGGGTGCTGTCGTGGACTCATTAAAAGAGCATTACCAGTAAGTAATCCGGATTTTTGCTATCTTGACAGAGTCTCCTATGTATTTCCTCTAAAAACCACTTATGTTGATAGTGGAAAGGTAGTTGACGTCATTACGTCCAGATTCTGTTCTGCAGTATCTCTTGGACGCAGACTGAAGAGAAGATGGAGGTATAATAAAAAGCAGATCTACACTCATCAAGTCATGTGTCAGAAATATTGAATTCATGATGCACAAATAACAGCCTCATGAATTCACTATTTCTGACAACTGTCCAGGTGAGTATAGATATTTCTTGTATGACCTCCATCGTCTCTTCAGTTTGTGTGAAATAGATTAAGTACACTGAAGAAAAAATGGAGGTTATACACAGCAGTTCTCTACTCACCAGGTCAGGTGTCATATATATAATGAGTTCATGACCTAATAACTACTGGAGCTATGAGTTGGCAAAAAAGTGTGCGGCACAGTGTTTTATTAGGCACACGTTGTGTGTTGCAAGTGGCGAAATACACAAATAACCAAACATTATTGGGGGCAAAAAACATTATTATTTATTTTTTAACCAAAAAAAAAATTAACTGCGCCTGTTTGGGGTTGAGTGACGGAACTGGGGGGTGTGTAGCTGCGAGGCCTGGCTAAGTGTGGACGACGAAGGGGTGGCAGGAGAAGGGGCAATCAACGTAGTGGGATCTGGGAGTTAGAGGATGGGGCTTGACGCATGAGAGGGCTGAGACACACTGGAAGAGTAAGACAAACCTCACCTTACAGACACATTGGGAGGTGAGGGGGGAGGAATAGAGATAGTCCACTGTTTCCTCGGCAGGCTCATTTCTTGCAGCCTGGTCATAGTGGCCGAACTGTCAGGGTCTTTCTGCTGCTGCATGGTTGCGGTTGGAGGTTGGAAGGCCATGCCAGGGTCCTGCTGCTGCATGGTGGAGCGGAAGGCCATGCCAGGGTCCTGCTGCATCGTGGTGGCGGAGCGGAAGGCCATGCCAGGGTCCTGCTGCTGCATGGTGGTGTCAGTGGAGGAGGTCCAAGCAGGAGCAGCAGTTGCCATGGTGGTGGCGGTGGGCTGTCCAACAACACTCAGCATGGTGGTGGTGCTGTAGTGGTGTCCGGCAGTGCTTGGAATGGAGGTGGCCGTGCAGTGGTATGCAGCAGAGCTCGGCATTGATGTCAAGCGTGACAGTGTTGGCACAGGTGGATATGCTGCCACTGTCTGCTGAAAATACCGACTCTGCTGCATAGCCTGCACGTAAGCAGCTTCGCAGGCCTGCATTACACTAAGCTGGAGATCAGAAGTAAGGTGTTCCGACATGCCCTGTTCAATTTGTTTAAAAAATGATGTGCTGGCCTCTGGAGGTCGGCTTTCACTTGGTCAAGGCTTTTGGTGACCTCCTGGATATGTGTATTCATATGGCTAATGGCAGTATCCAGTCTGTCACCCATCGCCTTGAGTTCATCATGAAAGAACGAGCTCAAGTGCAAAAACTCGGGCATGAGTGACCTATCCGAGGCCCTCTGTCGCTGCCGGGAAGAGCCCCACAAAAAAGGGGCAGAGGACTGGGAAAGGGGAACACCTGATGGACCAGCTTCCTGGTCTCCAGTTTTTGTGGCAGTTTGTGTGGCAGGCCCACTTGCTGCAGCGCTGCTAGATGGCTGGGACGGGTCCATGGCTGTCTGATGAAGGACCGCTCCAGAACCAGGGTCAAGAGTGCTGCTCCATGTGCTGTGAAAAAAAGAAGAAAAAAAAATACCAAACATTTACAAAATGTCAACTCCTGTGGAATAGAAACTTTCAGATTATGCAATACAACACAACCTAATACAAAAATACTTATGTTCTCTGGGCAAGGACTGGTCTCAAAAATGCCAGAATGCGGTGGTATTTATTTTTTCGGATCCTTGCTCCTGAACCACTAGGAAGCTGGCTCTCTTGACGAAGGTCCTTGTTGAAGCGATCCTTCATCGAACGCCAACGTGTTTTGACTTTGAGCACTATTGAAAAAAACAAAAAAGAATGGTTAGACAATGGACTTTTGGCCATGATCAACTCCTGAGAGTTTCTCTCATCACACACAGTTGTGTGATCCTGGCCAAGGTCACCGCTGCAGCACACCGCATTGCAATACTTACAAAATGCATTTTGGTCCCGAATCGGGGCATTGTCCCAGCCATCCCACATCGCTTTGGCCACCGCATTCCATAGCCACCGGTTCGTCACGTTGTCCGAGTGCTGTGGACCCAGGTGTCCCACAACGGGACTCGCTCATGGACCAGGGAGATTAGGAGGTCATTTTCAATGAGGTCCTCATCCCGTTCTGGAACCTAAAAAATAAAAAAAAAGATTAATGTTGGAGAGATTAACATAAGAAAAAAAAAAAGAGACAGAAAACTGGCAGGAATATTGAAAGTAAAAAAAAAAAGGAGTCAAGAAGAAAAAGGTAAAGAAAGAGGAAAATAAAGAAATGAACATTCAAGAACAGTAAAGTGAGGATACAGTAAACAGTCAGCCAGGTATACTTACACGCTGCCGCCTTGCCACCCGACCGTGACCCCGCTGCTTCTGCCCAGCCTCTGCCGCAGTGGAAGAAGTGCTCTAATAAAAGGAAAAAAAAATTGTAACGTGTAGATGTGACAGTGAATACTTACCAATCTGAGGAGGTGAGTACTCACTTCACTAACATGTTCGGCTTGTGCAGGCCCAGGACGTTGCTCCTCCTCCTCAGAAGATGACATTCTGATGCATGCAGAAAGAAAAAAATGGCAGAAATTAGGACATATAGAGACAGAACATAGAAAATAAAGGCATTGGCTTTGATATACTCACATTGTTCAGAGTCTTGTTTCCTCCAAGGTGCTTTCCTGTCTGATCTGCTTCCCAGTCTGCTGTATAGTGACCTGCAAATGCCCACTCCCTCCTTTTATCAGTTTGTATGTGGGGGGTGGCTAATCAGTGTCCAGACATGTTTTCCTGTGATGCAACGCATGCGTTCACAAACGCAAGCAAACGCATGTGCTTGCGAACGCATGCGTTCACATAGACCATAATGCTTCTTTTGTCGCATTCCTTCCGCTAACAACCGCATACGTTTCTAGGCGGCAAATTGACGCCTCTAAAATTACTACATGTAGCCTTTACCGCGCCAAACTGCAGACGACGAAACGATGCATGCGTCGTCAAACGCGGCAAAACGCAACCGATCGCAGACACATGCGTCCCTAATGTTAAATACAGGAATACACGACGCATGCGGATAATTGTGGAAGAAACACTGCGGACACAACCGCAAATGTGAAACCGGCCTAACATGTCCCTTTTGTCACATTGTTTTCAGGGGTACCATCATTTCTGTCCATGCCTATTCCATGAGTTTTATTTTTATAAATTCTGTGGAAGCATGGTTGAAAAGCAATGGCTGACTTTCATTTGCTCATTTTCATAGATCTTTTATTTATTATTACTTTTGTCAGATTCAAGTTATTTCTGTGACCGTTGTAGGTTTTTCAGTCATTAAATGAGGGGGACCAACAATTTTGACCACGTGTGTATGTAATAAGGTGCGGTTTGCTCTGTGCTAATAATGGGATTTTGCACATTAATTTAGTCATAAGCAATATTTAACCCCTTAGTGACAGAGCCAATTTGGTACTTAATGACCGAGCCAATTTTTACAATTCTGACCAGTGTCACTTTATGAGGTTATAACTCTGGAACGCTTTATCGGATCCCGCTGATTCTGAGATTGTTTTTTCGTGACATGTTGTACTTCAAGTTAGTGGTAACATTTCTTCGATATTACTTGCGATTATTTATGAAAAAAATGGAAATATGGCGAAAATTTTTAAAATTTTGCAATTTTCAAACTTTGTATTTTTATGCCCTTAAATCAGAGAGATATGTCACAAAAAATAGTTAATAAATAACATTTCTCACATGTCTACTTTACATCAGCACAATTTTGGAAACAATTTTTTTTTTTGTTAGGGAGTTATAAGGGTTAAAAGTTGACCAGCAATTTCTCATTTTTACAACACCATGTTTTTTTTAGGGACCACATCACCTTTGAAGTGATTTTGAGGGGTCTATATGATAGAAAATAACCAAGTGTGACACCATTCTAAAAACTGCACCCCTCAAGCTGCTCAAAACCACATTCAAGAAGTTTATTAACCCTTTACGTACTTCACAGGAACTAAAACAATGTGGAAGAAAAAAATGAACATTTTACTTTTTTTTGCAAACATTTTACTTCAGAACCATTTTTTTAAATTTTCACAAGTGTAAAAACAGAAATTTAACCACAAATCTTGTTGTGCAATTTTTCCTGAGTACACCGATACCCCATATGTGGAGGTAAACCACTGTTTGGGCGCACCGCAGAGCTTGGAAGTGAAGGAGCACCGTTTGACTGTTTCAATGCAGAATTGGCTGGAATTGAGATCGGACGCCATGTCGCGTTTGGAGAGCCCCTAATGTGCCTAAACAGTGGAAACCGCCCACAAGTGACACCATTTTGGAAACTAGACCCCCCAAGGAACTTATCTAGATGTGTGGTGAGCACTTTGAACCCCCAAGTGCTTCACAGAAGTTTATAACGTAGAGCCGTGAAAATAAAAAATCGCATTTGTTTTCACAAAAATGATTTTTTCGCCCACAAATTCTTATTTTCACAAGGGTAACAGGAGAAATTAGACCACAAAAGATGTTGTGCAATTTCTCCTGAGTACGTCGATACCCCATATATGGGGGTAAACCACTGTTTGGGCGCACCGCAGAGCTTGGAAGAGAAGGAGTGTCGTTTTACTTTTTCAATGTAGAATTGGCTGGAATTGAGATCGGACGCCATGTCACGTTTGGAGAGCCGCTGATGTGCCTAAACAGTAGAGACCCCCCACATATGACACCATTTTGGAAACTAGACCCCTTAAGGAACTTATCTAGATGTGTGGTGAGCACTTTAAACCCCCAGGTGCTTCACAGAAGTTTATAACGTAGAGCCGTGAAAATAAAAAAATCGCATTTTTTCTACAAAAATGATCTTTTTGCCTCCAAATTTTTATTTTACCAAGGGTAACAGGAGAAAATGGACCCCAGAAGCTGTTGTACAATTTGTCTTGAGTACGCCGACACCCTATATGTGGGGGTAAACCACTGTTTGGGCGCATGGCTGAGCTCGGAAGCAAAGGAGCGCCATTTGACTTTTCAATGCAAAATTGACTGGAATTGAGATCGGACGCCATGTCGCGTTTGGAGAGCCCCTGATGTGCCTAAACAGCAGAAACCCCCCAAAAGTGACCCCATTTTGGAAACTAGACCCCCCATGGAACTTATCTAGATGTGTAGTGAGAACTTTGAATGCCCAAGTGCATCACAGAAGTTTATAATGCAGAGTCGTGAAAATAAAAAATATATATTTTTTAACAATAAAGATTTTTTAGCCCCCAAGTTTTTATTTTCACAAGGGTAACAAGAGAAATTGGACCCCAAAAGTTGTTGTCCAATTTGTCCTGAGTATGCTGGTACCCCATATGCGGGGGTAAACCACTGTTTGGGCGCACGGCAGAGCTCGGAAGGGAAGGAGTGCCATTTTGGAATGCAGACTTTGATAGAATTGTCTGCGGGCGTTATGTTGCGTTTGCAGACCCCTAATGTACCTAAACAGTAGAAACCCCCAACAAGTGACCCCATTTTGGAAAATAGACCCCCGAAGGAACTTATCTAGATATGTGGTGAGAACTTTGAATGCCCAAGTGCTTCACAGAAGTTTATAATGCAGAGTAGTGAAAATAAAAAATATTTTTTTTCCCACAAAAAAGATTTTTTTAGCCCCCAAATTTTTATTTTCACAAGGGTAACAAGAGAAATTGGACGCCAAAAGTTGTTGTCCAATTTGTCCTGAGTATGCTGGTACCCCATATGTGGGGGTAAACCACTGTTTGGGCGCACGTCAGAGCTCGGAAGGGAAGGAGCGCCATTTTGGAATGCAGACTTTGATAGAATTGTCTGCGGGCGTTATGTTGCGTTTGCAGACCCCTAATGTACCTAAACAGTAGAAACCCCCACAAGTGACCAAATTTTGGAAACTAGACCCCCTAAGGAACTTATCTAGATATGTTGTGAGAACTTTGAAAGCTCAAGTGCTTCACAGAAATTTATAATGCAGAGTAGTGAAAATAAAAAAATATATTTTTTTCCAACAAAAAAGATTTTTAGCCCCCAAGTTTTTATTTTCACAAGGGTAACAGGAGAAATTGGACCCCAAAAGTTGTTGTCCAATTTATCCCGAGTACGCTGATGCCCCATATGTGGGGGTAAACCACTGTTTGGGCGCACGGCAGAGCTCAGAAGGGAGGGAGTACCATTTGACTTTTTTAGCGCAAAATTGGCTGTCGTGTTTGGAGACCCCCTGATGTACCTAAACAGTGGAAACCCCCCAATTCTAACTCCAACCCTAACCCCAACACAGCCCTAACCCTAATCTCAACCCGATCCATAATCCTAATCACAACCCTAACGATAATCACAACCCTAACCCCAAAACAGCCCTAATCTCAACCCTAACCATAACCCTAATCAAAACCCTAAATCCAACACACCCCTAACCCTAATCCCAACCCTAACCCTAATCCCAACCCTAATCCCAAACGTAACACTAATCCCAACCCTAATCCAAACGCTAACCCTAATCCCAACTCTAACCCTAACTTTAGCCCCAACCCTAACTTTAGCCCCAACCCTAACCATAACTTTAGCCCCCGTCGTCACAAAAAAAGTTCAATGTAACCTTTTTTTTGTACGTCGCGTCCGCCATTTCCGCGGATGCGTGGCCGTAACTCTGCCCCCTCCTCCCCAGGACATAGACTGGGCAGCGGATGCGTTGAAAAACTGCATCCGCTGCCCACGTTGTGCACAATTTTCACAACGTGCGTCGGTACATCGGGCCGACGCATTGCGACCGCCCCGTACCGACGCAAGTGTGAAAGAAGCCTAAGGCTACTTTCACACTAGCGTCGTACTCGGCCCATCGCAGTGTGTCGGGCCGACGTACCGACGCTAGCGTTGTAAGCGCCGCACAACGGGTGCAGCGGATGCTGTTTTTTCAACGCATCCGCTGCCCCATTGTGAGGTGCGGGGAGGCGGGGGCGGAGTTCCGGCCACGCATGCGCGGTCGGAAATGGCGGACACGTCGCACAAAAAAGTTACATGTAGTTTTTTTTGTGTCGACGGTCCGCCGAAGCACGACGCATCCGTCGCACGACGGATGCGACATGTGGCAATCCGTCGCAATGCGTCGCTAATGCAAGCCAATGGAGAAAAAACGCATCCTGCAAGCACTTTTGCAGGATGCGTTTTTTCTCCAACGACGCATTGCGACGGAAGCCAAAAAACGCTAGTGTGAAAGTAGCCTAACTCTAACCCTAGCCCTAACCCTAACCCTAAATTTAGCCCCAACCCTAACCCTAACCCTAACCCTAACCCTAACCCTAACTCTAACCCTAACCCTAACCCTAACCCTAACCCTAACTCTAACCCTAACTCTAACCCTAACCCTAACCCTGATTTTAGCCCCAACTTGTCTTCTCCTGCCGGCCGGCAGATGGCAGCAGATGGCGGGCGCACTGCGCATGCGCCCGCCATGATGAAAAAGCTGGCTGGCAGGAGAAGACAGAAGAGGACCCAGGGACCCCGGGTGAGTATGATAGGGTCCCCGAATCCCCCTATTTCTCTGTCCTCTGATGTGCGATCACATCAGAGGACAGAGAAATAACTGATCGCTTTTTTTTTTTTTTTTGCGGTCGCCGGTAAACTGTTAATTACCGGCGATCGCAAAGCAGGGGTCGGTGCAAACCGACCCCGATCATGTTCTTTGGGGTCTCGGCTACCCCCGGCAGCCGAGACCCCAAAGAACATCCGGGTGCCGGGCGGCGGGCGCACTGTGCGTGCGCCCGCCATTTTTTCCCGGAAAAAAGATGGCGGCGCCCATGGGGAGACACGAGGAGCACCGGGGGAGGTAGGTAAGTATTGGGGGGCTATTGGGGGCCATCGGGGACCACATTTCTCTGTCCTCCGATGTGCGATCACATCGGAGGACAGAGAAATTAAACGGCAAATTGCGTTTTGTTTTTTTTTTGTTGCGACCGCCGGTAAACGGTTAATTACCGGCGATCGCAACTCGGGGGTCGGTAAAAACCCCCCGAATCATGTTCTCTGGGGTCTCGGCTACCCTCGGCAACCGAGACCCCAGAGAAAATCCGACTCTGGGGGGCGCTATTCACTTTTTCCACAGCGCCGTTAATTAACGGCGCTGTGGATTAAGTACCCTTAGCAGCCGCCGTTAAAAGGCGTATCGGCGGTCGTTAAGGGGTTAAGTGAAGCACAAGTTACACATGGGTAAAAGAATCGAGTCCGTGTAAATTATTACAATTACTGCTGGGTAAAGCACTAGCGGGACACATGATGATGGTGTGTGACGTCACAGACTACAGAGAGCCTAAATAACCGACGTGTTTCGAAGGGTCCCAGATCCTTTTTTTTTTTTTTCTAGGAAATCTCCAAAATGCGTGGTTTATTTTGGCTCTTTAAGTTCCAGCTTTTTACATTTATATTTATATCCTTGATCTGGTAGAATTGTGGAATTATTGTTTTGGGTTTTTTTACATTACTTATCGCAGATGGGATCAAACAAGGCAAACCTACATTTTTGAGTCTTAATTATGGTGTAAAGTCTGGTAACTATTCTTCTCAGTTTAAATAAAAATGCGTAATTAGTTTGGATTTAAAAGAAGAAAAAGTTAATTAAACAAAGCGGGGGAGGGGGCTACACGTCGTCACGCCAAAAGCATTAATGAGGAGTCTTAAGGGTGTATGCAAATGAGCTCAATTATCTGCCAACACGTGGTCGCCATGTTTAACCTGTGTCAGTTTTATCTGTGATGATGACAGGAGTTGTCATAACGGGATTATGAGAGGTCTCATTAGGAGGGGTGTTGGGGAACCAGACAGACGTGCGGTGTGAGAAGAGGAGCCATGTGTCTGACGGGAAAACAAGCGAGTGCAAGGCATGCAGCTGCTCAGGGGCCCTAGCATCCCCTGGGGCCCTCAGCTCTGTTTTGTCCAGATGACTTTGGTGTTTTGGACTCACGTCCTCAAGAAATATGTTGGTAGCAAACATAAGAAACTGGACTGAGCCTAAGGGTCACGGAGAAGGAAACCGCAAAATTCCAGCACCCTAAGGGGTCCTATCAATGATATCACTTTCATTGCAATGCACCAATGTTCCATGGGGAAAAAGTTTGCAAATTAGCTCCCCACCCGAAGGGGAGGACAGCGGTCACCATACGACCACAACAATCAAGTTGCCGAAAAATCCAACCGGTTCTGATTTATTGCAACTTGCAAAGTTCAGTACGACTCCATTCGCTTGCTCTATGCAATATGGTACCAAAACGGAGATCTCTGGCCTTGTAGCCCAAGCCTAATTCTGGCTTTGAGCTGCATCCGGCTTCTTATGTCAGTCCTGGTCCAGATGTTCTGATCCCTTTTTGTCTTTCCTTTATCTAAGAATCTACTCCCAGATGGAGACCATTGAAAACTCCACAACTTGGAGGTTTTTCCTAACAGCAAAGTCTCAACCAATTTTAATGGGTCGCCATGGGTCCAACCAACAGCCCTACATCCTGTTTTCAAGAACAGTAAGCTTAAAGTCCTCATGTGAGCACGTGCAACCACCAGACAGAGAATAAGAACGGTGGTCGCACCTGCTCACTGCCTTTCTTGTCATCAGTGCCCATCCCAATAGTTGGATCCCCCCGCCCCTGTAATCATACATTTCCTGGACAATCTCTAAGGCAAAAATCCAAAGAAAAGTAACTCCCTTACGTTCCACCTGTGGAGTAGTCCGTTCATGCCTGATAATCGTGTCTTTCTCTATAGTTGATCCATAGCAGAACGTTTTTCTGATAAAGCGCCCTCTACTGTTTGCTGTCATATTTTGTTACACTTCCAAAAACTTTTGAAAAAGTTCTTGTAATTCCTCCATGATAAACTATATTGCCTCTCGCCTGCTGATTGTTTTTCTTCTTACCTGGCTGCGGATGTGTTCTCACTTATCAGTCATTTGTGTGTAGTGTTTCTTTCCCTTCGCCTGACATCTCAATGGCTGTAGAATATATGAAGGAACTAATTGAGGAAATCCAGGACCCCTCTGCTGATAATTTGCCTCATGCGGCTCGTGAATATATAAATTCATGCTTTGTCAACAATAATGAGAGAGCGCTAGCAGATGCACGCTGTGCCCCTCGCACGGTAACGGGGAGAGATATACATTGTCGTTATTATAGGGCTGGAGCTGATAAATTAGCACCGGCGGCTTATAATCACACCGGCCACTTTATGATTACTTGGTAAAGATGAAAAGAATTTATGTTTTCAGAAAATATTTTACACCTTAGGTGATTCCTTTACTTTGTCTTGGAAGAAAATGGAAAAAGTTTTGGAGAATTGGGCGGATTATTTCCATATCTTGCGTAAAACTCCTAAAATCTGTTACTGCCTCTTCTTAACATGCACCATTTGTTATACTTTATCTTATTTGGTAGCAAGGCTTTTCGACCCTCTTAGACACCAGATCACAGCTACAAATAAACCTCTACACCCCCTAAAGCAACCTCCGCACCACGACCAATGAAGACGTGTCTGTAGCGTTGGGGGTGCTACATCGGTTTTACTCCAACTTATAAGTATCTGTAGCTCCCATTTATGGCTGGTGTAGACAGAAGAAATACACAGGTATGTGATTCCCAATAATCTCCAGGGCTTGCCGGAGTGTTCATATATTTCTACCCTTCATGAATATAGGAGCTCCGGACATAAATTTAGGTGGTTCACACAGAATTGCAAATACCTACTCGTGATGTACATCCAGAACATGACTCTTACCTGCTTGTTTCTTACCCCCAACGCATATTTTGTCACCTACGATGTCATTTACATGGGCAAACCCAATGTCGGCACATGCACACTAGACCTATTAGTACACACGTCCTACAATATGTCGGTGCAGAGCAGTTCTAGATTGTAAGCTGGGAAATTTAATACAGGGAAAACTGAAGAGCAACTATTATGTCTACAAACTGGAACTACTGAGAAACAACAAAGTAGGAAGATGGGGTGCTACAAAAAAAAATTCAAAATTGCACCATAGGTAATCAGTTATCTGCATTTTGGCACCCCCTTAAACGAATCTTACTTCGGAAATGTTACTGTGTTGTAGAAGTATGGAAATCTTGACCAGGATAGAGTATATATGATGTGAGGTCTAAGACTTGGTGGCTCCTGCACTGATGGGGTCAACACAACCATGTCTTTTCTGATAGTTCGTTGCCAGCGTAGGTGCCATGTAATATTACTTTTCCTCTGCAGTGATTGCTGATCTCGGCTAGTGTTGCCATTGGATGGAGAAACATTCATGGTGATTCTATTGCCACCATGGGAGCTTCATTGTAAAATGGGGCAAAAACGTCATTGAGTTCAATGTTTTGTTTTGTTTTTTCTCCACTTTTCAGCAGTAGATCCCACTTTGGATTGAAGGATTATGAGTCCACAACTTCAAAGTTCCTCTGATTCTTATGAAGACCCCAACCCTTCCTCTTTGGTGCAAACATATTCTCAGGTCGGAGCTCTGTGAATATCTTAACCAAGAAGTCCATACATTCTGCTGGATAATTGCAGGCTTCTCCTTGCCCATGAGAGACCACAATCTTTATTCAGCTCAAACATCCATGGAGTATTGACCCCACAATGAGACCCTAACGGGAGTTTTGCACCTCCAGGCACCTGAGAAATAAGCTCAGGATGGCCATTGATCGGTACAAGCCATGTTCCAGGGTCAGTGATGACCCATCAGTCTCAGAACTTTGCTTCAGAAGTGAAACTTAATAACGAAAAGTTAAAACTCCAAAAACTTTCACACAATGAAAAGTTTTCTTTCTGCTGGCATGGTTATTAGATATGACATGGTGTCAGACATCAGGAATGCAGAGAAAGGGCGCACATTATTCCTCCACTTAGCTCATTTATCACCTCCGGGTGTTAATTACACACAAGAATGTTGTGTGAATATTTACACAGTGCATGATATGATGATGTGCTGATATCGCACCGTGGCGGAGAAACGATCATGTGATCAGTTTAAGTGCACAATAGTTAGATACCATTAAATATAATATCGGGGTTCATGACGGCTGCTACCAGGGGACCTTTTATAATATTTAATGGTTCTTCTAACAATAGCCGCCTCCATTCCTTATATGAAGGAGTAATGTTCAGCTCAGTGACTCGGGCTCACACACATAATGAGTGAATCTAGATCCGCCATCACCATATTGTCATCTCGGCGTTCTATGGCGTCACTTTAATTAATGGCTGAGAGACTTGTACAAAGTGACTGTACTTGCGGCTAACTCCCTGTCAAATGACTCTGCTGTGTCCCACTCTCCCCATTGTGCTTTGCAGAACGTATTATCGTAACTGTATTAACTTCATATGCGTAATGGAGACTGCCATGGGGTCAGTTACTGTGTGTAGGGTACCGGTGCAGAGCTCCCATCTCTGGAAGAATTGCAAAAAAAAGTTGAACTTGGTTCATGGTAAGCACAGGTCAATGGATAATCTGTGCATCTATGTCCCATGGCTTCTTTCATCCTTTGTTGGAGAAAAGGGTGGCATGTGTCTTTCGCTGCTTAGGTGCTGTAATGGGGTCTGCTGTGCTGAAGTACCTCTTTCAGTACCACCCCGTGTTTCAGGAGGTCCACTCTGCTTTGGCTGGTTTCTGAATGAAGGACGCTGACTGGAATTCCTTGATTACAGATACAGAGGGCAGGCCCATTCAAAAGCGGCAGGCCAGACATACATTACAATAGCCGCAGGTGGCCGGAGCCTGCTGATATTTACTGTGGGAATTACAAAGGTGGGGGAGGTCAGAAGGGGGATATCTTGTCTCCTCTGCCCAGGGGCGCAGCCTGTGGGCTGATGCATTAGGGACATATATCTCACATGGAACCTATTATATGTACAAATAACTGCATAACATATTCTGGGTGCTGGGGGGTTCTGTAACAGGTGCCTTGGTCAATGACTAATCCATTCTTCTATATCTCATGTTCCAGGGCTCCTTTTTCACACCTTGTTGAAGAGACAGGTGGCATGTGTCTCTGGCTACTAGTTAAACTTGGTCAATAGCTAATCCGTTCTTCTACTCTCCTATAAAACCTGTCCCAGGGTTCTTGTTGCAGAGAAGGTTGGTATTTGTCTCAAGTGGGTTGGTTGCTTCTGTCAATGGCTAATCTGGGCTTCTATGCTCCTAGAAATCAGGTCCCAGTGCTCCTCTTTAATCTATTGTTGGAGAGAAGGGTGGCATGTTTCCCTGGCTGCTTGGGTGACTTGGTCAATGGCTAATCCATTCTTCTACTCTCCTATAAAGCATGTCCCAGGGCTCTTCTTTCATAACTTGTTCAAGGAAAGAGTGGCATGTACTGCTTTAGGCTTCTGGCAAGGTCCTCACAATTCTCTGTCCTCCATGAAGGTTAGGACACAAACCTGTATGACGGGTGGCTCGAGCCTTTGTATAGGGTCTCTATCACGACCCGGGCTCTATGTGCCACTGTGCCTCCTGGGTATTAGCACAGACAGGTGATGTGTAATCCAGCTGTCCTGCCAGTTTCTGTTGTGCCTCCTAGAGCCCGACACAACCTCGGTCTTCCGGCTACCGGAATCTGTGCTCGGCCAGGGAGGTAACCGAAATGCTGCTATGCTTCCCTGGTGTGTCTCCTCTGTGCTTCGTTCTCCTGTATGCTCACTAAACACTGTTCTTCTTTTCTTGCTCTCTCATTCCTGGAGCTGCAGCACCTCCGGCTGCACGGCCCCAAACATGTCTCTCTGCCTCAGACTGATCCTGCCTGCTGTCTGGCACTAACTGTCTGACTTTCCCTTCAGGCCAGAATCTATTTTAGGGAAGTCACCCATAAACCAGGTTTAGAGCTCCCCCTTCTGGCCCGGAGTGTGAACATGTTTGTGTGCATTGTCTTAACCTGGTGAAAGATCTTCCTTCGCTTCCAAGCGCGACATCACTCTCCCCATGAGGAAACCAATGCCACTGTAACACCCCCCCCCCCCCATTAAATCCAGTACTCCCGGACTGGGATAAGAGGAACAATAACAAGTTAATAAAGACATTCAAATCTTTTAAATGCATGTAAAACAGGTTAGTTAATGTAAACTTTGGCTTCCCTTTATGGGAGGAATTAATACTCGAACGTTACAAGAACATGTTTATACATTATATAATTAACTTTTCAAAAATAGAAAACTTTACTAAAAAATGGCAATTACCCTTACGGGTATACTACTTTAAGGCTTTATTTTATTTAAAATGCAAAATCCAACATTGGCTTTTCTTTCATTTTCTAACTCTTACTATTCTTCCTCGACATTATCTGCATATAACACTATCACTTATTATACAAACTCACTTTTTCTAACAACACTAATCACTTTCTTAAAGTGCATCAAATGTTAACATTTAAAGGTGCAAACAATTTTCAAGTCACTCAATATTATAACAGCAGCAGCGATGCGAGGGACCCGTCATAAACCCCCAACGTATGACATAGGCGGGCTACAGGGCATATATCCAGACCCGGTGTTCAGCCATGCCAGACGGTTTTGCTCTTCAGGCCTCAGGAACAAATCAACTTTTTAATGCAACATTAGCAAAAGTTTCTTTAACGGTTGTTTGTAAAACCAGTAGGAAGCACCTAAAGAGGTGCCAACTATAAACAAGAAAGTTTGTGGACCATTCACTATCCTGTTATGACCCCAATGGCAGAGGGTCTCAAAAGTAAATACCAAGTCTGCAAACACAAAAAACCAGCTCATAGGGCAGTGGTAACTGGGCTGACCGTATATCTAATCCTAGCACCACAAATAGCAGCAGCCGGGGAACGTGCCTACGTTGGTTCTAGACGTCTCGCGCCAGCCGGAGAACTAACTAACCCTAGAAAGGAAAAGATAGACCTTTCTTGCCTCCAGAGAAAAGACCCCAAAAGTTGGATACAAGCCCCCAACAAATAATAACGGTGAGGTAAGAAGAAAAGACAAACGTAAGAATGAACTAGATATTTAGCAAAGAGAGGCCCACTGACTAATAGCAGAATATAGTAAGATGACTTATACGGTCAGCAAAAACCCTATCAAAATTTCCACGCTGGATATTCAAGAACCCCCGAACGGTCTAACGGCCCGGGGGGAGAATACCAGCCCCCTAGAGCTTCCAGCAAAATCAGGAATCACATTTAGTACAAGCTGGACAAAAAATAAGAGCAAAGCAAAAAAACAAAAAACAAAGAAGCAGGACTTAGCTTAATTTTGCAAGATCCAGGACCAGCAGACAGGAGCAAACAGAAAGGAACTGATTACAACGATGCCAGGCACCAGACTGAGAATTCAGGAAGTTTATATAGCAACACCCCTGGACTAACGACCCAGGTGGGTGCCAAACTGAGGAAAGACAATCCCAGAGTCATATCACTAGTGACCACAAGAGGGAGCCAAAAAAGTCTAATTCACAACAGTACCCCCCCTTTAAGGAGGGGTCACCGAACCCTCACCAAGACCACCAGGGCGATCAGGATGAGCAGCGTGAAAGGCACGAACTAAATCGGCCGCATGCACATCAGAGGCAACCACCCAGGAATTATCCTCCTGACCATAGCCCTTCCACTTGACCAGATACTGAAGCCTCCGCCTGGAGAGACAATAATCCAAGATCTTCTCCACCACATACTCCAACTCGCCCTCAACCAAGACCGGAGCAGGAGGCTCAACAGAAGGAACCACAGGTACAATGTACCGCCGCAACAAAGACCTATGGAACACGTTGTGAATGGCAAACGACACCGGAAGATCCAAGCGAAAGGACACAGGATTAAGGATTTCCAATATCTTGTAAGGACCGATGAAGCGAGGCTTAAATTTAGGAGAGGAGACCTTCATAGGAACAAATCGAGAAGACAGCCATACCAAATCCCCAACACGAAGTCGGGGACCCACACCGCGGCGGCGGTTGGCAAAACGCTGAGCCTTCTCCTGTAACAACTTTAAGTTGTCCACCACATGATTCCAAATCTGCTGCAACCTATCCACCACGGAATCTACCCCAGGACAGTCAGAAGGCTCCAAATGTCCCGAGGAAAAACGAGGATGGAAACCAGAGTTGCAGAAAAATGGCGAAACCAAAGTAGCGGAACTAGCCCGATTATTAAGGGCAAACTCAGCCAACGGCAAGAAGGTCACCCAATCATCCTGATCAGCAGAAACAAAACACCTCAAATAAGCCTCCAGAGTCTGATTAGTTCGCTCCATTTGTCCATTAGTCTGAGGATGAAAGGCAGACGAAAACGACAAATCAATGCCCATCTTAGCACAAAAGGATCGCCAGAACCTGGAAACAAACTGGGATCCTCTGTCAGACACAATATTCTCAGGAATGCCGTGTAAACGAACCACATTCTGAAAGAACAAAGGAACCAGATCGGAAGAGGAAGGCAGCTTAGGCAAAGATACCAAATGGACCATCTTGGAAAAGCGATCACATACCACCCATTTGACAGACATGCCCTGAGACACCGGAAGATCTGAAATGAAATCCATGGAAATGTGTGTCCAAGGCCTCTTCGGGACAGGCAAGGGCAAGAGCAACCCGCTGGCACGAGAACAGCAAGGCTTAGCTCGAGCACAAGTCCCACAGGACTGCACAAAAGACCGCACATCCCGTGACAAGGAAGGCCACCAAAAGGACCTAGCCACCAAATCTCTGGTGCCAAAAATTCCCGGATGCCCTGCCAACACCGAGGAATGAACCTCGGAAATGACTCTGCTGGTCCACTTATCAGGAACAAACAGTCTGTCAGGTGGACAAGAGTCAGGTCTACCAGCCTGAAATCTCTGCAACACACGTCGCAAATCCGGAGAAATGGCTGACAAAATAACTCCCTCTTTAAGAATACCAACTGGTTCTGCGACTCCAGGAGAGTCAGGCACAAAGCTCCTTGAAAGAGCATCAGCCTTCACATTCTTTGAACCTGGTAAATACGAGACCACAAAGTCAAAACGGGAGAAAAACAATGACCAACGGGCCTGTCTAGGATTCAGGCGTTTAGCAGACTCGAGATACATCAGATTTTTGTGATCAGTCAAGACCACCACACGATGCTTAGCACCCTCGAGCCAATGACGCCACTCCTCAAATGCCCACTTCATGGCCAACAACTCCCGATTGCCAACATCATAATTCCGCTCAGCAGGCGAAAACTTCCTAGAGAAAAAAGCACATGGTCTCATTACAGAGCAACCAGGGCCTCTCTGCGACAAAACGGCCCCTGCCCCAATCTCAGAAGCATCCACTTCAACCTGAAAGGGAAGTGAGACATCAGGCTGGCACAAAACAGGCGCCGAAGTAAACCGGCGCTTCAACTCTTGGAAAGCTTCCACGGCTGCAGGAGCCCAGTTAGAAACATCTGAACCTTTCTTGGTCATATCCGTCAAAGGTTTAACAACGCTAGAAAAGTTAGCGATAAAACGACGGTAGAAGTTAGCAAAACCCAAGAACTTCTGAAGACTCTTAACTGACGTGGGTTGAGTCCAATCATGAATAGCTCGGACCTTGACTGGGTCCATCTCCACCGCAGAAGGGGAAAAAATAAAACCCAAAAAGGGAACCTTCTGTACTCCAAAGAGACACTTTGAGCCCTTAACAAACAAAGCATTCTCACGCAAAACCTGAAACACCATCCTGACCTGCTCCACATGCGAGTCCCAATCATCAGAAAAAAACAGAATATCATCCAGATAAACAATCATAAATTTATCCAGATACTTCCGGAAAATATCATGCATAAAGGACTGAAACACTGAAGGAGCATTAGAGAGCCCAAAAGGCATCACCAAGTACTCAAAATGACCTTTGGGCGTATTAAATGCAGTTTTCCATTCGTCTCCTTGCTTAATGCGCACAAGGTTGTACGCACCACGAAGATCTATCTTGGTGAACCACTTGGCACCTTTAATCCGGGCAAACAAGTCCGACAACAGAGGCAAAGGATACTGAAATTTAACAGTGATTTTATTCAGAAGCCGATAGTCAATACAAGGTCTCAAAGATCTGTCCTTCTTGGCCACAAAAAAGAATCCCGCACCAAGAGGGGAAGAGGATGGACGGATATGCCCCTTCTCCAGAGATTCCTTGATATACGAACGCATTGCGGTATGCTCAGGTACAGACAGATTAAATAATCTTCCCTTAGGAAATTTACTACCTGGAATCAAATCTATAGCGCAGTCACAGTCCCTATGAGGAGGCAGAGCACTGGACCTGGACTCGCTGAATACATCCTGATAATCAGACAAATACTCAGGAACTTCCAAAGGAGTAGAGGTAGCAATAGACACCGGCGGGGAATCACCATGAATTCCCTGACAGCCCCAACTTGACACAGACATTGCCTTCCAATCCAAGACTGGATTATGGGTCTGTAACCATGGCAGACCCAAAACGACCAAATCATGCATTTTATGCAGAACAAGAAAACGAATCACCTCCCGATGTTCAGGAGTCATGCACATGGTTACCTGTGTCCAAAACTGCGGTTTATTTTCCGCCAATGGCGTAGCATCGATACCTCTAAGAGGGATAGGATTTACCAACGGCTCAAGAACAAAACCACAGCGCTTGGCAAATGACAGATCCATAAGACTCAGGGCAGCACCTGAATCCACAAACGCCATAACAGGGTAGGAGGACAATGAGCAAATTAAAGTCACAGACAAAATAAATTTAGGTTGCAAATTACCAATGGCGACAGGACTAACAACCCTTGTTAGGCGTTTAGAGCATGCTGATATAACATGTGTAGAATCACCACAGTAAAAACACAACCCATTCTGACGTCTCTGATTTTTCCGTTCATTTCTAGTCTGAAATTTACCACATTACATTAAATCAGGTGTTTGTTCAGACAACACCACCAGAGGATTAGCGGCTTTGCGCTCCCGCAAACGCCGGTCAATTTGAATAGCCAGCGCCATGGAATCATTCAGACTTGTAGGAATGGAGAAACCCACCATCACATTCTTAATGGCTTCAGAAAGGCCATTTCTGAAATTTGCGGCCAGAGCACACTCATTCCACTGAGTAAGCACGGACCATTTCCGAAATTTTTGGCAGTACACTTCAGCTTCATCCTGGCCCTGAGAAATAGCCAGCAAGGCTTTTTCTGCCTGAATTTCAAGATTGGGTTCCTCGTAAAGCAATCCGAGCGCCAGAAAAAACGCATCAATATTTGCCAATGCCGGATCTCCTGGCGCTAGCGAGAAAGCCCAATCCTGAGGGTCGCCCCGTAAGAAAGAGATAACAATTTTAACTTGCTGAGCTGAGTCTCCAGATGAACGGGGTCTCAGAGATAGAAACAATTTACAATTATTCCTGAAATTCCTAAACTTAAATCGGTCTCCAGAGAACAGTTCAGGAATAGGTATTTTAGGTTCAGACATAGGACTACTTGTAACAAAATCTTGTATGCCCTGCACACGAGCAGCAAGCTGATCTACACTTGTAATCAAGGTCTGGACATTCATGTCTGCAGCAAGCTCAAGCCACTCAGAGGTAAAGGGGAGGAAGAAAGAGAGGGGAAAAAAAAAAAAAAAACTCAGAATTTCCTTTCTTATTATCCCACTTCTGCAATGCATTAAACATTCAACTTGGGCCTGGCATACTGTTATGACCCCAATGGCAGAGGGTCTCAAAAGTAAATACCAAGTCTGCAAACACAAAAAAAACAGCTCATAGGGCAGTGGTAACTGGGCTGACCGTATATCTAATCCTAGCACCACAAATAGCAGCAGCCGGGGAACATGCCTACGTTGGTTCTAGACGTCTCGCGCCAGCCAGAGAACTAACTAACCCTAGAAGGGAAAAGATAGACCTTTCTTGCCTCCAGAGAAAAGACCCCAAAAGTTGGATACAAACCCCCAACAAATAATAACGGTGAGGTAAGAAGAAAAGACAAACGTAAGAATGAACTAGATATTTAGCAAAGAGAGGCCCACTGACTAATAGCAGAATATAGTAAGATGACTTATACGGTCAGCAAAAACCCTATCAAAATTTCCACGCTGGATATTCAAGAACCCCCGAACGGTCTAACGGCCCGGGGGGAGAATACCAGCCCCCTAGAGCTTCCAGCAAAATCAGGAATCACATTTAGTACAAGCTGGACAAAAAATAAGAGCAAAGCAAAAAACCAAAAAACAAAGAAGCAGGACTTAGCTTAATTTTGCAAGATCCAGGACCAGCAGACAGGAGCAAACAGAAAGGAACTGATTACAACAATGCCAGGCACCAGACTGAGAATTCAGGAAGTTTATATAGCAACACCCCTGGACTAACGACCCAGGTGGGTGCCAAACTGAGGAAAGACAATCCCAGAGTCATATCACTAGTGACCACAAGAGGGAGCCAAAAAAGTCTAATTCACAACACTATCCATAGCCTCAGTGTCTTTTCAAACAAAGGAACTGTTAACAGAAACCTGTCCAGGTTAAATGAAACTTTTAAACTTGAACAACTTTAACGTTCAGCAGTCATATTCAAATTTGCAATCAAAAACTGTTTATCTCCTTTGCCAGGGTAGCTCTGAATGGCTGTTACTCCCTGACCGGGAAAATTCTGGGTCATAGCGTTCCATTGGTACTGTACACCAGGGCCTGCTGGCTGGTTCCACCAGGGTGTCTGGGTTAATTGGTGGCATTTGGTTGTTGGCCTAGCCTGCTGCTGCAGGGACTCAGATTGGTACACATCTCTTACAGTCCAGAGCATACCACCCCTTTTCGAATATATGGCAGGTATAAGTTTCTCGGTCACCGGCGTTCAGGTCCCTGTCAGGGTGTTCTTCCATTAGATGTGATTCAATGACCCGACGGTTGACAAATATTTCGTTTATCATACCAGCCTCTTTTAAGTCCCCAGCCTTTCCGCTGATTGAAAGCCACTACTTCCCCCTGTCACAGTGGTCCTCTTTCTGCCCGGGGGGTTTTGCGCATCCGGGCCTTCCCTGCTAGATTCCTCTCCTCAAAAGCTGCTTCCCAGGCAAGGGACTCCTGTCTCTCCCTCAACTCCCGATGCCTGCAGTGCTCCCGCCAATCATGGGGATCTCCCCCTGGAGCACAATCATGTCCTCCTCCGCTGGTCCCTCTGCAAACACCATGAGTTCAGTAGAGCTAACCCAGGGTCCACAAGTTGGAATTAGTGGGGCTGTCATAAACCTCAAACTGCTGTCGTCCCGGGGTAGCCGGTAATGTACCCCTCTGGGCTTTGGAGCCGGTGGGATTGGAAGGGGGCCCAGCAAGCTGTCATCGAGCCAAGGGGTTGCTGCAGCACTGGCGGCCGGGGTACCCTCGGCGCATGGTGGTATTTCACGGAGGGCCTCAAAACTCTGATCGGGTGTATATAGCGGTGGAGGGAAGTTGGGAATGTCCGTCGGGTCTTCCGGCGCCGGAGTCGTCAGAGTCATGCCCCTTACCTCTGCCTCCGAAGCGCTGGAACTTCTTTCCTGCTCCAGACCAGATGAGGCTGCCAACGGTCGTCCAGTAACTCTCCCAATGAAGGCCTCCCTCTACCCGTTCAAGGTCTACTGCTGCATCTTCATGAGCTGCTGGGTGAGTTCCTCTACCTCTCTCCGCAGGAGCGGATCCATGACGGGTGACGGGTACAGCTCTTGCAGTTTCCAGGTGGGGGAGTCCTCCTGCTCCAACTCACGCTCTGGTGTCCGCTCACCTCCCTCCGCCATGTTGCTTTCCGGCAATGCCTCCTCGGTCTCGTTTCCTGCGGTTTCTCTGACCCACTCCCGTTTTCGTGGGGGGTTCTTCCTCTTCTCCCCGCCATCCCAAACTAGCAGGCTGACCTCTCTTGTTGATGGGCATATCTCTCGCATAGTAATACTGATGAGGGGCAGCCATGGTTTTTGCGCCGTTCCTCCAGGTGCCACCCATGACAACGCGCCCTTTTCCTCCTGCACGCCACATGGTGCTATAATGGCGGATGTTTTGGTGGCAATTCACAGTTCAGTCTCACAACAAATCAGTCTCTTAGGCGCACATGACCCGCTTCAATGGGTCGGTCCATCCTGTTCATGGTGCCAAGGTTGAGTCGCCCGCCAGGGCTGTGGGGTACTTGGTCCTGGGGCTGGTACTTAAAGGGGATGTCACAGTGGCTGTGACCCAGTCCATGGCCCTGGGCACCGAAATAAAGGGTAAGGTCTTTTAAGGGGATTTGAAATAAAGTTTGTTTGTGACGCCACCTGTGGTGGTCGGTCAGTGGAGACCGACGCTGCTTAAAGGGGTCCTCTGGGGTGATGTTATGGCAGCTAGATGGTATAACTTCCCACAGGTGAAGTAGGTCCCCATGGCTCCCGGTGTATAGATGAGGGGTGGTGAGTGGTGCAGTAAAAAATGGATGACACAGGTTTGCAGTCTCTTTACTTGGTTTACTGAAGGCTTCAGGCAACCGCAGTCCAGGGCACCAGATCACAGGTAAAAGCAGGGTCCGATCAGCTTGGATGCTAATTCAGAGTCCCCTTTACCAGGTGGAGTAGGAAGCCATCCTATTGGCGCGGTGATGTTGTAGTCCCTTACTGCATTTTGGTTTCTGGCAAGGTCCTCACAATTCTCTGTCCTCCATGAAGGTTAGGACACAAACCCGTATGACAGGTGGCTCGAGCCTTTTTATAGGGTCTCTATCACGACCCGGGCTCTATGTGCCACTGTGTCTCCTGGGTATTAGGGCAGGCAGGTGATGTGTAATCCAGCTGTCCTGCCGGTTTCTGCTGTGCCTCCTCGAGTCCGACACAACCTCGGTCTTTGGGCTACCAGAATCTGCACTCGACCAGGGAGGTAGCCCAAACGCTGCTATGCTCCCCTGGTGTCTCTCTCCTGTGCTTTGTTCTGCACTCTCACTAAACACTGTTCTTCTTTTCTTGCTGTCTCATTCCTGGAGCTGCGGAACCTCCGGCTGCACAGCCCCAAACATGTCTCTGTCTCCAGTCTGCTGTCTGGCACAAACTGTCTGACTTTCCCTCCAGGCCAGAATCTATATTGGGGAAGTTCCCCCTAAACCAGGTTTAGAGCTCCCCCTTCTGGCCTGGACTGTGAACATGTGTGCATTGTTTACCTGGTGAAAGATCTTCCTTTGCTTCCAAGTGGGACATCACTCTCCCCGTGAGGAAAGCAATGCCACTGTAACAACCAGGACCCTGGGGTGTTACACTTGCCTTGGTCAATAGCTAATCCATGCTTCTACCCTCCTGTAAAGCATGTTCCATGACTTCTTTCATCCCTTGTCGGTGGGAAGGGTGCCATGGGTCTCTGGATACTTGGTTAGGTTCCTCTGTCTGTTGCTAATCCATGCCTCTATGCTCCTAAAAAGCATGGCCCAGGGCTTCTTTGATCCCTTTATGCAGGGAAGAGTGGCAAGAGTCTCTGGTTTGTTGCCTCAGGCAATGGGTGGTCTATGCTTCTATGCCCCTATAAAACCTGTCTCAGGGTTTTTCATTCAACCCTCATTTGAAAGAAGGGTGGCATGTGTCTCTGGTTTGTTGCCTTGGTCAATGGGTGATCTTGCTTATACTTCTACTCTCCTATAAAGCATGACTCTGGGCTTCTTTCATCCCTCATTTGAGAGAAGGGTGGCATGTGTTTCTGGTTGATTGCCTTGGTCAATGGTGAATTCATGCTTCTACACTCCTATAAGACATTACTCTGGGCTTCTCTTTCACATTTTTAGAGGAAAAGATATTGTGTCTTTGGTTGTTTAGAAGAGAAGTTATGAGCAGGTTCACTCAAGTTGAAAACTTGATTGGGCTCCTCTCATTTAGGGACCCATAATGACTGTCCTTCCTTGGAACAATTTGTGGGCGCTAAACTACATAAAGAATGCTTTCTAAAGTTGGTTCCTCAAATGCATAGCTCCTCATAATTTTAGTTGAGGTTAAGTTTATTTTTCCCTTCACCCCCAGCCCCACCACTACTCCTCACTCTACATCTTGTCTCTTCTCCATCATTTCTCATCTCTGATAAGTATCTTGCAGATGGTGAGCGCAGGGAGACTCATTGTTTGTACTGAGTGATTGGAAGAATCACACAGATTTCATCAAATTACACCACGATCCCGCTGCCATTCTACTGGCGGGGGTTCTTCTCAATACAGAGCTTTGTGCCAATATCTGGATATTTACAATAATTAATCTTCATTTTAATTTCATGGTGGAAAAGATGGGGGAAATCCAGCTAAAAGAGAAGGTCTGCTGTGTCACCCACAGTACTGCAGCACCCTCACTCCATTTGATCTTACCCTTATAGAAATATAGATTTGTATAAGGGTAAGGCCAAATGGAGCGAGGATGCTGCAGCTGTCTTTTTATTGTTGGCTAATCATTAGGTTTTGCATTTGAACTGTTTCATCCCCAAAATATAAAACCTATACCTTCATGCAGGGGCAGACACATCATTGGTGCAACATAGGGGCCCAAAAGATCAGGGGGCCCATTTCCACCTCCAAAGCAGGTGGAATTTTGTGTAATGATGGGCTATAGAACTGTCAAGGGAGAAATTACTGTTGAACAGGGGACCTGTGGAGACACAGGGGGTCATCATTGGGTGCTCTCATCCGCAGGCCCAAGACTGCATGGACCAGTGCTCATCCCTCTGAACGCCCGGTCTCTTTTTCCGTGGGCATAATTCCACTCAGACATCACAGGGTGAGGGTAAAACAGTGTGGCAATACTTTTATTGAACCACCAACAGACAATGTATAGAGCAGTCCCAGAAAATACCCAAGATGGTGGAAAATTACAGAGTTTCACCCTTGAGCATCTGTGACTTCAGAGCTTCCAGAGCTGACTAACCCCACCAGTGGTACCCAGCTATTGGTGGGCACTCGGAGAGGAAATAATGGCAAGCTTAGGAAGCGGACAGTCCATTGAGACACTTGGCCAGGTGACAAGAGGGTCCCAACCTGATTTCTCTGAATATCTTCATGGAGCCAGGTAACTGGAAGGTTCCACCCCAGCTTTCCCAAAAGTCTCTATGGGTTCAGTGATAGTCAATTGAGCAGATCTGTATTCTTTCAGCTAGGGCCATGGTCTCTAAAGCTGGCTTCCCCCCCCCCCCCACTTCACACTGCCTAGAAAACTCTTGCTTTCACTTCTCCCTCCTCCCTCCATCCTGCATGCAGCTGTAATGTGAAACCAGTGTGCTGTGAGCAGGTCTACTCAGCTTTGTGCAAAGAGCATGGTCGGGGGGGCATTCCCTTTGTTCTCTTAAACTGGTATATAATTGCGCAGCTTAGGTCTGGAAGCAGGACAAATACATTTTTGGCCTCTGCATCTGCCGAGCTATCACCCAGTGCATTTTCTAATTTCCCATACCATTGGTATCCAAAAAACGAATTACTGCTTACCAGCGTTGCATAGCCAGGTCATGTTTGGTATTAACAGAATGCTAATCTCAAAATAAGATCAATGGTAATTCTGTCGTCGCTATATGAGGTTGCATCCTGGAGCTTCGGCGGATATTAATGTTCCGTAACTCTGAGTCCCTCTGAGAAAGTAGGAGTGCATTCCATAGCGCCGCCCACTCAGTGATGTCATGACCAGGGGGAATAAGTGAGTGGGAGCTAATTTTTCTCTAGCCTTTGTCCAGGGAACTGGCTGAGACACATCTGTGATGCATTGGGACATGTGCTCCCCACCCCCCAGCTGCATGGTCAGCCATGATATGAGAACTGTCAGTCTATTTTCTTCCTTTAATCCCTTTTTATTTTGTAACTAGATTGTGGCCCGATTCTAACGCATCGGGTATTCTAGAATATGCATGTCCCCGTAGTATATGGACAATGATGATTCCAGAATTCGCGGCAGACTGTGCCCGTCGCTGATTGGTCGAGGCAACCTTTATGACATCATCGCCATGGCAACCATTATGACATCTACGTCGATACTGTGCCTCGACCAATCAGAGACGCGGGATTTCTACGTCGATACTGTGCCCGTCGCTGATTGGTCGAGGCCCAGGCGGCCTCGACCAATCAGAGACGCGGGATTCCCAGGACAGACAGAAAAACCCTTAGACAATTATATATATATAGATTGTCTGTATATACATAATTGTCTCATTTTATGATATCTTTTTACACTTTTGTAAACACTACCTGCCTTTGGAGTAAAATATAAAAAAACTACTAGCTCCATTTCTTCTTGCTCTATAACGTACTTACACCTCCTTTGAAGTAAATTACACTACTAATTGGGTTGGCTCCTGACCTATTATTAATTAAGGAACAGGAGCTGGTGGCAGCGGAAGTATCCTGTGCCGGTGGGTAACGCTGGCAGTGATGGAACGGGGGTTTTATAGTGTATTGCTCGGCTGCGGCTGGGATTAATTATATCACCCTCACTGCAGTGTGTGCCCCACAGCCAGTACATAGCAGCAGGGGCGGATTATCAGAGGGTCAATCTGTGCGGTAGCCCAGGGCCCCCCCACACCACTGGGCCCTGGGCTACCGCACAGATTGACCCTCTGATAATCCGCCCGAGTGTGACTGAATGCCCGCCGGCATTTATGTGCCCCCGGACCCGGTGGGCAGAGAGAGGGGGCCCGCATCGGGCCCCTTCTCATCTGCTCACCGGGCCCCTTCCGGCGCTGCGGCGGTTTCCTATTGACATGCGGGCGCGCGCCCGCACGTCAATAGTTAACAGCCGCCAGCCAATTGGAGGCTGGCAGCTGAAGTCGGCCGCAGCGCACACGTCGCCGGCGTCTGACGTCATTGTCAGTCGCCGGCGAGTGTGCGCTGCTGGAGGGAGCTCGCCGCCTGGAGCGCTGGTCAGGTGAGGAGAAGTCTTTTTTTTTTGTTTGTTTTTTTTGCGAACGGCAATCCGGGGGGCCCTGGGCAATATGCTGGACACACTGGGGCAATGCTGGAGACACTGGGGCAATGCTGGAGACACTGGGGCAATGCTGAAGACACTGGGGCAATGCTGGAGACACTGGGGCAATGCTGGAGACACTGGGGCAGATTGCTGGACACTGGGGGCAATGCTGGAGACACTGGGGGCAATGCTGGAGACACTGGGGGCAATGCTGGAGACACTGGGGCAATGCTGGAGACACTGGGGCAATGCTTGAGACACTGGGGAAATGCTGGAGACACTGGGGCAGATTGCTGGACACACTGGGACAATGCTGGAGGACACACTGGGGCAGATTGCTGGAGACACTGGGGCAATGCTGGAGACACTGGGGCAATGCTGGAGGACACACTGGGGCAGATTGCTGGAGGACACACTGGGGCAGATTGCTGGAGGACACACTGGGGCAGATTGCTGGAGGACACACTGGGGCAGATTGCTGGAGACACTGGGGCAATGCTGGAGACACTGGGGCAATGCTGGAGACACTGGGGCAATGCTGGAGACACTGGGGCAGACTGCTGGACACACTGGGGCAATGCTGGAGGACACACTGGGGCAGATTGCTGGAGACACTGGGGCAATGCTGGAGACACTGGGGCAGACTGCTGGAGGACACACTGGGGCAGACTGCTGGACACACTGGGGCAGATGATTGCTGGAGACACTGGGGCAATGCTGGAGACACTGGAGCAATGCTGGAGACATTGGGGCAGATTGCTGGACACACTGGGGGTAATATGCTGGAGACACTGGGGAAGATTGCTGGACACACTGGGGGCAATGCTGGATACTCTGGGGCAATATGCTGGACATACTGGGGCATATTGTTGAACACACTGTCTGGGGGCAATGCTGGAGACACTGGGGCAATGCTGGACACACTGTGGGCAATGCTGGACAATTGGACATACTGGGGCAGATTGCTGGACACACTAGGGCAATGCTGGAGATACTGGGGCAGATTGCTGGACACACTGGTGGTAATATGCTGGACACACTGGGGCAGATTGCTGGACACACTGTCTGGGGGCAATGCTGGACACACTGGGGGCAATATGCTGGAGTCAGACACTGGGGCAGATTGCTGGAGACACTGTCTGGGGGCAATGCTGGACACACTGGGGCAGATTGCTGGAGACACTGTCTGGGGGCAATGCTGGACACACTGGGGCAGAATGCTGGACACTGGGGCAATATGCTGGACATACTGGGGCATATTGCTGGACACACTGGGGGTAATATGCCGGACACACTGGGGGTAATATGCTGGACACACTGTGGCAGATTGCTGGACACACTGGGGGCAGGACTGGAGGCATGGGCAGAATGTAGACACGGGGCATGATTGGAGACACGGGGCAGAATGAAAGACATGGGGCAGGATTGGATCACGGGACAGGATGGATACGATGGAGACAGATGGGGCAGGATGGGGAGATCATATGGTGCAGAATGGATACTCATGAGGGCTGGATGCGAGAACATATGGCTGGAGCCAGGAATGAGATAAACGGGGCCAGGGTGGGGAATATTATTACCATAGTGGCTAATTAAGGAATATTATTACTGCAGTGATGTATTTATTTTATTTTTTGAGTATACGGTTTTAAATGGGGGGGGGCGGTCCTGTTACTGTGCAGAGTGACACTATATCGCCTTTTTTTCTCCATGTGGTGTAATGTAGAAGTTGTGAAAAATTAAGTAATGTGTTCTGCAAGCAGAGCTCGAGATAACTGTGTTATTTCCTGCAGAAACGAGTCCTGGCTGGAAGAAATGATGGCGGTCTGTGCTGGATGAAAGATGGAGGACTTCACCTAGAGACGTCACTGGTGAGTCAGTGTTACCTATACACTGACACTATACACTGTATACTATATACAGAGCTCCTGTGTACAATGTCACCAGTGATCACTGTATTACCTATACATTATATACAGAGCTCCTGTATATAATGTCACCAGTGATCTCTGTATTACCTCTACACAGACACTGCATACTAAGTACAGATCTCCTGTGAATACTGGCACTTATGGTGATAGTATTGTGTTTTTTGGGTTTTTTTATTACTGATCAGTATTGTAGTATTCAGTCACTATGTGGTGGTAATATGTGGTCTGGAAATGGTGTTGTGGTATTTGTCCCTTGAATGTGCTATTTGGTCACCAAGTGGTGGTAATATGTGGTCTTGACATGGTGTAGCGGTATTTGTTCCTTGTATGTGATATTATTCGATCACTGTGGTTGTAATTTGTGGTCTGGTCATGGCGCGGTGGTATTTGTTCCTTGTATGTGATATTATTGGTCAAAATATACCTAAATTGTATGGCAGATTTTAACAAATATTTAATAGGCTACAGTAGAGTAGGGCCCCGCCATTTTTCTGGAATAATCTGGTTCGGGTATCACATGACCCCCGTCACATGACCCCCGTCACATGACCCCCGTCACATGACCCCCGTCACATGACCGGTGGGGCCCACAGTGTCTGAACAGCCCGGGGCCCTGGCTACCCTTAATCCACCCCTGCATAGCAGACTGTTACATCCTCCGCTACGCTCCAGCGTCCTCGTTCCATCGCTCCAGCGTCCCGGTCTGCACGCTCCAGCGTCGCCGTTTCCACCGCTCCAGCGTCCCGGTCTGCATGCTCCTCTGCAGGTGTTCTTTCTCTGCGCAGGCGCTCTAGCTTCCCTGTAGCTCGCAGGCCCAGCGTCTCTGTTACCTCCTCCTGAAGTCACATGTTCTTTCCATCCAATCCTGTTCCTGCTCCTCCTATAAAAGGTAGTTCTTCCTGCTTCCTGGTGCCTGATTGTTTTAGCACGTTTGCTATTACGTTTGGCCCTTCGTATTCCCTGCTCAAATACCTGCACTCTGTGCCTTACCGTGCTACCTTCCGGTTCTCTCTGGTTCACTCCGTTTCCTCCTTGTTGTTACCTGCAGTCCCCGTTCTTCTTTTCCTGTGGTTTACCTATGGTCTTTGTTTTGTTTTCCTTCCCTCAGCTCCGCTCCGTTCCTGCCTCCCAGCCCTCCGGGCTCTCTAGCTGCTTCCCGTATTCTTCCTCAGTATCCTGCATTCGTTTATCTCTCTTCCTGGAGCCGTCCCTACTGGTATCTCACCGTGGGTAAGTGACCTCTGGGCTTGCTCCTTGCGGTCCCTGTATAGGGGTCGTTATCACCTAGGTCGCTCGCCCAGGGGTAGGGCTCCCCACGGTCCAGAGGGTCCACTCTTGTCTCTCCTAGTTCGCTATAGTACAATCAGGCCATGGACCCCGCGGGTACCCCTTTCTCGGCCCAGAAAGAGCTAGCCCATTTGCGTGAAAACCAACGGTGCATAATGGCTTTTATGAAGTCTATGGAGTCCCGCCTTACCTCGATACAGACTTCAGACCCAGTTAACGCCGCCCAGTTAGTTAGTCTCCAACAAGAGCTTGCCCAGCAACGCGATACCCAATCCCGCATGCTGAGTTATATGGCCTCTATTGATGACCGTTTGTTTAGTCTCCAGTCTGCCCCAGCTGTGGTCACACAAGTCTCTTCCCTTGACTCCAGTCCTCCGTCTACCGCTCACCCTCCCCCTCGTTTGGGTAAACCTCCCAGGTACTCTGGCGATCCAAAACTTTGCAGGGGTTTTTTAAATCAATGCCGCCTCCACTTTGAGCTTCTCCCACTTCAGTATCCATCAGATCGGGCGAGAGTGGCGTTCATAGTGTCTCATCTTGAGGGGGAGGCATTAGCTTGGGTGAACCCCTTATGGGAGCGTGACGATCCCGTTGTCAGCCACCTGGAGGACTTTCTTGAGACGTTTCGGAAAGTTTTCGATGAGCCCGGACGTTTAGCCTCTACGACCGAGTCTCTCTTTAATCTGCGTCAGGGTTCTTCCTCCGTTGGACAATATGCCATCCGCTTTCGCACTTTGGCCTCGGAGTTAGGGTGGAACAATGAGGCTCTTGTGGGTGCTTTCTGGCGAGGCCTGTCCAGCCGTATTAAAGACGAGCTCGCCGGTCGTGACACTCCAACTACCCTGGAGGACCTTATCTCTCTCGCCACTCGGATCGACCTCCGCTTCCAGGAGCGTTCGCGGGAGTCTGCTCGAGAGAGGAGGTCTATGCCTGTCTCCGCTACCTTCCGTCAGTCTAGTATTTCTCGTGCTCCCGTTTCTGTTCCCTCTACTGTTCCAACCTCTGAACCTATGCAAGTGGATCGAGTTAAAATGGCGGAACAACGCCGCAAAGAGAGACGCACCCAGGGCCTCTGCTTCTATTGTGGTAGTGCAACCCATTTACTCCGCAGTTGCCCTGACAGACCGGAAAACTCTTCCACCTAGGACAGGTAAGAGAGGCCTCCCTAGGTGCCCGCGTTTCCTCTCAACCTTTGACTCTTTCCATTCTTTTTTTCTCTAACCAGCATCAATCTTCCGAGGTGGCGTATGTGGATTCTGGAGCGGCAGGCAATTTTATCAGTCTTGAGGCGGTTCGGAGGCTTCGCGTACCGGTAATCTCTTTGGACACTCCCCGTCTAATCGCCTCTGTGGATGGAAGACCTTTACAAGATGCAATTTCCCTCGTCACTGAAGAGGTGGAGATACAAATTGGGGCCCTTCATCGCGAGAAGATCGCTTTTTATGTTCTGCCTAACCTTTCCTACGCCTTACTGCTGGGTCTCCCTTGGCTTCGACTACATGAGCCCACACTGAATTGGCGCACTGGAGATGTACTTCGGTGGGGTCCTTCGTGCCATGATCGTTGCCTTCGGTCTGTATGTCCGGTTTCTCGTACCCAGCCTGCTGAAGTTCCTGACGGGTTACCTTCTCCTTACTGGTCTTACGCTGACGTCTTCAACAAGCGAGAGGCTGAGAATCTTCCTCCCCATCGTTCTTACGATTGTCCTGTGGAGCTTCTTCCCGGCCGTTCTCCACCTAGGGGAAGGATTTACCCGCTTTCTGCAGCTGAGACCAAATCTATGTCTGAGTACATACAAGAGAACCTAGCTAAAGGATTCATCCGGAAATCCTCCTCCCCTGCTGGAGCAGGGTTCTTCTTTGTGAAGAAGAAGGACGGTTCCTTAAGACCTTGTATAGACTATCGGGGTTTGAACAGCATCACGATTAAGAATCGGTATCCTCTGCCCCTCATTCCGGAGCTCTTCGATCGCCTCCGTGGCGCTCGTATTTTTACTAAGTTGGATTTACGAGGCGCTTACAATTTGGTCCGGATCCGCTCTGGTGATGAGTGGAAAACAGCTTTTAACACCCGGGATGGACATTACGAGTATTTAGTCATGCCTTTCGGTCTCTGCAACGCTCCTGCGGTTTTCCAAGAGTTCGTTAACGATGTGTTCCGGGATCTTCTGTACTCTTGTGTTTTGGTTTATTTGGATGATATCCTTATTTTTTCTTCTGATCTTCCGTCACATCGCAGGAGTGTCCGCGAGGTCTTGCAACGCCTAAGAGAAAACCACTTGTATGCCAAGATAGAGAAGTGCTTGTTTGAGCAAACCTCACTACCTTTCCTTGGTTACATTGTCTCTGACTCCGGCCTTAAGATGGACCCTGAGAAGGTGAATGCCATTATTAACTGGCCACGGCCCTGCGGAGTGAAAGCCATTCAACGCTTCATCGGATTCGCCAATTACTACAGGCAATTCATCCCACATTTCTCCTCCATGATTCGTCCTCTCTCTTCTCTCACTCGCAAAGGTTCCTGCTCCAAGGATTGGTCTCCTGAGGCCGAGAAGTCCTTTGTCCTTCTCAAGAGATCTTTTTCTTCTGCCCCAGTCTTGCATCACCCGGAGGTGAACAAGCCTTTTATTCTGGAAGTTGACGCCTCCTCTACCGGAGCTGGAGCTGTGCTCTCACAAAAGACTCCTGAGGGTCTAACGGCACCGTGCGGCTTCTTCTCAAAAGCCTTTTCACCCTCTGAACGAAATTACACAATTGGAGATCGAGAATTGCTGGCCATCAAATTGGCTCTAGGCGAGTGGAGATATCTACTGGAGGGCTCGGTGCACCCGTTTGTAATCTTCTCCGATCACAAGAATCTTACTTACCTACAGACTGCGCAAAGATTGAATCCACGTCAAGCTAGATGGTCCTTGTTCTTTGCTCGCTTTGAGTTCGAACTTCGTTTTCGGCCCGGCAACAAAAACATAAGAGCTGACGCCCTGTCCAGGTCCTTCCAATCGTCAGATACCGTGGAGGAGCCAGCTTACATCATTGACCCTACTAAGATGGTCACCGTAGCCCCTTTACGGATGTTCCAACCTCCTCCGGGCAAAACTCTTGTCTTGGATGAAGACACTAAGAGGGTCTTATCTTGGGGCCATTCTTCCAAATTGGCTGGTCATGCCGGTATTAGAAAGACTTTTCTTCTCATTTCGCGTTACTATTGGTGGCCTACTTTACGTCAAGACGTAAAGGACTTCGTAGCCTCTTGTCCTTCTTGTGCCAGAAACAAGGTACCCAGGCGACTACCGCATGGAAATCTCCTTCCTCTTCCTGTTCCGTCCGCACCTTGGCAACACATCGCAATGGACTTCATCACCGATCTACCTTGCTCTTCTGCCTGCACGGTCATCCTCGTCGTTGTGGACAGATTCTCTAAGATGGCTCACTTCATTCCATTATCCGGTTTACCTTCAGCTCCTGAGTTAGCTAACATTTTTATTCTTAACATCTTCAAATTCCATGGTCTTCCTCAACACATCGTGTCAGACAGAGGGGTTCAATTTACTTCCCGCTTTTGGAGAGCTTTGTGCAAACTTTTAAAGGTGAATCTGGACTTCTCTTCCTCGTATCACCCTCAAACTAACGGTCAAGCAGAACGTACCAACCAAACCTTGGCTGCTTATCTTCGGCATTTTTCTAATGCTCACCATAATGACTGGGTCGAACTACTTCCTTGGGCGGAGTTTGCCTATAACAACCATTCTAGCGAGTCCTCCGCAAAGTCTCCATTTTTTGTTGTTTTTGGACGGCATCCAAGTGTTCCCCTACCGGTTTCTCCTGCCTCTGGTGTTCCAGCTGCTGACTCTATGGCTCTCAACTTTTCTTCCATCTGGAGCGAGGTCAAAGGGACCTTAAATCTAGCTTCTTCTAGAATGAAGAGACAAGCAGACAAGAGGCGTTTAGATTCTCCTCCTTTTTCTCCTGGTGACAAAGTTTGGCTTTCTTCAAAATTCATCAGACTCAAGATTCCTTCCTACAAGCTTGGTCCACGGTTCATCGGTCCTTTTGAGATTCTACGTCGAGTCAACGAAGTCGCCTACAAGCTGAAATTGCCTGCTTCGCTCCGTATACCCAATACGTTTCATGTCTCTCTTCTCAAACCAGCCGTCTTTAACCGTTTTCATTCTCCCTCTTGTTCCTCTTCTCAACCTGCCAGCACGGACAACATTTTTGAGGTTAAGGACATTTTGGCTGTTAAAAAGGTTCGGGGAAAAGAGTTTTTTCTGGTGGACTGGAAGGGTTTTGGTCCGGAGGAGAGGTCCTGGGAGCCCTTAGAGAACATTGATGCTCCTCGTATTCTCAATAGGTTTTTTGCTACTCTTCGTAAAGGGGGGTATAAGAAGGGGGGTACTGTTACATCCTCCGCTACGCTCCAGCGTCCTCGTTCCATCGCTCCAGCGTCCCGGTCTGCACGCTCCAGCGTCGCCGTTTCCACCGCTCCAGCGTCCCGGTCTGCATGCTCCTCTGCAGGTGTTCTTTCTCTGCGCAGGCGCTCTAGCTTCCCTGTAGCTCGCAGGCCCAGCGTCTCTGTTACCTCCTCCTGAAGTCACATGTTCTTTCCATCCAATCCTGTTCCTGCTCCTCCTATAAAAGGTAGTTCTTCCTGCTTCCTGGTGCCTGATTGTTTTAGCACGTTTGCTATTACGTTTGGCCCTTCGTATTCCCTGCTCAAATACCTGCACTCTGTGCCTTACCGTGCTACCTTCCGGTTCTCTCTGGTTCACTCCGTTTCCTCCTTGTTGTTACCTGCAGTCCCCGTTCTTCTTTTCCTGTGGTTTACCTATGGTCTTTGTTTTGTTTTCCTTCCCTCAGCTCCGCTCCGTTCCTGCCTCCCAGCCCTCCGGGCTCTCTAGCTGCTTCCCGTATTCTTCCTCAGTATCCTGCATTCGTTTATCTCTCTTCCTGGAGCCGTCCCTACTGGTATCTCACCGTGGGTAAGTGACCTCTGGGCTTGCTCCTTGCGGTCCCTGTATAGGGGTCGTTATCACCTAGGTCGCTCGCCCAGGGGTAGGGCTCCCCACGGTCCAGAGGGTCCACTCTTGTCTCTCCTAGTTCGCTATACAGGCAGCCTTTCTGGTGACTAATTATCCTAGGTGCAGTTCCCTGGCTGACCTGAAGGTAAGGGGGGCGCCTGAGAGCTGCGAGTTCCAAACCGGAAATGGGATATAAATAAATCCCCTTCAGAAAAGAACCAGGGCCAACCATACCACCCCTGTTCGACAGGCAGATTCCCCCCCCCCCTTCCTTTATAGTTCACAGCCCTTATTAAGGCATTTTTCCACTGGATTGGGAGAAGGTGTCAGGAGTTCACCTCTCATTGCTTGAGTATTTAATCAATTTGCATAGTTTGTGCTCCTCTGTTTTGCGGGTTAACAAACTGCTTGGTCTGGTACAATGTGTATTCAACATATTAGCAAACATCGATTGTTCAATGACCCTCTGTCCCTGTCTTGCAAAGATAGCCAACAATAACTTGTAGGAGCTGATATGAGGTAAACAGCAGCCATTCAGCAACTTCACAAACATCAATTCTATTGTCAACATTCATACTCATTTGTCTGTTTCTTGACCTCCTGAAGAGAAAAACACAAACTCAATAGTCAACGTTCAGACAATAGCCTATGCCTACTGAAAATAGATGTCTGAATAATCAAGATTAAATGCTGTCATCACAAGCCCTTTTCTGTGTCCACCAGTGATGCAACGCCTCCTTGATCCTATAGAAACAGGCTCCTCCCCTTAAATTTTTAAAGTTTGCAATTCAAGTAAGTCTCCGAACTTTATCTTTTTTTCCTTCCTTTTTGCCTTCTTACAAATAACGACGTGAACAGATTTTTTGTGTCTGCGTGTAAAATGTATTTGCTCGCTGTCATATGTATACAAGGAAAATCTATTACTTTTTAGTGTTTAGACTCCACGATGAAAATCGAAGCTTTAATATTTTACGCCCCCCGTATAAAATGCAATAAGTCAGAAAACCAGCGCGCAGTTTATGTTCTAGCAAATTATATTTTTGCGCACTGTCTGTTTAATAGGGACGGCGAGCGATGTATGGGGGAGGCACGTTTTTATTTTATTTTTTCCAGTCTGGGTCTTTGTAGACTAATAACAGTATTGGGATTATTCTGCCGTGCATGTTAAACTTTATTGGAAAGCAGATGAATAGATTTTAGATGGCTTTTGCTGGGTGTTTTGTCAGTGCGAGGAGCCGAGCGACTGCCGCCATCTGTCATTTACCCTCGCTCACAGCAGGAGTCGTCTTTGGCTGTGGAATCATAAAGTTGATCTGAAATCTTAAAAAATGATGGTCATGCATGAGCACCATTATTCTGAAGGACAAAGATTCTGCACTGAACGCGGGGTATTTGTGGGGTTGTGAAAAAACAATAATACACCGGCGCTGATGGAACAATATATGCACTAGCTGCTGATATCAGACGGGTGCCGTGACCCACTCGTCACACCTGCTGGTGAACAAAATAAATATACACAACTGAGATATCGCGCTAGAGTACTATGTGGACTTGGTCCAATCTATGGGCTTGCATATACAGAAGCTTGTGGCACCAGACCACCGTCACTCTGTCAGAACCAGCATGAGTGATGTACCAAAAATGAGCCTTATTCCTTACCTAGAACATGACCTGATGAGGGCTGCGGCTGTTAAGGCGATTGTTATAGCGGTGCTGCTAGCGATGCTGGTAGTGCTAACAGTAGCTGCAGGTACTGGATACCCGGCGACAGGAGTGGGTCGGAGGTGAAAGCCCAAAGAGCGCGCAGAGCCAGGAACGCTCCGGCCGGTAGCGGTCCTGGATGCGCGTGTAGAAAAAAGATGGCCGCCGCTGCTAGCATGCAGCGTGTGACGTCACAGATAGTACGGCGTGTACCACAGGGCCAAAAAACTAACCAACGCGTTTCGAGGGACTCCGTCCCTCTTCGTCAGGGTTACCGCCCACTCACTGTTCCTGCTATATATAGGATACAGCCATTTACCCCCTGCAGAGGAGTAAAACTATACAGTAGTAACTGGCCATGCTTATACTAATATAATAACATCGGCAAGACATATCAAACATTGCCACAATAACTTAAAGTAGAATTATTAACAATTCAAACATACAGTATGTTAAAATCAATTTTATTACAATTATGATTAAAAACATTAAATAATCAAAGTGTATGTACCAGTAGTAGTAAAATATATTGTTTAAAATTATATATATAGAAAAGTACCAAATATAAATAAATAAATAAATAAGTACATATATATGTAAAACCTATGGTTGTTCCACATTTGGTCTGTACCGGTACAATAGCTTGTATCCTCTTATAAAATATATATCAAGTATTAAAAATAAATTAAAACGCATATAGTTCAAGTTCATAGTTCAGGCCCATAGGGGCCAAACTATTTAAATTAAAAATCCATAAGGATTCGACTCTGGACATTTTCATTAGGTAGTCCCCACCCCTTTGGCTATGGGGAACGGTCTGTATGCCACAAAATGTAACATTCCGCAACGATTGGTTATGCTTTTCTTTAAAATGTCGGGATAGAGGGTGTCCCATAAAGCCTTTTAATATATTCCTGAAATGTTCCTTGATACGCTCCATAAGGCGCCGTTTAGTGCGGCCAACATATATTTTCCCACAAGGACACTTAATCAGGTAAATCACCCCTGATGTAAAACAGGAGATAGTTTCTTTAATTAAAAATTCCTTGGTGCCACTTGTATCATGAAATGTCTTGATTCGGTTCTTTTTGAAAGAGGTATGTAGGCAACCAAAACAACCACCACATGGTAAAAATCCAGCATTTGTTTGGCTCACTGTTTGCACACCTTTTTTGTTTGTGGTTAAACTGGGGGCTACAAGATTACCTATTGTTTGTGCCTTCCTGTATATAAATCTGGGGTGGGGGGGAAGAAGTTCGCCTACCACTTTATCGTTCTGTAAAACTGGCCAATGTTTACGGATAATGCGGGTGAATCTGTGGTGTCCTGCATGAAATTGTGTAACAAATGGTAGATTGTATACTTGCTCCGATAGATTTCCCTGCATTGGGTCCTCTTTGGGTATTGGTACAAGTAGGGTACGTCTATCTGTTTCGGCCAATTCATTCCTTGTTTTCTCCAATAACGGCCTAGAGTACCCCTTTTCTACAAATTTGTTTGTGAGAAAACTTGACTCCTCCTGATAGTTCTCAATTGTTGAGCAATTACGCCTAATTCTTGTAAATTGCCCCTTCGGTATATTCGTAAGCCATACCGGAAGGTGGCAGCTAGTAAGATGTATAAAACTGTTAGAGTCTACCTCCTTCCGGTGGCACTTGCTACACAATTGATTATTGTCCACATAAACAGTGAGGTCCAAGAAATTCACCTCCACAGGGCTTGTGTGGGCTGTGAATTCTAGACCGTAGGAGTTGTTGTTGAGTTCAGATAGAAAAATATTAAGTTCCTCTTGGGACCCCTCCCAAATGAACAAGATGTCGTCAATAAAACGACGCCACATTACTAGACCAGGGTGTAGTTTGCCCTCCTTATATATATGGGACTCCTCCCACTTGGCCACGTAAATATTGGCATAACTTGGGGCAAACCGCGTGCCCATGGCGGTGCCCCAGGTTTGTAAATAATATTGACCCTCGTATATGAAATAGTTATGTTGCAAGATAAACTTAATGCAATCCACAATGAAGAGGATCTGCTCATTAGTATATATATCAAGAGCCGTAAGAAAAAATTCCGCTGCTTGACACCCTTTGTCCTGGTCAATGACTGTATATAGTGACCTGATATCTAGTGTACCTATAATATAACCGCATTCCCATTTTACAGTGTCCAAAACTCGTAAAGTATGGCTGGTATCCTTTAGATATGACGGTATTTTGGACATACATTTCTGTAGGTGTATGTCGACATATCGCGACAAGTTGGACGTTAAACTGTTAATGCCTGAAATTATAGGCCTCCCCGGTGGACTAGTAAGATTTTTATGGAGCTTGGGAATATGATAGAACACGGCCTTACTTGGATTCTTGTTCATTACATATTTAGATTCTTTAGTATTCAGAATACCTGCTACTTTGCCTTTTTGTACCAGGACATTCAATTTGCTAATGTAATGTGAGGTAGGGTCCCCAGTCAGTTGTTTATATGTTACTTGATCTTGTAACAATCTAACCGATTCCTGGTGGTACATGGATCGGTCTAAGATCACTATCCCTCCCCCCCGGTCTAAGATCACTATCCCTCCCCCCCGGTCTAAGATCACTATCCCTCCCCCCCCGGTCTAAGATCACTATCCCTCCCCCCTCTTAATATTTTTCTATCTGAACTCAACAACAACTCCTACGGTCTAGAATTCACAGCCCACACAAGCCCTGTGGAGGTGAATTTCTATTTCTTGGACCTCACTATTTATGTGGACAATAATCAATTGTGTAGCAAGTGCCACCGGAAGGAGGTAGACTCTAACAGTTTTATACATCTTACTAGCTGCCACCTTCCGGTATGGCTTACGAATATACCGAAGGGGCAATTTACAAGAATTAGGCGTAATTGCTCAACAATTGAGAACTATCAGGAGGAGTCAAGTTTTCTCACAAACAAATTTGTAGAAAAGGGGTACTCTAGGCCGTTATTGGAGAAAACAAGGAATGAATTGGCCGAAACAGATAGACGTACCCTACTTGTACCAATACCCAAAGAGGAACCAATGCAGGGAAATCTATCGGAGCAAGTATACAATCTACCATTTGTTACACAATTTCATGCAGGACACCACATATTCACCCGCATTATCCGTAAACATTGGCCAGTTTTACAGAACGATAAAGTGGTAGGCGAACTTCTTCCCCCCCACCCCAGATTTATATACAGGAAGGCACAAACAATAGGTAATCTTGTAGCCCCCAGTTTAACCACAAACAAAAAAGGTGTGCAAACAGTGAGCCAAACAAATGCTGGATTTTTACCATGTGGTGGTTGTTTTGGTTGCCTACATACCTCTTTCAAAAAGAACCGAATCAAGACATTTCATGATACAAGTGGCACCAAGGAATTTTTAATTAAAGAAACTATCTCCTGTTTTACATCAGGGGTGATTTACCTGATTAAGTGTCCTTGTGGGAAAATATATGTTGGCCGCACTAAACGGCGCCTTATGGAGCGTATCAAGGAACATTTCAGGAATATATTAAAAGGCTTTATGGGACACCCTCTATCCCGACATTTTAAAGAAAAGCATAACCAATCGTTGCGGAATGTTACATTTTGTGGCATACAGACCGTTCCCCATAGCCAAAGGGGTGGGGACTACCTAATGAAAATGTCCAGAGTCGAATCCTTATGGATTTTTAATTTAAATAGTTTGGCCCCTATGGGCCTGAACTATGAACTTGAACTATATGCGTTTTAATTTATTTTTAATACTTGATATATATTTTATAAGAGGATACAAGCTATTGTACCGGTACAGACCAAATGTGGAACAACCATAGGTTTTACATATATATGTACTTATTTATTTATTTATTTATATTTGGTACTTTTCTATATATATAATTTTAAACAATATATTTTACTACTACTGGTACATACACTTTGATTATTTAATGTTTTTAATCATAATTGTAATAAAATTGATTTTAACATACTGTATGTTTGAATTGTTAATAATTCTACTTTAAGTTATTGTGGCAATGTTTGATATGTCTTGCCGATGTTATTATATTAGTATAAGCATGGCCAGTTACTACTGTATAGTTTTACTCCTCTGCAGGGGGTAAATGGCTGTATCCTATATATAGCAGGAACAGTGAGTGGGCGGTAACCCTGACGAAGAGGGACGGAGTCCCTCGAAACGCGTTGGTTAGTTTTTTGGCCCTGTGGTACACGCCGTACTATCTGTGATGTCACACGCTGCATGCTAGCAGCGGCGGCCATCTTTTTTCTACACGCGCATCCAGGACCGCTACCGGCCGGAGCGTTCCTGGCTCTGCGCGCTCTTTGGGCTTTCACCTCCGACCCACTCCTGTCGCCGGGTATCCAGTACCTGCAGCTACTGTTAGCACTACCAGCATCGCTAGCAGCACCGCTATAACAATCGCCTTAACAGCCGCAGCCCTCATCAGGTCATGTTCTAGGTAAGGAATAAGGCTCATTTTTGGTACATCACTCATGCTGGTTCTGACAGAGTGACGGTGGTCTGGTGCCACAAGCTTCTGTATATGCAAGCCCATAGATTGGACTAAGTCCACATAGTACTCTAGCGCGATATCTCAGTTGTGTATATTTATTTGTGGGGTTGTATTAAGTCTATGGGATTTTCAGTGCATTCGGTGGTCTCTTACGGAGCTCTGCAGCCGATGATCCGGCCAGCATTGCCCCCATCTTGTATCTATATGCAGCTTTTCTCTATTTTGCACCACTATTCTATTCCCTATGTTATACCAGCATGTTTTGCAATATGGCGCTACCCAGCATGTTACCAGCACACTTTCTACTATAGTATCAGCAGCACATCCAGTCCCTATGTTGTATATGTTGTATCTACAATCAGTGTTTGCTTTTTGCACCACTATTCTCTTCCCTATGTTATACCAGCACCCTTTGCTTTATAGTGCTACTCATCATGTCACAGCACTATATATATATAATTGTCTAAGGGGTACTTCCGTCTTTCTGTCTGCAACCTCCGTCACGGAAATCCCGCGTTGCTGATTGGTCTCGCCAGCTGCCTGTCATGGCTGCCGCGACCAATCAGCGACGGGCACAGTCCGATTAGTCCCTCCCTACTCCCCTGCAGTCAGTGCCCTGCGCCCGCATACTCCCCTCCAGTCACCGCAAACACGGGGTTAATACCAGCGGTAACGGACCGTGTTATGGCACGGGTAATGCACTCCGTTAGCGCTGCTATTAACCCTGTGTGTCCCCAACTTTTTACTATTGATGCTCCCTATGCGGCATCAAGCGGTCTCTTGCATCCTGGGAACGGAAGATGGCGGCGGCAGCCGCGTGCGCATTGCCAGGACTTCGCTGGATCCCTGCGGGTGAGTATATAACTATTTTTTATTTTAATTATTTTTTTACCGGATATGGTGCCGACACTGCTAAAGACTATGAGGGCTCTGTTATATACTGCATGGCTGCTAGATACTGTGTGGGCTGTGCTATATACTATGTGGGCAATGTTGGATACTACATGGCTGCTGTATACTGCGTGGGCTGCATTATACTACGTGGGCTGCGTTATACTGCGTGGGCTGCGTTATATACTGTTTGGGCTGTATAATATACTGCGTGGCCTGTGTTATATACTGCGTGGCCTGTGTTATATACTACGTCGCCTGTGCTATATACTGCGTGGGCTGTGTTATATACTGTTTGGGCTGTATAATATACTGCGTGGACGGTGTTATATACTACGTGCCCTGTGTTATATACTGCGTGGCCTGTGTTATATACTACGTCGCCTGTGCTATATACTGCGTGGGCTGTGTTATATACTGTTTGGGCTGTATTAACGCATCGGGTATTCTACAATATGTATGTATGTATGTATATAGCAGCCACATAGTAAATAGCACAGACAGTATTTGTCTGCTATATACTACATGGCTCCTATATACTACATGGCCTGTGCTATATACTGTGTGGCTGCTATATACATACATACATACATATTCTAGGATACCCGATGCATTAGAATCGGGCCACCATCTAGTATGTGTGTGTGTGTGTGTGTATATATATATATATATATATATATATATATATATATATATATATATATATATATAATCTATCCCTTATATTTTATCTAGATGCAGCTTTTCAAATGTACCAGTATGTTTCCCCTATTTTCCAACAAAAATCTTTTCCCTATGTTATACCAGCAATCTATGCTCTATGGTGCAATGTGGATATGTTCTATCCGCACACCTACTCGTGTATCAGCAGTATAGCCCTTGTGTTATATCAGCATGATGCTCTATCAAGTTATATAGGAATCCTTTTCCCATGTTATAACAGCATTTGTAGTCCTCAGAAGCAAGCAGCTTCTTTCCTTCTGCATTACAGTGGCATGTAAAAGTTTGGGCACCCCTGGTCAAAATGACTGTTATAGTGACCACGTAAGCAGTAGAAGATGAAACTATATCTAAAGGGCCTAAAGTTACAGATGACACATTTCCTTTTGTATTTTAGGAAATTTATATATGTATTTTGTCATCTTTTTACATTTTAATTACAAAAAAGAAAATATGATGCAAAAGTTTGTGCACCCTGCATGGTTGCTACTACCTAATAGCCCCCTTTTTGAAAGTATCACAGATTGTAAATGCCTTTTGTAGCCACTAGCCAGACAAGAGTCTTTCAATTCTTGTTTGAGGGATTTTCATCCATTTTTCCTGGAGAATTCCTCCAGTTCTGTGAGATTCTTGGGTCATCTAACATCCTCTGCTATGTTGAGGTCTAGTCACAGATTTTCAATGATGTTGAGATCAGGGGACTGTGAGGTTTATTGTAAAATCTTCATTTTGCACCTTTAGAGGTTGTCTCTTGTGGATTGTGACTTGTGTTTAGGATCATTATCCATTTGTAGAAGCCATCCTCTTCCTCTTTTCACCTTCAGCTTTTTTACAGATGGTGGTATGTTTGCATCAAGAATTTGTTGAAATTTCATTGAATCTATTTTCCCCACTATCCATGAAATGTTCCCCGTGTGCCATTGGCTGCAACACAACCCCAAAGCATGACTGATCCACCCCCATGCTTAATGGTTGGTTGATTTGTTCTTTTCCTGAAATTCTGTTCCCTTTTTTCTCCTCTCATACCTTTTGATCATTGTGGCCACAGACTACAAAAAACTGACCGTCACAGCCAAACATAGACTAAGTGTGAACAGGTGCTGAACCTAGAGTTACCAACTCACATACTCTCAAACAAAAAGGCAGCACACTGTAGAGCTTTAACATGCAAACAAGAAATACGAAAATTGAATAAAATCACTTCATTAGAAATATGAAAAAATGTAGAAAGTTTAGCGCATAAATTGGCCAATTCATGTGTACCTGGAAGCCACGTTAAGGCATTTCTCATTTCCAGGACCTAGCAATGCCTTTACTAGCTTAGAATAAAGTCTTCATCTGTATGGGAACATGAATCCTCTGTTAGACTAAAATCTATATCTCTGTGGAGGGGTAGTGGTATTGCTGGGATTAAAAACACCTGTGGCTAAAAGGCGGAGTGCTCAGTCAGAAGGCTAATGAATAGTGTTGAGCATTCCGATACTGCAAGTATCGGGTATCGGCCGATACTTGCTGTATCGGAATTTCCGATACCGAGATCCGATACTTTTGTGGTATCGGGTATCGGGTATCGCAACAACATTAATGTAATAATGTGTAAAAAAGAGAATTAAAATAAAAAATATCGCTATACTCACCTGTCCGACGCAGCCGGGACCTCAGCGAGGGAACCGGCAGCGTTGTTTGTTTAAATTTCGCGCTTTTACTTGGTTACGTGAAGTCCCGGCTTGTGATTGGTCAGGGCGGCCATGTTGCCGGGACGCGGACCAATCACAGCAAGCCGTGACGAAATTACGTCACGGCTTGCTGTGATTGGTCCGCGTCCCGGCAACATGGCCGCCATTAACCAATCACAAGCCGTGACGTCACGGGAGGCTGGACATGCGCGTATTTTGAAAAGCGCGCGTGTCCAGCCTCCAGTGACGTCCCGGCAACATGGCCGCCATTAACCAATCACAAGCCGGGACGTCACGGGAGGCTGGACATGCGCGTATTTTGAAAAGCGCGCGTGTCCAGCCTCCAGTGACGTCCCGGCAACATGGCCGCCATTAACCAATCACAAGCCGGGACGTCACGGGAGGCTGGACATGCGCGTATTTTGAAAAGCGCGCGTGTCCAGCCTCCAGTGACGTCCCGGCAACATGGCCGCCATTAACCAATCACAAGCCGGGACGTCACGGGAGGCTGGACATGCGCGTATTTTGAAAAGCGCGCGTGTCCAGCCTCCAGTGACGTCCCGGCAACATGGCCGCCATTAACCAATCACAAGCCGGGACGTCACTGGAGGCTGGACACGCGCGCTTTTTAAAATACGCGCGTGTCCAGCCTCCCGTGACGTCACGGCTTGTGATTGGTTAATGGCGGCCATGTTGCCGGGACGCGGACCAATCACAGCAAGCCGTGACGTAATTTCGTCACGGCTTGCTGTGATTGGTCCGCGTCCCAGCAACATGGCGCCATGACCAATCATAAGCCGGGACGTCACTGGAGGCTGGACACGCGCGCTTTTCAAAATACGCGCATGTCCAGCCTCCCGTGACGTCACGGCTTGTGATTGGTTAATGGCGGCCATGTTGCCGGGACGCGGACCAATCACAGCAAGCCGTGACGTAATTTCGTCACGGCTTGCTGTGATTGGTCCGCGTCCCGGCAACATGGCCGCCCTGACCAATCACAAGCCGGGACCTCACGTAACCAAGTAAAAGCGCGAATTTTAAACAAACAACGCTGCCGGTTCCCTCGCTGAGGTCCCGGCTGCGTCGGACAGGTGAGTATAGCGATATTTTTTATTTTAATTCTTTCTTTTACACATTAATATGGTTCCCAGGGCCTGAAGGAGAGTTTCCTCTCCTTCAGACCCTGGGAACCATCAGGAATACCGTCCGATACTTGAGTCCCATTGACTTGTATTGGTATCGGGTATCGGTATCGGATTGGATCCGATACTTTGCCGGTATCGGCCGATACTTTCCGATACCGATACTTTCAAGTATCGGACGGTATCGCTCAACACTACTAATGAATACAAACTACAAAAAAATTGTGACTGCAGAGTTCTATTTTAACCTCATCGGTCCACAGGCCTGGTTTCCAAAACACATCAGTCTTGTTTAGATGTTCTTTTGCATACTTCTGATGCTGAATTTTATGATGAGGGCAAGGGAGAGGTTTTCTTCTGATGACTCTTCCTTGACGGTCGTATTTGTGCAGGGGGCTCTGAACAGTAGAACAATGTACTCCAGAGTCTGCTAAATTTTTATGAAGGTCTTTTGCCATCAGTCAGGGGTTCTGATTTTCCTCTCTAGCAATTCTCACTGAAATCTTTGCTTGGTCTTTCAGACCTTATCTTGACCCCCACTGTTCGTGTTAGCTGCCATTTCTTAATTACATTTCGTACTGAGTAAAGGCCCCGTCTCACATAGCGAGATCGCTAGCGAGATCGCTGCTGAGTCACAAGTTTTGTGACGCAACAGCGACCTCCATAGCGATCTCGCTATGTGTGACACGTACCAGCGATCAGGCCCCTGCTGCGAGATCGCTGGTCGTGTCGGAATGGCCTGGACCTTTTTTTGGTCGTTGAGGCCCCGCTGACATCGCTGAATCGGTGTGTGTGACACCGATCCAGCGATGTCTTCACTGGTAACCAGGGTAAACATCGGGTTACTAAGCGCAGGGCCGCGCTTAGTAACCCGATGTTTACCCTGGTTACCAAAAAAACAAACAGTACATACTCGCCTTTCGGTGTCCAGGTCCCTTGCCGTCCGCTTCCTGCTCTGACTGCCGGCCGGAAAGTGAGAGCAGATCACAGCAGTGACGTCACCGCTGCGCTCTGCTCTCAGTGTACAGCGGCACTGTCAGAGCAGGAAGCAGACGGCAAGGGACCTGGACACCGAAAGGCGAGTATGTACTGTTTGTTTTTTTTGGTAACCAGGGTAAACATCGGGTTACTAAGCGCGGCCCTGCGCTTAGTAACCCGATGTTTACCCTGGTTACCGGGTGCTGCAGGGGGACTTCGGCATCGTTGATGACAGTTTCAACGATGCCGAAGTCGTTCCCCTGATCGTTGGTCGCTGGAGAGAGCCGTCTGTGTGACAGCTCCCCAGCGACCACACAGCGACAAAACAGCGACGCTGCAGCGATCAGCATCGTTGTCTGTATCGCTGCAGCGTCGCTGTGTGAGACGGGGCCTTAAAGGGCAACTTGAAAATGCTTTGCTATCTTCTTATAGTCTTCTCCTGCTTTGTGGGCCTCCCAATATTTTCATTTTTGGAGGCAGCTGATTTGAAGAACCCATGGCTGCTGGTTTTTGGCACAATGTTAGAGGAGACTGGGTTTTTATAAAGCTGGGAAATTAGCATCCCTGGGCCTTTCGTAAAAATGATAGTGAACAAGCCATGACCCTAACAGGCTAATTAAGGTCTGAAGCCTTGGTCAAAGCTATCTGAGAACACAAATCTCCTCCAAGGGTGTGCAAACTTTTGCATCAGCTCATTTTCCATTTTGTAATTTTTGAAGTGTAATTTTGTTTGCCTAAAATACATAGGAATTGTGTCATCTGTAACTTTAGGCCTTTTAGATATCATTTCATCTTCAACTTGCTTAACTGTTCACACTAAGTCATTGTACCAGCGCTCGTCACGTTCAGCATGTTTCCATGTGTTATATCAGCCACCTACATTTCCCTATGTTGTATGCAGCCGTCTGCTGTATTGGAATATTTCCCTTATGTTATAGCGGCTTCCTCCCACCCACCTTCTCATGCTGTATCTCTTGTCATCGTGTTAGTTTTGCTTTCTCTATTGTATACTTGATGCATTTCTCATTTAATACTAGAATCCTTCATATCGATGTTGTCTCCTTATGTGAAATCATCATGTTGATCCAATTTTTTTTTATTCCCCATGTTATACCAGAATGTTTTTTTGTTTGTTTTATGTAATCCTCATGCTGATACAGTTTTACTTCCCATGTTATAGCAGAATACATTTCCCATATTACACAAGCATACATTTCCCTATGTTGTATACAGTTTGCTGCAGTAAAAATGTTCATGGTGTGCAGTTGCATAGTATTCGGTCATACCTAATACTTTCCCCCCCATGATGAACCTGTATATTGTCCTCGGGTTGTGGCACAATCTCTATATATTCCCTGAAGCATCTCTCCTGTCTCTCTCTGAAGCAATCTCTCCCCCCCCCGGTTAGTCTGGAATGCTTTTCCCCTCATATTACACTACAGTGCTTCCTCCCCAACCACCACCAAGTTATGCTAGTAGTATTTCCCCCATGTTATACCAGAACACTACTCGCCCACATTATACCAGAATGCCTTTGCCTCCCCTCCTTCCCCCATGTTATACCAGAATTCTTTGAGCTCCATGTTACACCCCCCCTCCACAGATAAACGACTACTGCACCCATGTTAAGATCACATTTTGCCTAACATCTCACGTGCTTTTAATTAAAGGTACAGGCGCACGATATTGATTAAAGGGTCAGTCACATTATTATCAGCATTTCCATCCTTACCAGACACATCCCTGATTTAATGGCAGCTGTCCCTGGTACTGAATAACTACAGATAATCTCTTCTGGTCATCCAGAATAAAAGACCCAATGATCTGTATTAAAGGGGTAACAAGGGGTGCTGCGGCAGCTGTGGAAAATGTAGAGGGCAGGGACAAGTCAAATGGGCACCAACTAGAGATGCACATGAGTCCTGCGCGGACTGGTAGGAGGCCCAGCGAGCATGCGCCAGAGGCGAATCCTGCAGGTCACAGTTACAATCAAACTTCCTCATCCCTCATTGAAAATTTTGTTTATTGGCAAAAATTTCCTAACTTTTTGTTGTTTGCAAAAAAACAGTGAAACAAGAACAATATAAAGAGCTGAACACAACTAATAAACACATAATGTCACTTATACTGACTCCTGCGGTCTCAGAATAATGAGCAGCATCTAAAGTCTTCTGTAGAGACCCAATGGCTGTTGTGACCCGCTGCCCCTCTGGCTGTTGTGACCCGCTGCCCCTCTAGCTGTTGTGACCCGCTGCCCCTCTGGCTGTTGTGACCCGCTGCCCCTCTGGCTGTTGTGACCCGCTGCCCCTCTGGCTGTTGTGACCCGCTGCCCCTCTGGCTGTTGTGACCCGCTGCACATCTAATATAAAAAGTGGTTTCTCCAAATTCACCCCTAAATACCACTTTTACTGACTGCTGCAATCACAGAACAATTCACCTCTTCACAACCAGCTAATCTAATCACTTGAGGTTTTTTAAACTTGTGCCTTCTCAGGAATTTAGTGGCAGTCGGTGACCACTTCCCATTTCCGTCACATGCAGGTTGTATAGACAGTGTTTCTCTGTATCCAGCTGTATCACCAGGAACATTTATTGCAGCAGGTTGTGGTGGGAAAGTCATTGCAACCAGCGGGGAATCGGCATCAGGTTATAGCAGCAGATCATAACAGCCAGAGGGCAGCAGGTTATAGCAGCCAGTGTAGCTTTACAAAATGATACTCTGGTCATGAAGGAGTGAAGCATTCTGTGACTGCAGCAGTCGGTAGAATAGTCATTTTTGTGTTGCATTAGTAGTGCTGAGCTATTCTTGTTGATTCCTTGCAAACAGCAGAAAGTTTGTTAATTTTGCTAATAAAACAAATTTGCAGGATGGGGGAGGTCAATACTATTGCTTGCACCTCTATGTGCCTCCTGTTCTGTTGCATAGACCGCATGTTCCCCAACCATCAGCCTTAGTATCTGCCCAGTGGCGCCTGCTGTTGCCCCTAGGGCCGGACTGGGGCAAAAAAGCAGCCCTGTCACCCAAACCCTATCAGCCCACATACTAGAACACTCCCCACCCCCGATCAGTGGATTTTTTTATACTTTGTTGTGCCTCTCAAAAATCCTCTTAAAGGCATTATTTAAAGAGCAACATGTGAATGGTGCCGCAGTGCGCAGGATCGACCACAGGTCCATTTACATGGTGCTCTTTAGGGCTCCAGTTGTTGGGATCATGGGGGTCCCAGCAATTGGACTCGAGCGATTAGAAAGTTCTTGGGATATGGGGATTACTTGGGTTAATCCATATAAATGGGTTATCCAATATAATTTTTTATAACTTTCCCATAGGAATACTGAAACTAATAAACCAGTATTGACCTTTCCAAAGACCAGACGCCTCTTCGAGAACAGGACAGGAGGACTGGTACTGTGCAGTCTATGTATACAGGAAAGGAGGAGTGGTACTGTGCAGTGTATATATACAGGACAGGAGGAGTAGTACTGTGCAGTGTATATATACAGGACAAGAGGAGTGGTACTGTGCAGTGTATATATACAGGAGGAGTGGTACTGTGCAGTGTATATATACAGGAGGAGTGGTACTGTGCAGTGTATATATACAGGACAGGAGGAGTGGTACTGTGCAGTGTTTATATACAGGACAGGAGGAGTGGTACTGTGCAGTGTATATATACAGGGCATAAGAGGTACTGTGCAGTGTATATATACAGGACAGGAGGAGTGGTACTGTGCAGTGTATATATACAGGACAGGAGGAGTGGTACTGTGCAGTGTATATATACAGGAGGAGTAGTACTGTGCAGTGTATATATACAGGACAGGAGGAGTGGTACTGTGCAGTCTATTTATACAGGAAAGGAGGAGTGGTACTGTGCAGTGTATATATACAGGACAAGAGGAGTGGTACTGTGCAGTGTATATATAGAGGACAGGAGGAGTAGTACTGTGCAGTGTATATATACAGGACAAGAGGAGTGGTACTGTGCAGTGTATATATACAGGAGGAGTGGTACTGTGCAGTGTATATATACAGGAGGAGTGGTACTGTGCAGTGTATATATACAGGACAGGAGGAGTGGTACTGTGCAGTGTTTATATACAGGACAGGAGGAGTGGTACTGTGCAGTGTATATATACAGGGCATAAGAGGTACTGTGCAGTGTATATATACAGGACAGGAGGAGTGGTACTGTGCAGTCTATGTATACAGGACAGGAGGAGTGGTACTGTGCAGTGTTTATATACAGGACAGGAGGAGTGGTACTGTGCAGTGTTTATATACAGGACAGGAGGAGTGGTACTGTGCAGTGTTTATATACAGGACAGGAGGAGTGGTACTGTGCAGTGTTTATATACAGGACAGGAGGAGTGGTACTGTGCAGTGTATATATACAGGACAGGAGGAGTGGTACTGTGCAATGTATATATACAGGACAGGAGGAGCGGTACTGTGCAGTGTATATATACAGGACAGGAGGAGTGATACTGTGCAGTGTATATATACAGGAGGAGTGGTACTGTGCAGTGTATATATACAGGAGGAGTGGTACAGTGCAGTGTATATATACAGGACAGTAGGAGTGGTACTGTGCAGTGTATATATACAGGACAGGAGGAGTGGTACTGTGCAGTGTATATATACAGGAGGAGTGGTACTGTGCAGTGTATATATACAGGAGGAGTGGTACAGTGCAGTGTATATATACAGGACAGTAGGAGTGGTCCTGTGCAGTGTATATATACAGGACAGAAGGAGCGGTACTGTGCAGTGTATATATACAGGACAGGAGGAGTGGTACTGTGCAGTGTATATATACAGAACAGGAGAAGTGGTACTGTGCAGTGTATATATACAGGACAGGAGGAGCGGTACTGTGCAGTGTATATATACAGGACAGGAGGAGTGGTACTGTGCAGTGTATATATACAGGACAGGAGGAGTGGTACTGTGCAGTCTATGTATACAGTACAGGAGGAGTGGTACTGTGCAGTGTATATATACAGAACAGGAGGGGTGGTACTGTGCAGTGTATATATACAGGACAAGAGGAGTGGTACTGTGCAGTGTATATATACAGGACAGGAGGAGTGGTTCTGTGCAGTGTATATATACAGGACAGGAGGAGTGGTACTGTGCAGTGTATATATACAGGACAGGAGGAGTGGCACTGTGCAGTGTATATACTGTATATACAGGACAGGAGGAGTGGTACTGTGCAGTGTATATATACAGGACAGGAGGAGTGGTACTGTGCAGTGTATATATACAGGACAGGAGGAGTGGTACTGTGCAGTGTATATATACAGTACAGGAGGAGTGGTACTGTGCAGTGCATATGTACAGGACAGGAGGAGTGGTACTGTGCATTATATATATATATATATATATATATATATATATATATATATACAGGACAGGAGGAGAGGTACTGTGCAGTGTATGTATACAGGACTGGAGGAGTGGTACTGTGCAGTGTATGTATACAGGACTGGAGGAGTGGTACTGTGCAGTGTATATATACAGGACAGGAGGAGTGGTACTGTGCAGTGTGTATATACAGGACAGGAGGAGTGGTACTGTGCAGTGTATATATACAGGGCAGGAGGAGTGGTCCTGTGCAGTGTATGTATACAGGACAGGAGGAGTGGTACTGTGCAGTGTATATGTAGCGCCCCCACTGCCGCAGGGCCGAGGGGTACCCGGTACCGGGCCTCTGAGTCTCTGTTATGGGGCTGTCACGGTGGCTAGACCCGGTCCGTCACCCTGCTGAGGGGCGTACAATGATAGGTGTGCGGGATGGTGGTGATGTTGTAGTGGTTGCAGTAAATAACGAGGACACCCGGTTGCAGTCTCTTTACCTCTTTACTGAAGGCTTCAGGATCCTCAATCCGAAATACGGTTAACCGGGCTGCGCAAGCCTGGCCGGTCCGATGGCACATCCAGAGCTCCCTTTGCAGGTGGAAATCTGTGCCTACCTTCTAGCGCTTGTGTGTTGTAGTCCTTCCCTGCTAAGCACCACGGGATAGTCCTCACAACTGTTGTGTCTGTTTCTCGTGTTCCCTCACAACTCGATTCTTATGTTCTTCCACGTCCCCCAGATCTTATGGTTAGGACGCACCCGTATGACGGGGAGGCTCGGAGCTCTTCCGGGACTCTAGCGTCGCCCCACTCCTGTTGTTACCCCCCTTGTGTCTTCCTAGGTCAATTGGGTGAGACAGCCCGCCTATAACTGACTGTCCTGCCGTAGGTTTGAAGTTTGGCCTGGAGCTCTATACTTCCTCGGCGTTCCGGCCACCGGTTATGCGCCTCAGTAGGATGTTGCCTCGTCTTACAGCACGACTCCTACTGGTATTCTCCTTGTTGCGTTGATCTCGTTTCTCACTCAGCACAATAAACCTCGCTTCTTGTCCTTTCTTGGGGTACCGCCGCTATATCGTGCAGGCGCGGTCCCGTAATGTTCTCTCTGGTTGCTAGGCCTCTGTCACGATCCCACCCCTGACAGGGACCCCTCTGAATCTTCCCCTACAACACCCTCTGCCACAAGGTGTTGCCTGGTTCCAACCCAGTCAGTTTTCTCAACTAACTTCCTGCCTAACCCCCAGTTTTACCAGATTGTGAGGAGTGGCCTAATGCATAGTGCCCTTAGCTCCCCCTGGAGGCCAGACTGTGAAGTGTATTGGTGTCTGTGATACCTGGTCAGATGAACTCCTTCAGTGCCATCAGACGTACCATAGCCCCCCTTAGCGGCGGAGCAACAGTACTGCAATGACCAGGACTCTGGGGCGCTGCATATATATGCAGGACTGGAGGAGTGGTGCTGTGCAGTGTATATATACAGGACAGGAGGAGTGGTCCTGTGCAGTGCATATATACAGGACAGGAGGAGTGGTACTGTGCAGTGTATATATACAGGACAGGAGGAGTGGTACTGTGCAGTGTATATATACAGGACAGGAGGAGTGGTACTGTGCAGTGTATATATACAGGACAGGAGGAGTGGTCCTGTGCAGTGCATATATACTGGACAGGAGGAGTGGTACTGTGCAGTGTATATATACAGGACAGGAGAAGTGGTACTGTGCAGTGTATATATACAGGACAGGAGGAGTGGTACTGTGCAGTGTATATATACAGGACAGGAGGAGTGGTACTGTGCAGTGTATATATACAGGACAGGAGGAGTGGTACTGTGCAGTGTATATATACAGGACAGGAGGAGTGGTACTGTGCAGTGTATATATACAGGACAGGAGGAGTGGTAATATGCAGTGTATATACAGGACAGGAGGAGTGTTTCTGTGCAGTGTATATACACAGGAGAGGAGGAGTGGTCCTGTGCAGTGCATATATACAGGACAGGAGGAGTGGTCCTGTGCAGTGTTTATATACAGGACAGGAGGAGTGGTACGGTGCAGTGTATATATACAGGACAGGAGAAGTGGTACTGTGCAGTGTATATATACAGGACAGGACGAGTGGTACTGTGCAGTGTATATATGCAGGACAGGAGGAGTGGTACTGTGCAGTGTATATATACAGGACAGGAGGAGTGGTTCTGTGCAGTGTATATATACAGGAGGAGTGGTACTGTGCAGTGTATATATACAGGACGGGAGGAGTGGTACTGTGCAGTGTATATATACAGGACAGGAGGAGTGGTACTGTGCAGTGTATATATAGAGGACAGGAGGAGTGGTTCTGTGCAGTGTATATATACAGGAGGAGCGGTACTGTGCAGTGTATATACAGGACAGGAGGAGTGGTACTGTGCAGTGTATATATACAGGACAGGAGGAGTGGTACTGTGCAGAGTATACAGTATATACAGGACATGAGGAGTGGTACTGTGCAGTGTATATATACAGGACAGGAGGAGCGGTACTGTGCAGTGTATATATACAGGACAGGAGAAGTGGTACTGTGCAGTGTATATATACAGGACAGGAGGAGTGGTACTGTGCAGTGTATATATACAGTACAGGAGGAGTGGTACTGTGCAGCGCATATATACAGGACAGGAGGAGTGGTACTGTGCAGTGTATATATACAGGACAGGAGGAGTGGTACTGTGCAATGTATATATACAGGAGGAAGTGTACTGCGCAGTGTATGTATACAGGACAGGAGGAGTGGTACTGTGCAGTGTTTATATACAGGACAGGAGGAGTGGCACGGTGCACTGTATATATACAGGACAGGAGAAGTGGTACTGTGCAGTGTATATATACAGGACAGGAGAAGTGGTACTGTGCAGTGTATATACACAGGACAGGAGAAGTGGTACTGTGCAGTGTTTATATACAGGACAGGAGGAGTGGTGCTGCGCAATGTATATATACAGGACAGGAGGAGCGGTACTGTGCAGTGTATATATACAGGACAGGAGGAGCGGTACTGTGCAGTGTTTATATACAGGATAGGAGGAGTGGTGCTGTGCAGTGTATATACAGGACAGGAGGAGTGGTGCTGCGCAATGTATATATACAGGACAGGAGGAGCGGTACTGTGCAGTGTATATATACAGGACAGGAGGAGCGGTACTGTGCAGTGTATATATACAGGACAGGAGGAGTGGTACTGTGCAGTGTTTATATACAGGACAGGAGGAGTGGTACTGTGCAGTGTATATACAGGACAGGAGGAGTGGTAATATGCAGTGTATATATACAGGAGGAGTGGTACTGTGCAGTGTATATACAGGACAGGAGGAGTGGTACTGTGCAGTGTATATATATATACAGGACAGGAGGAGTGGTACTGTGCAGTGTATATATACAGGAGGAGTGGTACTGTACAGTGTATATATACAGGAGGAGTGGTCCTGTGCAATGTGTATATATACAGGACAGGAGGAGTGTTTCTGTGCAGTGTATATATACACAGGAGAGGAGGAGTGGTACTGTGCAGTGTATATATACAGGACAGGAGGAGTGGTACTGTGCAGTATATATACAGGACAGGAGGAGTGATGAACGAGTATACTCGTTGCTCTGGTGGTCTTTGTGTATGTTAGTGTTCGGAGATTTATTTTTCGTCGCCTCAGCTGAATAAGTACATGTGGGGGTTGCCTGGTTGCTAGGGAACCCCCACATGTACTCATCCTGGCTAATAGCTGTAAATCATTCAGCTGCGGTGATGAAAACTTAATCTCTGAACACTAAGACCACCCGAGTTTGCTCAGGAAACCCAGAGCAAAGAGTACACTCGCTCATCACTACAGACCACCCTCTGCCACAGACTGCAGGGAGCCCAGAATCAGGAACATCTTTGTCTGGCATGAAACATCTCATTAACTTAAAAATTAAAACACAGATTAAAAGAAAAAAAAAAACATAAGACGAATTTCTCCAACCCAGGAATCATTTTAATCGGTGTAACAGCATCAACCTGACAATGTTGGCTCTGACGGGATGATGTGGGATATTGGTGGTAGTAGTCCGATGGCTCTGACGGGATGATGTGGGATATTGGTGGTAGTAGCTCTTCAGGTAGTACATTTTATATAGGTGACACGTGTGTATATATTTATATTACACACCCCAGTATCGTATATGTATAGCCTATATGATGTATATAGACTGCTGTACATCTATATATATAATTGTCTAAGGTCCACTTCCATCTGTTTGTCTGTCACAGAAATCGCGCGTCGCTGATTGGTCGCGGCCTGCTGGGCGCGACCAATCAGCGACAGGCACAGTCTGGCCTCGAATTCGCCTCTCCCTACTCCCCTCCAGTCAGTGCCCCCTCCATACTCCCCTACAGTCAGCGCCCACATAGCGTTAGCAGTCCGTTAAACGGACTACATTACGCCGCGGCATAACGTGGTGTAACGCAGTCCGTTAACGCTGCCATTAACCCTGTAAGTGTGACCAATTTTTTACTATTGATGCTGCCTATGCAGCATCAATAGTAAAAACATACAATGTTAAAAATAACAAAAAAAAATCATTATATTCTAACCTTCAAGCGTCCGCGGCAGCCTTTCCCGCTCCTCGTGACACTCCGGTCCCAAGAATGCATTGCGGCAATGACTCCAGATGACATAGCGGTCTCGCGAGACCGCTACATCATCACGTGTTATTGCCGCAAGGCATTACTGGGAACGGAACGTCGCGAGGAGCATCACTAAAGGCCTGGGCTGGATCCGGGGGCTGTGTTATATACTGCGTTGGCTGTGCAATATACTTTGTGGCTGTGCAATATACTACGTGGCTGTGCTATATACTACGTGGCTATGCAATATACTTTGTGACTGTGCAATATACTTTGTGGCTGTGCAATATACTACGTGGCTGTGCTATATACTACGTGGCTATGCAATATACTTTGTGACTGTGCAATATACTTTGTGGCTGTGCAATATATTTTGTGGCTGTGCAATATACTACGTGGCTGTGCAATATACTACGTGGCTGTGCAATATACTACGTGGGCTGTTTTATATACTATGTGGGCTGTTTTATATACTATGTGGGCTGTTTTATATACTACGTGGGCTGTGCAATATACTACGTGGCTGTGCAATATACTATGTGCGCAGTGTTATATACTACGTGGGCTGTGTTATATACTACGTGGCTGTGCTATATACTACGTGGCTGTGCTATATACTACGTGGCTGTGCTATATACTACGTGGCTGTGCTATATACTATGTGGCTAGGCTATATACTACGTGGCTGTGCTATATACTATGTGGCTGTGCTATATACTATGTGGGCTGTGTTATATGCTACGTGGGCTGTGAGACTTTCGCCCGGGGCCCTCAAAAACCTGGAGGTGGCCCTGGCTTCACTGATTGATGGTGCTCAGCTGGCCGCAAGCAATCAGCAACAGACGCAGTCCGGCCGTGAATTGGCACGGGATTTGAACCACGCTTCGCTAATTGGTCGCGGTTGGCCGAATCCTGTGTATTCATTGCATTATTCTGAAATCTTCATACATAAACCACATACATATTCTAGAATACCCAATGCGTTAGAATCGAGTCACCATCTAGTGCATTATATAGGTGATACAGTGATTATATACAGCAGTATCACTTATATATTGTATATACAGCAGTATATGTACATTATATAGGTGCAGCTGCTGTATATACATAAAACAAAGCTTTCATCTTGGGACTCGCCCAGGTCCCTGAGATGGGGGAGTTGGATGAAGAGCTGAGGCGGTGTAGAGGAGAGGTCGGATCCCTGGTCTCTGTGAGTGTTCTGTGACGCTGGTACGGGCAGGCCAGCATCAGACACAGATGGAGGCGCCCTCTGCTCACCGGGGCGGCATTTTCTAATCTCTGCCCAGCCCTGTGTTTGCACGTGGTCTCCAGCTTGCCCGCGCTGAGAAGGGCAGCAACCGCGCGCATGCACAAATGAGGGCCGCGGCTGCAGCCTTGCTCGTGCACTGACGCAGGTATCCACCACAAGGTGGGCCACCGGCCCTTTAAATTTGTGTGAAGGCCCTCTGTGCGCTCACTGTCTAGTTGCACGCACTGACAAAGGCCGCGGCTGCCCACGTCTGTACTTATGCACCGCTGGAGCCGCGTCAACTAGACAGCACGCTCACATAGGTCCTTCACACAGAAGATTTAAAGGGCCGGCGGCCCACTTTCTGGTGGGGACCACTGGCTCGGCAGATGCTCTATCCGGGTCTGATTGCCCCATAATAGTACCAGTCTGTATGGGGAAGAGGAGCCCGTCTTGGTGCGCTGCCCCCGTGTGTTTGCAGGCTGCTGAGGATATTGCATGCATTCTTCCGCCATATGCGCCATCACTTGGCACACGGACTTGTGGCTCCTCGCAGTTAAATACCGGAGGCGACAGCCATCTTATTTATAGATCCAGGAGAAATACCTACAAGAATGAGATTAAACCCTGTAGGTGAAAGGAGCGGGATCGGCAGCGTTCTGGAGAGGAGATTAGTGCTTAATCTCTGGCAGACATGTACATAACGCAGCGGGCCGATCCGTATCCTCTTACTACACATCAATACCTAATAGGACGCTGACCTAATGAACACACAATCCTATTTGATTTGTATTTGATTTGGGACAATAGGTCAGAGATTAGGTGATTTATCTCCACATGTCTGGGAAAATCCAGCCAACGGCTCTTGATAAGCGGCAGGAAAAAAAATGTCACTTTGTATTCAATCCATATTAACGAGAACATGGAGAAAAGCGCTTTGTATCGGCATCTGGTCTCTGCAGCAGGCTTTCCCGTCATAATGCACAGCCGCCACTAGAGGGAGCTGAAGCACACCTGCACAGCCCATTGAGCTACATAATGAAACCGCATGCTTTATTTGCCTCCTAGTGGTGACTGCAGGTAGTCAGATGTTATCTTTAAAGGGGTTGTCAGGGATTTTATTAAAAAAAAAAAAAAAAGTTGGTTACAAGCAGGAAAGCTGATAAAGTTAATGAATAGTGATGAGCCAATATACTCTTTACTCGAGATTTCTTGAGCATGCTCGGGTGTCCTCTGAGTATTTTTTAGTGCTCAGAATTTTAGTTTTTCTTGCCACAGCTGAATGATTTACATCTGATAGCCAGCATATGTACATGTGGGGGTTGCCTGGTTGCTAGGGAATCCCCACATGTACTTATGCTGGCTACCAGATGTAAATCATTCAGCTGCGGCAAGAAAAACTAAATCTCCGAGCATTAAAAAATACTCGGAGGACCCCTGAGCATGCTCGAGAAATCTCGAGTAACGAGTATATTCGCTCATCATTATTAATGAACAGATGGACATTTTTTTTGTTTACTTTCCTACAGCTACAGCTGTGATGTCAAGTATACCTGTGACCGCTGCGGCCAATCTGTGGCCTTCATGACTTTGTGCTGTATATACAAGCATTGGTGATTGTCGGCAGTGCTCATGTAATTGCAAACTAAACCACGAAGAACAGAAGAAACGGCACTGCAACAGCAGGGATATAGCAGGTTCCAGAGAGGGATATAACAAGTTAAAGGGAACCTATCACCCCGTTTTTTAAAAATTAGATAAAAATAGTGTGAAATAGGGGCAGAGCTGGGCTTTACATTAGTGCCTTTTTGGTGCCTTTACACCCCCGTTAGGCTGCCGAAATACCTTTGTGAAGTGGCCGTTTTCTGCTGTCACTCAAGTTGGTCAGGTCGGATGGGCGTGGTCACAGCGCTGTTTCTCCCCCAGATCAGGCTCATCATTACGTTGGTGGCGTAGTGGTGTGCGCATGTCCAAAGAGAAGATCCACTGCCCAGGAGATTCAAAACAGCGCGGTCTTCGCTATTCGCCGTTTACCGGTGGGCGCGGCCATCTTTCCTGTGGCTGCGCGTGCGCAGATGGAGCGCTCTGCTGCCCGGGGCTTCAGGAAAATGGCCGCCGCGATCTCCATCTGCGCACGCGCGGAATCCCGCGGCCATTTTCCTGAAGCCCCGGGCAGCAGAGCGCTCCATCTGCGCACGCGCGGCCACAGGAAAGATGGCCGCGCCCACCGGTAAACGGCGAATAGCGAAGACCGCGCTGTTTTGAATCTCCTGGGCAGTGGATCTTCTCTTTGGACATGCGCACACCACTACGCCACCAACGTAATGATGAGCCTGATCTGGGGGAGAAACAGCGCTGTGACCACGCCCATCCGACCTGACCAACTTGAGTGACAGCAGAAAACGGCCACTTCACAAAGGTATTTCGGCAGCCTAACGGGGGTGTAAAGGCACCAAAAAGGCACTAATGTAAAGCCCAGCTCTGCCCCTATTTCACACTATTTTTATCTAATCTTTAAAAAACGGGGTGATAGGTTCCCTTTAATGGGTTTTTTACACCCATCCATAAAGCTAGAATTTTTTTTTTTTTTTTGGACAACCCCTTTAAGCCCAGTAATAAAACAGCATGCAGGTAGCGCCTTCTGGTGGTGACTACTGGTAGTCACAATTGTATAATTTCAAAAAAAATTTTGGATTTATCAATAGTACAATCAAATATAAGAAACTTTCTAATATAGCTTATTAAAGAAATGTGCTTCTTTCTCCACTTATGAGCCATTTTTATTCTTTCCCTTGACTCCTTCCTAAATCCTCTTTTCTTAAAAACTGCTAAAATCCAAAGCTCACTGATCAGCTTACAGTTGTCCATTGAAGTCTATGGAGATCGTGAAAGAGCGAGATCTTGCTGCTACTTTCTAGTAAGTTTCTCACCTCAGAGCTGATTTCACATCTACACTGCGCAGTACTGCTCTATAATATCCTCCTTTTGCTGCTGTTTTTCCTCATGTACATAACCAAGACACATTTTACTGAAACATCAACTAAAACCACATGTATGATTTAGCTGTATGGCTATACAGTGGATGTAAAGAATAAAACGTAGCAAAAAGGAGGCTTAAATAAGCAGTCTCCTATATGACAACCTCTTCCTTGCACGCCCCATCGTTCTGGTCTATTTTGTAGAACTTCCTGTGATTTGTAATGCGATCCTTCATTCTTAACAGCAAGCTGAAAAGCGAGCTGTCCCTGGTTTAGCAGTCGGGACTCTAGTGCTGACATCTAGTGGTCAATATGAAAACTGCATATGCAATAGAATTCTCAAATCTATAAAATGTATCTACTTTACCCAATAAAAGTATATAAAAAAATTGTCACATTGGCATCTTTCTAAGTATTTTGGCTCACTATTCCGTAATGAGACAGCCCTGGTCATCTAATCAATGTCGCTTTCCTTCCTTTAATTATTTCCACTTTCAATTAAAGTTCCTGCCAAACACAGTCAGAAGAATAAGTCCTTTCCTGGTCTTTGATTTTTATTTTTTTTTTCTTTTGTCATGGTCTACTAAGCAGCCGGCTTGTCTTACATCGTTATGTCACATTTCTAATACTGTGCACCAGGCGCGTATTAAAGTGTGGCCAACGTCCGCGTTCTCGGATGCTAATATATTACGCGGTATTAGAAGATAATTGCATTCAAGAAAGGAACGGAATGTTAATTTCTGGGGGGGAAAAAGATAAATATAATTGTGTAATGTCGAAGAAGTAAATGAAGTCCTATCTGTGATGTTTCCTACATGGAGCCTTATATCACTCCGTACATCCTAGAATATCGCTCGCCTGCACGTGGCATTGGCTCAAAGCCGCCGTAGGAGGAAAGGGGACCTCAGTTTATGATGGTTTTAACTATGACTTTACTTGCAACCATCTATAAATTACAAAAAAACCTCTAAGTTTAATGTGTGTCTCAAACTAGGTGGACTCTGATCCTTGTCTTGGTGATCAATCCTTTTAAAACCAAAATGGTTTCTCGCTCATTTAAATTCGAAACGCATCTCTTCTGCACGGGCATTTTGCACATGTTGATGTATAAAGAACTTCCCAATTGGCTGTAAAACAAGCATTTTACTGAGAACCTGAGCGAAGCAATGAAAAAGGAAAGGATGGATGCCGCTGGATGGATGGTGCTGGATGGATGCCGCTGGATGGATGGCTACCGGGAATTGCACTCAGTTTGTTACTCAGTTCCCAAATTGTCTTGGATTATTGTCGAATCATACAATCCAGAATCCGATCCTATATATTCCTGGGGTCGTGCCGTCACATATAGGAGCCAATGGAATAGCCAATAGGGGAGTGGTGCAGTTGATAAAGGACCCAAACCTTTAGACTGTCACTGAAGGTGGTCTCTGTGATGGCCACCACTGTTCCCATGCCGGGCCACCCTTGTTTAGTGCTGGGCCACCCCTGCAGTAAGGGAGTCTCTCCATCGTGAACTTTGGTCCTTCTCAGGATCCAATGACCAGCAGATGGACTGCTCAGAGTGAAGGTACCGCTCGATTTGAGCCCATTGGAATGATGATCCCATGGAGGAAGCTTCAACAAATGTCCTTCTACACTGGACCCCCACCATTCAGCGGATCCAAGGAATGGGGAAATAAATCCCGACTTAAGGAGCTGTTGACAACTTTTTGAAATTGCCTTAAAATGGTGTAAAGTTAGAAAGACTTATTACTTGCCTTATAGATTCCTTACGACTCCAGTGCCGATGCTTTTCTTGTCCTTCACTGGTTACCATTCCATACCACTGAGATCATGGCGGTGTTGACCAGAGAAGCATCGGCACAGCTTCAGTTGGGGCTTGTATGATGAGTGTTGTACCTTTTCTTATTTTCTACTATCGCCGGCAGATTTTTTCAAAGGTTCATGGGTTACAAAAACCATGGAAGAGTCAATAGTTGGTCATGGATCTTCTGGCCACTAGGTTGATGATTTGCAGCCACGACTGACTGGAAATGGACAGTGGTTCCCTTTTTTAAAATGAACTGTCCCAAGAGTTTGGATCGTTGTTTTATGAGTAAACCAGACAAGAGATGGAGATCACCGCGCCGCTCGATGATAACAAATCGAAGGTTTATGAACATCTTAAACCTATTAAGCGCTCGGCCGTCTTCATTTTTGGAAAGCAGAGCAACGGCCGTGTCGGAAGTAAAAAAACATAAATAAATAACTGTAGGAAAGGCTCATTAAACGTGGCGGTCAAATATGGGAATTGATTTGCCATTAATAAGGAGGCGCCAGAATCTGAGCGTGATCGGAGGGATCAATCAATGCTCGTTCTGCGCCGCTCTTGGCCAAAGTCTTTATTGATTCGATGGAAAAAAAAAATACTATAAAAAAAAAAGCCACAACGACTTAATTATGTGCATTATGGAGAGAAATAGCACAACAGACTGGACAAACATAGCGAACAAAAAAAGATGAACGTCAAGGGGAGAGGATGCCGTGCCAGATGCAGACGGATCGTTATTGGAAATTGTCGCTTTATCGCCATCTCTCGATCATAAATTAAAATCAATCTGGAGGTTCCATTATGTAACAAAATTGCATTTTTTTTTTTGCTTTTTATTTTTTCTTCTTATGCAGCTTTAACTGATCGTCCACATAAATATATCAATCCCGGAGAAGACCTTTCCAGAAGAGCACTGCTCTGCGACAATGGCTCCTACAATGAGGGTTGCGTCCGAGCCAAGAAACACCTACTGTTTGCGTGCCAACTGCTTGCTTGTTTACAGGGCAGCGAGGGACTTCGGGAGCCCACCTGCTCAGCTCGACATGGCAGAAAATGGGCATCTCATTTATGGAAGTCTAGAGAGATATGACAGGTGGAGCTGAGAAAGTCCTGTGTGTCTGATTAGCAGCCTCAGATCTAGTGCCAGCTCTGATTCCTTCCGCTCCGATGTCTCGTCTCTTAAAGGGCAAATCCAGTCACACTTCAAATTAACATTGGTAACACAGTTTTACTGAAAAGAGATTTTTCTTCTTATGCCCCAAACTGAGTGTAAGAGCGGCCAAGAGAAGCGACCTCTACTCTATTCGGGTTAATGAGATAGCATGTCACTTTACAGACTTGCATCACTTACGAATATGAAAAATTATACTGCCCCTATGTACAAGAATATAACTACTATAATACTGCCCCTATGTACAAGAATATAACTACTATAATACTGCCCCTATATACAAGAATATAACTACTATAATACTGCTCCTATGTACAAGAATATAACTACTATAATACTGCCCCTATGTACAAGAATATAACTACTATAATACTGCCCCTATGTACAAGAATATAACCACTATAATACTGCCCCTATATACAAGAATATAACCACTATAATACTGCCCCTATGTACAAGAATATAACTACTATAATACTACCCCTATGTACAAGAATACAACTATTATAATACAGCCTCCTATGTACAAAAAATAACTACTATAATACTGCTCCTATGTACAAGAATATAGCTACTATAATACTGCCCTTATGTACAATAATATAACTACTATAATACTGCTTCTATGTACAAGAATATGACTCGTATATGCCCTCCCATTAATACAATACCGTATCCATATCTCTGAGCAGTTAAAATCTGCTAAATCAGACTCTCCGATCACTTGTGCTTTCTGGAAGGTCCTTCTTCTCTTATCTTTCTAGGATACTTTTCCAAACCGCTGGTTTTCCTGGTAATATCTATTAATTACACCTCCCTTTAAATAAAAATCTATTTTCCACTCTATTCGTCTGGATAATAGAATTAGAGGGCGCATTGGAAGGAAAAAAGAATTTGTACAAACATTAAGACAGTCCACTCAAGATGCAGTAATTCCTATAAATGTCCGTATTTCTCTATCCCAAGTACTAAGACAGCGACACTGAGCAGCAAAACCAGAATGTGGAAAAAGACGGCGCGACCAAGAGTAGGGAGACCTACAACTACTGTTGTAGTATCACACGGAGCGACGAGGCAGGGGTGCATCATGGGTAAAGAGAGCTCTGATTATAGCACTGAACTGTACATAGATTACATTATTGATCCTCCTGAGTTACATCCTGTATTATACCCCAGAGCTGCACTCACTATTCTGCTGGTGCAGTCACTGTGTACATACATTACATTACTGATCCTGAGTTACATGCTGTATTATCCTCCAGAGCTGCACTCTCTATTCTGCTCGTGCAGTCAGTGTACATACATGGCATTAATGATCTTGTACTGACCCTGAGTTACTTCTTGTATTATACCCCAGAGCTGCTGTCAGGAAATAGGAAAGTTCTGATTACTTCACTTACACATACATAGCTCTCAGATGCAGTTTCCTCTGCCTGCACAGCACAAGGCTGGAATTCTGAGCCACTCATTCTCCCTCTGCCTGTGTGGGTCATCCTAAACCCCTCATATTCCCCCCTCCCTCAAGAATTTATATGGCTCTGCTGCGGCAGACCAGCCTCCCTACTCTACTAATTCCCCCCTCCCACCTGGTACTAGTTAAAACTGGTATAGAAACCATGAGCTTCTATTGTTCTTTTAAGGTTATATATATTGGCACTGATCAGGGCTAGAGATAAAAGGATTATACAGTACAGACCAAACGTTTGGACACACCTTCTCATTTAAAGATTTTTCTGTATTTTCATGACTATGAAAATTGTACATTCATACTGAAGGCATCAAAACTATGAATTAACACATGTGGAATTATATACTTAACAAAAAAGTGTGAAACTGAAATTGTCTTATATTCTAGGTTCTTCAAAGTAGCCACCTTTTGCTTTGATGACTGCTTTGCACACTCTTGGCATTCTGTTGATGAGCTTCAAGAGGTAATCACCGGAAATGGTTTTCACTTCACAGATGTGCCCTGTCAGGTTTAATAAGTGGGATTTCTTGCCTTATAAGAGGGCAGAAGTCTGGTGGATACACAGCTGATACACAGCTGATACACAGCTGATAGACAGCTCATAGAATCTCATGGCTTTCAGTATCACCTCTATGCTGATGACACACAGATCTACATCTCTGGACCAGATATCACCTCCCTACTAACCAGATTCCCTCAATGTCTGTTCACTATTTCATCCTTCTTCTCCGCTCAATTTCTGAAACTTAACATGGACAAAACAGAATTCATCATCTTTCCCCCATCTCACGCGACCCCCCCAAAGAACCTATCCATTGCAGTAAATGGCTGCCCACTCTCCCCAGTCCCACAAGCTTGCTGCCTCCGGGTAATCCTTGATGCTGATCTCTCCTTCAAACCACATATCCAAGCCCTTTCCACTTCCTGCCGACTTCAACTCAAAAATATTCCACGAATCCGTACATTCCTCAACCAAGAATCTGCAAAAACCCTAGTCCATGCCCTCATCATCTCTCGCCTTGACTACTGCAACCTCCTGCTCTGTGGCCTCCCCTCTAACACTCTCTCACCCCTCCAATCTATTCTAAACTCTGCTGCCAGACTAATCCACCTGTCCCCCCGCTATTCCCCGGCCTCTCCCCTCTGTCAATCCCTTCACTGGCTCCCCATTGCCCAGAGACTCCAGTACAAAACCCTAACCATGACGTACAAAGCCATCCATAACCTGTCTCCTCCATACATCTGTGACCTCGTCTCCCGGAACTTACCTACACGCAACCTCCGATCCTCACAAGATCTCCTTCTCTACTCCCCTCTTATCTCCTCTTCCCACAATTGCATACAAGATTTCTCTCGCGTATCACCCCTACTCTGGAACCCTCTACCACAACACATCAGACTCTCGCCTACCATCGAAACCTTCAAAAAGAGCCTGAAGAACCCACCTCTTCTGACAAGCCTACAACCTGCAGTAACCACCGATCGACCAAACCGCTGCATGACCAGCTCTTTCCTCGCCTACTGTATTCTCACCCATCCCTTGTAGATTGTGAGCCTTCGCGGGCAGGGTCCTCTCTCCTCTTGTACCAGTTATGACTTGTATTGTTTAAGATTATTGTACTTGTTTTTATTATGTATACCCCTCCTTACATGTAAAGCGCCATGGAATAAATGGCGCTATAACAATAAATAATAATAATAGTCCAACTGAATAGACTGTTAGCTGCTTTTTTCTTGCCATAATACAAATTCTAAGTAAAGAAAAACGAGTGGCCATCATTACTTTAAGAAATGAAGGTCAGTCAGTCTGAAAAATTGGGAAAACTTTGAAAGTGTCCCCAATTGCAGTGGCAAAAACCATCAAGAGCTACAAAGAAACTGGCTCACATGAGGACCGCCCCAGGAAAGGAAGACGGTCACCTCTGCTTCTGAGGATGTTTATCCAAGTCACCAGCCTCAGAAATCGCAGTTTAACAGCAGCTCAGATTAGAGACCAGGTCAATGCCACACAGAGTTCTAGCAGCAGACACATCTCTACAACAATTGTTAAGAGGAGACTTTGTGCAGCAGGCCTTCATGTTAAAATAGCTGCTAGGAAACCACTGCTAAGGACAGGCAACAAGCAGAAGAGACTTGTTTGGGCTAAAGAACACAAGGAATGGACATTAGACCAGTGGAAATCTGTGCCTTGGTCTGATGAGTCCAAATTTGAGATCTTTGGTTCCAACCACCGTGTCTTTGTGCAACGCAGAACAGGTGAATGGATGGACTCTACATGCCTGGTTCCCACCGTGAAGCATGGAGGAGGAGGTGTGATGGTGTGGGGGTGCTTTGCTGGTGACATTGTTGGGGATTTATGCAAAATTGAAGGCATACTGAACCAGCATGGCTACCTCAGCATCTTGCAGCTGCATGCTATTCCATCCGGTTTGCGTTTAGTTGGACCATCATTTATTTTTCAACAGGACAATGACCCCAAACAGTGTAAGGGCTATTGGACCAAGAAGGAAAGTGATGGGGTGCTACGCCAAATGACCTGGCATCCACAGTCACTAGACCCGAACCCAATCAAGATGGTTTGGCTTGAGCTGGACCAAGAAGGCAAAAGGGCCAACAAGTGCTAAGCATCTCAGGGAACTCCTTCAAGATTGTTGGAAGACCATTCCCAGTGACTACCTCTTGAAGCTCATCAAGTGAATGCCAAGAGTGTGCAAAGCAGTCATCAAAGCAAAAGGTGGCTACTTTGAAGAACCTAGAATATAAGACACAATTTCAGTTGTTTCACACTTTTTTGTTAAAGGGAACCTGTCACCTGAATTTGGCGGGACCAGTTTTGGGTCACATGGGCGGGGTTTTCGGGTGTTTGATTCACCCTTTCCTTACCCGCTGGCTGCATGCTGGCCGCAATATTGGATTGAAGTTAATTCTCTGTCCTCCATAGTACACGCCTGCGTAAGGCAATATTGCCTTGCGCTGGTGTGTACTCCGGAGGACAGAGAATGAACTTCAATCTAATATTGCGGCCAGCATGCAGCCAGCGGGTAAGGAAAGGGTGAATCAAACACCTGAAAACCCCGCCCATATGACCCAAAACTGGTCCCGCCAAATTCAGGTGACAGGTTCCCTTTAAGTATATAATTCCACATTTGTTAATTCATAGTTTAGATGCCTTCAGTGTGAATTTGCAATTTTTATAGTCATGAAAATACAGAAAAATCTTTAAATGAGGTGTGTCCAAACTTTAGGTCTGTACTGTATATTCCGGATGTCCATCGAGAGATCTATAACTCCCTGAAATGGCTAGAAGCTAAACCCAACGAAAGCAAGAAGTGGGTCTCTCCATAAGCGGGTCATGTAAATACGCAGTGTTTACACTTGAGAATAGCCCCAACATGGTGCTCCTCCTGATCATTGTGTCTTTCATATACGAGGATCGTACAGCGAGCTAGGCATAAAAATGGGTGCCATAACTCGAAGAAAAGGGGAGGATTTAGCCTCTGAGTTCACCACAGGGGGGAGTGCCTTGGTTTTAGGCTAGGAATTAAGTAAGTGAAGCAAGTCTTCACGTGTCTTTTGTCTGGGGTCTAGCTGCTATACAGGGGTGTGATGCATCTGGATATATGCTCGCTCATCCCCCACAGCACACGGTCAGCCATGAAATGATATGACATCTATATATATAATTATCTAAGGGTTTTTCTGTCTGTCTGTCCCGTTTATTCATTCGCTGATTGGTCGAGGCCGCCTGGGCCTCGACCAATCAGCGACGGGCATAGCATGGCGACGGTGATGTCATAATAGAAATCCCGCGTCTTTGTTTGGTCGAGGAGGCCAGGCCTCGACCAATCAGCGACGGGCACAGTATCGACGTAGATGTCATAATGGTTGCCATGGCGACGATGATGTCAAAAAGGTTGCCTCGACCAATCAGCGACGGGCACAGTCGGAATCATCATTGTCCATATACTACGGGGACATGCATATTCTAGAATACCCGATGCATTAGAATCGGGCCACAATCTAGTAATGAAATGTAAGTGTTTTTCAACTTTAAAACCATTTTATTTGGAATTGTATTGTACATGCGATAATTGTTGTCTTTATAATATCTTTTTATGCTTCTGTTAACACTGCCTACCTTTTTTTGGAGTAAAATATAAAAATTACTATCTTTGTCTCTCCTTGCTCTATAACGAACTGTCACGTCTTCTGAAGTGAATTACGCTACTAATCTGGGTTGGTTCCGGACCTGTTAATACTTAAGAAATGAGAGCTGGTGGCAGCGGGATTTGTCCTGTGCACTTGGGAGCCTTTGTAGCAACAGGCGGCATTGATAATTATTGTTCCTGCTTGAGTGGGAGTAGTTATATTGCCCTCGCTGCAGCGTGCCCATTTGCCAGTACAAAGTAAGGCAGCCTTTCTTGTGACTATCCTAGGTGCAGTACCCGGTCTGACCTGAGGGTAAGGGGGCGCCAGAGAACTGCATGTTCCAAACCGGAAGTGGGATATAGAAAAATCCCTTTCAGAAAGAATCGGGGGCAACCAAACAACCCCGGTTCGTGACAAATTGGTGTGCGTGGTGGGGATGATAAAGGTATCCTCCCCATGAACCGTGACAGCTGCACTCACTATTTTGTTTGTGCAGTAAGTGTATGTGTTGCCCGCCAGGGCTGAGGGAAACTCGGTACCAGGTCTGGTACTTAAAGGGGATGTCACGGTGGCTGCGACCCGATCCGTGGCCCTGGGCGCCCAAGTTTAAGGAAAAGCCTTTAAAGGAAATTGTGAAATGGTTTGTTTGTGACGCCACCTGTGGTATTCGGTCAGTGGGGACCGACTCTGCTTAAAGGGGTCCTCTGGGGTGATGTTATGGCAACTAAGATAGTATAACTTCCCACAGGTGAAGTAGGTCCCCAGGGCTCCCAGTGTGTAGGTGAGGATAGTGAGTGGTGCGGTACGAAACAGAGGACACCTGTTTGCAGTCTCTTTACCTGGTTTACTGAAGTCTTCAGGTAACCACAGTCCAGGGCACCAGATCACAGGTACAGGCAGGGTCCGGCCAGCTTGAAAGCAAGTTCAGAGTCCCCTTTACCAGATGGAGATGAAAGCCTTCTTACCAGCATTGTGATGTAGTCCCTTGCTGCCTATGGCTTCTATCAAGGTCCTCACGGTTCTCTCTGTCCTCCATAAAGGTGGGACACTAACCCGTATGACAGATGGCTCAAGCCTTTTTCCAGTGTCTCGATCACGAACCGGGCTCTATGTGCCACTGTGCCTCCAGGGTGTTAGGGCGGACAGGTTACATGTAGTCCAGCTGTACTGCCAGTTTCTGCTGTGCCTCTTAGAGTCCAACACAACCTTGGTCTTCTGGCTACCGGTATCTGCGCTCTGCAGGGACATAGCCCAGTCACAGCTCTCATCCCCAGTTGTCACTCTCCTGTGCTTCACTCTCCTGCACGCTCTCTACAATCTGTTCTTTCCTTCTGACTTCTCTTTCCCCAGGAGCTGCAGCACCTGTGGCTGCACGGTCCCTTCAGTCCTTCCAACGTTCATTGTCTGACTGCTCTCTTCTCTGTCCTCTTGACAGAATGACTGACTTCACCTCCAGACCAGAATATACATATCGGGAAGTTCCCCTTAAACCTGGTTTAGAGCCCCCCATTCTGGCCTGGAGTGTGAACATGTGGCTTGTTTGTCTTTACATGACAGAAGAGATCTTCCCTTGCTTCCAAGCGTGAAATTGCTCTCCCCGTGAGGAAAGCAATGCCCTGGGGTGTTTTATGTACATACATTACATTACTGATCCTGAGTTACATCCTGTATTATCCTCCAGAGCTGCACTCACTATTCTGCTGGTGCAGTCACTGTGTACATACATTACATTACATTACTGATCCTGAGTTACATCCTGTATTATACCCCAGAGCTGCACTCACTATTCTGCTGGTGCAGTCACTGTGTACATACATTACATTACTGATCCTGAGTTACATCCTGTTTTATACTCCAGAGCTGCACTCACTATTCTGCTGGTGCAGTCACTGTGTACATACATTACTGATCCTGAGTTACACCGTGCATTATACCCCAGAGCTGCACTCACTATTCTGCTGGTGCAGTCACTGTGTACATACATTACATTACTGATCCTGAGTTACATCCTGTAGATCTTTTATTATAAAAATGAAAAACATAACAACAATAATAGCAGAAAACATAACAAAAATATTAGCCAGAAAATAATCAATATACTGAACACTGGTCCAGCCGCTCATTCTCTCCTCTCACAAATATTATACAGTATATACAGAACAATAACTGCTTTGATTTTCAGGTCTGGTCACCAAACAAAATAATAACAAATAAAATAAACAATGGCAAACAGACTATATACATGAACTTTTTTTTTTTTTTTAAAGTTTTAAATAAAATAACTACAAATATATACAATACTAAGCTATCCTCCATTCGCAACCCCCCGCACTGACCTGAGAGCTGGTCCTGCGTCTCATGCCTGAGTCCATGTCCAACGTCCATAGGCCAGATCAGGCAGTGCCAGTTTTTCCCCTAAACAACCCAGTGTCCCATAGTCCCACAAGATAAACCCACCTCCCCCCTTTCCCACCACCCAACCTAAGACCTACACCCAAATCTATATCCCCATATACAATATATACAGCCGCACACACCACAATAATCACAACTCACGAAGCCCAAGTTCGGCGCCTGCAGCCCTACATCACTGTATAATCAAACAAAACAAAAATCTACAGTGTCAGCAGCAGCCCACCACCAGGAAAGGAGATGACCAGACTAGGGCACACTAAAAGAAAAGCCCCTCCAGAGGAGAGCGGCTCTCCGTGCGCCCAGTCTCCCATACTCCAGAGAGCGCACCTTCACCAGGTCAACGAGTATGGTCCTAAACACATCGTCCACTGGGAGGATTTTTCGTTGCGTCGATACTAAGCACCGTGCGTTCCACGTGTGATACCTAACCACTGCGCTAACTAGAAATAAGGTGCAGCGGTCCCGACCACCCAGGTCTCCGAATGCTCCATAGGCCCATTCCGCATAGGAGAGACCGGCCAGCCGAGACCAGCCAATGAAGGCGCCCACCCTGTTGTACACCTCTGTGTTGAAGGGACAATGAAGCAGGAAGTGGTCCATGCTTTCCAGCAAGGTACCACAATGCTCCCGAGGACAATTCCTGTCCTCAGAGCTCCTACACTTCAGATTGTCCCTCACACACAGTTTCCCATGGAAGCAGCGCCAAGCCAAGTCCCAAAACTTCGAGGGGATCCTGATAGAATTCAAAAGATGCAAACCCACCCCAAGATCCCGACTTGGGCAGTCCATGAGCGCCAGAGGCCTCTGGAAATGGGTCAAAAGAACCCTACTGTCAAGTAGTTTCCTTGGCAGAGTCCTGATCTCCCACATTCCCAGACCCCACCGATGAATTACCTTCAGAACCAAGGTAGCGTAAGCCGGAAGATGTCCATGCGGTGTGCGAAGATCCTTCACTTGCCCTCCTGTCTCCCATTCCTGGAAGAAAGGCTGAAACCATCCCCTACAGGAGAATACCCACGGAGGAGCCCTCTCTTTCCAGAGGTTTGCGATATTGATCTTAATAAAGGTATCCACAAGGAATACCACAGGGTTGACCATACCCAACCCTCCTAGTCTCCTCGTATGGTAAGTAACCTCCCTCTTGACCAGGTTCAGTCTATTCCCCCATAACAGTTGGAAGAACAAACTGTAGACCCGAGTCCAGAGAGATTCCGGCAAGATGCACACACTGCCCATATAAATCAGTAAAGGGAGCAGGTAAGTTTTGATCAGGTTTACCCTTTCCCTTAGGGTCAAAGACCAACCCTTCCATTGGTTTACCTTCTGAGTGGCGATCTCTAGCCTGCTGTCCCAATTTTGTTTGGGGTAATCCCCCTGGCCAAATTCGATGCCAAGGACTTTTGCAGAGACTTTGGGTCCTGGAAGGGTGTCCGGGAGATCAAAACCAGGATCTCCTCCTCCCAGCCAGAGACTTTCACACTTATCCCGGTTGATCTTGGACCCGGATGCCTCCGAGTAGCGATCTACCTCTGACATCAGCCACCCTGCCTCCTCATGAGAGGAAGCAAACACAGTGACATCATCGGCATACGCCACCACCCTCAGAGTGGCCTCCGGTGCTGCCTGATCCATCCCGATCCCGGCCAACGGTCCACGCTCCACCCTCCCAAGAAGAGGGTCAATCGCAAACACGTACAGCAGCGGGCTCAAGGGACAACCCTGGCGAACACCGGAACCAACCTCAAAAGAGCTACCAATCCAACCATTCACAAGCGGGAAACTCTCTGCCCCACTGTACAAGGTCTTAAGCCAATCAACAAACCCCCCCGGCAGGCCATATCTCAGAAGGACGGACCAGAGGTACTCGTGATTAACCCGATCAAACGCTTTTGCCTGGTCCAGTGACAGCATGTACCCCTTCCAGTGACCAGCCCTACCCTGCTCCACTGCCTCTCGGACACAGAGCACAGCACTAAATGTGCTGCGGCCTGGAACAGAGCAATGCTGGGCCCCCGAAAGGAGTCGGGGTGCAAATTTCACCAGCCGATTAAACAGCACCTTTGCCAGAACCTTCCTGTCTGCATTGAGAAGCGCTATGGGACGCCAATTCTCAATGCAAGACGGGTCCTTACCCTTTGACAAGATGATCAGAGCAGACCTCCTCATTGACTTCGGCAGAGTGCCCGAGGAAAGACACTCATTGAATACCTCAGTCAAGAGGGAAACCAAAACGTCCTTAAAGGTCTTATAGAATTCAGATGTTAAGCCATCTGGACCAGGCGATTTTTTTGGGGCAAGCCCTTCAATCGCCAACTGAACTTCCTCTTCCCTGATCATTTCTGTCAAAACGTCAAGAGAGGGGTCTACCCCTGGTTCGGGGACAGCTTCTGCCAGGAAAGCCGACATCTCATCCCAATCAAGATCCCTCTTCCCCAAGAGGTGCAAGTAGAAGGATCTGACAACCTCCAGGATCCCTGATCTGGATCGCCTCAGGGACCCCGTAGTGTCGACCAGTCCTGTAACCACTTTACTATTCACTGACATCTTGCAGTTTCTGTAAGGGTCGGGCGAGCGGTACTTCCCGTAATCCCTCTCAAAAACCAAAGATGCGTGTCTATCGTACTGACACCTCATAAGCAAAGATTTCACTCTGGAGATCTCCTCGCGGCTACCTCCAGTTGAGACAAGATGCTCGAGTTTCCTCCTCAGACCCTGATACAGGCGGTACCTGCTCAGACTCCTGAGGCTCGAGAGCTGGCGGAAGAATCTCGCCACCCTTTCCTTGAACATCTCCCACCACTCTGACCTACTACTACAAAGATCCAGTAAGGGTACCTGGCTCTGAAGGACATCCTCAAAGGACTGTCTTATCTCCGCTTCTTCCAAGAGAGACGAATTGAGCCTCCAAAAGCCTCTTCCCATCCGGAGGGTCTCTGTAACATTCAGAGAAAACAAAATTAAACAGTGGTCGGAGAACTCCACCTCAACAACAGACACTGCTGAAGAGACAGCTTCCTCCTTTAAATAAAACCTATCTATTCTGGACCTACAGTTACCTCTATGATAGGTGAACCCCTCGTGGCCTGGGGTGTGCCGAATGTGGACATCCACCAGGCGAGCCTCACTAGCTATACTATTAAGGGCGACGCTATCGTAAGTCAGCTTGTCTCTGGAACCTCCTCTATCTCGGGGCCTCATGACAGCATTGAAGTCCCCTCCAAAGACAACCTGCCGACTTGTAAAAAGGTAGGGCTTGATCCTCATAAAGAGACACTTCCGGTCCCACTTAGATTGGGGACCATAGATGTTAATGAGCCGGAGCTCTTGTCCCTTCATGAGGACATCTAAGATCAGGCACCTCCCCATTTCTAACTCAATAACCCGTCGGCATTCCACCGGTGCGGTAAAAAGGACCGCCACTCCGCTATACGGCTCGGCCGCAAGAGACCAATAGGAGGGCCCGAGTCTCCACTCCCTCTTAGCTTTAAACACATCTGCCATGTTTGGCAGCCTGGTCTCTTGCAAAAAGAAAATGTCAGCTTCAACCCGGCTGAGAAAATCAAAGGCCGCAAATCTAGCTGTATTTGACTTTATGCTGGCGACATTAATGGACGCCAGCATCAACGGAGTGGGTTCTGCCATCATTGGTGATTGAGTTAGATGGCTTTCTTTTTCCCACTCCCCTTATCCTCTGCCTCAGAGGAGGAATCCTTCCCCCTCTTTAATGACATGGAGGTATCCATTTCCACGCGTTTTTTATTTTTTTCGTCCTCGTCTCCGGACTCTGGGCCAGTCCCTCCCTCCAAAGATCTTATGTTCCCAGAAGGAGGAGACTCGGCGCCCCCTGTGAGCCCCGCCGAAGCCAGAACCTCACCCTCAGCTTCCCCCTCAGAGGAAGAGATGTTTTCAAGGGCTTGGAACCGGTTAGAAAGACCAACCAGAGGGGAGTCGGTTTTTCCTTCCTTAGGTACCTTGGTCAGAGTGAGAGAAGATTTTTTTTTTTCTCCCTTCTTTCTCTTCTTTTTGGTGCCGAGCTTACGCTTGTCCTCTAGCCACTGCCTATTATCCTCATCCATACTTTCATAATGGGAGGACTCTGAGGCAGTGGCATTCTCCTCCCTGTGGATCCTCCTGACCTCCTCATCCAACTCATCATCCCTTGGGGCCTCAGCAGCAAGACTGGCATCCAGGACAGGGGCCCCCAGTAGCCCGAGGCTCGCCCAGCTCCCTATCCTGTCTGCGCTTGTCTAGACGCCTTAGCTGGGCAGGCGTCTTTTTATTGCTTTTCTTCCTTGGCCCCTCAGCTCCCTCACCCTTGTTAGTCCCTTCCCCAGCAGAATCAGCCTCACGGCTTTCTCCCACCGGGGTCACGACTGCGTTAGCGAAGGAGCGAGGACAACGGCTGAATGGGTGACCTAACTCACCACACAGGTGGCACCTAATCTCCACACAAGATGCAGCAAGATGGCCGACATCCCCACACAATGCACACTTCTGCACAGTGCAGTTTGCGCTGAAGTGTGTGGGGTCGCCGCACCTGTGAAAGAGCTTCGGTTGCCCCTGGTAGAAGACCAGGATACGATCCCTACCCAGGAAGGCAGATGATGGTATGTGGGCAACCGTACCACCTGAACGCTTAAGTTTTACCATAAACGTCCAGGCCCCTGACCAGATACCAAACTCGTCACGGTTTTTCTTTGGCATCTCCACTACCTCTCCATACCGGCCAAGCCACGTCATGATGTCATAACAAGAAAGCGACTCGTTACACGTCATCACGGTCACTTTCTTGACTTGATTTTGACGAGACACCGCCTGAACGGCAAAGTCTCGCCAGCCGGGCTCATTTTTTGCCAACTCGTAGTTCGACCAGAAAAGTTCAAGCCCCTCCGGCCGAACAAAGCTGACATCAAACTCAGGTGTGGAATAGGGATGTATCAAGGCGTAGATGTCAATCGCCTTGAAGCCCATCCTCAGCAGGAGCTCCACAACCTTCGACCTTGGAGGACATGCATCACTGCCCCTCCACCGAAGACGGACCACATTCCTACGCACACTACCCGGCCCGGCTGTTGGGAGGGACCACACTGTATCCCCCCCTCTTTGCTCTCGGAAGGCCCCGAGGCCATGCCTCTCTATCCAGAAGGATAGATCAACCTCTCGACCCTCTACCATTAGTGATCTCTCTCCCCTCTTTAGAGCCTCCAGGAGACGCCGTTGCAACATGCCGTCCCCAGAGCCCAGAGACGAGGAGGACGCCCTATTTCCCCCGGAGGTGACAGCGGCATAACTCCTGACAGGTGCTGCCACCACCGGGGGGGCAACCGGACCAGTGACCACATCTACACCAACAGCATCACCATTACCCACCTCCATAACCTCCTCACCCTCTACCAAACCAGCAACCACACCACTAGACAAAGACTTTTCCTCATCCATACCCACCACCACATTCACTCCTGCTGGACCAGTGACAACAGGGGGTGACATTTTGGCCTCTGCATCATCAGGCACAAGGGGCTGAGTCTCCTCCACAGAACTGGAGGTAACCTCACCCCTGGTTTTATGTGTGCCCTCCGCATCATCAGTTGATATTTTCCGCTGCTTCATGGTTGCTACCAGGCGCCGTTGATCTTTAGCTCCTGTGAGGCACCGCTGATCCTTAGCATCAGGATCTTGTTGACCAGCGGCGCCAACACAGAACAGGACTTTGGTGGGAGGACCGGAACGCCCCGCCCCGGTAACCCCCTCACACTGCCGCCGCTTCTCAACTAAGTGATCAGCGGCAACAGCATTCAGGGGCACCGAGGCTACCGGAGCTGCCCCTGACACCGGGCTGCTCCCCCCTCCCACTGGGGAGCGCACCACAGTATCGTGGCCTGATTTTTCGCCCGCCGCCGGGCCGCCCTCACTGTCCAGCCTCTCGGCTGATGCACCTGCTGCTACGTCCCAGCTACTACAAGCAGAGACTGAGCTCAGCGCCTCACTATCGTGCTTTGTAGTCTCCCCGCGCCTTTGCACCGGATCCACAGCAGAACCCGGGCTGGGCTGGGCAACGGGGCTTATACAGCGAGCTGACCCTGCAGCCGACTCAGGGGGTACAGGGAGGGGGGCATACACATAGCTTACCGCTTCCTGGAGCTTAGGTTTGATCTTCTTCACCTTTTTTTTCTTGCCCCCAGGTGCCTCCTCTGGCAAATCATCACCAAGATGGAAGTTCTGAAGGCACACTGGGGACTCCAGGAGCTTGATCTCTGCCATTAGTGCCCCTCCCTGGCCGATGTCACTGTCCTCCCCAGAGCCAGCAGAACTGCGACGAGATGTCATTGTCGCCTGTCCAGCAGGGAGCTCGCTGCACGTGGCCTGTGAGTGACTAAGCAGGCTGCCAGGTGGGGCTTTCTGCTGGTCATCCTCCTCCTTCTCATCATCATCATCATCATCATCCACCTGGCTCCCAGGCTGCAGCCCTATCTGCCTTTGCTCTCTGTTATCAGCCATTTCTCTGAATCGATCTTCATTTTGCAATTTTTCTTTAAATGGTCCACTTTTTTCTTGGATAAACGCTTTTCTCACCTCCAGGTCATTAATTTCCAGCTTCAGCCTCTTTACCTCAGCCTGGAATTGCGTCTTCCTGGGTCTGGAGGCGCCTGCAGCTTTTGCGCTTGTGCAGCGCAGCTCCTCCCGGAGCCTTCTCAATCTCTTGCTTGCATCTTCATACTCACGGAGGTGGCTCATGACCCGGGAGGCATAGGTGGACACAGACTCCCGGGGTCTCTGCAGCGCCCAACCCTCCTCAGTGAGGTGGCACTCAGCTTTCCTCCGAAAGGGCCGTCATCCTGCACGCTAGCAGGCTTCTCCTCCATGGAAGCCTTGAGGCTTCTCTCGGTCTCTGCAGACCTGGGGGGAGTAGGAGCCACATTGCTGCGACTCCTGGTGGAGCGTCTCACCCCCGAATCTTCTGATGTGCAGGCTGGTTGCTGGTTCCTTCTGCCCCCCGCCAGCCTGGTCCGGGAAGCAGAAGCCTGGGACTTGGCTCCTTCACTCATCCCAGGAAACCCACTCACTCCCTGGGTAAGAGAGAGAGCAGGTCCCCGGGTGGAGAGGTGGTGGTTCTCAGGAGCTCAGGAGCACACAGCAGGTTCAGCAGCGACCGCACCCACAATCAGCACAGTGAGCAGCAGCTGAGCAGAGCTGCACTCACTATTCTGCTGGTGCAGTCACTGTGTACATACATTACATTACTGATCCTGAGTTACATCCTGTATTATACTCCAGAGCTGCGCTCACTATTCTGCTGGTGCAGTCACTGTGCATACATTACTGATCCTGAGTTACATCCTGTATTATACCCCAGAGCTGCACTCACTATTCTGCTGGTGCAGTCACTGTGTACATACATTACATTACTGATCCTGAGTTACATCCTGTATTATACCCCAGAGCTGCACTCACTATTCTGCTGGTGCAGTCACTGTGTACATACATTACATTACTGATCCTGAGTTACACCGTGCAATATACCCCAGAGCTGCACTCACTATTCTGCTGGTGCAGTCACTGTGTACATACATTACATTACTGATCCTGAGTTACATCCTGTATTATACTCCAGAGCTGCACTCACTATTCTGCTGGTGCAGTCACTGTGTACATACATTACATTACTGATCCTGAGTTACATCCTGTATTATACTCCAGAGCTGTGCTCACTATTCTGCTGGTGCAGTCACTGTGCATACATTACTGATCCTGAGTTACATCCTGTATTATACCCCAGAGCTGCACTCACTATTCTGCTGGTGCAGTCACTGTGTACGTACATTACATTACTGATCCTGAGTTACATCCTGTATTATACCCCAGAGCTGCACTCACTATTCTGCTGGTGCAGTCACTGTGTACATACATTACATTACTGATCCTGAGTTACATCCTGTATTATACCCCAGAGCTGCACTCACTATTCTGCTGGTGCAGTCACTGTGTACATACATTACATTACTGATCCTGAGTTACATCGTGTATTATACCCCAGAGCTGCACTCACTATTCTGCTGGTGCAGTCACTGTGTACATACATTACATTACTGATCCTGAGTTACATCCTGTATTATACCCCAGAGCTGCACTCACTATTCTGCTGGTGCAGTCACTGTGTACATGCTGTACATTACAAGTGATGCAAGGCTGCAGTGCTAACCACTGAGCCACAGTGATCCCCAGTTTATATCAGCTGTACATCTTTATTTATATACAGGAGGTGCCCAGGTTATACCAGCTGTACATGTATCACTATATACAGGAGATGCCTATGTTATACCAGCTGTTTATATGCCCAGGTTATACTTGATACTGCCAAGTAGTGGGCAAAGATCGCCGATTCTCCATGCACCATGCTGATACTCCGACCCTAATATTTTAGTTCTTTATTTTTCTATTTCCACCTGAAAAGTTTTCAGTTTATTTTCGGTGGATTTGTTCAGATTCTGGGGCGACAGAAAGGTGGAAACATGGAAATGATTATTCTTGGTATGTTTTGGTTTTTTATATGAAAAAACCCTGGCAGTTTAATAAGGGTGTGAAGACTTTTTTTTTTTCCCAGTCCGTGCCCTGTATGTGTGGTGTGTACAGAAGACACTCGGTGTTGGTTCAGTTTCATGTCTGGCGATTCTGTATATTATTGGGGGTCCTTCCTAAAAGTGAATATGCTGGTCTAAAAGGGGAGACCCTGCAGTCGCCTCTCTTCACAGACACACAGGGAATCGTATTCGGTCAGCAAGAGAAACTTGTTACTGTGTCGGTGCAACTTTGTTACATTGTCAGTGCGGCTTTATTACACTGTGTCGGTGCGGCTTGTTCACCTGTTGGTGCGGCTTGTTCACCTGTTGGTGCGGCTTGTTACACTGTTCGTGCGGCTTGTTACAATCGAGCCTCGTCTATTCTGACGACCATTGTTCTTGCAGTCGATGAATTGAGACCCTAATAATTGTTGCAGATGAGGGTTTGCTCCAGTCCAGTAGTAAGGGGGCTGCCCTGAGCTCCCGGAGGACCCCACTAATATAAAGGGAAATGACTCAAATTTTCAATGGCAGCCACCCTAAATACTAAGCTGAACCGAGCTGTCACTGCCACGCTGCCTCCTGCAGCTCCTGGCACGCCGATGGCCACTGTCTGCTCGTTCATTATCGCTTCTGACAAGATACATAAAGTGCAGATTAATCTAATTCATGTAACGAGCTCCTCTTTCTTGTCAGATTGCCAGAGAAAATACAGTTGCCATAGCAACCAGTATAATATAGCACCCTCCATCCCTACGACTGCACCCCCTAATCGGTCACCTGCCCGCTCCATAGTGTGACTACAATGTAACTGATGCCGAGACGGAACTCGGAATGTTACTGTAAGTGGAAGTCTCCCAGATTGTGTTTGTTTTCTTCTTGTTTGTTTATTTGTTTGTTTTTCCTAGTTTCTTTGTTTTTTGTTTTGTGCTTATTTGGACATTTTTGTCCAATTTTTCATTTGCAACGCTTGAAAACGTTGCCAAATTATTTTTCTCAATTGTTCTCCGGTGAACCGCAAAATCTTTAGTCTTCAATAGTGCAAGACAAGTTATTTTTTAAGGAATTGTGCATTTTTATTTTTTTAATGTACTCTAAGAAAGTCAGAAAAAGACACACCCTTTCCCTCCCCCGCCAAAAAAAAATCTTATTTTTTGACAACCAAAACGTGGTATTTTGTAAAATTTGCCACAATTTCCGTCAGCAAAAAAGACAAGAAAAAATGCAAAATTGACTTTTTTAAAAAATGCAAATAAAGAAGACTGCAACATCTCTGCTTCCCGGAAGTGAATAGATATTCATTTGTTACATGGGCATATTACATTTTTTACCTTGGAAAGCAGAGTGGCAACCTTTATGGGAGGAGTTAGAGCCACAATATTGGGGAAAGCTGGGTGACTCCCTTGTTTCCGGTGACGTGCACGCGGCCCTCCCTTGTTTCCTGTGACGTGCACGTGGTCCTTCCGTGTTTCCTGTGTCGTGCATGCGGTCCTCCCTTGTTTCCGGTGTCGTGCACGCGGCCCTCCCTTGTTTCCTGTGACGTGCACGCGGTCCTCCCTTGTTTCCGGTGTCATGCACGCGGCCCTCCCTTGTTTCCTGTGACGTGCACGCGGTCCTCCCTTGTTTCCTGTGACGTGCACGCGGTCCTTCCATGTTTCCTGTGTCGTGCACGCGGTCCTCCCTTGTTTCCTGTGACGTGCACGCGGTCCTCCCTTGTTTCCTGTGTCGTGCACGCGGTCCTCCCTTGTTTCCGGTGTCGTGCACGCGGTCCTCCCTTGTTTCCGGTGTCGTGCACAAGGCCCTCCCTTGTTTCCTGTGACGTGCACGCGGTCCTCCCTTGTTTCCTGTGACGTGCACGCGGTCCTTCCATGTTTCCTGTGTCGTGCACGCTGTCCTCCCTTGTTTCCTGTGACGTGCACGCGGTCCTCCCTTGTTTCCTGTGTCGTGCACGCGGTCCTCCCTTGTTTCCGGTGACGTGCACGCTGTCCTCCCTTGTTTCCTGTGACGTGCACGCGGTCCTCCCTTGTTTCCTGTGACGTGCACGCGGTCCTTCCGTGTTTCCTGTGTCGTGCACGCGGTCCTCCCTTGTTTCCTGTGACGTGCACGCGGTCCTGCCTTGTTTCCGGTGTCATGCACGCGGCCCTCCCTTTTTTTCCTGTGACGTGCACGCGGTCCTCCCTTGTTTCCTGTGACGTGCACGCGGTCCTTCCGTGTTTCCTGTGTCGTGCACGCGGTCCTCCCTTGTTTCCTGTGACGTGCACGCGGTCCTCCCTTGTTTCCTGTGTCGTGCACGCGGTCCTCCCTTGTTTCCGGTGACGTGCACGCTGTCCTCCCTTGTTTCCTGTGACGTGCACGCGGCCCTCCCTTGTTTCCTGTGACGTGCACGCGGTCCTCCCTTGTTTCCTGTGACGTGCACGCGGTCCTTCCGTGTTTCCTGTGTCGTGTTCGCGGTCCTCCCTTGTTTCCTGTGTCGTGCACGCGGTCCTCCCTTGTTTCCTGTGACGTGCACGCGGTCCTTCCGTGTTTCCTGTGACGTGCATGCGGTCCTCCCTTGTTTCCTGTGTCGTGCACGCGGCCCTCCCGTGTTTCCTGTGACGTGCACGCGGTCCTCCCTTGTTTCCTGTGACGTGCACGCGGTCCTTCCGTGTTTCCTGTGTCGTGCACGCGGTCCTCTCTTGTTTCCTGTGTCGTGCACGCGGTCCTCCCTTGTTTCCTGTGTCGTGCACGCGGTCCTCCCTTGTTTCCTGTGTCGTGCACGCGGTCCTCCCTTGTTTCCTGTGTCGTGCACGCGGTCCTCCCTTGTTTCCTGTGTCGTGCACGCGGTCCTCCCTTGTTTCCTGTGTCGTGCACGCGGTCCTCCCTTGTTTCCTGTGTCGTGCACGCGGTCCTCCCTTGTTTCCTGTGTTGTGCATGCGGCCCTCCATTGCGTACTATGGCCACCATAGTATAAGTTTGAGGATAGTCTGAATGTGCTATGGTCCGTGTCATCCGCTAGATAAAAACTCCTGTACTTCCAGGCTGGCTGCCCATTCATAGATGTTGCCAAACTACAACTCCCACCATGCTCTGACATGTCGCATCAGCTAAGGAGTCACCAGTTGGGCATTGCTGGGGAGTATTTTAGCCAGTTCAGATCTGTTTATTTTGGACCTCCATTGTTTGTCATGGGACTGCAACCCAGTCTGTCCTTCTCCTCGATACAGGCTGATGTGCGTGCCCTGCAGGCTCCCAGAATAACTTTTTTTTATGTATCTGCCGAATATTCGTGTGCCTCTATCATATGTTCATACGCAGATATCTGGAGTGGACAATTGTTCCCTGGGCTCTCTGGTTGCAGTTTAATATTAGCCACTAGAGGGAGCCATCGTACCCTGGCCAGCTGTGCTGATATCAGGTCCGACTCTTCTAATGTCATTGATCTGATCCCTTGCAGACTCTAAGGGCTGTCCCACACGTCCAGATAATTCCGGTACCGGAATAAATCGGTACCGGAGTTATCCGTGTCCGTGTGCCTGGGAACTCACGGAGGCCATACCTGCGGCACACGTGTGCCGCCCGTATGGCGAGTGGGTACCACACGGAGCGTGTGGTACCCACTCTGCATGGTGCTGAAGCTGCGATTCATATCATCCCTGCAGCAACGTTTGCTGCAGGGAAAATATGAAGAATAGTGTTTAAAATAAAGATCCATGTGTCCGCCGCCCCCCCACCCCCTGTGCGCCCCCCCCGCTGGTCAGAAAATACTCACCCGGATCCCCCGTCGGCAGTCGCTCCTTCCTGGTCTGGCCGCGGCTTACTGTATGCGGTCACGTGGGGCCGCTCATTTACACTCATGAATAGGCGGCTCCGCCCCTATTGGAGGTGGAGCCACATATTCATGAGTGTAATCGGCCGCATACAGTAGGAGGCGCGGCCAGACCAGGAAGGAGCGACAGCCGACGGGGGACCCGGATAAGTATTTTCTGACCAGCGGGGGGGGCGCACAGGGGGTGGGGGGGCGGCGGACACATGGATCTTTAGTTTAAACACTATCATTCATATTTTCTCTGTAGCAAACGGTGCTACAGGGAACATATGAATGGCGGCTTCAGCACCATGTGGGGGGGGGGACAGCGCTTACTGTAGCGCTGTCTCCGGCACGCCACACGGACCCCAGACGGAGAATGTCCGTGTGAGGTCCGTGTTTTACACGGACCCATTGACTCTATTGGGTCCGTGTAATCCGTGCGCTCCCACGAACACTGACATGTCTCCGTGTTTGGCACACGGAGACACGGTCCGCACACGGTCCGCACAAAATCAATGACATCTGAACAGATGCATTGATTTTTATGGGTCTACGTGTGTCAGTGTCTCCGGTACGGGAGGAAACTGTCACCTCACGTACCGGAGCCACTGACGTGTGAAACCGGCCTAAGACTTGTAGCTCCCCCAGGACTGGAGGGTTTTGAGGCCAGGGATGTAATTGGCATTCACTTCAACATGTGGAAGCAGCGACGTGTAATATTAAGGAATTGTGACCTGTTGTAATTGACATTTCTAAGTTACTTCTGTGACACTAATGACTTCTTTATAGCAGTGCCAAAAACCTGGGAGGCCAGTAAAAAACCGCCAAGAGGAATTTACCGCAAAGGGCTCATATAGGACCGAGGTTCCCAACCTGAGGTGGTTTAGCTTCTGCTGAACTACAACTCCCAGCATGCTCTTGGCTACAGCTGGAGAGCCTTAAGTTGGGAACAATATAGGGTATAAGGGCACATACACTGATGACACAGGATGGTGATATCACAGCTCACCTCCTCTTCCTTTTCAATGACCTTTACACACGCTCATTAGATGCTCTAACACAACGGGATTGGGATCTGCTCATTGCTGCTAATGTGCATGTGTATTTCCTGAAAAAATACGAACTTAGAGTCTAATAATGCCCCCTGTGGCTAGTGTAGAAATGTCTCGATTTTTCTTTTTAAGGCCATTGTTGATATTTTTTAAATAAAACTTTTCCTAAACTTTTAACACTAAAACCTGGTGCAAACAATTGGTCATTTTGTGCCGATCGCTCCCCTTTTACTGTCAATCCGGTCTTCCCTGCTGTGCTTCTCCTGCTCATGCCACCACCTGCAGGCCAATTCTAGGTACTGCACCCCACACAACTTGCTTCCATTTCCACGGTTTTTAACCAGAGCACTTTCCGATAATTTCCTATCTTAACATATCGGATCGCACCTGCTGCATTGAAGGCTGTGAATAGCTGTGAAGAACTCAACCTGCTCTCAATCATCGCTCCTTTTCAATCCGAGCGAAAAGATTTCACTGTCTATTAAGAGCGAGCGCTGCAGATGCGGCTGCGGTAATTCATCACTCCGGTCTCCACCTCCTATCATCTTAAGAAGCTGGAGGTGTGTAAGTGCTTTAACTAAACAGTGACAAGTAATTTGGATGCGGCGCCCTCCTTCCTTCTGCCGCGCCATCTGTTCGCTTAAGAGCACCATCTTTTTTTGACAAATGATTTTTGTCAGCTGCAAATTTTAAGTTTTCAAATCCAGACGCCCATTTCAGCTTTATCAAAAGTGGGGAGAAAATTGTCTTATTTTCTACACTGCATCAATCCAACCAAAAAAAAAAGAAAATGTAAGAAAAGAAAAAAATTCCGTGCAAGCGGGTGACGTTAGCAAGCGTAAAGTGGTGCAAATTGGAAATGTTTGCATTCTGCAATAAGTTGCATCTACCCGGCTGATTAATATTTTGGTGCTGAGACCATCGTGCTCCGGTGCAAAATGCAAAATATTTTTACCGTCGGTCTTTTCTCTTTTTTTTTCTTTCCACTCTCATTTATTCGCCCCTGTAGATACATTGCCGCGAGTGTAGCGCTGCAATTGTACAAGTCTGCAAAACTATAAAATGTCCCTGGGCACAATGGCATAAGGAGCGCCAGGTGTCATTGGTTTGCTTTGTTACACCGCCATCTAGTGGCTAAAATATATACTTCACTGCAGAAAATCAATTTTCTAATTTTTGTACGCTTTCTGCAGAAACTTAAAATTCTAAATATAGAAGAAAAACAAAGCATAAACGAATAGCTCTAATAGCAGGGATTTGGGCATAAATCGTGCTCTAGGTTTTCATGGAGTGTTATCTTGCCTATACTTAATTGGGTCGATTTTTTTTTTTTATTATTATTGCATTTTTCTTTTTTCGGTATTTTGCACTTTATTTTAGCATCAAACGTATTTTTCCATAAATCTATTTTTGTGTTTTGTTGTTTTTTTTTAATTGTGGGTGCATTTGAGGGTTTCTAGATAATTTTGCAAGTTTTTATAAAAAGTTGCCAAATTAGTAAATTTTAATCTGTGAGTTTATGTACACTAGAACATTTTCAGCAACATATAAACCTGTGAGTTTTTGCAATAAAAAGTTCCAAAAATGGTGAGAAACTGGGGGGGATCAATTTTTGCAAGTTTTTAGAGCACAATCTGCAAAGTTTTGCTAAATTTCACCAAAGTTACTATAAAAAGGATGTCCATAAAATCATTCCAGGGGGCACAAAAGTGTACATTTGCAATAAATTTGACAACTTTTGGAAAAGTCACAAAGATGAATCAGGTGAACTCATTGCAAAATTCATGAACTGTGTGCAAAATTTTACTGAAATTGTTGGCAAAATTGTCAGTAAGTACCATTCCGTTGTCCTCTGCCAATGGCCCAGGTGTTTATAGATTGGGGTGCCTGGAGCTGGGTGAAGGAAGTTGGTTGTACGATAACTTGACCACCGATCTTTGATTGGGGACTGATTTGGGGAGAATGGTTGCATATTATGTCCCTGATTCCCCTACCCAATCTGATGCTAAGGGTGATGCAACTGCGGATAATGATGGGGAATTGCATGCATCCCTTGAGTGATGTACCAAATAATGCTTTATCTCATACTGATGATATCGAGGATGAAAAGGTGCATGTTTTACCTGCTAACCATTTATTTCCTAAAAATGATGTGTCTACACGTGCAGGAGTGCTCAGCCACATCACTCTGTGGGGTAGGATGGCTGAGGAACCCCTAACAGGGGCAAGCGATGGCGCTCAGGGAAATGGGGAGATGCATGGGAACCGTGAGGAAGGTGATGCCGTGCAATTGACCAGTGCCACAGAGGAAGGTAACTGCCCCATATATAGCACTGCTCCTGAGATGTTGGGGGTGGATGGGGAGGTAGAACCCATAGCATCATAATGGGTCTGTGGAAATCCGCGGGGAGACAGCCTACGTAGCTGCTGTCACCCGTAGTCACAGTGCCCGGAACGCAGATAATGTTCTGCCTTCTGGACCCTCCTCAGTCACAGGGGTGACTGAACTGGAAATGAACACAGAGCAGGTCCCAGTGGGTCCCCATGGGGAAGGGACCCTGATGTCCCTTCTGGCTTCCTCCAGCCAGGAGTTCCAGGCTGCACTGCACTCAGATGCGAGCCTGGAGAATTTGAGACACCTCACCGAGGCGCCCACCTCCGTGACTGATAAGAAGAGGGTGTTCTGGGAACGAGGGAGGTTGTACTGGGAGACAGTACACGGAAAATCCCAAAAGGAGTGGTTGAGGGAAAGACAGCTGGGCATCCTGCACCAATTCAGGGGTGAGTTGTTGCGGATTGCCCATGAGATCCTGCTCGCTGGACACTTGGGGATCAGCAAAACTAAGGCCCGGCTGTCTCAACAATTCTATTGGTCCAAGATGGGGACAGATGTGACTAACTACTGCCGCTTATGTATCACCTGCCTAAGAGTGGGGAAGACGGGGCCTGCTCTTAAGGCTTCCTTGATCCCTTTGCCAGTGATAGAGGATAGTGATGAGCGAGTATACTCATTGCTCGGGTGATCTCCGAGTATTTGTAAGTGCTCGGAGATTTAGTTTTCCTTGCCTCAGCTGCATGATTTACAGCTGATGGACAGCTTGAAGACGTGGGGATTCCCTACCAACCAGGCAACCCCGACATGTATTCAGGCTGGCTAGCAGCAGTAAATCATGCAGCTGTGTCAACAAAAATTAAATGTCCGAGCAGTCACAAATACTCGGAGAGCACCCTAGCGTGCTCGGGAAAACCCGAAACAATGAGTACACTCGCTCATCACTAATAGAGGAGCCTTCCCAGAGGATCGCGGTGGACATGGTGGGCCCGCTGTCCGTCCCCAGCAGCTCTGGAAAGCAATACGTCCTCACTGTGGTAGACTACGCTACCTGGTACCCAGAGGCAGTGGCTCTGTCCTCAACTAGGGCAGATAAGGTGGCGGATGCATTGTTGGCTATCTTTTCACGCATAGGATTTCTCAGGGAGATGCTTACCAATCAGGGGGCCCAATTCATGTCTCGCCTAATGGAGGCTCTGTAAGAAAATGCAAGTGAAGCGTCTGGTATCGAGTGCGTGTCACCCACAGACCAATGGCTTGTGTGAGTGCTTCAATGGTACCTTCAAACAGATGCTCCGCATGCTGGTTGAGACCCAAGGACGCGCCTGGGAGCAGTACCTCCCACACCTGCTATTCGCTTACTGAGAGGTTCCGCAGGCCTGAACGGGGTTATCCCCCATCGAGCTCCTGTACGGCAGGTGAGTCTGGGGACTCCTTGGGTTGGTAAGGGAATCCTGGGAAGAGGAGCCGAACCCTTCTGAAGTGTCCATAGTGGAGTATGTCATGTGCTTCCGTGACAAAATGCAGACCTTGATGCAGTTGGTGCATGACAACATGACGCAGGCTCAGGCTGATCAGAAGCACTGCTACGACCAGAATGCCCGAGAGCGGACCTACCAGGTGGGTCAAAAGGTGAGGGTGCTGGTTCCCGTACTAAAGGATAAGCTTCAGGATGCCTGGGAAGGCCCGTATGTCATCAACCAACAGCTCAACCCAGTCACCTATGTGGTCACGCTTGACCATGCTCGGGGTAGGCGGAAGGCCTTTCACGTCAATATGATAAAGGCTCATCACGAACGTGAAGCCTACATCCTACCGGTCTGCAGCCTGCCCGAAGATGGGGAGGAAGACCCCCCTCCTGGACAAGCTGGCTCAAGCCAGGGCTGGTGGGTCCATTGAGGACGTGGAGATAAGTGCCTTGTTAACCGAACCCCAGCGTTTGCAGTTTCGGACCACTCTGGAACCCCTCCAGGCCGTGTTCTCCAACCGACCTGGAAGGACTGTGTTAGCTGTCCACGAGGTGGACACCAAGAATCGTTATGAACCAGGAGATCGATGAGATGTTAGAGCTGGGGGTGATTCAACGGTCAAAGAGCGCGTGGGCCTCACCTGTAGTTCTCGTGCCAAAAAAAGATCGGACCACCCCATTCTGTGTGGACTACAGGGGGCTCAACGTCATCACAGCCTCTGACGCGCACCCAATGCCGTGCATTGAGGAGCTGCTTGAGCGGTTAGCTGGCAAAAAATATCTGACCATAATGGATCTGAGTCGACATTACTGGCAGATTCCCCTGAGCCCCGAGGTGCAGGAGAAGTCTGCCTTTATCACACCCTTCAGACTGTACAAGTCCACGGTCATGCCCTTCGGCTTGAAGAATGCCCCTGCCACTTTCCAGCGGATGGTCAATCTCCTGCTTCAGGGACTAGAGAAGTATGCAGTGGCATACCTGGATGACATTGCCATATTCAGTTCCTCGTGGGATGAACACCTGCAGCATCTCCAGGAGGTTCTCAGGCGAATAAGCCAAGCCGGTCTGACCATCAAGCCGGAAAAAGGGCCAGATGGGCATGAGAGCGGTTTACTACCTGGGGCACCGGGCAGGTGGGAAGTGCATAAAGCCAGAGCCTGGGAAAGTGGACGCGATTGTGTCCTGGCCCACCCCCAGGACCAAGAAACAGATGATGTCCTTCCTGGGCACTGCAGGGTACTATAGGAGCTTTGTACAGAACTATAGTAGCCTGGCAAAACCCTTGTCGGACCTCCCCAGGAAGAAGCTACCCCAAATAGTCGACTGGACCAACAGCTGTGAGGGGGCCTTCCAGGCATTGAAAACAGCCCTGTGCAATGCTCCTGTGTTGACAGCAGTCGACCGTTCTTGGTGCAGACCGACACCAGCGAGTTTAAGCCTTGGTGCTGTGCTCAGCCAGGTCGACTCGGGGAACCAAGAGCATACCTTGTTGTACCTGAGCCGGAAGCTTCTGCCAAGGGAAGTGGCCTATTCCACCATCGAGAAGGAGTGTCTGGCCATAGTCTGGGCCCTGCAACATTTGCAGCCCTATCTGTACCGTCGCACCTTCACTGTGGTGACCGACCACAACCCCCTGAGCTGGCTGCACACAGTGCCTGGTACCAAAGGAAGGTTGCTATGCTGTAGCCTTGCCCTCCAGCAGTACAACTTAACTGTGAAACACAAAAAAGGCAGCGAGCATGGCAATGCAGATGGGCTGTTCTGCCGGGGCGAGCCTGCTGAAGTGTGCATGGAGGAGTACCGAGAGGTCCTGCCTCCGTAGCGCAGTCCAATAGGGGGAGGTGTCAGGAAATATGAGGCATTTGGTTCTCTATAATCAAGCACACCACTGATCTGTGCTACATCCATTAGGTCTGTGTAAGGTACACATGCTGCAGCTGTGGTTCCCTCCCCCCTCACAGCCCCTCATCTCACCGGACTAAATGGCTTTTCTTCACAGTCTGCCTGTGTAATTCTAAACCACTCATCCCCCTCCCTCAAGAATGTGTTGATCAGGAATTGGTCTTTATCCCATGCACATGGGACTTCTTTGTTCTTGAAAAGTTAAGTGTAATGGCAGTGATTAGTGATATAGGTGTGAAAGTTACATATTTGGACTGTGCAATGATACAGCTACACACCAGTGCATTTTCTAATTTCCCATACCAGCAGAATCCGAGAAATGGATTCCTACTTAAGAGTCGCACAGCTACTCCATGCGTAGACTCAAATGTAAGCTAATCTCGTGAAAAGACATGCAATATTTTTGTCGTCGCTCTACGAGGTCTCCAGCTCAAGATATGATGGTTAGGAGGTTTTCATGGGGTTCTAAGTCTTTCTGAGAAAAAAGGAGTGCATTTCATAACTCAGCCCACCCAGTGATGTCATGACCAGAGGGTATATCCCTGACCTGCTGAGTTATGAGTGGGTCTTTGCCCAGGGAGTTAGCTGAAAGGCTCTGCAAATCTGCTCTGATGCATTGTGAGTATTGCCCTTCCCCCCAACACATGGCCAGCCATGATATGAGATAACTGTGAGTGAGGTTTTATTTTCAACTTTAATCCCTTTTATTTTGTAATTCTGTACATACTATAATTGTCTCATCTTGTAATATCGTTTTTATACTTTTGTAAACACTGCCTAATCTTTTTGGAGTAAATGCAATATTATTTACTACTGTCGTTTAACTTGCTCTAAATGTACCCCAAGTCCTCCGATCTAAGCCATTGCTACTGATTGGGTTGGCTCCTGACCCGCTATTAATCATAGTAATAGGAGATGGTGGCAGCGGAGCTTACTGAGCTTGATGGGTGAAGCTGGCAGTGACGGAAAGGGGTTTGTAAGTGTATTGCCTGGCTGCGGCTGGGAACAGTTTTATCACCCTCAAGGCAGCATACCCAATAGCCAGTACATGACTGGGCAGCCTTTCTGGTGAGTAATTATCCTAGGTGCAGTTCCCTGACTGACCTGAGGGTAAGGAGGGTGTCAGGAAATATGACGTATTTGACTCTATATTATCCCACACTGAGTTCTGCTACATCCATTAGGTCTGTGTAAGACACACGCTCAATCCCCCCACAGCTCCTCCTACTTCTCCCTGCCTAGATAGCTCTCCTTCTCTCTGTTTGTGTAATTCTAAACCACTCATCCCCCTCCGTCAAGAATGTGTTGGCTAGCAGAAACCAGTTCTTTGTTTGCAGGTATGTGCTTCCATTTGTGTATGAGTTATTCAAGATGGAAAAACTCGACTCCAAGTAGTGGTATAGGTGTGAAAGTTACATATTTGGTATGTGCAACAATAGAGCAGCACACTAGTGCGTTTCCTAATTTCCCGTACCAGCAGAATCCAAGTAGTAGATTAATGCTTAACCAAGACACATAGGCAAATCATGTTTAGACTTAAATGTCCACTTCATGCTGAGAAACATAATTTTGTCAGCCTTCTACGGGCTTCTCCCCAGGAGTTAAGGCTAATAGCCAGATTTCATAACTTTCAATAAAGTGGAGTATCCAGCCCCTCAGTAATGTCACGAGCAGAGGGTATAAGAGATTCAGCCTCTTTGTAGGAGTGTCTTTGCCCAAGAAGTTGGCTAACAGAAACTCTGAAATCTGCTCTGATGCATTGGTATGTGTCGCCCTTCACCCAGCCGCATGGCCAGCCATGATATGAGAGAACTGTAAGTTTTTTTTTCAACTTTAATCCCTTTTATTTTGTAATCGTTCTGTACATACTTTAATTGTCTCATCTTGTAATATCGTTTTTTATACCTTTTGTAAACACTGCCTATTTCTTTTTGGAGTAAAAGTCATAATATTTACTAGCTTTGTTTTCCTTGATCTAAAACATACCTCCAACACCCTCTGAAGTAAATTACACTACTGATTGGGTTGGCTCCTGACCTGCTATTAATCATAGGAATAGGTGCTGGTGGCAGCAGAGCGTACTGAGCTTGTTGGGTATAGCTTGCAGTGACGGAAAGGGGTTTATATGAGTATTGCCTGGCTGCAGCGGGGAATAGGTATATCACCCTTACGGTAGCGTGCCCAATAGCCAGTACATGACCGGGCAGCTTTTCTCGCGACTAATTATCCTAGGTGCAGTTCTCTGACTGATCTGAGGTTAAGGGGGCGCCAGAGAGCTGCAAGTTCCAAACCGTAACTGGGAAGTAGAATATAAATAAATCCCTGAAGAAAGAACTGGGCCAACCAAACACCCCCGGTTCATGACACACGTCTCTTGTCCTGTGTATATACTGCACAGTACCACTCCTCCTGTCCTGCATATATACACTGCACAGCACCATGTCTCCTGTCCTGTATATATACGCTGCACAGTACCACTTCTCGGGTATATACAGTGGGGCAAAAAAGTATTTAGTCAGTCAGCAATAGTGCAAGTTCCACCACTTAAAAAGATGAGAGGCGTCTGTAATTTACATCATAGGTAGACCTCAACTATGGGAGACAAACTGAGAAAAAAAAATCCAGAAATTCACATTGTCTGTTTTTTTATCATTTTATTTGCATTTTATGGTGGAAAATAAGTATTTGGTCAGAAACAAAATTTCATCTCAATACTTTGTAATATATCCTTTGTTGGCAATGACAGAGGTGAAACGTTTTCTGTAAGTCTTCACAAGGTTGCCACACACTGTTGTTGGTATTTTGGCCCATTCCTCCATGCAGATCTCCACTAGAGCAGTGATGTTTTTGGCTTTTCGCTTGGCAACACGGACTTTCAACTCCCTCCAAAGGTTTTCTATAGGGTTGAGATCTGGAGACTGGCTAGGCCACTCCAGGACCTTGAAATGCTTCTTACGAAGCCACTCCTTCGTTGCCCTGGCGGTGTGCTTTGGATCATTGTCATGTTGAAAGACCCAGCCACGTTTCAACTTCAATGCCCTTGCTGATGGAAGGAGGTTTGCACTCAAAATCTCACGATACATGGCCCCATTCATTCTTTCATGTACCCGGATCAGTCGTCCTGGCCCCTTTGCAGAGAAACAGCCCCAAAGCATGATGTTTCCACCACCATGCTTTACAGTAGGTATGGTGTTTGATGGATGCAACTCAGTATTCTTTTTCCTCCAAACACGACAAGTTGTGTTTCTACCAAACAGTTCCAGTTTGGTTTCATCAGACCATAGGACATTCTCCCAAAACTCCTCTGGATCATCCAAATGCTCTCTAGCAAACTTCAGACGGGCCCGGACATGTACTGGCTTAAGCAGTGAGACACGTCTGGCACTGCAGGATCTGAGTCCATGGTGGCGTAGTGTGTTACTTATGGTAGGCCTTGTTACATTGGTCCCAGCTCTCTGCAGTTCATTCACTAGGTCCCCCCGCGTGGTTCTGGGATTTTTGCTCACCGTTCTTGTGATCATTCTGACCCCACGGGGTGGGATTTTGCGTGGAGCCCCAGATCGAGGGAGATTATCAGTGGTCTTGTATGTCTTCCATTTTCTAATTATTGCTCCCACTGTTGATTTCTTCACTCCAAGCTGGTTGGCTATTGCAGATTCAGTCTTCCCAGCCTGGTGCAGGGCTACAATTTTGTTTCTGGTGTCCTTTGACAGCTCTTTGGTCTTCACCATAGTGGAGTTTGGAGTCAGACTGTTTGAGGGTGTGCACAGGTGTCTTTTTATACTGATAACAAGTTTAAACAGGTGCCATTACTACAGGTAATGAGTGGAGGAAAGAGGAGACTCTTAAAGAAGAAGTTACAGGTCTGTGAGAGCCAGAAATCTTGATTGTTTGTTTCTGACCAAATACTTATTTTCCACCATAAAATGCAAATAAAATGATAAAAAAACAGACAATGTGAATTTCTGGATTTTTTTTTCTCAGTTTGTCTCCCATAGTTGAGGTCTACCTATGATGTAAATTACAGACGCCTCTCATCTTTTTAAGTGGTGGAACTTGCACTATTGCTGACTGACTAAATACTTTTTTGCCCCACTGTATGCACTGCACAGTACCACTCCTCCTGTCTTGTATATATACACTACACAGTACCACTTTTCCTGTCATGTGTATATATACACTGCACAGAACCATTCAAATCAATTCAAAAAAGCTTTATTGGCAGGACCAAATAAACATTAGTTTTGCCAAAGCACGTGTACAGTAGGGAATAGGAGTACAGACTGTGGGGATAATAGGTGGGGACTAGTGATGAGCGAGTGTACTCGTTGCTTGGGTTTTCCCCAGCACGCTCGGGTGATCTCCGAGTATGTTATTGCTCGGAGATATATGATTTACGGCTGCCAGACAGGCTAAATACATGTGAGGATTGCCTGTTTGTTAGAAAATTCCCACATGTACTCAGGCTGTCCAGCAGTCGTAAATCATGCTGCTGAGGCGATGAAAACTATATCTCCGAGCAATAACAAATACTCGGAGATCACCCGAGCATGCTCGGGAAAACCCGAGCAACGAGTACACTCATCACTAGTGGGGACTGTGGGAACGATGTATGCGGTACAGGGTGGGGGCTAAGGAAGTCCATGGCATATCATGGTTGTCTTTCTCGCAGTGTATGGCACGTGCTCACATACTGCGCTCTCTACTGTGCTCTTTTTCCCCCAGCAGGATATATTTTCTCTTCCTCCTTCATGGAGCTGAAATCCGGGAAGAGATCGGAGAGTCTCCTGAAGTGAGTGTCCCTCACTGCTGAGCATTTGTGGCAGTATAGCAGGAAGTGGGTCTCATCCTCCAGGTCACAGTGTAGGCACAGTCTGTCTTCCCTGGGCTTGTGGCTCTGTCTGTGTCGGCTGACCTCGATGGCCAGATTGTGGGCACTGAGTCTATTCCGGCTCAGGATCTAGCCATCTCTGGGGTCCGAGAGTTTCTCCAGATATGGAGCCAGTCTGTAGTCTCTATGTAAGTGCTGCGCCCTAGAGTCCTGGTCGTTGCAGTACTGTCGCTCCGCCACTAAGGGGAGTGATGGTACGTCTGATTGCAATAAAAGAGTTCACCTTGCAGGTATCACAGACACACATTACACTTCACACTCCGGCCGCCAGGGGGAGCAAAAGGTCCCATCTACTAGGCCACTCCTCACACATGGGTAAAACTGGGGGTTGGATAGGAAGTCAGGAAGAAAGTAGCTGGGAAGAGCTCGAGAGAGGACCTGTCAGGGGTGAGATCCTGGCAGAGCCCTAGAAAAGGACAGATCGTTACGGAGCCGTGCCTGTGCCTTATAGCGGCAGACTCCTAAGAAAGGACACGAAGGGAAGCATATTGTGGAGAAGTGAGAAACGGGATCACAGCACAAAGGAGATAGAACCAGAAGGAGTCGTACCTCAAGATCAGCAACATCCTTCTGAAGCGCGTAGCCAGCGGCCGGAACGCAGAGGAAGTAAGAGACTCTATGCATTACTTTGAACTATGGCCGGGCAGTTAACTTTAGGTTGGCTGTCTCACCTTTACACCTAACGAAGACAACGGAGGCAATTGTGGGAGAGGGGCGTCTCTAGGGTCCCTATAAAATAACTCCAGGCCTACCCCGTCATACGGGTGCGTCCTATCCATATCATCTGGGGGGACGGAGAGAGAAAGAACAGAAACATACACGACAGTTGTGAGGACTATCCCGTGGTGCTCAGCAGGGAGGTACTACAACACACAGGCGCTGGTAGGAAGGACACTGATTTCCACCTGTAAAGGGAACTCTGGATGTGCCTTCGGACCGGCCGGTCTCAGCCAGCCCTGTTAGCAGTGCTCTGGATTGCGGATGCCGAAGCCTTCAGTAAAAAGGTAAAGAGACTGCAACCCTGTGTCCTCGTTATTTACTGTGGCCTACACCATCAATACACCTTTTATTGGGCGCCCCTTAGCAGGACCACGGACCGGGTCTGACCACCGTGACATCCTCAGAACCGAGAGAGACCCGGATTCGAGTACCCCGTCGTCCTGCGTCTGGGGGCTGCTCCATAGACTCTGGTAAATGGTTAGTTTCTGTGAGCTGCTGATTTCTTCCTCCAGACACTGACGTACCTCTCCTGCCCCTCCTCTACCATCTTCCTGATTGTGGCTTTTGTCAGGTTTGTTTTGATTGACGGTTTGGTCAGGTTGGGTTTGGGTGAGTTGTTTTGGGGTCCTGGTTTATGGGGACCACCTATATGTAGCATTGCTTTATGGTGATGGGAGCTTGGGTTGCTGTTGTGAATTTGCGTTTTGCTCCCTCTAGTGGTCATTACTGATTTTACTCTGGAGCTTCTGTCTTCTCCTATATGCTCACCTGGGCCGTTAGTTCAGGGGCGTTGCTATATAAGCTCTCTGGACCTTCAGTTCAATGCCTAGCATCGTTGAAATCAGAGCTAATCTGTTGTGCTCTTGTGTACTGATCCTGGTTCCTGCTTGTTAAAGCTAAGTCTCTTCCTTGCTTTTTGCTTTTGTTTTGTTTTGTATTTTTGTCCGCTTGTTCTTATCTGTATCCTGACCTTTGCTGGAAGCTCTAGGGGGCTGGTGTTCTCCCCCCGGACCGTTAGACGGTTCGGGGGTTCTTGAATCTCCAGCGTGGATTTTTATAGGGTTTTTGTTGACCAAATAAGTTATCTTGCTTTATTCTGCTATTAGTAAGCTGGCCTCTCTTTGCTGAACCTGGTTCATTTCTGTGTTTGTCATTTCCTCTTACCTCACCGTTATTATTTGTGGGGGGCTTGTATCTTGCTTTGGGGTCCCTTTCTCTGGAGGCAAGAGAGGTCTTTGTTTTCTTCTCCTAGGGGTAGTTAGATTCTCCGGCTGGCGCGAGTCATCTAGCGATCACCGTAGGCATGATCCCCGGCTACTTCTAGTGTTGGCGTTAGGAGTAGATATTTGGTCAACCCAGTTACCACTACCCTATGAGCTGGATTTTTGTATCTCGCAGACTTACACGTACCTCTGAGACCCTGTCCACTGGGGTCATAACAGTATGCCAGGCCAGTATTGAATGTTTGATGCATTGCAGAAGTGGGATTATAAGAAAGAAAATTTTGAGGTTTTTTTTTCCCTCTCTCATTTTTTTTTTTCTTTTCCCCTTTACCTCAGAGTGGCTTAAGCTTGCTGCAGACATGAATGTCCAGACCTTGATTACAAGTGTGGACCAGCTTGCTGCTCGTGTGCAGGGTATACAAGATTATGTTATCAGAAATCCTAGGTCTGAACCCAAGATACCGATTCCTGAACCGTTTTCAGGAGACCGATTTAAGTTTAGGAATTTCAGGAATAATTGTAAATTGTTTTTGTCCCTGAGACCCTGTTCGTCTGGAGACTCTGCTCAACAAGTAAAAATTGTTATTTCATTTTTACGGGGTGACCCTCAAGATTGGGCTTTTTCGTTGGCGCCAGGAGATCCGGCATTGGCTGATATTGATGCGTTTTTTCTGGCGCTCGGTTTACTTTATGAGGAACCCAATCTTGAGATTCAGGCAGAAAAAGCCTTGCTGGCTATGTCTCAGGGCCAGGACGAGGCTGAAGTGTATTGCCAAAAATTTCGGAAATGGTCCGTGCTGACACATTGGAACGAGTGTGCACTGGCTGCTAATTTTAGAAATGGCCTTTCTGAAGCCATTAAGAATGTTATGGTGGGTTTTCCTATTCCCACAGGTCTGAATGATACCATGGCCCTGGCTATTCAAATTGACCGGCGGTTGCGGGAGCGCAAAACCGCAAATTCCCTCATGGTGTTGTCTGAACGGACACCTGATTTGATGCAATGTGATAGAAAAACCGCAAATTCCCTCATGGTGTTGTCTGAACGGACACCTGATTTGATGCAATGTGATAGAATCCTGACTAGAAATGAGAGGAAAATTCATAGACGCCGGAATGGCTTGTGCTACTACTGTGGTGATTCTACACATGTTATCTCAGCATGCTCTAAACGTATAACTAAGGTTGTTAGTCCTGTCACCGTTGGTAATTTGCATCCTAAGTTTATTCTGTCTGTAACTTTGATTTGCTCACTGTCATCTTATCCTGTCATGGCGTTTGTTGATTCAGGTGCTGCCCTGAGTCTTATGGATCTCTCATTTGCTAAGCGCTGTGGTTTTATTCTTGAACCATTAGAAAATCCTATACCTCTTAGGGGAATTGATGCTACGCCATTAGCAGAAAATAAACCGCAGTATTGGACACAGGTTACCATGTGCATGACTCCTGAACACCGCGAGGTGATACGTTTTCTAGTTTTGCATAAAATGCATGATGTGGTTGTTTTGGGGCTGCCATGGTTACAGACCCATAATCCAGTCCTGGACTGGAAGGCTATGTCAGTGTCAAGTTGGGGCTGTCGTGGTATTCATGAGGATTCCCTGCCTGTGTCTATTGCTTCTTCTACGCCTTCGGAAGTTCCGGAGTATTTGTCTGATTATCAGGATGTCTTTAGCGAGTCCAGGTCCAGTGCATTGCCTCCTCATAGGGAATGTGACTGTGCAATAGATTTGATTCCAGGCAGTAAATTTCCTAAGGGAAAACTGTTTAATCTGTCGGTACCTGAACATACCGCTATGCGTTCATATATCAAGGAGTCTCTGGAGAAAGGACACATCCGTCCGTCTTCTTCCCCTCTTGGTGCGGGATTCTTTTTTGTGGCTAAAAAGGACGGATCTTTGAGGCCTTGTATTGACTATCGGCTTTTAAATAAGATCACTGTCAAATTTCAGTATCCTTTGCCGCTGTTGTCTGACTTGTTTGCCCGGATTAAAGGTGCCAAGTGGTTCACCAAGATAGACCTTCGTGGTGCGTACAACCTTGTGCGCATTAAGCAAGGTGATGAATGGAAAATCGCATTCAATACGCCCAAAGGTCATTTTGAGTACTTGGTGATGCCTTTTGGGCTCTCTAATGCCCCTTCAGTTTTTCAGTCCTTTATGCATGACATTTTTCGGAACTATCTGGATAAATTTTTGATCATTTATCTCGATGATATTCTGGTTTTTTCTGATAATTGGGACTCGCATGTGGAGCAGGTCAGGATGGTCTTTAAAATTTTGCGTGAAAATTCTTTGTTTGTCAAGGGCTCAAAGTGTCTTTTTGGTGTACAGAAGGTTCCCTTTTTGGGGTTCATTTTTTCCCCTTCTGCTGTGGAGATGGACCCAGTCAAGGTCCGAGCTATTCTTGATTGGACTCAGCCCTCGTCAGTTAAGAGTCTTCAGAAGTTCTTAGGTTTCGCTAACTTCTACCGTCGTTTTATCGCTAATTTTTCTAGCATTGTGAAACCTTTGACGGATATGACCAAGAAGGGCTCCGATGTGGCTAATTGGGCTCCTGCTGCCGTGGAGGCTTTCCAGGAGTTGAAACGTCGGTTTACTTCGGCGCCTGTTTTGTGCCAGCCTGATGTCTCGCTTCCCTTTCAGGTTGAGGTGGATGCTTTAGAGATTGGAGCAGGGGCCGTTTTGTCGCAGAGAGGCCCTGGTTGCTCTGTTATGAGACCTTGCGCCTTTTTCTCTAGGAAGTTTTCGCCTGCTGAGCGAAATTATGATGTGGGCAATCGGGAGTTGTTGGCCATGAAATGGGCATTTGAGGAGTGGCGTCATTGGCTCGAGGGTGCTAAGCATCGTGTGGTGGTCTTGACTGATCACAAAAATCTGATGTATCTCGAGTCTGCTAAACGCCTGAATCCTAGACAGGCCCGCTGGTCATTGTTTTTCTCCCGTTTTGACTTCGTTGTCTCGTATTTACCAGGTTCAAAGAATGTGAAGGCCGATGCTCTTTCCAGGAGCTTTGTGCCTGATGCTCCTGGAGTCGCTGAACCTGTTGGTATTCTTAAGGATGGAGTTATCTTGTCAGCTATTTCTCCAGATCTGCGACGTGTGTTGCAGAGATTTCAGGCTGATAGGCCTGATTCTTGTCCACCTGACCGACTGTTTGTGCCTGATAAGTGGACCAGCAGAGTCATTTCCGAGGTTCATTCCTCGGTGTTGGCAGGTCACCCAGGAATTTTTGGCACCAGAGATCTGGTGGCCAGATCCTTTTGGTGGCCTTCCTTGTCAAGGGATGTGCGGTCATTTGTACAGTCCTGTGGGACTTGTGCTCGAGCTAAGCCTTGCTGTTCTCGTGCCAGCGGGTTGCTCTTGCCCTTGCCTGTCCCTAAGAGACCTTGGACACATATCTCCATGGATTTCATTTCTGATCTTCCGGTGTCTCAAGGCATGTCTGTTATCTGGGTGATATGTGATCGCTTCTCCAAGATGGTCCATTTGGTTCCTTTGCCTAAGCTGCCTTCCTCTTCCGATCTGGTTCCTGTGTTTTTCCAGAACGTGGTTCGTTTGCACGGCATCCCTGAGAATATTGTGTCAGACAGAGGATCCCAGTTCGTTTCCAGATTCTGGCGATCCTTTTGTAGTAGGATGGGCATTGATTTGTCGTTTTCGTCTGCTTTCCATCCTCAGACTAATGGACAGACGGAGCGAACTAATCAGACTTTGGAGGCTTATTTGAGGTGTTTTGTCTCTGCTGATCAGGACGATTGGGTGACCTTCTTGCCGTTGGCTGAGTTTGCCCTTAATAATCGGGCTAGTTCCGCCACTTTGGTTTCGCCGTTTTTCTGCAACTCTGGTTTCCACCCTCGTTTTTCTTCGGGTCATGTGGAACCTTCTGACTGTCCTGGGGTGGATTCTGTGGTGGATAGGTTGCAGCGGATCTGGAATCTTGTGGTGGACAACTTGAAGTTGTCACAGGAGAGGGCTCAGCGCTTTGCCAACCGCCGCCACGGTGTGGGTCCCCGACTACGTGTTGGGGATTTGGTGTGGCTTTCTTCCCGCTTTGTTCCTATGAAGGTTTCCTCTCCCAAATTTAAACCTCGTTTTATTGGTCCTTACAAGACATTGGAAATCCTTAATCCTGTATCCTTTCGTCTGGATCTTCCTGTGTCGTTTGCTATCCACAACGTGTTTCATAGGTCCTTGTTGCGGCGGTACGTTGTGCCTGTAGTTCCTTCTGCTGAGCCTCCTGCTCCGGTGTTGGTTGAGGGCGAGTTGGAGTACGTGGTGGAGAAGATCTTGGATTCTCGTCTCTCCAGGCGGAGGCTTCAGTACCTGGTCAAGTGGAAGGGCTATGGTCAGGAAGATAATTCCTGGGTGGTCGCCTCTGATGTTCATGCGGCCGATTTAGTTCGTGCCTTTCACGCCGCTCATCCTGATCGCCCTGGTGGTCGTGGTGAGGGTTCGGTGACCCCTCACTAAGGGGGGGGTACTGTTGTGAATTTGCGTTTTGCTCCCTCTAGTGGTCATTAGTGATTTTACTCTGGAGCTTCTGTCTTCTCCTATATGCTCACCTGGGCCGTTAGTTCAGGGGCGTTGCTATATAAGCTCTCTGGACCTTCAGTTCAATGCCTGGCATCGTTGAAATCAGAGCTAATCTGTTGTGCTCTTGTGTACTGATCCTGGTTCCTGCTTGTTAAAGCTAAGTCTCTTCCTTGCTTTTTGCTTTTGTTTTGTTTTGTATTTTTGTCCGCTTGTTCTTATCTGTATCCTGACCTTTGCTGGAAGCTCTAGGGGGCTGGTGTTCTCCCCCCGGACCGTTAGACGGTTCGGGGGTTCTTGAATCTCCAGCGTGGATTTTTATAGGGTTTTTGTTGACCAAATAAGTTATCTTGCTTTATTCTGCTATTAGTAAGCTGGCCTCTCTTTGCTGAACCTGGTTCATTTCTGTGTTTGTCATTTCCTCTTACCTCACCGTTATTATTTGTGGGGGGCTTGTATCTTGCTTTGGGGTCCCTTTCTCTGGAGGCAAGAGAGGTCTTTGTTTTCTTCTCCTAGGGGTAGTTAGATTCTCCGGCTGGCGCGAGTCATCTAGCGATCACCGTAGGCATGATCCCCGGCTACTTCTAGTGTTGGCGTTAGGAGTAGATATTTGGTCAACCCAGTTACCACTACCCTATGAGCTGGATTTTTGTATCTCGCAGACTTACACGTACCTCTGAGACCCTGTCCACTGGGGTCATAACAGGTTGCTACTCTGTAGGTGAGCCTGGAAGGACAGCGCCCTCTTCAGGATTGCTAGATGCAGTGAGAATCTGCCCCAGCTCAGCCCGACAGGCACTGTTGGTGGTGCCCCGATGGACCTGGAGAAGGTGTTTACAGAATTCCAGGTGGAATATTTCTGTTGGACTGAAATCCCACTTTGACCAGTCTGGGTTTGTGTGAGGGCCCCAGACTTAACTGCAGTACAGGAGGGTTGTGGTTAATTTTTAGCCAGACTCTCACTAGTGGCTTCAGATGGTAGAGTTTCCTTCAGATGGCATAGAAGGTTTTGCAGACCTTGTCTTTCAGGGTCTCTATGGCTTGTTTGAAGCTCCTTGACTGGTGAATTTCCAGGCCCAGGTAGGCATGGTTGTCCGTTTCTGTAAGAGAGCAGTTGTTTAGCATGAATGGAAGGTGCTGGTTCGGTCTTGGCTTTCTCTTCTGGAACACCATGATGTTGGTTTTCTTTGCATTGATCGGTATGTGGAGCTGAATTTCTCCAAGATTTTCAGGTTTTCTTGGAGACCTTTCTCAGTTGGTGACAGCAGCAGTAGGTCATCTGCATACAGCAGGAATTTCACCTGGGCATCATGGAGTGTGAGACCTGGTGTCGTGGAAGATTCCAGATCGGTGGCCAACTCATTGATGTAGATATTTAAGAGTGTTGGGCTTTGGGTGCGACCCTGTCTGACTCCACGGCTCTGCTGAAAATAAGCCGTTCTTCTACTGTTCACACTCACGCTGCAGCTTGTCTTGGTATAGGAGCTTTTGATGACATAGGTCTTTTTTCCTATTACGCTCTCCAGCAGTTTCAGTAACAGGCCCAGGTGCCACACTGAGTCAAAAGCCTTTCTAAAATCCACAAAACAAGCATACATCTTACTGTGCTTTGTGTTGTGGACGTGGCTCTGAATGAGGCTGTGCAGGGTGCAGATGTGGTCGGTAGTGCGGTGGTTTGGCATGAACCCTGCTTGACTTTTGCTGAGAATGTTATGCTCGGTGAGGAAATTAAAGTTCCTTTTATTCAAGATGCTATTGAACAGTTTCCCCAGGTTGCTGCTGACACCTATTCCTCTGTAGTTGGCAGGTTCGTACCTGTCCCCACTCTTGTGAATGGGTGAGATGAGGCCTTGACTCTGGGAATGAGGGAAGTAGCCAGCACTCAGCTCAATATTGAACAGTTTAACCGTTGCTGCCTGTATTTCCTGTGGGCTGTATTTCAGCATTTCTGGTGAGATTCCATGCGGGTGACTGGCTTTTCTACACCTTATGAAGAGATTCCCTCTGTAACTTCCTGTAGTGTGATTGATGTATCCAATGGGTTTTGGAAATGTTTGACTTTTTCCTCCATAGCTTATAGTTTTTCCGTTATATTTTTCTGTTCCTGGTTTAGTTCTTCCTTCAGGATGTCTTTGTAGAGGTCTCTGAAGTACTGAAACCAGACATTGCCATTTTGGATATCGATGTTGTTTTTCTTAATTTTTGTGCCCATGTGGTTCCATAGTTCCCAGAAGGAGTTGTCTTGGAGGGCATCTTGGAGTTGGTTACGTTTAGTGGAGATGTAATTCTGCTTCTTCCTCTTGAGGATGGTTTTGTATTGCCTTTGTATGGTGTCGTAGGCATCCCTCAGACCCAGATGGTGGGAGTCTGTGTTTCTTGTTTCAGGCTGTTCTCAGGGTCTTCCGTATAGCTTTACATTTGCTGTCAAACCAACCATTGGTCTGTTTTTCTTTAGGCCTTTTTTAGTTGACTTTTTTAAGGTCGGACAGTTCGGCGATGGTGTAGAATATATCATTGAGGTCTTTTGTAGCTTGGCTCACTCCTTCTGGGTTAGGATTGTTCTCATAGTTGTAGAAATGGTGTAGCATCTCCTGTATTCTGAGCCTGTTGGGAGCCTCTTGGTATTTTATTGCTGATGTCATGGACCATTTATAGGATGGAGGCAGGTTAAACAGGCCGCTCTGCTGAGGCTTTTGTGCCGATGGTTTCTTAGTAGATTTTATGTACAGAAGAAGTTGGCTATGATCTGACAGGTGCGTTTGTGGGGTGACTATGAACCCACTGATATTTTCCATATCTGTAATGGCGTAGTCTACTACACTCCTTCCTACATGGGAGTCTAATGTATATCTTCCTAGGGAGTCTACCTTCGTACGGCCACTTCTAAATAGGTACAGGATCTTTTTGCCACTTTTGTTGACTGCACTGTCGTAGCTGTTTCTCTCCATGTGTACGGAGTCATGACTGTCAGTCTCTGCTCCAAGTATGTAGATGTTTCCATCCGTGGTCAGAAAGTATTTTTCTCTCACAGTTCTTGCATTGAGGTCTCCGATGAGAACTTTGCCCAGGGCCTTTAAAATGGGCAGCTTCTCCTTGTAAGATCTCAAAGCTCTCTGGATTGAAGTAGGGTGACTCTGGTGGTGGTATATAGATGGCACAGACATAGACATCAGAATGAAAGGTGACTATGGAGCTGCTGATTCTAAACCATATATGGCTGTCTCCTCTCTTCACTGGTTTGATGTACTGGTGGAGCTCTTCTTTATGCCAGATCAATATTCCCCCTGAGCAGTGGCCTTGTTTGATGTTCTTATTTTTCAGGGCAGGGACACAGATTTCCCTGTATCCGATGGGCACCAGGGTTTCATTTTCGGCCCTGATCCATGTTTCTAGGAGAATCTGAATGTCTGTTTTTCAGTCTTTGCATAAAATCTGGGTCATTTGTTTTACATCCAAACACCGAGGTATTCAGGCCTTGGATGTTCCAGCTGCTAATTTTAAGTGGTCATTTTTTTATATCACTTGTGTGTGTATACCTTGTAATGAGTGTGGCTGTGTAGGACACACCGGATCTCTGACTGGTTTAGTAATGATGTTGGTTCCATCCAGTCCCATTAGTTTCCTGCACAATGTGTTGAGCAGAGTCCTTATCTCCTCTATATGTCTGCTCTGTATATCTCTGCTCTGGATGCCTCTGGTTTGTATGTCTCTGTGAGGTCGGTGGTTTCCTCCATGGTGGTCTCCACCTCTGATGGTCTGATTTTGGGTGAGGGTGTTTAGTTTCCAGCTTCCATAGATATACTTGTGGCTTCCTGCCTTGTCATTCTTGAGTGTCTTTCCATGAGATTCTGCTTGGTGTTGGATTCAGGCCTAGGGTCCCTGTTTAGTACAATGTCCTTCAGCTCTTTGGGCAGAAGGCTGACCCCTAGTTTATTAAGGTGCTTGCTGTCATAGAGGTGATTGTGATTTATGGAGGGGTGTTGTGCCAGAATCACTCCTGGCACAGATTTCATTCTTGCGGTTAGGTCCGTGTTAATGTTCTGGATGGTGTGGTTGGATATATTCTTGGGAGCAGAGATGACAGAATGATTTTACTGTAAGGGAATTTTAGTTGTGCAGTCTTTGCTAGTTGGGAAAGTTGTCCTGAGATCTGCTGGCGGTGGTCTGGCAGATTGTTTGTGCTGGTGGTGGTCTGGCAGATTGTTTGTGCCGGTGTGTATAATGATATGGCTTGGGTTGGTAAACCGTAGATTATTGATGACCGCTGTCACCTGCTCAATAGTTGCACAACAGATTTTATTGACCATTTTTCCTGGGAATAACCGCCGTGTATTTAGGTATTTCCCATTTGAGTCCATTATGAGGACAGTATCAGGACTTAGTGACGATGTGGGTGGGGGATGTGGCTGCTCATGGGGGGTCTGTGCTGGAGATTACGTTGGTAGCAGGTTCTCTTCTCTCTACTATGGGTCTTATTTCTGTCTACCTTTCATTAGACTCAGGTTCCTCCATATTGGGGTTATTCGGCCTCTTAGCCTCCTGGCCAGTGGAGGTCATGACCTCTGTACTCCTTATTTCCATGGCCCCCTCTTGGCTCTGATGTCCAGGGGTCCTTGGTTTCAGCTTTTCTATCTCCTGCATCACCCTGGCATTTTTTTTGCTGCAGTTCACACATTGCTGCTCTTATTTCCTGCAGAGCCCACCTGTATTCACATTTCAGTTTGTTTATCTCATTAATTGCTGGGTCATTAGCATTTGTCACCAGTGTTTCTCAGATGTTCTTCCTTAACCCCTTAACGACCTTTGACGCATACGCTGCGTCATGAAAGTCGGTGCCAAAACGACCTATGACGCAGCGTATGCGTCATGGAATGATCGCGTCCCTGCAGATCGGGTGAAGGGGTTAACTCCTATTTTACCCGATCTGCAGGGAGAGGGGGAGTGGTGCTTCAGCCCAGGGGGGGTGGCTTCACCCCCCCCCGTGGCTACGATCGCTCTGATTGGCTGTTGAAAGTGAAACTGCCAATCAGAGCGATTTGTAATATTTCACCTAAAAAACTGGTGAAATATTACAATCCAGCCATGGCCGATGCTGCAATAACATCGGCCATGGCTGGAAATACTAAAGTGCCCCCCCCCCCACACCCACCGATCGCCCCCCCAGTGCTCCGTTAGTCCTCCGGTCCCCTCCGTCCGCCTGCCGGCTCCCCCGTCCTGCTGTCCGCTCCCTCCTTGCTCAGATCCCCCCCCCCCTGTGCTCCGATCACCCCCCCCTGTGCTCCGATCCACCCCCCCACCACCCCTTCATACTTACCGATCCTCCCGGTGTCCGGCCGTCTCCTCCCTGGGCGCCTCCATCTTGGAAAATGGCGGGCGCATGCTCAGTGCGCCCGCCGAATCTGCCAGTCGGCAGATTCCTTACAAGTACATTTTGATCGCTGTGGTAGGTTCTATCACAGCGATCAAAATAAAAAAAATAATAAATAACCCCCCCCCCTTTATCACCCCCATAGGGACAATAATAAAATAAAGAATTTTTTTTTTTTTTTTCCACTAGGGTTAGGGTTAGAACTAGGGGTAGGGTTAGGGGTAGGGTTAGGGTTACGGGTAGGGTTAGGGGTAGGGTTATGGCATGTGCACACAGAGCGGATCGGCCGCGGATCCGCAGCGGATCCGCAGCGGATCGGCAGCGGATCCGCAGCGGATCCGCAGCGGATCGGCCGCGGGTCCGCAGCGGATCGGCAGCGGATCGGCCGCGGATCCGCAGCGGATCGGCAGCGGATCGGCCGCGGATCCGCAGCGGATCGGCAGCGGATCCGCAGCGAATCCGCAGCGGATCGGCAGCGGATCCGCAGCGAATCCGCAGCGGATCGGCAGCGGATCCGCAGCGGATTGGCCACGGATCCGCAGCGGATAGGCAGCGGATTGGCCGCGGATCCGCAGCGGATTGGCAGCGGATCCGCAGCGGATTGGCAGCGGATCGGCAGCGGATTGGCCGCGGATCCGCAGCGGATTGGCAGCGGACCCGCAGCGGATTGGCCGCGGATCCGCAGCGGATTGGCAGCGGATTGGCCGCGGATCCGCAGCGGATTGGCAGCGGATCCGCAGCGGATTGGCAGCGGATCGGCAGCGGATTGGCCGCGGATCCGCAGCGGATTGGCAGCGGACCCGCAGCGGATTGGCCGCGGATCCGCAGCGGATCGGCAGCGGATTGGCCGCGGATCCGCAGCGGATTGGCCGCTGCGAATTCAAAGCAGTTTTCCATCAGGTTTACAGTACCATGTACACCTAAGGAAAACCAAATCCGCTGTGCCCATGGTGCGGAAAATTCCGTGCAGAAACGCTGCGTTGTATTTTCCGCAGCATGTCAATTCTTTGTGCGGATTCCGCAGCGTTTTACACCTGTTCCTCAATAGGAATCCGCAGGTGAAATCCGCACAAAAAAACACTGGAAATCTGCTGTAAATCCGCAGGTAAAACGCAGTGCCTTTTACCTGCAGATTTTTCAAAAATCGTGCGGAAAAATCTCACACGAATCCGCAACGTGGGCACATAGCCTTAGGGTTAGGGTTGGAATTAGAGTTAGGGTTGGAATTAGGGCTAGGGTTTGAAATAGGGTTAAGATTAGGCTTGTGGTTAGGGTTACGGATAGGGTTAGGGGTGTGTTGGGGTTACAGTTGTGGTTAGGGTTGGGATTAGGGTTACGGTTGGGATTAGGGTTAGGATTAGGGTTGGAATTAGGGTTACGGGTGTGTTGCGGTTAGGGTTGTGGTTAGGGGTGTGTTGGGGTTAGGGTTGTGATTAGGGTTATGGCTACAGTTGGGATTAGGATTAGGGGTGTGTTGGGGTTAGTGTTGAAGTTAGAATTGAGGGGTTTCCACTGTTTAGGCACATCAGGGGTCTCCAAACGCAACATGGCGCCACCATTGATTCCAGCCAATCTTGCGTTCAAAAAGTCAAATGGTGCTCCCGCCCTTCCAAGCCCCGACGTGCGCCCAAACAGTGGTTTACCCCCACATTTGGGGTACCAGCGTACTCAGGACAAACTGGGCAACAACTGTTGGGGTCCAATTTCTCCTGTTACCCTTGCAAAAATAAAAAATTACTTGCTAAAACATAATTTTTGAGGAAAGAACAATTATTTTTTATTTTCACGGCTCTGCGTTATAAACTTCTGTGAAGCACTTGGGGGTTGAAAGTGCTCACCACACATCTAGATAAGTTCCTTCGGGGGTCTAGTTTCCAAAATGGGGTCACTTGTGGGGTGTTTCTACTGTTTAGGCACATCAGGGGCTCTGCAAATGCAATGTGACGCCCGCAGACCATTCCATCAAAGTCTGCATTTCAAATGTCACTACTTCCCTTCCGAGCCCTGACGTGCGCCCAAACAGTGGTTTACCCCCACATATGGGGTATCAGCGTACTCACAACAAACTGGGCAACAAATATTGGGGTCCAAATTCTCCTGTTACCCTTGTGAAAATAAAAAATTGCTTGCTAAAACATCTTTTTTGAGGACAGAAAAATGATTTTTTATTTTCACGGCTCTGCGTTGTAAACTTCTGTGAAGCACTTGGGGGTTGAACGTGCTCACCACACATCTAGATAAGTTCCTTGGGGGGTCTAGTTTCCAAAATGGGGTCACTTGTGGAGGGTTTCTACTGTTTAGGCATATCAGGGGCTCTGCAAACGTAACATGATGCCCGCAGACCATTCCATCAAAGTCTGCATTCCAAAACGTCACTACTTCCCTTCCGAGCCCCGGCATGTGCCCAAACAGTGGTTTACCCCCACATATGGGGTATCAACGTACTCAGGAGAAACTGGACAACAACTTTTGGGGTCCAATTTCTCCTGTTACTCTTGCAAAAATAAAAAATTCTGGGCTAAAAAAATATTTTTGAGGAAAGGAAACACATTTATTATTTTCACGGCTCTGCATTATAAACTTCTGTGAAGCACTTGGGGGTTCAAAGTGCTCACCACACATCTAGATAAGTTCCCTTGGGGGTCTAGTTTCCAAAATGGAGTCACTTGTGGGGAGTTCCTACTGTTTAGGCACATCAGGGGCTCTGCAAACGCAACATGATGCCCGCAGAGCATTCCATCAAAGTCTGCATTTCAAAACGTCACTACTTCCCTTCCGAACCCCGACGTGTGCCAAAACAGTGGTTTACCCCCACATATGGGGTATCAGCGTACTCAGGAGAAACTGGACAACAACTTTTGGGGTCCAATTTCTCCTGTTACTCTTGCAAAAATAAAAAATTCTGGGCTAAAAAAATATTTTTGAGGAAAGGAAACACATTTTTTATTTTCACGGCTCTGCGTTATAAACTTCTGTGAAGCACTTGGGGGTTCAAAGTGCTCACCACACATCTAGATTAGTTCCTTGGGAGGTCTAGTTTCCAAAATGGGGTCACTTGTGCGGGAGCTCCAATGTTTAGGCACACAGGGGCTCTCCAAACGCGACATGGTGTCCGCTAATGATTGGAGCTAATTTTCCATTCAAAAAGCCAAATGGCGTGCCTTCCCTTCCGAGCCCTGCCGTGCGCCCAAACAGTGGTTTACCCCCACATATGGGGTATCATCGTACTCAGGACAAACTGGACAACAACATTTGGGATCCAATTTCTCCTATTACCCTTGGGAAAATAAAAAATTCTGGGCTAAAAATCATTTTTGAGGAAAGAAAAATTATTTTTTTATTTTCACGGCTCTGCGTTATAAACTTCTGTGAAGCACCTGGGGGTTATAAGTGCTCACTATGCATCTAGATAAGTTCCTTGGGGGGTCTAGTTTCCAAAATGGGGTCACTTGTGGAGGAGCTCCAATGTTTAGGCACACAGGGGCTTTCCAAACGCGACATGGTGTCCGCTAACGATGGAGATAATTTTTCATTCGAAAAGTCAAATGGCGCTCCTTCCCTTCCGAGCCTTACCATGTGCCCAAACAGTGGTTTACCCCCACATGTGAGGTATTGGTGTACTCAGGAGAAATTGCCCAACAAAATTTAGGATCCATTTTATCCTGTTGCCCATGTGAAAATGAAAAAATTGAGGCTAAAATAATTTTTTTGTGAAAAAAAAGTACTTTTTCATTTTTACGGATCAATTTGTGAAGCACCTGGGAGTTTAAAGTGCTCACTATGCTTCTAGATAAGTTCCTTGGGGGGTCTAGTTTCCAAAATGGGGTCACTTGTGGGGGAGCTCCAATGTTTAGGCACACGGGGACTCTCCAAACGTGACATGGTGTGGGCTAAAGATTGGAGCCAATTTTTCATTCAAAAAGTCAAATGGCGCTCCTTCCCTTCCGAGCCCTGCCGTGCGCCCAACCAGTGGTTTACCCCCACATATGAGGTATCAGCGTACTCAGGACAAATTGGACAACAACGTCCGTGGTCCAGTTTCTCCTTTTACCGCTGGGAAAATAAAAAAATTGTTGCTAAAAGATCATTTTTGTGACTAAAAAGTTAAATGTTCATTTTTTACTTCCATGTTGCTTCTGCTGCTGTGAAACACCTGAAGGGTTAATAAACTTCTTGAATGTGGTTTTGAGCACCTTGAGGGGTGCAGTTTTTAGAATGGTGTCACTTTTGGGTATTTTCAGCCATATAGAACCCTCAAAATGACTTCAAATGTGAGGTGGTCCCTAAAAAAAATGGTTTTGTAAATTTTGTTGTAAAAATGAGAAATCACTGGTCAAATTTTAACCCTTATAACTTCCTAGCAAAAAAAAATGTTGTTTCCAAAATTGTGCTGATGTAAAGTAGACATGTGGGAAATGTTATTTATTAACTATTTTGTGTCACATAACTCTCTGGTTTAACAGAATAAAAATTCAAAATGTGAAAATTGCAAAATTTTCAAAATTTTCGCCAAATTTCCATTTTTTTCACAAATAAACTCAGAAATTATCGACCTAAATTTACCACTATCATGAAGCCCAATATGTCACGAAAAAACAATCTTAGAATCGCTAGGATCCGTTGAAGCGTTCCTGAGTTATTACCTCATAAAGGGACACTGGTCAGAATTTCAAAAAACGGCAAGGTCATTAAGGCCAAAATAGGCTGGGTCATGAAGGGGTTAAATTGTGCAAAGTCTTTCCAAGGCTACTTTCATACTAGCGTCGTGCACGTATGGCGGCGCACCGACGCATACTGTGGAAGCGCCGCACAACGGGGGCAGCGGATGCTGTTTTTCTTTTTTTTTCCTTTAAATGTTTATTTTATTTTCCAAGATAACACATAACAACAACACAAACATAAAATATTCCAATACAAATTATAATTACAACACAAAAAAAAAAAAAAATTATATATATATATTATAACAACTGTTTTAGGACAAATGGTATTTACTCGCTGTCCAGGTTTGCCAAATCTTTGCTACCTTTTTTCTCCTAGTGCGAGACTGAGACAACATTAATTCATATTTACAATTCACATTCAGCTTTTCGGTCAGCTCTTTTAGGGTTGGAGGAAAGGTCTCCTTCCATTTTCTAGCCAACAATATTCGAGCTGCTATCAGTATATGTGATATCAACCCTCTAATTTGTTTAGGAAATATTTCCAAACCGATGTGTAAAATCACCATTGAGGGTGTAATTTGTGCCGTTACCCCTGAAATCTCCATAATCAGCTTCAACACACTGCCCCAAAAGGATAGAAGCCTCGGGCACGAGTACCAGATATGTCTCTGGTTGCCTACTAGTCCACATCCTCGCCAACATAAATGGGAGGATTGCGGATTAAATTTTGCAATTCTCTCTGGGCATAGATACCATCTCATTTGAGTCTTCTTTAATTGTTCCACGTGATTTATACAGGATGACACTCTCTTAATCTCCTTTATGCTATTTCCCCATAGTTCTAATTCTAATACCTCCCCTAACTCTAGCTCCCATTTTTCCATATAAGGCAATTTAATCTCTTCAACTGGGTTAATTAAAGCTCTATAAAACACTGATATTCCTTTTATAGTTGGACCTGATGTTACTATGAGTTTTCCCATCTTTCCCTCTCCCATAGTGCCAGAATATCTCGCTTTTACAATTTTATTTAAAAAACTCCTAATTTGTAAATACTTTCAACGCATCCGCTGCCCCATTGTGAGGTGCGGGGAGACGGGGGTGGAGTTCCGGCCGCGCATGCGCGGTCGGAAAAGACGGTCTCGGCGCACCGAAAAACGTTATATGCAACGTTTTTTGGTGGCGACGGACTGACGCAACACGACGCAACCGTCGCACGACGGTTGCAATGTGTGGCAATGCGTCGCACTGCGTCGCTTATGCAAGTCTATGGAGAAAAAACGCATCCTGCAAGCACTTTTGCAGGATGCGTTTTTTCTACAAAACGACACATAGCGACGTGCAGTGCACGACGCTAGTGTGAAAGTAGCCTAATTGAGATAGTTTCTGAGGGACTGGGGTGAGGGGTGTGAAGCACTGGGGGCAGTGGTGTCTCTGGAGGTCTCTGTAGTGCTGTGGACATCAGAGGTGGCTGTAGGAGTGCTGACAGAGGTGACTGTAAAGGTGCGGAGTTGGACATCAGAGGTGGCTGTAGGGGTGCTGACATCAGAGGTGGCTGGGGTTTGTTCTATGCGAGTTTGGACCTGGAGTTTATTATGAGGGAATCTGTCTTCAAATTGCTCCAGATTGTCCTCAGTCCCTTGTACCAGGACGGTGCCATAGTTATACAGAGTGGTGGTAAGTGAACTGCACTCATCATCTTCATGGTTTCTGACTCTGATCTGTCGGCCATTATTGATATCCGATTTGGTTGTATATTTATAATGTTTGCACAGGGCAATGTGCCAGGCCAGGAGACGTTCTGTGAAGAATAACACGTTGGTTTTTCTTTTATCTAACTCACTAGATGTAAAGTCAGCATAGAGGGTCTCTGGGTTGTCTCTAAAGGAACCGTCACATTAAGCGACGCTGCAGCGATATAGACAACGATGCCGATCGCTGCAGCGTCGCTGTGTGGTCGCTGGAGAGCTGTCACACAGACAGCTCTCCAGCAACCAACGATGCCGAAGTCCCCGGGAAACCAGGGTAAACATCGGGTTACTAAGCGCAGGGCCGCGCTTAGTAACCCGATGTTTACCCTGGTTACCAGTGTAAATGTAAAAAAAAAAAAACACTACATACTTACATTCCGGTGTCTGTCGGGTCCCCCGGCGTCCGCTTCCCTGCACTGTGTAAGCGCCGGCCCTAAGCACAGCGGTGACGTCACCGCTGTGCTTTGCTTTACGGCCGGCACTGACACATTCAGTGCAGGAAGCTCTGAGCAGCAGCGCGGACGCCGGGGGACGTGACAGACATCAGAGGGTGAGTATGTACTGTTTTTTTTTTTACTTTTACAATGGTAACCAGGGTAAATATCGGGTTACTAAGTTCGGCCCTGCGCTTAGTAACCCGATATTTACCCTGGTTACCATTGTAAAACATTGCTGGCATCGTTGCTTTTGCTGTCAAACACGACGATACACGCCAATCTGACAACCAAATAAAGTTCTGGCCTTCTAGCTCCGACCAGCGATATCACAGCAGGATCCAGATCGCTGCTGCGTGTCAAACACAAATATATCGCTATCCAGGACGCTGCAACGTCACGGATCGCTATCGTTATCGTTGTAAAGTCGCTTAGTGTGAAGGTACCTTAATTGTGGCAGTTTTTATGACTTTCCTTGCAAGAGTGCCCTTCTGACCCCCTGCTGGCTTGTGTCCCCAGCTCTCTGCTATCTGCATTTACTTTGTTCTGTTTTTGTTCCAGATTTAGATTTTCCATTTTTATAATTCTAATCCTTATTTCTGATAGTTGTAAGTTCTAGCAAGTCTACGAGTGTGATGAGGCTAAGGATGGTCCTACCTGAGGGTGCTGTCCTCTGGAAGCTGGGTGTCCACCAGGAGATTCATGTTTTGTCCTTTAAAACTTATTTTTCCTCCTTTTAAATAAAGATCTTTAGTCCGGCTCAGTCCAGCTCACTTCTGTAGTCCACAGGGATGAATTTCTCCAGATTGTGTCATAAAATTTCCTCATTACATATACACTGCACAGTACCACTCCTCCTGTATATATACACTGCACAGTACCACTCCTCCTGTCCTGTATATATACACTGCACAGTACCACTCCTCCTGTCCTGTATATATGCACTGCACAGTACCCTCCTCCTGTCCTGTATATATACACTGCACAGTACCGCTCCTCCTGTCCTGTATATATACACTACACAGTACCACTCCTCCTGTCCTGTATATATACACCGCACAGTACCACTCCTCCTGTCCTGTATATATACACTGCACAGTACCGCTCCTCCTGTCCTGTATATATACACTGCACAGTACCACTCCCCCTGTCCTGTATATATACACTGCACAGTACCACTCCTCCTGTCCTGTATATATACACTGCACAGTACCACTCCTCCTGTCCTGTGTATATATACACTGCACAGTACCACTCCTCCTGTCCTGTATATATACACTGCACAGTACCGCTCCTCCTGTCCTGTATATATACACTGCACAGTGCCACTCCTCCTGTATATATACACTGCACAGTACCACTCCTCCTGTCCTGTATATATACACTGCACAGTGCCACTCCTCCTGTCCTGTATATATACACTGCACAGTGCCACTCCTCCTGTCCTGTATATATACACTGCACAGTGCCACTCCTCCTGTCCTGTATATATACACTGCACAGTACCACTCCTCCTGTATATATACACTGCACAGTACCACTCCTCCTGTATATATACACTGCACAGTACCACTCCTCCTGTCCTGTATATATACACTGCACAGTACCACTCCTCCTGTCCTGTATATATACACTGCACAGTACCACTCCTCCTGTCCTGTATATATACACTGCACAGTACCACTCCTCCTGTCCTGTATATATATATACACTGCACAGTACCACTCGTCCTGTATATACACTGCACAGTACCGCTCCTCCTGCCCTGTATATATACACTGCACAGTACCACTCCTCCTGTCCTGTATATATACACTGCACAGTACCACTCCTCCTGTCCTGTATATATACACTGCACAGTACCACTCCTCCTGTCCTGTATATATATATACACTGCACAGTACCACTCCTCCTGTCCTGTATATATACACTGCACAGTACCACTCCTCCTGTCCTGTATATATACACTGCACAGTACCACTCCTCCTGTCCTGTATATATATATACACTGCACAGTACCACTCCTCCTGTCCTGTATATACACTGCACAGTACCACTCCTCCTGTCCTGTATATATACACTGCACAGTACCACTCCTCCTGTCCTGTATATATACACTGCACAGTACCACTCCTCCTGTCCTGTATATATACACTGCACAGTACCACTCCTCCTGTCCTGTATATATACACTGCACAGTACCACTCCTCCTGTCCTGTATATATATATACACTGCACAGTACCACTCCTCCTGTCCTGTATATACACTGCACAGTACCACTCCTCCTGTCCTGTATATATACACTGCACAGTACCGCTTCTCCTGTCCTGTGTATATATACACTGCACAGTACCGCTCCTCCTGTCCTGTATATATACACTGCACAGTACAACTCCTCCTGTCCTGTATATATACACTGCACAGTACCACTCCTCCTGTCCTGTATATATACACTGCACAGTACCGCTCCTCCTGTACTGTATATATACACTGCACAGTACCACTCCTCCTGTCCTGTATATATACACTGCACAGTACCGCTCCTCCTGTCCTGTATATATACACTGCACAGTACCACTCCTCCTGTCCTGTATATATACACTGCACAGTACCACTCCTCCTGTACTGTATATATACACTGCACAGTACCGCTCCTCCTGTCCTGTATATATACACTGCACAGTACAACTCCTCCTGTCCTGTATATATACACTGCACAGTACCACTCCTCCTGTCCTGTATATATACACTGCACAGTACCGCTCCTCCTGTACTGTATATATACACTGCACAGTACCACTCCTCCTGTCCTGTATATATACACTGCACAGTACCGCTCCTCCTGTCCTGTATATATACACTGCACAGTACCACTCCTCCTGTCCTGTATATATACACTGCACAGTACCACTCCTCCTGTCCTGTATATATACACTGCACAGTACCACTCCTCCTGTCCTGTATATATACACTGCACAGTACCGCTCCTCCTGTACTGTATATATACACTGCACAGTACCACTCCTCCTGTCCTGTATATATACACTGCACAGTACCACTCCTCCTGTCCTGTATATATATATATATACACTGCACAGTACCACTCCTCCTGTCCTGTATATACACTGCACAGTACCACTCCTCCTGTCCTGTATATATATATATATATAATGCACAGTACCACTCCTCCTGTCCTGTATATATACACTCACCGGCCACTTTATTAGGTACACCTGTCCAACTTCTTGTTAACACTTAATTTCTAATCAGCCAATCACATGGCGGCAACTCAGTGCATTTAGGCATGTAGACATGGTCAAGACAATCTCCTGCAGTTCAAACCGAGCATCAGTATGGGGAAGAAAGGTGATTTGAGTGCCTTTGAACGTGGCATGGTTGTTGGTGCCAGAAGGGCTGGTCTGAGTATTTCAGAAACTGCTGATCTACTGGGATTTTCACGCACAACCATCTCTAGGGTTTACAGAGAATGGTCCGAAAAAGAAAAAAAATCCAGTGAGCGGCAGTTCTGTGGGCGGAAATGCCTTGTTGATGCCAGAGGTCAGAGGAGAATGGGCAGACTGGTTCGAGCTGATAGAAAGGCAACAGTGACTCAAATCGCCACCCGTTACAACCAAGGTAGGCCTAAGAGCATCTCTGAACGCACAGTGCGTCGAACTTTGAGGCAGATGGGCTACAGCAGCAGAAGACCACACCGGGTACCACTCCTTTCAGCTAAGAACAGGAAACTGAGGCTACAATTTGTACAAGCTCATCGAAATTGGACAGTAGAAGATTGGAAAAACGTTGCTTGGTCTGATGAGTCTCGATTTCTGCTGCGACATTCGGATGGTAGGGTCAGAATTTGGCGTAAACAACATGAAAGCATGGATCCATCCTGCCTTGTATGGAGCATCTTTGGGATGTGCAGCCGACAAATCTGCGGCAACTGTGTGATGCCATCATGTCAATATGGACCAAAATCTCTGAGGAATGCTTCCAGCACCTTGTTGAATCTATGCCACGAAGAATTGAGGCAGTTCTGAAGGCAAAAGGGGTCCAACCCGTTACTAGCATGGTGTACCTAATAAAGTGGCCGGTGAGTGTATATATATAATGCACAGTACCACTCCTCCTGTCCTGTATATATACACTGCACAGTACCACTCCTCCTGTCCTGTATATATACACTGCACAGTACCACTCCTCCTGTCCTGTATATATACACTGCACAGTACCACTCCTCCTGTCCTGTATATATACACTGCACAGTACCACTCCTCCTGTCCTGTATATATACACTGCACAGTACCACTCCTCCTGTCCTGGATATATATACACTGCACAGTACCACTCCTCCTGTCCTGTATATATACACTGCACAGTACCACTCCTCCTGTCCTGTATATATATACACTGCACAGTACCACTCCTCCTGTCCTGTATACATACACTGCACAGTACCGCTCCTCCTGTCCTGTATATATACGCTGCACAGTACCACTCCTCCTGTATATATACACTGCACAGTACCACTCCTCCTGTCCTGTATATATACACTGCACAGGACCACTCCTCCTCTCCTGTATATATACACTGCACAGTACCACTCCTCCTGTCCTGTATATATACACTGCACAGCACCACTCCTCCTGTCCTGTATATATACACTGCACAGTACCACTTCTCCTGTCCTGTATATATACACTGCACAGTACCACTCCTCCTGTCCTGTATATATACACTGCACAGTACCTCTCTCCTGTATATATACACTGCACAGTGAAACTCCTCCTGTATATATACACTGCACCATACCAGTCCTCCTGTCCTGTATATATACACTGCACAGTGCCACTCCTCCTGTATATATACACTGCACAGTGCCACTCCTCCTGTATATATACTGCACAGTACCACTCCTCCTGTCTTGTATATATACACTGCACAGTACCGCTCCTCCTGTCCTGTATATATACACTGCACAGTACCACTCCTCCTGTCCTGTGTATATACACTGCACAGTACCACTCCTCCTGTCCTGTATATATACACTGTACAGTACCACTCCTCCTGTCCTGTATATATACACTGCACAGTACCACTCCTCCTGTCCTGTGTATACACACTGCACAGTACCACTCCTCCTTTCTGTATATATACACTGCACAGTACCACTCCTCCTGTCCTGTATATATACACTGCACAGTACCACTCCTCCTGTCCTGTATATATACACTGCACAGTACCACTCCTCCTGTCCTGTGTATACACACTGCACAGTACCACTCCTCCTGTGTATATATACACACTGCACAGTACCACTCCTCCTGTATATAAGTGCTGCGCCCCAGAGACCTGGTCGTTGCAGTAATGTCACTCTGCCACTAAGGGGAGTGATGGTACGTCTGATGGCACTATAGGAGTTCACCTGACCTGGTATCACAGTCAGACATTACACTTCACACTCCGGCCACCAGGGGGAGCAAAGGGTTCTATGTATTAGGCCACTCCTTACACTTTGGTAAAACTGGGGGCTGGATAGGAAGTTAGGGAGAAGCTGACTGGGTTTTGCCCAGGTAACATCTAGTGAGAGGAGAGCGTTACTTGGGAAGATTCAGGGGGTTCCCTCTCAGGGGTGGGATCCTGACAGAGGCCTAGCAAAAAGACAGATCGTTACGGAGCCGTGCCTGCACCTCATTGCGGCGGCATCCTAAGAAAGGACACGAAGCGAAGTATATTGTGGAGAAGTGAGAAACGAGATCACAGCACAAAGGCGATAGAGCCAGTAGGAGTCGTGCCCCGAGATCGGCAACATCCTACTGAGGTGCGTAGCCGGTGGCCGGAACGCCGAGGAAGTATTGGGCTCTACGCATTACTTCAAACCAACGGCCGGGCAGTTAATTTTAGGTTGGCTGTCTCACCTTAATCACCTAATGAGGACAACGGAGGCAATTGTGGGAGAGGGGCGTCTCTAGGGTCCCTATAAAATAACTCCAGGCCTACCCTGTCATACGGGTGCTTCCTATCCATATCATCTGGGGGACGGAGAGAAAGAACAGAAACATACACGACAGTTGTGAGGACTATCCCGTGGTGCTCAGCAGGGAGGTACTACAACACCCAGGCGCTAGTAGGTAGGCACTGATTTCCACCTGCAAAGAGAACTCTGGACGTGACTTCGGACCGGCCGGTCTCAGCCAGCCCTGATAGCAGTGCTCTGGATTGCGGATGCCGAAGCCTTCAGTAAAGAGGTAAAGAGACTGCAACCCTGTGTCCTCATTATTTACTGCGACCTACACCACCACCTACACCTTTTATTGGGCGCCCCTTAGCAGGGCCACGGACCGGGTCAGGCCACCGTGACATCCCCAGCACCGAGAGATAGACCCGGTACCGAGTACCCCGCGGCCCTGCGTCTGGGGGCCGCTCCATACACACTACACAGTACCACTCCTCCTGTGTATATATACACTGCACAGTACCAGTCCTCCTGTCCTGTATATATATACTGCACAGTACCACTCTTCCTGTCCCGTATATATACATTGCACAGTACCACTCCTCCTGTCCTGTATATATACACTGCACAGTACCGCTCCTCCTGTCCTGTATATATACACTGCACAGTACCGCTCCTCCTGTCCTGTATATATACACTGCACAGTACCACTCCTCCTGTCCTGTATATATACACTGCACAGTACCACTCTTCCTATCCCGTATATATACATTGCACAGTACCACTCCTCCTGTCCTGTATATATACACTGCACAGTACCACTCCTCCTGTCCTGTATATATACACTGCACAGTACCACACCTCCTGTCCTGTATATATACACTGCACAGTGCCACTCCTCCTGTCCTGTATATATACACTGCACAGTACCACTCCTCCTGTCCTGTATATATACACTGCACAGTACCACTCCTCCTGTCCTGTATATATGCACTGCACAGTACAACTCCTCCTTTCCTGTATATATACACTGCACAGTGCCACTCCTCCTGTCCTGTATATATACACTGCACAGTACCACTCCTCCTGTCCTGTATATATACACTGCACAGTACCACTCCTCCTGTCCTGTATATATGCACTGCACAGTACAACTCCTCCTTTCCTGTATATATACACTGCACAGTACCACTCCTCCTGTCCTGTATATATACACTGCACAGTACCATTCCTCCTGTCCTGTATATATACACTGCACAGTACCACTCCTCCTGTCCTGTATATATACACTGCACAGTACAACTCCTCCTGTCCTGTATATATACACTGCACAGTACAACTCCTCCTGTCCTGTATATATACACTGCACCGTACAACTCTTCCTGTCCTGTATATATACACTGCACAGTACCACTCCTCCTGTCCTGTATATATACACTGCACAGTACCACTCCTCCTGTCCTGTATATATACACTGCACAGTACCACTCCTCATGTCCTGTATATATATACACTGCACAGTACCGCTCCTCCTGTCCTGTATGTATACACTGCACAGTGCCACTCCTCCTGTCCTGTATATATACACTGCACAGTACCGCTCCTCCTGTCCTGTGTGTGTGTATATATATATATGTGTGTGCGTATATGTCACGATTCCCACCGTGACTGTCAAGATCCCTTAGCCGCTGCCCACAATATGTCACAGATTGGGGTGACTTTAAACCAACAGACGGCTATCACATGTGCAGGGGGCTTATCCTAGTTATCCCTCCACTGCCACAATGTGATGAAAAGAACACACACAATGCTATTGACCTCTTAGGTTACAGCAGGGGCTTATTTTAGGTATCCCACTGCTCTTCAATATACCATGAACTGCAGGGATTTGTGTATCCCGCTTACAGCTCCACTTGAACCTTGCAGCTCTCTGGCGCCCCCCTTACCGTCAGGTCAGATTAGGTACTGCACCTAGGGTAATTAGTCGCCAGAAAGGCTGCCTGCTATGTACTGGCTATTGGGCACGCTGCAGCGACGCGATAACTACTCCCACTCAGGCAGGAACAATAATTATCAAGCCGCAGTCGCTACAGTGAAACCCAAAGGCCTGCACAGTACACGGTATCACTGCCACCAGCCTCGATTAAACGGGTCCGAAGCAAACCCCAAAACAGTAGCGTACTTTCCCTTCAAGAGACAGGGTACGTTTTTAGAGCATGGAGAAATAACTGGCATGAAATAATATACCCATAAAGTTTATGCAGTGTTTATCAAAATATTTTACAAAGATGTTACAAATGAGACAATTGCAAATATGTACCAGGTAATTATAAAAATAAAAGGATTAAATGAAGAAAAGGTAACACTCACATATTCTCAGATCATTGCATTGCAGGCAACAGGCTAGGAGAGCTTTCCATCTATCCCAGTGCATTTGCACTCGCAGTCCGGTCGCCTCAGGCAAAAACTCACAACTCCCCCCTGGAAGCCTGCCAGCAACTTTATAACCTACAGCCTGTGACCTCACAGAAAGGGCTGGTTTTTCCAACCCCTCCTACTTCTTCAGTATTACTCACTGGGCATTAAATATATCTGATGCCCGTAACTTCGCTACAGAACATAAAATAATCACACCATACCCATCATTCATCTCGTAGTATCGTGGGCATTCCGATGAGATCAAATATGTCCTATTTGTCACGCACACTGACAGAGAAATCCCTACCTCTGTACCAGATGGAGCTAGAAACCTGTGTTTCGAGGGATGGGTAGATCCTCCGAGTGTGATTATGACGATATATTTTTGTGTTCGTATTTTAAATCGTTTGCCTAATATCTTACAAAAACAGAACAAAGGACTTTCATGATTCTAGAAGCTTCTAGTCCAGTGATACCTGGACAAGAGCTTACGTGGCAGGAAATGCCGGTCGTAAATGTCTTTCTTCAATAAAACTCCCCTCTCACATACATTGGCAAGGCAGCTCTTGGCTGAGTGAAAGGGAAGGGGGGTTTTTAACCCACAGCTTGCTAGCAACAGAACTAAACTTATATGATATTTCATACCATATCATGACACCTCCCCCTTTTAGCGTGCGCTACGGCGGCAGAACCTCTCGGTATGCCTCCATGCGCACCTCCGTGGGTTCACCCTGGCGGGACAGTCCATCTGCATTCCCATGCTCTTTGCCCGCTTTGTGTTTAATGGTGAAGTCAAATTGCTGAAGGGCAAGGCTCCAGCGTAGCAACCTGCCATTGGTTCCACACATGGTGCTTAGCCAGCGCAGAGGGTTGTGGTCGGTCACCACCGTGAAGGTGCGACCGTACAAGTAGGGCTGCAAGCGCTGCAGGGCCCAGACTATGGCCAGGCACTCCTTCTCAATGGTGGAGTAAGCCACTTCCCTCGGCAAAAGTTTCCGGCTCAGGTACAACACGGGGTGCTCTTGGTCCTCCGAGTCAACCTGGCTGAGCACAGCACCAAGGCCAAACTCGCTGGCGTCGGTCTGTACCAAGAACGGTCGACTGCTGTCGACTGCTTTCAACACAGGGGCGTTGCACAGTGCGGTCTTCAACGCCTGGAAGGCCCCCTCACAGCCATCTGTCCAGTTGACGATGTGGGGTAGCTTCTTCCTGGTGAGGTCCGTCAAAGGTTTTGCCAGGCTACTATAGTGCTGCACGAAGCGCCTATAGTACCCTGCAGTGCCCAGGAAGGACATCACCTGTTTCTTGTTCCTGGGAGTGGGCCAGTTCACGATCACGCCCACTTTGTCAGGCTCTGGCTTTAGGGTGTTTCCACCTACCCGGTGCCCCAGGTAGTGAACCTCCCTCATGCCCATCTGGCACTTTCCCGGCTTGATAGTCAGTCCTGCTTGGTGAATTCGCCCGAGCACCTCCTCGAGATGCTGCAGGTGTTCATCCCAGGAGGGACTGAAGATGGCAATGTCATCTAAGTATGCCACAGCGTACTTCTCCAGTCCCTGAAGCAGGAGATTGACCATCCGCTGGAAAGTGGCAGGGGCATTCTTCATGCCGAAGGGCATGACCGTGGACTCGTACAGTCCAAAGGGGGTGATAAAGGCGGACTTCTCCTGCGCCTCGGGGCTCAGGGGAATTTGCCAGTATCCGCGACTCAGATCCATTATTGTCAGGTATTCTGCGCCAGCTAACTTCTCAAGCAGCTCCTCGATGCGCGGCATTGGGTGCGCGTCAGAGGCTGTAATGGCGTTGAGCCCCCTGTAGTCCACGCAGAACCGGGTGGTCCGGTCCTTCTTTGGCAAGAAATCTACAGGTGAGGCCCACGCGCTCTTTGACCGTCGAATCACCCCCAGCTGCAACATCTCATCGATCTCCTGGCGCATAATCTGCTGCACCTGGTCAGAGATTCGATAGGGTGTTCGCCGTAGTGGGGCGTGATTCCCGGTGTCCACCTCGTGGATGGCTAACTCAGTCCTTCCAGGCCGGTTGGAGAACACGACCCGGAAGGGTTCCAGTGTGGTTTGCAACTGCAACCGCTGTGGTTCATCTAGCGAGGCGCTTACCTCCACGTCCTCAGTGGACCCACGGGCCTTGGCTTGGGCCAGCATGTCCAGGAGGGTGTCTTCCTCCCCTTCTTCGGGTGCGCTGCAGACCGGTAGGACGAAAGGTTCACGTTCGTGATGAGCCTTCATCATGTTGACGTGAAAGGCCTTTCGCCTACCCCGAGTGTGGTCAAGCGTGACCACGTAGGTGACCGGGTTGAGCTGTTGGTGGACGACGTACGGGCCCTCCCAGGCTGCCTGAAGCTGGTACAGGAACCAGCACCCACACCTTTTGACCCACGTGGTAGGTCCGCTCCCGGGCGTTCTGGTCGTACCAGTGCTTCTGATCAGCCTGAGCCTGCGTCATGTTGTCATGCACCAACTGCGTCAAGGTCTGCATCTTGTCACGGAAGCGCATGACATACTCCACTATGGACACTTCAGAAGGGTTCGGCTCCTCTTCCCAGGATTCTCTTACCAACCCAAGGGGTCCCCGGACTCGCCTGCCGTACAGGAGCTCGAAGGGGGAGAACCCCGTCGAGGCCTGCGGAACCTCTCGGTAAGCAAATAGCAGGTGTGGGAGGTACCGCTCCCAGTCACGCCCTTGTGTCTCAACCAGCATGCGTAGCATCTGTTTGAGGGTACCATTGAAGCGTTCACACAAGCCATTGGTCTGTGGGTGATACGCACTCGATACCAGGTGCTTCACCTGCATTTTCTTACAGAGAGCCTCCATTAGGTGAGACATAAATTGGGTCCCTCGATCAGTAAGCATTTCCCTGGGAAATCCTACACGTGAAAAGATGGCCAACAGGGCATCCGCCACCTTATCTGCCCTAGTTGACGACAGAGCTACTGCCTCTGGGTACCGGGTAGCGTAGTCTACCACAGTAAGAATAAATCGCTTTCCAGAGCTGCTGGAGACGGCCAGCGGGCCCACAATGTCCACCGCAATCCTCTGGAAAGGCTCCTCTATCACTGGCAAAGGGATCAGGGGAGCCTTAAGAGCAGGCCCCGCCTTCCCCACTCTTTGACAGGTGACACAGGAGCGGCAGTAGTTTGACACATCTGTCCCCATCTTAGGCCAATAGAAGTGTTGAGACAGCCGGGCCTTAGTTTTGCTGATCCCCAAGTGTCCAAGTAGCGGGATCTCATGGGCAATCCGCAACAACTCACCCCGGAATTGCTGCGGGACGACCAGCTGTCTTTCCCTCAACCACTCCTTTTGGGATTCTCCGGGTACTGTCTCCCGGTACAACCTTCCTCCTTCCCAGAACACCTTCTCCTTATCAGTCTCGGAGAATGACGTCCCGGCGAGTTGTCTCAAACTCTCTAGGCTCGCATCTGTGTGCAGAGCGGCCTGAAACTCCTGGCTAGGGGAAGCCAAAAGCGATGTCAGGGTCCCTTCCCCACGGGAACCCTCTTGGACCTGCTCTGGGTCCACCTCTGGTTCAGTCACACTGATGACTGAGGAGGGTCCGGAAGGCAGACAGGTATCTGCGTTCCGGGCACTCTGACTGCGGGTGACAGCAGCTACGTAGGCTGTCTCCCCGGGGATTTCTACAGACCCAACAGCCGACGCTGCTATGGGCTCTACCTCCCCATCCACCCCCGTTACCTCAGGAGCATTGCTACTTATGGGCCAGTTACCTTCCTCGGTGGCACTGGTCAATTGCATGGCATCACCTTCCTCACGGTTCCCACGTATCTCCCCATTTCTTGTAGCACCGACACTTGCCCCTGCTAGGGGTTCCTCAGCCGTCTCACTCCGCAGAGCGACGTGGCTGAGCACTCCTGTACCTATGGACACATCAACTTTCACAGAAACATCATTATCAGATACAGTTGGCACAGGTACAACATTTCCACTATCAATCCTAGGGAAAAAATGGTTATCAGATGCAACATTACAAGATAAAGCATGGTCAGGTAACACATGCGATTTCCCATCATCATCATCATCAGTGTTAACTTTACCCTCATTAGTAGATTGGGGAGGGGTGTCAATGACGTAGTATGCAAACAACCTCCCCAAATCAGTCCCTAACAAAACATCAGTGGGCAAATTATCAGACAGCCCCACTTCCTTCACCCCGCTCCCGGCACCCCAATCAATAAAAACCCGGGCCATTGGCAAGGGACAGCTGATGCCCCCAATCCCAGTGACAGTTAGGGTTTTCCCCGGAATGATTCCTTCAGGGGCCGCCAGTTCGGGTCGGATGAGGGTTCGTTCAGCCCCGGTGTCCTTGAGGCCTGTAGCAACATGACCTCCCACAATGACCTGCTGTACGTTATCACACCCCCTCCCAGCCACACCACCCACCAAAAGAACTGCTGCGTTAGGCCCTGGGGCCTGGGATGAGGGGTTCTTCTGCTTGGCTGGACATCGGTGACTGAGGTGTCCAGTCTGCCTGCAGTGGTAACACTGGCGAAGTTCGGTGGTGGGTCTGGTGCTGTTGGCCACGGGGACAGGACCTCTGGTAGGTTGGCTGGCAGGGGTACTGGCGTTGGATGCAGGCTTACCCCCTCTCCAGCTGGTGGTGACTGGCTTCCGCACTTCCGATCTACGGTTGGCCTCATAGGCATCGGCAATCTGCGCTGCTTTCGTCACGTCTTTGGGTTCTCTGTCCATCACGAACTGTCGCACCTCAGTTGGGCATAGATGGAAGAACTGGTCTTTGATCATCAGGTCTCGCAGCTGGGCAAAAGTGGTTACTGACAGTCTTTGGGTCCACTGGTCAAAGTGGGTCCCCAGTCCATGCACCACATCACTGTAACTGTCGTGTGGGCCACGTTGGAGGGTCCGAAACTTTTTACGGTACACCTCGGGTGTAAGCTGGTACTTGGCTATCAGAGCCTGCTTGATGGCCTCATAGTCACCATCTTGTTCTTGAGGGAGGGCAGCAAACGCCTCCAGAGCTTTTCCTCTCAGCCCTGGTGTCAGGTATCGGGCCCATTCTTGTGAAGGCAGCTGGTACTGTCTGCAGGCTTTCTCAAAGGCCCGCAGAAAAGTGTCCAAGTCCCCATCCTTTTCCATAACAGGAAAGTGGTCGGGCCGGGGCTTTGGTGTCTGAGCGCTGCTGGGCTCACGGCTCTGGGACGACACCTGCATTTGCAGTCGGGCCATCTGCAGCTGGTACTCCCGCTGCGCTTGGGCCTCTCGCTCGGCTCGCTGGGCCTCTCGCTCGGCTCGGGCCTCAGCCTCCTGCCGGTATTGCTGAATCAGCTGCCGACGTCCCTCATGGTCGTCAGTGGGGAATTCTTTCAAGGCCGCCTGCAGGTGGGGGTCCAATTCGCCCGGATTGCTAACAGGGCCAGCATTCAGTGGTTGGACCTCTGCTGCAGCACCATGTTCGCTGGTGCTGGCATCTGCGGCTTCTGGGCTCTGTGAGTGGTCTAGAGTGGCATCAGGGCTGCGACCAGTTCGCTTTTGTTTTTGCTTGCATAGTCAATGTGCTGTGACTTGCATAAGGCAACAAGGGTGTCTCTGGTCTGCTGTTCATAAAAAGCTTCTCCCAGCCCAACCATGGTTGCCAAATAAAAGATAGGATAGAAAAACGAAGAAAAAGGGAAGGGATAATTACCAGTACACAATTGTCTCACAACTAATAAACACTGAGTTCTTTCTCCAAACTTATTTGCGCAGAGTTCTCGCAAAAACTTTCTGCAAGTTTTTAGTGAGAGGAATGATTGCTCAAACCAAATCACTAATGCTCTAATATCCCACCGCCTTGCCACCAATATGTCACGATTCCCACCGTGACTGTCAAGATCCCTTAGCCGCTGCCCACAATATGTCACGGATTGGGGTGACTTTAAACCAACAGACGGCTATCACATGTGCAGGGGGCTTATCCTAGTTATCCCTCCACTGCCACAATGTGATGAAAAGAACACACACAATGCTATTGACCTCTTAGGTTACAGCAGGGGCTTATTTTAGGTATCCCACTGCTCTTCAATATACCATGAACTGCAGGGATTTGTGTATCCCGCTTACAGTTCCACTTGAACCTTGCAGCTCTCTGGCGCCCCCCTTACCGTCAGGTCAGATTAGGTACTGCACCTAGGGTAATTAGTCGCCAGAAAGGCTGCCTGCTATGTACTGGCTATTGGGCACGCTGCAGCGACGCGATAACTACTCCCACTCAGGCAGGAACAATAATTATCAAGCCGCAGTCGCTACAGTGAAACCCAAAGGCCTGCACAGTACACGGTATCACTGCCACCAGCCTCGATTAAACGGGTCCGAAGCAAACCCCAAAACAGTAGCGTACTTTCCCTTCAAGAGACAGGGTACGTTTTTAGAGCATGGAGAAATAACTGGCATGAAATAATATACCCATAAAGTTTATGCAGTGTTTATCAAAATATTTTACAAAGATGTTACAAATGAGACAATTGCAAATATGTACCAGGTAATTATAAAAATAAAAGGATTAAATGAAGAAAAGGTAACACTCACATATTCTCAGATCATTGCATTGCAGGCAACAGGCTAGGAGAGCTTTCCATCTATCCCAGTGCATTTGCACTCGCAGTCCGGTCGCCTCAGGCAAAAACTCACAACTCCCCCCTGGAAGCCTGCCAGCAACTTTATAACCTACAGCCTGTGACCTCACAGAAAGGGCTGGTTTTTCCAACCCCTCCTACTTCTTCAGTATTACTCACTGGGCATTAAATATATCTGATGCCCGTAACTTCGCTACAGAACATAAAATAATCACACCATACCCATCATTCATCTCGTAGTATCGTGGGCATTCCGATGAGATCAAATATGTCCTATTTGTCACGCACACTGACAGAGAAATCCCTACCTCTGTACCAGATGGAGCTAGAAACCTGTGTTTCGAGGGATGGGTAGATCCTCCGAGTGTGATTATGACGATATATTTTTGTGTTCGTATTTTAAATCGTTTGCCTAATATCTTACAAAAACAGAACAAAGGACTTTCATGATTCTTGAAGCTTCTAGTCCAGTGATACCTGGACAAGAGCTTACGCGGCAGGAAATGCCGGTCGTAAATGCCTTTCTTCAATAAAACTCCCCTCTCACATACATTGGCAAGGCAGCTCTTGGCTGAGTGAAAGGGAAGGGGGGTTTTTAACCCACAGCTTGCTAGCAACAGAACTAAACTTATATGATATTTCATACCATATCATGACAGTATATATATATATATATCTATACATTGTACAGTACCACAACTCCTCCTGTCCTGTATATATACACTGCACCGTACCACTCCTTCTGTCCTGAATATATACACTGCACAGTACCACTCCTCCTGTCCTGTATATATACACTGCACAGTACCGCTCCTCCTGTCCTGTGTGTGTGTATATATATATATGTGTGTGTATATGTATATATATATATATATATATATATATATATACATTGTACAGTACCACAACTCCTCCTGTCCTGTATATATACACTGCACCGTACCACTCCTTCTGTCCTGAATATATACACTGCACAGTACCACTCCTCCTGTCCTGTATATATACACTGCACAGTACCGCTCCTCCTGTCCTGTATATACACTGCACAGTACCGCTCCTCCTGTCCTGTATATATACACTGCACAGTACCACTCCTCCTCTCCTGTATATATACACTGCACAGTATAATTCCTCCTGTCCTGTATATATACACTGCACTGTACCACTCCTCCTGTATATATATGCTGCACAGTATCACTCCTCCTGTCCTGTATATATACACTGCACAGTACCACTCCTCCTGTCCTGTATATATACACTGCACAGTACATCTCCTCCTGTCCTGTATATATACACACTGCACAGTACCACTCCTCCTGTCCTGTATATATGCACTGCACAGTACAACTCCTCCTGTCCTGTATATATACACTGCACAGTACCACTCCTCCTGTCCTGTATATACACTGCACAGTACCGCTTCTCCTGTCCTGTATATATACACTGCACAGTACCACTCCTCCTGTCCTGTATATATACACTGCACAGTACCACTCCTCCTGTCCTGTATATACAGGTCCTTCTGAAAAAATTAGCATATAGTGTTAAATTTCATTATTTACCATAATGTAATGATTACAATTAAACTTTCATATATTATAGATTCATTATCCACCAACTGAAATTTGTCAGGTCTTTTATTGTTTTAATACTGATGATTTTGGCATACAACTCCTGATAACCCAAAAAACCTGTCTCAATAAATTAGCATATCAAGAAAAGGTTCTCTAAACGACCTATTACCCTAATCTTCTGAATCAACTAATTAACTCTAAACACATGCAAAAGATACCTGAGGCTTTTAAAAACTCCCTGCCTGGTTCATTACTCAAAACCCCCATCATGGGTAAGACTAGCGACCTGACAGATGTCAAGAAGGCCATCATTGACACCCTCAAGCAAGAGGGTAAGACCCAGAAAGAAATTTCTCAACAAATAGGCTGTTCCCAGAGTGCTGTATCAAGGCACCTCAATGGTAAGTCTGTTGGAAGGAAACAATGTGGCAGAAAACGCTGTACAACGAGAAGAGGTGACCGGACCCTGAGGAAGCAGTGGACTGAGTCTGGTGTGGAAACATCCAGAGCCACCGTGCACAGGCGTGTGCAGGAAATGGGCTACAGGTGCCGCATTCCCCAGGTAAAGCCACTTTTGAACCATAAACAGCGGCAGAAGCGCCTGACCTGGGCTACAGAGAAGCAGCACTGGACTGTTGCTAAGTGGTCCCAAGTACTTTTTTCTGATGAAAGCAAATTTTGCATGTCATTCGGAAATCAAGGTGCCAGAGTCTGGAGGAAGACTGGGGAGAAGGAAATGCCAAAATGCCTGAAGTCCAGTGTCAAGTACCCACAGTCAGTGATGGTGTGGGGTGCCATGTCAGCTGCTGGTGTTGGTCCACTGTGTTTCATCAAGGGCAGGGTCAATGCAGCTAGTTATCAGGAGATTTTGGAGCACTTCATGCTTCCATCGGCTGAAATGCTTTATGGAGATGAAGATTTCATTTTCCAGCACGACCTGGCACCTGCTCACAGTGCCAAAACCACTGGTAAATGGTTTACTGACCATGGTATTACTGTGCTCAATTGGCCTGCCAACTCTCCTGACCTGAACCCCATAGAGAATCTGTGGGATATTGTGAAGAGAAAGTTGAGAGACGCAAGACCCAACACTCTGGATGAGCTTAAGGCCGCTATTGAAGCATCCTGGGCCTCCATAACATCTCAGCAGTGTCACAGGCTGATTGCCTCCATGCCACGCCGCATTGAAGCAGTCATTTCTGCCAAAGGATTCCCGACCAAGTATTGAGTGCATAACTGAACAATATTATTTGATGTTTTTTTTGTTTGTTATTAAAAAACACTTTTATTTGATTGGACGGATGAAATATGCTAATTTATTGAGACAGGTTTTTTGGGTTATCAGGAGTTGTATGCGAAAATCATCAGTATTAAAACAATAAAAGACCTGACAAATTTCAGTTGGTGGATAATGAATCTATAATATATGAAAGTTTAATTGTAATCATTACATTATGGTAAATAATGAAATTTAACACTATATGCTAATTTTTTGAGAAGGACCTGTATATGTGTGTGTGTGTGTGTGTGTGTGTATATATATATATATATATATATATATATATATATATATATACATACATTCATTGCACAGTACCACAACTCCTCCTGTCCTGTATATATACACTGCACAGTACCACTCCCCCTGTCCTGTATATATACACTGCACCGTACCACTCGTCCTGTCCTGTATATATACACTGCACAGCACCACTTCTCCTTTCCTGTATATACAGTATATACACTGCACAGTACCACTCCCCCTGTCCTGTATATATACACTGCACAGTACCACTCCTCCGATCCTGTATATATACACTGCACAGTACCACTACTCCTCCTGTACTGTATATATTCACTGCACTGTACCACTCCTTCTCTCCTGTATATATACACTGCACAGTGCCACTCCTCCTGTCCCGTATATATACACTGCACAGTGCCACTCCTCCTGTCCTGTATTTATACACTGCACAGGACCAATCCTCCTGTCCTGTGTATATATACACTGCACAGTGCCACTCCTCCTGTCCTGTGTATATATACACTGCACAGTACCACTCCTCCTGTCCTGTACATATTCACTGCACAGTACCACTCCTCCTGTCCTGTACATATTCACTGCACAGTACCACTCCTCCTGTCCTGTATATATACACTGCACAGTACCACTCCTCCTTTCCTGTATATATACACTGCACAGTGCTGCTCCTCCTGTCCTGTGTATATACACTGCACAGTACCACTCTGTCAGGAACATGAGGTATTTGATGGTCTGGGATCACGCACACTGAGCTCTGCTATGTTCTTTAAAGCTGAGCAGACACAGGCTGCGGGCTTTTCTGACCCCCCTCTTCTCACTCTGCCTGCTGCTATGTGTGTAATTCATAACCCTCTCTAGAATCACTGAAGATTTATTGTTCTAAGCTGCAATCAGATCTCCCTACACTCCTCATTCCCCCCTCCCATCTAATACTAGTTGGAACTGGTGTAAAGCCCTGAGTCTTTGTTCGATTATAGTTATATATAGTGGCACCGATCTGGGCTAGAAATAGAAGAATTATATATTCTGTATGTCCATCGATAGATCTATCACTCACTGAAAGCACTAGCAGCTAAACGCAATGAGGGCAAAGTGCAGATTTCTCAGTAAGCAGTTCAGGCAATTTCTTCGGGTTTATACCTAAAAAAAATCGCCCCGATTTGGTGCACCTCGGGAACTTGGTGTATTTCGTATGCGAGATTCATACAGCGAGATATGCGTAAAAATAGTTTTCATAGTCTGAGTAAAGGGAAGGTTTCGGCCCCTAAGTGATGTCACCATAGGGGGAGTGCCTGGGCTTAAGGCTAGGTAATATCTGTGTGAAGCAGGATTCTTGGAGTGTCTTTGTGTCGGGAGTCCAGCTATAGATGTGACATGCATCTAGATGTGTGCATCCTACAACGCCCACCTACAACGCCCACAGGCCAGCCATGATGATTTGAAATGATCTGAACGCTATGTGTTTCAATCTTAACCCTTCTTTTATTTGTAATTGTAATGTACACATGATTTGTCTTCTTTATAATATCTTTTTAAACTTTGTTAACACTGCCTACCCTTTTTTTTGGGAGTAAAATATAAAATTACTAGCTTGCATCTCCTTGCTCTATAGCAAACTGTGCGTTCTCTGAGCTGAATTATGCTACTGATTTGGGTTGGCTCTGGACCCGTTAATACTTTTGAAAATCGGAGCTGGTGGCAGTGACTTTGTCCTGTGCGTTTGGGAAGCTTTGTAGCGACATTGACAATTATTGTTCATACCTGCGTGGTATTAGTTACATCGCCCTTGCTGTAGCACGTCCAATAGCCAGTACATAGCAGGCAGCCTTTCTGGCGACTAATTTCCCTAGGTGTAGTACATTGACTGATCTGAGGGTAAGGGGGTCGCCTGAGAGCTGCAAGTTTCAAACCGGAACTAGGAAGTGGGATATAGATAAATCCAGTTCAGAAGGAACCAGGGGCAACCAAACATCCCTGGTCCGTGACAAATTGGTGTGGTTGGTGGGGATGATAAAGGTATCTTCCCCGTGAACCGTGACATAGTGGTGGGATCCCTGACATATCCGGTGGGATCCGTGACACACTCTCCACCTGTCCTGTGTGTTTATACACTGCACAGCGCCTCTCCTGTTTTGTGTGTGTGTGTGAGAGATATATATATATATATATATATATATATATATATATATATATATATATACACACACACACACACACACACACACACACACACACACACACACACACACACACACACACACACACACACTGCACATTACCTCTTCTCATGTTCTGTTCTCGGAAAGGCGACATTGGTCTTTGGGACCAATTATGGTTTATTTTCAGTATTCCCATGGGAAAATTAAAACCAAAAAAATCTTGGAAAACCCATTTAAATAGATTATCCCAGGTAATCCCCTATCCCAAGAACTCCAACCTCTGAGACCCCCATTATCCTGAGAACTGGAGCTCTGAAGAGCACCATGTAAATGGACCTGTGGTCGATCCTGCACACTGCCGCACCATTCACATGTTGCACTTTAAATAATGCCTTTAAAAGGATTGTTGAGGGGCACGACAAAGTATAGCAAAATCCACTGATCGGGGTTGGGAAGTGTTATAGTATGTGGGCTGGTGGGTTTTGGGTGGCGGGGCTGTTTTTGTCCCAGTCCAGCCCTGTTACACCACACCCAGATTAAATGAGGATAATGAATTGACACTTTAGTACAAAAGAAGACAGACTTAGACAATTGATATTGTTTGTGACCGGTGAAAACAAGCCTACAATTGATGTTTTGGATTAACACTCACACTGAGAGCAGAGAAGCAGTCAGTATGCACCATTAATCAGACAGGTCTGAGAGGTGACAGTGAAGGAGACTGAGTCTAGGGACAGAATTCCAAGTGTTATTAAAAAGAACACTGGTCTTCTCCCATCTCCTCCATCTTTCTGACAATCACAGACTACTCCTATATCCCGTCCATTGGAATTTGACTCGAGTTACATTGGAAGACCTTTTATCAAAGGGAATTTAGCAAGACAGAATGCTGCATTTCTTATTGATTACAGGAGCTCAATTAAGTGTTACCAATCTTGATTTGTAGCTAAAACCAGATTCAGCAGTTTGCCCAACTGTTGGTTTTGGTGGAAAAGGTGGAACTAAAGCAACCTTGGTTCCCAATGTGATGTTGGAAATACCTGGTCACTTGGTATTGTCATGATTCTGAAAATATGCTTGACAAATTTTATGCTGAGATTCGTATGGGTAGTCCAATGGGTAGGAAATCAATCTAATGGTTGTAAACCTGTAGTCATTGACCCTAGTGATTGTAGCCATGTTGGAAGTATTTGCAGAAATGATATCAACAGATCATTTGTGACCTGAATCTGGTGGTGATGAGGCGTTGACAGAAATTGTACAGCTTTTTCCTTCTCTTATGGCTCAGTTCAGGAATGAGGTTGGTAGAATGAAGGATGTTGTTTTAAGTGTGGAAGGCCGAGATCCTCCACCATGGGGACAGTATAAATTGACATAGAACCAATTGATTCAGGAGGCAAAGATCATACAAGAATTGTTAGAACATACGAAAGGCTTATTCTGTAAGTAACAATCCTTTGTGGTGTCTTGAAATCTGTGGGTTCTTACCAATTGATCTTGGATTTGCAGATGTTTAACAAACATACTCCCAATGTAACACCCATTGTTGCAGATACTCATGACATGATGGCAAGGCTGAATGCGAAGGCAAAATACTTCTCTGTACTGGATATCAGTAATGTTTTTTTCAGTTGTCAGTAGTTTGCAAGTGCAGCGCCCCAGAGTCCTGGTCGTTGCAGTATTGTCGCTCTTCCACCAGGGAGGGTGATGGTACGTCTGATGGTACTAAAGGAGTTCACCTGACCAGGTATCACAGTCACACACTACACTTCACACTCCGGCCACCAGGGGGAGCAAAAGTTCTCTCTATTAGGCCACTCCTCACACTCGGGTTAAACTGGGGGTTGGATAGGAAGTTAGAGAGAAGCTACCTGGGTTCGACCCAGAGAAGACCTGTCAGGCAGACAGAGAGAGAAGGAGGAACATCGGAGCTGTAGACAGAGGTCCCTGTCAGGGGTGGGATCCTGACAGAGACATAGCAAGAGATAGAACGTTACGGAGCTGCGCCTGCACCTCATTGCGGCAGCATCCTAAGAAAGGACAAGAAGCGAAGTACAGTTAGGTCCATATATATTTGGACACAGACAACATTTATCTAATTTTGGTTATAGACATTACCACAATGAATTTTAAACAAAACAATTCCGATGCAGTTGAAGTTCAGACTTTCAGCTTTCATTTGAGGGTATCCACATTAAAATTGGATGAAGGGTTTAGGAGTTTCAACTCCTTAACATGTGCCTCCCTGTTTTTAAAGGGACCAAAAGTAATTGGACAGATTAAATAATTTTAAATAAAATGTTCATTTCTAGTACTTGGTTGAAAACCCTTTGTTGGCAATGACTGCCTGAAGTCTTGAACTCATGGACATCACCAGACGCTGTGTTTCCTCCTTTTTGATGCTCTGCCAGGCCTTCACTGCGGTGGTTTTCAGTTGCTGTTTGTTTGTGGGCCTTACTGTCTGAAGTTTAGTCTTTAACAAGTGAAATGCATGCTCAATTGGGTTGAGATCAGGTGACTGACTTGGCCATTCAAGAATATTCCACTTCTTTGCTTTAATAAACTCCTGGGTTGCTTTGGCTTTATGTTTTGAGTCGTTGTCCATCTGTAGTATGAAATGACGACCAATCAGTTTGGCTGCATTTGGCTGGATCTGAGCACACAGTGTGGGTCTGAATACCTCAGAATTCATTCGGCTGCTTCAGTCCTGTGTGACATCATCAATAAACACTAGTGACCCAGTACCACTGGCAGCCATGCATGCCCAAGCCATCACACAGCCTCCGCCATGTTTTACAGATGATGTGAGATGCTTTGGATCATGAGCTGCACCACGCCTTCGCCATACTTTTCTCTTTCCATCATTCTGGTAGAGGATGATCTTGGTTTCATCTGTCCAAAGAATGTTCTTCCAGAACTGTGCTGGCTTTTTTAGTTGTTTTTTTTAGCAAAGTCCAGTCTAGCCTTTTTATTCTTGATGCTTATGAGTGGCTTGCACCGTGCAGTGAACCCTCTGTATTTACTTTCATGCAGTCTTCTCTTTATGGTAGATTTGGATATTGATACGCCTACCTCCTGGAGAGTGTTGTTCACTTGGTTGGCTGTTGTGAAGAAGTTTCTCTTCACCATGGAGATTATTCTGCGATCATCCCCCACTGTTGTCTTACGTGGGCGCTCAGGTCTTTTTGCATTGATGAGTTCACCAGTGCTTTCTTTCTTTCTCAGGATGCACCAAACTGTTGATTTTGCCACTCCTAATATTGTAGAAATTTCTCGGATGTTTTTTTTTTCTGTTTTCGCAGCTTAAGGATGGCTTGTTTCACCTGCATGGAGAGCTCCTTTGACCGCATGTTTACTTCACAGCAAAACCTTCCAAATGCAAGCACCACACCTCAAATCAACTCCAGGCCTTTTATCTGCTTAATTTAGAATAACATAACGAAGGGACTGCCCACACCTGTCCATGAAAAAGCATTGGAGTCAATTGTCCAATTACTTTTGGTCCCTTTAAAAACAGGGTGGCACTTGTTAAGGAGCTGAAACTCCTAAACCCTTCATCCAATTTTAATGTGGATACCCTCAAATGAAAGCTGAAAGTCTGAACTTCAACTGCATCTGAATTGTTTTGCTTAAAATTCCTTGTGGTAATGTCTATAACCAAAATTAGAAAAATGTCATCTCTGTCCAAATATATATGGACCTAACTGTATATTGTGGAGAAGTGAGAAACGAGATCACAGCACAAGGAGATAATACCAGGAGGAGTTCAGCCTTAAGATCGGCAACATCCTTCTGAGGCGCGTAGCCGGTGGCCGGAACACCGAAGGAGTAATAGGCTCTACGCATTACTTCAAACAATGGCAGGACAGTTAATTCCAAGTTGGCTGCCCAACCTTTAACCTAATGAAGACAACGGAGGCAAATTGTGGGAGAGGGGCGTCACTAGGGTCCCTATAAAATAGCTCCAGGCCTACCCCATCATACGGGTCTTCCTGTCCATACCATCTGGGGGACGGAGAGAAAGAACATCAGAAATATACACGACCGTTGTGAGGACTATCCTGTGGTGCTCAGCAGGGAGGTACTACAACACACAGGCGCTAGTAGGAAGGCTACTGATTTCCACCTGCAAAGGGAACTCTGGATGTGCCTTCGGACCGACCGGACTCTGCCTGCCCTGTGAACGGTACTCTGGACTGTGGACTCTGAAGTCTTCAGTAAAAGGTAAAGAGACTGCAACCTTTGTGTCCTCGTTATTCATCGTACCTTACAACATCCACCATTACCACCTACTCATCAAGGGAAGCCCTGGGGACATACTTCACCTGTGGGAAGGTATACCATCTAGCTGCCATTCCGTCACCCCAGCGGACCCCTAGCAGCGTCGGTCACCCTGACCAAATACCACAGGTGGCATCACGAACACTAGACAAACTACACCTTTAATTGGGGGCCCCTTAGCAGGGCCACGGACAGGGTCGGGCCACCGTGACATCCCCAGAACCGAGACAGAGGGACCCGGTACCGAGTACCCCACTGCCCTGCGCTTGGGGGCGATCCACATTTACTTTCTTGGATGAGCAATATCTGTTTTGCAGGTTTCCTCCAGGAGCACAATGGTCACCTAGTGTTTTCCATCAGGCGTTGGCAAAGGCATTCTCCCGATTTTCTCGGCCTGATTGTATTTTACAATATGTTGAAGACATTCTGTTGTCTACCGAGGATAGTCACATGTTTCTCTTCTGACAGATTTGTTTGAGCTGTTGCATGATGCTGGGTTGAAGTTGAACACCAAAAAGGTCAAATTTGATGGAGGTTTTTGGGAGAGTTGTTGAGTCCTACTAATTCCAACATCACACAAGGCATGGTGACATTTCTTGGGTCTTATGAACTTTTCAAGGGACTTCATTGACAATTTTGCAGACAAGGCCGGGCCTTTGTATGATCTTTTAAAAGAAGAAAATAGTGATTACTTTGATCCTCGGGTTGATGAACAACAAACCTCATTTGAACAATTGAAAATAAATTTACAAAATGCACCTTCTTTGTCCACAGTTGATCCTTCGACTCCATTTTCTTTGCAAGTACATGTAGCGCCCCCACTGCCGCAGGGCCGAGGGGTACCCGGTACCGGGCCTCTGAGTCTCTGCTCTGGGGTTGTCACGGTGGCTAGACCCGGTCCGTGACCCTGCTGAGGGGCGTACAGTAATAGATGTGGGTAGATGATGGAGGTGGTGATGCTGTAGTGGTGCGGTGCAGTAAATAACGAGGACACCAGGTTGCAGTCTCTTTACCTCTTTACTGAAGATCTCTGGGTCCTCAGTCCGGAATCCGGATAACCAGGCTGCGCAAGTCCGGCCGGTCCAATGGCACCTCCAGAGTTCTCTTAACAAGTGGAAATCTGCGCCTACCTCCTAGCGCTATGTGTTGTGGTCCTTCCCTGCTGTGCTTACGGAAAGTCCCCACAACTGTTGTGTCCGTTTCTTAAGTTCCCTCACAACTCGATTAGATGATGTTCTGCTAATCCTCCGTCCCTCCCTGATGTTACGGTTGGAACGGCACCCGTATGACGGCTAGGCTCGGAGCTCTTCCGGGACCCTAGAGTCGCCCCTCTCCACAAGTTTCCCCCCAAGACTGCATAGGTGATTTAGTTGAGACAGCCCGCCTTAGACTGACTGTCCTGCCGTTGGTTTAGAGTATTGCTTGAAGCTGAATGTTGTAATACTCCCTCGGCGTTCCGGCCGCCGGTTGTGTGCCTCAGTAGGATGTTGCCTCGGTCTTACAGCACGACTCCTACTGGTATTCTCCTTGTTGCTTTGATCTCGCTTCTCACTCAGCACAATCTATCTCGCTTCCAGTCCCTTCTTGGGTACCGCCGCTATACTGAGCAGGCACGGTCCCGTTACGTTCGCTCAAGTTGCCAAGCCTCTGTCAGGATCCCACCCCTGACAGGGACCCTACCGAATCTTCTCCTGCAACACCCTCTGCCACAAGGTGTTGCCTGGTTCCAACCCAGTGAGCTTTCTCCTCTAACTTCCTGCCTGACCCCCAGTTTACCCACAATGGTGGGGAGTGGCCTAGTGAACAGAACCCTTAGCTCCCCCTGGTGGCCCGGCTGTGAAATGTATTGGTGTCTGTGATACCTGTCCAGATGAACTCCTTCAGTGCCATCAGACGTACCATAGCTCCCCTTAGCGGCGGAACCACAGTACTGCAACGACCAGGACTCTGGGGCGCTGCACTCCCCCCCGGTTAAATCCAGTACTCCGGGACTGGGAAGAAAACAACAATACAGGTTAGCAAAAAGACATACAATTTTGTTGAGTGCAATAACAATAAGTATACTTGAACAGAGCTTCCCTTTATGGGAGGTGAGGACACTTGAACGTTACAAACATGGTTAGATATCATAGCAACATGCTATAAGTAACTTTTCTTACCCAACCGGGTATTCTACTTAGTACAAATGCTCGAACAATAATTTAACATTGCCTTTAAGGACGTACACTCTAAATCCACTAAAGACCTTCTTATAATCACATTATAAGGCATTTTTAACTTTTCATTCTCCCTCTTTAAATCTGCAGGACCGCCTGTCCTAACGGCACCAGACCTTCTGCCTCTCCCTTCTTTACAGGACCGCCCCTTTCAGCCCGGGCCTACTGCCTTTTCAACTACTATACACAGTATAGAGCATAACATTGCTTTCAGTTTAGGATCAATAAGCCATCTCTTTATGGCTCCTAAGAGGACTCACTAACTAACCCCGTACGGGTTCACTGTCTGTCCTCCTGTTTCTGTCAACATTATTAAACACTTTTCACATTTAACTAGTTAGGTACATTTAACGTGTTCATATCAACATTATTACTTTCTCTTTCCAAGACATTATTGCCACCCAACTGTCTTAAGGCAATACGGTTCATCAGCGCAATACGTGAACATCCCCTTTATGAGGGGACCAAGTCTTTATGAGGTAGCACATCTTCTCAAGCTACCAGTCCATACTCAGCAAAAGCTCCAGTGCGGTATCTTCGCAAAGAGTCTCTCTTTAAGTAAAACCAGTAGGGAGCACCTTTAATAAGGTGCGAACTATTTACAAGCAGTTTGTATCATGCACCGTTCATGATTGCGGCAGTTCTTGATAACTTGTGCAAAACATAGAAAACAAACAAAAAGCAATAGGGATCCCGGGTCAACTAAGGGATCCCTTTAAGAGTAACCCTAGACGGGTTTAAAGCAGCAAAACAGCAGGAAACAAACAGTTAACTATTTACAGTTTCGGGTTTCCGAGGTTTAGTTGACGGCTTCCAGGGCTGCACCTGGCACTTAACCCCTCTTGGCCCGGGAAGGGTGAAGTGCAGGGTTGCACCCAGTGCTGGACAAACGCCGTTAATCCGTCTTTCATGTACGGTTAGGTCATGCACAGCAATGGAGGTCTGCGCAGCTTGAGTAGGGGCATTTGCTGCAGCAGAGGTAGCGGCTGCTGCAAGATCAGTCACTGGAACGGAGTCAGCAGCTGTGGCACTAGCAGTCGCGGGAGTGGGGTCAGTCATCAGGGCAGGATCGTCCTTCATACCTGCTTCAGATGCGGTCCCTCCGGTGCCGGTCTGCTCCGTCTCCGCTGGGGTCTGGAACGCTAGCTGCAGGTCCTTGCGCTGCGGCGTTGTCATCTCCGTTTGCAGCACCTTGCATTCCGGCAGGACCTTGCTTTCTGGCTTCGGAGCGCTGGAACTTCTTTCTTGCTCCGGACCAGACGAGGCTGCCGACAGATGTCTGGTGAGGCTTCCGATGATGGTCTTCTTCCACCCGGCCTCAGTGTTCAGCTGCGTCTGCAGGAGTTGGTGGATCAGCTCGTCCGCTCCGGTCTGCAGGAGGTCACCGTCAACTGTGGAGGTCTGGCTGCGGTGCCTCTCCGGGTAGCTGGGGGAGTCCTCGGCTCCGACCCCACTCTCCGGCTCCTGGCGGCTGGCCATGGCGTCCTCCATGTCGCTGACTTCTTCTTCCTGGTCCTTTTCCCGCTCTCTCCTTCGTGGGCGGTTTCGTTTTCTCTGTCTCCGCCCACCATTGAGAATCAGGAGGCGGATCTCGGCTGCTGACGGACACGTCCTCAAGGTACAGAAATATTTAGACTGGGCGGCCATTGCCTTTCGCGCTCTCCAGCTCGTCTACGCCCACTCCACGCCCTTCTTCTTCTCCTGCGCTCTCCTTAGCGCTATAATGGCGGCGGTTTTGGCGGGAACTTCTGGCGGCAAGTGGCAATACACAGTCTTTGCAATTAAGTACAGTCCAAGCACAATAAATCACAGTTCCAAGGCACACATGACCTGATTCTTCAGGCTTAAGTAGATCCTGTTCGTGACGCCAAGTTGTAGCGCCCCCACTGCCGCGGGGCCGAGGGGTACCCGGTACCGGGCCTCTGAGTCTCTGCTCTGGGGTTGTCACGGTGGCTAGACCCGGTCCGTGACCCTGCTGAGGGGCGTACAGTAATAGATGTGGGTAGATGATGGAGGTGGTGATGCTGTAGTGATGCGGTGCAGTAAATAACGAGGACACCAGGTTGCAGTCTCTTTACCTCGTTACTGAAGATCTCTGGGTCCTCAGTCCGGAATCCGGATAACCAGGCTGCGCAAGTCCGGCCGGTCCAATGGCACCTCCAGAGTTCTCTTAACAAGTGGAAATCTGCGCCTACCTCCTAGCGCTATGTGTTGTGGTCCTTCCCTGCTGTGCTTACGGAAAGTCCCCACAACTGTTGTGTCCGTTTCTTAAGTTCCCTCACAACTCGATTAGATGATGTTCTGCTAATCCTCCGTCCCTCCCTGATGTTACGGTTGGAACGGCACCCGTATGACGGGTAGGCTCGGAGCTCTTCCGGGACCCTAGAGTCGCCCCTCTCCACAAGTTTCCCCCCAAGACTGCATAGGTGATTTAGTTGAGACAGCCCGCCTTAGACTGACTGTCCTGCCGTTGGTTTAGAGTATTGCTTGAAGCTGAATGTTGTAATACTCCCTCGGCGTTCCGGCCGCCGGTTGTGTGCCTCAGTAGGATGTTGCCTCGGTCTTACAGCACGACTCCTACTGGTATTCTCCTTGTTGCTTTGATCTCGCTTCTCACTCAGCACAATCTATCTCGCTTCCAGTCCCTTCTTGGGTACCGCCGCTATACTGAGCAGGCACGGTCCCGTTACTTTCGCTCAAGTTGCCAAGCCTCTGTCAGGATCCCACCCCTGACAGGGACCCTACCGAATCTTCTCCCGCAACACCCTCTGCCACAAGGTGTTGCCTGGTTCCAACCCAGTCAGCTTTCTCCTCTAACTTCCTGCCTGACCCCCAGTTTACCCACAATGGTGGGGAGTGGCCTAGTGAATAGAACCCTTAGCTCCCCCTGGTGGCCCGGCTGTGAAATGTATTGGTGTCTGTGATACCTGTCCAGATGAACTCCTTCAGTGCCATCAGACGTACCATAGCTCTCCTTAGCGGCAGAACCACAGTACTGCAACGACCAGGACTCTGGGGCGCTGCAATAACACATCAGAGACATCTATGTCTGCTGTGCTGTTACAGGGAGAAGAGTGGAGAATTTTGGGTTATTTTTCTAAGCTTCTCTCACCTGTTGAATGAGGTTTTGAGACCTGTGCACTTGGTTGGTGTGTATTTTTCAGTCAAAGCAACTGAACACATTATTGGGTTCAACAAAATCACTTTGCAAACTCCTCATTCTACACTAAAACTTCTCTTTGAGAATAATCTCAGGTGTCACATCAGAGATTTGCTCATTGGTTTTTGGCATTGTCTCCCAATCAAATTGAGGTTGATTTATAAGGCCAAATATGTTATTCCTCAGTTGATGCAATATGAAGGACAAACTCCTGATTGTCCACAGTCTTTTCAGGATTCTAGTTTCAGAGGGAAGGCAGAGGCAACAGATGAATCAATTTTTGTAGATGGTTCCAGATTCTATTCAGATGGGCACTATTCAGGATATGCCTTTTTTTATCCCAAAAGAGGACAAGGTTGAAAAACATAAATTACCGAGTTATTTTTCAGCTCAAAGGGCAGAGCTAGAAGCTGTAAAAATGGTTCTACAGGTGAACAAAGCTGATGATCAGTGTCCTATTGTAATCTACAGTGATAGATCACTGACAGATTGTTTGCCAGTTTTGGAATAAAATAGGCTATGTTGATTCTTCTAATAAGACTCTTGTACATAGTGACACACTGAAAACAATTTTTGAGGTAGCCTCAGAACATCTTAATGGTTTTGCTATTGTCAAAGTCCCTGCCCATAAAAAAAATCTGATGATGATTTATCTGTTGGAAATGCCACCGCAGATATGTTGGCCAAAGAGGCAGCCGTGACAGGAGAAGTGTTTTAACCTGAACCTCTTGAGTTTTCAAAGAACAGACACGCATATCCCTTCTTTTGCGGAAGAACAAGAAAAAGATGCATCTCTTGTTGCTTCCCGGGTTGATCGAAAACTTCCCTTTATTTGTGTAAACGGGGTTTTGTGTCATGACTTAAACGGGGAGTTGCGTCTTGTTGTATCAAAACATCTACAGGATGAGTTCACAAGATCATGAATGTTTGGGTCAACAGAAATTGTTAGGCATTCTCAGAGAGAAATTTTACTGGGAAAATATGGAAGAGACTGCACGAAGTATTGTTCAATCATGTCTCATTTGTGCCCAAATTAATCCAAGACCAAAAGGACAGAATCCACCACTACTCCGAACCGCACCTGCAGATGGTCCATGGTCTACGTTACAAATCAACTACATTTGTCCATTACCATCAGGTAAATATGGTCTCAGGTACGCATTGGTTGTAGCAGATGGTTTTTCTAAATGTGTTGAAATAGTAGTTAATCATGTCTAATCCCAAGAATGATCTGCTCTGATTGAGGAAGTCACTCTACAGGAAAAATCATACAAGGAGTTTGTACTATTCTAGGGGTACAAGAACCATTCCATGTACCTTACCATCCTCAGTCCGCTGGTATTGTGGAAAGGATGAATAGAACAATAAAATCTAGAATTGCCAAAATGTTATTGGACAAAGGCAATACTTGGGTTGATGCCTTACCTTTTGTACTGTAGAGTGTGAGAGGAACAACTTCTTCCACAACTCAATTTACTCCTTTTGAACTAATGACAGGAAGAAAAATGCCATTGATTTTTCCATGTGAACCATTTTTTGTCCACACCTCAAAAAAGATGCTGTTGCCAGGTCCTAATGGTTGCAATTGTTGCAGGAAAACTTTAAAGATTCTTCCACATGCTGCATCAAGAATGCCGAGAATGGAGCCACCATATGAATCCAAGAAAGGGGCTCTAGTGATAATTAAACTTTCAGGAAGAATGGACCTTGGGAAAGTAATTGGGAAGGTCCCTTTTGAGGTCATCAAAACCATGATTCTTGTGGAACGAGCATCTAATGTGGTTAAGAATACCCGTAGACAACAAATTGTGGGTACATGTCGTTCAATGCAAATTGTCTGTTGCAAAATAATGATACTGCATTTCTTTTAGGAAGAGATGGATTCCAATAAGAGCTGGAATACGAAACACCATGTTCTTGATAGAAGGGATTCAACACCAATCCTTCAGGAGAAGAAGACATTTCCCAGGAAAAGCTCCTATCTGATGGGAATCACGTTTCTGCTACTTTGTACTCTTTCAACTGTGATCTACAAAAATCGTTAAAATTTGGTCAGTCTTAAGCAAAAATGGCAGCAGGAAATGTATTATGTAATCCAATTGTTATTATATTTATTAAAGTTTTGCTGTGTAGAATGTATCAGTTATGTGTAAAATTGAGAATTTATAAAAAGATCAAATAACATCCTTTTTAATTTCTGTCTTTAAGAGAGATGCTAAAACGGAAAAATATAACTGATTACATTTTTATTTTTTACAATTGTTTTGAAAACTCAGATGACCTTAAACACAGGTGTTGATGCAAGGTTTTCAGAATAAAGATTGACTGAGATACGAATGGTGAGATAATGAGTTTAGGATTAATTATCATTCTCATATCATAATGCGGGGGACTATAAAATATTAGATAATCTATATTTTTTAATTATTATTACTAACAAGCAAGCAGACTGTGGTTAGTGAGTGGCTGGGTTATTCTGAGGATTTTGCTAGATACATCTGTTCTCTGGTTGTCCGAACTATAGGACTTTTGTCAGAACGGTCAATATGAGGCTATTTGGAGATAGTAAATGGTTCTCAAAGGTCATAGGCTAAAGGCTTAAGCATTTCAAAATGAGGTAATGTCCAAATAACTAATAAGCATCTTCCATGAGTTACTAGTGTTCTTTTAGTATGGTAGAAGCTACGAACATATCGGCAGGTCACCATATGTGGTTATGAGACAGAAAAAATAGAAACCAATGTAAGTCTATGGGTCAAAATAGTACATAAGCCGACCTAACTCCTGTTGAGACAGATCTCTCCTACCTTGAGTATCTCCAACCTGGACCACATCATACCTCAAGACCATATGTACGAACCACTGAATGCTTGTTTTCTCTTTTATAATCTCATACTTATTTTTGTGTGCTATGACCTTACTTTTCTACTTTTTTGTAATATCTTTTTAAAAGAACATTAAACAATGTTTGTTTTATCCACATAATTCAATATTGCTTTCCTTTCTATCCTCACCGTGCTCTTACTTTAATAAAAAGTAAGAAAGTGTTTTATATCTTCTAACAGCTTTCCCCTAAAGTACTGTGATATCCTAGTGTTAGGTTACATATTGTACCATTGTTGTTACTTTAAGGACTTACCATTTCTCTTGTTCTTTCTAGAGTCGCTAGATGTCCTTTTTCACCTGCTCCTGATCACCTCTGACTTCCTCTGGTATGATACACCTCTATGCACATAATACACACTCCATTCCCCATATTGTCATATTGCCGTGTATACAGATTGCAATATATTCTGTCCCATTTTTGTGACCACACCTTCTTTTTGGTCTTTAATCCCACAACATTGCTGGTGGCTGCCATCTATGTGGAACACCTCTAATCGTAGTGTCCCCCTTTTATCGGTATCGGTTTGCTCAGTGATACCCTATATGTGCTACACCTGAAATGGCACTAACCTGTTCCTCACTCCCCTAGGTATGCTGAGATTCTTTAGAAATTCCAGTATCCTGCTGGAAACCCGCACTGAAAAGACTAAGATTTCTGTACCTCCTCATCGTGCTCCAGGTGGACCACCAGGCTGGACCCTCTCTTCCCAGTGTCCTTCTTGTGATGTTCCTATATCCTTTTATAGTCACATTGAATAGACTCGTTTGAGTGGATAATGTTTTCCCCATATCACTGATTTCCTGTTCTTCCATTCTTTTCTTTAATTGCTGAGTAATTCTTATCTTAATATAGGTTTGTGACCATTATTGACGAGTGATGTATTTTTTGACATGTGATTAATAATATATTCTCTCGAAATGAGAATTTAATGTTCATTTGTATATCATGTTAAATACTGTTAAGTAGAATAATCTCTAACAGACTCTCCTTTTTTTTTTCTCTGTTTGTATAAACCCCTCTACCCTTTGGACGAAGGTCCCTAACAGTGAGGTCACTAATTGTGAGGCGCTGTCCTGATTTATGCTTTGGTATTTGGACGTGTTCCGAGAAGGACTCCTTGGATGTGACGTGTTCTTCACCTTTGTGTAATGTTGACCCTATTTCTCCATGAGGTGCTGAGAGTCTACGTTTGTATGATTGTGTACGTCGAGTCAAGATTTGCATGCGTCCGTGGTTGTTTAACATGTATTGGTGAGCCAGGATCTGCCTGCCCGTTGTCTTACGTGGAAGAGGATGCTGTGAGAATAATCTCTGATGCAGAGGGTGATAATTCCTTTTTGAACCATCCTACGGTTGATCTGCTCAGGAATAGATGGGAGAATGAACATTGGTTTAATTAGATTACATGTTGGTCCACTGGCGGAATATTCTAAGGTCCGGAGGATTCCGAGGGGACTCAGACCGAGTCTACGTCCAACGTTGTTGCCTAACAATGTCCAGTTTTGTGCCAAATTTGAGGAGCAGCTACAAGCCATTGATCCTAAGGTTGACGAAAACTTGTCTAAACATAGATCTGAGCTGGAAGACACGAAATGTTCAAAATGGCAGAGACTTGGAGGACTATAATAATGGTAGTGGTTGGCAATTAAATAACTCTACACTTAGACCCAAGGCTGGTCCTACAAAGTTACGGGGTGGCCAGAAGTCTAAAAGACCCCAGAGGCCTGTGGCATCACAGGCTCCATTTGGCTTCACAGGTGGTGACTCAGTCTACAGATGATGGTGGTAGTGGATCTGTTGGGACCATTATATCTCCTTATTATATTATATATTGTTAACCTGGCATAGGATACAGTTTTGTCTGTGAGTTATTATGGACAGTAACTTTTTGCTCCTATTGATATGTCCTTAGGTCCCTGTGGTAAATCTGGATGTGTAGAGCTGAACTGGGGACAACGAATAGTTAACTGTCTGTGAGAGTAGGGGTAACTCTGTTAGAAATGCAAGTTATGATCTTGGAAGAGGGTCATCCTTGTGGAGCTGCACCGTTTGCGAACGCAGATAACTTTACATCACAGTGAATAGTGGAGCTGGTCTATATCCAATCGGAGAAGGATTCTGGAGCATGTGCAGTAAAGGAAGGCTCGCCGATTGGTCCAGGACACAATATGGGTGGATCTGGAAGACAATTGGAGCTGAGATCACGGACAACTGAATTGCTTTTCTGTGATTGGCTGTACCTTTGTTTTGCTAAAAGGACAATGTGGACTTGTTGGGCGCAGTTAATAGCCTCTGTGTCTGTACTGTTACATACTTAGGCAGTTAACTGGTTCATGCAGCTTTACATGAACACCCGAGCCTTACACTATGGCTGGTCCAAATAACTAAAGCAATTGTTACCATCCACCTCTTGTGTCTCCCCTTTTCCTCATAGATTGTAAGCTTGCGAGCAGCAGGGCCCTCATTCCTCCTGGTATCTGTTTTGAACTGTGATTTCTGTTATGCTGTAATGTCTGTTGTCTGTATAAGTCCCCTCTATAAGTTGTAAAGCGCTGCGGAATATGTTGGCGCTATATAAATAAAATTATTATTATTATTATTATTAACTTATTGTGCTGAATAAAAAAAGAGAATGGACAGCACCTCCAAAAAAACATACAATGATCTAATGCCGTCAGACAAAAATATATAGAACTGAACATGAGGTTCTTAGTTTATTATTCTGATCAGACTGTATGAAGCCCACTGCCACGTCATTAAAAACCTCGTAGTGGGTCCTACCCCCCGAACGGAGCCATGCGCCGACCACCGCCACAGCTGCAATGCACCAGCAGGGGAATCAGTGCCCCTCTCTTTTTGGTGCAATGTCATTTATTGTGATGAGTAATCAAAGGGGGCGATTTGGATGTTGAGGTGCTTTTTCAACTCATTCTCTTTTGTGGTGCTTTTAAATATTTAATTGATGTATTTCTACAGATGTATATGTTTTGATTAACCGTTGTCAATTAGGGGGTGGTGTTAGTAGGATTTTAAATGGGGTTTTTTGCAATGTGTATTGTGCTTGATAAAGATCTTTTGATTGAAACATCGCAACTGGAAGTAGAATAAATGTGATGCAAATTCACCAACTTGTGAGGCGCTGTCCTTATTTATGCTTTGGTAGCTGTTCCCTAATAGGACTGAAAACTTTTGACTACAATGAAGGCACAATAAAAGGAACTTTATTCTCACAAGCTACCTTCCTCTCAGTGCCAAGTTTTAGATACTGTACAAGATGGGCTGGATACCCTACTTGGGCAGCTCTATTCTTTTTTTTTTTTCTTGAGTGCCGTGTACCTATTGTACTGTACCCTGTACACTATATACAGAGCTCTTGTGTCTAATACCACTGGTTATCTCTGTACACTATTGTAATAGTATGCAGGTACTGAGTATGTCACCACGGAACAGACAGGCCAACAGTTGAGGGGTTTAATAACAGGAATCAGGTTCTCCTCGCAGGGAGGAAGCAATGGAAAATAACTAGCAATAAAACAGTGCAAAAATATGGGAGTCAAGCAATGTAACAGAATTAAGCAGGATTTCTTGAGAAAAGAACACTTATCAGTCTGATGAGGACTTGCTTGAAGGGTCGTCTTCTCCAACGTAGGTGCCGAGAAACAGCGGCACTTGTCGTCCCTCTGTTATCCGTGGGCTGAGTAGTCTCTAGGAGCCCTCTGCCTGGGGTTTCGGGAGTTAATGTGATATTCACAGGCTGAGTCTTTAACTTTTACAGCACGCCAGGAATCAGGGGCTCTGCACTGTTAAGTCTCTCACCAAGAATCACAGTCTCTGTACTGATACCGCGGGGACCAGGGGAACAAAGTCTCTGCACGGGCCAATGTCTCTACACAGGTCTCAAAGTGCCCCTCTCCAGTCACAGCAGAGTCCGATTTCATGTGCTCACAAGATGCAGTCTTTCTGGGCAGTCTCCCTGTATTTGTCCTCTGACCGGGAACTCTCTCTCTCCCGGAGCACAGCTGCACCCTGCTCTGACCGCTGCTCACGCTGCTCTGTCTCTTGCGCGCGTGCCTTTCCCGCTCTCTGCACGGCTTCCTTCCTGTCTCAGTTTCTAAGTCTGCCCCCTGGGGAACCTGCAGCACAGCTCAATGGTTCCAGGCACAGAGCCGAGAAGGTAACCGCCCCCAGACTCGTCTTGTGTTTCACCTCCTTACACTATATACATACTTCCTGTGTCTGTCACTGGTGATCTTTGTATTTCTTGTATATTATATACAGAGCTCCTGTATGTAATGTCAGTGATCACTGTACACTACATGCAGAGCTCCTGTGTATAAGGTCATTGTTGATCAGTGATCACTGTATTTCTTGCATACTTTTATACAGAGCTCCATTGTCTGTCACTGATACCTGTACACTATATACAGAGCTCCTGTGTCTGCCACTAGTGATGTCTGTATTTCTTGTACAAAATATACAGAGCTCCTGTGTATATTGTCACTGGTGATCACTGTACACCATTCACAGAGCTCCTGTGTCTGTCACTAGTTATCACTTTATTGCCTGTATAATAGACACAGATCTCCTGTGTATAATGTCACTGGTTATCATAGTATTTCTTGCACACTTTGTACAGAGCTCCTGTGTCTGTCACTGGTGATTCCTGTACACTATATACAAAACCACATGTGTCAAGGCCATCACAAGATCTCCTATGTGCTCCTGCCATTATCTGCACGTTTCAAGGCAATTCCGGTCATCCATTTTGCTTGGTTCAGATTCTTTTCACTACTTTTCTCTATTTCATTCACTTATTGACCTAACAATTAATGGCTACGGCTTGGCTTTGGGTCCATAGTCCATGTGGTTGTCTCCATATTACCTGTACTGTCAATTTGTAGTATCAGTATCTTCATGCAGTTGATCTAGTCTATGTCCTATTTTAGTACATACTATGCATGTGACCTTTTGCAGTGGTGCCAGGAGGTTTCCATCTCATGAGTGATCTTTTTGCTTCTGGTTCTCATATGGTACTTTTCTTCCCCGGGTATTATCGGCTCACAGCTGGATAATTAGCCTTTATTGGCTATTAAAATGGGGGACCCTAAAAAACATGACTTGGGGGTCCCCCTATAATTGATAACCAGCAAAGGCTATGCAGACAGCTGCTGGCTGGTATGTAACCCCTTTCTACCATTGGACGTACTATTCCGTCCATGTGGGGTGGGCCCTACTTCCCAAGGATGGAATAGTACGTCCAGGGCGATCAGCCGCGCTCACAGGGGGAGCGCGGCCGGGTGTCAGCTGACTATCGCAGCTGACATCCGGCACTATGTGCCAGGAGCGGTCACGGACCGCCCCCGGCACATTAACCCCCGGCACACTGCGCTCAAACATGATCGCAGTGTTCTGGTGGTATAGGGAAGCATCGCGCAGGGAGGGGGCTCCCTGCGTGCTTCCCTGAGACCCTCGGAGCAACGCAATGTGATCGCGTTGCTGCGAGGATCTCTTACCTCCTCCTCCCTGCAGGCCCGGATCCAAAATGGCCACGGGGCTGCATCCGGGTCCTGCAGGGAGGTGGCTTACCAGCGCCTGCTCAGAGCAAGCGCTGGGGTAAGCCTCCCTGCTGTGCCTGTGTGATCGCTGATCTGACTCAGTGCACAGCAAAGTGTCAGATCAACGATCTGTCAATAAAATGTGATGCCCTTCCTGGGGCAAAGTAAAAAAGTAAGAAAAAAAAAATATTTTTACATGTGTGGGGAAAAAAAAAATCCTAAATAAATAATAATAATACAAAAATTGTTCCAATAAACACATTCCTTTATCTAAATAAAAAAAACAATAAAAGTACACATATTTAGTATCACTGCGTCCGTAATGACCCGACCTATAAAACTGTCCCACTAGTTAACCCCTTCAGTGAACACCGTAAAAAAAGGCAAAAAACAACGCTTTATTATCATACCGCCGAACAAAAAGTGGAATAACACGCGATCAAAAAGACAAATATAAATAACCATGGTACTGCTGAAAACGTCATCTTGTCCCGCAAAAAACGAGCCACCATACAGCATCATCGGCGAAAAAATAAAAAAGTTATAGTCCTCTGAATAAAGCGATGCAAAAATAATTTTTTTTGTCTATAAAATAGTTTTTATCGTATAAAAGTGCCAAAACATAAAAAAATGATAGAAATGAGGTATCGCTGTAATCGTACTGACCCGAAGAATAAAACTGCTTTATGCATTTTACCAAACGCGAAACGGTATAAACTCCCCCCCCCCCCCAAAATAAATTCATGAATAGCTGTTTTTTTGTCATTCTGCCTCAAAAAAATCGGAATAGAAAGCGATCAAAAAATGTCACGTGCCCAAAAATGTTACCAATAAAAACATCAACTCGTCCCGCAAAAAACAAGACCTCACATGACTCTTTGGACCAAACTATGGAAAAATTATAGCTCTCAAAATGTGGTAATGCAAAAAATATTTTTTGCAATAAAAAGCGTCTTTTAGTGTGTGACGGCTGCCAGTCATAAAAATCTGATAAAAAACCCCACCATAAATAGTAAATCAAACCCCCCTTCATCACCCCCTTAGTTAGGGAAAAATTAAAAAATTTAAAAAATGTATTTATTTCCATTTTCCAACTAGGGTTAGGGTTAGGGCTAGGTTTAGGGTTAGGGCTACAGTTAGGGTTGGGGCTAAAGTTAGGGTTTGGATTACATTTACGGTTGGGAATAGGGTTGGGATTAGGGTTAGGGGTGTGTCAGGGTTAGGGGTGTGGTTAGGGTTACCGTTGAGATTAGGGTTAGGGGTGTGTTTGGATTAGGGTTTCAGTTATAATTGGGGGGTTTCCACTGTTTAGGCACATCAGGGGCTCTCCAAACGCGACATGGCGTCCGATCTCAAGTCCAGCCAATTCTGCATTGAAAAAGTAGAACAGTGCTCCTTCCCTTACGAGCTCTCCCGTGCACGCAAACAGGGGTTTACCCCCACATATGGGGTATCAGCGTACTCAGGACAAATTGTACAACAACTTTTGGTGTCCAATTTCTTCTCTTACGCTTGGGAAAATTAAAAAATTTGGGGTGAAAAGATAATTTTTGTGAAAAAATGATTTTTTATTTTTACGGCTCTGCATTATAAACTTCTGTGAAGCACTTAATGGGTCAAAGTGCTCACCACACATCTAGATAAGTTCCTTAGGGTGTCTACTTTCCAAAATGGTGTCATTTGTGCGGGGTTTCAATGTTTAGGCACATCAGTGGCTTTCCAAACGCAACATGGCGTCCCATCTCAATTCCTGTCAATTTTGCATTGAAAAGTCAAACGGCACTCCTTCCCTTCCGAGCTCTGCCATGCGCCCAAACAGTGGTTTACCCCCACATATGGGGTATCAGCGTACTCAAGACAAATTGTACAACAACTTTTGGGGTCCATTTTCTCCTGTTACCCTTGGTAAAATAAAACAAATTGGAGCTGAAGTAAATTTGTTGTGAAAAAAGTTAAATGTTCATTTTTATTTAAACATTCCAAAAATTCCTGTGTAACACCCGAAGGGTTAATAAACTTCTTGAATGTGGTTTTGAGCACCTTGAGGGGTGCAGTTTTTAGAATGGTGTCACACTTGGGTATTTTCTATCATATAGACCCCTAAAAATGACTTCAAATGAGATGTGGTCCCTAAAATAAAATGGTGGTGTAAAAATGAGAAATTGCTGGTCAACTTTTAACCCTTAACTCCCTAACAAAAAAAAATTTTGGTTCCAAAATTGTGCTGATGTAAAGTAGACATGTGGGAAATGTTACTTATTAAGTATTTTGTGTGACATATCGTTGTGATTTAATTGCATAAAAATTAAAAGTTGGATAATTGCAAAATTTTCAAAATTTTTGCCAAATTTCCGTTTTCTCCACAAATAAACGCAGGTAATAGCAAATAAATTTTACTACTATCATGAAGTATAATATGTCATGAGAAAATAATGTCAGAATCACCAGGATCCGTTGAAGCATTCCAGAGTTATAAGCTCATAAAGGGACAGTGGTCAGAATTGTAAAAGTTGGCCCGGTCATTAATGTGCAAACCACCCTTGGGGGTAAAGGCGTTAATAGCCTAGGGAGGGGCCATGGATACTTCCCCTTTCCCTGGCTGAAAACATCAGCTCTGTCAACTGCCCCCAAAAAGTTGCATCTTTAAGAAATGTCAATTCTGGCACTTAGCCTTGCTCTTCCCACTTGCCCTGTAGCGTTGGCAAGTGGGGTAACAGTTGGGGGGGTTGATATCACTGTCAGGTAACATCAAGCCCAGACGTTAGTAATGGAGAGGTGTCGATAAGTCACATTGTAAGAAAACACAGACGCCCCAAAAAAAGTCCTTTAATTGAAAGAGCAACACAGACTCCTTTTAATATTCTTAATTAAACCATACTTAAGACCTCGCCCATTCCCCCAGTGCCCTCGTCATCTGTAAAAGAGGAAAAAAAAAAACAACAGTGTTTCTCACCATTCTGCGGAGATGCTTTAAATCCATTTGTCCCATGATGGGCTCAAGTCTGCTACATCTAGATTATGTGACCATGCAGCCTGTCATCCAGCAGACAAACTGAGCATGGTGTGCTCAGAGTCCCTGTGTGAGCTGCTGTTCCCTATCTGAGGGCACCATGAGCGTGAGAAAGTTCTTCTGCTCGCGATGCCATCTGACAGGTCCTGGGAGTTCACAGCCATTGAACTCACTTCACCTTTGTGATGTCAGTGCGAATGCCGTGTGAAAATTTAGTACAAATATGAGCTTGTTCATGCTCTCGCTTGCTCACTCATGCTCACTCACTCATGCTCACTCACTCATGCTGGCTCACTCAGGCTCACTCGCTTACTCAGGCTGGCTCACTCATGGTCGCTCACTCACTCATACTCACTCATGCTCACTCACGCTCGTTCACTCACTCACTCATGCTTGCTCACTCACTCATGTTTGCTCACTCACTCATGCTCGTTCGCTCACTCCCTTATGCTCGTTCGCTCACTCACTCATGCTTGCTCACTCACCCACGCTCGTTTGCTCACTCACTTATGCTTGCTCATTCACTCACTTATGCTTGCTCATTCACTCACTCATGCTTGCTCACTCACTCATGTTTGCTCGTTCGCTCACTCACTCATGCTTGCTCACTCACCCACGCTCGTTTGCTCACTCACTTATGCTTGCTCATTCACTCACTTATGCTTGCTCATTCACTCACTCATGCTTGCTCACTCACTCATGTTTGCTCGTTCACTTACTCATATTTGCTCGTTCACTCACTCGTGTTTGCTCGTTCACTCACTCGTGTTTGCTCGTTCACTCACTCGTGTTTGCTCGTTCACTCACTCGTGTTTGCTCGTTCACTCACTCACTCGTGTTTGCTCGTTCACTCACTCGTGTTTGCTCGTTCACTCACTCGTGTTTGCTCGTTCACTCACTCGTGTTTGCTCGTTCACTCATGTTTGCTCGTTCACTCATGTTTGCTCGTTCACTCACTCATGTTTGCTCATTCACTCACTCATGTTTGCTCGTTCACTCACTCATGTTTGCTCGTTCACTCACTCATGTTTGCTCGTTCACTCACTCATGTTTGCTCGTTCACTCACTCATGTTTGCTCGTTCACTCACTCATGTTTGCTCGTTCACTCACTCATGTTTGCTCGTTCACTCACTCATGTTTGCTCGTTCACTCACTCATGCACGCTCGTTCACTTGCTTATGCTTGGTCACTCACTCATGCTTGTTCTCACTCACTTATGCTCCCTCACTCATGCTTGCTCGCTGATTGATGCTTGCTCGCTCTCTGTTATGCTCACTCACTCATGCTCATTCACTCTCTCACGCTCGCTTGTTCACTCACTCACTCATGCTTGTAAGCTCACTCACGCTCACTTGGTCACTCACTCATGCTTGCTCACTCATGCTTGCTCACTCATGCTCGTTTGCTCACTCACTAATGCTTGCTCGTTAACTCACTCATGCTCACTCATTCACTCATTCACTCATGCTCCTTCGCTCGCTCATGCTCGCTCGCTCATGCTTGCTCACTCATGCTTGCTCACTCACTCATGCTCGCTCACTTATGCTTGCTCACTCACTTATGCTAATTCTCTCATGCTTATTCTCTCATGCTTGCTCACTCATGCTTGCCTGCTTACTCACGCTTGCTTGCTCGCTCACACTCACTTATGCTTTTTGGCTTGCTTATGCTTGTTCGCTTGCTCACTTATGCTAATTCACTCACTCATGCTTGCTCACTCACGCTCGCTCGTTTGCTCACTCACTTATGCTTGCTCGTTCACTCACTCACTCATGCTCGTTCGCTCATGCTCACTCACTCATGCTTGCTTGCTCACTCACTCGCTCATGTTCACTCACTCATGCTTGCTCAGTCACTCATGCTCGCTCATGCTCTCACCCATGCTTGCTTGCTCACTCACTCACGCTCGCTCACTCATGCTTGCTTGCTCACTCACTCTTGCTTGCTCACTCATGTTTGCTTGCTCGCTCACTCTCACTTATGCTTGTTTGCTCACTGACTTATGCTCACTCACTTATGCTCACTCACTTATGCTCACTCACTTATGCTCACTCACTTATGCTCACTCACTCATGCTTGCCCGTTCACTCACTCATGCTTGCCGTTCACTCACTCAGCTTGCCCGTTCACTCACTCACTCACTCACTCATGCTTGCCGGTTCACTCACTCATGCTTGCCGGTTCACTCACTCATGCTCGCCCGTTCACTCACTCATGCTCGCCCGTTCACTCACTCATGCTCGCCCGTTCATTCACTCATGCTCGCCCGTTCACTCACTCATGCTCACCCGCTCACTCACTCATGCTCGCCCGTTCACTCACTCATGCTCGCCCGTTCACTCACTGAGTGATAACTGGATTGTGGGGCTATTGGGGGGCTGCATTATACTGTATTGAGGAGGACTATGGAGAATACATTATACTATATGAAGAACTATGGAGTGCATTATACTATGGGAAGTGAATTGTACTACATGGATGACAGTGGCCGGGCATTATACTATATGGAGCCCTATGAGGAAAGCATTATACTATTTGGAGGACTGAGGAGTGTATTATACTATATGGAGGAATTGCAGTGTATTTTAATATATGGAGGTCTATGAGGGGTGTATTATACTATATGGAGGACTAGGTGGAGTGTATAATACTATATGGAGGACTGAGGAGTGTATACTATGTGGAGGACTAAGGAGTGTATAATACTATATGGAGGACTGAGAAGTGTATTATACTATATGGAGGACTGAGGAGTGTATTATACTATATGGAGGACTGAGGTGCACATTATAACATATGGAGGACTATGGGGTGTATTATACTAAACAAGCAAAATGCTGTCTATTCATCGAGTGATTGGATTGTTTATGCGGGAACAGAAATCCTTGTTCTCAGCAGCACATCGCCGGTGTAAGGGTACCGTCACACATTGAAATTTTCATCGCTGCGACGGCACGATCCGTGACGTCGCAGCGATCGTATGAATATCGCTCCAGCGTCGTAGACTGCGGTCACACGTTGCAATCACGGCGCTGGAGCGATGCCGAAGTCCCCGGGTAACCAGGGTAAACATCGGGTAACTAAGCGCAGGGCCGCGCTTAGTAACCCGATGTTTACCCTGGTTACCAGCGTAAACGTAAAAAAACAAACAGTACATACTCACCCGTCGGTGTCCTTCAGGTTCCTTGCAGTCTGCTTCCTGCTCTGAGTGCAGCCGTACAGTGAGAGCAGATCGCAGCACCGCTGTGATCTGCTCTCACTTTCCGGCCGGCACTCAGAGCAGGAAGCAGACGGCAAGGGACCTGAAGGACACCGACGGGTGAGCATGTACGGTTTGTTTTTTTACGTTTACGCTTGTAACCAGGGTAAACATCGGGTTACTAAGCGCGGCCCTGCGCTTAGTTACCCGATGTTTACCCTGGTTACAAGCGAAGACATCGCTGGATCGCTGTCACACACAACGATCCAGCGATGTCAGCGGGTGATCAAGCGACGAAAGAAAGTTCCATACGATCTGCTACGACGTACGATTCTCAGCAGGATCCCTGATCGCTGCTGCGTGTCAGACACTGCGATATCGTAACGATATCGCTAGAACGTCACGAATCGTAACGTCGTAGCGATGGAAATTTCAATGTGTGACGGTACCCTAAACTGTAGTTGTGCTGCTGATAACATGATACTGAATGGGGACAGATTGCTCTAATTGTGATTGTTCTGTTCCCTTCATTCTTTCTCAGTTGGTGTAAAGAGGCCGGGAAACAAGCGAACGACTTCAGTATTGTCGATAACACTCATTTAGTGGCCTGAGATCAGTGCATGTAAATACAGCAGAAATGCTTCGCAGGGAGACCAGGCAAGGATGATGACAGTTGTAGTTGGCACCCGGCGCCTGGGAATAGCGCTAACTCTACTGCTTTTCCCAGCCGCCAAAGCATTTAATTCTGGTATGTGTAATGATTTTTAGGGCTGATGTCAGCTGCTATCAATCCCTGGTGTAAGTAATGGAGAGGTGTCTATCAGACACCCCTACTACTAGCCCAGACCTGGTGAGACTCTGAAGAGCGGTATTGTTACTACCTTCACCACTCTTTCAGTCGCCGAGCTCAGCGCAAGACCTGGAACATCTGAAGAGCGGTGACGTTATTGATGTCACCGCTCTTCAGAGTCACCGGGTCTCGTGCTGCGCAGCGGAACCAAAAGTGGCTGTAGGCAAAGTTTATGGAGCATCAGAATGAGGTGTCATAGCTTTTGGTCGTCTCAATCCCTTCATTATCTACGAGATCCAGTTATGTAGGTAAAGTAGCGGCTTTTCTTGGTACTGCAACTAAAATCCATAAATAGGACTGAGCTGTAATGCTGGATACAGCTGTGATTATATGTTATATAGACGTGTTACACTCCCCTCACTTCTTGTAACCTACAAGTGTACAAAGATATTATACAGTCACCATGTGACAAGTGGGCCTGTGTACCTTCAAATGCCAGGGCTGCATTTTAGTCCTAGTCTGGCCCTGGTTTTTGCTGGGGTTTTTTTTAATGCTAATTTTCAGCTGCTTTTTACAATACAACAAAGCCTATGAGATTTCAGAAATCTTGTATACACATTGGTTTTTTGAGTGATCAGTATTTTGTGATTTGTTGTGTTTTCTTTTAGTGTTTTTCACTCATTGACTTGAATGGGTATTGAAAAAAAATGCAGGTATTTGCTGTGTTTTTGTTGCTGAAAGTTCAAGGATTTAGCATGGATAGAGAAAAAATAAATTAATGCACCTAAACTTGTGGATTTTTTTTTGCAGTTTTTTTTCCTGTTAAGATCTAGTTTTTCCTGCAGAAAAAAAAGGTCCTGTGAACTTAACCCTAATGGTATGTTTAGTGGTTTGTATTGGCAGTGCTTTGGTATATTGTTGCTCAGTTGAAAGTGCTGCTTGGTTTTATTGGCTGGAAATAGGGCTAGGGCTAGATTTTCTCAGTTCCCCAGGAGTACTTGTCCTCCATGATTCTTTTGTGCGTTATCATTGTTGGGTATCCCAGCTGGATGCATCAACTAGCTCTCTACACCTTGGAGGACCTGCTGCTAGTGTTTTATCAGAGCATGTTTATAGTGGCAATTAAGTGCATCCACCTGTCAACTGAAAATGCTGACTTTAAAAAAGAAAAAAAAACAAACAAAGGGCTGGCTTGGGCCTGACTTCTCAACGCTACCATATGATAGCAGCATAATTACCGTAACTAAAATCCAGTGTCTATTTTGGGAGGTCTTGTCCCATGCACCTCTTCACACCCACAAAAGTATATGCTTCTTGACGTTGTTCTCCTTCTTCATCACCAGGGTGACTGTGGTCTGTGATGATACACCCACATACAGTTATATGAAAAAGTTAATCTTAAGCTTAATGTTTTATAAAAAATTGTTGTTTTTTTTTGCAACAGTTATTTCAGTTTCATATATCTAATAATTGTTGGACACAGTAATGTTTCTGCCTTGAAATGAGGTTTATTGTACAATCTGCATTCAAACAAAACTTGACAGGTGCATAAGTATGGGCACCCTTATCATTTTCTTGTTTTAAATACTCCTACCTACTTTTTACTGACTTACTAAAGCACTTTTTTTTTGTTTTGTAACCTCATTGAGCTTTGAACTTCATAGCCAGGTGTATGCAATCATGAGAAAAGCTACTTAAAGTGGCCACTTGCAAGATGTTCTCCTGTTTGAATCTCCTCCGAAGAGTGGCATCATGGGCTCCTCAAAACAACTGTCAAATGATCTGAAAACCAAGATTATTCAACATAGTTGTTCAGGGGAAGGATACAAAAAGCTGTCTTAAGAGATTTAACCTGTCAATTTCCACTGTGAGGAACATAGTAAGGAAATGGAAGAACACAGGTACAGTTCTTGTTAAGGCCAGAAGTGGCAGGCCAAGAAAAACATAAGAAAGGCAGAGAAGAAGAATGGTGAGATCAGTCAAGGACTTTCAGAGTTCCTCCTTCATAAATGAAACAGGATGTATCTGATGATGTGTCACACACCACATGAGGTTGTAAAATGTTAGAATATAATTGCCCACTTAATGCTTTTGTCTGGGTTGAAAACAATGTTAAAGAAAAAAAAAAACATCAAAAATGCTATGTGTTAACATAGCCCAAGGTATGGAGGAGTATTTTTGTTTTGGCCAAGTTATTTTGCTTTACATACAAATCATTATCCTGGAAATAAAGTTCCATAACATATTTTGGTTTTGTTGATTTTATTGTGCGCTTGTAAAAGTGGCATAAGACTCTTACAACATTGTTCTCAGGTTTCCCATAGACTTACATTGAGCTCGTTGCTCAGGTCAAGCACCCAAGTATTCCAATTTGCTTGACCCAAGCAATGAGCACATGAGAATTTTCAAGCGCACACACGTATGTGTATGTATGGACAAATATTTCCTTAGAAAACTATGTGTAAATGACATAGAATTGATAAGATAAATTGTAAAAGCTCATGTTAAAATTGCACTGCGGTCTGATAGCAATCGCTCTGCACTCAGATGTAAATCAGATGCTAGGTGTGAATATTTGGATTGCACTCACATTACACTCAGGAGACTCAAACCGATTTTTCAGACGGTGTTACGCTGGTCTTACCTCTCCACTATATACAATGACACAAAGAAGTTCTGTATATAGGGTACAGGGACCACCAGTGACTTTATACACAGGAGCTCTGTATAGTGTTGTGAAGGAAGAAATTAAGAAAGATTCTCCATTTTGTGCTTTTCAACTCCATTTTGTTGTTTTGATATAAATTTTGTTAGTAGGCTAAAGTTTACAGCTGTTATGAGACCTTGATTGTTGCAATCTAAATAGAACATGAGACTGAGGGTGTATTGTTCTACAAAACTTTGATGCACAGACTGTTCCTGTATTCTTATAGGTTAAGAACTGTGAGCGTGTTCTTATGCTGATTGGTTGAAGTATAATTTCTATGACTATGAAAAGTCATGCAGAATAAACGGGGGCCAGAGAGATCAGCTTGATCCCCCAAACAGAGACACACGTCTCCGTCTGGTCATTTTCAGTTGGCGGCAACACCTTGTAGATTAATTTGGAAATCACTGAGTTAACCGTGAAGGATCAATTTAGATCCTCCCTCAACAGTTGGCACCCGAAACGTGGGGCCCCAAGCAGGAACGCTTCTGCCCCCCGGAGGACAACAAGACAAAGGACCCTCGGACCGGACACAGGCACTGGAAAATTGGGACTGATCATCCCCCACAACAACCATGGTAAGTTGGCAGTTATACTGTCCAGACTGACCGTTTGGTGTGGTTTTCCTGTGTTTGTTGCTGCAAAGAGGATCTGAGGTTTGTCCCCGAAGGTGGGATGATTTTTGGGTGGAATCATATAGAGGTGTAGTTCCGTTGGGAGCCCAGTGCTCGAACCGTACCTCATAAGGGACGGACACCCCGGATTGTCCAGAGATGTAATTCTCTTTACAGTCAAAATATCCTGAATTCCTGATCACTGTTAGAATCAGGCGCGGTGAGGTGATCGAAGATTGGGTAGGATGCGTAACTCAGGTATATATTGATATAAATATATCCAGAGGTGTCCGGAGGGAAAGTCGTGAGACGCCCTCCTCCTTTCGCTGAGTACCGCGATTTTGGGTTGTCCCAGCGGGGGACAGGTAAACCCTAGTGGAATAGACTATACGGCCGCTCTAGTACTATGCACGACTAAGTAAGGATATTTAGCTCTAAAGGAGAATCAGTTTCCGTGGAAGAAGAAGAAGACTTTGAATTTGTGTGATGAATTTGATATTGTTAGCCCAAAGACAGGGAAAGAAATCTGTCAGGAATGCAGGGAAAATATTCTCAATCTGGCATGTGAATTGTGTGATGAAGATTTTGTAGAAATTAATTAAGTCTGAGAACTGCTGTATTCCGTTTCTGTGTGAGATTTCTGAGATACCCGATGGGAGGGGTCAAACAGCTGCGCTATTGCTTTCTCCTTTCTGTGCTGAGGAATGTTGCGATTTTCTTATCTATGCTGTGTCTCTATGGTGTGGAGGGGGCATGTGGCTGCGCTCTTGAGTTTCTCTGTATTTTCTTGGTGTAGTACGCGCTGGTAGATCTGTGTTTTGTTTAAAGCGACAATATTGTTTTGAAGTACAAAGAAATATTGTAAATTGAAAGTGAAATCTAGTGCCTAGTTTTAGAAGGAAACTTGTAAGTGATTGTTTGGTTATCAGTGTGATTGAAAGATTGGTAAAAGATTCACCTGCTTCAAGTTGAGTGGTTGATATATAGCAAATTGAGGATCGACAGAGGAAGTGAATTCTGATTGTTTTTGTCATGTTGAAAAATGAAAGTTGTCTATTACTATGACAAAAAACGGAATGTTTTGTGGTGCAGGAAGGAATTGAGAAAGTGATTGAGGGTAATGTGTTAGAAAGACAAATAATTAAAAAAAATAATCTGAAACAGGGGGGCTCCCTGTTAGATGATATGGTCCCTCCCCAGGAAATCAAGCCTCTCCTCCCGACTGTAAGTTCCGTGCCCCTCAATCCCAAAGCACCAATATATACTGGGTTGCCAAAACTTAGTGCGCCCCCACCCTATGATCCTGCCGGGTGGATTTGTGATGTATGCGGAGTTACTAATTCTCAGTGGAGGAGGTCCGATTTGTCCTTGATAGCCGCCTAATGGCCCATCAGGCAATACAATCTCTAACTGTAACAGAGCCTCCTGCCCCGCTTCCGCAGCAGATGCCTCTTGTGCCCGTACTACCGCCACCTCCTCCTGCCCCCGAGTCAGTAATATCAGAGTTTGAAGATGATGTGAAAACTACTCCTGACAGGCCAAAGTATACCCCCTTTTCTCCATCGCAGAAAGACACCCTTTGTAACCAATTACCCGACCCAGAAACCTCCCCCATGGCCTTCTATAGCGAGAGATTTATTCCACTCCCCGGAGAGATCTGTTACATTTACTCCAAGTGAAGGCTGGGGAGGGATATTTTCCAATTATTGAGGGTGGCATAATGTATAATGTGAACCTGGATGGGGGAACATGTGAGAGTGGTGTTGATTTCTGTAATGCTTTAAAAGTTTGGGCACAAGATAGATTAGCGGACCAAGCTACCTCCCTCACAGATGTCACACAGGACAAGGGGGAGACTGCCGAGAAGTTTTATGGGCGTCTTATGGTAGTGTTTAAAAATTTGGGATTCTTATTGTATAATAAAGCCCATTCACACCTTTTTGTGGCAGCTTTAATGTCCGGCCTTAAATCTGAATTGAAAGAGGCAATAATGTCAGTCAGACCCGATACTGAGATTTCCACTCCAGACGATGCATTAAAAGTAATTAAAAGTTTTCAGAAGAACTTGGTATGTTCTGTATCAACAGGGAAATCAAGGGTTAAAACTGTAGCTGCAGCAATCTCTGCTCCAATTCCAGCCCCCACCCCAGGTACAAGCACGCAGCTGGTTCCTTATCAGTGGCCTGCTCAGCAGCAAACTCTAATTCCAGCCCTCCCACCTTATACGAATTCAGTCCCCTACTCAAATACTTTTTTTAACCCTATGTCTGGAGGTATCGCTCCCCAGCCCTGCAGCACCAGTTCTCGCTTGCAGTGTTGGCGCTGTGGCCGGCCCGGTCACTTTCAGAGAGATTGTCACACCCCTGCTGACAGATGCTACCCACAAGTTTCCCCTTCCAGTCGCAACCTGAATACAGGGAACCCCAGAGGATACCCCGATTACAGACAGCCTCAAAATCCTGATAATCGCCCATACTAAAGGGGTGGCCAACCAGAGTCTGCCATCACAATGTCCTTCACCAAACCTGGGGCATGCTCATCTGTCACGCTTCCTGTTGGGGACACCCTTGTTAGGTTCATGATAGACACTGGGGCGGCCAACTCTATAATCAGGTCATCAGATGTACCTACGGATATCCCTATTCAATTCTCAGACCAAGAGCTTGTTTTAATTGGAGTAGATGGCAGACCCAATAAATATACTCTTATAAAACCTATCCCTGTGGGACCTTTCCCTGAAGTTACTGCTCAGTTCGTAATCTCTTCTATATGTCCTGTAAATTTACCGGGGGCAGATTTATTATCACAGTTCCGCTCCAGAATATAATTCCAAGATGATGGTCAGATGGTCCTTACGTTATATAACCCCTATGCAGATGAACATAATGAGATGTGTATCCTACATGCCCTTCCTACGGTTATGATGGTCCTGATAGACCCAGATTCTCCCCCAATAATGCCTGTAGAACCAGTAAAAGTGTTTCTCAAACCTGGTGCCCCTTTTCCCAAAGTCTATCAATACCCTTTGAAACATGATCAGGAGCGGGGTCTCAAGGGGCAAATACAAACGTTACTCGATAATGGTGCCCTGATACCCTGTGTTTCCCCATGTAACACGCCCTTGTTTCCCGTTAAGAAAAGCCCTCACCCGGCCAACCCCCTGTGTACCGGCTGGTACAAGATCCACGGGCAGCTAATGCAGTTACTGTTCTAGAAACTCCGGTGGTGCCTAATCAACATACTCTTTTGTCCCAGATATCTCAGGATGCTGCTTGGTTCACAGTCATCGACCTCGCCAATGCCTTGCTAGTTTCTGTTTGCATTCACTTATCAGGGATGACAATTGACGCGGACAGTTATGCCACAAGGGGCCCAAAATAGTCCCAATCAGTTTGCAAAAAATATGGGCGAGTGTCTTTTACCCTGGCAGTTAGAACACCCCTGTGTTACGCTGTTTCAGGATGTGGCTGATCTTTTGTTGTGTGTACGAACAGAGCAGGAAGCCATTGTTGCCACTGTTAGCCTTCTCAAGTATCTGGCAGATCTGAACTGTCGGGTTTCGGCCTCGAAACTTCCGTTCTGCCTTGGTCATGTGATATTTTTGGGTCACTGTCTCCTTCAGGGTGTCAGACACCTCTCAAAAGAAAGAAAAATAGCAGTCAGCTCCCTTCCTTTTCCAAAAGATGAGACTGAACTCCACCGTTTTCTTGGACTATGTACCTATTTTCGTCAGTGGATACCGGACGCATCCCGCATAATGCAACCTCTCTACAATGCCCTGAAAGACGGTTCAAGATATGCTGATGATTTTGGCAGATTCCACACCGGATATGCTGTTACTACGGAAGACACTGTAGTGCACGGAGCTGCACTCCCTCCCTCACAGTCAGCACAAGAAGTAGAACTTCAGGCTCTGTCTACTGCATGTATTCTGGCCAAAGACAGGCGGGCTAATATATACATGGACTCACAGTATGCATTTGGTATTGCTCATGATTTCGGAGCCCTATGGGCCAATCGAGGGTTTATTACCACCGCCGGGACTCCAGTGAAGAATGCTGAAGCTGTTAAAACCCTCATGGACTCAATCAAATTACCTACCCAGGTGGCCATTATCAAAATTAAGGCGCACGGTCCTAGGAAAAGTCCACACACTGTTGGTAACGCCTTTGCGGATATGCAAGCAAAAGCTGCTGCTCTCCTACCCATTGAACCGACCATATCAACTATGGTAACCACACGCTCTCAGCGTAAACAGTTAGAAGAAACACTGACTCTACAGGAACCTGATGATCTACGACAGACTGAGGTTTTCTGTTGGACCCCGCCAGACCGCTTAATGACGATGCAGAGAATGTCCCCAAAGGAAGAAGTGAAGCAGTGGAAGGCTGATGGAGCACGTATGGACAATGGTCTCTGGAAAAAGGACCAACTTGTGTGTCTCCCTAAGCGGATATACCCTGCTATTGCTATGTGGGCACATGGGCCGCCCACACATCGAGGAAAAAAACCAGGCCCTAGCCCTGGTATAAAAATTCTACTGGGCTCCAGGTATTTCTACAGTCCTGACAGCACTCAACCGTGCATGTAATATGTGTCAGACCTGCAATCCCGGTCAACTTCAACGTGTACCCCCAAAGCACCTTGCTAAGCCCGACTATCCTTTCCAAAGGCTCCAGGTGGACCACATCACGTTGCCTAAGTCTGGAAGGTGTGAATATTGTCTGGTGGTTGTCAACATGTTCTCCAGTTGGCCAGAAGCATTTTCCGTTACCAATATGACTGCAAAAACCACAGCAAAGAAACTGGTGATGGAAGTTATATGCAGATATGGTGTTCTAGAAGTTGTCGAAAGTGATCAAGGCCCAGCCTTTTCTTCTTATGTGTATCAGGTTTTGATAATGCTTGGATCCACTGTAGCCCTCCATACTCCGTACTATCCACAATCTAGTGGGAAAGTTGAGAGGCTGAACGGCACACTGAAGGGACAATTGACGAAAATGATGCAGGAGACTACGGCTCCATGGCCAGAGCTCCTACCCATTGTACTGTACGATATTTGCACTACCCCTAAGGTAAAACATGGCCTGTCCCCATATGAGATATTGTTTAGTGCTAGGCCCCCAGTTGCAAATTTCCAGCCTCAGTAGTTATCAGAAGAAACTGACCATGCTGTTCAATATGTTATTCAGTTTAGTAAAAATCTAGCTAACATCTATGTTTTAGTTTTTTTCTTCCCTTCCAGATTCAGCAGAAACCGACACTTGTTATAATTTAAAGTCTGGTGGTTTCGTGGTCGTGAAAAGCCATGTCAGGAAACACGGACTAGAACCCTTGTATGACGGTCCCTACCAAGTCCTCAGTATCACTCCTATGTCAGTAAAGCTGGAAGGAAGGCCGACGTGGATCCACGCATCGCACTGCAAGCTGGTCAAACAGACTAGTAGCAAATAAGGGGACATAATGTTTTGGTTTTCGCATTTTCTATATTATTATTGGTAACCACATGGGACAGCCTAAATTCCCCAATATCCTTGAATAAGTTTGTACAATATCATGAAAGATTAGTAGTACAGATGGGTATAGCCAATAAAATTGTCAGTCCTATCTCCATTTACCCTATGATTACACAAATGTGGGATACATTGGTTAGGGCCACAGATTATTTAATGATCAAATTTGGGATATATTGGATATACTTAATACTACTGTTGCTGTCCAAAACCAACTTATCATAGTTTCTAATCAATACACTGTAGTACTAAATTATTTAACAGCAGCACAGGGTGGTATGTGTCAGGTTATTGGACCCGCATGCTGTCATTATACAGATCCCAATAGCACTATGAAGTTAAAGTTAGAAGATATTCAAAGACTCAGATCAATATATAATAAAGACAATGACCGTAATAAGGACAGTTGGTGGGCAGACACCTTCTCTTTTTTTAATCCAACAAATTGGTTTAAGGGATTTGGGGGCTGGATAGCTGGAATCTTGCAAAGTTTGTTATATATTGTTGCCTTTATCTTTGTTATGTATGTAATACTAAAACTTGTTTTTTTGGTGTATTTCTGTGTGTATTAGGAAATTCTGCACTAAGACAACTAGTGATGAAACCAAAAGCGTTTCCACCCCTGCTCTTCTCTACACCGATTTCACAAAGTTATCTGACGAAGATGTTGAAGCCAAGTGCATGGCTATCTTCAGAAGATCCCCACTACTGTTATCAATAATTGTTATTCGTAAATTCTAGTATACAGTGGGGACGGGTACGCCGCAACAGCCATGTGAAGACCAGTACCCCTCGAGCTTATAGCTTGGGATAGTACCTCTGATGCTGGACATTAACAAAATTTATCTAGGGGGGAATGTGAAGGAAGAAATTAAGAAAGATTCTCCATTTTGTGCTTTTCAACTCCATTTTGTTGTTTTGATATAAATTTTGTTAGTAGGCTAAAGTTTACAGCTGTTATGAGACCTTGATTGTTGCAATCTAAATAGAACATGAGACTGAGGGTGTATTGTTCTACAAAACTTTGATGCACAGACTGTTCCTGTATTCTTATAGGTTAAGAACTGTGAGCGTGTTCTTATGCTGATTGGTTGAAGTATAATTTCTAGGACTATGAAAAGTCATGCAGAATAAACGGGGGCCAGAGAGATCAGCTTGATCCCCCCAAACAGAGACACACGTCTCCGTCTGGTCATTTTCAGTTGGCGGCAACACCTTGTAGATTAATGTGGAAATCACTGAGTTAACCGTGAAGGATCAATTTAGATCCTCCCTCAACAGTGTCACTGGTGATAACGGTGTTACTACTTTTGTGCTTTTATTGTTGTTTAATGCTGTAGTATTTGGTCACTATGTGGTGGTAGTGTGTGGTCTGGTCATGGGGTGGTGGTATTTGTCCCTTGTATGAGATAATGTGGTGATAACTGTTCAGCAACGAGGCAATTACAGAACAATCTCACACAAGCAGTCCAGGGCCTATAAACCTCCTCTCGTCACTTACCTTCTCTGCGTGCTTTAAAACATTTAATTACTTCTAACTTACATTTGAAAAAAATACCAAAACAAGGTTCAATATTTTGTTGTTTTTTTTTGTTTTTGAGCCAAAATCATACAGTACAACAAAGCACAAAGGTCATCATCCAAGCACTTGGTTTTATTAAAATCACTAATCCATGTTCCTAGCAGTCCCAAGCTGCCATCTTGTGACCACAACTGATGACCAAAAGTCAGAGGTGACACTCAGAAGGCCTCAGTGCAAGCCTGGTAGCCAGAATAATGCTCAGACTGACATTGAGAAGTGACCACAAGACGATCGGAGCAGCACCAAGAACAGAGGAAAACTGCGGCTGACACTATATTACTAATAGGACTTCAAAAAGTTAAAAAAAAAAAAAAAAAAAAGCACTAAACCCAAGATAAATACTAAGCTCTTACAACAAATAGTGACAATTATTCCAATGAGATTCACTTGCCTCGTTTCATACCCCAGAGCTGCACTCACTATTCTGCATGCCTTCAGGGACATTTATCCAATAACTGTACGGTACACACTTAAAAAATAAAATTATTTACCAGAATTGTCAATGCAGCTCTGGGAGGGACTGAACTTTGAACAGATATGGTAATGATAGATCTGGCCAATCTGTACATTTTGAGCATAATTTGTGTTTAATGTGCATGTAAAAATGTAACTGAGGCCTCTAACAGTAAACCAGCCTCTAGATTACAGGACAAAAGTGCAGAGAGAAGAAGAAAAAGTTTCAATTGTTGTTAAATCTTTTTTTCCACCATATGCACATTCACAGACAGAATGCTACAATAAACTTGTGACAGAAGCAAACATTACACCGTGTTACAGAATGTCAGACTTGATTCAATTAATCATACAACTCCGCCGAAGGTGTAGAAAACAAAAGGGGGATGTCACAAGATACATCCATACATTACTGACAAGTCTATTGATTTGTCTGTAATACTCAATCTGTCCTGATGGGGGCTCTATAGGGAACACAATTACAGCTTAAAACAACGTGGGGGGGGGGGGGGGGGGAGTCCAAGTTCAATGACACATTTATCTCTTAAAAAGAGATTGTGTAAGGATCAGCATTCAAGACCACCCGAACCAGGGCCTCCCAGTATGGCAACTGGTGAGTGATATGGTGCAAAATGCAATAAAAAAGGAAAACAAAAGAAAAGTGCACAATGAACATTTAATGGAGGTTGGAATCAGTCAGATGGGCTTAGAAGAGGAAGGTGCCGAAGCTTCCCTTCCCATTGCGCTTGAACTGGTTATTGGCGATGGAGACAAACATCTCCTGGGCCATGATCTGCTCATCGTCGGCCTTGGTGATCCCCAGCGTGCTCAGTCTCTTCTTGTGGATCATGGTTTTCCTCCGGGAGTTGGCCGTCAGTTCGGAGACGATGGCCTCATTACCATCCACATCCTCGCTGGCGATGCAGACGTCGCTTGAACCGTGCTCTCCGGCTTCTTGCGTGGAGGAGGCCGGGGTGCAGTCATCTTTAGGGTGACCCTCGTCTTCTGGCGACATCTGCTCATCAGATTCTGGCTGGATGATATCTGATGCTACGTTATCTTCTGCCTCCTTAGCATCTAAGTCGTTATCTAGAGGGGAAAGGGCAAGAAGTCAGTGAGATGGATATAGTATTCACATATTACACATCAAAGGGGGGAGAGACAATACAGTTTGATAATGGCCAAGAGGTAGACATGGTCAACTTGGGAAGGCACAGATGCTACAGGTATGTCAACCATATGCACCGGTAAGGACGCACTCACACAAGCCCTCCGATGTACAAGCCGTTCTATGCCCGACAATCATACACAGTCATCATAAGCTTCTCTCCTCACACCTCCAATCAGTGTGATTAACTCACCGTCCTGCACGGTCCCAGGCCCGTCCAGAGCGGCCCCAGGCTTCACCAGCACCACGGCGTAGCCCTCGTTGTTGTGGATGACGTTATTTTCAAGCGTGATTTTGGGAAGATCGTGCACCTCGTCAATGAAGTCCTTAAAAAAACAAACAAAAAAACAGTCAGATTTATAACCCACGATGCCATTTGTAGGGGGGAAATCATTCAGCACATGTTCTACATCTGCATTTAGCATCTGCTTACTACCTCCTTCTTACAGTCGGCCGTTCCATATTCTTACTACTCTAACTGTAAAGAATCCTTTCCTATTTACATGTGAAGGTAAAGCATTCCCAGCAGCTCACAACACTCACAGGCCTTTGTACCGACACACGTTTTATTTGCCAGTTAAGTGTTTCAGGTACTATCGTTGTCATTTATAAACAAACCCAACTTTTTTGACCCTTCCATCCCATAAAATGTAAATGATTTCCAATATCCTTTTTGAAAATAACCCCACACCAGATGCTGTATTCATGGATAAAGGGGTCCTATTATACTGGAGTCACAGGATTTAGTCTTTAGAAACTCAATCCCGCTTGCTTATGCAGCTCTTGCCTGACATTGTGCTCCTGCCTAGGTTACATGGAACCAGAGGCCTTTTCTTGACCTGTAAGTCATAGTTTAATGTATATGCACCAATATGATTATTGCCAGCTAGTCATGGCCAAAAGCTTGGGTAACAGTTAGCTGCTTTAGGTTTTATAATGGCGATTTGCAAAAATTGTGGTCAGAGGAATTGCAAGAATTGCCAGAGTACCACTACAGGCTCTGTATAAACATACAACATCTAGAAAGCGCCACGACCATCTGCTGAAGGGAATTCAGCTAGGGGATCACGTCACAATGCAGTGCAGAGCTTGCTCCAGAACGGCAGCAGGTAGGTGTCCATGCCTCTGCAGGGACAGCGAGGCCAAAACCGTTAGAAAATAAACCAATAAACCACTTCTCTCCATCATCAAGACTGACGTTCTGCAGAAGGGCCGGAGTACTTTTTTTTGGCACAAGGCAAAAGTGCCGTCACAATGTAAAGATTCAGTCTTTGCATTAACCTGATAAACTTGTCAATAATAAGAAAAAAAAGTTAAAAACTTCTTAAGAAATGTTTTGATGGTTTCCGAAGTTATCAGCATGAACCAAATACACTAAAGTTGGTCAGCGTCAGAGCTTTGGGCCATGAGTGTAGGTGCGTCAATTTACATTTATCATCACCGGCGGTTGGGGCAGATATTAGTCCCCTCTTCACACCATCATGAGTGTTGGAGGAGCTGGCGGACATTACCTTGATCAGGATGCCGTCTCTGCAGTGGTGAATGCCGGTGTTGGTCAGGCTGCAGTTACTGCCGGGATAGATCTCCACTCCGGCACCCTGCATAAGGAGAACCATGGTGAAAACAACCACAGTTATACCGGTGCTTTACACTAAAACAATTTAACGTCAAGACTCACAATATCCCCCCCCCATACACACCCACCCCACGTCTATACCTTGGCTCCATATAGGTCGCAGTACTTCATCAGCAGTTCGGCAGACTTCTTCACCGTGATGCCAGTCGTGTCGCATTGTAGCACGCAGTTCTCCAGCTCGGTCTGACCACCGAGGATGCCTACATGACAGGAAACAAGAACATCAGATCTAAAAGGGGGGACAAACACTGCCATCTCAGCAATATTGGAGCGGTGTCTCCTGGTGGGTGTATCACATTGGTTATATCACACCTTGACCCTTCCAATTAACACAAGTGAGAAGGCTGCATCCAAACAGTGGCCGGCGATTGACTGCAGTGGTCACATCAAGTAACAACAGGAGTTACAGCTCCCACATCAGAAGACCACTTTGGGACCAGAGTGCTCGTTCCCCCCCACCCATCTGGAAGAGGACGACTCTACAGTTTAAGAAGTGGGTTTGTCCAGTGGTGCAATCACTAATCTTATTTGTGCCAGGGATGGAGTACAGTTTATAATTCAGCTTTTGTTATTTTTAATAAAATACCCACTGGAGAGGGGGCCAGGACCATGGGAATACAGCTGGCCTCCATCAGATCAATGCTGGCCTCGGCCATGCAGAACCTTAGTCGGGCAGCGAGAGCTAGCCTCCAGGTCAAGGATGAGGCCACTTCCCAAGAGACTGATTCCTTCCTTCAGCACTGCAAGCCACCTGCAGGTCACTTTTACCTGTGCACTCTTTCCATTTCTTGGCTGGAAGATTGTGAAACACCTTGATAGGCACAGGCCTTCCTCTAAGAAGTTTGAGACCCACTTCTTTTTACATAATTCCTTTCCAGATCATCCACATCTCCCTCGGCGGACCCTCACGTACTTTGACTTAAGAGCCACTACATCGTCCTTTCTAGATGAGACGCCCCTCTCTGACCCAAGTGGGTAAGAGGACGGACCCCTCTCTACAGTGGCTTTTACCAGCAGGTTGAACTTTATGCCCTACCTAGGTCAGCAAGGTCTGAAATAAGCACATTCATCAGGATTTATTTGCTGTGGGGCCCCTCATCCTCACATTTATTGCACAATTCAAAGATCCTTCGTCCCTACACAAGAGAAGCCTTGTAGTTTAGGGGACGCTCTGCAAGTAATTCCAGAGCTAACCGATACTGCTCTGCCATGCCGAATGGAAAAAAAAAAAAATTGAAAAAAAAATTGGGCCCATACCATGACCTTCTTGCAGGAGACTGGTTCTTTCGACAGTGCCTACACAGCATGAAGGATGTTATTAGATGCAAGAATAATCTATTGTCCCAAAATCACAGGTGAACTCAACCATCTAAATGATTCAGGGGCTGCCACTCCTTTCCAAACTCGTCCTTCTGGGGAGGGAAAAAGAACTTCCCAACCTTCCATCTCCAGACAAGACTTCCTTCAGGCCTAAACTGTCCCAAAAGCCAGCTTGAAAACCACCCAACATCCAGTGCATTAAGGTCCACCCTTCCTCTTTCAAAGAGATTTGGATGTCCCACGTGGACGGCGTCTGGGTCGAGGAGGCATCTCTGTCATCAGCTACAAAGCACCTCTCTGTTCCCAAACAAGTTCTCCTCCAAAGGTTCAACTCAGAGCACTCACCTTGTTCCAAGCCATCTTCTGCAAGTCATCATCCCCATTACAGAATTTTCACACTACTCTACATTGTCACAAGAGACCCCCCCCCCCCCCCCCCCCGGGTCTTTACCAAGGCGCTTACACCCCCAGCTGTGCTCCCCCCCTCCCTATGCCAGAGGGGCTTCTTCTCAAATCTAGATCTTTAGTTGAAGTCTCTGCCCAGTTTCAAAACCAAAGAGCTTCCATGTGATCTAATCAGATCGGTCAGGTCTAACGTTATTCCAGCACCTCATGCTTCTGCATGTCTCCTGTGCATCGGGCGTTTCTGCCACCAGAGAACCTCTTAACTGCTCAGAGTCTCTTTGGCCCGGGAGCAACATTAAATCCCACTTCCATATCAACCAACTGGAACAAAGCCATTGTCAGGCTCTCCAACTGGTCAGCTCGTTACCAGTGTGCCACCCCATTATTCAGGACACGTTTGTCAGATTTTAGAAATTATTTTTCCTCTCTCTCCTACTGCTTCTTTTGCTAACCAGAGATGCCTCGTCTCAGAGAAGGAAAAGCCAACTTAATTTTTTTTCCCACTTAGTATCGGGCCTCCTTTTGACAGGACATATACCCACGGTCCTGTGCTCCCACGGTGTTCACCGAGAAAACATTTTTTTCAGCCTCCTGCTGAAGCTATGATTTTTCTGCTGCAGTGTAGAGTATTCGGGGGGAACATTGTGAGCCTCTGATTTCAGACCACTCCATACTCCAATAGACCATGCAATAATCTGCAGTCACCGACACACGGCATCTAATGATCGGCTCACACTTACTGACGATGCCTTCCACCGCATTGTGCTGGATCAGCTTCATGTTGGAGAACTTCACGTGGGCACCGGAGCACTCCACAAACTTGTCTCCTTTCCCTTTCTTCTCTATGATGATGTCGTCTGGCATGCCGTATCCTAAGGGAGAGGGGGGAAATCATTACAAACAGATAATCACAGGACAGCAGAAAAATCCAAGGCCCATAGATTTCTGGAATTGGCCAAAACCACGGAGCGCGTTCAGGCTCCTGGAGAGATTTCCGTAGAACCAGAAAACTGGTTAAGCCGACGGCACGTTTATCAGCTGGTCTCATTTTATTATTGGAGGGTTGTGTTCTCAGTCCATAGACCAACGGCAAGAACCTTATCCCAGCAATGATATACTATAATGGTATCGGCAGGAGCCAGCGCTGCTTCCTGCCATTGTATCAAGTCCAGGGATCGAGTGTAGGCAGTGACGGCCAGAATTGGAGAACTCCCATCCCGGCCATTTACCCCCTTAGATACTGCAGACAGTAGTGCCAGCAGTTAGATGGAGTACATGTGGGCAGACCTGTTCCCTTACCAGGTTTGCGGCGACAACACAAGGACCCTAGGTCAGCCATCCAATATCCACGGTATTTTACCAGTAATACATGTGACCACTGCTTTATCAAACTTGTCAGCAACAAGAACTCATCACTAGAAAGGGGGTCCGAAGTGGGGATTCCAGCTATAGGGTATAAACATTTTACACCTTTCCATGGCGATCACTCATTTAACATGGATCACCCCTTTTAGAGTCCAAAACTAAATGGCTCCTTAAAGGGAATCTGCCAGAAGTTATTGCCATGTCATCCGAGAGCAGAGTGACTGGACGACATGGCGGCAGGTTTACTAGTCTTGCTGATAAAACAGTGATTTTATACAAACTACAGCAAGGTACATCACTGGAATCAGGGTCTCAGCCCCTACATTGTGCTCCTTACATAGCAAAACCTGCTGACCGATTCCCTTTAAAGGCTTAACTGAGGAAAGCTAGTTACAGACTGTGCCCTATAAACGGCCCATAGAGCGGATGCATCCCAGGTTCTTACCTTCTACGTGTAAAGAGTCGGCAATGCAGATCTGACTGTACACAAAGTAATGGCCGGGACAGACAAGCACCAGATCGCCATCAAAGCACGCAGTCACCGCTTCCAGAATGTCCTTATGGAACTAAGAGTGAGAAAAACACCGCGCCATCAGACTTCAGCACTGAAGAGGTGCCCGCACATTACCTGACCATCAATATTACTGTCCTATGAAGTCTCTGGCCAGTAACCCCTTAATGACCCATGTCATGTATTCACATCACAGGTTATGTGCACTTGGTAGAGGTGCTATCCAGCCAGTACCTGACTAACAGCAGCGACTGGAGCTAGATATGATCACTGCTAGTTATTGGAGGTATAGAAAAGTTGTTTTTATACCCCCTTAGATACCCAGGAAAGCAGCTTCTCAGGGATGGACAGTGACTGCAGGACTCTCACCCCAGAGATGTATGTGAATTGGAATCTAACCATAATTTCCTGGCTTTGGCTGCAGGATTCGGGCTCCAGACGTTCTCTGGTCAGACATGTTAATGTCTCGATGGACATGTTGGTGGAGACGACGTGAATGACTCTTCCTCCCGTCGGCCGGGGACCTTTTCTTTTCAAGCTGCAGGATCCTGGACTCCTCTGATAACAGAAGAGATACCTGTCGATAGAGAAGAAAGCCACATTATTATACTTTGCTAATATACAGGTCCTTCTCAAAAAATTAGCATATAGTGTTAAATTTCATTATTTACCATAATGTAATGATTACAATTAAACTTTCATATATTATAGATTCATTATCCACCAACTGAAATTTGTCAGGTCTTTTATTGTTTTAATACTGATGATTTTGGCCTACAACTCCTGATATGCTAATTTATTGAGACAGGTTTTTTGGGTTATCAAGAAAAGGTTCTCTAAACGACCTATTACCCTAATCTTCTGAATCAACTAATTAACTCTAAACACATGCAAAAGATACCTGAGGCTTTTAAAAACTCCCTGCCTGGTTCATTACTCAAAACCCCCATCATGGGTAAGACTAGCGACCTGACAGATGTCAAGAAGGCCATCATTGACACCCTCAAGCAAGAGGGTAAGACCCAGAAAGAAATTTCTCAACAAATAGGCTGTTCCCAGAGTGCTGTATCAAGGCACCTCAATGGTAAGTCTGTTGGAAGGAAACAATGTGGCAGAAAACGCTGTACAACGAGAAGAGGTGACCGGACCCTGAGGAAGATTGTGGAGAAGGACCGATTCCAGACCTTGGGGAACCTGAGGAAGCAGTGGACTGAGTCTGGTGTGGAAACATCCAGAGCCACCGTGCACAGGCGTGTGCAGGAAATGGGCTACAGGTGCCCCATTCCCCAGGTAAAGCCACTTTTGAACCATAAACAGCGGCAGAAGCGCCTGACCTGGGCTACAGAGAAGCAGCACTGGATTGTTGCTAAGTGGTCCCAAATACTTTTTTCTGATGAAAGCAAATTTTGCATATCATTCGGAAATCAAGGTGCCAGAGTCTGGAGGAAGACTGGGGAGAAGGAAATGCCAAAATGCCTGAAGTCCAGTGTCAAGTACCCAGTCAGTGATGGTGTGGGGTGCCATGTCAGCTGCTGGTGTTGGTGCACTGTGTTTCATCAAGGGCAGGGTCAATGCAGCTAGCTATCAGGAGATTTTGGAGCACTTCATGCTTCCTGGCACCTGCTCACAGTGCCAAAACCACTGGTAAATGGTTTACTGACCATGGTATTACTGTGCTCAATTGGCCTGCCAACTCTCCTGACCTGAACCCCATAGAGAATCTGTGGGATATTGTGAAGAGAAAGTTGAGAGACGCAAGACCCAACACTCTGGATGAGCTTAAGGCCGCTATTGAAGCATCCTGGGCCTCCATAACATCTCAGCAGTGTCACAGGCTGATTGCCTCCATGCCACGCCGCATTGAAGCAGTCATTTCTGCCAAAGGATTCCCGACCAAGTATTGAGTGCATAACTGAACATTATTATTTGATGGTTTTTTTGTTTGTTATTAAAAAACACTTTTATTTGATTGGACGGTTGAAATATGCTAATTTATTGAGACAGGTTTTTTGGGTTATCAGGAGTTGTAGGCCAAAATCATCAGTATTAAAACAATAAAAGACCTGACAAATTTCAGTTGGTGGATAATGAATCTATAATATATGAAAGTTTAATTGTAATCATTACATTATGGTAAATAATGAAATTTAACACTATATGCTAATTTTTTGAGAAGGACCTGTAGCGCCATCATATTCCGAAGTGCTTCACAGACATCGCTGTCCCCATTGGGACTCCCACCCTAAATTCCCCATCAGTACGAATTAAGAGGGTAGAAGGAAACCCCTGCAAACACGGAGCGCACGGCGTACCTCAGGAGGGGCGTCTCTATCAGTTTTAGCTTCCTCTTCAGGCCCTCCAGCTCGCCGTCCATCTTCATGCCTTCAATCATGGAGACGTTGTCCAGCTCGCAGTCAGAGTCAGAGTCCCTGTTAGACAACGTGTTCCGGAGGTTGTTGAACTGGGAATACACTTGTTCACAGCGGGTCAGGATGGAGTGATATTCTGACACCAGCTCCGAAGGGATCCGCTCCTCCAGAATGTCATAATGGCTGCGAAAATGGAAGGGCGAGTCTTAAAGGGGTTTTCCTCAATGTATATATTAAAGACCCATCCTTGACAGATTATCAGACCGGTGCAGGCCCCCTGGTATCTGCTCCTCAGGTGGCCAGATGTAAGCACAGTACGGAGCCACCTCAGCTATTTAGTAGCCGCTTCCCCACTTCACAATGAGCTGTAGATCCTTATAGGGAGGTGATCAATATCAAAGTCACAGACATCCCCTTAAAGTAATGAAACATAACCCCCTTCCCTCCAGTCATTTCTCACAGCCCCATCCTTACAGGCGCAACCGCGGCTCAGCGCATCGTGTGAAATAATCAAAATAATCTTCCTCCTCTTCATCCCACGAACGCCAGATGTTCTGGTAGAAAAATCTGGAAAGGGAAAAGATCTGCAGTCGGACAAGTGACGTGGAAACAAGCAAAAATATAACGAATTAATAGAGGGACTGGTCACGGTCCACGACGCGTCCGCAGCAAATGAAGGTGGATCCGTCGTCACTAACCTGACATGCTCTATAGACATGGCCGTCTGCTCGTATTCCCCCGATTCCTCGTACACCACATGCAGCTCCTGCAGAGGGACCTTGTGCTCCTTCACTTCCAGCAGGTCGCGGATGCTCTGCTCGTTCACGCAATCCACGCGACACTCGCATAGGAACGGCTCGCACGGCCGGACCGCCGCCTTCAGGCTGGAGCACGACACTTCCGTCACCTGCCGAAAACATTGGACGTTAAAAGTGTTTTCTCCAGCGTCAATTTCCTGACTGATCATTAAGGGAACAACAAGAAAAAAAAAACAAAACACAAACCTCTACAAGGACCTCAAAGATGTCGGTTCTCCAAAGGGCCTTCCAGCCCGATGGCTCCAGGGCTCGTTCCAGGTACTCCGCTATAAATTCCGTCACTTCGGAGGGTTTACAGTCGCCTTGTAAGGAAGAGGGAAAATAACGGGTTACATCGGTCTCTCGCCTGATCAGAGGCAGCTAATCGGAGGTAGAAGCGGACACTGATGGCGTTGTGCTCCCTGTATCCCAGGACCGGAGAGAGGTTTCCTGATTTTGGGGCAGATGTCAATCAGGGGAGGAAACTGTGCATCATGGGGCACAATTTAAAGGGGTTTTTCCAAGACTTAGGAAAAGCCAACATCAGACGAATTGTGGTAAGACAGTCAGAACTGGCACCACAAAGTGAATGGGATCGGCCAGAGTATCCAGCACAGCCAATACCTGTGACAAATGTACCGAGATGGGCCTGGTAAACCATAAACATAAGTACAGATGGAGTCCCTGCTGCCCCAACACAGGCCTCCTGATGAAGTCTTAACGAAACGTGCGTTGGGGTGTCAGGGACTCCATCTGTATTTATGTCTATTGCTGCATGTATTATATGATAATTAGATCCATCTATATAGGTCCCTGCACTATTGTCTATCTCAAGTTACATACCTGTTCGAATCGGTTATTAATGGTTTCATTAAAAATATTGTTTTACGGGCATTTATACTCTGGGATTTTTTTTTATAGTAGTTTAAGACCAGACAAGAACTGGAAATCCCATTTAATATAAACAAATACCATTAAAATAAAAAAAATCTGCTGACGCTTTCACTTTGCACTTTGAAGCTACTTTCACCTTCCGAAATTTAGGGGAGTGGATCAGTGCGGGGGTCCCAAAGTTGTATCCATGTCACTAGGATGTACCTTATCTTGCAGAGATATTCCCATAGTCTAATGTGGACTCTGCAGCGACGCAGGAAACCACAAAATTAGAAGGGTCAAGTCAATCTCAGCAGGTTACCTGTCCTTAGGACAGACAGGGTGTCCGGCCACCACGCTCACCTATTTCCAGCAGTCCCATAAACAATGACCAAAGCTGTACTCACCCAGCAGGTAGTCCTTGTAGGCCTCGAACCTCTCGTAGAAGAGGAGGTTGCTGGTCTGGAATAGGTCTGGGAACTGCATGTTTCCAGCTAAAACACATCGTGGGGAAACCTTGCCGAGCTTTTTGTGGCTCCCATAATCACTGTCCTCATCCTCCTGAAATAAGACTGAGATAAAAAAAAATAAAGAAAATGTAAGAACTGTACGAGGCTGTAGGGATTATGCTCTATACGGGAAGTCTATGATCACCAGGGTGGATAAAAATCAATGTTTTTTTAAAAAAAATCAAAAAAATCGGATTTTTTTTATTTAAATCGGATTTTTTTGATTTAAATCGGATTTTTTTGAATAAACTGCTTTTTGAGGAAAATATTTTACCATCCAAAGGTTCTTCCATCATGAGATAAAGCTGAGTTGTTTAACTCAGTAGAATAAAGGCTGTATATGTGTAACATTCACAATGCCATGCTCTTCCAGAGGTTTCTGTAGGATGCTGACTATCCAACAAGTTTGGGCATGTCAACTGAATGGAAAAAGAAAGTAAACCAAAAGTGAAACCAAGCTAGAAGTGTGGAATTAAAGGGGCAGTATGAACAAAATGTGGAGGCTATTAATAGTTTATACAATTAAGACATGCTGCTTTTAAACACCTACCTATTGCCATATAGTAAAACAAAAAATATTTTTACTTACTTTGGGGTCCCCCCCTCACCCTGGCGTTAGATCGTTGCCCCTAGTTTCGTCCGTGTAACTATGGGCGCACATGTGCACTGCTCTCACTTCTCATTTTAATCGTGATTTATATTAAAAAAAACCTTTTGATTTAAATCAGTGATTTAAATCATGATTAAAATCATGATTTAAATCGATCCGATTTAAATAGAAAAAAATCTTTTGATTTAAATCGTGATTTAAATCATGATTTAAATCGGCGTGATTTAAATCAATCCACCCTGATGATCACAGCATTGGGCAAGCCTTTATTCCCTATACGTACATTGTTTTTCACTGCCAGCAGCTCCTCGGGGGCGGGGCTACAGTAAGACAGATGTTCTGTTACAGCTACACAAACTGATCCCCCCACACAGTACAATGATGGCAGATGGTCTATATTGAGGAGAACCTGTCTCTGTGATAACAGTTAACCCATCGGAGGGTTACATATTTGGAGCTCTAAACTGGCGTTGCACATTTATGACAATGAAGGTCAATAGTGTAGTGGACCCTTGTACGACATGTAGACCCTTAAGCCTCTCATGAATGGCGGTCGGAGGCGGACATTCATAAGAGACCATGATTTCTGCTATACACAGCAATACCGCAGGAATGTTATGTCTAGTACAATCGATTAGACAATTGCAGGTTCAAGTCCACTAAAGGACTAAAAAGTGTGTGTGTGTGTGTGTGTGTGTGTGTGTGTGTGTGTGTGTGTGTGTGTGTGTGTGTGTGTGTGTGTGTGTGTGTGTGTGTGTGTGTGTGTGTGTGTGTGTATATATATATATATATATATATATATATATATATATATATATATATATATATATATATATATATATATATATATATATATATATAGTTAAAAAAAAAAAAGTTAAGAGAAAGCTTAAATCATCCCCCTACTCCCCGTAAACAAAGCCAGAATTTCAGTTGTCACAACACCGATACAAAAGGCGATCAAAAGAAGCAAAATGGAGCAAGCCGTCACACACATCTATCTGCCGAAAAATAAAACGTTATGGGCCTCAGAAAATGGTGACAAGTAAGTTTCTAACAATTTTCTTAATTTTTTTTCTCACAGCTTAATATGACAACTACACCACGTTTGGCATCTGTGTAATCCTTCTGGAGAATCAGTGTCAATTCTACTGTACAAAAAAAAAAAAAAAAAAAAAAAAAAAGATTTTTTTGTGCCATTTCGTTGCAAATCAAAATTTTCCCCACTTTCCATTGATTAACATGATAAAAAGAATCGTGTCATTCAAAAGTACAAGTAGTCCAGCAAAAAAAACAAGCTCTCGTACGGCGATGGGGACAAAAAAATAAAAATAAGGAGTTATGGCTCTTAGAAGAGGAGGAAAAAGCAAAAGCGCAAGAAATTACAAAAGAAACAACGTCACGTGGTCCTTGTGACGACAACGTATAATATGATTTTTTAGTTTTCCCTGTAAGCACACATGCTGTGGGCTCTGACCCCCCTTCCCTCTGTGCTTCTGCTGTGTGTGTGTGTGTGTGTGTGTGTGTGTGTGTGTGTGTGTGTGTGTGTGTGTGTGTGTGTGTCCCAAACCTCTCATTGCCCCACCAAAGGAATATTTATTGCTCCTGTAGCTGCTGTAGACATTTCTCCCATCTAGTACCAGCATAAACTACATATTGCGAATTTCCAGGCACAAAAAATGGGGCCGGCACCACCCGGACACGACCACGGGGCCGGCGCCACCCGCGTCCGACCCTCGAGCCGGCACCACCCGGGCACGACCCTCGAGCCGGCACCACCTGGGCACGACCCTCGAGCCGGCACCACCCGGGCACAACCTCGAGCCGGCACCACCACCACCTGCGTCCAGCCCTCGAGCCGACACCACCACCACCTGCGTCCGACCCTCGAGCCGGCACCACCACCACCTGCGTCCGACCCTCGAGCCGGCACCACCTGCGTCCGACCCTCGAGCCGGTACGAGCACCACCACCCGCATCCGACCCTCGAGCCGGCATGAGCACCACCACCCGCATCCGACCCTCGAGCCGGCACGAGCACCACCCGGGCACGACCTTGGAGCCGGCACGAGCACCCGGACATGACCCTGGAGCCAGGCACGACCACAACTCGGGTACGACCCTGGAGACGGTGCCACCATGGAGCCGGTACAACCACCACCAGAAACGGCCCTGAAGTTAGCTCGACCACCACCAGGCACGACCCTGGAGCTCGCACAGCCCTGCACTCAGCACGACCACCGCCCGACATGACCATGGAGCCGGGTGCTGCTGATCTCCAATAAATACACTTTTGGGGGAAGTGGCTTGTTAACCCCATCCTGACACAGGGTGCACTGCTACAGGCTCTGCAGCGGCGCTCGCTCTAAACTGTGCAGGAACAACTTTTAGAACGTAACTTGGCAAAAAAAAATTTCTACAATACAACGTAATTTTTTTTATGGAGGGGGGCTTTAAGAAAATGCAGTCAGTAAGGGGTTAATAGGGCGCCCCTCTCACTGCCGGCCCGTGCGGCAGAAATAACGCCAGCGTCTGCTTGCTGCCAGTGAATGGAATCCCCCACAGGTCTCCCTACATAGCTAGCGCGCAGGGCACCATGAGACTTGTAGTTCCCCTCAGCTGTGACTCACCCTGCTTCACCTCCATCAGGGAGCCGCCACCGCCGTCCTCCTCCTCCTTCACATCCTCCCTATCCGAAAGCTCCGGCGGCAGCAGTCCTCCTCCGTCCGCCATGGCAACGCGCAGCCCGCCTCACAGCGCTGTGGTTCAAATCTGCCGCTCACGCCCTCCCTGCGTCACGACCAAGCTGCTCGCTGATTCGTTGCTGCCCCGTCAGCGTATTAAAAATAAATCACAGCGACCCCTAAAGGGCGGAGGTCATTACTGCACGATACCATCGCTTCCGCTCCGCCCTCTAGCGGCAGGAGCTCATCACTACAGCTGCTGTATTTACTAAACACTACAAAGAAAATACAAAACGAATCTCTCATTTATTAACCCTTTACTGCTCCGGCCAAGTTTTCTTCCTCCTTTTCTATACTTTTTTTTATTCTTGAGGTATGAGAACTCTAGATTTTTTTTTCCATAATTTAGCACAAATGACTCAAAAACATAATTCTACTGCTCCATACAATTACAGTAAGACCGAACTTGTATAACGTTTTATTATTTCATATCATTTCTATTATGCTTATTATTACATATACTATTGCGATTACTTTTATTATATAATTTATTAATATCATTATCATATTATTAGTATTATTATTATATTTATACTATATAATTAATATTATATATTAGTATATTTTTATATTCTTACTATTTTTATTTTTATCAATTTATATTACAATAACATGTATTTATTACTTATATCATCATTAATATTAGTATTTTTATTATCATTTTTATATTCTTATTTTAATTACATTTATTATTATTTATATTATTTTAATTTATTTTATTAATATTATTATTATTTTAGTAGCTAATAAAAAATCTGATCTTTGTTAAAAAAAAAAAACATTTTGGTTTGTGTCAACTTTTTATGAGACCCATAACTTTTTATTTTTTTTTCTGGCAATTTAGGGGGTCAGATTATTTTTTTTTTCATTCTGAGCTCTTTTTATTGATATCACTTCGGGTAGAAATGACATTTTGATCCATATTTTATAGACATTTTTACATGAAAAGGACGAACAACAAATTCTGACATTTCGATATTTTTTTAACTTCACATTAAAAAATAAAAGGATATAAAAGAAAAAAAACTATACCATATACATGTAAAAAAAAAATTGGGTTTATTAAAAAAAAAAAAATAACCCATTCAAATATATAAAAAAAAAAAAAAAAGGTGAATCTCCAGAAATTAATTTTTTGGGTCCCTCACTTATAAAAAAAAAAGATACAATGAAAAAAATAAATCAAAGCGTTGCAGTTACTCAAAATTTTATCAATCACTGAGCAAAAAAAAAACCTTAGCAGAAAAAACAAAAACATGGAGAATAGTGACACAAACTAATTTTTTTTTTTTTTTTAAATTTTCAAACTTGTGAATTTTTCACACTTCGGAAATAAACTATCCAAGTTTGGTATCACCGTCATGGCCGTGACCAGGAGAGTCAGATTACCGGGTGATACATGATGGCAGAATTAATTTTTTTGCCTCCATTTTTCACCCATCATATTTATTTGTCATCGGTTCCAGCGAATACATAAAGATTTCCAAACTGTTGTTATAGTACTAGAAAGCCACTAGATGGCGTATTATTATGGGACGCTGCTGGATGGGTTACGGTTTACGCACCTACCTGCTTTATTTATATGGCGCCATCATATTCCGTGGTGCTTTATCATCGCTGTCCCCGATGGGGCTCACAATCTACTTTCCCTATCAGTATGTCTTTGGAGTGTGGGAGGAAACCAGAGACCCCAGAGGAAACCCACGGGGGGCCCAAGACGGAAGGGCCCCACATCCCTGCCCACGATGCCACCCATCAATTCTTTCCCACTTAATCAGAAATATGGTCCCTGTCACCCGTCTCCCCGCTAAGCGCAGATTCCCTAGGCTCAATTGCATCTGGACAAAGCTCAATACGTCTGCAGCACAAATCTCTGCACTGTGCTGATACTTTGCTACAATGTGTCAGTGCAAAGAAAATGTATCAGTACAGCCGTGTCTACTCCCTATGGTGGACCGCACAGTACAGCAGCGCCCCTATGTGCGCCACTGTCTGCCGCCCCATTCATTATCCTCCACCACAATGGCTACAACTCCGGGCAATTCAGCAGCTTACATTAATTACTAAAGTCGTCTGCAGCGCAGAGCCATGTATAATATTATATATTACAGTATTATAGTAGTTATATTCTTGTAAATAGGGGCAGTATTATAGTAGTTATATTCTTGTACATAGGGGCAGTATTATAGTAGCTATATTCTTGTACATAGGGGACAGTATTATAGAAGTTATATTCTTGTACATAATGGCAGTATTATAGTAGTTATATTCTTGTACATAGGGGACAGTATTATAGAAGTTATATTCTTGTACATAGGAGCAGTATTATAGTAGCTATATTCTTGTACGTAGGAGCAGTATTATAGTAGTTATATTCTTGTACATAAGGGCAGTAATATAGTAGTTATATTCTTGTACATAGGAGCAGTATTATAGTAGTTATATTCTTGTACATAATGGCAGTTTTATAGTAATTATATTCTTGTACATAGGAGCAGTATTATAGTAGTTATATTCTTGTACATTGGGGCAGTATTATAGTAGTTATATTCTTGTACATAGGAGCAGTATTATTGTAGTTATATTCCTGTACATAGGAGCAGAATAATAGTAGTTATATTCTTGTACATAGAGGCAGTATTATAGTAGTTATATTCTTGTACATAGGGGCAGTAATATAGTAGTTATATTCTTGTACATAGGAGCAGTATTATAGTAGTTCTATTCTTGTACATAGGGGCAGTATTATAGTAGTTATATTCTTGTACATAGGGGCAGTATTATAGTAGTTATATTCTTGTACATAGGAGCAGTATTATAGTAGTTATATTCTTGTACATAGGGGGCAGTATTATAGTAGTTATATTCCTGTACATAGGAGCAGAATAATAGTAGTTATATTCCTGTACATAGGAGCAGAATAATAGTAGTTATATTCTTGTACATAGGAGCAGTATTATAGTAGTTATATTCTTGTACATAGGAGCAGTATTATAGTAGTTACATTCTTGTACATAGGAGTAGTATTATACTAGTTATATTCTTGTACATAATGGCAGTTTTATAGTAATTATATTCTTGTACATAGGAGCAGTATTATAGTAGTTATATTCTTGTACATAGGGGCAGTATTATAGTAGTTATATTCTTGTACATAGGAGCAGTATTATAGTAGTTATATTCTTTTACATAAGGGGCAGTATTATAGTAGTTATATTCCTGTACATAGGAGCAGAATAATATTGGTTATATTCTTGTACATAGGGGCAGTATAATAGTAGTTATATTCTTGTACATAGGAGCAGTATTATAGTAGTTATATTCTTGTACATAGGAGCAGTATTATAGTAGTTATATTCTTGTACATAGGGGGCAGTATTATAGTAGTTATATTCTTGTACATAGGGGCAGTATTATAGTTGTTATATTCTTGTACATAGGGGCAGTATTATAGTAGTTATATTCTTGTACATAGGGGCAGTATTATAGTAGTTATATTCCTGTACATAGGGACAGTATAATAGTAGTTATATTCTTGTACATAGGGGTAGTATAATAGTAGTTATATTTCTGTACATAGGGGCAGTATTATAGTAGTTATATTCTTGTACATAGGGGCTGTATTATAGTAGTTATATTCTTGTACATAGGAGCAGTATTATAGTAGTTATATTCTTCTACATAGGGGCAGTATTACAGTAGTTATATTCTTGTACATAGGGGCAGTATTATAGTAGTTATATTCTCGTACATAGGGGTAGTATTACAGTAGTTATATTCTTGTACATAGGGGCAGTATTATAGTAGTTATATTCTTGTACATAGGAGCAGTATTATTGTAGTTATATTCCTGTACATAGGAGCAGAATAATAGTAGTTATATTCTTGTACATAGAGGCAGTATTATAGTAGTTATATTCTTGTACATAGGGGCAGTAATATAGTAGTTATATTCTTGTACATAGGAGCAGTATTATAGTAGTTCTATTCTTGTACATAGGGGCAGTATTATAGTAGTTATATTCTTGTACATAGGGGCAGTATTATAGTAGTTATATTCTTGTACATAGGAGCAGTATTATAGTAGTTATATTCTTGTACATAGGGGGCAGTATTATAGTAGTTATATTCCTGTACATAGGAGCAGAATAATAGTAGTTATATTCCTGTACATAGGAGCAGAATAATAGTAGTTATATTCTTGTACATAGGAGCAGTATTATAGTAGTTATATTCTTGTACATAGGAGCAGTATTATAGTAGTTACATTCTTGTACATAGGAGTAGTATTATACTAGTTATATTCTTGTACATAATGGCAGTTTTATAGTAATTATATTCTTGTACATAGGAGCAGTATTATAGTAGTTATATTCTTGTACATAGGGGCAGTATTATAGTAGTTATATTCTTGTACATAGGAGCAGTATTATAGTAGTTATATTCTTTTACATAAGGGGCAGTATTATAGTAGTTATATTCCTGTACATAGGAGCAGAATAATATTGGTTATATTCTTGTACATAGGGGCAGTATAATAGTAGTTATATTCTTGTACATAGGAGCAGTATTATAGTAGTTATATTCTTGTACATAGGAGCAGTATTATAGTAGTTATATTCTTGTACATAGGGGGCAGTATTATAGTAGTTATATTCTTGTACATAGGGGCAGTATTATAGTTGTTATATTCTTGTACATAGGGGCAGTATTATAGTAGTTATATTCTTGTACATAGGGGCAGTATTATAGTAGTTATATTCCTGTACATAGGGACAGTATAATAGTAGTTATATTCTTGTACATAGGGGTAGTATAATAGTAGTTATATTTCTGTACATAGGGGCAGTATTATAGTAGTTATATTCTTGTACATAGGGGCTGTATTATAGTAGTTATATTCTTGTACATAGGAGCAGTATTATAGTAGTTATATTCTTCTACATAGGGGCAGTATTACAGTAGTTATATTCTTGTACATAGGGGCAGTATTATAGTAGTTATATTCTCGTACATAGGGGTAGTATTACAGTAGTTATATTCTTGTACATAGGGGCAGTATTATAGTAGTTATATTCTTGTACATAGGAGCAGTATTATAGTAGTTATATTTTTGTACATAGGGGCAGTATTATAGTAGTTATATTCTTGTACATAGGGGCAGTATTATAGTAGTTATATTCTTGTACATAGGAGCAGTATTATAGTAGTTATATTTTTGTACATAGGGGCAGTATTATAGTAGTTATCTTCTTGTACATAGGAGCAGTATTATAGTAGTTGTATTCTTGTACATAGGAGCAGTATTATAGTAGTTATATTCTTGTACATAGGGGCAGTATTATAGTAGTTATATTCCTGTTCATAGGGGCAGTATTACAGTAGTTATATTCTTGCACATAGGAGCAGTATTATAGTAGTTACATTCTTGTACATAAAGGGCAGTATTATAGTAGTTATATTCTTAATAGTTAGTGTTGTCCTTCATACATATTCTATGTAATCTTTGCTCACTTTTCTTATTGTCATCCATGCAGCTGCTGTTTTCTCTATTTTTGCAGTAATCACGGTTTCTGCACCGGAAAGCGGCTAATGGACATATATGGAAAGCAGTAATTTTCATCCAGTCTTTTTGTCCAGTCCTGAATAGATTGGCGCTGTGTAATTCTTCGATGCCGGCCGTTCTCTATAAACCAGTAATTAGTGTGAGGCTCATTCATGCCGATTAGATATATGGAGCAGATATATTCACAGTTACAAATGCTTTACCATAAAGGAAATGAACCAATGTGTTCTGATCACTTTCCAAAAAATCAGGTCAGGTAAGGAGATGTTCCTCGGTGACTGTCCCCAGGTCTGGTGAGGAGCGTTACTCAGCACATCTAGGAACGTGAAGGCTCCTTAAAGATATTGGATTTCTAGGAATCATTACTGAGGCAGCGGGTACAGACCGGACTTTCTCATTGATTCCTTGGCTATTGCACTGATAAATTCTTCAGGTTCTGACAATCTTGGGAGGCAACCAATATATTTGAAGCTATCTTTTCTTTTCTAAGGAGGACCTGTCATCAGTTCAAAAAAGTAAAGTTTTGCTCCTATTCAATTCTGGCTGCTCTCCTAAATGTTCCGGTTTTTGTTTTTTGTAAATACTCAGTGCCATTCCAGAGATATCAGCTTTTTTTTTGTGCTAATATTTCTGCTGTTTACTAAGGGGCGGAGCTCACAGGATCCTCAGGGGCGTGTCTTTATGTTCCTCTGCATAATTATCCTGTGATCCACGCCCCTAGGAAAGCTCTAAATAAAAAGGCGCGTATCTCTGGAACCATATAGCAGATTTAAGAAAGATAAAAAGCAGAACACTCAGGAGAGAAGTGGGAATAATGCAAGCTCTGGACTCTTTTGATAAGGAGACAGGATCCCTTTAAAGATCCAGTTCCATCAATAATAAAAATGAAGAATCTTTTCAAAAAGCCTTGAATAGAAGCTCCTATCACTTTGTGTATACAGCTCCTCTGCAGAACTATGTATCTCCATGGATACGGAACACAAACAAGTCTTGTCTAGCCCGATTGTGCTTTCATGTTTCTATTCATTTGTTTCCTTTCCTTGATATCATGTTTGCTATATAGAGAGTAATTTTGGGGGAAAAAGATTAGAGAAGCCCCCCTGTCCTCTGAAGTTTTCCTGGCCCCCCAGTAAATGGACGACATACTGTTTGTAGACAGCTGTATGCAGATTACTGCAATTATTCCTGCTTTCTGCACTAATTTTGAGTCAATTAAGAGGCGTTCACCATCGTGCTGATTAACAGGGAGAACAAGCAGCGGAAACGTCGGATATAATTGCTCCATAGCGGGTTTCAGGAGCAGCGCCATCTGTTCTGCCGACACTCGGCGGAACCCTCATCTTTTATCTCGATCCAATAACTTATCCATGGAGTCTAAATAAAATATTACATTAAGGATACTGTATGGCCAAATCTCTAATATCATACCATAAAATAAAAATACAGTACGATTAGAGAAAACATAAAAGTAAATTAATCATTTTCTGGATGCAGAATGAGTTAACTGAGACTCCATCAGTGAGCTCATTCAGTTTATGTCTTTTTTTGCGCTTTTTTAGATGATTTATTACTACAGAACACATCATAGATGAATGTGACATGAAATAAAGGCCTGTAAAGGCAACATTTTAAATAAAATCCTAATTGAAAAAATGATTTTTAGCCTCAAATACATGCCTTTAAGTAAAAAAAAAAAATAAATTGTCCTCGGAGGTGGACAACAGAGGCACATGAATGGAATTGTGCTGAAGTTGAAAGCACAGCACCTATAGACCATGGACTGAAGAGGCTTGTGTAAGAGGGTGTGACATAAAGGATGAGAATCCCCAGCATTGTGCAGCATTTGTGCATGAAGACTGCCATCTATTGTCCAAACGGAGCACTGCGGAACCGACCGGTAGTGGGAGAGTTTCAGGTGGAACAAGTTTAGATGGAGCATCGGGTCAGGTGATCTTAATGATGCAGTTTCCTGATAAAAAAGGCTAGCATGCCAAAACGGGAGTGGATTTTGCGCCAAGAGAAGAAACGGTCAGGACCTGTGTCGAGGAAGATAAGTCCGGGGTGCCAGGCCAAGGCAGGCAGCATGAGCCAGGCCGTTGCTTCCAGGACTGACACAAGGTACAGGGGTTGACATGGGCTAGTACCCAAGAAAGGACGGGGGCCAGTTAAAGCAAAGGAGGTCCAACGAGCCTTGTTAGACTTTGTCAGGAGGACTTGACATAGGACGCACATTCAGCTGAAATGTATTGGGGTGCCCGTCGGGTCCCTGCAGTGCACTACAAGGCATCAACCAATCAGAGACATTATTACGTTATTTACGGGGCAACACGTATGTTTTTACAGGATTTGGAATGTTACAAGGACCCAAACATAGTATTTTGCATGGTGTACATGGCGCGTCCCATTCATGTCAATGTTTTATCAGTGTCCCTAAAAAAAAAAATTAAAAAAAAATTGTCTGTTATTGTCTGCAGCTCTAACATCATGTTGTCAGCGCTGCAGCCAATCACGGAGCTCTAACCATATTAACAATGCTCGCCGGCTCAACAAGTAATAGATAATAATAGGACTTTTTTTATTAGTTGTTATGAGGCATTGGGTGAGAAGTGAGGTTGTTTTTCTTGTACAAGAAGAACATTCAATTTCTCTTTTTCTTACTTTTTTCTTCCGTTCGATTTGTTAATTCTGAGTTCAATAAGGAATGTGATCAAACGCACAATGCAATTAGCTACAACACAGATATCTTCACCTGCGGAGATTGCAAAGCCAAACGTCTGCAAGCGATCAATGGCTCCAACTGATCTCTTCTCATTGCTGCAGAATACAAGTCACGGACAGCGATCTGCTCCTCAAGATTTGGGGCCGAGTATGTGAAGTTATTTATATACTCTCTGCTATAATACTGCCCCTATGTACAAGAATAAAATATAATACTGCCCCTATGTACAAGAATATAACTACTATAATACTTCTCCTATGTAAAAGAATGTAACTACTATAATACTGCCCCTATGTACAAGAATATAACTACTATAATACTTCTCCTATGTAAAAGAATGTAACTACTATAATACTGCCCCTATGTACAAGAATATAACTACTATAATACTTCCCCTATGTACAAGAATATAACTACTATAATACTGCTCCTATAAACAAAAATATAACTACTATGATACTGCCCCATATACAAGAATAAAACTACTATAACAATGCTCCTTTGTACAACAATATAACTACTATAATACTGCTCCTATGTACAAGAATATAACTACTATAATACTGCCCCTATGAACAAGAATATAACTACTATAATACTGCTCCTATGTACAAGAATATAACTACTATAATACTGTCCCCTATGTGCAAGAATATAACTACTATAATACTACTCCTATGTCCAACAATATGACTACTATAATACTGCTCCTATGTACAAGAATATAGCTACTATAATACTGCTCCTGTGTACAAGAATATATCTACTATAATACTGCCCTTATGTACAAGAATATAACTACTATAATACTGCCCCTATGTACAAGAATATAACTACTATAATACTGCTCCTATGTACAAGAATATAACTACTATAATACTGCTCCTATGTACAAGAATATAACTACTATAATACTGCTCCTGTGTACAAGAATATAACTACTATAATACTGCTCCTATGTACAAGAATATAACTACTATAATACTGTCCCCTGTGTACAAGAATATAACTACTATAATACTACTCCTATGTCCAAGAATATGACTACTATAATACTGCTCCTATGTACAAGAATATAGCTACTATAATACTGCTCCTGTGTACAAGAATATATCTACTATAATACTGCCCTTATGTACAAGAATATAAATACTATAATACTGCTCCTATGTACAAGAATATAACTACTATAATACTGCCCCTATGTACAAGAATATAACTACTATAATACTGCCCCTATGTCCAAGAATATAACTACTATAATACTGCTCCTATGTACAAGAATATAACTACTATAATACTGCTCCTGTGTACAAGAATATAACTACTATAATACTGCCCCTATGTACAAGAATATAACTACTATAATACTGTCCCCTGTGTACAAGAATATAACTACTATAATACTACTCCTATGTCCAAGAATATGACTACTATAATACTGCTCCTATGTACAAGAATATAGCTACTATAATACTGCTCCTGTGTACAAGAATATATCTACTATAATACTGCCCTTATGTACAAGAATATAAATACTATAATACTGCTCCTATGTACAAGAATATAACTACTATAATAATGCCCCTATGTACAAGAATATAAATACTATAAGGCCGGGGTCACACTAGACCGTAATACGGATGAGTGCTATGCGATAAAAAAATCGCATAGCACTCGGCCCAATGTTAATCTATGGTGCAGCTCCCATCATCCGATATTTTCTCCACCGTATTCAGGATCCGAGTGAAATCGCAGCATGCTGCGATTGTCAGCGTATCTCGGCCGAGACTCGCCAATGCAAGTCTATGGGTGCGAGAGAAAATCGGATTCCACACGGACCATGCGTGTGCATTACGAGAAATACGCAGCGGTGTTAGAGAAAAGCCGGTAATTCAATTGCCGGCTTTTCATTTCTCCTGCCTAAACCCGACAGGATATGAGACATGGTTTACATACAGTAAACCATGTCATATCCCCCTTTTTTTTGCATATTCCACACTACTAATGTTAGTAGTGTGTATGTGCAAAATTTCGGCGCTGTAGCTATTAAATTTAAGAGTTAAATCGCGGAAAAAATTGGCGTGGGCTCCCGCGCAATTTTCTCCGCCAGAGTGGTAAAGCCAGTGACCGAGGGCAGATATTAATAGCCTAGAGAGGGTCCATGGTTATTGGCCCCCCCGTGGCTAAAAACATCTGCCCCCAGCCACCCCAGAAAAGGCACATCTGGAAGATGCGCCTATTCTGGCACTTGGCCACTCTCTTCCCATTCCCGTGTAGCGGTGGGATATGGGGTAATGAAGGGTTAATGCCACCTTGCTATTGTAAGGTGACATTAAGCCAGATTAATAATGGAGAGGCGTCAATTATGACACCTATCCATTATTAATCCAATTGTATGAAAGGGTTAAAAAACACACACACACACACACACACACACACACACACACACACACACACACACACACACATTATTAAAAATTATTTTAATGAAATAAACACACCGGTTCTTTTAATATTTTATTGCTCTCTCAATCCACCTGCAGACCCTCGCTTGGCAAAATAATAAACCCACAATATACATACCATCCGAGGATCTGTCAGGTCCCACGATGTAAATCCTTCTGAAGGGGTTAAATCAATTTACAGGCAGGAGCTGCGCTAAAGCACTCGCTCGTGCCTGTAATCCCCGGGTGCTGAAAGGAAAGCTGGATCTGCACTTACATTGAGTTGCGGTGAGGCGCCCCCTGGTGGATGTCCTCATGAACTGCAGCCTGGGAACTTTCCCACGCTCCAGGTCATATGAGGACATCCACCAGGGGGCGCATCACCGCGACTGAAGGTAACTATAGGTCATTGACCTACATTTCCTTCATTCACCGGGGCTTACAGACATGAGCACAGCTGCATTAGCAGGGCTCCTGCCTGTAAAATATTTTAACCCCTTCAGATAGATTACCTCGTGGGACGTGACAGTTCATCAGAGAGGGTATGTATATTGTGGGTTTTTTATTTTGCCAAGCGAGGGTCTTCCGGATGGATTGAGAGAGCAATAAAATACTAAAACAACCTGTGTGTTTATTTCATTAAAATACTTTTGAATCATGTGTGTGTGTGTGTTTTTTATCCCTTTCAGACAATTGGATTAATAATGGATAGGTGTCATAATTGACGCCTCTCCATTATTAATCTGGCTTAATGTCACCTTACAATAGCAAGGTGGCATTAACCCTTCATTACCCCATATCCCACCACTACACGGGAGTGGGAAGAGAGTGGCCAAGTGCCAGAATAGGCGCATCTTCCAGATGTGCCTTTTCTGGGGTGGCTGGGGGCAGATGTTTGTAGCCAAGGGGGGCCAATAACCATGGACCCTCTCTAGGCTATTAATATCTGCTCTCAGTCACTGGCTTTACCACTCTGGCGGAGAAAATTGCGCGGGAGCCCACTCCAATTTTTTCCGCAATTTAACCCTTTATTTAACACGCTACAGCGGCCACATTTTGCACATACACACTACTAACATTAGTAGTGTGGAATATGCAAAAAAAAAAAGGAGATATGAGATGGTTTACTGTATGTAAACCATGTCTCATATCCTGTCGGGTTTGGGAAGGAGAAATGAAAAGCCGGCAATTGAATTACCGGCTTTTCACAGATATCGCGCTGAATTAAATATAAATACAGAATATATATATATATATATGTGTCTCAATGATATATATATATATATATATATATATATATATATATATATATATATATACTGTATATATGTTTTAACGAACATTTGAGCACATAAATCCATTAGATGTCGGTTTTGCAAGCCTGCGAGAAAATCTCGGCATACGGATGCCATACGGATGTTACACGGATGTCAAAAGGATCATTTGATGCGAGGAAATCGCATCCTCGCACTGCACACGGATCACTGTTTGGGAAACATTTGTGTGATTCTCGTCCGTGAAAACCGGACTGTTTTTTTATACGTTGTGTGTGACCCCGGCCTAATACTGATCCTATGTACAAGAATATTTCTACTATAATACTGCTCCTGTGTACAAGAATATAACTACTATAATACTACCCCCTATGTACAAGAATATATCTACTATAATACTGCTCCTGTGTACAAGAATATAACCACTATAATACTGCTCCTATGTACAAGAATATAACTACTATAATACTGCCTCCTAGCTGTGAGTTTGTGTGTCTGTAGCTCTCCTGATGTCTCGAGCAAACCAGGGGCCACCCTGGGTGGGGAAGCTCCCCAGGCTTCTCGGCCTACACTGGGACAAGGCTCCCAGACTTCTCTGAATGGGAATGCTAATCCCAAAGCCACTGTGAGACCAGTGAATGCAGCGAGCCAAAGCTGCAGCAGTTCTGTGAAAGAGGAAAAACCTGCATGTAAAGTTTTGGGAGGAAAATCTCCTCCAAGCCCAGCAAAGAAGCCAGAAGGGAAAGTGTTGGTGAGTGATGTTACACAGCACAGTATAAAGTCCTGTAAGGCTACGTTCACATTTGCGTTGTGCGCCGCAGCGTCGGCGCCGCAACGCACAACGCAAACAAAAACGCAGCAAAACGCATGCACAACGCTGCGTTTTGCGCCGCATGCGTCCTTTTTTTCATTGATTTTTGACGCAGCAAAAATGCAACTTGCTGCGTCCTCTGCGCCCGGACGCGGGCGCCGCAGGGACGCATGCGGCGCAAAACGCAAGTGCGACGCATGTCCATGCGCCCCCATGTTAAATATAGGGGCGCATGACGCATGCGGCGACGCTGCGGCGCCCGACGCTGCGGCGCCGACCGCAAATGTGAACGTAGCCTAAAGGTATGTTTCCACGGTCAGGAAACGCTGCTTGTTTGACGCTGCGCAGAGCTGCAGCGTCAAACAAGCAGCGTCCAGATGTTCCAGCATAGTGGAGGAGATTTTATGAAATCCCGTCTCCACTATGCGTGGAAACCCGCATGCGGCGGCCCTGCGACTACGGACATGCGGCGCGTCTTTTCAGATCGCAGCATGTCCGTACACCTTGCGGGGACGCAGCGTCCCCGCAAGGCATATCACAGGGCCCTATGGGAGAGAGCGATCATCCCGGATGTGAAGAGTTAACACATCCGGCATGATCGCGTCCCGGAAAGGGGGCGGGGCTTAGCGCCGAGCGGCTTCGCCGCTGCGGCGATACCGCCGGCCATCCTGACCGTGGAAACATACCCTAACTCCCCAGTCAGTAAGCAGCCCCTGCCTGGTGCACAGGTGAAATCAGCCTCAGCTGTACCAATCACCTCCCCTGCTCCCAGGCAGAGACGGACTTCTCTGGAAAGAAAAACAATCCAGGAGAACTTGCAGCAACATGGCAGTGTGGCGCTGTCAGGACGCACCCGGTCACAATCAGGTGGCAGCGATAAACCTGCTGCGGAGCCTGCATCCAGCCGAGGAGCCACAAAGCCATCTATGGTGGAATCGCACAAGTCTGTGTTCAAAACCCCTGCACCCGTGGTCAAGACAAAACCTGTGCAGCCGCCACGTGCACCCGAGCTGCAGCTAGCGGACGAGATACCGGGACTGGTCAGAAAACTGGGTGAGTTACAGCAGCAAAAAAAAAGCGCTGCAAATGGAAGTAGACTTCATCTATAGCCTAAAGGTCACTAATCCTGCCTGTAATGATGCCTATGACCTGAGACTGAACACACTGGGGGTGCAGCTGGCAAGTGTTGTGCAGGACATTGAATCTGTGCTGGAGGGCATGGGGCCCCTGGCTGAGACCTACAGGAACCGGGAGCTGTTCGCCTCCTATAAGCAGGACTGTGCTGTAGAGACCGGGACCCCCCAGCAGCGGACACGGCCAGTGTTACAGGCTGCCCGCTTCTGCTTCCAGGAAGGGAAAAAACTGCAGCAGCAAGCAGCTGAGTGTGAACAGGAGCATGCACTCCAGACTCCAGCAGAGGCACCACAGGTCCCAGAATGCCCCACGCAGGAGCAGGACTGTATTTGTGAGACTGTTTGTGCTGCTGAGGCAGCTGAGTGTGAACAAGATCATACACTTCAGACTCCAGCAGAGGCACCACTGGTCCCAGAGTGCCCCACGCAGGAGCAGGACTGTGTATGTGAGACTGTTTGTGCTGATGAGGCCGAAGCTGAGGCTGAGGCACAGACTGGGGCTGGTGATGTTGTGCCCATGGGGTCGGGGGTTGGAGAGGTTTCACATTCTGTCATGGACGTGGCACTGTCTGATAATGATGCTACTAATGATAATGTGCATGATATGTGTGACTATCCCCCTTTACCATCTAGTCCACAAGGTGTGGCAGCCCCCCCTGCTGCAGGCCCTCTCCCTGTCAGTCGGCCCAGTGTGACCCGGCAGGTGCCCCCCAGGAATGCCTGGAGCCGCGGCGCCCCATCCTTCACTTCCAGCGCCAGGTATACCGGCCAGGCATTTAAGCGTATTAATGTGGTGCGGTTTAAATACATAGGTGCCAAGGAGGATCTGCCACAGCACAGGTGTAGCGCCCCCACTGTCGCAGGGCCGAGGGGTACCCGGTACCGGGCCTCTGAGTCTCTGTTCTGGGGTTGTCACGGTGGCTAGACCCGGTCCGTGACCCTGCTGAGGGGCGTACAATGAAGGTAGAGGAAATGGTGATGATGTTGTGGTGGTGCGGTGCAGGTCGCAGTAAATAACGAGGACACCAGGTTGCAGTCTCTTTACCTCTTTACTGAAGGTCCCAGGATCCTCAGTCCGGAATACGGTTAACCAGGCTGCGAAAGTCCGGCCGGTCCGATGGCACCTCCAGAGTTCCCTTTGCAGGTGGAAATCTGTGCCTACCTTCTAGCGCTTGTGTGTTGTGGTCCTCCCCTGCTGTGCTCACGGGATAGTCCCCACAACTGTTGTGTCTGTTTCTGAAGTTCCCTCACAACTCGATTATGATGTTCCTCTTCGTCCCCCAGATGATATGGCTAGGACGCACCCGTATGACAGGTAGGCTCGGAGTTCTTCCGGGACCCTAGCGTCGCCCCTCTCCTATTGTTGCCCCCTGTGTCTTCGTAGGTGATTTGTGTGAGACAGCCCGCCTATAGCTGACTGTCCTGCCGTAGGTTTGAAGTATTGCTTGGAGCTCTATACTTCCTCGGCGTTCCGGCTACGCGCCTCAGTAGGATGTTGCCTCGTCTTACAGCACGACTCCTACTGGTATTTCTCCTTGTTGCGTTGATCTCGTTTCTCACTCAGCACAATAAACCTCGCTTCTTGTCCTTTCTTAGGGTACCGCCGCGATCAAGTGCAGACGCGGTCCCGTAACGTTCTCTCTGTTCGCTAGGCCTCTGTCAGGATCCCACGCCTGACAGGGACCCCCCTGAGTCTCTCCCCGCAACACCCTCTGCCACAGGGTGTTGCCTGTTCGATTCCCAGTCAGCTTCTGTCTAACTTTCTGCCTAACCCCCAGTTTTACCAGATTGTGAGGAGTGGCCTAATACATAGTGCAGAGTCCTGGTCATTGCAGTACTGTGGCTCCGCCACTAAGGGGGGCTATGGTACGTCTGATGGCACTGAAGGAGTTCATCTGACCAGGTATCACAGACACCAATACATTTCACAGTCGGGCCTCCAGGGGGAGCTAAGGGTACTATTCATTAGGCCACTCCTCACATACTGGTAAAACTGGGGGTCAGGCAGGAAGTTAGGGAGAAAGCTGACTGGGTTGGAACCAGGCAACACCTTGTGGCAGAGGGTGTTGTGGGGAAAGATTCGGTAGGGCCCCTGTCGGGGGTGGGATCCTGACAGAGGCCTGGCAATTGAAGAGAACGTAACGGGACCGTGCCTGCTCAGCATAGCGGCGGTGCCCAAGGAAGGATTAGAAGCGAGATAGATTGTGCTGAGTGAGAAACGAGATCAAAGCAACAAGGAGAATACCAGTAGGAGTCGTGCTGTGAGACCGAGGCAACATTCTACTGAGGCGCACAACCGGCGGCCGGAACGCCGAGGAAGTATTTATTAATCTAGCTTCAAGCGATACTTCAAACCAACGGCAGGACAGTCAGTCATAGGTGGGCTGTCTCACCTAAATCACCTACGAAGACATAGGGGGCAACTTGTGGAGAGGGGCGACTCTAGGGTCCCGGAAGAACTCCGAGCCTACCCGTCATACGGGTGCCGTCCTAACCGTAACATCAGGGAGGGACGGAAGATTAGCAGAACATCATCTAATCGAGTTGTAAGGGAACTTAAGAAACAGACACAACAGTTGTGGGGACTTTCCATAAGCACAGCAGGGAAGGACCACAACACATAGCGCTAGAAGGAAGGCACAGATTTCCACCTGCAAAGAGACTCTGGAGGTGCCATTGGACCGGCCGGACTTGCGCAGCCTGGTTAGCCGTATTCCGGATTGAGGACCCAGAGATCTTCAGTAAAGAGGTAAAGAGACTGCAACCTGGTGTCCTCGTTATTTTACCGCGTCCGGCACTACACCGCATCACCATCCTTATCTATCATTCACTGTACGTCGCCTCCCCACCAGCAGGGTCACGGACCGGGCCTAGCCACCGTGACAACCCCAGAGCAGAGACTCAGAGGCCCGGTACCGGGTACCCCTCGGCCCTGCGGCGGTGGGGGCGCTGCACATAGCACCCTTAGCTCCCCCTGGAGGCCAGACTGAAGTGTTTTGGTGACTGTGATACCTGGTCAGAAGAACTCCTTCAGTGCCATCAGACGTACCATAGCCCTCCTTAGCGGCGGAGCATCAGTACTGCAACGACCAGGACTCTGGGGAGCTGCACAGGTATGTGGTGAGAGAGCTGCTATGCAGCCAGATGGGGTTTGTGGTAAATGAGATACTGGCGGTGTCTAATCTTCAGGACAGGCAGGGTTACGAGGTCAGTTTCAAGCTCCAGTGTGACCTGGACAGGTTCTGGGCCAATTACCCCAGGTTCAGAGACGCTGAAGGCTGGAATAAGTTTATATTGGTTCCTTTTTCCATGCCGGACACTGTTAAGGTAAATATTACGTTCTGGAATGAAGCCGTTCCACCACAGGACATCGAGGTGTGGCTCCGGAGACACTGTGACCTCGCCTCTGGACTCTCCAAGGTCAGAGATGAGGATGGTATCTGGACAATGGGGTGGAAAGCTGTGGTGAAACTGCGGCAATTTAATAACATTACTGCCCACTTACCCAACTCCTTCTTCATTGGGAGGGAGAAGGGAAGATGTTATTACCCCGGGCCACCCAGAAAATGCTTCAAATGTGGTGGGAAATGTCATCTGGCTACACGCCTGTACTGTGGTGAAGTGCAGCCTGTGTGGGGAAATCGGCCATGTCGCTGCGGATTGCCGGGATGTTAGGTGCAACCTCTGCGGTAAGATGGGCCACCCTCACAGGGACTGTCCAGACGCCTGGCATAATATCTGCAGAGTCTTCCCTGATGAAGCTGTACTGGCATGGGCAGAGGCTCAGGAGGATGAGGATGTGGTGGCAGGGGTGCATGAGAGGTAGGATTTAATGTCCGGAGAGATGGTGACCAGCCCAGATGCCCAACAGGAGTCCACTCATGTAACGCCACAGAAGCAGGGTACAGAGGGTGCAGAGGGGAACATGGAGGTCCAGCAGCCTCAGGTAGCCCCCCCTTCAGCATCACTGTCTGTATCTGATGACTGGAGCGTTAATCATCATAAAAGGAAGAAAAAGAGCACGTCCTCCCGTAAACCTGAGGCAGAATATGACACCGGTCAGAGTGCTACTAGGAAGGTTCAGAATTCTGCAGGAGTGATGGTTGTGTCCAACAAGTATGGAGTTTTATCTGAGTCTAATGATGACGACTATGAAAAAGAGTTGAGGAAAGTTGATGCAGAGTGTGACAGGAACGTAGAGGACCACCCTCCGTCAAAGCGGAAGCCTTTATCTGTAGACCCTCAGGTAGAGTCTGACATGGACACCGGTGGTGGACAGAACATCCCTGACTCATGATGATGGCAGTTACTTTGCTCCTTCTCTATTGTGTTGTGATGGCGGGGTTCTCATTAACACTAACCTCAAGTAATGTCAATAGTATTAAGGCAAGGAGGACGAGACATGTGGTGTATGAACATCTCACACATCTGGACACCGATGTCATTTTCCTGCAGGAGACACGACTGACATCTCTGGGGCTTATGAGAGAGGCTGAGAGGGAATGGCGGTGAGGTCCTTCTTTCTGGTCACTGGCTGTGGAGCCTTACGCCGGAGTCGCTGTCCTGTTTAACACCAATGATGTGACTGTGCATAGGATGACGGAGGTGGTCATGGGAAGATGTTTGGTCCTGGAAGTCACTATTCATGGGAGGCGACTCCGGCTTATTAACATCTATGGGCCACAGACAGTGACTGACAGGATTCAGCTGTTTAATAACGTTAAGCCTTACCTCTTCACTTCTCTTCCAGTGGTGATAATGCAGCGCCCCAGAGTCCTGGTCGTTGCAGTACTGATGCTCCGCCGCTAAGGGGGGGTGTTGGTACGTCTGATGGCACTGAAGGAGTTCACCTGACCAGGTATCACAGACACCAATACACTTCACAGTCTGGCCTCCAGGGGGAGCTAAGGGTGCTATGTATTAGGCCACTCCTCACAGTCTGGTAAAACTGGGGGTTAGATAGGAAGTTAGACAGAAAGCTGACTGGGTTGGAACCAGGCAACATCCTGGGGCAGAGGGTGTTGCAGGGGAAGATTCAGGGGGGTCCCTGTCAGGGGTGGGATCCTGACAGAGGCCTAGCTAACAGAAAGAACGTTACGGGACCGCGCCTGCACTTCATTGCGGCGGTACCCCAAGAAAGGACAAGAAGCGAGGTTTATTGTGCTGAGTGAGAAACGAGATCAACGCAACAAGGAGATAACACCAGTAGGAGTCGTGCTGTAAGACCGAGGCAACATCCTACTGAGGCGCGTAGCCGGTGGCCGGAACGCCGAGGAAGTATTGAGCTCCAAGCCTTACTTCAAACCAACGGCAGGACAGTCAGTTATAGGCGGGCTGTCTCACCTAAGCAGACATAGGGGGTAACAGTGGGAGAGGGGCGACTCTAGGGTCCCGGAAGAACTCCAGGCCTAACCATCATACGGGTGCGTCCTAGCCATATCATCTGGGGGACGGAGAAGAACATCAGAATCAGTTGTGAGGGAACATCAGAAATAGACACAACAGTTGGGAGGACTATCCCGTGGTGCTCAGCAGGGAAGGACTACAACACACAAGCGCTAGAAGGAAGGCACAGATATCCACCTGCAAAGGGAACTCTGGAGGTGCCATCGGACCGGCCGGTCTCAGACAGCCCTGTTAACCGTACTCTGGATTGAGGATCCTAAAGCCTTCAGTAAAGAGGTAAAGAGAATGCAACCCTGTGTCCTCGTTATTCATCGCACCCTGCACCACATATCATCATTCTCAACTTTTATTGGACGCCCCTCAGCAGGGTCACGGACTGGGTCTAGCCACCGTGACAATCCCAGAATCGAGACAGAGAGGCCCGGTACCGGGTACCCTTCGGCCCTGCGACAGTGGGGGCGCTCCAATGGCTGGGGACTTTAACGCCATACTGATGTCAGGTGACAGTTCCTCGGGCAGTATTAAATCTAGTTGCACCGCACACTCTACTGAGATCGTGTTAGTTGCTTATAACCATTTATTTTAGTCAAAATTATATTGGGGAGCAAAACAGAAATATAAAGTAGGAAGCGATAAATAGACGTTTCGGCTCCACCAGAGCCTTAATCATTGCATCGCTTTTCACAGTCAATATTGGAGTGCAGAGTATAAGGTAGAGATCCCGCAGAGCCCAGATATGGCTATTGCTGCAGGACTGCTCGTGTAATGTATGTGGGTGGTAACCCAGTGGTAGTACGTTATTCTGGTCCTGCCTGAAGGATAAGCAGCGCTCCCGCGCCTAGCTGTGTCAGCGGCCGCTCTGGGCTCTGCGGGATCTCTACCTTATACTCTGCACTCCAATATTGACTGTGAAAAGTGATGCAATGATTAAGGCTCTGGTGGAGCCGAAACGTCTGTATTTATCGCTTCCTACTTTATATTTCTGTTTTGCTCCCCAATATAATTTTGACTAAAATAAATGGTTATAAGCAACTAACACGATCTCAGTAGAGTGTGCGGTGAAACTATATTTAATAGTACTTGGGATCAATTGATCCATTACACCAGCACCTCGCTATTTTGACCGAGTGCACGCTAAACTTTATCTTTAGTTCCTCGGGCAGAACAGTGACCAGGGACGGTAAGGTTCTACATAGCATTATAATGCAGGCTGGACTGACTGACGTTTTTGCACAGGGAGGTCGACAGCCAAAATTCACATATTCCAACTGGAGCAGTAGGATAGATTTTGCTTTTCTGAGCCCTACTGAGGCTGTTGGCACCCTGAGTGAGAAGGTCATCCCTTACTCAGATCCCCTTGCCTTGTGCTTCAGTCTGGGGACCTCTAACCGTCCGGACATCAGTAGAGGGTTGTGGAGGCTCAATTCCAGTCTCCTGGATGATGCTTATGTTCAGGGTCGTGTCTACTCCCTTATCCAGCTTCATCTGGATGGGGTTGACTTCTATGACAACATGACCGACTGGTGGGAGGACGTCAAGGAGGATATCAGATCCCTCTTAAAGAGACTGTCGGTTAATAAAGGGAGGAATAAGTACAGCCAGTACCTAAAGCTGCGTAAAGAATTGGAGTCACTATATTCGGCAGGCGGGGATGACAAAGTGAAGATCGACCGACTGAAATCTGAGATAAGGCAGTATATTAGTATAGTAGGTATACCTCCCTGGTTCTTGAACTGGGATTATGGGTCCTTAGGGGCCCCTGATCCCTTTGAGAATTGCAGGGAGAGGGTAGTCAAAAAAATGGTCACGGGTCTCACTGACTTCCAGGGTGTATTGCAGGATTCATGGGAGGGTATCCTGGAGGTGGTGGGATCTTACTATGCTGACTTGTTTCAGAGGAAAGTTTAGGATAAAGATAAGATGGCTCAATTCTTGGAGGCAACTCCTGCGCCTGATACTAATGGTCTGGACTTTTCTCCTTTGACAGCAGAGTTTACGGTGGAGGAAGTTAAAGGGGTTGTCCACTACTTTCAATTAACCCCCCTATGTATCCCCCCGGGGCCCCTGATGATTTGTGTAAATACCTTCCTTAGCCGTTTTCGCCTGTGAGCGGCGCTATGCTGGTGCCTGAGTCCGGGTCACGTGACCCCCAGGCTTCAGCCGCCGCTCATTTCCGCCGACGTCACGTCAATTTCCAGACTCTGGAAATTGACGTGACGTCAGTAGCAGGCGTGTCCCCAGGCTCCACAGACAGCAGTCACTCATAAAGAGTGACTGGGCTGTGGGCGGGGCTGAGGCTGCCTGCGGGGCTGTGCTGGGGGCGGGCGGGGCTAGGCAGGGATGTGCGGGCGGGCGCCGGTGCTGTGCGGTCCCGGGCGCCGTGCGGTCGCCGGCGCTTTGCGGTCCCGAGCGCTGTGCGGTCCCGGGCGCCGGCGATGTGCGGACCGGTATGTGCTGTGGGGTGGTGTGTGTGTGTGTGTGTGTGTGTGTGTGTGTGTGTGTCTGTGTGCAGGCATCGTCCGATGGGACAACAAGTCCCATCGGGCTCTGCCTGCTACAGTGGCAGTGAGTGACACATTAGCCAATGATGGGACAGTAGTAGTCCCATCATCCGGCTAATGTGTTGAATGTAATTAAAAAAAATACACATATACAGTACATACATGCATACATACAACACACACCATGCGACGACACTCACCATGAGGCACCATGCGACGGCATGCGACATGTACCATGCGATAACATGCGCCATGCGATGACATGCGCCATGCGACAACATGCGCCATGCGACAACATGCGACATGCAGCATGCAACGACACTCACCATGTGGCGACATGCGCCGGCATGCAACATGTACCATGCAATGACATGCGCCATGCAACAACATGCACCATGCGACGACATGCACCATGCGACGACATGCACCATGCGACGACATGCACCATGCGACGACATGCACCATGCGACGACATGCAGCATGCGACGACATGCACCATGCGACGACATGCACCATGCAACGACACTCACCATGAGGCGGCATGCGCCATGCAATGACATGCGCCATGCGACGACATGCAGCATGCGATGACATGCACCATGCGACGACATGCACCATGCGACGACATGCACCATGCGACGACATGCAGCATGCGACGACATGCACCATGCGACGACATGCACCATGCAACGACACTCACCATGAGGCGGCATGCGCCATGCAATGACATGCGCCATGCGACGACATGCAGCATGCGATGACATGCGCCATGCAGAGACATGCGACATGCAGCATGCGACGAAATGCGCCATGCAACTACATGCACCATGCGACGACATGCGCCATGCGACGACATGCGACATGCAGCATGCGACGACATGCACCATGCGGCGACATGCACCATGCAACGACACTCACCATGCGGCGGCATGCGCCATGCGACAGCATGCGACATGTACCATGCAATGACATGCGGCGACATGCGCCATGCGAAGACATGCGCCATGCGACGACATGTGCCATGCGACGACATGCAGCATGCGACGACATGCGCCATGCAACTACATGCACCATGTGACGACATGCAGCATGCGACGACATGCGCCATGCAACGACATGCGCCATGCGACAACATGCGACATGCGAGACATGCAGCATGCGACAACATGCGACATGCCGCATACAGTACATACATAGAGTACATACATACAGTACAGACATACAACATACATATAGACATACAGTACATGTAACATAGATTACATACTCACCATCACTTGTCACTTTGATCCCCGAAGCCATTGTCATCTGTAAAAAATATTAAAATAATAAACAAACACTACTCCCTGATCCGCAGAAATCCAATTAAAACGAGTGTCCCACGACGATCTCCCGTGGAGAGCAGGAGCATCTGCTGATGCGACCACTCTCTAGGGGCTCCAGGAATACAATGAGGGGAGGAAGGTATCCTTCCACAATGTATTCCTCACAATGTATTCCTACGCCCCTGTGAGAAAATAGTCCCTAGTCTCACTTTATGCCATTGCTGTTGAGAAATTTTCCCAGGTAGCAATTGGCATAAAGTGAGATTTGTCCTAAGGTAACCTCAGTGATGTACTGCAGGAGCCATTGTCTCCTGTCAGTGTGTCACTGAGGGTCCTATAGAGCAGTGACATCACCCGATGTCACTGTTCTATAGGGGAGATCGTCGTGGGACACTCGTTATTAATTGGACTACGGCGGACAGGTAGTATACGGTTTATTTTACGTTTTTTGCAGGGTCTGAAATATGGTAAGTATGGTTAAATGAAGAATATTAAAATACTTTTTTTCCTAATGTGTGTGTGTTTTATTAACCCTTTATTAATATTGGATTAGTAATGGATAGGCGTCTTATTGACGCCTCTCCGTTATTAACCCGGCTTAATGTCACCTTACAATAGCAAGGTGACATTAACCCCTTATTACCCCATATCCCACCGCTACACGGGAGTGGGAAGAGAGGGGCTAAGTGCCGGAATTGGCGCATCTTAAAGATGCGCCATTTTCGGGGCGGCTGCGGACTGGTATTTGTAGCTGGGGGGGGGGGGACCAATATCCATGGCCCCTCTCTAGGCTATGAATATCAGCTGGCAGCTGTCTGCGTAGCCTTTCTGGCTATAAAATATAGGGGGACCCCACGTCATTTTTTTTTGGGGGGGTCCCCCTATTTTAATAGCCAGTAAAGGCTACGCAGACAGCTGCGGGCTGATATTCATAGCAGGCTACAAATATTGGCCCCCGGCCGTCGGCTTTCCCCCTCTGGTGCAGAAAATTGCGCGGGAGCCCACGCCGTTTTTTTTTTTTTATTACATAAACATATTGTTTATTAACCCCTTTCTGCCAGCTGACGGAATAGTACGTCAGCTGGCAGTATCCCCCACTTTGAGGTGGGCTTCGCGGTGAGCCCACTTCAAAGCCGCAACATGTCAGCTGTTTTCAATACAAAAATAAAAAATGTACTTGATCGCTAAACGGCATAGCGAGAAAAAAAAATCAAAAGCCAAAATTATGTTTTTTTGGTTGCCGCGACATTGCATTAAAATGCAATAATGGGCGATCAAAAGAACGTATCTGCACAAAAGTAGTATCATTAAAAACGTCAGCTCGGCGCGCAAAAAATTAGCCCTCACCCGACACGATATCTCAGAAAATATAGACACTACAGGTATCAGAAAATGGCGCAATTATTTTATTTATTTTTAGCAAAGTTTTGAAATTTTTTTTACCACTTAGATAAAAAATAACCTAGACATGTTTGGTGTCTATGAACTCATAATGACCTGGAGAATCATAATGGCAGGTCAGTTTTATGCTGTATGCACACGTTGCAGATTTGGGTGCAGAATTGTCTGCACAAAATCTGCATCTCCTTGCAGAAAACGCAGCTGCCTTTTGGATGCATTTTTTTTCACGTTTTTTTCATGTTTTTGCGCAGTTTTGATGCGGCTTTTTTTGTGTGGTTTTGATGCTGTTCTTGGTGCGGTTTTTGGTGTGGTTTTTGCGCGGTTTTGATTCAGTTTTTGCTGCAGTATTTGGTGCATTTTTTTGCGTGGTTTTGATTCAGGTTTTTGATGCTTTTTTATGCAGTTTTTGGTGAAGATTTGATGAAGTATTTGGTGCGGTTTTGATGCAGTTTTTGGTGCGGTTACGATGCAGTTTTTGGTGCAGTTTTTGCGCGCTTTAGATGCATTTTTTAATTTTTTTGGTGCGGTTTTTGTGTGTTTTTTGTGCGTTTTTGTATGCGTTTTTGAAAGCTAAAGATGTATTATTGAACATTATTGAGTGATGTCATTTCTGTCCAACCTCCTCTTTTACATTTGTCCAACCCACACTCAATTACACAGATAGATAGATGATAGATGAAATGGATAGACAGAGCTACATATAGATAGATCTATAGATGCATACATCTATCTATTCATATATCTATCTATAGATATATCTATTGATAGATGTATGGATAGTGTAGGGTGCGTGTCCACTGTCAGGATTACATCCGAAGTAGCTGCAGATTAGATGCTGCGTACTTGTAGTCCCATTGGATGGTCCCCGCACACACCTGAACAGTCCCACACACCCGAACAGTCCCCCACAGCGTCACACACACCCGAACAGTTCCCCACAAACATCCGAACAGCCCGCAGACCCCGCACACACCTGAACAGTCCTGCACAGCGCTGCACACATCCGAACAGCCCGCAGACCCAGCACACACATACACGCACACCGTCACTGCCACCAGGGCCGGACTGGCCATCGGGCACTTCTAGCAAATGCCAGAAGGGCCGGTGCCAGTCGTGGGCCGCTCGATCCTCCTCCCCCTGCCGCCGCCGACTCACCCCCCTGCCGTCGCATTCAACTATACCGGCGTCTATGACGCCGGACAGTTGAATGCAATGATGGAGGAGAGAGCGTCTACAGACGCTCCCTCTCCCATCATTCCCCGCTCTGCCTCTGACACTGCGGGTTCGCGATGACGTCATATCATCGCGCACCTGCTGTGTCCCGGGCAGACTGCAGCCGCCGAGACAGGAGCAGGAAGCAACGCGGGCAAGAGGAAAGGTGAGGAGTGTTTTGTTTGTTTTCTTTTTCTGGACTGTGGGGACATTCTCGGGGGGGGGGGGGGGGGGGGAGGAGGAGAGATGCGGGCTGTACTGGATATACCACTATGCAAGCTGTGCTGGATATACCACTGTGCGGGCTGTGCTGGATATACCACTGTGCGGGCTGTGCTCTATATACCTCTGTGCGGGCTGTGCTGGATATACCCCTGTGCGGGCTGTGCTGGATATACCACTGTGCAGGCTCTGCTGGACATACCACTGTGCGGCCTGTGCTGTATATACCACTGTGCGGCCTGTGCTGTATATACCACTGTGCGGCCTGTGCTGTATATACCACTGTGCGGCCTGTGCTGGATATACCACTGTGCGGGCTGTGCTGGATATACCACTGTGCGGGCTGTGCTGTATATACCACTGTGCGGGCTGTGCTGTATATACCCCTGTGCGGGCTGTGCTGGATATACCACTGTGCGGGCTGTGCTGGATATACCACTGTGCGGGCTGTGCTGGATATACCACTGTGCGGGCTGTGCTGGATATACCACTGTGTTGGCTGTGCTGGATATACCACTGTGCGGGCTGTGCTGTATATAACACTGTGCGGGCAGTGCTGGATATACCACTGTGCGGGCTGTGCTGTATATAACACTGTGCGGGCAGTGCTGGATATACCACTGTGCGGGCTGTGCTGGATATACCACTGTGCGGGCTGTGCTGTATATACCACTGTGTGTGGGCTGTGCTGGATAGACCACTGTGCGGGCTGTGCTGTATATACCACTGTGCGGGCTGTGCTGTATATACCACTGTGCGGGCTGTGCTGGATATACCACTGTGCGGGCTGTGCTGGATATACCACTGTGCGGGCTGTGCTGGATATACCACTGTGCGGGCTGTGCTGGATATACCACTGTGCGGGCTGTGCTGGATATACCACTGTGCGGGCTGTGCTGTATATACCACTGTGCGGGCTGTGCTGGATATACCACTGTGCGGGCTGTGCTGGATATACCACTGTGCGGGCTGTGCTGGATATACCACTGTGCGGGCTGTGCTGGATATACCACTGTGCGGGCTGTGCTGGATATACCACTGTGCGGGCTGTGCTGGATATACCACTGTGCGGGCTGTGCTGGATATACCACTGTGCGGGCTGTGCTGGATATACCACTGTGCGGGCTGTGCTGGATATACCACTGTGCGGGCTGTGCTGGATATACCACTGTGCGGGCTGTGCTGGATATACCACTGTGCGGGCTGTGCTGGATATACCACTGTGCGGGCTGTGCTGGATATACCACTGTGCGGGCTGTGCTGGATATACCACTGTGCGGGCTAAACAAGTAAAATGCTGCATATTCAGATTGTTTTTGCCGTAACAAAAATCATTGTTCTCAGCAGCACATCGCCGCTGTAAACAGTAGATGTGCTGCTGATAACATGATACTGTATGGTGATCTGTTAGTGATCTATTAGTGATCGTTCTGTCCCATCATTCTTTCTCAGACAGTGGAAAGAGGCCGGGAAACAAGCATTGAACAACTTCAGTATTGTCGATCAAACTCGTTTAGCGGCCTGAGATCAGCACTTGTAAATACAACAGAAATGCTTTTGTGTGATGTGCAATATGTTAGCATTTGGGGCCCCATTTTAAACTTTGCCTAGGGCCCCACTTTGCCTAAAACCGGCCCTGCCTACAAGTGTACAAAGATATTATACAGTCGCCATGTGACAAGTGGGCCTGTGTAACTTCAAATGCCAGGGCTGAATTTTAGTCCCAGTCCGGCCCTGCCGCCCACACACTTCCCTCCTCCCGAGCTGCAGCGTTTCTCAGACCCACATCCGCATCTAAACTGCAGATCTTTTTTACATCTGCGGTTTTGCTGTGGATGTGCCCGACTCCATAAAAGTCTATGGGTGCAGAAACGCTGCAGTTCGGCACAAAAGAAGTGACATGCTGCAGAGAAAAAAAAGCTGCGTTTCGGTGCTGCTTTTTCCGCAGCATGTGCACATCAAGTCTGCGGCTCCCATAGACTTACATTGGTTGTGCACTACACTGCGGATTTGATGCAATTCTGTGCGGCAAAAAACCCTGCGGATCTGCCATCAAATCCGCAACGTGTGCACACAGCCTTAGCATTTAGTGAACCTAGCAAAAAAGCCAAGCAAACAACAAGTGTGGGATTGCACTTTTTTTGCAATTTCATTGCACTTTGCCTTTTTTTGCACATTTTCTGTTACACGACATGCTAAAACCAATGGTGTCGTTCAAAAGTAGAACTTTTCCCGCAAAAAATAAGCCCCCACATGGCCATATTGACGGAAAAATTATGGCCCTGGAAAGAAGGGGAGCGATAAACGAAAACAAAAAAGCTCCAGGGGTGAAAGGGTTTAGAAACATGAATATGGACATATCTATGGAAATAGACATACATAATATAGATATATCTGTATCTATCTATCTATCTATCTATCTATCTATCTATCTATCCATCTATCTAATGGAGTGTGGGTTGGACAAATGTTAAAGAGGAGGTTGGACAGAAATAACATCACAAATCTTTTTGAAGATAGAGGAGGGAGGGGTTGGGGTGTGTTTTGGAGTGGGTGTGCCAGGTGCTGAGTTACAGGCGAGTGCAATGCATCATGGAACTTGTAGTATTAGAGCACAGTAACTCAGGAGAAAGGAAGTTGTCGATTAACCCCATGAGAGCTGAATCCAGCGCTGAAAATGTGCTGCTACAGCATGATAAAAGGTAATATTGCTAAAATAAACACAGTAGATGTTTTCAGTGGCACATAATAGCAAGATTTATGAAAAAAAAAAAGGTTATAGTAGTGGACAACTTCCTTAAGGAGGCTATTGATAAATTACATCTGAAGAAGGCACCAGGTCCAGATGGCATAACAGCAGAATTTTATAGGAAATTCAGAGACCTCCTGGCTCCAATCCTCGTGGATGTGTATAAAAGTTGTCTAGAAAATCACCTGATGCCTCCATCCATGAGAGTGTCCTCATTGATTCTGCTGTCTAAAGGTAAAGAGCCGAGCGACATCAAGAACTGGAGGCCGATTGCCCTCTTGAATGTGGACAGGAAGATTCTAGCAAAGATCCTTTTTTCTAGATTAGTCTGTTTGTCCCCAGCACTGTTGGCAGGCTCTCAGTTTGGCACAGTAAAAGGGCGGAACATCTCTGGAGCAGTCATCTCGATACGGGAGATGTTTGAGAGATGTAAAGCTCTGCGATGTGGGAAATATATTGTTAGTCTGGACCAGGCTAAAGCCTTTGACAGGGTTGATCATGACTATCTGTGGGCCACTTTGTCAAAGTACAGTATTCCGGGACAATTTGTGGATTGGCTGAAGACATTGTACAGAGAGGCGGTGAGCTTTCCTCTGATTAATGGTTGGCAGGGTGACACTTTTGGAGTTGGGGCAGGGGTGAGACAGGGTTGCCCACTGAGTCCGCTCCTGTATGTTTTTGCCCTAGACCCGTTTCTGAGGTCACTGCAGGAGTGTGATTTTCAGGGGGTGGCGGTCCCCCATTGCCTGCCTCTGAATGTTGTTGCCTATGCGGATGATGTGACGTTGGTAATCTCTAATCCTCGAGAGGTGCAGATGTTATCTGCGTCTATCAGGAGCTACTCAGAGGCCTCCGGGTCTCTGGTCAACCTTGAGAAGAGTCAAGCTCTGTGGACATTAGATACTGATCCCAGCTTTAATCTGCGGCAGTTTGCCAAAGCCTCCACCCATATTAAGATCCTAGGGGTTAAATTTGGGAGGGATGATAATGCCACGCTAAATTGGGAGGAGAAATTGGAAACCGGAAATGCAAAGGTTCAGCGATGGAAGAACTGGAGGTTGACCTACAGAGAAAGGGTCGCAATGTTGAAGACTTATCTGGTCCCTGTTTTCTTGTATGTCTCTGTCATTTTCCCTTTGCCAGAATCTTTCTCAGCGAGGCTCTTCAGCCTGTTCTTCTAGCTCTTGTGGGGGAATAGGTTGAACCTAATAAAGAGGGGAATAACGTACCTACGGCGGAGAGAGGGTGGGCTGGATATGCTGAATCCAAGGGTTTTCTTTGACTCCTTGTTTCTAAAGGTAAATTTTGGGAGCATGGGCTCATACAGTAGCTCCCTGTGGGTAAATAGTATCAGGTACTGGATATTGCCTTTTGCAGAATCTTGGGTGCGAGGCGGCAGTCTCAAGAGGAGGAGATGGACAGGTGACCACCTCCCCCAGTATCTGGATTACGGTCTGAAGTGTCTTAGGAGGTGGGGACTGGAATGGTCTTACATTGAGAGCAGTACGAGAAGAGACATATATGCTCATGTATGTAGGACTTTCTTCTACTCTCCACTGGCCCTGAGAGATTGTGTCACCACCACCCTGCAGGAAAGCCTTAGGTTCCTAAATGGGAAACGACTTCCTCCTAAATTGTTTGATGTCACTTGGCTTTCACTGCATAGTCGTCTCTTTGTCAGGGGGAACCTGAAACATCTGAGTGTCTCTGATTGGAATTGTCCCCTTGGTTGTCAGCAGGCGGAGACTATGGAGCACTTTATATGTGATTGCTGGGGAGGGAGAAAGATCTGGGAGGAAGTGTCAGCTAATCTAAAAATCCCCAGACTGCGGACCCTAAAGTATCCTGACATAATCTATGGTGTCCCCTCCACTGTTAGTAACATCGACAGAGAGACGATGTACATTATAATAAGTGTCGTCAAATACTATCATTGGCACATGAGAACCGGGGTGTCACTGCACAATGAGCTGTTTGATCACACCGCTGCGGCTGGTCAGGTTATGTCAGAACTCCGGTGGATAAAATCACTAGAAGATGGAAGGAGTCAGAGAAACAATAAGTTATGGAGGAATATAAAATTCAGTTAGGAAATATGATGATATATATATTTATTGTTTTGTTTAATTTTCTTCTCCCTCCAGGTGTGGACACTTTAATTTATTTATGAATATGATCTGACTGTTTAGTACTTGTGTGTGTATATAACCCAAGTGATTTGTGTTTTGTAATGCTGGGTGATTTTTGTTTTTATTATAATTATATTTGTTTGGTTTTATAATAAAAATTGCCCCCTATGTACAAGAATATAACTACTATAATACTGTCCCCTATGTACAAGAATATAACTACTATAATACTGCTCCTATGCACGAGAATATAACTACTATAATACTGCTCCTATTTACAAGAATATAACTACTATAATACTGCCCCTATGCACGAGAATATAACTACTATAATACTGCCCCTATGCACGAGAATATAACTACTATAATACTGCTCCTATGTACAAGAATATAACTGCTATAATACTGCTCCTATGTACAAGAATATAACTACTACAATACTACTCCTATGTACAAGAATATAACTACTATAATACTGTCCCCTATGTACAAGAATATAACTACTATAATACTGCTCCTATGCACGAGAATATAACTACTATAATACTGCTCCTATTTACAAGAATATAACTACTATAATACTGCCCCTATGCACGAGAATATAACTACTATAATACTGCCCCTATGCACGAGAATATAACTACTATAATACTGCTCCTATGTACAAGAATATAACTGCTATAATACTGCTCCTATGTACAAGAATATAACTACTACAATACTACTCCTATGTACAAGAATATAACTACTATAATACTGCTCCTATGTACAAGAATATAACTACTATAATACTGCCCCCTATGTACAAGAATATAACTACTATAATACTGCCCCCTATGTACAAGAATATAACTATTATAAAACTGCTCCTATGTACAAGAATATAACTACTATATTATTGCCCCTATGTACAAGAATATAACTACTATAATACTGCTCCTATGTACAAGAATATAACTACTATAATTTTGCTCCTATGTACAAGAATATAAATACTATAATACTGCCCCTACGTACAAGAATATAACTACTATAATACTGCCCCTACGTACAAGAATATAACTACTATAATACTGCCCCTACGTACAAGAATATAAATACTTATAATACTGCCCCTACGTACAAGAATATACCTATTACAATACTGCCTCATGTACAAGAATATAACTACTATAATACTGCCCCCTATGTACAAGAATATGACTACTATAATACTGCCCCTACGTACAAGAATATAACTACTATAATACTGCCCCTATGTACAAGAATATAAATACTAGAATACTGCCCCTACGTACAAGAATATACCTATTACAATACTGCCTCATGTACAAGAATATAACTACTATAATACTGCCCCCTATGTACAAGAATATGACTACTATAATACTGCCGCTACGTACATGAATATAAATACTATAATACTGCCCCTACGTACAAGAATATAAATACTATAATACTGCCCCTACGTACAAGAATATAACTACTATAATACAGCTCCTATGTACAAGAATATAACTACTATAATACTGCCCCTATGTACAAGAATATAACTACTATAATACTGTCCCCTATGTACAAGAATATAACTACTATAATACTGCCCCCTATGTACAAGATTATAACTACTATAATACTGCTCATATGTACAAGAATATAACTACTATAATTTTGCTCCTATGTACAAGAATATAACTACTATAATACTGCCCCTATGTACAAGAATATAAATACTATAATACTGCCCTTACGTACAAGAATATAACTACTATAATACTGCTCCTATGTACAAGAATATAACTACTATAATACTGTCCCTATGTACAAGAATATACCTATTATAATACTGCCCCTATGTACAAGAATATAACTACTATAATACTGCTCCTATTATTATTATTTATTTATATAGCACCATTAATTCCATGGTGCTGTACATGGGAAAGGGGTTACATACAGAGTTATAGATATCATTTACAGTAAACAGGTTTACAGTGACACACTGGTACAGAGGGGAGAGGACCCTGTCCTTGCGGACTTACATTCTATGGGATAGTGGGGAAGAGACAGAAGGTAGGGGTGAGGCGGCGGCGGCTCTGGCAGTGGTGAGGCGGCGGCTCGGTTATTGTAGGCTTTCCTGAAGAGATGGGTTTTCAGGTTCAGTCCTATATACATGAATATATCTACTATAATACTGCCCCTATATACAAGAATATAACTACTATAATACTGCCCCTACGTACAAGAATATAACTACTATAATACTGCCCCTACGTACAAGAATATAAATACTTATAATACTGCCCCTACGTACAAGAATATACCTATTACAATACTGCCTCATGTACAAGAATATAACTACTATAATACTGCCCCCTATGTACAAGAATATGACTACTATAATACTGCCCCTACGTACAAGAATATAACTACTATAATACTGCCCCTATGTACAAGAATATAAATACTAGAATACTGCCCCTACGTACAAGAATATACCTATTACAATACTGCCTCATGTACAAGAATATAACTACTATAATACTGCCCCCTATGTACAAGAATATGACTACTATAATACTGCCGCTACGTACATGAATATAAATACTATAATACTGCCCCTACGTACAAGAATATAAATACTATAATACTGCCCCTACGTACAAGAATATAACTACTATAATACTGCTCCTATGTACAAGAATATAACTACTATAATACTGCCCCTATGTACAAGAATATAACTACTATAATACTGTCCCCTATGTACAAGAATATAACTACTATAATACTGCCCCCTATGTACAAGATTATAACTACTATAATACTGCTCATATGTACAAGAATATAACTACTATAATTTTGCTCCTATGTACAAGAATATAACTACTATAATACTGCCCCTATGTACAAGAATATAAATACTATAATACTGCCTTTACGTACAAGAATATAACTACTATAATACTGCTCCTATGTACAAGAATATAACTACTATAATACTGTCCCTATGTACAAGAATATACCTATTATAATACTGCCCCTATGTACAAGAATATAACTACTATAATACTGCTCCTATTATTATTATTTATTTATATAGCACCATTAATTCCATGGTGCTGTACATGGGAAAGGGGTTACATACAGAGTTATAGATATCATTTACAGTAAACAGGTTTACAGTGACACACTGGTACAGAGGGGAGAGGACCCTGTCCTTGCGGACTTACATTCTATGGGATAGTGGGGAAGAGACAGAAGGTAGGGGTGAGGCGGCGGCGGCTCTGGCAGTGGTGAGGCGGCGGCTCGGTTATTGTAGGCTTTCCTGAAGAGATGGGTTTTCAGGTTCAGTCCTATATACATGAATATATCTACTATAATACTGCCCCTATATACAAGAATATATCTACTATAATACTGCCCCTATGTACAAGAATATAACTACTATAATACTGCCCCCATGTACAAGAATATAACTACTATAATACTGCTCCTATGTACAAGAATATAACTACTATAATACTGCCCCTATGTACAAGAATATAACTACTATAATACTGCTCTTATGTACAAGAATATAACTACTATAATACTGCCCCTATGTACAAGAATATATTGACCTTTTTGTTGTATTTTTTTCTTTATTTCTGTCCCTTCACACCAGTTACCCCCCTCGCTGTGGACGAGTTCCAGCCTCTGCCATCCACCTCCACCTTTATACCAGGACTATAAATAATTTTTGTGTAGGATTAGAACGTGCGAAGCTTTGCTTGGATTCGGTCCATGTCCTCGGTGGATTTTCACTACGAGCCAAAGCTTGTGATGATTGCGCCCTGCCATCCGGAGTGATACATCATTTCCATTATAAATCATTTTATGTTCTTCTAACATTCAGGATTGTTGTTTTTTTCTAGCTTGTATTTACAGTGGGGCAAAAAAGTATTTAGTCAGTCAGCAATAGTGCAAGTTCCACCACTTAAAAAGATGAGAGGCGTCTGTAATTTACATCATAGGTAGACCTCAACTATGGGAGACAAACTGAGAAAAAAAAATCCAGAAAATCACATTGTCTGTTTTTTTATCATTTTATTTGCATATTCTGGTGGAAAATAAGTATTTGGTCAGAAACAAACAATCAAGATTTCTGGCTCTCACAGACCTGTAACTTCTTCTTTAAGAGTCTCCTCTTTCCTCCACTCATTACCTGTAGTAATGGCACCTGTTTAAACTTGTTATCAGTATAAAAAGACACCTGTGCACACCCTCAAACAGTCTGACTCCAAACTCCACTATGGTGAAGACCAAAGAGCTGTCAAAGGACACCAGAAACAAAATTGTAGCCCTGCACCAGGCTGGGAAGACTGAATCTGCAATAGCCAACCAGCTTGGAGTGAAGAAATCAACAGTGGGAGCAATAATTAGAAAATGGAAGACATACAAGACCACTGATAATCTCCCTCGATCTGGGGCTCCACGCAAAATCCCACCCCGTGGGGTCAGAATGATCACAAGAACGGTGAGCAAAAATCCCAGAACCACGCGGGGGGACCTAGTGAATGAACTGCAGAGAGCTGGGACCAATGTAACAAGGCTTACCATAAGTAACACACTACACCACCAGGTACTCAGATCCTGCAGTGCCAGACGTGTCCCACTGCTTAAGCCAGTACATGTCCGGGCCTGTCTGAAGTTTGCTAGAGAGCATTTGGATGATCCAGAGGAGTTTTGGGAGAATGTCCTATGGTCTGATAAAACCAAACTGGAACTGTTTGGTAGAAACACAACTTGTCGTGTTTGGAGGAAAAAGAATACTGAGTTGCATCCATCAAACACCATACCTACTGTAAAGCATGGTGGTGGAAACATCATGCTTTGGGGCTGTTTCTCTGCAAAGGGGCCAGGACGACTGATCCGGGTACATGAAAGAATGAATGGGGCCATGTTTCGTGAGATTTTGAGTGCAAACCTCCTTCCATCAGCAAGGGCATTGAAGATGAAACGTGGCTGGGTCTTTCAACATGACAATGATCCAAAGCACTCCGCCAGGGCAACGAAGGAGTGGCTTCGTAAGAAGCATTTCAAGGTCCTGGAGTGGCCTAGCCAGTCTCCAGATCTCAACCCTATAGAAAACCTTTGGAGGGAGTTGAAAGTCCGTGTTGCCAAGCGAAAAGCCAAAAACATCACTGCTCTAGAGGAGATCTGCATGGAGGAATGGGCCAACATACCAACAACAGTGTGTGGCAACCTTGTGAAGACTTACAGAAAACGTTTGACCTCTGTCATTGCCAACAAAGGATAGATTACAAAGTATTGAGATGAAATTTTGTTTCTGACCAAATACTTATTTTCCACCATAAAATGCAAATAAAATGATAAAAAAACAGACAATGTGATTTTCTGGATTTTTTTTTCTCAGTTTGTCTCCCATAGTTGAGGTCTACCTATGATGTAAATTACAGACGCCTCTCATCTTTTTAAGTGGTGGAACTTGCACTATTGCTGACTGACTAAATACTTTTTTGCCCCACTGTATATCTTACCCTTTTTATGACACATTCACAGGGGTCCGGCTGTGTATATGCCCTATGTAATCAGATGCTATCACTACCAAGAAGTGAATATTTTTAATAATAGGATAGTGGTGTTCTTCAAGAGCTCAGTCCTCGAGTCCGTCCCTCAAGACCCACATCCTTAAGATTCCAGACGGATGAGGTTCCAAATGGTGAGCAATGCCTTAGAGCAAGAAGTGTAACAAAATGGGGTCAGAAAGCATTGTCCGCGATCCCCAACCAATAGGCAAGGCCATTGAGCATGGGTCTACCTTGAAGCTTGTGGCCCCGAATCCCAAATTTCCCATAGGCTGCCCAGTTATAAAAGGTCTTTAATAGTATTGGCCAATATGACCGTCTGGACTTCCCTAGGTTCCAGGGCGTGGGTGTGGCTACCAAATCTGCACCTACTATAGTCACGCCCCCGAGGTTCAGCCGTGCCTAGTTTATTTAGCTATCCAAAGGAGAGTGTGATGCAAAGGCATAAAAGGGTCTTTTATGAATACATATTGATACCCGGCCCATACGGGCTCTGTCAATTTTTACTATTCCGCTTTTCATAATTAACAAAACCCCACCCATGCCTAACAAAGCTCCACCCCCTGTTAAAGGAGAATGCATGAAAATTCCCCAAGTAAATCAGGAACATATTTTCCCACGTCCCTGAAGTTACTTTTTTTTTTTGCTGCAGTTTCCATGCTACAAACAATCCACAGTATCCATATCAATCACAACATCCCCCACACTCCGAAGATAATTTGCGTAATGGGATCGGATGTCATCCCCACCCCTGGAGCAGCTTCATTGTTAATGCTCCAATTTACAAAACGATTAATTACATTTCATGAAAGGGAAAAAAGGATGAAAAAAACAGAAAACATCTCGGCTCTGCGGGGAAAGTGAATGATATTACACACAGTCAACAATAAACTATGAGTGTCAAGGTGACAGAATGCAAAATGCTGCTGCAATTATTATTCACCCTCCACCTACACAACGTGGGTGACAACCCGGATTGTAAAGCTTGTGACGATGGCCACTGGTACTGACCTTAAGTCACTTCCCAGAAATATATATATTTTTTTTTAACCTGTTGTACAAGCCACCGTTCTCCTGAATCCGGCAATGTTTTTCTTTTCTTCCTGCGCCTCTCCATTGCTGAGATATGACCCCTTCTTCCCTGTATACAAAACAAGTCTTTTTAGCTAAGTGGGTGCACTTCTCAAGGGAAAAAAACACGCCCACTTGGCTAAAGGGACTAGATTTATATGCAGGTGAGGAGGGTCAAATCTCGGCAACGGAGAGGCTCAGGAATGAAAGAAAGACATCGTCGGATTCAGGAGAACAGCGGCTTTTACGCCAAATAACATGTTAAGACAAGTGACAGGTCCTTCTTAAAGGGCATCTCCACCCACGCACCTTATTCCTCCATTGTATTGTTTGTTTATCCTTAACCCTACACATAAATTCTACATCTCCAATAGAAATCGCTCATCGTTTTAGACCACATTTTTCCACTTGCTTAATCCCTCCTGCACATCCTGATCCTTTCATGATACTTTGGAAATAGACATACAGTAAATACCTTCTCAACTAATCACAGGTCAGTATTTGGCTGAGAAGTCATTTTTACGCATTCTAAACTGGACTAAATAACATAGACCAGTAAGGACATTTGGAACTATGAGAGATTGCTGAGAGTGCGTATCGCTACTTATTTTTTAACCAAAGTCCCTTTAATATTTATTTTTATACGTAGACAACCCCTTTAAGATTTTATAAAAATTTATTTAGGTAGTCACAGCCTCCAACCCTGTCTATAGTCCCATTACTACTAAAAAAGTGAAAATTTTAAGTGTTCCGTTTCCCTACAGCACCTCCGCAGGTGAAATGAAGCATTACCATGCCAAGTCCTCCACTGCCATTCAGAGGTCCCAATAATAGGATATTTGTCCTTATTTTTGGAGGACTGTTGAGCGTAACGATGTATAATATCTTTTGCGCCCAAAATAAAACTGTTAATTATTTCTGTATATTACAAATTAACAACTTCTTATTCTTCGCTAATAAATCCGGTTACGAGAAGAAACTCTTAACCAAAAAGGGCGGAAATGATGTTCGACTACACAAAATCCTTTTTATTTTTAGCGTTTTTTTCCTGGATAATCGCCGAGATTTTAAAGCTTTTTGTTCCATTCTTCTCACTAATTAACTTCTTGTCACAAGTCAGAGACCCCCGCTGTGACCTTACGTCAGAGCGCTAAGAGGGGCACGGCCGAGCCTTCCACTTTAGTCAAAATTAAAGGGATAATTCCTTCTATTCAACGTCAGATTAAATATCGTTATCCAATCAATGAGGAAAAAAATAATTTTATATAATAGCGGATAACTTAGTATCCCCCTACCAGAAAAAGAGGAACCCTTGTCTGCACCCCTCCTTGAAGACCAAGGAACGACTAATTAAATAGAATATTGCTGCAAAATTGGCAATTTTTACAATTTTTCATAAAATTGGAGAACGTCAGCAAGCAGGCTAAACAGCTGTTAACTGATCCTAATATTATTTTATGTTGAAATTAAAACTTTATATCCGAAACAGCTCAATATCGAAATGCCCAATGCTCAATAACACAATCGATAAGTTATTTAAAAAATAAAAAAGGAATAGATCCGTTATCATCTTGCTAATGGTTTCCACGCATTAAAGAGCATATACAGTACAGACCAAAAGTTTGGACACACCTTCTCATTTGAAGATTTTTCTGTATTTTCATGACTATGAAAATTGTACATTCACACTGAAAGCATCAAAACTGTGAATTAACACATGTGGAATTACATACTTAACAAAAAAGTGTGAAACAACTGAAAATATGTCTTATATTCTAGGTTCTTCAAAGTAGCCACCTTTTGCTTTGTTGACTGCTTTGCACACTCTTGGCATTCTCTTGATGAGCTTCAAGAGGTAGTCACCGGGAATGGTTTTCACTTCACAGGTGTGCCCTGTCAGGCTTAATAAGTGGGATTTCTTGCCTTATAAATGGGGTTGGGACCATCAGTTGTGTTGTGCAGAAGTCTGGTGGATACACAGCTGATAGTCCTACTGAATAGACTGTTAGCTGCTTTTTTATTGCCATAATACAAATTCTAAGTAAAGAAAAACGAGTGGCCATCATTACTTTAAGAAATGAAGGTCAGTCAGTCCAAAAAATTGGGCAAACTTTGAAAGTGTCCCCAAGTGCAGTGGCAAAAACCATCAAGCGCTACAAAGAAACTGGCTCACATGAGGACCACCAAAGGAAAGGAAGACCAAGAGTCACCTCTGCTTCTGATGATAAGTTTATCCGAGTCACCAGCCTCAGAAATCGCAGGTTAACAGTAGCTCAGATTAGAGGCCAGGTCAATGCCACACAGAGTTCTAGCAGCAGACACATCTCTACAACTGTTAAGAGGAGACTTTGTGCAGCAGGCCTTCATGGTAAAATAGCTGCTAGGAAACCACTGCTAAGGACAGGCAACAAGCAGAAGGGACTTGTTTGGGCTAAAGAACACAAGGAATGGACATTAGACCAGTGGAAATCTGTGCTTTGGTCTGATGAGTCCAAATTTGAGATCTTTGGTTCCAACCACCGTGTCTTTCTGCGAGGCAAAAAAGGTGAACGGGTGGACTCTACATGCCAGGTTCCCACCGTAAAGCATGGAGGAGGAGGTGTGATGGTGTGGGGGTGCTTTGCTGGTGACACTGTTGGGGATTTATTCAAAATTGAAGGCATACTGAGCCAGCATGGCTACCACAACATCTTGCAGTGGCATGCTATTCCATCTGGTTTGCATTTAGTTGGACCATCATTTATTTTTCAACAGGACAATGAGCCCAAACACAGCTCCAGGTTGTGTAAGGGCTATTTGACCAAGACTGAGAGTGATGGGGTGCTACGCCAGATGACCTGGCCTCCACAGTCACCAGACCTGAACCCAATCGAGATGGTTTGGGGTGAGCTGGACCGCAGAGTGAAGGCAAAAGGGCCAACAAGTGCTAAGCATCTCAGGGAACTCCTTCAAGATTGTTGGAAGACCATTCCCGGTGACTACCTCTTGAAGCTCATCAAGAAAATGCCAAGAGTGTGCAAAGCGGTCATCAAAGCAAAAGGTGGCTACTTTGAAGAACCTGGACTATAAAGACATATTTTCAGTTGTTTCACACTTTTTTGTTAAGTATATAATTCCACATATGTTAATTCATAGTTTTGATGCCTTCAGTGTGAATGTACAATTTTCATAGTCCTGAAAATATAGAAAAATCTTTAAATGAGAGGGTGTGTCCAAACTTTTGATCTGTACTATATATATATATATATATAGATATATGTATAGATATATATCTATATATAGATATATATGCACTGAATATTTTGAAGAAAAAAAGTAAAGGCAAAATGATGGTAAATAAGGAAAAAGAGATCTGTCAATGTCAACTTGCTGATGGTTTCCAAGGTGGTACCCATTTGTCATACCCAAACACAGGTGTCCTAAGGTGAGTTTGGGGAGTCCAGGAACCGCTACTGACTTTGAGGAAAAGATAGATTGTGCAGTAATCAAAGCAGATGGAATGAGAAATGAGATCCGTCAACATCACCTTACCAATTTCCCAAACTAAAAATCAAAACTTTTTTTTCCACACGACACCTTTTGAATGAATAAATAAATGACAGATATGCAGCCGTAAAATGCAAAAGAGCAAATGCAGTAGAATAAAGGAATATGAGATCTGTCAATGTCAACTTCCTGATGGTTGCCTTGCCTTACAAAGGCAAATATTTATTTTACATATATTTATTATATAATGTTTATTCATTTTGGGTAAACAAATGAAAAATATCTGGAAATAAAAGCAGGAACATGATGAAGATGGACTAAGAGTAAGAGACCTGTTCTCATCAGCTTAATGATGGTCTCCATACAGGTAAAAGGCAAAATTTTATATACTAAAAGAATATCAATGAAAACTATTTAGAAAAAAAAACAAAACTATATATATATATATATATACATACAGTATGTATGTTTATGTATGTATATATATATATATATATATATATATATATATATATATATATATATATATACACTCACCGGCCACTTTATTAGGTACACCATGCTAGTAACGGGTTGGACCCCTTTTGCCTTCAGAACTGCCTCAATTCTTCGTGGCATAGATTCAACAAGGTGCTGGAAGCATTCCTCAGAGATTTTGGTCCATATTGACATGATGGCATCACACAGTTGCCGAAGATTTGTCAGCTGCACATCCCAAAGATGCTCCATACAAGGCAGGATGGATCCATGCTTTCATGTTGTTTACGCCAAATTCTGACCCTACCATCCGAATGTCGCAGCAGAAATCGAGACTCATCAGACCAAGCAACGTTTTTCCAATCTTCTACTGTCCAATTTCGATGAGCTTGTACAAATTGTAGCCTCAGTTTCCTGTTCTTAGCTGAAAGGAGTGGTACCCGGTGTGGTCTTCTGCTGCTGTAGCCCATCTGCCTCAAAGTTCGACGCACTGTGCGTTCAGAGATGCTCTTAGGCCTACCTTGGTTGTAACGGGTGGCGATTTGAGTCACTGTTGCCTTTCTATCAGCTCGAACCAGTCTGCCCATTCTCCTCTGACCTCTGGCATCAACAAGGCATTTCCGCCCACAGAACTGCCGCTCACTGGATTTTTTTTCTTTTTCGGACCATTCTCTGTAAACCCTAGAGATGGTTGTGCGTGAAAATCCCAGTAGATCAGCAGTTTCTGAAATACTCAGACCAGCCCTTCTGGCACCAACAACCAGGCCACGTTCAAAGGCACTCAAATCACCTTTCTTCCCCATACTGATGCTCGGTTTGAACTGCAGGAGATTGTCTTGACCATGTCTACATGCCTAAATGCACTGAGTTGCCGCCATGTGATTGGCTGATTAGAAATTAAGTGTTAACAAGAAGTTGGACAGGTGTACCTAATAAAGTGGCCGGTGAGTGTATATATATGTGTATATATACATATATATACTGAAGACAGAATAAGAAATAAAAGGTCCGGCAATGTCAGTTAGGTGGAGTTGCTTTTCAGAGCAAGTCGCTTATAATCAATGCTACTTCTAATGATATAAAAGTAGTTTTTCTTTTTCATCAGCAGCAAAGAAAACAATGGAGTCTCCTCCCTGGAGATGGAAGAGCTGGAGTGGCGCGGTGGAGCGCTCCGCCCGGAGATGACAGGTAATGCGTTTTCATCCGGCAGAACACATCTCCTAATGCTTTCATCCCATTCACGGGGGCGGCATTCGCCCTCCAAGTAGAAGAAATAGATTTTTTTTAGCGATTTCCCGAGGACACAAAGATAATTTCATGCTTTCTGCAATATCCAAATATCACGTCCCTATCAATAGGCGAAAGCCCTCTCCAGCGCTCAAAGGGAAGCGCGATTGCTTCTATGTATCAGGCGGTCACGGGTCAATTAATGGAGATCTGAGCATCTTCTCCGCGGAGTAAAGTGCACGTCCTCCCTCCCAGATTAAAGGGCGCCATATCAAATGCAGGGGCAGGAAAGGGTTAATGTCTCGGGGCTGAAAACTGGTGGAGAATATCAAGAGCGATATTACCGCCATATAGTGACCAGGTAAGAGATTACAACACGGTTATAGATAATGAATCCTTCACTTCTCTTCTCCCATATATTCCGTCAGGTTCAGACCATCATGACGACTTCTCTGCAGAGTTTACAGCAAAGAGAAAAAGGGAGTACTATAAAAAGTAATATCACCCTTTTTTCTACCCTAAAAAGTATTCATACCGCCCTGTGTATCTCTTTGAAGGTTATAATAGCCTGGGCACCCCTCTAGACTAATAATTCCTCTTAAGTGTCCACTAAACAATTAATATTGTCCCGAGTTGCCCCAAAGAGTAATATTGCCCCCGAGTGAGTAATTAATATTGTCCCAAGTGCCTTAATGCCCCTAGTGCCCCCTTAACAATTAATAATGCCCCCTGAATGCCCTCATGTTCTTTACAAGGCAAGAAGTACTGATCCCAGACTCTGATCCGGGATGGCGTAGAGGAGCACATGCTCCACCTATGCTCCATTCATTGTCTATGGTCGGACTGGCTCGTCGGAGGACCGGGCAATCCTCTGGTGGGCCCCTAGCTCCAGCACTTCAGCACTACTAACCATTTTCCCTGCAGGATCCAATCAGCTGACTGCGCACGGAGCAGCGCAGAGCAGACCCAATTCAAATTTCTGGAAGTGCATTGGAGGTGGAGCAATCCACTAAATGAGCATCAAGCCTCCTACAAAGCACATTACGCTCATTTGCATAAACTTTCTAATTGGATTTTCTATGTGCTGACACATCGCCGCGGGACGATACAGGTATGTATGAACTTGTAGTTCTAAAATCTACCCAGCCGAGTATTCTGTTTAGATCTACTAAAAGTCCTGGAAAACTCCCTTTTAATTAAAGGGCTAGTCCATCTCTATGCTGATTTTTAGGGGGGATAGCGGACTTAATTTTCCAGGACTGTTATAATTTTTCATAAATAGTGCCAGTATGTTTGCCATTCCCACCGACAACTGAGCGTTTACGGGGAGTATTTGGACGGTCCTTTAAATATTCAGGGTGAAAATAAAGCATTACTGTCTCTTTAAATTTGAAATGCCAAAAAGTAAAATTTCTCACTTTCTATTTTTTTTATTTTGTTTTAATTTTAATCATAGAAATTTCCATCCGTCCCGGCAAACAGCCTCCAAATTAGATAAAACCGCAGAAAACTCTAATATGATTTGTTCGGATTTCATTGAGTGCGTCCCGGCGGTGAAGACAAAGCGTAATTACAGAGCGCGCTGCAATTACGCTAATGGCGCGCAGCCCATCATAATAACCGCAGTGAGTGACCCCACAAACCCCCGGATATAATCATGGTCCAATCTACTCTACCCTGAACATCCATTTAAAGGGACTCTGTCACCTGAATTTGGAGGGAACAATTTTCAGCCATAGGGTGGGGGTTTTTTCGGGTGTTTGATTCACCCTTTCCTTACCCGCTGGCTGCATGCTGGCTGCAATATGGGATTGAAGTTCATTCTCTGTCCTCCATAGTACACGCCTGCGTAAGGCAAGATTGCCTTGTGCAGGCATGTACCATACCTCCCAACTTTTGAAGATGGGAAAGAGGGACAAAGTTTGCGGCGCGCAACGCGCGTCGCGGCAAATTTTAGGCCACGCCTCTGACCACACCCATTCATAATTAGCCACACCCATATCCACGTCCCAACCACACCCATTTAGCACTGCTGATCACACGGTTTCATATACAATAATTATAAACAAAAACATATGGCCACATAGTGCTCCATACTGTATAATGACCGTACATGATGCTCCATACCGTATAATGACCACACATGACGCTCCATACTGTATAATGGCCACACATGATGCTCCATACTGTATAATGACCGCACATGATGCTCCATACTGTATAATGGCCACACATGATACTCCATACTGTATAATGACCGCACATGATGCTCCATACTGTATAATGACCGCACATGATGCTCCATACTGTATAATGGTCACACATGATGCTCCATACTGTATAATGACCGCACATGATGCTCCATACCGTATAATGACCGCACATGATGCTCCATACCGTATAATGACCGCACATGATGCTTCGTACCATATAATGGCCACACATAGCTACTCCTACACACGCGGCTGCGCTCCGTACACTTTGCACACGGCTCCGCTCCGTACACACACGCTCCGCTCCATACACCTCGTACACACACGGCTCCGCTCCATACACCTCGTACACACACGGCTCCGCTCCGCACACCTCGTACACACACGGCTCCGCTCCGCACACCTCGTACACACACGGCTCCGCTCCGCACACCTCGTACACACATGGCTCCGCTCCGCACACCTCGTACACACTCGGCTCTGCTACATCCACACTGTACACCTCCTGACCCCATACAAGGCATTACTTACCTCCTGCAGGACGACCATGTGTCAAGGTGGCAGCAAGTCCTGCAATCCACGGAGGTCCCGATCGTGCCAATCATGTGACCGCTGACTCCTCCCCTCCTGTGACCTCATCACAGGTCCTGTGCTCAGAAAGCAGGCAGCCATACAGAAGGGTAAGGGCCCGGGGCATGGCTTAAGTTAACTATACAAGGGGGCGTGTCGGTCCTGCTGTCTGCGCCGCGGGATTAGAGTGCCCCGTGCGGGAGTGCGGGGCAGAGGCTGAAAACTGGGACAATCCCGCACAATGAGGGACGGTTGGGAGCTATGATGTACTACGGAGGACAGAGAATGAACTTCAATCCAATATTGCAGCCAGCATGCAGCCAGCGGGTAAGGAAAGGGTGAATCAAATACCCGAAAACCCCGCCCCTGTGGCTGAAAATTGTTCCCTCCAAATTCAGGTGACAGAGTCCCTTTAAAGGGATACTCAACATATCTTAACCTATACACTAGTATATAACCCAGCAGCCATGAAATGAATGGCGGACCATGTAATATGACCATATAGTGCCATCATATTGAGCCATCACTACATCGATAATGGTTCTCGGAGACACAAAAAAAAAAACCTTACATCTATTTGCGTAATAAAAGCTATTATCTCGCTAAGGTCGAATCAATACATTTTAAATACTTAATTTCCATTCTGATAAGTTCTTAAATGTATATTCAGCAGGATGTTCCTGCGATTCCACAATAAATGTAACATCAGCCACAGGTGAAAGGAAAGGTTACGTACTACACAATCTAGGTCTACCCGACTGCAGGTGCATTGTGCTATAGTGATTCATTCGTAGCTACAGGCAAGGAGGAAAAGGATTTACATGATACCATCTCGTAAGAAAAAATCCCATAGCTAACTATACAGAAGAAAACTAAAAAATAAAGTGTCTATAATGAAAGTGTGCAATACTGCCCCCTGTGTACAAGAATATAACTGCTATAATACTGCCCCCTGTGTACAAGAATATAACTACTATAATACTGCCCCCATGTACAAGAATATAACTACTATAATACTGCTCCTATGTACAAGAATATAGCTACTATAATACTACCCCTATGTACAAGAATATAGCTACTATAATACTACCCCTATGTACAAGAATATAGCTACTATAATACTGCCCCTATGTACAAGAATATAGCTACTATAATACTACCCCTATGTACAAGAATATAACTCCTATAATACTGCCCCCTATGTACAAGAATATAACTACTATAATACTGGCCCTATATACAAGAATATAACTACTATAATACTGCACCTATGTACAAAAATATAACTACTATAATACTGCTCCTATGTACAAGAATATAACATAATACTGCACCTATGTACAAGAATATAACTACTATAATACTGCTCCTATGTACAAGAATATAACTACTATAATACTGCCCCCTGGCAAATTTTAGGCCACACCTCTGACCACACCCATTTCACAACTAGTCACGCCCCAACCACACCCATTTAGCACTTCTGATCACAATGTTTCGTAAACAATAATTATAAACAAAAAAATATGGCCACACATGACGTTCCATACTGTATAATGGCCACACATGACGCTCCATACTGTATAATGGCCACACATGACGCTCCATACTGTATAATGGCCCCAAATGATGCTGCGTACAGTGTACTGGCCCCACGTGATGCTCCATACAGTATAATGGGCCCACATGATGCTGCATACTGTATAATGGCCACACATGATGCTCCATACTGTATAATGGCCACATGATGCTCCATACTGTATAATGGCTACACATGATGCTCCATACTGTATAATGGCCACATTATGCTCCATACTGTATAATGGCCACACATGATGCTCCATACTGTATAATGGCTCCACATGATGCCCCATACTGTATAATGGCCACACATGATGCTCCATACTGTATAATGGCTCCACATGATGCCCCATACTGTATAATGGCCACACATGATGCTCCATACTGTATAATCGCTCCACATGATGCTCCTTACTGTATATTGGCCACACAATGCTCCATACTGCATAATGGCCACACATGATGCTCCATACTGTATAATGGCCACACATGATGCTCCATACTGTATAAGGCCACACATGATGCTCCATACTGTATAATGGCCACATGATGCTCCATACTGTATAATGGCCACACATGACGCTCCATACTGTATAATGGCCATTGGCCACATTATGCTCCATACTGTATAATAGCCCCACATGATGCTTCGTACTGTATAATGGCCACACATGATGCTGCGTACTGTATAATGGCCAAACATGATGGTCCGTACTGTATAACGGCCACACATGATGCTCCATACTGTATAATGGCCACAGTGCCCCATACTGTATAATGGCCACACATAATGCTCCATACTGTATAATGGCCACATTATGCTCCATACTGTATAATGGCCACATTATGCTCCATACTGTATAATGGCCACACATGATGCTCCATACTGTATAATGGGCCCACATGATGCTGCATACTGTATAATGGCCACACATGATGCTCTATACTGTATAATGGCTCCACATGATGCTCCATACTATATATTGGCCACACAGTGCTCCATACTGTATAATGACCACACAGTGCTCCATACTGTATAATGGCCACACATGATGCTCCATACTGTATAATGGCCACATTATGCTCCATACTGTATAATGGCCACACATGATGCTCCATAATGTATATTGGCCACACATGATGCTCCATATTGTATAATGGCCACATGATGCTCCATACTGTATAATGGCCACACATGATGCTACATACTGTATAATGGCCATTGACCACATTATGCTCCATACTGTATAATAGCCCCACATGATTCGTACTGTATAATGGCCACATATGATGCTGCGTACTGTATACTGGCCACATATGATGCTCCATACTGTATAATGGCCACACATGATGCTCCATACTGTATAATGGCTTCACATGATGCTCCATACTGTATAATGGCCACAGTGCCCCATACTGTATAATGGCCACACATAATGCTCCATACCATTTAATGGCCACATTATGCTCCATACTGTATAATGGCCCCACATGATGCTGCGTACAGTATACTTGCCCCACATGATGGTCCATACAGTATAATGGCCCCACATGATGCTTTGTACAGTATAATGGCCCCACACGATGCTGGGTACAGTATAATGGCCACACGTAATGCTGGGTACAGTATAAAGGCCCCTCACGATGCTCCATACAGTATGATGGCCCCACACAATGCTGGGTGCAGTATAATGGCCACACATGGCTACCCCACCCCCATCATTGCCTTCTCCATCACTACACACACACACACACACCTTTCACCGCGCTCCCTCGCAGCAGCCGGCAGCTTCCACTCCCACGGCGCTGAATGGTGTCATCCAGCTGCGCCGCTGACTGCTCACGTCGCTGCAGCTGTGATACGCCACTAATAAAGACCTCCTGTGTCTCCTGTGCCAGTCAGTGTCAGAGCGAGGAGCAATATCTGCTCCGATCCGACACAGCCAGCGTCCGCTCCGTACACCTCGTATACACACGACTCCGCTCCATACACCTTGCGCATGCGGCTCCGCTCCGTACACCTCGTACACACACGGCTCCGCTCCGTACACACACGGCTCCACTCCATACACTTCGTACACACACGGCTCCGCTCCATACACCTTATAGACACACGGCTCCTCTCCGTACACCTCATTACATACACGGCTCCTCTCCAAACATCTCGTACACACACGGCTCCACTCTGTACACCTCGTGCACACATGGCTCCGATCCATAAACCTCGTACACACACGACTGCGATCCATACACCATGCACATGCGGCTCCGCTCCATACACCTCGTACACACACAGCTCCGCTCCGTACACCTCATACACACACGGCTCCACTCCGTACACCTCGTACACACACGGCTCCACTCCGTACACCTCGTACACACACGGCTCCACTCCGTACACCTCGTACACACACACGGCTCCACTCCGTACACCTCATACACACACGGCTCCACTCCGTACACCTCGTACACACACGGCTCCGCTCCGTACAAATTGCACACGCTGCTCCGCTCCGTATACCTTGCACACATGGCTCCACTCCGTACACCTCATACACACATGGCTCCACTCCATACATCTCATACACACATGGCTCCGCTCCATACACCTCATACACACATGGCTCCGCTCCATACACATTGCACACGCTGCTCCGTACACCTCATACACATACGGCTCCTCTCCATACATCTCGTACACACACGGCAGCACTCCATACACCTCATACACATTCGGCTCCACTCCGTACACCTCGTACACACACAGCTCCGCTCCATACACATTGCAGATGCTGCTCCGCTCCGTATACCTTGCACACACACGGCTCCGCTCCGTACACCTCATACACACACGGCTCCTCCCCATACACCTCGTACACACACGGCTCCACTCCATACACCTTATACACACACAGCTCCGCTCCGTACACCTCATACACACACGGCTCCTCCCCATACACCTCGTACACACACGGCTCCACTCCATACACCTTATACACACACAGCTCCGCTCCGTACACCTCATACACACACGGCTTTTCTCCATACATCTCGTACACACACGGCTCCACTCCGTATACTTCGTACACACACGGCTCTGCTCCATACACCTCATACACACACGGCTACTCTCCATACATCTCATACACACACGGCTCCGCTCCATAGACCTCGTACACACACGGCTCCTCTCCATACATATCGTACACACACACGGCTCCGCTCCATACACCTCGTACACACACGGCTCCTCTCCATACACATCGTACACACACGGCTCCGCTCCATACACCTCGTACACACACGGCTCCGCTCCATACACCTCGTACACACACGGCTCTGCTCCATACACCTCGTACACACACGGCTCCGCTCCATACACATTGCACACGCTGCTCCACTCCGTATACCTTGTACACACATGGCTCTGCTCCGCGCACCTCGTACACACGTGGCTCTGCTCTGTACACTTCGTACACACGTGGCTCCGCTCCATACACGTCTTACACACACGACTCTGCTCCATACACCTTTCACATGCTGCTCCGCTCCGTACACCTCGTACACACACGGCTCTGCTCCGTACACCTCGTACACACGGCTCCGTACACCTCTTGCACACACGACTCCGCTCCATACACCTTTCACACGCTGCTCCTCTCCGTACACCTCGTACACACGTGGCTCTGCTCCGCACACCTCGTACACATGTGGCTCTGCTCCGTACACACGTGGCTCTGCTCCGTACACACGTGGCTCTGCTCCGTACACGTCTTACACACACGACTCTGCTCCATACACCTTTCACACGCTGCTCCGCTCCGTACACCTCTTACACACATGACTCTGCTCCATACACCTTTCACACACTGCTCCGCTCCATACACCTCCTACACACGTGGCTTCGCTCCGTACACCTCTTACACACACGACTCTGCTCCATACACCTTTCACACGTTGCTCCGATCCATACACCTCGTACACACACGGCTATGCTACATCCACACTGTAAATACCTCCTGACCTCACACATACCTTCCTCCAGCGTCATGACAACCAGCAGAGTCCTGTACAGGAGGTCCTCCCGATCATGTGACCCCCTGACTCCTCCCATCCTGTGACTTCATCACAGGTCCTGTGTGCACAGAGCAGCCAATATGCTGCTCTGCGGGTGCAGGGGCTCAGGGAGCTGACCGGGTGATATACACACCTCCCAACCAGTGCGGGACAACTAATGTCCCGCCCGGGATCGCGGGGCTGACTGTCAAAATCGGGACAGTCCCACTGGATCCGGGATGGTTGGGAGGTATGGTTTTGGGCCTAGTACCACAGTTTGGCCACTCAGTTCTGCTCGGTTTTCATCCATCGGTTGTTGTGCCATCAACTACAGATACAGAGTTGCTAATTAGTTAAGCACTAAAATGAGTGGCAAAAGGCCTGCTGCTGGTGGAATGGGGAATAGGCGTGTTGGAAAGGGAAAAAAAGGTTGTGTCCGTGGGGTAGGTGGTAAAGTAACAGTAACATCTGCAGAAGAAAGACCATCTTCCAACCAAAGTAAGATGTCTACTTCTTTTCGTGGACAATCTGATATGATCCCTTTCTTGCAACCATCGCTACAAACATCGCCAAAAATTCCAGATGAGGCACAAAAACAACAGGTGCTTGAACGAATATCAAGTGCTCGTTCAAGTGGGCTCTCCTCCATGTCAACTTCAACATCACAACTACTCCAGTCCTCAGAGTTGTCACCCCAATCGCACTTGCTTCCTCACAGCTCGCAAGTCTCCAGCTACCCATCTGAGCAGTGGGTAACATACATTGTTGAGTCTGTAGAGCTGTTTACGCATACTATAGCCTGGGAATCAGAGGTCTGCTCCAGAGCTTCTGTGAATCCAGACGAGGAAATGATCTGCACTGATGCCCAGAATCTTTGTGAGTCGGATCCAGGCCCAGATGAAGAAGATTCTGAGCATAATGTAGACCCTCGTTCCCAAACTGTAACTCCTGTTGGTGGAGACAATGAGGAAGATGATGATGAGACTGCGATACCTGACTGGAACGAAAACTTGACTTTTCGGTCGGGGCAGGAAGAGGTTGGCTCTGAGGACGACGGGTGTGAGAACACACAGGATGATGATGACGAGATTGTAGACCCCACTTACTGTCAACCCCCAGTCCGCCAGTCCATGAGGTCAGCAGAGGAGGTGGAGGAGGATGCTAGTGACGAGTCTGACGACGAGGTAACGGTGCACCTTCCTGGACAGAGACGGTGTACTGGAAGCACGTCATCAACTGCATCCTCAACCCCAACTGTGCCTCAGACCAGAAGTCGTGGTGGCTCTTCAGGTCGCACGGGCTCTAAGCCTTGCATAGCCTGGGCATTTTTTGACATTGCAAAGGATGACCCAACTCATGTTGTCTGTAAGATTTGTCAACAAAATCTCAGTAGAGGCCAAAAAATCACTAGCTTGAGTACTTCATGCATGAACCGTCACATGGATATGAGGCATAAGTTGCAGTGGGAAGCTCACTGTGCTACAATGCGGCTTAGTGGGCCGGGTCAACCACCGTCTGCCCCATCAAGTGCATCCGCGTCCTCTTCATCCTCTGTGACTGTGGGGACAGCAGTCGCACTTGGTTTTGGATGCAGACCTTCCACCTCTTTACCCGCAACAGCCAGTGTGATTGGCAGGTCGTCAGGACATTTTCAAGTGGAAACACCTGCTGGTGTTGAGCGCTCTCCGACATCGACACCACATTTTGATCAAGGCAACATAACATCTCCGCCTGCACCTTCCTCACAGACCAGCAGTTTGCCAGGGACTCCCTACTCAACTCCATCTAAGCACGGCAGCCAGCCCTCAGTCCCTCAGATGTGGACAAGTAAAAGCCCATTTCCTCCTAGCCATGACAAAGCTAAGAGGTTAAATTTCTCCATCTGCAAGCTGTTGGCTACAGACATGCTGCCTTTCCGCCTGGTGGACACAGAGGATTTTCGAGACCTTATGTCCGTCGCAGTGCCCCAGTACCAGATGCCCAGTCGCCACTACTTCTCAAAGAAAGCTGTGCCTGCGCTACACCAGCATGTCGCACACAACATCACCGCTGTTATGATCTGGTGACCTTGGAGCCGCATGAAACTTTCTCTGGAGTAGGTGGAACCTGTACTGACCGCAAATCCTGAACTAACACCGCAACTAGAAGTAGCCGTGGGGTGTGCCTAACATACCCTAGACACCTCGACACAGCCGGAGGACTAAATACCCCTATAGATGGAAATAGGAATGCTACCTTGCCTCAGAGCAGACCCCCAAAGGATAGGCAGCCCCCCACGAATAATGACTGTGAGTAGGAGAAGAATAGACACACGCAGGTAGAAAACAGGATTTAGCAAAAGAGGCCACTCTAGCTAAATAGGAAAGGATAGGACAGATTACTAGGCGGTCAGTATTAAAACCCTTCCAAAAATATCCACAGCAGATAATACAAAAAGTTCCACAATCTAACTAAAGACATGGAATGTATATCTGCCACTCCAGAGAATCCAACAAGACTGAGAAAATACTGACACAATCTAAGCTGGACAAGAAAACACAAAGAATAGCACTGAATTGTGAAGCACACAACATGTGTGCCACAGGAAAAAAAAAACAGACACTTATCTTTGCTGATTTGGCAGAAAGGCAGGAGGAACCAGGCAGAGTTCCTACACCTCCCAACAACAATTGACAACTGGCAAGGACTAATGAATCCTGCACGCCTAAATACCCCAGTCAGAACTGCAATCAGCAGATACACCTGACCAGGACTGCAACTCAGGGGCAACTGCATTACCACCTACAACCACTGGAGGGAGCCCAAAAGCAGAATTCACAACACACCGCTTCCTTGAGAAACTCTGGGTGCATTTCACCACAGACACTTGGACAAGCAGACATGGACAGGGGCGTTACATGTCGGTGACTGAGCACTGGGTAACTACGGCTACATCAGGGGAAGGGACTGCTGTCCAAGTCTTGCCGTCCCCACGAGTTGCTCGTCAATCCTCTGCATCTAGAAGTTCCTCCACTGCTTCTGCCTCCTCAACCTCCTCTCGGTCCTCCACCTGCACCCAAAGCCTGTCTGGTAATGCCACCCGCGTTGTAACTGCGCAGAAGGAATCCTGCACACCTCACTATGCTGTCACCAGGGCTCAACGGCATCAGGCAGTGTTTACATTGAAATGTCTGGGAAATGTGAGTCACACAGCTGAGGAGTTGTGGTCAGCTCTGGAGACAGAGTTCCATCAATGGACTAGATGGGCTTCTGCAGAGGGCACGGTCGCTGTGTGCTCACTTCCACCGTTTGCATCCCGCAGCTCGACGACTTGCATCTCTACAGAAGTCGTTGGGCCTGCCAGTTCACCGGCTGAAATGCGATGTGCCCACACGGTGGAATTCAAATCTACACATGTTGCAGCGACTGTGGCAGCACCGACGAGCCCTGGTGCAATACATTATGACATATAGCCTGGGCCAACGAGATCAAGAGGTGGGGCAAATCACGCTGCAGGAGTGGTCTCAGATCAGGGACCTGTGCACCCTTCTGCACAGTTTTGAAATAGCAACGAAGATGTTTAGTGCTGACCATGCCATTATCAGCATGACCATTCCGGTGATTTACATGCTGGAGCACACCTTACACAGTGTCTGGAGTAGGTGGTGGAACAAGAGGAGGAGGAGGAACAGGAGGAGTCGTATGCGGAAGGGATCATATCTCCAAGGTCAAGAAGGTTGGCAGCACCAAGGCGGCTGGCATTGGAGGTTGGGGGAGAGGGATTACCGAGGGCACATGGTAGCAGGCAAACTGTTGAGGAAGGTGCAGGAGGCGAGGAAGAAGTGGAGGACGAACTGGCACTGGGCATGGAAGACTCATCAGATGAGGGAGACCTTGATCAAATTTCTGTTATGCGAAGTTGGGGGGAGAGGGCAGACGAAGGAAGCATGATTCTCACCTCGCCACCACCAAGACAACAAGGACTTGGTCCTCCTGGATGCGCAAGACACATGAGTGCCTTCTTGCTTCACTACCTGCAACATGACCCTCGGATTGTCAGAATCCGAAGTAATGCCGACTACTGGGTTGCCACACTTAGATCCCCGGTACAAAAGCAAATTTGGCGAAATACTGTAATTCCTGCCATAGAAAGGGATTCACGCATGCAGGAGTATCAGCAGAGACTGTTACAGAATCTAACATCTGCTTTTTCACAATACACCAGTGGTGCACGTAGTCAATCTCTGAGTTCTAACTTGCCAACCGTGGGACTATCGAGTCATCACTCTAACCGTAACAGTAACATCGTATCTGGTGGTAACAGCAATTTTTTCCATCGTTTCAAGATTTTTTTAGACCATCCTTTGCAAGGCCACAGGAGATAAGAAGTCTGCCGCACAGCCAACACCTAGAGAGGATGGTACAAGAGTATCTCCAAGTTAACATCGATGCCATGACTGTGGAACTGGACCCTTGCTCATTTTGGGCTTCCAATCTTGAAAAATGGCCTGAGCTCGCCACTCACACCTTGGAGATCTTGTCGTGCCCCGCAGCCAGCGTTCTCTCTGAATGTGTGTTCAGCGCTGCTGGTGGTGTGCTGACAGATAAGCGCACGCGGCTGTCCAGTGACAATGTAGACAGACTAACGTTCATCAAGATGAACAAATCCTGGATCCGCAAGGACTTTTCTACCCCTGTGTCATCTTGGGGAGACTAAAAGCTTGATGATTTTTGAAAATCACCTCACCAACCGTTTTAAAAAACTCTGGCGAAATTGATGCCACTTAAGTGGTGTCTGTGGCCGAATTTTTTTAAAAAATGGAGACTCTCTTATTTAGTCCCCTTGCTGAGTTTTACATGACGTTGCCATCGTCAATTCCAGGTGGGTGGGGTCGTCTGCAGAGTTGTTTACTCATACTATGGCCTGGGATTCAGAGGTCTGCTCCAAAGCTTCAGTGTCTGCTAGTCAGCAGAGTAGCCCAGGCACCCACCGCCTGTTTACCTAAGTACTATTTTGTAACGGCATCTGGCCCAGGAAATCGTTTTGAGCCTAGTAGAATTTGGTGCTACTCAGCAGCGTACCCCACCCATGAAGCAAGCTACACCGCCTGTTTACCTAAGTACTATTTTTTAACGGCATCTAGCACAGGAAATCCTTTTGGGCCTAGTAGAATTTAGTGCTACTCAGCAGCGTACCCCACCCATGAAGCAAGCTACACCGCCTGTTTACCTAACTACTATTTTGTAATGGCATCTAGCCCAGGAAATCCTTTTGGGACTAGTAGAATTTAGTGCTACTCAGCAGCGTACCCTACCCATGAAGCAAGCTACACCGCCTGTTTACCTAAGTACTATTTTTTAACGGCATCTGGCCCAGGAAATCCTTTTGAGCCTAGTAGAATTTAGTGCTACTCAGCAGTGTACCCCACCCATGAAGCAAGCTACACCGCCTGTTTACCTAACTACTATTTTGTAACGGCATCTAGCCCGGGAAATCCTTTTGGGCCTAGTAGAATTTAGTGCTACTCAGCAGAGTACCCCACCCATGAAACAAGCTACACCATCTTCTTTCTTTCTCAATCTAACCCCTCGGCTCTGGGGTGTCCACTCTCCCTCCAGCTCTCTCCTTCTCACAGGTGGACTACCGCGTGTTTTCACACTGTGGCGAATCTTTTGGGCCCAGGCATAAGAAGTCGTCGAGGTAATGGATAATATGTGCCGCGCCTTACAAACGTCCATGACGACACATTCAAGGAAGCAACTAAACGCCTCAAGTAGTAAGCAGGATATGGAGCCCCCCTATGGGCAAACAGCGATCTATGTAGTATGCTCCTTCACAGAAGCAGCCCAATGGGAGGACACTATTCGGAGGCACAGGTAGTAACCAGAACGCCCCCTCAATATCTGTTTTGACCATTAGGGTGCTCCTTCCCAACTTCTTGACCTGCCTGATTGCCTCGTCAAAGGAGGTACAGTACATAGTACTGTACTTGGTTCCGTGTCGATGTTGTCGTTTACTGACCAGCCCCTTGGATATGACAAATGGTGGATTAGTCTGAATGTATTGGGTTCATTTTTGGCACAACTCCCAATGGGGGTACCACTACGTCTTCTAAGGAAAGTGTTCTGAATGGACCAGCCGCCATTCTACCTAAAGATAGTTATTTTTTTATTTTTTTTTGTCAAGACGTCTGGGTGTTGGTAAAGTGAGTTTAGATTTTTACTCCAGCCTTTCTTGATTTTAGAAGGGCATGGCATGCCTATATCTGTGTCTCCTCCTCCTTTTACTCCTCCACCTCTATTCTTTTCACATGACTATATGTAGTTGTGACTTTTCCATGTGTTTGTTGTGTCTTCTGAGCAGTTTGTCAGCTTTTGGACACCTTTTAAGGTGTTTTCTATGTGTTTTCCATGTGTTTGTATGTGTTTTTGTTTGCCTGCCATTGGTTTCAACGGTGTTCGAACCCCATTGAAACTCCCAGAACTCCCAGACTTTATAAGTAAGTCGAACATTCGACGAACAGTTCGTCGAACACGTCACTGTTCGACGAACCGAACCGAACCTGAACACTAGGGAGGTGGTTCATCTCTAATAACTACTATAATACTGTCCTTATGTACAAAAATATAACTATTATAATACTGCACCTATGTACAAGAATATAACTGCTATAATACTGCTCCTATGTACAAGAATATAACTACTATAATACTGCCCCCGTATACAAGAATATAACTGCTATAATACTGCCCCTATGTACAAGAATATAACTACTATAATACTGCCCCCTATGTACAAGAATAAAACTAATATAATACTGCCCCCTATGTACAAGAATATAACTACTATAATACTGTCCTTATGTACAAGAATATAACTATTACTAGATGGTGGCCCGATTCTAACGCATCGGGTATTCTAGAATATGCATGTCCACGTAGTATATTGCCCAGCCACGTAGTATATTGCCCAGCCACGTAGTATATTGCCCAGTCACATAGTATATTGCCCAGTCACATAGTATATTGCCCAGTGACGTAGTATATTGCCCAGCCACGTAGTATGTTGCCCAGCCACGTAGTATATTGCCCAGCCACGTAGTATATTGTCCAGGCACATAGTATATTGCCAAGTCATGTAGTATATTGCCCAGCGATGTAGTATATTGCCCAGCGACGTAGTATATTGCCCAATTACGTAGTATATTGCCCAGCGACGTAGTATATTGCCCAGTGACGTAGTATACAGCACAGAGCCACGTAGTATATTGCACAGCGAAGTAGTATACAGCACAGAGCCACGTAGTATATTGGCCAGTCACGTAGTATATTGCCCAGCCACGGTTGTCACAGGTTAAAAAATAAACATATACTCACCTTTCCGAGGGCCCATTGTAGTCCACGGCAGCTTCCGGTCCCAGGGTTGGTCTGAGCGTAGGACCTGTGATGACGTCGCGGTCACATGACCGTGTAGCGGTCACATGACCGTGACGTCATGGCAGGTCCTTCTGCCATACCATCTTTGCCACCGCAACCTGAAACGGAAGATGGTGGGCGGCACGAGCGGCTCAGCGGACTACAGAGGGTGAGTATAGCAGGTTTTTTTTTTTTATTATTTTTAACATTACATTTTGTTCTATTGATGCCGCATAGGCAGCGTCAATAGTACAAAGTTGGGGACACACCGGGTTAATAGCGGCGGTAACGGAGTGCGTTACCCGCGGCATAACGCGGTCCGTTACCGCCGGCATTAACCCTGTGTGAGCGGTGACCGGAGGGGTGTATGCGGGCGCCGGGCAGTGAGTGCGGGGAGTAAGGAGCGGCCATTTTTTTCCGGACTGTGCGCGTCGCTGATTGGTCGCGGCAGCCATGACAGGCAGCTGGCGAGACCAATCAGCGAACGAATAACCGCGACAGACAGACAGAAGGACAGACAGACGAAAGTACCCTTAGACAATTATATAGTAGATAATACTGCCCATATATACAAGAATATAAGTGCTATAATACTGTTCCTATGTACAAGAATATAACTACTATAATACTGCCCCTATGTACAAGAATATAACTACTATAATACTGCCCCCTATGTACAAGAATATAACTACTTTAATACTTCCCCCTATGTACAAGAATATAACTACTATAATACTGCCACTATGTACAAGAATATAACTACTATAATACTGTCCTTATGTACAAGAATATAACTATTATAATACTGCCCCTATATACAAGAATATAACTGCTATAATACTGTTCCTATGTACAAGAATATAACTACTATAATACTGCCCCCAAAGTACCAGAATATAACTACTATAACACTGCCCACTATGTACAAGAATATAACTACTATAATACTGCTCATATGTACAAGAATATAACTACTATAATACAACTACTACAATACTGCTCCTGTATGTAAGTATATGAGCCTGGATTGATTAGAGAACTTTTATAATAGCTGGAATTGCTGATGTGATATGTAGAAAATACTAATTTGTGATTGTGCCCCCCCTTAAGATTCTGATATTTTGGAATTGCATGTGCATAGTTTATATTTTGGGGATAACGGGTTTATCACACTCTGGTTCATGAATAAATGTTCTTTAAATAAAGCATTTGTGTCAGGAATCCCACCGGATATGTCAGGGATCCCACCAACATGTTACGGTTCACGGGGAGGATACCTTTATCCTCCTCACCACTCACACCAATTTGTCACGAACCGGGGTTGTTTGGTTGCCCCTGGTTCTTTCTGAAAGGGATTTATCTATATCCCACTTCCCAGTTCCGACTTGGAACTTGCAGCTCTCTGGTGCCCCCTTACCTTCAAGTCAGTCAGGGTACTGCACTTAGGGTAATTAGTCGCCAAAAAGGCTGCCTGCTATGTACTGGCTATTGGGCACACTGCAGCGAGGGCAATAAACCTACTCCCACTCAGGCAAGAACAATAATTATCAACGCCGCCGTCGCTACAAAGTATTAACGGGTCCGGAGCCAACCCAAATCAGTAGCGTAATTCACTTCAGAGGACGCGACAGTTCATTATAGAGCATGGAAGGACAAGCTAGTAATTATATATTTTACTCAAAAAAAGGTAGGCAGTGTTTACAAAGTATAAAAAGATATTATAAAGGAGACAAATTTCATATGTACAATACAATTACAAATAAAATGGGATTAACGTTGAAAAGAATACTTACATGTCATTTTGTCAATGTTATGTCATGGCTCGCCATGTGCTGAGGAGGAGAAGGATGACCATACATGCATCATACATCTGGCCAGCAGCTAGATCCCAGACAAAAGATTCACACTTTACTCAGCAGGGTTAAGATCAGACCTCTCGCCATGACATCACTGAGTGGGCTGAGTTAGGAAATGCACTCCTCTTTTCTTCTCTTTACATTTTTGCTTCAAAGGGCAAACAAAGACATTCCTGGGGGAGGGGGAAATGAGTGGTTTGAATTACACTGGGCTGCAGGCAGAGAAAAGAAGGGGTCGGAATGGCCCACAGCGTGTGTCTGTTCTCTGCTCTTGGATGTAGCAGAGCTCAGTGTGCACTATAATGCACAATCAAATACCTCATGTTCCTGACACCTCCCCCTTTTGGACTGTGCTATGGAGGCAGAACCTCTCGGTACTTCTCGCTGCACACCTCAGCAAGTTCGCCTCGGGCAGACAACCCATCTGCATTGCCATGCTCCTTGCCCGTTTTGTGTTTGACTGTAAAGTAGTACTGCTGGAGGGCAAGTCTCCAGCATAGCAACCTTCAGTTGGTTCCACACATGGCTTGCAGCCAGCGCAAAGGGTTGTGGTCCGTCACCACAGTGAAGGTGCGACCATACAGGTAGGGCTGCAAACGTTGCAGGTCCCAGACTATGGCCAGGCACTCCTTCTCTATGGTGCAATAGCCACTTCCCTCGGCAGAAGCTTCCAGTTCAGTTACAACACGGGGTGCTCTTGGATCCCCGAGTCGACCTGGCTGAGCACAGCACCGAGGCCAAACTCGCTGGCGTCAGTCTGCACCAGGAATGGTCGACTGCTGTTGACTGCTTTCAACACAGGAGCGTTGCACAGGGCTGTTTTCAACGCCTGGAAGGCCCCTCACAATCGTCGGTCCAGTCGACTATTTAGGGTAGTGTCTTCCTGGTGAGGTCTGTCAAGGGTTTTGCCAAGCTACTATAGTTCTGTACGAAGCACCTATAGTACCCTGCAGTGCCCAGGAAGGACATCACCTGTTTCTTGATCCTGGGGGTGGGCCAGGATGCGATCGAGTCCACTTTCCCAGGCTCTGGCTTTATGGACTTCCCCACCTACCCGGTGCCCCAGTAGAGGACCTCTCTCATGCCCATTTGGCACTTTCCCGGCTTGATGGTCAGACCGGCTTGGTGAATTCGCCTGAGCACCTCCTGAAGATGCTGCAGATGTTCGTCCCAGGAGGAACTGAAGATGGTAATGTCATCCAGGTACGCCACCGCGTACTTCTCCAGTCCCTGAAGCAGGTGGTTGACCATCTGCTGGAAAGTGGCAGGGGCATTCTTCATGCCTAAGGGCATGACCGTGGACTCGTACAGTCCGAAGGGTGTGATAAAGGCGGACTTCTACTGCGCCTCGGGGCTCAGGGGAATCTGCCAGTATCCTCGACTCAGATCCATTATGGTCAGATATTTTGCGCCAGCTAACCGCTCAAGCAGTTCCTTAATGCGCGGCATTGGATGTGAGTCAGACTGTGATGGTGTTGAGCCCCCTGTAGTCTACGAGGAACCGGGTGGTCCGATCGTTCTTTGGCACGAGAACTACAGGTGAGGCCCATGTGCTCTTTGACCGTTGAATTACCCCCAGCTGTAACATCTCATTGATCTCCTGGTGCATAACCTGCTGCACTTCGTTGGAGATCTGATAGGGTGTTCGCCGTTATGGGGCATGATTCCCTGTGTCCACCTTGTGGACCGCTAACTCAGTCCTTCCAGGTCAGTTGGAGAACACAGCCCGGAAGGGTTCCAACGTGGTCCGCAACTGCGACCACTGGGGTTTGGTTAACAAGGCGCTTACCTCCACTTCCTCGATGGACCCACCGGCCTTGGCTTGGGCCAGCACGTCCAGGAGGGGGTCTTCCTCCGCGTCTTCAGGCAGGCTGCAGACAGGTAGGACGTAAGCTTCACGTTCGTGATGAGCCTTCATCATGTTCATGTGAAAAACCTTTTGACTACTCTGAGCGTGGTCAAGCGTGACCATGTAGGTGACCGGGTTGAGCTGTTGGTGGATGATGTACAGGCCTTCCCAGGCTGCCTGAAGCATATCCTTTGGTACGGGGACCAGCACCCACACCTTCTGACCCACCTGGTAGGTCCGCTCCCGGGCGTTCTGGTCGAACCAGTGCTTCTGATCAGCCTGAGCCTGTGTCTTGTTGTCATGCACCAACTGCGTCAAGGTCTGCATTTTGTCATGGAAGCGCATGACATACTCCACTATGGACACTTCAGAAGGGTTCGGTGTAACAACTCTGCTGGCATCACGGCATGGCCTCGCATTTCTCACACTATCTTACCCACTGCTCCAGGCCATGATGTGGTTTCTGTTTCTTGCCAGCTCCATGTTCTGTGTCTCTGCTCTCTGCATGCTTCATAGTTCTGTGTATAGAGGGGCGGTGCCTGAACTCTCTGGTTCTTATAGGAATCAGGTGCATCTGTCCAATCTGTTCCTGACCAATTGCCAGGAGACCTCCAGTATTTAGATCAGCTTCACCCAGTGGTCTGGGCCTGTGCAATGTGTTAGCTCAGTTAGTGTCTTGCTTCTGAGTTTGCCTGGCCTTGCTCTGAGTTTCTCCCTCTCTGGAGGATTCTCTGTGTTATTTCCTTGGTCTTGTTGTCCGCCCACCAGGAGGCAGTATAGCCTGGTCCCAGTGTCTTTGTCCTTGTGTCTTGTTCAATTGCCTTGTCTGTACTTAGTCTTATCTCTGTCTCCTAGTCTTTGGCTTCCTTCCCTGTTGTCTTTCTTTGTATTCTCAGTCTGCTTTCACTCCGCACTCTTGCAGCACTGCCTGCTCTGAACCTTTGTGACTTTACCTCTGCTCCTCACTTCTGCGTTTCTGCTCCTTTCTACTCAGCTTATCTTCTGCTGTTGCAGTTATCCCTTGCTGCAGCTTCTCTCCACATTCTTTGTGGCTCTGCTCAGCTTTGCTGCAGAGACCCCTCCCGCAGCACCTCTCCGCTCCTTGCGGTTCTACCTGGCTCCGCTCCTTGCGGTTCTACCTGGCTCCGCTCCTTGCGGTTCTACCTGGCTCCGCTCCTTGCGGTTCTACCTGGCTCCGCTCCTTGCGGTTCTACCTGGCTCCGCTCCTTGCGGTTCTACCTGGCTCCGCTCCTTGCGGTTCTACCTGGCTCCGCTCCTTGCGGTTCTACTTCTCCTGCACTTGGCTCCGCCTCCAGCCTGTCTGCACTTGGCTCTAGCTCCTGTGCTTTCGCTCTGCATCCGCTCTTGCGGTCTTTATCTACTTATTCCTAGGTCCTCGTGTCTGAACAGGTTCTTACCCGTTCTACATACCTGCCTGCAGACCGGTCCCTACCGGTTCTTCCAGTGTACCAGTCTTGTCCACCAATCCTGCCAGAGAGCCAGCCGTGCCCGCCTGCCTACCAGAGAGCCAGCCGTGCCCGCCTGCCTGACAGTGTTCCTGTTGTACCCGTCTGCCTGCCTATGTGCCAGCCGTGCCCGCTTGCTTGTCTATGTTCCGTTCCCCGGTGGGATCAGCAGCCACAACCAGACTCCACCCTGGAGTGGTACCTAGTAGCTTCCTATTGCACAAGTCTGACCTCACCATCAGAGGCTCCAGCGAACACCTAGGAAGCTACTTAGTTACGCCCCTTCCAGGGAGGTTTGGTCTGTGGTCCAGTGGGGCCACTCCCCCGCATGCCCGCGCCAATCAGTCTGGGCGCGAGCATGACATTCGGCTTCTCTTTCCAGGATTCCCTTACCAACCCAAGGGGTCCCCAGGCTCGCCTGCCTTACAGGAGCTCGAAGGGGGAGAACCCCATCGAGGCCTGCGGAACCTCTCGGTAAGCGAATAGCAGGTGTGGGAGGTACCGCACGCAGTCGCATCCTTGGGTCTCAACCATCATGCGTAGCATCCGTTTCGGGGTACCATTGAAGCGTTCACACAAGCCATTGGTCTGTAGGTGATACGCACGCGATACCAGAGGCTTTACCTGCATTTTCTTGCAGAGAGCCTCCATTAGGCAAGACATGAATTGGGTCCCTTGATTGGTAAGCATCTCCCTGGGAAATCCTACCCGTGAAAAGATAGCCAACAGTGCATCAGCCACTTTATCCGCCCTGGTTGAGGACAGAGCCACTGCCTCTGGGTCCCGTTTAGCGTAGTCTATCATAGTGATGACGTATTGCTTTCCAGAGCTGCTGGGGATGGCCAGCGGGCCCACAATGTCCACCGCGATCCTCCGGAAAAGCTCCTCTATCACTGGCAAAGGGATCAAGGGAGCTTTAAGTGCAGGCCCCGCCTTCCCCACTCTTTGACAGGTGATACAGGTGCGGCAGTAGTTAGTCACATCTGTTCCCATCTTGGGCCAATAGAAGTGTTGAGACAGCCGGGCCTTAGTTTTGCTGATCCCCAAGTGTCAGCGAGTGGGATCTCACGGGCAATCCGCAACAACTCACTCCTGAATTGGTGCAGGACGACCAGCTGTCTTTGCCTCAACCACTCGTTTTCCGGGTACTGTTTCCCGATACACCTCCCTCATTCCCAGAACACCCTCTCCTTATCAGTCACGGAGGTGGGCGTCTCGGCGAAGTGTCTCAAATTCTCCAGGCTCGCATCTGAGTGCAGAGCGGCCTGGAACTCTTGGCTAGGGGCAGCTAGAAGCGACGTCAGGGTCCCTTCCCCACGGGAACCCTCTGGGACCTGCTCCGGGTCCATGTCTGGTCCAGTCATGTCTGTGAGTGAGGAGGGTCCAGAGGGCAGAACGTTATCTGCGTTCCGGCACTCTGACTGCGGGTGACAGCAGCTACGTAGGCTATCTCCCTGGGGATTTCCACAGACCCATCAGCCGGCGCTGCTATGGGTACTACCTCCCCATCCACCCCCAACATTCGAGAAGCAATTGCTACTTATGGGGCTGTTACCTTCCTCTGTGGCACTGATCAGTTGCCCGGCATCACCTTCCTCACGATTCCCATGCATCTCCCCATTTCCCTTAGCACCATCACTTGCTCCTGTTAGGGGTTCCTCAGCCATCCAACCCCGCGGAGTGACATGGCTGAGCACTCCTGCACCTGTGAACAAACCATCCTTGGGACACAAATGGTTAGCAAGTAACACATGCACATTTTCACCATTAGCATTATCAGTATTACCCTCGGAAATTTCCGAAAAACGATTATCAGGTACATCATTAATCGGTAAAGCATTGTCAGGTAACACATGCAATTTCCCATCGCTATCATCAGCATTTGATCGGGGAGGGGAGTCAGGGACATAGTATGCAACCATCATCCCCAAATCAGTCCCCAATAAAACATTAGTGGGCAATTTATCGGACAGCCCGACTTACTTCACCCTGCTCCTGGCACTCTAATCTATATACACCCGGGCCATTGGCAGGGGACAGCTGATGCCCCCAATCCCGGTGACAGTCAGGGTTTTCCCCAGAATAATCTCTTCAGGAGCCACCAGTTTGGGTCGAATGAGGGTTCGTTCAGCCCCGGTCTCCTTGAGGCCTTGAACGACATGGCCCCCCCATGGTTATGTGCTGCACGTTGTCATACACCCTCCCAACCGCCCTACCCACCAAAAGAACTGCTGCATTAGGCACTTGGGCCTTGGCTGGGGGGGTTCTTCTGCCTCTCCGTACAGTGGGCGCTGATGTGACCAGTCCATTTGCAGACAAAACACTGGCCAAGGTCAGTGGTAGATCTGGTGCTGTTGGCCACGGGGACAGGACCTCTGGTGTGTTGGCTGGCAGGGGTACTGGCGTTGGTTGCAGGCTTACCCCCTCTCCAGCTGGCGGTGACTGGCTTACGCACTGGCTTCCGATATACGGTTGGCCCCATAGGCATCTGCAATCTGTGCTGCTTTAGTCACGTCTTTGGGCTCTCAGTCCATCACGAACTGTCGCACCTCAGCTAGGCAAAGATGTAAGAACTGGTCTTTGATCATCGGGTCTCGCAGCTGTGCAAAGGTGGTCACTGACAGTCCTTGGGTTCACTGGTCAATGTGGGTCCTGAGTCCATGCACCACATTGCTATAACTGTTGTGTGGGCCACGTTGGAGGTTCCGGAACTTTCTACGGTAAACCTCAGGTGTAAGCTGGTACTTGGTTATCAGGGCCTGCTTGATGGCCTCATAGTCGTCATCTTAGCCTGGCGGGAGAGAAGCAAACGGCTCCAGAGCTTTGCCTTTTAGCCCTGGGGTCAGGTATCGGGCCCATTGGTTCCCAGGCAGCCGGTACTGTCTGCAGGCTTTCTCAAATGCCCACAGAAAAGTGTCCAAGTCCCCGACCTTTTCCATCACAGGAAAGTGCTCTGGGCGGGGTTTTGGGAACTGCGCGTTGCTGGTGTGGAACCCCAGGGTCCTCGTCGTCACAGTAGCATTGCTTCCCTCACGGGCGAGGTGATGTTACGTTTGCAGGCAAGAAGGGATAACTGTTGCCAGGTAAACACAAGCATGCAACACATTCACACTCCAGGCCACCAGGGGGAGCATTTGATCATATTTACTAGGTGACTCCCCATATATAAGGCAGTTTTTGGAGGAAAAGAGCAGAACAATTCATGCCAGGAAACAGACTGGATCAGTCTGAGGCAGAAGAGGGTTTACGGAGCTGTGTAGCCACAGTGCTGAAGCACCTGGAAAGAGACATACAGAAAGCCGAATAGCTTTCAGTGAGTGTGTAGGAGAGCGAAGCACAGGAGAGGATACCAGTGGGAGACCAGCCACGAACAGGCTGCCTTCTTCTGAGGCACAGAGACAGGTAGCCGGAACACCGAGGTTGTAAGGCCCTCTACGACTTACAGCAGAGACCGGCAGGACAGCTGAACTTCACGTTACCTGTCCGCCTTAATAACCAGGAGATACGGTGACACCTTTAGAGCCCGGGCACGCTAGAGTCCCTATAAACAGACTCAAGTCACCAGTCATACGGGTTATGTCCTATCCTATATGGGGGACAGAGAGAGAGAACATCTACGAGGACCTTATCTGAAGCCATAGGCAGTAAGGGACTACAACACCACGGCGCTAGATGAAGGCTTTGATTTCCACCTAGACAAGGGTACTCCTAACTTGCCTCCAAGCCGGCTGGACCCTGCCTGCCCTGTGATCTGGTGCCCTGGACAGTGGCTGCCCGAAGTCTTCAGTAAACAAGGTAAAGAGACTGCAAACATGTGTCCTCGTTATTTACTGCGCCATTCACCATCTTCCATCTACAGACTGGGAGCCCTGGAGATATACTTCACCTGTGGGAAGTTATACCATCCAGCTGCCATAACATCACCCCAGAGGACCCCTTAAAGCAGAGTTGGTCCCCACTGACCGAATACCACAGGTGGCGTCACGAACATAAACTTTATTCCCTTTAAAGACCTTTCCTGTTATGACCTGGTGGTTAGGAGCACCCGAAGTGACCTGATGGTTAAAACAGAAAATCTGGGACAAGCTCTGAGGAAGTGGTAACTCTACTGACCGCAATCCCTAATCCTATCACACACACTAGAAATAGCCGTGGAGCGTACCTAACTCTCCCTTGACGCCTCTTAACAGCCTAAGAGCTAACTACCCCTAAAGATAGAAATAGCAGCCTACCTTGCCTGAGAGAAATTCCCCAAAGTTAAGGTAGCCCCCCACAAATATTAACTGTGAGTTAAGAGGGAAGTGACAAACACAGGAATGAAACAGATTTTAGCAAAGGAGGCCGAATCTCCTCTAGAAAGACAGAGGATAGGAAAGGGAACTATGCGGTCAGTATGAAAAACTACAAAAACCACGCAGAGTGTGCAAAAAGACCTCCACACCGACTCACGGTGTGGAGGTGCAGCTCTGCACCCCCAGAGCTTCCAGCTAGCAAGGAAATATAATAGCAGGCTGGACTGAAACATAGCATGTACTGAAAAATATATTCAAAAACCAATGAACAGCAAATGACTAGCAAGGACTTAGCTTCTGCTGGAGTAGTCAGGTCATCTGAGAATTCCAAGAGAGATCTGAACCAGTACTGAGACATTGACAACTGGCATGGACTAACGACCTGGGCAGAGTTAAATAGGGAAGCCAGCAGCAGCAATAAACGAGGGCAGCTGAGAAAGGCAACCTCAAAGATCAGCAGTTCCACTCAAAGCCACCAGAGGGTGTCCAAGGACAGAACTCACCAAAGTACCATTCACAACCACAGGAGGGAGCCTGAGAACGGAATTCACAACAGTACCCCCCCTTGAGGAGGGGTCACCGAACCCTCACCAGAGCCCCCAGGCCGATCAGGACGAGCCAAATGAAAGGCACGAACCAAATCGGCAGCATGGACATCGGAGGCAACAACCCAGGAATTATCCTCCTGACCATAGCCCTTCCATTTAACAAGGTACTGAAGCTTCCGTCTCCAAATACGAGAATCTAAAATCTTCTCCACCACATACTCCAACTCCCCCTCAACCAACACCGGAGCAGGAGGATCAACGGAAGGAACCATAGGCGCCACATATCTCCGCAACAACGACCTATGGAACACATTATGGATGGCAAAAGAAGCTGGAAGGGCCAAACGAAACGACACAGGATTGATAATTTCAGAAATCTTATAAGGACCAATGAAACGAGGCTTGAACTTAGGAGAAGAAACCTTCATAGGAACATAACGAGAAGACAACCAAACCAAATCCCCAACACGAAGTCGGGGACCAACACAGCGACGGCGGTTAGCAAAACGTTGCGCCTTCTCCTGAGACAACGTCAAATTGTCCACCACGTGAGTCCAAATTTGTTGCAACCTGTCCACCACAGAATCCACACCAGGACAGTCAGAAGGCTCAACCTGCCCTGAAGAAAAACGAGGATGAAAACCAGAATTACAAAAAAAAGGTGAAACCAAAGTAGCAGAACTAGCCCGATTAATAAGGGCGAACTCTGCCAATGGCAAGAAGGTCACCCAATCATCCTGATCAGCAGAAACAAAGCATCTCAGATAGGTTTCCAAGGTCTGATTGGTTCGTTCGGTTTGGCCATTTGTCTGAGGATGGAACGCTGAAGAAAAAGACAAATCAATGCCCATCTTAGCACAAAAGGACCGCCAAAACCTAGAAACAAATTGGGAACCTCTGTCCGACACAATGTTCTCCGGAATGCCATGCAAACGAACCACATGCTGAAAAAATAATGGCACCAAATCAGAGGAGGAAGGCAATTTAGGCAAGGGTACCAAATGGACCATCTTAGAAAACCGATCACAAACCACCCAGATGACAGACATCCTTTGAGAGACAGGAAGATCAGAATTAAAATCCATGGAAATATGTGTCCAGGGCCTCTTCGGGACAGGCAAAGGCAAAAGATACCCACTGGCACGAGAACAGCAAGGTTTGGCCCGAGCACAAGTCCCACAGGACTGCACAAAAGAACGCACATCCCGTGACAAGGAAGGGCACCAAAAGGACCTGGCAACCAAATCTCTGGTACCAAAAATCCCAGGATGACCAGCCAACACTGAACAATGAACCTCAGAAATAACCCTACTAGTCCATCTATCAGGGACAAACAGTTTCTCCACTGGGCAGCGGTCAGGTCTATCAGCCTGAAACTCCTGCAGCACCCGCCGCAAATCAGGGGAGATGGCAGACAGAATCACCCCCTCTTTAAGAATACCAGCCGGCTCAGGGACTCCCGGAGAATCAGGCACAAAACTCCTAGAAAGGGCATCAGCCTTCACATTCTTAGATCCCGGAAGGTATGAGACCACAAAATCGAAATGGGAGAAAAACAGTGACCATCGAGCCTGTCTAGGGTTCAACCGCTTGGCGGACTCGAGGTAAGTCAGGTTCTTGTGATCAGTCAGGACCACCACGCGATGTTTGACTCCCTCAAGCCAATGTCGCCACTCCTCAAATGCCCACTTCATAGCCAACAACTCCCGATTGCCGACATCATAATTGCGCTCGGCAGGCGAAAACTTTCTAGAAAAGAAAGCACACGGCTTCATCAAGGAGCCATCAGAACTTCTCTGAGACAAAACAGCCCCTGCCCCAATCTCAGAAGCATCAACCTCGACCTGAAAAGGGAGCAAAACATCTGGCTGACGCAACACAGGGGCCGAAGTAAAACGACGTTTAAGCTCCTGAAAGGCCTCAACGGCCGCAGGGGACCAATTCACCACATCAGCGCCTTTCTTCGTCAAATCAGTCAAAGGCTTAACCACACTAGAAAAATTAGTGATGAAGCGACGGTAAAAATTAGCAAAGCCCAGGAACTTCTGAAGACTCTTCACAGATGTAGGTTGAGTCCAATCATAAATGGCCTGAACTTTAACAGGATCCATCTCGATAGTAGAAGGGGAAAAAATGAAGCCCAAAAAGGAAACCTTCTGAACTCCAAAGAGGCATTTAGAGCCCTTCACAAAAAACGCATTAGCACGAAGGACCTGGAACACCATCCTGACCTGCTTTACATGAGATCCCAATCATCTGAAAAGACCAAAATATCATCCAAATATACGATCATGAACCTATCCAGATACTTCCGGAATATGTCGTGCATAAAGGACTGAAACACAGATGGAGCATTAGAAAGCCCGAATGGCATCACCAGGTACTCAAAATGGCCCTCGGGCATATTAAATGCTGTTTTCCATTCATCGCCCTGTTTAATACGCACAAGATTATACGCCCCTCGAAGGTCAATCTTGGTAAACCAACTAGCCCCCTTAATCCGAGCAAACAAATCAGACAACAGAGGCAAAGGGTACTGAAATTTGACCGTGATTTTATTGAGAAGGCGGTAATCTATACAGGGTCTCAGAGAGCCATCCTTCTTGGCCACAAAAAAGAACCCTGCTCCCAACGGCGATGAAGACGGGCGAATATGCCCTTTCTCCAAGGACTCCTTTACATAACTCCGCATAGCAGCATGTTCTGGCACAGATAAATTGAACAGTCGGCCCTTAGGGAACTTACTACCAGGAATCAAATTAATAGCGCAATCACAGTTCCTATGAGGAGGTAGGGCACTGGACTTGGGCTCATCAAATACATGCTGGTAATCCGACAAAAACTCAGGGACTTCAGAAGGAGTGGAAGAAGAAATTGACATCAAAGGAACATCACCATGTATCCCTTGACAACCCCAACTAGACACAGACATTGATTTCCAATCCAGTACTGGATTATGAACCTGTAACCATGGCAAACCCAACACAACAACATCATGCAAATTATGCAACACCAAAAAGCGAATATTTTCCTGATGTGCGGGAGCCATGTACATGGTCAGCTGAGTCCAGTACTAACGTTTATTCTTGGCCAATGGCGTAGCATCAATCCCCCTTAAGGGAATAGGACTCTGCAAAGGCTCCAAGGAAAAACCACAGCGCCTGGCAAACTCCAAGTCCATCAAGTTCAGGGCAGCGCCCGAATCCACAAATGCCATAACAGAGTAGGACGACAGTGAGCAAATCAGAGTAACAGATAAGAGAAATTTAGGCTGCAAAGTACTAATGGTGACAGACCTAGCGAACCTCTTAGTGCGCTTAGGACAATCAGAGATAGCATGAGAGGAGTCACCACAGTAAAAACACAGCCCATTCTGACGTCTGTGTTCTTGCCGTTCAGCTCTGGTCAAAGTCCTATCACATTGCATAGGCTCAGGCCTCCGCTCAGAGGACACCGCCAAATGGTGCACAACTTTGCGCTCGCGCAAACGCCGATCAATCTGAATGGCCAAAGACATTGACTCATTCAGACCAGTAGGCGTGGGGAACCCCACCATAACATCCTTAAGGGCTTCAGAAAGACCCTTTCTGAAAATTGCTGCCAGGGCACACTTATTCCATTGAGTAAGCACAGACCACTTTCTAAACTTCTGGCAATATACTTCTGCCTCATCCTGACCCTGACATAGAGTCAGCAAGATCTTTTCTGCCTGATCCACAGAATTAGGTTCGTCATAAAGCAATCCAAGCGCGAGAAAAAATGCATCCACATTAAGCAATACAGGATTTCCTGGCTCAAGGGAGAATGCCCAGTCTTGCGGGTCACCACGCAACAAAGAAATAACAATCTTTACTTGCTGAATGGGATCACCAGAGGAGCGGGGTTTCAGAGCAAGAAACAGTCTGCAATTATTTTTGAAATTCAAAAATTTAGATCTATCCCCAGAAAACAAATCAGGAATTGGAATTCTAGGCTCTAACATCGGATTCTGAACTACATAATCTTGAATACTCTGTACCCTAGCAGTGAGTTGATCCACACAAGAGGACAAACCTTGAATATCCATATCTACACCTGAGTCCTGAACCACCCAGAGGTTAAGGGGAAAAGAAAGACAAAACAAGCTGCAAAGAAAAAAAAATTTGACTCAGAACTTCTCTTATCCCTCTTTTGAGATGCATTAACACTTTGTTGGCCAGCTGTACTGTTATGACCTGGTGGTTAGGAGCACCCGAAGTGACCTGATGGTTAAAACAGAAAACCTGGGACAAGCTCTGAGGAAGTGGTAACTCTACTGACCGAATCCTATTACACACACTATAAATAGCCGTGGAGCGTACCTAACTCTCCCTAGACGCCTCTTAACAGCCTAAGAGCTAACTACCCCTAAAGATAGAAATAGCAGCCTACCTTGCCTCAGAGAAATTCCCCAAAGTTAAGGTAGCCCCCCACAAATATTAACTGTGAGTTAAGAGGGAAGTGACAAACACAGGAATGAAACAGATTTTAGCAAAGGAGGCCGAATCTTCTCTAGAAAGACAGAGGATAGGAAAGGGAACTATGCGGTCAGTATAAAAAACTACAAAAACCACGCAGAGTGTGCAAAAAGACCTCCACACCGACTCACGGTGTGGAGGTGCAGCTCTGCACCCCCAGAGCTTCCAGCTAGCAAGGAAATATCATAATAGCAGGCTGGACTGAAACATAGCATGTACTGAAAAATATATTCAAAAACCAATGAACAGCAAATGACTAGCAAGGACTTAGCTTCTGCTGGAGTAGTCAGGTCATCTGAGAATTCCAAGAGAGATCTGAACCAGTACTGAGACATTGACAGCTGGCATGGACTAACGACCTGGGCAGAGTTAAATAGGGAAGCCAGCAGCAGCAATAAACGAGGGCAGCTGAGAAAGGCAACCTCAAAGATCAGCAGTTCCACTCAAAGCCACCAGAGGGTGTCCAAGGACAGAACTCACCAAAGTACCATTCACGACCACAGGAGGGAGCCCGAGAACGGAATTCACAACACTTTCCCCTTTTAACGTTGATGCCCAGGGCCATGGACCCGGTCGCAGCCATCGTGACATCCCCCTCTGAACACAGGACCTGGTACCGAGTACCCCACTGCCCTGTGGGCGCGTCACTGGACTCACTGCTCTGCGTGGTATATGGTACGGCTCTGAGTTGATGGTTCATGGTCCCTCTGAGCTTGGGCCTCTCGCTCAGCTCTCTCTTGGTATTGCTGGATCAGCTGCAGATGTCCCTTGCGGTAGTCGGCGGGGAGTTGTTCCAAGGCTGCCAGCAGATGGGGATCCAATCCGTCCTGGTTGCTAGTAGGGCCAGCATTCAGTGGTTGGACCTCTGCTGCAGCCCCATTTTCACTTGGGCCAGCTTCTGCATCCACTGGACTCTGAGCGATTTCTCGTTGCACCAGAGCCGCAACCAGTTGGCTTTTGTTTTTGCCCATGGCGTCAATCTGCATCAACCCGCAAAGGGCAATAAGAGTGTCCTTGTCATGCTGCTTATCCAAGCCTTCTCCTTTTGCAGCCAACATTGGCAAATAAAAGATAGGATAGAAAAACAAAGAGAAAGGGAGGGGGTAATCGCAAGTACACACAATTATCTCAGGACTAGTAAACACTGAGCTTGTTCTCCATACTTATTTGCGCAGAGTCTTCTCCAGAACTGTGCAAGTTTTTAGTGAAAGGAAAGATTGCTCAAACCCGATCACTAATGCTCTATTATCCCACCCCTCTGCCACCAATATGTCAGGAATCCAACTGGATATGTCAGGGATCCCACCAATCTGTCACGTTTTCACAGGGAGGATACCTTTATCATCCTCACCACTCACACCAATTTGTCATGAACCGGGGTTGTTTGGTTGCCCCTGGTTCTTTCTGAAGGGGATTTATCTATATCCCACTTCCCAGTTACTGTTTGGAACTTGCAGCTCTCTGGTGCCTCCCTTATCCTCAGGTCAGGCAGGGTACTGCACCTAGGGTAATTAGTCGCTAGAAAGGCTGCCTGCTATATACTGGCTATTGGGCACACTGCAGCGAGGGCGATATAACTACTCCCACTCAGGCGGGAACAATAATTATCAACGCCACCATCACTAATAAGGCCCCTGTCACAGGTTCCTTCTCCACGATCACACAATCAACAGAGCAAGAGAATAGTGAACAATTCCAAGACCTTTATGTAGGCAAAACACGAAAGGTCCATATATACGATCCATCACACAAAGAATTAAATATTCCAGAACACGAATGCAGTTCAGTTACAGAATAAACGTCCAACAATCCAGCACAGAGGATAACAGTCCATATTCCCTTCTTTCTCTCTGATATGCTCTTCACATCCAGGTTCCACACAAGACTGATCTCTGTGTCTCACCCCCCTGATATTCACAGGCCAGGAGGGGGAAGGTCTCAGGGGCTCATTGTTTGAACAAGCTAGGTCAACATGTCATTAGCATATTAGCAAACAACATTATTCACTGACCCTGTGGAGAGATAACATTGCAGAACTGTGGGGAGAATATCAGATGGCAAATAACTCATCCTACAAGATACAGTAAAGGCCCCGTCTCACATAGCGATTTACCAACGATCACGACCAGCGATACGACCTGGCCGTGATCGTTGGTAAGTCGTTGTGTGGTCGCTGGGGAGCTGTCACACAGACAGCTGTCTCCAACGATCAGGGGAACGACTTCGGCATCGTTGAAACTGTCTTCAACTATGCCGAAGTCCCCCTGCAGCACCCGGGTAACCAGGGTAAACATCGGGTTACTAAGCGCAGGGCCGCGCTTAGTAACCCGATGTTTACCCTGGTTACCAAAAAAAACAAACAGTACATACTCACCATCTGATGTCCGTCAGGTCCCTTGCCGTCTGCTTCCCGCTCTGACTGAGTGCCGCCGTACAGTGAGAGCACAGCACAGCAGTGACGTCACCGCTCTGCTGTGCTCTCACTGTACGGCGGCACTCAGTCAGAGCAGGAAGCAGACGGCAAGGGACCTGAAGGACATCAGATGGTGAGTATGTACTGTTTTTTTTTTTTTACATTTACGCTGGTAACCAGGGTAAACATCGGGTTACTAAGCACGGCCCTGCGCTTAGTAACCCGATGTTTACCCTGGTTACCAGTGAAGACATCGCTGGATCGGTGTCACACACACCGATTCAGCGATGTCAGCGGGACCTCAACGACCAAAAAAAGGTCCAGGCCATTACGACACGACCAGCGATCTCGCAGCAGGGGCCTGGTCGCTGGTACGTGTCACACATAGCGAGATCGCTACTGAGGTCGCTGTTGCATCACAAAACTTGTGACTCGGCAGCGATCTCGCTAGCGATCTCGCTATGTGAGATGGGGCCTTAACACCATGATAATCAGTAAAATAGTAATATACACAAAATGATACCCACATAACATATCACACCATCACAACCTCTCCCCCCTCATAATAAGTGAGCACGCCATTAGGTCTACACAGACCTCTGGCCTGCTCACTTTAGTCCATTTTGCTCCACTGTTTATAGTTCCTTGTACAGTGGCAGGGGTTGCAATAATCATGAGCACTTGTCCATAAGTTCACGGGTCCTGGCTTTATGGTCATACCAGGCTTTTTGACTGGACTGGGCCATTCGCTGATGTTCATTAGCCAAGGTAGCTAGCTGGGCGAGACAGTCTCTGAACTCTAGAACGTAAGGAATGATGGGCGTTACGGTATCTGCGATATCTCCCTCCAATTCTTTCAGAAGAACTGCAGTTCAGTTACAGAATAAACGTCCAACAATCCAGCACAGAGGATAACAGTCCATATTCCCTTCTTTCTCTCTGATATGCTCTTCACATCCAGGTCAGGTTCCACACAAGACTGATCTCTGTGTCTCACCCCCCTGATATTTACAAGTCTCCCCCCTCATTCACAGGCCAGGAGGGGGAAGGTCTCAGGGGCTCATTGTTTCAACAAGCTAGGTCAACATGTCATTAGCATATTAGCAAACAACATTATTCACTGACCCTGTGGAGAGATAACAATACAGAACTGTGGGGAGAATATCAGATGGCAAATAACAACTCATCCTACAAGATACAGTAACACCATGATAATCAGTAAAATAGAAATATACACAAAATGATACCCACATAACATATCACACCATCACAGCCCCCAATTGCACAGGACAATTCCACTGCCACCAACTCCAATTTTCCAGGTATTAACGGGTCCGGAGCCAACCCAAATCAGTAGCGTAATTCACTTCAGAGGACGTGACAGTTCGTTATAGAGCATGGAAGGACAAGCTAGTAATTTTATATTTTACTCAAAAAAAGGTAGGCAGTGTTTACAAAGTATAAAAAGATATTATACAGGAGACAAATTTCATATGTACAATACAATTACAAGAAAATGGGATTAACGTTGAAAAGAACACTTACATGTCGTTATGTCATGTTATGTCATGGCTGGCCATGTGCTGAGGAGGAGAAGGACAACCATATATCCAGATGCATCATACATTTGACCAGCAGCTAGACCGGACAAAAGACTCACACATAACTCAGCATGGTTAAGATAAGCCCTCTCGTCCTAACATCACTGAGAGGTCTGAGTTAGGAAATGAACTCCTCGTTTCTACTCTTTATGCTTTTGCTTCAAAGGGCAAAGACATTCCTGGGGGAGGGGGAACGAGTGGCTTGAATTCCACTGGGCTGCAGGCAGAGAAAAGAAGGGGGGTTGTGTTTGTCCTCTGCTCTTGGATGTAGCAGAGCTTAGTGTGCGAGATAATGCAATACCTCATGTTCCTGACAATTTGTTCTGCAGGATTGGCGGTGTCAATCCTCGTGTTAATGTTCAGCGCAGTAATAACTGGATGAGTTATTGAAGAGTAAAACTAGAATTTAGTACCATATTACGGGATTTTGTACTGCCATACTGTGCAGCTTCTCAGAAGTCAGTGGCTAGTCTTAAACTTCTAACTGCGATGAAGGGAAGCTCCTGCCAGTATATCCTCTACATGCAATTCTCTAATATCATTTGCTCTTTACAGTCAGAGAATCACTAATTAGGAGCTCTTTGACACTATTATGCAGTATTATATAGTAAGATGGTATTATATAACACTATTATGTGAACACTATATGGCACTTATGTAAGCAGTTTAAGCACTCACATTTATACAGTTAGGTCCATATATATTTGGACAGAGACGACATTTTTCTAATTTTGGTTAAAGACATTACCACAATGAATTTTAAGCAAAACAATTCAGATGCAGTTGAAGTTCAGACTTTCAGCTTTCATTTGAGGGTATTCACATTAAAATTGGATGAAGGGTTTAGGAGTTTCAGCTCCTTAACAAGTGCCACCCTGTTTTTAAAGGGACCAAAAGTAATTGGACAATTGACTCCAAGGCTATTTCATGGACAGGTGTGGGCAGTCTGTTGTGAAATTGGATTCTGGGCTCCCCCGGTGGCCACTTGTGGAATTGTACTTGTGTGCATCATCCCCTCTGTTCACCTGCTCCTATCAGGATGTGGGAGTCGCTATATAACCTTGCTCCTCTGTCAGTTTCATGCCGGTCAACAATGTAATCAGAAGCCTTCTGTGCATGTTCCTGCTACTAGACAACTCCTAGCTAAGTTGGACTTTTGTCCTTGTGTGTTTTTGCATTTTGTTCCTGTTCACAGCTGCTGTTTCGTTACGGTGTCTGGAAAGCTCTTGTGAGCGGAAATTGCCACTCTGGTGTTATGAGTTAATGCTAGAGTCTTAAAGTAATTTCTGGATGGTGTTTTGATAGGGTTTTCTGCTGACCATGAAAGTGCCCTTTCTGTCTTCCTGCTATCTAGTAAGCGGACCTCGATTTTGCTAAACCTATTTTCATACTACGTTTGTCATTTCATCTAAAATCACCGCCAATATATGTGGGGGCCTCTGTCTGCCTTTTGGGAAAATTTCTCTAGAGGTGAGCCAGGACTGTCTTTTCCTCTGCTAGGATTAGGTAGTTCTCCGGCTGGCGCTGGGCATCTAGGGATAAAAAACGTAGGCATGCTACCCGGCCACTTCTAGTTGTGCGGCAGGTTTAGTTCATGGTCAGTATTGTTTCCATCTTCCAAGAGCTAGTTCTCATATATGCTGGGCTATGTTCTCTCGCCATTGAGAATCATGACAGTTTGACCGGCCCAAAAAAGGGTTAAATTACTGGCTGAGAAAGGAGAGAAAAAAGAAGTCTGCTACAATTTTTTTTTTTTTTTTTCCTCTAGTTCTGAGTGTGCTCTTCATTGAATCACTTGCTAGTCTGCCTATACTGCAGCCTTCCTCTCTTTCTCTCCTTCTAATCCTTGAATGGCTCTGTGTTCACCTGTTTCAAATGGATCTTCAGAGTGTAGCTACAGGTTTGAATAATCTCGCCACAAAGGTACAAAATTTGCAAGATTTTGTTGTTCATGCACCTATGTCTGAGCCTAGAATTCCTTTGCCTGAATTCTTCTCGGGGAATAGATCTCACTTTCAAAATTTTAAAAATAATTGCAAATTGTTTTTGTCCCTGAAGTCTCGCTCTGCCGGAGACCCTGCACAGCAGGTCAGGATTGTAATTTCCTTGCTCCGGGGCGACCCTCAAGACTGGGCTTTTGCATTGGCACCAGGGGATCCTGCGTTGCTCAATGTGGATGCGTTTTTTCTGGCCTTGGGGTTGCTTTATGAGGAACCTCATTTAGAGCTTCAGGCGGAAAAGGCCTTGATGTCCTTGTCTCAGGGGCAAGATGAAGCTGAAATATACTGCCAAAAATTCCGCAAATGGTCTGTGCTTACTCAGTGGAATGAGTGCGCCCTGGCGGCGATTTTCAGAGAAGGTCTCTCTGATGCCATTAAGGATGTTATGGTGGGGTTCCCTGTGCCTGCGAGTCTGAATGAGTCCATGACGATGGCTATTCAGATCGATAGGCGTCTGCGGGAGCGCAAACCTGTGCACCATTTGGCGGTGTCTACTGAGAAAATGCCAGAAAATATGCAATGTGATAGAATTCTGTCCAGAAGCGAGCGGCAGAATTTTAGACGAAAAAATGGGTTGTGCTTCTATTGTGGTGATTCAACTCATGTTATATCAGCATGCTTTAAGCGTACTAAGAAGCCTGACAAGTCTGTTTCAATTAGCACTTTACAGTCTAAGTTTATTCTATCTGTGACCCTGATTTGTTCTTTGTCATCTATTACCGCGGACGCCTATGTCGACTCTGGCGCTGCTTTGAGTCTTATGGATTGGTCCTTTGCCAAACGCTGTGGGTATGATTTGGAGCCATTGGAGGCTCCGATACCTCTGAAAGGGATTGACTCCACCCCATTGGCTAGTAATAAACCACAATACTGGACACAAGTGACTATGCGTGTTAATCCGGATCACCAGGAGGTTATTCGCTTTCTGGTGCTGTATAATCTACATGATGTTTTGGTGCTGGGATTGCCATGGCTGCAATCTCATAACCCAGTCCTCGACTGGAGAGCTATGTCTGTGTTAAGCTGGGGATGTAAAGGAACTCATGGGGACGTACCTTTGGTTTCCATTTCATCATCTATTCCCTCTGAGATTCCTGAATTCTTGTCTGACTTTCGTGACGTTTTTGAAGAACCCAAGGTTGGTTCACTACCTCCGCACCGGGAGTGCGATTGTGCCATAGACTTGATCCCGGGTAGTAAATACCCTAAGGGTCGTTTATTTAATCTGTCTGTGCCTGAACACGCGGCTATGCGAGAATATATAAAGGAGTCCTTGGAAAAGGGACATATTCGTCCTTCGTCATCTCCCTTAGGAGCCGGTTTTTTCTTTGTGTCTAAGAAAGACGGCTCTTTGAGGCCGTGTATTGATTATCGACTTTTGAATAAAATCACGGTTAAATATCAATATCCGTTACCACTGCTTACTGATTTGTTTGCTCGTATAAAGGGGGCCAAGTGGTTCTCTAAGATTGATCTCCGTGGGGCGTATAATTTGGTGCGAATCAAGCAGGGGGATGAGTGGAAAACCGCATTTAATACGCCCGAGGGCCATTTTGAGTATTTGGTGATGCCTTTTGGTCTTTCAAATGCCCCTTCAGTCTTCCAGTCCTTTATGCATGACATTTTCCGCGATTATTTGGATAAATTTATGATTGTGTATCTGGATGATATTCTGATTTTTTCGGATGACTGGGACTCTCATGTCCAGCAGGTCAGGAGGGTTTTTCAGGTTTTGTGGTCTAATTCCTTGTGTGTGAAGGGTTCTAAGTGTGTTTTTGGGGTTCAAAAGATTTCCTTCTTGGGATACATTTTTTCCCCCTCTTCCATCGAGATGGATCCTGTCAAGGTTCAGGCTATTGGTGATTGGACGCAACCCTCTTCTCTTAAGAGTCTTCAGAAATTTTTGGGCTTTGCTAACTTTTATCGTCGATTTATTGCTGGTTTTTCTGATGTTGTAAAACCATTGACTGATTTGACTAAGAAGGGTGCTGATGTTGCTGATTGGTCCCCTGATGCTGTGGAGGCCTTTCGGGAGCTCAAGCGCCGCTTTTCTTCCGCCCCAGTGTTGCGTCAGCCTGATGTTGCTCTTCCTTTTCAGGTTGAGGTCGACGCTTCTGAAATCGGAGCTGGGGCGGTGTTGTCGCAGAGAAGTTCCGACTGCTCCGTGATGAGACCTTGTGCCTTTTTTTCCCGTAAATTTTCGCCCGCCGAGCGGAATTATGATATTGGGAATCGGGAGCTTTTGGCCATGAAGTGGGCTTTTGAGGAGTGGCGTCACTGGCTTGAGGGGGCCAGACATCAGGTGGTGGTATTGACTGACCACAAAAATTTAATTTACCTTGAGTCTGCCAGGCGCCTGAATCCTAGACAGGCGCGCTGGTCGTTGTTTTTCTCTCGGTTTAATTTTGTGGTGTCTTACCTACCGGGTTCTAAGAATGTTAAGGCGGATGCCCTTTCTAGGAGTTTTGAGCCTGACTCCCCTGGTAATTCTGAGCCCACAGGTATCCTTAAAGATGGAGTGATATTGTCTGCCGTTTCTCCAGACCTGCGGTGGGCCTTGCAGGAGTTTCAGGCGGATAGACCTGATCGTTGCCCACCTGGTAGACTGTTTGTTCCTGATGATTGGACCAGTAGAGTCATCTCTGAGGTTCATTCTTCTGCGTTGGCAGGTCATCCTGGAATCTTTGGTACCAGGGATTTGGTGGCAAGGTCCTTCTGGTGGCCTTCCCTGTCACGAGATGTGCGAGGCTTTGTGCAGTCTTGTGACGTTTGTGCTCGGGCCAAGCCTTGTTGTTCTCGGGCTAGTGGATTGTTGTTACCCTTGCCTATCCCGAAGAGGCCTTGGATGCACATCTCGATGGATTTTATTTCGGATCTGCCTGTTTCTCAGAAGATGTCTGTCATCTGGGTGGTGTGTGACCGTTTCTCTAAGATGGTCCATCTGGTTCCCTTGCCTAAGTTGCCTTCTTCTTCCGAGTTGGTTCCTCTGTTTTTTCAAAATGTTGTTCGTTTGCATGGTATTCCGGAGAATATCGTTTCTGACAGAGGGACCCAATTCGTGTCTAGATTTTGGCGGGCATTCTGTGCTAGGATGGGCATAGATTTGTCTTTTTCGTCTGCTTTCCATCCTCAGACTAATGGCCAGACCGAGCGGACTAATCAGACCTTGGAGACATATTTGAGGTGTTTTGTGTCTGCGGATCAGGATGATTGGGTTGCTTTTTTGCCTTTGGCGGAGTTCGCCCTCAATAATCGGGCCAGCTCTGCCACCTTGGTGTCCCCGTTTTTCTGTAATTCGGGGTTTCATCCTCGATTTTCCTCCGGTCAAGTGGAATCTTCGGATTGTCCTGGAGTGGATGCTGTGGTGGAGAGGTTGCATCAGATTTGGGGGCAGGTGGTGGACAATTTGAAGTTGTCCCAGGAGAAGACTCAGCTTTTTGCCAACCGCCGTCGTCGTGTTGGTCCTCGGCTTTGTGTTGGGGACTTGGTGTGGTTGTCTTCTCGTTTTGTCCCTATGAGGGTTTCTTCTCCTAAGTTTAAGCCTCGGTTCATCGGCCCGTACAAGATATTGGAGATTCTTAACCCTGTGTCCTTCCGTTTGGACCTCCCTGCATCCTTTTCGATTCATAATGTTTTTCATCGGTCATTGTTGCGCAGGTATGAGGTACCGGCTGTGCCTTCCGTTGAGCCTCCTGCTCCGGTGTTGGTTGAGGGTGAGTTGGAGTACGTTGTGGAAAAGATCTTAGACTCTCGTGTTTCCAGACGGAAACTCCAGTATCTGGTCAAATGGAAGGGATACGGTCAGGAGGATAATTCTTGGGTCACTGCCTCTGATGTTCATGCCTCCGATCTTGTCCGTGCCTTTCATAGGGCTCATCCTGATCGCCCTGGTGGTTCTGGTGAGGGTTCGGTGCCCCCTCCTTGAGGGGGGGGGTACTGTTGTGAAATTGGATTCTGGGCTCCCCCGGTGGCCACTTGTGGAATTGTACTTGTGTGCATCATCCCCTCTGTTCACCTGCTCCTATCAGGATGTGGGAGTCGCTATATAACCTTGCTCCTCTGTCAGTTTCATGCCGGTCAACAATGTAATCAGAAGCCTTCTGTGCATGTTCCTGCTACTAGACAACTCCTAGCTAAGTTGGACTTTTGTCCTTGTGTGTTTTTGCATTTTGTTCCTGTTCACAGCTGCTGTTTCGTTACTGTGTCTGGAAAGCTCTTGTGAGCGGAAATTGCCACTCTGGTGTTATGAGTTAATGCTAGAGTCTTAAAGTAATTTCTGGATGGTGTTTTGATAGGGTTTTCTGCTGACCATGAAAGTGCCCTTTCTGTCTTCCTGCTATCTAGTAAGCGGACCTCGATTTTGCTAAACCTATTTTCATACTACGTTTGTCATTTCATCTAAAATCACCGCCAATATATGTGGGGCCTCTCTCTGCCTTTTGGGAAAATTTCTCTAGAGGTGAGCCAGGACTGTCTTTTCCTCTGCTAGGATTAGGTAGTTCTCCGGCTGGCGCTGGGCATCTAGGGATAAAAAACGTAGGCATGCTACCCGGCCACTTCTAGTTGTGCGGCAGGTTTAGTTCATGGTCAGTATTGTTTCCATCTTCCAAGAGCTAGTTCTCATATATGCTGGGCTATGTTCTCTCGCCATTGAGAATCATGACAGCAGTCCCTTCGTTATGTCATTCTAAATTAAGCAGATAAAAGGCCTGGAGTTGATTTAAGGTGTGGTGCTTGCATTTGGAAGGTTTTGCTGTGAAGTAAACATGCGGTCAAAGGAGCTCTCCATGCAAGTGAAACAAGCCATCCTTAAGCTGCGAAAACAGAAAAAAAAAACATCCGAGAAATTGCTACAATATTAGGAGTGGCAAAATCTACAGTTTGGTACATCCTGAGAAAGAAAGAAAGCACTGGTGAACTCATCAATGCAAAAAGACCTGGGCGCCCACGGAAGACAACAGTGGTGGATGATCGCAGAATAATCTCCATGGTGAAGAGAAACCCCTTCACAACAGCCAACCAAGTGAACAACACTCTCCCGGAGGTCGGCGTATCAATATCCAAATCTACCATAAAGAGAAAACTGCATGAAAGTAAATACAGAGGGTTCACTGCACGGTGCAAGCCACTCATAAGCATCAAGAATAAAAAGGCTAAACTGGACTTTGCTAAAAAACATCTAAAAAAGCCAGCACAGTTCTGGAAGAACATTCTTTGGACAGATTAAACCAAGATCATCCTCTACCAGAATGATGGAAAGAGAAAAGTATGGCGAAGGTGTGGTACGGCTCATGATCCAAAGCATACCGCATCATCTGTAAAACACGGCGGAGGCAGTGTGATGGCTTGGGCATGCATGGCTGCCAGTGGCACTGGGTCACTAGTGTTTATTGATTATGTCACACAGGACTGAAGCAGCCGAATGAATTCTGAGGTATTCAGACCCACACTGCGTGCTCAGATCCAGCCAAATGCAGCCAAACTGATTGGTCGTCGTTTCATACTACAGATGGACAACGACTCAAAACATAAAGCCAAAGCAACCCAGGAGTTAATTAAATCAAAGAAGTGGAATATTCTTGAACGGCCAAGTCAGTCACCTGATCTCAACCCAATTGAGCATGCATTTCACTTGTTAAAGACTAAACTTCAGACAGAAAGGTCCACAAACAAACAGCAACTGAAAACCACCGCAGTGAAGGCCTGGCAGAGCATCAAAAAGGAGGAAACACAGCGTCTGGTGATGTCTATGAGTTCAAGACTTCAGGCAGTCATTGCCAACAAAGGGTTTTCAACCAAGTACTAGAAATGAACATTTTATTTAAAATTATTTAATCTGTCCAATTACTTTTGGTCCCTTTAAAAACAGGGAGGCACATGTTAAGGAGTTGAAACTCCTAAACCCTTCATCCAATTTTAATGTGGATACCCCCAAATGAAAGCTGAAAGTCTGAACTTCACCTGCATCTGAATTGTTTTGTTTAAAATTCATTGTGGTAATGTCTATAACCAAAATTAGAAAAATGTTGTCTCTGTCCAAATATATATGGACCTAACTGTATGCTATTAAATGTTATTATTTTTAGCTGCATCTCACTATTATGCATTTATTGTATGGAACTGTGGATACACTGAACAGTACAGCTTTGGCACCATCTTAAAGGGGTATTCTCAAATTATTAAATTGCTTTAATTAGTTAGACAGCATGAAAATAAGCACATTTGCAATTGATATGCTATTTCTACCTGCTGTTATTCTCCTACAATTATAACTTGTTGTTTTATTTCTATCATAATGTACAGCTCCTTTTCATAGAGCCTAGTCCCTGAGGAGTTAACTCATAACATCCCAGCCACTTCTCTCCAGTCCATTCATTTCTACAAAGTAGTTATCTGTGTACTGCCATCATCCTTTCTTTCTGCTCCTGATGAGCTGCTGTTATAAATCTTGCAAAATCACCAGCCACTCAGCTTTCAGACCGTGTCTCCTAATAATGACTCTCACTGTCCGGAACTGTGTGCTTGTTCAAATGCCCGGTTATCCCTATCTAAAGATCCAATGCTAATAGCTTAGACTTAAAATAAACCGCTGATAGCTGAATGTGTTACAGCATAACTTGGGCTGAGATTTATAGTTCTACTACTGCTGCTCCCTAGAACTGTCACTCAAGGAAAACAGGACGTAAGGAGTCTTGAAACTTGATCATACCCCTTTAAGTGTTTTTTTTCCCTCAGTATTAGGCAATGTATATGACTATTATGTAGTCACTTGCATGAAACTATTATCCTCACAATGTTTATTGCTCTTTATAGCATCATATGGCAGCATTATATTAGGCGCTATATGGCAGTATTTTGTAGTCACTGTTAGACACTATAATGCAGTTAATATATATGTATTGGTATTGTTTAATCATGACATAGCACGATCGGTGCTATTTGCATCATATGTCACCACTATGTAACTATTACATGTAGATATTGTACCGCTTTTGTCACTGTTTCGGTATTACTAAGCGCAGTATGTCAGTATTTGTCAACAATGGACATCTTTATTAAACAGCATCATTTTATTAGCTACTGTATGACACTTTATTTGGTACCACAATGTGGCAATGCAAGGCGGCGTTATTTTGTGAGCATATAGTGCTGTTATGTAGCGCTATTATATACACTGTTGGTTGGTAGTGTTTTGCATTGTATGTCACAATTATGTATCCATTGTTTGGAGCTATGTGGATACAGCACAGTATGGCACTATTCTGTATGCACTATGAGTCACTATATACAGGTCCTTCTCAAAAAATTAGCATATAGTGTTAAATTTCATTATTTACCATAATGTAATGATTACAATTAAACTTTCATATACTGTAGATTCATTATCCACCAACTGAAATTTGTCAGGTCTTTTATTGTTTTAATACTGATGATTTTGGCCTACAACTCCTGATATGCTAATTTATTGAGACAGGTTTTTTGGGTTATCAGGAGTTGTATGCCAAAATCATCAGTATTAAAACAATAAAAGACCTGACAAATTTCAGTTGGTGGATAATGAATCTATAGTATATGAAAGTTAATTGTAATCATTACATTATGGTAAATAATGAAATTTAACACTATATGCTAATTTTTTGAGAAGGACCTGTAGGTGCTGCTATTTTGTCAGTCCTAGGCGTAGCTGCCTGGCTGCAGCAGAAAGTGTTTATTGGCTTGGCAATAAATAGCGGCCATATGTTCTGCCAACCTGTGATTATAACTGAAGTGAATATCTTTTACAGAGATGTCTGACAAACAAGACGAGGAGCAAAAATGGCGAATAATCAGCTGGAAACCGGCAAAAGCATCAACACTATTTACTCCTCGTTCAGATCCTGCAACACTTTATCTCTTTGTTCTGAATTTCTGGAAAACCTGACATGACAATTGGCAACCGGGGAGAAATCATTGCGGCGTCGGCCGCAGACGAAGAAACTCGTGTAATTACAGAAATGGTTCTAGCTGCGAGGATGGAGGTTACGGGAGGATCGCCGGTAGCTAAGGACGGAGCGCCGGAGGACGAGCAGTCATCCGATAGTTTCCATGGTTTCATTATTATTGATGCTTATTAAATGTAACTAAATTATAGTAAAAAAGCAGAATGTTCTCAAAAAAAGTATGGGATCTGGATTCTGTACAAAGCAAGTGATTCTGAGGACATCAGTTTACCAAAACCTGGTGCTAACGTGGGAAAAGTAACCGAAAATTCAACCAGAACCAGATCAGAAGACAAAACGAATCAGTCTTCTGAAGATCGCAATACACATTACATACTTTATTACAGAGATTTCTAAGACCTGGTCATACTGGGGTGTTTAATTTTAAAATCCATGTCAGAATGGCTGAATAATCTATTTTGGAAATTTAAATTCAACCTCTACCTACCTAGCCTGATTGACAACTTCCCAGTGTACCTCCTCCCTGCTGCTGCTAAATCTCCTCCCACATAGCCTGATTGACAGCTCACAAGTATCCGTCCTCCATGCTTCTAAAAAAGCTCCATCCACATAGCCTGATTGTCACCTCCTGAATGTCCCTCCTCCCCACTGCCCCTAACTCCCCGCTCGCCTAGCCTGAGTGAAAGCTGAGTGTCCCTCCTCCCCGCTGCTCCTAACTCTACTCACCTAGCCTGATTGTCACCTCCTCAGTGTCCCTCCTCCCCGCTGCTCCTAACTCTCTACTCACCTAGCCTGATTGTCACCTCCTCAGTGTCCCTCCTCACTGCTGCTCCTAACTCTCTACTCACCTAGCCTGATTGTCACCTCCTGAATGTCCCTCCTCCCCACTGCCCTGAACTCTCTACTCACCTAGCCTGATTGTCACCTCCTGAATGTCCCTCCTCCCCACTGCTACTAACTCCCCACTCGCCTAGCCTGAATTAAAGCTGAGTGTCCCTCCTCCCCACTGCCCCTAACTCCCTGCTCACCTAGCCTGATTGAAATCTGTGTCCCTCCTCCTCGCTGCTGCTTTCTCCCCATTTAGCCTGACAGCTCAGTATAACTCCTTACTTCTGCTATCTCCCAGCTCCCTAGCCTGATTGTCACCTCCTCAGTGTCCCTCCTCCCCACTGCTCCTAACTCTCCACTCACTTAGCCTGATAGTCACCTCCTCAGTGTCCCTCCTCCCCACTGCTCCTAACTCTCCACTCACTTAGCCTGATAGTCACCTCCTCAGTGTCCCTCTTCCCCACTGTTCCTAAATCTCCACTCATTTAGACTGATTGACACCTCCTAAGTGTCCCTCCTCCCCACTGCTCCTAACTCTCCGCTTGCCTAGCCTGATTATCACCTCCTCAGTGTCCCTCCTCTGCACTGCTCCTAACTCTCTACTCGCGTAGCCTGATTGACAGCTCAGCATCCCTCTTCTCCACTGCTCCTAACTCCCCTCTCACCAAGCCTGACTGACATATCCTCAGTGTCCTCCTCCCCACTGCCGCTGACTTTCTCCCCATTTAGCCTAATTGACAGCTCAGCATCCCTCCTTAATTCTACTAACTCTCCATTCTCCTAGGCTGATTGTCAGCTCAGCTCCTCAGTGCCCCTCTTCTTTGCTACTGAATCTCTAAACTTGCCCAATTGGTAGCTCTTCAGTGTCTCCCACCCTTCACAAGACAAGTGCATGATAGTACCCCCCTTTTAGGATCCCTCACAAAAGAGTCAGTAACAGATTTCATGCCTAGCATTTTATTTGCTCTGTTAAACAAGTTTGGTGGATCTAAGGTCCTTTTTTTTGCCTCAGGTCTGTGATGCTTACAACAAACGATTCGTTAAATAGCAGGTCTGAAGGGCAGGAGATACAAGATGTAGAGAACACAGAAGTCTGCAAAGATGATGGCAGCTGAAGGAACTGGACAGTGGCAAACTCTGAAGACAAACGATGACAGAACACAACGCTGACTAAATAGTCAGATACATTATATAGGTGTGTCAAAGCCGACCTTAAGACAACAATCGATATCAGAGAGCGAATCAGGGAAGCTTTGACAGGTCACCAATCTGAGGGCAGCGCGACACAGACACAGAGACACGGAGAACAGAACTAGAGAGTTTTATAGAATTGAATTCATTATTTTCATACAAAAAGCTATGTAACTGCTGCCAAACCGAAAGGCAGCGAGTCTTACAGATAAGTCTCCCCATCAGAAGGAGCTCACCGATGGATACACAGTTGACTCATTCTGCATCCAGCAATCTACAGGAAAGAAAAGAGCCTGTAAAAGCCAAACAGTGCCGAATATTTAATCTAACCCATTTGCATTAAAATATGTTTAACCCAAAATATAGGCATTTAAGTAAAAAAATAAAATAAAAGTCCCCAAATGTTTCCAAGTATTAAATATCTTGAAAGCAAAAAAAAAAAAGTTTGTTAGAAAAGATAATTTCATTCTGAAGGGTGATCTCTAAATCGGCAACATTGAACACTAGATAGATTTCCCTTGTGCTCTGTCGCTTATTTTAAGTAGAGCAGAAAATTGAGAAATTTGACAAACTCAAGAAAGTCTCAAGACACAAGAAACAAGATAAGTAGCTGGAGGCTCTGTCACCGCCCGGCGTCATTCACACTCAGCGATTAGTCAGCTGCAAAAGTGACAAAAATATTTACTAACTATATATATACAGTGGGGCAAAAAAGTATTTAGTCAGTCAGCAATAGTGCAAGTTCCACCACTTAAAAAGATGAGAGGCGTCTGTAATTTACATCATAGGTAGACCTCAACTATGGGAGACAAACTGAGAAAAAAAAATCCAGAAAATCACATTGTCTGTTTTTTTATCATTTTATTTGCATATTATGGTGGAAAATAAGTATTTGGTCAGAAACAAAATTTCATCTCAATACTTTGTAATATATCCTTTTTGGCAATGACAGAGGTCAAATGTTTTCTGTAAGTCTTCACAAGGTTGCCACACACTGTTGTTGGTATGTTGGCCCATTCCTCCATGCAGATCTCCTCTAGAGCAGTGATGTTTTTGGCTTTTCGCTTGGCAACACGGACTTTCAACTCCCTCCAAAGGTTTTCTATAGGGTTGAGATCTGGAGACTGGCTAGGCCACTCCAGGACCTTGAAATGCTTCTTACGAAGCCACTCCTTCGTTGCCCTGGCGGTGTGCTTTGGATCATTGTCATGTTGAAAGACCCAGCCACGTTTCATCTTCAATGCCCTTGCTGATGGAAGGAGGTTTGCACTCAAAATCTCACGATACATGGCCCCATTCATTCTTTCATGTACCCGGATCAGTCGTCCTGGCCCCTTTGCAGAGAAACAGCCCCAAAGCATGATGTTTCCACCACCATGCTTTACAGTAGGTATGGTGTTTGATGGATGCAACTCAGTATTCTTTTTCCTCCAAACACGACAAGTTGTGTTTCTACCAAACAGTTCCAGTTTGGTTTCATCAGACCATAGGACATTCTCCCAAAACTCCTCTGGATCATCCAAATGCTCTCTAGCAAACTTCAGACGGGCCCGGACATGTACTGGCTTAAGCAGTGGGACACGTCTGGCACTGCAGGATCTGAGTCCATGGTGGCGTAGTGTGTTACTTATGGTAGGCCTTGTTACATTGGTCCCAGCTCTCTGCAGTTCATTCACTAGGTCCCCCCGCGTGGTTCTGGGATTTTTGCTCACCGTTCTTGTGATCATTCTGACCCCACGGGGTGGGATTTTGCGTGGAGCCCCAGATCGAGGGAGATTATCAGTGGTCTTGAATGTCTTCCATTCTCTAATTATTGCTCCCACTGTTGATTTCTTCACTCCAAGCTGGTTGGCTATTGCTGATTCAGTCTTCCCAGCCTGGTGCAGGGCTACAATTTTGTTTCTGGTGTCCTTTGACAGCTCTTTGGTCTTCACCATAGTGGAGTTTGGAGTCAGACTGTTTGAGGGTGTGCACAGGTGTCTTTTTATACTGATAACAAGTTTAAACAGGTGCCATTACTACAGGTAATGAGTGGAGGAAAGAGGAGACTCTTAAAGAAGAAGTTACAGGTCTGTGAGAGCCAGAAATCTTGATTGTTTGTTTCTGACCAAATACTTATTTTCCACCATAATATGCAAATAAAATGTTAAAAAAACAGACAATGTGATTTTTTGGATTTTTTTTTCTCAGTTTGTCTCCCATAGTTGAGGTCTACCTATGATGTAAATTACAGACGCCTCTCATCTTTTTAAGTGGTGGAACTTGCACTATTGCTGACTGACTAAATACTTTTTTGCCCCACTGTATATATATATATATATATATATATATATATATATATATATATATATATATACACACACACTGTATATATATATATATATAATTTGTTTGCTTTCTAAATGCCAAATTGAGCAACTTTATAAATAGTCTTCAATAAACAGTTTTCTAAATTTTGTAAAGTGTAAATCGATCAGAGCTTCTCCTTCTAGTTATGACGGCTCTCGCTGCTTTCCCATTTTCCTTGTAAGTGTAAGGCTACGGTCACACTAGCAGTATTTTACATCAGTCTTTATAAGCAAAAACCAGGAGTGGGTGAAAAATATTATACTTTTCCTCTGATTGTTCCTTTCCTGGTTTTGGCTTATAAATACTGATATAAAATACTGACTACATCCTGAATGTGTGACCATAAACTTAGAGACAGCAACATGAAGAGGGTTGAACACATATCTCCTCATTATGGAGAAGGGTTAAAGTAGCCACAGTGCAGGATAGAAGCTGTGCTGTTATATGAGAATAGCTCCCCAAATATACACAGGTCTATCATCCAGCCTGTATTACTGAGAAAGATACATAGAGCTCACAACCAGCCCATATGCCCATATTACTGAGAGATGCACAGACCTTACCATCCAGCCTATATTACTGGGAAACACACATTGCTCACATCCAGCCTATATTACTGGGAGAGACACATTGCTCACATCCAGCCTATATTACTGGGAGACACACAGAGCTCACATCTAGCCTATATTACTGGGAGACACACAGAACTCACATCCAGCCTATATTACTAGTAGAGACACACAGACCTCACATCTAGCCTATATTACTGGGAGAGACACACAGAGCTCACATCCAGCCTATATTACTGGAGAGACACACAGACCTCACATCCAGCCTATATTACTGGGAGACGTGTTGTGAATTCTGCTTTTGGGCTCCCTCCGGTAGTTGTAGGTGGTAATGCAGTTGCCCCTGAGTTGCAGTCCTGGTCAGGTGTATCTGCTGATTGCAGTTCTGACTGGGGTATTTAGGTGTGCAGGATTCATTAGTCCTTGCTAGTTGTCAATTGTTGTTGGGAGGTGTAGGACCTCTGCCTGGTTCCTCCTGCCTTTCTGCCAAATCAGCAAAGATTTTGAGAAACACGTGATGGTGTCTCCACGGTGTTGGATGTTTTGGTCTCCCCGAGGCCAATCATCTGTTCCTTCACAGCCTTTTACTAGGCACTGCTCCTAATAGCCAGATTCCTACTCCACACTGATGAGGGGCAAACACCCCGAAACAGCTGTCTGTGGATGGATACCATGCTTGGCATAGGTGGTTTTCCTGTATTGGATGTTTTCCTTTATTGGATGCTGCCCTTCCCCGTGGTTGTTCCTTCCCGGGGAAAGGTCTGGCTATTCACTGCTTGCGTTGAGAAACACGTGATGGTGTCTCCGCAGCTATCCTACATATATTACTGGGAGACACACAGATCTCACACCCAGCCAATATTACTGGGAGACACACAGAGCTCACATCCAGCCAATATTACTGGGAGACACACAGACCTCACATGCAGCCTAGATTAGTGGGTGAGACACAGAGCTCACATCCAGTTTATATTACTGGGAGACACACACAGAGCTCACATCCAGTTTATATTACTGGGAGACACACACAGAGCTCACATCCAGTCTATATTACTGGGAGAGACACACAGACCTCACATGCAGCCTATATTACTGGGAGACACACAGACCTCACATCCAGCCTATATTGCTAGTAGAGACACACAGACCTCACATGCAGCCTATATTACTGGGAGAGACACACAGAGCTCACATCCAGCCTATATTACTGGGAGACACACAGAGCTCACATGCAGCCCATATTACTGGGAGACACACAGAGCTCACATCCAGCCTATATTACTAGTAGAGACACACAGACCTCACATGCAGCCTATATTACTGGGAGAGACACACAGAGCTCACATCCAGCCTATATTACAGGGAGACACACAGAGCTCATATCGAGCCTATATTACTAGTAGAGACAAACATAGATCACATCCAGCCTATATTACTGGGAGAGACACACAGATCTCACATCCAGCCTATATTACTGGTAGACACACAGACCTCACATCCAGCCTATATTACTGGGAGACGCACACATACCTCACATCCAGCCTATATTACTGGTAGACACACAGAGCTCACATCCAGCCTATATTACTAGTAGAGACACACAGACCTCACATCCAGCCAATATTACTGGAGAGACACACAGAGCTCACATCCAGCCTATATTACTGGTAGACACACAGACCTCACATCCAGCCTATATTACTGGGAGACGTGTTGTGAATTCTGCTTTTGGGCTCCCTCCGGTGGTTGTAGGTGGTAATGCAGTTGCCCCTGAGTTGCAGTCCTGGTCAGGTGTATCTGCTGATTGCAGTTCTGACTGGGGTATTTAGGTGTGCAGGATTTATTAGTCCTTGCTAGTTGTCAATTGTTGTTGGGAGGTGTAGGACCTCTGCCTGGTTCCTCCTGCCTTTCTGCCAAATCAGCAAAGATAGGAGCAGTGCCTAGTAAAAGGCTGTGAAGGAACAGATGATTGGCCTCGGGGGCTGTTCCTTCACAGCCTTTTACTAGGCACTGCTGCTAATAGCCAGATTCCTACTCTACACTGATGAGGGGCAAACACCCCGAAACAGCTGTCTGTGGATGGATACCATGCTTGGCATAGGTGGTTTTCCTGTATTGGATGTTTTCCTTTATTGGATGCTGCCCTTCCCGTGGTTGTTCCTTCCCGGGGAAAGGTCTGGCTATTCACTGCTTGCATTGAGAAACACGTGATGGTGTCTCCGCAGCTATCCTACATGCATTTGCATATTTCCCATAAGGGATGGGGGCAGTGTTCTGGATCACTGCGTTGAGAAACACGTGATGGTGTCTCCGCGGTGTTGGATGTTTTGGTCTCCCCGAGGCCAATCATCTGTTCCTTCACAGCCTTTTACTAGGCACTGCTCCTAATAGCCAGATTCCTACTCCACACTGATGAGGGGCAAACACCCCGAAACAGCTGTCTGTGGATGGATACCATGCTTGGCATAGGTGGTTTTCCTGTATTGGATGTTTTCCTTTATTGGATGCTGCCCTTCCCGTGGTTGTTCCTTCCCGGAGAAAGGTCTGGCTATTCACTGCTTGCGTTGAGAAACATGTGATGGTGTCTCCGCAGCTATCCTACATGCATTTGCATATTTCCCATAAGGGATGGGGGCAGTGTTCTGGATCACTGCGTTGAGAAACACGTGATGGTGTCTCCGCGGTGTTGGATGTTTTGGTCTCCCCGAGGCCAATCATCTGTTCCTTCACAGCCTTTTACTAGGCACTGCTCCTAATAGCCAGATTCCTACTCCACACTGATGAGGGGCAAACACCCCGAAACAGCTGTCTGTGGATGGATACCATGCTTGGCATAGGTGGTTTTCCTGTATTGGATGTTTTCCTTTATTGGATGCTGCCATTCCCGTGGTTGTTCCTTCCCGGGGAAAGGTCTGGCTATTCACTGCTTGCGTTGATAAACACATGATGGTGTCTCCGCAGCTATCCTACATATATTACTGGGAGAGACACACATACCTCACATGCAGCCTATATTACTGGGAGAGACACAGAGCTCACATCCAGCCTATATTACTAGTAGAGACACACAGACCTCACATGCAGCCTATATTACTGGGAGAGACACACAGAGCTCACATCCAGCCTATATTATTAGTAGAAACACACAGAGCTCACATCTAGCCTATATTACTGGGAGAGAAACACAGAGCTCACATCCAGCCTATATTACTAGTAGAGACACACAGACCTCACATGCAGCCTATATTACTGGGAGAGACACACAGAGCTCACATCCAGCCTATATTATTAGTAGAGACACACAGAGCTCACATCCAGCCTATATTACTGGGAGACACACAGAGCTCACACTCAGCCTACATTACTGGGAGACACACAGAGCTCACATCCAGCCTATATTAATGGGAGAGATACACAGAGCTCACATCCAGCCTATATTACTGGTAGACACACAGACCTCACATCCAGCCAATATTACTGCGAGAGACATACAGAGCTCACATCGAGCCTATATTACTGGGAGACATACAGAGCTCACATTCAGCCTATATTACTGGAGAGACACACAGATCTCACATCGAGCCTATATTACTGGGAGACACACAGATCTCACATCCAGCCTATATTACTGGGAGACACACAGAGCTCACATCCAGCCTATATTACTAGGGGAGAGACACAGAGCTCACAGACGGCCTATATTACTGGAAGACACACAGAGCTCACATCCAGTCTATATTACTGGGAGAGACACACAGAGCTCACATCCATCCTATATTACTGGGAGAGACACAGACCTCACATCCAGCCTATATTACTGGGAGAGACACACAGAGCTCACATCCAGCCTATATTACTGGGAGACACACATTGCTCACATCCAGCCTATATTACTGGGAGAGACACACAGAGCTCACATCCAGCCTATATTACTTGGAGAGACACACAGCTCACATCCTGCCTATATTACTGGAGAGACACAGAGAGCTCACATCCAGCCTATATTACTGGGAGAAACACACAGAGCTCATATCCAGCCTATATTACTGGTAGACACACAGAGCTCACATCCAGCCTATATTACTAGAGAGACACACAGAGCTCACATCCAGCCTATATTACTGGGAGACACACAGAGCTCACATCTAGCCTATATTACTGTGAGAGACACACAGACCTCACATCCAGCCTATATTACTGGGAGAGATACACAGAGCTCACATCCAGCCTATATTACTGGGGGACACAGAGCTCACATCCAGCCTATATTACTGGTAGACACACAGAGCTCACATCCAGCCTATATTACTGGTAGACACACATAGCTCACATCCAGCCTATATTACTGGGAGACACACAGAGCTCACATCCAGCCTATATTACTAGTAGAGACACAAAGACCTCACATGCAGCCTATATTACTGGGAGAGACACACATAGCTCACATTCAGCCTATATTTCTGAGAGAAACACAGAGCTCACATCCAGCATATATTACTGGGAGAGACACACAGAGCTCACATCCAGCCTATATTACTGAGAGACACACAGAGCTCACATACAGCCTATATTACTGAGAGACACACAGAGCTCACATCCAGCCTATATTACTGAGAGACACACAGAGCTCACATCCAGCCTATATTACTAGTAGAGACACACAGAGCTCACAATCAGCCTATATTACAGGGAGACACACAGCGCTCACATCCAGCCTGTATTACTGGGAGACACACAGAGCTCACATCCAGCCTATATTACTGGGAGAGACACACAGAGCTCGCATCCAGCCTGTATTACTGGGAGAGACACACAGAGCTCACATCCAGCCTATATTAGTGGGAGAGACACAGAGCTCACATCCAGCCTATATTACTGGGAGAGACACACAGAGCTCACATTCAGCCTATATTACTGGGAGACACACAGATCTCACATCCAGCCTATATTACTGTGAGCAGGGCCGGACTGGGACTAAAATTCAGTCCTGGCATTTGAAGTTACACAGGCCCACTTGTCACATGGTGACTTTATAATATCTTTGTACACTTGTAGGCAGGGCCGGTTTTAGGCAAAGTGGGGCCCTACGCCTAGGCAAAATTTAAAATGGGGCCCAAAATGCTAACATATTGCACATCACACAAAAGCATTTCGGTTGCATTTACAAGCGCTGAGTTCAGGCCGCTAAATGAGTTTGATCGACAATACTGAAGTTGTTCAACACTTGTTTCCCGGCCTCTTTCCACCGTCTTGGAAAGAATGATGGGACAGAACGATCACTAACCGATCCCCATACAGTATCATGTTATCAGCAGCACATCTACAGTTTACAGCGGCGATGTGCTGCTGAGAACAATGATTTTTGTTCCGGCAAAAACAATCTGAATATGCAGCATTTTACTTGTTTAGTAAAATACACCCCATAGTCCTCCATATATTATAATGTGCTCCACAGTCCTCCATATAGTATAATACACTCCCTATAGTCCTCCATATATTAAAATACACTGCTCAGTCCTCCATATAGCATAATACACTCCTCATAGTGCTCCATATAGTATAATGCACCGCCATAGTCATCCATGTAGTACAATTCACTTTCCATAGTATAATGCACCCCATAGTCCTTCATATAGTTTAACGTATTCCCCATAGTCCTCGATACAGTATAATGCAGCCCACATATAGTATAATGTAGCCACCACCCTACAGAATATAATGCGGCAACCCCACAGTATAATGCAGCCACCCCACAGTATAATGCAGCCACCCCACCCACAGAGTATAATGCAGCCACCCCACAGAGTATAATGTAACCCCATAGAATATAATACAGCCCACCTCCCCATAATATATAATGTAGCCCCCCATAGAATGTAATGCAGCCCCCCATAGTATATAACACAACCTCCCCCATAGTATATAACCCAACCTCCCCCATAGAATATAATATACCCCCACAATAGTATATACCACAGCCACATAGTACATAACATGGCCTCCCCATAGAAGATAATATACTCCCCATAGTATATAGCAAAGCCCGCATAGTATATAGCACAGCCCGCATAGTAGATAACACAGCCCACACTGCAGTATACAGCACAGCCCACACAGTAGTATATACAGCACAGCCCACACAGTAGTATATACAGCACAGCCCACACAGTAGTATATACAGCACAGCCCACCCAGAAGTATATACAGCACAGCCCACACAGTGGTATATCCAGCACAGCCCGCACAGCGGTATATCCAGCACAGCCCGCACAGTGGTATATCCAGCACAGCCCGCACAGTGGTATATCCAGCACAACCCGCACAGTGGTATATACAGCACAGCCCACACAGTGGTATATCCAGCACAGCCCACACAGTGGTATATCCAGCACAGCCCGCACAATGGTATATACAGCACAGCCCGCACAATGGTATATACAGCACAGCCCACGGAGTACTATATCCAGCACAGCCCGCATCTCCCCCCCCCCCCCGAGAATGTCCCCACAGTCCAGTAAAAAAAAACAAAAACACTCTCCTCACCTTTCCTCTTGCCCGTGTTGCTTCCTGCTCCTGTCTCAGCGGCTGCAGTCTGCCCGGGACACAGCAGGTGCGCGATGATATCACGTCATCACGCACCAGCAGTGTCAGAGGCAGAGCGGGGAATGATGGGAGAGGGAGCGTCTGTAGATGCTCTCTCCTCCATCATTGCATTCAACTGTACCGGCGTCATAGACGCCGGTATAGTTGAATGCGATGGCAGGGGGGTGAGTCGGCGGCGGCACTGGCGGGGGGAGGCGGATCGAGCGGCCCACGACTGGCACCGGCCCTTCTGGAATTTGCCAGAAGTGCCCGATGGCCAGTCTGGCCCTGCGCACAGTGGTATATCCAGCACAGCCCGCACAGTGGTATATCCAGCACAGCTCACACAGTGGTATATACAGCACAGCCCACACAGTGGTATATCCAGCACAGCCCACACAGTGGTATATACAGCACAGCCCACAGAGTACTATATCCAGCACAGCCCGCATCTCTCCTCCTCCTCCCCCCCCCCCCCGGAGAATGTCCCCACAGTCCAGTAAAAAAAAACAACAAAACACTCTCCTCACCTTTCCTCTTGCCCGCGTTGCTTCCTGCTCCTGTCTCAGCGGCTGCAGTCTGCCCGGGACACAGCAGGTGCGCGATGATATGATGTCATCGCGCACCCGCAGTGTCAGAGGCAGAGCGGGGAATGATGGGAGAGGGAGCGTCTGTAGACGCTCTCTCCTCCATCATTGCATTCAACTGTACCGGCGGTTGAATGCGACGGCAGGGGGGTGAGTCGGCAGCGGCACTGGCGGGGGGAGGCGGATCGAGGGGCCCATGACTGGCACCGGCCCTTCTGGCATTTGCCAGAAGTGCCCGATGGCCAGTCCGGCCCTGACTGTGAGACACACAGATCTCACATCCAGCCTATATTACTGGGAGAGACACACAGAGCTCACATCCAGCCTATATTAGTCTATGACTGAAGGATAAATAATGACTGAAGAAATGAAGTAATAAGGAATGCAGACAGATGTTTAGTGCCATTTTTTTAGCTAAAGATAACCACTAACATATGTAAAAAAAAATTATAAAAAGACGTCTGCAGCTTTTAACTCTTTATCTCTTTCGTCTAAACTTCTTGTCAGTCTGAGATGACAATTGGCGACTGGAGAGAAATCATTGCTGCGTCAGCCGGAGACGCTGAAGAATAAACCTGTATAACTGCAGAAGTCATTTACAGGGAGAACACTGGTACTTGAGGACAGCGCGCTCGGGGCGCCGTTCAGCAGTTTCCATGGTTTCGATATTATTGCTTCCTATTAAATTTAATACAAAAAATACTAGAATATGGGACAATCGGGGGAAGAGATGGGAATAGGATGGTAATAAGAGCAGATCGACATCGTGTCCTGCTCTGCTGGGTGACATGGGAAAATAAGCCAGAAATTCAGCCAAAATCTGCTCAAAACATCCAGGCCCACGATTCATCCATTCTTGTATTTTGCACGCCGGTCATAATTAAGGCAGAGCTGGACTAATACAAAAATAAATTGCTACATTTTTGCAGAACTTCGAATGTAGCAAAATTTTTGCAACATTTCAAGGTGTTTAACAAGTTAATATTGGGAGAATAATTTATATGTATACAAACTCACAAGAAAGGTGTCAACTATTCCATGTAGGCAGGACAAACAGGACTCACAGGCATGGTCTTTGATGTAAAAGGCAAAGCAGGACTCGCAGGCTTTCTCTATGAGTGGGAGGAGGAAGCAGGACTCACAGGCTTTTTCTATGAGTGGGAGGAGGAAGTAGGACTCACAGGCTCTCTATGAATGGGAGGAAGAAGCATGACTCACAGGCTGAACTTCCAGGCTTTATCTATGAGTGGGAGGAGGAATTAGGACTCACAGGCTTTCTTTATGAGTGGCTGAAGGAAGCAGGACTTAGGCTACGTTCACATTTGCGGTCGGCAGCGTCGCCGCATGCGTCATGCGCCCCTATATTTAACATGGGGGCGCATGGACATGCGTCGCACTTGCGTTTTGCGCTGCATGCGTCCCTGCGGCGCCTGCGTCCGGGCGCAGAGGACGCAGCAAGTTGCATTTTTGCTGCGTCCAAAATCAATGAAAAAAAGGACGCATGCGGCGCAAAACGCAGCGTTGTGCATGCGTTTTGCTGCGTTTTTGTTTGCGTTGTGCGTTGCGGCGCCGACGCTGCGGCGCACAACGCAAATGTGAACGTAGCCTTATAGGCTCTCTATGAGTGGGAGGAGGAAGCAGGACTCACAGGCTTTCTCTATGAGTGGGAGGAGGAAGCAGGACTCACAGGTTTTATCTATGAGTGAGAGGAGGAAGCAGGACTCACAGGCTTTTTATATAACTAAGCAAAGCTAACAGGACTCACAAGGCTTTCTCTATTAACCCTTGTATCATTTCAACAGTTTTAAAATGAAATTACTGAACCACATTATTGAAAACAATGTATCCAGGAGCTCCGCGTCTCCCCAGTATGCTGCGCTGCCCTCACAAGTAGGGGCCAACAGATCTCCTTTGTACGTTCAGCGCCTTTCTTCTTTCATCCCAGCTTTGTTACAGATAGTTATGAGGACTAAGCATATTACACACCATAAATCATCACCATATCCAGGAGTCGTTCTCTTCTGTCACATTGTTGAAAGTTGTATTAAGCCATTTATTACATTCATTTTCTTCTTCTGTTTTCCAAAACTAACAGCAGGATTTAATCTCCCATTCATTAATTCTTACCGAAAAGCAGAAAAAAAATGGTTTTGCTAGAAGACGCATATTGGTCTCTAAGTCTGAGCTCTGATCATACAGAAACTCCACATCATCATCTGCCCTGCAGATCCCCGCTCCTCGCTCTGTCCCTTTATTTTATACTGAGCCGAGAATTGAGAAATTAAGCAAACCTCGGAAGAAAGCCCGAAGTCACAAGAAACTAGATAAATAGCCGGAGGCTCCGTCTCCGCTCGGCACTCGCCGCCACTTAGACTCAGCGGGAGAAGAATAGACGTGAGGCTTTTACTGGAGACATGATGTGCAATCTTTCACCAAAACAAAAGATGAAGAGAGGCGAGATCTTCTGTGTATGCTTTTCTCTGCTTTACGCTTCGGGCTATGTCTTGGAAGTGTGGACAATGACGTAGACCGGTTTACAATATTTAAGGTTTTGTTGGTTTAACAATAAAAAGAGAAAAAAGGCATTGAAGGTGAGTCCAAAAACTCGGAGCCATTCAATACAGAAAAATACCATAATCAGGCCAAGGAGGTGGCCAATAAATGGAGATTGCAAAATGGAGATGGGACAATAAGATCAATTGGAGCAATACTAGTGGCCACCATACCCATCGCTCCTGCTCTCCAACCCATTGATGAGCAAAAAATAAAGTTTGAAACTTTTGACTTTCAGGCTCCATATCTCACCATCCACTAGTGCATTTATCGTGAGACTACCACATCTCACCATCCACTACTGCATTTATCATGAGACTACCATATCTCACCATCCACTACTGCATTTATCGTGAGACTACCACATCTCACCATCCACTACTGCATTTATCGTGAGACTGCCATCATTTTATAGACGATCATCTTGGCTATCTCATACACAAATTTGACTATTTAGCATATGATTGGTTATGCAGATTCTTGTCATGTCACTGCATTGTTACCATTTTGCTCGTAAAAATCTAAATTTACATTTTTATTGTTTTGTTAGTACTTTGTAAATCAACCTTTGGCTTTCAGCACTGCCCGAATCCTTTAGGAGCAAAACAGTAATAATGTACAGCATGAATCTGCATAACTAATCATATGCTAAATAGTCACATTTATGTATGAGAAAGCCAAGAAGATTGTCTATAAAATGATGGTAGTCTCATGATAAATGCAGTAGTGGATGGTGAGATAAGGAGCCGGAAAGTCACAAAGTCAAAACATTGTTACCCTTTTGCTTGTCACTGCACTTATCTCACTATGCCCTGATATGAGTCAACTGGGAGCCATAACTGGAGGTGCTGGTAAGAGTGAACAATATTCACAACAGTTACTCTTCTTATCATCCAAGGTAGAGAGCCAAAGGTTGGAGAACATTGAGTCGGAAAACGCCCATTGGATGTCACCTTTTACTTGGCCCTGGTAAGATCTGTTCGCTAGATTATTGGGATCTTATGGTCATGTGTCCCAGCACAAGACATATTGGAGAGCTATTTATCCATGCACTGGCGGACATGGACACTGATGAAGGGTTGGACGTCTCAACGAGAAGATCTGTAGGTAAGACGAATAGTGAAGGCACAAGGTTTGGGATCTACTTACCTAGGTGGAAACCACCTGGATTAGGGTCATACAAGCCCATCATTTTCTGGAAGATCTTCAGCCAACTAGTAAAGATTGGGAAATGTGTACAGACCATTCTGGGTTTGGTGGTTGCGTAATGTCTGAAGGAGACACCATGAAAGGTTAGGACTCGGTGACTGGGGATGCAGCACTGAGGCCCTACTGTATGGGAGGTAAGAATCCGGAAACAGATCTGTTTGATCTTAGAGGACATTTGCTATGTATTATTTTTTGAGTTTTTTGTATAATGCAGATTAAAAAAAAATAGAAAAAAAAAATTCTCCATCTGCTGCGAACCAATTTTCAGTAAGTGATGGCAAATAACAACGTGCTGCGACAATGACTGTGGTTAAGCGGAGGCGACGTTCTGACACCGCCGGGACAAGTGTCGGTCCTATAGTCACAGATTAGACTGAGACTGATTGATGTTGCAGGTCACAGGTCTCGAACTCTTGAAGAATGACGTCCGTGAGTGGCAAGAAGGACGAGAGCTGTAATAATGGCCGGAGAAGAGCGGAGAATCCATGAGAAATCACACAGCAGCTGACGGAGCGAATGTCACAGCCTGACGAGAACAGACGCAGGAAAGCAACATTTCTCTGACTGTAAAACTAATTTCAGCTTAAAAAACAAATAAATAAAAAAAAAGATGTAAAACTATTTCTTCGCTTCACTGAGGATCTTTTATTAATCTTCTTCATTTCAGTCTAGACTTGGATAAGTCACAGGTAATGTTCCATTTTTAGCTGATGAGTCGGGTATATTACATAGAGACCTGCAGCAAATAAATCCCCCCTATAAGGACGGACAATGAAGTCTAATTAGAGAGTGTGGAGAATGGACGACACCATAGAGCACGGAATAAGACGTAAGAGCGACGTGTCGTCAGGTGTTTGTGTTACATGTACAAGAGTTTTGTTTTTCGTTAGGAAATCTTTATTTATATATCACAAGTTTATTAAAAACTAAATTAATAAACTTGCAATTTTCCCACTGGCCACTAGGGCTTTTTAGGGTTATAATTCCTGTACTTTCAGTAAGAGATTTCAGCAGACTCCTTATTATCAGAGGCAGCAATACAATGACAGGTAACATTTCTATACACCGCATCCACCATTCACAATAAGTGATGTCGCAGCTCACCTCCTCCTCCTGTACAATGACTGATAACACCTCTATATATAGTAGATAATACAGGATCCACCATACACAATAGATGTCACAGCTCACCCCCTCCTCCTGTACAATGACTGATATCACCTCTATATATAGTAGATAACACAGGATCCACCATTCACAATAGGTGATGTCACAGCTCACCTCCTCCTGTACAATGACTGATAACACTTCTATATACAGCAGATAACACAGGATCCACCATTCACAATAGGTGATGTCACAGCTCACCTCCTCCTCCTGTACAATGACTGATAGCACCTCTATATACAGTAGATAACACAGGATCCACCATTCACAATAGGTGATGTCACAGCTCACCTCCTCCTCCTGTACAATCACTGATATCACCTCTATATACAGTAGATAACACAGGATCCACCATTCACAATAGGTAATATCACAGCTCACCTCCTCCTCCTCCTGTACAATGACTGATAACACCTCTATATACAGTAGATAACACAGGATCCACCATTCACAATAGGTGATGTCACAGCCCACATCCTCCTCCTGTACAATGACTGATAACACCTCTATATACAGTAGATAACACAGCATCCACCATTCACAATAGGTGATGTCACAACTCACCTCCTCCTCCTGTACAATGACTGATAACACCTCTATATACAGTAGATAACACAGGATCCACCATTCACAATAGGTGATGTCACAGCCCACATCCTCCTGTACAATGACTGATAACACCTCTATATACAGTAGATAACACAGCATCCACCATTCACAATAGGTGATGTCACAACTCACCTCCTCCTCCTGTACAATGACTGATAACACCTCTATATACAGTAGATAACACAGGATTAGGATTCACCATTCCCAATAGGTGATGTCACAGCTCACCTCCTCCTCCTCCTATACAATGACTGATAACACCTCTATATACAGTAGATAAAACAGGATCCACCATTCACAATAGGTGATATCACAGCTCACCTCCTCCTCCTGTACAATGACTGATAACACCTCTATATACAGTAGATAACACAGCATCCACCATTCACAATAGGTGATGTCACAGCTCACCTCCTCCTCCTGTACAATGACTGATAACACCTCTATATACAGTAGATAACACAGGATACACCATTCACAATAGGTGATGTCACAGCTCACCTCCTCCTCCTGTACAATGACTGATAACACCTCTATATACAGTAGATAACACAGGATCCACCATTCACAATAGGTGATATCACAGCTCACCTCCTCCTGTACAATGACTGATAACACCTCTATATACAGTAGATAATACAGGATCCACCATTCACAATAGGTGATGTCACAGCTCACCTCCTCCTCCTGTACAATGACTGATAACACCTCTATATACAGTAGATAACACAGGATCCACCATTCACAATAGGTGATATCACAGCTCACCTCCTCCTGTACAATGACTGATAACACCCCTATATACAGTAGATAATACAGGATCCACCATTCACAATAGGTGATGTCACAGCCCACCTCCTCCTCCTGTACAATGACTGACAACACCTCTATATACAGCAGATAACACAGGATCCGCCATTCACAATAGGTGATGTCACAGCTCACCTCCCCCTGTACAATGACTGATAACACCTCTATATACAGTAGATAACACAGGATCCACCATTCACAATAGGTGATGTCACAGCTCACCTCCTCCTCCTGTACAATGACTGATAACACCTCTATATACAGTAGATAACACAGGATCCACCATTCACAATAGGTGATGTCACAACTCACCTCCTCCTCCTGTAAAATGACTGTAGGAGGTTCTCCTCCTATCTCTCTGAGCGCTCCTTCACTGTATCTTTTGCCGGCTCCTCTTCCTCTCCTCGTCCCCTTATTATCGGGGTTCCGCAAGGCTCAGTCCTAGGCCCCCTCCTCTTCTCTCTTTACATGGCCCCTATTGGACAAACAATCAGCAGATTTGGGTTCCAGTATCATCTCTATGCTGATGACACCCAATTATACACTTCTTCCCCCAACATCACCCCTACCCTAATTCAAAATACCAAGGATTGTCTGTCTACTGTCTCTAACATCATGTCCTCCCTCTATCTGAAACTAAATCTCTCCAAAACGGAACTTCTTGTGTTTCTCCCTTCTTCTAACCTCACCCTACCCAACATCGAAATTACCCTGGAGGGTTCATCCATAACTCCCAAGCAGCATGCCCGTTGTCTTGGGGTCATATTCGACTCTGAACTTTCCTTTACTCCCTATATCCGATCACTCACTCGCTCTTGTCACCTTCATCTTAAAAACATCTCCAGAATCCGACCTTTTCTCACCTTTGAAACTGCTAAGACTCTTACTGTCGCTCTTATTCATTCTCGTCTGGACTACTGCAACTCTCTTCTGATCGGTCTCCCTCTTACCAAACTTTCTCCTCTCCAATCCATCTTGAATGCGGCAGCCAGAGTCATATTTCTGTCCAGCCGCTTCACCGATGCCTCCATCTTGTGCCAGTCATTACACTGGCTACCCATTCGCTACATGGTCCAGTATAAACTCATCTCTCTCACCCACAAACCTCTCCACAGTTCTGCACCGCCTTATATCTCCTCTCTCATCTGTCTATCGCCCTACACGTGCCCTCCGTTCTACAAATGACCTAAGACTAACATCCCCCGTAATCCGAACCTCACACCTCCGTCTCCAAGACTTCTCTCGTGCTGCGCCAGCTCTCTGGAATGCACTTCCCCAGACGATCAGACTGATACCTAGCCCCGACCTATTCAAGCGCGCTCTAAAAACCCATCTCTTCAAACAAGCCTACCACATCAACTACTCAGTAATCTAACTTTGCCCTGTTCCCTCCTTCCAAATATTATTCTCAATCTGCACCCTACTATTCATCTGTCTCCACACCCTCCATGCACATAATACTGTAACTGCACTTGATACTTGACTATTGCACTTAAACACACGGGCTGATGACCGGATCATGCAGCTTTATATGAAAATCCCTATTTATTATAATTGCCAGACCTGAAATAACAAGCACTTTTCACCTATTGTGTCCCCCCCATTTCCTTGTAGATTGTAAGCTTGCGAGCAGGGACCTCACTCCTAATGTCACTGTTTAAATTGTCTTAACTTGTATTGAATTTGTCTGTACATGTCCCGGCTTAATTGTAAAGTGCTGCGGAATATGTTGGCGCTATATAAATAAAAAATATTATTATTATAATTATTATTAAAACACCTCTATATACAGTAGATAACACAGGATCCACCATTCACAATAGTTGATGTCACAGCTCACCTCCTCCTGTACAATGACTGATAACATCTCTATATACAGTAGATAACACAGGATCCACCATTCACAATAGGTGATGTCACAGCTCACCTCCTCCTCCTGTACAATGACTGATAACACCTCTATATACAGTAGATAACACAGGATAAACCATTCACAATAGGTGATGTCACAGCTCACCTCCTCCTGTACAATGACTGATGACATCTCTATATACAGTAGATAACACAGGATCCACCATTCACAATAGTTGATGTCACAGCTCACCTCCTCCTCTTGTACAATGACTGATAACATCTCTATATACAGTAGATAACACAGGATCCACCATTCACAGTAGGTGATGTCACAGCTCACCTCCTCCTCCTGTACAATGACTGATAATACCTCTATGTACCGTAGATAACACAGAATCCACCATTCACAATAGGTGATGTCACAGCTCACCTCCTCCTCCTGTACAATGACTGATAACACCTCTATATACAGTAGATAACACAGGATAAACCATTCACAATAGGTGATGTCACAGCTCACCTCCTCCTGTACAATGACTGATAACACCTCTATATACAGTAGATAACACAGGATCCATCATTCACAATCGATTATGTTGCAGCTCACCTCCTTCTGTACAATGACTGATAACACCTCTATATACAGTAGATAACACAGGATCCACCATTCACAATAGGTGATGTCACAGCTCACCTCCTCCTCCTGTACAATGACTGATAACACCTCTATATACAGTAGATAACACAGGATAAACCATTCACAATAGGTGATGTCACAGCTCACCTCCTCCTGTACAATGACTGATAACACCTCTATATACAGTAGATAACACAGGATCCATCATTCACAATCGATGATGTTGCAGCTCACCTCCTTCTGTACAATGACTGATAACACCTCTATATACAGTAGATAACACAGGATCCACCATTCACAATAGGTGATGTCACAGCTCACCTCCTCCTCCTGTACAATGACTGATAACACCTCTATATACAGTAGATAACACAGGATAAACCATTCACAATAGGTGATGTCACAGCTCACCTCCTCCTGTACAATGACTGATAACACCTCTATATACAGTAGATAACACAGGATCCATCATTCACAATCGATGATGTTGCAGCTCACCTCCTTCTGTACAATGACTGATAACACCTCTATATACAGTAGATAACACAGGATCCACCATTCACAATAGGTGATGTCACAGCTCACCTCCTCCTCCTGTACAATGACTGATAACATCTCTATATAAAGTAGATAACACAGGATCCACCATTCACAGTAGGTGATGTCACAGCTCACCTCTTCCTCCTGTACAATGACTGATAACACCTCTATATACAGTGGGTAACACAGGATCCACCATTCACAATAGGTGATGTCACAGCTCACCTCCTCCTCCTGTACAATGACTGATAACACCTCTATATAGATAACACAGGATCCACCATTCACAATAGGTGATGTCACAGCTCAGCTCCTCCTCCTGTACACCTCAAAGTTGGGTAATTCCTGTATTTCCTGCACCCCTGGTGGTCTAGAGTAGTGAAGAGGTTAATATTTGACACCTCACTGTTCTAGGGCACAGAATATTGAAATTACTGACATCCCTGCTCATCCAGGCAGAGGAGCAATACCTGAACCCCTGTAGTCTATAGCGGTAAGAGGTTAATCAACACAGTCCTGGTGTTCTGAGGCACGCAAAGGGTGAATATCAGGATCTCTGGTTGTCCAGGGTAAAGAAGACGGTAATATTAGTAGTGGTCTTGACAATGGAAATGGTTAATACCAGCTTTCCTGGTGGTCTAGGGCACTGAAGGGGTTGATGCCTGCTTTGGTTTTGGGCAATGAATGGGGTCCTTATCTGTATTCTTGGTGGTCTAATGTATGAAAAGAGTTTATGTCAATAAACCAAGGAGCCTGAACATAAAAAACACTTAATATCAGCATCCCTGGTGGTCTGGGGGTTATGACAAAGTAAAATGATATTTCAAGATTTGTAAATCCCACAGATTCTTTTCTGCAATAAAGTCAGGTATCCACGAGCTCGCCTCCAGCATCCATCCTGAGCCCCTCATCCATGTTGGTAAATACAGCAACTGTTATTTGCATAATAAATATACCCCTAGCAACAGTAAGACTGCCGAGTAATTACCGTGACATCTCATGAATTGCTAATAAAGACACCTGCGGAATTAACCTCTACCACGTATAAACATCTGACATCCCTCAAAGTATCTCAGCACTTTTACAATAACTACTAATGCCAAAATATGTAAATCCCTTAATAAATTAGAATAGAGCACTGGGAACACTGTCTGATTACCAGATTAACTTAGCGAAAATATTCACTGCTTTTTGGAAAATGAAAGTTTTAAGTTAAAAGTATCTTAAATCTCTCCATTTATTTAGGTATAAGAATACAACTACCGTACTATAATACTGCCCCTATGTACAAGAATATAACTACTATAATACTGCTCCTATGTACAAGAATATAACTACTGTAATACTACCCCTATGTACAAGAATATAACTACTATAATACTGCACCAATGTACAAGAATATAACTACTGTAATACTGCCCCCTATGTACTAGAATATAACTACTATAATACTGCCCCCTATGTACTAGAATACAACTGCTATAATACTGCTCCTATGTACAGTAAAATAACTACTATAATACTGCCCCCTATGTACTAGAATATAACTATTATAATACTGCCCCCTATGTACTAGAATTCAACTACTATAATACTGCTCCTATGTACAAGAATATAACTACTATAATACTGCCCCCTATGTACTAGAATATAACTACTATAATACTGCCCCCCTATATACTAGAATACAACTACTTTAATACTGCTCCTATGTACAAGAATATAACTACTATAATACTGCCCCTATCTACAAAAATATAACTACTATAATACTGCCCCCTATGTACTAGAATACAACTACTATAATACTGCTCCTATGTACAAGAATATAACTACTATAATACTGCTCCTATGTACAAGAATATAATTACTATAATACTGCCCCTATGTACTAGAATACAACTACTATAATACTGCTCCTATGTACAAGAATATAATTACTATAATACTGCCCCTATGTACAGGAATATAATTACTATAATACTGCCCCTATGTACCAGAATATAACTACTATAAGGGTATGGTTCCACGGTCAGGAAACGCTGCTTGTTTGACGCTGCGTAGAGCTGCAGCGTCAAACAAGCAGCGTCCAGATGTTCCAGCATAGTGGAGGGGATTTTATGAAATCCCGTCTCCACTATGCGTGGAAACCCGCACGCGGCGGCCCTGCGACTCCGGACATGCTGCGCGTCTTTTCAGATCGCAGCATGTCCGTACACCTTGCGGGGACGCAGCGTCCCCGCAAGGCATATCACAGGGCCCTATGGGACAGAGCGATCATCCCGGATGTGAAGAGTTAACACATCCGGCATGATCGCGTCCCAGAAAGGGGGCGGGGCTTAGCGCCGAGCGGCTTCGCCGCTGCGGCGATACCGCCGGCCATCCTGAACGTGGAGACATAGCCTCATACTGCCCCCTATGTAATAGAATATAACTACTATAATACTGCCCCTATGTACAAGAATCTAACTACTATAATACTGCTCCTATGTACAAGAATATAACTACTATAATACTGCCTCTATGTACAAGAATATAACTACTATAATACTGCTCCTATGTACAAGAATATAACTACTATAATACTGCTCCTATGTACAAGAATATAACTACTATAATACTGCCCCTATGTACAAGAATATAACTACTATAATACTGCTCCTATGTTTCAAAACATAACTATCGCAAGCATATGAAGTAGATGAAGGAAAATGTTATGTGTAGGAAATATTGGATAATGTAGGGATTGGGAGTGATCTGTGTTTATTACAACTATCCCAGTTTAGTGACCCCATTTTCTCTCCGCATGAATCTCATCTGAAGGTGACAGTAAATCTCATTCCCACCCACCATTGCATCTTTCTCATCTATTTCATCTCCTAACTTTGGTCGATACTTGATATTATTGAGTGAGCTGCTGTTTGTTGTTTAATCTGTGAGATGTTTATAAAGTTTCGTATAATTTTTATGTTTAAAGAGTTACCGCAGTGTTAATTTTTATTTCATAAATCAATAGTACAGATGAAAATACGTAATTTTATAACACATCTTATCTGAGAAATTTGCTTCTTCTTTCTCCTGGACTGATTTTTCGTTCTCCATTCAAGGGTTAAATCTAGAAAATCCATATTCAGTGAAGACAGATTTTCCCATTACTGAGATAGGAGATGACAGTTGGTGCTTGAAAATTCTATAGAGGGGGATGAGTTAGTGGAACACACAGACATTCCACTGCAAGTTCTCCTGAAGTGACAGTTTTGGTTCTTCATAGAACTCTCTAAGCTAAAATTGTCATCTTCTATCTCTGTCATGGGAAAATCATTTTACTTTTGAACACAGATGAAAAGTGCCTGTTTATTATCTCAGCCTTTTCTTTGTCCTCTATAATTTTCTTGTCATTGTCATCTTTTAAGGGGCCGATACCATCTGTTTTTCTCTTTTTGGTATTGGTGAATTTATAAAGTATTTGGGGGATTTATTTTAATGTTGCTGGAGATTTGCTTACCTGTAGATAATTTGATTTATTTTTTTACATTTCTTTTATTTAGATCTTTATACTCCTGAAATGCTATTTTTGTATTCTCGGCCTTCAAGATTTAGAATACCCTTTGTCTTATTAATCTTTGTACTGTCTGATTTATTCATATCGGTTTCTTTTTATTCCTGGGCATGTTATTACCAGACAGTATACGTTTTCTGCAGGATTCTAGTAGTATAAAGTTGTGCGAAAAAGTCTTTGCCCCCTTCCTGATTTCCTCTTTATGTGGTGCTCTGATTAGGTATTCATACTGATGGTTTCTGACAGGTCACTGATTCCTCACTGCCCTGCCCCCTATTTTACATACTGAATGTAATTCTACTGTGCAAGCGCTGCCAGCGCCATTTTGGCACACAAAATAAAAAATTGCCTCCACCAAACGATCCAATAGATGCTATAGCGCAAGACTTTTGGGAGAATACTCTGTTGACTGACGAGAAAAAAGTTGAACGTTTTGGACCTGTAGATCTGAAATTGTATCTGGTCTATTTGACAGGACCAGATACAATCCAGCAGATTACCTTCCATGGTCGGTTCTTCTACCAGCTGAGAAAGGTAATTGTCCTGAACTTGCATCTTTTAGCACAACAAGAAGAGTCTATGTCCCACTGAATGTCTGGATAGTTAAAATCCCCCATAATAAGGACTCTATTATTAGTTGCTGCCTTTTTAATTTGTTACAACATTTCATCCTCTACCTGTTCGGCTAAGTTATGAGGTTTGTAGAAAACTCCAATTAGCAGCTTTCCATCGTTCCCATCCCCATGTACATTTACCCATACTGACTCTACATTGTCGCAGCTTTCCCCCCCAGTTTGATTTAATAAAAATACACACCCTCCATCTTTTTTTATCTTTCCTGTCCTTTCAAAATGCAGTGCAACCCTCTATGTTTGTCACCCAGTCATGACTTTAGTCCACCCAGGTTTCCATTATGCTCACCACATCGTATTCTGCGGCCAATATAAGGGTCATTCATTCATTTTGTTTGCAAGACTTCATTTATTTGCCAGCAGACATTTAATAATATTAGCACACTTATGACTTCTCACCTACCTAGCCCCCTTTAATCCTCATTGACCCCTACTATCTCACTCTCTGTCTACTCTATGTATACACTTATTAGCAGCTACCCTCCCTCCCCCCAGATGCTAGTGTAATAGCTCCTCCATCCCAGTCTGACCATTTTTCCCCTAGCTCAGCTGCACCCTCCCATTGAGATCCAGCCCGTCCTTACCATAGACCCTATAGCCGACAGAGAAGTTGACCCAGTCCTCCATGAACCCAAACCTTTCCTTCCTGCACCAATATCTGCACCACTTATTTCATTAATTATCTCCCTAAGGTCACGCTGTCTTTCTAGTGACGCTCGAGGCACCGGCAATATTTCTGATGACACCTCCTAGGGAGTCCAGACCTTCAACTTCTCTCCTAGTTTCCTTTCTACTCTGGATGATGGTTGTTTCAATTAAACACACAGAGCATTGAACCTGATTAAATAAAGAATAACCTATATCACAGCCACTCCGTTTTCTAAAGGTCACGTATATATGTAAGACGCCACAGATATTGTGAGCACAAAGCCTCACCCTAATCATGGAAATATCGAAAAAAAGGGGGAAAAGATTAAAGGTCCTGCAATAAAACAAGTAAATGTATCATTGCCTACTTTGATCCGCAGATCAGCAGTCTGCCTTATTTACACTACAATCTCATGTCTTTGATACGCTGTTCATGTCATTGCGCTGTTGCTACGGTAACTGGTAATTTAATGGTGCAAGCGAAAGAACACTCGTTAAATAATGAATCACAATTCACTGAAAGTCGGCGCACAAAGCAGAAAGTTTACTTGGAAACAAAGAGAATAAATATATCTTTCCTGTATATGAATGGTTTCCATATTTTACCCCAACACATCATAACATTACTGGCGTTCCTATCCAGGTTCTTCCAATACTTTCTTCCATGGAGCCATAGTTTCCATCACCTTCCATTCCATCTGCCCTGGTGGGCTCTTCCCAGCACTGCTAGAGGGGATTGACAGATCTCAAGCTATGAGAGAGGAGCAGCGCTGGGAAGAGCCGGCCAGGGCAGATGGAAATGGAAACTATGGCTCCATCTGTCGCTATGGTCCCTGGGATCTTTCATAGAAAAATATACCTAGCTGCAATCACGCAGTGAGGCTCAGATTCATGATGCCCGTGGTTCAGGTAGAAGGAATCAGGGGACAGGTTTTCTTTAAAAGGTTTGGCCAGGATTACCAACTCTATCCACAAAGCTGTGTGAAAGAAGAAAGAAGCCATACAGGAAGAAGAGAAGGAAAGAGGCAAAAAAAAAAATGAAGAATGAATGGAAGGGAAGGGGAAAGAAGAAGACGACGGACGAAGAAGACGGAAGAAGACGGAAGAAGAAGGAAGAAGAAGAAGGAAGAAGAAGGAAGAAGAAGGAAGAAGAAGGAAGAAGAAGGAAGAAGAAGGAAGAAGAAGAAGACAGAGAAGAAGGAAGAAGAGGGAAGAAGAAAGAAGAAGACGGAAGAAGAAGATAAGAAAAAGACAGAAGAAGAAGACGGAAGAAGACAGAAGAAGAAGAAGACAAAAGAAGAAGAAGATGAAGAAGGAAGAAGAAGACGACGGAAAAAGAGGGAAGAAGAAGAAGATGGAAAAAGAGAGAAGACAAAGAAGAAGACAAAGAAGAAAGATGAGGGAGAAGAAGAAAGAGGAGGGAGAAGAAAGAGGAGGAAGAAGAAATGGGAGGAAGACGAAGAAGAAAAAGGAAAAAGAAGAAAAAGAGGAAGAAGAAATAAGAAGAAAAAGAGGAAGAAGACAGAAGAAGAAGAAAAAGAGGAAGAAGACGAAGAAGAAGAAAGAGGAGGAAGAAGACAAAGAGGAAGAGGAAAGGAGGAAGAAGACAGGATAAAGAAGAAAAAGGTAGAAGACAGATGAAGAGGAAAAAAAGAAGAAAGAAAAGTAAGAAGAAAAAGAAGAAAGAGGAAAAGAAGAAAGGAAGGGAGAAAGGAAAGAGAAAAAAAAGAAGCAAGGAAGGAGACAGAAAAGGACAAAGGGAAGGATGGAAATAGAATAAGGTGTAGAAGTTAAAAAGCTGATAAAGATTAGTATATAGGAAAGTCGGCAGAGAGGAAGGAAAACGGAAGGAACGAAGGAAGGAAGAAAGAAAAGAAAATAACAATGAGAAGGAAAAAAGAAGAAAGAAAAGTAAGAAGAAAAAGAAGAAAGAGGAAAAGAAGAAAGGAAGGGAGAAAGGAAAGAGAGAAAAAAAAGCAAGGAAGGAGGCAGAAAAGGACAAAGGGAAGGATGGAAATAGAATAAGGTGTAGAAGTTAAAAAGCTGATAAAGATTAGTATATAGGAAAGTCGGAAGAGAGAAAGGAAGGAAAACGGAAGGAACGAAGGAAGGAAGGAAGAAAGAAAAGAAAATAAAAATGAGAAGGAAAAAAGAAGAAAGAAAAAAGGAAATAAAATAAAGATATAAAGAAAGAGTAAGGAAAAAATAATGGAAGGAAAGAAGTAAGGACTTTAGACCCCAATCAATCACACAAATCACAGGACAGAAGAGTGAGCATGCACAGTGCTGCACAGACATATAGACTACCTATTGAGCCGTCCACAGACAGATGGTGGACATGTCACCACTCTGATCAATGATTGGCTGCTGCAGTCACATGTCCGTCCAGAAGGAGCAGGAAGCACAGAAACCAGTGGTGAACATGTGACCACTCTGACCAGTGATTGGCTGCTGCAGTCACATGTCCATCCAGATGGAGCAGGAAACACAGACAGATGGTGGACATGTGACCACTCTGACCAGTGATTGGCTGCTGCAGTCACATGTCCATCCAGATGGAGCAGGAAGCACAGAGAACGATTAAGGACCTGGGAAGTGGTGAAACTGGATTAGCAGTGGAACCTGTAAGCTAATATTACAACTTTTTCTATTTTACACTATTTTGGGTGGTTTTTTTAATGTAAGTGTCCATACCGCCCCGTTAAGTGTCACAAATAATGGGTTATTATTATAAATCGTGGGTGATATGATGGCGGCCATGCTGGTGAGGAATTTTCAGGTTGATTTGTAATTACATTAAGGGTTCTGCACTAAGCCGCCCTCGTAAACATATAATTTTCTGACAATTTCACTAACAATAATTAGCGCCACCATAGGACACGCGGAGATGTATCCACCCGTGAAGAAAAAAATCTCTTCTAATCCTCTAAAACTGTCCAAGAGGAGCAATCCCGGAGATTTCATATGAAAATCCTTTCAATTAAAATGTCAATTACTGCGAGCGCACACATCACAGCGCACGGTGTCTGCGGAGCATCTGCCCGATGACTGCTGAGAACGCCAATCATTAGTGGGAAGGAAGAAGCCGGGATCATCCTTAGTGTGCGAGGAGTTCACCGGCGGCAGACGTTTATGAAGTCCGTGTGCGATAAGGACAGATCCACATCTGCAGACATCCCCCTCCGGCATCTTCCCCTATCAGTAATGTTTCTTGTTCCCTCCATGTTCTTCCTTTCTCATATCCTTTCTACTTTAAGGCCTCATTCACACGTCCGATGTGCATTGTTTTCACAGATAGCGCTCATGCCTGTGATATGGGGCCATTCACATTCCCAAGATTATTCACATGAAAAAAATCGGACCTCACTCGAATGCCATCCGAGTGCAGCTCTAATCAAAGTTATCGTCATACATGAGAAAAACGGACATCTGAATGAGCCGTAATTCTGGATTTCCTTCATTCCTTTCTACATTCCATTCTCTTGTTTTTTTTTCTTATTCCTTTCCTATCTTCCTTACTTCTGCTTTCTCTTTCACTGTTTTCTTCTCTTTATATATTATATTCTTTCCTTTCTGCCTCCCTTCCTTCCTTCTATTCTCTTCTTGCTCTTTCTCCATCTTTTTCTTTTATTATTCTTTCCTCACTCTAGAATTTAGCTTCTTTTTTCTTTCATTCCTTGTATCCATCCTTACCTTCCTTCCTCTCTTCCTTTGTTCTTGCCTCCGTCCCCTTTCTGGATTCCTTTCGTTATTCTTTTCTACCTTCCTCCCTTTTCAGTCTGCCTGCTCTTTTTTTCTTATTCCTTTCTTCCTTCTTTATTCCACTCCACATAGCTATACCTGTCTCCCTCTTTTCCTTTCTTTATTCTTTCCTTCCTACTGTCCATCCTTACCTACCTCCTTCTCTTCCTTCCTTCTCCGCCCCTTTGTTCTCCTTTCTTCCTTCCTACCTTCTTCCCATTCCTTTATCCTTCCTTCCTTTTCCCTTTTTATTCCTTTCTTCCTTGTTATTTTCCTTCCTACAGTTATCCTTTACTTCCGTTCATCCTTACCTGCCTCTCTCTATTCTCTGCCTCCTTGTTTCCCTTTCTTCAATTCTTTTCCTGTTCCTTTATCCTTGCTTCATCTTTTTTATTCTTTTATACTTTTTTCTTTCCTTTCCATCGTTAACCTTTCCTTCCTTCCATCCTTCCCTGCCTGCCTCCCTCTCTTTCTACCTTCTCTGCCTCCTTTTACCTTATTGCCTTTCTTCTCATTTCTTCCTCTTGCTATTTGTATTCCTTTCTTCCTTCCTGCCTTCTTCAATTTTCCTGTTCCTTTACTCTTAATTTCCCTGCCTTCTTTCCTTCCCACTTTTATCCTTTTGTTCCATCCTTCCCTGCTTCAGTCTCTTCCCCCATGTTCTCCTTTTTTCCATTTTCCTGTTCCTTTATCCTTCCTCTTCCTATTCCTTTCTCCTTTTTTCTTTCCTTCCTAGCTTTTTCCCATCCTGGCTTTTTCTCTTTCTTCCTTCTCTGCCTCCTCCTTCATTTCATCCATTCTCATCTCATGCCTTCTTCCTTCCTTCCTCTTGCTTTTAATGTTCCCTTTCTTTCCTTTGTACCTTTATTCTTTCCTTCCATCCTTTCCTGTCTCTCTCTTTTCCTTTCATCTCTTCATCCTTGTTCTCCTTTCTTCAATTCTTTTCCTGTTAATTTATCCTTCCTCTTCCTTTGTCTATTCCGTCCCCTTTTTTTCTTTCCTTCCTAACTTTTTCCTGTCCTTCGTTCCCTGGCGTTCTCTCTTTCTTCCTTCTCTGCCTCCTCCCTTCCTTTCTTCCGTTCTGTTCTCTCTCCTTCATCCTTCCTTCCTTTCTTTCCTTCCTACCAGTGTTCTTTCCATCCATCCTTCCCTGCCTCCCTCTTTTCCTTTCTTCTCTTCCTCCTTTTTCTTTCTTTTCCTGTTCCTTTCTCTTCTCGCTCCTTCATCCTTCCAACCTTTCTTTCCTTTGTACCTCTATTCTTTCCTCCCCATCCTTCCCCTCCATCTCTGACTCCCTCACCTCCTCTCCCCCCATCACCCTCCGTACTCAGCAGATGTTAATATTGGATTGTTCCAGTGAAACAGTTTACATTTCCTGCACGATCCGTCTTCTGGATTTATAAATGGGAGCTCAGCCGGTCGGGGGGCATCTGATCCGTGTCCTCTTCTGGGTCTGTACGTAACCGCTGCGGCGAGGACAGTGCCGTGCACACGGCTTTATTCCGCACCATCGGACCCGGGCGATAATTTCTGGGCTCAAGTGCGGTGATGATTCTGCAATAATTACAGAGCACCGGAGAGGACGAGAAATGATTTCTTGGCACCTTTCACCCATCACTTCCCTCTCGGGGTTTCTCTGCCCTGACCCTTCTCTCTTACAGAATACTGATGATGGGAGTTTGGTGCTTCACATCCTTAAAGGGGCTGTGCAGACCTATGGTACTGATGACCTACCTGAGCTCCGGTCACAATCACTTCTATCAGCTTTGAGGTGCAGTACCTTAGAATGGCCACTACATGGTGTTTTGAGCTATGGTGTGCACTATGTACGCCTGACCGGGTAATAGCTGATCATTCAGGGGGTCGGGGATCGGACCCCACAGATTTGATAATGGGATATCTTAACGTTTTAAGTCTTAGACAATCCCTTTAAGCTGGATTATGATTGGCTGATCAATCGTCCATTAGCTCCATCCATTCTTTAGCAGATCTCAATCTTGCCTTTCTCCAGCCGTTGGGGTACTACAACTCCCAGTAAGCCCATTTAGCGGCAGGTCTGAGATCAATGAGGTTTCAGGACTTTACCTCTATTCCAGAACGGAGCGCGATTCCAGGAAATGCCACCTGATTCTTTCCCTTCTCACAGCTCCCGGCAGCTGTGCGTCTCGGCTCCTCTTTGTGATCGGTGTAATTTCCCATCCTACATTCAGTCCCTGAAAAGCCCAATATGAATCTCCTTCTCTTCCGTAATTACGGTGACACCACAAAACCTCAAATGAGCTCTATTCTTCCGGATGCAAAATCTAGAAACCCCAGAAAGGCAATAATTAGCCATCTAAGAAAGAAGCCTCATCAATACAGCTGAGAAAGACGAGGACACAAGGACAAGAAACATCCGGTCCTTAACGGAAGTCTATAGACCCGGCTGTGCCAACCGGTGCCGACATCCCATGACGATGGTCCGATATCTCATATAGTTTCACGTGAGAAAAGGAAATGAGTAATGGGTATAATGTCCTCCTTACTGGTATGACGTCCCCTATCCTAGAATAATGCCCCCTATAGCGGTATAATATTTGTTTTTCTTTTCTTCGGTAGGTCAAGAGACAGACTATTGTTCATATGAGTCTGGATGCTCACTCTTGAATTGATGTTTGTGAGTTATTGAAAGGCTGCTGTTTACCTCTTATATCAGCGCCTACAGATTATTGTGTTACTATCTTTGAAGGACAGGGATACAGGGCCATTGAACAATCGATGTTTGCCAATATGTTGGTTACCCATGTAGCTTGTTGACTTGCAAAACAGTGAAGGACAAACTTTGCAGATTGATTAAATACTCAATGAAAGTTAATCTCATCGCACCTTCCCCTTGACCTGTGGATGACAGACTGGAGGACAGCTGTGGGTATAAAAAGGGATATCTCTGCTTCTGAAAAGAAACTCAACAGAACAACAGCCAAGGAACCATGGCTCCATCAAGAGGAATACAGATTTGACATTTTACAGGATGTCAGCATAAGTGACCACAGCCACAGCTGGAGGAATACAGATCTGATCCATTGACCATAACTGAACACATGGAGACGTTTGGAGAAGCCAGGTTGGGACCCTGCAGTCACCTGACACCATAGAGTTGTTTGGAAAAGCCAGGTTGGGACAATCAGGTCACCCGGCCTTGTACCTCAATGGACTGTCAGCTTCCTAACCTTCTTGTCACCTCCTCTCTGTGGGTGACCGCCAAACACAGGGTGCCACTGGTGGCGGGTAGTCGACCCTGGAAGCCCTGAAGTCGGAGCTGCTATAATCCCGGCCAGTCAGTGGAAGGGTGAGTGTTCTGATCCTTAGTGGCTGAGGATCACAGAATGAACTAGCTAAGTTACTGAACATAGAACGAGCTCTAGGGAGGTGGTAACTGGACTGACCGCAAATCTGATCCTAACCAAACACACTGAAGGTAGCCGGTGAACGTGCCTAAATTCCTGGACGTCTCGACACAGCCTGAGAAACTTGCTACCCCTATAGAGAAAGTAAGACCTCACTTGCCTCAGAGAAATGACCCCAAAGATATAGGAAGCCCCCAACAAATAATAACAGTGAGGTAAGGGGAAAATACAAAACGTAGAAATGAAAACAGATTCAGCAAATGAGGCCCACTAATACTAGATAGCAGAAGACAGGCAGGGAACTGTGCGGTCAGTAAAAAACCCTATACAAAAAATCCACGCTGAGAATTCAAGAACCCCCACACCAACTAACGGTGTGAGGGGAGAAACTCAGCCCCCTAGAGCTACCAGCAAGCAAGGAAATCACATATTAGCAAGCTGGACAAGGACAAATAAATAACCAAGGAACATATTGAACACTTATGATCAAAAAATTAACAAACAGAAAACTTAGCTTCTCTTGGAGAGACTGGTAACAAAGGTAGGCAGGAAAGATCAAAATAGCACTGAATACATTGACAGCAGGCAACAACTGATAGTCCAGGTGAGCTAAATAGGAAACCAGCTAACATAACGAGACAGCTGATCCAGCCTCAGACCTGCAGAATGACACAAAGAGCCACCAGAGGGAGCCCAAAGACAGCACTCACACAGTACCACTTGTGACCACAAGAGAGAGCCCAAAAACAGTTCACAATAGTACCCCCCCCCCCTTGAGGAGGGGTCACCGAACCCTCATCAAAACCCCCAGGGCGATCAGGATGAGCAACATGGAAGGCATGAACCAAATCGGCCGCATGAACATCAGAGGCGACAACCCAAGAATTATCCTCCTGACCATAGCCCTTCCACTTAACCAAATACTGAAGTCTCCGTCTAGAAATACGAGAATCCAAGATCTTCTCCACCACGTACTCCAATTCGCCCTCAACCAGCACCGGGGCAGGGGGCTCAACAGAAGGAACCACAGGCACCACATACCTCCGCAACAAAGACCTATGGAACACGTTATGAATGGCAAACGACGCTGGGAGGTCCAGACGAAATGACACCGGGTTAAGGATTTCCAAAATCTTATAAGGACCGATGAAGCGAGGCTTGAATTTAGGAGAGGAGACCTTCATAGGAACATACCGAGAAGACAGCCATACCAAATCCCCAACATGAAGTCGGGGACCCACACCGCGACGGCGGTTGGCAAAGCGCTGAGCCTTCTCCTGTGACAACTTCAAATTGTCCACCACATGGTTCCAAATCTGCTGCAACCTATCCACCACAGAATCCACCCCAGGACAGTCAGAAGGCTCGACCTGACCCGAGGAGAAACGAGTATGAAAACCAGAATTGCAGAAAAAAGGCGAAACCAAAGTAGCAGAACTAGCCCGATTATTAAGGGCAAACTCGGCCAATGGCAAAAAAGTCACCCAATCATCCTGATCAGCAGAAACAAAACATCTTAAATAAGTTTCCAAGGTCTGATTAGTTCGCTCGGTTTGGCCATTCGTCTGAGGATGGAAGGCCGACGAAAAAGACAAATCAATGCCCATCTTAGTACAAAAGATCCGCCAAAATCTGGACACGAACTGGGATCCTCTGTCAGACACAATATTTTCAGGGATGCCGTGCAAGCGGACCACATTCTGAAAAAATAGAGGAACCAAATCGGAGGAGGAAGGCAACTTAGGCAAGGGCACCAAATGGACCATTTTGGAAAAACGATCACACACCACCCAGATGACAGACATTCTCTGAGAGACTGGAAGATCCGAAATAAAATCCATGGAAATGTGCGTCCAAGGCCTCTTCGGGACAGGCAAAGGCAAAAGCAAACCGCTGGCACGAGAACAGCAAGGCTTAGATCGAGCACAAATCCCACAGGACTGCACAAAGGAACGCACATCCCGCGACAAGGAAGGCCACCAGAAGGACCTAGCCACCAAATCTCTGGTACCAAAAATCCCAGGATGGCCTGCCAACACCGAAGAATGAACCTCGGAAATAACTTTGCTGGTCCATCTATCCGGGACAAACAGTCTCTCTGGTGGGCAACGGTCAGGTCTATCCGCCTGAAATTTCTGCAGCACTCGTCGCAAATCTGGGGAAATGGCAGACAAAATCACTCCCTCTCTGAGGATACCAGCCGGCTCTGAAACTCCCGGAGAGTCAGGCACAAAACTCCTAGAAAGCGCATCAGCCTTCACGTTCTTCGAACCAGGCAGGTACGAGACCACGAAATCGAAACGGGAGAAAAACAACGACCAACGAGCCTGTCTAGGATTCAGCCGCTTGGCAGACACGAGATAAATCAGATTTTTGTGATCAGTCAAGACCACCACACGATGCTTAGCTCCCTCGAGCCAATGTCGCCACTCCTCAAATGCCCACTTCATAGCCAACAACTCCCGATTACCAACATCATAATTCCGCTCGGCAGGCGAAAACTTTCTCGAAAAGAAAGCACAAGGCTTCATCACAGAGCAATCAGAGCTTCTCTGCGACAAAACAGCCCCTGCTCCAATCTCAGAAGCATCAACCTCGACCTGAAAAGGAAGAGAGACATCAGGCTGACACAAAACTGGAGCCGAAGAAAACCGGCGCTTCAGCTCCCAAAAGGCCTCCACGGCCGCAGGAGACCAATTAGTCACATCAGAACCCTTCTTGGTCAAATCCGTCAAGGGTTTAACCACGCCAGAAAAATTAGCAATGAAGCGACGGTAAAAATTAGCAAAACCCAAGAACTTCTGAAGACTCTTAACAGATGTAGGCTGAGTCCAGTCATGAATAGCCTGAACCTTGACTGGGTCCATCTCAATAGTAGAAGGAGAAAAAATAAAACCCAAAAAGGAAACCTTCTGTACTCCGAAAAGACATTTTGAGCCCTTCACAAATAAGGCATTAGCACGTAGGACCTGAAATACCATCCTGACCTGCTTCACATGGGACTCCCAGTCCTCAGAAAAGACCAAAATGTCATCCAGATACACAATCATAAATTTATCCAGATATTCTCGGAAGATGTCATGCATGAAGGACTGGAACACAGAAGGAGCATTAGAGAGTCCAAAAGGCATCACCAAGTACTCAAAATGGCCTTCGGGCGTATTAAATGCTGTTTTCCATTCATCCCCTGCTTAATACGCACAAGGTTATACGCACCACGAAGATCTATCTTGGTGAACCAACTGGACCCCTTAATCCGAGCAAACAGATCAGATAATAATGGCAAAGGATACTGAAATTTCACCGTGATTTTATTTAGAAGACGATAATCAATACAAGGTCTCAGAGAACCATCCTTCTTGGCCACAAAAAAGAATCCTGCACCAAGAGGGGAGGAGGACGGGCGAATATGTCCCTTCTCTAAAGACTCCTTTATATAGCTCCGCATCGCGGCATGTTCTGGTACAGACAAATTAAAAAGTCGTCCCTTAGGGAACTTACTACCAGGAATCAAATTTATAGCACAATCACAATCCCTATGAGGAGGTAGGGCACCGGATCTGGGCTCATCAAATACATCCTGGTAGTCCGACAAAAACTCAGGGACCTCAGAAGGAGTGGAAGAAGCAATTGACACCAAAGGAGCATCGCCATGAATCCCCTGGCAACCCCAACTTGAAACAGACATAGCTTTCCAATCCAGCACTGGATTATGAGCCTGCAGCCATGGCAGACCCAAAACGACAACATCATGCAAATTATGCAGCACAAGAAAGCGAATCTCCTCCTGATGTACAGGAGTCATGCACATGGTCACTTGAGTCCAATACTGAGGCTTATTCTCAGCCAATGGTGTAGCATCAATTCCCCTCAGTGGAATAGGGAATTCTAAAGGCTCCAGGACAAAACCACAGCGCCTGGCAAACGACAAATCCATCAGGTTCAGGGCAGCACCTGAATCCACAAAAGCCATAACCGAGTAAGATGACAGAGAACAAATTAAAGTAACAGACAAAATGAATTTAGGCTGTATAGTACCAACGGTGACAGTTTTAGCGATTTTTTTTTAAGCGCTTAGAGCATGCTGAGATAACATGAGTTGAATCACCACAGTAAAAGCACAACCCATTTTGACGTCTATGATTTTGCCGCTCAACTCTGGTCAGAATTCGGTCACATTGCATAGACTCAGGTCTCTGTTCAGAAAACACCGCCAGATGGTGCGCAGATTTGCGCTCCCGCAAACGCCGATCAATCTGAATGGCCAAAGCCATTGAGTCATTCAGACTTGCAGGCGTGGGGAACCCCACCATAACATTTTTAATGGCTTCAGAAAGACCTTCTCTGAAATTTGCAGCCAGGGCACACTCATTCCATTGAGTAAGCACCGACCATTTCTGAAATTTTTGACAATACACCTCGGCTTCATCCTGGCCCTGAGAGAGAGCCAGCAAGGCCTTTTCTGCCTGGTTCTCAAGATTAGGTTCCTCATAAAGCAATCCAAGCGCCAGAAAAAACGCATCCACATTCAGCAATGCAGGATCTCCTGGCGCCAGGGAGAAAGTCCAATCTTGAGGATCGCCACGTAACAGGGAGATAACAATTCTAACTTGCTGAGCGGAATCACCAGAGGAACGAGGTCTCAAAGAAAGAAATAATTTACAATTATTCTTAAAATTCAGAAACCTTGATCTATCTCCAGAAATCAACTCAGGAATAGGTACTTTTGGCTCAGACATAGGACTGTGAACAACAAAATCCTGAATGCTTTGCACCCTTGCAGCAAGATAATCCACACTAGAAGTCAGACTCTGAATATCCATGTCTGCAGCTGAACTCAAAGCCACCCAGAGATTAAGGGGATGAGAGAAGCTGGATAGACTGCAGCAAAGGGAGAGGAAAAAAAAAAATTGTACTCAGGACTTCTCTTATCCCACTTCTGCAATGCATTAAACACTTTTTGGCCTGCTGTACTGTTATGATCCTTAGTGGCTGAGGATCACAGAATGAACTAGCTAAGTTACTGAACATAGAACGAGCTCTAGGGAGGTGGTAACTGGACTGACCGCAAATCTGATCCTAACCAAACACACTGAAGGTAGCCGGTGAACGTGCCTAAATTCCTGGACGTCTCGACGCAGCCTGAGAAACTTGCTACCCCTATAGAGAAAGTAAGACCTCACTTGCCTCAGAGAAATGACCCCAAAGATATAGGAAGCCCCCAACAAATAATAACAGTGAGGTAAGGGGAAAATACAAAACGTAGAAATGAAAACAGATTCAGCAAATGAGGCCCACTAATACTAGATAGCAGAAGACAGGCAGGGAACTGTGCGGTCAGTAAAAAACCCTATACAAAAAATCCACGCTGAGAATTCAAGAACCCCCACACCAACTAACGGTGTGAGGGGAGAAACTCAGCCCCCTAGAGCTACCAGCAAGCAAGGAAATCACATATTAGCAAGCTGGACAAGGACAAATAAATAACCAAGGAACATATTGAACACTTATGATCAAAAAATGAACAAACAGAAAACTTAGCTTCTCTTGGAGAGACTGGTAACAAAGGTAGGCAGGAGAGATCAAAATAGCACTGAATACATTGACAGCAGGCAACAACTGATAGTCCAGGTGAGCTAAATAGGAAACCAGCTAACATAACGAGACAGCTGATCCAGCCTCAGACCTGCAGAATGACACAAAGAGCCACCAGAGGGAGCCCAAAGACAGCACTCACACAGTACCACTTGTGACCACAAGAGGGAGCCCAAAAACAGAGTTCACAACAGGTGAGACTCTGTAATTTGCACCATCTTGAGTACCTTGATGGGACTCTTCTATGTGTTATTGTGTGTTGGTGGTTCAATAAATTATTGCCACACTGTTTTACCCTCATCCTGTGTTGCCTGAATGGTATTCTGCCCACGAGGAAGGAGAGCGGGCATTCAGTGGGATGAGCCCTGGTCCATTGGTTCTTGGGCCAGCAGATGAGAACAACCACTGCCCCCTTGTCTCCACAGCCCCCTATCCTGGTATAATATTTTGATCTTGGTATAATGTCCCTATTCTTTCTATGAGGCAAAACATTTCAATGCCTGTTTTTAAACAATGTTTTACCTCAAAGAAAGAATCGGCTGTGACCTTGTGCTGTAACGTCTGTATACTCTATTATATCCTCCCCTGCCCAGGAGCTGTGGTATGATCAGACCATGTCCCCGTATAGTCAGACATGACCATTACACAGCACACAGCAGGGAAAGATTTATAAGATTATCTCAGCACAGGAACATTTTTTAAAATACATCCAATTGTGGAAATTATTATTATTTCACGATCTGATGATTACAATTTATTTTTGGCACAGCCCCTTAAAAGGGCAGTAATTTTATTTAGTAGTTTTATTTAGTATTAAGAATTTTTATTTAGCATTTATATATTTAGTACTTTTTAGTATTTATTCTTTTTATTTAATGTTTATTTAGTACTAAGTATTTATTTATTACTAGATGGTAGCCCGATTCTAACGCATCGGGTATTCTAGAATATGTATGTAGTTTATTTATGAAGATTTTAGAATAATACATTGAATACACAGGATTGCTGATTGTTCGCGGCCGGCCATGTAGTATATAGCACAGCCACGTAGTATATAACAGCCCACGTAGTAAATAGCACAGCCACGTAGTACATAGCACAGCCACGTAGTACATAGCATAGCCACGTAGTATATTGCACAGCCACGTAGTATATAGCACAGCCCACGGAGTATATAGCACAGCCACGTAGTATATAACACAGCCCACGGAGTATATAGCACAGCCACGTAGTACAGTACAGACCAAAAGTTTGGACACACCTTCTCATTTAAAGATTTTTCTGTATTTTCATGACTATGAAAATTGTACATTCACACGGAAGGCATCAACCTTCCATCAAAACCATTCCCGGTGACTACCTCTTGAAGCTCATCAAGAGAATGCCAAGAGTGTGCAAAGCAGTCATCAAAGCAAAAGGTGACTACTTTGAAGAACCTAGAATATAAGACATAATTTCAGTTGTTTCACACTTTTTTGTTAAGTATATAATTCCACATGTGTTAATTAATAGTTTTGATGCCTTCAGTGTGAATTTACAATTTTCATAGTCATGAAAATACAGAAAAATCTTTAAATGAGAGGGTGTGTCCAAACTTTTGGTCTGTACTGTATATAGCACAGCCCACATAGTGTATAACAGCCCACATAGCATATAAGATAGCCATGTAGTATATAACAGCCCACGCACGCAGTATATAACACAGGCCACGTAGTGTATAACACAGGCCACGTAGTGTATAACACAGCCCACGTAATGTATAACAGCCCACGTAGTGTATATCACACCCCACGTAGTATATAGCACAGCCATATTGTACAGCCCACATAGTATATTGCACAGCCGACGTAGTACATTTCACAACCCACATAGTACATTGCATAGCCCACGTAGTATATTGCACAGCCCACGTAGTATATTGCACAGCCCACGTAGTATATAGCACAGCCCACGTAGTATATAGCACAGGCCACGTAGTATATTGCACAGCCACGTAGTATATTGCACAGCCCATGTAGTATATTGCCCAGCCCACGTTGTATATTGCCCAGCCCACGTAGTATATTGCACAGCCACATAGTATATAGCACAGGCCACGTAGTATATAGCACAGGCCATGTAGTATATTGCACAGCCCACGTAGTATATTGCACAGCCACGTAGTATATAGCACAGCCCACGCAGTATATCGCACAGCCCACGTAGTATATAGCACAGCCCACGCAGTATATTGCACAGCCCACGTAGTATATTGCACAGCCCACGTAGTATATTGCCCAGCCCACGTAGTATATTGCACAGCCACATAGTATATTGCACAGCCCACGTAGTATATTGCACAGCCCACGTAGTATGTCATGATCTCTGCAGGCAGAGATCATAGCAAGCCTATAGAGGGACAAGCTCTCGGAAGATGGAACTATACTGACCATGAACTAAGCCTGCCGCGCAACTAGAAATAGCCAGGTAGCATTTCCTATTTATCGCTAGATGCCCAGCTCTGGCCTAAGACCTAAATAGCTAGCAGAGGGAAATATAAGACCTGGCTCACCTCTAGAGAAATATTCAAAGAAGACAGTAGCCCCCCACATATAATGACGGTGAGTTCAGATGAAACAACAAACGCAGCAGGAAAATAGTCTTAGCAAATTTGAGGTCCGCTTACTAGATAGCAGAAGACAGATAGTATACTTTCATGGTCAGAAGAAAAACACTAACAAAACACCATCCAGAGATTACCTTAAACTCTGGCATTAACTCATAACGCCAGAGTAGCAATCCCTGATCAACGAGAGCTTTCCAGACACAGTAACAAAACTTCAGCTGTGAACTGGAACAAATAGGCAAAACAAAACATGGACAAAAGACCAACTTATCTAGTAGCTGTCTAGAAGCAGGAACAAGCACTGAGAGGCATCAGATAACATTGTTGACCGGCAAGAAACCACCAGAGAAATGAGCTTAAATAGCGACACCCACTACTGATGGAATCAGGTGAAACAGGAAAGAGGATGACAAGTCCAATTCCACAAGCGGCCACCGGGGGAGCCCAGAATCCAAATTCACAACAGTACCCCCCCCTCAAGGAGGGGGCACCGAACCCTCACCAGATCCACCAGGGCGACCAGGATGAGCCCTATGGAAGGCACGAACAAGATCAGAAGCATGAACATCAGATGCATTGACCCAAGAATTATCCTCCTGGCCGTAACCCTTCCAGTTGACCAGATACTGGAGTTTCCGTCTGGAAACACGAGAGTCCAAAATTTTCTCCACAACGTACTCCAACTCACCCTCAACCAACACCGGAGCAGGAGGCTCAACTGAAGGCACAACAGGTACCTCATACCTGCGCAATAACGACCGATGAAAAACGTTATGAATGGAAAAGGACGCAGGGAGGTCCAAACGGAAAGAAACAGGATTAAGAATCTCCAATATTCTATAAGGGCCGATGAACCGAGGTTTAAACTTAGGAGAAGAGACCCTCATAGGGACAAAACGAGAAGACAACCACACTAAATCTCCAACACAAAGCCGAGAACCAACACGACGATGACGGTTGGCAAAACGCTGAGTCTTCTCCTGGGACAACTTCAAATTGTCCATAACCTGCCCCCAGATGTGATGCAATCTCTCCACCACCGCATCCACTCCAGGACAATCCGAGGATTCCACCTGACCGGAGGAAAATCGAGGGTGAAACCCCGAATTACAGAAAAACGGGGACACCAAGGTGGAAGAACTGGCCCGATTATTGAGGGCGAACTCTGCCAATGGCAAAAAAGCAACCCAATCATCCTGGTCAGCAGAGACAAAACACCTCAGATATGTCTCAAGGGTCTGATTAGTCCGCTCGGTCTGGCCATTAGTCTGAGGGTGAAAAGCAGATGAAAAAGACAAATCTATGCCCATCCTAGCACAGAATGCCCGCCAAAATCTAGACACAAATTGGGTACCTCTGTCAGAAACAATATTCTCAGGAATACCGTGCAATCGGACAACATTCTGAAAAAACAGAGGAACCAACTCAGAAGAAGAAGGCAACTTGGGCAGAGGAACCAAATGGACCATTTTAGAGAAACGGTCACAGACCACCCAGATGACAGACATCTTCTGGGAAACAGGCAGATCTGAAATAAAATCCATCGAGATGTGTGTCCAAGGCCTCTTAGGAATAGACAAAGGCAACAGCAGTCCGCTAGCCCGAGAACTACAAGACTTGGCCCGAGCACAAACGTCACATGACTGCACAAAGACTCGCACATCTCGAGACAGAGAAGGCCACCAGAAGGATCTTGCCACCAAATCCCTGGTACCAAAAATTCCGGGATGACCTGCCAATGCAGAAGAATGTACCTCAGAGATGACTCTGCTGGTCCAATCATCCGGAACAAACAGTCTATCAGGCGGACAACGATCCGGTCTATCCGCCTGAAACTCTTGCAAGGACCGCCGCAGATCAGGAGAAACGGCCGACAAAATTACTCCCTCCCTAAGGATACCTGTGGGTTCAGAATTACCAGGAGAGTCCGGGTCAAAACTCCTAGAAAGGGCATCTGCCTTAACATTCTTAGAACCCGGTAGGTACGACACCACAAAATTAAAGCGAGAAAAAAATAAAGACCAGCGCGCCTGTCTAGGATTCAGGCGTCTGGCAGTCTCAAGATAAATCAAATTTTTGTGGTCAGTCAATACCACCACCTGATGCCTAGCCCCCTCGAGCCAATGGCGCCACTCCTCAAACGCCCACTTCATGGCCAAAAGCTCCCGATTCCCAACATCATAATTCCGCTCTGCGGGCGAAAATTTGCGAGAAAAGAAGGCACAAGGCCTAATGACGGAGCAGTCGGAACCTTTCTGCGACAACACTGCCCCAGCTCCGATCTCCGAAGCGTCAACCTCAACCTGAAAAGGCAGATTCACATCAGGCTGACGCAACACAGGGGCAGAGGCAAAACGGCGCTTAAGCTCCTGAAAGGCCTCTACAGCATGAGGGGACCAATTAGCAACATCAGCGCCTTGTCTGGTCAAATCAGTCAGTGGTTTAACGACATCCGAAAAACCAGCAATAAATCGGCGGTAAAAGTTGGCAAAGCCCAAAAATCTCTGAAGACCCTTAAGAGAGGAGGGCTGAGTCCAGTCACAAATAGCTTGCACCTTGACGGGATCCATCTCAATGGAAGAGGGAGAAAAAATATACCCCAAAAAGGAAATTTTCTGGACCCCAAAAACGCACTTAGACCCCTTCACACATAAAGAATTAGACCGCAGAACCTGAAAAACTCTCCTGACCTGCTGAACATGAGAGTCCCAGTCATCAGAAAAAATCAGAATATCATCCAGATATATTATCATAAATTTATCCAGAAAATCGCGGAAAATATCATGCATAAAAGACTGGAAAACTGAAGGGGCATTAGAAAGACCAAAAGGCATGACCAAATACTCAAAGTGGCCCTCGGGCGTATTAAATGCGGTCTTCCACTCATCCCCCTGCCTGATCCGCACCAAATTATACGCCCCACGAAGATCAATTTTGGAGAACCACTTAGCACCCTCTATACGAGCAAACAAATCAGTAAGCAATGGCAATGGGTATTGATACTTAACAGTGATCTTATTCAGAAGCCGATAATCAATACATGGTCTCAAAGAGCCGTCTTTTTTCGAGACAAAGAAAAACCCAGCTCCCAAGGGAGAAGAAGATGGACGAATATGTCCCTTTTCCAAAGACTCCTTTATATATTCCCGCATAGCAGCATGTTCCGGCACAGACAAATTAAACAAACGACCCTTTGGATATTTACAACCCGGTATCAAATCTATGGCACAATCGCACTCACGGTGCGGAGGTAACGACCCAAGCTTGGGTTCGTCAAAGACGTCTTGATAATCAGAGAGGAACTCAGGGACTTCAGAGGGAATGGACGACGAAATAGAAACCAAAGGTACGTCCCCATGGATACCCTTACATCCCCAGCTCAACACAGACATTGCTCTCCAGTCCAAGACTGGGTTGTGAGACTGCAACCATGGCAATCCCAGTACCAAATCGTCATGTAAATTATACAGCACCAGGAAACGAATAATCTCCTGGTGATCCGGATTGATACGCATGGTTACTTGTGTCCAGTATTGTGGTTTATTATTAGCCAATGGGGTGGAGTCAATCCCCTTCAGAGGAATAAGAGTCTCCAAAGGCTCTAAATCAAAACCACAACGATTGGCAAAGGACCAATCCATAAGACTCAGAGCGGCGCCAGAGTCAACATAGGCGTCCGTGGCAATGGATGACAAAGAGCAAATCAGGGTTACAGACAAAATAAACTTAGACTGAATGGTGCCAATGGAAACAGACTTATCAAGCTTCTTTGTACGCCTAGAGCATGCCGATATAACATGAGTAGAATCCCCACAATAGAAACACAATCCATTCTTCCGTCTAAAATTCTGTCGCTCGCTCCTGGACAGAATTCTATCACACTGCATACTTTCTGGCGTCTTTTCCATAGACACCGCCAGATGGTGCACCGGTTTGCGCTCCCGCAGACGCCTATCAATCTGAATAGCCATTGTCATGGACTCATTCAGACCTGCAGGCAAAGGGAACCCCACCATAACATCCTTAACGGCATCAGAGAGACCTTCTCTGAAAGTTGCCGCCAAGGCGCACTCATTCCACTGAGTAAGCACAGACCATTTACGGAATTTTTGGCAGAAAACTTCAGCTTCGTCTTGCCCCTGAGATAGTGTCATCAAAGTTTTTTCTGCCTGAAGTTCCAAATGAGGTTCCTCATAAAGCAAGCCCAAGGCCAGAAAAAACGCATCCACATCGCGTAACGCAGGATCCCCTGCTGGCAATGAGAAGGCCCAATCTTGAGGGTCACCCCTGAGCAAGGAAATCACAATCCTAACCTGCTGAGCAGGGTCTCCAGCTGAACGAGACTTCAGGGACAAATAAAGCTTACAATTATTTCGGAAATTCTGGAAGCTAGCTCTATTCCCTGTGAAGAACTCCGGCAAAGGAATTCTCGGCTCAGATACCGGAGCATGTACCACAAAATCTTGTAAATTTTGTACTTTCGTGATGAGATTATTCAACCCCGCAGTTACACTCTGGAGATCCATTATTGTCAGGTGCACACAGAGCATACAGAGATTAGGAGGAGAGAGAGAAAAAAGACTGCAGCAAGGCAGACTGGAGGAAAAAAAAAAAAAAAAATTCCAGCAGACTTCTTATAACTCTCCTTTCTCAACCTGGGTCTTTAACACTTTACGGGCCGGTCAAACTATCATGATCTCTGCAGGCAGAGATCATAGCAAGCCTATAGAGGGACAAGCTCTCGGAAGATGGAACTATACTGACCATGAACTAAGCCAGCCTATAGAGGGACAAGCTCTCGGAAGATGGAACTATACTGACCATGAACTAAGCCTGCCGCGCAACTAGAAATAGCCAGGTAGCATTTCCTATTTATCGCTAGATGCCCAGCTCTGGCCTAAGACCTAAATAGCTAGCAGAGGGAAATATAAGACCTGGCTCACCTCTAGAGAAGTATTCAAAGAAGACAGTAGCCCCCCACATATAATGACGGTGAGTTCAGATGAAACAACAAACGCAGCAGGAAAATAGTCTTAGCAAATTTGAGGTCCGCTTACTAGATAGCAGAAGACAGATAGTATACTTTCATGGTCAGAAGAAAAACACTAACAAAACACCATCCAGAGATTACCTTAAACTCTGGCATTAACTCATAACGCCAGAGTAGCAATCCCTGATCAACGAGAGCTTTCCAGACACAGTAACAAAACTTCAGCTGTGAACTGGAACAAATAGGCAAAACAAAACATGGACAAAAGACCAACTTATCTAGTAGCTGTCTAGAAGCAGGAACAAGCACTGAGAGGCATCAGATAACATTGTTGACCGGCAAGAAACCACCAGAGAAATGAGCTTAAATAGCGACACCCACTACTGATGGAATCAGGTGAAACAGGAAAGAGGATGACAAGTCCAATTCCACAAGCGGCCACCGGGGGAGCCCAGAATCCAAATTCACAACAGTAGTATATTGCACAGCCCACGCAGTACATTGCACAGCCCACATAGTACATTGCACAGCCCACGTAGTATATTGCACAGCCCACGTAGTATATTGCACAGCCCACATAGTATATCGCACAGCCCACATAGTATATCGCACAGCCCACGCAGTATATTGCACAGCCCACGTAGTATATAGCAATGTGGGCATCATATCCCTGTTAAAAAAAAAGAATTTAAATAAAAAATAGTTATATACTCACCTTCCGTTGGCCCCCGGATCCAGGCGAAGCGGTTACCGACGCTCCTCGCGCGCTCCAGTCTCAAGAGTGCATTGTGGTCTCGCGAGATGATGACTTAACAATTTTGCGAGACCGCTACGTCATCATCTCGCGAGATCGCAACGCATGGAGCGGTCACCGGAGCGTCGTGAGGTTCGGGAAAGGCCTGTTTTGGATGCGGGGGCCGACGGATGGTGAGTATATAATATTTATATATTTTTTTTTTTATTATTATTATTTTTAACATTAGATCTTTTTACTATTGATGCTGTATAGGCAGCATCAATAGTAAAAAGTTGGTCACACAGGGTTAATAGCAGCATTAACGGAGTGTGTTACACCGCGGCATAATGCTGTCCGTTAGCGCTGCCATTAACCCTGTGTGAGCGCTGACTGGAGGGGAGTACGGAGCGGGCACTGACTGCGGGGAGGAAGGAGCGGCCATTTTGCCACCGGACTGTGCCCATCGCTGATTGGTCGTGGCTGTTTTGCCGCGACCAATCAGCGACTTGGATTTCCATAACAGACAGAGGCCGCGATCAATGAATATCCGTGACAGACAGACAGACAGAAGGACAGACAGAAAGACGGAAGTGACCCTTAGACAATTATATAGTAGATTTACTATTATTTTTAGTATTTATTTTATTTAGTATTTTTATGTACTATTTTTATTTCATATTTATTTAGTATTTTTATTTGGATTTGATTTTTTTGTATTTATTTTATTTAGTATATTTGCTTAGCATTTAGGATTTTTACTTTAGAAGCCCTTTCCTCCCTCTTGCGCCACCCTATTTTTTTAAAAAAATTGTATTTTTATTTACAATATTTTAGTATTTTTACTTAGTATTTACTATTTTTATTTAGCATTTATATATTTAGTTTTTTTTGTATTTACTTACTATTTTTATTTAATAGTTATATATTTAGTATTTTTTAGTATTTATTTACTATTTTTATAAAATGTTTATTTGGTATTACTGGTAAGTATTTTTTTATTTAGAATTTATCTAGTATATTTGTTTACTATTTTTTTAGTATTTCTTTTATTTAGTATTTTTGCTTAGCACTTAGTATTTTTCGTTCGCCCTATTTGTTGCTCATTATCCATAGACTGGTGATGAATCTCACAAGACACATTTGCTAAAACACAGACGGACGCCTGACGGCACAAAAGGAACGTGGTTTCCCTTTTTCTTTTTGCATTAGGAGTCGTTTTTCATAAATTAATACTTCAAGGAAACTTTTGTTAATAACGCCACAAAGAAGCGTCTTTGATCCTTTCTATAAGGTCCTGTCCTGACTATTCCCATCAGCTCCATTGCCGAAGGCTTCAATTTATGAAGCGCTAAATAATTATATAATTGCAAGACGCACAAAGGGGATAAAACGTGTAACATCAGGTGTCGCGTCGGAACATTCCCTTTAAATTATCATACACTCAGCCACTGGTATCTCCACCCAAAGGAGCCACAATGTAACATCGGATGGAGAAGAAAATAATGCACTTCGCCATCCAACTCCTCATGTGACCATGCGCTCATAAAACAGGTGGTACAAGGTTAGAAAAAGGGTATTTTTATTTTTTATCCCCAAAAACAGCGCCACTCCTCTCCATGTGGCCGTTTAAGGTATTGCAGCCAGCCCTATGAAACCTAAGGAGGCAATTGCTTTTACTTCCATGCAAAGACTATTACAATATGGTTACATTAAAAACTTTGAAACATTTGGCTTCTGCAGCCTCTATTTATCACGTTACATACCAAGCTGCAGAATGAGTTAACAGAGAATCTGCCAGTGAGCTCGTTCTGGATGCTTACATGCTTAGCTCTCTTCCTTTGAGTTTTCCTCTAAAAGGATTTGATAAGATCCGAACGAGCTCGCTGATGCATTCACTGATGACTATGGCTTCTACAGCCTTTATATATAACAGTGCATAGCAGACTGCAGAATGAGTTACACGTGTGCCTGTCAGTGAGCTCATTCAGATATGCTCAGATCAGCTTATAGGAAAGATTAAAGACACATAAGGCAGCGTTCACATATTGCAGCTGTATTGTGCTTCTTTTTTTTTTTTACCACAATCGTGATAGACTTCTGCAGCCTGCTATGTGCAGTGATGCATAACGGATGTAGAAGGCAATCTATGCAAAATGTTTATAGAAAACCTAATGCAAAAATTATTTTAAAACAATCTATGTAAGCTTAGGCTTAGCTGCAATCCCAGACCTTGCCAAGAGAGGTGCTGTCTCAAAAAAGCAAACTAGATCCTTTTTAAGGAATCTGTTTTTTTTCCTCTGTAATCTGAGAGCAGCAATGTAGGGGCTGAGACCCTGATTCCAGCAATATATCACTTACTGAACTGTGTGTTATTTTTTTCAATACAAATCACAGATTATCACTAGAGGACTAGGTGTCTCGTGCCTCCTATTCCAGCCACGCCCCCAAACACTGATTGGCAGCTTTTTGTACACAGACAGTGATGGGGGCGGGGTTACACAAACCTCAACATTCCGAGCAGAGGCGAAAACAGGGATTGTATCAAATTGTATCACATCATGCAGAACGGACAGTGACACATCGCTGGAATCAGGGTCTCAGCCCCTACATCATGCTGCTATCAGATCCCTTTAATTTTTTACAACCCTTTTAGAGAGGGAGATGCTTTTTTTCGGAGCCTTTAGCAGACACATTTTCTCCCTGACTCTCTCCTTTATAATCTGGAAAGCCCTCAACTATAATGAATTTCTACAAGAGCATTTTAAAGCGTGATCATTAGCATCGTATTCAATGTTCTGTGGATGACGAGTGACGAGCAGGACGGGGGGACTGAGGCAGAACCGTCCCCGGGGGCTTTCATGGATGAATTCATCACCTGCAGCTATGTGGCCCCCCGGAAATAAGGGGGCCCCCCATATCGGCAAAGAAGGAAGTTATATTACCAGGAGCAATTAAATGGAGTGGGTAGAGGTATGGGGAACTTGCCTGCAACTGTCTGAGCATGCTGGGATCTGTAGTTATACAATGGTAAAGACTTAAAGGGGTTGTCCAGGGTTAGAAAATCTGTCTTTATGCAAAACCAGCGCCACCCCTGTTTCCAGATTTTGTCCATTAAAATGATTGGTATTGAGCTGCAATACCACACATGACCTGCAGATAAGGGGGGCGCTGTTTTTGGAAGAAGTCTCTAATCCTTTCAGTCTTTGCTATAGTTGCTCATTTAGCAAAATTTCGGAGAAAAATTGCGGCACAATAGTGACGAATTATCCTATTTCGAGGAGGTACTAAGATGCCGGAAAGTCGCACATTGGGTTTTCGGAGGAGCCGTAGTGGGACTATCAGGCAGTATTTGCCATTTTACATCCCTTTACACACTACAGGTCATTGAATTCAAGAAAAAGCCAATGCACCTGAATGGAGTAAATACCCAGCCGGCTGCATTCTCCGAGATGTGTCTGATCCCCCGCACTGGCTGCAACCGCCCCTTTAAAATTTAATGTATGGCTGGGTATGGGAACAATGACTGGAAACAGGAAGGAAAGACAAGTATGTGATGAGACCCCTGATCATTTTCTAAACCTTAGACACCTCCAGTTCATCTGAGCTGCTCTTCTTAAAGGGCTCATTAGTAAGGAGGACCGGTCATGACATCCTCCATCAACATACTGACCACCGCCCTTTATCCCACCTGTCACCGGACACCAGGATCTGCCCAAAAAGTGCTAAAGCAATGAACAGGACCCAAGTGTAACTTGCTAACGTAGCACATTAAAAGTATGCAAAAAATGTATTTTGCGTATAAGAATAGAGATCTGTCAAAAGCAACTTGCTGACAGTTTCCATGTTTTTGTTGTCTAGCCATAAAAGCAAGAAATTTGGTTTTAACATCAGCAAACCAGAGTTACGGCATAATCATACCTGCGAGTCACTATACAAAGTGATAAAATTAGAATAGAGATCAGTCAACAGCAGCATGATGACAGTTTCCCAGACAGAAACAGAGATTGTGTTGACTGCACAAAAATGCAAAACATTATTTCCGTTTTTACATCAACAAACCAGAAAACAAGAGCCACAGATAACAGTAGTGGCAAAGTACTAAAATAAAAATAGAGATCGGGCAACAGCTGCTTGTTGACAGTTTCCAGGTACAGAGATTTTGTTTTCTTTCCCACTAAAATTTAACATGGTATTAAGGCGTTTCATTGGTCAGTGAGCCAGAAAGATCTGCAGCATATTCATATCAGAAAACAGTCAAAGTGTTAAAATAAGAATAAAGATCTGTTAACAGCAACTTGTTGACAGGTTCCATATAGAAACATATAATTTATTGGATGAATAAAAATGCAAAAAATTATGTTTTTTACATTAGTGAACTAGCCAAAAAAGCCATTACTAAAACAGCAAGAATATCACCGTACTAAATAAAAATTAAGCACTATCAACAGCTGCTTGTTGACAGTTTCCATATATAAACATAGATTTTTCTGTCTTTATGGAGGTATTACATCGACCAGTAAGTTAGAAAGAGCCACGCCATATTTACAACAGTGAATAATCATACAAAGAACTAAAATAAGAACAGAAATAGTAAAAGACAGCCTACTGACAGTTTCCAGGTGGAAACAAATATTTTGTCTTCATCACAAAGAATGCAAGAGGTTACTAAAGTACCACAACGGCCAATGAAATAAAAACAGCAGCAGCATATTTACAATAGAAAATCATTAGTTACAGTGCTAAAATACAATCAGAGATCTGTCAACAGTAGCTTGATGATGGTTTCCTTGCAGAAACCGAAATTTTGTAGTCTGTATGAAAATTTAAAATTGGAATTGTAAGCTTCATGCTCAGTAAACAGGACTCTGCTATTGGTAGGGAGTGATTATCCTTACTTGTTACAAGTTCCCCATAGGAGTGATTGTTGCCAGCGGTGTCCTGGCAACTTCATAAGGGTAGGCTTAGTATAGCCCGTTTCAGAAATGTTCATTAGACATTTGATGACATAAAATCTGGAAAAAGAAAAATACTTCAGATACTTACAAGTGAAAAATGCTAAGTGCAGTCAGCCTTACTCAAGGCTAGAGCTCACTTTGTTCATTTGTTGCACGATGCTATGAGCTATATTCTTCACTGGAGCCCCTATTAATTAATAAGGGTAGACTTAGTATAGCCTGTTTTAGAAATTGGAAAAAAAATACTCCAGCTACTGACATGAAAAATTCTAAGTGTGGTTAGCCTTATTCAAGGCTATAGCTCATTTTGCAGAGTTGTTGCATAATTCTATAGGCCATAATCTTCTCTGGAACCCATAATAATTAATAAGGGTAGGCTTAGTATAGCATGTTTCAGAAATTTTCAGAATCTGGAATACAAAACTACAGCTACTGACATGAAAAATTCTAAGTGTGGTCAGCCTTACTCAAGAAGACAGGTAGCTCATTTTGTAGACTTGTTGCATGGTGCTATGGGCTATAATTTTCTCTGGAGCCCCTCTTAATTAATAAGGGTAGGCTTAAAATAGCCTTTTTTAGAAATTGTCAGAATCTGTAAAAAAAAATATATATATATACTTCAGCTACTGATAAATGAAAAATTCTAAGTGCGGTCAGCCTTACTCAAGAAAGGCTAGAGCTCCTTTTGTAGACTTCTGGCATAGTGCTATATTCTTCTCTTGAGCCCCTATTAATTAATAAGGGTAGGTTTAGTATAGCCTGTTTCAGAATCTGGAGGAAAAAAAATACTCCAACTGCTGACTTGAAAGTTACTAAGCCTTAGGCTGGGGTCACACATGCGTGTTTTACGGACGTAAGAGCGCAGAAACTACGTCCGTAAAACACGCATTACATACGGCACAATGATTCTCAATGGGTCTAGTCCTATCAGGCGTATATTACGGATCCGTAATATACGGCATTGTACGGGCGTAGAAAATCGCAGCATGCTGCGTTTGTCAGCGTATCGCGCAAAAAATACGCCAATGAAAGACTATGGGAGAGCGTATAATACGGAATGCTTACGGACCATGCGTGTGCCTTGCGAGAAATACGCAACTTACTGGCAGATGTCCTGAAACGTCCAAAGGCCTCAATCAGGCAGGTGAGACATGCTAATTAGCTGAAAAAGCCAGACAGTGAACCCGGAAGTCTGCTGCACGCCTCCACGGAGTGATATTCAGCATGGCCAACATTGTGAACGCGGACATGCTTATCATTTTGGTACAAGAGAGGCCTGTCATCTGGGACCAAAGAGACCCAAATTATGCCAACAGGGCACTAAAAGAGGCAGCATGGAGGAGCGTTTGTGTGGCCCTCTTCCCACATTATGACCAGCAGCCACGTGCGGCACAGCGACAGATAAGTAAGTACACCCATGTTTGAAATGTAATTTTATTGGGAATCATCAGGCGCTTACTACTTTGATTTTCTCATCAAGAATGGCAGAAATCTTCATGAAGGAAATAGAAAGCCCACTAGTAGATACATGGTGTTGTACATGATAACCGGTTTTCATTAATAATTACAATCGGTGGCCCTTTTACTACACAGCGTTTCCCATTATTTGTCCTTTCTGTGATGGAGGTTATTGGACTCTGGCCTTGTGGCCTTGCTTGCTTTTTTTTTTAATTTTATATTAAATGTGCTCCCCAAATGCCTATTTGGATGCTCCACTTAAATGTGTCTAGTCAGTTACACCTTTTGTGAGCTCTCTGCTTAATGGGCTAATGAATGTGTGTATTTTTTGTGGTTTCAGTGGGTGATGTTACAACAAGGTGGCGGAGTATCCGCGATCAGTACAGGAGGGAGAGGCAGCAGCGGGAGAGAAGTGGAGCCGGGGCACCTCCCAAAAAAAAGAAATACATCTATTTTGACCGGCTCAACTTTCTGAATCCCAGCATGGACCTCAGGCCGTAAGTAACCACCTCAATTAATTTTTTTAATATCTTTTTTAGTGTAATTTTTTTGGGGCAAAATTTTGTACCTAAAACATTGTTCTTTTTCAGAACTCAGTCTAACCTCACTGACAGGGAGACAGGGTCTGACTCGGAACTGGTCATTGACCCAGTTGGTGAAGGTGAAGAGGTGGCTGGTCCATCTGCTGCTCCCTCTGGCTCCATCCCTCCTGGATCCCTCTCATCTGGTCAGGCAGCTCCATCTGCATCCATACCACACCAAGAGGACCCACAGTTTGCCTCTTCCGCCGCAGCATCATCAGCAGCACCACCACCTAGCCAGGATGACCCTGGAAATAGCAGCAGCCCGACTGTTGCCCTGGATCCATCCCCACAGGCTGCAGTAAGACCACAGCGTGCACGCCGCAGAAGACAGCTGATCCAAAGCCGCCAAAACGTGGATGCTGGGGTCATGAGCTATTTGGCACGTGTCCGAGACGATGATGGGGAGGAGGGTTTTACCAGGAGCCTTGCCCAGTACTTAAGGTCCATAGAGCGGGAGTTAAGGCTTCGTGTGAGAGGCTGTTTTCAGATCCTTGTGGACGCATGCACCCCCCCAAATAACCCATACAATCTCATGCTGATGATTGAACAGTGGCAGATGTCACCTGAAAATGTTCTGCGGCCTCAGAGATTACAAGGCCTGGCAGCTCCACAAGGATCTGAAGCACCCCCTCCACGTCAGCCAACACCTCAGCCCCAACCCACAACAAACACACAATGGCCACCTCAGCAACATATGGCGGGATATCATCAAACATCCCAATATGGCCACTTGTCCACACCCAGTGCTGGAGGCTGGTCCCAACCTGGGTATGGACAATATGGTCATTTTGGTTTGGGTTATGATTCCCGGCCATATGGTCATCCCCAGCAGGGGTATCTCCAAAATCCACGCCCCACTCTTCCAAGTTCCCAGCATCATAGCTGGGCTAATGTCCCTCAGGCCACTACAACATCTGCACAGGGTGCTGGACAATTGGGCCTACAAGTGCCACCTGATGCAGACACTGAGCAAGCTACTTCTCCTGCACCAACCTACCAGGACTTGTAATTTTTTTGTTTTTTGTTTTTTTGTTTTTTTATGTTTCTTTAAACTTTTTTTTAAATTTTTTGTTAATATGATTTTTAGACACAACTTTCATTTGTATTGTCCCTACAGAGCATTGTTTATTGTGGATGTAGTACCAAGTTTTGGATGACAACAAAAATAGGCCTTTCTTAGGCTAAAAAAAAGGTTAGGACAAAATAATAACCTAGACATTTCAAAAAGTTATACAGTAAAACGTTTGATTATTACCAATCACCGTCTGGATGCGCTGTATTCATTCTTCAATCACACACACATGATATGCTGATAACCATATGTGAAAAAATAAATTACAACACACAGAGTTTTAAACTTGGTTAACACATACTTTATAGAGCTAATTAATTACACATGCAAAAAGGAATAGTCTTGCCAGGGAGTAGCACCTTCAGGAGTCAAAAAATAATTTGTAAAGATATCACGAACTTTAAGACCAGAAAGTGGACGACGCGGAGGAGGGACATATGGGGTAGGCCTACTAACATTGTTCATGAGGTTATCTTCAAAATTTGGCGAGGAACAATCATGTATTCTTGTGAAATTATGTAGAATTACACAGGCTTTTATCACTTCGTTGATTGAAGACTCACTCAGCTGGATGGCAGACTGAAGAACACGCCATTTGGCAACAAGAATCCCAAAGGCGCACTCAACCAGTCTCCGTGCCCTGGCAAGTCTCAAATTAAACACCCTCCGCCGGTGGTCAAGGTTGCGCCTGGGGTAAGGCCTCATGACGTGCCTCGACAGTTGGAAGGCCTCATCTCCAACCAAAACAAAAGGCACTGCTTCCGCATTTGAGCCTGGGAGTTGTTGTGGTGGTGGGAGGTTCAACTGGTTGTCACGTAGCCGCCGACCCATTATGGACGAATTGAAGACCCTAGAGTCTCCAGTTCGCCCATAGGCCCCAATGTCTACAATTATAAACCTGTAGTTACTGTCAGCAACTGCTAACAGAACTACAGAGAAAAACTGCTTGTAATTGTAGAATTGGGAACCAGAGTTCGGCGGCTTACGCACCCTGATATGTTTCCCATCCACAGCTCCAATGCAATTAGGGAAGTCACAATTATTTCTGAAACCTGTGGCGATTTGAATCCAATCGTCCTGTTTTGGCTCAGGCAACACAGCTTCATGTAGTTTCTGCCAGATTTGGGAACAGGTTGTCCTAACAATGCCTGAAATGGTCGACCGCCCAATCAGAAACTCCAGGTGTAGACCCGCATAGGACAAGCCTGTGGCCAGGAAGCTGCAATACAACAAAAAGGGGAAAAAAAAAACATGAGGACGACGAAAAAAGGAATAAGCACAAGTGTATATTTCATTTACTATTCAATTATTTACAGTATAAAAAGTTTCAATAGAAAATCTAAATCGACTTGAAGCTTGACAACATTCTTTTATATGTGCTTGTGGCTTCATGTCCAAGTGAAGTTAATGAAACCTAGTAGGACACCACACATTTTGAACCCCCAAAAATACCAAAAACCGTATTTGCAAATGTGGAATACCTACCGTAAGGTTAGGAGCAGACGCTCCTCAGCAGAGATGGCTTTTCTCATCCAGGTGTCCTGAAAGGTGAGGCCAGGACGTAAGATCTCCAACAACATGTCAAAAGTCCGGATGGACATACGAGTATACTGGTAAAACTTGTCTGGATGTGCCCTCAAAGCTGAATATAGTCTCGGGAAATGGCCTTTACTCTGGCGTTGGGACAATATAGGATGTACCCACAATCTTTGTCTCCTCCTTCGCGGATCCACATTGACCTGATATGGCTGGCCAAAGCGACGAGACAACACCCAGTGAAGCAACACCCGCTGAGTTGTGCTTAAATACACAGGGTCAGACATGTTTGTAATCTCAAAGCAACACAGCCAAAATATGCTAGAGAACATATAGGGCAGATGGGAGGGCTACACCTGTTGTAGAGGGCTTAAATAGTGTGGTTAATGATGGTTTAAATGATTTGCAGGCCTGAAAACCGTTAAATGTCCATTTTGTCATGGTGCGTGATAAATACGCCATACGGATCACATACGGATTACACACGCACAAGCACATGCGCAAAATACGCGACCACACCTAAGCAACGCAGTAACTACGGAAGTCGATTACGGAGACATTTTGGCGTATTGAACGCGTAGTACGGACGTATAATACGTGGCGTATTGTCTTACGCCATGTGTGACCCCAGCCTTACTCAAGACTAGTGCTCATTTTGTAGACTTATTGTGTGGTGCTATGGGTTACATTATTCTCTAGTGCCCCGATTAATAAGGGTAGGCTTAGTGTAGCGTTTTCAGAAATGTTCAGAAACTGTTAAAAAAAGAAATAAATACTCCAGCTACTGACATATGAAACTACTAACTGCGGTCAGTCTTACGCAAGGTCAGAGTTCATTTTTTTGAGTCTTTGCATGGTGCTATGGGCTATAGCCCTATTACTTAATAAGGGTAGGCTTAGTATAGCCTGCTTTTGAAATTTTCAGAATCCGGAAAAAAAAATATCCTCCAGCTACTGACATGAAGAATTCTAAGTGGGGTCAGACTTACTCAAGGCTACAGTTCATGTTGTAGACTCGTTGCATACACTACGGGCTATAATCGTCTCTGGAGCCCCTATTAGTGGTTCATATGCTTGATCTAGGTTTTCTCTTGCCAGTTCTACTGCTTCTTCCCTAAAGGTGGCGCTATAGGGCTGTCCATCACTGCTCAATCCTCACATTGCCTGATGTATATTTGCTGCTGTGCTATGAGTCTGGATATTACATTTGCAGGAACCAGAAGGCTCGGCGTTTGGAATTTTCAGTGCACAGATGAAGTCCACCAGTCCGGGCAGCAGGTTCTGCTCTCTAACAATGTGACCCTTTGCTTTGGGATTTTCGGCTTTTTTTTTCCACCCCTTTTCCCCGATTCCCAGCAGCAGCAGCAATGTCAGGAGAGAACAGCTCAACTGTAGACAACCAGCCTGGGAATAAATGCTTAGCCAACTGCGAGGAGCAATTTCAGCACTACGGACAGTTCTCACCCAGCGTCTCCATCGTGCTGGCGGTCCTCATGATCCTCATGGTGCTGGCAACCGTGTTGGGCAACGCTCTGGTCATTTTGGCTTTTATGGTTGATAAGGGGTTAAGGACGCAAGGAAATTTCTTTTTCCTCAACCTGGCCATCGCCGATTTCTTAGTGGGTGAGTATTTTGTGCGCCCCTATAACCAATTGTAGAGACACAGTCCCCCCGTAAGTCCACAACTGGCGGCTTACCAGCTTGTTGGAACACTACAACACTCAGCATGTTGGGCTTCATGGGAGTTGTAGTTTTTAAAACTCAAGTTGGAGATTTGGAAGAAGAGATAGATTCGGAGTGGACAGGACATGATGGGAGTTGTAGTTTATAAAGCAAGTTGGAAATTTGGAAGAAGAGATTTGGAGTGGACAGGACATGATGGGAGTTGTAGTTTAAAAAGCAAGTTGGAGATTTGGAAGAAGAGATTTGTAGTGGACAGGACATGATGGGGGTTGTAGTTTAAAACTCAAGTTGGAGATTTAGAAGAAGAGATTCGGAGCGAACAGACATGATGGGAGTTGTAGTTTAAAAAGCAAGTTGGAGATTTGGAAGAAGAGATTTGTAGTGGACAGGACATGATGGGGGTTGTAGTTTAAAAAGCAAGTTGGAGATTTGGAAGAAGAGATTCGGAGAGGACAGGACATGATGGGGGTTGTAGTTTAAAAAGCAAGTTGGAGATTTGGAAGAAGAGATTCGGAGAGGACAGGACATGATGGGAGTTGTAGTTTAAAACTCAAGTTGGAGATTTGGAAGAAGAGAAAGATTCGGAGTGGACAGGACATGATGGGAGTTGTAGTTTCTGAGGTCCAAGTCCACTTCTTTCTCCCACTACCTTAGTAACCTTCAATATGTAAGGCAGACTACAACTCCCAGCAAGCACTAGGTAATAAAGAATAATAAAGGAATAATAAAGAAATAGAAAGAGTAGTAGTTTTGGAACAGCCGGAAAGCCCATGATGTGGAATATCGCTGATATATTCTTGGTGCCTTTGTAAGGTCGTTGACCGCAGACTGACGCAGAGGGACATTGTCCTTACGGGGGGTCTCTGACTGTTTTTCCTCGTCAGGTGGCTTCTGCATCCCACTCTACATCCCTTACGTCCTGACGGGGCAGTGGAAGTTTGGGAAAGGATTGTGCAAGTTGTGGCTGGTCATGGACTACCTGCTGTGCACTGCCTCCGTCTTCAACATCGTTCTCATCAGCTACGACAGATTCATCTCGGTCACTAAGGCGGTAATGGAGCTTTCAGGATTTATTGCATTGCATGATATTCCAAGCTGGGAGCTAATTGATGCATCACTACAAGTCCCAGCAAGCCACCTGTGTACAGTATAGAGGCTTGTTATAAAGCTCAGGGAGCCTATGTTATATGCTACGCTTTGTGGGATTGACGTACCTTTCCATTGCATGCATTACAGAAATAGCGCCACCTTTGCCCATAGGCGGTGTCTGGTATTGCAGCTCAGCAAGGTAGGATCAGATACAGAGAAGCTTTTTATTTGAGACTAAAAATCATTTTTGCAATTGGGTTTTTGGTTTCTATGCACATTCAGCTGTTAGAATCAGCTCACTGATGGATTCTCAGTTAACTCATTCCGCAACCTGCAATATAGGATATAAAAGGCAAACGGTGCAACATTTTTTGTGAAACCAAATTGTAAAAAAAATACATTTTGCAGAGATTGACCTAATGAGTAGACATCCTCCATGATGGAGTCTGGAAGGAGCATCAGTGCAGAAGGATGGGAGTGATAGTCTTGTGTACACAAAGTCACACATTGGCTCTGATATATTCTCTTATTTTTCTTTTTTGTCTACTTTTTGGCGTTTTTTTTTTTGTCATTCATTTGCATCTTATTCTTTTTTTTTTTTAGACTTTTTTTGAAGTCTATTTCATAAGTTTCCACCTGTGATTTTTTTTTCTTTTTATGTTTGCCATTTTGGCCAAAATTTGGAGTTTCCAGATGCTTTCGCCAAACTCCTCATTTGCAACTTTTCGTAAAGTGGCAGAATTTGTCGTAAATGTAGTACGGTCCTTCCTTGGAGTGATAGTTTTTGTACTTCTGGTTATTTTGGCACAATTGTTTGCACTATTTTGCAAAATGTGGGAGTAAAAAAAATGTAAAGACAAAAATAAAGATAATTTTTTTCGTTTTGGGCCGAAAAGTCAAAAATTGCGTGCATTGTATTGGCGCAAAGAATGACTATGAAAACGGCAAGATAAAAAACAAATGTGACCACAAAATATAAAACGAGGTCATTGTGCTTTTAAATTTCACTTAAAGAGGACTTTTTGATTGGAGGGGGACAAACACTGGGACTCCCCCTGATATTAGAAAAGGGTCTTATTTGCCTCCTTTTGAATGGAGGAGTGGTCACATTTCTGTTCCATTCTAAGGCTATGGTAATGGATGCAAACTTGTGCGCTCATTTATCCATGGTAGGGGGCATGGGTTTTGGCTACATGTGGCATCATGGACTGGGACCATATCCTTATAACAACACCCCTGGATCAACTCAAGAGTCACTCTTTGCAGGACCTCACAGCTTTGACAACTAGGGGGTAGTCCCCCCAAGAACCTCTCTCTCTTTGACAACTAAGGAGTAGTCCCCCCAAGAACCTCTCTTTGACAACTAGGGGGTAGTCCCCCCAAGAACCTCCCTGCTTTGACAACTAGGCGGCTAGGCGGTAGTCCCCTAGAGCCTCTATTGCTTTGACAACTGGGGGGTAGTCCCCCCAAGAACCTCTCTCTCTTTGACAACTAAGGAGTAGTCCCCCCAAGAACCTCTCTTTGACAACTAGGGGGTAGTCCCCCCAAGAACCTCCCTGCTTTGACAACTAGGCGGCTAGGCGGTAGTCCCCTAGAGCCTCTATTGCTTTGACAACTGGGGGGTAGTCCCCACAAGAACATCCCTGCTTTGACAACTAGATATTAGTCCCCCAAAGAATGTCCCAACCTCTTTTTTTTTTACAACTAAAGGGTAGTCCCACCAAGAACATCCCTGCTTTGACAACTAGGGGGTAGTCCCCCAAGAGCCATTCTTGCTGTAACAACTAGGGGTAGTCCCCCCCAGGAACCTCTCTTTTTTTCACAACTAAGGGGTAGTCCCTCCAAGAACCTCCCTGCTTTGACAACTAGGGGGTAGTCCCCCCAAGAGCCATTCTTGCTGTAGCAACTAGGGGGTAGTCCCCCCAAGAACCTCTTGTTTTAACAACTAGGGGGTAGTCCCCCCCAAAAAACTCTCTTGCTTTGACAACTAGGAGGTAGTTCCCCCCCCCCCCAAAGAACCTCTCTTGCTTTTACAACTAGGGGGTAGTCCCCCTCCCACAATTTCCTCTAAGAAAAGAGTTCATCCACATAGATCAACCTCGTTAACTCCATTCCCAGGTATTATATCCTCCTGCCCGTGCACTTTCGAGGTGAGTAGTAGAACCCTTCCCCGTGTATGATTAGGGCTTATTTATCCATTAGGAGGCAGAACACGCATCCATCGAGCAGGGTATTTACACACAGCCCTTTAAGCCGTGTGTCGAGTGGTCCTCAGAGGTCACAATGAATCTCGTCCTTGAAGACTAATTAGCGCATTTTTTTTTTCTTTTTATGGAAAGAATACTTGTTACATTTCCATTTACCAATATATCCAAACCTGTAATTACATTACCGGGCTCAGTAACGACGCGGCCAGTGAACAATTTGTGCTCTTTGAACACAAGAAACATGTGAAGCAGCCCACTCCTACCAGTTACATTAAGTGCTAAATAGCTCTACAGCAAGGAGCCGTGTCATTAGCCATGTTATACCATCTATAGGGTCTATATTTAAAGGGAATTCTAGCGGCTCAAAAATGCTACAAAGTAACAGCAAAACCATGCATTTATATTAATAATGCAAACGCAGTGGGAATTCAGGAGTATAACACTGCAACATGTTACCATCTACAAGATGAGAAAAATAAAAAAGCAGGGAGATTATTGTGTGGGCACCAGGAAAATAGAAATATGTGCACTGCGGAGGACAAATTCACCAAGTATAAAGCAAAGAACTAAAGAAAAGGTCAAATAAAGATTGATCAACTCATGATCTAATAAACATGACCAAGTTATAGGCAATAATATAACTGCCCCTTATGTAAGAATATAACTACTATAATACTGCCCCCTATGTACAAGAATATAACTACTATACTACTGCCCCCTATGTACAAGAATATAACTACTATAATACTGCCCCTAAGTACAAGAATATAACCACTATAATACTACCCCTATGTACAAGAATATAACTACTATAATACTGTTACTATGTACAAGAATATAACTACTATAATACTGCCCCTATGTACAAGAATATAACTACTATAATACAGCTCCTATGTACAAGAATATACCTACTATAATGCTGCCCCTATGTACAAGAATATAACTACTATAATAGTGCTCCTATGTACAAGAATATAACTACTATAATACTGCCCCTATGTACAAGAATATAACAACTATAATACTGCCCCTATGTACAAGAATATAACTACTATAATACTGCTCCCTATGTACAAGAATATAACTACTATAATACTGCCCCTATGTACAAGAATGTAACTACTATAATACTGCCCCTATGTACAAGAATATAACTACTAACATCCCCTGTAATCCGAACCTCACACCTCCGTCTCCAAGACTTCTCTCCTGCTGCGCCAGCTCTCTGGAATGCACTTCCCCAGACGATCAGACTGATACCTAGCCCCGACCTATTCAAGCGAGCTTTAAAAACCCATCTCTTCAAACAAGCCTACCACACCAACTACTCAGTAAACTAACTTTGCCCTGTTCACTCCTTCCAAATATTACTCTGAATCTGCACCCTACTATTCATCTGTCTCCACACCCTCCATGCACACGATTAACTGCACTTGATACTTGACTATTGCACTTAAACACACGGGCTGATGACCGGATCATGCAGCTTTGTATGAACATCCCTATGTATTATAATTGCCAGACCTGAAATAACAAGCACTTTTCACCTATTGTGTCCCCCTATTTCCTTGTAGATTGTAAGCTCGTGAACAGGGACCTCACTCCTAATGTCATGTTTAAATTGTCATAACTCGTACCGAATTTATTGTTTGTACATGTCCACGCTTAATTGTAAAGTGCTGCGGAATATGTTGGCGCTATATAAATAAAAATTATTATTATTATTATTATTATTACTATAATACTGACCCCTATGTACAAGAATATAACTACTATAATACTGCCCCTAAGTACAAGAATATAACTACTATAATGCTGCCCCTATGTACAAGAATATAACTACTATATTACTGCCCCTATGTACAAGAATATAACTACTATAATACTGCTCCTATGTACAAGGATATAACTACTATAATACTGCCCCTATGTACAAGATTATAACTACTATAATACTGCTCCCTATGTACAAGAATATAACTACTATAATACTGCTCCTATGTACAAGAATATAACTACTATAATACTGCTCCTATGTACAAGAATATACCTACTATAATACTGCTCCTATGTACAAGAATATACCTACTATAATACTGCTCCTATGTACAAGAATATAGCTACTATAGTACTGCTCCTATGTACAAGAATATAGCTACTATAATACTGCCCCTATGTTCAAGATTATAACTACTATAATACTGCCCCCTATGTACAAGAATATAACTACTATAATACTGCTCCCTATGTACAAGAATATAACTACTATAATACTGCCCCTATGTACAAGAATATAACTACTATTAAGCTGCCCTTATGTACAAGAATATAACTACTATATTGCTGCTCCTATGTACAAGAATATAGCTACTATAATACTGCCCCTATGTTCAAGATTATAACTACTATAATACTGCCCCCTATGTACAAGAATATAACTACTATAATACTGCTCCCTATGTACAAGAATATAACTACTATAATACTGCCCCTATGTACAAGAATATAACTACTATTAAGCTGCCCTTATGTACAAGAATATAACTACTATATTGCTGCTCCTATGTACAAGAATATAACTAGATCCTTTTTTTCTACATGCCTTAGGTGTCCTACAGAGCCCAAAAAGGAATGACTAGAAATGCAGTCTTAAAAATGTTGCTAGTTTGGGTGGCCGCCTTCCTTCTCTATGGTCCGGCCATTATCAGCTGGGAGTACATCGCAAGAACCACAATCTTACCAGATGGAGAATGTTACGTGGAGTTTTATTACAACTGGTACTTCCTGATGATCGCCTCCACCGTGGAGTTCTTTACTCCATTCATCAGCGTCACGTACTTCAATCTGAGCATCTACATCAATATCAAGAAGAGGACCATGATGAGGAACGAAGAACTGGCCCAAGGCCATGAACACTGTGAGATGACTTTCCAGAGGAATAGGAAAGAACATTTAATATTTTTTGTAAAACCAGCTGACCGACCTCACATTGATGTTAAGAAACAGACCACCTGCTTGACATCTTCTGAAACTGGTCCTGCAGGTCGGAGATCTCAAAGACTCAATGGTCACATGTTGGACCTTAATATAAGCCAAGATCTCCCACCTTTACAAGTTGAGGTTCAGAACAAAAAACACCAAGACTGTTTGTACAAAACGGTGGAAAATGCTTGTAGTAATGTCAGGACGGACATGGCTAACAGCATCGCCAATAGATTTAGGCTTTCGAGGGACAAGAGAGTGGCCAAGTCCCTGGCCATTATTGTGTGCATTTTTGGCCTTTGTTGGGCACCGTATACACTGTTAATGATCATCAGGGCGGCTTGCCATGGACGTTGCGTTCAGCATTACCTCTATGAGATTTCCTTTTGGCTCCTCTGGTTAAACTCAGCCATCAACCCTATTCTTTACCCACTCTGCCATATGAGTTTCCGAAAAGCCTTCATGAAGCTGTTATGCCCCGGAAAAGTCAAAATTCATCCCCATATTTTTATGTAAATTGCCCAGATAGCTGTGGAAGGGACCTCAAACACCATCAGATTGTAGAATCCATAATTCAGAATCAGATCGGGAAAGGCGAAGCCATCGGTGGTCATCATGGAGATCTCCAAGGACGCTAATAGAAGGTGATATTTTACGGGGACATTTCTGGACCCATAGCGCTTTCTGGTAGCACAATGGAATCTTGGCCATCATTCTTCACACATACTACTATTATAGAGGACATCTACTCTATGGATGAAGGAAGTGGAGAGCTTTGAAATTATCAGAGATGGATGGTATCTACCAAGCCAGATATGGTTGGTACATGTTGGAATGAGATGGACCCATGGTTGACCAATGCCTCAAATTTCCTTGAAAGGCACTAAAGCATAATCACTAATAAAGACATTCACAGTTTTTGCAAATCTGTCTGCAATTTCTAATTCAACCAAACTGATTGGTTCGACTCTTACAATTCATGAGCAACATTGCATATGTGGAGGTTAATGAGGTTCTTGGGTAGAAGATCATGAAAGTCAATGACATGGTTCACGTTTTGATAATAGTTAACTTCATAGAGATCTAAATCTTGGTTTATTTCACCCAAATCCACATCCGTTAATACATTAGAGTTGGCCAACTCATCAGAAAGCTTTCCAGTAGACCCAGGTTCTGACGTAGTAGCAATGGCAACCACCACAACGTCCACAAGCTTCAAGCACTGGTTGACAGAATGACCAATGCTCACAATCACATTGGACAACTTGTCCTTGTCCCTTATAGGTGGCCAATGTACCGCAGTCCAACACTGGACATGATAAAGTGGCTGTTGACAAACCACTGGATAATATTCCTATGTCATTTAGGATCATATGATACAATCCCACGTCTGCCGAAAAGATGGCAAACGTCGGCCCATAATAAGCATGTAAGATGATAGTGAAGAAAATGTGAAAACTACCGTTTGTAAAGAATATAGACTGAGCGTGAATGTGGAAAAAGACCTCAGCTCATTATTACCGCAAGAGGTTGTTTCATACAGATAATACGGTACTTTCTTGAAAATATATTTGAGTGATGAAAGAAATGAAGCAAAAACGCCTAAAATGTTAGCCATATACATACTTCGATGTTATGGATCAACCAGAGAGGAGTCACTGCCACAAAACCTCTCTGATCTAGTAAATAGAATAATATGAAATATGTGATTGAATAAAACTATTAAAATACTGTCCCTTAAACTGTGTACAGCAATATAACTACTATAATACTGCTCCTATGCACAAGAATATAACTACTATAATACTGCTCCTATGTACAAGAATATAACTACTATAATACTGCCCCTATGTACAAGAATTTAACTTCTATAATACGGCCCCTGTGTACAAGAATATAACTACTAAAATACTGCTCCTATGTACAAGAATATAACTACTATAATACTGACCCCTATGTACAAGAATATAACTACTATAATACTGCTCCTATGTACAAGAATACAACTACTAAAATACTGCTCCTATGTACAAGAATATAACTACTATAATGCTGACCCCTATGTACAAGAATATAACTACTATAATACTGCCACCTATGTATAAGAATATAACTACTATAATACTGCCCCTATGTACAAGAATATAGCTACTATAATACTGCTCCTATGTACAAGAATATAACTACTATAATACTTGTCATGATTCTCAATGGCGAGAGAACATAGCCCAGCATATATGAGAACTAGCTCTTGGAAGATGGAAACTATACTGACCATGAACTAAACCTGCCGCACAACTAGAAGTGGCCGGGTAGCATGCCTACGTTTTTTTATCCCTAGATGCCCAGCGCCAGCCGGAGAACTACCTAATCCTAGCAGAGGAAAAGACAGTCCTGGCTCACCTCTAGAGAAATTTTCCCAAAAGGCAGACAGAGGCCCCCACATATATTGGCGGTGATTTTAGATGAAATGACAAACGTAGTATGAAAATAGGTTTAGCAAAATCGAGGTCCGCTTACTAGATAGCATGAAGACAGAAAGGGCACTTTCATGGTCAGCAGAAAACCCTATCAAAACACCATCCAGAAATTACTTTAAGACTCTAGCATTAACTCATAACACCAGAGTGGCAATTTCCGCTCACAAGAGCTTTCCAGACACAGTAACGAAACAGCAGCTGTGAACAGGAACAAAATGCAAAAACACACAAGGACAAAAGTCCAACTTAGCTGGGAGTTGTCTAGTAGCAGGAACATGCACAGAAAGGCTACTGATTACATTGTTGACCGGCATGAAACTGACAGAGGAGCAAGGTTATATAGCGACTCCCACATCCTGATAGGAGCAGGTGAACAGAGGGGATGATGCACACAAGTTAAATTCCACAAGTGGCCACCGGGGGAGCCCAGAATCCAATTTCACAACAGTACCCCCCCCTCAAGGAGGGGGCACCGAACCCTCACCAGAACCACCAGGGCGATCAGGATGAGCCCTATGAAAGGCACGGACAAGATCGGAGGCATGAACATCAGAGGCAGTGACCCAAGAATTATCCTCCTGACCGTATCCCTTCCATTTGACCAGATACTGGAGTTTCCGTCTGGAAACACGAGAGTCCAAGATCTTTTCCACAACGTACTCCAACTCACCCTCAACCAACACCGGAGCAGGAGGCTCAACGGAAGGCACAGCTGTTACCTCATACCTGCGCAACAATGACCGATGAAAAACATTATGAATCGAAAAGGATGCAGGGAGGTCCAACCGGAAGGACACAGGGTTAAGAATCTCCAATATCTTGTACGGGCCGATGAACCGAGGCTTAAACTTAGGAGAAGAAACCCTCATAGGGACAAAACGAGAAGACAACCACACCAAGTCCCCAACACAAAGCCGAGGACCAACACGACGACGGCGGTTGGCAAAAAGCTGAGTCTTCTCCTGGGACAACTTCAAATTGTCCACCACCTGCCCCCAAATCTGATGCAACCTCTCCACCACAGCATCCACTCCAGGACAATCCGAAGATTCCACTTGACCGGAGGAAAATCGAGGATGAAACCCCGAATTACAGAAAAACGGGGACACCAAGGTGGCAGAGCTGGCCCGATTATTGAGGGCGAACTCCGCCAAAGGTAAAAAAGCAACCCAATCATCCTGATCCGCAGACACAAAACACCTCAAATATGTCTCCAAGGTCTGATTAGTCCGCTCGGTCTGGCCATTAGTCTGAGGATGGAAAGCAGACGAAAAAGACAAATCTATGCCCATCCTAGCACAGAATGCCCGCCAAAATCTAGACACGAATTGGGTCCCTCTGTCAGAAACGATATTCTCCGGAATACCATGCAAACGAACAACATTTTGAAAAAACAGAGGAACCAACTCGGAAGAAGAAGGCAACTTAGGCAAGGGAACCAGATGGACCATCTTAGAGAAACGGTCACACACCACCCAGATGACAGACATCTTCTGAGAAACAGGCAGATCCGAAATAAAATCCATCGAGATGTGCGTCCAAGGCCTCTTCGGGATAGGCAAGGGTAACAACAATCCACTAGCCCGAGAACAACAAGGCTTGGCCCGAGCACAAACGTCACAAGACTGCACAAAGCCTCGCACATCTCGTGACAGGGAAGGCCACCAGAAGGACCTTGCCACCAAATCCCTGGTACCAAAAATTCCAGGATGACCTGCCAACGCAGAAGAATGAACCTCAGAGATGACTCTACTGGTCCAATCATCAGGAACAAACAGTCTACCAGGTGGGCAACGATCAGGTCTATCCGCCTGAAACTCCTGCAAGGCCCGCCGCAGGTCTGGAGAAACGGCAGACAATATCACTCCATCTTTAAGGATACCTGTGGGCTCAGAATTACCAGGGGAGTCAGGCTCAAAACTCCTAGAAAGGGCATCCGCCTTAACATTCTTAGAACCCGGTAGGTAAGACACCACAAAATTAAACCGAGAGAAAAACAACGACCAGCGCGCTTGTCTAGGATTCAGGCGCCTGGCAGACTCAAGGTAAATTAAATTTTTGTGGTCAGTCAATACCACCACCTGATGTCTGGCCCCCTCAAGCCAGTGACGCCACTCCTCAAAAGCCCACTTCATGGCCAAAAGCTCCCGATTCCCAATATCATAATTCCGCTCGGCGGGCGAAAATTTACGGGAAAAAAAAGCACAAGGTCTCATCACGGAGCAGTCGGAACTTCTCTGCGACAACACCGCCCCAGCTCCGATTTCAGAAGCGTCGACCTCAACCTGAAAAGGAAGAGCAACATCAGGCTGACGCAACACTGGGGCGGAAGAAAAGCGGCGCTTGAGCTCCCGAAAGGCCTCCACAGCATCAGGGGACCAATCAGCAACATCAGCACCCTTCTTAGTCAAATCAGTCAATGGTTTTACAACATCAGAAAAACCAGCAATAAATCGACGATAAAAGTTAGCAAAGCCCAAAAATTTCTGAAGACTCTTAAGAGAAGAGGGTTGCGTCCAATCACCAATAGCCTGAACCTTGACAGGATCCATCTCGATGGAAGAGGGGGAAAAAATGTATCCCAAGAAGGAAATCTTCTGAACCCCAAAAACACACTTAGAACCCTTCACACACAAGGAATTAGACCGCAAAACCTGAAAAACCCTCCTGACCTGCTGGACATGAGAGTCCCAGTCATCCGAAAAAATCAGAATATCATCCAGATACACAATCATAAATTTATCCAAATAATCGCGGAAAATGTCATGCATAAAGGACTGGAAGACTGAAGGGGCATTTGAAAGACCAAAAGGCATCACCAAATACTCAAAATGGCCCTCGGGCGTATTAAATGCGGTTTTCCACTCATCCCCCTGCTTGATTCGCACCAAATTATACGCCCCACGGAGATCAATCTTAGAGAACCACTTGGCCCCCTTTATACGAGCAAACAAATCAGTAAGCAGTGGTAACGGATATTGATATTTAACCGTGATTTTATTCAAAAGTCGATAATCAATACACGGCCTCAAAGAGCCGTCTTTCTTAGACACAAAGAAAAAACCGGCTCCTAAGGGAGATGACGAAGGACGAATATGTCCCTTTTCCAAGGACTCCTTTATATATTCTCGCATAGCAGCGTGTTCAGGCACAGACAGATTAAATAAACGACCCTTAGGGTATTTACTACCCGGAATCAAGTCTATGGCACAATCGCACTCCCGGTGCGGAGGTAGTGAACCAACCTTGGGTTCTTCAAAAACGTCACGAAAGTCAGACAAGAATTCAGGAATCTCAGAGGGAATAGATGATGAAATGGAAACCAAAGGTACGTCCCCATGAGTTCCTTTACATCCCCAGCTTAACACAGACATAGCTCTCCAGTCGAGGACTGGGTTATGAGATTGCAGCCATGGCAATCCCAGCACCAAAACATCATGTAGATTATACAGCACCAGAAAGCGAATAACCTCCTGGTGATCCGGATTAACACGCATAGTCACTTGTGTCCAGTATTGTGGTTTATTACTAGCCAATGGGGTGGAGTCAATCCCTTTCAGAGGTATCGGAGCCTCCAATGGCTCCAAATCATACCCACAGCGTTTGGCAAAGGACCAATCCATAAGACTCAAAGCAGCGCCAGAGTCGACATAGGCGTCCGCGGTAATAGATGACAAAGAACAAATCAGGGTCACAGATAGAATAAACTTAGACTGTAAAGTGCTAATTGAAACAGACTTGTCAGGCTTCTTAGTACGCTTAAAGCATGCTGATATAACATGAGTTGAATCACCACAATAGAAGCACAACCCATTTTTTCGTCTAAAATTCAGCCGCTCGCTTCTGGACAGAATTCTATCACATTGCATATTTTCTGGCGTTTTCTCAGTAGACACCGCCAAATGGTGCACAGGTTTGCGCTCCCGCAGACGCCTATCGATCTGAATAGCCATCGTCATGGACTCATTCAGACTCGCAGGCACAGGGAACCCCACCATAACATCCTTAATGGCATCAGAGAGACCTTCTCTGAAAATCGCCGCCAGGGCGCACTCATTCCACTGAGTAAGCACAGACCATTTGCGGAATTTTTGGCAGTATATTTCAGCTTCATCTTGCCCCTGAGACAAGGACATCAAGGCCTTTTCCGCCTGAAGCTCTAAATGAGGTTCCTCATAAAGCAACCCCAAGGCCAGAAAAAACGCATCCACATTGAGCAACGCAGGATCCCCTGGTGCCAATGCAAAAGCCCAGTCTTGAGGGTCGCCCCGGAGCAAGGAAATTACAATCCTGACCTGCTGTGCAGGGTCTCCGGCAGAGCGAGACTTCAGGGACAAAAACAATTTGCAATTATTTTTAAAATTTTGAAAGTGAGATCTATTCCCCGAGAAGAATTCAGGCAAAGGAATTCTAGGCTCAGACATAGGTGCATGAACAACAAAATCTTGCAAATTTTGTACCTTTGTGGCGAGATTATTCAAACCTGTAGCTACACTCTGAAGATCCATTTGAAACAGGTGAACACAGAGCCATTCAAGGATTAGAAGGAGAGGAAGAGAGGAAGGCTGCAGTATAGGCAGACTAGCAAGTGATTCAATTAAGAGCACACTCAGAACTAGAGGGAAAAAAAAAAAAAATAAAAAAATTGTAGCAGACTTCTTTTTTCTCTCCTTTCTCAGCCAGTAATTTAACCCTTTTTTTTTTTTGGCCGGTCAAACTGTCATGATTCTCAATGGCGAGAGAACATAGCCCAGCATATATGAGAACTAGCTCTTGGAAGATGGAAACTATACTGACCATGAACTAAACCTGCCGCACAACTAGAAGTGGCCGGGTAGCATGCCTACGTTTTTTTATCCCTAGATGCCCAGCGCCAGCCGGAGAACTACCTAATCCTAGCAGAGGAAAAGACAGTCCTGGCTCACCTCTAGAGAAATTTTCCCAAAAGGCAGACAGAGGCCCCCACATATATTGGCGGTGATTTTAGATGAAATGACAAACGTAGTATGAAAATAGGTTTAGCAAAATCGAGGTCCGCTTACTAGATAGCATGAAGACAGAAAGGGCACTTTCATGGTCAGCAGAAAACCCTATCAAAACACCATCCAGAAATTACTTTAAGACTCTAGCATTAACTCATAACACCAGAGTGGCAATTTCCGCTCACAAGAGCTTTCCAGACACAGTAACGAAACAGCAGCTGTGAACAGGAACAAAATGCAAAAACACACAAGGACAAAAGTCCAACTTAGCTGGGAGTTGTCTAGTAGCAGGAACATGCACAGAAAGGCTACTGATTACATTGTTGACCGGCATGAAACTGACAGAGGAGCAAGGTTATATAGCGACTCCCACATCCTGATAGGAGCAGGTGAACAGAGGGGATGATGCACACAAGTTAAATTCCACAAGTGGCCACCGGGGGAGCCCAGAATCCAATTTCACAACAAATACTGCTCCTATGTACAAGAATATAACTACTATAATACTGCCCCTGTGTACAAGAATATAACTAATATAATACTGCCCCTGTGTACAAGAATACAACTACTATAATCCTGCCCCTATGTACAGTAATATAACTACTATAATACTGCGCCTATGTACAAGAATATAACTACTATAAAACAAATAGAGGAGAAAATCCAGCTTCCAAAAATATCAAAATTTATTGAAGATAAAATCCAAGATCCAAAAACATGGTTCACAGGAGAAGAAATGGCAGCATGCTACATGTTTCGAACAATAAGTTCTTTTTCAAAGCTGCTCACCATGCACCAGGATGAGGTTTAAATAACAGCTGTGACACATCACAGTGAATCAATCTACCACCTGATGCAACAGTGATTATATACAATAAAAACGCAAAAATATCACAAAAAACAAAGCACACAAAAAATATATAAAGTGCACATATAAAAAACATACAATATACTTAAACAATGTAAATCTCTCAGTAATGAAACATAATTTCCTTGCGAGCATTTAAACCCATGGGATAGCAATTGTTAAGGCAGAACATCCAATAAGCTTCACGCGTCATTAGCCGTCTTTTCAGATCTCCTCCTCTAGGTGTCACTCCAAGCTTCTCAATACCAACAACCCGAAGGAATGCAGTGTTTCTTTGATGACTGGTGATAAAATGCTTAGAGGCATAAGACACAGAGCGATTATTATTAGTGAGAACAACAATATCAGTGATATGTTCTGAAATACGCGTCTTTAGCATGCGAGTGGTGCAGCCTATGTAGCTTAATTTACATTTAATGCATGTTATCATATAAACTACATTCTTACTATTGCAGTTAATAAATTGCTGGATTTTATGTTCTTGTTTATCACTGCTATCAAAAAACGAATGCGTGACAGCAGAATGGGCACATGTGCGACATTTGGAAGCGCCACAATGATAAAAACCTCTATGATGTAGCCATGTGTGGGAGACTTTACTAGATTTAAATAGGCTGGGTGAGAGAATGTCAGACAAAGTAGTAGCCTTTTTTGCAACCACCTGACAGCCAGAAGACAAAATTTCGGAAAGGATCTCATCCTCAAACAAAATGGGAATGTTTTTCAAAATGAGAGACTTTATATCGTTGTATTGAGGACTATATTTGATAGAGCAAAAATTTTTTTGATTTTGATATAATTTATTCTCCTTATTTTTTGGTAACAGCATATCGCTGCGCTTTTTTTGTTGTACTATGTTTTTAGCTCTATCAAGAGACCACTTAGAATAGCCTCTTTTATCTAATTTTTTACAACACAGGTCAGTCTCATGCTTTAAGATACTAGTATCATTACAATTCCTAGTTATTCTGGTGAGCTCGCCCACTGGTATGGACTTTATTGTATGTCCAGGATGGCTGCTGGACGCATGTAAGATGCTATTGCCAGAGAGGGGTTTATGAAATGTAGAGGTGGTAATAACACGGCCCACAGTGCTGCGCAGTGTCAAGTCCAAAAAAGAAATCACATGTGGATTATGACTGCATGTAAAACGAAGATTAAAGTCATTAGAATTAAGATGGGTGAGGAGCTCTGGTATGGCAGACACATCGCCACTCCATATGATGAGTAAATCGTCGATGTATCTACCATACCAGAATATGTCCATGAGGAATGGGTTACAGTCCGAATAAAAAAACAACTCCTCCCAATATGACATGACCAAGTTTGCAACGGATGGTGAATGTTTACCTCCCATAGAAACTCCTTTGCATTGGAGAAAAAACTGCTGATCAAAGGAAAAATAATTATGAGTCATTAAGAAAAAGATAACCTGTATAATATAATTGCACAAATCGCTGGTATAATTACTGTACTTATGCAGATGAAATTCAAGTGCTTGAATAACAATATTTTGTGGAATACAGGTGTACAATGAGATGACATCACAACTTATCCATTGAAATCCATCACGCCATACAGTATTGGAGAGCTGATGTAGAACATCTCTTGAGTCTCTCAGGAAACCTGGAACTCTCACAACCAATGGCTGTAACAGGGAGTCCACCCATTGACTTAGGTGTTCTGTTAAAGAGTCCATCCCTGATAGTATAGGGCACATCGGTGGAGGTGTAGTACCTTTGTGTACCTTGGGTAAACCATACATTGTAGGTATAGTGGGGCAATCAACCTTTAGGTACTCGATATGTGTTCTGGTTAGAACACCCAAAGCTGCACCATCATCAATCAAGCTGAACAGTTCTTTTTTATAAACCGATGTGGGATCTGAAGGCAGTTTTCTATACGTTGTACTGTCGTTCAAAAGAATATTCATTTGATCTTTATAAGTCAATGTGTCCATGACAACAATCAGGCCACCTTTGTCTGCCTTCTTTATAGTAATCTCATCCATCTTTTTAATTTCTTGGAGAGCCTTACGCTGTTTCCAATTTAAATTGCCTTTATATGTTTTTTGTTGGACATATGTGTCTAAAGATCTCAAATCTCGTTCAATGACAGCTTGAAATCTGTCCATACAGTCCACTCTTGATTGAATGGGGTAAAATGATGGATTTTTTGTGGTAAATTGGTCAGCTTGATTTATATCTCGAATTAGAGATGCATCTCCTCTATTTGTTCCATTGCCTCACGTGAAGACTGCACGTTATCCGGGCTTCCCCACCACAAATGCCTAGTAGGTGAGCTGGTTTTGTCACATTTTTTTTTTTCTCTTTTGTTATAACTACTATAATACTGCCCCTGTGTACAAGAATATAACTACTATAATACTACCCCTGTGTACAAGAATACAACTACTATAATCCTGCCCCTATGTACAGTAATATAACTACTATAATACTGCCCCTATGTACAAGAATTTAACTTCTATAATACTGCCCCCTATGTACAAGAGTATAACTACTATAATACTGCCCCCTATGTACAAGAATATAACTACTATAATACTGCCCCTATGTACAAGAATATAACTACTATAATACTGCCCCTATGTACAAGGATATAACTACTATAATACTGCTCCTATGTACAAGAATATAACTACTATAATACTGCCCATGTGTACAAGAATATAACTAATATAATACTGCCCCTATGTACAAGAATATAACTACTATAATACTGCCCCTATGTACAAGAATATAACTACTATAATACTGCCCCTATGTACAAGAATATAGCTACTATAATACTGCTCCTATGTACAAGAATATAACTACTATAATACTGCCCATGTGTACAAGAATATAACTAATATAATACTGCCCCTGTGTACAAGAATACAACTACTATAATCCTGCCCCTATGTACAGTAATATAACTGCTATAATACTGCGCCTATGTACAAGAATATAACTACTATAATACTGCCCCTGTGTACAAGAATATAACTACTATAATACTGCCCCTATGTACAAGACTATAACTACTATAATACTGCCCCCTATGTACAAGACTATAACTACTATAATACTGCTCCTATGTACAAGAATATAACTACTATAATACTGCCCCTATGTACAAGACTATAACTACTATAATACTGCCCCCTATGTACAAGAATATAACTACTATAATACAGCTCCTATGTACAAGAATATAACTACTATAATACTGCTCCTATGTACAAGAATATAACTACTATAATACTGCCCCTATGTACAAGAATATAACTACTATAATACAGCCCCTATGTACAAGAATATAACTACTATAATATGGCTTCCAATAGATGAAGATGTGAACAGTCAGGAGTCTTTATATCAGACGCGCTGTGGCAGGAGCTCATCTCCATGCATGACACATGCTGTAATGCTAATATCATTATATATAATCTGTCTCATATTTCCAGTCTCAATGCTGCAACACAATAGAAATCAAGCTATGAAGCAGCTCACAGAAATATAACCAATTTGCACAACTTTAATGTGAGAATGAAGCAGCCTCCTTGCTGGGGAATAGATAAGCGCTGAGCAAAGTCAAAGTGACTAAAATGCTGCACATTGTAATTGTTTGCATCTGTAAAGAAAAAATACAATTGGGAAATTCTCAGTACAGGATGAACAATACACGACTTACTCCATTCCAAGGTCTCCACATTATTAGCCACAAGGGAAAAACTTGTATTTTTGCAGTGAATGAATTATGGGTAAAGGTCTAGCGGCAATGAAATCCTGCGGATATCATTAGGCAGAAGCGTCTTCTCATTTATCAATGCAATGAGGTGGGAGATGTTATTGCATCAACATACCATAGGTTTTATAACGGCAGCAAGTAAGCGCACAACTGTTTGCTCAATGATTGTGTTGTAAAATAAAAGAAAAAAATAAAGGAATAGATCACAGTAACATTTACATTATAAAAAATATATTACTGTTCCGAAGTACAAGAACTTACGGTAACTACTATAATACTGCTCCCTAAGTACAATAATATAACTACTATAATACTGCTCCATGTACAAGAATATAACTACTGTAATATGGCCCCTATGTACAAGATTATAACTACTATAATACTGCTCCTATGTACAAGAATATAACTACTATAATACTGCCCCTATGTAAAAGAATATAACTACTATAATACTGCTACCTATGTACAAGAATATAACTACTATAATACTGCTCCTATATACAAGAATATTACTACTATAATACTGGCCCTATGTACAGGAATATAACTACTATACTACTGCTCCTATGTACAAGAATATAACTACTATAATACTGCCCCTATGTAAAAGAATATAACTACTATAATACTGCTACCTATGTACAAGAATATAACTACTATAATACTGCTCCTATATACAAGAATATTACTACTATAATACTGGCCCTATGTACAGGAATATAACTACTATAAGACTGCCCCTATGTACAAGAATATAACTACTATAATACTGCCCCCTATGTACAAGAATATAACTACTATAATACTGCTCCTATATACAAGAATATAACTACTATAATACTGCTCCTATATACAAGAATATAACTACTATAATACTGCTCCTATGTACAAGAATATAACTACTATAATACTGCTCCTATGTACAAGAATATAACTACTATAATACTGTCCCCTATGTACAAAAATATAACTACTATAATACTGCTCCTATGTACAAGAATATAACTACCGTATATACTCGAGTATAAGCCGAGACTTTCAGCCCAAATTTTAGGGCTGAAAGTGCCCCTCTCGGCTTATACTCGAGTCATGATCGGTGGTGGGGTCGGCGGGTGAGGACTGTCACATACTCACCTAGTTCCGGCGTTCCTGTCGCTCCCCCTGCCCGTCCCACGGTCTCCGGGTGCTGCAGCTCTTCCCCTGAGCGGTCACGTGGGACCGCTCATTAGAGAAATGAATAGGCTGCTCCACCTCCCATAGGGGCGGAGCCGCCTATTCATTTCTCTAATGAAGCGGTGCCGGTGACCGCTGATAGAGGAAGAGGCTGCGGCACCGAAGACCAGCTGTCCGGGGGAAGGAGCGGGACGCCGGGAGCAGGTAAGTATTACATATTTACCTTCCCTCGTTCCACCCGCCGGGCGCCGCTCTGTCTTCCCGGCGTCTCTCCGCACTGACTGTGCAGGTCAGAGGGAGCGATGACGCATATAGTGTGCGCGCCGCCCTCTGCCTGATCAGTCAGTGCAGAGAGACGCCGGGACGGGACGTGAGGAGCTGCGGCAAGAGAGGTGAGTATGTGTTTTTTTTTTTGTTTTTTTTTATTGCAGCAGCAGCAATGGCACAGCTTTATGTGGAGTATCTATGGGGCAACGGTGCAGAGCACTATATGGCACAGCTATGGGGCAACGGTGCAGAGCACTATATGGCACAGCTATGGGGCAACGGTGCAGAGCATTATATATATGGCACAGCTATGGGGCAAAGGTGCAGAGCACTATATGGCACAGCTATGGGGCAATGGTGCAGAGCACTATATATATGGCATAGCTATGGGGCAACGGTGCAGAGCATTATATATATGGCACAGCTATGGGGCAACAGTGCAGAGCACTATATGGCACAGCTATGGGGCAACGGTGCAGAGCACTATATATATGGCACAGCTATGGGGCAACGGTGCAGAGCACTATATATATGGCACAGCTATGGGGCAACGGTGCAGAGCACTATATGGCACAGCTATGGGGCAATGGTGCAGAGCATTATATATATGGCACAGCTATGGGGCAACGGTGCAGAGCATTATATATATGGCACAGCTTTATGTGGAGCATCTATGGGGCCATAATGAACGGTGCAGAGCATTATATGTGGCACAGTTTTATGTGGAGCATCTATGGGGCCATAATGAACGGTGCAGAGCATTATATGTGGCACAGCTTTCTATGGAGCATCTATGGGGCCATAATGAACGGTATGGAGCATCTATTTTTAATTTTGAAATTCACCGGTAGCTGCTGCATTTTCCACCCTAGGCTTATACTCGAGTCAATAAGTTTTCCCAGTTTTTTGTGGCAAAATTAGGGGGGGTCGGCTTATACTCGGGTCGGCTTATACTCGAGTATATACGGTACTATAATACTGCTCCTATGTACAAGAATATAACTTCTCTAATACTGCCCCTATGTACAAGAATATAACTACTATAATATTGCCTCTATGTACAAGAATATTACTACTATAATACTGCTCCTATGTTCAAGAATATAACTACTATAATACTGCCAATATGTACAAGAATATAACTACTATAATACTGCCCCATATACAAGAATATAACTACTATAATACTGCCCCATATACAAGAATATAACTACTATAATACTGCCCCTAGGTACAAGAATATAACAACTATAATACTGCCCCCTATATACAGGAATATAACTACTATAATACTGCCCCTATGTACAAGAATATAACTACTATAATACTGCCCCTATGTACAAGAATATAACTACTATAATACTGCCCCCTATGTACAAGATTATAACTACTATAATACTGCTCCTATGTACAAGAATATAACTACTATAATACTGCCCCATGTACAAGAATATAACTACTATAATACTGCCCCCTATATACAGGTATATAACTACTATAATGCTGCCCCTATGTACAAGAATATAACTACTATAATACTGCCCCTATGTACAAGAATATAACTACTATAATACTGCCTCTATGTACAAGAATATAACTACTATAATACTGCTCCTATGTACAAGAATATAACTACTCTAATACTGCCCCCTATGTAAAAGATTATACCTACTATAATACTGCTCCTATGTACAAGAATATAACTACTATAATACTGCCCCTATGTACAAGAATATTACTACTATAATACTGCTCCTATGTACAAGAATATAACTACTATAATACTGTCCCCTATGTACAAGAATATTACTACTATAATACTGCTCCTATGTACAAGAATATAACTACTATAATACTGCCAATATGTACAAGAATATAACTACTATAATACTGCCCCATATACAAGAATATAACTACTATAATACTGCCCCATATACAAGAATATAACTACTATAATGCTGCCCCTAGGTACAAGAATATAACAACTATAATACTGCCCCCTATATACAGGAATACAACTACTATAATACTGTCCCTATGTACAAGAATATAACTACTATAATACTGCCCCCTATGTACAAGAATATAACTACTATAATACTGCCCCCTATGTACAAGAATATAACTACTATAATACTGCCCCATGTGCAAGAATATAACTACTATAATACTGCCCCCTATATACAGGTATATAACTACTATAATACTGCCCCTATGTACAAGAATATAACTACTATAATACTGCCCCTATGTACAAGAATATAACTACTATAATACTGATCCTATGTACAAGAATATAGCTACTATAATACTGCCCCTATGTACAAGAATACAACTACTATAATACTGCCCCTATGTACAAGTATATAATAGAATTAGACTTACCGGTAATTTAGTTTCTAGGAACCTTCCACGACAGCATCATCGGAGGATGTCTCCCCGCCCTAATGGGGGACAGGAAACAGAAGAGGTTAAATACTCCTCCCCTTCCTGCAACCTCCAGTGTTTTTTCTGGACACAGTATCATGTATAGTTATCACCAAGGTGTAGGAAACATCCAGTAAGTACATCAGATAGGGAGGGTAATTAGTGCTGTCATGGAAGGTTATTAGAAACCGAATTACCGGTAAAACTGATTCTATTTTTTCCAGTCACCTTCCACGACAGCAGCATCGGAGTAATACCAACAACTAATTTCTTAGGGAGGATTGACGGCCTGCAGAACTCCTCTGCCAAATGTTAAATCTCTATTAATGACCAGTCTATAGTGCCTGGTGAACGTATGGACAGACGACCAGGTGGCGACTCTGCATATCTGCTCAGAAGATGTGTTCCCTCTCTCTGCCCATGATGTTGATACTGAACGGGTAGAATGGCCCTCAATGATGCCGGAGGAGAAAGATTCTGCGACGAATATGCCAGACTCATAGCTTGCTTGATCTAGTTAGCAATCCTATTTTTTGCCGCTTTCTTGCCTTTATTCCGTCCTGAGAACTGGATAAATAGGTCCTGGTCAATTCTCCAATCCTCTATTTGCTGAAGGTAATAGAGAACCACCCTGCGAACATCAAGGGTGCGAAAGACTTCTTCCTTCGTATTGGAAGGATTTGGGCAGAATGAGAGTAACACGATATCCTGACCCCTATGGAAGTCCGAGACCACCTTAGGCATAAAGGAGGGATCTAAACAAAGGATAATGCTATCCGTAGTAACCAATAGGTACGGCTCCTGCCCTGATAGGGCCTGCAACTCCCCTACACGTCTAGCAGTAGTGATTGCAACTAGAAAAATGGTCCGGGTATAGCACAGGACCCTGGTGCAGAAGGTCGATCTTCTGGAGTAGAAGAAGTGGGTCCTCCAGAGCCATGTTTATCAAAGCGCCGTAACAACTTGTTCCTGGCCACATGGGAGCAATTAAAATCATGGTGACCCAGTCCGACCGAATTTTCTGCAGAGTCCTTGCTAGAATCGGAGTGGTGGGAAGGTGTAGGTCAGGTTGAATATCTAAGGATAGGAAAAAGCGTCTATTCCCTTTGCTCTGTCCGTGAAATTGAGGGAAAAGAACGTCTTCACTTTTGCGTTCTGGCCGTTGGCAAACAGGTCTACATCTGGGCTCCCCCACCTTGATACCAGGGATAAGAAGACTGCTTGGTCCAGGCACCATTCCCCTGGATGGATGTCTTTCCTGCTGAGAAAATCCAAATGCAGTGATGGACAACAGAGGTCTTTCTGCCCAGGAAAAAATCCTTGCAGTCACTGCTTTCAAACTGGCGTATTTCGTGCCTCCCTGGTGCCAGAGGTAGGCCACTGTGGTCATGTTGTTGGAATAGGATTGAGTAGAGGAAATTGGTCACAGGAGTGCTGAAAGGAAGCTCTGACACCGGATATGTTTAGCACAACGCATTTCGACGGAAGTACCGTCTTCATCAGGTGGAAGTAAACTGGCTGGAGCCGTGGTGGTACTCGACACCCCCCTCACTCCTTGGGCCGCCTTTACTGACCCTGATGTTGTTGGAATAGACCCGTACATGGTGACCTTCGATGAGAGTGGAGGCGGCTTTTAACCGATTTGGGGAGCTGGATCTGATGTCTGGAGTCCACAACCCCTGGAAGTTTGTTCTCTCCAACACGGCACCCCAGCTTCTCCCACTGGCATCCAAAGAAAGTATCTTAAGGGGAAGTTGGTCCCAGCTGACTCCCCGCCAAAGGTTTTGGTAGCTTAGCCACCATGAAAGAAAAGCCTTCACATGACCGGGAGGGGAGACTCTTTTGGTCAGCACTTTTTGGTGCTTTCTTGTGGACGAGAGAACATGGGACTGAAGGACTCGTGTATGGGCTTGAGCCCAGGAGACTGCCTGGATGCACGACGTCAGTAATCCCAGGATAGACAATGAGTCCCTCAGGGTAGGAACCCTCTAATTTCTTTTTGTATGAGGAGGGAAGCCTGTAAGTACACACACCACACCTGCGGCCAGGCACCTTAACCTTTTTAGGGGCAGGAACCTTGTCTCCCTAAAAGAGAGAGAGAGGTATACTAAGTCACCCATGGACTATAACTGGACAACAAGGGACCTTCATCCACTACTCACGGTAGGAGAGTGAACGCTGGTGTCAGGAACATGAGGTATTTGATTGTGTATTATCACGCACACTGAGCTCTGCTAAGTCCCTTAAAGCTGACAAGACACACTCTGCGGGCAATTCCAACCCCCCTTCTCTCGCTACCTGCTGCTTGTATATGTGTAATTCAAAACCCTCACTAGAATCACTGGACCAATCCCCTAAAGCCCCTCGTACCCCCTCTCCTTACTGACCCAGGAATGTCTTTGTCTGGGGCACAAGAAAAGTAAATAGTTGGAAGAGCAGTGCATGTCATTACTCAGCCCACTTAGTGATGTCACGACAAGAGAGCATATCTTTACCCCTGCTGAATTGGGTGTAAGGGTATGTGCACACGTCAGGATTTCTTGCAGAAATTTCCTGAAGAAAACCGTAAATTTTCTGCAAGAACTCCGCATTTTTTTTTTTGCGTTTTTTCCCCGTTTTTTTCGCGTTTTTTTTTAGCATTTTGCAAGCGAAATTAGCTTGCAGAATGATAAAGTTTTCCAAGCGATCTGTAGCATCGCTTGGAAAACTGACTGACTGGTTGGTCACACTTGTCAAACATAGTGTTTGACAAGTGTGACCAACTTTTTACTATAGATGCTGCCTATACAGCATCAATAGTAAAAGATATAATGCTTAAAAATAATTAAAAAAAAATAAAAAAATGGTTATACTCACCTGTAGACAGCCGATCTCCTCAGCGGCGTCCGTTCCTATAGATGGTGTGTGTGTGCAGGACCTTCGATGACGTCGCGGTCACGTGAGCGGTCACATGAGCGGTCACGCGAACAATCACAAGACCGCGACGTCATCGCAGGTCCTTCACACACACCATCTATAGTAACGGAAGCGGCAGCATGCACCGCTGAAAGGCGGGAAGACTCCGGGGCCATCGAAGATGAGTATATCACTATTTTTTATTTTAATTGTTTTGTTTTTTTTACCAATTATATGGTGCCCAGTTCGTGGAGGAGAGTCTCCTCTCCTCCACCCTGGGTACCAACCGCACATGATCCGCTTACTTCCCGCATGGTGGGCATAGCCACATGCGGAAAGTAAGTAGATCAATGCATTCCTAGGTGTGCGGAATCCCCACAATTCCGCAAATTTAATGAACATGTTGCTTTTTTTTCCACGATGCGATTTTTTCGCGGAAAAAAATGCAACATTTGCACAAGAAATGCGGAATACACTGTAAATAATAGGAGGCATATGTTAGCTTTTTTTCGCGTTTTTATAGTGAAAAAACGCAAAAAATACTGAACGTGTGCACATGGCCTCAGTCTTGGCCCAGGAAGCGAGCTAATAACAGCTCGGCAAAGCTGTTCTATGCATCTGGATGTATTTATCCTCCGAAGCCTCAGGCCAGCCAAGATGATACCATGACCTAACGACCGGTAAGTGTTCTCTTTTCAACGTGAATCCTATTTTATTTTGTAATATGTAATGTACATATGAATTGTCTCCTTTATAATATCTTTTTATACCTTGTAAACACTGCCTACCTTTTTTATGTAGTAAAATATATAATCTACTAGCTTGTCTCTTCATGCTCTATAAACGATCTGTTGCGTCCTCTGAGGTGAATTACGGTACTTATTTGGGTTGGCTCCGGACCCGTTAATCCTTGTGAAAATCGGAGCTGGTGGCAGCATACTTTGTTCTGTGCATTTGGGAAGATTTGTAGTGACGGCGTTGTTAATTATTGCTCCCACCTGCATGGGAGTAATTAAATCGCCCTTGCTGTAGCGTGCCCAATAGCCAGTACATAGCAGGCAACCTTTCTGGCGACTAATAACCCTAGGTGCAGTACCTAATCTGACCAGAGGGCAAAGGGGGCGCCAGAGAGCTGCAAGTTCCAAACCACAATTGAGAAGTGGGATATAGATAAATCCCCTTTAGAAGGAACCAGGTTCAACCAAACAACCCCAGTTTGTGACAAATTGGTGAGCGTAGGGGGACGATAAAGGTATCCTCCCCCGGATTCTTGACACATTGTTGGGATCCGTGACATATTGTTGGCAGCACAGTGTGAACCGTGACATAGGCTCTGTGGCCTCCCCTCAAACACTCTCGCACCCCTCCAATCTATTTTAAACTCTGCTGCCCGACTAATCCACCTGTCCCCCCACTATTCTCCGGCCTCTCCCCTCTGTCAATCCCTTCACTGGCTCCCCATTGCCCAGAGACTCCAGTACAAAACCCTAACCATGACGTACAAAGCCATCCACAACCTGTCTCCTCCATACATCTGTGACCTCGTCTCCCGGTACTTTCCTACACGCAACCTCCGATCCTCACAAGATCTCCTTCTCTACTCCCCTCTTATCTCCTCTTCCCACAATCGTATACAAGATTTCTCTCGCGTATCACCCCTACTCTGGAACCCTCTACCACAACACATCAGACTCTCGCCCACCATCGAAACCTTCAAAAAGAATCTGAAGACTCACCTCTTCCGACAAGCCTACAACCTGCAATAACCACCGATCGACCAAACCGCCGCATGACCAGCTCTACCCTCACCTACTGTATTCTCACCCATCCCTTGTAGATTGTGAGCCTTCGCGGGCAGGGTCCTCTCTCCTACTGTACCAGTTATGACTTGTATTGTTCAAGATTATTGTACTTGTTTTTATTATGTATACCCCCTCCTCACTTGTAAAGTGCCATGGAATAAATGGCGCTATAACAATAAATAAATAAAAATAATAATATTGGTGGCAGAGCGGTGGGATAATACAGCATTAGTGATCTGGTTTGAGCAATCATTCCTCTCACTAAAAACGTGCACAGTTCTTGAGAGGACTCTGAGCAAAAAAAGTTTGGAGAGCAAGCTCAGGGTTTACTAGTTCTGAGAAGATACTGTGTGTACTTGCGTTTACCCCCTCCCTTTCTCTTTGTTTTTCTATCCTATCTTTTAGTTGGCAATGTTGGCCGCAAAAGGAGAAGGCTGGTATAAGCTGCATGACAAGGACACTCTTATTGCCCTTTGCGGGTTGATGCAGATTGACACCACTGGCAAAACCAAGGCTCAAATGGTCATGGAACTGGTGCAATTTGAAGCAGACCAAGTCGGTCTCAGAGCCCAGTGGCCGCAGAAGCCAGCACAAGCAAAAATGGTGCTGCAGCAGAGTTCCAACCACTGAATGCCCACCCTACTAGCAACTAGGGCGGATTGAAACCCCACCTGCAGGCGGTCTTGGAACAACTCCCCGCCGATGACCATGATGGACGTCTACATCTGATCCAGCAATACCAGGAGAGAGCCGAGCGGCAAGCGGAGTACCAGCTGCAGTTAGCCTGACACCAAGTGCAGGGGTCGTCCCAGTCCAGCGGCGAGCCCAACAGCGCTCAGACCCCTAAACCCTGTCTAGAGCACTTTCTTGTGATGGAAAAGGACAGGGACTTGGACACTTTTCAGCGGGCCTTTGAGAAAGCCTGCAGACAGTACCGGCTGCCTTGGGATCAATGGACCCGATACCTGACCAAAGGGCTAAAAGGCAAAGCTATCGAGGCGTTTGCTGCTCTCCCTCAAGAATAAGATGGTGACTATGAGGCCATCAAGCAGGCCCTGATAACCAAGTACCAGCTTACACCTGAGGTTTACCGTAGAAAGTTCCGTAACCTCCAATGTGGCCCCCACACGACAGCTATGGCAATGTGGTGCATGGACTCAGGACCCACTTTAACCTGTGGATCCAAGGACTGTCAGTGACCACCTTTGAGCAGCTGGGAGACCTGATGATCAAAGACCAATTTCTACATCTGTGCCCAGCTGAGGTGTGAAAGTTCGTGATGGAGAGCCCAAAGACGTGACTACAGCAGCTGGAGTAAGCCTGCAACCAACGCCAGTGCCCCTGCCAGCCAACTCACCAGACGCCCTGTCCCTGTTGCCAACAGCATCAGACCTACCACTTACCTTCGCCAGTGTTTTTCCTGCAAACAGATTGGTCATCTCAGCGCCAACTGTCCGGAGAAGCAGAGGAACCCCCCAGTCAAGGCCCCAGGGCCTAATGCCGCAGCTCTTTTGGTGGGTGGGGCAGTTGGGAGGGTGTGTGACAACGTACAGCACGTCACCGTGGGGGGCCATGTTGCTACAGGCCTCAAGGACACCGGGTCTGAACGAACCCTCATCTGACCCAAACTGGCGGCCCCTGAAGAGATCATTCCGTGGAAAACCCTGACGGTCAACGGGATTGTGGGCATCCACTGTCCTCTGCCAATGGCCCGGGTGTATATAGATTGGGGTGCCAGGAGCGGGGTGAAGGAAGTGGGGCTGTGCAATAACTTGCCCTCTGATGTTTTATTGGGGACTGATTTGGGGAGGATGGTTGCATACTATGTCCCTGACTCCCCTCCCCGATCGAATGCTGATGATAGCAATGGGAAATTGCATGTGCAGCGCCCCAGAGTCCTGGTCGTTGCAGTACTGATGCTCCGCCGCTAAGGGGGGCTATGGTACGTCTGATGGCAATGAAGGAGTTCACCTGACCAGGTATCACAGACACCAATACACTTCACAGTCTGGCCTCCAGGGGGAGCTAAGGGTGCTATGTATTAGGCCACTCCTCACAATCTGGTAAAACTGGGGGTTGGATAGGAAGTTAGACAGAAGCTGACTGGGTTGGAGCCAGGCAACATCCTGTGGCAGGGGGTGTTGCAGGGGAAGATTCAGGGGGGCCACTGTCAGGGGTGGGATCCTGACAGAGGCCTAGCGAACAGAGAGAACGTTACGAGACCGCGCCTGCACGAGATAGCGGCGGTGCCCTAAGAAAGGACAAGATGGTGGGTGGGATGGCTGAGGAACCCCTAACAGGAGCAAGTGATGGTGCTCAGGGAAATGGGGAGATGCATGGGAGCCGTGAGGAAGGTGATGCTGTGCAACTGATCAGTGCCACAGAGGAAGGTAACTGCCCCATAAGTAGCACTGCTCCTGGAATGTTGGGGGTGGATGAGGAGGTAGTACCCATAGCAGCGCCGGCTGATGAGTCTGTGGAAATCCCCAGGGAGACAGCCTACGTAGCTGCTGTCACCCGCAGTCAGAGTGCCCGGAACGCAGATAACGTTCTGCCTTCTGGACCCTCCTCAAAGGCGTGACTGAACCAGAGATGGACCCAGAGCAGGTCCCAGAGGGTTCCTGTGGGGAAGGGACCCTGATGTCGCTTCTGGCTGCCCCTAGCCAGGAGTTCCAGGCAGCTCTGCACTCAGATGCAGGCCTGGAGAATTTGAGACACCTCGCTGAGACGCCCACCTTTGTGACTGATAACGAGAGGGTGTTCTGGGAACGAGGAAGGTTGTACCGGGAGACAATACCCGGAAAATCCCAAAAGAAGTGCTTGAGGGAAAGACAGCTGGTTGACCCGCACCCATTCAGGAGTGAGTTGTTGTGGATTGCCCATGAGATCCCGCTCGCTGGACACTTGGGGATCAGCAAAACTAAGGCCCGGCTGTCTCAACACTTCTATTGGCCCAAGATGGGGACAGATGTGACAAACTACTGCAGCTCCTGTATCACCTGCCAAAGAGTGGGGAAGGCGGGGCCTGCCCTTAGGGCTCCCCTGATCCCTTTGCCAGTGATAGAGGAGCCTTTTCAAAGGATCGTGGTGGACATTGTGGGCCCACTGGCCATCCCCAGCAGCTCTGGAAAGCAATACTTCGTCACTGTGGTAGACTACGCTACCTGGTACCCAGCGGCAGTGGCTCTGTCCTCAACTAGGGAAGATAAGGTGGCGGATGCACTGTTGGCTATATTTTCACGGGTAGGATTTCCCAGGGACAGGGCCGGACTGGGACTAAAATTCAGCCCTGGCATTTGAAGTTACACAGGCCCACTTGTCACATGGTGACTTTATAATATCTTTGTACACTTGTAGGCAGGGCCGGTTTTAGGCAAAGTGGGGCCCTACGCCTAGGCAAAATTTAAAATGGGGCCCAAAATGCTAACATATTGCACATCACACAAAAGCATTTCGGTTGCATTTACAAGCGCTGAGTTCAGGCCGATAAATGAGTTTGATCGACAATACTGAAGTTGTTCAACACTTGTTTCCCGGCCTCTTTCCACCGTCTGAGAAAGAATGATGGGATCACTAACAGATCACTAACCGATCCCCAAACAGTATCATGTTATCATGTTATCAGCAGCACATCTACAGTTTACAGCGGCGATGTGCTGCTGAGAACAATCATTTTTGTTCCGGCAAAAACAATCTGAATATGCAGCATTTTACTTGTTTAGTAAAATACACCCCATAGTCCTCCATATATTATAATGTGCTCCACAGTCCTCCATATAGTATAATACACTCCCTATAGTCCTCCATATATTAAAATACACTGCTCAGTCCTCCATATAGCATAATACACTCCTCATAGTGCTCCATATAGTATAATGCACCGCCATAGTCATCCATGTAGTACAATTCACTTCCCATAGTATAATGCACCCCATAGTCCTTCATATAGTATAAAGTATTCCCCATAGTCCTCGATACAGTATAATGCAGCCCACATATAGTATAATGTAGCCACCACCCTACAGAATATAATGCGGCAACCACAGAGTATAATGCAACCACCCCACAGTATAATGCAGTCACCCCACAGAGTATAATGTAACCCCATAGAATATAATACAGCCCACCTCCCCATAATATACAATGTAGCCCCCCATAGAATATAATGCAGCCCCCCATAGTATATAACACAACCTCCCCCATAGAATATAATATACCCCCACAATAGTATTTACCACAGCCACATAGTACATACCATGGCCTCCCCATAAAAGATAATATACTCCCCATAGTATATAGCAAAGCAAGCATAGTATATAGCAAAGCCCGCATAGTATATAGCACAGCCCGCAAAGTAGATAACACAGCCCACACAGCAGTATACAGCACAGCCCACACAGTAGTATATACAGCACAGCCCACACAGTACTATATACAGCACAGCCCACACAGTAGTATATACAGCACAGCCCACACAGAAGTATATACAGCACAGCCCACACAGTAGTATATCCAGCACAGCCCGCACAGCGGTATATCCAGCACAGCCCGCACAGCGGTATATCCAGCACAGCCCGCACAGTGGTATATCCAGCACAGCCCGCACAGTGGTATATCCAGCACAGCCCGCACAGTGGTATATCCAGCACAGCCCGCACAGTGGTATATCCAGCACAGCCCGCACAGTGGTATATCCAGCACAGCCCACACAGTGGTATATACAGCACAGCCCACACAGTGGTATATCCAGCACAGCCCGCACAGTGGTATATACAGCACAGCCCGCACAGTGATATATACAGCACAGCCCGCACAGTGGTATATACAGCACAGCCCACAGAGTACTATATCCAGCACAGCCCGCATCTCTCCTCCTCCTTCTACCCCCGGAGAATGTCCCCACAGTCCAGTAAAAAAAAACAACACTCTCCTCACCTTTCCTCTTGCCCGCGTTGCTTCCTGCTCCTGTCTCAGTGGCCGCAGTCTGCCCGGGACACAGCAGGTGCGCGATGATATGATGTCATCGCGCATCCGCAGTGTCAGAGGCAGAGCGGGGAATGATGGGAGAGGGAGCGTCTGTAGACGATCTCTCCTCCATCATTGCATTCAACTGTACCGGCGGTTGAATGCGACGTAAGGGGGGTGAGTCGGCAGCGGCACTGGCGGGGGGAGGCGGATCGAGGGGCCCATGACTGGCACCGGCCCTTCTGGCATTTGCCAGAAGTGCCCGATGGCCAGTCCGGCCCTGCCCAGGGAGATGCTTACCGATCAAGGGACCAAAGTCATGTCTCGCCTAATGGAGGCTCTCTGTAAGAAAATGCAGGTGAAGCGTCAGGTATTGAGTGCGTATCACCCACAGGCCAATGGCTTGTGTGAGCGCTTCAATGGTACCCTCAAACAGATGCTACGCATGCTGGTTGAGATCCAAGGACGGGATTGGGAGCGGTACCTCCCACACCTGCTATTTGCTTACCGAGAGGTTCTGCAGACCTCGATGGGGTTCTCCCCCTTCGCTCTCCTGTACGGCAGGTGAGTTCGGGGACCCATTGGGTTGGTAAGGGAATCCTGGGAAGAGGAGCCGAACCCTTCTGAAGTGTCCATAGTGGAGTATGTCATGCGCTTCCGTGACAAGATGCAGACCTTGATGCAATTGGTGCATGACAACATGACGCAGGCTCAGGCTGATCAGAAGCACTGGTACGACCAGAACGCCCAGCAACGGACTTACCACGTGGGTCAAAAGGTGTGGGTGCTGGTTCCCGTACCAAAGGATAAGCTTCAGGCAGCCTGGGAAGGACCGTACGTTGTCCACCAACAGCTCAACCCAGTCACCTACGTGGTCACACTTGACCACGCTCTGGGTAGGCGAAAGGCCTTTCACGCCAAGTCAACATGATGAAGGCGCATCACAAACGTGAACCTTACGTCCTACCTTTCTGCAGCCTGCCCAAAGACGGGAAGGAAAACCCCCTCCTGGACATGCTGGTCCAAGCCAAGGCTGGTGGGTCCATCGAGGACGTGGAGGTAAGCGCCTTGTTAACCGAACCCCAGCGGTCGCAGTTGCGGACCACGCTGGAACCCTTCCGGGCCGTGTTCTCCAACTGACCTGGAAAGACGATGTTAGCGGTCCACGATGTGGACACCGGGAATCTTGACCCACTACGGCGAACGCCCTATCGGATCTCCGACGAGGTGCAGCAGGTTATGCGCCAGGAGATCGAAGAGATGTTACAGCTGGGGGTGACTCAACAGTCAACGAGAGCGTGGGCCTCAGCTATAGTTCTCGTGCCAAAGAAGGATCGGACCACCCGGTTCTGCGTGGACTACAGGGGGCTCACCGCCATCACAGCCTCTGATGCGCACCCAATGCCACGCATCGAGAAGCTGCTTGAGCGGTTAGCTGGCACAGAATATCTGACCATTATGGATCAGAGTCGAGGATACTGGCAGATTCCCCTGAGCCCCGAGGCACAGGAGAAGTCTGCCTTTATCACACCCTTCTAACTGTACGAGTCCATGGTCATGCCCTTCGGCATGAAGAATGCCCCTGACACTTTCCAGCGGATGGTCAAACAAATGCTTCAGGGACTGGAGAAGTACGCGGTGGCGTACATGGATGACATTGCCATCTTCAGTTCCTCCTGGAGTGAACACGTGCAGCATCTTAAGGAGGTGCTCAGACGAATTCACCAAGCCGGTCTGACCATCAAGCCGGGAAAGTGCCAGCTGGGCATGAGTGTGGTCCACTACCTGGGGCACCTGGTAGGCGGGGGCTCCATAAAGCCAGAGCCTGGGAAAGTGGATGCGATCGTGTCCTGGCCCACCCCCAGGACCAAGAAACAGGTGATGTCCTTCCTGGGCACTGCAGGGTACTATAGGCGCTATACAGCACTATAGTAGCCTGGCAAAACCCTTGACGGACCTCACCATGAAGAAGCTACCCCACATAGTTGACTGGACCAACGGCATTGTTAATTATTGTTCCCGCCTGAGTGGAAGTAGTTAAATCGCCCTCGCTGTAGCGTGCCCAATAGCCAATACATAGCAGGCAGCCTTTCTGGCAACTAATTACCCTAGGCGCAGTACCTAATCTGACCTGAGGGTAAAGGGGACTGTCACAGGTTCCTTCTCCAGTATCACACAATCAACAGAGCAAGAGAATAGTGAACAATCCCAAGACCTTTATTTAGGCAAAAGTACGAAAGGTCCATATACAATCCACCACACAAAGAATAAAATATTCCAGAACACGAATGCAGTTCAGTAACAGGATAAAAGTCCAACAATCCAGCACAGAGGATAACAGTCCATATTCCCTTCTTTCTCTCTCTGACATGCTGTCTTCACATCATGGGTTCCACACAGGATCTGATTTCCCCCCAGCTCCTGTCCTCTCCTTATGTCTAGGAGTAGTCAGACAGGTTGGGGTGGTTTTCAGGTCTCCCACACCTGACAAAGGTGCCTGGTGAATTAAGGCACTACAGGGGGTCATTGTTTCAACAAGCTAGTTCAATATGTCATTAGCATATTAGCAAACAGGTTCATTCACTGACCCTGTGGAGAGATAACAGTACAGGAATGTGGGGGCTGATATCAGATGGCAAATAACAGCCATTCATCAATTGGCAAATAACTCCTACTACAAGAGAACACCATGATAATCAGTAAGAAGGAGAAGGAACCTGTGACACCAGGCACCGGCTGAGAGTGTATGCTTTCCAGTGTGGAACGTACCCGGGAGTAAACCGGACGTTCGGGCCGACGTCACTTCCGATGCACGCGGTCTCCGACATTTGCCGGCATGAGGGAAGGAGGGCGCCGGGGAGCTACAAGAGGATATTCCAGCCCTGCTTTACCCCCGCAAGGAGGCACAGGAGAGGTGGGAAAGGAGGTCCCGAATCACACGAGGATCGTGGAGACGGGAGCAGCCCTCGGAGGAAAGATGGAGCCCTCCGACGTCGGCTGCTCGGCATTTAGAAAGGTAACGTAGGGTGCTCCAGATCGCCGGCCACGGCAGCACCATCTGGAACTTCTTCATGACCCATAGGGGACAGGAAAAACACTGGAGGTTATAGGAAGGGGAGGGGTATTTAACCTCTTCTGTGCTTCCTGTCCCCATTAGGGCGGGGATATATCCTCCGAAATGCTGCTGTTGTGGAAGGTGACTGGAGTAAACTACAATAAAATACTGCCCCTATGTACAAGAATATAAATACTATAATACTGCTCTATATGTACAAGATTATAACTACTATAACACTTCTCCTATGTACAAGAATATAACTACTATAATACTGCCCCTATGTGCAAGAATATAACTAATATAATATTGCCCCCTATGAACAAGAATATAACTACTATAATACTGCCCCATGTACAAGAATATAACTACTACAATACTGCTCCTATGTACAGGAATATAACTACTATAATACTAACTCCTTTGTACAAGAATATAACTACTATAATACTGCTCCTATGTACAGGAATATAACTACTATAATACTACTCCAATGTAGAAGAATATAATTACTACAATACTGCTCCTATGTACAGGAATATAACTACTATAATACTACCTCCTTTGTACAAGAATATAACTAATATAATACTGCCCCTATGTACAATAATATAACCACTATAATACTGCCCCTATGTACAAGAATATAACTACTATAATACTGCCCCTATGTGCAAGAATATAACTACTATAATACTGCCCCTATGTGCAAGAATATAACTACTATAATACTGCCCCTATGTACAAGAATATAACTACTACTAGATGGTGGCCCGATTCTAACGCATCGGGTATTCTAGAATATGCATGTCCACGTAGTATATTGCCCAGTGACGTAGTATATTGCCCAGTGACGTAGTATATTGCCCAGTGACGTAGTATATTGCACAGCCACGTAGTATATTGCCCAGTGACGTAGTATATTGCACAGCCACGTAGTATATTGCCTAGTTACGTAGTATATTGCCCAGTGACGTAGTATATTGCCCAGTTACGTAGTATATTGCCCAGTGACGTAGTATATTGCCCAGTTACGTAGTATACAGCACAGCCACGTAGTATATTGCCCAGTTACGTAGTATATTGCACAGCGACTTAGTATACAGCACAGAGCCACGTAGTATATTGCCCAGTTACGTAGTATATTGCCCAGTTACGTAGCATATTGCCCAGTGACGCAGTATATTGCCCAGTGACGTAGTATATTGCCCAGTGACGTAGTATACAGCACAGAGCCACGTAGTATATTGCACAGCCACGTAGTATATTGCCCAGCCACGTATGTCACAGGTTAAAAAAATAAATAAATAAACATATACTCACCTTCCGAGGGGCCCCTTGTAGTTCTGTCGCCTGTGTTCGGTACAGGTGGCAGCTTCCAGTCCGAGAGTGTGATGACGTCGCGGACACATGACCGTGACGTCACGACAGGTCCTTCTCGCGCAGGCGCGCAGGGCCTGTGATGACGTCGCGGTCACATGACCGTGACGTCATGGCAGGTCCTTGTCGCACACCAACCTTAGCACCGGAACCTGCCGCTTGCATGGAACGGTCACCGGAGCGTCGGAAAGGCGGCGGAAGGTGAGTATATAATGATTTGTTTTTTGTTTTTTTTTATTATTTTTAACATTAGATGTTTTTACTATTGAGGCTGCATAGGCAGCCTCAATAGTAAAAACTTGGTCACACAGGGTTAATAGTGGCAGTAACGGAGTGGGTTACCCGCGGCATAACGCGGTCCGTTACAGCTGGCATTAACCCTGTGTGAGCCGTGACTGCGGGGAGTATGGAGCGGGCACCGAGCACTGACTGCAGGGGAGTAGGGAGGGACTAATCGGACAGTGCCCGTCGCTGATTGATCGCGGCAGCCATGACAGGCAGCTGGCGAGACCAATAAGCGAATGAATATCCGTGACGGAAGTTGCCATGGCAACCATTATGACATCTATGTCGATACTGTGCCCGTCGCTGATTGGTCGAGGCCTAGCGGCCTCGACCAATCAGAGACGTGGGATTTCCATTATGACATCATCGTTGCCATGCTGTGCCCGTCTCTGATTGGTCGAGGCCTGGCGGCCTCGACCAATCAGAGACGCGGGATTTCCAGGACAGACAGACAGACAGACAGACAGACAGACAGACAGACAGACGATTCTAATGCATCGGGTATTCTAGAATATGCATGTCCCCGTAGTATGTGATTCGCGGCAGACTGTGCCCGTCGCTGATTGGTCGAGGCAACCTTTATGACATCATCGTCGCCATGGCAACCATTATGACATCATCGTCGCCATGCTGTGCCCATCTCTGATTGGTCGAGGCCGCCCGACAAACCGTCGACCACTCCATATAAGGTATGGTCTACAAACCGCCGACCACTCCATATAAGGTATGGTCTACAAACCGCCGACCACTCCATATAAGGTATGGTCTACAAACCGCCGACCACTCCATATAAGGTATGGTCTACAAACCGCCGACCACTCCATATAAGGTATCCTGTTTGTAGACCATACCTTATATGGAGTGATTTCCAGGACAGACAGACAGACAGACAGACAGACAGACAGAAAGACAGACAGACAGACAGACAGACAGACAGACAGACGGAAAAACCCTTAGACAATTATATATATAGATAGATAATACTGCTCCTATGTACAAGAATATAACCACTATAATACTGCTCCTATGTACAAGAATATAACTACTATAATACTGCCCCTATGTACAAGAATATAACTACTACTAGATGGTGGCCTGATTCTAACGCATCGGGTATTCTAGAATATGTATGTATGTATGTATGTATGTATGTATATAGCAGCCACATAGTATATAGCACAGGCCACGTAGTACATAGGAGCCATGTAGTATATAGCAGACAAATACTACGTGGCCTGTGCTATATACTATGAGGCTGCTATATACATACATACATATTGTAGAATACCCAATGCGTTAATACAGGCCATGCAATATATAACAGTGGCCAAGCAGTATATAACACAGCCCAAATAGTATATAACACAGCCCACGCAATATATAGCAGCTACGCAGTATATAACACAGGCGACGTAGTATATAACACAGGCCATGCAGTATATAACAGCGGCTACTTAATATATAGCACAGGCCACGCAGTACATAACACAGCCCACATAGTATCTAACACTGGCCACGTAGTATATAGCAGCCACGCGGTATATAACGCAGCCACGCGGTATATAACGCAGCCCATGCGGTATATAACACTGCCCACGTGGTATATAATACTGCCCACGTAGTATATAACACTGACCACGTACTATACAGCAGCCACGCGGTATATAACGCAGCCCACGCGGTATATAACACTGCCCACGCGGTATATAACACTGCCCACGTAGTATATAACACTGTCCACGTAGTATATAGCAGCCCACGCAGTATATAACGCAGCCCATGCGGTATATAACACTGCCCACGCGGTATATAACACTGCCCCCGTAGTATATAACACTGCCCACGTAGTATATAGCAGCCAACGCGGTATATAACACTGCCGACGTGGTATATAACACTGCCCACGTAGTATATAATACTGCCCACGAAGTACATAGCAGCCCACGTAGTATATAACACTGCCCACGTAGTATATAGCAGCCAACGCGGTATATAACACTGCCCACGTGGTATATAACACTGCCCACGTAGTATATAATACTGCCCACGAAGTACATAGCAGCCCACGTAGTATAGAACACTGCCCACGCGGTATACAACATAGCCACGTAGTATATAACACTGGCCACGTAGTATATAGCAGTGTGGGCACATATCAGTGTTAAAAAAAGATAATTAAAACAAAAAATAGTTATATACTCACCCCCTGGAATCCAGTGGAATCCAGCGAAGCTGTCCCTATGTGCGCGGCTGCCGCCATCTTCCGTTCCCAGGATGCATTGCGAAATTACCCAGATGACTTAGCAGTCTCGATGCAAAGCATCGGACTACGGAGGGTGAGTATAGCAGGTTTTTTTTTAATTATTATTTTTAACATTAGATGTTTTTACTATTGACGCTGCATAGGCACCATCAATAGTAAATAGTTGGGGACACACAGGGTTAATAGCAGCGGTAACGTTACCCCCGGCATAGCGCAGTACGTTACCACTGGCATTAACCCTGTGTGAGCGGTGAGGGGAGTATGGACCGGGCGCCGGGCACTAACTGCGAGGAGTATGGAGCGGGCGCCGGGCACTGACTGCAGGGGAGTAGGGAGGGACTAATCAGACTGTGCCCGTCGCTGATTGGTCGCGGCAGCCATGACAGGCAGCTGACGAGACCAATCAGCGACGCGGGATTTCCGTGACGGAAGTTGCAGACAGAAAGACGGAAGTACCCCTTAGACAATTATATATATAGATAATGCTGCCCCTATGTACAAGAATATAACTACTATAATACTGCCCCTATGTACAAGAATATTACTACTATAATACTGCCCCTATGTACAAGAATATGACTACTATAATACTGCCCCTATGTACAAGAATATAACTACTATAATACTGCGCCTATGTACAAGAATATAACTACTATAATACTGCCCCTATGTACAAGAATATAACTACTATAATACTGCCCCTATGTACAAGAATATAACTACTATAATACTGCCCCTATGTACAAGAATATAACTACTATAATACTGCCCTTATGTACAAGAATATAACTACTATAATACTGCCCCTATGTACAAGAATATAACTACTATAATACTGCCCCTATGTACAAGAATATAACGACTATAATACTGCTCCCTATGTGCAAGAATATAACTACTATAATACTGCCCCTATGTACAGGAATATAACTACTATAATACTGTCCCTATGTACAAGAATATAACTACTATAATACTGCCCCTATATACAATAATATAACTACTATAATACTGCCCCTATGTACAAGGATATAACTACTATAATACTGCTCCCTATGTACAAGAATATAACGACTATAATACTGCTCCCTATGTGCAAGAATATAACTACTATAATACTGCCCCTATGTACAAGAATATACTATAATACTGCCCCTATATACAAGAATATAACTACTATAATACTGGCCCCTATGTACAAGAATATAACTACTATAATACTGCTCCTATGTATAAGAATATAACTACTATACTACTGCCCCTATGTACAAGAATATAACTACTATAATACTGCTCTTATGTACAAGAATATAACTACTATAATACAAATTGTGCACGTTCAGAGCAGGCTGAATGTGGGGTTAGAGATCAGTATTGCCCATACACTCTCAGATGAAGTACATGGGATTGCATTGCTGTAACAGGCAATTTTAGAAAAGCACATAATAGAAGAAAAATGTGGAAAATAATTTTTCTCTGTAACAAGAAATCACCAGTAGATGAATCATCATCTGTTAAGGTTTTCGGCTTTCTTTTTGCTTTTTTAACTCACCTTTTTCCAGTTTTTCATTGATTCAGACGAGGCTGGGTGAGAGGACATGAGGACGAGCTGGAGTGGGGCATGGAGAGCAAAAGTAATTACAGCATACATATAACCCTGTATGCTTTGAGCTCCACCTAGTGGCGGCTGCAGGTTGTGGTCACGGGCCACTATGTACAGAATGATACAAAGTGGCCATCATGTAATAGGTAACATTGCATCAAGAAGCAGAGATCAAGCAAGATCTTGATTCGAGCTCTGAGCGATTGTTGAAAAGTAAATATATTTAGTATCAAACACACCCAGGGCAACGCCATCTCCATGGAAACACAGATTTTCAGTATTGTTTTTAATATGAGCTTTGAAATTTGTAACTAACATTTACAATTTAAGCTAAAAAATGAGAAATACTGAGTGATGAGAAGCAAATGGATTTACCAAATGCAATGTCTGACTCTGAACGCTACATATAGAAGAAATCTACCCAAAAAGTAATTATATAAAACCTTGTACTGATCCTGGGTTATACCCCAGAGCTGCACTCACTATTCTGCTGGTGAAGTCACTGTGTACATACATTACATTACTGATCCTGAGTTACATCCTGTATTATACTCCAGAGCTGCACTCACTGTTCTGCTGGTGAAGTCACTGTGTACATACATTACATTACTGATCCTGAGTTACATCCTGTATTATACCCCAGAGCTGCACTCACTATTCTGCTGGTGCAGTCACTGTGTACATACATTACATTACTGATCCTGAGTTACATCCTGTATTATACTCCAGAGCTGCACTCACTATTCTGCAGGTGCAGTCACTGTGTACATACATTACATTACTGATCCTGAGTTACATCCTGCATTATACTCCAGAGATGCACTCACTATTCTGCTGGTGCAGTCACTGTGTATATACATTACTGATCCTGAGTTACATCCTGTATTATACTCCAGAGATGCACTCACTATTCTGCTAGTGCAGTCACTGTGCATATACATTACTAATCCTGAGTTACATCCTGTATTATACTCCAGAGCTGCACTCACTATTCTGCTGGTGCAGTCACTGTGTACATACATTACATTACTGATCCTGAGTTACATCCTGTATTACACTCCAGTGCTGCACTCACTATTCTGCTGGTGCAGTCACTGTGTACATACATTACTGATCCTAAGTTACCTCCTGTATTATACTCCAGAGCTGCACTCACTATTCTGCTGGTGCAGTCACTGTGTACATACATTACATTACTGATCCTGAGTTACATCCTGTATTATACCCCAGAGCTGCACTCACTATTCTGCTGGTGCAGTCACTGTGTACATACTGTACATTACTGATCCTGAGTTACATCCTGTATTATACTCCAGAGCTGCACTCACTATTCTGCTGGTGCAGTCACTGTGTACATACATTATACTGATCCTGAGTTACATCCTGCATTATACTCCAGAGATGCACTCACTATTCTGCTGGTGCAGTCACTGTGTATATACATTACTGATCCTGAGTTACATCCTGTATTATACTCGAGATGCACTCACTATTCTGCTGGTGCAGTCACTGTGTATATACATTACTGATCCTGAGTTACATCCTGTATTATACCCCAGAGCTGCACTCACTATTCTGCTGGTGCAGTCACTGTGTACATACATTACATTACTGATCCTGAGTTACATCCTGTATTACACTCCAGTGCTGCACTCACTATTCTGCTGGTGCAGTCACTGTGTACATACGTTAGTGATCCTGAGTTACCTCCTGTATTATACTCCAGAGCTGCACTCACTATTCTGCTGGTGCAGTCACTGTGTACATACATTACATTACTGATCCTGAGTTACATCCTGTATTACACTCCAGTGCTGCACTCACTATTCTGCTGGTGCAGTCATTGTGTACATACATTACTGATCCTGAGTTACATCCTGTATTATACTCGAGATGCACTCACTATTCTGCTGGTGCAGTCACTGTGTATATACATTACTGATCCTGAGATACATCCTGTATTATACCCCAGAGCTGCACTCACTATTCTGCTGGTGCAGTCACTGTGTACATACATTACTGATCCTGAGTTACATCCTGTATTATACTCCAGAGCTGCACTCACTATTCTGCTGGTGCAGTCACTGTGTACATACATTATACTGATCCTGTGTTACATCCTGTAATCATACCTCCCAACCGTCCCGGATCCCGCGGGACTGTCCTGATTTTGACAGTCAGCCCCGGGATCCCGGGAGTGACATTAGTTGTCCCGCACTACGTGCCTAGGGCGGGGACACTGCAGGGGGCGGCACCTGAGTAACTTAGGTTTGTGGCTGTTTTTTTTTTTTTATAAAAGCTGGGTCACCTCCCCACCGACCCCGCCCCCTGTGCGGCGCTGCGCTGCCTGCCACGCTGAGGGAGAGAGGCTGAGAGCCAGCAGCGATCAAGATGAGAGGTCAGCGACTCACTACCTCCTGTGTGTGCACGGAGCTCCGGCTTCTCCTGCTTTTATCTGGTATCCCGGCAGAGAAGGAGAGAAGGGGGAGCTGCCGGGACAGTGCAGAGCTGTGAGTGGAGCGCCCCCACACCGCCGCAGGGCCGAGGGGTACCCGGAGCCGGGCCTCTGAGTCTCAGTTCTGGGGTTGTCACGGTGGCTAGACCCGGTCCGTGGCCCTGTCTGTCAGTGGGGGACGTCCGGTGAAATAAGTGGTGTTGTAACGGTGCAGTTGTGGGGTGCAGGTCGCGGTAAATAATGAGGACACCAGGTTGCAGTCTCTTTACCTCTTTACTGAAGGTTTTGGAGACCTCAGTCCAGAGCGCTGTTAACTGGGTTGTCAGAGACCGGCCGGTCCAAAGGCACATCAGGAGTTCTCTTTACAGGTGGGAATCAGTGTCTACCTTCTAGCGCTATGTGTTGTAGTTCTTCCCTGCTGAGCTCCCGGGATAGTCCTCACAACTGTTTCTGTCTGTCTCTGATGTTCGCTTTCTCCGTCCCCCAGATGATATGGTAGGACGCACCCGTATGACGGGGTAGGCCTGGAGTTCTTCCGGGACCCTAGAGTCGCCCCTCTCCCACAACTGCCTCCGTTGTCTGCTTAGGTGTTAAGTGAGACAGCCAACCTGTAATTAGCTGTCCGGCCGTGGTTTGCAGTAGTACTTAAAGTCTCTTACTTGCTCGGCGTTCCGGCCACCGACTGTTTGCGCCTCAGAAGGATGTTGCCTCGGTCTAACAGCACGACTCCTTCTGGTTCTAATTCCTCTTTACTGTATTCCCGTTGTTCACTGGTTTGTTCTGCTCTGAGGAGTCTGCCAGGATCCCATCCCTGACAGGTCCTCTCACTAGCTCTTCCCAGCTACTTCTCCCTGTCTTCCTGTCCAACCCCCAGTTTTACCAGAGTTGTGAGGAGTGGCCTACTAGATAGGACCACCCCCCCTGGTGGCCGGAGTGTGAAGTGTGGTGTGAGTGTACCTGGTCAGAGAAACTCCTTAGTGCAATCAGACGTACCATAGCTCCCCATAGTGGCGGAGCCACAGTACTGCAACAACCAGGACTCTGGGGTGCTGCACTCCCCCCCGGTTAAATCCAGTACTCCGGGACTGGGAAAACAAGAACAATAATACATGTTAACAGGAAACACACAAATTTTTGAAATAGCATAACAATTGAACATAACTATGCTTCCCTTTACGGGAGGTGAGGATTCTTGAACGTTGCAAAAGTTAGGTCATGCACAGTTTATGACTCTCAGTTCAGTGGTTGAAACAGCGGGGACCCCGGGTAAACAAAGGGGTCCCCCTTATGAACGTTTTTGAGCAATTCACCGTCCATTACTCTAGTGTCAATTTAAAAACCTGTAACAAAAAGATATGCATACAAACATTTTCAATTAAATAGCAGCCCTTATCAATACCTCCAAGTTTTGTAGCGGAGGGGAGTTTGATTTTGAATGCTGCGTGTGGACCTTCGCAGCGCAGGGGTTGCTATTGGCCTAACAGGGCCCGCTATGCTTGCTACCGCTGGTGTAGTGCACTGTCTTCTAACTACACTTCTAGTGAGTCTGGGTAGCACTGGCAGGTTGGGGCTCTCAGAGCTGCGGTTATCAACAGTGGGTACAGCAGATTCACTGATAGCAGAGGGAGGATTTGCCGGCTCAATGGTTGGCATGGCTTCATCAGGTAAGGCTTGTTGAGGTAGCGGGGCCAGATGATCTGGTACCACCATCGTTTCTGGCGGGTCCGGCTGTTGAAACATTATGACAGGTACCACGACGGCTTGGTTTATCTGAGTCCAGGACTGGGGAAAGTCACCAAGGACAGTATGGAACATCTTCTCCTTTTCCACCGGCGGGGAGATTTCTGGGGCCGTGCCCCTCTCTTTTAACTTATCGGGGCAGACCTTAAGGTGATCCCTGGATACCGCTGTCGAGGTCTCCCCTCTGTCCTTGCTGATGAGACAGACCTTTGTGTTGTCGAAGTCGGATGGCAGGATGGTATACGGTTCTGCTTCCCATTGGTCATCGAGCTTGTGTAATCTCCTCTTTCGTTTAAGTACTTGCTCACCAGGTGACAGGGGAATCGCAGGAGCGTGTTGGTTGTAGTCCCTTTCTTGCTTCTGCCTAGCCTGGGCGAGACTTCTCTCTACACACTCCTGTACTTCGCGGTACCTTCGCTGCCTTTCTGCATCCCAATCTGCATCCGGCGAGGTATCTTCGGGTACTAGGACCCCCATGTCCAGATCAACGGGTAACCGACTAGACCTTCCTCGCATCAGGTACGCTGGAGTACAGTTGGTGGAACTTACTGGGATGTGGTTGTACATATCCACCAAGTCAGGCAACTTTGTCGGCCACAGGTTCCGTTCCTCCACAGGCAAGGTCTTCAATAAATCGATTACTACCTGGTTCATCTTCTCGCACATCCCGTTGGTTTGAGGGTGGTAAGGTGTAGTTCTGATCTTCTTACACCCGTACAACTGGCAGAATTCTTGGAACACTTCCGCTTCGAATGCAGGCCCCTGATCGGTCAGTACTTTCTCTGGGTAGCCATGGGGCCTACAAAAGTGCTGCTGGAAGGCCCTGGCGGTAGTCCTAGCTGTTAGATCCTTGACAGGCACAACCACCAAAAACCTGGAGTAGTGGTCCACGATGGTAAGGGCGTAGATATAGCCCGACCGGCTAGGTGTCAGCTTCACATGATCCAGCGCGACCAGTTCGAGCGGCCGTTTGGTGATGATAGGCCGCAGGGGAGCCCGTTGACTGTCACGGTCCTTCCTGCGCAGACTACATGGACCACACTCCCGACACCACTTCTCAATGGTTCTCTTCATGCCAATCCAATAGAACCTCCCTCGGAGCAGCTTCTCCAGCTTCCTCCATCCGAAGTGTCCGGCTCCATCATGGTAGGCTCCCAGAACCATGGGCGCATCTCGCCTTGGCACCACTATCTGCCACACCAATTCATGAGTACGTGGGTCGATGCTCCTCCTGCACAACTTGCCATCATGGATAAACAGTTTGCTTCTCCCCTTCCACAGCTGTTGGGTTTCTTGTGGATCATCTGGGCCAGGGTGCAACCCAGCCTGCGTCAAGAGTTCCTTCACCTGACGGACCGCGGGGTCACTATCCTGGGTTTCTGCCCATCCGTGGTGGGGCAGGGGATTCAGCGTGGCATCCGGTTGGTTCTTGTGCCTGTTCTTCACATGGTGAGAGTTCTGAGTGGCTTTGGGGCGATGGAAGGCAGGCAGCTCCACCTCTTCAAGTGCCTCCGGGTCTTCTCCCACTTCTGGTAAATTGGGCATTCGGGACAGAGCATCGGCATTGGCATTCTGGTGTCCTGCCCGATATTTGATGGTGAAATCATAGTTGGACAGCCGGGCCATCCACCGCTGTTCCAAAGCCCGGAGTTTGGCAGTATCCAGATGCGTTAGCGGATTGTTGTCCGTGAAGACGGTGAATTTCGCGGAGGCCAGGTAGTGCTTAAACCTCTCTGTCACTGCCCAGACAAGGGCAAGGAATTCCAGTTTGAAGGAACTGTAGTTGTCAGGGTTCCTTTCCGTGGGACGGAGTTTCCTGCTGGCGTAAGCGATCACTCTTTCTTTGCCTTTCTGGACTTGAGACAGCACGGCTCCAAGTCCCACATTACTGGCATCTGTGTACAGCACAAACGGTTGGTCGTATTCGGGGTAAGCCAGTACCTCTTCTCCCGTCAGCGCCGACTTCAAGCAGGTGAAGGATTCCTCCAGCTCCCCGTTCCAGTCAAAGGGGGTGTTCTTCCCCTTGGTCTTCTTTGGTTGGTCCACCAACAGGTTTTGCAAGGGTGCGGTGTCATGATTCCCCAATGGCATGGGAACATCAGAAACACAAAATAACAGACTAGCCCTCGGGTGATGGAAACTCAAGCTGACCGTGACCTAAATCTACCACACAACTAACAGTAGCCAGGAAGCATTCCTACGGCTGCCTAGATGCCATGCGCCAGCCGGAGAACTAACTACGCCTGGAAGAGGAAGGAACAGACCTGGCTTACCTCTAGTGAAATTCCCCAAAGATGATAGTAGCCCCCACATATATTAACGGTGAGTTCAGAGGAAAAGACATACACAGTATGAAGGTAGATTTAGCAAAGCGAGGTCCACTTACTAGATAGAGGAAGGATACAAAAGAGGACTTCACGGTCAGCTGAAAAACCCTTTCAAAAACCCATCCTGAAATTACTTTAAGACTCCTGTGTCAACTCATGACACAGGAGTGGCAATTTCAGTCCACAAGAGCTTCCAGTAACAGGAACTGACAAACTGTAAACTGGACAAAAAATACAAAACAAAAAGGACAAGAGTCCACTTAGCTGATCAGCAGACTAGTAGCAGGAACATGCAACTGAAAGACTCAGGTTACAATGATGACCGGCAAGGAAGTGACTGGAGAGCAAGGCTAAATAGGGAACTCCCAAAACTGATGGAAGCAGGTGAGCTGAGGCAGAAAAGAACACACAAGTCTCCAGTACCACCAGCCACCACTAGGGGAGCCCAAAAAGCGGATCACAACAGTACCCCCCCCTTAAGGAGGGGGCACCGAACCCTCACAAGAACCGCCAGGGCGACCTGGATGAGCCCTATGAAAGGCACGAACCAAATCCGAGGCATGAACATCAGAGGCAGTTACCCAAGAATTATCTTCCTGAACATAGCCCTTCCATTTAACCAGATACTGGAGTCTCCGCCTGGAAATACGGGAGTCCAAGATCTTCTCTATAACGTACTCCAATTCACCCTCAACCAGCACAGGAGCAGGAGGCTCAGCAGAAGGAACCACCGGCACCTCGTATCTCCGCAACAACGACCGATGGAACACATTATGGATAGCGAAAGATGCCGGGAGGTCCAAACGAAAGGAAACAGGGTTAATAATCTCCAAAATCCTATAGGGACCGATGAACCGAGGCTTAAATTTAGGAGAAGAAACCCTCATTGGGACAAAACGGGAAGACAACCACACCAAGTCCCCAACACGAAGGCGAGGACCAACCCGACGCTGGCGGTTAGCAAACCGCTGAGTCCTCTCCTGGGACAACTTCAAATTGTCCACCACTTGTTCCCAAATCCGATACAACCGATCCACCACAGCATCTACTCCAGGACAATCCGAAGACTCCGCCTGACCAGAAGAAAAACGGGGATGAAACCCCGAATTGCAAAAGAAAGGGGAAACCAAAGTGGCCGAACTAGCCCGATTATTAAGAGCAAACTCCGCCAACGGCAAAAAGGCAACCCAATCATCCTGATCCGCAGACACAAAACACCTCAAATACGTCTCCAAAGTCTGATTAGTTCGCTCCGTCTGGCCATTAGTCTGAGGATGGAAGGCAGACGAAAAAGACAAATCAATGCCCAACCTGGCACAGAATGCCCGCCAAAATCTAGAAACGAACTGGGTACCCCTATCAGAAACGATATTTTCAGGAATACCATGCAAGCGAACCACATTTTGAAAAAACAAAGGAACCAACTCAGACGAGGAAGGCAACTTCGGCAATGGCACCAAATGAACCATCTTAGAAAAACGGTCACACACCACCCAGATAACAGACATCCTCTGAGAGACAGGAAGATCAGAAATAAAGTCCATCGAGATGTGCGTCCAAGGCCTCTTCGGAATAGGCAAGGGCAACAACAACCCGCTAGCCCTAGAACAACAAGGCTTGGCCCGAGCACACACATCACAAGACTGCACAAAAACACGCACATCTCGAGACAGAGATGGCCACCAGAAGGATCTAGCCACCAAATCCCTGGTACCAAAAATTCCAGGATGACCCGCCAGCGTAGAAGAATGAACCTCCGAGATGACTCTACTGGTCCAATCATCAGGAACAAACAGTCTACCAGGTGGACAGCGATCAGGTCTATCCGCCTGAAACTCTTGCAAAGCACGTCGCAGATCTGGGGAAATAGCGGATAATATCACCCCATCCTTAAGGATACCTGTAGGTTCCGAATCACCAGGGGAATCAGGCTCAAAACTCCTAGAAAGGGCATCTGCCTTCACATTCTTAGAACCTGGTAGATATGAGACCACAAAATTAAACCGAGAGAAAAACAATGACCAGCGCGCCTGTCTAGGATTCAGGCGCCTGGCAGACTCAAGATAAATCAGATTCTTGTGATCAGTCAAAACCACCACCTGATGTCTAGCACCCTCAAGCCAATGACGCCACTCCTCAAATGCCCACTTCATGGCCAAAAGCTCCCGATTACCGACATCATAATTTCTTTCGGCGGCAGAAAATTTTCGAGAAAAGAACGCACAAGGTCTCATCACTGAGCAATCGGAACTTTTCTGTGACAAAACCGCCCCCGCTCCGATCTCGGAAGCATCGACCTCAACCTGAAAGGGGAGAGAGACATCAGGCTGGCGCAACACAGGGGCAGACGAAAAGCGGCGCTTAAGTTCCCGAAAGGCCTCCACAGCGGCAGAGGACCAATTGGCAACATCAGCACCCTTTTTAGTCAAATCCGTAAGAGGCTTAGCAACACCAGAAAAACCAGTTATAAATCGACGATAAAAATTAGCAAAGCCCAAGAACTTCTGAAGACCCTTTAGAGAAGTAGGCTGCGTCCAGTCACAAATAGCCCGAACCTTGACAGGGTCCATCTCAACAGAAGAAGGGGAAAAAATGTACCCCAAAAAGGAAATCTTTTGAACCCCAAAAACACACTTAGAACCCTTTACACACAGAGAATTCTCCCGCAAGACCTGAAAAACCCTCCTGACCTGCTGAACATGAGACTCCCAGTCCTCAGAAAAAATCAAAATATCGTCCAAATACACAATCATAAATTTATCCAGATATTCACGGAAAATATCATGCATAAAGGACTGAAAAACTGAAGGTGCATTAGAAAGGCCGAAAGGCATTACTAAATACTCAAAGTGGCCCTCAGGCGTATTAAATGCGGTTTTCCACTCATCCCCTTGCTTAATTCGCACCAAATTATACGCCCCATGGAGATCAATCTTGGAGAACCACTTAGCCCCCCTTATGCGAGCAAACAAATCAGTAAGCAGCGGCAACGGATACTGATATTTGACAGTAATTTTATTCAGGAGTCAATAATCAATACAAGGCCTCAGCGAGCCATCCTTTTTAGAGACAAAGAAAAACCCAGCTCCTAAAGGTGATGAAGAAGGACGAATATGTCCCTTTTCCAGGGACTCCTTAACATACTCTCGCATGGCAGCATGCTCAGGTACAGATAGGTTAAACAAACGACCCTTTGGAAATTTACTTCCTGGAATCAGATCTATGGCGCAATCACACTCTCTGTGGGGAGGGAGAGAACCAATTTTAGGCTCTTCAAAAATATCCCCAAAATCCGACAAAAATGCCGGAACCTCAGAGGGAATAGATGACGAGATAGAAACCAAAGGTATGTCCCCATGAGCCCCCCGACATCCCCAGCTTAACACAGACATAGTTTTCCAGTCCAGTACTGGGTTATGAGATTGCAACCATGGTAATCCAAGCACTAACACATCATGTAAATTATGCAACACGAGGAAGCGAATCATCTCCTGATGGTCTGGAGTCATACGCATAGTCACTTGCGTCCAGAACTGTGGTCTATTACAAGCCAGAGGTGTAGAATCAATACCCTTCAGAGGTATAGGAACTTCCAGAGGCTCCAAATCAAACCCACAGCGCCTGGCGAAGGACCAATCCATGAGACTCAGAGCGGCGCCAGAGTCCACATAGGCATCCACGGTAATAACTGATAATGAACAAATCAGAGTTACAGACAGAAGAAATTTAGACTGTAAAGTGCCAATAGAAACAGACTTGTCAACCTTCCTAGTACGTTTAGAGCATGCTGATATAACATACGCGGAATCACCACAGTAGAAGCACAAGCCATTTTTGCGCCTATAATTCTGCCGCTCGCTTCTTGACAGAATTCTGTCACATTGCATTTTCTCTGGCGTCCCTTCAGAAGATACCGCCACATGGTGCACGGGTTTGCGCTCCCGCAAACGCCGATCAATCTGAATCGCCATTGTGATGGACTCATTCAGACCTGTGGGCGTAGGAAACCCCACCATGACATCCTTAACGGCATCAGAAAGGCCTTCTCTGAAAATTGCCGCTAGGGCACACTCATTCCACTGAGTAAGCACAGACCATTTACGAAATTTTTGGCAGTATATCTCAGCTTCATCTTGCCCTTGAGACAGGGCTATTAAAGCTTTTTCAGCTTGAATCTCCAAATTAGGTTCCTCATACAGCAACCCTAAAGCCAAAAAAAACGCATCCACATTGAGCAACGCAGGATCCCCTGGTGTCAATGAAAATGCCCAATTTTGAGGGTCACCTCGCAGCAAAGAAATCACAATCTTAACCTGCTGAACAGGATCTCCAGAGGAGTGAGGTCTGAGAGAAAGGAATAATTTACAATTACATTTGAAATTCAGAAACCGAGATCTATCTCCGGAAAATACCTCTGGTGTAGGAATCTTAGGTTCAGAAATAGGAGTACATATAACATAATCTTGTAAATTCTGAACCTTCGTAGCAAGATTATTTAAACCTGCAGCCAAACTCTGAGAGTCCATCCTTACACCGGAGAGATCAGAGCCATTCAAGGATTAGAAGGAGAGAAAGGCAAGGCTGTAAATAGAGCAGAAATACAACTGAGCCAACTAAGTAGCAAATATGTGAGAAAAAAAAAAAAAAATCTACAGACTTCTTTTACTCTCCTTTCTTCTGCCAATTACTTTAACAGTGGCTGGTCATACTGTCATGATTCCCCAATGGCATGGGAACATCAGAAACACAAAATAACAGACTAGCCCTCGGGTGATGGAAACTCAAGCTGACCGTGACCTAAATCTACCACACAACTAACAGTAGCCAGGAAGCATTCCTACGGCTGCCTAGATGCCATGCGCCAGCCGGAGAACTAACTACGCCTGGAAGAGGAAGGAACAGACCTGGCTTACCTCTAGTGAAATTCCCCAAAGATGATAGTAGCCCCCACATATATTAACGGTGAGTTCAGAGGAAAAGACATACACAGTATGAAGGTAGATTTAGCAAAGCGAGGTCCACTTACTAGATAGAGGAAGGATACAAAAGAGGACTTCACGGTCAGCTGAAAAACCCTTTCAAAAACCCATCCTGAAATTACTTTAAGACTCCTGTGTCAACTCATGACACAGGAGTGGCAATTTCAGTCCACAAGAGCTTCCAGTAACAGGAACTGACAAACTGTAAACTGGACAAAAAATACAAAACAAAAAGGACAAGAGTCCACTTAGCTGATCAGCAGACTAGTAGCAGGAACATGCAACTGAAAGACTCAGGTTACAATGATGACCGGCAAGGAAGTGACTGGAGAGCAAGGCTAAATAGGGAACTCCCAAAACTGATGGAAGCAGGTGAGCTGAGGCAGAAAAGAACACACAAGTCTCCAGTACCACCAGCCACCACTAGGGGAGCCCAAAAAGCGGATCACAACAGTGCGGCCTTCTTGGTGAAGTCTTTAATGAACCTCCGGTAATAGCCTACCAGCCCGAGGAACTGCCGGACTTCGTGGAGGTCACTGGGCTTTGGCCAGTCCTTGATCACTGTGACCTTGTCGGGGTCTGGGGCCACTCCTTCAGCGCTCACCACATGGCCCAGGTACTGCACTTTAGGTTTCAGCAGATGACACTTGGACGGTTTCACTTTTAGGCCGAAGTTGGACAAGGCTTCAAACACCTCGGCCAGGTGCTTCAGATGGTCTTCGTAGGTTTTAGAGAAGACTATGACGTCATCCAGATACAGCAGCACGGTTTCAAAGTTCAGGTGTCCCAGGCAGCACTCCATCATCCTCTGGAACGTTCCGGGAGCATTGCACAATCCGAAGGGCATGTAGTTGAACTCACAGAGACCCATTGGCGTCGTGAAGGCCGTCTTCTCTTTGTCCGCCTCCGCTACAGGAACCTGCCAGTACCCACTGGTGAGATCTAAGGTAGAGAAGTAGTTAGCAGATTTTAAGGCAGCCAGAGACTCCTCTATCCTGGGCAGTGGGTATGCGTCCTTATGTGTAATGCGATTCAACTGCCTGTAATCAACACACATCCTCATTGTACCATCTTTCTTTTTAACAAGGACTAACGGAGCTGCCCAGGGGCTACAGCTGTCTCTCACCACCCCAGCCTCCTTCATTTCCCGTAACATGTCCTTGGCACACTGGTAATGAGCTGGGGGTACAGGGCGATATCTCTCTTTTATGGGTCGGTGATCTCCCGTGGGGATGTGATGTTGGATCCCTTTCACCTGCCCAAAATCTGAGGGGTGTTTGCTGAATACCTGCTCGTACTCGTGTACCACCCTGTAAGCCCCCTGTATTTGATGAGATGGGGTAGAGTCAGTGCCCACATGCAATTCCCAACACCAGTCTTTCGAGTGCTCTGCAGAACCTTTGTTCTCCGCCACGTTTGACGGGACCAAGGGTTCAGGTGTCTGTATTACACTATTATTGACAGTGAACAGTTTGGCGAGCGTGGTATACTTGGTTAGGTGGACCTCTTCCTCCCCACAATTGAGGACATGTACGGGCACTCTCCCCTGTCGGACGTCGACCACCCCCCGGGCTGTCAGAACAGTAGGCCTATTTTCTGAATATACGGGTTCTACCAAGGCCTGGTAGTCCTTACCCCTGAGGCCTATGGCTGCTCGACACCATATTAACATTTCACTCTTGGGGGGTATCGCGATGGGGTTTGAATCACTCACAGTGACACGACCAATCTCACCACCAGTCAGCTCTACCTGCTGTCTCTGCATCAGAGCTCTGATTTCCTTCTGCAGGGCACGTTGCTCACTGTGGCCAGCGGTTTCTGCCACCTGTTGCAACAAAACAATCACTTCTGCAAGACAATTTTCTATAACATTAGTACCAAGAGTCATCATGGGATTACATTCTCGACGATCAATATCTACAATCACAATCCCTTGGGCTTTCAATTCCACCCGCCCCACTTTGATGGTGACCTCCTTATACCCCACTTGTGGCAACGGCTGACCATTACTGGCGATTATGGTGAAATCATCGTCAGGGCCACGAGTAATATCAGCGTCCTCCCAATACCGTTTGTAGAGCACGTAAGGTATAGTCGTCACCTGAGAACCGGTGTCCAGCAAAGCGTTCAAGGGGATTCCATCAATCACTACAGGGAGAACTGGTCGTCCTCCAATATACTTGGTTCTCCAATGCTGCGGGCCTGACCGTCCTACTCCTGGGGGTTGGCCCTTTGCCCCAGGGGTTGCTCGTTTAAAGGACAGTACCTTGCAAGATGGCCCACCTGGTGACAGCGGCGGCAGATGGGTCGTCCATCCTGGTGGAAGCGATCGTCGGGCCAGCTCCTGGTCGGCGGAGTCCTCCTCTGTCGCATCCAAGGGACATCCTCCGGGCTGGAAGCCAACTGGATCTTCTCTTTGGGGGCCTCCTGTAGGGACTGCACCGTCCGGGCCAGGGCAGCAACGCTCTTGGTTAGCTCTTCCATCTGGAGACGGAGTCCTGCAGGGGAGTCGTCCTCGAAGCTCTGGGCGTCGGCCTCCGCGGCAACTGGGGTATCCGATGCCACCTCCTGGTGGTATGTGAGAGCGGGGCGCCTGGGTGGTACTGCGCGGCTGGGCTGTCGTTCCTGCAATGCCTGGATAGCTTTATCTTTAAACTGCGCAAAAGTCAAGTCTGGATTTTGCATGGCCAGGAAGTGCAATTGGCCCCGCTGGTGACTGCACAGGAGCCCCTCAATGAACCGCTCCTTCAGGATTTTATCCTCATCCTGCATGCTGCCGGGGTCACTCTGCTTAATGGCCCGCATCGCTTCCTGGAGATTAAGGGCATAGTCCCGTAAGCTATCCTGTGGCCTTTGTTTGCATCCATAAAAAGTCAGTTTAATTTCTGTAGCAGTGCGAGTATCAAAGGTGGCTTTAAGCTTGGCAAAAATCTGTTGTGCAGTTTCTTTATCCTCAGCGGGCCAGGATTTCAATTCTCTCAGAGCCGCCCCAAAGAGTTGGCCGGTTATCATATGGACCTTCTGAGGCTCGGTTAGGGGATAGAACTCGAGCAGGCTGCAGAGCCCCTCTTTAAAGTCAGTGAACGTATGCGACTCCCCAGAGTATCGCGGAAGCCAAGCCGCTCCGGGCAGGTACGGCATAGAGAAGGGCATTATGGCTTTTGTGTTAGCGGCAGCGTCCGGCTGGTTGGGAGGAACAGCGGGTTCTGCGGCTACCGGTGGTGGTATTAGGGCCGCGGCTCCGTCCACTGCGGGGACCGGAGCTGCCCCTGCGTCCGCGGCTGCGACCGCCACCTCCTCTCCTCCCGACTCAGACATGGCTGTCCCTTCCTCCCACGAACCTGCTGGAGGTCGGAGTTCCTCTTCCGGGATTGGCGCCTTACCGCGCTTTCCGTTCCGCGCTTCTTTTGGCTGATTCCGCCCACGTAGCTAAGGCTCCTCCCTCCGTGCGCAGCAATGGCGAATTTTGGCGGTAAATGGCAATACACAGTCTTTTCAATAAAGTACAATTCAAGCGCAATAAATCACAGTTCCAAGGCACACATGACCTGATTCTTCAGGCTTAAGTAGATCCTGTTCGTGACGCCAAGTTGGAGCGCCCCCACACCGCCGCAGGGCCGAGGGGTACCCGGAGCCGGGCCTCTGAGTCTCAGTTCTGGGGTTGTCACGGTGGCTAGACCCGGTCCGTGGCCCTGTCTGTCAGTGGGGGACGTCCGGTGAAATAAGTGGTGTTGTAACGGTGCAGTTGTGGGGTGCAGGTCGCGGTAAATAATGAGGACACCAGGTTGCAGTCTCTTTACCTCTTTACTGAAGGTTTTGGAGACCTCAGTCCAGAGCGCTGTTAACTGGGTTGTCAGAGACCGGCCGGTCCAAAGGCACATCAGGAGTTCTCTTTACAGGTGGGAATCAGTGTCTACCTTCTAGCGCTGTGTGTTGTAGTTCTTCCCTGCTGAGCTCCCGGGATAGTCCTCACAACTGTTTCTGTCTGTCTCTGATGTTCGCTTTCTCTGTCCCCCAGATGATATGGTAGGACGCACCCGTATGACGGGGTAGGCCTGGAGTTCTTCCGGGACCCTAGAGTCGCCCCTCTCCCACAACTGCCTCCGTTGTCTGCTTAGGTGTTAAGTGAGACAGCCAACCTGTAATTAGCTGTCCGGCCGTGGTTTGCAGTAGTACTTAAAGTCTCTTACTTGCTCGGCGTTCCGGCCACCGACTGTTTGCGCCTCAGAAGGATGTTGCCTCGGTCTAACAGCACGACTCCTTCTGGTTCTAATTCCTCTTTACTGTATTCCCGTTGTTCACTGGTTTGTTCTGCTCTGAGGAGTCTGCCAGGATCCCATCCCTGACAGGTCCTCTCACTAGCTCTTCCCAGCTACTTCTCCCTGTCTTCCTGTCCAACCCCCAGTTTTACCAGAGTTGTGAGGAGTGGCCTACTAGATAGGACCACCCCCCCTGGTGGCCGGAGTGTGAAGTGTGGTGTGAGTGTACCTGGTCAGAGAAACTCCTTAGTGCAATCAGACGTACCATAGCTCCCCATAGTGGCGGAGCCACAGTACTGCAACAACCAGGACTCTGGGGTGCTGTATGAGCAGCCGGAGAAACTGAAGAGCTGCAGTGCACATGGACAGATCAGCCGCCCCTGCAACACAGAGGAGCAGGGCTGCCACTAGAAATTTCGGGGCCCCATACTGGCAAAATTTCCGAGGCCCCCTTGAGACTCCGCCCAGGCTCCACCCCAGCCCCGCCTCCACGCTCCACCCCTCAAACTGTCCACAGTCCCACCGCTCTCTCTTGGAAAATCTCCACTTCTCACCTATCACACATTGACAGTTCCCATCACCAGATCACACATGTAGCCGGCAGCTTTTGTTTTGGCCAATAGATTTTTTTTAAGCCACCAAAATGACAAGGTAGACACTTTTGGCCGGGCCCTACTCTACTGTAACCTATTAAATATTTGTTAAAATATGCAGTACAATTTAGGTATATTTTTATTTTTCAATTTTTAAAATGACCTATAATACCACATACAAGGAACAAATACCACAGCACCATGACCAGACACCATATTATCACCACAGTGACCTATAATACTATCTACAAGGCACAAATATCGCCACACCATGACCAGATGACATATTACCACCACAGTGATCGAATAATATCAAATACAAGGAACAAATACCACAACATCATGACCAGACCACATATTACCAACACATAGTGACTGAATACTACAATACTGATCAATAATTAAAAAAAACACAATACTATCACCATAAGTGCCATTATACACAAGAGATCTGTACTTAGTATGCAGTGTCTGTGTACAGGTAATACAGTGATCACTGGTGACATTATACACAGGAGCTCTGTATATAGTCTATAGGTAATCCAGTGATCACTGGTGACATTGTACACAGGACCTCTGTATATAGTATACAGTGTATAGTGTCAGTGTATAGGTAACACACTGACTCACCAGTGACGTCTCTAGGTGAAGTCCTTCATCTTTCATCCCGCACAGACCACCATCACTTCATGCAGCCAGGACTCGTTATCTACAACTACAGTTATCTCGAGTTCCACTTGTAGAACACATTACTTAATTTGCCCAACTTCTACATTACACCACATGAAGAAGGCGACATAGTGTCAATCTACACAGTAATAGGACCGCCCCTCCATTTAAAACAGTGTACTCAAAAAATAAAATAAATACATCACTGCAGTAATAATATCCCTTAATTAGCCCCTATGGTAATAATATTCGCCATCCTGGCCCCGTGTGTCTCATTCCTGGCGTCAGCCATATGTTCTCCCATCCTGCCCTCATGGGTATCCATCCTGCCCCATATGATCTCCCCATCCTGCCCCATCTGTCTCCATCGTATCCATCCTGCCCCATGATCCTGCCCCATCTGTCTCCAATCCTGCCTCCAGTGTCTCCAATCATGCCCGTATCACCATTCTGCCCCGTCTCCAATCAGGCCCCCATTTCTGCAATCATGCCCCCTGTGTCTCAATTCTGCCCCATCTGTTTCCATTCCTGCCCCAGTGTCTCCAGTCATGCCGCCATATCTGTCATCCTGCCCCGTGTCTCCAATCATGCCCTGTTTCTCCTTTCTGCCCCCCTGTGTCCAGCTTTCTGCCCCTGTGTCCAGCTTTCTGCCCCTGTGTCCAGCTTTCTGCCCCCCTGTGTCCTGCTTTCTGCCCCCCTGTGTCCAGCTTTCTGCCCCCCCTGTGCCCAGCTTTCTGCCCGTGTGCAGCTTTCTACCCCTGTGTGCATCTTTCTGCCCCAATGTCCAGCGTTCTGCCCGTGTCCAGCGTTCTGCCCCCCTGTGTCCAGCGTTCTACCCCCCTGTGTCCAGCGTTCTGCCCCCCTGTGTCCAGCGTTCTGCCCCCGTGTCCAGCGTTCTGCCCCCCCTGTGTCCAGCGCTCTGCCCCCTCCTGTGTCCAGGGCTCTGCCCCCTCCTGTGTCCAGCGCTCTGCCCCCTCCTGTGTCCAGCGCTCTGCCCCCTCCTGTGTCCAGCGTTCTGCCCCCTCCTGTGTCCAGCGCTCTGCCCCCTCCTGTGTCCAGCGCTCTGCCCCCTCCTGTGTCCAGCGCTCTGCCCCCTCCTGTGTCCAGCGTTCTGCCCCCCCCGTGTCCAGCGTTCTGCCCCCCCCTGTGTCCAGCGTTCTGCCCCCTCCTGTGTCCAGCGTTCTGCCCCCCTGTGTCCAGCGTTCTGCCCCCCCTGTGTCCAGCGTTCTGCCCCCTCCTGTGTCCAGCGCTCTGCCCTCCTGTGTCCAGCGTTCTGCCCCTCCTGTGTCCAGCGCTCTGCCCCCTCCTGTGTCCAGCGCTCTGCCCCCTCCTGTGTCCAGCCCCCCCCCCGGATCGCTGCTCTCAATTAAAAAAAAACAAACTTCTACTTACCTCCAGCGCTCCTGCTCTCTGCACGCAGCTGCAATGACGTCAGACGCCGGCGACATGCACGCTGCGGCTGACGTCAGCTGCCAGCCTCAGATTGGCTGGCGGCTGTTAACTATTGACGTGCGGGCGCGGGCCCGCACTTCAATAGCGCTGCAGCGCCGGCCGCAGCTAAGGGCCCGGTTCAGCCTGCGGCTGCCGGTAGGGGCCCGATGGGCAGATGAGACGGGGCCCGATGCGGGCCCCCTCTGCCCACCGGGCCCCATACGCCAGTCACGGCTGTAATGCCCTGATGGCGGCCCTGCAGAGGAGTGTGTGTGTGTGATGTGTGTGATGTGTGTGTGTGTGATGTGTGTGATGCTGCATGTGTGTGTGTGTGTGTGATGTGTGTGATGCTGCATGTGTGTGTGTGTCTGATGCTGTGTGTGTATTTTGCTGCATGTGTGTGTGTGTGTGTGTGAGATGCTGCATGTGTGTGTGTGTGTGTGTCATGTGTGTATGAGGTATCTGGTGTGTATGTGATGGGTGCGTGTATGTGATGGGTGCGTGTGTGTGATGGGTGCGTGTGTGTGATGGGTGCGTGTGTGTGATGGATGCGTGTGTGTGATGGCTGCGTGTGTGTGTGTGATGGCTGCGTGTGTGTGTGTGATGGCTGCGTGTGTGATGCATTTGTGTCAAAGCTGCATGTGTTTGTGAGCTGCGTTTGTGATGCTGCGTGTGTATGTGTGATACTGTGTGTGTGTGTGATGCTGCGTGTGTGTGTATGATGCTGCATGTGTGTGAGGTGTGTGTAAGCCGTGTGTGTGAGCTGTGTGCGTGTGTGTGAGCGTGTGTGTGAGCTGCTTGCCTGTATGTCATTATACAGTATGGAGAACTGTGGCCATTATACAGCATGGAGCATCATGTGCAGTCATTATACAGTATGCAGCATCATGTGCGGCCATTATACAGTATGGAGCATCATGTGCAGTCATTATACAGTATGGAGCATCATGTGCAGCCAGTATACAGTATGCAGCATCATGTGCGGTCATTATACAGTATGCAGCATCATGTGCGGTCATTATACAGTATGGAGCATCATGTGCAGCCAGTATACAGTATGCAGCATCATGTGCTGTCATTATACAGTATGCAGCATCATGTGCGGTCATTATACAGTATGGAGCATCATGTGCGGCCAGTATACAGTATGGAGCATCGTGTGCGGTCATTATACAGTATGGAGCATCATGTGCGGTCATTATACAGTATGGAGCATCATGTGCGGCCATTATTACAGTATGGAGCATCATGTGCGGTCATTATACAGTATGCATGCGGTCATTATACAGTATGGAGCGTCATGTGTGGCCATTATACAGTATGGGGCATCATGTGTGGTCATTATACAGTATGGAGCATCATGTGCGGCCATTATACAGTATGGAGCATCATGTGCGGTCATTATACAGTATGGAGCATCATGTGTGGTCATTATACAGTATGGAGCATCATGTGCGGTCATTATACAGTATGGAGCATCATGTGTGGTCAATATACAGTATGGAGCATCATGTGTGGCCATTATACAGTATGGAGCACTGTGTGGCCATTATACAGTATGGAGCACTGTGTGGCCAATATACAGTATGGAGCATCATGTGGAGCAATTATACAGTATGGAGCGTCATGTGTGGCCGTATTTATTTTTGTTTATGATTATTGTTTACGAAACATTGTGATCAGAAGTGCTAAATGCGTGTGGTTGGGGCGTGACTAGTTGTGAAATCGGTGTGGTCAGAGGTGTGGCCTAAAATTTGCAGCGGCACGCTGCGCGCGCTGCTGACTTTGTCCCTCTTTCCCTTCCTCAAAAGTTGGGAGGTACGCCTGTTGTCCGGAGTCCAGATGTCCTTGCCTTCTGTGTTCCTTTTGGCCCAGCCTGTGTCTCAGAGTTGGTTCCCACTCGTATTTCTGGATGGGCTTGAGGAGTCTCCAGTCTGACTGCTCTGCCCGTGTGTCCTGGATCTGACCAGCTGTTGTCTTGAGCTTCCCTGTTGGTGTTCCTGGACCTGTGCTGTCCGTGTTTTGCCCGTGTCCCGATGTCTTGCTTGTGCCCTGGGGTTCATCCTGTGGTGACATCTGTCTGAGGTCTGTATCTGATGTTCTCCTGCTGTGCTCGTGCTACGCCTGAGAGCGAGGTTCTCCTGCTGTGCCCATGATGACCTCTTGCCATCGTGTAACGTCTGCTGTCCTGTGATGATTCGCCCTTTCTTGATGTGTGGAATCGGGAGCCTTACATTATGTCTTGTGTTATGACTTTGTCTAAGTAAACTTTGTTTCATTGTTTGTAAGCTTGTGAGCAGGGCCCTCATTCCTCTTTGTGTCTGTGTTTAATGGTGTGCTGCAATGTCTTTTGTCTGTACAAATCCCCTCTATAATGTAAAGCGCTGCGGAATATGTTGGCGCTATATAAATAAAATTATTATTACATTAATACCTGAAGTTGGGCGGTGTCATTTAGTCCTGCATCTCATCACCTTGTCCACATACTGTCGCCACAGACCCGGTCGCTGCCCTTCCCTAGTGCGGGTTGGCCCGGGACCCTCGCTGTGGTTCACATTCCCTTCCCACCTGGGATGCACGCCCCATGTTGTAGTGGACTGGCGGCGTTGTAGCATAAAATAAGTTAAGCCTTGGCCCCTTCCTCTTCGTTCCGTTCGTGACAATTATACGTCAGAGCTGCACTCACTATGTACATAGATTACTGATCCTGGGTTAAATCCTGTACTATACTCCAGAGCTGCACTCACTACTCTGCTGGTGCAGTCACTGTGTACTTACATTCCTTATGCTGAGTTACCTCCTGTATTATACTCCAGAGCTGCACTCACTACTCTGCTGGTGCAGTCACTGTGTACATACATTCCTTATGCTGAGTTACCTCCTGTATTATACTCCAGAGCTGCACTCACTGTTCTGCTGGTGCAGTCACTGTGTACATACATTACTGATCCAGAGATACATCCTGTATTATACCCCAGAGCTTCACTCACTACTCTGCTAGTGCAGTCACGGTGTACATGCATCACTGATCCTAAGTTACATACTGTATTATACCCCAGAGCTGCACTCACTATTCTGCTGGTGCAGTCACTGTGTACATACATTACTGATCCTGAGTTACACCCTGTATTATACCCCAGAGCTCCACTCACTATTCTGCTGGTACAGTCACTGTGTACATACATTACTGATCCTGAATTACATCCTGCATTATACTCCAGAGCTGCACTCACTATTCTGCTGGTGCAGTCACTGTGTACATACATTACTGATCTTCAGTCACATCCTGTATTATAGCCCAGAGCTGCACTCACTATTCTGCTGGTGCAGTCACTGTGTAAATACACTACTGATCCTGAGTTACATCCTGTATTGTACCCCAGAGCTGCACTCACTATTCTGCTGGTGCAGTCACTGTGTAAATACATTACTGATCCTGAGTTACATCCTGTATTGTACCCCAGGGCTACACTCACTATTCTGCTGGTGTAGCTTCCATATACCGTGTGGTACAGTGATGGCAATGTAGCTTCCATATACCGTGTGGTACAGTGATGACGGTGTAGCATCCATATACCGTGTGGTACAGTGATGGCGGTGCAGCTTCCATATACCGTGTGGTACAGTGATGACGGTGTAGCATCCATATACCGTGTGGTACAGTGATGACGGTGTAGCATCCATATACCGTGTGGTACAGTGATGGCGGTGTAGCTTCCATATACCGTGTGGTACAGTGATGACGGTGTAGCATCCATATACCGTGTGGTACAGTGATGGCGGTGTAGCTTCCATATACCGTGTGGTACAGTGATGGCGGTGTAGCATCCATATACCGTGTGGTACAGTGATGGCGGTGTAGCTTCCATATACCGTGTGGTACAGTGATGACGGTGTAGCATCCATATACCGTGTGGTACAGTGATGGCGGTGTAGCTTCCATATACCGTGTGGTACAGTGATGGCGGTGTAGCATCCATATACCGTGTGGTACAGTGAAGGCGGTGCAGTTCCTTAGAATCATCTGCAGATCGGCCACCCATCCGCCGCCTCCATCTCCTCGCAGACCTCTCGGCTCAGTGTGAATTACTCCCGCCAGTAATAAGATGTGATAGGAGAAGCGGCACAAATTCAATTTCCTGCCTCTGACCCGGAGTCGTCCCCGGCGTAGATCCGAGTGAAATTTGAGACTTCATTATTCCGTTTTTTTGAAGTAATACAGATGAAACAGATTGATGGAGCCGGTCGCAGTGATCCCAGACGAGGCACGTTCTCTCCCAGCACCAAATCGTTCAGGTAAGACGACCTGAAAGATCCGCGGAAAATGTCAGCCCCTTTGTACGGAGCGATGGCGGCATTTGCTGGCATCTGTGTGCAAAACGCAGATTAGACATTAAAGGGATGGTTTCCTTTAATCTGGTATAAAGAATAGGGGATAAAAGAAAACTCCTAAACTTTGTACTTTAAAACTTTAACTGAACCCAATTTTAGGTAAATCCCTTCTCGGCGAGGACTTAACCCTTCTGGTGACACCTGACGATGCGTCTGCTAGAGCGATGCAGAGCTAGTGAGTAGGAAAGGGAAGGATCCCAGCAGAGATTGGGGGTGGCCCAGTCCTAGCGTTATGTCTCACCTGATCAGGCGGACTCTGGAAGAGCAATGGAAGCCATAATGGATGGACGGCAAATAGAGGAGCAGAGTAGTGGTCCGCAGAAGAGCCGGAGATTAATGAGGCAGATGCGGAATAACAGCACAGCAGAGAAGATTCAGAGATGTAGCAGAGTGAAGTGAAGCAGAAAAGTAGGGTATATCAAATGACTCATTGCTGATGTAGCAGAGTCCAGTGATGAAGTACAGTCAAGTACGTCTGGATGCTACTTGGTACAGAAGAGTATAGCAGAGATGGATACGTCCGGAGTAGGGTTGAGCGAAACGGATCGGACAAATTAAAAAATAGCCGACTTTCGGCAAAGTCGGGTTTCATGAAACCCGACCCGATCCTAGTGTGGGATCGGCCATGAGGTCGGCGATCTGAGCGCAAAAGTCGCATTTCGTATGACGCTTTCAGCGCCATTTCTCAGCCAATGAAGGAGGACGCAGAGTGTGGGCAGCGTGATGACATAGGTCTCGGTCCCCACCATCTTAGAGTAGGGCATGACAGTGATGGGCTTGCTTTCTGCGTCACAGGGGCTATAAAGGGGCGTGCACGCCGACCGCCATCTTCTGCTGATCTTAGCATAGGGAGAGGTTGCTGCAGCTTCATCAGAAGAAGGGACATAGTTAGGGAGGGAAGATTAACCCCCAAACCGCTTGTGCTGTAGCGATTTCCACTGTCCAACACCACCTTTTTTTTGCTGGGACAGTGGAGGCTAGATTTTTGTGCATCAGCTCTGTAGCTTATTAGGCTGCTTTATAAGGCTCCCTGATAGCTGCATTGCTGTTTGCACGCTGCTGTGCAAACCAACTGCTTTTTTAAAAGCAAAAATCCTGTTCCTCCTTTCTGCACAGTTATCTTGTTTATTTGTCCACACTTTTGTGTGCAGCAGTCCTTTTTGTTGCTGCCATACTTGTCCTGAGATCATTGTAGGGAGATTGAAATTGTACTACAGTCCTTGTATTTTTTCATATATCAGCCAGCCACTTTCTGCCACTCACATTGCGTTGTTTTATACACTGGGCCTGAGTTTGGGTGCTGTGTCCCAAAAAAAAAAGTGAGATTGAAATTCTCACAAAGTGGATATACCTCAGTCCTCTTAGTTTGTCGTGTATCAGCCAGCCACTTGCTACCACTCACATTGCGTTGTAAAATACACTGGGCCTGAGTTGTGGTTCAGTCTCCCCAAAATAAAAAGGGAGATTTAAATTCTCAACAAGTTAATATACACCTTCTACCTTGTTTTACAGTAATATCAAAGAAACCGAACACATAATAAGCCTAACCCGGGACCTAACACTAGTGTGATGAATAATAATAACCCGGGCGCTTAATTCATTGCTCCAACAACATTATATTGAAAGGAGAAACAGGAGCCTAGAGTACAAATATAGCAAATACTTTATTTATAAGAAAGTTAAAATATAGGACAAGAGACTGAGCAAAAAAATGTGCGTACCGCAGCAACACATGAAGGGGAACAAAAGAGAGGATAACTCTGCCTGTCCACCCCCAACACTAGATATAACAAGCATAAATAAGCACCAATAGGTGTTAGAAAATGGTGGGTGCTGATATGGTACATAGTACTAGGGAGATGGAAAGCACATAACAAATGGTGTGGGAAGCTGCTGTGTGACTATACAACACATGGTCACAGGGCCACAGGGAGATGGACAGGAGAGGGGCTCTTCCACCGGCGGGACTCTCTCCTGTCCATCTCCCCTCACCGTGGTAAGCACATTATATCTGTTCATTGTTTCTGTGTGTTGGGTTTTTGCATGCTAATATAGAGGGCACTGGCCCTGTGACCATGTGTTGTATAGTCACACAGCAGCTTCCCACACCATTTGTTATGTGCTTTCCATCACCCTAGTACTATGTACCATATCAGCACCCACCATTTTCTAACACCTATTGGTGCTTATTTATGCTTGTTATATCTAGTGTTGGGGGTGGACAGGCAGAGTTATCCTCTCTTTTGTTCCCCTTCATGTGTTGCTGCGGTACGCACATTTTTTTGCTCAGTCTCTTGTCCTATATTTTAACTTTCTTATAAATAAAGTATTTGCTATATTTGTACTCTAGGCTCCTGTTTCTCCTTTCAATATCTTGTTTTACAGTACCATATAATGGTTATTTTGGTTAGATTTTCTCAAAAATGAGGAAGTCTGGTGGAAGAGGCCGTGGGCGGTCGTTGCCAGCTGGTACTGATGGTGGTGGTGGTGGTGGAGCATCTGGTGATAGTGGGAAAAGCAAAATAGCACCTAAGGCTGGAGGTGTTGAGCCAGCGTCATCGTCTGGCTACACAAGGTCTCGAAAGCTCCCTTATCTGGGAGTAGGAAAACAGCTTTTAAAGCCGGAGCAGCAGGAAAAAGTTTTGGCTTTCATTACTGACTCAGCCTCTAGCTCTTTCGCCTCCTCTTCAGAAAGTTCCAAATATAAAAGCAGCGAGTCGTCAGTGGATCCTCCCGGTCAGGAACAAGACGTTTCCTTGTGTCCTTCACCCAAACCAAAAGTGAAGGATGCGTCAGGCGACACTACAGGTTACTCCATGGAGCTCTTTACACATACTGTGCCTGGGTTAGAAAGGGAAATTGTTAACTGCCCATTACAAGATGAATCGGACATGGAGTGCACTGATGCACAGCCACAGCTAGATTATTATGCTGTTCCATTGACTCAGATCACTACATTGCCCTCGCAGTGTACGGAGCCTGAATCTGACCCTGATGAGATTATGGTGCCCCGTCCCAAACGCTATAGCACCTTACACGGTGACACAGAAGAAGGTGCACAGGACATTGAAGAGGGGGTGATAGATGACCCAGTTGTTGACCCAGATTGGCAGCCATTGGGGGAAGAGGGTGCCGCTGCCAGTAGCTCAGAAGCGGAGGAGGATGATCCGCAGCAGCCATCTACATCGCAACAGCTGTCATCTGGCAGGCCCGTATCAGGCCAAAAACGTGTGTCAAAACCAAAAACAGTTTTAGGACAGCGTGGCCATCCGGTGAAAGTAGCACAGCGTGCAATGCCTGAAAAGGTATTCGATAGTAGGAAGAGTGCAGTGTGGCAATTTTTTAACCAAGATCCGAATGATCAGTGCAAAGTTATCTGTAAGAAATGCTCAAAGACCTTTAGCAGAGGGAAGAATCTTCAAAATTTAAATACAACGTGCATGCGTAGACATTTAACCAGCTTGCACTTGCAAGCCTGGACTAACTACCAAACGTCACGTACCGCTGGTGCACCTGCTCAGAATGAAGGTAGTCAGCAATGCTACATTGCTTCCCTCACTGTAAGCCCACCGGTTAGGACACCACCAGCAGCAAATGTGGAGGTATTGTCGCAAGGCCAAAGCAGTCAGGGAATCACAAGGTTATTGGTAGGTAACACTATGTAGGCCAACATCAAGAATACCATCACCAACCCTCTCCCAATCCGCCATGTCCACCACCACCAACACTAGTTCCACCATATGCAGCTCTCCAGTCCAGCTCACCCTACAAGACACTCTCGTTAGGAAAAGAAAGTACTCATCCTCTCATCCGCGTACATAGGGTTTGAACGCCCACATTGCTAGACTAATCTCGTTAGAGATGATGCCCTACCGGTTGGTTGAAAGCGACGCTTTCAAAGACCTGATGGCCTACGCAGTACCACGCTATGACCTACCCAGTCGGCATTTCTTTGCGAGAAAAGCCATCCCAGCCCTCCACCAGCATGTCAAAGACCGCATTGTCCATGCACTGAGGCAATCAGTCAGTGGAAAGGTGCACCTCACAACAGATGCATGGACCAGTAGGCATGGCCAGGGACGTTACGTGTCCATCACGGCACACTGGGTTAATGTGGTGGATGCAGGGTCCACAGGGGACAGCCATAGTGGGACAGTTCTGCCTAGCCCACGGTCTAGGAAACAGTTGGCTGTAGGCGTTCGCCACCCCTCCTCCTCCTCCTCCAGAAGCTTTGAAAGCTCGTCCAGAGCTCAGTCGCACGACCACTCCATCCGCAGCTGCCAGTGTTGCACACGAGGTGTCCCATTATGAAACAGCTAGTGGTAAGTGTCAGCAGGCTGTGTTACAAATGAAGTGTTTGGGCGACAACAGACCGCGGAAGTACTGGCCGAGTACTTGCAGCAACAAACGCAGTCATGGCTGGGCAGTGTACATGTTGAGGCAGGCAAGGTAGTCAGTGATAACGGAAGGAATTTTATGGCTGCCATAGCCCTTTCAGAACTGAAACACATACGTTGCCTGGCTCACACCTTGAACCTGGTGGTGCAGTGCTTCCTGAAAAATTATCCAGGGTTACCAGCCCTGCTCCTGAAGGTGCGAAGACTTTGCTCGCACATCCGCCGGTCGCCCGTACACTCCAGCCGTATGCTGAACCATCAGCGATCGCTGAATCTTCCCCAGCACCGCCTAATAATCGACGTTGCAACAAGGTGGAACTCCACACTGCACTGCTTCTGAGGCTGTGCGAACAGAGGCATTCTGTAATTTATTTCTGGGAGGATACACATACACGGGCAGGCACTTGGATGGCAGACATGGAGTTGACTGGTGTGCAGTGGTCGAAGCTACAAGACCTCTGTCAAGTCCTTCAGTGTTTTGAGGAATGCACACGGCTGGCAAGTGCAGACGACGCCATCATAAGCATGAGCATCCCACTAATGCGTCTGCTGATGCAAAGTTTGACGCACATTAAGGAGCAGGCGTCTGCAGCCGAAGAGGAGGGAAGCCTTGATGACAGTCAGCCATTGTCAGCTCAGGGAATTCTCCTGGACGAGGTGGCGGATGAAGAGGAGGATGATCGGGATGAATATTTATGGAAGGAGGATGCTTCTCAGGGGGCAATAGAAACTGGTGGCGTTGCAAGGTCAGGTACAGGGTTTTTGCGGGACACAAGTGATGTTGATTTGCAAGAAACTGCTCCTCAACCCAGCACAAGCAGTGAATTGACACCTGGAACATTGGCCCACACGGCTGAGTATGCCTTGCGTATCCTAAAAAGGGACCCCCGCATTATCAAAATGATGTCCGATGACGATTACTGGTTTGCCTGCCTCCTGGATCCACGATATAAAGGAAAATTACAAAATATCATGCCACATGAGAACCTTGAGCAAATATTGGCTACCAGACAAGCAACTCTTGTAGACTGTTTGGTTCAGGCATTCCCAGCACACAGCGGCGGTGATGGTTCTCACACGAGCCGTAGTGGGCAACATGGCAGAGGTGTTAGAGGTGCAAAAATCTGAAGTGGCGTTGGACAGAGGGGTTTTATGACCAGGTTGTGGAGTGATTTTGCAACGACCGCTGACACAACAGGTACTGCTGCATCGATTCAAAGTGACAGGAGACAGCATTTGTCCAGTATGGTTACAAACTACTTTTCCTCCCTTATCGATGTTCTCCCTCACAGGTCATTGCCCTTTGATTACTGGGCATCTAAAATAGACACCTGGCCTGAATTGGCAGAATATGCATTACAGGAGCTCGCATGCCCTGCTGCTAATGTGCTATCATAGAGTATTCAGGGCTGCTGGTTCAATACTGACCGAAAAAAGGACACATCTGGCTACCCAAAATGTTGATGATCTACCTTCATTAAAATGAACCAATCATGGATTTCAAATTATTTGGCCCCACCTTCCCCTGCTGACACGTAGCTTGCCTGAAAAATGTCTTGCTTTTGGCCTCCTCTTACTGACTTCTCAAATTCCTCCATTTGCAGCTGCTGAATGTCCACCATAGGCCATTTATATACCTCCCTAAATGGGCTGACTCCCCCCACAGGGCCGTGGTCACCACCTGGCGCAAACACCCGTGCGAGTGCCATTTGCCTGGACAGGTGGGTGTGCCCACTCTTGGGCGACGGCACTGGCACAGGGTCCCTCATAGTACAATGAAGTGTCTGTGACGGTGGTGGTGCACAACCAACGTCAGACACACTGTGGTAATATGAGGGGCCCTGTGCCAATACCGCAGCCCACGAGAGAGTGTTCCCCCCCAGCTCGAACAGTGCTCTACCACTTGCAATACTTACTTCTCCCTGCTCCACCACTGTGTAGTCTGTGCTGTTAAATCCTTTAATGGCACTGCCAATACAAATTTGTTGAAATGATAGATGATAGTTAAAATATACAGGGGCTCTGGCCTCCATTTAGACCAGTTAATACGTTGCGCCTACTACCACTGTCTGCTACTCAGCAGAGGAGCCCACCCCTGTACCTAGCTATGCCACCTGGTTATTTCTGAAAAATTTTTTGGCAGACATGTAGCCTACTTTATTATTAGGGCCTACTCACTGTGTCAGCCACTCCTTACAATTGTCCTCCACTGAACCAAGCAATGCCGCCTGGTTATTCCTGTTACCAATTTTGAACTGCATTTAGCCTACTTACTTATTTGGGCCTACTCACTGTGTCAGCCACTCCTTACAATTGTCCTCCGCTGAACCAAGCAATGCCGCCTGGTTATTCCTGTTACCAATTTTGAACTGCATTTAGCCCACTTACTTATTTGGGCCTACTCACTGTGTCAGCCACTCCTTACAATTGTCCTCCGCTGAACCAAGCAATGCCGCCTGGTTATTCCTGTTACCAATTTTGAACTGCATTTAGACCACTTACTTATTTGGCCTACTCACTGTGTCAGCCTCTCATTACAGTTGTCCTCCGCTGAACAAAGCAATGCCGCCTGGTTAGTCCTGTTACCAATTTTGAACTGCATTTAGCCCACTTTATTATTTGGGCCTATATCTGTGTTTCCTCCTCATCCTGCCCATTGCCCAGCCACTGCTAGATGAGTCTGCTGGTACATTGACCCAGACCACTACATTCCCCTTGCACTCTACACAGCCAGAATCTGACCCTGCTGAAAGTCAGGTTCCCCTTCCCGCATACTATACCACCTTACACGGGGACAAAGAGGAAGATGCAGATGAAAGTGCAGGTTCCTTCATCAGGTGGGGGGCATACTCTTTGGCGACGTCAATGGCACAGGGCCCCTCATAGTACGCAAAAGTGTCTCTGCCAGTGGGAGGCGCCACCCGCAGTCCTATGAGGGGCCCTGTGCCAGTGCCAATGCCAACAAGTGGGCCCCCACTGATTGCTCAGGATCACAGCACTTGCAAAGTTGAAATACTTACCTCTCCCTGCTCCACCGCCGTGACGTATTCCTCGTTTCCTGGGCCCACGAAAATCTTGAGCCAGCCCTTCCCCCCCCCCCCCCACAACTTTAGCCAAATGACCCCCAGTTTTCAATGCCTAACTATTATAAAGTAAATTAAGATTGACAAGCTTCAGTAATAAGAATTGATGTTTTTGGCATTAAAATAGGCACTGTAGGTGTTTTCCTGTCCTCTACTCACTGCCGACTTTGATTCCCCATTGACTTGCATTGGGTTTCGTGTTTGTCGGCCCCCAACTTCTTGCAATAATCGGCCGATTTCACCCGACCCGACTTTTGACAAAGTCAGGTTTTGCGAAACCCGACTCGATCCTAAAAAAGTAAAAGTCGCTCAACTCTAGTCAGGAGGCACCTTGGCACGATGGGGAACCTGGCGATGGAGCAGAGGAGAGGCGACGGAGAACCTGGCGATGGAGCAGAGGAGAGACGACGGGGAACCTGGCGATGGAGCAGAGGAGAGACGACGGAGAACCTGGCGATGGAGCGGGGGGGGGGGGGGAGACACAGAACCTGGCGATGGAGCAGAGGGGAGACGACGGAGGACCTGGCATGAAGCAGAGGTGAGACGACGGAGAACCTGGCGATGGAGCAGAGGGGAGAAGACGGAGAACCTGGCGATGGAGCAGAGGGGAGACGACGGAGAACCTGGCGATGGAGCAGAGGGGAGACGACGGAGAACCTGGCGATGGAGCAGAGGGGAGAAGACGGAGACCCTGGCGATGGAGCAGAGGGGAGAAGACGGACAACCTGGCGATGGAGCAGAGGGGAGACGACGGACAACCTGGCGATGGAGCAGAGGGGAGACTGTCAACCTGGCGATGGAGCAGAGGGGAGACGACGGAGAACCTGGCGATGGAGCAGAGGGGAGAAGACGGAGACCCTGGCGATGGAGCAGAGGGGAGAAGACGGACAACCTGGCGATGGAGCAGAGGGGAGACGACGGACAACCTGGCGATGGAGCAGAGGGGAGACTGTCAACCTGGCGATGGAGCAGAGGGGAGACGACGGGAAAACCTGGCGATGGAGCAGAGGGGAGACGACGGGAAAACCTGGCGATGGAGCAGAGGGGAGACGACGGGAAAACCTGGCGATGGAGCAGAGGGGAGACGACGGGAAAACCTGGCGATGGAGCAGAGGGGAGACGACGGAGAACCTGGCGATGGAGCAGAGGGGAGAAGACGGAGACCCTGGCGATGGAGCAGAGGGGAGAAGACGGACAACCTGGCGATGGAGCAGAGGGGAGACGACGGACAACCTGGCGATGGAGCAGAGGGGAGACTGTCAACCTGGCGATGGAGCAGAGGGGAGACGACGGAGAACCTGGCGATGGAGCAGAGGGGAGAAGACGGAGACCCTGGCGATGGAGCAGAGGGGAGAAGACGGACAACCTGGCGATGGAGCAGAGGGGAGACGACGGACAACCTGGTGATGGAGCAGAGGGGAGACTGTCAACCTGGCGATGGAGCAGAGGGGAGACGACGGGAAAACCTGGCGATGGAGCAGAGGGGAGACGACGGGAAAACCTGGCGATGGAGCAGAGGGGAGACGACGGGAAAACCTGGCGATGGAGCAGAGGGGAGACGACGGGAAAACCTGGCGATGGAGCAGAGGGGAGACGACGGGAAAACCTGGCGATGGAGCAGAGGGGAGACGACGGGAAAACCTGGCGATGGAGCAGAGGGGAGACGACGGGAAAACCTGGCGATGGAGCAGAGGGGAGACGACGGGAAAACCTGGCGATGGAGCAGAGGCGAGACAGAGAATCTGGCGCTGGAGCAGAAAGTTAAGCCTGCCGCAGGCGATTAAGATCAAGCATCCCCAGCAATGCCACCCCGAGACGTTGAAGTCATCCTATAGAAAGCACGCTAGTCTGAATGGTTAATAGGCATTTTATTATACCACGGGTGCAAATCATGAGACTGAATAAATGTGCATACCGCATTTATATCTAAAATTTACAAGAATGGTTATACATACACTATATAGATCGTCACAACTTCTTCATATAGTCTTACATGAACGCCTGATGATAAAGGAGCTCTGCTGCGCCCAGTACTGGCCCTCACCAGACAACACAGAACCCCAGTCACCAACAAAGAACTTCCTCAGTCCTGCAATTGTATACGTCCCTAGACATGCTCCCATACAAGCTGGGATTAAAAGGGAGGGGAGGCCAAAAAAAAAAGGAGCAGGATGTAGAAATGGACCGATCTCAACAGTAATACAGATTACAGGAGACCTCTATGGAACTATGGCTACCAGCCCAGAGATACGGGCACCTACTTCACCTCCCAAATCCAGTGTATAGACAGCAACATTTCTGGCTACCTGGAGCCACCACTAGGGGGAGCTCATGCATTTACTGCATACAGTTTTATATGCAATGATATTGGATATTCTATAAGTTTTCCTGCACCATAGAAAATCCCAAAAAGTTAGAAGGGAAACCGGATGGGACAATCTCTGCTACACGAAAGGAAGCAACGGAGTGGCACATAAAATTAGCTAGTACAAATCAAAAACACAAGTTTTTGGAAATAAAAAAATCTTTAATTTCTGCAAATGTCTGCAGTGAGCTCCCTCTAGTGGCAGTGACAGAATTACATACGGTAATGTAAATACGACTATGCAGCTGATTTGGAGGTACAGAATTGACAAATATATGGCAAACTGGTGTCAAAATTCATCACCAAAAAGGGAAAAAAATAAATATATAATTCAATTTATGGCATAAGTACGGCCAAATTTCCAGGCAAGTTGCTTACAAAACCGTCGTGGTCTTACAAACTGATTTGGAAATTGATGGGTTTTAATACTTGCCATTTCTTTAGAAAAAAAATAAAAGCACAATTTATCACTGAAGGGGGAAAGAAAAACAGAATTTATGAAAAAAAAATAATATATATATATTTTTTATAGGGACAGAAGATAAAGTCATGGCGGGGGACGACGGACGGGACTGATGGGGTTCGCTTCACAGAACGAGTCCCTCGTATACGGGACCTTCAGCTTCCGGCGACTCTTTCCGGAGACGTAAATGTTCCAGAGTGTTGTGGAAGTGCTTGTTTATCTGCTCCGTCTCCTCGCTGGCCTCCAGGTTGGGAAGGTCTTCACGGATCTTCTGGATCAGTTGGTTCAATACCTGAACGGTGACCTGAAAAAAAAAAAAAAAAAAAAAGACAATGGCGCAGGATTAGGGGGCTGTCAAAATAAATAATAAAAAAAAAAAAGCGCTGTGGAAATTCGCGTCAGCTCCTCATCTCATACCAGCCAATTAGCATCGCGTCAAACTTTTGTGCCCAATGTCGGCCCCCAGCTCAGACCTTCAAACAACCCAATGTGCCAAGTGATGCGCACACTGAGCCACTTATCACCCCTATGTGCCAGCCCCTTCCACAGCCACCACCCTGCCCACCGGATCAGAAGCCATGATGCCCCAAACAATGGCATGGAGTAACTGCATCCAGTTTGGCCCAAATTCATGCAGCCAAACTCAGATGCATTGCAGCATACTGCACCCAGACGAGCCCAGACCCTGGAAGAACTTGGCAGTTCTTAACATTTTCCAAGAAAAACAAGCTGCGTCCTCAGAACAACAAACGTGTTTACAACGAGCTGCAGAAATGTCAAAGTAATTAGCATACAAGCGGCAAGCAATTATCACCGTGGCGTTAAGGACCACGGACCCTGCTGCAGAAGAGCTTATTGTGCAGACCCCGCTATTACTCCGTCATTTCTCGCAGTCCTCAATGACGGATACATCACCTCAATCCTGATCCATAAAACATGAACTGAAGCAGACGCCGGCGCTTTATCACAGAGGAGGATAATTAGAGGGTTTCTTCCCAGATCTGAGGACATCTCGCATCTGTATTCTACGCCCCCCAACTAATCAGCGGCACTTGATCGCGACTCTTCAAAACCATCCTGAAACCTTGCTGCAGGATAATGAAAAGGGTGAGGGAGAGAAGAAAGGTCGGTGTGATGAGAGGCGCTCACGTACCGCATCATTTTCCTTCTCGTAGAAGTAGATGTATCTGTTGAGGATTTCGATGAAGAGCTGCACTTGTAGGGAAGGGTCCATGCATTGATTAGCGATCTTCAGAGCCTTCTTCAGACACTCCATCACCCGTTTGCCGCTGTGAATCTAAAAAACAAAAAAAAGCAGGGACTCGCGGTAAGTTAGAGGGAGCGCTCCGATACCTTCTACGTTTCACTGCTGAAGTGGCTGCTCTGAAATACTAAGAACTTAGGAAAGAAACTTTGCTCCAAATGAAACAGACTTCAGGATTCGCAGCAGACAGGACGGGCCGGACGCGCCGCCACGGACAGGACGGGCGCGCTGCCGCGGACAGGATGGGCCGTGCGCGCCGCCGCGGACGGGCCGGGCGCGCCGCCGCGGACAGGCCGGGCGCGCCGCCGCGGACAGGCCGGGCGCGCCGCCGCGGACAGGCCGGGCGCGCCGCCGCGGACAGGCCGGGCGCGCCGCCGCGGACAGGCCGGGCGCGCCGCCGCGGACAGGCCGGGCGCGCCGCCGCGGACAGGCCGGGCGCGCCGCCGCGGACAGGCCGGGCGCGCCGCCGCGGGCAGGACGGGCCGGGTGCACCCCTGCTGACAGGACGGGCTGACGCAGTAGTCTGGGGAACAAGGTGCGGGGATCGGAGGGCTGAGTACAAGCGGGTGACTGCTATCAGACACACAGAGTGAAACAATCAACCCTCGGCACATGAGTCCTCGGCTCACGTCTCTTCTCCTCTCCTCCGTAGCCGATGAGATGCTCAGGACGACTAACTCATGACGGGCAGAAAGCGGCTCAAGGACGGAGGAGCCACGATGGGTATACAAAGAGTCATTTCTCAGAGACCATCCTGGTGGCTGAGAACATTCAGCCCGTGATGGGCGTGCGGAGGGGACGGGCCCACGCTGTCTGTAATGGGGCTGTGGGATTCAATGTCTCATTTACTCAATCACAACCAAATAAAAGCCATCCTTGGAGCTGGCGCAGATCACCGCCATAATTAGCAGCACCGCTCGCTTTGTGATGACAGACAGCCTCTAATTAGGAGAGAACAGAGGTTTCCTCGTTGCACAAAGTCCAGTATTGTGTCTGTTAAGGACACTAATGACGACGTGAGAACATCTCAACAGCAGCAAATAAGTCACAATAATCTATTTAACCCCTTCCAGATATGGTGATTTTCAATTTTATTTTTCCCTGCTTCGAAGACCCCTTCAGTCTAGTTCTCACCTCTTCGCCGTTCTTATCGGTGTTTCGCCCAGACCAGAAGAGATGCGCGGAGGTGCTGACGGCCCGACACTGGTCCGGCTTCTTCAGGAGCTTGGATGCAGCCAGCGCGCTCTGCGTCCTCAGGGGCTCGTGGTTTTCTTCGCTGAAACATTTCATCTTTTCAAACGTACCAATGATGAGGGTGATGGCCGCCAGCTGAGCCTTCGAGTCGCTGATCTCGTCTTCGTACAGTGAAAATGCCTGTGTATCGGAGATTAAGCTCAAGCCATAAGTATCGTATATACTTTGAGTATAAGCCAAGAATATCAGCCCATTTTTTTTAGGCTGAAATTGCCCCTCTCGGCTTATACTCGAGTCATTCCCGGGGGTCGGCGGGGGAGGGGGAGCGGCAGCTGTGTAGTAATACTCACCTGCTCCTGGCGCGGTCCCTGCACGTCCCTGGTTCTCCGGGCGCCGGCAGCTTCTTCCGGTGTTGAGCGGTCACATGGTACCGCTCATTACAGTAATGAATATGGACCCAACTCCACTCCCATAGGGGGGAGCCGCATATTCATTACTGCATTGAGCGGTACCATGTGACAGCTCACTACAGGAAGACGCTGACGGAGCCCGGAGAACCAGGGAAGTGCAGGGACCGCGCCAGGAGGAGGTGAGTATGGCAGGGGCAGTGTGCGATATTCACCTGTTCCCCGTTCCACCGTCGGTGCCGCTGTGTCTTCTGCGTCGTCTGCAGTGACGCTCAGGTCAGAGGGCGCGATGATGCGATTACTGTGTGCGCCGCCCTCTGCCTGAACTTCAGTGCAGAGGACGCGGAGGACACAGCGGCGCCGACGGTGGAACGCGGACAGGTGACTATAGCAAGTGCCGGGGGCCAGAGCGACGAGAGGCGAGTTTGTGATTTTTTTTTTTTTTTTAATCGCAGCAACAGCATATGGGGCATAATAGTCTATGGAGCATCTTATGGGGCCATAATCAGCATTTGTGCAGCATTATATGGGCAAATATCTCTATGGAGCATCTTATGGGGCCATAATCAGCATTTGTGCAGCATTATATGGGCAAATGTGTCTATGGAGCATCTTATGGGGCCATAATCAGCATTTGTGCAGCATTATATGGGGCAAATGTCTGTATGGAGCATCTTATGGGGCCATAATCAGCATTTGTGCAGCATTATAAGGGGCAAATGTATGTATGGAGCATCTTATGGGGCCCATCTTAAACTGTACTGAGCATTATATGGGGCTCCTGATTCAATATGGATATTCAAAAACACTTAACCTACTGATGTCTCAATTAATTTTACTTTTATTGGTACCTATTTTTATTTTTGAAATTTACCATTAGCTGCTGCATTTCCCACCCTAGGCTTATACCCGAGTCATTAAGTTTTCCCAGTTTTTTGTGGCAAAATTAGGGGTCTCGGCTTATATTCGGGTCGGCTTATACTCGAGTATATACGGGTATATACCGTATACATCAAGTCAAACGGGTATCGAGGACTGCCGCCGACGGGTTTACTACAATGCATGGCAGTAAAGAGCTAGGAACTTTTTGCTCATGTGCTGCTACACTAAAACACAGTGGCAAACCCTCAGCTGTGTGAGCAGAACTAGAGTAAGACAGGATGACGGCTAAAGAAAGCAAGACTTTAGATTTCCACTAAACGGCAGCAAATGTAAATTAATTTTGTAAACTGTAAAATTCTGGAAAAGAAAATAATGAGGATGATAATTAAAATTGGTTAATATTTTAACCATTTTTGTCATAATAATTTTTATCAATATTTTATATATTTAACTTTATCATTATTAGAATCATTATCATTTTTATTAACAAAAATGATTAAAATACAATATTTTAACCATTTGTTATCATTTATTATTGTTATTCATATAAAAAAATTGAAAAAAATTGGGTAAAAAATATATAATAATTTCTTACTATTTTATTTATTTTATTTTTTTAAAACCATTCTTGGCATTATCCAGTTTTAGCATTTTTTTAGGTTTTAGATTTTATTTGTAGTATTTTTAAACATTTGTGTCACTTATTTTTAGATTAAAATATAACAAATATTATTATTATTATTTATTATATACTTTTGTGCTTTTATCTTTTATACACCTTAAATTTTTCGTCTTTCCAAGTTATAAAAGTATTAATGTGCCAACTGGGCTTAATTATTTTTTAGATGATTATTATTATTAATTATTATTATTATTGTTATAGCCCCGTCGGCACATTTATACTGTTATAACTCGGAAAGATAAAAAATGTAAAGTGTAAATTTGATAAAAGCACAAAAAGTATAAAAATAAATAAAAGAATTAATATAAAGGCTTAACCAGCATGAACAGAAAGATAAGAATGGTGTGGGCTATTAAAAAGGGTTAAAGGCCTGGCTCTGCCTCCGCCATGTCGAGGTCAGTGTCTGCGATGCAGCAATTTTCACGGATGCCGTCCGATAATTGAAAAGCGAGATGTCGAGGTCATCAGCGGAGTGACAGCAAGTGGGATGAAAAAAAGAAAGATGACAGACGTGGGCGGATCATTACCTGAGACATGAATTCATAGGCCACCGTCTCGTGGTTTTCAAATCCAATTTCTCCAGCTGCCAAAGCCCCTTGAAGGAACAGTCTGAGGGGCAACTCGGCCAATTCGGCTTTAATTAAGGCGCTGATCGTCTGGTGAGCAAAGGAGAAGATCTTCTGACACTTCTTGTCCCACTTATCATCCTGCCCGGGGCGAGAACAGAAAAATAAGTGATTACTAAACCCTTTAAAAGTCTTAAGAAGGTGGTCTCAATATTAACAGTCCTTGGACAGGAGAGAAGGTGCAGAACATTGAGGATCCGATCTATGACATTCCTCACTGGAATAAGAGGGGTCTGAGTCAAGTGCTCAGTTACAGCCGGTAGATCCGTAAAGGATGACTATAGCGATGGCACGCCATTCTGTTGGGGCAGGTCAGACCCCCCCATTCTCGGGATCAGACTGACCCCTACTCATTCACAGACTTACAACATTTAGAGGTTGAAAATCCCTACAGCTGTATTCAGTGACAGCAAGCAGAGATATGGCAAAGGTGATGAAATAAAAATAGATAATGATGCATTATTTATGGAAACAATCCCTTTAAGGGGCATTACTGGGAAAACTTTTTCTATGCCATGGGGGGGTGCAAACTGGTGTTGATCTGTGGGGGTCCGGAAATGAGACCACCACATTGACCTGTGCAGCTCCTGCGGGTCCGTTGTCCACTCTCACAGATCGGTGAAGTACGAGCCCCACAGACTTACTTCTGGCTCTCCGGACCCCGACACACAATAGATCAGCAGCAATCTCGCAGACCCCATGATGTAGAGACGGCTTTTCCTAACGATAAGTGATACAGAAGCAATGGAGGAAAGGTGACTTACTACTTTGGCGTTTTCTTTGTATCGGAAGGCGAGCTGATACGCTGAGAACACCAGCGGCGGTAACGTGAAACGGATTCTCTGGTTCCCGCCTGCCCCAAAGTGCTTTCGAGCCGTATTCAGGATCTTAAAAAAAAGAAAAAAGAAAGGCAGAGACCATTAAACAAAAAAAAAAAATTCACAATGGAGAAAGGCTGCAGTACCAGATGACCTTAATTATTTCTTATTCTGAACAATCCCTTTAAATACCCCCTCAGAGCAGAACTCGTAACTACACTACAGACAGGCGGCATGTCATGACGACTTATCGGGTGCCTCCATTAGCATCTATGGCTTTCCTCGTTGCTCCCCCATTACCCTGCAGCGGGTCATTATAGCGGTATAATGAACCATGTCCGTACAGAACAGTTCTTTCATCAGGAGCTGGAGTTGGTCCGTTCTCGGGATGCCAGAACAAACGGCTGCCCATTAAGTCACAAATCTTCCAAAAGGGAGGAGCACGGAGGACAATTAACAAATCTGACCGCAGAGATAATGACCTCCGGGGGAACTAGAGAGGGTAACATGGCAAACCTAACCTAATAGGAACCGATCGTTATCAGCAGTCAATGACACGACCCTGCAGCTCCGTAAGAACTACAGTAATGAGGAGACAGACTGAACAAACAAAATATTAAAAAAAAAAAAAAAAAAAAAGCACACAGTAAGACCCACTCCCCTGAAAAACAACTACAAAACTTGGTTTTCTTGAAGTATTGATCTGTGTATATATTTCTGGGTCTGTGAAGCAGCTCTCTCCCCCCTCCATCGGCAGAAAGTCACAGCACGTGGAGAAGGGAATATAGACACATTCTGATCTTGGTCTACATAGGTTGTTGCAAAACGTACAGACTTGTAGTTTCGTTAGCGTTTCTATACGTATAAATCACCGCAGTAACAGATCAGTGATCGACTGCAGAGCAGCTCTCTCTCCCCTCTACCAGCGAGAAGTCTCAGCGGGTAAACTCCGTCAAGAAGATTGTTACATGGAACGAGGCAATCAGTCTACTTAGAAGGAATGCTGCTAAATTATCAACATATATGATCTGCAACAATATATGATTAATGACTGACTGACGTAGCAGCTCTCTCTCCTCTACCAGCAGGAAGTCTCAGCAGTTGAGAGTAATGAAGAAGACTGGACCTAGAGAGACATGCTGATCTTGGGCTACTTGGATTGTTACAGAGTGTAGTTTCATCAGCATATCCCATGTATAAATCACTGCAGTAACAGATCAGTGATGGACTGAAGCAGCAGCTCTCTCTCCCCTCTACCAGCAGAAAGTCACAGAACATGGATCTCCATAAACGAGATTGAAATACAGAGAAATAGTCTACTTAATTTGTGAAAGAATATACAAGACTGGATTTATCTGCGTACAATCACTGCAGTAACAGATCAGTGATGGACTATGAAGCAGCAGCTCTCTCCCCTCTACCAGCGGTAAGTCGCAGCATGTGAATCTTTATTAACGGAGATCGGAATATAGAGAAATACTTCTGGACTAGTTACCTTGTGAAAGAACATACTGCCAAAACCACAAGACTGGATTTCTCTGCGTGCAATCACTGAAGTAACAGATCAGTGATCGGCTGTGCAGCAGCAGCAGCTCTCTCTCCCCTCTCCCAGCAGGAAGTCGCAGCATGTGAATCTTCATCATGGAGATCGGAATAGAGAGAAATACTTCTGGACTAGTTACCTTTCGAGAGAACATACTACCCAAACCACAAGATTAGATTTCTCTGCGTACAATCACTGCAGTAACAGATCAGTGATCGGCTGTGCAGCAGCAGCTCTCTCTCCCCTCTCCCAGCAGAAAGTCAAAGCACAGTGCTCCATCAAGAAGAATGGAATATAGCAAGATACATGTAGACTAGTTACCTTGTGAAAGAACATACTGCCAAAACCACAAGATTATATTTCTCTGCGTACAATCACTGCAGTGACAGATCAGTGATCGGCTGTGCAGCAGCTCTCTCCCCTCTCCCAGCAGGAAGTCTCAGCCAACACAAATCAGACATTCTTGTAGCTTTTAGAAGAGAACCTAGCAAACGTGACTTTAGCATGAACAGTCCCACGTTGTGCCAAGTGCTCTGTAATTTCTCTCCAAAAGAAAAATATATATATTCATTCAACATAAAAAAAATGGACCCATTGTGAGATTAATACAAGAATAATGGGCAAATACAGATCCGCTCCCTCCCCCCATAGTCGTATGGCAGAATAGGAGGCTTCTGAAATGAACCCCGCCACTATGCGGCTTAAGCGTGTGCTAAATGAAGCAATTAGGAATGCGAGCGAGCGGCTCCCGGGGACACTTCCCGCACATACGAACGGGTTTCGGAAGCTTTCAAAGGTTTTGCTTTATTTCAGTCTTCAGAGAGGCGAGATAATGCACGAAATCTCCATTTGTGGGGTTAATTGTGAAAGACTAAGGAATGCCGCTTCCTCGCACACAGAAGACATCTGCTTGTAGCCGACCCTCGTGGTCTCGATTGATCCTGGAAAGCGAGACGTGCGGTAATGTAAAGTGAAAAGGAAAAAGGAATCCATTACGGCGCGGTCAGAGCATGGGGATTTTTTTTGTGTACAGAAATTCCCACTTGCTGCACGGTTGTTCCAATCAAAGCCAATTAAATAAGTAATGAAGAAGATAATGAATCAGTTTGCATTTACAGAACAGGTCCCTCGGCACCCAGCAGGATTAAACAGTGGAGCATTGATCTTGGGAGCAGCAGAAGGCGGAGGTGATACCGCGGGCAACAAGACGCCGTCATGCAACCATCACATACTACTACTGCGGATGTGGAATTATCACATAATGCACCATAGAGTATCTACCAGACGTGACTGAGCAGCCTTCACATAATGTTGCTTGTGAAAGTATTTACCCCCTTGGCATTTTTTATGTTTTGCTATCTCACAAACTGGAAATTCACTTTTTTTTTTTTTGAGGGTTGACATCAGTTCATGTAAAGAACATGCCGACAACTGTGAACATTTGGTTTTCTTGTAATTGTGAAGCCAACACCAAATAGGACAAAATAACTGAAAACTTTAGAGAGCATAACTATTCACCCCCCTAAAGTTAGTACTTTGTAGATCCTCCTTTTACGGCAATTACAGCTGCAAGTCGCTTTGGATAAGTCTCTCAGATTTCCACATCTGGCCATTGGGATTTTTGCCCTTTGCTCAAAGAAAAACTGCTCCAGCTCCTTCAGGTTAGATGGTTTCCTCTGGTGAACAGTGATCTTCAAGTCTGACCACAGATTCTCCATTGGATTAAGGTCTGGGCTTTGACAAGGCTACTCTAAAACATTTACACATTTCCCGTTAAACCCCTCGAGTGTTGCTGTAACAAAATGCTTTGGGTCATCGTCTTGATGGAAGGTGAATCTCCGTCCCAGTCTCTGATCACTGAGAAACAGGTTTTGCTCAAGAAAATCCCAGTATTTCGCACCATCCATATACCCCTCGACTAGGACCATTTTCCCTGTCACTGCTGCCGAACATCATCCTCACAGTATGATGCTGCCACCACTTTTAACTGTGGGGATGGTGTTCTTGGGGTGGTGAGCTGTGTTTGTTTGGCGCAAGAAATTAGGTTACCTTGGTTGCAAAAAAGTTAATTTTTGGTCTCCTCTGACCACAGCACATTCCTCCAAACACTTGGGGAGTCTCCCACATGCAAAATCAAAACGACCCTTACAATGTGTGTGCAAGTAAAGGCTTTTTTCTGCCTACTCTCCCATTAAGGCCACTACTATGGAGTGTACGGTTTATAAAATTCATATGGACAGATACTCCAGTCTCTGCTTGGGAACTCTGCAGCTCCAGCAGGGTTACCTTTGGTCTCTATGCTGCCTCTCTGATTAATGCTCTCCCCACCATGGCCGAGAGTTATGGTGGGCGCCTTCTCTTGGCAGGTTTGTTGTGGTACCATGTTCTTTCCATGTGATGATAATGGATTTGATGCTGCCCTGAGGATCATCAGAGTTTGGGATATTTGTTTATAACCCAACCGTAACTTGTACTCCTCAACAACTTTGTCCCTGACTTGTTTGGAGATCTCCATGGTCTTCGCGGTGGTGGCCGGAGATCTCCATGGTCTTCGCGGTGGTGGCTGGAGATCTCCATTGTCTTTGCGGTGGTGGCTGGAGATCTCCATTGTCTTTGCGGTGGTGGCTGGAGATCTCCATTGTCTTTGCGGTGGTGGCTGGAGATCTCCATTGTCTTTGCGGTGGTGGCTGGGGATCTCCATTGTCTTTGCGGTGGTGGCTGGAGGTCGCCATTGTCTTCGCGGTGGTGGCTGGAGTTCGCCATGGTCTTCGCGGTGGTGGCTGGAGATCTCCATTGTCTTCGTGGTGGTGGCTCGAGATCTCCATGGACTTCGCGGTAGTGGCTCGAGATCTCCATGGTCTTCGTGGTAGTGGCTCGAGATCTCCATGGTCTTCGTGGTAGTGGCTCGAGATCTCCATGGTCTTCGCGGTGGTGGTTGGAGATCTCCATGGTCTTCGCGGTGTTTGGAGATCTCCTTGGTCTTCATGGTGGTGTTTGGTTAGTGGTGCCTCTTGTTAATAGTGTAGTAGCCTCTGTGACCTTTCAGAAAAGGTAAAGTGTCTATACTGACAGACATGTGACACACTGCACACAGTGGGACGTCCTGTCACTAAGCATGGGACTTATGAAGGGAATTACTTGCACCAGAGATTTTTAGGGACTTCATCGCAAATGTTGTGAATACATATGCACATGACAATTTTTAATTATTTGATCCCAGAAATTTAATTTATACCTAGATTTTTCATCAACGTAGACTATATAGTGCTAATGCGTCACACACAAAGCGGATTACAAAAATATTTACACACAGGTTGTAATGTAACAAAATAGGTAAAAAACCAAGGGGGGGGGTGAATATTTATACAAGCTACTGTACGCATTGCATTTTGCTCCATGTAGTAACTTGCACAAGACGCCATACTGCCTTCACTCCATAGAGCAATTATTGCATGAAAACGCATTTCACCTTCACCTATTTCACAATGCAACGTTCACATTACGCTTTTTTTTTTTTGCGCACGGACGTTACAGCCCTAATCTAAGCAATGTGTGGTACTTTATTGCAGCACTGGATTATACCCACTGCTAGATATCAGTAAGGTGACGGAATAAAAACAGGTTAAATAGGCTACAACTTTAGAAAAGGCTTAAGGGGATGGGGGAAAGACTACTGTTGTGGTAAAAATGCAAAATCCCTCCGCGTGGATCTCTGCGGGGTGTCGGCGTTGTCACTCCACACACAGTGTGAATAATTCACCAGCCCCTAAAAGCCCATTAAGTCGCTAGAAATCCTAGCAGGCTCGTTAGCATCTAATGAGTCTATTAGTTATGAGGAGCCGCGGAGTCAGGAGGACGACGGAGGACACGCTCGTCGCTTCTTCCCAGTGGCAGCGTCTTCACCCTCCTCCCGGTCGGACGAGATGAAATACGCTGTGAACTCCGTTTTGTCATTTGTTCTGTACACACAGGACACTTCGGGAGAAATTGCTTCCTTTCATGACAATGATGAGCTGTCGACAGCTAAAACCGCCGCCGGAGAACTAACAAGTCTCCTCCGGAGGCGACTTAATCAGTACCTTACCGCTGCAAGATGAGAGGTGGCGGAAAACAGACGGTGACCTCATTTACACTGAAGAGGGGATCGGAGTGATCGCCGCGGCTTCTCCCACCGCACATTTACTGCGCCGAGCAGCAGCGGCGGGAAGCAAAGCACAGGCATTAACCAAGAGCGACGTTCTGCAGGTCTGCTGGGACTAGTAGTGCCTAAGAAACTGCAACTGTCAACATATCAGCCTGAGAACATCAAAACATTGGAGGTTGTAGTTTCTGTAACGAGCGAATCTCTAAACATTGCAGCACGACAAATCCTGACGAGTTACGCTGCCATGCACACCATTACCGGCGGTGTCAGGGGGCCGCGCTGACTCACATCCAGGCATCTGCTGCGATTCCATAAAATGATAAAGGATATTAAATCTGGGCTGATAGTGCGGAGAATTAGGATACTGGATGCCGTTAATAGGAGCGCAGTGCTCCCATGTAATTATCTGTACGGAGCCGGTGATCTGCGGAGCAGGGAGAAGTGCGTTCTCATCTACCTCCATTAACCAGTGACCGGCCATTACTAGGACGTTCCTTACCAGGTACTGCTGGTCGGGGTCGTCGGACCTCAGAAGGTGAATGAACCTCCCGACGAGACCCTGCTCGTCAGCAAAGTCTTCGGGATCGGGGTCTTCGGCCGGCTGGTCTGGCTGGTCCTGGATGAGCGTCGATACTAGATTCATGATGGCGTCCACCTGTCAATGAAGCCAGTGTTAATGCAAAGCAGTCCAGGCATGGCGGAGAGGCGGCAGCGCTGCGCCCACATTACCTGCTCCTGGGATCCGACCTCCGTGTTGTACTCCAGCCCGCTGCTCAGCACGTAGCAGCTCATGCTTTTCCTGGACTCGTAGTCAAAGTATTCGAAGAGCGGGTAGAAGTGCTTGAGCTTCAGAACAGTCAGGATGTTATTATAAGTGTCCACCGGGATCTTCAGGAGCCGCGTCAGCTCCTTGGAGACAGCGCTGCTAGTGGCGATGCTGAAAGGGACATCACAGAGTAGTGAGCGCAGCTCTGGGGTATAATACAGGATGTAACTCAGGATCAGTAATGTAATGTATGTACACAGTGACTGCACCAGCAGAATAGTGAGTGCAGCTCTGGGGTATAATACAGGATGTAACTCAGGATCAGTAATGTAATGTATGTACACAGTGACTGCACCAGCAGAACAGTGAGTGCAGCTCTGGGGTATAATACAGGATGTAACTCAGGATCAGTAATGTAATGTATGTACACAGTGACTGCACCAGCAGAACAGTGAGTGCAGCTCTGGGGTGTAATACAGGATGTAACTCAGGATCAGTAATGTAATGTATGTACACAGTGACTGCACCAGCAGAATAGTGACTGCAGCTCTGGGTTATAATACAGCCATGGGGGTGCATTATACCGCCATGGGGGGGTGCATTATACAGCTATGAGAGGTGCATAATACTCTGAGTATGGGGTACATTATACTGCTATATATGACTATATGATGCATTATACTATTATGGATGACTATGGGGCAATATGGAGAGACATGGGAGAGGTATGGAGAGACATGAGGTAGAATCGCAGGACACTTGGGGCCAGAATGTGGGATATTGTTACTGTAGGGGCTAATTAAAGGATATTATTTTTCAGGATACTGTTTTCAGTGTGGGGGGTGGTCCTGTTAATGTGCAAGGCGACACGGTCGCTTTTTTTCTTCATCTGGCATAGTGTAGAGATTGGTGAAAAATTGGGGAATGTGTTTTAGATAACTTATTTTCTGCAGAGACGAGCCTTGGCTGGAAGAAGTGATGGCGGTCTGTGCTGGATGAAGAAGAAAAGCGAATAAGAAGGACTTCAACTAGAGACGTCACCGCTGAGTCAGTGTGTTAACTGTACACTGACACTATACACTGTATACTATATACAGAGCTCCTTTGTATAATGTCACCAGTGATCACTGCATATTACCTGCACACTGACACTATATACAAAGCTCCTGTGTATAATGGCACTTATGGTAAAATTAGTATTGTGTTATTTATTAATGATCAGTATTGTAGTATTCGGTCACTATGTGGTGGTTGTGTTCGGTGTGGTCATGGTGTGGTGGTATTTGTCCCATGTATGTATTATTATTGGTCACTATGTGGTGGTAATATGTGGTCTGGTCATGGTGTGGCTGTATTTTAGATGTGTGCAGCCCCAGACAGCGCTCTGATGCGAGCGGCCCCAGACGGTGCCCTAATGTGTGCGGCCCCAGACGGCGCCCTGATGTGCGCGGCCCCAGATCCTGTGCTGCTCATTACTCTTGAGCGCACAATCTCTGGCTTTGTCACCATATTATATAGGGCAGCGACTGCTTTCCTGTTGACGAGCGGCTCTACATAAAGGGACAATGGACAACGGCTCGTTAAGAGAATGGTTTCCTAAGCAACAACTTCTCTTCTTTTCTCCAGTCGTTAAAGCAAAAATTTACAAAGTGATTCCCACACAGAGATCCGTCAAAACATGAAACCTGACCGTGGATCGGAGCAGCCGTCACCATAAGCCGATGCTTCGGAGGGAACGAGATGTACCAGCTATTTATACACTTGATTGCGGCATGAAGAGGGGTCTGCAGGCGCCCGTGTACATGACACGCGGAGATGACAGAGGCGAGAGTCAGACTAATAGGAGCAGAAATATCCTTGTCTATATCCAGATGCCGACAGCCATACTTATATAACCCTACCCTACTTTAGGGCTTCTTAAAATGTAGGCAACTCTTCTCCTTTAAAAAGTTGTCCCACATTGCTGGAGGGCACGACTTACGAGAGAACAGGGGTCTCAAAGTCCTTTATGAATGGAGTATTACTGAGCATGTGCAAACACCTGCTCCATGCACGTCTATAGCGGCGGCGGCCGCACATGCTCACTACTGCACACAGGGGGACTTTGGGACCCCCTTGCTCAAGATTGGGCTACTAATGATCCTACATTTCTCATTTTCTGTGGATGCTTGATTCCCCGTGCTATAAAGTGATGGGATCTTGATGACCTATGTTTTTTTTATTGGAGGTGGCGAGGACGGTCTACGAGAAAGTTGCAGAACTTCTCCTGATCGATGATTCTGCTGCTGATGTGAAATGATGACACATCTGTGAAGAAAATGTATGTCACGATAATGTAAAAACCATAGCTGATGGATTTTTGCACTTCTGACCATGGTCCCAAAAACACATGGCAGACACTGGGTAACCTGAAGCTTGTGTGTGAGCAGGGTGTGGCTTTAACCGTTTCACGACATGCGCCGTACATGTACTGCGCATGCCGTGAATCCCCCTTTGATGTGGGCTCCGGCGCTGAGCCCGCATCAAAGTCGCGACATGTCAGCTGTTTTGTACAGCTGACATGTGCGCGCAATAGCGGCGGGTGAAATCGCTATTCACCCGCCGCTATTACCCTGTTAAATGCCGCTGTCAAACGCAGACAGCAGCATTTAAGTACCGCATCCGGCCGGAAATGACGTCATCGCCGACCCGTGTCACATGATCGGGGGTCGGCGATGTGTTAGGACAGTAACCATAGAGGTCCTTGAGACCTCTATGGTTACTGATGCCGGCCTGCTGTCAGCGCCCCCCTGTGGTCGGCGCTCATAGCACACCTGCATTTCAGCTACATAGCAGCGATCTGATGATCGCTGCTATGTAGCAGAGCCGATCCAGTTGTGCCAGCTTCTAGCCTCCCATGGAGGCTATTGAAGCATGGCACAAGTAAAAAAAAAATGTTTTAAAAAATATGAAAAAAAAAAATATAAAAATTATAAAAGTTTAAATCACCCCCCTTTCGCCCCATCCTAAATAATAAAAAAAAATCAAACATACACATATTTGGTATCGCCGCGTTCAGAATCGCCTTATCTATCAATTAAAAAAAAGCATTAACCTGATCGCTAAACAGCGTAGCGAGAAAAAAATCCGAAACGCCAGAATTACGTTTTTTGTCACCGCGACATTGCATTAAAATGCAATAACAGGCGATCAAAAGAACGTATCTGCGCCGAAATGGTATCATTAAAAACATCAGCTCGGCATGCAAAAAATAAGCCCTCACCCGACCCCAGATCATGAAAAATGGAGACGCTACGGGTATCGGAAAATGGCACTTTTTTTTTTTTTTAAGCAAAGTTTTGAATTTTTTTTCATGACTTGGATAAAAAATAAACTAGACATGTTAGGTGTCTATGAACTCGTAATGACCTAGAGAATCATAATGGCAGGTTAGTTTTAGCATTTAGTGAACCTAGCAAAAAAGCCAAACAAAAAACAAGTGTGGGATTGCACTTTTTTTGCAATTTCACCGCACTTGGAATTTTTTTCCCGTTTTCTAGTAAAAGACATGGTAAAACCAATGGTGTCGTTCAAAAGTACAACTCGTCCCGCAAAAAATAAGCCCTCACATGGCCATATTGACGGAAAAATAAAAAAGTTATGGCTCTGGGAAGGAGGGGAGTGAAAAACGAAAACGCAAAAACAAAAAAGGGCCGCGACTTGAAGGGGTTAAACTGCAGGTGACCAATCCTGCAAAGCCACCTATGGTCCCTCCTTACTCAGTCAGGAATGTCTTTGTCTCCAGAGTCTCAGAACGTAAAGATCTCTGACCTCAGTGCATACAATTAACCAGCCCTTTAGTGATGCCCCGAGGCTAGAGTATATAAGGGCCCCTTCACACTGTGCAATCAAAGTCTGAACGAGCGTTCGATTTGTGACGTTTATCCGTCCTCGTTCCGAGGTTGCAAAGTGTGACATGGCGTTACGATTTGCGACGCAGCCCAGCATCGTACGATGTGAAAGAAAAGAGCAGAACTTTCTTTCGTCGTAAATGTCCCGCTGTGGCGGTCGAAATCGTAGTATGTGACGGCGGTCATACGAGCTCGTAATGCGACTACGTGGGTTGGGCTTCCGCATACCTGTCTCCTGATTGGGCGTGACGTTTTAGCACGCCCATGCTGGTAATACGTCACGCTCGGAGTCGTAGGACTATGGCGGTGTGAAGGGTAGCGTACGATTGCGACGCGTGACGTTCACATCGCAACTACGTCAGAAAAAGCGTTAACATCGTAGAGTGTGACCGCTGGCTGCGAGCTCGTACTGCGATGTCGAATATGACGCAAATGCGTCGTAATCGTAGCAGAATCGACCAGTGTGAAGGTACCCTAAGTCTCTACTCTTAACCCAGCCTAGAGTCAGCAGTTTTTTGCCTGAGGAGCTGTACTATGCACTGGGACATCTGGGGTCTGCCTGAATAACTGAGAACATGTGAGTTTTACCTTTCTTATTTAAAAGGCCACTGTCACCCCCTGGAGCCGTTATAAACTAAAAGAGCCACCTTGTGCAGCAGTAATGCTGCATTCTAACAAGGTGGCTCTTTTAGTTTTAGGTGCATGTATTACCAAAATAAAGGGTTTTATATTTTCGCCAAAATACCTTTCTTTAGCCAGGGAGGCAGGTCCTCACCCCCTGCTTGTAACGCCACATTGCCGTCACTCAAATGTTCAGGGGTGCCGGGCACCGCCTCCTCAGCGCTGTTTACCCATGAAATCCGGCGCCTGCGCTGTGTATCGCTGTTTGGTGCAGGCGCAGAGAGCTCTGGCCGTCTGACGTCACAGCCAGGCTTGCAGACTGCGCCTGTGCGGCCACCCACCTTGGTAATCCCAGCCCCGCAGTGTGCTATGCATTATGCACAGTGCGGGGCTGGGATTCACAAGCAGGGCGGCCGCACAGGCGCAGTCTGCAAGCCTGGCTGTGACGTCAGACGGCCAGAGCTCTCTGCGCCTGCACCAAACAGCGATACACAGCGCAGGCGCCGGTTTTCATGGGTAAACAGCGCTGAGGGGGCGGTGCCCGGCACCCCTGAACATTTGAGTGATGGCAATGTGGCGTTACAAGCAGGGGGGTGAGGACCTGCCTCCCTGGCTAAAGAAAGGTATTTTGGCGAAAATATAAAACCCTTTATTTTGGTAATACATGCACCTAAAACTAAAAGAGCCACCTTGTTAGAATGCAGCATTACTGCTGCACAAGGTGGCTCTTTTAGTTTATAACGGCTCCAGGGGGTGACAGTGGCCCTTTAATCCCTGTTATTTTTATAATTACCTTGTACATATCTCAATTGTCTCATATTGTAACATCCTTATATGTCTTTTGTAAACACTCCCTTTTCGGAGTAAAATATATAAATTACTAGTTTCCGTTCTCCTGTTCTAAAACGTACCTTAAGCCTTCTGAAGGGAATTACGCTACTGTTTTGGGTTAGCTTCGGACCCGTTTAATCGAAGCTGGTGGCAGCATACCGTTGTACTGGGTAGTTGGGGGGCGTTGATAATTATTGTTCCTGCCTGAGTGGGAGTATTTATATCGCCTCGCTGCAGCGTGCCCAATAGGCAGTACAAAGCAGGCAGCCTTTCTGGCGACTAATCACCCTAGGTGCAGTACCTAATTTGACCTGAGAGTAAGGGGGGCGCCAGAGAGCTGCAAGTTTCAAGTGGAACTGTAAGCGGGATATACATAAATCCCTGCAGTTCGTGGTATATTGAAGAGCAGTGGGATACCTAAAATAAGCCCCTGCAGTAAACTAAGAGGTCAATAGCCTTGTGTTTTTTCATCACATTGTAGCAGTGGAGGGATAACTAAGATAAGCCCCCCTGCACATGTGATAGCCGTCTGTTGGCCTAAAGTCACCCCGATCCGTGACGTAGGGGTGACGGTCACTGTGTGAATCATGACAAATTGGGTGCAGCGGTGTGGAATCGTGACAAATTGGTGGCAGCGGTGTGGATTCATGACAACATCTGACAGATGACACTGTGCTGCACAACAGCAGGGAACGTCAGCTCCGGAGGATGCATTATGTGGGGTTTTTATTGTTTGCAAGACCGATCTATTACTGTCATCTACTCACTGTTCAAGGTTCAGCTTGTTGAAGATTTCCACTGTCGTCTCCAGCACTTTATCTACATAATCCACTCGATCAGGATAGCACTTCATGGCCAAGTTAATAAGAGACACTTGCAAAGACACAACGTCTTCAGAGGGCATGTCCTGGCGAGACTGTGGGCATGGAAAAGAGCGAGGACCGAGATTAGGACATATTATGCACAGGAAAATTGCTTTAACCCCATCTGTTGGCTGCGTATGACTCCAACCCTGCCGCGGCCGAGAACAGAGTGGACTCCGACTCCAGACCCCGCCGAGGCTGGAACCAGAGTAGATTCCAACCCCGCCATGGCCGAGACCAGAGCACGACCCCAACCCCAACACGGCCAGGACCAGAGCAGACAACGACCCCAACCCCACCACGGCCAGAACCAGAGCAGACTCCAACCCCACCATGGCGGCCAGGACCAGAGCAGACTCCAATCCCAACCCCGCCATGGCCAGGACCAGAGCAGATTCCAACCCCGCCGCGGCCGGAACCAGAGCAGACTCCAACCCCGCCGCGGCCAGGACCAGAGCAGACTCCAACCCCGCCGCGGCCAGAACCAGAGCAGATTCCAACCCCGCCGCGACCGGAACCAGAGCAGACTCCAAGCCCGCCGCGGTCGGAACCAGAGCAGACTCCAATCCCGCCATGGCCGGGACCAAAGCAGACTCCAACCCCAACCCAGCCACGGCAGGGACCAGAGCAGACTCCAACCGCAACACAGCCGGAACCAGAGCAGACTCCAACCCCAATCCCACCACGGCCGGGACCAAAGCAGACTCCAACCCCAACCCTGCCACGGCCGGGACCAAAGCAGACTCCAACCCCAACCCCGCTGCAGCCGGAACTAGAGCCAGGTCTAACTCTGGATGCAGAATGCTCCTGATGCCCTGGCCCTTGCTGACAGCAGCACCTAAGTGGTTTAACACAGGGAGCAGGCATCTGATCAAAAGGTGGTCACAGTATACAGAGGGAGCAGGCTGTCTGTAAGACCCTACTGAAGGAAGCACCTAATAGGCAAACTGTCAGTTCTACGTCAACATGGCGTCTTTGAGAACCAAACATCTGTCAAGTGGGGACACCAACAGTCCAATAATGACCTTCAATGTAAGACGGCTTCATTAAAGGGAATCGATCACCCTCGGGAAGTATATGACCTATTAATATGGGCATACAGGTAATAGAAATCTTACACCAGTCCTGCTTGTATGACTCATATCAATGGTCTTGTTATTGAGAAATCTTAATATTCTTAGGATTTCATCCATGTTCCGGGGCGTGCAGTACCTGGAAGAAATCCCTGTCTTCATTGTAATACTACCCCCCTCCCATCAGCGTCAGTTACTGCCCCAAAATCCCACGCCTGCGCCCTGCTCTCCCTCAGGAATACAAATCTCACTCCCCCTTCTATGGGTGCATGATCTTCTGCGCAGGCGACTTCCGCACCAGTGACCTCCAGTGTGAGTGCAGATAAGGTGCTCTCCCCATTTCCTCCCTGCATAGTCATCACCATGTACACATGGTTCCTAACGATGACTGAGCAGGGAGGAAGCGGGGAGAGCATCTTACTGGCACACACACCGGAGGTCAAAGTGACTCACCGATGCTTGCGCAGAAGATCCCCCGAAAGCAGAGCCCACAGAATAGAGGATGAGGTATGTATTTCTGAGTGCAGGGCGCAGGAATCCGGGGATGTAACTGAAGCTGATGGGAAGGGGTTACCATATATACTTGAGTATAAGCCGAGACCCCTAATTTTGCCACAAAAAAAATGGGAAAACTTAATGACTCGAGTATAAGCTTAGGGTGGAAAATGCAGCAGCTACCGGTAAATATCAAAAATAAAAATAGATACCAATAAAAGTAAAATTAATTGAGACATCAGTAGGTTAAGTGTTTTTGAATATCCATATTGAATCAGGAGCCCCATACAGTTCATGATGGGCTCCATAAGATGCTCCATAGAGATATTTGCTCCATATAATGCTCCACAAATGCTATTTATGGCCCCATAAGATGCTCCATAGAGATATTTGCCCCATATAATGCTGCACAAATGCTGATTATGGCCCCATAAGATGCTCCATACAGACATTTGCCCCATATGCTGTTGCTGCGATTTAAAAAAAAAAAAAAAAAAAAAAAAATCACATACTCACCTCTCGTTGCTCAGGCCCCCGACACTTGCTATATTCACCTGTCCGCGTTCCACCGTCGGCTCCGCTCCGTCTTCCTCTGCACTGACTGTTCAGGCAGAGGGCGGCGCGCACACTAATCGCGTCATTGCGCCCTCTGACAGGAGCGCCACTGCAGAGGACGAGGAAGACAGAGCGGCGCAGACGGTGGAACGGGGGACAGGTGAATATCGCGCACTGTTCCCCCCGTCATACTCACCTGCTCCTGGTGCGGTCCCTGCACGTCCCTGGTTCTCCAGGCGCCGGCAGCTTCTTCCTGTATTGAGCGGTCACATGGTACCGCTCATTACAGTAATGAATATGCAGCTCCACCCCTATGGGAGTGGAGTCGGTTCCATATTCATTACTGTAATGAGCGGTACCATGTGACCGCTCACTACACGAAGAAGCTGCCGGCGTTCGGAAAACCAGGGACACCGCGCCAGGAGCAGGTGAGTATGATTAGACAGCTGCCGCTCCCCCTCCCCTGCCGACCCCTGGGTATGACTCGAGTATAAACCGAGAGGGGCAATTTCAGCCTAAAAAAATGGGCTGAAATTCTCGGCTTAAACTCGAGTATATACGGTAAGTATTACAATGAGGACAGGAGGCATGGATTTCTTCCAGGAACTGCACGCCCCAGAGCCTGGAAGACGGAGGATGGGTGCAGCCATTACTGCGGACCCTTCACTCTCAGGGTGGACCCCTGCCGATCACAAAGCAATGGCACAGCCTAGCAATATGCAATCACTTTATACTAGTCCGGCCCTTTGTGTCCTCACCTGTATAACTGTGGCCACCTGCTGGGAGAAAATGTCAAACAGCTTGATGTCCGCAGGGATCCCAGGTCCGTCTTCTCGATGTGCAAACAGGGCTAACCTGCAAAAAGAAGTGGAGACGCGGCAGACTGAGGTCACATCAGAAAACACATTACAGGGTTTTACGCAAATAAAGCTTAAATCACTACCTAGTCAGTAGGCCTCCATATTACAGATAGGCTTTAGATTTCAATTACGCGCCATTTTAAATATCTCTGGTTGTTGTCAGTAAAGAAAGAAAACCAGGCAAACCTCCAATACACATTATATGAAAGGCCGACTGTGTAACGAGAATAGGGGACCCTTTACTGTCCCCCATAGATGATGTCGGAGGAAGAAAGGGGCAGTGAGTTGGAAGTTGGAGAGGCAGGATGGCTGGGAAAGGGCAGGTTCGAAGGAGCGGCAGAAGGAAGGGCAGGGAGGCCAAAGGCAGGGCAGGGAGGACAAAGGAAGGGCAGGGAGGACAAAGGAAGGGCAGGGAGGCCAAAGGAAGGGCAGGGAGGCCAAAGGAAGGGCAGGGAGGCCAAAGGAAGGGCAGGGAGGCCAAAGGCAGGGCAGGGAGGCCAAAGGCAGGGCAGGGAGGCAGAAGCAGGGAGGCTGAGAGAGAGAGGAAGGGAGTCTGTGCTGTGGATGTGCTTAGCTTACAGAGGATTGTGTGAAGAGATGGAACACAATATACAGATCAGTCACACACCTTTCTGCCATCTCTCCCCCCCCCTGCCCCTCCGTCGGTGTACCACCAATGCCGGTGAGTTGGCAGACACTTACCTGTCGATTAAAGCGATGATGATGTTTTTCACGTTCACATTTTGGTGGAGCTCTGCACACGAGCGCAAGAAAGGGTTCAGTGTCTGGAGATGAAATTCATCAGGGAAGACCTAAAACGCCAATGAACAGCGAATTACAGAAATATCGGGGTTCGGTTTCGTAGCTACTTGTAGTATAAAAATAAATAAGGAAAAATGCCTGCGAGGGGTAGTCCAGGATTTAAGGGGAGTCAGGATGTCCCCCGACACCTCATTTTAGGCTACGTACACGGTGTTATTAGGGACTTATCACTATGACTCTCACTATGGGTTTCTGTATTTAGTTGTGCAGAAAAATGGTTTTATATCATTTGCTGCCTGAACTAACTAGACTTAGCGTCCATTTGCTCCTCCGATACTGTGCCTCAGCTTGGATCATGGGAGAGCGTGCAGATCAAGTCAGCGGCGCTGCCACGGTCCAAACTGTCAATCACTATGGAGCAGGCAGGAAGCCGGGAGGAAGGGGAGCGGTGCGCTCCTGAAGGAAGACGCCTAGGACAGACACCCAGCAAAAGAAAGAAATGAATGGAGGCTCACCTGTATGATACACTCCATGAGGTATTCCTGGGCCAGTGCATCCCTGCAGTTAACTACCTGCTCCAGTATTCCGGGCAACACGATCTACAGGAGAAATAAGGCGCCATAAACCACGACTTCCCCGAAGTGCCAGTCTGCAGACGTAAAGCCCGCACAGCTCACCTGCTTGTACCGCTCCACGTTGACTCCCTCCAGCTGACTGAGTCGGACTAAGTTGGTCCCGACCAGAATCCGAAGTTCCTGCCTCTCGCGTTCCCTCTTCTCTTTGTCCCGGCTGTGGCCCTGGTGCTGCATGCGCACCCACAGCTTGTTCATTTCTGCAAAATTCAGCAGCACGAAGTCCATGGAGTCACTGATGTCTCCTGTAATTTCCTCACTGCAAAATAAAAAGACATAAAATTCAGAAAAAAATCTGGATTATCAATCCTGTAAACGACAGCGGCCAATAAGCAGGATGGACGCGACCCAAATGTACAATCGTTACCCCCAGCCGCTAACCCATGCCCCTTCTGTCATTCACAAGGGGTCCAGGAAATAGGATGAATAACAAGAGGGGCAGACGGACTCGATAAAGTCTCTAACGAAGGAGAAGAGCGGCGCTTGCTCAAGCGCATATGTCTCTTTGCTTTAGCTATTGGTGGGAACCTCGGACCCCCAGTGATCAAAACTTTTGACAACTTTCTGTGAAGTAACAAAACTTTTCCAAAAGTGCAGAATGTCCTTACTGGGTCTGCTCTCCTTCGTCCGGCAGGATGTTCCTTGTGCACTGCAGGAGGTAATTGCGCAGGAAGAGCCCCCGCAGCGGATGCTGGACCCCGCGGCACATCTCCACCATGTCCTTTAGGATGTCCTTCCTGGACTGGCAGAAGGACTTCACGTAGACAACACCAACGGTGATCAGCAGATACCTGCAAGAGAAAGCACGGCAGAGGATGAGTACCCCAGACTACGCAGAGTCATCACTACACCGGTGACATATCCGACAAAGGTCTCAGAGTTGTGACACCCACTAATCATTATGGGGGCTGACAACGCCCTACTATCCCACTGATCATAACAGGGCATTATCCCTTCGACTCCACCGCAACCAATTTTTGGGGTTTTACGTTTCCATTTCTCCAAGAAACATAACTTTTTAAGCTACTGAAAAATGAGGAAAAAAAAATATCACTAATGAAAAAACAAAAACAAACAAACAAAAAAAAACTCATTTGTGTCTAGGTTTAGTTAACAGCGCTCACCGAATGGTAAAAATGAAACACGACTCTCCAGGTGAGTCCGATTATAATGATAAACATGTATAGATTATTTGGTGGCATATGTAATGATGAAAAAAATAAAGATTCCGAAATTTGTAACAAAAATAAATAAAATACAGATACACATACATATATACACACACATATATTTTTTATTTATTTATATTATTATTATCTATTTATTTATTTTTAAATAAAAAAGTTGGGCTTATGTTGCTATTTTTTGGAGATCAGCAACGTCTGTTTTTCCATTGATTGAGCTGAATGAGGGCTTGATTTTCGTACGCCTTTTATGGATACCAAATTGCGGTTCATATGAAATTTTTATTCCTTTTTATTGCAATTCGATTTCTCTTTTCGTCGTTTACTATATAGTTTTATACATTTTATATCTTGATAGATCGGGCTTTCAGTTAACATAAGTGTAAAAAAATATGATTTATTTCATTTATTTATTTTTTTTACTGGGGCAAAACAAATTTGTCATTTATTTTTCTACACATTTTAAAGCATTTTTTAGTCCCCTTAGGGGACTTGAACCTGCTAAAATCTAAATTTTATATAACGCAAATAGAGGGATTTTTGTGTACTCACCGTAAAATCCTTTTCTCAGAGCGAATCATTGTGGGACACAGACCGTGGGTGTTATGCTGCTTGCCACTAGGAGGACACTAAGTGATACAAAGAAAGTTAGCTTCTCCCCTGCAGTATACACCCTCCTGCTGGCTCTCAGCTAACCAGTTCGGTGTAAAAGCAGTAGGAGATCAGTAACAACATATTAGCTTACAGCATGTCATATTATATATGAGAGTATAGCATATCGGATTATAAAAACAAGCATAAGCCAATACCAGGGTGGGAGCTGTGTCCCCCAATGATTGGCTCGGAGAAAAGGATTTTACGGTGAGTACACAAAAATCCCTCTTTCTCCTTCGCCTCATTGGGGGACACAGACCGTGGGACGTACCAAAGCAGTCCCTGGGTGGGGACAACATCAGATCAGGCCCTGTGTCACCGCTACTTACAAGTGAGCCACCGCGGCCTGCAGAGTCCGCCTGCCCAGACTCACATCTGTGGAAGTCTGGGAATTATAATGCTTGAAGAATGCATGCGGACTGGATGAATCCGCAAGCCTACAGGCGTGTCTTGTCGACGCCTGGTGCCTAGAACCCACGATAGACAGGGAGATAGGCTGACATCTAACACGGAAGGACTCCTGGATGGTGAAAGGAATACACCAGGCTAAATGGCCGATGAAGACGGCTAAACCCTTCCTGTAAACGTCAGGAAGCCTTCCTCTTACCGTCAGGAAGCCCAAGATACAGTGTCCAACCTTCGGAAGGACGCTGTCCTCGAGACGTACCTACTCAGAGCACTCGCTTTGTCCGGAATATGGGGAACTCATTCCATTTTGTGGACTGGTGCCGAAAGAGATGAGGGAAGAACTATGCCTTCATAACAGTGGTAATACAATACCACCTTGGTAACAAAGGACGGGGAAGGCCTGAGGACAACCTTGCCTTGAAGGAAATAAGGGAAAAAAGTCTGGAAGGACCCGTTAGCACCGAAGACTCGTCAGGATGAGGATATCGCCGAGAAAAAAGGGGCGACCTTCCCTAATAGAATAGATCCCAATGATCTAACGGTATGCGATAGGGAAGGACTACATGTGAAAACTTCCTGCGAGGTGGTCCCTACTTGCAGTTTTGTTGCAGAAAGGCAGAAAGCTACCAGCTCCGCAAGCAAATAAACGGACGTGGTCAGTGCGGATTTCCGAGGATCACTGGGGCCCTTTCTGCTTCTGAAAAGCTTTCGGAAGTAGTGAACGGGGAGTTGTGGAAACTGGTACCACGGAAGAACCAGAGCATGCAGTGCGATGGCTCTTGGATCTCGAGGCCGAACGACAAACTCGAGTACACAGGCGATCAGTCAGGATGCCATCCGAACTACAACTGGAGAGCTCCAGTGAAGGCAGGTCTGATGGAAGACTTCCGGGTGAAGTTCCCACTCACTTGAGGCGAAACCCTGATGGCTGAATATGTTCGCAGCCCAGAGTTATACTCCTGGGATATGTACTGCCGAGATCACCGAGTGATAGATCTCGGCCCATGTGAGAATGTGAGGTACCTCGGCCATGGTGCCTGAATGTGGGTACCTGCTAGATGATTGACGTATGGCACAGCCGTGGCATTGTCCAATTGAATTCAGATGGGTTGACCCGCCATAAGGCAGTGGACCTACTGTAGGACTACCTTTCGGATCTCCAGAGCAATGATCGGGAGAAGAGGACTGGCACTGGAAGTTACTAGTAACCACTGAACCGGGAGAAAGGCCCTGGATGAAGAAGGAGCTCAGAGACTATCGTCTGAAAGTCTGCTTGACTTGCTGAAAACTAACGGAATAAAGGAAACTGCTTCCATTGTCGTCTCCATTTTTTTTCCTCAGAACCCTCCCAGCAAATCGAATGAAATGAGGGGATGAGTGAGCAAGTGCGCGAGCTCCCTGTTGAAGGACCATGACCTTGTCTGGAGGGAGATTTACCACCCTTCTGAAAGAGTACCGGATCATCCTCAAAAAGGATATCTGCTGGGATGGAAATGAGAAGTTGTCCAAGTCTAGTCACCAGCCCAGGTGAGAGGGTATCGCAAGTGATATAGACGACTTAGCGTAGTCCTGCAAGGGCAGGTGAACAGTCGGCCAAACAGGGCAGGACAACCACGCCTCTAGGTGCAAGAGGAACATGACAGTCGCCATGACCCTTGCGAACACTCTGGGTGCAGTAGCAAGGCCGAAGGACAAGGTCGTGACTTAAATACTGTTCACGAATGGAAAAGTGAAGGAATTTTTGAAGAGGGTAAGCATCCCGAATGTCGATGGATGCCAGAAACTGCACCTTTTTCTGTTGAAGTAATGGCTGAGCAGAGGAACTCCATTCGAAGAAGAAGAACCTTGTGAAAGGTTGTTAGAAGTTTGATGTCCGGGATAGGTCCTACTTCTCGTTCCCCTTTTAGGAACCAAGATCCCTTAGATCTAGACTGTCCCGGACAACCGTTTCACTGTTGGTTGGGGCTGTAGGAACGTACGATCCTTCGTTAGTCTCCCGCTCAAAAGATTTGATTGACCAGCTGCACTGTCTTCAGGAAAGGGTTACTGGTGTGAATCAAAGTAGTTAAGGTCTCCAGGCAGGAGACCGTTGCTCTAGCAATCCATGCGGCGGCTAGGGAGGGTAGAGGGCTGGACCCGTAGCCGCAAAACGGAACATACCAGATTTGCTATTTGACAGATCGTGGCATTTTTAATTGATGACACATCGGGCAGGGATACTGGTAGGTAAACCACAGGAGATTGTACCCGGTTAATCTGCCAAGTGGCAGAATGCGCGGCTGCTTCCAGCAGGTCATTGCAGAGTTAAAAATTAGGAACCCTCGATCCACCATCCTCTTACCAGGGAAGTGGAGAGGGAACATCCGCCTTCTTGCATCTTCTGTTAAATAGTGGTGATGCAGAGGGGGGTGCTCAGACGCCCGAAAAAGGTGCCTCTGTACATCCACAGAGTTCAGGTCTCCGGGTGGACAGGACAGGTTGTCTGGCGTTAGGCCTGGATGCAGAAGAGGATACCTGGAGGCGACACTCCGTGTGCCCGTCTGTTGATGGTGTGGGGAGATCGGCGCCCTTTAAAGGGCCTGTCGCCCTTAAAAATCAGACCAGGCATGGCGTCCCACGTAGAGGCTTCTGTCCAGTGAATCGCATATCCGGACTGGATGACAAATGCTCTACGAGGGAGTTTAGTCTCCTTATGAGGGACACTGTGTAGTCTAGAGCAGGACCGGAGTCCGCATCAATGTACACAGATTGGATGATGATATAAATAGGCGAGTCATCCTTTACTGAAACTCTGGCAAGTCCAGGTCCAAGGCAATATCCGATCCGTGTTCAGAGTCTTGTTGTCAGCAAATCCTTGGAGAGAGATCATGAAATGAGAACTTCCGTTTTGTAGATGCCTGTACGTTTCTAGAATACTCGCGGCCCCTGCTAGCCGACGGATCCCATGTAGGAGAGGGACCATGTATATCGGTCCAGCGAGCACTCCGAGCCACGGAGGGATTCAATTTCTTGGTCAGAAAAGCCATGGTTGCGGCAGTGACGAAGTCCACTGAGGGAACTAGTTACACTGGGATCAGCGGCAGAGGGCTCCTCATTTATGACCAGCTTCGGATTGGTCATGTGCCTTTAAGACCAGGGAATACTGGTCGCGTGCCTTTAAGACCAGGGAATACTGGTCATGTGCCTTTAAGACCAGGGAATACTGGTCATGTGACTTTAAGACCAGTAATACTGGTCATGTGGGTTTAGGTAACATCTCGCAGCGAGCGAGAAGCGCCAATACAGGGGGCGGAACCACAGGCACGACGTGGGCGGAGCCTCGAGACTTCCATGAATAGGCCCAAGCCAGGGCCTAAATTTCTGCAGCCGGCGCCAGCGTAGAAGTGAGGGGCGTTGCTCGAGAAAATTGAGCGCTTCCGTGCCAGGCGAAAAGCGCCAGGGAAAAAGGCAGAGCTGCCTTAGGGTGCCACAGTGCGCTTCCGGGGTGTGGCCTACACATCGGCCGAAGCCGGGGGCTAAATTTTGTAGCCGGCTGGAGCGTTACCTCAGGGAGGTGGGCCACAGGGAAGCCTGAGACTGCCTGTGAATATCCCGCTGCAGAAGCCCATTGCTGGCAGGATCCACTCACCAACGGTGCGCGTCCCGGCATGGAGCCGCCACGGATGTCGGGTATTGCAGCGTGGATGGTGCAGGGATAGAGGGATAAACCTCAATCCATCATCCCTTTTGTTAGGGAGGTGGAGAGGAACCGTCCGCCTCCTTGTGCCATCCGCTTTCACAGTGGTGGGACAGTGGGGGCTGCTCGGACGCCATAGAGAGGGGCCTCTGTACATCCACGGAGTTCAGCCCCGGGCGGACAGGGCCAGTTGTCCGGCATTAGGCCTGGCTCCAGGAGAGGATACATGGAGGCGACACTCCATGTGGTCGCCTGCTGCTGGTGTGGGGAGATCGGGACCGTATAGGAACCGTTGCCCTAGTGTAGATTAGGCGTGCCCCAGTCGTCGCAGGAAAGGTACGGGGACGTATACTCGCCGTGCTTGCCTGTTGATGGTTCGGGGGAGAGCGGACCCTAGAAAGGAATCCGTCGCCCCCTTCACTCCGTTAATTAAAAAATAAAAAATTACAGAAAATAAAAATAAAAAATGTTGGGGTCTGAAAACAGACCCAAGTGCCTCCTACAGACACTAAGCAAGAACTGGTTAGCTGAGAGCCAGCAAGAGGTGTATACTGCAGGGAAGGAGCTAACTTTCTTTGTATCACTTAGTGTCCTCCTAGTGGAAAGCAGCATAACACCCACGGTCTGTGTCCCCCAATGAGGCGAAGGAGAAACACAGTATTGAAATGTTTCAGGAAAAAAGCGGTCTGACAAAGTTCAGCCAGAGACCCCTCAACACCCAGACCCTCAAGTCATTTTACATTAAGGGGTTAAGGGAAGTAAGTAGTGATGGCAGTGGTACTCACAGCCTGGGGATGATGTTCCCGGCATACTGGACAAGCTCGTATAAATCGGCCACTTTCCTTCCTTTGGCAAACTCGTCTGTCAGATACACCTCCAGGTAATGGAGCTCATCGGAGATGGCCATGTCTGCGGTGGGTCACGTTAAAGTCACACTCCATTTACAGCATAACCCATGTAGTCATAAGTGTTTCGTATACACATATTTATGGGGTCCTTCCTTAGCTGGGACATCACATACAACCCCCAGATCAGCAAAGTGGAGTCAACAGCAGACGACACATAATGGCGACTTCACTCATCTCTGCAACTTCATTCTAACAATCGTCAGGAACCAACAACGTAAGCCGAGAACTAAGTATCACCACCAACATCACAGACACCCCCAATAGGAAGAGCGCTCACTGCTTCCATAATACAGCACAAGCAGGAAACTATGTACCTACACAAACGTATCAACTCTGGGGATATACTGAAAGGATACAGAGCTCATAGTAACTCTTCGGTGACAACATGGAAGTGCGGAGTTCTCCCAACATGTTCGATGCGTGCTTCAGAGCGTCCATCAGCTTGTTCTTGTCCTGAGAAAACAATTATATTATTGTACATAGGGGCAGTATTATAGTAGTTATATTCTTGTACATAGGAGGCAGTATTATAGTAGTTATATTCTTGTACATAGGAGGCAGTATTATAGTAGTTATATTCTTGTACATAGGAGCAGTATTATAGTAGTTATATTCTTGTACATAGGAGGCAGTATTATAGTAGTTATATTCTTGTACATAGGAGGCAGTATTATAGTAGTTATATTCTTATACATAGGAGGCAGTATTATAGTAGTTATATTCTTATACATAGGAGGCAGTATTATAGTAGTTATATTCTTGTACATAGGAGCAGTATTATAGTGGTTATATTATTGTACATAGGAGCAGTATTATAGTAGTTATATTCTTGTACATAGGGAGCAGTATTATAGTAGTTATATTCTTGTACATAGGGGGCAGTATTATAGTAGTTATATTCCTGTACATAGGAGCAGTATTATAGTAGTTATAGTCTTGTACATAGGGGCAGTATTATAGTAGTTATATTCTTGTACATAGGGAGCAGTATTATAGTAGTTATATTCTTGTACATAGGGGCAGTATTATAGTAGTTATATTCTTGCACATAGGGGGCAGTATTATAGTAGTTATATTATTGTACATAGGAGCAGTATTATAGTAGCTATATTCTTGTACATAGGAGCAGTATTATAGTAGTTATATTCTTGTACATAGGGGGCAGTATTATAGTAGTTATATTCTTGTACATAGGAGAAGTATTATAGTAGTTATATTCTTGTACATGGGAGCAGTATTATAGTAGTTATATTCTTGTACATGGGAGCAGTATTATAGTAGTTATATTCTTGTACATAGGGGCAGTATTATAGTAGTTAAATTCTTGTGGATACAACACTGAAATAATCAAGAAGTATTGGCGAGCAGGATGTGACAGGTCGGGCTGATCGTTCGCTGCATCTCGTTGCTGGTTAAATTCCTCCTGCCAGCCCACACTCTCGCACAGTGATTTACATTGATTAGGAGAGCAATTTTCGGCGCTGTCCCATGGGAAATTAGGCAGATGAGGATTGATAAGAAATGCCTGAATTTCAGCATGTTTTCTGATTTCATTCATTGCACTCTATTAAAACAAACAGGCACGGCATTGTTTTACTTCACGTTGCAAAAGGTCCAGTGAATTTGCCAAGGAAGGTGCACTTTCCTACAATCCCGAAAATATAATTAAAAACGCTATGTGCCCCCACAAGAGTCCAATCATTCATATGCAAAGCAGTTTTATTACAGCACAATAATAACTCTGGAGAAAGCTGGCCATTAATTATAATTAATGTAACAATGCATCAGATTAATAGAGGAATGGAAGCGAGGGCAACGAGAAGGGAACAGCGTCTACAAAGACCGTTTCACACTAGCCAAGAATGATTGTGCAGCAGTTTACTAATCCCCCATAGAAGTGAATGGAGGGAGCCGAGTGTTCTGCACTTCTGATAGTGTACGGCAGCGCATCATCACTGCTGACAATTACATGCAAATATAAAGACAACGGCCTGTGGATTTACAGTAAAGAGACAAACACGGCGTCTGAGGACCAAGCGTTACAGAAAGCCAGCGGGAGTAATGTCAGCACCGCCAACATACACTGACAGCTCAGCGGGGTCACATCAGAACCGTAACACTAGAAAAACACCAGAGACAGGATGGAAGTTACAGGGAGCGCAGCTCTGGAGTATAATACAGGATGGAACTCAGGATCAGTAATGTATGTACACAGTGACTGCACCAGCAGAATAGTGAGTGCAGCTCTGGAGTATAATACAGGATGTAACTCAGGATCAGTAATGTAATGTATGTACAGTGACTGCACCAGCAGAATAGTGAGTGCAGCTCTGGGGTATAATACAGGATGGAACTCAGGATCAGTAATGTATGTGCACAGTGACTGCACCAGCAGAATAGTGAGTGCAGCTCTGGAGTATAATACAGGATGTAACTCAGGATCAGTAATGTAATGTATGTACAGTGACTGCACCAGCAGAATAGTGAGTGCAGCTCTGGGGTATAATACAGGATGGAACTCAGGATCAGTAATATAATGTATGTACACAGTGACTGCACCAGCAGAATAGTGAGTGCAGCTCTGGAGTATAAAACAGGATGGAACTCAGGATCAGTAATGTAATGTATGTACAGTGACTGCACCAGCAGAATAGTGAGTGCAGCTCTGGGGTATAATACAGGATGTAACTCAGGATCAGTAATGTAATGTATGTACACAGTGACTGCACCAGCAGAATAGTGAGTGCAGCTCTGGAGTATAAAACAGGATGGAACTCAGGATCAGTAATGTAATGTATGTACACAGTGACTGCACCAGCAGAATAGTGAGTGCAGCTCTGGAGTATAATACAGGATGGAACTCAGGATCAGTAATGTAATGTATGTACAGTGACTGCACCAGCAGAATAGTGAGTGCAGCTCTGGGGTATAATACAGGATGGAACTCAGGATCAGTAATGTAATGTATGGACACAGTGACTGCACCAGCAGAATAGTGAGTGCAGCTCTGGGGTATAATACAGGATGGAACTCAGGATCAGTAATGTAATGTAATGTAACAACTCTCTGAATCTGTTGGCCCTCACTGAAACCTGGATCCAGGACTCTGACACTGTCTCCCCTGCTGCCATTTCCCATGGTGGCTTACAATTCTCCCATTCCCCAAGACCCACTAACAGACCTGGTGGTGGAGTCGGCATACTCTTGTCCCCCCAATGCACGTTCCAGGTTATACCCCCAGTTCCTTCACTTTCATTCCCTTCTTTTGAGGTCCACACCATCAGGCTCTTCCGTCCCCTCTCCCTCAGAGTAGCGGTCATATACCGGCCCCCAGGCTCACCCACCCACTTCCTGGACCACTTCTCAGCCTGGCTGCCGCACTTCATGTCCTCAGAACTACCAACCCTTATACTGGGAGACTTCAACATTCCCATCAACAGCCCCACTTCCACATCTGCATCCCAGCTTCTATCACTAACCACTTCCCTAGGCCTCTCGCAGCTCTCAACCTCTGAAACACACAAAGACGGTAACACCCTGGACCTGGTCTTTGTCCTGCTCTGTTCAATCTCCCACCTAGATAACTCACCACTTCCCCTCTCTGACCACAACATTCTCTCCTCCACACTCACAATTCCTCGCCCACCCCAGCACTCTCCTACCTACCTCACATTCAGAAATCTACAAGCCATTAACCCTCATACACTTTCAGATTCCTTACATTCATCACTGTCCCCAATCTCCTCTTTTTCCTGTCCTGATCTGGCTGTACATCACTACAATGACGCTCTTAGAAGCACCCTAGACCAAGTAGCTCCCCTCACCATCAGAACCTCCAAACACAGAGTGAAACAGCCCTGGCTCACATCGCAAACCCGATTTCTCCAGCGATGCTCTAGGTGTGCTGAACGCTTATGGAGGAAAACTCACACACCAGAAGACTTCATACACTTCAAATTTATGTTAAAGGGAACCTGTCACCACGTTTTTGGAAGATGGGATAAAAATAGCGTTAAATAGGGGCAGAGGTGGGCGTTACATTAGTGTGTGTGTTATGCGTTTATTACCCACCTAAGTTGCCGAAATAACTTTGCAAAGTCTCCGTTTTCGCCTGTCAATCAGGCTGGTCAGGTCGCATGGGCGTTGTCTTCCCCCAGATTTGGCGTAGTTTTCCGTTGGTGGCGTAGTGGTGTGCGCATGCCCAAAGTCCGGAATCCTCTTCCAGGGGATTTAAAATAGCGCGGTGTTCGTTATTGCATTGGTGATCGGTGGGCGCGGCCATCTTCCTTTGGCCGCGCGTGCGCAGAAGCGGCGCTCTGCTGGCCGCGGCTTCAGGAAAATGGCCGCCGCGATATCCATCTGCGCACGCGCGGCATCCCGCGGCCATTTTCCTGAAGCCGCGGCCAGCAGAGCGCCGCTTCTGCGCACGCGCGGCCAAAGGAAGATGGCCGCGCCCACCGATCACCAATGCAATAACGAACACCGCGCTATTTTAAATCCCCTGGAAGAGGATTCCGGACTTTGGGCATGCGCACACCACTACGCCACCAACGGAAAACTACGCCAAATCTGGGTGAAGACACCACGCCCATGTGACCTGACCAGCCTGATTGACAGGCGAAAACGGAGACTTTGCAAAGTTATTTCGGCAACTTAGGTGGGTAATAAACGCATAACACACACACTAATGTAATGCCCACCTCTGCCCCTATTTAACGCTATTTTTATCCCATCTTCCAAAAACGTGGTGACAGGTTCCCTTTAAGGACCTATAACTCTGCCCTTCACCTTGCCAAACAGTCCTACTACACCACCCTCATCTCCTCACTATCCAACAACCCCAAGAAACTTTTTAACACCTTTCACTCCCTCCTCAGGCCAAAAGCACAAGCCCCTATCACAGACATTTGTGCTGATGACCTGGCCTCCCACTTTATAGAGAAAATAGACAATATCCGTCAGGAAATCCGCTCCCAGACACCAAGTGCAATGACTCCCATCCCTCCCTGCATCTCCCCTGGCTCACTCTCCACATTCGATCCCATCACAGAAGAAGAAGTCTCCAAGCTCCTCTCCTCTTCTCGTCTGACTACATGCACCACCGACCCCATTCCCTCACACCTCCTCCAGTCTCTCTCTCCAGTCGTCACAACTCAACTAACTACAATTTTTAATCTCTCCCTTACCTCTGGCATTTTTCCCTCCTCCTTCAAACACTCTATCATTACTCCATTACTAAAAAAACCCACCCTTGACCCATCATGCACAAATAACTACAGACCAGTCTCCAATCTCCCCTTCATCTCAAAACTCCTGGAGCGCCTAGTCTACTCCCGCCTTACCCGTTACCTCTCCACCCATTCCCTTCTAGACCCTTCAGTCTGGTTTCCGCGCCCTACATTCGACAGAAACTGCACTCATCAAGGTGACCAATGACCTTCTGACAGCAAAATGTAACGGTGACCACTCTCTGCTCATTCTTCTCGACCTTTCTGCAGCTTTCGACACTGTTGACCACCCTCTCCTACTCTCCAGGCTCCAGTCACTAGGCATTAAGGACACTGCTCTCTCCTGGTTCTCCTCCTATCTTTCTGCACGCTCCTTCAGTGTTCTGTTCTCTGGCTCCACTTCATCTCCTCTTCCTCTCACTGTCGGGGTACCCCAGGGCTCAGTCCTTGGCCCCCTTCTCTTCTCCCTCTACACGGCCCCAATTGGACAGACCATCAGCAGATTTGGTTTTCAGTACCATCTTTATGCTGATGACACACAACTATACACGTCATCCCCTGACCTTACCCCCGCTGTACTACAGAACACCACTGACTGTCTGTCTGCAGTCTCCAACATCATGTCCGCTCTCTATCTGAAACTCAACCTCTCCAAAACTGAACTTCTTCTGCTCCCGCCTTCTACTAACCTCCCTAAATCTGACATTTCCCTCTCTGTGGGTGGCACCATCATAACACCCCGGCAGCAGGCACGCTGTCTGGGTGTTATGTTTGACTCCGATCTCTCCTTCACCTCCCACATACAATGTCTTGCCCGCTCGTGCCGCTTACACCTAAAGAACATCTCTAGAATCCGCCCTTTTCTCACCATGGAGACAACAAAAACTCTCACTGTCGCCCTAATCCACTCCCGTCTGGACTACTGTAATGCTCTATTAATTGGCCTCCCCCTCACTCGACTTTCCCCTCTCCAGTCTATCCTCAATGCAGCAGCCAGGGTCGTCCATCTGGCTAATCGTTACTCGGACGTGTCCGCTCTTCGCCAGTCGTTACACTGGCTGCCCATTCATTACAGGATACAATTCAAAGTACTTGTTCTCACCCACAAAGCTCTCAATAGTGCGGCACCCCCTTACATCTCCTCCCTCATTTCTGTCTATCGGCCTAACCGACCTCTGCGCTCTGCAAATGACTTTCGACTAACCTCTGCACTAATCCGTACCTCCCACTCCCGACTCCAAGACTTCTCCCGTGCTGCGCCAATCCTCTGGAATGCTCTACCCCAAGACATTAGGACCATCCACAACTTGCATAGTTTTAGGCGCTCGCTCAAAACACATTTGTTCAGAGCGGCCTATCACGTTCCCTAATCAAACTCATTTTATGTTTTTGTGCGTGTGTAGCCCATTCACTATCTCCATCTACCCCCACCCCCGGAAGATGGCTGGACCATCACTGTAAATAAACCATTGTAAATACACACCTGTACTTTGTATCTCCCCACCTCATTGTAGATTGTAAGCTCTCACGAGCAGGGTCGTCTTATTTTGTCTTATTTTTGCTTTATTACTGTATTGTTAACGTTGTTACCTATGACTGTTGTGTTTGAAACTGTTAAACTGTAAAGCGCTGCGGAATATGTTGGCGCTATATAAATAAAGATTATTATTATTATTATTATTATGTACACAGTGACTGCACCAGCAGAATATTGAGTGCAGCTCTGGAGTATAATACAGGATGTAACTCAGGATCAGTAATGTAATGTATGTACAGTGACTGCACCAGCAGAATAGTGAGTGCAGCTCTGGGGTATAATACAGGATGGAACTCAGGATCAGTAATGTAATGTATGTACACAGTGACTGCACCAGCAGAATAGTGAGTGCAGCTCTGGAGTATAATACAGGATGGAATTCAGGATCAGTAATGTAATGTATGTACACAGTGACTGCACCAGCAGAATAGTGAGTGCAGCTCTGGGGTATAATACAGGATGGAACTCAGGATCAGTAATGTAATGTATGTACACAGAGACTGCACCAGCAGAATAGTGAGTGCAGCTCTGGAGTATAATACAGGATGGAACTCAGGATCAGTAATGTAATGTATGTACACAGTGACTGCACCAGCAGAATAGTGAGTGCAGCTCTGGAGTATAATACAGGATGGAACTCAGGATCAGTAATGTAATGTATGTACACAGTGACTGCACCAGCAGAATAGTGAGTGCAGCTCTGGAGTATAATACAGGATGGAACTCAGGATCAGTAATGTAATGTATGTACACAGTGACTGAACCAGCAGAATTGTGAGTGCAGCTCTGTAGTATAAAATTATCAGGTCAGAGCTATAAACCATGTGAAACATGATGTCCATCAGTTTCCATACATTTCCATGTGTGACTCTGCAACCAGCTTCTGTACGGAGGGCAAGTGACAGAATGATGGTCGGATGCAGAGTTTTTACAATGCTAATCTATCAGCTGTAAAGAGAGGAATTTGGGGCTCCTCGGGCTTTGCCTTATCAGACAGTGACCAAGAGGCGTCATGGCCCCAGGTTTAGGTGTGTACACAAACCAGGTGCAGAGGATGAGGTGTGGCGCCCCCTGTGGTTATCACCACGTATCTGCACCCCTCTTCTTCATACATTTCGTGTGCTCTCATCACTCACCAGACATCTCTTCATCTGAAATGACTGCACTTTCACGGCTTGCACAGCTTCATCCAGAAGCTTTTCCTGCTCGTCCTGTGGGGACTGCTGTGTGGTCGGCTAAGTAGAAAAAAAAAAAAAGCAAAAATAATTAGGAATACCAAACTAAACAGCGCCCCAATCATCCGGCTGCAGCGCTCGGTACTGCAGCTCGACCTCACTGAAGAAACATCAACCTAGCTTTATTTCAGAGTGATTGGAGATCAGACCCCAGCAATCGAGCACGGAGGGCCAATCCTGGAGATAGGTAATCAGTCTGCAGAAATATAAAGCCCCTGTAAGAAGATCACGGGGAACAATCTCACCCAGACAAAGGGCGACATATTCCTGCAGATCTGAGCTAAAAAAGGAGCAACGACCAGCAAAATGTCCTGCACTGTGCACCATAACACGGGATATATAGTGTATAGTTCTAAGGCCGGCAGACTGACTAATAACAGCCCCCCATGATGGCCGCCCCCGCCGCATGAAGGAGACTGCAACGGCTACAAGTAGGAAAACAACCAGATATGTCTGTAATTACACACCATCATCCATTAAAGAAGTATGTGCAGCCTGTGACAGCAAAATAGTACCGGGCTCACTGTGCAGACGGAACAACGAACCGAAAAAGCAAAAAACACGCAAAACTAGCAAAATAATACAGAACAGGCCGACAACACAACACTGACAGATGGTGACATGGAAGAGGCCGGATGTACACAGTGACTGCACCAGCAGAACAGTGAGTGCAGCTCTGGAGTATAATACAGGATGGAACTCAGGATCAGTAATGTAATGTATGTACACAGTGACTGCACCAGCAGAATAGTGAGTGCAGCTCTACACTGTGTTCCAAATTATTATGCAAATAATATTTCCTCATATTTTCTCTAAATTACCTATCTGAATTGCAGTCATTGTTATTTTCCAGTCATCTACTATTCTAGTATAATTCCAATGTTTTGGAACAAACTGCCTATGAAAACAGTATCTTTTTAAAAAAAAAAAAAAAACTCAAAATGCATGTTCCAAATTATTCTGCACAGCAGAGTTTTCAACCTTTTTTTTATTTTTTTATTTTGAACAAAAAAATGGTCAATTGTGAAGTTATAAGCATTATCAGCTTATTACAAAATGAAATCAAACAGTTTTCAAGTGAAAACTTTATTCTAGGTGATGTTACATTTGCACATAGGACCCCTTGTTCGAAAGAAGCTTCTGAACTCTCTCGTCCATTGAATTTGTCAGTTTTTGGATGGTTTCTGCTTCAATTGTTTTGCATGTGGACAGAATACCCTCCCAGAGCTGTTGCTTAGATGTGAACTGCCTCCCGCCATCATAGACACTCCTTTTGATGATGCTCCAGAGGTTCTCAATGGGGTTGAGGTCAGGGGAAGATGGTGGCCACACCATAAGTTTGTCCTCTTTTATGCCCATAGCAGCCAGAGATGCAGATGTGTTATTTGCAGCATGAGACGGTGCATTATCATGCATGAAAATGATCTTGCTGCGGAAAGCACGGTTCTTCCTCTTGAACCATGGCAGGAAGTGTTGTTTTAGAAACTCCACATAGATTATGGAGTTCATCTTTACCCCTTCAGGGATTATAAAGGGGCCGACGATCTCTCTCCCCATGATTCCAGCCCAAAACATTACTCTACCTCCTCCTTGTTGGTGCCTTAGCCGTGTTTTCATGGGGTGTCCATCAGCCAGCCATCCTCCACTCCATCCATCTGGACCATCGAGCGTTGCACGGCACTCATCGGTGAACAAAACAGTTTGGAAGTCAGTCTTCATGTATCGTTTGGCCCACTGGAGCCGTTTCTGCTTGTTGCAGTGGATAGAGGTGGTCGACAGGATGGCTTACGCACAGCTGCAAACCTCTGAAGGACCCTGCATCTTGTTGTTCGGGGACGTTGGAGGCACCAGCAGCTTCAAAAACTTGTCTGCTGCTATGACAAGGCATTTTTGCAGCTGCTCTTTTAACCTTACGCAATTGCCTGTTGGAAAGAGTCCTCAATTTTTCCTTATCAGCACGCACACGTGTGTGCTGGGAATCAGCTACATACAGTACTTCTTGATTGTGCGATGATCACGATGAAGTGTCTTGGCAATGTTGATTGTAGCCATGCCTTGACCTAAATACTCCACAATTTGTTGCTTCTCAGCAGCCGACACATCCTTTTTCTTTCCCATTTTGGCCCAAAATGTAGGCTGCTTAATAATGTGGAACAGCCTTCTTAGGCTATGTGCACACGTCAGGATTTTGTCAGGATTTTGTCAGGATTTTTCCTCAGGTTTTGTAGCCAAAACCAGGAGTGGAACAATTAGAGGAAAAGTATAATAGAAACATATGCACCACTTCTGCATTTATCACCCACTCCTGGTTTTGGCTACAAAACCTGAGGAAAAAGCCTGACAAAATCCTGACGTGTGCACATACCCTCAAGTAGTCTTGCCTTTATGTGGACACACCTGCCAAACTAATTTGCCCAGGTATCTGCAATTGCTTTCAGTGATATAAAGAGCCCTGACACACATCACCATCAATGAGTTTAAATGACAAACAAAAAAATTCTAACCTTATCACTCCTAAACTCTTTGTGCATAATAATTTGGAACACAGTGTAAAGTATAATACAGGATGTAACTCAGGATCAGTAATGTAATGTATGTACACAGTGACTGCACCAGCAGAATAGTGAGTGCAGCTCTGGAATATAATACAGGATGGAACTCAGTAATGTAATGTATGTACATAGTGACTGCACCAGCAGAATAGTGAGTGCAGCTCTGGAGTATAATACAGGATGTAATTCAGGATCAGTAATGTAATGTATGAACACAGAGACTGCACCAGCAGAATAGTGAGTGCAGCTCTGGGGTATAATACAGGATGTAACTCAGGATCAGTAATGTATGTACACAGTGACTGCAACTGCAGAATAGTTAGTGCAGCTCTGGAGAATAAGACAGGATGTAACTCAGGATCAGTAGTGTAATGTATGTACACAGTGACTGCACCAGCAGAATAGTGAGTGCAGCTCTGGAATATAATACAGGATGGAACTCAGTAATGTAATGTATGTACACAGTGACTGCACCAGCAGAATAGTGAGTGCAGCTCTGGAGTATAATACAGGATTTAATTCAGGATCAGTAATGTAATGTATGAACACAGAGACTGCACCAGCAGAATAGTGAGTGCAGCTCTGGGGTATAATACAGGATGTAACTCAGGATCAGTAATGTATGTACACAGTGACTGCAACTGCAGAATAGTTAGTGCAGCTCTGGAGAATAAGACAGGATGTAACTCAGGATCAGTAGTGTAATGTATGTACACAGTGACTGCACCAGCAGAATAGTGAGTGCAGCTCTGGAGTATAATACAGGATGTAACTCAGGATCAGTAATGTAACGTATGTACACAGTGACTGCACCAGCAGGATAGTGGGTGCAGCTCTGCTCAGCTGCTGCTCATTGTACTAATTGTGGGTGCGGTGGCTGCTGATCCTGCTGTGTGCTCCTGAGCTCCTGGGAACCACCACCTCTCCACCCGGGGACCTGCTCTCTCTCTTACCCAGGGAGGGAGTGGCTTTCCTGGGATGAATGAGGGAGCCAAGTCCCAGGCTTCTGCTTCCCGGACCAGGCTGGCAGGGGGCAGAAGGAACCAGCAACCAGCATGCACATCAGAGGATTCGGGGGTGAGACGCTCCACCAGGAGTCGCAGCAATGTGGCTCCTACTCCCCCCAGGTCTGCAGAGACCCGGAGAAGCCTGCTAGTGTGCAAGATGGCGGTCTTTCTGGAGGAAAGCTGAGTGCTCACGGAGGTGAGGCCGACCTCACTGAGGAGGGTTGGGACCCCGGGAGTCTGTGTCCACCTATGCCTCCTGGGTCATGAGCCACCTCCGTGAGGGTGAAGAGGCGAGTAAGACACTGAGGAGGCTCCGGGAAGAGTTGCGCTGCACAAGCAACAAAGCTGCAGGTTCCTCCAAACCGAGGAAGAATCAGCTTCAGGCGGAGGTAAGGAGACTGAAAGTTGACATCAATGAGCTTGAAGTCAGAAAAGCTTTCATCAGAGAAAAAAGTGGACCGTTTAAGGAAAAGCTTATTAATGAAGATCGATTCAGAGAAATGGCTGTTAACAGAGAGCCAAGGCAGATGGGGCTGCAGCCTGAGAGCCAGGTGGATGATGATGATGATGATGAGGAGGAGGATGATGACCAGCAGAAAGCCCCACCTGGCAGCCTGCTTTGTCACTCACAGGCCACGTGCAGCAAGGTCCCTGCTGGACAGGCGACAATGACATCTCGTCGCAGTTCTGCTGGCTCTGGGGAGGACAGTGACATCGGCCAAGGAGGGGCGCTAATGGCAGAGATCAAGCTCCTGGAGTCCCCAGTGTGCCAACTTCCATCTTGGTGATGATTTACCAGAGGAGGCACCTGGGGGCCAGAAGAAAAAGGCAAAGAAAACCACCAAGCCAAAGCTGCAGGAAGCGGTAAGCTATGTATATGCCCCCCTCCCTGTACCCCCTGAGTCGGCTGCAGGGTCAGCTCGCTGTATAAGCCCCGTTGCCCAGCCCAGCCCGGGTTCTGCTGTGGATCCGGTGCAAAGGCACGGGGAGATTACAAAGCACGGTAGTGAGGCGCAGAGCTCCGTCTCCGCTTGTAGTAGCGGGGACGTAGCAGCAGGTGCATCAGCCGAGAGGCTGGACAGTGAGGGCGACCCGGCGGCGGGCAAAAGGTCAGGCCACGATACTGTGGTGCGCTCCTCAGTGGGAGGGGGGAGCGGCCCGGTGTCAGGGGCAGCTCCGGTAGCCTCGGTGCCCGAATGCTGTTGCCGCTGATCACTTAGTTGAGAAGCGGCGGCAGTGTGAGGGGGTTGCTGGGGCTGGGAGTTCCGGTCCTCCCATCAAAGTCCTGTTCTGTGTTGGTGCCGCTGGTCAACAAGATGCTGATATAAAGGATCAGCAGCGCCCCACAGCAGCGAAAGATCAGCGGCACCTGGTATCAACAGTAAAGCAGCGGAAAATATCAACTGATGATGCGGAGGGCACACGTAAGACCAGGGGTGAGGTCGCCTCCAGATCTGTGAGGGAGACTCAGCCCTTTGTGCCTGATGATGCGGAGGTCAAAATGTCACCCCCTGTTACTGGTCCAACAGGAGTGAATGTGGTGGTGGGTATGGATGAGGAAAACTCTTTGTCTAGTGGTGTGGTTGCTGGTTTGGTAGAGGGTGAGGGGGTTATGGAGGTGGGTAATGGTGATGCTGTTGGTGTGGATGTGGTCACTGGTCCGGTTGCTCCCCCGGTGGTGGCAGCACCTGTCAGGAGTTTTGCCGCTGTCACATCCGGGGGAAATAGGGCATCCTCCTTGTCTCCGGGCTCTGGGGACGGCATGTTGAAATGGCGTCTCCTGGAGGCTCTAAAGAGGGGGGAGAAATCACTAATGGCAGAGGGTCGAGAGGTTGATCTATCCTTCTGGATAGAGAGGCATGGCCTCGGGGCCTTCCGAGAGCAAAGAGGGGGGGATACAGTGTGGTCCCTCCCAATAGCTGGGCCGGGTAGTGTGCATAGGAATGTGGTCCGTCTTCAGTGGAGGGGCAGTGATGCATGTCCTCCAAGGTCTAAAGTTGTGGAGCTCCTGCTGAGGATGGGCTTCAAGGCAATTGACATCTATGCCTTGATACATGCCTATTCCACACCTGAGTTTGATGTCAGCTTTGTTCGGCCGGAGGGGCTTGAGCTCTTCTGGTCGAACTATGAGTTGCCAAAAAATGAGCCCGGCTGGCGAGACGTTGCCGTTCAGGTGGTGTCTCGCCAAAACCAAGTCAAGAAAGTGACCGTGATGACTTGTAACGAGTCGCTTTCTCGTTATGACATCATGACGTGGCTTGGCCGGTATGGAGAGGTGGTAGAAATGCCAAAAAAAAAAAACGTGACGAGTTTGGTATCTGGTCAGGGGCCTGGACGTTTATGGTAAAACTTAAGCGTTCAGGTGGTACGGTTGCCCACATACCATCATCTGCCTTCCTGGGTAGGGATCGTATCCTGGTCTTCTACCAGGGGCAACCGAAGCTCTGTCACAGGTGCGGGATATCGGCCATCTTGCTGCATCTTGTGTGGAGATTAGGTGCCACCTGTGTGGTGAGTTTGGTCACCCATTCAGCCACTGTCCTCGCTCCTTCGCTAATGCGGTCGTGACCCCGGTGGGAGAAAGCCGTGAGGCTGATTCAGCTGGGGAAAAGACTACCAGGGGTGAGGGAGCTGAGGGGCCAAGGAAGAAAAGCAATAAAAAGACGCCTGCCCAGCTAAGGCGTCTAGACAAGCGCAGAGAGGTTAGGGAGCTGGGCGAGCCTCAGGCAACTGGGGTGGCCCCCGTCCTGGATGCCAGTCTTGCTGCTGAGGCCCTGAGGGATGATGAGTTGGATGAGGAGGTCAGGAGGATCCACAGGGAGGAAAGTGCCACTGCCTCAGAGTCCTCCAATTATGAAAGTATGGATGAGGATAATAGGCAATGGCTAGAGGAGAAGCGTAAGCTCGGCACCAAAAAGAAGAGAAAGAAGGGAGATAAAACATCTTCTCCCGCTCTGACCAAGGTACCTAAGGAAGGAAAAACCGACTCCCCTCTGGTTGGTCTTTCTAACCGGTTCCAAGCCCTTGAAAACATCTCTTCCTCTGAGGAGGAAGCTGAGGGTGAGGTTCTGGCTTCGGCGGGGTTCACAGGGGGCGCCGAGTCTCCTTCTTCTGGGAATGTAAAGTCCTTGGAGGGAGGGACTGGCCCAGAGACCAGAGACGAGGATGATAAAAAGAAAAAATATGTAGAAATGGATACCTCCATGTCATTAAAGAGGGGGAAGGATTCTTCCTCTGAGGCAGAGGATAAGGGGAGTGGGAAGAAGAAAGCCATCTAACTCAATCACCAATGATGGCGGTACCCACTCCGTTGACGCTGGCGTCCATTAATGTAGCCAGCATAAAGTCAAATACAGCTAGATTTGCGGCCTTTGATTTTCTCAGCCGGGTTGAAGCTGACATTTTCTTTTTGCAAGAGACCAGGCTGCCCAATATGGCAGACGTGTTTAAAGCTAAGAGGGCGTGGAGACCCGGGCCCTCCTATTGGTCTCTTGCGGCCGAGCCGTATAGCGGAGTGGCGGTCCTTTTTACCGCACCGGTGGAATGCCGACGGGTTATTGAGTTAGAAATGGGGAGGAGCCTGATCTTAGATGTCTTCATGAAGGGACAAGAGTTCCGGCTCATTAACATCTATGGTCCCCAATCTAAGTGGGACCAGAAGTGTCTCTTTATGAGGATCAAGCCCTAACTTTTTACAAGTCGGCAGGTTGTCTTTGGAGGGGACTTCAATGCTGTCACGAGGCCCCGAGATAGAGGAGGTTCCAGAGACAAGCTGACTTATGATAGCGTCGCCCTTAATAGTATAGCTAGTGAGGCTCGCCTGGTGGATGTCCACATTCGGCACACCCCAGGCCACGAGGGGTTCACCTATCATAGAGGTAACTGTAGGTCCAGAATAGATAGGTTATATTTAAAGGAGGAAGCTGTCTCTTCAGCAGTGTCTGTTGTTGAGGTGGAGTTCTCAGACCACTGTTTAATTTTGTTTTCTCTGAATGTTACAGAGACCCTCCGGTTGGGAAGAGGCTTTTGGAGGCTCAATTCGTCTCTCTTGGAAGAAGCGGAGATAAGACAGTCCTTTGACGATTTTCTTCAGAGCCAGGTACCCTTACTGGATCTTTGTAGTAGTAAGTCAGAGTGGTGGGAGGTGTTCAAGGAAAGGGTGGCGAGATTCTTCCGCCAGCTCTCAAGCCTCAGGAGTCTGAGCAGGTACCGCCTGTATCAGGGTCTGAGGAGGAAACTCGAGCATCTTGTCTCAACTGGAGGTAGCCGCGAGGAGATCTCCAGAGTGAAATCTTTGCTTATGAGGTGTCAGTACAATAGACATGCATCTTTGGTTTTTGAGAGGGATTACGGGAAGTAAAGTGGTTACAGGACTGGTCGACACTACGGGGTCCCTGAGGCGATCCAGATCAGGGATCCTGGAGGTGGTCAGATCCTTCTACTCGCACCTCTTGGGGAAGAGGGATCTTGATTGGGATGAGATGTCGGCTTTCCTAGCTGAAGCCGTCCCCGAACCAGGGGTAGACCCCTCTCTTGACGTTTTGACAGAAACGATGAGGGAACAGGAAGTTCAGTTGGCGATTGAAAGGCTTGCCCCCAAAAAAAAATCGCCTGGTCCAGATGGCTTAACATCTGAATTCTATAAGACCTTTAAGGACGTTTTGGTTCCCCTCTTGACTGAGGTATTCAATTAGTGTCTCTCCTCGGGCACTCTGCCGAAGTCAATGAGGAGGTCTGCTCTGATCATCTTGTCAAAGGGTAAGGACCCATCTTGCATTGAGAATTGGCGTCCCATAGCGCTTCTCAATGCAGACAGGAAGGTTCTGGCAAATGTGCTGTTTAATCGGCTGGTGAAATTTGCACTCCGACTCCTTTCGGATGCCCAGCATTGCTCTGTTCCAGGCCGCAGCACATTTAGTTCTGTGCTCTGTGTCCGAGAGGCAGTGGAGCAGGGTAGGGCTGGTCACTGAAAGGGGTACATGCTGTCACTGGACCAGGCAAAAGCGTTTGATCGGGTTAATCACGAGTACCTCTGGTCCGTCCTTCTGAGATATGGCCTGCCGGGGGGGGGGGGGGGGGGTTTGTTGATTGGCTTAAGACATTGTACAGTGGGGCAGAGAGTTTCCCGCTTGTGAATGGTTGGATTGGCAGCTCTTTTGAAGTTGGGTCCGGTGTTCGCCAGTGTTGTCCCTTGAGCCCGCTGCTGTATGTGTTTGCGATTGACCCTCTTCTTAGGAGGGTGGAGCGTGGACCGTTGGCCGGGATAGACCAGGCAGCACCGGAAGCGACTCTGAGGGTGGAGGCATATGCCGATGATGTCACTGTGTTTGTTTCCTCTCACAAGGAGGCAGGGTGGCTGATGTCAGAGGTAGATCGCTACTCGGAGGCATCCAGGTCCAAGATCAACTGGGCTAAGTGTGAGAGTCTCTGGCTGGGAGGAGGAGATCCTGGTTTTGATCTCCCGGACACCCTTCCAGGACCCAAAGTCTCTGTAAAAGTCCTTGGCATCGAATTTGGCCAGGGGGATTACCCCAAACAAAATTGGGACAGCAGGTTAGAGATCGCCACTCAGAAGGTGAACCAATGGAAGGGTTGGTCTTTGACCCTAAGGGAAAGGGTAAACCTGAGCAAAACTTACCTGCTCCCTTTACTGATTTAGGCTACGTTCACATTTGCATTGTTGGGCGCAGCGTCGTCGACGCATACCGACGCATGCGTCATGCACCCCTATCTTTAACATGGGGGGCACATGGACATGCGCCGGTATGCATTGTACTGCGTTTTACGACACACAAGACAGGGCGCAGGGGACGCTACTTGTAGCATTTTCCCTGCGCTGAAAGTCCCGATCTGTAGGATCTTATGACAACGCATGCGTCGCAAAACGCTGCGTTGTGTACATGCGTTGCTAGTTGCGTCGCATCGCCGACACTGCGCCCAACAACGCAAATGTGAACGTAGCCTTATCTGGGCAGTGTGTGCATCTTGCCGGAATCTCTCTGGACTCAGGTCTACAGTTTGTTCTTCCAACTGTTATGGGGGAATAGACTGAACCTGGTCAAGAGGGAGGTTACTTACCGTACGAGGAGACTAGGAGGGTTGGGTATGGTCAACCCTGTGGTATTCCTTGTGGATACCTTCATTAAGATCAATATTGCAAACCTCTGGAAAGAGAGGGCTCCTCCATGGGTATTCTCCTGTAGGGGATGGTTTCAGCCTTTCTTCCCGGAATGGGAGACAGGAGGGCAAGTGAAGGATCTTCGCACACCGCATGGACATCTTCTGGCTTACGCTACCTTGGTTCTGAAGGTAATTCGTCGGTGAGGTCTGGGAATGTGGGAGATCAGGACTCTGCCAAGGAAACTCCTTGACAATAGGGTTCTGTTGACCCATTTTCAGAGGCCTCTGGTGCTTAGGGACTGCCCAAGTCGGGATCTTGGGGTGGGTTTGCATCTTTTGAATTCTATCAGGATCCCCTTGAAGTTTTGGGACTTGGCTTGGCGCTGCTTCCATGGGAAACTGTGTGTGAGGGACAATCTGAAATGTAGGAGCTCTGAGGACAGGAATTGTCCTCTGGAGCATTGTGGTACCTTGCTGAAAAGCATGGACCATTTCCTGCTTCATTGTCTCTTCAACACAGAGGTGTACAACAGGGTGGGTGCCTTCATTGGCTGGTCTCGGCTAGCCGGTCTCTCCTATGTGGAATGGGCCTATGGAGCATTCGGAGACCTTGGTGGTCGGGACCGCTGCACCTTATTTCTAGTTAGCGCAGTGGTTAGGTATCACACGTGGAACGCACGGTGCTTAGTATCGACGCAACGAAAAATCCTCCCAGTGGATGATGTGTTTAGGACCATACTCGGTGACCTGGTGAAGGTGCGCTCTCTGGAGTATGGGAGACTGGGCGCACGGAGAGCCGCGCTCCTCTGGAGGGGCTTTTCTTTTAGTGTGCCCTAGTCTGGTCATCTCCTCTCCTGGTGGTGGGCTGCTGCTGACACTGTAGATTTTTGTTTTGTTTGATCATTATACAATGATGTAGGGCTGCAGGCGCCGAACTTGGGCTTCGTGATTTGTAATTATTGTGGTGTGTGCTGCTGTATATATTGTATATGGGGATATAGATTTGGGTGTAGGTGTTAGGTTGGGTGGTGGGAAAAGGGGGGAGGTGGGATTATCTTGTGGGTCTATGGGACACTGGGTTGTTTGGGGGAAAACTGGCACTGCCTGATCTGGCCTATGGACGTTGGACATGGACTGAGACATGAGACGCAGGACCAGCTCTCAGGTCAGTGAGGGGGGTTGGGAACGGTGTGCTTGAGTTTGGGGTGGTGGTTAGCTTAGTATTGTATATATTTGTTTAATTTGTGGTTATTTTATTTAAAATATGAAAAAAAAAAAAAAAAAAGTTCATGTATATAGTTTTTGTTTGCCATTGTTTATTTTATTTGTTATTATTATTTTGTTTGGTGACCGGACCAGAAGGTCAAAGTAGTTGTTATTCTGTATATACTGTATAATATGTGTGAGAGGAGAGGATGAGCGGCTGGACCAGTGTTCAGTATACTGATTATTTTCTGGCTAATATTTTTGTTATGTTTTCTGCTACTATTATTGTTATGTTTTTCATTTTTATAATAAAAGATCTACAGGATGCAACTCAGGATCAGTAATGTAATGTATGTACACAGAGACTGCACCAGCAGAATAGTGAGTGCAGCTCTGGAGTATAATACAGGATGTAACTCAGGATAAGTACGGTTCAGTACTCTGTATATATCCAGCTGATGTCTGAGCTGAAAACAAATATTAATCATCTATTCTAAAGCTAGGTAGTTAATATCAAAAATAAATAAATATATATACACCTGACCGTGTATATAGGTTTGCGCTGGAAAAACAACCAAATAGCTCTTCCACAGACTTGGGGAAACCAATAGGTAAAGTTACAAAGGCACATAAACCTATGTGGTTCACATATAGGACAAAAATCGAACACAATAATGTAAAAACAACGGTAGAAGAAATGAGTAGCAGGCTCACCCGCCGTATAGAAGTAGCAATGGACTCCTGGTGTTACTGTCATGCGGTGGGAAATGTCCGTCCGAGGAAATCTTCCGTTAAGGTTAGTCCAGTAATGGTTTAAAGTTGGTGGCTGCCCCGGCCGGTAGCAGCCACTGTTCACCGCAAGCTCGTATAAGCGGGGTCCTAGTTGTGCTGACGCCGCATGTGATCAGAGCGGATCCCTGAAGAAGGAGACAGACGTCTCTGAAACGCGTAGGATAGAGGTCCTTACCGCACTCCGTACACAGCACTGGGCTCTAACGGCGGTCACGTGAGCGATACGTCACACAGGTCCTGTAGCTCAGCCGTACGCACCGCTCTGATCACATGCGGCGTTGGCACAACTAGGACCCCGCTTATACGAGCTTGCGGTGAACAGTGGCTGCTACCGGCCGGGGCAGCCACCAACTTTAAACCATTACTGGACTAACCTTAACGGAAGATTTCCTCGGACGGACATTTCCCACCGCATGACAGTAACACCAGGAGTCCATTGCTACTTCTATACGGCGGGTGAGCCTGCTACTCATTTCTTCTACCGTTGTTTTTACAATATTGTGTTCGATTTTTGTCCTATATGTGAACCACATAGGTTTATGTGCCTTTGTAACGTTACCTATTGGTTTCCCCAAGTCTGTGGAAGAGCTATTTGGTTGTTTTTCCAGTGCGAACCTATATACACGGTCAGGTGTATATATATTTATTTATTTTATTATAGTTTATCGCACAATTTCATTTTGTGGGGAATTGTTGGCTTCGCTGCAGGACAACTCTAACTGTGATACTTGGCGCCACTCTCTATTACTAGTTAATATCAAAAGCCTGGAAAACCCCTTTAAGGCTAGGTACACATGTGGCATTATAGCTGCTTTTTTTCTGCAGGAAAATGTGCTCTCTTGGTAGAAAAGCAGCATCAATAATGCAGGTTTTGGTGCATTTTTTGTGCTGCGCTTCTGTCATGCCACGTTTATCTCTTGTGCATGCTGACAAAGTTTAGTGCAAAAAAAAATCTGATTCTACGACATACGGTTTGGGAGGAAAACACAGAAAAACCTGATACCTGTGGGTTTTTTTTAGCCTCCATTACTTTCAATGGGTGAAAAACGCTGAAAGAAGTGACATTCTCCATTAGTAATAAGGTCCTATAGGTGAGAATGAGTGACTGTAGGCGGATGGCGGACCTGACGCGCGGATGGCGGCTCTAAGAGCAGATTTCATCAGTACAAGCCAGCACCAGGGGGTAATCAGGGACCGGGGCCCACACTACAGACCCCGTCTGCCACCAACGGGACATTGATAGCAGTCCTCACACGTGAGCAGACTATCTGTGACGCTTTTTGATGAACATGTGACTAATGAGGCAAGTGATCGGCTGCAGCGGTTCTATGAACAACATACGCCGCATCATACTTGCAAGATCTGAGCTAAAGCAACAGGGGAACCACTGGATGAGTTTTGTGGGGTTTATTTATTTATTTATTTATTTTTTTTGGGGGGGGGCGGTTGGATCTTTTTGCAGGAGAGCACCGCTCCACCACCTTCTTAGTTCTCACTTGCCAGGGGATAACGGTGCACTCCTGATGATTGACATTTCGGAGTAGCAGCGTTGTGGTGTTCCTGGGCTGTACTGTGCATCCGCAGCAGCAGCGCCGACATCGCAGGAAATACACAGATGCGGAAAAATAATAAAAAAAAAAAAAAGAGAACAGATTGTTTTTATTTGCAATGAGACGTTCGTGGACAACCCATTTAAGAGAAAAAATATCCAGACCAGTCAATCCTATGTCATCAAAATTGTGCAATATTAAAAAAAAAAAAAAAAATCAGTAAGTCTTTGTAAAATGACGACTCCCAGCGTGCCCCGTTTGTTAACAGATGCTGAGAGTTGTAGTTTTGCAGCAGCAGTGGGTCGCCTTATAAACAAGTCAACCCCTGAAATGTGGGCCTTTGGTATGTTCCATTTCTACAGTGCATAGAGATAAAACAGGGCAGCGACACTTCCATTCACTTCAGGGGGGAGGAATAAATTGAGCAATTTTAATTACTGTAAATCATTAATAACTTGTACGTAGATGCCCTGACACATGTATATGGAATAACTGCAGCCATAAAGTCCTGCAGCCTGCATGCATTATACTATATACTGCTATGTGCATGGTATATAGGGGTTTATAGATACAAAACTCCTCCATAAACCATATACCTGCTGCTGTATGTCCGGGTTATAGCCAGACTTCGCATATTGCACCCACCCGGATACAACTAACAGTTATGGCCCCCTAAAACCAGATTACAGGCCCAGCACCGCCCAGCAGCCTTGCTCCTAGGTCAGTCCTGTATATACCGTCCTTACAGACCGTAGCACAGCGCCCTGCAGCCGCCATACTGGCCCCACAGCCCGTACACAGGCCACATCGGGGGTTGGAGACCCCAAAACTCACCATAGCGTCTCCTCTCCGCTTCTCCCTCCTGTCATGTGACCTGCAGACCCGAGCTCCGCCCTTCTCTAAGAAACCGCGTTCGTCATTGGTCAACTCCCGCAGACGACTGTGCTGTAAGTTGATTGGTGGAGGCATAGAAGAGAGACGGCGAGTGTAACCAATCAGAACGCTTCAGCTCTGTCCGGCGCGTCAGACTGGTACCGTCCCTGTCAGGTGTATGCTCGTGGTGTCCTGTGTGCACTAGTGATGGGCATCCGGCTCTTTTTGGTGAACCGGCTCTTTTTTTAAATAAAACTAGATTTTACACTGTCATCGTTCCCAGTCTTTGCCTGTAAAGTGACAGCCTCATGATACACCTGTGTAAGTATCTAGTGAAGCAGTAAAGACTGTTTTTTAGCGTTGCTGTTTCTGCAGATTGTTGGCTCTTGTGAACAGAGCCCGCGCTACTTGGTTGTAGTCCTAAGGCCGGGTTCACACTGCGTTAGCAGCAGCCCGCTCAGCACATATGCTAACTGGCTGCTGTTAACGCAAGTGCCGACGTTACATCGCGCTAGCAGTGACGGACCCGGAAACGCTGCAGCCCGCGGCTCCGGGTCCGTCACTCAATGATGGCATATCCCTAGCGCTCGCCCACTGTGGGTGTGCGCTACTGATGCGTCCGACAATGGAGTCAATGGTGGCCGTAACGGACTGGGTTACACCGCGTTTATGCCGCTGTGTAACGTAGTCCGTCTAACAGACGCCACTAACGCAATGTGAACCCAGCCTAACCTGTATTACTTTGTAATATGTGCCGTTTTTTGTACACGTCCTTTCTGAATTAGTAAGTGCTGTGCTATATGTTGGTGCTGTGTAAGATTGTAATTCATACAAATAAAGGCATGTTGCAAGCACTGTGCTAAGGCTGCTTTCACACTAGCATCGGTACGGGGCCGTCGCTATGCATCGGCCCGATGTACCGACGCACGTTGTGAAAGAAATGAACAACGGGGGCAGCGGATGCAGTTTTTCAACGCATCCGCTGCCCCATTGTAAGGTCCGGGGAGGAGGGGGCGCGGTCGAAAATGGCGGATGCGACGCACAAAAAAAGTTACATGGAACTTTTTTTGTGCCAACGGTCCACCAAAACACAACGCATCCGTCGCACGATGGATGCGACGTGTGGCCTTACATCGCAATGCGTCGCTAATGAAAGTCTATGGAGAAAAAAAGCATCATGCAGATAATTCTGCAGGATGCGTTTTTTCTCCAAAACAATGCATTGCAACATACACCAAACAACGCTAGTGTGAAAGTAGCCTTACACGCACACTGTATACACACACTGTACACACACTACACACACATACACTGTATACATACACAATGTATACACTGTACACACACACACTGTGCAAAGCATACGGAATAGTAAACTCAGTTTATTTCAACACAACGTGGAACAGAAATGTATAAAAGCTACTATACCATGGTATCAACTTCTCCTGCTGGTGGTGCACAGCACTACAAATCCCAGCAAGTCAAACAGAATATGGCACTGCAACCCAAGTTACATACCAACTTTATTAACAGTTAAGTTACAGTAAATATGATTGAGGTAGTATTACAGATAGAACAAGTTTAAAGAGATTGTCCATGACTAACATTGATGGCCTGGCCTTAGGGTACCGTTACACTAAACGATTTACCAACGATCACGACCAGCGATACGACCTGGCCGTGATCGTTGGTAAGTCGTTGTGTGGTCGCTGGGGAGCTGTCACACAGACAGCTCTCCAGCGACCAACGATGCCGAAGTCCCCGGGTAACCAGGGTAAACATCGGGTTACTAAGCGCAGGGCCGCGCTTAGTAACCCGATGTTTACCCTGGTTACCATCGTAAATGTAAAAAAAAAACAAACACTACATACTCACCTTCTGATATCTGTCACGTCCCCCGCCGGCGGCTTCCCGCACTGACTGTGTCAGTGCCGGCCGTAAAGCACAGCACAGCGGTGACGTCACCGCTGTGCTCTGCTTTTACTTTACGGCCGGCGCTCACAGTCAGTGCGGGAAGCAGACGCCGGGGGACGTGACAGATATCAGAAGGTGAGTATGTAGTGTTTTTTTTTTTTTTTTACATTTACAATGGTAACCAGGGTAAACATCGGGTTACTAAGCGCGGCCCTGCGCTTAGTAACCCGATGTTTACCCTGGTTACAAGCGAACACATTGCTGGATCGGTGTCACACACGCCGATCCAGCGATGACAGCGGGAGATCCAGCGACGAAAGAAAGTTTCATACGATCTGCTACGACGTACGATTCTCAGCAGGGTCCCTGATCGCTGCTGCGTGTCAGACACAGCGATATCGTATGGATATCGCTGGAACGTCACGGATCGCGCCGTCGTAGCGATCAAAGTGCCACTGTGAGACGGTACCCTTACTGTAGGTGATCAATGTGGCGAGACGCTGCAGAGAAGCGAGTGCAGCCCCAGCCTCCTGTGATGCCACGTGTGAGACCACCTCAAATGAAACCGTGCACTCTGAACTACGCAAAACAAATCCCCCAAACTATACGGTGGAATTGCTTCCCCACCTTCATTTTACCTCACTGTGAACTTTTTTTTCCTGGTTTTTCAGGACATTATATGGTAAAATGGGCTCATTCAGAACTAAAACTTGTCCTGCAAAAAAAGAAACACAAAACCCCAAGCCCTTACAAAGGCTCCTGAAAGGTGTGGCAGAAAAAGAACAATAGCTGCAACATGAAGGGGTTAATCACCATGATTTGCAGATATTTTGGGTGCATTAAAAAGGTTGCAAAAGTGTAAAGACAAGAAGAGCTGCAGAGTGTCAGATAATTGGAGATGGCACAGAACTGCAGCCGTTATTAGAGGGAGCTGATACTAACAGCATGGCCACCTCTCCAGCACAAGCCTGGCCTGATGGGAGGCTACAGGCTGCACAGCTGCGGTACTTGTGTGAGGTGAATGCCCGGGTGCTGAGGGGAACAATACAGCGACACTTCAACCGCTCCCGGCTGTGCCTTCCTGGGGACTGATTTTGTGATCACATCACTGGACTCACATGCATTTCTTTACACTCCACAGACTCACATCTCCCTCTCTCCTGTCTGCTCCTCCCACATGAGTCACAGTCACACTCACTGAGCTCGCTGAATCTGATAGGCTGCAGGCGCCAGACAAGGAAGGAAAAAAAAAAAAAAAAAAAAAAGATTCGGTTCACTCACGCTGCAGAGCCGGCTCCCATCGTTCACAGCAGGGAGCCGGCTCTTTGTGTCGGCTCGTTCACGAACGACACATCACTAGTGTGCACAGAGCGCGGTATACTACTGACTACACTACCTCTTAAATACACTAATAACGCTACTAATACGCAGCTAAGAATAAAAAATAACCACTATGAACATTGACGCCTAAAGGTCTGAGGGCCTCCGTGGTATACTGCACCTATCCCAAGAGCTGCAAACAAAATTAAAGGGGTACTTACAAGAATATCTAACCAGAACCAATGTCAGTGCATGAATATATCACCCGAACCACCGTCAGTGCATTAATATATCACCAGAACCACCGTCAGTACATGAATACATCACCAGAACCACCATCAGTACATGAATACATCACCAGAACCACCCTCAGTACATGAATACATCACCAGAACCACCGTCAGTACATTAATACATCACCAGAACCACCGTCAGTATATGAAAACAGCAGCAGAACCACCGTCAGTACATGAATACAGCAGCAGAACCACCGTCAGTACACCATCAGCTATAGCACCCCCCTACCACCACCACCACCAAATACCTCTCCTCATTCCCCACAGCTCCGGTATCTTGATATCTTCAGTGTCTTCTGACTCTCGGTGATGTCTCAGGGCAGACGGTGTGATGATGTCACTACAGCACACCTTCTACCGAGCAGTACAGAGAGTCAGAAGAGGCTTTGGAGACCAGACCAAAGTATTTGATATTTTTTTAATGTATGAAGCATGGGACCCATGATACTGTATGGAGCAATATATGGGGCCATTATACGGTATGGAGCAATATATGGGGCCATTGTACTGTATGAAACATTATATGGGGCCATTATACTGTATGGAACACTATATGGGGCCCATTATACTGTATGGAACATTTTATGGGGCCATTATACTGTATGGAGCAATATATGGGGCCATTATACGGTATGGAGCAATATATGGGGCCATTATACTGTATGAAACATTATATGGGGCCATTATACTGTATGGAGCAATATATGGGGCCCATTATACTGTATGGAGCAATATATGGAGCCATTATACTGTATGGAGCAAGGTATGGGGCCATTATACTGTATGGAGCAATATATGGGGCCCATTATACTGTATGGAGCAATGTATGGGGTCATTATACTGTATGGAGCAATATATGGGGCCATTATACTGTATGAAACATTATATGGGGCCATTATACTGTATGGAACATTATATGGGGCCATTATTCTGTATGGAGCAATATATGGGGCCATTATACTGTATGAAACATTATATGGGGCCATTATAGTGTATGGAACATTATATGGGGCCATTATAGTGTATGGAACATTATATGGGGCCATTATACTGTATGGAACAATATATTGGTTCCATTATACTGTATGAAACATTATATGGGGCCATTATACTGTATGAAACATTATATGGGTTCCATTATACTGTATGGAGCAATATATGGGGACATTATACTGTATGAAGCAATATAAGGGGCCAATTATACTGTATGTAGTAATATATGGGGCCCATTGTACTGTATGGAGCAATATATGGGGCCATTATATTGTATCAGTACATGAATGCAACCTCAGAGCCACTATCAGTACATGAATACGACACTAGAACTACCATCAGTACATGAATGTGTCACCAATTGTACTGTCAGATCAGCCCCATATATAATTGTATAGCTTGAACCTACAATTCCCAGTATGTTGTCAATAACAGTAATGAGACACTGGGAGTTATTATTACCAGTCATCATCAGACTGTGAGCCATACAGGAACCACAGTACTGTTGAGACGCAGACAGAATCACAAGTAAACATTTACATCGAGGCTCCTTATAGGTGACCTCTTCTCTAATTGGAGTCATTTCCATCATTTTTGTCCCCATGTAGTAAACACGATATGATGAGATTTCACGCCCAGACCTCGTCTCCGCAGACTTCCATCTTAGCCGTTCTTCTGCCACACGTCGTGACAGAGTGCCCCTAAAAAAAGTATCATAATGCCCTTCTCGCACTATGGCCTCAAAATGCTGCCCTCCATATTCCCATCACTCCATACCGTCCCCAACGCTCACACCACTCAATACTGTCCCCCATGCTCCCACCACTCCATGCTGAACCCCTCACTCCCACAACCCAATACTGTCCACCACACTCCAAAAAATCCATGCTGTCCACCCACCCTTCTATACTGTCCTTCCACATCCCAACCACTCCATACTGTCCGGCTACCACTCCATTCCATGCTTTCCCCAAACGTTCCCACCACTCTATAATGTCACACCACACTCCCACAACTCCATATTGTTCCTTGCATATTCCCACCACTCCACATTGTCCCCCCCCACCACTCCATACTGTCACCCCAGTCTCCCACCACTCCATTCCTTGCTGTCCTCAAACGTTTCCACCACTCTATAATGTCCCACCACACTCCGACAACTCCGTATTGTTCCTCGCATATTCCTACAACTCCACATTGTCCCCTCACACTCCCACCACTCCATACAGTCCCCCTTTCTCCCACCACTTCATGCTGTCCCCCACGGTACCATCACTATCTGCTGTCCCCAAATGCTCCCACCACTCCATACTGTCCTCCCACAACTCCATACTGTTCCTCGCATGTTCCCACAACTCCACATTGTCCCTCCACACTCCCACCACTCCATACTGTCCCCATTTCTCCCAACACTTCATGCTGTCCCCCACGGTACCATCACTACCTGCTGTCCCCAAATGCTCCCACCACTCCATACTGTCCCCCATATTCCCACTACTCCATACTGCACCCCTACACTCCCACCACGCAATACTGTCCCCCATGCTCCCACCACTCCATACTGTTCCCCAAAACTCCCACCACGCCATACTGTTCCCCAACACTCCCACCATGCCATACTGTCCCCCATGCTCCCACCACTTCATACTGTCCCCCATGCTCCCACCACTCCATACTGTCCCCCATGTTCTAACTACTCCATACTGTCCCACCAGACTCCAACCACTCGATACTGTCTGTTCATGCTCCCACCACTCTATACTGGCCTTCCACGCTCCCACAACTCCATGCTGCCCCCCCCCCAATCTATACTGTCCATCCATGCTCCCAACATTCCATACTGTCCCCCCATGCTTCCCCAACTCCACTGTGGCACTGCGTTGACAGCAGTGATGAGGCCAGTAATGTGATGAGCTCAGCTGCGTGCTCCTCTGCTCCTGTCCCACTGTTGATCCTGTCTAATAGAGGAAGATCTCCATGAGCCACAAGAAATGAGCTGCTTTTTATTCTTCTTTCCCTCTTCCAAGGGCCATAATGTTTTTGTTATTTTTCCATCCATGTAGCTCGGTGAAGTCTTGAGTTTTGCGCCAAGATGGCATTTTCAATTATCTAAATTTTGGGGGAAAATGTCAATGCTGAATGTTCGCTTATTTCTTTCCCTCATTTTGCCGGTTTCAGTAATTGTTTATTTCGAGAGATCTGAGCACCGCGTGTTTGCGTTTATGGAGACATTTGCTCACAGAAGATTGTCTAGACTGGAAACAATTGGAAGAAATCTTTAGTTTTGAGGGAAAAAATACTAGCTCAGGTTCTCATCCACTGACTGCAAAAAGAGATCTTAGAAATACCGAAGAATTAAGTCTTAAATTAAGAGATGCGGGGTCTGGTTATGGGGTGGGGGCTTTTTTGTTTGCTGTGGAATTCTGCTATTGGGAGTGTCCAAAATTTAAAGGTGATTTTTTTGGTAAGAAAAAAAAAATCTGTTTCCATGTACAATCTCTTTGTCAGCACTCACAAGAGAGCAGCGCAGCCTCCATTATAGAGCAGCTTTTTGTTTATGTGTTATATTGCAGTATCTGCACAGATCCGACTACTTCCGGGTTTCGGCACATCACGTGATCATATTTATGTACCGCGTTGCACGCCAGGCACTTCCTTTTTCGAACGCAGCCGCACAAGATTCCGTTCACCGTCCGGCTGGCCAATGAGCGCAGGCGGGCACGGCTAGCTCTGACCAATCAGCTGCTTCTGCGAGGATTTCCCGCGAAACCTTCGGTAGAAGCAGCAGCAGAAGCTGATCATGGAGGCTGAGACCCTGAAGAGGCTGGCACCGAAACTGGGGATCACCTCCGCCAGGGTGCTGGGGTACGTGTGCAGCCATGACGCCCCCATTACAGGGAGAGCATGCTGAGACTTGTAGTGCCAAGCTCATGCTTTTGCGAACTGTGATGGTGTAGTAGTGATTCTGTGTGCTGCCGTTTAAAGGGACATTACGTCTCTGTGTTATCTATCTTCAACTGAATGCAAGCTATTTGATCTTTGATAAATTTCCTGCAATGTGTCGGTCTTTAACCGTGAACCCTGCTGCCGTTTCAGGAAGGCGGAGGAGTTCCTGCGCCTGTCACAGGTGAAGTGCAGCGGCCTGTCCGCCATGACTACAGCGACCAGCAGCGCCGTCATGTGTCTCCAGATCGCAGCCGCTGCGCTGAATCATCCCATCGACAAGGTGCCGTCACTGTCTGAGATCACTAAGGGGCTGCGGTGCCGGATCTCCTGGCGCGCCCCAGGGCCGGATCTCCTGGCGATCGGCTGATTGCCATTTTCTTCTTCTTTCCTATTCAGGACTATCTGATTCGATTATCCGGGCTGAACAGGAAGGTTTACTTGTGCTGCCTGAGGTCGTTCGAGTGCCTGCTGGAGGTGGACGCACGGCTGAGCCTCAGGGACCTGGCGATCCAGCACGGCTGCCTGGAGGCTGTGAGCGTGGCATCCAAGATCCTCAGCAGGTCAGAAATTGCAGATGGACGCCCTCTCTGTGCAGCAGGATATGTGATCCCGCAGGATCAGGCTCATCCGGACGTCCGAGATCGGGACACCGTGCACGGAGCGGCTGCGGTCTCGTACAGAGTCATGTATTTCTATGAGGCTGCGGCCGGCCCGTGTGTTGTGCTCCAATCTTGGCCCGATGGCCCCGGTCGGTCCTGATTCTGCACATTTCTCACTCATCTTTCCACTCCTCGCCCTTCTCCATGCAGGTACGAGTCCGGCCTTCCCCCAGCTCAGCAGGAAGACCTCGATTTATCCAAACCATTGTTCCTCACGGCCACCCTGTTCGCTGCCTGCAGGTGGGATTCATTTAACTACTTACAGGCTGGTTTCATACAGTTTTTCGTGGCTTTTCTGCCGCCCCACAGAGCCATGATGGGTGCACGGACCTACGTGGTCTCTTCACCGTTAGTATACTAATGGGAGTGATGTGAATTGTGTCCCAGGTGCCTGAAGTTTAAAGCCGAGAAGAACAAATTCCTGGCGGCCTCCGGAGTGAGGAGAAACATATTCGATCGATTGTGCGTTCAGCTGGAAAAGATCGGAGTCCAGATCTGCCGTGAGTCCGGCGGCCATTTCTCCACTTTAGGCTGAGATCACACATAAGCGAGATACGGCCGAGTCTCGCAGGTGAAAACCCTCCTCTGGCACTCCAGAGCGGAGCGTGCGGCTCCATGTGTTGCTGTGTGGCTGCACGCTCCACTCCGGAGTGCCGGCGCCAGAACTGAGTTTTCACCTGCGAGACTCGGCCATATCTCTCATGTGTGATCCTGGCCTGATTCCGGTGCACGGAATATAGCCGGGAAGGTGAGGCGGAGTGATTATGGGTCTGTGGGGCGGGGATGGTGAGCCGGCCTTTTTATGGCTCCGTGATGACTAGTTATTTGACTTCCGCTTGTTTTTATCATTTAGAGGAAAATGCAACAATCACAGCACAGCCGCGGAGGAAACAAAGAACCTTACTGGAGTGTATAGAGCAAGACCGAGGTGAGTGGCGGCAATGACACCGCACAATGCACGGAATTGTAGTTATTGTGCATGCTCTCATAAGGGAAATGGCCTTTGTACAGAAGGGGGAGGAGGTGAGCTGTGACATCGCCTATTGTGAATGGTGGATCCTGTGTTATCTACTGTATATAGAGGTGTTATCAGTCATTGTACAGGAGGAGGAGGTGAGCTGTGACATCGCCTATTGTGAATGGTGGATCCTGTGTTATCTACTGTATATAGAGGTGTTATCAGTCATTGTACAGGAGGAGGAGGTGAGCTGTGACATCGCCTATTGTGAATGGTGGATCCTGTTATCTACTGTTTATAGAGGTGTTATCAGTCATTGTACAGGAGGAGGAGGTGAGCTGTGACATCGCCTATTGTGAATGGTACATCCTGTGTTATCTACTGTATATAGAGGTGTTATCAGTCATTGTACAGGAGGAGGAGGTGAGCTGTGACATCACCTATTGTGAATGGTGGATCCTGTGTTATCTACTGTATATAGAGGTGTTATCAGTCATTGTACAGGAGGAGGAGGTGAGCTGTGACATCGCCTATTGTGAATGGTACATCCTGTGTTATCTACTGTATATAGAGGTGTTATCAGTCATTACCTGCTGTGTAAATATCCTCCTCCCATGTAATCCTCATATTGTGTTCTCTCCTCTGAATAGCATCTGATGATGATGAGGAGGAAGACGAGGAGATTCCACGTAAGCAGACGCGCACTGACACCGCAGACAAGGAGAAGGACTATGAGGAGTGGAAGAGAAAGATACTGGAAAATGCTGCCAAAGCTGCAAAACCAAAATAGCCGAGTATGGGGATGTGACTAGACTGGACCTGTATAAGGCGCGTTTCCATCCTGTACCCGCGTTCAGTTCCACAGTGGAAACGCTGCAGTTATTGTGAACCTCCTGTGACAGAGAAGGAACGCCGCTCCGCAGAACACTCGCGCTTCAGAAGCCAGATGTCTTTTTCGTCGCTTAATTCCAACAAACTTTTATTAAGTTGTCTAATTTTTTTTTTTTTGTGGAATAAACCTTTTTAAAATCAAAGATTCATAAGTTTAGAATTTTAATAATTTCATGGCCTCCTTAAAGGGATTGCTCTATGACCTGTTGATTGGATATGCCATAAATGGCCTCATTCCTGGGACCCCCGTGTGGCTCTGTCCATTAATTTCTATTAGTACTTGCTGAGCAGATTTCCCCGTTCCCGTAGAAATGGATGAGCGACGCTGGCCTTGTTGACAGGATATATTTTAACATTGATCATTTTTTTTATTTATTTTTTTGTTGAATTGTTAAAGAAAAATAAAAATGACACCCTTGTAATCTGTGCAGATGATTATTATTTTTCCTAATCCTGTATCCAAGGCTACTTGTTCTACTGCCTTGTCAGGAAATCTCTTGGTCAGACAGAACATAATCTGTATTCGTCCGCGGTGATTTATATGGACCGTGTGAACACGCCGTTATTGGTAGCACAAGTAAATAAACCTGGTGTAAAAAAAAAAAAAAAAAAAAAAAAAAAAAAAAAAAACTACCAGAGCTCTGCTTAATTGTGGGTCTTGCTTCCTTTTCTGGCAGCCAATGTGCCGTCATTATTCACTTAAGAAGGGTAGAAATTGTAAGGCATTTACATTTGGAAGTTTTTTTTTTTTTAATATGCTGGGATTTAAAGAAAAAAATCCCTTTAAAGAGGACCTGACACTTCACACAATAGATTTGTCACCTGGTGTTAACGCCGCTGTCCTCCCAAATCCGGCATGGTCTTTCTTTTGTTCCTGCGCCTCTCCATTCCGGAGATATGGCCCCTTCTTTTCCGTATATAAATTAAATCTTGTCTTTTAAGTGGGCGTGGCACTCAACTCTTCTACAGCCCACTTGGCAAATAAGACTAGATTTATTAACAGGGCCGTATCTCGGGAATGGAGAGGCGCAGGAAGGAAAGTAAAACATCGCCGAATTCAGGGGAACAGTGGCGTTTATATGGGGTAGAAAAAAATAACATATTTGTCTTTTATAAGATGAGTTACATCAGTAAAGGCCAGGAGGTGAAGTTATGGAGGAAGAATAGCTTGTCTTACAGCAGGTATCGCCAACCTTTCCTTACTCCAGATATTTACCATTTTACATTTTCAGGTCGACAGTAGCCGCCTATTTTTGAAGAGTATTTTGGAAAATCACAACTTACGAAGGGCTGATTTCAGACATATTCTACCATTACAGAAAAATAATTAAAAGAAAATTTCACAAGTCAATTTGAGATCGTTGTATACAGTTTATCAGGTTCTTTACATGGTCTGATAAAGAATGATAGGGACAGAACGTTCTTTAATAGAGCATTCCGTTCCCATACATATAATGTTAGTGCATGTCTGCCGTCATTTACAGGGATTCTGATTAACCCCATTGTTGCATTTTACAGTAGAAACCATGGTGCGCAAACAGCTGACAACACAGCAAATGGACCTTATTGTTGAAAATTATTGGTCAGGAGAAGGGTGCAATTTTTTTTCCAAGGCATTAGAGCTACCATGTAGCACTGAAGAAGTCATCAAGAAGTGGCTCAAATTGGCTAAACAGTGACATTACCTAGTATTGGACGGCCCTAACAAATTTGATGAAAATCGAACCAGGAGTCTGCCAAGAGGTCAACAGCAACATTAAAGGAGCTGCAGGAACTTGTCAAGTCCTGGTTGTGTACTGCATGCAACAACAATCTCCTGTGTTCTTCATACATCAGGCTTGTGGCGTTGGGTGGCAAGACGGAAGCCCTTTCTTACAGAAAAAAAAAAGTCCAAGCCTGGCTATGTTTTGCTAAAGTCTACAGAAAGTCTGTGAGAAGCATGTGAGGGACATGTTATGTCTGAGACCGAGGTGGAACTTTATTTTTTTTACCCAAAATTCCTAAAGATGCAAAGCCAACACTGAATCACTGGAAGATCACCATCCCCACAGTGAGGCATGGTGGAGGCAGCATTGTGTTCTGGGGCTGTTTTTCTGCAGCCGGGACTGGTGCTTTAATCAAGGTGTTCACAATTCCTTCCAATCAGTCAATTTTACATCAGAATCTTCAGGCTTCTGCTAAAAATATGAAGAGGAATTTCACCTTTCCGTATGACAAATGCCCCTTACCGACCTCCAAATCAGTAAAACAACAGCTTCACCGGAAGATGATCACAGCTCTGAATCCAAGTGACAATCTGTGGGTGACCTGAAGAGGGCGCTGTACACAGGAGATGCCCCCGCAATCTGTCACATTTGGAGCTAATGTAAGCAAGAGCGGGCAAAGATCACCAATTCTAGATGTTCCATGCATAGACCCTGACCCAAAAGGACTAAATGCTGCCAAACATTAAGAGGACTTAAAGTAATAGTATTAGGGTGTGTGTATTTACGCAACAGCATGATTTTAATTCTTTATTTTCTTTTTCCACCAGAAAATATTTGTTTGTCAAAACCATTATGGGTGACATTTAAGGTGGAAAAAGTTCTTAAATGACAAAAACCTTGTGTTCTAACGGGAGTGTAGACTTTTTATATCCACTGTTACAGAGATCACACGATGGAGAACTCGCCACCTTCTCTTCTCCTATTCAGTTTGCCTAGACCCCGCCTCCGCAGGATACAGGACTTTGGTCACATGACTGATGATCACAAGGTCCTGCTGCACTGATAATGCAGGACTGCTATTATCTTTGAGGATGGGGAGTGTTTGATAATTGCCCATTCTGTCTGCCCCGCCATCTTGTTTTAAGGCTCTAGAAATAATAAACTGATCATAAATTGTTCCTCTTTCTGTGATCCCCAGTGATCACCTATTATCTGTGGCCAGACCTGCTAAGTTTCCCTGCAGCATCACCAGTGGTGAAATGAGAAATTACACCATGCCCGTTCACATCAATAGAGGATGGGTCCTCCCGAGCTCTATATCAGGATTCTGAATTTAGGACCCCAATATTAATACCCAGATAAAATATATGAAAACTTTCGTAAATTAAACCACTTCAAGTCTATTTAATCAGTTTAATTTACAAAGAACATCAATTTTTCACCAAAACTATTGCACACGACAATGGCCCTTCTATAATATAACCCTCACAATAAGAAATGTTCAGTGGGTGCTTCTGACGTACGCCCCCGATGTGATGTGTACGGAGACTTAGAGGCCAAGACCTCATTACAGGTAATCATACTAATGCAATTAAAAAGGAAAATTTCATTTTGGGTTTTTTTTTTTTTTTTTTTTTAAAGTGCATGCATTTCCAAAATTCTTAGCGATATTTTGCAACTGATCCCCTACTTGATACAATGTGGAGATCATACTTTTACCATCCCAATACTGTATTTTCTACCTAGGAATATGCAGATATTATGGTGGGTAGCCCGACAGGCGGCTTCTTCTTGGCCACGGGCCGACCATGGTGTCCTCATAGTCCGTAATGGAAAGTCCAGAGTTTGGCTCGGAAAGTCTACTGACACTATATCCAAAATGACTACATGTGTTCTGTGCTGCTGAAGCTGCAAAGGAGCCAAACTCTCAGTGTCTTTGTGTGGCTGCAGCTCTCGCAGCATCCGGTGACCGGATGGCCATTCTTTGTGTAGCCCCCCGTCTGTCCTTATTCTAGGAGGGCTTCAGGGAAAGAAGCTGGAACTTCTTGAGACGATTTGCCGCCGTGACCACGTAGAAATGTTTCTGGAGGAGACAGTCAGCATCAACATTAATGGTTGTGCCGCCACAGAATGGGAAAAGTTACATAAATATAAAGGTATCGAGACGATCTACCTACTGGTCATCACGGAACATGGAGGAAAACCATACAAAGTAATGCAGAAACAGGCACTGTATATGGGGAGGAGGACTCTAGCAGGCACTGCGTATGGGGAGGACTCTGGCAGGCACTGCGTATGGGGAGGACTCTGGCAGGCACTGCGTATGGGGAGGACTGGCAGGCACTGCGTATGGGGAGGACTCTGGCAGGCACTGCGTATGGGGAGGACTCTGGCAGGTACTGCGTATGGGGAGGACTCTGGCAGGCACTGCGTATGGGGAGGACTCTGGCAGGCACTGCGTATGGGGAGGACTCTGGCAGGCACTGCGTATGGGGAGGACTCTGGCAGGCACTGTATATGGGGAGGACTCTCTGGCAGGCACTGTGTATGGGGAGGACTCTCTGGCAGGCACTGTGTATGGGGAGGACTCTCTGGCAGGCACTGTGTATGGGGAGGACTCTCTGGCAGGCACTGTATATGGGGAGTCGTCTCTGACAGGCACTGTGTATGGGGAGAACTCTCTGGCAGGCACTGTATATGGGGAGGACTCTCTGGCAGGCACTGTGTAGGGGGAGGACTCTCTGGCAGGCACTGTATATGGGGAGGACTCTCTGGCAGGCACTGTGTAGGGGGAGGACTCTCTGGCAGGCACTGTGTAGGGGGAGGACTCTCTGGCAGGCACTGTGTATGGGGAGGTTTATTGTACCCTCCTTGAATAAGTGCACATTGGCATTGGTGCACTCTGACCTGTAAAAGTTTGTGCCCCCTTGCTGTAGAGATTCCCTAAGAATTAACCACTTACTTTCCATTTCTTCTGCGCCATGTATCTCTGAAGCAGGACCTGCGATTTAAGGCGCACTTTGTATTTTTGTGCTTTTAAAGGCAGGTTGACAAGCCACTCGTGCTTCAGGCACTGACCGGCACTGAGTCTGCAGCTAGAAGACAAAAAACAAAGTCCTCAGAAACAGAAGCCATTTCTAGCTGGATGGGAGCTGGTGTTCAGTCACAGAATCACCTGGGCTTTCTAGAGAGGCACAGTCCTCTCCGGCTCCACCCCACGCTCTGTGACTCCTCCTCCTACACTGATTACAATGTAGTCCCAGAGTGATAGTTGGACATCCCCTTTAAGCAGATGATTCGGGTCATCGCAGCTTTACCTTTTCTCTTTCACTAACAGTCTGGAGATGAAATCTTTGGCTTCTTCCGACACTTGATCAAATGTCTCGGACTCAAAGTCCCAGTTACAGTTCACGATGTAGTTCATGGTCTCGGCATCACTTTCACCCAAAAACGGAGACAGACCGCTGAGGCTACAAAAGAAGCGGGGGAGGTAACAGGGAAACAGTCAGTAAATCCGAACTTTACGCCAAGCTGGGTCTCTCTAGCCACTGTAAAACTACTACTCCCAGCATGACTAGACTATGGCACTGTGCACATAAAAAGGCTAGATCTGTCTTAGACAAGATGTGGTATTAATGTCTAATAGATGCCTCCAGAATGGGGGTCCCATGTAGTAGTGGCTGTTGTAAATTCCAAGTGAGATTTGTAGTTTACTGTACATGTATTTTATTACTGAATAAATTATTTTCTGGAAAAAAAATGTTGTGGGCTCCCTCTGAAATTTTATTAACCAGCAGAGGGAAAGCGGACAGCTGGGGCCAGATTTTTATAGCCTGGGAAGGATGTAATACCCATGGAGCTTCCCAGGCTATTAATATAATCTCACAGTGGTATACTTAGCCTTTCCTGGTTATTAAAATGGGGGACCCTAAAAAAATGACGTGAGGAATATTGTGGTTTATTATTTTAATTCGGTTACAGGCAACAGTGGCTTTTGTGGATTGGGCATTGACGTGAGTATACGTGTTTTGGTAAATGTAGATTCCTTATAAGGAATCTGTCATTATTTCAATTAAAGGACTTCATTTTGGGTGCTAATTTTTTATACAATATCACTATGGGGTTAGTAATGGAGGTGATGTTTTTAGTCTGGGAGGGGGCCAATATCCATGGTCCTTTCCTAGACTATTAATATCACCCAGCAGCTGTCTGCCTATCCTTTGCTGGTTATTAATTATAGGGGGACCCTACATCATTTTTTTGGGTGGGTCCCCCATTTTAATAACTAGGAAAGGCTAAGTATAGAGCTGTGAGCTAATATTAAACTTCTGCCCCCAACTGTTGGCTTTCCCTCTGCTGGTTAATAATATCTGAGGGAATCCCATGCCATTTTTTTTTCTGAAAGAAGTGTATTTACTATAAAAAAAAATACATGTACAGTAAACTACACACACAAAGCAGTGATTATATATCTCACTCACATATTCATATTTTTTTTTATCTATCTATTAATCTTATCTCATGAAAAAAAATTTATTACAATCGGATCACATTTGCATGTAAATGGGGTGCTAGGTGTTAAAAATCTGATTGTACTCATGAAAATCGAATGACGCTTGCATGACGCTCATCTGTCCCACTTTTATGGCCCGAAATCGAACCTTTTTTTTCCCCCACAGTGATTGGTATGAGCTCTAAATGTCTAAGATTGGAATACTCCTTAAAGGGCTCTAGCGCTAAAACAGCGCCACTCTTGCCTAAAGGTTGTGTCTGGTACTGCAGTTTATCCCTAATAACGAGAATGGGTCTCTGCCATTTTTGGAAAAACCCTTATTTTTGATAACAGACAGCTGATTTAAAGGGGTTGTCCAGAAGATAGAGATTAATGTTCTATATTTAAGGATAGGTCATCTATATGAGATTGGTGGGGGTCCCCCCAATCAGCTGTTTATAGGAGCAGTGACCACTGGAAGTTTATAGTACATAGATCCGGAGTGCCGCAGCTCCGTACACTCAGGTACTGCAGCTCAAAAAGAACTTGGCTGCAGTACACAAGTTTGGCCACTACATGGCGTATGGAGCTGTTTTCTGGCCCAGACAATCCCTTTAACATGTTCCTGCACCCACCATACAATGCACCTCTTCACTTTCGCCCCTTGTCTCCCACCTAGAGGGTTTGTGCAGATGATGTAGAAAATCAGTGGCATATGTGGCTCCCAAGCCAGATGACTCACAGCATGTAGGTGATGACTCCCACACTCCACATGTCCGTGGGGAAGGACACAAAATCGTAATTCACCACTTCTGGAGCCAAAAACTCTGGAGTCCCAAAATTCACTTTGAGCTTTTCTCGCGGCTTGTACCTAGAAATCACCCCCCCAAAAATCGTTAATGTCGTAACTGGGAATCAATGGGGTCATCAGACGACAGCAGCGCGACCACTCACCTCCTCGCCAGCCCAAAGTCAATGATCTTTATCTGGTTTCCTGTGCGGCTGACACATAGAATATTCTCCGGCTGAAGGATACAAAGTATCAGGGTCAGGGGGATCTTCTTACTAATCTTTAATCCTTTCTAAAAAATCTCATTCCGTTTTGTGTATGCAGCTCCACTGCGGAGCTATGTGACGGTTCACATGCTACAGATTTTGTATTGAGAATTGCATTGAGAGGGTGCAGCAAAATCAGGAGGAAAGCGAGTGGAGGAACCAGTTGACTGTACGGTCTTAGTCTTTTACTATGTAGACACATAAGTCTGCATAGGAGCTGTATACACAAAACAGTAGCGGGGTTTTTAAGAATTACAATTATTTGCAAAGTTGGTTCACTTTCTTTTTATGGCTAGATTGGAGCTTTAACAAACATGGCTGCAACAGTGGACATTCCCTTTAAGTTTAATTAAAGGGGATGTCTTACCTTGAGATCCAGATGTAGAATATACTGTTGGTGCAGGTAATAAATCCCTTCGCAGATCTGCTTGGTAAACATGATGGCGTCCAGCTCTGTGAGGTGGTAACTCTCATCTGTGATCCTGTCGAATAATTCGCCTCCGTCCAGACTGGAGAGAAACAAACAGAAAATCCATCGAAATGTATGGAAAATCCATTACTTCTAATATGGCCTCCATTGAGATATGTCTAATAACGGTAGGAAAAAAAAGATGAGCTCAATAGTCAGACAACCACTTTTATTTATTTTTTTTATACCATTTTGCACCTTTTTAGAGCAAAAAGTCGCAAGACCCTTTAAAATGTCAAACGTTACTTTCAATAAAATAAAACTAGATCTATTTGGTTCATTTGCATCTTCTTTTTGGAGTTTTTTAGAAATTCTTTGATTTGCGCCAAACTCTTCTGTTAATTTACACTTTTTTTGTTGTCTAATTTATATCACCAACGTGGAAGTGTTTTTTTTGTTTGCAACTTTTAAAAAAGTCACAAAATTTTGACACCAATGTACTTTAGACACCCTCAAGATTGACACTTTTGTGGATCTCTTAAAGGGGAAGCTCCTTTAACGATGCGCCTAGATGATACATACTATTCCATGATTAACGTCAGGTCGTTTTTGCATTCGAAGGCGTCGTATAATTGTATCAGGTTGACGTGATTTAACTGGTTCATGACATTAATTTCATTTTTCACCTCATCCTGGAAGGAAAAAGAGAAAAATAAACAAGTCACCAAAAAAATACAAATACTGACGTCTCCCCTCCCCCATGTAACGAGATGAGGGGTCTGGAGATCCAGGTGTCTGTGGAGGAGTAAAGAAGCGGATAATTAGAGGCCGGCAGGTGCCCGGATGACTAGCCGCAGCGCCAGCATGCCCTTTACTAGACCCCCATCTGCGGAGCATTGACAGCATCTCCCGCTAAGAGGCTCATGAATATGCAAAATATATTCAAACGAGCTTGTCAGAACCCCCCACCTCCCGCCATACACCCCTGCACTAAAGGGCAAGTGCCTTCCCCGGCACGTCAAAATATTAACATGCCCAATAACTCAAGAAAAATGGCCAAAACAACAAAACTTTAGTGCATGTCCGAAATAAATAAAGGAAAAGCAGCTTTCTACTATTTCCGTCTCCTAATTAATTCGGTATGGGAGCGGAAATAGAAATAAGTGATCACTGTCTGCTACAATGTTGCATAAATCATACTACAAGCGAAGATAAAACTTTATAATACTATTATTAATATTTTATTTTCCGTCATTGCTGGAATCACAGCTACACTGCTCATTAATGCTGTTTAATGTTCTCTATACTTTAGCTCTCCAGTAAGTGTTTTATCTCACCCCAGAGCTAGATTCAATGACTACACTGCTCAGTACTGCTATATAATGTTTTTCATGATGCAGCTTTTTAGTAAGTGGTTTATCTCGCTCCAGTGCTGGATTCAAAGCTACAGTGCTCAGTACTGCTGTATAATGTCCTCCATCCTTCAGCAGTCTAATAAATATTTTATTGCATGTCAATGCTGGATTCACAGCTACACTTCTTATTACTGCTGTTTAATGTTCTCCATACTTTACCTCTCCAGTAAGTATTTTATCTCACTCCAGTGATGGATTCGAACCTACTCTGCTCAGGACTGATGAATAATGACTTCCGTGCTGCAGATTTCTAGTAGGTGTTTTATCTCACTCCAGTGCTTAGTAGTGCCTTTTAATGTCCTCAATGCTACAGCTCTCTAGTATGTGTTTTATCTCACTCCAGTGAGTCGGCATGCGTGCCGGGGAAAAGAACGGTGGGAATCAAGCAGGGACATCAGCGCTACAACTGCTGTATAATGTCCTCCATGCTGCAGCTTTCTAGTAGGTGTTTTATCTCACTCCAATGCTGGATTTACACCTACTATGCTCAGTAGCGCTGTGTAATGTCCGCCATGCTGCAGCTCTCTAGTAAGTTTCTTATCTAACTCTGGTGATGGATTCAAACCTACACTGCTCAGCACCGCTGTATAATGTCCTACATGCTGCAGCTATCTAACATTTTATCTCACGCCAATGCTGGACTTGCAGCTACCCTGCTCAGCACTGCTGTATAATGTCCTACATGCTACCGCTGAACATGTCTTACATGAAGATAGGAATTTCTTGACTGTGTGTGCTGTGTTTGGGAGACATTATAGTAGCTAGTCTACACCCACAACTAGCGAAAAAAAAATATTGGTGACATCAGTAGCACATCTACTTACCCTTTCCTTGGGCGCTTTCACTTTGATGATTTTTGCAGCCAGACGGAGCCCAGATGCAACCTCCACACATTTGTGAACTTGACCAAAGCGCCCCCTAGTGACCAATATATGAAAATGTGAAAAGTAAATACAAGGTATAAGAAAGTTTATGTTAGTATTCACATCCCTCCCTTGTTATATTCCATACATTGGGTATTTTTTTTATTTTTTTCTAACCACCAGATGGCGCTGTTGCTGTGACAGCAAAATAAAGAAAAACACTTAAAGGTAAACTCCACCTTATTAATTTGGAAACTTCAGGATTATTCCTGTGCATACAGCTGCAATAAAATGCAGTTGTCAATTTAAAGAACCCTTGGCATTATACATGTAATCTATTGATTTGGATGGGTGCTGTGTACCACTTCATTTCCTGTATAATGCCAATGCATTGCAGCTGCTTCCTCCCAGAATAAGATCTGATCACCTGGGACAACTCAGTATGGCCTTCCAACAATTCAGGATTCCCAGAGAAAATGTAGCTGCTGCACAACTCTTCCACTGTCCCAATGATCAGCACTTTGAATAGTAGCAAATACTTAAAGGGATTGTAGTGGGATCTTATATGTGTATCCACATTCACGTGTTTTACTCTATTACATTTTACATAAATGTTTCTTTTTGTAATCAGGAAACTAATGTCCGTAAAGCGCTGTGGAATTAATGTTGTTATAAAAGTGAGTAAAAATAACTAAATAAATTTAAAAAACTGACTTAAAGGTGACTTATCACTTGCTAAAAACATGTAATTTTTTGATCTTGTGTAAATGCCGCTGTTCTCCTGAATCCAGTGATGTTTTTCTTTTCTCTCTGGGACTCTCCATTCCTGAGATATGGCCTCCTCTTCCCTGTGTATAATTCTAGTCTCCTTAGCTAAGTGGGCGTGGTCCTGAAAAACACGCCCACAGAGAAGAGTGGATGACCACATCCACTTAAGACCTCATTTATACACAGGGAAGATGGGGCCATATCTCGGGAACAGAGAGGCACAGGAACAAAAGAAAAACAGCGCCGGATTCAGGAGAACGGCGGCATTTACATCAAGCACAAAAATTACATATTTATGATATATAAAAAGGTCCCCTTTAAGTCAGTGTCTTCCCTGTTACAAAAAGATATAATGTCAAAAACATGAATTTGAACATATAAGATCTCTGTATCCACTAGGGGGGGTCAGATGTTAGATGGAATAGTTAACCCCTCCTCTGCCGCAGGAACAACAGAACGGAAAAAGTTACACAATCGGTGTGCTGCTCCTATGTTTCAGGCGAGACTTCAGACATGTTTTGGGAGTTTGTCAAAGTGCTGTTGTTATCGCTGATTATAAATAGCCCCGGTACATGGTAAACACCATTGAAAGACCAGAAGCATAAATCTCATCTTTCTCACGCTTTACAATGGATTAGCCCCTGGGCCAGCTGTCCATTAACCGTGTAATGCACAGCGCTTTCTGTATGCCACGGTCACATGCCGCAGGGTGTAAATATATCCGCTGTGGAAAAACAACTTTACAAGAACGTTATGGTCTATACACAAAGGCGGTAATGCATCACAGCCTGTATCCATTTCCAGCATAATAGCCTCCCCCTCAGTACAAAGAAAGCACAGGATTACATGTTTCACATATTTCCCCCCTTTCCTTGCTGGTCTGCATCCTCGGGGTATGATAATCGTGGGTTAAAGAATCCTGTTCAGCATGGAGAGGCAGTGTATTGTATAGCTTATAAATGCTGCATAACTTTTTACCAGTCGTTTCGTAATCCACATAGCCTGAATTAGAGGGAACTAAACAGGTCTGTGCACAAGAGAGACAGTCTGTTGTATAGCAGATAAATGGACGCTAAATAATTTCATGACCAGTCATTTCTTAATTCATGATGCCTACATTAGAGGGAACTGAACAAGTCTGTGTACCACAGAGAGGCAGTTTGTTGTGTAGCAAATACATAGAAGCCAATTGATATCTTGAATTGTCTTTTCTTAATTTGTAAAAGGAAACTTAACAAGTCTGTGTACCATAGAAAGGCAGTCTATTCTATAGCAGAAAAAAAAAATCACTTTTAATTTCTTAACTTACAATGTCTGAAATAGAGGTAAGTGGAAAGGCAGTGCATTGTATAGAGGTTATATGTGATGTTTTCTGGTCATACAAGTCTGTATAATGTGGAAAGGCAGTGCATTGTATAGAGGTTAGATGTGATATCTTCTGGTGATACAAGTCTGTATAGTGTGGAGAGGGAGTGCATTGTATAGCGGTTAGATGTGATGCTTTCTGGTGATACTAGCCTGTACTGTGTGGAGAGGCAGTGCATTATATAGCGGTTAGATGTGATGCTTTCTTGTGATACAGGTCTGTACTATGTGGCGAGGCAGTGCATTGTATAGCGGTTAGATGTGATGCTTTCTTGTGATACAAGTCTGTACTATGAGGTGAGGCAGTGCATTGTATAGCGGTTAGATGTGATGCTTTCTGGTGATACAAGTCTGTATAGAGTGGAAAGACAGTGCATTGTATAGCGGTTAGATGTGATGTTTTCAGGCAGTCCTGATGGAGAAGAACACTGAATGGTGAAACGTTCGCTGTCTCCCAATGGGATCCGGTGACATTTATACCTCGGCCAACACAGACAAGATGTAGGTGTCTCTAAACAGACGGTTTTCGGGATGAAAGTCATTTCTGTTTTCTAACGCAATTTCGTAGCCAAATTGTAAATGCCGCTAGTGATTAATGCGCCGAGCGTTCTGCCACATCTTCTACACCCTCCCAATATGTTTGAAGAAAAGCAGAAAGGTGTGAACTTTGTTTCTATTTTGCATTGGTTTGTTTGTTTATTATTCTGATGATGCAGCCTGCAGTGTAAAGCATGGAGGACTTTTTTTTTTTTTTTTTTTAATTCCTGGTTGCCACAACTCACCCTCCCAGGACCTCATGTTGGCACACGGTGTAGCAGGACGACAGGATGGCTTGCTTGATGCTGACTATTCGGTGGTTGAATGGTGCAGGAGGGGGCGGACAGTCATCTGAAAGGTAACGGCACACAAGTCTGAGGATGGAGACGCTCAGTCTGCACGTGATATGGACTGTCCCGTTATCAATAGCAGGTCACTGCCAACACACTCCTCTCGTGAAATCCTCTGCACGCTCAGCCTGTGCCCTCCCACTGGTCTCCTTCAATTATATCCCAATAATGTACAGTCCTGTCCTCACTAACATCAATAACTGCCACCACACTCCTCTCCTGAAATCCTCTGTGCTGCTCTGGTGCTTCCTCCTGAAATCCTCTGTGCTGCAGGCTTACTCTGTACTCTCAGCCTGTGATCTCCCACTGGTCTTCATCCCTCTCCTCCAGTCATATCCCAGTAATGTACAATCCTGTCCTCACTATCATCAATAACTGACACCACACTCCTCTACTGAAATCCTCTGTGCTGCAGGGTCACTGCACTCTCTGCCTGTGACCTCCCACTGGTCTCCATCCCTCTCCTCCAATCATATCCCAGCTATGTACAGTACTGTCCTCACTAACAACAATAACTGCCAACACACTCCTCTACTGAAATCCTCTGTGCTGCTGTCAGGATCTAATTCCATACAGATGAAGAATAATAACAATCCTTCCTAGTTAATGAACTGTAATAGGCAGCCAAAATACCCAGCTTTTCCAGGATCCAGATCAGCGTGGGGGCGTTGGGGTATAACAGTTTTTTTGGGATGGCAACATTATCAATGAATCCAAGTGACTACATAGTATCAACCCACCGATTATATGTAGAGAAGAGGCTTCGGGCAGTTTGGTGGCATCATCCGGGGTCCGATCTGTCGTCTGGGGGGTATCCTCGTCCTTTTTGCCCTGGTCTTCTTTTTGGGGGTTCAGCCCCAGTTTCCCACCCTGGGCGGTTTCACTCCTCACATGTTCTCGTCCTTTGTCCTCGTTAGTTCCCTTCATTGCCGGCCGGTCGCCCATCTGATCCTTTATTGTTTTGTCCTTACTGGTAGCCTCCGCACCCGGAGATGACAGCTCTTGGCCGCTTGTGTGCGGGGTCTGAGCATTCACCTTGAGTTTTGCACTCGCGATCTGCTCTGCTTCCTTCACTTGTGTTTGAGATGATTCCCTGAAAATGACAGTTCATTAAAGGGGTCCTACAAGGAAAAAATATTACAATCCCTTTAATCCGGCACCAAATGGTTAAGACATCCCGATAATCCCTAATCTGGGACATACCAACAGTCCCTAATCTGGGACATCCCAATATTCCCTAATCTGAGGTAACCCAACAGTCCTCAATCTCAGACATCCCAATAGTCCCTAATCTGGGGCATCCCAACAGTCCCTAATCTGGGACATCACAACAGTCCTTAATCTGGGACATCCCAACAGTCCCTAATCTGAGGTAACCCAACAGTCCTTAATCTCAGACATCCCAATAGTCCCTAATCTGAGGCATCCCAATAGTCAATAACCTAGGACATCCCAATAGTCCTTAATCTGGGACATCTCAATAGTCCCTAATCTGGGACCACCCTGCTGCCCACTAATCTGGCAGGTGTAGTATGTATGGGGAGGTAGTCTCTTTTTCATAGCTCCATTCATTTTTTATGGGGCCCAATCTTGGGGGGGGGGGGGTTGCTCTTCTTATGGAGATCAGCTGTCTATGGAGCGTTGGCAATGCTCCATGGGAAACAAATATGCAGATTAGGGCTCTTCCAGAGTTTAAGACGACTATTTAGTGCCACCTAGTGGAGGAGCTAAGCCCATGTTATCTCTAAGACCTTGATGACTTCTCCATGGGAATACATTTTGGGGAGGTCTCTGCCCGACCATAAGCCACTGTCTTACCCCAGCCATGATCCTCCATGATGATCCCTGATGGACAGGCTGCCTTACCTTGGGAGCTGAATTTCGATACATGGTGGGGATATTAAGGAGACGGGTTCCCTTTTGAGGGCATTCTGATTCCCCCCAGGTTCTTCTGGCATCTTCGTAGGTTCCTCCAGCCTGTGGTGCTGCTCTGTCGGGCTGTGATGGACCCCTGGGCTGACATGGACCCTTTTCTCTTGAGGCTTTTCACCTGCTACTTTCTGAGCCCATGGTTTGGGGGTAGGAGATATTTCCGGGCGTCGGATTGTATCTAGAGGGGTTTGCCCGGCTGTGGTCGGGGGGCTGCTGCACTGTGGGGTCTTTACAGGGAGCTTTTTCTCTTCCAAAGAATGGCTTTTATGGGAACCTATAGGGACGACATCAGGACATCATGGGTTAATTCCATCCGTTATCATCATGGGTTACATTACATCCATGTTTGTGTCATCCCTTGGCCCCAGGGGCCCTAACTCCAGCCTCAATCACACCCATAGAGGTTACCTGCTGTGGAGCGTGGCATCTCAGCCTGGGAGTCTCTACTGGGGAGCACATGCTTTGGTTTTGTCTCTTTTTCTTCAGATTTTTCTTTAGCCTTAAAAAAAAGCAAATACATTTTCTCCATTACTCGATAGGAAGAATTTTATACATTTTATATATCTTAGGTTTTTTTTTCATATAAAGTTGCAAATCATCCTGCATAGAGCGAAACATTTCCCTTCTTCCCACAGTCACCACTAGAGGGACCTCTAGCGCATACAGATTATTAATTGAACTCAATAGCAAATCTGTCTGCGGTAAAGTTGTAAAGATTTAGAATTGTTTCCATTCATCATTATTTGTAAATACTTCCCTTGCTACAAGTGAACAGAAACATTGTTTCTTCTGTGTCTTGTGTCATTGTGACTCATTGCCATGTTTCACTGCTCATGTGTCTTGTAGGGATTATGAAGGGGGTGCCAAGCTGATGCTAATGCGCAGTTGTCTCTGAGTGGATGGGAGGAAATGAGCTGCTCTGATGCAAACTGACCTAAGGGATTCCTGCTCTCCTGTCTCTATGTATTCAGAAGCAGCCACAGTACTGAGCAGTGTAGCTGTGAATCCAACTCTAGGGTGAGATAAAACACTTACTAAAAAGCAGCCGCACCAACTCTCTGCTTCTCTCTCACCTTACCGTCGTCTCTCGCCATAGTCTTTAATAGACAGCTGTAATCTGATCTCTCAGTGAGATGACAGATGGGAGTTTAGCAGTTTTTCAGAGTGAATGATGAGTTCTGGAGGGAGAAGTGGCTCATAAATGGAGAAATAAACTGTACTCAGGATGTATTTCATGTCATTTATCTATTATTTATGGTGTATTGGGGAAACAACAGTTTTAGCGGTCAGCAGCAGGTGTAAAATCCAAGACACGAGCGACGCTGGATGCCGTCCGGACCACAGAGACTTCTCCTTCCCTAGAGGTTCGGCTTCTATTCTTTACTGCAGTGAGCGCAATAAAGCTGCTACACAAAGACGGAATCGGCAGATCTCCTCCATCACTACAGCGAGGCGTCTACAGCCCGTCCCACCGATATCCTGGAGAACGTCAGCTTCATCTCATATAATGGAGAGTCCACCAGGTATAAAACTACAACTCCCAGCATGCGCTCACAACCTAGAGCAATAGTCCTCAACCTGTGTCTCCCCAGCTGGTGCAGAACTACAACTCCTAGCATGCCCTGATTAGCCAGGATCACCAACTTGAGTCTCTCCAGGATGTTGTAAAACTACAACTCCCATCATGCACTGCCAGCCCATGCTCTCGGGGGATGTCGTCTCTCAATATCTGGGGCTTTGCCTTCTTAAATAGTTGGTGGCCATCCAAGAGAGCAGAAGGATCCCAGCCTTCCCATATAAATATTCAAGAGGTAAAGGCTACCCTGAATGTGTCTCGTGCCGTCTTATGTATATTTAAGAATTTAGGTTTGGTGCATTTACCTAAAAAACATATTTGGTGTTCCTCTAAGAGAGCAAAAAAAATTCTGCTCTTGTAGGTTTAATGGCCCAAAGTGGTCACCAGAATCACAACCTTTCTATCTTATACATTCAAAGCATTAGGTTTGGGGATCTTGCCTTCGAAGATATTTGGTGGTCCTCGTAGATATCAGAAGAATTGTCCCCTTCCCTTCAAAAATATACAGGGATTTAGGTTGGTTGTCCTCTATAAAGGTCACAAGATTTGGACCCTTGTTTCCACCAATTTTGGACCCTTGACTTCATGAGATTTGAACCCGTGAATCACTAGATTTTGACTTTTGATTTCACCAGATTTGGACCCTTGAATTCACCAGATTCAGACCTTTGATTCACTAGATTTGCGTCCTTGATGTCACCAGATTTGTACCCTTGAGTCCAACAAGTAAAACCCTTGACGCCATCAGATTTGGACCCTTGACTAACTAGATTTGGGTCCCTGATTCCACCAAATTTGGACCCTTGACTTCACCAGATTTGGACCCTTGTCTCACTAGATTTGAACCCATGAAACACTAGATTTGAACTTTTGATTTAACTAGATTTAGACCCTTGAGTCCATCAGATTTGGACCTTTGAGTTCACCAGATTTGGGTCCTTGATTTCACCAGATTCGGACACTCAACTTACTAGATTTGAACCCATCAATCACTAGATTTGGACCCTTGACTCACTAGATTTGGGTCCTTTATTTCACCAGATTTAGACCCTTGACTCCTTCAGATTTGGACCCTTGGCTTGCTAGACTTGGACCCTTGGCTTCATGACTAAAAAGAAAATAACCACCCACCTCTTCACTTGTCTCTTTCCTCCAGGGAACTGTACCTTTCAGAATGAAGTCCACAATCTTAGAGTTTCTCAACGTGTCCCCTACGAATTCCACCACCTTGTCCATAGTGGAAACCACTTTCTGAAGCCCATCGATCTTTTCTTGTTGGATGACAGAATCCATATGTAACACTTTCAGTAAATGGATTAACTCAATGAAGCCTCCTTGCTCCTTGACCTGCTCATGACCATCCTCGGCGTCACGCTGTCTTTCCACCTTCCTTAGACAAGGTCCTTGAGAAGCTGATAATCTGTCCATTCCTCTCTCCAGCACGTCCATGCCGTGATAAACCATGTCCAGTTTTCCCATGACGTCCTCTTGAAAGTTTAAGAGTTTATCCATCTTCTCATTGAGTAGGTTCAGTTTCCGGTCCATGGTGTTGACCCCTCCGGTAGACTTCACCGTGGATTTTCCCGACCCAGTAGAATGGTCGAATTTGCTTTCGTACATTTTGGCCAAACAAGATGCGATTGAATCCTGCTTGCTCATTTTGTCTTCTGGCCTTGGACAAACTCTCTTAATCTGGATGTGTCCCTGGTAATCCTTCTCCTAATTTTCCGTCTTCGAGGAAGATTTTGGTTTATACAGCGGTTACCTCAGCCGGCCGAATGGGCGTCAAATTCCTTGTGTTCAAACAGATTTAACCGGTGCTATCTGCCTTCTCATTGTGAAGCCTTGAAACAACGGACTAAACTTGGCCACTGAACTCTTTTTTTTTTTCGTGGGGTCCGTTGACGTCACAGGGACATTTTAAATTCTTTCTTGAGAGGGTGGTGATGGATAAGAACGTTAAGGATCGGCAGGGTTCCTGCCTGACAACAGAAGAGGGAGGACATCGGACCACCAGAATAAAACTTATATAAGACTTTTCTACTACAGGGACTCGTGTACTTGGTACTGGGACCAGAAAAACATCTCAAAAAGTTTTCTATAATATTATATCCGGCCATTATAAAAGGTCTACGGCACAACCGAGGAGTGACAAAGATGAAAAATTCGGCTGTGACTTGTGCCTATAAATAGACAACAATGACAAGTATACACAGCTCACATAGACCTGGGAATCTGACGAGGGGCCCTCCACAAATAAAACAGGGAACTTCACTTGTTCCTGTTTTTATTACATCCAGTTAACAGTTTTTTTGAGGCACTGAAATAATGTTTGAAGAAGTTTTTGTTTACCTGAAAAAGTTTAGCAAAATTTGGCTTTGTACACATGGGAGTTTTCCGAGGAGTTTTTGGAGTGGAAACTTAGCAAGAACTCTCCAAGTCTCAAAACTCCTTAGAAAAAAAAAAATCACCATGGTTGCTGTCTGATAATAGAAGAGGGACATCGGACCATCAGAATCCAACTTATAGAAAACGTTTCTAATAGAGGGACCAGATGTTATAACCATCCATTATAAAACTCTCCAAATCTTCCTCCAAAAACTCATAAAAAAATATGGAGGTTCCGCTCAGTTTTTGCTCCGAAAATTCATCAAAAAGACTTTGTGAACACTTTTGGAGTGTTTTGCTGAGCTTTGGAGCAGAACCTCCAAGGAGGAGGTGTTTAGGAGAAGTTTTGAATTTTTCAAGTAGGATTGTGGAGATTTTCCTGTTCGGTTTCTGCTCCAAAAACTCAACAAAAAGACTCAATGTGAACACACCCTTGGAAGAGTTTTTTTCTTGTATTAAGCACAGCCGAAGCTTTTGAAATCCTCCTCCAAATATCAAAATTCCTCAAAGATGTTGAGAATCTGCTCAGAAAACTCATCAAAAAGACTCTTGGGTGCACACGGCCTTAACGTTTGGACAAGTCTATATACTTAAAAAAAAACAAAAAAAACAACAATTCTCATTTTCATGAGTGAAGTGTCTGGACACTGCTTATCTCCTTCTACGGATGAAAAGTTTTAGTCTTATGTCTATGACCCGCTTAAACCAAAACAGTGACAATGTATGCAGCTCTGCTGAAGTATGAAGTTCTAAGCTGCAATACCACACACAACCTGAGCGCAGGGGGTGGCGCTATTTTTGAAGGAAAGCAGACTTTTTTTTTTCTAGCTTGGTAAAAGTAAGCATGCAAACAATATACTTGTCATTGTGCAATATTGTATCATTTCTTAGCATAGGATGGATTTCATGAACTCCTATAAAACTAAATTTTATATAAATATTTAAAAGAATCACCTACCCAGTGTAGACAAAAACAGGTTAGATACCATGTATAAATGACCACAAAATCTACAACTCCCTGCAATAGGCCTAACTGATAGCCTATCTACCTGTGGAGGTTGGCACCCTAAAGAGCGATTTGGCGCCCCCACTCACCGTAGTCTATCCCTATCTTCCCTACCACAGCCCTGGCAATAAGGTTGGAAAACAATATAGAAAAAGAATAGAGCTGAAGAGAGTCTTTTATATACCCCAGATCAGATAAGTTTACTCCCAGCTTTATCTAGTATTTATCTCTTTCCACTGTGATATCTGCCATTGCGGCGTTTTTTTTCAGCAGATCATTTTGGGATGCCCCCAGATGTAATGGTATCAAGACAGAGAAGGGCATTCATATGATATGGACTGCTATTGTGGAAATTTATATCATACTAGCTGTACTACCCGGCTTCGCCCGGGTTAATGACTGCTGTTAGCAAAATAGAATGTGTTAACAAAAATTTATTCTGCACACAAAAACCACAAAACAAATAGATAGAAATGTAATTATTAAAAGGCAAAAACTAAGCTAATAGAAGCATTTCACAACATATATTAGCTTTGTTATACTGAGAATGTCTTTGTTGCCTATATTAACCAATCAGAGCTCAGGTTAATTAACTGTAGCAAAATAGAAGCTGAGCTGTGATTGGTTGCTATTGGCAGCCTGATAAATCCCCAGCCAACAGTAAGCCCACCCCCTGGCAGTATATATTAGCTCACACATACACATAATAGACAAGTCATGTGACTGACAGCTGCCGTATTTCCTATATGGTACATTTGTTGCTCTTGTAGTTTGTCTGCTTATTAATCAGATTTTTATTTTTGAAGGAGAATACCAGACTTGTGTGTGTTTTAGGGCGAGTTTCATGTGTCAAGTTGTGTGTGTTGAGTTGCGTGTGGCAACATGCATGTAGCGACTTTTGTGAGATGAGTTTTGTGTGGTGACATGCGTGTAGCAACTTTTTGTGTGTCGAGTTGCATGTGACAGGTTAGTGTAGCAAGTTGTGTGCAGCAAGATTTGTGCATGGCGAGTTTTGCACGTGGCGAGTTTTATGTGTGGTGCGTTTTGAGTATGTGCAAGTTTTGTGTGAGGCAACTTTTGCATGTGGTGCAACTTTTGTACATGTGTCAATTTTTCTGTGTGTGCAAGTTTTGCATGAGGTGAGTTTTCCATGAGGTGAGTTTTGCACGTGTGGCGAGTTTTGCGTGAGCCTAGTTTTGCATATGGCGAGTTTTGCATGTAGCGAGTTTTGCATGTGGCGAGTTTTGCGTGAGCCTAGTTTTGCATATGGCGAGTTTTGCATGTAGCGAGTTTTGCGCGTTGCGAGTTTTGAGTGGTGACTTTTGTGTTTCGACTTTTATGTGGCGAGGTTGGTGTGTGTGTGGTGAAATGTGTGCTGAGGGTCGTATATGTGTTCAAGCACGTGGTAGTGTGTGGCGCATTTTGTGTTTGTGTTCATATCCCCGTGTGTGGTGAGTATCCCATGTCGGGGCCCCACCTTAGCAACTGTACGGTATATACTCTTTGTCGCCATCGCTCTCATTCTTTAAGTCCTCATTGTTCACATCTGGCAGCTGTCAATTTTCCTCCAACACTTTTCCCTTCACTTTTTCCCCATTATGTAGATAGGGGCAAAATTGTTTGGTGAATTGAAACGCGCGGGGTTAAAATTTCACCTCACAACATAGCCTATGACGCTCTCGGGGTCCAGACGTGTGACTGTGCAAAATTTTGTGGCTGTAGCTGCGACGGTGCAGATTCCAATCCCGGACATACACACATACATACATACACACATTCAGCTTTATATATTAGATATACCTGTATGTAATCTCCTGTATATAGTATATACCTGTGTGTCATCTCACCTATATATAGTATATATCTGTGTGTCATCTCCTCCTGTATATAGTATATACCTGTATGTCATCTCCTTCTATACATAGCATATACCTGTATGTCATCTCCTCTTGTATATACTATATACCTGTAGGTAATCTGCTCCTGTATATAGTATATACCTGTGTGTCATCTCCTCCTGTATATAGTATATACCTGTATGTCATCTCCTCCTGTATGTAGTATGTACCTGTATGTCATCTCCTCCTGTATGTAGTATGTACCTGTATGTCATCTCCTCCTCTATATAGTATATACCTGTGTGTCATCTCTCCTGTATATAGTATATATCTGTGTGTCATCTCCTCCTGTATATAGTATATACCTGTGTGTCATCTCCCCTGTAAATAGTATATACCTGTGTGTCATCTCCTCTTGTATATAGTATATAGCTGTATGTCATCTCCTCCTGTATTAGCCCTCGTTCACACGTTATTTGGTCAGTATTTTTACCTCAGTATTTGTAAGCTAAAATGGCAGCCTGATAAATCCCCAGCCAACAGTAAGCCCACCCCCTGGCAGTATATATTAGTTCACACATACACATAATATACTGGTCATGTGACTGACAGCTGCTGGATTCCTATATGGTACATTTGTTGCTCTTGTAGTTTGTCTGCTTATTAATCAGTTTTTATTTTTGAAGGATAATACCAGGCTTGTGTGTGTTTTAGGGCGAGTTTCGTGTGTCAAGTTGTGTGTGTTGAGTTGCGTGTGGCGACATGCATGTAGGGACTTTTGTGAGATGAGTTTTGTGTGGCGACATGCGTGTAGAAACTTTTTGTGTGTCGAGTTGCATGTGACAGATTAGTGTAGCAAGTTGTGTGCAGCAAGTTTTGCGCATGGCGAGTTTTGCGCGTGGCGAGTTTTATGTGTGGTGCCTTTTGAGTATGTGCAAGTTTTGTGTGAGGCAACTTTTGCATGTGTTGCAACTTTTGTGCATGTGGCAATTTTTCTGCGTGTGGCAATTTTTCTGCATGTGCAAGTTTTGCGTGTGGCGAGTTTTCCATGAGGTGAGTTTTGCACGTGTGGCGAGTTTTGCATGTGGAGAGTTTTGCGCGTGGAGAGTTTTGAGCGGCGACTTTTGTGTTTCTACTTTTATGTGGCGAGGTTGGTGTATGTGTGGTGAAATGTGCGCTGAGGGTGGTATATGTGTTCGAGCACGTGGTAGTGTGTGGTGCATTTTGTGTGTGTGTTCATATCCCCGTGGTGGTGTGGTGATTATCCCATGTCGGGGCCCCACCTTAGCAACTGTACGGTATATACTCTTTGGCGCCATCGCTCTCATTCTTTAAGTCCCCCTTGTTCACATCTGGCAGCTGTTAATTTGCCTCCAACACTTTTCCTTTCACTTTTTCCCCATTATGTAGATAGGGGCAAAATTGTTTGGTGAATTGGAAAGCGCGGGGTTAAAATTTCACCTCACAACATAGCCTATGACGCTCTCGGGGTCCAGACGTGTGACTGTGCAAAATTTTGTGGCTGTAGCTGCGACGGTTCAGATGCCAATCCCGAACATACACACATACATACATACATACATACATACATACATACATACATACATACATACATACATACACACATTCAGCTTTATATATTAGATATACTAGTATTGTGGAAAGTGTATGTGTCTTTGTTGTTGGAAGTATTATCAACGGTTGATTACGGATATTTTTGTTGCTGGATCTTCTATTTTGCTATACGATTTCCCTGCTGAACTAGGTCCACCGAGCGTGTATATCTAAAAGACTCTCTTTAGCTCTATTCTTTTTATATATTGTTTTCCAACCTTATTGCCAGGGCTGTGGTAGGGAAGATAGGGATAGACTACGGTGAGTGGGGGCGCCAAATCACTCTTTAGGGTGCCAACCTCCACAGGTAGGTAGGCTATCAGTTAGGCCTATTGCAGGGAGTTGTAGGCAAATTTGTGGTCATTTATACATGGTATCTAACCTGTTTTTGTCTACACTGGGTAGGTGATTCTTTTAAATATTTATATAAAATTTAGTTTTATAGGAGTTCATGTTGACAAAGTTTAATTTAATTCCTTCATATATCAATTTTTGTTTATGATAGGATGGATTTCAGACTCCCGCAGGCTCCAATAGACAGTGCAGCTGAGCTGGAGCCATTGTTCCCAGCAGTGTCCTAATAGAGCTGCACCCGGGGATCACATCCAGGGAGATGATGTGAGGACTCGGAGCTGCAGTTTGGCTACACAGGATGGAATATGTGACAGTACCTGACCCCTGTATCAGCATTGTGACACCCCTAGGTGCGGAAAGCCCTTATCTCCTGCCAAGGAAACACGGTGCCAACCCCTCCGTCCTGATCCCTCCCAATCAGGTGTCTCTGCTTTCCAGAACTCAGTGTAGAGCGGATGTTTAGTTAATTTTTCGTGATTAGTTAAAAAAAGGACTTTTAGTAAAGATTTACATTTACACATGCAAAAAAAATAAATACATAAATAAAAGTTACTGTTATTCCTCCTGGAAATATATCAATAAATTGAAAATTGTGGGTTACATCATCACTACACAAGGGGGCGCTGTCTTTTGAAAAAAGGAAAGTAAATTAAACCATATATTTCCAGGAGGAATAACAGAGGAACGTAACAAAAAAAAAACAAAAAAAAAATTATACATGTTTTGTTACTGAAGCAAAGAAAATAGACAAAGGGGTGGGGCATGTGTGACTGACAGGTGGATTATAGACAGGTTCCCTTTAACCCCTTCATGACCCAGCCTATTTTGGCCTTAATGACCTTGCCGTTTTTTGCAATTCTGACCAGTGTCCCTTTATGAGGTAATAACTCAGGAACGCTTCAACGGATCCTAGCGATTCTGAGATAGTTTTTTCGTGACATATTGGGCTTCATGTTAGTGGTAAATTTAGGTCGATAATTTCTGAGTTTATTTGTGAAAAAAACGGAAATTTGGCGAAAATTTTGAAAATTTCGCAATTTTCACATTTTGAATTTTTATTCTGTTAAACCAGAGTTATGTGACACAAAATAGTTAATAAATAACGTTTCCCACATGTCTACTTTACATCAGCACAATTTTGGAAACAATTTTTTTTTTTTGCTAGGAAGTTATAGGGGTTAAAATTTGACCAGTGATTTCTCATTTTTACAACAAAATTTACAAAACCATTTTTTTTAGGGACCACCTCACATTTGAAGTCATTTTGAGGGTTCTATATGGCTGAAAATACCCAAAAGTGACACCATTCTAAAAAATTGCACCCCTCAAGGTGCTCAAAACCACATTCAAGAAGTTTATTAACCCTTCAGGTGTTTCACAGCAGCAGAAGCAACATGGAAGTAAAAAATGAACATTTAACTTTTTAGTCACAAAAATGATCTTTTAGCAACAATTTTTTTATTTTCCCAAGGGTAAAAGGAGAAACTGGACCACGGACGTTGTTGTCCAATTTGTACTGAGTACGCTGATACCTCATATGTGGGGGTAAACCACTGTTTGGGCGCACGGCAGGGCTCGGAAGGGAAGGAGCGCCATTTGACTTTTTGAATGAAAAATTGGCTCCAATCTTTAGCGGACACCATGTCGCGTTTGGAGAGCCCCCGTGTGCCTAAACATTGGAGCTCCCCCACAAGTGACCCCATTTTGGAAACTAGACCCCCCAAGGAACTTATCTAGAAGCATAGTGAGCACTTTAAACCCCCAGGTGCTTCACAAATTGATCCGTAAAAATGAAAAAGTACTTTTTTTTCCCAAAAAAAATTATTTTAGCCTCAATTTTTTCATTTTCACATGGGCAACAGGATAAAATGGATCCTAAATTTTGTTGGGCAATTTCTCCTGAGTACACCGATACCTCACATGTGGGGGTAAACCACTGTTTGGGCACATGGTAAGGCTCGGAAGGGGAGGCGTGCCATTTGACTTTTTGAATGGAAAATTAGCTCCAATCGTTAGCGGACACCATGTCGCGTTTGGAGAGCCCCTGTGTGCCTAAACATTGGAGATCCCCTACAAGTGACCCCATTTTGGAAACTAGACCCCCCAAGGAACTTATCTAGATGCATAGTGAGCACTTATAACCCCCAGGTGCTTCACAGAAGTTTATAACGCAGAGCCGTGAAAATAAAAAATAATTTTTCTTTCCTCAAAAATGATTTTTAGCCCAGAATTTTTTATTTTCCCAAGGGTAATAGGAGAAATTGGACCCCAAATGTTGTTGTCCAGTTTGTCCTGAGTACGATGATACCCCATATGTGGGGGTAAACCACTGTTTGGGCGCACGGCAGGGCTCGGAAGGGAAGGCACGCCATTTGGCTTTTTGAATGGAAAATTAGCTCCAATCATTAGCGGACACCATGTCGCGTTTGGAGAGCCCCTGTGTGCCTAAACATTGGAGCTCCCGCACAAGTGACCCCATTTTGGAAACTAGACCTCCCAAGGAACTAACCTAGATGTGTGGTGAGCACTTTGAACCCCCAAGTGCTTCACAGAAGTTTATAACGCAGAGCCATGAAAATAAAAAATAATTTTTCTTTTCTCAAAAATGATTTTTTAGCCCACAATTTTTTATTTTCCCAAGGGTAACAGGAGAAATTGGACCCCAAAAGTTGTTGTACAGTTTCTCCTGAGTACGCTGATACCCCATATGTGGGGGTAAACTACTGTTTTGGCACACGTCGGGGTTCGGAAGGGAAGTAGTGACGTTTTGAAATGCAGACTTTGATGGAATGCTCTGCGGGCGTCAGGTTGCTTTTGCAGAGCCCCTGATGTGCCTAAACAGTAGGAACTCCCCACAAGTGACTCCATTTTGGAAACTAGACCCCCAAGGGAACTTATCTAGATGTGTGGTAAGCACTTTGAACCCCCAAGTGCTTCACAGAAGTTTATAACTCAGAGCCGTGAAAATAATAAATGTGTTTCCTTTCCTCAAAAATATTTTTTTAGCCCAGAATTTTTTATTTTTGCAAGAGTAACAGGAGAAATTGGACCCAAAAGTTGTTGTCCAGTTTCTCCTGAGTACGCTGATACCCCATATATGGGGGTAAACCACTGTTTGGGAACATGCCGGGGCTCGGAAGGGAAGTAGTGACATTTTGGAATGCAGACATTGATGGAATGGTCTGCGGGCATCATGTTACGTTTGCAGAGCCCCTGATATGCCTAAACAGTAGAAACCCCCCACAAGTGACCCCATTTTGGAAACTAGACCCCCCCAAGGAACTTATCTAGATGTGTGATGAGCACGTTCAACCCCCAAGTGCTTCACAGAAGTTTACAACGCAGAGCCATGAAAAAAAAAAATCATTTTTCTTTCCTCAAAAAAGATGTTTTAGCAAGCAATTTTTTATTTTCACAAGGGTAACAGGAGAATTTGGACCCCAATATTTGTTGCCCAGTTTGTTGTGAGTATGCTGGTACCCCATATGTGGGGGTAAACCACTGTTTGGGCACATGTCAGGGCTCGGAAGGGAAGTAGTGACATTTGAAATGCAGACTTTGATGGAATGGTCTGCGGGCATCACGTTGCATTTGCAGAGCCCCTGATGTGCCTAAACAGTAGAAACACCCCACAAGTGACCCCATTTTGGAAACTAGACCCCCGAAGGAACTTATCTAGATGTGTGGTGACCACTTTCAACCCCCAAGTGCTTCACAGAAGTTTATAACGCAGAGTCGTGAAAATAAAAAATAATTGTTCTTTCCTCAAAAATTATGTTTTAGCAAGTAATTTTTTATTTTTGCAAGGGTAACAGGAGAAATTGGACCCCAACAGTTGTTGCCCAGTTTGTCCTGAGTACGCTGGTACCCCAAATGTGGGGGTAAACCACTGTTTGGGCGCACGTCGGGGCTTGGAAAGGAGGGAGCACCATTTGACTTTTTGAACGCAAGATTGGCTGGAATCAATGGTGGCGCCATGTTGCGTTTGGAGACCCCTGATGTGCCTAAACAGTGGAAACCCCTCAATTCTAACTTCAACACTAACCCCAACACACCCCTAATCCTAATCCCAACTGTAGCCATAACCCTAATCACAACCCTAACCCCAACACACCCCTAACCACAACCCTAACCGCAACACACCCGTAACCCTAATTCCAACCCTAATCCTAACCCTAATCCCAACCCTAACCCCAACTGTAACCCCAACGCACCCCTAACCCTATCCGTAACCCTAACCACAAGCCTAATCTTAACCCTATTTCCAACCCTAGCCCTAATTCCAACCCTAACTCTAATTCCAACCCTAACCCTAAGGCTATGTGCCCACGTTGCGGATTCGTGTGAGATTTTTCCGCACGATTTTTGAAAAATCTGCAGGTAAAAGGCACTGCGTTTTACCTGCGGATTTACAGCAGATTTCCAGTGTTTTTTTGTGCGGATTTCACCTGCGGATTCCTATTGAGGAACAGGTGTAAAACGCTGCGGAATCCGCACAAAGAATTGACATGCTGCGGAAAATACAACGCAGCGTTTCTGTACGGAATTTTCCATGGGCACAGCGGATTTGGTTTTCCATAGGTGTACATGGTACTGTAAACCTGATGGAAAACTGCTACGAATTCGCAGCGGCCAATCCGCTGCAGATCCGCGGCCAATCCGCTGCGGATCCGCGGCCAATCCGCTGCGGATCCGCAGCCAAATCCGCACTGTGTGCACATGCCATAACCCTAACCCTACCCCTAACCCTACCCGTAACCCTAACCCTACCCCTAACCCTACCCCTAGTTCTAACCCTAGTTCTAACCCTAACCCTAGTGGAAAAAAAATATATATATATTTTCTTTATTTTATTATTGTCCCTACCTATGGGGGTGATAAAGGGGGGGGGGGGTTATTTATTATTTTTTTTATTTTGATCGCTGTGATAGAACCTACCACAGCGATCAAAATGTACTTTGTAATGAATCTGCCGGCATTTTGGAAGATGGCGGCGCCCATGGAGGAGGCGGACGGGCACCGGGAGCCTCGGTAAGTATAAGGGGGGGGAGATCGGGGCACGGGGGGGGGAGATCGGGGCATGGGGGGGGGCGTCGGAGCACGGGGGGGTGACATAGCAGCAGGGGGGGAGCGGGCAGGACGGACGGGGGAGCGGAGCACAGGACGGAGGGGACCGGACCCCATAACGGAGCACTGGGGGGGCGATCGGTGGGGTGGGGTGGGGTCACTTCAGGTTTTCCAGCCATGGCCGATGATATTGCAGCACCGGCCATGGCTGGATTGTAATATTTCACCAGTTTTTTAGGTGAAATATTACAAATCGCTCTGATTGGCAGTTTCACTTTCAACAGCCAATCAGAGCGATCGTAGCTACGGGGGGGGGGGGGGGTGAAGCCACCCCCCCTGGGCTGAAGTACCACTCCCCCTGTCTCTGCAGAACGGGTGAAATCGGAGTTAACCCTTTCACCCGCTCTGCAGCGACGCGATCATTCCATGACGCCACATAGGCGTCATGGGTCGGATTGGCACGGGTTTTCATGATGCCTACGTGGCGTCATGGGTCGGGAAGGGGTTAAATGTCCCAGGCGTCCGCTATTCACAATGACATCAATTCTCCACTTAAAAGAAATCCATCATAAGCGGACTTGGATCAAAAGATTTATTATCTCTTTTTCCTTTGAAGTTCCTGAGATGTGAGAGGGAGAATGAGCCGATGCTTCTTGTCTTAGTAATTCCTGGAAGTTTCTATAGAATTCTGTTATTTCATGTACGTGTGCCTATCCCCCCCACTATCCCCTGTATACACCTATATGTATGTAGGATCAAGAGCAATAAGGGGCTTGTCTCCTAAACGGTAACTTACAGCTGCAAAGTGCAGATTTATTTAGTTTACAACAAGGAACCTTGTAACTTGCTTCTTGACGGATTTTTAATTTTCCTTGCCTGGGTTTTCTTCAACAGCTGCAGAGATGGTAATAATACTGCTACGTAATGCACAAATAGTAATATAGCCGGTAATAATACTGCTATACAGTGCACATATAGTAATATAGCTGGTAATACTGCTATATAGTGCACATACTGACCAACTAGGCACTTATTAAACTGCGTGTTGAATCAAGGAGTGTTGTTTCTTTTTTTGTAAAAAGTTATTACTTTATTAATACAGACAATACACACATTTAATTAAAATAATGCCTCTAAACCGTAGAAACAATATAATAGCATGTAAGCGTAGAAAAAGTTACAGTAATAGCAGGTGAACACTGAATAGTATTACAAAACAGTTTGATTTATTAGTGTTAATAATAATAATAATAATAATTTTTATTTATATAGCGCCAACATATTCCGCAGCACTTTACAACTTATAGAGGGGACTTGTACAGACAATAGACATTACAGCATAACATAAATCACAGTTCAAAATAGATACCCGGAGGAGTGAGGGCCCTGCTCGCAAGCTTACAAACTATGAGGAAAAGGGAGACACGAGAGGTGGATGGTAACAATTGCTTTAGTTATTTGGACCAGGTTAATGCGTTGAGGCGGTAGGCCAGTCTGAACAAAAGCGTTTTTAGGGCACGCTTAAAACTGTGGGGATTGGGGATTAATCGTATTAACCTAGGTAGTGCATTCCAAAGAATCGGCGCAGCATGTGTAAAGTCTTGGAGACGGGAGTGGGAGGTTCTGATTATTGAGGATGCTAACCTGAGGTCATTAGCGGAGCGGAGGGCACGGGTAGGGTGGTAGACTGAGACCAGAGAGGAGATGTAGGGTGGTGCTGAGCCATGGAGTGCTTTGTGGATGAGGGTAGTAGTTTTGTACTGGATTCTGGAGTGGATGGGTAGCCAGTGTAATGATTGGCACAAGGTAGAGGCATCGGTGTAACGGTTGGTGAGGAATATGATCCTGGCAGCAGCATTCAGGACAGATTGGAGCGGGGAGAGTTTGGTAAGAGGGAGGCCGATTAGTAGAGAGTTACAATAGTCCAGACGGGAATGAATAAGAGAAACAGTAAGAGTTTTTGCAGAGTCGAAAGTAAGAAAAGGGCGAATTCTAGAAATGTTTTTGAGATGCAGATAAGAAGAGCGAGCCAGTGATCGGATGTGGGGGGTGAATGAAAGCTCGGAATCAAGGATGACCCCAAGGCAGCAGGCATGTTGCTTTGGAGTAATGGTGGAACCGCACACGGAGATGGCAATGTCAGGCAAAGGTAGGTTAGTAGAGGGAGAGAACACGAGGAGTTCAGTTTTTGACAGGTTCAGTTTCAGATAGAGGGAGGACATGATGTTAGAGACAGCGATAAGACAATCACTGGTGTTTTCTAAGAAGGTCGGAGTGAAAGCAGGAGAAGAGGTGTATAATTGGGTGTCGTCAGCATAGAGATGGTACTGGAAACCAAATCTACTGATTGTTTGTCCAATAGGGGCAGTATACAAAGAAAAGAGGAGGGGGCTTAGGACTGATCCTTGAGGAACCCCTACAGTAAGGGGAAGGTGAGAGGAGGAGGAACCAGCAAAACATACAGTGAAGGATCGGTCAGAGAGATAGGAGAACTTATAATGATAAACTTATAATGATAGAACTTGCTGAAAAAATAGCTCAAATTAAAGCATGCTGAGAAAATATCTCAATCAAGATTCCCCATCTAGAGACATTTCACCACTTTTTTGATTAAATGCCAAACTTACTGGTATCACCTAAATAATCTATAACACGTGCAGAATACTGCATTTTTAAGCCGAAACATGTTGATGTACTAATATAAACAATCTAATGCATCTTAATCTGAAGGAATAATATGTTCATTTAATGATAAACACTGTGCTTAAACAAAGTATATCAGCTTAGCTAGACTAGTACACTCAAAAAGCTAATAACAAGAATCTACCCAAACACTTTTTAAAAATGATTATAATTTGTTATTAGTTGTCAATAAAGCATGCTGAAAAAATATCTCAATTATATTGAGGTTGACTACCTTACAATGTTTGCATATCTTAGCTTATTAGTCTGTAATATATGTCTGTATATAATATAACTGGTAATAATACTGCTATACAGTGCACATATGGTAATATAACTGGTAATAATACTGCTATACAGCGCATATATAATAATATAACTGGTAATAATACTGCTATACAGTGCACATATAGTAATATAACTGGTAATTCTTCTTTACAGTGCATATATAGTAATAAGGCCGGTAATAATGCTGCTAAACAGAACATAATTAGTGGTATGTTTGGAAATCATACTGATGTATAGTGCACAAATATTAGCAAAACTGTTAAAAATACCACTATACAGTGCTTTAATAATACCACAACTCATAATTAAACTGTTATACAGTTGGTAGCAATAACACTATACAGCAACTAAATAGTAAGAAGAATACTACAATACAGTGTATAAATGCAGCTATGCAGTGAACAATATTACTATATGCTGTAAAGCCTGAAATGTAGCACAGCGGATAATACTGCAATACGGTGCATAAATACCAATATCCAGGGAAGAAATAGAAGTACAGTTGGTTCTAATACCAGTATACAGTGAATAAATAGTACTATAATTGGTAATAATACTGCAATACAGTGCACACATATTAACATACCATAGCTAGTAATAATACTAGCTATCATCGCTAAAGTTGTCCCCAAGGATGCATTCTGGTTTTATAAGGGGGAAAACAAAAAAAACAAAAAAAAGTTTATTTCAAAACTTTCAAATAAACTTTGTGTTTTCAAGACCTCTGCTTGCTGAGTGAATGGAAATCCCCCTGCTGACATTAAGCGTATACAACGATACAACGTATCAGCTTGAAAAGATTGACACAGAGATCCGTCGTCTATCCTCATAGTGAAAACATCACCAATCACGACATCAATGTCTGCTGGGAGTTGTAGTGCAGCCGTATCTACTGAGACAGCCCAGAAATGGACAAGAAGCCGCCGTATATAGAAAACTAAACCGTTACCGCAAATTTCTTGATATAATTGGAGACGCTGAATCCCCCCGTTGCCAGCAGCATAGATCTGTGGAGAGTGGAGTCCGGATACAACGTTCCCATTCTCTCCATATGAGAAGTAGCGGAAAGTTCTCTGCGAAGAAGAAAAACACAGAAGCCTCCAGTCCGACTGGATCTAGTGTCTGGAATTTGGTTTTATCAGACGGCGCTCCGGACGTCACCGGCCTTATCTCCTGACGAGCAGAATATGGCTTTCTGCAGAGGAGATACCAGCACGACACGATGAAGGCAGCACAACAATATCATGGGGTCCAGACAGGCGAATGACAACAAGTGCCGGCACCCGAGCGACCAACGGCCACTGCACCAATACGTCCTTCATTCCATCTACGCTTCTTGTATCGTCTGCGTGTTTCAGATTGTTGACAATTCATCCAACCATTTTGATTCCTTCTTTTTCATAAATGACACTAACATCTGTGGACAATTACTGCTTATTCTTTGCGAAACAATTTTTGGAAACATTTGATCATCTGGAATCTATCAGGCCCTGTAATTTCAGAATTGTACCTTAACTTTCATATAAATTTTCTATCAACCATTTATTTAAAGATCCTTCTATTATGGATATGACTATCAATTCATCAATCCTCCATCTAGGCATCTCATATTTATCCATCCATCCATCAATCAATCATATATCTATTGTCACACACAGTGTAGGAAAGACTAAGTGCAACATGAAGGGATAAGGGGAAGGGAACCAGATATAACTTCATCCTGTCTGCCCTATCGTCCTTATATAGGCTCTGCACCTATCGCCCTTATATAGGTTCTGCACCTATCGCCGATCAGGAACCTAATCTCTGCCTGCCCCTAGCAGTAAACCCTGCATAGGGAAGGACAGGATTGCACTAGACAATCCCCACTACCACTAAAGACAGATGGGACACACAAACAATGGGGAACACTTAGCTTGACTAGACTCTGAGAGAAACAAACTTCCTCCAAACACCAGAGAGGAAAGATAGCCGACTGCTATAGCGCCAAGCCCCAACAGGGGAAATGGAAATATCACCGGCAACTCGAAGCAGCAAGGTGGGAGTTATAAACACCTGGTCCAAGTGTGTCAACTAGAGTCAGGGGAGGTCGCCACTGGGTACTGGGTCCTAAAGTCAGAAGGACTAGGAAAGAGTCTGCAAAGCCAACCGCTGAGACCTTCTGCAGACAGATGGATAGCGACTGTCTGCAGCCTCTGACCCATGACATCTATCCATTCATCCATCTCTTGTCCACGCGCCTTATACCCTGGTCACTTATTCCCATGTTATGGACCCCCCTAACTATGGACAGTTGTCTTCAGAGGATACCCACTTGTCTTATCTACAAATAATCATCCGGTCATTAATATTCACTCCAGTCTGTGTCCCCTTAAGATTGGACTATCTGCACTAAAAATGTTTGTGTTCATCCTGTGCCTCCTAGTTCATGGATCCTTAATCCTAAAAATTGACAAATACCAAAACTTTGCCACATTTACACAAACAAAGCAGGAAGAAAAAAAAAGGTGGATTCCTGAAACTCTGTGGACAGGAGGATGGCGCCCCTAGTGGCTATCTTTGCATTGACAATGCTCACTGTAATCTTTGGTTTGTAGGTGGTGGTCCCCAATATGAGATCTCTATTAACACCCTAAAAACACCTCAATAGATCCTTCTAAAAGAACAATCTAATGAAGCCAAACTTTTAAAGAAAGCTTCTAAAAAAGGGTTACAGGACATTGGAACAGTGGGCCTTCCCCCAAGCTGCACAATCCCTATATTGTTCTTTCTAGCAACATTTTCTGTAAATATTTCGTTGGTGTTAACAAAAGCCACGATCATCTGTGAATCCTCAGTTGTTGGAGAACTACAAGAGTCAGCATAGAATACCAAACAGCCAGAAATAAGCATGGTACAGTGTAGCTTTATACAAACCTGTAAAGCCATATAAGTCCATTTATAATACTGAATAACATCCAGGTACATAAATAATACCGCATAATCCAATCTCTAACACTAATCTTTTATATACGAGTGTGTTATAATGTAGCATGAAAGGCTTAATCCAACCCACGCAGCGAGGCAAGGCGTCCAAAGCTGCACTTCTAATGGACAGAAAATAATCACAGCTGTAGAAACATTAAGATAATATATTAATTTCATTTAAGAGGAAAAGGACATTTAATAATCCAATCTCAGCAATATATGAAAACTGTGCTACCTACTCAGATCTGTATTCAATCCACAGAAGCAGTATTATAGTAGTTATATTCTTGTACATAGGAGCAGTATTATAGTAGTTATATTCTTGTACATAGGGGCAGTATTATAGTAGTTATATTCTTGTACATAGGGGGCAGTATTATAGTAGTTATATTCTTGTACATAGGGGCAGTATTATAGTAGTTATATTCTTGTACATAGGAGCAGTATTATAGTAGTTATATTCTTGTACATAGGAGCAGTATTATAGTAGTTATATTCTTGTACATAGGGGCAGTATTATAGTAGTTATATTCTTGTACATAGGAGCAGTATTATAGTAGTTATATTCTTGTACATAGGGGCAGTATTATAGTAGTTATATTCTTGTACATAGGGGCAGTATTATAGTAGTTATATTCTTGTACATAGGAGCAGTATTATAGTAGTTATATTCTTGTACATAGGAGCAGTATTATAGTAGTTATATTCTTGTACATAGGAGCAGTATTAGGCTGTGTGCACACATTGCTGATTTTTCGCGTTTTTTCCTGATAACGCTTTAAAACCACAAAAAAGAGCATACAATATGCATCCCATCATTTAGAATGAATTCCGCAATTTTTGTGCACATGATTCGTTTTTTTTACGCGAAAAAAACGCAACGCGGTAAAAAACGCACCATGTTCATTAATTTTGCGTTTTTTTGCGGATTTCCCACTATAAAATGCATTGGGAAATATCCGGAAAAAAACGCACCAAAAACGCGTCAAAACCGCGGAAAAAACGCATGCAGATTGGTTGCAGAAAAGTTCAGGTTTTTCTCAGGAATTTTCTGCAAGAAATCCTGACGTGTGCACATAGCCTTATAGTAGTTATATTCTTGTACATAGGGACAGTTTTATAGTAGTTATATTCTTGTATATAGGGGGCAGTATTATAGTAGTTATACTCTTGTATATAGGGGCAGTATTATAGTAGTTATATTCTTGTACATAGGAGCAGTATTATAGTAGTTATATTCTTGTACATAGGAGCAGTATTATAGTAGTTATATTCTTGTACATAGGAGCACTATTATAGTAGTTATATTCTTGTACATAGGAGCAGTGTTATAGTAGTTATATTCTTGTACATAGGAGCAGTGTTATAGTAGTTATATTCTTGTATATAGGGGGCAGTATTATAGTAGTTATACTCTTGTATATAGGGGCAGTATTATAGTAGTTATATTCTTGTACATAGGAGCAGTATTATAGTAGTTATATTCTTGTACATAGGAGCAGTGTTATAGTAGTTATATTCTTGTACATAGGGGCAGTATTATAGTAGTTATATTCTTGCATATAGGGGCAGTATTATAGTAGTTATATTCTTGTACATAGGAGCAGTATTATAGTGGTTATATTCTTGTACATAGAGGGCAGTATTATAGTAGTTATATTCTTGTACATAGGAGCAGTATTATAGTATTTATATTCTTGTACATAGGGGCAGTATTATAGTAGTTATATTCTTGTACATAGGGAGCAGTATTATAGTAGTTATATTCTTGTACATAGGACCAGTATTATAGTAGTTATATTCTTGTACATAGGGGGCAGTATTATAGTAGTTATAGTCTTGTACATAGGGGCAGTATTATAGTAGTTATATTCTTGTACACAGGAGCAGTATTATAGTAGTTATATTCTTGTACATAGGGAGCAGTATTATAGTAGTTATATTCTTGTACGTAGGGGGCAGTATTATAGTAGTTATATTCTTGTAGATAGGAGCAGTATTATAGTAGTTATATTCTTGTACATAGCGGTAGTATTATAGTAGTTATATTCTTGTACATAGGGGCAGTATTATAGTAGTTATATTCTTGTACATAGGGGCAGTATTATAATAGTTATATTCTTGTACATAGGAACAGTGTTATAGTAGTTATATTCTTGTACATAGGGGCAGTATTATAGTAGTTATATTCTTGTACACAGGGAGCAGTATTATAGTAGTTATATTCTTGTATATTATATCACAGTTATACTTAATAAATTTATTTTTCTATATACTTTGTAGCACTTCATTTTCCTATCCTCTCCTTGCTGTGAGATGACGGCTTATCTACATTGAGGGTCAGTGGTGCAACGATGAATTACATATTCTTTTTACCAGCATTTCTATGTAACAGTGCCTGTTCCATGACAGCAAATGGCAGAAATTATTACAATGTAATTACATATTCCTGTAAGTCGCGTTCCATCCTCACTTACGTTGGGTCTTCGGTACCAGCCACAGACCTGTCTAGAGTCTGACACCAGCATCAATCACAGAGGTTTCCTGCGAGGTTCTTACACCAGGACACAACACAGAGGACTGAGCGTCCAGCCGGGATTGTCCTGAGATCGGCTAAACCTGGAATTGATCACGGATATAAAATTAATCCCAGTGATGGAAACCGCAGTTGTCAGCCATTGGGCATCTCTGGGAGAAGGTCCTGGCTGCCTGTGCAAAGATTAACATTAAAGGTCATTCCCTGCCAGCTGCGGCCAAACACAAATATCAACCCTATGATATAGAAATAGCGCCACCCGATGCATCATTCCGTTATTTCAGGCTCCCCGTGCCATCATCCATTGTCTCAACCATCTACTACTACCAGATCACCAAGTTCTATCATTTCACAAGTTTCTTCATCTGGATCTCGGCATTGTAACTTGTTAAAAAAGTACATTAGAAAAAAAACCATCCCCACCAATTAGCTGTGAATTAAGTTTTTAGTTTCCCTGTAGCACCTCCAAATGGACAATTAAGCAATGCACACGCTACCCCCCAAAAAATGGGTTTTCAATATAAGAACCTTTTCTAAATGGAACCAATAGTTACACTTTCAACAATTTATTTGTGGTTTATAATTAACTGCTTCTTTGTCCTGTAAGCTGAGTTGTCACCACCAGGGGGCGATCTGGGTGAAGTTCCATTATGAACCATCTTCAGATCGCCCCCTAGTGGTGACAATAGGGTGCAACATTTTTTTTTTCAAGCGTGCGGCGGAATAGAGATGCAACATCAGTCTGATGAACAGTGCTAGGAAAAGGCTCCAAATCCTTAATGCTGCTCTTTAGCCAGAAAATAGACGGGAGTTGTAGTTTTTCTTGTAATTAAAGGAGCATAGAAAATACCGACCGATACCAGTGACAATAATAAATGTATATACTGTGATCCGTGCATCAATCACATGTAAAAGTTTATATCTGACTCTATAAAGTGATGGCTGGGGGAAGCCACTGAAAAAACAACAACAAAAAATATAGTTCTTACCGATAACGGTATTTCTCTGAGCCCATGACGGCACCACGGAGAGAGGGGATCCGCCCACCAAGGACAGGAAACCTACAGATAAAAAGACGGTACCTCTCTGCCGCATCAGTTGTTTACTAGAGAACGATGGGAGACTATGGAACAGCTTATTAGTTTCAACATTACTTTATATTAACTTACTTGAGATACCGCGTGGCCTATCATAAAATAAACTATGACACTATATTAACGTGCACACCCATAAGTGAAGGGAGGGAATGTACGGGTGCCGTCATGGGCTCAGAGAAATACCGTTATCGGTAAGAACTATATTTTTCTCTGTCACCCATGACGGCACCACGGAATGATTTCATAGATTGTACATTCAGGGAGGGACCACCGCTTCCAGAACCCTTTTACCGAAAGTAAGGTCCGAAGAGGAAATAAGGTCCAATCTATAGTGCCTATAGAATGTGGAAGGTGATGACCAAGTAGCGGCTCTACATATCTGATCGATAGAGGTTCCGGCCTTCTCCACCCAAGAAGCCACCACTGCCCTCGTTGAGTGAGCCTTGACTTCCCCTGGAACGGACACTCCACTTGACGAATATGACAAGCTGATAGCGTCTGTGATCCATCTTGCCAAGGTGGATTTGGAGGCTTTTTTCCCCTTCCGGGGACCCTGAAAGCATACAAAAAGAGAGGCATCCTCCCTACTCTCTCTAGTGGCTTCTAAATATTGCATGAGACATCTCCTTACGTCTAGTGTATGTAATGCTTCCTCCTCTTTATTTTTAGGGTTAGGACAAAAGGAGGGAAAAGATATCTCTTGAGTTCTATGGAACCGGGAAGCCACTTTCGGGAGGTATGCAGGATCTATCTTGAGAATAACTCTATCCTCTAACTCTAAAACCTGAGTGTATGGAGGGTTAGCAGATAAAGCTTGTATGTCGCTAATTCTACGAGCGGATGTGAGGGCAACCAGCAGGGAAGTTTTGAGGGATAGGATTTTTAACGGGACACCCTCCAAGGGTTCGAAGGGAGGTTTAGTCAGGGCTTTAAGGACCAAATTTAAATCCCATTGAGGGGCGGTTTTAATTGGAATTGGCCTCGATCTACTTGTTGCCCTGATAAACCTTGAAACCCACCGATTCCCTGCCAGATCGTAATTAAACAGAGCTCCCAATGCTGCCACATGGACTTTCAGGGTACTCGTGGCTAAACCGATCTCCAACCCCTTTTGTAAAAATTCTAATACAGTTTTAAGGGGAACCTTTTCTCCTATTTTGGAGCCTGATAGGAATTTCTTCCATATCTTCCCGTATTGTTTTGTTGTGACCGGTTTCCTACTTTGTAAGAGAGTAGATACTAACGCTGGTGAAAATCCTCTACCTCTAGTAGCTTCCTTTCAAATGCCAGGCCGTCAAGTGCAAGTTCGTAACTTGTGGATGGTTGACCGGCCCTTGGGAGAGTAAGCCTGGGAGGTCTGGGAGTACCCATGGGTCGGATATCGACATTCTCCTCATCCAAGAGAACCAAGGTCTCTTCGGCCAGAACGGGGCTATTAAGATTACATGAGCCCCGTCCTCCCGAATCTTCCTCAGCACTGCCGGAATCAGGGCAAATGGGGGAAATGCGTAAGCTAGATGATGCCGCCATGGAATCAGAAACGCATCCAGAGCCACTGGGTTCCCCTGAGGATTTATGGAGCAAAAGGAGGTTACTTTTTTGTTTGTGTTGTTGGCAAAGAGATCTATGTTGGGAACCCCCCATTTTTCTGTAATCTGGGTAAATACCGTCTGATTTAGTTCCCATTCCCCTTGCTTTAAACTGGAGCAGCTTAGAAAGTCCGCTTTGTAGTTGTCCACCCCCCTTATGTGTAGACTTGTCAGGGATGAAAGATTGCTCTCGGCTATCTGAAAAATTTCTTTGGTTACTTCCATCAGTTTTTTGGAGCGAGTCCCCCCCTGGTGATTCAGGTATGCTACTACCACCCTGTTGTCTGACATGACTCTGACATGGTGGGAGTGAAGGACCCGCAAGAATTCCTGGAGGGAGAACCTGACCGCAAGGAGCTCTTTCATATTGGAGGATTCCTCCCGCAGGGATGTTGGCCAGGTACCTTGAGCCACTAGGTCGCCCAAATGAGCCCCCCAGCCACTGGGGCTTGCATCTGTCGTCAGTATCTTTGAGATTGGGATTACCCATGGGACTCCCTGGGAAAGATTCCTTAGCGATGCCCACCAGGTTAGTGACTGAGTTGTATTTGGAGATAATCTCAACCGACTTTCTAAATGCACTCCCAGAGAGATCTCTTCTGATAAAATCTGCCATTGAAGGTGTCTCGAATGGAGCTGCGCCCATTGGACCGCTGGTATGCAAGAAGTCATGGATCCTAAGAGGGACATAGCCTGGCGTAGGGTTATAGAAGGGAGAGCTTGTATTTTGGCCACTAGTCTTATCATCCTCTGTATTTTTTCCTCTGGAAGACGGCATTCTTCCTTTATAGAGTCCAGTGTGAGACCCAGGTATTCTTGGACCTGGGAAGGTACCAGTCTGGACTTTTGTAAGTTTATCAGCCAACCCAGATCCTCTAGGGACCTTGTCACTGTTTCCAGCTGATTGCTGCAGTGTTGGGGGGAGGAGCCTATTACCAAAAAATCGTCCAGATATGGTACAATCAAGGTGTCTTGCTCTCTGAGATGAGCCATTACCTCCGAAATTATTTTTGTGAATATTCTCGGGGCTATTGCCAGTCCGAACGGCAGGGCTGAGAATTGAAAGTGGCGTAATGTCCCCCTGATATGAACTGCTATCCTGAGGAACCTCTGGTGATCTATGTGGATGGGGACGTGATAGTAGGCGTCCTTCAGGTCCAGGACTACCATAAAACACCAAGGAAATAGCATTTTTATAGAGGATTTTATCGTCTCCATTTTGAATGGTTGAATCTCTAGGTATTTGTTTAGGCTCTTCAGGTTTATGATAGTCCTGTAAGACCCATCTGTTTTTTTTTCTCAGGAATAGAGGGGAATAATAACCTTGTCCTCTTTCTTGCGGAGGGACTTCTAGAAGAACCCCCTTGTCCACTAGTCCTAGGACCTCGTTCTCCAATGCCCATTGTTCTTCCGCTGAAGACCTTGGAGAGGTTATTGAAAAGAAGGGACGAGGAGTTCTCAGAAATGTTAGTTTTAGACCTGATTTTATTATGCCCAGGATCCATTGGCTGCATGTAATATTTTCCCAGGCCGGGAGAAAGAGTGACAATCTCCCCCCCCACCCGGGGCCAACCTTCATTGAGAAGGTTTCTTATTGTCACCGGGGTTTTTATTAAACAGGTACCCCTTAATTCTGTTTTTCTTATCCTCCCATTTTCCCTGGTTTCTCCATTGCTTTTTATGGAAGAACCTCTTGCTCCGAAAGGGCCGTTTGTAAGCGGGGAAACCCAGGGAAGGAAAAGATTTCTTTTTATCTCCTGCCTTCTCCAGGATGTCGTCCAGGGTGGGACCAAACAGAAATTCCCCTTCACAAGGAATAGTACATAATTTAGACTTTGTCTGTAAGTCCCCTGGCCAGCACTTAAGCCAGAGGGCGCGTCTTGCCGCGTTAGAGAAGACCGCTGACCTGGCAGCCAATCTAATAGAATCAGCAGAAGCATCTGCTAAAAACGCGGCCGCCCCTCTTAGTACCGGCAAGGTGTTTAGTATAGAGTCACGGGACGCTTTCCCCTTTAGCTGGCCCTCCAGTTGGTCTAACCAAATCATTAATGAACGGGACGTGCATGCGGCGGCGACTGCCGGCTTTAGACCTCCTCCAGACGCTTCCCAGGCACTGTTGAGAAAAGCATCCGCTTTTTTGTCCATAGGGTCTTTCAAGACCCCCATGTCCTCAAAAGGGAGGGCGAACTTTTTAGATGCTTTAGCAATGGCTACATCTAGCTTGGGGGCTTTTTCCCAGAAGGAGCAAGATTCGTCTTCAAAGGGGTACTTCCTCTTAGGCGTCAATAACGCCTTTCTCAAGGGTTTCTTCAACTCCTTTTTGATTAGTGCGGAAATAGTTTCATTGAGTGGAAAATCCCTCTTTTTCTTTTGCTCAAGACCTCCGAACATGATGTCCTGAACCGACCTTTTGGGGTGAGAGTCTACTAACCCCATAGTGCTCCTCACTGCTTTAATGAGGCCATCGGTGTCTTCTAGGGGGAAACAGCTGTGACCCCAGAGGAAGAAGACGATGATGAAGAAGAGGAGGAGGAGGAGGAGTCAGATGAATCCAAGTCCGCATTATCCTTGTCTGTATTAGACACTGGGGACCTGTGTCTAGTCTTCCTCCGTTTTTTTCCCCTCTTAAGAGACTAAAGGTGTCTTCTACCTGATTCTTAATCAGGGTTTTGAGGTCAGCTGGAAGCCCCTCGGATACGGTTTGCTGTATACATATACCACAGAGTCTCTTCTCCCAGGTATTTGGAAGATCTTCTCTACACAGGGCACAAATCCTATGCTTGGTTTTCCCTAAGCTCTTCTTTCCCTAGAGGAAAAGAGATGAATAATACCCTTACTGTCTCTAACTTTCATGAAGATCACTTACCACCTCCAGGACCCATAAATACCGGTTGAGGATGCTCTATGTTCGTCTTTTTCCCCGACGCCATACTGGACTCCTTGCTATGTTGGGACCTTTGGCGTCCTTTATCGGTGGTGTCCTGGTGTCCTTTTTGCTATCGCCGCTTTTGCTGCTGCTGCTGCTGCAGCGATGCCGATGGTGGTGGTGGTGACTCAGGTAAGGGTGATGCCATGTCACTCATTCTGATTGCAGGTATGGCCTCACGTAGACCGCCGTTAATCGACTGATGATGCGGCTGACCGCCGCTCTGCGCTATTGCCGCTGGTGCTGAGCTCTGCGCTGGTGCCGTGCTCTGCGCTAGTGCTGCGCTCGCTGGTGTTGAGGCTTGTGCCGCTGCTTATGCTGCGGTCTTTCGCCTCCTGATAACTGGAGTCAGGTTCATTTTATACGGCCGCGCTTCCTGTGGCGCGCTTGCGCAATAGCTGCGGCCTATGGGGCGCTACTCCTGCTTCTGGCGCCTGCGCAGAAGAGCCTCTAGCCCCTGCGCAGAAGCGTTCTCGGCGCCTGCGCAGAAGTGACTCCCGCCAGCGCCTGCGAGAAGCGCCCATCCGGCGCCTGCGCAGAAGCGACTCCCGCCGGCGCCCACGCCATTCGGTGCCGCAGGAGCTCCCGCTCACGCGCGGGCGGCCCAAGATGGCGCCGCACATGAGACGCTGCCTCTCCGGAGCTCCCGGTTTACTCGCAGCCTGAATGCGCGGTACCTGCACGCCCCCTGGCAATGCAGTGTGCAGACTGACGCTTGAAGGGGGAGAGCCGCGCTACCTCTCCCGCAACCACAGAGGGACCCCCCTGGATGTTGCCGCTGCTGCATCTTACCTAAGGAGGTGACCACGAACTCCATGTCACCTCCCCCGCACACCCTAGAGGCCCACTAGCCCCAGCGGTGGCGCCTCGGGTCACCACACCAGCCGAGGCAGAGGGACCCCAGCTGCCCGAGTCGGACTGATTGGCCCCGGAATCCCACGACGATCTTCTTCTGGTAAGTCTGTAGGTCTCCCATCAAGGACAGGAAACCAACTGATGCGGGAGAGTGGTACCGCCTTTTTATCTGTAGGTTTCCTGGCCTTGGTGGGCGGATCCCCTCTCTCCGTGGTGCCGTCATGGGCGACAGAGAAAAAGCATTTTTTGGGTCAAATTTATGATAACTAAGCACCACACGTTATTTTCATGCATGGTCGCTATTAATTAAGTTTTTATCTCGGATTTTTGTCTATTTAGTGGCCAGTGTGAACACGCACTTATGTAATGTATGCACAACAGCTCATATTCCAAGTCATCTCTTGAGGTTTTCTGCCTCTCAAAAGGAAGCAGTTATATAATGGTCTACTCTACAAGACGGCACGTGAGAAAAGCAATGGATCTGATCTATTTAAACAGCACAATGGCCTCTAAATCTTTTAGTGCCCACCTTGAAATACAAACTCCATGATGGAGCTGTTCTTATTACAGGAGTGCCATCTAGTGGTAGAGAATGGAAGTGTTAGTGCATCGCATCAAACAGTAATATAGTATATTCTTGTACATAGGAGCAGTATTATAGTAGTTACATTCTTGTATATAGGGGCAGTATTATAGTAGTTATATTCTTGTACATAGGGGCAGTATTATAGTAGTTATATTCTTGTATATAGGAGCAGTATTATAGTGGTTATATTCTTGTACATAGGGGGCAGTATTATAATAGTTATATTCTTGTATATAGGACCAGTATTATAGTAGTTATATTCTTGTATATAGGGGCAGTATTATCGTAGTTATATTCTTATACATAAGGGCAGTATTATAGTAGTTATATTCTTGTACACAGGAGCAGTATTATAGTAGTTATATTCTTGCACATAGGGGCAGTATTATAGTAGTTATATTCTTGTACATAGGGGGCAGTATAATAGCAGTTATATTCTTGTACATAGGGAGTAGTATTATAATAGTTATATTCTTGTACATAGGGGCAGTATTATAGTAGTTATAGTCTTGTACATAGGAGCAGTATTATAGTAGTTATATTCTTGTACATAGGAGGCAGTATTATAGTAGTTATATTCTTGTACATAGGAGGCAGTATTATAGTAGTTATATTCTTGTACATAGGAGGCAGTATTATAGTAGTTATATTCTTGTACATAGGGGGCAGTATTATAGTAGTTATATTCTTGTACATAATGCAGTATTATAGTAGTTATATTCTTGTATATAGGAGCAGTATTATAGTGGTTATATTCTTGTACATAGGGGGCAGTATTATAATAGTTATATTCTTGTATATAGGACCAGTATTATAGTAGTTATATTCTTGTATCTAGGGGCAGTATTATCGTAGTTATATTCTTATACATAAGGGCAGTATTATAGTAGTTATATTCTTGTACACAGGAGCAGTATTATAGTAGTTATATTCTTGCACATAGGAGCAGTATTATAGTAGTTATTCTTATGGCCATTGGGATCTTTAATGTATACTTAATTTGGGGGTTAATTATAATTTTATTAACTTTTTCAAACTTTGATATGAAATAAGACTCGAGGCTTCAATATGATGAGCACCGGTTTAATATATAAAGGGTATAAACTGTACATTTGCCAGACACTTCATTTAATTTATAAAATCGCAATATATTTTATTTATATCAAGCATTTACATATATATGTATTCTGGCTATTGGCCAGGATGAGTCCTCCTCAAAAAAAAAAAAAAAAAAAAAACACCTCTGAATAAAATCACCATATTGTAAAAGGAAAAAGAAGCATAACACGGCTGTGGTGTAATATCTTAGAATATTTGTTAAAAAAAAAAAAAAACAAACAAAAACCATAAAACTCTTTAGTGCAGGGTCGTCCTTGTATCGTTTCCTGGAGACAAAGGTCTGGATTTTGGTATTGACAGTCACATAGATGGTGGCGGTCTCTTCCCCCCTCTGGTCATAGTATCAGCCTCTGATTAATTATTTTTCTGTTAATTTCTGCCAGCGCCACTGAAAACACAAAAGCCTTTTCGTCCGAGAGGTTGGCGTACATGTCCACCTCCTTCTCCTGTTTCTCTACAACAACAAAAAATAAGACATAAGACAAGTCAATAAGGAGAAACTTAAGACAAAAAAAAAATACAGGCAGGAAGAAAAACCCAGCAGTAGGTGTTCCCTGCAGCACCCCCAGAGGTCAAATGAAGCATTACATGAATCCTAATTAAAATCAATGGTCTGCATGTAATGCCGGGTCCTCCAGAGAGAAGTTATCTCTGGGATGTATCACTTTGAAAAGTCTCGGAAAGCTGGGAGGCAATATGGGGGGGCCATATTTGTTCCCCAGCATTGCAACAAGTTTCCCCAATTTAACACACAGAATTTAATTTTTGATACGAGGCAGCAATCATAATTCTGCAAACATAAAATGGGGTTTCCCACTTTATAACTGGGTTAAATACAACATAAAAGGGACTTTCTTAAACTTTCATATTGATGGTCTGTCAATATCAGTTACACCTCCCCCACCTTCTATGGATCAGATTTTTTCGATTATTTTTATTTTTTTATTATTTTTATTATATTGGCCATGCTTGGTACTACAGCTCAGGCTCATTCAAAATGTATTAGACGCAGGCGCAGCGCCACACACAGGCGCAGCACCACACACAGGCGCAGCACCACACACAGGCGCAGCACCACACACAGGCGCAGCACCACACACAGGCGCAGCACCACACACAGGCGCAGCACCACACACAGGCGCAGCACCACACACAGGCGCAGCGCCGCGTTATTTCTCTATAATTCTCTGATCTTAGAGCTGAAACTCCACTCCCCTAATATCCTAAGGAAGGGCCATCAATATTACAGACCTGGAAAGCCCCGTTTAAAAGTAAATGATCAAAACAAAAAAAGGTTAAGAACAAGTGATGTAACAACGTAAAACAGATACATATATACATATACTAGCTATTGAACCCGTTCTACGCCCGGGTGGCGAGCATTTATATTGGTATATGGTCTCCATCCTGGTATGTGCTGCTCCCATCTTGCTCTCCCATCCTATCATGTGCTGCTCCTGCACCCCCATCCTGTCATGTGCTCCCATCCTGCGCCCCCATCCTGTCATATGCTGCTCCATCCTACACCCCCATCCTGTCATGTGTGTGCCCCCATTCTGTCATGTGCTCCCATCCTGCACCCCCATCCTGTCATGTGTGCGCCCCCATTCTGTCATGTGCTGCTCCCATCCTGCGACCCCATTCTGTCATGTGCTGCTCCCATCCTGCGCCCCCATTCTATCATGTGCTGCTCCCATCCTGCACCCCCATTCTGTTGTAATGTGCTGCACCCATTCTGCCTGTTCCTGTTTTCATTCTGCCATATGTTGCTCCCATCTTTCTCTCTCCGGCTCTACTGCCCGAGTGCGGCGGCGCTGAGTGCCGGCGGCGGCGGCGCTGAGTGCCGGCGGCGGCGCGCGGCGGCGCTGAGTGCCGGCGGCTGCGCGCGGCGGCGCTGAGTGCCGGCGGCTGCGCGCGGCGGCGCTGAGTGCCGGGGGCTGCGCGCGGCGGCGCTGAGTGCCGGGGGCTGCGCGCGACGGCGCTGAGTGCCGGCGGCTGTGCTGAGTGCCGGCGCTGAGTGCCGGCGGCTGTGCTGAGTGCCGGCGCTGAGTGCCGGCGGCAGCTGTGCGCGGCGGTGCTGAGTGCCGGTGGCGGCGCTGAGTTCCGGCGGCTGTGCGCGGCGGTGCTGAGTGCCGGCGGCGGCGCTGAGTGCTGGGGGCCTAAGCAGGCGGGGACACCGGCGCGCTGTGGGGGTCAGGTGCCGGAGTCGCCGCTAGCTCAGGTCCCCGGCACTTGCTATATTTACCTGTCCCCCGTTCCACGGATGCGCGCTGCTCCATCCTCCACATCCTCTGGCTGTGACTGTTCAGTCAGAGGGCGGCACGCATTAAGCGCGTCATCGCGCCCTCTGAACTGAACGTCACAGGCAGAGGATGTGGAGGATGGAGCAGCGCGCATCGCAGGAACGGGACAGGTAAATATTGCATACTCACCCTCCGCCTCCTGGCATGTCCCTGCTTCTCCGTTGAGATCGCGGTGTGCGTTCAGTGCTTACGCATACCGCGATCTCCTGGGAGCGTCACTCTGTGGGGTCCAGAATGCGCCGGCGCTTGCGCAGTCTATAAAGGCTTCGGACAGAGTGACGCTCCCAGCGTTATATTATAGATTATAGCACCTTTAAAAAGACACCATTAGCCTAATATAGGTGACCCAGACTATAAGGCGATGCACAGCCGGATTCTGATTTTTGCCCTTAATGGTCAGCACACATGACAGTTAAGTGCAGATTCATTTGTAAGCTCTCTAAGGTTTGTTTCACACGTCAATGGCTCCGGTACGTGTGGTGACAGTTTTCTCACGTACCGGAGACACTGACTCATGTAGACACATTAAAATCAATGTGTCTCTGCACATGTCAGCGTGTTTTCACGGACCATGTGTCCGTTTGAAAAACACGGAGACATGTCAGTGTTCGTGGGAGCGCACGTATCACACGGCCCCATTAAAGTCAATGGGTCCGTGTAAACACGTAGCGCACACGGATGCTGTCCGTATGCCGACTGAGGACCACACGGACAGTGCAGGAGACAACGCTAGAGTTAAGCGCTGTCCACCCATAGGGGTGGAGCCGCATATTCATCACTAATGAGCGGTACCACGTGACCGCTCATACAGGACAAGCTGCGGCGCTGAGAGGAGGCATCGTGGGAGCTGGGTGAGTATTTTAATGCCAGCAGGTGGGACAGGGGGTGGGAGGCGGGAGGTGACCGGGAACTTTATTTTAAAAACAAAAAAAACAAACAAAATAAAAAACATGATTTTTCATTCTTTCTCTCCAGCGAACGCTGCTGGGGAGAAGGAATGAATGGCGGCTTCAGCACCACACGCAGGGGGGACAGCGCTTACTGTAGCGCTGTCTCCTGCACGGTCCGTGTGGTACTTAGTCGGCACACGGCTGCCGCACGTGTGCCACACTGATGTGCCACGTGAGCTCACGGACACGGATAACTCCGGTACCGGATTTATCTGGATGTGTGAGACTGGCCTAAGAAGGAAGCAGCAGAATTTTGAATGCAGCTCTGGATGTGACTAGAGTACAAGGATCTGATGCCGCTGCTTATAGGACCTGCAGTAATTACAGAGTGAGGAGCCGGCCACTGTATATAATCAGCGACAAAGAACGATATGGCGACATTTATTATCGGATCCAGACACACACACAGAAGTGACACATAGTAACATCTTATAAGACAAATGTAACAGTTTCTAAGCAAAACATGGATAGAACAGAAGCACAAAGGGGAAGATGACCGGTATGAATGTCGCTGTTACAAGAGGAGGCACATTTAAAGGGATGGTGCGTCTCAGGGGGATTTTTCACTTGCTCTTACCCCCACGAAATAAAAATAAAATCCAGAGGTGACATCAGTGAACCCCTAAATCCACAGTCACCAGGAAGCTGAGTTATGGGGAGCTGATGGTCACACCGTACAAGTTTTTTTTTTGTGGAGTAGCATATGGAGGGCCCTTAAGATCAAGACCAATTTACGAGAACGATAATTATACATTTATTAGGAAAAGATATAAAAAAACAACAACAACCGATGCTTTCCCGAGCAATTGCGGCCCCAGTACAATTGCTCCTGAGCAGTTACGTTACCTTCTCCCATCCACTGCTGCCTCCGGCTCCCGCGGTCTACCCGCTGCGCTCTCGAGTCTTCGCCGTATCTTGCCGCCATCCTTTCAGCTCCGGAGTCCTTGCCGCTCCTCCATGCTGCCGAGCAAGACTAATGGGTTAGGGTTAAGCTGCGTGAGGGGGGGGATGGTTGGGGGAGGGGTGAGGTGTAGTTGGTGATGGGGGGGCGGGAATAGACAAAGCTGGGAACCATAAGAGGAGGAAATCATGGTGGGGAAGAGGAAGCACGGAGCTCCCTGGTGGCTACTCTGCTCTAGTGAATCATAGGACGGGGGTAAGGTCTTGGCACAATTTAGATATAGCGCAGGTATTCGGCATTAATGCGGTTCTCCACATTTGGGGACTTTTTATGATGCATTTATTTTTTGCCAATAATCATTTTTTGCATTTAAAGGTCTTGAATGAGTTAACTGAGAATCATTCAGTGAGCTCATTATGATGGACTGATGGAGAGTTGTTGCCTATTTTTCAACCCAACTGCAAAATTGATTTATTCTCGCCAGTCCCATCTGAATTTTTCCTAAAAGTTACGGAAAAGTCAATGCTAGAAATAAAATATGGGAAAAAAAAAAAAAATTCATCATGACCATGGCGGCGAAAGTTTTAACAACTGCAAAGTTTTAAGATTTTGCCCCTGTAATTTACCCATTTACCTTTCTCTTCCTCCTGCTTCTTGGTGGCCGCAGTCTTCGGCCGCCCCCTACCGCGGCGGATGGGGTCTGACTGACTGTTGGATCGGGACCGTCTCCTGTTTTCCAAGTCTTTACGGACCGTGGAGATGATCCGCTCTCTCTTGATTCTCTCTGTCCGCCGCCTCTTGGGGTCGGAACGGTTTTCTGTAGGAAGTGAACAGAGGGGGTTTACATGGGGGTCCCCGAATTATAAAGACGATTTCATTTCTGCCTCATCTGGAAACTGGATGCAAGTGCTGCTGTCGAGGAAATGCCGGATAAGGTGAATGATACTGCGAGGACGTACCCGAGGTGGGGGGCATGCGCTCCGTCTGTCTCCCGTGCAGAAGCTTCCTGCTGATGAAGATAAAACCACAAGGACAAGACTTACAGGCAACAGGCACCTGGAAAACACAAGAAAATGGCAGTGAGCAATGTGGAGAACTACAAGATCCAGCATAACTCGAGACAATGCGTGCAATACTGCCTGTTGGGCCAATGCATCCAAGCCCATCATGTGTGACATTGACTGCTAAATCAAGGTATCTAAGCCCATCATGTGCCAGTATACTACTGATCCAGTGTATCCAAGCTTGTGTGTGATGTTGAGTTGGAGTATCAAAATTCATCATATGACAGTGTGCTGCTGAGGCAGTGTATCTAAGCCTATAATACATGATGCAGTGTCCTACGTCGATGAATCTAAGCCTGAAATACATGATGCAGTATCCTACGTCGATGTATCTAAGCCTGTAATACATGATGCAGTATCCTACGTCGATGTATCTAAGCCTGTAATACATGATGGTGTCCTACATCAATGTATCTAAGCCTGTAATACATGATGCAGTGTCCTACGTCGATGAATCTAAGCCTGAAATACATGATGCAGTGTCCTATGTCGATGTAGCTAAGCCTATAATACATGATGCAGTATCCAACGTCGATGTATCTAAGCCAGTAATACATGACGCAGTGTCCTACGTCGATGTATCTAAGCCTGTAATACATGACGCAGTGTCCTACGTCGATGTATCTAAGCCCATCATGTGTGCTGCATTTCAGCATCACCGCCTATCGTATGGGATACTATTTTCTATGACAATGCATTGGGAGCTTATCCTGTGCCGAGCCGATGTATCCAAACTTAGCATGTGACACAGCACTGTATGCACATTGTATGTTCTTGTATGTATGTATGTTGTATGTTGTATGTATTGTGTGCTCATGCTGCGTCCCAATGGGGCAGAGACTGCAGAGAATGGGGTTCTATCCAAGTAAGTCAAGGATAGAGCAGTGGCTGCTGGTATTGGCTTTGGGAAAGGTGACTGACCCAGCAGAGCAGCCCCCTCCAGACTGGTCACCCAGCTTTCCCAGATTCATGAATGGCCTAATATTTGAAACTGGTCACCCAGCTTTCCCAGATTCCTGAATGGCCAAATATTTGGCCTAATATTTGAAACTGTCTGCTGAGCCTGTGTATCTAAGGGTGTGAAACTCTCAGAATCACTCCGCACACACAAATCAGGATAAATTCCTACAATATCAATATTGAATATTTCCCAAGTTTTTATACTTGTTATTTACAAACATTTGTATTAAACAAAAATCCGAAATAGTAAACTTCAAATGTGGGTCTCGAGTTTCTCTTTATCGTGGCGCTATATCAGCTACTGACCACTAGATGGCACAATCGTCAATGCAAATTGTATCATTACCTAACAAAGTAATTAACAAATATAACAAGGGAATAAAAAGCTGAATGTTTCTCCTCCTCCTCTCCAGACATGTTCCCATTTTTGGTTAAATGAAAGGGGAAAAAAAAACAAAAACAGGTGAAACATGAAATATGCGCTCAGAGGGGGTGCAAACAAAAACCACCAATCAACTGGGCCCTTGATTCCTGCGAGACCCCCGTAATGCCTCCAATCTATTACTTTACTCTCAAGCAGCACAAGATGACCGATGTTTATTGCAGCGCAGCCCAGCAGCTGAACAGTTAAGTAGAAGAGGCATCAGTAAGATGGAGCATCCCCCTAGGCCTGGGCTAAGCGTCCCCTTAGAATTGCTAACTATTGCACATTGTGTGCTCATGCTGCGTCCCAATGGGGCAGAGACTGCAGAGAATGGGGTTCTATCCAAGTAAGTCAAGGATAGAGCAGTGGCTGCTGGTATTGGCTTTGGGAAAGGTGACTGACCCAGCAGAGCAGCCCCCTCCAGACTGGTCACCCAGCTTTCCCAGATTCCTGAATGGCAATGTATATAAAGCTACATGGTCAGGGGTGTCTGCACAATTAAAGAACTACCATCCACATTTTCCTACTAATCAGGCACTGAACTCCACATTAATCGGGATTTCTAAAACTTTCAAATGCCGGATTAATGGAAATTCTTTGCAAACTGAGTGAAATTGCAATGCTCAATTTTAGTGGTTAGAAAAAACAACTCCCAGCATGGCTCAGCACAGCTTCCATCATCCACAATATAGATCGCAGATTTCAGGTTGTAATTTTGCTAGGCGAACGTCGGCAGCAGCCTCAGTTCTTGGAATGCTGAGGATCAAGACTAAACACAGATCCTGGAAAACAAATTCAGTAGACGGAAAAAAAAAAAAATGCCATAGCTGGAAAAAATTTAACAAGTTCTTGCCTAAGAGCCAGGAACGTGGTGAGAAGCCGGAGGAGACGCTGCCGAGAGACGTTGTGTCAAGCTGAAACGGTTATCACTTTTACTTATTACCTGCGACAAAACACGGCAGCTTTACTACAGGATTCAGAGAAAAGGCGAACAACCCCGACAAGGAAAGAATCTGCATCAGTCATCTGTAGCCTTCACTATGCTGCACTGAGGATTATATAATATAATGTGCAGCTTAGGCTTCTTTCACACTTCAGTTGTTTGGCGTCAGTCACTTCCGACATAGTGACGGATCGACGGATCCGTCACAATTGTTGAGAAAACGGTTCCAACGGATCCGTTTTTTTGACGGATCCGTTACTTGGGGGTTGTCTGGGAAAAGTATCTACTTTTTGGAGCATGCGCAATTGAAAAAACGGATTGGGGCGACGGATCCGCCGAAATGACGGTCGCGACGGATCCGTCGCCCATAGGCCGCCATTCTATGGAATGACGGACGCGACGGATCCGCCGCGAACAGTCATTTCGGCGTTGACAAAAAACGTTTCAATGTCCGTCTATGTCTAGACAACGTCCGCCAAATTTCGACGGATCCGTCGCATGACGGATGGAACTGACGACCATCCGCCACAATCCGTTGCCAATGCAAGTCTATGGGAAAATAACGGATCCGCCAAGAAAAAATGACGGATCCGTTATTTGAGGAAACTGGCGGTTTTAGATTGACGCCAAAAAACTGAAGTGTGAAAGAGGCCTTAGATACAGTAAGACGCCAACTGTTGCAGTCACTGTGTACATACATTACATTACTGATACTGAGTTACATCCTGTATTATACCCCAGAGCTGCACTCACTATTCTGCTGGTGCAGTCACTGCATACATACATTACTGATCTTGAGTTACATCCTGTATTATACTCCAGAGCTGCACTCACTATTCTGATGGTGCAATCACTGTGTACATACATTACTGATCTTGAGTTACATCCTGTATTATACTCCATAGGTGCACTCACTATTCTGCTGGTGCAGTCACTGTGTACATACATTACTGATCCTGCGTTACATCCTGTATTATACCCCAGAGCTGCACTCACTATTCTGCTGGTGCAGTCACTGTGCACATACATTACTGATCCTGAACTTGTACAACCTCTTCTAAGGGGATTTCCATTCCTAAGGAGCAGATCAAAGTACAGAAATCCAGAGGTGATTACATTACAACGCGCTCTTTGTTTCCAACAAACAAAAAGCAAAAAATATCCCTAAAGCCATTATGGAGCGAAACAATAGATTTATGGATTTGAAACCTGCACTTTGCCCCTACCGCAGAAATAAAGAATTACACAGAAGGCTTGGGAAAAATATAAGTTTTGAGTCCTTAATTAAAAAGTTCTTACAACTTAATAGGAATAATGTGTCACGTGGGCAGTTCAGATCAATGTGGACACCAGGCCTTTGTGAAATACCGTACATTGCTTCAGACCCATGCAATATTCCAGCAGAATCCACTTTTTCCAATAGTCTAGTTTTCATATACGTCGTCCATTAGGTGTATGATAATGCTACATTGTATTAATTTGACATCCAGTGATCCAAGTGTGTGTGTGTGGGGGAGGGCACAATATAAAGCACTGCATTAATAGACATAATTGTAATACAATCTGCTGATGTAACACACGGCAGAACGCTACTTTCTCATGGTGGTAAAAGGAGGATGCAAACTGGATTATTAGTTTATACATTTATATAGCGCCATTTATTCCATGAAATGATCTGCACTTTATATAATAACGTATAGATTCAGAAAAGTGATATAGTAGAATATTCACACAGGACCAAAAAAAAAATAAAATAATAAATTGCAAAAATACTGAGGCTGTAATATACAATATATATATATATATATATATATATATATATATACACACACACACACACACACACACACACATATATGCATACACACATACATACACACTTGTAAAAAATTATATAGTGTAATATTCACACTGCAGAGGATAAAGAAAAAAATAGCAATAAAAAAAAGCAACTTTTCACACCCACCCACATTGTAAGGTCCCCTTTGATCAGTATGAGGCCCAAACTTGTGTCTCCTATAAACAGCCCAACACAATGTGAGCACCAAGTGTTAACCCCTCCCGCCCTGCAGGGCTCTCAATTCTCCTCTCTTCACTCACTGTGACTCCTCCAGGCAAAAAGAAACAAAAAACAAGCAGAACAGAAAATAACCCTTCTCATATAGTGCAAAGACCAGAAACCTGAGCTCAACTTCCACACCACAGAGGAGGCCACTGTACTGTATGTATAGGATGTAGGACAGCAGGTACTACTACACCCCCCTCCCCCACAGCACTGGAAGCTGCAGAGTGGAAAACAATATCACCTGGACTGAAAGTAAATTTAAAAAAATAAATATATATATATATCCCCAACACACATTTTATCCCTCCAGCAGAGAAAGCCGAGTAAGGGGGTGACAAAATATCACCTTAAATAAACAATGTATTTTTAAAAAAAAGTATATAAAAACACACACACAGTGGCCATTGTATCTCCAGGTAGCTGGAGTAAATATTTACAGACAAACATGTAAATATTTATTCAGTACACACATTAACCCCTCGGTGTTGTGTCCACTGCGCATGTACAGGACTTGGGAGGGCAGAAATTATTTCCCCCCCCCCCTGGGGTTTAGAGGGGAAATAAAATAATATAATACAATATAAACAATAAAATACAATTATACAGAAAAAAATAATAATTTACAACCTTGTATAATCCTTGTGTTCACCTCCTATAAAGCCCCCAATATGGTGGCCTGCTATAATTAACCCCTTCATTCCTGTAGGTCACCTGACCACCCATCTATATAGAGGAAACATTTATAACATCAGAGACAAATAACGAGGAAAGGAAAAAATAAATAAATAAAAATATTACATAAAATTGGATTCTAACTAAACCAAACTGGCTGCTCCTCCTCAGTATTGGGGGCAGGTAACAATGTGAGACCCCCCTGAGGTAATAGCACATAGTATCACCCACACAGGGTAACCACAGGACACAGAGCACCAGCCTTGTAGGGAGCCCCCCGGGCTCCGCGCCCCTCACCTGTTGGTCGCACTGCGGGCAGGACTTGGTGGCCATCTTCACTTTCTTGGCTCTGGCCGCGGACATGCTCCCCCTCTCCAGGGCGCGTCCACAGGGCTCGTCCACGACTGCATAACTGCCCCCCACCTCTAGTGGACGCGCCTTTCTGATGACGTAGGACGGCGAACTCTCATTGGCTCAGGATGGGTGGAATGGGCGTGTCCAGAGTGACTCAATCAAATCGTGTCTGGGGGCGTGTGCGCTTCAGGAGTTCACTGTACGCGCAGCAGCCAATCAGATTACTGCTTTGTTTACACAACCTCCTTAGCAAGGACCTGATTGGCTGACGTGAGCAGCGCTGCTACATTTTGTTACAAATGTATCACTGAGGAGTCATGTGACCTGCTGATTGATAAATACCGGCTGCTCACTTCCTACAATGCTATGAGTGCGCAGCATTTATTTTACACGATTTAATGAAGGGAAATATTTGTTTTATGTCACTGCTGATTGTGGCTGCGTCCCCTGTGTTAATACATCGATCATAGTCTGACAAAGTGATAAATCTGGGCCATCTTTGAATAGAACACTTCTGTTTTTTTTTTTTTTTTTTTTTACATGTTGATACGAGAATTTGGACTTTTTGGAGATTTTTTTATTTTTTATTTATTTATTTTTTTTAAAGTCACAAATCCTAAATCTGGCTTTCACCTATTTTCATAGATAACCGTTCCGACTTTCCCCATCAGATTTATCCCCTTCACGTCCCGACATTCACGTACACAAGGGCTCATTCACACGGAAAACGGACAGATACTTTTTGTTCAGCGTTAGGTCCCAGTGTCATCAGTTTTTCTTGCATGTGGGAAAAAAAAAATTATAAATCTCTATTTTTTTCTATCTAGCGCTCTGCCTCGCTCGGATGGCATCTGAGTGCAGTTCAATTTTTGTCACGGGCCCATGGCGATTTTAATCTGACACTCGGAACAAAAGCGGACATGATTTTGCGCGGATTGCTCTATCCACGAAAAATCACGGACAAGTGAATGGGGCTATTCACTATTATTAAGGCCAGTTTCACACGTCCGGCCGGCGAGCAGAGGAGGCAACCAGTCCAACGATTGCACCAAGTTCATACGAATTCAAAAAGAGAGGCAGCACTCCCATTTCTTCAGTGAGAAGGTGGAAGATTTAATCAACCCACTTGTCTGGGCACTAAGTAGAGATACCCACTGCTTGAGAAAGGCTCAGATGGAGCCGAAACGTCGCCCAGACAAGTGGGTTGATTACATCTTCCACCTTCTCACTGAAGAAATGGAGTGCTGCCTCTTTTTTTGAATAACCTATGGAACTTTGTTATCACTGTAAATCATACTGACCCAGAGAATTAAGTTTACAGCTCATTTTTACAGAATGTATACCGTAAAAACAATTAAAAAAAAAACAACAGTGGGATTCAGAATTTGTTTTCATTTTTTGGAGGTGGAGATTTTATCTTTCTTGGAATTTAGTTTCCTTTGTAAAATAAATGGTGAGATTCAAAACTTCAACCCATCTCACAATAAACAAGCCCTCGCGTGTATATGTGGACAGAAAAAAAAAGATAATAAAGGAAACAAGAAAAGCGCAAGAAAACAAAATTGCTTGGTTGGGAACAAATTTTCCAGCTGTGACTTTAAATAATAAAAAAAAAAAAGTACAAAATAATGAAAATCAATGATATTCACCTTACCAATAGCCCAGCGCTATTGTACCAGGGCTGCCGGTCTCATCTCTGGTCTGGAGGAACTAGTGACCGCTGCTGCCAATCATGCCATCCTGACCCAATAGGAGAGCAGCATTGGATCCTAGCAGCATTGGAACAGGAGAGGTGACAGACTGGCAATGTTAGTTCTTACTTATAACATTTTCAATATTGTTTCTCATTATTCGTTGTTTTTTACGTTTATTTTATATTTAAATGTATCATTATATTATATATTCATATACTAGATTTATTTAGATTGACTATACTTATCAAATGTATTGTTCATATTATATTTATATTGTATTCATTCTTATTACATTTCTATTATTTATCATATTTATTCATCTGTTATAGACAATGAGAGAAGCAGTTGCCCATAGCAACCGACCAAAAAGGTGCACTGAAGTTGGGCTGTGATTGGCTATCACAGATAACGCCTATTAATGCTGGGTTTATACCTGCAGTGACCACATGTCACCACCAGAGGGTGTGGCTGCGCACGGGTCACGTGGTGCTGGCATCCCGCAGCAGTCTGCGCTGAGAAGTCGGGTCGGACATGAAGCTGCGCTCCGCGCTCCGGGATCTCCTGCGGGGCCGCACGTACAGCAGCTCCGCCGCCGGGGCCCCCGCTGTCCGCCCTGTCCGGGATAGGATCCTCACCCTGCAGTCCATGAACCCGCAGGTCCGGGCGGTGGAGTACGCGGTGCGGGGACCCATCGTGCTGAAAGCAGGGGAGATCGAGAAGGAGCTGCAGCAGGTGAGACAGTGCGGGGGACTACAGGTCCCAGCGCGGCTCTGACTCGGAGCATCCAGGGAGGCTCCATGTCCCAGAATCAGGAGGATGATACCGGGGGCAGCAGAGCAGTCCCTGCAGAGGAGCCGCCTCCGCTCTGCTGCATCTGCCTGGTTGCATCATCCCCTGCTGCCTGCAGACCCCCGACAGCTGCTGCTCCTACTGGGGTCACTCACAGGGTTAATAGGGGGCCAGACCCAGAATATTTTATTTATATATATATATATATATATATATATATATATATATATATATATATATATATAATAGATAGATAGATGATAGATAATAGAAAGATGATAAATAGATAGATACATAGCTAATAGATAATAGATGAGATAATAGATAGATCGATAGATGAGATAATAGATAGATGATAGATAGATAAATAGATGAGATAATAGATAGATAGATATAGAACAGCTCAGTGAATGGAAACATTTAGAGTTTTTTAAAAAACCTTGCTGTAAAGATAACATTGCTTTCCTTGCCCTTTTCCGGGTCCAGTGCTGCATCTCCACTGCTGCTGTGATTTCTGTTTGTCTGCAGCGCTGTCATTACGTCATAAGCGCTGCAGCCGATCACTGAGCTCAGCAAATCCTGCATTCTACAGAGACTTGGGAGATTTGGGGGGTTTTGTTTGTCAGACTACGCCTGTGTCCTTGTGTTTAGCCCCAGCAGATTGAGATTGGATGTAACTGTAACAAAGCCTCAGCAGTGAGACGTTTGGGGTCAGGACGGGGGTTTCAGCTTTGGATTCTTCACTGATTGTTGCAGATTTCATGCACAAGTTTTACATTGAGAGTCGGATGCGAGCTGCCGGCTCATGAGGCTGAGACTTGTCTGATTTCTTAATTCTGGGGTGGGGGAGGGGTAAATAAACCTCTCGGTGAACGAGCCTCTTGTCTGCGGTCTATTTCTGGCGCTGCAGACAATTTCTTGGCTCGCTCGTCTTGTGCCTCATTCTGTATATACAGACACAAATCATTCCTGTAACTGTGGACAGAACAATAATCATTGATAGTCTCACTGTAACACCAACCCGTCACTAGTAACTGCCAGCGTAGAGGGTGAAAGGGGGGGGGTCTTCCAGTCTTCATGTATGAGGATTATTGGATAGTAATTGTAAATCTGAGCAATTTTGCAATTTATTGCTTCTTAATATCTCAAGAACGGCTGGAAATTTTAACACTTTTCTTTTTGTTTGCAGCTTGTTGCCTTGGAAACCGACCACCACTGCTAAACAGCATAACATGCCCAGTGCTTACAGGCTCTTCTCTATTGAGCTTTTAAGTGCTGCTTTGAAGCTGGCAAAGATCTCAGGAGCACGTTGTTACCTCTTAATCCCGGCCAGCTTCGGCGCAGTGCTCACAAGCTAGACAGCAGTGGTGGTCGGTCTCCTAGGCAACGAGCTGTAACCAAAAGAAAAGTATTAATATCTCAAGAACGGCTGCAAATTTTAACAGAAAGTAAATTGCAAAAGTGATTGTTTTTACAAGCTCTATCCAACAATGTGCATATATGAAGAAGGGGAAAAAACCCTTTAAATCAAGATGGCACCTAAGTAAATTCCAAAGCACAACGGGCACACCCAGTGTCATGTGACCTTCCATTCAAACTGCGTATACCTCCATATTGAAAGGGAAGAAGCCCAGAGATGTCCAGTGAAAATACCGCACGCGGAGCATCAGTCAGTTCACTGCCTCTATAGCTCCTCCCGCAGGGGAAATGAAGAATTGCACAGGGTCTATTGAAATGAGTGGGCTGTTCATGTAAAGTATGGACTGGTCCTTCAAGTAAGACGCTCTTGGTAGACGAGGGACTGGAATGGTGCAGACCCTCTAATGCCCAAAACTGCAGTGAGGACTGACACTTAAAGAGACAGCGCACTAAAATAGAGATGTGATTCGCACCGCCAGGAATGTTACGTGACCGTGTCCCTTTAAGACACTCATACCTCTCTTCGGAATCTGTGCAAAAACAAGAAGACGTCTTGAATGTTTTGATTTTTAATAAGAATAAAGGTCGGGATTTTCCAAGATTTTGCAGGATTTTGGCTTTTGCGGGTCCGGGACATTTTATTTTTAGACAAACTGAGATGTGAGAGAAATGAAAGGGTTCATTGTAGGAAAGGCAGTTACCATGGCAACACCTGCGTCCTTGTCCCCGCAGCTACAGAAAAGTGGAGGATGGAGTGTAGCCGCTCAGGTTGTCGGCCAACTTTCCACAGACTCTGAATGGTAGGGAGACGCCTGGTGCTGAGATTCATGAATCAGGAGGATCAGGATGAACACTGGTTTAGTCGATACTTGCATCATATTTCTCACAGTGATCGGTCTCTTCTTTAGGGGATCAAGAAACCATTCAGCGAGGTGATCAAGGCCAACATCGGCGATGCGCACGCCATGGGGCAGCAGCCAATCACGTTTCTCCGGCAGGTAAATACCATTATGTCTCCCCACACTTCCACTTTGTGCCGTCGTCTCCATCTTGAATGTCTGTATTTGTGTTTGCTCCGCAGGTCGTCGCCCTCTGCACATATCCCGATCTGTTAGATAGTCCGCGATTTCCACACGATGCCAAGGACCGGGCTCGGCGCATCCTGGAGTCGTGCGGAGGACAGAGCCTCGGTGAGTGGCGGGAACTAAAATATGTGATATCCCTGGAAAGGCGCACGCAGGAGGGGACGGGGCGCGCAGGAGGGGACGGGGCGCGCAGGAGGGGACGGGGCGCGCAGGAGGGGACGGGGCACGTAGGGGGAACGATGTTGCACGAACGGAGCAATAGTTCATGCAGGCAGAGATTGTGCACACAGGAAGGGATGGCGCACTGCTGGAGTGGTGGCGCATGTAGGGGGAGCGATGGTGCACGCAGGTAGCTATGGTGCACACATGACACTTCTTCTCCATCCAGCCCCCCAATCATGGAGGGCCCCCACACTGGTGATCACTTACATCACGCCACCTCTCACCCGCGACACTCTCGTTTCCAGGTTCCTACAGCGCCAGTCAGGGGGTCACTTGTATCCGGGAAGATGTGGCCCGGTATATTGAGCGGAGGGACGGGGGGGTCCCCGCAGACCCCGATAATATCTATCTCACCACTGGAGCCAGTGACGGCATTGCGGTAAGTTCTGCTGATGTAGATGGATACAGGACCCCATATGTGGTGTGAGGGTCTCCTGCTGGTTCAGCTTCTGCCCTGTAGATCCACGTAGGTCTCCAGTGATGTGACCTGTCCGCTGTCAGTGCTGCCGCCTGCTATGATCTGACCATATAACAGTCCCCTGTGTCTGTTCCAGAGTATCCTGAAGATCCTGGTGTCGGGGGAGGGGACGTCCCGGACCGGTGTTATGATCCCCATCCCCCAGTATCCCCTGTACTCGGCGGCCATATCTGAGCTGGACGCGGTGCAGGTGAATTACTACCTAGACGAGGAGCAGTGCTGGGCACTGGACGTCACTGAGCTGCGGAGGGCGCTATACCAGGCCAGGGAGCACTCCAACCCCAAAGTGCTGTGCATTATAAACCCAGGGAACCCCACAGGTGAGTGCGCGGGGGGCTCTGGGGGTCCGCTGTGTGTATCCTATGGTAATAAACCGCTCCTTGTACAGGACAGGTGCAAAGCCGCTGCTGCATAGAGGACGTCATTCACTTCGCCTGGGAGGAGGGGCTGTTTCTTCTGGCGGATGAGGTGAGGACTCATTGCATTTATTAAAGGGTCCGCCGGGGACCCCTCACCCACCCTGATATTCTGCCTTTCTAGGTCTATCAGGACAATGTCTACTCCGAAAACTGTCAGTTCCATTCCTTCAAGAAAGTCCTGTACGAGATGGGACCAGAGTACAGCAGCCAGGTGGAGCTCGCCTCCTTCCACTCCACGTCCAAGGGCTACATGGGAGAGTAAGTGCGGCCCCAGCCAAGGACGGCAGAGCGGACCCCGAAACACACTCTAACCTCCGACCAGACCCATAAACTCGATCCGACCCCAGATAGGACCTTAAACAGTCAGACCTGTAAATCCTCTGGGACCCAAGATCGGACCCCTAAACGTGCTGGTACCCGAGACTGGAGCCAAAAAATAACTCACTGGGACCCCAGACCGGACCCCAGAACTAACACCGGGACTCCAGACCGGACCCCTGATCTAACACCGAGACTCCAGACCGGACCCCTGAACTAACACACTCAGATCCCAGACCGGACCCCTGAACTACCACACTCAGATCCCAGACCCCTGAACTAACACACAGACTCCAGACCGGACCCCTGAACTAACACGCTCAGATTCCAGACCGGACCCCTGAACTAACACGCTCAGATTCCAGACCGGACCCCTGAACTAACACGCTCAGATCCCAGACCGGACCCCTGAACTAACACGCTCAGATCCCAGACCTGACCCCAGAACTAACACGATTGGACCCATGAACTAACACACTCGGACCCTAAACAAATGCTCTGGGACTCCTGAACTAACACGCTCAGATTCCAGACCGGACCCCTGAACTAACACGCTCAGATCCCAGACCGGACCCCTGAACTAACACGCTCAGATCCCAGACCTAACCCCAGAACTAACACGCTTGGACCCATGAACTAACACACTCGGACCCTAAACAAATGCTCTGGGACTCCTGAACTAACACTCTGGGACCCCAGACCAGACCCCTGAACTAAGACGCTCGGACCCTTGAACTAACACACTGGGACCCCAGACTGGACCCCTGAACTAACACACTCAGACCCCTGAACTAATGCTCTGGGGCCCCTGAACAAACAAACTGGGACTCCAGACCGGACCCCTGAACTAAGATGCTTGGATTCCTGAACTAACACACTAGGAACCCAGACAGGACCCCTGAACTAAGACGCCCGGACCCTTGAACTAACACACTGGGACCCCAGAGCGGATCTCTGAACTGACTCACTGGGACCCCAGACCCCTGAACTGACTTGCTGGGACCACGGACTGGACCCTTTAACTCAGTCTGACCTTAGGGTGGTCCGCAGTGACTACACCTGGTCACGGTGTTTCTGGCACCACCCTTATATTTTGCGGGGCCCTCGTGTGTTGCAGGTGTGGGTACCGCGGGGGCTACATGGAGGTGGTGAACCTGCACTCGGACATTAAAGCCCAGCTGGTGAAGATGCTGTCTATGCGCCTGTGCCCCCCGGTGTCCGGCCAGGCCGCCATGGATGTCGTGGTGAACCCCCCTCAGCCTGACGAGGAGTCCCACCAGCAGTTCATGCAGGTACGTGTAGTGCAGCCCCCACTACCTACTCATTATAGAGCAGGTGAAGACCCCTGACCATGTGATGTCCTTACAGGAGAAGGCGGCCGTGCTCTCCACCCTCGCTCACAAGGCGAAGCTGACGGAGGAATTGTTTAACCAGGTTCCCGGCATTCACTGTAACCCCCTGCAGGGGGCCATGTACGCCTTCCCCCGGATCTTCATCCCCCCTCGCGCCGTGGAGAAGGCCGAGGTCAGTGTGGCGTAATGAGCCTTGATGTGTTCTCCGCACTACTACTCTCATCATCCAGATGCATAAGTGTCTGCAGCAACAAGCCATAGCCTGCAGTGACTAGTGCGCCACCTGGTGGTTAAAGCACGGAACTGCACAGAAGGAAATGTTTCCGGTTTTCATGCTGCTGCCGGCGTGATGAACGTGTCTGTACAATTCTTTGAGGCTGAAGGGGTTATAAATAAGACAAGACGGCGTTTTATAGGTCTGTAAAGAATAAATGAGTCATTTCAATGTTCCCAGGAATTGCAGATGGCTGCCGACATGTTTTACTGCATGCGGCTACTGGAGGAGACCGGGATCTGCGTGGTTCCTGGCAGCGGGTTCGGACAGCGAGAGGGGACGTATCACTTTAGGTGAAGTTTTTACTTTTATTATTGTTTTTTTTTTAATTTTTGGTTCAGATTTTAAAGAGCCGAGTATAGGAGAAACCTTTGCTATCAATCACACATAAATGGCTGATAACAGAGAGTAGTAGCCTGAATTCTCCTGTGCTACAGTCATGGTCTCCCCAGCTGGCTGCTATCAGGGAACAATAGAATGTAGCCACCTCTCCTGCCTTCAATCACTCACGGTAGTGGCAAATGCTTCTCAGACTAATGGCTGATAACAGAGAGTAATAGAGTGAATTAATTTCTCCTACATTCACCATTTGCTCCCCTTATGGCTGATAGCAGGGAACAATAGCATGTATGCCTTGCCTTTAGTCACTCCATTGTAGCCGCTCTCCAGACTGATATGGCTGATAACAGAGAGTAATTGTGCCGTGCCGTGCCCGGATAACAGCGTCTCCTTTCTTTTACAGGATGACCATCCTCCCGCCGATGGAGAAGCTGAGACGCTTGCTGCAGAGCGTGAAGGATTTCCATGTTCGTTTCCTGGAGGATTTCTCCTGAGGGTCCGGAAAAGTCGCGGAAATCACCGCATTCACCTTACAGCAGGGAAAGGGTTAACATGCATTTTTTTCTGGGGGTACACGAGGACAGAGGGGGTCACACAAGAAATAAAGCTATCTCCCCCCATCTGCGGCTGCAGTGGACGCTGCGCCCCTCCGTTTCTGGACTGTTACAGTGTTTCTTTGTTTTTATACTTTTCTGATTTGTTACAATTGTTTACAAAACACTGGAACCTTCAGCCATAATATCAAAAGAATGGAAAGCAAACTATCAGCGGACTGTTACCGGGGGAGTGAAGACGGGACCCTCCGAAACTCAGTACAAGTGGTGTATCTAGAGTCCATTGGGCCCCTGCGCCAGACACGGACCTGGGGCCCCGCATGTTGGTCAGATGTAATGGTTCTTGTAGCGTTCTAAGTCCTACAAAGACAAATGTGCCGCCCCTTTAATTGTGTATCCTGTACTAATCTCCCCCACCCTGTCTATACATCCCCCACCCAGGTATATATGTGTCCCCCCCCCTTCCTGGTATATACGTGCCCTCCCCCCCCAAACCCGGTATATATGTGTCCCCCCCCCTGGTATATATGTGCCCCCCCCATCCTGGTATATATGTGCCCCCCCACCCCCCATCCTGGTATATATGTGTGCTTCCCCCATCCTGGTATATCCTATGAACCTGACGTGCAGGTCGCTACCTTTACACATGATGTCACCTCCTGCTGCAGAAGTGAGAGGAGCGGAATTATCCCTTTAAGACAACACGCATTACTTCCTGTAACCCTCTCAGGGCCAAGATCGAGCCTGATCACAGCACTGTATAAGAAGTGCTATCTGTGCCGCCGTTCTCTCCCCGGGTGCAGTGTAATGGGGGCATTTCCTGACTTTTGATCCCTCCGGACGCATTTTGCATATGTTTACACGGTCATACTGGTAAAAACTGGGCCTTAAAGGTAACATTTTAGGTAATAAAAGTTGAACTCTGATTGGCTGCAGGCGTTATTGAGTCAGTGACCAGTCGCCACTGGAACATAGAAAAAAATACCGCCACCGTCCCAGTGCTGGCGGCGCAGACCCGGCCGGGGAGGCTTATAATAAATGGTGAGTCGCACACATTATAAGATCCGATGTAGCAGAGTCAGCAATAACATAATACAATGAAAATCAAATCTGGTGAAAAAAAATGTGAAAAACTCCCTAAAATCAATCGTGATCGCTCCTGTCTCTCTGCTGCCACCTAGCTATGCGGTGGGGTATTACCACATTACCAGCCAAAATCAATCGTGATCGCTCCTGTCTCTCTGCTGCCACCTAGCTGTGCAGTGGGGTATTACCACATTATCAGCCAAAATCAATAGTGATCGCTTCTGTCTCTCTGCTGTCACCTAGCTGTGCAGTGGGGTATTACCACATTACCAGCCAAAATCAATCGTGATCGCTCCTGTCTCTCTGCTGCCACCTAGCTGTGCAGTGGGGTATTACCACATTATCAGCCAAAATCAAGTGATCGCTTCTGTCTCTCTGCTGTCACCTAGCTGTGCAGTGGGGTATTACCACATTATCAGCCAAAATCAATAGTGATCGCTTCTGTCTCTCTGCTGTCACCTAGCTGTGCAGTGGGGTATTACCACATTATCAGCCAAAATCAATTGTGATCGCTCCTATCTCTCTGCTGCCACCTAGCTGTGCAGTGGGGTATTACCACATTATCAGACAAAATCAATCCTGATCGCTCCTGTCTCTCTGCTGCCACCTAGCTGTGCAGTGGGGTATTACCACATTATCAGCCAAAATCAATTGTGATCGCTCCGGTCTCTGTGCTGCCACCTAGCTGTGCAGTGGGGTATTACCACATTATCAGCCAAAATCAAGTGATCGCTTCTGTCTCTCTGCTGTCACCTAGCTGTGCAGTGGGGTATTACCACATTATCAGCCAAAATCAATCGTGATCGCTCCTGTCTCTCTGCTGCCACCTAGCTGTGCAGTGGGGTATTACCACATTATCAGACAAAATCAATCCTGATCGCTCCTGTCTCTCTGCTGCCACCTAGCTGTGCAGTGGGGTATTAACACATCAGACAAAATCAATCCTGATCGCGTCTGTCTCTCTGCTGCCACCTAGCTGTGCAGTGGGGTATTACCACATTATCAGCAGACTCACCCAGTATGGCGGACGGGTGCTGGGTTGTGGCGCACGTCTTCTGTCATTATAGCGCATGGATTAATGCGAAGCAGAAGTTCTCCATCCTCCCAGGGATCACAATCCATGATTCTGCCTCCAAGCAGAGATCCTAAAAGGATGTCCAGCAGGCATGCTGGGAGTTGTAGTTTGGCTCCCACCCCTGCGTTAGCAGCTGCAGGTGTTGCAGCCTCACCTCCTCGTTATATAAGGGCGGCTCTCGGAGGTTTGTGCAGGTGTCTCACAGTTTTCAGGGTCAGGATTGTTTGGTTGCAGGTTGGAATAATGCCCCCAAAGAGGAGCAGGAAGAAGATGGGGTCCCGGGGGAGCGGAGACTCCGGGCTGGGGATGGTGGACCCTCTGCAGGAGCAGAAGAATGAGAAGATCCGGCTCTTCATGCAGGACTTCATACAGCAAAGTGAGTGGTGGGGCAAAATGTCCAACCCAGGCCTGGGAGCACAACCCCCAGCATGTCCACAGTCTGAAGTTATAGTTCTAACGTACAGGGGTCCCCCACTGACCTGACACTGAGGGTTTGCTACAATGTATCAGCCCTGCAGCTGGTGGCCACCATGGTGGAGCTCTGGCCACTAAGGCCATGTTCACACTTTGCGGTTTTTACCGCGGACCCGCAGCGTTTCTGCAGCTGCGGGTCCGCAGCAGTTTCCATTTACATGTAAACCCTATGGAAACCGCAATCCGCTGTGCACATGCTGCGGGAAAAACCGCGCAGAAACGCAGCGGTTTACAACCCGCAGCATGTCACTTCTTTGTGCAGAATGGCTGCGATTCTGCACCCATAGGAATGCATTGATCCGCTTACTTCCCGCATGGGGCTGTGCCCACGTTGCGGGAAGTAAGCGGATAATGTGCGGGTGGTACCCGGGGTGGAGGAGAGGAGACTCTCCTCCAGGCCCTGGGAACCATATTTGGGGTAAAAAAAAGAATGAAAATAAAAAATCATGTTATACTCACCTCTCAGCGCTGCCCGCGGCCGTCCGGTCAGAGTTGCTGTGCGAGCAGGACCTGTGGTGACGTCGCGGTCACATGACTGTGACGTCACGAAGGTCCTTCTCGCACATCTTTGGAACCGGAGCGCCGGGTGCAGCGCCGAGGACATCGGGACGTCAGAGGGTGAGTATATAAACTTTTTTTTTTTTTATTTTAACATTACTATTGATGCTGCATATGCAGCATCAGTAGTATAGGCGGAAACCGCAAAACAAACCGCGATAAATCTGCAGGGATAACCGCAGCGGTTTTGCCCTGCAGATTTATCAAATCCGCTGCGGGAGAACCCGCAGAGGAAGCCACAAAGTGTTCTGTTGCCTGGATACATTGTAGCTCATTCTCAGTCTGTGCTGGGGTGGACAGATGTCAGTCGGGGCCCTCGGTCACCTACATGATGGCTTCCATTTTTGTATCTTTTTCAGAGAAGGAGCGTATGGCGGAGGTGAAGAAGGAGCTGGAGGTTCTGTCCATGCTTCCGGACCAGATCCTCGAGGTGGAACTCCTGAAGATGCCCATGTCCATACGACAGATGAAGGTTGGCGAGTACTACAGTGAGTGACACTGTGTAGCCTGGGGGACACTGGCCAACATGGTGGTCACCCAGCTCTGCGATACTGCTGATGCCTTCACGTATAATGGAGTGGGAAAGTGCAGGATGGTGTGGAGATCTGCATGATATAGCCAAGCTTTTCTAGAAAGTGACAGGCTGTTATGTACTGATCCAGAATTGGTTAGTCTGCACTCACAATTCTGCAGATTTCAGAAGTATTCTGGGAAGTAAAATAGTGAGTGCAGCTCTGGAGTATAATACAGGAGGTAACTCAGGATCAGTAATGTATGTACACAGTGACTGCACCAGCAGAATAGTGAGTGCAGCTCTGGAGTATAATACAGCATGTAACTCAGGATCAGTAATGTATGTACACAGTGACTGCACCAGCAGAATAGTGAGTGCAGCTCTGGAGTATAATACAGGATGTAACTCCGGATCAGTAATGTATGTACACAGTGACTGCACCAGCAGAATAGTGAGTGCAGCTCTGGAGTATAATTCAGTCACATTTCTAATCTCTGCTTTTTTTTAGAGCTGATGGACATGAACAAGGCTGACTCTGCTTCCCTAGTGAAGGTGAGGGGGGTATCCTGATACCTGTAGTTCTCTCTGGTGTTGGCCCCTTTATGGCTCTGTGCTCTACATCTTCCTCGGTTGCAGGTTGACGGTCTGGATGAAGAACTGCAAGAGGCCAAACTAGTAAGAAAGAACAGCAAGAAGGGTAAGTGTGTGTCCGGCGCTGGACGCCATTCTGTGATGGTCGTGTGACCAGCAGAGTCTCTTCTCAGTTAAAGTGACCACGACGGTGGGACCTCCTGATCCTAAAGTGATGTCCACGATGCAGAAGACCCGGACCGTGCAGAAGGTGAGTGCAGAGGTCACGGACAACCAGCCTTCACCTGGCCGCCATGTGTCCTGTCATATCTGACATCACGCTGAGTACAATGGACCTGATGACCTCACTCTGCATCTACCTTTTATTCTCTCCTCACAGGTGGTAAAAAGTAAATCTCTTGTATCGCTGACTAATGATTCTGGGAAGAAAACGGCCTCTTTACCCAGGTAACTTCTGGGGGCTCTGGGCTGAGATCTGACCATAACGTCTGCTGTAGCGTTACAGACCAGACTCCGAACACCTATATACAGAGGGGGAAATAAATATTGGATACTGTCACTGATTTGTTTGTTTTGTTTTTTTACTAGTTTCCCAATACAATGTGATTTTCTGGTTTTATTTTTAGATTGTCTCTCACAGGTGAAGTATACTTACGATAAAAATTAGACCTCTCCATTCTTTGTAGGTGGGAAAACTTGGTAACTCAGCAGTGTATCAAATACTTATTTTCCCGACTATGTGGAATATTGGAAGTGGGGTGAATGCTGCTGACCCCATGTTTATATTTATAATAATAATATTATTATTATTTATTTATATAGCACCATTAATTCCATGGTGCTGTACATGAGAAGGGGTTACATACAGGGTTATAGATATCATTAACAGTAAACAAATTTACAGTGACAGACTGGTACAGAGGGGAGAGGACCCTGTCCTTGCGGACTTACATTCTTCAGGATATTTATAGTAATGGCTTATTACCCCCTGCCATTGGGGACAGGTGCAAATAAATCTGTATGTATTCTGCTGTAGTCAGTGGTGTAACGAGAGTTCAATGGGCCCCAGTGCAAAATTTGGACTATAGAGTTCAGCTGAACGTGTCCGGACATCCATAGCTGGTGGTGTCGGCAGACCTCGTCCTGGGCGCTCTGTCATCGTTATGCCCCTGGCTGTAGTATGATGCTGTAGGGTTACTAGGAAACGTGCAAAATAACAAACACTTACTTGGAGTCCAGTTCTCAGACTAAACCAACCAGATATATTGGTATGTTAGGAAGCAGCTCCTAAAGTCACCACTAGAGGGAACTGACTATATAGTGTGCAGTGTGGGGAGCTCCCCCTAGTGGAGACTAACAGGAAGTGATTTACAGCTTGATATTAGGAGTTTCATGAAATTCTTAATGATTCCTTAGGTCGATATCTGCAACTCCATTAAATAAAGCTCCTAAGAAGATGGTGTCCACTTCATCCTGCAAAACGATATCCAGAACCTCAAGGTACATCTGACTTTCTGCCTTGTTCTCTGCAATAGTACTACATAATATAAATAAATATATATCTAATATATAAAGCTGAATGTGTGTGTGTGTGTATGTATGTATGTATGTATGTCCGGGATTGGCATCTGAACCGTAGCAGCTACAGCCACAAAATTTTGCACAGTCACACGTCTGGACCCCGAGAGCGTCATAGGCTATGTTGTGAGGTGAAATTTTAACCCCGCGCTTTCCAATTCACCAAACAATTTTGCCCCTATCTACATAATGGGGAAAAAGTGAAAGGAAAAGTGTTGGAGGCGTCGCAGCTACAGGCACAAAATTTTGCACAGTCACACGTCTGGACCCTGAGAGCGTCAAAGCTATATTGTGAGGTGAAATTTTAACCCCGCGCTTTCCAAGTCACCAAACAATTTTGCCCCTATCTACATAATGGGGAAAAAATGAAAGGAAAAGTGTTGGAGGCAAATTAACAGCTGCCAGATGTGAACAAGGGGGACTTAAAGAATGACAGCGATGGCACCAAAGAGTATATACTGTACAGTTGCTAAGGTGGGGCCCCAACATGGGATAATCACACCACCACGGGGATATGAACACACACACAAAATGCGCCACACACTACCACGTGCTCGAACACATATACCACCCTCAGTGCACATTTCACCACACATACACCAACCTCGCCACATAAAAGTAGAAACACAAAAGTCGCCGCTCAAAACTCGCCACGCGCAAAACTCTCCACATGCAAAACTCGCCACACGTGCAAAACTCGCCACACGCAAAACTTGCACACGCAGAAAAATTGCCACACGCAGAAAAATTGCCACATGCACAAAAGTTGCAACACATGCAAAAGTTGCCTCACACAAAACTTGCACATACTCAAAAGGCACCACACATAAAACTCGCCACGCGCAAAACTCGCCATGCGCAAAACTTGCTGCACACAACTTGCTACACTAACCTGTCACATGCAACTCGACACACAAAAAGTTGCTACACGCATGTCGCCACACAAAACTCATCTCACAAAAGTCCCTACATGCATGTCGCCACACGCAACTCAACACACACAACTTGACACACGAAACTCGCCCTAAAACACACACAAGTCTGGTATCCTTCAAAAATAAAAATCTGATTAATAAGCAGACAAACTACAAGAGCAACAAATGTACCATATAGGAATCCGGCAGCTGTCAGTCACATGACCAGTCTATTATGTGTATGTGTGAGCTAATATATACTGCCAGGGGGTGGGCTTACTGTTGGCTGGGGATTTATCAGGCTGCCATTTTAGCTTACAAATACTGAGGTAAAAATACTGACCAAATAACGTGTGAACGAGGGCTAATACAGGAGGAGATGGCATACAGCTATATACTATATACAGGAGATGACACACAGGTATATACTATTTACAGGGGAGATGACACACAGGTATATACTATATACAGGAGGAGATGACACACAGATATATACTATATACAGGAGAGATGACACACAGGTATATACTATATAGAGGAGGAGATGACATACAGGTACATACTACATACAGGAGGAGATGACATACAGGTATATACTATATACAGGAGGAGATGACACACAGGTATATACTATATACAGGAGCAGATTACCTACAGGTATATAGTATATACAGGAGGAGATGACACAGGTATATGCTATGTATAGGAGGAGATGACATACAGGTATATACTATATACAGGAGATGACACACAGATATATACTATATATAGGTGAGATGACACACAGGTATATACTATATACAGGAGATTACATACAGGTATATCTAATATATAAAGCTGAATGTGTGTATGTATGTATGTGTGTATGTCCGGGATTGGCATCTGTACCGTCGCAGCTACAGCCACAAAATTTTGCACAGTCACACGTCTGGACCCCGAGAGCGTCATAGGCTATGTTGTGAGGTGAAATTTTAACCCCGCGCGTTCCAATTCACCAAACAATTTTGCTCCTATCTACATAATGGGGAAAAAGTGAAGGGAAAAGTGTTGGAGGAAAATTGACAGCTGCCAGATGTGAACAATGAGGACTTAAAGAATGAGAGCGATGGCGACAAAGAGTATATACCGTACAGTTGCTAAGGTGGGGCCCCGACATGGGATACTCACCACACACGGGGATATGAACACAAACACAAAATGCGCCACACACTACCACGTGCTTGAACACATATACCACCCTCAGCACACATTTCACCACACACACACACCAACCTCGCCACATAAAAGTCGAAACACAAAAGTCACCACTCAAAACTCGCTACATGCAAAACTCGCCATATGCAAAACTAGGCTCACGTAAAACTCGCCACACGTGCAAAACTCACCTCATGGAAAACTCACCTCATGCAAAACTTGCACACACAGAAAAATTGCCACATGTACAAAAGTTGCACCACATGCAAAAGTTGCCTCACACAAAACTTGCACATACTCAAAATGCACCACACATAAAACTCGCCACGCGCAAAACTCGCCATGCACAAATCTTGCTGCACACAACTTGCTACACTAACCTGTCACATGCAACTCAACACACAAAATGTTGCTACACGCATGTCGCCACACAAAACTCATCTCACAAAAGTCGCTACATGCATGTCGCCACACGCAACTCAACACACACAACTTGACACATAAAACTCGCCCTAAAACACACACAAGTCTGGTATTGTCCTTCAAAAATAAAAATCTGATTAATAAGCAAACTACAAGAGCAACAAATGTACCATATAGGAAATACGGCAGCTGTCAGTCACATGACCTGTCTATTATGTGTATGTGTGAGCTAATATATACTGCCAGGGGGGAGGGCTTCCTGTTGGCTGGGGATTTATCAGGCTGCCAATAGCAACCAATCACAGCTCAGCTTCTATTTTGCTACAGTTAATTAACCTGAGCTCTGATTGGTTAATATAGGCAACAAAGACATTCTCAGTATAACAAAGCTAATATATGTTGTGAAATGCTTCTATTTGCTTAGTTTTTGCCTTTTAATAATTACATTTCTATCTATTTGTTTTGTGGTTTTTGTGTGCAGAATAAATTTTTGTTAACACATTCTATTTTGCTAACAGCAGTCATTAACCCGGGCGAAGCCGGGTAGTACAGCTAGTATATATATATATTTTTTTCTTTCCATTGTACTATATATATATATATATATATATATATATATATATATATATATATATATATATATATTTTTTTTTTCCCCCAGAAATGTGATGGCACCTTCTACCCGCATCACGAGGAGCCGCGCCTGCTTATCAGTGACGGACATCCCGACGCTACATGAAGGCCTTCCTTTTGTACATATACCACTGGTGGATGGACAGGTAATGGTGGGCCCCCAGATCTAGCTGTAATGGAGGGGTCTGATGCCCCTGCTGACAGAGGTGACGTCCTGTTACGCGCCCGATGCTTAGTCCCAGTTATTCATCCCCCCTTATGGTACCAAAACACTGTGGCACCCCCTCTGCAGCCTCCAGGGGTCCTCCTGTCATCGTCTTACCGTTTCCTCTCCCCTGCAGACGTTATCAACAGCGTACGACAGCCTGGAGACTCTGGATGTGGAGCTGCTGAGACAAGACACAGTGCAGCACATCCACACACTGGTGGTAAGCGGATAACATGGAGGACTATAGAGATCATTGAGTCATTCACTGGCTGCAAGCAGAGGTGTAAGGAAAGCTGGAGCCATAGTCTAACATCTCCCTCTGTCTCCTCAGGGTCAGCTCACCACCCTGTGTGCCAAAGCCACACAGCATCACGGGAGTGGCCAAGAGTGATGGAGACCGGAGAGCCGCATCCTTCAGAGAATATTTTATTTTTATAAATGTCTTATTTATGCAAGTGATTCTGTAATTCTAATAAAACTAATGCTCAGTAAATGTCAGACTTGATCATAATCTGTGTGCGAGGACTGCTACCTGGATGGTAAGGAACAAGAAGTATTAACTGTGATACTCCAGAGCTGGCTGCATTCACTATTCTGCTGGTGCAGTCACTGTGTACATACAGGATGTAACTCAGGATCAGTAATGTATTATACTCCAGAGCTGCATTCACTATTCTGCTGGTGCAGTCACTGTGTACATACAGGATGTAACTCAGGATCAGTAATGTATTATACTCCAGAGCTGCACTCACTATTCTGCTGGTGCAGTCACTGTGTACATACATTCCTGATCCCTGTATTATACTTCAGAACTAACTCCACCAGCAGAATAGTGAGTGCAGCTCTGGGGTATAATGCAGGATCAATATACTGTAAGTCATATTTTCAAAATACTAGCAGTGTTAATTAGTGAGATCAATCATTCTGTGAAGAAACAGGTGTGAATCAGGTGGCCCTTAATTAAGGGTGAAGCCAGGACATGTTATAAAGGCATTTCTCCTTAAATGCCTGAGAAATATAGGTCATTCGAGAAATTATTCAGAAGAACGGCGAACTGTGATTAAAAAGTTAATTAGAGAGGGTAAAACATAGGAAGAAGGGCAGACAATGATCGGCTGTCCAGGTACAACTATCTCCAGTGCTTTACAATGGAAAGCCAAACCAGAGAGATGAGGTAGAGAACAGAAGACTACCATTCTAATGGATGGAAGAACGGCTAGAATGGTAAAGGCTCGGCTCCAGGATGATCAGTCTCAGGTTCCCTGTGAGGACTGGGACAGAAGATGCTAATCTGTTAGAAAGAAGTCCCTGCAAATTCAGTTATAAAAAAAAAAAACAAAACACACACATACTGATGCAGATACAATCTGCCAAAGAACACGTCACCTGGCCTAAAGAGAAATGGAGAAACATTATGTGGACTGATGAAAGTAAAATTGTTCTTTTCTATTCGCCACGACAGCACCCACTGAGAGAGGGGATCCGCCCCTAGGAACAGGAAACCTACAGAGAGATAAAAGGGGCGGCCCCCCCTCGCTCCTCAGTTGGTTTCCTGTTCCTAAAGGGGAACCCACAGAGAAGATTCTCTGAAGTTATTGACAAGAGGAAAACTTGCCTGGATGCCGCCTGTGCGTCTCTGCTGAGCAACAGGGGCTCCAGAGCGAGTGAACAGAGTCGGGCGTTCCTGTTGGTTCCCCCCTCGTCTGTTATGGTCGGTGGAGGACAACGATCTCCCTGCTGGGACATCGTTGTAAGGGATGGCCGGTGATGCGGTGTGCCTGGGCCGACCGAGTTACCTGAAGGAAGCAGGTTTTCCGGACCCAGGTGGCGATACCCTCCGGAGAGTGTGGAGCGGTTATCAGCTGATTCCCCAGTCCCTCAGGTATGGCGGCGACGTGGGTAGAGGTAGCGCTTTGAAAGCCGGCCGGCTGAGACGCCGGCGCATGCGCAGTGGAGCCGCATCTCGGAAGTAGATCCCTGTCCCCAGGAGGTCAGCAGTCTATTTCCGGGGGAACCGCCATATTGGTTTCCTCTGGCGGTTTCTCCATGCCCCCTGACGCTGCACCAAGGTAAAAAAAAAAAAAAAAAAAGGGGTGTGTGTGTGTGTGAAAAGCCTGCACTATAAAAGGCACAAGAGCAGGGACAGACAGCGCGCTATCATGTCGTCCCAAGAGGAAGTCTCTGTGCGCCCTATGGAGGACCTACTGATTCCCAGTAGTGATACCAGAAATAAGAATGGTGGACACTCTAAGAGGAGTGATTCCACTGTGAAATCAGGAGGGAGATCGTCCCGTTCCACACCCCAGGCCAGGCAAACCCAGCAACCGGTAGATACAGGTGCTTCTGGGTGAGTGTTATATAGCTTCAAGAGAGCTTATAAGTATTTCCTCTGCTTATATTTTAGGCAAAGAGGACGGGGAAAACAAAGCATAAACAGTGTGCTATATGTACTGAGCCCCTGCCTGACTCCTATCTTAAAAAGCTGTGTCAACCCTGTATAAACAACACTTTACAGCAGGAGGAGTCTGTTAAAATGAACGACATACGGCTTATAATTCGTGAGGAGCTGCAGTCGTTAGGAGGGGGCCCCTCTGTTAATGTGGAAAAAAGGAGTAGGAGAAAGTCCTCACCTAAAGCTGACACGTCAGCAGAGAGTGGAGAAGTGGATTCGGATGTGTCTCAGTCGTCTGAATCATCAGGGGAACAGAACTATGTCTGTTTTCCTACTGACGGGGTCAACAACTTAATAAAGTCAGTAAGAAATACGATGGGGTTGGCCGAATCAAAAGAACCCCAAACGCCACAGGAACTTATGTTCGCTGGTCTTTCTCAGCGGAAGGGCCAGGTATTTCCCATAAATCAGGCCATAAAAGACCTCGTTAAAAAAGAATGGGGTAAAGGACAAAAGGGGTTTGTACCAATACCCTGCAAGAGACGCTACCCCTTTGATGACGAGGATATGGATTCCTGGGCTAAAGTACCGAAAGTCGATGCGGCAGTAGCATCTACATCTCGCCGTTCCACCTTACCTGTAGAGGATGCAGGTTCCTTATCCGATCCCATGGACAGGAAATCGGATGCACTCCTTAAAAAATCATGGGAGGCCTGTGTCACTGCCTTCAAGCCAGCAATCTCAGCCACATGTACCAGTAGGTCTATGCTGGTTTGGTTGGAGCAGCTGGACCAAAATATCAGAAACGGGGTTTCTAGAGAGAAATTACGTGCATCAATTCCCTTGATAAAAGGTGCTGCAGCATTTATATCCGATGCCTCCGTGGACTCTCTCCGCCTGGCGGCCAGAACAGCTAGCCTGTCCAATACTGCTCGCCGAGCTTTATGGCTAAAAAACTGGAAGGGTGATGCCCAGTCTAGATCCAAATTATGTGCCATACCCTGTCAGGGTGAGTACCTCTTTGGAAGTGTGTTGGATGAAATACTCACTAAGGCGGGTGAGCGAAAGAAGGGCTTCCCTAATCCCTTTGTTCCTTCTTACAGAAGGGCATTCAGGAAGCCGTCATTTGGCAGAAAGGGAGGCTTTAAAGAATGGAGGAACAAAGAGTTCAGGCAAAAGGGCAATTTGTTCAATAAACGTCCCTTCAAACCAGCTGAAAAATTCCGGGAACCCTATTCCACCAGTGGGCGGTAGACTTTTAGGATTTATAAATCAATGGAATAAAATAACTGTTAATCCATGGGCCTTAAAATTAATATCCTCAGGCCTCACCCTAGACTTTATTCGAAAACCTCCAGATTCCTTCCTGCTCACCTCCCTAAAGTCCAGTCTACAACAGGAAGCTCTGGAGATAGAAATTAAATCCCTTCTTGCCAAACGGGTTTTGATAGACGTTCCGTCATCTCAAACAGGGGTTGGGTTCTACTCCCCCTTGTTTCTGATTACTAAACCTGACGGATCCTATAGAACTATATTTAATCTGAGAAGACTGAACACGTTCATAAGACCCACAACATTTAAAATGGAATCTGTTCGGTCAGCCATTAAAAATCTGTTCCCAAACTGTTACATGGTAGTACTGGATCTTAAGGATGCGTATTACCATCTTCCGATACACCAGTCACACCAGCAGTTTCTTCGGGTAGCAGTAATTATAGATGGGCAAATTCGTCATTTACAATATAGGGCAATGCCCTTTGGCCTATCCATGGCCCCTAGGGTCTTTACCAAATTACTGTTGGAGGTAATGTCTTTTCTGCGATTAAAGGACACTCTGGTCATTCCATATCTGGATGACCTACTAATTGTGGGAAAAAACTCCTTACAGTGTGAACAAAGGTTGGAGGAGGTGGCGTTTTCCTTACAAACGCTGGGCTGGATTGTCAACTGGGAAAAATCCAGACTCCAACCCGTCACTTGTCAGAGATTCCTAGGACTCCTTCTGGATTCAGTGGACCAAATTTGTCGGTTACCTGATGATAAGAAGTCTTCTATTGTTGGCAAAGTAAGCCTGGCAATCAAAAGACGTAGCATGTCTCTGAGAAATGCCATGTCATTACTAGGTTCATTGTCATCTTGTATCCCTGCGGTTAAATGGGCACAATTCCATACCAGGCAGCTCCAGAAATTTATATTACAGGAGGACATTAGAAATAAAGGACATTTGGACCGAACAATTTATTTTTCGTCAGAGGTAGTACACTCCCTTACATGGTGGTTAGATTGGGGAAATCTATCACAGGGGGTACCTTGGGTTATCACCCCTTCTACCATAGTAACCACGGACGCTAGTCCGGAAGGCTGGGGAGCACATTTTGAAGATCAGGTGGTTCAGGGCCTTTGGTCCAGATCAGAACTGACTAATTCCTCTAATGTAAAAGAATTAAGAGCTATATATTACTCCCTACTCCACTTTTTTCCCCAGCTACGAGGCTCTCATACAAGGGTCCTCTCGGACAACACCACGGCAGTAGCCTATTTGAATCATCAAGGAGGTACACGGTCAGAAAATCTTATGAAAATCTCATCAGACATCATGGCCTTAGCCGAAAAACATCTGTTGTCCCTATCAGCGGTGCACATCAGAGGCATAGACAACGTTCGGGCCGATTTCCTCAGTCGCCATACCCTTCATCAGGGGGAGTGGATGCTCAGCAGAAAGATTTTCAGATTGATAACAGACCGATGGGGAGTACCTCAAATAGACCTATTCGCAACAAGGTCCAACCGTCAGGTCAAAACTTTTGCCTCCCTTTGCAGACTAGACAACCCCGACATATTCGATGCCCTTCAGGTGCCATGGACATTCGACCTAGCCTATGCGTTCCCTCCATGGAATCTATTACCAATAGTAATAAGAAAAATAAGGGAGGAGGGGGCAAGAGTTCTGTTGGTGGCCCCATTCTGGCCCAAAAGGCCATGGTTCTCCTGGCTCAGGGCGATGTCAACTACAGACCCTTGGATCCTGCCTCAGTCCAAGGACCTATTGTCTCAAGGACCGTTTTTCCATCCTCGGGTAAAAGGCATGAATCTGACGGTATGGAATTTGAGAGGCACTTACTAACTCTAAGGGGTTTTTCCAGTGGGCTTATAGATACTCTTATGAAGAGTAGGAAGCCGTCTACTACCCAAATCTATGTCAGGGTTTGGGAAAAATTCCTTCAATTTCATACTACACAACTTTCCGCTGAAGTACCTATAAATTCAATATTGGAGTTCTTACAAAAAGGGCTTGAGTTGGGACTGTCTGTAAATACCCTAAGAGTCCAGGTCTCAGCTCTGGGGGCACTCTTTAGTTATGATGTGGCGGGAGATAGATGGGTTTCGCGTTTTATATCAGCATGTGAACGCTCAAAACCTATTCATATACCACAGGTGCCACAGTGGGATCTATCTCTAGTCCTGGATGCCTTGACGCAAAGCCCGTTTGAGCCTCTAGATGCGGCTTCATTAAAAAACATCTCGCTAAAAACAATACTGTAAAGGTACCGTCACACTAGGCGATATCGCCAGCAATCCGTGACGTTGCAGCGACCTGGATGGCGATATCGCTGTATTTGACACGCAGCAGCGATCTGGATCCCGCTGTGAAATTGCTGGTCGCTGCTAGAAGGTCTGCACATTATTTGGTCGCTAGGTCGCCGTGTATCGCCGTGTTTGACAGCAAAAGCGACGATACCAGCGATATTTTACACTGGTAACCAGGGTAAACATCGGGTTACTAAGCGCAGGGCCGCGCTTAGTAACCCGATGTTTACCCTGGTTACCAGCGTAAAAGTTAAAAAAACAAACAGTACATGCTCACCTGCGCGTCCCCCAGCCTCTGCTTCCTGACACTAAAGCGCCGGCCCTAAACTGAAAGTGAAAGCAACAGCGGTGACGTCACCGCTGTGCTGTTAGGGCCGGAGCTCAGTCAGCGTCAGGAAGCAGAGGCTGGGGGACGCGCAGGTGAGCATGTACTGTTTGTTTTTTTAACTTTTACGCTGGTAACCAGGGTAAACATCGGGGTACTAAGCGCGGCCCTGCGCTTAGCAACCCGATGTTTACCCTGGTTACCCGGGGACCTCGGCATCGCTGGTCGCTGGAGAGCGGTCTGTGTGACAGCTCTCCAGCGACCACACAGCGACGCTGCAGCGATCGGCATTGCTGTCGCTATCGCTGCAGCGTCGCTTAGTGTGACGGTACCTTTAGTAGCGTTAGTATCCGCTAGAAGAGTGAGTGACCTCCATGCCTTATCAATTGACCCTCCTTATCTATCCGTGACATCTGATAGAATAATTTTGAAAACAGACCCTTGTTATCTCCCAAAGGTAGCCACTAGTTTTCATAGATCCCAGGAGATCTTGTTACCTACCTTCTATAAAGACCACTCAACTCCAGAAGAAGCCAGGCTTCATACCCTAGATGTTAAGAGAACTATTCTAGCCTATTTAGAGAAGACTAGGGACTGGAGGAAGAGTAGGGCTCTTTTTGTGTCTTTCCAGGGGAAAACCAAGGGTTCCAGAGTTACAAAGAACACGCTATCACGCTGGATTAGAGATGCCATAGTCCTGGCGTATAAAGCTGGAGGAAGAGATCCTCCAATGCATGTGGGAGCACACTCCACAAGAGCCGTGTCGACCTCCTGGGCAGAGAGGGCGAATGTGCCGATAGACCTTATATGTAAGGCTGCGACTTGGTCTTCACCAAATACCTTCTATAGACACTATAGATTAGATCTATCTGCTGCTTCTGACCTAACCTTTGGGGTTTCGGTTCTTGATTCAGTTAACCCACCCAGTATATAGTCTCTGAAAATCTCTCAGTGGGTGCTGTCGTGGCGAATAGAAAATATCGGATTACTCACCGGTAATGCTCTTTTATAGAGCCCACGACAGCACCCATTCAAATCCCTCCCTTTTCTTTATTTAGTCGCACGTGGTGTCTTAATAGGGAGATGTATATAATAGAGTAATATGGTATGAACTTGTAAATATGTATATATGCCTAAAAACCGGTTAAACTAAAAAACCTGGCGGCGGTTCCTCCTTATTCTCTGTAAAACAACTGAGGAGCGAGGGGGGGCCGCCCCTTTTATCTCTCTGTAGGTTTCCTGTTCCTAGGGGCGGATCCCCTCTCTCAGTGGGTGCTGTCGTGGGCTCTATAAAAGAGCATTACCGGTACGTAATCCGATATTTTTGGGTCCGAGGGCCACGGACCTCTGCATTCAGTACACACGGACAGGTTTCTCTCACTACGGTGCTGGCCCTCGCCCTGCAGACATCATGTGGCTTTTCGGTTTACACTGACATCTAATGATTAATTCTGCTAATAATGCTTCCTGAACCTTTAATATTTTTTTTTTTGTGAATTGTTGGGGTGCAGGCTCTAATTTAGTTATTTTGTTATGACATCTGTTGCCAGTAACGACTTTTACTTTGTCAATCTTGTGTTTGCTCATAAGAACCAACACTAAAAGGAGCCGACGGCTCTGGGAATCTCCCTTTACCCTTCCTGCATCCATCATACCCGACCGTCACAAGGTTTACTATGCAAAGTGCCAGAGGGCCTTGTGCTGGGAGTGTGACCCCGGCAGACACCGTGCGCTTAGTGTAATGATCCTGCACCCGACATGTAAGAGAACATGGTAATAAGGAGACTGACTGTAGGGAGAAGTTCCTAATAAATCCATATTTAGAATTGAGAGTCCTCAGTAATTGATACCTTTTAATGGCTAACTGAAAAGATGGTAACAAATTGCAAGCTTTCCTGACTACTCAGGTCCCTTCATAAGGCAAAGACTAAAATAAATTCTAAAGAATCACATATTTATGCACAAATAAAACACCATAGATAAGACAGGTGACGTGAAGAATTACCATTATGTGAGTGATAAACAGTTATGTCCATAAATATTGGAAGAGTTCATAGATAAGGAATGTTTTATTGTCCTCTGATTGGGGTCTGGTACTGTGTAATGATGCCCCATAAGGTCTGAGGAGCAATTTCCTTAGTTGATGTAAAAAGACATAAATCCATGTGACACATTCATTCCTGCATTGAGAGTGTCAAAGGTCATCATCAGTTTATATCCCCAGACTCTTCTGTCTCTCCGAGATTTGAAGTTAGAATTTAATACAGGTAATTTCATGTCCATGGTGCTATGATTTGGGAGACAAAAATGTTTGGCCACATGTAGATCCATTCTTTTTTTCTCTTATTGTATGGCGATGAGAGTTCATCCTTGTTCTCAGTTTCTGCCCTGTCTCCCCCACATACAGACCCCCAGTTGGACATTTAGTACAAATAATTAGGTACACCACATTAGAAGTGACACAGCTGAAAGTACCTGGGATCTTGTAGTCCTGATGTGAGTTGGGAATCTTTATCTTGTCCGTGGTCATTATAAATGGACAGGTTTTACATTTTTTCTGGTTGCAAGGAAAGGTACCTGCAGCTGTTGGAGAGGACAGGGAGCTCTTGACAATGATACTTCTTAAATTTGGGGGCTGCCTAAAACACAGTAGTTGGGGGTCTGGAAAAATGGATTGTAAGCGGGCATCTTTATGTAGTAAAGGTTGTAATTTCCGTGCAGCTCCCCTTAGCACCTCCAGATTTGGATTGTAGGTAACTACTAGAGGTACCCGGTTATTTTCTTCTTTAGCTTTGTAATGTAGCCGGTGATTCCTTTATATTCTGGTGGCTCTTGTAATCTGGTTTTGAATTGTTCTTGGATGGTAGCCCTGATTCAAAAAGGTCTTTCTGAGGCGACCTCAGACCATGTGGGGGACAAGAAAATATTCACACTCCTTATCTATGAACTCTTCCAATATTTATGGACATAACTGTTTATCACTCACACAATGGTAGTTCTGCTTCACGTCGCCTATCTTATCTATGGCATTTTTCTGTATTGTGCATAAAAATGTGATTCTTCATAGTTTCTTTTAGTCTATGCCTGATGAAGGGACCTGAGTAGTCAGGAAAGCTTGCAATTTGTTACCATCTTTTCATTTAGCCATTAAAAGGTATTAACCACTGAGGACTCAATTCTAAATATTTTTCTATCCACTGGCTAACAGTACCAAGATGTATATCTTTCCACTAAATCCAAGCGCAGTGAGCAAGAGAATTAGTGGTGACAACTTTTGTATGCGACCCCTTACTTAGCCAGGACGAGTCTGGCCTCATGTTGGGCTTCCTTGGTGCACTTGGGATTGTCACCATTTCCTTGGGCAGCAGCGAAGGCTCCCATTATTGTGTGTAAGGACACATTATAGGTATCCAACTAGTGATGCCCAAAGCCACACCGATGGTGACTCACGCACCGGGATCATGCGTGTGCTGCTTTTTAGGATACGGCATCTCAGGATCACTCCCTTCCGATGCGGAAGTAAACATCTTGGGCCGGCGCCATGTAACTACCCCCCTGTAAGCTACAACTAGGAACATCGGATCCCAATCACAGAATTAAATTTGTAACCCCTTATGAAGCAGATTTGGGTTTCTGTCCCATTTCCATGCTCATAACACCCAATTATACACCATCACCCCTGAATTAGTATGGATACCAGGGCTTGCTGTCCCTCTAAAACTGAACTCCTTGATTCCTCCCTCCAATAACATACCTGTGCCCAATACCACCATTACTGCCCCCGCAGCACACTTGCTATCTTGGGGTCATATTTGACTCAGATCTTCGCTTCACCCCCTAAATCCAATCGCTCATGTCACCTGCACCTCAAAACCATCTCCAGGATTCGACCTTTTCTTACCGTCGCTCTTATTCTCATCTAGACTGTTTCCACTCTCTACTGATCGTTCTCCCGCTTACTAAACTCTTCCCTCTCCGATCCCTCCTGGATGCAGCCTATAGGTTCATTTTCCCATCAAGCCACTACACCGATGCTTCCACCCTGTGTCAGACGTTACACTGGTTACTCATCCTCTACAGAATATAAATGTATCTCTCACCACCAAAGCTCTCCACGGCTCAGTACCACCCTATTTCTCTTCCCTTATCTCTGTCTATCACCTTACCCATGCCCTCCGTCATGCTAACGACCTTAGACCAACATCCTCAATCCAAACTTCCCATTCCCAGCTCCAAGATTTCTCTTGTGATGCGGCACTTCTCTGGAATGCTCTATTCAAAAGAACTTTATTAATTCCCAATACCCAGAGTTTTAAGCGTGGTCTAAAACCACATTTTTCTAACATTAAATCCTATTTTTGATTGAAAAAAAATTGGATTATTTTTTGTGTGCGTAAGACACTATGCATTATAGACTGCCCATATCAATGACTGCCCGATATAATTTGTATAAAAGCAACGTTCCTGTGCATATTTGTCACCATGTTGGACAGTAACGAAGATACAGACCATGAAATTGTTTATTCTATATGTAGCAGGTCATGTAAGTGCAGCCAAATACACAGCTTCAGAACAAAAAACATACACAGTACAGGTCCAAACGTAAGAGGAAACGGAAAATCTACACAGACTGGTAAGAATCAAGCGGTCGTTACAAAGAGCGGCAGATTAACGTCTCGTCTTTTTTTTCATATTTTTTTTGGATTTTAGAATTTTTCTCGTCAGAACTGCAGGTAAAGCCGTGTGGTTAGTTTTTACAGATTAAATTATAACACTCTGAAAATACTAAATCGAACCAATTTAAAAGTTACAAGTACAGCGCCGGAGAGGTCCGTCGTATCAGAACCATTGGGGCAATTCTCTGGGTCGCGGAAACAAAGAAAAAAAAAGTAATAAAAATAAAACAGGCAAAAAAAATGTATAATTATCTGAAACAAAATCCTTGTTTGTTGTGCAATTCTGCATAGAATTGGTTACTGGTGCGCACACTGAACGCCGGGGCCGTGGTGGCTGCTCTCGTCATCCGAGCTGTCGTTGTAGGCCTCGCGCCTCTGTCCCCCTGCTGAGCCGCGGGTGCTGTCAAATTCTTGAAGATCTACCTCCTCTGTCTCACCAGTGACATTGGTAGTTTCTGGTCTGGCTGGAAGTAGATCTTCAAGTTCCTGTAAGTAAAGGGAAATTTCCATGAACTTTGTGTATAGCTCTGTGGACACCACTGCATCCTAACTGCGGTGCGATCTCTGTATAAACCCGGCCTTAAAGGGCTATTCTTAAAATAATGACTTAACTACTAGGAACCCCTGTGATCCTTAAAATAAGTTAGTGCATGCGATCAACCTCTGCTCTGCTTCGTCTGGCAGTTCCATAGATCGAGCGTGCACACCTCTGCTCTGCATTGGCTGGCAGTCACATAGATCAAACGAGCACACCTCTGCTCTGTCAGTCCCATAGAAAGAGCGTGCACACCTCTGAGTCGGCTCGCAGTCCCATAGATGGAGCGTGCACACCTCTGTTCTGTGTAGGCTGGCAGTCCCATAGATCAAGCATGCACACCTCTGACCTCTGCGTCGGCTGGCAGTCCCATAGATCAAGCATGCACACCTCTGACCTCTGCTTTGTGTCGGCTGGCAGTCCCATAGATCAAGCATGCACACCTCTGACCTCTGCTCTGTGTCAGCTGGCAGTCCCATAGATCAAGCGTGCACACCTCTTACCTTTGCATCAGCTGGCAGTCCCATATATGAAGCGTGCACACCTCTGACCTCAGCTCTATGTCGGCTGGCAGTCCCATAGATCAAGCATGCACACCTCTGACCTCTGCTTTGTGTCAGCTGGCAGTCCCATAGATCAAGCATGCACACCTCTGACCTCTGCTTTGTGTCGGCTGGCAGTCCCATAGATCAAGCATTCACACCTCTGCGTCGGCTGGCATTCCCATAGATCAAGCGTGCACACCTCTTACCTTTGCATCAGCTGGCAGTCCCATAGATGAAGCGTGCACACCTCTGACCTCAGCTCTGTGTCGGCTGGCAGTCACATAGATCAAGCATGCACACATCTGACCTCTGCTCTGTGTCGGCTGACAGTCACATAGATCAAGCATGCACACCTCTGACCTCTGCTCTGTCGGCTGGCAGTCCCATAGATCGAGTGTGCATACCTCTAACCTTTGCGTCAGCTGGCAGTCCTATAGATGAAGCGTGCAAACCTCTGACCTTAGCTGTATGTCGCCTGGCAGTCCCATAGATAGAGCAGAGGTCAGAGGTGAGCACCCTTTATGTCAGCAGGCAGTCACATAGATCAAGCGTGCACACCTCTGACCTTAGCTGTATGTCGGCTGGCAGTCCCATAGATAAAGGGTGCTCACCTCTGACCTCTGCTCTATGTCAGCAGGCAGTCACATAGATCAAGCGTGCACACCTCTGACCTCAGCTGTGTGTCGGCTGGCAGTCCCATAGATGAAGCGTGCTCACCTCTGCTCTGTCGGCTGGTAGTCACATAGATCAAGCGAGCACACCTCTGACCTCAGCTGTGTGTCGGCTGGCAGTCCCATAGATGAAGCGTACACACCTCTGCTCTGTGTCGGCTGGCAGTCACATAGATCAAGCGTGCACACCTCTGGGACTGCCAGCCGACAGCATAGGTCGAGCGTGCACACCTCTGCTCTATGTCGGCTGGTAGTCACATAGATCAAGCGTGCACACCTCTGACCTCAGCTGTGTGTCGGCTGGCAGTCCCATAGATGAAGCGTGCACACCTCTGCTCTGTGTCGGCTGGCAGTCACATAGATCAAGCGTGCACACCTCTGACCTCTGCTCTGTGTCGGCTGGCAGTCCCATAAATCGAGTGTGCACACCTCTGCTCTATGTCGGCTGGTAATCACATAGATCAAGCATGCACACCTCTGACCTCTGCTCTGTGTCGGCTGGCAGTCCCATAGATAAAGGGTGCTCACCTCTGACCTCAGCTTTATGTCAGCTGGCAGTAACATAGCTCAAGCGTGCACACCTCTGCTCTGTGTCGGCTGGCAGTCCCATAGATCGAGTGTGCACACCTCTAACCTTTGCGTCAGCTGGCAGTCCTATAGATGAAGCGTGCAAACCTCTGACCTTAGCTGTATGTCGGCTGGCAGTCCCATAGATAAAGGGTGCTCACCTCTGACCTCTGCTCTATGTCAGCAGGCAGTCACATAGATCAAGCGTGCACACCTCTGACCTCTGCTCTGTGTCGGCTGGCAGTCCCATAAATCGAGTGTGCACACCTCTGCTCTATGTCGGCTGGTAATCACATAGATCAAGCATACACACCTCTGACCTCTGCTCTGTGTCGGCTGGCAGTCCCATAGATAAAGGGTGCTCACCTCTGACCTCAGCTTTATGTCAGCTGGCAGTAACATAGCTCAAGCGTGCACACCTCTGCTCTGTGTCGGCTGGCAGTCCCATAGATCAAGCGTGCACACCTCTGACCTCTGCTCTGTGTCGGCTGGCAGTCCCATAGATCAAGCATGCACACCTCTGCTCTGTGTCAGCTGGCAGTCCCTTAGATAGAGCGTGCACACCTTCGACGGCTGCTTCCTCCCGCAGTCCCATAGGTCAAGCATGCACATCTCCGCTACATTTAAAGGGAACCTGGTTCCCCGATTTAGGAGCTGCATTCTTAGACTCTCTGGTGGTCCTACCCCCAAGCAAATCGGTTCTCTTTTAGGGATAACCCTTTAGACCTGATGACCACAAGAGTAAGGAATAAGATCTAACCTGACTGCTGTTCCTGGACCCTGTGGTTGTAAAAGTCTAACAATCATTTAAGACTCACCGTGAGTTTTTCTGGGTTAATCCAATTGTTTTCTGGAAATTGGACGTCAAACTTTATGAAGAGGTCGCCTTTTTCAAAAGGATTGCGGTATTGTGGCATGCCCTCACCCCGAACGACACGAACTGACCCTGGAGAAAAAAAAAAAAAAACACAACAAGTTATTAATTAAGCTAAAGAGCGCGAGCATTGCAAGGCCTGACAGCGCGATCACTACCTGGCTCGATGACTTTTCCCGGAGGATATTTGACGACGATCTGACGCGCATCCAGGTGCTTGAACGTGAACTGGAATCCACACAAAGCCTCGACGAGGCCGATCTTGTGCGTCATGTGCAGGTCGTTGCCGTCCCTCTGAAAAGACTGCAGATGACAGTGGTGGTTAATTTTTCTCTGTAGAGTGGCGAAAGGAGTTTACGGGGGCAGAGAGTGGTCCACTCATGTAGACACAGGTACGGGTGTGGCGTCACAATGAAGACGAAGATCAAGGGGTGATAACTAGCGATGAGCTAACCAAGGGTCTTCGGCGTGCTCGAAAAATATGTTCGAGTCCCCGCTCCTTTGTGTCTGTAGAATGTTCAACCAAACAAACATGCAATCCCTGCCTGTGTTGCAGCTGTGGAACAGCCACACAGGGACTCAAACATATTTTTCGAGCACACCGAAGACCCTCGGTTAGCACCTGAGCATGCTCAGATAACACCTTATCTGGGCATGTTCACGTCTCTTACCTCATGCTCTTTCTCTTGTAGGACCAGGACTATGTCGCCCGGCTCTACACCGGGGGCCTGATCGGCTTCTCCGGTGAATGTGATTCTCTGCCCGTGCTTCATGCCTTTATCAACGTGAACTTCCAGAATTTTCACTTCTTTGATAACTTTTTTGCCTTCACATTTTTTACAGCGGTCTTTTTCATTAATTACTTCCCCTAAAAATAAAAAAAAGTTTTATATATAAATATATAATGCATAAAAGCAAAGGCACAAAACCAGTGTAAAGTGAATGCAAAAGGCGCAACTCGGGGCAAGACCTGCCTTATGACGATGCATGTAATAACGGGAACGAGCATGTAGCAGAGATTGTGACCACTTTACGGCCGAGGGGTTACTGGGACCAGATAGGACCCTCTGCATTAACCCTTTCCTTACCTTCCCCGTTACAGTCAGAGCACACGGACTGCATCTGCTGCACCATGCCCGGAGCCAGCTGTCTGATCATTATACGCACGCCCCGGCCTCTGCAAGCTGTACACTTCTGAACCGCTCCAGTCTTTCCGCCTTGTCTGAAGAAAGAAATGACTCCGTGAGGCTGGAAACACTGAAACGGACCCTCACCAATGAGAATTATCAGGTCCGTACAGGTTTTCCACCCCTGGATGTTAACGTGTATGTTTCCCCCACTCATTAACAGTAAGGAGAGATTGAGAAAAAGATTTACAAAAAATAATGTATATTAATGAAAAGTTGCACAGCTTTACTGTGTTGACAGCAGGCTATTCTGTATGAGACATGGAAAAGCGAGACCCCCGGAGAGGAGTGGAGGGACGGACTCACCCGTTACAGGAGCTGCACAGCACGTTCTTGCTGAGCTGAAGTTTGGTGGTCTTTCCATTGTATAAATCTTCTAATGATACCCTAGAAATGAGAAGTGCGATTACATAAGAAAGCAGGGGGTACTGGTTATCACAATACTGTAAAAGGATGGGGGTCCAGCGCATTACAGGGCAGTCACGTAAAAGGACGGGGTCCGGCGCATCACAGGGCTGTCACGTAACAGGACGGGGGTCCCGTGCATCACAGGGCGGTCACGTAAAAAAACACGGGTCCGGCGCATCACAGAGCGGTCACGTAAAACGACAGGGTCTACTATTTAGAGGTTTGTTAACCCCTTTCTGCCAGCTGATGGAATAGTACGTCAGCTGGCAGATCCCCCGCTTTGAGGTGGGCTTCGGCGGTGAACCCACCTCAAAGCAGCGACATGTCAGCTGTTTTGTACAGCTGACATGTGCGCGCAATGAGCGCGAGCGGAATCGCGATCCGCCCATTAACTAGTTAAATGCCGCCGTCAAGCGCTGACAGCGGCATTTAACTAGCGCTCCCGGCCGCGTGGCCGGAAGTGCTCGCATTGCTGACCCCCGTCACATGATCGGGGGTCAGCGGTGCATTTCCATAACAACCAGAGGTCTCCTTGAGACCTCTATGGTTGTTGATGGCCGATCGCTTTGAGCGCCACCCTGTGGTCGGCGCTCAAAGTACACCTGCCTTTCTGCTACATAGAGGTGATCTGTGTTTCACCTCTATGTAGCAGAGCCGATCGAGTTGTGCATGCTTCTAGCCTCCTATGGAGGCTATTGAAGCATGCTAAAATTAAAAAAAAAAAAAAAGTTTAAAAATATAAAAAAAAATAAATAAAAAAAGATATAAAAGTTCAAATCACCCCCCTTTCGCCCCAATCAAAATAAAACAATAAAAAAAAAAAATCAAACCTACACATATTTGGTATTGCCGCGTTCAGAATCGCCCGATCAATAAAAACAAAGGATTAACCTGACCGCTAAATGGCGAAGCGAGAAAAAAAATCAAACCGCCAAAATTACGTTTTTTTGGTCGCCGCGACATTGCATTAAAATGTAATAACGGGCGATCAAAAAAACGTATCTGCACCAAAATGGTATCAATAAAAACGCCAGCTCGGCACGCAAAAAATAAGCCCTCACCCGACCCCAGATCACGAAAATTGGAGTCGCTACGAGTATCGGAAAATCGAGCAATTTTTTTTTTTTTTTTTTAAAGCAAAGTTTGGATTTTTTTTTCACCACTTAGATAAAAAATAACCTAGACATGTTAGGTGTCTATGAACTCATAATGACCTGGAGAATCATAATGGCAGGTTAGGTTTAGCATTTGGTGAACCTAGCAAAAAAGCCAAACAAAAAACAAGTGTGGGATTGCACTTTTTTTGCAATTTCATCACACTTGGAATTTATTTCCCCTTTTCTGTTACACGGCATGGTAAAACCAATGGTATCGTTCAAAAGTACATCTCGTCCCGCAAAAAATAAGCCCTCACATGGCCATATTGACGGAAAAATAAAAAAGTTATGGCTCTGGGAAGGAGGGAAGCAAAAACCGAAAACGAAAAAAGCTCCGGGGGTGAAGGGTTAACGATCAAATATCATGGCATGTAGGGCTCTGGTGTATTGTACACATTTGTATGACCCATACTCTTGATTGTAATCGGAGTTGTGCATTTTTTAAATGCTTTTAATGGTTTTTGTATGTGGTGGTTTTCAATAAAAAGCATTCTTATATAACACTTAATAAAACAATTCTCTTGGTGATCCCCTTCTTTTTTATGCATACACTTTTTCTTTGATTTGTGTAAAACGACAGGGTCTGGCGCATCACAAGGCTGTCACGTAAAACGACGGGGGTCCAGGGTATCACAAAGAGGCTCACAGGGCGCCTATATTGGAAGATAGGGGTCCGGCCTAACACAGGGCAGTCAGATAAGCAGACAGGGCCCAAAGCGTTTCCATTCAGCACACTGACACTCACTTTAGAGGGTGCATCATGTCTTCTCCTCTCCGTCTTCCGTTGCGATTTCGATTCTGCCCCCCCATGAACCCGAAGAGACCACCTCCGAAAATGTGGGAGAATATGTCATCCATGCCTCCACCTCCGCTTCCTTCCCGCAGGCCCTGCTCCCCATATCGGTCGTACAGCTCTCGCTTCTCTGGATTGGACAAGACTTCATAGGCGAAGCTGATCTCCTTGAACTGTAAAGCAAAGCAGCAGTGTGAAGCCAAAATCTCCATCTCCTCCAAGCCCAGGACAAGAGTCATTTACACCCCCAGGGAATGACCACAAGACATCCGGACGGAGCCTTCATGACAACATGTGAATCAGAGGCCTCACAGATGGGGCAATCGCTTTGTACTTTAGTTCTACAAGGATTTTGCAGTCACTGACAGCAAGCAGATCTATTACTACATGAACACAAAGAAAAGCTGCCAATTATAGATATACTATATATCACTAGGGACCGACTGCAAGGATGAAGGTGGGCAACATACGGCTGCATGAACTTATTATGGGGGTCCCTGCTCATACAGGGAACCAATGCCATGTCACCGAGTCACCGCGGACACAACGGGCTCCTATGCTGCAGACAATCACTCGCTGCGTTAATCATAAGGCCGGGAAACCTCAGGGACTGATGCAGTTACCTTGTCTCCGGCATTTGGGTTCTTGTCAGGGTGATATTCCTTGGCCAGTTTGCGGTACGCCTGTATCCGAGGAAGATGAGATACAAGGATTATTACACAACGTATACAAAGCCACAGTGATCTGCAGATACGTATAACCAGAGCCGACTCCTACATGGTGACTGCACCAGCAGAATAGTGAGTGCAGCTCTGGAGTATAATACAGGAGGTAACTCAGGATCAGTAATGTATGTACACAGTGACTGCACCAGCAGAATAGTGAGTGCAGCTCTGGGGTATAATACAGGAGGTAACTCAGGATCAGTAATGTAATGTATGTACACAGTGACTGCACCAGCAGAATAGTGAGTGCAGCTCTGGAGTATAATACAGGAGGTAACTCAGGATCAGTAATGTAATGTATGAACACAGTAACTGCACCAGCAGAATAGTGAGTGCAGCTCTGGGGTATAATACAGGAGGTAACTCAGGATCAGTAATGTAATGTATGAACACAGTAACTGCACCAGCAGAATAGTGAGTGCAGCTCTGGAGTATAATACAGGAGGTAACTCAGGATCAGTAATGTAATGTATGTACACAGTGACTGCACCAGCAGAATAGTGAGTGCAGCTCTGGGGTATAATACAGGATGTAACTCAGGATCAGTAATGTAATGTATGTACACAGTGACTGCACCAGCAGAATAGTGAGTGCAGCTCTGGAGTAGAATACAGGATGTAACTCAGGATCAGTAATGTAATGTATGTACACAGTAACTGCACCAGCAGAATAGTGAGTGCAGCTCTGGGGTATAATACAGGAGGTAACTCAGGATCAGTAATGTAATGTGTGTACACAGTGACTGCACCAGCAGAATAGTGAGTGCAGCTCTGGAGTATAATACAGGATGTAACTCAGGATCAGTAATGTAATGTATGTACACAGTAACTGCACCAGCAGAATAGTGAGTGCAGCTCTGGAGTATAATACAGGAGGTAACTCAGGATCAGTAATGTAATGTATGTACACAGTAACTGCACCAGCAGAATAGTGAGTGCAGCTCTGGGGTATAATACAGGATGTAACTCAGGATCAGTAATGTAATGTATGTACACAGTGACTGCACCAGCAGAATAGTGAGTGCAGCTCTGGAGTAGAATACAGGAGGTAACTCAGGATCAGTAATGTAATGTATGTACACAGTAACTGCACCAGCAGAATAGTGAGTGCAGCTCTGGAGTATAATACAGGAGGTAACTCAGGATCAGTAATGTAATGTATGAACACAGTAACTGCACCAGCAGAATAGTGAGTGCAGCTCTGGAGTATAATACAGGAGGTAACTCAGGATCAGTAATGTAATGTATGAACACAGTAACTGCACCAGCAGAATAGTGAGTGCAGCTCTGGAGTATAATACAGGAGGTAACTCAGGATCAGTAATGTAATGTATGTACACAGTGACTGCACCAGCAGAATAGTGAGTGCAGCTCTGGAGTATAATACAGGAGGTAACTCAGGATCAGTAATGTAATGTATGAACACAGTAACTGCACCAGCAGAATAGTGAGTGCAGCTCTGGAGTATAATACAGGAGGTAACTCAGGATCAGTAATGTAATGTATGTACACAGTGACTGCACCAGCAGAATAGTGAGTGCAGCTCTGGGGTATAATACAGGATGTAACTCAGGATCAGTAATGTAATGTATGTACACAGTGACTGCACCAGCAGAATAGTGAGTGCAGCTCTGGAGTAGAATACAGGATGTAACTCAGGATCAGTAATGTAATGTATGTACACAGTAACTGCACCAGCAGAATAGTGAGTGCAGCTCTGGGGTATAATACAGGAGGTAACTCAGGATCAGTAATGTAATGTGTGTACACAGTGACTGCACCAGCAGAATAGTGAGTGCAGCTCTGGAGTATAATACAGGATGTAACTCAGGATCAGTAATGTAATGTATGTACACAGTAACTGCACCAGCAGAATAGTGAGTGCAGCTCTGGAGTATAATACAGGAGGTAACTCAGGATCAGTAATGTAATGTATGTACACAGTAACTGCACCAGCAGAATAGTGAGTGCAGCTCTGGGGTATAATACAGGATGTAACTCAGGATCAGTAATGTAATGTATGTACACAGTGACTGCACCAGCAGAATAGTGAGTGCAGCTCTGGAGTAGAATACAGGAGGTAACTCAGGATCAGTAATGTAATGTATGTACACAGTAACTGCACCAGCAGAATAGTGAGTGCAGCTCTGGAGTATAATACAGGAGGTAACTCAGGATCAGTAATGTAATGTGTGTACACAGTGACTGCACCAGCAGAATAGTGAGTGCAGCTCTGGAGTATAATACAGGATGTAACTCAGGATCAGTAATGTAATGTATGTACACAGTAACTGCACCAGCAGAATAGTGAGTGCAGCTCTGGAGTATAATACAGGATGTAACTCAGGATCAGTAATGTAATGTGTGTACACAGTGACTGCACCAGCAGAATAGTGAGTGCAGCTCTGGAGTATAATACAGGAGGTAACTCAGGATTAGTAATGTAATGTATGTACACAGTGGCTGCCCAAGCAGAATAGTGAGTGCAGCTCTGGGGTATAATACAGGATGTAACTCAGGATCAGTAATGAAATGTATGTACACAGTGGCTGCCCAAGCAGAATAGTGAGTGCAGCTCTGGGGTATAATACAGGATGTAACTCAGGATCAGTAATGTAATGTATGTACACAGTGGCTGCCCAAGCAGAATAGTGAGTGCAGCTCTGGGGTATAATACAGGATGTATCTCAGGATCAGTAATTAATGTAATGTATGTACACAGTGACTGCACCAGCAGAATAGTTAGTGCAGCTCTGGGGTATAATACAGGATGTAACTCAGGATCAGTAATGTAATGTATGTACACAGTGACTGCACCAGCAGAATAGTGAGTGCAGCTCTGGGGTATAATACAGGATGTATCTCAGGATCAGTAATGTAATGTATGTACACAGTAACTGCACCAGCAGAATAGTGAGTGCAGCTCTGGGGTATAATACAGGATGTAACTCAGGATCAGTAATGTAATGTATGTACACAGTAACTGCACCAGCAGAATAGTGAGTGCAGCTCTGGGGTATAATACAGGATGTAACTCAGGATCAGTAATGTAATGTATGTACACAGTGGCTGCCCAAGCAGAATAGTGAGTGCAGCTCTGGGGTATAATACAGGATGTATCTCAGGATCAGTAATTAATGTAATGTATGTACACAGTGACTGCACCAGCAGAATAGTGAGTGCAGCTCTGGGGTATAATACAGGATGTAACTCAGGATCAGTAATGTAATGTATGTACACAGTGACTGCACCAGCAGAATAGTGAGTGCAGCTCTGGGGTATAATACAGGATGTAACTCAGGATCAGTAATGTATGTACACAGTGACTGCACCAGCAGAATAGTGAGTGCAGCTCTGGAGTATAATACAGGAGGGAAGTACAGAGTAGCTGAGCTGATTATGTAGAAGATAGCTATACATCTCCCTGTATAGTGGGGTTCACCCCCAGGGATATACCACTGCATACAGCTCCTGGCTTAACTGTCACCTCCCGGGGTATTTGCTATGTGACTCAGACGCTGACATGTTGGATACGTGACGATGAACACATAACTTCACTATGTTCCCACATCAAACGCGTATAATCACACAGATGATGAGTAACATCACGTGCCGCAGACTCACAGGTCACCACGGGACGTCCTTAATTACCAGTCAGTCTGTGTACAAAATGGTGCGAACATGACAATTATATCCCATTAGTGCGCTATTTTTATTTTATAGGCTGTGGATTAATTTAATGGCAAACCTGGATCAAAATTAGAAATCAGAAAATAAAGTGTCCGGGAGGTCGGGATACACAACGTGAATGTCAAAGGAAAAAACGGGGTATAATTAGGATCCGACAGATGCAGCTAAATCCCGGCGGAGCTCGCGGCCAGCGCTGACATCAGGGATCTTCCTACCTGCTGACGTCATGGTCTTATTCCCAGGTGAGCACCAAGAAAGTCACAGTAGAGAGGAGAGAACGGCACGTGATGTCCCGATAATGAGGACGCCGTGAGGTCAATAAATATTTAGGGAACTGGCACGAAAAAGGAGTCTGGAGTCGGTTTTGGCAGGTAGGGCCCCAGTCCGGGGTTGGCGGAGATTTGGCAGGTAGGATAAAATAAAAGAAATAATCACGGCACTCAAGGCTCTTTGGAGGTGCACAAGTCAGGTTTCCAACCCGTCAGTCAATAGTAATAAATCACTTGGCACTCAGAGGTCTCTTGCAAGGTGAAAATTGAATATTTTGTTTATTTTGTGCATCCAGTTCAAAGATTTTAAACGTTTTCGGTCTAATCACAAGACCTTCATCAGAAACAGCTTTGATGTACTGGCCGCAGACCGGGGTCGGGGGGGGGGGGACAATTTGGCAGGTAGGGCCCCAGTCCGGGGTTGGGGGAGATTTGGCAGGTAGGGCCGCAGACCGGGGTCGGGGGGGACAATTTGGCAGGTAGGGCCCCAGTCCGGGGTCGGGGACAATCTGGCAGGTAGGGCCCCAGTCCGGGGTCGGGGGAGAACAATTTGGCTGGTAGGGCCCCAGTCCGGGGTCGGGGCATACAATCTGGCAGGTAGGGCCCCAGTCCGGGGTCGGGGGGGGGGGGACAATCTGGCAGGTAGGGCCCCAGTCCGGGGTCGGGGGGGAACAATCTGGCTGGTAAGGCCCCAGTCCGGGGTCGGGGGAAGGACAATCTGGCAGGTAGGGCTCCAGTCCGGGGTCGGGGGGGAGGACAATCTGGCAGGTAGGGCTCCAGTCCGGGGTCGGGGGGAGGACAATCTGGCAGATAGGGCTCCAGTCCGGGGTCGGGGGGAGGACAATCTGGCAGGTAGGGCCCCGGCCGGGGGAGGACAATCTGGCAGGTAGGGCTCCAGTCCGGGGTCGGGGGGCACAATCTGGCAGGTAGGGCCCCAGTCCGGGGTCAGGGGAGGACAATCTGGCAGGTAGGGCCCCAGTCAGGGGAGGACAATCTGGCAGGTAGAGCTCCAGTCCGGGGTCGAGGGACAATCTGGCAGGTAGGGCTCCAGTCCGGGGTCGGGGGGCACAATCTGGCAGGTAGGGCCCCAGTCCAGGGGGCACATTCTGGGGGCACAATCTGGCAGGTAGGGCTCCAGTCCGGGGTCGGGTGGCACAATCTGGCAGGTAGGGCCCCAGTCCAGGGGGCACATTCTGGGGGCACTGGGCCGCAGTTGGGGTATATTTACAGGTGGTGCTGGAGTCTGGAGGGGGCACAGTCTGGGGGCAATGGGCCGCAGGTAGGCCCTTACTCTCGGCTGGGGCCGCTCTCCATAAGCCGCCGTCACCCCGGCACAGGCCGCTGACTAATACCCGGGGAGGAGGAGGAGCCGCGGCCTGCACTGAACCCGGAGCCTTCGTCCTCCCGGGCCTCACTCCTCGCACACCCCCGGCGGCTCCTCTCGGCCTTTGCCCGCTCCCCGGCCGGTATTGAGGCCCCGTCATCGCCGACCTCTCACTCACCTTCTTCAGCTCGTTCTCGCTGGCTCCGGGCTGCAGCCCCAGCAGGTCGTACAGTTTGGTGTCGGCGACGTTAGACATAGCCGGAGACTGAGAGCGGAGCGGCGGGGACTGAATAGAGAGACCCCGGGAACGAGGGCAGAAGCAGGCCGGAAACGACGGACGCGACGTCACAGCACACGTGATGTGAATACGTCATCGAAGCACCGCCCACATCTTATCTGCGACTCAGAATATTTCCATCAGTGACGTCTGCACAGGCAGAGACCGGGGACAGGACCCCAGAGACCGGGGACAGGACCCCAGAGACAGGGGACAGGACCCCAGAGACAGGGACCCCGAAGACAGGGACCCCCAGATACAAGGACTCCGGAGACAGGACCCCAGAGACAGGACCCCCAGAAACAAGGAACCCTGGAGACAGGACCCCCAGAGACAGGGATCCCCCAGAGACAGGGACCCTAGAGACATCGACCCCAGAAACAAGGAACCCCGGAGACAGGAACCCCGGAGACAGGACTCCCAGAAGCAAGGAACCCCAGAGACAGGGACCCCAGATACAGGAACCCCAGAGACAGGAACCCCGGGGACAGAACCCCAGAGACAAGGACTCCCAGAGACAGGGACCCCCAGAGACAGGACCCCAGAGACCGGGACCCCAAGATACTGGACCCCAGAAACAAGGAACCCCAGAGACAGGGGCCCCAGAGTCAGGAACCCCAGAGACAGGAACCCCGGGGACAGAACCCCAGAGACAGGGACCCCCAGAGACAGAACCCCAGAGACCGGGACCCCCAGATACTGGACCCCAGAAACAAGGAACCCCGGAGACAGGGACCCCAGAAACAGGAACCCTGGAGACAGGACTGCAGAGACAGGGACCCCCAGAGACAGGACCCCAGAGACAGGGACCCCCAGATACTGGACCCCAGAAGCAAGGAACCCCAGAGACAGGGACCCCAGAGACAGGAACCCCGGGGACAGGACCCCAGAGACAGGGACCCCGGAGACAAGGACTCCCAGAGACAGGGACCCCCAGAGACAGGGACCCCGGAGACAGGACCCCAGAGACAGGACCCCAGAGACAGAGACCCCGGAGACAGGGACCCCCCCGAGACAGGACTCCAGAGACAGGGATCCCCAGATACAGGACCCCAGAAACAAGGAACCCCAGAGACAGGGACCCTCAGAGACAGGGACCCCGGAGACAGGGACCCCCAGAGACAGGACCCACGGAGACAGGACCCCCAGATACAAGGACTCCGGAGACAGGACCCCAGACACAGGACCCCCAGATACAAGGACTCCGGAGACAGGACCCCAGAGACAGGACCCCCAGAACAAGGAACCCCCCCAGAGACAGGGACCCCCAGAGACAGCGACCTCAGAAACAAGGAACCCCGGAGACAGGACCCTCAGAGACAGGACCCCAGAGACAGGAACCCCCAGACACTCCCCCCCAGAGAGCCCCAATATGTCACGGATCGGGGTGACCTTTGGCCAGCCCCCGGCTATCACATGTGCAGGGGGGTTTATCTTAGTTATCCCCCCACTGCTCCACTGTGATGAAAACACACACAAGGCTATTGACCTCTCAATGTACCGCAGGGGCTTATTTTAGTTATCCCACTGTTGCTACAATATCACGAACTGCAGGGATTTATGTATATCCTGCTTACAGTTCTGCTTGGGAACTTGCAGCTCTTTGGCGCCCCCCTTACCCTCAGGTCAGACAGGGACCCCCAGAAACAAAGCACCCCAGAGACAGGGACCTGGAGACAAGGAACCCGGGGACAGGTCCCAAGAGATGGAAACTTAATGATAAGACCCACAGAGACAGAGGGACCCCAGTGTCATCCACAGATCCCCCATAACAGTGCGTCATACACAGATTCCCCCATAACAGTGCGTCATCCACAGATCCCCATAACCGCGCCATCCACAGATCCCCCATAACAGCGCGTCATCCACAGATCCCCCATAACAGCGCGTCATCCACAGATCCCTCATAACAGTGCGTCATCCACAGATCCCCCATAACAGTGCGTCATCCACAGATCCCCATAACAGCGAGTCATCCACAGATCCCCATAACAGTGCGTCATCCACAGATCCCCATAACTGCATCATCCACAGATCCCCCGTAACAGTGCATCATCCACAGATCCCCTGTAACAGTGCGTCATCCACAGATCCCCCATAACAGTGCGCCATCCACAGATCCCCATAACAGTGCGTCATCCACAGATCCCCATAACAATGCGTCATCCACAGATCCCCCATAACAGTGCATCATCCACAGACCCCCATAACAGTGCGCCATCCACAGATCCCCATAACAGTGCGTCATCCACAGATCCCCATAACAGTGTGTCATCCACAGATCCCCATAATAGCACGTCATCCACAGATCCCCCATAACAGTGCGTCATCCACAGATCCCCCATAACAGTGCACCATCCACAGATCCCCATAACAGTGCGTCATCCACAGATCCCCATAATAGCACGTCATCCCCAGATCCCCCATAACAGTGCGTCATCCACAGATCCCCATAACAGTGCGTCATCCACAGATCCCCATAACAGTGTGTCATCCACAGATCCCCATAAGGCTACGTTCACATTTGCGTTGTGTGTTGCGTCGGCGACGCATCGGCGACGCAACGCACAACGCATGCAAAACGCATTGTTTTGTGATGCATGCGTCCTTTTTTTGCATGATTTTGGACGCAAAAAAAATGCAACTTGCTGCGTCCTCTGCGCCCTGACGCGTGCGCTCAAAAAGACGCATGCGTCACAAAACGCAGCACAACGCATGCCCATGCGCCCCCATGTTAAATATAGGGGCGCATGACGCATGCGGCGACGCTGCAGCGCCCGACGCTGTGGCGCACAAACGCAAATGTGAACGGAGCCTAATTACAGGGTGTCATCCACAGATCCCCCATAACAGTGTAGTGTGATGATTGGCTGGTGTGAGGTCACGTGCTTCTATAACATTCCGTCTCCTCAGTGTTTCGGCCTCTGGCAGCTTTCTATGTAGCAGCCAGATACATGGATCCCTGATGCGGACTGTCCGCGATCTGCTGGTGATGTCTGCGGAGTAGATGAGCGCGGTGACGTCACACGCAGACGGTAACGGGGAAGGTTTGTGCGGAGTGTGTCGGGTGTCAGCAGGACTGGGCGGCGATGGCGGACCCCGAGCTGGAAGCTATTAGGAAGCAGCGGCTGGCGAAGCTGCAGGGCCGGCAAGGGGTGAGAGGACGGGGGAGCGGCATCACTCAGCATGTGGTGCTGCGTACTGCTGTCATCCGGGGAACAGTGAGGATGTCCGTGCGGCCCCAGTGTGATTGTGCACCCCCAATCCATGTGTGTCATGTGCTTCACGTGTGTGCCCACCATCCCACCCCACGTATGTGCCTGCCGTCCCCCCTACCCATCCGTGTGTGCCTGCCCCCCCACCCATCTGTGTTCCCGCCGTCCTCCCTTACCCCCGTGTGTGTGCCCGCCGTCCCCCCTTACCCCCGTGTGTGTGCCCGCCGTCCCCCCTTACCCCCGTGTGTGCGCCCGCCGTCCCCCCTTACCCCCCGTGTGTGCGCCCGCCGTCCCCCCTTACCCCCCGTGTGTGCGCCCGCCGTCCCCCCTTACCCCCCGTGTGTGCGCCCGCCGTCCCCCCTTACCCCCCGTGTGTGCGCCCGCCGTCCCCCCGACCCCCTGTGTGTGCCCGCCGTCCCCCCCCTCGTCACCCACAGGTGCATAAAAGCCCCCTGCCTCTCGGTACTAGTTCTGCCCAGTGTACAGGGACCCCCACTGTCTGTGTAGCTGACCCGTGTCCTCTTTCTGTCCTCAGGATGGGGGGAGCGAGCAGGCTCAGCAAGAGGCCAAACAGAGGTAATATTACATGAGGCCTGGAGGTACTACAACTCCCAGCAGTCTACATTAGATGAACGGTGTTGAGCTTGTTGACTTCGATGGGGTCTGCCGACAGTGTAACATGTCCTGGGTGGTCCACAATGGCTGCAGACCCCTCCTGTGTTCTCCTGGGATGAGCCCCCAGAAAATGAGCCTGACAGCGGCCATTGAGAGTAGTGGGTGGCCCAACGCCGTGCCCGCCAGGAGCAGCGCTGGCCCCAGCATTACATGTGGCCGTGGTCAGACTGAGGGGTCACCAGTAAGCTGCACCATGCTGGGAGGTCTATGGGCTGCGGACCCTCTAACCTTCTGCTCTCATTACAGGGAGGACGAAATGAGGAACAGCATCTTATCTCAGGTCCTGAGCCAGGCGGCCCGGGCGAGATGTGAGTGCCCCCCTCATGACCAGCGGAGGGATTGTGGTGGTCCCAGTAATCGGACCCCCAGCAAATAAGTAATCAATAGTGAATATAATAGAAGCTAAATAGATTAAAAAATTCGTTTTATTTATTTTTTCCCAGTGAATAATTTGGCGCTAGTGAAGCCGGAAAAAGCCAAAGCTGTGGAGAACTACCTGATCCAGATGGCAAGATTCGGGCAACTAGGCGGCAAGGCGAGTGTCATCTGATAGTGTACCGTACTACGACCCCCACGCTCTGTCCATGTCTGATGCTGTACAGTACTACGACCCCCATGCTCTGTCCACGTCTGATACTGCACGGTACTACAACCCCCACGCTCCATCCACGTCTGATGCTGTACGGTAGTACCACCCCCCACGCTCCATCCATGTCTGATGCTGTACGGTACTATGACCCCCACGCTCCATCCACGTCTGATGCTGTACGGTAGTACCACCCCCCACGCTCCGTCCACGTCTGATGCTGTACGGTACTACGACCCCCCACGCTCCGTCCACGTCTGATGCTGTACGGTACGTCCCCCACGCTCCATCCACGTCTGATGCTGTACGGTACAACCCCCACGCTCCATCCACGTCTGATGCTGTACGGTACTACAACCCCCATGCTCCATCCACGTCTGATGCTGTACGGTACTACGACCCCACGCTCCATCCACGTTTGATACTATACGGTACTACGACCCCACGCTCCATCCACGTTTGATACTATACGGTACTACGACCCCCACGCTCCATCCACGTCTGATACTATACGGTACTACGACCCCCCGTACTCCATCCACGTCTGATACTGTACGGTACTACGACCCCCGCGCTCCATCCACGTCTGATACTATATGGTACTACGACCCCCACGCTCCATCCACGTCTGCTGTACGGTACTACGACCCCCACGCTCCATCCACGTCTGATAATGTACGGTACTACGACCCCCGTGCTCCATCCACGTCTGATACTGTACGGTACTACGACCCCCGCGCTCCATCCACATCTGATAGTATATGGTACTACGACCCCTTTATCCACGTCTGATGCTGTACGGTACTACGACCCCCATGCTCCATCCACGTCTGATGCTATACGGTACTACGACCCCCGCGCTCCATCCACGTCTGATAGTATATGGTACTACGACCCCTTTATCCACGTCTGATACTGTACGGTACTACGACCCCCGCGCTCCATCCACATCTGATAGTATATGGTACTACGACCCCTTTATCCACGTCTGATGCTGTACGGTACTACGACCCCCATGCTCCATCCACGTCTGATGCTATACGGTACTACGACCCCCGCGCTCCATCCATGTCTGATAGTATATGGTACTACGACCCCTTTATCCACGTCTGATGCTGTACGGTACTACGACCCCCACGCTCCATCCACGTCTGATGCTGTACGGTATTACGACCCCCACGCTCCATCCATGTCTGATGCTGTACGGTACTACGGCCCCCGTGCTCCGTCCACGTCTGGGGAGGACGTTCGCTCTGGAACATGTTACTTTCTCCTGATTATTTACTGTTTTTGACCGTACGGAAACCATCAGCAAGCAGGGGCTGTCTACGTGCGATGTGACGACCTCCAGGTAACCACTTCTCCTTCCTCTCCTCAGCTTTCTGAACAAGGACTAATAGAAATTCTGGAGAAAGTCAGTCAGCAGACGGAGAAGAAGACGACGGTGAAGGTAAGAAGCGTCAGTGCTGCGGATATATACTTTTTTTTTTACCAGTAGAATTTAGCATGCAGTATAAAGCATGGGGGTCCGTCCCATGGAAGTACAGTCCATATTTCACAGGCGCTGCTGCATTATTTTCACATTGCAAAATAGGAGTGGGTAATTAAAGTGAAGACCCCCATAGCTGCCTCTCTACTGTTACTTTAACTCTTGAGCTATGGCAAAAAAAACATGTGCAAATGGCCTCCCAGGACCTGGGGGTCCATCAGTAATTTCTGGCTGTAGGACAAGATCACTGAGGACCACCACTTGCCTCCTGGCAGATGCGGCTCTTCTTTTGATGGTTGGAGGGTCGGTTCTCGAAGGTCTCGTCCAGCGGCCGATGGATGGCTTAGCACCAGTTGTCCTCCCGACATGCCCTGTGCTAGATATGCAGCCCCCCGCCATCAGTTTTCGGCAATGTCGGCACATTTCTGAGATCATTTGATTCTTTTCTTGCAGTTTAATAGAAGGAAAGTGATGGACTCTGACGAGGACGATGACTGAGGCTCAGTCCGGACCCTGCACCCGGAGCACTTACTTTACATTGACACTCACCGAGGGTCTCACAGTTCTGTGTTTTTGTTTTTTTTGTCTAAATGAGCAGCAGTTCAGCGTACGCTTCCAGTACGGGCGGACCACGCTGCGTGATAACGGCAGCGCCCGATGTTACGCCCCCGCCGTTACTTGAATTATTACCCCCATCCCCTTTTAAATTTCTAAATTATTTGGACTCCTCAATAACCTGACACTTTTTTTGTACCATGAGGGGCGGTGATAAAATCTGTAATCAGTGTGTCATTGTGTTCTCCTGAAACACGAAAAATAAAGTTCTTTTGTGCTGTACGTGTGGACTTTACAAATGTCGCTGAAGGTGTACTTTATTGGTAAAGGAATAACAATGACAAATGTCCACACAACTCATCTACAGAACAAAGCATCGCCACCATGGTAACAGACTACAAACAAGCTGTGTAGTCGGATCTTCTCACTTTCGTGGTAGGTGAGGCGGAGAACAGATGGAATCAGTTACCATACACTGTGTTCCCAATTATTATGCAAATAATATTTCCTCATTTTCTCTAAATTACCTATCTGAATTGCAGTCATTGTTATTTTCCAGTCATCTACTATTCTAGTTCAATCGCAATGTTTTGGAACAAACTGCCTATGAAAACAGTATCTTTAAAAAAATAAACACTCAAAATGCATGTTCCAAATTATAATGCACAGCAGAGTTTAACTTTTTTTTATTTTGAACAAATAAAATGGTCAAATTGTGAAGTTATAAGCATTATCAGCTTATTACAAAATGAAATCACAGTTTTCAAGTGAAAACTTTATTCTAGGTGATGTTACATTTGCACATAGGACCCCTTGTTCAAAAGGAGCTTCTGAACTCTCTCGTCCATTGAATTTGTCATTTTTTGGATGGTTTCTACTTCAATTGTTTTGCATGTGGACAGAATCCCCTCCCAGAGCTGTTGCTTAGATGTGAACTGCCTCCCGCCATCATAGACACTCCTTTTGATGATGCTCCAGAGGTTCTCAATGGGGTTGAGGTCAGGGGAAGATGGTGGCTACACCATAAGTTTGTCCTCTTTTATGCCCATAGCAGCCAGAGATGCAGATGTGTTTTTTGCAGCATGAGACGGTGCATTATCATGCATGAAAATGATCTTGCTGCGGAAAGCACGGTTCTTCCTCTTGAACCATGGCAGGAACTGTTGTTTTAGAAACTCCACATAGATTATGGAGTTCATCTTTACCATTCAGGGATCATAAAGGGGCCGACAATCTCTCTCCCCATGATTCCAGTTCAAACATTACTCCTCCTCCTCCTCCTTGTTGGCGCCTTAGCCGTGTTTTCATGGGGTGTCCATTAACCAGCCATCCTCCACTCCATCCATCTGGACCATCGAGCGTTGCACGGCACTCATCGGTGAACAAAACAGTTTGGAAGTCAGTCTTCATGTATCGTTTGGCCCACTGGAGCCGTTTCTGCTTGTGTGCAGTGGATAGAGGTGGTCGACAGGATGGCTTACGCACAGCTGCAAACCCCTGAAGGACCCTGCATCTTGTTGTTCTGGGGACGTTGGAGGCACCAGCAGCTTCAAAAACTTGTCTGCTGCTATGACAAGGCATTTTTGCAGCTGCTCTTTTAAGCTTACGCAATTGCCTGTTGGAAAGAGTCCTCAATTTCTCCTTATCAGCACGCACACGTGTGTGCTGGGAATCAGCTACATACTTCTTGATTGTGCGATGATCACGATGAAGTGTCTTGGCAATGTTGATTGTAGTCATGCCTTGACCTAAATACTCCACAATTTGTTGCTTCTCGGCAGCCGACACATCCTTTTACTTTCCCATTTTGGCAAAAAATGTAGGCTGCTTAATAATGTGGAACAGCCTTCTTAGGCTACGTTCACATTTGCGTTGTGCGCCACAACGCACAACGCAAACAAAAACGCAACAAAACGCATGCACAACGCTGCGTTTTGCGCCGCATGCGTCCTTTTTTTCATTGATTTTGGACGCAGCAAAAATGCAACTTGCTGCGTCCTCTGCGCCCGGACGCGGGTGCCGCAGGGACGCATGCGGCGCAAAACGCAAGTGCGACGCATGTCCATGCGCCCCCATGTTAAATATAGGGGCGCATGACGCATGCGGCGACGACCGCAAATGTGAACGTAGCCTTAAGTAGTCTTGCCTTTATGTGGACACACCTGCCAAACTAACTTGCACAGGTATCTGCAATTACTTCCAGTGATATAAAGAGCCCTGACACACATCACCATCAATGAGTTTAAATGATAAAGAAAAAATTCTAACCTGATCACTCCTAAACTCTTTGTGCATAATAATTTGGAACACAGTGTAGAGACACATTGGTATATACTGCTCTTGTAGAGACCTAACATATCTTCTGGGACTAACAGAAATTTAGAGACTAATCACCTAAGAGCCCAGTTACTTAGGGTACCGTCACACAGTGAAATTTTCATCGCTACGACGGTACGATTCGTGACGTTCTAGCGATATCGTTACGATATCGCTGTGTTTGACACGCTACTGCGATCAGACATCACGCTGAGAATCGTACGTCGTAGCAGATCGTTTGGAACTTTCTTTCGTCGCTTGATCACCCGCTGACATCGCTGGATCGTTGTGTGTGACACCGATCCAGCGATGTGTTCGCTTGTAACCAGTGTAAACATCAGGTAACTAAGCGCAGGGCCGCGCTTAGTAACCCGATGTTTACCCTGGTTACCAGCGTAAACGTAAAAAAAAAAACAACAGTACATACTTACATTCCGGTGTCTGTCCTCCGGCGTCTCAGCTTCTCTGCACTGTGAGCGCCTGCCGGCCTGAAAGCGAGCACAGCGGTGACGTCTGACGTCACCGCTCTGCTTTCCGGCTATGGCGCTTACACAGTGCAGAGAAGCACAGCGCCGGGGACAGACACCGGAATGTAAGTATGTACTGTTTTTTTTTTTTTACGTTTACGCTGGTAACCAGGGTAAACATCGGGTTACTAAGCGCGGCCCTGCGCTTAGTAACCCGATGTTTACCCTGGTTACCCGGGGACTTCGGCATCGCTCCAGCGCCGTGATTGCAACGTGTGACCGCAGTCTACGACGCTGGAGCGATAATCATACAATCGCTGCGACGTCACGAATCGTGCCGTCGTAGCGATGAAAATGGCACTGTGTGACGGTACCCTTACACTTTTTTTACTCCTTAAATACAACCCCCAGTAAAGCAGCAGAGCAGAATATTTTGTCGAGTCTTTTATTGTGTCGAACCTTTTTAGTATTTGGCACAGGTGAAAGGCACATCAGAAAAACTCTGCATCCATAAATTATGTAGAAAAATAGATGTTTGTCATCTACTGGTGAATGAGACCAGATAGGGAACAGTCGTCAGACACCGAGGTAATCACAGATCCTGTGTCCATAGGAGGAAGTGGCCGGGAGATTAGTGGTTAATTATCATTTCACATCATACGACACTTCACCGGTTCAGTCAGTAAAAATGGCGGCTTTTCTATAAATCATGGACAACTTCATTGTGACAAATTGCACCAATGCAATAATTAATAATCCCTTATTTATAGGCCACTAAAAATATGGAAATTTACACAGATGAGAAGCAATAAAGGATAAAATATGCACCAGTGGGGAAAGTAATAGGCACAGGACACTACAGTGATGGGAGTGAGATTCTGCAAGGTCTTTCCTGTTACTCCACCACTTATATGTATAATTTATAACAGTGATTGTAGTCCGTCAATAGACTTATAACACATACGGGCCAGCGATAGTATGGCTCCACCATTAGTGTACATTGCATGCAGCACGGTCAGCAACGGTAGGACCATGATCTGCCCTTGCACACAACCGGGCCAGTAGCGGTACGCTGTCGCCGTCCATTGCACTCGGACAGTGGTGATACAGCTCCGTCGCTGGCCAGAGATGGTATGGCTTCCCCATTGTTGTCCATTGAAGGCAGCCCGGCCGGCGATGGTTCGGCCCCACCATAACTGTCGTTGCACGCAGCCCGGCCCGTGATGGTACGGCTCCACCACCAATGGTTCGGCCCCACCATTACTGTCGTTGCACGCAGCATGGCCAGTGAAGCATCAGTAGTAACTAGCAAGTCCTGCATTGGACTTTCTAGTAAGCCACCCTACTGGATGAAACCAGCAGCAGCCCTTCCCATGTCCTTAAAGGTTCAAAATAATAATAATAAAAAAAAAGTGAAATTGTATTAAATGCGTGAAAGCCTCTTACAATGATCACATCACTGAGGCCGGCTGACAGTAAGGAACTTCCCACCTAGGAGTATGAAACCCGTGATACAGTGAGGTGGAATTAATTGATCAATGAGGGAAACATAATAATGACTCTAGGGAGACAGATTTTTCTTTTTGGAGGGATTATGCACAACTAGGTAACTCAGATTGTGTGGTGGGCAGTGTCGTAATGTAAAGTATCATAGCAAAGCCTGGCTGGAGTCAAGGATCCTCACGTTCCTGATCTTTCGCTTTCTTCGGGTGGGCCGGTGGGGGTGCGCGTAGAGTGACCACTCGGTGAACGGTGTTTGGTATGGTGACACATTCATTGGACAAGTCCACAAGTAACATGGACGACATTACATACAGCAGAGGGGTCCTGGTCGCTAGGCTCAGACCCCACAACGCATAGCAGCAATTATCTCAGCTAGGCCCGACCAGTACCGACACCAGCGGGGTCTTCCTGTCCAGAAGTGTCACAGCGGACAGGGCTGCAAGAGTCAATCACAGACCACGACGACTCCACGGCCAAAGTGCAGGCTACACACGAGCAGTCCGGACCCCCGGAGCAGTCCAGGTCCTCCAATTTCACAGTATCGGTGGTTGCATCGGGCCGGCAGTGGATTTCGGACAGCTCCTCTTCCCTGTCCAGGTTGCAGGATTCGGAGAGAGGAGAGCCGACATCTGCCCTGTTGGGAGTGTCGCTGATCTCGCTTACGCTCTCGTCAGTGTCCGTTCCGCACGTTACGTGCAGGCTGTGCCTCCTGGCGGTGTATACGGCCCTTAGAGCAGAGCCCAACTCGTCTTTTCCACCTCCTGTGAATTCGGCGCAACTTCGGGTGCCATCTGGATTGAGGGTCCCGTCCTCCGGTCTATGGATGGAGAGCTGCGAGACCAGACAGACAGTGAGGGGTTAACACTAACTGCTTTGGATGAGAGAAACAGCGCCACAATGTGGGATAAAATGGTCCTGAAAAATAGAACCGAACTGCAATACCAGACACAGCCTGTGGACAAGGGTGCAGATGCAGATGCTGCGCCCTCTATATATTCAGCTAAAATGATGCCACACCGAAACATTATTTCCTCTGTGTTGGACAACCCCTTTAAGACTTTTATAAAGGAAGTACAGACCTGATGGATTAAATCTTCATCAAAGTTGGGCATACTCTGATCTCTTCTTATTTTCTTCTCATTTGTGGATCTGAAACAAAAAAAAAAAAAATTAAGAAATGAGAGAAGCTTAAAAGGACGGTCCACTTCAGACAATCCCTTCACTTATGGCTAATGGGGGAGGGCTCGCACGGACCTCAGTGTCACCATCCGCTTACTATTTCTTGTGCAACAACTAAATCCGGTGATTTCCCTCCAATTGCAATAAATGCAATAAAGAAGAAATAAATAAATCACCAAATCTGCTTTACTCGTCACGTAGGAGGCAGCGGCCGTAGTGGTAGAAGCCATCTGCCAGAGCAGAAATCACATCTGTTATTCCCACTAATGCACAAATCCTGAGACTGCAGCAAATCTACAAATCTATAAGGCCGGGATCACACATACGCGAGATACGGCAGAGTCTCGCAGGTGAAATCCCAGCTCTGGTGCCGGCACTCCGGAGCGGAGCGTGCAGCCGAACAGCAACACATGGAGCCCAACAGCAACACATGGAGCCGCACAGCAACACATGGAGCCGCACGCTCCGCTCCGGAGTGCCGGCGCCAGAGGAGGGATTTCACCTGCGAGACTCAGCCGTATCTCACGCATGTGTGATCCCGGCCTAAGGAGAAAGTGGGGGAGGCTAACATGGGGCGAGAAGGAAGGGGCAACAGAAAGAAGGCATCTGCAGAATAGTGAGTGCAGCTCGGGTATAATACAGGATGTAACTCAGGATCAGTAATGTAATGTATGTACACAGTGACTGGACCAGCAGAATAGTGAGTACAGCTCTGGGGTATAATACAGGATGTAACTCAGGATCAGTAATGTAATGTATGGACACAGTGACTGCACCAGCAGAATAGTGAGTGCAGCTCTGGAGTATAATACAGGATGTAACTCAGGATCAGTAATGTATGTACACAGTGACTGCACCAGCAGAATAGTGAGTGTAGCTCTGGGGTATAATACAGGATGTAACTCAGGATCAGTAATGTATGGACACAGTGACTGCACCAGCAGAATAGTGAGTACAGCTCTGGGGTATAATACAGGATGTAACTCAGGATCAGTAATGTAATGTATGGACACAGTGACTGCACCAGCAGAATAGTGAGTGCAGCTCTGGAGTATAATACAGGATGTAACTCAGGATCAGTAATGTATGTACACAGTGACTGCACCAGCAGAATAGTGAGTGCAGCTCTGGGGTATAATACAGAATATAACTCATATACGTATCCTATACTAATCCTAAATATTTTAGAAAAACTTACTTGGATGGAGTAACATCAGCTTTCCCGGGAGTGACAGGAGCTCCTGAGACGGTCAGACTAGAGGTCGATGCTGAAAGCATTAGCGCAGATAATGGAAACAGACATTAGATGAACGTTATAGACAGCAATAAAGGAATAGGAAGTAATATATGGTATAAAGCTTCTTCTCACACTTTTTCCGGATGCGGCCAGGCTGCTCCTCGGATGTCACTGCCCCGCCGTCCGTCATTGTTAAGTTGGAGGCAGATAGGAGTTGTCGGATTTTGACATTCTGCGATCACACACATCAATAAAACATTGTTTTATATGTTTTGGGCTAATTGAAAAACCTCAAACAATGTTCGCTCTACTGCGGTCATCTCTTACTATGTGTGGAGGGAAATTGATGAAGGCGCTAATTAACCATTTTATATATTTTTCCAATTCCAATAATCCAATTTGTATTTTTTATAACCGACAGAACTGACTTGGAAAATATAAAAATAATAAATACATTATATTATATATACACATATACACGCATATATATGTACACACATATGCGCGCGCACACATTTTTAACCCCTTCATGACCCAGCCTATTTTGACCTTAATGACCTGGCCATTTTTTGCAATTCTGACCAGTGTCCCTTTATGAGGTAATAACTCAGGAACGCTTCAACGGATCCTAGCGGTTCTGAGACTGTTTTTTCGTGACATATTGGGCTTCATATGTTAGTGGTAAATTTAGGTCGATAATTTTTGCATTTATTTGTGAAAAAAAAATGGAAATTTTGCGAAAAATTTGAAAATTTCGCAATTTTCAAATTTTGAATTTTTATTCTGTTAAACGAGAGAGTTATGTGATACAAAATAGTTAATAAACAACATTACCCACATGTTTACTTTACATCAGCACAATTTTGGAAACAAAGTTTTTTTTTGCTAGGAAGTTATAAGGGATAAAATTTGACCAGCGATTTCTCATTTTTACAACGAAATTTACAAAACCATTTTTTTTAGGGACCACCTCACATTTGAAGTCAGTTTGAGGGGTCTATATGGCTGAAAATACCCAAAAGTGACACCATTCTAAAAACTGCACTCCTCAAGGTGCTCAAAACCACATTTAAGAAGTTTATTAACCCTTCAGGTGCTTCACAGCAGCAGAAGCAACATGGAACATTTAACTTTTTAGTCACAAAAATGATGTTTTAGCAACAATTTTTTTTATTTTCCCAAAGGTAAAAAAGGAGATTTTTGTGCACTCACCGTAAAATCTCTTTTTCTTAGCCTCTAATTGGGGGACACAGGACCATGGGTGTTATGCTCCTGTCCACTAGGAGGCGACACTATGCATAATCTGAAAAAGATTAACTGTGGCTCCTCCTCTGCAGTATACACCCCTGGACGGCGTCAGCCTTCTCCAGTTTTGTGCAAAAGCAGTAGGAGGAACGTAACATGAATAACATAGACATGCCTATAAGAAGGCCACTATGTACGAGCTCAAAGAACAATATGAGAACTCAACAGTAACAACGGCCCGAAAAGGGCAACAGGGTGGGAGCTGTGGCCCCCAATTAGAGGTTAAGAGAAAGATTTTACGGTGAGTACACAAAACTCTCCTTTACTCTGTCGCCTCATTGGGGGACAGGACCATGGGACGTCCTAAAGCAGTCCCTGGGTGGGAAGCAATGGACGAATATTGTGCAGACAGGCCCCTATACTTGCAGGACACATCTACCCAGGCTCGCGTCCGCTGAGGACTGGGTATGAACCCTGTAGTGTTTAGTAAATGTGTGTAAGCTAGTCCAAGTGGCCGCCTTACACACTTGTTGTGCCGAAGCCTGATGCCGAATGGCCCAGGAGGCCCCTACCGCCCGTGTAGAGTGTGCCGTAATACCGGCTGGAAGAGGAGAATTCTTAAGGCGGTAGGCCTCTTGTATGGTGGATTTGATCCACCTGACAAGGGTAGCTTTGGAAGCTGGCAGACCCTTGTGGCCGCCTTCCGGAAGGAGGAAAAGAGAATCAGACCTCCGGAAGGACGCAGTCCTAGACACGTATATACACAATGCCCTGATGAGGTCAAGCGTATGCAGAGCCTTCTCCACTCTATGAACCGGAACCGGACAAAGGGATGGTAGTGAAATTTCCTAATTGAGGTGGAAGTTGCACACAACCTTCGGAAGGAAGGATGGTACCGTACGAAGAACTACCTTGTCCTGGTGAAAAGCCAGGAAGGGCTGTCTGCAGGAGAGTGCTGTCAGTTCAGACACCCTGCGTAGCGAGGTGATTGCCACCAGGAAAACCACCTTCTGGGAGAGAAGGAGGAGCGGAACCTCCTTAACCCTTTCGCGACATGCGCCGTACATGTACGGCGCATGTCGGGTCCCCTGCTTTGATGTGCGCTCCGGCGGTGAGCGCACATCAAAGTCGTGACATGTCAGCTGTTTTGTACAGCTGACATGTGCGCGAAATAGCGGCGGGTGAAATCGCTATTCACCCGCCGCTATTAACCTGTTAAATGCCGCTGTCAAATGCAGACAGCGGCATTTAACTACCGCATCCGGCCGGGCGGCCGGAAATGACATCATCGCCGACCCCGTCACATGATCGGGGGTCGGCGATGCATCAGGATGGTAACCATAGAGGTCCTTGAGACCTCTATGGTTACTGATGCCGGCCTGCTGTGAGCGCCCCCCTGTGGTCGGCGCTCACAGCACACCTGCATTTCTGCTGCATAGCAGCGATCTGATGATTGCTGTTATGTAGCAGAGCCGATCGGGCTGTGCCTGCTTCTAGCCTCCCATGGAGGCTATTGAAGCATGGCAAAAGTGAAAAAAAAAAAGTTTTTAAAAATGTGAAAAAAATATTAAAAATATAAAAGTTTAAATCACCCCCCTTTCGCCCCATCCTAAATAAAACAATAAAAAAAAAACAAAACCTACACATATTTGGTATCGCCGCGTTCAGAAGCGCCCGATCTATCAATTAAAAAAAAAGCATTAACCTGATCGCTAAACAGCGTAGCGAGAAAAAAATCCGAAACGCTAGAATTACGTTTTTTTGGTCGCCGTGACATTGCGTTAAAATGCAATAACGGGCGATCAAAAGAACGCATCTGCGCCGAAATGGTATCATTAAAAACATCAGCTCGGCACACAAAAAATAAGCCCTCACCCGACCCCAGATCACGAAAATTGGAGACGCTACGAGTATCGGAAAATGGCACTTTTTTTTTTTTTTAGCAAAGTTTGGAATTTTTTTTCACCACTTGGATAAAAAATAACCTAGTCATTTTAGGTGTCTATGAACTCGTAATGACCTAGAGAATCATAATGGCAGGTTAGTTTTAGCATTTAATGAACCTAGCAAAAAAGCCAAACAAAAAACAAGTGTGGGATTGCACTTTTTTTGCAATTTCACCGCACTTGGAATTTTTTCCCGTTTTTTAGTACACGACATGGTAAAACCAATGATGTTGTTCAAAAGTACAACTCGTCCCGCAAAAAATAAGCCCTCACATGGCCATATTGACGGAAAAATAAAAAAGTTATGGCTCTGGGAAGGAGGGGAGCGAAAAACGAAAACACAAAAACGAAAAAGGGCCGCGGCATGAAGGGGTTAAGGGGTTCGAAGGGTGGTTCCTGCAATGCTGTCAGGACCAGGTTGAGGTCACACGTTTCTAGTGGTCGTCTGTATGGGGGAACCAATCGGGAAACCCTCTGAAGGAAAGTCCTTACTTGCGGCTTGGTAGCAATGCGCCTTTGAAAAAGCACTGAGAGGGCTGACACCTGGCTGTTAAGCGAGCCCAATGACAGCCTGGCTTCCAGACCCGATTGGAGAAAACCAAGTACTTTGGGTAGGGAATAAGGGAGTGGGATCTGGCCACAAGATTCGCACCAGGTAAAGAAAGCTTTCCAGGTATGGTAGTAAATCTTGGCAGAGGCTGGCTTCCGTGCCCTGATCATGGTTCCAATGACGTCCGGTGAGAGCCCTGCCTGGGTTAGAACCCAGGTCTCAAGGGCCACGCCGTCAAATTGAGAGCCCCTGAGTTCTGGTGGTAGAACGGGCCTTGTGATGGAAGATCGTGGCGGACAGGGAAACGCCAGGGGGCGTCTGCTGTAAGTTGTACAATGTCGGCGTGCCATGTACATCTGGGCCAGTCCGGTGCAATTAGGATGGTTGGAACTCCCTCTTGTTTGATCTTCCTCACCACTCTGGATATCAGGGGGAGAGGTGGAAAAATATACAGAAGCTGGAACTGAGTCCAGTCCTGAACCAGAGCGTCTGCTCCAAGCGACCGCGGATCGTGTGTTCTAGCCATGATGTTGGAGACCTTGGTATTGAAGTGGGATACCATTAGGTTCACATCCGGGGTCCCCCAGCGGTGACCTGGCGAAAAATTTCGGGATGGAGAGACCACTCTCCCGAGTCTATTCCTTGTCGGCTGAGGAAGTCTGCTTCCCAGTTGTCCACACCCGGAATGTGGACCGCCGAAAGAACCGACCCTGTGTCCTCCGCCCAGCGGACGATGTGTGACACTTCTCGCATCGCCTGGGTACTGCGGGTCCCCCCTTGGTGATTCACATATGCCACAGCCGTGGCATTGTCCGACTGTATTCTGATGTGAGAGGCTGCCAGTAAGTGATGGAAGGCCCTCAATGCCAGGAGGATGGCACGAATTTCCAGGATGTTGATGGGCATGGTCGCTTCCACTGTGGACCACTTGCCCTGTGCCCTGTGGTGTAGGTGCACCGCACCCCAACCCGTCAGGCTCGCGTCGGTGGTCAGAACCTTCCATTGACCTGTGAGAAAGGATTTCCCCTTTGCTAGCGAGGTTGGCTTGAGCCACCAGTGCAGGGACCTCCTGGTTGACGACGTTAGCTGGAACTCCCTGTCGAGAGAAAAGGGATTCCTGTCCCAGGACTTGAGAATGGCTAGTTGGAGAGGCTTGAGGTGAAACTGGGCAAATGGGACCGCTTCTATTGCTGCCCCCATCTTGCCGAGGACTCTCATAACAAACCGGAGAGATCGAGGGGGTTTGTGGAGGAGGGTGCGAACTCCTAGGCGGAGAGCCAGTGCCTTGTCCTTGGGAAGGAGCACTAGACCCCTGGAGGTGTTGAATAGCATTCCCAGGAAGGGAATGACTTTTGCAAGTTGATTAACCAGCCCATGCGACAGAGTATCGGTTGTGATTGAGACGCCGAGCTCGCAGTCCTTGAAGGTGGGAGCCTTGATGAGTAGATCGTCCAGGTATGAAAAGACTACTATGCCTCTGGAGTGTAGGACGTCCATGGTGGCTGCCATGTCTTTGGTGAACACTCTGGGAGCCGTGGCGAGTCCGAAAGGGAGAGCCACGAATTGGTAGTGGTCCTGGCCTATTGCGAACCTGAGAAACCTCTGATGGGCAGGTGCAATGGGTATATGCAGGTATGCGTCTTGTATGTCTATGGAGGCGAGATATTCTCCCTTCTCCATGGACGCAATGATGGACCGAAGGGACTCCATGCGGAAGTAACGGACCCGTACATATTTGTTGAACTGTTTTAGGTCTAGCATGGGCCGTACGCTGCCTCCTTTCTTGGGAACTACGAACAGATTGGAGTAGAACCCTCGGAAGCGGTCGGTCGTGGGGACCGGTACTATGACTCCTGCATGAAAAAGCGAGGAGACCGCTTGGTGGTAGGCACGAGCCTTGGCTGGCGGTTTCAGGGGTACAGAGAGAAAGAATCGGTCCGGTGGGTTGGGGGTGAAGTCTATTTTGTATCCGGAAGACACTAGTTCCCTGACCCACCTGTCTTCTGTACTAGTCAGCCAGACTTGATAAAAGAGCAAAAGTCGGCCGCCTACTGGTGTGGTGTCTTCCGGAGTCCGTGAGTCATGATGAGGAGAAAGTCTGAGATTTTCCTCCTCTGGCCTTAGGCTGGCCTGCTTTTGACTGCCAGGTCTTGTCCGACCTTTGCGTCGATCGTGAGTTGTCCCTGCGTGGGGAACGGTTACGATTTTGTGCTGGACGCGAGATGGACCAGCCCGAGGAATTCCGAAAGGATCGGAATCGAGTTTGGTTATGCTTCTTTTAAGTGCGTTTAGGTCTGAGTTGGGGAAGAGAAATGCTCCCGGTAGCATTGGATATCATAGTGTCCAACTGTTCACCGAAAAGTCTCCCACTGAGGTAGGGGAGGTGCGTGAGGGACTTCTTTGAGGCTGCGTCTGCTTTCCATTCCCACAGCCAGAGGATACGCCGAATTGTGATGGCGTTTGATGCTATCCACGCTACTCCCCTTGCTGAATCCAGAGCTGCGTGAAGCATGTAGTCTGCTACAACTGCTATTTGAACCGCTTGGTCTGACAGCTCAGGAGCGGATGCTTGGAGAGCTTGTAAATTTTTTGCCCAGGCCAGAATGGCCTTGGCAGCCCAAACTGAGGCGAACGCGGGAGCCAGGGATGCCCCTGCTGCCTCGAAAATTGAACGAGCCATGCGTTCTACCTGCCGGTCTGCTGCGTCCCTGAGGGTTGAGCTATCTGGCAGTGAAAGGAGGGTCTGTGCTGCTAGCCTAGAGACTGGGGGGTCCACTTCAGGTGGATCTGTCCATTCCTTGGTGTCCTTCTGTGGGAAGGGGTACCTCGCCTCCAGATATTTGCGATTAGCGAATTTTTTCTCAGGCTGTGAGAGCGGCTTTTTAAGGATCGCCTTAAACTCTGGGTGGTTAGAGAAAACCTTAGGCGGCTTCAGAGGTCCTTCAAAGGAAATCTTATGTTCTGGGGCCTCTGGTGGCGGATCAGAAATGTCCAGCACCCGATGGTTGGAAGAGATTATGTCCTCAACTAGCGCTGTATTGCTAGGAGGGATTGGGATCAGGGACCCCTCCGTTTCTCTGTCTGAGTCAGAGTTGCAGATGCCTTCCGAATCCTGTGTATCACTGAGGCGTCCCCTGCTGAGTGAGCCAGGGAGGAGGCCTTCTCTGGTCGGGGATTGCGGAGATCTGCATTGTCTGTCCCTGGAATGGGACGGTCTAGATGACCTGGAGCTACGGTGTCTCTCCCTAGAGGGGGATGACCGTGTGCTTGGACTTGATCTATGGGTCCGCTTGTGTCCTGACCTAGACGTGGATGTGCCAGGGTCATCTTGTTCCTGAGTCAAGCTCTCCCTTTGCCGGGTAACGGTCATAGCCGAGGCATGACCCTGCAGAGCCTGAAGCAATGTGGAGGTTAGGTTATCTATAGACTGCGTCATAGATTGCGATATCTGAGTAGCCCATTCCAGCATGGCATTAGCCACCGAAGCATTGGCAGGGGCTTCTTGGGGCTCGACACATTAGTTTGTATACAGTTCTGGCAATGCGGGTACGTGCTGCCACTGGGGAGAGTGGTCCTGCAGGCTATGCAGAATGCATAATAGCAGTTCTGCCTGGTTCTCTTGGACCTTGAGCCGTGCATAGTGCACAGAGTGCAGAAGGGCTGCCGGCAGAGGACCTTACAGGGGTAGAGAAACCTATAGGGGAGCCTTATAGGTAATATGGATTCACAGCTGAGTAAAAAACCCAGCTGTGATCTTACCCCACCAGTGTGCCCCTAGGTCCAGCGCCGAAGATCCACAGTCCTGTGCCCCCCGGAGACTGGCTGCCTGGTCCTGGTCCTGCAGACCGGGAGATGCAGGGTTAATCTGCAGCAGAAAATGGCTGCTGAGAAGGAGAGGAAGGGGGAGAAGGGGGCAGAGAGCTGGAAAAAGGCGGCAAGGCTGTGTAAAAACGCGCCCTGTCTTGATCCACCCCCTTTATGACACTGTAGAGTGTCATATTTGTCATCCGGGGGGCGGAGAGGAGGCGGCGGCTTCAGCTAGGCCGAAGCCGGGGCCTAAATTAGATACTTGAGGCCCAGAAGGGCTCCAGGCTGGCGTGAAAGTCCGGGAGGGGGTCGGATCTGAACCGGACCCCCCCAGATTTAAAGGCAGGATGGCGGTGGGGCTATAAGCGGAAGGGGAGCCCGGTTGGGGTCTCCCTGAGGCAGTATAGAGCTGGTGCTGCCGCAGAGACAGACAGACACAGGGCTCCCTGCACCCCTGTCTGTGCCATGCCTGCCTGCACTCCCCCCGTCCCCAACAGGAGCCCGCAGCTGGGCTGGGGTCCCTGGATGCAGGCGCAGTGTGCTGGCCCATTGCTGGGAGCTTCAGAATGCTGCCTGTACAGGCCCTACCTGAGGCGTCTCAACCTAATACCCCCAGAGGGGGATAGGGAGGGTGCTGTTGTCACACCTTCAGGGGCCTTTATCCTCGCCTCGACTTCAACCCAGAAACCAAAAGGAATTGGGGAAGGAGGGGGGGTCTCGACTTCGAACCAGCACCCGAGGGACTGGGGAAGGAACGGCATGGGGAACAGCCATCTCTACTTCAACTGGGCACCCCATAGTAGGGGGCCGAGGAAGGAGCCATGCCGGGAGTCTCACAGGAGACCCTCTGTTCTTCATCTGTAATCCCGTCGGAAAAAACGGAGTAAAAATCTTTTAGGTGTGCCTCCTATGCGACACTAAGCAAAAACTGGGGAAGGCTGACGCCGTCCAGGGGTGTATACTGCAGAGGAGGAGCCACAGTTAATCTTTTTCAGATTATGCATAGTGTCGCCTCCTAGTGGACAGCAGCATAACACCCATGGTCCTGGGTCCCCCAATGAGGCGACAGTTTAAGAGAAACTGGAACCCAAAAGTTATTGTACAATATGTCCTGAGTACGCCGATAACCCATATGGGGGGGGGGGGGGACCAGTGTTTGGGCGCACAACAGGGCTCGGAAGGGAAGGAGCGCCATTTGACTTTTTCAATGAAAAATTGGCTCCAATCTTTAGCGGACACCATGTCGTGTTTGGAGAGCCCCTGTGTGCCTAAACATTGGAACTCCCCCACATGTGACCCCATTTTGGAAACTAAACCTCCCATGAAACTAATCTATATGTGCGGTGACCACTTTAAACCCCCAAGTGCTTCACAGAAGTTTATAACGCAGAGCCGTGAAAATAAAAAATAATTGTTCTTTCCTCAAAAATTATGTTTCAGCAAGCAATTTTTTATTTTCACAAGGGTAACAGGAGAAATTAGACCCCAGTAGTTGCTGCCCAGTTTGTCCTGAGTATGCTGGTACCCCACATGTGGGGGTAAACCACTGTTTGGGCACACGTCGGGGCTCAGAAGGGAAGTAGTGACGTTTTGAAATGCAGACTTTGATGGAATGGTCTGCGGGCGTCACGTTGCGTTTGCAGAGCCCCTGATCTGCCTAAACAGTAGAAATCCCCCCACAAGTGACCCCATTTTGGAAACTAGGCCCCCCCAAGGAACTTACCCAGATGTGTGGTGAGCACTTTGAACCCCCAAGTGCTTCACAGAAGTTTATAACGCAGAGCCATGAAAATAAAAAATCATTTTTCTTTCTTCAAAAATTATGTTTTAGCAAGTAATTTTTTATTTTCGCAAGGGTAACAGGAGAAATTGGACCCCAATAGTTGTTGCCCAGTTTGTCCTGAGTATGCTGGTACCCCATATGTGGGGGTAAACCACTGTTTGGGAGCACGTCAGGGCTCGGAAGGGAGGGAACACCATTTGACTTTTTGTACGCAAGATTGGCTGGAATCAATGGTGGCGCCATGTTGCGTTTGGAGACCCCTGATGTGCCTTAACAGTGGAAACCCCTCAATTCTAACTCCAACACTAACCCCAACACACTCCTAACCCTAATCCCAACTCTAGCCATAACCCTAATCACAACCCTAACCCCAACACACCCCTAACCACAACCCTAACCCCGACACACCCCTAACCCTAATCCCAACCCCAACCCCAACCCTAACCATAACCATAAAGGGGGGGGGTTTAATTTACTATTTGTTTTTATTTTGATGACTGTGATAAAACCTAAATGTACCTAGAACGAATCTGCCGGCCGGCAGATGGCGGCGCCCATGGAGCAGACGGACGGACACCGGGAGGCTCGGTAAGTATGAGGGGGGAATCGGAGCACGGGGGGAGCGGACAGGTGGACGGAGGGGAGCGGAGCACAGGAAGGAGGACTGGGGAGGCGATCGGTGGCGAGGGGCAGATCAGGGTTTCCAGCCAAGGCCGATGATATTGCAGCATCAGCCATGGCTGGATTGTAATATTTCACCATTTTCATAGGTGAAATATTACAAATTGCTCTGATTGGCTGTTGAAAGTGAAACAGCCAATCAGAGCGATCGTAGCCACGAGCGTGTGAAGCCACCCCCCCCCCGGGCTTAAGTACCACTCCCCCTGTCCCTGCAGATCGGGTGAAATTGGAGTTAACCGTTTCACCCGATCTGCAGGGACGCGATCCCTCCATGACGCCACATAGGCGTCACAGGTCGGATTGGCACCGACTTTCATGACGCCTACGTGGCGTCACAGGTTGGGAAGGGGTTAAAGAAAATTTAATAAAAAACTAAAAAAAAATACGTTTTATTATTATTCTTTATTTTTTATCATTATAATTTTTTATTATCAATAAAAAATTAATAATACTAATAAAATAATAATAATATGATATACAAAGTCTGCATCCGCCACCAGAGGGAGCACTCTGTATACTGCTTTACAGTATAATGGAATACACTGCATAGCTCATATTCAGCCCGATCCCCCTAGTGGTGAGAAGTTAATAATACAAATATTTCTCTGCTACCCCGCAGACTTACCTCCTTTGCAAAGTCCAGTGGGGAGTATTGTCGCTTGTTCCTCACGTCTGCTGGGGCCCCGTACAATAAAAGCAGCTTGACTAAACCCTCGTGATTCCTGCGGACGGCCTCGTGGAGAGCGGTGTTCCCATTTACATTGCCGAGATTTACAGATGCTCCGTGCTGGAGGAGGGAAACAGAAGTGAGTGGGCGGTAGAGGATTATAGAGCAGAGATCCTCCACGATCGGTGACTTTTTTGCACCTCCAGTAATTGTGTCGCCATCTCCAGGTGGCCGGCCATGCAGGCGTATATCAGCGGCGTGTTCCCGTTTGCGTCCTTCTTGTTCTTTCCGGCGCTGATCTCCATCAGGATCTTTACCACCTGGAAAATATTAACTTTACGCACAATTTTTGTTGTAATTTTTTCTCCCCTTCTTCCAAGAGCCATAACCTTCAACGAAGCCCAGCAGAGGCAGGGGATGAAAGATGGCAGAACGAGGGTATCACAAAAGAACCCTGGACACATCTGCACTCCACCATCAGGGCATGCGAGTAAGGAGTCAATGGGCGCCCCATTAAACGGCGAGACCCTCCATACAAGCCCACCCAATGTAGGACGCATGGACACCGCTCACCTCGAGATGCCCCTTGTGGCAGGCCAAGTGCAGAGGGAGTGCCCGGTTCCCGTTCTTGGCATCCACGTGAGCCCCGTGTTTCAGGAGCAGATCCACGAGGACGGGATGACCGTGCAGGGCTGCGATGTGTAGAGGGGTGAACTCATCCCGGCTGCTCACGTTGACCCCAAGACCACTACTGGGAATCCTGCTCAGCTTCTGCAAATGCAAAACCAACTCCGCCGATCAGCGCTGCCCATAGGAATGACTGGGCAACGATGGGAACCCAATTAGAGAGTCCCTCGAAATTTAAAGGGGTGATTCCTATAAGGACTGACCTTCTGAACAGGGCCACATGTCCGGCACTGGCACAGGGGGTGACAGAACTCCTTGTTCCCAACCAAACAGTCCTCTGGTTCATCATCGTAGTCATCATCCACCCACTCCAGGAGGTAGCGGACCTGGGAGGAGAGAAAACAGACCATGGGATGGATGGTACTACACATTGCAATGATGGGAGTGGTGGTCCCGTGAAGCAGGTGTCCAGACGTCCCTAAGGCACGTCGCTCAGTCTATAACCCAGAAAGAGCAGCTCCCGTCTGGGGGTCACTCGACACGTCCCCGTATTACATGGACGAACCCTCAACGGAACGGTGTCAGTGTAACGCAAAATATCCCGAGCAGCAAATATCATCACAGCGTCACCATTATCACTTCACTTATATGGTGCAAATCGTGCAATAAAAACGACTGCACAGCGTGATTCTCCGGATCAGTAGGACTGCACCGATACCAAACCTGGATAGCTTTTTACATCACCTACAGCGTGCGAAATAAGTATTGAACACGCTTAGGCTACTTTCACACTAGCGTCGCGCACTGCACGTCGCAATGCGTCGTTGTGGATAAAAAACGCATCCTGCAAAGTTGCCCGCAGGATGCGTTTTTTATCCATAGACTTTTATTAGCGACGCAGTGCCACACGTCGCAACCGTCGTGACGGTTGCATCGTGTTTTGGCGCACCACCGCCACAAAAAAACGTTACATGTAACCTTTTTTTGTGCGTCGAGACCGCCATTTTCGACCGCACATGCGCGGCCGAAACTCCGCCCCCTTCTCCCCGGACCTTGCAATGGGGCAGCGGAAGGGCATTTTTTGCACAGTATGCGTCGGTACGTCGGGCCGACGCAGCGCGACGGCCCCGTTCCGACGCTAGTGTGAAAGCAGCCTTACCGAAATGGAATACATACTTCGCACAAAGGCCTTTGCTGGTGATTACTTCAAGACGCCTCCAGTATGGAGAAACTAGTTGCAGGCATTGCTCAGGTGTGATTTTTGGCCCATTCTTCCACACAAACACTCTTCACACCATGAAGGTCCTGTGGGCTCCTATGAACTCTAAGCTTTAGTTTCTTCCATACATTTTCTATTGGATTAAGGTCCGGTGATAGGCTCAGTCATACTAGAATCTTTATTTTGTCTCTCTGAAACCAACTGAGAGTTTCCTTGGCTGTGTGTTTGGGATCATTGTCTTGCTGAAATGTCCACCCTCGTTTCATCTTCATCATCCTGGTAGACGGCAGCAGATTTTATATCAAGAGTATCTTGGTACATTGGTCAATTCATCCTTCCTTCAATCACATGAAGTTTGTCAATGCCGTATGCTGAAAAACAGACCCACACCATGATATTCCCACCTCCAAGCTTCACTGTTGGTATGGTTCTTTGGGGCGATATGCAGTGCCTTTTGGCCTCCAAAAAGTTCAGTTTTGTTCTCATCTGACCAGACTACATTCTCCTAGTATTTCAGACTTGTTGTAAATGTTGTTGATCAAGCTTCAAGTGCACTAGAACATGCTTTTTTGTTCAGCAGTGGAGTCTTTTGCGATGAGCGTGCAGACAGGCCCTGGAGGCTGCACAGTGAGGGAGCAGACAGGCTGAGTGGAGAGCGTGCAGACAGGCCATGGAGGCTGCACGGTGAGGGAGCAGACAGGCCCTGGACGCTGCACGGTGAGGGAGCAGACAGGCTGAGTGGTGAGCGTGCAGACAAGCCATGGAAGCTGCAGGGTGAGGGAGCAGACAGGCCGAGTTGTGAGCGTGCAGACAGGCCATAGAGGTTGTGTGGTGAGTGTGCAGACAGGCCATGGAGGCTGCGCGGTGAGCGAGCAGACAGGCTGAGTGGTGAGCGTGCAAACAGGCCATGGAAGCGCAGGGTGAGGGAGCAGACAGGCTGAGTTGTGAGCGTGCAGACAGGTCATAGAGGTTGTGTGGCGAGTGTGCAGACAGGCCATGGAGGCTGCACGGTAAGCGAGCAGACAGGCTGAGTGGTGAGTGTGCAGACAGGCCATGGAGGCTGCACGATGAGGGAGCAGACAGGCTGAGTGGTGAGCGTGCAGACAGGCCATAGAGGTTGTGTGGTGAGCGTGCAGACAGGCCATCAGTATGTTTTGCAACAATAAGGTTGCAAAGTTCTTGAGACAGCTCACAGCTTTTACCCATCACGAGATGTTTCTTGTGTGGCACCTTGGTAATGTGACACCTTTTTACACGCCATCAGTTTAACCAGCTGATATTTTTCACTAATCGGCAGCAATACTTTCTAATTACCGATAGATTTCAACCAGTGTCATGACTTTCCATGACTATTTACACCTCTCTTCCTTCATGTGTACACAGGACACAGGGGAAAAAGTATTGATCTTTTTTACACATGATTTCTGGACATCTATGGCGATTTATTTGCCTGTGTGGATTGGATGGGTGATTACCAACGTCTGGTGAAAAATTCGATAGCACCTTTAGAAAATGTCGATAGCACCTTTAGAAGTAGATTCATTTAGAAAATTGGTGATGTGTTCAATACTTATTTCGCCCGCTGTGTATTTCTGAATGGTTTGGTTTTGTTTTTTCCTTACAGACATTGATAGCAGCGTTTAAGTGGTTAAACAGCAGCGTTTGGAGCTGGCTCTGATCTCTGCTGCTGGCGGCAGGTGCTGGCTGTACGGCACAGCTCCTGAGATCGCCCCATACACCTGCATCATTTTTCAAAAGTGTCGTACCATTTCCAGGTCCCCATCGGAGACGGCTCGTAATAGTTTCTCCACCTACAAAAAACAAACATTTATTATTCATTAATGGAAGGACTGCAGATGTAATGAGCCTCTCCTTAAGGCCCCGTCTCACACAGCGACGCTGCAGCGATACAGACAACGATGCTGATCGCTGCAGCGTCGCTGTTTTGTCGCTGTGTGGTCGCTGGGGAGCTGTCACACAGACAGCTCTCTCCAGCGACCAACGATCAGGGGAACGACTTCGGCATCGTTGAAACTGTCTTCAACGATGCCGAAGTCCCCCTGCAGCACCCGGGTAACCAGGGTAAACATCGGGTTACTAAGCGCAGGGCCGCGCTTAGTAACCCGATGTTTACCCTGGTTACCAAAAAAAACAAACAGTACATACTCGCCTTTCGGTGTCCAGGTCCCTTGCCGTCTGCTTCCTGCTCTGACTGAGCCGCCGTACACTGAGAGCAGAGCGCAGCGGTGACGTCACTGCTGTGCTCTCACTTCTCACTGTACGGCCGGCAGTCAGTGAGAGCAGGAAGCAGACGGCAAGGGACCTGGACACCGAAAGGCGAGTATGTACTGTTTGTTTTTTTTGGTAACCAGGGTAAACATCGGGTTACTAAGCGCGGCCCTGCGCTTAGTAACCCGATGTTTACCCTGGTTACCAGTGAAGACATCGCTGGATCGGTGTCACACACACCGATTCAGCGATGTCAGCGGGGCCTCAACGACCAAAAAAAGGTCCAGGCCATTCCGACACGACCAGCGATCTCGCAGCAGGGGCCTGATCGCTGGTACGTGTCACACATAGCGAGATCGCTATGGAGGTCGCTGTTGCGTCACAAAACTTGTGACTCAGCAGCGATCTCGCTAGCGATCTCGCTATGTGAGACGGGGCCTTTAATCTATGAACCCCCATCATCTGCAGCCACTGGGAACAAACCAGGGTGGTCTAGGCTGGATGATTATCGTCCTGTATCACTGGATCAGCAGTGTCAGGGAGATTACAGCCGCTTATCTCTCCTCCTGGGAAGGATGACCTTCCGTACCTCCTTGTATTTGCTTCTGACATCATCTTGCCTGGTGGACGGCGAGGAGAGGCTGGAATCCGAGGAGTCTCGGCTGATGGTGTCTGCCGACCGAGGAGGAGACTGGCTGAGAGACTGCACCGAAACCCACCATAAAGAGAGACACAAGAAGGGGGACGACGTGAATACACCGACAGAAAGCAGATCAGGCGTCCAGTCCATGGCTCCGTCACCACGTCTTACCTCTGAATTACTCGGCCTCCTGGTGTCCCCCACGTGGGCAGACTCCATGATGGACAGAATCTAGGAGAGAACGTGAGAACTATCAACCCAAAACCAGTACTTCTGATTAGCAGGTCAGCAACGATGGTTCACTACAATGTGTCAGTGCAGGGAATATATATTTCCCCGCAGAGGATTAGATGAGATGCAATTATAGCAAACCCTCAGCTCTTGGCAGTGTTCCACTAATGTCCACGATGCAGCGTTACCTTGGAGTTGAGCGCGCAGTGCAGCGGCGTCTCCTTCCTCTTGTTGGCTTTGTTGGTGTCGGCTCCGTTCTGTAGCAGCACCTCAATAATGGGCTGGTAGCCCCAGCGGGCGGCGATGTGCAGCGCGGAGTCGCCCTTTTCATTCCCACAATCCAGTCTACAAGAGGTGACATCGTAATAGACTAAAGCCTTCACACACTGGAAGAAGAGGGTACAGGTAACCGGGGCTGGCACCGCGTCCAGAGGGGCACCCAGAAAAAGCCAACATCCCACCGCCCCCCGAATATCCCACCCCGAGAAAGCCAACATTCCACCGCCCCCCAATATTCCACCCCAAGAAAGCAAACATCCCACCGCCCAAAATAACCCACCCCGAAAAAGCAAACATCCCACCCCGAGAAAGCAAACATCCCACCCCGAGAAAGCAAACATCCCACCCCCGAATATCCCACCCTGAGAAAGCCAACATCCCACCCAGAGAAAGCCAACATCCCCCCAAATATCCCACATCCCATCCCCCCAAATATCCCACCAGGAGAAAGCCAACATCCCTCCCCAACAAATATCCCACCTGAGAAAGCCAACATCTCACTCCCCCACACCAGAATAAACAACCCAGAGAAAGCCAACATCCCATCTCCTCGAATATCCCACCCCAAGAAAGCCAACGTCCCACCCCCCCCCGAATATCCCACCCAGAGAAAGCCAACATACCACCCCTGGATATCCCACCTCGAAAAAGCCAACATCCCACCCTGAGAAAGCCAAGGTCTCACCCTAAGAAAGCCAACGTCCCACACCAAGAAAGCCAATGTCCCAGCCCTCTGAATATCCCACCCAAAGAAAGCTGGGCAACAATGGCTGGCCAGAGGTGTCGCCGGCCAGCCCAGCCCCCCGAAGCTCTGCCGTGTCCTTGCTCGTACTCACATCTTCGTGTCCGTGCGTGCAGGCCAGGTGCAGTGGGGTGTTCCCATTGTTATCCTGGATGTCTCTGCTCCCCTTATAATGTAACAAGAGCAGCTACAAGAAAACAAAACAAAAAAAATTTAAAAACATTTCTGGAAAAAGCCTCGGATGCAGGAGGTCAGGACAGATAATGATAAACCGGCCATTCAATTCTCCAAGTCTCCAGCTGCGATAGATGACCACCAAACCGTAGTGTCTGCTTACAGTGGATGGAGGAAGGCTGTGCAGCAGCACAGAGCGTTTCAGGAGGGGAGTGTGCGGAATTTAGAAGAGGCAGTGACATTTCTACTAATGTAATGATATTATACAGGAGGCTGCACGTAATGGGGCAGTTTCAGTAATAGGGTCCTCTAGCAGCACAGAGTATTTCAGGATCATGGGGAACACCATGTGGACGCGCTCGGCCACCGCTGACTCACCACTATCTTCTGGTGTCCTTTTTGGCAGGCGAGGTGAAGCGGCGTGGAGCCGTGGTAATCTGTGGCGTTCACCACTGCGCCTTTACAGATCAGGAGATCGATAAACTGAGACTGGCCTAGAAAAAGAAGGACGGCGTGAAGGTGTGAACAGCGGGATATCTGCGCCTTGTATACAGGGGGTCACACATCTCCGCCCGAGATCCTGCCGCAGCAGGAGGCCTCAATCAGACGGCCGAAGGCCATATAACGCGTCAGTGTGAATGAAGCCGACGGCCGAGCACAGGGCAAGTAATAAGGGGGCTTACCACAAATCGCTGCAATGTGAAGGGGGGTGTAACCTCGATCGTCTCGGGAAAGCGGAGTCACAATTGACGTGTCATTTAACTTCCTAAGAAAGAAAGAAGGAAGGATAAATAAAAATAAAAACATTAGAGCCGTAAAATGTCGATCGTCTGCCTCCCGAGAGATGGAGGATGAGTGACTGAGCACGTGCGACCACTCGGCATATCAGGTGGACGTGCGCATGGATATACACCATGAACACCAGGTGGCGCCATACTATAACTGTCAGATCTCTGCATTGGAAGCCAGTGAAAGTGTTTGGCTGCCATGTTCTATGTAACTATACACCCCCGAGCCGCGAAGAATCAATAAAGGAACCTGTGTGTGAAGATTGGTGAGTGCTGCCGTTATTTCTCTTCCTCCAACTAGTGAAAGACAACGTTCCCCCGAAATGGACTATAGAATAAATGTGATATTGATCGACAGAACTTCCCCTTTAAGGAGCCTTTACCCAGACGCCAACTTGTCGCAGCTATCGCAAGAGCAGAGCGGGTGACACATCTTTTGCACGACCTCCTCATCTGCATCTCCTTGGTTCAGCATCTTCTCCACTTCTTCTTTGTCCCCGGAGGCGATGTGCTGCAAGGAAGAAAGTGAAATAATAGCAAGCAGAGGTACCAGAGGTCCCAGCAGTTCTAGCACTGTACAGGTGGGCGACCGCGGGATACAGGACTGCGCCGACGCCACTCACCTGGAATAAACAGTCGATGGGGGCAGAGGAGGTCCTAGACAGCAGGTTCAGTCTCTGCCACAGCGGGGATTTATCGCTCCCATCGGGGTCCTAGATGAACAATCAGAATAATAAAAAAAAAAAAAGTCAAAATTAAAAAACAACTTCATAAGGTCCCACCTACTCCAGAAGTAACCGAATTTATAGAAAATCCCTTTAAACTGGCAAAGTAAAAAGTCCGGACCGATCTCCGTCTTACTCACGGCTGCGGCTTGGGTCAGGTTTCCCTGGCGGATATATGCAATGGCCGCCTCCACGGACGTCAGACAGTAACCCAGCTCATCCTTGGCCGTGCTGCAGAAGCGGAAATTCTTGACATAACTCAGATTTGCCATCCTGGAAAAGCAAAAACAAAAAACAACCATATTTAGCTCCTTTGATATTTAAATGGCTTGTCCAGGATTATAAAAAAGGCTGCTTTAGTTTAGCGCCACCCCTGACCAAAGCTTGTCTGTGGTATTACATTCATTTTAATAGAAGAGGATGGATACTACACGTGTGCGGATCCGGCTCTGTACAGGGGGCATCTCAGCTGCTGTGCCGGATCACCACTGATCTAATATGGCACATCTATCCTAACCTGAAGGTCCTGGACAACCCCTTTAATCCAGTCAGTGACATCCCCTTTAAACCCCAACGAACCTATCCATTACAGTAAATGGCTGCCCACTCTCCCCAGTCCCACAAGCTCGCTGTCTCGGGGTAATCCTTGACACGGATCTCTCCTTCAAACCACATATCCAAGCCCTTTCCACTTCCTGCCGACTACAACTCAAAAATATTTCACGAATCCGTACATTCCTAAACCAAGAATCTGCAAAAACCCTAGTCCATGCCCTCATCATCTCTCGCCTCGACTACTGCAACCTCCTGCTCTGTGGCCTCCCCTCTAACACTCTCGCACCCCTCCAATCTATTCTAAACTCTGCTGCCCGACTAATCCACCTGTCCCCCCGCTATTCTCCGGCCTCTCCCCTCTGTCAATCCCTTCGCTGGCTCCCCATTGCCCAGAGACTCCAGTACAAAGCCCTAACCATGACGTACAAAGCCATCCACAACCTGTCTCCTCCATACATCTGTGACCTCGTCTCCCGGTACTTACCTACACGCAACCTCCGATCCTCACATCCTTCTCTACTCCCCTCTTATCTCCTCTTCCCACAATCGCATACAAGATTTCTCTCGTGTATCACCCCTACTCTGGAACCCTCTACCGCAACATATCAGACTCTCGCCTACCATCGAAACCTTCAAAAAGAGCCTGAAGACCCAGCTCTTCCGACAAGCCTACAACCTGCAGTAACCACCGATCGACCAACCCGCTGCATGACCAGCTCTACCCTCACCTACTGTATTCTCACCCATCCCTTGTAGATTGTGAGCCCTCGCGGGCAGGGTCCTCTCTCCTCCTGTACCAGTTATGACTTGTATTGTTTAAGATTATTGTACTTGTTTTTATTATGTATACCCCTCCTCACATGTAAAGCGCCATGGAATAAATGGCGCTATAACAATAAATAATATTAATAATTGTCCAGTCAGTGACTACCTACCAGTTTGGTATCTCTGTTTTTACAAGCAAGTAGAGCAGCACGGACAGAAGGTCGTCGGCGCACATCGTCTCCATGTTCACTGCAACCAAGATAAAATAAAATAATTTTAAAAAATAAATAAAAAACAACAACAACAACATTATTATTATTAATAATTAAAAATCACATGATCCAAAACCGATGATGTTTAAGATTTTTAGGACCAGACCAATATTTTATTTTTATGCCTTTTTTTTTTACCCTTTCATTTTTCCAAGAGGATTCATTTTTGCCAACGCGGTATGAGGGTTTGTTTTTGATAGTAATGAATGTCACCATAGGGGGGGGAATAAAAAAATCAAATTCGGTTGAAAAAGATAATAAAAATATATGTATAAAAAAAAAAAATGGTTTGTAGTTGTCATTTTCTTGACCCAATAATATTTAATTTCTCCCTGGAAGGACCTGTGTGGGGGGCTTGTTTATTATGTGTAGGTGTCATTTTTGTGACTATTTTGTGGCATTTATTACACTTTACTTGATTGTTTGGGTAGGTAAAGTGACTGAAAAGCAGCGATTCATTGGCTCTCTCCCCCTTTCAGAGTTTGGACTTTTTACAGATGCACCGATATCAAATAGACTTTTTTTACCTTTAATTTTTCATTAAAGGGCGATTTATAACTTTATGTCTTTATTTTTTGGGCGTTTTATGACACTGCATTTGTCTGATCGCTTGTCCTATATGCTGCAGCACTTTAGCAGGGCAGCAAAAAATGAAATTATGGGTCTCCCATGGGGTCCAGCACCAAGATGGCGACATGGGCACCCAGCAGCCATGATAACCTATAGGCACACACGCTGCAACAATTTAAATGTCGCTGGCAAAGATTCGCTGTCATCTGTAAAAGGCGAGCTCCGTCCTGTATGGAACAGACAGACATCCGCACCTGATGTAGGACGGACGTGCGCGGGGTTAATCCAGGTGGCATCCTTGCTCCGGTGCGGACCCCGCTTACCTCTCTGGCTGGGGGAATGCATGATGGTCTGCACTACTTTCTTCAGGCACAGCAGCTTTTGCTGGGGGGACGTGCAGCGGTTCAGGTGGCCGAGGACTCGCTTAGCACGAGGAATGTTAATGCTGCAAGAGAGAGCGAGGGGTTAAAATGTCTCCACGGCCCCAATTATCCAATTACCGGCACTGGAGAGATGAGATATCTAAAGTACGGGACGGGGTGGGGTATGGGCGTGCAAACTTTTGCGACCACTTGAGCTCATCTGATCCACATCACCGGTCACCTTGCATCACTTCCTTACCTGAACTCGGTCTTTACGCCGATATCCTTCTGCTGCAGGTCCTGAAGACTCCTCGTAATCTTGTTAAAGGCGGCATCCTGGCAATTAGATCCAGACTGACAATTAGCGAGAGATCGAGTAAGCGGCAGACGGAGAAGAATGGCACCTAATGCCTGGTAATGCGGATTACCACCGCCTGTGCTACAAGTGCAGAAGCAGAGCCGAGACCGCCGGCGCGCAGCAGAGCCAAGGACGCCACCGCGGCAGCGCAGCAGATCGTTCCCAATAAAGCTAACAAAGTGGAATTCATCACTTTGCACCATAGGGACTGTAAAGTGATCAACAATGCTCCATCTGCTGCAAAAACATACGGTCAAGGCAGAGAATGGGAAGTATATAGGGAAAGTCTATACATGCATCTAGTCGGGTGGTATTTCTGCTCCAACAGCGTCCTGGCCACAGGTCTCCAATCTAAGACCTCATTAAACTTGTGCAACAAAACGTCGGCACGTCATTCACTTGAAATAAAAGCTTGTAATTAGTGTAGATACATGATAAGATCCTGTCTGCAGCCAGCCACCACTAGGGGGAGCTCCCTGTATACAGACATACATGATAAGATCCTGTCTGCAGCCACCACTAGGGGGAGCTCTCTGTATACAGAGATACATGATAAGCCCCTGTCTGCAGCCACCACTAGGGGGAGCTCCCTGTATACAGACATACATGATAAGATCCTGTCTGCAGCCACCACTAGGGGGAGCTCTCTGTATACAGAGATACATGATAAGCCCCTGTCTGCAGTCACCACTAGGGGGAGCTCCCTGTATACAAAGATACATGATAAGATCATGTCTGCAGACACCACTAGGGGGAGCTCCCTGTATACAGAGATACATGATAAGATCCTGTCTGCAATCACCACTAGGGGGAGCTCTCTGTATACAGAGATACATGATAAGATCCTGTCTGCAGCCACCACTAGGGGGAGCTCCCTGTATACAGAGATACATGATAAGATCCTGTCTGCAGCCACCACTAGGGGGAGCTCCCTGTATACAGAGATACATGATAAGATCCTGTCTGCAGCCACCACTAGGGGGAGCTCTCTGTATACAGAGATACATGATAAGACCCTGTCTGCAGTCACCACTAAGGGGAGCTCCCTGTATACAAATATACATGATAAGATCAAGTCTGCAGTCACCAGTAGGGGGAGCTCCCTGTATACAGAGATACATGATAAGATCCTGTCTGCAGCCACCGCTGAGGGGAGCTCCCTGTATACAGAGATACATGATAAGCCCCTGTCTGCAGCCACCACTAGGGGGAGCTCCCTGTATACAGACATACATGATAAGATCCTGTCTGCAGCCACCACTAGGGGGAGCTCTCTGTATACAGAGATACATGATAAGCCCCTGTCTGCAGTCACCACTAGGGGGAGCTCCCTGTATACAAAGATACATGATAAGATCATGTCTGCAGTCACCACTAAGGGGAGCTCCCTGTATACAAATATACATGATAAGATCAAGTCTGCAGTCACCAGTAGGGGGAGCTCCCTGTATACAGACATACATGATAAGATCCTGTCTGCAGCCACCGCTGAGGGGAGCTCCCTGTATACAGAGATACATGATAAGATCCTGTCTGCAGTCACCACTAGGGGGAGCTGATACCAGGGCACAGAGCACAACTTCACGGGGTGGACTTACGATTCAGGCCATGTATCTCATCACCCACCTCACTTGCTTCCAGGGTCCCCACTTGCTTGAAGATCAGGTCGTAAATGCCGTGGTGGACGTACATCTGCACAGAAAGAGACAGTCGGTGATGATGATGGAGGAGAACTTATCTGTGATGACATGGCGCAGGAATAATCACGGTACCTCCACTGCTTGCTTCATCAGATTCATCTGCGTTTCTTGCTTTGCGATGGTTCTCTGGAACAGAAGTGACAGTGGTGGCGGTCATACGTGCAGAATACGGGCGGCCATATTGGCCTGTGCGCTATTAGAAGCCGCTGTGTATCCGCTATATGCTTACCAAATGTGAATCCCGCAATAAATGCTGCAGACATTTTGTATATAGAGTGTTCACCGAGTCCTGCGAGAGGGAAGCGAAAAAGTCCTATGTGAGATACATGTGCGGAAGCAGCCGGCGGTTCCTGCAGAGACCAAGCTAAGATGCTTGGTTTGACCGGTCATTCCCTGCTAAAAGTAACCTATCCAAAACAATGAAAACAACTTGGGATATGCTCACATGGAATAGAGCTCAGCCTGAAAAAAGCAAGTTAAAAAAAAAAAAAAGGAAAAAAAAAGAGATTTTTGTACAGGTCCTTCTCAAAAAATTAGCATATAGTGTTAAATTTCATTATTTACCATAATGTAATGATTACAATTAAACTTTCATATACTATAGATTCATTATCCACCAACTGAAATTTGTCAGGTCTTTTATTGTTTTAATACTGATGATTTTGGCATACAACTCCTGATAACCCAAAAAACCTGTCTCAATAAATTAGCATATTTCACCCGACCAATCAAATAAAAGTGTTTTTTAATACCAAACAAAAAAACCATCAAATAATAATGTTCAGTTATGCACTCAATACTTGGTCGGGAATCCTTTGGCAGAAATGACTGCTTCAATGCGGCGTGGCATGGAGGCAATCAGCCTGTGACACTGCTGAGATGTTATGGAGGCCCAGGATGCTTCAATAGCGGCCTTAAGCTCATCCAGAGTGTTGGGTCTTGCGTCTCTCAACTTTCTCTTCACAATATCCCACAGATTCTCTATGGGGTTCAGGTCAGGAGAGTTGGCAGGCCAATTGAGCACAGTAATACCATGGTCAGTAAACCATTTACCAGTGGTTTTGGCACTGGAGCAGGTGCCAGGTCGTGCTGAAAAATGAAATCTTCATCTCCATAAAGCATTTCAGCCGATAGAAGCATGAAGTGCTCCAAAATCTCCTGATAGCTAGCTGCATTGACCCTGCCCTTGATGAAACACAGTGGACCAACACCAGCAGCTGACATGGCACCCCACACCATCACTGACTGTGGGTACTTGACACTGGACTTCAGGCATTTTGGCATTTCCTTCTCCCCAGTCTTCCTCCAGACTCTGGCACCTTGATTTCCGAATGACATGCAAAATTTGCTTTCATCAGAAAAAAGTACTTGGGACCACTTAGCAACAGTCCAGTGCTGCTTCTCTGTAGCCCAGGTCAGGCGCTTCTGCCGTTGTTTATGGTTCAAAAGTGGCTTTACCTGGGGAATGCGGCACCTGTAGCCCATTTCCTGCACACGCCAGACTCAGTCCACTGCTTCCTCAGGTTCCCCAAGGTCTGGAATCGGTCCTTCTCCACAATCTTCCTCAGGGTCCGGTCACCTCTTCTCGTTGTACAGCGTTTTCTGCCACATTGTTTCCTTCCAACAGACTTACCATTGAGGTGCCTTGATACAGCACTCTGGGAACAGCCTATTTGTTGAGAAATTTCTTTCTGGGTCTTACCCTCTTGCTTGAGGGTGTCAATGATGGCCTTCTTGACATCTGTCAGGTCGCTAGTCTTACCCATGATGGGGGTTTTGAGTAATGAACCAGGCAGGGAGTTTTTAAAAGCCTCAGGTATCTTTTGCATGTGTTTAGAGTTAATTAGTTGATTCAGAAGATTAGGGTAATAGGTCATTTAGAGAACCTTTTCTTGATATGCTAATTTATTGAGACAGGTTTTTTGGGTTATCAGGAGTTGTATGCCAAAATCATCAGTATTAAAACAATAAAAGACCTGACAAATTTCAGTTGGTGGATAATGAATCTATAATATATGAAAGTTTAATTGTAATCATTACATTATGGTAAATAATGAAATTTAACACTATATGCTAATTTTTTGAGAAGGACCTGTATACTCACCGTAAAATCTTTTTCTCCGAGCCACTCATTGGGGGACACAGGACCATGGGTGTTATGCTGCTGCCACTAGGAGGACACTAAGTAGACAGAAAGATTAACTCCTCCTCTGCAGTATACACCCCTTCACTGGATACAATTTCAACCAGTTCGGTAGTAAAGCAGTAGGAGCATGAACAAAGACAAACTATGTCAAAACCAAAAAGTAACAATCAAGCCAAAAAACAGGCTAACAGGGTGGGTGCTGTGTCCCCCAATGAGTGGCTCAAAGAAAAAGATTTTACGGGGAGTAAACAAAAATCTCTTTTTCTCCTACGCCTCATTGGGGGACACAGGACCATGGGACGTACAAAAGCAGTCCCTGGGTGGGGAGCAATATGCTAATACCCCATGTACCACTGGCCTACGGCTTAAGGAACTGCCGCTTGCAGAATGCGCCTGCCAAGGGTGGCGTCTGCAGAAGAGATAGAATGAATGTGGTAATGTTTGGTAAAAGTGTGCAAACTGGACCACGTCGCAGCCTTGCAGACTTGCTGTGCTGACGCCTGGTGCCGAATGGCCCACGAGGCGCCCACCGACCGAGTAGAATGGGCCTTGATCCCCTCTGGGACAGGAACACCTTTGACACGATAGGATTCTTGAATGGCTGACCGAATCCATTTAGCCAGAGTGGCCTTTGAAGCGGGAGAACCCTTTCTGGGCCCCTCAGGAAGTACGAACAGGACGTCCGACGTGCGGAAGGGAGCCGTCCTCGAGACGTACCGACGAAGAGCCCTCACCACATCAAGAGTGTGTAGAGCCTTTTCGATGCGATGGGCTGGTGCCGGGCAGAACGAAGGCAGAACAATCTCCTCATTGAGGTGGAAAGAAGAGACAACCTTGGGCAAAAAGGTGGGAGAGGTCCTTAATACCACCTTGTCCGGATGAAAAATGAGAAAGGGAGGGCGGCAGGAGAGTGCAGCCAACTCCGAAACCCTTCTGATGGACGTAATGGCTACAAGGAAGACTACCTTCCAAGAAAGGAAGGTCAAGGAAACGTCCTGTAGCGGTTCGAAGGGAGTCTCCTGAAGAGCTCCGAGAACCAAATTAAGATCCCACGGATCCAAGGGCGATTTGTAGGGAGGCGCCACACGGGAAACTCCCTGGAAGAAAGTTTTGACCGGCAACCTATTGGCAATCTTCCGCTGGAAAAGGACTGACAAAGCCGAAACCTGACCCTTTAGGGAGCTAAGGGCAAGTCCCGACTCTAGTCCAGACTGAAGAAACTCTAGTATGGAAGGGATAGAGGATACCAGAGGAGATCGTCCCTGAGCATCACACCATGAGAAAAAAATTCGCCAGGTAAGGTGGTAACTGCGCATGGAAACAGGTTTCCTGGCTCTGATCATGGTGGAGGACACCTTGGGAGTGAAACCTGCTTGGCCTAGAATCCAGGACTCAACGGCCAAGCCGTCAAAGACAGGGCCTCTGAGTTCTGGTGGTAAATCGGGCCCTGTGAAAGAAGATCCACGCGATCTGGAAGACGCCAGGGGACATCGGCTACCAGCTGAACCAGTTCGGCGTACCATGCCCGACGCGGCCAGTCTGGCGCGACGAGAATCACTGGCACCCCCTCTGCCCTGATCTTTTTGATGACCCTCGGTAGCAGGGGAAGAGGAGGAAAAATGTACGGGAGGCGGAATTGGCGCCAAGGCAAGACCAGGGCGTCTACTCCGAGGGCCCGTGGGTCGAGGGACCGAGCAAAGAACTGAGGAACCTTGTTGTTCATCCTGGAAGCCATGAGATCCACATCCGGGGTCCCCCAGCGATGGCAAATCTGCTGGAAGACCTCCGGGTGAAGGGACCACTCTCCGGAGGCGAGGCCCTGGCGGCTGAGAAAGTCCGCCGCCCAATTCTCCACACCTGGAATGTGGATCGCCGAGATGGGCGAATGGTTTGACTCCGCCCAATGAAGGATGTGAGACACCTCGAGCATGGCTGTCCTGCTGCGGGTTCCGCCCTGACGGTTGATGTACGCCACGGCCGTGGCGTTGTCGGACTGGATTCTGACTGGGTGACCTGCCAGAAAGCGGTGGAACTGGAACAATGCTAGCCTTATAGCTCGAATCTCGAGGATATTGATGGCAAGGCGAGACTCTTGAGTGGACCACCGCCCCTGGGCTGTGTGATGGTTGAAGACCGCTCCCCAGCCTATGAGACTGGCATCGGTGGTCACCACCAGCCACCGTACTGGGAGAAAGGACCTTCCCTGGGTTAGGGAGGACTTCAGCGTCCACCACCTGAGGGTCTTCCTGACCCGTGGGGACAGGAAGAATCGGCGGTCGAGGGAGGACGGGTTGCCGTCCCAAGCCGACAGTAGCGCATGCTGCAGGGGACGGAGGTGAAACTGCGCAAATGGGACCGCTTCCATGGCAGCTACCATCTGCCCGAGAACTCGCATGCTGGTACGAATGGAGTGGGAGACTGGACGGGAAAGACTCTGAGCTCCCTGCTGCAAGGCCAAAGCCTTGTCTTGAGGGAGTATGACCAGACCGCGGGAAGTGTCCAGTATCATCCCCAGGAAAGAGATCTGTTGAGCCGGAATTGGAGAAGATTTTTCAAAGTTTATCTTCCATCCCAGGCGAGTAAGAGTATCCACCGTGAGAACGACGGACTCTTCGCACGCTGGGTAGGAAGGACTCTTGAAGACTCTGGGAGCGGTGGCGAGACCGAAGGGCAAGGCCACAAATTGGAAGTGTTCCCCGCGAAAAGCGAAGCGGAGGAACTGCTGATGCGGAGGGAAGATTGGTATATGCAGGTAGGCATCCTTGATGTCTATGGATGCCAGGAATTCTCCTGTTTCCATAGACGCGACCACAGAACGGAGGGACTCCATCCTGAAGTGTCGGATTTTTACGAATCTGTTTAGTAGCTTCAGGTCTAGTATCGGACGTAGAGATCCGTCCTTCTTTGGGACCACGAATAGATTCGAATAGAAACCCTTGAATCTTTGTTCTAGGGGGACCGGAATGATGACTCCGTCCCTTTGCAGTGCCCGTATTGCCTGGAGAAACGCAGTGGCCTTTGACCTTTGAGGGCAAGACTGGAAGAAGCGCGTAGGGGGGGGGGGAGGAAAATTCTATTTTGCATCCGGTGGACACCAGTTCTCTGACCCACTCGTCGGAAACAACTGAGAGCCAGGCTTGGCGGAACAAGAGCAGGCGTCCGCCTACTTGTTGGTGCCCACCGGCTGTTGCAAGGAGTCATTGGGCGGAGGATCCATGGGATGTGGATCCCTTAGACCCGGATGGTTTAGGCCTGGGTCTCCAGTTGCGATTAGGTCTGTAAGAGTGGGTGCCTCGGCCACCGCGCGAACCTCGTCCTGATACGGAGGTAGAGGATGTAGAAGACCAGTTGGCATTGGGCCGAAAAGGCCGAAATGGAGGTTGCTGCTGGTACCGAAAGGGCCGGGTAGGTTTTTTCTGGGGGAGAAATTTACTTTTTCCTCCGGTAGCATCCGAGATCATTTGGTCCAATTTTTCTCCAAATAACCGACCAGCCTGGTAAGGCAGGGCTGTTAGAGAACGCTTGGAAGCCGAATCTGCTCGCCAATCCCTGAGCCAGAGGGCTCTCCTGATGGAGATTGCATTGGCGGCTGCCTGTGCAGCGCAATTGGCTGCGTCCATAGAGGCGTTGACTATGAAGTCTCCGGCCTGCGCTATCTGGTTAACCAGGATGCTGACTTCTGGAGGTAAGTCACTGGCTTGGATGGTAGAGGAAAGAGTCTCGGTCCAGGAGACCATAGCCTTCGCCACCCAGGAGGCGGCGAAGGATGGGAAGAGAGACGCTCCTGTGGCCTCGAAGGCGGAACGAGCCAGATAATCAATCTGGCGATCGGAGGGATTCTTAACGGAGGAACCGTCCGAAAGAGACAGAATGGTCTTGGACGCGAGGTGTGACACAGCAGGGTCCACTGAGGGAGACTGCAGCCAGTCCTTGATTAATTCCCGAGAAAAAGGGTATTTTGCCTCAGTGGACTATTGTCCTATGAAACGTCTATCTGGGTGATCCCTATGTTTTTGTACAATCTCCTTAAAGTGAGGGTGAGTGACAAAAACCTTTTGAACACGTTTAGTCCTTTTGAAAGACACCACGTGTTCGGGTTCCGATACGGAGTCCTCAGTCACCTTCAGGGTCTGGTTGACCGCCTCGATGAGAGAGTCGAGAGACTCTTGGGAGGAGGGGGAGTCCTGAACATAGGAAATGTCGGACTCATATTCAGAGTTATCAGAGGTTGGGGAAGGGGACCGGGAAGCAGAACTTGCGGGCACTGAAGGGCCCGCTAGCTCATGGTCAGGGGATGAAACGTGAACACGTTTTCTAGAGCCCCGGGTAGAAAGTGACCGGGTACGCCCCCTGCTGGTAGACGGATCCGTACCGTCGTCTGAATCCTCCGCGGTCCGACCTGGAGAGGGGCCCCTGAGGGAGTCAATTGCCCTGGCTAGGGAAGCCACAGATCGTGACAGAGAGGCTGCCCACTCAGGGGGGCTAGGCTCTACAGGGTCGACGGCTGCGGCATCGGCGACCGTACCAGCGGCGGCAAGAGGCGGCTGCACAGAGGGCGAGGCACAATCCGCACACAGTGGGCTACTGTGGGCACGGGGTAGGGCCGTATTGCAAGTGGCACATACAGTGAAAAACACTGTGTGCTTTTTGGTACCCTTTTTAGTCTCCTTGGATTGAGACATAGTGCCTTTGGAACAGAGCGGGCAGTATACGCCTGGGAAGGGGTTAAGCCTTCTTGAAGCAGCTTACCCACGGTCCAGACTGTGTCCCCAGGGAGAGATATGGCGGTGGAGCGCTGTAGAAGCGTGGGCTCCGTGCAGAGAGATGTGGAAATATGGCCCCCGAGATTTGGAGGGCGCTTCTCGTCCCAGGCGAGAAGCGCCGGTGTAGGGGGCGAAAACAAAACAAGAAAAATGGGGGCACCACGCTCAGTGGGACTCAACCCAAGCCTATGAAGACTAAGAGTAATAAACGAAGAGAAAAAAGATAGGCCTGAAAAACGGGAGTCACCACTGCAATAATATATGATATAAACGAACAGCTTTATTACACACTAATGCAAAAGACAGGACATTTAAAACCATTAAAAACAAGGGGATGACACATATCCCTGAAACAACAAAGCCTGTAATGAGGCCTATGCACCGCACCCTAGCATAAAGGTATATATACACATGCCCAGTATGATAAATCAAATGCCCTGAGAATGAAACAGTAGCTAAGAATGAACGAAGAACTCCCTGGTCAGTGTAACAGCCCCTGAGCAGAAAGACAAAGAGGGAGTGTGTAGGGGGCGGAGCAACGGCCGTGGGAGGGATTTTTCCCACTGCGGCCTACTCCGGCTGAAGAAGCCGGGGACTAAATTTTTGGGGCATGCCGGCGATGTGCGGCCGCGACGGAGCTTTCTGAACCTCCGCCCAGCACCGCCGACCCCCGGTCGGCGGCGCCTCTCCCCAGGGACCCGGACCGCATAACTGCCGCACAACTGCTGCACACGGGGGAGCAGGGGGGAATGTACTTACAGCCGCGGTGCTCCCCGGTTCTCACATCTGCAGTCTGTGAGGGTGTGAACTCAATCCATGCACCCTGGATGGGGATGGAGAGGCCCCTGAAGCATCCTCGTCTGATCAGAGGGGTTTTTGTGCAGCACATCTTCCCCTCCGGCTGCATTTTCTCCTGAGCACAATGCTCGATTGCAGGCGGGAGGGGGGGGGGGGGGGGGGGGGGGGGGAGTTAAATCGGGACCATATAGGAACCGTTGCCCCGGCGCAAGCTTTTCGTGCGCCATACGTCGCAGGAGAGGGACGGGGAGGTATACTCGCCGTGCTCGCCTGTTGCTGGTTCGGGGGAGAGCGGGTCCCATAAAAAAGGATCCGTCGCCCCCTTCACTCCGTTGAATAAAAATTTACAGAAAAATAAAAATTAAAATAAGAAAGTTGGGGTCTGAAAACAGACCCAAGTGCCTCCTACAGACACTAAGCAAGAACTGGTTGAAATTGTATCCAGTGAAGGGGTGTATACTGCAGAGGAGGAGTTAATCTTTCTGTCTACTTAGTGTCCTCCTAGTGGCAGCAGCATAACACCCATGGTCCTGTGTCCCCCAATGAGGCGTAGGAGAAAGCAAGACACAAAAATTGGAATCGCCACATTCAGAAGTCTGTCTATCAAAACATAAAAATAATTATTGTCTGAGTGTGTGTTTGTTCGTGAGCCTTTACAAAAATCAGAAAAATTTCAATAAACACTGCAAATTAAAAAAATAAATAAAATTGTCCCAATTGGTAAACACAGAAAAAGAAAAAAAATAAATTCAAAGACGCAAAAAATTTGTTTTTTTTTTTTGTTGCCGCAATCAAAAAGTGCTGTAACAAGTGATCAAAAACTAAGTCATATCTATCCTTAAATGGTACTAATAAAAACGTTGTCTCACCCCACAAAAAATGAGCCATCCCATGGCTCCATCGTCAAAAAAATAATAATGTTAACGGACTCGGAAACAGGCGACTAAAAAAAAACAATTTTTTTTTTCCAAAACGTTTGATATTTTTGCAACACTAAAATAATACTAAAAAAATTGGACATGTTGGGTATCGCCGTAATCGTACTGATGAGGTGAACCGCGCTCCACATTCATTTTTAACAGAAAATGTGCGGCATATACAAAATTCCATAAACCAATGCGAGAGCGTGGACTCACTATGTAATGTCGGAGGTTCTTCCTCTCGTGCACCTTGAAGGCGCTGCGGAAGGAGGCGACGCTCTTGTCGAACTTCTCCACGTTCTTCCCGAGGAATTCCTTCACGTCGTCAATGTTCTTTAAAGTGCAAGTGGCGGACGGGGTGGACACTTCTTCTAAAAGACAGGAGTGAGACATACAGGGGGGATACGTAGGGGCCGGAGGCGTCCAGTCCTCCTGTGGGGGGTTCTGCCCGCGTACCTGCGTTCTCATCCTTTTCGATAGGTCGGGAGATGCACAAGATGCTGAAACTTTCTTCTTTCTCGTTGTAGAACGTCTCCTCGAACAGAACGGATACTGACAGCGAATATCCGAAACCTCCTCCGAGCTTAACCAGATTCCCCTGAATGAAAACCTCCTGGAACAGATAAAGAAGCAGATACAACCCACCATGCTTTACACTGCAGCTCTGCTTCTTCACGTATTGCTAAGAGCAGGCGGCCAAGCTGCAATAAAGGCATTATTCCATCAGCTTTATACGTAACAGTCTCACCTGGCCATTTTCGGTCAGAAACCCCCCGTCATTGGGTTTGAGGACATAGGACTCCAGGGCACAGGTGGAGAACAAGCTGCTCGTCAGACTGCCTTTACATGGGACCAGCACCTTTAGAAGGAGGAGACAGCAGTTATGGAATAAAGATTCCCGCACAGGGAGGCGCTCTGCACAGGGGGGGTAAATACTGCAGGAAGCGCCGGTACAATATAGGTATGCAGGAGGCACCAGTACAATATAGGTGTGCAGGAGGCACCAGTACAATATAGGTGTGCAGGAGGCGTCGGTACAACATAGGTGTGCAGGAGGCACCGGTACAATATAGGTGTGCAGGAGGCGTCGGTACAATATAGGTGTGCAGGAGGCGCTGGTACAATATAGGTGTGCAGGAGGCGCTGGTACAATATAGGTGTGCAGGAGGCACCGGTACAATATAGGTGTGCAGGAGGCACCAGTACAATATAGGTGCGCGGGAGGCGCCGGTACAATATAGGTGTGCGGGAGGCGCTGGTACAATATAGGTGTGCAGGAGGCGCTGGTACAATATAGGTGTGCAGGAGGCGCTGGTACAATATAGGTGTGCAGGAGGCGCTGGTACAATATAGGTGCGCGGGAGGCGCCGGTACAATATAGGTGCGCGGGAGGCGCCGGTACAATATAGGTGCGCGGGAGGCGCCGGTACAATATAGGTGCGCGGGAGGCGCCGGTACAATATAGGTGCGCGGGAGGCGCCGGTACAATATAGGTGTGCAGGAGGCGCTGGTACAATATAGGTGTGCAGGAGGCGCTGGTACAATATAGGTGTGCAGGAGGCGCTGGTACAATATAGGTGTGCAGGAGGCGCTGGTACAATATAGGTGTGCAGGAGGCGCTGGTACAATAAAGGTGCGCAGGAGGCGCCGGTACAATAAAGGTGCGCAGGAGGTGCCGGTACAATATAGGTGCGCGGGAGGCGCCGGTACAATATAGGTGCGCGGGAGGCGCCGGTACAATATAGGTGCGCGGGAGGCGCCGGTACAATATAGATGCGCCGGTACAATATAGGTATGCAGGAGGCGCCGGTATAGGACGCTCTGCCCTAAATTACACCAGACTTGCAGGACGATTTTCTGGGATCTGGGGATCACTTCCTCCTGATTGTCGGCCCTCGGGGGTCGTTCATCCTATAATAATCCCAGAATGACGCAGCTCTTACACGATAATACGAGGAGCCATCATGTCACGCTCATCAGATGCAGATGGAAACATGGAAATCTGAAGAAATCGTAAGTGAATGGTGACAGCGGGCACATGACCTCGCGACTGAGCTACATACACAAGATGGAGATGGCGAAGGTTCAGGCGGTTACACAAATACCAGTTACCCTTCTGCTACGGATAATTAGACGCTGGATCTAGGAATTCTCCATAGTTATCAGGAGGAGCGAAGACGCTGCTCATTATCCTCCAGAAAGCCGGAGAGAAGCCATGATCACTGTCTGCAGGGAGAACACAGGAGGCCTCAGTCCGGGGTCATCATCTGCACAACACAGCAGTCACAGGATGGACCACAAGACCAGACTGCTGCTGCCCCCATCACTGCACGGCTGCTGGGGGCAAATAAGGGAGGGAGCAACCTCTGTGGGCAGTCACAAGGATCTACGAGGGATTTACCAGGAGACCGAATATCACAAGAACACTGTTACACAAATTACTATTCAATAAAGTCATAAAAATTATACCTCAGAGCTGCACTCACTATTCTGCTGGTGCAGTCACTGTGTACATACATTAATGATCCTGAGTTACATCCTGTATTATACCCCAGAGCTGCACTCACTATTCTGCTGGTGCAGTCACTGTGTACATACATCACATAACTGATCCTGAGTTACATTCTGTATTATACCCCAGAGCTGCACTCACTATTCTGCTGGTGCAGTCATTGCCCTCATCTTAGAAATTGCCACTAGAATTGAAGACTCCTGACTAATTATTTCATTACAATATTCCTATATTGCACTAATTGAAGAAATATTATTACTACCAGGATGTCACTGTTCGCTGTCACAGGGCTCATCCAGCTGTGCGGCAAAATGAGGCAATGTGTGGGGAGGGGACACTTAACTCAGAAACGCACTGTTAACAGAAGCTCATTGCCAATAACTAATATTGTAGGTGGTAAAGACGAGCAGGAGGTGAAAGTGACAAAACTAATTGTAGGTCAGAGGAGAAGTCAGTCATTGTCTCACTGCACCCAATGAGCATAGAACTCAATGTAAATGATGTGGTGTCAAGTCAGCAGGAAGGAAAACTACACCCAGCTGGAGGAAGACTGGCGGAGATCTACTGGAGCGCGAATGTCACTTCCACGTCTTATTTAAAAATTAAAGGCCGTGAACAGACAATGGCAAATCTTTGCAAAATTCTGTACTCAAGGATAAAATCTAATAGTATTTTCACCTTACTGTCATATTCCCTAACAAACATAACAACTAGAACACTGTACAAGAATATAACTACTATAATACTGATCCTATATATAAGAATATAACTACTATAATACTACTTCTATGTACAAGAATATAACTACTATAATACTGCTCCTATGTACAAGAATATAACTACTATAATACTGCCCCTATGTACGGGAATATAACTGCTATAATACTGCCCCTATGTACAAGAATATAACTACTATAATACTGCTCCTATGTACAAGAATATAACTACTATAATACTGCCCCTATGTACAAGAATATAACTACTATAATACTGCTCCTATGTACAAGAATATAACTACTATAATACTGCTCCTATGTACAGTGTAGCATAGCGCCTACTACGTGTCTTGGGGGACACTCGCTTGGCACGGGATTAAAGCACTCGGGCACGGTTTTCTATCAAAACACAGTCCTTCAGGTTTATTTTACACAACATAAACCACATCCACAGGAACTTAGTAACTGCTTGAACAGTATCCGGACATATTCAACTTTACCACAGTTCGTCTCTGACCCCGGTCAGCATTATACACGGTTTTCAGACCGTTACCCGTTGGCAACCTTCACGGGTTCTTGGACACCTCTTGGCCTCTGAGGTGCCCATACACAATGTCTCTCACCCTGACCCCGGTCAGTACAAACACGAATCTCCATTCGTTACCTGTTGGTGCCGCACAGGTTCACGGATACCTCTCTCCACTAGAGGCATCCTTCAGACGTTTCCACTCAGTCTTCCCTTTCCTCTGACCCCGGTCAGTAATATACACGAATCTCCATTCGTTACCTGCCATTGCTGCACAGATTGTCGGATACCTCTCTCCACTAGAGGCATCCTTCCGACATTCTCACACTCACACTGACTTCAGGTCAGTCCCAGGTCCTCAACACAGACCTCCCAGGTCTACGGTCTCCAGGTGCTTCCAGGACGACTCCACTCGCCGGAGCCTCCAACACCAACCGTCCGTGCTATGTCCAGCACGCAGGCTCTCCAGCCTGGAATGGTCACTGTGTGCTTCCAGGACGTCTGTCCCCCACCTGGGACCGTCCAGCACACAGGCCACTTTGCAGTGTCCTTCCAGGACACACGGACGTGTGTCCACCCTGACGGACACTTACCCACTAACACTCACATTCCACCATGTGCTCCACACACCTCCTTTACATAAGTGTAACCACACCCAGGTACCTGTCACATGGCTAGTCAGGTGAGCGTGACATCACCACAGGTCCTTGCACACCATATATATACCTCAATGCATATCTCAAGGAGCACACACAGCGCCCCCTAGCTGCCACAGGGGTCGCTATACCACAACAGGAATATAACTACTATAATACTGCTCCTATGTACAATAATATATCTACTATAATACTGTCCCGATGTACAAGAATATGACTACTATAATACCGCCTCTATATACAAGGATATAACTACTATAATACTGCTCCTATGTACAAGAATATAACTACTATAATACTGCCCCTATGTACAACAATATAACTACTATAATACTGCTCCTATGTACAGGAATATAACTACTATAATACTGCCTGTATGTACAAGAATATAATTACTATAATACTGCTCCTATGTACAAGAATATAACTACTATAAATAGTAAATATAGGAAAACTGACTGAACAGCAATCTAGTCTGAACTGGTGCATAACCAAAAAAATACATATAGTAAATAGATCAATGGCTGCACTCAATTTTACTGTACTAAAGCAAGGAAATGTGCGATACATGAAATGTGAATAGCATAATGGCTTGTGAAATCTATGAAAAAACACATGAGATGCTTAGCACAAGATTTGGCCAAAAATTGTGAGCCCATCCACCAAACGTCAAGGTAATCTCAGATCGGATGGGTACCTGACCTCTCTGCCTAGTGTGAACACTTACCTATGGCTAATAACATGGTAAAGCCTGCATTTATAGGAAGGTCGGAACCAACTGTGTTTGGATGTAATTAAAATCACAGCATGGTGAAGGGCGGGACGTTCAAGTCAGAAAAAATAGTACATAGTAAATATAGGAAAACTGACTGAACAGCAATCTAGTCAGTACTGCCCCTATGTACAAGAATATAACTACTATAATACTGCCCCCTATGTACAAGAATATAACTACTATAATACTGCCCCTATGTTCAAGAATATAACTACTATAATACTGCCGCTATATACAAGAATATAACTACTATAATGCTGCCCCTTTGTACAAGAATATCACTACTATAATACTGCCCCTTTGTACAAGAATATAACTACTATAATACTGCTCTGTTAGTACTATTATTCTCCTTTTGATGATCTTTTCAGCTCAGTTATTAGGCGTTGGATATATTTTTGTGGTAAACTTATTATTGTGGCGCCCCTGGATTACTCACAATGCCGTGAACTTCTGCAACTTTACTGATCAGGTCGGGCCTCTGCTTCTGGATCGCCAGGTAGAAAGCGTTGTTCAGGATGTCCTCATCATACAAAGCCATATGGGCTGTCAGTTCCTTTCGGATAGCAGGGATCGGATCTCAATCATGTCTGCTCCCCCATTTCTTCTTGAATCTTCAGGGGAACCTCGTCTGCAAGCAAATCAGAAAAAAAAAAAAAAGATAAAGAACAGTGAAGTGCAGCCCCCGATATACAGCGGAAGGAGGCGACGCTCGGCCGTGAGGCGCAAGCAAATCTGAGTCGGGATGTGAGCGCTTCCATGATTAGTGGGAGGCAAACAACAAGAACTATTGATCTCTCTGCCCAGGATTTCCCCGGATGTCACAGTTAGTCCTAGATACTTTGCCAAATTTTTTACACATTTACGGGAAACATCTGGAACAGCCGAAAGGTAAAAATCAGAAAACGCTGCGCCCTCTGCATCCAAGCAATCAGTGGCACTCATCATAAACCATGCAGATCTGGGCAGCCCCCTCCCCTAATGCAACCGCTCCACAGGCAGCCCCCTCCCCTAATGCAACAGCGCCACAGGCAGCCCCCTCCCCCAATGCATCCACGCCACAGACAGCCCCCTCCCCTAACGCATCCACGCCACAGACAGCCCCCTCCCCCAATGCATCCACGCCAAAGACAGCCCCCTCCCCCAATGCATCCACGCCAGACAGCCCCCTCCCCCAATGCATCCACGCCACAGACAGCCCCCTCCCCCAATGCATCCACGCCACAGACAGCCCCCTCCCCCAATGCATCCTCCCCACAGGCAGCCCCCTCCCCCAATGCATCCTCCCCACAGGCAGCCCCCTCCCCCAATGCAACCGCGCCACAGGCAGCCCCCTCCCCTAATGCATCCACGCCACAGACAGCCCCCTGCCCCAATGCATCCACGCCACAGACAGCCCCCTCCCCCAATGCATCCACGCCACAGACAGCCCCCTCCCCCAATGCATCCACGCCACAGACAGCCCCCTCCCCCAATGCATCCTCCCCACAGGCAGCCCCCTCCCCCAATGCAACCGCGCCACAGGCAGCCCCCTCCCCTAATGCATCCACGCCACAGACAGCCCCCTGCCCCAATGCATCCACGCCACAGACAGCCCCCTCCCCCAAAGCATCCTCTCCACAGGCAGCCCCCTCCCCAATGCAACCGCACCATAGGCAGCCCCCTCCCCCAATGCATCAGCGCAACAGGCACCTCCCTCCCCCAATGCATCCATGTCACAGACAGCCCCCTACCAAATGCATCCACGCCACAGGCAGCCCCCTCCCCCAATGCATCCACGCCACGCACAGCCCCCTCCCCCAATGCATCCGCGCCATAGGCATCCCCCTCCCTCATTGCATCCGCACCGCAGGCAGCCACCTCCCCCAGTGCAACCACGCCATAGGCATGCCCCTCCTCCAATGCAGACGCGCCGCAAGCAGCCCCTTCCCCCAATGCATGTGCTCCGCAGGCAGCCCCTTCCGCCAATGCATCCGCGCCACAGGCAGCTTCCTCCCCCAATGTAAATGAACTGTTGAGATACGGAGAGCTATGCCCTGCCCAACTGGCAATCTGCCTCCAGAGCTTATTGTAAATGACAGGGAGAGTTACCAGTGTGAGACATGTAATGTCTGACAGTCTGCTCTCCTAATCTACATGTCTTTCGTTTACAATAATCTCTGGAGGCAGATTCTCGGGGAGATCTATGTTCGGCCGATAATATGTAAATTAACTTTTAAGATCCAAGAATAACAAATGGATTTCTCTGGAATAAAACATTAGATCGCAGATATGAAGGAATCATTTTATCCAGCTTCCTGTGTCCTACATGTCCATATACATGGCTTATGAGGGCTTATCCTAATGACAGATTCCCTTTAAGACAAGTGGCGCCCGTTCCGCTGTATAATGACTCTTTAATGGAGTGCTCACTCTGCAGATCAGCAGCTCATTGCCCGCACCGCACAGAGAAGGTTTGGTGTCCCTCACAGCATGCACTGCAGTGGCCTCTCTACCATTAGGACTAAGCGGTGGTTAGTGATTTACGTATTAGATGGATCATCGATTTTCTTTTTTTCTTGCTGTGTTTGCAAAGAGTATAAGAAATTCATCAGAGTTCTTGGTCAACAAGATCTACTCTGATGTCCCAGAGCTGTGCTCATAAAGGAAACTTATCAGGGCAAGCTCTCTACTGGGCAAGACTACGCCCCATAAAGTGGCCTTTAAGAGACAAGCAGGTGGACAAAAAAAAAAAAAAGTGACCCCCATCTGTATAGGTAAAAGTATGATTCTGCTAAACTGGCTCCTAGTGGGAGGGGCATTTAAAGCAAACCAATTTCCGGCATTCCGATTTAACCCCTTAATGACAGCCAATACGTCTTTTAACTGACCTGAGATATAAGAGAATAGCCTCCCCATACAGGTGACAATCCAGCAGCTGCTGGCTGTCCACTATAGCTGACAACTTGCTGTATCAGCCACGATCAGTGTTGGCACCGTCCAAATCTGTTTAACCCCTTAGATGCTGCTGTCAATAGTGACTACATCATTATAAATGGTTAACAGAGTGTGGGGGCTTCCTCTTTATCCCAATTGGTTCCCTCAGATCATGATTGTATGGTCCGGATGTTTTCCATGGCAATTCATGAACAAATAGCGGCCTTAAGGTACCGTCACATTAAGCGACGCTGCAGCGATATAGACAACGATGCCGATCGCTGCAGCGTCGCTGTTTCGTCGTTGTGTGGTCGCTGGAGAGCTGTCACACAGACGGCTCTCCAGCGACCAACGATGCCAAAGTCCCCGGGTAACCAGGGTAAACATCGGGTTACTAAGCGCAGGGCCGCGCTTAGTAACCCGATGTTTACCCTGGTTACCAGTGTAAATGTAAAAAGAAACAAACACTGCATACTTACATTCCGGTGTCTGTCGCGTTCCCCGGCGTCCACTTCCCTGCACTGTGTAAGCGCCGGCCGTAAATCAGAGCGGTGACGTCACCGCTGTGCTCTGCTTTACGGCCAGCCGGCGCTGACACAGTGCAGGGAAGCGGACGCCGGGGAACGCGACAGACACCGGAATGTAAGTATGTAGTGTTTGGTTTTTTTTACATTTACACTGGTAACCAGGGTAAATATCGGGTTACTAAGTGCGGCCCTGCGCTTAGTAACCCGATGTTTACCCTGGTTACCAGTGAAGACATCGCTGAATCAGCGTCACACACGCCGACTCAGCGATGTCAGCGGGTGATCCAGCGACGAAATAAGGTGCTGGCCTTCTAGCTCCGACCAACGAGCTCACAGCGGGATCCAGATCGCTGCTGTGTGTCAAACACAACGATATCGCTATCCAGGACGCTGCAACGTCACGGATCGCTATCGTTATCGTTGTTAAGTTGTTCAGTGTGAAGGTACCTTTAGAGTCTGACTGCTATAGTAATCTGTTCAGAAGTTAGAGGTATTTAGGTGGTAAAAATACACATTTCATTTCTGTCATGCCACTTTGCATTAGTTCCTGTAAAGCACCTGAAGGGTTAATAAACTACCTGACAGCAGCATTTTACAAATGGTGCTGATGTAAAGCCGACATGTGGGAAATGTTATTTATTAATGGTTTGCTGTGGTATGACCATCTGGATTAAAGGGATAATCATTCAAATCTTGAAAATTGCTAATTTTTAACATTTTTCTCAAATTTTTGATTTTTTTTTATAAATAAACACAAAACATATTGACCTAAATTTACAATTATCATAAGGTATAATGTGTCATGAAAAAACAGTCTCAAAATCACTGGGATTTGTTGAAGCGTTGCAGATGTATTACCACATAAAGGGACACTGGTCAGATTTCAAAAATGTGGCTCCGTCACTAAGGGGTTAAAATAACAGTCCGCACACTTAGAATATAAGGCTGTGGGGACTCCTGTTCATGAAAAGTTTGAGGATACTTTAAATTGCTCACGCACCGTCCACCATGCTTTACACTGTAGCTGCGCTTGCTGCAAATGGTTAGGAAGAGGGTTGTCAATAAACTTCACCCATTTGTGGTGCTAAACATACGGTATTTCACAAGTTCCTAGATGATAAAGTGTGATTGCTGGTGGTCTGAAAGTATTTTAAAGGGTCTAATCTAAAATGGATCGACGCCAAGTAGGTAAGCCAAAGCATCCGAGTCACATGAATGACAATTGCAAAAGGAAATCTTTAATTATGATCCATTATTTAAAAAAAAAAAAAAAAAAAAAGCTGCGGAGTGACGCCGTTTCCTTGCCCCTGCCGTGGACCAGATGGCCGGGGGGGGGGGGGGAAGTAGGTTATTTGGTTGCTCGGTCTTTTGTTTTTTGGAGATTACACATGTCAAATAACTAGCTGTAAGCCTCTTACTGCCGGCACGAGCGCAGCTGTCACACAGAATGGGGACAATTTCTAGCCGCTATGACCCCAATTAACATAGACCCATAATGCATCGTTTTCTTTCTTTTTTTTTTTTGTTATATATTGTCAATGGGACTTGATTCCATCCCAGAAACCAAAGTGTTAACCGTCACAAGTCATTTAGAGAGATGAATGCTTGAGAATGTAGGATCCTCCTAGTTTGCTACAATGTATCAGTGTGGAGGCAATTACAGTGTGTTCCAAATTATTATGCACAAAGAGTTTAGGAGTGATCAGGTTAGAATTTTTTTGTTTGTCATTTAAACTCATTGATGGTGATGTGTGTCAGGGCTCTCTATATCACTGAAAGCAATTGCAGATACCTGTGCAAATTAGTTTGGCAGGTGTGTCCACATAAAGGCAAGACTACTTAAGAAGGCTGTTCCACATTATTAAGCAGCCTACATTTTTTGCCAAAAAAATGAAAGAAAAAGGATGTGCCGGCTGCTGAGAAGCAACAAATTGTGGAGTATTTAGGTCAAGGCATGACTACAATCAGCATTGCCAAGACACTTCATCGTGATCATCGCACAATCAAGAAGTATGTAGCTGATTCCCAGCACACACGTGTGCGTGCTGATAAGGAGAAATTGAGGACTCTTTCCAACAGGCAATTGCGTAAGGTTAAAAGAGCAGCTGCAAAAATGCCTTGTCATAGCAGCAGACAAGTTTTTGAAGCTGCTGGTGCCTCCAACGTCCCCAGAACAACAAGATGCAGGGTCCTTCAGAGGTTTGCAGCTGTGCGTAAGCCATCCTGTCGACCACCTCTATCCACTGCACACAAGCAGAAACGGCTCCAGTGGGCCAAACGATACATGAAGACTGACTTCCAAACTGTTTTGTTCACCGATGAGTGCCGTGCAACGCTCGATGGTCCAGATGGATGGAGTGGAGGATGGCTGGTTGATGGACACCCCATGAAAACACGGCTAAGGCGCCAACAAGGAGGAGGTGGAGTAATGTTTTGTGCTGGAATCATGGGGAGAGAGATCGTCGGCCCCTTTATGATCCCTGAAGGGGTAAAGATGAACTCCATAATCTATGAGGAGTTTCTAAAACAACACTTCCTGCCATGGTTCAAGAGGAATATATGCGCATATTCCTCACTGTAATGAGCGGTCGCACGTGACCGCTCACACAGGAGAAGGGGCCAGCGCTGAGAGGAGAGAGGAGACATCGCGGGAGCCGGGTGAGTATTTCTTCTGCCTTCTGCAAGGGGCCGGGCGGCGCACTGGGGATGGGAGGCGGGAGGTCCCAGCAACTTTATTTTTAACAAAAAAACCCAAAAAAATTGATCATTCATCTCTTCTCTCCCGCGGGGGAGAAGAGATGAATGCCGCCTTCAGCACCACACAGGGGGGACAGCGCTTACTGTAGCGCTATCTCTCCTGCCGGCGGTACGTGCACACGGAGGAGAGTGCACACTGTTCTCCGTGTGCACGTGTGCAGGACGAATTGCTGTACGTGCTGCTGGAGAAACACGGACATGTCTCTGTGTTTTGCACACGGACACACGGAGACATGTGCATAGACCCATTCATTTGAATGGGTCTACGTGTGTCAGTGTCTCCGGTACGTGAGAAAACTGTCACTACACGTACCGGAGACACTGACGTGTGAAAGAGGCCTTATGTATAGCACAGTGTGTGTGTGTGTGTGTGTGTGTGTGTGTGTGTGTGTGTGTGTGTGTGTGTGTGTGTGTGTGTGTGTGTGTGTGTGTGTGTGTGTACATATATATCTTTGTCGCCTTAAATGAGGGGGGCCCAGACACATTTTCTGCACGGGGGCCCCAAGCTGTCTGTGTCCGCCCCTGGTCCTATGTGCAAATGTAACATCACCTAGAATAAAGTTTTCACTTGAAAACTGTTTGATTTCATTTTGTAATAAGCTGATAATGCTTATAACTTCACAATTGACCATTTTTTTTGTTCAAAATAAAAAAAATAAAAAAAAAAGGTTGAAAACTCTGCTGTGCATAATAATTTGGAACATGCATTTTGAGTGTTTATTTTTTTTTTTTAAAGATACTGTTTTCATAGGCAGTTTGTTCCAAAACATTGCAATTATACTAGAATAGTAGATGACTGGAAAATAACAATGACTGCAATTCAGATAGGTAATTTAGAGAAAATATGAGGAAATATTATTTGCATAATAATTTGGAACTCAGTGTAGATACAAATGTAACAGACGCTGACAATTGGGGAGAAACGTTCCCTGCCACAAACAAAAGGTTTCATTCACTGACAACAAGCAGAGATCTTCTAGAGGAGGATTCATTAACACTGGAATTAGCAGGCACGCTTACTCGCGCCCCGACCTGTGGCACAGACACTGATCCATGTATCCGTGTCGGGATACAAGTAATTTGCAGGCGGACCCATTAACGGCTGCACTTCATCGGCGCTTCCCTTGGCACGACAGAAATAAAGGATAAATTATTTACACCCCCTGAACTCCCAGAATCCCCCACACCTCGGCGGCACTGACCCATTTGACAGAGAGAAAAAAAGAAAAGACTTTCACAAAAGTATCTAAATATTTTACGCCTCCAGTCAAAAATAGAAGAGTGAAAAGAGGGCAAAGAAAAAAAATAAAAATGGAGAACTACAAGACGAAACTGTGTCATGAGGAGGAGCCAGGAGGCCGCAGACCGATGCCATTACATTTCTTTTTGGCCCCGAGCATCATTATTTAGGAACAGAATTCCAGAACCGCAGTGTAGACCGACACATGGGAAATTACAGGAGGCGTCCAAGGGACGCTATTAATATGGGTGCTACATTGCTCTATGTATATAACACTGCATAATAATAATGGGGCACAGCACGGCCCCATCTATTGTATGGCAAGGGGTAATAACGGGGCACAGCACGGCCCCATCTACTATACGGCGAGAGGTAATAACGGGGCACAGCACGGCCCCATCTACTGTACAGCGAGGGGTAATAAAGGGGCACAGCATGGCCCCATCTATTCTACAGTGTGTGGTGATAACGGGGCAAGTACAGCCCCATCTACTGTACGGCGGGGGGTAATAACGGGGCACAGTACTGTCCCATCTTCTGTACGGCAAGGGGTAATAACGGGGCACAGCACGGCCCCATCTACTGTACAGTGCGGGATAATAACAGGGCACAGTACTGTCCCATCTACTGTACGGCGAGGGGTAATAACGGTGCACAGCACGGCCCCATCTACTGTACAGTGCAGGATAATAACGGGGCACAGTGCTGTCCCATCCAATGTACAGCGAGGGGTATTAACGGGGCACAGTACTGTCCCATCTACTGTACGGCGAGGGGTAATAACGGGGCACAGCACGGCCCATTTATTCTACAGTGTGGGGTAATAACAGGGCACAGCACGGCCCCATCTATTGTATGGTAAGGGGTAATAACGGGGCACAGTACGGCCCCATCTATTGTACGGCGAGGGGTAATAACGGGGCACAGCACGGCCCCATCTACTGTACAGTGCGGGGTAATAACGGGGCACAGCCCCATCTACTGTACAGTGCGGGGTAATAACGGGGCACAGCCCCATCTACTGTACAGTGCGGGGTAATAACGGGGCACAGCATGGCCCCATCCACTGCATGGCACGGGGTAATAATGGGGCACAGTACGGCCCCATCCAATGTACAGTGCGGGGTAATAACGGGGCACAGTACGGCCCCATCTATTGTATGGCAAGGGGTAATAACGGGGCACAGTACGGCCCCATCTACTGTACAGTGCGGGGTAATAACGGGGCACAGTACGGCCCCATCTACTGTACAGTGCGGGGTAATAACGAGGCACAGCACGGCCCCATCTACTGTACAGTGCGGGGTAATAACGGGGCACAGCACGGCCCCATGTATTGTACAGTGAGGGGTAATAACGAGGCACAGCACGGCCCCATCTACTGTACAGTGCGGGGTAATAACGGGGCACAGCCCCATCTACTGTACAGTGCGGGGTAATAACGGGGCACAGCCCCATCTACTGTACAGTGCGGGGTAATAACGGGGCACAGCATGGCCCCATCCACTGCATGGCACGGGGTAATAATGGGGCACAGTACGGCCCCATCCAATGTACAGTGCGGGGTAATAACGGGGCACAGTACGGCCCCATCTACTGTACAGTGCGGGGTAATAACGGGGCACAGCACGGCCCCATCTACTGTACAGTGCGGGGTAATAACGAGGCACAGTACGGCCCCATCTACTGTACAGTGCGGGGTAATAACGGGGCACAGTACGGCCCCATCTACTGTACAGTGCGGGGTAATAACGGGGCACAGCACGGCCCCATGTATTGTACAGTGAGGGGTAATAACGAGGCACAGCACGGCCCCATCTACTGTACAGTGCGGGGTAATAACGGGGCACAGCATGGCCTCATCCACTGCATGGCACGGGTTAATAAGTAATAACGGGGCACAGTACGGCCCCATCCATTGTAAAGTGCGGGGTAATAAAAGGGCACAGTACGGCCCCATCTACCGCACGGAGCGGGGTAATAACGGGGCACAGCACGGCCCCATCAACTGTACGGCGCGGGGTAATAATGGGCACAGTATGGCCCCATCTACTGTACGGCGCGGGGTAATAAATGGGGCACAGTACAGCCCTATCTACTGCACGGCGCGAGGAAATAAAGGGGCACAGTATGGCAGCACTCTACAGTAGATGGTGCCACACTGTGCCTGCACACTCCTGAAAATTAGCGCCATTATATCTAGTGTTAGGTGGCCTAATGTAAAGGGTGTTAAAGCTGTTGACCAATTCTTATACAGAGAAAGACCCCAGAGATCTTCTAATACAAGGGGTCACATCTGTAGATGGTGTAGTGGCCACTGATGGCATTGCAGGCTCCCTCCCATTCACTTCTACAGGACACAGCTTGCAGTACCACTTATGACCACTTTACAATGTGGGGCGCTGTGACACTTTTCTATCAGCTGATTTGTTAAGTTTTGGGCTCTGGGTCACTCTTCAGTAGCCGCCGGGATTGCGGCTAGCTCCTGCTGTGATGGGGTTAAGAAAAATTAAAGGGGTATTCGCACCCAGACTTGTGAGGCGCTTTCCACTCACTTCTATGGGAGAAGCACAACTACAACTCATAGCAGGACCAGAGAACTAAATGTCTATGCATGCTGGGAGTTGTAGTGCTAATAAGCAACAGAACCCTTAACCTCACCCTCGGGAGAGCCTCTCGCACTGGGACCCCTTTAATTTTTGCTCCCTGTCACATGACCCTTAAAGTCACCAGGTCACAAGCAGACTAGAAAATTACAACACCCTTTATGTAGAGAATGAAAGTTCCTGTACTCACTAAGCACGAACACATCCCGGCGGCCGCTCCTCTGTAGGAGACGCTCTCCTCTACCCCGGGTCCCAGGCGCACAGCACAGAGCAGAGAGGACAACACTGACGACAACCAATCACTACGCGTCTCAACTTAACTGACACTCCTCTCATCCAATCAAAATGCGACAGAGGCGGTTCTGTCAAAACGCTGAGCCGTTCGAGGGCGTTAACGCGGTGACGTCACTGACACGCAAGTGCCGGAGGCCATCTTTGATCTTGGAAAAAGGAAACCTTTTACTTTGCAGTAAAATAGGTTAAAATGAAGTAATTTCCCATGGATTTATGATGATAAGGGTATTTATAATGCACAAAGTCAGACATGAGAAAAGTATTATTTAAGTAGCCAATTGCACAATATGAGAGTAGGAGAGTAATGATTGAATCACCACTAAGGTAGCGTGTTAGAAAAGGTTATGCATTTGTATACATTCTTCGAGTGAAAAGTTGACAGTAAACCATTTTGCCCACAACAAAGATGGCGGCTGCATAGTTAGCCTGAGACCACATGCTCCCTCCTCCCTGGTGAGTGTTGTCCTCACGTGACTCCTGCAGGTGGTGACTATTCCAGGCTGTGCAGAGCTGAGAGCAGGCTGTATAGGCAGCTCCAGGAGGCTGCAAGAATGAAGATCTCTGGGATGGATGCTGGACGCGGTCGTAGATTACACCCTATTTAAAATGAGATTATTGAGATTTGGAAATTTGCATCTGGAGATTTTTGTAGAACCAAAGACCTGCAGAAGAATATTGGCTGCTCTGCAGACAGACCTTTGTGTCCTTCCATTGCCAAAAGATGCAGAACTTCCAGGACATTCCCATAAATATCCTCTGGACGGGGTCCCATCCCCTCAGCCGTGTTTAAGGGTCCTCCGGTTTCCACATCGTTTGGGATTACAAGGTTGAGATGTTGAAGGAGGAGGGCAAGGCGTTACTGGATGCTCTGAATAGGGTGACATCATGCTACAGACATCTGGTCCTCACCATCGGTGGTACCTCCGACTCCCAAAATCTACGGGAAGAGCTGAAGAAGACTCGGCAGAAAGCCCAGGAGTTGGCGGTGGCCAATAGGAACAATCTGACCAGCACCCTCAAAGACACCAGTCTTAGCAAAGAGGACAAGGCTGAGTTCGAGAGGCTATGGGTCATCTTTTCCACTTGCATGGACCTCCTAGAGACGGACATGAGAAGAGCTCTGGAACTTGGACATGAGTTCCCGTTAAACATCCCCAAAAAGCACCTCATACAGTCGGGCATGAGTGGTGGCACCTCAGGGGTGGCCGCCAGAGCCATGAGCATCCAGAACATGAAATATGATGGGGAGCACAACATAGACGTCATGGACCTCAAGGACCTGGAGAACGAGATCCGATTGGTGGATGAGATGATGCTCGAGATGGAAATGAAAGTTGGGGTTCCTCAGTGGACAGTGGAAGCCAAGCAGAACCCTGGAGCGGAACTCCGGTGTACAACCAGCGGCGGGGCATTGTCTCCTGGCACCATATCTACAGACGAGCACAAGGCCATTTGTGATTTGAGTAAACTTTTGGCCGGGGTGGTCTTTAGTGCCGTCCTAATTATTGCCATCGTACTGGCCGTCTGTGTGGTCAAACTTTCATGAGCCCAGATGATATCGCCATGGATTTTTATTTATTTTGCATTTAGCCAAAAATATTACGATTTACCCTGACAAGGGTCACGGACCCCGGCACCCGGCAGAACCGCCACTCATTGGGTAACATTATTGCATTTTGTGCTTTCACATATTCTGGAACCTACTGCTGATGGATCCGACCTTTTAATCCAGATTTATCATCCCATCTGCCAACTGCACATCTCCACGGGAGGATCCCAGTTCCTTTTCCCATTTCTTTTGCTTTCGGCAAATATTAACCCTTTCCTACATTTTATTTTTAATTTTTTTTAAGTTACGCTCGTGCGTGACTTTTTAGGTTTGGAAGATTGCTTGATCAGTAGATTTGTTATCATCTTTCCGTTTGCACTAGCACCACTAAAATCCTTAAAACCACAATGTTAACCATTTCATTGCAAGGCGTATACTGACCCCCCCAACAGGCAGCTAAAGGGTCTGAGCCCATCTTCATACATGCTGTGTTGTTGGGGCAATACCTAGTTCCCAGCCGTGCATTGTATTTACTGCGGATGACTATTTTCTCATGATTAACGAGTCGGGACCTTACAATAACCTTGGAACTAACAGTCTTCCATCTAACACAAGCACGGCACAGATCTAGGAGAAGCCTGCGGGGCTTGTTATATAAGAATGGGATGGCTTCCCAGAGATATTGTGTAAGTGCTGAATAATTGCAATACTCCACACTACACAGGGCATTGTAAGCGACATGGAAAATATTCCATTATTTTCCGCCCTAACGGATAGTAATAGCGTTTTCTGCATCCTCACCACTCCTGTGCTTTAATTGTATATAGAAAATACAGTAATAGTATAGCAAACCACAAAAAATAAAGAGCTATTCCTGTTCCCCATCTAAAATATTTGTTCAGTTACCACGTTGTAATATGTCAAAATATATTTCTATAGAAGTGAGTTGAACACCCTTTTAAATATTGATGTTCCCACCTCCGACTGATGTGACTACATAGAACACATTTATCGGTACGTGATTTCCCGTCTGATGCTTCCATGTACAGAACTTTCATCATTTGTTGTGACTGTAAGTAAATCTAACATACGCTGCTATTTTGTAAATGTGTTGCAAGTTATTCAGATTTAGAAACTGGGGTTCACGAACCGAGCACAATTAGTTTTCTCACTTTCTAATATACTGTGTGTCAAAAATATGGTCCCCAAATTATGATTTTGAGGGTTGTGGGGGTTTGATGTGCTACCATGAGGCTTACTTGCCTCTTAGGCTGGGTTCACATTCATTCATCTGCAGGCGTATGTTCGAACGTATGCAAATGCATACCGCTTGTCGAGCTGTATACGCCCATATTTCAACATAAACATTGAATATATGTAATACGTCACTCACTTTATACCTTTTATTATATTTTTTTTAAAGTGTCCCTTTTTTCTTTTTTTTTTACAACTGTTTTCAATTGCTTAATAGACATTACCCTCTCCCAGGTTTCGGCACTAATTTTATTGAGGAGGTGCACAGGGGGCATCTAAATTAGTAATCCTTTGCTAACTCACAAATTCATTAAAAATGTATACATGATAGACAAATTGAAACTTTTTTTTAGAGTTCTTACAGACAGCCATGAAACTTGGTCAGTAACTACGGGTTTCCTGAACTCTGCAGCTTCATATATGCCAATTTGCTGTCAAGTTTGGGTTGGGAGATCCATGGACTGTCCGTGTATGTGAGCCGGGCCTCGTGTCTGGTTGCTATGTGAGCCGGGCCTCGTGTCTGGTTGCTATGTGACCAGGGCCTCGTGTCTGGTTGCTATGTGACCAGGGCCTCGTGTCCGGTTGCTATGTGAGCCGGGCCTCGTGTCTGGTTGCTATGTGAGCCGGGCCTCGTTTCTGGTTGCTATGTGAGCCGGGCCTCGTGTCTGGTTGCTATGTGAGCCGGGCCTCGTGTCTGGTTGCTATGTGAGCCGGGCCTCGTGTCTGGTTGCTATGTGAGCAGGGCCTCGTGTCTGGTTGCTATGTGCGCCGGGCCTCGTGTCTGGTTGCTATGTGCGCCGGGCCTCGTGTCTGGTTGCTATGTGAGCAGGGCCTCGTGTCTGGTTGCTATGTGAGCAGGGCCTCGTGTCTGGTTGCTATGTGAGCAGGGCCTCGTGTCTGGTTGCTATGTGCGCAGGGCCTCGTGTCTGGTTGCTATGTGAGCAGGGCCTCGTGTCTGGTTGCTATGTGCGCAGGGCCTCGTGTCTGGTTGCTATGTGAGCTGGGCCTCTTGTCTGGTTGCTATGTGAGCTGGGCCTCGTGTCTGGTTGCTATGTGAGTAAGGTCTTTCTGAGACTAAAGAGGGCCCTGTGTGCTTCTGCCATCTTGTGCCTATTGTATAAATGGCTGTAGTTATCATGTAGAGGATAAATTGTTATTCCAGAAGGCCTTGTGAAGGGTTGGCAGTAGCCGGCCCCTTAGGGCTCATTTCCACATGCGAGGCACACGTCCTTATCTCACATGTGGAAACCAAGCTCTGGAGCCGGCACTCCAGAGCAGAGCGTGCGGCCGCATAGGAACACATGGAGCTGCACGCTCCGCTCCAAAGTGCCGGCGCCAGAGCTTGGTTTCCACATGCGAGATACGGACGTGTGCCTCGCATGTGGAAATGAGCCCTTACAGCGAGTCTGCTTTTGTTTTGGGAGCCACTAATATTCAATTTCCATTGGGTTTTATCTAATGAAGGACCCAAACTCTTAGGTATGTTTCCACGTTCAGGAAACGCTGCGTTTTTCCGCAGCGTCCAGATGTTACAGCATAGTGGAGGGGATTTCATGAAATCCCGACTCCACTATGCGTTAAAAAAAACGCATGCGTTTTTGCCGTGAAAACGCAGCATGTTGCTACTATGAGCAAAACACGCAGGAACACCGCAGGTGACCTGCCAGTGACCTCAGGTGCAGTTTTGGTCAGGATTTTACTTGCATAAAATCCTGACCAAAGCCTGAAGCAAACCTGAACGTGGACACATACCCTTACAGTTATGGAAGCTTTTAGGTGACGACATTAAAATGGTCTTCTCCGGTATAGGAGATAAATGTCTGATCGCTTGGGACCCCACTCATGACTTGGAGTGAGCATTATCTATTCCTGTGTGCCCCCTAGACATTAAATGGAGTGTCAGACATGCTTAATTGTGGTGATGTAAGAAAGACTAGGGGCACCAAAGACCCCCATTGATGTGAACTGTGAGGGGGTTTCAGCTGTGGGGCCCCTGAAGAGCAGACATGTGTGATGTATTCTGTGGATAAGTAATAAATGCACTTTGTTGGGAAACTTTCATAGGCAGCAAATACAAGCGTTAGCCACCACTAACTGCTGTAAGACCACAACTCCCAGAATGCCCTGGCAGGGACAAGCTGTCATCAGTTCCATGTAAAGACCTTGGGAGCGGGGAGGGTGGTGTTAATATAATTTATAGTCACATGACTAATTGCCCTGGAGACCGACCACCACTGCAGTCTAGGTTTTAAGCACTGCCCTGAAGCTGACCGTGACGAAGAGGTGACGGCACGCTCCAGCGATCCTGGCCACCTTTAAAGCAATGCTTGCAAGCTCAGTAGAAAAGAGCCTGCACATGTTCTCCTGTCTAGCAGCGGTGGTCTGTCTCCAAGGCAACGAGCTGTAAACAAGAGAAAAAAAGTGTTAATATATCTCAAATGTGGCTATAAATTGTAGAAAGCAGTAAAATTCAAAAGTATTAGGCCGGCGTCACACTCGGCGTAAGACAATACGCCACGTATTTTACGGCCGAAATACGGTGAAATGTTCCCAAAATAGTGATCCGTAGTCAGGGTGTGTCAGCGTATTTTGCGCATGGCATCCTCCGTATGTAATCCGTATGGCATCCGTACTGCGAGATTTTTGCGCAGGCTTGCAAAACCGACATCTAATGGATTTATGTGCTCAAATGTTCATTAAAACATATATACAGTATATATATATATATATATATATATATATCATTGAGACACATATATATATATATTCTGTATTTAGATTTCATTCAGCGCGATATCTGTGAACAGCCGGTAATTCAATTGCCGGCTTCTCATTTCTCCTGCACAAACCCGACATGATATGAGACATGGTTTACATATAGTAAACCATCTCATATCCCCTTTTTTTTTGCATATTCCACACTACTAATGTTAGTAGTGTGCATGTGCAAAATTTCAGCGCTGTAGCTGCTAAAATAAAGGGTTAAATGGCGGAAAAAATTGGCGTGGGCTCCCGCGCAATTTTCTCCGCCAGAATGGTAAAGCCAGTGACTGAGGGCAGATATTAATAGCCAGGAGAGGGTCCATGGTTATTGGCCCCCCCCGTGGCTACAAACATCTGCCCCCAGCCACCCCAGAAAAGGCACATCTGGAAGATGCGCCTATTCTGGCACTTGGCCACTCTCTTCCCACTCCCTGTAGCGGTGGGATATGGGGTAATGAAGGGTTAATGCCACCTTGCTATTGGAAGGTGACATTAAGCCAGATTAATGATGGAGAGGCGTCAATTATGACACCTATCCATTATTAATCCAATTGTAGGAAAGGGTTAAAAAACACACACACACATGATTGAAAAGTATTTTAATGAAATAAACACAGCGGTTGTTGTAATAATTTATTGTTCTCTCAAATCCATTTGCAGTCCCTCGCTTGGCAACATAATAAACGCACAAGATACATACCTTCTGCTGTCAGATCAGGTCCCACGATGTAATCCATCTGAAGGGGTTAACTAATATTACAAGCAGGAGCCCTGCTATAATGCAGCTGTGCTCCGTGCTTGTAATTCCCCTGCGAATGAATGAAATGTAGGTCATTGACCTACATTTCATTCATTCGCGGTGATGCGCCCTCTGGTGGATGTTCTCATGAACTGCAGCCTGGGAACTTTTTCCCACGCTCCAGGTCATATGAGGACATCCACCAGGGGGCGCATCACCGCGAATGAATGAAATGTAGGTCAATGACCTACATTTCATTCATTCGCAGGGGAATTACAAGCACGGAGCACAGCTGCATTTGCAGGGCTCCTGCTTGTAATATTAGTTAACCCCTTCAGATGGATTACATCGTGGGACCTGATCTGACAGCAGAAGGTATGTATCTTGTGCGTTTATTATGTTGCCAAGCGAGGGACTGCAAATGGATTTGAGAGAACAATAAATTATTACAACAACCGCTGTGTTTATTTCATTAAAATACTTTTCAATCATGTGTGTGTGTGTTTTTTAACCCTTTCCTACAATTGGATTAATAATGGATAGGTGTCATAATTGACACCTCTCCATCATTAATCTGGCTTAATGTCACCTTCCAATAGCAAGGTGGCATTAACCCTTCATTACCCCATATCCCACGGCTACAGGGAGTGGGAAGAGAGTGGCCAAGTGCCAGAATAGGCGCATCTTCCAGATGTGCCTTTTCTGGGGTGGCTGGGGGCAGATGTTTTTAGCCACGGGGGGGCCAATAACCATGGACCCTCTCCTGGCTATTAATATCTGCCCTCAGTCACTGGCTTTACCATTCTGGCGGAGAAAATTGCGCGGGAGCCCACGCCAATTATTTCCGCCATTTAACCCTTTATTTTAGCAGCTACAGCGCTGAAATTTTGCACATACACACTACTAACATTAGTAGTGTGGAATATGCAAAAAAAAGGGGGATATGAGATGGTTTACTATATGTAAACCATGTCTCATATCCTGTCGGGTTTGTGCAGGAGAAATGAAAAGCCGGCAATTGAATTACCGACTTTTCACTAACAGCGCTGCGTATTTCTCGCAAGTCACACTGCTGGTCCGTGTGGAATCCGTATTTTTCTCGCCCCCATAGACTTTCATTGGCGATTTTTTTGCGCAGTACGCTGACAAACGCAGCATGCTGCGATTTTGTACGGCCGTAGAAAGCCGTATAATACTGAACCGTAATATACGGCTAATAGGAGCAGCCCCATTGAGAATAATTGTGCCGTATGTTATGCGAGTTTTACGGACGTAGTTTCTGCGCTCTTACATCCGTAAAACTCGCCAGTGTGACGCCGGCCTTACTTACATAAAATCACCTAAAGGAATTGGAATCCAAACAAGCCCTGTCCATATATCCAACAAGGGCGTGCAGACATCATGGAGGCTGCTCCCCTTCCTCTACTGAACTTACGTCTACCAAGCGTAAAATAGCTTTTACATAATGCTACAATAATCAGGAAAGTGGCAAAATCAGCAGTCTACTGGTTGCGTCAGCTCCAGTTACCTACACATTGCACTTAAATTTAGCCCTTAAAATGAACCAGTCAGCACATTTTTACATATTGGTACGTCTGGGTAGGTGTGCTTGCACCCCAATAAAAATGACACCTTTTTATAGAGATCTGATGTACCAGTCATGAGAAATCTTGAGGGACGTGCACTGGGGGCGTGTCGATGCACTAGAACTGTCCCCAGTGCACTTCCAGCCTGATTTGCATATGGCTTCTAATTGTGAGTTCTCATGACTGGCACATCGGATCTCTTCAAGATAGGTATCATTTTTATTTGTGAACAAGAACCTGCACAACCGTACCACTACTGCCATATGTAAGAACGTGCCGACACAATCCCTTTAAGGTCACGTAATAGTAATAAGATGATACAAGGTTGATCACAAATGCACCTGACCACGCGGAACAACAAAAGCGTAATCTGCGGCATTATCATGTATTCTGTAGGGTAGGGTCTGTAGTATATATTTGTCCTAGTGGATGTGCCGTTACTCTGCCTAACCAATTTAGGTGGTCTTTTCTTCCATTCACATGTCTCGTTTGTGCCAAATGCCCTCTTGGCCCTATTTCCATGCAAGCCAGGTATTTCCCATAGACTGTAATTGAGATTGTCAGAAGCGAAGCACCCCTTTAAAGAACCCTTTTAAGTCACTTTAAGGGTACGTTCACACAGGACTTTTTTGCTGCTTTTTTTTGCTGCTTTTTTTTAATGCTAATTTAGGTGCGTTATTTTGGTGCGTATTTGGTGCGTTTTTTGGGTACGTTCACACAGGACTTTTTTGCTGCAGATTTTTGCTGCTTTTTTTATGCCAATTTTCAGCTGCTAGGACACCTCACAATGGCTCTTCACACCTCACAATGGCTCTTCACACCTTACTACCAGGAACTCCCTCACAATAGATCACAAACAGGACACCTCACAATGGCTCTTCACACCTCACAATGGCTCTTCACACCTCACTAACCACACCCCTAAGCTCTTGGCTGTGAGATCCCTTCCTGCTGGCCATGATTTTCTGCACAAAAAACGCAGCAAATAATGCTACATGCGTTTTTGCAGCGTTTTTTCATCACCCATTCAAGTCAATGGGTGAAAAAACGCTGCAAAAACGCAGCAAAAACGCTGAAAGAAGTGACATGCCCTATGTCCAAAAAAAGCAGCAAAGCAGAAAATACTGATCAAACAAAAAACCAACGTGTGTGCATGAGATTTCTGAAATCTCATAGGGTTTACTGGTACTGTAAAAAGCAGCTGAAAATTAGCATAAAAAAAAGCAGCAAAAAAGTCCTGTGTGAACGTACCCTAAAATATCAACAGGCAAAAAAAAAAAAGTCAAGTTTTGGGTTTTGATTAGGCTAGATGGCACAATGGTACTAATGATCTCTCATTTGAAAGATTGCCACCTGTAGGTCATATTGTGGTACTGCATGTCACTTATTTTTTAAAGGGAACCTGTCACCCCGTTTTTTGAAGATGAGCTAAAAATAGCGTTAAATAGGGGCAGAGCTGGGCGTTACATTAGTGTCTTTGTGTGCCTTTATAACCTACCTAAGCTGCCGAAATACCTTTGTAAAGTCGCCGTTTTCTGCTGTCACTCACGCTGGTCTGGTCCTATGGGCGTGGTGACAGCGCTGTTTCTCCCCCAGAATCCTGCTCATCATTACGTTGGTGGCGTAGTGGTGTGCGCATGTCCAAAGCGAAGATCCACTGCCCAGGAGATTCAAAACAGCGCGGTCTTCGCTATTCGCCGTTTACCGGTGGGTGCGGCCATCTTTCCTGTGGCCGCGCGTGCGCAGATGGAGCGCTCTGCTGCCCGGGGCTTCAGGAAAATGGCCGCAGGATTCAGCGCATGCGCAGATGGAGATCGCGGCGGCCATTTTCCTGAAGCCCCGGGCAGAGGAGCGCTCCATCTGCGCACGCGCGGTCACAGGAAAGATGGCCGCGCCCACCGGTAAACGGCGAATAGCGAAGACCGCGCTGTTTTGAATCTCCTGGGCAGTGGATCTTCGCTTTGGACATGCGCACACCACTACGCCACCAACGTAATGATGAGCAGGATTCTGGGGGAGAAACAGCGCTGTCACCACGCCCATAGGACCAGACCAGCGTGAGTGACAGCAGAAAATGGCGACTTTACAAAGGTATTTCGGCAGCATAGGTGGGTAATAAAGGCACACAAAGACACTAATGTAACGCCCAGCTCTGCCCCTATTTAACGCTATTTTTAGCTCATCTTCAAAAAACGGGGTGACAGGTTCCCTTTAAGTTGAAAAAATTCTGAATTTTTCTCCAGGTAGAAACCAATTCATTTTTTTTGTGCTCTCCCGTCTTGATATTTTCTTTTTTTTTTCCTGCTGAGAACTAAAATTTATATTTCAATCCTCCGACTTCCTTTATATATAATTTATTTATTCACCGATTTATATAGTTTATTTTTTGTTTAGTATTTACAGAAATTGACTAATGAATTAGTTCTGTAGGAAATAGATTAAAATGTGATTCTAACCTTGGGTAACACACAGAGCGGCTCTGCTCACCCTAAATTATATAGCAGACCTATGGTCCCCAAGTCGAAGCTTTATCGCCTTTGCAAAACTACAACTCCCAGCAGGCTGTCAGGGCATGCTCGGAGTTGTAGTTCCGCAACAATTCACAACCCCCAATTTAAAGGTTACTGCAGAAGAGCATAGCAGCAAGTGTCATGGCCAAGGGGATCTAACATCCGTGGCTGGCGTCCATGAATATTACGTAGCCCCTGGATTGATGGCAGAGTATATATACACTCACCGGCCACTTTATTAGGTACACCATGCTAGTAACGGGTTGGACCCCCTTTTGCCTTCAGAACTGCCTCAATTCTTCGTGGCATAGATTCAACAAGGTGCTGGAAGCATTCCTCAGAGATTTTGGTCCATATTGACATGATGGCATCACACAGTTGCCGCAGATTTGTCGGCTGCACATCCCAAAGATGCTCCATACAAGGCAGGATGAATCCATGCTTTCATGTTGTTTACGCCAAATTCTGACCCTACCATCCGAATGTCGCAGCAGAAATCGAGACTCATCAGACCAAGCAACGTTTTTCCAATCTTCTACTGTCCAATTTCGATGAGCTTGTACAAATTGTAGCCTCAGTTTCCTGTTCTTAGCTGAAAGGAGTGGTACCCGGTGTGGTCTTCTGCTGCTGTAGCCCATCTGCCTCAAAGTTCGACGCACTGTGCGTTCAGAGATGCTCTTAGGCCTACCTTGGTTGTAACGGGTGGCGATTTGAGTCACTGTTGCCTTTCTATCAGCTCGAACCAGTCTGCCCATTCTCCTCTGACCTCTGGCATCAACAAGGCATTTCCGCCCACAGAACTGCCGCTCACTGGATTTTTTTTTCTTTTTCGGACCATTCTCTGTAAACCCTAGAGATGGTTGTGCGTGAAAATCCCAGTAGATCAGCAGTTTCTGAAATACTCAGACCAGCCCTTCTGGCACCAACAACCATGCCACGTTCAAAGGCGCTCAAATCACCTTTCTTCCCCATACTGATGCTCGGTTTGAACTGCAGGAGATTGTCTTGACCATGTCTACATGCCTAAATGCACTGAGTTGCCGCCATGTGATTGGCTGATTAGAAATTAAGTGTTAACAAGAAGTTGGACAGGTGTACCTAATAAAGTGGCCGGTGAGTGTATATCTGGGGGGGCGACCATGTCTGACATTTTCCTTGCCTTATGTATATTTGTGTATGCATCCATGGAATTCACCAGTGTCCATTACGTGTGCCTGATACTCAGTCACTGTGTGGGGTCCCAGTTTTGGTTATTGGGGGGGGGAAGGGGAGAAGTGTTTCGGTTAATGAAAACCGCCCTGCCTGTGCTAATAAAGTTACTGACACTGTCTTCCTACCACCACTAGAGTGTTCATTTATTATCGCGTCGTTCTGCACCTGGATTTGCAGAATTAACGGGATCCCATTGGTTGCCATGAAGGGGGTATCCCAATCTGGGGAAGGGATAGGCGATAATTTACTGATCGCTGGGGGTCTGAAAGTGACATTGGTGAGTGGTCTTTAGTTCCCAGAATGAAAGGGTGCTACAGTGACGTCACCCCTTTGACACTGCAGAGATTTCTGTTACTGAAAATCCCAAACGTCATTGATATAAAGGGTCATATGCTCCGAATATGGTGCCAGGTAGCCAAAGTCAGAAATCTCTGCCTGGTGCCAAAGGGGTCTGGACACTCTATACAGGGCATATGGTGGTCCGGGAGACCTGCCATCACCAGAGTCGTCATCTCGCATCTATCTATGTTGACGGCCGCTGTGTACAGGGGATTTTGCGCCTGGTTGATGTCACCGGTGCTGGGTGACCCCTAGGACAATCTGTGGTCATCCTCCAGCTGCTTTCCAAATTCATCCAGATTATGGATTTTCACATTTATCTGATAAGTGGCCACTTGCCCAAAAGTAAAGTTCCCTATATATAGAGAGGTCACCCCAAGGCTAGGTATCTAATGTGCAAAAAAGGGTTCCAGTCTATCAGACGACCCACACAATTAAAAGGCATCATCCCCTTTAAGGTTTCATACTCTAGCCTTAAAGGGGCTGTGATATTAATTTATATTTAGAAAAGGTCATCAATATATGATCTGTAAGAGTCAAGCCCATCGGCTGGATATATATAGTCAGAATACACCGGGTTGTGGCCATTTCAGCTACTGTTAACTTCAATAGGAGCTGAGCTGCAGTACCTAAAAACAGCCACTACAAGGTGCTGTATTGGAGCTGATCCGTGGGGGGCGCCAGATATCGAACCCCTGCTGATCTATCCTAATGGTCAATAGCACAGTCTGGACAACCCCTTTAATATCCAGCTTGCTCTAGGTATGTTCTTTGGTGCCTCAGATTTTAATTTATGGCATTCACCCCATTGCCCGCTTTCCAAAGAGATAAAGAATGCAATAAACAAAATGCAAAAAGATACAGATTATGGCTCAAAGATCGGGTGCACCATAATGTGACACTTTTTTTTTTTTTTTGTCTGCAGACAGAAAACTGGCTGAAACTTTTTTAAATTCCCTCCAAAAGTTGGCCAAAAAGATTTATTTCCCTAAAATCCTTTTAAGATCTATTTCCTCTTCGGAATCTGACACTTGCTATTTGTGTTCCGACGTTGTTACTTTGTATCTCTCTGATAGATGAGTGGTGACTGTTAAAGGGGTTGTCCGGGATTAGAAATAATGGACTGCTCTCATTTTCGATGGGTTGTGCATGCGTCGCAGCTCAGCTCTGTTGACTTTACTGGGGATAAGCTGCAATACCAGACGCAAGCCATGGTCAGGGGGGTGGCGGTGTTTCTGAATGAATGCAGCAAGGTATTTCTAATACTGGACAACCCCTTTAAGGTGGACTTTCTCTTTAAATGTTGATCTGAATACACTATGTTCCAAATTATTATGCAAATGACATTTTTCTCTGATTTTCCTAAATGGTCGGTGCAAATGACAATCAGTCTAATAAGTCATCACCCTTTAGAGTATACATTGAATTTTATTGAAGAAACCTCCCAATGATAACAGTATAATCTCCAAAATGAATAAAAACTCAAAATGCACTGTTCCAAATTATTAGGCACAGTAGAATTTCTAAACATTTGATATGTTTTAAAGAACTGGAAATGCTCATTTGTGGAATTTGCAGCATTAGGAGGTCACATCCACTGAACAAAAAAGCTATTTAACTCCCAAACATCCTAACAGGCCAAGTTACATGTTAACATAGGACCCTTCTTTGATGTCACCCTCACAATTCTTGCATCCATTGAACTTGTGAGTTTTTGGAGAGTTTCTGCTTGTATTTCTTTGCATGAAGTCAGAATAGCCTCCCAGAGCTGCTGTTTTGATGTGAACTGCCTCCCACCCTCATAGATCTTTTGCTTAATGATACTCCAAAGGTTCTCTATAGGGTTGAGGTCAGGGGAAGATGGTGGCCACACCATGAGTTTATCTCCTTTTATGCCCATATCAGCCAATGACTCAGAGGTTTTCTTTGCAGCATGAGATGGTGCATTGTCATGCATGAAGATGATTTTGCTCCTGAAGGCACATTTCTGCTTTTTATACCATGGAAGAAAGTTGTCAGTCAGAAACTCTATATACTTTGCAGAGGTCATTTTCACACCTTCAGGAACCTTAAGGGTATGTTTCCACGTTCAGGAAACGCTGCGTTTTTGACGCTGCGTTTTTCCGCAGCGTCAAAAACGCAGCGTCCAGATGTTACAGCATAGTGGAGGGGATTTCATGAAATCCCGACTCCACTATGCGTTAAAAAACGCATGCGTTTTTGCCGCGAAAACGCACATGCGGTGCGTTTTTTCAAAACGCAGCATGTTGCTACAATGAGCAAAACACGCAGGCACACCGCAGGTGACCTGCCAGTGACCTCAGGTGCAGTTTTGGTCAGGATTTTACCTGCATAAAATCCTGACCAAAGCCTGAAGCAATCCTGAACGTGGACACATACCCTAAGGCTGCGTGTCCACGGTCAGGATGGCCGGCGGTATCGCCGGAGCGGCGAAGCCGCTCGGCACTAAGCCCTGCCCCCTTTTTGGACGCGAATATGCCGGATGTGTTAACTGTACACATCCGGGATCATCGCACCCTCCCATAGGGCCCTGTGTTATGCCTTGCAGGGACGCTGCGTCCCCGCAAGGTGTACGGACATGCTGCGATCTGAAAAGACGCGCAGCATGTCCGGAGTCGCAGGGCCGCCGCGTGCGGGTTTCCACGCATAGTGGACACGGGATTTCAAAAAATCCCCTCCACTATGCTGGAACATCTGGACGCTGCGTGTTTGACGCTGCAGCTCTGCGCAGCGTCAAACAAGCAGCGTTTACTGACCGTGGACACATACCCTAAAGGGCCCTACCAGCTGTTCTGGACTAAAACATGACTCCTCAACCTCCTTGCTGACGTCGCAGCCTTGTTGGGACATAGTGGCCATCCACCAACCATCCACTACTCCGTCCATCTGGACCATCCGGCGTTGCTCGACACTCATCAGTAAACAAGACTGCTTGAAAAATAGTCTTCATGTATGTCTGGGCCCACTGCAACCATTTCTGCTTGTGATCACTGTTTAGGGGTGGCCGAATTGTGGGTTTATGCACCACAGCAAGCCTTTGAAGGATCCTACACCTTGAGGTTCGAGGGACTCCAGAGGCACCAGCAGCTTCAAATAACTTTTTGCTGCTTTGTAATGGTATTTTGGCAGCTGCTCTCTTAATTCAATGAATTTGTCTGGCAGAAACCTTCCTCAATAAGCCTTTATCTGCATGAACTCTGTTTCAGTCATAAATCTCTTCACAGTATGATGATCACTCCTAAGTTTTCGTGAAATTTCTAATGTTTTCATCCCTTCACCAAGGCATTGCACTATTTGATGCTTTTCAGCAGCAGAGAGATCCTTTTTCTTTCCCATATTGCTTGAAACCTGTGGCCTGCTTAATAATGTGGAACATCATTTTTAAGTAGTTTTCCTTTAATTAGAATCACCTGGAAAACTAATTATCACATGTATTTAAGATTGATTTCAGTGATCCATTGAGCCCTGAGACAATAACATCCACGAGTTTATTTGAAAAACAAAACGATTAAATCTTTATGACACTTAAATCCAATTTGCATAATAATTTGGAACACAGTGTATATTCTGATCTAAGGATATTTGTTACGGCCTCCCCTAAAAAGATGTGACCGCTGCCATCGGCGAAGAGATAAAACTGGATCCGTGGTGAAAGGGGAAAAATAATGAGTATTTTGGGTTAATGGGGCTTATGTCTGCAGCGCCCCCTGTGTTCACTGGTCGCCCTCATGGTGATGACAGCGGCACATTACGGTGATCGTTCACATCTCGCCCTCGCCAGCGCCGTAACCTTCACAGATTGTGGTTACATAAGACGTCAGCGGATTACAGCTCCGGAGATGATTCTGCCCTAATGCGATTACACTGCTCTCCTAATGCCGGAGCTGGGCGAGATTCCTCCATGTCAGCCGCTTAGATACGGGGGCTCGGCCGACAGTATAACACAGGAGGGGATTAGATACACGGCTCGGCAGACAGTATCACGCAGGAGGGGATTAGATACACGGCTCGGCCAACAGTATCACACAGGAGGGGATTAGATACACGGCTCGGCAGACAGTATCACACAGGAGGGGATTAGATACACGGCTTGGCAGACAGTATCACACAGGAGGGGATTAGATACACGGCTCGACAAGCAGTGTCACACAAGATAGGATAAGATATACGGCTCAGCTGACAGTATCACACAGGATAGGATTAGATACACTGATCAGCAGACAGTATCACATAGGATAGGATTAGATACACGGCTCAGCAGACCGTATCACACAGAATAGGATTAGATACATGGCTCAGCAGACCGTATCACACAGAATAAGATTAGATACACGGCTCAGCAGACCGTATCACACAGGATAAGATTAGATACACAGCTCAGCAGACAGTATCACAGAGGATAGGATTAGATACATGGCTCAGCAGACCGTATCACACAGGATAGGATTAGATACACGGCTCAGCAGACCGTATCACACAGTATAGGATTAGATACACAGCTCAGCAGACTATCACACAGGATAGGATTAGATACACGGCTCGGCAGACAGTATCACGCAGGAGGGGATTAGATACACGGCTCGGCAGACAGTATCACACAGGAGGGGATTAGATACACGGCTTGGCAGACAGTATCACACAGGGGGGGATTAGATACACGGCTCGACAAGCAGTATCACACAAGATAGGATAAGATATACGGCTCAGCTGACAGTATCACACAGGATAGGATTAGATACACGGCTCAGCAGACAGTATCACACAGGATAGGATTAGATACACGGCTCAGCAGACCGTATCACACAGAATAGAATTAAGATACACGGCTCAGCAGACCATATCACACAGGATAGGATTAGATACACGGCTCAGCAGACTGTATCACACAGAATAAGATTAGATACACTGCTCAGCAGACCGTATCACACAGGATAGGATTAGATACACAGCTCAGCAGACAGTATCACAGGATAGGATTAGATACACGGCTCAGCAGACAGTATCACACAGGATAGGATTAGATACATGGCTCAGCAGACAGTATCACACAGGATAGGATTAGATACATGGCTCAGCAGACATTATCACACAGGATAGGATTAGGTACACGGCTCAGCAGACAGTATCACGCAGGAGGGGATTAGATACACAGCTCGACAAGCAGTATCACACAAGATAAGATAAGATATACGGCTCAGCTGACAGTATCACACAGGATAGGATTAGATACACGGATCAGCAGACAGTATCACACAGGAGAGGATTAGATACACGGCTCAGCAGACAGTATCACACAGGATAGGATTAGATACACAGCTCAGCAGACAGTATCACACAGGATAGGATTAGATACACGGCTCAGCAGACTATCACACAGGATAGGATTAGATACATGGCTCACCAGACAGTATCACACAGAATATCATTAGATACACAGCTCAGCGGTCAGTATCACACAGGATAGGATTAGATACACGGCTCAGCAAACAGTATCACACAGGATAAACATCATTATTCATCCTGCACACAAGGGGCGCTGCCGCACACCGGCTGACTTCTTACTGTAAGCCGTTGCATTGTGGGAGTTGTGGTCTCCGGTGGTGACAGGCTGCACACCATTGTCCTCTGCTGCGGGAAGGACTCGGGCCGGGGTAAGTCATAGGCTGGAGGGGAGGCTGATGTGTGATAGGGCCGCGTGGTGGAGTGCGGGGGAAGGGGACAGATCACAGCTGCTCCTGACGTGAGGCAGATGACAAGTGATGTGTGTGTATAATGCCGGCGTCACACTGGCGAGATTTACGGACGTACGAGCGCAGAAAATACATCCGTAAAATACGCATAACACACGGCCCAATGATTCCCTATGTCCCAGCTCCTATCAGCTGTATTTTACGGATCCGTAGTATACGGTCTTCTACGGTCGTAGTAAATCGCAGCATGCTGCGTTTGTCACCGTATTGCGCAAAAAAATCGCCAATGAAAGTCTATGGGGGCGAGAAAAATACGGATTGCACACGGACCAGCAGTGTGACCTGCGAGAAACTCGCACCGGTGTTATAGAGAAAAGCCGGTAGTTCAATTGCCGGCTTTTCATTTCTCCTTCCCAAACCTGACAGGATATGAGACATGGTTTACATACAGTAAACAATCGTGCGACGATTATATATCGTCAATGCCTCACAATGCGTCGCTAATGTTAGTCTATGGAGAAAAACCGCATCCTGCAAGAACTTTTGCAAGATGCATTTTTTCGCCAAAACGACGCATTGCGACGTATGCACAAAAATGCTAGTGTGAAAGTACCCTAACAGAAACAGGTCACCAGGAGTGGATTAAGGGTAGCCAGGGCCCCGGGCTGTTCAGACACTGTGGGCCCCCCCGGTCATGTGACGGGGCCATCATATACCTGAACCAGATTATTCCAGAAAAATAGTTGCTGTGTGAAACTATAATCTGTCAAACATCCATTGATCTAGTCAATTTACCCTTCAGTTAGGAAGGAAAAAAATCAAACAAAAAAACCCCCCACAATACTATCACCATAAGGGCTCATTTCCACTTACGAGAAACACATCCGTGTCTCGCATGTGGAAACCAAGCTGTGGCGCCAGCACTCCAGAGCGGAGCGTGCGGCCGCATAGGAACACATGGAGCCGCACGCTCCGCTCCAAAGTGCCCACGCCAGAGCTTGATTTCCACATGCGAGACACGGACGTGTTTCTCGCAAGTGGAAATGAGCCCTTAGTGCCAGTATTCACAGGAGATCTGTACTTAGTATGCAGTGTCTGTGTATAGGTAATACAGTGATCACCGGTGACATTATACACAGGAGCTCTGTATATAGTATATAGTGTCAGTGTATAGGTAACACACTGACTCACCAGTGACGTCTCTAGGTGAAAGTTCTTCATCTTTCATCCAGCACAGACCGCCATCACTTCATCCAGCCAGGACTCGTCTCTGCAGGAAATAACACAGTTATCTCGAGCTCCGCTTGCAGAACACATTACTTAATTTTTCCCAATTTCTACATTACACCACATGAAAAAAAAGAGGCAACATAATGTCACTCTACACAGTAACAGGACCGCCCCCCCCCCCCCATTTAAAACAGTGTCCTCATAAAATAAATAAATCACTGCAGTAATAATATCTCTTAATTAGCCCCTATGGTAATAATAATATCCCCATCCTGGCCCCGTGTATCTCATTCCTGGCTCCAGCCATCTGTTCTCCCATCCTGCCCTCCTGAGTATCCATTCTGCCCCATATAATCTCCCCATCCTGCCCCATATGATCTCCCCATCCTGCCCCATCAGTCTCCATCGTATTCATCCTGCCCCATGATCCTGCACGATCTGTCTCCAATCCTGCCCCGTGTCTTTCATTCTGCCCCGTGTCTCCAATCCTACCCATCTGTCTCCAGTCCTGCCCCCAGTGTCCAGCATCTCTGCCCCCAATGTGTCCAGCATCCTGCCCCCAGTGTATCCAGCAATCTGCTCCAGTGTGTCCAGCATATTGCCCCCAGTGTGTCCAGCATTCTGCCCCCAGTGTGTCCAGCATTCTGCCCCCAGTGTATCCAGCAATCTGCTCCAGTGTGTCCAGAATATTGCCCCCAGTGTGTCCAGCATATGGCCCGCAGTGTGTCCAGCATATTGCCCCCAGTGTCTCCAGCATATTGCCCCTAGTGTCTCCAGCATATTGCCCCCAGTGTGTCCAGCATCCTGCCCCCAGTGTCTCCAGCATATTGCCCCTAGTGTGTCCAGCATCCTGCCCCCAGTGTGTCCAGCATCCTGCCCCCAGTGTGTCCAGCATATTGCCCCCAGTGTGTCCAGCATATTGCCCCCAGTGTGTCCAGCATTCTGGTCCGGGCCCCCCGGATTGCCGTTTGCAATAAAAAACAAAACCGAGTTCTCCTCACCTGTCCGCGCTCCTTCGGCGAAGCTGCCTTCAGCAGCGCGCACTCACCGGCGACTGACAATGACATCAGACGCCGGCGACGTGCGCGCTGCGGCTGACATCAGCTGCCAGCCTCCAATTGGCTGGCGGCTGTTAACTATTGACGTACGGGCGCGGGCCTGCAAGTCAATAGCGTTAAACTGCCGCAGCGCCGGTAGGGGCCCGGTGAGCAGATGAGACTGGGCCTGATGTGGGCCCCCTCTGCCCACCGGGCCCATACGCCAGTCAGGGCAGTAATGCCCTGATGGCGGCCGAGGTCAATCTGAGCGGTAGCCCAGGGCCCCCCCCCACACACTGAGGGAAAATACCGACCGAATACTGAGGTAAAATACCGACCGAACACTGAGGGAAAATACCGACCGAATACTGAAGTAAAATACCGATTAAATGCTGAGGGAAAATACCGACCGAATACTGAGGGAAAATATCGACGAATACTGAAGTAAAATACCGATTAAATGCTGAGGGAAAATAGCGACCGAATACTGAGGTAAATACTGACCGAATACTGAGGTAAAATACAGATTAAATGCTGAGAGAAAATACTGACCGAATATTGAGGTAAAATACTGACCGAATACTGAGGGAAAATACCGATTAAATTCTGAGGGAACATACCGATTAAATTCCGAGGGAAAATACTGACCAAATACTCTTAAAGGCTATGTGCACACGTCAGGATTTCTTGCTGAAATTTCCTGAACAAAACTGGACATTTTCTGGAAGAAATCTGCATGCGTTTTTTTTTCGCTGATTTTTTTGTGCGTTTTTCCAGAGATTCCCAATGCAATAATATAGTGGGAAATCCGCAAAAAATCCACAAAATTAATGAACATGCTGCGTTTTTTTATATGCACAAAAATGTCAGAATGCATTATAAATGATGGGCTGCATATGTATGCATTTTTTAACCCCTGTAACCCCAAGGGTGGTTTGCACGTTAATGACCAGGCCAATTTTTACAATTCTGACCACTGTCCCTTTATGAGGTTATAACTCTGGAACGCTTCAACGGATCCTGGTGATTCTGACATTGTTTTCTCGAGACATATTGTACTTCATGATAGTGGTAAAATTTATTTGATATTATCTGCGTTTATTTGTGAAAAAAAACAGAAATTTGGCGAAAATTTTGAAAATTTTGCAATTTTCCAACTTTTAATTTTTATGCAATTAAATCACAGAGATATGTCACACAAAATACTTAATAAGTAACATTTCCCACATGTCTACTTTACATCAGCACAATTTTGGAACCAACATTTTTTTTTGTTAGGGAGTTATAAGGGTTAAAAGTTGACCAGCAATTTCTCATTTTTACAACACCATTTTTTTTTTTAGGGACCACATCTCATTTGAAGTCATTTTGAGGGGTCTATATGATAGAAAATAACCAAGTGTGACACCATTCTAAAAACTGCACCCCTCAAGGTGCTCAAAACCACATTCAAGAAGTTTATTAATCCTTCAGGTGTTTCACAGGAATTTTTGGAATGTTTAAAAATGAACATTTAACTTTTTTTCACAAAAAATTTACTTCAGCTCCAATTTGTTTTATTTTACCAAGGATATCAGGAGAAAATGGACCCCAAAAGTTGTTGTACAATTTGTCCTGAGTACGCTGATACCCCATATGTGGGGGTAAACCACTATTTGGGCGCATGGCAGAGCTCGGAAGCGAAGGAGCGCCATTTGACTTTTCAATGCAAAATTGACTGGAATTGAGATGGGACGCCATGTTGCTTTTGGAGAGCCCCTGATGTGCCTAAACATTGAAACCCCTCACAAGTGACACCATTTTGGAAAGTAGACCCCCTTATCTACTAGGAACTTATCTAGATGTGTGGTGAGCACTTTGACCCATTAAGTGAGTCACAAAAGTTTATGGGGGCAGCATGGTGGCGCAGTGGTTAGCACTGCAGCCTTGCAGCGCTGGAGTCCTGGGTTCAAACCCCACCAAGGACAACATCTGCAAAGATGTTCTCTCCGTGTTTGCGTGGGTTTCCTCCCACATTCCAAAGACATACTGATAGGGAATTTAGATTGTGAGCCCCATCGGGGACAGTGATGATAATGTGTGCAAAAAATGTAAAGCGCTGCGGAATATGTTAGCGCTATATAAAAATATAGATTATTATTATTATTATTATAATGCAGAGCCGTAAAAATAAAAAATCATATTTTTTCACAAAAATGATCTTTTCGCCCCCAATTTTTTATTTTCCCAAGGGTAAGAGAAGAAATTGGACCCCAAAAGTTTTTGTACAATTTGTCCTGAGTATGCTGATACCCCATATGTGGGGGTAAACCACTGTTTGGGCACATGGAAGAGCTCGGAAGGGAAGGAGCGCCGTTTGACTTTTCAATGCAAAATTGACAGGAATTGAGATGGAACGCCATGTTGCGTTTGGAGAGCCACTGATGTCCCTAAACATTTAAATCCCCCACAAGTGACACCATTTTGGAAAGTAGACCCCCTAAGGAACTTATCTAGATGTGTGGTGACCACTTTGACCAATTAAGTGCTTCACAGAAGTTTATAATGCAGCGCCGTAAAAATAAAAAATCATATTTTTTCACAAAAATGATCTTTTCGCCCCCAATTTTTTATTTTCCCAAGGGTAAGAGAAGAAATTGGACCCCAAAAGTTGTTGTACAATTTGTCCTGAGTACGCTGATACCCCATATGTGGGGGTAAACCACTGTTTGGGCGCATGGGAGAGCTCGGAAGGGAAGGCGCGACGTTTGACTTTTCAATGCAAAATTGACTGGAATTGAGATGGGACGCCATGTTGCTTTTGGAGAGCCCCTGATGTGCCTAAACATTGAAACCCCTCACAAGTGACACCATTTTGGAAAGTAGACCCCCTTATCTACTAGGAACTTATCTAGATGTGTGGTGAGCACTTTGACCCATTAAGTGATTCACAAAAGTTTATGGGGGCGGCACGGTGGCGCAGTGGTTAGCACTGCAGCCTTGCGGCGCTGGAGTCCTGGGTTCAAACCCCCACCAAGGACAACATCTGCAAAGAGTTTGTATGTTCTCTCCGTGTTTGCGTGGGTTTCCTCCGGGCACTCCAGTTTCCTCCCACATTCCAAAGACATACTGATAGGGAATTTAGATTGTGAGCCCCATCGGGGACAGTGATGATAATGTGTGCAAAAAATGTAAAGCGCTGCGGAATATGTTAGCGCTATATCAAAATAAAGATTATTATTATTATTATAATGCAGAGCCGTAAAAATAAAAAATCATATTTTTTCACAAAAATGATCTTTTCACCCCCAATTTTTTATTTTCCCAAGGGTAAGAGAAGAAATTGGACCCCAAAAGTTGTTGTACAATTTGTCCTGAGTACGCTGATACCCCATATGTGGGGGTAAACCACTGTTTAGGCGCATGGGAGAGCTCGGAAGGGAAGGCGCGCCGTTTGACTTTTCAATGCAAAATTGACAAGAATTGAGATGGGACGCCATGTTGCGTTTAGAGAGCCACTGATGTGCCTAAACATTGAAACCCCCCACAAGTGACACCATTTTGGAAAGTAGACCCCCTAAGGAACTCATCTAGATGTGTTGTGAGAGCTTTGAACCCCCAAGTGTTTCACTACAGTTTATAACGCAGAGCCGTGAAAATAAAAATTATTTTTTTGTTCCACAAAAATTATTTTTTAGCCCCCAGTTTTGTATTTTTCCAAGGGTAACAGTTGAAATTGGACCCCAAAAGTTGTTGTCCAATTTGTCCTGAGTACGCTGATACCCCATATGTGTGGGGGAACCACCGTTTGAGCGCATGGCAGAGCTCGGAAGGGAAGGAGCGTCATTTGGAATGCAGACTTAGATGGATTGGTCTGCAGGCGTCACATTGCGTTTGCAGAGCCCCTAATGTACCTAAACAGGAGAAACCCCCCACAAGTGACCCCATATTGGAAACTAGACCCACCAAGGAACTTATCTAGAGCCGCGAAAATAAAAAATCCTTTTTTTCCCGCAAAAATTATATTTTAGCCCTCAGTTTTGTATTTTCCCAAGGGTAGCAGGAGAAATTGGACCCCAAAAGTTGTTGTCCAATGTGTCCTGAGTACGCCGATACCCCATATGTTGGGGTAAACCCCTGTTTGGGCGCACGGGAAAGCTCGGAAGGAGCACTGTTTTACTTTTTCAACGCAGAATTGGCTGGAATTGAGATCGGATGCCATGTCGCGTTTGGAGAGCCCCTGATGTGCCTAAACAGTGGAAACCCCCCAATTATAACTGAAACCCTAATCCAAACACATCCCTAACCCTAATCCCAAGGGTAACCCGAACCACACCCCTAACCCTGACACACCCCTAACCCCAATCCCAACCCTATTCCCAACCGTAAATGTAATCCTGTCGGGGCCGTAATACGACAATTAATCCTCATTCACCAGTCATTCCAAATTGTAATGTGAGCGCAGAACATCTGGTACCGGAAAAGAAATGATTCAGACACGTAGCTGATTCAATCTTTGCTGATGCTCTGGCGTTCAGCTCAGTGGGTAGCCGAGCAGCAACTGTGCTTTATTTTCCAATACATAGTACTAAAAAGGGAATGCAATGGGTGGGTTTTAAGCAGCATACATCTAGTGCTTAGTCTCTCTGATTCGTCGAACGTCTCCTGGTGAATTCCTCCTCTTCTGCTCATTCCTTTAGTTTCGTTTCTGAGGAAATGAATCTTAGGCTTCGGACACTAAAACCTAAAACGAAACTAAGCTCTGGCGGCCATCTTTAAATACAATTACATTTGCATTGGCAGGGGAAAACTTATTGTTTCACAGTATAAGAGTATAACAGTACAAAAAGAGTATAAAGATATATAAAAGTACAAAGGTATATAAGAAAATACATTTTCACCTTGACAATCCCCCCTAAACACTAAGTTTTTCCCTTAAAGAAAGATCCTTCGAGACTGTCCATGTGATGGGAAAAGGGGAGGTGGATTTCTTCATCCAGACACCTCAGAAACTCTCCCCTAGCGAGAGGCCTCCAGGCAGCTGAACCCTTCACTAACCTCACATGGAGTTCTCCCACTGTCCCTAAACTAAATCTCTTAGCATCATCTGAGAATGGGGGGTTTTGTCTACTCTCTTGAGAGGAATATACTTCGGGATCTCCCCTGGATCAGTACCATTGTACTCTGGTGGATCTACTTCTTGATTGAGGAAGGTACCAGTCGGAGTTGCTTTGACAATAACCTTTTTATACAAGGGAATAACACAACAGAGAATTATCGATTCAACTATAAGGAGGGCAATTAGTACCAAACAAACTTATTGAAGGAATCTCTTGATCCCACCTAACCAACTGGAGAAGAAAGATGTGTCTATTCCAGCATACATGACACGTCGTCTTATTGTCCTAATTTGTTCAACTTCTTTAGAAACCTTCAGGTCTTTCGGATCTACATTTCGCCATTCAGATCTGGCTGTCTATATTTCGTCTCGTATGTCTTTGGTCATACCGTCAATGAATGTATTTACCAATACTTTAACATCAAGTGGGTTTATGGGACTGTACCTCATGTCTTCCCATTTCAGCTGTAACCGTCCAAAGTATAGCTCTACACTCTCTCCTTTGTCACATCTGTAGAAGATCTTAATTTGCGTCCTAGCACGTCACCTCTTTTTGTGCTCACTAACTACCTAGGCCTGCCCAGGTGCACTTATACGTCCAACATATGATCATTATTTGTCTGTAGAATGAGAAAGGTTGGTTCTCAGGGTCAGCCAAATGTTTTTGCGTAGCTAGCTAGTCAGAGGGCCTCCAGGGATAACACTCCTGTATCTGTCTTACCCTACCCGATGTGGTTGGTTCTCTGGTGGTGGGGGCGACATGACATGCTGGTCTACAGCTCCTTCCCAAAAGGATTACTGTCAGCCTACTCCTAAAAGTTAATGTCCCCAGTATCCACCAACCACAATCCTGTGTCGGCTTCTTATATCACTGCATGTGATCTTGTCTGGACAGGATTCAGTGTAATTCTCTTAGGTTGGGTTGCAGCACGGGTCATACAAGTGTTAGGGCCCAAGTCCTCAACAATATCCTGAAAGGCATCACGGCTATAATTGACAAATCTTTGTTCACTGTAATATATGTAATTGATCCATTCAACATTTTTATTAATCTGCACCTGTGGGATTATAGAAGCAATGCCGGCATAAATCTGGTTCTGGGCTTCAAACTGGTCAGGCACCCCCTCTTGGCACCCCAATGGCATCAATATATACTATTGGATCTTCTTCATAACTCATATGGAGCTGATCAAAACTTCTCCTCTTTCTGGTAGGTTCATCAGGTATCTTTGGTGTACATATATTGTGTATATTTAATTAGCAAATCAGTATCTAGAGAACTGTTCTCTTTGCAGAAACTTGTCTTGAAGATCCCTACTGGTGTACCTGTGGTGTCGTGGGAATTATAGTAGGTGTAATTGTCAGCTAATACGGTTACTTCTCCTGGGATCTTTAGTTTAGGTTCCTTATGAAATAGTGGGACATAATCTGGGCAATCAGTGGGCTTCAAACCTTTCAACAAATTCATGACACAGGCAGTGTGTCATCAGGGAAAAGCAATGCATGTGTGTATAGGTGTGTATTCGCAGCAGCACAAGCAATACATCCTACAGAGATGTTCTGGACTTTTACATTGTATCTTACCCATTCTAACCATAGGTTTTTCCTTGGGGCTGTTTGTGTTTCTATGGAGAAAACCTCTCGCCACCTGAGACCTGGAATGGGTATCACTTCATTAACTACACTTTGCAAACGCTCACTTGGACCTGTTTTAGGTATACTGGTAACAGGGGCCTTGGTTGGTCTAGAGCTAATATCCTGGAGCTGTATATGGCCTAAATACGCATGGGGTCCGGCACTAAATACATAATTATAATTTCTTCCCAATACAAATGTCTGCAGATCAGCAGATTGGGCGTTTTCAAGATTCAGGAGGAGGGGGTGACAACTTTTACCCCATTTACAGCCCTAAGTGGTTGCAGAAGGGCTGTTAGATGCATTCTCTCACGAAGACTCCTACCCGTCCTATCCTTAGGGAACATGGCTTCGCTAGGTTTATATCCCCAATCTTTCCCTGTACTCCAGGCAGCATCTGTCCAATAATGACAATTATCATTGTATTGTCTGGTAACACACATATAAAACTGGATAGTTCCCCCTACTATCCGTTCAGTCTCAAGGCACTTGACTACATCACAGAAATCAAATCGCCAGATATTCACCGGGGCTGTCAGGTTTATCCAGAGAATAGTGGGACCTTAGTATTTTCATTTACATTAGGAGCCGAGAAGGTAGGGGCGAGGATGGCCCCCATTTCCAGGATCAAAAACAACAACATTTCCCTTCAGTCACTTCTGTGATTAAACACTGGTTCGGTCTCTTTTGCAGTGTGAAGCGTGAATCCAGGTGCTCTTTCCTTCAAGTTTTACTGCAGTGGGGGTGACCAGGATCACCGTGTGAAGTCCTTCAAATCTTGGCTGGAGACAATCTCTGCGCACAAACTTTTTCACATACACCAGGTCTCCTGGCACAAAGTCATGGTGTCCAGGAACCTTGTCTGGGTCTGGAAGAGAACTGAAGACGGTTAAATGCACTTTGGCAAGGTGTCCATGTAAGGCCTGCACATAGCTAGTCAAGTCCTGGTACTTGGGCTACAACTGTTGTGGAAAGAAACATTCAAGATTGGGGCTCCTGCCAAACAGAATCTCATACGGTAACAGTCCTGTCTTCCTGTTTGGGGTATATCTTACTGAAAACAAAGCTAGAGGAAGGCATTCTGTCCATGGTTTACCAGTCTGTCATTGCCTTCTGGATTTTAAGCTTAAAAGTTCAATTTAGTCTCTCCACTTTTCCACTACTCTGTGCATGGAGTATGCAATGCTTGACTTACCCCCAGTGCTGCCATTACCTCTGACATGATCTCTCCAGTAAAATGGGAACTCCGATCGCTCTCAATGACTTCAGGAACTCCATACCTGCATATGATCTCAGCCATCAGTGTCTTCGCCGTTGTCTTAGCCGTAGCTTTGGCAACTGGGTAGGCTTCTGGCCAACCTGAAAATAAATCAATGCAGACCAACACATACTCATACGTCCCTACCCTGGGTAACTGAATTTAATCAATCTGCAGTCTCTGGAATGGGTAAAGGGGCCGGAGAGTGTGTTTGGATGGGGTTTTCACTGTCCTACTCTGATTATGTGTGGCACATATCATGCAGCTCTGTACCTGCCTTTCTGCGCAGGTGGAAAACCCGGAGGGCAATCCATTGTTTCTGTAGGGTGTCACACATGGCCGTCTTCGAGTGCTGCACATTCCCGTGCAGAACCTGTGCCATCATTGGGTACAGTACCTGTGGTAGGCAGACCTTTTCACCCCTCCCCCATAGTCCGGTAACGGTATCAGAGCAAGCCCCTATCTTTTGCCACCTATCTTTCTCCTCCTTACTTGCCTGTTCTTGTAACCGGGCTAAGATGTCTTTCAACACAAGTGGAGATGGTGGGGTGTCTAGGTGATGTACTCGAGAGGCCACAGGAGTGCTTGCTGCTTTCTTCGCAGCCTGGTCTGCCAGTGCTTACCCTTTGTCCATCCATCAGTGCCTTTGGTATGTGCCTTTACCTTTATGATGCCTGCTTGGGTGGGAAGCTGTAGTGCATTCATAAGTTGCTGGACTGCCTCAGCACGTTTAAAGGGGTGGCCATTTGTTGTCAGGAAAGCCCTGGCTCTCCAGATAGGCCCATAACCGTGTGTAATGCCAAAAGCATACCTGGAATCAGTGTAGATGTTTACAGTCTTACCTTCTGCTAGTTTGCATGCTTCTTGTGCAGACATATGAGCTGGCATTAACTCTGCCTTGATTATCTCATGTTCTGAGACCACAGCATATCTGGTACAGTAGCATCCTCGGTTATCTTGGTGACGGGATCCATCTACAAAAAGCTCAAAATCAGCATTAGAATGGGCACACTAGAGACCAGCCGTTTCCTGAGACATCAATTCTAGACAATCATGTGGTTTGGAAACCTAATCTTGTTCCTCTGGATCCATTCTAGAAAGAAAAAGAAAAAGAGTGTCCTTGCTCATGTCACCTTCATGTCACCTACTCCTCCCCCCTTTGGATCCAGGGGAACTAGAAGAAGAGTAACGGGGTTTAGGACAGTGCACCTTTTCAAAGTCACATTAGTAGGCATGAGAATAGCACACCGAAGTCGCAGCTGTCCAGCCATGGATATGTGGCTAGATTGTACTTGGTTAGGGATACTATATACATTGTGTGGGGTGTGGACCATCAGTGGGTGATCCAAAACAATCTCTGAAGACTTGTGTAGCAACAGCTGGACAGACAACACGGCCCGAACACAGAAGGGGCTTCCTCTTGCCACCGTACCCAGGCGGCCGCTGTAATAAGCAACAGGTCTCTGTTTGTCTCCATGAAGCTGAGTCAGCACACCTGTAGCATGTCCTGCATAGGTGAGCTCTGTCTGCAAGGCAGTCTGCAATACTGTACGGCAATGCTCGGGTGTCTTGTAATCAGTATCTAGGGCCTGCAGTGTGTAGCACTATATCACAGGGCAAATTCCCTCCCTGGGTAGTCATAGCATCTCCTGGATGCAAGGGGCCATAAGTGGCAAGGTAGGCCTGGCACTCTTGGGCTATGGATGGGCCCCCCCTTTTTTTTTTTTCTTAACGGGAAACACGGGTGTGTTACATGGGGAAACACAGGGTATCAGGGCACCATTATCGAATAACATTTGTATTTGCCCCTTGAGGCACTGCTCCTGATCATGTTTCAAAGGGTATTGATGGACTTTAGAAAAAGGGGCACCAGGTTTGAGAAACACTTTTACTGGTTCTACAGGCATTATTGGGGGAGAATCTGGGTCTATCAGGACCATCATAACTGTGGGAAGGGCAAGTAGGATACACATCTCTTTATATTCATCTTCATAGGAGTTATATAACGCAAGGACCATCTGACCATCATCTTGGAATTATATCCTGGAGCAGAACTGTAATAATAAATCTGCCCCCAGTAAATTTACCGAACATATAGAAAAGATTACGAACTGAGCAGTAACTTCAGGGAAAGGTCCCACAGGGATAGGTTTTATAAGAGTATATTCATTAGGTCTGTCATCTACTCTAATTAAAACAAGCTCTTGATCTGAGAATTTGCATGACGGGGCTGGGGAGATAATGAAATTCCCATACGGGGTTAAAGGCGTATTGGAATGTGAAGCTGGACTCACGTGTACGAAGGGAGGAGGCAGAAACTAGAGTCTGTTACATAGACAGTAAGAAGCGCTGCTGATTTAACCCCTGCCTTTCTTGCTGGACTAAATTCTTTTGAAAACCTTTTACTATTTGCAATGCATCATCCGGAGTGGAAATCTCAATATCGGGTCTACTACAAAAAGGTATGAATGGGCTTTTTATTACAATGGGAATCCCAGATCTTCAAACACTACCATAAGACGCACATAGAACTTCTCGGCAATCCAGGATATATTGGTGCCTTTTACCAATCTTTCAATTACTTACAAGTTTTCATCTAGGACTAGGCAGGTCTATTTCACTTTCAATTTCATACAGTACTTATTGCTGTAAACATAAATCTCTCAGTGTGTATTGTACCAAGGACAGAGAAAACTTAGAATGCAATACATGGCCCCCCCCCCCTCCCCCGTAGCCCACAGCGCCGAGGGGAAAAATTGCAAGCAAATAGCGCAGGGGCTCACTCAGCCCCTCCCATCTAGTAACACGGAGATAAGAAAAAATCACTGCATTCCACAGCGCTGAAGGGAGAGCACAAAAACCCAGCCCTTAGCCCCCCTTACTCCAGCACGTAGCGCAGATAAGGAGAAAAGAGAAGCTCGCAGCGATCTGCTCAGCCCCTCCCCTACAGTACACAGCACTGATACAAAGCTCCGTATCTTCTACAGTCACAAATTACAGCAGTTTTCAGACCTAATTTCTACAAAACTTTCCTATAATCCTCCGTGGTCTGGGCGGAGCCCCAAGGACGGTCCGTACACACACACAAGGCAGGTCTCCACCCAGGTTGGATTCTGCACAACACAAACAGGACACACCTACGCTTCTGGAGATCCCTTTCCGCCGCCATTACAGGGCGGTGGCTGAGACTGCATTTTCATCATCAGTGGCACGGCGGCCATTTTACAATCTGTAAGATCACAGTTCACAGGCATTTTATAACCAAACACGGGCTCTACATTATCTGATCCTCCCCTCCATCAACCTATTCTCATCCTTTGTTCTTTAAGCCTCGCGCAACTCGCAGATAAGCTTCTTGACTGTCTCTTGCCCTCCCGTGACCATTGTCTTGACTTCCACGGCATCCTCATCTAACTTGTGGGGCACGGACTTCTACTTTAAGATACGCAGCTTGGCTCCCAGGATACTATGGCCTCCTGCAGTAGGCCACTGGCAGCAATCTTCAACACTGAGTTCCACAGTACGGAGCCTCACGTTCGACGTACTAGGAAAAGAGCCTCGCGCTCAATGTTTCCTGTCCCTAACCTGAACAACAGTGATTACAGACTATCCTGCCACGATATCCCAAACAGTCGGGAGGCAGCCTCCTAATGAGACCCCTCCACAAAAATATAGGTGGTCCCCTCACGGAACGTCTTAGGTTACCTAATTAGACAGGTGGTCCCCTCACGGAACGCCTTAGTTACCTGCCTGGACAGGTGGTCCCCTCACGGAACGCCTTATTTACCTGTCAGCACAATATCACAGAGGCTGCGTCTCCTATCCCTTTCTCTAAGCTGCCCCACAATCTACTACTGGCTCAATTTTTCAGTCCACTTCACTACTAGACAATAGTCACGGGTAGGGTGGTTGAACGGAGTACAATGACCGGTGGAGGAGGTATGGTGTACAGAGGTCGCACAGGATGCGACGTCTCTCAGTTGCTGGTTCAGAGCGTGGCACAGGATCACGTTTGATCTCACCACTCGATCATTCACCTCCCGGACCCAAGGAGACTACAGACAAACCAATAACGGCTGAGACACTAGCAAGTGTGACATATACAGTGTACATGATCGCCACTTACCGTGTACGGAGGGTGATCAGTCCTCGAGGTCAGCCACTACCGGTATCATCCACAGACATCCAGGCATGGGTCCAGAGGGTCTCGGATCGCTGGCCACGCCCCCCGTTGGTCGTGCCAAAATTGTCGGGGCTGTAATACGACAATTAATCCTCATTCACCAGTCATTCCAAATTGTAATGTGAGCGCAGAACATCTGGTACCGGAAAAGAAATGATTCAGACACGTAGCTGATTCAATCTTTGCTGATGCTCTGGCGTTCAGCTCAGTGGGTAGCCGAGCAGCAACTGTGCTTTATTTTCCAATACATAGTACTAAAAAGGGAATGCAATGGGTGGGGTTTAAGCAGCATACATCTAGTGCTTAGTCTCTCTGATTCGTCGAACGTCTCCTGGTGAATTCCTCCTCTTCTGCTCATTCCTTTAGTTTCGTTTCTGAGGAAATGAATCTTAGGCTTCGGACACTAAAACCTAAAACGAAACTAAGCTCTGGCGGCCATCTTTAAATACAATTACATTTGCATTAGCAGGGGAAAACTTATTGTTTCACAGTATAAGAGTATAACAGTACAAAAAGAGTATAAAGATATATAAAAGTACAAAGGTATATAAGAAAATACATTTTCACCTTGACAATCCAAACCCTAACTTTAGCCCCAACCCTAACTGTAGCCTTAACCCTATCCCCAACCCTAACCCTAGCCCTAATGGGAAAATGGAAATAAATACATTTTTGTAATTTTTTTATTTTTCGCTAACTAAGGGGGTGATGAAGGGGGGTTTGATTTACTTTTATTGCGGGTTTTTTAGTGGATTTTTATGATTGACAGCCGTCACACACTGAAAGACGCTTTTTATTGCAAAAAATATTTTTTGCGTTACCACATTTTGAGAGCTATAATTTTTCCATATTTTGGTCCACAGAGTCATGTGAGGTCTTGTTTTTTGCGGGACGAGTTGACGTTTTTATTGGTAACATTTTCGGGCACATGACATTTTTTGATCGCTTTTTATTCCGATTTTTGTGAGGCAGAATGACCAAAAACCAGCTATTCATGAATTTCTTTTGGGGGAGGCGTTTATACCGTTCCGCTTTTGGTAAAATGGATAAAGCAGTTTTATTCTTCAGGACAGTACGATTACAGCGATATCTCATTTATATCATTTTTTTATGTTTTGGCGCTTTTATACGGTAAAAACTATTTTATAGAAAAAATAATTATTTTTGCATCGCTTTATTCTGAGGACTATAACTTTTTTTCTTTGACGCGGTATGGTGGCTCGTTTTTGCGGGACAAGATGACGTTTTCAGCAGTACCATGGTTATTTATATCCGTCTTTTTGATCGCGTGTTATTCCACTTTTTGCTTGGCGGTATGATAATAAAGCGTTGTTTTTTGGCTCGTTTTTTTTTTTTTTTTTTTACGGTGTTCACTGAAGGGGTTAACTAGTGGGACAGTTTTATAGGTCGGGTCGTTTCGTTACAGACGCGGCGATTCTAAATATGTGTACTTTTATTGTTTTTTTTTATTTAGATAAAGAAATGTATTTATAGGAACTTGTTTTTTGTGTTTTTGGGGGGAATTTTTTTTTTTTTTTTTTACACATGTGAATATTTTTTTTTTTACACTATAACATTGCCCCAGTGCTGTGCACTGTGTCAGATCGGCGATCTGAGGTGCACAGATTCAGGCTTCCCAGCGCCTGCTCTGAGCAGGCGCTGTGAAGCCACCTCCCTGCAGGACCCGGATGCCGCGGCCACCTTGGATCCGGGCCTGCTGCAGGGAGGAGGAGGTAAGAGACCCTCGGAGCAACGCGATTACATCGCGTTGCTCCGGGGGTCTCCGGGAAGCACGCAGGGAGCCCCCTCCCTGCGCGATGTTTCCCTGTACCGCCGGAACACTGCGATTATGTTTGATCGCAGTGTGCCGGGGGTTAATGTGCCGGGGGTGGTCCGTGACCGCTCCTGGCACATAGTGCCGGATGTCAGCTGCGATAGTCAGCTGAAACCCGGCCGCGATCGGCCGTGCTCCCCCCGTGAGCGCGGCTGATCGTGCTGGACGTACTATTCCGTCCTTGGGAAGTAAGGCCCACCCCACATGGACGGAATTGTACGTCCAATGGCAGAAAGGGGTTAAGCGTTTTTATTGCGTTTTTATAGCAAAAAAAATGTGAAAAATCTTGAACGTGTGCACATAGCCTAACTCTTCTGCCAGTTTTAGTAGGGGGACATCCCCAGCCTGCCGCCCAGGTAGGAGGACATCAGTGCTGCGCTGCCGGCACCTGCACACACAGACTACATCTCCTGCTACACTCCCCTCCTGCAGGGAGGAACCCAGGCCAGTGTTACCTTGTGCTCTGGGTGACTATTCCCCAGGAAGGCTTGTGTAATGCTGGCAATAGAGGAGACTCTTGAGCATGCGCAGTGCCGCTCTTCTGTATAGCCAGGCTAGAGTGGGAAGAGCAGGCACTACACCTGCAGCACCACAGTCAGTGACAACTCCGCTCTGCAGCACCACCGCCCAGGTAACTGGCGCCCTGCCATAGCCCCCTCCAGGCATCGGCCTCCCCTCAACCAATGTCATCTGGTGCTTGATTGCAGGGATCCATCCACACACTGCATCATCCCAGAAAGGCTGGAAGGAGCATTCTGCGTGCGGAGTGGGAGGGGCTATACGGAGTGGGCGGGACTATGCGGAGTGGGCATGGTTATGCGGCACGGCCGGGACTGTGCGGAGTGGGCGTGGCTTGATAAATACTGGGAAAATTATTGCATTTTTAAGGATAACTCATAAACTTACTACTTTATACAGGGGACATCACTGAGGACATTACTACTTATTGAGGTGCTCTGAGAGCACAAGTAGTTAATAATGGGGCACAGAGGGAACAAGTACTTAATAATGGGGCACAGAGGGCATAAGTACTTAATAATGGGGCACAGAGGGCATAAGTACTTAATAAGGGGGCACGGAGGGCATAAGTACTTAATAAGGGGACACGAAGGGAACAAGTACTTAATAAGAGGGCACATGTGCATAATAAGGGGGCACTGAGACCACAAGTGCATAAGGGGACACGGAGGACACAAGTACTTAATAAGGGGGCACGGAGGACACAAGTACTTAATAAGGGGGCACTGAGGGCACAAGTGCATAATAAGGGGGCACTGAGGGCACAAGTGCATAATAAGGGGGCACTGAGGGCACAAGTGCATAATAAGGGGGCACTGAGGCCACAAGTACTTAATAAGGAGGGGTTGGAGGGCACAAATACTTGATAAATGGGCACTTGGGGCATAAGTACTTGCAGCTTTGCTACTTTATCAGCCGACAATACAGACGTGCACACTTATAACACTTTTGTCTTGTGGATACACCACAAATGTTCGACGTGGAACAGCCCCTTTCAAGGATTTTTCCGTTTTGGAAAAATTGCTGTCCCCTGGCTGCAGTTTAAAATAACAAAACCTTGCCCGAGTCCAGCGATGACTCTTTGCTTCTGATCAAGTGTCTCTTATTGTTGACAGCGCTGCAGCCAATCAGTGAGTGCAGCGGCTTTCCCAAGTTGATGGCACTGATTGACTGTCGACAATAAGAGACACCAGGAGACTCATCGCTAGACCTGGGGAGGGTGAGTAAAGCGGAGTTTGTTTGCTTTTTATACTGTAAAAATGTAAATGGAACTCGCTCTAATACATTCAGTTTATACCTCTGGTATATAAGATATGTTTTTTTTACCTACAGGCAGCAGCTTGGAGTCCGGCGTCACGTGCCATCGGGGGGGGGGGGGGGGAGACGGAATCCGAACCCCCAAAATGAACAACACGTTGAAGCACTGGAAGGAGGCTGCCACCCTCATATTAACCGCCGGGTGCCAACATCTCAGCGCCGCCCCAAAAATTGCAACTCATGGTACCCAGAAGAAAACCGCCTTCGATTATGAAGTCCTTTTACTGCAGCGCAGCCAGAGAAGCGGCTTCATGCCCAGTGCGTTCGTGTTCCCTGGTGGGCTCGTGGAGCCCTCCGACTTCTCCAATGATTGGGTGAATGTTTTTGAGAGACACGTCCAGAAGCCGAACTTTGGGCTTGGCGTGGTGAAGCAGCCTCCTGGCACTCGGTCGCCCATGTTCGTCACTGACAGGACCGAGTTTGGCTCCCGGATCCCCGGCGAGGTGGCCTTCCGGATCTGCGCCATTAGGGAGACCTTTGAAGAATCTGGTATTTTGCTGGTGGTTCCTGAGAATTCCGATATCGAGGACAACCAGAAGTTCATGGCCGCCTATGAGCAACACGGAGAAGCCATAGCCAAGTGGAGAGAGAAGGTGCAGAGCGATCCCCTGCGCTTCATTGAAATGTGCCGCGAGCTGCGATGTGTCCCCAACATCTGGGCCCTGCATGAATGGGGCAACTGGCTGACTCCTGTATTCTCCAAAAGCTCAAGGGCCAGGCGTTACGACACCGCCTTCTATATCTGCTGCTTACCGAGGAAGCCCGTCACCGAGGATGACCAGAAAGAAGTGACGATGTTCAAAGTGAGTGCGCACAGCAGCCAAGGGGTCTCCTACTTCATGTGATAGAGCATGCATATGTAATGTAGGAACCTTCCCTTATTTATACTCCAGAGCTGCACTCACTATTCTGCTGGTGCATTCACTGTGTACATACATTACATTACTGATCCTGAGTTACGTCCTGTATTATACTCCAGAGCTGCACTCACTATTCTGCTGGTGCAGTCACTGTGTACATACATTACATTACTGATCCTGAGTTACATCCTGTATTATACTCCAGAGCTGCACTCACTATTCTGCTGGTGCAGTCACTGTGTACATACATTATATTACTGATCCTGAGTTACATCCTGTATTATACCCAGAGCTACACTCACTATTCTGCTGCTGCAGTAACTGTGTACATACATTACATTACTGATCCTGAACTGATCCTGTATTATTCTCCAGAGCTGCACTCACTATTCTGCTGGTGCAGTCACTGTGTACATACATTACATTACTGATCCTGAACTGATCCTGTATTATTCTCCAGAGCTGCACTCACTATTCTGCTGGTGCTGTCACTGTGTACATACATTACATTACTGATCCTGAGTTACATCCTGTATTATACCCCAGAGCTGCACTCGCTATTCTGCTGGTGCAGTCACTGTGTACATATATTACATTACTGATCCCGAGTTACATCCTGCATTATACTCCAGAGCTGCACTCACTATTCTGCTGGTGCAGTCACTGTGTACATATATTACATTACTGATCCTGAGTTACATCCTGTATTATACTCCAGAGCTGCACTCACTATTGTGCTGGTGCGGTCACTGTGTACATATATTACATTACTGATCCTGAGTTACATCCTGTATTATACTCCAGAGCTGCACTCACTATTCTGCTGGTGCGGTCACTGTGTACATATATTACATTACTGATCCTGAGTTACGTCCTGTTTTATACCCCAGAGCTGCACTCACTATTCTGCTGGTGCAGTCACTGTGTACATGCATTACATTACTTATCCTGAGTTACATCCTGTATTATACCCCAGAGCTGCACTCACTATTCTGCTGGTGCAGTCACTGTGTGCATACATTACATTACTGATCCTAAGTTACATCCTGTATTATACTCCAGAGCTGCACTCACTATTCTGCTGGTGCAGTAACTGTGTACATACATTACATTACTGATCCTGAACTGATCCTGTATTATTCTCCAGAGCTGCACTCACTGTATTCTGCTGGTGCAGTCACTGTGTACATACATTACATTACTGATCCTGAACTGATCCTGTATTATTCTCCAGAGCTGCACTCACTATTCTGCTGGTGCTGTCACTGTGTACATACATTACATTACTGATCCTGAGTTACATCCTGTATTATACCCCAGAGCTGCACTCGCTATTCTGCTGGTGCAGTCACTGTGTACATATATTACATTACTGATCCCGAGTTACATCCTGCATTATACTCCAGAGCTGCACTCACTATTCTGCTGGTGCAGTCACTGTGTACATATATTACATTACTGATCCTGAGTTACATCCTGTATTATACTCCAGAGCTGCACTCACTATTGTGCTGGTGCGGTCACTGTGTACATATATTACATTACTGATCCTGAGTTACATCCTGTATTATACTCCAGAGCTGCACTCACTATTCTGCTGGTGCGGTCACTGTGTACATATATTACATTACTGATCCTGAGTTACGTCCTGTTTTATACCCCAGAGCTGCACTCACTATTCTGCTGGTGCAGTCACTGTGTACATGCATTACATTACTGATCCTGAGTTACATCCTGTATTCTACTACACGGGAGTTAGAGTTTGGACTATTCCATATACTGATTACCTATGTGCTAATCTCTGTGATGACTGTGCAGGATTTGCTGCGCTGTGCATGATCAGTGTTAGCCTTTTGACTGTGCATATATCACCTCCTTGGCTTTTTACCTATTTTGCTACATTACAACCTGTGTGTAAATATTCTTGTAATCTGATGTGTGTGACGCATCAGCACTAAATAGTCTAAGTTGGTGAATTGAGAAAAATATAGGCATATATTAAATTCATGGTATCAAATAACTAAAAATTGGCATGGACATATGTATTCACCCCCTTAAAATCTCTGGTGCAAGCAATTCCCTCCATACACTTTACCTTTTCTGAAAGGCCACAGAGGCTGCAACAGCACTAACAAGAGGTACCACTAACCAAACACCATGAAGACCAAGAAGATCTCCAAACAAGACCATGAAGACCAAGGAGATCTCCAAACAAGACCATAAAGACCAAGGAGGTCACCAAACAAGACCATGAAGACCAAGGAGGTCACCAAACAAGACCATGAAGACCAAGGAGGTCACCAAACAAGACCATGAAGGCCAAGGAGGTCACCAAACAAGACCATGAAGGCCAAGGAGGTCTTCAAACAAGACCATGAAGGCCAAGGAGGTCTTCAAACAAGACCATGAAGGCCAAGGAGGTCTTCAAACAAGTCCACGAAGGCCAAGGAGGTCTTCAAACAGGACCATGAAGGCCAAGGAGGTCTTCAAACAAGACCATGAAGGCCAAGGAGGTCTTCAAACAGGACCATGAAGGCCAAGGAGGTCTTCAAACAAGACCATGAAGGCCAAGGAGGTCTTCAAACAAAACCATGAAGGCCAAGGAGGTCTTCAAACAAAACCATGAAGGCCAAGGAGGTCTTCAAACAAGACCATGAAGGGCTAGGAGGTCTTCAAACAAGACCATGAAGGCCAAGGAGGTCTTCAAACAAGTCCATGAAGGCCAACGTGGTCTTCAAACAAGACCATGAAGACCAAGGAGGTCTTCAAACAAGACCATGAAGACAAAGGAGGTCTTCAAACAAGACCATGAAGACCAAGGAGTTCTTCTAACTAGGCCATGAAGACCAAGGAGGTCTCCAAACAAGACCAAGGAGGTCTCCAAACAAAACTGCCAAGAGAGGGCCGTCTACCAAAACTTTCAGCACGGGCAAGGAGGGCAGATGTGGAGAGACTTATCCAAAGTGACTTGCAGCTGTGATTGCTGTAAATAGAGGATCTACAAAGTAATGACTTTAGGGGGTGAATAGTTATGCACACTAAAGTTCTCAGTTATATTGTCCTATTTGTTTTCTTCACAATAAAAAAAAACAAATGTTCACAGTTGTAGACATGTTTTTTACATGAACTGAACTTTAAAAAATCCAGTGAAATTCCATGTTGTGAGGTAGCAAAATACAAAAAAATGCCAAGTGGGTGAATCCTCTGGGTGGACTTCCTTATCTCCTTAATCTCTTGCTTTGTGATCTGTTTCAGTGGTGGACACCTCAGGAAGCCATAGAGGAATATCTGAAGAAGACCTGGATCCCTCCTCCTCAGTTCTACAACTTGAGCCGATTGTGTAACTTTCCGTACATTGAGGAGCTGCAGCGATTCGCTCTGGGTCGGTCCCTGGAAGGCTGTGAGAGGTGGATGCCCGTTACTGTGCACGCCAAGGACGGTATGGTGCACACGCTGCCAGGTGCGCGATTAAAATCTTTAATTCGTCTTGATAACTTTTAACACAACGCTGCGTTTTGAGCTACCTGCTTGCTGCCGGAGAGTTGGCCGTGACCTTTCTTCCTTTTCCGCCTTGCAGGAGATGAGCTCTACCCCGATAATCCTGACGTCACCGGACAGACACAAGCCATGTATTCCACAGACAGAACAATGGAAGAGGTCATCCGCGACGGGGAGCGCCTCCACAGAAATATAACCCTGGATGGGGTCCCACGGCTCTTTGTAACTGTACCACCCAAATATAAACATGTGCACCCGTTCATAGTAGAGCTGGGGCCCAAGAGCCATCTATGAACCCCAAAAATATTGATATACATGGCCGAGGCGGAGTACAAACTGCTCAACATAGGCGCCGTCATCCTGAAAACGTGTCCATCTAGAAGAGGCACTCTGGTGTCATACCCACCATGACACTGTGCGAAACGCGTAACGTCTCCACCTATATCATAGCGTATGGATAGCAAGATCGTCATTGCACCATGACTTATACTCTAGTCACATCCAGAGCTGCATTAAAGGAGTTGTCCGGCACAGCGCATTTCTGCACTGATGACTTAGATTCACCGTCGGCACGTATTCTAATCAGGATAAATGCCCAGTATCTTCTAAACGTGCATGAATTTTGGTTCTTTTTTTTTCTTAAGAGCTTTTTCAGGTGGTTCCAGGCAGAGTCCCCCTGAAAAAGACATACCCTACCCTTTTTTTTTGCCATAAAGGTCCATTATAGTTTTTGATCCAGGGAGAATGAGAGGTAGAAGTTATACCTATTATATTTCCCATTCCTTCTGAATCCACTTGTGGCTTCGGCTCAAAAATCTGCAGCGGTGGGTTTAAAAAAAAATTAATTAAAAAATGCTGTGTATAAAACCAACCTAAAGGTATGTGTTTTTTGGGAGTTTTTATAGCAGAAACTGAGCTGAAGCTCATATAGCAAATTCTAATTTTAATCGGCCTATTATGTGGTTGCTTGTTTTTTTAGTTTTTTTTAATGTTCACCGTTGTTTGGCCGATGGCAATGAACACCACATGGCAAAAAAAAAAGAGACTTAAAAAAAAAAAAAAAAATTACAAATGATGAAATTGACCCTAAGGCTATGTTCACACTTTGTGGTTTTTGCTGCGGATTAGCAGCGGATTTGCAGCTGCGGATCCGCAGCCGTTTTCCATGCAGGGTACAGTACAATGTTACCCTATGGAAAACAAAAACCGCTGTGCCCACTTTGCGTTTTTCCGCTGGAAAATCAGCGCGGATTTTCTGCGGAAATAAAGAAGTAGCATGTCAATTCTTTCTGCGGATTCCGCAGCGGTTTTCCACCTGCACCAATAGGAAAGTGCAGTTGGAAACCCACAGTGGAATCCGCAGTAGAAACCGCACAAAAAACCGCAGTGAAAACCACCGCGGTTTTGCACTGCGGTTTTTCAAAATCAGGAGCTGAAAAATCCGCAGCAAAAAAAGGATAGTGTGAACAAGGCCTAAGGCAATGAACACCACAAGGCAAAAAAAAAAAGAGACTTAACAAAAAAAAATAAAAAATTTGCAAATAATGAAATTGACCCTAATTCCCACTATGAATTTTTAGTGAGTTTTTGATGTTGCAGATTTTTTGCAGGCATTAAAGTAAATTAGGTAACTTGCTTTTTTTTTTTTTCAACTATGCAGCGTTAAAAAATAAAAATAAAAATAAAAAGAATTAATCATGGAAACATAACCTAACCACATTTGCTTTGCTTTTTTTTTTTTTTTTTTCATCTTGTTTCGCTGATGTTTTATTGCAGCAAATTTGTCAAATTGGCGCTCGCAGTTGCTCAAAGTCAATTTTTATTTATTTATTATTTTTAATTCTCTGTAGTTAACCTTTTTCTGCAACTTAAGAAATAAAACCTCTTTTTTTTTTTAAATGTTGTAAAAATTGCTAAAAATGTAGTAAAATTATTCTGGAAGTGGGGGAGGGGGGATCTGGAGTACATTTGTGTCTAAATTTGACTCCTTTTTTTTTTAATGTCGTAAATGATGAATCAAGTAAAAAATATCTGGAAACCCTGAACCCCCGGCCACGTTGAACTGAAAAAAAAAAAATATAAAATAAACTTATAAAAGGCGCAAATGGGAATCTGGTGCAAACAAAAAAGGCGCAGAAGGTCGAAATCCAGAAAAAAAAAAGGCGCAAATTCTATAATGTATCGGACCTGTACATTTAAGGCCGGTTTCACACGTCAGTGGCTCCGGTACGTGAGGTGACAGTTTCCTCACGTACCGGAGACACTGACTCACGTAGACCCATAAAAATCAATGCATCTGTGCAGATGTCATTGATTTTTTGCGGACCGTGTCTCCGTGTGCCAAACACGGAGACATGTCAGTGTTCGTGGGAGCGCACGTATTACACGGACCCATTAAAGTCAATGGGTCCGTGTAAAACACGGACCTCACACGGACGGTCTCCGTCTGGGGTCCGTGTGCGTGCAGGAGACAGCGCTACAGTAAGCGCTGTCCCCCCCACATGGTGCTGAAGCCGCCATTCATATCGTCTCTGCAGCAGCGTTTACTGCAGAGAAAATATGAATAATAGTGTTTAAAATAAAGATCTATGTGTCCGCCGCCCCCCCACCCCCTGTGCGCCCCCCCGCTGTTAAGAAAATACTCACCCGCTCCCACGTTGGCTGTCACTCCTTCCTCTCTGCCCCGCGCCTTCTACTGTATGCGGTCACGTGGGGCCGCTCATTTATAATCATGAATAGTCGGCTCCGCTCCTATGGGAGGTGGAGCCACATAAATGTAAATGATCGGCCCCACGTGACCGCATACAGGAGAAGATGGGGCCAGACCAGGAAGCCGCGACAGCCAACGTGGGAGCGGGTGAGTATTTTCAGAACAGCGGGGGGGGGGGGGGCGCACAGGGGGTGGGAGGGCGGCGGACACATAGATCTTTATTTTAAACACTATTATTCATATTTTCTCTGCAGCAAACGCTGCTGCAGGGAACATGAATCGCGGCTTCAGCATGATGCAGGGTACTAGACGCGTGGGTACCACACGCTCCGTGTGGTACCCACTCGCCATACGGGCGGCACACGTGTGCCGCACGTATGGCCTACGTGAGTTCCCAGGCACACGGACACGGATAACTCTGGTACTGATTTATTCCGGTACCGGAATTATCTGGACGTGTGGGACAGCCCTAATAGTTCTCATTACATTTTGGGCTTCCAGATCTTCCCTTCTATATGAATATTTCTTCTGCAGTTGAGGAGGGAATATTTTCTATCGTTTATACATTATGATTGTTTTTATTTCTGCTGTCAAAATGTGGAGTAATAATTTTAATATTTTTAATTAAAAAAATTCTAGATTTTGGTTTGTGTGTGGTCGTGGTTCCATGTACAGTGTTCTCCCCATTGTAGTCTATGTGTTGCACTGTCTATTCCTCACTATGGAATAAACTGAGAATCTGTCAGTGAGCTCCTTCTGGTAGGAGTTTAAAATGCCTTTATCTGTGTTTTTCTGAGCTCCTCTCAGCAGATTTATGACCACAGACCACATCAAGTCTAAAATGGTCTGTAAAAGCCAAAAGGTGCAAAATTTGTAATGAAAACTAATAGCAAAAGTGATTTTAGCCCCAAATACATGCATTTAAGTAAAAGAAATAATTAAATAATTAAGGGTATGTGTCCACGTTCAGGATTGCATCAGGATTTGGTCAGGATTTTTCATCAGTATTTGTAAGCCAAAACCAGGAGTGGAACTTTTAGGCCGGAGACACACTGGTGCGAGAGACGGCCGAGTCTCGCTGGTTAAAAGCAAGCTGTGGCACCTGCACTCTGGAGCGGAGCGTGCGGCTCCATAGCAATACATGGAGCTGCACGCTCAGCTCCGGAATGCAGGTGCCACAGCTTGCTTTTAACCAGCGAGACTCGGCCGTCTCTCGCACCAGTGTGTCTCCGGCCTTAGAGGAAAAGTATAATAGAAACATATGCTCCACTTTTGCATTTATCACCCACTTCTGGTTTTGGCTTACAAATACTGATGAAAAATCCTGACCAAATCCTGATGCAATCCTGAACGTGGACACATACCCTTAGGCTACTTTCACACATCAGGTTTTTTCATTCCTGCTGATTACGGCTCTTTTGTGAAAAACAGGAACCGGCGAAAATAAAAACTGGAACCGGTTTTTTCCCATTGACTTGTATTAGCGCCGGATTGCGTCGCATGGCCCAGCATTCCTTCCGGGTTTTTCTGGATCTGGCGAAAATTTCGATTCCGGCGTCTGGAAAAAACATCTACAGTAACGTTTTTTTGTCTGCGGCAAAAAAGTCAGAAGGGCCGGATCCTGCTCTTCCGGCTTTTCGCTACAATGCATGTCTATGGACGCCGCAATGCACCGGATCTGGAAAAAAGAGGATCCGGCGGCCTGATCCGGTTTTTTAATCTGAGCATGCTCAGAACCTATTGGCCTGCCCCCAGGACACATATATAAAACAATGCCATTGAGGCCCTCACTAATTTCCAGCCATACTGCAAGAGAGCCAACACCCTGCCACACCCTGCCTTCCAGCAAGAGCCTGCCTGCCAGCAAGAGCCTAGCCTGCCTGCCAGCAAGAGCGTAGCCTGCCTGCCTTCCAGCAAGAGCCTGCCTGCCTGCCAGCAAGAGCCTGCCTGCAAGAGCCTGCCTGCCTTCCAGCAAGAGCCTGCCTGCCAGCTAGAGCCTGCCTGCCAGCAAGAGCCTAGCCTGCCTTCCAGCAAGAACCTGCCTGCAAGAGCCTGCCTTCCAGCAAGAGCCTGCCTGCCAGCAAGAGCCTGCCTGCCAGCAAGAGCCTAGCCTGCCTGCCAGCAAAAGCCTGCCTGCAAGAGCCTGCCTGCCTTCCAGCAAGAGCCTGCCTGCCTGCCAGCAAGAGCCTGCCTGCCTTCCAGCAAGAGCCTGCCTGCCAGCAAGAGCCTAGACTGCCTTCCAGCAAGAGTCTGCCTGCCTGCCAGCAAGAGCCTGCCTGCCTTCCAGCAAGAGCCTGCCTGCCAGCAGGAGCCTAGCCTGCCTTCCAGCAAGAGCCTGCCTGCAAGAGCCTGCCTGCCTTCCAGCAAGTCTGCCTGCAAGAGCCTGCCTGCCTTCCAGCAAGAGCATGCCTGCCTGCCAGGTAGAGCCTTCCTGCCAGCTAGAGCCTGCCTGCCATCTAGAGCCTGCCTGCCTTCCAGCAAGAGCCTGCCTGCCTTCCAGCAAGAGCCTGCCTGCCTTGCAGCAAGAGCCTGCCTGCAAGAGCCTGCCTGCCTTCCAGCAAGAGCCTGCTTGCAAGAGCCTAGCCTGCCTTCCAGCAAGAGCCTGCCTGCAAGAGCCTAGCCTGCCTTCCAGCAAGAGCCTGCCTGCCAGCAAGAGCCTGCCTGCCAGCAATAGCCTGCCTGCAAGAGCCTGCCTGCCTTCCGGCACGAGTCTGCCTTCCAGCAAGAGCCTACCTGTTGTGAATTAGACTTTTTTGGCTCCCTCTTGTGGTCACTAGTGATATGACTCTGGGATTGTCTTTCCTCAGTTTGGCACCCACCTGGGTCGTTAGTCCAGGGGTGTTGCTATATAAACTTCCTGAATTCTCAGTCTGGTGCCTGGCATCGTTGTAATCAGTTCCTTTGTTTGCTCCTGTCTGCTGGTCCTGGATCTTGCAATATTAAGCTAAGTCCTGCTTCTTTGTTTTTTTGGTTATTTGCATTGCTCTTATTTTTTGTCCAGCTTGTACTAAATGTGATTCCTGATTTTGCTGGAAGCTCTAGGGGGCTGGTATTCTCCCCCCGGGCCGTTAGACGGTTCGGGGGTTCTTGAATATCCAGCGTGGAAATTTTGATAGGGTTTTTGCTGACCGTATAAGTCATCTTACTATATTCTGCTATTAGTCAGTGGGCCTCTCTTTGCTAAATATCTAGTTCATTCTTACGTTTGTCTTTTCTTCTTACCTCACCGTTATTATTTGTTGGGGGCTTGTATCCAACTTTTGGGGTCTTTTCTCTGGAGGCAAGAAAGGTCTATCTTTTCCCTTCTAGGGTTAGTTAGTTCTCCGGCTGGCGCGAGACGTCTAGAACCAACGTAGGCACGTTCCCCGGCTGCTGCTATTTGTGGTGCTAGGATTAGATATACGGTCAGCCCAGTTACCACTGCCCTATGAGCTGGTTTTTTGTGTTTGCAGACTTGGTATTTACTTTTGAGACCCTCTGCCATTGGGGTCATAACAGTATGCCAGGCCGAAGTTGAATGTTTAATGCATTGCAGAAGTGGGATAATAAGAAAGGAAATTCTGAGGTTTTTTTTTTTTTTTTTTCCTCTCTTTCTTCCTCCCCTTTACCTCTGAGTGGCTTGAGCTTGCTGCAGACATGAATGTCCAGACCTTGATTACAAGTGTAGATCAGCTTGCTGCTCGTGTGCAGGGCATACAAGATTTTGTTACCAGTAGTCCAATGTCTGAACCTAAAATACCTATTCCTGAACTGTTCTCTGGAGACCGATTTAAGTTTAGGAATTTCAGGAATAATTGTAAATTGTTTCTATCTCTGAGACCCCGTTCATCTGGAGACTCAGCTCAGCAAGTTAAAATTGTTATCTCTTTCTTACGGGGCGACCCTCAGGATTGGGCTTTCTCGCTAGCGCCAGGAGATCCGGCATTAGCAAATATTGATGCGTTTTTTCTGGCGCTCGGATTGCTTTACGAGGAACCCAATCTTGAAATTCAGGCAGAAAAAGCCTTGCTGGCTATTTCTCAGGGCCAGGATGAAGCTGAAGTGTATTGCCAAAAATTTCGGAAATGGTCCGTGCTTACTCAGTGGAATGAGTGTGCTCTGGCCGCAAATTTCAGAAATGGCCTTTCTGAAGCCATTAAGAATGTGATGGTGGGTTTCTCCATTCCTACAAGTCTGAATGATTCCATGGCGCTGGCTATTCAAATTGACCGGCGTTTGCGGGAGCGCAAAGCCGCTAATCCTCTGGTGGTGTTGTCTGAACAAACACCTGATTTAATGCAATGTGGTAGAATTCAGACTAGAAATGAACGGAAAAATCATAGACGTCAGAATGGGTTGTGTTTTTACTGTGGTGATTCTACACATGTTATATCAGCATGCTCTAAACGCCTAACAAGGGTTGTTAGTCCTGTCGCCATTGGTAATTTGCAACCTAAATTTATTTTGTCTGTGACTTTAATTTGCTCATTGTCCTCCTACCCTGTTATGGCGTTTGTGGATTCAGGTGCTGCCCTGAGTCTTATGGATCTGTCATTTGCCAAGCGCTGTAGTTTTGTTCTTGAGCCGTTGGTAAATCCTATCCCTCTTAGAGGTATTGATGCTACGCCATTGGCAGAAAATAAACCGCAGTTTTGGACACAGGTAACCATGTGCATGACTCCTGAACATCGGGAGGTGATTCGTTTTCTTGTTCTGCATAAAATGCATGATTTGGTCGTTTTGGGTCTGCCATGGTTACAGACCCATAATCCAGTCTTGGATTGGAAGGCAATGTCTGTGTCAAGTTGGGGCTGTCAGGGAATTCATGGTGATTCCCTGCCGGTGTCTATTGCTTCCTCTACTCCTTCGGAAGTTCCTGAGTATTTGTCTGATTATCAGGATGTATTCAGCGAGTCCAGGTCCAGTGCTCTGCCTCCTCATAGGGACTGTGACTGCGCTATAGATTTGATTCCAGGTAGTAAATTTCCTAAGGGAAGATTATTTAATCTGTCTGTACCTGAGCATACCGCAATGCGTTCGTATATCAAGGAATCTCTGGAGAAGGGGCATATCCGTCCATCCTCTTCCCCTCTTGGTGCGGGATTCTTTTTTGTGGCCAAGAAGGACGGATCTTTGAGACCTTGTATTGACTATCGGCTTCTGAATAAAATCACTGTTAAATTTCAGTATCCTTTGCCTCTGTTGTCGGACTTGTTTGCCCGGATTAAAGGTGCCAAGTGGTTCACCAAGATAGATCTTCGTGGTGCGTACAACCTTGTGCGCATTAAGCAAGGAGATGAATGGAAAACTGCATTTAATACGCCCGAAGTTCATTTTGAGTACTTGGTGATGCCTTTTGGGCTCTCTAATGCTCCTTCAGTGTTTCAGTCCTTTATGCATGATATTTTCCGGAAGTATCTGGATAGATTTATGATTGTTTATCTGGATGATATTCTGTTTTTTTCTGATGATTGGGACTCGCATGTAGAGCAGGTCAGGATGGTGTTTCAGGTTTTGCGTGAGAATGCTTTGTTTGTTAAGGGCTCAAAGTGTCTCTTTGGAGTACAGAAGGTTCCCTTTTTGGGTTTTATTTTTTCCCCTTCTGCGGTGGAGATGGACCCAGTCAAGGTCCGAGCTATTCATGATTGGACTCAACCCACGTCAGTTAAGAGTCTGCAGAAGTTCTTGGGTTTTGCTAACTTCTACCGTCGTTTTATTGCTAACTTTTCTAGCGTTGTTAAACCTTTGACGGATATGACCAAGAAAGGTTCAGATGTTTCTAACTGGGCTCCTGCAGCCGTGGAAGCTTTCCAAGAGTTGAAGCGCCTGTTTTGTGCCAGCCTGATGTCTCACTTCCCTTTCAGGTTGAAGTGGATGCTTCTGAGATTGGGGCAGGGGCCGTTTTGTCGCCGAGAGGCCCTGGTTGCTCTGTAATGAGACCATGTGCTTTTTTCTCTAGGAAGTTTTCGCCTGCTGAGCGGAATTATGATGTTGGCAATCGGGAGTTGTTGGCCATGAAGTGGGCATTTGAGGAGTGGCGTCATTGGCTCGAGGGTGCTAAGCATCGTGTGGTGGTCTTGACTGATCACAAAAATCTGATGTATCTCGAGTCTGCTAAGCGCCTGAATCCTAGACAGGCTCGTTGGTCATTGTTTTTCTCCCGTTTTGACTTTGTGGTCTCGTATTTACCAGGTTCAAAGAATGTGAAGGCTGATGCTCTTTCAAGGAGCTTTGTGCCTGACTCTCCTGGAGTCGCAGAACCAGTTGGTATTCTTAAAGAGGGAGTTATTTTGTCAGCCATTTCTCCGGACTTGCGACGTGTGTTGCAGAGATTTCAGGCTGGTAGACCTGACTCTTGTCCACCTGACAGACTGTTTGTTCCTGATAAGTGGACCAGCAGAGTCATTTCCAAGGTTCATTCCTCGGTGTTGGCAGGGCCTCCGGGAATTTTTGGCACCAGAGATTTGGTGGCTAGGTCCTTTTGGTGGCCTTCCTTGTCACGGGATGTGCGGTCTTTTGTGCAGTCCTGTGGGACTTGTGCTCGAGCTAAGCCTTGCTGTTCTCGTGCCAGCGGGTTGCTCTTGCCCTTGCCTGTCCCGAAGAGGCCTTGGACACACATTTCCATGGATTTCATTTCAGATTTTCCGGTGTCTCAGGGCATGTCTGTCATCTGGGTGGTATGTGATCGCTTTTCCAAGATGGTCCATTTGGTATCTTTGCCTAAGCTGCCTTCCTCTTCCGATCTGGTTCCTTTGTTCTTTCAGAATGTGGTTCGTTTACACGGCATTCCTGAGAATATTGTGTCTGACAGAGGATCCCAGTTTGTTTCCAGGTTCTGGCGATCTTTTTGTGCTAAGATGGGCATTGATTTGTCGTTTTCGTCTGCCTTTCATCCTCAGACTAATGGACAAACGGAACGAACTAATCAGACTCTGGAGGCTTATTTGAGGTGTTTTGTTTCTGCTGATCAGGATGATTGGGTGACCTTCTTGCCGCTGGCTGAGTTTGCCCTTAATAATCGGGCTAGTTCCGCTACTTTGGTTTCGCCATTTTTCTGCAACTCTGGTTTCCATCCTCGTTTTTCCTCGGGACATGTGGAGCCTTCTGACTGTCCTGGGGTAGATTCCGTGGTGGATAGGTTGCAGCAGATTTGGAATCATGTGGTGGACAACTTAAAGTTGTCACAGGAGAAGGCTCAGCGTTTTGCCAACCGCCGCCGCGGTGTGGGTCCCCGACTTCGTGTTGGGGATTTGGTATGGCTGTCTTCTCGATTTGTTCCTATGAAGGTCTCCTCTCCTAAATTTAAGCCTCGCTTCATCGGTCCTTACAAGATATTGGAAATCCTTAATCCTGTGTCCTTTCGCTTGGATCTTCCGGTGTCGTTTGCCATTCACAAAGTGTTCCATAGGTCTTTGTTGCGGCGGTACGTTGTACCTCTGGTTCCTTCTGTTGAGCCTCCTGCTCCGGTGTTAGTTGAGGGCGAGTTGGAGTATGTGGTGGAGAAGATCTTGGATTCTCGTCTCTCCAGGCGGAGGCTTCAGTATCTGGTCAAGTGGAAGGGCTATGGTCAGGAGGATAATTCCTGGGTGGTTGCCTCTGATGTGCATGCGGCCGATTTAGTTCGTGCCTTTCACGCTGCTCATCCTGATCGCCCTGGTGGTCTTGGTGAGGGTTCGGTGACCCCTCCTTAAAGGGGGGGTACTGTTGTGAATTAGACTTTTTTTGGCTCCCTCTTGTGGTCACTAGTGATATGACTCTGGGATTGTCTTTCCTCAGTTTGGCACCCACCTGGGTCGTTAGTCCAGGGGTGTTGCTATATAAACTTCCTGAATTCTCAGTCTGGTGCCTGGCATCGTTGTAATCAGTTCCTTTCTGTTTGCTCCTGTCTGCTGGTCCTGCGTTGTGAATTTGGATTCTGGGCTCCCCCGGTGGCTACTGGTGGAATTGAACTGGTGTCTTCATCTTCTCTGTTCACCTGTTCCCATCAAGATGTGGGAGTCGCTATATAACCTTGCTGCTCTGTTAGTTGCTTGCCGGTCAACAATGTTATCAGAAGCCTCTCTGTGCTTGTTCCTGCTCCTAGACAACTACTAGATAAGTTGGACTCTTGTCCATGTTTGTTTTTGCATTTTTGTTCCAGTTCACAGCTGTAGTTTCGTTACTGTGTCTGGAAAGCTCTTGTGAACAGGAATTGCCACTCTGGTGTTATGAGTTAATGCCAGAGTTTTAAAGTAATTTCTGGATGGTGTTTTGATAGGGTTTTTAGCTGACCATGAAAGTGTCCTTTCTGTCTTCTGCTATGTAGTAAGTGGACCTCAAATTTGCTAAACCTATTTTCATACTACGTTTGTTATTTCATCTTGATTCACCGCCAATACATGTGGGGGGCCTCTGTCTCCTTTCGGGGTATTTCTCTAGAGGTGAGCTAGGACTAATATTTTCCTCTGCTAGTTTTATTTAGTCCTCCGGCTGGTGCTGGGCATCTAGAATCAACGTAGGCATGCTACCCGGCCACTGCTAGTTGTGCGTTAGGTTTAGTTCATGGTCAGCTCAGTTTCCATCTTCCAAGAGCTAGTTCCTATATATGCTGATGCTATGATCTCTTGCCATTGAGATCATGACAGTTTGACCGGCCTACTAAAGGGTTAAAATCCTTGGCTGAGAAAGGAGAGAAATAAGTAGTCTGCTGAAATTTTTTTTTTTTTTTTTTTTTTTTTTTCTCTCCTTTGAATGGCTCTGTGTTCACCTGTTTGCAATGGATCTTCAGAGTGTAACTGCAGGTTTGAATAATCTAGCCACGAAGGTACAAAATTTGCAAGATTTTGTTTGTCATGCACCTGTATCTGAGCCGAGAATTCCTTTGCCGGAATTTTTCTCGGGGAATAGATCTGGGTTTCAGAATTTTCGAAATAATTGCAAATTATTTTTGTCCCTGAAATCTCGCTCTGCCGGAGACCCTGCACAGCAGGTCAGGATTGTGATTTCCTTGCTCCGGGGCGACCCTCAAGACTGGGCTTTTTCATTGACACCAGGGGATCCTGCGTTGCTCAATGTGGATGCGTTTTTTCTGGCCTTGGGGTTGCTTTATGACGAACCTCATTTGGAGCTTCAGGCAGAAAAAACTTTGATGTCCCTATCTCAGGGGCAAGATGAAGCGGAAATTTACTGCCAAAGATTCCGTAAATGGTCTGTGCTTACTCAGTGGAATGAGTGCGCCCTGGCGGCGACTTTCAGAGAGGGTATCTCTGATGCCATTAAGGATGTTATGGTGGGGTTCCCTGTGCCTGCGGGTCTGAATGAGTCCATGACAATGGCTATTCAGATCGATAGGCGTTTGCGGGAGCGCAAACCAGTGCACCATCTGGCGGTGTCCACTGAGAAATCGCCAGAGAGTATGCAGTGTGATAGAATTCTGTCCCGAAGCGAGCGGCAGAATTTTAGACGGAAAAATGGGTTGTGTTTCTATTGTGGTGATTCTACTCATGTTATATCAGCATGCTCTAAGCGCACTAAAAAGCTTGGTAACTCTGTTTCCATTTGCACCTTACCGTCTAAATTTATTCTATCTGTGACCCTGATTTGCTCTTTGTCATCTATTACCACGGACGCCTATGTCGACTCTGGCGCCGCTTTGAGTCTTATGGATTGGTCCTTTGCCAAACGCTGTGGGTATGATTTAGAGCCTTTGGAGACTCCTATTCCTCTGAAGGGGATTGACTCCACCCCATTGGCTAATAATAAACCACAATACTGGACACAAGTAACTATGCGTATTAATCCGGATCACCAGGAGATTATTCGCTTTCTGGTGCTGTATAATCTACATGATGATTTGGTGCTAGGATTGCCTTGGCTGCAATCTCACAACCCAGTCCTCGACTGGAAAGCTATGTCTGTGTTGAGCTGGGGATGTAAGGGGGCTCATGGGGATGTACCTGTGGTTTCCATTTCATCATCTATTCCCTCTGAAATTCCTGAGTTCCTGTCTGACTATCGTGACGTCTTTGAAGAATCCAAGCTTGGTTCGTTACCTCCGCACCGAGAGTGCGATTGTGCCATAGATTTAATCCCGGGTAGTGAATACCCAAAGGGTCGTTTATTTAATCTGTCTGTGCCTGAACATGCTGCTATGCGTGAATATATAAAGGAGTCCTTGGAAAAGGGACATATTCGTCCATCGTCATCTCCCTTAGGAGCCGGTTTTTTCTTTGTGTCAAAAAAAGACGGCTCTTTGAGACCATGTATTGATTATCGGCTTTTGAATAAAATCACTGTTAAATATCAATACCCATTGCCGTTGCTGACTGATTTGTTTGCTCGCATAAAGGGGGCCAAGTGGTTCTCTAAGATTGACCTTCGTGGGGCGTATAATTTGGTGCGAATCAGGCAGGGGGATGAGTGGAAAACCGCATTTAATACGCCCGAGGGCCACTTTGAGTATTTAGTGATGCCTTTTGGTCTTTCAAATGCTCCGTCAGTTTTCCAGTCCTTTATGCATGATATTTTTCGCGATTATTTGGATAAATTTATGATTGTGTATCTGGATGATATTCTGATTTTTTCGGATGACTGGGACTCTCATGTCCAGCAAGTCAGGAGGGTTTTTCAGGTTTTGCGGTCTAATTCTTTGTGTGTGAAGGGTTCTAAGTGTGTTTTTGGGGTACAGAGGATTTCCTTTTTGGGATATATTTTTTCCCCCTCTTCCATTGAAATGGATCCTGTCAAGGTTCAAGCTATTTGTGATTGGACGCAGCCCTCTTCTCTTAAGAGTCTTCAGAAATTTTTGGGCTTTGCTAACTTTTATCGTCGATTTATTGCTGGTTTTTCGGATATTGCTAAGCCATTGACCGATTTGACTAAGAAGGGTGCTGATGTTGCTGATTGGTCCCCTGATGCTGTGGAGGCCTTTCGGGAGCTTAAGCGCCGTTTTTCCTCTGCCCCTGTGTTGCGTCAGCCTGATGTTGCTCTACCTTTTCAGGTTGAGGTCGACGCTTCTGAGATCGGAGCTGGGGCAGTGTTGTCGCAGAAAAGTTCTGACTGCTCCGTGATGAGGCCTTGTGCCTTCTTTTCCCGTAAATTTTCGCCCGCTGAGCGGAATTATGATGTTGGGAATCGGGAGCTTTTGGCCATGAAGTGGGCTTTTGAGGAGTGGCGCCATTGGCTTGAGGGGGCCAGACATCAGGTGGTGGTATTGACTGACCACAAAAATTTGGTTTATCTTGAGACCGCCAGGCGCCTGAATCCTAGACAGGCGCGCTGGTCATTGTTTTTCTCTCGGTTTAATTTTGTGGTGTCATACCTACCGGGTTCTAAGAATGTTAAGGCGGATGCCCTTTCTAGGAGTTTTGAGCCTGACTCGCCTGGTAACTCTGAGCCCACAGGTATCCTTAAGGATGGAGTGGTATTGTCAGCCGTTTCTCCAGACCTGCGGCGGGCCTTGCAGGAGTTTCAGGCGGATAGACCTGATCGTTGCCCACCTGATAAACTGTTTGTTCCTGATGATTGGACCAGTAGAGTCATCTTTGAGGTTCATTCTTCTGCGTTGGCAGGTCATCCTGGCATTTTTGGTACCAGGGATTTGGTGGCAAGGTCCTTCTGGTGGCCTTCCCTGTCACGAGATGTGCGAGGCTTTGTGCAGTCTTGTGACGTTTGTGCTCGGGCCAAGCCTTGTTGTTCTCGGGCTAGTGGATTGTTGTTGCCCTTGCCTATTCCTAAGAGGCCTTGGACGCACATCTCGATGGATTTTATTTCAGATCTGCCTGTTTCTCAGAAGATGTCTGTCATCTGGGTGGTGTGTGACCGTTTCTCTAAGATGGTCCATTTGGTTCCTCTGCCCAAGTTGCCTTCTTCTTCCGAGTTGGTTCCTCTGTTTTTTCAAAATGTTGTTCGTTTGCATGGTATTCCTGAGAATATCGTTTCTGACAGAGGGACCCAATTCGTGTCTAGATTTTGGCGGGCATTCTGTGCTAGGATGGGCATAGATTTATCTTTTTCGTCCGCTTTCCATCCTCAGACGAATGGCCAGACTGAGCGGATTAATCAGACCCTGGAGACATATCTGAGGTGTTTTGTGTCTGCTGACCAGGATGATTGGGTTGCTTTTTTGCCATTGGCGGAGTTCGCTCTCAATAATCGGGCCAGCTCTGCCACTTTGGTGTCCCCGTTTTTCTGTAATTCGGGGTTTCATCCTCGATTTTCCTCTGGTCAGGTGGAATCTTCGGATTGTCCTGGAGTGGATGCTGTGGTGGAGAGATTGCATCAGATCTGGGGGCAGGTGGTGGACAATTTGAGGTTGTCCCAGGAGAAGACTCAGCTTTTTGCTAACCGCCGTCGTCGTGTTGGTCCTCGTCTTCGTGTTGGGGACTTGGTGTGGTTGTCTTCTCGTTTTGTCCCTATGAGGGTCTCTTCTCCTAAGTTTAAGCCTCGGTTCATCGGCCCGTATAAGATATTGGAGATTCTTAACCCTGTTTCCTTCCGTTTGGACCTTCCTGCATCTTTTTCTATTCATAACGTTTTTCATCGGTCATTATTGCGCAGGTATGAGGTACCGGTTGTGCCTTCCGTTGAGCCTCCTGCTCCGGTGTTGGTTGAGGGTGAGTTGGAGTACGTTGTGGAGAAAATCTTAGACTCTCGTGTTTCCAGACGGAGACTCCAGTATCTGGTCAAGTGGAAGGGATACGGCCAGGAGGATAATTCTTGGGTGAATGCATCTGATGTTCATGCCTCTGATCTGGTTCGTGCCTTTCATAGAGCCCATCCTGATCGCCCTGGTGGTTCTGGTGAGGGTTCGGTGCCCCCTCCTTGAGGGGGGGGTACTGTTGTGAATTTGGATTCTGGGCTCCCCCGGTGGCTACTGGTGGAATTGAACTGGTGTCTTCATCTTCTTTGTTCACCTGTTCCCATCAAGATGTGGGAGTCGCTATATAACCTTGCTGCTCTGTTAGTTGCTTGCCGGTCAACAATGTTATCAGAAGCCTCTCTGTGCTTGTTCCTGCTCCTAGACAACTACTAGATAAGTTGGACTCTTGTCCATGTTTGTTTTTGCATTTTTGTTCCAGTTCACAGCTGTAGTTTCGTTACTGTGTCTGGAAAGCTCTTGTGAACAGGAATTGCCACTCTGGTGTTATGAGTTAATGCCAGAGTTTTAAAGTAATTTCTGGATGGTGTTTTGATAGGGTTTTTAGCTGACCATGAAAGTGTCCTTTCTGTCTTCTGCTATGTAGTAAGTGGACCTCAAATTTGCTAAACCTATTTTCATACTACGTTTGTTATTTCATCTTGATTCACCGCCAATACATGTGGGGGGCCTCTGTCTCCTTTCGGGGTATTTCTCTAGAGGTGAGCTAGGACTAATATTTTCCTCTGCTAGTTTTATTTAGTCCTCCGGCTGGTGCTGGGCATCTAGAATCAACGTAGGCATGCTACCCGGCCACTGCTAGTTGTGCGTTAGGTTTAGTTCATGGTCAGCTCAGTTTCCATCTTCCAAGAGCTAGTTCCTATATATGCTGATGCTATGATCTCTTGCCATTGAGATCATGACAGTCCTGGATCTTGCAATATTAAGCTAAGTCCTGCTTCTTTGTTTTTTTGGTTATTTGCATTGCTCTTATTTTTTGTCCAGCTTGTACTAAATGTGATTCCTGATTTTGCTGGAAGCTCTAGGGGGCTGGTATTCTCCCCCCGGGCCGTTAGACGGTTCGGGGGTTCTTGAATATCCAGCGTGGAAATTTTGATAGGGTTTTTGCTGACCGTATAAGTCATCTTACTATATTCTGCTATTAGTCAGTGGGCCTCTCTTTGCTAAATATCTAGTTCATTCTTACGTTTGTCTTTTCTTCTTACCTCACCGTTATTATTTGTTGGGGGCTTGTATCTAACTTTTGGGGTCTTTTCTCTGGAGGCAAGAAAGGTCTATCTTTTCCCTTCTAGGGTTAGTTAGTTCTCCGGCTGGCGCGAGACGTCTAGAACCAACGTAGGCACGTTCCCCGGCTGCTGCTATTTGTGGTGCTAGGATTAGATATACGGTCAGCCCAGTTACCACTGCCCTATGAGCTGTTTTTTTTGTGTTTGCAGACTTGGTATTTACTTTTGAGACCCTCTGCCATTGGGGTCATAACACCTACCTGCAAGAGCCTGCCTGCCTTCCAGCAAGAGCCTGCCTGCAAGAGCCTAGCCTGCCTTCCAGCAAGAGCCTGCCTGCAAGAGCCTAGCCTGCCTTCCAGCAAGAGCCTGCCTGCAAGAGCCTAGCCTGCCTTCCATCAAGAGCCTGCCTGCAAGAGCCTAGCCTGCCTTCCAGCAAGAGCCTGCCTGCAAGAGCCTAGCCTGCCTTCCAGCAAGAGCCTGCCTGCAAGAGCCTAGCCTGCCTTCCAGCAAGAGCCTGCCTGCAAGAGCCTGCCTGCCTTCCAGCAAGAGCCTGCCTGCAAGAGCATGCCTGCCTTCCAGCAAGAGCCTGCCTGCCTGCCAGCTAGAGCCTGCCTGCCTTCCAGCAAGAGCCTGCCTGAAAGAGCTTGCCTGCCTTCCAACAAGAGCCTAGCCTGCCTTCCAGCAAGAGCCTGCCTGCCTGCAAGAGCCTGCCTGCCTGCCTGCGAGCAATAGCCTGCCTGCAAGAGCCTAGCCTGCCTTCCAGCAAGAGCCTGCCTGCCTGCCAGCTAGAGCCTGCCTGCCTTCCAGCAAGAGCCTGCCTGCAAGAGCCTGCCTGCCTTCCAGCAAGAGCCTGCCTGCCTTCCAGCAAGAGCCTGCCTGCCTTCCAGCAAGAGCCTGCCTTCCAGCAAGAGCCTGCCTGAAAGAGCCTGCCTGCCTCCCAGCAAGAGCCTGCCTGCAAGAGCCTGCCAGCCTCCCAGCAAGAGCCTGCCTGCAAGAGCCTAGCCTGCCTTCCAGCAAGAGCCTGCCTGCAAGAGCCTAGCCTGCCTTCCAACAAGAGCCTGCCTGCCTGCCAGCTAGAGCCTGCCTGCAAGAGCCTGCCTGCCTTCCAGCAAGAGCCTGCCTGCAAGAGCCTGCCTTCCAGCAAGAGCCTGCCTGCAAGAGCCTGCCTCCCAGCAAGAGCCTGCCTGCAAGAGCCTGCCAGCCTCCCAGCAAGAGCCTGCCTGCAAGAGCCTAGCCTGCCTTCCAGCAAGAGCCTGCCTGCAAGAGCCTAGCCTGCCTTCCAACAAGAGCCTGCCTGCCTGCCAGCTAGAGCCTGCCTGCAAGAGCCTGCCTGCCTTCCAGCAAGAGCCTGCCTGCAAGAGCCTGCCTTCCAGCAAGAGCCTGCCTGCCAGCAAGAGCCTAGCCTGCCTGCCTTCCTGCAAGAGCCTAGCCTGCCTTCCAGCAAGAACCTGCCTTCCAGCAAGAACCTGCCTTCCAGCAAGAGCCTGCCTTCCAGCAAGAGCCTGCCTGCCAGCAAGAGCCTAGCCTGCCTGCCAGCAAGAGCCTAGCCTTCCTTCCAGCAAGAGCCTGCCTGCAAGAGCCTGCCTGCCTTCCAGCAAGTCTGCCTGCAAGAGCCTGCCTGCCTTCCAGCAAGAGCCTGCCTGCAAGAGCCTGCCTGCCTTCCAGCAAGAGCCTTCCAGCAAGAGCCTGCCTGCCTTCCAGCTAGAGCCTGCCTGCCTTGCCAGCAAGAGCCTGCCTGCAAGAGCCTGTCTGCCTGCCAGCTAGAGCATGCCTGCCAGCAAGAGCCTAGCCTGCCTTCCAGCAAGAGCCTGCCTGCAAGAGCCTGCCTGCCTTCCAGCAAGAGCCTGCCTGCCAGCAAGAGCCTGCCTGCAAGAGCCTGCCTGCCTTCCAGCAAGAGCCTGCCTGCTTGCCAGCTAGAGCCTGCCTGCCAGCAGGAGCTTAGCCTGCCTTCCAGCAAGAGCCTGCCTGCAAGAGCCTGCCTGCCTTCCAGCAAGAGCCAGCCTGCCTGCCAGCTAGAGCCTGCCTGCCTGCCTGCCTGCAAGAGCCTAGCCTGCCTTCCAGCAAGAGCCTGCCTGCCAGCAATAGCCTAGCCTGCCTTCCAGCAAGAGCCTGCCTGCAAGAGCCTGCCTTCTTGCCAGCTAGAGCCTGCCTGCCAGCAGGAGCCTAGCCTGCCTTCCAGCAAGAGCCTGCCTGCAAGAGCCTGCCTGCCTTCCAGCAAGTCTGCCTGCAAGAGCCTGCCTGCCTTCCAGCAAGAGCATGCCTGCCTGCCAGCTAATGCCTGCCTGCCAGGTAGAGCCTTCCTGCCAGGTAGAGCCTTCCTGCCAGCTAGAGCCTACCTGCCTTCCAGCAAGAGCCTGCCTGCCTTCCAGCAAGAGCCTGACTCCCTTGCAGCAAGAGCCTGCCTGCAAGAGCCTGCCTGCCTTCCAGCAAGAGCCTGCCTGCAAGAGCCTAGCCTGCCTCCCAGCAAGAGCCTGCCTGCAAGAGCCTGCCAGCCTCCCAGCCAGAGCCTGCCTGCAAGAGCCTAGCCTGCCTTCCAGCAAGAGCCTGCCTGCAAGAGCCTAGCCTGCCTTCCAACAAGAGCCTGCCTGCCTGCCAGCTAGAGCCTGCCTGCAAGAGCCTGCCTGCAAGAGCCTGCCTGCCTGCAAGAGCCTGCCTGCCAGCAAGAGCCTGCCTGCCAGCAAGAGCCTAGCCTGCCTGCCTGCAAGAGCCTAGCCTGCCTTCCAGCAAGAACCTGCCTGCAAGAGCCTGCCTTCCAGCAAGAGCCTGCCTGCCAGCAAGAGCCTAGCCTGCCTGCCAGCAAGAGCCTAGCCTTCCTTCCAGCAAGAGCCTGCCTGCAAGAGCCTGCCTGCCTTCCAGCAAGTCTGCCTGCAAGAGCCTGCCTGCCTTCCAGCAAGAGCCTGCCTGCAAGAGCCTGCCTGCCTTCCAGCAAGAGCCTTCCAGCAAGAGCCTGCCTGCCTTCCAGCTAGAGCCTGCCTGCCTTCCAGCAAGAGTCCGCCTGCCAGCTAGAGCCTGCCTGTCTTCCAGCAAGAGCCTGCCTGTCTTCCAGCAAGAGCCTGCCTGCCTTGCCAGCAAGAGCCTGCCTGCAAGAGCCTGTCTGCCTGCCAGCTAGAGCATGCCTGCCAGCAAGAGCCTGCCTGCAAGAGCCTGCCTGCCTTCCAGCAAGAGCCTGCCTGCTTGCCAGCTAGAGCCTGCCTGCCAGCAGGAGCTTAGCCTGCCTTCCAGCAAGAGCCTGCCTGCAAGAGCCTGCCTGCCTTCCAGCAAGAGCCAGCCTGCCTGCCAGCTAGAGCCTGCATGCCAGCTAGAGCCTGCCTGCCAGCTAGAGCCTGCCTGCCTGCCTGCAAGAGCCTAGCCTGCCTTCCAGCAAGAGCCTGCCTGCCAGCAATAGCCTAGCCTGCCTTCCAGCAAGAGCCTGCCTGCAAGAGCCTGCCTTCTTGCCAGCTAGAGCCTGCCTGCCAGCAGGAGCCTAGCCTGCCTTCCAGCAAGAGCCTGCCTGCAAGAGCCTGCCTGCCTTCCAGCAAGTCTGCCTGCAAGAGCCTGCCTGCCTTCCAGCAAGAGCATGCCTGCCTGCCAGCTAATGCCTGCCTGCCAGGTAGAGCCTTCCTGCCAGCTAGAGCCTGCCTGCCATCTAGAGCCTGCCTGCCTTCCAGCAAGAGCCTGCCTGCTGTTATGACCCCAATGGCGAGGGTCTCAGAGGAACGTGGAAGTCTGCAGAATACAAAAATCCAGCTCATAGGGCAGTGGTAACTGGGTTGACCATATATCTACTCCTAACGCCAACACTAGAAGTAGCCGGGGATCATTCCTACGTTGATTCTAGATTACACGCGCCAGCCGGAGAATCTAGCTACCCCTAGTAGAGGAAAACAAAGACCTTTCTTGCCTCCAGAGAAGGGGACCCCAAAGCTGGATAGAAGCCCCCCACAAATAATGACGGTGAGGTAAGAGGAAATGACAAACACAGAAATGAACCAGGTTTAGCACAGAGAGGCCCGCTTACTGATAGCAGAATAAAGAAAGGTAACTTATATGGTCAACAAAAACCCTATCAAAATCCACACTGGAAATTCAAGAACCCCCGAACCGTCTAACGGTCCGGGGGGAGAACACCAGCCCCCTAGAGCTTCCAGCAAAGGTCAGGATATAGATTAGGAACAAGCTGGACAAAAAATACAAAACCAAAACAAATAGCAAAAAGCAAAAGGCAGACTTAGCTCATATAACTGGAACCGGGATCAGTAGACAAGAGCACAGCAGACTAGCTCTGATAACTACGTTGCCAGGCATTGAACTGAAGGTCCAGGGAGCTTATATAGCAAAACCCCTAACTAACGACCCAGGTGCGGATAAAAGGAATGACAGAAAAACCAGAGTCAAAAAACTAGTAACCACTAGAGGGAGCAAAAAGCAAATTCACAACAGTACCCCCCCCCCTTAGTGAGGGGTCACCGAACCCTCACCACGACCACCAGGGCGATCAGGATGAGCGGCATGAAAGGCACGAACCAAATCGGCCGCATGAACATCAGAGGCGACCACCCAGGAATTATCCTCCTGACCATAGCCCTTCCACTTGACCAGGTACTGAAGCCTCCGCCTGGAGAGGCGAGAATCCAAGATCTTCTCCACCACGTACTCCAACTCGCCCTCAACCAACACCGGAGCAGGAGGCTCAGCAGAAGGAACTACAGGCACAATGTACCGCCGCAACAAGGACCTATGAAATACATTGTGAATAGCAAACGACACAGGAAGATCCAGACGAAAAGATACAGGATTAAGGATTTCCAATATCTTGTAAGGCCCAATAAAACGAGGTTTAAATTTGGGAGAGGAGACCTTCATAGGAACAAAGCGGGAAGAAAGCCATACCAAATCCCCAACGCGTAGTCGGGGACCCACACCGCGGCGGCGGTTGGCAAAGCGCTGAGCCTTCTCCTGTGACAACTTCAAGTTGTCCACCACATGATTCCAGATCTGCTGCAACCTATCCACCACAGAATCCACCCCAGGACAGTCAGAAGGCTCCACATGACCCGAAGAAAAGCGAGGATGGAAACCAGAGTTGCAGAAAAAAGGCGAAACCAAGGTGGCGGAACTAGCCCGATTATTAAAGGCAAACTCAGCCAACGGCAAGAATGTCACCCAATCGTCCTGATCAGCAGAGACAAAACACCTCAAATAAGCCTCCAAAGTCTGATTGGTTCGCTCCGTCTGTCCATTAGTCTGAGGATGGAAAGCAGACGAAAACGACAAATCAATGCCCATCCTACTACAAAAGGATCGCCAGAACCTGGAAACGAACTGGGATCCTCTGTCTGACACAATATTCTCAGGGATGCCGTGCAAACGAACCACGTTCTGGAAAAACACAGGAACCAGATCGGAAGAGGAAGGCAGCTTAGGCAAAGGAACCAAATGGACCATCTTGGAGAAGCGATCACATATCACCCAGATAACGGACATGCCCTGAGATAGCGGAAGATCAGAAATGAAATCCATGGAGATATGTGTCCAAGGTCTCTTCGGGACAGGCAAGGGCAAGAGCAAACCGCTGGCACGAGAACAGCAAGGCTTAGCTCGAGCACAAGTCCCACAGGACTGCACAAATGACCGCACATCCCTTGACAAGGAAGGCCACCAAAAGGACCTGGCCACCAGATCTCTGGTGCCAAAAATTCCCGGGTGACCTGCCAACGCCGAGGAATGAACCTCGGAAATGACTCTGCTGGTCCACTTATCCGGGACAAACAGTCTGTCAGGTGGACAAGACTCAGGCCTATCAGCCTGAAATCTCTGCAACACACGTCGCAGATCCGGAGAAATAGCTGACAAGATAACTCCATCTTTAAGAATACCAACAGGATCCGTGACTCCAGGAGCATCAGGCACAAAGCTCCTAGAAAGAGCATCGGCCTTCACATTCTTTGAACCTGGTAAATACGAGACAACAAAATCAAAGCGGGAGAAAAACAATGACCAGCGGGCCTGTCTCGGATTAAGGCGTTTAGCAGACTCGAGATACATCAGATTTTTGTGATCAGTCAAGACCACCACACGATGCTTAGCACCCTCGAGCCAATGACGCCACTCCTCAAATGCCCATTTCATGGCCAACAACTCCCGATTGCCCACATCATAATTTCGCTCGGCAGGCGAAAACTTCCTAGAGAAAAAGGCACAAGGTTTCATAACAGAGCAACCAGGGCCTCTCTGCGACAAAACGGCCCCTGCCCCAATCTCCGAAGCATCCACCTCAACCTGAAAGGGAAGTGAGACGTCAGGCTGGCACAAAACAGGCGCTGAAGTAAACCGGCGTTTCAACTCCTGGAAAGCCTCCACGGCAGCAGGAGCCCAGTTAGCTACATCGGAGCCCTTCTTGGTCATATCCGTCAAAGGTTTCACAATGCTAGAAAAATTAGCGATAAAACGACGGTAGAAGTTAGCGAAGCCCAAGAACTTCTGAAGACTCTTAACTGACGAGGGCTGAGTCCAATCAAGAATAGCTCGGACCTTGACTGGGTCCATCTCCACAGCAGAAGGGGAAAAAATGAACCCCAAAAAGGGAACCTTCTGTATACCAAAGAGACACTTTGAGCCCTTGACAAACAAAGAATTTTCACGCAAAATTTTAAAGACCAACCTGACCTGCTCCACATGCGAATCCCAATTATCAGAAAAAACCAAAATATCATCCAGATAAACAATCAAAAATTTATCCAGATACTTCCGGAAAATGTCATGCATAAAGGACTGAAAAACTGAAGGCGCATTGGAGAGCCCAAAAGGCATCACCAAGTACTCAAAATGACCTTCGGGTGTATTGAATGCGGTTTTCCATTCATCTCCTTGCTTAATGCGCACAAGGTTGTACGCACCACGAAGATCTATCTTGGTGAACCACTTGGCACCTTTAATCCGGGCAAACAAGTCCGACAACAGAGGCAAAGGATACTGAAATTTAACAGTGATTTTATTCAGAAGCCGATAGTCAATACAAGGTCTCAAAGATCCGTCCTTCTTGGCCACAAAAAAGAATCCCGCACCAAGAGGGGAAGAGGATGGACGGATATGCCCCTTCTCCAGAGATTCCTTGATATACGAACGCATTGCGGTATGCTCAGGTACAGACAGATTAAATAATCTTCCCTTAGGAAATTTACTACCTGGAATCAAATCTATAGCGCAGTCACAGTCCCTATGAGGAGGCAGAGCACTGGACCTGGACTCACTGAAGACATCCTGATAATCAGACAAATACTCCGGAACTTCCGAAGGCGTAGAAGAAGCAATAGACACAGGCAGGGAATCCCCATGAATACCACGACAGCCCCAACTTGAGACTGACATAGCCTTCCAGTCCAGGACTGGATTATGGGTCTGTAACCATGGCAGCCCTAAAACAACCAAATCATGCATTTTATGTAAAACCAGGAAACGTATCACCTCGCGGTGTTCAGGATTCATGCACATGGTAACCTGTGTCCAATACTGCGGTTTATTTGCTGCCAATGGTGTAGCATCAATACCCCTAAGAGGAATAGGATTTTCCAATGGTTCAAGAGTAAAACCACAGCGCTTAGCAAATGAGAGATCCATGAGACTCAGGGCAGCACCTGAATCCACAAACGCCATGACAGGATAAGATGACAGTGAGCAAATCAAAGTTACAGACAGAATAAATTTAGGTTGCAAATTACCAACGGTGACAGGACTAACAACCTTAGCTATACGTTTAGAGCATGCTGAGATAACATGTGTAGAATCACCACAGTAGTAGCACAAGCCATTCCGGCGTCTATGAATTTTCCGCTCATTTCTAGTCAGGATTCTATCACATTGCATTAAATTAGGTGTCTGTTCAGACAACACCATGAGGGAATTTGCGGTTTTGCGCTCCCGCAACCGCCGGTCAATTTGAATAGCCAGTGCCATAGTATCATTCAGACCTGTGGGAATGGGAAAACCCACCATAACATTCTTAATGGCTTCAGAAAGGCCACTTCTAAAATTAGCGGCCAGTGCACACTCGTTCCAATGTGTCAGCACGGACCATTTCCGAAATTTTTGGCAATACACTTCAGCCTCGTCCTGCCCCTGAGACATAGCCAGCAAGGCCTTTTCTGCCTGAATCTCAAGATTGGGTTCCTCATAAAGTAAACCGAGCGCCAGAAAAAACGCATCAAGATCAGCCAATGCCGGATCTCCTGGCGCCAACGAAAAAGCCCAATCCTGAGGGTCGCCCCGTAAGAACGAAATAACAATTTTTACTTGCTGAGCAGAATCTCCAGATGAACAGGGTCTCAGGGACAAAAACAATTTACAATTATTCACGAAATTCCTAAACTTAAACCTGTCTCCGGAAAACAGTTCAGGAATCGGTATTTTAGGTTCTGACCTAGGATTTCTGATAACATAGTCTTGTATGCCCTGCACACGAGTAGCCAGCTGGTCCACACTTGTAATCAAGGTCTGGACATTCATGTCTGCAGCAAGCATAGCCACTCTGAGGTAAAGGGGAAAAAGAAAAAAAAAAAAACTCAGAATCTTCTTTCTTATAATCCCTCTTCTGCAATGCATTAAACATTTAATACTGGCCTGGCAAACTGTTATGACCCCAATGGCGAGGGTCTCAGAGGAACGTGGAAGTCTGCAGAATACAAAAATCCAGCTCATAGGGCAGTGGTAACTGGGTTGACCATATATCTACTCCTAACGCCAACACTAGAAGTAGCCGGGGATCATTCCTACGTTGATTCTAGATTACACGCGCCAGCCGGAGAATCTAGCTACCCCTAGTAGAGGAAAACAAAGACCTTTCTTGCCTCCAGAGAAGGGGACCCCAAAGCTGGATAGAAGCCCCCCACAAATAATGACGGTGAGGTAAGAGGAAATGACAAACACAGAAATGAACCAGGTTTAGCACAGAGAGGCCCGCTTACTGATAGCAGAATAAAGAAAGGTAACTTATATGGTCAACAAAAACCCTATCAAAATCCACACTGGAAATTCAAGAACCCCCGAACCGTCTAACGGTCCGGGGGGAGAACACCAGCCCCCTAGAGCTTCCAGCAAAGGTCAGGATATAGATTAGGAACAAGCTGGACAAAAAATACAAAACCAAAACAAATAGCAAAAAGCAAAAGGCAGACTTAGCTGATATAACTGGAACCGGGATCAGTAGACAAGAGCACAGCAGACTAGCTCTGATAACTACGTTGCCAGGCATTGAACTGAAGGTCCAGGGAGCTTATATAGCAAAACCCCTAACTAACGACCCAGGTGCGGATAAAAGGAATGACAGAAAAACCAGAGTCAAAAAACTAGTAACCACTAGAGGGAGCAAAAAGCAAATTCACAACAGCCTGCCTTCCAGCAAGAGCCTGCCTGCCTTCCAGCAAGAGCCTGCCTGCAAGAGCCTGCCTGCCTTCCAGCAAGAGCCTGCCTGCAAGAGCCTAACCTGCCTTCCAGCAAGAGCCTACCTGCAAGAGCCTAGCCTGGCTTCCAGCAAGAGCCTGCCTTACAGCAAGAGCCTGCCTGCCAGCAAGAGCCTGCCTGCCTTCCAGCAAGAGCCTGCCTGCCAGCAATAGCCTGCCTGCAAGAGCCTGCCTGCCTTCCGGCAAGAGTCTGCCTTCCAGCAAGAGCCTACCTGCAAGAGCCTGCCTGCCTTCCAGCAAGAGCCTGCCTGCAAGAGCCTAGCCTGCCTTCCAGCAAGAGCCTGCCTGCAAGAGCCTAGCCTGCCTTCCAGCAAGAGCCTGCCTGCAAGAGCCTAGCCTGCCTTCCATCAAGAGCCTGCCTGCAAGAGCCTAGCCTGCCTTCCAGCAAGAGCCTGCCTGCAAGAGCCTAGCCTGCCTTCCAGCAAGAGCCTGCCTGCCTGCCTTCCAGCAAGAGCCTGCCTGCCTTCCATCAAGAGCCTGTCTGCAAGAGCATGCCTGCCTTCCAACAAGAGCCTGCCTGCCTTCCAGCAAGAGCCTGCCTGCCTTCCAGCAAGAGCCTAGCCTGCCTTCCAGCAAGAGCCTGCCTGCCTGCAAGAGCCTGCCTGCCTTCCAGCAAGAGCCTGCCTGCCTGCGAGCAATAGCCTGCCTGCAAGAGCCTAGCCTGCCTTCCAGCAAGAGCCTGCCTGCCTGCCAGCTAGAGCCTGCCTGCCTTCCAGCAAGAGCCTGCCTGCCTTCCAGCAAGAGCCTGCCTGCCTTCCAGCAAGAGCCTGCCTTCCAGCAAGAGCCTGCCTGAAAGAGCCTGCCTGCCTCCCAGCAAGAGCCTGCCTGCAAGAGCCTGCCAGCCTCCCAGCAAGAGCCTGCCTGCAAGAGCCTAGCCTGCCTTCCAGCAAGAACCTGCCTGCAAGAGCCTAGCCTGCCTTCCAGCAAGAGCCTGCCTGCCAGATAGAGCCTGCCTGCAAGAGCCTGCCTGCCTTCCAGCAAGAGCCTGCCTGCAAGAGCATGCCTGTCTTCCAGCAAGAGCCTGCCTGCCTGCCAGCTAGAGCCTGCCTGCCTTCCAGCAAGAGCCTGCCTGCAAGAGCTTGCCTGCCTTCCAGCAAGAGCCTAGCCTGCCTTCCAGCAAGAGCCTGCCTGCCTGCAAGAGCCTGCCTGCCTTCCAGCAAGAGCCTGCCTGCCTGCGAGCAATAGCCTGCCTGCAAGAGCCTAGCCTGCCTTCCAGCAAGAGCCTGCCTGCCTGCCAGCTAGAGCCCGCCTGCCTTCCAGCAAGAGCCTGCCTGCAAGAGCCTGCCTGCCTTCCAGCAAGAGCCTGCCTGCCTTCCAGCAAGAGCCTGCCTTCCAGCAAGAGCCTGCCTGCAAGAGCCTTTCTGCCTCCCAGCAAGAGCCTGCCTGCAAGAGCCTGCCAGCCTCCCAGCAAGAGCCTGCCTGCAAGAGCCTAGCCTGCCTTCCAGCAAGAGCCTGCCTGCAAGAGCCTAGCCTGCCTTCCAGCAAGAGCCTGCCTGCCAGATAGAGCCTGCCTGCAAGAGCCTGCCTGCCTTCCAGCAAGAGCCTGCCTGCAAGAGCCTGCCTGCCTTCCAGCAAGAGCCTGCCTGCAAGAGCCTAGCCTGCCTTCCAGCAAGAGCCTGCCTACCAGCTAGAGCCTGCCTGCAAGAGCCTGCCTGCCTTCCAGCAAGAGCCTTCCAGCAAGAGCCTGCCTGCCTTCCAGCAAGAGCCTGCCTGCATTCCAGCAAGAGCCTTCCTGCAAGAGCCTAGCCTGCCTTCCAGCAAGAGCCTGCCTGCCTTCCAGCAAGAGCCTGCCTGCAAGAGCCTGCCTGCCTTCCAGCAAGAGCCTGCCTGCCTTCCAGCAAGAGCCTGCCTGCCTTCCAGCAAGAGCCTGCCTTCCAGCAAGAGCCTGCCTGAAAGAGCCTGCCTGCCTCCCAGCAAGAGCCTGCCTGCAAGAGCCTGCCAGCCTCCCAGCAAGAGCCTGCCTGCAAGAGCCTAGCCTGCCTTCCAGCAAGAGCCTGCCTGCAAGAGCCTAGCCTGCCTTCCAACAAGAGCCTGCCTGCCTGCCAGCTAGAGCCTGCCTGCAAGAGCCTGCCTGCCTTCCAGCAAGAGCCTGCCTGCAAGAGCCTGCCTTCCAGCAAGAGCCTGCCTGCCAGCAAGAGCCTAGCCTGCCTGCCTTCCTGCAAGAGCCTAGCCTGCCTTCCAGCAAGAACCTGCCTTCCAGCAAGATCCTGCCTTCCAGCAAGAGCCTGCCTTCCAGCAAGAGCCTGCCTGCCAGCAAGAGCCTATCCTGCCTGCCAGCAAGAGCCTAGCCTTCCTTCCAGCAAGAGCCTGCCTGCAAGAGCCTGCCTGCCTTCCAGCAAGTCTGCCTGCAAGAGCCTGCCTGCCTTCCAGCAAGAGCCTTCCAGCAAGAGCCTGCCTGCCTTCCAGCTAGAGCCTGCCTGCCTTGCCAGCAAGAGCCTGCCTGCAAGAGCCTGTCTGCCTGCCAGCTAGAGCATGCCTGCCAGCAAGAGCCTAGCCTGCCTTCCAGCAAGAGCCTGCCTGCAAGAGCCTGCCTTCCAGCAAGAGCCTGCCTGCCAGCAAGAGCCTGCCTGCAAGAGCCTGCCTGCCTTCCAGCAAGAGCCTGCCTGCTTGCCAGCTAGAGCCTGCCTGCCAGCAGGAGCTTAGCCTGCCTTCCAGCAAGAGCCTGCCTGCAAGAGCCTGCCTGCCTTCCAGCAAGAGCCAGCCTGCCTGCCAGCTAGAGCCAGCCTGCCTGCCTGCAAGAGCCTAGCCTGCCTTCCAGCAAGAGCCTGCCTGCCAGCAATAGCCTAGCCTGCCTTCCAGCAAGAGCCTGCCTGCAAGAGCCTGCCTTCTTGCCAGCTAGAGCCTGCCTGCCAGCAGGAGCCTAGCCTGCCTTCCAGCAAGAGCCTGCCTGCAAGAGCCTGCCTGCCTTCCAGCAAGAGCCTGCCTGCAAGAGCCTGCCAGCCTCCCAGCAAGAGCCTGCCTGCCAGGTAGAGCCTTCCTGCCAGCTAGAGCCTGCCTGCCTTCCAGCAAGAGCCTGCCTGCCTTCCAGCAAGAGCCTGCCTGCCTTGCAGCAAGAGCCTGCCTGCCTTGCAGCAAGAGCCTGCCTGCCTTCCAGCAAGAGCCTGCCTGCAAGAGCCTAGCCTGCCTCCCAGCAAGAGCCTGCCTGCAAGAGCCTGCCAGCCTCCCAGCAAGAGCCTGCCTGCAAGAGCCTAGCCTGCCTTCCAGCAAGAGCCTGCCTGCAAGAGCCTAGCCTGCCTTCCAACAAGAGCCTGCCTGCCTGCCAGCTAGAGCCTGCCTGCAAGAGCCTGCCTGCCTGCAAGAGCCTGCCTGCCAGCAAGAGCCTGCCTGCCAGCAAGAGCCTAGCCTGCCTGCCTGCAAGAGCCTAGCCTGCCTTCCAGCAAGAACCTGCCTGCAAGAGCCTGCCTTCCAGCAAGAGCCTGCCTGCCAGCAAGAGCCTAGCCTGTGTCATGATCTCTGCAGGCAGAGATCATAGCAAGCCTATAGAGGGACAAGCTCTCGGAAGATGGAACTATACTGACCATGAACTAAGCCTGCCGCGCAACTAGAAATAGCCAGGTAGCATTTCCTATTTATAGCTAGATGCCCAGCTCTGGCCTAAGACCTAAATAGCTAGCAGAGGGAAATATAAGACCTGGCTCACCTCTAGAGAAATATTCCAAAGAAGACAGTAGCCCCCCACATATAATGACGGTGAGTTCAGATGAAACAACAAACGCAGCAGGAAAATAGTCTTAGCAAATTTGAGGTCCGCTTACTAGATAGCAGAAGACAGATAGTATACTTTCATGGTCAGCAGAAAAACACTAACAAAACACCATCCAGAGATTACCTTAAACTCTGGCATTAACTCATAACGCCAGAGTAGCAATCCCTGATCAACGAGAGCTTTCCAGACACAGTAACAAAACTTCAGCTGTGAACTGGAACAAATAGGCAAAACAAAACATGGACAAAAGTCCAACTTATCTAGTAGTAGTCTAGAAGCAGGAACAAGCACTGAGAGGCATCAGATAACATTGTTGACCGGCAAGAAACCACCAGAGAAATGAGCTTAAATAGCGACACCCACTACTGATGGAACCAGGTGAAACAGGAAAGAGGATGACAAGTCCAATTCCACAAGCGGCCACCGGGGGAGCCCAGAATCCAAATTCACAACAGTACCCCCCCCTCAAGGAGGGGGCACCGAACCCTCACCAGATCCACCAGGGCGACCAGGATGAGCCCTATGGAAGGCACGAACAAGATCAGAAGCATGAACATCAGATGCATTGACCCAAGAATTATCCTCCTGGCCGTAACCCTTCCAGTTGACCAGATACTGGAGTCTCCGTCTGGAAACACGAGAGTCCAAAATTTTCTCCACAACGTACTCCAACTCACCCTCAACCAACACCGGAGCAGGAGGCTCAACTGAAGGTACCACAGGTACCTCATACCTGCGCAATAACGACCGATGAAAAACGTTATGAATGGAAAAGGACGCAGGGAGGTCCAAACGGAAAGAAACAGGATTAAGAATCTCCAATATTCTATAAGGGCCGATGAACCGAGGTTTAAACTTAGGAGAAGAGACCCTCATAGGGACAAAACGAGAAGACAACCACACCAAATCTCCAACACAAAGCCGAGAACCAACACGACGATGACGGTTGGCAAAACGCTGAGTCTTCTCCTGGGACAACTTCAAATTGTCCATAACCTGCCCCCAGATGTGATGCAATCTCTCCACCACCGCATCCACTCCAGGACAATCCGAGGATTCCACCTGACCGGAGGAAAATCGAGGGTGAAACCCCGAATTACAGAAAAACGGGGACACCAAGGTGGAAGAGCTGGCCCGATTATTGAGGGCGAACTCTGCCAATGGCAAAAAAGCAACCCAATCATCCTGGTCAGCAGAGACAAAACACCTCAGATATGTCTCCAGGGTCTGATTAGTCCGCTCGGTCTGGCCATTAGTCTGAGGGTGAAAAGCAGATGAAAAAGACAAATCTATGCCCATCCTAGCACAGAATGCCCGCCAAAATCTAGACACAAATTGGGTACCTCTGTCAGAAACAATATTCTCAGGAATACCGTGCAATCGTACAACATTCTGAAAAAACAGAGGAACCAACTCAGAAGAAGAAGGCAACTTGGGCAGAGGAACCAAATGGACCATTTTAGAGAAACGGTCACAGACCACCCAGATGACAGACATCTTCTGGGAAACAGGCAGATCTGAAATAAAATCCATCGAGATGTGTGTCCAAGGCCTCTTAGGAATAGGCAAGGGCAACAGCAGTCCGCTAGCCCGAGAACTACAAGACTTGGCCCGAGCACAAACGTCACATGACTGCACAAAGACTCGCACATCTCGTGACAGGGAAGGCCACCAGAAGGATCTTGCCACCAAATCCCTGGTACCAAAAATTCCGGGATGACCTGCCAATGCAGAAGAATGTACCTCAGAGATGACTCTGCTGGTCCAATCATCCGGAACAAACAGTCTATCAGGCGGACAACGATCCGGTCTATCCGCCTGAAACTCTTGCAAGGACCGCCGCAGATCAGGAGAAACGGCCGACAAAATTACTCCCTCCCTAAGGATACCTGTGGGTTCAGAATTACCAGGAGAGTCCGGGTCAAAACTCCTAGAAAGGGCATCTGCCTTAACATTCTTAGAACCCGGTAGGTATGACACCACAAAATTAAAGCGAGAAAAAAATAAAGACCAGCGCGCCTGTCTAGGATTCAGGCGTCTGGCAGTCTCAAGATAAATCAAATTTTTGTGGTCAGTCAATACCACCATCTGATGCCTAGCCCCCTCGAGCCAATGGCGCCACTCCTCAAACGCCCACTTCATGGCCAAAAGCTCCCGATTCCCAACATCATAATTCCGCTCTGCGGGCGAAAATTTGCGAGAAAAGAAGGCACAAGGCCTAATGACGGAGCAGTCGGAACCTTTCTGCGACAACACTGCCCCAGCTCCGATCTCCGAAGCGTCAACCTCAACCTGAAAAGGCAGATTCACATCAGGCTGACGCAACACAGGGGCAGAGGCAAAACGGCGCTTAAGCTCCTGAAAGGCCTCTACAGCATGAGGGGACCAATTAGCAACATCAGCGCCTTGTCTGGTCAAATCAGTCAGTGGTTTAACGACATCCGAAAAACCAGCAATAAATCGGCGGTAAAAGTTGGCAAAGCCCAAAAATCTCTGAAGACCCTTAAGAGAGGAGGGCTGAGTCCAGTCACAAATAGCTTGCACCTTGACGGGATCCATCTCAATGGAAGAGGGAGAAAAAATATACCCCAAAAAGGAAATTTTCTGGACCCCAAAAACGCACTTAGACCCTTTCACACATAAAGAATTAGACCGCAGAACCTGAAAAACTCTCCTGACCTGCTGGACATGAGAGTCCCAGTCATCAGAAAAAATCAGAATATCATCCAGATATATTATCATAAATTTATCCAGAAAATCGCGGAAAATATCATGCATAAAAGACTGGAAAACTGAAGGGGCATTAGAAAGACCAAAAGGCATGACCAAATACTCAAAGTGGCCCTCGGGCGTATTAAATGCGGTCTTCCACTCATCCCCCTGCCTGATCCGCACCAAATTATACGCCCCACGAAGATCAATTTTAGAGAACCACTTAGCACCCTCTATACGAGCAAACAAATCAGTAAGCAATGGCAATGGGTATTGATACTTAACAGTGATCTTATTCAGAAGCCGATAATCAATACATGGTCTCAAAGAGCCGTCTTTTTTTGAGACAAAGAAAAACCCAGCTCCCAAGGGAGAAGAAGATGGACGAATATGTCCCTTTTCCAAAGACTCCTTTATATATTCCCGCATAGCAGCATGTTCCGGCACAGACAGATTAAACAAACGACCCTTGGGATATTTACAACCCGGTATCAAATCTATGGCACAATCGCACTCACGGTGCGGAGGTAACGACCCAAGCTTGGGTTCGTCAAAGACGTCTTGATAATCAGAGAGGAACTCAGGGACTTCAGAGGGAATGGACGACGAAATAGAAACCAAAGGTAAGTCCCCATGAATACCCTTACATCCCCAGCTCAACACAGACATTGCTCTCCAGTCCAAGACTGGGTTGTGAGACTGCAACCATGGCAATCCCAGTACCAAATCGTCATGTAAATTATACAGCACCAGGAAACGAATAATCTCCTGGTGATCCGGATTGATACGCATGGTTACTTGTGTCCAGTATTGTGGTTTATTATTAGCCAATGGGGTGGAGTCAATCCCCTTCAGAGGAATAAGAGTCTCCAAAGGCTCTAAATCAAAACCACAACGATTGGCAAAGGACCAATCCATAAGACTCAGAGCGGCGCCAGAGTCAACATAGGCGTCCGTGGCAATGGATGACAAAGAGCAAATCAGGGTTACAGACAAAATAAACTTAGACTGAATGGTGCCAATGGAAACAGACTTATCAAGCTTCTTTGTACGCCTAGAGCATGCTGATATAACATGAGTAGAATCCCCACAATAGAAACACAATCCATTCTTCCGTCTAAAATTCTGTCGCTCGCTCCTGGACAGAATTCTATCACACTGCATACTTTCTGGCGTCTTTTCCATAGACACCGCCAGATGGTGCACCGGTTTGCGCTCCCGCAGACGCCTATCAATCTGAATAGCCATTGTCATGGACTCATTCAGACCTGCAGGCACAGGGAACCCCACCATAACATCCTTAACGGCATCAGAGAGACCTTCTCTGAAAGTTGCCGCCAAGGCGCACTCATTCCACTGAGTAAGCACAGACCATTTACGGAATTTTTGGCAGAAAACTTCAGCTTCGTCTTGCCCCTGAGATAGTGCCATCAAAGTTTTTTCTGCCTGAAGTTCCAAATGAGGTTCCTCATAAAGCAAGCCCAAGGCCAGAAAAAACGCATCCACATCGCGTAACGCAGGATCCCCTGCTGGCAATGAGAAGGCCCAATCTTGAGGGTCACCCCTGAGCAAGGAAATCACAATCCTAACCTGCTGAGCAGGGTCTCCAGCTGAACGAGACTTCAGGGACAAATAAAGCTTACAATTATTTCGGAAATTCTGGAAGCTAGCTCTATGCCCTGTGAAGAACTCCGGCAAAGGAATTCTCGGCTCAGATACCGGAGCATGTACCACAAAATCTTGTAAATTTTGTACTTTCGTGATGAGTTTATTCAAACCCGCAGTTACACTCTGGAGATCCATTATTGTCAGGTGCACACAGAGCCATACAGAGATTAGGAGGAGAGAGAGAAAAAAGACTGCAGCAAGACAGACTGGAGGAAAAAAAAAAAAAAAAAAAAAAATTCCAGCAGACTTCTTATAACTCTCCTTTCTCAACCTGGGTCTTTAACACTTTATGGGCCGGTCAAACTGTCATGATCTCTGCAGGCAGAGATCATAGCAAGCCTATAGAGGGACAAGCTCTCGGAAGATGGAACTATACTGACCATGAACTAAGCCTGCCGCGCAACTAGAAATAGCCAGGTAGCATTTCCTATTTATAGCTAGATGCCCAGCTCTGGCCTAAGACCTAAATAGCTAGCAGAGGGAAATATAAGACCTGGCTCACCTCTAGAGAAATATTCCAAAGAAGACAGTAGCCCCCCACATATAATGACGGTGAGTTCAGATGAAACAACAAACGCAGCAGGAAAATAGTCTTAGCAAATTTGAGGTCCGCTTACTAGATAGCAGAAGACAGATAGTATACTTTCATGGTCAGCAGAAAAACACTAACAAAACACCATCCAGAGATTACCTTAAACTCTGGCATTAACTCATAACGCCAGAGTAGCAATCCCTGATCAACGAGAGCTTTCCAGACACAGTAACAAAACTTCAGCTGTGAACTGGAACAAATAGGCAAAACAAAACATGGACAAAAGTCCAACTTATCTAGTAGTAGTCTAGAAGCAGGAACAAGCACTGAGAGGCATCAGATAACATTGTTGACCGGCAAGAAACCACCAGAGAAATGAGCTTAAATAGCGACACCCACTACTGATGGAACCAGGTGAAACAGGAAAGAGGATGACAAGTCCAATTCCACAAGCGGCCACCGGGGGAGCCCAGAATCCAAATTCACAACAAGCCTGCCTGCCAGCAAGAGCCTAGCCTTCCTTCCAGCAAGAGCCTGCCTGCAAGAGCCTGCCTGCCTTCCAGCAAGTCTGCCTGCAAGAGCCTGCCTGCCTTCCAGCAAGAGCCTGCCTACAAGAGCCTGCCTGCCTTCCAGCAAGACCCTTCCAGCAAGAGCCTGCCTGCCTTCCAGCTAGAGCCTGCCTGCCTTCCAGCAAGAGCCCGCCTGCCAGCTAGAGCCTGCCTGTCTTCCAGCAAGAGCCTGCCTGTCTTCCAGCAAGAGCCTGCCTGCCTTGCCAGCAAGAGCCTGCCTGCAAGAGCCTGTCTGCCTGCCAGCTAGAGCATGCCTGCCAGCAAGAGCCTAGCCTGCCTTCCAGCAAGAGCCTGCCTGCAAGAACCTGCCTGCCTTCCAGCAAGAGCCTGCCTGCCAGCAAGAGCCTGCCTGCAAGAGCCTGCCTGCCTTCCAGCAAGAGCCTGCCTGCTTGCCAGCTAGAGCCTGCCTGCCAGCAGGAGCATAGCCTGCCTTCCAGCAAGAGCCTGCCTGCAAGAGCCTGCCTGCCTTCCAGCAAGAGCCAGCCTGCCTGCCAGCTAGAGCCTGCCTGCCAGCTAGAGCCTGCCTGCCTGCCTGCAAGAGCCTAGCCTGCCTTCCAGCAAGAGCCTGCCTGCCAGCAATAGCCTAGCCTGCCTTCCAGCAAGAGCCTGCCTGCAAGAGCCTGCCTTCTTGCCAGCTAGAGCCTGCCTGCCAGCAGGAGCCTAGCCTGCCTTCCAGCAAGAGCCTGCCTGCAAGAGCCTGCCTGCCTTCCAGCAAGTCTGCCTGCAAGAGCCTGCCTGCCTTCCAGCAAGAGCATGCCTGCCTGCCAGCTAATGCCTGCCTGCCAGGTAGAGCCTTCCTGCCAGCTAGAGCCTGCCTGCCATCTAGAGCCTGCCTGCCTTCCAGCAAGAGCCTGCCTGCCTTCCAGCAAGAGCCTGCCTGCCTTCCAGCAAGAGCCTGCCTGCAAGAGCCTGCCTTCCAGCAAGAGCCTGCCTGCAAGAGCCTAACCTGCCTTCCAGCAAGAGCCTGCCTGCAAGAGCCTAGCCTGCCTTCCAGCAAGAGCCTGCCTTACAGCAAGAGCCTGCCTGCCAGCAGGAGCCTGCCTGCCTTCCAGCAAGAGCCTGCCTGCCAGCAATAGCCTGCCTGCAAGAGCCTGCCTGCCTTCCGGCAAGAGTCTGCCTTCCAGCAAGAGCCTACCTGCAAGAGCCTGCCTGCCTTCCAGCAAGAGCCTGCCTGCAAGAGCCTAGCCTGCCTTCCAGCAAGAGCCTGCCTGCAAGAGCCTAGCCTGCCTTCCAGCAAGAGCCTGCCTGCAAGAGCCTAGCCTACCTTCCATCAAGAGCCTGCCTGCAAGAGCCTAGCCTGCCTTCCAGCAAGAGCCTGCCTGCAAGAGCCTAGCCTGCCTTCCAGCAAGAGCCTGCCTGCCTGCCTTCCAGCAAGAGCCTGCCTGCAAGAGCCTGCCTGCCTTCCATCATCAAGAGCCTGTCTGCAAGAGCATGCCTGCCTTCCAGCAAGAGCCTGCCTGCCTTCCAGCAAGAGCCTAGCCTGCCTTCCAGCAAGAGCCTGCCTGCCTGCAAGAGCCTGCCTGCCTTCCAGCAAGAGCCTGCCTGCCTGCGAGCAATAGCCTGCCTGCAAGAGCCTAGCCTGCCTTCCAGCAAGAGCCTGCCTGCCTGCCAGCTAGAGCCTGCCTGCCTTCCAGCAAGAGCCTGCCTGCCTTCCAGCAAGAGCCTGCCTGCCTTCCAGCAAGAGCCTGCCTTCCAGCAAGAGCCTGCCTGAAAGAGCCTGCCTGCCTCCCAGCAAGAGCCTGCCTGCAAGAGCCTGCCAGCCTCCCAGCAAGAGCCTGCCTGCAAGAGCCTAGCCTGCCTTCCAGCAAGAACCTGCCTGCAAGAGCCTAGCCTGCCTTCCAGCAAGAGCCTGCCTGCCAGATAGAGCCTGCCTGCAAGAGCCTGCCTGCCTTCCGGCAAGAGTCTGCCTTCCAGCAAGAGCCTACCTGCAAGAGCCTGCCTGCCTTCCAGCAAGAGCCTGCCTGCAAGAGCCTTGCCTGCCTTCCAGCAAGAGCCTGCCTGCAAGAGCCTAGCCTGCCTTCCAGCAAGAGCCTGCCTGCAAGAGCCTAGCCTGCCTTCCAGCAAGAGCCTGCCTGCAAGAGCCTAGCCTGCCTTCCATCAAGAGCCTGCCTGCAAGAGCCTAGCCTGCCTCCAGCAAGAGCCTGCCTGCAAGAGCCTAGCCTGCCTTCCAGCAAGAGCCTGCCTGCCTGCCTTCCAGCAAGAGCCTGCCTGCAAGAGCCTGCCTGCCTTCCAGCAAGAGCCTGCCTGCAAGAGCATGCCTGTCTTCCAGCAAGAGCCTGCCTGCCTGCCAGCTAGAGCCTGCCTGCCTTCCAGCAAGAGCCTGCCTGCCTTCCAGCAAGAGCCTGCCTGCCTTCCAGCAAGAGCCTGCCTTCCAGCAAGAGCCTGCCTGAAAGAGCCTGCCTGCCTCCCAGCAAGAGCCTGCCTGCAAGAGCCTGCCAGCCTCCCAGCAAGAGCCTGCCTGCAAGAGCCTAGCCTGCCTTCCAGCAAGAACCTGCCTGCAAGAGCCTAGCCTGCCTTCCAGCAAGAGCCTGCCTGCCAGATAGAGCCTGCCTGCAAGAGCCTGCCTGCCTTCCGGCAAGAGTCTGCCTTCCAGCAAGAGCCTACCTGCAAGAGCCTGCCTGCCTTCCAGCAAGAGCCTGCCTGCAAGAGCCTTGCCTGCCTTCCAGCAAGAGCCTGCCTGCAAGAGCCTAGCCTGCCTTCCAGCAAGAGCCTGCCTGCAAGAGCCTAGCCTGCCTTCCAGCAAGAGCCTGCCTGCAAGAGCCTAGCCTGCCTTCCATCAAGAGCCTGCCTGCAAGAGCCTAGCCTGCCTCCAGCAAGAGCCTGCCTGCAAGAGCCTAGCCTGCCTTCCAGCAAGAGCCTGCCTGCCTGCCTTCCAGCAAGAGCCTGCCTGCAAGAGCCTGCCTGCCTTCCAGCAAGAGCCTGCCTGCAAGAGCATGCCTGTCTTCCAGCAAGAGCCTGCCTGCCTGCCAGCTAGAGCCTGCCTGCCTGCCTTCCAGCAAGAGCCTGCCTGCAAGAGCTTGCCTGCCTTCCAGCAAGAGCCTAGCCTGCCTTCCAGCAAGAGCCTGCCTGCCTGCAAGAGCCTGCCTGCCTTCCAGCAAGAGCCGGCCTGCCTGCCTGCGAGCAATAGCCTGCCTGCAAGAGCCTAGCCTGCCTTGCAGCAAGAGCCTGCCTGCCTGCCAGCTAGAGCCCGCCTGCCTTCCAGCAAGAGCCTGCCTGCAAGAGCCTGCCTGCCTTCCAGCAAGAGCCTGCCTTCCAGCAAGAGCCTGCCTTCCAGCAAGAGCCTGCCTGCAAGAGCCTGTCTGCCTCCCAGCAAGAGCCTGCCTGCAAGAGCCTGCCAGCCTCCCAGCAAGAGCCTGCCTGCAAGAGCCTAGCCTGCCTTCCAGCAAGAGCCTGCCTGCAAGAGCCTAGCCTGCCTTCCAGCAAGAGCCTGCCTGCCAGATAGAGCCTGCCTGCAAGAGCCTGCCTGCCTTCCAGCAAGAGCCTGCCTGCAAGAGCCTGCCTGCCTTCCAGCAAGAGCCTGCCTGCAAGAGCCTAGCCTGCCTTCCAGCAAGAGCCTGCCTACCAGCTAGAGCCTGCCTGCAAGAGCCTGCCTGCCTTCCAGCAAGAGCCTTCCAGCAAGAGCCTGCCTGCCTTCCAGCAAGAGCCTGCCTGCATTCCAGCAAGAGCCTGCCTGCAAGAGCCTAGCCTGCCTTCCAGCAAGAGCCTGCCTGCAAGAGCCTAGCCTGCCTTCCAGCAAGAGCCTGCCTGCAAGAGCCTAGCCTGCCTTCCAGCAAGAGCCTGCCTGCAAGAGCCAAGCCTGCCTTCCAGCAAGAGCCTGCCTGCAAGAGCCTAGCCTGCCTTCCAGCAAGAGCCTGCCTGCAAGAGCCAAGCCTGCCTTCCAGCAAGAGCCTGCCTGCAAGAGCCTAGCCTGCCTTCCAGCAAGAGCCTGCCTGCCAGCTAGAGCCTTCCTGCAAGAGCCTCCCTGCCTTCCTGCAAGGGCCTGCCTGCTTTCCAGCAAGAGCCTGCCTGCAAGAGCCTGCCTGCCTTCCAGCAAGAGCCAGCCTGCCTGCCAGCTAAAGCCTGCCTGCCAGCTAGAGCCTTCCTGCCTGCCAGCAAGAGCCTAGCCTGCCTTCCAGCAAGAGCCTGCCTGCCATCAGCCATGTCTTCTTCTGGGAGCCCTCCCTCTCGTCGGCAGCGCACTGAGGTAAATATACTGTATATGTTTTTTATAGAATTTTTCTCTCTCTCTGTCTAGCTCTCGCTCTGTCTATATATTGTAACAAAACACTCCGGGATCGCCTTTGCTGGGGTCAAAGGTCACGTGGTTTGTGCATTAAACTCTGAGGCGACAGCAGGTTTCCAAGTAGACTGACCTCAGGTCAGGTTTATTAAAGTGAAAGCAAATACAGAAAACAAAACATAAAAATAAATCCTTGCCTGTCCGGCGCTAATTATACAAATACGTTCCTATCTAACAACTGGGGGGCTTCTCCCACCCAGCTAACATTACACAGGTCACGAGCACAGCTCTCAGTCACGGTTGTCTCACACAGACAGGCATTCTGTGTGCCCCAGGCTGACACCTGAAACCTCCAGCTGGTCAGCCTTTATTCCTGCACTTATTAACCCCTCGGTATCCTGAAGATACTGAGCGGCCTAATTCACATAGGACAAATACCTGGGCGAGATATACCTGCCCCCGACTACCAGACCGACATGACTCTTACATATCCTCCCCTCCTGCTCAGACCACTCAGGTCGAGCAAGAATACTCTCGAAACAGTGTACTCGGGACAGGGCATCAGCGTTCCCCATCTGCACCCTGGGGCGGTGCTCCACCGTGAACGAGTAAGCCTGCAGGGCAAGGAACCACCGGGTTACCCGACTATTACGGTCCTTGTGGAGATGCATCCACTTGAGAGGGGCATGGTCCGTGACCAGCCTAAACTTCCTACCTGCCAGGTAATATTTGAGGGAGTCGAGAGCCCATTTGATGGCTAGACACTCTTTTTCAATCACGGCATACCTCTGCTCATGTACATTCAGTTTCCGACTGAGGTAGAGGACCAGGTGTTCGACTCCGTCCCTTACCTGGGAAAGTACAGCTCCGATACCAGTATCAGAAGCATCCGTTTGCACCACAAACTCGCTGCTGAAATCAGGAGTCACTAGTACGGGCTGAGAGCACAAAGCCCGTTTCAGACTGTGGAAGGCCTCTTCAGCCGCTGAGGTCCATTTTACCATGACGGAATCCCTCCCTTTGGTAAGATCCGTCAAGGGTGTAGCCATGGCCGCAAAGTTGGGTATGAACCGGCGATAATAGCCGGCAATGCCCAGGAAAGCTTGAACTTGTTTCTTGGTTGCGGCCAGCCCTGAATTGCCTGTATTTTGTCGATCTGGGGTTTAACCACTCCTCTGCCAATCACGTAGCCCAAGTATCGGGCTTCTTCAAGGCCGATGTGACATTTCTTAGGATTCGCCGTTAAGCCTGCGTCTCTCAGGTCATCAATCACCGCCTGTACCTTCCGGAGGTGAGCTTCCCAGTCCACGCTGTAAATTATGATGTCATCTAGGTAGGCAGAAGCGTACTGCCTGTGGGGCCTCAAGACTCGATCCATCAATCTCTGGAACGTTGCTGGGGCTCAGTGAAGTCCAAACGGCATGTAGATATACTGGAACAGCCCTTCCGGTGTAGCAAATGCCGTCTTCTCTCTGGCCGCCTCGGCCAGAGGGATCTGCCAGTACCCCTTTGTTAGATCCAGGGTCGTAATATATCGGGCTTTACCCAGCCGATCGATCAACTCATCGACCCGGGGCATAGGGTAGGCATCAAATTTAGAAACCGCATTCAGTTTCCGAAAGTCATTGCAAAACCGTATAGAGCCATCCGGCTTAGGTATCAACACGATTGGACTGGACCAGGCGCTGTGCGACTCTTCAATGACTCCTAAGTCCAACATGGCCTTCACCTCCTGGGAGACGGCTTCACGGCGTGCTTCCGGAATCCGGTATGGCTTCACATGAACTGTGACACCAGGCTCTGTGACAATCTCATGTTTCACTAGCCTAGTCTGGCCAGGTTTTTCCGAGAAAAACTGTTGGTTCTGTAACAAAAACTGCTTAACCTCAGATTTTTGTCGTTCAGAGAGAGTCTCGGCAATCTGCACCTCCGGTATGGTAGGTGAGCAAACTGGACGGGGCAGATCCGCTGTTAGGGCAGCGCGGTCTTTCCAGGGTTTTATCAGATTCACATGATAGATCTGCTCTGGTTTTCTCTTACCAGGCTGGTGCACTTTATAGTTCACTTCTCCAACTCGTTCCATGACCTCAAAGGGGCCCTGCCATTTCGCCAGAAATTTACTATCCACCGTAGGGATTAGGATCAACACCCTATCCCCGGGTGCAAATGTACGGACCTTGGCGCCTCTATCATAACTTTGCCTCTGGGCTCCCTGGGCCTGTAACATATGTTCCCTAACAAGGGGCATGACAGCAGCAATCCGGTCCTGCATTTGCGTTACATGGTCTATCACCGTTTTAAAGGGAGTGACTTGACCTTCCCAGGTTTCTTTTGCGACGTCCAACAGTCCACGGGGACGACGGGCATATAATAGCTCGAAAGGCGAGAATCCTGTGGAAGACTGGGGAACTTCCCTAATGGCAAACAGCAAATAGGGTAACAAGTAATCCCAGTTCTTCCCATCTTTTGTCTATCGCCTTCCGGAGCATCTGTTTTAAGGTTTTATTGAACCGCTCAACCAGGCCATCTGTTTGAGGGTGATAGACAGACGTACGCAACTGGTCTATTTGTAAGAGCCTGCAGAGCTCCTTCATCACCCTTGACATAAAGGGAGTCCCCTGGTCGGTGAGTATCTGTTTTGGAATTCCCACCCGACTAAACACTTGTACCAACTCTTTGGCGATCGTTTTGGTAGCAGTGTTACGCAAAGGGATGGCTTCAGGATAACGAGTGGCATAGTCCATGATGACGAGGATATGTTGATGCCCACGTGCGGACCGGGGAAGGGGCCCAACCAAATCCATCCCAATTCTCTCAAACGGGACCCCAATAATAGGGAGGGGTACCAAAGGGCTACAGAACCGAGGTTTAGGTGCCGAGATTTGGCACTCTGGACAGGACTCACAATAGTTACGCACATCATTGTGTATTCCGGGCCACACAAAACAATGCAATATCCTTTCTGTGGTTTTTTGTACCCCCAGATGTCCCCCCATTATATGTCCGTGGGCCAGGTCCAGTACCTTCCGCCGATAAGGTTTGGGTACCACTAACTGTTGCACAGTGTCTTCCCCTTTTTTCTCTACCTGGTAGAGTAAATCATTCTCAAGAACCATGTACGGGTACGCTAGCCTAGTGTCAGGTTCTACGGGTACGCTATCTATCACTTTTACATTTTTCCTAGCCTGAGTCAGGGTAGGATCTTTCATTTGTTCGCTGTAGAAGTCAGCCAACTGAACTCCCAAATCGGGTAGGCAGGGTGCTGGGTGGCTGTCTGCCTCCGCCTCTCGCTGAGTTTCCTCAGTTTCCTCAGTTTCCCCCGCCATAACTGAGAAGGGGAACTGAAGGTTAGATTCAATAACCTCCCCAGCAACATCTTCCTGTGGGGTCTCGTCTAGGAACTCGGGACCTCCAGATGTCATGGGGGAAGATTCATGGTTACAGCTACCGTGAAGGAGCAACTGATTCTCCCACAACTGCCAGAAATGAGGAAAATCCCTGCCCAGGATTATATCATGTAACAATGCGGGAACGAGTCCCACTTTGTGTTGCACAGACCCATAGGGAGTGGAGATACATATGACCGCTGTAGGATATGAGCAGGTGTCACCATGCACACACGTTACAGAAAATTTATCAGACGGACCAGATGGAAGTGCCACCAGACTGGCTTTCACCAGAGTCACCACACTTCCAGAGTCTAGCAATGCCACAACATTTTTCCCATCTACAGACAATTCACGCAGGTGTTTCGCTGAATAATTTTGACCCGCATTCACACTTACTAGCCGTGTAACCAAAGACATGCGTTTCTTAGAGTCCGTAACGTCGCACTGCATGGGTTCAGTGGTAACAGGACAGTTCCCAGAAACATGGCCCTTCTCATGGCAACGGAAACACCTAACAGGCCCCCTATTGAAACCAGAGTCTGACACCCTTGATCTCGGGGTGCGAGCAGTCCCATGTTCCTCCCCCACAGTTTTTGGCAATTTTCCTTCCCCCGCAGTCCCTGGAACAGTCTTACCGGTTCCACGAGGAGGAGGTACAGTTCGGGTAGTAGCGGTATCATCAGGAAGTCCTTCCGCCACGGAATAACGCTCCACCAAGTCCACCAATTGATCCGCTGTCGCGGGATTTCCTTGGCTCACCCACTTTTTCAGCGCCGGTGGTAGTACTCTCAGGTACTTGTCCAGAACGATCCGCTGGATTATCTCCGGAGTTGTCAGTACCTCGGGTTGCAGCCATTTCTTTATCAAGTAGATCAGGTCGAACATCTGCGATCGCGGCGGTTTATCTGGCTGATAGGTCCACTGATGTACCCTCTGTGCACGGACAGCCGTCGTCACACCCAGCCGGGCCAGGACCTCAGCTTTCAGCCTCTCAAAGTCCTGAGCGACTTCCGGATCCAAGTCATGGTAAGCTTTTTGGGCCTCACCGGAGAGAAACGGAGCAATTAGATCGGCCCATCGTTCCTTCGGCCACTTCTCTCTCAACGCTGTCCGCTCAAACATTGTCAGGTACGCCTCGACGTCATCTTCTGCGGTCAGCTTTTGCCAGTACCGACTCACATGGATTCTCCTGGACTCTGCTTCCGGGTTAGCCTCAGGCATGCTCACCAAGCGCTGCGCCACCTGTTGGAGAAGCTGGCGGTCTGCAGTCGTCACGTCCACCAGCTCCTTCAGCTGTGCGGCCATCAAGCGGTTAGCTTCCTGCTGTACGGCAGCGGACTGTACTAGGGCTTTCACCACGTCTTCCATACTGTCGCCTGTGCCACGGAGTGCCCGCGTTCTCCACCACAATGTAACAAAACACTCTGGGATCGCCTTTGCTGGGGTCAAAGGTCACGTGGTTTGTGCATTAAACTCTGAGGCGACAGCAGGTTTCCAAGTAGACTGACCTCAGGTCAGGTTTATTAACGTGAAAGCAAATACAGAAAACAAAACATAAAAATAAATCCTTGCCTGTCCGGCGCTAATTATACAAATACGTTCCTATCTAACAACTGGGGGGCTTCTCCCACCCAGCTAACATTACACAGGTAACGAGCACAGCTCTCACTCACGGTTGTCTCACACAGACAGGCATTCTGTGTGCCCCAGGCTGACACCTGAAACCTCCAGCTGGTCAGCCTTTATTCCTGCACTTATTAACCCCTCGGTATCCTGAAGATACTGAGCGGCCTAATTCACATAGGACAAATACCTGGGCGAGATATACCTGCCCCCGACTACCAGACCGACATGACTCTTACAATATATATTAAAGTATTTCACCATCTTTCATTTTTGTAGTAAGCTGCTGCTGCAGCAGAATAGGTGCTCCCAGAAGAAGATCGAAGGGGTGGAGAAAGACCTGGAGCGGGATCACAATTGGTATGTTTCTTTCATGCATCGCGGAACCACAAACCACAACACATAAAAACAAAAGGTCCTTACAGAAAGAACAATGCACACAGCACATAGAAACAGATCATTGGACACATCACACAACATAAATAGAATGATCATTATAGATATCAAAATGTACACAACACATAAAAAGGCAAACTACAAGCACATAATTTTTATGTTATTTTTCTTCCAGAGTTCGGATTCTGGTGCTCGATCCAGAGGTCCTCCTGTCAAGGTGAAAATATATTTCTTATATACCTTTTTGTACTTTTATACTCTTATACTGTGAAACAATAAGTTTTTCCTAATTGCTGCTAATGCAAATGTAACTGTATTTAAAGATGGCTGCCAGTGTTCAGTTTCGTTTCAGGTTAGTATTCGAAGAGTTAACTTTCATTTCTTCAGAAATCGAAACTCAGGAATGTGAAGAAAAGGAGGATTCACCAGAAGACGTCAGGACAAATCAGGAAGACTGGATGCTAGCTTAAACCCCGCCTAATGCACGCCTTCCCCTAACACTCAATATAGTATTGTGTATTTTAGAATAAAGCCAGTTGCTGTGACCGTTACACACATGTGTGTGGATTCACGAGCATGCACTGAGATTGAACCAGCTACCTGTCTGACTCATTCTTACCCGGTACCACATGCTTATAGTTTAATTTGGAATGACTGGTGAATGAGGATTTATATTGTCATTTACGACCCCGACAATTTGGCGCCCAACGTGGGGCGTGGCCAGCGATCCGAGACCCTCTGGACCCATGCCTGGATGTCTGTGGATGATACCCGTAGTGGCTGACCTCGAGGACTGATCACCCTCCGTACACGGTAAGTGGCGATCATGTACATTGTATATGTCACACTTGCTAGTGTCTCAGCCGTTATTGGTTTGTCTGTGGTCTCTTTGGGTCCGGGAGGTGACCGATCGAGTGGTGAGATCGAATGCGATCCTGTGCCACGCTCTGAACCAGCAACTGAGGGACGTCACATCCTGTGCGTCCTCTGTACACCATACCTCCTCCACCGGTCATTGTACTCCGTTCAACCACCCTACCCGTGACTATTGTCCAGTAGTGAAGTGGAGTGATAGATTGAGAAAGTTGTAGAGTGTGGGGCAGCTTAGAGAAAGGGATAGGAGATGCAGCCTCTGTGATATTGTACCAGCTAGGTAACTTAAGACGTCCCGGAGGGGGACCACCTGTATTTCTGTGGAGGGCTCTCACTAGGAGACCGCCTCCCGACGGTTTGGAATATCGTGGCAGGATAGCCTGTTAATCACTGTTGTTCTAGTTTAGGGACAGGAAATATTGAGCGCGAGGCTCTTTTCCTAGTACGTTGAACGCGAAGTTCCGTGGTATAGAACACCGTGTTGGTATCGCTGCCAGTGGCCTACTGCAGGAGGACATAGTATTCTGTAAGAGTCATGCTGCGTATCTTAAAGCAGAAGAAGTCTGTGCCCCACAAGTTAGATGAGGATGCTGTGGAAGTCAAGACAATGGTCACGGGAGGGCAAGAGGCAGTCAAGAAGCTTATCTGCGAGTTGCGCGAAGCTTACAGAACAAAGGATGAAAATAGGTTGAGAGGAAGGATCAGAGAATACAGAACCCGTATTTGGTTATAAAATGCCTTTGAACTGTGATCTTACAGATTGTAAAATGGCCGCCGTGCCACTGATGATGAAAATGCAGTCTCAGCCAGCGCCCTGTAATGGCGGCGGAAAGAGATCTCCAGAAGCGTAGGTGTGTCCTGTTTGTGTTGTGCAGAATCCAACCTGGGTGGAGACCTGCCGTGTGTGTGCGTACGGACCGTCCTTGGGGCTCCGCCCAGACCACGGAGGATTATAGGAAAGTTTTGTAGAAATTAAGTCTGAAAACTGCTGTAATTTGTGACTTTGTAGAGGATACGGAGCTTTGTATCAGTGCTGTGTAGTGTAGGGGAGGGGCGAAGCAGACCGCTGCGAGACTTCTTTGTCAGTTCTTCTCTTTTCTCCTTATCTGCGCTACGTGCCGGAGAGAGGGGGGGGGGCAGGGAGCTGGGCTTCGCTTCTCCCTCTTGCGCTGAAGAATGCAGTGAAAGTTCTTATCTCCGCGTTACTAGATGGGAGGGGGTGAGTGAATCCCTGCGCGATCTGCTTGAAATTTTTCCCTTCGGTGCTGTGGGCTACAGACAGGGAAACCATGTATTGCATTCCAAAGTTTTCTCTGTCCTTGGTTTAATACACACTGAGAGATTTGTATTTAAAGCAATAAGTACTGTATGAAATTGGAAGTGAAATAGATCTGTGCCTAATCTTAGAGGCAAACTTGTAAGTAATTGAAAGATTGGTAATTACCTGTATCGAGTTGAGTGGTTGATATATAGCAAATTGAAGATTAACAGGGGGGCTCCCTGTTAGATAATATGGTCTTTTCTCAGGAAATAAAGCCAAGGCACCAATATATATATCCTGGACTGCCGAGAAGTTCTATGGGCGTCTTATGGTAGTATTTAAAGATCTGGGATTCCCATTGTAATAAAAAGCCCATTCATACCTTTTTGTAGTAGACCCGATATTGAGATTTCCACTCCGGATGATGTATTGAAAATAGTAAAGAGTTTTCAAAAGAATTTAGCCCAGAAAGAAAGGCAGGGGTTAAATCACTGTAGTAATTCTTGCTCGCTCGCTGGCCCCCATCGCTGCAGCTGCGAGATCAGTGTTTCTTATCTCTATGTAACAGACTCCAGTTTCTGCCCCCTCCTATTGTACATGCAAGTCCAGCTTCACACTCCAATACGCCTTTAACCCTGTATAGGAATCTAACTCCCTCCCCAGCCCCATGTCAATTTTCAGACCAAGAGCTTGCTTTAATCGGTGTAAATGGCAGACCCCCCAGCCCGGAAAGGCCTCTACATCTCCTCTTCCCATGAAACCTTCACACTTACAAGGCCAGACTCTCCAAGAATCTGAAGTTTGGTTCCCTGTTATTCACGTTGCTACATCAAACCTCAGGGCTCCCAGGTTCTTTTCTCAGTAGGGTATGGGGACATAATTACCCACCAGGTAGGAGTCATAGTGAACCCAGCTAATTCTACCCTGTCACATAGAGGTTGTTTGGCCCAACAGATAGCTAGAAAAGGGAAGCCCAGTCATAGCCCAAGAGTGTCAAGCCTACCTTGCCGCTCATGGCCCCTTGCATCCAGGAGACGCTATGTCCACTCAAAGAGGGAATTTGCCCTGTGATATAGTGTTACACATTGCAGGCCCCGTATATGATTGCAAGACACCCGAGCACTGCCGTACAGTATTGCAGACAGAGCTCACCTGCAGGACATGCTACAGGTGTGCTGATTCAGCTTCATGGAGACAAACAGAGACCTGTTGCTTATTACAGCGGCCGCCTGGATAGGGTGGCAAGAGGGAAGTTTCTCATGTGTTTGGATTGTGTTGTCTGTCCAGCTGTTGCTACACAAATCTTCAGAGATTGTTTTGGATTATCCACTGATGGTCCACACCCCACACGATGTATATAGTATCTTTAACCAGGTACAACCTAGCCACATGTCCATGGCTGGACAGCTGCGACTTTGGTGTGCTATTCTCATGCCTACTAATGTGACTTTGAAAAGGTGCACTGTCCTGAAACCCGCTACTTTTCTCCTAGTTCCCCTGGATCCAAAGGGGGGAGGAGTAGGTGACATGAGCAAGGACACTCTCTTTTTCTTTTTTCTTTTAAGAATGGATCCAGAGGAACAAGATTAGGTTTCCAAACCACATGATTGTCTAGAATTGATGTCTCAGGAAATGGCTGGTCTCTAGTGTGCCATTTCTAATGCTGATTTTGAGCTTTTTGTAGATGGATCCCGTCACCAAGATGACCGAGGATGCTACTGTACCAGATATGCTGTGGTCTCAGAACATGAGGTAATCAAGGCAGAGTCAATGCCAGCTCATATGTCTGCACAAGAAGCAGAGCTCAAGGCGCTCACAGAAGCGTGCAAACTAGCAGAAGGTAAGACTGTAAATATCTACACTGATTCCAGGTATGCTTTTGGCATTGCACACGATTATGGGCCTATCTGGAGAGCCAGGGCTTTCCTGACAGCAAATGGCCACCCCTTTAAACATGCTGAGGCAGTCCAGCAACTTATGAATGCACTACAGCTTCCCACCCAAGCAGGCATCATAAAGGTAAAGGCACATACCAAAGGCACTGATGGACGGACAAAGGGTAACGCACTGGCAGACCAGGCTGCCAAGAAAGCAGCAAGCACTCCTGTGGCCTCTAGAGTACATCACCTAGACACCCCACCATCTCCACTTGTGTTGAAAGACATCTTAGCCCGGTTACAAGAACAGGCAAGTAAGGAGGAGAAAAATAGGTGGCAAAAGATAGGGGCTTGCTCTGATACCGTCACTGGACTATGGGGGAGGGGTGAAAAGGTCTGCCTACCACAGGTACTGTACCCAATGATGGCACAGGTTCTGCACGGGAATGTGCACCACTCGAAGACGGCCATGTGTGACACCCTACAGAAACAATGGATTGCCCCCGGGTTTTCCACCTGCGCAGAAAGGCAGGTACAGAGCTGCATGATATGTGCCACACATAATCAGGGTAGGACAGTGAAAACCCCATCCAAACACGCTCCCCGGCCCTTTAACCCATTCCAGAGACTGCAGATTGATTAAATTCAGTTACCTAGGGTAGGGACATATGAGTATGTGTTGGTCTGCATTGATTTATTTTCAGGTTGGCCAGAAGCCTACCCAGTTGCCAAAGCTACGGCTAAGACAACGGCGAAGAAACTGATGGCTGAGATCATATGCAGGTATGGAGTTCCTGAAGTCATTGAAAGCGATCGGAGTTCCCATTTTACTGGAGAGATCATGTCAGAGGTAATGGCAGCACTGGGGGTAAGTCAAGCATTGCATACTCCATCCGCAGAGTAGTGGAAGAGTGGAGAGACTAAATGGAATTTTTAAGCTTAAAATCCAGAAGGCAATGACAGAGACTGGTAAACCATGGACAGAATGCCTTCCTCTAGTTTCGTTTTCAGTAAGATATACCCCAAACAGGAAGACAGGACTGTCACCGTATGAGATTCTGTTTGGCAGGAGCCCCAATCTTGAATGTTTCTTTCCACAACAGTTGCAGCCCAAGTACCAGGACTTGACTAGCTATGTGCAGGCCTTACATGGACACCTTGCCAAAGTGCATTTAACTGTCTTCAGTTCTCTTCCAGACCCAGATAAGGTTCCTGGACACCATCCCTTTGTGCCAGGAGACCTGGTGTATGTGAAAAAGTTTGTGTGCAGAGATTGTCTCCAGACAAGATTTGAAGGACCCCACACGGTGATCCTGGTTACCCCCCACTGCAGTAAAACTCGAAGGAAAGAGCACCTGGATCCATGCCTCACACTGTAAAAGAGACTGTTGTTTTTGATCCTGGAACTGAGGGCTATCCTCGCCCCTACCTCTTTGGTCCCTATTGTAAAAATAAGAATTCTGGCCCCACTATTCTCTGGGTAAACCTGACAGCCCCGGCGAATATCTGGCGATTTGATTTCTGTAATGTAGTCAAGTGCCCCGAGACTGAACGGGTGGTAAAGGGGATCATCCAGTTTTATATGTGTGTTACCAGAAATGACAACAATAACTGTTATTATTGGTCAGATGCTGCCTGGAATACGGGAGATGATTGGGGATATAAACCTAGCGAAGCCATGTTCCCTAAGGATGGGACGGGTAGGAGTCTCCGTGGGAGAATGCATCTAACAGCCCTTCCGCAACCACTTAGGGGCTGTAAATGGGGTAAAAGTTGTCACCCCCTCCTCGTAAATCTCGAAAGCCCCCAATCTGCTGACCTGCAGACATTTGTACTGGGAAGGCATTATAATTATGTATTTAGTAGTGGATACCATGAGAATTTAGGCCATATACAGCTCCAGGATATTAGCTCTAGACCAACCAAGGCCCCTGTTACCAGTACAGTTAAAACAGGCCCAGGTGAGCATTTGCAAAATGTAGTTAATGAAGTGATCCCCATTCCAGGTCTCAGTTGGCAAGAGGTTTTCTCCATAGAAACACAAACAGCCCCAAGGAAAAACCTATGGTTAGAATGGGTGAGGTACAATGTAAGAGTCCAGAATATCTCTGTAGGATGTATTGCTTGTGCTGCTGCGAATACACATCTGTACACACATGCATTGCTTTTTCCTGATGACAACACCACTGCCTGTGTCATGAATCTGTTGAAAGGTTTGAAGCCCACTGATTACCCCGATTATGTCCCACTAATTCATGAGGAACCTAAACTAAAGGTTCCAGGAGGAGTAACCGTATTAGCTGACAATTACACCTGCTATAATTCCCACGACACCACAGGTACACCAGTAGGGATCTTCGAGACAGGTTTCTGCAAGGAGAACAGTTCTTTAGATACTGATTTGCTAATTAAACATACACAATGTATGTACACCAAAGATACCTGATGAACCTACCAGAAAGAAGAGAAGTTTTGATCAGCTCCACATGAGTTATGAAGAAGATCAACTAGTATATATTGATACCATTGGAGTGCCAAGGGGGGTGCCTGACCAGTTTAAAGCCCAGAACCAGATCTATGCTGGCTTTGCTTCTATAATCCCACTGGTGCAGATTAATAAAAATGTTGAATGGATCAAATATATATATATATTACAGTGAACAAAGATTTGTCAATTATAGCTGTGATGCCTTCCAGGATATAGTTGAGGGCTTGGGCCCTAACACTTGTATGACCCGTGCTGCAACCCGAACTAAGAGAATTACACTGAATCCTGTCCAGACAAGATCACATGCAGTGATATAAGAAGCTGACACAGGATTGTGGTTGGTGGATACTGGAGACATTAACTTTTGGGAGTAGGCTGACAGTAATCCTTTTGGGAAGGAGCTGTAGACCAGCATGTCATGTCACTCCCCACCACCAGAGAACCAACCACATCAGGTAGGGTAAGACAGATACAGGAGTATTATCCCTGGAGGCCCTCTGATTAGCTAGCTATGCAAAAACAATTGGCTGACCCTGAGAACCAACCTTTCCCATTTTTCAGATAAAGACAATATGATAGATGTATAAGTACACCTGGGCAGGCCTAGGTAGTTAGTGAGCACAAGAACAAGTGACGTGCTAAGACGCAAATTAAGATTTTCTACAGATGTGACAAAAGGAAAGTGTAGAGCTATTTCAGTTGAAATGGGAAAACAGTCCTATAAACCCACTTGATGTTAGAGTATTGGTAAATACATTCATTGACGGTATGACCAAAGACTTACGATACGAAATATAGATAGCCAGACCTGAATGGCGAAATGTAGATCCGAAAGACCTGAAGGTTTCTAAAGAAGTTGAACAAATTAGGACAATAAGACCATGTGTCATGTATGCTGGAGCAGACACATCTTTCTTCTCCAGTTGGTTAGGTGAGATCAAGGGAAAGTTTGTTTAGTACTAATTGCCCTCCTTATAATTGAATCGATAATTCTCTGTTGTGTTATTCCCTTGTATAAAAAGTTATTGCCAAAGCAACTCCGACTGGCACCTTCCTCAATCAAGAAATAGACCCACCAGAGTACGATGGTACTGATCCAGGGGAGATCCCTAAGTACATTCCTATCAAGAGAGTAGACAAAACCCCCCATTCTCAGATGATGCTAAGAGATTTAGTTTAGGGACAGTGGGAGAACTCCATGTGAGGTTAGTGAAGGGTTCAGCTGCCTGGAGGCCTCTCGCTAGGGGAGAGTTTCTGAGGTGTCTGGATGAAGAAATCCACCTCCCCTTTTCCCATCACATGGACAGTCTCAAAGGATCTTTTTTTAAGGGAAAAACTTAGTGTTTAGGGGGGATTGTCAAGGTGAAAATATATTTCTTATATACCTTTTTGTACTTTTATACTCTTATACTGTGAAACAATAAGTTTTTCCTAATTGCTGCTAATGCAAATGTAACTGTATTTAAAGATGGCTGCCAGTGTTCAGTTTTGTTTCAGGTTAGTATTCGAAGAGTTAACTTTAATTTCTTCAGAAATCGAAACTCAGGAATGTGAAGAAAAGGAGGATTCACCAGAAGACGTCAGGACAAATCAGGAAGACTGGATGCTAGCTTAAACCCCGCCTAATGCACGCCTTCCCCTAACACTCAATATAGTATTGTGTATTTTAGAATAAAGCCAGTTGCTGTGACCGTTACACACATGTGTGTGGATTCACGAGCATGCACTGAGATTGAACCAGCTACCTGTCTGACTCATTCTTACCCGGTACCACATGCTTATAGTTTAATTTGGAATGACTGGTGAATGAGGATTTATATTGTCGTTTACGACCCCGACACTCCGAGTGGCTCCCAGGGTCGTCGGCGTGAGAGTCGTGGCGGCTGTCATCGTGTAAGCATTTTTTGTTTGTTTGTTTTTGGAATTTTCTTTATGTTGTTTTGAATCTAATTTTATTTTTTTTGTCTTTTTTTATAACAGGCTTCGCAGCGTGCTCCTGATTCGGACGGTGAGGTCGGCCTCAATAGTGACCTCCTCATCGATCTGATCTGAGACAGGGAGCCGCTGTGGAACATGGGTGACCGCCGCCATGCTGATGTCATAGTGACCCGTCGACTCTGGGAGCAAGTATGCCAACAGCTAGTAGAGAACTGGGAGGACCTCGATGTTCGGGCCCAGAATCAAGAACGTAAGTATACACAGTTCAGTTTTGTTGATGCATTCTAAGTATTGTATCTTAACCAATTTGTGTTTCTCCTTTTTTACAGGTGAGAGGATTGTGAAGCGGTGGCGGTCTATCAGGGATCACTTTAAGAAGGAGTTCAACAAAGAGATGCGGGCCCCGAGTGGGTCTGGAGGACGCAGGAGCAGATACAAATATGCCCAAGCCCTGTTATTATTATTATTATTATTATTATTTATTGTTATAGCGCCATTTTTTCCATGGCGCTTTACGTGTAAGGAGGGGTATACATAATAAAAACAAGTACAATAATCTTAAACAATACAAGACATAATGTTGAGGGAGGATCTAAATTGATCCTTCACGGTTAACTCAGTGATTTCCAAATTAATCTACAGGGCGTTGCCGGCAACGGAAAATGACCAGACGGAGACGTGTGCCTCTGTATGGGGGATCGAGCAGATCTCTGGCCCCTGTTTTATTGTATATCAGTTTTCATAGTCATAGAAATTATACTTCAACCAATCAGCATAAGAACACGCTCACAGTTCTTAACCTATAAGAATGCAGGAAAAACTTAACCCATGAGTATACAGGAAAACCGGAAACTACATATATGGTCATATCTTCTTGGCATAGAAAAACACGTTAACAGGTGCCTCAAAGTCTTATCTAGCGATACACCCCCGAGTCCCTTCCCTGGCTCGAGTCAGAAGACTCAAGGTCTTTATACCAATTATAAACCATAGCCTAGTTGAATACCAGGCTTGTGAACAACAAGATAAAGTTACTTTATGGCAGCTGTAACCTTTTACCTAATTAAATAACAGAATTTATCTTTAACAACAGACTTTGAGTCTTCTGACTCGAGCCAGATAATAGATTCGGGGGTGTATCACTATACAAGACTGAGGCATCTGTTAGAAAAACACATACTATGCCAAAAAGACATGACCATATCTGTAGTTTCCATTTTTCCTGTATCCTCATGGGTTAAGTTTTTCCTGCATTCTTATAGGTTAAGAACTGTGAGCGTGTTTTTATACTATTGGTTGAAGTAGAATTTGCTAACATGATAAAAGTACAACACAATAAACGGGGGCTAGGAATCTCCTTTGATTCTCCCAAACAGAGCTACGTCTCCGTCTGGTCATTTTCAGTTGCGGCAACGCCCTGTAGATTAATTTGGAAATCACTGAGTTAACCGTGAAGGATCAATTTAGATCCTCCCTGAACAGTTGGCGCCCGAAAACGTGGGGCCCCAAACAGGAACGCCTCTGCCCCCCGGAGGACAACAAGACAAAGGTTCCTCGGACCGGACACAGGCACTGGAAAATTGGGACTGATCATCCCCCACAACAACCACGGTAAGTTGGTAGTTATACTGTCCAGACTGACCGTTTGGTGTGGTTTTCCTGTGTTTGTTGCTGCAAAGAGGATCTGAGGTTTGTCCCCGAAGGTGGGATGATTTTTGGGTGGAATCATATAGAGGTGTAGTTCCGTTGGGAGCCCAGTGCTCGAACCGTACCTCATAAGGGACGGACACCCCGGATTGACCAGTGATGTAATTCTCTTTACAGTCAAAATATCCTGAATTCCTGATCACTGTTAGAATCAGGCGTGGTGAGGTGATCGAAGATTGGGTAGGATACGTAACTCAGGTATATATTGATTTAAATATATCCAGAAGTGTCCGGAGGGAAGTCTAAGACGCCCTCCTCCTTTCACTGAGTACCGCGTTTTTGGGTTGTCTGTTGTGATTTTGCTTTTTGCTCCCTCTAGTGGTCATTAGTATTTTGACTCTGGAGCGTCTGTCTTTTCCTATATCCTCACCTGGGCCGTTAGTTCAGGGGCATTGCTATATAAGCTCCCTGGACCTTCAGTTCAATGCCTGGCATCGTTGAAATCAGAGCTAATCTGTTGTGCTCTTGTCCTCTGATCCTGGTTCCTGTTTTTCAAGCTAAGTCTGCTTCTTTGCTTTTTGCTTTTGTTTTGTTTGGTATTTTTGTCCAGCTTGTTCCTATCTGTATCCTGACCTTTGCTGGAAGCTCTAGGGGGCTGGTGTTCTCCCCCCGGACCGTTAGACGGTTCGGGGGTTCTTGAATCTCCAGCGTGGATTTTTATAGGGTTTTTGTTGACCAGATAATTTATCTTGCTATATTCTGCTATTAGTAAGCTGGCCTCTCTTTGCTGAACCTGGTTCATTTCTGTGTTTGTCATTTCCTCTTACCTCACCGTTATTATTTGTGGGGGGCTTGTATCTTGCTTTGGGGTCCCTTTCTCTGGAGGCAAGAGAGGTCTTTGTTTTCTTCTCCTAGGGGTAGTTAGATTCTCCGGCTGGCGCGAGTCATCTTGCGATCACCGTAGGCATGATCCCCGGCTACTTCTAGTGTTGGCGTTAGGAGTAGCTATTTGGTCAACCCAGTTACCACAGCCCTATGAGCTGGATTTTTGTATCTTGCAGACTTACACGTTCCTCTGAGACCCTGTCCACTGGGGTCATAACAGTTGTCCCAGCGGGGGACAGAGAGACCCAGTGGAATAAAACCGTAAGGCCGTCGGTATTATGCACGACTAAGTAAGGGTATTTAGCTCTAAAGGAGATCAGTTCCCTGGAAGAAGAAGAAGATTTTGAATTGTGTGATGAATTTGATATTGTTAGCCCAAAGACGGGGAAAGAAATCTGTCAGGAATGCAGGGAAAATATTCTCAATCTGGCATGTGAATTGTGTGATGAAGATTTTGTAGAAATTAATTAAGTCTGAGAACTGCTGTATTCCGTTTCTGTGTTTATCTCTAAGATACTAGATGGGAGGGGTCAGACAGCTGCGCTATTGCTTTCTTCTTTCTGTGAATGCTGTGATTTTCTTATCTATGCTGTGTTTCTGGTGTGGAGGGGGCACGCACGTGGCTGCGCTCTTAAGTTTCTCTGTATTTTCTTGGTGTAGTACGCGCTGGTAGATCTGTGTTTTGTTTAAAGCGACAATATTGTTTTGAAGTACAAAGAAATATTGTAAATTGAAAGTGAAATCTAGTGCCTAGTTTTAGAAGGAAATTTGTAAGTGATTGGTTATCAGTGTGATTGAAAGATTGGTAAAAGATTCACCTGCTTCAAGTTGAGTGGTTGATATATAGCAAATTGAGGATCAACAGAGGACGTGAATTCTGATTGTTTTGTCACGTTGGAAAGGGAAAGTTGTCTATTACTATGACAAAAAACTGGATGTTTTGTGGTGCAGGAAGGAATTGAGAAAGTGATTGAGGGTAATGTGTTAGAAAGACAAACAATTAAAAATGATGATCTGGAACAGGGGGTCTCCCTGCTAGATGATATGGTCCCTCCCCAGGAAATCAAGCCTCTTCTCCCGACTGTAAGCTCTGTGCCCCTTAACCCCAAAGCACCAATATATACTGGGTTGCCAAAACTTAGTGCACCTCCACCCTATGATCCTGCCGGGTGGATTTGTGATGTATGCAGAGTTACTAATTCTCAGTGGAGACAGGTCTGTTACAATTGTAGATTGTGAGCCTTCGCGGGCAGGGTCCTCACTCCTCCTGTACCAGTTATGACTTGTATTGTTTAAGATTATTGTACTTGTTTTTATTATGTATACCCCTCCTCACTTGTAAAGCGCCATGGAATAAATGGCGCTATAACAATAAATAAATCATAATAATAATAATAATAATTGTGAAGCAAGAAGACCCGGAGTTGTAGCCGCCACCTTTCCCTTGCTAAACGCCGACGGCACCTATTATCGGCCACCGCCAGCACCAGCTCCTGTTATGCCTAGTATTGCTAGTGGTTATGAGTATCCGCCCCCACCTACCTTAGTTATTTGGTCAGAGACAGGATATACAGAGGAGATAGAAGATTTCCAGGAAATGTATTCTAATGTTATTCCTGGACCCCACTGTCATGATGTGCTCTTTAGGATAGGGACAGGGGATCTCACAAAACAACATGTTGGGGCCATAGTAAATGCCGCAAATAATCAACTCCACCATGCTGGAGGACTGGCTGCAGTGATTTCACAGAAAGGTGGACCCATGATGCAGGAAGAATCTAATTCATATATACAAACTTATGGCCAGGTAGAAACAGGACAGGTCGCAGCAACCAGAGCAGGACAGCTTCCGTGTCAATATGTAATACATGCAGTGGGGCCACGGTATAATCCTACCAACATTCCCAGGTCCCAACAGTTGCTTACTGATGCTGTCCAGAACGCAATCCTATATGCCTTTTCTACGGTTATGATGGCCCTGATAGGCCCAGATTCTCCCCCAATAATGCCTGTAGAACCAGTAAAAGTGTTTCTCAAACCTGGTGCCCCTTTTCCCAAAGTCCATCAGTACCCTTTGAAACATGATCAGGAGCAGTGCCTCAAGGGGCAAATACAAACGTTACTCGATAATGGTGCCCTGATACCCTGTGTTTCCCCATGTAACACGCCCTTGTTTCCCGTTAAGAAAAGACCCCACCCGGCCAAACCCCTGTGTACCGGCTGGTACAAGATCTATGGGCAGTTAATGCAGCTACTGTTCTAGAAACTCTGGAGGTGTCTAAGCCACATACTCTTTTGTCCCAGATATCTCAGGATGCTGCTTGGTTCACAGTCACCGACCTTGCCAATGCCTTCTTCAGCATTCCATTACACCCAAAATGCCAGTTTCTGTTTGCATTCACTTATCAGGGACGACAATTGATATGGACAGTTATGCCACAAGAGCCCCCCCCCCCAAAAAAGGGTGTCCCAATCAGTTTGCAAAAAATATGGGCAAGTGTCTTTTACCCTGGCAGTTAAATCACCCCTATGTCACGCTGCTTCAGTATGTGGATAATCTTTTGTTGTGTGCACGAACAGAGCAGGAAGCCATTGCTGCCACTGTAAGTCTTCTCAAGTATCTGGCAGATCTGAACTGTCGGGTTTCGGCCTCTAAACTTCCGTTCTGCCTTGGTCAAGTGATGTTTTTGGGTCACTGTCTCCTTCAGGGTGTCAGACACCTCTCAAAAGAAAGAAAAATAGCCATCAGCTCCCTTCCTTTTCCAAAAGATGAGACTGAACTCCAGCGTTTTCTTGGACTGTGTACTTATTGTTGTCAGTGGATACCGGACGCATCCCGTATAATGCAACCTTTCTACAATGCCCCGAAAGACGGTTCAAGATATGCTGATGATTTTGGCAGATTCCACACCGGATACGCTGTTACTACGGAAGACACTGTGGTGCACGGAGCTGCACTCCCTCCCTCACTGTCAGCACAAGAAGCAGAATTTCAGGCTCTGTCTACTGCATGTGTTCTGACCAAAGACAGGCGGGCTAATATATACACGGACTCACAGTATGCATTTGGTATTGCTCATGATTTCGGAGCCCTGTGGGACAATCGAGGGTTTATTACCACCGCCGGGACTCCAGTGAAGAATGCTCAAGCTGTTAAAACCCTCATGGACTCAATCAAATTACCTACCCAGGTGGCCATTATCAAAATTAAGGCGCAAGGTCCTAGGAAAAGTCCACAGACTGTTGGTAACGTCTTTGTGGATCTGCAAGCAAAAGCTGCTGCTTTCCTACCCGTTGAACTGAACATACCAACTATGGTGACCACACGCTCTCAGCGTAAACAGTTACAAGAAACACTGACTCTACAGGAACCTGATGATCGACGAAATACTGAGGTTTTCTGTCGGACCCTGCGAGACCGCTTAATGACGATGCAGAGAATGTCCCCAAAAGGAAGAAGTGAAGCAGTGGAAGGCTGATGGAGCACATATAGACAATGGTCTCTGGAAAAAGGATCAACTTGTGTGTCTCCCTAAGCAGATGTACCCTGCTATTGCCACGTGGGCACATGGGCCCACACATCGAGGAAAAAAACCAGGCCCTAGCCCTGGTACAAAAATTCTACTGGGCTCCAGGTATTTCTCCAGTCCTGACAGCACACAACCGTGCATGTAATATCTGTCAGACCTGCAATCCCGGTCAACTTCAATGTGTACCCTCGAAGCACCTTGCTAAGCCTGACTATCCTTTCCAAAGGCTCCAAGTGGACCATATCACATTGCCTAAGTCTGGAAGGTATGAATATTGTCTGGTGGTTGTCGACATGTTCTCCAGTTGCCCTGAAGCATTCACCGTTGCCAACATGACTGCAAAGACTACAGCAAAGAAACTGGTGATGGAAGTTATATGCAGATATAGTGTTCCAGAAGTCGTCTCATGTGTATCAGGAGGTTCTGACAATGCTTGGATCTACTGTAGCCCTCCATACTCCGTACTATCCACAATCTAGTGGGAAAGTTGAGAGGCTGAATGGCACACTGAAGGGACAATTGACCAAAATGATGCAGGAGACTACGGCTCCATGGCCAGAGCTCCTACCCATTGTACTGTACCATATTCGTACTACCCCTAAGGCAAAACTTAGCCTGTCCCCATATGAGATATTGTTTAGTGCTAGGCCCTGCAAATTTCTAGCCTCAGTAGTTATCAGAAGAAACTGACAGTGCTGTTCAATATGTTATTCAGCTTAGTAAAAATCTTGCTAACATCTATGTTTTAGTTTTTTCCTTCCCTTCCAGATTTAGCAGAAACCGACACTTGTCACAATTTAAAGTCTGGTGGTTTTGTGGTCGTGAAAAGCCATGTCAGAAAATTCGGACTAGAATCCTTGTATGACGGTCCCTACCAAGTCCTCAGTATTATTTCTATGTCAGTAAAGCTGGAGGGAAGGTCGACGTGGATCCACGTATCGCACTGCAAGCTGGTCAAACACACTAGTAGCAAATAAGGGGACATAATGTTTTGGTTTTCGCATTTTCTATATTATTATTGGTAACCATATGGGACAGCCTAAATTCCCCAATATCCTTGAATAATAAGTTTGTACAATATCATGAAAGATTAGTAGTACAGATGGGTATAGCCAATAAAATTGTCAGTTCTATTTTCATTTACCCTATGATTACACAAATGTGGGTTAAATTGCTTAGGGCCACAGACTATCTAGATGATCAAATTTGGGATATATTGGATATATTTAATACCACTGTTGCCGTCCAAAACCAACTTATCATAGTCACTAATCAACACACTGTAGTACTGTATTACTTAACAGCAGCACAGGGTGGTATGTGTCAGGTTATTGGACCTGCCTGCTGTCATTATATAGATCCCAACAGTACTATGAAGTTAAAGTTAGAGGATATTCAAAGACTCAGAGATTAATATAATAAAGACAATGACCATAATAAGGACAGTTGGTGGGCAGACACCTTCTCCTTTCTTAATTTAGCAAATTGATTTGAGGGACTTGGGGGCTAGATAGCTGGAATCTTGCAAAGTTAGTTATATATTGTTGCCTTTATCCTTGTTATATATGTAATACTAAAACTTGTTTTTTGGTGTATTTCTGTATGTATTAGGAAATTCTGCACTAAGACAATTAATGATGAAACCAAAAGCGTTGCCACCCCTGCTCTTCTCTACACCGATTTCACAAAGATACCTGATGAAGATGTTGAAGCCAAGCGCATGGCTATCTTCAAAAGATCCCCACCACTGTTATCAATAATTGTTATTCGTAAATTCTAGTATACAGGGGGGACGGGTACGCCGCAACAGCCATGGCTGGTAACATGGCACCAGTCATGTGAAGACCAGTACCCCTCGAGCTTAGAGCTTGGGATAGTATCTCTGATGCTGGACATTAATTAACAAAATGTATCTAGGGGGGAATGTGAAGGAACAAATTATGAAAGGTTCTCCATTTTGTGCTAGATTCTCCATTTTGTGTTTTTGACTCCATTTTCTTGTTGCTTAAAGATAAATTCTGTTATTTAATTAGGTAAAAGGTTACAGCTGCCATGAAGTAACTTTATCTTGTTGTTCACAAGCCTGGTATGCAACTAGCTATGGTTCATAATTGGTATAAAGACCTTGAGTCTTCTGACTCGAGCCAGATAATAGATTCGGGGGTGTATCACTATACAAGACTGAGGCATCTGTTAGAAAAACACATACTATGCCAAAAAGACATGACCATATCTGTAGTTTCCATTTTTCCTGTATCCTCATGGGTTAAGTTTTTCCTGCATTCTTATAGGTTAAGAACTGTGAGCGTGTTTTTATACTATTGGTTGAAGTAGAATTTGCTAACATGATAAAAGTACAACACAATAAACGGGGGCTAGGAATCTCCTTTGATTCTCCCAAACAGAGCTACGTCTCCGTCTGGTCATTTTCAGTTGCCGGCAACGCCCTGTAGATTAATTTGGAAATCACTGAGTTAACCGTGAAGGATCAATTTAGATCCTCCCTCAACACCACCATCCAGACCAGTATGAACATCCCTCCACATACCAGTTCCCAACATCTTCCGCGCCTCTTCTCTCTGCCCACTACCACCAGCCTCCTTCACCCGTCATGTCCCAACCCTCTTCTCCACTCATCACCGCTTCTGCCCCCCAATCCTCCCAAACCATCAGCTACACCCCTCCATTATACCAAATTCCTAACCCAACTCCCAGTTTCCTGTCCACCCATTCACTTGCTTTCTCCACCCCTTCACCACTACCTATTGATCCTTCCCCACCACCACTACATTCCTCTCTCCACACTCCCACTGTAGAAGTGTCCCTATCTGACAGCCCCTCCAGCACTATCTCTACCCTGACTTATTCAAACCTCTAAGTTTTTGGCGCAGCCAAATAGTTTATTTTTGTGTTGCCAAAGAGAAGTTTATTTTTGTTTTGTTAAAAAAAATTGTAATAAAACTGTGTTTTTAAAACAAATTTGTATTTCCTTTGTAAGGTATAGTTAACACTTGGGTTAAACAAGGTTTATTGGTTAGAGGTAAAATACTTTGCGTAGAACCAAAACAGGTACACAACTTGGGTAAAAGAAGGTAATATACTTTGGGTAGAACCCAAACAGGTACACAACTTGGGTAATTAAAGGTTTAATACTTTTGTGTGAACACAAACAAGTACACAATTGGGTAAAAGAAGGTAATATACTTTGGGTAGAACCCAAACAGGTACTCTGGGTAGAACCCAAACAGGTACACAACTTGGGTAAAAGAAGGTAATATACTTTGGGTAGAACCCAAACAGGTACACAACTTGGGTAAAAGAAGGTAATATACTTTGGGTAGAACCCAAACAGGTACACAACTTGGGTAAAATAATGTAATATACTCTGGGTAGAACCCAAACAGGTACACAACTTGGGTAAAAGAAGGTAATATACTTTGGGTAGAACCCAAACAGGTACACAACTTGGGTAAAAGAATGTAATATACTCTGGGTAGAACCCAAACAGGTACACAACTTGGGTAATTAAAGGTTTAATACTTTGGTGTGAACATAAACAGGTACACAACGTGGGAAAAAGAAGGTAATATACTTTGGGTAGAACCCAAACAGGTACACAACTTGGGTAAAAGAAGGTAAAATACTCTGGGTAGAACCCAAACAGGTACACAACTTGGGTAAAAGAAGTTAATGTACTTTGGGTAGAACCCAAACAGGTACACAACTTGGGTAAAAGAAGGTAATATACTCTGGGTAGAACCCAAACAGGTACACAACTTGGGTAATTAAAGGTTTAACCCCTTCATGACCTTGGGATTTTCCATTTTTCCGTGTTCTTTTTTCGCTCCCCTCCTTCCCAGAGGCATAACTTTTTTATTTTTCCGTCAATTTGGCCATGTGAGGGCTTATTTTTTGCGGGACGAGTCATACTTTTGAACGACATCATTGGTTTTACCATGTCATGTACTAGAAAACAGGAAAAAAATTCCAAGTGCGGTGAAATTGCAAAAAAAGTGCAGTCCCACACTTGTTTTTTGTTTGGCTTTTTTAGGTTCACTGAATGCTAAAACTGACCTGCCATTATGATTCTCCAGGTCATTACGAGTTCATAGACACCTAACATGACTAGGTTATTTTTGTTATCTGGTGAAAAAAAATTCCAAACTGCTAAAAAAAAAAAAAAAATTTGCGCCATTTTCCGATACTCGTAGCGTCTCCATTTTTCATGATCTGGGGTCGGTTGAGGACTTATTTTTTGCGTGCCGAGCTGGCGTTTTTAATGATACCATTTCGGTGCAGATACGTTCTTTTGATCGCCCGTTATTGCATTTTAATTCAATGTCGCGGCGACCAAAAAAACCTAATTCTGGCGTTTCGAATTTTTTTCTCGTTACGCCGTTTAGCGATCAGGTTAATGCTTTTTTTTTATTGATAGATCGGGCGTTTCTGAACGCGGCGATACCAAATATGTGTAGGTTTGATTATTTTTTTATTGATGTATTTTGAATGGGGCGTGATTTAAACTTTTATATATTTTTTTATTTTTTTCACATTTTTTTTTACTTTTTTTTTTACTTTTGCCATGCTTCAATAGCCTCCATAGGAGGCTAGAAGCTGGCAAAACACGATCGGCTCTGCTACATAGCAGCGATTTGATGTTCGCTGCTATGTAGCAGAAATGCAGGTGTGCTGTGAGCGCCGGCCACAGGGTGGCGCTCACAGCTGCCGGGAATCAGTAACCATAGAGGTCTCAAGGACCTGTAGGGTTACTATTCAGAAGCATCGCCGACCTCCGATCATGTGACGGGGGTCGGCGATGCGCTCATTTCCGGCCGGCCGGAAGTGCCAGTTAAATGCCGCTGTCTGCGTTTGACAGCGGCATTTAACTAGTTAATAGCGGCGGGTGAATCGCGATTTCACCCGCTGCTATTGCGGACACATGTCAGCTGTTCAAAACAGCTGACATGTCCCGGCTTTGATGCGGGCTCACCGCGGAGCCCTGCATCAAAGCAGGGGATCTGACCTCGGACATACTGTTGTAGCGCCCCCACCGCCGCAAGGCCTGAGGGATACCCGGTACCGGGCCTCTGAGTCTCTGCTCTGGGGTCACGGTGGCTAGGCCCGGTCCGTGACCCTGCCGTGGGGCGCACAGTGAAATGGATAGATAATGATGATGGTGGTGTTGCGGTGCAGTGTAGGTTGCAGTAAATAATGAGGACACCAGGTTGCAGTCTCTTTACCTCTTTACTGAAGATCTCTGAGTCCTCAGTCCGGAATACGGTCCACCAGGCTGCGCAAGTCCGGCCGGTCCAATGGCACCTCCAGAGTTCTCTTAACAGGTGGAAATCTGTGCCTTCCTTCTAGCGCTATGTGTTGCGGTCCTTCCCTGCTGTGCTTACGGAAAGTCCCCACAACTGTTGTGTCCGTTTCTTAAGTTCCCTCACAACTCGATTAGATGATGTTCTGCTAATCCTCCGTCCTTCCCTGATGTTACGGTTGGGACGGCACCCGTTTGACGGGTAGGCTCGGAGCTCTTCCGGGACCCTAGAGTCGCCCCTCTCCACAAGTTGCCCCCCAAGACTGCATAGGTGATTTAGGTGAGACAGCCCGCCTTTGACTGACTGTCCTGCCGTTGGTTTGAAGTATTGCTTGAAGCTGAATATTGTAATACTCCCTCGGCGTTCCGGCCGCCGGTTGTGCGCCTCAGTAGGATGTTGCCTCGATCTTACAGCACGACCCCTACTGGTATTCTCCTTATTGCTTTGATCTCGTTTCTCACTCAGCACAATCTATCTCGCTTCTCATCCTTCCTTGGGCACTGCCGCTATCCTGAGCAGGCACGGTCCCGTTACTTTCGCTCAAGTTGCCAAGCCTCTGTCAGGATCCCACTCCTGACAGAGACCCTACCGAATCTTCTCCCACAACACCCTCTGCCACAAGGTGTTGCCTGGTTCCAACCCAGTCAGCTTTCTGTCCTAACTTCCTGCCTGACCCCCAGTTTACCCACAATGGTGGGGAGTGGCCTAGTGAATAGAACCCTTAGCTCCCCCTGGAGGCCCGACTATGAAATGTATTGGTGTTGTGAGGTTGGATTCTGGGCTCCCCCGGTGGCCACTGGTGGAATTGAACTTGTGTGCATCATCCTCTCTGTTCACCTGTTCCCATCAGGATGTGGGAGTCTCTATATAACCTTGCTCCTCTGTCAGTTTCATGCCGGTCAACAATGTAATCAGAAGCCTTTCTTTGCATGTTCCTGCTACTAGACAACTCCCAGCTAAGTTGGACTTTCGTCCTTGTTTGTTTTTGCATTTTGTTCCAGTTCACAGCTGCTGTTTCGTTACTGTGTCTGGAAAGCTCTTGTGATCTGAAATTGCCACTCTGGTGTTATGAGTTAATACTAGAGTCTTAAAGTAATTTCTGGATGGTGTTTTGATAGGGTTTTCAGCTGACCATGAAAGTGCCCTTTCTGTCTTCCTGCTATCTAGTAAGCGGACCTCGATTTTGCTAAACCTATTTTCATACTACGTTTGTCATTTCATCTAAAATCACCGCCAATATATGTGGGGGCCTCTGTCTGCCTTTTGGGGAAATTTCTCTAGAGGTGAGCCAGGACTGTATTTTCCTCTGCTAGGATTAGTTAGTCCTCCGGCTGGCGCTGGGCGTCTAGGGATAAAACGTAGGCACGCTACCCGGCCACTGTTAATTGTGCGGCAGGTTTAGTTCATGGTCAGTTTAGATTCCATCTTCCAAGAGCTAGATCTTATATATGCTGGGCTATGTTCTTTCGCCATTGAGAATCATGACAGTTTGACCGGCCCAAAAGGGTTAAATTATTGGCTGAGAAAGGAGAGAAAAAAGAAGTCTGCTGAAATTTTTTTTTTTTTTTTTTCTCTAGTTCTGAGTGTGCTCATAATTGAATCACTTGCTAGTCTGCCTATACTGCAGCCTTCCTCTCTTTCTCTCCTTCTAATCCTTGAATGGCTCTGTGTTCACCTGTTTGAAATGGATCTTCAGAGTGTAGCTACAGGTTTGAATAATCTCGCCACGAAGGTACAAAATTTGCAAGATTTTGTTGTTCATGCACCTATGTCTGAACCTAGAATTCCTTTGCCTGAATTTTTTTCAGGGAATAGATCTTGCTTTCAAAATTTTAAAAATAATTGCAAATTGTTTTTGTCCCTGAAGTCTCGCTCTGCCGGAGATCCTGCACAGCAGGTCAGGATTGTAATTTCCTTGCTCCGGGGCGACCCTCAAGATTGGGCTTTTGCATTGACACCAGGGGATCCTGCGTTGCTCAATGTGGATGCGTTTTTTCTGGCCTTGGGGTTGCTTTATGAGGAACCTCATTTAGAGCTTCAGGCGGAAAAAGCTTTGATGTCCCTATCTCAGGGGCAAGATGAAGCTGAAATATACTGCCAAAAATTCCGTAAATGGTCTGTGCTTACTCAGTGGAATGAGTGCGCCCTGGCGGCGATTTTCAGAGAAGGTCTCTCTGATGCCATTAAGGATGTTATGGTGGGGTTCCCTGTGCCTGCGGGTCTGAATGAGTCCATGACAATGGCTATTCAGATCGATAGGCGTCTGCGGGAGCGCAAACCTGTGCACCATTTGGCGGTGTCTACTGAGAAGACGCCAGAAAATATGCAATGTGATAGAATTCTGTCCAGAAGCGAGCGGCAGAATTTTAGACGAAAAAATGGGTTGTGCTTCTATTGTGGTGATTCAACTCATGTTATATCAGCATGCTCTAAGCGTACTAAGAAGCTTGACAAGTCTGTTTCAATTAGCACTTTACAGTCTAAGTTTATTCTATCTGTGACCCTGATTTGTTCTTTATCATCTATTACCGCGGACGCCTATGTCGACTCTGGCGCCGCTTTGAGTCTTATGGATTGGTCCTTTGCCAAACGCTGTGGGTATGATTTGGAGCCTTTGGAAGCTCCTATACCTCTGAAGGGGATTGACTCCACCCCATTGGCTAGTAATAAACCACAATACTGGACACAAGTAACTATGCGTATTAATCCGGATCACCAGGAGATTATTCGCTTTCTGGTGCTGTATAATCTACATGATGTTTTGGTGCTAGGATTGCCATGGCTGCAATCTCATAACCCAGTCCTCGACTGGAAAGCTATGTCTGTGTTATGCTGGGGATGTAAAGGGACTCATGGGGACGTACCTTTGGTTTCCATTTCATCATCTATTCCCTCTGAGATTCCTGAATTCTTGTCTGACTATCGTGACGTTTTTGAAGAACCCAAGCTTGGTTCACTACCTCCGCACCGGGAGTGCGATTGTGCCATAGATTTGATTCCGGGTAGTAAATACCCTAAGGGTCGTTTATTTAATCTGTCTGTGCCTGAACACGCTGCTATGCGAGAATATATAAAGGAGTCCTTGGAAAAGGGACATATTCGTCCTTCGTCATCTCCCTTAGGAGCCGGTTTTTTCTTTGTGTCTAAGAAAGATGGCTCTTTGAGGCCGTGTATTGATTATCGGCTTTTGAATAAAATCACGGTTAAATATCAATATCCGTTACCACTGCTGACTGATTTGTTTGCTCGTATAAAGGGGGCCAAGTGGTTCTCTAAGATTGATCTCCGTGGGGCGTATAATTTGGTGCGAATCAAGCAGGGGGATGAGTGGAAAACCGCATTTAATACGCCCGAGGGCCACTTTGAGTATTTGGTGATGCCTTTTGGTCTTTCAAATGCCCCTTCAGTCTTCCAGTCCTTTATGCATGACATTTTCCGCGATTATTTGGATAAATTTATGATTGTGTATCTGGATGATATTCTGATTTTTTCGGATGACTGGGACTCTCATGTCCAGCAGGTCAGGAGGGTTTTTCAGGTTTTGCGGTCTAATTCCTTGTGTGTGAAGGGTTCTAAGTGCGTTTTTGGGGTTCAAAAGATTTCCTTCTTGGGATACATTTTTTCCCCCTCTTCCATCGAGATGGATCCTGTCAAGGTTCAGGCTATTTGTGATTGGACGCAACCCTCTTCTCTTAAGAGTCTTCAGAAATTTTTGGGCTTTGCTAACTTTTATCGTCGATTTATTGCTGGTTTTTCTGATGTTGTTAAACCATTGAGTGATTTGACTAAGAAGGGTGCTGATGTTGCTGATTGGTCCCCTGATGCTGTGGAGGCCTTTCGGGAGCTTAAGCGCCGCTTTTCTTCCGCCCCTGTGTTGCGTCAGCCTGATGTTGCTCTTCCTTTTCAGGTTGAGGTCGACGCTTCTGAAATCGGAGCTGGGGCGGTGTTGTCGCAGAGAAGTTCCGACTGCCCCGTGATGAGACCTTGTGCTTTTTTTTTCCCGTAAATTTTCGCCCGCCGAGCGGAATTATGATATTGGGAATCGGGAGCTTTTGGCCATGAAGTGGGCTTTTGAGGAGTGGCGTCACTGGCTTGAGGGGGCCAGACATCAGGTGGTGGTATTGACTGACCACAAAAATTTAATTTACCTTGAGTCTGCCAGGCGCCTGAATCCTAGACAGGCGCGCTGGTCGTTGTTTTTCTCTCGGTTTAATTTTGTGGTGTCATACCTACCGGGTTCTAAGAATGTTAAGGCGGATGCCCTTTCTAGGAGTTTTGAGCCTGACTCCCCTGGTAATTCTGAGCCCACAGGTATCCTTAAGGATGGAGTGATATTGTCTGCCGTTTCTCCAGACCTGCGACGGGCCTTGCAGGAGTTTCAGGCGGATAGACCGGATCGTTGCCCACCTGGTAGACTGTTTGTTCCTGATGATTGGACCAGTAGAGTCATCTCTGAGGTTCATTCTTCTGCGTTGGCAGGTCATCCTGGAATCTTTGGTACCAGGGATTTGGTGGCAAGGTCCTTCTGGTGGCCTTCCCTGTCACGAGATGTGCGAGGCTTTGTGCAGTCTTGTGACGTTTGTGCTCGGGCCAAGCCTTGTTGTTCTCGGGCTAGTGGATTGTTGTTGCCCTTGCCTATTCCGAAGAGGCCTTGGACGCACATCTCGATGGATTTTATTTCGGATCTGCCTGTTTCTCAGAAGATGTCTGTCATCTGGGTGGTGTGTGACCGTTTCTCTAAGATGGTCCATTTGGTTCCCTTGCCTAAGTTGCCTTCTTCTTCCGAGTTGGTTCCTCTGTTTTTTCAAAATGTTGTTCGTTTGCATGGTATTCCGGAGAATATCGTTTCTGACAGAGGGACCCAATTCGTGTCTAGATTTTGGCGGGCATTCTGTGCTAGGATGGGCATAGATTTGTCTTTTTCGTCTGCTTTCCATCCTCAGACTAATGGCCAGACCGAGCGGACTAATCAGACCTTGGAGACATATTTGAGGTGTTTTGTGTCTGCGGATCAGGATGATTGGGTTGCTTTTTTGCCATTGGCGGAGTTCGCCCTCAATAATCGGGCCAGCTCTGCCACCTTGGTGTCCCCGTTTTTCTGTAATTCGGGGTTTCATCCTCGATTTTCCTCCGGTCAGGTGGAATCTTCGGATTGTCCTGGAGTGGATGCTGTGGTGGAGAGGTTGCATCAGATTTGGGGGCAGGTAGTGGACAATTTGAAGTTGTCCCAGGAGAAGACTCAGCTTTTTGCCAACCGCCGTCGTCGTGTTGGTCCTCGGCTTTGCGTTGGGGACTTGGTGTGGTTGTCTTCTCGTTTTGTCCCTATGAGGGTTTCTTCTCCTAAGTTTAAGCCTCGGTTCATCGGCCCGTACAAGATATTGGAGATTCTTAACCCTGTGTCCTTCCGTTTGGACCTCCCTGCATCTTTTTCTATTCATAATGTTTTTCATCGGTCATTATTGCGCAGGTATGAGGTACCGGTTGTGCCTTCCGTTGAGCCTCCTGCTCCGGTGTTGGTTGAGGGTGAGTTGGAGTACGTTGTGGAAAAGATCTTAGACTCCCGTGTTTCCAGACGGAAACTCCAGTATCTGGTCAAATGGAAGGGATACGGTCAGGAGGATAATTCTTGGGTGACTGCCTCTGATGTTCATGCCTCCGACCTTGTCCGTGCCTTTCATAGGGCTCATCCTGATCGCCCTGGTGGTTCTGGTGAGGGTTCGGTGCCCCCTCCTTGAGGGGGGGGTACTGTTGTGAGGTTGGATTCTGGGCTCCCCCGGTGGCCACTGGTGGAATTGAACTTGTGTGCATCATCCTCTCTGTTCACCTGTTCCCATCAGGATGTGGGAGTCTCTATATAACCTTGCTCCTCTGTCAGTTTCATGCCGGTCAACAATGTAATCAGAAGCCTTTCTTTGCATGTTCCTGCTACTAGACAACTCCCAGCTAAGTTGGACTTTCGTCCTTGTTTGTTTTTGCATTTTGTTCCAGTTCACAGCTGCTGTTTCGTTACTGTGTCTGGAAAGCTCTTGTGATCTGAAATTGCCACTCTGGTGTTATGAGTTAATACTAGAGTCTTAAAGTAATTTCTGGATGGTGTTTTGATAGGGTTTTCAGCTGACCATGAAAGTGCCCTTTCTGTCTTCCTGCTATCTAGTAAGCGGACCTCGATTTTGCTAAACCTATTTTCATACTACGTTTGTCATTTCATCTAAAATCACCGCCAATATATGTGGGGGCCTCTGTCTGCCTTTTGGGGAAATTTCTCTAGAGGTGAGCCAGGACTGTATTTTCCTCTGCTAGGATTAGTTAGTCCTCCGGCTGGCGCTGGGCGTCTAGGGATAAAACGTAGGCACGCTACCCGGCCACTGTTAATTGTGCGGCAGGTTTAGTTCATGGTCAGTTTAGATTCCATCTTCCAAGAGCTAGATCTTATATATGCTGGGCTATGTTCTCTCGCCATTGAGAATCATGACATATTGGTGTCTGTGATACCTGATCAGATGAACTCCTTCAGTGCCATCAGACGTACCATAGCTCCCCTTAGTGGCGGAGCCACAGTACTGCAACGACCAGGACTCTGGGGCGCTGCACTCCCCCCTGGTTAAACACAGTACTCCGGGACTGGGAAGAAAACAACAATACAAGTTAGCAAAAAGACATACAGTTTCGTTGAGTGCAATAACAATAAGTATATTTGAACAGAGCTTCCCTTTATGGGAGGTGAGGACACTTGAACGTTACAAACGTGGTTAAATGTCATAGCAACATGCTATAAATAACTTTCCTTACCCAACCGGGTATTCTGCTAGTACAAACTTTTGAACAATAACTTAACATCGCCTTTAAGGATGTACACTCTAAATCCGCTAAAGACCTTCTTATAATCACATTATAAGGCAATTTAACTTTTATATTCTCCTTCTTTAAATCTGCAGGACCGCCTGTCCTAACGGCACCAGACCTACTGCCTCTCCTTTCTTACAGGACCGCTCCTTTCAGCCCGAGCCTTCTGTCTTTTCAACTACTATACACAGTATAGAACATAACATCACTTTCAGTTTAAGAGCACCGAGCCATCTCTACATGGCTCCTAGGAGGACTCAGGTTTCACCTTCTATCCTCGTTGTCTATCAACATTATCAAACATTTTCTATAGAACATCAAACCTTCTCATTATTTTCTTACTGACATGTATGCTGGTCACTACGTCTACCCCTACGGACCCACTGCATCCCTCCTCTAGCTTTCACTTTCTTTCAGGGAACATCATCAGTATTTCTCTACAATTAACTAGTTGGATACATATAACTTTCTCACGTAAACATTATCATCACGTTCTCTTTATCAAAACATTATTGCTATCTCTTAGTCTTAAAGCAATACCATTCTTTAAGTGCAACAAATGAACATCCCCTTTAAGAGGGGACCAAGTCTCTATGAGGTAGCATATCTTCTCAAGCTACCAGTCCGTACTCAGCAAAGGTTCCAGTGTGGTATCTTCACAAAGAGTCCTCTTTGAAGTAAAACCAGTAGGGAGCACCTTGAATAAGGTGCAAACTATTTACAAAAAGTTTGTATCATGCACTGTTCATGATTGCGGCAGTTCTGGAAACTTGTGCAAAAACTTAGAAAACAAACCAAAAAGAAGCAGAAACAATAGGGATCCCGGGTCAACAAAGGGATCCCCTTTAAAAGTTAACCCTGAACGGGTTTAGCAGCAAAACAGTAACTATATACATACTCATGGTATCGAGGTTTATCCCTCCAAGTCTGGGGAGGGCTTCCGTGAGTACCGCCCTCCTCCTGCCACCACGTAAAGGGCATCAGCACCCTGGATAGGAGTCTGGGTACTCACGGTTCTCCTCGGAGTGATGGCCCGCAGACACTTGGCACACAGGGAGATGGAAGCAATGGCCGCGGGTCCCGGTGAATCATCTAAGGATGGTGGTGTCACTTCCGGCTTGTATTTACGCACATGCAAGGCATACCACCCCTTGTCTCCCCAATGGCGGGTATACCGAACCCGGTCCCCTGGGTAGAGATCCCGGCCTGGGTGTCCCTCCATGAGGTGCGCCTCTACATCCCGCCGGTTTACAAACACCTCCAAGGCCAGGCCGGACTCTTTAATGAAGCCCCAACCTCCCTGCAGTCGGAAGGTGCTGATCACGCCGCAGCGCTGCGGGCCCCAGTTCTCCTCAGCAGCCTGCCTGACCTGGGCTTTAGTTTGAAGGTCCTTCTCTCGCTCAGCCTGACGCCGGAGCTCCTTCTTGCGGGCCCACTCCTCTTCCTGCTGGCGCAGCTGCTGGCGGTATTCCCTCTGGCGGATGACCGCAATACTCTCCCCCTCCTCCTGGACATCCCCTGGAAACCCCATCAGATTGGTAGTGGCTGCGCGGGTCCACTTGAAGGTTACCCATTCTCCCTGAAGCTGCGTGGGCTGCTTGATAGGTCGTAGGGGGCTATCGGCTGTCTGCAGAGTTTCCCAGGGCCTCTCGCATTCGATGCGGCTACACACCCGCCCAGGTGGTCGTGGTGGGGGTGAGTCTACATCCACCAGCAGGGGCTCTTCAGTCGCCACATCAGGGTCGGCGCCGTTACCTGCTTCTGCAGCATCTCCGGTGCCGGTCTCCTCTGTTGTCGGCTGCGGGATCGGTGCCTGGTGCTGGTGTGGCCCCTCGCCAGGGATGGTTGCTCGCTGGCACAGGCTCCGGAACTGCCGGCACAGCTCCTCTACCTCCGCCCCGAGGATCTCCTGATTAGCGCAGCCTGGTACGAACTCCTTCGGCTCCCATTGGCGGGGCCTGGTACGGGTCTTCTCTCCCTCTCCGGGGTGACTTCCGCGCTCCATGCTGCCAATCGGATTCTGCCTCGTGGCGTTCAGAGGTTGTCGCTCCTCCCCTTCCGGAGGACGGCCCCTCTCTCCTCCACCGTCCCACACTAGGAGGCGGGCCCTCCTCCTTGATGAGCATATCCTCTGGACATAGTAATATCTGTGAGGGGCGGGTTCCATCTTCGCGCCACTCTTCCAAGCGACGCCCACGATGACACGCCCCCTCTCTCCTGCGCGCCACATAATACTATAATGGCGGCGTTTTTTGGCGGGGAATGGCACAGCACAGTCTTTACATTAAAGCACAGTCCAAGCACCATAAATCACAGTTCCAAGGCACACATGACCTGATTCTTCAGGTTTAAGTAGATCCTGTTCGTGACGCCAAGTTGTAGCGCCCCCACCGCCGCAAGGCCGAGGGATACCCGGTACCGGGCCTCTGAGTCTCTGCTCTGGGGTTGTCACGGTGGCTAGGCCCGGTCCGTGACCCTGCCGTGGGGCGCACAGTGAAATGGATAGATAATGATGATGGTGGTGTTGCGGTGCAGTGTAGGTTGCAGTAAATAATGAGGACACCAGGTTGCAGTCTCTTTACCTCTTTACTGAAGATCTCTGAGTGCTCAGTCCGGAATACGGTCCACCAGGCTGCGCAAGTCCGGCCGGTCCAATGGCACCTCCAGAGTTCTCTTAACAGGTGGAAATCTGTGCCTTCCTTCTAGCGCTATGTGTTGCGGTCCTTCCCTGCTGTGCTTACGGAAAGTCCCCACAACTGTTGTGTCCGTTTCTTAAGTTCCCTCACAACTCGATTAGATGATGTTCTGCTAATCCTCCGTCCTTCCCTGATGTTACGGTTGGGACGGCACCCGTTTGACGGGTAGGCTCGGAGCTCTTCCGTGACCCTAGAGTCGCCCCTCTCCACAAGTTGCCCCCCAAGACTGCATAGGTGATTTAGGTGAGACAGCCCGCCTTTGACTGACTGTCCTGCCGTTGGTTTGAAGTATTGCTTGAAGCTGAATATTGTAATACTCCCTCGGCGTTCCGGCCGCCGGTTGTGCGCCTCAGTAGGATGTTGCCTCGATCTTACAGCACGACCCCTACTGGTATTCTCCTTATTGCTTTGATCTCGTTTCTCACTCAGCACAATCTATCTCGCTTCTCATCCTTCCTTGGGCACTGCCGCTATCCTGAGCAGGCACGGTCCCGTTACTTTCGCTCAAGTTGCCAAGCCTCTGTCAGGATCCCACTCCTGACAGAGACCCTACCGAATCTTCTCCCACAACACCCTCTGCCACAAGGTGTTGCCTGGTTCCAACCCAGTCAGCTTTCTGTCCTAACTTCCTGCCTGACCCCCAGTTTACCCACAATGGTGGGGAGTGGCCTAGTGAATAGAACCCTTAGCTCCCCCTGGAGGCCCGACTATGAAATGTATTGGTGTCTGTGATACCTGATCAGATGAACTCCTTCAGTGCCATCAGACGTACCATAGCTCCCCTTAGTGGCGGAGCCACAGTACTGCAACGACCAGGACTCTGGGGCGCTGCACTATCCCGTCCGAGGTCAGAAAGGGGTTAATACTTTGGTGTGAACATAAACAGGTACACAACGTGGGAAAAATAAGGTAATATACTTTGGGTAGAACCCAAACAGGTACACAACTTGGGTAATTAAAGGTTTAATACTTTTGTGTGAACACAAACAAGTACACAATTGGGTAAAAGAAGGTAATATACTTTGGGTAGAACCCAAACAGGTACACAACTTGGGTAAAAGAAGGTAATATACTCTGGGTAGAACCCAAACAGGTACACAACTTGGGTAAAAGAAGGTAATATACTTTGGGTAGAACCCAAACAGGTACACAACTTGGGTAAATGAAGGGAAAATACGGTTACAAAGTCTAAGACAAATTGTTCAAACTCTCTCATCCTGCCAGTCTATTCTTCTTTCCGGTGAAATAAAGTATTCTGCGAATTGGTCCCTAATTCGGGAAACTGCCACAGAACTTCTGTACGTAATGTTGTTATATTCAGCCAAGGTGGTTTCTTCAGAGTGGTCCTCAATGGAAATCTGTTCCTTGGATATCACATAATTGTGCAGGACAACACAAGCTTTCACCACCTCGTCAACAGTGTCTGTCTTCAAGTTTATAGATGTCAGTAGAACTCTCCATTTGGCGGTCAAAATCCCAAAAGCGCACTCCACCATTCTCCGTGCACGTGTGAGGCGGTAGTTAAAAATTCTTTTAGTTTGGCCTAATCCACGGCGGGAGTAGGGTTTCAGCAGATGTTCTGACAGCTGGAAGGCTTAATCCCCAACACAAACGAAAGGCATTGGTGGCCCAGAGGTTTGAGGCAGTGGTCTTGGGGGGGGGGGGGGGATTGAAGGGTGTTTCCATACAAATGACGCCTCATTGCAGACAGTTTGAAAACTTGTGAATCATTTGAGCGGCCATACGCCCCAAAATCCACTGCTACAAATTTGTAATCCGCATTGGCGATGGCCATTAGCACGATGGAAAAGTACTTTTTATAGTTAAAATATTCTGATCCAGAACCAGACGGTTTCACGATACGGATATGTTTCCCATCCACCGCGCCCAAGCAATTGGGAAACATACACACTTGCTGGAATTTCTCAGCTACTTCTAACCAACTCTCCATTGTGGGATGTGGTATCAAATCATCGTGCAAAGAGTCCCACAGTGCACGGGAAGTGTGCTTGTCAATTCCGGACATGGTTGAAATTCCCAGTCTGAACTGGAAATGTAGTGACGGAAGGGATTCTCCAGTAGCGAGGAATCTGTGAACAAAAGCAAGGCAGAGATTACTACAAAATCAAATTACAATCAATTAAAGTGTACTACTGGAGTACATACAATAAAAATGGCTTACCGAAGAGTGACCATCAGACGCTTGGCCGGTGAAATAGAGAATCAGCAATACGCATCACTCCTTTGGATGAGATGTTCAGTTCGGTCCACCAATAGATCGAAGTTCTCCGCTTTCATCCGCACATATGAGAAAAATTTCTCTGGGTCTCCTCGTAGCTCCATGTACAGTATAGAAAACACCCCACGTGTCATTCTCTGTGCGGTGATGGGGTGGATCCACAAACAGACGCATGACACGCTGTCTCTCTCGCTCTTTCTCCAGGACAATTGCTTTCAAGTGATTCGCCTCCACAATGAAATCCACGTTGTTCTCAGAATATTCGCAATAACGACATCCATCTTCTCTCCAAACACTTGCTCCTCTCCAACCTGTCACTGATGGGCTGTAGGAAGACTGTATATATATTTTCAGGGGGCCAATCACATTTTGTAGCCTCCCAGGGGAGTTCTTAAAAACCGGATCCATCAAAAACCGGATGGAGAAACGGATGCCAACCGGACGGAACGGATCCGGTTAATGCCGGATCCGGTATCCGGATCCGGCGGTAAACCGGATCCGTCCCATCCAGTTTTCATAAATTATGTCGGATCCAGCACTGTGGCGCGACGCCGGAATCGGCATGCCGCGAAAAACCTGATGTGTGAAAGTAGCCTGAGATGGACATGGACAATCACTTTCCATGGGATGGAATCTACAAAGAATCTCTCTGATTGAAGTCTCCAGGCTCATATCCTTCACCGTGAAAAAGAAAAAAAAAAACGGTCCGATTTCGGTCCAGAAAAGTCATGCACAGTAGCAGCTATCAGATCACCCGTCTATACACCAATAGCTGCTACTGTGCAGGTGCAGCCTGCGCCATTTTGCAAGGCCTTTTTTTTTTTTGTTGTAGGAACTTCAGAATTCCAGAAACCAAATGTGTATATAATTCAATATAAATGTGATCAGGCTGCAGCGCTGGGGGATTTTTTTTATCTCGTTGCTCTTGTCTGTTTTCCTCGCAGATGGGTATGAGCCATTATAGGGATATTTACATCGCAGATATTAAAGAGGTTATCCAGCCTTTTAACCCCTTCTTAATAGTCACTGCATGTGTTTGGCACACATCCAGTGTGTATGGAGCAACGCCAAAAGCTGAGCCTGAAACTCTATGGTCACGTTCACACGTGCAGTATTTGGTCAGTATTTAATATCCATATTTATAAAACCCAGAGAGGAACAATCAGAGGAAAAGTATGACAGAAACTCGTCACCACTTCTGGATTTATCACCCACTCCTGGTTTTGGCTCACAAATACTGACCAAATACTGCATGTGTGTGAACGTGGCCTAACAGGAGTGATCAGAGTCAACTCTGATCTCTGCGGTTTAACCCTCTGAATGCTGCTGTCAATATCTGACAGCAGTTGTTAAGTGGTTCAGGTTCCATTTGGTTCACATCGCATCCTTCCGTAGGTGAACTTATAAAAAAGAGGCAGAATTATGATTTTTTTTCACCATTATACTGCAGTAAGACTTTATTCTTTTTTTTTGTACATTATACTTTAAAAATGAATGGTATCAACCAAAACAACGCCACACTCAAAGGAAAAAAAAAAAAGTTATGTCTCTCGAAAGAAGGGGAGGGAAAAAAATAAAAAAAATAAAAATGGCTGCTTCAGTAAAGGGATAATGGAATAGAGGAGGCTGGTTGTAACTATGATATTTCCCATAACAACCAATAGTTCACTAAATTGGTTGCTAGGGGGGGAACCTTATTGTTTCTCCCATGGCTGTGACTTCTGAGCAAAACTCGGTCTAAATCCGCTATGATTGGCTATGGCCGCATAGGCTACAACAAGATGGCCGCCGCTGAGGCACACTCGCCCGATGCTCCGCCCTCTAGCGTCAGCAATAACGAAAGCACACTTTTCCGCGGGGGAAAGGAAGCCGGAAGTGACGTCAGCAGTGCAGGAAAGTTCTGGAAGTGTGCTCTTTACCTCGGAGGTGAGCGGTGATAGAGCCGGGGCGCCGTCTAGTGAGTGACTGAGGGGGCGGCGTGAGACCGGGAGAGGCCCGTGTGGGAACGTATGTGCTCCGTGTCCCTCTGACGTCACATGCTAACATCCCCCGCAGTGTGTGCAAGTATGTCGTGATACCCTGCAGTGTGTTTATTTTATCACTGGCTCTGTTCACACCTTGCGGTTTTTTTGCAGCAGTTTTTTTAATGCAATTTGAAAGCTGCTTTATACAGGATTTCAGAAATCTGCACACTTTTTTTCTTTTTTTTTCTGTCTGTGGCAGGAAATTATTTATTTGTACCATTTTTTTTCAACAATTAGCAATGAGAAAATGCAAAAAACGCTCTTGATACTTTCCGGCTCTCGTATTCTTAACACTGAGAGCTTGTAACCGTCACTGCTGCCATCCGGCCAGTCACAAGATGGCGGTGCGGGACTGCAGTGGCACTGACTAAAGGTGGAGACGCCGAGGGGTAAGTATAAGATTGGCAATACAATGCAGTTTCCAGTCCCCTAAGGGGACTTATTACCCCCTTCACCCTTTCATTTTCATTTTTTTTTTCCCTTCTTCCAAGAGCCATAACTTTTTTTTTGTTCCAGCCATTTTTTTTTTTTTTTTGCGGGATGAGTTGTACTTTAATAACACTGGTCATTCTGCCACAAAAAAAAATAATCTAAGTGCATTGAAATTTTTAAAAAAGGGCGATTCCACAATTGGGTTTATGATTGTTTGTTTGTTTTACTTTTTTTATTTACCATGTTCAATATATGGTAAATCTGCCCTGGCAATAGGATTCCCCAGGTCACTACAGGTACGCAGATAGCAAACATGTATAGTTTAGTTATTTATTTATTAAGTGGTAAAAAAGCAATGAAGATATTTGTAAAAAAATAAACACAAATTGTTTTTATTTCCATTTTTCAACATCCGTGACGTTCTCATATTTGGGGGGGCTGGGTGAGGCCTGAGCTGTTTTTAATGATATCATTTTGGGGTAGATAAAATGTTTTGATCGCCTTTTATTGCAATGTTGCATCAACCAAAAAAAAAACATAATTCTGTCACTTTTATTTTTCATTACGCCGTTTACTGATTTGATTAATTTTTTTATATTTTGATCGGACTTTTCTGAACTCGCCGATAACAAATATGTGTTATATATATATATATATATATATATATATATATATATATATATATATATATATATATATATATATATATAATATTTGAAGTTTTGTGTATTATTTTGTTATGTATTTTTTAAAGCTTTTAAACTTTTTTTTTTTTTTTTTTTTATTTTTTAAACTTAAAAATTCTTACGGTATTTAGTAGTTCCCTTGGGAGACTTGCATCAGCTATCCTCCAATTATCTGTGCCATACATACTGTGCCATTCAGCATTGCCGAAATGACGATCTCCTATGAAATCAGCCCTCAAGTTCTGGGAACGATGCGGGCTCCGACATGGCCGATGACGTAAATATACATCATCTGTCATGAAGGGGTTAAGAGTAGTGATGACTGAGCATGCTCAGTTAAGGTGTTATCTGAGCATGCTTGAGTGCTAATTGAGCATCTCGGCGTTCTCGAATACTATGCTAGTGTCACCTTCGCCGCATGCCTCACGGCTGTTCGAGAGCAGCAACACTTGCATGCAATTCCTGCACGTGTTATGGCTATCAAACAGTTGTTGTGACTCGAACATACCAAAATGCTCGATTAGCGCTTGAGCATGCTCAGATAACCACCTCAGACCACTCTCGGGCATCACTAATTAAGAGCAGTGAAAAGTAGGGAAAAAAGTTTTAAAAAGGTTAAAAATATAAAAAGCATAAGTTTTTTTGTTGCTGCAATTTCACAAAAAATGCTGTGACAAGTGATCAAAACATATTATCTATCCAAAAACATTGGTATTAATAAAAATGTTGTCTTGCCCCACATATAATAAGCCCCCACATTGCTCAATCGGCCGAAAAATGAAAATGTTACTGGTCTAGGAAAATGGTGACAAAAGCAAAATTGTTTTTCTTTTTCAAATTTTTTTTTCACCACTTACCATATATACTCGAGTATAACTCGACCCGAATATAAGCCAAGACCCCTAATTTTGCCACAAAAAACTGGGAAAACTTAATGACTCGAGTATAAGCCTAGGGTGGAAAATGCAGCAGCTACTGGTAAATGTCAAAAATAAAATAGATCCCAATAAAAGTAAAATTAATTGAGACATCAGTAGGTTAAGTGTTTTTGAATATCCATATTGAATCAGGAGCCCCATATAATGCTCCATACAGTTCATGATGGGCCCCATAAGATGCTCCATACAAAATATGCGCCATATAATGCTACACAAAGGTTAATGATGGCCTCATAAGATGCTCCATATTAAAATACACCCCATATAATGCCGCACAAATGTAAATTATGGCCCCATAAGATGCTCCATACAGTTTATGATGGGCCCCATAAGATGCTCCATATTAAAATATGCCCCATACAATGCTGCAGAAATGTTGATTATGGCCCCATAAGATGCTCCTTAGAGATATTTGCCCAATATAGTGCTGCACAAATGCTGATTATGGCCCCATAAGATGCTCCAAGAGATATTTGCCCCATATAATGCTGCACAAATGCTGATTATGGCCCCATAAGATGCTCCATAGACACATTTGCCCATGTAATGCTGCACAAATGCTGATTATGGCCCCATAAGATGCTCCATAAGGATATTTGCCCCATATAGTGCTGCACAAATGCTGATTATAGCCCCATAAGATGCTCCAAAGAGATATTTGCCCCATATAGTGCTGCACAAATGCTGATTATGGCCCCATAAGATGCTCCATAGAGATATTTGCCCCATATGCTGTTGCTGCGATTAAAAAAAAAAAAAAATCACATACCTCTCGTCGCTCAGGCCCCCGGCACTTGCTATAGTCACCTGTCCGCGTTCCACCGTCGGCGCCGCTGTGTGTTCCGCGTCATCTGCACTGACTGTTGAGGCAGAGGGTGTGCACACTAATCGCGTCATCGCGCCTTCTGACCTGAGTGTCACTGCAGACGACGCGTAAGACGGAGCCCGGCGGTGGAACGTGGGACAGGTGAATATCACGCAATGCCCCCGTTATACTCACCTGCTCCTGGCGCGGTCCCTGCAGGTCCCTGGTTCTCCGGGCGCCGGCAGCTTCTTCCTGTGTTGAGTGGTCACATGGTGCCGCTCATTACAGTAATGAATATGCGGCTCCACCTCTATGGGAGTGGAGTGGGGTCCATATTGATTACTGTAATGAGCGGTACCATTCGACCGCTCAACACAGGAAGAAACTGCCGGCGCCCAGAGAACCAGGGACCGCGCCAGGAGCAGGTGAGTATGATTACACAGCTGCCGACCCCCGGGAATGTCTCGTGTATAAGCCGAGAGGGCCAATTCCAGCCTAAAAAATTGGTCTGAAATTCTTATACTCGGATATATACGGTAAATATAAAAAACAAAGGTAAATTTGGTATCTGTGTTCTCGTAATGAGCTAAGCCATCATATTAACCCCTTAAGCCCCGAGGATGGTTTGCACGTTAATGACCGGGCCAATTTTTACAATTCTGACCACTGTCCCTTTATGAGGTTATAACTCTGGAACGCTTTAACGGATCTTGGCGATTCTGACATTGTTTTCTCGTGACATATTGTACTTCATGTTAGTGGTAAAATTTATTCGATATAACTTGCGTTTATTTGTGAAAAAAACGGAAATTTGGCGAACATTTTGAAAATTTCGCAATTTTCCAACTGTGAATTTTTATGCCCTTAAATCACAGAGATATGTCACGCAAAATACTTAATAAGTAACATTTCCCACATGTCTACTTTACATCAGCACAATTTTGGAACCTTTTTTTTTTTTGTTAGGGAGTTATGAGGGTTAAAAGTTGACCAGAAATTTCTCATTTTTACAACACCATTTTTTTTTAGGGCCCACATCTCATTTGAAGTCATTTTGAGGGGTCTATATGATAGAAAATACCCAAGTGTGACACCATTCTAAAAACTGCACCCCTCAAGGTGCTCAAAACCACATTCAAGAAGTTTAGTAACCCTTCAGGTGTTTCACAGGAATTTTTGGAATGTTTCAATAAAAATGAACATTTAACTTTTTTTCACACACAATTTATTTCAGCTCCAATTTGTTTTATTTTACCAAGGGTAACAGGAGAAATTAGACCACAAATGTTAAGCAATTTGTCCTGAGTACGACGATACCCCATATGTGGGGGTAAACCACTGTTTGGGTGCATAGCAGAGCTCGGAAGGGAAGGAGCGCCATTTTACTTTTCAATGCAAAATTGACTGGAATTAAGATGGGACGCCATGTTGTGTTTGGAGAGCCTCTGATGTGCCTAAACATTGAAACCCCCCACAAGTGACACCATTTTGGAAAGTAGACCCCTTAAGGAACTTATCTAGATGTGTGGTGAGCACTTTGACCCAACAAAGTGCTTCACAGAAGTTTATAATGCAGAGCCGTAAAAATAAAAAATCATATTTTTTCACAAAAATGATTTTTTAGCCCCCAATTTTTTATTTTCCCAAGGGTAAGAGAAGAAATTAGACCACAAAAGTTGTTGTGCAATTTGTCCTGAGTACGACGATACCCCATATGTGGGGGTAAACCACTGTTTGGGCGCATAGCAGAGCTCGGAAGGGAAGGAGCGCCATTTTACTTTTCAATGCAAATTTGACTGGAATTAAGATGGGATGCCATGTTGCGTTTGGAGAGCCCCTGATGTGCCTAAACATTAAAGTCCCCCACAAGTGACACCATTTTGGAAAGTAGACCCCCTACGGAACTTATCTAGATGTGTCTTGAGAGCTTTGAACCCCCCCAAGTGTTTCACTACAGTTTATAACGCAGAGCCGTGAAAATAAAAATTCTTTTTTTTTTTCACAAAAATGATTTTTTTGCCACCAGTTTTGTATTTTCACAAGGGTAACAGGATAAATTGGACCCCAAAAGTTGTTGTCCAATTTGTCCTGAGTACGCTGATACCCCATATGTGGGGGGGAACCACTGTTTGGCAGAGCTCGGAAGGGAAGGAGCGCCATTTGGATTGCAGACTTAGATGGATTGGTCTGCAGGCGTCACGTTGCATTTGCAGAGCCCCTGATGTACCCAAACAGTAGAAACCCCCACAAGTGACCCCATATTGGAAACTAGACCTCCCAAGGAACTTATCTAGATGTGTTGTGAGAACTTTGAACCCCCAAGTGTTTCACTACAGTTTACAACGCAGAGCCGTGAAAATAAAAAAAATCCTTTTTTTCCCACAAAAATGATTTTTAGCCCCCCAAATTTTTATTTTCCCAAGGATAACAAGAGAACTTGGACCCCAAAAGTTGTTGTCCAATTTGTCCCGAGTACGCTGACGCCCCATATGTTGGGGTAAACCCCTGTTTGGGCACACGGGAGAGCTCGGAAGTGAAGGAGCACTGTTTTACTTTTTCAATGCAGAATTGGCTGGAATTGAGATCGGACGCCATGTCGCGTTTGGAGAGACCCTGATGTGCCTGAACAGTGGAAACTCCCCAATTCTGCCTGAAACCCTAATCCAAACACACCCAGGGTGGATTGATTTAAATCACGCCGATTTAAATCATGATTTAAATCACGATTTAAATCAAAAGATTTTTTTCTATTTAAATCGGATCGATTTAAATCATGATTTTAATCATGATTTAAATCACTGATTTAAATCAAAAGGTTTTTTTTAATATAAATCACGATTAAAATGAGAAGTGAGAGCAGTGCGCATGTGCGCCCATAGTTACACGGATGAAACTAGGGGCAACGATCTAACGCCAGGGTGAGGGGGGGACCCCAAAGTAAGTAAAAATCTTTTTTGTTTTACTATATGGCAATAGGTAGGTGTTTAAAAGCAGCATGTCTTAATTGTATAAACTATTAATAGCCTCCACATTTTGTTCATACTGCCCCTTTAATTCCACACTTCTAGCTTGGTTTCACTTTTGGTTTAGTTTCTTTTTCCATTCAGTTGACATGCCCAAACTTGTTGGATAGTCAGCATCCTACAGAAACCTCTCGAAGAGCATGGCATTGTGAATGTTACACATATACAGCCTTTATTCTACTGAGTTAAACAACTCAGCTTTATCTCATGATGGAAGAACCTTTGGATGGTAAAATATTTTCCTCAAAAAGCAGTTTATTGAAAAAAATCCGATTTAAATCAAAAAAATCCGATTTAAATCAAAAAAATCCGATTTAAATCAAAAAAATCCGATTTTTTTGATTTTTTTAAAAAATCATTGATTTTTATCCACCCTGAACACACCCCTAATCCCAACTGTAACCCTAACCACACCCCTAACCCTGACACACCCCTAATTCTAATCCCAACCGTAAATGTAATCCCAACCCTATCTTAAGCCCCAACCCTAACCCTATCTTAAGCCCCAACCCTAACCCTATCTTAAGCCCCAACCCTAACCCTATCTTAAGCCCCAACCCTAACCCTATCTTAAGCCCCAACCCTAACCCTATCTTAAGCCCCAACCCTAACCCTATCTTAAGCCCCAACCCTAACCCTAACTTTAGCCCCAACCCTAACTTTAGCCCCAACCCTAACTTTAGCCCCAACCCTAACTTTAGCCCCAACCCTAACTTTAGCCCCAACCCTAACTTTAGCCCCAACCCTAACTTTAGCCCCAACCCTAACTTTAGCCCCAACCCTAACTTTAGCCCCAACCCTAACTTTAGCCCCAACCCTAACTTTAGCCCCAACCCTAACTTTAGCCCCAACCCTAACTTTAGCCCCAACCCTAACTTTAGCCCCAACCCTAACTTTAGCCCCAACCCTAACTTTAGCCCCAACCCTAACTTTAGCCCCAACCCTAACTTTAGCCCCAACCCTAACTTTAGCCCCAACCCTAACTTTAGCCCCAACCCTAACTTTAGCCCCAACCCTAACTTTAGCCCCAACCCTAACTTTAGCCCCAACCCTAACCCTAACTTTAGCCCCAACCCTAACCCTAACTTTAGCCCCAACCCTAACCCTAACTTTAGCCCCAACCCTAACCCTAACTTTAGCCCCAACCCTAACCCTAACTTTAGCCCCAACCCTATCCCTAACTTTAGCCCCAACCCTAACTTAAGCTCCAACCCTAGCCCCAACCCTAACCCTAGCCCTAATGGGAAAATGGAAATAAATACATTTTTTTAATTTTATTATTTTTCCCTAACTAAGGGGGTGATGAAGGGGGGTTTGATTTACTTTTATAGCGTTTTTTTCTATCGGATTTTTATGATTGGCAGCTGTCACACACTAAAAGACTCTTTTTATAGCAAAAAAAAGTTTTTGCATCTCCACATTTTGAGACCTATAATTTTTCCATATTTTGGTCCACAGAGTCATGTGAGTTTTTTGCGGGACGAGTTGACGTTTTTATTGGTAACATTTTTGGACACGTGACAGTTTTTGATAACTTTTTATTCCGATTTTTGTGAGGCAGAATGACCAAAAACCAGCTACTCATGAATTTCTTTTGGGGGAGGCGTTTATACCGTTCCACGTTTGGCAAAATTGATAAAGCAGTTTTATTCGTCGGGTCTGTACGATTACAGCGATATCTCATTTATATCATTTTTTTTATGTTTTGGCGCTTTCATACGATAAAAGCTATTTTATAGAAAAAATAATTATTTTGGCATCGCTTTATTTTGAGGACTATAACTTTTTTTTATTTTTTTGGTTATGATGCTATATGGCAGCTCATTTTTTGCTGGACAAGATGACATTTTCAGCGGTACCATGGTTATTTATATCCGTCTTTTTGATCGCGTGTTATTCCACTTTTTGTTCGGCGGTATGATAATAAAGCGTTGTTTTTTGGCTTTTTTTTTTTCTCATGGTGTTCACTGAAGGGGTTAACTAGTGGGACAGTTTTATAGGTTAGGTCGTTACGGACGCGACGATACTAAATATGTGTACTTTTATTGTTTGTGGTTTTTATTTTTTTTTTTACCTTCTTTATTTAGTTTTTTTTTTTTTTTTTTTACACGTGGAAATTTTTTTTTTACTTTGTCCCGGGGGTGACATCACAGATCGCCGATCTGACAGTTTGCATAGCACTCTGTCAGATCGGCGTTCTGACATACAGCCGTGCTGGCTTGCCTGCACGGCACCCGGAAGTACTCCCTGCAGGACCCGGATGCAGCCCCGCGGCCATTTTGGATTCGGGGACTGCAGGGAGGAGACGCTCGATACAAGGTGAGTACATCGCCTTGTACCGATCGTCTCAGGGAAGCCCGCAGGGAGCCCCCTCCCTGCGCGATGCTTCCCTGAACCGCTGGTACACTGCGATCATGTTTGATCACAGTGTGCCGGGGGTTAATGTGCCGGGGGCGGTCCGTGACCGCTCCTGGCACATAGTGCCGGATGTCAGCTGCGATAGGCAGCTGACACCCGACCGCGATCGGCCGCGCTCCCCCCATGAGCACGGCCGATCGCTATGACGTACTATCCCGTCGGTGGGAATTAAGGCCCACCCCACCTCGACGGGATAGTATGTCATATGGGATTAAGGGGTTAACAAGTCAGATTACCATATAGTAAACATAGTACCGTAAATAAAAATACCCACAAAATTATGAAATTGCACCTTTTTTTTTGCAACTTTTTTGCTAATTTATGGTGTCATTCAAAATTACAACCCTTTCCGCAAAAAACAAGCCCTCGAATGACCATGGGGTCAGAAAAATTAAAAAGTTATAGGTCTTGGAAGAAGTTGAAAAAAAACACAACGGAAAATCACCTAGGGAGAAAAAGAATTAGGGTTTGGCTGCAGAGAAAGCATTAAGCTACTTACGGGTAGCGGCATTTCTCGGAGGCCCATGACAGCACGACGAGAGAGGGGATCCGCCCATTAGGAACAGGAAACCTACAGATACAAAAGGGCGGCACCTCTCCCCTGCATCAGTTGTATTTCAGAGCCTTGAGAGGACTACCGCGGTTAGTGGCACACAAAAATATACATTATATACAGTTTATATACAATATTATAACCCATATATTGGAACTGGGTATCATACGTGAGATATATACATTATAGGAGGTGCAACCCCCACGTGAAATAGGGAGGGAACTAAGGGTGCTGTCATGGGCCTCCGAGAAATGCCGCTACCCGTAAGTAGCTTAATGCTTTACTCGGACTCCCATGACAGCACGACGAGAGATTTACAGAGATGTAACACTACCTTAGGGAGGGACTATAGCTTGCAGCACCCTTAACCCGAAGGTGAGATCAGAGGAGGCCCCTAAATCCAACCTATAGTGTTTAAAGAAGGTGGACGGGGATGACCATGTGGCCGCCTTAAATATCTGGTCGATTGATACTCCAGATTTTTCTGCCCAGGATGTAGCCATGGCTCTGGTGGAATGCGCCCTCAGATTCTGTGAAGTCGGACCCCCACCTGCAGTATAAGCCAAAGAGATAGCCTCCCTAATCCACTTCGCTAGTGTGTACTTTGATACCCTGAGTCCCTTTCTAGGATTTTGGAAAGATAAAAATAACGCATTATCTTTCTTCCATGTATCAGTAACAGAGATGTATTCTAACAGGCATCTCCTAACGTCTAGTGTATGGAGTAGCTCTTCTTTGGGGCTGGAGGGATTGGGAAGAAAAGATGGTAAAACTATCTCCTGTGACCTGTGAAACCGTGATGACACTTTTGGTAAATAGGCTGGGTCCGGTCTGAGGACTACCCTATCTGGCAGAAACTCAGTGTAAGGGGAAATTCTGGAGAGAGCTTGTATGTCCCCTACCCTACGGGCAGATGTTATCGCTACCAGAAATGCTGTTTTAAGGGATAAGGCCTTAATTGAAGCTGATTGTAATGGTTCAAACGGCTCTCTAGTCAATGCTGACAGGACTAGATTAAGATCCCAAGGCATAGATCTATCCTTATGTATGGGTCTAGCCCTACTAGAAGCTTTAATGAACCTTGAGATCCAATAATTATTGGCGATGTTACAGGAAAACAAGGCCCCTAGGGCCGAGACTCATACCTTTAGGGTACTAGTGGATAGATCTAGCTCTAAGCCCCTTTGCAGGAATTCTAAGATCTGTTTTATAGGAATTCCTTCTTCTAAATTAAAGTCAGAAGAGTCTAGGAATTTCCGCCAGGTTCTAGCATAGATTGTTGTTGTAATCTGCTTTCTACTTTTCATAAGGGTTTCAATCAAATTTGGGGAGAACCCTTTGTCCTTCAGTAACGCCCTCTCAAACTCCATGCCGTTAAATGGAGATTCTTTACTTGAGGATGGCTGATTGGACCCTGGTAGAGTAAATCTGGAATGTCCGGAAGCACCCAGGGGTCCTCCACTGACATGATCCTGAGCCAGGTGAACCAGGCCCTTCTGGGCCAAAATGGGGCAATCAAAATAACTCTTGCCCGATCCTCTCTTATCTTCCTGATTACCAGAGGTATCAAGGCCAGCGGGGGGAACGCATAAGCCAACCGAAAGTTCCAACTGATCAGAAAGGCGTCTACCGCTAGAGGATTCTCCCTGGGATTTAGGGAACAGAATTTTACTGTCTTTCGATTGTCCCTGGTGGCAAATAAATCCACCTCTGGATGTCCCCATTTGTGGACAATCTGGTCGAACACAAGACCGTTTAGAGACCACTCCCCTTGTCTCAGGGTGTTGCGGCTTAGAAAGTCCGCTTTTACATTTTCTTTTCCTCTTATGTGCAGTGCGGTTAAAGATTGAAAATGGTCTTCCGCAGTCTGGAATAGACGATCTGTCACACTCATCAGTGATTCGGAATGAGTTCCACCCTGGTGATTTATGTATGCGACCGCCACCTGGTTGTCCGAGAGGATCTTGACGTGGTGACCCTGCAGCTATGAGAGTAATTTTTTAACTGAAAGTTCAACCGCCATTAATTCTTTTTGGTTGGAGGAGGCTGATGTTAGGGGGTCCCATAGAACTATCATGTCATCCATGTGTGCTCCCCAACCTGAAGGGCTAGCGTCTGTCGTTACAATACGTGTCGCCTGTGTCACCCAGGCAACTCCTGCCGATAAATTGTCATTGATTAGCCACCATCTAAGAGATGTCAGTGCTTCTGGACACAAAGTAATCTGACTTTGCAAGGACCCTTGTAAGATTCTGTCATTAACCAGTACCTCGGATTGTAAAGGTCTGGTGTGAAATTGGGCCCAACGGACAGCGGGAATGCACGAGGTTAGAGATCCTAACAGTGACATAGCCTGTCTAAGGGTACCGTCACACAGTGCAATTTTGATCGCTACAACGGCACGATTTGTGACGTTCCAGCGATGCATTTCCGATATCGCTGTGTCTGACACGCTACTGCGATCCGGATCCCCGCTGAGAATCGTACGTCGTAGCAGATCGTTTGAAACTTTCTTTCGTCGTCTAGTGTCCCGCTGTGGCGGCATGATTGCATTGTGTGACACAGGTTGTATACGATGTGCGCACAGTAACCAACGGCTTCTACATCGCAAATACGTCATGAAATTATCGCTCCAGCGCCGTGTATTGCAACGTGTGACCGCAGTATACGACGCTGGAGCGATACTTATACGACGCTGCAACGTCACGAATCGTGCCGTCGTAGCGATGAAAATGGCACTGTGTGACGGTACCCTAAGTGTCATGGATGGATTATCAGTTGCTCTAGACACCTGTTGTTGGATGTGTAATAACTTGTCGGGCGGAAGACAACACTGTTGGGTCTCTGAATTTAACAATAGTCCTAAGAATCTCTGTATTTTCTGGGGCTGTAATCGGGATTTTTCATAATTCACAATCCACCCCAGATGCTCAAGTTTGGTTGTGGTTGTTTTTAGCTGAGAGAGGCAATGGTCTGCCCAACTATAAGGAAATCATCCAAATAGGGGACAATTAAGATGTCAGACTCTCGTAAGTGCGCCATGACTTCGGCCACTAACTTGGTAAACACCCTAGGAGCCGCTGATAAGCCAAAGGGAAGAGCTCTAAACTGGAAATGACGAATTTGTCCCTCCATTGACACAGCTACCCTCAGGAATCTCTGGAAGTCTTCATGTATTGGGACATGATAGTACGCGTCCTTTAGATCTACAACTACCATGAAGCAGTGTTTAAACAACATTTTTATTGCTGAACCAATTGATTCCATTTTGAACGATTCATTGGTCAGAAAATTATTAAGGCCTTTAAGATTTATGATCGTTCTAAACGATCCGTCCGGCTTCTTGATCAGAAAGAGAGGAGAGTAAAATCCCCTCCCTCTTTCTGATACTGGGATTTCAACCAAAACATTCTTGAAGCATAAGTTCGTGACCTCTGCTTCCAAGGCTGCTTGCTCAAGGGGGGAGGAACGTAAAGGGGTTAATTTAAATTTATCTCGAGGCCAGTGATTGAAGTCAAGCCTTAGACCTTTTGCTATAATGCCTCGGACCCATTTACTGTTCGTAATGTCAAACCAAGCTGAGGAGAATGCTGACAGTCTCTACCCCCCACAGGGATTACTAGTCATTGGTCCGGTTTTTTCTATTCTTTCGAGGAACGGCGGAACATATAGCCCGTACCTCTTCCGCGTCTATCCTCCCATCTAAAACTCTCTCTAGAGGGTGAGGATCCGCGTTTTTTCCCGCGACCAAATCTCCTCTTAATGAAGGGCCTGCGGTAGGATGCTGAAGACGGATTAGGAAATTTCTTCTTATCATCCCCAGCTTTCTCCAGCAACTCATCCAGAGTTGGTCCAAAGAGATATTCTCCTTTACACGGGATGGCGCAGAGCTTATTTCTGGATTGAATGTCGCCAGACCAGCACTTCAACCATAAAGCTCTACGAGCCGCGTTGGAGAGTCCTGCCGCTCTAGCCGCCATCCTGACTGAGTCCACAGATGCGTCTGACAGAAAGGCCGCAGCATTCTGCATTGTTGGTAAAGCCTTCAGAATGGAATCTCTGGAAGCGCCGTCCTTGAGCTTGGACTCTAACTGATCCAGCCAGACCATTAAAGACCTGGCTGTACATGTCGCGGCAACTGCTGGTCTTAGAGATCCCGCCGCCGTCTCCCAGGTTCCTTTAAGGAAAGTATCTGCCTTTCTGTCAAGGGGGTCCTTGAGGGTCCCCATATCCTCAAATGGCAATGAGGCTTTCTTTGACGCTTTTGCCACCGCCGCATCCAGCTTAGGGGCTTTATCCCATGTTTCCACAACCGGATCATCGAAAGGGTACCTGCGTTTCAACGCTGGCGGTAAGGAACCCTTTTTCTCGGGTTTCTTCCATTCTCGGAGAATCAAGTCTTGGATTTTTTCGTTCACCGGGAAAGATCTATGTTTTTTACGATCCAATCCGCTGAACATCATATCCTGCTTTGAGGGCTGCGGCTTGGGCTCTTCTATCCCCATTGTGCCTCTAACAGACTTGACGACTTTGTCAATTCTATCCAGGGGTAGACAGAATCGTCCAGACTCCTCATCTGAAGAAGAGGAGGAAGGACTTGAGTGATAGGCACCCTCTTCTCTTTCTTCCTCCGAAGAATTAGAGTCCAGGGGGGTCTTATATTTTGAACCTCCCGCTTGGGACAGGGACCGTAGGGATTCCCTTACTTCCAAACGGATCATTTCTTTCAGGTTAGCCGCACTCACAGATTCTTCCGCTACCTAGGGGAGGACAATATAGGTGATTACTATCTGACCTAATGTCACTTCCACCCAACCACTCCTGTAGACCTCACCGTCTGTTGTATACAGGGGGCACATAATTTTTTGGGACAAGAATCAGGTAAGGGGACCCCACAGAGGGCACATTCCTTATGCTTTGACTTGTCTGTGCTTTTCTTCCCCTAGAATGATAAAGTATAGGGGGCCTGCATCACAGAGTGAACTTTCACGTAGATCACTTACCCGTGCGCCAAAGTAAGTACCGGAATACGAGGGGGTTCTTTCCTAGCCGAAGCTCTGGATCCTTTTGCGGATGTGCTTCTTCGACTGGACTGGTCGCTTCTGCCCTTGTCCTTGGGCTTCTGACGCACCTCATCCAGCTGCTGCTGCTGCTCACCACCACTCTCCATGATGACTTGCGACCAAAAGCAGGGTTCTGCAGTTGTCACCTGCTTAAATCCCCCTTGGATCCGGTCAGCAGATAGGTCAGCGCTGCCCCATTGGCTCAGGATACAGCAGGGAGGCAGGAAACCATGTGGGAGAAAACCGGCATCAGGATGCTATGGGCGCCGCCATCTTGGATCGACTGCGCATGCGCAGACACCCGGCAACCCGGAAGCGGCTGCTAACTCCGCCCCCTCACGTCACCGCACCCGGAAACGCTCCAGCACACGCTGAGAGCGGTGCAGGACGCCGGGGACGGACCGCAGCGCTCCGGGAGTTCACCCAGACAGCCCTGACGCCGGCACCCCACATTCACCGCACCGCTGCACCACCAATGGGTATACTTACCGGCGCCGACGCTGATGGAGGCAGGAAACGCCACCGCGTGCAGTCCAGCCAGGACCACCGTGGCGTCTCCAGGGTTCTCCGCACCGGCCGAGGTAGGAGACCCCCCCGCTACCAGATTCGGTCCGGCCGGCCTGGGCTCCTTTAGTTCATCTGTAGGCACCCGTCCCTTTAGGAACAGGAAACCAACTGATGCAGGGGAGAGGTGCCGCCCTTTTGTATCTGTAGGTTTCCTGTTCCTAATGGGCTGATCCCCTCTCTCGTCGTGCTGTCATGGGAGTCCGAGTAAAAATGCAATGTGTGAACAAAGCTTAAATCACGTGAATATTTGTTGTGACCACCCGTCGCCTTCATTAGTTTTTTCTGTACATTTGCACACAGGGTTTTTGTAGGACTATAGTTGGGGGTGTTAATAACCAATTCTACCTAAAAGCTGATAATGATCATCATTTTCATATGTAGGTTGAAACACAGCCATTTACAGAAACCGCTGTGTAGGAGGCTTACAACTGGGTGAGGAACAGACAAACTCTGGTACAAAGGTGAGGTTGTGGAAGATAGTTTCATGTCACAGGTGTAATGTAGATGCACCAATTCTGGCTCTTCGTCTTCACTCTTCCCAAATGCACTGGGCAAAGCATTATTTCGCCGATATGTGAGTCTTCAGGTCCACACCTCTCCTTGGCAGTCAGGAAGAAGATGGTGGGTGCGCTTTTAAAGTTGGAACTTTAGAACAACCCTTAAGATATTATAAAGGGACAGAGATGACTCCCCATAGGTTTATTTCTATCAGGACCCAAGGGAAAACATTCCACCAACAGAAAAATGTGATCTGGCACCCAATCTCTACAGTTGTGTTCATCCTCTGAAGAATCAGATCTCTGTTTTCTCTTTTCAGCCTGTCCTAACTCATCGTCTCTATTTCTCCTTTTTTCTTTTTTAGCACTGATCTGTATAGAGAGTTTTCCACGTTTTCGGTGAAGTTGATGGGAACATGTACAGTTTGGCAATACTCAAGGTAAAAAGTCCAATAAGCATATACCTTTCAACGTGTAATATTATCATTAAATATTATATTCATTGTACAGATCGTAAAAATACTAATATAATATTCCCATTTACTTACAATAAAAAAAAAAAGATTCAGTGACGATTTCTGGTATTTTCTTATATGGTATGGCGCCATCTGGTGTTCATTGTATATCGACGTGCACGTCCACCTACTGATCTGTGTGCTGGTGGTCGCACATGCTCAGTCACTCTCTCCACAGCTAGCTCTATGTATAGAGATCATACGTGAAATCTCTGTCTGCTTGTCAGGAAAGGAGCAGATCCTCTGCAGTACATACCAGTATGGCTGAGGATTGTCCTATGAGCAAGAATGTATTATTCCTTTACACTCCTCAGACTCCATGGTACAATTATTATTTACCTCTCTGCAGAAGAACGTACTGGGAACTGAATTAACAGCTGCCAGAAGGGGAAGGAGATTGACTTAGAACTTACCAGGAGCTATATTTATAGCTGCATGAGGCAGAAGGAAACTGAACTTATTGGAAAATATAATTTGAGCTACCAGAGTTGGGACGAAGACTAACTACACAATTTATTGTGGGTTACTTTACTTTACAGCTGCCAGAGTGAGTTGGAGAACTTAGTGGAAGCTATATATATATGCCAAAAAATGGAAGAAGACTGATACATTTCCTAGGGACTATATTTACAGCTGCCAGAGAAGGAGACAACTTACCAGGGAGCTTTCAGAGGATCACATTTACAGCTACCAGATGTGGAAGGGGACTGACTATAGTACTTACTGGTACTGTATTTACAGATTCCAAAAGTGGAGGAGACTGGACCACTTACCACAGGCTTTATTTACTGTTATCAGAGGTGGAAGGAGACTGAATAGAGAACTTACTGGGATTTTATTTGGAGATGCCCGACTGACTGGAAAATGAACTGTATATAAAGCTGCCAGAAGAGGAGGAAATTGACTTGGGTTTTTATACATAGCTTACTGGAGAAGGAAGGAAGGAGACTAACTGGAGAACTTACTACCACTATGTATATAGATTGGTAGGAGGCTGAGACTGACTGCAGACTATCATTACAGCTGCCAGAGGGGGAAGGAGATTTACTGCAGATCTTAGTGGTACTATTTTTGCAGATGTCTCAAGGGAATGAGACTGGATATATATTTACATCTGTCAAAAATGTGTGACATGTCAGACTGTTTGATTGATGGGGTAGAGCATGGAGCACCCACACATTGTGACATTTTCTGGCTAGGGGAGAACAGGCTAGCATCATACCAACTGTTGCCCGTGCAGTGCCCAGCTCGTCTTTCCCAGGAGAGATGATGAGTAGTTGTAGCACAACTCTCTGGCGAGTGCTAGTCCACGGTCATTCCAAAATAGCGATGGCTTATAAGACCCCATTTACCATTGGTCATTCCTCTCATGTTTATTCTTAACCCGCCTTCTCTTCAGATTGTGGACCCCAGCTGCTTCTTCTGCGAGATACTGAAGGAAACTGTCAGCAAGGAGTATGAGCAGCTGTTCGCTGAGCTGAACTTACTCTACAGTATGGTGTACAGAGATGTGGAGGAGCTGAAGCCGGCGACCTTACCTGTCGGGACGGTAATAAATCCCATAGATGTGATAATTTGCCTACGCTGACAGTAGCTGATGATTGTTTCCTTTTCAGTTTTGTGTCGTTTTCTCTGAAAAAACGAAGAGTTGGTGCCGAGCCATCTTGGAATCCACCACCTGCAGCAAGCAGGGCGAACTGGTGGAGTGTTTCCTGCTGGATTACGCTGTGAATTGTCCCATTAAGAAGAGCAAGTGAGAGTCCTCTCCTATCCTTAAGGTATGAGCCCCACGTGTATAATGCAGCCTTCACAGCTGTCCTCTCCTTCTACCATCGCAGCATTCGTTTTCCGGTGAAGGAATGCGAGAAACTCCCATTCCGTGCAAGGAAATTTAGGCTTCACAAGATACGTCCCTTATCTCTGCGCGTCGATGCTCATGAAAACAAGATGGAGAGGAGGTGAGCGAGCTGAAAGTGAACAAGATGGGACACTTCCGTGCTACGTCTGCAGTTAATAAAGTCCATTTGATGGGTCATCTCTTACCCCCAAGTCATCTGACTTAACTATTTTGTCTTTCATTTTAGACTAGCAAACCGTTGGGACATCGCTGCCATCCATTACTTCCGACAACTACTTAATGGTAAGGTTATATTTGAGCCTTGATGGTAGTCATTAGCGCTCTCCAGTGGATACATTGCCGATGTGCTATTAGGCTATGACGTCAATGTCTGATGGTTCAAGCCCTCACTGATATGGAGCATTAAGGGGGTTTTCTGGTCAAATTATATTGATGACATCTGCTTGGGATAGGTTTTCAATATTACCTTGATAATGGTCCGACAGGGTCCGGTAAACAATATGGGTAGCTGGACGGCATTTCTCCATCCGATGGGTAGCAGCCGCTTCTGAGTGCTGCATGACCTATCGATATTATTTGACAACCCCTTTAAGTTAGTCTGTTTTCTGGCATTAATTCCTCTTCAGGCACTTTACCACCAGTGAGCCCCCCAGTGATCTGATATCAATAGCATATAATGGACACACACCATTATTGTGTCTCATCGGAGTTACACCATTTATCAATTTGATCAGGTTTTTTGTCTTTCCAGAGAGCCGGAAGGTTGAAGCTCAGCTTTATTTGGTTGAGGACAACTGTATGGCTGTAGACCTTTATATTACTACTACAGATTCAGTGGTAAGAATATATCATAAAGAAATGCATAAAGGGGTCTTCTGCTTTCTAAAATGCACTAAGCTACTGTGTTCTGAAACAAGCGTTTCTAAATACCTCAGTTACTTACCGCGGCCTTCTACTGTACGTAAGACTGATCTTGTGGCAATGAGTGGGATTGCCAAAACATAGTTAAAGGGATAGTCCAGGTCTGGGATGAAAGTCCGTAGTCTCTATATAACTAAGAAAAGAAAAATGCAGTCATATAATCCAAAAAACAATTTTTTATTAGTAAACAATAAAATCACACAGATAAAAGACCAGACAGTATATGGTGAGACCAGTAGTTGGAAAATATGTCTAAAGCAACATAAAGAAACTAGTCACCCGGGAACTAACGTCCCCAGTGGTGGTCCGGAATCAGCCCGTACAAATAGAGGGGCATATAGTACAATGCAGGGTCAGTGCACTAGTATACCTGGGAATATCCAACAGTACCGTAGCTATGAATGAAAAGGAAGCACTGAAATAACAATATCAATATCACCTGCTATGAAGAGTCCGGTCCAACCCAGGGGACGTCAGATCACCCCAACGCGCGTTTCGGCACGTGTACCTTCTTCAGGGGGCGCTTAATGGTACATGGGTGAAGTGAGCAGTTATATATATGACCCATTAATGAAGATAAGGTTTTCAGCTGTGGAACGCTACCCTCGTCCGTCCAGCGGCAGATCAGCCGACGACCGGAAGTGCGCGGGGCCCCGCGCAACCGGAAGTACGAGATCAGCGGCCGGAACAGATCAGAGGGAACATGCGCATGCACAGATGGATATGTTGCATGCGGCGGCCATATTTGAAAAGGGTAAATAAGAGGGCAGAGACGCAGAAACAGAATACAGGCAGATGTATATATTGAAACACAGGTACGTATATAGAAAGCCTGTAAACATACAGGTAGTACCTAAAAAAGATAATTAATCCTAGCAAGGGGAATCTGAAAAACCCGTAGATATATAAGCACATAAGGTGACCGCAACAATCATAATGCCATCTCATACTAATAGCAAATAACAGAAAGCAAAAAACAGTCTACAGAACATATTATATAGTATCAAAAATGGAGTCTATGACCGCAATAACCATGAACACTTACACCAATATGGATAGTACATATATAAATAAATAACAGGAAATCCCATATACAGCATACTGGTATAATATATTGATAGAACTAGCAGCAATAAGTACTTAAAATCCATATAGACATACCAGTTTAAATACCACATATATAAAAAAGGAAATAAATATGCAGAATATCAAAGAAAAAAGTAAATCACATAAACAGAATCCAGATTGATTAGCCATATGATAGGCAGTCATATCCAAAAGATGCAGGCAACGTCTGGATTTTCATGCAGGGCTAGACGATCCCCTTCTTGCTTCACCTCTCATTCCCTCATAATTAGGCCAGTTAGATGCAAGCGGCCAACAGTCGATATACAACAAATATAGGTCCTATATAACAAAACATAAAAATGGAAGTTAAAATCACAATAAAAACATCATGATGCGGAAAGACAAATCTAGGCACAGCAGCGTGACGACTACGGAAAGGGGGCATAGCTTATGTTTTCGTTTAAACCAAAAGGGTGTACCGTATTAAGCAACCAGATCCATCGCGTCTCTAATTGACCGAGACGTTTGAACGTATTGCCACCACGAATATTGACATTTAGGCTATGTTCACACGCTGCGGGTTTTGCTGCGGACCCGCAGCTGTTTTGCAGCTGCGGGTCCGCATCCTTTTTCCATGTAGGTTACAGTACAATGTAACCTAATGGAAAACAAAACCCGCTGTGCCGACGATCCTTTTTTTCTGTGGAAAATCCGCGCGGATTTTCTGCAGAAAAAAAGAAGGACCATGTCACTTCTTGGTGCAGAATCGCAGCGATTCTGCACCCATAGAAATGCATTGAACCGCTAACTTCCCGCATGGGGCTGTGCCCACGTTGCGGGAAGTTAAGCGGATAATGTGCGGGTGGTAACCGGGGTGGAGGAGAGGAGACTCTCCTCCAGGCCCTGGGAACCATATTTGGGTGTAAAAAAAAAGAATTAAAATAAAAAATCATGCTATACTCACCTCTCTGCGCTGCCCGCGGCGTCCGGTCTCAGTTGCTGTGCCGAACAGGACCTGTGGTGACGTCGCGGTCACATGACCGTGATGACGCCGTGGTCACATGACCGTGACGTCACGAAGGTCCTTGTCGGCACAGCCGCTTGCAGCGCCGGGGAGATCGCGACGTCAGAGGGTGAGTATAGCCAATTATTATTATTTTTTACATTACTATTGATGCTGCATATGCAGCATCAATAGTACAGCAGTAATCCCGCAGCGGAAACCGCGGAACAAACCGCGATAAATCTGCAGGGATAACCGCAGCGGTTTTGCCCTGCAGATTTATCAATTCCGCTGCGGGATTAACCCGCAGAGGAACCCGCAGCGTGTGAACGTGGCCTTAACATGTCAATACCGCGGACTCAATAAAGACGCATCACAGTTGTGAAAGGTAGAAAAATGTCTAGGAATAGTTTTCAAAAGGGATTTATCAGTCTGGGTAACAGCCGCCTCGATCCCCAGAACATGCTCCCTAATCCTAACTTTTAAGAGTCTGGTGGTCATCCCGATATATATTAGGCCGCACGGGCAGGTGGCATAATAAATAACAAATCTGGAGGTGCATGTAATGCGCCTCCTGATAATATACTCCTTGGAACCACTTGAGTTTTGAAAATTGCCACATCTATCCATATTAGGACAAGCGACACAACGTCCACATGGGCCCGAGCCCGTTGGGACTGGTATATCGTCCAGAAATGTTCTAGGTCCCTGTCCAGTATAGTGGGTCTTGGTTAGAAGATCCCTCAGGTTTCTAGCCCGTCTAAATGTGAGAAGGGGTCTCTTAGGGAGAAACTTATTAATTATAGGGTCGGTTTGTAGAATGGGCCAGGCTTTAGTAAGTGCAGATCTCACTTTGTCAGCCTGGGGATTGAATGTCGTAATGAACCGAAGCTGATTACCACCATTGGTTCTACCCTCATCCTGAGGTTTATATAGCAGATAGTTACAAGTAGAGTACTTAGCCCTGTGATAGGCTTTTTTGATGTTACGCCTGCTATAACCCCGTTCAGCAAACCGTGCTGATAGCTCCATGGCACGTTTCTCAAAATCATGTTCCGTTGAGCAGATCCTCCGTAAACGGAGGAACTGGCCAACAGGTATAGAAGATACCATGTGTCGGGGATGACAGGATGAGGCATGTAGAACCATATTGGTGGATGTAGCCTTACGAAATATATCAGTATTTATATACCCGGTCTCATCCTTAGAAACCGTTACGTCTAGGAAGCTAATTTTAAACCTATCCCAGACACATGTGAGTTTAATATTGACGTCATTGTTGTTGAGACAACCGATGAACTGCTCCAGGTCGACGGCCTCACCCTGCCAGACCAAAAGGATGTCATCAATGTACCGCACCCAAAAGGGGATGCGGTCCATTGATGGCAGCCTGTCCGACAGGAAGAGGTCCCTCTCCCACAGCCCCAGGAACAGGTTAGCATAGGCCGGCGCAAAGGCCGCGCCCATGGCTGTCCCCTGGAGCTGCAGGTAGAAGGACCCCTTAAACACAAAGAAGTTGTGTGTGAGGGTGAACTCCAGTAGTCTCAACAGGAGTCCCCTAAGTCCTATAGACATAGTTGAGGATTGTAAAAAGAATTTTACTGCGGCTAAGCCGTCCTTGTGCCTAATGCTAGTATAAAGGGACTCCACATCTGCTGAAACTAGTAGAGATTCACCCTCAAAATGGAGGCCATCGACCCGGCGAAGCAGCTCACCGGTATCCCTAAGGTAGGAAGGGAGAGCAGTCACGAGGGGCTGGAGGTGGAAATCTATCCACGAGTTCACATGCTCAAGGTAGTTTCCCCTCCCTGAGACTATTGGTCGACCGGGTGGTGACACCAGGTCCTTGTGGATCTTCGGGAGTAGGTAAAACGTGGCTACAGTGGGGTCGTTAATGAGGAGGGAGGAGGCAAGTTCCTTAGTGATGATATCACCCTCTAAGGCATCCTTCACAATGGACTCGAGTAAACCCGAGTATGCACTCAGAGGGTTGTATGTCAATTTTTTGTAACACACGGAATCACCTAATTGCCTAAAAGCCTCCTTCTCATATGACCCCACCGGCCACAGAACAACATTCCCTCCCTTATCAGCAGGTTTAACTACTATATCAGGGAGGTTTTTAAGATAATCAAGTCGTTCACGCTCCTTGTTAGTTTCTTTATGTTGCTTTAGACATATTTTCCAACTACTGGTCTCACCATATACTGTCTGGTCTTTTATCTGTGTGATTTTATTGTTTACTAATAAAAAATGGTTTTTTGGATTATATGACTGCATTTTTCTTTTCTTAGTTTACTATGTGTTGGCAGTTATCCGTATTGTCCATACACGTGTGGCGCATTTATTTGGTGTTATAATATTAATATTGGTGTGATCTATATGCGCCACCAATGTTGTCTATTGGAATTTCTATGCTTCTCTATATAACTGCAGACTTCTGAATTCTGACAGCATGTGCACTGCATGCTATCAGGATTCTCCACTCTGAGGGTGGTCATGTTAATGCAGGTATGTGATTTGCATCCTTCTAGCCACATTCTGCTCCTGAATCCTAAAAAAGTGCATTGTGCACATGGAGTGACCTCAGACTTTCGTCCCAAACTTAGACAACCCCATTTGGGAAATTTTCTAGGAATTTTCCAACTTTTGCAATAGAAATCTTCCGTTGACAAACCATGAGCACTCACCATATTTCTTATCTGCTTATTCATAGATCTGCGCCAATGATGATCTAGTAGCCAAAAAGTATGCCTGCTATGAAAATGGAAAGCCCATACAAAGGACTGAATACTGCGAAGCTGCCATTGCCTCAGCCCGGATGCTGCAAAACAGATGCTACATTATTCCTCTTACAGAAAAGCAGCATGAGCCTGTTGTAATAAGCAGCCCTGGTCAGACATTGCAGCAAAAATGCAATTCTTTAAATCAGGAAACAGGTAAGAAAAGTATATTCATTAATGTTTTGTTCTATATCAGCCTTCTTGTGCTGCCAGTGACTCAGTCTATGCCTCTTAGCTAATACCGTAGGATTACCTTATATCCGGTCACACCATTCCACTGAAACTGCCCTAACTAAGGTCACCAATGACCTCTTAACCGCCAAGAGCAAGCGACACTACTCTGTTCTCCTCCTCCTCGACCTGTCGGCTGCCTTTGACACAGTGGACCATTCCCTATTATTACAGACCCTCTCATCCCTTGGCATCACAGACTTGGCCCTATCCTGGATCTCGTCATACCTAACAGACCGGACATTCAGCGTCTCCCACTCACACACCACCTCCTCACCTCGCCCCCTATCTGTCGGAATCCCACAAGGTTCAGTCCTTGGGCCCCTGCTCTTCTCCATTTACACCTTTGGCCTGGGACAGCTCATAGAATCTCATGGCTTTCAGTATCACCTCTATGCTGATGACACACAGATCTACATCTCTGGACCAGATATCACCTCCCTACTAACCAGAATCCCTCAATGTCTGTCCACTATTTCATCCTTCTTCTCCGCTAGATTTCTGAAACTTAACATGGACAAAACAGAATTCATCATCTTTCCCCCATCTCACGTGACCCCCCCAACGAACCTATCCATTACAGTAAATGGCTGCCCACTCTCCCCAGTCCCACAAGCTCGCTGCCTCGGGGTTATCCTTGACACTGATCTCTCCTTCAAACCACATATCCAAGCCCTTTCCACTTCCTGCCGACTTCAACTCAAAAATATTGCACGAATCCGTTCATTCCTCAACCAAGAATCTGCAAAAACCCTAGTCCATGCCCTCATCATCTCTCGCCTTGACTACTGCAACCTCCTGCTATGTGGCCTCCCCTCAAACACTCTCGCACCCCTCCAATCTATTCTAAACTCTGCTGCCCGACTAATCCACCTGTCCCCCCGCTATTCTCCGGCCTCTCCCCTCTGTCAATCCCTTCACTGGCTCCCCATTGCCCAGAGACTCCAGTACAAAACCCTAACCATGACGTACAAAGCCATCCACAACCTGTCTCCTCCATACATCTGTGACCTCGTCTCCCGGTACTTTCCTACACGCAACCTCCGATCCTCACAAGATCTCCTTCTCTACTCCCCTCTTATCTCCTCTTCCCACAATCGTATACAAGATTTCTCTCGCGTATCACCCCTACTCTGGAACCCTCTACCACAACACATCAGACTCTCGCCCACCATCGAAACCTTCAAAAAGAATCTGAAGACCCACCTCTTCCGACAAGCCTACAACCTGCAGTAACCACCGATCGACCAAACCACTGCACGACCAGCTCTATCCTCACCTACTGTATCCTCACCCATCCCTTGTAGATTGTGAGCCCTCGCGGGCAGGGTCCTCTCTCCTCCTGTACCAGTTATGACTTGTATTGTTCAAGATTATTGTACTTGTTTTTATTATGTATACCCCTCCTCACTTGTAAAGCGCCATGGAATAAATGGCGCTATAACAATAAATAATAATAATAATAATATCTTAACCCAGAGGATGCCAAACGTGTCATGTCCAAATGACAGATGCACGGGCCTTTACCAGAGAGACTTCTGCTACGATAAGCCAGGAAAACATGTCGGTCTCCAAATTCAAATGAAAATATTGCTATTTGCTTGACAGCAAGCAGAGATCTTGTGGCGAGAAATTGAAGTGGGGGGGGAAAAAAACTAAATTGTCTGCACTTCTGATTTTACATATACCGCATATACTCGAGTATAAGCCGACCCGAGTATAAGCCGAGGCACCTAATTTTGCCACGGAAAACTGGGTAAGCTTTTTGACTCTAGTATAAACCGGGTATGTATTGTCCCCTCATTCCTATCCCGGTATGTGTGGCTCCCCCCGTCCTGTCCTGCTCTGTGTGGCTCCCCCTGTTGTATGCATGGCTCCCCCGGTCCCCTCGTATGCATGGCTCTCCTCCCCCCATCCCATCTTGAATGCATGGCTCGGCTCCCCTCCTATGGCCGGCGTCACACTCGGCGTAGGGAAATACGGTCCGTATTTTACGGCCGTAATACGCAGTAATTTTCCCAAAACACTGTTCCGTATCTTCCAGATGTGCCTTTTCTGGGGTGGCTGGGGGCAGATGTTTTTAGCCAGGGGGGGGGTCCTATAACCATGGTACCTCCCTAGGCTATTAATATCTGCCCTCAGTCACTGGCTTTCCCACTCTGGCGGAGAAAATGCGCGGGAGCTCATGCCAATTTTTTCCGGGATTTAACCCTTTAATTTAATAGCTAGAGCTTCAAAATTTTACACACAGACACTTGTTACATTAGTAAAGAGGAATATGTAATAAAAAAAGGGATATGAGATGGTTTACTGTATGTAAACCATGTCTCATATCCTGTCGGGTTTGTGAAGGAGAGAGCAAAAGCCGGCAATTGAATTACCGGCTTTTATGCTATCTTGCGCTGAAATATATATATTTCACTGACACACAGTTATATGAAAAAGTTTGGGCACCCCTACTAAATAGTTTTTTTTGCAACAGCTATTTCAGTTTCATATATCTAATAACTGTTGGACACAGTAATGTTTCTGCCTTGAAATTAGGTTTATTGTACTAACAGAAAATGTGCAATCTGCATTCAAACAAAATTTGACAGGTGCATAAGTATGGGCACCCTTACATTTTCTTGTTTTAAATACTCCTACCTACTTTTTACTTACTAAAGCACTTTCTACTCGGACTCCCATGACAGCACGACGAGAGAGAGGGGATCCGCCCATCAGGAACAGGAAACCTACAGATACAAAAGGGGCGGCACCTCTCCCCTGCATCAGTTGGTTTCCTGTTCCTGAAGGGACGGGTGCCTACAGATAAATCTTAAAGGAGCCCAGGCCGGCCGGCCGAATCCGGTAGCGGGGGGGGTCTCCTACCTCGGCCGGTGCAGAGATCCCTGGAGACGCCACGGTGGTCCTTGCTGGACTGCACGTCGGTGGCGTTCGCAGCAGGGAGCAGAGTCCGGAGGATTTCCTGCCTGCGTCAGCGTGGGTAAGTATCTCCCATTGGCGGTGCGGCGTGCATGTGGGGTACCGGCGTCGGGACTGTGTGGGTGAACACCCGGAGCGCTGCGATCCGTCCCCGGCATCCTGCACCGCTCTCAGCGTCTGCTGGAGCGTTTCCGGGTGCGGTGACGTGGGGGGGCGGAGTTAGTAGCCACTTCCGGGTCGCCGGATGCCTGCGCATGCGCAGTCAATCCAAGATGGCGGCGCCCATCGCATCTTGAACGCCGGTTTTCCCACAAGGCTTCTACACTCCCTGCTGTGTCCTGGGCCAATGGGGATAGCGCTGGCCTATCTGCTGACCGGATCCAAGGGGGATTTAAGCAGGTGACGACTTTAGAACCCTTTTTTTGGCCGCAATTCGTCATGGAGAGTGGTGGTGAGCAGCAGCAGCTGCTGGATGATGTGCGACAGAAGCCCAAAGAGAAAGACAGAAGCGACCAGTCCAGTCGTAAAAGCTCATCCGGGCAGGGATCCAGAGCTTCGACTAGGAAAGAACCCCCTCGTATTCCGGTACTTTACTTGGCGCACGGGTAAGTGATCTACGTGAAAGTTCACTCTGTGACGCGGGCCCCTTATACTTTATCATTCTAGGGGAAGAAGACGGACAAGTCAAAACATAAGGAATGTGCCCTCTGTGGAGTACCCTTACCAGATTCTTGTCCCAAAAAATTATATGCCCCCTGTATACAACAGACGGTGAGGTCTACAGGTGTGGTTGGGTGGAAGTGACATTAGGTCAGATAGTAGTTATCACCTATATTGTCCTCCCCTAGGTAGCGGAAGAGTCTGTGAGTGCGGCAAACCTGAAGGAGATGATCCGTTTGGAAGTAAGGGAATCCCTACGGTCCCTATCCCAAGCGGGAGGTTCAAAACATAGAACCCCCCTGGACTCTAATTCTTCGGAAGAAGAAAGAGAAGAGGGTGCCTTTCACTCTAGTCCTTCCTCCTCTTAATCAGATGAGGAGTCTGGACGATTCTGTCTACCCCTGGATAACATTGACAAAGTGGTCAAGTCAGTTAGAGGCACAATGGGGATAGAAGATCCCAAGCTGCAGCCCTCAAAACAGGAGATGATGTTCAGCGGATTGGATCGTAAAAAACAGATATTTTCCGGTGAACGAGAAGATCCAAGACTTGATCCTCCGGGAATGGAAGAAACCGGAAAAAAAAAGGGTTCCTTACAGCCAGCATTAAAACGCAGGTACCCTTTTGATGATCCGGTTGTGGATACGTGGGATAAGGCCCCTAAGTTGGATGCGGCGGTGGCAAAAGCATCGAAGAAAGCCTCATTGCCATTCGAGGATATGGGGACCCTCAAGGACCCCCTTGACAGGAAGGCAGATACTTTCCTTAAAGGTACCTGGGAGACGGCGGCTGGATCTCTCAGACCAGCGGTTGCCGCAACTTGTACAGCCAGGTCTTTAATGGTCTGGCTGGATCAATTAGAGTCCCAGCTCAAGGACGGCGCTTCCAGAGATACTATCTGAAGGCTCTACCAACAATCCAGAATGCTGCGGCCTTTCTGTCAGACGCATCTGTGGACTCGGTCAGAATGGCGGCTAGAGCGGCAGGACTCTCCAACGCGGCTCGTAGGGCCTTATGGTTGAAGTGCTGGTCAGGCGACATTCAATCCAGAACTAAACTCTGCGCCATCCCGTGTAAAGGGGAATATCTCTTTGGTCCAACTCTGGATGAGTTGTTGGAGAAAGCGGGGGATGACAAGAAGAAATTTCCTAATCTGTCTTCAGCATCCTACCGTCGGCCCTTCAATAGAAGGAGATTTGGTCGCGGAAATAAATTCGGGTCCTCGCCCTCTAGAGAGAGTTTTAGATGGGAGGATAGACGCGGAAGAGGTACGGGCTACATGTTTCGCCGTTCCTCAAAAGAACAGAAAAAAACGGACCAATGACTAGCGATCCCTGTGGGGGGTAGACTGTCAGCATTCTCCTCAGCGTGGTTTGACATTACGAACAGTAAATGGGTCCGAGGCATTATAGCAAAAGGTCTAAGGCTTGACTTCAATCACTGGCCTCGAGATAAATTTAAATTAACCCTTTACGTTCCTCCCCCCTTGAACAAGCAGCCTTGGAAGCAGAGGTCATGAACTTATGCTCCAAAAATGTTTTGATCGAAATTCCAGAATCAGAAAGAGGGAGGGGATTTTACTCTTCTCTTTTTCTGATCAAGAAACCAGACAGATCGTTTAGAACGATCATAAATCTTAAATGCCTTAATGAGTTTCTGGTCAATGAATCGTTTAAAATGGAAACAATCGGTTCAGCAATAAAAATGTTGTTTAAACACTGCTTCATGGTAGTTGTAGATCTAAAGGATGCATACTATCATGTTCCGATACATGAAGACTTCCAGAGATTCCTAAGAGTAGCTGTGTCAATGGGGGGACAAATTCGTAATTTCCAGTTCAGAGCTCTTCCCTTTGGCTTATCAGCGGCTCCTAGGGTGTTTACAAAGTTAGTGGCCGAAGTCATGGCGCACTTACGAGAGTCTGACATCCTGATTGTCCCCTATTTGGATGATTTCCTTATAGTAGGGAGTTCAGCAGACCATTGCCTTTCACAACTAGAAACAACCACAACCAAACTTGAGCATCTGGGGTGGATCGTAAATTATGAAAAATCCCGATTACAGCCCCAAAAAATACAGAGATTCTTAGGCCTGTTGTTAAATTCAGAAACCCAACAGTGTTGTCTTCCGGCCGACAAGTTATTACATATCCAACAACAGGTGTCCAGGGCAATTGATAAACCATCCATGACCCTTAGACAGGCTATGTCACTATTAGGGTCTCTAACCTCATGCATTCCCGCTGTCCGTTGGGCCCAATTTCACACCAGACCTTTACAATCCGAGGTACTGGCTAATGATAGAGTTTTACGAGGGTCTTTGCAGAGTCAGATTACTTTGGGTCCAGAAGCTCTTACATCTCTTAGGTGGTGGCTAAACATTGACAATTTATCAGCGGGAGTTCCCTGGGTGACACAGGTGACACGTATTGTAACAACAGACGCTAGCCCTTCGGGTTGGGGAGCACACATGGATGACATGATAGTTCAGGGTCTATGGGACCCCCTAACATCAGCCTCCTCCAACCAAAGAGAGTTAATGGCAATTGAACTTTCAGTTAAAAAATTCCTCATATATCTGCAGGGTCACCATGTCAAGATCCTCTCGGACAACCAGGTGGCGGTCGCATACATAAATCACCAGGGTGGAACTCATTCCGAATCACTGATGAGAGTTGCGGATCGTCTGTTCCAAACAGCGGAGAACCATTTTCTATCTTTAACCGCACTGCATATAAGAGGAAAAGAAAATGTGAAAGCGGACTTTCTAAGCCGCAACACCTTAAGACAAGGGGAGTGGTCTCTAAACAGTCTCGTGTTCAACCAGATTGTCCACAAATGGGGACATCCAGAGGTAGATTTATTTGCGACCAGGGACAACCGAAAGACAATAAAATTCTGTTCCCTAAATCCCAGGGAGAATCCTCTGGCGGTAGACGCCTTTCTGATCAATTGGGATTTTCAGCTGGCATATGCGTATCCCCCGCTGGGCCTGTTACCTCTGGTAATCAGGAAAATAAGAGATCGGGCAAGAGTTATATTGATTGCCCCATTCTGGCCCAGAAGGGCCTGGTTCACCTGGCTCAGGATCATGTCAGTGGAGGACCCCTGGGTGTTTCCGGACATTACAGATTTACTCTACCAGGGTCCGATCAGCCATCCACAAGTAAAGAATCTCCATTTGACGGCATGGAGTTTGAGAGGGCGTTACTGAAAAACAAAGGGTTCTCCCCAAATTTAATTGAGACCCTTATGAAAAGCAAGAAACAGATTACGACAACAATCTACGCTAGAACCTGGCGGAAATTCCTGGCCTCTTCTGATTTTAATTTAGAAGAGGGAATACCTATAAAACAGATCTTAGAATTCCTGCAAAGAGGCTTAGAGTTAAATCTATCCACTAGTACTCTAAAAGTACAGGTCTCGCCCTAGGGGCCCTGTTTTCCTGTAACATTGCCAATAATTATTGGATTTCAAGGTTCATTAAAGCATCTAGTAGAGCTAGATCCATACATAAGGATAGATCTATGCCTTGGGATCTCAACCTAGTCCTATCAGCATTGACTAGAGAGCCGTTTGAACCATTACAATCTGCTTCAATTAAGGCCTTATCCCTTAAGACAGCATTTCTGGTAGCGATAACATCTGCCCGTAGGGTGGGAGACATACAAGCCCTCTCCAGACTTCCCCATTATACAGAGTTTCTGCCGGATAGGGTAGTCCTCAGACCGGACCCGGCCTATTTACCAAAAGTATCATCACGGTTTCACAGGTCACAGGAGATAGTTTTACCGTCTTGCCTTCCCAATCCCTCCAACCCTAAAGAGGAGCTACTCCATTCGTTAGACGTTAGAAGATGCCTGTTAGAATACATCTCTGTTACCGATACATGGAAGAAAGATAATGCGTTATTTTTATCTTTCCAAAGTCCTAGAAAGGGACTCAGGGCATCAAAGTACACACTAGCAAAGTGGATTAGGGAGGCTATCTCTTTGGCTTATACTGCAGGTGGGGGTCCAACTCCTCAGAATCTGAGGGCGCATTCCACCAGGGCCATGGCCACATCCTGGGCGGAAAAATCTGGAGTATCAATCGACCAGATATGTAAGGCGGCCACATGGTCATCCCCGTCCACCTTCTTTAAACACTATAGGTTGGATTTGGGGGCTTCCTCTGATCTCACTTTCCGGTTAAGGGTGCTACAGGCCATAGTCCCTCCCTAAGGTAGTTTTACATCTCTAATTCTCTCGTCGTGCTGTCATGGGAGTCCGAGTAAAGCATTAAGCTACTTACGGGTAGCGGCATTTCTCGGAGGCCCATGACAGCACCCTTAGTTCCCTCCCTATTCACGTGGGGGGTTGCACCTCCGATAATGTATATATCTCACGTATGATACCCAGTTCCAATATATTGGTCAAAATTTTGTATATAAACTGTATATAATGTATATTTTTTGCGTGCCACTAACCGCGGTAGTCCTCTCAAGGCTCTGAAATACAACTGATGCAGGGGAGAGGTGCCGCCCTTTTGTATCTGTAGGTTTCCTGTTCCTGATGGGCGGATCCCCTCTCTCGTCGTGCTGTCATGGGCCTCCGAGAAATGCCGCTACCCGTAAGTAGCTTAATGCTTTTTGGTTTTGTAACCTCATTGAGCTTTGAACTTCATAGCCAGGTGTATGCAATCATGAGAAAAGCTACTTAAAGTGGCCACTTGCAAGATGTTCTCCTGTTTGAATCACCTCTGAAGAGTGTCATCATGGGATCCTCAAAACAACTGTCAAATGATCTGAAAACAAAGATTATTCAACATAGTTGTTCAGGGGAAGGATACAAAAAAGCTGTCTCAGAGATTTAACCTGTCAATTTCCACTGTGAGGAACATAGTAAGGAATTGGATGAACACAGGTACAGTTCTTGTTAAGGCCAGAAGTGGCAGGCCAAGAAAAACATCAGAAAGGCAGAGAAGAATGGTGAGATCAGTCAAGGACAATCCTCAGACCACCTCCAGAGAGCTGCAGCATCAACTTGCTGCAGATGGTGTCACTGTGCATCGGTCAACTATACAACGCACTTTGCACAAGGAGAAGCTGTATGGGAGAGTGATGCGAAAGAAGCCGTTTCTGCAAGCATGCCACAAACAGAGTCGGCTGAGGTATTCAAAAGCACATTTGGAGAAGCCAATTTCTTTTTGGAAGGAGGTCCTGTGGACTGCTGAAACCAAGACTGAGTTGTTTGGTCATACAAAAAGGCGTTGTGTATGGCGGCTAAAGAACACAGCATTCAAAGAAAGACAATGATCCAAAACACCGCTCCAAATCTACTCAGGCATTCATGCAGAGGAACAATTACACTGTTCTGGAATGGCCATCCCAGTCCCCAGACCTGAATATCATTGAACAATTATGGGATCATTTGAAGAGGGCTGTCCATGCTCGGCGACCATCAAACTTAACTGAACTGGAATTGTTTTGTAAAGAGAAATGGTCAAAAATACCTTCATCCAGGATCCAGGATCCAGGAACTCATTAAAAGCCACAGGAAGCGACTAGAGGCTGTTATTTTTGCAAAAGGAGGATCTACTAAATATTAATGTCACTTTTCTGGTGAGGTGCCCATACTTATGCACCTGTCAAATTTTGTTTGAATGCAGATTGCACATTTTCTGTTAGTACAATAAACCTCATTTCAAGGCAGAAACATTACTGTGTCCAACAGTTATTAGATATATGAAACTGAAATAGCTGTTGCAAAAAAAACAATTTTTCTCTCTCGCCTCATTGGGGGACACAGGAACCATGGGTGTATGCTGCTGCCACTAGGAGGCTGACACTATGCAAATAAAAAAGTTAGCTCCTCCTCTGCAGTATACAACCTACCGACAGGAAGTAGGATATTCAGTTTAGCTTAGTGTCAGTAGGAGGTGGACACGGGTCTTTCATTAGACCCATATCTACCTCAGTGTGCGTCGTTCCTTTTCAGGTACCACAGAGGGATACAGTGTGAACAGTCAGACCTGTACTCCCACAAAGAGACTATGTACTGCCACCCCGTATCCTCATACGTCTAGTCGGCAGGACCCCAGCCCCTAACACAGAAGCGTGTTCAGGTGACTCGGGCCTGCCTCCGTCTCCCACCCACTCACCCACCAGAGCCTGTCGGTTCGAGGAGATGCAGACATCCCACTATGCTGTATTATCGGACGTCCGAACTTGGATGGGGAGGCTCTCTCTCTCTCTCTCTCTCTGTCTGTCTCTGTGTCTCTCTCTCTCCTCCCCCCCCCCCCCCCCCCCCGAAAAAAAGGTACAGAGTGAAAGATAAGAAGATCGCAGAAGAAAGAAGATCAGGGAAAAAAAAACAAACAAAAAAAACCTTTATTTTAATAGTGGGCCCCTTAATTCAGGTTACCTTTGCAGATTTAGGGCTCTCCTCACCCCTTCCCCCGTGCTCCGGTGGTCATCTGATGTAATCTAGGTCCCGGCCTCTTCCAGACCTAGCTGCAGAGTGGGGCATCAGGGTTTTTTTCCCCTTTAATTTTGGGGGTATTTGGGGCTGCAGGCATTGTTTTGCAGCGTTTTTCAATCCTCCGCGCCGCTCCCCCATCCTCCGGCAGTTGCCAGCTCTAATTTAGGTCCTGGCTTCACTCCGGACTAGCTGCAGGGCTGGCTCCTCCCCTCTTCCTGCTTTTCAGGCGGGCTTTTTTCCCGCCTATCTCTTAGCGCCTTCCTGCCGGGACTTAGCTCCGCCCCGGCGCTTGGCTCCGCCCATGGTCCCGCGGCTTACCTCCACCCCCTTTTCCTGTCTCATAGCAGCAGGTTTTTTCAGCATGTGTCCCTGCAGTGTGCGCTTTTTCACTTCTGGACCTGGGCACCCTCTTGTGACTGCCATTTTGCCTCTTGGTGGATCCAGATTGTACCTTTTTCCTGTGGAGCCTCCTCTTCCTGGCACAGCAGACCTACAGTCTGGAGCTGAATACAGGATGACTGCACGTACTGTGAGTAGCTGCTCTGCAGCCCGACACGCTCCTCGGCTCTCCTGTCCCCTAACGTTCTGGCATCAGTTAATGGGTCTGCTCATCATGAACCCACCGTCCAGGAGTTCCTACCCCGGGTGAGACCGAGGCCCCTATCCCTGGGTGGGCTTTCCTTCTGTCTCAGTCTGTCACGACCCTGGTGTCCGTGTTTGACAGATTGTCCCTCCCAGCCCCCCGCAGTTGCCAGTGGGTCACAGGATTCTCTGTCCGGCCTTTTCAACACAGGCCACAAGAGATCCAGACAGGAGCGAAATTCTAAGTCCTTTTCCAGCTCCATCTCGCCTTCCGGTCTGGCACGGTGATATCCCTCTTCCAGATCCTCCTCTCCCGAGTCAGACGGGCATCCTCGGTCATGTTTTCAGAGGAAGATTCAGACTTGGTTTCACTATAGGCCTCTAGCATGAGTGATAGGGTACAAAGCCTTATTGTTGCAGTCAACCAGACCTTAGGCATCATGGATACCTCTACGGAACCCGCAGAATAGGCGGTTTCGTTTAGACGGTCAAAACCAACTTCCAAGGTCTTTGCCCCACACACTGAATTTGTTGTAGTACTTGCCAGGGGAAAGGTGAACCATACCAAATGCTTTCAGACAGGGAAGCGTTTCGGCATCCTATATCCCTTCTCCCCTGAGCTCATCGCTAACTGGACTGATTCCTCGGCAGCGGACTCGTCAGTCCCCAAACTGTCCACCAACATGGTCCTTCCAATTTCTAATGCAGCATCCCTCATGGATTCCAAGGATACAATTATAGAATCGCTGGAAAAATCAGCCTTTGAAGTAGCTGCTTCTGCTTTGTGCCTCAGCCATTCCCTCTACCTGGGTCTCAAGGACCACAGCTAGATGGACCATACAGCCTTGTAAGGGCATCCCGGCTGGAGCTCTTCCGGGGGAGCTGACCGACCTGACGGACCAGATTTCCTATGCAGGGATCTGGTATCTCCCTCCCTAGATGTGTGTCTTGTGCAGCTCAGGCATCCAGCAATATGTTGACCATCCGGCAGAATATTTGACTCAAGACATGGCAGGCGGACTTGTCTTCAAAGAAGTCCCTTACCAGCCTCCCTTTCCAGGAAGCCCATCTTTGACTACATGCTGAAACAAATTATTAAGGACGCCACAGGAGGCACGAGTTCCCTCCAAGCCTCGCCGGCCTCCCCTGATATGGCAGTTAAGCTCCTTTTTGTCCTTTCACTGTTTCGCTACGTCAGAAGATTCCTCTGGCTAGCACTGACCGCGGTCTCGCCTGGCTAGAGAAAAGGCTTCCTTCAAACCTACCCCTTCCTGGCGTTCCCGCAACTCCCATGGTAGGTCCACCAGGCCCAGACCTGGCAGATCTTCCTTGGCATAACTCATGCTAAGGGCCCAGCGTTCCTCCCAGTTTGGGCGGGCGTGTGTTTTTTTCAGGGACGTTTGGCTTGCCTCGGTGGAGGTCAGGGAGGTGGTATCCTCTGGATACAAGATAGGGTTCGCTTCGCGGCCCCGGAATCGCTTCTTCGAATCACGCCATCTAAAAGATCCTAATCTGATCCCAGGTTTCTTTGCGTCCATTGCCTTTCTTCTATGTAAGGAGGTTATCGTTACCGTCCCAGAGTAGGAACGCTTCACAGGTTTCTATTCAAACCTGCTTGTGGTGCCAAAGAAGAACGGCGCAGTTCGACCCATCCTGGTTCCTAAGTTAGTGAACAAAAGGTTCCGCCTGCGTCATTTCAGGATGGAGTCCCTCTGTTCAGTATTGGCTTCCATGGAAACACAGGAATTCCTGTTCTCCATAGATATCCAAGACTCCTATCTCCATGTTCTGATTTTCCCAGCACACCTGAGTTTACTGCGTTTCGCGGCGCAGAAGTCATTTCCAGTTTATCGCCCGGCCGCTCGGTCTTGCGACCGCTCCCAGTGTCTTCATAAAGATCATGGCTACATTTATGGCCATTTTGAGGATTAGGGGCCTAGTGCTCATTCCGTACCTCGAAGACCTCCTCAACAAGGCTCCGCCCTTCTCTCAGGCCCAGGAGAGTCTGACCATCGTCTTCGACTCCCTGTCCTGTTTCTGGTGGCTGGTCAACAGAACAAAGTCTAGCCTTGTTCCGAGTCAATGCCTCGTCTTCTTAGGCATGCTGTTCGACACCCGTCAGTCGAGGGTTTTTTTTCTTCTCAAGGAGAAACGGGCAATTCTCCAGGACGGAGTTCGCTCTCTGCAAGTCCCTCGGCTGCCTTCCTTCCGTTCAGCAATGAAGGTCCTGTGACGAATGGTGGCAACATCGGAAGCGTTCCCTTTTGCGCTGTTCCACTTGAGACCACTTCAGCAGGCCATCCTTTCTCAGTGGGACAGGTCTGTGCTGTCTCTGGATCGTCCGATTCGGCCTTCCATCATTCTAATGGTCTCTCAGCTGGTGGCTGTCATCACCTCTCATTCCTCAGGTCCGGTCCTTCCTTGCCCTTGGCAGGTGGTGACGACGGTCACCAGCCTTCCCGGCTGGGGCGCGGTTTCCCGCCATCCGTTAGTGAAAGGGGCGTTGGTCGGAGCAAGATTCTCCTCTGCCGATCTACATCCTTGAGATAGGGGCCATTTTTCTGTCCCTGACTCACTGGGAAAGGCTTCTCAGAGGTCTGCCAGTCAGAATCCAGACGTCCAATGCCACGGCTGTGGCATATGTCAATCACCAGAGAGGGAATCGGAGTCTCTTGGAAATGGCGGAGGTATCCAAGATCCTCCTCTGGGCAGAGGCGACAGTTCCGGCACTATCCGCAGTGCATATTCCCGGCATGGACAACTAGGCCGCGGTGTTTTTCTCTGCCACGAGGTCCCTGCGGCAGGAGAGAGGTCCCTGCGGCAGGAGAGTGGTCCCTGCATCAGGAGGTCTCCCTTCAAATTTGCCTTTGGGGATCTCCGGATGCAGATGTCTTGGCATCCCGACTGCTTAGGAAGGTTCCACTGTTTGTTTCCAGGTCCGCGATCCTCTTGTAGTGGAGACCGATGCTTTGGCCATTCCTGGGTCGCAATTTGTATTTCCCTATCTGTTTCCTCCCCTTCCCTTCTTCCCAGGCTGTTGAAGATCAATGCGGAGGGGGTGCCGGTCATTCTGATTGCGCCAGATTGGCCCAGAAGGTTCTGGTTCACTGAGATAGTCAATCTCCTCGCGGACTTCCACTGGAGGCCCCAGACAGGCCAGATCTTCTGTCCCAAGGACCGACCTGCCACCAGAGTTCTTGGTTGCTCAATTTAACATCTTGGCTGTTGAAACCTTCCATTTGGCCTTTTCTCAAGGCGGGACTTGATGCTGGCCTTGCCCTTAGTTCTCTAAAGGGTCAGGTAGCAACCCTTTCCATTCTCTTTCTGAAGTCCCTTTTCAGAAGTCCTTAGCTTCCCGTTCTCAGGTCAGATATTTAGATCTGAGAGTCCTCGGTGGTTGATACCTCTTAATGGCTAACTGAAAAGATGGTAGCAAATTGCAAACCTTCGAGACTTCTCAGGCCTCTTCATCCGGCATAGACTAATTCCATTCTAAATATTTGTCTATCTACTGGCTATCACGGTACAAGGATTTATATCCGTCCCGTTCTCAGGTCAGAACTTTTCTTCAAGGAGTGGTGCTGCTGCTCTCTTGTCCCGGACTCCCGTGGATCCCTGGGACCTCAATCTTGTTCTGGAGCCTCAGTGGGTTTCCCTCCTTGGACCTCTCCATGAGGCCTCACTGTGTGTTCTGTCCTGCAAGGTGGCGTTTCTGGTGGCCATCACCTCCATTAGGCGCGTCTCGGAGTTGGTGGCTCTCTCCTGTCTCCCCATTTCTTGGTTCTTCACCAAGATGAGGTAGTTTTACGGCCTTCGTCGCCTTTTCTTCCCAGGGTGATGTTCTCCTTTTACTTCAATAAGATCGTCCTTCCCACCTTTTGTTCTGCTCCGACCTATTCTCTGGAGCGTTCGCTGAACAGGCTAGACCTGGTCAGGGCGGTGAGGACCTGCTATTCTGGAGGCTTACCGGGTCAAGAACAGAGTGACTCCTCCTGGGATTAAGACTCACTCTGCCCCGGGCAGTGGGCGCCTCCTGGGCCGTACACCATGGGGCATCCGCCCTACAACTTAGCAAGGCAACCTGGTGTTCCATTCACTCATTTGCCAAATGTTAAGCTCCATACCTACGCTTCGGCAGTTGGGGCTAGGGTTGGGGCTAGGGTTAGGGTTGGGGCTAGGGTTAGGGTTGGGGCTAAAGTTAGGGTTGGGGCTAAAGTTAGGGTTGGGGCTAAAGTTAGGCTTAGAGTTTGGATTACATTTACGGTTGGGATTAGGGTTGGGATTAGAATTAGGGGTGTGTCAGGGTTAGGGGTGTGGTTAGGGTTACCATTGGGATTAGGGTTTCAGGTAGAATTGGGGAGTTTCCACTGTTCAGGCACATCACGGGCTCTCCAAACGTGACATGGCGTCCGATCTCAATTCCAGCCAATTCTGCATTGAAAAAGTAAAACAGTGCTCCTTCCCTTCCGAGCTCTCCCGTGCGCCCAAACAGGGGTTTACCCCAACATATGGGGTATCAGCGTACTCGGGACAAATTGGACAACAACTATTGGGGTCCAAGTTCTCTTTTTATCCTTGGGAAAATAATAATTTGGGGGGCTAAAAATCATTTTTGTGGGAAATTTTTTTTTTTATTTTCACGGCTCTTCGTTGTAAACTGTAGTGAAACACTTGGGGGTTCAAAGTTCTCAAAACACATCTAGATAAGTTCCTTGGGAGGTCTAGTTTCCAATATGGGGTCACTTGTGGGGGTTTCTACTGTTTGGGTACATCAGGGGCTCTGCAAATGCAATGTGACGCCTGCACACCAATCCATCTAAGTCTGCTTTCCAAATGGCGCTCCTTCCCTTCCGAGCTCTGCCATGCGCCCAAACAGTGGTTCCCCCCCACATATGGGGTATTGGCGTACTCAGGACAAATTGGACAATAACTTTTGGGGCCCAATTTATCCTGTTACCCTTGTAAAATTACAAAACTGGGGGCTAAAAAATCATTTTTGTGAGAAAAAAAAAAAAAAAAAAAAAAAAAAAAAGAATTTTTATTTTCACGGTTCTGCGTTATAAACTGTAGTGAAACACTTGGGGGTTCAAAGCTCTCAAAACACATGTAGATAAGTTCCTTAGGGGGTCTACTTTCCAAAATGGTGTCACTTGTGGGGGGTTTTAATGTTTAGGCACATCAGGGGCTCTCCAATCGCAACATGACGTCCCATCTTAATTCCAGTCAAATTTGCATTGAAAAGTAAAATGGCGCTCCTTCACTTCCGAGCTCTGCTATGCGCCCAAACAGTGGTTTACCCCCATACATGGGGTATCGTCGTACTCAGGACAAATTGCACAACAACTTTTGTGGTCTAATTTCTTCACTTACCCATGGGAAAATAAAAAATTGGGGCGAAAAGATCATTTTTGTGAAAAAATATGATTTTTTATTTTTACGGCTCTGCATTATAAACTTCTGTGGAGCACTTGGTGGGTCAAAGTGCTCACCACACATCTAGATAAGTTCCTTAAGGGGTCTACTTTCCAAAATGGTGTCACTTGGGGGAGGTTTCAATGTTTAGGCACATCAGGGGCTCTCCAAACGCAACATGGCGTCCCATCTCAATTCCAGTCAATTTTGCATTGAAAAGTCAAATGGCGCTCCTTTCCTTCCGAGCTCTGCCATGCGCCCAAACAGTGGTTTACCCCCACATATGGGGTATCAGCGTACTCAGGACAAGTTGTACAACAACTTTGGGGGTCCATTTTCTCCTGTTACCCTTGGTAAAATAAAACAAATTGGAGCTGAAATAAATTTTGTGTGAAAAAAAGTTAAATGTTCATTTTTATTTAAACATTCCAAAAATTCCTGTGAAACACCTGAAGGGTTAATAATGTGGTTTTGAGTACCTTGAGGGGTGCAGTTTTTAGAATGGTGTCACACTTGGGTATTTTCTATCATATAGACCCTCAAAATGACTTCAAATGAGATGTGGTCCCTAAAAAAAAAATGGTGTTGTAAAAATGAGAAATTGCTGGTCAATTTTTAACCCTTATAACTCCCTAACAAGAAAAATGTTGGTTCCAAAATCGTGCTGATGTAAAGTAGACATGTGGGAAATGTTACATACTAAGTATTTTGCGTGACATATTTCTGTGATTTAACCCCCTCCTGACATCTGACGTACTATCCCGTCGAGGTGGGGTGGGCCCGTATGACCGCCGACGGGATAGTACGTCATACGCGATCGGCCGCGCTCACGGGGGGAGCGCGGCCGATCGCGGCCGGGTGTCAGCTGCCTATCGCAGCTGACATCCGGCACTATGTGCCAGGAGTGGTCACGGACCGCCCCCGGCACATTAACCCCCGGCACACCGCGATCAAACATGATCGCAGTGTACCGGTGGTATAGGGAAGCATCGCGCAGGGAGGGGGCTCCCTGCGGGCTTCCCTGAGACCCCCGGAGCAACGCGATGTGATCGCGTTGCTGCGAGGGTCTCCTACCTCCTTCCTGGCTGCAGGTCCCGGATCCAAGATGGCCGCGGCATCCGGGTCCTGCAGGGAAGGAGGTGGCTTACCGAGTGTCTGCTCAGAGCAGACACTTGGTAAGCCTGCAGCCCTGCACAGCAGATCGCAGATCTGGCAGAGTGCTGTGCACACTGCCAGATCAATGATCTGTGATGTCCCCCCCTGGGACAAAGTAAAAAAGTAAAAAAAAAATGTTTCCACATGTGTAAAAAAAAAATAAAAAAAAAATAAAAAATTCCTAAATAAATAATAAAAAATATATATATATATTATTCCCATAAATACATTTCTTTATCTAAATAAAAAAAACAAAACAATAAAAGTACACATATTTAGTATCGCCGCGTCCGTAACGACCCAACCTATAAAACTGCCCCACTAGTTAACCCCTTCAGTAAACACCGTAAGAAAAAAAAAAAAAAAAACGAGGCAAAAAACAACACTTTATTACCATACCGCCGAACAAAAAGTGGAATAGCACGCGATCAAAAAGACTGATATAAATATCCATGGTACCGCTGAAAACGTCATCTTGTCCCGCAAAAAACAAGCAGCCATACAGCATCATCAGCAAAAAAATAAAAAGTTATAGTCCTGAGAATAAAGCGATACCAAAATAATTATTTTTTCTATAAAATAGTTTTTATCGTATAAAAGCGCCAAAACATAAAAAAATGATATAAATGAGATATCGCTGTAATCGTACTGACCCGAAGAATAAAACTGCTTTATCAATTTTACCAAACGCGGAACGATATAAACGCCTCCCCCAAAAGAAATTCATGAATAGCTGGTTTTTGGTCATTCTGCCTCACAAAAATCGGAATAAAAAGCGATCAAAAACGGTCACGTGTCCGAAAATGTTACCAATAAAAACGTCAACTCGTCCCGCAAAAAACAAGACCTCACATGACTCTGTGGAGCAAAATGTGGAAAAATTATAGGTCTCAAAATGTGGAGACGCAAATACTTTTTTGCTATAAAAAGCGTCGCTGGTTTCACACTTGCGTTTTTGTCTGCAGCGTTTTTTGCACAAAAAAACGCATGCGTTTTTTCCCTATATTTAACATTAAAAACGCATGCGGTTTTTTTGTACGCGTTTGGTCGCGTTTTCAAACGCATGCGGTTTTTTTCTGCATGCGTTCATTTTCAGAAATACAACCTGCAGTATTTTCTTGCGTTTTTAAGCACATGCGTTTGTTTGCGTTAAAAACGCATGCATTTTTATCGAAAAAAAACAGAAAACACACTGAAAAGTCACCCACCACCATCAAGGTGATAAAGGGATCCAAACCCTAACCCTAACTCTACCCCTAACCTCACCCCTAACCGTTTAATGAACATTTTCTGACAGTCATAGTGCCACGTATTTCAGTGCCACGTATTTCAGTGCCATGTATTTCAGTGCCACGTATCACGTATTTAAGTGCCACGTATTTAAGTGCCACGTATTTAAGTGCCACGTATTTAAGTGCCACGTATCACATATTTCAGTGCCACGTATTTCAGTGCCACGTATCACGTATTTCAGTGCCACGTGTTTCAGTGCCACGTATTTCAGTGCCACGTATTTCAGTGCCACGTATTTCAGTGCCACGTATTTCAGTGCCACGTATTTCAGTGCCACGTATTTCAGTGCCATGTATTTCAGTCACGTTTAGGGTTAGGGGTAGGGTTAGGGCTAGGGTTGGAGGTAAAGTTAGGGTTGGGGCTAAAGTTAGGGTTGGGGCTAAAGTTAGGGTTGGGGCTAAAGTTAGGGTTGGGGCTAAAGTTAGGGTTAGGGTTTGGATTACATTTACGTTTGGATTAGGGTTGGGATTAGAATTATGGGTGTGTCAGGGCTAGGGGTGTGGTTAGGGTTACCGTTGGGATTAGGGTTAGGGGTGTGTTTGGGTTAGGGTTTCAGGTAGAATTGGGGAGTTTCCACTGTCCAGGCACATCAGGGGCTCTCCAAGCGCGACATGGCGTCCAATCTCAATTCCAGCCAATTCTGCGTTGAAAAAGTAAAACAGTGCTCCTTCCCTTCCGAGCTCTCCCGTGCGCCCAAAAAGGGGTTTACCCCAACATATGTGTTATCAGCGTACTCGGGACAAATTGAACAACAACTTCTGGGGTCCAAGTTCTCTTGTTATCCTTAGGAAAATAAAAATTTGGGGGGCTAAAAATCATTTTTGTGGGAAAAAAAGATGTTTTATTTTCACGGCTCTGCGTTATAAACTGTAGTGAAACACTTGGGGGTTCAAAGTTCTCACAACACATCTAGATAAGTTCCTTGGGAGGTCTAGTTTCCAATATGGGGTCACTTGTGGGGGGTTTGTACTGTTTGGGTACATCAGGGGCTCTGCAAATGCAACGTGACGCCTGCAGACCAATCCATTTAAGGCTGCATTCCAAATGGCGCTCCTTCCCTTCCGAGCTCTGTCATGCACCCAAACAGTGGTTCCCCCCCACATATGGGGTATCAGCGTACTCAGGACAAATTGGACAACAACTTTTGGGGTCTAATTTATCCTGTTACCCTTGTGAAAATACAAAACTGGGGGCTAAAAAATCATTTTTGTGAAAAAAAAAAAATTATTTTCACGGCTCTGCGTTATAATCTGTAGTGAAACACTTGGGGGTTCAAAGCTCTCAAAACACATCTAGATAAGTTCCTTAGGGGGTCTACTTTCCAAAATGGTGTCACTTGTAGGGAGTTTCAATGTTTAGGCACATCAGGGGCTCTCCAAACGCAACATGGCGTCCCATCTCAATTCCAGTCAATTTTGCATTGAAAAGTCAAATGGCGCTCCTTCCCTTCCAAGCTCTGCCATGCGCCCAAACAATGGTTTACACCCACATATGGGGTATCATCGTACTCAGGACAAATTGCACAACATTTTTTGGGGTCCAATTTCTTCTCTTACCCTTGGGAAAATAAAAAATTGGGGGCAAAAAGATAATTTTTGTGAAAAAATATGATTTTTTATTTTTACGGCTCTGCATTATAAACTTCTGTGAAGCACTTGGTGGGTCAAAGTGCTCACCACACATCTAGATAAGTTCCTTAGGGGGTCTACTTTCCAAAATGGTGTCACTTGTAGGCGGTTTCAGTGTTTAGGCACATCAGGGGCTCTCCAAACGCAACATGGCGTCCCATCTCAATTCCAGTCAATTTTGCATTGAAAAGTCAAATGGCGCTCCTTTCCTTCCGAGCTCTGCCATACGCCCAAACAGTGGTTTACCCCCACATATGGGGTATCAGCGTACTCAGGACAAATTGTACAACAACTTTGTGGGTCCATTTTCTCCTGTTACCCTTGGTAAAATAAAACAAATTGGAGCTGAAATAAATTTTGTGTGAAAAAAAGTTAAATGTTCATTTTTATTTAAACATTCCAAAAATTCCTGTGAAACACCTGAAGGGTTAATAAACTTCTTGAATGTGGTTTTGAGCACCTTGAGGGGTGCAGTTTTTAGAATGGTGTCACACTTGGTATTTTCTATCATATAGACCCCTCAAAATTACTTCAAATGAGATGTGGTCCCTAAAAAAAAATGGTGTTGTAAAAATGAGAAATTGCTGGTCAACTAACCCTTATAACTCCGTCACAAAAAAAAATTTTGGTTCCAAAATTGTACTGATGTAAAGTAGACATGTGGGAAATGTTACTTATTAAGTATTTTGCGTGACATATGTCTGTGATTTAAGGGCATAAAAATTCAAAGTTGGAAAATTGCGAAATTTTCAAAATTTTCGCCAAATTTCCGTTTTTTTCTCAAACGCAAGTTATATCGAATAAATTTTACAACTAACATGAAGTACAATATGTCACGAGAAAACAATGTCAGAATCGCCAAGATCCGTTGAAGCGTTCGAGAGTTATAACCTCATAAAGGGACAGTGGTCAGAATTGTAAAAATTGGCCTGGTCATTAACGTGCAAACCACCCTTGGGGGTGAAGGGGTTAAGCTTAAGATTAATACGGGTGCCCAAACTTTTTCATATAACTGTATATATATTTCTCCTACGCCTCATTGGGGGACACTGGACCATGGGTGTTATGCTGCTTGCCACTAGGAGGACACTAAGTAAACACAGAGTTGACTCCTCCTCTGCAGTATACACCCCTTGACTGGCCGGAAACGACTCAGTTCTTGCTTAGTTGTCTGTAGGAGGCACTTGGGTCTGTTCAGACCCCACCATTTATTATTTTATTTTTTATTTTCTGTAAATTTTTATTTTTTATCTAACGGAGTGAAGGGGGCGACGGACTCCTTTCTAGGGTCCGCTCTCCCCCGAACCATCAACAGGCGAGCACGGCGAGTATACCTCCCCGTACCTCCCCTGCGACGAATGGGGCACGCCTAACCTAAACCCAGGGCGACGGTTCCTACTCAGTCCCGATCTCCCCCATATAGGAGGGCGAGCACATAGAGTATATCTCTCATGTGCATCTCCCGGGCTCCACCGCACTCAAGCCCTCACCTCGGCGTCTTGTAGTCCCCACGGTAGCCGTAAGTCCCCTGCGGCAGGCACCTCAGCACGGTGGCACAGCCATAAGTCCCCTGATTCAGTCACACATATGATGCTCTCCATCCCCCGGCGCAGGGAGGACCGATTGAGCTGGAGACCGCACCGAGGCGCGGTGAGTAGTCCCCTCCTCACGCTGCAGCGTGGGAGCATGAGGTCCGTGTCCCTGGGGAAAGGCACCGCTGAGTGGTGACAGCGGCGATCATTTGGCGCTACACCGCGCCCGCCGGCGTGCGCCGCCGGCTGTCAGCCCAAATTTAGTCCCCGGCTTTTCAGCCGGACTAGGCCGCGGTTATAATTCCCGCCCATCGCTGGAGCTCCGCCCACCGCTGAGGCGCTTCTCGTTCTGAACAAGAACAGCCCTGCAAATCTCGGGCGCCATCTTGGAGCTCCTCTCCTGCGTGGAATTCAGCAGCAACCGCTTCCTTCTTCCCTGGCGACACCGACACAGGACCGTGGGTAAGCTGCTCCTCCCTATAGGGAAACGCTTAACCCTTTCTCTGCATCCACATCCCGCTATTGCAGTATTTTGGAGGCACAGACATATACTATGTCTCAATCTAAGGAGGCAAAAAGGAGCAACAAAAAGCACACTGTGTTTTTTACCACATGTGCCACTTGCAATTCTTCTTTGGCACGTGCTCATACTACTCCTTTGTGCCAGAACTGTGACCTGGCCGGTGTGCAGCCGCCTTCTGCCTCCCCCTCCAATGTCTCCACCGGGGAGTGGTAGTTCTGCCCTATCTGGACGACCTATTAATCAAGGGTCCGTCCCAGTCGGCCTGCAAGGAGTCTGAAAGTATCACCGTGGATTCTCTTTCTCGCCTGGGTTGGAAGATCAACTTCGAGAAATCATCCCTAGTGCCGGCTCAGCAAATCTGCTTCCTGGGCATGATTTTGGACTCTTCCCGTGGGTTAGTCATTCTCCCTCCAGAGAAGGTCTTGTCCTTACAACAGGGAGCATGCAAGCTTTCCCGCCCAGTCTCTCACTCCATTCGCTTCGCAATGCGCATCCTCGGGAAAATGTTTGCGGCGATGGAAGCCGTTCCGTTTGCGCAGTTCCATCTCCGTCCCTTGCAACAGGCGATTCTGTTAGCCTGGGACAGGAGCCCGGTTTCCCTCGACTGTCGTTTTCGCCTGCCCCCACAGGTCAGGCAGACCCTCAGGTGGTGGACGCTACAGTCCTTCCTGAACCAAGGGAAGTCCTTTCTTCCAGTGCGCTGGTTAGTGGTGACCACCGATGCCAGCCTTTTGGGCTGGGGCGCAGTTTTCAATCACCACACGGCACAGGGTCGTTGGTCCACAAGAGAATCAATATCTTGGAGATTTGGGCGATCACTCTTGCCTTACGCAACTTTCACCACCTCGCAGGCCATCCCATCAGAATTCAATCCGACAACGCCACAGCCGTGGCGTACATCAACCGACAAGGGGGAACCCGCAGCAGGGCAGCCATGCTCGAAGTCTCTCACATCCTGCGCTGGGCCGAGACCAATCATTCGCTCATCTCGGCGATCCACATACCGGGCGTGGAGAATTGGGATGCGGACTTCCTCAGTCTCCAACGTCTTGCCTCGGACGAGTGGTCCCTCCATCCGAAAGTCTTCCAGCAGATTTGCCTTCGCTGGGGGACGCCGGATGTGGATCTCCTGGCCTCGAGGTTCAACCACCAGTTCATTGCTCGTTCCCGCGATCCTTGCGCCATCGGGGCAGATGCTCTGGTCCTGTCGTGGCATCGGTTCCAGCTGCCATACATATTTCCGCCTCTTCCTCTCCTCCCGAGAGTCATCAAGAAGATCAGAGCAGAGGGGAGACTGGTGATTTTCGTCGCGCCAGACTGGCCGCGCCGAGCATGGTACGCGTAACTCGTCCAAATGGTTGCCGACACCCCCTGGCGCCTTCCAGATCGTACGGATCCTCTCTCACAGGGCCCGATTTGCCACCAGAACTCCGGGGCCCTGTCTTTGACGGCTTGGCCGTTGAATCCTGGATTTTAGTCCAAGCCGGGGGTTTCTTCTACCATGATTCGCACTAGGAAACCCCGTATCCATGCGCATTTATCATCGCACCTGGCGCATCTTTTTTTCATGGTGCAATACCCATGGACGTTCTCCTTTGGTCTTTTCCATTCCGTCCATTCTAGAGTTTCACCAATCAGGTTTAGAGTCAGGCCTTGCCCTAAGCTCGCTCAAGGGACAAGTGTCCGCATTGTCTGTTCTATTCCAACGAAAGATCGCTTCCAGACTGCCAGTTAAAACGTTCATCCAATGAGTCTCCCGGGTGGTCCCTCCCTATAGAATGCCTTTTGCGTCATGGGATCTTAACTTGGTTCTCGGAGTTCTTCAGGAGGCCCCTTTCGAACCATTGCAGGACATCTCTCTCACCCTCCTTTCATGGAAGGTGGTCTTTCTCGTGGCGATTACGTCAATCAGAAGAGTTTTTGAGTTGGCTGCTCTCTTGCCGACCCCCCTTCCTGATTTTTCACTCAGACAAGGTAGTTTTGAGAACCTCCCCCTCTTTCCTACCTAAAGTCATCTCCTCCTTTCATCTAAATGAGGACATTGTCTTGCCGTCATTCTGTCCGGCACCAACCCATCGTATCGAGAAAGCTCTCCATACTCTGGATGTGGTTAGAGCTCTCCGGCGGTACATATATCTCGCACGGCTCCCTTCCGTAAGTCGGATGTCCTGTTCGTGCTTCCAGAGGGACTTAGGAAAGGTCTACCTACCTCAAAGGCCACTCTAGCCAAGTTGATTCGCTCCACTATTCAGGAATCCTACCGTGTCAGGAACACCCCTGTCCCAGCAGGGATTAAGGCGCATTCGACTCGGTCGGTCGGTGCTTCTTGGGCCATTCGGCACCAGGCTTCCGCACAACAGCTTTGTAAAGCTGAAACTTGGTCCAGTCTGCATACCTTCACGAAGCACTATCACATCCATACCCAGGCTTCGGCAGACGCTGCCCTTGGCAGGCGCATTCTGCAGACAGCGGTACCTCAGTAAGCCAGTTGTACATGGGGTTTTAGCAGTGCAATTGCTCCCCAGCCAGGAACTGCTTTAGGACATCCCATGGTCCTGTGTCCCCCAATGAGGCATAGGAGAAAAGGAGATTTTTGTGTACACACCGTAAAATCTTTTTCTCCGAGCCAATCATTGGGGGACACAGCACCCACCCTGTTAGCCTAACGGCTGTTTGTTGTTGGATTTGTTCCTCAGTTTTTGACATAGTTTACTTGTCTCTTATACTCCTACTGCTTTACTACCGAACTGAGTAGTTTCCGGCCAGTCAAGGGGTGTATACTGCAGAGGAGGAGTTAACTTTGTGTTTACTTAGTGTCCTCCTAGTGGCAAGCAGCATAACACCCATGGTCCTGTATCCCCCAATGATTGGCTCGGAGAAAAAGATTTTACGGTGAGTACACAAAAATCTCTCTCTCCCTCTTCTATGTGTACACATTTATTCTACCTATTCTGTCAGTGTGATTTTACTGTACACCACGCTGAATTACTGGCTTTTCTAGAGAACGCTGCGTATTTCTCGCAAGTCACACGCATGGTCCGTGTGTGTAATCCGTAATTTTCTCGCCCCCATAGACTTTCATTGGCGGATTTTTTGCGCAATACGCTGACAGACGCCGCATGCTGCGATTTTCTACTGCCGCACAAGACCGTATAATACTCATCAGTAAAATACGGCAGATAGGAGCAGGGCCATAGAGAATCATGGTACCGTATGCAATCCGTATTTTCTGCGCCTCATACATCCATAAAACACGCCAGTGTGACGCCGGCCTATCTTTGTATGCATGGCTCGGCTCCCCTCCTATCTTTGTATGCATGGCTCATACCTATGCCTAAGTGTTTATAAAGGTCCCTTAGTCTGTTTCAGTAGCTCCACAATCATGGGGAAGACTGCTGACTTGACAGATGTCCAGAAGGCGTCAGACACACTCCACAAGGAGGGGAAGCCACAAAAGTTCATTGCTAAATTAGCTGGCTGTTCACAGTGCTGTATCCAAGCATATTAATGGAAAGTGGAAGGAAAAAGTGTGGTAGAAAAAGGTGCACAAGCAACCGGGATAACCGCAGCCTTGAAAGGATTGTTAAGAAAAGGCCATTCAATAATGTGGGGGAGATTCACAAGGAGTGGACTGCTGCTGGAGTCATTGCTTCAAGAGCCACCACACACAGACGTATCCAGGACATGGGCTGCAAGTGTCGCATTCTTTGTGTCAGCCACTCATGAACAATAGACAACGCCAGAAGCGTCTTACCTGGGCCAAGGAAAAAAAGAACTGGACTGTTGTCAGTGGTCCAAGGTGTTGTTTTCAGATGAAAGTATATTTTGCATTTAATTTGGAAATCAAGGTTTCAGAGTCTAAAGGAAGAATGGAGAGGCCACACAATGCAAGCTGCTGAGGTCTAATGTGAAGTATCCACAATCAGTGCTGGTTTCGGAAGCCATGTCATCTGCTGGTGTTGTTGAGGGAGGATCTAAAGTGATCCTTCACGGTTAACTCAGTGATTTCCAAATTAATCTACAAGGCGTTGCCGGCAACTGAAAATGACCAGACGGAGACGTGTGTCTCTGTTTGGGGGGGATCAAGCTGATCTCTCTGGCCCCCGTTTATTGTGTATGACTTTTCATAGTCATAGAAATTATACTTCAACCAATCAGCATGAGAACACGCTCACAGTTCTTAACCTATAAGAATGCAGGAACAGTCTGTGCGTCAAAGCTTCGTAGAACAATACACCCTCAGTCTCATGTTCTGCCCAGGTTGCAACAATCAAGGTCTCATAACAGCTGTAAACTTTAGCCTACTAACAAAATTTATATCAAAACAACAAAATGGAGTCGAAAAGCACAAAATTGGAGAATCTTTCTTAATTTGTCCCTTCACAGTGTAGGTCCACTGTGTTTTATCAAGATACTACATTACTACATACTATATTACGGATATAATGACTTTTGGGTTTTCATTGGATGTAAGCCATAATCATCGACATTAACAGAAATAAACACGTGAAATAGAATCACTCTGTAATGATTCTAAATACGGTAATATGAGTTTCACTTTTTGTATTGAAGAACTGAAATAAATGAACTTTTGATGATATTCTAACTTTGTAAGAAGCACCTGTATATGTGTGTTAATAAATTATGAATAAATATGTATTTCTCCTACGCCTCATTGGGGGACACAGGACCATGGGTGTTATGCTGCTGCCACTAGGAGGACACTAAGTAAACACAGAAAGAATAGCTCCTCCCCTGCAGTATACACCCTCCTGCTGGCTCAAAATGAACCAGTTCTTTCTTAGTGTCTGTAGGAGGCACTTGGGTCTGCTTTCAGACCCCACCGTTTTTATTTTTCTTTATTCTTTTTATTCTATTTTTTCCTTAACTGAGAGAATGGGGGCAACGGACCCTTTCTAGGATCTCCCCCGAACCATCAACAGGCAAGAACGCGGAGCGTCCCTCCCCGTACCCTTTCCTGCACCGTTGTATGCCAGCCCTGAGCTCACCTTACGGGCGACGGTTCCTTCGCGTTCCGATCTCTCCCCTCTATAGCAGGCGACCACGTGGAATAGCCCTCCATTTACCTCTCCTGGAGACATGATGTTTATGGCGTCCATGCAGCCCCCCACTGCATCACCACTGTTATAGCGGATGACGCATGGCGGCAAAAGCTCTCCACCCCCTCCCTGACTATGGCGACGGTGGATTGAGCACTGGCTCAAGGGAGGTCCGCATATACTTTAAAGCCCGGGTGCGTGGGTCATGTCGGTCCGCACAAATAGCGGCCGCGGCTCTGCAGGCCGCAACCGCAAGCTTAAAATTTAGCCCCCGGTTTTTCTCTCGTCCAGGCCGGAATGTTGGCTCCGCCCACCGGCAGTTACCGCTGCCCACTCTCTTTGGCGCTTCTCGTTCTGCGAGAAGCGCCTTCTCTTCCTAATCTTGGCGGCCATCTTTGGACAACCACAGGGCTGATGCTGCAGCGCTGCTCCAGCGTTTTGAATCACAGCTTCAGGGATTAGCGATTTCTGTGAGACACATTGCGGACCTCCCCCTAGGACTCAAGACACAGGACCTGGGTAAGCTGCAGAAACATAGCTTAACCCTTCCCCTGCTAGTAAGCCCTCTCCTCAAGGCTACACTATGTCTCAATCAAGGCCTCACAAAAAAAGTCTGGGAAAACCCACACTGTGTTTTTTACTGCTTGTACCCGCTTGTAAGGTATCTCTACCCCGGGGTCACAATACTGCGTTATGCTCAGCTTGTGATCCGGTGACTGCTCAGGGACCACCTGTTACTGATACCGAACCCAGTGAGCCTAGTCCCCCTGAGTGGGCTACCTCCCTTACTCGGTCTATGGCATCCCTGGCCAAAGCGTTAGACTCGTTACGAGACCCTTCCTCTAACCAGGGCACTCTTATGGACAACGCTTCCGATGATCAGAACCGTTTGTACACTAGGGGTCGTGCCTTACCAAGGAGCTCTCGCTCTTCCAGGAAAAGGACTCATGCCTTGTTCCCAGACCATCACCGGGTATCGGGTTCTGAGAGTTCCATTTCTCGCTCCCCCTCCCTTGGGGCTAGTAGAGAACCTGTCTCAGAGGACAATTCTGACACGTTCCTAGATCAGGAATTTCAACACGATCAGGAGACACTCTACTCTCTCATTGAGTCAGTAAACAAGGCCCTGAAGCTAGATGAGGAACCTTTATCTAAAACGGATCATGCTGTGTCCTTTAAGAGGACCAAGAGGGCTCACAGAGTGTTCGCCAATCATCCCGAATTTAAGGAAATCGTTGAATCTCATAGGATCCGTCCAGATAAATGCTTCACAGGGCAAAAGCCCATGGAGTCAAAATATCCCTTTGCTCCTGATCTAAGAAAAGATTGGTAACAGTCTCCTCTGGTAGATCCTCCAATATCGCGCCTAGCTACTAAATCTATTTTATCCTCTTCGGAGGGCGCCTCGATCAAAGACCCCACCGATCGTCAGGTCGACAATTTGGCTCGTTCAGCCTTTGAAGCCTCAGCAGCCGCACTCTTTCCATCTTTTGCGGCTACATTGGTGGCTAAGGCTATGACCCATTGGGCTGAGGTCTTGTCTTCAGCTGTTCTGGGTACCAATCTTCCCCCTGAGGTAACAGACCTTGCTACTCAGCCAGAGCTGGGGATTTTCTAGTGACCGCGTCTCTGGATGCCGCTGACTGCGCTTCTCAAGCCTCAGCAAACGCCATCACCATCCGGAGGTCCTTATGGCTCAGGGACTGGCGTGCGGATTCATTGACTTCCTTACCATATCAGAGTGGTCGCCTTTTTGGCGAAAGACTCGATCAATTAATTTCCGACTCCAATGGAGGGAAGAGTAAATTTCTCCCACAACAGAAACTCTTTCGGCCCTTTTGGAACCGGCAACAGCAGGCTCGGTCCCGATTTTTTTTTTTTTTCTTTTTTTTTTTTCCGTTCCAACTCAAATTGGTCCTCTACTTCAACATCTTCCGGATGCGGCCGGGCACAACGTAGGGGTAGATGTCCCCAGACCTCTTACAAACCTTCCCCTTCATGGAGAGGCAGGCATAGGCAGTCAGGATCCAGGGGGTCCAGAGCGGGCAGATCTCCCACACAATGACTCCCGGTGGTATCCGGAGGACACCCTCAAAGTAGGCGGCCGCCTGTTTTCCTTCACCGACACGTGGTTCTCGGTCGTTCACGACGAATTGGTCCGCGACCTAGTGTCCCCCGGATACAAGATAGAATTCTCCTCTCTTCCACCAAATCGTTTTTTCCTGTCTTCTCCTCCCAGGGCAAAGGCATCAGAGTTTTTTCAAGCCATAAGCTCTCTAAAAGAAGACGAGGTTATTATCCCGGTCTTTCAAAGTGAAAGGTTTCAAGGTTTTTATTCAAACCTGTTCATTGTTCCAAAGAAGGACGGTACAGTACGGCCCATACGGGACCTAAAACTGCTGAACAAGTTCGTCAGGGTACGACGGTTCCGAATGGAATTGCTTCGTTCTGCCATCGCCTCCATGGAAAAAAGGCGAGTTCCTGGCGTCTATAGACATCCAGGACGCGTACCTCCACATTCCAATTTTCCCTTCTCACTAGAGGTTACTTCGCTTTGCAGTTCAGGAACAACACTTCCAATTCGTTGCTTTGTCTTTCGGCCTCGCCAACGCTCCCAGGGTATTTACCAAGGTCATGGCGGCCGCCGTTGCCATCCTTCACACCCGGGGCGGGGAGTGCTAACGTATCTAGACGATATCCTCATCAAAGGCCCCTCTTTCCGCACCTGCAAGGAGGCCGTGAACATCACAATAGATTCTCTTTCTCGCCTGGGTTGGAAGATAAACTTCAAAAAATCTTCCCCAGTACCGGCTCAGCGGATTTCCTTTCTAGGAATGATACTGGACTCGTCCCAGGGGTTGGTGCTTCTTCCCCCGGAAAAGATCTCAGCCTTACAGTGGGACGCTCAGAAGCTCTCCCAACCTCGCACTCACTCTCTGCGCTTCAGTATGAGAGTCCTCGGCAGGATGGTAGCAGCCTTGGAGGCGGTCCATTTGCCCAATTACACCTCCGTCCCTTACAGCATGCCCTCCTGGCTATTTGGGACAGGAACCCGTTCTCCCTTGACCATCGTTTCTTCCTTCCCCAGCGAGTCAGTCTCTCAGGTGGTGGACATTAAAGTCCTCCCTGAATCAGGGGAAGTCTTTTCTTCCAGTACATTGGCTAGTTGTGACAACAGATGCCAGTCTTCTAGGCTGGGGAACGGTGTTCTTACATCACACTGCTCAGGGCCGCTGGTCACTTCAGGAATCATGCCTTCCGATCAACATCTTAGAAATTTGGGCAATCGGGTTAGCTCTTCTCCAATTCCATCCCTTCCTGGCGGGTCGTCCCATCAGGATTCAGTCCGACAATGCCACTGCAGTGGCATACATCAGCCGACAAGGGGGAACCCGCAGCATGGCAGCCTCGAACAAGGTAGGCCACATTCTCCGTTGGGCCGAGGAAAACCGCACAATGATTTCTGCGGTTCACATCCCAGGAGTGGACAATTGGGAGGCAGATTTCCTCAGTCGTCGAGGCCTCGACTCCGGGGAGTGGTCTCTCCATCCGGAGATCTTCCACCAGATCTGCTGTCGTTTCGGAACTCCGGACGTGGATCTGATGGCTTCACGGCTAAATTCCAAGGTTCCCGACTTTATAGCTCGGTCCCACGATCCGGCAGCCATCGGGGCAGATGCACTCGTACTCCTGTGGCATCATTTTCGGCTTCCGTACATATTTCCCCCTCTCCGCTTACTGCCGAGAGTCATTAAGAAGATCAGAGCGGAGGGAGTACCGGTAATCCTGATTGCGCCAGATTGGCCGCGCCGGGCGTGGTACGCGGAACTAGTTCAACTAGTCGCCGATGTTCCCTGGCGATTACTGAATCACGCAGACCTATCACAGGGCCCCATTTACCACCAGAACTCCGAGGCCCTGTGTTTGACGGCATGGCCTTTGAGTCCTGGGTTCTAACCCAGGCAGGTTTCTCTCCGGAAGTCATCTCTACCATGATCAGCGCTAGAAAGCCTACGTCTATGCGCATTTATCATCGCACTTGGAAAACCTTTTCTTTCTCGCTTCATTGGGGGACACAGGTAACCATGGGTGTATGCTGCTGTTGCTAGGAGGCTGACACTATGCAAATAAAGAAGAAATAACTCCTCCCTGGCAGTATACATCCTCCGACAGGCACCAGGCAACTCAGTTTTTGCTTAGTGTCTGTAGGAGGCGGACCTGGATCTAACACCAGATCCGCATTGTGTTTTTTCTGTGTGTATTGTGTGTGTGTGTTTGTGTGTGTGTGTATTAATCTTTTCCCTTTTTTGTTTCAGATGCTTCTTTTGGGGTTTCAGGGTGCAGTTCTTCTCACCCTGATTCCCCACAGTAAGCGACCGAGAGAGCAGTGTGGTATCACCCACACCGCACCCTCTCGGATCCGCTGGGCAGGACTTCGACTCATGTCACCCTGGGGTGTTCATGTTCGCTATCGGTGGCCAGTCCTTGCCCTTTTCCCCCCCCTCATCCCTCTCCTCGGAGCGGGCTGAGAGGAAGACGGTTGTCACCTCCAGTGACCTTCTCCCCCTGTTTAGGGGTTGACACCGTCTTCTGTGCCGGCTGTAATGGCGCGGGAAGGAGGACTTAATTCCCAGGACCCTTTCCACGTTACAAGGACTCCTGACGCGTTCCTCGTCTTCAGGTAGGGGGATCTTCAATCATCCAGACACCCCCCCCCCCCCATATCGACCTATCACTTCATCTCACCTCTGCAGTGGCGGTGTCACTTTGTGGGGAGCACAGGACGGCGGCACCTGGGGAAAGCCGGTCAGCATAATCTGCGCCGCACCAGTCAGTTCCGATCTTATCTTTTCGGCGGCATGCAGCTTTCACATCCCCCTTCTCCTTTTCAAAATTTGCGCCCATTTTTCGGGCGTGCGCGCCGTTCTTCTTTCTTCGGCGGCTTTTTGGCGCCCAGCTTGCTACGCCCCCAGTGTCTTTGTCCTGCCCTGCGTCCCCGCGGGCACGCCTTCCCCGGGGTCCAGCGCCGACGGGGGTGTTTTTCTCTTGGGAGGTTCTCTCTCTTTCCCTTCTGCGCCTGGCCACGCCCACTTCTGGTGCGTTCTTCCCGCGCTGAGAGAAGCCGACTTCCTTCTCCTGCTTGGTCTCCATCGCGTCTCTTGGGGCACGAGGATCCCTGGGGGATTGCGCTGTTTCTTTCTCTGGCTCTACTCCTCCCTGCAGTATCGTCTCTGCATCTGCTGCAAATGGTTCTACCTCCACCTATGTCCAACTCCGCACCCGGCTATACCACAACGGTCATCCACTACGCCTGCGCTCGCTCTAAGAAAAAGTGGGCTTAAGGTCAGCCATCTCCTTTCTGCCCGTCTTGCGTTCCTCCCATCATGTCCGTCCCTCAGGAAGCTCCTAGGTCTCGGGATGAGTGCACCCCCCCTCCCCCGGAGTAGGCTGTTGCAATGTCTCAATCAGTGTCTGACTTGACTTAAGTGTCTCAGTCCCTGGTCCAGGCACTTGACTGTATCCCGCTTCTGTCTAATGCCACCAGTGCCACGAACGCCTCACACGGCGATTCGCTCGCACCCGACCAAGACCTTCACAGAGGCAGACTTGAAATAAGATACAGAAAGAGGACCCTGTCTAGATCTTCCAGTTCACCGGATCACACCGGGATACCCCTATCCGCCCGTTCCCCCTCCTCGCAGGCAGACATCGGTCTGATGTAACCTCTCAGTCGGAATCTGACTCTGATGCAGATCAGGATATGGTTGATAGCCTTATTTCAGCTATTATTCAGACGCTTGAGCTTAAGGAGGAAGAGACAACCTCTCAGGACGTCTCTGTTTCATTTAAACGGATTAAACATCCCTCTAGAGTTATTCCCAATCACAAGGAGTTTGACAACACTACTTCTAGACACTGGGAAAACCCTGGTAAACGTTTCCCTGGAAGGAAACGGCTGGACGTTTTTTTTTACCCTTTTCACTCAGACCTTGTTGGCAAATGGTCCGAGTCACCTAAGGTAGATCCGCCTGTGTCTAGATTATCCTCACAGACAGTTTTGTCTATTCCGGACGCGGCATCTCTTAAGGATCCCATGGACAGACAAATCGAGGCATTATCCAAATCGGCGTTTGAGGCTTCTGGAGCCTCCCTCTGTCCTAGTTTCGCCTCTTCATGGGTAGCGAAAGCTGTGTCAGCCTGGGCCAAGACCCTGCGCAGAGGCATTTTAGCCTCAGCTCCTGCTGAGGAGCTGTCTGATTTGGCGGACCAGATTTTTCTTGCGGGTAAATACCTCATGAATGCCTCCCTGGATGCGGCTGCTTGCTCAGCAAGGGCTAACAGTAACATTTTCGCCATTCGCAGAGTTCTTTGGCTTAAAGCTTGGAACGCAGATCACTCTTCTAAAAATTCCCTCACTGGTCTGCCCTTCCAGGGCTCTAGACTCTTTGGCACACAGCTGGATCAAATGATCTCGGACGCTACTGGTGGTTAGAGTACCTCCTTACCTCAGTCTAAGCCTTGGCGTCCCTTCAACAAGAAGGGCCCCCAGTCCTTTTGCCCCTTTCGGTCCTTTACCACCTCAGGAAATCCCGCTCATCAGGACCAGTCTTCCTCCCAAGGAGAACGGAGGAAACCTTCCTTCAGGCCTCCCCCGCACTGGAGAGCTAAGAGCTGCTCCTCAAAACCTTCTGGACCTCGAGGCCACAGGTTTTCTAATAAATAACGGGTCGCCCCCACCTGGAAATCTTTCCAGGGTGGGAGGCCGGCTTCTTCTGTTCTCAGAGGTTTGGCTATCGGTAGTCAACGACGCCTGGGTCAGGGAGATCGTCACCTCAGGCTACAAGATAGAATTTTCTTCGCCCCCAGGAAGACGTTTCTTTCTCTCTCGTCCTCCCAAACAGTCCTCCCATCTCCCAGGGCTTCTCCAGGCCGTCGATTCCCTCCTTGCCTCAGGAGTTACAGTTACGGCCCCTTATCGCGAGCGGTTTTCGGGTTTTTACTCAAACCTGTTCGTAGTTCCAAAAAAGGACGGTTCTCTCCGTCCAATTTTGGATCTCAAGCAGTTAAACCGCCATCTCCAAATTCGGCACTTCAAAATAGAATCACTGTGCTCGGTGATCGCGTCCGTGGAACCAAAAGAATTTCTGTGTTCCGTGGACATTCGGGATGCGTACCTACACATCCCGATTTGTGTACAGCATCAGAGGTTCCTTCGTTTCGCGATCCAAAATCATCATTACCAGTTCACGGGGTCTCCCCTTCGGTCTGGTGTCTGCCCTCAGGGTCTTTACGAAGGTCATGGCAGCGGTCATGGCCATTCTGAGTTCAAAGGGGATTCTCGTGATCCCCTACCTCGACGTCCTCCTGATCAAGGGTTCGTCTCGTCGGGATTGCAGTCAGAGCCTCCAGTTTACTCTGGACACGCTTGTTCGCCTTGGTTGGATAATCAACTATCAGAAGTCCTCCTTGGTTCCAACCCAACGTCTGGAGTTTCTGGGCATAGAATTCGACACCTTTCAGGCTCAGGTCTTCCTCCCCAAGGAGATGTTCCTTTCTCTTTTGGGTATCAGAGCACTAAAGGGCCCGAACCCTCTGCCTCTCCGCCTCGCCATGAGGGTTCTGGGGAAGATGGTCGCTTCCATGGAAGCGGTCCCCTATGCTCAGTTCCACTCTCGCCCTCTCCAGCTGGCCCTCCTGGCTGCCTGGGACAGGAACTCGCTTTCCCTGGACCGCCCATTTCACCTCTCTCCCAAGGTGAAGCAGTCTCTCACTTGGTGGACACTATCCACCATTCTGCGCGGGAGGTCATTTCTTCCCCTCCGCTGGCAGGTCATCACCACCGACGCCAGCCTCCAGGGGTGGGGAGCGGTCTTTCTCCACCTCACGGCCCAGGGCCACTGGACTGTTCAAGAGGCACGTCTTCCTATCAACCTCTTGGAAATCAGAGCCATCTTACTAGCCCTCGTCCACTGGCAGTCCCTCCTCTCGGGAAAGCCGGTCCGCATTCAGTCGGACAACGCCACAGCCGTGGCTTACATAAACAATCAGGGAGGGACTTGCAGCAGACAGGTCATGACAGAAGTGGCAAAAATTCTGCGTTGGGCGGAGCGTCACGTTCCCTCTATATCAGCCGTCCACATCCCAGGGGTGGACAATTGGGAAGCCGACTTCCTCAGTCGCCAAGGGCTCATGGCGGGTGAGTGGTCTCTCTTTCCCTCAATCTTCAGCCAGATTTGTCAGAGGTGGGGAGTTTCAGACGTCGACTTAATGGCCTCCCAGGCAAACCACAAGGTTCCCCAGTACGTCTCCAGATCTCGGGATCCGTTGGCCGTCGGATGCGATGCTCTCGTGATCTCGTGGGCACAGTTCCAGATGCCTTATCTGTTTCCACCCCTCCCCTTGATCTCAAGGGTCGTAAAAAAGATGAAGACAGAAGGGGTCCCTGCCCTCTTGGTAGCTCCAGATTGGCCTCGCAGGGCCTCGTATGCGGAACTAGTGAACATGCTATCGGACGTTCCATGGAGACTACCGGATCGGTCTCTGAATTTAATGGTATGGCCGTTGAGGCCGCGGTCCTGAAGGACGCGGGTTTTTCTCATAGCGTCATCCAGACTATGATAAAAGCAAGAAAACCGGCTTCCTCGCGTATCTACCATAGATGTTGGAGGGCTTTTTTCCGATGTTGTGAGGACAACAGCCTGTTTCCTATGAATTTTTCCCTTCCATCACTTCTCGGTTTCCTTCAAGCGGGTCTTGATTCGGGACTTTCCCTGAGCACCTTGAAGGATCAGATTTCCGCTCTGTCCATCCTTTTTCAAAGAGACCTGGCCTCTCTTCCACAGGTGAAGACCTTTATCTAAGGGGTCGCTCATATAGTTCCCCCTTATCATCCTTCTATCGAGCCTTGGGACCTCAACCTCGTGTTAGACGCTCTTCAGTATGCGCCTTTTGAACCGATTCGGGACATCTCCTTCTCGCTTCTATCATGGAAGGTGGCCTTCCTAGTCGCCATCACCTCGATTAGGAGAGTCTCTGTGCTGGCAGCTTTGTCCTGTCGTTCTCCCTGTCTAATCCTGCACCAGGACAAGGTGGTTCTTCGTCCGGTTCCGTCCTTTCTACCAAAGTTGTTTCGGCATTTCACATCAATGAGGACATCGTCCTCCCTTCCTTGTGCCCTTCCTCAATTCATCCCTTGGAGAAATCTCTTCACAAGCTGGATGTGGTGAGGGCTATCCGGATTTATCTTTCCAGAACTGCTTCTTTTCGTCAGGCTGATCCTCTGTTTGTCATCTCGGAAGGGCGTCGAAAGAGGCTCCCTGCCTCCAAGTCCACAATTGCTCGTTGGATCCGTTCGGCGGTTCTGGAGGCATACCGTGTCCAAAACAAACAGCCTCCCTTGGGGGTGAAGGCTCACTCTACCCGGGCTGTGGGAGCTTCCTGGGTAGTTCGTCACCAATCTTCGGCCTCGCAGGTTTGCAAGGCCGCAACGTGGTCATCCATTCACACCTTTGTAAAATTCTACAAGGTGCATACTCGGGCTTCTGCGGACGCGAGCCTGGATAGGAAGATACTGCAGGCGGCGGTTTCTCACCGGCCGACCTAACTTCTCTTTTTCTGCAGAATATCCCGCCCCTAGGGACTGCTTTTGGACGTCCCATGGTTACCTGTGTCCCCCAATGAAGCGAGAAAGAAAACGGTAATTAGTTCTTACCGGTAATTGTATTTCCAGGAATCCACCTGACAGCACCATTGGAGGACGTCCTTCTTATCCGTAGTGGGACAGGAACCACAAGTTAAAAGGACCCTCCCCACTCCACCCATCAGTGATTTTCTAAGTACCACATCTGGATGGATGCAAAAAAGAGTTTATTTACAATTACACACCAATGTTACATCACATTAGTCAGTAGTAAAAGTTTGCAGTGGGAGGGAACTAGTAGTGCTGTCAGGTGGATTCCTGGAAATACAATTACCGGTAAGAACTAATTACCGTTTTCCAGTCCACCACCTGACAGCACCATTGGAGAATACCAAAGGATGTTAACTAGGGTGGGACTACTGCATGTAAGACTTTCCTACCAAAGGCTAATTGGTCTGATACGACATCTATTTTATAGTGTCTAGCAAAGGTAGAAAGACTAGTCCAAGTCGCCGCCCTACAGATTTGCTCAGCTGAGGCTCCCCCCTTCTCTGCCCATGATGTAGAGATAGCTCGTGTTGAGTGGGCCCTAAGAGTATCCAGGGGATCTTTCCCTTGGTTTGTATATGCTAGGCTAATCATGTTTTTAATCCACCTAGCAATGGTTGATTTTGCTGCCTTGCAACCCCTATTTGGACCACCGTATTGAATAAATAAGTTAGTGTCCCGTCTCCAGCTTTGTCGCCCCCAGGTATTTTAGAACAGTCTCCCTAACGTCAAGGTTATGGTAGACCCCTTCTTTTACGTTTTTAGGGTGTTGGCAGAAAGAAGGAAGGATTATTTCCTGATTTATATTGGTAGATGATACTACTTTGGGGAGGAAAGCTGGGTTATGTTTGAAGACTATTCTGTCGTCAAAGATTTGAAGATATGGGTTCTGGATAGAAAGAGCCTGCATCTCCCCTAGCCTTTTAGCCAATGTGATGGCAATTAGGAAGGCGGTTTTAAAGGAGAGATTGGCTATGTCCATATCTTCTGACAGTAAGTAAGGGGTTTTACACAAAGTGTTAGGGACCAGGTTTAGGTCCCAAGGAGGAGTTGATTTCCTCACAAGTGGCCTCATTCTCTGTGTGGCCCTGGAAAATCTTGCTATCCAGGGATGGGAGGCTAGTGATGTATCAAAAAATACACTAAGTGCTGCAATCTGTACTTTTAGAGTACTAGGCCGAAGGCCCTTGTCAAATCCGAGTTGCAGGAAATCGAGGATCTTGGGGATATCTGGTTTTGAAGTATCCACATGACCTTCTCCCAGAAAGGAACAATACCGCTTCCAGATCTTGTTGTAAATCGCCGAAGTCACCGGCTTTCTGCTTGCCTGGAGAGTGGTAATGACCTCTTCTGACAGGCCTCTGGATCTTAAGGTTTGCCGTTCAGGATCCAAGCAGATAGGTGCAGAGAGTCTGGATTCTTGTGGAACACCGGACCCTGAAGCAGAAGGTCCTGCCTGTTCGGTAGAAAGACTGGTTCTTCTGTTGACATCCTGGACAGTAGAGAAAACCAGCTTCTTTTTGGCCAGAAGGGAACCACCAGGATTACAGTTGCTCTCTCGTCTCGTATCTTCCTGAGTGTCTTCGATATCAGAGGAGGAGGCGGAAAGGCGTACAGGAGGCCTTCTCCCCAATACTGAGACAAGGCGTCTACTGCTGTGGCTCCATCTAGAGGATTCAGAGAAAAAAATGCTCTGACCTTTGTGTTTGACCTGGCGGCAAAGAGGTCCACCTGAGGTGTGCCCCATTTCTGGCATAGACAGCTGAATACTTCCGGGTTCAGTTCCCACTCTCCGGGATGTACCGACTTTCGGCTCAAGAAATCTGCTAGTTGATTCTTGGTGCCTTCCAGGTGAACTGCCGAGATGGATTTGACAGATCTTTCTGCCCACCTGAAAATCTGGTCTGCTAAGTGTTGCAGTGGTGGATGTCTCGGACCTCCCTGGTGTCTCAGAAATGCCACTGCTGTGACATTGTCGGACAGTATTCTCACGTGTCTGTCTCGGACCAATGACTGGGCCTGGCTCAACACTTTCCAGATCGCATACAGCTCTCTGAAATTCGATGATCTTGCCGCAATCTGAGGAGTCCATTCTCCCTGGTAGTATGTTCTTCCTATATGACCGCCCCATCCGTATTGACTGGCGTCTGTGGTAACCGTAACACAGGGATCGAGTACCCACGGTACTCCCTCTCTCAGGTTCTTCGGTCTGGTCCACCAGGTTAGGGATCTCTTCACTGACGGAGACACAAGCATCTTCCTGTCTAGGGAACTCTGTTTCCTGTTCCAGGATCCTAGGACAACTCCCGTGAGTGGAATTGGCTCCATTTCACACAGGGTATGCATGCTGTCATGAAGCCAAGTATCCTCATTGCATCTCTTATGGAGGGGGTACTTCTTCTGAATTGATGGATGTGTCTGATCAAGGCCTCTTGTCTGTCTTCTGGTAAGAAAGATGTTCTTAGGTTGGAATCCAAGATCACCCCCAAAAATTTTATTCTGGAATTTGGGACCAGGCAGGACTTTTTCCAGTTCACAATCCACCCCAGCTCTTGTAGGATGGAAAGGGTGAAAGTGCAGTCTATCTTGAGGAGTTTCTGTGATTTCGCCATTATCAGGAAGTCGTCCAGGTATGGGACTATGGTCACATTCTGATTCCTCAGATAGGCCACCACTTCCGACATCAGCTTGGTAAAGATCCTGGGCGCTGAAGCAAGCCCGAAGGGGAGACATCTGAACTGAAAGTGATGTACAATCCCCCTGTTCATTATGGCAAACCTCAGGAATTTTTGGTAGGAGAGGTGTATCGGGACATGATAGTATGCATTGCTCAGATCTAGGGTACACATTACCATGTCTTTGTCTATTAGAGACGTCGTGGATCTTATAGATTCCATCCGGAATCTTTTGTACCGTACCCATTTGTTTAATGGTTTTAAGTTTATAATCGTCCGGGAGTCCCCGGACGGTTTCTTTATTGAAAATAAATGAGAATAATGGCCTTCGCCTCTTTCTGAGATGGGAACTGGCACAATCGCTTCTAATTCTAACAGCTCCTGGATGTTTGTCCACATGGAGGAGTCGGAGAGCGGGCAAGGTCGGGTCACTACAAATCTTTCTGGGGGACTGCTGGAGAACTCTAATTTGTATCCCTGTGCAACTACTTGTAGAATCCAAGGATTCTGGGATACCTTCTGCCAACCCCCTAGAAATTTCTGTAATCGACCTCCCACCTTTATGTCATTTATTTGACTTTGGTGTGCCTGCACTAGGGAAGATGGAGTCTCTACCCTTTCCACCCTTGGGATAAGACCACCTCCCAGTCTTCCCTTTCCCCTTGTAGTTTGTCCTCTGACCAGGTCGGGACCTACGAAAGGGTTGATATTCTTTGGTATTCTCCTCAGGGAAACCTTTCTTTTTATCTGAGGCTTTTTCTAGAATATCGTCTAGAATCGGCCCAAATACTTTATTTCCTGAGAATGGGATTCCACACAATTTATTTTTTGACTGGAGATCCCCCGACCAGGTTTTAAGCCATATGGCTCTTCTGGCCGCATTAGACAGGGATTCGCTTCTAGCCGCGAACCTTACAGATTCGGCAGAAGCGTCTGCCATAAAGCCTGTTGCGAGTTTGAGCAATGGCAATGATTTAAGGATAACCTCTCTGGAAGTTTTGGCTTTGAGGTGATCCTCTAAATCGTCAATCCATAAGTGCATTGACCGGGCTACGGAGGTTGCCGCTATATTGGCCCGTATTATTGCCGCGGAGGACTCCCAAGTTCTCCTTAGCAAACCGTCTGCTTTACGATCCATAGGATCTTTTAATGCGGAAGAGTCCTCAAATGGGATTGAGGTCTTCTTCGCCACCTTTGCTAGTGGGACATCGATCTTGGGAACTTCATCCCACACTTTAATGTCCTCAGGGGTTGTAGGGCAAACGAAGTCTAAAGTCCCTGGGAATCACTAGCTTCTTCTCCGCTTCCTGCCACTCTTCCAGGATCATGGAACGAATGTGGTTGTTGACGGGGAAGACTTTTGTCACTTGGGCATGTAATCCGCCAAACATCTCGTCCTGGATCGAGGTCTCCTCTGGTGTATCTTGTAGCTGCATGGTGTTACGCACAGCATAAAGAAGCTCATCCGTGTCTGTTGCGGAGAAGAGATATCTCTTCCCTCTGCCCACAGATCCGTCTCTTTCTTCCTGGTCAGAATCCCCCGAAACCTCACCCTCGGAAGAGGGGCTAGATTCCCTCGGCCTCTTCCGTGAAGTCTGCGGTTCTGACTGAGTAGCCTGGGGAAGATTCAAGCTTGAGATAGAAGCCTGAACCTCCTGTCGTATCATGGTCCTCATACTGGATAGCAGCGCTGTCTGCTCATCACCCACAATTTTGGATGTGCATGATTTGCACAATGGTTTCCGCCAGTTTTCCGGAAACTTAGTGGAACATATCGGGCATTTATTTTTCCCCGATTTTTTTCTTTCGGCTGTGGGGATGGAAGGCTCAGCCTAGGGTAAAATAGAGACACGTGGCACCGTAAGTAGGAAGCAGGGGGAGGGGTGAGCTTTGTGGTATGGCTTTGCATAGCCCACTCACGTGCCCCTGAAGCTGGTCAGTCCCCTCAGGTCTGGCAGTCTCCTCCATTAGTGACAATTCTATGTATAGCCGAGTGCTCCCTTTGTCAGGATGGCCGGCGGTATACAGACCCCCCTGGTGAGATTATATAGGTTTTACCTGGTTGATCCTGCCCTCCTTACCGCCGCTGCGGTGACCGCGCTGAGCCCCTCACCGAGGCCGGCGCTGCTGCCGGCGTCATCCTCCATGCTGGTCGCACCGGAAGTGACGCGGTCGTCGCAACCGGAAGTGACGCGGCCGCTGGACCCGGAAACCGCGGCCGCACGCTGGAGCCGGCCGCTGCTGGAAGCGGTCGCCGCATACACCTCCCGGCATGCAGGCAGCCGGGCCGAGAGCCCCCCGAGGAGGAAGCGGACCGGACCCCAGGAGCAGCGCTACACTGGGGAGGCTGAGGGACCCCCCATGGCAGGTATCAGCCGCAGATATCTTGCGGCGGGGAAGGGAAAGGCTGGGCCCCCCGATCCCCACCATCTGCACAGCACCGTCGGAGGGCGTCTTGCAGTTCCTATCCGCAGTGGGACAGGAAAAACACTGATGGGTGGAGTGGGGAGGGTCCTTTTAACTTGTGGTTCCTGTCCCACTACGGATAAGGACGTCCTCCAATGGTGCTGTCAGGTGGTGGACTGGAAAGAGGGATTTTTGGTTCTTACCGTAAAATCTCTTTCTTTTAGCCTTCATTGGGGGACACAGCACCCTCCCTTTAGGTTGTACCGTGTTGGCCAACGTGCCGTTGTTGTGGGTTGGTACATAGGTTGAGTTTAATTTTTACATGTTCCTACTACTGCTTTTGCACTAACTGAGTTGCCTGGTGCCTGTCGGAGGGTGTATACTGCCGGGGAGGAGTTATTTCTTCTTTATTTGCATAGTGTCAGCCTCCTAGCGACAGCAGCATACACCCATGGTTACCTGTGTCCCCCAATGAAGGCTCCAAGAAAGATTTTACGGTAAGAACCAGAAATCCCTCTTTCCTGGTGCAACGACCGGGGACGTTCTCCTCTTGAATTTTCCATTTCTTCCATCCTCGAACTCTTACAAATGGGTTTGGACTTGGGAGAACTAAAGGCGAGACCTAAGGGGCAGATTTCAGCCCTGTCCGTTCTGTTCCAACACAGGATTGCCAACAGATTACAAGTGAAGACGTTCATTCAGAGAGTCTCCCATAGGGTGCCGCCCTATAAGATGCCGTTGGAACCATGGGACCTTAATCTGGTCCTCGGAGTCTTGCAACCTCCTCTACAGGAGGTTTCCCTGTCCTTTCTTTCATGGAAGGTTGCCTTCCTGGTTGTGGTCACGTCCATTAGACGAGTCTCCGAGCTGGCGACTTTGTCTTGTCAAGTTCCGTTCCTGAATTTTCATCAGGATAAGGTGGTTTTGAGAACATCCCCGTCCTTTTTACCAAAAGTTGTCTCATCCTTTCATCTCAATCAGGAGATTGTCTTACCGTATCTCTGTCCGGCACCAGTACATCGCATCGAGAAGGCCCCTCCACACACTTGATTTAATGAGACCTCTCAAGAGATACGTCTCGCGGACGGCGTCCTTCCGCAGATCGGATGCCCCTGTTTGTGCTCCCGGAAGGGCCATGGAAGGGGTTTCCCGCTTCCAAGGCGACAATAGCAAAATGGATTCGTTCAGCTATTCAGGAGTCCTACTGAGTCAGAGGTCATCCTATCCCAGCAGGGATTAAGGCTCATTCCACTCGGTCAGTGGGTGCGTCTTGGGCCATCCGGCACCAAGCTTCAGCAGCACAAGTTTGCAGAGCTGTGACCTGGTCCAGTCTGCATACGTTTATAAAACATTACCATATTCCTTCTCAGGCCTCGGCAGATGCGACCGTCGGTAGACGAATTTTGCAGGCAGCTGTGCCGCATCTGTAACCTGTGGGTACAAGGAGCAATTACAGTTGATTGTTCCCCACCCAGGACTACTTTAGGACGTCCTGTGGCCCCCAATGAGGCGTAGGAGAAAGGGATTTTTTTGTACTCACCGTAAAATCCTTTTCTCCAAGCCAATCATTGGGGGACACAGCACCCACCCTGTTAGCCTAACGGCTTTGGTTTTCTGTGTTGGCTTGGTTTTGACATAGTTCATCCTGGTTAAATCTTAAGCTCCTACTGCTTTGCTACCGAACTGGTTCACTTGGAGCCAGCAGGAGGGTATATACTGCAGGGGAAGAGCTATTCTTTCTGTATTTGCTTAGTGTCCTCCTAGTGGCAGCAGCATAACACCCAAGGTCCTGTGTCCCCCAATGATTGGTTTGGAGAAAAGGATTTTGCGGTGAGTACACAAAAATCCCTGTATTATGTATACCCCGTTCACATGAAAGGCGCCATGGAATAAATGGTTCTTTAATAATAAATAATACAATAATTGTATTTAAACATTAAAATAACTTTAAGCACAATTGTATATAATTTCTTCTTTGTTTTGTAGATGTGTCTGAGAAGTTCCCTGCCCAGAGAAGGTTTGGATACTTATTTTTTTTATTCTGTGGTATTGATTTCCAGAATCCATTGCTTATTTCTCTATTGGGTTCACCATAAAGAGTTTGTTCACTATTGCACTACCCCTTTTGAATGTTCCTAATGTGCCCAATAAAATGAGAAATAAGTATATGTACCTCCCGGTCCAGCACCGCTCCGAGCGCGGTGTCCCCCTGTGATCTTGTGAAATTTTGTTACTTGTTAGCCTGCAGATTAACCGGTTAATGCGATTTCGGTCCCGGAGGTAATTATGATTTTTCTTTTTTATTGGGCTTACTGGGTGCATTCAAAAGGTCCAGTAGTAAACATCATATATATATATATATATATATATATATATATATATATATATATATATATATATAATATAAACATAATCCAATAACACCCTTATACGGTAGGATGGAGAGAAAAAATCCCTCCCTAGATGCCTCAAGGGCATCCACTCACCAGGACAACTCCCAAGGTAGTATGACAGTAGAAAATGGAGCAAAACAGTCCCAAGCAACATAGTAGTAAAAGGCAAAATTTTATTTAAACAATAACCATAAAATCATACAAACATATGTAAGTACATGTATGTCTGCTGTATGCAGCATACATTTAAACAGGAATGTGCAAAATGAAGGACATAGCAGTACAACAGGTGAAACGATATGGCAGGGAAAACATCCCTATAGTGTGCATTATAGTGAATGGCTGATTGCCGGGTTTAAAGGGGCAGCAGTTAGTAGCTACAAGAGCATTAACCCAATATATCAAGCTGTTCCCCCATCAGTAACCCTACAGCAATATTTAAGCCAGAATAAATGCACACTTACCCATGTAAAAGGGGTACCCCGCCGCACGCCACCTGGAGACCCTGGACGCGCGTTTCGCGTTGAGCTTTTTCAACAGGGAACGTTGTATTGTCCATTTTTGGTGTTTATATGTGGGTAATACCGGAAATGGGGTCGGGGGAAATCGCGCATGCGCAGTCGCGACCCGCACATGAGACTCCTCCCCCCATACGGCCGTCAAAGACGATGCGCCCATAGAGGCGGAATACCGCCTGATGACGTCACAATAATATGGGCGCACCGCTCCTGATGATAGCCGCTAGAGGGATATAAGTGCCAAGTGCAAACAACCGCGCATGCGCACCTCCGGCCGCCATTTTCCCGGAGACCAGGGGCGCGATTAAGATTGAAAAAACTGCAATACAGGTACAATATGGTTACTAATAAATATAAATGACAACAAACACACTGTGCCATCATGTATAATGATTTAAATATTAAGTAAAGTGCACATTGGTGCAAAATCAGTGCAATATGATAAAAATACATTAGAACATATAAAAATATAGGCACTGCTCCAAATGGAGTCTAAAATGTGCCAATGATATAATATGTGAAAACAGTTGAATATCTCGATTGTTCATGATGAAAAAAACATCTTCAAATGTGAAGTGAGCAGCAAAACGAATAAAAGACTCTGCATGCAGCCTGCAGCCTCTGGACACCATAACTTTGTGGAGAGAAGAAAGATACTAAAAAACACAAAAAAAAGGCAACATAAATACAAAAAACAAGTTAAAAATTGAGTGGGAATCAGGAGCCGAAAATAACAGAGAGAGGACCATCATTCTAAAGCAACTTTGCTTAATATCAAATGCCGCACAGAGGGACGAACAAGGCGGAAAAGTATAGAATAAACACCATATTTTACAACGAATTCAGTTACAAAAACGGACTGAAACTTAGTTGTTCATTCAGTCCTTTTGGGGTTAAGGTGTCAAGGATGACAATCCATCTGCACTCACGCTGTGCCAAGATCTTAGTCAGATTGCCACCCCTGACACCCCCATGGATTCTATCTATACCCCTTACCCTCAGGCCACTGGGGTCAGAGCCATGGTGCATCCGAAAATGTCTCGGCAGAGTCTTTAAACTAGACAGATCTGTGGCCCCCTTGGCGGCAGCAATATCACGTACATGTTCGCGCGTCCTAACTTTAAGCTCTCTTGATGTGAGACCAACGTATATTAGGGAGCAGGGGCATGTGGCATAATATACCACAAATGTGGAACTACACGAGATATATTCGCGGATCTTAAACTCCCTGCTCCCATCCGATGTTCTAAAGGTCCCACATCTCAAGATGTTAGGACACGCGACACAGTCACCACAGGGGAAACACCCCTGTCGTGGTTTGCTGCCGCCAAGGAAACTTCTATTTTTAGCCACATAGTGGCTCCTCACTAAATCATCTTTGAGGTTTCTACCTCTCCGCTGTGTCATCAGGGGGGATCTAGGAAGTTGTGCTGCCAAGATTTTATCAGTCAGTAGCACAGCCCAATGTTTAAGACTCTCACGGATCCGACCCCAGTGACAATTGGATGTAGAGATGAATCTAACCCCAGACTCACTGGATGCCTCCATCTTCTTGGAACAAGAAAGTAAATCCTCCCTACGTGTTGTTTTAGCCCGTTTATATCCTGCCCTGATACAACGACGGCTGTACCCACGATCTTCAAATCGTCCTGTGAGGATGGCCGACTGTCTCTCAAAGCGGGCCTCCGTGGAGCAGACCCGCCTGTTCCTCAAAAATTGTCCAACTGGGATGGCCTTAATAACTGAATAATTATGTGCCGATGATGCGTGCAGAAATGAATTAACTGATGTTTCTTTTCCAAATAAATCAGTTTCGATAAACCCATCCCTACCAACATATAGTGTAATATCCAAAAAATCAATTTGACTCTTGTGCCATATGTAAGTGAATTTTAAATTAAAGTCATTAATGTTGAGTTCCTGCATGAAATTGGTTAGGCTGGTCTCGCTACCGTTCCAGATCATGAGTACATCATCGATGTAGCGAAACCAGCCCACCACCTGGTCTGCGGCATGTGCCCCGTCCCCCTGGAAAATGTGTCTCTCCCAAAAACCTAAAAATAAATTTGCATACGACGGAGCACATGCCGCACCCATTGCAGTACACTGCAACTGTAAATAAAATCTATCTTTAAACACAAAATAATTGTGCGTTTCGCTACATCGATGTTGGTAGGGATGGGTTTATCGAAACTGATTTGGAAAAGAAACATCAGTTAATTCATTTCTGCACGCATCATCGGCATATAATTATTCAGTTATTAAGGCCATCCCAGTTGGACAATTTTTGAGGAACAGGCGGGTCTGCTCCACGGAGGCCCGCTTTGAGAGACAGTCGGCCATCCTCACAGGACGATTTGAAGATCGTGGGTACAGCCGTCGTTGTATCAGGGCAGGATATAAACGGGCTAAAACAACACGTAGGGAGGATTTACTTTCTTGTTCCAAGAAGATGGAGGCATCCAGTGAGTCTGGGGTTAGATTCATCTCTACATCCAATTGTCACTGGGGTCGGATCCGTGAGAGTCTTAACAAACATTGGCCTGTGCTACTGACTGATAAAATCTTGGCAGCACAACTTCCTAGATCCCCCCTGATGACACAGCGGAGAGGTAGAAACCTCAAAGATGATTTAGTGAGGAGCCACTATGTGGCTAAAAATAGAAGTTTCCTTGGCGGCAGCAAACCACGACAGGGGTGTTTCCCCTGTGGTGACTGTGTCGCGTGTCCTAACATCTTGAGATGTGGGACCTTTAGAACATCGGATGGGAGCAGGGAGTTTAAGATCCGCGAATATATCTCGTGTAGTTCCACATTTGTGGTATATTATGCCACATGCCCCTGCTCCCTAATATACGTTGGTCTCACATCAAGAGAGCTTAAAGTTAGGACGCGCGAACATGTACGTGATATTGCTGCCGCCAAGGGGGCCACAGATCTGTCTAGTTTAAAGACTCTGCCGAGACATTTTCGGATGCACCATGGCTCTGACCCCAGTGGCCTGAGGGTAAGGGGTATAGATAGAATCCATGGGGGTGTCAGGGGTGGCAATCTGACCTAGGCTACGTTCACATTTGCGTTGTGCGCCGCAGCGCACAACGCAAACAAAAACGCGGCAAAACGCACGCTAAAACGCTGCGTTTTGCGCCGCATGCGTCCTTTTTGGCCGAAAGTTGGACGCAAAAAAAATGCAACTTGAAGCGTTTCTTGCGTCCAACGCTTGCGGCCATGCGGCGCAAAACGCAGCACAACGCATGTCCATGCGCCCCCATGTTAAATATAGGGGCGCATGACGCATGCGGCGACGCTGCGGCGCCCGACGCTGCGGTGCTGACCGCAAATGTGAACGTAGCCTAAGATCTTGGCACAGCGTGAGTGCAGATGGATTGTCATCCTTGACACCTTAACCCCAAAAGGACTGAATGAACAACTAAGTTTCAGTCCGTTTTTGTAACTGAATTCGTTGTAAAATATGGTGTTTATTCTATACTTTTCCGCCTTGTTCGTCCCTCTGTGCGGCATTTGATATTAAGCAAAGTTGCTTTAGAATGATGGTCCTCTCTCTGTTATTTTCGTCTCCTGATTCCCACTCAATTTTTAACTTGTTTTTTGTATTTATGTTGTCTTTTTTTGTGTTTTTTAGTATCTTTCTTCTCTCCACAAAGTTATGGTGTCCAGAGGCTGCAGGCTGCATGCAGAGTCTTTTATTCGTTTTGCTGCTCACTTCACATTTGAAGATGGTTTTTTCATCATGAACAATCGAGATATTCAACTGTTTTCACATATTATATCATTGGCACATTTTAGACTCCATTTGGAGCAGTGCCTATATTTTTATATGTTCTAATGTATTTTTATCATATTGCACTGATTTTGCACCAATGTGCACTTTACTTAATATTTAAATCATTATACATGATGGCACAGTGTGTTTGTTGTCATTTATATTTATTAGTAACCATATTGTACCTGTATTGCAGTTTTTTCAATCTTAATCGCGCCCCTGGTCTCCGGGAAAATGGCGGCCGGAGGTGCGCATGCGCGGTTGTTTGCACTTGGCACTTATATCCCTCTAGCGGCTATCATCAGGAGCGGTGCGCCCATATTATTGTGACGTCATCAGGCGGTATTCCGCCTCTATGGGCGCATCGTCTTTGACGGCCGTATGGGGGGAGGAGTCTCATGTGCGGGTCGCGACTGCGCATGCGCGATTTCCCCCGACCCCATTTCCGGTATTACCCACATATAAACACCAAAAATGGACAATACAACGTTCCCTGTTGAAAAAGCTCAACGCGAAACGCGCGTCCAGGGTCTCCAGGTGGCGTGCGGCGGGGTACCCCTTTTACATGGGTAAGTGTGCATTTATTCTGGCTTAAATATTGCTGTAGGGTTACTGATGGGGGAACAGCTTGATATATTGGGTTAATGCTCTTGTAGCTACTAACTGCTGCCCCTTTAAACCCGGCAATCAGCCATTCACTATAATGCACACTATAGGGATGTTTTCCCTGCCATATCGTTTCACCTGTTGTACTGCTATGTCCTTCATTTTGCACATTCCTGTTTAAATGTATGCTGCATACAGCAGACATACATGTACTTACATATGTTTGTATGATTTTATGGTTATTGTTTAAATAAAATTTTGCCTTTTACTACTATGTTGCTTGGGACTGTTTTGCTCCATTTTCTCTTGTCATATCATATATATATATATATAAGCCTTGCATTTTAATCATTGACATCCCTGTTGTTTTTGAGTCCAGTTGGCTGTCTTAGTCAGTGATTTCCAGTGTTCCCTGTATGATGGTACTTGCAGATAGCTGTCAATCTCTAGTAGGGCCGCCCACTTGACTTTTATACATTCAAACACCAGGGATTTCAATGAATATATTGAAAGTAATATTTAATCTTTTCCAACAATCTCGTATATCATTTTTCTTTTTACCATAGATCTGGATGTATGCATTTCATTATAGGTTCCCTTTAAACGTGTTCTCACATATATGGTAGTCAAAAACTAGAGGGAAGTAGGTGTCATGACTGATCCCATTTTTTATATTGGTTAGTTTTTGGCAGCTAGCACATCAAATTTCACTGATCCAGGAGCCGGACCACTATTTTATTTGCTTTAATTTTGCAGAGGGGAAGATGAGCAGTTGATCAAAGAAAGAAGATCTACAGATTCTCAGAATGAAAAGGCACTGGTTTCTTTTACTGAAGAACGCCGACACTCAGAGAATGTAGTGGTCATGCCTCCACAGCCCAAAGAGTCTGAGATTTCGGCAAGTGTGAAAACCGCTGCACGCAGTCCTCATTTCTTCCTCCATCCTGCATGGTGCAAAGCAGATCCAGAGCAAATCTTACATACACGTAAGGCACGCATTTCTCTACAGATTCACAGATTATTGAAACTCATTACAAAAGGTTTTTACTTTTGTTTTTACAGAAGCTGCTGAGAAACCCTCAAGTGGGATTAGGTATGGAATCTATTTCCTTTGATCTGTATTTCGTGGGGTTATGACGGGTAGACAGTGGACTTCAGGGATATGTAGTCTTTAGAGTTATGCTGCAGTCATGTGGTCACTACTTGTATGCCTGGACGCCCGCCGAGCAGAGGTTTACAGAGAGGAGCATAAAACCGCTGAGCCAGGAGAAAGAAAGTAATAAAGGTTCTTCTTGTAAAGTATAGAGATGAGCAAGGGTGCTCGGCACTGCTCAGTACTCGATTGAGCATCGGGGTGCTCAAGTATGCTCGTTACTTGATCAAGTATCGTGGGTGCTCCAGTCCTCAACCCGCTTGTTTATTGCCTGCCATGTACCGTAATATCATAGCCATATTGGCTGCTGGCATTACTGTAATTGGCCAGGCGCATCATGTCATGGGTTGCATTTGAGAGGGGTTATTCCTAAGGGTCCGCACATTATCAGAGGGATCAGTTCTAGCGAATTCTTTTAATTTTTCAGCTGCCCCGGATCCTTTTGTGCGTTGCATGGTTAATAAGGTCAGAGTTACAGGCAGGAGAGCGGTAATTGTGGAGGCTCCACTAAGGTGCTGTGCACCAGGAAGGGTTCACTGTGCCTGCAGTGGTGGCAGCCAGAGGGGGGGGGGGGTCCGGGGGCCTTCCAAAGTAATGGCGCTGGCAGGTAGAGTGTCTTATTATTATTAAAGGTGCGGGGGAGCGCAGGACCCAATTCTTCCAGAGCACACTCCGCGCTTCCCCCCAATATGTCTGAAGTATATGTTTATTCACACACCTGCACAACGCTGCAGGGATGAAAAGATGGCGCCACGCCTCCAACTGCTGGAGCGCGCGCTTAGAAACCGGCAGCCGCTCCACACACACTGCCTCCGCTCGGAACTCCCGGCTCCCGGCGTACCACAGGTCCCCAGCACTCACCGCAGGTGCCGGCAATCATCCAAAGATCGGGGGTAAGGTCTCGTCCCCGGCAGAGAGCAGCACCGCGCCTCCTCACAACAGAGCGCGCGCTGCTGAAAATGGCCGCCTCCCCGCCGTGCACCTCTCCAGGGCTCCTTGTTCTCCGGAGTCTCACGGACACAGCGGCTACCCCGCAGGGTCCAGCAGGGTCACCCGGAACCAGGGGGGTCCGGCAGCGGCGAGTATATCGCTGTATTCAGGGGTCTCTTGTGCAGGATATTGCCCGGATTCAGGAGCTCTCCCACGATGCGTCCTCACTCCATCGCTACATAGCCACGCCCCCCATGTCATGGGTTCTTATGTAAGACCCAGTGACTCGATGAACACGGTCTTTAGGAAGCAATTCAGTGTGAGTTGTTATAGGAGAGAGAACGTAGATTAGAGCAGGCATATAGGCAGTGTTTAATTGCTATTGCAGTACTTGCATACCGTGTAAAAGAAAAATCCTTTCAGGGCAACAAACTGACCTTACTCTACTAAAAGCGCTGTTACCTGCATTCAGTGTAGGGATAGCTGGTGGAGGAGGGATAGTTGTGCATTAGAGGCATATAGCCAGGGTTTATTGCCTTAATTTGTTCTATAGGTGTACTGCTGCTGAAATCTAAAAACAAAAGTCCTTTTCAGGGCTACATATTTTCTTTTGCCTATTAATACCGGAATGTTTGCAGGCATATTTACCTAATGTGAAATGCGCAAGGTGTGCAGTCAGGGACGTGGACGTGCTGCTGATGGTGTACGCAGAGGCCCAGGCCATGGGTTAGGTGACACTGCCTGCTCCTGGAGCACAGTAAACACACTCATCCACAAGATCTAGCTTCTTTGCAGGAGGGCGCGGGATACTATCCCCTTTACCCCCAAGGGTGGTTTGCACGTTAATGACCAGGCCAATTTTTACAATTCTGACCACGGTCCCTTTATGAGGTTATAACTCTGGAACGCTTCAACGGATCCCGGTGATTCTGACATTGTTTTCTCATGACATATTGTACTTCATGATAGTGGTAAAAATTCTTTGATATTACCTGCGTTTATTTGTGAAAAAAAACGGAAATTTGGCGAAAATTTCGCAATTTTCCAACTTTGAATTTTTATGCAATTAAATCACAGAGATATGTCACACAAAATACTTAATAAGTAACATTTCCCACATGTCTACTTTACATCAGCACAATTTTGGAACCAAAATTTTTTTTTGTTAGGGAGTTATAAGGGTTAAAAGTTGACCAGCAATTTCTCATTTTTACAACACCATTTTTTTTTAGGGACCACATCTCATTTGAAGTCATTTTGAGGGGTCTATATGATAGAAAATAACCAAGTGTGACACCATTCTAAAAACTGCACTCCTCAAGGTGCTCAAATCCACATTCAAGAAGTTTATTAACCCTTCAGGTGTGTCACAAGAATTTTTGGAATGTTTAAATAAAAATGAACATTTTAACTTTTTTTTACAAAAAAAGTACTTCAGCTCCAATTTGTTTTATTTGAGCAAGAGTAACAGGAGAAAATGGACCCGAAAAGTTGTTGTACAATTTATCCTGAGTACGCCGATACCCCATATGTGGGGGTAAACCACTGTTTGGGCGCATGGCAGAGCTCGGAAGCGAAGGAGCGCCATTTGACTTTTCAGTGCAAAATTGACAGAAAATGAGATGGCATGCCATGTTGTGTTTGGAGAGCCACTGATGTGCCTAAACATTGAAACCCCCCACAAGTGACACCATTTTGGAAAGTACACCCCCTTAGGAACTTATCTAGATGTGTGGTGAGCACTTTGACCCATTAAGTGATTCACAGAAGTTTATAATGCAGAGTCGTAAAAATAAAAAATCATATTTTTTTCACAAAAATGATCTTTTCGCCCCCAATTTTTTATTTTCCCAAGGGTAAGAGAAGAAATTGGACCTCAAAAGTTGTTGTACAATTTGTCCTGAGTATGCTGATACCCCATATGTGAGGGGGAACCACCGTTTGAGCGCATGGCAGAGCTCGGAAGGGAAGGAGCGTCATTTGGAATGCAGACTTAGATGGATTGGTCTGCAGGCGTCACATTGCGTTTGCAGAGCCCCTAATGTACCTAAACAATTGAAACCCCCCACAAGTTACCCCATATTGCAAACTAGACCCCCCAAGGAACTTATCTAGATGTGTTGTGAGAATTTTGAACCCCCAAGTGTTTCACTACAGTTTATAACGCAGAGCCGTGAAAATAAAAAATCTTTTTTTTTTCCACAAAAATTATTTTTAGCCCCCAGTTTTCTATTTTCCCAAGGGTAACAGGAGAAATTGGACCCAAAAAGTTGTTGTCCAATGTGTCCTGAGTACGCTGATACCCCATATGTTGGGTTAACCCTTTGTTTGGGCGCACGGGAGAGCTCAGAAGGGAAGGAGCACTGTTTTACTTTTTCAACGCAGAATTGGCTGGAATTGAGATCGGACGCCATGTCGCGTTTGGAGAGCCCCTGATGTGCCTAAACAGTGGAAACCCCCAATTATAACTGAAACCCGAATCCAAACACATCCCTAACCCTAATCCCAACGGTAACCCTAACCCTGACACACCCCTAATCCCAACCCTATTCCCAACCGTAAATGTAATCCAAACCCTAACTTTATCCCCAACCCTAACCCTAACTTTAGCCCCAACCCTAACTGTAGCCTTAACCCTAGCCCCAACCCTAACCCTAATGGGAAAATGGAAATAAATAATTTTTTTAAATTTTTCGCTAACTAAGGGGGTGATGAAAGGGGGTTTGATTTACTTTTATAGCGGGTTTTTTAGCGGATTTTTATGATTGGCAGCCGTCACACACTGAAAGACGCTTTTTATTGCAAAAAATATTTTTTGCGTTACCACATTTTGAGAGCTATAATTTTTCCATATTTTGGTCCACAGAGTCATGTGAGGTCTTGTTTCCAGGACGTCATCCTGACAGCACTATGGAGGACGTCCTCCTCCCCCTTGCTGGGACAGGAAACACACGAGAGTTTAAAAGGTCCGGTCCCACCCCCATTCCTCAGTGTTTTTCCTGTCCCTGCAAGGGACACATGAGAGAAAGCTGCGCTGCTTACCGGAGCTCAGGGGGATCGTGTGGCTCGGCCAGATCCTTCCCCCTGTCAAGAGGCTCAGGGCCGAAACCCTCCAGAGGGGGGTCCCTCGGTCCCAAAGACCAGCGGCCGCTCCTCCCGGTGGGGGGGCTCTCGGCTGCGGACGCGGTCCCTGAGGTCAGCAGCCTCCATGCGGCGTGAACGCCGGGCTCTGACTCTTCCAACGGAAGTTCCGGGGACCGCGTCACTTCCGGTTTGCGCCATTCGTTCCCGGCACTTCCGGTAACGCCGGAGAATACAGGGGAGGCGTGCGCTCCAGCCAACAGCTCAGGAACTACAGCGCTCAGACGCCGACAAGCCGCAGGGAGCACCAGTACTCCGGAGCTATGGAAAGCATGCCACCTGAGGATGGGGTAAGTGCGCAGAGCGCAAACTCCCCCTGCACCCTGGTAGTGAGAGCCTCCCTGTTACCTTCCCTATCTTATATTGTTTAAGGATAAGGGAACTTCAGCGGTCCCCCCTGGTCAAGCTAAGAAATCTGGGAAGGCTTCAGCAAAGTCCAGTAGATGTCCGATATGCAGTACAAAGCTTCCGGACACTCATGGCAAAACCTTATGTGCAGACTGCACATCTAAGGTTATGAGAGACGAGCAGCCCTCCCTATTGTCCGAGATGAGGTCCTTAATAAGAGAAGAGGTCCAAGCATCTCTGGCCACCTTGACAGAAAAGTCCAGCCCTATGCCCAGCAGGAAAAGGGCCAGACGGGAGGTGGATTATAGTTCGGACGACAGGTCCGATTCTGAAGAGCCTATCTCTGAGGAAGAGGGCGAGCTTCCATCTGGAAGCCAGGACCATCAAAGGAAGTACCTTTTCCAGGCGGAGGACACAAACGAGCTGGTGCAGGCTGTAAGGTGCACCATGCAAGTAGAGGAGGCATCTAAGCCGCAGTCCAGGCAGGACCTGATGTTTGGGGGACTTATGTCGCGTCGGCAGACCGTCTTCCCAGTTAGTGAACATATCAAGGCTATGGTGCTTGAAGAATGGAAGGAGGCAGAACGTCGGCTGACTCTGTCTAAAGAATTTAAGGCACGCCTACCCTTTGAGCCGGATGACGTGAAACTTTGGGACGAGATACCCAAGGTGGATGTCCCGGTGGCGAAGGTCGCAAAAAAGACTGCTATCCCTTTCGAGGACTCATCAAGCTTGCGCGATCCGATGGACAGAAAGGCGGATATATTGCTAAAAAGAGCCTGGGAGTCTTCTGCGGCTCTAATTAAGACCAACATCGCAGCTACCTCGGTTGCCAGGTCTATGCACCTCTGGATGGGTCAATTAGAGGAGCACCTCTCTAATAAGACCCCAAGATCAGAGATCCTAAACTCTCTCCCAATAATGAGATCGGCTACTGCCTTTCTATCTGACATGACGGCTGAGTCTGTAAGATTTTCAGCCAGAAATGGTTCATTGTCTAATGCGGCTAGAAGGGCAGTCTGGCTAAGGTCTTGGTCGGGTGATAATGCGTCCAAGACAAAATTGTGTTCAATCCCCTTCTCAGGCGCAAGGGTGTTTGGTCCTTCCCTCGACACTATATTAGAGTCGGCTTCGGACAAGAAAAAAGGGTTCCCAGAGGACAAGCCTGAGAGGCCTCAGTCCTTTCGGAGAGGGTTTCCCTTTAGGAGACAGTCCGACTACAGGTCCGACTTCCGAGGGGGAAGGTCCAATAGAGGCTTTAATAGGGGTTCCCGCGGTCACAGCAGTAAGAACAGGAGTTTCTTCTTCAGCCCCTCCTCTAAGTCCAAATCACAATGACGCCACTCTTATAGGGGGAAGGCTTCGCCATTTCGCGGTAAACTGGAGCAGAGTCACGCAGAATCAATGGGTCCTCCGCACTGTATCAGAGGGCTACAGTATAGAGTTCTGCTCCCCTCCTCCAGACAGGTACATCGTACCCACGGTGGTTATGCAGGACTCTCCCATGCTAGAAGACTTAATAGACATGCTGTCCTCAAGAGTCATAATACCAGTACCACCGCTAGAGCTAGGCCAGGGACACTACTCTTCCCTGTTCTCCATAACAAAACCGTCCGGCGACTCACGCACAATCGTAAACCTGAAACCTCTAAATGCCTGGGTCAGGTACAAGAGGTTTCGTATGGAGTCCATCCGTTCTGCAATCCTCCTTATAGATCAGATCGCGGTAATGTGCACTCTCGATTTGAAGAGTGCCTATTATCAGGTCCCTGTCCACCATCTATCTCAGAGGCTTCTTAGGTTCGCGGTAGTCCTGCCGTCCGGGACCTGTCACTACCAGTTTCAGTGCCTGCCGTTTGGTCTTGCCTCAGCACCTCGTGTATTTACAAAACTGGTGTCGGAGATTGTAGCGTTCCTAAGAAATCAGGGGATTGTTATAGTCCCGTATCTCGACGACTTTCTCCTGATAGCAAGAACACCAGATATCCTGTTGGACCACAGGAACCGAACCATCGCGGTATTGGAGCACTTGGGATGGATTATAAACTGGCAAAAATCAGACCTAATTCCGGAGCACAGGAAGGTCTTCCTGGGTGTCTGTCTAGATTCTGCAAACAGAATATCCTTACTACCCGAATCCAAGCTGGAGGCAATTCAGATTCAGATCAGACTCCTACTAGAACGCAGAGTCTCGATAAGGATGGCTATGAGAGTGCTTGGCCTAATGACGGCATGCATACCATGCGTAAGATGGGCACAGTTCCACTCAAGATCTCTACAGAGCCTAATCCTCTCCAAGTGGGACCGTCGTCAGTCTTCTCTAGACAATACTTTACATCTACCAGATCCGGTACGAAGTTCCCTCCTGTGGTGGACAGACCCGGAGAAGCTAAGAACAGGAGTTCTATGGACTACCGACCCTTACGTAGTAGTTACTACAGACGCCAGCGCCTGGGGCTGGGGAGCTCACTTAGAAGGAAGGATCCTCCAGGGAAGGTGGCCTCCAGACGTCGCTCGCAACTCATCCAACTTCAGAGAGCTGTATGCCGTCTGGGAAGACCTGAGAAGGAATCGTTGCATTCTGGAGAATCGTCACGTCAGAGTATTGTCCGACAACGTGACAACTGTCTCCTTCCTAAAACACCAAGGAGGCCCAAGACACCATCTTCTCCAAGAGCTGGCAGGGAGAATATTTCGCTGGGCAGAGAGGTCGATCCTTTCCATCTCGGCAATCCACCTAGAGGGCTCCCAGAACGTTGTAGCGGATTACCTGAGCAGAAGAAGAGTGTTTGCAACAGAGTGGGAACTCAACCAGGACATCTTTCAGGAGCTGTGCCGGCGTTAGGGCACTCCCAGTATAGACCTCTTCGCAAACAGGAGAAACTCGAAGGTCTCAAGGTTCTTCTCGCTGAACCCTCAAGATCTGCCGGAAGGGATAGATGGCCTAAGCCAGAGGTGGACGGAGACCCTCTCGTATGCTTTCCCTCCTCTAGCTCTAATCCCGGCTGTTCTCAGGAAAATCAAGGAAGAACGGGCCCGAGTGATGTTGATAGTTCCATACTGGCCAAGAAGGAGTTGGTTCTCCCTGCTGGTAGACCTGGCGATAGAAAGTCCAGTGGAGCTCCCTCACAGACCAGATGTAATCCACCAGGGCCCAGTGTACCATCCGGACCCAGAGAAGCTACATCTCTCAGCCTGGATCCTGAAAGGAACATCTTGAAGGCAAGAGGCTTGTCTGACCAGGTCATATCCACTATCAAGGCTAGCAGGAAGCCAGTCACGTCAGCAATCTACCTGAAGATTTGGAGGCGTTTCTGTCTAGAGGGTGGCAGGTCCGAGGTTGCGGCAGGCACTCCCGACTTACCCAGAATTCTGGATTTTCTGCAAGCCGGGTTTGATAAAGGGCTTAGGCCGAGTACATTGAAGGTGCAGATCTCAGCACTTAGCTCCTTTCTAGACTATCCCCTGGCAACACACCCTTGGATAGTTAGGTTTATCAGAGCCACCCAGAGGTTGTGTCCCACTATCAGACAATTATCTCCTCCTTGGGACCTTAACCTTGTCCTGAGATTCCTCTGCAAAAATAATTACGCCTCGGCAGATAACATGTCCATTTCAACCCTGACACGTAAAACGGCATTCCTAGTGGCGATCACCACGGCTAAGAGGGTGGGGGAAATTCAAGCCCTGTGCACTCGGGACCCGTACCTTCAAATTAGAGATGATAGTGTGGTCCTCAAACTAGATCCTTCATTTGTTCCAAAAGTGGGTACTCTAAAAAATAGGAATCAGGAGATAGTGCTTCCATCCTTTTGCTGTAACCCTTCCAATTCTAAAGAGGAAGCTCTGCATTCCTTGGATGTCAGACAGGCGGTCATCGACTACCTGTCAGCCACCAACCCATGGCGCATCGACCCAAACCTGTTTATTTTGTTCGCCGGTAAAAATAAGGGAAAAAAGGCCTCTAAGGCCTCCATTGCTCGCTGGATCACTTCTGTGATCTCTGAGGCTTATCAGTCCGAGGGCATCCCTCCTCCAAAAGGTCTTCATGCGCACTCCACTAGAGGGATGGCTACTTCTTGGGCTGAGAGGGCGGGCGCCTCTCTAGAGCAGATTTGTAAGGCCGCTACATGGGCTAGTGCGAATACCTTTTTCAAACATTATAAACTTGATGTTTTGTCCGGTCAACATACTGCATTCGGGAGAAAAGTTCTCCAAGCGGTAATCCCACCCTGAGGAGGTGCTTTGGTACTCTCCATAGTGCTGTCAGGATGACGTCCTGGAAAATAGGTATTAAGCTTACCGTTAATTATGTTTCCAGGAGTCCATCCTGACAGCACGGGTAATTCCCTCCCTGTTAATATAACTGTTTGATAACATGAGCCTGACATGTCCGTAGAATGTTCCTAACATATGATGTAATATGTTCATAATATATGTGGTTATGTTCTTTACTATTAAATATTATTTTTTTGCATCTCCCTTGAGGCGGTTCTTGTTACAACACTGAGGAATGGGGGTGGGACCGGACCTTTTAAACTCTCGTGTGTTTCCTGTCCCAGCAAGGGGGAGGAGGACGTCCTCCATAGTGCTGTCAGGATGGACTCCTGGAAACATAATTAACGGTAAGCTTAATACCTATTTTTTTGCGGGACGAGTTGACGTTTTTATTGGTGACAATTTCAGGCATGTGACAGTTTTTGATCGCTTTTTATTCTGATTTTTGTGAGGCAGAATGACCAAAAACCAGCTATTCATGAATTTCTTTTGGGGGTGGCGTTTATACCGTTCCGCGTTTGGTAAAATGGATAAAGCAGTTTTATTCTTCGGGTCAGTACGATTACAGCGATACCTCATTTATATCATTTTTTTATGTTTTGGCGCTTTTATACGATAAAAACTATTTTATAGAAAAAATAATTAGTTTTGCATCGCTTTATTCTGAGGACTATAACTTTTTTATTTTTTTCTTTGACGCTGTATGGCGGCTCGTTTGTTGCGGGACAAGATGACGTTTTCAGCGGTACCATGGTTATTTATATCCGTCTTTTTGATCGCGTGTTATTCCACTTTTTGTTTGGCGTTATTATAATAAAGCGTTGTTTTTTGACTTTTTTTTTTTTTACGGTGTTCACTGAAGGGGTTAACTAGTGGGACAGTTTTATTGGTCGGGTCGTTACGGACGCGGCGATACTAAATATGTGTACTTCTATTGTTGTTGTTTTTTTTATTTAGATAAAGAAATATATTTATAGGAACAATATTTTTGGGGGGTTTTTTTTGAATTTTTTGGGGGATTTTTTTAAATTCTTTTTACACATGTGAATATTTTTTTTTTACACTGTAACATTGCCCCAAGGGAGGGGGGGGGGCATCATGTTGTTGTGTAAGATCGCCGATCTGGCACTTTGCTGTGCACTGTGTCAGATCCGGCGATCTGACGTGCACAGCTCCTGGAGGCTTCGCGGCGCCTGCTCTGAGCAGGCGCAGTGAAGCCACCTCCCTGCAGGACCCGGATGCCGTGGCCATTTTGGATCCGGGCCTGCTGCAGCGAGGAGGAGGTAAGAGACCCTCGGAGCAACGCGATCACATCGCGTTGCTCCGGGGGTCTCAGGGAAGCACGCAGGGAGCCCCCTCCCTGCACGATGCTTCCCTATACCGCCGGAACACTGTGATCATGTTTGATCGCAGTGTGCCGGGGGCGGTCCGTGACCGCTCCTGGCACATAGTGCCGGATGTCAGCTGCGATAGTCAGCTGACACCCGGCCGCGATCGGCCACGCTCCCCCCGTGAGCGCGGCCGATCGCATATGACGTACTATCCACGTCGACGGGATAGTACGTCTAATGTTAGAAAGGGGCTATTATTAAAGCCAGAACACTGCAAGCAGGTGGTCGGTTGGATGGTAGATAATGCTTCCAGTCTGTTTCCCAGCACCACCCAGTCTTCCACATGGTTCAGTCTCACTAGCCAAGAGTCTGGACCACATAATCTTCACCCTGTTCCTCCTTCCTCCCACCATGGCGACTCCCAGGAGGCAAGTGACCATTCAGACACTCCGAGGAGCTCTTTACTATTCCATTTATTGATTCTGTCCTCTCGCCCTGCGCGTTTCAATAGGGACATACTGAGATCGGGTGTAGTGATGCCCAAATATTTGAGCAGCCACGGTCAGAAGAAGACGATGGTGAACGGCAATTACTGCGTCAATTGGTAGATGATGATGAGACAAATGATGTTGTTAAGTCAGCAAGTCAGCATGAAGAGCGAGGACAGTATCTCAGAGGGCGAGGGATCTGTAGCACCACAACAGACACTGAACAGGCTGAAGGGGAGGAGGAGATGGAGAGTCATCCTGTTGGTGGGGACGGGGAAGTCTTGCTTGTTCAGAGTCAAGCACACATGGCTGACTATGTTGCTCTGTCTTTCCCGTTGCCCTGGCGTTATATGATTTTCGCCAACACTGATTTCTGGATGTTCACCCTTCTCGACCGATGCTATAAGGATAACTCTCCATCTCCTTCCTGTGGCGGAGAGGGCTAGTAAAATGGTGCTCTGTGCCGTTCAACTATAGGTTATACAAGCTGGACACGTGGCATAAACTTTTTAATGCCATAGGGGGCATAATAACTGATAGGCGCATCCGCCTGTCAACTGAAAATGCTGGCCGCCTGACTCTTATCAAAATTTATAAGGCCCGGATTGGCCCAGACTTCTCAGCCCCATCGGATGACAGCAGCTGGACATAAAGCCTATTCAAATGTTCTTTTTTTTGTGGTGTGTTCCCATGCATCCCTTCCCACCCAAGAAAGGGTATACGGGTCTTTGTTTCGTCTTTTTCATGTCCTCCTCCTCCACCACCATATCAACAGGGTCATCGCTCCAAATTTTTAAGAGTGTCATCAGGTGTCCCTTGCTTTTAATTTTTCCAGGGTTTGTATGATGCCCTCCTTCATAATTTTTACAGTATATGTATGAAGCCTATCTCTACTATTTTCTTACATATACACTGGGGAAAATAAGTATTTGATACGCTGCCGATTTTGCAAGTTTTCCCATCTACAAAGAATGGAGAGGTCTGTAATTTTTATCATAGGTACACTCCGCACTCATTGCCTGTATTAATTGCTCCTGTTTGACCTCGATACCTGTATGATAGACACCTGTCCACCCACTCAATCACATTCCAACCTCTCCACCATGGCCAAGACCAAAGAGCTGTCTAAGGACAACAGGGACAAAATTGTAGACCTGCAGAAGGCTGGGACGGGCTACAGGACACTAGGCAAGCAGCTTGGTGAGAAGGCAACAACTGTTCCCACCTGGGAGTCAGAGATGCTCTAGTTTTTCATTGACTTCCATTATACTAGGTACTCGAGTCTAGCCCATCCAAGTGTCTGACCTGCTCGATTCGAGTACTGAGCACTTGAGCATTTGGTGCACGATTAACTTATTTTACACAAACTTTATTAGTTTTACATTAAGGTTCATGGGAAAGCCTTTTTTACTGGTCACCCCAAGTTGAAGGGATTTCCTACTATTATTGGCTAGAAATAATTTTTGCAATTAGGATTCTTTAAAAATTTGCCTTCAATAGCCCCTGTGCTGCATTGTCCATTGCTGACTGCAGAATGAGTTAACTGAGAATCCATAAGGGAGCTTATTGATGGGAGAGTTGGTATCTCTTTATTTGTCCTTTTCGCCCTGATTTATAACCACAGACTACATCAAAGTTGAATGTGCAAGGAAACCATGAGTCTGTAACAGGAAAAGTGAAGAAAAATTGTTAGAAAAAAAAAAAAATTTCTTCTGCCCCAAATTCGTGCATTTAGACAAAAAAAATTGTCCCTTTAATTTGTGTTATTTGTCTAGTGTGCCGCTGTACGCAGCAAAAATGCGAATTGTCTTTACTAGTCCTGCCGCGTTATCTTTCTTGCTGTTGTGACCCTCACCGGTCTGTAAGTCTGTTACTTTATTTTTCAGGGATGCAGAAATTCAGCCCAGCAAATGTGCCACGTCTGCACAAAGCCCAAAAGAAAAAGCATCCTACTCTGTGAGCAAAGAACATCAAATTTGTGTTGGTGCAACATCTCCATCAGACAAGCATCATGCAGACAGTCCCAAATTCAAGATCGTGAGCAGTCCTGACCCCTTCCTCCGTCCTGTGTGCGGCAAATCGGATTCAGCACAAAAGCTGCACAAGGGTACATCCAGTCTTTTTTTTTTTAAATCAATTTCTTATATTTGTTGTGTTGTAACATTTTTGGGTAATTTTTTTGTTTTTAACCACAGAAATTGCAGGAAATACAATCGCTGAGATCAGGTATGGCATTTTGTACGCTGCAGACATCTCCTATTCTTGTGGCCTAGTCATGTCCAAAAAAATGGCCTAGTCATGTTCATGAATTGCAGATGTGAACGGCTCCTTAGCTGTCTTCTCCTATTGCATGCACTATCCTGCTCCATAAAACAGACCAGATTACTGCATAAAATAAGTGCATTAGCACATCTGCTACAGTTGGTCCATGTGTGGACTGAGAGGTCCTAATGGACCTTTACTTTGCTGAACTGACTGCATTAATCATCCAACTTATCTTACAGGAAATATGCACAATCGCATACTGGAATGACACCTTCCTATGAACCTATTCTGGAAAGGTAAGGCCACGGAGTTAGCTATAAAATATCTGTAGGCCATGTATTATAAACGTCCAAATTCAATGCTTTTCTCCTACGTATCATTGGGGGACACAGGACGAATGGGTGTTATGCTGCTGCCACCAGGAGGACACGAAGTTAAACACACACAAAAGATTAACTCCTCCCCTGCAGTATACACCCACAGGCTGGACAATCCAGAGCCAGTTCTTACTTAGTGTCTCAGGAGGCACTTGGGTCCTCAGGACCCCACCAATTTTTTTGATTTTTAACGGAAGGGAGCGACAGGCAAATTTTCAGCTCTGATCTCTCCCGAACCAACAACGGGCAAGTACACGGAGCGTTCCTCCTGTATCCTTTCCCGCGACGATGGATGCCAGCCCTGGCTCACTTTCCAGTGTGGCGACGGTTCCTCAGCGTTCCGATCTCCCTCCCTCCTTTTCAGGCGACCACGGGGACTAATCATCCACCTAAGTCTCCTGGAGCCAGGGCACAGCCGGACTAATGATATGGCGTCCGTGCAGCCGCCCACTGCACCACCACTGAAGATAGCGGATGTTGCACGGCGGCAGAAGCTCTCCACCCTCTCCCTACTAAGGTGAAGGCGGATGGAGCATCGGCCCTATCGCACAAGGTAAGTGCGGGGGCCGACGAGCTGTCAGAGGACGCCTGTTCAGGGATCCCTTATCCCCTTTCTATTGCGGCGCTGCAGCCGCGGGGCAGCCTTATAATGGGAGCATGGCGGGCAATCCGGCGCTCTGTTAGAGCGATGGCACAGTTTACCGGCCCTGGGCCGGACTCTAACGCGGGCGATCATTCTCCCTCCTTCATACAAGGAGGGCGGCGCTACAACGGCAGCGTTCTGACGCGCATTGCAGGGAATCCACCGCCCGCCCACGACACGCCCCCTCTCTCTCTCTCTGGGCGCCTCTCGTTCCCGAGAAGCGCCCTTTCCACATCTCGGCGGCCATCTTGGACCAGGAAGTGCGCTGGCGGCTCTGCAGCACCACAGCGCACAGGACCTCAGGATCTCCCTGCCAAGCATCGCTGAACTTGGTGAGACGCACTCACTACGATTGTCTCTTCCCCTACCAGTACACTCACTTAAGGGAAAAGATGTCACAGTCTAAGCAAAGACGGACTGGAAAGACCCACTCTGTTATTTTTGCTGTGTGCACCTCCTGCAAGGTATCTCTACCCCGAGGTCACACTACCCCGCTGTGCTCCGCCTGCGAAATGTCTGCAGCACAGGATACTCCGGCCTCTGACCCGGAATGTACTGAGCCTAGTACCCCCGCATGGGCGTCCTCCCTTGCTCGTTCTGTGGCATCCTTGGAAAGGACGATACAGTCCCTCCGTGAGCCGTCCCTTACCCAGGGCACTTCCACGGATGATGCAACGCGACCTAAGAACCCCTCTCGGCCTAGAGGTCGTACCGTTTCCAGAAGCCCTCACTCATCTAGAAAGAGGTCCAGGGTAATATCTCCGGTCCGTGATCAGCCCTCCGGCTCAGAGAGCGAAGTCTCTCGTCACTCATCTCCAGCTCATAGCAGGGAATCCTTTCTGGACGACGCATCCAGCGTGTCCTGTTCCCCAGAGTATCGTCACGACCAAGAGACCCTAGATTCTCTCATAGACTCTGTAAGTCAGACGCTACAGTTAGAGGAGGAAACCCCGTCCAAGGCGGTTCATCCCGTGTCATTCGGGCGAACCACTAAGGCTCATAGATTTTTTCCTATGCATCCTCAATTCAAGGACATTGTCGATCTCCATAGAGTCCGTCCGGATAAACGCTTCTCAGGGCAAAAGGCTATGCAATTGAAGTATCCGTTTGCTCAGGACCTTGCTAAGGAGTGGTCTCAGTCACCCTCCGTGGACCCGCCAGTGTCGCGGCTAGCCACTAAGGCGGTTCTATCCTCCTCCGAGGGCGCGTCCATTAAGCATCCCTCTGATAGACAAATCGAACAGATGGCTCGCTCGGCTTTTGAAGCTTCTTCGGCTTCTCTCTTCCCCTCGTTTGCCGCCACATGGGTTGCAAAAGCCATGACCCATTGGGCTGAGTCTTTAGCCTCTACAGCACCTCACGCCGACCTACCCCCCGAGGTTTCACACCTGGCCACCCAGATTGCCAGAGCGGGGGACTTTGTAGTTTCCGCTTCCTTAGACGCGGCCAACTGTGCCTCACAGGCAGCGGCCAATGCTGTCACCATCCGCAGATCCCTTTGGCTCAGGGACTGGAAAGCGGACTCAGGTTCCAAAAAATCTCTCACGTCCCTTCCATACCAGGGCGAACGCCTTTTTGGGGACAAACTAGATAAAATAATCGCAGACTCCACAGGGGGAAAGAGCAAATTCCTTCCCCAACAACGAACCTTTCGTCCCTTTCGCATCCAACAGGGCCGAGGCCGATATTTCCGTTTCGGCTCCAATTGGTCCAATCCTTCCTCCGCGCCTCCCGGCGTCGGGAGAGGTCAGCGCAGGGACAGGGCCTCCCAGCCGTCTTACAAACCTTCTCCCTCTTGGAGAGGCAGACCCAGACAACAGGGATCCCGAGGACCCAGACCTAACAGGTCTCCACCTCAATGACTTTTGGCAAACGCCAAAGGACACAGACAGAGTTGGCGGCCGCCTACTCCTCTTTCGGGACGCGTGGCTCTGGGTAGTTCCCGACCGATGGGTCCGCGATCTGGTGTCCTTCGGCTACAACATAGAGTTTGTCTCTCTTCCCCCAGCTCGTTTCTTCCAGTCCCCTCCTCCCAGAGCAAGGGTCCGTCAGTATTTTCAGGCCATAAGATCGCTATGGGAAGACGGGGTCATCATTCCGGTGCCCCAGAACGAGAGGTACCAAGGTTTTTATTCCAATCTTTTCATTGTACCAAAGAAGGACGGCTCAGTACGTCCAATATTGGACCTCAAGCTTCTCAACAAGTACGTCCGTGTACGTCAATTCCGTATGGAGTCCCTCCGCTCGGTAATTGCCTCTCTGGAAGAGGGCGAGTTCCTTGCATCTCTAGATGTTCAAGACGCTTACCTGCACATCCCCATTCTACCGTCTCATCAGCGTTTTCTCCGCTTCGCGGTCCAGGGGCACCATTTTCAGTTCGTCGCCCTACCTTTCGGGCTGGCCACCGCTCCTCGGGTGTTCACCAAGGTCATGGCAGCTGCCGTGGCCATTCTGCATGCTCGGGGCATAGTGGTGTTGCCCTACTTGGACGACATTCTCATAAAAGGCTCCTCTTTCCGGTCCTGCTCAGAGGCGGTAGACATCACGATAAATACTTTTTTGCGCCTGGGCTGGAAAATCAATTTCAAAAAATCTTCCCTAGTCCCGGCCCAAACCATATCCTACCTGGGAATGATCCTAGACTCCTCTCAGGGTTTAGTACTTTTACCTCCGGGAAAGGTATCCACTCTACAGAGAGAAGTCCGGAAGCTTACTCAACCTCGCTTTCACTCCCTACGCTTCTCCATGAAGGTTCTCGGCAGGATGGTGGCGGCAATGGAGGCAGTGCCCTTTGCGGTTTTCCACCTTCGTCCCTTACAACACGCCATTCTGGCAGTATGGGACAGGAATCCTGCCTCGCTCGACCGCCGTCTCCTTCTCTCTCGCCCAATCCGACAGTCCCTCAGGTGGTGGACCAAGAGGTCCTCCCTGACTCGGGGGAAGTCCTTCCTTCCGGTGCACTGGCTGGTTGTCACAACGGACGCCAGTCTCTTCGGCTGGGGTGCAGTGTTCCAGCGCCACTCGACTCAGGGTCGCTGGTCTCCGCAGGAGTCCCAGCTGCCCATCAACATACTAGAGATTCGGGCAATCAGACTGGCTCTCCATCATTTTCAGCCGTTCCTCTCCGGCCGTGCGGTCAGAGTCCAGTCCGACAACGCCACTGCGGTAGCCTACATCAACCGCCAAGGGGGCACTCGCAGCAAAGCGGCCATGGCCGAGGTGACGCTCATTCTCCGCTGGGCCGAGACGAATTATTCCATACTCTCAGCAGTCTTCATCCCGGGCGTGGAAAACTGGGAAGCGGACTTTCTAAGTCGCCACAGCCTCGATCCCGGAGAGTGGTCTCTCCATCCCGCAATCTTTTACCAGATATGCTCTCGATGGGGGACCCCGGACGTGGACCTAATGGCATCTCGCTTCAATTGCCAGGTTCCTGTCTTCATGGCCAGGTCTCACGACCCCTCAGCCTTCGGAGCCGACGCTCTCGTTCTCTCATGGCAGAGTTTCAGACTCCCATACATCTTTCCCCCAATCCCTCTTCTGGCAAAGGTGATCAGGAAGATCAAGGCAGAACGGATTCCAGTAATTCTCATCGCTCCGGACTGGCCGCGCAGGACATGGTATGCCGAGATGGTTCAACTGGTCTCAGACGTACCTTGGAGGCTGCCGAGCCGCGCAGACCTCCTGTCTCAAGGGCCCATTTACCACCCGAACTCAGAGGCCCTGTGTTTAACGGCGTGGCCGTTGAGTCCTGGGTACTGAGGCAGAAAGGGTTGCCCCAGACGGTGATATCTACCATGCTCCGCGCACGCAAGCCTTCCTCTATGCGCATCTACCACCGCGCCTGGAAGGCATACTTCGCCTGGTGCAGGAAGCGGGGACGTTTCCCCCTCCGCTTTTCTATCCCTCACATTTTGGAATTCCTCCAATCAGGAGTGGACTTGGGTCTTTCCCTCAGCTCTCTTAAAGGCCAAATTTCGGCTCTCTCGGTTCTTTTTCAGAGAAGGATTGCAAACAGGCTGCAGGTCAGGACCTTCATCCAGGGTGTTTCTCATATGGTTCCGCCGTACAAGATGCCCTTGGAACCATGGGACCTGAACCTAGTTCTCTGTGCTCTTCAGGAGCCCCCCTTTGAGCCCTTGCATGAAGTGTCTTTGCTGTTCTTGTCTTGGAAGATTGCCTTCCTCGTGGCTGTCACGTCTATTAGACGTGTCTCTGAGCTGGCAGCTCTGTCGTGCCGGCCTCCTTTCCTCGTGTTCCACCAGGACAAGGTGGTTCTGCGGACATGTCCGACTTTTCTTCCGAAGGTCGTTTCCTTCTTCCATCTTAATGAGGAGATTGTCCTTCCCTCACTGTGCCCTGCTCCTTCCCACCGCACGGAAAGGGCGCTCCACACTCTGGACTTAGTGAGGGGTCTCAGACGTTACGTCTCCAGGACTGCGTCTCTCCGTAGGTCAGACGCCTTGTTCGTTCTTCCGGAAGGGCCACGTAAGGGACTTCCCGCTTCCAAGGCCTCCATTGCCAAGTGGATTCGTTCCGCCATCCAAGAGTCCTACCGTGTCAAGGGTCACGCCGCACCTCCGGGGATCAAGGCTCATTCTACCCGGTCGGTCGGCGCGTCCTGGGCCATCCGGCACCAGGCATCGGCAGCACAGGTCTGCAAGGCTGCTACATGGTCCAGTCTTCATACGTTCACGAAACACTACCATGTGCATTTTCAGGCCTCGGCAGATGCTTCCGTCGGTAGGCGAATCCTACAAGCGGCTGTGTCTCATCTGTAGCTCGTAGGCACGCACAGCATTTATAACTTTTGGTTACCCACCCAGGGACTGCTTTGGGACGTCCCATTCGTCCTGTGTCCCCCAATGATACGTAGGAGAAAAGGAGATTTTTGTGTACTCACCGTAAAATCTTTTTCTCCGAGTCATCATTGGGGGACACAGCACCCTCCCTGTTAGCCTAGTTGGCTCGACTGTTCTTTTCAGTCTGTGTTTTGACTATGACATGTTTTCTGTTTTTTGTTAACTGGTTTACTCCTACTGCTTTGTTACCGAACTGGCTCTGGATTGTCCAGCCTGTGGGTGTATACTGCAGGGGAGGAGTTAATCTTTTGTGTGTGTTTAACTTAGTGTCCTCCTGGTGGCAGCAGCATAACACCCATTCGTCCTGTGTCCCCCAATGATGACTCGGAGAAAAAGATTTTACGGTGAGTACACAAAAATCTCCTTATTCTCAAAAGAATGAACTACCCCCATCCAGAGCATAGTTGATAACTTGCTGATTTCTGGGGGTCAAACAGCTAGGGACCTCATGTGACTCCTTTGCAAACCCAATAATTGAGTTTGCAGCCAAGCAATCCTGAATGGAGTGGCGGTGCGCATCCATGGACTTCGCTCCATTCATTGTTTATGGGACTGGCGACTTCTGTCAATCCCATACACAATGAGGCCGAGCTTGTTCATGTCTGCATCATTAATGATGGACCTGCAGAGCTCTGTTCTTGGGTTTCTAAAGCCCTGACCTGAAGATACCACATGATTGTCCTCAAGTTTAGGACTATAAGCTTTTGCATGATATTTGGTTATCTGTATGTGTCTTCTAGACTAAGGGGTCACTTTAGCAATATGCTTGCATCAAAATATTCATAAATTCAGGGTAACCACGGCTGTCACCTACCACCTCAATACAGTCCTTACAAATGTTCTTACGACTATATTACTCTGTCGCCTTATTGGGGGACACAGGACCATGGGTGTTATGCTGCTGTCCACTAGGAGGCGACACTATGCATAATCTGAAAAAGATTAACTGTGGCTCCTCCTCTGCAGTATACACCCCTGGACGGCATCAGCCTTCTCCAGTTTTTGCTTAGGAGGCACACCTAAAAGTTTTTTACTCTGTTTTTTCCGACGGGATTACAGATGAAGAAAAGAGGGTCTCCTGTGAGACTCCCGGCATGGCTCCTTCCTCGGCCCCCTATTATGGGGTGCCCAGTTGAAGTAGAGATGACTATTCCTCATGTTGCTCCTTCCCCAGTCCCTCGGGTGCTGGTTCGAAGTCGAGACCCCCCCCCCTCCTTCCCCAATTCCTTTTGGGTTCTGGGTTGAGGTCGAGGCGAGGATAAAGGCCCCTGAAGGTGTGACAACAGCACCCTCACTAATCCCCCTCTGGGGGTATTGGGTTTGAGACACCTCAGGTAGGGCCTGTACAGGCAGCATGCTACAGCTCCCAGCAATGGGCCAGCACACTGCGCCTGCATCCAGGGACCCCAGCCCAGCTGCGGGCTCCTGTTGGGGCCGGGGGGAGTGCAGGCAGGCATGGCACATACAGACACAGGGCTCCCTGCGCCCCTGTCTCTGTGGCAGCACCAGCTCTATACTGCCTCAGGGAGACCCCAACCGGGCTCCCCCTTCCGCTTATAGCCCCACCGCCATCCTGCCTTTAAATCCGGAGGGGTCCGGCTCAAATCCGACCCCCTCCCGGACTTTCGCGCCGGCCTGGAGCCCTTCTGGGCCTCAGGCATCTAATTTAGGCCCCGGCTTCGGCCTAGCTGTAGCCGCCGCCTCCTCTCCGCCCCCCGGCCCGCCCCCTGGATGACAAATATGACACTCTACAGTGTCATAAAGGGGGTGGATCGAGACAGAAAGGGCGCGTTTTTACACAGCTTTGCCGCCTTTTTCCAGATCTCCGCCCCCTTCTCCTCCTTCCTCTTTTTCTCAGCAGCCATTTTCTGCTGCAGATTAACCCTGCATCTCCCGGTCTGCAGGACTAGGACAAGGCAGCCAGTCTCCGGGGGGCACAGGACTGTGGATCTTCGGCTCTGGACCTAGGGGCACACTGGTGGGGTAAGATCACAGCTGGGTTTTTTACTCAGCTGTGAATCCATATTGCCTATAAGGCTCCCCTATAGGTTTCTCTACCCCTGTAAGGTCCTCTGCCGGCAGCCCTTCTGCACTCCGTGCACTATGCCGGGCTCAAGGTCCAAGAGAACCAGGCAGAACTGATATTATGCATTCTGCACAGCCTGTGGGACCGCTCTCCCCAGTAGCAGCACGTACCCGCATTGTCAGAACTGTATACAAACTAATGTGTCAGAGCCCCAAGAAGCCCCTGCCAATGTCTCTTCCCCGACTGAAACCTAAACGCACTTACAAGAAGCGTAACCAAACTCTATTCCGATCCTTTCGGAATTCCTCCGGCTGGTCCGTCTCGCGTCCAGCACAAAATCGTAACCGTTCCCCACGCAGGGACAACTCACGATCGACGCAAAGGTCGGACAAGACCTGGCAGTCAAAAGCAGGCCAGCCTAAGCCCAGACGAGGAAAATCTACGCCGGAATGGGCTACTCAGATATCGCAATCTATGACGCAGTCTGTAGATAACCTAACCTCCACATTGCTTCAGGCTCTGCAGGGTCATGCCCCGGCTATGACCGTTACCCAGCAAAGGGAGAGCTTGACTCAGGAACAAGATGACCCTGGCACATCCATGTCTAAGTCAGGACGCAAGCGGACCCATAGATCAAGTCCATCTGCGTCATCCCATAGCACACGGTCATCCCCCTCTAGGGAGAGACACCGTAGCTCCAGGTCATCTAGACCGTCCCATTCCAGGGACAGACAATGCAGATCTCCGCAATCCCCGACCAGAGAAGGCCTCCTCCCTGGCTCACTCAGCAGGGGACTCCTCAGTGATACACAGGATTCGGAAGGCATCTGCGACTCTGACTCAGACAGAGAAACGGAGGGGTCCCTGATCCCAATCCCTCCTAGCAATACAGCGCTAGTTGAGGACATAATTTCTTCCATCCATCGGGTGCTGGACATTTCTGATCCGCCACCAGAGGCCCCAGAACATAAGATTTCCTTTGAAGGACCTCTGAAGCCGCCTAAGGTTTTCTCTAACCACCCAGAGTTTAAGGCGATCCTTAAAAAGCAGCTCTCACAGCCTGAGAAAAAAATTCGCTAATCGCAAATATCTGGAGGCGAGGTACCCCTTCCCACAGAAGGACACCAAGGAATGGGCAGATCCACCTGAAGTGGACCCCCCCAGTCTCTAGGCTAGCAGCACAGACCCTCCTTTCACTGCCAGATAGCTCAAACCTCAGGGACGCAGCAGACCGGCAGGTAGAACGCATGGCTCGTTCAATTTTCGAGGCAGCAGGGGCATCCCTGGCTCCCGCGTTTGCCTCAGTTTGGGCTGCCAAGGCCATTCTGGCCTGGGCAAAGAATTTACAAGCTCTCCAAGCATCCGCTCCTGAGCTGTCGGACCAAGCGGTTCAAATAGCAGTTGTAGCAGACTACATGCTTCATGCAGCTCTGGATTCAGCAAGGGGAGTAGCGGGGATAGCATCAAACGCCATCACGATTCGGCGTATCCTCTGGCTGCGGGAATGGAAAGCGGACGCAGCCTCAAAGAAGTCCCTCACGCACCTCCCCTACCTCAGTGGGAGACTTTTCGGTGAACAGTTGGACACTATGATATCCAACGCCACCGGGGGTAAGAGTGGACTTTTGCTCTTTCATCAAGTCTGGCTGCCTATTACAGAAGACAGGTGGGTCAGGGAACTAGTGTCTTCCGGATACAAAATAGACTTCACCTCCAACCCACCGGACCGATTCTTCCTCTCTGTCCCCCCAAAACCGCCAGCCGAGGCTCGTGCCTACCACCAAGCGGTCTCCTCGCTTTTTCAAGCAGGAGTCATAGTACCGGTACCCACGACCGACTGCTTCCGAGGGTTCTACTCCAATCTGTTCGTAGTTCCCAAGAAAGGAGGCAGCGTACGGCCCATACTAGACCTAAAACAGCTCAACAAATATGTACGGGTCCGTCATTTCCGCATGGAGTCCCCTTCGGTCCATCATTGCGTCCATGGAGAAGGGAGAATATCTCGCCTCCATAGACATACAAGACGCATACCTGCATATACCAATTGCACCTGCCCATCAGAGGTTTCCCAGGTTCGCAATAGGCCAGGACCACTACCAATTCGTGGCTCTCCCTTTCGGACTCGCCACGGCTCCCAGTGTGTTCACCAAAGTCATGGCAGCCACCATGGACGTCCTTCACTCCAGAGGCATAGTAGTCGTTCCATACCTGGACGATCTACTCATCAAGGCTCCCACCTTCAAGGACTGCAAGCTCAGCGTCTCAATCACAACCGATACTCTTGTTGAGGGAGGATCTAAAGTGATCCTTCACGGTTAACTCAGTGATTTCCAAATTAATCTACAAGGCGTTGCCGGCAACTGAAAATGACCAGACGGAGACGTGTGTCTCTGTTTGGGGGGGATCAAGCTGATCTCTCTGGCCCCCGTTTATTGTGTATGACTTTTCATAGTCATAGAAATTATACTTCAACCAATCAGCATAAGAACACGCTCACAGTTCTTAACCTATAAGAATGCAGGAAGAGTCTGTGCGTCAAAGTTTCGTAGAACAATACACCCTCAGTCTCATGTTCTGTTTAGATTGCAACAATCAAGGTCTCATAACAGCTGTAAACTTTAGCCTACTAACAAAATTTATCTTAGAACAGCAAAATGGAGTCGAAAAGCACAAAATGGAGAATTTTTCTTAATTTGTCCCTTAACATAGTAACATAGTTAGTAAGGCCGAAAAAAGACATTTGTCCATCCAGTTCAGCCTATATTCCATCAAAATAAATCCCCAGATCTACGTCCTTCTACAGAACCTAATAATTGTATGATACAATATTGTTCTGCTCCAGGAAGACATCCAGGCCTCTCTTGAACCCCTCGACTGAGTTCTCCATCACCACCTCCTCAGGCAAGCAATTCCAGATTCTCACTGCCCTAACAGTAAAGAATCCTCTTCTATGTTGGTGGAAAAACCTTCTCTCCTCCAGACGCAAAGAATGCCCCCTTGTGCCGTCACCTTCCTTGGTATAAACAGATCCTCAGCGAGATATTTGTATTGTCCCCTTATATACTTATACATGGTTATTAGATCGCCCCTCAGTCGTCTTTTTTCTAGACTAAATAATCCTAATTTCGCTAATCTATCTGGGTATTGTAGTTCTCCCATCCCCTTTATTAATTTTGTTGCCCTCCTTTGTACTCTCTCTAGTTCCATTATATCCTTCCTGAGCACCAGTGCCCAAAACTGGACACAGTACTCCATGTGCGGTTTAACTAGGGATTTGTACAGAGGCAGTATAATGCTCTCATCATGTGTATCCAGACCTCTTTTAATGCACCCCATGATCCTGTTTGCCTTGGCAGCTGCTGCCTGGCACTGGCTGCTCCAGGTAAGTTTATCATTAGCTAGGATCCCCAAGTCCTTCTCCCTGTCAGATTTACCCAGTGGTTTCCCGTTCAGTGTGTAATGGTGATATTGATTCCTTCTTCCCATGTGTATAACCTTACATTTATCATTGTTAAACCTCATCTGCCACCTTTCAGCCCAAGTTTCCAACTTATCCAGATCCATCTGTAGCAGAATACTATCTTCTCTTGTATTAACTGCTTTACATAGTTTTGTATCATCTGCAAATATCAATATTTTACTGTGTAAACCTTCTACCAGATCATTAATGAATATGTTGAAGAGAACAGGTCCCAATACCGACCCCTGCGGTACCCCACTGGTCACAGCGACCCAGTTAGAGACACTACCATTTATAACCACCCTCTGCTTTCTATCACTAAGCCAGTTACTAACCCATTTACACACATTTTCCCCCAGACCAAGCATTCTCATTTTGTGTACCAACCTCTTGTGCGGCACGGTATCCAACGCTTTGGAAAAATCGAGATATACCACGTCCAATGACTCACCGTGGTCCAGCCTATAGCTTACCTCTTCAATAAAAACTGATTAGATTGGTTTGACAGGAGCGATTTCTCATAAACCCATGCTGATATGGAGTTAAACAGTTATTCTCATTGAGATAATCCAGAATAACATCCTTCAGAAACCCTTCAAATATTTTACCAACAGTAGAGGTTAGACTTACTGGCCTATAATTTCCAGGTTCACTTTTAGAGCCCTTTTTGAATATTGGCACCACATTTGCTATGCGCCAGTCCTACGGAACAGACCCCGTCGCTATAGAGTCACTAAAAATAAGAAGTAATGGTTTATCTATTACATTACTTAGTTCTCTTAGTACTCGTGGGTGTATGCCATCCGAACCCGGAGATTTATCTATTTTAATCTTATTTAGCCGGTTTCGCACCTCTTCTTGGGTTAGATTGGTGACCCTTAATATAGGGTTTTCATTGTTTCTTGGGATTTCACCTAGCATTTCATTTTCCACTGTGAATACCGTGGAGAAGAAGGTGTTTAATATGTTAGCCTTTTCCTCGTCATCTACAACCATTCTTTCCTCACTATTTTTTAAGGGGCCTACATTTTCAGTTTTTATTCTTTTACTATTGATATAGTTGAAGAACAGTTTGGGATTAGTTTTACTCTCCTTAGCAATGTGCTTCTCTGTTTCCTTTTTGGCAGCTTTAATTAGTTTTTTAGATAAAGTATTTTTCTCCCTATAGTTTTTTAGAGCTTCAATGGTGCCATCCTGCTTTAGTAGTGCAAATGTTTTCTTTTTACTGTTAATTGCCTGTCTTACTTCTTTGTTTAGCCACATTGGGTTTTTCCTATTTCTAGTCCTTTTATTCCCACAAGGTATAAACCGCTTACAGTGCCTATTTAGGATGTTCTTAAACATTTTCCATTTATTATCTGTATTCTTATTTCTGAGGATATTGTCCCAGTCTACCAGATTAAGGGCATCTCTAAGCTGGTCAAACTTTGCCTTCCTATAGTTGTGTTTTTGTGACTCCTTGACAAGTCCCCCTAGTGAAAGACAGGTGAAACTGTACAATATTGTGGTCGCTATTTCCTAGATGCCCGACCACCTGCAGGTTTGTTATTCTGTCAGGTCTATTAGATAGTATTAGGTCTAAAAGTGCTGCTCCTCTGGTTGGATTCTGCACCAATTGTGAAAGATAATTTTTCTTGGTTATTAGCAGAAACCTGTTGCCTTTATGGGTTTCACAGGTTTCTGTTTCCCAGTTAATATCCGGGTAGTTAAAGTCCCCCATAACCAGGACCTCATTATGGGTTGCAGCTTCATCTATCTGCTTTAGAAGTAGACTTTCCATGATTTCTGTTATATTTGGGGGTTTGTAACAGACCCCAATGAGAATTTTGTTACCATTTTCCCCTCCATGAATTTCGACCCATATGGACTCGACATCCTCATTCCCTTCGCTAATATCCTCCCTTAAAGTGGACTTTAGACAAGACTTTACATAGAGACAAACCCCTCCTCCTCTCCGATTTTTACGATCCTTTCTAAACAGACTGTAACCCTGTAAGTTAACTGCCCAGTCATAGCTTTCATCTAACCATGTCTCGGTTATTCCCACTATGTCAAAGTTACCTGTAGATATTTCTGCTTCTAGTTCTTCCATCTTGTTTGTCAGGCTTCTGGCGTTTGCGACAGGGTGGATTGATTTAAATCACGCCGATTTAAATCATGATTTAAATCACGATTTAAATCAAAAGATTTTTTTCTATTTAAATCGGATCGATTTAAATCATGATTTTAATCATGATTTAAATCACTGATTTAAATCAAAAGGTTTTTTTAATATAAATCACGATTAAAATGAGAAGTGAGAGCAGTGCGCATGTGCGCCCATAGTTACACGGACGAAACTAGGGGCAACGATCTAACGCCAGGGTGAGGGGGGGACCCCAAAGTAAGTAAAAATCTTTTTTGTTTTACTATATGGCAATAGGTAGGTGTTTAAAAGCAGCATGTCTTAATTGTATAAACTATTAATAGCCTCCACATTTTGTTCATACTGCCCCTTTAATTCCACACTTCTAGCTTGGTTTCACTTTTGGTTTAGTTTCTTTTTCCATTCAGTTGACATGCCCAAACTTGTTGGATAGTCAGCATCCTACAGAAACCTCTGGAAGAGCATGGCATTGTGAATGTTACACATATACAGCCTTTATTCTACTGAGTTAAACAACTCAGCTTTATCTCATGATGGAAGAACCTTTGGATGGTAAAATATTTTCCTCAAAAAGCAGTTTATTGAAAAAAATCCGATTTAAATCAAAAAAATCCGATTTAAATCAAAAAAATCCGATTTTTTTGATTTTTTTTAAAAAACATTGATTTTTATCCACCCTGGTTTGCGAGCATGCAGTTTAGAGGATTTTGTTTTGTTCCAATCTCCTCGCTGTGCATTGTTTTAGAAATGTTCTTACCTCCCTTCTGAGTATGTTTTCCTGGGTCTTCTTTGTTCGAGTCTAATGTTTTTCTTCCCGTCCCCTTCACACTCTGTCGCATGGGCTGGTTAATCAACCTACAAAAGTCATCACCAACCCCGAGTCAGTCCCTGACCTTCCTGGGAATGTTATTCAACACCTCCAGGGGTCTAGTGCTCCTTCCCAAGGACAAGGCACTGGCTCTCAGACTAGCAGATCGCACCCTCCTCCGCAAACCCCCTCGATCTCTCCGGTTTGCCATGAGAGTCCTCGGCAAGATGGCAGCAGCAATAGAAGCGGTCCCATTTGCCCAGTTTCACCTCAGACCTCTCCAACTAGCCATTCTCAAGTCCTGGGACCGGAATCCCTTTTCTCTCAACAGGGAGTTCCAGCTAACGTCGTCAACCAGGAGGTCCCTGCACTGGTGGCTCAAGCCAACCTCGCTAGCAAAGGGGAAATCCTTCCTCACAGGTCAATGGAAGGTTCTGACCACCGACGCGAGCCTGACGGGTTGGGGTGCGGTGCACCCTACACCACAGGGCACAGGGCAAGTGGTCCCCAGTGGAAGCGACCATGCCCATCAACATCCTGGAAATTCGTGCCATCCTTCAGGCATTGAGGGCCTTCCATCACTTACTGGCAGCCTCTCACATCAGAATACAGTCGGACAATGCCACGGCTGTGGCATATGTGAATCACCAAGGGGGGACCCGCAGTACCCAGGCGATGCGAGAAGTTTCACACATCCTCCGCTGGGCGGAGGACACAGGGTCGGTTCTTTCGGCGGTCCACATTCCAGGTGTGGACAACTGGGAAGCAGACTTCCTCAGCCGACAAGGAATAGACTCGGGAGAGTGGTCTCTCCATCCCGAAATTTTTCACCAGATCTGTCTCCGCTGGGGGACCCCAGATGTCGACCTAATGGCATCCCACTTCAATGCCAAGGTCTCCAACTTCATGGCCAGAACACACGATCCGCTGTCGCTCGGAGCAGACGCTCTGGTTCAGGACTGGACCCAGTTCCAGCTTCTGTATATTTTTCCACCTCTCCCCCTGATATCCAGAGTGGTGAGGAAGATCAAACATGAGGGAGTTCCAACCATCCTAATTGCACCGGACTGGCCCAGACGCACATGGTACGCCGACATCGTACAGCTCACAGCAGACGCCCCCTTGCGTCTCCCCGACCGCCACGATCTTCTATCACAAGGCCCGTTCTACCACCAGAACTCAGGGGCTCTCAATTTGATGGCGTGGCCCTTGAGACCTGGGTTATAACCCAGGCAGGGCTCTCGCCGCACGTCATTGGAACCATGATCAGGGCACGGAAGCCAGCCTCTGCCAAGATTTATTACCGTACCTGGAAAGCTTTCTTTACCTGGTGCGAATCTCGTGGCCAGATCCCACTCCCTTACTCCCTACCCAAAGTACTTGGTTTTCTCCAATCGGGTCTGGAGGCCAGGCTGTTATTGGGCTCGCTTAAGAGCCAGGTGTCAGCCCTCTCAGTGCTTTTTCAAAGGCGCATTGCTACCAAGACGCAAGTAAGGACTTTCCTTCAGGGGGTTTCCCGATTGGTTCCCCCCTACAGATGACCACTAGAAACATGGGACCTCAACCTGGTCCTGACAGCATTGCAGGAACCACCCTTCGAACCCCTTAAGGAGGTCCCGCTCCGCCTTCTTTCCCAGAAGGTGGTTTTCCTGGTGGCAATCACCTCGCTACGCAGGGTGTCTGAACTGACAGCACTCTCCTGCAGACGGCCCTTCATGGCCTTCCACCAGGACAAGGTAGTTCTTCGTACGGTCCCATCCTTCCTTCCGAAGGTTGTGTCCAACTTCCACCTCAATGAGGAAATTTCACTACCATCCCTTTGTCCGGTCCCGGTTCATAGAGTGGAGAAGGCTCTGCATACGCTTGACCTCGTCAGGGCATTGCGTATATACAAGTCTACGACTGCGTCCTTCCGGAGGTCTGATTCTCTTTTCCTCCTTCCGGAAGGCGGCCACAAGGGTCTGCCAGCTTCCAAAGCTACCCTTGCCAGGTGGATCAAATCCACCATACAAGAGGCCTACCGCCTTAAGAATTCTCCTCTTCCAGCCGATATTACGGCACACTCTACACGGGCGGTAGGGGCCTCCTTGGCCATTCGGCACCAGGCTTCGGCACAACAAGTGTGTAAGGCGGCCACTTGGACTAGATTACACACGTTTGCTAAACACTACAGGGTTCATACCCAGTCTTCAGCGGACGCGAGCCTGGGTAGATGTGTCCTGCAGGTGGCGGTGCCCTAAGTATAGGGGCCTGTCTGCACAATATTCGTCCATTGCTTCCCACCCAAGGACTGCTTTAGGACGTCCCATGATCCTGTGTCCCCCAATGAGGCGACAGAGTAAAGGAGATTTTTGTGTACTCACCGTAAAATCTCTTTCTTAGCCTCTAATTGGGGGACACAGCTCCCACCCTGTTGCCCTTTCCGGGCCGTTGTAACTGTTGAGTTCTCATATTGTTTTCTTGAGCTCGTACATAGTTGCCTTCTTACAGGCATAATTATGTTATTCATGCTACGTTCCTCCTACTGCTTTAGCACAAAACTGGAGAAGGCTGATGCCGTCCAGGGGTGTATACTGCAGAGGAGGAGCCACAGTTAATCTTTTTCAGATTATGCATAGTGTCGCCTCCTAGTGTACAGCAGCATAACACCCATGGTCCTGTGTCCCCCAATTAGAGGCTAAGAGAAAGAGATTTTACGGTGAGTACAGAAAAATCTCCTTTTTTTGAATGGTGAGAATTGTGATGAGTTTTAAAAGGGGTTGTCTCATTTATTCTTGCACTTCTGCCTCCTAACTATGTGTGTCGGGTGCAATGCTCTGCTGGAGATGCACAGTTCGGGTTATTAGCATGGTTGTGCTGCTGGCTAGGATGCTGCTAGCAGAGATAGCTTTACCTCTACATGTGTTCACTCCTTACCTAGGTCACTACAGAGGTAGATGGAACAACCCCTTTAAATCACAACTGCTCATACAGTCACTGATACCTGGTAGTGTTGAGGGAGGATCTAAAGTGATCCTTCACGGTTAACTCAGTGATTTCCAAATTAATCTACAGGGCGTTGCCGGCAACTGAAAATGACCAGATGGAGACTTATGTCTCTGTTTGGGGGGGGGATCAAGCAGATCTCTGGGCCCCCGTTTATTGTGTATGACTTTTCATAGTCATAGAAATTATACTTCAACCAATCAGTATAAGAACATGCTCACAGTTCTTAACCTATAAGAATGCAGGAACAGTCTGTACATCAAAGTCTCGTAAAACAATACACCCTCAGTCTCATGTTCTGTTTAGATTGCAACAATCAAGGTCTCATAACAGCTGTAAACTGTAGTCTAGTAACAAAATTTATCTTAAAACAGCAAAATGGAGTCGAAAAGCACAAAATGGAGAATCTTTCTTAATTTGTCCCTTCACATTCCCCCCTAGATAAATTTTGTTAATTAATGTCCAGCATCGGAGGTACTATCCCAAGCTATAAGCTCGAGGGGTACTGGTCTTCACATGGCTGGTGCCTTGTTACCAGCCATGGCTGTTGCGGCGTACCTGTCCCCCCTGTATACTAGAATTTGCGAAATAACAATTATTGATAACAGTGGTGGGGATCTTTTGAAGATAGCCATGCGCTTGGCTTCAACATCTTCATCAGATAACTTTGTGAAATCGATGTAGAGAAGAGCAGGGGTGGCAATGCTTTTGGTTTCATCATTAGTGTTCTTAGTGCAGAATTTCCTAATATATACAGAAATACACCAAAGAACAAGTTTTAGTATTGCATACATAACAAGGATAAAGGCAACAGTATATAACAAACTTTGCAAGATTCCAGCTATCCAGCCCCCAAGTCCCTCAAACCAATTGGCTAGATTAAAAAAGGAGAAGGTGTCTGCCCACCAACTGTTCTTATTACGGTCACTGTCTTTATCATATTAATCTCTTGAGTCTTTGAATGTCTTCTGACTTTTAACTTTAGAGTACTATTGGGATCTATATAATAACAGCATGCGGGTCCAATAACCTGACACATACCACCCTGTGCTGCTGTTAAGTAATCCAATAGAACAAACCCAAGAAGAAAAATAACCATCCACTGTCCCTCCACATGCTCACAACCCCAGTGGGGGAGCCTCAAGATATGGGGGACACGAATAATTGATAAAGGACACTCCTACTACAAAGAGAACCAGAAAAAATTGGAGTACATGCCCATAATTTGTATCAAATTTTATTAAGTTAGATAGATAAGCAAAAACACATGTATCAAAACCCTTTAAGACATATATAGAAAATGTCAGGTGAGTTAGGTAGCACAGACCAAACTAACGGTGCTGTCCATCACCGACGCCATATTATACAACATTCAAATGCAACATGCAAGAATTAAATAGTAAAATGGGCACAGAGTCAGGGAGAAAGTAGGGTCGTTTAAAGAAACACGGTATAGCCCTGTACACAGGCTAATACCTCAGTAACTATATTTACACACCCATCCCCGTGCTCTTACCACAATACTGGCGTCAGACCTGGACAGCACCGTTGCCCCAACGCGCGTTTCGCGTCAGCTTCGTCAGGGGGCGGTGCTGTCAGGTGTCTGGCGCTGCTATTTATCATCACCCCAATCTACAGATACCGGTCCACCTGTAGCGGCGCATGTTCAATCATCACTCGGCCGGGAACCGCACCGCGAACGGCCTCCAAGATGGCGCCGCGGTTCAGAGCACCGTCGCGATGACGTGACTGAGCCGCAGGCGTCATCACACGGCGCCGCCCACAGTGCCCCGGGACCAGAACGACGACGGGCATGCGCACAGTGGACCCGGCTGAAATAGACATATCTATCAGGACACCATTAACGATCACACATATTCCCAAATGGGCCTGCAAAATGGAAAAGAAAAAACAAAGGGGACGAACAAGGTAAAATATTGATGGACATCTTAATACTAATAACCAACCCCGGACAAAAAATCGCCGTCATTATTGCTAGAGCAAAACATTGTTAATCAAAAAAGAAAAAAGAAGAAAAAAAGGCGTGTATAATATAGTATATGAAAAATATTAAAATGTGTATACATTAAAAATCCAGTGCAGCAATTATTAAAAAAAAGCCAAATCTAATCAGTGGCTGCATAAAACACACCACCGTATAAGGCAGATCGTGCCACCGTGATGAATTATGTAAAAACAAACACTAAAACAAACAATACAGCCGGTGAGCTGTGAATACACAATGGCAATATACCTTGTTATCATACAAGAGTGCTCAAAAAAGTCAATATGAAAAAACACACAAGAAAATTGTCAATACACACATTAATTGTGGCTGAAAGGGTAAATATATTACCACAATATAAGTGCCCTCATCTAAAACCTAAAAACAAAGTGCACAATAGAAACAAAAAAACAATTATTTTTTTCTTTTTTCCTCTTTTTTCCCCTCTCCCATTCTTTCTTCTTTTACTCCACAGATGTTTTGAAGAATTGGAGCAACCAAAGCAGATGAAATAAAGAACGAGGGTCGATCTAATCTGTCCATTTCCAATCCACCATCTATGTCCATTCCAGTGGGGGGAACCACAAAAGGAGCGCCATGAGGAAAAGAAGGTAACTAAACATAAATAATAAATAAATACAGGAAAAGATTAAAACCAATAAAGACGCACAACAACACACTAATATAAAAAGGAGAAATCAAAGTCATATCTACAAAAAGGAGCTAAAACTCAGATGTTCGTTCAGGCCTGCTGGAGCGATAGTATTTAATACCGCTATCCAGCGGCATTCTCTCTGGGCCAGCTTCTGTTTTGCATCCCCCCCTCTAATGCCTACCCTAATTCTATCTATACCCCAGGCTTTCAAATCTTTAGGGTTGCATTTATGATATTTCTGGAAGTGTTTTGGTATAGGTTTCAGACTGTTGACATCTTCCACATCTCGTGCCGCTATAATATCTCTAACGTGTTCGCGTATGCGAACACGCAGCTCTCTCGATGTCAACCCTACATAAATAAGCTTACACGTACAGGTGGCGTAATATACGACATGAGTCGTACTACATGTGATGTGTTCATTGATCCGAAAACTACGCCTGCCATCTGATGATTCAAAAGTAAAAGCTCTAATAAGATTCTTACATGCAAGGCAGTCTCCACAAGGGAAAAAGCCGTTTCTAGGTCGTCCTGCCTGGAATGGGTCTGGTGTTTTGGCCACATAATGACTGTGTACAAGTATGTCCCTGACATTATTACACCTGCGCGCAGTCATGAGGGGTTGGTCAGACAAAACCCTTCCCAACAGGGGATCAGTTGTTAAGACTGGCCAATGCTTTTTAAGGATGCGCCGCATTTCATCCCACCGATGATTAAATGTGGATATAAACCTTGGTTGATCATCCCAAGCTTTTCTTTGTGTCTTACTTCTCACCGCAAGAAGATCATTCCTCTTAGTCTTTTTAGCCCTCAGATATCCTTTCTTTATAGTCCGGCCACTATAGCCACGCTGTCGGAAACGCTCCCCAAGGTCCACAGCTTGTCTCTCAAACAAAGTATCAGAGGCACATATCCTTCGAGCCCGAAGGAACTGTCCTATGGGGATGGCCCTGATTGTGGAGGGTGGATGAGATGAGGTAGAATGCAAAAGTGCATTAACGGATGTTTTCTTTCGGTGCATGTCTGTATAGATATATCCGTTTTCTTGGACCTTTAATGATATATCCAAAAAGGAAATTTCACTATCATGAAACGTATAGGTGAGCCTAATGTTGGAGTCATTGTCGTTCAATCCTGCCATGAATGCCTTTAACTCCAGGACAGGGCCATGCCATATGAATAGAACATCATCTATATATCTGTACCACCCAAGGATTTGGGGGGCAGACTGTGCGCCACCCTGGAACAACTCACTCTCCCAATAGCCAAGAAATAGATTTGCGTAGGACGGCGCACAGGCCGCCCCCATGGCAGTGCCCTGTCTCTGGAGGTAAAAACGGTCTTTGAAAACAAAAAAATTATGTGTCAGGATGAACTCCAGTAACTCCAACACAAGCTCACGTATATCCGGGTCAAGATTACTAGATTCTAAAAAGAATCTTGTGGCCCTCATCCCATCCACATGGCGGATGCTGGTATACAACGACTCAACATCCGCCGTGACCAAGATCATGTCCTTCTCCACAACCAGGCCATCAACCCGTCTCAAGACGTCCGTTGTTTCCCTGACATAGGAGGGCAAAGTCTCCACCTGTGGTTTTAAATAATGTTCAATAAACTTACAAGTTGCATCACAAAGCCCGTCTATGCCAGAGACAATCGGACGCCCTGGGGGAGAGACAAGATCTTTGTGGACCTTGGGGAGCAAGTAGAAAGTGGGTATCACTGGATACTGGACCAATAGACCACCTAAAGTCTTTTTATTAATGATCCCCCTTTCAAAAGCCATCTCCAAAATATTCTGTACTTGGATCTGGAACTTTGGAAGGGGGTTCTGTGGTAATGAGGTATATGTGTCTCGATTTCTTAACTGTCGGAAGGCTTCCTTCTCGTACCTCTCCACGGGCCAGATGACCACATTGCCCCCCTTATCCGCTGGTTTTATGACGACATCATCCCACATTTTGATTTCCTGCAGCGCCTGCCTCTGTATGGCTGTGAGGTTATCTCTTTTCTTATAATTGGTTATTTGGTGAAAATCTTCCATTACCAATTTTGTGAAGATTTCCACTTGTGGGCAAAGGGACAAAGGGGGAAATGTGGTGCACCTGGCCGATATCGGAGGTGGAGAGGCACTTACCCCTTCGCACAGAGACTCTCGTTCCAGTTCTTCCAAATCTCTAAGGGTTTCCAGTTCAATAGGATCAGTTATTTCTACACCTCCAGATGAACGCAGATGTAGTCTTTTAAGAATAATCTTCCGGGCGAATAGGTGTAAGTCTTTCAACGCTATAAAAAAGTCAAAATTGTTACACGGAGAGAAAGAGAGACCCAGTTCTAACACTTCCTTTTGTGGTTCAGAGAGAACATGAGTGGATAGATTCATTACCTCTAGTGTATTAGTTTTCAGTTTTTTATCCATAAGAGGAGAGGTATTCATTTTCCGCTTGTTTCTAAGACGTCCATCTCTCCACTCATTATTTCTCTCTGAAGCCCTTTTTGTCCATCCGGACCTTACATTCTCAGCTCGTTGTGTTCTATCCTCAGCCGAGGATACAGAGGAGATGGAAGCCGAACGACTTCTAGAGACAGCTTTATTAAAAAAACGTCTGTTGTGCCATTTGTACATTCTCCCTTGCTGTCGGTCCGTTAAATCCCGCTGATATTTTCTGGTCTTATTTTGAACTACATCAGTTTCCCATTTTTTTAGGGCTATATCAATTTCCTCCTTAAATTTTATTGCCATTTCTCCAGTAAGGCTTTTATTAATCTCCTCCTGTGTAATATTCAATTCTACATCCAGTTCTTTAAGTTGTTTCTCATTGTGCGTAGACAGCAATTCCATAAACTTTTTTGAGCACAGGGAGGCTGCCTCCTCCCATTGCTTAATAAACTCGGTGTCTTCTATTATGAATGAAGGAAAGACTTGGACACGCAGTCCCCTCGGGACCAGGCCACACCCAATATATCGCTCCAGAAAGGCCCTGTTCCACCACAAACGTGTGCGTTTGTGGAGTAGTTCCTTATACTTGTTTGTCAGATTGCTGATATCTCCAGATTTAATATCAACTGCACTACCACCACCTTCACTAAATACTTGATCAAGCTGAGTTAGCCACGCTTTTTCGCGTTCGCGAAAGTCCATCTCTTTCAACCTGGTTACTGTGGAAACACAGACAATAATAGAATAGAACAAACCCAAGAAGAAAAATAACCATCCACTGTCCCTCCACATGCTCACAACCCCAGTGGGGGAGCCTCAAGATATGGGGGACACGAATAATTGATAAAGGACACTCCTACTACAAAGAGAACCAGAAAAAATTGGAGTACATGCCCTTAATTTGTATCAAATTTTATTAAGTTACATAGATAAACAAAAACACATGTATCAAAACCCTTTAAGACATATATAGAAAATGTCAGGTGAGTTAGGTAGCACAGACCAAACTAACGGTGCTGTCCATCACCGACGCCATATTATACAACAATCAAATGCAACATGCAAGAATTAAATAGTAAAGAAATAAAGAAAGGATATCTGAGGGCTAAAAGGACTAAGAGGAATGATCTTCTTGCGGTGAGAAGTAAGACACAAAGAAAAGCTTGGGATGATCAACCAAGGTTTATATCCACATTTAATCATCGGTGGGATGAAATGCGGCGCATCCTTAAAAAGCATTGGCCAGTCTTAACAACTGATCCCCTGTTGGGAAGGGTTTTGTCTGACCAACCCCTCATGACTGCGCGCAGGTGTAATAATGTCAGGGACATACTTGTACACAGTCATTATGTGGCCAAAACACCAGACCCATTCCAGGCAGGACGACCTAGAAACGGCTTTTTCCCTTGTGGAGACTGCCTTGCATGTAAGAATCTTATTAGAGCTTTTACTTTTGAATCATCAGATGGCAGGCGTAGTTTTCGGATCAATGAACACATCACATGTAGTACGACTCATGTCGTATATTACGCCACCTGTACGTGTAAGCTTATTTATGTAGGGTTGACATCGAGAGAGCTGCGTGTTCGCATACGCGAACACGTTAGAGATATTATAGCGGCACGAGATGTGGAAGATGTCAACAGTCTGAAACCTATACCAAAACACTTCCGGAAATATCATAAATGCAACCCTAAAGATTTGAAAGCCTGGGGTATAGATAGAATTAGGGTAGGCATTAGAGGGGGGGGGATGCAAAACAGAAGCTGGCCCAGAGAGCATGCCGCTGAATAGCGGTATTAAATACTATCGCTCCAGCAGGCCTGAACGAACATCTGAGTTTTAGCTCCTTTTTGTAGATATGACTTTGATTTCTCCTTTTTATATTAGTGTGTTGTTGTGCGTCTTTATTGGTTTTAATCTTTTCCTGTATTTATTTATTATTTATGTTTAGTTACCTTCTTTTCCTCATGGCGCTCCTTTTGTGGTTCCCCCCACTGTAATGGACATAGATGGTGGATTGGAAATGGACAGATTAGATCGACCCTCGTTCTTTATTTCATCTGCTTTGGTTGCTCCAATTCTTCAAAACATCTGTGGAGTAAAAGAAGAAAGAATGGGAGAGGGGAAAAAAGAGGAAAAAAGAAAAAAATAATTGTTTTTTTGTTTCTATTGTGCACTTTGTTTTTAGGTTTTAGATGAGGGCACTTATATTGTGGTAATATATTTACCCTTTCAGCCACAATTAATGTGTGTATTGACAATTTTCTTGTGTGTTTTTTCATATTGACTTTTTTGAGCACTCTTGTATGATAACAAGGTATATTGCCATTGTGTATTCACAGCTCACCGGCTGTATTGTTTGTTTTAGTGTTTGTTTTTACATAATTCATCACAGTGGCACGATCTGCCTTATACGGTGGTGTGTTTTATGCAGCCACTGATTAGATTTGGCTTTTTTTTAATAATTGCTGCACTGGATTTTTAATGTATACACATTTTAATATTTTTCATATACTATATTATACACGCCTTTTTTTCTTCTTTTTTCTTTTTTGATTAACAATGTTTTGCTCTAGCAATAATGACGGCGATTTTTTTGTCCGGGGTTGGTTATTAGTATTAAGATGTCCATCAATATTTTACCTTGTTCGTCCCCTTTGTTTTTTCTTTTCCGTTTTGCAGGCCCATTTGGGAATATGTGTGATCGTTAATGGTGTCCTGATAGATATGTCTATTTCAGCCGGGTCCACTGTGCGCATGCCCGTCGTCGTTCTGGTCCCGGGGCACTGTGGGCGGCGCCGTGTGATGACGCCTGCGGCTCAGTGACGTCATCGCGACGGTGCTCTGAACCGCGGCGCCATCTTGGAAGGCCGTTCGCGGTGCGGTTCCCGGCCGAGTGATGATTGAACATGCGCCGCTACAGGTGGACCGGTATCTGTAGATTGGGGTGATGATAAATAGCGCCAGACACCTGACAGCACCGCCCCCTGACGAAGCTGACGCGAAACGCGCGTTGGGGCAACGGTGCTGTCCAGGTCTGACGCCAGTATTGTGGTAAGAGCACGGGGATGGGTGTGGAAATATAGTTACTGAGGTATTAGCCTGTGTACAGGGCTATACCGTGTTTCTTTAACCCCTTCCCGACATGTGACGGTATAGTACGTCACATGTCGGGACCCCCGCTTTGATGTGCGCTCCGGCGGTGAGCGCACATCAAAGCCGGGACATGTCAGCTGTTTTGAACAGCTGACATGTGCCCGCAATAGGCGCGAGCAGATTTGCGATCTGCGCGCGCCTATTAACTAGTTAAATGCCGCTGTCAAACGCAGACAGCGGCATTTAACTACCGCATGCGGCCGGATATGAGCGCATCGCCGACCCCCGTCACATGATCGGGGGTCGGCGATGCTCCTCCATTGTAACCATAGAGGTCCTTGAGACCTCTATGGTTACTGATTGCCGGTGGCTGTGAGCGCCCCCCTGTGGTCGGCGCTCACAGCACACCTGCAAATCTGCTGTGTAGCAGCGATCTTATGATCACTGCTGCATAGCAGAGCCGATCGGGCTGTGCCTGCTTCTAGCCTCCCATGGAGGCTATAGAAGCATGGCAAAAGTAAAAAAAAAAAGTTTTTAAAAATGTGAAAAAAATAAAAAAAATATAAAAGTTTAAATCACCCCCCTTTCGCCCCAATCAAAATAAATCAATTAAAAAAAAACCCAACCTACACATATTTGGTATCGCCGCGTTCAGAATCGCCCGATCTATCAATAAAAAAAAAAGCATTAACCTGATCGCTAAATGGCGTAATGAGAAAAAAATTCGAAACGCCAGATTTACGTTTTTTTGGTCGCCACGACATTGCATTAAAATGCAATAACGGGCGATCAAAAGAACGTATCTGCACCAAAATGCTATCATTAAAAACGCCAGCTCGGCACGCAAAAAATAAGCCCTCACCTGACCCCAGATCACGAAAAATGGAGACGCTACGAGTATCGGAAAATGGCGCAATTTTGTTTTGTTTTGTTTTTTGCAAAGTTTGGAATTTTTTTTCACCACTTAGGTGAAAAATAACCTAGTCATGTTAGGTGTCTATTAACTCGTAGTGACCTGGAGAATCATAATGGCAGGTCAGTTTTAGCATTTAGTGAACCTAGCAAAATAGGCAAGCAAAAAACAGGTGTGGGATTGCACTTTTTTTGCAATTTCACTGCACTTGGAATTTTTTCCCCGTTTTCTAGTACACGACATGCTAAAACCAATGATGTCGTTCAAAAGTACAACTCGTCCCGCAAAAAATAAGCCCTCACATGGCCAAATTGACGGAAAAATAAAAAAGTTATGGCTCTGGGAAGGAGGGGAGCGAAAACGGAAAAACGGAAAAAGCTCCGGGGGTGAAGGGGTTAAACGACCCTACTTTCTCCCTGACTCTGTGCCCATTTTACTATTTAATTCTTGCATGTTGCATTTGATTGTTGTATAATATGGCGTCGGTGATGGACAGCACCGTTAGTTTGGTCTGTGCTACCTAACTCACCTGACATTTTCTATATATGTCTTAAAGGGTTTTGATACATGTGTTTTTGTTTATCTATGTAACTTAATAAAATTTGATACAAATTATGGGCATGTACTCCAATTTTTTCTGGTTCTCTCTGTTAAGTAATCCAGTACTAAAGTATATTGATTAGTGACTATAAGTAGTTGGTTTTGGACAACAACAGTAGTATTAAGTATATCCAATATATCCCAAATTTGATCATCTAGAAAGTCTGTGGCCCTAACCAATTTATCCCACATTTGTGATTATAGGGTAAATGGAAATAGAACTGACAATTTTAATGGCTATACCCATTTGTACTACTAATCTTTCATGATATTGTACAAACTTATTATTTAAAGATATTGGGAAATTTAGGCTGTCCCATGCGGTTACCAATAATAATATGGAAAATGCAAAAAACCTAAACATTATGTCCCCTTATTTGCTACTAGTCTGTTTGACCAGCTTGCAGTGCGATGCGTGGATCCACGTCGGCCTTCCTTCCAGCTTTACTGACATAGGAGTGATACTGAGGACTTGGTAGGGACCGTCATACAAGGGTTCTAGTCTGTATTTTCTGACATGCCTTTTCACGACTACAAAAGCACCAGACTTTGAATTGTGACAAGTGTCGGTTTCTGCTGAATCTGGAAGGGAAGAAGAAACTAAAACATGGGTGTTAGCAAGATTTCTACTAAGCTGAATAACATATTGAACAGCACGGTCAGTTTCTTCTGACAACTACTGACACTGGAAATTTGCAACTGGGGACCTAGCACCAAACAATATCTCATATGGGGACAGGCCATGTTTTGCCTTAGGGGTAGTACGAATGTGGTACAGTACAATGAGTAGGAGCTCTGGCCATGGAGCCGTAGTCTCCTGCATCATTTTGGTCAATTGTCCCTTCAGTGTGCCGTTCAGCCTCTCAACTTTCCCACTGGATTGTGGATGGTACGGAGTATGGAGGGCCACCGTGGATCCAAGCATTGTCAGTACCTCCTGATACTCATGAGAAGAAAAGGCCGGGCCTTGGTCACTTTCGACGACTTCTGGAACACCATATCTGCATATGACTTCCATCACCAGTTTCTTCGCTATATTCTTTGCAGTCATGTTGGTAACGGGGATTGCTTTCGGCCAACTGGAGAACATGTCGACAACCACCAGACAATATTCATACCTTCCAGACTTAGGCAACATGATGTGGTCCAACTGGAGCCTTTGGAAAGGATAATCGGGCTTAGCAATATGCTTTGTGGGTACACGTTGAAGTTGATCGGGATTGCAGGTCTGACAGATATTACATGCACGGTTGAGTGCTGTCAGGACTGTAGAAATACCTGGAGCCCAGTAGAATTTTTGTACATTTATTTATTTTTTTTTCCCTCCATGTGTGGGCCCATGTGCCCACATGGCAATAGCAGGGTACATCCGCTTAGGGAGACACACAAGTTGGTCCTTTTTCCAGAGACCATTGTCCATACGTGCTCCATTAGCCTTCCACTGCTTCACTTCTTCCTTTGGGGACTTTCTCTGTATCGTCATTAAGCGGTCTCGCAGGGTCCGACAGAAACCTCAGTCTGTCGTGGATCATCTGGGTCCTGTAGAGTCAGTGTTTCTTGTAACTGTTTACGCTGAGAACGTGTGGTCACCATAGTTGGTATGGTCAGTTCAACGGGTAGGAGAGCAGCAGCTTTTGCTTGCATATCTGCAAAGGGGTTACCAACAGTCTGTGGACTGTTCCTAGGACCGTGCGCCTTAACTTTGATAATGGCCACATGGGTAGGTAATTTGATTGAGTACATGAGGGTTTTAACAGCTTCAGCATTCTCCACTGGAGTCCCGGCGGTAGTAATAAACCCTCGATTGGCCCATAGGGCTCCGAAATCATGAGCAATACCAAATGCATACCGTGAGTCTGTGTATATATTAGCCCACCTGTCTCTGGCCAGAACACATGCAGTAGACAGAGCCTGAAGTTCTGCTTCTTGTGCTGACTGTGAGGGAGGGAGTGCAGCTGCGTGCACTACAGTGTCTTCCGTAGTAACAGCGTATCCGGTGTGGAATCTGCCAAAATCATCAGCATATCTTGAACCGTCTTTCAGGGCATAGTAGAGAGGTTGCATTATGTGGGATACGTCCGGTATTCACTGACGAAAATAGGTACATAGTCCAAGAAAACGCTGGAGTTCAGTCTCATCTTTCGGAAAAGGAAGGGAACTGACAGCTATTTTTCTTTCTTTTGTGAGGTGTCTGACACTCTGATGGAGACAGTGACCCAAAAAATATCACTTGACCAAGGCAGAACTGACGTTTCGAGGCCGAAACCCGACAGTTCAGATCTGCCAGATACTTTAGGAGGCTAACAGTGGCAGCAATGGCTTCCTACTCTGTCCGTGCACACAACAAAAGATCAGCCACATACTGAAGCAGCGTGATATAGGGGTGATTTAACTGCCAGGGTAAAAGACACTCGCCCATATTTTTTGCAAACTGGGACTATTTTGGGCCCCTTGTGGCATAACTGTCCACGTCAATTGTCGTCCCTGAGAAGTGAATGCAAACAGAACTGGCAACCTGGGTGTAATAGAATGCTGAAGAAGGCATTGGCAAGGTCGATGACTGTGAACCAAGCAGCATCCTGAGGTATCTGGGACAAAAAAGTATGTGGATTAGGTACCACCGGAGTTTCCAGAACAGTAGCTGCATTAACTGCCCGTAGATCTTGTACCAGCCGGTTGGCCGGGTTGGTTCTTTTTTTTAAAGGGAAACAAGGGCGTGTTACATGGGGAAACACGGTACCATTATCGAATAACGTTTGTATTTGACCCTTGAGGCCCCGCTCCTGATCATGTTGTCGGGGCCGTAATAACGACAATTAATCCTCATTCACCAGTCATTCCAAATTGTAATGTGAACGCAGAACTTCTGGTACCGGAAAAAGAAATGATTCAGACACGTAGCTGATTCAATCTTTGCTGACGCTCTTGCGTTCACCTGTGTCCAGAGCCGAGCAGCAACTGTGCTTTATTTTCCAATACGTAATACTAATAAGGGAATGCAATGGGTGGGGTTTAAGCAGTGTATGTCTAGTGCTCAGTCTCTCTGATTCGTCGAATGTCTCCTGATGGATTCCTCCCCTTCTTCTCATTCTTTTAGTTTCGTTTCCAAAGAACTGAATCTTGTCCCTCCAGACACGAATCTAAAACAAAACTGAATTCTGGCGGCCATCTTTAGATACAATTACATTTGCATTAGCTAGCAGATAGGAAAAACTTATTGTTTCACAGTATAAAAGTATAACAGTACAAAAAGAGTATAAATCTTTATATAAAAAGTACAAAGGTATATCAGAAAATACATTTTCACCTTGACAATCCCCCCTAAACACTAAGTTTTTCCCTTAAAGAAAGATCCTTCGAGACTGTCCATGTGATGGGAAAAGGGGAGGTGGATTTCTTCATCCAGACACCTCAGAAACTCTCCCCTAGCGAGAGGCCTCCAGGCAGCTGAACCCTTCACTAACCTCACATGGAGTTCTCCCACTGTCCCTAAACTAAATCTCTTAGCATCATCTGAAAATGGGGGATTTTGTCTACTCTCTTGAGAGGAATGTACTTCGGGATCTCCCCTGGATCAGTACCATCGTACTCTGGTGGATCTACTTCTTGATTGAGGAAGGTGCCAGTCGGAGTTACTTTGGCAATAACCTTTTTATACAAGGGAATAACACAACAGAGAATTATCGATTCAACTATAAGGAGGGCAATTAGTACCAAACAAACTTATTGAAGGAATCTCTTGATCCCACCTAACCAACTGGAGAAGAAAGATGTGTCTATTCCAGCATACATGACACGTCGTCTTATTGTCCTAATTTGTTCAACTTCTTTAGAAACCTTCAGGTCTTTTGGATCTACATTTCGCCATTCAGATCTGGCTGTCTATATTTCGTCTCGTATGTCTTTGGTCATACCGTCAACGAATGTATTTACCAATACTTTAACATCAAGTGGGTTTATGGGACTGTACCCCATGTCTTCCCATTTCAGCTGTAACTGTCCAAAGTATAGCTCTACACTCTCTCCTTTGTCACATCTGTAGAAGATCTTAATTTGTGTCCTAGTACGTCACCTGTTTTTGTGCTCACCAAGTACCTAGGCCTGCCTAGGTGGATTTATACGTCCATCATATTGTCATTATTTATCTGTAGAATGAGAAAGGTTGGTTCTCAGGGTCAGCCAATTGTTTTTGCGTAGCTAGCTAGTCAGTGGGCCTCCAGGGATAATACTCCTGTATCTGTCTTACCCTACCTGATGTGGTTGGTTCTCTGGTGGTGGGGGCGACATGACATGCTGGTCTACAGCTCCTTCCCAAAAGGATTACTGTCAGCCTACTCCTGAAAGTTAATGTCCCCACTATCCACCAACCACAATCCTGTGTCAGCTTCTTATATCACTGCATGTGATCTTGTCTGGACAGGATTCAGTGTAATTCTCTTAGGTCGGGTTGCAGCACGGGTCATACAAGTGTTAGGGCCCAAATCCTCAACTATACCCTAAAAGACATCACAGCTATAATTGACAAATCTTTGTTCATTGTAATATATATATAAATATTTGATCCATTCAACATTTTTATTAATCTGCACCTGTGGGATTATAGAAGCAATGCCGGCATAAATCTGGTTCTGGGCTTTAAACTGGTCAGGCACCCCCCTTGGCACCCCAATGGCATCAATATATACTAGTGGATCTTCTTCATAACTCATATGGAGCTGATCGAGACTTCTCTTTCTGGTAGGTTCATCAGGTATCTTTGGTGTACATATATTGTGTATGTTTAATTAGCAAATCAGTATCTAGAGAACTGTTCTCTTTGCAGAAACTTGTCTTGAAGATCCCTACTGGTGTACCTGTGGTGTCGTGGGAATTATAGTAGGTGTAATTGTCAGCTAATACGGTTACTTCTCCTGGGACCTTTAGTCTGGGTTCCTCATAAATCAGTGGGACGTAATCTGGGCATTCAGTGGACTTCAAACCTTTCAACAAATTCATGACACAGGCAGTGGTGTTGTCATCAGGAAAAAGCAATGCATGTGTGTATAGGTGTGTATTCGCAGCAGAACAAGCAATACATCCTACAGAGATATTCTGGACTCTTACATTGTATCTCACCCATTCTAACCATAGGTTTTTCCTTGGGGCTGTTTGTGTTTCTATGGAGAAAACCTCCTGCCAACTGAGACCTGGAATGGGGATCACTTCATTAACTACATTTTGCAAACGCTCACCTGGGCCTAAATTCCCATGGTATCCACTACTAAATACATAATTATAATTCCTTCCCAATATGAATGTCTGCAGATCAGCAGATTGGGGATTTTCAAGATTTAGGAGGAGGGGGTGACAACTTTTACCCCATTTACAGCCCCTAAGTGGTTGCAGAAGGGCTGTTAGATGCATTCTCTCACGAAGACTCCTACCCGTCCCATCCTTGGGAACATGGCTTCACTAGGTTTATATCCCCAATCATCTCCCGTGTTCCAGGCAGCATCTGTCTAATAATAACAGTTATTGTTGTCATTTCTGGTAACACACATATAAAACTGGATGATCCCCTTTACCACCCGTTCAGTCTCAAGGCACTTGACTACATCACAGAAATCAAATCGCCAGATATTTGCCGGGGCTGTCCGGTTTATCCAGAGAATAGTGGGACCTTAGTATTTTCATTTACATTAGGAGCCGAGAAGGTAGGGGCGAGGATGGCCCCCATTTCCAGGATCAAAAACAACAACATTTCCCTTCAGTCACTTCTGTGACTAAACACTGGTTCGGTCTCTTTTACAGTGTGAGGCTTGGATCCAGGTGCTCTTTCCTTCAAGTTTTACTGCAGTGGGGGTGACCACGATCACCGTGTGGGGTCCTTCAAATCTCGGCTGGAGACAATCTCTGCACACAAACTTTTTCACATACACCAGGTCTCCTGGCACAAAGGGATGGTGTCCAGGAACCTTGTCTGGGTCTGGAAGAGAACTGAAGACAGTTAAATGCACTTTGGCAAGGTGTCCATGTAAGGCCTGCACATAGCTAGTCAAGTCCTGGTACTTGGGCTACAACTGTTGTGGAAAGAAACATTCAAGATTGGGGCTCCTGCCAAACAGAATCTCATACGTGACAGTCCTGTCTTCCTGTTTGGGGTATATCTTACTGAAAACAAAGCCAGAGGAAGGCATTCTGTCCATGGTTTACCAGTCTCTGCCATTGCCTTCTGGATTTTAAGCTTAAGAGTTCCATTTAGTCTCTCCACTTTTCCACTGCTCTGCGGATGGAGTATGCAATGCTTGACTTACCCCCAGTGCTGCCATTACCTCTGACATGATCTCTCCAGTAAAATGGGAGCCCCGATCGCTTTCAATGACTTCAGGAACTCCATACCTGCATATGATCTCAGCCATCAGTTTCTTCACTGTTGTCTTAGCCGTAGCTTTGGCAACTGGGTAGGCTTCTGGCCAACCTGAAAATAAATCAATGCAGACCAACACATACTCATACGTCCCTACTCTGGGTAACTGAATATAATCATTCTGCAGTCTCTGGAATTGGTTAAAGGGGCCGGGGAGTGTGTTTGGATGGGGTTTTCACTGTCCTACTCTGATTATGTGTGGCACATATCATGCAGCTCTGTACCTGCCTTTCTGCGCAGGTGGAAAACCCCGGGGGCAATCCATTGTTTCTGTAGGGTGTCACACATGGCCGTCTTCGAGTGGTGCACATTCCCGTGCAGAACCTGTGCCATCATTGGGTACAGTACCTGTGGTAGGCAGACCTTTTCACCCCTCCCCCATAGTCCGGTAACGGTATCAGAGCAAGCCCCTATCTTTTGCCACCTATTTTTCTCCTCCTTACTTGCCTGTTCTTGTAACCGGGCTAAGATGTCTTTCAACACAAGTGGAGATGGTGGGGTGTCTAGGTGATGTACTTGAGAGGCTACAGGAGTGCTTGCTGCTTTCTTGGCAGCCTGGTCTGCCAGTGCTTACCCTTTGTCCGTCCATCAGTGCCTTTGGTATGTGCCTTTACCTTTATGATGCCTGATTGGGTGGGAAACTGTAGTGCATTCATAAGTTGCTGGACTGCCTCAGCACGTTTAGAGGGGTGGCCATTTGCTGTCAGGAAAGCCCTGGCTCTCCAGATAGGCCCATAATCGTGTGTAATGCCAAAAGCATACCTGGAATCAGTGTAGATATTTACAGTCTTACCTTCTGCTAGTTTGCACGCTTCTTGTGCAGACATATGAGCTGGCATTAACTCTGCCTTGATTACCTCATGTTCTGAGACCACAGCATATCTGGTACAGAAGCGTCCTTAGTCATCTTGGTGACGGGATCCATCTACAAAAAGCTCAAAATCAGCATTAGAATAGGCACACTAGAGACCAGCCGTTTCCTGAGACATCAATTCTAGACAATCATGTGGTTTGGAAACCTAATCTTGTTCCTCTGGATCCATTCTAGAAAGAAAAAGAGTGTCCTTGCTCATGTCACCTTCATGTCACCTACTCCTCCCCCCTTTGGATCCAGGGGAACTAGGTGAAAAGTAGCGGGGTTCAGGACAGCGCACCTTTTCAATATCACATTAGTAGGCATGAGAATAGCACACCGAAGTCGCAGCTGTCCAGCCATGGACATGTGGCCAGGTTGTACTTGGTTAAGGATACTATGTACATCGTGTGGGGTGTGGACCATCAGTGGGTGATCCAAAACAATCTCTGAAGACTTGTGTAGCAACAGCTGGACAGACAACACGGTCCAAATACAGGAGGGACTTCCTCTTGCCACCCTATCCAGGCGGCCGCTGTAATAAGCAACAGGTCTCTATTTGTCTCCATGAAGCTGAATCAGCAAACCTGTAACATGTCCTGCATAGGTGAGCTCTGTCTGCAAGGCAGTCTGCAATACTGTACGGCAGTGTCCGGGTGTCTTGTAATCATATATAGGGCCTGCAGTGTGTAGCACTATATCACAGGGCAAATTCCCTCTTTGGGTGGACATAGCGTCTCCTGGATGCAAGGGGCCATAAGTGGCAAGGTAGGCCTGACACTCTTGGACTATGAATGGGCCCCCCTTTTTTTTTTTTTTTTTTTTAACGGGAAACACGGGTGTGTTACCTGGGGAAACACAGGGTATCAGGGCACCATTATCGAATAACATTTGTATTTGCCCCTTGAGACACTGCTCCTGATCATGTTTCAAAGGGTACTGATGGACTTGGGGAAAAGGAGCACCAGGTTTGAGAAACACTTTTACTGGTTCTACAGGCATTATTGGGGGAGAATCTGTGTCTATCAGGACCATCATCTTGGAATTGTATCCTGGAGCAGAACTGTAATAATAAATCTGCCCCCAGTAAATTTACCGAACATATAGAAAAGATTACGAACTGAGCAGTAACTTCAGGGAAAGGTCCCACAGGGATAGATTTTATAAGACTATATTCATTGGGTCTGTCATCTACTCTAATTAAAACAAGCTCTTGATCTGAGAATTGGCATGTCGGGGCTGGGGAGATAATGAAATTCCCATACGGGGTTAAAGGCGTATTGGAATGTGAAGCTGGACTTGCATGTACAATAGGAGGGGGCAGTGGTGTTTGCCCATGAAGATAAGAAACACTGATCTCGCAGCTGCAAAGGTGGGGGCTAGTGATTTAACCCCTTGTCTTTACTAAACCAAGGACAGAGAAAACTTTGGAATGCAATACATAGCCCCCCTTTCTGTAGCCCGCAGCGCCGAGGGGAAAAATTGCAAGCAAGTTGCGCAGGGATTCACTCAGCCCCTCCCATCTAGTACACAGGGAGATAAGAACCTTCACTGCAATCCACAGCGCAAGAGGGAGAAACGAAACCCAGCACCTTGCCCCCCTCTCTCCGGCTTGTAGCGTAGATAAGTAGAAAAGAGAGGAAAACTAACAAAGAAATCTCGCAGCGGTCTGCTGCTGCCCCTCCCCCATACTACACAACACTGACACACAGCTCCGTATCTTCTACAGTCACAAACGGCAGCAGTTTTCAGACTTAATTTCAACAAAACTTTCCTATAATCCTCCGTGGTCTGGGCGGAGCCCCAAGGACGGTCCGTACACACACACAAGGCAGGTCTCCGCCCAGGTTGGATTCTGCACAACACAAACAGGACACCCCTACACTTCTGGAGATTTCTTTCCGCCGTCATTACAGGGCGCTGGCTGAGACTGCATTTTCATCATCAGTGGCACGGCGGCCATTTTACAATCTATAACATCACAGTTCAAAGGCATTTTATAACCAAACACGGGCTCTACATTGTCTGATCCTTCCTCTCCATCAACCTATTTTCATCCTTTGTTCTTTAAGCCTCGCGCAACTCGCAGATAAGCTTCTTGACTGTCTCTTGCCCTCCCGTGACCATTGTCTTGACTTCCACGGCATCCTCATCTAACTTGTGGGGCACGGACTTCTACTTTAAGATACGCAGCTTGGCTCCCAGGATACTATGTCCTCCTGCAGTAGGCCACTGGCAGCGATCTTCAACACTGACGTTCTAAAAACACGGAGCCTCTCGCTCAACGTATAAGAAAAAGAGCCTCGCGCTCAATATTCTCTGTCCCTAACCTGAACACAGTGATTAACAGACTATCCTGCCACGATATCCCAAACAGTCGGGAGGCGGTCTCCTAGTGAGAGCCCTCCACAGAAATACAGGTGGTCCCCCTCCGGGACGTCTTAATTACCTAGTTGGTACAATATCACAGAGGCTGCGTCTCCTATCCCTTCTCTAAGCCGCCCCACAATCTACAACTGGCTCAATTTTTCAGTCCACTTCACTACTGGACAATAGTCACGGGTAGGGTGGTTGAACGGAGTACAATGACCGGTGGAGAAGGTGTGGTGTACAGAGATCGCACAGAATGCGACATTCTCTCAGTTGCTGGTTCAGAGCGTGGCACAGGATCACGTTTGATCTCACCACTCGATCATTCACCTCCCGGACCCAAGGAGACTACAGACAAACCAATAACGGCTGAGACACTAGCAAGTGTGACATATACAGTGTACATGATCGCCACTTACCGTGTACGGAGGGTGATCAGTCCTCGAGGTCAGCCACTACGGGTATCATCCACAGACATCCAGGCATGGGTCCAGAGAGTCTCGGATCGCTGGCCACGCCCCACGTTGGTCGCGCCAAAATTGTCGGGGCCGTAATAACGACAATTAATCCTCATTCACCAGTCATTCCAAATTGTAATGTGAACGCAGAACTTCTGGTACCGGAAAAAGAAATGATTCAGACACGTAGCTGATTCAATCTTTGCTGACGCTCTTGCGTTCACCTGTGTCCAGAGCCGAGCAGCAACTGTGCTTTATTTTCCAATACGTAATACTAATAAGGGAATGCAATGGGTGGGGTTTAAGCAGTGTATGTCTAGTGCTCAGTCTCTCTGATTCGTCGAATGTCTCCTGATGGATTCCTCCCCTTCTTCTCATTCTTTTAGTTTCGTTTCCAAAGAACTGAATCTTGTCCCTCCAGACACGAATCTAAAACAAAACTGAATTCTGGCGGCCATCTTTAGATACAATTACATTTGCATTAGCTAGCAGATAGGAAAAACTTATTGTTTCACAGTATAAAAGTATAACAGTACAAAAAGAGTATAAATCTTTATATAAAAAGTACAAAGGTATATCAGAAAATACATTTTCACCTTGACAATGTTTCAAAGGGTTTTGATGGACTTTGGGAAAAGGGGCACCAGATTTGAGAAACACTTTTACTGGTTCTACAGGCATTATTGGGGTGGATCTGGGCCTATCAGGGCCATCATAACCGTAGGAAAGGCATGTAGGATACAGGGGTTATATAATGTAAGAACCATCTGAGCATCATCTTGGAATTGTATTCTGGAGCGGAACTGTGATAATAAATCTGCCCCCAGTAAATTTACCGGACATGCGGGAGAGATTAGGAACTGAGCAGTAACCTCAGGGAAAGGTCCCACAGGGTTTTGTAAGAGTATATTTATTGGGTCTGCCATCTACTCTAATTTAAACAAGCTCTTAGTCTGAGAATTGACATGGCGGGGCTGGGGAGGGAGATTCCCATAGGGTTAAAAGGGATATTGGAGTATGGGACTGGATTTGTGTGTGGGAGGAGGGCTGGAGCTGGAGTCTGTTGCATGGTCCACTGACAAGGAACCAGCTATGTCCTTGTAGCTGCGGTGGGGGCTAAGATTGGAGCAGAAATCGCTGTGGCTACTGGTTTAACCTTTGATTTCCCTGTTGATGCAGAATGGGCTAAGTTCTGAAAACCTTTTTTTTACTACTTTTAATGCATCATCCGGAGTGGAAGTCTCGATATCGGGTCTGACTGACATTATTGCATCTTACTCTGTCGCTTCATTGGGGGATACAGGACCATGGGTGTTATGCTTCTGTCCACTAGGAGGTGACACTGCATAATCTGAAAAAGATAAACTGTGGCTCCTCTGCAGTATACACCCCTCGACGGCGTCAGCCTTCTCCAGTTTTTGCTTAGTGTCGCATAGGAGGCACACCTAAGATTTTTTACTCCGTTTTTTTCCGACGGATGACAGATGAAGAAAAGTGGGTCTCCTGTGAGACTCCCAGCATGGCTCCTTCCTCGGCCCCCTATTACGGGGTGCCCGGTGGAAGTAGAGATGGCTATTCCCCATGTTGCTCCTTCCCCAGTCCCTCGGGTGCTGGTTCGAAGTCGAGACCCCCCCTCCTTCGCCAATTCCTTTTAGTTTCTGGGTTGAGGTTGAGGCGAGGATAAAGGCCCCTGAAGGTGACAACAGCACCCTCACTAATCTCCCTCTGGGGGTATTGGGTTTGAGACACCTCAGGTAGGGCCTGAACAGGCAGCATTCTACAGCTCCCAGCAATGGGCCAGCACACTGCGCCTGCATCCAGGGACCCCAGCCCAGCTGCGGGCTCCTGTTGGGGCCGGGGGGAGTGCAGGCAGGCATGGCACATACAGACACAGGGCTCCCTGCGCCCCTGTCTCTGTGGCAGCACCAGCTCTATACTGCCTCAGGGAGACCCCAACTGGGCTCCCCCTTCCGCTTATAGCCCCACCGCCATCCTGCCTTTAAATCCGGAGGGGTCCGGCTCAAATCCGACCCCCTCCCGGACTTTCACGCCGGCCTGGAGCCCTTCTGGGCCTCAGGCATCTAATTTAAGCCCCAGCTTCGGCCTAGCTGTAGCCGCCGCCTCCTCTCCGCCCCCTCCCGGATGACAAATATGACACTCTACAGTGTCATAAAGGGGGTGGATCGAGACAGAAAGGGCGCGTTTTTACACAGCTTTGCCCCTTTTTTTTCTCAGCTCTCCGCCCGCTTCTCCCCCTGCCTCTTCTCCTCGGCGGCCATTTCTACTGCAGCAAGGATTAACCCTGCATCTCCCGGTCAGCAGGACCAGGCCAGCCAGTCTCCGGGGGGCACAAGACTGTGGATCTTCGGCGCTGGACCTAGGGGCATACTGGTGGGGTAAGATCACAGCTGGGTTGTTTTACTCGGCTGTGAATCCATATTACCTATAAGGCTCCCCTATAGGTTTCTCTACCCCTGTAAGGTCCTTGGCATAGCAGCCCTTCTGCACTCTGTGCACTATGCCGGGCTCAAGGTCCAAGAGAACCAAGCAGGACTGCTATTATGCATTTTGTACAGCCTGCTGGACCGCTCTCCCCAGTGGCAGCATGTAATGCGCTGCCAGGACTGCATCCAGACTACTGCGTCAGAGCCCCAAGAAGCCCCTGCCAATGCCTCAGTGTCTAATGCCACGCCGGAATGGGTCGCTCAGAGGTCGCAATCTATGACGCAGTCTATAGATAACCAAACCTCCACATTGCTTCAGGCTCTGCAGAGTCATGCCTCGGCTATGACCGCTACCCAGCAAAGGGAGAGCTTGACTCAGGAACAGAACGACCTGGCACATCCACGTCTAGGTCAGGACGCAAGCGGACCCATAGGTCAAGTCCATCTGCGTCATCCCATAGCACACGGTCATCCCCTTCTAGGGAGAGACACCGTAGTTCCAAGTCATCTAGACCGTCCCCTTCCAGGGGCAGACAATGCAGATCTCCGCAGTCCCCGACCAGAGAAGGCCTCCTCCCCAGCTCACCCAGCAGGGGACGCCTCAGTGATACACAGGATTCGGAAGGCATCTGTGACTCAGGCAGGGAAATGGAGGGGTCCCTGATCCCAATCCCCCCCTAGCAATACAGCGCTAGTCGAGGACATAATCTCTTCCATCCATCGGGTGCTGGACATTTCTAATCTTCCACCCGAGGATTTCCTTTGAAGGACCTCTGAAGCCGCCTAAGGTTTTCTCTAACCACCCAGAGTTTAAAGCGATCCTTACAGAGCAGCTCACAACCCGAGAAAAAATTCGCTTATTGCAAATATCTGGAGGCAAGGTACCCTTTCCCACAGAAGGACACCAAGGAATGGACAGATCCACCCGAAGACTCTCCTTTCACTGCCAGATAGCTCAACCCTCAGGGACGCAGCAGACCGGCAGTTAGAACGCATGGCTCGTTCAATTTTCGAGGCGGCAGGGGCCTCCTTGACTCCCGCGTTCGCTTCAGTTTGGGCTGCCAAGGCCATACTGGCTTGGGCCAAAAATTTACAAGCTGGCCTCCAAGCATCTGCTCCTGACCTGTCGGACCAAGCGGTTCAAATAGCAGTTGTAGCAGATTACATGCTTCATGCAGCTCTGTATTCAGCAAGGGGCTTAGCGGGGATAGCATCAAACACCATCACGATTCGTCGTATCCTCTGGCTGCAGAATGGAAAGCGGACGCAGCCTCAAAGAAGTCCCTCACGCACCTCCCGTATCTCAGTGGGTGACCTTTTGGTGAAAAGTTGAACACAATGATATCCAACGCCACCGGGGGGGTAGAGTACCTCTCTCCCTCAACTGAAACCTATACGCACTTACAAGAAGTGTAACAAAACCAATTCCGATCCTTTCGGAATTCCTCGGGCTGGTCCGTCTCGCGTCCAGCGCAAAATCGTAACCGTTCCCCACACAGTGACAACTCATGTTCGACGCAAAGGTCGGACAAGACCTGGCAGTTAAAAGCAGGCCAGTCAAAGCCCAAAGGAGGTTAACCTCAGATTTTTTTCCTCCTCATGACTCACGGACCCCGGAAGACATCCCACCCGTAGGCGGCTGACTTTGCTCTTCCAGCAAGTCTGGAAGCCAACTACAGAAGACAGGTGGGTCAGGGAACTAGTGTCTTCCAGATACAAGATAGTGTTCAACCTCCAACCCACCGAACTGAGTCTTCCTCTCTGTTCCCCCAAAACCGCCAGCCAAGGCTCGTACCTTCCACCAAGCGGTTCCCTCGCTTTTTCAAGCAGGAGTCATAGTACCGGTTCCCACGGCCGGGCGCTTACGAGGGTTCTACTCCAATCTATTTGTAGTCCCCAAGAAAGGAGGCAGCGTACGGCCCATACTGGACCTAAAACAACTCAACAAATATGTACGGGTTCGTCACTTACGCTGGAGTCCCCTTCGGTCCATTATTGCGTCCATGGAGAAGGGAGAATATCTCGCCTTCATAGAAATACAAGACGCATACCTGCATATACCGATTGCACCTGCTCGTCAGAGTTTTCTCAGGTTCGCAATCGACCAGGACCACTACCAGTTTGTGGCTCTTCCGTTCGGACTCGCCACGGCTCCCAGAGTGTTTACCAAGGTCATGGCAGCCACCATGGACGTCCTGCACTCCAGAGGCATAGTAGTCGTTCCATACCTGGACGATCTACTGATCAAGGCTCCTACCTTCAAGGACTGCGAGCTCAGCGTCTCAATCACAATCGACACTGAGTTGCATGGGCTGGTTAGTCAACCTACAAAGGTCATCACCAACCCTGAGTCTGTCTCTGACCTTCCTGGGAATGCTATACAACACCTCCAGGGGTCTAGTGCTCTTTCCCAGGCACAAGTCACTGGCTCTCCGCCTAGGAGTTCGCGTTCTCGTCCGCAAACCCCCTCGATCTCTCCGGTTTGCCATGAGTCCTCGGCAGGATGGGGGCAGCAATAGAAGCGGTCCCAATTTGGCCCAGTTTCACCTCAGGCCTCTCCAACTAGCCATTCTCATGTCCTGGGACAGGAATCCCTTTCTCTCTCGACAGGGAGTTCCGGCTAACGTCGTCAACCAAGAGGTCCCTGCACTGGTGGCTCAAGCCAACCTCGCTAGCAAAGGTGAAATCCTTTCTCACAGATCAGTGGAAGGTTCTGACCACCGATGCGAGCCTGACGGGTTGGGGTGCAGTGCACCTACACCACAGGGCAAGTGGTCCCCAGTGGAAGCGACCATGCCCATCAACATCCTGGGAATTCATGCCATCCTCCTGGCATTTAGGGCCTTACATCACTTACTGGCAGCCTCTCACATCAGAGTACAATCGGACAATGCCACCACTGTGGCATATGTGAATCACCAAGGGGGGACCCGCAGTACCCAGGCGATGCGAGAAGTGTCACACATCCTCCACTGGGTGGAGGACACAGGCTTGGTTCTCTCGGCGGTCCACATTCCGGGTGTGGACAACTGGGAAGCAGACTTCCTCAGACGACAAGGAATAGATTCGGGAGAGTGGTCTCTCCATCCCGAAATTTTTAGTCAGATCTGCCATCGCTGGTGGACCCCAGATGTGGACCTAATGGCATCCCACTTCAGTGCCAAGGTCTCCAACTTCATGGCCAGAACACACGATCCGTGGTCGCTCGGAGCAGACACTCTGGTTCAGGACTGGACTCATTTCCAGCCTCTGTACATTTTTCCACCTCCCCCTGTTATCCAGAGTGGTGAGGAAGGTCAAGCAAGATGGAGTTCTGGCCCAGACGTACATGGTACGCCGACGTCGTACAACTTTCATGGTACGCCTCCCCGACCACCCGGATCTTCTATCACAAGGTCCGTTCTACCACCAGAACTCAGGGGCTCTCAATTTGACAACATGGCCCTTGAAACCTGGGTTCTAACCCAGGCAGGGCTCTCAACGGACGTCATTAGGACCATGATCAGGGCACGGAAGCCAGCCTCTGCCAAGATCTATGACCGTGCCTGGAAAGTTCTCTTTACCTGGTGCGAATCTCGCGGCCAGACCCCATTCCCTTCTTCCCTCCCCGAACTACCTGGTTTTTTCTCCAGTCGGGTCTGGAGGCCAGGCTGTCCCTGGGCTCGCCTAAGAGCCAGGTGTCAGCCCTCTCAGTGCTTTTTTTCAAAGGCGCATTGCTACCAAGCTGCGAGTAAGGACTTTTCTTCAGGGGGTTTCCCGATTGGTTCCCCCCTACAGATGACCACTAGAAACGTGGGACCTCAACCTGGTCCTGACAGCATTGCAGGAACCACCCTTCGAACCACCCTGCATGAGGTCCCGCTCTGCCTACTCTCCCAGAAGGTGTTTTTTTCCTGGTGGCAATCACCTCGCTACGCAGGGTGTCTGGACTGACAGCACTCTCCTGCAGATGGCCCTTCCTGGTTTTTCACCAGGACAAGGTAGTTCTCCGTACGGTCCCATCCTTCCTTCTGAAGGTTGTGTCCAACTTTCACCTCAATGAGGAAATTTCTCTGCCTTCCCTTTGTCCGGTCCTGGTTCATAGAGTGGAGAAGGCTCTGCATGCGCTTGACCTTGTCAGGGCATTGCTTATATATGTGTCTAGGACTGCGTCCTTCCGGAGGTCTGATCCCTTTTCCTTCTTCTGGAAGGCGGCCGCAAGGGTCTCCCAGCTTCCAAAGCTACCCTTGCCAGGAAGATCACATCCACCATACAAGAGGCCTACCGCCTTAAGAATTCTCCTCTTCCAGCCGGTATTACGGTACACTCTACACGGGCGGTAGGGGCCTCCTGGGCCATTCGGCTCCAGGCTTCGGCACAACAAGTGTGTAAGGCGGCCACTTGGACTAGCCCACACTTGTTTACTAAACACTACAGGGTTCATACCCAGTCCTCAGCGGAAGCGAACCTGGGTAGATGTGTTCTGCAGGCGACGGTGCCCCAAGTATAGGGGCCTGTCTGCACAATATTCGTCCAGTGCTTCCCACCCAAGGACTGCTTTAGGACATCCCATGGTCCTGTCCCCCAATGAGGCGACAGAGTAAAGGAGAGTTTTTTGTACTCACCGTAAAATCTCTTTCTCTTAACCTCTATTTGGGGGACACAGCTCCCACCCTGTTGCCCTTTTCGGACCGTTGTTACTGTTGAGTTCTCATATTGTTCTTTGAGCTCGTACATAGTGGCCTTCTTATAGGCATGTCTATGTCATTCATGTTACGTTCCTCCTCCTGCTTTTGCACAAAACTGGAGAAGGCTGACGCCGTCCAGGGGTGTATACTGCAGAGGAGGAGCCACGGTTAATCTTTTTCAGATTATGCATAGTGTCGCCTCCTAGTGGACAGCAGCATAACACCAATTGTCCTGTGTCCCCCAATTAGAGGCTAAGAGAAAGAGATTTTACGGTGAGTACACAAAAATCTTTTTTTCAATTCAGATTTAAGGCCGGACATTAAAGCTACTACAAAAAGGTGTGAATGGGCTTTTTGTTACAATGAGAATCCCAGATCTTTAAATACTACCATAAGATGCCCATAGAACTTCTCGGCAGTCCAGGATATATTGGTGCCTTGGGGTTAAGGGGCATAGGGCTTACAGTCGGGAGTAGAGGCTTAATTTCCCGGGGAGGGACCATATTATCTAGCAGGGAGACCCCGTGTCCCAAATTTTTAATTGTTTGCTTTCCTGACACATTGATCTCAGTCACTTTCTCAGTTCCTTCTTGCACCACAAAGCATCCAGTTTTTTTGTCATAGTAATAGACAACTTTCCTTTTTCAACGTAACAAAAACAATTAGAATTCACTTCCTCTGTTGATCCTCAATTTGCTATATATCAACCACTCAACTTGAAGCAGGTGAATCTTTTACCAATCTTTCAATCACACTGATAACCAATCACTTACAAGTTTCCTTCTAAAACAAGGCACCATATTTCACTTTCAACTTCCAACTTCAACTTACAATATTTCTTTCTACTGCAAAACAATATTGTTGCTTTAAACAAAACACAGATCTCCCAGCGCTTACTACACCAAGGACAGAAAACACAGAACGCAGCTACGTGCCCCCTCCATACCAGAGACACAGTAGAGATAAGAATTCACAGCATTCCTCAACACAGATAGAAAAAAGCAATAACGCTGCTGTTTGACTCCCCCCTCCCATCAGGTATCTTAGAAATTTCACACAGAAACAGAATACAGCAGTTCTCAGACTTAATTAATTTCTACAAAACCTTCATCACACAATTCACGTGCCAGACCACCTTAGAAAAACCTATGATTGAGAATATTTTTCCTGCATTCCTGACAGATTTCTTTCCCTGTCTTTGGGCTAACAGTATCAGATTCATCACACAAATGCAAAGTCTTCTTTTTCTTCCAAACATGATTCTACTTCAGAGCTAAATATCCTTACTTTAGTCCTGTACATTACCAGAGCGGCCGTATAGTCTATTCTACCGGGTCTACCTATCACCCACTGGGACAACCCAAAAAACGCGGTACTCAGTGAAAGGAGGAGGGCGTCTCAAACTAACCCTCCGGACACCTCTGGAAATATACATATATATCTATATATTCCTGAGTTACTCATCCTACCCTTCTTCGATCACCTCACAGCGCCTGATTCTAACAGTGATCAGGAATTAAGGATATTTTGACTATAAAGGGAATTGCATCACTGGTCAATCCGGGGTGTCCGTCCCTTATGAGGTACGGTTCGAGCACTGGGCTCCCAACGGAACTACACCTCTATATGATTCCACCCAAAAATCACCCCACCATCGGGGACAAACCTCAGATCCTCTTTGCAGCAACAAACACTGGAAAACCACACCAAACGGCCAGTCTTGACAGTATAACTGCCAACTTACCGTGATTGTTGTGGGGGATGATCAGTCCCAATTTTCCAGTGCCTGTGTCCGGTCCGAGGGTCCTTTGTCTTGTTGTCCTCCGGGGGGGCAGAGGCGTTCCGGTTTGGGGCCCCACGTTCTTGGGCGCCAACTGTTGAGGGAGGATCTAAAGTGATCCTTCACGGTTAACTCAGTGATTTCCAAATTAATCTACAGGGCGTTGCCGGCAACTGAAAATGACCAGACGGAGACGTATGTCTCTGTTTAAGGGGGATCAAGCAGATCTCTGGGCCCCCGTTTATTGTGTGTGACTTTTCATAGTCATAGAAATTATACTTCAACCAATCAGCATAAGAACATGCTCACAGTTCTTAACCTATAAGAATGCAGGAACAGTCTGTACGTCAGTCTCGTAGAACAATACACCCTCAGTCTCATGTTCTGTTTAGATTGCAACAATCAAGGTCTCATAACAGTTGTAAACTGTAGCCTAGTAACAAAATTTATCTTAAAACAGCAAAATGGAGTCGAAAAGCACAAAATGGAGAATCTTTCTTAATTTGTCCCTTCACAGTAGCTCTCCTGAAATGGATAATGTGTCATTGCATTGATTGTACTTGTATATTTTAGGGTAAATGGTATTGAGACGCCAAATCTGACAGTTCAAGAGAAGCCGCAAACATCAGAAAGTGATGCCAAAGTGGAATCCGATCCGGCTCAGTTTATGTGGCCTGCGTGGTCCAATAGAGATCTGAGTCGCAGGCTGTCTACGGGTAAGTCTCTCCTGTCTTTATTTCAGATTATGCTTTGGAAAAGACTGACTCCTTAAAGCAATATTCTCAAGATGGTAAGTTATCACCTATTCATATCTGGAAGGAGACAAACGCTGTGTTTGGCTTTCTGTGAGAGTTCCGTAGACAGTAAATGAAGCATAGCATGTGCTCCATTCAGTACCAGGCCCTGTGGAGCCCAATTTCTGGGTCTAAAGCCCCATGTTTGGGTAATAAAGTATGCACGTTTGTTCTATCCAGGGGAGAGACAGCACATTACAGATATTGCTCAACCCAGTGTCATGAGACATTTCCAGTAGGTGGGAGAAGACACAAAGAGCGTGTGGATTGTCTAGTAGACAGCAGCCACCATTACCATATGTCCTAAGCTGGCGTCTACTAAGGTTTTGTAGAATATGACAGAGGTGTGGACGTAGGACCAGGAGGCAGCTATACATACTTGAGCTTTGGAGGCTTGATGCCTGACCACCCAGGTGGCCCCCGTCGGTCCTTGTGGAATAAGCAGAGACCTGAATGAGCGGAAATTTTATGTTCACCTTGTAGGCTATCACAATGGCCAACCTCATCCATTTGGCGATGGGCGTCTTGGAGGCTGACGTGCTCTTGCATGGCCCATCAGGGATCAAGAAAAAAAAAGTGGAACGTTGGAAGGTTCCCGAGTATGAACAAGACGATGGACGAAAGGAAGGGAGGCCAATGTGTTTTTTGATGTGGAGAGCACTTTTGGAAGAAAAGAAGACACGGGGCACAAGACCACTTTGTCCTCATGGAGAGCAAGGGAAGTATCCCTGCAGGAAATTGCAGAGAGTTAAGACAACCAGCAAGTGAAGGTTATGGCCACTAGAAATGCCACCTTCCATGAATGTAGTCTTGGGGAAATACTGCAGCGAGGCTCCAAGGGCGAGTGCTGGAGCAGAGACAGGACACGATTGAGGTCCCAAGGTGGAGTGCAACAAACTGGAAATGAAGTGGGCCGAAAGCAAAGTGAAGACATCACTGGTGCGACTCAGTAATATCTATGTGAAGAGACCAATCATGCAGGGATGTCACACAAAATCTTCGTACCCGGCACAAATCTGTTCAGTCTGTTTATGTCCAAGATGGGTCTGACCAAAGTGTCCTGAGAAACTGAGCAGGTTGGATTAGTATCCCTGACAAGGTTATGCATTTGGAGTGGAGACACTGACTCCTTGTAGCTGAAGTTCCTGGATAGTTCAGTAGAAGGAAGAAATCCAAGAAATAAGATGGGGCACTCCTATAGTAGATGGATAGTTTGGACGAAGGCAAATGCTTGTGCCATCGGACGGTAAAAAGGAAAGAACCCATTTAGGGACAGAAGATGAATTTGGAGTTGTATCCCAGAGATAACACTTCCCTGACCCACACATCATCCACATGACACACTCAGATCTCCACGAGAGAGAGAAAATGTCAATCCATCCAAGATGGTGATATGAGTAGAAGACCTTCATGCAATGGAGGATCTGGAAGAGGAGGGCTTTGTGGCAGGGGACGGGGTGTGCCAGGATGTTTTAGGCTTAAAGAGGGCTACCTGGAATCGGAGGCTCAAGATGACTTTTTGTCACTCGTGGGGAAAAAGGATCTCGAAAGGATCGAAACCTTTGGGAGAACCTAAATGACTGTGAAGTTCTACAGTTCTGGGGTAACGGAGTACTATTGCTCCCAGTAATATCCTTGATTATGTCCTCTAAGTCTCCTAAAGATCTTGTACCCTCTGAAGGAGAGCCCAGTGTGGATACCAGGTCTGTAGACCAGGATCTAAGTGAAGTGCAAAAGTACCATAAAATTGGCAACAGCGCAGTTTGCATCATGAGCTGCACAAAAAAATGCCTTGAACGTAGGACTTCAGCTGAGGTGAGAAGCAGTCGAGAAGAGATTAAGAGAAGTTCCTGCTGAGGAACCACAGAAGATAACCCCTGGTGGAGTTGCTTAGCTCAGGCCTTGCTGGCCCAGGACGCTACAAAGGCAGGCAAGGCCGATTCTTCTGAAAAACCGGCTTTTGAGAGGGAGTCAATCTTTTTATTTGTTGCTGAAGGACGCCGCATCAGAAATGGTCTCTAGACAGACTTGAGGCTGACTCAAGGAGCCCATTTGATAACCAATTCTCCTGCAAAGAAGAAGAAGGGCTCAAACCTCTCTGAAGAAGGTATCCTCCGTCCCGGTGATTTCATTCTTTAGCCAGATCGTCAAAGTCTTCATCATTAAGACAGACAGCCTGTTGCGTAAGGAAATCGCTTTCTTGGAAGAAGAGACACTCATCTTTGACTTGGGAGGGTGCCTCACTGCCTGAATAAGGTCCTCCATGGTTCAGACCAGCTTAAATTCTGGATTAGAGTCCGAGTCAGTGGTGTCCTCCCCGGGTTCCGGACTGAGCAAAGGGAGCAAATATTCATCCGGACTAAGCAAGTTACCTATTACCTGTGTCAAAGATCAGACCTATTTGAGGGAGAGGGTCCTGAAGGTGTCCTAGTGGTCCTGGGCAGGCAGGGGGATAAGGCATTGGATGCAGAGGGAGCCTGGCTGACCACGTGGTAGATGTTTCACAGCACAAACAAAGTAACCAATGTTATAGGGAGCTGTCTGGGGGGATTTTTCCTGGAAAAGGACATAATAGCTTGGAAAAAATGTTTAGCCGCTAGAATAGCTGCGGTCCTGATAAGTGGGGATACCCTTTAACACGGTACGCTCAGCACGGGAGCAGTGCAGACCCTTGAAAAGTAAGGCCAGATCAGGAGGATAGGAGGCTTGGGGGGCTCTGTAAATCCTGAATCTCTCTGAAACAGAAAAGGGTCCCAAGACCCAGAAAAGATCTGCGGGGAAACTGAAAGAAAATATTAAATACAGGCAAAGAGACAGTAAAGCTAAGGACTTTGGGGAGGAAGGAAGGATGGGGTATAAATAGGAGGGAGACCCCAAAAAGACAGATTTGCAGAGCAGTGGGATTATATCTCCTATCCAACGTCTTTGGACGCCAGCAGGTTTATCTTTTTTGGTGGATTCTCACAAATCATGGGGACACCCGCTTTCCACTGTTGGGGTCGGCTGAACGGCGACGAAAGGCATCTGCAGGAAGGTACACTACTGTGGTTATACAGGGTCAGAGGGTAAAAAGGGCATGATGGGACTTGTAGTACGCTGAGCATGGTAATAATGCATGTCTTTCCTCCTGTCAGGAAGTTTTTGCTGATTCGGGTTTATTTTTCGCTTTGTTGCTGTTCTAAACTGAGAATGATGTAGCAAGATTAGTTTAATTACCTTGACAATTAATTTAGCATAGTCTGTGATCCGCACCAGTTTATCGCCTGAAGAAAAACGTAAGGCCCCAATCCAAAAACATGCCACAATCCATATATTTCTACCTAAAGAAATGCTGCAAAAATGTAAAAATCAACTAAACTGTCACTCTCTGTACAACATGTATAATGCCGTCAGTAGTTACAAATTCACTTTTTTTTTCCATCTAGAGATCACCGCGAAATCGCTGGCAAAACTAAGGTAAGATTTTGTCTCTTCTGGTTATAATTATCGAATTCTGTGTGAAGCGTCTTATTGAGTCACAGGAGACAGCTTTGTTTTGTCCAATATTTTAATCACTGGAAAGAATAAATGAAAAGTGATGAATATTCTGTTTCAGCTCGATTGGTGAGAAGAAGCCAGAATTCGACAAAAAACAAATCATGACAAAGTAAGTAAAGAAAATTATCTACGCATCCACCTCCAAGAGCTTTTCTCACCTCCCATCCATAGCCATTATTATGGAGTCAGCCCCTCTACAGATATATACCGGCTCCTGCTCTTCGGGAAGGGTTTCTATAAGATTTTGGAGGCGTCTGTGGGAATTTTTGCTTCTTCATCCAGAAGAGCATTTGTGAGGTCAGGCACATGTTAGAGGGACGTCGGGATCACAATCTCCATTATAGGTGGATACTGCTGTGTGTGTCATTTATTTCTCCTACGCCTCATTGGGGGACACACGACCATGGGGACACAGGAACATGGGTGTTATGCTGCTGCCACTAGGAGGACACTAAGTAAACACAGAAAGAATAGCTCCTCCCCTGCAGTATACACCCTCCTGCTGGCTCTCAGTGAACCAGTTCTTGCTTAGTGTCTGTAGGAGGCACTTGGGTCTGCTTTCAGACCCCACCATTTTTATTTTAGCTTTTTACTTTTTATTCTATTTTTCCTTAACGGAGCGAATGGGGGCGACGGTTCCTTTCTAGGTTCCAATCTCCCCCGAACCATCAACAGGCAAGTACGTGGAGCGTTCCTCCCGTATCCTTTCCTGCAACGTTGGATGCCAGTCCTGAGCTCACATTACGGGCGACGGTTCCTTCGCGTTCCGATCTCCCCCCTCCATAGCAGGCGACCACATGGAGTAGCCCTCCATCTACCTCTCCTGGAGCCAGGTGCATAGCTGGATATGATATATATGGATATATGGCGTCCGTGCAGCCCCCCTCTGCATCACCACTGATGTAGCGGATGACGCATGGTGGCAGAAGCTCTCCACCCCCTCCCTGACTATGGCGACGGTGGATTGAGCACCGGCCCACCGCATCTACCGTGAGTACACTGCGGGGGCTGAGGCGCTGGGGGTCCTGATCCCCAGGGTATGGGAGGTCCGCACCTTAAGCCTGTGTCCGTGGGTGGTCCTTAGTGCGGCAACCCCACGAAGGAGTGCAGCTAATGATGGCGCTGATGATGTCTCAAGCAAAGCCTCACAAAAAGTCTGGGAAAACCCACACTGTATTTTTCGCTGCATGTACCTCTTGTAAGGTATCATTACCCCGCGGTCACAATACTGCATTGTGCACAGCTTGTGAACCGGTGACGGCACAGGAACCACCTGTTGCGGACACTGAACCCAGTGAGCCTAGTCCCCCTGAATGGGCTACCTCCCTTACCCGGTCTATGGCATCCCTGGCAAAAGCGTTAGACTCGATCCGAGACCCTTCCTCTAACCAGGGCACGAATACGGACGACGCTTCCGATGGTCAGAACCCCTCGTACTCCAGGTGTCGTACCTTGCCAAGGAGTTCTCACTCTTCCAGGAAAAGGACTCATGCCATATCCCCAGACCATCAACGGTTCTCAGGTTCTGAGAGCTCCATTTCTCGCTCCCCTTCCATTGGGGCTAGTAGAGAACCTGTTTCAGAGGACGATTCTGATACGTCCCTAGATCAGGAATTTCATCACGATCAGGAGACTCTCGACTCTCTAATTGAGTCAGTGAATAAGGCTTTGAGACTTGAGGAGGAACCCTTATCTAAGACGGATCAGGCCGTGTCCTTTAAGAGGACCAAACGAGCTCACACAGTGTTCACCACTCATCCCGAGTTTAAGCAAATTGTTGAATCTCACAGGATCCGTCCAGATAAACTATTCACAGGGCAGAAGCCCATGGAGTCCAAATATCCCTTTGCCCAGGATCTAAGAAAAGATTGGTCACAATCTCCCCCAGTAGATCCTCCAGTATCGCGCCTGGCTATGAAATCTGTTTTATCCTCCTCGGAGGGCGCCTCTATCAAAAATCCAACCGATCGTCAGATCGACAATATGGTGCGTTCAGCCTTTGAAACCTCAGCGGCCGCACTCTTTCCATCTTTTGCCGCTACGTGGGTGGCTAAGGCTATGACCCACTGGGCTGAGGTCTTGTCTTCAGCAGTACTGGATACCAATCTTCCCCCCGAGATAGCAGACCTCGCTACTCAGATAGCCAGAGCTGGAGATTTTGTAGTGACCGCGTCCCTGGATGCCGCTGACTGCGCTTCTCAAGCAGCAGCAAATGCCATCACCATCCGGAGGTCCTTATGGCTCAGGGACTGGCGTCCGGATTCTACTTCCAAAAAGTCATTGACTTCTCTCCCATATGAGAGCGGTCGCCTTTTTGGTGAAAAGCTCGACCAGTTAATTTCTGACGCCACTGGAGGGAAGAGTAAATTTCTTCCACAACAGAGACCCTCTCGGCCCTTTAGGAACCTGCAACCACAGGCTTGGTCCCGATAATTTTCGTTACAACTCAAACTGGTCCTCTACTTCCACATCTCCCGGTTCCGGCCAGGCACAACGTGGAGACAGAGGTTCACAGGCCTCTTTTAAGCCTTCCCCTTCATGGAGAGGCAGGCCAAGGCAGCCGGGATCCAGAGGCACCAGAACGGGCAGACCTTCCACACAATGACTCCCTGCGGTATCCGGGGGACACCCTCAAAGTAGGCAGCCGACTGCTTTCCTTCAGTGCCGTGTGGCTCTCGGTCATTCACGACGAGTGGGTACGCGATCTAGTGTCCTCCGGATACAAGATAGATCTTTTATCTCGTCCTCCAAACCGTTTTTTCCTGTCTTCTCCCAGGGCAAAGGCATCAGAGTTCTTCAAACCTATAAGCTCTCTGAGAAAAGACGGAGTTATTATTCCGGTCCATCAAAGTGAAAGGTTTCAAGGTTTTTATTCAAACCTCTTCATTGTTCCAAAGAAGGACGGTACAGTACGGCCCATACTGGACCTAACACTGCTGATCAAGTTCGTCAGGGTATGACGGTTCCGGATGGAATCACTTCGTTCTGTCATCGCCTCCATGGAAAAAGGCGAGTTCCTGGCGTCTATAGACATCCAGGACGCGTACCTCCACATTCCTATTTTACCTTCTCACCAAAGGTTTCATCGCTTCGCAGTTCAGGAAGATCACTTCCAATTCGTTGCTCTGCCCTTCGGCCTCGCCACTGCTCCCAGGGTATTCACCAAGGTCATGGCGGCTGCCGTGGCCATACTCCACACCCGAGGAGTGGTGGCGCTCCCGTATTTAGACGATATCCTCATCAAAGGCCCCTCTTTCCGCTCCTGCAAGGAAGCCGTGGCCATCACAAATAGATACCCTTTCTCGCCTGGGTTGGAAGATAAACTTCAAAAAATCTTCCCCAGTGCCGGCTCAGCGAATTTCCTTTCTAGGAATGATACTCGACTCATCCCGGGGGTTGGTTCTTCCCCCGGAAAAGATCTGTCTTACAGAAGCTTTCTCAGCCTCGCGCTCACTCTCTGCTCTTCAGTATGAGAGTCCTCGGCAGGATGGTAGCAGCTATGGAGGCCATTTGCCCAACTACACCTCCATCCTCTACAGCATGCCCTCCTGGCTGTTTGGGACAGGAACCCGTTCTCCCTAGACCGTCGGTTCCTCTTTTCCCGGCGAGTCAGACAGTCTCTCAGGTGGTGGACATTGAAATCCTCCCTGAATCAAGGGAAGTATTTTCTTCCAGTACACTGGCTGGTTGTGACAACAGACGCCAGTCTCTTAGGCTGGGGAGCGGTGTTCCTTCATCACACTGCTCTGGGCCGCTGGTCCCCCCAGGAATCACGCCTTCCAATCAACATCTTGGAAACCCGGGCGATCAGGCTGGCACATCTCCAGTTCCATCCCTTCCTAGCAGGTCGCCCAATCAGGATTCAGTCCGACAACGCCACTTCAGTGGCATACATCAACTGTCAAGGGGGAACCCGCAGCAGGACGGCCAAGACAGAGGTAGGCCACATCCTCCGATGGGCCGAGGAAAACCGCTCAATGATCTCTGCGGTTCACATCCCGGGAGTGGACAATTGGGAGGCAGACTTCCTCAGTCGGCAATGCCTCGACTCCGAGGAGTGGTCTCTCCATCCGGAGATCTTCCACCAGATCTGCTGTCGTTGTGGAACCCCGGTCGTGGATCTGATGGCCTCACGGCTGAATTCCAAGGTTCCCGACTTCATGGCTAGGTCCCACGATCCGGCAGCCATCGGGGCAGACGCTCTTGTACTCCCGTGGCATCATTTTCGGCTTCCGTACATATTTCCCCGCTTCCTCTCCTGCCGAGAGTCATCAAGAAAATCAGAGCGGAGAGGGTACCGGTAATCCTGATTGCGCCAGATTGGCCACGCCGGGCGTGGTACGCGGAACCAGTTCAACTAGTTGCCGACGTTCCCTGGCGATTACCGATTCGCGCAGATCTGCTATCTCAAGGCCCCTTTTACCACCAAAACTCAGAGGCCCTGTGTTTGACTTCATGGCCGTTGAGTCCTGGGTCCTAACCCAGGCAGGTTTCTCTCCAGAAGTCATAGCTACCATGATCAACGCTAGAAAGCCTAAGTCTATGCGTATCTATCATCGCACTTGGAAGACTTTCTTTTCATGGTGTAGCGACCGAGGACGTTCTCCTCTACATTTTTCCATCCCTTCCTTTCTTGAGTTCTTACAAACGGGTTTGGACTTGGGTCTCGCCCTTAGTTCTCTCAAGGGGCAGATCTCAGCCCTGTCTGTTCTCTTCCAACGCAGGATTGCCAACAGATTACAGGTCAAGACGTTTATTGAGGGAGTCTTCCATCGCGCGCCCCCCTATAGGATGCCGTTGGAACCATGGGATCTTAATCTGGTCCTCGGAGTCTTGCAACAGGCTCCTTTTGAACCTCTACAGGAGGTTTCCCTGTCTCTCCTTTCATGGAAAGTTGCTTTTCTAGTTGCGGTCACCTCTATAAGACGAGTCTCCGAGCTGGCGGCTCTGTCCTCTCAAGTTCCGTTCCTGAATTTTCATCAGGATAAGGTGGTTTTGAGGACATCCCCCTCTTTTCTACCGAGAGTTGTATCCTCTTTTCATCTCAATGAGGAGATTGTCTTACCGTCACTCTGTCCGGCACCAGTTCATCGCATCGAGTAGGCCCTTCACACACTGGATTTAGTGAGAGCTCTTAGGAGATACATCAAGCGGACAGCGTCTATCCGCAGGTCAGATGCCCTATTCGTGCTCCCTGAAGGACCGAGGAAAGGATTTCCCGCTTCCAAGGTGACAATAGCCAAATGGATCCGTTCGGCTATTCATGAGTCCTACCGAGTCAGAGGTCTTCCTGTCCCAGCAGGGATTAAGGCTCACTCCACTCGGTCAGTGGGTGCGTCTTGGGCCATCCGGCACCAAGCTTCGGCAGCACAAGTTTGTAAGGCTGCGACTTGGTCCAGCCTGCATACCTTTACAAAACATTACCACATTCACTCTCAAGCCTCGGCAGATGCGACCGTCGGCAGACGAATTTTGCAGGCGGCTGTGCCGCATCTGTAACTTGTGGGTGCAAGAAGCAATTGCAGTTAATTTTTTCCCACCCAGGGACTGCTTTAGGACGTCCCATGGTCCTGTGTCCCCCAATGAGGCGTAGGAGAAAAGGAGATTTTTGTGTAATCACCGTAAAATCCTTTTCTCTGAGCTAATCATTGGGGGACACAGCACCCACCCTGTTAGCCTATTGGCTTTGTTTTTTGTTGGGTTAACTTGGTTTTTGACATAGTTCATCCTTATTAAATATTAAGCTCCTACTGCTTTGTTACCGAACTGGTTCACTGAGAGCCAGCAGGAGAGTGTATACTGCAGGGGAGGAGCTATTCTTTCTGTGTTTACTTAGTGTCCTCCTAGTGGCAGCAGCATAACACCCATGGTCCTGTGTCCCCATGGTCCTGTGTCCCCCAATGATTGGCTCGGAGAAAAGGATTTTACGGTGAGTACACAAAAATCTCCTTTTTTCACCAAACTTACCCTCTTTCTGAATGCACAGTTTTTGTGCTGATGTTAAAGGGAACCTGTCACCTCCAAAATCGAAGATGAGCTAAGCACTCCAGCATCAGGGGCTTATCTACAGCATTCTGTAATGCTGTAGATAAGCCCCCGATGTATCCTGAAAGATGAGAAAAACAGCTAAGATTATACTCACCCAGGGGCGGTCCCGCTGCAGTCCGGTCCGATGGGCGTCCGGGGCCTCCTATCTTCTTACGATGACGTCCTCTTATCTTCACGCTCCGGCTCAGGCGTACTTTGTCTACCCTGTTAAGGGCAAAGTAAAGTACAGCAGTGCGCATGCGCCGGGCCTCTCTGATCTTTCCCGGCGCCTGCGCACTGCTGTACTTTACTCTGCCCTCAACAGGGTAGACAAAGTACGCCTGCATCGGAGCCGCAGCGTGAAGACAAGAAGAGGACGTCATCGTAGGAAGATGGGAGGCCCCGGACCGCGACGCCCATCGGACCAGAACAGAACCGGGACCGCCCTTGGGTGAGTATAATCTAACCTCTTTTTCTCATCTTTCAGGATACATCGGGGGCTTATCTAAAGCATTACAGAATGCTGTAGATAAGCCCCTGATGCCGGTGGGCTTAGCTCATCTTCGATTTTGGGGATGACAGGTTCCCTTTAATACCAGAGGAGGTCTGCACTTTGCAGTTATAGAGTCAGTAGAGCGAGGGGTCAGATGTTATACATTGGGGGGAATGGGGCCGACGTTATGCACTGGGGTACTACAGGGTCAAACGTTGTACACGGAGGATGAGGGGCCGAAGATTGTTTTTAAGACCTGGGTCAATGGGGCAAGACATTATTTAGAAAGGTAAAAATGGAATACTTTCCACATGTCAGACTTTCATTAGCCCAGCTGCGCCAGTTGGCCATAAATACTGCAGTGCGGTGGTCTTCAACTCGTGGTTCTTCAGCCTTAGGTTGCAGATTATTTCTTATTTTGTGCTTATAAGATGAGATAGACATTCACGGTTCACTTATCATCCTAGGCTTCTTCAGTTCTTAAGCCCTACACAGAGGCAATTACCGGAAGAGGAGTCCAGAAAGGTAGGATTATCTGTTCTATTATTTGTCTGTGCACTAGTGGAAGTTGTGACCTTCTCACGGCACGCTGCACTTCTCACGGCACGGTGCACTTCTCTGGCCCTGCTCTTTATGAATTATGACTCCAAAGTATTTTTTCCATATGTATCTATAACAAATAATTTACTGTTAATGGCTGATTTTCGCACTTCCATTGATGGAAGTGGTGAAAGCAGCTTTAAGAGGTTCGAGAAGCTCGCCTTCAGTTTTCATTTCTCTATGTGATGGTAAACCCTGCAACTTTCGCCAACTCCACTTTCTTGCAGCCTCGGAAAATCATGAATCCAGAGCATGCCGTATTTGTGAGCAAATTACTGGCCCCGTGCTCCACCATGGACGACACGTCGCTCTGTACGGAAATTAAAAAGGTATTTGTAATGGAAAATCTCGTCTGTGTGATAACCCTGAGCACAATGGTAAGAGGTTTCATTCTGCGTCTCTTTCAGCGACTGATCATGTGCGGCTACGATGAACCAAATCTGACAGAGTCGTACTGCTGGCCGCCGATAGCTGAGGGCTTCGATACACTGGTCATCTGTCCTGATGGATCCAATCCCATATATTATTTGCCTCCTCTTCTGACGTATCTAAGCTGTGCATCTATGGCCTACAAATTACTACCAGCCAAACACGGGGTGAGTAAGTTTGGGGTGTCTTTTTAAATTTCCTTTTATTACTCTGTCGCCAATAAACTGTCTCAGCATGCTCCTCAGTATTACTCTGTCGCCTCATTGGAGGACACAGGACCATGGGTGTTATGCTGCTGTCCACTAGGAGGCGACACTATGCATAATCTGAAAAAGATTAACCGTGGCTCCTCCTCTGCAGTATACACCCCTGGACGGCGTCAGCCTTCTCCAGTTTTTGCTTAGTGTCGCATAGGAGGCACACCTAAGATTTTTTTACTCCGTTTTTTTCCCGACGGATTACAGATGAAGAAAAGTGGGTCTCCTGTGAGACTCTTGGCATGGCTCCTTCCTCGGCCCCCTATTACGGGGTGCCCGGTTGAAGTAGAGATAACTATTCCCCATGTCGCTCCTTCCCCAGTCCCTCGGGTGCTGGTTCGAAGTCGAGACCCCCCCCCCCCCCCCCTCCTTCCCCAATTCCTCTTTGTTTCTGGGTTAAGCTCGAGGTGAGGATAAAGGCCCCTGAAGGTGACAACAGCACCCTCCCTAATCCCCCTCTGGGGGAATTAGGTTGAGACGCCTCAGGTAGGGCCTGTACAGGCAGCATTCTACAGCTCCCAGCAATGGGCCAGCACACTGCGCCTGCATCCAGGGACCCCAGCCCAGCTGCGGGCCCCTGTCGGGGCCGGGGGGAGTACAGGCAGGCATGGCACATACAGACACATGGCTCCCTGCGCCCCTGTCTCTGTGGCAGCACCAGCTCTATACTGCCTCAGGGGGACCCCTCACAGGGCCCCCCTCCCGCTTACAGCCCCACCGCTATCCTGCCGTTAAATCCGTAGGGGTCCGGTTCAGATCTGAACTCCCCCCCCCGGACTTCCGCGCCGGCCTGGAGCCTTTCTGGGCATATCAGGCATCTAATTTAAGCCCCATCTTCGGCCTAGCTGTAGCCGCCGCCTCCTCTCCGCCCCCCGGATGACAAATATGACACTCTACATGTCATAAAGGGTATATAACCACTTATAGTATCAGTACGCATGGTATACAAATATAGCGGACAATAATGCTACACCAAGGATACGACCATAATATGACCTATCATCATATATATAACACACATCAAAGAGAACAGATGATACACAGTCTACAATTTTATGAAAAGTAGCAAAAAAACTTTATTTAGCACAATTATTAAAAACTGACAACAGGTAGTTAGAGAAAATATAGCACACAAGATAGATGGGAGGCATGAAACAGGGAGTTACTAAGTCAAATAACAATAATATGATAGGCACCCCAAAGGTAGTGGATCTAAATAGCCTAAATCATGAGGAAATACATATATCCATAGCCTCTAGCTATGGGTCCCCATCCACAACAAAGTCCCAGACTAATAAACATACCAGAAAGCGGTGGAGCCCATAGTGACATGTAACTGCAATACTGCCGCTATAGTATTAAACAATCAAATGCAGTAAAAAATGAGAATGTAAAGCAGAATCACGATTATACCACCGCAATATAGTCCAACTCGCCTGGAGCACGCCTCTCCCCAACGCGCGTTTCGGTTAAAAAACCTTCGTCAGGGGGCATTAGTTAGATTGTGGAATGCGCTTAAAAAGGGTTGTACCCGGAAGTGATAGTGTCGCAATGCCGGAAATAATACAGCGTTACCACGGCGATGTATGATGCTATTACCTGCCGGAATACACACGCTAAAGACACGCCACCGGAAGTGATTACCCGCGATACTGGAAGTCATTTAGTGTAGTCATGGCAACCCACGACGCCGGCGCCCGCCGAGACCTCCAACGGGGAAAGATGATCGCGGGGGCCCCACATGACCACCAACCGCCCGGCAGAGACCCGGACCGGTCGCCCGCGCAGAGGACCTGGCATGCTCACAGAAAATGAGTGTAAGTATATACGCGGTGACCATACAACAGCACCGAATGATAGTGGTAACCACGGCTAGATATGGCATCAAGGGGCAATGCCCTGAAAAATGGAGTAATACACCCCCCAAGGGAAGCCATAGAAAAGAAAGTGGACTATAGCCAAAAGAATATAATGTAAATCCCCACACAACAACACATGCCAAGATGCCTAAATTTGAAACAGTGCATACACTTGACAATGCTCTATAATCACATGTATACATTACCAATATACATAGGCATAATGCTATAAAAATACATGATGTCATTTATAGCGGCGGTATTGCAGTTACATGTCACTATGGGCTCCACCGCTTTCTGGTATGTTTATTAGTCTGGGACTTTGTTGTGGATGGGGACCCATAGCTAGTGGCTATGGATATATGTATTTCCTCATGATTTAGGCTATTTAGATCCACTACCTTTGGGGTGCCTATCATATTATTGTTATTTGACTTAGTAACTCCCTGTTTCATGCCTCCCATCTATGCTGTTTTATGGCACCAATCTGTTTGTGTGATATATTTTCTCTAACTACCTGTTCTCAGTTTTTAATAATTGTGATAAAGTTTTTTGCTACTTTTCATAAAATTGTAGACTGTGTATCATCTGTTCTCTTTGATGAGTGTCATAAAGGGGGTGGATCCAGACAAAAAGGGCGCGTTTTTACACAGCTTTGCCGCCCCCTTCTCCCCCTGCCTCTGGTGGCCATTTCTACTGCAGCAAAAATTAACCCTGCATTTCCTGGTCAGCAGGACCGGGCCAGCCAGTCTCCAGGGGGCACAAGACTGTGGATCTTCGGCGCTGTACCTAGGGGCATACTGGTGGGGTAAGATCACAGCTGAGTTGTTTTACTCGGCTGTGAATCCATATTACCTATAAGGCTCCGCTATAGGTTTCTCTACCCCTGTAAGGTCCTTTGCATAGCAGCCCTTCTGCACTCTGTGCACTATGCCGGGCTCAATGTCTAAGAGAACCAGGCAGGACTGCTATTATGCATTCTGTACAGCCTGATGGACCGATCGCCCCAGTGGCAGCACGTAACGTTCTGCCAGGACTGCATCCAGACTACTGCATCCAAGCCCCAAGAAGCCCCTGCCAATGCCTCGGTGTCTAATACCACGCCGGAATGGGTCGCTCAGAGGTCGCAATCTATGACGCAGTCTATAGATAACCAAACCTCCACATTGCTTCAGGCTCTGCAGAGTCATGCCTCGGCTATGACCGCTACCCAGCAAAGGGAGAGCTTGACTCAGGAACAGAACGACCTGGCACATCCACGTCTAGGTCAGGACGCAAGCGGACCCATAGGTCAAGTCCATCTGCGTCATCCCATAGCACACGGTCATCCCCTTCTAGGGAGAGACACCGTAGTTCCAAGTCATCTAGACTGTCCCCTTCCAGGGGCAAACAATGCAGATCTCCGCAGTCTCCGACCAGAGAAGGCCTCCTCCCCAGCTCACCCAGGGGACGCCTCAGTGATACACAGGATTCGGAAGGCATCTGTGACTCTGACTCAGACAGGGAAACAGAGGGGTCCCTGATCCCAATCCCCCCTAGCAATACAGCGCTAATCGAGGACATAATCTCTTCCATCCATCGGGTGCTGGACATTTCTAATCTTCCACCCGAGGATTTCCTTTGAAGGACCTCTGAAGCCGCCTAAGGTTTTCTCTAACCTCCCAGAGTTTAAAGCGATCCTTATAGAGCAGCTCTCACAACCTGAAAAAAAAAAAAATTTGCTAATCGCAAATATATGGAGGCAAGGTACCCTTTCCCACAGAAGGACACCAAGGAATGGACAGATCCACCCGAAGTGGACCCCCCAGTCTCTAGACTAGCAGCACAGACTCTCCTTTCACTGCCAAGATAGCTCAACCCTCAGGGTTCGGCAGTTAGAACGCATGGCTCGTTCAATTTTCGAGGTGGCAGGGGCCTCCCTAGCTCCCATGTTCGCTTCAGTTTGGGCTGCCAAGGCCATACTGGCTTGGGCCAAAAATTTACAAGCTGGCCTCCAAGCAATCTGCTCCTGAGCTGTCGGACCAAGCGGTTCAAATAGCAGTTGTAGCAGATTACATGCTTCATGCAGCTCTGTATTCAGCAAGGGGCGTAGCGGGGATAGCATCAAACGCCATCACGATTCGGCGTATCCTCGCTGCGGAATGGAAAGCATACGCAGCCTCAAAGAAGTCCCTCACGCACCTCCCGTATCTCAGTGGGGTGACCTTTCGGTGAAAAGTTGGACACAATGATATCCAACGCCACCGGGGGGGGAAGAGTACCTCTGTCCCTCAACGGAAACCTATACGCACTTACAAGAAGTGTAACAAAACCGATTCTCATCCTTTCGGAATTCCTCGGGCTGGTCCGTCTCGCGTCCAGCACAAAATCGTAACCGTTCCCCACACGGGGACAACTCATGTTCGACGCAAAGGTCGGACAAGACCTGGCAGTTAAAAGCAGGCCAGTCAAAGCCCAAAGGAGGTAAACCTCAGATTTTTTTCCTCCTCATGACTCACGGACCCCGGAAGACATCCCACCCGTAGGCGGCCGACTTTGCTCTTTCAGCAAGTCTGGATGCCTACTACAGAAGACAGGTGGGTCAGGGAACTAGTGTCTTCCGAATACAAGATAGTGTTCAACCTCCAACCCACCGAACCGAGTCTTCCTCTCTGTTCCCCCAAAACCGCCAGCCAAGGCTCGTGCCTTCCACCAAGCGGTTCCCTCACTTCTTCAAGCAGGAGTCATAGTACCGGTTCCCACGGCCGGGCGCTTACGAGGGTTCTACTCCAATCTATTCGTAGTCCCCAAGAAAGGAGGCAGCATACGGCCCATACTGGACCTAAAACAACTCAACAAATATGTACGGGTTCGTCACTTCCGCTGGAGTCCCCTTCGGTCCATCATTGCGTCCATGGAGAAGGGAGAATATTTCGCCTTCATAGAAATACAAGACGCATACCTGTATATACAGATTGCACCTGCTCGTCAGGGTTTTCTCAGGTTCGCAATCGACCAGGACCACTACCAGTTCGTGGCTCTTCCAATCGGACTCGCCACGGCTCCCAGAGTGTTTACCAAGGTCATGGCAGCCACCATGGACGTCCTACACTCCAGAGGCATAGTAGTCGTTCCATACCTGGACGATCTACTGATCAAGGCTCCTACCTTCAAGGACTGCGAGCTGAGCGTCTCAATCACAATCGACACTGAGTCGCATGGGCTGGTTAGTCAACCTACAAAGGTCATCACCAACCCTGAGTCTGTCTCTGACCTTCCTGGGAATGCTATGCAACACCTCCAGGGGTCTAGTGCTCTTTCCCAGGCACTGGCTCTCTGCCTAGGAGTTCGCATCCTCTTCCGCAAACCCCCTCGATCTCTCCGGTTTGCCACGAGTCCTCGGCAGGATGGGGGCAGCAATAGAAGCGGTCCCAATTTGGCCCAGTTTCACCTCAGGCCTCTCAAACTAGCCATTCTCATGTCCTGGGACAGGAATCCCTTTCTCTCTCGACAGGGAGTTCCGGCTAACGTCGTCAACCAAGAGGTCCCTGCACTGGTGGCTCATGCCAACCTCGCTAGCAAAGGGGAAATCCTTTCTCACAGGTCAGTGGAAGGTTCTGACCACCGATGCGAGCCTGACGAGTTTGGGGTGCAGTGCACCTACACCACAGGGCAAGTGGTCCCCAGTGGAAGCGACCATGCCCATCAACATCCTGGGAATTTGTGTCATCCTCCTGGCATTGAGGGCCTTCCATCACTTACTGGCAGCCTCTCACATCAGAATACAATCGGACAATGCCACTACTGTGGCATATGTGAATCACCAAGGGGGGACCTGCAGTACCCAGGCGATGCGAGAAGTGTCACACATCCTCCACTGGGTGGAGGACACGGGCTCGGTTCTCTCGGCGGTCCACATTCCGGGTGTGGACAACTGGGAAGCAGACTTCCTCAGACGACAAGGAATAGATTCGGGAGAGTGGTCTCTCCATCCCGAAATTTTTAGTCAGACCTGCCATCGCTGGGGGACCCCAGATGTGGACCTAATGGCATCCCACTTCAATGCCTAGGTCTCCAACTTCATGGCCAGAACACACGATCCGCTGTCGCTCGGAGCAGACGCTCTGGTTCAGGACTGGACCCAGTTCCAGCCTCTGTACATTTTTCCCCCTCTCCCCCTGTTATCCAGAGTGGTGGGGAAGGTCAAGCTAGATGGAGTTCCAACCATCTTAATCGCACCGGTCTGGCCCAGACTTACATGGTACGCCGACGTCGTACAACTTTCAGCAGACGCCCCCTGGCGCCTCCCCAACCGCCCGGATCTTCTACCACAAAGCCCGTTCTACCATCAGAACTCAGGGGCTCTCAATTTGACGGCATGGCCCTTGAAACCTGGGTTCTAACCCAGGCAGGGCTCTCTACGGACGTCATTAGGACCATGATCAGGGCACAGAAGCCAGCCTCTGCCAAGATCTATGACCGTACCTGGAAAGTGCTGTGTACCTGGTGCGAACCTAGCGGCCAGACCCCATTCCCTTCTTCCCTCTGTCATCCCTCTCAGTGCTTTTTTTTTTTTCGAAGGCGCATTGCTACCAAGCTGCGAGTAAGGACTTTTCTTCAGGGGGTTTCCCGATTGGTTCCCCCCTACATACGACCACTAGAAACGTGGGACCTCAACCTGGTCCTGACAGCATTGCAGGAACCACCCTTCGAACCCCTTAAGGAGGTCCCTCTCTGCCTTCTCTCCCAGAAGGTGTTTTTTTTCCTGGTGGCAATCACCTCGCTATGCAGGGTGTCTGAACTGATAGCAATCTCCCGCAAACGGCCCTTCCTGGTTTTTCACCAGGACAAGGTAGTTCTCCGTACGGTCCCATCCTTCCTTCCGAAGGTTGTGTCCAACTTCCACCTCAATGAGGAAATTTCTCTGCCTTCCCTTTGTCCGGTCCCGGTTCATAGAGTGGAGAAGGCTCTGCATGCGCTTGACCTTGTCAGGGCATTGCGTATATGTGTGTCTAGGACTGCATCCTTCCGGAGGTCTGCTCCCTTTTCCTTCTTCCGGAAGGCGGCCGCAAGGGTCTCCCAGCTTCCAAAGCTACCCTTGCCAGGAAGATCACATCCACCATACAAGAGGCCTACCGCCTTAAGAATTCTCCTCTTCCAGCCAGTATTACGGCATACTCTACACGGGCGGTAGGGGCCTCCTGGGCCATTTTTGCCTCCAGGCTTCGGCACAACAAGTGTGTAAGGCGGCCACTTGGACTAGCCCACACTCGTTTACTAAACACTACAGGGTTCATACCCAGTCCTCAGCAGAAGCGAGCCTGGGTAGATGTGTTCTGCAGGCGGCGGTGCCCCAAGTATAGGGGCCTGTCTGCACAATATTCGTCCATTGCTTCCCACCCAGGGACTGCTTTAGGAAGTCCCATGGTCCTGTGTCCCCCAGTAAGGCGTAAGAGTAAAGGAGATTTTTGTGTACTCACCGTAAAATCTCTTTCTCTTAGCCTCTAATTGGGGGACACAGCTCCCACCCTGTTGCCCTTTTCGGACCGTTGTTACTGTTGAGTTCTCATATTGTTCTTTGAGCTCGTACATAGTGGCCTTCTTATAGGCATGTCTATGTCATTCATGTTAATTTCCTCCTACTGCTTTTGCACAAAACTGGAGAAGGCTGACGCCGTCCAGGGGTGTATACTGCAGAGGAGGAGCCACGGTTAATCTTTTTCAGATTATGCATAGTGTCGCCTCCTAGTGGACAGTAGCATAACACCCATGGTCCTGTGTGCCCCAATTAGAGGCTAAGAGAAAGAGATTTTACGGTGAGTACACAAAAATCTCCTTTTTTCAATAACATTTAAGCCTGTCTTGACACATAACCCGAGCTTTATATCTGAGATGGAAGACTGGTGAATGGTCAAATATTCTGGATTATTAAATGCCGGATGAAAGGATTTTTGCTTTCTCTTCAGCCCCACGCTGTGATCGTCTGCCCCGGATGGGACAAAGCTCGCTCCGTGTACAACCTGCTGATGGAGTTTAGTAAATGCATCCGGCCACTGAGCCCCATGCTCCTGTTGGTCGGTCTTAAAAAAGACGACATAGAGAACATTAACTTTAGAAAACCATGTGAGTGTCCTTTTTTTTCATGATTTGATGGGTGGATCCAATGATTTGGCTTAACCCCTGGTGTATTTGGACAGGTGAAGTTATTGTCACTACCCCACACTGTTTGCTGAGATGTTTGGAGCAACATGGTCTTCTCCTGCTTCGTCTGTGTCATCTCGTCTTTGATGAAGTAGACGTGCTTTTTACCAAAGCAGGGGCCGAGGTAAGCAGGGATCACTGATTTTGGAACTAGTGGATCAACTAACTTGTACAGAGGCGTCCCAACTTTCCCTCGACGGGAGGGTAAAGAGATAGGGTCATGTAAGTTGAATTTCAACTTGCCTGAAACTTTTAGCACTTGGGATGGGCCCTTTCAGAAACTTAATGATCTCTGAGTCCTTACGATAGCTAATTGTTATCGGATTAGTAATAAGCACAGTATAAGGAGCTGGAACAACCCATTGACTGTGATTGAGGGAGGAGTACTAGATGTCGGACCTCCATCAATCTGATAATGACGATCTATCATGGGGATGGGTCTTCAATATCATAATTGCTGATTATCCCTATTTCCAGATGTCAGAAATACTTCAGACGCACAAGAAAATAGTGAGTGTAGAGAACAGGGAAGGCACACCCCAGCAAATTGTGGCCGTCGGAAGCAAATGGATCCATGAGACGCGGCTTTTATTGCAATACATGCCGACACCACGCGTCATATTCACCAGGATGGAGCAGGCAGCCATCTTCGCCAATGTCCAGCAGGTATCCTCATTTCTTCCAGGCCTGGAGGATGCACACTTCCCGGCTACAGTGCAATAACATGCCTCTTTTCGCTCAGATCATACACCTCTGCATGGACTGCGATAAGATGTCCGTATTGCTGCAGTGTTTAGATTATACACCCGTTGATGCCCAAAAGTTTATAATATTCACCAAACATGACGCCGAGGCAGAGTTGGTGCACAAGGTACATACTAATCTGCTGGTTTATGCCATACTTTTCAGTATTATGGCTGCAAATATCGGAGTGATATAGGCATACCTGTTCCAAAATTGATTCAATACATGTATGGTTTCTTTGTTGCCGTAGACTCCTCCATCGGCGCTTATCTTAAGGAAGCAGTGAGATTGGATGGATATAAATCTCACTGTGATAAATGTCTGGAAGTCCTCTGTCACCATAGACCTGAGATAATAAATCTATGTCTTCCAGTGCAGATCTCGGGTCTTGTATCTATCTTGTAAACCATTCATGATTTTTCTCGTTCTAGGCTGTTCAGACTGCTTCGGTGTACAGTCTATTGCTGCATAGCAGCCTGGTGCATAATTTCAGCAATGTTCTGGAGCAGTGGAAGAAGTCGTGCAGTCACCGTACAGTAATGGTCTTAGGTAAGCAGCAATATGGTAAATGCACCAAATTATGGACTGCCATGTACTCTAAATTTAAGGCCCTTAGAATAACTTGTTCCCAATTATCGGCCTGTCTAAACGATCCAATGACACAAGGAACTGTCAAAACGCTTGTTCGTCTGGCCAAAAATGTATAAATGTAAACACGTGAGCGACAACTTGAGCGTTGCGGGAAGAAGCTGTCCAGTGGCGTTGCTGGATTGGTGTCGTTGCTGGACTGGTGTCGTTGCTGGACTAGAAATCCCCATCTGTGTCACTAAATACTCTACACTGAGAGAGAAGTGGCTGGAAATGCACAAGAGAATAAATCTAATAAAGAACAATTTTATTAAATATAAACACAAAATTAGATATAAGTAATGAGTGAGATAAATAAAAATGGCTCTAATGTGAGGGACGCTGCTGGCTAGGGACACAGTTAAACACACAACTTGTAATAATAAGTACACTTTAACAATCCAAAGAATATCCTACTCTTTTAAAGGGAACCTGTCACCCCGTTTTTTCAGTATGAGATAAAAATACCGTTAAATAGGGCCTGAGCTGTGCTTTACAATAGTGTATTTTGTGTACCCTGATTCCCCACCTATGCTGCCGAAATACCTTACCAAAGTCGCCGTTTTCGCCTGTCAATCAAGGTGGTCTGGTCAAATGGGCGTGGTGAAATCGCTGTTTCTTCCCCCAGATCTTGCTTATCTTTCCGTTGGTGGCGTAGTGGTTTGCACATGCCCAACTGCCGAATCCACTGCGCAGGTGAAGAAAAAGAGTGAGATCTGCGCTATTCCCCTGGTTATCGGTGGGGGCGGCCATCTTCCTGAGGCCGCGCGTGCGCAGATGGAGTGCTCTGCTGCCCGGGGCTTCAGGAAAATGGCCGCGGGATGCCGCGCGTACGCAGATGGAGATCGCGGCGGCCATTTTCCTGAAGCCGAGTTTTTCACCTGCGCAGTGGATTCGGCAGTTGGGAATGCGCAAACTACTATGCCACCAACGGAAAGATAAGCAAGATCTGGGGGAAGAAACAGCGATTTCACCACACCCATTTGACCAGACCACCTTGATTGACAGGCAAAAACGGCGACTTTGGTAAGGTATTTCGGCAGCATAGGTGGGGAATCAGGGTACACAAAATAAACTATTGTAAAGCACAGCTCCGGCCCTATTTAACGGTATTTTTATCTCATACTGAAAAAACGGGGTGACAGGTTCCCTTTAAGTGTAGTACATGCAGCTTGCCTATCATGGCCAGTATAAAATCCCTCAAATGAAAAGTAGTGCCCAAAGTGCTAGTGCTTGAGTAGGTTTATAATGGTTAAACTGTGGGGGAATGTACTGTGGGGGCATCATACTGTGTGGGGGAATGTACTGTGGGGGCATCATACTGTGTGGGGGAATGTACTGTGGGGACATCATACTGTGTGGGGGAACGTACTGTGGGGATATCATACTGTGTGTGCGGGGAATGTACTTTGGGAACATCATACTGTGTGTGCGGGGAATGTACTGTGGGGACATCATACTGTGTGGGGGGAATGTACTGTGGGGATATCATACTGTTTGGGTACAATGTACTGTGGGAACATCATACTGTGTGTGGGGGAAATGTACTATGGGAACATCATACTGTGTGTGGGGGAAATGTACTGTGGGAACATCATACTGTGTGTGGGGGAAATGTACTGTGGGAACATCATACTGTGTGTGGGGGAAATGTACTGTGGGGACATCATACTGTGTGGGGAGAATGTACTGTGGGGACATCATACTGTGTGGGGAGAATGTACTGTGTGTGCATGGAATGTACTGTGGGGGAATCATACTGTGTGTGGGGGGCTTTGTGTCATATTGTGTGTGGGGGGGGGACATTATACTGTGTGAGGCCATGTGCACACGTTCAGTATTTTTCGCGTTTTTTCGCTATAAATACGTGATAAAAACGCGAAAAAAACGCTTACATATGCCTCCCATTATTTTAAGTGTTTTCCGCATTTCTTGTGCAAATGTTGCATTTTTTTCCGCAAAAAAATCGCATCGCGGACAAAAAAGCAACATGTTCATTAAATTTGCGGAATTGCGGGGATTCCGCACACCTAGGAATGCATTGATCTGCTTACTTCCCGCACGGGGCTGTGCCCACCATGCGGGAAGTAAGCGGATCATGTGCGGTTGGTACCCAGGGTGGAGGAGAGGAGACTCTCCTCCACGGACTGGGCACCATATAATTGGTAAAAAAAAAAAGGAATTAAAATAAAAAATAGTCATATACTCACCTTCGATGGCCCCCGGAGTCTTCCCACCTCTCAGCGGTGCATGCTGCCGCTTCCGTTCCTATAGATGGTGTGTGAAGGACCTGCGATGACGTCGCGGTCACATGACCGCGACGTCATCGAAGGTCCTGCACACACCATCTATAGGAACGGACGCCGCTGAGGAGATCGGCTGTCTGCAGAGGGTGAGTATAACCATTTTTTAATTATTTTTAACATATCTTTTTACTATTGTTGCTGCATAAGCAGCATCTATAGTAAAAAGTTGGTCACACTTGTCAAACAGTATGTTTGACAAGTGTGACCAACCTGTCAGTCAGTTTTCCAAGTGATGCTACAGATAGCTTGGAAAACTTTAGCATTCTGCAAGCTAATTACGCTTGCAAAATGCTAAAAAAAACAAACAAAAAAACGCAAAAAAAAAAAATGCGGATTTCTTGCAGAAAATTTCCGGTTTTCTTCAGGATATTTCTGCAAGAAATCCTGACGTATGCACATACCCTAAGAGGACACTGTTGGGGCCATGAAAGCGTTATTGCACTGTGTGGGAACACTAATGGGCTTCCCTAGATACAATATATCTGTGTGGTCATACTGTGTATATATATGTAGGACTGGGTAAGGACTTAAAGTAAAAAATAAATTGTCTCTGCATGCTCCTCAGTATTACTCTGTCGCCTCATTGGGTGACACAGGACCATGGGTGTTATGCTGCTGTCCACTAGGAGGCGGCACTATGCATAATCTGAAAAAGATTAACTGTGGCTCCTCCTCTGCAGTATACACCCCTGGACGGCATCAGCCTTCTCCAGTTTTTGCTTAGTGTCGCATAGGAGGCACACCTAAGATTTTTTCTTTTACTCCGTTTTTTTCCGACGGATTACAGATGAAGAAAAGAGGGTCTCCTGTGAGACTCCCGGCATGGCTCCTTCCTCGGCCCCCTATCACGGGGTGCCCGGTTGAAGTAGAGATGGCTATTCCCCATGTTCCTCCTTCCCCAGTCCCTCGGGTGCTGGTTCGAAGTCGAGACCCCCCCTCCTTCCCCAATTCCTTTTGGTTTCTGGGTTGAGGTCGAGGCGAGGATAAAGGCCCCTGAAGGTGACAACAGCACCCTCCCTAATCTCCCTCTGGGGGTATTAGGTTGAGACACCTCAGGTAGGGCCTGTACAGGCAGCACTCTGCAGCTCCCAGCAATGGGCTATAGCACACTGCTCCTGCATCCAGGGACCCCAGCTCAGCTGCGGGCTCCTGTTGGGGCCGGGGGGAGTGCAGGCAGGCATGGCACAGACAGACACAGGGCTCCCTGCGCCCCTGTCTCTGCGGCAGCACCAGCTCTATACTGCCTCAGGGGGACCCCTCACCGGGCCCCCCTTCCGATTACAGCCCCACCACTATCCTGCCTTTAAATCCGGAGGGGTCCGGTTCAGATCCGACCCCCCTCCCGGACTTTCGCGCCGGCCTGGAGCCCTTCTGGGCATCAGGCATCTAATTTAGTCCCCGGCTTTGGTCTAGCTGAAGCCACCGCCTCCTCTCCGCCCCCCGGATGACAAATATGACACTCTACAGTGTCATAGAGGGGGCGGAACGAGATAGAAAGGGCGCGTTTTTACACTGCCTCTTCTCCTCGGAGGCCATTTCTACTGCAGCAAGGATTAACCCTGCATCTCCCGGTCAGCAGGACCAGGCCAGCCAGTCTCCGGGGGGCACAAGACTGTGGATCTTCGGCGCTGGACCTAGGGGCATACTGGTGGGGTAAGATCACAGCTGGGTTGTTTTACTCGGCTGTGAATCCATATTACCTATAAGGCTCCCCTATAGGTTTCTCTACCCCTGTAAGATCCTTTGCATAGCAGCCCTTCTGCACTCTGTGCACTATGCCTGGCTCAAGGTCCAAGAGAACCAGGCAGGACTGCTATTATGCATTCTGTACAGCACGTAACGTTCTGCCAGGACTGCATCCAGACTACTACGTCCAAGCCCCAAGAAGCCCCTGCCAATGCCTCGGTGTCTAATGCCACACCGGAATGGGTCACTCAGAGGTCGCAATATTAGGGTTGAACAATTAATATAATGTTCAATTCTCTAGTTGCCTACTCCTGGCCTAATGGATATTGATCATGTGCACTAAAGAAATACACCAGACACAGTCAGCTGTAACTCTCCTTGATCAATGTGTGGCTCAGCTCCAAGAAGGGAAGTTTTAGTCAAACACAATGTTATATATCTCCTGTAAGGGGGCTCGGTTAGCTCTAAGATGGGAGTGATCGGATGTATTCCATTGGTTAGTGGGTTGGGCATGAGCAAGTCCACGGGCGGATCCATGAGGTCATCAGGGTGGGCGTCATCTTGGATACCAGACCACACGGCATGCAGATACAGGAAATGGCGGCCATCTTCAGTGTCTTCATTGTTCATCTTGGATACCAGAGCACACGGCTCTGGAAGAGGAGATGGCAGCCATCTTAAGTGTCTTACTTTGTCTGAGGAAAACTTATGTAAGGTTAAACAATACATGTTATAGGTTGCTTCTCTCAATTACCTTATGTGTTGAGGTTAATTAAGTATTTGATCTTATGGCTCTCCTCAACAGTCCCCCTAAATACTTTATTAACCTTTTCTTTTATCTTGATCCCACCGTGGTTCCCTAACCCATCGATGTTAAGTGTTATTATGACATCAGAAGCTTCATGACAATATGGATGCTATAAACACCAGAGAATGTGTGACCAATTATGGGTATACTGCGGAGGTATATCGGAGCGCGTTACCCATGTCCTCGGGACTTCCCTACCTGCTGGATGTATTACTCTCCAATCTCCCATCTCCATGGTTACATAAATTACACATGTGCGACTAACCCTGTTGTACACATCCTAGATCTGACCGTCTTGCCCGGGAGGGGGAATTGGAGTTTTCACCAGTTTGAGACAAGTTTTCCCTTGTGGAAAACCTCTCTTTGTAGCTGGACTTTGACAAGCAGGTCAGATCCTACTCTGTCCCTAAAGAGATGGATCCAGGAGGCGCTCAGCAACCCTGACTGAAGTAGGAGTAGTCAGGAGCACTTGGTAGGGACCCTCAAATCTCGACTCCAGGAATGTCTTTCTGATGAACGTCTTTACCAGCATGTTGTCACCAGGTTAGAAAGTATGGGTACCGTCACTGGAACCTGGACCTGGAATGGATGATAAAACTTGTACATGTGTTATTGACAGTTCTTTAGTAACAACAATTGCATAATTTACAAGAGTATCACTTCCTAAGGCTAGCTGTTGTGGAAAATATTGACCCAATCTTGGAGGCCCCCCCAAAAAGAATCTCGAATAGTGTGAGTTTAGTAGAACCCCTTGGAGTGTTTCTGACTGAGTATAAGGCAACGGGCAAAACGTCTGTCCAAGTCTGACTCCTAACTGGCTTTCAGTATTTTATTTTTGAAGGTGCCATTCAGTCTTCCTACTTTCCCACTGCTCTGGGGTTGATATGGAGTATGTAAACCCAAATCAGCTCCCACCTATGTCCATAGTTCCTTAGTCAGAGCAGCAATGAATACGGGTACTTGGTCACTCTCAATTACTCTGGGACCCCATATCTGCAGACTACTTCAGTCATCAGTCTCTTAACAGTCACTCTGGCAGTCATGTTGGTTACTGGATAGGCTTCGGGCCATCCTGAAAACATGTCAGTCACTACCAGTACATACTCGCACTTCCCTACTTTTGGCATTCGAATGTGGTCAATCTGAATTTTCTGAATGGGATAAAGTGGTTTAGCCAAATGTTTCTGAGTAACTTTCTGAGGCGGTGCTGGATTGCATGTTGCACACACAAGGCAGGACTTGAAATAATTTTGGGTGACAGTAGAGATCCCAGGTGCCATATAAATCTTCCAAATCAGGTCATTCATCCGATTCTTGCCTCTGTGGGTGATACCGTGTGCCCATTCTGTCACTGAGGTGTACAGATTACGGGGTAGACCTTTGTGTTCACCCTCCAGACTCCATCTTCATCCTTTTTTAGCTCCTCCTTCTTGCCATGACTTCTTTTCATCATCTGATGTCTTGTCTTGATGTAGATGGATAATCCTCATAAGAGAGGCTTTAGTCCCTTCTTCAGTGTCTTGTGACACGTACACTGCTGCTTTCTCTTTCCTAAATGGATCCACAGCATAGGTTTTTGCTGTTTTGTCAGCAAAGAAGTTCCCCCTTGCTTCTGGAGAATCCAGTCTCCCGTGAGCTTTGATCTCGATCACTGCAACCTCTGAAGGTAGATTCAGAGTGACCACAAGTTCTTGCATGGTAGCAGCATGTTTTACAGGAGTTCCACTGGACGTTAGGTATCCTCTGGCTGCCCAGATACTGTCGAAGTCATGAGCCACTCCAAAAGCGTATCTTGAATCCGTGTAGATGTTGACCACCTTCTCCGTCGCTTCCTGACAAGCCAGCGTCAAAGCTTTAAGTTCTGCTTCTTGTGCAGACATGTGCGGTGGTAGCGATCCAGCTGAGATGATCAGGTCATGTGTAACCATGGCATATCCCATGTGGAATCTTCCTGTTTCATCTGCAAATCTGGAACCATCAGTGAAGAACGTCACGTCAGCATGTGGGAGTGGGTCTTCAGACACGTTTTTCTTGGAGGCTGCTTCTTCCTGCATTTGTTGGAGACAGTCATGATCCTCTGAGTGTGTAGAGGCATCTTCTCCGAGCATCAGTATCATCATCCTCATCCCCCCTGGAAAGAGGAAGCAGCGTGGACAGTTTGAAGATGCTGCAGCGGACAAGAGTGACATTGTCCGGAACCAAGAGCAAACATTGGAGTCTCATATGATGCTGCACCAACAGATGTTTAGGTTCCAACAATAGCAATTATGTCATGTGGAGCCATTAAGAGAACTGGATGTCCTCAGATGATATCAGGATTTGGGATTCAAAGAGCTGGTGCAGACTGTATGGCCTGTTTAAGAGCGTAGAAAGCTTCCACGGATTTAGTACATAGTGGAAACGCTGACGTCTTGAGGTCATCGTACAATGGCTGCATCAACTTGGAGGCATCTGGAATAGATTGGCGACAGTAAGTAATAGGTCAGCCAGCTCATCCGAGGCCCATGTCTTAGGTTCTTGGCAGAACTCAACACCTGAGTCCCATGTCTCGTCATGCTCCTGTAGAAAGGCATCGGCTGTTTTTCTGGATCTAGAACTTGGTTCAACAGAGTAGCAGCTTGCTGGGGTGTAAACTTGACATAGATGGTGGGCTCCTCAGACATGAGCATTGGCACTGTTGGTGGTGGCACCTGAGGCGGGAGTAGAGATGGCACCGGGAGTGCAGATGTAGTTCCTTGTGTATGAGGAGCCGGAGGAGGTAACAGTCCTGGAATGAGGGGCTCTATTTGGGCAGCTCCAGTATCATGGTGTGGGCTCCAGGTGACGCAGGCAGTCTTAAAAGCTTTAACAGTCCTGTCCTCATTAATGCGAGTTATTGCTGCATGAAGTTGTTGAGCACTAACGTCTGGATGAATAGGGTCATAAGTAGGGGTCACAGTGTGTATGATCATTCTACACAGGAGATTGCCAGCTTTAGTCACCGCTAAGTCCCCAACAGCTATCTGACCACGTGACTCAACAATAATTCGACTGTCAGCTTGAATAGTCGCCCCTCCTGCTTCCACTATAGCTCTAGCTACACCTCCATTGTGCTCTAACCGAGAATTGGCAGCATTAACAATAGCGTCTGTCTCCACTGTTGTAATGTCACCCTTTCCCACCACTAACAAGGGTCCCTCAGGAAGTTCCTTTTCAAAAATAGGTTGCCAACATTCCCTCCCCTTTGTGCTTCCTGTGCTATTGGTATCCCCCTCCCACATTGAGCCCCCCCTTGATACAGTCGCCACCGTCCCATACAGGTGTGCGCTTGGCTGCGAGACAGCCTGTGAGGTACTGGGCATAGGGTTATGTAGACTGCGTGAGAGTGCTGTTGTGGAAGCATTGGGAGGAGAGGCCGCTGCTTGGAGCATCTCATGTGGGTGTGCGGCTAAATTGGCAGTGGAAGTGACAGTAGAAAGGGTAGGTGCCGGGGACGATCCAGGTGGGAGGACTGCTGGATTCACAACAGGAGTGATAGAGGAAAGGGTTGGTGCCCCATTGGAAACAACTGAGATAGGAAACATGGGTAAAGCCTGTTCACTTCCCAAAGGAATATAGTATTGGCCGTTAGTGGTCATTACTGGGTAACAAGGATTTGGTGATGTGGTGTGTAGCCTTAATCTGAGATGTTCACCACCAGGAGCAGCACATTCGCCATCCACAACATGGCTGCCGTCAGAATTACATTTGCCATCCACAACATGGCCGCCGTTAGCATTAACATATTTACCACCAACAAAATGGCCGCCGTCAGAATTATATTTACCACCAACAAAATGGCCGCCGTCAGAATTATATTTACCACCAACAAAATGGCCGCCGTCAGAATTATTTTTACCACCAACAAAATGGCCGCCGTCAGAATTATATTTACCACCAACAAAATGGCCGCCATTACATTTAGCACATGGTTCTGGGCCACCATTTTGGCTGCTATTACATTTAACACATTCGCCATCAACAAAATGGCCACCATTACATTTAGCACATGGCTCTGGGCCACCATTATACGGTGGTGGCCGCTCACAGGATATATTTTTGTAATACACATAGGTCAAAACTCTACCTCTTTTTTTCCTTTCCTCCTCTACCCAATTTCCAATTTTTTTTTTATTTATTTATTTATTTTTTTTATACAGACTTTCAGAGACTCTTTCTCCTGCCCTAGCAGTAGACAACAATCCATTATCTTCTAGGATACCTTTTTTTTCTTTCAAGACAATCTTCCACTCCAGGGGCTGTAACCATCCCCCTTCTGGCATTCCACACAATTTCCACTAATGTGCATGAGTCTAACTTGCCATCTGAATTTGGCTTAGTGCCCATACGGCAGAACTGCATTAATTTCTCCATCTTTCTATAGATACACAGTATATATATCTATCTATCTATCAAGATAACAAACACCAAACAAACAATAAGACGGGGGAGATGACTCAAACCTGAGATTCTAAAGGGAACTGAGTCTGCAGTACTCAGTTCCTATTGCTTCTTGTCATGTGGTCCCTGTCTGACTTCCGTGCTCCGTACTTTACAAACCAATTATTCCCTACCTTGTCAAATTGCTCCCTAACTTACCGGTCCCCGTGCAGAGTCAATTACTCGATGTCACGGGGCAAAAAAAAAGAAAAACTATAAATTTAATTGGCTCAAACTGAGTCCAATTTGCTCCAAGTTTCAATGAGCCGCTACACAATTTATTATGCCCGAACTGAGCCAATTGCTCCAAGATTTACCGGGCCCCCCTAGGCCGAGTCAATTACTCCAGGTCCTAGTCTCTTATATACAGAACTGAAAATCTTATCACAGGCGACAACCGTATACCACAGACAAAAATTATTTTATTTTTTCTACACTTGCTTGCTTATCCTTCTCTATAAAAACCTGCTTATCCCGTTCTCCACATGCTTTTCTTGCTCATCCTGTTCCAAACACAATGCTTCTCCTTCTGTAAACACTTGCTTATTCTTTCCTAGAAACCTGCTAATCCTGTTCCAAACACAATGCTTTTGCTAACTACCAGTCATCTCCTTCTGTAAAAACCTGTTTTTCATGTTTTATCACACATTGCTTATCCCTCTGTAAGTGAAAAAAAAAAAAAAAAAAAACTTCTTTTTAACTACTAGTCATCTCCCCTCTTCACAACATGTAGCAGGCAGTAGGCAACTAAAACGTGACGGTTCTTGCAATTAAATGACCAGCAGCGGAGAGACCCTTCTGCCGTCTTACAGATACCAAGAAAACCGGACACGGTCAGGCAATCTGCACAGGATACCCCGAAGGACACAGGTAAAGACTACAGATTATAAAAAATCAGCAGACTTACCGTGTTCTGTTAAGGAGTTGATCAGTCTCCAGGTTCGGGGTACTCAGTGCATCCAGCCGTTCCACTCGCCGGTTTTCAGGGTTCAGGGCTCTCCTCTGCTGGCCCCAGGTTGGGCGGCCAAATATTAGGGTTGAACAATTAATATAATGTTCAATTCTCTAGTTGCCTACTCCTGGCCTAATGGATATTGATCATGTGCACTAAAGAAATACACCAGACACAGTCAGCTGTAACTCTCCTTGATCAATGTGTGGCTCAGCTCCAAGAAGGGAAGTTTATTAGTCAAACACAATGTTATATATCTCCTGTAAGGGGGCTCGGTTAGCTCTAAGATGGGAGTGATCGGATGTATTCCATTGGTTAGTGGGTTGGGCATGAGCAAGTCCATGGGCGGATCCATGAGGTCATCAGGGTGGGCGTCATCTTGGATACCAGACCACACGGCATGCAGATACAGGAAATGGCGGCCATCTTCAGTGTCTTCATTGTTCATCTTGGATACCAGAGCACACGGCTCTGGAAGAGGAGATGGCAGCCATCTTAAGTGTCTTACTTTGTCTGAGGAAAACTTATGTAAGGTTAAACAATACATGTTATAGGTTGCTTCTCTCAATTACCTTATGTGTTGAGGTTAATTAAGTATTTGATCTTATGGCTCTCCTCAACAGCAATCTATGACGCAGTCTATAGATAACCAAACCTCCACATTGCTTCAGGCTCTGCAGAGTCATGCCTCTACTATGACCGCTACCCAACAAACGGAGAGCTTGACTCAGGAACAGAACGACCTGGCACATCCACGTCTAGGTCAGGACGCAAGCGGACCCATAGGTCAAGTCCATCTGCGTCATCCCATAGCACACGGTCATCCCCTTCTAGGGAGAGACACCGTAGTTCCAAGTCATCTAGACCGTCCCCTTCCAGGGGCAGACAATGCAGATCTCCGCAGTCACCGACCAGAGAAGGCCTCCTCCCCAGCTCACCCAGCAGGGGACGCCTTAGTGATACACAGGATTCAGAAGGCATCTGTGACTCAGGCAGGGAAACGGAGGGGTCCCTGATCCCAATCCCCCCTAGCAATACAGCGCTAGTCGAGGACATAATCTCTTCCATCCATCGGGTGCTGGACATTTCTAATCTTCCACCCGAGGATTTCCTTTGAAGGACCTCTGAAGCCGCCTAAGGTTTTCTCTAACCACCCAGAGTATAAAGCGATTCTTACAGAGCAGCTCTCACAACCTGAGAAAAAATTCGCTAATAGCAAATATCTGGAGGCAAGGTACCCTTTCCCACAGAAGGACACCAAGGAATGGACAGATCCACCCGAAGTGGACCCCCCAGTCTCTAGACTAGCAGCACAGACTCTCCTTTCACTGCCAGATAGCTCAACCCTCAGGGACGCAGCAGACCGGCAGTTAGAACGCATGGCTCGTTCAATTTTCGAGGCGGCAGGAGCCTCCCTGGCTCCCGCGTTCGCTTCAGTTTGGGCTGCCAAGGCCATACTGGCTTGGGCCAAAAATTTACAAGCTGGCCTCCAAGCATCTGCTCCTGAGCTGTCGGACCAAGTGGTTCAAATAGCAGTTGTAGCAGATTACATGCTTCATGCAGCTCTGTATTCAGCAAGGGGCGTAGCGGGGATAGCATCAAACGCCATCACGATTCGGCGTATCCTCTGGCTGTGGAATGGAAAGCGTACGCAGCCTCAAAGAAGTCCCTCACGCATCTCCCGTATCTCAGTGGGTGACCTTTCGATGAAAAGTTGGACACAATGATATCCAACGCCATCGGGGGGAAGAGTACCTCTGTCCCTCAACTGAAACCTATACGCACTTACAAGAAGTGTAACAAAACCGATTCCGATCCTTTCGGAATTCCTCGAGCTGGTCCGTCTCGCGTCCAGCACATAATCGTAACCGTTCCCCACACAGGGACAACTTATGGTCGACACAAAGGTCGGACAAGACCTGGCAGTTAAAAGCAGGCCAGTGAAAGCCCAAAGGAGGTAAACCTCAGATTTTTTCCTCATGACTCACGGACCCCGGAAGACATCCCACCCGCAGGCGGCCAACTTTGCTCTTCCAGTAAGTCTGGATGCCTACTACAGAAGACAGGTGGGTCAGGGAACTAGTGTCTTTCGGATACAAGATAGTGTTCAACCTCCAACCCACCGAACCGAGTCTTCCTCTCTGTTCCCCCCAAAACCGCCAGCCAAGGCTCGTGCCTTCCACCAAGCGGTTCCCTCGCTTCTTCAAGCAGGAGCCATAGTACCGGTTCCCATGGCCGGGCGCTTCCGAGGGTTCTACTCCAATCTATTCGTAGTCCCCAAGAAAGGAGGCAGCGTACGGCCCATACTCGACCTAAAACAACTCAACAAATATGTACGGGTTCGTTACTTCCGCTGGAGTCCCCTTCGGTCCATCATTGCGTCCATGGAGAAGGGAGAATATCTCGCCTTCATAGAAATACAATGAAAACCACAATTTGAGCGGGCACCATCTATTAGTAAATTTTGTCGGGGATCACCAGATGCATGCAAAATTGACCAGACAATTTATAAGAGAAAAGGCTGCATCATAAAAACAGGATCACCACAATACAGTTAAACAAACCAGTAACAAATTTTATTATTAGAAACACAAACACACCACACCAACAACTGTAGTAAAAACAATTAAAAACACCCATAAGAGATGGGAAATAAGGGTCCACATAATATAAAGTACAATACTACAACAGCATAATAGGGCCTATTCATCTTGTATAATGCCGGCTCATGCGATAGTGGGGAAGAGGACAAATAACATAGAAATGCAGATCTTATGTGCTAATACACAACTAGAACCTATTTGTACAGTCCCAATGCTAGAAAAAGGTACATATTTATATAAATTACAGCCCCTTTGTGCATGCTGCGACTCCAGAAAAAGCCTGCCTAATCTTCACAAATGTAAAGTGCACATAACCCATGCAAAGCAGAGAGGCTGAACCTTGTTCAAGGGAACAACTAGGATCGACTGAATAATTGGAAAGATCCGCCCAGCATGGAATCCTCTTCCCACAAAGAAATATTATTTTAATTTTAGTTGGTGATTCCTTTAGCATCCCTCTTCTTGCTTCCAAGTTGATATCTTGGGGACCATGGATGAACATCAAGCCCCCTTCACTGCGAACTTGAGTGAATTATGGGAGCTGTCACACCTCCCGGATGGATATGACCTTGCACACAGATCGGCTTAGTCCATAGGACCAGGCAATACCAGAGATTATGCGCATGGACTCTGTTATGACAACTGGATTTATGTGTTATTCATGTTTTAGTTACTTTCATTGATTTTTTACATTGTCTGTGTTTTGGGTATTTTTTTCCCTTTCCCCCTTTGTGCATGCTGTTCCGCCTCCTGTTAGGTGTGGGTGTTTTTTTTTTTTTTCCCTCCCCTCCCACAACCCCCCCCATTTGCTCTCCTCATGGGTATCATGCTCAATCATAAATTTTCATAGAAATACAAGACGCATACCTGCATATACTGATTGCACCTGCTCGTCAGAGTTTTCTCAGGTTCGCAATCAACCAGGACCACTACCAGTTCGTGGCTCTTCCGGTCGGACTCGCCACGGCTCCCAGAGTGTTTACCAAGGTCATGGCAGCCACCATGGACGTCCTGCACTCCAGAGGCATAGTAGTACTCATCAAGGCTCCTACCTTCAAGGACTGCGAGCTCAGCGTCTCAATCACAATCGACACTGAGTCGCATGGGCTGGTTAGTCAACCTACAAAGGTCATCACCAACCCTGAGTCTGTCTCTGACCTTCCTGGGAATGCTATACAACACCTCCAGGGGTCTAGTGCTCTTTCCAAGGCACTGGCTCTCCGCCTAGGAGTTTGCATCCTCTTCTGCAAACCCCCTCGATCTCTCCGGTTTGCCATGAGTCCTCGGCAGGATGGGGGCAGCAATAGAAGCGTTCCCAATTTGGCCCAGTTTCATCTTAGGCCTCTCCAACTAGCCATTCTCATGTCCTGGGACAGGAATCCCTTTCTCTTTCGACAGGGAGTTCCGGCTAACGTCGTCAACCAAGAGGTCCCTGCACTGGTGGCTCAAGCCAACCTCGCTAGCAAAGGGGAAATCCTTTTTCACAGGTCAGTGGAAGGTTCTGACCACCGATGCGAGCCTGACGGGTTGGGGTGCAGTGCACCTACACCACAGGGCAAGTGGTCCCCAGTGGAAGCGACCATGCCCATCAACATCCTGGGAATTCGTGCCATCCTCCTGGCATTGAGGGCCTTCCATCACTTACTGGCAGCCTCTCACATCAGAATCGGAATACAATCGGACAATGCCACCACTGTGGCATATGTGAATCACCAAGGCGATGCGAGAAGTGTCACACATCCTCCACTGGGTGGAGGACACAGGCTCGGTTCTCTCGGCGGTCCACATTCCAGGTGTGGACAACTGGGAAGCAGACTTCCTCAGATTACAAGGAATAGATTCGGGAGAGTGTTCTCTCCATCCCGAAATTTTTCGTCAGATCTACCATCGCTGGGGGACCCCAGATGTGGACCTAATGGCATCCCACTTCAATGCCAAGGTCTCCAACTTCATGGCCAGAACACACGATCCGTGGTCGCTCGGAGCAGACGCTCTGGTTCAGGACTGGACCCAGTTCCAGCTTCTGTACATTTTTCCACCTCTCCCCCTGATATCCAGCGTGGTGAGGAAGATCAAACAAGAGGGAGTTCCAACCATCCTAATTGCACCGGACTGGCCCAGACGTACATGGTACGCCGACATCGTACAACTTACAGCACCGCCACGATCTTCTATCACAAGGCCCGTTCTACCACCAGAACTCAGGGGCTCTCAATTTGACGGCGTGGCCCTTGAGACCTGGGTTCTAACCCAGGCAGGGCTCTCGCCGGACGTCATTGGAACCATGATCAGGGCACGGAAGCCAGCCTCTGCCAGGATTTATTATCGTACCTGGAAAGCTTTCTTTACCTGGTGCGAATCTTGTGGCCAGACCCCACTCCCTTATTCCCTACCCAAAGTACTTGGCTTTCTCCAATCGGGTCTGCAGGCCAAGCTGTCATTAGGCTCGCTTAAGAGCCAGGTGTCAGCCCTCTCAGTGCTTTTTCAAAGGCGCATTGCTACCAAGCTGCAAGTGAGGCCTTTTCTTCAGGGGGTTTCCCGATTGGTTCCCCCCTATAGATGACCGCTAGAAACGTGGGACCTCAACCTGGTCCTGACAGCATTGCAGGAACCAGCCTTCGAACCCCTTAAGAAGGTCCCTCTCCGCCTTCTTTCCCAGAAGGTGGTTTTCCTGGTGGCAATCACCTCGCTACGCAGGGTGTCTGAACTGACAGCACTCTCCTGCAGACGGCCCTTCATGGCCTTTCACCAGGACAAGGTAGTTCTTCGTACGGTCCCATCCTTCCTTTCGAAAGTTGTGTCCAACTTCCACCTCAATGAGGAAATTTCACTACCATCCCTTTTTCCGGGCCCGGTTCATAGTGGAGAAGGCTCTACATAAGCTTGACCTCGTCAGGGCATTGCGTATATACGTGTCTAGGACTGTGTCCTTCCGGAGGTCTGATTCTCTTTTCCTCCTTCCGGAAGGCGGCCACAAGGGTCTGCCAGCTTCCAAAGCTACCCTTGCCAGGTGGATCAAATCCACCATACAAGAGGCCTACCGCCTTAAGAATTCTCCTCTTCCAGCCGGTATTACGGCACACTCTACACGGGCGGTAGGGGCCTCCTGGGCCATTCGGCACCAGGCTTCAGCACAACAAGTGTGTAAGGCGGCCACTTGGACTAGCCTACACACGTTTACTAAACTCTACAGGGTTCATACCCAGTCCTCAGTGGACGCGAGCCTGGGTAGATGTGTTCTGCAGGCGGCGGTGCCCTAAGTATAGGGGCCTGTCTGCACAATATTCGTCCATTGCTTCCCACCCAGGGACTGCTTTAGGATGTCCCATGGTCCTGTGTCCCCCAATGAGGCGACAGAGTAAAGGAGATTTTTGTGTACTCACCGTAAAATCTCTTTCTCTTAGCCTCTAATTGGGGGACACAGCTCCCACACTGTTGCCCTTTCCGGGCCGCTGTAACTGAGTTCTCATATTGTTTTCTTGAGCTCGTACATAGTTGCATTCTTACAGGCATAATTATGTTATTCATGTTACGTTCCTCCTACTGCTTTTGCACAAAACTGGAGAAGGCTGATGTCGTCCAGGGGTGTATACTGCAGAGGAGGAGCCACAGTTAATCTTTTTCAGATTATGCATAGTGTCGCCTCCTAGTGGACAGCAGCATAATACACATGGTCCTGTGTCCCCCAATTAGAGGCTAAGAGAAAAAGATTTTACGGTGAGTACACAAAAATCTCCTTTTTTTGAGAGATATGTTGGTTTGCGTCGATCTGAAAGTAACTTTAGGCTGCAATTGCTCTTGTGTAATGAGAGAATCTTGTTTCTGTTACAGTGGTCACAGATGACTTTGTTCCCCTCCTGGAGATCACAGACGCCACATGCATCGTTCATTACAGTTTTCCTGAAAATGTCGGAGTATTAAGTCTTCGCCTGTTCTCTTTGTTGGATTACATTCAGTGTAAAATTGATACGGTAAAGCTCAACTTAAATGGTTACAAGGTGCCTAACTTCCCGGCTGCATGCAGTAGCGTAGTACAAGGCACGACCATTGTGCCTGTGTAAGCAATAAGGGGATATGGGACTAATTCCCTAATGGGACATTAATGCTCTGACCTGTAACACAGCCGTTTCACGTGAAGCTTGGGATCCCGACCGGCCGTACTCGCACCCCAGTTGACATGACGATTTTGTCCAAATCCAGATTTCGGTGGATGAAGACGACTATTCGAGAGCCAAATCTGTTTTACTGATGACTGAGAAACATGCCAGGTACGCCATCGATTTACTGCAAAGTTTCCAGCAAGCGCAAGCCAAAGTCCCACCTGAACTCGTGGCCCTCGCTCAGGGATTGTCGCATGCTCAGGAAAGCAAGAAGCGGGACCAGGAGCTCTGTCCCCATCTGAAAATCTTGGGATATTGCAAGTAAGTGGCTGTGAACTACTCCATGATCCTGATCCAATCATTGCTTCCTTCCGTATAACGTCTTTTCATCATTTCCTCACCCAGCCAAGATGAGTACGCTTGCCCACACCGGCATCATATTAACCCTTTACTGGACCTTCATAGTGGAGTGTCCGCCATCCCCGAGATCGATCAGTATATAACGGTAGGTCACAACTGATCACTGTTACGTCATAACGTCCATAGCTGCTAAACGTAGATCTTTTTTTTTTTTTTCCACAGGTCGTTCCTCTCTGTATCGTAGATGCAACTCGATTTCTCGGCCGTGTAGTAACCAAGAACGACCCGTATGTGAAATTCGTGGCAGAACTCAATGAGTATTATGAGTTGTCAATGAATAAAGTATCGGCGCAGAAGGTGGAGCGCAATCACCTGTACGCTATAAGTGACGGCTCGGATTATCACAGGTATTTCATGGATTTGGATACCCGCCCTATACACAAATGCAACATGCAAAGATGGGAAAAGTAAGAAAAGCCAAAAAAAAAGTGGAAGCTTGCGACGTGGTATTGTACAGCCCTAACCGTAAAGAGATTGTGGATAAGTCAGTGTGGCAGACACTGGGCCCATAAGGCATAAGAGGAGGCCTCAATATTAATGGGGGACCGTTATTTCTCCTTTGCCTCATTGAGGGACACAGACCGTGGGTGTATGCTGCTGCCACTAGGAGGCTGACACTAAGTGATACAAAGAATACACTCTCCTGCTGGCTTTCAGCTAACCAGTTCTTGCTTAGTGTCCGTAGGAGGCACACGGACAGGTCTGCTATTCAGACCCACAGAACTCTTTACTTTTACCTTTTACAATGGACAAATGGGGCGACGGATTCTTTCATGGTTCCGATTTCCCCGAACCATCAACAGGCGAGCACGGGAGTGTTACCTCTCCGTATCCTCTTCTGCGACGTGGGAAGCCACTGCCTGAGCTGATTCTAGGGGCGACGGGCCCCTTCAAGGGCACCGGTCTCCCCCCTCCCTTATCAGACGAGCACTGGAGTGGTACCTCCAGTATCCTCTTCTGCAGCCAGGCCTATTGCCGGACATTCAGCCCTGCCCACCAGGTTTTACCCTCGGCTGTTCAGAGGCACATTCCAGCGTGGCGTCCGAGCAGCCCCCACTGCACCACCACTATTAAAAGTGAATGGTACAAGGAGGCGGACGGTTCCTCTCCTCCTCCCTGCTAAAGGGACGATGGATTGAGGTGTTCTCTATTCCTGCACCGTCCAAACAGCAGCGATAGCAGAGGATCCCTTCTTTTTTTTTAAACCAAATATTTTTTATTATGCAAAAGATATACAATATCCATTCAATAACAATATACATCAATATTTTGATTTTTACAAGAAACAAACCCCCCCCCACCTCCCTCCCTACCCCCTTAACGACCAACTCCAATCATACAATTCTCTTGGAAAGAAAAGATGAAGCAGTACATGCATATTTATTTTTAGCATCATTTTACCACCGCCGTTCAGTTATTCCCATCCAGCCATGGCTGCCACAGCTTTTGAAAAAATCCCATCCTATTCCTCTTATTATATATGCTTCTCTCGAGCTGGACAATATGATTCGCTTGTGCGATAAACTCCCGTCTAGTAGGAGGTTCCTCCCTAATCCAATGCCTTGCGATCACCTTTCTTGCAATGAACAATAATCTAGCAACTGCCATTTTGGCAGTTTCGTCGGTCAGGATTTCCTCCACTTACCCAAGTACACACACCACCGGATCCCTAGGAATTGTACACCCATAAATCACCCCTATCTGGTTCAGCACTACAACCCAGTATGCGAACAATCTGGGACACAGCCACAACATGTGCAGTATACCAGCCTGAGACTGGGAACACCTGGGGCACCCAGAATTGTCTCTCAGCCCGGCTTTAACCCCTTCCTGACATCTGACGTACTATCCCGTCGAGGTGGGGTGGGCCCGTATGACCACCGACGGGATAGTACATCATACGCGATCGGCCGCGCTCACGGGGGGAGCGCGGCCGATCGCGGCCAGGTGTCAGCTGCATATCACAGCTGACATCCGGCACTATGTGCCAGGAGCGGTCACGGACCGCCCCCGGCACATTAACCCCCGGCACACCGCGATCAAACATGATCGCGGTGTACCGGCGGTATAGGGAAGCATCGCGCAGGTTGGGGGCTCCCTGCGGGCTTCCCTGAGACCCCCAGAGCAACGCGATGTGATCGCGTTGCTCCGAGGGTCTCCTACCTCCCTCCTCGCCGCAGGTCCCGGATCCAAGATGGCGGAGGCATCCGGGTCCTGCAGGGAGGGAGGTGGCTTACCGAGTGCCTGCTCAGAGCAGGCGCTGGTAAGCCTGCAGCCCTGCACAGCAGATCGCAGATCTGGCAGAGTGCTGTGCACACTGCCAGATCAATGATCTGTGATGTCCCCCCCTGGGACAAAGTAAAAAAGTTAAAAAAAAAATCCCCACATGTGTAAAAAAATAAATAAAAAAAATATCCTAAATAAAGAGAAAAAATATATATTATTCCCATAAATACATTTCTTTTGCTAAATAAAATAAAAAAAACAATAAAAGTACACACATTTAGTATCGCCGTGTCCGTAACGACCCAACCTATAAAACTGCCCCACTAGTTAACCCCTTCAGTAAACACCGTAAAAGAAAAAAAAAAAAAAAACGAGGCAAAAAACAACGCTTTATTATCATACCGCCGAACAAAAAGTGGAATAACACGCGATCAAAAAGACTGAGATAAATAACCATGGTACCGCTGAAAACGTCATCTTGTCCCGCAAAAAACGAGCCACCATACAGCATCATCAGCAAAAAAATAAAAAAGTTATAGTCCTGAGAATAAAGCGATACCAAAATAATTATTTTTTCTATAAAATAGTTTTTATCGTATAAAAGCGCCAAAACATAAAAAAAATGATATAAATGAGATATCGCTGTAATCGTACTGACCCGACGAATAAAACTGCTTTATCAATTTTACCAAACGCGGAACGGTATAAACACCTCCCCCAAAAGAAATTCATTAATAGCTGGTTTTTGATCACTCTGCCTCACAAAAATCGGAATAAAAAGCAATCAAAAAATGTCACGTGTCCGAAAATGTTACCAATAAAAACGTCAACTCGTCCCACAAAAAACAAGATCTCACATGACTCTGTGGACTCAAATATGGAAAAATTATAGCTCTCAAAATGTGGTAACGCAAAAACTATTTTTTGCAATGAAAAGTGTCTTTCAGTGTGTGACGGCTGCCAATCATAAAAATCCGCTAAAAAACCCGCTATAAAAGTAAATCAAACCCCCCTTCATCACCCCCTTAGTTAGGGAAAAATAAAAAAATTAAAAAATGTATTTATTTCCATTTTCCCATTAGGGTTAGGGTTAGGGCTAGAGTTAGGGCTAGAGTTAGGACTAGAGTTAGGGCAAGGGTTGGGGCAAGGGTTGGGGCTAGGGTTAGGGCTAGGGTTGGGGCTAGGGTTAGGGCTAGGGTTGGGGCTAGGGTTGGGGCTAGGGTTGGGGCTAGGGTTGGGGCTAGGGTTAGGGCTAGTGTTACGGCTAGTGTTAGGGCTAGGGTTATTGCTAGGGTTAGGGCTAGGGTTGGGGCTACAGTTAGGGTTGGGGCTACAGTTAGGGTTGGGGCTAAAGATAGGGTTAGGGTTTGGATTACATTTACGGTTGGGAATAGGGTTGGGTGTGTCTGGGTTAGAGGAGTGGTTAGGGTTACTGTTGGGATTAAGGTAAGGGGTGTGTTTGGATTAGGGTTTCAGTTATAATTGGGGGGTTTCCACTGTTTAGGCACATCAGGGGCTCTCCAAACGGGACATGGCATCCGATCTGAATTCCAGCCAATTCTGCGTTGAAAAAGGAAAACAGTGCTCCTTCCCTTCAGAGCTCTCCCGTGTGCCCAAACAGGGGTTTACCCCAACATATGGGGTATCAGTGTACTCAGGACAAATTGGACATCATCTTTTGGGGTCCAAGTTCTCCTGCTACCCTTGGGAAAATACAAAACTGGGGGCCAAAAAATAAGTTTTGTGGGGAAAAAAAGATTTTTTATTTTCACGGCTCTGCGTTGTAAACTGTAGTGAAACACTTGGGGGTTCAAAGTTCTCACAACACATCTAGATAAGTTCCTTGGGGGGTCTAGTTTCCGATATGGGGTCACTTGTGGGGGGTTTGTACTGTTTGGGTACATCAGGGGCTCTGCAAATGCAACGTTACGCCTGCAGACCAATCCATTTAAGTCTGCATTCCAAATGGCGCTCCTTCCCTTCCGAGCTCTGTCATGCGCCCAAACAGTGGTTCCCCCCCACATATGGGGTATCAGCGTACTCAGGACAAATTGGACAACAACTTTTGGGGTCCAATTTATCCTGATACCCTTGTGAAAATACAAAACTGGGGGCTAAAAATCATTTTTGTGAAAAAAAAAAAAAAAGAATTTTTATTTTCACGGCTCTGCGTTATAAACTGTAGTGAAACACTTGGGGGTTCAAAGCTCTCAAAACACATCTAGATAAGTTCCTTAGGGGGTCTACTTTCCAAAATGGTGTCACTTGTGGGGGTTTTTAATGTTTAGGCACATCAGGGGCTCTCCAAACGCAACATGGCATCCCATCTTAATTCCAGTCAATTTTGCATTGAAAAGTAAAATAGCGCTCCTTCCCTTCCGAGCTCTGCTATGCGCCCAAACAGTGGTTTCCCCCCACATATGGGGTATCGTCGTACTCAGGACAAATTGCTCAACAACTTTTGTGGTCTAATTTCTTCTCTTACCCTTGGGGAAATAAAAAAATGGGGGCGAAAAGATCATTTTTGTGAAAAAATATTTTTTATTTTTACGGCTCTGCATTATAAACTTCTGTGAAGCACTTGTTGGGTCAAAGTGCTCAACACACATCTAGATAAGTTCCTTAAGGGGTCTACTTTCCAAAATGGTGTCACTTGTACAGGGTTTCAATGTTTAGGCACATCAGGGGCTCTCCAAACGCAGCATGGCGTCCCATCTCAATTCCAGTCAATTTTGCATTGAAAAGTCAAATGGCGCTCCTTCCCTTCCGAGCTCTGCCCTGCGCCCAAACAATGGTTTACACCCACATATGGGGTATCAGCGTACTCAGGACAAATTGCACAACAATTTTTCGGGTCCAATTTCTTCTCTTACCCTTGGGAAAATAAAAAATTGGGGGCGAAAAGATCATTTTTGTGAAAAAATATGATTTTTCTCGGTCTCCCATGACAGCACTACGGAGAGAGGGGATCCGCCCTTCGGGGACAGGAAACCTACAGATACATAAGGGCGGTACCTCTCCCTCGCATCAGTTGGTTTCCTGTCCCTGAACGGGGAACCTTCTTTCGGCGGTACCTGCAAGGAAGACGTCGTATCCACGGACCGGGACCGGACAGTCGAGTTCTGGCAGCGAGGAGGCTCCTGCCGCGGCTGGTCCGGCACCCGAAGCCGCCACCGCTGAGACCGATGGGGTTTTCAGGGTGAGCGGGGGAGAGGCCGCCGCCAGACTCCGACGGACAAAGGGGCGCTGGTCACCCGGAGCTCCTGTGCCGGCTGCTGCACGGGCCGGGTGTAGTAAGATGGCCGCCGCCGCTCCGGAAATGCGGCATCAACTTCCGGGTCATCCCCGCGCGCATGCGCGGCAAGTTCTCCTCTCCCAGGGATGTGTGCAGGACCGGAAGTGACGGAAAACGCCGGAGCTGGCGCCGGATTTAAAAAGGGAGATGGTGCACACATGATTGTCGCACTATCTCCCTTTCACTATGGAGGACAGCGATTCACAGCGGCTGCAGCCAAGGCAGCAGCATCATAAGAAAAATGACCCAAAGAGCTCCAGAAGTGGATCAAGCAGTCGATCCACACAGCGCAGCAAATCTGCTGCAAGGACTAACTCTCCTCCTCAAGAGGCTTCACTTCCAGATCCCGGCCCTCCTCCAGAACCGGTACCTGCCTCCACATCTGAATGGTGAGTGATCTCCGTGAAAGTACACATTTCCTATAATAGGGCTCCCTCTTCTCCCTTACTAGGGTAAGAAGAGCCTGGAGAAAAAGAAAAATAGAGTTTGCCCCACATGTAACAAAGCTTTGCCGGCAACCTGGGGAAAAAAGCTTTGTAAATCTGGTATCCAGCGTTTGTTATGTGAAGAAACCCCTGACTTCGCTTCCGAACTTAAAACCATAATTAGATCGGAAGTTCAGAATGCCCTATTATCCTCCAAAAAAGGGAAGGAAAAGGTGAAGGAGACGGTATATGCTCACTCTGTCCGATCCTCATCTGAGGATGCGGACTCTGATGACTCCAAATCCTCCCTATCTTCCACTGACGAAGATTCGGGCCGTCACTGCTTCCCATTAGAGGAAGTGGACACTTTGGTTAAAGCCGTCAGGGCCACCATGGGGGTCGAGGATCCCAGACCCGATAAAACGGCTCAAGACATTATGTTCGGAGGTCTGACACAAAAAAAGCGGAGAGCTTTTCCATTAAACTCCAATGTCCAGACACTAATCAAAAAAGAATGGGAGAAACCGGACAGGAGAAATTCTTCAGTACCCTCGCTGAAAAGAAAGTATCCCTTCGATGATGAGGCGTCCACTTCTTGGGACAAGGCACCCAAATTGGACGTAGCAGTAGCTAAAGCTTCAAAAAAATTCGCGCTCCCATTTGAGGATATGGGTACCCTCAAAGACCCCTTAGACAAAAAAGCAGATACCTTTCTCAAAGGGGCTTGGGAATCGGCTGGAGGTAGCCTGAGACCTGCAGTCGCAGCGACCTGCACCTCCAGGTCTTTGATGGTGTGGGTTGACCAGCTGGAAAGCCAGATCAAGGACGGATCACCCAGAAGTAAATTGTTAGACTCAATTCCTGCAATTAGAGCAGCAGCAGCTTTTCTAGCAGACTCCTCAGCGGACTCAGTACGTCTAACATCTAAGGCCGCTGCTCTCTCCAATGCGGCCAGAAGGACCCTATGGCTTAAAAGCTGGCCAGGGGATCTCCAAACCAAATTAAAGCTGTGTTCTATTCCATGCGAGGGAAACTTCTTATTCGGGGAAACCTTGGATGACATCCTCCAGAAAGCGGGAGACAAAAAGAAGGGGTTTCCAAATCTGGGACCAGCCCCATTTAAACAGTCCTTTCGGAATAGAAAATATTTTCGTCGAAGACCTCCTAGAGACCAAAATAAATGGGAAGAAGGTAGAAGGCGAGATAGAGGCTACCTCTTTGGCAACACCTCCCGCGACAAAAAACCCACCAAGTGACATTGTCCCTGCGGTGGGGGGAAGACTCACCGCATTTCTTCCTGCTTGGAAGAAAATATCCAACAACACCTGGATTCTGAGACTCATACAATTTGGCCTAAAAATAGATTTCCTTTCCCTCCCCCCTCGAAATTATGTAATAACAAAAATGAGGTCTTCGTCGGTAGAGCAAGCGGCACTAGAGAAAGAGATTATCTCCCTACTGAAGAAAGCTGTAATTCAGGAGATTCCTCCTCAAGAAATGGGGGAGGGGTTTTTCTCCCCTCTGTTTCTAGTACCAAAACCCGACGGGTCCTTTCGGACAATTATAAACTTAAGAAACCTAAACAATTATGTAAGGAATCACAAATTCAAAATGGAGACAATAAAATCTACAATAAAAATTCTCTTTCCAAATTGCTACATGGTTGTGATAGATCTAACCGACGCATATTACCATGTGCCCATCCACGAGAATTCTCAAAAGTTTCTCAGGATGGCGGTATCCATAAAAGGGAAAATAAGAAACTTCCAGTACAGGGCCCTCCCGTTCGGGATTTCTATAGCTCCGCGGATATTTACAAAAATAGTAGCGGAGATGATGGCCCACATAAGGGAACAGAACATTATCATAGTCCCTTACTTGGACGACTTTCTTATTGCCAGCGACTCGGCTCAAAATTGCAGACATCAGAGAGACCGGGTAATGACTACTCTGACGGAATTAGGTTGGCTCATAAATATAAAAAAATCAAAGTTGGAACCCTCTCAGGTACAGGAGTTCCTAGGGCTGACGTTAGACTCCCGGGTTCAAGAATGCCGGCTCCCGGGCCCCAAAAAAGACAAAATTTTGGCCATGATAGCACAAACACTGCAAAACCCCTCCATGACTCTAAGGAGGGCAATGTCTCTACTGGGGTCTCTATCCTCATGCCTGCCGGCGATACCCTTTGCACAATTCCACACAAGGGAGCTTCAGTGGCACATACTAGAATGGCAGGAAATTTTAAAAAACAATTTGGAAAGCAGGGTCACTCTAAATTCCTCCGTTATTCATTCCCTCCTCTGGTGGGGAAAGAGCCAGAATATTTCAAAAGGGATTCCTTGGGTACCCAAAATATCTCGGGTAATAACAACCGATGCGAGTCCCAGGGGGTGGGGGGCCCACATGGGAAACAGAGTGACTCAGGGCAACTGGTCAATTCAGGAACTATCAGCATCCTCAAATCAAAAAGAACTCTGGGCGGTGTATCAGGCTCTCCTGTCGTTTCTTCCCTACATACGAGGACATCATGTCCGAATTTTCTCGGACAATATAGTGACAGTAGCTTACATAAATCACCAGGGGGGAACAAGGTCTTGGTCACTGATGAATTCCTCCGCCAAAATTCTCCGCCTTGCAGAAACGAATTTACTTTACCTTTCCGCACTACATATTCTAGGTTCAAAAAACGAGAAAGCGGATTACCTGAGTCGAACTCAGTTGAGACAAGGCGAATGGTCCCTGAATCAGTCTGTCTACAACCAGATCACGAAAATGTGGGGAACCCCAACAATAGACCTGTTCGCCAATCACAAAAACAAAAAAGTAAACAAATTTTGTTCTCTAAGCCCAGAAGGGAATCCCCAGGCTCTGGATGCTTTTCTCATTCCATGGACACACAAACTAACTTACGCTTTTCCACCAACCATTCTAATTCCGGCGGTCATCCGCAAGGTCAGAGAGGACAAAACAAAGATGATCCTTATTGCCCCATTCTGGCCAAAAAGGACATGGTTTTCCTGGCTAAGGATGCTATCGGTCTCAGACCCATAGGTTCTACCGAATGTGCCAGACCTATTACAGCAAGGACCGATCCTCCACCCACAGGAGACGAACTTGCATTTGACAGCCTGGCTTTTGAACGGGAACTGTTAATAAAAAGAGGCTTTTCAGACAACTTGGTTGCAACATTATTAAAATGTAGAAAACCTGTTACTACCAAAATATATGGCAAAACATGGAAAAAATTCTTGTCTGTATCCAAAGTCAAAATCCAGGACGGTCCTTCAATTAATAAGATACTTGAGTTCCTACAAAAAGGACTGGAACAAGGATTAGCGGTTAGTACTCTTAAGGTGCAGATAGCAGCCCTGGGTGCTCTCTATAACCAGAATATAGCAGCCAACCCATGGATAATAAGATTCGTTAAAGCGGTAACAAGATCAAAACCTGTAGTTACCCAAAAGATGCTCTCATGGGACCTAAATTTAGTCCTTTCTGCATTATCTGGTCCACCATTCGAACCTATAGACACGATTTCCATAAAAACACTGTCACTAAAAACCATTCTTCTAGTAGCCTTAACATCGGCGCGCAGAATAAGCGATATTCAAGCCCTATCCTCTAACCCACCTTTTACAAAAATATTGGATGATAGAGTTACTCTTAGACCTGACCCGGCCTATCTGCCAAAAGTGGCGTCTAAATTCCATAGGTCACAGGAGATATCCCTTCCGTCCTTCTGCCCGAACCCTAGAAATAGGAAAGAACAGAACTTCCATAATTTAGATGTCAGAAGATGCCTAGTCCAATACCTAGATTCCACCAGGGAGTATAGGAAGGAAGGCTCTCTGTTTGTTTGTTTCCAGGGTCCCAGAAAAGGATTCCGGGCATCTAAAGGCACGTTGGCAAGGTGGATAAAAGAGGCAATAGCATTGGCATATTCATCTACGGGAAATGCGATCCCGGACGGTATAAGAGCGCACTCCACAAGAGCAGTTGCTACCTCATGGGCTGAGAGGTCAGAGGTTTCAATAGAACAGATCTGTAAGGCGGCCACCTGGTCATCACCGTCAACCTTTTTTAGACACTATAGACTAAATCTAGCCTCTACGTCTGACCTAACCTTCGGTCGAAGGGTTCTTGAGGCGGTGGTCCCTCCCTAAGCTTAGTCTCTGCAATTCTCTCCGTAGTGCTGTCATGGGAGACCGAGAAAGTCATAGTTACTCACCGATAACGGTGTTTCTCGGAGCCCATGACAGCACTCGCTTATTTCGCTCCCATCACGAGTGCGGTGAGCACCTTTAATTACATATGATTTATATAATGTATATATTACAATTTAGGCACGGGGTTCCTTTTTTTGTTAAGAAATGTTATAATATGGTATTTTCTCTGTTGTAAACTAACCTGGAGGTCCTCCGATGCTCTGTAAACCAACTGATGCGAGGGAGAGGTACCGCCCTTATGTATCTGTAGGTTTCCTGTCCCCGAAGGGCGGATCCCCTCTCTCCGTAGTGCTGTCATGGGCTCCGAGAAACACCGTTATCGGTGAGTAACTATGACTTTTATTTTTACGGCTCTGCATTATAAACTTCTGTGAAGCACTTGTTGGGTCAAAGTGCTCACCACACATCTAGATAAGATCCTTAGGGGGTCTACTTTCCAAAATGGTGTCACTTGTGGGGGGTTTCAATGTTTAGGCACATCAGGGGCTCTCCAAATGCAACATGGCGTCCCATCTCAATTCCAGTCAATTTTGCATTGAAAAGTCAAATGGCGCTCCTTTCCTTCCGAGCTCTGCCATGCGCCCAAACAGTGGTTTACCCCCACATATGGGGTATCCGCTTACTCAGGACAAATTGTACAACAAATTTTGGGGTCTATTTTCTCCTGTTACCCTTGGTAAAATAAAACAAATTGGAGCTGAAATAAATTTTGTGTGAAAAAAAGTTAAATGTTTATTTTTATTTAAACATTCCAAAAATTCCTGTGAAACACCTGAAGGGTTAATAAACTTTTTGAAAGTGGTTTTGAGTACCTTGAGGGGTGCAGTTTTTAGAATGGTGTCACACTTGGGTATTTTCTATCATATAGACCCCTCAAAATGACTTCAAATGAGATGTGGTCCCTAAAAAAAAATGGTGTAAAAATGAGAAATTGCTGGTCAACTTTTAACCCTTATAACTCCGTCACAAAAAAAAAAATGTTGGTTCCAAAATTGTGCTGATGTAAAGTAGACATGTGGGAAATGTTGCTTATTAAGTATTTTGCGTGGAATATGTCTGTGATTTAAGGGCATAAAAATTCAAAGTTGGAAAATTGCGAAATTTTCAAAATTTTCGCCAAATATTCGTTTTTTTTCACAAATAAACGCAAGTTATATCGAAGAAATTTTACCACTATCATGAAGTACAATATGTCACGAGAAAACAATGTCTGAATCGCCAAGATCCGTTGAAGCGTTCCAGAGTTATAACCTCATAAAGGGACAGTGGTCAGAATTGTAAAAATTGGCCCGGTCATTAACGTGCAAACCACCCTTGGGGGTGAAGGGGTTAAACAACATGTCAGGTGTCCTGTAGGCCCTATTTATTACATATAATTGCGACAGTCTCCCAGGCTCACTCATCGACAACTTAGGTATGTATTCCAGTATGGACTCCCACCTATCATCATCTATTTGCCCCAGTTCATCCTCCCATTTCCTTCTGGCCTTAATAGGGTAATCCAATAGAAAGGTATGTAACAAATCGCCATATACTTCGGATATTGCCCTTTTTGTTCCGTTGTTATTTAATATAAAATCCAACATTAGATCCTTCTGAATCATTATAGGCCCTCTCTTTTTTTGTGTCTGAAATGCGTGCTGAACCCTTCTATATTGATACAACTTTAACCCCGGGAAATGGAATTCCTGCTGCAGCATATCAAAAGATTTAAGATTCCCGTTGTGAATCAACTGACCTATCAACCCAATGCCTTTTTCCCTCCACTCTCCCATTCCTTCCATATGATTGAATTCTTGAAAAAAGAGGTTATCCCATATAGGCGAAAACTCAGTGAATTTCACAACCCCCCTTATACCTTTAATCGTCTGCCATACCTTATGGATCAAATTTATGGTATGAAAACAAGTTCCCAACTTCTTAAATATGCCAGCTTCTAAACCCTGACCCAAGGGCCACCTGCCAAGTATATGTACCAAGCTACTATGTCCCTGACCTTTCTCAAGTCCATCCCCCCAACCCCTAAGATGTTGGCTTTGCGCAGATAAAAAATATAGCCAGGGATTAGGCAGGGCAAGTCCCCCCTCATCTTTAGGCCTCTGCAGTATCTCCTGCCTAATTCTAGGGTTCTTCCCACCCCATGCCAATTCCCCAAATAATGATCGTAGTTTACGAAATCTGGTCAGAGGGATCCATACCGGAGAGTTATGCAAAATATACAAAACCTGTGGCATCACCACCATCTTAAGTAGGTTTACTCTACCCACCACCGACAAATGTAGCTTATTCCAAGCTGTGATTTTGACGCGTAGTTTGTTTATTAAAGGCTCAAGATTAAGTTCCTCAAATCTAGTTAAGGGAAGAGAAACCTGAATCCCCAGATATTTAAATTGCGACACCACCCTTAATTTCGTATTCTGCTCCACCTCCCTTGTACAATCTACTTCCCTATCCACCTGCATAACACTTGATTTATCCCAGTTGATAATCAATCCAGAAATTTGCCCAAATCCTTCAATTAATGAAATCACATTTCCTAAAGACTCCCCAGGGTCCTCAAGAAAAAGCAAAATATCATCTGCATATAGAGCAACTTTCTCCTCCATTTTCCCATACACAAACCCCTTTACTAATTGAGACCTTCTGATAGCCGCTGCCAGTGGATCCACTGCCAGAGCAAACAGCAACGGGGACAACGGACACCCTTGCCGAGTACCTCGAAAGAGCTGAAAGCTCTCCGACAGTGCGTTGTCCACCCTAAGTTTAGCCACTTGAGAGGAGTATAGGAGTCTCACCCACGACACAAAAACTGGCCCAAACCCAAAGCGACCCAGAACCGACCACAGGTATTGCCATTCTATACTATCGAAGGCTTTATGTGCGTCGAGGGAAACTACTACCCTCCTACCAGCATTCTCCGCCGGTATCTGCATATTGAGGAATAGCCTTCTCAAGTTGATGGCCGTGGATTTATTAGGCATAAAGCCAGATTGGTCCGAATGAACCACCTTTTATATCACCTGAGTTAGTCTGTTCGCCAAGGCCTTAGCCAGAATCTTAACATCTGTTGTCAGAAGTGATATCGGTCTGTATGACTCCGGCAACCGTGGGTTTTTATCAGGTTTAGGAATGACCACAATAGTGGCCTCTCTCATGGAGGCAGGCAATATTCCCCTCTCCAGTGACTCCTCAAACACCCCCAACAATCTGGTCAACAACTCTTCAGAGAGGACATCATATATCTCAACAGGGCCGCCGTCATCCCCCGGAGCCTTCCCCCCTGCCATCGACCTCAAAGCACCCTCCAACTCCTCCACCGTAAGCGGCCTGTCTAACAGATCTCTTTCCTCCGCTTCCAGCCTAGGTAATTTTGCCTCCTCTAAAAATCTATTAATTTCATCTTCCCTTTGCCCCGTATGCGATGCATATAAAATCCCTTAAACCCCTCCAAAATTTGGGCCCCCTGTGTTACAATATTACCATTTGCTAGTTTCAGAGCGTGTACATGTGTCGAGTCCCTCTGAGCAGATGACCTACTTTCTCCCCTTCCGCATAAAAGGCCTCTTTTTGGAAAGCTCTCGCCCTCTCTGCTTTGCGTAAATGTAGTTTGTTAACCTCCTCCTGGGCCATCTTCATACGGTTCATGGTGTCCTGAGTGCGTTCATTACTCAATTCAGCCTCCGCTGCCTTCAATTCCTCTAGTATAACTTTGTCGGACTCCCTTGTTTTCGTTTTATGCCTAGTGATCTCTTTAGATAGTATTCCCCTCAAATAAGCTTTCATGGTGTCCCATACCACATGCTTCGCTGCACTACCATCATTAAATTTAAAAAATTCTCCTATCTCTTCCCCGATCTTTCCCATATCAAGAAATTTTAACCAGAAAGGGTTAATTTTCCACCCCAATTTAACTACCTCCCCAGGGCCTTCAATTTGCAGTGTTACTACCAATGGACTATGATCCGATAGTATTAGAGGATCCCTTCTTAATGACCTTCTGAACAGAGCTGCATACTCTGCCTTGTGGCAGATTCCTAGATAAGTGCTGGGTTTTGAGCGGTTGGAGGGCTCTGCGCAACCGGCGTTTTTTTTCCCCCTTTTTCCTTTTTTTTGCAAGCGACGGGTCTTTTACCCTTCTTTCTCGCTCGGCGCCGGCCGGCACCAATAATTTAGTCCCCAGCTCAACCCGGAGTCTCCGCCGTGCTAGGCCGCACGTTTAGGCTCCGCCCCCCTATTCAGGCGCTTCTCGCTCAGGACGAGAACACGCCATATTATCGGCGGCCATGTTCATCTCCCTGCCGCTTCCGGACACGAGCTGTGTACATCCGGAAGCGGCCGCTGCATCGGTCCCTGAGGTGTTTTCAGCGCTGGAGAATCTAATCCAACGCTGACGGGGGATTCAGGAACCGGGTATGGAGACGCCACTCCACCCCTCCCCCCGCTCTCCTTTCCCCACAACCCCCTCCGGCAGCAGTGGTGGATAATGGATTAAAAATCATACAGGCTATGTCCAGTATTCCCCCCAAAAGCTAGTCCTAAAGGCACACGACCGGCATAAACGCACGACCAGCATCAGCGCTATGTCCAGTATTCCCTGGTCCTAGAGCTAGTCTTAAAAGCTCCGGACCAGCAACCCCTAGTCTTATAGGTACTTGACCAGCATCCCTGGTCTTAAAGTTACACAACCAGCATCCCCTGGTCTTAAGGGTACATGAACAGCATTCACTGGTCTTAAAGGCACAGGACCAGTTTTCCCTGGTCTTAAAGGCACATCACCAGCATGGTCTGAAAGCCTCATAACCAGCCCCGAAGCCGGTCAGAATATTTAGTTCAAATGAGCGCAGGAGCCTTCCGCCGCCGCCGATCCCAGTCTTTTTTCCTAGAATACCTAGTTCCTCTGAGTTCGCCACTGCTGCAATCCATGGCCTCTCTGACCAAGAGATTTTACCCCTATTTGAACCCGCTGTGGTTCGGAGTGCTCGCAGGACCAATACAGATGGATCCTCTCCTACACGGGGGCCGTCGGCTAGCAGGCCACAAGTATTCTAAATGGACAGGCGTCTAGAAAATGGGAGCTTCTCTTCTTGATTTCCCTCACCAATGATTTGCTGGGAACTAAACTCCGCATCTGAATCGGAGATGACCTTGGATCTGGACTCTCAAAAGCCTCAGCACAAGCTGGATTTGCCTATTTTGGCCATCAACCAATCTCTGTCGATTCACAAGGACTATGTTTCTGCTCTAGATCGTTTTCTCTAAACGGAGATAAACTCCCTAGTAGTGCATTTACCCCTTTTTTCCTAGACAGCGAGCGTCTGGATAAGCGATTCACTGGCGAGCACCATAGTAGCGCAGTGAAAAACACTGGTGTTTATACAGCATGGGAGTCCAGGATTCCGGCCTTACCATGAGCAGTCGCAAATGGGGACCGAAAAGTCTTGCTCTAGAAACAGAAGCCTCCTCAAGCCACACCAGATGCCATGCCTGATTTAATTGTTTTTTTAAGGGCGACGGGTCCTTCAAAGGACACCGATTTCCTCACACCATCATCAAATGAGCACATGGAGCGTCGCCTCCTCGTATACTTTGGGTGATGGGTCCTTCAAAGGACACCGATCTCACATCATCATCAAATGAGCACATACAGTGTCGTTTCCACGTGTACTCTGGGCGACGGGTCCTTCAAAGGACACCGATCTCCTCACACCATCATCAAATGAGCACATGGAGTGTCACCTCCACGTATACTCTTCTACAGCTGGGCCTAATGCCAATCCGGTCCTCCCGGGGACTTGAACTCCTTGGATGTACAGATGCCCTCCTTTTGACGTCCGAGCAGTTACCCTCTGCATCACCACTATTTAACGGACAATGCGTGGTGGCGGACGATTCCTCTCCACCCCCCTGTTAAGGGGTTGGTGGATTGAGTTTTCTTCCTTTTATCTCTGCACGTTCAATGACGGCAGCAACTCATGAGATGGATTGTGTTCCTCGCCATGGCAGATGCAGCCGCGCACTTTGCTACCTGGCAGCTTAACTTCTGTGGTATACCTACTAGAATCCCTGCCCGATGGGTCATCTTTTAAAAATACCATGGACTGTCAGACAATGACTCATTCTGTCTTGCGGTATCGAGTTCAGCGCTTTACCTTTCCTTAGCCCGCACGGGTTGCAAGACCAATGGTCTACTGGCCGGAGACCTTAGCTACCTTGCTTCACAATAAAAGAAAAAATTTGAGTAGTGTCCGCATCACATAGGAGTGTCCTATGTAAATGTGCTATTCACCCCACCACAGGGTGTTTAGTCTGTATTGCTTTTGTTGAGGGAGGATTTAAATTGATCCTTCACGGTTAACCCAGTGATTACCAAATTAATATACAAGGTGTTGCCGGCAACTGAAAATGACCAGACGGAGACGTGTGTCTCTGTATGGGGGATCGAGCTGATCTCTGGCCCCCGTTTATTTTGTATATCAGTTTTCATTGTCACAGAAATTATACTTCAACCAAAAAGCATAAGAACACGCTCACAGTTCTTAACCTATAAGAATGCAGGAAAAACTTAACCCATGAGGATACAGGAAAAATGGAAACTACAGATATGGTCATGTCTTTTTGGCACAGTATGTGTTTTTCTAACAGATGCCTCAGTCTTGTATAGTGATACACCCCCAAATCTATTATCTGGCTCGAGACAGAAAACTCAAGGTCTTTATACCAATTATGAAACATAGCCTAGTTGCATACCAGGCTTGTGAACAAAAAGATAAAGTTACTTCATGGCAGCTGTAACCTTTTACCTAATTAAATAACAGAATTTATCTTTAAGCAACAAGAAAATGGAGTCAAAAACACAAAATGGAGAATCTAGCACAAAATGGAGAACCTTTCATAATTTGTTCCTTCACATTCCCCCCTAGATAAATTTTGTTAATTATTGTCCAGCATCAGAGATACTATCCCGAGCTCTAAGCTCGAGGGGTACTGGTCTTCACATGACTGGTGCCATGTTACCAGCCATTTTAAATACCGTTTCATTAATATCTACAAGCGAGGGAAAAATCTTATTATTTCACAGTCTAAGATATAGCAGTACAAAAAGTATATAAGAAAATATATTTTCACCTTGACAATCCCCCCTAAACACTAAGTTGTTTTTTTTTGTTTGTTTTTTTTTTTTCCCTTATAGAAAGATCCTTCGAGACTGTCCATGTGATGGGAAAAGGGGAGGTGGATTTCTTCATCCAGACACCTCAGAAACTCTCCCCTAGCGAGAGGCCTCCAGGTAGCTGAACCCTTCACTAACCTCACATGGAGTTCTCCCACTGTCCCTAAACTAAATCTCTTAGCATCATCTGAGAATGGGGGTTTTTGTCTACTCTCTTGAGGGGGACATACTTAGGGATCTCCCCTGGATCAGTACCATCGTACTCTGGTGGGTCTACTTCTTGATTGAGGAAGGTGCAAGTCGAGATTGCTTTCACTAACTACCTAGGCCTGCCCAGGTGTACTTATACATCTATCATATTGTCATTATTTGTTTGTAAAATGAGAAAGGTTGGTTCTCAGGGTCAGCCAATTGTTTTTGCATAGCTAGCTAGTCAGAGGGCCTCCAGGGATAATACTCCTGTATCTGTCTTACCCTACCTGATGTGGTTGGTTCTCTGGTGGTGGGGGGCGACATGACATGCTGGTCTACAGCTCCTTCCCAAAAGGATTACTGTCAGCCTACTCCCAAAAGTTAATGTCTCCACTATCCACCAACCACAATCCTGTGTCAGCTTCTTATATCACTACATGTGATCTTGTCTGGACAGGATTCAGTGTAATTCTCTTAGGTCGGGTTGCAGCACGGGTCATACAAGTGTTAGGGCCCAAATCCTCAACTATACCCTGGAAGGCATCACAGCTATAATTGACAAATCTTTGTTCACTGTAATATATATATTTGATCCATTCAACATTTTTATTAATCTGCACCTGTGGGATTATAGAAGCAATGCCGGCATAAATCTGGTTCTGGGCTTTAAACTGGTCAGGCACCCCCCTTGGCACTCCAATGGCATCAATATATATACTAGTGGATCTTCTTCATAACTCATGTGGAGCTGATCGAGACTTCTCCTCTTTCTGGTAGGTTCATCAGGTATCTTTGGTGTACATATATTGTGTATGTTTAATTAGCAAATCAGTATCTAGAGAACTGTTCTCTTTGCAGAAACTTGTCTTGAAGATCCCTACTGGTATACCTGTGGTGTCGTGGGAATTATAGCAGGTGTAATTGTCAGCTAATACGGTTACTTTCTCCTGGAACCTTTAGTTTGGGTTTCTCATGAATTAGTAGGACATAATCTGGACAATCAGTGGGCTTCAGACCTTTCAAACGATTCATGACACAGGCAGTGGTGTTGTCATCAGGGAAAAGCAATGCATGTGTGTATAGGTGTGTATTCGCAGCAGCACAAGCAATACATCCTACAGAGATATTCTGGACTCTTACATTGTATCTCACCCATTCTAACCACAGGTTTTTCCTTGGGGCTGTTTGTGTTTCTATGGAGAAAACTTCTTGCCAACTGAGACCTGGAATGGGTATCACTTCATTAACTACATTTTGCAAACGCTCACCTGGGCCTGTTTTAGCTGTACTGGTAACAGGGGTCATGGTTGGTCTGAAGCTAATATCCCGGAGCTGTATATGGCCTAAATTCCCATGGTATCCACTATTAAATACATAATTAAAATGCCTTCCCAGTACAAACGTCTGCAGATCAGCAGATTGGGGGCTTTCAAGATTTAGGAGGAGGGGGTGACAACTTTTACCCCATTTACAGCCCCTAAGTGGTTGCAGAAGGGCTGTTAGATGCATTCTCTCACGAAGACTCCTACCCGTCCTATCCTTAGAGAACATGGCTTCGCTAGGTTTATATCCCCAATCATCTCCCGTATTCCAAGCAGCATCTGACCAATAATAACAGTTATTGTTGTCATTTCTGGTAACACACATATAAAACTGGATGATTCCCTCTACCACCCGTTCAGTCTCAAGGCACTTGACTACATCAGAAATCAAATCGCCAGATATTCACCGGGGCTGTCAGATTTACCCAGAGAATAGTGGGACCAGAATTCTTATTTATGCAATAGGGGCCGAAGAGGTAGGGGCGAGGATGGCCCCTGGTCCCAGGATCAAAAACAACAGCAACATTTCCCTTCAGTCACTACTGTGACTAAACACTGGTTCGGTCTCTTTTACAGTGTGAGGCGTGGATCCAGGTGCTCTTTCCTTCAAATTTTACTGCAGTGGGGGTAACCAGGATCACCGTGTGAAGTCCTTCAAATCTTGTCTGGAGACAATCTCTGCACACAAACTTTTTCACATACACCAGGTCTCCTGGCACAAAGGGATGGTGTCCAGGAACCTTGTCTGGGTCTGGAAGAGAACTGAAGACAGTTAAATGCACTTTGACAAAGTGTCCATGTAAGGCCTGCACATAGCTAGTCAAGTCCTGGTACTTGAGCTGCAACTGTTGTGGAAAGAAACATTCAAGATTGGGGCTCCTGCCAAACAGAACCTCATACGGTGACAGTCCTGTCTTCCTGTTTGGGGTATATCTTACTGAAAACAAAGCTAGAGGAAGGCATTCTGTCCATGGTTTACCAGTCTCTGTCATTGCCTTCTGGATTTTAAGCTTAAAAGTTCCATTTAGTCTCTCCACTCTTCCACTACTCTGCGGATGGAGTATGCAATGCTTGACTTACCCCCAGTGCTGCCATTACCTCTGACATGATCTCTCCAGTAAAATGGGAACCCTGATCGCTTTCAATGACTTCAGGAATTCCATACCTGCATAGATCTCAGCCATCAGTTTCTTCGCCGTTGTCTTAGCTGTAGCTTTGGCAACTGGGTAGGCTTCTGGCCAACCTGAAAATAAATCAATGCAGACCAACACATACTCATACGTCCCTACCCTGGGTAACTGAATATAATCATTCTGCAGTCTCTGGAATTGGTTAAAGGGCCGGGGAGTGTGTTTGGATGGGGTTTTCACTGTCCTACTCTGATTATGTGTGGCACATATCATGCAGCTCTGTACCTGCCTTTCTGCGCAGGTGGAAAACTCGGGGGCAATCCATTGTTTCTGTAGGGTGTCACACATGGCCGTCTTCGAGTGGTGCACATTCCCGTGCAGAACCTGTGCCATCATTGGGTACAGTACCTGTGGTAGGCAGACCTTTTCACCCCTCCCCCATAGTCCGGTAACGGTATCAGAGCAAGCCCCTATCTTTTGCCACCTATTTTTCTCCTCCTTACTTGCCTGTTCTTGTAACCGGGCTAAGATGTCTTTCAACACAAGTGGAGATGGTGGGGTGTCTAGGTGATGTACTCTAGAAGCCACAGGAGTGCTTGCTGCTTTCTTGGCAGCCTGGTCTGCCAGTGCGTTACCCTTTTGTCCGTCCATCAGTGCCTTTGGTATGTGCCTTTACCTTTATGATGCCTGCTTGGGTGGGAAACTGTAATGCATTCATAAGTTGCTGGACTGCCTCAGCATGTTTAATGGGGTGGCCATTTGCTGTCAGGAAAGCCCTGGCTCTCCAGATAGGCCCATAATCGTGTGCAATGCCAAAAGCATACCTGGAATCAGTGTAGATATTTACAGTCTTACCTTCTACTAGTTTGCTCTGCTTCTTGTGCAGACATATAAGCTGGCATTGACTCTGCCTTGATTACCTCATGTTCTGAGACCACAGCATATCTGGTACAGTAGCATCCTTGGTCATCTTGGTGACGGGATCCATCTACAAAAAGCTCAAAATCAGCATTAGAATGGGCACACTAGAGACCAGCCGTTTCCTGAGACATCAATTCTAGACAATCATATGGTTTGGAAACCTAATCTTGTTCCTCTGGATCCATTTTAGAAAGAAAAAGAGTGTCCTTTTTCATGTCACCTACTCCTCCCCCCTTTGGATCCATAGGAACTAGGAGAAGAGTAGCGGGGTTTAGGACAGTGCACCTTTTCAAAGTCACATTAGTAGGCATGAGAATAGCACACCGAAGTCGCAGCTGTATGACTCCCCCCTCCCATCGGATATTCCAAAGACAAACACAGACACAAAATACAGCAGTTCTTAGACTTAATTAATTTCTACGAAACCTTCATCACACAATTCACATACCAGAACACCTTAGAAAAACCTATAATTGAGAATATTTTCCCCATTTTTGGGCTAACAATATCAGATTCATAATACAACTTCAAAGACTTCTTTTCCTTCCACAAAAACGGATTCTCCTTTAGAGCTAAATATCCTTCTTAGTTGTGCATAATACCGACGGCCTTACGGTTTTATTCCACTGGGTCTCTCTCTGTCCCCCGCTGGGACAACCCAAAAACGCGGTACTCAGTGAAAGGAGGAGGGCGTCTTAGACTTAACCCTCCGGACACCCCTGGAAATACATAAATATATGATTCCTGAGTTACGCATCCTACCCAATCTTCGATCACCTCACCGCGCCTGATTCTAACAGTGATCAGGAATTCAGGATATTTTGACTATAAAGAGAATTACATCACTGGTCAATCCGGGGTGTCCGTCCCTTATGAGGTACGGTTCGAGCACTGGGCTTCCAACGGAACTACACCTCTATATGATTCCACCCAAAAATCATCCCACCTCCGGGGACAAACCTCAGATCCTCTTTGCAGCAACAAACACAGGAAAACCACACCAAACGGTCAGTCTGGACAGTATAACTGCCAACTTACCGTGGTTGTTGTGGGGGATGATCAGTCCCAATTTTCCAGTGCCTGTGTCCGGTCCGAGGGTCCTTTGTCTTGTTGTCCTCCGGGCGGCAGAGGCGTTCCTGCTTGGAGCCCCACGTTAAGCGCCAACTGTTGAGGGAGGATTTAAATTGATCCTTCACGGTTAACCCAGTGATTACCAAATTAATATACAAGGTGTTGCCGGCAACTGAAAATGACCAGACGGAGACGTGTGTCTCTGTATGGGGGATCGAGCTGATCTCTGGCCCCCGTTTATTTTGTATATCAGTTTTCATTGTCACAGAAATTATACTTCAACCAATCAGCATAAGAACACGCTCACAGTTCTTAACCTATAAGAATGCAGGAAAAACTTAACCCATGAGGATACAGGAAAAATGGAAACTACAGATATGGTCATGTCTTTTTGGCACAGTATGTGTTTTTCTAACAGATGCCTCAGTCTTGTATAGTGATACACCCCCGAATCTATTATCTGGCTCGAGACAGAAAACTCAAGGTCTTTATACCAATTATGAAACATAGCCTAGTTGCATACCAGGCTTGTGAAGAAAAAGATAAAGTTACTTCATGGCAGCTGTAACCTTTTACCTAATTAAATAACAGAATTTATCTTTAAGCAACAAGAAAATGGAGTCAAAAACACAAAATGGAGAATCTAGCACAAAATGGAGAACCTTTCATAATTTGTTCCTTCACACTTTTGTTACTGATGGTTCCAGTGTTGGTCTATATTTATTTGATTCAGATTAGTTCTCTCTCTTTCCGGAGACAGTACAGCTGGCCAATCAAATCCCGTGAGCGGGAGGCTTTGTGGTACACGCCTCTTTCAATGCGGCTAGTTGCAGGCGCTGTCTGCAGCGAATGCCATTTCATTCAGAAGGGCTTATGGATCAGAGAACGGTGGCATACTCTGCGTTCTAAAAAAACCCAAAACCCTCTGACATCACGCCCTTACAGAGTGGTCGCTGTGTGGGAGTGGGTGTTCCCTACCTAGGAACAAAGGATTGCAAGTGTCCTATAGATCCAACCAACAGTTGAAGGGTTGTCCAGGACAGTCTAAATCTAAGGGATCTTGGTTCCAAAAGAGGACCGAAAAGTAAGACCGATCCTGGACCTCTAACTTCTAACAAGCCTCAAAAAGGTCCTCCTTCTTGGATAGAGTTCCTCCACTCGGCCATCACTCCAATGGGAAAAGGTGGAGTTTTTTTCTGGCATCCATCGACATTCGGGATGCTTACCTTCACAAGTCACGACCTTACCTTTTGGCTTTGCTACTGCTCCCAGAGTGTTCGCCATTATCATGGTGGCGGTCATGTCCCTCTGGCACACTGGGTGCGTGGCCGTCCTCCCCTATCTGGTCGTCTTCCAGCTGTTCTTCCAGGATTACGCGGAGCCTGTCTATATATACCTTACGATACCCTTCCTCTCTTGGGCTGGCGGATAGACTTAGACAGGTCGTCCTCATTTCCAGCCCGGCATCTATCCTTATTAAGGATGATCCTGGACACCCCCAGAGGGTTGGAATCCTCCCTTGAGACAAGCCCGTGGTCCTTCAACAGGGAGTCCCCCCGCATTTGGTCACTCATCCCCACATTCCGGGACGGAATGGCCATCCGGCAATTCTGGCAAATGCCAGAACAGCCTGTCTGGTCATGGGCTATCTCTTCTGCTACGTCTTTAAAAGAAGCGGGTTCTCAAGACAGGGCTGATTTTCAGCCCCGGTCCGTACCTGCCCTCATTCCTTCCGATTTGCTGTGAGGATCCTTGGGTGGGATAATAGCAATGGAGGCAGTTCCCTTCGCTCCGCTTGTTTTTTTCTGCAGGTCAAACAGGTTTCCAGAGGGTAACCTCTGAGCATCCTTCTCGTCCGGGGGAGATCCCTTCTCCCGGTTCTATGATTGCTAGTGACTACAGAGCGTCACCACACTGCTCAAGGCCTCTGGTTATCTCAGGAATCTAGCCTCCCGATCCCCTTTTTTTATTGGGATCTCAACGGTACCTCTGCTCTTACAGCAGGCTCAATGCCCTCTGGCAGGTCTCCCCATCCAAATTCAGTTGGATATTATCACGGCTTGGCAATACCTCTATTATCTAGCAGGTACCCGCGGTCAGGCACCTTGACCTACGTACCTCACACTCTCTCGTGGGCCGAGATCTATCACTCTGTGATCTCGGCAGTACTCATCCCAGGAGTAGAACTCTGGGCGGCAGTTTTCTTCCTCAGCCACCAGGGTCTCGCCTTAACTGAGTGGGAACTTCATCCGGAAGTCTTCCAACATATCTGCCTTCACTGGAGCACTCCAGATGTAGATCGGATGGCGTCCAGACTGAACGCCAGTGCACTCGAGTTCATGATCCGGACTCGAGACCCAAAAGCCATCACAGTGCATACTCTGGTTCTTCTGGGATACCAGCTCCATCTCGCCTCTTCCACTAGCTCCGAGGGTCTTTAGGAAGCAGGAAGGCCCCCAGTGGTCCCGGGAGATCTCTGCACTGTACAAGTCAATTCAGACGAGTCTTCGGAGCTGGCCGCTCTGTTCCTTCAGATCTTTTTTCCTCATTATCATCTAGGCAAGGTTGTCCTCAAGCCGTCCCCATCCCTTGTTACCAAGGTGGTATCGTACTTCCACTATTACGAGGGTATCGTTCTTCCCTCTTCTCTTTCGGCTCCAGTCCACAAAACGAAATGGTCTCCCCATGCCCTGGACAATGTGAGAGCCCTGAGTAGGTACGTGCTGAGGACGGCGTCCTTCGAGAGGATGGACACTTTCATTTGGGCTTCTTGGCGCTTTTTTCAGGAAGGCCTTAGCCGTTTTTCGTCAGCCATGTTAGCCTGGTGGATTCTTTACACATGCAGAAGTCCTTCCGTGTTAGACTTCAGCCTTTTTTTTTTCTCTCCACTCGATCAATCGAGGTTTCTTGGGTTCCAGACACCAGGCGTCAGCAAAGCACGTCTGTCAGCTTCGCGGGTTCGTCCAGTCCTCATGCACCCTTGAAGCACTATACTTCCTGGACTTCCGCAGACGTGAGTCTGGGCAGGCGGGCTCTGCAGGCCGCGGTGGCGCACTTGTAAGTAGCGGTTGCACAGGGCCTGATCTGATGTTGTTCTCACCCAGGGACTGCTTTGGGACGACCCACGGTCTGTGTCCCCCAATGAGGCGAAGGAGAAATAGGGATTTTTGTGCACTCACCATAAAATCCTTTTCTCCGAGCATATTCATTGGGGGACACAGCTCCCACCGTTATTAGCTTGTGGTTGTTTTATAACATATATAATCTGACGTGCTATACTCTCATATATGATTTGACATACTATACTCTCATTTGTTATTGATCTCCTACTGCTTTTGCACCGAACTGGTTAGCTGAGAGCCAGCAGGAGGGTGTATACTGCAGGGGAGGAGCTAACTTTAATGTGAAGGAACAAATTATGAAAGGTTCTCCATTTTGTGCTTTTCGACTCCATTTTGTTGTTTTGATATAAATTTTGTTAGTAGGCTAAAGTTTACAGCTGTTGTGAGACTTTGATGAGACCTTGATTGTTTCAATCTAAACAGAATATGAGACTGAGGGTGTATTGTTCTATGAAGCTTTGACGCACAGATTGTTCCTGCATTCTTATAGGCTAAGAACTGTGAGCATGTTCTTATGCTGATTGGTTGAAGTATAATTTCTATGACTATGAAAACTCATACTCATTAAACGGGGGCTAGAGAGATCAGCTTGATCCCCCCCCCCCAAACAGAGACACACGTCTCCGTCTGGTCATTTTCAGTTGCCGGCAACACCTTGTATATTAATTTGGTAATCACTGGGTTAACCGTGAAGGATCAATTTAAATCCTCCCTCAACAGTTGGCGCCCGGGAACGTGGGGCTCCAAGCAGGAACGCCTCTGCCGCCCGGAGGACAACAAGACAAAGGACCCTCGGACCGGACACAGGCACTGGAAAATTGGGACTGATCATCCCCCACAACAACCACGGTAAGTTGGCAGTTATACTGTCCAGACTGACCGTTTGGTGTGGTTTTCCTGTGTTTGTTGCTGCAAAGAGGATCTGAGGTTTGTCCCCGGAGGTGGGATGATTTTTGGGTGGAATCATATAGAGGTGTAGTTCCGTTGGAAGCCCAGTGCTCGAACCGTACCTCATAAGGGACGGACACCCCGGATTGACCAGTGATGTAATTCTCTTTATAGTCAAAATATCCTGAATTCCTGATCACTGTTAGAATCAGGCGCGGTGAGGTGATCGAAGATTGGGTAGGATGCGTAACTCAGGAATATATAGATATATATGTGTATTTCCAGAGGTGTCCGGAGGGTTTAGTCTGAGACGCCCTCCTCCTTTCACTGAGTACCGCGATTTTGGGTTGTCCCAGCGGGGGACAGGTAAACCCTAGTGGAATAGACTATACGGCCGCTCTAGTATCTATGCACGACTAAGTAAAGGTATTTAGCTCTAAAGGAGAATCCGTTTCTATGGAAGAAAAAGACGACTTTGAATTTGTGTGATGAAGATTTTGTAGAAATTAATTAAGTCTAAGAACTGCTGTATTCTGTGTTTATCTCTAAAATATCCGATGGGAGGGGGCAGCAGCATGTTGCTGCGCTCTTGAGTCTCTCTGTATTTTCTTGGTGTAGTACACGCTGGTAGATCTGTGTTTTGTTTAAAGCGACAATATTGTTTTGAAGTACAAAGAAATATTATAATCTGGAATTTGAAAGTGAAATCTAGTGTCTAGTTTTAGAAGGAAACTTGTAAGTGATTGAAAGATTGGTAAAAGATTCACCTGCTTCAAGTTGAGTGGTTGATATATAGCAAATTGAAGATCAACAGGGGGGCTCCCTGTTAGATGATATGATCCCTCCCCAGGAAATTAAGCCTCTACTCCCGACTGTAAGCTCTGTGCCCCTCAATCCCAAAGCACCAATATATACTGGGTTGCCAAAACTTAGTGCGCCTCCACGCTATGATCCTGCTGGGTGGATTTGTGATGCGGAGTTACTAATTCTCAGTGTAGAGAGGTCTGTTACAATTCTGGAGCGAGGAGATCCGGGGTTGTAGCCCCCACCTTTCCCTTGCTAAACGCTGACGGCATCTATTATCGGCCACCACCAGCTCTTGTTATGCCTAAGTATTGCTAGTGGTTATGAGTATCCGCCCCCCCCACCTACCTTAGTCACTCGGTCAGAGACAGGATATACGGAGGAGATGGATTTCCAGGAAATGTATTCTAATGTTATTCCTGGACCCCACCGTCATGATGTGCTCTTTAGGATAGGGACAGGGGATCTCACAAAACAATATGTTGGGGCCATAGTAAATGCCGCAGATAACCAGTTCCGCTATGCTGGAGGACTGGCTGCAATGATTTCACAGAAAGGTGGACCCATGATACAGGAAGAATCTAATTCATATATACAAACTTATGGCCAGGTAGAAACAGGACAGGTCGCAGCAACCAGAGCAGGACAGCTGCCGTGTCAATATGTAATACATGCAGTGGGGCCACGGTATAATCCTAGCAATATTCCCAAGTCCCAACAGTTACTTACTGAGGCTGTCCAGAACGCAATCCTGTATGCCTCCTCCGTTTCTCCCGGTACGATGCCTCTTGTACCGCCACCTCCTCCCGCCCCCGAGTCAGTAATATCAGAGTTTGAAGATGATGTGAAAACTACTCCTGACAGGCCAAAGTATACCCCCTTTTCTCCATCGCAGATAGACACCCTTTGTAACCAGTTACCCGATCCAGAAACCTCCCCTGCTAGAACCTCCCTCACAGATGTCACACAGGATAAGGGGGAGAATGCCGAGAAGTTTTATGGGCGTCTTATGGTAGTGTTTAAAGATTTGGGATTCTCATTGTATAATAAAGCCCATTCACACCTTTTTGTAGTAGCTTTAATGTCCGGCCTTAAATCTGAATTGAAAGAGGCAATAATGTCAGTTAAAATCCGATATTGAGACTTCCATTCCAGATGATGCATTAAAAGTAGTAAAAAAGGTTTTAAGAACTTACCCCGCTCTGCATCAGCAGAGGAACAGGAAAATTAAGGGTTAAACCAGCCACAGCAATTCCCCGCTCCAAATACAGCCCCCCCCCTCACAGCTGCAAGGACACAGCTCCCCTTATCAGCGGTTCATGTAACAGACTCCAGCTTCTGCCCTCCCCACCTTAAGGCCCCGTCTCACATAGCGATTTACCAACGATCACGACCAGCGATACGACCTGGCCGTGATCGTTGGTAAGTCGTTGTGTGGTCGCTGGGGAGCTGTCACACAGACAGCTCTCTCCAGCGACCAACGATCAGGGGAACGACTTCGGCATCATTGAAACTGTCTTCAACGATGCCGAAGTCCCCCTGCAGCACCCGGGTAACCAGGGTAAACATCGGGTAACTAAGTGCAGGGCCGCGCTTAGTAACCCGATGTTTACCCTGGTTACCAAAAAAAACAAACAGTACATACTCGCCTTCTGATGTCCGTCAGGTCCCTTGCCATCTGCTTCCTGCTCTGACCGTGCCGCCGTACAGTGAGAGCAGAGCGCAGCGGTGACGTCACTGCTGTGCTGTGCTCTCACTGTACAGCGGCGCTCACAGTCAGAGCAGGAAGCAGACGGCAAGGGACCTGACGGACATCAGAAGGCGAGTATGTACTGTTTGGTTTTTTTTACATTTACGCTGGTAACCAGGGTAAACATCGGGTTACTAAGCGCGGCCCTGCGCTTAGTAACCCGATGTTTACCCTGGTTACCAGTGAAGACATCGCTGGATCGGTGTCACACACACCGATTCAGCGATGTCAGCGGGACCTCAATGACCAAAAAAAGGTCCAGGCCATTCCGACACAACCAGCGATCTCGCAGCAGGGGCCTGATCGCTGGTACGTGTCACACATAGCGAGAGCGCTACTGAGGTCGCTGTTGCGTCACAAAACTTGTGACTCAGCAGCGATCTCGCTAGCGATCTCGCTATGTGAGACGGGGCCTTTACACAAATCCAGTCTCATACTAAAATATCCCTTTTAACCCTATGTCTGGATATCTCACTCCCCAGCCCCTCCATGTTAATTCTCAGATCAAGAGCTTGTTTTAATTAGAGTAGATGACAGACCCAATAAATATACTCTTACAAAACCCTGTGGGTCCTTTCCTTGAGGTTGCTGTTCAGTTCCTAATCTCTCCCTCATGTCCGGTAAATTTACTGGGGGCAGATTTATTATTACAGTTCTGCTCCAGGATACAATTCCAAGATGATGGTCAGCTGATACTTACGTTATATAACCCCTATGCAGATGAATATAAAGAGATGTGTATCCTACATGCCCTTCCTACGGTTATGATGGTCCTGATAGACCCAGATTCTCCCCCAATAATGCCTGTAGAACCAGTAAAAGTGTTTCTCAAACCTGGTGCCCCTTTTTCTAAAGTCCATCAGTATTTTTTTAAATATGATCAGGAGCAGTGTCTCAAGGGGCAAATACAAATGTTACTTGATAATGGTGCCCTGATACCCTGTGTTTCCCCATGTAACACACCCTTGTTTCCCGTTAAGAAAAAGACCCCACCCGGCCAACCCCCTGTGTACCGGCTGGTACAAGATCTACGGGCAGTTAATGCAGTTACTGTTCTAGAAACTCCAGAGGTGCCTAATCCACATACTCTTTTGTCCCAGATACCTCAGGATGCTGCTTGGTTCAGTCATTGACCTCACCAATGCCTTCTTTAGCATTCCATTACACCCAGATTGCCAGTTTCTGTTTGCATTCACATATCAGGGATGACAATTGACAAGGACAGTTATGCCACAGGGGGCCCAAAAAGAAGTCCCAATCAGTTTGTAAAAAATATGGGCGAGTGTCTTTTACCCTGGCAGTTAGAACACCCTTATGTCACGCTGCTTCAGTATGTGGCTGATCTTTTCTTGTGTGCACAGACAGAGCAGGAAGCCATTGCTGCCACTGTTAGCCTTCTCAAGTATCTGGCAGATCTGAACTGTCGGGTTTCGGCCTCGAAACTTCGGTTCTGCCTTGGTCAAGTGATATTTTTGGGTCACTGTCTCCTTCAGAGTGCCAGACACCTCTCAAAAGAATGAAAAATAGCCGTCAGCTCCCTTCCTTTACCAAAAGATGAGACTGAACTCCAGCGTTTTCTTGGACTATGTATTTATTGTTGTCAGTGGATACCGGATGCATCCCGTATAATGCAACCTCTCTACAGTGCCCTGAAAGACGGTTCAAGATATGCTGATGATTTTGGCGGATTCCACACTGGATACGCTGTTACTACGGAAGACACTGTGGTGCACGGAGCTGCACTCCCTCCCTCCCTCACTGTCAGCATAAGAAGTAGAACTTCAGGCTCTGTCTACTGCATGTGTTCTGGCCAAAGACAGGCTGGCTAATATATACATGGACTCACAGTATGCATTTGGTATTGCTCATGATTTCGGAGCCCTGTGGGCCAATCGAGGGTTTATTACTACCGCTGGGACTCCAGTGAAGAATGCTGAAGCTGTTAAAACCCTCATGGACTCAATCAAATTACCTACAAAGGTGGCCATTATCAAAATTAAGGCGCACGGTCCTAGGAAAAGTCCACAGACTGTTGGTAACGCCTTTGCAGATATGCAAGCAAAAGCTGCTGCTTTCCTACCCGTTGAACCGACCATACCGACTATGGTGACCACACACTCTCAGCTTAAACAGTTACAAGAAACACTGACTCTACAGGAACCTGATGATCCACGACAGACTGAGGTTTTCTGTAGGACCCCGCGAGACCGCTTAATGACGATGCAGAGAATGTCCCCAAAGGAAGAAGTGAAGCAGTGGAAGGCTGATGGAGCATGTATGGACAATGGTCTCTGGAAAAAGGACCAATTCCTGTGTCTCCCTAAGCGGATGTATCCTGCTATTGCCACGTGGGCACATGGGCCCACACATTGAGGAAAAAAACCAAGCCCTAGCCCTGGTACAAAAATTCTACTGGGCTCCAGGTATTTCTACAGTCCTGACAGCACTCAACAATGTATGCAATATCTGTCATACCTGCAATCCCAGTCAACTTCAATGTGTACCCCTGAAGCACCTTGCTAAGCCTGACTATCCTTTCCAAAGGCTCCAAGTGGACCACATCACGTTGCCTAAGTCTGGAAGGTATGAATATTGTCTGGTGGTTGTCGACATGTTCTCCAGTTGGCCGGAAGCATTCCCGGTTACCAACATGACTGCAAAGACTACAGCGAAGAAACTGGTGATGGAAGTTATATGCAGATATGGTGTTCCAGAAGTCGTTGAAAGTGACCAAGTCCTATGTGTATCAGGAGGTTTTGACAATGTTTGGATCCACTGTAGCCCTCCATACTATCCACAATCCAGTGGGAAAGTTGAGAGGCTGAATGGCACACTGAAGGGACAATTGACCAAAATGATGCAGGAGACTACGGCTCCATGGCCAGAGCTCCTACCCATTGTACTGTACCACATTCGTACTACCCCTAAGGCAAAACATGGCCTGTCCCCATATGAGATGTTGTTTGGTGCTAGGCCCCCAGTTGCAAATTTCCAGCCTCAGTAGTTATCAGAGGAAACTGACCGTGCTGTTCAATATGTTATTCAGCTTAGTAAAAATCTTGCTAACACCTATGTTTTAGTTTCTTCTTCCCTTCCAGATTCAGCAGAAACCGATATTTGTCACAATTTAAAGTCTGGTGGTTTTGTGGTCGTGAAAAGCCATGTGAGAAAACACGGACTAGAACCAGGGTGGATTGATTTAAATCACGCCGATTTAAATCATGATTTAAATCACGATTTAAATCAAAAGATTTTTTTCTATTTAAATCGGATCGATTTAAATCATGATTTTAATCATGATTTAAATCAAAAGGTTTTTTTTAATATAAATCACGATTAAAATGAGAAGTGAGAGCAGTGCGCATGTGCGCCCATAGTTACACGGACGAAACTAGGGGCAACGATCTAACGCCAGGGTGAGGGGGGGACCCCAAAGTAAGTAAAAATCTTTTTTGTTTTACTATATGGCAATAGGTAGGTGTTTAAAAGCAGCATGTCTTAATTGTATAAACTATTAATAGCCTCCACATTTTGTTCATACTGCCCCTTTAATTCCACACTTCTAGCTTGGTTTCACTTTTGGTTTAGTTTCTTTTTCCATTCAGTTGACATGCCCAAACTTGTTGGATAGTCAGCATCCTACAGAAACCTCTGGAAGAGCATGGCATTGTGAATGTTACACATATACAGCCTTTATTCTACTGAGTTAAACAACTCAGCTTTATCTCATGATGGAAGAACCTTTGGATGGTAAAATATTTTCCTCAAAAAGCAGTTTATTGAAAAAAATCCGATTTAAATCAAAAAAATCCGATTTAAATCAAAAAAATCCGATTTTTTTTATTTTTTTAAAAAAAACATTGATTTTTATCCACCCTGACTAGAACCCTTGTATGATGGTCCCTACCAAGTCCTCAGTATCACTCCTATGTCAGTAAAGCTGGAAGGAAGGCCGACGTGAATCCACGTATCGCACTGGAAGCTGGTCAAACAGACTAGTAGCAAATAAGGGGACATAATGTTTTGGTTTTTCGTATTTCCATATAATAATATTGGTAACCACATGGGACAGCCCAAATTCCCCAACTTTCTTGAATAATAAGTTTGTACAATATCATGAAAGATTAGTAGTACAGATGGGTATAGCCGATAAAATTGTCAGTTCTATTTTCATTTACCCTATGATTACACAAATGTGGGATAAATTGGTTAGGGCCACAGATTATCTAGATGATCAAATTTGGGATACATTGGAATGGATATACTTAATACTACTGTTGTTGTCTAAAACCAACTTATCATAGTCAATAATCAACATACTGTAGTACTGGATTACTTAACAGCAGCACAGGGTGGTATGTGTCAGATTATTGGACCCGCTTGCTGTCATTATATAAATCCCAATAGCACTATGAAGTTTAAGTTAAAGTTAGAAGACATTCAAAGACTCAGAGATTAATATGATAAAGACAATGACCGTAATAAGGACAGTTGGTGGGCAGACACCTTCTCCTTAATCCAGCCAATTGGTTTGAGGGACCTGGGGGCTGGATAGCTGGAATCTTTCAAAGTTTGTTATATATTGTTGTCTTTATTCTTGTTATGTATGTAATACTAAAACTTGTTCTTTGGTGTATTTCTGTATGTATTAGGAAATTCTGCACTAAGACAACTAGTGATGAAACCAAAAGCGTTGCCACCTCTGCTCTTCTCTACACCGATTTCACAAAGTTACCTGATGAAGATGTTGAAGCCAAGCGCATGGCTATCTTCAAAAGATCCCCACTACTGTTATCAATAATTGTTATTCGTAAATTCTAGTATACAGGGAGGACGGGTACGCCGCAACAGCCATGGCTGGTAACATGGCACCAGCCATGTGAAGACCAGTACCCCTCGAGCTTATAGCTTGGGATAGTACCTCTGATGCTGGACATTAATTAACAAAATGTATCTAGGGGGGAATGTGAAGGAACAAATTATGAAAGGTTCTCCATTTTGTGCTTTTCGACTCCATTTTGTTGTTTTGATATAAATTTTGTTAGTAGGCTAAAGTTTACAGCTGTTGTGAGACTTTGATGAGACCTTGATTGTTGCAATCTAAACAGAATATGAGACTGAGGGTGTATTGTTCTATGAAGCTTTGACGCACAGATTGTTCCTGCATTCTTATAGGCTAAGAACTGTGAGCATGTTCTTATGCTGATTGGTTGAAGTATAATTTCTATGACTATGAAAACTCATACTGATTAAACGGGGGCTAGAGAGATCAGCTTGATCCCCCCTAAACAGAGACACACGTCTCCGTCTGGTCATTTTCAGTTGCCGGCAACACCTTGTATATTAATTTGGAAATCACTGGGTTAACCGTGAAGGATCACTTTAGATCCTCCCTCAACACTTTGTATCACTTAGTGTCAGCCTCCTAATGGCAGCAGCATACACCCACGGTCTGTGTCCCCCAATGAATGGCTCGGAGAAAAGGATTTTACGGTGAGTACACAAAAATCCCTATTTTTTTACTTTTTTCCTTTACAACAGGGTTCGAGTCCTATCTACAAAAACCATGGACAGCGTCTCCTTTGCACACGTGCAGTACATCGATGATGGGAATACCGACGAGATTCCTGTTCACACTTTGTTCCTGCTGCCACCTGCGTTTCAGTCTCTCCCGCCACAATTCAGAGAATTTATTGTGTGTAGGTTGAAACCTATTGACAGTGAGGACAAGTGGGACCCGAAAGTGAGTTGTGAAACTTTTTACTATGCATATATCATTTTACATTAATTGGTCCAAGAGCCAGCATTTATAGCATTATTGCCGCTATGTAGAGCTCTAAATGTGCCCTCAGTTTTACGCTTCTTTACCTTTGCATCCGGGAACCACGTGTGAACCATTGCATCTTTGTTTTTTTCTTAGGTGACGAGAATTATTGGCAGAAGTATCAGAGGAAAGCAGCACAGAGCCAAAGTCGTTCTTCATCTTGGAGGATTTTATTGGCTGGATCCCATGGTGAGGACGACCAATCTGGGTGTATTTATTCAATTCTTTGTGGCATAACCGTAGCAATTCTGATGCCTACTGATAAGTATCAGCAGATTGGACAAGTGTAAATTAAAGTGAACCTCTCTCCAGAGATCCATGCTGCCTGGACTACAGGCAGCATGAATCAGCCGGGTATATTATACTCTCGCTCTGAAGCTTTCTGGAAAAAAAAAAAAAAAAAACCAAGCACGATGCGTCTTGGATGACCAGTTCAAAAAGTGGGTGCCCGGCAGATCCCCTAGTATGACAGGTGTGATATGCTATGTGGGTATCAATTTAGGTACCTTCACACTGAACGATATCGCTAGCGATCCGTGACGTTGCAGCGTCCTGGCTTGCGATATCGTTGAGTTTGACAGGCAGCAGCGATCAGGATCCTGCTGTGCCATCGTTGGTCGGAGCAGAAAGGCCAGAACTTTAATTCGTCGCTAGATCTCCCGGAGACATTGCTGAATCGGCGTGTGTGACGCCGATTCAGCGATGTCTTCACTGGTAACCAGGGTAAACATCGGGTTACTAAGCGCAGGGCCGCGCTTAGTAACCCGATGTTTACCCTGGTTACCAGCGTAAACGTAAAAAAAAAAAAAACACTACATACTTACATTCCGGTGTCTGTCCCCCGGCGCTGTGCTTCTCTGCACTGTGTTCAGCGATGTCTACGCTGGTAACCAGGGTAAACATCAGGTTACTAAGCGCGGCCCTGCGCTTAGTAACCCAATGTTTACCCTGGTTACCAGGGGACTTCGCATAGTTGGTCGCTGGAGAGCTGTCTGTGTGACAGCTCTCCAGCGACGCTGCAGCGATCGGGATCGTTGTCTAGATCGCTGCAGCGTCACTAAATGTGACGGTACCTTTTGTGTATATTTATATTTTACTTATTTTCATGGTTTTGAGTTATTTGTCATCTGATATTCTCCCCACAGTTCTGTATTGTTATCTCTCCACAGGGTCAGTGAATAACGTTGTTTGCTAATATGCTAATGACATGTTGACCTAGCTTGTTGAAACAATGAGCCACTGCGACCCACCCCCCTAACCTGTGAATGGGGAGGTGAGACACAGACCAGTCTTGTTTGGAACTATGAAGTGAAGACAGCACATCAGAGAGAAGGGGAAGCATATGTCCTCTGTGTGCTGGATTGTTGGACTGTTGTATCCTCAGTGTGGTGGATTATATGGACCTTTTCGTGTGTTTGCCTAAATAAAGGTTCTGGAATTGTTCACTATTCTCAAGCTCTGGTGATTGTGTGATACTGGAGAAGGAACCTGTGACAGCAGGTCTGTCCCTATACACACACAGGGAGAGACCTTCCTTTCTGGGAAAGCGAGACGGGGAGAATATGTGCTGCCTACTATTATTTTTATGCCAACGTAAACTAATCAGCTGATTAGCTAGCGCTTTGCTTGTTTGTCGGGTGATTGATATCATGTTTTCTGGTGCTGAGCTTCCTGATGAACACTCGTATACCCGTCATTGCCCTGTGTAAATGGACCTTTACTTTATTATTAACCCCACAATGAAACCCTTCACCTGTCCTTGCAGGTGCAGGTGACCCCATTGTCCGATCTGTCATCATGTGCATATGACCTGAATGTGCGGCAGGAAATTCTGGCTACAGGACTGGGCACAGATAACCCCCAGCACATTGTACGACTGAAGGCTCTGCTGGAACAAGGTGGATCCTCCCCAGTATCTGAGAATAGGTTTGTATTAAGAAATAAAACACTCACATCATATGTGTCCTCTGCCTCAGTGATGTAGCGTGGTGCCACGCATCGCATTAGTCAGGTGCAGTATGGGTCTTGTACATGGGGCTGCACGTTCTACCTTCTTCTCTCGTTTTTTAGCAGTGAAGGAATAGACAATGACGAAGCCCCTGAGAATGCTACAGAAGACGTCAGCCCACCTACTTCTCCATGCCTGGGGATAGCACATGCTGGTATGCTCCTATCCTACATGTCCGTGTGTGTATAACTTCATCACCCTCCTACATCTGAGGTGGACATTGAGCGACGTTGCATGTCGGATTTTATTTTTATTTTTTAGACCATGATTGTCACAATGCTGTCATTATCCCACATCTATTGCCCCACTCCGATGAAGAAGGAAAACAGCTTAGAGAAGTTGTTGGTCAGAGAGACCCAGAGGCTCCAAGGACCCTCCTCTCAGCAAGGTTTGTTATGTGTGTGCAGCAAAAAGTTGTCTTGGGTTATTCCCAGAATCACATTATTTTTCACAAAACATCTGTGCTTTCATCTTGCATAGCTGAATGGTGATCCTGTTCTTATCTGCTTCACTGAAGTGCTGCAGATCCCCGTCTCCCACCTCCTTTGTGCCCCTGACTACCTCCACCTCTCTGAGTTATCATCAAGCTAATCTAAGTGAGCCTTTACCTTGTTCTTCTACGCACTCTCTGCTCCTGTACACTGTCTGGCTGACTCTATCTTTTCTCCATCGCCACATTAGGGGACACAGGACCGTGTGTGGGTGTATGCTCCTGTCACTAGGAGGCTGACACTAAGTAAATATAAAAAAGGGTTAGCTCCTCCTCTGTAGTATACACCGCCCACTGGCACCGGATAATACCAGTTCTTGCTTAGTGTCCGTAGGAGGCACACTGCGTCTGTTTCTTTCCAGACGTTTTACTTTTATTTTTATTTTGTCACTTTGCGCAAGAGGATGAAGGGGGTGACGGACCCTTTTTAAGGGGTCCGATCTCACCCGAAACACCAACAGGCGAGCACGGCGAGTTTACTCCCCTTACCCTTTCCTGCGACGTGGGATGCTCGGCCGTGGACATGCCCTGTGAAATCCTAGGGGAGCGAACCCTTAGGATACACAGAGGCCATCTTCCCTAAGTACTGTCCGGCCGCCCTCCCTCTGCTCCACCACTAAAAGAATAGCTGTGCTGCAAGGAGCTTCCCAGTCCCTCTCCAGCCCCTCATCAAGAGGACGCTGGATTGAGGTGGACTGCATCGCCCCTCATACCTCGCCTGAAGAGGATCCCAAGTGGTGAGTTTTTTGGGGTAAGGGGGGGCTCCCGAGGCCACCGTGGGCTTGGCCGCATCTTGCGGCTGGGCACCGCTAATTTAGTCCCCAGCTTCTGATTCTGCTAGGCCGCGGTCCGCCCACAGCGCGCGTCAAGCGCGAGGCCCCGCCCACCGCTTCAGCGCGCCCTCCAAGCTCTCTGTGGCCATTTTGCCTACAACAGGGGGACCTCAACGCCACTTCACTTCTCCTCACCGGTCTCAGTGATCTGGACACAGGACCTGGGTACGTGGCTGACACAGCTCCCATCCTTCCGCGGGCTCCGCTTTACTCAGTGCTCCGCTTTTTTTTCTAGGCAGCACAGTGCTCCGCTTTACTAGTCGCACAGTGCTCCGCTTTACTAGCTACACAGCCTGCACGGAGATTAACAGACAGCATGTCTCTGCCTAAACACAAAAAGTCTGCAAAACAGTGTTTTTTACTTCTTGCACCTCCTGTCAGGCTGCCCTACCGAGCGGACATACTGCCCCGCTCTGTAATGCTTGTGACCTTAAAAGCGCTCAGGAGCCCCCGCTGCAAAAGAGCCCTCAGTGACCTGTCCCCCTGAGTGGGCTTTGTCACTTTCGCAGTCTATGGCTTCTTTGACTAAGGCTATTGAGTCCCTCCAGGATCCAACCAGGAGCAGGACCACTAATCCACCTATTCAGGAGGATTCCCCTACGGCTGCGGAACCTTCAGCCTGCAGGGGCCGCTCTCATTCTAAGCACAAGCGGCCTTCTAGGAAGCACGTCCGTAGCTCGTCCCCGAGGCCCTCTGGTGCCTCGGCGTCTGGTAACTCCGCTTCCCGCTCCCCAGGCACCTCTTCCAACCAGGACTCTGATCCTGAGTCCGATGGGCCTCTAGATCTGGAGTCGCCAGGTTATCAGAGCACTATAGATAGTCTCATTGAGGCCGTCAACCAGTCCCTTCAGGTCGACGAGGAACCAGCAACCTCCAGTACGGACACTTCGGTGTCCTTCAAAAGGAGTAAACGTACTCACAGGGTGTTTGCCAATCACCCGGAGTTCCAGGCCATAGTCCAGCGACATAGGGAGCGTCCGGACAAACGTTTTCAAGGCCAGAGATCTCTTGAGTCCAAATATCCCTTTTCTCCTGATCTCCTTATGCAAAGGACAGAATCCCCTCCCGTGGATCCTCCTGTCTCACGTTTGTCCTCTAAAACTATCCTTTTCGTGACGGACGGATCTTCTATTAAAGATACCACGTACCACCTAGTTGACAGCCTCGCCCGTTCTGTCTTTGAGGCTTCAGGCTCGGCACTCTTCCCCTCCTTCGCTGCTACCTGGGTAGCCAAAGCCATGGCCTTTTGGGCAGACTCTCTGCATAAGACCTTACAGAACAGCGACCTTTCTCCTGACATAGCGGAGCTTGCAAATCAGATCTCCTTGGCTGGCGATTACTTAGTAAACGCTTCCCTGGACGCGGCTAACTTCTCTGCACTTACGGCCGCTAACACTGTGGCGATTAGGAGAGCGCTATGCCTGAGGAACTGGCGAGCGGACTCCGTATCTAAAAAGTCGCTCATGTCTCTGCCATATCGCAGTGGCCGTCTTTTTGGTGAAAAACTGGACAAGCTGATTTCCGACGCTACGGGGGGTAAAAGTACTTCCCTTCCCCAGCAGAGATTCAGACAACCGTTCCGACGACAGCCACAGGCCCGGTTTCGGCCCTTTCATGGAGCCTATTCATGGCATTCCTTGGCCCGTTTCCCTGGTTCGGGGCGCCGTGCCGCCAGAGACAAAAGCCCTCAGGCTTAATGCCGGCCCAACCATTCCTGGAGGGGCCGCTCCACACAATCTAGGTCCAGGGGGTCCAGTCCCCAACCATCTTCTTCCAAATGACTCGCAATCCCGTCCGGACGACACCAGCAAAGTTGCGGACGCCTTCTCTCGTTCCGTCATGCCTAGCTCGCCGCTATTCATGATAAGTGGGTCAGGGATCTGGTGTCCTCCGGTTACAAAATCGATTCCCCATACCCCCCCCCCCCCCCCCCTTCAAACCGGTTCTTTTCTTCCCGTCCTCCCGCGGGACAGCGCCCAAGCCTTTTCCCAGGCCATCCAGTCGCTCCGACAAGACGGAGTGATTGTCCCTGTCCCAGAGGACGAAAGATTCTGCCTTGTTTATTCAAACCTGTTTATGGTCCCCAAAAAGGATGGAACAGTAAGGCCCATCCTGGACCTAAAGCTCTTGAATGGATTTGTCAAAATCCGTCATTTCAGGATGGAATCCCTCCGTTCCATCATTGCCTCGATGGAACATGGCGAATTCTTAGCATCCATCGACATCCGGGATGCATACCTCCACATCCCAATCTTCCCGCCTCATCAAAGGTTTCTCCGCTTCGCCGTTGGAGAGGAACACTTTCAGTTCACGGCCTGGTCTTTCGGCCTCGCCACCGCTCCCAGAGTTTTCATAAACTCGAAAGGTCATGGCGGCTGTCATGGCCATTCATCATTCTCGGGGCTTAGTCGTTCTTCCCTATCTAGACGACCTACTGGTCAAAGGCCCATCCTTCCGAGCCTGATAGGAGTGTGTCCGCATTTCCTTGGATACTCTTTCTCGGCTGGGCTGGTTAATCAATTTAAAGAAGTCATCCCTTCTCCCAGCTCAATGGATTTCCTTCCTGGGCATGACCCTGGACACGTCCCTAGGGTTGGTGCTCCTTCCTCGGGACAAGGCCCTGGCCCTTCAACAGGGGGTCCGGAGGCTTCTTCGGCCGTCCCCCTTCCCCATCCGTTTCGTTATGAGGATTCTCGGAAAAATGGTGGCCGCAATGGAAGCGATTCCTTTTGCGCAACTACACCTCCGCCCCCTCCAGCACGCTCTTCTGGATGCATGGGACAGGAGTCCCTTTTCCCTCGACCAACTGTGTCCCCTCTCCCCTCGGGTCAGACAGACACTCCAATAGTGGATGCTCCAATCCTCTCTTCTCCAAGGGAGGTCCTTCCTCCCGGTCCATTGGCTTCCACCGATGCCAGCCTCCTAGGCTGGGGAGCGGTTTTTCGCTATCACACTGCGCAGGGAACCTGGACTCGTCTCGAGTCTCGTCTTCCAATCAACATCCTGGAGATACGGGCGATCCGGCTGTCCCTAAAGCAGTTCCATCATTTCCTCGCAGGTCGCCTCATCCGTATCCAGTCGGACAATGCCACGGCTGTGGCTTATATAAATCATCAGGGGGGCACCCGCAGCAGAGCTGCAATGCGCGAGGTAGAACACATCCTTCGCTGGGCCGAACACAACTATTCGGTAATATCAGCCGTTCATATTCCCGGAGTGGAAAACTGGGCCGCGGACTTCCTCAGCCGGCAGGGCCTTGCCTCTGGAAAGTGGTCTCTCCATCAGGACGTATTCCAACAAATCTGCCTTCGTTGGGGTACTCTGGACGTAGACCTGATGGCTTCCTGGTTCAACGCCAAGGTACCTCAGTTTGTGACCCGGTCCCGGGATCCCAGAGCAATCGGAGCGGACGCGCTAGTCCTTCCCTGGAGTCAGTTTAATCTTCCTTACCTGTTTACCCCCCTGCCCCTGCTTCCCAGAGTAATCAGGAAGATCAGGGCAGAGGGTGTCCCAGTAATTCTCATCGCCCCGGATTGGCCTCGCCGGGCGTGGTATGCAGAGCTGGTCCAGCTCATCGCAGATGTTCGCTGGCGCCTACCAGATCGCCCAGATCTACTTTCTCAGGGCCCGATCTACCACCAGAACTCAGGGGCCCTGTGTTTGACGGCTTGGCTGTTGAATCCTGGGTTCTGACTCAAGCGGGTTTTTCCCGCGAGGTAGTTTTCACCTTGATCAGTGCCCGAAAGCCGGTGTCATCGCGCATCTACCATCAGACTTGGAAGATCTTCTTTGATTGGTGCAGAAGCAGAGGTCGCCCTCTGATGGTCTTCAACATCCTTACCATCCTGGATTTCCTCCAATCCGTTCTGGACTTGGGGCTTTCGCCGAGTTCCCTTAAAGGGCAGGTCTCGGCCTTGTCAGTCCTTTTTCAATGCAAAATCGCTTCCAAACCTCAGGTCAGAACGTTCTTTCAGGGAGTCTCTCACGTGGTACCTCCCTACAAGGCACCTCTAGAGGCTTGGGACCTTAATCTGGTCCTAGGTGTCCAGCAGGAATCTTCCTACGAGCCGTTGCAGGACATCTCTACCTCTCCTTTCATGGAAAGTGGCCTTTCTCATCGCTGTTTCCTCGATCAGACGAGTCTCTGAGTTGGCTGCTCATTCCTGCTGGTCGCTTTTCCTTACGTTCCACCGGGACAAGGTGGTCCTCAGACCGTCCCCTACTTTTCTCCCAAAGGTGGTGTCTTCCTTCCACCTCAATGAGGATATCTTACTTCCGTCCCTTTGCCCTGCTCCAACGCACAGCGTGGAGAAGGCTCTTCACTCCTTGGATCTTGTTAGAGCTCTCAGGAAGTACGTGTCCAGGACGGCATCTTTTCGATAGACGGATGCTCTGTTCGTGCTCCCGGCGTGACACCGGAAGGGACTGGCCGCTTCTAAGTCGACAATCGCCAGATGGATTCGGTTGACTATTCAAGAGGCTTACCATGTCAGAGGCAAGCCTATCCCTGCGGGCCTCAGGGCACACTCCACTCGGTCGGTGGGTGCTTACTGGGCCCTTCGGAATCAAGCGTCTGCAGAGCAGGTTTGCAAAGCTGCGACCTGGTCTAGCCTGCACACCTTTTCAAAGCATTACAATGTCCATACTCAGGCATCTTCCGATGTAAGCCTGGGTAGGCGTATTCTGCAGGCTGCGTTAGCGCACCTGTAGTCAACAGGTGCCATAAGTTTACACTGTTGGGTTGTTATTTCCCACCCAGGGACTGCTTTTTGGACGTCCCACGGTCCTGTGTCCCCCAATGTGGCGATGGAGAAATAGGGATTTTTGTGTACTCACCGTAAAATCCTTTTCTCCGAGCCACTCATTGGGGGACACAGCACCTACCCTTGTTTGGCTTGTTGCCTATAATAAGTGTTCTAGTCTCTGACATGTTGTTTCTACGGTTAAGAGTTTTTTGTTAATCTCCTACTGCTTTGCTACGAACTGGTATTATCCGGTGCCAGTGGGCGGTGTATACTGCAGAGGAGGAGCTAACCCTTTTTTGTATTTACTTAGTGTCAGCCTCCTAGTGACAGCAGCATACACCCACGGTCCTGTGTCTCCCAATGAGTGGCTCGGAAAAAAGGATTTTACGGTGAGTACACAAAAATCCCTATTTTCCATCTACATGACTACAGCTACCTGTGTGGTTTTACATCATTGTTAGCTGGAGCTGGTTATAGCAGAGCTCTACCCTCCTGCACTTCTCCACAATGAAGCTTGTAATTACCAGGCAGTGCAGAGTTGTGTATGTTGCCTGCTGCTGGCACATCAGTGATGTAAAACTGCAAATGCTGTTTTGTTGATGCATATGGTAGAGTATTATCTTCCGACATATGCCTCAACAGAGATTCACATCACTAATCTTTAGGCAACAAGAAACATACACAGATCCACTCTTCTCGGTTCTCTCTCCCTCTCCCTCTCTCCCCATCCTGCAGTATATCATTACTCTCAGGCCCTCTCTCTCTCTCCATCCTGCAGTATATCATTACTCTCAGGCCCTCTCTCTCTCTCCATCCTGCAGTATATCATTACTCTCAGGCCCTCTATATGCAGCACCATCATCCTACAGTATATACTGCTGATTTCACCATCTATATACAGCCCCATCTTGCTGTTGTAGACAAAAATTAAAATCCATAAAGACATCTCCGACTAGGTGACCTATCGTCCTCACATTGAACATACGGAATTATTTATAACTGGGGAAATAAGAGAGAGCTGACCCTTCAACCTCCTTTGAAGTATGGACCTCCTACAGTGACCAGGTAATTACAACGGGAGATCTGCTTTGAGAGCCAGACACTAAACTTGATAATCGTTTATTCAGAGGAAGAGAAGTACACTTCCAATGAAACAATAGCTTCCTCTGATCAAGGCACTGTTCTGAGACTTTTTGGAAGCAGTGGTCAGTGATGATTATCGAGGTTTGCATTGATCCGATATTTATGAGAGAGAAACTGCTATTTTGAGGTCTAGCCACAGATTTTCAATGATGTTAAGATCAGGGGACTGTGAGGGCCATTGTAAAATCTTCATCTTATTCCTTTTGATGTAGTCTCTTGTGGGTTTTGACCTACGTTCAGAATCATTTACCATTTGTAGAAGCCATTCTCTTTTCATTGTCAACTTTTTTACAGATGTGTTATGTTTGCATCAAGAATTTGTTGAAATTTCATTGAATCCATTCTTCCCTCTACCCGTGAGATGTTCCCCATGCCATTGGCTGCAACACAACCCAAAACCATGATTGATCCTCCCCCATGTTTAATGCAGGTGTCTCTGAACAGGAGAACAATGTACCACAACTCTAGAATCTGCTAAATCTTTCTGAAGGTCTTTTTCGGTAAAGCGGGGGTTCTGATTTGCCTCTAGCAATCCTACGAGCAGCTCTCACTGAAATTTTGCTTGGTCTTTCAGACCTTTTCTTGATCTCCACTGTTCACAGTAACGGCCATTTCTTAATTACATTTCACACTGAGGAAAGGGCAACTCGAAAACTCTTTGCTATCTTCTTATAGTCTTCTGCTTTGTGGACCTCCATCATTTTCAGAGTGCTCGGCAGCTGCTTAAAAGAACCCATGGCTGCTGGTTTTTGTCACAATGTTAGAGGAGGATTTCTTGTTTTTAAAGCTGGGAAATTTGCATCACCTGGCTTTTCCTAACGTTGATAGTGAACAAGCCATAACCCTAACAGGGCTAATTAAGGAATTAAGGTCTGAAACTGTGGTCAAAGTTATCTGAGAACACAAATCTCCAAGGGTACCGAAACATTTGCATCAACCCATTTTCCTTTTTGTAAATTTTAAATTGTTAAATATGAAAATATTTTTATTTTTTGCCTAAAATACAAAGGAAATGTGTCATTTTTTAACTTTAGTCCTTTTAGAGATCATTTCATCTTCATCTTGCTTAACTGTTTACAATAACAGAAATTTTGACAAGGGTGCCGAAACTTTTACATGCCACTGTAGCACATCCCACAACCAGCCCTATATGAGCTCACCAAGAGGAGGTATGTGGGAGCTTAGCATTGATCTAATTAAAGTCATAGTTTGGGTCTCTGTGATTGGTCATTTCTTGATGGCACAGTTCGCTGTGTGTTCCATTTTCCTAATCGGAGTGCTTCCCTCCATAAAGATAAGAGCCATTCCTGCAACATCAGGTTTAGCCATTTACTTTTGTTACTCCTTTTTATACTGTGTAATGGTATGTAGCGTATTGTTTCTTTCCTTTTTGTATCGTATTTGTATATTTATTATAAACACTGATTACCTTTCTGGATTAAATATATAAAATGTAATAGTTCAGTTCCTCTTGTTCTGTAAACCGCACCCCGGAAGCCATACGCTGCATGTTACGGGTGTCCAATCGGCCTGTATAAATGACTGGTGTTGGCAGGCAGTGATTCCTTTTGTTATTGTGGAGCTGGTAGTGATAGTATTGGGGGGTATATATATATTTCATTTGTTGGTATCAGAGGTGTATAAACCATATGCTCACTGTGAGTTCCCCAATAACCGGCCTAGTAGTGGAAGCTGCTGTGGCCTCGACCATCACTCGTCAGTCAGTTGTTTAATTGTCCTGAGGATTGGAGGCAGCGTGGTTGCATTCCCTTACATACTGGTGGCAGCGGTGGGATCTGTGACCTTCCCACTTGTCATCGTTGACAATATCCTCAGCCTCAATGATGTGGCATGGTGCCTCGCATCACATTAGTCATGTGCAGTATGGGTCTTGTACATGTTCTACTTTCTCTCATTTTTAACAGTGAAAGAATAGAGAATGACGAACCCCCTGAGAACGCTACAGAAGACGTCAGCCCACCTACTGCTCCATATCCTGGAATAGCAGATGCTGGTATGCTCCTATCGTACATGTCCGTGTGTGTATAGCTTCATCACCCTCCTCCATCTGAGGTGGACGTTGAGCAACGTTGCAGGTCGGAATTTAGTTTTATTTTTTCAGAACATGATGGTCACAAGGTTGTCAATGACTCGCATCTATCGCCCCACTCCGATGAAGAAGGAAAACAGCCTCAAGAAGTTGTTGGTCAGAGAGACCCAGAGGCTCCGAGGACCCACCTCTCAGCAAGGTTTGTTATGTGTGTGCAGCAAAAAGTTGTTTTGGGTTATTACCAGAATCGCATTATTTTTCACAAAGCATCTCTGTGCATTCACCTTACGTAGCTGAATGGCTGGTCCTATTATCTGCTAAAGCTACATTTCCAACCCCTCTATACACGGCTATCCTCCAGTGCATTGCTCCTCTCAAAACCCCTCCATTAACAGCATAATGCTGCAGTTCATCACTTCCTTCAGCCCCTGCATACACATCCCCATCTTACAGTACATATCTCCTCTATTCACAGCCCCATGCTGCAGTACATCGCTCCTATAAGCCCCTCTATACACCTCTCCATTCTGCATTACATCACTCCTTTCCTTTATACACACTTCCAGTACATCGCTCATCTCCACCCGTTATATTGAGCCTCATGCTGCAAAATATCTCTGCTATCAGCCTCTCTATACAGAGCCCCATTCTGCATTATGTCACTCAGCTCCTCTATATACAGCCTATTCCTGCAGTATATCACTCCCCTCAGCCCGTCTATATACAGTACCATCTTGCAGTACATTACTCCTCTCAGACCCTCTATATAGAGAACAATCCTAAAGTAAAGAACTCCTTTCAGCTGCTCCATACACAGCCCCATCCTGCAGCATATCACTTTTCTCAGCCTCGTGCTGCAGTACATCCCTTCTCTCTGCCCCTCTATACACAGCTCCTTCCTGCATTACATCACTCTTCTCAGCTTCCTATATATGATCTTATCCTGCAGTGCATCACTCCTCTGCTCCATACGCAGCCTCATCCTGCAGTTCATTGCTGACCTCAGCCCTAATATATTCGGCCCCATCCTGCAAATTGTCTCCCCTCAGCCCCTCTATACCGAGCCCCCATCCTGCAGTATATCGCTCGTTTCTCTTCATTAACACTGATAGAGCAGCATAATGAGAGGAGGTATAAATTCTTTCTTGCTTTTAGTTTGTATCCTGTCATTAAATGGTTTGAGAAGGACGATGCTATGATCCTGACTGTAAAGCTTCCACAAGTGATCGATCCCAAGTGCACGTTCTACAGCGACCGACTGGTGTTCAGGTAATAAACTGTGACTCTGAGCTTGTCTGTGCTACAATAAAAGAGCACGTCGTCCAAAAGGGACATAATGTCCAACAAAAACCACCAAAGAGAGAATCCCTGTGTCACCTTCCTCTCCACCGGGTAACGGTGTACCTCGGAGTGTTCCTTTACTCTGTGGTGTCATTACTTGATTAATCGTCTCTTTGCACACTTTTGGTTCATTTTCTGCTGACTTGGTTTTGTAGTTTTACGACGTTGCTGTATGTCTTGCAGTTGCAACGCCGGAGGAAAACCGTACATGGCAGATATGGATCTCTACAAGGATATTGTGAGGGATAAATCCACATGCAAACTGAAGAACGGAGAAGCCGTAATCACTATCCAGAAGAGCACAGCGGAAATGTGGAACAGGTTGCTGAGAAACAAGGTGCGTTATTGGAAAGGGACATTCCAGGTTATAGGCTCCCCACTTCTTATTTCACATCCTGCTTTATTTGCAGCATCCAAACGTCAGCTTTGATTTTGACCATTTAGGAGACTGTGAAGACGACAAGGTGGTCCTCTCAGGTACGTCCCGAATTCTCATCTGATGACTGTCCCGTCATCTTATTTGTGCAGTGTTAGATGTATTAAGCCTCACCTGTTCAGTAGCTGCCCAGTCTTGTCAACTTCCCTGGTAGCTGATGGGTGAGTGGACGCTCCTGCTTCACTAACAGTTCGTGCCAGTAGCAATATCGCTGGCTTGAATGTGCGTGCCCCCGATGCTGACAACGTCCCATGATAAACATGGTTGACCTTGTAGCACCCCAGTTATTGCGGAAGGTGAGCCACACTTTAGAGCAGCTACTGCCCCATAGGGCTGAGGCCAGGTAGGAGTTCTATACATGGCACCATCTTGCTTTACATCACTTTTATATATATTTTATATTATATTCACAGCTCCATCCAGCAGTATATCGCTTCTCCCAACCTCGTGCCGCAGTACATCACTTCTGTCTGCCCCTCTATACACAGCCCTGCAGTACATCACTATTTCAACTCCCTATATATGATTTTATCCTGCAGTACATCTTTGCTCTATATGCAGCCCCATCCTGCAATTTATTGCTCATCTTAGCCCCTCTATATTCAGCCCCATCCGGCAGTTCATCACTTCTCTCTATGCCTCTATACAGAGCTCCATCCTGCAGTACATCACCCTTTTCCACTCTCTATATATAATCTCATCCTGCAATACATCTCTACTCTGCTCTATATGCAGCTCCATCCTGCAGTTGATCGCTCATCTTAGCCCCTCTATATTCAGCCCCATCCCACAGTATATCACTTCTCTCTATCCCTCTATACACAGCTCCTTCCTGCTGTAATCGCCCTTACTCTGTCGCCTCATTGGGGGACACAGGACCATGGGTGTTATGCTGCTGTCCACTAGGAGGCGACACTATGCATAATCTGAAAAATATTAACTGTGGCTCCTCCTCTGCAGTATACACCCCTGGACGGCATCAGCCTTCTCCAATTTTTGCTTAGTGTCGCATAGGAGGCACACCTAAGATTTTTTCTTTTACTCCGTTTTTTTCCGACGGATTACAGATGAAGAAAAGAGGGTCTCCTGTGAGACTCCCGGCATGGCTCCTTCCTCGGCCCCCTATCACTGGGTGCCCGGTTGAAGTAGAGATGGCTATTCCCCATGTTCCTCCTTCCCCAGTCCCTTGGGTGCTGGTTCGAAGTCGAGACCCCCCTCCTTCCCCAATTCCTTTTGGTTTCTGGGTTGAGGTTGAGGCGAGGGTAAAGCCCCCTGAAGGTGACAACAGCACCCTCCCTAATCCCCTTCTGGGTGGTATTAGGTTGAGACACCTCAGGTAGGGCCTGTACAGGCAGCATTCTACAGCTCCCAGCAATGGGCCAGCACACTGCGCCTGCATCCAGGGAACCCAGCCCAGCTGCGGGCTCCTGTTGAGGCTGGGGGGGAGTGCAGGCAGGCATGGCACATACAGACTCAAGGCTCCCTGCGCCCCTGTCTCTGTGGCAGCACCAGCTCTATACTGCCTCAGTGGGACCCCTCACCGGGCCCCCCTTCCGATTACAGCCCCACCGCTATACTACCTTTAAATCCGGAGGGGTCCGGTTCAGATCCAACCCCCTCCCGGACTTTTGCGCCTTCCTGGAGCCCTTCTGGGCATCAGGCATCTAATTTAGGCCCAGGCTTCGGCTTAGCTGAAGCCACCGCCTCCTCTCCACCCCCCCGGCCCGCCCCCCGGATGACAAATATGACACTCTACAGTGTCATAGAGGGGGTGGATCGAGACAGAAAGGGCGCGTTTTTACACAGCTTTGCCGCCTTTTTCTCAGCTCTCCGCCCCCTTCTACCCCTGCCTCTTCTCCTCGGCGGCCATTTCTACTGCAGCAAGGATTAACCCTGCATCTCCCGGTCAGCAGGACCAGGCCAGCCAGTCTCCGGGGGGCACAAGACTGTGGATCTTCGGCGCTGGACCTAGGGGCATACTGGTGGGGTAAGACCACAGCTGGGTTGTTTTACTCTGCTGTGAATCCATATTACCTATAAGGCTCCTCTATAGGTTTCTCTACCCCCTGTAAGGTCTTTTGCATAGCAGCCCTTCTGCACTCTGTGCACTATGCCTGGCTCAAGGTCCAAGAGAACCAGGCAGGACTGCTGTTATGCATTCTGTACAGCCTGCTGGACCGCTCTCCCCAGTGGCAGCACGTAACGCACTGCCAGGACTGCATCCAGACTACTACGTCAGAGCCCCAAGAAGTCCCTGCCAATGCCTCAGTGTCTAATGCCACGCCGGAATGGGCCACTCAGAGGTCGCAATCTATGACGCAGTCTATAGATAACCAAACCTCCACATTGCTTCAGGCTCTGCAGAGTCATGCCTCGGCTATGACCGCTACCCAGCAAAGGGAGAGCTTGACTCAGGAACAGAACGACCTGGCACATCCACGTCTAGGTCAGGACGCAAGCGGACCCATAGGTCAAGTCCATCTGCGTCATCCCATAGCACACGGTCATCCCCTTCTAGGGAGAGACACCGTAGTTCCAAGTCATCTAGACCATCCCCTTCCAGGGGCAGACAATGCAGATCTCCGCAGTCCCCGACCAGAGAAGGCCTCCTCCCCAGCTCACCCAGCAGGGGACGCCTCAGTGATACACAGGATTCGGAAGGCATCTGTGACTCAGGCAGGGAAATGGAGGGGTCCCTGATCCCAATCCCCCCTAGCAATACAGCGCTAGTCGAGGACATAATCTCTTCCACCCATCGGGTGCTGGACATTTCTAATCTTCCACCAGAGGATTTCCTTTGAAGGACCTCTGAAGCCGCCTAAGGTTTTCTCTAACCACCCAGAGTTTAAAGCGATCCTTACAGAGCAGCTCTCACAACCCGAGAAAACATTCGCTTATTGCAAATATCTGGAGGCAAGGTACCCTTTCCCACAGAAGGACACCAAGGAATGGACAGATCCACCCGAAGTGGACCCCCCAGTCTCTAGACTAGCAGCACAGACTCTCCTTTCACTGCCAGATAGCTCAACCCTCAGGGACGCAGCAGACCGCCAGTTAGAACGCATGGCTCGTTCAATTTTCGAGGCGGCAGGGGCCTCCCTGGCTCCCGCGTTCGCTTCAGTTTGGGCTGCCAAGGCCATACTGGCTTGGGCCAAAAATTTACAAGCTGGCCTCCAAGCATCTGCTCCTGACCTGTCGGACCAAGCGGTTCAAATAGCAGTTGTAGCAGATTACATGCTTCATGCAGCTCTGTATTCAGCAAGGGGTGTAGTGGGGATAGCATCAAACGCCATCACGATTTGGCGTATCCTCTGGCTGTGGAATGGAAAGCGGACGCAGCCTCAAATAAGTCCCTCACGCACCTTCCGTATCTCAGTGGGTGACCTTTCGGTGAAAAGTTGGACACAATGATATCCAACGCCACCGGGGGGGGAAGAGTACCTCTGTCCCTCAACTGAAACCTATACGCACTTACAAGAAGTGTAACAAAACTGATTCTGATCCTTTCGGAATTCCTCGTGCTGGTCCGTCTCACGTCCAGCACAAAATCGTAACCGTTCCCCACACAGGGAACAACTCATGGTCGACGCAAAGGTCGGACAAGACCTGGCAGTTAAAAGCAGGCCAGTGAAAGCCCAAAGGAGGTACACCTCAGATTTTTTCCTCCTCGTGACTCACGGACCCCGGAAGACATCCCCACCCGTAGGCGGCCGACTTTGCTCTTCCAGCAAGTCTGGATGCCTACTACAGAAGACAGGTGGGTCAGGGAACTAGTGTCTTCCAGATACAAGATAGTGTTCAACCTCCAACCCACCGAACCGAGTCTTCCTCTCTGTTCCCCCAAAACCACCAGCCAAGGCTCGTGCCTTCCACCAAGCGGTTCCCTCGCTTCTTCAAGCAGGAGTCATAGTACCGGTTCCCACGGTCGGGCGCTTCCGAGGGTTCTACTCCAATCTTCTTAGTCCCCAAGAAAGGGGGCAGCGTACGGCCCATACTGGACCTAAAACAACTCAACAAATATGTACGGGTTCGTCACTTCCGCTGGAGTCCCCTTCGGTCTATCATTGCGTCCATGGAGAAGGGAGAATATCTCGCCTTCATAGAAATACAAGACGCATACCTGCATATACCGATTGCACCTGCTCGTCAGGGTTTTCTCAGGTTCGCAATCGACCAGGACCACTACCAGTTCGTGGCTCTTCCAATCGGACTCGCCACGGCTCCCAGAGTGTTTACCAAGGTCATGGCAGACACCATGGACGTCCTGCACTCCAGAGGCATAGTAGTCGTTCCATACCTGGACGATCTACTCATCAAGGCTCCTACCTTCAAGCACTGCGAGCTCAGCGTCTCAATCACAATCGACACTGAGTCGCATGGGCTGGTTAGTCAACCTACAAAGGTCATCACCAACCCTGAGTCTGTCTCTGACCTTCCTGGGAATGCTATACAACACCTCCAGGGGTCTAGTCCTCTTTCCAAGGCACTGGCTCTCCGCCTAGGAGTTCGCATCCTCTTCCGCAAACCCCCTCGATCTCTCCGGTTTGCCATGAGTCCTCGGCAGGATGGGGGCAGCAATAGAAGTGGTCCCAATTTGGCCCAGTTTCACCTCAGGCCTCTCCAACTAGCCATTCTCATGTCCTGGGACAGGAATCCCTTTCTCTCTCGACAGGGAGTTCCGGCTAACGTCGTCAACCAAGAGGTCCCTGCACTGGTGGCTCAAGCCAACCTCGCTAGCAAAGGGGAAATCCTTTCTCACAGGTCAGTGGAAGGTTCTGACCACCGATGCGAGCCTGACGGGTTGGGGTGCAGTGCACCTACACCACAGGGCACAGGGCAAGTGGTCCCCAGTGGAAGCGACCATGCCCATCAACATCCTGGGAATTTGTGCCATCCTCCTGGCATTGAGGGCCTTCCATCACTTACTGGCAGCCTCTCACATCAGAATACAATCGGACAATGCCACCACTGTGGCATATGTGAATCACCAAGGCGATGCGAGAAGTGTCACACATCCTCCACTGGGTGGAGGACACAGGCTCGGTTCTCTCGGCGGTCCACATTCCGGGTGTGGACAACTGGGAAGCAGACTTCCTCAGACGACAAGGAATAGATTCGGGAGAGTGGTTTCTCCATCCCAAAATTTTTCGTCAGATCTGCTATCGCTGGGGGACCCCAGATGTGGACCTAATGGCATCCCACATCAATGCCAAGGTCTCCAACTTCATGGCCAGAACACACAATCCGCTGTCGCTCGGAGCAGACGCTCTGGTTCAGGACTGGACCCAGTTCCAGCTTCTGTACATTTTTCCATCTCTACCCCTGTTATCCAGAGTGGTGAGGAAGATCGAGCAAGATGGAGTTCCAACCATCCTAATTGCACCGGACTGGCCCAGACGTTCATGGTACGCCGACATCGTACAACTCACAGCAGATGCCCCCTGGCGTCTCCCCGACCGCCACGATCTTCTATCACAAGGCCCGTTCTACCACCAGAACTCAGGGTCTCTCAATTTGACGGCGTGGCCCTTGAGACCTTGGTTCTAACCCAGGCAGGGCTCTCGCCGGACGTCATTGGAACCATGATCAGGGCACGGAAGCCAGCCTCTGCCAAGATTTATTACCGTACCTGGAAAGCTTTCTTTACCTGGTGCGAATCTTGTGGCCAGACCCCACTCCCTTATTCCCTACCCAAAGTACTTGGCTTTCTCCAATCGGGTATGGAGGCCAGGCTGTCATTTGGCTCACTTAAGAGCCAGGTGTCAGCCCTCTCAGTGCTTTTTCAAAGGCGCATTGCTACCAAGCCGCAAGTAAGGACTTTTCTTCAGGGGGTTTCCCGATTGGTTCCCCCCCCCCACACACACACAGACGACCACTAGAAACGTGGGACCTCAACCTGGTCCTGACAGCATTGCAGGAACCACCCTTCGAATCCCTTAAGGAGGTCCGGCTCCGCCTTCTCTCCCAGAAGGTGGTTTTCCTGGTGGCAATCGCCTCGATACGCAGGGTGTCTGAACTGACAGCACTCTCCTGCAGATGGCCCTTCATGGCCTTTCACCAGGACAAGGTAGTTCTTCGTACGGTCCCATCCTTCCTTCCGAAGGTTGTGTCCAACTTCCACCCCAATGAGGAAATTTCACTACCATCCCTTTGTCCGATCCCGGTTCATAGAGTGGAGAAGGCTCTGCATACGCTTGACCTGCGTCTTTCCAGAGGTCTGATTCTCTTTTCCTCCTTCCGGAAGGCGGCCACAAGGGTCTGCCAGCTTCCAAAGCTACCCTTGCTAGGTGGATCACATCCACCATACAAGAGGCCTACCGCCTTAAGAATTCTCCTCTTCCAGCCGGTATTACGGCACACTCTACACGGGTGGTAGGGGCCTCCTGGGCCATTCGGCATAACAAGTGTGTAAGGCGGCCACTTGGACTAGCCTACACACGTTTACTAAACACTACAGGGTTCATACCCAGTCCTCAGCGGACGTGAGCCTGGGAAGATGTGTTCTGCAGGCGGCGGTGCCTTAAGTATAGGGGCCTGTCTGCACAAAATTCGTCCATTGCTTCCCACCCAGGGACTGCTTTAGGACGTCCCATGGTCGTGTGTCCCCCAATGAGGCGACAGAGTAAAGGAGATTTTTGTGTACTCACCGTAAAATCTCTTTCTCTTAGCCTCTAATTGGGGGACACAGCTCCCACCCTGTTTCCCTTTCCGGGCCGTTGTAACTGTTGAGTTCTCATATTGTTTTCTTGAGCTCGTACATAGTTGCCTTCTTACAGGCATAATTATGTTATTCATGTTACTTTCCTCCTACTGCTTTTGCACAAAACTGGGGAAGACTGACGCCGTCCAGGGGTGTATACTGCAGAGGAGGAGCCACAGTTAATCTTTTTCAGATTATGCATAGTGTCGCCTCCTAGTGGACAGCAGCATAACACCCATGGTCCTGTGTCCCCCAATTAGAGGCTAAGAGAAAGAGAGTTTACGGTGAGTACACAAAAATCTCCTTTTTCCACTCTATATATAATATCATCCTGCAATACATCTCTACTCTGCTCTATATGCAGCTCCATCCTTCAGTTGATCGCTCATCTTAGCCCCTCTTTATTCAGCCCCATCCCACAGTATATCACTTCTCTCTATCCCTCTATACACAGCTCCATCCTGCTGTAATCACCCTTTTCCACTCTATATATAATCTCATCCTGCAATACATCTCTACTCTGCTCTATATGCAGCTCCATCCTGCAGTTGATTGCTCATCTTAGCCCCTCTTTATTCAGCCCCATCCCACAGTATATCACATCTCTCTATCCCTCTATACACAGCTCCATCCTGCTGTAATCGCCCTTTTCCACTCTATATATAATCTCATCCTGCAATACATCTCTACTCTGCTCTATATGCAGCTCCATCCTGCAGTTGATCGCTCATCTTAGCCCCTCTTTATTCAGCCCCATCCCACAGTATATCACTTCTCTCTATCCCTCTATACACAGCTCCATCCTGCTGTAATCACCCATTTAAACTCCCTATATATCATCTCATCCTGCAGTACATATCTGCTCTGCTCTATAAGCATCCCAATCCTACAGTTAATCACTCATCTTAGCCCATCTATATTCAGCCCCATCCGGAATCCAGCTTTCCCTGGAGTGGAGGGTCACTTCTGGACACTCATCTGTACCCCTCTCTCTGTTTTTTCCTCTCTAGGTTTCGGCACAACCAAAAAGTGTTACGAGGTCGTCAATGAAGATCTGGTCTCCCCGGAGTACAGTGACTCTGACAGTGACTAATGACCTATATGCTGGGGATGCGGCAAATCCCTTGTTCGTACGTTTCTTCCGTCCTCTGGACCTTGTGTCGCGTTTGTCACGCTTTCAGTGCTGGAGCGAGGATGTAAAGAACTGAAAGAACTGATGTTATATTTTATAATGTCCTTGTCATTTTATCTCCTCCTAGAAATAAAATCCTTATTCTGTATTCCACACTCCCAGCTACATCGGCTTCTGGGAAAGGAGCAGTGTGGCTACTGGTGCTTTACGTTCTGAGACCTAAATGACAAGTCATATACAACTGCTGCATGGAAGTTTGTGCACCCTTCAGAATTTTCCATATTTCTACATAAATTTAACCTAAAACTACAATTTGTGGTTTCACGTCGTGGTATTACCACAAACCCACCTTTTCTTGAGATTCAGGTCATGGACAGACATAAAGCTTCTTATTTAAACCAAAAAGCTCTTCTTTTTTGTATTGTCTGTTTATAAAATATTGTCCCACAGCCTCCTGGCCATGACCAGATGGTCTCTTTAAGCAAACTGCAAATCTTGCACACACCATTGCTCTCTCATGGACTCATGAACATTATCATTAGCTAATGAGAGTAAGGCCAGGGTCACACTACCGTAAAATACGGATAGCACTCGGCCCAGTGTTAATCTATGGGGCAGCTCACATCAGCGTATTTTTTTTTTCTCAGGCGTATTCGCCGTGCGTGTAAAATCGTAGCATGCTCCGATTGTCACCGAGACACGCCAATGCAAGCCTACGGGTGCGAGAAAAATTCGGACCCCAACACGGACCATTCGTTTAGCTTGAGACAAATACGCACACATTTTCCTCATTTCAGCCCATTGAGCCATTAAATTCAATGGGGAAATTCAGTGAGAAATGTAAAGCCATCCGGATGTCATACGGATACATAGGTGTGAGAAAATCGCATCATTGCATTGCAAACGCATTAGACATGGATTACCGTACAGAGAACACTTGTGCAACTCTCAGCAGGGAGACTCAGACTGATTTTTCATACGTTAAGTATGACCCCGGCCGAAGGCCTTCAGTTGCTTAGAGGTAACCTTGGGTTCCTTTGTGACCTTTTTGGACAATACTCCTAAAGGCTCATTCACACGTAAATTTTTCATGTACAAGTGATGCCCATTTTTTTTTCCCCCACAGTTGGCACTCGTACCTATGTGTTCACATGTAAGGTTTTTATTTTCCTTGGATCAAGCAGTATGTGGAAAATCACGGCGATATACCCGATGTTGAACCAAGTGTCCAATCAAAATCGTCAATGCAAGTCTATGGTTGAGTGAAAGTATCTGGCCGCATTCGGCTGCCTTCCATGTGCTGTGTGTTTTTCACTGACTGATAGGAGAAGGTGGACAAACTTTTCTTACTCTTTTTATTTTTTTCTTATCAGGGAAAAAAAACTGTTGAAACTCCTTCCATTTTTATCACATGTAAAAAAAAAAAAGATGTCTGAATGAGCCCCTACTTTAATTTCTCCTTCAAATTATCTGCTAATTGTTATCTTTTTCTGTAGGTTTCTATGTAGAGCCTGCAATAAAAAAAAAAACTGCTTGTAAAAAAAAATGTTTTTAAATGCGGAAACAAATATTTTCTGTGTGTATAAAAGATGCATTAAAATCTCTCTCTGCTTCACCAAAAGTGCATCAATTAAAGCGAAATAGTGAAAACACAGTAATAAGCAATTATTGTGCAGAAAAAAAACACAGCATTTACTCGAAGTGTGAACATGGTCTTGAAGGTCCACATGCTTTTGTTTCTTACAAATGTACTATTGCATCATTTTCCTCCTTAAAAAAATGATGCAATACTCTTGTTTTTGACTCGTTTGTTTTATTTGGTTCTTTATGTCCCCTGAGAACTTGTTTTAGGTAAAATTTATGCAGAGTTCTGGAATATTCTGAATGGTTCACATACTTTCTAGCAGCCTTGTATACAGATCATCCATAGCTGTCACATCACCTGCCTGATGTTGTGTAGATCCCCTTGTGTCCCCAAAACCGTTCTGACTAAAGATAAGAATCAGTTTGAGTGGAATTGAATTTGACAACAATCTGCATTCGCAAAAATGTGACTTTTTTTTAGTAATTTGTTAAGGCAGGAATTCGGCAGAATGGCAGCCGGTATATAATGTGCCATTAAACGGTTAAAAATGCAAAATTTCATTAGTCACCTCACTGCTCACCTATCCAGCTATTCCGCTACTCAGTACCACCCGCCCAGTCCTTGCCGTATCTTCTATTCGCCGCTACTCGTATTGGAATCTTTGGTCCTCTCGCACCTCGCTAGACTCAGGGTTGTCATGGCGTCTAAGGGACGGTTCTGTGCCAGTGCGTACGAGGTCAACTGTGTCTTGACATCTCAATGTACAGCAGGGCTGAATATTCAATCGTGAGCTGTGGGGAACAAGATGCAGCGAGGACCGGACGAGTAGCGTAGAGTGTAGCGATTTTTAAAACATTTTCACATATTTATTATGCACTGGGGTCTCTCCAGACCCCCGGCATGTCCCTGGTACAGCGCCACCACAAGTCCAGGAGTGTCCCTGGAGTGCCACCACGAGCCCCGGCGTGTCCCTGCAGCGCCGCCACGAGCCCCGGCGTGTGCTGGGAGTGCCACCAACGAGCCCCGGCGTGTCTCAGGAGTACCGCACAAGACATGCTGTCTTGTTTCTGATCTATCATCTAACTTGTCTGAACCCTTCGGATCTTCACATTTGCCCATTTTTCCTGCTTCCAACACAACTTCCCAGAAGTGACTGTATTTTTTCCACCATGTATATCCAGCAAGTGACGGGTGGAATTGCCATGAGATGCTTAATGTTACTCAGTTTGCATGTTAGTGGTTTACTGTTATGGCTGATCGGTGTGCCTTGGCTACGCCATTACTTTTGATCAGTAGAGGTTCGAATTCTTGGACCATCTGTGATCCCAAGGATGAAGGACATACAATTCCAGAATTATTTTACCAGTGACCGAATCTTTGTGATTTCAGCTCTGCCGACCACTATTTTTTATGTGAGATGCGATTGAAGTGGAGACTTTCAGTTTAATTAAAGAGTTGGAACAAAACTATCCTGAGAAACATTTAGGAATGGCAACCTTTTTTCTATGCATATTGCCTCTTAAGAGAGAGAGGGCTTGAACTCTATAGCGCCACTTGTTTTACAAAGCCTCCTTATATCAGGAGCTGAAAAGTGATTGGACACATTAACATTCCCATCAATAAAATGTTCTGATTTAGTACTTTGTAGAGAATCGTTTGCAGACAATGTTTGTCTGAAGTTTGGAGGCCATGGGCGTCACCATCGCTGGTTTCCTCATTTGTGATGCTTTTGCTGCCTTTACTGCAGTTGTTACTTGTTTGTTGCTTTTTCTGACTCAAGTTTTATCATAATCCTGTGAAATGCTGCTTGATGGGCTGAGATCTGGTGATGACTCGGCCATTGCAGAATATTCCATTTATTTGCTTTCGCAAGATGTTTTGTGTCATTGTCCGTCTGTTCTGTGAAGTGGCGTCCAATCAACCTCTCATATAGTTGGATCTGAGCAGAAAGTCTTACAGTACCTTGTACACACAGGATTCATCTGCCTGCTTCTGTCACATAATCAATAAACACAGGTGACTCGGTGCCATTGGAAGCCTTGCATGCCCGTGCCATCACACTGCCTCCACCAGTGGATATGCGCTGTTCCAAGCCTTCTCCATACTTTCTTCCCATCATTCTGGTACAGGTTGATCTTAGTTTTGCCTTTCCAGAACTGGGGGGCTTCTTTCTTTGTGTTTTGGCCAACTCTAATCTGGCCTTTCTATTTTTCAGACTGGCTAATGGTTTTCACCTTGTGGTGAACCCTTTGTATTTGCTCTCATGAAGTCTTTTCTTTATGGTAGACTTAGATACCGAGACACCAACTTCCTGGAGAGTGATCTTCAATTGGGGAATGTTCCGAATGGGCTTTTTCTTCACCATGGGAATGAGTCAGAAATCATCCCATCATCCACAAATGTTGTCTTCCATGGTGGTCAAGGCTGTGTTGAGTTTCCAAGCTCTCCAGTCCACTTTTTTTCCCCAAAATATACCAAACTCTTGATTGATCTGCTTCTAAAATTTCTGCTCTCTCTAATGGGTTTTGTCTTTTTTTTCAGCCTAATGATGGTCTGTTTCGCCTTCATTGAGAGAGCCATAGACCGCATGTTGTGGGTTCACAACAGCAACAGCTTCCAAATGCAAATGCCGCATCTGGAATAAGCTCCAGACCTTTTTACCTGCTTTATTCGTAATGGATTCATGTCCGGAGTAGCCCATTAAAGAACTTTTGAGATAATTGTCCAATTATGGTCCCTTTAAAAAGAGGCAGCTACATATTAAAGAGTTGTAATTCCTATGTGAATACCCTCAAATTAAACCTGATGGTCGGCACTTTAAGCCCAGATTGAGTATAGAACTTGGGAAGGAAAATGGAACGCACTCACCAATCTTGAAAATTCCGATCCTTTATTCAAAACATGGACAAACTTAGCAGGGAGGGGTGTGGAGGATGACGGACGACGGCCGTTTGTTTGTCCATGTTTTGATTAAAGGATTGGAATTTTCAAGATTGGTGAGTGCGTTCCATTTTCCTTCTCTATTGCTGTGGACATCTACCGTCTTGAATCTCTAAGGATACTGCACCACTGTGTCTGTCATATAGGGTCCATTTCAATACTACAGCGCTGTCTGGCAATTTGATATGGCAGTCTGAAGTTATGCAGCTGTGCGGAGGCACTATTCTTTTGTATTGAGTATAGAACTGGATCTGGAATATTTTTTGGTTAATCGCTTAAACTTATCACTGTCCAAATATTTCTGGACCTCACTGTATGCAGCCATTGCGGACTTCCCTCTATAGCGGGCGGCTGATTTACAATAATATAATGCCAAATAACCTCTTTAAGTAAAAAGTATCCCAAAAAGTATCACCTTGTAAATTTCAGGGTTGATGAGGGCGACTTTCCACAGTCCTATAACATAATAAAAGAAGCCTTTTGTTGCATTTTTTGCTTCTAAATTTGATGCTACCAGTTTTTGTGTGTTAACGCAGAAATAACCCTAGTGATCGGGACGTTTGTTTATCTAGTATCTCCAATGCAGAAAAATGGAAAAAAATATTTGTTTCTTTTTCGGCTGATATTGCATTTAATTTTCCATTCAGAAACGAGTATAAAAAATAGGAGGAAAATAATTATTTTTTTTTTTCATTTATATGTTTATTTTTTATGATGTCCTGATAGGTAAAAACCATAGAAAACTTAGACACCTACGTGTGAGTTCACTAGTTTTATGTATCAGACCAAGTCCTTTAAAGATGTTCAAATTTGGTAACTTCAGCATCAAAATGCAGAAGCAGTCTGTGGAAAATTAAATGCACCCCATGAATCAATAACTCACAGACGCAGCTTCAGCAGCAGTGTTGTGAAGTCACCGGTTTCTGTGTGTCTTTATCAGTCTCTTTAACTTTCTGAGGCCTTTAGGGTCTGAGCTATAACTCTTGGGGTTCTTTTTGCAATTTCTCTCAGCATTGCACAGTCTAACCATGGGGTGAATTTGCTGGGAAGATTGTCATCTGTCCTGAATGTTTTGCATTTGGGAATAATCTTTCTAACTGTAGAAGGATGGACTTAAATTGATTGGTAATGGCCGTATAACGCTTCCCAAGGTGACAGCTACTCTTGCGTCTGCAAGGTCTTTTGCAGATGGCTTTCATCCTCATTATAGGGTTACCACACATTAATACTCTGACCAGCGAATTGCCCAAACATCTGCCTTTATATAAATTGTTCCATCCTCTTGCTTGAAAGCAATGAGGGTGTACTTAATTTTCCACACACTGCTTCTGGATTATTTCCTAGTTTTTCGTAAATGACTGGGTGTTTTTTTTTGTTTTTTGTTTTTTAAATTTGTTTTGCATCCTGCTATGTGAAACAATAGAATTCAAAAGAGGGTGTACTTAATTGTTTTTTCTTAATGTATTCATATACCTATATTTTTAAGGCTGCACTCTTTTTGGCTCTTTTTGCTATCTGAGATGTTGCATCAGTGGTAACAGAGTCAATAGACGCCCAGGATGGAGGGTTATAGCAGATTGTGTGCAGTGTATTTTGTCTTCTGTTTATTATGTTGTTGTTTTGCTCGGATTAAACTTCATGTTGATGTGAGAGTTTTTCCTTCGATGTCGGCTTTTGATGTATATGGTAGAGAGCGGGGCTCGTCCACTCTTTACTGCCAGTGTAATGGCAGCATCACCTGGTAATGAGGCAGAGGATCGGGGAGGATACACAGCCGGCAGTCTGTGCTGCTGTTACCGGCACTGATGAAAGAAGCTTAAAGGGTAAATACAGCACCACAGCTTAGTATTTTCTATTGCTTCAATGTGTCTGAACCACCAGGAGCAGAATAGTGAGTGCAGCTCTGGAGTATAATACAGGATGTAACTCAGGATCAGTAATGTAATGTATGCAGGGCCGGACTGGCCATCGGGCACTTCTGGCAAGTGCCAGTAGTGGGCCGCTCGATCCGCCGCCCCCGCCGTCGCATTCAACTATACCGGCGTATAGACGCCGGTACAGTTGAATTCAATGATGGAGGAGAGCGTCTACAGACGCTCCTCTCCCATCATTCCCCGCTCTGCCTCTGACACTGCGGGTGCGCGATGAGACAGAGACAGGAGCAGGAAGGCGGAAGCAACGCTGGCAAGAGGAGAGGTGAGGAGAGTTTTTTTTTTTTCTGGACTGTGGGGCCATTCTCGGAGGAGGGGAGGGGGTGGAGGAAGAGAAGAGATGTGGGCTGTGCTCTGTGCTGTATACTACTGTGCTATATATAGTACTCTGTGGCTGTGCTCTGTGCTGTATACTACTGTGCTATATATAGTACTCTGTGGCTGTGCTCTGTGCTGTATACCACTGTGGGCTGTATATAGTTCTCTGTGGGCTGTGCTCTGTGCTGTATACTACTGTGGGCTGTATATAGTTCTCTGTGGGCTGTGCTCTGTGCTGTATACTACTGTGCTATATATAGTACTCTGGCTGTGCTCTGTGCTGTATACTACTGTGCTGTATATAGTACTCTGTGGGCTGTGCTGTATATACTGCTCTGTGGGCTGTGCTGTATGTAGTACACTGTGGGCTGTGCTGTATGTAGTACTCTGTGGGCTGTGCTTTATATAGTACTCTGGGCTGTGCTGTATATAGTACTCTGGGCTGTGCTGTATATACTTCTCTGTGGGCTGTGCTGTATATACTTCTCTGTGGGCTGTGCTGTATATACTTCTCTGTGGGCTGTGCTGTATATACTTCTCTGTGGGCTGTGCTGTATATACTTCTCTGTGGGCTGTGCTGTATATACTTCTCTGTGGGCTGTGCTGTATATAGTTCTCTGTGGGCTGTGCTGTATATAGTTCTCTGTGGGCTGTGCTGTATATAGTTCTCTGTGGGCTGTGCTGTATATATTACTCTGTGGGCTGTGCTGTATACTACTGTGTGGTCTGTGCTGAATACTGCTCTGTGGGCTGTGTTATCTACTACACGGGCTGTGCTATAGTATGCAGGCTGTGCTGTATACTATGCGGTTTGTGCTATATAATATGCGGGCTTTGCTATATACTATGGGGAGTATATTATATTCTATACTATGGGGGGCTGCATTATATTTTATGGGGGGCTACATTATATATTATGGGGAGGTGGGCTGTATTATATTCTATGGGGGTTACATACTCTGGGGTGGCTGCATTATACTCTGGGGTGGCTGCATTATACTCTGTGGTTGGTGTATTATACTCTGGGGTGGCTGCATTATACTATATGTGGGCTGCATGATACTGTATCGAGGACTATGGGGAATACGTTATACTATATGAAGAACTATGGGGTGCATTATACTATGGGAAGTGAATTGTACTACATGGATGACTGTGGCGGTGCATTATACTATATGGAGCACTATGAGGAGTGTATTATGCTATATGGAGGACTATGAGGAGTGTATTATACTATGTTGAGGACTGAGCAGTGTATTTTAATATATGGAGGACTATAGGGAGTGTATTATACTATATGGAGGACTATGGAGCACATTATAATATATGGAGGACTATGGGGTGTATTTTACTAAACAAGTAAAATGCTGCATATTCAGATTGTTTTTGCTGGAACAAAAAGCCTTGTTGTCAGCAGCACATTGCCAGTGTAAACTGTAGATGTGCTGCTGAAAACATGATACTGTATGGTGATCTGTTAGTGATCTATTAGTGATCGTTCTGTCCCATCATTATTCCTCAGCTGGTGGAAAGAGGCCGGGAAACAAGCGTTGAACAACTTCCGTATTGTCGATCAAACTCATTTAGCGGCCTGAACTCAGCGCACGTAAATACAACAGAAAGGCTTCTGTGTGATGTGGAATATGTTAGCTTTTGGGGCCCCATTTTAAACTTTGCCTAGGGCCCCACTTTGCCTAAAACCGGCCCTGCCTACAAGTGTACAAAGATATTATACAGTCACCATGTGACAAGTGGGCCTGTGTAACTTCAAATGCCAGGGCTGAATTTTAGTCCCAGTCCGGCCCTGAATGTATGTAAACGGTTCTCCTCTGTACATGAGTAACGTAATGTATGAATCTGAGTGCAGCTCTGGGGTATAATACAGGATGTAACTCAAGATCAGTAATGTAATGTATGTACACAGTGACTGCACCAGCAGAATAGTGAGTGCAGCTCTGGGGTATAATACAGGATGTAACTCAGGATCAGTAAAGTAATTTATGTACACAGTGACTGCACCAGCAGAATAGCGAGTGCAGCTCTGGAGTATAATACAGGATGTAACAGTAATATAATGTATGTACACAGTGACTGCACCAGCAGAATAGAGAGTGCAGCTCTGGAGTATAATACAGGATGTTTCTCATGATCAGTACAGGATCAGTAATGTGGCTGAAGGCTGGAGATGTCCTTCGGACAATGCTACAGGTACCTCTTTTGTGCAGCTGTTGTCGCTGGTGATTTTTTTGACGGTGGAGAGGTAAGGTTAAAAACCCTCAATCCACTCTACCTTTCATAGGCAGATGGAGAGGAACCGTCCGCCTCCTTGCTTCATCCGCTAGACAGTGGTGGTACAGTGGGGGCAGCATGGACACCACAACAGGCTGCCTCTGTGCATCCAAGGGGTTCAATTCTGGTGGACAGGGCTGGTTGTCCGACATTAGGCCTAGCTGCAGAAGAGGTTACATGGAGGCGACACTCCATGTGCTCGTCTATTGATGGTGCGGGGAGATCGGAGCCACTGTACTAGCTGGCAACAGCCACTTTATTACCCGGCAACTGCAATTGTGCTACACTATAAGCATCACCAAGCCACCACCATGCATCAATGTAGGAATCAATAAGTTCCCACTATGCTTCACTGTAGACATCCCCAAGCCCCCCACCATGCTTCACTGTAGGCAGGGTGTTACTTTCTGTGTATGCTTCATTTTCCCTCCAAACAGTATATAATGACACTGACACTTGGGTTACAGCATAATGACACCAACACTTTGGGTACAGGGTATTGACACTGATACCTTGAATAGGGAGTAATGATCGTGACAATTATGGAACAGAATAATTACACACTGATTCTTGGCATATATGATAATGACACTGAAACTTGGGGTCCTCTTTCAGCCTGGATGTTCATCTAGTTCTCATCATCCATTAGTGACAATAACCCTGAGTGAAGAATGAAGCTACATTGTATCTCATTGTTTGTACCTCCCCATACTGGTTTCTTCTCTGTAGTTTATGCTCATCCTGGAGCCGGTCATACAGATGATGTGATCATCTCCTCTTTGCACAGTGAACAAATATCAACAATCTGAACGTAGACAAACTTTTTTTTGAGGTGTGCTAAATATACGTGGTCGAGATCTATACCGTCCTGCAGTCCAGAAAATTATCTAATATAACAATATGTAGTATATAACCGCAGCTCACATGCAAAACCTGCACTGGAGAATAAAGATATGGGAGCGGCCGGACAATGTGGTGAACCGTTCACTGACCCAGTGCGAGGATAAGGCGGTGTCACGATCCATTTTTGGATTCCTGGCAGCTCTGGTCCACTTTGATTTAAATGGAGCTTTTTTCCTTTCAGGACCAGCGGGGATTAATGTCTGTTTCTCCTACGCCTCATTGGGGGACACAAGACCATGGGTGTTATGCTGCTGCCACTAGGAGGACACTAAGTAAACACAGAAAGAATAGCTCCTCCCCTGCAGTATACGCCCTCCTGCTGGCTCTCAGTGAACCAGTTCTTGCTTAGTGTCTGTAGGAGGCACTTGGGTCTGTTTCAGACCCCACCGTTTTTATTTTAATTTTTAATTTTTTGTTCTATTTTTTCCTTTAACGGAGCGAATGGGAGCTACGGATCCTTTCTAGGCTCCGATCTCCCCCGAACCATCAACAGGCAAGTACGTGGAGCGTTCCTTCCATATCCTTTCCTGCAACGTTGGATACCAGCCCTGAGCTCACATTACGGGCGACTGTTCCTTCGCGTTCCGTTCTCCCCCCTCCATAGCAAGCGACCACACATGGAGTAGCCCTCCATCTACCTCTCCTGGAGCCAGGTGCATAGCCGGACATGATAAATATATGGCGTTCGTGCAGCCCCCCTCTGCATCACCACTGATATAGCGGATGACGCATGGCGGCAGAAGCTCTTCACCCCCTCCCTGACTATGGCGACGGTGGATTGAGCACCGGCCCACCGCATATACCGTGAGTACACTGCGGGGGCCGGGGCGCTGGGGGGTCCTGGTCCCCGGGGTATGGGAGGTCCGCACCTTAAGCCTGTGTCCGTGGGTGGTCCTTAGTGCGGCAACCCCACGAAGGAGTGCAGCTAATGATGGCGCTAATAGCGGTCGCGGCGCTGCAGGCCGCAACCGCAGAGAAAAAAAAAATCCCTCAATTCAGGCTGGAGTTTTGGCCACGCCCACTGGCAGTTAGCCCCACTCACTTTTTCTGGCGCTTCTCGTTCCCTGTGATGAGCTCCCACTTCCTGGTCTCGGTGGCCATCTTGGGACACCCACAGCCCTGATGCTGCAGCCTTGCTCCAGCATTTCCTATCACAGCCCTCAGGACTAGCGTTTTTCTCGGCCTACACTGTGGACCTGCCCTGGGGACTCAAAACACAGGACCTGGGTAAGATGCAGACACAATAGCTTAACCCTTCCCCTGCTAGTAAGCGCTTTCCTCCAGGCTTTACTATGTCTCAAGCAAAGCCTCACAAAAAGTCTGGGAAAACCCACACTGTATTTTTCGCTGCATGTACCTCTTGTAAGGTATCATTACCCCGCGGTCACAATACTGCATTGTGCACAGCTTGTGAACCGGTGACGGCACAGGAACCACCTGTTGCGGACACTGAACCCAGTGAGCCTAGTCCCCCTGAATGGGCTACCTCCCTTACCCGGTCTATGGCATCCCTGGCAAAAGCGTTAGACTCGTTCCGAGACCCTTCCTCTAACCAGGGCACTAATACGGACGATGCTTCCGATGGTCAGAACCCCTCGTACTCCAGGTGTCGTACCTTGCCAAGGAGTTCTCACTCTTCCAGGAAAAGGACTCATGCCATATCCCCAGACCATCAACGGTTCTCGGGTTCTGAGAGCTCCATTTCTCGCTCCCCTTCCATTGGGGCTAGTAGAGAACCTGTTTCAGAGGACGATTCTGATACGTCCCTAGATCAGGAATTTCATCACAATCAGGAGACTCTCGACTCTCTAATTGAGTCAGTGAATAAGGCTTTGAGACTTGAGGAGGAACCCTTATCTAAGACGGATCAGGCCGTGTCCTTTAAGAGGACCAAACGAGCTCACAGAGTGTTCGCCACTCATCCCGAGTTTAAGCAAATTGTTGAATCTCACAGGATCCGTCCAGATAAACTATTCACAGGGCAGAAGCCCATGGAGTCCAAATATCCCTTTGCCCAGGATCTAAGAAAAGATTGGTCACAATCTCCCCCAGTAGATCCTCCGGTATCGCGCCTGGCTATGAAATCTGTTTTATCCTCCTCGGAGGGCGCCTCTTTCAAAAATCCAACCGATCGTCAGATCGACAATATGGTGCGTTCAGCCTTTGAAACCTCAGCGGCCGCACTCTTTCCATCTTTTGCCGCTACGTGGGTGGCTAAGGCTATGACCCACTGGGCTGAGGTCTTGTCTTCAGCAGTACTGGATACCAATCTTCCCCCCGAGATAGCAGACCTCGCTACTCAGATAGCCAGAGCTGGAGATTTTGTAGTGACCGCGTCCCTGGATGCCGCTGACTGCGCTTCTCAAGCAGCAGCAAATGCCATCACCATCCGGAGGTCCTTATGGCTCAGGGACTGGCGTGCGGATTCTACTTCCAAAAAGTCATTGACTTCTCTCCCATATGAGAGTGGTCGCCTTTTTGGTGAAAAGCTCGACCACTTAATTTCTGACGCCACTGGAGGGAAGAGTAAATTTCTTCCACAACAGAGACCCTCTCGGCCCTTTAGGAACCTGCAACCAGAGGCTCGGTCCCGATAATTTTCGTTACAACTCAAACTGGTCCTCTACTTCCACATCTCCCGTGGAGACAGAGGTTCACAGGCCTCTTTTAAGCCTTCCCCTTCATGGAGAGGCAGGCCAAGGCAGCCGGGATCCAGAGGCACCAGAACGGGCAGACCTTCAACACAATGACTCCCTGCGGTATCCGGGGGACACCCTCAAAGTAGGCAGCCGCCTGCTTTCCTTCAGTGCCGCGTGGCTCTCGGTCATTCACGACGAGTGGGTACGCGATCTAGTGTCCTCCGGATACAAGATAGATCTTTTATCTCGTCCTCCAAACCGGTTTTTCCTGTCTTCTCCTCCCAGGGCAAAGGCATCAGAGTTCTTCAAACCTATAAGCTCTCTGAGAAAAGACGGAGTTATTATTCCGGTCCGTCAAAGTGAAAGGTTTCAAGGTTTTTATTCAAACCTCTTCATTGTTCCAAAGAAGGATGGTACAGTACGGCCCATACTGGACCTAACACTGCTGATCAAGTTCGTCAGGGTACAACGGTTCCGGATGGAATCACTTCGTTCTGTCATCGCCTCCATGGAAAAAGGCGAGTTCCTGGCGTCTATAGACATCCAGGACGCGTACCTCCACATTCCTATTTTACCTTCTCACCAAAGGTTTCTTCACTTCGCAGTTCAGGAAGATCACTTCCAATTCGTTGCTCTGCCCTTCGGCCTCGCCACTGCTCCCAGGGTATTCACCAAGGTCATGGCGGCTGCCGTGGCCATACTCCACACCCGAGGAGTGGTGGCGCTCCCGTATTTAGATGATATCCTCATCAAAGGCCCCTCTTTCCGCTCCTGCAAGGAAGCCGTGGCCATCACAAATAGATACCCTTTCTCGCCTGGGTTGGAAGATAAACTTCAAAAAATCTTCCCCAGTGCCGGCTCAGCGAATTTCCTTTCTAGGAATGATACTCGACTCATCCCGGGGGTTGGTTCTTCCCCCGGAAAAGATCCGTCTTACAGCGAGAAGCTCAGAAGCTCTCTCAGCCTCGCTCTCACTCTCTGCGCTTCAGTATGAGAGTCCTCGGCAGGTTGGTAGCAGCTATGGAGGCCATTTGCCCAACTACACCTCCATCCTCTACAGCATGCCCTCCTGGCTGTTTGGGACAGGAACCCGTTCTCCCTAGACCGTCGGTTCCTCCTTTCCCAGCGAGTCAGACAGTCTCTCAGGTGGTGGACATTGAAATCCTCCCTGAATCAAGGGAAGTATTTTCTTCCAGTACACTGGCTGGTTGTGACGACAGACGCCAGTCTTTTAGGCTAGGGAGCAGTGTTCCTTCATCACACTGCTCTGGGCCGCTGGTCCCCCCAGGAATCACGCCTTCCAATCAACATCTTGGAAACCCGGGCGATCAGTCTGGCACTTCTCCAGTTCCATCCCTTCGTAGCAGGTCGCCCAATCAGGATTCAGTCCGACAACGCCACTGCAGTGGCATACATCAACCGCCAAGGGGCAACCCGCAGCAGGGCGGCCATGACAGAGGTAGGCCACATCCTCCGATGGGCCTAGGAAAACCGCTCAATGATCTCTGCGGTTCACATCCCGGGAGTGGACAATTGGGAGGCAGACTTCCTCAGTCGGCAATGCCTCAACTCCGGGGAGTGGTCTCTCCATCCGGAGATCTTCCACAAGATCTGCTGTTGTTGGGGAGCCCCGGACGTGGATCTGATGGCCTCACGGCTGAATTCCAAGGTTCCCGACTTCGTGGCTCGGTCCCACGATCCGGCAGTCATCGGGGCAGATGATCTTGTACTCCCGTGGCATCATTTTCGGCTTCCGTACATATTTCCCCCGCTTCCTCTCTTACCGAGAGTCATCAAGAAAATCAGCGGAGAGGGTACCGGTAATCCTGATTGCACCAGATTGGCCGCGCCGGGCGTGGTACGCAGAACTAGTTCAACTAGTTGCCGACGTTCCCTGGCGATTACCGAATCGTGCAGATCTACTATATCAAGGCCCCTTTTACCACCAGAACTCAGAGGCCCTGTGTTTGACGGCATGGCCGTTGAGTCCTGGGTCCTAACCCAGGCAGGTTTCTCTCCAGAAGTCATAGCTACCATGATCAACGCTAGAAAGCCTAAGTCTATGCGTATCTGTCATCGCACTTGGAAGACTTTCTTTTCATGGTGTAGCGACCGAGGACGTTCTCCTCTACATTTTTCCATCCCTTCCATTCTAGAGTTCTTACAAACGGGTTTGGACTTGGATCTCGCCCTTAGTTCTCTCAAGGGGCAGATCTCAGCCCTGTCTGTTCTCTTCCAACGCAGGATTGCCAACAGATTACAGGTCAAGACGTTTATTGAGGGAGTCTTCCATCGCACGCCCCCCTATAGGATGCCGTTGGAACCATGGGATCTTAATCTGGTCCTCGGAGTTTTGCAACAGGCTCCTTTCGAACCTCTACAGGAGGTTTCCCTGTCTCTCCTTTCATGGAAAGTTGCTTTTCTAGTTGCGGTCACCTCTATCAGACGAGTCTCCGAGCTGGCGGCTCTGTCCTCTCAAGTTCCATTCCTGAATTTTCATCAGGATAAGGTGGTTTTGAGGACATCCCCTTCTTTTCTAACGAAAGTTGTATCCTCTTTTCATCTCAATGAGGAGGTTTTTTTTACCCTCACTCTGTCCGGCACCAGTCCATCTCATCGAGAAGGCCCTTCACACACTGGATTTAGTGAGATCTCTTAGGAGATACATCTCGCGGACAGCGTCTTTCCGCAAGTCAGATGCCCTATTCCTGCTCCCGGAAGGACCGAGGAAAGGGTTTCCCGCTTCCAAGGCGACAATAGCCAAATGGATCCGTTTGGCTATTCAGGAGTCCTACCGAGTCAGAGGTCTTCATGTCCCAGCAGGGATTAAGGCTCACTCCACTCGGTCAGTGGGTGCGTCTTGGGCCATCCGGCATCAAGCTTCGGCAGCACAAGTTTGTAAGGCTGCGACTTGGTCCAGCCTGCATACCTTTGCAAAACATTACCATATTCACTCTCAGGTCTTGGCAGATGCGACCGTCGGCAGACGAATTTTGCAGGTGGCTGTGCCGCATCTGTAACTTGTGGGTGCAAGTAGCAATTGCAGTTAATTGTTTTCCACCCAGGTACTGCTTTAGGACGTCCCATGGTCCTGTGTCCCCCAATGAGGCGTAGGAGAAAAGGAGATTTTTGTGTAATCACCGTAAAATCCTTTTCTCTGAGCCAATCATTGGGGGACACAGCACCCACCCTGTTAGCCTATTGGCTTTGGTTTTTGTTGAGTTAACTTGGTTTTTGACATAGTTCATCCTTGTTAAATATTAAGCTCATATTGCTTTGTTACCGAACTGGTTCACTGAGAGCCAGCAGGAGGGTATATACTGCAGGGGAGGAGCTATTCTTTCTGTGTTTACTTAGTGTCCTCCTAGTGGCAGCAGCATAACACCCATGCTCCTGTGTCCCCAATGATTGGCTCGGAGAAAAGGATTTTATGGTGAGTAAACAAAAATCTCCTTTTCCTTGCTGGAACCCTGCTGCAACTGCAGAGGGGCTAGGTCAGCTGATGTGGGTGGTGACCACTCCCACCAGCCTTTAAATAGTCACCTGATGCATCAGCTGCCTGTCAGTGATGGAGCATTCTATATTGACCAAGCCTGGAGGAAGCAGCTCTCTGGTTGCTGTGGTGTTTCAGCTGGTTTCATCTTCTGTGCAGTGCTTTGCAGCAGAGAAGGCTATTGTTACGCTGCAGCTCCAGGTAAATGCAAACTCCACTAGGTGGCAGCAGAGTGGAGAGAGGACTGAAATCCTGTTCAAAGCAGACCAGCAGATCTGCAGCGAGGCTACCACCAGTTGGCAGCAGAATAGTCAAACAAGCCGGATCGATACCAAAGAGTAGCGTAGTACCAAGGGGAAAATCACACACGGAGTCAGAGGAAAGCAAAAAGGTCAGTACCAGTCTGAAGCAGAAGGAAGAGACGGAGTTAGGTCAAAGTCAAGTCAAGTACTGGGGAATCCAGACACGAAGGGAAAACAGTCGGGATGGGGAGATAGGAATGAACACACACGGGCAAGGTCAGCTAAATGCAGCACGACAAATCAGGGTTTCACCAGAGTCAGCTGCTCACGCGTATGCAGGAAGTATAACTGACACTGCCTGCAGGATGCAGCGCAGAGAAATAGCAAACCTGAAATCAAAATGAGGCAGAAAGTTAAACCCTGACATGACCAGACTGGGGAAAGGAGAGAAAACCCAGTCTGGATCATGACGGCTATTAAGCGAAGTTTGTTGTTTTTTTTTCCTCGTCTGTCTCGTATCTGTCACTGTCCCCTGTGTCATTCCATCTGCAGTGATGAGGCTAGCACCTTTGCCGGCCCGTGCACTAACCAGGCAATGCTAGGTGACGGCAAGGGCTGAGGTTCCTAACAGTGGGGGTAAGGACCCACTTAGGGATTAGGGGAGTGCATGGTCAGTCTCAGGTTTGAGCAGGTGTCCAACTCTCATTTCCCTATCAGTAGGGCCTTCCTCTGCCCATTTCCATCCCGTTGTGTGGATGTTGTGACGTCCGCTGAGCTACCCCCTTTGGTGTCGTTACATATCGTAACAGGCGGCCGCAGGCCTCAGCGCTTTGTATATGGCATCATACATATGCATTTAAAGGACTGGATTGCTTGACATAAATGTGGCAAAAATGGTAAACTGGGAAGGAATACCCATTTCATAATTTAATTATTGTGATAACAAAAGTTCTGTAGCTTTCTTATATAATATCTGCTTCAATCCATAATGCTTCCATCACCCATCTACATCATCTATCATCCATCCATCTTACAGAGCACAGTGCGGCTGTAGAGGACCTGACTGTTGTCCCTCTTTCTCCCACATACATTTATACCAGTTTCTCTTTGCTTCTCTTGGCACCGCTGGGCATGAACACGACTGATGGAGATGATCTTGTTAAAGCTGCTTCACACCTCTTTCCTATTCATCACATGCGCTGTGTTGTGCACACGCTGCAGCTGGCAATAAGAGATAGTCTGCAAGAGGGACATGCTGGAACTCTGATTTACAAAGTGAGGAAATTGGCTATTGCTGCCAGAACCCCCTAAAATTGATTCCATCTTGAAGAGACGTGCTGGAAAAGGGGCAATTGTGGATCAAGCCACTCAGTGGGGCAGCACCTATTTAATGATTGAGCAATTGCTTGAGCTGAAACCCTTCCTTGTAGACATGGCAGACCCTCAGGTAACACTACATGAAGTTCAATGGACACTAGTGGCTGAGTTGAAGGAATTGCTTCATCACCCATTTAAAGTTACACGCTGAGGATTTAACTCCTGGCATTTTTATAAAGGAGTGGAAGAACTTGTTTTGCCTGTCCCAAAGAGGAGGTTTAATCGCAGATGGCATTGCTGCTTCAGTGAAACGGAGAGAGACACTGCTATTAGAAAATAACATTATTCTGGCAGCTGTTTTTGTGGACCTGAGTCATTGTATATTGCTGGATGATCAATAGCTTACTAAAGGAAAAGACGCTCTGATTGAGGTAGCAGTTAGGATGAGTGGGCTACAGGACGGCCAAGGGCAAGAGGGCTCCGGTCCTGCTAGTGCTGCTGCTGCTGCCATTTCTTCATCCTCATCAGATGAGGAGTTTGATTTTGACAAGTATTTGGATGACATGAGGCAGTCAAAGCATTGCCACAGGGTAAAAGCTTCCACTCCCATAGAAAACAGATTGACCATATTTCAGCAACATTTTTCACCTGCTCGCAAAAAAAGTAGAAGAGTTCAATCGTTCATCAAAACTGACTGTGCACGAGGCAATTCCTTTATACCCTGAAATTGTTAGAGATGTCGCCCATGTGGTTACCGCTCTGCCACCAAGCCAAGTTAGTGTAGAGAGGTTGTTCTCTAGCCTTAAAATAATCAGGTCAGATGTGAGGTCATCTATGACGGAGGATCTGATGGAGGCGATACTCATACCTCCCAACCGTCCCGGATCCCGCGGGACTGTCCTGATTTTGACAGTCAGCCCCGGGATCCCGGGCGGGACATTAGTTGCCCCGCACTACCTGCCTAGGGCGGGGACAATGCAGGGGGCGGCACCTGAGTAACTTAGGTTTGTGGCTTTTTTTTTTTTTTTTATAAAAGCTGGGTCACCTCCCCACCGACCCCGCCCCCTGTGCGGCGCTGCGCTGCCTGCCACGCTGAGGGAGAGAGCCAGCAGCGATCAAGATGAAAGGTCAGCGACTCACTACCTCCTGTGTGTGCACGGAGCTCCGGCTTCTCCTGCTCTTATCTGCTATCCCGGCAGAGAAGGAGAGACGGGGAGGTGCCGGGACAGTGCAGAGCTGTGAGCAGCCGGAGAAACTGAAGAGCTGCACATGGACATCAGCCACCCCTGCACCACAGAGGAGATTGTGTGTGTGTGTGTGTGTGTGTGTGTGTGTGTGTGTGTGTGTGTGTGAGTGAGATACTGCATATGTGTGTGTGTGAGATGCTGCATGTGTGTGTGTGTCTGATACTGCATGTGTGTGTGTGTGTGATGCTGCATGTGTGTGTGTGTGTGATGCTGCATGTGTGTGTGTGATGCATGTGTGTGTGTGTCTGATGCATGTGTGTGTGTGAGATGCTGCATGTGTGTGTCGTGTGTATGAGGTATCTGGTGTGTATGTGATGGCTGCGTGTGTGTGATGGCTAGGTGTGTGTGTGTGATGGCTGGGTGTGTGTATGTGATGGCTGCGTGTATGTGTGATGGCTGCATGTGATGCATTTGTGTCAAAGCTGCATGTGTTTGTGAGCTGCGTTTGTGATGCTGCGTGTGTATGTTTGATACTGCGTGTGTGTGTGTGATGCTGCGTGTGTGAGATGCTGCATGTGTGTGAGCTGCGTGCGTGTGAGCAGTGTGTGTGAGCTGTGTGCGAGCGTGTGTGTGAGCTGCGTGCCTGTATGTCATTATACAGTATGGAGAACTGTGGCCATTATACAGTATGGAGCATCATGTGCAGTCATTATACAGTATGGAGCATCATGTGCGGTCATTATACAGTATGGAGCATCATGTGCGGTCATTATACAGTATGCAGCATCATGTGCGGTCATTATACAGTATGGAGCATCATGTGCGGTCATTAGACAGTATGGAGCATCATGTGCGGTCATTATACAGTATGGAGAATCATGTGGGGCCATTATACAGTATGGAGCATCATGTGCGGTCATTATACAGTATGGAGCATCATGTGCGGTCATACAGTATGGAGAATCATGTGCGGTTGTTATACAGTATGGAGAATCATGTGGGGCCATTATACAGTATAGAGCATCATGTGCAGTCATTATACAGTATGGAGCATCATGTGCAGTCATTATACAGTAAGCAGCCTCATGTGCGGTCATTATACAGTATGGAGCATTATGTGCGGCCATTATACAGTATGCATGCGGTCATTATACAGTATGGAGCGTCATGTGTGTTCATTATACAGTATGGAGCGTCATGTGTGGTCATTATACAGTATGGGGCATCATGTGTGGTCATTATACAGTATGGAGCACTGTGTGGCCATATTTTTTTGTTTATAATTGTTGTATATGAAATAGTGTGATCGGCAGTGCTAAATGGGTGTGGTTGGGACGTGGATATGGGTGTGACTAATTATGAATGGGTGTGGTCAGAGGCGTGGCCTAAAATTTGCCGCCATTGCTAGATTGTCCAGAAAGACTATTGTTCCTTCCGAAGATGCTGCAAGTCTGAAAGATCCTATGGACCGGAGAATTGAGGTCTCCTTGAAGAGATCTTATTCCTTGGCAGTTGCACAATCCTCCATTGGGATCTCAGCCCATGAAACATCTAGAGCTTTTAGACGGTGGCTAGCCAGACTGGAAGAAGATATTGAGTCTGGGGTCTCCTGACAGGATCTACTTAAAGGGTTTAAGTACATGAACCTAGCTGTGGTTTTTAAAGTCGGCGGCTAGGACCATGGCCCTGTCCACTGTGGGGAGGAGAGCATTGTGGCTTAAGCCATGGTCAGGTGATGTACCTTCCAAATATCATCTCTGTAATCTTGAATATTTTCCAGGAAGGTTGTTCGGCCAGAAGTTGGATTCAAATATGGAGGACCTAGCTGATAACAAAGGCATGTCACAGCCTCAAAGACGGTCCTTTCGTTGCTTCATCTCGTCCCATTGGGATCAACCCATACTTCACCCCCTAGATTTAGAGGAAGATATCCGTATGGTGGAAGAAGAGGGGGATCTGCATCTTCCCGTCGGGGAGCTTATAGGAACCTCAGAGTAATCAAAAAAGACTTCTTATGCCAGAAGGTTACCGGTGGGGGAAAGGTTGACACTTTCCTTGCAAAACTGGAAAGAGTTAATAACAGACACCTGGGTGATCAAGATTATAGAGAATGGTTATATAATTCCTTTCACTTCTTATCCCCAAGAAAGATATTCGGTGTCCAGAACTCTTTCTCCCTCCAGGCAAAAAATTGTAGAGAGGGAGATACAGGATTTAATTCTTCTATCAGCCTTGGAACCTGTTCCAATGTCCCAGGTTGGAAGAGACGTATACTTGCTTGTCTTTATGGTTCCGAATCCATCAGGCAAGTGGAGTCTGATAATCGATCTAAGGTACCTGAATCGGTTCTGAAAGATGCATATTTTCGTACTAGATGGTGGTCCGATTCTAATGCATCGGGTATTCTAGAATATGTATGTAGTATATAGCACAGCCCACGCAGTATATAACACAGCCCACACATTATATAACAGCCCACGTAGTATATTGCACAGCGACGTAGCATATAACAGCCCACGTAGTATATTGCACAGCCACGCAGTATATAACACACCCCACATAGTAGACCACGCAGTATATAACAGCCCACGTAGTATATAGCACAGCGAAGTAGTATATAACACAGCCCACACAGTATATAACAGCCCATGTAGTATATAACAGCCCACGTAGTATATAGCAGTGTGGGCACCATATCCCTGTTAAAAAAAAAAAATAGTTATATACTCACCTTCCGGCAGCCCGTTCCCAGTAATGCATTGCGGCAATAACCCGTGATCACGTAGCGGTCTCGGGTCTTTGCCGCAATGCATTCTTGGGACCGGAGCATCGCGAGGAGCAGGAAAGGGTGCCGCGGATGCCGGAAGGTGAAAATATAATAATTTTTTTTATTATTTTTAACATTATATGCATAGGCAGCATCAATAGTAAAAAGTGAAGCGGTGTTTAAATCCCGCCCCAATATCGCTGATTGGTGGCGGCCCACCAGGCGCGACCAATCAGCGACCCAGGATTTCCGTTATGGAAGTTACAGACAGACAGAAGTACCCCTTAGACAATTATATATATAGATACCAATACTTCCCTCACACAGAAGATATTTAAGAATTGCAGTCACCCTCAATGGAAACCTTTGACACTTCCAGTTCAAGGTTCTTCCCTTTGGGATAACCACCGCACCCTATGTCTTCACCAAGGTGGTATTGGCAATGATGTCCAGGCTCCGTATTCAGGGGATATAATTTAGCCTGGGGACTAATTCCATATCTGGACGATAGTCTGATTCTTGCAGCATCCCGCCCTCTCCTTCTGAAGTACCTACAGATTACACTGGACCTTCTTAAGGACCTTGTCTGGATAATAAATATGGAGAAGTCGGATCTGGTCCCAGACACCTCCAAATCCTTCCTGGGGTTTGTAATCAACTCATTAGAGATGAAATTGTATCCTTCTCCCCGGAGGAAGACGTTTTCTCTCATGGTGTCGCAAGGTCCCTTTAACCCCTTCCCGACCCATGACGCCACGTAGGCGTCATGAAAACCCGTGCCAATCCGACCCATGACGCCTATGTGGCGTCATGAAATGATCGCGTCCCTGCAGAGCGGGTGAAAGGGTTAACTCCGATTTCACCCGATCTGCAGGGAGAGGGGGAGTGGTACTTCAGCCCAGGGGGGGTGGCTTCACCCCCCCGTGGCTACGATCGCTCTGATTGGCTGTTGAAAGTGAAACTGCCAATCAGAGCGATTTGTAATATTTCACCTAAAAAACTGGTGAAATATTACAATCCAGCCATGGCCGATGCTGCAATATCATCGGCCATGGCTGGAAATACTGAAGTGACCCCCCCCACCCCACCGATCGCCCCCCCAAGCCACCGATCTGTCTCGTAGTCCCCTCCGTCCTGTGCTCCGCTCCCCCGTCCTCCTGTCCGCTCCCCCCGTGCTCCTATGTCACCCCCCCGTGCTCCGATGCCCCCCCCGTGCCCCGATCTCCCCCCCCTTATACTTACCGAGGCTCCCGGTGCCCGTTCGCCTCCTCCATGGGCGCCGCCATCTTCCAAAATGGCGGGCGCATGCTCAATGCGCCCGCCGAATCTGCCGGCCGGCAGATTCATTACAAAGTACATTTTGATCGCTGTGGTAGGTTCTATCACAGCGATCAAAATAAAAAAAATAATAAATAACCCCCCCCCTTTATCACCCCCATAGGTAGGGACAATAATAAAATAAAGAAAATATTTTTTTTTTTCTTTTTCCACTAGGGTTAGGGTTAGAACTAGGGTTAGAACTAGGGGTAGGGTTAGGGTTACGGGTAGGGGTAGGGGTAGGGGTAGGGTTAGGGTTATGGCATGTGCACACAGTGCGGATTTGGCTGCGGATCCGCAGCGGATTGGCCGCGGATCTGCAGCGGATTGGCCGCGGATCCGCAGCGGATTGGCCGCGGATCCGCAGCGGATTGGCCGCTGCGAATTCGTAGCAGTTTTCCATCAGGTTTACAGTACCATGTACACCTATGGAAAACCAAATCCGCTGTGCCCATGGTGCGGAAAATTCCGTGCAGAAACGCTGCGTTGTATTTTCCGCAGCATGTCAATTCTTTGTGCGGATTCCGCAGCGTTTTACACCTGTTCCTCAATAGGAATCCGCAGGTGAAATCCGCACCAAAAAACACTGGAAATCTGCTGTAAATCCGCAGGTAAAACGCAGTGCCTTTTACCTGCAGATTTTTCAAAAATGGTGCGGAAAAATCTCACACAAATCCGCAACGTGGGCACATAGCCTTAGGGTTAGGGTTGGAATTAGAGTTAGGGTTGGAATTAGGGCTAGGGTTGGAAATAGGGTTAAGATTAGGCTTGTGGTTAGGGTTACGGATAGGGTTAGGGGTGTGTTGGGGTTACAGTTGTGGTTAGGGTTGGGATTAGGGTTAGGGTTGGGATTAGGGTTAGGATTAGGGTTGGAATTAGGGTTACGGGTGTGTTGCGGTTAGGGTTGTGGTTAGGGGTGTGTTGGGGTTAGGGTTGTGATTAGGGTTATGGCTACAGTTGGGATTAGGATTAAGGGTGTGTTGGGGTTAGTGTTGAAGTTAGAATTGAGGGGTTTCCACTGTTTAGGCACATCAGGGGTCTCCAAACGCAACATGGCGCCACCATTGATTCCAGCCAATCTTGCGTTCAAAAAGTCAAATGGTGCTCCCTCCCTTCCAAGCCCCGACGTGCATCCAAACAGTGGTTTACCCCCACATTTGGGGTACCAGCGTACTCAGGACAAACTGGGCAACAACTGTTGGGGTCCAATTTCTCCTGTCACCCTTGCAAAAATAAAAAATTACTTGCTAAAACATAATTTTTGAGGAAAGAACAATTATTTTTTATTTTCACGGCTCTGCGTTATAAACTTCTGTGAAGCACTTGGGGGTTGAAAGTGCTCACCACACATCTAGATAAGTTCCTTCGGGGGTCTAGTTTCCAAAATGGGGTCACTTGTGGGGTGTTTCTACTGTTTAGGCACATCAGGGGCTCTGCAAATGCAACGTGATGCCCGCAGACCATTCCATCAAAGTCTGCATTTCAAATGTCACTACTTCCCTTCCGAGCCCTGACGTGTGCCCAAACAGTGGTTTACCCCCACATATGGGGTACCAGCACACTCACAACCAACTGGGCAACAAATATTGGGGCCCAATTTCTCCTGTTACCCTTGTGAAAATAAAAAATTGCTTGCTAAAACATAATTTTTGAGGAAAGAAAAATGATTTTTTATTTTCACGGCTCTGCGTTGTAAACTTCTGTGAAGCACTTGGGGGTTGAACGTGCTCATCACACATCTAGATAAGTTCCTTGGGGGGGTCTAGTTTCCAAAATGGGGTCACTTGTGGGGGGTTTCTACTGTTTAGGCATATCAGGGGCTCTGCAAACGTAACATGATGCCCGCAGACCATTCCATCAAAGTCTGCATTCCAAAACGTCACTACTTCCCTTCCGAGCCCCGGCATGTGCCCAAACAGTGGTTTACCCCCATATATGGGGTATCAGCGTACTCAGGATAAACTGGACAACAACTTTTGGGTCCAATTTCTCCTGTTACTCTTGCAAAAATAAAAAATTCTGGGCTAAAAAAATATTTTTGAGGAAAGGAAACACATTTATTATTTTCACGGCTCTGCGTTATAAACTTCTGTGAAGCACTTGGGAGTTCAAAGTGCTCACCACACATCTAGATAAGTTCCCTTGGGGGTCTAGTTTCCAAAATGGAGTCACTTGTGGGGAGTTCCTACTGTTTAGGCACATCAGGGGCTCTGCAAAAGCAACCTGACGCCCGCAGAGCATTCCATCAAAGTCTGCATTCCAAAACGTCACTACTTCCCTTCCGAGCCCCGGCATGTGCCCAAACAGTGGTTTACCCCCACATATGGGGTATCAGCATACTCAGGAGAAACTGGACAACAACTTTCGGGGTCCAATTTCTCCTGTTACCCTTGGGAAAATAAAAAATTGTGGGCTAAAAAATCATTTTTGAGAAAAGAAAACTTATTTTTTATTTTCATGGCTCTGCGTTATAAACTTCTGTGAAGCACTTGGGGGTTCAAAGTGCTCACCACACATCTAGATTAGTTCCTTGGGAGGTCTAGTTTCCAAAATGGGGTCACTTGTGCGGGAGCTCCAATGTTTAGGCACACAGGGGCTCTCCAAACGCGACATGGTGTCCGCTAATGATTGGAGCTAATTTTCCATTCAAAAAGCCAAATGGCGTGCCTTCCCTTCCGAGCCCTGCCGTGCGCCCAAACAGTGGTTTACCCCCACATATGGGGTATCATCGTACTCAGAACAAACTGGACAACAACATTTGGCGTCCAATTTCTCCTATTACCCTTGGGAAAATAAAAAATTCTGGGCTAAAAATCATTTTTGAGGAAAGAAAAATTATTTTTTATTTTCACGGCTCTGCGTTATAAACTTCTGTAAAGCACCTGGGGGTTATAAGTGCTCACTATGCATCTAGATAAGTTCCTTGTGGGGTCTAGTTTCCAAAATGGGGTCACTTGTAGGGGATCTCCAATGTTTAGGCACACAGGGGCTCTCCAAACGCGACATGGTGTCCGCTAACGATTGGAGCTAATTTTCCATTCAAAAAGTCAAATGGCACGCCTCCCCTTCCGAGCCTTGCCGTGCACCCAAACAGTGGTTTACCCCCACATATGAGGTATCGGCGTACTCAGGAGAAATTGCCCAACAAATTTTAGGATCCATTTTATCCTGTTGCCCATGTGAAAATGAAAGAATTGAGGCTAAAAGAAATTTTGTGTGAAAAAAATACTTTTTCATTTTTGCGGATCAATTTGTGAAGCACCTGTGGGTTTAAAGTGCTCACTATGCCTCTAGATAAGTTCCTTGGGGGGCCTAGTTTCCAAAATGGGGTCACTTGTGGAGGAGCTCCAATGTTTAGGCACACAGGGGCTTTCCAAACGCGACATGGTGTCCGCTAACGATGGAGATAATTTTTCATTCAAAAAGTCAAATGGCGCTCCTTCCCTTCCGAGCCTTACCATGTGCCCAAACAGTGGTTTACCCCCACATGTGAGGTATCGGTGTACTCAGGAGAAATTGCCCAACAAAATTTAGGATCCATTTTATCCTGTTGCCCATGTGAAAATGAAAAAATTGAGGCTAAAATAATTTTTTTGTGAAAAAAAGTACTTTTTCATTTTTACGTATCAATTTGTGAAGCACCTGGGGGTTTAAAGTGCTCACTATGCTTCTAGATAAGTTCCTTGGGGGGTTTAGTTTCCAAAATGGGGTCACTTGTGGGGGAGCTCCAATGTTTAGGCACACGGGGGCTCTCCAAACGCGACATGGTGTCCGCTAAAGATTGGAGCCAATTTTTCATTCAAAAAGTCAAATGGCGCTCCTTCCCTTCTGAGCCCTGCCGTGCGCCCAATCAGTGGTTTACCCCCACATATGAGGTATCAGCGTACTCAGGACAAATTGGACAACAACGTCCGTGGTCCAGTTTCTCCTTTTACCCTTGGGAAAATAAAAAAATTGTTGCTAAAAGATCATTTTTGTGACTAAAAAGTTAAATGTTCATTTTTTACTTCCATGTTGCTTCTGCTGCTGTGAAACACCTGAAGGGTTAATAAACTTCTTGAATGTGGTTTTGAGCACCTTGAGGGGTGCAGTTTTTAGAATGGTGTCACTTTTGGGTATTTTCAGCCATATAGAACCCTCAAAATTACTTCAAATGTGAGGTGGTCCCTAAAAAAAATGGTTTTGTAAATTTTGTTGTAAAAATGAGAAATCACTGGTCAAATTTTAACCCTTATAACTTCCTAGCAAAAAAAAAAATTTGTTTCCAAAATTGTGCTGATGTAAAGTAGACATGTGGGAAACGTTATTTATTAACTATTTTGTGTCACATAACTCTCTGGTTTAACAGAATAAAAATTCAAAATGTGAAAATTGCGAAATTTTCAAAATTTTCGCCAAATTTCCATTTTTTTCACAAATAAACTCAGAAATTATCGACCTAAATTTACCACTAACATGAAGCCCAATATGTCACGAAAAAACAATCTCAGAATCGCTAGGATCCGTTGAAGCGTTCCTGAGTTATTACCTCATAAAGGGACACTGGTCAGAATTGCAAAAAACGGCAAGGTCATTAAGGCCAAAATAGGCTGGGTCATGAAGGATGAAGGGGTTAAAGACTCTCATGAGGTTCTTGGGGGTATTAACTTCCACTGCCGAGGCTGTTCTTGAATGAGAACCCTTCAGATGGAAGTTCTAACGTTATGGGACAGAAGTCTTTCCAACTTGGATGCCATGCATGTCCTTTCCACGGCCCCGAGACAAACCCTCTCTTGGTGGCAACAGGCTCCGGACGGCATGACTTCACAGATTCCCTGAGAGGTCAAGCGGTGATGGTCTGCATTGACAATATGGCCTGTGTGTGCTACATAAACAAGCAGGGCGGCACAAAATCTCCCCCTCTCATGGCAGAGGTGGCTCGAATTTTTCAGTGGACAGAGTTAACGGTAACTAGGTTATTGGCTACTCATATCAGAGGGAAGTAGAATGTAATCGCCGACAGACTCAGTCGGAATCTATTTTTTCCAGGACAATGGTCACTGAATCCAGAGTTGTTCAGCCTGATTTAGCAAAGGTGGGGTCACCCAGAAATCGACCTGATGGCGACCAGGGAGAATGCCAAGACTGTGAATTTCTTCTCCCTATATCTGGACGACAACCCATTGGCGGTAGACGCCATGACAATTCCATGGAGTTTCAGACTGGCTTCTATTTATCCACCAACTTCCATGATTCCAAGGGTATTGATGAAGATCAGGCAGGATCATGTGTCTGCCATAGCCAACCTACTGTTCTGGCCAAAGAGATTGTGGTTCACTCTCATGACAATGAGCCAGGGCCAGTTCTGAAAGCTTCCCCTCCAACAGAACCTGATTTCTCAGGGGCCAGTTCTGTGTCAGACCCTGAGAGCCCTCTAACTGATAGCAGGGGGGTTGACCGCCCACTATTGAAAACTAAGGGTTTTTCAAATAGGGTGTTGAATACAACAGCTCATTCTAGGAGTGATGCAACCAACAAGTCCTATGCACGGATAAAGAAAATCTTTTCTTTTTGGTGCTCAAGGAGATCCATCAACCCTGAGGAACCAGCCATCCCACAGATCTTGGAATTTTTGCAGGATGGATTTGACAGAGGACTTAAACCTAGTACCATTAGAGTCCAGGTTGTGGCTATCTCTGCTTGCCTTAGAAGACGTCTTACAGAATCTCCAGAGATCACAGATTATCTGAAGGCACTTTCAAGAATAAGACCTCGAATTTCTAAACCAGTTACCCAGTGGGACCTCAGGCTTGGTGCTCAAACAGTTAACTAAGCCACCATTTGAACCCCTGATCTCAGTAGAATTGAGATTCCTGACCCTCAAGACTGTTCTCTTGCTAGCAGTCACTTCGGCCAAAAGACTGAGTGAGCTACAGGCTATGTCCTCCAGGGAACCCTACACTGTATTCACACAGGATAATGTTAATTTGAGACTTCTTCCTTCCAGTTCCTTCAGACCAAAAATTCCGTCATTAGAGAATGTGAACCAAATGATCTCTCTTCCAGCATATGTTCCTGAAGCAACATCATCCCAGGAAGAAGATCTCTCTACTCTCGACACCGTAAGATGTCTAAAAGTTTACCTCAAAAGATCTCGGACTTTCAGAAAGGATGAAACCTTCCTGGTACTTCATTCAGAAAAGTTCAAGGGGAAGAAGGCCTCAAAACCTTGCCTTTCGAGATGGATTTGTGATTGCATCAAAATGCCAATGTTCCATGTCCCCAGTTTACCTCTGCCCATTCAACTAAGGCAGTATCTACTAACCAGGCTAAGAGGGATTCTGTATCTATTGACCACAGATGTCGCTCAGCTACATAGTCAACACCGATGACCGTCTTTAAAGGGACTCTGTCACCTGAATTTGGAGGGAACAATTTTCAGCCATAGAGGCGGGGGTTTCGGCTGTTTGATTCACCCTTTCCTTACCCACTGGCTGCAATATTGGATTGAAGTTCATTCTCTGTCCTCCATAGTACACGCCTGCGCAAGGCAAGATTGCCTTGTGCAGGCATGTACTACGGAGGACAGAAAATGAACTTCAATCCAATATTGCAGCCAGCGGGTAAGGAAAGGGTGAATCAAACACCCGAAAACCCCGCCCATATGGCTGAAGATTGTTCCCTCCAAATTCAGGTGACAGAGTCCCTTTAAATACTATAGGGTAGAAGCTTCCTCTGCTCCATCTATCACCTTTGCCAGATCTATTCTAGACTCAGTTTCAATCCTCCCAAATAAAGAATGCGTGCTAGATCCCATATTGTGCTGCTGTGGACATAGGGGAAGATTGGGTTATTGTCTTAATCTGTTTTCCCCTAGACCAACCGCAGCACAAGGCTCCCACCCTGTAAATTATGTGTTATTAATGTTGTGCTATTAAACTGATGGCTTCTGGGATGCTTCCCCCTTTATCCTGGAGGAGATGAGGGGTGTGACTTCTAAAAATCATTAAATATTCCACTTTGTCCCGTTAGCGCGCTAGGGCATGGCTGTTGAGGGAGGATCTGAAGTGACCCTTCACGGTTGACTCAGTGATTTTCAAATTGATCCACAGGTCGTTGTCGGCAACTGAAAATGACCAGACGGAGACGTATGTCTCTGGGGGGATCGAGCAGATCTCTGAGCCCCCGTGTATTGTGTCGCACTTTTCATAATCTTAACAAGTTATACTTCAACCAATCAACATAGGAACACGCTTACAGTTCTTAACCTATAAGAATGCAGGAACAGCCTGTACGTCAAGGTCCCGTAGAACAATACACCCTCAGTGTCATATCTTGTTCAGGCTGGAATAATCAAGGTCTCATAACAACTATGAACTTTTACCTAGTAACAAAAATGTATCTTAAAACAGCAAGATGGAGTCGAAAAGCACAAAATGAAGCCTGCTTTAATTTTTCTTAGTTTAACCCTTCATATGGCAACCCCCATATTGTGCTGCTGTAGGCCTAGGGGCATGTTGATGACCTAACCATCAGGTAATGCTATGGTGGCTCAGTGGTTAGCTCAATTACCTTTCAATGCTTGTGTCCTTAGTTTAATTCTTACTGAGGTCTGAGTAATTCTAACTCTCAGTTGTACATTAGAAATTGCAAATGGACCTCTTCTAGTTTTTCCTGACCTTCCCATTGGTGCTGCGAGTCATATCAATGATTTTGCCAAGGGTTGTTTTTCTGAGCAGCCCAGTATCTCAGTGGAAACCTATGGTGCTTTGCAGCATGGGAGTCCAGGATTCAAATCCCACCATGAGAAATTGCAAATGGACCTGCTATAGTTTTTCCTGATCTTCTCATTCATGCTTGTAGTAATGTCAATTACTTTGCCAAAGATTATCTTCAGAGCACCATGGTATCCCAGGGGAAAGCACTGGTGCTTTGCAGCATGGGAGTCCAGCCACCATGCGAAATTGCAAATGAATCTGCTCTAGCTTTTCCTGATCTTCCCATTGGTGCTGGTAGTAATATCAATGGCTTTGCCAGCAGGTTTGTACTAGCTACACAGTGGCCCAGTGGAAAGTTTTGGTACTTTATAGCATTGTACTCCTGGGTTCAAATCTCACCATGAGAAGTTGCAAATGGACCTGCTTAAGTTTTTCCTGATGTTCTCATTGGTGCTGGTAGTAATATCAATGACTTTTCTAAAGGTTATCTTCCGAGCAGCACGGTGGCCCAGTGGAAAGATTTGGTGCTTCACAGTATAGGAGTCCAGGGTTCTTATCCCACCATGGGAAATTGTAAATGGACCTGCGCTAGTTTTTTCTGATCTTCCCATTGGTGCTGGTAGTAATATCAATGACATTGCCAAATGTTTTTTTCTAGCTGCACGGTAGCCCAGTGGAAAGCACAGATGCTTTGCAGCATGGGAGTCCACAGTTCTATTCACACCATGGGAAGTTGCAAAAGGACCTGCTTTAGTTTTTCCTGATCTTCTCATTGGTGCTGGTAGTAATATCAATGACTTTGCCAAAAGATGTCTTCCGAGCAGCTCGGTAGCCCAGTGGAAAGGACTGGTGCTTTGCAGCACAGCAGTCCGGGGTTCTAATCCCACCATAGATGACATCTGCATGGAGTTTGTATGTTCTCCCTGTGCTCAGGTGGGTGGCCACCCATGTGCCAAAGACATACAGGTGATGGAAGTACTGTGGATAATGATGTGTCACCTGTGCAGCATCCAGGAGGGCTGCTTACCTGTCTCCCCTCTTTGAGCAAGTATCCTGATTGGATCAATGTTCTGACACAATTAGTAACTTTGATTTGTATATAAGCAGCTCACAGTGAGCTGTGAAAAGGAGTTTTTGGACTTAAGGTACCTTCACATTAAAGGGAACCTATCACCCCGTTTTTTAAAAATAGTGTGAAATAGGGGCAGAGCTGGGCTTTACATTAGTGCCTTTTCGGTGCCTTTACACCCCCGTTAGGCTGCCGAAATACCTTTGTGAAGTGGCCGTTTTCTGCTGTCACTCAAGTTGGTCAGGTTGGATGGGCGTGGTCACAGCGCCGTTTTTCCCCCAGATCAGGCTCATCATTACGTTGGTGGCGTAGTGGTGTGCGCATGTCCAAGGTCCCGAATCCTGCACAGGGGAGTGAAAATAGCAGTGATGTCCGTTATTTCATTGGTGGTCGGTGGGCGCGGCCATCTTGCTTTGGCCGCGCGTGCGCAGAAGCGGCGCTCTGCTGGCCGCGGCTTCAGGAAAATGGCCGCGGGCATCCGCGCGTGCGCAGATGGCTATCGCGGCGGCCATTTTCGTGAAGCAGAGTTCGCATCTCGGCTTCACGAAAATGGCCGCCGCGATAGCCATCTGCGCACGCGCGGATGCCCGCGGCCATTTTCCTGAAGCCGCGGCCAGCAGAGCGCCGCTTCTGCGCACGCGCGGCCAAAGCAAGATGGCCGCGCCCACCGACCACCAATGAAATAACGGACATCGCTGCTATTTTCACTCCCCTGTGCAGGATTCGGGACCTTGGACATGCGCACACCACTACGCCACCAACGTAATGATGAGCCTGATCTGGGGGAAAAACGGCGCTGTGACCACGCCCATCCGACCTGACCAACTTGAGTGACAGGACAAAACGGCCACTTCACAAAGGTATTTCGGCAGCCTAACGGGGGTGTAAAGGCACCGAAAAGGCAGTAATGTAAAGCCCAGCTCTGCCCCTATTTCACACTATTTTTATCTAATTTTTAAAAAACGGGGTGATAGGTTCCCTTTAAGCGACGCGACAACGATGCCGATCGCTGCAGCATCGCTGGAGAGCTGTCACACAGACCGCTCTCCAGCGACCAACGATGCCGAGGCCCCCGGGTAAACATCGGGTTGCTAAGCGCAGGGCCGCGCTTAGTGACCCGATGTTTACCCTGGTTACCAGCGTAAAATGTAAAAAAACCAAACAGTACATACTTACATCGGCGTCCGCTTCCTGCACTGACTGAGCGCCGGCCCTAACAGCAGAGCGGTGACGTCACCGCTGTGCTGTACTTTCACTTTCACTTTACGGCGCTCAGTCAGTGTGGGAAGCGGACGCCGGGGGATGCGAAGGTGAGTATGTACTGTTTGTTTTTTTTACATTTTACACTGGTAACCAGGGTAAACATCGGGTTTCTAAGCGCGGCCCTGTGCTTAGTAACCCGATGTTTACCCTGGTTACCAGTGTAAAACATCGCTGGCATCGTTGCTTTTGGTGTCAAACACGACGATACACGCCGGTCTGACGACCAAATAAAGTTCTGAACTTTGTTCAACGACCAGCGATATCACAGCAGGATCCTGATCGCTGCTGCGTGTCAAACTAAACGATATCGCTAGCGAGGACGCTGCAACGTCACGGATCGCTAGCGATATCGTTTAGTGTGAAGGTACCTTTAGGGAAAAAAAAAATTTCCTCTGTTTCATTTCCATAAATCCTGATGTTCCTCTGAAACACAGCACTGTTTACCCGATAGACTCAGGTAACACCACAGCACTTCCATCACTGGACCGTACCTGTAAGTCTTTGAGGCACGGGTGGCCCACCCCACCTGAGCACGGGGAGAACATACAAACTCCTTGCAGATGTTGTCCATAGTGGGATTAGAACTGTGGACTCCCATGCTGCAAAGCACCAGTCGTTTCCACTGGGCTACCGTGCTGCTTGAAAGATAACCTTTGGCAAAGTTGCTGATATTACTACCAGCATCTATGGGAAGATCAGGAAAAACTAAATCAGGTCTATTTGCAATTTCCCATAGTGGGATTAGAACCCATAATTCTCATGCTTTAAAGCACCAGTGCTTTCTGCCTTTCCACTGGGCCACAATGCTGCTTCGAGTTGCACCATGAGAAATTGCAAATGGACCTATTCTAGTTTTTCCTGATCTACCCATTGGTGCTGGTAGAAATGACTAATCAATTTGTTACTATGTTAGAACATTGATCCACTCAGGATACTTGCCCAAAAGGGAGACAGGCAAGCAGCCCTCCTGGACAAAGCACAGGTGACACATCATTAGCCACAGAACTTCCATCACTGGACCATACTTGTATGTCTTTAGCACATGGGTGGCCACCCACCTGAGCACAGGGAGAACATACAAACTCCTTGCAGATGTCAAACATGGTGGGATTAGAACCCTGGACTCCCATGCTGTAAAACACCAGTCCTTTCCATTGGGATACCATGCTGCTCAGAAGATAACCTTCGGAAAAGTCGCTGATATTACTACCAGCACCAATGGGAAGATCAGGAAAAACTAAAGCAGATCCATTTGCAACTTCCCATGATGGGATTAGAACCCAGAATTCTCATGCTGTAAAGCACAAGTGCTTTCCACTGGGCCACCAGGCTGCTTCAAATCCCACCAAGAGAAATTGCAAATGGATCTGTTCTAGTTTTTCCTGATCTTCCCATTGGTGCTGGTAGAAATATCAATGACTTAGCCAAAAATAATGTTCCAAGCAGCATGGTGGCCCAGTGGAAAGGACCGGTGCTTTGCAGCATGGGAGTTGTGAGTTCTAATACCATTGTTGGAGGTTGAAAATGGACCTGCTTTAGTTTTTGCTGTTCTTCTCATTGGTGCTGGTAGAAATATCAATGACTTTACCAAAGGTGATCCTATCTTTCGAGCAGCACGGTAGCCCAGTGGAAAGCTTTGCAGCATGGGAGTCCAGGTTTCTAATCCCACCATGGATGACATCTGCAAGGAGTTTGTATGTTCTTCCCATCCTCAGGTGGGTGGTCACCCATGTGCCAAAGACATACGGTCCAGTGATGGAAGTGCTGTGGTGTTACCTGTGTCTATCAGGTAAACAGTGCCTATCCTGTGTTTCTGAGGAACATCAGGATTTATGGAAATGGAGCTGAGGAAAGTCCAAAAACTCCTTTTCGCTGAGCTGCTTATATACAAATCAATTTGTTACTGTTTATGTCAGAACATTGATCCAATCAGGATACTTGCCCCAAAGGGGAGACCATGGACCATACCATGCACAAGTGACACATCATTAGCCATAGAACTTCCATCACTGGCACTTACCTGAATGTCTTTAGCACATGGGCAGCCACCCACCTGAGCATGGGGAGAACATACAAACTCCTTGCAGACAGGGGCGTAACTACCGCGGTCGCAGGGGTCGCAATTGCGACGGGGCCCGCAGTGCTTAGGGGCCCCGACTCTGAGTTACAAAATGGGCCGCCGGCCCTTTAAATAAACCCAGTGGCGTAGGAAGGGGGTGCGGGGGGGGGCGGCACAATGCGGGGGTGAGTCAGTGGCGTATCTAGAGGGGAGCAGCCGGCAGGGGGGCGCAGTCGGGCCGCCTAAAGCGGCGGTCCGCAGTGTCTCCCCCGGCGGCTGCATTCTGTCACCCCCCGCACTGGGAGTCAGCTGTTCTCTGTGCCGACTGTCAAGCTGACAGCCGGCACAGAGAAGCTGCGGCGCGCCGGCTCCCAGTGTTCAATTGTACTCGTATCTGTGATGCGAGTACAATTGAAGCTCTGACTGCCGGGTCAGAGCGACACCAGCAGCGTGATCAGGTCATGTGATCACGCTGCTGACGTCACTCACCTGTGCGGCAGAGCAGGAGATGCAGAGCGGTGGTAAGTGCTCCAGTGGAGCTGAAGACACCGAAGGTGCAGGGGGGGATTTACTGTGAGTGGGGATGGGGGCATATATTGTGGGGGGGATTTACTGTGAGTGGGGATGGGGGCATATATTGTGGGGGGGATTTAATGTGAGGGGATGGGGGGCATATATTGTGGGGGGGGATTTACTGTGAGTGGGGATGGGGGCATATATTGTGGGGGGGATTTACTGTGAGTGGGGATGGGGGGCATATATTGTGGGGGGGGATTTACTGTGAGTGGGGATGGGGGCATATATTGTGGGGGGGATTTACTGTGAGTGGGGATGGGGGGGGCATATATTGTGGGGGGGGATTTACTGTGAGTGGGGATGGGGGCATATATTGTGGGGGGGGATTTACTGTGAGTGGGGATGGGGGGCATATATTGTGGGGGGGGGTTTACTGTGAGTGGGGATGGGGGCATATATTGTGGGGGGGATTTACTGTGAGTGGGGATGGGGGGCATATATTGTGGGGGGGGATTTACTGTGAGTGGGGATGGGGGGCATATATTGTGGGGGGGGATTTACTGTGAGTGGGGATGGGGGCATATATTGTGGGGGGGATTTACTGTGAGTGGGGATGGGGGGCATATATTGTGGGGGGGATTTACTGTGAGTGGGGATGGGGGGCATATATTGTGGGGGGGAATTTACTGTGAGTGGGGATGGGGGCATATATTGTGGGGGGGATTTTCTGTGAGTGGAGCTGAAGACACCGAAGGTGCAGGGGGGGATTTACTGTGAGTGGGGATGGGGGAAAATATTGTGGGGGGGATTTAATGTGAGTGGGGATGGGGGGCATATATTGTGGGGGGGGATTTACTGTGAGTGGGGATGGGGGATATATTGTGGGGGGGATTTAATGTGAGTGGGGGGATTTAATGTGAGTGGGGATAGTGGGATATATTATTGGATTGGGGATATTTAATATGAGTGGAGATGGGGGGATTTATTGTGGGGGGAGATTTAATGTGAGTGGAGATGGGGTATTTATTGTGTGTGGAGATGGGGGATTGAATGTGTGTGGGGGGAGATTTGTCATGGGGATGGGGGGATTTAATGTGTGGGGGAGATCTGAGGACACAAAATGAAGAGCAAAGGGGGAGATGGGGGGGCATATATGAGGAAACAGTATGGGGGATGGGTGCAGACAGCTTGGGGTCAAACGGGGGAATGTATGCGGACACAGTATGAGTAGCGATGTGAAAAACGTATGTGGACAGAGTACGGGGAGTGAGGGTGTTGGGATGTGTGCATGCGTAGCATGGGGGACAGTGTAAGGGCACAGCCAGGAGGGGATAGTATACAAAGGAGGGGGAGTGTGATGAGAGAGTACAGTATAAATACTGGGCCCTATAGGGGGGACACAGTATGAGAGGTCAGTGTGAAGAGGGGTCCGGTATAGAAAGGGGAGGTCAGTGTGAAGAGCATGTACCATAAGAGGGACAGTGTGGGGGTCATATTTTGTGCAGACAATATAGTGAGGGGAAATGTTTTATTCAGGAGCATTTTAATGACACTTGTATCTTTAAGGGCGTCATGTGGAGATTTTCTGCAAAAGAACGGAGAAGATGGAAGTCTGCAGAGACGGCTGTGGATGAGAAAACTCATCATGGGGTCTGGACAAGATGAAGAAAGGAAGGAGAACTCCTCCAGAGGTGACGTCATCTATAAGGTACCTGGATGTAAATGTTATTTGTGATACTAATTTTCATGTTTTTATTTATGTTAGGAGCATTAAAGGGGATGTCCAGGTTTGTAATGAGTCTGCAGTCATTCTTTGTGACTGCAGACTTCTGACTTCTCACAGTGCGCCCTGCACACTGTCAGGATTCTCTGGTGCTGGCGATTTACATACATGCGGTCACGTGCTGACTAGACATGTGTGGCCTCACTCTATGAAAATGAACTGAGCGAGGCCAGGCACGTCTAGTCGGAATGTGGTCAGAAGTATACAAATCACATGCTTGTGCTGACATGACTGTCCACCGGCCAGGGAGAATCCTAAAAGTGTGCAGTGCATGCGTTGTGAGAATTCAGAAGCTGCGATGTCAGGATTCAGCTCTGCAGGTTCCAGTCGTCGACACATGGACACGTCACTCATATGCGATTTTTATACTCATGGTCCTGTAACAACGAGCTTCTCTTCTGCTTCTCTCAGTTTTTCACTGAACATTGGGAGCTTAAGGGAGAGGAGCTCGTCGGTACATGACTAAGTGTGAAAATCGCATACGTTCTGGGGGGGGGGGGCGCCAAACTCGGGAACAGCCCCGGGCGGCAAAAGCTCTAGCTACGCCCCTGAATAAACCTTCTTTACAGGCCCTGGTGCGCGTGCACTCTCTCAGTGGATGCGCGATCACGGGTGGGACTGCACTTGTCCCGCAGCAGAGCCCCTCCATCGCAGAGAGCCGCACACCACAACTATAGCTGCCACTGCTCTGTGCGCACAGGACCTTTGATGAGGTCACAGGAGGGGAGGAGTCGGAGTCACATGACCAAGGGCTTCCGTGTAGTGCAGGACAGTAGTGCAGTGCTGGTTGTCATCGTGCTGGAGGAGGGTAAGCTTTTGTGTGAGGTCAGGAGGGGTTTGTGTGGATGTAGCAGAGCAGTGTGTGTATGAGGTGTACGGAGCGGAGCCGGGTGTGCATGAGGTGTACGGAGCGGAGCCGTGTGTACGAGGCGTACGGAGCGGAGCCGTGTGTGTACGAGGTGTATGGAGCGGAGCTGTGTGTACGAGGTGTACGGAGCGGAGCCGGGTGTGTACGAGGTGTACAGAGCGGAGCCGTGTGTGTACGAGGTGTACGGAGCGGAGCCATGTGTGTACGAGGTGTATGGAGCGGAGCCGTGTGTGTACGAGGTGTACGGAGCGGAGCCGCATGTGCAATGTCTACGGAGCTCAGCCGCATGTGTAGGAGTAACTATGTGTGGCCATTATACTGTAGGCAATATCATGTGTGGCCATTGTACAGTATGGAGCACTATATGTGGCCATTGTACAGTATGGACAGGGGCGTAACTACCACGGTTGCAGCGGTCGCCATTGCAACCGGGCCCAGCAGGTCAGGGGCCCGGGGCCGGCAGGTCAGAGCAGGGCCGGACTGGCCAATGCCAGAAGAGCCGGTGCCAGTCATGGGCCGCTCGATCCGCCTCCCCCCCCTATGACTCCGGTACAGTTGAATGCAATGACGGAGGAGAGAGAGCGTCTACAGACGCTCCCTCTCCTATCATTCCGCGCTCTGCCTCTGACACTGCGGGTGCGCGATCCCGGGCAGACTGCAGCCGAGCCTGAGACTGGAGCAGGAAGCAACGCTGGCAAGAGGAAAGGTAAGGAGAGTGGGGGGGGAGGGATGCGGGCTGTGCTGGCACCCAACACCATGTTGCAGTGCAGGAGATTCCTCCTGCACGGCAACAGTCCGAGGCGTATCTAGGGGAAGGGGGCACGTGAGAGACAGGAAGCAGCTCCAGTCATCACGATGAGACAGCTTCTCAGTCTGTATTTTTCCCCCCTCATACATCTCATGTACGTCTGAATGAGATCGTATTTAAGAGAAAGCCAATAACCCCGGGACAGAAGGCAAGAGCAGGGGGGGAGGTGCAGGACAGAGCCACTTTAGTCAGGAGAAGCTGAGGAGCTGCAGCCAGTTTACATCAGCCACCCCTGTACCAGAGAGGAGATTGTGAGTTGTGTATATGACCTGGTATCTCTGGTGTGTGTGTGTGTGTGTGTGTGTGTGTGTGAGAGATATCTGTAGTATGTGTGTGAGGCAGCAGCGTAACTACCACAGTCACAGCTGCAAGCAGCTCTGGCAGGTCAGGGGGCCGTGTGTCCCCATGTGCCAGTCTCCCTTGCCCATTAGTCACTGTGTGTCCCCATGTGCCTGTCTCCTATGTCCCCTTGTGCTTGTGTCAGTCTCCCTTTCCCACTTGTCCCTGTGTGTCCCCTTGTGCTTGTATCCCTTGTCCCCTTGTGTCAGTCTCTTGCCCACTAGTCCCTGTGTGTCCCCTTGTGCCTGTCTCCCTTGTCCCCTTGTGTCCCCTTGTGTCCCCCTCCATTGCCCACTAGTCCCCTTGTACACTATTCCCCGTGTGTCAGTCTCCCTTGCCCACTAGTCCCTGTGTGCCAGTCTCCCTTGTCCACTAGTCCCCGTGTGCCCTTTGTGTCAGTCTCCCTTGCCCACTTGTCCCCGTGTGCCCCTTGTGTCAGTCTCCCTTGCCCCCTTGTGTCAGTCTCCCTTGCCCACTAGTCCCCTTGTAACCTTCTCCCCTGCCTCCTAGCCCCCATGTGTCCCCTTGTGCCTGTCTTCCTTGCCCCCTTGTTCCCTCTCCCCTCGTCACCATTTGCTCGTGTCTTTCTCACTGCCCCTGAATGGAGGGGCTGCATTATACTATGATGGGGGCTGCATTGTATTCTATGGGGGTTACATTGAATTTTATGGCGGGGGGGGGGGGGGGGGCCCCATTTGGAAGTTCGCATCGGGGCCCATAACTTTGTAGTTACGCCACTGCTTGCAGATGTCATCCATGGTGGGATTAGAACCCTGGACTCTCATGCTGCAAAGCACCAGTCCTTTCCACTGGGCTACCGTGCTGCTCAGAAGAAAGCCAGTGGCAAAGCCATTGATATTACTACTAGCACCAATGAGAAGATCAGGAAAAACTAGAGCAGGTCCAATTGAAAATTCTCATGCTGGGAATTTGAACCTTGGACTCCCATGCTGCGAAGCACCAGTGTTGTCCACTGGACCACCATGCTGCTCAGAAAATAACCTTTAGAAAAGTAATTGATATTACTACCAGCACCAATGAGAACATCAGGAAAAACTAAAGCAGGTCTATTTGCAACTTCTTATGGTGGGATTTGAACCCAGTAATTTCATGTTGCAAAGCATTAGAACTTTCCACTGAGCCACCATGCTGCCTGCGAGTTTATTTCTGGCCAGATCATCAATAGGACTCACACCCTCTATGGGAAAGTCAGCAAAAACTAGAGCAGGTCCCATTACAATCACTGACTACAATTTGTTAAATACACCTGAGAGGAGGAATCTCATTGCCCTCAGTCAGAGTTGAACCCAGGGAACCAGCATTAGACAGCAGCACTAACCACCGGGCCATCATGCTGCCTGAGTGCTAGCTTCTGGGTAAGTCGTCAATAGGACTCACAGCACCTATGGGAAGGTCAGGAAACAGACATAGCTGCCCAACACATCTAACCAATCTGTTCATTGATTTCAATTTCTGCAGTGCGGTGGAAATGAAATCAGATGATGCAGAGTATAATGCAGAAGTGTATTCGCTAATCTTCTTTTTCCACACTTAGGGGGGTTTTTTTATGTGCACCCAAAAAAAGCCGTGTTGCAGTGTAAAGTATGTTGGATGGGGTCAGACTCAGATTAGACCGTGCAGTTGCGCTGGAGTCGGACCATCATGTGCAGGTTTGGAGATGGTATCACATTATGGTATGTGGGGGGTCCGATCTGGGGGGCTCCATACAGTGGGGGCCATTTAGTATCTGCGGACACAGTTCTTGTACACTTTACGTCATGGTTTCAGTCGTTTCACGGTCATTCTGCACACAGTGTCTTATGCCGTACGATTGCAGGGAGGTTGGAGTTTTGCAAAAACATGGCCGCTGCTAACGACCTTATACCGGAAGGTAAGTTTGGATTTAGTTTCCCTCCAGCTCGATCCAGCCTTCGGTACACGTGCACCCTCGGATGGGGAACGTTGGTGGACGGCCATTTTCAGGTCTCTCCAGAGATGCTCCATTGGTTTTAGGCCAGGGCTCTGGCTGGGCCGGTCAGGAATGGTCACAGAGTTGTTCTGAAGCCGCTCCTTTGTTATTTTAGCTGTGTGCTTAGGCTCATTGTCTTGTTGGTGAACCTTCGGCCATGCCTGATGTCCAGAGCACTCTGGAAGAGGTTTTCACCCAGGATATCTCTGTACTTGGCCGCATTCATGTTTCCTTTAGTGGTAACCAGTCGTCCTGTCCTGTTTGGGTGAGACCCGTGCCGGCTCTAGATAACAGCCGTCGTCTCCACGTATGGTGGGTGTTCAGCTCCAGAGCCCCTTCCACACACCCTGCACCCGACGTAGGATGCATTGTTATATCCTATGTCAGGAAGGGGTTAAAATACGCCATCCTTATGAAAACAGTCCTCATTATCCACAGCATCCAATCACAGCGCAGCTTTCATATTATCCCAGCTGATTTAGCTATGAAAGCTGAGCTCTGATTGGTTGCTGTGCACCGCCGGGCTTTCTGTTCGAAAGTCCTGATCCATAAGGTCCGTAGTGTAGATGATGTCTCCCCGTGTATCTCCGGCTCCGCAGACACAGTCTAAGGTGCAGCAAGATGTGGAGAAGATCTGGGCAAGATCCAGGCCAGTGTCATGGAGGCCAGGTAGGTGGAACTCGTCTGTGCAGGGCATGCTGGGAGTTGTAGTTCCGCAAATGCTGCAATGCCATTCTTTTGTTAATGGTGCATTTCTTTTCCTTTATTGCCTAATGCTGACGTTGTCCCCGGCCTCGCGCCATCTCTACAGTGGATCCTTCACAGCTCCCCTGAAATCCTCTGTGCTGAGGTCGCTCTTCTTAGTTCCAAGTCGGCCATTAGTAGACAAGATGGTGCCAGTGTTCTGTGCTAGTGGCTCCTCCGACCTCTGAAAAGATTATCCTGCCTGCAAATGTCGTGTGTCCTAGATCCCTGAAATAATCCTCGGATCGCTCGGCTGGGATCTCAGACCCCGATAGTTCTCTGCTCTTAGCATCTTCCAGAGGCCGTTTTTTACATCCCGTCATTCCTCCCGGCGCTGCTGATCCCCCGACCGGTCCATATACGCCATCTACGCCATCATGGAAGCATTTTATTATCTATGTCTGTCTATTATCTATTGTCTATCTATCGATCATGTACTATATCTACCTACCTATTATCTATTTATCGACTATCTCTTATCTATTATTTATCATCTATTCATTATCTATTATCTATCTCTCGTTTTTTTCTTTGTCTTATTTTTTATACATACCTTTTCTATGTCTTTCTTTATTTTTTTTCCTTTCTCTATCTCTTTTTCTCTCTCTCTCTCTTCCTTTAATTTTCTTTTTCGATTTATTTCCCCTCTCTCTCTACTTTTAATTCTCTCATATCTTTGTCTAACTAGATCTCTATTTCTTGTTTTGTCTATTTATCTGTATATTTATCTCAGTCTGTTTTCTCTCCTGATTTACTGTAATTCACACCCAGAGCTGTATTTACAATTCTGCTGTAATCAGACTGCATTCTCCTCTGTACATGAGTAACGTAATGTATGAATCTGAGTGCAGCTCTGGGGTATAATACAGGATGTAACTCAAGATCAGTAATGTAATGTATGTACACAGTGACTGCACCAGCAGAATAGTGAGTGCAGCTCTGGGGTATAATACAGGATGTAACTCAGGATCAGTAATGTATGTACACAGTGACTGCACCAGCAGAATAGTGAGTGCAGCTCTGGGGTATAATACAGGATGTAACTCAGGATCAGTGTTGTAATGTATGTACACAGTGACTGCACCAGCAGAATAGTGAGTGCAGCTCTGGGGTATAATACAGGAGGTAAATCAGGATCAGTGTTGTAATGTATGTACACAGTGACTGCACCAGCAGAATAGTGAGTGCAGCTCTGGAGTATAATAGAGGATGTAACTCAGGATCAGTAATGTACTGTATGTACACAGCGACTGCACCAGCAGAATAGCGAGTGCAGCTCTGGGGTATAATACAGGATGTAACTCAGGATCAGTAATGTAATGTATGTACACAGTGACTGCACCAGAATAGCGAGTGCAGCTCTGGAGTATAATACAGGAGGTAACTTAGGATCAGTAATGTAATGTATGTACACAGTGACTGCACCAGCAGAATAGTGACTGCAGCTCTGGGGTATAATACAGGATATAACCCAGGATCAGTAATGTAATGTATGTACACAGTGACTGCACCAGCAGAATAGTGAGTTCAGCTCTGGAGTATAATAGAGGATGTAACTCAGGATCAGTAATGTACTGTATGTACACAGCGACTGCACCAGCAGAATAGCGAGTGCAGCTCTGGGGTATAATACAGGATGTAACTCAGGATCAGTAATGTAATGTATGTACATAGTGACTGCACCAGCAGAATAGTGAGTGCAGCTCTGGAGTATAATACAGGAGGTAACTCAGGATCAGTAATGTAATGTATGTACACAGTGACTGCACCAGCAGAATAGTGACTGCAGCTCTGGAGTATAATACAGGAGGTAACTCAGGATCAGTAATGTAATGTATGTACACAGTGACTGCACCAGCAGAATAGTGAGAGCAGCTCTGGAGTATAATACAGGAGGTAAATCAGGATCAGTAATGTAATGTATGTACACAGTGACTGCACCAGCAGAATAGTGACTCCAGCTCTGGAGTATAATACAGAATATAACTCAGGATCAGTAATGTAATGTATGTACACAGTGACTGCACCAGCAGAATAGTGAGTGCAACTCTGGGGTATAATACAAGATGTAACTCAGGATCAGTAATGTAATGTATGTATACAGTGACTGCACCAGCAGAATAGTGACTGCAGCTCTGGAGTATAATACAGGATATAACTCAGGATCAGTAATGTAATGTATGTACACAGTGACTGCACCAGCAGAATAGTGAGTGCAGCTCTGGGGAATAATTCAGGGTCAGTTGTGTATTGTATGTAGTAATGTGACGCTTCTGAGCTGCTGCACTTGTTGCGGCCTCGGGCTCATCGATCCTTTACTCCACTCCTACTTTTGCAGGTCTGCTCCACAGACAGTGATTTATGTTGAGCACTGGACATTTACATTCAGTTGTCTCATTTTCGGTGCTCGCGGCTCAGTGTGTTGATGCTGTGATTCCCCCTATATATTTATTGTCCTGGATCCACCTTACATGCACAGAGAGGTAGAAGAGACATTTATTACAAGTAAACCAAAATGTACAAAATATTCAGAGCCGAGTCCACAGATCAAGCCCCACGGCCAGAACGCTGAACCGCGCAGCTTCACCCCAGCAATCCTTTAGCATCCGTCCGGTGCGGCCGCTTCCTGAGTCACGTGATATTTACACTATGTACAATGGAGGTGCGGAGCTGCGTTCCTGTGCAGTCTTTGTGTCGCTTCATCATTAGTCTGGTACCTTGATCCTTAATTCTTGGGGTCTTCTGGAGGAACCACTTCCATAATCATCTGTACGTACATGGTGATGGGCTCTGGAATAAGAGCGATACCTTGTGTTAGGAAGCACATCTAGAGGGTGATACAGACTGCAGCTTAAAGTGGGGTGGGATGCCCTGCCGGGGTCTGGAGGGGGAGACTGACCAAATCTCACCAAATGTTCACCTGTAGAGCTTATATCTGCCCTCCTCTAGTACGGAGCATGGAGGTTATATTAAAGATTAGAAACAAATGTGTAGTCATTTACCAATATAATACTTTATCAGTAAATAGTAGTCATTCATTAAATATATAGAAAAAAGTAATACAACTGTGTGAGTCTCATAAAAAGAGACATTTAGAGACAGACAGGGCAGTTTTTAAGAACTCGACGCATGTCCTCTGAAAACCGTACCCATCATCAACAGGCTGAAACCCTGATAAATACTCGTAGATTCAGAGAAAGGTTATAAATCTAAAGACAGTCGTTGTTGGCCTATAAATCAGCTCGTCGCCATCGGAATAATGCTGATATGAAACCGCGCTTCATATCTACGTGTAATTCCCACTGGATGCAGACAAGAGACATCTTCACAGAATATTGGCTAAAACGTCTCACAGATAGAGACCTTAAAGGGAAGGTGCCACCAGTTTTCTTGTATTTTTTTTTTGTGTGAAATTAAGCTTAAAATAGTAAATAAAATGTACTAATGCAATGTTTGCAAACATTTCTATATGAAAAATATTATATATTTTCTTACAAATATATATATTTACCACCAGGGGGAGCATTTTCCGTTTTAGACCTCAAGCAGCTATAGTAAGACTTACCAGCTTTACTGTTAGCTGGAAAATTGGGGCAGAAACTGCTGACATCACCATTTCCCTCCCCTTTTGGGTGGTCTAATATCCCTGGGGCAGAATGAAGAGCAGCATCACAGGGCAGCGCTATTTTGTGTGTGACTGCTCTGTGATCTGCTATCACCAGCAGTTACTGCATCAGAAACACAGCTTGTTTACAGAGGAGCAGAAGAGAGTGGGCTCAGCAGCATGGTGGACTGGAGGAAGAGTGAAGTGGTGTGTGTGTTTGTATTGGCTCGTTCACGAATGACACAATCACTAAGAGCCGGCTCCCTGCTGTGAATGAAAGGAGACGAGTCTTTTTTTTTTTTCCTTTTTTTTTTTCTTTCTTGTCTGGGCCTGGCAGCTTCTCAGATTCAGCCAGTGAAGTGTTTCTGTGACTCATGTGGGAGGAGCAGACAGCAGAGAGGTAGAGTGGAGTCTGTGGACTGTAAATAAATGCATGTGAGTTACCATGTGACCCAAAGAAAGGGGCAATATTACACTGGCTTGAGTGGCTTCCTCCCTGGTATGTGACTGTGTAGGAGGAATGACAAATTGTATGTTCATCATCATCATCATCATCTGCAATGACCTGTGAGTTACCTTTTGTCCCAAATAAAGATACACTTTACTGTGGCCTCATCCATGGCATATATACATATATGGTACTAGATGGTGGCCCGATTCTAATGCATCGGGTATTCTAGAATATGCATGTCCACGTAGTATATTGCACAGCCCACGTAGTATATTGCCCAGCCACGTAGTATATTGCCCAGCCCACGTAGTATATTGCACAGCCCACGTAGTATATTGCACAGCCCACGTAGTATATTGCCCAGTCACGTAGTATATTGCCCAGACACGTAGTATATTGCCCAGACACGTATGTAACAGGTTAAAAAAGAGTTAAAATAAAAAATAAACATACTCACCTTCCGAGGGAGCCCTTATAGTCCTGTCGCCTGTGTGTAGTGCAAGCGGCAGCTTCCTGTCCCAGGGTTGGATGCGCGCAGGACATGTGATGACTTCGCGGTCACATGACCGTGACGTCATGTAAGGTCCTTCTCGCATACCATCCTTGGCACTGGAGCCTGCCACTTGCACTGCCGAGGAGAGGACGCAACGACGGAGGGTGAGCATAGCAGGTTTTTTTTTAAATTATTTTTAACATTACATTTTTTTTACTATTGATGTCGCATAGGCAGCATCAATAGTAAAAAGTTGGGGACACACAGGGTTAATAGCAGCGGTTACGGAGTGTGTTAAACACGGCATAACGTGGTCCGTTACCGCCGGCATTAACCCTGTGTGAGCGCTGACTGGAGGGGAGTATGAAGCGGGCACTGACTGCGGGGAGGAAGGAGCGGCCATTTTTCCGCCGGACTGTGCCGGTCGTTGATTGGTCGTGGCTGTCTGTGGGGCCTCTCCGGGGTCTGTGCGGGACCGTGGGTGGTCTGTACGGCATGCTGGGGGGTCTGTACGGCCTGCTGGGGGTCTTTGTGTCTGTGCAGGCATCGTCCGATGGGACTACAAGTCCCATCGGACGATGCCTGCTACACTGACAGTGATTGACACATTAGCCAATGATGGGACAGTAGTAGTCCCATCATCCGGCTAATGTGTTGAATATAAAAAAAAAAAATACTCCATACATGCTACATACATACATACTACATTCATACTCCATACATACATATATAGATACTACATACATGACATACATATAGACATACAGTACATATAACAGAGTATATACTCACCGTTACTTGTCACTTTGTTCCCCGAAGCCAGTGTCATCTGTAAAAAATATGAAAAAAAACAAACAACCAATATACTACCTGTCCGCAGAAATCCACGAGTGTCCCACAACGATCTCCATTTTTTTCCCGCCGGATCCATTTTTTCCCGCCGGATCCGTTTTTTTTTTTATCTGATGCTGCTGCTCTCCATGGGAGATCGTCGTGGGACACTCGTGGATTTCTGCGGACAGGGAGTATATTGGTTGTTTGTTTTTTACATATTTTTTACAGATGACACTGGCTTCAGGGAACAAAATGACAAGTAATGGTGAGTATGAAATCTATGTTTAATGTACTGTATGTCTATATGTATGTCATGTATGTAATGTATGAATGTACTGTATGGAGTATGTAGCATGTATGTATGTAGCATGTACGTAGGTAGCATGTACGTAGGTAGCATGTACGTAGGTAGCATGTACGTAGGTAGCATGTACGTAGGTAGCATGTACGTAGGTAGCATGTACGTAGGTAGCATGTACGTAGGTAGCATGTACGTAGGTAGCATGTACGTAGGTAGCATGTACGTAGGTAGCATGTACGTAGGTAGCATGTACGTAGGTAGCATGTACGTAGGTAGCATGTACGTAGGTAGCATGTACGTAGGTAGCATGTACGTAGGTAGCATGTACGTAGGTAGCATGTATGTAGGTAGCATGTATGTAGGTAGCATGTATGTAGGTAGCATGTATGTATGTATGTATGTAGAGCGCCTCACTGTCGCAGGGCCGAGGGGTACCCGGTACCGGGCCTCTCTGTCTCGGTTCTGGGATTGTCACGGTGGCTAGACCCGGTCCGTGACCCTGCTAAGGGGCGTCCAGTAGAAGTTGAGAGTGATGATGTGTAGTGCACGGTGCGATGAATAACGAGGACACAGGGTTGCAGTCTCTTTACCTTTTTACTGAAGGTTTCGAGATACTCAATCCAGAGCACTGTTAACAGGGCTGGCTGAGACCGGCCGGTCCAAAGGCACATCCGGAGTTCCCTTAGCAGGTGGGAATCAGTGTCTACCTTCTAGCGCTTGTGTGTTGTAGTCCTTCCCTGCTGATCACCCCGGGATAGTGCTCACAACTGATTCTGTCTGTCTATGATGTTCGTTCTCTACGTCCCCCAGATGATATGGTTAGGATGCACCGGTATGACGGGGTAGGCCTGGAGTTCTTCCAGGACCCTAGAGTCGCCCCTCTCCCACAGCTGCCTCCGTTGTCTGCTTAGGTGTTTAAGTGAGACAGCCAACCTATAATTGGCTGCCCTGCCGTGGTTTGAAGTAATGCTTAAAGTCTCTTACTTTCTCGGCGTTCCGGCCACCGACTTTGCGCCTCAGAAGGATGTTGCCTCGATCTTACAGCACGACTCCTTCTGGTCCTATCACCTCTGCGCTGTATTCCTGTTTCTCACTCCTTCACAATACCCCTCGCTTCTTGCCCTTTCCTAGGAGACTGCCGCTGAAAGCACAGGCACGGCTCCGTAACGTTCTTTCTTGTTCACTAGGGCTCTGCCAGGATCCCACCTCTGACAGGTCCTCTCTCGAGCTCTTCCCAGCTCCTTTCTCTCTGACTTCCTGTCCAACCCCCAGTTTTACCCAAGTGTGAGGAGTGGTCTAATAGATAGAACCACCCCCCCTGGTGGCCGGAGTGTGAAGTGTATTGTGGGTGTGTGTTACCTGGTCAGGTGAACTCCTTTAGTGCAATCAGACGTACTATCACTCCCCTTAGTGGCAGAGCAACAGTACTGCAACGACCAGGACTCTGGGGCGCTGCACTCCCCCCCGGTTAAATCCAGTACTCCCGGACTGGGAAAAGAAAAACAACATTACATGTTAGCAGGAAACACACAAAACTTTGAAACACTATAAACAAGTAAATGCTATGAACCAGTAACTATATAACAATGCTTCCCTTTATGGGAGGTGAGGACACTTGAACGTTACGCAAATCTTGGGTCATGCACAGTTTATGACTCCCAGTCCAGTGGTTGAAACAGCGGGGACCCCGGGTAAACAAAGGGGTCCCCTTTTAAAAGTTTTTGGAGCAATTCACTGTCCATTACTCCGTTGTCCATTTTTAAACCTGTAACAAAAGATATGCACACAAACATTTTCAACTAAATAGCAGCCCTCATTAATACCTCCAAGTTTTGTAGCGGAGTGGAGTTTGATTCTTGGTGCTGCGTGTCGATCTCCGCAGTGCAGGGGTTGCTATTGGCCTAACAGGGCCCGCTATGCTTGCTACCGCTGGTGTAGTGCACTGTCTTCTAGCTACGCTTCTAGTGAGTCTGGGTAACACTGGCAGGCTGGAGCTCTCAGGGCTGCTGCTACCAACAGTGGGTATGGCAGATTCGCCGATAGAGGGAGGACTTGCCGGTTCAACGGTTGGCATGGCATCATCAGGTAGGATCTGCTGAGGTTGCGGGCCTGGATGATCTGGCACCATAATTAGTTCTGGTGGGTTCGGTTGATGGAACATTAGGACAGGTACCACGATGGCCTGATTTATCTGAGTCCAGGACTGGGGAAAATCACCAAGAACAGTGTGTATCATCTCCTCTTCTACAGGTGGGGAGGTTCCTGGAGCCGTTTCCCTCTCTCTCAACTTATCAGGGCAGATTTTAAGGTGATCCCTGGATATCGCCGTCGAGGTCTCCCCTCCATCCTTGCTGATGAGACAGACCTTCGTGTTGTCGAAATCGGATGGCAGGATGGTATACGGTTCCGCTTCCCATTGGTCATCGAGTTTGTGTAGTCTCCGCTTTCGTTTGAGTACTTGCTCACCAGGTGACAAGGGAATCGCAGGAGCATGCTGGTTGTAGTCTCTTTCTTGTTTCTGTCTGGACTGAGGGAGACTTCTTTCCACGCATTCCTGTACTTGGAGGTGCCTTTGCTGCCTCTCTGCATCCCAATCTGTATCCTGCGAGGTATCTTCGGGGGTTAGGCCCCCAATGTCCAGATCAACGGGTAACTTGCTAGATCTTCCTCGCATCAGGTACGCTGGAGTGCAGTTGGTGGAATTCAGTGGAATGTGATTGTACATGTCCACCAGGTCAGGCAACTTGGTTGGCCACAGGCTCCGTTCCTCTACGGGCAAGGTCTTCAGTAAGTCGATCACCACTTGGTTCATCTTTTCACACATCCCGTTGGTTTGGGGATGGTACGGGGTGGTTCTGATCTTCTTACACCTGTACAGATGGCAGAACTCTTGGAACACCTCTGCTTCGAATGCTGGCCCCTGATCGGTCAGTACCTTCTCCGGGTACCCATGGGCCCTACAAAAGTACTGCTGGAAGGCCTTGGCGGCCGTTCTGGCCGTTAGATCCTTGACAGGTACAACCACCAAAAATCTGGAGTAGTGATCTACGATGGTAAGAGCGTAGATATAGCCTGACCGGCTAGGCATCAGCTTCACATGATCCAGTGCGACCAGTTCGAGCGGCCGTTTGGTGATGATGGGCTGCAAGGGGGCCCGTTGGCTGTCACGGTCCTTCCTGCGTAGGCTACATGGACCGCGCTCCTGACACCACTTCTCAATGGCTCTCTTCATGCCAATCCAATAGAACCTCCCTCGGAGTAGCCTCTCCAGCTTCCTCCATCCGAAGTGTCCGGCTCCATCGTGGTAGGCTCCCAGAACCATGGGCGCATCTCGCCTTGGCACCACTATCTGCCATACCAATTCATGAGTACATGGGTCGATGCTCCTCCGGCACAGCTTACCATCGTGAATAAACAGTTTGCTTCTCCCCTTCCACAGCTGTCGTGCCTCCTGTGGATCATCTGGGCCGGGATGCAACCCTGCCTGCATCAAGAGCTCTTTCACCCGACGGACCGCGGGGTCACCATCCTGGGTCTCCGCCCATCCGTGATGGGGCAGGGGATTCAGCGTGGCATCCTGTTGGTTCTTGTGCCTGTTCTTCACATGATGGGAGTACTGAGCGGCTTTGGGGCGATGGAATGCGGGCAGCTCCACCTCTTCAAGTGCCTCCGGGTCCTCCCGTTTCTGGCAAATTGGGCATCCGGGACAAGGCATCGGCATTCGCATTCTTGCGTCCTGCCCGGTACTTGATGGTGAAGTCGTAGTTGGACAGCCGGGCCATCCACCGCTGTTCCAAGGCCCCGAGTTTGGCTGTATCCAAGTGCGTCAGCGGATTGTTATCCGTGAAGACGGTGAATTTCTCCGAGGCCAGGTAGTGTTTGAACCTCTCTGTCACTGCCCAGACGATGGCAAGGAACTCCAGTTTAAAGGAACTGTAGTTGTCAGGGTTCCTTTCCGTGGGACGAAGCTTCCTGCTGGCGTAAGCGATCACCCTCTCCTTGCCTTTCTGGACCTGGGACAGCACGGCCCCCAATCCTACATTGCTGGCATCCGTATACAGCACAAACGGTTGGTCGTATTCGGGGTAGGCCAGTACCTCTTCTCCCGTCAGTGCCGACTTCAAACAAGTGAAGGATCCTTCCAGCCCCTCGTTCCAATCAAATGGGGCATTCTTCCCCTTGGTCTTCTTTGATTGGCCCACCAACAGGTCTTGCAAGGGCGCGGCCTTCTTGGTGAAGTCCTTAATTAACCTTCGGTAATAGCCTACCAGCCCGAGGAACTGCCGGACTTCGTGGAGGTTGCTGGGCTTCGGCCAGTCCTGGATCACTGTGACCTTGTCGGGGTCTGGGGCCACTCCTTCAGCACTCACCACATGGCCCAGGTACTTCACTTTGGGTTTCAGCAGATGGCATTTGGACGGTTTCACCTTTAAGCCAAAGTTGGACAGGGCTTCAAACACCTCAGCCAGGTGCTTCAGATGGTCTTCGTAGGTCTTAGAGAAGACAATGACATCATCCAAATACAGCAGTACGGTTTCAAAGTTCTTGTGCCCCAGACAGCACTCCATCATCCTCTGGAATGTCCCCGGGGCATTGCACAATCCGAAGGGCATGTAGTTGAATTCGCAGAGACCCATCGGTGTCGTGAAGGCCGTCTTCTCTTTGTCCGCCTCCGCCACGGGAACCTGCCAGTACCCACTGGTGAGATCTAAGGTAGAGAAATAGTTAGCAGATTTTAAGGCAGCCAGAGACTCCTCTATCCTGGGCAGTGGGTATGCATCCTTATGTGTAATGCGATTCAATTGCCTGTAATCAACACACATCCTCATTGTGCCATCTTTTTAACAAGGACTAAGGGAGCTGCCCAGGGGCTACAACTGTCTCTCACCACCCCAGCCTCCTTCATTTCGCGTAACATGTCCTTGGCACACTGGTAATGAGCTGGGGGTACAGGGCGGTACCTCTCTTTTATGGGCCGATGATCTCCTGTGGGGATATGATGTTGGATCCCTTTCACCTGTACAAAATCTAAGGGGTGTTTGCTAAATACCCGCTCGTACTCGTGGACCACCCTGTAGGCCCCCCTGTTTCTGGTGGGATGGGGTAGAGTCAGTGCCCACATGCAATTCCCGACACCAATCTTTCGAGTGCCCTGCAGAACCGTTGTCCTCCGCCAGATTAGACGGGGCCAAGGGTCCAGGTGTCTGTATCACACTATTATTGACAGCGAACAGTTTGGCGAGCGTGGCATACTTGGTGAGATGGACACCTTCCTCCCCACAATTAAGGACACGTACTGGCACCCTCCCCTGGCGGACGTCGACCACCCCCCTGGCTGTTAGGAGAGTAGGCCTATTGTCTGAATATACGGGTTCTACCAGGGCCTGGTAGTCCTTACCCCTGAGGCCTATGGCTGCCCGACACCTTATCAACATCTCACTCCTGGGAGGTTTTGCGATAGGGTTTGAATCACTCACAGTGAAACGACCAATTTCACCACCAGTCAGCTCTACCTGCTGTCTCTGCATCAGAGCTGATTTCTTTTTGCAGGGAGCGTTGTTCACTGTAGCCAGCGGTTTCTGCTACCTGTTGTAACAAGATGATAACTTCTGCAAGACAATTTTCTATAACATTGGTACCAATAGTCATCATGGGATTACATTCACGGCGGTCAATATCAACAATTACAATCCCCTGGGCCTTCAATTCCACCCGCCCCACCTTGATGGTGACCTCTTTATACCTCACTTGTGGCAATGGCTGACCATTACTGGCTATTATGGTGAAATCGTCATCGGGGCCACGAGTAATATCAGTGTCCTCCCAATACCGTTTATAAAGCACGTAAAGCATAGTCGTCACCTGAGAACCGGTGTCCAGTAGAGCGTTCATGGGGATACCGTCGATCACAACAGGAAGAACTGGTCGCCCTCCAACGTACTTGGCTCTCCAATGCTGCGGGCCTGATCGTCCTACTCCTGGGGTTTGGCCCTTTGCCCCAGGGGTTGCTCATTTAAAGGACAGTACCTTGTAAGGTGGCCCACCTGGTGACAGCGGCGGCAGATAGGTCGTCCGTCCCGATGGAAGCGATCGTCGTCCCGGCCTCTGGTCGGCGGAGTCCTCCTCTGTCGCATCCAGGGGACATCCTCTGGTCTGGAGGCCAGATGGATCTTCTCCTTGGGGGCCTCCTGTAGGGACTGCACAGTCCGGGCTAGGGCAGCAACGCTCTTTGTCAGCTCCTGCATCTGGAGGCGGAGTCCTGCGGGGGAGTCGTCCTCTAAGCTCTGGGCATCGGCCTCGGCGGCGACTGGAGCATCTGGCACCACCTCCTGGTGGTACGTGAGGGCTTGACACCTGGGAGGTACCGCACGGCTGGGCTGTCGCTCCTGCAGCGCCTGGATGGCTTTATCCTTGAATTGCGCAAAAGTCAGGTCTGGATTTTGCATGGCCAGGAAGTGCAACTGGCCCCTTTGGTGACTGCACAGGAGCCCCTCAATGAACCGCTCTTTCAGGAGTTTATCCTCATCTTGCATGCTGCCGGGGTCACTCTGCTTAATGGCCCGCAGCGCCTCCTGGAGATTAAGGGCATAGTCCCGTAAGCTATCCTGCGGTCTCTGTTTGCATCCATAGAAAGTCAATTTAATTTCTGTAGCAGTACGGGTATCGAAGGTGGCCTTAAGCTTTGCAAAAACCTGCTGTGCAGTTCCCTTATCCGCGGCGGGCCAAGACTTCACTTCTCTCAAAGCCGCTCCAAAGAGTTGGCCTGTTATCATATGAACTTTCTGAGGCTCTGTCAAGGGGTAGAACTCGAGCAGGCTGCAGATCCCTTCTTTAAAGTCAGTTAATGTATGCGACTCCCCGGAGTATCGCGGGAGCCAGGCTGCTCCGGGCAGGTACGGCATAGAGAAGGGCATTATGGCCGTTGTGGTGGCGGCAGTCTCCAACTGGCTGATGGGGGCAGTGGGCTCTGCGGCAACCGGTGGTGGTATGAGGGCCGCGGCTACGTCCGCTCCAGGGACCAGAGCTGCCTCTGTGTCCACGGCTGCGACCGGCGCCTCAGCTCCTCCCGACTCAGACATGGCCGTCCCTTCCTCCTACTAACCTGCTGGAGGTCGGGGTTCCTCTTCCGGGGTTGGCGCTTTACCGCGCTTTCTCGTTCCGCGCTCCTTTTGACCGGTTCCACCCACGAAGCTAAGGCTCCTCCCTCCGTGCGCGGCGATGGCGAATTGTGGCGGGAACTCTTGGCGGCAATAGCAATGCACAGTCTTTGCAATAAGTCACAGTCCAAGCGCAATAAATCACAGTTCCAAGGCACACATGACCTGATTCTTCAGGCTTAAGTAGATCCTGTTCGTGACGGCAAGTTGGAGCGCCCCACTGTTGCAGGGCCGAGGGGTACCCGGTACCGGGCCTCTCTGTCTCGGTTCTGGGATTGTCACGGTGGCTAGACCCGGTCCGTGACCCTGCTAAGGGGCGTCCAGTAGAAGTTGAGAGTGATGATGTGTAGTGCAGGGTGCGATGAATAACGAGGACACAGGGTTGCAGTCTCTTTACCTTTTTACTGAAGGTTTCGAGATTCTCAATCCAGAACACTGTTAACAGGGCTGGCTGAGACCGGCCGGTCCAAAGGCACATCCGGAGTTCCCTTAGCAGGTGGGAATCAGTGTCTACCTTCTAGCGTTTGTGTGTTGTAGTCCTTCCCTGCTGAGCACCCCGGGATGGTCCTCACAACTGATTCTGTCTGTCTCTGATGTTCGTTCTCTACGTCCCCCAGATGATATGGTTAGGACGCACCCGTATTACGGGGTAGGCCTGGAGTTCTTCCGGGACCCTAGAGTCGCCCCTTTTCCACAGCTGCCTCCGTTGTCTGCTTAGGTGTTTAAGTGAGACAGCCAACCTATAATTGGCTGCCCTGCCGTGGTTTGAAGTAATGCTTAAAGTCTCTTACTTTCTCGGCGTTCCGGCCACCGACTTTGCGCCTCAGAAGGATGTTGCCTCGATCTTACAGCACGACTCCTTCTGGTCCTATCACCTCTGCGCTGTATTCCTGTTTCTCACTCCTTCACAATACCCCTCGCTTCTTGTCCTTTCCTAGGAGACTGCCGCTGAAAGCACAGGCACGGCTCCGTAACGTTCTTTCTTGTTCACTAGGGCTCTGCCAGGATCCCACCCAGGGCCGGACTGGGACTAAAATTCAGCCCTGGCATTTGAAGTCACACAGGCCCACTTGTCGCATGGTGACTGTATAATATCTTTGTACACTTGTAGGCTACAAGAAGTGAGGGGAGTGTAACACGACTATATAACATAATTACAGCTGTATCCAGCATTACAGCTCAGCCCCCATAGAATGTAATACAACACAGCCCCCATAGAATGTAATACAAAACAGCCCCCATAGAATGTAATGCAGCACAGCCCCCATAGAATGTAATGCAGCACAGCCCCATAGAATGTAATGCAGCACAGCCCCATAGAATATAATGCAGCACAGGCCCATAGAATGGAATGCAGCCAGCCCCATAGAATATAATGCAGCACAGGCCCATGGAATGGAATGCAGCCAGCCCCATAGAATATAATGCAGCACAGGCCCATGGAATGGAATGCAGCCAGCCCCATAGAATATAATGCAGCACAGGCCCATGGAATGGAATGCAGCCAGCCCCATAGAATATAATGCAGCACAGGCCCATGGAAAGGAATGCAGCCAGCCCCCATAGAATGTAATGCAGGCAGGCAGCCCCCATAGGATATAATGCATGCAGGCAGCCCCCACAGAATGTAATGCAGGCAGGCAGCCCCCACAGAATGTAATGCATGCAGGCAGCCCCCACAGAATGTAATGCATGCAGGCAGCCCCCATAGAATGTAATGCATGCAGGCAGCCCCCATAGAATGTAATGCATGCAGGCAGCCCCCATAGAATGTAATGCATGCAGGCAGCCCCCATATAATGTAATGCAGGCAGGCAGCCCCCATAGAATGTAATGCAGGCAGGCAGCTCCCACAGAATGTAATGCAGGCAGGCAGCCCCCACAGAATGTAATGCATGCAGGCAGCCCCCATAGAATGTAATGCATGCAGGCAGCCCCCACAGAATGTAATGCATGCAGGCAGCCCCCATAGAATGTAATGCATGCAGGCAGCCCCCATAGAATGTAATGCATGCAGGCAGCCCCCATAGAGTGTAATGCATGCAGGCAGCCCCCATAGAATGTAATGCATGCAGGCAGCCCCCATAGAATGTAATGCATGCAGGCAGCCCCCATAGAATGTAATGCAGGCAGGCAGCCCCCACAGAATGTAATGCATGCAGGCAGCCTCCATAGAATGTAATGCATGCAGGCAGCCCCCATAGAATGTAATGCATGCAGGCAGCCCCCACAGAATGTAATGCATGCAGGCAGCCCCCATAGAATGTAATGCATGCAGGCAGCCCCCATAGAATGTAATGCATGCAGGCAGCCCCCATAGAATGTAATGCATGCAGGCAGGCAGCCCCCCCCCAGCTCCACAATCCAGTCATCAATCATTGATAAAAAAACAAACAAACACACTACTCACCTCTCTCCTTGTGCCCCGCGCTGCTCCTGGCTCCGGTCTCAGCAGCTGCAGTCTGCCCGCCCGGTCACACAGTGACACAGTGTCAGCGGCAGGCAGAGCGGGGAATGATGGGAGAGGGGGCGTCAGCGGACGCTCTCTCCTCCATCATTGCATTCAACTGTACCGGTGTCTATGACGCCGGTATAGTTGAATGCGGGGCCGGGAGTGTGCCGCGACAGCGTGGGGAGTGTGCCGACAGCGGCACACTCGAGCGGCCCACTACTGCCATTGGCCCTTCTGGCATTTGCCAGAACTGCCCTATGGCCAGTCCGGCCCTGATCCCACCTCTGACAGGTCCTCTCTCGAGCTCTTCCCAGCTCCTTTCTCTCTGACTTCCTGTCCCACCCCCAGTTTTACCCAAGTGTGAGGAGTGGTCTAATAGATAGAACCCCCCCCCCCCGGTGGCCGGAGTGTGAAGTGTATTGTGGGTGTGTGTTACCTGGTCAGGTGAACTCCTTTAGTGCAGTCAGACGTACTATCACTCCCCTTAGTGGCAGAGCAACAGTACTGCAATGACCAGGACCCTGGGGCGCTGCACTTGTATGTAGTATGTATGCAGCATGTATGTATGTAGCATGTATGTAGGTAGCATGTATGTAGGTAGCATGTATGTAGCATGTATGTATGTAGCATGTATGTATGTAGCATGTATGTATGGAGTATTTTTTATTTTTTTTTTATTTAACACATTAGCCGGATGATGGGACTATTACTGTCCCATCATTGGCTAATGTGTCAATCACTGTTAGTGTAGCAGGCATCGTCTGATGTGACTTGTAGTCCCATCGGACGATGCCTGCACACACGCATAGAGACCCCCCCACGCCGCACAGAGAGGGAGAGCGACACAGGGGGAGAGTGCAGCTTACCGGAGATCTCTGGGACTGTGGGCAAGTGGGGAGGTGGAGACAGAGCAGGTGAAGCACACAGGGCAGCGTGTGAGGAGCAGAGGATGTCTGCTCAGAACGTGCAGTGCTTGGCGTACAGAGGAGCAGGGAGGTAAATCACCCGCACTCCCCACTCTCCTGGCTCCAGTCAGCGCTTCTGTCCTGCAGCGATAGAGAGCAAGTGGAGCTGGGCAGATAGCACTGGGCTATAGTAAAATGGCGGCTAGTCACACCTACAGCAGTGAGTTGTACAGCCCACAGAGGCGTGCCCAGCTCACTGCTAATGCCTCTTCAATGTTATAGATAGGGTCCGCGGCGGTCTATTATCTCCTATGTCCATGGGGTGCTGTAAAATGACACTGCTAGTGTCGTGCTACTGCTGTGAAACCAAGATGTCAGCCCCCAGTTCCTTCTTTCTACTGGTATAACACACGAAATCTGTTTTATATGCATTCAAATCTTGGTTATAACAGCATGTTATGCTACATTACATTGATTAATGAATGATCTACAAATGCGGTACCTTACCTTTAATCATCATCTAACCCCTGCCCCATCAGTTACATGGCATAGATCGCGCCATCTCAGGGACATTTTAACTAAAAGTCATTACGTTCCATCGAAAACTAACTTGTTCCTGTTTGGCAGTAAAGGGCCACCACCTCGGGGCTCTCTCCTGCGGGACGTGCTCAATATAGAAATACATTCCGAAAAGCAGTACGTTTTACTCGCCAAGGGAGATAGACGAGTGATCTGATGGACAACGTTAACTGTTCCATCGTCTGACAGGCCCCTGCTTGTTAAGATACACGGGTATTACATACCTGGTAATGTGTTTTTTCATAAGACATGACGGCACCACGAGAGAGGGGATCCGCCCATCAAGGACAGGAAACCTTCAAGATAAAAGGGGGCGGCTCCTCTCTCTACATCAGGTATATAGAGAAACCAGCAGTCTATATATCGTTATATGTATTAACTCAAAACTAACTATGATAATTTAAACAGCACCAGAGTTGTTTAATACAAAAGTATATTTTATTAAATGCAAATACTAAAAGTTACCACACAGGATAACAATAACAGAAAAATAACACAAAATATATAATAGTAAATATATTGGTATGGACTAGTACCAAGATATAATGTGATCCCAAATGGTGTGCTAAAAAACGCACAGCGGTCACGGGCCCTACCTAGCAGCAATCAATCCTATAAATTAAAGGTGTCCATTGTAATTGGAACACCACAAGAGACAGACCCACATTTGTAAGTGAGAGGAAGGGAGGCAGGAAAAGAAAAACCTCCCTCGGCCAGTAGAAACACACTTGTGAATAGTCTTGTCACATATGCATATTAAGAAATTGTTGCTGCTAAAATGTAAGGAAAATAAACAGTTAGTTACCCATGAGAAGTGTTCAGTAATGTCCAGTAATGAGGGACCGGACCGCTTTCCCCGACGCGCGTTTCGCGAGGATAAACCTCGCTTCCTCAAGGGGGCGTGGTCTCAGATGTCTAAATGTCCATCTTAAATGCACGGCCGTTCCGGTCACCTGACCGGGAAATGGCCAATTGCATTACTTATCCTTGCGCCTGCGCAGACGCTGAGTCCGGCAAGTCAGGCGCGATCCCGCACTCCCAATGCGCATGCCCGATATGGCGGCAGGCGCCTAGCCGCACAATACCGGGCATGAGACATGGAAGCGCAGGGAACGCGAACGGTGCCTGGAGGCAGCGTCTGCGCCAGGGGCAGAAGACAAAACGAGGAAAAAGAGGGGTATTAATACCGTGGGGGTTAAATAGCCATATATAAGATATAACTATAAGACCAAAACAAGAACAAAAATGGGGGTGATACCGGTCAATGAGAAAATAATAAATAAATAAACGAAAAATATATAAACAACATATGTGTACATATCTCTATTGCACTTATATTACATAAAGCACACTATTGAGAAATTGAATATGATATAACAAAAAAGTGCCCTACTTGCGCTATGTGATGATAATATCTTACCACAAACACGAAGTGTCTATGGAAATTTTAAATGCATAATTAAAACCCATTACTAATTGTGCATAATACGAAAAAGTTTTTTGGCATGGGTTGTCATAAGGACAACGTGATAAAAATGCATAAATAGATAAATGATATCCATAACTGTATATATATTTATATATACAAGTTATAATATCATATTAAAATACCACAAGGTGAATAATAATATAAATGTGCATTAAATGACAGATATTAATATATTTAGAAATCTCCCCACATTAATTGTATAAAAACACTAAATATAACCCCACAAATAATGTCCAAGATAAATATTCCTGGGAGTTGTCGTCTGCGGGACCAGTTGTTCAGCAATTGTTCAGATTTGTTGTGCTTATTCTATTTTCCAAGAAGAAAGAAAAACTAAAGTAAAAAGCAAAGACAAGGGATTAAAAGATAATATATTAAAAATGAGACTTTAAAAGCTAACAGGAGATGGTCTATTACCTATGGCATTTAATTTGCCCAGAGGAAAGCTCAATATCAGACTAATTATAAGAAGGAAGCATAGCCCATCGACTCATTTAGGCCATTGGGTACCATAGATCCGAGGGTAAAAATCCACCAACATTCTCTCTGTGCTAGGAGGCGTTTGATGTTGCCACCCCTCACTCCAGCTTGTACATGCTCTATGCCTCTTACAGAAAGGGCTTTTGGGTTGCATTTGTGGAATAGCCGAAAATGACGAGGTAATGTTTTTAAAAGAGAAATTTCGGTTACTGTTTCAGCTGCCACTATGTCCAGGACATGCTCGCGTGTACGGGTGCCTAGACGTCTAGAAGTTAGGCCCACATAGACCTTTGGACAGGTACATGTTGCATAATAGATTACTTGAGTTGTGTTACAGTTAATATGTTGTCGAATGTTAAACTGTTTTTTTCCGTCTGTTGATTGGAAATCTTTAGAACGACAAATGTTTTTACATGCAACGCAGTTCCCGCAAGAAAAACAACCTTTTGTGGGACCACCTGAATGGAAAAAAGCACTACTACGATCAATGGCCGGGACATAGTGGCTGTTCATTAGGATGTCCCCTAGGTTCCTGCTACGTCTAGATGTCATGAGAGGGACATCACTGAGATTTTTGGCCAGGATCGGGTCCGTTTTTAGTACATTCCAATGTTTTTGGATGCAGGTTCTCATTTCCTGCCAATGGCTATTGTATGTGGAAATGTATCTAATTTTATTTTCCATTCTAATAGATTTATCCCTAGGACGCAGCAGGTCCTCTCTAAAGCATTTTTTGGCACGGTTGTATCCTGCTTTTATACACCTTTTGGAGTAGCCCCTATCTAGAAATCTTGCCCGTAAATCATTGGCCTGTAGCTGGATGGTGGGGATGGCGCCCGGGGCGCGGACCATGTGCAGTGCTGGCTACGTTACATTGATGATTTGTTTATTATTTGGCAAGGAACAGAAATACAATTACAGGACTTCATGCAGCAATTGAATCATAATGATGTCAATATCAAATTGACATATGATTTCAGTAAAAAGTCAATCAATTTTCTAGACATCAGTATTTTTGCTGATCAAGATCTCTTTCTACAAACCAATGTTTATAGAAAACCTACTTCAACTAACTCATTGCTGCATGCGAGTTCTAGTCATCCTTACAGTACAATTAAAGCCATCCCAGTTGGTCAATTCCTCAGGATGAGGCGGATCTGTTCCTCCGAATCTAATTTCCAGCTACAGGCCAATGATTTACGGGCAAGATTTCTAGATAGGGGCTACTCCAAAAGGTGTATAAAAGCAGGATACAACCGTGCCAAAAAATGCTTTAGAGAGGACCTGCTGCGTCCTAGGGATAAATCTATTAGAATGGAAAATAAAATTAGATACATTTCCACATACAATAGCCATTGGCAGGAAATGAGAACCTGCATCCAAAAACATTGGAATGTACTAAAAACGGACCCGATCCTGGCCAAAAATCTCAGTGATGTCCCTCTCATGACATCTAGACGTAGCAGGAACCTAGGGGACATCCTAATGAACAGCCACTATGTCCCGGCCATTGATCGTAGTAGTGCTTTTTTCCATTCAGGTGGTCCCACAAAAGGTTGTTTTTCTTGCGGGAACTGCGTTGCATGTAAAAACATTTGTCGTTCTAAAGATTTCCAATCAACAGACGGAAAAAAACAGTTTAACATTCGACAACATATTAACTGTAACACAACTCAAGTAATCTATTATGCAACATGTACCTGTCCAAAGGTCTATGTGGGCCTAACTTCTAGACGTCTAGGCACCCGTACACACGAGCATGTCCTGGACATAGTGGCAGCTGAAACAGTAACTGAAATTTCTCTTTTAAAAACATTACCTCGTCATTTTCGGCTATTCCACAAATGCAACCCAAAAGCCCTTTCTGTAAGAGGCATAGAGCATGTACAAGCTGGAGTGAGGGGTGGCAACATCAAACGCCTCCTAGCACAGAGAGAATGTTGGTGGATTTTTACCCTCGGATCTATGGTACCCAATGGCCTAAATGAGTCGATGGGCTATGCTTCCTTCTTATAATTAGTCTGATATTGAGCTTTCCTCTGGGCAAATTAAATGCCATAGGTAATAGACCATCTCCTGTTAGCTTTTAAAGTCTCATTTTTAATATATTATCTTTTAATCCCTTGTCTTTGCTTTTTACTTTAGTTTTTCTTTCTTCTTGGAAAATAGAATAAGCACAACAAATCTGAACAATTGCTGAACAACTGGTCCCGCAGACGACAACTCCCAGGAATATTTATCTTGGACATTATTTGTGGGGTTATATTTAGTGTTTTTATACAATTAATATGGGGAGATTTCTAAATATGTTAATATCTGTCATTTAATGCACATTTATATTATTATTCACCTTGTGGTATTTTAATATGATATTATAACTTGTATATATAAATATATATACAGTTATGGATATCATTTATCTATTTATGCATTTTCATCACGTTGTCCTTATGACAACCCATGCCAAAAAACTTTTTCGTATTATGCACAATTAGTAATGGGTTTTAATTATGCATTTAAAATTTCCATAGACACTTCGTGTTTGTGGTAAGATATTATCATCACATAGCGCAAGTAGGGCACTTTTTTGTTATATCATATTCAATTTCTCAATAGTGTGCTTTATGTAATATAAGTGCAATAGAGATATGTACACATATGTTGTTTATATATTTTTCGTTTATTTATTTATTATTTTCTCATTGACCGGTATTACCCCCATTTTTGTTCTTGTTTTGGTCTTATAGTTATATCTTATATATAGCTATTTAACCCCCACGGTATTAATACCCCTCTTTTTCCTCGTTTTGTCTTCTGCCCCTGGCGCAGACGCTGCCTCCAGGCACCGTTCGCGTTCCCTGCGCTTCCATGTCTCATGCCCGGTATTGTGCGGCTAGGCGCCTGCCGCCATATCGGGCATGCGCATTGGGAGTGCGGGATCGCGCCAGACTTGCCGGACTCAGCGTCTGCGCAGGCGCAAGGATAAGTAATGCAATTGGCCATTTCCCGGTCAGGTGACCGGAACGGCCGTGCATTTAAGATGGACATTTAGACATCTGAGACCACGCCCCCTTGAGGAAGCGAGGTTTATCCTCGCGAAACGCGCGTCGGGGAAAGCGGTCCGGTCCCTCATTACTGGACATTACTGAACACTTCTCATGGGTAACTAACTGTTTATTTTCCTTACATTTTAGCAGCAACAATTTCTTAATATGCATATGTGACAAGACTATTCACAAGTGTGTTTCTACTGGCCGAGGGAGGTTTTTCTTTTCCTGCCTCCCTTCCTCTCACTTACAAATGTGGGTCTGTCTCTTGTGGTGTTCCAATTACAATGGACACCTTTAATTTATAGGATTGATTGCTGCTAGGTAGGGCCCGTGACCGCTGTGCGTTTTTTAGCACACCATTTGGGATCACATTATATCTTGGTACTAGTCCATACCAATATATTTACTATTATATATTTTGTGTTATTTTTCTGTTATTGTTATCCTGTGTGGTAACTTTTAGTATTTGCATTTAATAAAATATACTTTTGTATTAAACAACTCTGGTGCTGTTTAAATTATCTCTCTACATCAGTTGTTTTACAGAGTACGAGAGGAACTCCGCTGGTTAGTGTATACATAAATAATACATCCTATACGGTTCTATTCACCGATACCCCAGGGAGTGTATAATACAAATAATGCTAATAATGCACCCAACTAATGACGTGATCAAAAGGGTGGGAATATAAGGGTGCCGTCATGTCTCATGAAAAAACATATTACCAGGTATGTAATACCCGTGTTTTTCCATCATACATGATGGCACCACGAGAGAGTTACAGAGATTTGTATTCTCTTTAGGGAGGGATCACTGCTTGTAACACTCTTCTCCCAAATGTGAGATCAGAGGTAGCAGATAGGTCTAGCCTATAATGTTTAAAAAATGTAGACGGAGAGGACCAAGTGGCCGCCTTACAGATTTGGTCGATGGTAGCATCTGCTCTCTCCGCCCACGACGTCGCCATGGCCCTCGTGGAGTGGGCTTTCAGATCCTGTGGAACAACCCTGCCTGCACTACTATACACTAGAATAATGGCCTCTCTCATCCATCTAGCTATAGTCTGTTTTGACTAGGCAATGGAGTCTCTCCTCTTTCTTGTTAATAGGATTGGGACAGAAAGAGGGTAGGGTTATATCCTGAGCTCTATGGAATCTCGATACCACTTTGGGGAGATATGCCGGATCTAATTTTAATACAACCCTATCGTCCATAATTTGTGTGTAAGGGGGGTCAGCTGACAACGCGTGTAAATCCCCCACCCTACGGGCCGATGTAAGTGCCACTAACAAAGCTGTTATTAATGTTAGTATTTTATCTGAAGTTGTATTTAACGGCTCAAAGGGGCTTTCCGTCAGGGCTGTTAACACTAGATTTAGATCCCATGGTGGAGGAGTAGGGGATGGAACAGAGTCAGCTCTACTACAGGCTCAGATAAACCTCACCACCCACCTATTGCTTGCCAGGTCACAGTTGAATAGGGCTGCTAAGGCTGAAATGTGTACTTTGAGGGTACTAACAGCTAACCCCAGATCTAAGCCCTTTTGCAGGAACTCCAGTATTGCCACTATCGGGACCTCCCCTGCCCGTATTGGCCCTGAGCTGGACAGGAATTTCTTCCATATTCTCCCATAGATCTTGGTCGTTACTGGTTTTCTGCTACTGAGCAAGGTGGATATTAAACCAGCTGAGAACCCTTCTTTCTCTAGTAACGACCGTTCAAATGCCAGGCTGTCAAATGTAGCCCGGATTTCTGCGGGTGGTAGAAGGGACCCTGTGTTAGAAGGTCCTGGTCTTCCGGGAGAACCCACGGGTCCGTCACTGACATCACTCTCAGCCAGTAAAACCATGGTCTTTTTGGCCAGAAGGGAGCTATCACAATCACTCTGGCCTTGTCATCCCTGATCTTCCTCAGAACTGCTGGGATTAGACATATCGGTGGGAAGGCATACAGGAGTCCTGACGTCCATTCTATGCTGAAGGCGTCTACTGCCAACGGCCTGTCTGCTGGGTTCAGGGAGCAGAACTTTTGAACTTTCTTGTTGGCTTTTGAGGCAAAGAGGTCTACCCTGGGTCTTCCCCACATGTGTACTATCCGTTGAAAAACGGACTTTTTTAGGGACCATTCCCCTTGCCTCAAGTGGTTCCTGCTTAAAAAGTCTGCCTTTATGTTGTCCACACCTCGAATATGCAGGGCCGATAATGAAAGGAGATGCCTTTCCGCTAGAGCCATGAGTCTCTTGGTTATGTGCATCAGTGACCGAGAACGGGTGCCCCCCTGGTGGTTCACGTATGCGACCGCTGTTCGGTTGTCCGATAGGACTCTCACATGATGCCCTGCCAAGTGTGGAAGTAACTTCTCTAGCGCCTTTTCTATTGCTAGGAGTTCCCACTCGTTTGAGGATAGATTTTCCTCCTCTTGAGCCCAAGGATCTTGGACCCATAGCGTGTCTGAGTGAGCTCCCCACCCCCATGGACTGGCGTCCGTTGTGATCACTTTGGAGGCTGTATATGCCCAGGGAACTCCTCTCGGAGATGACTCTATCTGTAACCACCACCTGAGCGACTGGAGTACAGAGTGGGAGAATGAGCTTCTGCTCTAGCTGCCCCTGAAGTTCCAGGTCGTTCTGCAGCACACACCACTGCAGTTCTCTTGCATGGAACTGGGCCCATTTTACTGCCCGGTATGCAGGAGGTTAGGGACCCTAACACCGACATGGCTCTTCTTAAAGTCATCTCTGGCTTTTTTAGAGTGGTCATAATCATCTGTTTGATTTTTTCCTCTTTTTCTTCTGGGAGGCGACACTCCTGTGCCACAGAGTCTACTGTTATCCCCAGGAAATTCTGGCCCATAGCTGGCTCTAGTTTTGATTTCTTGAGGTTTAGTTGCCATCCCAGTGTCTGTAGAGTGTCCATCACTATCCTGACCTGCTCCTGACAGTGAGAAAAGTTCTTCCCCACTATCAGGAAGTCATCCAAGTAGGGTATTATCAGAGTGTCTTTCTCTCTGAGATGTGCTGTGACCTCTGCAATCAGCTTTATAAATACCCGTGGGGCTGTTGCTATCCCAAAGGGCAGAGCCCTGTACTGAAAGTGACGCAACTGGGACCCCATCTGAACTGCCACCCTGAGGGTATGTGCACACGTCCGGAATTCTTGCAGAAATTTCCTGAAGAAAACCGGAAATTTTCTGCAAGACATCCGCATTTTTTTTTTTGCGTTTTTTTTCCGTTTTTTTTGCGTTTTTTTTAGCATTCTGCAAGCGTAATTAGCTTGCAGAATGCTAAAGTTTTCCAAGCGATCTGTAGCATTGCTTGGAAAACTGACTGACAAGTTGGTCACACTTGTCAAACATACTGTTTGACAAGTGTGACCAACTTTTTACTATAGATGCTGCTTATGCAGCATCTATAGTAAAAGATAGAATGTTTAAAAATAATAACAAAATTAAAAAAATGGTTATACTCACCTGCAGACAGCTGATCTCCTCAGCGGCGTCCGTTCCTATAGCTGGTGTGTGTGCGCAGGACCTTCCATGACGTCGCGGTCACGTGAGCGGTCACATGACCGGTCTCGCGACCAATCACAGGACCGCGACATCATTGCAGGTCCTTCACCGCACACCAGCTATAGGAACCGAAGCGGCAGCGTGCACCTGAGAGGCGGGAAGACATCGAAGGTGAGTATATCACTATTTTTTATTTTAATTCTTTTTTTTTGACCAATTATATGGTGCCCAGTCCGTGGAGGAGAGTCTCCTCTCCTCCACCCTGGGTACCAACCGCACATAATCTGCTTACTTCCCGCATGGTGTGCACAGCCCCGTGCGGAAAGTATACAGATCAATGCACTCCTAGGTGTGCGGAATCCCCGCAATTCCGCATTTTTAATGAACATGTTGCTTTTTTTTCCGCGATGCGATTTTTTCGCGGAAAAAAATGCAACATTTGCACAAGAAATGCGGAATACACTGTAAATAATAGGAGGCATATGTTAGCGTTTTTTTTCGCGTTTTTATCACGTTTTTATAGCGAAAAACGCAAAAAAAGCGAAAAATACTGAACGTGTGCACATGGCCTGAGAAACTGACGATCTTGTTGTCTGATTGGCATGTGATAATAAGCGTCCTTGAGGTCGAGGACGGACATAACACTGGGGATATAGGAGTTTCACCGCTGATTTTATGGTTTCCATCTTGAATGATGGTATTACAAGAAATTTGTTGAGGCCTTTTAAATTTATTATTGTCCTCCAAGAATTGTCCGGTTTTTTTTAATGAGAAAAAGGGGGGAATAAAATCCTTCCCTCCTTTCCTCTATTGGAACTTCTTCCAAGACGTGCTTGTCTAGGAGTGATGTTACTTCTCCTTCCAGACTGTCTTGTTTCTCTTGGGAGGACTGTACCGGGGTCTGCATATATCTTCTTGGAGGCCAGTGGTGGAATTTTAGTTTTAGGCCTGATCCTACGATCTGCCGGATCCATATGCTGGATGAGATCCTCTCCCAGGCTGGAAGGAAGTGAGAGAGCCTCCCTCCCACCTGAGAAGGACCGTCACTGGGAGGGTTTTTTGGTGTCTCTGGGGGACTTGCCAAAATAGAAGCCCTTTCCTCCCCTGGGTCACTTGTCCAGGTTGCTCCTGTCTCGGTCTCTGTACTGCTGCCTTCGGAATTTTTGGCATCTCCGAAAGGAGCGACGAAAGGGCTGAAATGGCTGTTTTGGAAAGTTTTTCTTTTTATCACCGGCTTTCTCCAATACCTCGTCTAATACTGGTCCGAACAGGAAGTTCCCCTCACAAGGCAAAGAGCAAAGCTTCATCTTCGCCTGATTATCTCCTGGCCAGCATTTAAGCCATACGGCACGGCGTCCTGTGTTGGCTAACGCTGCTGACTTTGCTGCCAGTCTAGCCGAGTCTGCTGATGCTTCAGCTAGAAACACTGCCGCTGCTCTCATGGTTGGTATTGCCTCTAGGATAGCTTCCCTGGGAACTTTTTGTTCTACCTGTTCCTCCAGGTTGTCTATCCAGATTTTAAGGGATCTGGCTACACAAGTGGCCGCGATAGCTGGCCTTAGTGCTCCTTCCGAGGCTTCCCATGCTGTCTTCAGGGAACTGTCCAACTTCCTATCCAGAGGTTCTTTTAGAGAACCTAGGTCCTCGAATGGCAGGGAGGATTTCCTGGCAACTTTTGAGACCGCCACATCAATTTTTGGGGCTCTGTCCCAAGATGAGGATGCCTCCTCTTTAAAAGGATACCTTCCTTTTAGGGTTGTGGTTATTTGGGACCTTTTTTCTTGTTTTTGCCATTCCCTTTTAATCAGTTCTTGTAGCTGTTCATTAACAGGGAATGACCTCCGTTTTTTCTTTTGTAGACCACTGAACATAAGTTCTTGGGCTGTCTTTTTGGCCTTCTCATCTACCAGCCCCATGGTAGAGCGAACAGCTTTTATAAGCTTATCCGTAGCCTCCGCTGGAAAAGTATCTTCCTCCTCTGAGCTACTATCTGAGCAGCGGGCCGTATCTGAATCCTGCTCTGACCCCAAGGAATCTCTTTGGGATCCTACTGAAGGGCTGGATCTGTCCCTAGATCTGGCCTCTGTGTCAGCTGTCTGTAATGCTTTCACGGACCTAGAGACTTCGGACTGAATCAGAGATCTTAGGCTGTCCGTAAAGGAGGGTGTTTCCTCCGCCACAGTCTGGTTGATACACTCCTGACACAGTCTTTTACCCCAAGATGTCATTAAAGGCTTTTTACATAAGGGACATTCTTTATTTTTAGTTTTCGCCTTATACTTTTTGGGGACCTCCTATACTCCACCCCACAATGTATGTAAGAAAAGAGGGGAGAGAGGAGATAAGAGAAAAGAACAGACATTAGCGTGCTGGACTTTCTCGCAGTTCACTCACCACTCGGACGCTTTCAAAGTAGGGTACCGGATCCGGAGGTTGATTGGTTTTCTCCGTGTCTCCCACTGAGACTAGGGACCCCTCCTTGGTATGCCGATCCGTCCGTATGCTGTCCGAGCGGCTTCTGCTGCTGCCATGGCGGATCTGGCTCTTTTCGCTTGAGCGAGACCACCTCTCCTGCACCTCTTGCTGTGGCATCAAATGCTCTGGTGAAAAGCTCTCCATTATACACACCACCACGTAACAAGAGCAGTCACCTTCAACCTGACCTGGTTTAGTGACACAGGGCAGCGCATCTGGCTTGTTTAAATAGATTAACTCTTTTTTTTTTTTTTTTAATGGATCACCTGGTTGATCCTGCCTTTTACTGGTCGATCGTGCCTGCACCACTTCCGGTGCTCCTATAAGCAATCAAACACCTGGTTGATCCTGCCGCCGCAAGCGCAACGCCTGCGCTGTATAATCATGTCAGAGCGCGCACCCGGCAACCACTTCCGGTGCGCGCTATTAGAGCCACCATTTACCTGGCTGATCCTGCCGGCCGCCCAGCGCGACGCTTGCGCAGCAAAGTGATACTTGAGCGCGCACCCGGCAACCACTTCCGGTGCGCGCTCCCATTTACCTGGTTGATCCTGCCATCTGAATACCACCAACGGCCTGCGTGCGCACCCGGACTCACTTCCGGTGCGCGCTGCTGAACTGTGCTCCAGGCGCGCATCACTTCTGGTGTGCGCCGCCTTTTTCGATCCCCCTGCCCCTTAGCTCCTTACAAGTGTTCCGAGTGCTGCCGCCGGGTAATGTGCGCACGGGCGTACCTCCATTTCCGGGTACCCGGCGCTGACTGGAGGGAGGCTCGCAGCGCTGACGGCAGCACTTACCCTCAGCGTCCCTCGCCAGACACTGCTCCATGCTTATCCCTTCTCAGGTACCGACCAGGAAGGAGGGGAGGGGAAGGAGGGAGGGGGAGACCTGCACTTCACGCTCGACAGGGAGGGCCCCAATACCTCCGAGGAGCTTACCTAGCCCGGGCACCGATGTGCCTCACGGGCTGCATGGCCACCAGTAGTCAACAGGGGGGGCACCATAAAGTGACCCCCGTGGACAGCAGGATTTTAAAATCGATAGGGGGAGAGCGCCACCTGCGGTCCCCGTGGATAATTTTCACCCGGGCGTTCGCCTCGCGGGCTGTGGCCATGCTTCGCTCAGGGGGGGCATGGTATACATGGCCCCCGAGGTGACTACAGGTACCTGGTGACGGGTGCAGCAGACCAGCGCCTGCCCAAATCCACCCGACCCAGGCCCCGGCATCCTCTTCTGTCTTCATCAGACGTCTTCCATCTTGAGGGTTCCCCGTCAAGGACAGGAAACCAACTGATGTAGAGAGAGGAGCCGCCCCCTTTTATCTTGAAGGTTTCCTGTCCTTGATGGGCGGATCCCCTCTCTCGTGGTGCCGTCATGTATGATGGAAAAAATATTTTATTCTTTTCACTTAACATCTTGCACTATTTTAGTCCCCTTTTTTTAATCGTTTGTTATGCATATTATTTATACTGTTTATTATGCTCCTATAGTATTGTACTATGGGTCTGCTACTACCTGCTCTTTTGATCTTCGTCCCCTTTTGGAGGGTAAATCCCACGCCTTTGACACCCATTTATGAACTCGTGATAATAAGCTAAAGAATATGGAATTCACGGTGTGATTATTATTATGATTTATTTGTCATTCTTTAGATTTGTTATTGCTTGCTTTGTAAAGATGTATTATATATCAGCTACACTGTGCTCGTTCCTCTGAGGACTGGTTTTTCGATAGTGGAGCATTCGGTTTAGAACCTGTGCACAAAATATGAAAGGAGTAAATCCTGCTAGCTGGGTTCTCTCCCTACATTCTATACACCCAGATGCACTTGTTTCCTGCACTGGGCGTTCGGGTGCTGTGGTGATCGGTGGGGAGATGTATCATCCTTAGTGTTGAGCATTCCGATACCGCAAGTATCGGGTATCGGCCGATACTTGCGGTATCGGAATTCCGATACCGAGTTCCGATATTTACCGCATATCGGATACCGGAATCGGAAGTTCCCAGAATTCAAACTGCACGAATTCAGCCAATGAGGAATGATTAAAAGTGTGGGCACATCCTGTTCAGCATGGTGGGCATGTAACTACTGGCAAGGCTGTGATTGGCTGCTGAAATTATGTCATGATGCACTATAAAAAAACGCTGCCGCCCTTTCTGGCTCACTCTGCAGTTAGGCATAGGACACTGTGTTCTGACTGAGGGCCAGTTGAGATAGCGATTTGCTTCATTGTGCTTTTCCCAGGCTAATTTAGCAACCGCTGTGTGTTCACCTTGATTTTGCCTTGCAGCGCTGTTTTCACAGTGATCTGCAAGTTCTGTGTGTGTGTGTGTGAGTGCAGCCCACTCTGTAGTCTGTGTGCAGCCATAGCCGGTTGTATTCAGCTCAGGGTGGTTCACTGCCTCATACTGTTCTATCCATTGTCCTTTTTTTGCTAATAGTGCAGCCTGCTGCACATTTTTTCAAATATTTCCTATTAGTGGCTTTCCACCCGTATCCATCTAAATTGTGGAAAAACACTACATAGGATAACATAGAGAAGGTTTTTTGGGCCTTGCAGCGCCATTTACGGCTGTCTGCACGGTCTCCGTGTGAGTGCAGCTCGCCCTGTAGTCTGTGTGCAGCCACAGCCGGTTGTATCCAGCTCAGGGTGCGTCACTGCCTCATACCGTAAAATACATTGTCCTTTTTTGCAAATAGTGCAGGCTGCTGCACATTTTTTCAAATAATTCCTATTAGTGGCTTTCCACCCGTATCCAGCTAAATTGTGGAAAAACACTACATAGGATAACGTAGAGGAGGTTTTTTGGGCCTTGCAGCGCCATTTACGGCTGTCTGCACGGTCTCCGTGTGAGTGCAGCTCGCCCTGTAGTCTGTGTGCAGCCAGCCACAGCCGGTTGTATCCAGCTCAGGGTGCGTCACTGCCTCATACCGTAAAATACATTGTCCTTTTTTGCAAATAGTGCAGGCTGCTGCACATTTTTTCAAATAATTCCTATTAGTGGCTTTCCACCCGTATCCAGCTAAATTGTGGAAAAACACTACATAGGATAACGTAGATGAGGTTTTTTGGGCCTTGCAGCGCCATTTACGGCTGTCTGCACGGTCTCCGTGTGAGTGCAGCTCGCCCTGTAGTCTGTGTGCAGCCACAGCCGGTTGTATCCAGCTCAGGGTGCGTCACTGCCTCATACCGTAAAATACATTGTCCTTTTTTGCAAATAGTGCAGGCTGCTGCACATTTTTTCAAATAATTCCTATTAGTGGCTTTCTACCCGTATCCAGCTAAATTGTGGAAAAACACTACATAGGATAACATACAGGAGGTTTTTTGGGCCTTGCAGTGCCATTTACGGCTGTCTGCACGGTCTCCGTGTGAGTGCAGCTCGCCCTGTAGTCTGTGTGCAGCCACAGCCGGTTGTATCCAGCTCAGGGTGCGTCACTGCCTCATACCGTAAAATACATTGTCCTTTTTTGCAAATAGTGCAGGCTGCTGCACATTTTTTCAAATAATTCCTATTAGTGGCTTTCCACCCGTATCCAGCTAAATTGTGGAAAAACACTACATAGGATAACGTAGAGGAGGTTTTTTGGGCCTTGCAGCGCCGTTTACGGCTGTCTGCACGGTCTCTGTGTGAGTGCAGCTCGCCCTGTAGTCGGTTCTGCCAATAAATAAATAAATAAATAATAAAGTTCACCAAACACACCACTTTACAGTTGTGTAGGCCACATTAGTTCATATTAAAGTCTAGTCCACACTTTAGAAAATTAGTGTTTCTTATACCTGTTAGGAGCTGTTCAGGAATAAGCACACTAAGCCCTTAGTACTTTTCTGGATATCTTTATCAGTCAACCAAGATGAAGAAGGCAGGGAGTAAGGCACGGGGGCGTGGGCGCGGAGCAGGGAGAGGACGTGGGGATTCTGTGCCTGCTGCGGGCACCGGTGACTCATCATCACCCAGTTTCAGCAGGGAACAGTCCTTCATGCGCAGCTTAGTCGGAGAGTGCCGTACACCGCTGCTGCGTGAAGACCAAATTGAAGCCGTTGTCGGATGGATGGCAGCTAACGCATCGACTTCAATTAGTGCCACATCCTCTCAGACACAGAGCACTGGAGAGCACCCATCTGTCTCTTCACCACCTGCCAAATTGCCCAGGCAGTCAGAGAGCCCAGGACAGGAGCCGTCTCTACTTCTGTTCTCTGAATCTCTTGGCTTGGAAACAGGGGGTCAGCCAAGCAGCATTGGAGAAATGGAAGAAGAGGCAGTGTGCAGTGATGCGCAACAGCTTTGTCTCTCTGACTCTGAAGAGGCGGGTGGGCCAGTGCCTCCGGTCACCACACCGCAGTACGCATCTGATGATGACACTCAGGTGCCACTTTCTGGTGCATGCTGTGCTGCCGAGACTACCCAGGAGGAGCAGTTGGTGGCAGAGGGTAGTGCAGATGATGAGGTCCTTGACCCATCGTGGCGTGAGGAACAGGAAGGTGGTGGGAGCAGCTCTGAGGAAGAGATTCCCCGAACGGGCCAAAGAGGGAGAGGGAGGGGGAAGACTGCGGAGCCTGTAACCTCCACTTCGGCACCCGTTAGGAGCATGTCTCTTCCAAAAGCCAAAAAGGGCGCTCCCAAGACTTGCAGTGCCTGGTCCTTTTTTGACACAGTTGCAGATGACATTTGCTTTGTCAAATGCAAGGTGTGTCATCAGAAAATCAAAAGAGGGAGAAATGTCGGCAACCTCAATACCTCAAATATGTGGAAACATGTGCGGACCAGGCACGCGGTGGAGTTACAAAAACACACTGAAGACCTAGGCCAACCAACAGCGGCAGCTACCACTTCTTCAGCTCGTGTTGCCTCTTCCTTCAGCTCACACACAGCTGGTTCGGCTTCCTCCCAGGATCGCCATGGAAGAACCTCTGGCACAGTTGTCCAGAGACCCACTGTAATTCCACCCGCAGCACCACGTTCCCAGTCATCCTCACACTCCCAGCCCAGTCTACAGCCATTGGTAGTACAGGCATGGGAGAAAGGGCGGCCATTCTCGGCAAACCACCCCCGAGCACAGGCGCTGAATGCTGGCATTGCAAAACTACTGTCCCTTGAAATGCTCTCATTCAGGCTGGTGGAGACTGACAGCTTCCGTGACTTGATGGCATTGGCAGTCCCACAGTACAATGTGCCCAGCCGCTTTTATTTCAGCAGGCAAGCTGTCCCTGCCCTGCACAAGCATGTGGAGGGACACATAAAACACGCGCTACTGAACGCCGTCAGTAGCAAGGTCCACCTCACCACCGATGCGTGGACCAGTCACCATGGGCAGGGGCGATACCTTTCCCTCACTGCCCATTGGGTTAATGTTGTTGAGCCGGGTACAGATCGTGCGAGTGGCGCAGGACGTGTCCTGCCCACTCCAAGGTTTGCAGGAATCCAGTCTGTACGCATTGACTCCTCCTCATACACAAGTTCCTCAGAATCATCGCTGCAGGAGCTGTCACAGTCCACCTCCACATGGACCCGTGAACGTTTACCTGTTTCGACCGACATGAGCACAGCCGTGGCCAAACGTCAACAGGCCATCTTGAAATTAATTTCTTTGGGGAATCGAAGCCACACAGCGCAGGAGCTCTGGAATGCCATCAAGCAGGAGAGCGACGTGTGGTTTGTGCCAGCGAATCTCCAGCCAGGCATGGTAGTGTGTGACAATGGCCGAAATCTGGTGGCAGCTCTGGCCCTCGGCAACCTCACTCACATCCCATGTCTGGCACATGTGCTCAACTTGGTCGTGCAGAGTTTTTTGAGGGACTATCCGGATCTTGATGCACTGCTGCACAAGGTCCGCCTAGAGTGTGCTCACTTGCGGCGTTCCAGCACGGCAAGATCGCGCATTGCAGCTCTGCAGCGCCGATTCCGCCTTCCGGAACATCGCATCATATGTGACCTACCTACCAGGTGGAATTCCACGTTACATATGTTGGAGCGGTTGTGTGAGCAGCAGCAAGCAGTAATGGAGTACCAGCTGCATCAGGCGCAAAGTCGCACTCCGCGCCATTCAGACTTCACAACCACAGAGTGGGCCACTATGAAGGACGTCTGCCAGGTTTTGCGTCCCTTCGATTATTCCACGCGGATGGCGAGTGCAGATGATGCACTAGTCAGCCTGACTGTCCCCCTTATCTGCCTGCTTCAACAAACACTGCAAGCGCTAAGGGATGATGTTGTGGAAGAGGTGGAGGATGAGGAGTCACCATTTCCATCAGCTTCTGGACAGTCCGCGCCACGTGGTTCCTCACAAAGGCGTAGGCAGGGGACACTTTGTGAGGAGGATGAGGAGGAGTCAATGGAGGAGGAAGACATCCGTCCAGAGGAGGGAGTTACACAATTGTCCAGTAGTCAGTGTGTACAGCGAGGGTGGGGTGATGAAGAGCGGGCAGAGATCACGCCTCAAGCAGGGGACAGCGTTTCTTGGCCAGTTGGCAGTCTGCAGCACATGGTTGATTACATGCTGCAGTGCCTGAGAAACGACCGCCGCATCGCCCACATTCTCAACATGGCTGATTGTTGGGTGTACACCCTCCTCGATCCTCGATACCGGGACAACGTACAAAGCCTCATCACACCGTTGAACCGGGAGCGTAAAATGCGGGAGTACCAAGACACACTGGTGAATTCCATCATCTTCTCCAGTCCAACTGAGAGCAGTGCTGCTAGTGCGTTACAAAGCAGCTCAGTGCGTCGAGGCAGTGGAGGAGGCTCTGCACAAAGAGGGAGCAGAAGCAGTGCCTCTGCCCAAGGCAAGACCAGTATGGCCCAACTGTGGCACAGTTTTGTGTGCCCGCCACAAATGTCTACACCATCACCGGCGGCTCCAGTCAGCAGGAGGCAACGGTTCCGTCAGATGGTGACAGACTACATGTCTTGCCCTCTTACTGTACTCCCAGACGGCTCTTCCCCTTTCATGTTTTGGGTCTCTAAGCTGGATACATTGCCAGAGCTAAGCCAGTATGCATTGGAGGTGCTGGCTTGCCCTGCGGCTAGTGTATTATCGGAACGCGTCTTTAGTGCTGCAGGTGGTGTACTAACAGACCGTCGCATGCGACTATCCTCCGATAACGTTGACCGGCTTACTTTTCTGAAAATGAACCAGGCCTGGATCTCGCAGGAATTTGCCACTCCTCTTCCTGATTAAATAATTGGGTGTCTACAGTATCCAGGTCTCCTGTTGTGTTCATCTTTCTACCACCTGAACTTTAATTCCTGGGCTCCAACACCGCCAGTTGAGGCTCAGAAGTGCCGTCTGCACAGTAAAAACACACGACCCAGTGTTATTGGGTTTCAGTAACGTCAGCTGATCCCCAGCTGTGTAGCCGGCAATGTGTCCTGCGACCGCCACGCTGACACAACAACTGAAACGTAAGGGAACCTGTCCCCCCCCCCCAGGCGTTTGTTACTGAAAGAGCCACCTTATGCAGCAGTAATGCTGCACAAGGGAAAGGTAGCTCTTTTAGTTTAGCTCCTTGCACACGCAGAACGTAACACTTATAAAATGTGTCCAATGATACCGTACAACCGTCCCGGAGGTGGGACTTTCCTTTGTAATGGGACTCAGCACAGCCGTCATTCCTACCCCCTTGGTGCCGTGCGCCGCCTCCTCAGCGTTGTTTGAATTTGTCCCGGAGCCTGCGCTGTTATGTTATCCCTTGGCCATGCACGCTTAGCGCTGCCCGTCTTCTGACATCATTTGGTTGCAGGCAGGCTGCACCTGTGCGGCCGCGCTGGCCGAGATCCCACCTCGCAGTGTCTTCTGATTTAATCACACTGCGTGCCTGGGATCCATGGGCATGCGGAGTGCGACCGCCACGCTGGCACAACTACTTAAATCTAAGGGAACCTGTCCCCCCCCCCCAGGTGTTTGTTACTGAAAGAGCCACCTTGTGCAGCAGTAATGCTGCACAAGGAAAAGGTGCCTCTTTTTGTTGTGCTCCTTGCAGAAGCTGAACTAGACACTTATGAAATGTGTCTTCTCACACCGTTAAACCGTCCCAGAGGTGGGACTTTCCTTTGTAATGTGACGCAGCACAGCCGTCATTCCTACCCCCTTGGCGCCGTGCGCCGCCTCCTCAGCGTTGTTTGATTCTGTCCTGGAGCCTGCACTGTTATGTTATCCCTTGGCCAGGCGCAGTTAGCGCTGCCCGTCTTCTGACATCATTTGGTGTCAGGCTGGCTGCACCTGTGCGGTCGCGCTGGCCGAGATCCCGCCTCGCAGTGTCTTCTGATTTAATCACACTGCGGGCCTGGGATACATGGGCATGCGCAGTGCAGATCTTCACCTCTGCCTCTCACTCATTTCCCTCCGCCTTCTTCAGACTGTGCGCTGTCAGCTGATCCCTAATAGCATGCCACGGCCGTGACGCCGCACAGTCTGAAGAAGCCGGAGGGAGGGGAGTGAGAGGTGAGGATATGCCCTGCACATGCCCATGGATCCCAGGCCCGCAGTGGGATTACATTAGACGACACTGCGAGGCGGGATCTCGGGCAGCGCGGCCGCACAGGCGCAGCCAGCCTGACACCAAATGATGTCAGAAGACGGGCAGCACTAACTGCGCCCGGCCAAGGGATAACATAACAGCGCATGCTCCGGGACAGAATCAAACAACGCTGAAGAGGCAGCACACGGCGCCAAGGGGGTAGGAATGATGGCTGTGCTGCGTCACATTACAAAGGAAAGTCCCACCTCCGGGACGGTTTTACGGTGTGAGGGGACACATTTCATAAGTGTCTAGTTCAGCGTTTGCAAGGAGCATAATTAAAAGAGCCAGCTTTTCCTTTTGCAGCATTAGTGCTGTACAAGATGGCTCTTTCAGCAACAAACGCCTGGGGGGGGTTAAAGGTTCCCTTTCAACTTGCTCCAGTGCAGGCTTCGGCCTACACTCTGCTCCTCCTGCTGTCCCTGGGCTCTAACACCGCCGGTTGGTGCCCGGAAGTGCTAGCTGCACAGAGAAAAACACCCGCCGATGTGTCAGTGGGGTTCAGCAATGCCAGCTGTTCCCCCGCTGTGTAGCCGGCAACGTGTCCTGCAAACGCCACGCAGACACAAAGCTGCCGCCAGTGCAGGCTTCGGCCTACACTCTGCTCCTCCTGCTGACCCTGGGCTCTAACACCGCCAGTTGGTGCCCGGAAGGGCTAGCTGCACAGAGAAAAACACCCGCCAATGTGTCAGTGGGGTTCAGCAACGCCAGCTGTTCCCCTGCTGTGTAGCCGGCAACGTGTCCTGCAAACGCCACGCAGACACAACAGACCTAAAACTGCCTCCAGTGCAGGCTTCGGCCTACACTCTGCTCCCTCTGCTCCTCCTGCTGACCCTGGGCTCTAACACCACCAGTTGGTGCCCGGAAGTGCTGGCTGCACAGAGAAAAACACCCGCCAATGTGTCAGTGGGGTTCAACAACGCCAGCTGTTCCCCTGCTGTGTAGCCGGCATCGTGTCCTGCTAACGCCACGCAGACACAACAACTGAAATTAAAGGGAACCTGTCCCCCCCCAGGCGTTTGTATAACAGCCACCTTGTACAGCAGTAATGCTGCATTTGTACAAGGTGGCTCATTAAGTTATTCTCCTTGCACACGTCGAACTCAACACGTATAAAATGTGTCCCCTGAGATCATTAAACCGTCCCTGAGGTGTGACTTTCCTTTGTAACGACACGCAGCAACCCCCTTGGTAGCGCTGCCCGTCTTCTGACATCATTGTTTGGCTGACTGCGCCTCTGCGGCCGCCCTGCCCGACACAACGCCCCTCGGTGTCTTATTTATTTTGACTGCGAGGGTGTGATTGATGGGCATGAGCAGTGCATATCTTCACCTGTCAGTGTCACTCATCTCCTTCCGCCTTCTTCAGACTGTGCGGCTTCATGGCCGTGGCATGTGATAAGGGATCAGCTGACGCCGCACAGTCTGAAGCCGGTGTAAGGACACGAGTGAGAGGCGAACATATTTACTGCGCAAGGCCATGAATCCCAGCCCCGCAGTGTGAATAAATGAAAAGACACTGCGGGGCTGGGATTCATGGGCATCGCGAACCGCACCGGCCGACATCAAATGATGTCAGAAGACGGACAGCGCTAACAGTGCATGGCCAAGGGATAACACAACAGCGCAGACTCCTGTACAGCAAAATGCGACGCTCAGGAGGCCGCGCCAAGCACCAAGGTGGTATTTTTGACAGCTGTGCTGCGTCTCATTAAGAAGGGAACTCACGCCTCCAAGACAGTTTTGACTGTATAAGGGGCTAAATGTTATACGTGTTTCATTCAGCGTGTGCAAGGAAGAAAATTAAAAGAGCAACCTTTGACTTGTGCAGCATTACTGCTGCAGAAGGTGGCTCTTCTAGTTTGTAACACCTGAGGGGGCTTTAAAGGTTACCTTTAAAATTGGTTCAATTGGGCTTCGGCCTACACTCTGCTCCTCCTGCAGAGCCTGGGCTCTAACACCGCCAGTTGGTGCCCGGAAGTGCTGGCTGCACAGAGAAAAACACCCGCCAATGTGTCAGTGGGGTTCAGCAACGCCAGCTGTTTCCCCGCTGTGTAGCCGGCAACGTGTCCTGCAAACGCCACGCAGACACAAAGCTGCCGCCAGTGCAGGCTTCGGCCTACACTCTGCTCCTCTGCTCCTCCTGCTGACCCTGGGCTCTAACACCGCCAGTTGGTGCCCGGAAGTGCTAGCTGCACAGAGAAAAACACCCGCCAATGTGTCAGTGGGGTTCAGCAACGCCAGCTGTTCCCCTCCTGTGTAGCCGGCATCGTGTCCTGCAAACGCCACGCAGACACAAAGCTGCCTCCAGTGCAGGCTTCGGCCTACACTCTGCTCCCCCTGCTGACCATTTGCTCCAACACCGCTAGTTGGGGCTCTAGGAAGATAATCTTGAATAGGTCCCCATCCTGGTTACAGTACCGTCAGCTGGTTCTGGGTAGAGCCTTTGGCTTAGGTGCCTCCTTCTGGGTGTCCGAGTTCCACCAACGTCAGGTGGTCCTTGGTAGTGCTTTCAGGCACGGGTACCTCCTGCTTAGTAACCGGGTTCCAGTAACGTCAGCTGGTCCTCGGTAGTTCCATTGGCTCTTGGACCTTCGGCTACCCATCCGGGTTCCAGTACCGTCAGCTGGTTCTCGGCAGTGTCTTTTGCTCTTGTACCTTCTGCTCCCCATCCTGGTTGCAGTACCGTCAGCTGGTTCCGGGCAGAGCCTTTGGCTTAGGTACCTCCTTCTGGGTATCCGAGTTCCACCAACGTCAGGTGGTCCTTGGTAGTGCTTTCTGGCACGGGTACCTCCTGCTTAGTTACCGGGTTCCAGTAACGTCAGCTGGTCCTCGGTAGTTCCATTGGCTTTTGGACCTTCGGGTAGCCATCCGAGTTCCAGTTCCATCAGCTGGTTCTCGGCATTTTCTCAGCCTTCTTGTACCTTCTGCTACATTTCCAAGTTCAAGACCCTAAAGACGACGACCCGGAAGACCACCCCTAAGATGACGACGACACCAGAGACGACAACCACTGAGATGACGACGACCCTGGAGACGATGACCCTGAAGACCACCCCGATGACGACGACGACCCCGGAGACGACGACCCTGGAGACGACGACATGGAAGACCGAGAAGCAGAAGAACAAGAGGCTGCAGAACAAAGAGCAGAAGAACATTAAGCATAACACTAAATATCAGAGCAAAAGATATTATCTAAATTATAAGCAGAAGAAGACTAAGCAGTGTATGGGGGTGAGTCCGTTCCTCCTCGTGGTGCCCCTGGATAAAGCCTGATGCTGCAGGCCAAACTGAATGCGGACAGTGTATGTAACTCTTTTGTGACAGGCAGAACGGAAGGTGTAATCTTCAAACTTTTATAGATAACAACTACAGGAATGCCTGTCACAAATAAGAATATGATGAAGAAGTAGAATATGAAGAAGAATAATAGTTGAATAAAAAGAATATGAAGAATGTAACAACAAAAAAATAATAGGTAGAAGATGAAGAAGAAGATGAATAAGGTGAAGAAGAAGTTGATGTCAAAGATGCTGATGATGATGAAGAAGAAAGTGTGGGAGAAGTAAAAAAAAAGGTGAAGGGCGTGGAAGTAGTGACACATCAATATCTGACAAAATAAAAAAATTCTTAAGATAGTCAATATCTTTGTAACTCCGAACATCTTAAAAAAAAAAAAAAAAAAAAAAAAATCCTGCTATTCTATTTGATTGGGCTAAACCTCTGTGCCTTTAATGTCTCCGCCACGTCCCCCAATACATCCTACATTATTCTTAGTTGTTTTCCTTCATGTAGAATGAACCTACAAGGAAAGAAAGGGTTTATTTTAATTCCGATATTTTCGTCCCATTGACTTGCATTGGTATCGGGTATCGGTATCGGCGAGATCCAATATTTTGCCGGTATCGGCCGATCCAATCCGATACCTTCCGATATCGGAAAGTATCGCTCAACACTAATCATCCTCCCTCGGATTGCAGGCTGTGTCGGTCGCTTATGTGGGATCCAAAGGCGGGCATCACGATGACGTGCGCCGATCGTTGACACCCATACCCACACCTCCAGCATCGGTTCATTTACCTGTCGGTTATGCATACACATGTTGTATATGGCTGCGGAGGATTCCTCCTCTGCTGGCGTCGCCGGCTAGGCTGCCCCCGGCCGCATCAGTTCTTAAAAACTGCCCTGTCTGTCTCTCTATGTCTCCCTTTACCAGTCTCACACACTTGTGTTACTTTCTTCTGTATAATTATTGAATGATTACTATTTACTCATAAAGTATTATATTGGTAAACGACTTACACATTTGTTTCTAATCATTAATATAACCTCCATGGTCCGTGCTAGAGGATGGCAGATATAAGCTCTACAGGTGAACATTTAGGGACATTATTTCTATGTTGAATATTTTCATAGTGTTTTTTTTTTTTATGAAGTTATAGCTTCTTATTCAGAGGACACTTTTTGGTTTTCTAGATATAAGAATATAGACTGCCTCAGGCATCCATATAAAGGGTACAGTTCCCTGCTTTATTACAGTAGGGGGTTGGTGCAGAAGTCGTGTCTGTCACTTACTCGTTATCTTTTGAGCCCATTTGACCTTGAAGTGCACAAAAGGGAAGTAAAAAATGAGGCCTCCCAGAATGAAGAGCACGCAGTAGAGATAGGCCCACTCGGGCTCTCCGATGATGGGCGCCAGCACCAGATAAATCGACACCAGAACCATCAGGATGGGGATCACAATTGGGATCTGAAGAGGAGAAACCAGAAGACTGTAAGATGCAGGTGCACAACCGATCCGAAGCGTGAAATGGTCGTAAAGAGGACCATATTGTTAGTGCTTTCCTCACTACCAGGTTTTTATTTCTTACTTTTTTTCTATTTCATTCGTCACCCTTCAATTCCTCTTTTACTATATTTTTATAGTATTTTGCATTGAATATGCTGAGCGACATCAAATTATAACTGCAATTTTGCAAAAATGGCAGCATGCAAAAATTTACTAATATGAGACTTATTTTAAAATTTGGGGTGAAAACACTTTTTGAATTAAATATGTATCACGACTGGGGTCAGGGGCTCAGATACAGAACCCCAAATACTCAGCGTGGCCATAATATTAAAAAGATTTTTTTTTTCAGCCACCACTAGGGGGAGCTCTTGGGTTTTTGTAAGCTTTGAGCTCCCTCTAGTGGCGGCTGCAGATGGACCACATTTTATTATATCCTAACTCTGCAGGAAATTTGGTGCTCCGTGTCAGAAAAATTGAAACTGTAATAATATAATCCTACTCGGACTCATGTTGGAGATTTTTTGTGTTGCAAATAGTTTTCACTTTTTGATCCTAAACCTGGAAATAATTTTTAATCTTAATTAGAAGTTTTGTGCATGCAGCCCCTGTGCAGACCCATGTACTGCCATGGTTACAGGCCATAAACCCTCTGCGGTCAGACTCCAGTCCTTGCAATGGGAGCATGTGACTGCAGGATCAGACTACACAGGATTGTTTACAGTCTGTTACCATGGAGATACATAGACCAGCGTGGGAACTGTCAGATATTTGTATTGCAAAACTTTTTTTTTTTAGATGCATGAATTCCACTCACTTTAATCGGCCTCTTCATGTCTTTTTTTGTGAACCTCATAACTACCAGGCCGGAGATAGTTAATCCATAAAACAACCATACGGCGAAGCTGAAGTAGTTAATGAGGGTGTTAATATCCGCCGGGATAATGTAAATCATGCCAATGAAGCCCTGGAAAAAAAGAAGAGGACGGTGGTTAGGATTAGGCAGAAACGGGAGCTGCGCTAGATGAGACAGAACCTGAAATTACGGATCGAAAAAAATATCTGGGGGCTTAAAGGGATCTTCCATCATATACAATAAGTACACACTGACGTACATAGGACACAATGGCCGGCAGCGGGGTCAGCCTCTTGACACTGATGTATGATAGAAATTTCAGCATGTGTCCTTCACGTCCGGCCACGTATGTAAGCCTGGGGAGAGACGACGGACAAGGGCATATTAGTGGTGTCCTTTGTTGGTAGGACGCTGCACAGTGTCCCCTCTGCTTTAATCTCATGATGTAACAAGGGAGGAGAAGAACTATTAAATGCTTCTATATTGTGCGCCTGTCACCGGCGGCCATCACTCACCGGCCAGCCGTGAAGCACGATCCATTCGCTGATCCAATGGTCGAAAAGGCCACAAACAGAGGAATAATCCAGGCTGCAGGGTACAAGACCCGGTCCCCAAATGTCTGCAGGAAAGCACAGATTGTCACCTACAGCTTATACCATATATCCCAGCACCAGCGATCTGCAGGGGAGGTTGTATGAACCCACCTCGAGACCCGCCGTATACTGGAAACACCCCTAAGCCCCACCCCGAGAACCACTGTATTTGGGTAACACCCCTTTAGACCTGATATATACCAGGAACATCCCCTACAAGAACCGCTGTATTCGGGAAACACCCCTCTAGACCTGCCGTATACCGGAAACACCCCCCCCAAGAACCACCATATACCATGAACATCCCCCACAAGAACCGCTGTATTCGGGAAACACCCCTCTAGACCTGCCGTATACCGGAATCACCCCCCAAGAACCACCATATACCAGGAACATCCTCCACAAGAACTGCTGTATTCAGGAAACACCCCTCTAGACCTGCCGTATTCCGGAAATAGCCCCCAAGAACCACCATATACCAGGAACATCCCCCACAAGAACCGCTGTATTCGGGAAACACCCCTCTAGACCCGCCATATACCGGAAACCGCCACCAAGTACCACCATATACCAGGAACATCCCCCACAAGAACCACTGTATTCGGGAAACACCCCTCTAGACCCGCCATATACCGGAAACCGCCACAAAGAACCACCATGTACCAGGAACATCCCCCACAAGAACCGCTGTATTCGGGAAACACCCCTCTAGACCTGCCATGTACTGGAAACACCATATACCAGGAACATTCCCCACAAGAACCGCTGTATTCAGGAAACACCCCTCTAGACCCGCCATATACCGGAAACCGCCACCAAGAACCACCATATACCAGGAACATCCCCCACAAGAACCGCTGTATTTGGGAAACTCCCCTCTAGACCTGCCGTATACCGGAAACACCCCCCAAGAACCACCATATACCAGGAACATCCCCCACAAGAACCGCTGTATTTAGGAAACACCCCTCTAGACCAGCCGTATACCGGAAACACCCTCCAAGAACCACCATATACCAGGAACATCCCCCACAAGAACCGCTATATTTGGGAAATTCCCCTCTAGACCTGCCGTATACCGGAAACACCCCCCCAAGAACCACCATATACCAGGAACATCCCCCACAAGAACCGCTGTATTTTGGAAACTCCCCTCTAGACCTGCCATATACCAGGAACATCCCCCACAAGAACCGCTGTATTCAGGAAACACCCCTTTAGACCTGCCGTATACCGGAAACACCCCCCAAGAACCACCATATACCAGGAACATCCTCCACAAGAACTGCTGTATTCAGGAAACACCCCTCTAGACCTGCCGTATACCGGAAACAGCCCCCAAGAACCACCATATACCAGGAACATCCCCCACAAGAACCGCTGTATTCGGAAAACGCCCCTCTAGACCCGCCATATACCGGAAACCGCCACCAAGAACCACCATATACCAGGAACATCCCCCACAAGAACCGCTGTATTTGGGAAACTCCCCTCTAGACCTGCCGTATACCGGAAACACCCCCCAAGAACCACCATATACCAGGAACATCCCCCACAAGAACCGCTGTATTTAGGAAACACCCCTCTAGACCCGCCGTATACCGGAAACACCCTCCAAGAACCACCACATACCAGGAACATCCCCCACAAGAACCGCTGTATTTGGGAAATTCCCCTCTAGACCCGCCATATACCAGGAACATCCCCCCACAAGAACCGCTGTATTCAGGAAACTCCCCTCTAGACCCGCCATATACCAGGAACATCCCCCACAAGAACTGCAGTATTTGGGAAACACCCCTCTAGACCCGCCATATACCAGGAACATCCCCCACAAGAACCGCCGTATTGGGGAAACACCCCTCTCGACCTGCCATATATCGGAAACGCCCCCCAAGAACCACCATATACCAGGAACATCCCCCACAAGAACCGCTGTATTCGGGAAACACCCCTCTAGACCTGCCGTATACCGGAAACACCCCCCAAGAACCACCATATACCAGGAACATCCTCCACAACAACCGCTGTATTTGGGAAACTCCCCTCTAGACCCGCCATATACCAGGAACATCCCCCACAAGAACCGCCGTATTTGGGAAACACCCCTCTCGACCTGCCATATATCGGAAACACCCCCCAAGAACCACCATATACCAGGAACATCCCCCACAAGAACCGCTGTATTTGGGAAACTCCCCTCTAGACCCGCCATATACCAGGAACATACCCCACAAGAACCGCTGTATTCAGGAAACACCCCTCTAGACCCACCATATACCGGAAACCGCCACCAAGTACCACCATATACCAGGAACATCCCCCACAAGAACCACTGTATTCGGGAAACACCCCTCTAGACCCGCCATATACCGGAAACCGCCACAAAGAACCACCATGTACCAGGAACATCCCCCACAAGAACCGCTGTATTTGGGAAACTCCCCTCTAGACCCGCCGTATACTGGAAACACCCCCATCCCCCCAAGAACCACCATATACCGGGAACATTACAAGAACTGCTGTATTCAGGAAACACCCCTCTAGACCCGCCATATACCGGAAACCGCCACCAAGAACCACCATATACCAGGAACATCCCCCACAAAAACCGCTGTATTTGGGAAACTCCCCTCTAGACCTGCCATATACCGGAAACACCCCCCAAGAACCACCATATACCAGGAACATCCCCCACAAGAACCGCTGTATTTGGGAAATTCCCCTCTAGACCTGCCGTATACCGGAAACACCCCCCCAAGAACCACCATATACCAGGAACATCCCCCACAAGAACCGCTGTATTTTGGAAACTCCCCTCTAGACCTGCCGTATACCTGAAAAAGCCCCCAAGAACCACCATATACCAGAAACTTCCCCCACAAGAACCGCTGTATTTGGGAAACTCCCCTCTAGACCTGCCGTATACCGGAAACACCCCCCAAGAACCACCATATACCAGGAACATCCCCCACAAGAACCGCTGTATTCAGGAAACACCCCTTTAGACCTGCCGTATACCGGAAACACCCCCCAAGAACCACCATATACCAGGAACATTCTCCACAAGAACTGCTGTATTCAGGAAACACCCGTCTAGACCTGCCGTATACCGGAAACAGCCCCCAAGAACCACCATATACCAGGAACATCCCCCACAAGAACCGCTGTATTCAGAAAACACCCCTCTAGACCCGCCATATATCGGAAACCGCCACCAAGAGCCACCATATACCAGGAACATCCCCCACAAGAACCGCTGTATTTGGGAAATTCCCCTCTAGACCCGCCATATACCAGGAACATCCCCCCACAAGAACCGCTGTATTCAGAAAACACCCCTCTAGACCCGCCATATATCGGAAACCGCCACCAAGAGCCACCATATACCAGGAACATCCCCCACAAGAACCGCTGTATTTGGGAAATTCCCCTCTAGACCCGCCATATACCAGGAACATCCCCCCACAAGAACCGCTGTATTCAGGAAACTCCCCTCTAGACCCGCCATATACCAGGAACATCCTCCACAACAACCGCTGTATTTGGGAAACTCCCCTCTAGACCCGCCATATACCAGGAACATCCCCCACAAGAACCGCCGTATTTGGGAAACACCCCTCTCGACCTGCCATATATCGGAAACGCCCCCCAAGAACCACCATATACCAGGAACATCCCCCACAAGAACCGCTGTATTTGGGAAACTCCCCTCTAGACCCGCCATATACCAGGAACATACCCCACAAGAACCGCTGTATTCGGGAAACACCCCTCTAGACCCGCCATATACCGGAAACCGCCACAAAGAACCACCATGTACCAGGAACATCCCCCACAAGAACCGCTGTATTTGGGAAACTCCCCTCTAGACCCGCCGTATACTGGAAACACCCCCACCCCCCCAAGAACCACCATATACCAGGAACATTACAAGAACTGCTGTATTCAGGAAACACCCCTCTAGACCCGCCATATACCAGAAACCGCCACCAAGAACCACCATATACCAGGAACATCCCCCACAAAAACCGCTGTATTTGGGAAACTCCCCTCTAGACCTGCCATATACCGGAAACACCCCCCAAGAACCACCATATACCAGGAACATCCCCCACAAGAACCGCTGTATTTAGGAAACACCCCTCTAGACCCGCCATATACCGGAAACACCCCCCAAGAACCACCATATACCAGGAACATCCCCCACAAGAACCGCTGTATTTGGGAAACTCCCCTCTAGACCTGCCGTATACCTGAAAAAGCCCCCAAGAACCACCATATACCAGAAACTTCCCCCACAAGAACCGCTGTATTTGGGAAACTCCCCTCTAGACCTGCCGTATACCGGAAACACCCCCCCAAGAACCACCATATACCAGGAACATCCCCCACAAGAACCGCTGTATTTTGGAAACTCCCCTCTAGACCTGCCGTATACCGGAAACACCCCCCCAAGAACCACCATATACCAGGAACATCCCCCACAAGAACCGCTGTATTTTGGAAACTCCCCTCTAGACCTGCCGTATACCTGAAAAAGCCCCCAAGAACCACCATATACCAGAAACTTCCCCCACAAGAACCGCTGTATTTGGGAAACTCCCCTCTAGACCTGCCGTATACCGGAAACAGCCCCCAAGAACCACCATATACCAGGAACATCCCCCACAAGAACCGCTGTATTCAGAAAACACCCCTCTAGACCCGCCATATACCGGAAACCACCACCAAGAGCCACCATATACCAGGAACATCCCCCACAAGAACCGCTGTATTTGGGAAATTCCCCTCTAGACCCGCCATATACCAGGAACATCCCCCCACAAGAACCGCTGTATTCAGGAAACTCCCCTCTAGACCCGCCATATACCAGGAACATCCCCCACAAGAACTGCGGTATTTGGGAAACTCCCCTCTAGACCTGCCATATATCGGAAACGCCCCCCAAGAACCACCATATACCAGGAACATCCCCCACAAGAACCGCTGTATTCGGGAAACACCCCTCTAGACCTGCCGTATACCAGAAACAGCCCCCCAGAAGATGCACGGCACTGTGTTCTGGAAACATCCCCATATACTGGAAACACCCAAGAGCTGACGTAAGCTGGAAACACCCCCCAAGACCTATTGTAAACCAGTAAGGCCCCCCCCCCCCCCCCCGACCCTGCATTTTCTAGAAATACCCACCACATACCGGGACCACTACGTATTCCAGAACCCTCCCTCCAAGTTACATACCGGGAACACCCTCCCCCCTCACTCAAGAGCCGCCATATACCAGAAACACCAGCCAAGTCCCACCATATACTGGAAACATGCTCCAAGACCACATACTGGGGACACCCCCCAATAACCACTGTATACTGCACCCCACTGCATCTGACGTATACCTAGTTCTGAACGCCGAACATGGACTTCTCCTGAAAGTCCGATTTGCAGTTCGGGGGTGGGATGGGGTGGGGGGTGTTAAGAGATTTTCAGCTACAAAGTTCAGGTCTCCATTGATTTCTATGGAGATTGGGTAAAAGTTTGAGTACAGTTCTGGTACCCGAACCAAATATTGGACTAAAGTTCGGTCAAACCTAAGCTTCCAGGGGTCCGCTCCTCCCTCCCCAGCAGCTCACAATCTAATCCAGAACTTACATTGATTTGTGCTCTCTGACTATAAATGTGGATAGAGGATCCGCTTACGTGACGGATCCCCTGGATCCCACCATCACTTACTGCAGAAACCAACAGGAGATGTGACTCCCATCACTTACCACAGCAACAGCCGGAGACTGCAGGAGCTCGGTGGGGGTCATCACTGTGTAGTAGGAGATGTTGACCAGCAGGTAACAGGCCATAACTAGCGGGATCCCGAGTATGATGGCTAATGGGAGATTTCTGCACCAAAAAAAAACTAAACATTAAAGTCCTATTTTAAAATCAATGTTAATTTCAAGAGTCACCACTAGGTGGCAGCACATGCACACTGATCTCTGCGCGTGACAGGTCCATACTGTGCCGACACTGGCCAATCACAAGGGCAGACGCCACCGAATTATGTAAAAAATATCCATAATTATTAATCACATGAATATACAGAAACGGCGAGAAACCGCCTGGCTGCTCCACGCCATCCAACAACTGTATCTCAGCCAGTGCTACAGCGTCACTGTGGGGTCGGATCACACAGGCGACACTTCTCAGGCTCCATGACCCGAAACCAGTTTACTAGTCATCCTTAGTTGGAATATTTTTAGTAGGTACTAACAACTGCACGCACAGTGAGCACCCCGTAAGAAACGCTGCCGCGTACTGGGAACACCCAGCAAGACCTGCCGCATACAAGGAACACCCCACAAGAGCCACCAGGTACCGGCAACACCCTGCAAGACCTGCCGAGTACTGGGAACACCCCGCAAGACCCACTGAGTACTGGGAACACCCCTCAAGAGCCACCGGGTACCGGCAACAACCCGCAAGACCCGCCGAGTACTGGGAACACCCCGCAAGACCCGCCGCTGCGTACTGGGAACACCCCACAAGAGCCACCGGGTACCGGCAACACCCCGCAAGACCCGCCGAGTACTAGGAACATCCCGCAAGACCCGCCACTGCGTACTGGGAACACCCCACAAGAGCCACCGGGTACCGGCAACACCCCGCAAGACCTGCCGAGTACTGAGTACACCCCGCAAGACCCGCCACTGCGTACTGGGAACACCCCACAAGAGCCACCGGGTACCGGCAACACCCCGCAAGACCTACCGAGTACTGGGAACACCCCGCAAGACCTGCCGCTGCGTACTGGGAACACCCCGCAAGACCTGCCGAGTACTGGGAACACCCCGCAAGACCTGCCGCTGCGTTCTGGGAACACCCCACAAGAGCTATCGGGTATCGGCAACTCCCCGCAAGACCTGCCGTATACCGGGAACACCCCACAAGACCGGTTGTGTGCCACGAATACTCTACAAGACCTGCCGTATACCGGGAACACCCCACAAGACCGGTTGTGTGCCACGAATACTCTACAAGACCTGCCGTATACCGAGAACACCCCACAAAACCTGTTGTGTCCCGGGAATACCAGAAATACCCCACAAGACTTGTTGTGTACCAGGAACACCCCACAAGACCTCCTGTATACCGGGAATACACCACAAGACCTGTTGTATACAAGGAGCACTCCACAGGAGCCACGGTATACCGGGAACACCCCACAAGACCTGCCGTATACCAGGAACACCCTACAAGACCCGCCGTATACCAGGAACACCTGAGTGGTGTTACCATACCATGCTGAGTGGTGTTACCATATTATAATGGCCTCCTGCTGCACACACCGATCAGACAGGGACTGCGGTTTTGTGCACGGTCCATATTACAGGATTTCTTTACATCTTCCCCTTAAGTTCCTACCGGCCCCTGGGGGGTTAATCTATACATTTCTTCCTCGCAGTCGATACTCAGATGCAGGCCGTCCGTCTATAAATCCTAGGCAATAAATCAGCCGCGCTCGCCTCTTACCTGTATGGATTTTTCAGCTCCTCTGTGATGTAATTGAGCTGGTTCCTAAAGGGAGAAGCAGAATTCACAGACGTCAGTTGGGTCCCGATCACTGAGGGATTAATGGACAGAAACTGCACCAAAGAAAGGGGACTATAAAGCGGAGAGTGAGGGTCTGACTGGGAGACAGGGGGTGTCATACATGGCGGTAGGTAACATTGGAGACATACTGTTAACGTTCAGAAGTTGGCCTCAATGAGGTTGTGCAGCAGCAAAGTGATGGCCGATTCTGCATCCTGCGCACCTCTGCTCTTGCAGGGAAGAGTTTCCAGGAGTTGTCCTCTAGTGGCGACACAGAGAAGCTCACCATTCACATTGGGCAGCCTATCTGCCATGCATTGGAGCGGGGAACATTTACAATTTTCAGTCTCCCCTTAAAGGGGTTGTGCAGCAGCTTTCATTTCTCCATCAGGTCCTAAGAGTCGCTGATGGTCGACATCATGCCCGATGTGGAAATAAGTGGTGCTGCACCGCCCCTTTAAGAGTAAGGTTCACATTGCGTTAATGGGTTAACGCTAACGGACTGCGTTGCATAGCGAAATTGTCGCAATTAACGCCGTGCAACGGGTCCGTTAGCGCACCCATTGACAGCAATGTGATTTGTCTCTGTAGCGCATCGCTAGCGCGTGCCGTTCTTTTGTGATGGACCTCGGACGCTGCTTGCAGCGTCCGAAGTGCGTCCGAGGTCCGGTCCTCGCTAGCGCAGATCGGGGATCTGCGCTAGCGGGAACGATGAACGCGAACCCTAAAAAAACATTGCATTAGCGCAATCCGCTAGCGCTATGTTCTTAACGGATTGCCCTAACGCAATGCGAACCTAGCCTAATTGGTACTATTAAAGCAGCAATCCCCAGTACTGTTACTTTCAGATTATTGTAGAACTACAACTCCCAGCATTATTTGAGAGGTTAGATCGTCCCCCCCCCCCCATTAGTCTTAAAAGGCCAATATGCCTTATTTATGACACAACTGTCAGTGACCACCCAGCCTGGGACCCCACAGACACTGACGCTCCAGGCACCATATGGGTCACAAAGGTGACATCGTCCTACCATCCATCATAGGCCCACAGACCATTGTAGAGCGCCAGGCCGATCCCTCCGACTGTGATTTTGGAGCCTTCAAAGCTGTTGGTAAAGTTCTGAGTGTTTCCTAAGGGAGAGAAAACCTGAATGAGCTGCAGCGCCACCTTCGTCTGCAGGCCGGATCTGGTATTACAGCTTATATACAGGAATGGGGCTGAGCTGCAATATCCGACACCGCCTCTAGAGAGGGATGGCACTGTCTGGGGAGGATGCAGATAAAAATACAGAATGTGACTCTGAAGCCTCCCATACCTTGTATCAGCAGAACGATGCCGCTGACGATGATTATGATGATGATGATCAGTTTGGCCACAGTTAAGACGTTCTGCACGTAACTCGCCAGCTTCACGCTCAGACAGTTCACCACGGTGATCGTCACTGCCGGGAACGGAGAGACGATATATGAAATAACCGATATCGGGCAATTATTGCCAGGGAGCTGTCTTGGTCCCATACTCACGGATGGCGGCGGCAGCCAGACATTTGATGACCACCTGAGGGGGCTCACAGCCGGGATAAAATGGCGCCGATGCATATTCTGCGAAGCTGAGACATATGATGGCAAACGATGACGGTTTCATCACGATTACGCTGGCCCAGGAGAAGAGGAAGGCCGGGATCTGTCCGTAGGCCTCCATGAGGTACGGGTACTCGCCTCCGGACTTCGTTATCATTGTGCCCAGCTCAGCGAAGCAGAGGGCGCCTGCAGAGACACCAGATGGAGGAAGCACATGTGAACTGCACGCCAGACCATATGGGAGGAGGAGGAGGTGAGCTGTGACATCAGCTACTGTGAATGGTGGATCCTGTGTTATCTACTGTATATAGAGGTGTTATCAGTCATTGTACAGGAGGAGGAGGTGAGCTGTGTCATCACCTATTGTGAATGGTGGATCCTGTGTTATCTACTGTAAATAGAGGTGTTATCAGTCATTGTACAGGAGGAGGAGGTGAGCTATGATATCACCTATTGTGAATGGTGGATCCTGTGTTATCTACTGTATATAGAGGTGTTATCAGTCATTGTACAGGAGGAGGAGGTGAGCTATGATATCACCTATTGTGAATGGTGGATCCTGTGTTATCTACTGTATATAGAGGTGTTATCAGTCATTGTACAGGAGGAGGAGGTGAACTATGATATCACCTATTGTGAATGGTGGATCCTGTGTTATCTACTGTATATAGAGGTATTATCAGTCATTGTACAGGAGGAGGAGGTGAGCTGTGACATCCCCTATTGTGAATGGTGGATCCTGTGTTATCTACTGTATATAAAGGTGTAATCAGGCATTGTATAGGAGGAGGAGGTGAGCTGTGACATCCATTGTAAGCGTGCCTGTAATGATGATGAGATAAGTGATCTCTACAGAACAGAACAGAATATGTCGGCTTATTATGAGGCTCAAACGAAAACTGGAAAATTTTAGGACTTTTAAAAAACAGATATGGAAAAAAAAAAAAGAGATAAAAAATTCTTAAATAAATCTTGTCCACACTTACCCATTATTCCAATCACCCCGCACACCGCCCAGATAACCAGACATGGCCCCACAGCTCCTGTGTTTCTGAGAACGGATTTTGGAGAGATGAAGATCCCGGACCCAATAATTGTCCCAACGATGAGGCTGATCCCGCTGAGCAGTCCGACCTGCGCAAAATAAAGGTGCAGGTTAACAATGTCTGCATCCAGCCGCGGTCACGGTGCCCAGTGTCACCCGTACTAGGCTCCATACCAGAAAGGGTTACATATCTGGGTGCATGCATTGTCATAATTCCTTTAATATAAACACATTTTTTTCTTGGGACTTTCTTGGATTTAAGGAGAAAACGGAGGATGAGATAACGAGCGCCGAGAGGACAGGCGAGCCGTATCCAGGACATCATAAATACCTTTCCCCGGAGAAGAGGATTCACACTTGGCCTCAGACTTTGCACCTCACAATAAATAAGAACATTTCCCTTGCTAATTAACACTAGATGACCAATAACTGCATATTTTTATGGACACTAACGAGCAATTTCTGAAATTTATGAAGCGTAATAAAAGCTGAACCTTTCGACCCGGGCGATGTTTATGTACAAAGCTGACATCGTATACGTCATCCACCAATCCGCGGCCTTGAGGGACCAGGACATCACTCACTCGCTCCAAAGTGTCTTATTGCATAGCGGTCTCAGCCGCATCTTATTTCTTGGAAGGAAATGATTTTATTCTTACAGTTTGGTAAAATTATTTGGTGTCTCCTTAGACTGCAGGGCGGCTGATAATCATGAGCTACATCATATAATGCATGCACTGCTGCTAATCCAGAGCTACCTGGTTCACCAAGTAGTAAGAGGGAACCAGGGATAGTATAAAACTGCTCCATCTTCTATATGTATAAACGTCAGCAGAGGCGTAAGGGAAAATAAGTCTCGTATCAGCGTATTTAGGCAATTTAATTACCGATACTAAAACTTTTAGACATTTTTTTTTCTTCTAAAAACAGCACCATCGTTGAGCAATGGCTGTGTCTGGAATTACAAAATGTCTCCAGGTAGTAGGTTCGCAGTGCTCCCAGCCTGTGGCCACTGGATCAGAATAGATTTGCTTATTTCTAATCCATGGCCTTCTGTGGGACCCCTTTACTGTACCCTCTGTGAAATTTTTTTTTGCCAAATTCTGCATGAATCCAACAGAAAAAAAAAACATGTTATTGTTGGAGAAAATAATCAGTTATACAGCGCTGCGTGGGGCACCATGTGGTGGCACACAGCCCAGTAGTAGGGAGCTGCAGCATGTGCTGCCATACAATCTCCAGCATGGGGTAATGGCTGTGTGATTTCTCCATAATCTCCAGTCATCGGTACAGAGATTGTGCCACCGAGCCAAAATAAAGCAACATGTTGGCGGTGCAGTTAGTTTTGTGTAGTTATCTTATCTGCATCTTTCTTTATCCCAGTAATGAGGACTGTGCCTGAGATAATCTGCAGCAGATAGATATTAACTAAAGGCTGTATTCATTAACCGGTGCTGACTGCTACGAAACGCAAGCTTTGCTGTCCAGTGGACACTTCGGAGTTGTGAGTAGATCCTGATCCAGCACATCAAGGGCGATGGAGAGGAACCAGTCCACAAAGTCAAAATAGCACCCCCTGCTGGAGCAGGATATAACTGCATGATTCGAATCCATTCTTTTATTTATTTTTTCCTACTTTTGGGTCTAGTTAAATAAGATGGCATTCATACAGCACATCTGCCTTTGTATAGCGTTCCCCTGACTATTGATAGTGGCTTAATAAATAGCCGGCTGAGTCATCTGATGAAAATATCTTGTCGGAGTCGGCTATATATAAACCCAGCGCAGCGATGGAGCGATCGATACGAGGTGTCTGCAGATTGAGTTATTAGTCTATTCTTGGACGCCGTCAGGCTTCGCGCTCCGCGCTGCCAGATGATCTCACCTCTGTATGTGCCCTATGACATTCACACTGGATCAAGGCAGCGACTGTGCAGTCTGGAAGTCACTGGCATGGTGAGAGTAGTAGTAGTTGTGCAACAGCTGAGGAGTCGCAGGTGAGAGACCATCGATGTAACTTGCCCATGCACCCTCAAACACCGTAAACTAACAGCTATCCCTTACAACCCGTCCATACACATTAACGCTCGTATTGGCAGAGCATGCTTTTCACGCTCGGACTGGCTGGTCCCATAGGGAATGAATGGACATGCACATTGCCTCCCAAATTCTAACCTAGATAAAAGTGCCCTGTTCTGCCGATCGGCCACAAGGAGGCAGTAAAATACATCTGAAATTGTGTTCCCCTTTCCATAATTATTTTTATATATTGGATTTTTGGTTTATTTTTTTGCAGTTACGGTACTAGTGGCAACAATTTTGACGGCAGTGATTTCTTTATTTTTTTCTGCCTTCTTAAATAATTTTTCACACATTATGACCCCCATAAAGTCATAAAATACATTTGCAACATTTAAATGCTTTTTTCCTTATGTCCGATTTCCCCTGTAACTGTGGAGGGTACATGATCCCAGTTACAGGGAAAATTCAGCTTTCTTGGCTGCAGAGCAGATCTGATCTGGTTGGATCTAGCAGATCTAGCTCATTCCCCGACACCCGATGATCAATGGGTCCAGTCGGAGGAGAAAGGGTGGATCTCAACTAGTGCAAAATTACAACTCTTGGCATGCTGGGAGTTGTAGTGTTGGCAACAACTCGAGAGTCACAATTTGGAGGCCAATACAAAAAAATCCTAAATAATCCAGGCAAAAGATGCCAACAATTATCCGAGCATGCCGGGGTTGTACTTTTATAGCCCAATGGCTGTCTGATCATGCTGGGAGTTGTAGTCTTGTGGCAGGTGAAGACCACAGCAATAAGTGTTCAATATCCCTACTGTTCGCTGCCCCCTGCGGCATGCAGTGCCCCCAATAACCAGTTTCTACTTGCCTGTTTCTTGAGCTGCATGGCTGTGGACTCCTTACTCTGGGTGGACTGGTTGTCTTCATCTTTCCCCCCTTTTCTCTTCTTTATGCTGCTCTCGTCCATGGTGCCCGCTGTTGCCGAGTCCTAATTCACAAAGTGAAGCCATAAGTTATGATGAGAAAGCAGTAAATGGATCGCGAGTCGCCATCACGTGCCGCAATAAAAACATAATGGCTTTTACATGATACAGTCCTGTTGTTTCCTGGTGAGATTACTTAATTGGCACTCGTGGGCACGGTACGGCTTTATTACATTATATGACCCAGGCGATTCACATCACAAACATCATAAAGATGAATCACGGGCGAATGTCCAACCTGCCGGATTCGCATCATGCCCACCCGATACCCAATGTACCGCCCAATGCCACATACATCAACGGCACAACATGGGGAAAGTCTCCACAAGGAATAGAAGTCGCCCCTCACTAATGTCACCTGCGTCCCTCACCGATGCCACCTGCGCCCCTGACTGATGTCAGCTGTGCCTTTTTGTTATCTGAGCCTTTCTCTCTTTATGCCCCTCACCTGTGCCTTTCTCCTATGTCGCCTGTGACATTGGAGGAGATGAGGCACATGTTCTCAAGATGATAGGCTAATGGTGGCCATACACCTATTGGCTGATGGCTATTCACTTTGGGTTCCCCCATATAGTTTGGCCAAGAGTGCTCTGAATTGGGAGAGGGGAGTAAGTTGTCCGTAGGGGATTATCTTCCCTTGAGAACAAAATGACTGAGCATGTTGAAATCTAACAGCACAATCTCCTTGGAAGCAGGGATCCACATTAGACGGTTGGACGGTCTCGTTGCTTGTTGATTATCAGGATACACAATGGCTGTCATCTGTTACTTTGGACCTTTTATTTACCCGGTGCTACAGAACAAACACCGGGCACGGGGCAGGGCAAATAACAATAGGCACCAGTGTCTTCACGCATGAGATAGATGGGAGCATTCCAGCTGGAACTAATACTAAGAGCGGCTTACGTCCAAGCTTTATTGTAAAAGAACCAGGTCAGTATAGGTAGTGGCCAACATGCGAGGCTCTGGATCACCGGTGGAGCCACTCCTCTCATGGATGAAACCCCAAAAAAACATCCATGTAGTGTGACAGCATTAATATCCATAGGCATTTTAGGGGTTCACACCCTTCATTTATGATTGCAAGGGGTCCTCCATGGGAAGCTACAATGGCTGCTCTGAAATGAATGGATGACCATGTGGTGATCCCTGGTTGTACCAGATGAATAGATGACCATGTGGTGATCCCTGGTTGTACCAGATGAATAGATGACCATGTGGTGATCCCAATGGCACCAGGTAAATAGATGACCATGCGGTGATCCCAATGGCACCAGGTAAATAGATGACCATGTATATAGTGATGCCTGGTGGCATCAGATGAATGGATGACTGTGGTGATTCCTGGTTGCACCAGATAAATAGATGACCATGTGGTTATCCACGATGGCACCAGATGAATGGGTGATCATGTGGTGATCCATGGTTGCACCAGATGAATAGATAATCATGTGGTGATCCACAAAGGCACCAGGTAAATAGATGACCATGTATGTAGTGATGCCTGGTGGCATCAGATGAATGGATGACTGTGGCGATTCTCGAAGGCACCGAGTCTGCCATTAAGGGAGCCACTGTCTGAAGTGACTTACATGGGGAACCCTCTGATGACCACATATCGTAGCATGGCACATGGACATAGGTTCTCCATCCACACCACACCACCATCTGTCTAGGAAGCCTGATTGTACACAAGAACAGCAAAGGTCTTTGTTTTGCTCCAACTGTTTTTTTTTTTTTTTTTTTAACCTGTGACTGCATAAAAAAAAAAATAATGAAAATTTGCAGCCCCAAAAGTGATCTGATGGGGCGGATGCAATCATTGAGATCATGAACACAGAGATGATTTCCATAATCCAAAGTTGTGGTTCAGGTTGTGGCAGCAAATGTGCCAGGGTTGCAAACTTGTGTCCTCTAATACCTTGATAGTCCATTGTCCACTAAGCAAAACAATTGTTAAAAAAACAAAAAACAAAAGTAGACCGTTATGCTTGCACAATATTGGGGTCACGCGGGATGAAGCCAATGTAGAGCCCCCCCAAGAATCAATCGATCCATAGTAAGATGGAGAGACCTTACCTGGTGTGTGCGGAGCCCGGGATATGAGGCGGAGGAGTGGATGCTGAGAGTCTTCAGAAGTTTTATAAGCCGCAGGTAAAGTTCACAAATAATCTTTCCAATCCGGGGAAGGATCCGGGGAACAGCAGAGCAGAGGTCACCGTCAGTAATTATTAAACATGCTCTAATTATTACAGCATTGACAAAGGGGAGTGCGGCTCTGAATGCTGCCGCTTGCACAACGCTCGGCTTCACCTCCGCCGCCACATTACATCTGTTGACAATGTGTGACGCCTTGTTGCACTGGGCAGAGAGTCTCCCGCACACAAAGTGGTGTTGTTCTGCGGAGCCTACACACAGCAGAACATTGCATCCTATTATGAGAGGAGAGCGGCGACTGCTGGGAGAGATTCGGAAAAAGTTCTTGGATTGATGGTGGATAAAGTAAGATGCAGAATAGTCAGGAGAAGGATAGAGCGCTGCAAATCTCAGCGTTACGGTTGTGGATGCAGCATGGCGGATATTTTATGGGCACCTGATGGTGCATGCCATGGGGGATCGTAGGGATTCGATAATCCGTAAGATCTGCAGTTCTTCCACCGCTTTATTGAGGGAATATAAATATAATAAAAGTACATAAAAGTCAGCGGAACCAACTAACGGGACACGGCACACGTCATTTAAAAAAATAATATCTCCAAGTGGGTTGGTCTGGGAGCATATATCTACATATAAAATATGCAGGGATTACATTAGTGAGCACCTATGTGGCATTTAGCAGATACTATACCTGTACAATATGTCACACCGGCTCACACTGTTGGGAAACAGCACTTCATATCTCCATTTGCTTCTTTTGCACATGCACTTTACCTGCTCACGGTTGTTGTAGCCGCCATCGATTTAGCACACACGTCTGGCAGGTCAACGTCACTTAGTACAACAGACAAAGGATAAAGTGCAAATGGAATTAGGTCACTAACACTATTTATTTAGAAAGGCTTTGTGCTTTGCACAATTGTTGTATATGATCACTAGTGGCGTTTTGCTTCTCATAAAATTAGAATATCATGAAAAAACAGTAATTAGACCTACTGGTAATTGTATTTCCAGGAACCCATCCTGACAGCACACAGGAGGACGTCCTTCTTATCCATCATGGGACAGGAAACACGAGAGGTTAAAAGGACCCTCCCCCTACCACCCTTCAGTGCTTTTCCAAAGTAACACATCTGGATGGATGCAAAAAAACAAGATTTATTCCAACAAAATAATCAATAATACAAATGTTACATCACATGAGTATAAAGATCATACAATAGGGAGGGAACTAATAGTGCTGTCAGGATGGATTCCTGGAAATACAATTACCAGTAGGTCTAATTACTGTTTTCCAGGTCACCACCTGACAGCACACTGGAGAAATACCAAAGGAGAATGGTACTTAGGGTGGGACCACTGCTTGAAGTATCTTTCTTCCAAAAGCCAACTGAGGCGATACCACATCTAACTTATGTTTAGAAAAGGTACTAAGATTAGACCATGATGCAGCTCTGCAGATCTGATGTGTTGTAGCCCCCCCTTTCTCTGCCCATGACATGGCCATGCCCTAGATGAGTGGGCTTTAATGTTAACCAGGGAACTCTGCCCTTTAGCTTTATAAGCTAAACTGATTGTGGATTTTATCCACCGTGCAATAGTCGCTTTAGACGCTTTTTTCCCCTTATTCGGACCCCTGAACTCAGGGCTGCCACTAGAAATTTCGGGGCCCCATACTGGCAAAATTTCCGGGGCCCCCTTGAGACTCCGCCCAGGCTCCACCCCAGCCCCGCCTCCACGCTCCACCCCTCAAACTGTCCACAGTCCCACCGCTCTCTCTTAGAAAATCTCCACTTCTCACCTATCACACATTGACAGTTCCCATCACCAGATCACACATGTAGCCGGCAGCTTTTGTTTTGGCCAATAGATTTTTTTTAAGCCACCAAAATGACAAGGTAGACACTTTTGGCCGGGCCCTACTCTACTGTAACCTATTAAATATTTGTTAAAATATGCAATACAATTTAGGTATATTTTTATTTTTCAATTTTTAAAATGACCTATAATACCACATACAAGGAACAAATACCACAGCACCATGACCAGACACCATATTATCACCACAGTGACCTATAATACTATCTACAAGGCCCAAATACCGCCACACCATGACCAGATGACATATTACCACCACAGTGATCGAATAATATCAAATACAAGGAACAAATACCACAACATCATGACCAGACCACATATTACCAACACATAGTGACTGAATACTACAATACTGATCAATAATAAAAAAAACCACAATACTATCACCATAAGTGCCATTATACACAGGAGATCTGTACTTAGTATGCAGTGTCTGTGTACAGGTAATACAGTGATCACCAGTGACATTATACACAGGACCTCTGTATATAGTCTATAGGTAATCCAGTGATCACTGGTGATATACACAGGACCTCTGTATATAGTATACAGTGTATAGTGTCAATGTATAGGTAACACACTGACTCACCAGTGACGTCTCTAGGTGAAGTCCTTCATCTTTCATCCCGCACAGACCGCCATCACTTCATGCAGCCAGGACACGTTTCTGCAGGAAATAACAGTTATCTCGAGTTCCACTTGCAGAACACATTACTTAATTTTCCCAACTTCTACATTACACCACATGAAGAAGGCGACATAGTGTCACTCTACACAGTAATAGGACCGCCCCTCCATTTAAAACAGTGTACTCAAAAAATAAAATAAATACATCACTGCAGTAATAATATCCCTTAATTAGCCCCTATGGTAATAATATTCGCCATCCTGGCCCCGTGTGTCTCATTACTGGGGTCAGCCATATGTTCTCCCATCCTGCCCTAATGAGTATCCATCCTGCCCCATATGATCTCCCCATCCTGCCCCATCTGTCTCCATCGTATCCATCCTGCCCCATGATCCTGCCCCATCTGTCTCCAATCCTGCCTCCAGTGTCTCCAATCATGCCCGTATCACCATTCTGCCCCGTCTCCAATCAGGCCCCCATTTCTGCAATCATGCCCCCTGTGTCTCAATTCTGCCCCATCTCTTTCCATTCCTGCCCCAGTGTCTCCAGTCATGCCCCAGTGTCTCCAGTCATGCCGCCATGTCTGTCATCCTGCCCCGTGTCTCCAATCATGCCCTGTTTCTCCTTTCTGCCCCCGTGTCCAGCTTTCTGCCCCTGTGCCCAGCTTTCTGCCTCTGTGTCCAGCTTTCTGCCTCTGTGTCCAGCTTTCTGCCTCTGTGTCCAGCTTTCTGCCCCTGTGTCCAGCTTCCTGCCCCTGTGCCCAGCTTTCTGCCCGTGTGCAGCTTTCTGCCCCAATGTCCAGCGTTCTGCCCGTGTCCAGCTTTCTGCCCGTGTGCAGCTTTCTGCCCCAATGTCCAGCGTTCTGCCCGTGTCCAGCTTTCTGCCCGTGTCCAGCTTTCTGCCCGTGTCCAGCTTTCTGCCCCTGTGTCCAGCTTTCTGCCCCTGTGTCCAGCTTTCTGCCCCTGTGTCCAGCTTTCTGCCCGTGTCCACCTTTCTGCCCGTGTCCAGCTTTCTGCCCCTGTGTCCAGCTTTCTGCCCCCGTGTCCAGCTTTCTGCCCCCGTGTCCAGCTTTCTGCCCGTGTCCAGCTTTCTGCCCCTGTCTCCAGCTTTCTGCCCGTCTCCAGCTTTCTGCCCCTGTCTCCAGCTTTCTGCCCCTGTCCAGCTTTCTGCCCCTGTGTCCAGCTTTCTGCCCCTGTGTCCAGCTTTCTGCCCGTGTCCAGCTTTCTGCCCCCGTGTCCAGCTTTCTGCCCCCGTGTCCAGCGTTCTGCCCCCGTGTCCAGCGTTCTGCCCCCGTGTCCAGCGTTCTGCCCCCCTGTGTCCAGCGTTCTGCCCCCGTGTCCAGCGTTCTGCCCCCCTGTGTCCAGCGTTCTGCCCCCCCTGTGTCCAGCGTTCTGCCCCCCCTGTGTCCAGCGTTCTGCCCCCTCCTGTGTCCAGCGTTCTGCCCCCTCCTGTGTCCAGCGCTCTGCCCCCTCCTGTGTCCAGCGCTCTGCCCCCTCCTGTGTCCAGCGCTCTGCCCCCTCCTGTGTCCAGCGCTCTGCCCCCTCCTGTGTCCAGCGCTCTGCCCCCTCCTGTGTCCAGCGTTCTGCCCCCTCCTGTGTCCAGCGCTCTGCCCCCTCCTGTGTCCAGCGTTCTGCCCCCTCCTGTGTCCAGCGCTCTGCCCCCTCCTGTGTCCAGCGCTCTGCCCCCTCCTGTGTCCAGCGTTCTGCCCCCTCCTGTGTCCAGCGCTCTGCCCCCTCCTGTGTCCAGCGCTCTGCCCCCTCCTGTGTCCAGCGTTCTGCCCTCCTGTGTCCAGCGTTCTGCCCCCTCCTGTGTCCAGCGCTCTGCCCCCTCCTGTGTCCAGCGCTCTGCCCCCTCCTGTGTCCAGCGCTCTGCCCCCTCCTGTGTCCAGCGCTCTGCCCCCTCCTGTGTCCAGCGCTCTGCCCCTCCTGTGTCCAGCGCTCTGCCCCCTCCTGTGTCCAGCGCTCTGCCCCCTCCTGTGTCCAGCGCTCTGCCCCCTCCTGTGTCCAGCGCTCTGCCCCCTCCTGTGTCCAGCGCTCTGCCCCCTCCTGTGTCCAGCGTTCTGCCCCCTCCTGTGTCCAGCGCTCTGCCCCCTCCTGTGTCCAGCGCTCTGCCCCCTCCTGTGTCCAGCGCTCTGCCCCTCCTGTGTCCAGCGCTCTGCCCCCTCCTGTGTCCAGCGTTCTGCCCCCTCCTGTGTCCAGCGCTCTGCCCCCTCCTGTGTCCAGCGCTCTGCCCCCTCCTGTGTCCAGTGCTCTGCCCCCTCCTGTGTCCAGCGCTCTGCCCCCTCCTGTGTCCAGCGCTCTGCCCCCTCCTGTGTCCAGCGCTCTGCCCCCTCCTGTGTCCAGCGCTCTGCCCCCTCCTGTGTCCAGCGCTCTGCCCCCTCCTGTGTCCAGCGCTCTGCCCCCTCCTGTGTCCAGCGCTCTGCCCCCTCCTGTGTCCAGCGCTCTGCCCCCTCCTGTGTCCAGCGCTCTGCCCCCTCCTGTGTCCAGCGCTCTGCCCCCTCCTGTGTCCAGCGCTCTGCCCCCTCCTGTGTCCAGCGCTCTGCCCCCTCCTGTGTCCAGCGCTCTGCCCCCTCCTGTGTCCAGCGCTCTGCCCCCTCCTGTGTCCAGCGCTCTGCCCCCTCCTGTGTCCAGCGCTCTGCCCCCTCCTGTGTCCAGCGCTCTGCCCTGGGCCCTCGCCGGCGACTGACAATGACGTCAGACGCCGGCGGCATGCACGCTGCGGCTGACGTCAGCTGCCAGCCTCAGATTGGCTGGCGGCTGTTAACTATTGACGTGCGGGCGCGGGCCCGCACTTCAATAGCGCTGCAGCGCCGGCCGCAGCTAAGGGCCCGGTTCAGCCTGCGGCTGCCGGTAGGGGCCCGATGGGCAGATGAGACGGGGCCAGATGCGGGCCCCCTCTGCCCACCGGGCCCCATACGCCAGTCACGGCTGTAATGCCCTGATGGCGGCCCTGCCTGAACTAAACGAACAAGTTGTTATCTTGTCTCCAGGGCCTAGATGAATCAAGGTACACGAGTACCGTCTCTCTCACGTCCAGATTATGATAAAATCTTTCTTTTTGGTTTTTAGGGAACTGGCAAAATGACGGTAATACAATCTCCTGATTCATATTAGTATCGGAGACGACTTTAGGGAGAAAAGCCGGATCGAGTCTTAGCACTAGTTTATCCTCAAAGATCTGTAAATACGGGTTCAGCACTGATAGAGCCTGTAGTTCCCCCAATCTTTTTGCCGATGTGATTGCTACTAAAAACGCAGTTTTAAGGGAGAGTTTGTTAATATCTATACCCCCTGTTATGTCCCACGCCTGTTCACATAGAAAATTCAGGACCAAATTAAGATCCCACGGCGGGACCGATCTCCTAATTAACGGTTTTAGCCTCTGGACTGCTCTAGAGAACCGACTAATCCAGGGGTGGGTAGATAGAGGAAAATCGAAAAAACACACTCAGGGCCGCTATTTGGACCCTCAATATACTAGGCCTAAGGCCTTTTTGGAATCCTGACTGCAGGAAGTCAAGGATCTTTAGGATATTTGGATGGTCAGTATCAACTGTCATCTCCCCGCAAAACCCACAAAATCGTTTCCATATTTTTGTGTAGATAGCTGATGTCACAGGTTTTCTGCTGGCTTGGAGGGTAGAGATGACGTCATCTGAAAGACCTTTTGCCTTCAAGACCTTCCATTCAGGATCCAGGCCGTCAATTGAAGAGCTCCTAGATTCTGGTGTAGAACTGGACCCTGGTAACCGTAGGGGTTTCTCTACTGATAGCCTTCTTAACAACGGAAACCAACTCCGTTTTGGCCAGTGAGGAGCTATGAGAATGACATTGGCCTTGTCCTCGCAAATTTTCCTGAGTGTTCTTGGAATCATTGCCAGAGGAGGAACCGCATACAGAAGACCGTTGTTCCAGAGTTGTGAGAAGGCATCGATCGCAGCTGGGCTTTCCCCGGAATTTAGGGAGTAAAAGGTTTTGACCTTTGCATTTTGTTTGGTAGCAAACAGATCCACAGCCGGCTTCCCCCAACGGTGACAAAGACTTTTGAAGACCTCGTTGTTCAGTTCCCACTCTGTTGGAGATACTCTTTTCCTGCTGAGGAAATCCGCCAACTGGTTCTTGGACCCCTCCAAATGCACCGCCGAGATTGACAGTACCGACTTTTCTGCCCATCTGAAGATCTGTTCCGCCAGACCTTGCAACGCCATATGTCTTGGGCCTCCTTGATGCCGAAGGAAGGCTACAGTTGTCATATTGTCTGAAAAGACTTTTACATGTTTTTCTCTCAGTAGGTGCTGCGCAGCTGTTAAGACCTTCCAAACTGTGTGTAGTCCCCTGTAGTTCGATGACTTCTTGCTGTCCTTCCTTTCCCAACGACCTTGGAAATATCTTCCTTGAACATGACCTCCCCAACCTGCTGACTTGCATCTGTCGTGACTGACACACTCGGGGTTTGAAGCCATGGTACCCCCTAGCTGAAGGTTCCTGGAGAGAGTCCGCCATTTCAGGGATCTTTGGATCTGGAAAGAGAGTTTCATCCTCCGATTTAGTGAGTTCTGTTTTCTGTTCCAGCTCATCAGAACTCCCTGCTGAAGCTGCCGAGAATGAAACTTGCTCCAGCTCACGCAAGGGATGCAGGCCGTCATTAATCCCAAGATTTTCATCCCGTCTCTGATAGAGTTCCGGCCCTGGGAAAAGTGATACCGGTAGACTTTTTCTATTATGCCCTTTAGCCTCTCTTCTGGTAGATAGGACATTCTTGTCTCCGAATCCAGCATGACTCCTAAGAATTTTATTTTTGACTTTGGTATTAGGTCTGATTTTTCCCAATTCATGATCCACCCTAGAGTCTCTAGTGTGGAAATGAGGGATTAACAGTTGATCCTGAGCTGGACTATGGAGTCTGCCGCTATTAAAAAGTCATCTAAATAAGGAATTACCATTATATCCTGATTTTTCAGATAGGCGACCAACTCTACCATAAGTTTTGTAAAAACTCTGGGAGCAGATGCCAGGCCGAAGGGGATACAGCGAAATTGAAAATGGTAGATTTTTCCTTCCATATTTACCGCAAACCGCAGAAACTTCTGGTGATTTAGATTAATGGGTACATGGTAATATGCACTCTTTAGACCTAGAGTGCACATTACCATACCCCTTCCTAACAGAGGGATGGTTGACCGAATTGACTCCATTTTGAATCTCTTGTATAACACCCAATTGTTTAGGTGTTTTAGATTTATTATTGTTCTCGATTCTCCCGATGGTTTTATTATTGAAAAGAGATTCGAGTAATGACCTCTGTACTCTTCCTGAGGGGGTACCGGAACAATTGCTGCCATTTTTAGGAGGTCCTGTATATCTGACCACATGGGGGATGACGATTTTAGATGGGAGCTGGAAACTAGGAACCTTTCGGGAGGAAGATATATAAACTCTATTTTGTACCCCTGGGACACAACCTGTAAGGCCCAAGGACTCGTCGTTATCTCCCGCCATCCCTCTAGGAATTCGGCTAGACGACCCCCTACTCTGATGGCGTCATTTTCTCCGGTAGCTAGAACCCGAGTAGCTAAAGTCTTTGGTTTTAAGCCTGCTATCCCCTCCTTTTTGGTAACTCCATCTACCTTGTTTCTCTTTACCCCTGTAATCTGGTTTTTGATTATAGCGGGGTCTACGAAAGGGCTGGAATTTTTTAGGCTTTTCTTCAGGGAACCCTTTCTTTACGTCTGAGGCTTTCTCTAAGATATCATCGAGGACCGGTCCGAAGACCCTGCCCCCGGAAAAGGGTATCGAACACAGCTTACTCTTAGAATGCATATCTCCCGACCAGCTTTTGAGCCAGATAGCTCTTCGGGCTGCATTAGATAGGGATTGACCCCTAGCTGCGAACCTAACAGATTCTGCGGACGCATCTGCCAGAAAGGTGGTTGTCAATTTTAACAGAGGCAGGGATTTCAGAATAGTTTCTCTAGGAGTTTTAGCTGTTAATTGATCCTGAAGGTCATCTAACCACAGGTGCATGGAGTGAGCAACCGATGTCGTTGCTATATTAGCTCCAATAACTGCTGATGAACTCTCCCAGGCCCTTTTTAAAAGGCCGTCTGCCTTTCTATCCATGGGCTCTTTTAGGTTGGAAGAGTCCTCAAAAGGAATTGCAGTCCTTTTGGACACTTTAGCCATCGGTATGTCTATTTTAGGAATGTCGACCCATTCTTTAGTTTCGTCTGGATCAAACGGCAAGCGGAGTCTGAAGTCTTTAGGAATAGTTAGTCTTTTCTCCGCTTCCTAAAATTCCTCCAGAATCATGGATCGGATATGGGAATTTACCAGAAAAACCTTAGAGGTTTGAGAGCGTAAGCCACCAAACATCTCATCCTGAACAGAACAGGATGGCTGAGGCTCCTCGATCTGCATAGTATGACGCACAGCCTCTAACAGTTCTCCCGTGTCTGCAGTGGAAAATAAATATCTTCTCCCTTTCTCCGGAGGTTCTCTACTTTCTTCTTCCTCTTCTAGGTCTGACACGGAAGATGATGAGTCTCCTGATGAGTACTCTTCCCTCGGCCTTTTCCTAGATTTTTCTGGAAGTGAGGCCTGAGGAAGTACCAGGCCTGATACGGAAGCCTGAACCTCCTCTCTTATAATAGCTCTCATGTTTGTCATGAGAGAAGCCTGCTCCTCTCCTATGATCCTGCAGGTGCATGCTTCACACAGGGGTTTCTGCCAGGTATCCTTCATCTTAGCCGCACAGATAGGACCCTTTTTATTTCTGCTGGGCTTCTTTAAGGATTTCTCAGGCAAGGAGGCCGCCTATAAAGAACACATAGCAATCACTAGTATAGTACTTTTTTTTTTTTTTTTAAAGGGAATCCACATAATACAGGGCTCCTGCCCCACTTACTGGCGCTATGGTCTCCTACCCCTCTGATCTAGCTGCGTCTTCCATGTTCCTCTGGAGATCGCTAATGCCCCAGCACATACCTTTTTATCCTGTTCTTCTTGGAGCGTTTCGTGCCATCTGACCGCTCCAAACTTCCTGCAGCTGCAGAGATGCCGCCTGCCCCCCTCGGCCGCAAACCGGAAGTGACGCGCGGCCGGAAACAGAGCGCGGTGCAGCGTGCTTTGGCTTCCCCGACGGCTGCATGGAAACGCCGACATCACCAGAGGCTGCCGCCGGGATCGCATGCACCAGGGGACGCGACGGAAGGATCGAGAGCCCCCGGCACGGAGAAGCGATCCTCATACCAGGAGCAGCGCTACACTGGTAGGCAGAGGGACCCTCGGACGGGTGTCGGCCAGCGGGTGCCTCATGGTAGGAAGGGTGAGGCAAAGCCCCCCCGATCCACACCTCCCGCACAGAACGGTCAGACCTCTCGTCCGTTCCTATCCATAATGGGACAGGAAAAACACCGAGGGGTGGTGGTGGTGGTGGTGGGGGGTCCTTTTAACCTCTCGTGTTTCCTGTCCCATGATGGATAAGAAGGACGTCCTCCAGTGTGCTGTCAGGTGGTGACCTGGAAAGTTAATTTATTTCAGTTCTTCATTACAAAAAGTGAACCTCATATTCTATAGAGTAATTACAGAGTGATCTATTTCAAGTTTTATTTCTGTTAATGTTCATGATTATGGCTTACAGCCAATGAAAACCCAAAAGTCATTATCTCGGGAAATTAGAATAATTAACAAAAAACATCTGCAAAGGCTTCCTAAATGTTTATAAAAGGTCTGTTTCAGTAGCTCCACAATCATGGGGAAGACTGCTGACTTGACAGATGTCCAGAAGGCCGTCAGTGTCACACTCCACAAGGAGGGTAAGCCATTGCTATATAAGCTGACTGTCCACAATGCTGTATCCAAGCATATTAATGGAAAGTGGAGTGGAAGGAAAAAGTGTGGTAGAGAAAGGTGCACAAGCAACCAGGATAACCGCAGCCTGGAAAGGATTGTTAAGAAAAGGCCATTCAAAAATTGGGGGAGATTCACAAGGAGTGGATTGCTGCTGGAGTCATTGCTTCAAGAGCCGCCACACACAGACTTATCGAGGATATGGGCTACAAGTGTCGTATTCCTTGTGTCAAGCCACTCATGACCCATAGACAAGGCCAGAAGTGTCTTACCTAGGCCAAGGAGAAAAAGAACCGGACTGTTGTCAGTGGTCCAAGGTGTTGTGTTCAGATGAAAGTAAATTTTGCATTTCATTTGGAAATCAAGGTCCCAGAGTCTGGAGGAAGAGTGGAAAGGTCACAATCCAAGCTGCTGAGGTCTAGTGTGACGTCTCCACAATTAGTGATGGTTTCGGAAGCCATGTCATCTGCTGGTGTAGGTCCACTGTGTTTTATCAAGACCAAAGTCAGCGCAGACGTCTACCAGGAAATGTTAGAGCACTTCATGCTTCCCTCTGTCGACAAGCTTTTTGGAGATGGAAATGTCATTCTCCAGCAGGACTTGGCCCCTGTCCACACTGCCAGAAGTACCAATACCTGGTTTACAAACAACATTATCACAGGGCTTGATTGGCAGCAAACTCGCCTGACCTTAACCCCATAGAGAATCTATGGAGTATTGTCACAAGGAAGATGAGACACCAGACCCAACAATGCAGATGAGCTGAAGGCTGCTATCAAAGCAACCTGGGCTTCCATAACCCCTCAGCAGTGCCACAGGCTGATCGCCTCCATGCCAGCCGCATTGATGCAGTAATTGATGCAAAAGGAGCCCAGACTAAGTATTGAGTGAATTTACTGATCATACATTTCAGTAGGGAACATTTTGGAATTTAAAATCGTTTTTCAAGCTGCTGTTATAAAGTAATCTAATTTGCTGAGATAATGACTTTTGGGTTTTCATTGGCTGAAAGCCATAACCATCAACATTAACAGAAATAAACACGTGAAATAGATCACTCTGTTTGTAATGACTCTATATATGAGTTTCACTTTTTGTATTGAAGAACTGAAATAAATTAACTTTTTGATGATATTCTAATTATGAGAGAAGCACCTGTATGTCGCCCATGGACCCGAACGTTTCTGGAACCAGCTGTAAAGGAGAAAAAGGTCAAGAAGACCATGAACATACGGTAATATGGTGGAGGTATCCAGACACTATCCTGCAGCTGATTCGGGGCCAAGAAGAATCAGGCATGTTCGGTATCAACATGCCCAATCCTTTAATTGTAAAGTTTGCAATAAAAGGTCTGTCAGACAACGCTCACTTCTGTATTTTTGGGTGACCACCCTTTTAATGGTGGATTACCATAATCCAGACAGTACTAACAAATACTGTAAGCACAGATTATATTGATGGGAAGATCTGGAAAGTAATATTTAGCCTCCAATTTCCCAGTAAAGTTTTGTCCCCAGTTATAGAGGCCATTTCTTTGCGGATACGGAGTTTGGTCAGAGTCACCCGGGCTTCCCTACACGCTCGGCCTCCGCTTCTTCCTCCTTGTAAGTTTGCATTAAATTCAATGCCATGTTTGATCTATTGGAGACTGGAAGAGGAAACTCCGAAAAATCAGGAAGGATATTATTTATTATATTTACAGTGGGGATTAATGAGGGTAAAGCAATCTACGAGCAGGCGGGTTATTCACCGGCTGGAAAATGTCCCGTGATATCACATTTCCAGTATCAGGGGAAGCGGAGAACATGGAGATATAGGATTCAGTGTGCGATATCTGCAGGCGTTCTCCACTGACCTGACATCTTACATTGGTCCACAACGCCAACGAGCCGCTTCTGTAATCTGGGGAATGCGAATAACCTGTTTTTCAACATGACCTTACAAAAAAAAGTGAAGGTGTAGAGTTAGAAAAGGCAGGATCTGGAATTGCAGCTCTGCCATAATTATGCAATGTCGCATCATACAACGCGGCACATACAAAAGAGAGGAGTCAAAAAAGCAAAAATAAAAGAGCGAAAAATATAAAGTAAAAAAAACAGCAATAAAGACTGTGCAAAAAGCATAACAAATCTGTTAAGAAACCCTGTGTCGTTGTTGAGGGAGGATCTAAAGTGATCCTTCACGGTTAACTCAGTGATTTCCAAATTAATCTACAGGGCGTTGCCGGCAACTGAAAATGACCAGACGGAGACGTGTGCCTCTGTTTGGGGGGATCAAGCAGATCTCTGGACCCCCGTTTATTGTGTATGACTTTCCATAGTCATACAAATTATACTTCAACCAATCAGCATAAGAACACGCTCACAGTTCTTAACCTATAAGAATGCAGGAACAGTCTGTGCGTCAAAGTCTCATAGAACAATACACTCTCAGTCTCATGTCCTGTCTAGATTGCAACAATCAAGGTCTCATAATAGCTGTAAACTTTAGCTTAGTATCAAAATTTATCTTAGAACAGCAAAATGGAGTCGAAAAGCACAAAATGGAGAATCTTTCTTAGGCCGGAGACACACTGGTGCGAGACACGGCCGAGTCTCGCTGGTTAAAAGCAAGCTGTGGCACCTGCATTCCGGAGCTGAGCGTGCAGCTCCATGTATTGCTATGGAGCCGCACGCTCCGCTCCGGAGTGCAGGTGCCACAGCTTGCTTTTAACCAGCGAGACTCGGCCGTCTCTCGCACCAGTGTGTCTCCGGCCTTAATTTGTCCCTTCACATTCCCCCCTAGATAAATTTTGTTAATTAATGTCCAGCATCAGAGGTACTATCCCAAGCTATAAGCTCAAGGGGTACTGGTCTTCACATGGCTGGTGCCTTGTTACCAGCCATGGCTGTTGCGGCGTACCCGTCCCCCCTGTATACTAGAATTTACGAATAACAATTATTGATATCAGTGGTGGGGATCTTTTGAAGATAGCCATGTGCTTGGCTTCAACATCTTCATCAGATAACTTTGTGAAATCGATGTAGAGAAGAGCAGGGGTGGCAACGCTTTTGGTTTCATCATTAGTTGTCTTAGTGCAGAATTTCCTAATACATACAGAAATACACCAAAGAACAAGTTTTAGTATTACATACATAACAAGGATACAGGCAGCGATGTGTAACAAACTTTGCAAGATTCCAGCTATCCAGCCCCCAAGTCCCTTAAACCAATTGGCTGGATTAAGAAAGGAGAAGATGTCTGCCCACCAACTGTCCTTATTATGGTCATTGTTTTTATTATATTAATCTCTGAGTCTTTGAATATCCTCTAACTTAAACTTCATAGTGCTATTGGGATCTATATAATGACAGCAAGCGGGTCCAATAACCTGACACATTCCACCCTGTGCTGCTGTTAAGTAATCCAGTACTACAGTGTATTGATTAGTGACTATAATAAATTGGTTTTGGACAGCAACAGTAGTATTAAGTATATCCAATATATGCCAAATTTGATCATCTAGAAAATCTATGGCCCTAAGCAATTTATCCCACATTTGTGTAATCATAGGGTAAATGAAAATAGAACTGACAATTTTATTGGCTATACCCATCTGTACTACTAATCTTTCATGATATTGTACGAACTTATTATTCAAGGATGTTGGGGAAATTAGGCTGTCCTATGCGGTTACCAATAATAATATATGGAAATATGAAACACCAAAACATTATGTTCCCTTATTTGCTACTAGTCTGTTTAACCAGCGTGCATCGCGATGCGGGGATCCACGTCGGCCTTCCTTCCAGCTTTACTGACATAGGAGTGATACTGAGGACTTGGTAGGGACCGTCATACAAGGGTTCTAGTCCGTGTTTTCTGACATGGCTTTTCAAAACCACCAAACTTTAAGTTGTGACAAGTGTCGGTTTCTGCTGATTCTGGAAGGGAAGAAGAAACTAAAACATGGGTGTTAGCAAGATTTTTACTAAGCTGAATAACATATTGAACAGCACGGTCAGTTTCTTCTGATAACTACTGAGGCTGGAAATTTGCAACTGGGGGCCTAGCACCAAACAATATCTCATATGGGGACAGGCCATGTTTTGCCTTAGGGGTAGTGCAAATGTGGTACAGTACAATGGGTAGGAGCTCTGGCCATGGAGCCGTAGTCTCCTGCATAATTTTGGTCAATTGTCCCTTCAGTGTGCCGTTCAGCCTCTCAACTTTCCCACTGGATTGTGGATAGTACGGAGTATGGAGGGCTACAGTGGATCCAAGCATTGTCAGAACCTCCTGATACACATAAGAAGAAAAGGCCGGGCCTTGGTCACTTTCGACGACTTCTGGAACACCATATCTGCATATAACTTCCATCACCAGTTTCTTCGCTGTAGTCTTTGCAGTCATGTTGGTAACGGGGAATGCTTCTGGGCAACTGGAGAACATGTCGACAACCACCAGACAATATTCATACCTTCCAGACTTAGGCAACGTGATGTGGTCCACCTGGAGCCTTTGGAAAGGATAGTCGGGCTTAGCAAGGTGCTTCGGGGGTACATGTTGAAGTTGACTGGGATTGCAGGTCTGACAGATGTTACATGCATGGTTGAGTGCTGTCAGGATTGTACTAACACGGTACCAAGATATATTTCTTTCCTGTGTCAGGATTGTAGAAATACCTGGAGCCCAGTAGAAGTTTTGTACCAGGGCTAGGGCCTGTTTTTTTTTTTTTTTTTTCCCTCGATGTGTGGGCCCATGTGCCCACACATGGGAATAGCAGGGTACATCCGCTTAGGGAGACACACAAATTGGTCCTTTTTCCAGAGACCATTGTCCATACGTGCTCCATCAGCCTTCCACCGCTTCACTTCTTCCTTTGGGGACATTCTCTGCATCGTCATTAAGCGGTCTCGCGGGGTCCGACGAAAACCTCAGTCTGGCGTAGATCATCAGGTTCCTGTAGAGTCAGTGTCTCTTGTAACTGTTTACGCTGAGAGCGTGTGGTCACCATAGCTGGTATGGTCAGGTCAATGGGTAGGAGAGCAGCAGCTTTAGCTTGCATATCTGCAAAGGCGTTACCAACAGTCTGTGGACTGTTCCTAGGACCGTGCTCCTTAACTTTGATAATGCCCACCTGGGTAGGTAATTTGATTGAGTCCATGAGGGTTTTAACAGCTTCAGCAGTCTCCACTGGAGTCCCGGCGGTGGTAATAAACCCTCGATTGGCCCATAGGGCTCCGAAATCATGAGCAATACCAAATGCATACTGTGAGTCCGTGTATATATTAGCCCGCCTGTCTTTGGCCAGAGCACATGCAGTAGACAGAGCCTGAAGTTCTACTTCTTGTGCTGACAGTGAGGGAGTGCAGCTGCGTGCACTACAGTATCTTCCATAGTAACAACGTATCCGGTGTGGAATCTGCCAAAATCATTAGCATATCTTGAACCGTCTTTCAGGGTATTGTAGAGAGGTTGCATTATGCAGGATGCGTCCGGTATCCACTGACGACAGTAAGTACATAGTCCAAGAAAACGCTGGAGTTCAGTCTCATCTTTCGGAAAAGGAAGGGAGCTGACGGCTATTTTCCTTTCTTTTGTGAGGTGTCTGACACCCTGAAGGAGACAGTGACCCAAAAATATCACTTGACCAAGGCAGAACCGAAGTTTTGAGGCCGAAACCCGACAGTTCAGATCTGCCAGATACTTGAGGAGGCTAACAGTAGCAGCAATGGCTTCCTGCTCTGTTCGTGCACACAACAAAAGATCAGCCACATATTTTTTGCAAACTGATTGGGACTATTTTGGGCCCCTTGTGGCATAACTGTCCACGTCAATTGTCGTCCCTGATAAGTGAATGCAAACTGAACTGGTAATTTGGGTGTAATGGAATGCTGAAGAAGGCATTGGCGAGGTCGATAACTGTGAACCAAGCAGCATCCTGAGATATCTGGGACAAAAGAGTATGGTTCTACAGGCATTATTGGGGGTGGATCTGGGCCTATCAGGGCCATCATAACCGTAGGAAGGGCATGTAGGATACAGGGGTTATATAATGTAAGAACCATCTGACCATCATCTTGGAATTGTATTCTGGAACGGAACTGTGATAATATATCTGCCCCCAGTAAATTTACCGGACATATAGGAGAGATTAGGAACTGAGCAGTAACTTCAGGGAAGGGTCCCAATGGGTTTTGTAAGAGTATATTTATTGGGTCTGCCATCTACTCTAATTAAAACCAGCTCTTGGTCTGAGAATTGACATGGCGGGTCTTGGGAGGGAGATTCCCAGACATCGGGTTAAAAGGGATATTGGAGTATGAGACTGGATTTGTGTATGGGAGGAGGGCAGGAGCTGGAGTCTGTTACTTAAGGTACCGTCACATTAAGCGACGCTGCAGCGATATAGACAACGATGCCGATCGCTGCAGCGTCGCTGTTTCGTCGTTGTGTGGTCGCTGGAGAGCTGTCACACAGACAGCTCTCCAGCGACCAACGATGCCAAAGTCCCCGGGTTACCAGGGTAAACATCGGGTTACTAAGCGCAGGGCCGCGCTTAGTAACCCGATGTTTACCCTGGTTACCAGTGTAAATGTAAAAAAAACCCCCAAACACTACATACTTACCTTCTGATGTCTGTCACGTCCCCCGGCGTCCACTTCCCTGCACTGTGTAAGCGCCGGCCGTAAATCAGAGCGGTGACGTCACCGCTGTGCTCTGCTTTACGGCCGGCCGGCGCTGACACAGTGCAGGGAAGCGGATGCGACAGACACCGGAATGTAAGTATGTAGTGTTTGGTTTTTTTACATTTACACTGGTAACCAGGGTAAACATCGGGTTACTAAGCGCGGCCCTGCACTTAGTAACCCGATGTTTACCCTGGTTACCAGTGAAGACATCGCTGAATCAGCGTCACACACGCCGACTCAGCGATGTCAGCGGGTGATCCAGCGACGAAATAAGGTGCTGGCCTTCTAGCTCCGACCAACGATGTCACAGCAGGATCCTGATCGCTGCTGAGAGTCAAACACAACGATATCGCTATCCAGGACGCTGCAACGTCACGGATCGCTAGCGATATCGTTGTTAAGTTGTTCAGTGTGAAGGTACCTTTAGGCCACTGATAAGGAACGGAGCTGCATCCTTGTAGCTTGTAGCTGCGGTGGGGGCTAAGATTGGAGCAGAAATTGCTGCGGCCACTGGTTTAACCTTTTGATTTCCCTGCTGATGCAGAATGGGCTAAGTTCTGAAAATCTTTTTTTTTTAATTTTTTTATTACTTTAATGCATCATCCGGAGTGGAAGTCTCAATATCGGGTCTGACTGACATTATTGCCTCTTTCAATTCAGATTTAAGGCCGGACATTAAAGCTACTACAAAAAATTGTGTATGGGCTTTATTTTCCAAATAGAATCCCAGATCTTTAAATACTACCATAAGACGCCCATAGAACTTCTCGGCAGTCCAGGATATATTGGTGCCTTGGGGTTAAGGGGCATAGGGCTTACAGTCGGGAGTAGAGGCTTAATTTCCTGGGGAGGGACCACATTATCTAGCAGGGAGACCCCCCCTGTCCCAAATTTTTAATTGCTTGCTTTCCTGACACATTAATCTCAGTCACTTTCTCAGTCCCTTCTAGTACCACAAAACATCCAGTTTTTTGCCATAGTAATAGACAACTTTCCATTTTCTACGTAGCAAAAACAATCAGAATTCACATCCTCTGTTGATCCTCAATTTGCTATATATCAACCACTCAACTTGAAGCAGGTGCTTTAAACAAAACACAGATCTTCCAGCACGTACTACACCAAGAAAATACAGAGAGAACGCAGCTATGTGCCCCCTCCATACCAGGGACACAGCAGAGATAAGAAAATCACAGCATTCCTCAGCACAGAAAGGAGAAAGCAATAGCGCAGCTGTTTGACCCCTCCCATCAGGTATCTTAGAGATTTCACACAGAAACGGAATACAGCAGTTCTCAGACTTAAAGGGAACCTGTCATCCCCAAAATGGCTGGTGAGGTAAGCTCACCGGCATCAGGGGCTTATCTACAGCATTCTGTAATGCTGTAGATAAGCCCCCGATGTTACCTGAAAGAGGAGAAAAAGACGTTAGATTATACTCACCCAGGGGCGGTCCCGCTGCGGTCTGGTCAAATGGGTGTCTCCGGTCCGCTCCGGCGCCTCCCATCTTCATTCCATGACGTCCTCTTCAGGTCTTTACGCCGCGGCTCCGGCGCAGGCGTACTTTGTCTGCCCTGTTCAGGGCAGAGCAAAGTACTGCAGTGCGCAGGCGCCGGGCCTCTCTGACCTTTCCGGCGCCTGCGCACTGCAGTACTTTGCTCTGCCCTCAACAGGGCAGACAAAGTACGCCTGCGCCGGAGCCGCGATGTAAAGACCCGAAGAGGACGTCATGGAATGAAGATGGGAGGCGCCGGAGCGGACCGGAGACACCCATCCGACCTGACCACACCAGGACCGCCCCTGGGTGAGTATAATCTAACGTCTTTTTCTCCTCTTTCAGGTAACATCGGGGGCTTATCTACAGCATTACAGAATGCTCACCAGCCATTTTGGGGGTGACAGGTTCCCTTTAAGTCTGAGAACTGCTGTATTCCGTTTCTGTGTGAAATCTCTAAGATACCTGATGGGAGGGGTCAAACAGCTGCGCTATTGCTTTCTCCTTTCTGTGCTGAGGAATGCTGTGATTTTCTTATCTCTGCTGTGTCCCTGGTATGGAGGGGGCACATAGCTGCGTTCTCTCTGTATTTTCTTGGTGTCCGTCCCTTATGAGGTACGGTTCGAGCACTAGGCTCCCAACGGAACTACACCTCTATATGATTCCACCCAAGAATCACCCCACCATCGGGGACAAACCTCAGATCCTCTTTGCAGCAAACAACACAGGAAAACCACACCAAACGGTCACTCTGGACAGTATAACTGCCAACTTATCATGGTTGTTGTGGGGGATGATCAGTCCCAATTTTCCAGTGCCTGTGTCCGGTCCGAGGGTCCTTTGTCTTGTTGTCCTCCGGGGGGCAGAGGCGTTCCTGTTTGGGGCCCCACGTTTTCAGGCGCCAACTGTTGAGGGAGGATCTAAAGTGATCCTTCACGGTTAACTCAGTGATTTCCAAATTAATCTACAGGGCGTTGCCGGCAACTGAAAATGATCAGACGGAGACGTGTGCCTCTGTTTGGGGGGGGGATCAAGCAGATCTCTGGGCCCCCGTTTATTGTGTATAGTCATAGAGATTATACTTCACCCAATCAGCATAAGAACACGCTCACAGTTCTTAACCTATAAGAATGCAGGAACAGTCTGTGCGTCAAAGTCTCATAGAACAATACACTCTCAGTCTCATGTCCTGTCTAGATTGCAACAATCAAGGTCTCATAACAGCTGTAAACTTTAGCTTAGTAACAAAATTTATCTTAGAACAGCAAAATGGAGTTGAAAAGCACAAAATGGAGAATCTTTCTTAATTTGTCCCTTCACATCGTGACCCATGATACATTGTAACAACATGCACTTTCCCTGATGAGCGACGTTCCTCCTGAACGAAAACACTTTGTGTTGGGAAATGACATAATTAAGTGAAAAGTTAGTGAATTATGAACAGACGCCAAGGTAACGAGCTCCGCGCGGTCTGAGCTGGCATCGCTGCTGTGTATGCCACCCTGCCTACTGCTACATGTCACAGCAATGGAATCCACAAGAAGGAGTGCGGGACACAAATATATCCCGTATACAGGGCGTCATGTATGCACGCATGGTTCGTGCTTCCATTAACTCGGACACCAGATTTATGGAGAATTTTCCCCCAGATACGTTGGTTCTAGAGTAAAGCAACGCCATGTGACGACACTATATAGCCCACCCTATGGCACCACGTAGAGTGTGCACAGCTCTGCGGTACATATGAAGTCTTACAGTAAGCGCTACCATTAGCATCCTAATATATCAGGTGACTAAAAAAAAAGGGGGGAAACAATCCCAAAGAAATGCAAATAAAAATTCCAGTTTGGAATGTGGGAGCCCACTGGTGATGGAGTACCGCAACCATCAAGTAAAGCCGGGAATATGTTGTAACAGAACATGAGGAAGTGATTATCACAATACCCAGCAGGGTTTTTACTTATTGTGATGATATCGTTTATCAGAGAAAAATCCATGCCACGAGGAGTTGATAGAAACCGCCATCTACGGCAGTGTCATAGACTTGAATGCCGCACCATGGCGCATGCGTCACCTGCCACTATAGGCCACGGGAAGTGACATTGATCTGTAGCGGTGTGTGACCAAACTATTTTTAATTCCCAACAAGAATTTGCCGACGTTCTTATAAACGTTCTTGAATTCAAAGAATTAGGAGCCACTGAATTATCTTTGTGTTGATTGCTATATATCGCCATTACATTATACAGACATGATATGGCGGATGCGTTGTGCTATCTGGCACTTAGCATATAGACTTTGACAAGTGAAATTACTGGGTTACGTATAAACCAGCTGAACACGACTTATTCTTGTTATCACCGCTAAATGCTTCACTTCAGATAAGGCATCTTACAACCTGCAGAGCGTCGCCAGTCGCCGGGCGCAGAGCACCCGATTATCCACTATCAACCGTTAGTAATTATTATAGTAAAAATGCACTAAAGAAAATTCATTGCATTTCATTAAAAGATGAAAAGCCAGGAGATAACACTGAGAATATATAGATCTACAAGTACAGCTGATTTGACAGGTACTGAGGTCCTCTAGAAACACACCTAAATATCAGAGGTTATATACATGGCTATATACACTGCAGAGGAGATAAGTGGTCGTATCCGCTGCTTCCCCGTACTATAAAGTGACGGCATCACTCTGTAATGGATATAAAGCCACCTATAATGAAAACTACTATAATACTGCTCCTATGTACAAGAATATAACTACTATAATACTGCCCCTACGTACAAGAATATAACTACTATAATACTGCCCCTATGTACAAGAATATAACTACTATAATACTGCTCCTATGTACAAGAATATAACTTCTATAATACTGCCCCTATGTACAAGAATATAACTACTATAATACTGCCCCTATGTACAAGAATATAACTTCTATAATACTGCCCCTATGTACAAGAATATAACTACTATAATACTGCCCCTATGTACAAGAATATAACTACTATAATACTGCTCCTATGTACAAGAATATAACTACTATAATACTGCCCCTATGTACAAGAATATAACTACTATAATACTGCCCCTATGTACAAGAATATAACTACTATAATACTGCTCCTATGTACAAGAATATACAGTTATATGAAATAGTTTGGGCACCCCTATTAATCTTAAGCTTAATGTTTTATAAAAAAAATTTCAGTTTCATATATCTAATAACTGTTGGACACAGTAATGTTTCTGCCTTGAAATGAGGTTTATTGTACTAACAGAAAATGTGCAATCTGCATTCAAACAAAATTTGACAGGTATCCAAAACAACTTCCCCATGAAGGAAATAAATGAGGAAAAATGAGGCTTTAAGCAAACTTCATAATATATAAAAAATTATATTTATTGAACAATAATTAAAATGACATATGAAACAGGAACAAAAGACCTCTACATTAAAAACAGCTGGGAACAACACTATAGCGGGAGACAACCAATAAATGGCAATGTAAATGTGGTGTGAAGGCTACTAGTACCAATAGGCACACAAACTGCACTAATATGATGTAAAATAGCAAAAAGAGGTTGTGTATGATGAATGGTATGCTTAGAAATGCTATGGAAACAAACTTCCTATATTACCTGTGGCTTTCTAAACCCCTAAATCTACCAACCAATATTATCACAGGGCAAAAAACAAAGTGCTTAGTGCTATACAGATTGGACTGTGCCCATAAACCGTATACAATTGTTAAACTTACATAAATGTAAACTCCAAGCTAGGCGCGTTCCACAGCGACCCCGACAGCGCCGTTTCGCCTGACTGGCTTCCTCACATAAGGGGCGTAAGTGTCTATTACTAATTACTCTGCCTTTATATATCATAATCCCAGCTGTTCCAAGCGTCGGCATTACGGGGATGTTGTAGCACATGCGCAGGTTATCGGACGCCGCTAGACAGAAGTGACTTCCGGAGTCCTGCGCCTGGAACGCGAGCGTGGAACGCTTCGCCCTCCCATATGAGCAGAACAGGAAGTCACAGTGACATCACCAACCAGCGCATGCGCAGCCCGTATGCCAAAGCTGGAAGAAAAAGGCGAGAGGTTTAAGCAGAGATGCGGCAACATATAATAAAACGGACCTTTCTACATGGCTACAATATAGATAAGTATAATGGCAGCATTATGTGCACACAGAAACGAGACTGTATGATACATACAATAATATAAATAATCACATACAATAATAACTAATTATATAAAAACATAAAAATATAATAATAATTTACTATAACCCAATATATCATCAGTATATGTAATGGCTTTTATCCACTATATAATAAATACATGTAATAAATATCTCCCTAACCAATTAAATAAGTGAAAAGTGCATATAATAAATACATAAACTAATTTTTATAGAAAATGCATATAATAAATACATAGACCAATTTTTGATATAAACATTCAATTAATATAAATATATCCATAATAATATCTCAATTAAAGTGCTAGTGACAACACCATACAAATAAATAAACAAACACGTAACAGTCACACAATTATTTAAAATCTGTGGGCATCTTCAAATTTGTGTTTTTTTTTTTTTTTTTGGGTGGTGAGCATCTTGTCCTTTTGCTATCTATGTATTATTAAAATCCTCCTTCTTTTTTGGACTTAGTCGCTATTCCTTGAAGTTTTAAGCCTCAGTATTTGTTTTTTGGCATTTTTCCTCCATTATAGTCCATATAATTCCTGTAGTTCTTTTAATTATGTTTGTATGTGTCTATATGTTTTTACTAATTTGTATGTTTTTTAATTATTGATTAAGGTTACATGCTTGGCAGCAATTTTCCTTATGGCACCTTATTCCTTTGACATGATGACATTTCCCCTTTCTCCAATGATGCTGCGGAAAGAAGATGTTATAATAGGAAGCAACATGAAGATGCCCACAGATTTTAAATAATTGTGTGACTGTTATGTGTTTGTTTATTTATTTGTATGGTGTTGTCACTAGCACTTTAATTGAGATATTATTATGGATATATTTATATTAATTGAATGTTTATATCAAAAATTGGTCTATGTATTTATTATATGCATTTTCTATAAAAATTAGTTTATGTATTTATTATATGCACTTTTCACTTATTTAATTGGTTAGGGAGATATTTATTACATGTATTTATTATAAAGTGGATAAAAGCCATTACATATACTGATGATATATTGGGTTATAGTAAATTATTATTATATTTTTATGTTTTTATATAATTAGTTATTATTGTATGTGATTATTTATATTATTGTATGTATCATACAGTCTCGTTTCTGTGTGCACATAATGCTGCCATTATACTTATCTACGGTATATTGTAGCCATGTAGAAAGGTCCGTTTTATTATATGTTGCCGCATCTCTGCTTAAACCTCTCGCCTTTTTCTTCCAGCTTTGGCATACGGGCTGCGCATGCGCTGGTTGGTGATGTCACTGTGACTTCCTGTTCTGCTCATATGGGAGGGCGAAGCGTTCCACGCTCGCGTTCCAGGCGCAGGACTCCGGAAGTCACTTCTGTCTAGCGGCGTCCGATAACCTGCGCATGTGCTACAACATCCCCGTAATGCCGACGCTTGGAACAGCTGGGATTATGATATATAAAGGCAGAGTAATTAGTAATAGACACTTACGCCCCTTATGTGAGGAAGCCAGTCAGGCGAAACGGCGCTGTCGGGGTCGCTGTGGAACGCGCCTAGCTTGGAGTTTACATTTATGTAAGTTTAACAATTGTATACGGTTTATGGGCACAGTCCAATCTGTATAGCACTAAGCACTTTGTTTTTTGCCCTGTGATAATATTGGTTGGTAGATTTAGGGGTTTAGAAAGCCACAGGTAATATAGGAAGTTTGTTTCCATAGCATTTCTAAGCATACCATTCATCATACACAACCTCTTTTTGCTATTTTACATCATATTAGTGCAGTTTGTGTGCCTATTGGTACTAGTAGCCTTCACACCACATTTACATTGCCATTTATTGGTTGTCTCCCGCTATAGTGTTGTTCCCAGCTGTTTTTAATGTAGAGGTCTTTTGTTCCTGTTTCATATGTCATTTTAATTATTGTTCAATAAATATAATTTTTTATATATTATGAAGTTTGCTTAAAGCCTCATTTTTCCTCATTTATTTCCTTCATGGGGAAGTTGTTTTGGATATTATGTTGCGAGGTATGCATATTTATTTATGGACATTTTGATAAAATTTGGCAGGTGCATAAGTATGGGCACCCTTATCATTTTCTTGTTTTAAATACTCCTACCTACTTTTTACTGACTTACTAAAGCACTTTTTTTGGTTTTGTAACCTCATTGAGTTTTGAACTTCATAGCTAGGTGTATGCAATCATGAGAAAAGCTCCTTAAAGTGGCCACTTGCAAGTTGTTCTCCTGTTTGAATCTCCTCTGAAGAGTGGCATCATGGACTCCTCAAAACAACTGTCAAATGATCTGAAAACAAAGATTATTCAACATAGTTGTTCAGGGGAAGGATACAAAAAGCTGTCTAAGAGATTTAACCTGTCAATTTCCACTGTGATGAACATAGTAAGGAAATGGAAGAACACAGGTACAGTTCATGTTTAGACCAGAAGTGGCAGGCCAAGAAAAACATCAGAAAGGCAGAGAAGAAAAATGGTGAGATCAGTCAAGGACAATCCTCAGACCATCTCCAGAGAGCTGCAGCATCAACTTGCTGCAGATGGTGTCACTGTGCATCGGTCAACTATACAACGCACTTTGCACAAGGAGAAGCTGTATGGGAGAGTGATACGAAAGAAACCGTTTCTGCAAGCAAGCCACAAACAGAGTCGGCTGAGGTATGCAAAAGCACATTTGGAGAAGCCAATTTCTTTTTGGAAGAAGGTCCTGTGGACTGATGAATCCAAGATTGAGTTGTTTGGTCATACAAAAAGGGGTTATGCATGGCGGCCAAAAAACACAGCATTCCAGGAAAAACACTTGCTACCCACAGTAAAATTTGGTGGAGGTTCCCATCATGCTTTGGGGCTGTGTGGCCAATGCCGGCACCGGGAATCTTGTTAAAGTTGAGGGACGCATGGATTCCTCTCAGTATCAGCAGATTCTTGACAATAATGTTCATGAATCAGTGACAAAGTTGAAGTTACGCAGGGGATGGATCTTTCAGCAAGACAATGATCCAAAACACCGCTCCAAATCTACTCAGGCATTCATGCAGAGGAACAATTACACTGTTCTGGAATGGCCATCCCAGTCCCCAGACCTGAATATCATTGAACATCTGTGGGATCATTTGAAAAGGGCTGTCCATGCTCGGCGACCATCAAACTTAACTGAACTGGAATTGTTTTGTAAAGAGGAATGGTCAAAAATACCTTCATCCAGGATCCAGGAACTCATTAAAAGCTACAGGAAGCGACTAGAGGCTGTTATTTTTGCAAAAGGAGGATCTACTAAATATTAATGTCACTTTTCTGGTGAGGTGCCCATACTTATGCACCTGTCAAATTTTGTTTGAATGCAGATTGCACATTTTCTGTTAGTACAATAAACCTCATTTCAAGGCAGAAACATTACTGTGTCCAACAGTTATTAGATATATGAAACTGAGATAGCTGTTGCAAAAAAAACAATTTTTATAAAACATTAAGCTTAAGATTAATAGGGGTGCCCAAACGTTTTCATATAACTGTAACTACTATAAAACTGCCCCTATGTACAAGAGTATAACTACTATAATACTGCTCCTATGTACAACAATATAACTACTATAATACTGCTCCCTATGTACAAGAATATAACTACTATAATACTGCTCCTATGTACAAGAATATAACTACTATAATACTGCCCTCTATGTACAAGAATATAGCTAATATAATACTGCCCCCTATGTACAAGAATATAGCTACTATAATACTGCTCCTATGTACAAGAATATAACTACTATAATACTGCCCCCTATGTACAAGACTATAACTACTATAATACTGCCCCTATGTACAAGACTATAACTACTATAATACTGCCCCTAAGTACAAGAATATAACTACTATAATAATGCCCCTATGTACAAGAATATAACTACTATAATAGTTCCCCTATGTACAAGAATATAACTACTATAATACTGCCCCTATGTACAAGAATATAACGACTATAATACTGCCCCTATGTACAAGAAGAATATAACTACTATAATACTGCTCCCTATGTACAAGAATATAACTACTATAATACTGCCCCCTATGTACAAGAATATAACTACTATAATACTGCCCCTATGTACAAGAATATAACTACTATAATAGTGCTCCTATGTACAAGAATATAACTACTATAATACTGCCCCTATGTCCTATGTACAAGAATATAACTACTATAATACTGCCCCTATGTACAAGAATATAACTACTATAATACTGCCCCTATGTACAAGAATATAACTACTATAATAGTGCCCCTATGTACAAGAATATAAATACTATAATACTGCCCCTATGTACAAGAATATAACTACTATAATACTGCCCCTATGTAAAAGAATATAACTACTATAATTCTGCTCCTATTTACAAGAATTTAACTACTATAATACTGCCCCTATGTACAAGAATATAACTACTATAATACTGCTCCTATGTACAAGAATATTACTATAACACTGCTCCTATGTACAAGAGTATAACTACTATAATACTGCCCCTATGTACAAGAATATAACTACTGTAATACTGCCCCTATGTACAAGAATATAACTACTATAATACTGCCCCTATGTGCAAGAATGTAACTACTATAATACTGCCCCGATGTACAAGAATATAACTACTATAATACTGCCGCCGGCTTACTCACAACTCCGGCCCTGTGGCGTGGTTCTGCATCATCTTGATGTGCATGGTGCGGTTCCCGGCGGCACACCTAGTGCACTCACTCATCTGCTCTTAAAGGAGCCCCGCGCTCATATAGTAGATGCCCTCAGCATGTTGCTGCAAGGCATTTAGTATAAATTGTACACCTGCAAGATGGCTCTCAGGGAGACTCCCTTTCCCTTAATGAGTCGATAAGCAAGAAGTTGAATAATTAGGTAGTTGGTGTTTTACCAGTGCAGTTGTGAGGTTCCCTGGTCCCGCTGCGGCCAGTGTCCTGAACCCGAATTCCTGGGTCCTAGTGCAGCCAGAGTCCTGTTCCCAAAGTCCCCTGGTCTCATTGTGGCCAGTGCCTTAACATTCTCCCTCGATACGCATGCGGCAGTCCCTGATCCAGTACCCTAGACCGGTGTGTCTGAACATCGCCCTAGTCCGTGTCAGCTAGCCTGACCAGTGGGGTTAACAGCTGCAGTATCGGGATCTACCTAGGAGTGGCACCTGGCAGCTAACAGCAGCCCAGTCTGTCTCAGCTACCGGGTAGCCGCTTTCTGGGCAGGCCGGCTCCTGTGACATAGAAGGTCCAAAATCCTTCTGGGAAAGTGTCTTGTGAACAGATGAGACCAAGATAGAGCTTTGTGGTAAAGCACATCATTCTACTGTTTACCGAAAACGTAATGAGACCTACAGAGAAAAGAACACAGCACCTATAGTCAAATATGGTGGCGGATCAAAGATGTTTGGGGTTGTTTAGCCACTTCTGGCACTGGGTGCCTTGACTGTGTGCAAAGCATAATGAAATCTGAAGATTACCAAAGGATTTTGGGTGGCAATTTATCTCTGATATTTTGTATTGTTCCAATACACACAAAGGAAATAAACCTGTGTATAACAAAACATGGGGAATTCTAATAATTGTCTGGGAGAAATACTTCATTTTCTGGAACAATTCCAAGGGTGCCAACACTTTCGGCCATGACTGTATATGTTCAGCGCAATGCCCTGTATAATTGTGACCTGATTATTCCATGAACTCTCCGAACTCCCCCGATGCCCGGCTACTTTAACAATCTATAACGTAAATGATCCCACGGCCTCGTTCATCATTTCCATCCATTCCTACACAATAAAGCAATAAATATCTGCCTGGAAAGTAGCAGAGGAGATTAAACCTGCTGACACCGCGTCCCGAGTAATGGCTCCGGATTGTTTATATTCATCGGCAATATAACTTACTCTCTTAACTACGGGAGAAGGCGAGTCGGAGGAATTCGGATGAGCAGGATGGTCCCTGTGATGGCGCAGGATCCAGGACAATGACCCTCTGTTACAGCCAGGTTCTCTCTACTGACTTCTGAATTCAGAGATGAAATCAAGAATAATTCTAAGGTGCAAATTAATTGATTGCAAGGGTTCTGGATCATTTCATAAATTTTCTGCTCGTGGCCACCACTAGAGGGAGCTCCATGCATACAGCTTAGTCATGGACTATGCAATAAGCTCTTGAGCTCCCTCTGGAGTTGACAATAGGCAACTGCAACACAATATTTCAGACCTTTGAAAATCAGATCCAATTTGTTAATTGGGAACCAGAATATTTTTTTTCCTTACACTTGTATTTCTTGTTTGGTGTAGATTTCTAAGGACTTTTTTTTTTGCAGGTGGGATTGTACCATTTGTTATGTCTTAGTCCTTACTATTAATTCAGATTTTTTTTTTTTTTTTTTAAATAAAGGCAAATATCAATCTTAACTGGTCTTATATGTGTATTTTACCGGATGACAATGGCAAATATGTGTACATTAATGTTTTGGGGATTACTTATTATTAAAGTTTATTGTAAAAGGTGTCTTGAGTTTTTACTTATTTCTTTAAAGCATTTTGCAATTGGTTTTCATTAAAAATGTGGCATTGTTTAATTTCTACAGTCTCTGTGCTCTCTATTGTCAGCTGAAGAATGAGCTAACTGAGAATCTGCAAGTGAGCTCGCTTTGATGGCCAAGTTGACTCGTATCTTCTTTCTTCCGAGCTCTTCTCGGCTGTTTTTTTTTTTTTTGACCACATGAAACTTGAGCTGAGATTATGAGCAGAAAGGAGCTCAGGAGAAAGAAGAGAAGAGTCAAACTCTCCCGTGAGGGTTGAGCTCGCTGATGGATTCTAAGTTGACTCATTTTGCAGCCAATATGTATCAAACTCACTTTCAATAATTGACACTCACCATTTGTCAGCAATGATCCTTCTGATGGGTCTGTGCAGCCTCCAGGCTCCTCAGTCTCTGACATTAGGGCTTAGTGTCCTCCAGGGTCCGGTCCGTCCTGCAGTTATTGCGGGTGAAGAGCTTACAGTCTAGCGGTTTCGTCCTCCTGTGGCTCTTGCATTAGACAGGTCGGCACAATGAGCGGATTATATAACTATAGCACACACCAGCCGTACTGTATCTCGGTATAACTAAGGCTCAATTGTGCTGTGAACGTTGTGTAACCGCCCGCACTCACAGGTATAATGGAAGCAAAGAGTCACTGGCTCCTGCCAAGGTGTCAGCGAATCAGTCATTTCTCCAAAGCTGCTAATAATACTGCCACTACCGCTGGCACGTGTGCTGCCATCACCCTGCCTTCCTTCTCTTATGAAAGGATATTCTCCCTTTGTGTAATCCCTTCCCCTTCTGATGATTTTTCAATTTTTGCCATTTTATTTTCCCCTACTCTTTTTCCAAGAGCCAAAACTTTTTTCCATTGGATTGTTTTTTGCGCATAGGGTTGGAAGTTTTCTCAACATCATTTTGGAGTACATATGATGATGGGATCACTTTTTTTATTGCATTATTTGGCACAGCAAAGCGTATTCCAGTTGCACTTTCATCAGTTCGAAATGTAATTAAGAAATGGCCGTTACCAGGAACAGTGGAGGTCAAGATAAGGTCTGGAAGACCAAGCAAAATTTCAGTGAGAGCTGCTCGTAGCATTGCTAGAGAGGAAAATCAGAACTCCTGCCTGACTGCAAAAGACATATTTAGCAGTCTCTGGAGTTGTGGTACATTGTTCTACTGTTCAGAGACACCTGCACCAATATGGCCTGTATGGAAGAGTAATCAGAAGAAAACATCTCCTGCGTCCTTACCATAAAATTCAGCATCAGAAGTATACAAAAGAACATGTAAACAAACCTGATGTAGTTTGGAAATAAGTCCTGTGGACCGATTAGGTTATAATAGAAAATTTGACCACAATGATCAAAGGTATGAGAGGACAAGAAAAGGGAACATCATTTTGTGAAAAGAATATCTCTCCAATCATTAAGCATGGTGGAAGATCAATCATGCTTTGGGGTTGTGTTGCAGCCAATGGCACGGGGAACATTTCACGGGTAGAGGGAAGAATGAATTCAATTAACTTTCAACAAATTCTTGATGCAAAAATAATCTCCAATAGACGACCTCAAAAGGAATAAGATGAAGGTTTTACAATGGCCCTTCCAGTCCCCCGATCTGAAGCAGGGGTGCCGAGACTTTTAGATGCCACTCTATGGGTTACAAAAAAAAAAAAACTATATATTTTGATAGTGTTAGTGCTTTTACATGAAGGGGGGGGATCATGTAAACTTTTTTTTTTTTTTTTAAAGGTCCCCCTAGGGAACTTGAACCTGTGATTTTTTAGTTCCCAACTAGGGGACTTAAACCTATGACTGCTGATTTTCTTTGAAGCCGAGCCCTGGCTTAGACTTTATATGAGTGCCAGGATGGTGGTAACATAGGCTTCGATAGGCCGTAGGCACCACCGCGATCATCATCAGGAATGGGTTCTGGAACAATTGCGCCGTCCCATTTACATGACGCTATTAGAGATTGTCATTGAAATGGTTAAACAGCATTGATCGGAGTGCGCTCTGCTCGCTGTACAATACCGCTCCTGAGCCCACTCCATACACCAGCAGATGACCTGGGAGCACTCACCTGTACGTCCTATGTAGGGAAAGGGATAAACTTAACTGGCAACAAACTTTTTCAAAAGTTTTGAAAACTTGTGTAGTAGTTTACATTGATAATCTCTGGGTTCCGAGACCCCCGGCCATCGCTCAATAGTAAGGTGCATAAGTGCTCGGCCTATCCTTCAGAGCGTTTTTTTTTTTTTTTTTTGGGGGGGGGGGGGGGGGGAGAGACACATACCATGTGACTTTTTCTTTGCTTTTACAATTGGCCCCTGATGGTTCTTTTCTATTCATGAAGACGTAAACCTCATGGGCGTATACACCTGACCGTATACACACAGCCATACTGAGGCTTTCTATAGCCCGTCTAGTAATGTTCCATCCCAGACTGCAACCTATGCACCAGCAAGGACTGGATGAGCATCAGTGTTAAATAGAGCTCTTTAATGTAGCAAAAATACTTGAAATACTACAAAATACATTCATTGTGCAATTAGAGGAGAAAAAAAAGCATCAAGTAATTTTCACAAGGTCTGAACAATGTCCGTGCATTTCCACCCCTTAAGCTCCAGACATATATAGCATTAGTTTACAAAATCCCGCAGATAAAGGCGCTGAATGAATATGGATTAAAGTGCTGCAGAAGGAGCCGTGCCCTATAAATAATATCGCCATGACTCTTCCTAGCCAATAGGAAGACTCCAATTAGTAATTCCGTGATTTATTCCAACACTTTGGCTTTAAAACTGTCCCCGTTCTCCGTATTCTAGCACTTTTATTAAAAAAGCAGTTTGTGCTCCGGAGCGGCTCTTCTTCCTACTATAAATTGAATTACGGGGGATTTGCACCCATAGACCGCCATCTTAGGAGGCCGTGGATGTGGTCACCTGGTACAAAAGATTTCTTAAAAGAAAAGAACATTATAAAAAATATATAAATAAAAAAAAAATGATAAAAAAAACCTAATAGGAAATATCCAGGCCGTGTTCACATCTGCGTTTCTTCATTCTGCTGTTCGGATCTGACAAATTAAACGGTTTGTCTATTTTTTTTTACTTAAATACATGTTATTTGGGGGTAAAAAACATTTTTGTAATTGGGATTCATTACAAAATGTTGCACGGTTTGGTTTTTACACATTGATGTGGTCTGTGAGGGGCTCAGAGAGTTATAAACTCCCCTTGAGGCACAGCGAGCTCGCTGATGGATTCTTACTTAACTCATTCTGCAGCCAGCAGAAGTTGTAGAAGGTAAACAGGGCTCAATTTTTAATGAAACCCAATTGCAAAATTTTTTGGTTACATGCATTTAAGCAAGTTTTGACACACCGGACACCAGCGGCACCCGATGGACCCCACTGACCATAATGGGGTAATGTCTGGTTTTCGGTATTTTTGCCTCTGACCCAGATGTGACCAGCGCCTTTTGCAGCGAAGGTGAGAATAAGACTTGATATTCTGGAGACTGTCGGTCGTCAGTAAGGCTTTGGTTCTCTCCTACTTCCCCAGGACGTCGGTGTGCGATGACGAGTTCACGTCGCAGTAGCTGAAGCCGTATCTGAGGACGGAGTCCTGCTGCAGGAAGGAGTCGCTGCCTCCTGCATTTTTCAGTCCGTCGTATAGAAGCGCCCTCAGTTCTTTCTTGTCCTTGGTCGCCGACTCCCAGACGACCTCTAGCTGTTCTTCCACTTGTCTGAAAAAAAAAATATATATATATTTAACTAGATGGCAGCCCGATTCTAAAGAATCGGGAGTCTAGAATCCATATATACTTTATTTATTCAAATGTAAGAATAATACAATTAATAAATAATAGTAAGAAAGAACAAAAAATGGCTGCACTCACCAGCTCTTGACAATTCTTGACAGTACGGCACATTTCTGATTGGTCGCTCGCGGCAGGCGGCAACCAATCAGAAAAGTGCCGCGCACCACGAAGGCATATATCTTTGTCCACCCTGAGCGGGTGTAGGACGCTGGTGACATCACTTATCTCCGGACATTATCTCCGGACAAAGCCACGGAAGTTGGCACAAATTGCCGGAAGTAGTATTCTAGGCAATTATATATTAGATTTTAATATTATCAGTGTTTACCTTTGAACGTTTATATTGTATTGTCCTGTCACCAGCCATGTGTACGATTATCGGCCGAAAGCCTCTCTGGAACCAATAATCACCCCATGTAAAGGTATCTTTATAAGTTAAAGATTCAGAATACTATGACTTTTATCATATCCTGAACAGTCAAGTTTTTTATGAACCGTTAAGGTTTTCTGGTTGAAGTAAAAAAAACTCTGAGTGTTTACAGTTTGAAACCATAAAATGTTGAAAAATTATGTCATTCTTGAGTATATCACTCAATGGTGCTCATAAACGTGTCAAATTTGATCTATAATATACTTTAATATACGTTACTTTAATCTTTAATATACTTAAGAACAGGGCCCCAGACATCACACAGGGGGTCTGAAACACCGCACAGTGGTCCAAAACATCGCTGTGCTCTGCCTGGGGCCCCATATGCTGCCTGGGGCCCCATATGCTGCCTGGGGCCCCTGTGCTCTGCCTGGGGCCCCTGTGCTCTGCCTGGGGCCCCATGTTCTGCCTGGGGCCCCTGTGCTCTGCCTGGGGCCACTGTGCTCTGCCTGGGGCCCCATATGCTGCCTGGGGCCCCTGTGCTCTGCCTGGGGCCCCATAGGCTGCCTGGGGCCCCTGTGCTCTACCTGGGACCACTGTGCTCTGCCTGGGGCCCCATATGCTGCCTGGGGCCCCTGTGCTCTGCCTGGGGCCCCATGTTCTGCCTGGGGCCACTGTGCTCTGCCTGGGGCCCCATAGGCTGCCTGGGGCCTCTGTGCTCTGCCTGGGGCCCCATATGCTGCCTGGGGCCCCTGTGCTCTGCCTGGGGCCACTGTGCTCTGCCTGGGGCCCCATATGCTGCCTGGGGCCACTGTGCTCTGCCTGGGGCCCCATATGCTGCCTGGGGCCCCTGTGCTCTGCCTGGGGCCCCTGTGCTCTGCCTGGGGCCCCATGTTCTGCCTGGGGCCCCTGTGCTCTGCCTGGGGCCACTGTGCTCTGCCTGGGGCCCCATATGCTGCCTGGGGCCCCTGTGCTCTGCCTGGGGCCCCATATGCTTCCTGGGGCCCCTGTGCTCTGCCTGGGGCCCCTGTGCTCTGCCTGGGGCCCCATATGCTGCCTGGGGCCCCTGTGCTCTGCCTGGGGCCCCTGTGTTCTGCCTGGGGCCCCTGTGCTCTGCCTAGGGCCCCATATGCTGCCTGGGGCCCCTTTGCTCTGCCTGGGGCCCCAGTGCTCTGCCTGGCACCACTGTGCTCTGCCTGGGGCCCCTGTGCTCTGCCTGGGGCCACTGTGCTCTGCCTGGGGCCACTGTGCTCTGCCTGGGGCCCCATATGCTGCCTGGGGCCCCTGTGCTCTGCCTGGGTGTAGGACACTGGTGACATCACTTATCTCCGGACATTAGCTCCGGACATTAGCTCCGGACATTAGCTCCGGACAAAGCCACGGAAGTTGGCACAAATTGCAGGAAGTAGTATTCTAGGCAATTATATATTAGATGGGCATTTCCTGAAGGAAATACATGGTGCTTGAACAGCGCTACCAGCTTTACAGCAGCACTTTTCACACACGGGACTGGGGGGCGCGCTTACTTTTGCACCCGGGGCCGGGGGCGCGCTTACTTTTGCACCCGGGGGCGCACTTACTTTTGCACCCGGAGGCGCACTTTTGCACCCGGGGGCGCACTTACTTTTGCACCCGGGGGCGCACTTACTTTTGCACCCGGGGGCGCACTTACTTTTGCACCCGGGGGCGCACTTACTTTTGCACCCGGGGGCGCACTTACTTTTGCACCCGGGGGCGCACTTACTTTTGCACCCGGGGGCGCACTTTCTTTTGGGGCCTCACTTACTTTTGGTGGGCGGGGCTCCTCGGCCTCCGATTTGGTTGGTGGGGCCCCTCGTCCTCCGATTTGGTGGGTGGGGACCCTCGGCCTCCGATTTGGTGGGCGGGGACCGGCCTCCGATTTGGTGGGCGGGGACCCTCGGCCTCCGATTTGGTGGGCGGGGACCCTCGGCCTCCGATTTGGTGGGCGGGGACCCTCGACCTCCGATTTGGTGGGCGGGGACCCTCGGCCTCCGCTTTGGTGGGTGGGGCCCCTCGGCCTCCGATTTGGTGGGCGGGGACCCTCGGCCTCCAATTTGGTGGGCGGGGACCCTCGGCCTCCAATTTGGTGGGCGGGGACCCTCGGCCTCCAATTTGGTGGGCGGGACCCCTCGGCCTCCGATGTGGTGGTCGGGGCCCCTCGGCCTCCGCTTTGGTGGGCGGGGCCGGGCCCCTCGGCCTCCGCTTTGGTGGGCGGGGCCGCTCGGCCTTCGATTTGGTGGGCGGGGCTCCTCGGTCTCCGATTTGGTTGGCGGGGCCCCTCGGCCTCCGATTTGGTTGGCGGGGCCCCTCGGCCTCCGATTTGGTGTGTGCTCTGCCTGGGGCCACTGTGCTCTGCCTGGGGCCCCATATGCTGCCTGGGGCCCCTGTGTTCTGCCTGGGGCCCCATATGCTGCCTGGGGCCCCTGTGCTCTGCCTGGGGCCCCATGTTCTGCCTGGGGCCCCTGTGCTCTGCCTGGGGCCACTGTGCTCTGCCTGGGTGTAGGACACTGGTGACGTCACTTATCTCCGGACATTAGCTCCGGACATTAGCTCCGGACAAAGCCACGGAAGTTGGCACAAATTGCAGGAAGTAGTATTCTAGGCAATTATATATTAGATGGTTTCGGACAGCAAAAATTACAATGAGGCTTCAACCGGCGGAGGACACTTGCAGCCCTTTCAATTCGGCATTGGAAAAATCATTCCCCATCCCGATGTCGGAACGAGGAGACGCTCAATGGTCACGTTGCTCGATATTCTCTGCTTCTTGGAAAGCTGGGTGGCAATCAATACGGAGAACCACTGTGACTCCCATGGGAGTTGTCATCCTGCTTTTCCGCAGGTTTATCTGGAGCTCAGGAAATAACCGTACGGTAAGCACAGCTTCCACCCGCGTCTCTCCAAACTACAAGTCCCAGCATGCCAGGACAGCAACAGTGCCACAGGGTGTTCTGGCAATAGCTACGGCAGGGAGAATAAGCTACAAATGCTGGGAGTTGTAGTATCGCAGTGTCGTCTATAGATATGGCATGGAGTGTGGGTCAGAGATGCTGGGAGCTGTAGTATCGAAGTCTCGTCTATAGATATGGCATGGAGTGTGGGTTAGAGATGCTGGGAGTTGTAGTATCGCAGTGTCGTCTATAGATATGGCATGGAGTGTGGGTCAGAGATGCTGGGAGCTGTAGTATCGCAGTCTCGTCTATAGATATGGCATGGAGTGTGGGTTAGAGATGCTGGGAGCTGTAGTATCGCAGTCTCGTCTATAGATATGGCATGGAGTGTGGGTTAGAGATGCTGGGAGTTGTAGTATCGCAGTGTCGTCTATAGATATGGCATGGAGTGTGGGTTAGAGATGCTGGGAGTTGTAGTATCGAAGTCTCGTCTATAGATATGGCATGGAGAGTGGGTTAAGAGATGCTGGGAGTTGTAGTATCGCAGTCTCGTCTCTCGTCTATAGATATGGCATGGAGAGTGGGTTAAGAGATGCTGGGAGTTGTAGTATCGCAGTCTCGTCTATAGATAAGGCATGGAGAGTGGGTTAGAGATGCTGGGAGTTGTAGTATCGCAGTGTCGTCTATAGATATGGCATGGAGTGAGATGCCGGGAGTTGTAGTATCGCAGTCTCGTCTATAGATATGGCATGGAGTGTGGGTTAGAGATGCTGGGAGTTGTAGTATCGCAGTCTCGTCTATAGATATGGCATGGAGTGTGGGTTAGAGATGCTGGGAGTTGTAGTATCGCAGTCTCGTCTATAGATATGGCATGGAGTGTGGGTTAGAGATGCTGGGAGTTGTAGTATCGCAGTCTCGTCTATAGATAAGGCATGGAGAGTGGGTTAGAGATGCTGGGAGTTGTAGTATCGCAGTGTCGTCTATAGATATGGCATGGAGTGTGGGTCAGAGATGCTGGGAGTTGTAGTATCGCAGTGTCGTCTATAGATATGGCATGGAGTGTGGGTTAGAGATGCTGGGAGTTGTAGTATCGAAGTCTCGTCTATAGATATGGCATGGAGAGTGGGTTAAGACATGCTGGGAGTTGTAGTATCGCAGTCTCGTCTCTCGTCTATAGATATGGCATGGAGTGTGGGTCAGAGATGCTGGGAGTTGTAGTATCGCAGTCTCTTCTATAGATAAGGCATGGAGAGTGGGTTAGAGATGCTGGGAGTTGTAGTATCGCAGTGTCGTCTATAGATATGGCATGGAGTGAGATGCTGGGAGTTGTAGTATCGCAGTCTCGTCTATAGATATGGCATGGAGTGTGGGTTAGAGATGCTGGGAGTTGTAGTATCGCAGTCTCGTCTATAGATAAGGCATGGAGAGTGGGTTAGAGATGCTGGGAGTTGTAGTATCGCAGTGTCGTCTATACATATGGCATGGAGTGTGGGTTAGAGATGCTGGGAGTTGTAGTATCGCAGTCTCGTCTATAGATATGGCATGGAGTGTGGGTTAGAGATGCTGGGAGTTGTAGTATCGCAGTCTCGTCTATAGATAAGGCATGGAGAGTGGGTTAGAGATGCTGGGAGTTGTAGTATCGCAGTGTCGTCTATAGATATGGCATGGAGTGAGATGCTGGGAGTTGTAGTATCGCAGTCTCGTCTATAGATATGGCATGGAGAGTGGGTTAAGACATGCTGGGAGTTGTAGTATCGCAGTCTCGTCTCTCGTCTATAGATATGGCATGGAGTGTGGGTCAGAGATGCTGGGAGTTGTAGTATCGCAGTCTCTTCTATAGATAAGGCATGGAGAGTGGGTTAGAGATGCTGGGAGTTGTAGTATCGCAGTGTCGTCTATAGATATGGCATGGAGTGAGATGCTGGGAGTTGTAGTATCGCAGTCTCGTCTATAGATATGGCATGGAGTGTGGGTCAGAGATGCTGGGAGTTGTAGTATCGCAGTGTCGTCTATAGATATGGCATGGAGTGTGGGTCAGAGATGCTGGGAGTTGTAGTATCGCAGTCTCGTCTATAGATATGGCATGGAGTGTGGGTTAGAGATGCTGGGAGTTGTAGTATCGAAGTCTCGTCTATAGATATGGCATGGAGTGTGGGTCAGAGATGCTGGGAGTTGTAGTATCGCAGTCTCGTCTATAGATAAGGCATGGAGAGTGGGTTAGAGATGCTGGGAGTTGTAGTATCACAGTGTCGTCTATAGATATGGCATGAAGTGTGGGTCAGAGATGCTGGGAGTTGTATCGCAGTCTCGTCTATAGATATGGCATGAAGTGTGGGTCAGAGATGCTGGGAGTTGTAGTATCGCAGTCTCGTCTATAGATAAGGCATGGAGAGTGGGTTAGAGATGCTGGGAGTTGTAGTATGGCAGTCTCGTCTATAGATATGGCATGGAGTGTGGGTTAGAGATGCTGGGAGTTGTAGTATCGCAGTGTCGTCTATAGATATGGCATGGAGTGTGGGTTAGAGATGCTGGGAGTTGTAGTATCGCAGTCTCGTCTATAGATATGGCATGGAGTGTGAGTTAGAGATGCTGGGAGTTGTAGTATCGCAGTGTCGTCTATAGATATGGCATGGAGTGTGGGTTAGAGATGCTGGGAGTTGTAGTATCGCAGTCTCGTCTATAGATATGGCATGGAGTGTGAGTTAGAGATGCTGGGAGTTGTAGTATCGCAGTGTCGTCTATAGATATGGCATGGAGTGTGGGTTAGAGATGCTGGGAGTTGTAGTATCGCAGTCTCGTCTATAGATATGGCATGGAGTGTGAGTTAGAGATGCTGGGAGTTGTAGTATCGCAGTGTCGTCTATAGATATGGCATGGAGTGTGGGTTAGAGATGCTGGGAGTTGTAGTATCGCAGTGTCGTCTATAGATATGGCATGGAGTGTGAGTTAGAGATGCTGGGAGTTGTAGTATCGCAGTGTCGTCTATAGATATGGCATGGAGTGTGGGTCAGATATAATGGGAGTTGTAGTAACGCACTAGTGTACAGTGATGGCATGTACTCGGAGTTGGGGATACTAGGAGTTGTAGTATCAGAGTGTAGTATATACAGGTCCTTCTCAAAAAATTAGCATATAGTGTTAAATTTCATTATTTACCATAATGTAATGATTACAATTAAACTTTCATATATTATAGATTCATTATCCACCAACTGAAATTTGTCAGGTCTTTTATTGTTTTAATACTGATGATTTTGGCCTACAACTCCTGATAACCCAAAAAACCTGTCTCAATAAATTAGCATATTTCACCCGTCCAATCAAATAAAAGTGTTTTTTAATAACAAACAAAAAAACCATCAAATAATAATGTTCAGTTATGCACTCAATACTTGGTCGGCAATCCTTTGGCAGAAATGACTCCTTCAATGCGGCGTGGCATGGAGGCAATCAGCCTGTGACACTGCTGAGATGTTATGGAGGCCCAGGATGCTTCAATAGCGGCCTTAAGCTCATCCAGAGTGTTGGGTCTTGCGTCTCTCAACTTTCTCTTCACAATATCCCACAGATTCTCTATGGGGTTCAGGTCAGGAGAGTTGGCAGGCCAATTGAGCACAGTAATACCATGGTCAGTAAACCATTTACCAGTGGTTTTGGCACTGGAGCAGGTGCCAGGTCGTGCTGAAAAATGAAATCTTCATCTCCATAAAGCATTTCAGCCGATGGAAGCATGAAGTGCTCCAAAAGCTCCTGATAGCTAGCTGCATTGACCCTGCCCTTGATGAAACACAGTGGACCAACACCAGCAGCTGACATGGCACCCCACACCATCACTGACTGTGGGTACTTGACACTGGACTTCAGGCATTTTGGCATTTCCTTCTCCCCAGTCTTCCTCCAGACTCTGGCACCTTGATTTCCGAATGACATGCAAAATTTGCTTTCATCAGAAAAAAGTACTTGGGACCACTTAGCAACAGTCCAGTGCTGCTTCTCTGTAGCCCAGGTCAGGTGCTTCTGCCGCTGTTTATGGTTCAAAAGTGGCTTTACCTGGGGAATGCGGCACCTGTAGCCCATTTCCTGCACACGCCTTTCCACACCAGACTCAGTCCACTGCTTCCTCAGGGTCCGGTCACCTCTTCTCGTTGTACAGCGTTTTCTGCCACATTGTTTCCTTCCAACAGACTTACCATTGAGGTGCCTTGATACAGCACTCTGGGAACAGCCTATTTGTTGAGAAATTTCTTTCTGGGTCTTACCCTCTTGCTTGAGGGTGTCAATGATGGCCTTCTTGACATCTGTCAGGTCGCTAGTCTTAAGGCCCCGTCTCACTAAGCGATTTACCAACGATCACGACCAGCGATATGACCTGGCCGTGATCGTTGGTAAGTCGCTGTGTGGTCGCTGGGGAGCTGTCACACAGACCGCTCTCCCCAGCGACCAACGATCAGGGGAACGACTTCGGCATCGTTGAAACTGTCTTCAACGATGCCGAAGTCCCCCTGCAGCACCCGGGTAACCAGGGTAAACATCGGGTTACTAAGCGCAGGGCCGCGCTTAGTAACCCGATGTTTACCCTGGTTACCAAAAAAAACAAACAGTACATACTCACCATCTGATGTCCTTCAGGTCCCTTGCCGTCTGCTTCCTGCTCTGACTGAGTGCCGCCGTACAGTGAGAGCAGAGCGCAGCGGTGACGTTACTGCTGTGCTCTCACTTCTCACTGTACGGCCGGGAGTCAGTGAGAGCAGGAAGCAGACGGCGAGGGACCTGACGGACATCAGAAGGCGAGTATGTACTGTTTGTTTTTTTTTACATTTACGCTGGTAACCAGGGTAAACATCGGGTTACTAAGCGCGGCCCTGCGCTTAGTAACCCGATGTTTACCCTGGTTACCAGTGAAGACATCGCTGGATCGGTGTCACACACACCGATTCAGCGATGTCAGCGGGACCTCAACGACCAAAAAAAGGTCCAGGCCATTCCGACACGACCAGCGATCTCGCAGCAGGGGCCTGATCGCTGGTACGTGTCACACATAGCGAGATCGCTATGGAGGTCGCTGTTGCGTCACAAAACTTGTGACTCAGCAGCGATCTCGCTAGCGATCTCGCTATGTGAGACGGGGCCTTTACCCATGATGGGGGTTTTGAGTAATGAACCAGGCAGGGAGTTTTTAAAAGCCTCAGGTATCTTTTGCATGTGTTTAGAGTTAATTAGTTGATTCAGAAGATTAGGGTAATAGGTCATTTAGAGAACCTTTTCTTGATATGCTAATTTATTGAGACAGGTTTTTTGGGTTATCAGGAGTTGTAGGCCAAAATCAACAGTATTAAAACAATAAAAGACCTGACAAATTTCAGTTGGTGGATAATGAATCTATAATATATGAAAGTTTAATTGTAATCATTACATTATGGTAAATAATGAAATTTAACACTATATGCTAATTTTTTGAGAAGGACCTGTAGCTAAGGCATGTAGTGTGGGTTACAAATGCTGGGAGTTGTAGTACCACGGTCTCGTCTACATCTGGATGTTGCCACTTATCCTTGTGCTTTCTCCACACTGTGGATCCGACACTTTCCTGGGGGTCTGATGGACGGTGGGGTCCGGCTGTCGCTGTGTGAGTGATTAATGATCCGCGCTCAGAGGCGGATGATGAGGGATACAATGGGAGAGGACGCAGTGTGCTTGTGTTCTTCTGCCGCTGTAATTTGCTTTCTTCAGTCTCATCGCAGCTTCCTGTGCTCTGGGCAATTACAAATTACTTTACACTGAGCGCTCACGATCAGCACCGGCATCGGCGGAGCGTTCTTCTCCATTATACTCGTGGCTGGGAACATTTCTGATGTCCTTAGATTGGGGGGAGATTATGTAACGTTTCCTTATAGCACTGCTCCAGTGCTAACAACTGTCTGCGCTAAACCGTGCCGCGCGCCAGGCGTGACGCTGAGCCGAGGTGGCAGACCCCCTATCTCCCCAATTATCCTCGATAAGTCGGCGGATCCTGGAGGAGGTTTCAGGGCAGCAGAGTCTGGAGAGCACCAGACGGGCAAAGGAGAGCAGGCGGAGGGCTATTCCAGAGGGAAGAGAGGGTGCAAATAATAGTAGGGCAGCAGCATGTGAATGGTATGGGTGCAGTAGTATATGTCTAGTATTTGGGCGGTAGTGTGCATATATTAGTACATTCCGATGCATATAGTATTAGTGCGGTAGTATACACCATGTTAAGTATTTGTGCAGAATTATCTGTTCAGCATTTGGACAGGAGTGTGCATATAATATTAGGGCGGTACTATAGGCTTAGTATTTGGACTGGGAGTGTGCATATATTATAGCATGGGTACAAATAATGTTGGCGCAGCGCTGGTATATTTTTAGTATTTGGGCAGAAGTGTGCATACATGATTACAGCACAGTACATATAAGATTAGTGCGGCAGCAGTGTGATGGACAGGCGTGTGATACAATAGTACAACAGGGTGCATATAGCATTGGTGCAGCGCTGGAATATTTTAGTATTTCGGCGGTAATATATGTATATTATAGCAGCAGGGTGCACATAGTATTAGTGCGGTTGTAAATGTTTAGTAATGGAGTGAAAGTGTGCTTATATTAGTGAAGCAGGTTGTATATAATAGTAGTGCGGAAGTATATGCTGATTATTTGGGCGGTCGTGTGCATAAATTGGTGTAATAGGGTGCATATGCAGCAGGTACGGACTGGGGATGAAATTCAGCCCTGGCATTTGAAATCACACAGGCCCATGTTGTCCCCATCCCCATGAACCAGATGAGATATATATTACTAATATTACCCTGGATGGAGGAAAGGAAGATTTACTAGAAGACCAATATTTCTAATTATACCAACGGCATGCTGAGGTAAGTAATGGAGTGAACGGCTTTGTGCTCCGTCACAACTGTTAACAGTATGGATGTCTTGAGAACTTTGATTCTGTTAACGTAGCACACAAGGCAGCCCACAACCAGACCGGCCCTTCTAGCATTTGCCAGAATTGCCAAATGGCCAGTCCGGCCCTGATATGCAGTATCAGGGCGGCACTAGTGTATTTTTAGTATTTGGGGGTAGTGTGTGCATATTATAGTATTAGCGCGGCAGTATATGTTTAGTATTTGGGCGGCAGTAGTGTGGTAGTATATGTTTAGTATTTGGGCGGTAGTAAATGTTTAGTATTTGGGCGGTAGTAAATGTTTAGTATTTGGGCGGTAGTAAATGTTTAGTATTTGGGCGGTAGTAAATGTTCAGTATTTGGGCGGCAGTAGTGTGGTAGTATATGTTTAGTATTTGGGCGGTAGTATATGTTTAGTATTTGGGCGGTAGTATATGTTTAGTATTTGGGCGGTAGTATATGTTTAGTATTTGGGCGGTAGTAAATGTTTAGTATTTGGGCGGTAGTAAATGTTTAGTATTTGGGCGGTAGTAAATGTTTAGTATTTGGGCGGTAGTAAATGTTTAGTATTTGGGCGGTAGTAAATGTTCAGTATTTGGGCGGCAGTAGTGTGGTAGTATATGTTTAGTATTTGGGCGGTAGTATATGTTTAGTATTTGGGCGGTAGTATATGTTTAGTATTTGGGCGGTAGTATATGTTTAGTATTTGGGCGGTAGTAAATGTTTAGTATTTGGGCGGTAGTAAATGTTTAGTATTTGGGCGGTAGTAAATGTTTAGTATTTGGGCAGTAGTATATGTTTAGTATTTGAGCGGTAGTATATGTTTAGTATTTGGGCGGTAGTAGTGCGGTAGTAAATGTTCAGTATTTGGGCGGTAGTAGCGTGGTAGTATATGTTTAGTATTTGGGCAGTAATAGTGTGGTAGTATATGTTTAGTATTTGGGCGGTAGAATTATGTTTAGTTTTTGGGCGGTAGTGTATGTTTAGTATTTGGGCGGTAGTATATGTTTAGTATTTGGGCGGTAGTATATGTTTAGTATTTGGGCGGTAGTATATGTTTAGTATTTGGGCGGTAGTATATGTTTAGTATTTGGGCGGTAGTATTTGTTTAGTATTTGGGCGGTAGTATATGTTTAGTATTTGGGCGGTAGTATATGTTTAGTATTTGGGCGGTAGTAGTGTGGTAGTATATGTTTAGTATTTGGGCGGTAGTATATGTTTAGTATTTGGGCGGTAGTATATGTTTAGTATTTGGGCGGTAGTATATGTTTAGTATTTGGGCGGTAGTATATGTTTAGTATTTGGGCGGTAGTATATGTTTAGTATTTGGGCGGTAGTATATGTTTAGTATTTGGGCGGTAGTATATGTTTAGTATTTGGGCGGTAGTATATGTTTAGTATTTGGGCGGTAGTAAATGTTTAGTATTTGGGCGGTAGTATATGTTTAGTATTTGGGCGGTAGTATATGTTTAGTATTTGGGCGGTAGTAAATGTTTAGTATTTGGGCGGTAGTAAATGTTTAGTATTTGGGCGGTAGTAAATGTTTAGTATTTGAGCGGTAGTATATGTTTAGTATTTGGGCGGTAGTAGTGCGGTAGTAAATGTTCAGTATTTGGGCGGTAGTAGCGTGGTAGTATATGTTTAGTATTTGGGCAGTAGTAGTGTGGTAGTATATGTTTAGTATTTGGGTGGTAGTATTATGTTTAGTATTTGGGCGGTAGTGTATGTTTAGTATTTGGGCGGTAGTATATGTTTAGTATTTGGGCGGTAGTAAATGTTTAGTATTTGGGCGGTAGTAGTGTGGTAGTATATGTTTAGTATTTGGGCGGTAGTATTATGTTTAGTATTTGGGCGGTAGTATATGTTTAGTATTTGGGCGGTAGTATATGTTTAGTATTTGGGCGGTAGTATATGTTTAGTATTTGGGCGGTAGTAAATGTTTAGTATTTGGGCGGTAGTAAATGTTTAGTATTTGGGCGGTAGTAAATGTTTAGTATTTGGGCGGTAGTATATGTTTAGTATTTGAGCGGTAGTATATGTTTAGTATTTGGGCGGTAGTAGTGCGGTAGTAAATGTTCAGTATTTGGGCGGTAGTAGCGTGGTAGTATATGTTTAGTATTTGGGCAGTAGTATATGTTTAGTATTTGGGCGGTAGTATTTGTTTAGTATTTGGGCAGTAGTATATGTTTAGTATTTGGGCGGTAGTAGTGTGGTAGTATATGTTTAGTATTTGGGCGGTAGTATTATGTTTAGTATTTGGGCGGTAGTATATGTTTAGTATTTGGGCGGTAGTATATGTTTAGTATTTGGGCGGTAGTATATGTTTAGTATTTGGGCGGTAGTATATGTTTAGTATTTGGGCGGTAGTATATGTTTAGTATTTGGGCGGTAGTATATGTTTAGTATTTGGGCGGTAGTATATGTTTAGTATTTGGGCGGTAGTATATGTTTAGTATTTGGGCGGTAGTATTTGTTTAGTATTTGGGCGGTAGTATTTGTTTAGTATTTGGGCGGTAGTATATGTTTAGTATTTGGGCGGTAGTATATGTTTAGTATTTGGGCGGTAGTAGTGTGGTAGTATATGTTTAGTATTTGGGCGGTAGTATTATGTTTAGTATTTGGGCGGTAGTAAATGTTTAGTATTTGGGCGGTAGTAAATGTTTAGTATTTGGGCGGTAGTAAATGTTTAGTATTTGGGCGGTAGTAAATGTTCAGTATTTGGGCGGCAGTAGTGTGGTAGTATATGTTTAGTATTTGGGCGGTAGTAAAGGTTTAGTATTTGGGCGGTAGTATATGTTTAGTATTTGGGCGGTAGTATATGTTTAGTATTTGGGCGGTAGTATATGTTTAGTATTTGGGCGGTAGTATATGTTTAGTATTTGGGCGGTAGTATATGTTTAGTATTTGGGCGGTAGTATATGTTTAGTATTTGGGCGGTAGTAGTGTGGTAGTATATGTTTAGTATTTGGGCGGTAGTATTATGTTTAGTATTTGGGCGGTAGTATATGTTTAGTATTTGGGCGGTAGTAAATGTTTAGTATTTGGGCGGTAGTAGTGCAGTATTTGCTCTGAATATTGGAGGTGCGTGCTCCACTCTGCAGGCATCAGAAATGTGCATTATTAAGACGTCCATGCACGAGGCCACGGTCCGCAGGCGGGTCTGAATGAGCCTGTGCCGCCATTATCAGGGACTTGGCATTAGTGTAATCATGTTGACTTTGCCGGAGTTGATGGATTGCTCTTATCTGAAGCCACAATACTTTCTTTCTCCGAGGCTCTACAGCCTCTCACAGATAATGGGAAATGATGTACATAATCTAGTCCCAGGGAGACGGGAAAACACACAGATTCATCGCCAATCACGGGCGGATTGCCTCCATTCACACAGAAATCATAAAAAATAAAGCAGGGAGTTTATGGCGTCTGATAAGGACCGAATATATGAGGACTGTATGAATGTGGCTCTCCTGGGGGAAGAAAAAAGAAACCGCCTTGGAGGGGTGACCGATCTCTTATAGACACACTACACTGGGCTCAGAGGTGAGAAAATTCAAGGTTTATCCTAGAATGATGAAAAGGCTTTCATTGTAAGGATGGTGGAGTCTGGACAGCCCCTTATAGACCAGCAAGGAGCAGGGGGTAAGGGGGTGTGCAGCTGCAGGTAGGCCCTAACCCTGTACTAGTCCCTGCCATACAATCGTCCAGTAAGGTAAGATACCAGGACAGGCCTCGGATCACTGCTCCTTCCAGGCTTTGTGGCACTGACCCCATGCAGCTCCAGAAAAGCAAATGATGGTGCAGAGTGCCTGTAAATTGCTCTGCCCGATCACGGAGAACTGTGCAGCTGCTCAGGAAGCTGAACCATCAGCGATCAGTCTTCTATTACAGGGCGGGGTGAGTAACTACTGAATCCCCAATATGTACAATTAACCCTTCAACTGCCCTCCACAGAGGAGCTTACAAATCAGCACTTGGCTGCCTAAGACTACCGGGGATTGTTATAGTCCCTCCTCTCTGTCCTAGACCACCAGCGATCCTTACATTACCTCCTCTCTGTCCTAGACCACCAGGGATCCTTACATTACCTCCTCTCTGCCCTAGACCACCACGGATCCTTACATTACCTCCTCTTTGCCCTAGACCACCAGGGATCCTTACATTACCTCTTGTCTGCCCTAGACCACCAGGGATCCTTACATTACCTCCTCTCTGCCCTAGACCACCAGGGATCCTTACATTACCTCCTCTCTGCCCTAGACCACCAGGGATCCTTACATTACCTCTTGTCTGTCCTAGACCACCAGGGATCCTTACATTACCTCCTCTCTGCCCTAGACCACCAGGGATCCTTACATTACCTCCTCTTTGTCCTAGACCATCAGGGATCCTTACATTACCTCCTCTCTGCCCTAGACCATCAGAAAATCTTACATTACCTCTTGTCTGTCCTAGACCACCAGGGATCCTTACATTACCTCCTCTTTGCCCTAGACCACCAGGGATCCTTACATTACCTCTTGTCTGTCCTAGACCACCAGCGATCCTTACATTACCTCCTCTCTGACCTAAACCATCAGGAAATCTTACATTACCTCCTCTCTGCCCTAGACCACCAGGGATCCTTACATTACCTCCTCTCTGCCCTAGACCACCAGCGATCCTTACATTACCTCCTCTCTGTCCTAGACCATCAGGAAATCTTACATTACCTCCTCTCTGCCCTAGACCACCAGGGATCCTTACATTACCTCCTCTCTGCCCTAGACCACCAGGGATCCTTACATTACCTCCTCTCTGCCCTAGACCACCAGCGATCCTTACATTACCTCCTCTCTGTCCTAGACCATCAGGAAATCTTACATTACCTCCTCTCTGCCCTAGACCACCAGGGATCCTTACATTACCTCCTCTCTGCCCTAGACCACCAGGGATCCTTACATTACCTCTTGTCTGTCCTAGACCACCAGGGATCCTTACATTACCTCCTCTCTGCCCTAGACCACCAGGAATCCTTACATTACCTCCTCTCTGTCCTAGACCATCAGGGATCCTTACATGACCTCCTCTCTGCCCTAGACCATCAGAAAATCTTACATTACCTCTTGTCTGTCCTAGACCACCAGGGATCCTTACATTACCTCCTCTTTGCCCTAGACCACCAGGGATCCTTACATTACCTCCTATCTGCCCTACACCACCAGGGATCCTTACATTACCTCCTCTCTGTCCTAGACCATCAGGGATCCTTACATTACCTCCTCTCTGCCCTAGACCATCAGAAAATCTTACATTACCTCTTGTCTGTCCTAGACCACTAGGGATCCTTACATTACCTCCTCTTTGCCCTAGACCACCAGGGATCCTTACATTACCTCCTATCTGCCCTACACCACCAGGGATCCTTACATTACCTCCTCTGCCCTAGACCACCAGCGATCCTTACATTACCTCCTCTCTGTCCTAGACCATCAGGAAATCTTACATTACCTCTTGTCTGTCCTAGACCACCAGGGATCCTTACATTACCTCCTCTCTGTCCTAGACCACCAGGGATCCTTACATTACTTCCTCTCTGCTCTAGACCACCAGGGATCCTTACATTACCTCCTCTTTGCCCTAGACCACCAAGGATCCTTACATTACCTCTTGTCTGTCCTAGACCACCAGGGATCCTTACATTACCTCGTCTGTCCTAGACCACCAGGGATCCTTACATTACCTCTTGTCTGTCCTAGACCACCAGGGATCCTTACATTACCTCTTCTCTAGCCTAGACCAGCTCCAAAGATTCCTATGTTACTTCTTCACTGCCCTAGCCCACCGTTGAACTTCCTTACATACACCCATTAACTACCCTAGACCACCAGGAATATCAACAATTACCCTTTTGATATCCTAAAACAGAAGCTATATCAATATTAACAGTTTCACTGCCCTAGACAACCAATAGTGATTGAGGTAACCAAACTCACTACCCCAGGACACCAGGGATACAAAAATTAACCTCTCTCTGCGCTAGATCACTCAAAATGCAGACAATAACCATCGCTGCATGAGATCTGGATGCAATCCTCTATATTGGATTGCAGTTCTGTATTTTCTGGCTTGGCGGGAGTAGTACCCAGATCCCCAACAGGCTCGCTGACTAGCTACTAAGGCGTAGTGTGAATGCTGCCTCTGCTAATACAGAGATACAGGGAAAGTAGCTCTAATGCCTGAGGCAGAATATGGGATGTATTCAATACCCTGTATTAATGGATGTAGAATTGACCTTTGTATGGCAGAATTGGATAATCGCATGGTATCAGGTTCCCAGCAGCCTCATTACTTCCGCTCCTCTGTGAAGAATCCCAGTCTAATAAACTCTTCTCCTTTTGAAGGAAACTGAACACTGTAATAGGGGAGGGAGCGAGGAGCAATGATCGTGCTAGTCACATATGTACCCGCACATAATAAGCAATGGCCTCCCGCCCGTCATGTACGGGCGGCTCCAGAACCTCAGCCTTCTCATACCATCTAGTTTCATAAAGGCTATAAAAGGGTCTTCCCGTTCAAGAACCGGATTAAATGAATGAAGTGTGATTTTGTAAATAATCTTAACTCAGACTGGTTTACGGTCCCGAATATGGACGGCGATGTCCATACTGGCCACGAGGTCTCCTGACAAGCGATGTCCAGACTGGCCACGAGGTCTCCTGACCGGCCACCAGGTCTCCCGACAAGTGATGTCCAGACCAGTCGCCAGGTTTCCTGACAAGTGATGTCCAAACCGGCCGCCAGGTCTCCCCGACAAGTGATGTCCAGATCGGCCGCCAGGTCTCCCAACAAGTGATGTCCAGACCTGAGGTCTCCTGACCAGTGTGATGCTAAATTCGGAGATCTGTGCCTGTTCCGGATAATTGCAGACTATGAAGTTCAGATTTGTGAAACTGCTCCTAAAACATACGTGGTGTATTCACAGGATATGTCATAAATGTCTGAAAGGTGCAGGATCTGTACCTGGATTGAAAATGGGGGTCTCTAAACCCACAGACTAACTACCTGGTGAGGAAGCCATCCCGGCCAGGGTGCCAGAGAGGTGTCTCACTTGGCAAGTAGGCCTTCATCTATCAGTCATTTACGTGACTAGTTAGTAAGCCAGTAATAACCCAATGGTTTACCGTTCTGCGTATACAGCTCCTGTGGAGACATATGTATCTCTATAACTACAAACAAAACCCTATATATAATCACGTAGTCCTCTTTTATACCCCAATCCTGGCTTATTGATAACCTATAGCCGGGAGAAAAGGAATAGAGTAACCCATGCACTAGGTTTGTTTGTAGTCTGTTACCATGCAGACGCATATGCACAAAAAATGCCATTTTGCTAAGTTTTTTGATCTTTTATTTTAGATGCATCCGATTGCATCAGTCCTTGAAGTAGTATTTTAATTATAAGGCATAGCAGTCTTATCCTCAGAGACTCCCCTGTCTGTTCACAGGTTTTTCAGTGCAGCAGAGTCTGGAGAGTGACAGAGCTACTGCTGTTAAAAGAAGCGATTAAGGCTAATATTTCCCCGGCTGCAGAAAAAAAAAAGCAGCGAGATCTGATGCACAGTCCACATCAACATCGGAATCAATCAACCAATTAAGCGCTCCTTACTGCCAATGAAGTCACTTCCCCCTCATGTTGCTTCACATCCAACATGCACAAAGTAGCTCGCTCATCCTACCGGTAAGATGTGTGAGCAGGATGCGTGTGCCCAGCGCTGGGTCGCGGGGGAACCCGACCGTGCAGAAGGAGCCTCGGTGAAGGAGGCGCGCTCTCCGCTCGCTACTTGATCATTATCTTTGGGAATCAGAATTTCTTTTTGGAGAGGGGAAGGGGGGGAAGCCTCCATTTTCTGCCTGCACATCCACAGCAGATGGGACTTAGATGTAAAAAAAAAAAAGAAGAAGGAGAAGAAGAATGCAGCTGCTCTTCTCCTCCTACCAGTCATGTTTAATTGGCTTGTTTTGTTCTTACCTTTTCTGCTGCAAGACTTCGCTCAGGGTTTGCTGCTTGTCTTGAAGCAGCCAGCGGAGATACTTCATTTCGCGTTGGTGCTGGGCTGCCTTCCCTGCAAAGTCTTCCTCCTGCTCAGCCAGCTTGTGAGTGATGCCTTGCACGGTGCTTGCGGCTTTCTTCCTGTACACCTGTAAGCAGAGAATACGGTGGTGAAGGATCCGCACTGGCAGGATGACTGCAACAACCCGGCGCCGTCCGTCGCTGAGGCTCCGTGATGTCTTGCTGACCCCTTAAGTCAGGTATGCCAGCCTTACGTAATCTTATACCACCCCTTCCCCGCTAATGCAGACAGTGCACTAATTTGGTTGAAGGATTAATCGTTTTCTGCTTGTGATGATGTTGATGATGCACAGGCACATGGATGCCGGAGCGCACTCACAATCCGCAGCTATGTTTTATTAATGGCAGCAAAGCTGGCAAAATTTAACAGTTGGTTCACTAGTAGCGTGCATGCTACAAGTAGCCTTGGAAAAGAGCAGGGACTAATATCTAGATAGATGGCGGCTCATTCATCCATTTTTTGCTTGCATCAAGGAAAGCTGGGTGACAACCAACAGGCCCATCGGATAAGACTAGCACACGGGTTGTCAGCCCGATTTTCTACAGTCCAGTCCAATTGGGATTTTCTTAACATTTCTTAAATAAGGATTTTATTTTTTTTATTTTTTTTTTTAAATAAAATTGCCAAAACAGAATTTTTAAAAGGTTTTTCCTGCATCTGGATGTCGTCTGGTTTGCGCATACCTGCACGATTGGCAGGTATCGTCCTCGTCACTAGGTAAGTGCACGATACTTGCCGATCATGGACGAGTCAGAAAACCCGATTTTTTTTAACAGAATTAGTAAAAATGGCTCTACATTGGCGCCATTCTTCATTGCAGGTCCTATTGACTTGAAAGAGGCAAAGCTGCACTATCGGACCCCCCGTCCTGTGAAAAAGAATGGCTCGGTGCATGTAAACGGACCCCCTTAATTGAGGATGTAAAAGTTTTTGCATCTGGTGCTCCTGCTTGTATTTTTTTAATCAGTCCAGTACCGCAGGGCTATTAGAAGCCGTTAAGCGGTTGCTGGAAGTCTATGGTATATGGACCCTTTAAAAAGGTTCAGCCGTAAACATCAAGGAGTCAGCTCGGGGACTTGGCGCACTTCATCCTCTCCAGTCTGTAATGAAAAAGGTTGTCTAATAAAACTAACATAGTGTTGGATCACAGGCGCGCGCCGCTTTAGGACCAACGCTCCTTGATTCAATTTTGCTCTGCGGGCTTAGCACCTGGGGAATCTGGGTCGTAAACGGCCAAAACGCTTGTGTGCGAGGCTCCGATTTAATACAAAGGAAGACTCGGAGTCTCGGGAGGGCGACACTTCCACGAGTCTCGGGAGGGCGACACTTCCACGAGTCTCGGGAGGGCGACACTTCCACGAGTCTCGGGAGGGCGACACTTCCAAGAGTCTCGGAAGGGTGACACTTCCAAGTGGATGAGTGTCTCGAAATTTTGGGGTGCCATAAGCGAAAACACAGCGCTTGGATGTGATCAGTAGGAGGCCGACCCCAGCGTTAGTCACCGATTCTGAAAAATGGGGCCCCCTTTTCCTTTCTCAGTGGTGATTGTAGCCCCTCAGCTGTGCCATAAGACCCCATGGGTAACTTATAAATTGCAAAGATGGAACTAACCCTTTAAAGGCTTTGCACTAAGTTGCAACCAAATTTTTCTAAAACGAAAAAAATCGAACAACTGAGTGAATAGTCTCCATTAAAAAAAAATCCCGTTTTCAGTCTGTAGCTACAAAGTAGATCTGGACTTACAGAACTAAAAGGTATAACTGCAGGATCAGACTACACAGGGATTGTTTGTAGTCTGTCACCATGGAAACTCATAGGTCTGCATAGGTGCTGTGGATGCAAAAGGGAGGATTTTTTTGTTTGTTTGTTTGTTGTTTTTTTTAATGAAGTCTGATTAATTGCATCTAAAATAGAAAATGCTGCAAAAACAGAACCCCCGTTGCTCGGTCGTGATTTGCAGGATTCGGACTCTTGCGCATCTCGATGAGCCTGATAGCGACTTTAATCATCGGACACTGATAACATTTAGCGACACCCGGCGCTGCTAATAGCGGTCTGTCATCAGTACAAATTACGCTGCTAATTCAGTTTCTCTTGAAGAACATTTGTCAGACAGCTAATGCACGCTCTCAATCTTCCCGCGTATTAATAATGGATGAATCATGGTCAAATATTATATCAGTGGAAATTAATTTTAATGAATGTCTTTGCGATGCAATGCCCTTGACTGCTGTGAGCAGGATGGAGGGATGGGGGTCCCGTAAGGAGTCAAATAATAGATCTGTCAAGTCTTATAATTTAGTGACTGACACCTCCATTCACAGCAATGCTGTGCGGAAACTGAAAACAACGAGGGATATAAAAAAAAATAATTGAAAATATAATAATAGTCTATACAAGAAATGGCTGCATATTACCAAGCAGGAGGACATCACAGGGCGAATGCCGCCACCAACACGGGGTTATAGCCGGGTTAGTTTGGGGGTTTATTGGGGGTCCGATCCTGTGAGTGGAGCATGTAAACTGTGATCACCAGGCAATGTTTCTGCATCAGATAGCAGTATTATTATGACGTTGATTAGAAGCTACAGCAGCGTATTTAATGGCCACTGTATGAGCAGTATATGGTAGTAATAAAGGACTACAGGGTGTATTTATTCAGGCACAGTATGGCAGTATTATTATATGTGCATTGAATAGCGGTATTGTGTGAGCTTGCATTTAGGAACTATATATTAGCATTACATGAATACAGTATGGAAGTATTATTTGGGCACTGAACAGCAATATTGTATGACAGCTATATGGCAATAATAAATGGATACAATGTACAGTTATTTAGGGGCTGTATGGCGATATTGTTATTTGGGTACGGAAAAGCTGCACTGTGTGGGCTTGTACTGGGGCACTGAATGGCGATATTGTCTGAGCATTATAAAATGGATATTGTACGTAGTTGTTTAGGCAGTGTATGGCAGTATTTGGGAACATGAGGCGGTATGGTGTGGGTTTGTATTTGGGCACTTAATGGCAATATATGTATATAGCATAGTATTGGCACTATACTGTAGAAATCAATGGATTCTGTGTGGAGTTATTTATGCGCTGTATGGCGGTAATATTTGGCGGTATGGTGTGGGCTTGTGTTCAGGCACTTAATGGCATATCTGTCTGCAGTATGGGCATTATACAGTAGGAATAAATGGATACTGCATGGAGTAATTTAGGTGCTATTTGGTAATTTAGGTATTATTTGGGCACTGAATTGCTGCGCTATGTGGGCATGTATTTGGGCACTGAATGTGCGCATTATACGGGACTATTATTTAGCACTGTAAGGTAGTATTCAGTATAAACATTTGGGTTAAAAACTTGCACAAATGCACTGATTTATGATTGTCAGGACACACCGTCTTCTAACAATTACGGCCAATAGTCAGACTGCACAATACCAACATTAAAAAAAAAAAAAAATGAAAAAATTAAATCGCATATACGTTGAATTCTTTATTTTGAGTCTAATCGTCAAGAAAATGAATTAGGTTACCTTTCTATATCTGTGATGACTAATACAAAATTCCATTTCGACCTTCCTGCTGATCGTGGTGATTACTGCACCCCTACGCATCTGTAAGCGCGGCCGGCTATATGACTGCCATATGGCGCCCCCACCCTGTGTATGGGCTTGCTGTGCATCTTCTATACATTATTCAGGATGTTAATGTCAGGCAGCAGCAGGGGCCCGGGACATCATCGTAGGCAGCGTGTCATTATTGTGACAGCACTGAGGATTGCAAGTGACAGCCCGCGAGTGCCCCACTGCCGTTATGTCTTCACCAGAGCTGTAGCCTTTTGCAGAATAAAGAATCTATTCACGTGTGATGACAAAGTATATATAAAAAAAAATTAATAATAAATTCACGGAATTTATGCGGATCGCTGGCATAAAAATACATGCGGTCACGCTCGGGCCAGGAAATCAGACGGCCAGTCCGAGCATAGTGTAAGGCTATGTTCACACGCTGCGGATCCGCAGCGGTTTCCCATGCGTTTACAGTACAATGTAAACCTATGGGAAAAGCAATCCGCAGTGCACATGCTGCAGAAAAAAACGCTCGGAAACGCAGCGGTCTACATTCCGCAGCATGTCAATTCTTTGTGCGGAATCCGCAGCGGTTTTACACCTGCTCCATAATATAAAACCGCAGGTGTAACTGCAGTGGAATCCGCACAAAAATTCCGCAGGAAATCCGCAGGTAAAACGCAGTGCCTTTTACCTGCGGTTTTCACAAATCCGCTGCGGAAAAATCCGCAGACCTCAAGAATACGTGTGCACATACTCTTACGATCCTCCTCCCAGCTATAGGGATTGCCCAACACCAATAACTCTTGCATCATCCCCTCTAAGATCAGGGGACCCTTCAAAAGTAAAGTACCCTTTCGTGGACAGATCACGACCTCTTGCCCCAATGTAACCAGGGGGGGGGGGGGAGGAGGCTAGAAGTAAATATACAAACTTTTTTTTTTTTTTTTTTTATAAAGACCGCAATGGGGTAGTTATTGATCCCATTATTGCTGCGTCTTCCAAGATAAAAAAAGAACAATAATTTAAAGGGGATTTTTAATTTAACAGTGTGACCAATACATTGCCTGTTCTTTAAAGGGAACCTGTCACCCCCCCCCAGTCGTTTCAAACTAAAAGAGCCACCTTGTGCAGCAAGGTGGCTCTTTTAGTTCTGGGTGCTGTAACTAGAGAAATAATCCGTTTTATAATTTGTCAGAAATACCTTGTCTTCAGTCAAGGAGGCAGGCGTTTCCCCCCTGCTTCAGACTCCACACAGCCGTCACTCAAATCTTCTTGACGCCGGGCGCCGCCTCCTCAGCGCTGTTTTGAAAATAGCCGGCGCCTGCGCTCTTTTTTTCCTGCCTGGTGCAGGTGCAGTGAGCGCTGCCCGTCTTTCCTCATATGCAGTCTCGGTGACTGCGCCTGTGCGGCCGCCCTGCTTGTGAATCCCAGCCCCGCAATGTAAATAAATCATAAGTCACTGCGGGGCTGGGATTCACAAGAAGGGCGGGCGCACAGGCGCAGTCACTGAGACTGCATATGAGGAAAGACGGGCAGCGCTCACTGCGCCTGCACCAGGCAGGAAAAGAGAGCGCAGGCGCCGGCTATTTTCAAAACAGCGCTGAGGAGGCGGCGCCCGGCGCCAAGCAGATTTGAGTGACGGCTGTGTGGTGTCTGCTACAGGGGGGAAAGGCCTGCCTCCTTGACTGAAGACAAGGTATTTCTGACAAATTATAAAACGGATTATTTCTCTAGCTACAGCACCCAGAACTAAAAGAGCCACCTTGTCAGAATGCAGCATTACTGCTGCACAAGGTGGCTCTTTTAGTTTGAAACGACTGGGGGGGGGGGGGGGAGGGGGGGGACAGGTTCCCTTTAATGTTGGAAACATGGCAAAACTAATTTTCTATTTATTTTTTTAGCATTTCTGCAAGCATAGAAGATGAGCGCGGAGGAGACGCTAACAGTGGACGAGCTGGAGTGTAAGATATGCTACCAGAAATTCAACACTCATAATCGTAGGCCCAAGATCCTAGACTGCCTTCACCGAGTTTGTGCCAGATGCCTATCGAAGATCCTGAACGTAGGAGGAGGTGCTCCGGGCATCAGCTGCCCCTTCTGTCGCAATGAGACTGAACTCCAGGGAGAGGAGGTAGTCGCAGGCCTCCCGGATGACACCAATATCTTGTCCAAGCTGGTGGAGAAAACCATGTGCAAATCGGACAGCAATGAAGTTGTCTTGACGCCCAAAAACCTGGCGTCTTCGAGTCCTTCTCATGGATCTTCTAACTGCCTAGTCATCACGATTATGGAAGTACAAAGGGACGCGAGCAGGACTCCGAGCCAAAACACCATCTCGGACTACTATGCAGACCACAGTCTCGACTCTGCCTCCATAAGTTCTCATGGCCAAATTGACCATGACCTGTTCTCCAAACTTTGCAACCACGTCCCCCGGATACTAGTCTGGCTCCTCGGCTTTTTTTACTTTGGTTCCTTACCCCTCGGGATCTATCTGCTGGTAATTCAGAAAGTGACGCTTGGGATTGTTTGCGTCAGCCTGGTGCCCTCTAGTTTAACTGTGTGTCTGGTCTACGGCTTTTGCCAGTGCCTGTGCCAAGGAATGTGCGACTGCTCCTCGAGAAGTTGACAAATGTTGATGGTGACCTCTGAGAGACGTCCTCACCGCACCGGTAAAGCGGTAGACTCGGGTAATGGATTTGTTTGGTATGGCTCCCATGTTTTCCTATATAAAGTGTATTATGAGATCTACTTGAAACGTGGATGTAAGTGAATCTACTGCACAGTAAAAGTCCAACATCTTTCACGTGGCTCGTGTTTGTTTCCATGTATCTCATACGAGAGGATCTCTGTAACCATCTTAGAGGTAAAGTATAATTTATGAGGACCATCCGAGGAATGGTTATGCAAGATCATTTGACTTGCTGGTAATGTAAATCAGGAGGGTGATGTTACAACATATAGTCATCGCCGAAAGTGTTGGCACCCTTGAAATTGTTCCCGAAGATTAATTATTTATTCCAAAAAATTATTGCTATTACACATATTTTGTTATACACATGTTTATTTCTTTTGTGTGCATTATAACAAGAACAAAAACAAAGAAAAAAAGGCAAATTGGACATAATTTCACACAAAACTGCAAAAATAGGACGGATAAAATTGTTGGCATCCTCAACTTAATATTTGGTTGCATCAATCGCTTCCTATAACTGGAATTTTTGACCACCCTTCTTTTGCAAACTGCTCAAGGTCTCTCATATGTGAAGGCGCCTTATTGCAACAGCAATTTTAAGATCTTTCCACAGGTGATCAACGGGATTTAGATCCAGACTCATTGCTGCCACTTTCCAGCTCTTTGTTTCCATCCATTTCTGGGGGTTTCTTGAAGCATGTTAGGGGTCATTGTCCTGCTGGAAGACCCATGACCTAAGACGCAAACCCAGCTTTCTGACACTGGGCACTACATTGCCTCCCAAAATAATTTGGTAATCCTCAGACTTCATCATACCTTACACACAGTCAAGGCACCCAGTGGCAGAAGCTGCAAAACAACCCCAAAACATGCTTGAACCTCCACCATATTTAACTGTAGGCACCGTATTCCTTTCTTTCTAGGCCTCATTTTGTTTTCAGTAAACAGTAGAATAATGTGCTTTACCAAAAAGATCTGTCTTGGTCTCATATGTCCACAAGACTCTTTCCCAGAAGGATTTTGGCTTAGTCACGTACATTTTGGCAAACTGCAGTCTAGCTTTTTTAGGTCTCTGTGTCAGCAGTGGGATCCTCCTGGATTTACTGCTATTGCATTTAATTTCATTCAAATGTGGATGGATAGTTTGCGCCGACACTGATGCACTCTGAGCCTGTAGGACTGCTTGAATTTCTTTGTAACATGATTGTGGCTGCTTATCTACCATCCGGACTATACTGCATTGCAACCTTTCCTCAATTTTTCTCTGCCGTCCTCGTCCAGGGTGATTATCTACAGTGCCGCGGGTTGTAAACCTCTTGATTATATTGTGCACCATGGACAAGGGAACATCAAGATCTCTGGAGATGGACTTGTAACCTTGACATTGGTGATCTTGTTCAACAATTTTGGTTCTCAAGTCCTCAGTCAGTTCTTATCTCTTTCTGTTCTCCATGGTTAGTGAGGCAGGCTCTGACACACAATGCAAAGATTGAGTCAACTTCTCCCCATTTTAATTGGTTTCAAGTGTGATTTTCATATTGCCGACACATGTTACTTGCCACAAGTGAGTGTGAACGAGCATCACATGATTGAAACAAAACTGTTTACCCATAATTTTAGAAAGGTGCCATCAATTTTGTCAGGCCCATTTTTGGTGTTTTGTGTGAAATTACGTCCAAATTGCCTTTTTATCTCAGATTTTTTTTTGTGTTGTTATAATAGACACACAAAAATAAACATGTGTATAACCAAACGTGTTATCTAAATAATTTTCTGGGAAAAATACTTCATTTTCTGTAACAATTTCAAAGCCAACACTTTCGGCCAGGACTGTACAAATATCAGATACCTCCAGTCATATAAAACTTTTCCTTTTTAAAGGTCACCTTTTATAATCATACATATACTGCTTTTCTCTGAAAGATGATAAATGAATCAATTAAGTAATTATACTAATTTTAGGGTGAGGCCAGTTTTCGGTAGAGCTGCAGCTGCTCCATTTGGCCTTACCCTAGAAAAAAAAATGCGTTTGATAATGCACACTTTTGAAATCACATGTTGCGACGGCTGTTTTTCTGATCTTCCCACTTCTCAGCCATGTAGCCCTCGTTTCCATTTATGCATCTGTGTCTGTTCTTTCACCCCTCCACCCCAAACATTAGAACTGTTCCCATAGATTTCTATGGGATCGATACCAGTAATTCAGGAGCAGAAAAGTGAAAAGCCCGTTTCTCATGAATTTGGTCAGGGTGGGCACCTGGAGGTCTTCCTTTCGTCAGAGCAAAGAGAAAAGTCAATTTCTCCTGGTTTCGATCAGTGTGGGCACCTGGACGTCTTCCATTCATCAGAACCTTTTGTAGCGGACAGTGAAGTATACTTCGGATACTTATCTGCCCGCTACAAAAGGTTCTGATGAAAGGAAGACGTCCAGATGCCCACACTGACCGAAACCAGGAGAAATGGGCTTTTCACTTGCTCTGATGAAAGGAAGACGTCCAGGTGCCCACACTGACCGAAGCCAGGAGTAATGGGATTTTCACTTGCTCTGATGAAAGGAAGACGTCCAGGTGCCCACACTGACCGAAACCAGGAGAAATGGGCTTTTCACTTGCTCTGATGAAAGGAAGACGTCCAGGTGCCCACACTGACCGAATTCAGGAGAAACATGCTTCTCTCTTTGCTCTGCTCCGAACTCCTCTGTGCTGATTTATTAACCAAATCAAAATTGAGCGGAACTTTAATGTGGTCATAAATCAGCCGTTAGCTCTCATGCTCTCATCAAACTCTCTGTTAGAGCAAGCTGACTGACAGATTCTCAGTTAACTCATTCTGCAGCCAGAAATATGAAGGGAAACAAAAAGAAAACAAAAATTGTAATACTACCCAATTGCAAAAATTATTTTTTGTCCAAAATGTGTTAATACTTTTTGCAGGTTCTAAAATTAATCGTCAATGAGGCCCTTCGCAATAAGCCCGGTGTGTAGTCACTGTGTATATATTAGATCTTTACACGGACTTATTACAGTTCGTACGGCAATTATTAGACGTGCGGAGGACATTGCCATAGTAACAGATCCGCAGGTCACATCCAGACATGTGACGAGCCCGATGACTTGGCGTCAACTCATTATCACATGAAGAGCCAAACAGTCCAATCTCCCAATATGTAGTAGGTGTAATAATAATAATAATAATAATAATAATAATAATATTATTATTAGAAAAAAACTCTAATTTGCAATGTAGTATAGTTCTTCTGATTAGCTATGTCGCTTACATGTGCAGGGCAACGCAGTAGCTTATGTATCCATGGTTACCATCACTCACATAGTGACAGTCAGTTTTTAGTGCTTGTAACTATGAATAGCTAAGCCACTGCAATGCCCTGCACATGGGGTAAGCAACACAGCTAATCAGAGGAACTATACTAAATTTCTAATTGAAGGCATTTGCTAATATTATTACACCTACTACAAATTGGGATAGGATCTTGGAGTTGGGAATACTCCTTTAAGGGTATGTAAACTGCAGCTAAAGAAAAAAAAATCAAGACATCCTAATGATTGTCCAGGTGGAACGACAGAAGAAAGGGATGAGGTGGTAAGGAGTTGTACATCCTTACTTGCTGTAAGGAGAATATCACCCACGGATCGGCACGGTTTGGACTGCTTCGGTGAGTCACGCCACTTTTTGGGGATTCCGAGGCTTTGGGTAAACTGTGTGGGAGCTGCCACTAGATAAAATACGAAAACGTGACGTTGTCGTCTTATATCCCTATTTGCAGCCTCTCGGCTCATTATCTGGGAGAGAATGATGCTGCAGAACAGACAGTCGCTCTGCGAGATGAGAAACACTGGCGTTATCCTGCGCTGCCAAATAATGAACAGACAGGGCGGCTGCAATCTGATCAGGACCCGCAAGATCCCATCAACCAGACAGAACAGATGCTGCAGAAAGCGTCTCTCTCTCTGCACAAGTCTGCTTTACCTTTCCCAAAAATGCTATCCCCTCCCGTCCACGGGCTGTGCCCAATATTGAGGTTTGGTACCAATTATTCGTTCAAGCCCTTTAAATTTTAAAAGGCACGGTCAAATCTGATATTTCTTCTGCAGAGAATTATGGACTTGTGAGAGGTTTCTGCTTGGAGAGGTTAGCAGATTGCAAGGGATGTTAGTTATGGGACTTGCTGTAATGAGGGTGCCCCCTTTAGATAAAACAGTCGTGTGACCTAGATCGCCCCCTGTAGCACGTCACCCTCTTCCAAAAAATTGTCACAAAGCAAAGCTCTTACCTTCACTTTCTCTTCCAGCCGCCCCAGCCGCACGCTGCCTTCCATCATCTGAGAGAGGACGCCTCGTTTTTCAGCTTCCAGACCTTTAGTCTAAACAGAATGGTCACAATATTAAAATGAAATGTAATGAGGCGTCACTGGGGTGAGGGGTGGATGGCCAGAATTACCACCGGTGACAGCTGTTATCACTGGGGTGAGCGACAAGACTCCCAGAATTACCACCGGTGCCAGCTGTTATCACTGGGGTGAGCGGCAGACGCCCAGAATTACCACGGGTGCCAACCGTTATCATTGGGGTGAGCGGCAGACGCCCAGAATTACCACTAGACATTACCCATGATAGTTCACAGCGCAGGGATAAAGCACCCAGTGAGGTCACAGCGCAGGGATGAGGCACCCAGTGAGGTCACAGCACAGGGATAAAGCACCCAGTGAGGTCACAGCGCAGGGATCAGGCACCCAGTGAGGTCACAGCGCAGGGATCAGGCACCCAGTGAGGTCACAGTGCAGGGATCAGGCACCCAGTAAGGTCACAGCGCAGGGATAAGGCACCCAGTGAGGTCACAGCGCAGGGATAAGGCACCCAGTGAGGTCACAGCGCAGGGATAAGACACCCAGTGAGGTCACAGCGCAGGGATAAGGCACCCAGTGAGGTCACAGCGCAGGGATAAGGCACACAGTGAGGTCACAGCGCAGGGATAAGGCACCCAGTGATGTCACAGCGTAGGGATAAGGCACCCAGTGAAGTCACAGCGCAGGGATAAGGCACCCAGTGAGGTCACAGCGCAGGGATAAGGCACCCAGTGAGGTCACAGCACAAGGACAAGGCACCCAGTGAGGTCACAGCGCAGGGATAAGGCACGTAGTGAGGTTACAGCGCAAGGATAAGCCACCCAGTGATGTCACAGCGTAGGGATAAGGCACCCAGTGAGGTCACAGCGCAGGGATAAGGCACCCAGTGAGGTCACAGCGCAGGGATAAGGCACCCAGTGAGGTCACAGCACAAGGATAAGGCACCCAGTGAGGTAACAGCGCAAGGATAAGCCACCCAGTGATGTCACAGAGTAGGGATATGGCACCCAGTGAGGTCACAGCGCAGGGTTAAGGCACCCAGTGAGGTCACAGCGCAGGGATAAGGCACCCAGTGAGGTCACAGCGCAGGGATAAGGCACCCAGTGAGGTCACAGCGCAAGGATAAGCCACCCAGTGATGTCACAGCGTAGGGATAAGGCACCCAGTGAAGTCACAGCGCAGGGATAAGGCACCCAGTGAGGTCACAGCACAAGGATAAGGCACCCAGTGAGGTCACAGCGCAGGGATAAGGCACCCAGTAAGGTCACAGCGCAGGGATAAGGCACCCAGTGAGGTCACAGCACAAGGATAAGGCACCCAGTGAGGTTACAGCGCAAGGATAAACCACCCAGTGAGGTCACAGCGCAGGGATAAGGCACCAGTGATGTCACAGTGCAGGGATAAGGCACCCAGTGATGTCACAGCGAAGGGATAAGGCACCCAGTGAGGTCACAGTATGACAAGCAGAAAATACAGTGTGAGATTTCCTCCCACCAGACACCAATGGGCGCCGCAGCACTTCTGAAGCCCTGTTAGAATTAACTTTCCAAAAATGCTGGTTCATCTTGTCATCATAAAAGCCAACCTGGAGCGGCGAGAGTATGATGGATGCTGACAGTCCGCCCGCTGAGACTTGCCAGCTTGTTATAACTGCTCTACTCCAGAGATTAGAGAAGGCAAGAAACCAGATCCTCCGTCACACCAACAACAGAGCGAATAAAGCAAGAAAAGGGAACGGAGACATCCACACGACCCGGCTGCAGTCAGCTCTGAGGATGATGCAGACCGACAGTAATACCACCCTCATTATCCCATATGCTGGAGTATTCAGAGGTCATAGAAAACTAAGAACAATATCGGACGCCATCACCTCTTTAGCCGCTTGCGTACCACCGAGCGGCTCCTTCAGAGTCATTTCATATGCCTGCTGTATTATGCGGCAGCAATTACTTGGCGGATGCAGCAGGCAACACTGCGGAACTATCCCCCATAGGTGACCGCGGCATTTAGGTGGTTAGTAAGATCTGGGGCGTTCCCTCTGTCACCCGATCGTGGGACATTAATGGGTTGGAGTAGCCCCCAAGGTCCGCTATTGGTAGGGACATTGGTCGTGCGACAAAAAGATAAAAAAGTGATGCTGCCATCAGTAATAGTGAATGTGAGAGTGTTCCAGCATGGAACATCAGCAGACGCAGAGAATAAAAACTGGTTCAATTTTTTTAAAGTTAATTTTCCAGCATATTCCATGTAAGTCGTTTGTGAGGGTATGTGCAGCACATTTGCAGCAGATGTGCCTAAAATATGTAGGGATTTTAAGAAAAATTCAGTGTAACATATGCTTGTATTATTTTTTTTTTACATGTGGTTTGTTATGCATTTTTACCCCATTTATTTGAATGGGGGAAAAAAAAAAAAACACTCACGATGCGATAAAACTGTGCTGGGCCAATGGCGAAAAATCAAAACCTTCCATCATAGGGATCACTCCAAGTTGCAGGTTACCCACCATATTAACGAGCTCGTCTCTCTCCCCAGCGATGCTCTCCGCCAGGGTTATAAGATTGGCCAGATACTGATGTGCCGTCACCTCCTTCTCCATCGCGTCCTCCAGCTGCTGCTTTAGCTGGCCGACTCTCCTCTGCAGCTTCCTGAAAGCACAAATACATAGAAAACGGATGAGTGGCGGCACAATTGGGTAATGCGGGGCTGGGCGGCTTGCCATGAACACAATGCATTACATTATACAGTCACCAGACGCTTAATTACCGGCGGCACGTCAAGCTGAAATTCCCAATTGTCGGGTTACTGGGTATATAACGACCTGTTACACGGGCCATGGAGGTGCATGCAATGATATTATTCTCTGCACGGCATACTGTAAATACTAATGTTCTGTATTCACTGCATGCATTAAACCCCGGCGCACGTCATTTCAGGTGGGATATAAAGAATGAGGGCATGGTGCTCCCCATGCTCCGACACAAAGCAAAAGCACTTAATGAAGCAAATTCTCCATATCTGGGATTTGTAGCCTAAACCTTGACGTGGCTCTCGGACTGCAGACGCCGGAAATGTCGGGTTTCTGAGGATCTAAGCAATTCAGTACCCAATCCCCAAAAGTGAGGAAGCCATGTATGGTGCCAATTAGAATAGCTGAAGAGCGGAGTGTTTATGGTACACCAAAAATTGTCCCCCTTGCAAAATAAAAAAAAAAAAACAACACATAATCCACTCCTGCAGTGGCCCAGCTCCAGCGACGTCGGCTCCAGGTCAGCCGGGGCTCACACATTCAGGAAGAAGAGCACTGCGCCCAATAGTGGACGCTCATAATAATTTCACCCCGGCAAAACAGGACTGCATACCACTGGAGCAGCATTGGTGCAGGAGGCAAGTATAAGGTGCTTTTATTTTACTAAGGGGACTACTTTATTTAAAAAGAGGTTGTCCAACGGGCATAAGGGGCCAAGGATTGGGGACATATATACCAGGAAGAGGCCCAGCATGGAGGACATATATACCAGGAAGAGGCCCAGCATGGAGGACATATATACCAGGAAGAGGCCCAGCATGGAGGACATATATACCAGGAAGAGGCCCAGCATGGAGGACATATATACCAGGATAGGGCCCAGGATGGGGGACATATATAACAGGATGTGGGACATATATACCAGGATAGGGCCAAGGATGGAGGACATATATACCAGGAAGAGGTCCATGATGGAGGACATATATACCAGGATAGGGCCCAGGATGGAGGACATATATACCAGGAAGGGGTCCAGGATGGGGGATATATACCAGGATAGGGCCCAGGATGGAGGACATATATACCAGGAAGAGGCCCAGCATAGAGGACATATATACCAGGAAGAGGCCCAGCATGGAGGACATATATACCAGGAAGAGGCCCAGCATGGAGGACATATATACCAGGAAGAGGCCCAGCATGGAGGACATATATACCAGGAAGAGGCCCAGCATGGAGGACATCTATACCAGGAAGGGGTCCAGGATGTGAGACATATATACCAGGAAGAGGCCCAGCATGGAGGACATATATACCAGGAAGAGGCCCAGCATGGAGGACATATATACCAGGAAGAGGCCCAGCATGGAGGACATATATACCAGGATAGGGCCCAGGATGGGGGACATATATACCAGGAAGAGACCCAGCATGGAGGACATATATACCAGGAAGAGGCCCAGCATGGAGGACATATATACCAGGATGTGGGACATATATACCAGGATAGGGCCAAGGATGGAGGACATATATACCAGGAAGAGACCCAGCATGGAGGACATATATACCAGGAAGAGGCCCAGCATGAAGGACATATATACCAGGATGTGGGACATATATACCAGGATAGGGCCCAGGATGGGGGACATATATACCAGGAAGAGGCCCAGCATGGAGGACATATATACCAGGAAGAGGCCCAGCATGAAGGACATATATACCAGGATGTGGGACATATATACCAGGATAGGGCCAAGGATGGAGGACATATATACCAGGAAGAGGTCCAGGATGGAGGACATATATACCAGGATAAGGCCCAGGATGGAGGACATATATACCAGGAAGGGGTCCAGGATGGGGGATATATATCAGGATAGGGCCCAGGATGGAGGACATATATACCAGGAAGAGGCCCAGCATGGAGGACATATATACCAGGATGGGGGACATATATACCAGGATAGGGCCAAGGATGGAGGACATATATACCAGGAAGAGGTCCAGGATGGAGGACATATATACCAGGATAGGGCCCAGGATGGGGGACATATATACCAGGAAGTGGTCCAGGATGGGGAACATATATACCAGGAAGGGGTCCAGAATGGAGGACATACATACCAGGATAGGGCCCAGGATGGAGGACAGACATACAAAAATGAGGGACACGTATGCCAGGAAGGGGCCCAGAATGGGGGACATATATACCTGGATGGGAGAGTATACGGGGGGGGGGGCAAACACGTTTATCTTTATAGGATTTAGAAAGCTACAAGGGTCCATACATCTGACCTACATGCAGGGGGGCGCCATGACCAAATCTTGCACCGGGGCCCACCGGACTCTAGATACGCCACTGCCTGTAATGTCTCCAGTGCTGGAGAGAATGCAGGTTCAATCATACATTTAGGGTTGACGTTTTCTTTGTTTTTAGGGGGAACGTAGTGTTCTTTCCTGAGCCTAAACAATGCCGACCTTCTGGACTTTTTAGTCGCCTCCACTTCCGCTTCGAGGATCTTGTTGTCTGTTGATAGGTCGTTCCTCTGGAGCAGCAGCGCTTTTTTCTCCGCCTGCAGGGCAGAGATCTTTCCCATCAGATCGTCTGCGTCTCTCTTGCCGTCCTCCTTCTGCTGCTGAAGTTGTCTGCCGGAGAAGAGCACAATCACAACGCAATGAAAATGGACCCGAAACCTTCATTACTCCGCAAAAGAATTTCTATTTCGTGCAACATTTCTCTGGAGTGTGAGATATTGCTCCACAATGCTCCTGCGGTGGAACGGACCTGATGGATGAGGAGGGGGATGGTGGAAAGAACAGCTTCTTGGTCTAATATTGACATTAACACTGGAAAGATCAAACCAGGGCAGAAGATGCAGAGGAAATCAGTCTGGATGATTGAGAATGAAGCGTGAAAGAGATTGCTTCCTACCTCTGGGCTAGTGATTCCAGATGATGAAACAGATGACTGCTCAGAGCGTAATGAGATGCCCTAAAAATGGCAGAAAAGTCAGCAGGGGCCTAATCAGTTGCAGCATTAAAATGGCGCGCCATGCTCCTTAAAACGGCGCGGCATGCTCCTTAAAACGGCGCGGCATGCTCTCCATTATCAATCCTTCAGGTTGGATACTTGGCCAAAAAAAGGATAGACGGTGGGTCTTAAAGGGGTATTACCACTGTATAAAGAGAGGGCACATATTGTTAGGGACCGATCCTGAGAATGAGGCGGCTTTGGGGTCGGTTTACCTTTTGTTCCCCCCTTTTATTATTTTATTTTTCCTGCAAGTGGAGCTGCAGCCAATTAATGACACCTGCGGCTTGTGCCTACTAAGCTTGCTGTCAATGTGATGTCACAGCTGCAGCCGATCAACAGAGACAGAAGCAGCGGTAGAGACACACGGTCCTAATGATGAAAACTTTACACCTGCTTCAGGGTTTAAAAAGGGGTTGGTCGATGCTGATCACATCCACGCCGGGGGTCCTGATAAGGTGGCGTCTGCACATACCTGCCACACAAGCATACTAACCAATCGGAGAGGTGCACAGTACCCGCCAAGGAGGTCTGCCCATCCTGACAGCTACAGGAAGCCACAGCGTTATCAGCGATGATCAACTACCAATGTGGAAGTGAGCGGCGCCCCACAACCCCTTTAAGGGTGAAGACCATAGCATCCCTTAGACTCTGCACCCCAAAGCAGGCAACAGCATGGAGAATCCATATTTCCGGCACGTAACATCTAGGAGAGAGAGAACCATCAATGACAATGAACCGGAGATCTCGCTCATTCACAGATGACGCGGACGCGTACTACATTCACTTTCTGCACAATGTACGGCTTTGTCTGCTCTGTTTGTCCTTCATCTGCATGAATCATCAAATGAATCATTTGTAGCCAAAAGATATTACGATGGATGATAAAACATAAGTGGGACATGACCGGATCAGACTGACGGCCATTATATTCCCTGGGAGGTGGGTGAGGTGGTCTACAAGGGCTGATCAGAAATGTCTAAAAAGGACCAGTCACTTGCCAAAAATATGTGATGTTTTAACCTGGTACAAACGCCGCTGTTCTCCTGAATTCGGCAATGTTTTACTTTTGTTTCTGACCGTCTCCATTCCTGAGATATGGCCTCTTCTTCCCTGTACATAAGCCTTGTCTTTTTTAACCAACTGGGCGTGGCATAAAGCAGAAGCCCACACCCACTTGGCTAAAAAGGATACATTTATATACAAGGAAGATGGGGCCATATATCTCAGGATTAGAGAAAAGAAATAAAACAAGAAAAAACATGGCAGGATTCAGGAAAACAGCAGCAATAATAATAAACACATTTATGGCAAGTGACAGGTTCTCTTTAAAAAGTATCTGCCATTTCACCCATGATTAGAGCAGATAAAGCTGATTTTGGTGCATATACCAGTCTAATATGTCCTTGAACAGTCTTGATTAGCCTGCTCTGTAATTTGCCACCCATCAGCATACTACCAGCACCATAGGTGCTGGAACTTCATTTTTCCTTACTTCCGCTTGCCTGCCCTGAACTGAAAGCCTGCCTCTCTGCGTGCAGTGTGAAGCAGAGACAAGGACGCGTCTATACCATTTCCAGGTTCCTGCATACATCAGAAATAGCTCTTCGCCTGCTTGTCAAGAAAGGAGCAGAGCCTCAGTATAGCTTAGAAGACTTTTCTTGGAAGTAAGAAGCTGCCAGATGGGGAAGGAGATTGATTCTATTCAGAGGGGCACATGGAAGCAAAAATGTATTAAAAATTAAATTTTTATGCTAGTAATACTGAAGGTTATTTTAAAACGATCATTAAAGGCCTTTCAGGACTTTTTGTATTGAAGGTAAACCCTTTTGGACACACAGTGGTGATTGAGGAATATGTAGTTCACAACATTCTATCCTTCACACTCACAATTCCTCCCCCACCCCAGCACTCTCCTAGCTACAACACATTCAGAAATCTACAGTGGTGTTCAAAAGTCCTGCATAGGCGTGAAGAAAACTATATGTTTCATACTTCTGCAGCTCTACAGTGAAACTGGTGGAACATATATGTTTTTGTAATCTCTCATTGTATGCCATACTCATTTTTGAATGTCCCAAGTGTATAAATTGTTATGGTATGCGCATTTTTGATTAATCTTTTTTACAGCATAACCATACCTACACCAGTACAGTGTGTAGAATGGTGAACAGGTTTCTAAGTTCATTGACTTCCAATGCAAGTTCACACAGACTTAAATTTTACTTTTTAAGATTTATTATTTTTTATTTAATTCAGAGTCCTGAAAAGGGCCTTTTGAGTGCATCTTTAGCTTCTAATACTTTATTGGCCAGCCTTTGCTCTTGAGCACCAGCTTGCATCTCTGTGGCATTGAGTGAATAAGCTTCTGCAGATGTTCACGAGTGATGATGTGGTTCCAGGCCTGTATCAGAGCCTCAATCAACTAACTCTTGGTCCTTGGCTGTTTTCTAGATATCTCTAATGATACCTTGTGCCACAAATTTTCAATTGGATTGAGGTCCGGGGACTGAGCTGGCCAGTCAATAATAGCCACCTTGTTCTTCCAACACCATTGGCTGCCATACAGCCCCAGACCATTACTTTCATCGGATGTTTCACAGAGAAGCTCAAACACTCTGGCTTGTACTCTTCATGTGGGAACCTTCTCACATACGACTTGCCATCATTTCCTAAAATGCAAAAAGTGCTTTCATCACTAAATAGCACTTTTTCCCACTCCTCCTTCCTCCATTTTAAATATTTCAATGCCCACAGTTTTCGCCTTTGTCTTTGTATGGCTGTCATCAATGGCTTCTTTCGGGCCTTGCACCCTCTCAATCCTGCTTCCAAACATCTCTTCCTAACAGTTGATGTTGCTACCTCAATATTGCACTTTTCTTGCCATTCTCACAGAAGCTGAGGAGAGGTGAGCTTTCAATTGGCAAGGGATGTTCTTATCAGTACTCAATCCTCCCTTTTAGTTGACTTTCTGGGCCGACCAGATCTGGGCCTGTCCTGGGTAATTCCAAGCTACTTATGTTTCTGCAAAATTCTTACGACTGTACTCTGATTACAGCCGACCTTCTTTGCGATCTGAGGGCCAGTATAACCCTCTTCATGTAGCACCACAACTCGCACAAGATCCTCCACTGACAAAAATCTGAAGGCTCCCATCATAAAACTCTACAGTATGATTCACTAGATAGACCAACAGATAAAACAAACAAACAAAGCAGCAGATGTGATGCAATGTAATGCAATGAGATTGGCTGCCATATCCAGGTTATGATTGGTCACAAGAACCTCATCTGTGATTGGCTAATTTTGGATCTGAAGCTGTACAATATTTAGTTGTGCTTTCAATTCTCATATTGTTGCAATAATTTCAGGCAAAACTGCTTCAAAAGATAAAAATATTACAGTGAGAGAATGCAAAATTGTATTCTGAACAAAACCATATATAATATGTCATATTAGCATCGAAGATATTCGACAGAAAATGTTTAAAACTTGAAAAATCAATTTATCCTATGCAGGACTTTTGAACACCACTGTACATGCCATTAACCCTCATACACTTTCAGACTCCCTACACTCATCATTGTCCCCAATCTCTTCTTTTTCCTGTCCTGATCTGGCTATACATCACTATAACGACAATCTTAGAAGCACCCTGGACCAAGTAGCTCCCCTCACCCTCAGAACCTCCAAACACAGAGTGAAACAGCCCTGGCTCACATCGCAAACCCGATTTCTCCAGCGATGCTCTAGGAGTGCTGAACGCTTATGGAGGAAAACACGCACACCAGGAGACTTCATACACTTCAAATTTATGTTAAGGACCTACAACTCTGCCCTTCACCTCGCCAAACAGACCTACTACACCACCCTGATCTCCTCACTATCCAGCAACCCCAAGAAACTTTAACACACCTTTCACTCCCTCCTCAGGCCAAAAGCACAAGATCCTATCACAGACATTTGTGCTGATGACCTGGCCTCCCACTTTATAGAGAAAATAGACAATATCCGTCAGGAAATCCGCTCCCAGACACCAAGTGCAATGACTCCCATCCCTCCCTGCAACTCCCCTGGCTCACTCTCCACATTCGATCCCATCACAGAAGAAGAAGTCTCCAAGCTCCTCTCCTCTTCCGACTACATGCACTACCGACCCCATTCCCTCACACCTCCTCCAGTCTCTCTCTCCAGTTGTCACAACTCACCTAACCACAATCTTTAATCTCTCCCTCTCCTCTGGCATTTTCCCCTCCTCCTTCAAACACTCTATCATTACTCCATTACTAAAAAAACCCACCCTCGACCCATCCTGCACAAATAACTACAGACCGGTCTCCAACCTCCCCTTCATCTCTAAACTCTTGGAGCGCCGGATCTACTACCATCTTACCCGTTACCTCTCCACTCATTCCCTCCTAGACCCTTCACAGTCCGGTTTCCGCCCCCTACATTCGACAGAAACTGCACTCATCAGGTGACCAATGACCTTCTGACAGCAAAATGTAACGGTGACCACTCTCTGCTCATTCTTCTCGACCTTTCTGCAGCTTTCGACACTGTTGACCACCCTCTCCTACTCTCTAGGCTCCAGTCACTAGGCATTAAGGACACTGCTCTCTCCTGGTTCTCCTCCTATCTTTCTGACCGCTCCTTCAGTGTTCTGTTCTCTGGTTCCACTTCATCTCCTCTTCCTCTCACTGTTGGGTTACCTCAGGGCTCAGTCCTTGGCCCCCTTCTCTTCTCCCTCTACACGGCCCCAATTGGACAGACCATCAGCAGATTTGGCTTTCAGTACTATCTTTATGCTGATGACACACAACTATACACGTCATCCCCTGGCCTTACTCCTGCTGTACTACAGAACGCCAGTGACTGTCTGTCCGCAGTCTCCAACATCATGTCCGCTCTCTATCTAAAACTCAACCTCTCCAAAACAACTTCTTCTGCTCCCGCCATCTACTAACCTCCCTAAATCTGACATTTCCCTCACTGTGGGTAGCACCATAATAACACCCCGGCAGCAGGCGCGCTGTCTGGGTATTTTGTTTGACTCCGATCTCTCCTTCACATCCCATATACAATCTCTTGCCCGCTCGTGCCGCTTACACCTAAAGAACATCTCTAGAATCCGCCCTTTTCTTACCATGGAGACAACAAAAACCCTCACTGTCGCCCTGATCCACTCCCACCTTCACTACTGCAATGCTCTATTAATTGGCCTCCCCCTCACTGGACTTTCCCCTCTCCAGTCCATCCTTAATGCAGCAGCCAGGGTCGTCCATCTGGCTAATCGTTACTCGGACGCGTCCGCTCTTCGCCAGTCATTACACTGGCTGCCCATTCATTACAGGATACAATTCAAAGTTCTTGTTCTCACCCACAAAGCTCTCCACAGTGCGGCACCCCCTTACATCTCCTCCCTAATTTCTGTCTATGGGCCTAACCGACCTCTGCGCTCTGCAAATGACTTTCGACTAACCTGTGCACTAATCTGTACCTCCCACTCCCGACTCCAAGACTTCTCCCGTGCTGCGCCAATCCTCTGGAATGCTCTACCACAAGATATTAGGACCATCCACAACTTGCATAGTTTTAGGCGCTCCCTCAAAACACATTTGTTCAGAGCTTCCTACCACATTAACTAATCAAAGTCATTTTATGTTTGTGTGTAGCCCTTTCACTATCTCCATCTATCCCCCACCCCCTGAAGATGGATGGACCATCATTGTAAATACATTATTGTAAATACACACCTGTACTTTGTATTTCCCCCACCTCATTGTAGATTGTAAGCTCTCACGAGCAGGGTCGTCTGATTTTGCTTTATTATTGTATTGTTAACATTGTTACCTATGATTGTTGTTTGAAACTGTTAAACTGTAAAGCGCTGCGGAATATTTTGGCGCTATATAAATAAAGATTATTATTATTATTATTATGTAGTTGATAAAGTAGCATTCAGAAAGTTAGGATTTACTACACTAAAAGTTGTAAAGATTTACAGGGATATTCCCAATCTACACATTTACAGCATCTCCAGAAAAAAACGCCATAGATGTCTGAAAGGTGTAGGCCCTACCCATCTCAAGAACTATTGTTCCATCCGGTCAGGGAGGGAGTTTTTCTATGACGGTTATAGAAATAAATGGAGCGAGCTGCACTTATGCATGGCCACTTTCCACTCGTCGCTGGGGAAATCCTCTCTCCAGAGATATGTGGAGATCTCGAAGGTCTGACAATCACTGATGTCATATCCTGTGGATAAGGCGGAGGCTACACGGCAACATGTGTTGCGTGACTCTGAAATTGCAACGATTCATTGTAACATTGGATGTAATGACTTCCTATTTTGTCGCTTTATGTTTCCATGTTGTTTGTTGCAAGCATCACACTTGCCATAGGCTTCAATGCAAGTTGCACGCAACCTTCAACTTCTCCGTTTTATACAATCACAGCTCTAAAATAGTCATGCACCTTTTCTGAGATCACGGTCGTGCGACACGGTATGGTATAGCCTTTGCCCAAGTGTCTAAAGTCAGAAAACCCCTTTGAATTGATGCAAACATGTCACTGGGACAAATATAAAATAGGGATTTTTGTGTACTCACCGTAAAATCCTTTTCTCCGAGCCACTCATTGGGGGACACAGGACCATAGGTGTTACGCTGCTGTCACTAGGAGGCTGACACTAAGTTGAGACAAAAAAGGTTAGCTCCTCCCCTGCAGTATACACCCTCATGCTGGCTTCCAGAGACCCAGTTCAGTGCAAAAGCAGTAGGAGATTAATATCAATATAATACATAACATTAGAGTATAACATGTCAGAGAAAAGTCAAGAACCAAAAAGGTAACAAGCCGTAAGGCTAACAGGGTGGGAGCTGTGTCCCCCAATGAGTGACTCGGAGAAAAGGATTTTACGGTGAGTACACAAAAATCCCTATTTCTCCTTCGCCACATTGGGGGACATAGGACCATGGGACGTCCCAAAGCAGTCCCTGGGTGGGTAACAATACAACCAAATAACTCTGTGTACCATCTGACTTATAAATGCACAACGGCCGCCTGCAGAATACGTCTGCCAAGGGCCGCATCCGCGGAAGAATGAGTGTGGACGTTGTAGTGCTTTGTGAAAGTATGCAGGCTAGACCATGTTGCGGCCTTGCAAACCTGCTCCATCGACGCCTGGTGCCGAATGGCCCAGGAAGCACCAACTGAGCGAGTAGAGTGAGCTCTAACCCCCGCCAGGATGGGCCTGCCCCTGACCCGATAAGCTTCTTGGATAGCCGATCGGATCCATCTGGCTATCGTAGCCTTAGATGCGGCTGAACCCTCATGGAGGATAAAGAGGGAATCCGATTTACGGAAAGAGGCAGTCCTAGAGACGTACCTCCTGAGAGCCCATACCACGTCCAAAGTGTGAAGGGCCTTTTCGACCCTGTGTTTTGGCTGTGGACAAAAGGAGGGAAGAATAATATCTTCGTTGAGGTGAAAAGATGACACCACCTTAGGGAGAAAAGCGGGAGATGGGCGTAAGACTACTTTGTCCTGGTGGAAGGAAAGGAAGGGCGCCCGGCAGGAAAGTGTGGCCAACTCCGAGACGCGCCTGATAGACGTTACCGCCACAAGGAAGGCCACCTTCCATGAGAGAATAGATAGTGGGACGTCTTGCAGAGGTTCAAACGGAGGTTCCTGAAGGACGCTCAGGACCAAGTTGAGATCCCAGGTCTCTAGTGGCATTCTGTAGGGGGGAACCACGTGGGAGACCCCTTGGATGAAGGTTCTGACTTGTGAGTTAGTAGCAATCTTACGCTGGAACAACACCGACAGCGCTGAAATCTGGCCCTTGAGGGAACTGAGGGCCAGGCCGGAATCCAAGCCGGACTGGAGAAATTCCAGAATGAAGGGAATGGAGAAAAAGAGAGGGGGACGCCCGCGGAGTCTGCACCAAGAGAAGAAGGCTTTCCAGGTGCGGTGGTAGATGCGAGAAGAAGACGTCTTGCGAGCTCTGATCATGGTGGAAATGACCTGCTGGGAGAAACCTGCTTGAGTTAGGATCCAGGTTTCAACAGCCACGCCGTTAAACGTAGGGCCCCTGAGCTCTGATGGTAGATCGGTCCTTGGCGCAGTAGATCTGGGCGGTCTGGTAACCGTACCATGCGCGACACGGCCAATCCGGGGCGATAAGGATCACCGGAATCCCCTCTATCTTGATTTTTCGTATCACCTTCGGCAACAGAGGAAGTGGAGGGAACACGTACGGGAATCGGAACCGATGCCATGGGAATATCAGAGCATCCACCCCAACGGCCCGGGGATCCCGAGAACGCGCTAGGAGGTTGGGGACTTTGGCGTTGAGCCTGGATGCCATCAGATCCACGTCCGGAGTCCCCCAGCGAAGGCAGATTTGATGAAAAACCTGTGGATGGAGTTCCCACTCTCCCGAGGCAAGACCCTGACGGCTGAGAAAGTCCGCCGCCCAGTTCTCGACACCTGGAATGTGTACCGCGGAAATGATGGAGTGGTTGTCCTCGGCCCAACGGAGGATGTGTGTGACCTCCTGCATCGCTGCCCTGCTGCGAGTGCCCCCTTGATGGTTTATGTACGCCACAGCTGTGACGTTGTCCAGACTGGGTGACCCGCAAGCAGAGGGTGAAAACGCCCCCTGTTGAAGCGCTTGGGCCTTGGACCGAGGAAGAAAGATCAGCCCCTTGGATGTGTCTAGGATCATGCCTAGGAAAGAGATCCTTCAGGGGAGGATTTGTCCAGGTTGATTAACCAGCCTAGGCGCGAAAGGGAATCCAACGTAATGTGGACACTTGCTTCGCAGGCATGAAAAGATGGACCCTTGACCAGAAGGTCGTCTAGGTATGGCAACACGACCACTCCTCGGGAGTGCAGGATGGCCATGACAGCCGCCATGACCTTCGTGAATACCCTGGGTGCTGTGGCAAGACCAAAGGACAAGGCCGTGAATTGAAAATGGTCCTCTTGGATGGCGAAACGGAGGAACCTTTGTGTGGCGGAAAGATTGGAATGTGAAGATAAGCATCTCTGATGTCTATTGATGCTAGGAACTCGTCTCGCTCCAATGAGGAAATGACCGACCGAAGGGACTCCATCCGGAAGTGTCGTACTTTTACATGCTTGTTTAGGAGTTTCAATTCCAAGATGGGGCGCACGGATCCGTCCTTCTTTGGTACGACGAAGAGGTTTGAGTAGAAACCTCTGAATCTCTCGTGTTCCGGAACAGGAACGATGACCCCGTTTTGGCGGAGGGAATCGATGGCGGAATGGAGAGCGCGTGACTGAGTTCTTGAACTTGGGAGACGAGAGGGAAAAAACCGAGCTGGAGGGGAGACGGAAAATTCTATTTTGTAACCAGACAACACCAGGTCTCTGACCCATTCGTCGGGAATGACGGAAAGCCAGACATGACGAAAAAGAAGCAGGCGTCCGCCTACCATGGTGGTGTCGACTGGAATACTCCCCGAGTCATTGTGGAGGAAATCTGGCAGGTCTAGAACCTCTGGTTCTGGGTTGTCTAGGTCTTCCTCTCCAGGACTGATTCGGTTTGTAAGAAGGCCGAGAGTCTCTGTCTGTGCGTGTAGATCGTTCTGATCTAGACGATGCAGTGGAGTTGGACCAGAAAGGGCCACCTCGAAAGGGGCGAAAACGAAAATACTGTTGGCGCTGAAAAGCAGCTTTTGGTCTGTGTTGAGGGAGGAACTTGCTTTTTCTCCCTGTAGCATCGGAAATAAGTTGGTCAAATTTTTCTCCAAATAGCCGTCCGCCCTGAAAGGGGAGAGAAATCAGAGACTTTTTTGAGGAGGAATCCGCCCGCCACTCTCTAAGCCAGATAGCTCTCCTGATGGTGACGGCGTTTGAAGCCGCTGTTGCCGCACAGTCTGCTGCGTCTAAAGATGCGTACATCACATAATCTGCTGCCATAGCAATTTGTTTGGCGAGGTCCGCCGCTTCAGCCGGAAGAGCGTGGTCCTGAAAGGAATGTGCCAGAGTATCTGCCGAGGAAACCACAGCTTTGGCGACCCATGCCGCAGCGAAGGAAGGGGACAGGGAGGAACCTGAGGCTTCATACACCGAGCGCGCCAGGGAATCCAACTGGCGCTCTGTGGGATTTTTAATTGATGCCCCGTCAGGTACTGATAACAGCGTTTTGGTAGCCAAACGCGACACCGGAGGATCCACCAGCGGTGGTTCCGTCCAATCCTTAACCAGCTCTGAGGAAAAGGGATATTTAGATTCCAGAGCCTTTTTGCCCGTAAAGCGTTTATCCGGTCGCTCCCTGTGCCTCCGAACTATCTCTAGGAAATCCGGATGGGAGGCGAACACCTTATGGGATCGCTGGTTTCTAGTGAAGGAAACTGCGTGATCCGGAGCTGAATTAGGGTCATCATTAACCTTTAGCGCATGATTGACAGCCTCAATGAGGGAGTCAACAGTTGAACGGAACTCCGGGGAATCCGGGTCCATGGACGCCTCAGACTCATACTCAGAATCGTGATCGCTTCTAGCCCCTGGGGAGGGTGAGCGAGAAGTGGAGCTATTGGAGGCTGAATGGCGTGGTGAATGATCAGGAGAGGTAGTGCGGATCCGTTTTGTGGATGTCCGAACCTCCTGTGGGTGAGAGCGGCCCCTGCTGGCCGACGATTCCCCTGTAATAGAGGGATCTCTTAACCCAGGAAAACGAACGCCCCGCTCCCCAGAGGGGTCATGAAGGGATTCAATCGCCTTAGCTAGCGAAGCCACGGATTGGGACAGGGACGTGGCCCACTCAGGGCGGCTAGGAGCACTGGGGTCGGTAGCGGCGGAGGGCTCCTGGGCACATTGGGCATCACAGGTTGGGCAGAACGGGGAGCTCTGAGGCCTGGGAAGAGGAGCCTGGCAGGTGGTACAAGCAGAGAAAAAGGTGGTATGAACCTTAGTAACCTTTTTACCCCTTGACTGGGACATGTTGTACCCCAATGTAATGCACAGAGCTGCTATGAGGAAGCTGAGAGGTAGCGCTGCAGGGAAGCAGATAGAGCCGTCTCCTTACCCGGTCCTGTGCCCCGCAATTGAGTGGAGAAGGAAGATCCTCCGTGGGAGTGAGATAAAAGACCGTCCGGCGCTGCGTGCTGCAGGGGGAAGATGACTGCCGAGACCCTGAAGTGTAGTCTCGCAGGGAGCGAGAAGCGCCAGAAGCGTGGGCGGGGCCGTAGAAGTGATGCGTGGAGTGGGTGGAGCCTATCGGAGTGCGGCCTAACAAAGGGCCGAAGCCGGGGACTAAATTTCTGGCCTCGGCCGGCGCGCACCTGCGGACTGCGGGGAAAAAGCCCCCCAGAAAAGGTGACCGTCATAGAAAAAAACGTCCCCTAGGCCAGTGATTTTAAACCTTTTTTGAGCCGCGGCACACTTTTTATACTTAAAAAATCCCGGGGCACACCACCAACCAAAATGGCACAAAATGACACTAAAACAGTACATATTCTACATATAGTTAACCCCTTCACCCCCAAGGGTGGTTTGCACGTTAATGACCGGGCCAATTTTTACAATTCTGACCACTGTCCCTTTATGAGGCTATAACTCTGGAACGCTTTGACGGATCTTGGCGATTCTGACATTGTTTTCTCGTGACATATTGTACTTCATGTTAAAGGTAAAATTTATTCGATATAACTTGCGTTTATTTGTGAAAAAAATGGAAATTTGGCGAAAATTTTGAAAATTTTGCAATTTTCCAACTTTGAATTTTTGTGCCCTTAAATCAGACATATGTCACGCAAAATACTTAATAAGTAACATTTCCCACATGTCTACTTTACATCAGTACAATTTTGGAACCAAAATTTTTTTTTGTGACGGAGTTATAAGGGTTAAAAGTTGACCAGCAATTTCTCATTTTTACAACACCATTTTTTTTTAGGGACCACATCTCATTTGAAGTCATTTTGAGGGGTCTATATGATAGAAAATACTCAAGTGTGACACCATTCTAAAAACTACACCCCTCAAGGTGCTCAAAACCACATTCAAGAAGTTTATTAACCCTTCAGGTGTTTCACAGGAATTTTTGGAATGTTTAAATAAAAATGAACATTTAACTTTTTTTCACACAAAATTTATTTCAGCTCCAATTTGTTTTATTTTACCAAGGGTAACAGGAGAAAATGGACCCCCAAAGTTGTTGTACAATTTGTCCTGAGTACGATGATACCCCATATGTGGGTGTAAACCATTGTTTAGGCGCATGGCAGAGCTCGGAAGGGAAGGAGTGCCATTTGACTTTTCAATGCAAAATTGACTGGAATTGAGATGGGACGCCATGTTGCGTTTGGAGAGCCCCTGATGTGCCTAAACATTGAAACTCCCTACAAGTGACACCATTTTGGAAAGTAGACCCCCTAAGGAACTTATCTAGATGTGTGGTGAGCACTTTGACCCACCAAGTGCTTCACAGAAGTTTATAATGCAGAGCCGTAAAAATAAAAAATCATATTTTTTCACAAAAATGATCTTTTCGCCCCCAATTTTTTATTTTCCCAAGGGTAAGAGAAGAAATTGGACCCCAAAAAATGTTGTGCAATTTGTCCTGAGTACGCTGATACCCCATATGTGGGTGTAAACCATTGTTTGGGCGCATGGCAGAGCTTGGAAGGGAAGGAGCGCCATTTGACTTTTCAATGCAAAATTGACTGGAATTGAGATGGGACGCCATGTTGCGTTTGGAGAGCCCCTGATGTGCCTAAACATTGAAACTCCCTACAAGTGACACCATTTTGGAAAGTAGACCCCCTAAGGAACTTATCTAGATGTGTGGTGAGCACTTTGACCCACCAAGTGCTTCACAGAAGTTTATAATGCAGAGCCGTAAAAATAAAAAATCATATTTTTTCACAAAAATGATCTTTTCGCCCCCAATTTTTTATTTTCCCAAGGGTAAGAGAAGAAATTGGACCCCAAAAAATGTTGTGCAATTTGTCCTGAGTACGCTGATACCCCATATGTGGGTGTAAACCATTGTTTGGGCGCATGGCAGAGCTTGGAAGGGAAGGAGCGCCATTTGACTTTTCAATGCAAAATTGACTGGAATTGAGATGGGACGCCATGTTGCGTTTGGAGAGCCCCTGATGTGCCTAAACATTGAAACTCCCTACAAGTGACACCATTTTGGAAAGTAGACCCCCTAAGGAACTTATCTAGATGTGTGGTGAGCACTTTGACCCACCAAGTGCTTCACAGAAGTTTATAATGCAGAGCCGTAAAAATAAAAAATCATATTTTTTCACAAAAATGATCTTTTCGCCCCCAATTTTTTATTTTCCCAAGGGTAAGAGAAGAAATTGGACCCCAAAAAATGTTGTGCAATTTGTCCTGAGTACGCTGATACCCCATATGTGGGTGTAAACCATTGTTTGGGCGCATGGCAGAGCTTGGAAGGGAAGGAGCGCCATTTGACTTTTCACTGCAAAATTGACTGGAATTGAGATGGGACGCCATGTTGCGTTTGGAGAGCCCCTGATGTGCCTAAACATTGAAACTCCCTACAAGTGACACCATTTTGGAAAGTAGACCCCCTAAGGAACTTATCTAGATGTGTTTTGAGAGCTTTGAACCCCCAAGTGTTTCACTACAGATTATAACGCAGAGCCGTGAAAATATATATTTTTTTTTTTCTCAAAAATGATTTTTTAGCCCCCAGCTTTGTATTTTTACAAGGGTAACAGAATAAATTGGACCCCAAAATTTGTTTTCCAATTTGTCCTGAGTATGCTGATACCCCATATGTGGGGGGGAACCACTGTTTGGGCGCATGACAGAGCTCGGAAGGGAAGGAGCGCCATTTGGAATGCAGACTTAAATGGATTGGTCAGCAGCCGTCACGTTGCATTTGCAGAGCCCCTGATGTACCCAAACAGCACAAACCCCCCACAAGTGACCCCATATTGGAAACTAGACCTCCCAAGGAACTTATCTAGATGTGTTTTGAGAACTTTGAACCCCCAAGTGTTTCACTAAAGTTTATAGCGCAAAGCCGTGAAAATAAAAATTCTTTTTTTTTTTTTCACAAAAATGATTTTTTAGCCCCCAGTTTTGTATTTTCACAAGGGTAACAGGATAAATTAGACCCCAAAAGTTGTTGTCCAATTTGTCCTGAGTACGCTGATACCCCATATGTCGGGGGGAACCACTGTTTGGGCGCATGACAGAGCTCGGAAGGGAAGGAGCGCCATTTGGAATGCAGCCTTAAATGGATTGGTCTGCAGGCGTCACGTTGCATTTGCAGAGCCCCTGATGTACCCAAACAGTACAAACCCCCCACAAGTGACCCCATATTGGAAACTAGACCTCCCAAGGAACTTATCTAGATGTGTTGTGAGAACTTTGAACCCCCAAGTGTTTCACTACAGTTTATAATGCAGAGCCGTGAAAATAAAACATCTTTTTTTTCCCACAAAAATGATTTTTAGCCCCCCAAATTTTTATTTTCCTAAGGATAACAAGAGAACTTGGACCCCAGAAGTTGTTGTTCAATTTGTCCCGAGTATGCTGATAACACATATGTTGGGGTAAACCCCTTTTTGGGCGCACGGGAGAGCTCGGAAGGGAAGGAGCACTGTTTTACTTTTTCAACGCAGAATTGGCTGGAATTGAGATTGGACGCCATGTCGCGCTTGGAGAGCCCCTGATGTGCCTGGACAGTGGAAACCCCCCAATTCTACCTGAAACCCTAACCCAAACACACCCCTAACCCTAATCCCAACGGTAACCCTAACCACACCCCTAGCCCTGACACACCCATAATTCTAATCCCAACCCTAATCCAAACGTAAATGTAATCCTAACCCTAACTTTACCTCCAACCCTAGCCCTAACCCTAACCCTACCCCTAACCCTAACCCTAAACGTGACTGAAATACGTGGCACTGAAATACGTGGCACTGAAATACGTGGCACTGAAATACGTGATACGTGGCACTTAAATACGTGGCACTGAAACACGTGGCACTGAAATACGTGGCACTGAAATACGTGGCACTGAAATACGTGGCACTGAAATACGTGGCACTGAAATACGTGGCACTTAAATAAGTGGCACTGAAATATGTGATATGTGGCACTTAAATACGTGGCACTGAAATACGTGGCACTGAAATACGTGGCACTGAAATACGTGGCACTGAAATACGTGGCACTGAAATACGTGGCACTTAAATAAGTGACACTGAAATATGTGATATGTGGCACTTAAATACGTGGCACTGAAATACGTGGCACTGAAAAACGTGGCACTGAAATACGTGGCACTGAAATACGTGGCACTGAAATACGTGATACGTGGCACTGAAACACGTGGCACTGAAATACGTGGCACTGAAATACGTGGCACTGAAATACGTGGCACTGAAATACGTGGCACTGAAATACGTGGCACTTAAATAAGTGGCACTGAAATATGTGATATGTGGCACTTAAATACGTGGCACTGAAATACGTGGCACTGAAATACGTGGCACTGAAATATGTGATACGTGGCACTTAAATACGTGGCACTGAAACACGTGGCACTGAAATACGTGATACGTGGCACTGAAATACGTGGCACTGAAATACGTGGCACTGAAATACGTGCAACTGAAATACGTGGTACTAAAATATGTGGCACTGAAATACGTGATACGTGGCACTGAAATACGTGGCACTGAAACACGTGGCACTGAAATACGTGATACGTGGCACTGAAATACATGGCACTGAAATACGTGGCACTGAAATACGTGGCACTGAAATACGTGGCACTGAAATACGTGGCACTGAAATACGTGGCACTATGACTGTCAGAAAATGTTCATTAAACGGTTAGGGGTGAGGTTAGGGGTAGAGTTAGGGTTAGGGTTTGGATCCCTTTATCACCTTGATGGTGGTGGGTGGCTTTTCAGTGTGTTTTCTGTTTTTTTCGATAAAAATGCATGCGTTTTTAACGCAAACAAACGCATGTGCTTAAAAACGCAAGAAAATACTGCAGGTTGTATTTCTGAAAATGAACGCATGCAGAAAAAACCCGCATGCGTTTGAAAACGCGACCAAACGCGTACAAAAAAACCGCATGCGTTTTCAATGTTAAATATAGGGAAAAAACGCATGCGTTTTTTTGTGCAAAAAACGCTGCAGACAAAAACGCAAGTGTGAAACCAGCGACGCTTTTTTATAGCAAAAAAGTTTTTGCGTCTCCACATTTTGAGACCTATAATTTTTCCACATTTGCTCCACAGAGTCATGTGAGGTCTTGTTTTTTGCGGGACGAGTTGACGTTTTTATTGGTAACATTTTCGGACACGTGACCGTTTTTGATCGCTTTTTATTCCGATTTTTGTGAGGCAGAATGACCAAAAACCTGCTATTCATGAATTTCTTTTGGGAGAGGCGTTTATACCGTTCCGGGTTTGGTAAAATTGATAAAGCAGTTTTATTCGTCGGGTCAGTATGATTACAGCGATATCTCATTTATATCATTTTTTTTATGTTTTGGCGCTTTTATACGATAAAAACTATTTTATAGAAAAAATAATTATTTTGGTATCGCTTTATTCTCAGGACTATAACTTTTTTATTTTTTTGCTGATGATGCTGTATGGCGGCTTGTTTTTTGCGGGACAAGATGACGTTTTCAGCGGTACCATGGATATTTATATCAGTCTTTTTGATCGCGTGTTATTCCACTTTTTGTTCGGCGGTATGGTAATAAAGCGTTGTTTTTTGCCTCGTTTTTTTTTTTTTTTTCTTACGGTGTTTACTGAAGGGGTTAACTAGTGTAGCAGTTTTACAGGTTGGGTCGTTACGGACGTGGCGATACTAAATATGTGTACTTTTATTGTTTGTTTTTTTTAATTTAGATAAAGAAATGTATTTATGGGAATAATATTTTTTTTTTTTTTTCATTATTTTGGAATATTTTTTTTTATTTTTTTTTACACATTTGGAAATTTTTTTTTTTACTTTTTTACTTTGCCCCAGGGGGGGACAATACAGATCGGTGATCTGCCAGTTTGCATAGCACTCTGACAGATCACCGATCTGATTGAAGTGCAGGCTGCTTCACAGTGCCTGCTCTGAGCAGGCGTCTGTGAAGCCACCTCCCTCCCTGCAGGACCCGGATCCGCGGCCATCTTGGATCCGGGTCTGGAGCAGGCAGGGAGGGAGGTAAGACCCTCGCAGCAACGCGATCACATCGCGTTGCTGCGGGGGGCTCAGGGAAGCCCGCAGGGAGCCCTCTCCCTGCGCGATGCTTCCCTGCATCGCCGGCACATCGCGATCATGTTTGATCGCGGTGTGCCGGGGGTTAATGTGCCGGGGGCGGTCCGTGACCGCTCCTGGCACATAGTGCCGGATGTCAGCTGCGATATGCAGCCGACACCCGGCCGCGATCGGCCGCGCTCCCCCCGTGAGCGCGGCCGATCGGCTATGACGTACTATCCCGTCGGCGGTCATACGGGCCCACCCCACCTCGACGGGATAGTACGTCAAATGTCGGGAAGGGGTTAATAATATAGATTCTAAATGTATTTATACTCACTCGGTGTGAATATACAGCGTTTCCGCGCTGTATTTTCCGCACCATGTTCACAGCGGATTTGGTTTTCCATAGATTTACGTGGTACTGTAAACGTGATGGAAAACTGATACGAATCCGCTGCGTATCCGCAGCCAAATCCGCACTGTGTGCACATAGCCTAATTCTAACCCTAATTCCAACCCTAACCCTAATTGCAACCCTAATTCTAACCCTAATTCTAACCCTAGCCCTAAGTGCAACCCTAGCCCTAAGTGCAACCCTAAGTGCAACCCTAGCCCTAAGTGCAACCCTAACCCTAAGTGCAACCCTAACCCTACCCCTAACCCTAATGGAAAAACAAAAATTATTATATTTTCTGTATTTTATTATTGTCCCTACCTATGGGGGTGATAAAGGGGGGGGGGTTTATTTACAATTTTTTTTATTTTGATCGCTGTGATAGAACTTATCACAGCGACCAAAATGTATAGGAACGAATCTGCCGGCCGGCGCCCATGGAGAAGACGGCCGGACACCGGGAGGGACATCGGAGCTAGGTAAGTATGGGGGGGTGGGATCAGAGGACCAGGGGAGCGGACAGGAGGACCGGGGGAGCGGACAGGAGGGAGGAGGGGAGCGGACAGGAGATGGGGGCACCATAGTTTGGGGAACTTTCCCCGCGGCACACCCGACCATGTGTCGTGGCACACTAGTGTGCCGCGGAACACTGGTTGAAAATCACTGCCCTAGGCCATACCCAGTGGCAGGGGCGCGCGCCATCTGCACTTACCCCATAAAGGTGCCCAGGCAACATGGGACGGTGCAGGGTTGGGGGAGCCTCCATCCACCATCCCCATGAAAAGGGGGGGTGGAGAGGAACCGTCTGCCTCCTTCCATCATCCGCTCTTTTTCAGTGGTGATGCAGTGGGGGCTGCACGGATGCCACAGGGAATAGTGCCTCTGTACAGCCGAGGGTGAAACCTGGTGGGCAGGGCAGAAGTCCGGCAATAAAAGGCCTGGCTGCAGAAGAGGATACTGGAGGTAACACACCAGTGCTCGTCTGTTACTCGGGGGGAGATTGGTGCCCGTGAAAGGGGCCCGTCGCCCAAAAAGGTCAGCTCAGGCAGTGGCTTCCCACGTCGCAGGAGAGGATACGGAGAGGTGAAACTCCCGTGCTCGCCTGTTGTTGGTTCGGGGAAGATCGGAACATGAAAGAATCCGTCGCCCCCTTCGTCCGGAATAACAAGGTTTAAATCCAGTGTGCCTCCTACGGACACTAAGCTTGAACTGGGTCTCTGGAAGCCAGCATGAGGGTGTATACTGCAGGGGAGGAGCTAACCTTTTTTGTCTCAACTTAGTGTCAGCCTCCTAGTGACAGCAGCATAACACCCATGGTCCTGTGTCCCCCAATGCGGCGAAGGAGAAAGTTGTTGCCATCAGTTGTTTCTTCCCTGATGAGTGGAAATCTCATCGGTGCAAACTTTGTGGTCTAGCGGACGGCAAGCTTCCAGCACTAATAACTGATTAGGGGCAGATAACAGGAAAAGCAGATACGTGCCTCGGATGCTTGAAGAGCCAAATCTGAAACGCTGCGCTATTCCGGTCAGACATTACAGAGGAATCATTTCTGACCTTTGATTCCCCTTTGTGCCGCTGATCTGCTCGGCGCGCCAGTACAAAGTGAATAAATGTTGATGGGAGATGTTACTACTCATTACACGGGGCGAGGAGCTGTACCTTTTTAATTCGTTCACCATGGCAACGTGCTCCTCGGCGGCAACTCTGCCATCCATGTTCGCCTTCAGCTCGTTGTACTTGGAGCGTAAAACTTCCTGCTGCTTCTGAAATTCTGACAATTCTTCCTCTTGACTCCGTTTTGTAGATTCCAAAACCATTAGCTGCTTGGTTAATTGGGAGGCTGCGAGGGGGAGGAATATTTAGGTTAATCTATGGCGAACGCTGACAAGGTCACTTTAAGGCATAATTCCAGTAATCAATAGTTTGGCCCTGCAATGCAAATGTCTATTTAAATTCTATTTTCCTAAGGCAGCTGCAAGTAACAACCATGAACCAAAGACGGATGGCGCCATTAAAACCAGCTCCGAGCATCTACATGCAAACTGTGTGATGATCGGCTGCATAATCAATATCACGACACTTGAAGTCGCTCTTATGCTGCTAAGCAAATCAGATTTATGTCTTAAAGATGCAAAAATAAAAATCTGCATAGCCCTGTTCTGGCTCCTGCTTTATACGACTTACCGGTAACTTCCTTATGTTAAAAAATGGCCAAAAATAGTTTTAAAAAAAGGCTGTTCTAAAAGTGTACATGAACTTTACGCTCTCTTTATTTATTAGGGCAAAAGAGGGATTTTTGGTACTTACCGTAAAATCTCTTTCTTGGAGCCTTCATTGGGGGACACAGGACAACCATGGGTGTATGCTGCTGCTGCTAGGAGACTGACACTATGCAAAAAAAGGAAAAGGCGTAGCTCCTCCCTCTCAGTATACACCCACCGACAGGCACCAAGTACCTCAGTTAGTGTAAAAAGCAGTAGGAGAAGCGACAGAACCCATAATAGTAAAGGTACCAACTAAACTAGGGCCTCCAGTCCCCAAACACGGTATCAGAACAAACAAGTAGGGAGGGTGCTGTGTCCCCCAATGAAGGCTCCAAGAAAGAGATTTTACGGTAAGTACCAAAAATCCCTCTTTCTTTATCGCTTCATTGGGGGACACAGGACAACCATGGGACGTCCAAAAGCAGTCCCGGAAAAGGGTGGGCAGAAAGGAAATGAGAAAAGGTCTCAGGTCGGTCGGTGTGCGACCGCCGCCTGCAGTACCTTCCTACCAAGACCTGCATCGGACGAGGCTTGGGTATGAACCCGATAGAACCTCGTAAAACGTGTGCAAAGACGACCAGGTTGCAGCCTTGCAAACTTGCAAGGCGGAAGCCTGGTGGCGAACAGCCCAAGAAGCTCCGACAGCTCTGGTGGAGTGAGCTCGCACCCCCGAAGGAGGATGTGCCTCATGAAGACGGTACGATTCTGAAATTGCCGAGCGAATCCAGCGGGAGATAGCGGATTTAGACGCTTGAAGGCCCTTCCGAGGACCCTCGGAAACAACAAAGAGAGAATCGGATTGACGGAAGGGAGCGGTTCTAGAAAGATAGACCCGAATGGCCCTGACCACGTCAAGCTTGTGAAGGGACTTCTGCAAAGGATGAGCCGGAGAAGGGCAAAATGATAAAAGGACTATGTCCTCGTTGATGTGGAAAGCCGAGACCACCTTGGGAAGGAATTCGGGAACCGGTCTAAGAACTACCTTATCCTGATGAAGAATCAGGAAGGGGGAACGGCATGACAGGGCTGCCAACTCGGAGACCCTCCTGATAGATGAAATGGCAATGAAGAAGGCGACCTTCCAAGAGAGAAGGGAAAAGGGCACGTCCTGAAGAGGCTCAAAGGGGGCAGCCTGAAAAGCACCAAGGACCAGGTTAAGGTCCCAAGGATCCAAAGGAGGACGGAAGGGAGGGGCGATATGCGCAACTCCCTGAAGAAATGTCCTAACCTGGTGAATGGAGGAAAGGTCACTGTGGAAAAGGATCGACAGAGCGGACACTTGTCCCTTGAGTATGCTTAGGGATAGGCCCGAATCGAGACCAGACTGGAGGAAACCAAGAAGATCCGGAAGAGTAGAGGACATTGGAAAAACTTCATTAGTTTCACACCACCGGAAGAACGCTTTCCAGCACCTATGGTAGATACGGGAAGACGCCGGTTTTCTGGCTCTGATCATGGTCTGTATGACCTGGGGAGAGAGATCAGAGTTCTTCAAGACTGCGGCTTCAACGGCCATGCCATTAAACTCAGCGACTGAGAACTCTGGTGGTAGAGAGGTCCCTGCGAGAGGAGGTCTGGCCGATCCAGGAGTCTCCAAGGAGTATCGGCAAGCATATTTACGAGCTCGGCGTACCACGGCCGCCTTGGCCAGTCCGGCGCTATCAGTATGACTGGAATACCTTCCAACTTGATCTTCTTTACCACCCTTGGAATCAAGGGGAGGGGAGGGAACAGGTAGGGAAACTGAAACTGGGACCATGGAATTACCAGAGCGTCGTGGCAGATGGCAAGAGGGTCCCGGGATCTGGCGAAAAACTGAGGGACCTTGTGGTTCACCTAGAACGCCATAAGGTCGACGTCCGGCGTACCCCAGCGAAGGCAAATTTGGTCGAAAAACTGCGGGGTGGAGAGACCACTTGCCCGCTGCTAGACCCTGGCGACTGAGGAAGTTGGCTGCCCAGTTTTCGACCCCGGGGATATGAACGGCTGATATGGCCGGAACGTGGCGTTCCGCCCACCGAAGGATCTTTGCCGCTTCTGCCATTACTTGGCCGCTGCGAGTCCCACCCTGGTGGTTTAAGTATGCCACGGCCGTGGCGTTGTCCGACTGGATGTGGACGGGGAGACCCGTCAGAAGAGACTGCCAGTGTATTAGCGCAAGGAAGATTGCCCTGATCTCCAGAAGGTTGATGGGAAGAAGAGCTTCCTGGGTGGTCCAACGGCCCTGAGCCATGTGATGTCGGAAGACTGCTCCCCACCCGAGTAGGCTGGCATCGGTGGTGATGACCTGCCATTGAAGGGGAAGAAATGATATCCCTCTCAGGAGAGAGGAGGACAGCGTTCACCAGGTTAGGGACTGACGAACCTGGAGAGGAATGTGGACGGGGCGGTCCAGGGAATCCAAAGACCTGTTCCAGGTGGATAGGAGGAATAGCTGGAGAGGGCGGGTGTGGAACTGGGCGAAGGGAACAGCCTCTATGGAGGCCACCATCTTCCCCAGGACTCCCATGCAGAACCGAAGCGACCGGGGAGCTGGGCGTTTGAGAAAACGGACCGCTTTGAGGAGAACTACTTGGTCCGGTTGATCCAGCCGAGACGGGTCAGGGTGTCCAGAGAGACCTGGAGACTCTGAGCACAGTCTAGACGAAAGGAACCCTTGATCAACAGATCGTCCAGGTAGGGGATAACGAGAATCCCCCTGGAACGGAGGAGCTCCTTGACCGCCGCCATGATTTTGGTGAAAACCCTGGGGGCCGACGCTAAACCGAAAGGGAGAGCTGTGAATTGGTAGTGATTGTCTTCGATTGTGAATCGAAGGAATCTCTGATGCCGTACGCAGATGGGGACATGAAGGTACGCATCTTGAATGTCGACCGAGCAGAGGAACTCCCCGGGTTCCATGGCGGCGATCACTGACCGCAGGGATTCCATCCTGAAGTGGCGAGGTCGGACGTGGCCGTTCAGAAGCTTCAAATCCAGGATACGGCGGAGAGACCCGTCCTTCTTTGGGACTACAAAAAGGTTCGAATGAAACCCGGAAAAACGTTCGTCGGAAGGAACGGGAACTATAACTCCGGCGGCAACCAGAGACGCCACGGCTTGGAGCAAACCGGGTAAATGGGACGGTTGTTTTGGGGGACGAGAGAGAAAGAAGCGATTTTTCCAGGAGGGTAGAAAATTCGATCTTGTACCCGGAGGTAATAATCTCTCTGACCCAGGCGTCGCTGATCACTGACAGCCAGGTGTCTTTGAAGAGAAGCCTGCCTCCCACCCTGGGAAGACTCCCAGGTGGGGGCGACCCATCACTTAGGGTACTGTCACGCAGTCACACTTTGATCGCTACGACCGTACGATCCGTGACGTTCCAGCGATATCCATACGATATCGCTGTGTCTGACACGCAGCAGCGATCAGGGATCCTGCTGAGAATCGTACGTCGTAGCAGATCGTATGGAACTTTCTTTCGTCGCTGGATCTCCCGCTGACATCGCTGGATCGTTGTGTGTGACAGCGATCCAGCGATGTGTTCGCTTGTAACCAGGGTAAACATCGGGTAACTAAGCGCAGGGCCGCGCTTAGTAACCCGATGTTTACCCTGGTTACCAGCGTAAAAGTTAAAAAAACAAACAGTACATACTTACATTCCGGTGTCTGTCCTCCGGCGTCTCAGCTTCTCTGCACTGTGAGCGCCGGCCAGCCAGAAAGCGAGCACAGCGGTGACGTCTGACGTCACCGCTCTGCTTTCCGGCCGCTGTGCTTACACAGTGCAGAGAAGCTGAGACGCCGAAGGACAGACACCGGAATGTGAGTATGTACTGTTTGTTTTTTTTACGTTTACGCTGGTAACCAGGGTAAACATCGGGTTACTAAGCGCGGCCCTGCGCTTAGTAACCCGATGTTTACCCTGGTTACCCGGGGACTTCGGCATCGCTCCAGCGCCGTGATTGCAACGTGTGACCGCAGTCTACGACGCTGGAGCGATAATCATACGATCGCTGCGACGTCACGGATCGTGCCGTCGTAGCGATCAAAATGGCATTGTGTGACGGTACCCTTAGAACGGTATCTGTTGGAATGAGGTCTGGACTGCCTGGGGGTAGAGCCCTGGACCTCCACCTGGGGAGCAGGCTTGTAAGAGGGTTTTCTGCGTTCGCCCGTGGTAGCGGGGCGCTCTTGTTGCAATGAGGAATCTGAGGCAGCAAGCGGCCGAAAGGGACGAAATGTCCGAGGACCATTTGAGTTAAAGAAGCGTTTTGGCTTGGACTGGGGGAGAGAGGTACTCTTGCCACCAGTCGCGTCAGAGATAATTTGATCCAGACGAGCACCAAAAAGCCTGGAACCTTGAAATGCTAAGTTGGTGAGAGACTTTTTGGAGGTAGCATCTGCATTCCATGCTTTCAGCCAAAGAATGCGGCGAATAGCGACAATGTTGCTGCTTGCCCTGGCCGAACATGCGTGGTTAATCTGGTCTGCGAGGTCAGCCAGCTCGGTAGGGGAGGCCGAAGCCAAAATGCCCCGGCGGAGAATCTTGGCCCAGGCAGAGATGGCCTTAGCCACCCAGGTGGAAGCGAAGCTGGGACAGAGGGAAGCACCCGCTGCCTCGAAAGCTGACTTGGCCAGTGCCTCAATCTGTCTGTCCGATGCGTCCTTAAGCGACGGGACATCCGGTAAGGAGAGAACCGTCTTGGAAGAAAGACGGAAGATCTCCAGATGTTTTCTACCCGAAAAACGCTTTTCAGGATGTTCCCTGTGTTTAGACAGGGTAGACTCAAACTTATCATGGGTAGGAAAGGAGCGAGAGGGACGCTTCACCCACTTAAAAGAGACAGAGGAATCCTGGGGAGAAACCTTGTCTTGTTTTAGTTTGAGGGTTTGCGAGATAGCCGAAATAAGACTATCTACGACAGCCTGCATGCTAGAAGTCTGGTCTGAATCAGAGTCAGAACCGGACTGGGAATCCACATCAGACCCAATGTCCTCCTCCGAAGAGGGGAATTGGGAGGAGGAGAGCAGTTTGAGCGCTGCGGAGGGACCCGGAGAACTAGATGAAGAGCCAGGAAGAGTCCTCTTTCTAGAGCGGCTGGCTGATTTGTCTCCCTGAGGTTCAGGGTCAGGTGGGACCGACTTGCCATGGGGGACGGTCGGAGCAGTGGTGGCTGTAGGTAGCTGTGGAAGACGTTCAAGCGCCTGGACCAGGGACTGAGACACCTTAAGGTACCTTCACACTAAGCGACGCTGCAGCGATACAGACAACGATGCCGATCGCTGCAGCGTCGCTGTTTGGTCGCTGGAGAGCTGTCACACAGACCGCTCTCCAGCGACCAACGATGCTGAGGTCCCCGGGTAACCAGGGTAAACATCGGGTTGCTAAGCGCAGGCCCGCGCTTAGTAACCCGATGTTTACCCTGGTTACCAGTGTAAAATGTAAAAAAACAAACAGTACATACTCACCTTCGCGTCCCCCGGCGTCCGCTTCCCTGCACTGACTGAGTGCCGGCCCTAACAGCAGAGCAGTGACGTCACCGCTGTGCTGTACTTTTACTTTACGGCCGGCGCTCAGTCAGTGCAGGAAGCGGACGCCGAGGGACGTGTAACAGACATCAGAAGGTGAGTATGTAGTGTTTGTTTTTTTTACTTTTACGATGGTAACCAGGGTAAACATCGGGTTACTAAGCGCGGCCCTGTGCTTAGCAACCCGATATTTACCCTGGTTACCATTGCAAAACATTGCTGGCATCGTTGCTTTTGCTGTCAAACACAACGATACACGGCGATCTGACGACCAAATAAAGTTCTGAACTTTAACCAACGACCAGCGATATCACAGCAGGATCCTGATCGCTGCTGCCTGTCAAACACAACGATATCGCTAGCCAGGACGCTGCAACGTCACGGATCGCTAGCGATATCGTTTAGTGTGAAGGTACCTTTAGTCAAATCAGAGACCGACTGCGAGATAGCAACGGCCCACTCAGGGGGAGGGGGAGCGCCCCCATCCCGAGAGTCAGAAGCTTCCTGCGGGGTAGACATGGCAGGAGGACTGCAGGACTGGCAGAGAGGCGACGATTGGCCTACTGACCACTTTATCTTACAACGAGCACAGGAAGGGAGGCTCCAAAAGAGTGGACATAAGGAGATTCTGCAGCGCTATACTACAAAAAAGACTAAGGGGCCTACAGTGGTATGGATAATACCGAGGGAGGGGACAATATAGCGTCGCAATCCTACCGCACCACAGAGCAGAGTTATCTGTGTCCCCAACGCACGATTCTCCTGTGCACGGAGCTGTGAGGATAAGCCAAGGCTCCTGATAGGGCCGCACCAAAAGGAGAGGGCGTGCCCGAGATGTAAGAGCCATCCTGAGTGGAGGAGGAAAAGAGCGCCGAAAAAGCGCGCCCGAGGAGGGGGGCGTGGCCAGCCGCAGCGCTGAAAACGAAAGTAAAAAAGCCAGGACTTTGTGTCAGGGAGAGAGCGCTGCACATCTAGTCAGGGGAGGATACTGCTGTGGTAAAGCGGCTGCCGCTGAAGCGCTTGGTACCTGCATGTCCGGTTCCACAGGCAGAGTGGGGAGAGAGGATCGTCCAGGGGCCCGTTGAGAGAGGGGTCGCTGGATACGGAATCCTTCGTCCAGAAGACGGCCTCGACCCCAAAGACAAGGGGGAGGGTCACCGCTGGTGACCACCGTCTTCCTCTCAGCCCACTCCGAGGAGAGGGGTGAGGGGGACTGTTTGGCAAGGACCGCCACCATAAAGACCATGGAGCACCTGGGAGGGTGACGGGATAATGTCCTGCCGGCGGTCTGAGAGCTGCGATGCGGACGACACCACACTGCTCGCTCAGCTGCCCTCCTGGGGAGGCAGGGTGGGAGATGCACCCTGAATCCCTGAATGCTGTATCTGAAAAAGAAAGCCAAATCGTTAATAAAAACAACAAAACCTGTAAAGGAATTCAAGGTTAGCAGCGGATCTGATCCAGGTCCGCCTCCTACAGACACTAAGCACAAACTGAGGTACTTGGTGCCTGTCGGTGGGTGTATACTGAGAGGGAGGAGCTACGCCTTTTCCTTTTTTTGCATAGTGTCAGCCTCCTAGCAGCAGCAGCATACACCCATGGTTGTCCTGTGTCCCCCAATGAAGCGATAAAGAAATCACGGTATCAAAATTGCAAGCTACCACATAAAGAGCGGAAGAGGTCTCTGTCAGTCCCATAGATGTTAATAGAACAGATGCACACATGCACAACTACAGCTCCGTTCAAAAAAGGAGCCTCGGGACCCTCATTCCTGTGATTTTTGGGGATTTCAGTAGTGGACCAATCCCCAAAAATGATCAGCAAAAAAGTCAGCTATATTGGGAATAGATGTGATGAGTAAGTGTGCCCGGATAAGGTGTAATTTGAGCATGCTCGTGTCCTAATAGAGTATTTTCACAGTGCTTGAAAAATATGCTAGAGTCCCCACAGCTGCTCGACAGCCGCAACACAAGCAGGGATTGCCTAACAAACAGGTAATCCCAGCATATGTTGCGGCTGTCGAGCAGCGGTTCATGCATATTTTTCGAGCACGGATTAGGAGACGAGCGTGCTCGGATAACACGTCATCAGACCATGCTCGCTCATCACTAGTGATGATATAGATATTGGAATAACTTTGTGTCACCTGCTAGTAATACACAGGGTGCAAAGTATCAGAGCCAGAGGCAAAGAGTCTAACAGCCTCCACGAAAATCCAGGGCAGGTAATCTCACCTTCTTGGACATGTTGGGAATGAGTCTCTCGGCTTTTTCCTTCTTGCAGTTCTAGTCTCTCTGTCAGAATACTGTTCTCCTCCTGGAGGAGTTTATAATGAGCTTGCAGTCGCTCCCTAAAACGAGAGGTGACGATCAATCACGGGTAAATTATCATAAAGTTTAATATTTGTAGGGAAAAAAACAAACAAAGACAGACTGGACCCCTCTAGCTCAGCGTTACATTAGAACCAGTGGTGCCAGCAGTGGATCTTGATGATTTGTCCAATAGAACCTTCCTCAGATGATCAATTAATAACCTCACCAATAGCAGCCGATGCTGGAAGTGGCAGGACTTCTGCGTGTGGCTCATACTCCAGACTGAAGAAATAGAGAATTTTTTACTCCATTTTTTCAGCAGCATTTTTCATTTTTTCCAGCATTCCCAACTTTTCCTTTTTGCTGTTGCAATTTCATCATTGAGGCGTATACACACACACACATTACATATATTTAGAAAAAGATAAAAGAATATATAATTACCACTCCTTATTAGAAACAGGGTGCTCCTGTTTCAAAAGCTGATGCAATTTTTCATTCTCCCCGATAACGTCTTTCACTCTCATTTTGAAGGTTTTCATTTCCTCCTAATCAGGATGGGTGCAAAAAAACAAAACAAAAAACAAACAATCAAGAACCAACAAAAATCGAGACATCAAATAACCCTAGAGAGCAATAATCAGATCGTCCGTACTCAGATCTGTTCTCCTGTCTTCACGCATGTTACATTTTGACTTTGCAGAGGAACAAGTGGAGGCATAAAAACTTCCAGAAGTCTAAAAACTTCTCTGGCTCATTAAAAAAAAGTCAAAAAAACACCTCAAAATTAAAGGAAACATGTACAAAATGTATTTTATTTTATACATATCCCCTTTATTTCTGGAGGAGAACAGTTCGCTAATACGCCTTGCAAAAGATCTTCAGATTTAAAAGATACGGTAGGTGTATGGAAAAGTGACCCAATGACAGCATATAAATGGCATCTTATGGTATCAATAAGGATAAAATAAAAAAGGCATGTTTTAGTGATGGTGGTTCTGGTGCAGAATTCATGTACTGGTGGTGGTTCTGGTGCAGAATTTATGTACCGATGGTGGTTCTGATGCAGCACTCATGTACTGACGGTGGTTCTGGTGCAGAGTTCATGTACTGATGGTGGTTCTGGTGCAGAATTCATGTACCGATGGTGGTTCTGGTGATGGATTCATGTAGTGACGGCTGCTCTAATCTCGTATACATATAACAATCCATAAGAGGTCAGATGACGTGCTACATGAGTGCTCAAACCACAGATATATAAATATCCATGCTCGTACAACGTGAAGGTACACGGTGATCTAAATATTGCATCCGATTGTATTTTGGGCCCTCATCATCCTCGTTTTGGTGGAAAAAGAAAACCATTATAACTGGAATCCTAATGGCACAATTTTATCATGAAAAAGCTTTCAAGCTCCTGAACCTCAAGTAATTTCCACATTATTAGCTTCTCTAAATCCACACTAATAGAAACAGTCGCATTTGAGGCCCCCCACCAACATTTACAAAGCTGTAAATAACTGAAAAACGGGGCTTTTAACCCCTTAAGTACCACAGGAAACCTGTGAAAACACTGAGATTTCTGAATTAATTACCAGTAGAACTTAACTACCACTGTTTTCTACAGAATATATCTGCAATAATGTATCCCGAAAAAAGGAAAAAAAAAAAGTGTAACTAAATTATGCATGCTTTATGTTTTCAACTTGTTCCGCCAGATAAAACCACGCAGCCAAAATGTGCATCCATCTGCTGTAAAATGTACAGCATTGGTGCCAAACCCACTTCTGTCTATCCGCAGGTAAGATGCAACAGCTCCTGGAAGAAGTCACCGAGGACTGTGAGCAAAACAATATTTCGGAAATAGCTGATGCGTGTAAACTTAATTCTGCTTTATTCTGCCAAGTCAATTTGGGGAATAAAGAAAATAAAATTATTTAGTCTCGTGTAGAGTGCTCCATAGACAATCCAAAGATTGCATGGGACAACCGTTTCCTATATGCAGGCAGAAATCTCTGGCACACGGACCGTGGAGTTTGACCACAGATTTGCTGAAATTGCAAGGGTGGGTAAAGTTGGAGATCGAGCTGCTGTTTTTACCGTACCCTCTGACCCTGGATGATAAGGCAGCAAACATAAAACCTTTCACCTACATTCCCACGTATCCGCAGCGGAGGTCCGGCAGCAAGGAAGGTGTGTTGGGGATGAACATTACCAGAACACATTAAGATAAAATGTACGGGGGGGCCTTTATAAAACAAGTCACGGTCGTTATGGTTAATTGGTTGTAGCCAGGTGAATACGGTTCCCCCGGGTATCTGGTAAGGCAATGCTAGTTACCAGGCTTCTGACAACACATCGGCCTTGCTGCTGCCTGCGCAGGCAAATTACCTTGTAAACCCTCCCTGCCGGCCATTAATATGTATGAAAACAAGTAAGCTCGAAGGAATTTGCTTGCGTAACAGATGAGAATAATCAGCGACGAAGGTGAAGAAAAAGCCATTTCCATAACTGTGCGCACAATTTTCAGTTTGCGGGAATTTTAAGTGCTCCGTCAAACAGAGAAATGATTATTGTGAAGTGGACGAGCAGGCACAATAATCTACATTGCAGCACAGACTGGCCATGACCAGTATCAATCCTGATCCATCCCCTGTATGCAGTACCACAGCCGGCAATGTAGAATCACTTAACACCTTATAGTCCTGAAGCAGGACGCTCCGTCTTCCAATGTAGAGTTATGAGCCGTATGCAGCACGGACCAAGTGCCAAGGTTGCATCTGCCACAATCAGCCAAGGACAACACTTATGTGCGAGACGAATGAGCACACGCGTTCGCAGGTAACACTTCAGAGATGTAGCAAACCAGTGTGCCCATTTGTCTCTGTAGGTGAATGTGGCTTTCGGGGACAGTCGCATTGAGCGATCCAAACCACTGAGATTTTCCTAGACTGACTAAAATTGAATACCTATCCACAGGATAGGGTATAACTTCCCGAATGGCTAGGGTTCTGACAGCTGGAATCCATCCGGATTCTGAAACAGAAGATGGCGAGCGCAGATGGCGAGCGCAGCTCTTGGCCATCTCCGGTGATCCCGTATGAAGAGAAGACAGGGTTCTTCAGATTCACGTTCTCAGTTAAGGCCCCGTCTCACTTAGCGACGTTAAAGCGATCCCGACAACGATACGACCTTCAGGGATCGTTGCTGCGTCGCTATGGGTCGCTGGTGAGATGTCAAACAGTGAGATCTTCCAACGATCGCTGCTGCGATCTCACTGTTTGACATCTCACCAGCGACCTGTACAACGATGTCACATGGGAGCTATTATGACGATTCAGTGTCTGAGTCGTCAACGAGGTCGTTGGTAAAGGCCCCGTCACACATAGCGAGATCGCTAGCGAGATCGCTGCTGAGTCACAAGTTTTGTGACGCAACAGCGACCTCAGTAGCGATCTCGATATGTGTGACACGTACCAGCGACCAGGCCCCTGCTGCGAGATCGCTGGTCGTGTCGGAATGGCCTGGACCTTTTTTTGGTCGTTGAGGTCCCGCTGACATCACTGAATCGGTGTGTGTGACACCGATCCAGCGATGTCTTCACTGGTAACCAGGGTAAACATCGGGTTACTAAGCGCAGGGCCGCGCTTAGTAACCCGATGTTTACCCTGGTTACCAGCGTAAATGTAAAAAAAAAAAAAACAGTACATACTCACCATCTGATGTCCGTCAGGTCCCTTGCCGTCTGCTTCCTGCTCTGACTGACTGCCGGCCGTAAAGTGAGAGCACAGCACAGCAGTGACGTCACCGCTGCGCTCTGCTCTCACTGTACGGCGGCACTCAGTCAGAGCAGGAAGCAGACGGCAAGGGACCTGACGGACATCAGATGGTGAGTATGTACTGTTTGTTTTTTTTGGTAACCAGGGTAAACATCGGGTTACTAAGCGCGGCCCTGCGCTTAGTAACCCGATGTTTACCCTGGTTACCCGGGTGCTGCAGGGGGACTTCGGCATCGTTGAAGACAGTTTCAACGATGCCGAAGTCGTTCCCCTGATCGTTGGTCGCTGGAGAGAGTTGTCTGTGTGACAGCTCCCCAGCGACCACACAGCGACAAAACAGCGACGCTGCAGCGATCAGCATCGTTGTCTGTATGGCTGCAGCGTCGCTGTGTGTGACGGGGCCTTAAGGTGTCAAACACAGCGATGTGTGCTACCCAGCGGGACCTCAACGATCAAAAAAAGGTCCAGGCCATTCCGACACGACCAGCGATCTCACAGCAGGGGCCTGGTCGCTGCTACGTGTCACACATAGCGAGATCGCTACTGAGGTCGCTGTTGCATCACAAAACTTGTGACTCAGCAGCGATCTCGCTAGCGATCTCGCTTAGTGAGACGGGGGCTTTAGTTGGGAAGTTATCCCCTATCCCATCTGATCTTTGAAAAGGAACCTGTTTTTAGTACCCCAAATTGTCACCGACTGTCTTGTAGCTCGGCATCCCAATCCTTGTCCTTGGAGATGACAATCAAGTCAAACCCAGAGGTGCTGGGAAGCTTGATCTGACTCAAGGGTCTCCTGGTTCTTGACGGCAAAGCGATAAATTGTACATGGAGCACAGGTAATAGACATTTTTTTGCGAGATGAGGTGTCTGCTCGGGCTACAAAGGAGACTTTTAGAAAGCGAAGAAGAGGAGCGGTCAGGTGGTGGTGGACAAAATCATTCGACAGGTCCCCTTTCAGCAATTATCTAATAATTGAAAGGAAATCTCTAAATTTAGAAATGTAACCTAAACTCCTTTCACGAAAAGGTAAATCATGGCTCACCTCAAAAGCCAGGATCAGGTTATCCTTCTCATTAATTCGGTCTTCATAGGCGAGTAACAGCGGTGACAAATATTTCATATCCAACTGCAGAAGAAATTAATGACTAGAAGCTAATGGATGAACTTAAAGTGGCCAAGTCTAATATTTCATATGAGCCACCTGCTAAAGAAAAAAAAAAAAAAAAAAAAGGGGGAATTAAATCTAAGACAAGCAGGGCAGGCGCTAGGGACAGGAGGACTAAGCATTTGCCTGGGGTGCATTATACTATATGGAGGACTATGGGGGGTGCATTATACTATATTGAATACTATGGGGGGTGCATTATTCTATATGGGTGCAATATTCTATATGGAGGACTATGTGTGGTGTATTATCCTAAATTTAAGGCTATGGGTCACTTTATACTATGTGGAGGACCATGGGGTATATTATACAATGTGGAGGACTATGGGGTGCATTATACTATGTGGAGGACTATGGGGGGTGCATTATACTATATTGAGTACTATGGGGGGTGCATTATTCTATATGGGTGCATTATTCTATATGGAGGACTATGTGTTGTGTATTATCCTAAATTTAAGGCTATGGGTCACTTTATACTATGTGGAGGACCATGGGGTATATTATACAATGTGGAGGACTATGGGGTGCATTATACTATGTGGAGGACTATGGGGGGTGCATTATACTATATTGAGTACTATGGGGGGGTGCATTATTCTATATGGGTGCATTATTCTATATGGAGGACTATGTGTTGTGTATTATCCTAAATTTAAGGCTATGGGTCACTTTATACTATGTGGAGGACCATGGGGTATATTATACAATGTGGAGGACTATGGGGTGCATTATACTATGTGGAGGACTATGGGGGGTGCATTATACTATTGAGTACTATGGGGGGGTGCATTATTCTATATGGGTGCATTATTCTATATGGAGGACTATGTGTTGTGTATTATCCTAAATTTAAGGCTATGGGTCACTTTATACTATGTGGAGGACCATGGGGTATATTATACAATGTGGAGGACTATGGGGGGTGCATTATACTATGTGGAGGACTATGGGGGGTGCATTATACTATATTGAGTACTATGGGGGGTGCATTATTCTATATGGGTGCATTATTCTATATGGAGGACTATGTGTTGTGTATTATCCTAAATTTAAGGCTATGGGTCACTTTATACTATGTGGAGGACCATGGGGTACATTATACTATGTGGAGGACTATGGAGTACATTATACTAAACAAGCAAAATGCTGCCTATTCATCAAGTGATTGGATTTATGCCGGAACAGAAATTATTGTTCTCAGCAGCACATCGCCCAGTGAAAACTGCAGAAGTGCTGCTGATAACAGGATACTGTATGGGGACAGATTGATCTATTAGTGACAGCTCTGTCCCCATCATTGTTCTTCGGCCAGTATAAAGAGGCCAGGAAACAAGCATCGAATGACTTCAATATTGTCTATCGCGATCGTTTAGCTGTCTGAACTCAGCGCGTGTAAACACAATCTAAATTTTTCTTTGTTATGGTGCAATATGTCAGCATTTGGGGCCCCACTTTAAATATTTTGCCCAGGGCCCCACTTTGTCTAAAACTGGTCCTGAACACAAGTCACCTGATCAAAGTCTTGAATGGGACGGTAAGAAAATACAGTAAAATCGCTGTGCAATATGAATAATAAAGCGTTTCAACCAGGGAGTGAAAAAAAAAAAAATACTCAACAACATAAAAGTTCACATTTGTAAATGTAGGAGAGTTTTTTGGATCTGAAACTTCAAAAACTCAATATCAAGCTGTGAAAAGGTCAATGTAAAGGTTGCCTGCTCCTGCCAGAAATGTTTCCAATAAAATGACGGGTTGTTTGGGAGATGAAGGAAAAACGTTCAGACCTTTTACAGCTGACGTGCGCAGGGTTTCAGCAACAATTAAATAGTCTCCCCCTACTTGTTCTGCAATAGAAGTCACAGATAGATGGCCGCCACAAGCTGCAACCTGGACCCATAATAAAAAAAAAAAACAAACAAACAAAAAAAAAAACACAACTTACGAGCCACGGTGGTGGAGGTCCTCTGGAAGGTAATCCACCGATCCTTACATTCTGAAACCCAGATGAGAAGGAACAAATTTAACAGAGGGGTGTGAAAAAACGATAGTTACATTACATTGCATTCTTAAAATATAACAACCATTGTAAGGAACTGGCCATTATAAGACTTGTATCCTGCATTTTTCCTCTGCAGGCTTTACTTCTAAATTTCAGTTGCATCTGAACTAATGGGTGTAGACTAGCTGCTATTGTGTCTCCCATACAGACATGATGGATTCCTGCTCTCCTGTCTATGAAGAACATGTTCAGAAGTGACAGCAGAATGGAGGCGATTATGCAGCACTACTGAGCAATGTAACTGTGACTCCAGCACTATGGAGAGATAAATCACTTACTAAAAAGCTGCAGCATCAGGAACACTATAAGCAATACTGAGCAGTGTAACTTAATCCAGCACTAGGGTGAGAAATCACTTACTAAAAAGCTGCAGCATGTGATATTCATATAATGGAATACATGACAGTATCAAATCTGTCTACCTTCGCAATCATTAACACTATCTGGACTTCCTGGGATTATTTCTGGGCTCAACAGAGAACCTTTTTGGACTACTGTACCCCTTTTTCCTACCCCTTAATGTGTGTATGTCCTGTCTTGTTTGATGATTGTTAAATAAGAAATTTGAATTTCATAAGTGGATGGGGTTTGGTTTATTATGATATGAGGTGTAACAAATATATACAAGTTTTTTTATCTGGAACTTTAGACTTTTATTGTTTTAGTTTGTAATATGTTTTAATGCCACTAGAGGGAAATGTTTTCCATCAGTTAACCTTTAATGTACCCTATCCTCATTGATTCTATTCTTTGTCTATTTTGATTGTTAAAATCTTAATATTTTGTGGTTATTTTGATTGTGAAAAATTTCTAAAAAAAAATCTGCAGCATGGAGGACACTATACAGCAGTACTGAGCAGCATAGGTGTGAATCCAGCACTAGGGCAAGATAAATCACTTATTAAAAAGCAGAGCTGAGCAGTGTAGGTGTGAATCCAGCTCTAGGGCAAGATTAAACACTTTCTAAAAAGCTGCAGCATGGAGGACATTTTACAGCAGTGCAGTTATGAATCCAGCACTAGGGCCAGATTATAACGTTCTAAAAAACTACAGCCTGGAAGACCCTCTAAAGCAGTTCTGAACAGTGTAACTGTGAATCCAGCACTTGGGTGAGTTAAGTCACTTATTAAAAAGCTGCAGCATGGAGGATGTTATACAGCAGTACTGAGCAGTGTAACTGGGAATCCAGCTTTGGAATGAGATACACAAACTATAAAGCAGCAGCACTGTTTGTGTGTGTACCTCCGCCTCTCCCCTTTATGTAGACATCACCATGCATCTATAATCGGACCCTTCAGTGAGATGGCAGACTGACATGTCTCGAGCAACACAGATTTCAGCAGTTAAATGACTTCAGGAGCAGGGGAGGAAATAAGACGCGGCTTACAAGTGGAGAAAAAAAAATCTGATAAATACTACTAAGTATCTTATAGTCACATGTGCTACAGATGTATGGAAAGTTGTTTTCAAATGACGGCAACAGTTTCACATCCCAGTAGAAATGTGTGTACTTTATATTGGATAGCTGGCGATTTTGATGGTGCGAATAATGTATTCAGCAGCACTACCCTTACAGGAAAAGAAACGGGAATTGTATGCTAATAGGATCCATTAGTTTTCCAACATGTGAAAGCTTTAAAATAAATAAATATTTATTTTTTATTCTGTTGAAATACTAGTTCAAGGCTCAGCCTTGCGATTAAGGAGGAAAATTGACTCTGAAATGTTCTTAGACTTGAGCAATGTCCCTCGGGAGAGACCAGAGCGGGGGAGGGGGGGGCCCGGGTGTCTGCTGTCAGAAGGGATCAGAAGGTGGCGCGGTGACGTACGAGGCTGACAGATCGGGACGTCTCAATCACAGTTCACCGAGCTTCACCAGTCACTGAGAGACGGGAAGGAGTCTGCAAAGGGGGTCTCCTGAGCCAACGACTTACGCAACAACTCGCAGCCTCATTTACTGCTTATTTTTATTTAATCTGTAAATTAAATTAAATCAATTTAATTAAAGCAAAAAGTCGCATACAAACACTTTTTTTTTTCTTATTTTAAGCACAGTTTTTATAAACCATCTTCTCCATTCAAAGATTATATTGCTAACCATTTACGAAGATCGCTGGGATCCAAGTTTTATACTCCATGGAGTCACCATCGAACTCCTCCTGAAAGCAGATTTGTCACCAGGCAAAAAATAAAAAAATGGAGGAACAAGTCCGCTGATCTGAAAAATTGGGTAGGCCCCAGTAGGTATCTAATGGAAAGGGGTAAATACCTTCCATCTCTGCAGTCCTTGCTAAAATGATAAATGGGGTTAAGATACTGACTGTTGCGGGTGCAACCGCTGGGACCCCTAAAGAGTATTGAATGGCACTAGATTCAAGAAGGGACTATCCCTTTAAATCTTACTCCACCCACGTAGGTTGAGGTTAACAAGCTATGGGTACAGAAGGCTAGTAATTAATCGGAGCAGTCGATTCTGCGGTGCGGAGCTGCAGGCTTCTCCCTGGTTCTGCACCCTGCAGATCGCATTTACACTGACAGTATAAATGAGTTTCTGCATTATTCATGGCTGCAAAAGTGGAAGCAGCCAGCAAACAGCAGGAGCAAAGCGCTGGGCCAGCACGGGAGCACAGACACCCCACCGACACCGTATGTCCCTCAGCCTGGACATAAATGTCACTTATAAGAAATAATAAAAAAATAAAATAAATCAGCGGACCTGGAGGAAAATGCTCCGCTCGCACTGGAAGAGGATCATGACCGAAATGAAATTAGGGCAGAAAATGTTTCCCTTCTAGTGAATAGGACGAAGATGCAAAACCAAGCACAGCCGATGTGCAGTATGGGGCGATGTAAGCTGTGAGGATAACTGACTTTTTGGCCATGGGGCTGCAGATAACCCTGGCTGCCTCCTTCCTGCTCTGCCCCAGTTGATTGACTGGTCTCTTCCATGTGTTACAAAGAGACCTGTCGGTCAAATGGAATGGATCCCAGTCAGGAAACATCATCGGACTAGTCAGGTCTCATTATATAGTCCACAGTCGGTTTATCAAACTATATTTTCTCTGAAACTTTGCAGAGTTTAAAAGCTGATGGAGACCGAGCTGCAAGAGACTGGCAGGTCCTCAGCGGCTTCTCCCCACTCTCCATGAGTGACAGGTCTCTCCGTATACACTCACGCAGGGAGAGACCTGTCACTCAAGAGAAGTGGGAGGAGAAAAGCAACTGGGGACCTGCCTGTCTGATTAGTGTCCATTGCAGCTCAGTCCCCGGCGGCTTTTAAAAGTATATATTTCTCCGAAACGCTGCAAACATACCTGGCTGAAATCATACAGCTACAGTCTGATACATGCAGCTTGTGAATCAGGTGACTCATCTGCCTTTGTCAGATTTCCTTTAAAGTGCTAGCCCCTGTTAAGGCCTCTTTAGGCGAGGTGGATCCATGAAGCCCAAGGTCAAGGTGGGCACATGGGCGTTGTTGCAGCAGGTAGTTGATGTACGCCGGAAACTCAGAGAGGTAGCACAGACACTGGTAGCCATAGGCAGACAGAAGACATCCTGGAAGATCAGGAACAAGTAGCAGAAGTACTGGAAGCTGCAGGCAGACAGGAGACATTCTGGAGACCGCAGACAGGTTGCAGAGTTCCTGCAAACCACAGGTAGGCACGTAGCAAAAATCCTGGAAGACTGTAAATGAGTAGCAGAGGTACTAGAAGTCGCAGGCCGACCGGAGACGTCCAGGTGTCTGCAGCCAAGTAACAGGGGGACTGTAAGCCACAGGCAGCCAGTAGACGTTTAGAGAGCACAGAAAGGATTTGTGCACAGACAAACTAAAAGTCTTAATACCAAGACCTAGATGTATGTCATGGGATACCTTACACAGGCTCAGGAAGTTCAACACATGGGAGCACACCAAGCTACTTGCAAAGCCCAACTTGGAGCACAAAAAAGTTTAGCGGATCGGGCGTAAGGAGTAAAGCCCAGGCCTGGGACACATGTGTAACACCCCCTCGTTGGGGATTTAGGGCATACCACAGGATATGTCAGATTCAAATGATCTGATTGGCAACAACAGAATGCAATTTTACAAACGTGGCAAATAATCAGCGTTAATTAAAAAAAATAACGGGACTTTAAACCAAAGCATCAGTTTAGCTCGTGTGATGTGGGACTGTTCATGTGCAGTCTCACTAAAAGTTGGGAGGCCTGGTGTTTAAGAATAGTCTTCATTATGGTTTCTTGAGTATTGTGTGCATATGTTTTACGCAACATCATCTTCTTTTGTGAACAAAAATCTATATATATATATATATATATATATATATATATATATATATATATATATATATATATATATATATATATATATATATATATATATAATTGTCTAAGGGGTACTTCCGTCTTTCTGTCGGCAACTTCCGTCACGGAAATCCCGCGTCGCTGATTGGCCTCGCCAGCTGCCTGTCATGGCTGCCGCGACCAATCAGCGACAGGCACAGTCCGATTAGTTCCTCCCTACTCCCCTGCAGTCAGTGCCCGGCACCCGCATACTCCCCTCCAGTCAGTCAGTCACCACTCACACAGGGTTAATGCCAGCGGTAACGGACCGCGTTATGGCGCGGGTTACACACTCCGTTACCGCCGCTATTAACCCTGTGTGACCAAGTTTTTACTATTGATGCTGCCTATGCAGCATCAATAGTAAAAAGATCTAATGTTAAAAATAATAACAAAAAACCTGCTATTCTCACCTTCCGTAGTCCGACGATGCACTCGTGCCTGCAGGTTCCGGTACTAAGGATGCTATGCGAGAAGGACCTGCCATGACGTCACGGTCATGTGACCGCGACGTCATCACAGGTCCTGCGCGCGAAGGACCTGCCATGACGTCACGGTCATGTGACCGCGACGTCATCACAGGTCCTGCGCTCATACTAACCCTGGGACCGGAAGCTGCCGCGTGCACCGCACAAAGGCGACAGGACTACAAGGGGCCCTCGGAAGGTCAGTATATGTTTATTTTTTAACCTGTGACATACGTGGCTGGGCAATATACTACGTGACTGGCCAATATACTACGTCGCTGTGCAATATACTACGTGGCTCTGTGCTGTATACTACGTCACTGGGCAATATACTACGTGGCTGGGCAATATACTACGTGGCTGGGCAATATACTACCTGGCTGGGCAATATACTACGTCGCTGGGTGGCAGTTTGAAGAAAAAAGAAAAAATAGTTATAAGGAGACCTCACCTCTTCCTTAGATAAAGGGCGATACTTCGTTTGATAGCGGCTCAGCTCCACATTCAGTCGATGGATCGTAGTTTTTAAAGCATCGTTCTCATCTACTAATTCTTGTGCCTGCTCTCTGAGAGACACCAGCTCTGCTGTGGTTGAGATAAAGAAAAAAATATATATATTTCAAGCAATAAGGCCTATTCGTAACACCTTGGAGCATACGACTGGGGCTACATGGAGACTTAGGGTGCACCACCAAAATTCACTGGAAACTGACCATGAAAAGCAAGCGGCAAGAAGTCCAACCGTGTCGGATTTATTTTTGCAACTTGTTTGTCGCAGTCACATTACCCTAGAGGTCGCAATGTGACCCCCCTCACTTGTATTGGTGTGGAGCAGGAGAGACACCTAATGACCAGTGGTCACACAACAGGTGTCGCAGCCGAAGTCCTCACCCACCTGATCCTCCATTGCTCTCTGTGTCTATGCCTTAGTCCAAAGCACTAAAAATGTTAACGTGTGATCACCATTTTACTGTTGCGATGCTTACCTTCCGCATGGTTATTTTTTAACAATTCTTGAAAACCTTTCTTTTCGTCCTTCAGAGTCTTCATCTTCACCCGCATGGCTTTTATCTGCTGCCTGAGCTGCTGCACTTGAGAGTTCAGCTCCAGGTTCCTGTCTGTCAGTTGCAGAGTTTCTTCCCGCAGCTGGACGCCGTCATCATCGTCTTCATGGTTTTGCCATCTTTCGGGAGCCCTGCGATTTGCTTCCACAGACGAATCTGGTATAAAAGTACATAGCATCACATCGGAATGGGGGATTGTCCCTACCACTTCATTTCATCTAATCCAATCACCTTGGGCTCATATTTGCAGCAATGAGATAAGTACCTTGGTTATATCCTCCTCCTGATGAACCTCGGCAGAGGGGAAACGCGTCGAGAATTTGATTTCAACCTGGTACATGAATCAATGGGCTATGAGTAATTGATCTAAACCTGGTATATGAGTCAATGGGCCATATGATTTGGAAGTTGATATCGGACCTGAGTAATTGAATTTAACTTGATATATGGCCGAATGGCTACATGAATTATGATATACCTTATTGTTATTAGGGTGTTTGGTTATTTTCCTTTTGTTTGGTTTTCTAAAATATAAAAAAAAAATTTCTGGCCAACATATGTGCAATAGTCCACTTATGGCTTTAATCTATTGTCTGTCTATACTGCAGCCATGTGTGAATAAGAATTTAGGATATTAATTATCTAACATATGACCACGCACCTATTTTATTAGGGGCCATATCTTTGTTTATTTGCACATATAGGGTATAGGAGGGTGTGCAGTGTATCTTTTTTGATATAGATTCTATATACACTATTCAGGCCTAGATTGGGGAGGGCGCAGAAAAATATCTTTTGTATATAGAAATTCTGTGGCAAGACATCCTTGATTGTATCACAATATCTAGGCAATTAGTTTTGGTCACATATATAGGTAATCTTTAGAGAGACACTAGCAATATCTAATGTGAAGTAACAAAGGGCAGCTTTAATTATAGCCTGTGCCAGCATTTGCAGAGTATTTAGCTGGCCAATGAGCCAATAAAACTGTTCTAGCTTCTTTTATAGAAGTAAAGATCTACATTACTGCACACATACCTCTTTTTCTTTCTCACCTACCTATTCACCATCTCTCTCACTCCCTGCCATTACAGGGCCCATCAGGGCGAGCAGGGTAAGCCATCGAGGAGCGGGGGCGCCACTGCGCAGGTATAGGGTGCCAACCTCTGCAAGTAGGTAGGTAGAGATAGGCCAGTTTAGGGATAGGCACCCCCCCTGGTTATTTTTCTTCTTGTGGTGTTGGTGTGATGTTAATTATTTAAGTCATTAAAGTTTTTTAAATCAAGATTTAATAAAGAGTTTATGGTTTTTAAAAAAAGGGGAGGATATCTGTGAGTCAATATAAAAGTAGAAAGCAAAACTGTTATTGGCGATCGTCGTAAATGTCCAGACACACACACATAAAAAAAAAAAAAAAAAAAAAAAAAAATCTGCAGAAACTTAGTTGATTTCTGATCTGTGACATGTTTTCATTTAAGGGATTATCCCATAAACATACAATCCACAAGATAGGTGATAAATGTAAGATCATGTGGGTCCAAACCCGCTCCGTCGATCAAATCCCCTCTATGAATGGAGGAATAGTGCCCCTATAGGTGTCAGGCTGTGGGTTCCAGTGCTAAACGCTGAAGAGGAGTTCAATTTCACAAGCAGCTGTATGGAAAAAATTACTGTAAATAAAACCTAAATTACCCGATCTGACCCGATGTTCAAGCTGCTCTTTGCTTTCCTCTGTATCAGGATGAGGAATTGGAGACTCAACTCTGTGATCTGGAAGACAAGACACAATCATTATGAAAAACAAACATCCTTCATATGGTCTGACATTTCATCGCTGGCTATATAATCATGGCCAATGAGTGGGCGAACACCCTACACTGTATATCAGAGTGCTACATAACAGGAGCATAGGACACCCGCTCTTCTACACGAGGGTACGCCAAAGCTGAGCAAGTCGTCCCAAAACCTAAAGTGCTCCGGGCTTTAAGGAGTGTGGAAGTATGTAGTATGATCCAGGCAGGTGCCAGGAGCTGGGACAGGGGAGTGTAGCAGCAGAGACAGGAGCGCGCATGCACATGTCAGGAGCAGGGACAGGGGCGCGCATGCACATGCCAGGAGCTGGGACAGGGGCGCGCATGCACATGCCAGGAGCAGGGACAGGGGCTAGTAGCAGCTGGGACAGGAGCACGCATGCACATGCCAGGAGCTGGGACAGTGGCTAGTACCAACTGGGACAGGGGCACGCAGGCACATGCCAGGAGCAAGGACAGGGGCGCATAGCAGCTGGGATAGGGGCGCGCAGGCACATGCCAGGAGCTGGGACAGCGGTGCGCATGCACATGCCAGGAGCAGGGACAGTGGCTAGTAGAGGCCGAGACAAAGGCGCACAGAAACAGCACAGACAGGAGCACCCAGGCACATGCCAGGAGCCGGGACAGGGGCACGTAGCAGCCGAGACAAAGATGCAAAGATACTTGCCAGTACCTGGGACAGGGGCGCTTAGCAACTGTGACAGGGCGCACAGGCACATGCCAGTACCCTGGACAAGGGCACACAGGCACATGCCAGGACCTGGGATAGGGGCATGTAGCAGTTGGGACAGGGGCGCGCAGATGCATAGTGGCAGCAGGAATAGGGGTGCGCAGGCACATGCTCATCCAACATAAGTCAGCCCCCCTCCTGGAGCCATACCTTCTGTCGTGTGAAACTCTGTCTCCACAGGATAATTGCTGACTTCAGGAGACGATCGCTCACTTTCCTCTTCTTGTCTTATCACTGGCTGTATCTTCTTCTGGAAGGAATGAGAAAAAAAAAAAAAGTTTCCTCTTTTATTACCCAATAAGTGCAATAGGTGTCCTAAATATTTTAGACTGAACATTATAAGAATTGTCCCGGACCTTGACATTATAAACAAAGGCTCACAAGACTATTAAGTAAGAAACTAAAGGTACCTTCACACGAAGCGACGCTGCAGCGATAGCGACAACGATGCCGATCGCTGCAGCGTCGCTGTTTGATCGCTGGGGAGCTGTCACACAGACCGCTCTCCAGCGACCAACGATGCCGAGGACCCCGGGTAACCAGGGTAAACATCGGGTTACTAAGCGCAGGGCCGCGCTTAGTAACCCGATGTTTACCCTGGTTACCAGCGTAAAAGTAAAAAAAAACAAACAGTACATGCTCACCTGCGCGTCCCCCAGCGTCTGCTTCCTGACACTGACTGAGCTCCGGCCCTAACAGCACAGCGGTGACGTCACCGCTGTGCTTTCACTTTCACTTTAGGGCCGGCGCTCAGTAAGTGTCAGGAAGCAGACGCTGGGGGACGCGCAGGTGAGTATGTACTGTTTGTTTTTTTTACTTTTACGCTGGTAACCAGGGTAAACATTGGGTTACTAAGCGCGGCCCTGCGCTTGGTAACCCGATGTTTACCCTGGTTACCAGTGTAAAACATCGCTGGTATCGTTGCTTTTGCTTTCAAACACAACGATACACGGCGATCAGACGACCAAATAAAGTTCTGGACTTTATTCAGGGACCAGCGACATCACAGCAGGATCCTGATCGCTGCTGCGTGTCAAACTAAACGATATCGCTAGCGAGGATGCTGCAACGTCACGGATCGCTAGCGATATCGTTACAAAGTCGTTTCGTGTGAAGGTACCTTAAGTAATACTCACCTTTATGATCCCCTGCAGCTTCTTCCGGACCTCTGCTGATCTCTGCTCAGTGGGCTGACCACATACCAGGGGAATTGGTATTATAAGTCTCACCAATAAGGTTTTTTTTAATGTGACAATCTAGGTTTGAGTTAACGCAATGAAATCACGAAGGCGCAGAGACTATCTGTCCGACGAGTCAGAAGTCCACTCTCTCGCTTGAGTGGAGATGCTAGATTGAGCTTCACTCCATGCACACCTTACTTTTTAGGTTCTGTTCCCCCCCCCCCCCCCCCCCCCACACACACACACACTTTCACATTTAGCAGTAGAGCGCCCCCAACTGGCAGCGCTCGGTTAAAAAAAAAAAAAAAAAAAGTGCATATTTGGGATTGTGAATGCATTATCGCTGTTTAGTAATGATTCTCACAAACAAATTAGTGTGAATGCAAATGATTCTGTTAGAGTAAGTGCAGAAAAAGCCATGAATGAGTAGACGTCCGCCGTATGTGTGTCAGCAAATACCCAACAAGTGCAAAGAGGCCAACGTACAATATACAGCGGTAACGCTGGATATACAGCTTCCATCTTGCTTTTACTTTTATGTATGAGCTCCAATACCAATGGACTGGCAATGGCAAATAAATGCGAAACTGCAGCATCACGGGGTAGAATATGAAGAAGTTTTTCTAATCTTATATATCATAATCATTAAAAGTATTTCCTCCCATAAACATATACAGCCCATCCACAGATTAGATGATCACTTTTGTGGGTGGTTAGTCTTACTGTTAAAAATGGGCTGTCCATCTTTGGGGACATTATTTTTCTTTTTTACTTAAATGCATGCATGTATGCATGCGTGCATATATATACACACACACACACACAGACACACACACACACACACACACACACACACACACACACACACTAATAATAATTTTTATTTATATAGCTCCAACATATTCCGCAGCACTTTACAATTAAGCGGGGACATGTACAAAGAATAAATTCGGTACGAGTTATGACAATTTAAACAGTGATATTTGGAGTGAGGTCCCTGCTCGCGAGCTTACAATCTACAAGGAAATAGGGGGACACAATAGGTGAAAAGTGCTTGTTATTTCAGGTCTGGCAATTATAATACATAGGGATTTTCATACAAAGCTGCATGATCCGGTCATCAGCCCGTGTGTTTAAGTGCAATAGTCAAGTACCAAGTGCAGTTAATCGTGTGCATGGAGGGTGTGGAGACAGATGAATAGTAGGGTGCAGATTCAGAGTAATATTTGGAAGGAGGGAACAGGGCAAAGTTAGTTTACTGAGATGGGTTTTTAAAGCGCGCTTGAATAGGTTGGGGCTAGGTATCAGTCTGATCGTCTGGGGAAGTGCATTCCAGAGAGCTGGCGCAGCACGAGAGAAGTCTTGGAGACAGAGGTGTGAGGTTCGGATTACAGGGGATGTTAGGGTACTGTCACACAGTGGCACTTTGGTCGCTACGACGGCACGATCTGTGACGTTGCAGCGTCGTATAAGTATCGCTCCAGCGTCGTAGACTGCGGTCACACGTTGCAATACACGGCGCTGGAGCGATAATTTCATGACGTATTTGCGATGTAGAAGCCATTGGTTACTGTGCGCACATCGTATACGACCTTTGTCACACGATGCAATCATGCCGCCACAGCGGGACACTTGACGCCGAAAGAAAGTTTCAAACGATCTGCTACGACGTACGATTCTCAGCGGGGTCCCTGATCGCAGTAGCGTGTCAGACACTGCGATATCGTATGGATATCGCTGGAACGTCACGGATCGTGCCGTCGTAGCGACCAAAGTGCCACTGTGTGACAGTACCCTTAGTCTTAGGTCGTTTGTAGAACAGAGGGCACGTGTAGGGCGATAGACAGAGATGAGATATAAGGCGGTGCAGAACTGTGGAGAGCTTTGTGGGTGAGAGAGATGAGTTTATACTGGACCATGTAGCGAATGGGTAGCCAGTGTAATGACTGGCACAAGATGGAGGCATCGGTGAAGCGGCTGGACAGAAATATGACTCTGGCTGCAGCATTCAAGATGGATTGAAGAGGAGAAAGTTTGGTAAGAGGGAGACCGATCAGAAGAGAGTTGCAGTAGTCCAGACGAGAATGAATAAGAGCGACAGTAAGAGTCTTAGCAGTTTCAAAGGTGAGAAAAGGTCGGATTCTGGAGATGTTTTTAAGATGAAGGTGACAAGAGCGAGTGAGTGATCGGATATAGGGAGTAAAGGAAAGTTCGGAGTCGAATATGACCCCAAGACAGCGGGTATGCTGCTTGGGAGTTATGGTTGAACCCTCCAGGGTAATTTCGATGTTGGGCAGGGTGAGGTTAGTAGATGGGAGAAACACAAGAAGTTCCGTTTTGGAGAGATTTAGTTTCAGGTAGAGGGAGGACATGATGTTAGAGACAGCAGACAGACAATCCTTGGTATTTTGAATTAGGGTAGGGGTTATGTTGGGGGAAGAAGTGTATAATTGGGTGTCATCAGCATAGAGATGATACTGGAACCCAAATCTGTTGATTGTTTGTCCAATAGGGGCCGTGTAAAGAGAGAAGAGGAGGGGGCCTAGGACTGAGCCTTGCGGAACCCCGATAGTAAGGGGACAAGGAGAGGAAGAGGAGCCGGCAAAAGATACAGTGAAGGAGCGGTCAGAGAAGTAGAAGAACCAGGAGAGGGCTGTGTCCTTGAGGCCTATGGAGCGGAGCATAGGGAGAAGGAGCTGGTGATCCACAGGGTCAAATGCGGCAGAGAGATCCAGGAGAATCAGCAGAGAGCAATGACCTTTGGATTTAGCTGTTATTAGATCATTAGAGACTTTAGTGAGGGCAGTTTCAGTGGAGTGTAAAGAGCGGAAACCAGATTGTAAGGGGTCAAGAAGAGAGTTATCCGAGAGATAACGGATTAGACGGGAGTGGACCAAGCTTTCCAGGAGTTTAGAGATGAAGGAAAGGTTAGAGACAGGTCTGTAGTTAGCAGTGCAGTTCTGGTCCAGGGATGGCTTTTTAAGTAAAGGGGTTATGATGGCATGTTTAAATGAGGAGGGAAAGATACCTGAAGAAAGAGAGAGGTTAAATATTTTAGTCAGGTGAGTGGTGACCACTGGTGAGAGAGACTGCAGGATATGTGAAGGAATGGGGTCACTGTTGCAGGTTGTAGGCTGAGCAGAAGCGAGGAGCTTGGAGACTTCTTCTGAAACAGGCTCAAAGATGTCTAGTGAGCTTGAGGTGCGGCAGGGAAGGGATCCAGGCACTGAGGAGATTGCGCTGAGATATCCTGATGGATGTGGTTGATTTTTTCTAAGAAATAAGTGGCCAGATCCTCACCGCTGAGGTTGGTGATGGGGGCCTGTACTTTAGGTTTCAGGAGGGAGTTTAAGGTTTCAAAAAGTCGTTTTAGGTTGTTGGATAGTGAGGTGATGAGGGTGGTGAAGTAGGATTGTTTGGCCAGATAAAGGGCAGAGTCATAGGTTTTGAGCATGAACTTATAGTGGATGAAGTCTTCTGCTAAGAGAGATTTTCTCCACTGCCGCTCTGCACACCTTGAGCAACGCTGCAGGAAGCGTGTTTGCATAGTGTGCCAGGGCTGCCGTTGTCTGTGTCGGGTCTTTCTGCGTGTAGAAGGTGCTGCTTCATCTAGGGCATTCTTCAGTGTATTATTGAAGTGTGACAATGCCACGTCTGGACAGGAGAGGGAGGAGATGGGGGCTAGAGATGTGTGGAGATTGTCCACAAGCCGCTGGGTATTAATGGTACGTGTATTCCGATAAGTGTGGTAAGTGGGGGTGTCCCGGGTGAGGAGACAATTCTTGACAGAGAAGGAAAGAAGGTTGTGGTCCGAGAGCGGGAGAGGGGAGTTTGTAAAGTGGTGCAGCGAGCCGGGACGGGAGAAGACCAGGTCCAGAGTATTCCCGTCCTCATGCGTAGGAGAATTAGTAAACGGTGAGAGGCCGAATGAAGAAGTTAGAGAAAGACGATGAGCAGCAGATTGGGAGAGGGGATCATTGATGACGATGTTAAAGTCTCCCATGATGAGGGCGGGGATGTCACCAGATAGAAAGTGAGTAAGCCAGGTGGCAAAGTGGTCTATAAACTGGCGGGAGGAGCCTGGAGGGCGATAAATAACCGCCACTCGCAAGAAGGGCTTAAAGAGTCTGACAGCATGGACTTAAAAGGAAGGAAATGTGAGTGAGGGAAGGGGGGGGGGGGATGACCTGGAAAGCACATTGTGATGAAAGGAGCAAACCAACACCTCCACCCTGTCTGTTCTCAGGTCTGGTGGTATGTGAAAATTTCAGCCCACCAAACGAGAGAGCCGCAGCGGCGGTGGTGTCTGAGTCCTGGATCCAGGTTTCTGTAATAGCCAGAAGGTTAAGGGAAATAGAGAGGAAAAGATCGTGAATGTAAGTTAGTTTGTTACACACAGACCGTGCATTCCAGAGAGCACAGTGGAAAGCGATAGGAGAAGGCATGCACTGAACGTTAATAAGATTAGCAGGGTTTCTATATGCAGCTGGAGGAGAGTAATGTATGCTGGTGGAGGGGGGGCCAGGGTTCGGGGAGATGTCACCTGCAACTAGTAGAAGGAGAAAAAACAGAAAGAGCAGGTGGTGGGATAATTTGTATGAAGGTTTTGAGTGCTGCATGGCGGTAGTGGCTGGTTTGGAGTGGGTAAGAAATGTCAGTAGAGCCTCAGAGTTATACATTGGAGAGGGGAGAAGGGAGGGGTGGATATAGAGTGAGTGACCAGAATGTGTTAAAGGGCGGGCGAGTTGTGAGAAAGCAGAAGTAAAAACAAATAAGAAGCAGATTGATATGATTAATGGATAATGTAGTATGACTGACAAAGAAGCATGACTGATTATAAAACTTATGCACCTTACCTGTCACCTGCCCAACTGCCATTGTCTAACTGCCAAGCACTTTAACCCCTTCACCCCCAAGGGTGGTTTGCACGTTAATGACCGGGCCAATTTTTGTAATTCTGACTACTGTCTCTTTATGAGGTTATAACTCTGGAACGCTTCAACGGATCTTGGCGATTCTGACACTGTTTTCTCGTGACATATTGTACTTCATGATAGTGGTAAAATTTCTTCGATATAACTTGCGTTTATTTGTGAAAAAAACGAATATTTGGCGAAAATTTTGAAAATTTCGCAATTTTCCAACTTTGAATTTTTATGCCCTTAAATCACAGACATATGTCACGCAAAATACTTAATAAGTAACATTTCCCACATGTCTACTTTACATCAGCACAATTTTGGAACCAAAATTTTTTTTTGTGACGGAGTTATAAGGGTTAAAAGTTGACCAGCAATTTCTCATTTTTACAACACCATTTTTTTTTTAGGGACCACATCTCATTTGAAGTCATTTTGAGGGGTCTATATGATAGAAAATACCCAAGTGTGACACCATTCTAAAAACTGCACTCCTCAAGGTACTCAAAACCACTTTCAAGAAGTTTATTAACCCTTCAGGTGATTCACAGGAATTTTTGGAATGTTTAAATAAAAATGAACATTTAACTTTTTTTCACACAAAATTTATTTCAGCTCCAATTTGTTTTATTTTACCACGGGTAACAGGAGAAAATAGACGGGTCATTCCATATCAAGTGATCCAAATATGAATATTTTTTTTACCTTACGTCTTTGGATTTTTTTTATTTTTTGTTTTTATGAAGTACAACTTTAGTTAATTACAAATTAAAAGTTTAGAATTTTTTTCTTCATCAGTTAATTTTTTATAGATTTTTAAAGTTTTGAAAAAGCGCAGATTTTAGCCTGGTATGGCTTTACATTTTTTATCATATCTCGGGCTAGAATTACGATATAGAGGTGGGAGAGGCATCATTTTTCTCAGAAAGGTAGCAGCTTTCATTTGATATGTCACAAGACTATGTTTCTTTATATTTTGTTTGGAGAAATCAAATTAAAAATTTTGATGCGCAATTCTGAAAAAAACGTATGTTTTAAAATTGTGAAAACATGCATGTGTGTTACTTGTGTTCTTGTTTATATTTGTACAGGGATTCAACTTGGGATCTATCAAATCTGTATTTTTTTTTAAGCCTTGAATCATCTGATTTTATGTCTGTGTGAGTTTCTTCCTTTTTTCTTTTCAAATTACAACTTATTGCATTCAACATTTATATGTAACAATAAAGAAACACAAAAAACAAATACCGAAGTGCCAGAATAAATACATCTTAATCATCATAACTTGCTCAGCATTTTCAACCTGAATTCATTGAACAAACCAAAAGATAAAAGGTGATCACATCCTCAAGTGTGGTTTTCTAAATACAGTCTGATCCTAATTATATGTTATAATAATAATAATAATAATATAATAATCTTTATTTTTTATATAGCGCTAACATATTCCGCAGCGCTTTACAGGTTGCACACATTATCAATAAACAAAAAAAATAAATAAAAACAAGATTAAAAGAACCAATATTTCTACAACCTATTTATACATGGAACAATTTTTTTTTCTACTATATCACGAAACCTGTCATTTCTGAAGTGTTTAAGAAGAATAGTACAGTAGTTAAATCCTCGTACTATAAAATATGAACTAATCAAACAATTAATAGTAGGTTTTTACACTGGCCTTCTATCATCAATGTGTCCCTTCTAGAGGATGAAATGTCATCTTGTCCATAAGCGCTCACTAGCAATGGCCGTTTCCTTCTGTGTCAGAGTATGTGTGGCCTGTCGTGGTGCTCGGCTCCACCTGAGTTATATCTGATTTTTGTAACTTTTACAATGTCTGATTTTCTTGGATACACAAAGGACGCGCTGGACCAGAAGGTGCAGAAAAGTCACTTCTACGTCTTCATTTTCACAATCTTTGGAGAGTCCAGTAACCACCAGCGCCGATCATATTCACAGGTCACATAGCCAGTTGTCATCCATTGCCGATCTTGTTCTGCCTTCTACCACCTCATGGACGTCACTGTCTTTATTTCCACTACATGGGATGACAGACCGGTATTGCGGAGTCCCTGTGATGGGTTCTGCTTCCTGTAACCGATGTTATAACAAACTCTCCTCCTCCTCTTCGTAGTCCTGGTTTGTACAATACATGAACTGGATGTTAAGAATATTTTTCTCCCTCCATTTGAGGAGTTGCCTGGGTGTTCAGATTTGGTGTGAATACGGCCCGAGCTGCCGGCCTGTCATTTGCTCTGCAGTCTCTGCAGTCTCTTGCTCTGCTACCCCTGGTCATCCTCAGCCCTAACAAAGCTTCTCCTCTGTCCTCTCCTGCTTCTATGTGGTAACATAATAAAATAATACAGGAATATCTAACAATCATGGATTATTTGGTAAATATGGACCCCACACTGTTAGACCACAGGCTGAACAGACCTGAAATCAAGATTTTTGAACTGACACTGTAATAGTTTTATTTTTTAAAATATGATCCCATCATGATCCCAGCTTGTATTTTGGAACAGATGTGGCTAGGAGCATAGCAGGCACATGTGCAGTTTTTGAAATTTTTAAATTAAACGTTTTTTTTCGGAAATACGTTTTAAAGTTTTGCGCTTGCGTTCACATAGGTAAAATATTATCAAAGATACTCTTGTGACATATCTGGTGAAAGCCTGTACAGTTCTGAGTAGAATGGTGTTTATTTTGTTTCTCTATCTCTTTTCTAGCCTGAGCTATGGGGAGAAATGTAAAGGCAGGCGACACCGAAATTCACACTTTTTCCGAACTTTGAAAATCAATTAAAAAAAAAAAAAAAAAATCTAGAATTTTTTCTTCTTCACATTTTGCATTCTCTGACACACTATTATCAAATAACAAAATCTCAAAAGAATTTAAAATATAGTGGTAAAAATCATTGGTTCACTTGACATGGAATGACCCAGACCCCAAAATTTGTTGTACAATTTGTCCTGAGTACGCTGATACCCCATATGTGGGGGTAAACCACTGTTTGGGCGCATGGCAGAGCTCGGGAAGGAAAGGAGCGCCATTTGACTTTTCAATGCAAAATTGACTGGAATTGAGATGGGACGCCATGTTGCATTTGGAGAGTCCCTGATGTGCCTAAACATTGAAACCCCCCACAAGTGACACCATTTTGGAAAGTAGACCCCCTAAGGATCTTATCTAGATGTGTGGTGAGCACTTTGACCTAACAAGTGCTTCACAGAAGTTTATAATGCAGAGCCGTAAAAATAAAAAATCATATTTTTTCACAAAAATGATCTTTTCGCCCCCTTTTTTTATTTCCCCAAGGGTAAGAGAAGAAATTAGACCACAAAAGTTGTTGTGCAATTTGTCCTGAGTACGACGATACCCCATATGTGGGGGTAAACCACTGTTTGGGCGCATAGCAGAGCTCGGAAGGGAAGGAGCGCTATTTTACTTTTCAATGCAAAATTGACTGGAATTAAGATGGGATGCCATGTTGCGTTTGGAGAGCCCCTGATGTGCCTAAACATTAAAACCCCCCACAAGTGACACCATTTTGGAAAGTAGACCCCCTAAGGAACTTATCTAGATGTGTTTTGAGAGCTTTGAACCCCCAAGTGTTTCACTACAGTTTATAACGCAGAGCCGTGAAAATAAAAATTCTTTTTTTTTTTTTCACAAAAATGATTTTTTAGCCCCCAGTTTTGTATTGTCACAAGGGTATCAGGATATATTGGACCCCAAAAGTTGTTGTCCAATTTGTCCTGAGTACGCTGATACCCCATATGTGGGGGGAACCACTGTTTTAGCGCCATTTGGAATGCAGACTTAAATGGATTGGTCTGCAGGCGTCACGTTGCATTTGCAGAGCCCCTGATGTACCCAAACAGTACAAACCCCCCACAAGTGACCCCATATTGGAAACTAGACCCCCCAAGGAACTTATCTAGATGTGTTGTGAGAACTTTGAACCCCCAAGTGTCTCACTACAGTTTACAACGCAGAGCCGTGAAAATAAAAAAATCTTTTTTTTCCCACAAAACTTATTTTTTGGCCCCCAGTTTTGTATTTTCCCAAGGGTAGCAGGAGAAATTGGACCCCAACAGATGATGTCCAATTTGTCCTGAGTACGCTGATACCCCATATGTTGGGGTAAACCCCTGTTTGGGCACACGGGAGAGCTCTGAAGGGAAGGAGCACTGTTTTCCTTTTTCAACGCAGAATTGGCTGGAATTCAGATCGGATGCCATGTCCCGTTTGGAGAGCCCCTGATGTGCCTAAACAGTGGAAACCCCCCAATTATAACTGAAACCCTAATCCAAACACACCCCTTACCCTAATCCCAACAGTAACCCTAACCACTCTTCTAACCCAGACACACCCAACCCTATTCCCAACCGTAAATGTAATCCAAACCCTAACCCTATCTTTAGCCCCAACCCTAACTGTAGCCCCAACCCTAGCCCCAACCCTAGCCATAACCCTAGCCCTATCACTAGCCCTAACCCTAGCCCCAACCCTAGCCCCAACCCTAGCCCCAACCCTAGCCCCAACCCTAGCCCTAACCCTAGCCCTAACCCTAGCCCTAATGGGAAAATGGAAATAAATACATTTTTTAATTTTTTTATTTTTCCCTAACTAAGGGGGTGATGAAGGGGGGTTTGATTTACTTTTATAGCGGGTTATTTAGCGGATTTTTATGATTGGCAGCCGTCACACACTGAAAGACGCTTTTCATTGCAAAAAATATTTTTTGCGTTACCACATTTTGAGAGCTGTAATTTTTCCATATTTGAGTCCACAGAGTCATGTGAGATCTTGTTTTTTGCGGGACGAGTTGACGTTTTAATTGGTAACATTTTCGGACACGTGACATTTTTTGATCGCTTTTTAGTCCGATTTTTGTGAGGCAGAGTGATCAAAAACCAGCTATTCATGAATTTCTTTTGGGGGAGGCGTTTATACCGTTCCGCGTTTGGTAAAATTGATAAAGCAGTTTTATTCGTCGGGTCAGTACGATTACAGCGATATCTCATTTATATCATTTTTTTTATGTTTTGGCGCTTTTATACGATAAAAACTATTTTAAAGAAAAAATAATTATTTTGGTATCGCTTTATTCTCAGGACTATAACTTTTTTATTTTTTTGCTGATGATGCTGTATGGCGGCTCGTTTTCAGCGGTACCATGGTTATTTATATCAGTCTTTTTGATCGCGTGTTATTCCACTTTTTGTTCGGCGGTATGATAATAAAGCGTTGTTTTTTGCCTCGTTTTTGTTTTTTTTTTCTTACGGTGTTTACTGAAGGGGTTAACTAGTGGGGCAGTTTTATAGGTTGGGTCGTTACGGACACGGCGATACTAAATATGTGTACTTTTATTGTTTTTTTAATTTTAGTTAGCTAAAGAAATGTATTTATGGGAATAATATTTTTTATTTTTTTCTTTATTTTTTTTATTTATTTATTTTTTTTTACACACATGTGGGGAATTTTTTTTTACATTTTTACTTTGTCCCAGGGGGGGACATTACAGATCATTGATCTGACAGTGTGCACAGCACTCTGTCAGATCGACGATCTGCTGTCCAGGGCTGCAGGCTTACCAGCGTCTGCTCTGAGCAGGCGCTCGGTAAGCCACCTCCCTCCCTGCAGGACCCGGATGCCGCGGCCATCTTGGATCCGGGACCTGCGGCGAGGAGGGAGGTAGGAGACCCTCGGAGCAACGCGATCATATCGCGTTGCTCCGGGGGTCTCAGGGAAGCCCGCAGGGAGCCCCCTCCCTGCGCGATGCTTCCCTATACCGCCGGTACACCGCGATCATGTTTGATGTTAGATGTTGATGTTAGAATACGGGCAGCAGCAAAAGAGCTACGCCGGCTGCATGAAGAACCGCAGGGGGCGAGATGAGACGCTGTCTATTCAGAATATTATTGTGCAGGACTTCATGCTTGATCAATCATGGGGGCCCCAACAACAGGACCACCACCGATCAGCTGCAGGGCATGAATACCCTTGAAAATGGTGTATAAAGCTACACATACCTACACATGACACTTGACATTTCTCCAAAGACTCATTAGGGGAGACCGGTTCAGGGGGCCAGAGGGTGCACATAGTGGTGTATGAACTCAAATAGAAAGACTATGAGCCCGTACACTGCTGTGAGCTCGAGCAGAAGCCGTGCGCTCCTGTCCCACACAGCTATGGGTCAGGTACGGGAAAGAACTGGCGACTTATAACTTACCTGTCGGTCCTTAAGCGGGGTGGCATACAGCGGTTCCGGAGATTCACCTTCACCTCTCTTCTCATCCCGGTGCTCAATTTGTTCCCTCTCGATGTCAGACATCTGTTCCTCGGTGTCATGTTTGATCGCGGTGTGCCGGGGGTTAATGTGCCGGGGGCGGTCCGTGACCGCTCCTGGCACATAGTGCCGGATGTCAGCTGCGATATGCAGCTGACACCCGGCCGCGCTCCCCCCGTGAGCGCCGCTGATAGGTGATGACGTACTATCCCGTCGGTGGTCATACGGGCCCACCCCACCTCGACGGGATAGTACGTCAGATGTCAGAAAGGGGTTAAACTGTTGCACACGCGAACCCGCACGCGTCCTATCCCAGCCATACTAAATATATATGAATGGAGTGACTGCTAGCATCGTGAACCAAATGGTCACAATCAACAATTAACCAATTAGCATAAGGCCAGAGAAGGCATTACTATGCAGGGTAGACAACTAATGCTGAACAAGGCCATAAAGCAGTGGGACAAAAGAAAAAAAAAAAAAAGATAGCTCTTTGAACACTTTAAATCAGAAGCCAAAAACAGAAAAGGAGAAAAAAAAAAAAAAAATATATATATATATATATATATGAACAGCACTACATTTGTACTCATCTTCGGGTGCAAGGCCCCAGGCAACCAGTCCAATTGATTGCACCAGATTCACAAAAGATTCAAAGAAGAGGCAGCACTCCATTGTAAAGGTGAAACATGTGGTTGGTTTAATCGACCCACATTGCCAGGCGACTTATTTCCGTGGCATCACTCGGCGATAATAACGAGCCATTGGATACCGTATATACTCGAGTATAAGCCGACCCGAGTATAAGCCGACCCCCCTAATTTTGCCACAAAAAACTGGGAAAACTTATTGACTCGAGTATAAGCCTAGGGTGGAAAATGCAGCAGCTACCGGTGAATTTCAAAATTAAAAATAGATGCTCCATACTGTTCATTATGGCCTCATAGATGCTCCACATAAAGCTGTGCCACATATAATGCTCTGCACTGTTCATTATGGCCCCATAGATGCTCCACATAAAGCTGTGCCATATATAATGCTCTGCACCGTTCAGTATAGCCCCATAGACGCTCCACATAAAGCTGCCCCATATATAATGCTCTGCACAGTTCATTATGGCCCCATAGATGCTCCATAGAAAGCTGTGCCATATACAACGCTCTGCACCTTTGATTATGGCCCCATAGATGCTCCATAGAAAGCTGTGCCATATACAATGCTCTGCACCTTTGATTATGGCCCCATAGATGCTCCATAGAAAGCTGTGCCATATAAAATGCTCTGCACCTTTGATTATGGCCCCATAGATGCTCCATAGAAAGCTGTGCCATATACAATGCTCTGCACCTTTGATTATGGCCCCATAGATGCTCCATAGAAAGCTGTGCCATATAAAATGCCCTGCACCTTTGATTATGGCCCCATAGATACTCCACATAAATCTGTGCAATATAAAATGCTGCTGCTGCTGCAAAAAAAAAACCACATACTCACCTCTCTTGCTTGCAGCTCCTCAGCGTCCCGGAGTCTCTCTGCACTGACTGATCAGGCAGAGGGTGGAGCGCACACTATATGCGTCATCGCGCCCTCTGACCTGCACAGTCAGAACAAGAGGACGCGAAGACAGAGCGGCGCCCGGCGGGTGGAACGCGGACAGGTAAATATGAGATACTTACCTGCTCCCGGCGTCCCTGGCTCCTTCTCCCGGACAGCTGGTCTCCGGGTGCCGCAGCCTCTTCCTCTATCAGCGGTCACCGTTACCGCTGATTAGAGGAATTAATTTGCGGCTCCACCCCTATAGGAGTGGAGTCCATATTCATTTCTCTAATGAGCGGTACCATGTGACCACTGAACAGGGGACGAGCTGCGGCACCGAAGACCGTGGGACGGGTAGGGGGAGCGCCAGGAGCGCCGGGACTAGGTGAGCATGCGACAGTCCTCTCTCCCCCTCACCCGCCGACCCCACCGCCGATCATGAGTCGAGTATAAGCCGAGAGGGGCACTTTCAGCCCAAAAATTTGGGCTGAAAATCTCGGCTTATACTCGAGTATATACGGTAATTATCTTTGCGTCAGCTCGCATCATGATAAAAAAAATGTTTTCAAGCCTCCGAGCCTTAATTTGTACAAATTAATTCCTCTACAATATTTTTTTTCGCACTATCTAATTACTGTCAGGGCTAATTCGGAACATGATGAAAATACCGCAAGTCCCTGCGCGCTTCGATTAGGCAAATATATTATGTAACGAGCTGTCCTGAAAGCCGTGTGGCACAAAGTAAAATGCTGATGACATTAGAGCGCTTTTTTATGGCCAGTGTATATTCTCTGTAATAGCAAAACAGCAGGGATCAGCGGAAAAACAATGGAGCGCGATAGAATACGGGCAGCAGCAAAAGAGCTACGCCGGCTGCATGAAGAACCGCAGGGGGCGAGATGAGACGCTGTCTATTCAGAATATTATTGTGCAGGACTTCATGCTTGATCAATCATGGGGGCCCCAACAACAGGACCACCACCGATCAGCTGCAGGGCATGAATACCCTTGAAAATGGTGTATAAAGCTACACATACCTACACATGACACTTGACATTTCTCCAAAGACTCATTAGGGGAGACCGGTTCAGGGGGCCAGAGGGTGCACATAGTGGTGTATGGACTCAAATAGAAAGACTATGAGCCCATACACTGCTGTGAGCTCGAGCAGAAGCCGTGCGCTCCTGTCCCACACAGCTATGGGTCAGGTACGGGAAAGAACTGGCGACTTATAACTTACCTGTCGGTCCTTAAGCGGGGTGGCATACAGCGGTTCCGGAGATTCACCTTCACCTCTCCTCTCATCCCGGTGCTCAATTTGTTCCCTCTCGATGTCAGACATCTGTTCCTCGGTGTCGTCGTCCTCAAAATCGAAAGACATGACGGGCGATCTCATGTCTCTGCCATCTGCGTAAGTCTTCCAGTTTTGTCTAAAACAATTTTCAATTAATATTTACAAGACAGTTTATTAAATCGCTAAAGGAACAGTGCATTCAACCACGTGACCGCTGCAGACAATCACTGGCCTCGGCAGTTGTGTGCCATACGTGCTAGTGCAAACACTGAGGCTAGTGATTGGCTGCAGCGATCTCGTGGATGTCAGGCACGCTGCCTCTTCTGCAAAATAAAGAAAGACTGCCACGGACCACTGGGGTTAGAATAAGTGATCGTCAAGGTGAGTATACGTTATTTATTTTAGAGCCCTATGAGTGGTTTAACCCCTTAGTGACGGAGCCAAATTTTTGAAATCTGACCAGTGTCACTTTATGTGGTAATAACTCTGCAACGCTTCAACAAATCCCAGTGATTTTGAGATTGTTTTTTCGTGACACATTATACTTTATGATAATGGTAAATTTAGGTCAATATGTTTTGCATTTATTTATAAAAAATATCAAAAATTTGAGAAAAAAGTTAAAAAATTATCAATTTTCTAAATTTGAATGATTATTTCTTTAATCCAGATGGTCATACCACAGCAAACCATTAATAAATAACATTTCCCACATGTCTGCTTTACATCAGCACCATTTGTAAAATGTTATTTTATTTTGTTAGCATTTTAGGAGGTTTAATATTGTAGCAGCAATTTTCCATTTTTTCAAGGAAATTTACAAAATTTATTTTTTTAGGGACTTATCCATGTTTGAAGTGACTTTAGGGGTCCTATATATTGGGAAACCCCCAAACATGATACCATTTTAAAAACAGCACCCCTAGACATATTGAAAACTGCAGTCAGATAGTTTATTAACCCTTCAGGTACTTTACAGGAATTAATGCAAAGTGGTATGACAGAAATGAAAATGTGCATTTTTACCACCTAAATGCCTCTAACTTCTGAAGAGATTACTAGAGCTGTCAGACTCTAAGGCCGCTATTTGGTTGTGAATTGCCATCGCAAACATCAGGACCACACAATCCTGATCTGAGGGCCCCAGTTTGGATAAAGAGGAAGCCCCCACACTCTGTTAACCATTTATAATGATGTAGTCACTATTGACATCAGCATCTAAGGGGTTAAACAGATATGTACGGTGACAACACTGATCATGGCTGTTATAGCAAGTTGTCAGCTATAGTGTACAGTCAACAGCTGCTGGATTGTCACCTGTATGGGGATGCTATTCTCTTATATCTAAGGTCAGTTAAAAGACGTATTGGCTGTCATTAAGGGGTTAAAGTGGGATAATCAATAATGGGCAACACTTTTGAAAACAGAAAACCTTCATCTTTAGGCATACATTGTCAAAAAAACAAACAAAACAAAAAAACTGTTCATTACTCACCCTCCTCAGGTCCGGAACAGAGCCTCCAATCCTGCTCCAAGTGCCTGTTAGTGTCTGCAGTGCTGACATCACGTAGACAGAGACCCAGCGGCTCTGCCCGAGTAGATATCATGAGCTGAGCAGAGTGTTTACGCTGAGTTATTGGCTGCAGTGCTGTTGATGTAACGCCAGCGCTGCAGACCATACCAGATGCAGGTAGCAGAAGCAGAGACTCATAGCCAGACCTGGAGATGGTGACAAAAGCACAATTATAATAACTCAAAAAACACACAACACAATCTTTCTTACTCTTTCCAGCTCAGCCGCTGCTCCCGGTGTCTGTTATAGTCTGCAGCGCTGACATATCAACAGTGCAGCCAATCACTCATTTCGCCGGTTCACGCTTTCTACTTGGGCAGAGCAGCTGCCTTCACTGATCGGCTGCAGGACTAACAGACGGGATGTCAGCACTGCAGACAATAAAATACACTTGCAGCAGTGTCAGAAACTCATCGCTGGACCAGGGGAGGGTGAATAAGGCGGAGTTTTTGTTTTTTAGATAAACTTCTTACATGAAAAAAAAAAAAAAGTTAATTAATAAGAGCAAAAAATTAAATTTCTAAAGAAAGTGCTAGAACTACTATTGGGTATAGGGCATCAGATAGGAGTAATAAGGGTAAGGGGATACTACCCCTAAAAACAATGCCCCCTATAAAATACCCTACCTAGCCGCGGAGGCTGGCGCTCGCAAGATTGGTGCCACCGCTCAACTTCACCTAACAGGGGGTTTCTGAAAACCCCTTTAACTATAGATTCATACAAGACAATGAAAAGGAAGGGAAAAAAAGACGAAGCCGACGTACTGTACTCCTAGATCTCTGGCAGTGGCGTACGGCTCAATCTGATCTTCCATTCGAGCGCTATCATTCTCAGAATAGGACCTCTGGCGGGGTTGGGGTATCGCCACCGTACGACCAGTTAAAGAGGTCATCAGAATGGCGGCAGCAAGAGCGGATCTAGAAAGCAACAGAACAAGAAATCAGATTAATACAACAAGGAGAGAAAATTAGGAGGCAGAAGTAGATGGCCAACGATTCTAAGGCTAGCCCTAATCTGTTGTATTCCAGAATTTAATGCGCCAAATCTATTGCGTTTTGCAATTTCTGTCACCTCTTGTGCATTGTTAGCTGCACTTGTGATAAAAAATGAACGGCCACAAACCCCCCATAATGGGCCAGACAAAATTGTTGTCACTATTCCAAAATTGTGGGTGAACAACTTTGTTTCAAGCATGTCATGCTCGTTCACATTCGCCTGTGGCAAGTAACAGGTGTGGGTAGGATGAAAATCATACCTGAAACCAGATAAAAAAGGGAGACGTTGACTCAATCTTTGCATTGTGTGTGCCACACTAGGCATGGAGAACAGAAAGAGGAGAGGAGAACTGTCTGAGGACTCCAGAACCAAAATTGTTGAAAAATATCAACGATATCAAGGTTACAAGTCCACCTCTAGAAATCTTGATGTTCCTAAAACTGTAACTAATCTCCCTGGACGTGGACAGCAGAGAAAAATTGATGAAAAGTTGCACACATGATAGTCCAGATGACCCAGGAGGACCCCACTGCAGACACAGAGACATATGAATGCTAGACTGCAGTTTGCCAAAATGTACGCAAGCCAAAATCCTTCAGGGAAGGCATTCTGTGGACAGACGAGACCAAGATGGAGCTTTTTGGTAAAGCATATAATTCTGCTGTTTACCAAAAAGGGAATGAGGCCTACAAAGAAAAGAACACAGTACCTACAGTCAAATATGGTGGAGGTTGAAAGATGTTTTGGTATTATTTTGCTGCCTCTGAGACTGGGTGCCTTGGCTGTGTGCATGGCATCATGAAATCTGGAGATTACCAACAGATTTTGGGTGGCAATGTAGTGCCCAGGGTCAGAAAGTTGGGTATACGTCCTACGTCATGTGTCTTCTAGCAGGACAATGACCCCAAACATACTCCAAGATGCCCCCAGAAACGGATGGAAACAAAGCGTGGGACAGTTCTGAAGAGGCATCAATGAGTCCAGATCTAATTCTGATTGATCACCTGATGAGATTTCTTAAAATTGCTGTAGGGAGAAGGCGCCTTCATATATGAGACTTGGAGCAGTTTGCAAAAGAAGAAGAGTGCTCCGAAATTCTAGTTGAGAGGTGATAATTGTAACGAGGCGAGTGTCCCAACGCGCTTATTTTTACAGTGTTGACAAGACTTGGATGAACTCCCCACCAGATGCTGCACATTTCATTCATGGCTATGCTATAAGTTACATATTATTGCTGGATCAGACCTTCCACTGTGCGCTTATACGTCCCATAGACGGAGCCGCCTACCATCACAGCACCCAGGGCGACACTTACCTGGGTCTCTCTGGAGAAGGGTTTGGGCTACGTGGGGGAGGGGTGCGAGGGACGGCAGATCGGGGAGCTACGGTGGCTGCAGGGATCAGGCCGTGCGCTATGTGCTTCTAAGGGATTTTAAAACAAGAAGAAAAAAAAATTGTGAGAGAAAAACTAAAAACTTTCAACAACAAAGTGAATCACGACATAAAACAGAGGAGCAAACTATGGAAGGATCAGAAGGTATCATCTGTAGCCTGTGACGTGGAGAAATGAGTCAGGTGACATGTCTCGACATAACATGACAGCGCAGGATATCAGATCCCTGCGCAGGCAGGAGACTCCACACTATATACACTATATACTGTCACACAAAGCACTGCTCTGCAGGCAGGAGGCTCCGCACTATATATATTGTCACACACAGCACTTTTCTGCAGGCAGGAAGCTCCGCACTATGTATACTATATACTGTCACTCACAGCACTGCTCTGCAGGCAGGAGGCTCCGCACTGTATATACTATATACTGTCACACACAGCACTGCTCTGCAGGCAGAATGCTCTGCACTAAATATACACTATATACTGTCACACACAGCACTGCAGGCAGAAGACTCTGCACTATATACTGTCACACACAGCACTGCTCTGCAGGCAGAAGGCTCTGCACTATATATACACTATATACTGTCACACACAGCACTGCAGGCAGAAGGCTCTGCACTATATATACACACTATATACTGTCACACACACCACTGCTCTGCAGGCAGAAGGCTCTGCACTATATATACACTATATACTGTCACACACAGCACTGCTCTGCAAGCAGAAGGCTCTGCACTATATATACACACTATATACTGTCACACACAGCACTGCAGGCAGAAGGCTCTGCACTATATATACACACTATATACTGTCACACACAGCACTGCTCTGCAGGCAGAAGGCTCTGCACTATATATACACTATATACTGTCACACAGAGCTCTGCAGGCTCCATACTACATACTGTCACACACTGCTCTGCAGGCAGGAGGCTCCGCACTATATATACTATATACTGTCAACACAAAGCACTGCTCTGCAGGCAGGAGGCTCTGCACTACATACTGTCACACACTGCTCTGCAGGCAGGAGGCTCCGCACTATATATGCTATATACTGTCACACACAGCACTGTAGGCAGAAGGCTCTGCACTATATATACACTATATACTGTCACACACAGCACTGCTCTGCAGGCAGAAGGCTCTGCACTATATATACACTATATACTGTCACACACAGCACTGCTCTGCAGGCAGGAGGCTCTGCACTATATACTGTCACACACAGCTCTGCAGGCTCCATACTATATATACTACATACTGTCACACACTGCTCTGCAGGCAGGAGGGTCCGCACTATATATACTATATACTGTCACACACAGCACTGCTCTGCAGGCAGGAGGCTCCACACTATATATACTATATACTGTCACACAGCACTGCTCTGCAGGCAGGAGGCTCTGCACTATATACTGTCACACACAGCTCTGCAGGCTCCGCACTATATATACTATATACTGTCACACACAGCACAGCTCTGCAGGCAGGAGGCTCCGCACTATATATACACTACATACACGGTCACACACAGCTCTGCAGGCTCCCCACTGTATACACTATATACGGTCACACACAGCTCTGCAGGCTCCACACTGTATACACTATATACGGTCACACACAGCTCTGCAGGCTCCACACTGTATACACTATATACGGTCACACACAGCTCTGCAGGCTCCCCACTGTATACACTATATACGGTCACACACAGCTCAGCAGGCTCCGCACTATAAACACTATATACGGTCACACACAGCTCTGCAGGCTCCGCACTGTATACACTATATACGGTCACACACAGCTCTGCAGGCTCCGCACTGTATATACTATATACGGTCACACACAGCTCTGCAGGCTCCGCACTGTATACACTATACGGTCACACACAGCTCTGCAGGCTCCACACTGTATACACTATATACGGTCACACACAGCTCTGCAGGCTCCGCACTGTATACACTATACACGGTCACACACAGCTCTGCAGGCTCCGCACTGTATACACTATATACTGTCACACACAGCTCTGCAGGCTCCGCACTATATACACTATATACTGTCACACACAGCTCTGCAGGCTCCACGCTGTATACACTATATACTGTCACACACAGCTCTGCAGGCTCCGCACTGTATACACTATATACTGTCACACACAGCTCTGCAGGCTCCCCACTGTATACACTATATACTGTCACACACAGCTCTGCAGGCTCCGCACTGTATACACTATATACGGTCACACACAGCTCTGCAGGCTCCGAACTGTATACACTATATACGGTCACACACAGCTCTGCAGGTTCTGCACTGTATACACTATATACTGTCACACACAGCTCTGCAGGCTCCACGCTGTATACACTATATACTGTCACACACAGCTCTGCAGGCTCCGCACTGTATACACTATATACTGTCACACACAGCTCTGCAGGTTCTGCACTGTATACACTATATACTGTCACACACAGCTCTGCAGGCTCCACGCTGTATACACTATATACTGTCACACACAGCTCTGCAGGCTCCACGCTGTATACACTATATACTGTCACACACAGCTCTGCAGGCTCCGCACTGTATACACTATATACTGTCACACACAGCTCTGCAGGCTCCGCACTGTATACACTATATACTGTCACACACAGCTCTGCAGGCTCCACACTGTATACACTATATACGGTCACACACAGCTCTGCAGGCTCCGCACTGTATACACTATATACTGTCACACACAGCTCTGCAGGCTCCGCACTATATACACTATATACGGTCACACACAGCTCTGCAGGCTCCGCACTATATACACTATACAGGTCCTTCTCAAAAAATTAGCATATAGTGTTAAATTTCATTATTTACCATAATGTAATGATTACAATTAAACTTTCATATACTATAGATTCATTATCCACCAACTGAAATTTGTCAGGTCTTTTATTGTTTTAATACTGATGATTTTGGCATACAACTCCTGATAACCCAAAAAACCTGTCTCAATAAATTAGCATATTTCACCCGACCAATCAAATAAAAGTGTTTTTTAATACCAAACAAAAAAACCATCAAATAATAATGTTCAGTTATGCACTCAATACTTGGTCGGGAATCCTTTGGCAGAAATGACTGCTTCAATGCGGCGTGGCATGGAGGCAATCAGCCTGTGACACTGCTGAGATGTTATGGAGGCCCAGGATGCTTCAATAGCGGCCTTAAGCTCATCCAGAGTGTTGGGTCTTGCGTCTCTCAACTTTCTCTTCACAATATCCCACAGATTCTCTATGGGGTTCAGGTCAGGAGAGTTGGCAGGCCAATTGAGCACAGTAATACCATGGTCAGTAAACCATTTACCAGTGGTTTTGGCACTGTGAGCAGGTGCCAGGTCGTGCTGAAAAATGAAATCTTCATCTCCATAAAGCATTTCAGCCGATGGAAGCATGAAGTGCTCCAAAATCTCCTGATAGCTAGCTGCATTGACCCTGCCCTTGATGAAACACAGTGGACCAACACCAGCAGCTGACATGGCACCCCACACCATCACTGACTGTGGGTACTTGACACTGGACTTCAGGCATTTTGGCATTTCCTTCTCCCCAGTCTTCCTCCAGACTCTGGCACCTTGATTTCCGAATGACATGCAAAATTTGCTTTCATCAGAAAAAAGTACTTGGGACCACTTAGCAACAGTCCAGTGCTGCTTCTCTGTAGCCCAGGTCAGGCGCTTCTGCCGCTGTTTATGGTTCAAAAGTGGCTTTACCTGGGGAATGCGGCACCTGTAGCCCATTTCCTGCACACGCCTGTGCACGGTGGCTCTGGATGTTTCCACACCAGACTCAGTCCACTGCTTCCTCAGGTTCCCCAAGGTCTGGAATCGGTCCTTCTCCACAATCTTCCTCAGGGTCCGGTCACCTCTTCTCGTTGTACAGCGTTTTCTGCCACATTGTTTCCTTCCAACAGACTTACCATTGAGGTGCCTTGATACAGCACTCTGGGAACAGCCTATTTGTTGAGAAATTTCTTTCTGGGTCTTACCCTCTTGCTTGAGGGTGTCAATGATGGCCTTCTTGACATCTGTCAGGTCGCTAGTCTTACCCATGATGGGGGTTTTGAGTAATGAACCAGGCAGGGAGTTTTTAAAAGCCTCAGGTATCTTTTGCATGTGTTTAGAGTTAATTAGTTGATTCAGAAGATTAGGGTAATAGGTCATTTAGAGAACCTTTTCTTGATATGCTAATTTATTGAGACAGGTTTTTTGGGTTATCAGGAGTTGTAGGCCAAAATCATTAGTATTAAAACAATAAAAGACCTGACAAATTTCAGTTGGTGGATAATGAATCTATAATATATGAAAGTTTAATTGTAATCATTACATTATGGTAAATAATGAAATTTAACACTATATGCTAATTTTTTGAGAAGGACCTGTATACGGTCACACACAGCTCTGCAGGCTCCGCACTGTATATACACTATATACGGTCACACACAGCTCTGCAGGCTCCGCACTGTATACACTATATACTGTCATACACAGCCCTGCAGGCTCCGCACTGTATACACTATATACTGTCACACACAGCTCTGCAGGCTCCGCACTGTATACACTATATACGGTCACACACAGCTCTGCAGGCTCCGCACTGTATACACTATATACGGTCACACACAGCTCTGCAGGCTCCGCACTGTATACACTATATACGGTCACACACAGCTCTGCAGGCTCCGCACTGTATACACTATATACGGTCACACACAGCTCTGCAGGCTCCGCACTGTATACACTATATACGGTCACACACAGCTCTGCAGGCTCCGCACTGTATACACTATATATGGTCACACACAGCTCTGCAGGCTCCGCACTGTATACACTATATACGGTCACACACAGCTCTGCAGGCTCCGCACTGTATACACTATATACGGTCACACACAGCTCTGCAGGCTCCGCACTGTATACACTATATACTGTCACACACAGCTCTGCAGGCTCCGCACTATATATACAATATATACGGTCACACACAGCTCTGCAGGCTCCGCACTGTATATACAATATACGGTCACACACAGCTCTGCAGGCTCCGCACTGTATACACTATATACGGTCACACACAGCTCTACAGGCTCCGCACTGTATACACTATATACGGTCACACACAGCTCTGCAGGCTCCCCACTGTATACACTATATACGGTCACACACAGCTCTGCAGGCTCCGCACTATATACACTATATACGGTCACACACAGCTCTGCAGGCTCCGCACTGTATACACTATATACGGTCACACACAGCTCTGCAGGCTCCGCACTATATACACGGTCACACACAGCTCTGCAGGCTCCGCACTGTATACACTATATACGGTCACACACAGCTCTGCAGGCTCCGCACTGTATACACTATATACGGTCACACACAGCTCTGCAGGTTCCGCACTGTATACACTATATACGGTCACACACAGCTCTGCAGGCTCCGCACTGTATACACTATATACGGTCACACACAGCTCTGCAGGCTCCGCACTGTATACACTATATACGGTCACACACAGCTCTGCAGGCTCCGCACTGTATACACTATATACGGTCACACACAGCTCTGCAGGCTCCGCACTGTATACACTATATACGGTCACACACAGCTCTGCAGGCTCCGCACTGTATACACTATATACTGTCACACACAGCTCTGCAGGCTCCGCACTATATATACAATATATACGGTCACACACAGCTCTGCAGGCTCCGCACTATATATACAGTCACACACAGCTCTGCAGGCTCCGCACTATATACACTATATACTGTCACACACAGCTCTGCAGGCTCCGCACTGTATACACTATATACGGTCACACACAGCTCTACAGGCTCCGCACTGTATACACTATATACGGTCACACACAGCTCTGCAGGCTCCCCACTGTATACACTATATACGGTCACACACAGCTCTGCAGGCTCCACACTGTATACACTATATACGGTCACACACAGCTCTACAGGCTCCGCACTATATACACTATATACGGTCACACACAGCTCTGCAGGCTCCGCACTATATATACAATATACGGTCACACACAGCTCTGCAGGCTCCGCACTGTATACACTATATACGGTCACACACAGCTCTGCAGGCTCCGCACTATATACACGGTCACACACAGCTCTGCAGGCTCCGCACTGTATACACTATATACGGTCACACACAGCTCTGCAGGCTCCGCACTGTATACACTATATACGGTCACACACAGCTCTGCAGGCTCCGCACTGTATACACTATATACGGTCACACACAGCTCTGCAGGCTCCGCACTGTATACACTATATACGGTCACACACAGCTCTGCAGGCTCCGCACTGTATACACTATATACGGTCACACACAGCTCTGCAGGCTCCGCACTGTATACACTATATACGGTCACACACAGCTCTGCAGGCTCCGCACTGTATACACTATATACTGTCACACACAGCTCTGCAGGCTCCGAACTGTATACACTATATACGGTCACACACAGCTCTGCAGGCTCCGCACTGTATACACTATATACGGTCACACACAGCTCTGCAGGCTCCGCACTGTATACACTATATACGGTCACACACAGCTCTGCAGGCTCCGCACTGTATACACTATATACTGTCACACACAGCTCTGCAGGCTCCGCACTATATATACAATATATACGGTCACACACAGCTCTGCAGGCTCCGCACTATATATACAATATATACGGTCACACACAGCTCTGCAGGCTCCGCACTATATACACTATATACTGTCACACACAGCTCTGCAGGCTCCGCACTGTATACACTATATACGGTCACACACAGCTCTACAGGCTCCGCACTGTATACACTATATACGGTCACACACAGCTCTACAGGCTCCGCACTATATACACTATATACGGTCACACACAGCTCTGCAGGCTCCGCACTATATATACAATATACGGTCACACACAGCTCTGCAGGCTCCGCACTGTATACACTATATACGGTCACACACAGCTCTGCAGGCTCCGCACTATATACACGGTCACACACAGCTCTGCAGGCTCCGCACTGTATACACTATATACGGTCACACACAGCTCTGCAGGCTCCGCACTGTATACACTATATACGGTCACACACAGCTCTGCAGGCTCCGCACTGTATACACTATATACGGTCACACACAGCTCTGCAGGCTCCGCACTGTATACACTATATACTGTCACACACAGCTCTGCAGGCTCCGCACTGTATACACTATATACTGTCACACACAGCTCTGCAGGCTCCGCACTGTATACACTATATACGGTCACACACAGCTCTGCAGGCTCCGCACTGTATACACTATATACGGTCACACACAGCTCTGCAGGCTCCGCACTGTATACACTATATACGGTCACACACAGCTCTGCAGGCTCCGCACTGTATACACTATATACGGTCACACACAGCTCTGCAGGCTCCGAACTGTATACACTATATACTGTCACACACAGCTCTGCAGGCTCCGCACTGTATACACTATATACGGTCACACACAGCTCTGCAGGCTCCGAACTGTATACACTATATACTGTCACACACAGCTCTGCAGGCTCCCCACTGTATACACTATATACTGTCACACACAGCTCTGCAGGCTCCGAACTGTATACACTAGGACCCGTCACTATGTCTGGGCGCCTCTGCTGCACCTTCCGCTGAACACAATTACTCACAAACTGGTTGGCGCTTCGCCTCCTGAACGGGAAGGACATGGTGCCCGGTGTCCAGGTGCCCAGGTGCCCGGTGCCCGGTGCCTGTCGCTCCCGGGGACGTCGCTCTCTGCCAGTCACTTCCACACAACGAACAGAGCAGACACTGTCACGTCAACTGCCGCTACCTCAGAGTCACCCCGTAATCATCGCCGCCTGTCATTGGCCAGCTCTGCCATGTTGACCAATCAGCGCGTGGCATACTGTTGTCCCTGGCAACGAGACGCGTAACTGACGGGAGAAAAGTTTGTCCAGGAAAAACTAGTAGTAGACTATAGCCCCGGCCCTTGGAATCCTGATTGGGTTATTTAGGGTGAGTGACAGTTGATTGTCAAATCAGCTTTAAGACTGTGATTTTGGTGGGAGTTTAGAGCCGGGGAGCTGCAGAGAAGAGCAGGAGCGCTGCCGGTTTCTCCCGGTGCTATGTGCCGGGTCTGTATCTGCAGGAGGCCGCACTGGTGCTACTTTGCACCTAGAAAACTTTTTCTAAAACTTTCCCTCAGATTTCCTTTCCCCTCGATGACTGTGCCGCTCTCCCGTGTGCTGTATATATGACTCCCCGAGCTGCGTGTGATGTGTCATGTGGTCGTTGTTCTTCACAGTGATGTCTGTTACCCAGAACACGCCGGTCCGGGCCGGGGCCTCCGCCGTCCCCTATGGACACATCATCGGGAGCGAAAAATGGAGAGGAAGCGAACTGGCGCAGTTATTACACGGTACGAACGAGACGTGCGGCCAGAGCGCAATCCGGCAGCCCCCTGGACTGTATGGGGTTCACCAGGGCCGAGTGGGGTCTGCCAGGGCCGAGTGGGACCAGGTAGGGTTTCTAAGGCATGGTGGGGCTGGGTGGGGACTGCCAGTGCTCTATGTGGTCTGCCAAGGCTGTGTTATATCCGCCACGTAGGGTTTGCCGTGGCTCTGTGGGGTCTGCCAAGGCATGGTGGGGCCAGGTAGGATCTGCCAGGACTCTGGAGTCCTTAAGGGCCAGGTAGGGTCCGCTCAGGCATAACAGGGTTCTGTGGGTTATGCCAGGCCGGATAGGGTCTGCCAGTGCCAGGTAGGGTTTACCAAGGCATGGTAGGGTCTGCCAGGGCTCTGTGGTGTCCTCCAGGACCAGGTAGGATTTGCCTGCGCTCTGTAGGTTCTGCCAGGGCCAGGTAGGATTCGCCTGCGCTCTGTGGGGTCTGCCAGGGCCAGGTAGGATTCGCCTGCGCTCTGTAGGTTCTGCCAGGGCCAGGTAGGATTTGCCTGCGCTCTGTAGGTTCTGCCAGGGCCAGGTAGGATCCGACAGGGCTCTGTGGGGTCTGCCAGGGCCAGGTAGGATTCGCCTGAGGTCTGTAGGTTCTGTCAGGGCCAGGTAGGATTCGCCTGCGCTCTGTAGGTTCTGCCAGGGCCAGGTAGGATTCGCCTGCGCTCTGTAGGTTCTGCCAGGGCCAGGTAGGATTCGCCTGCGCTCTGTAGGTTCTGCCTGGGCCAGGTAGGATTCGCCTGCGCTCTGTAGGTTCTGCCAGGGCCAGGTAGGATTCGCCTGCGCTCTGTAGGTTCTGCCAGGGCCAGGTAGGATCCGCCAGAGGTCTGTAGGTTCTGCCAGGGCCAGGTAGGATTCGCCTGTGCTCTGTAGGTTCTGCCTGGGCCAGGTAGGATTCGCCTGCGCTCTGTAGGTTCTGCCAGGGCCAGGTAGGATTCGCCTGCGCTCTGTAGGTTCTGCCAGGGCCAGGTAGGATCCGCCAGAGGTCTGTAGGTTCTGCCAGGGCCAGGTAGGATTCGCCTGCGCTCTGTAGGTTCTGCCAGGTAGGATTCGCCTGCGCTCTGTCGGTTCTGCCAGGGCCAGGTAGGATTCGCCTGCGCTCTGTCGGTTCTGCCAGGGCCAGGTAGGATTCGCCTGCGCTCTGTAGGTTCTGCCAGGGCCAGGTAGGATTCGCCTGCGCTCTGTAGGTTCTGCCAGGGCCAGGTAGGATTCGCCTGCGCTCTGTAGGTTCTGCCAGGGCCAGGTAGGATTCGTCTGCGCTCTGTAGGTTCTGCCAGGGCCAGGTAGGATTCGCCTGCTCTGTGGGGTCTGCCAGGTAGGATACGCCTGCGCTCTGTAGGTTCTGCCAGGGCCAGGTAGGATTCTCCTGCGCTCTGTAGGTTCTGCCAGGTAGGATCTGCCAGAGGTCTGTAGGTTCTGCCAGGGCCAGGTAGGATTCGCCTGCGCTCTGTAGGTTCTGCCAGGGCCAGGTAGGATCCGCCAGAGGTCTGTAGGTTCTGCCAGGGCCAGGTAGGATTTGCCTGGGCTCTGTGGGTTCCACCAGGGCCAGCTAGGGTCTACCAATGCACGGTGGGATCTGCAGGACCAAGTAGGGTCCACCACAATAGCGCCATTTGCAATCAGTTGCTTTCCCATACAGTGCCATGATCCATCCTCTTCTTCCTCAGCCAACAGACATTGACGATGTCGCTCTTCCTCCCTTAGGGAAGGTGAAGCTGCTGTTTGAAGACGGCCTGGGGCTGGTAGACTTCCATCTGTCGCACCGTGCTTGCGTCTTGTACATCTCAGAGACTGACCTGGTGTCCGGGAACGCTTTCAGGAGAAGACTCGTGCGCTTTCGAAAGGTAAATCCCTGCGGCTGTGTTCTCACGGAGCAGATTCCGCGCTGACTCCGCCGTGTTCTCCACACGTGTCACATCGGTGTGTGTGTATCTGCAGCAGAGATCAAACCTGGATTTATGTCCTGGAATCTTTTTGGGCTTCACACTTTGGCCACAACACACATTGCTCTGGTAAAGCTCGCTATGTTTCGTTCCACGTCGCAGCACAATACAAGTGAGTGGAGTTGCGACCACGACAAGGGTGCTTCGGCTACTTGCTTATCGTAACTGCAGTACCCTCTGGGTCGCAACTATTTGTAAAATTCTGCCACAAAAACTGATGCAAAAAAGCTTTTATTTCACGCTGTTTTTCCTGCCTAGAGATGCAGCAGATACTTAACATGTGCACATACCCTTACACTCTTGTCTAATTAAAAAAATATATATATTTTTTTTTACTTCAAAGGCCAGCAGCTTGAAAGGCGTTGTTATAGCAGAGAGGACTCGGCTTAGTGATCAGTACTTTCCTCCGGTGCAGAACTTTGTGGTGCTGGAGCTCGGCATGGCGTTACTCCCTGTTACTAGTCAGAGTGAAGCGGCTCAGCTAATAACTCATTTAGTAAGTATATAGGTGTTAATAATATAATTATTATCCCACTCATTGCAGGAGGCTATAGTGCATAAACAAGTTATCATGTGTACACAAGTAATAACACAATTTATGACCATTATATGACTTTTATCCTGTCTTTCTGTAGTCTTCCCCTGAGTCACTTTCTAGTTTTCAGTTGTCTCTGAGCTGGTGGGTGTAGACCAGCTGCCATGATGTCTCCCGTACACAGACATGAGGGATCCCTGCTCTTATCTCTATGTAGCACTTGGTCACAATCAGCAGCATCATGGAGGATGTAATGCTGCAGTGTTGCTGTGAATCCAGACCTGGGTTCAAAAACCACTCTAAAGCAGCAGCCCCATCTGTGTGTCTCTTTCACTCTTGCTCCTCCTTCTATTTTATATATATAGGGAATTGTAATCTGATCCCAAAGTGAGCTAAAACAGGACAGACTTTTAGCAATATTTTAAAGTAAATGATCCAAACTGGGGAAGGAGAAGTGGCTCGTTGGTGGAGAAAGTGTCTTTCTCTAAGAAATACTGCAACTTTCGTTATATAATGTAATACTAGTTTATGCATTTAGGTGCTAACTTTCTGCCACCACTAGAGGGAGCTTGTAGAATACAGATTTTAAAGGTCACCTGTCACCCCGTTTTTTCCGTATGAGATAAAAATACTGTTAAATAGGGCCTGAGCTGTGCATTACAATAGTGTATTTTGTGGACCCCGATTCCCCACCTATGCTGCCGAAATACCTTAAAGTAGCCGTTTTCGCCTGTCAATCAGGCTGGTCTGGTCAGATGGGCGGTGTCTTCCCCCAGATCTTGCTTATTTTTCCGTTGGTGGCGTAGTGGTTTGCGCATGCCCAAGTCCAGAATCCACTGCACAGGGGAGGGAAAAGAGCGTGATCTGCGCTATTCCCCTGGTGATCGGTGGGGGCGGCCATCTTCCTGTGGCTGCGTGTGCGCAGATGGAGCGCTCTGCTGCCCGGGGCTTCAGGAAAATGGCCGTGGGATGCCGCGCGTGCGCAGATGGAGATCGCGGCGGCCATTTTCCTGAAGCCCCGGGCAGCAGAGCGCTCCATCTGCGCACGCGCAGCCACAGGAAGATGGCCGCCCCCACCGATCACCAGGGGAATAGCGCAGATCGCGCTCTTTTCCCTCCCCTGTGCAGTGGATTCTGGACTTGGGCATGCGCAAACCACTATGCACTATGCCACCAACGGAAAAATAAGCAAGATCTGGGGGAAGACACCACGCCCATCTGACCAGACCAGCCTGATTGACAGGCGAAAACGGCTACTTTGGTAACGTATTTCGTCAGCATAGGTGGGGAATCAGGGTCCACAAAATACACTGTTGTAATGCACAGCTCAGGCCCTATTTAACAGTATTTTTATCTCATACGGAAAAAACGGGGTGACAGGTGCCCTTTAAAAGCAGTGGGAGCTGTATAAATCTGCATGTGGTGAGCTCCACCTAGTGGTAGGTAAGTGGTATAAAATAGCAAAGAGTCACATTTGGAAGGACTTGATTTTTTTTTTTTTTTTATTATTTCTTTTATATTTGAAACCCATGGATAAAGTGCATTAACTATTAAAATTAAATATTCCCCAGGTACAAGAGCGAAGTAAAGAAGGGGGAAGCAACCCTTTTATTGGCAAGAAGCGCCGCCATCTTTGTGAAGCCGGCATCCTGCAGACTGTACAGAGGATACCAGGGGTCGGCCGGGTGAAGGCTCTTCAGCTCCTTCAGTATTTCCCTAGCATTCAGCAACTTTCCAACGCTTCCCAGAAGGAGCTGGAGGCCGTGGTGGGACGAGGAATTGCTGGCAACATCTATTCATTCTTTACACAAGCTTAACACTAATGTATCTGCAGGAAAAACTCAGGGTGCAAAAGAAGAGGGGCAGTAGCAGAGACTTGGCTCTGGACCTGGGACCAGTGTCCAAGGCAGATTTTTGTTAGGGTATTTTGACATCCAGAAAACCACTAAAAGTAACCTATTGATTATTATTATATTCCTGCCTTCGGTGTAGTGTATGCTACTGCCACGTGGTGGTAATATGTTATAACTTTCCTGATCTAGATGGTGAGAGGCTCTACAGATATGACGCAGATCAGACGCTTCCCCGGTCTTGTATATGTGTCTAATTAAATAAAATGGGAAGCATAATAAATGGCGAGCAGCCAATGGACGCCCCCCCCCCCCCTAAACTAGTAAAGAAAAGGCCAAGCTTCACATTATGTAATAAAGGTAATTTTATTCCTCATGGACAGACTATTTCCTGCCGCCCATCAGACAATATTTCCACAATCTCCATTATACAACTCGATATTGCACAATGTAATCTCAACCAGTAATAGGTTTTCCATAACGTGGATATTTGCTGCTGGCACCAGTGTCCTTAATTTTTTATTTTTTTTTTTTTTAAATGTCAATTTCTGCTTTTCTGTGGCACCAGCAGGACGGTGATCAGGAAACCTGTGTCCTCTTAAATACACTTAAATATATACAATCTTATATAAACCTAAAAAAAGAAACATAGAATCTATATTTAACAGATATTTACAATCTTTCCCTTATAATAGGGGAATCGTGGTGTCGGATATCAGCGGAAAACAAAATGTTTTAACCTTGTTCATTCTTAAATTGCATCTATGAAGAGAAGGGATTAAAAAAAAAAAATGCAATATCTGCACGGAGAAATGACAGCATCCGAAACCGTGCAAATCTCCTGCTCTTGGTACTACAACTCCCAGTAAGGAGGAGCCGAAGCCATGCGGACCACTGACCTACATCTAATACTACCGTATAAAGAAAACATCCATGCGACACAATACGTCCAGCATCGTACCAGATAGTGGTTGTAGTCACTGACTGCAGTGATCACCGTCTATAGCAGCATCCGGAGGAAAGTCTGTGTTAGGGTATGTGTCCACGTGCAGGAAACGCTGCGTGTTTGACGCTGTGCAGAGCCGCAGCATCAAACACGCAGCGTCCAGATGTTACAGCATAGTGGAGGGGATTTTATCAAATCCCGTCTCCACTATGCGTGGTAACACCCACCCGGCGGCCCTGCGATTCCGGACATGCTGCGCGTCTTTTTAGATCGCATCATGTCCGTATACCTTGCGGCGCCGCAAGGTATAACACAGGGCCCTATGTGTGGGGTGCGATGATGCCGGATGTGTGCAATGAACACATCCGGCATCATTGCATCACAGAAGGGGGCGGGGCTTAGGGCGGAGCAGGTTTGCCGCGCCGGCCATCCTGAAGGTGGACACATACCCTTAATCTAAGCCGACGTCCCTTCTACGTCTTTGGTCCATGTGTAAAAATAATAGTAATATTATAAGAAAAAAAAATACAGAATATTGCTACTCATGTAATGCAACAAAAAGGGTCACTTAAAGGGCTTGTTCAATTTCTAGCTTCCTGCACCAGCACAAAATAAGACGCCCACCGAAGCAGCCTCTGACCATTGCAGATTCTGCAGCGAGGATGTCGCATCCATCGTTCTTGTCAATGGCAAACCTCAGTGGTCTTGTGTCGTACATGTATCACCGCTGCAGACAGTCACCTGATTGATGGACATGTTCCTGCAGTATTGGTGGATGAGCAGTGATAGATTTTTTTAGGTCTCCAGCTCCTGCCACCTCCCTGGTAACACACACAATCTGTAAACTCTTACCCTGGAGTCATCCTTTCTTCTAGCATACATTTCATAGGTTGCAAGGCAATATAAAAGGAAGAAAAAAAAAAAATACAGCAAATCGGACCATGCACGGTTTTTTACCTGTTACCATGAAAATGCATACGTTTGCAAAGGAGCTGTGTAAGCAAAAAATTACATATTTTCATGTTTTTTAAGTTTAGATGTAAAAAAAAAAAAAAAAGTTGGTTGTGAAGGACGGAGCCTTTAAGAATGTATGGCCTGCAGGTGGCAGCATTTCACCCGATAAAAGTTTTCTTGTCGTTTACACCCTGTAATATACCCCCAGCATTTTCTGCAGTAATTGGCAAGTTAAAATGGCTACTTATTGCAATCTGAAAATGAGTGGAAAAATTAAGAAAACTGATTTTTTCAACTACTTAAAAACAGATCCATATTTCAGTACCTTGGAAGAGAAGGTAAAATAAATCCTGTTCAATGAGAAAAAGTATAAATTACTTGTCACAGGTCTCGGGATTGTCACAGTTGTCTCTATGTGAGTCTTTTTTTTGGGGGGAGGGATATGAGGGCTCAGTACATGGCACTGTCACATGCCCGGGTGTCGTAGGGTGAGAGGAAAAGTTTGCTGCTTTGAGGCTTGGCGGCGGTGGGGGAAGCGAGGCATAAGGTGCTTGCTGCTTTCTGGCGGTTTCGGAATCCCCAGCTGAGGAAGGATAATTTTTTTGTTGCTTTTTGAATTTTGGGGTTCTTGTCGTCATCCATTGTTAGACAGATCAGGGAGTAGGTTTTCTGCATCCCGGCTGAGTACGTTGCACTCTTGTTATGCTGTATAAAGAGAATGGATTATTAGTGATGAGCGACTGAAGGTGTTATCTGAGCATGCTCGGGTGCTAACCCAGCGACTTCGGCGTGCTCGAATAATTTATGTGAGTCCCCACGGATGCATGTCTCGACAGCTGCAACTAATGTATGCATCTCCTGTTAGGCAATCCCTGCATGTGATGCAGCTGTCGAACAGCCGTGAGACATGGAGTCACAGGGACTCAAATATATTATGAAGACACTCGCTTAGCACCCGAGCATGCTCAGATAACACCTTATCTGACCACATTGGTGCATTACTAGATACTATCTCCAACTATAGCTGTCACAGACAGCCGTATTAATTGGTCAGAGATCGGAACATGGTTCTCACATCCTGAGCGTGACGGCAGCATAGAAATACAGAAAGCTTTCACGCTCTAGTCGGTATAGCTCGTGCACTGTGGGCCGCTGTATTTGGCTCTAATGGTTAATACAATACTAGTAAAAAGAAGAAGAAATAAGTTTTGCAAAATAGTAATAATCATAATAATAAAAAAAAGGTAGTTTTCTTCCAAAACGGCACCATTCCTGTCCATGGGAGCAGACAACTCCTGGGTAAAGGTGGTGCTGTTGGTGTGGATGTTACTGCTACTATTCAGGAGCAGGCCTTACCATGCTGGATGTCTGGTCCTGGATACTGATCACTTTGATCTCCTTCCCTTCTTCCCTTATCCCGCTCAGCATGCCCATGACTTCATTTATCGAGCACCATTTGCAGTCCTTGTCTTCCACCGCCACAATGTAATCTCCTTCCTTCACGCCTTCTCGCTGGACCATGAAGAAAAACAAAAAATTACTAAATACGAAGAAAAAATTAAAGCAAAATTATATTATATATATATATATATATATATATATATATATATATATATATATATATATATATATATATATATATATATATATATATATATAATTTGGACAAACCACTAATAATTGGCTAATTTCCAATGATAAATGACAGTGCCCGATCCTTTTGTTGCAGCTATATGCAGAACACATGCATGCTCGGCTGATTGAAGCGTGCAGCTCTATAGGGGGGGATTCGGGAACATCAGTTGAACATGCATTTGGCCATTCACTACCTCAGGGCTGTCCCACACGTCCAGATAATTCCGGTACCGGAAAAAAATCGGTACCGGAGTTGTCCGTGTGCCCGTGAGCTCACGTAGGCCATACGTGCGGCACACGTGTGCCGCTCGTGTGGCGAGTGGGTACCACACGGAGCGTGCAGGAGACAGCGCTAAAGTTTAGCGCTGTCCCCTGCATCGTGCTGAAGCCGCGATTCATATCTTCTCTGCAGCAGCGTTTGCTGCATAGAAGATATGAATAATAGTGTTTAAATGAAAGATCTATGTGTCCGCCGCCCTCCCACTCCCTGTGCGCCCCCCCGCTGTTCTGAAAATACCCGCTTCCCTCATTGGCTGTCGCTCCTTCCTGGTCTGGCCGCGGCTTCCACTGTATGCGGTCACGTGGGGCCGCCGATTACAGTCATGAATATGTGGCTCCGCCCCTATGGGAGGTGGAGCCGCCTATTCATGACTGTAAATGAGCGGCCCCACGTGACCGCATACAGTGGAAGCCGCGGCCAGACCAGGAAGCAGCGACAGCCAACGTGGGAGCGGGTGAGTATTTTCTGAACAGCGGGGGGCGCACAGGGGGTGGGGGGGCTTTGGACACATAGATCTTTCATTTAAACACTATTATTCATATCTTCTATGCAGCAAACGCTGCTGCACAGAAGATATGAATCGCGGTTTCAGCACGATGCAGGGGACAGCGCTAAACTTTAGCGCTGTCTCCTGCACGCTCCGTGTGGTACCCACTCGCCACACGGGTGGCACACGTGTGCCGCACGTATGGCCTACGTGAGCTCACGGATAACTCCGGTACCGATTTTTTCCGGTACCGGAATTATCTGGACGTGTGGGACAGCCCTTTGGCACACGGAGACACGGTCCGCAAAAAATCAATGACATCTGAACAGATGCATTGATTTTAATGGGTCTACGTGTGTCAGTGTCTCCGGTGCGTGAGGAAACTGTCACCTCACGTACCGGAGCCACTGACGTGTGAAACCGGCCTCATGGAGATATTTGACAGTTAAATGTTAATAGAACTAATCTCCAAGTTCCCACCTTATAAAGCCTATATTACACCTTGGTTGGTTCATTGACTCTTTCATCCCCTCCTTTCACATTCCTGCACATCTTAATTATTCAGTAAAGATGTTCTCAATGCACCAACTTACTAATAATCCTAAATACTTATACAGCAGCAGTGTAAAGCATGGAGGAGAAGTGACATAGAGGCGGTCAGTTTCCTAAGAAAGGAGTACACTCTTTCAAGCTGCCATTGGACTGCACACAGTTTGAGTTCGGATCGACCATGTTGCTGGTCCAAATCTTCAGGAGTGTACCGCCCCTGGCGAGCAGAGAGGCAGAGGAGCGCTGCGCTCCTGAAGAAAGAACAGTAGACAGCCCCTTTAAGCTGCAGTCAATCTTCCTTTTCTACTTACCGCGGCCGGGCAGAGCGGATCCAGCGAGGTTATCTGTACAGGACAGTCTCCCTTTAAGATGAACCCCATCTCTCCATCTTCTAGAGTCAGGAGGACCTTTCTTGGCGCCGACCACCTCTGTTTTGCTGAGAATATTGACAGCGGACCCTAAAAAAAGAGAGGGGCAAAGTGTGTAACCTAGGACTTTCTCCATTTAGTTTCTACAGACGGCATATTGGAATGTGGTTTTCACGGTCTGGTATTATGTGAACATAGGAAGAAGTTATTTGATGATCATCTAAGTGGAAAATCGGGTGATAGGGGCGCTGAGGGCACTCTGTACTGTGAGGAGAGGTTGGTAAGGACAATGCCAGTCTGCTGCTCGAAAGCCCTTTATATTTGCAGAATAATTCAGATTATTGTTCACATCATATAAAAGTATCTTTGGACCTACAGAGATGACACATGCGTCTTACAGGCTACAAGGCGGTAACTAAATCTCCGTGCATTATGGCGGGACGTACCAGTCGTTGAAAGAAATCGATCACTTTCACCCTGGAGAGCGGAGGAGGAATCATCTCTGCTTTGTACTCCGTTTTACCTGGGGAGGATCAGTAGACTCTTAGCTTTTAGTTTAGTTTACGGAGCACATTAATATTGTGGTTCTCTTTTTTTTCCCATGTTTTTTCATTTCCACATAAGGTTTTTTTTTTATTTGTTCATTACATGTACCCCAAAATTGCACTAACCGTTTAAATGCCACAATCAGCATTGACTGTGGCATCTAAGGGGTTATATGGCCAGATTTGGAGTTATCAACAGGGCCAATTGCTGGAAAGGTATTAAGGACCTTTTGAAGTACTAAGGACCTTTTGAGGTCAATGAACATTTTATAAATCAGCTTTCCCCTCTAGCACTAATGAAATGCCGTCGGGGCTCTGTATCGAAGCAGTAGAGGTCCGACCAGCTCTCGGTGGAGTCACGGACCAATTATAAATTATAGGACCAGTAACATTGTCATAAATGCAAACTTTCCTTGCACTTACAAACTATTTCGGGAGCCACCAAAATGCCGAGGAAGTCTTCTTCTTTCTTGTAATAGGAGTCTTTCAGCAGCGCCCTCTTGTGGAAAGCGGACAGTATCTCCTGCAGGATATCGATCTGCTTGAGTTGGCTGCACAGGTTAGATAACCTCAGGGCTTCTTCGTGACACATGATCGCTTTGGATAAATGCGCCTTTCCTACACACGAAACAAAAAAAAACAAAACAACCCTCAAGTAACACAACTGGGATGAGAACGGGTTGAGACGTGACACGGCTGTATACACAATGCAAGCTAGGTGAGGACTGGAAGACGGTCACGGCATTTACTGACCATTTTACAGGGATGTTTTTCTATTGTCCCTCGAGTATAGAGGAATGTGAACTATGTACTGTGTGCAGCCAGGAGCGAGGGTGGTGCCAACAAGTGTTATGGAACTTTACTGTAACTTTATAAAGTGGCGCAAGGCCTGGACGTTATCTGTATATGGTAATCAAATACTTGTCCAACAGGACACAGTGGCACCGACATGCGATCTCCTCGTGCCTGAGTGCTAGATCAAAGGCATTTGCTGAGAAGCGAAGAATAAAAATCCCATCTGACCCAGAAAGTGATATAAAGAAGAAAGGTATAAAGTGTATAGCCACCTTTCATGTTATTATACTCCAGAGCTGCACTCACTATTCTGCTGGTGCAGTCACTGTGTACATATATTACTGATCCTGAGTTACATCCTATATTATACCCCAGAGCTGCACTCAGTATTCTGCTGGTGCAGTCACTGTGTACATATATTACTGATCCTGAGTTACATCCTATATTATACCCCAGAGCTGCACTCACTATTCTGCTGGTGCAGTCCCTGTGTACATACATTACTGATCCTGAGTTACATCCTGTATTATACCCCAGAGCTGCACTCACTATTCTGCTGGTGCAGTCACTGTGTACATACATTACATTACTGATCCTGAGTTGCATCCTATATTATACCCCAGAGCTGCACTCACTATTCTGCTGGTGCAGTCACTGTGTCCATACATTACTGATCCTGAGTTATATCCTGTATTATACCCCAGAGCTGCACTCACTATTCTGCTGGTGCAGTCACTGTGTCCATACATTACATTACTGATCCTGAGTTACATCCTGTATTATACCCCAGAGATGCACTCACTATTCTGCTGGTGCAGTCACTGTGCATACATTACTGATCCTGAGTTATATCCTGTATTATACCCCAGAGCTGCACTCACTATTCTGCTGGTGCAGTCACTGTGTACATACATTACTGATCCTGAGTTACATCCTGTATTATACCCCAGAGCTGCACTCACTATTCTGCTTGTGCAGTCACTGTGCACATATATTACATTACTGATCCTGAGTTACATCCTGTATTATACCCCAGAGCTGCACTCACTATTCTGCTGGTGCAGTCACTGTGTACATACATTACATTACTGATCCTGAGTTACATCCTGTATTATACCCCAGAGCTGCACTCACTATGCTGCTGGTGCAGTCACTGTGTACATACATTACATTACTGATCCTGAGTTACATCCTATATTATACCACAGAGCTGCACTCACTATTCTGCTGGTGCAGTCACTGTGTACATACATTACATTACTGATCCAGAGTTACATCCTGTATTATGCTCCAGAGCAGCACTCACTATTCTGCTGGTTCCCCATGGTTAGTAGTAATGATTATTACTAATGCCATGTCTTCCATGTAGTGATTACCTAGCAGGGTCCGCTGCTGTTTATCCTTCAGTATCTTCACTGTGGTCATTCCTTCTGGCATGTGGTCATAGAGCTGAGATAACGCTTTCTCCTGCTTGTCTACATCATCACGAGGGGTCACTGTCAGAAAGAATCTCCATTAATAGTTATCAAAGTTTATCTGAAAATGAAATGTTTTGCATTGGGCTCTTATACCGCCCTCATAAAATTGTCGTAAACAATCCAAAGCTGATGGGTCAGTGGCTGCAATGCAACGCTCATGTAGCCGCTTTATGCACAATATGTACAATACACAAAGTTCTGCTTTGGTGACACTTACACTGGTGATCAATGAGCGTTATTGCTGCAAAATAGTGAGCCAGGGCTTTGTAATGTTCGGCTTTCACTTGCACCATAACGCTCCAAGAATAAGGAACGTTCTCCTTGATGGGAGCCTGGTTCATAGCGGTAAAGACTTGCAAGTAAACCTCGCTGACCTGCAGTGAGAAATATCATTAGATTGCGATGCAACGGAGGATGATAAAATGGCAAGACATTCTCATCATGGGCTCCAAATAGCTGATAGATGTGGGTCCGATATAGGATATCGAAGTCCTGGACAAGCAGTAATTGATATCATATCCTTAGGCTATTGCATCATCTAATTATTGAGAGGGGGTTGATCTCTGCGACCCAAACGGATCACGAGGAGGAAGGGATCACACTGATGCTTCGGTGCTGCGTCCCTTACGCAGCGGTGCACCCGGTTGTGCAAGGAACTGCAACTAACCCCATTCATGTGAATGGAGGCACTTTTGCAGCGAGCAGCCAGGTGTGTGCAGCTGGAAAGTGAATGTAGCCCTACGTCCCCTTCATTCTTGGGATCAGTGAGGGTCTCAGAGGTCAGACTAGGTTTTTTTTTTTACTGGTTTTGCTCCAGTTTTAAAGCGGATTATTAGATGTTCCGAATTAATGGGGTAACCAGACTCTGACAATCAATTCTGATCATTGGTCACATCAGATAAGTCATCCGTACGCCTACGGGCACCTTAAGAGGCAGCAAAGAAACACACCCTCCTGCCAATGCAAGCGCCCAAATTGAATCGCTCGTAAAACTAAAACAGATCCGATGACTTATATGTGTGCACATACGGGTCGGTTGCTTAAACACCGCGTCATTTATTGCATCAAGGTTCCAGGAATCCTCGGCACAGCCGGATCTGGTATCTGACGTACCTTGGCCGCTTCCTGCGCCATCCTCACCAAAGTGCAGAACTCATTCTGCACTCCTGCCACGATCAGCTTCTCAAAATAACACTCATGGGCTTCTGCCAAAAACATCTTAATGAGGGCTCCCAACATGGCCGGACTCATGTCATAACTGGGGGTGTGGGTGAATGTCTCTTTAAGGTAGCTGAGTACACCTGGAAGAAGGGAAGAGGCTGTCAGCAAAGTCATTAAAAAAAAAGACAGCAAATCATTAGCGCACTGGTTAACATTAGACACTCAATGCCAAGTAGCAGCTGCCAAAGCAAGTGAAGTTTTAGTCAAAATTGATCATAACCTAAACATGCAAAACACAGAATGGGGTACACTGACTGGAATAGTTGTACCAAGTATATGTTATTCCCTATCAGTAGGATAGGGAATCATTTATTCATCATTGGAGGGTCCGAATGCTGGGGTCCCCACTGATCCCCATCTGAATAAAACGGGGTTTCAGCATGTACATATTCACTGATTCTCAATGTGCCTGTCCTTAGTGGTGCTTGTCCTCAGCTCCAGTGAGGAAGGGCTCATGTTTCAGCACCAATAGGGGTCCCTGCGATTGGACCCCAAAACCATTGACTGGGGTCCATTGATTACCAATAAACTATTAAATGGCACTCAATACCAAGCTGCAGCCGCAAAAGCAAGTCGTATTTTAGTGCACATTAAATAGGAGACAAAAGCTATACATTTACTATAGTTTGATCAATCGATCACTAGTAAAGTTGGGCATTATTTAGATACTACGCTGAGAGGCATACAGAAGGTTTCAAGGGTATTAGCTCACAATGAACAACAGCATTCAGAATTCTGCAGCTTTCACTGATGCCATATCTCCCTCCAGGAGTGACCAGATGCTTTCCAGGGGGTTCATTTACCAGCAGTGGTGGCTGATATTCATTATCACCCTGCAGAATTGTGAATGCTGCTCTGCATGTGACCAGAGTGTAAGAGATAATGTTCTGAAGACCAGCGCATGCACGATTATCTCTGTATATGTCGATCCTCTGACTCTCCAAACCTAATCCTCCTTTTGAGGTCTCCTACATCATCCACACACCTAGTCAAATTTTTGTTTGAGAAGAAGCCCAGTGCCAGTCTTATGGGTAATGTAGATTTTAAAAACCTGATGACAAGTTCCCTTTAATATTTTCTAATATTCAAAAATACGTCTGATGTCCTGATACGACGCAGGATAATCGCTATTTGCAGGAGCTAATCCCATAAGACTTACCAGGTCTATCGCTTGTATCAGCGTTGTACACTAGAATTCTAGGACTGGTGCACGGTTTTATATTTTATTACATTTCCTATTTTACTGTTCTTTTTTTGGGGGGGAAACCCCTGGTTATCTAATATGCAGCCATATAACGGCCGTAAAGGGGGCAATGCTGCAAAATTAGGAACTGCGAGAGGTTATTTATTTATTTATTTTTTTAAATCCAGTACGGCCCCTCTCCTTGGAGCACGGGCCCCCTCCTCGGAGCACGGACCCTCTCCTCGGAGCACGGACCCTCTCCTCGGAGCACGGACCCTCTCCTCGGAGCACGGACCCTCTCCTCGGAGCACGGACCCTCTCCTCGGAGCACGGACCCTCTCCTCGGAGCACGGACCCTCTCCTCGGAGCACAGACCCTCTCCTCGGAGCACAGACCCTCTCCTCGGAGCACAGATCCTCTTCTCAAGCACGGGCCCTCTCCTCGGAGCACAGACCCTCTTCTCAAGCACGGGCCCTCTCCTCGGAGCACAGACCCTCTTTTCGGAGCATGACCCCTCTCCTCAGAGCACAACCCCTCTTCTCAAGCACGGGCCCTCTCCTTGGAGCACGGGTCCTCTACTCAGAGCACGGCCCCTCTCCTCAAGTCTTGAACATGTTCGCACACCTCAGTTATTTCAGGCACTGACTGTAAACACCAGGTTATCATTCCAGGATTTGTACTGTAACCGGTCGGACTCGTTACACTCAATCAGCCCATGACAGAAGACTTGCCGGCCTGGCTTTCTTCTTTTATAAACGGCCGTCAGCTCTGTGTGCACAAGATCTGCTCTGATCCATTATTTACTTGTAGGATTGTTCTACTTGTACTTTACATCCACAAAAGAAAAACTTTAGGTTTACAGTTATTGTAAGAAAAAATGTCATTTCTCCTCGTCTTAAAGGGAACTTTTGCCTACGACTGGGTTCATAACTTACGTATTCGGTGAAGATTTTCCACTTGAATTTTCTGCACCTAAAATTATTATTTTTACAAGCAGCTGCAAAGTCGATGAGTTTTAACTTAATCTCATGCATGTGATTTTTTTTTATTATTTGGAGGAAATTGTTTTTTGTTTTTAATTTGCAAATTCTTGTGCAGAATTGACACAAAATTTCACCCATTTGCAATATGCAAATTGCCTCTTCTGAGAAAAAGAGGACTTAACTCTATAGCGCCACCTGTTGGAAGTAGCGATCCTACAAGTCACAATCCTACAAGTCACAATCAACCCTTTAACGAGTCATGCAATATGACTTAGAAGAAAGGATAGAAAATCTGCAACAAAATCGGCTCGAAACATTCACAGATTCTTCAAGAGAAAAGCTTTATACCAAATATCATATAATTAGGAGATCTGCTTGAAGACAGCGATATGAAAGGTAGAAATTACAAGAATATACAAGTTCTGGTTATTCCTCCCCTAAAGGGAGAGAGGTGGGGAAATATTAACAGCTAGAGCAGCTGAAAATACGCATTTTTTATTAAACTTTTTTCTTTCTTTTTTTTGCCCTGATTTTTATAAATTGCAGAAAAAAAAATGTGCATTTTTGTCCAGGTTTCAGCAAAAAAACAAACAAACAAGCATGGCCACAGTATCGTGTACTAGGTTAAATATTTCTGAGCATCTTGCAAATATACATTAGTTTATGGTCACACAGCATTTTTTTTTTTTGCTGAGTTTTTGGCACATATTTTGCAATTAAATCAATATAAAATCCATATGCCATGCATGTGAAAGGGGTCGGGAATTTTCTACATGCTTTTTTGTGTGTCACCATGGCAAAAAGTAGCTTGCTACGAATTTTCGGCGCACTCCACACCGATAATAATGTTGATAGATAATGGAGCTGATTCTCATGCAAATCCGCGGCAGAAATCTTGTAGAGAAGAATCGATTCGTCACAAATTAAATGCGATATGAATTTCCTAAAAAATTCAGATTTATCAATATCCGAATATTTCAGGACTTAATCAATTTTGTTGGATTCTTTTTGGGGGGGGTCCTCCGCCCGTTCCCTCACTGATGTGCGTCACGCCCCACGTGACCATGTGGGACCTAGTCAGCGCCAAAAGTCCCGAAAATCGGAGAAAGTGCACGGAGGAACCTGGCGGAGAGCAGCACGGACATTATAGAGGAGTATAATATTTTATTACATTTTAACCCCTTCCCTGTTGTCTATGGCGATCATTAGGTGATACTCATCATGCTTATATTATATATACTGTGGACGGTATAACAGTACCCGCAGCTTTCTGGAACATGGTCACGGCCTCCTCCAGTCCGGTTTTCGTCTGTCGGTTGCTGCGGGTCCCAATCTGTGTGTATAGGGCGGCCATGTTGAATAAAATGCTGGCCTTCTCCAGCGAGATATTCGGCTGGCTGACAGGAACGCCAGTAAAGGAGTCATACCTAAAAACAAACAAACATTTAGATTATTCAATTTAATAGTTTTAAATAATTTAATAATTTAAATTAATGAAAGTCTACTGTGGTATCTAGTCAAAATAAAAAAAAAAAATGTATATACTATATATATATATATATATTTTTAACTCTTGTTCATTAGTGATGCAACAAGATAATTAATCCCCCCTCCCTGGCAATTCATCGCGACATTTATAAAGGCCCATGGGTTCATGAAAGGCTGAGTCAGGCCTATATCTAAGAATCAAAAACGCAGCCTGTCATTGATGTTGAGCCTTTCCTTTTATTTTTGTGCACTCAGCAGATGCGGAGGAGGAACACAAGCCTACATTTGTGGCCATGTTTGCACTCCTACCTGGCTACACAGCTAATTAGTTAAGGCTGAATAAACACTGGCCACTTCTAACCTATTCGTATGACTTAAAGGGAATGATCAAAAAATGTGCCATATAAATTCATGTTATTATGACAGAGACATATTTAAAGGGATAATATATCTGCAGCTTTTACCCTCTGTTATCAGCCATATTGCACGTGGCGATACCAAATATGTAGCAATCAATCAATTACAGCCTAGATTTGATAAGCTCTGATTGATTTGTATGGACAATAAAGAGGGGGTGAGGTAGGACAGGTTTGGTCAATTCTGTTTTGCTTTCTAGGGTTTTGGTAGCGTCTTTGGGGGTCAACAATATTCAGAATGCTCTGTGTTTTGATTTTTGGGGCATTTTTCGATAAGATTTGAATAGGTCCCCAAAAAAGGCACATCCAAAAGCATCACCAAAAAATAGATTAAAAAAATAAAAATACCGGTATATAAAAATTACTTGAAATTCATGGTGAGGAAACCTTAGGGTGGTCAAGATTAAGTGTGGACATCAATACTCCTTTAAATGTAAGTTTTCATAGTTTGGGTGGAGTAGTATGAGCAGGAGTATTCTCAAGTTTGGAAGTTATAACTTCCCGATTGTTGGAGGATCGATTTCTGGGACCCCCACCTATCCCCAGAATGGAGCGGTGGTTGATCATGGCACTGCTGCTTGATTCATTCTTATGGGAGTTCCAAAGACCAGACGAGCTCATGTGCGGATGTGGGCATGATTGAGCTCCCAGCGGATTGAGCCAACGATTGGGAAATTAACCCCTAACCAAAGGATAGAGGATAACTTCCAAACTTGACAATACTCCTTTAATTGTCAAGTCCCTTTTTGCATTGTTTGATTCATAGCCCCATGACAGTTCCAGCAAAAGGACTCTAAGGTCCTGGTGGCCTAAGCATCTTCTAATGCTCAGCAAGGCAACGGCCCTCGGCAAGGCAACGGCCCTCGGCAAGGCAACGGCCCTCGGCAAGGCAACGGCCCTCGGCAAGGCAACGGCCCTCGGCAAGGCAACGGCCCTCGACAAGGCAACGGCCCTCGACAAGGCAACGGCCATTGGCAAGGCAACAGCCCTCAGCAAGGCAACGGCCCTTGTCGCTTTCACAAAAGTGATAAGATGAAAATCTGAACTGTGAAGATATTTGTCTAAGCAAACCTGTTCTGACAACCCACACAGTCTCCGGTTACATGTTTGTGAAGTCTACTAAGCTCCCGAAGGGAAAATACTTTGAGAAAAACTCAGATAGGGGAACACAAAGTGCCCTGCCCCTCTCCCCTGTACATAACAATCAAGAATTGTCATTTCATAGTGCTCATTCAAATACATGGCTGCATTAAGTCCTTCGAAGCAGCTGTTAGCAACCCCTCTAAAACAGGATTTAATACTTGATCTGGTAGAATAAACCCTTTAAATGTTCTTTTATATATGTAGATTTTTGTTATTTCTTACCATGTGAACAGTATCCCCATATTTCTGCTGGATGGAAAGAACCGGTTCTCCAGGAATCCAAGCTGCTGGAAATAGCTGATCAACATCTCAAGGCCAGCTTCATCTCGGCTGGGTGTTCGACATGCCTATAAAAAGGAAACCGTAATGCACAAAGGAGTACCTATGGGGGGCGCCAAAACTGGGACCTTATTTGGACCCTGTTGACTTAGGTCATGTTCCTACATAGAGTAAATTTTGCATTTCTTCAATGGCATTTTTCGCTTTGGGCTGAAAATTTGCTGCATTTAACAGTTCAACCAAAGAGGCTGTGATTTCATGAAAACTCCTGCCCAACATTCACTTAAAGACGCTGTTGATCTGTAAGTTTTTAGCAAAGTTTTTTTCCTATAGATTTCTTATAGAGCCTGTAAAAATTGCAACTGTGTTTTAAATACAGTGATTCTGCACTAACAAACTTATATAAAACGTTGTCAAATCTGCACCAAAAATACATAAAAAATTAGGAAAACCATAGAAAAATGCAAAAACATAATACACAGAAGTTTGCTGTTGCGAATTTTGGTGGGGAAAACTTGGGAAAATGTCAAGGCCTTAGGGCTCATTCAGATGTCCAATGTTCTTGCAGATGAGAAAAATGGACTATTCTGATCAGAATTTGATCAGAGTGTGGTACGAGTGTCATCCGATTTTCTCGCAAGTGGAGAAATAAAACAAAAATTCTCCACCTTCTCCATTCTGACAGTCCGTGAATATCGGACCGCACTTGGATGTCATCTGAGTGCAGTCCATTTTTTTTTTTCTTAGTCTATGCAAATTTTTTTTTTTGAGTCTGAGACACTAAGGGCTTGTTCACACGATCCTTTTTTCTCTGCGGATTTTTCAGGTCCTGATTTGTGAAACCCGCAGTGCAAAACCTGCGGTGGTTTTCACTGCGGTTTTCTATCCTTTTTCTACTGCGGATTCCATTGCGGGTTTCCAGCTGCATTTTCCTATTGGTGCAGGTGGAAACCCGCTGCGGAATCCGCAGAAAGAATTGACATGGTACTTCTTTTTTTCCGCAGAAAATCAGCGTGGATTTTCCAGCGGAAAAAAGGAACGTGGGAACAGCGTTTTTTTTTCCATAGGGTTACATTGTACTGTACCCTGCATGGAAAAAGGATGCGGATCCGCAGCTGCAAATCCGCTGCGGATCCGCAGCAAAAACCGCATCGTGTGAACATAGCCTAATTGTGCAGTATGAGTGACATAAAGGTATGTCAGGCACCGTTTTGGGTTGTTTTTTTTCTTTAACCCTTGCACGATTGCTAGTCTCTAATAGTCACCAAATATACCCTTGTACACCTGTCACACTACTAAAGTGGGAAACGGTCCAGCAGCAGGATAAAAGGAGGGTGCAGGCGGAAAAAAAAAATTGACTTAGATTGCATTGTATTGCAAAGCTTCCAAAAAGTTAAATTTTAACATAGCTTTGGTGAACTTTGGCTTTTATATCAGGAACCTGAGAGAGGGGGATGGGGGGGGTGACGTTCTGATAATTACGGTAATTAAATGGGAACCTATCCTTATAAGTAACACTGCAGAGTTGGTGGAAGTTGTCGTAAATTTACAGAGATACTACAGATTCTGCTGCGGAATTATTGTGGATTTTACCCCTTCTAAAAATTGGGAGGGATGGAGGATAAAATCCACAGCATTTCCCCAACACAATGAATATGCTGCACATTTAAAAATTTGCTAAAAATGTTGCTCCGTGTACCCAACGCCGATATGCGGAAGCCGGTCGTAATAAGGCCTCTACCTGTCTGAGATCCATCAGGTCAGCCAGCTCGTTCTCATAATCAGCTCCATCTTCACTGTAATGTTCCAGTATAAAGTCCTATAAAGAAAAAGAAAAAGAAATTAAAGGGGTTCTCCACTTTGGGAAAATCGCTACCTAATAGAAAATATGAGGATCATGGAGTGTCCCACTGCTGGGATCGACAGTGATCGGCGTGTGAACTTTGCAGTAAGTGCTCAACTTTCCTGCAGGGCCCCCACAGGGCAAGTATAGAATTGCACACGAGACATTCATATGTATGTGTAATGCTGGACAGTAGAGTTCCTCCAGAACAAGTGGCGCTCATTGCAACAATTCCCCGATAGGGTGAATAAAAATGGGTTTTCTAGACCGAACTGCCCTGTTAAAGTTACTTTATCAAAGGGGTGGTATTTATCAGTGTGTACAAAGTTAATACTCATTGACCTTTTCCCAGAAACATTTCAAAGTAATTAGCAAAGGGCTAAAAAGGCCGGAGCGTTCTATGAATAATTAACCGATGTGGCATTTTTATTACTATACAATGTTTGACCACTTTGACGCCTCCTTCGGTTTCCTATCTTTACAGAATTTCATTGGAAGTCATAAATTTAGGCTCCGCTCACCAATAAAATGTTAGTTTTTAGGGCCAGGGACCAGGTCTTTTTCAGTTTGGACCGTCCATATTCTGATATGTAAAGAACAGTAATCTGGTCCAATAATATAATATTCTACAGAGGATGACCCTTCTCGACACCTCAACATGAGTGTAGACAAAGGAGCAGCACAAAGAACATGTCTGTTATTTCCCTATATAATGCCCATACTGACAAGGTAATGTATACGGACCTGCCATATAGTCCCCAAACATAGGGGTTAATTTTACAACTTGGTACAAACCCTTTAAGTAAAACAGTAACCCAAATCTGTTCAAAATTGGGAATTTGCCAGCAGATTTTTGCTATGCAGTATGATGTAGGTACAGACACCCTGATTCCAATGATGTATCACTTAGTTTACTGGGTGTAGCAGTTGTGATACAATCACAGTTTTCCCTGCTACAGATTTAACAGAGCTCTGAATGTTGGGCCCTGTATAACCCCGCCCACACCACTGATTGGCTGCTTTCTGTGTACACCGTATCAGTGATGGGGGTGTGGTGGGACCAGGAGGCACTAGACACCTAGTCCTGTAGTGATAATCTTCTGTTCATAAAACACTGATTGTCTCAAAACAGCAAAACCAAGCTTAGTAAGTGACACATCACTGGAATCAAGGTCTTTGCCTCTACTTTATGCTGCTTTCTGATTGCATAGCAAAAGATCAACATGGATTTTATGTAGTGATTATCTCACTTTGTGATGCTGCGACATATCACCAGTAAGGATAATAGGGTAGTCGAAAAATATTTGCTGTTCTATGAAAATCCTTAAATAGGAGCTGGTCAAATGTGGCCAGGTTTTGCTCTTATTTTACTTTTACTACACACATAAATATATATATATATTTTTTTTTTTCAATCATGGATTCAGAGATAGGAACCTTTTTATTTAGTGCTAATTTTTATGTTTTTTTACCAATAAGACAATTATACAGTGAAGCCTAAAGACACGCCCCAGAGGATCCGGAATGCTAGTCACATTTGACCTGGTAACAGGTCCACTTTAAGGGTAAGATCAGTGTCTGAATGCAAAGCAAAAGTAAACTGCACATGAAATGATGTCACTGGACTTGGCGCTATATCATTTAGTTTTAGGCGGAGTTATACTTTAATAAGGAAAATTGCTAATCATTATTATAACAGGCTAATACATCAGGATGAGTAGCTCCAGAGAGGAATCCTGGGTGTATTCTGCATTAGTCACTGACAGATCTTTCCCCGGGTGGCAGTTTTGGAGGAAAGTGGTGGGTGTTGCCCACTGTCGGAGATCTGCTTCAAATTCATTGCTGTAAGTTTCCTCCGCTTCGGAGGGAGGGTCAGGATGATTCAGGGCACGATAATACGTGACGTACTGTAGCTCTCGGGACACGTTTCCATTAAGTGAACGAATGAGTCTACATTAACTTCTCTAAAAATAGACGGCGCTCGTCATCTTAAGAATAGGAACTTTCACTCTTGCTCATCTTGAGACGATAGAAGAATGATAAAAACCTCTTGAGTAATATTTGTAGGATGAGTTGTCAGTGGGGTCGAGTCCTCTAAATTCCTACATTTCTTTAGTATATACGTTTTACATGGTTGGTTGGATCTAAGACAACAGTGCCTACAGGGGATCTGTGGTAGTCTCAGACACACCCCGTCTTATCATTGGCTGAGGCTTCTGCTCTTCCCCTTCCGATGTAACTCTGCCTCCTCTGAATGGCTTAGGAGTGTAAAAGTAAGCCCAGGGCAGTCAATGTTGAAATCTATGGCTGCAGTTTAGCTAAAGGGAGTCTGGGTTTGTCTGAGACACAGCCCATGCCTTATTGTTGGTTAAGGCTGATGTCATGACCCAGCTGTCGGGTGACCCAGGGGCTCCTTCCCTGTCCCTACCACTAGGGGGTGCCCTATTCAGTGGGATACTTCTGAAGGTGAAGATGCCGGGGCCGCCACCCTTGCCTTATCTCCGTCTGTTCTCTTGCCCCACCCTGGGAAGAGGGGTGCTACTGTGCACCGCAGTACACCAACCCGATGAATAGGGCAACACAAACAAGGGTAAACTGAAAACACCAGGCATACAAATATTCACTCAAATATAATAGAGGAATGCACCGGGGAGTGGAGAATGGGGGAAAAAAAAAAAAAGTAAGAGGAGGGAAGGGAATTATCAGACATACAAACCCAAGCAGCAGTCACAGATAACTCCTTCAAAACTACTTCTCATATAAACACCTCACCACCAAGCCATGCAGCAAAAGCTAGCTCTGACATGGGTTTGAATCAGGACCCAGATTATAAAGGGGTTGGGAGTGGCTAACTGAACTCAGCTGAGAGTGCATACTCACAGAGTTTCTAACATGACCGATTAACCCCTGTTCTGCCAAAAGAAATAAACACATTTTAAAAAGAATGAGAAGTGCTTCTTTTCAGCCCAGGAGAAGGAGATATCAGACGCTACAGTCTTCTGGCTCCTCTCTGTTGCAGTAACACAGTGACAGCTGAAGTTCTTTACCTCCTCCTACAGTTTTGTCACCAATGATTGGCTGCTGTGCATAAACACAAGCCCAGGACAGCCTCACCATGACATGGGGATGAGATTTCTATAATAGCAAGGCCAGTGCAGATAACCACCAGTGATATAAAAGAGGAATTTGCTTAAATTTCCACAGATAAATTGCAGTAAATATGTCTTCGCATGTATAAACCCTTAAGTTTCGCTTTAGAGGGAAACTTTAACTGGATTTTTTTCTTTAAATTAAGTACCTCTTTCAATTGCTGTTGTTCCACTGATTCTGGAACAGTTTTTCTTTTTCTCCTGCGCCCCTCCGTTCCAAAGTTGTGCTCCTCGATAACAATGATGCAAATTTTCCCTTCCACCTACTGGGCGCATACTACAGAACTTCTGTGGGCATGGCCATGTTTTGATTGGCCAGCATCAGAGGAGAAAAAGCATATGCCCAGGGTATGCACTCAGCTGAAAATTTGCATCATTCTTATCGGGGGGCATATCTTTGGAACAGAGGGTCACAGAAGAAAAAGAAAAACTGTTCCACAATCTGTGGAACAGTGGCAATTAGGGGAGGTATTCGGTTTAAATTAAAAAATCCAGGAAGAAGTCCCCTTTAAAGAACTTCTAAATAGATTTTAAATAAGGGGATTCTACCCTAAACCATAAAACTCAGGAAAAAGTACCCAAATCTTCCATGTTTCATATCCAGCCTCAAACATGCAGAAAATTATTCTTAGAAAATAACAAGAAAATATTTCCAGTTACCTTGAACGCCGTGGTGAAGTTAACATCTTTTGTCTCTTTAAGGCCGAGAGGGATGAGAGGAATGCTGGCGGCCTGCCTATAATATATAATGTATTACGAGTCAATCAATGAGGGCACATCCTATAGCAACGCGGCCCCGAGAGAGTATTGTGCAGTCTTATGTGAGTGCAAAGGAGAAGGATAGAATAACTGTAGAATAGATGTAATTGATCATTATCTTGGCTTCTATCTCTTCGGTATCACAGAAGTGTCTGCTAATAGATTAATTATGATAGTAGCAAACTGCAAGGCAGGAATCTCCCCAAGCTTTGCTGAGAATAATAAGGTTACATAGGTTGGAAAAAGGACCTAGGTCCATCAAGTTCAACCTTTCTCCACCAATTTCACATGGAAGCATGATATAGCAGCGCACAAAATGCCTACTGTGGTCGTATATGATTAGAGCAATCTTTTCTTTTTTTTTTTTTTAAAACAGCGCCACACCTGCTGAAAGGTTATATGTGGTACTGCAGCTTAGTTCCATTCATTTTAATAGAACAGAAATGCAATACCAAACCCAACCCATAGACAAGTGTGGCGCTGTTTCCAGAAAAAAAAAAAAAGGAGCCATTTTTTTTCTAATCCCAATACTACCACTGCTAAAGCTTCATCTGTTTTTCTGTAGTCCAAAAAAAGTGGGAAAGTAGTGGGGACCCCCCATTATTTGAGCCAGTGGAATACAAGCCATGACTAACGGAGGGGTGCTCTTGATTAGGGACCCTCTTTCACAAGCCTATTATTCTGAACAGCATTGGACAACCCCTTTAAATATACAATTTTGGCAAACTAACGAAAGAATAATGTTCCAGTATATAAAAAAAAAAATGCACACTAAAGCGGCAACCTCAGCACAGAGCCAGCTGCTCTTTGTCATCGTAGCGCTGAATCTGCAGCTTCCTTATCTAATGAGTCTGAATATTGCAGGACACAGGGAGACAGGGAGTGTTCTCAAATAAGTGAGGACGAATGCTTGAAACCGGGTCATGTGCTCTCTGTAATCTGCCATTACCTCAGAGGCACTATACACACCCAGCAATCATGTCCACATTCTATAGTTATTACTAATACCTACCTATAAACACAGGACGGCCATAGATCAGACATAAAAGTCATAGTAATGTATTATAAAGCATAAAAAAAAATAGTTAAAGATGACCTGTCACTTGCAATAAATGTGTAATCCTTTATACCTGGTGTAATAGCCGCTGTTCTCCTGAATCCGGCGATGTTTTTCTTTTGTTCCTGCTCCTCTGCGTTCATGAGGTATGGCCGCATCTTCCCTGTGTTTGAATTGTGTCCTGATAGACAAGGGGGTGTGGTTCTCAACTCATCTCCGTGTGCCAGGCCCCCTTAGACAACAAGGCAGAAGGGCCCATATCTCAGGAATGGAGAGGCGCAGGAAGAAAAGAAAAACATCGCCGGATTCAGGAGAACAGCGGCATTTACACCATGTAAAAAAATATATATTTATGGCAAGTGACAGATCCTCTTTAATTTAAGTCATGCTGACACTTTACATGATCTCTACGGGGCTTGCACACTTTTGCGGTGAACTCTTTTGCACTTTGTTAGTCAAATCGGGGGCGGAATTTTTTGAGAAGTGGATCCAGAAATAAAGTAAAGCATAAAGGAATTAAACTGATACTTCTCTCTTTTGTATCCGCTTTTGTTTCTTCCCCCCAAAAATAAACTGCATAAAAAAACCTCCATGTGTGATTCAAACCTTGCAACTACAAAGTCAATCACAGCAAGTGTGACTGCCAAACAGCTAATGTGGCCCTTATCTGCCAAGAAATTCTCATTGTGTCCTTAGAGACACTCGAAATAGCCGGGTCTATGCCACGGCAAGCGCTGTAATCAGGAATGCAAGATATGACTCTCTGGTAAACAAAGGCAGGGCCGGAGCGGAACACTGCTCGAAGTTCTGCTATTAATTCCTCGTTCCGAGGTCAACGTGGTCTTCATAATAGTATAAGTCCTATTTACGATCTTTGGAGTTTTATCCGTGAAGTGATAGCATAAGTTGGTGACGGGTCTTACTCTGTGTGCTGGTAGACCTCCACCGATATGTTCAGACCTTCCAGCTCCTCTTTGAGAACCTGCAGATTGGAGTTGACGTAGCTCAGTTCCAGGAGAACCTGCTCTCGGACTTTGCTATTGTTGGTGGCCCTGTATAAATAGACAAGAATAAGACATTGTTAGGGTCTCAGAATATGCTTCAACCGGGAGGTATATTGTAAATGCTCGGAATTGTTCATATTCTCCTTTCTGTTCTGTTTTAAAGGGGTTTAATCCGACAGCAGGAAATCAAATAGTATTCACCTGCCAATACAACCAGGGCTGTGGAGTCGGAGCCCATTTTGGTGGAGTCAGAGACATGGAAATTGAGGGGTCGGAGTCGGAGGTTTGGCCTACCGACTCCATAGCCTTGTCAGGGCTGTGGAGTCGGAGTTGTGGAGTCTGAGTCAGAGCCCATTTTGGTGGAGTTAGAGTCAGTGTCATGGAAATTGAAGAGTCAGAGTCGGAGGTTTGGCTTACCGACTCCACAGCTGTGGATCCAACGCCAACGCTCCGGTAGTCCCCGCTGGTCTCTGTTTAGCTGCCTGGAGCACTGTGCACAACACATGATCACTCCAGAAAAATAAACCACCGAAAGAACCATTTTTGAGACATTATAGCTCCTGTTCTCCACTATTTTCTGGTGATAATTTTTGGTTCCGAGACCCCAACCGATCGCTCAATCCAAGGGGCAAAAGGGCTCAGAGCATGCCAACAGAGGTGTAAGAGTTTCCTTTGAACCCCTTGATTTGATTAATCAGTGGTGGTCCAGGTCAACAGTACTGAATGGGGGCTTCTACGTCTCAAAATTTTTTAAATTTTTCCTTTAAATGCTCAGATAAACTCTGTACGCCCCAGTTCCACCATGAGTTTTTGGTGCTTTTTTTCTTCCAGCTGCATATTTTCTGGCCCAAGAAATTTTACAGTTCCAAAAAAAGTGAACGGGATTTATGGCATATAAATCGGGCTTATCTGTGGAAATTAACAATGCTTTGCGAGTTTGAAATTCGCAACATGTCAATTTCTCGTGCTGTAAATAAGCATTTTATTTGCGGATTTTTTTCCCACAGATTTGAACGAAATGAGACAAATACACAGATTAAAAAAAAAAAAAAAAAAAAACTGCATTTTTAATTTTTTTTTATTGCAATTCTGCAGTGGAAATGCAGTAACTATGCATGCAATTTGAATGACTTTATCCAAGCTAAGTAACAGAAAATTTACAAAATAAAGCAATTTTTATTTAAAACACTAAATACTAAACAGAAACAAAAACCGCAATGTAAAAAAAAAAAAAACACTAATAAAAATATGCTGAAAAAAAGCCATAAAAAAAATTAACGTAACGTAAATTGGCAAATTGGTGTAGAAAATCTGTAACATCAAAGACTCACTAAATGCTAATCGTGGCAACGTAGCCTAGAAGTTTAAATTGTGGGTATGCAAAATGTGTCGATATTCACTTATTGGAATGGACACATGACAACAGTTCCTAGAAATTTTTTGGGACAACCCGCAAAAGAGTATCCGTTTTAGCGGCATTCCTATATGATCATATTCCCATATGCAAAGAATTCTGCATTTATTCTGCACGAATTATGCAACAATCTGCTTTGAATTTTTGCTGCGTTTTTCTTACTGTTTTATATCTTTTTTTTAATGAGTTTTTGGTGTTGACATTTAAGCGCGGTTTCGATCATCTCTAGCGATAAACCATGGAAAGTACTTGGAATATGGCTGATCCACATCTACAAATATCATCCTTTATTCTGGAATCACATGTTCAATTTTCGATGCAAAAAAAAAAAGAAACAAAAGCGTAAAGGAAACACATAGTTCCGCAAAACCTGCACGTGTGATTCCAGCCCTACTGTCCATTTGTGATGGCTGCCGTCAACTTTGCTCTCAGATTCTCCACATGCCCTTATATCGCTCTTCCACTCATCTATATTGTCTTGGAGCAACTTTCTCAGTATTTTGAAGGGGAATTAGAGAGTAATTGGATTATCCAATGACCAACATGAAAAGCGTAGCATGCTTCTCCGTGGTGGGAAGGACAGTCATCAAGACTGTGGAGAAGACCGCGTCTCTTTTATGGCTCATTTTCGAGGATTGTGAAGATATTTGAAAGAAATGACCTCTTTCGAATAGTCGTATTGGTGCATTCACCTACAGTTGGTGAAACCATCGAACGAGTCCTTTGTTAGACATATTAAACAGCGTGCGATTTTTATAGGACACCCTCATATAACTCGTCCCCAGAGGCGTAACTTGAAGGCTCACCATAAAAAATCTGCCACTGATGACTTCACGATCTATCGGGGCTACATAAAATGTAAAAATGTGGATAGGATGCTCGTGGTGCAAGCAACAACATATGCCTCCTTACTGCCGCAATACCTTATTATGGGGTCTTTTTTTTGCAACTGCAATTGAGTTTCTAGGTGCTACAGACCCCAATGAGTGCTCCACAAACCCCGTGTCCTTTCACACGCGGCAAAATTTATTGCAAAAAATTTCTACACCAAAAATCCAATCCATTTGTCTGAATCTTGGCTGCTTTAATGGCAAGTACATCAATATGTCAGGTGCAAGGAAAAGATGTAGAAATTTCTACAACAAATGTGATTAAAATCTTTAAGGCGCATCCCTGTTTGCATTGCTGAAAATGTGCGAAATCTGCAAGACCGATCACTTTCTGCAGCGTGTTTAATTGACTATCGCTTTGATTTTCTGCTTGCAAGTCTGCGGTATAAAATCCGGATGTATCTTAAAGAGATTTAGAGGCGAAATCCTAAGGGCAAGGTATTTTTTGTCACTGCAAAATTCTGCAAATTCAGGATGTGCAAGGGCTCTTTCAGATATCCGGGCAAATCGGTCTGATCTTGGACCACAAGACACGGACTGGCCACAATGGGGTGCAGCCCCATCCATGATTCAAGTCTTGAATTTGGAAATGTTCTGGGCGGCTTAGACACTTTACTTCTCATCTGGGTGAGTACAAAGGATAGCGGCACCCCCATCTTGTACTATACGCCTACACCACATCTGAAAGGACCCGCACAATTGATGCCTTATCTTAGGAGCAATCTGCTCTCTCTGAAATAAGAGATGACTAAACTTTGTGTGGTTCTTTTATGAGTTTTTCTTTGCTTCTCTTGAAAAGAGGAGGATGGGAGACCATTGTTCTCGGTGGACCACCAACACAGATCCTCTATAAACAACAATGGCCGGTGTAGTGAGCACGTTGACTTTTCAATGACCGCTGCTTAGAAAAGGATTACTAATAGTTCATGCAATGGCTACCAGTCTTTATTGGAGTTTGCCAAAACAAATAATCCAGAGAAAGGTAAAGATTTGATATCTATGGAATGACTCGAAGATTTACAGTGGAAGCGTGTGTTTGCGTCTTGCTGGAAGGGTTCATGGTGATCCCTGGCGTGGTGCCCCCCGCTGTGTATGTCCTCCAGAGGGAGAAGGTTGGTAACCTGCGCATGAACTGTTGCTACAATCAATGCGCTGTCTCGCTGTGTTCATTAGTACGCGGCATCTGTTGGGAATCTGCTCTGGGAAATCTAAGATCACCGAAGCCGACAGAACAAAGGCTTCATTTTGTACAGAGGAGATGGGAACATACCGCAGGAGGTTCTCAGCCCCGGCTCTCATCCGCATCGCTTTCAGGATCTGATTGTTCAACCCGGCCCTTTGATTCTGCAATTTGCTGCGACCGGTCTGTGCGATGGCCTTGCCCTGCAATTAATAAAGAACATATATGTTTGTTAGATAAGTATCCAGCAGGCAATAAGTTAAAGAAAACTTTTCTTTTGCAAGTGGCAACCACTGACCCGACCCATCACATCGCTATATGATTGTGTCCAGGTGCAGGGGCCAAAATCCCCTACGGCCCCGAGCCGCTGCAGTCCTTAAACTGCTTTTTACACAATCAATTAATTCTGCTAAGCTGTGCGGCGGATACAACTACTGGCGAAACGGCTATTCATCTTATGTAAGGGGGAGATAAACTACTGCAGAAGCTCAGAGTTTGAACGCAGGCTATGATCTCGCTGCAGGAACCCAAGACTTCAATGCTTAAGGAAAAAAATCCATAGTGGATGACAATTAAAATTCGGTGGAAAATCCGCAGACAAATACGCTGCAACCGAATTCCACTCTCTGCAAATCCAGGCAGAAAAGACGGCGCAGCATTACTGCTACGTGTAAACGTACCCCAAAGCTAAACCTAAAAGACCAGTCTAGTCGAGGATACTCATATCCAATCCTAAAAAACTATTTTCTCCCTTCCTGGTTGGGGTTGATACATAGTCAGAGAAGGGTGCTGGCTCAGATTGCTGGGGGTCCGAACGTTGGGACTCCATCGATCAGTGACAACTTGCTGATCGATGGGGGTCCGACCAGTGAGACCCAAATTGATCCTAACAACAGAGATTGAAACAATTTCATTATAAGGCAGTGCCGACTATACATATACATTACTTATTGACTGCAGGAGAAAGTGGAGTACAGGGCTGGCAGTTACATTGACGACTTCTCCGTCCTACAGAGGCATTTCAGAGCCTTGTTTTGGGGGATCGGTGAAAGCCTCAGTGGTCAGATCTGATTTTTTTGGAAACCCTATCAATCCCTTTAAAGTAGTGATAGTCTACAGGCCATTACCCAAACAGCTTCAGTTTCGCCCTTATGGAGCTTCTTCTTAAGTATCGGCCTAGCTATAAGAATGGCCGCCCATGTTTTGGTATGCGGCCAAGCGTCCACTTTTCACTAGGGCCATGAAACGTAGTTATGTGTAGAATCAAATGCCGCTGTATGTTTAACAGGACGATACTCGATGATATAAAGTATGACACTCCCCTCCACTTCATATATACTGTACATATTTACTGTGCCTACAGCGGCGTTTATGGGGATATCCCTAAGCATTCATGTCGGCTTTCATTATCCTGGTCACTTGGGTTTACACATCCCAGGATCTGAGTCATCCCTTAGTGAAAGGCGACCACAAAGCGTAGGATTTGTTATGAGAGTGGGTGATGTCACCAGACAATGAGGTGTCGGCGGGAGGCGAGGAGCAGCCATTGTCTGCTGGCAGTCATTGGACACACAGAATATCTTGCGCTCGGCCTTTATTTAATCGAGCAGTATAATGGGGCTGTTAAAGGCGATTTTCTAGAAAAAGCCGGCAGACGAGGCGTTACTGTCTGAATTGGGTGAATTGTCAGTCCAGGAGAATTTGTGACTACTTGAGGAACGACAGCGACAACCACTAAACCTGGACCACAATATGTTTTATTGAGTCTTTGCCCTTTTCATGTGACCTTGCACAATAAAACGGGAAATTGCCCAATTTTCTGATGACGGTCCTGTTTACGGGCACGCACTTATCACTGTATCCTAATACCAGGGATGTAATTTGCAAAAATATGCTCTCTCCAACTCAACTACATATTTAAGGGACGTAGATTAGATTTAAAAATATAGAGCCACCCCCTGTATGCAGGTTACATGTGGTATTACAGATGGATTAGGAAATGTGTCAAGCCTTAGATTCCTCATAGTCCCCCCTTTTACTGTAAAGACAGCTTTACCCGCATTTAGCAGTTTCTCAAGCAGCTTCATCAAGTTGTCACCTGGAAAGCCTTCTTCATCAAGAGTTTGTGTGGAAATCACCGTCCTACAAAAAGTGTTTGCGACCATCAGCTGTGTTTTGTAGAGTATAACGTGCTGAGCCCTAGCCAGAAAATGGCAAGAAACTCTCAACTAAGGAAAGAGAAACCACAGTCCAACATTACTTTAAAGACATGAAGATCAATCAATCCAGAAAATTGCTAGAGCCTTGAAGGTATCATCAAGTGCAGTCATGAAAACCATCAATTGCTCTCATCAGTATCACATTAGAAAGGAAAGACCAAGAATCACCTCTGCTGCAGCGGATAAGTTCATCAAAGTTACCAGCCTCAGAAACCACAAATTGCCAGCACCTCAGATAACAGGCCTCATAAATGATGCATAAACATCAAGTAATAGACATATCTCAGCATCAACTGTCCAAAGGAGACTATGAGAAGAAACCACTATTGAGAACTGCAAACAAGAAGGAAACTTCTAGGCTATTGTAAGGATGTTGTGACCAAACAGAAGAGGGATGGAGGGTGCATCAGATGACATGGCCTCCACAATCACTTGGCCATAACCTAGAGCTTATATTAGTACATTTTACTTTTGGAAGGACTGTGACATGTATAACACTTGTCACCAATAAAATTGCATTGCACACATGAAGCTACAGGCAGTAAGGGTCAGCAGCAGAGGCTGTAATACAAGCAGACGGGTGTGGATGTGCATAAACGCTGAGTCCTGGTGCAGTGTACGCTTATTTTTTAGTTCACACCCAGTTTTTGCTACGCTTATTGCTCACAGTGAAGGCTCACCATGGAAAGAGCATGCCCTCTTTGAGCTGGTGAACAATAGCTGGCAGGAGCGCCCAATACTGGAGACCTGCCTGGAATGTAAAATCAGATACTACAGGAACCAAGTGTCCAGAAGTCCAGCACTGAAAAACACAGATCTAATGAGGCCAAATAGAGAGAGAGATAGATAATAGACCATAGATTAGCAGATTTCTGCCTATGCACAGTGCACACACAAAGCTGCCAGAGGTGTGGGGGTGGAGTGACACAGAATTCAGCACTCGATCTCTGCCAGATCTGCATTGTATCAAAATTACATAATGCAAACCAAAAAGTGATCCGTGGCTGGAATCAGGGTCTCATCCCCTACATCATACAGCTCTCAGATTACATAGCAAAAACCTGCTGACAGATCCAATGATTATTAAAGGCCCTTTTGGATATTTTGCCTTGGGGTCCATGAACTTTCAGTCTATGCCACTAGAGAACTAGCCAGACAGATAATCCTTGACCCAGAACTGGAGGAAGGCTCATGCCGTCATCAGTGCTTCTGCAGCATATGATATCCAGCTCTGACATCGCACACCTGGATAACACAGCACACCGTGCTCCACCCACCCTGGGGGCAATGTTCTACAGATCCGAGAATTTTGCTTCTGAGGTTGCGCTTTCTGCACATAGAATAGTACTTGGAACAACTACCGTGGGATAACATTGGATTACGTCATGGAGGTCACTCCTCTGTTATATTCTGGGTCAGGAGACACGTCCCACATACAGGACACAATGTGACCACAGTAAAAAAAAACTGACGTCGCTATAATACCACAATAATCTAATTAAAATGCAAATATAGAGAATATGTGACTGGCTAGAGTGGAACTACAAATCACAGAATGCCCTGCTGGCATAACTATCACTTCTGAATGATTTAGAAACTTTTTTTTTAATCTGTCCCTGAATTTGAGAAATTAAAATAACCCCGGAGAACTTGTGTTTCTTGGCGGTTTTGCTGTGTGCATCTTCCAGGGGGCAGAAGTCTTGTGGTCGTTGGCTGATCTGAAAGTCTTGTAGCCTGCAAGTCCCTACATGAGTCCTGTAATTAGTCCGTGTCTGAGGACAACTGCTGGAGGAAATTACACGTTACAGACATTGAGCGACATTCATGTGACGCCGCTGTTAAGCCACAGAGGTTTGGGAGTTAACTCTTGTCATCCTGAAATAATGCATGATCATGGCATAAATTAGTGATGTTCTTATTTGGAATTTCTGGAAAGATTCCTAGTCAATTGCTTAAATGGCAATTCCATAATAACAATAGAAAAAGGAGAACCGACTGCAGTCTATTCATAGGATATGAAAAGCATATACGCCCAAATGCCGTTTTGCAGACGTAAGCCCTAATGGGACCAATGAACGAGTGGCAAAACGCAATGTGAAAGCACTGTCAAACACTTATTGGGCAGACAGCTATTCTTTCGGTTCGTCCATGTTCACACGGTCAGGATGTAGTCAGTATCTTACATGAATATTTGTAAGAAAAAAACAGGAGTGGGACAATCAGAGGAAAAGTCTAAAGGTACCTTCACATTAAGCGACGCTGCAGCGATATTGACAACGATGCCGATCGCTGCAGCGTCGCTGTGTGGTCGCTGGAGAGCTGTCACACAGACAGCTCTCCAGCGACCAACGATGCCAAAGTCCCCTGGTAACCAGGGTAAACATCGGGTTACTAAGCGCAGAGCCGCGCTTAGTAACCCGATGTTTACCCTGGTTACCAGTGTAAATGTAAAAGAAAACAAACACTACATACTCACATTCCGGTGTCCGTAACGTCCCCCGGCGTCTGCTTCCTGCACTGACTGAGCACCGGCCGTAAGGCACAGCACAGCGGTGACGTCACCGCTGTGCTCTGCTTTTACTTTACGGCCAGCACTCACAGTCAGTGCGGGAAGCGGACGCCGGGGGACGTTACGGACACCGGAATGTGAGTATGTAGTGTTTGTTTTTTTTTACATTTACAATGGTAACCAGGGTAAACATCGGGTTACTAAGCGCGGCCCTGCGCTTAGTAACCCGATATTTACCCTGGTTACCATTGTAAAACATCGCTGGCATCGTTGCTTTTGCTGTCAAACACGACGATACACGCCGATCTGACGACCAAATAAAGTTCTGAACTTTCAGCAACGACCAGCGATATCACAGCAGGATCCAGATCGCTGCTGCGTGTCAAACACAACGATATCGCTAGCCAGGACGCTGCAACGTCACGGATCGCTGTCGTTATCGCTGCAAAGTCGCTTAGTGTGAAGGTACCTTAATTGAAACCTATGCACCACTTCTGTATTTATCACCCACTCCTGATTTTGGCTTACAAATACTGAACATGTGAACGAGGCCTTAGGGTATGTGCACACGCTGCGGATTTTGCTGCGGATCCGCAGCGGATTTGACGCTGCGGATCTGCAGCAGTTTTCCCAAAGTTTACAGTACCATGTAAACCTATGGGAAAAAAAAAACGCTGTGCACATGCTGCGGAAAATTCCACGCGGAAACGCAGCGGATTATTTTCCGCAGCATGTCAATTCTTTCTGCGGATTCCGCAGCGGTTTTCAACATGCACCAATAGGAAAGTGCAGTTGAAAACCCGCAGAGGAATCCGCGATGAAATCCGCAGTGAAAACCGCAGTGGTTTTGCACTGCGGATTTTCAAAATCTGCTGCGGAAAAATCCGCAGCAGAATCCGCAATGTGTGCACATACCCTTACTCTGATACACAGATGCTTAGTTCACCTCAGTGCACATGTTAATACTTAAGGAGTTGCTGCAAAACATTGCAGGTGACAGCTTTTCTCCCTAGAGAACACACAATAAGGCATATGCAAATCCAACATACCCAATAGGTTGTTATCAACCATAGACACAACAGACGGTCAGACATGCTGTACATGTTAGGGGGTCGTCTGCTCCCATCAAGATCCCAAATTTAGTCCAATGTATACAATTAGGAAGACAGCAAGAAACTTGACCCTATCAGACCTTCAGTAGTTTTATTACGGGATGCACATGCAGAAAACAACACACATTACCATAAGGAGATTATCAGAATTATCAGCCAGTTCATTAACTATTAGGGTATGTGTCCACGGTCAGGTTTGCTTCAGGCTTTGGTCAGGATTTGCAGGTAAAATCCTGACCAAAACTGCACCTGAGGTCACTGGCAGGTCACCTGCGGTGTACCTGCGTTTTGCTCATTGTAGCAACATGCTGCGTTCTGAAAAAACGCACCGCATGTGCGTTTTTGCGGGAAAAACGCATGCGTTGTTTAATGCACAGTGGAGACAGGATTTCATTAAATCCCCTCCACTATGCTGTAACATCTGGACGCAGCGTTTTTGACGCTGCGGCTCAACGCTGCGTCAAAAACGCAGCGTTTCCTGAACGTGGACACATACCCTTAGGGTGCGTGTCCACGTTCAGGATGGCCAGCGGTATCGTCGGAGCGGCTAAGCCGCTCGGCGCTAAGCCCCGCCCCCTTCTGGGACGCGATGATGCCGGATGTGTTAACTGTACACATCCGGGATCATCGCACTCCTCGCATAGGGCCCTGTGATATGCCTTGCGGGGACGCTGCGTCGCCGCAAGGAACACGGACATGCTGCGATCTGAAAAGACGCGCAGCATGTCCGGAGTCGCAGGGCCGCCGCGTGCGTGTTTCCACGCATAGTGGACACGGGATTTCAAAAAATCCCCTCCACTATACTGGAACATCTGGACGCTGCGTGTTTGACGCTGCGGCCCCACGCAGCGTCAAACACGCAGCGTTAACTGACCGTGGACACATACCCTTAGAAATATCAAATTAAAGGAATGTTACAGCTAATGTATCCATTTCTGATAGCAGTTGGTTGAAAGCTCATTATCTCTTCTGACACCTGATTGGATCAGCAAGAAATATAGCTATATCTTTGGAACATATAGATATATATTTAGAACTCTGGAACATATAGATATATATTTTTAGAACTCTGGAACATATAGATACATCTTTGGAAATTTGGAACATCTAGATACATCTTTATAACATAACATAACATATAGATACGTCTTTAGAACTTTGGAAATATAGATACATCTTTTGAAGTTTGGAACATGCAGATACATCTTTGGGACATATAGATACATCTTTGAAATTTTGGAACATATAGATACATGTTTGTAACATCTAGATACATCTTTAGAACATGCAGATACATCTATGGAACTTCTTATCATCCAGGTGGATAATGTGTTGATTTTGTGATCCTATCTATTATATTTCTGATGTCTTTAATAGTTTCTTGTTACAGCTACAATCTACTTTTCGACTTGGCATCCGGATCTTGCCTTTGTAAACCATCCATAGTTGGAGTTCTCCAAATCTCAGCAGGCCATATACAAGGACTGCAAACATTTGTACTTGGTAACCAGTCCAGAACAGACTCTGCTTCCTGTCTCTAAAAAGCTCTTTGAAGGTCACAATCGACTTGGCCAGTCCTTCTCTGACTCTCATGTTACAGGTGAGCGATTTGGCTCAATAGATGAGAAAAAAGTTTGAGTTTCTGAACTCTCAAACTGCCCCTTAATCTCCAGGGCCAAGGTGACATTGCAACTGCTGCAACTATTCTAATTATGCCCCTCTTTGCAAGTCTAAAATGAAGACCGATGTCCCCTGGTATAGATACAAGAGGCCATTAGCATCCCCATTGCTACACATTATACGACTTCCATGTCCAGTTTTAGCCTATCTTTATACTACAACTCCCACCGTCTCGATGATTTTAGGTCATTGAGGTTGCAAGTTGTCATTGAGTGTTGTTTGAAGCCATGTAATAGACACAATGACCCATTGGCTAATTAGAGGAGGGTCAGTAAACGTTAAACTAGGTGGGTCATCCGGAGATAAAATGGCCGTTCCTCCCATGTTAATCTCACAGCTCATAAAACCTCATTAGGAACAGGTTGGATACACTTGAAAAGAGTTATTTTTATATAACACACGCCGGAGGATTAACCTTCCGCTAATTATCGCTCTTCCTGAGCGTAAGCTTCCATACTTTATCTATTACTCATAATGAAGTTAAATTATATGCATGATATGTCATAGTGTAGGATTTTATAAGTAGAATATTACTAATGCAATAGAAAAAATATAAAGGATGAAAAGGGAAACAGTATTTCCTATGGAAATTACTATAAAGATCAAATTGTTAGTTTTCTAACCTGCAGTACCACTTTTCACCAGAAAGGGAATAGACCAATGTTTCCATAGAAGCTAATGCAATAGCGCCACCATAGAGGCCAGTGCAATAGTTTTGCTCCCAGTGACCAACATGAAAGTAGGGAGGCTCAGCATTAACAAAACATTGCATAGGCTTCCCAATCTAATGGGGTTCTCATATTTCACATGCAAGTGTAAATATTATTGAGTTGGAAAATACAGTGTTTTTCCTCTAGGTGCTTGTGTAGTGAAATGTATGCAAAAATGTTCATAAAATAAATCAAGAAAGTAAGCAGCGAACAATTCTGCAAACACAACACAAAGTGAGATGTCACATGCAATGATGACACCTACAAAACAATAATATTAAGGGATTTTGATAGTTTTAAAGTAGATCCCAAACTCATCTCCAGAAATACTCTGTGCTGCTGTGGGTCCCTGATCATTTTACTAGTCCTCACATTACTCTATATCCCTGCCCTTGTCATTTCTGCCTTGTCTTTACTAACATCATGACATAAAGAGAAAGTTTAAGTGCCTCACACAAAATCAGCACTCTTTGCTAAAATACTCTGTGCTGCTTTTCAGGCACCTGATCTTTCCACAAAACCCCCTGTCTTTAGCCAAGAAGGTACACATCGCTGCCTCTTGCAATAACAGCACACGACTCTCCTGAAATCCTCTGTGCTGCTTTAGGCACCTGTTCTTTCCACATAACCCACCCCAATTTACGTGTCACATAATGTTTCCCCTGTCTTTACCCATAAAGGCTGCCTCTTGCAATAACAGCACGCTCCTCTCCTGAAATACTCTGCGCAGCAGCTAATAAACATCTGCACACTCCTCACCTGAAATACTCAACCAGCTCCCTCCACATTACCTCCCATCACCAGATTACCAGAGTAACCCCTTGCTGCTAAAGTATGGTGGGTTTCGATTTCTAATTGAGCCATGGTGGCGCCACTAACTTCATCACCATTTATAAGGTCACTGGGCCACAAGACAACCACAACCCTTTCCTTAAACACTCTGTGCTGCTTAGACGGACTGCACCTTCCACATGGTTGCATCTATGAACTGGCGGGCACAGATAGAAAACGGCCCCTGTACAAGAACACTATATGGGCCCTTTGCTGACCAATAGCTCATCATAATGCACAATTCCACATGCTTTGGAGGTGGATGTGGCCCCCTTACCACTTGGGCCCCTGTTTGATGGCACCAATGGTATGTCCGCCCCAACATCTATGCATAAGTAAGCTTAAGTGAGCTTTCCATCTTTGGCAGTCCCATAGACAATGATATTTCAGAACCCTTGGATCTTTGGGGGTCCTAGAAGTGGTGATCAGTAAGTTATAACCTGTCCCGTGGGTAAGTGATAATTTGTGTCTGGTGGACACAGACAGAAAAGGGCCCCTGTGCAAGAAGAATGGGACATTTGTAATCCAAAAAAAAATCATCAAAATGCATCATTCCTCCAGATTCGGAGGTGGAAATTGGCCCCTTATCTCCTGGACCCCTGTTTGGTTGCACCAGTGATATGTCTGCCCCTGGAGTAAACCCCACTATCAGGACCCCATTTTGGTCAGGGGCACATGTCAAACATCTTTGATAACACGGACCACTTCATCGACCCGCGGAGTGTAAGCAGCAGATTCCCCCGTGACAATGGCTCATTAATGTGTCAGCCTTGTAATATCTCCGTCTAACAAGACGAAGAATGTAAATGAGCGGAGTAACACATCACCTCTGTTTACCCGCTGTCAGATCGGGATCCTCATATGCTTAGCAATGAATGCGGCCATGCTCCCGGGGAGGCGCTGTGGCTGAATGGAGCCTTTGTCTTTGGCTCGTTGTGCCAAAAAAACAGCCCAACAAACAAGACAACATTGCATAAAAGTGGCCCATTTTTTCCTCCAATTTCTGGCCTCTAATTACTGGAGATTCCTTTAGCCGTGTGATTTAATAAAGTCACAGCGAACTCATCTAAAGGGAACATTAGTTGGAAAATCAAAGTGATAGAATTCCTAGAAGCCCAGTAGTTACATAATTGCCATTTAAGAAAAATTGGTCAATTTTTCTTTTTTTTTGTTGGAAAGTTTTGGCCATAGTCCGTATAGGACTGTCCTTCCCCCTGTTCCCTTCTCATGGATTGTTCACAGGCAGGATTTAGACCCCTGATTTGGGACGCTTGGCGGGGTGGCCGATGGGGCTAAACTGTATTTAATGCCTCGGATAAAGGGCTTTGTTCTGTGTTTTTGCAAGGATCTGAATGTTTGCTTGACAGCACCTAAAAAAGGAACCTGACCCCTGGAAGATAAGACAAAATGGATTAGACCCATTTCCTTGTGATGTGAAGAATAAGACCACTCTCCAAAAACAATAGGCGACTTGTGACAGTAAAATCAATAAAATAACGTTATCTTGTCTGCGCTACTGATATGAGGACAATGAGTGAACCTTGTCCTGTGCGGCCTCAAGATGCTTTGTACTTGATCTAATAAATCCTCCATCATGGGTCATGCTGTGTTTTGGAAACCAGAGGAAACCCACACAAACAAGGGGAGAACATACAAACTCCTTGCAGATGTTGTTCTTGGTGGGATTTGGGAACCCAGCCCTGCAAGGATACAGTGCTAACCACTGAGCATCTGATTTTTATTTATTTTTTACGGACCATTGAGGAGTTTGTCCCATGACTTGGATAAAAATTGGACATATCTCCGTGTTTTAGTGAGGACAACCTGGTCCACAAAATTACACAGACATGTGAACAGCGTTGTAGATTATCATAGGTATAAGTTTTAGAGGTGAAAAACACCATCAGAAGATATAAAAAAAATGATGTGCAAATGATCCTGGACCGTCTATTCTAGGTGATAAGAGGATATGGAAACCTAAACCGTCACCAAAAAAGGGGCTCCATTTTTTATTTTATTTTTTTGTTTTGGTTGTGAGCCCTCTCTTCCTTATTTAGCCAAGCCTACATGTGTATTGGTTCCAATTTTCTTGACCTGTCATTTACTTTTTTTTTTTAGCAAATGAGATTGGATATGATACAAAAAAAAATAATCATAATACAGCGCCATTCAATTTGCATGGGACTGTCGGAGATATCAAAGCACTGTACCTGGATTATCTCCAGCAGTCCTGTTGTCTGGATCAGTGGGGTCCCATCAGTCAGTCATACCCTGAGGGTATGTGCCCACATTGCAGAAAGTTCTGCGGATTTTTCCGGACTGATTTTGGTAAATCCGCAGGGTTTTGTGCGGATTCCACTGCGGTTTTACACCTGTGGATTTCTATTATGGAGCAGGTGTAAACCGCTGCGAAATCCACACAAAGAATGAACATGCTGCGAAATAAACACACTTTTTTCCTGCAGCAGGTGCACTGCGGATTTTGTTTTCCATAGGTTTACATTGTACTGTAAACGCATGGAAAACTGCTGCGAATCCGCAGCCGCTAATCCGCTGCGCATCCACAACGTGTGCACATACCCTAAGTGATCAGTTGTGGAGAAGTGACACCCAAAGTAGCAGAATCAATTGCACACATGTGAAAGGAACTGTTTTCAAGCAGGTGCATTGATTTACGCAAACCCCATAGAGAAACAGAACAGCTGCAGGAACTTTGTGAAATAAACCTGCAGCATGTGACCGTAGAATTGGGATCATACATGGAGTTTTTGCTGCAGTTTTTTGAGCCATAAGTGGTAACGTAAAAAGTAAAAGTCCTTTTATATTTCCCATTCACTTTGCATCCACCGAATGCTAATCTGCAATATCATATTCGTCCTGTAGTAATGTGTGGCGCTGTTTTATTTTGAGCTTTTTTTTTTTCCAAGAAATCTGCCATGTGCACAACCCATTTAAAAGAAAATGTGGTGAACGTCAACACTCAGATTGGTGTCCTATCGGTCTTGGGTTTGTTGTTACACAACCTCAGGCCCTCCAGCTTTGTTGAATTCCTGCTTCTGTGGCTGTTAGGACATGTTGGGACTTGTGGTTCTATTGATTCCAAGAATATAGCTGAAGAGACAGCCATTTCTGAGGGCATTCTTACACAAGTCAATTTTTTTTTTAAATACAAATCATAGCAAAGACTTCAACAACAACAAAAAAAGAGACATTAATACCTGCTAAGGCCGTATTTATGGAAAAGTTGTTGTTTTTTTTTTTCAATTTTGTCATAATTTTCAGAATCATGCAGGTCTAGTAACCGCAGGTGGAAATGCAAGAGTTAATGCTCGCTCTGATCAGTGATTGAGACCAAACTCAAGTACAGGACAATATAGTAACTGAAGACTGGAATTTCCGGAAAAGTAGGATTCTGGTACAAAGGCAAAATGCCGAGATAAAAGAGTGAAATTCTTGCTGTCAGATCTTTTTTTTTTTCACGTTCCCTCTGCATAGTATCCTGGAAGACTTGTAAGTTGTAATACATATACAGTATACTCTTACACAGGTCTTTTCTGTGGAAACCTGGACGATAAAGAAACAAGACAGAAGAAGAATCGACGCCATGGAAATGTGGTGCTGGAGAAGGATGTTATCAATACCATGGATGGCAAGAAGAACAAATCAACCATCACCAAGCTACGACTTGGATACTTTGGACACAATATATGAAGACAGCAATCACAGGAGAAGGACATCATGGTCGGAAGAATAGGAGAAAGGCGAAGAGGATGATCAGCAACCCGATGGCTTGATACTATCAAAATTACGGTGGAGAAGACCCTGGTGGACCTATCTTCCTACATCAAGTCGCCATGGACTAGAGAGAATCCCAAAATTCCAACCCTTCATTGCTCTCCGATCAATTGGAAACCCTCCTATAATATAGAACTGGACCAACCTTTATGTCTATTCTTTAGACTGAGGCCAAAAATGTGTTCTTTCCACCTCCGTCTAGCCAATATGTATGTGCAAACCATTTGTTTTACTATATGGGAACAGTGGGGTCACAGAAAAAAAAAATATATTTATACTATGGGTCCCTATAGTGGACGGATGTGTGGGCATTCACCCTGACTGTGGCCATTGAAATTTTGTATAGTTTATGTCTAACTTTAGTTGAGAAGAATCGTGGTTCTAGTCCTGCGGCACTAACATCTGTCTGACTTATGGCCATGTGCAGAGAGGCCACTAAAACGTCCACGGAAAGCTTGGCGTGGGGTAGAGTTTGTATACACACGTACAGCATTGATACCAAAGACAGATTCCTCAATTCCACTAGACGCCAAGTTGTGACTGTATCATTAAGTAATGAGTGTTATGATTATACGCTCCACTGTATCCTAAATATGACAATTAAGAATTAATGACAATTAAGAATTAATTTAGACTTTTAGGTTCTTATGGGCCGTGCCGGAAACTTAGTGACAAACTGATCTTTTTTTTTTTCCCCCCACTCCCTCAGACTTGTAGGTGGTTTCTTTCTTGCGTAGCCCAAGGTCAGTAAAGACAGACGTTGAAAATCCTTTTAAAATTGAAATAAACAAAGATATGATGATGTTTCCACGGCCGGCGGTCGTCACCCACTCTACTCATTAAGATAAAAGCTTCTGTCACCTTGGATCGTAATGGAAAATGAGTTCTAATTGTGTCTACTGAAAAAATCATCACAGAGGGGGAAAAAAGGGCTAAAAAGACAGAGGAGGGGATGATATACTGATGGTAATTACAGTGGATACATTGTATCACTGTAGATAGGCAGGAGTGGATACATTGTGTTACTATACATAAAGTAGGACTGGATATATTGTATAAATGTAGATAGTAGTAGATACATTGTATTACAGTACATAAAGCAAGAGTGAATACATTGTATCACTGTAGGTAAGTAGGATTGGATACATTGTATCACTGTACATAAGCAGTAGTGGATACAAGCTAAAGACTGTAAAGTAGAGTCGTCCTTTAAGAGTAGGCAGCCGTTAAACAATAATCAGGACGACAAACAATTTAACCAGATGTTGCGGAACTACATGTCCCAGCATACTCTCTGGTCAGGGATGTAGATACCAGGAAGCTGTTAAGCAATGGCGGGTGCATGCATCACAGCCACAGTGCATTGTTTTTTGCAATCATTTTCCAAAATAGCAGCAAAACCACAGATTTCTGCTGCAAAAAACATAGATGTTGCACAAAAAAAAAAAAAAAAAAAGCACAATTCAAGAGTGTCCTTAAATGAATAATGGCTTTAGGTTTCATGAAATCACATCCACTTTTCTTGAATTAATTGTAGGCACATCAGAAAGCCGCAGTTTATACGCTATGTGGGAATGAGGCCTTAGGAGTCGGTGGGAGCTGCTGTTCTAGTAGCCATATTCTGACAACCAGAAGCCCTGACACCACTAGATGCAAATCACAACACGCCATAATAGCGCATTGGAGATAATCAGCAGTGATTTGTGGAGTTATTGCTGGGTGACACATAATAATCATTCATACCATGAGCAGCTGCCCCCTTCCAGCCCTCAATAATGGCCTGTTAGTAAGTTCCACCCAATGACATAGCTCCAAGCCCTGCATAAACCAACAGTGACGGCGATAAGAGCCACGTTTTTATGAAACTTGTGATAGAAACATGAGTCAGTACACAAGGTGTGACTGTGGGGTTAACCCGTCAGCTGCCACCGGGGAGACCTGAAAACACCAGGGATCCTATGTGTCATTTACACAACCATTCACTCGCACGTCATCAGCTTCTTGTAGAACTATAAGTCACAGTATCGTTTAAGGATCATGATATTACATTATATATAATTATATTTTTTGCTTTGCTTTATAACGAACTACCACCAGAAAACAGAAAAACACTCTTGTGGATATTTTTGTGGAACTGCAGGTCCCAGAATGGACCGTCTGGAAGAATATTATTATTTTTTATCATCCAAATTAATGAGAAGGGTACGAGAAAGTGCCAGGATTGGGGCAGCATACTGAACTTGTAACAAAGAAAACTACAAAACCCAGCATGACAAGAGCTGGACAGGAACAGCAAGCACATATAGACAGGTCTGATAACATGTACGTATATAGTTAGGTTTGGTAGCACGACAAGTCCCAGGATGTCAGAAAATCATAATGATTATTAATTTGGTGCCAGATATATAAATGAGCAATGAGTGTAGAACCAAGCCCAAGTAAGCAATGGATTTGTAGCACTACAACCCCCAGAATGCTCTGGCAGCTGCTTGCAATGCATTTACCTACAGTAAAGTAAATAAAGAAATAGAGTGTATACATTGTATCTCTGTAAATAAACTGGAGTGGATACATTGTATCACTGTAGAAAATAAATACATGGTATCACGGTACACAAAGTATGATTGTATATATTGTATCAATGTAGATACATTGTATTACTGTACATAAAGTATGATTAGATATAATGTATCAATGTGTATAGTTGGGTATACATTGTATCACTGTACATAATTTAGCTGATACATTGTATTACTGTATAAAGCTTGGATACATTGTATCACTGTACATAACCAGTAGCTGTGCAGTAGCAGGATTGGATACATTGTATCACTGTACATAACCAGTAGCTGTGCAGTAGCAGGATTGGATACATTGTATCACTGTACATAACCAGTAGCTGTGCAGTAGCAGGATTGGATACATTGTATCACTGTACATAACCAGTAGCTGTGCAGTAGCAGGATTGGATACATTGTATCACTGTACACAATCAGTAGCTGTGCAGTAGTGGATACATTGTATCAGTGTACATAATCAGTAGCAGGATCGGATACACTATAGGGAGCCTCTCACCTTTCTGAAGTAGCTCTGATCAGGGAGGCCATTCCCCTTGAGGTCCCTTGGGTGCAGAGTGTCAGTCATGCTTCCTCCAGCAGGTGAGCAGCCCTGTGTGCTGCAGTATAGATGTATGCTCCCCCTCTGGATCTCCTCTGTGCTGCTGATCCCTCCAGCTGTAGCCAGTGTCTGCTACTTCCTATCTCTGAGCTTCTTGCAGACCTGTCTGACAATGCCAGGGAGGGGTGTGCTTTCTTCTGGCACCACCCATTCGCTCAGATACGCCCCCTGTCTCTGTACTTTGTCCCCTGCTACCTGCAAACACATGACTAAAGAGGAGCACAATAGAGAAGCAGAACATGGATGGCTGCTGTACTGACAGCTACAGATACTGGTGCAGCAACCAGAGCAAAATGGAGCATTGTTTACATGGAGAGGCAATGTCAGCTGTCACCTGTCTGTGACAAATTGTGGTGTCTGTATAATGCATGGAGCTGGTATACACTCTATCAGTGGAAGTGGGCAGCTGTATAGGGGGACAGCAGGTTGGGGGCACCGCCACCTTAAAGTAGTTACTAGATTGGAGATAAGTGGTTTCAGTTCACACCAGCCTATAACAAATAGCACCCAGAAAGCTCAGACAATTCTTTTTCTCACTTGTCACCCATGTGCAGTCTGCTCTACAGTTTCCTATGTTACAGAATTGTAATGCACACGTAAACATCAGATGCTAGATTATGGATTCGATTTTTTTTTTTGTGCACCCATAGACTTGGATGGGTGAGTCTCATTCATTTTACGGAACTGAAAAAAATCGCTCATCTGCACTGCCCCCATTGAATAACATTGCTCCGGATGCTGTTTTTTTTTTTTTTTCTCAGACCGCCCTCTGATCGAAAATACGGTCGTGTGAACAAGCCCTTACACAAGGGAAGATTTCATAGCCCGGCTGTAGCCCGGACTCTTATCATTTATTTAGCATAATCAGTGGAACACAGCACCTCATGGGAAAAGCAGGGTCAACATTACCCATATAAAGAGCGCACGTCTCAGCCAAGGAGTCCTTCTTGGTATGTAGTCCAATGTATAAAAATATAAAAGACAGCGCCTCACACGTTGGTGAAATAGATCACAGTTTATTCTGCCTTCTGTGGCACAGAAGGCAGAATAAACTGTAATCTATTTCACCAACGTGTGAGGCGCTGTCTTTTATATTTTTATCATTTATTTAGCGCCACCATATTTTAAAAGGATTGTCCTAGCTGAGACCATAATCCCGACACCATTGTTTTTGTTACTTTGTATCTAAAATTTCTGACCAATTTGCCATTGTTCTAGAAAATGACGTATTGTTACTTCCAATAAGCAGCTTAATACAATCATGTTAGACTCATTGTGGAATTGTTATTTGATCATCACAGCCATTTTCATAGTATACAGTATTCTGTATGTCAGTCTGAATCAATAGTGAGACTCCTGAGGACCCCACACCCATCAGCCGAACCTTCCGATGGATGATTTCAGGGGAGATAATGATCTGGCATGTTCCAATTTTTTGAACTGCTGACCCTTTTTATGTCTGTGATATACGCCACCATCGGAGGAGTTTGACAGCGGCTCTCTCCTGGAGAACGCACAAGCACGCGCCGGTTTACGGAGACGTCGGGAGAGATACAGTAGCTGTTGGATGAACTATCGTTAGGTCTACAGATGTCTATTGTATGTAGGACCCCTTATACTATGTTGCACTCATGATTATGTCATTTAGGAGCATCCAAATCCATGCCATAATTTACCAGGTTTCATTGCACTCGGGTTTCGCACTCTCCTTCTCACTGCCAGGATTTGATTGTCCAGGAGGTGTGGTGGTCAATGCCGGGTGTTCCCTGGCAATCAAAGGCATGGTGACTGCATCATCAGGTCTGAGCAACGACCCAAACAGAGCTCTAAACAGATGTTATGTCATAAATTATGTTGGCATATTAAATAGTTTTTAGGTAGTGTCCCCCACAGCACAACAGCTTTCCAGTGTACTCTGAAATCAATGACTGCCATGTAGCCGGTGAACTTGACTATTAAAAAGTGATTGATTGAACTAAAGAATTGATTAAAACTATTACTGAATTTTTATAAAACTTTTGTCATGTAATGGAGACGCATCAAAAGTTTTTATCCAGACAGGGCTGACATCAGGAATTTCAGGGCCCCATACTGGCAACATTTTTGAGCCCTGTTATGATCCTTAGTGGCTGAGGATCACGAATAGACCAGCAAGTGAATAAACTAAGGACAAGCTCTAGTGAGATGGTAACTGGACTGATCGCAAATCTGAACCTATCCAAAACAACTAGAGGTAGCCGGTGAACGTGCCTAAAAAATTCCTAGACGTTTCGAGCCAGCCTGAGGAACTAGATACGCCTAAAGAGAAAGAAAGACCTTGCTTGCCTCCAGAGAAATAATCCCCAAAGATATAGAAGCCCCCAACAAATATTAACGGTGAAGTAAGAAGAAGGCACATACGTAGGGATGAAATCAGATTCAGCAAATGAGGCCCACTAGTACTAGAAAGCAGAAAATAGAGCAGGGGTCTATGCGATCAATAAAAAACCCTTACAAAATATCCATCCTGAGATTACAAGAACCCACGCACCAACTAATGGTGTGTGGGGAGAAACTCAGTCCACTAGAGCATCCAGCAAGCAAGGAAATCACATTTTAGCAAGCTGGACAAGAAAACATGATAAACACTGCTGATCAAAAAAATGAGCAAACAAAACTTAGCTTTGTCCTGGATGGACTGGGAGCAAGGTAGTCAGAAGGAATCTGAGTAGCACTGATTACATCGACAGCCGGCAACAAGAGGAAGTAAAACAGAGCTATATAGGAACCTCCCAGAGGATAACGAACCAGCTGATAGCCAGAGACCAGCAGGATAACAAACAAAGCCACCAGGGAGAGCCCAAAGCAAAAGTCACACCATACCACCAGTGACCACAAGAGGGAGCCCGAAAACAGAGTTCACAACAGTACCCCCCCCTTAAGGAGGGGTCACCGAACCCTCATGAAAACCCCCAGGGCGATCAGGATGAGCCACATGGAAGGCACGAACCAAATCGGCCGCATGAACATCAGAGGCGACAACCCAAGAATTATCCTCCTGACCATAGCCCTTCCACTTGACCAAATACTGGAGCCTCCGTCTAGAAACACGAGAATCCAAGATCTTCTCCACCACGTATTCCAATTCTCCCTCAACCAGCACCGGGGCAGGAGGCTCAACCGGAGGAACCACAGGTACCACATACCTCCGCAACAACGAGCGATGGAACACATTATGAATAGCAAATGATGCCGGGAGGTCCAGACGGAATGACACAGGGCCAAGGACTTCCAGAATCTTATAAGGACCAATAAACCGAGGCTTGAACTTAAGAGAGGAGACCTTCATAGGAACGAAGCGAGAAGACAACCACACCAAGTCCCCAACGCGAAGTCGGGGACCCACACAGCGACGGCGGTTGGCAAAGAGCTGAGCCTTCTCTTGTGACAACTTCAAATTGTCCACCACATGATTCCAAATCTGATGCAACCTATCCACCACAACATCCACTCCAGGACAGTCAGAAGGCTCCACCTGACCCGAGGAAAAACGAGGATGAAACCCCGAATTACAAAAAAAAGGAGAAACCAAAGTAGCAGAACTAGCCCGATTATTAAGGGCAAACTCGGCCAACGGTAAAAAAGTAACCCAGTCGTCCTGGTCAGCAGAAACAAAACATCTTAAATAAGTCTCCAAGGTCTGATTAGTTCGCTCGGTTTGGCCATTCGTCTGAGGATGGAAGGCCGACGAAAAAGACAATTCAATGCCCAACTTAGCACAAAAGGTCCGCCAAAATCTAGACACAAACTGGGATCCTCTGTCAGAAACAATGTTCTCAGGAATCCCGTGCAAACGAACCACATTTTGAAAAAACAGTGGAACCAACTCGGAGAAGGAAGGCAACTTAGGCAAGGGCACCAAATGGACCATCTTAGAAAAACGATCACACACCACCCAGATGACAGACATTCTCTGAGAGACAGGGAGATCTGAAATAAAATCCATGGAAATGTGCGTCCAAGGCCTCTTCGGGACAGGCAAAGGTAACAGCAAACCACTGGCACGAGAACAGCAAGGCTTCGCCCGAGCACAAATTCCACAAGACTGCACAAAGGAACGCACATCCCGCGACAAGGAAGGCCACCAAAAAGACCTGGCCACCAAGTCTCTGGTACCAAATATTCCAGGATGGCCCGCCAACACCGAAGAATGAACCTCGGAGATGACTCTGTTGGTCCATCTATCCGGGACAAACAGTCTCTCCGGTGGACAGCGGTCAGGTCTATCCGCCTGAAACTCTTGCAGCACACGTCGCAAATCTGGGGAGATGGCAGACAAAATCACCCCTTCTCTAAGGATACCAGCCGGCTCTGAATCTCCAGGAGAGTCAGGCACAAAACTCCTAGAAAGAGCATCAGCCTTCACATTCTTCGAACCCAGCAGGTACGAGACCATGAAATCAAAACGAGAGAAAAACAACGACCAACGAGCCTGTCTGGGATTCAGCCGCTTGGCCGACTCGAGATAAATCAAATTCTTGTGGTCAGTCAAGACCACCACACGATGTTTAGCTCCCTCGAGCCAATGTCGCCACTCCTCAAATGCCCACTTCATAGCCAACAGCTCCCGATTACCGACATCATAATTCCGCTCGGCAGGCGAAAACTTTCTTGAAAAGAAAGCACATGGCTTCATCACAGAGCCATCGGGGCTTCTCTGCGACAAAACAGCCCCCGCTCCAATCTCAGAAGCATCAACCTCCACCTGGAAGGGAAGTGAGACATCTGGCTGACATAAGACTTGAGCCGAAGAAAACCGACGCTTCAGCTCCCGAAAGGCCTCCACAGCCGCAGAAGACCAATTAGTCACATCAGAACCCTTCTTGGTCAAATCCGTCAAAGGCTTAACAACGCCAGAAAAATTAGCTATGAAGCGACGGTAAAAATTAGCAAAACCCAAGAACTTCTGAAGACTCTTAACAGATGTAGGCTGCGTCCAGTCATGAATAGCCTGAACCTTGACTGGGTCCATCTCAATAGTAGAAGGAGAAAAAATGAAACCCAAAAAAGAAATCTTCTGGACTCCAAAAAGACATTTTGAGCCCTTCACAAATAAAGCATTGTCACGTAGGACCTGAAAGACCATCCTGACCTGCTTAACATGAGACTCCCAATCATCCGAAAAAAACAGAATATCATCCAGATACACAATCATAAACTTATCCAGATATTCACGGAAGATGTCATGCATAAAGGACTGAAAGACTGAAGGAGCATTAGAAAGTCCAAAAGGCATCACCAAGTACTCAAAATGGCCTTCAGGCGTATTAAATGCAGTTTTCCATTCATCACCCTGTTTTATACGCACAAGGTTATACGCACCACGAAGATCTATCTTGGTGAACCAACTAGACCCCCTAATGCGAGCAAACAAATCAGTTAGCAATGGCAAAGGATACTGAAATTTGACCGTGATTTTATTCAAACGGCGATAATCAATACAGGGTCTCAGGGAACCATCCTTTTTAGCCACAAAAAAGAATCCTGCACCAAGAGGGGATGAGGACGGGCGAATATGTCCCTTCTCTAAAGACTCCTTTATATAACTCCGCATGGCAGCATGCTCCGGCACAGATAAATTGAAAAGTCGTCCCTTAGGAAACTTACTACCAGGAATCAAATTTATAGCACAATCACAGTCCCTATGAGGAGGTAGAGAATTGAGTTTGGGCTCCTCAAATACATCCTGGTAGTCTGACAAAAACGTAGGGACTTCAGAAGGAGTGGACGAAGCAATAGACACCACAGGAGCGTCACCATGAATTCCCTGACAACCCCAACTTGACACCGACATAGCTTTCCAATCCAGGACTGGATTATGAGTCTGCAACCATGGTAGACCCAACACGACGACATCATGCAAATTATGCAGTACAAGAAAGCGAATCACCTCCTGATGAACAGGAGTCATGCACATGGTCACTTGTGTCCAGTACTGAGGTCTATTCGTAGCCAATGGTGTAGAATCAATTCCCCTTAGTGGAATAGGGAATTTTAAAGGCTCCAAATCAAAACCACAGCGCCTGGCAAATGACCAATCCATCAGGCTCAGGGCGGCACCTGAATCTACAAAAGCATTAACCAGGTAAGATGACAGGGAACAAATCAGGGTAACAGACAAAATGAACTTAGGCTGTAAAGTACCAATGGTGACAGATTTATCAACCTTTTTTTTGCGCTTAGAGCATGCTGAGATAACATGAGCTGAGTCACCACAGTAAAAGCACAACCCATTTTGCCGTCTATAATTTTGCCGTTCACTTCTGGTCAGAATTCTGTCACATTGCATAGATTCAGGTGTCTGTTCAGAAGACACCGCCAAATGGTGCACAGGTTTGCGCTCCCGCAAACGCCGATCAATCTGAATGGCCAGAGTCATTGACTCATTCAGACCTGCAGGCGTAGGGAACCCCACCATGACATTCTTAATGGCTTCAGAAAAACCTTCTCTGAAATTTGCAGCCAGGGCACACTCATTCCACTGAGTAAGCACCGACCATTTCCGAAATTTCTGGCAGTACACCTCTGCTTCATCTTGCCCCTGCGAGAGGACCAATAACGTTTTTTCAGCCTGGTTCTCAAGATTAGGTTCCTCATAGAGCAATCCAAGGGCTTGAAAAAACGCATCTACACTAAGCAATGCAGGATCCCCTGGCGCCAATGCGAAGGCCCAATCTTGGGGGTCACCACGCAAAAAGGAAATGATAATCTTAACTTGCTGAACGGCATCACCAGAGGAACGAGGTTTCAAAGAAAGAAACAACTTACAATTGTTCCTAAAATTCAGGAACCTAGATCTATCTCCAAAAAACAACTCCGGAATAGGTATTCTAGGCTCTGACATAGGACTGTGAACAACAAAATCCTGAATACTTTGAACCCTAGCAGCAAGATGATCCAGACTGGAAGCCACGCTCTGGACATCCATGTCAGCAGCTGAACTCAGAGCCACACCAAGATTAAGAGGAGGAGAGAAGCTAGCCACAGCAGCTAGACACACGGCAACAACAACAACAAAAAAAAAAATTTCTCAAGGCTTCTTTTCTCCTGCTTCTGCCATGCAATTAACACTTTACGGGCCGGCTGTACTGTTATGATCCTTAGTGGCTGAGGATCACGAATAGACCAGCAAGTGAATAAACTAAGGACAAGCTCTAGGGAGATGGTAACTGGACTGATCGCAAATCTGAACCTATCCAAAACAACTAGAGGTAGCCGGTGAACGTGCCTAAAAAATTCCTAGACGTTTCGAGCCAGCCTGAGGAACTAGCTACCCCTAAAGAGAAAGAAAGACCTCGCTTGCCTCCAGAGAAATAATCCCCAAAGATATAGAAGCCCCCAACAAATATTAACGGTGAAGTAAGAAGAAGGCACATACGTAGGGATGAAATCAGATTCAGCAAAAGAGGCCCACTAGTACTAGAAAGCAGAAAATAGAGCAGGGGTCTATGCGATCAATAAAAAACCCTTACAAAATATCCATCCTGAGATTACAAGAACCCACGCACCAACTAATGGTGTGTGGGGAGAAACTCAGTCCACTAGAGCATCCAGCAAGCAAGGAAATCACATTTTAGCAAGCTGGACAAGAAAACATGATAAACACTGCTGATCAAAAAAATGAGCAAACAAAACTTAGCTTTGTCCTGGATGGACTGGGAGCAAGGTAGTCAGAAGGAATCTGAGTAGCACTGATTACATCGACAGCCGGCAACAAGAGGAAGTAAAACAGAGCTATATAGGAACCTCCCAGAGGATAACGAACCAGCTGATAGCCAGAGACCAGCAGGATAACAAACAAAGCCACCAGGGGGAGCCCAAAGCAAAAGTCACACCATACCACCAGTGACCACAAGAGGGAGCCCGAAAACAGAGTTCACAACAGAGCCCATTTCGGAGCCCTAGGGTCCAGCCCAGCTCCACCTCTCGAACCTTCCACAGTCCCACTGCCCATTCTTGGAAAAACTCTACTTCTGAACCACGTCATCACCAATCACGCATTAAGGCCACGTTCACACTTTGCGGCCTGCTCTGTGGGTTAATCCCGCAGCGGAATTGATAAATCTGCAGGGCAAAACTGCTGCGGTTATCCCTGCAGATTTATCGCGGTTTGTTCCGCGGTTTCCGCTGCGGGTTTCCGCCTATACTATTGATGCTGCATATGCAGCAATATGCAGCATCAATAGTAATGTAAAAAATAATAAAAATTGGTTATACTCACCCTCCGATGTCCAGATCTCCTCGGTGCTGCAGGCGGCTGTGCCGACAAGGACCTTCGTGACGTCACGGTCATGTGACCGCGGCGTCATCACGGTCATGTGACCGCGACATCACCACAGGTCCTGCTAGCACAGCAACTGAGACCGGACGCCGCGGGCAGCGCTGAGAGGTGAGTATAGCATCATTTTTTATTTTAATTCTTTTTTTTACACCAAAATATGGTTCCCAGGGCCTGGAGGAGAGTCTCCTCTCCTCCACCCCGGGTACCATCTGCACATTATCCGCTTAACTTCCCGCAACGTGGGCACAGCCCCATGCGGAAAGTGAGTGGATCAATGCATTTCTATGGGTGCAGAATCGCTGCGATTCTGCACCAAGAAGTGACATGCTCCTTCTTTTTTTCTGCAGAAAAGCCGCGCAGCTTTTTCCGCGGAAATCCGCAGCGTGGGCACAGCGGGTTTTGTTTTCCATAGGGTAACATTGTACTGTACCCTGCATGGAAAACTGCTGCGGATCCGCAGTGTCAAATCCGCTGCGGATTCGCGGCAAAACCCGCAAAGTGTGAACGTAGCCTTACAGTTCCCATCGAACACCATATCACGTATGTAGTAGGGTGGGGGCACACACATCGTCACTTTCGGGCCCGAAATTCCACATATAATAGACCGCAAGGGCCCGGGGCGCGCTGGCAGCTTAAGAACAGATTCTGCAGATTCTGACGTCACTGATGTCAGACGTGGCCGGCCCCCTCTAGTGCGGCTGTTATACTGGGTGAAGGAGAAGTGCACAACAACGGCAAGAGGGAAGGGGGAGCCCAAACACTAAGGAAGAAGGGGGTGGAGACCCCTAGCCAGATCTAAAATCACCCTGTCTGCCCTAAACGTCCCTATATGGGTTCTGCACTTAATGCCGAGTAGGAACCTAATCCCTGCCTGTCCCTAGCGATAGGCTCTACATAGGGAGGGGATGGGGTAAGCACTAGTCTGTCCCCACTAAGACTAAAGACAGGAAAGATGGATGGGGGAAAACAGCTTGAGAAGACAACAGAGATGTCACTCCAGCAGTTCTCCAAGGATCCTCAGGGTAATACACTAACAGATTACTAGAACTTCCAACAAGACTGCAGCGATTATGAGCTAATACACGGACCATGCTGCAGCAATTGACTGTACTTAATCCTTCAGCACAGGTGTGTGATTAGCAGCAGAAGGTGGAGGTAACTATTGGGTCCTAGAGGGAGAAGGATATCCCTCCATAACAGAGATGCAAAAATCAAGAAGGTTCTTGAGCTAAACGCAAAGACCTTCTACAGCCGGATCCAGGATGACTGTCTGTCACAGCTGACACACCCGTGACAGCGGCAATACAATGTAAGTAGCTGTGGCTGTGATAGACTGGGGCCTCGGGGCTTATAAAAGCAAAGTAAAGTAAATAGCCTGGGCCCCGGCATGCCACGCAGTCTGCCAGACTGTTTATATAGTGGACTGGCTGTGCTGCCTCACCACGGGCTGCGCAGCGTGTGTCACCCAGTCTGGGCCCTCCTTTTTGCTTCTGCTCACAGGGCCCTATACACCAGTAATGGTAGTAATACATTAATGACGGCTCTGTGTCTATTTTCCGAGACCCCTACCGATCACTAAAGCAATGGAGCAAAAGCCCTCAGCTGAGCACTTCAAGACTGAAGACGGGATCCTCAGTATTATAGTAGAGAACAACTTTATTGGGTGCTTTTTAATTTTACCAGAAAGTAGTGATCTCAGCAACTACCGCCATCTTTGAGACAAGACAATAGTTTTCTAAAATTACACTTTAAGATCACTGAAATCTTCTATACACCTCATGGTTTTTTTTTCTACCTCCAATGCCTTCTCAATCATCCTTCCATACATATGAGCATTTTCAGTTGCAAAAGGTTAAAAAATAGGAATCAGGCATATTGAAATCCAACATACCCAACCCTTCTTTCCTCCAACACCCGCCACTTGCAGAGAGACAGGGTTCCTTATACATTACAGAGTCAGACAGTCCTGATGAAATGTGTGTTTCTGCGGACTTAGATCTAATGTGTACGGTCACCTTAAGCCTTCTAATACCTTTGCAATTGAGCAATTGTCTTCCGGGACATAATGTTTAGGTTGCGTTAATACCTTCACGCATGGCATGTCTTAATACGATGTTCGAGGTCATTAGAAGCAATAGCGGAAATGTATGCTGTATGATACAGCTCTATTACCCCCAGAAGCAATAAATGAGTAAATTCATGATGTGTGACATCATGCACCGAGCTTTAGATTAAAGTTCACCAGGAATGAACACAATGTAACAGTTTGTTTTCTTTCTAAACGTCACTCAGTTGATAGAAGGAAACATCATAAAATGAGTAATAAATAACTATTTTAAGTCGGGTTTTACTTTGTTACTATTTTTAACTTATTGATAGTATCAACGTAATTCTTCAATTTTTAGTATTGCACGCGACAGATGGGAAGAATCACTAGCATAGCACACAAAAAAAATCATCCAGGGGTCTGGGTTGTCAAGAGTCTCCCCCAATTCTCTGCATGAAACATTACAGGCTGCAATCAGAATCTGTCTGATAATATTGACACTATGTGTATGTGACATGGGAAAAACAAACACAAACGTATCACACTGCTGAGCTGTAAGGCTATGTGCACACGTTGCAGATTTCCTGCAGAACTGCAGCGGATTTTTCTGCGCAGAAAAGGTGCAGTTCCGCACTGTGATTTAGGCCATGTGCACACGTTCAGTATTTTTTGCGTTTTTTCGCTATAAAAACGTGATAAAAACGCAAAAAAAAAAGCTTACATATGCCTCCCATTATTTTAAGTGTATTCCGCATTTCTTGTGCAAATGTTGCATTTTTTTCCGCGAAAAAATCGCATCGCAGAAAAAAAAGCAACATGTTCATTAAATTTGCGGAATTGCGGGGATTCCGCACACCTAGGAATGCATTGATCTGCTTACTTCCCGCACGGGGCTGTGCCCACCATGCGGGAAGTAAGCGGATCATGTGCGGTTGGTACCCAGGGTGGAGGAAAGGAGACTCTCCTCCACGGACTGGGCACCATATAATTGGTAAAAAAAAAAGAATTAAAATAAAAAATCATGATCACCTTCGATGGCCCCCGGAGTCTTCCCGCCTCTCAGCGGTGCATGCTGCCGCTTCCGTTCCTATAGATGGTGTGTGTGAAGGACCTGCGATGACGTCGCGGTCACATGACCGCGATAACGTCGCGGTCACATGACCGCGATGACGTCGCGGTCACGTGACCGCGACGTCATTGAAGGTCCTGCACATACACACCATCTATAGGAACGGACGCCGCTGAGGAGACCGGCTGTCTGCAGAAGGTGAGTATAACCATTTTTTTATTATTTTTAACATGATATCTTTTTACTATTGATGCTGCATAGGCAGCATTTATAGTAAAAAGTTGGCCACACTTGTCAAACAGTATGTTTGACAAGTGTGACCAACCTGTCAGTCAGTTTTCCAAGCGATGCTACAGATCGCTTGGAAAACTTTAGCATTCTGCAAGCTAATTTCGCTTGCAAAATGCTAAAAAAAAAAACGGGAAAAAAACGCAAAAAAAATGCGGATTTCTTGCAGAAAATTTCCGGTTTTCTTCAGGAAATTTCTGCAAGAAATCCTAACGTGTGCACATACCCTAAGGCCCCCTACACACAATCAGGAATTCATGCAGAAAATTCCTGTGAAAATCCGGACATTTCTGCCGGATTTCCGCATGAAAACCGCATGCGTTTTTTGCACGTTTTTGACGCGGTTTTGACGCGTTTTTTTCCGGACATTTCTCAATGCATTAGACAGTGGGAAAACCGTGAAAAAAACGAAAAATTAATGAGCATGTTCATTATTTTTCCGCAATGCGTTTCTCATGCGGAAAAACACACATCATGTGCACAGAAATTGCGGATGTCATTAAAAATGATGGGATGCTTAATGTATGCAGATTATTTGCGGTTTTATAGCGTTTTTATAGTGCAAAAACGCTAAAAAAACGCAAATAATCTGCAACGTGTGCACATAGCCTTACAGTACAATGTAAGTCAATGGTAAAAGAAAAAAAAGCTGTGCAGATGGTGCAGAAAAATCAGTGCGGAATTGCTGCAGATTTAAAAGAAGTGCATGTCACTTGTTTTGTGCAGTTCTGCAGCGTTTCTGCACCCCTCAATGATAAAAATCTGCAGTGGTAAAATCTGCACTAAAACTACACAAAATCCGCAACAAAAAACGCACAAAAACTGCAGAAAATCTACACCTGCGGATTCTGCCAGGAGATGCAGATTTAGTGCAGAAAATTCTGCACCACATTTCCTACGTGTGCACATAGCCTTAGGAGCGCACAGGTAACAGTCCTATCTGGAAACTGTGCATTCTGGAAATGATGTAGGGGTAATCTATATTGTTTGAACTCTTTCCTTTCCATATTACTCAGCTAAGAAGACGTAATAGGGTTTGGTACATGATGGTGGCCCTTTTGTTACATTAGAGATCATTTCTCTTCAATTGATATGCAGAGGCTGGACTTGAAGAAAAAGGATATAAAAGGAATCAAAATTGTTGGGAGGATCATCAACAATCTTAGATACGCAGACGATACAACATTGATAGCAACAAGCGTAGATGGAATTATTACAGAGTTTCAAGATGACCGGAAGTCAATAGGTGAACAGCCACGGGCATATCAACAACGTAGTCAGCGGACTTCAAATCAAGGAACATCTCACTGGAGATGAAGACACGCCTCGTACATAACTCTGTGGTATGGATACAAAACCTGAACGATAAAGAATCAACGCCTTCGAAATGTGGTGTTGGAGAAGTAAAGATGTCATCAATACCATATGACCAGAGAAGACCCTGGTGGACCTACTGTATCTAGGCTTGCACAAGATCAATCTTCCTACAGAGCATTCATCTATCAAGTCGCCATGACAGCTGCGTGTCCCAGAATACACTGAATATTACGACAATGGATGCAGATGTTGCCAGGCTTGTCTGTGATCATGAAAGTACCCTGATTAGTGTAGGGCTCTTGTGCTTCCCTGATAATTGCCAGTCCTCTATTCAGAAGGCAGTGTACAGATAATTGCACCTTGCAGGAGCCGCCACATAGTGACATGAGGATACTGTAAGGAGATGGAGCAGCAACCAGGGACGTGGGGTCACGATGCCTGGTTGTCAGTGCCATGTTCAGGCTATAAATACGCTTTTCGCAGTACCGGTAATTGTTTTGTTGCTTCTAGTAGGTATAAAATTCTCACTGGAAAAGATGAGCTTGTATTACCCCCTGCTGACGTCTTTTTCTCTTTGTCATGAAATCCCTATTGCCTTGCAAGATTTCAGGGCGTTTCCTTGAAGAGCTTTATCTCAGGTATGTGATAAGACTGCTACCAGCAGAATATTTGCTGTTATAACCTGGGCTACTGTGTCGCTAGGATTAGATTAATAACATTGCTTATTGTACTGATCCTGCTCATTTAGATGATATGCTGATCTGTGCAGCTGGGACAGACTCTAAATGGAATCAGTGTCCTTCTGCCTCTGGCAGCTGACAATATAACTACTTTTTACTTCCCTTGGAGAAGGAGTCTTCTCGTCTATACTGCCGTGTGTAGTTCCTTTTCTGACAAGCAGGCAGAAAGCTATTTTTAATGGTTGATCTACAGTGAACATAGGATCCACTATGTACAGACCTGGCTGTGGGTGGAGAAACTGAGCATGTGCGACCACTCAGGTGGATGTGCACATTGATATATATTTTGACCACTAGGTGGTGCCATACAATGTAAATAAATGTCATTATTCAAAGACATTAACCAGCAGCTCTTCCTCGGCCAGGGTATTCAGATAATTTCACGGTAAAGGCAGCAAACTAAAACTTTGCCAAAAGAAGCCACCTTTTTATAGATCTAGCATTTTTTTCCTCTGCAACCCAGATAAAGCCTATACAGGGACATATTTCCAGACTAATCTCAAGATATAATGCAAATCTTTGCCAAAAAATTAAATTTTCCTTTTCATTCTAGAATTACGCTCTAAAGATTATTTCCCTATAGTGATCGCCAGAGGTCAAAGTGGACAGATTGATGGCATATTCTAGTGTTAAAGGATCTTTACTTAGACACTTTAAAGGCTTCAGACAGCATAGGGGATAACACACAGACGGCTGAGGGTTCTTCTACTGGGACTCCCACTAGTGATACCAAAAAATGGGGCTCTGCAGAGCCTAAGGGTGCTTTCATGTTGTGTTCTGGCACCCCTGGCATTGCGTTCTGGTGGGCCCGTCAGAGCTTACATCCGAACCCCCTGCAAAAAGTGGTTCAGACGTATGCCCAACGGGGCCATAGACTATAATGGTGCCAGCAGAGCGAACGTGCTCTCTGATGTGCATAATTTTAGGGACTGTACGGCAGACATCCAGACGTACTAGACTGCGTGTGGATGTCCACCTCCAGTAGGCATATACGCCTGAAAATGAGGCACAACAGAGCATAAGTTCGCTCTGCCGGCACCATTATAGTCTACAGCCCCATTGGCGCATACGTCCGAACCCCATTTTGCAGAGGGTTCAGACTTAAGCCCTAATAGGGCGACCAGGTTCCTGAACTCAGTGTGAAAACACGCTTATCTGAATGCACCGCCACTCAATCCATTCTCTATGGGACTGCCAATGATAGCCGAGGCTGGGGGTCCCAGTGGTCAGGAAGTTACCCACTACCCATTTAAATACTGAGAAGGCTCCTGCCACTGATCATTGGTGCAGAGGAGAGCCTAGCCATGCTGTTTACACTTTTAACTATTTTGGGGGCTGCAGAAGTGCCAGGACATCCAGGAACATGCTGCCCCCCAACCATGCATCCATAAGTACCAATAAAACATATATAAACACAGGTAAAAAAAACAGGTAACAATGTATATATAAAAAAAAGTTAAATGGATATTTCCGTATTGATCTCTATGTGTTTGCTGCTGGCAGCATTGTAGAAGTGATTCATTAGCATACGATACACAAAGTTGCCGCTCTCCTACCAGATGTTCCAGTACAAAGACTTTGTCTTTATTTACTAGATCGTCGTTATTAAATATGCATGAGGCTCAATTGTACCTTTCTCTGCTACAAGTGCATCTATTACACAGAGCGTTAAACAAGAGTGAGTTTTCCCTGGGGGCTGATGCAGGAAAAAAAATGTACATACATATATTTATTAAGGAAATAGAAAGGGGTCTTGAACAGAGTAGCATCTAGTAATAGATGTGCAGACAATCGCTGCAGGACAATTTAATATACTTGTCCAATCCAAACAGATAAAATTTTTACGTTTTTAATAGTTAACATCCTGCAGTTATCGAATCCAAATAGAACCGGGTAGGCATGGTTCGACTTACGCGTTTTGGATAATTATTTTTAAGCACAAAGTAATAAAATAAAAATAAAAAAACACTACATAATTGCAGGAGGAACGGGCTGAGTACCAGTCATGAGAACCTCTGAAGTGCCAAGGATCATGTGTATTATTTTTTATTATTTAACAGTCTTCGGCTCGATCTTGAGCCATGGCGACTTGATGGATGAACGCTCTGTAGGAAGATCGATCTTGTGCAGCCTAGATAGGTCCACCAGGGTCTTCTGCGCCATTATGTTGATAGTATCTAGCCATCAGGTTGCTGGTCTCCTCTTCGCCTTGTTCCTTCTATTCTTCTGACCATGATGTCCTTCTCCAGTGATCGCTGTCTTCGTATAATATGTCCACAGTAGGCAAGTCGTAACTTGGTGATCCTTGCTTTGAGTGACATATATGGCTTGATTTGTTCCAAAATTGATTTGTTTATTCTTCTTCCGATTCATAGGATTGATAACATCCTTCTCCTGACCACATTTCGAAGACGTTGATTCTTCTTCTGTCTTGTTTCTTTATTGTCCAGGTTTCAGATCAGTATGTTAAAGCAGGAAAGACAAGACTATGCACGAGACGCGTCTTCCTCTCCAGTGAGATGTTCCTCTCTTTGAAGACCTTGTCCAGTGACCTCATTGATGATTTGCCCATAGATGTTCTTCTATTGACTTCCACTGTTGTCGCCCCATCTTGAGTGATCATTGATCCAGGTAGATTTAAGTCCTTTACTCCTTCTAGTTCATTGCCAGCCATCACAAATGTATCCCGGTCGTACCTGGCAGTAGTCAATATCTTTGTCATCTCTGTGTTGAGTAGAAGTCCCATGTTCGAGCTTTCCATCTTGACTCTCCCTAATTTGTCCTTCATTCCATCTACACTTCTTGTATCATCTGCGTATTTAAGATTGTTGATGATTTGTCCCGCAATTTTTATTCCTTTTTCTTTTCGGAAGTCCAGTCTTCCTGAAAACAAATACCCCAAAGACAAAAAAAGTTACTTAAAGTAATAAAAAACCTCAAATGATGTTGCAGACCTTCAATTTGTAAAGACCCCTGCAAGTATGACTCAAGGAGATTAGATTTAATTTAGGAAAAAATGTCCTTTAAGTCACATTTTCTCAAACTTGTTCAAGTCTTATGAGGTTCTGACAGAATTTATAGATCTTTCCTCTGAAATATTGTGGAATAAACAGGCCGGGTTTGATGGTAACAGCTACCTGGGGTATTTACTGAAAATAAAGCCGCGTTCTCTTCACCTGAGCCATCCAGATTTTTCTTGCTGTTGTTTCACTTTATAGGTCAAACTTATTTATCTCTAAGACTTTTTTGTCACTTTTCGTATAAGGGAAGATAAGAAATTCATGGAAAAGAAAACATAAATTGCATTAGTCGGATTCTTACATTGCAGCTCGCTATGTTTTATTGGCAAAATAAAAATAAAATTGGAATTATCCGGCACCGTACAGTTCTGCACCATCCACAGAACCTGCTAGGTGCAAAATTGTGCAGTTGTATTAATTACATTGGAAAAACACAATACAAATAAAATGTAAAAAAAAAATCTAAGAGTTTCTCATGAGTTGAATGTGCATTAATAGGTATTTGCCCCTAAAAAGCCCCATAAAACACCCTAAGGGTTTGGGCACACTTTCAGACGTGTGTGACCCAAGCAAATTTTACAGGAAGACGCTTCAGAACAATCCACAAATTTTAATTTTTCAGGAAATAATCTTTTTTTTCTATTAGTTTTTGGAAAAAAAATGATTTTACTGATGCAGTTTGGAAGGTTTTTTTTTCCTCCAAAATTTGCATCTACTGCTCCAAAGTTTCCACTTTAAAAAATATGACATGCATTTTTTTCCACCAATTTCTTCAAAACCACTTCCGTAAAAAAAATACCAGCTACAAAAAAAAATCCTCATAAAAATAAAGTGGATTTCCCTTAGAAATGAATTGGGAAAGTTTTCCAAGTGTTTTTGAAGAAGTTTTGGACCCGACCTTGTTAAAAAAAAATCATCAAAAATTCTTGAAATGTAACGATCAGGAAATACTTTTCTGGGGCTTTTTTTTTCCTGTTTTGCATCCAGTTTTTTACTTGACAGTGTCAAGTTTTAGATGGATTCCATGTGGAAACATTTCCTGAAGTAGATTCCTCTTGAAAAAATGTGCCAGATTTTTTGGCCTCCGTGTGAATCTAGCCTTTTTTAAGACTGTTCTTATTCAAGTTAAATCAACTTTCAATTCTTTTTATGCTTTATCAGGTTTTGAAAACCTCGGTGTGGAAAAAAAAGTAAGTGATATGTCACTTATTTGTGGCGGATTTTGCTTCTTTCTTGTCAAAAGGCTACAAAACACTATTTTTTTGCATTTACAGCATTCCTTGTATTGCAAAAATGACCTGCCAACCTGTCAAGTCAGTACGATTCTGGCAACGCCAATTTTTTTTTTTAAGGGGTGAACATTTTTTTCATTAAAAAACAAAACCAAAAGAAGTAAAATGTCACCCCCTTCGAGAGACACCTCAGGCCTCCACCTGAGGTAAGACGCTTAGTTTTCACCTCATGGCGTCGACAGAAGCGCTAAAGTCAAGGAGTCGGGCAACTAATATAATAATGTAAAAACAATAATGAAAAATATCGTTAAAAATTGCAAAATCAAAATTTAAAAAATGTATGTGGTATCGCCGCGTCCATAAGTGTCCAGACTAATATAGAAATATCATATTTGTACTGAAATGGAAAAAAATACTAAAAAAAATCAAAGTGGCAGAACAGCTGTTTTTCTACGGAAAAAATAAAAGGAAGAAAAATCAAAAAGAGGGGCTCCCTGGCAGTGAAAAGTGTGCAGAGACTTAGAGGAGGCGTTGGACATGGTAATGATTATTTGGGGGCGAAATGTCTCAAAATTCACGTCAAATATCGTCTATAAACATACATGGGGCACACCAGACAAGACGTGGAATCTTGGTGCAGCGGCCATGTGTGTACATTGTAGAGGGGTTTTATATTTTTTGCTATTTCTCCTCATTTATTTGATATTCACTGTACAGTCAATGACACTACACCTATTCAGAGCCACACAGTTATGTAACGTCTGTCAGACACAGCCGCCTGCCCTGACTGACGAACACAGCAGCACAGAGCACAGAGGCCTGGCGTCATTCCCGCGCCTGGCAGGTTACCATGGGAACGCCCTCAGCCCCTGGAGAGCGAATCACGTGGAGGTGTTTGGACCCTGCTCGGCGCCCGTAGTCGGAGCAAAGATGGCGGCGCACGATAGTGACGGAGAGGAGGATTTTGTCACGTACGGGAAACCTCTGGAGCAGTACGAGGAGGGTGAGAGGCTGTGCGGACACTTCCACAGGGACATGGGAGCCCTCGTACCGCTGCTGCCTTGGCTCTAGCTGTGCAGAGGGTTGGTGGGGAGGGAGGGAGGGAGGGACTTTTTTTTCTGTATATCTTTATTTGTAACACAGTATTAACAATAAATACAGGCTTATGAAGGTAGAACAGGCCGCAGTGATGCACCCTGTGTAGTCTGCGGTGGTTGTCCAACTTTTTAGTGTCTTCCATAGAGTTATATGTCCCCAGTGTTCGTGGCCTGTACAGTCGTGATGGTTGTCAGTGTTTGTGGACCGGGCAGTACTGAAGGTTGTCAGTGCTCGTGGCTCAGGCAGTCCTGGAGGTTGTCAGTGCTTGTGGCCCGGACAGTCCTGGAGGTTGTCAGTGTTTGTGGACTGGGCAGTCCTGGAGGTTGTCAGTGCTCGTGGCTCAGGCAGTCCTGGAGGTTGTCAGTGTTTGTGGACCGGGCAGTACTGAAGGTTGTCAGTGCTCGTGGCTCAGGCAGTCCTGGAGGTTGTCAGTGCTTGTGGCCCGGACAGTCCTGGAGGTTGTCAGTGTTTGTGGACTGGGCAGTACTGAAGGTTGTCAGTGCTCGTGGCTCAGGCAGTCCTGGAGGTTGTCAGTGTTTGTGGACCGGGCAGTACTGAAGGTTGTCAGTGCTCGTGGCTCAGGCAGTCGTGGAGGTTGTCAGTGTTTGTGGCCTGGGCAGTCCTGGAGGTTGTCAGTGTTTTGTGGCCCTGACAGTCGTGATGGTTGATGCTGCTCATGGCCTGGACAGTCGTGATGGTTGTCGCTGCTCACGGCCTGGACAGTCATTGTGGTTGTCACTGCTCATGGCCTGCAAGGTCGTTGTTGTTGTCACTGCTCATGGCCTGCACGGTCGTTGTGGTTGTCACTCCTCGTGGCCCAGGCAGTCGTTGTGGTTGTCACTGCTCATGGCCTGCACGGTCGTTGTTTGTCGCTGCTTGTGGCCTGGACAGTCGTGGTTGTCGCTGCTTGTGGCCTGGACAGTCGTGGTTGTCGCTACTTGTGGCCTGGACAGTCGTGGTTGTCACTGCTTGAGGCCCCGGACAGTTGCTTCAGTGCCCATTTTGCCTGAGCTCCCATTTGCAGCATCCCACTTGGCTCTTCTGTCTGGCTTTGCTCCTGCCCACATCGTCTACCTCCAGATCTTTCACTGTTGTGTTTCTTTCTGTGATCGTGTCACCAGTGCCATTATTCCTGCAATATCTCATATCCTGTGTTCTGCTTTCTTAGGGGAGCAGCCCAAGAGGCCTATACCTCTCCAGGAACAGACTGTGAAAGACGAGAAAGGACGCTATAAACGCTTTCATGGCGCCTTCACAGGAGGGTTTTCTGCTGGATACTTTAACACAGTCGGGTCAAAAGAAGGTGAGACATTTTATCCTATAATCGGTAGGGTCCTGTTTTAATTTACTGGAACTGGACAACCCCTTTAAATGGAAAAGGAACATTTTATTTTTTAATGGCAGACCCCCGAGAATGTAGGTCCGAAAGTCCTGTCTGATTTGGGGCTGTCGTGCACGACTACCATAAGTCTCCGTTCAGGCAAAGGAGTTTAGTGCCCCCAATTGCTGGGAGTATTAATGGTCAGACCCCAAGTATTATATGTTTATCACTTATCTTAAATGTTACTTAGTAGGACAACCCCTTTAAGAAGCCTCCAATTGTGTAGGATGTCAGAATGGCGTACGTATGCTACATTGGGAATCATTTGCTTTTTTGTTATTTTAGGTTGGACGCCATCAACGTTTGTGTCTTCGCGACAAGGAAAATCGGAAAAAAATGTCAGTAGACCGGAGGATTTTATGGATGATGAGGTACTGAAAAGACACAGCAACGTGTTAATGCATAGTGAAATGTAAGAATCTTCATGGCCATAAATCCGTTCGTAGGAAAACTGAGTGATCCTCGGTCTCAGCCTGTGGCTGAGCTTCAATGACGGGCCAAGATGATGCTAACAGGAGTTTTCAGCAGGTCTCTGGCTGACACAATTACCCAGTGGTCTCCGGAGATCGCATCATGGGAGCCTATGCGCATTGGCACTTGCACGCTTTTCATTTAAATGCCGCTGTCAGAGATTGACAGCGGCATTTAAATGATTAAATCACGGCTGGAGCTTGGCGTCAGCTGCGACTACATATTCCTGGTTTCTGCCCCTTGTGCAAGTTGCTCAACTCCTGAGCCCCCTCCAAACGTAAAGACCCCTTCCCAGGACGTGAATGCAATGTCCTTTTGCAGGAAGACGAAGAGCAACAGATGCCTCCCAAGTGTATTGAGATATCACCTTGTCTATATCCTTACTAAGTCGTCATCATCATTGGACTCTTGACTTATGTAATCCCCCTTGATTTACAGGATCTTGGAGAGTTTGGGATAGCACCAAAGGAAATACTGACTACGGACGATTTTGCCTCAAAAACCAAAGATCGAATACGGGAAAAAGCCAGAGAGCTTGCATCGGTCACAGCACCAATCCCAGGAGCAACCATATTGGAAGATCTAATAGCTCCAGCAAAGTAAACTTTTATGTCAATTTCACTTTCAGTACATGTTAGTTACCATTTCACTGGCCTGAGCGCACTCGTGCCAGCATCAATGCTGAATAATTTACTGTAACGATCCTTGAAGCAGACAACCTTAGTATTGCTCAAAAGTTTTAAGAAACAAAATCCAGCAAGTTTTTTTTTTTTTTAGTATTTTGGTCACCGCAGCCTGCCAGTTTAATTTACTTTTATTATGTTGTGACTAGCGATGAGCGAGCGTGCTCAGATAAGGTGTTATCCAAGCACGCTCGTGTGCTAGTAGTATAGGGGCACGCCAAACATATTCTATGTTCAAGTCGCTGCGGCTACATGTCTCACTGCTGTTTGACAGCTGCAATACATGCAGAGATTGCCTGCATGTGCCGCGGCTGTTGAATAGCAACAAGACATGTAGCCGCAGCGAATCGAACATAGTATTCGAGCACACCGATGATACGCTATCGGCACACGAGCATGTTCGGAAACACCCTATCCAAGCAAGCTCGTTCATCAGTAGTTGAGACAACAAGTTAAATTGCCGCCCTACTAGCCAAGGTTCACTAAAACATTTTCTGAACAAGATTTTTTGTGTCGTCTCTTTTTTTGCATTGTTTTTTTTTTTTTTCCATGTACTTTTGTTATCTTCAGGATCACGATAGGAGTGCAACTTTTACGGCAGATGGGGTGGAAAGAAGGGCAAGGAGTAGGGCCCAGGATAAAGAGGAGAGCTCAGAAGAAAGCAGCCGGTAAGTGGAACAATACTGAAAATATCAAACCAAAGGTCCATTTATATTAGTTGACTACTTAAACGACTACTTATTTGCCAGTCGATGGTTGTTTAATAGCCTTTTTTACACAGGATGATGCCCTGTTGAGAACGATGATGTTTTTTGCTGCACAGTTGATCTGCAGTCTGTTTATCTAGGTCCTGGGAACGATCATCCATAATAGTCTTTTATCGTAAATGGCCTTACACTAGGGCTGGGCATCATACATGGGGGTGCAGGTATGAAACCTTATATGAGTAAGCGGTATAACTTTTTATTAGCTCTTATTTATACACCTACTTTTATAAAAGTGGACAACGTCTTTTAAATGTAAAAGGAATGTAGTAAAGTTTTACAGGCACATTGTTACAGAGCATTACTGGAGAAGTATGACCGTGAAAGCGATCGGTAACGTATGATTACAAGTGTGCGTGGTCAGCCACGATGGGTGAGGTTGCAATGTGTCCGGGTAAAGATCTATAGGGATTCCTGCACTGATTCATCCGTCGCCAGCAATTTCGAGAGAAGGTTATAGCAACACAAACACATCAAAAAGCAAATATCTAGCAATAAATATGGCTGCTGGAACTTGATGGTCAGGCGAGTCACCCGTGAGTAAGAATTTATACTGGGCCACGTTGTGTCATATACTTATGTGCATAGTGCAGAATGTCGGCATCTTTCATAAAATAGGTGTCGCGTATTCTTGATCATTATTGTAACCTGATTTTCTACATATTTGCTCAGAAAAAAGCAACTTACAATGAGTTGTCGTTTTTTTTTTTTTTTTTTTTTTTTTTTTTTTAAAGAAAGTTCACGTAAATCTTTGCAAGTCCAAAATGTGCATTTTGTTTTGATTTTACCGTTGATTTCACATTATTCCTATCAAGGGGTAAGAGCTGAGGTCAAAATGTGCTACTTTTTTGGGTCAAGAATGATTTGTTTGTGCAAAGTATGGATGTGGTTTTGATAATCACATCCACTTGTGCAGTACATAGAGCAAAGGCGCAGACAATTACTGATTAATCCTAAAAGGTCACTTATAATATTAAATATTGAAAGTTTTAATCAAATATATGCATTGTAGAACAGATAGAAGAGTCAAGTTTGTTAAAGTGTTATTTTTGCTTCCAGAAAGTAATGTGAAGACTTATGGCTGTGCGCTGCCTCCTACGGGCTCCGAGGAAACTGAGGTGGGTTTCCACAGCTAATGATTGTTTTACAGGAGAGAGAGTTCAGGGGGCTCCATCAAGGGGAGATCTATCACAAAGCAGAAGTTATGAGTATTTTTGCAGCTCTGGGGTATGATACAGGCGGTAGATCGGGATTGCATTAGTGACTTTTTCTGTAGATTAATTCTATACATTGTACAAGGCTGAACATTTACGTTTTCTTATTTACAGGATGAAGAGGATGACTACGTACCTGAGAATATTACATTTGCACCCAAAGATGTGACTCCCATAGACTTCACAGTAAAAGACAATGTCCATGGTCTGGGTTACCGGGGCCTTAATCCTCATGAAGCCTTGTTCGGCTCTCTGACCACACACATGAATGTATTCAGCGACGCCTCGGAAAAGACGAACAGTTTACTGGGTGATGTGCGACAAAGCAAAGGAAGGAAAGTGGGAATCTCTGGGCAGGTGAGGAGCAGGTTGTTGGTACAACTTGATATCCACTAATATGTACATGTGTAAAAGCCAAACCACAGAAGCCTGATGCTATTTTGGCTACTGGCTTCATGGGCTTTTGCCTTTTTTGTTTCCTCAGGCTTTTGGCGTTGGTGCAATGGAAGATGAGGATGATGATATTTACAGCGTCGACTCCTTGTCGAAATACGACACGGTCCTGCGAGAAGAGGAGGCCGGAGACGGACTCTTTGGATGGACGGCACCAAAAGAGTACAAAAATAAAAAAGGTACCAGACGGCTGTGCCAATCTGAGCTAAAAGTAAAACCCTGCCATGTATTACTCCCATTAGCCTCAGCAAGTCTTAATGTTGTGAAACTACAACATCCAGGATTCCCCGACAGCCGCTGACTGCGGCGATGGCATGTTGAGAGTTGTAGTTTCACAGCAATAAGGAGTGGAGTAACAGTAAACTGCAGGATCTGACTACACGCGGTGTGTTTGTAGTCTGTAACCATGGAGACACACAAGCCTGCATAAGAGCTGTATACACACAAAATATAACTGCAGCAGAGTAATAGTAAAAAAAAGAGCTGGAACTTGTACATAGTTTCCAAACATTCTGACTATAGATCTATTAGTGGGGTTCACTTTCCACCCTCCATCCGGAAAGAGCGAGTATTGTGTGGCAGCTGCATCTGTAGACGGCAGGGGCAGCCATCTATCGGCAGCCTCTCTTTCTCACACAGACTGGCGGACGCTGTGTGCCAAGCGCTTGTATGCAGAGAGGCGTGCCCGATGTGTTTATTTGCGTAGCTGTGGGCAGTGGAGTGTTTGCAGTGCACTCCTGTTTCTGTATAACCGCAGCTGTCAGATTAACCCCTTTCCTTGCTTAATTTCTCTAGTCACCTTCCACGACAGCAGTATCGGAGGATGTCTCCCCGCCCTAATATGGGACAGGAACAGAAAGAGGTTAAATACCCCTCCCCTTCCTGCAACCACCAGTGTTTTTCCTGTCCCCTATGGGGCATGAAGAGGTTCTCCGATAGTGCTGCCGTGGCCGTGCTCCGCGGTCCCCGCGTGACTTGGGACCCCCGCCCGCTCTTCCTGCGCCACCTTCGGGTGGCAATGCAGAGCGGTGTAGTGCTCCGGGGTCCTCCTGCAGCTCCCCGGCTTCCTCCTCTCCCCACGCTGCTGCGGGGTTGGCGCGCGCGCGCCGGAAGTGACGCGCTCCGGGACTTCCGGTTTTTCGAACTGGAGCTTTGGCGCGCGCCGGCCGGCGTCCTGAACCTGGGAACAGCAGCGGCGGCCAGGGCGGGCGTCTCGGACCCCCCCCAGGGACACTTTCGAGGGAGGAGCACCAAACTCGCTGGAATCTCGGTAAGACTACTTATTCCTGACTGAGGAGCCCTCCTAGTGAGACGTCTGTCGGTGACTGTACCTCTGGCGTTATGGACGGCGACAAAACCTCTCACTCTGCCACTGCAGAGCCCAGCGCGCACCCCTCTACTGTAAGTAGTGGGATGATGTCCCTTGCTGTCCATTCTTTAAAAAGTTTAAGCGGCTCAGTCCACCTTTCTCTCTCGTTCCAGGGAAACAAGGTCACTGGCACTAGGAAGCCCAGCCGCAAGTGTGGTGCTTGTGCAGCCAAGCTCCCCTCAGCATACACAAAGAAGCTCTGCCAACCATGCACAGACGAAGTGCTGCGTAGCGAACAGCCTTCTTTAATGGATAGCATTAGAACCCTCATCAGGGAGGAGGTTCAGTCCTCTATGGCAACCTTCTCTCGAGCCCCGACCCCGCAGCCTCCCCCTCCTAAGAAAAGGAGATTGGGCCGGGTAGCCTCTGACTCAGGCGAGATACATACCTCGGGTTCAGAATACAGCTGGGAAAAAGAGGGTTCTACTTCTACTTCTGCTCCCAAATCGGATAGTAGGAAGTACCTCTTCTCCTCTGAAGATTTGGAAGAGTTAATTTCCATGGTGAGAGGCACCATGGGGGTAGAGGAGGAGATAGAGGGCCATTCCGTGCAGGATGATATGTTCGGGGGTCTGAAACCTAAATCGGTAAAAGGATTCCCCATACATGAAAACATCGAGAACATTATCCTCCAGGAGTGGAGCCTGCCAGAAAAGGGGCTGAACGTCCCATCTGAGTTCAAAAATCGCTTTCCCCTGGAGGGAGATTGTTCTTTATTTGATATGCCCAAAGTGGATGTTCAGGTGTCAAGGGTCACTAAGAAAATGGCCCTACCCTTCGAAGACTCCTCCCAACTTAAAGATCCTATGGATCGTAAAACTGAGAGCTTACTGAGGAGATCTTGGGACACCTCAACTAACTTATTGAAATCCAACGTAGCCTCAACATGTGGCCAGATCGTTGTTTATTTGGCTTCGTACCTTAGAGAACCACCTCGTACAAGGTACATCCAGAGAGGACATCCTTAATTCTCTTCCCTTGCTCCAAAAAGCAACCGGATTCCTCGCGGACGCTTCCGCGGAATCAGTTCGGGTAGCCGCTAGATCTGCTGTCCGTACAAACTCAGCAAGGAGGGCCCTGTGGCTTAAGTCTTGGGGGGGAGACATTACCTCAAAGTCCAAACTTTGTGGTATCCCTTTCCAGGGCCATCATGTCTTTGGACCAGCCTTGGACGACATCCTGGACAAGGCTTCAGACAAAAAGAAGGTCCTTCCAGAACAACGGAACCCGAGGAAGCGGTTTTTTCGTCCCCCCCGTGAACAACCACCCCAACAGAACTATAGGGGAAAAGGCAAAACGGGGCGATGGAGCTACCCTAAAGGTGGGAAAGCCAGAAACATCATGGTCCCCCAGCCCCAGCAGCCCTCTGAAAAACAATGACTGCTTCCACGTCGGGGGTCGACTCTCGAATTTTCTCTCCAGGTGGCAGGAGATCACCAGGGACGAAGTGGGTCCTGCATACCATACAGGATGGCCTAAAATTGGAATTCGAGAGTCCTCCTCCTCGCCATCTAACAATCACTTCTCCACAATCTCCAAAACTTCAGGAGGCTCTGAGGTCGGATATTCTAAGCCTGCTCCGGGAGAAAGTGATTTCCCACGTACCACATCGGCAAAAAGGAGAAGGCCATTATTCCCATCTCTTTCTGGTGAAGAAACCCTCAGGGAAACACCGTATCATCGTAAACCTGAAACCTCTGAATCAGGTGATAAGATATCGAAGATTCAAGATGGAATCTATCAGATCAGCGATCCCGCTGATTGGACAGAACTGGGTAATGGCCACATTGGACCTGAGGGACGCATATTACCATGTGCCAATACACCCAGACCACAGGAGGTTCCTCAGGTTCGCCATCTCCCAAAACAAACGGATCAGCCATTACCAGTTCAATGTCCTTCCTTTCGGAGTATCATCAGCTCCACGGGTCTTCACCAAGATCATGTTGGAAGTGATAATCTTTATCCGACAACAGGGGGTCTGCGTCATTCCATACCTGGACGACTTCCTCCTCATTGCTCCATCAGCTTCTCGCCTCAATCAGGACGTGGCGAAGGTTCTCAGCATCTTAACGTCTCTCGGGTGGATTCCAAATCTGGCAAAATCAGATCTCCGGCCATCTCCCCAGAAGAAATTTCTAGGAATTCTGCTGGACTCAGAAAAGAGAATGTCCTTCTTACCCAGGGACCGTCGGATAGATCTGGTCCACAAGATCTCCAGATTCAGAGACCAGAAATTCCCAACTCTAAGAGACTCTATGTCAATCCTGGGTTCTCTAACATCATGCATCCAGGCAGTCTCCTGGGCCCAGGCCCATACAAGGATTCTTCAATCTCACATCCTGTCGTATTCAAGAGGACACCAGATGGCTTTATCCAGGAAAATTCCTCTTCCCACTCATGTAAGATCCTCCCTCTCATGGTGGCGGAACCCCCGAAACTTACAGCGGGGAGTCAGCTGGGATCAGACCCCTCTCCGAATACTTACAACAGACGCAAGTCAGAGAGGTTGGGGTGCTGTGATCGAGAAATCCCACTTTCAGGGTCTGTGGTCCCCAGAGATGAGACGCAGCTCCTCAAATTTGAGAGAGTTAAAAGCAGTGGAGGAGGCGCTAAAAGCCTCATCGGCCCTCATCCAGGGTCACCATGTACGGGTGATGTCCGACAACATGACCACTGTCGCCTACCTCCGACACCAAGGGGGCACGAAATACTCAAGCCTAAAGCTAACTGCTGGAAGGATTTTTTCCTGGACAGAGAAACACCTCCTGTCCATCTCTGCAGTACATATAAAAGGGCTGGACAATTCCCAGGCGGATTACCTCAGCAGGAGGGACTTTCATCCTGGGGAATGGTCCCTAAACCAGGAGATATTCCTATCCTTGGTCCAGAGGTGGGGAACCCCCGAGGTGGACCTGTTCGCCAGCAGACAGAACAAAAAGTCAGACCACTTTTTCTCCCTGAACATCTCAAACGAGACTCAAGGACTGGACGCATTCTCACATCCTTGGGAATTTACCCTAGCGTATGCCTTCCCGCCAATCCCATTGCTATCCAGAACATTGCAGAAAGTCCGGATAGAGCAAGTCCCAACGATTCTGATAGCCCCACTGTGGCCAGGAAGAGGCTGGTTCAACTCGTTGACAGACATGTGCTTAGAAGGTCCAATCCTACTTCCCCAGAGACGCGACCTGCTTCAACAGGGTCCTCTATTTCATCCAGACCTGCACAAGCTGAAGTTAGCAGCCTGGCTTCTGAAGCCGAGATCCTGAAGGCCAGGGGGCTCTCTCAAGACGTGATTGAAACCCTACAAAAAAGTAGGAAGCCGATAACTAATGCCATTTATGGGAAAATATGGAAGAAATTTTCTTCATGGTGTCTTCCGAACAAACCAGATCCATTTAACCCGGAAATTGCTCAAATCCTTCAATTCCTCCAGAAGGGCTTGGAGATGGGACTCTCACCAAGTACCCTGAAGGTCCAAGTGTCGGCCCTCGGATCTTTCTTTGACCAAGATCTGGCAAGTCACCGATGGATCAAACGGTTTATAGCTTCAGCAACAAGAATCCGTCCAAGACGTCTCATCCACACCCCTCCGTGGGACTTGAATCTTGTCCTGAACAGTCTGACCGGTGACCCCTTTGAACCCCTTTCAGCCTCCAACTTAAAGATCTTGACCCTAAAAACGGTCTTTCTGGTGGCCATCACTACCGCCAGGCGTATAGGGGAGATACAGGCTTTATCAATCCGGGAGCCATTCCTGACCGTAACTATGGACAGCATAATCCTGAAATTAGATCCTTCCTTTATGCCTAAAGTGGTCTCTGAATTCCACAGAAATCAAGAAATCCTCTTACCCTCTTTCTGTCCGAATCCATCTAACCCAAAAGAGGAGATCTTTCATACCCTGGACATCCGCAGAGTGGTCCTATTCTACCTTCAACAGACAGAAGGTTGGAGGGTGGATCAGAATCTATTCGTCCAGTGGTCAGGACGAAATAAAGGCAAGAAGGCAGCCAAAAGTACAATAGCAAATTGGATCAAACAGGCCATTAGCCTTGCCTACTCATCCCAGAATCTGACTCCTCCATCTTCTCTAAAAGCACACTCCACCCGTGCAGTCTCAACTTCCTGGGCAGAGAGGGGTAGCGCATCTTCAGAGCAGATTTGCAGAGCCGCCACCTGGTCGTCAGTCCATACATTCACCAGGCACTACAGGCTCAACTTCAATAGGGACCTATCGTTTGGCAGACGAGTTCTCCAGGCTGTTGTCCCTCCCTAAAGAAATTAGCGGTTGGTATTGCTCCGATACTGCTGTTGTGGAAGGTGACTAGAGAAAATAGAATTAGAACTTACCGGTAATTCTCTTTCTAGGAACCTTCCACGACAGCACTAATTTCCCTCCCTATCTGATTTATGTATTAATTGTTTCCTGCACTTAAGTGGTAACTAAACATGCTACTGTGTCCAGAAAAAACACTGGTGGTTGCAGGAAGGGGAGTGGTATTTAACCTCTTTCTGTTCCTGTCCCCTATTAGGGCGGGGAGACATCCTCCGATACTGCTGTCGTGGAAGGTTCCTAGAAAGAGAATTACCGGTAAGTTCTAATTCTATTTTTGAGCAAGAAATCCTATCCTCAGCAGAAATTAATTGGAACCGTCGGGAGATGTTTTCACGTCCAGAGACCTCACCTGTCCATTTGCTCTAATTAAAGGAGTTGGCCACTTTGCTAAAAGTGTTCCTCCGGGGTTTCCCATTGCAAGAACCTCGTCTGTACTGAGGGTGACGTGCTCAGTATTGCAGTACTGCAGCGCCCCCCACAGTGAGAATAAAGCATTGCACAGTGCAAATGAAATCCCCCAGTTGGTCGGATGTATAGTACATGAATACACCATTCTGTTTTGCAGATTTTCTCTTATCTACTTTATGCTCTGACTTATAGATCTGGGACTCCAGTTTATAACCCCAGAATAAGATGACACTGAGTTGCTTAAAAAAAAAAAAATCTTCAAAGTTCTCTGCTCCAAAAAATTATCTCTATGATTGACTCGCTATGTGACATTATTTTTTTTTTCTGCATTTTTTAAATTATTTTTACTTTGTGAAAAGTTAACTTTTTCTTTTGTTTTTGTGTTTTAGGCCCGTCCAAAGAAATTCAATATATTGGAAAAATGCTGGAAGGTTTTTGTCTGGCAGCACAAGTGCCTCCATCTAAAAAGGTAGGTGAATGGAGGATTGTCATTCTTTTTATTAAAATGATTCTTTTAAGTGGACATGTCTAAATATCATTAAAGAGGTTGAACAGGTTTTTTTTTGTTTTTAAGCCTACTCTGGAGAAGATCTAAACATCATTTTTCCATGCCTCGGCAGTCCAACGCTGATTCATGGGTAGTCCTTCGATCTCTTGTTTACAAGCTGTAGGCATGTGACCGCTGCAGCCAAACAGTGCTATAGCAATGGCACCATAGCTCAGAAACGAATGGTGCGGTATGGTACATGGCAATGGATTGGCTGCAGTGGTCACAACAAGTGGGAGGACCACCAGAGCATATCTGTACTGGATCAACGCAGGATAAAGGAGACATTTTTTTGTTATACAACATTTAATACTTTTTTATTTTATTTTATTCTATTTTTTTTTCTTTACATGTCAAATCGTGGTCAAAGATTATCTGCGTTTTTTTTTTTCTAATGGCTGCTTTTTTAGGAGTCTAAAATAGTTTGTGTTCTGCCGGGGACTCAGTTTTTTTGATACCGCAATGCTTTACACTTCACATTGCTGGTGTTTTATAACCACAAGCCCATCTGACGCCAGTGATTAACAAAGAATTGATTTCCATTACTTTTAATATTTATTGTCTTCTTTTATCCTCAGGTTTATCCAGCTCCTGACCTCCCCAAGGATTACAGGCCTGTTCACTATTTTAGACCCGTGCTAGCTGTGAACAGTCAGAATTCGGCAGTTCTCCAGGCCATGATTGAATCCTCCTCGAAACCCAGTGTGGCACCTGTCAAAGAGCAACCGTCCAGCAGACACCAACTCAATTCTTCCCAGCGCAGAGAGTTGTTGGGAGAAGCTCCTCTTCAGGGTGAGTGGGACACATCTCTACTACCCTTGCAGTCCCTGTCCCCCGCCGGTCTCTTTGCTGCTTCTTCCTTGGACAGTGTTTGACCACTGCAGCCTATCAATGGTGTAGTGGTGCTGGATGACCCCTTCACTTTAGATATTGCTTCTTATTTTCATTAATGTTTTTTTTTTATATGTCTGATTCTTTAGGATCCACATCTGTGATGGAGCTTCTTTCTGAAAAAGACAGAGGGCGAATCCAGGATGTGAGGCAGAATCTGGAAGAACAGAGAACCAAGGCCCAGAAACTTGCTCAGGAAGCTTTGAAAAAACGTTTCCAGGCTTCCGCTGTAGAAGAGAAGGACAACAAGTTGCAGCAGAGTCTGCTTGACAGGCAGCTGATCCCGGAGCATGCCGGAGAGTTTCGGCCATTCGAAAGAAATCCAGAAAAGCAAAAGAGATATGAAAACTATATTAGGAGCCTTCACAAGGGACAGAAAGGTACCAATGACTAATGAGTTAAAGGGACTGTTTACTTATGAGCGATCCATGAGCTGATGAAATTAAACATGGGGTCTGCCAATATTGACTTCATGTTGTGTTATGAAAGTTGGTAATTTTTGGTGTCTGGGATACCCTTTTAAATGAACTTTATGTTTACAATTTAGCTGAATTCTTTCTTTTTTTCAGATGCTTTGGAGAGCTGCCTAGATGCCAACATGACCGAATGGGAACGATCCCGTGAGCGAGAGGAATTCATGCGATCTGCCATGTTGTATAAGCCCACCAACTCCCATCTCTCCTCTCGGTTCACCAGGGGAAAATATGAGGACGATTCAGACACTGTTGAAGTACCGAGGGATGAGGAGGTGTGTGCGTAGCTGTATGTGTATATATACACACACACACACACACACACACACACACACACACACACACACACACACACACACACACACACACACACCCCTGTACATAAAATACGGCGGGAAATTGTTTCAAGATTGTTTCTTCCTTCACCGTCCCCCAAAAAACCTCCCTGGGTTTCGCTGTCACCAGCTTCCTCTGGGGCATGGTCAGCCACCGTTACAGTGCCATGTAAGCAGTCACCGCCCATAATTCATAAACCTAAAACTTACCCAAAACACATATTATCTCTTATTTACCACAACCAATAGATAGGATTCCAGGATATATCATAGAAAATATTGAAGAATTCTAATATATATACCGTATATACACACTGCCGGAAATACTAATTGAATTAAAAATATATATAATTATATATTTTATGAACTATTTTCAGCAGCTTCTATATTGAATATAAAATAAATGTATGGGATAGATATAGCCCCTTTAAGACATTAGAATACCCCTTTAATATTGCCCATGATGCTAACCATGCACATTAGCAATAGCGAGGGTATGAAAATTCAGAAGGTGTAATTTCATCCTTTGCCTTTGATGTAACCGCCTCTTGTTTCGCACTAACTTTATCATCCTCCTCCTGTCTCCTGCAGGGTGATATAAATGACAAGGCCTCAGCGGTGAAAATGAAAATGTTTGGAAAACTGACGAGGGATAAATACGAGTGGCACCCTGACCGACTGCTGTGCAAACGGTTTAATATCCCCGATCCTTATCCAGGGTAAGCTGCAGGAGAATGCCATTCATACAGTGTCTGCAGGCCCCGACTTGCCTGTCGGTCTGGTCAATAGAAGGACACATTAGGAATAATATGCTCCCTTCAGAAGAGAATTAAGCAAAAAGATATTGTGGAAGACAAAGAGGTCACCAACATTATTATTCACCTCAAATGGGGTATACTCATAATAGAATAAAATGGGACCAAGAATAGGACCATAATGGACAGACTGTAACAATAAACACCAAACCAACCAAGGAAAAACAGTCAGAAGTCCAAATATATATAAATGTACAGAAAAACTTTATTATTAATAATGACAGATAAAAACATAACAGAAGGAAGCAATCCCCGTGCTACCCATGGCATGCACCTGAAAAGGGCAGGGGATAGGTGCCTCTAGCATAAGCAGGTCCACCCATTAACCATAAGAAAAAAACAATCGTCGTGTAGGACTAGTAAACAGTAACTGCATGTAAAGAGCAGTGAAGTCTACAATTTAGCAGCAACGCCCACACACAATGCACAGAATACATAGGGGTGGACAGGGGTGAGGTGCCCGTTCGTATTAGGTATACTCCTGCATTAACCGGTATGTATTCTGTGCATTGTGTGCCTTTTCAGGTGCATGCCATGGGTAGCACGGGGATTGCTTCCTTCTGTTATGTTTTTATCTGTCATTATTAATAATAAAGTTTTTCTGTATATTTATATATATTTGGACTTCTGACTGTTTTTCCTTGGTTGGTTCCCTTCAGAAGAATCTATTTATTTTCTGGTACACTTTCATTCCAAATGCTCACAAAATCAACATTAAAAAAACAGGATTTTTGGTTGCTTACCATAAAATCTGTTTCTCGGAGCCTTCATTGGGGGACACAGGAACCATGGGTGTATGCTGCTGCCACTAGGAGGCTGACACTATGCAAATGAAAAAGTTAGCTCTTCCTCTGCAGTATACACCCTACCGACATGAAGTAGGATATTCAGTTAGTGAGAAAGCAGTAGGAGAAGCAACATGTAAAAGATAGAAAACTCAAACTAACACTATAACACAATAAAACAGAGCTGTTCAACTTGGGAGGGTGCTGTGTCCCCCAATGAAGGCTCCGAGAAACAGATTTTACGGTAAGCAACCAAAAATCCTGTTTTCTCTCTCGCCTCATTGGGGGACACAGGACCATGGGACGTCCCAAAGCAGTCCCTGGGGTGGAAACAGCAGAAAAACTCCATTCAGGTCGGAGGACTCACCACTGCCGCCTGCAAGATCCTTCCGCCTAGGCTGGAGCATATAACATTTGGCAAATGAGTGAATGGAACACCAGGTTGCCACCTAGCAAAGTTGTAGGGCGGATGCCCCATGGTGTACTGCCCAGGAGGCGCCCACTGCCCGGGGTAGAGTGAATCTTAATCCCAGGAGGAGTCACTCTGTTCTTGACCCGGTAAGCCTCCAGAATAGCAAGTCTGATCCAGAGAACAATCGTTACCTTGGAGGCTGGCAGGCCTCTTGGAGTACCGTCTGGAATGACAAATAGACGGTCCGTCTTCCTAAAGAAGGTGGTCCTAAACAAATAGATCCTCACCACCCTGACCAGGTCTAGCCTGTTCAGCGAACGCCCCAGAGAATAGGGCGGAGCAGAACAAAAGGTGGGAAGGACGATCTTATTCAAGTAAAAGGAGGACACCACCCTGGGAAGAAAAGGCGACGAAGGCCGTAAAACTACCTTATCCTGGTGAAGAACCAAGAAATGGGGCGACAGGAGAGAGCCACCAACTCTGAGGCATGCCTAATGGAGGTGATGGTCACCAGAAACGCCACCTTGCGGGACAGAACAGACAGTGAGGCCTCATGGGGAGGTTCAAGGGGGGAACCCCACTGAGCCTCCAGAACAAGATTGAGGTCCCAGGGATCCACAGGAGTCTGGTACGGGAGAGCCGCATGCGCCACTCCTTGAAGAAAAGTTCTGATCTGAGGATGGGACGGATATAAATCTTTGTACCGTGATAGCCAGTAGCTAAGGGCTTCTGAGAGGGACTTCAGAAAGAGAATGGAAAGGGTTGCTAACTGACCCTTTAGAGAACTAAGGGCCAGCATCAAGTCCCACCTTGAGAAAATGGACGAAATGGAAGGTTCAACAGCAAAGCTGTTAAATTGAGCAACCAAGAACTCTGTGGCAGATCGGTCCTTGGTACAGAAGATCTGGCCTGTCTGGGGGCCTCCAGTGGGAGTCCGCGAGGAGATTGGCTATCTGAGCAAACCAGAACCTTCTGGGCCAATCTGGTGTGGTCAGAATGGCCGGCACCCCTTCCGCATTGATCTTCAACAGCCTGGGAAGAAAAGGAAAGGGAGGAAACAGGGAAGTACAAATTGCGACCCAGGAATGGCCAAAGCATCGGTATCCACAACAAGAGGATCGCAAACCTGGTAAGAAACGGTGGAACCTTCATAAGCAGTCGGGACGCCAAGAGATCCGCGTCCGGAGTTCCCCATCAAAGGTAAAATTGAAGGAAGACCTCCTGATGCAGGGACCATTCTCCTGCGCAAGGCCCTCGCGGCAGAGAAAAACACTGCGGCCTAGTTGTCCACGCCGGGGATATGCACTGTGGATAGTGCCGAAACTGTCGCCTCTGCCCAGAGGAGGATCTTGGATACCTCCGTCATTGCCAAGAGACTCTGATTCCCTCCCTGGTGATTGACATATGCCACAGCTGAGGCATTGGATGTCTGGATTCTGACTGGCAGACCTCTGAGAAGCCTTTCCCAGTGAGTCAGGGACAGAAGAATGGCCCCTCTCAAGGGTGTTGATCGGCAGAGAGGACTCTTGCTCCGACCAATGCCCCCTTCACTGACGGATGGCGAGAAACCACGCCCCAGCCGGGAATGCTGGTGACCGTCGTCACCACCTGCCATGGGCGAGAAGGGAGGACCGGACCTGTGGAATGAGAGGAGATGACAGACACCAGTTGAGACAATTAGAATCGGACGGAAAGCTGAATAGGATGATCCAGAGACAGCACAGACCTGTCCCACTGAGAAAGGATGGCCTGCTGAAGTGGTCTCAAGTGGAACAGCGCAAAAGGGAACGCTTCCGATACTGTCACCATGGGTCACAGAACCTTCATTGCTGAACGGAAGGAAGGCAGCCGAGGGCCTTGCAGAGAGCGAACTCCGTCCTGGAGAATTGCCCGCTTCTCCTCGAGAAGAAAAACCCTCGACTGACGGGCGTCGAACAGCATGCCTAAGAGGACGAGGCGCTGACTCGGAACAAGACAAGACCTTGTTCTGTTGACCAGCCACCAGAAACGGGACAGGCAATCGAGGATGATGGTCAGACTCTCCTGGGCCTGAGAGAGGGGCAGAGCCTTGATGAGGATGTCTTCGAGGTATGGAATGAGCACTAGGCCCCTGATCCTCAAAATGGCCAAAAATGTAGCCATGATCTTTATGAAGACACTGGGAGCGGTCGCAAGACTGAGCGGCGGGGCGACAAAGTGGAAATGACTCTTCTGCGCCGCGAAACGCAGGAAACTTAGGGAAAATCAGAACATGGAGATAGGCTTCTTGGATATCTATGGAGCACAGGAATTCCTGTGGTTCCAAGGAAGCCAGAACTGAACAGAGGAACTCCATCCTGAAATGCCACAGGCGGAACCTTCTGTTCACTAACTTCAGAGCCAGGATGGGTCGAACTGCGCCGCTCTTCTTCGGCAGTACAAGCAGGTTTGAATAGAAACCTGTGAAGCGTTCCTGCTGTGGGACGGAAACGATAACCTCTGAACAAAGAAGGAAGGTAATGGACGCAAAAAAACCTGGGATCAGAGTAGGATTTTTTAGAGGGCGGACTTCGAAGAAGCAAGTCCGGGGCCGCAAAGCGAACCCTATCTTGTATCCAGAGGATATCACCTCCCTGATCTAAGCATCCTCCACCGAGGCCAGCCAAACATCCCTGAAAACAGGAGATGTCCGCCCAAACTGAGAGGAACGCTGGGCCCTTAGCCCGAGTTATGCCGAGGAAGATCTGCCAGGTCTAGGCCTGGTGGACCTACCATGGGAGTTGTGGGAACGCCGGGAAGGGGTAGGCTTGAAGGAAGCCTTTTCTCTAGCCAGACGAGACCGCGGTCTGTGTTAGCTAGAGGAATCTTCCGACGCCGCGAAACAGCGAAAGGACAAAAGGGAGCTGAACTACCATTTCAGTGGAGGCCGGCGAGGCTTGGAGAAAACTCGTGCCTCCCGTGGCGTCCTTAAAGGGAACCTGTCACCCCGTTTTTTCGGTATGAGATAAAAATACCGTTAAATAGGGCCTGAGCTGTGCATTACATAGTGTATTTTGTGGACCCCGATTCCCCACCTATGCTGCCGAAATACGTTACCGAAGTAGCCGTTTTCGCCTGTCAATCAGGCTGGTCTGGTCAGATGGGTGTGGTGTCCTCCCCCAGATCTTGCGTAGTTTTCCGTTGGTGGCGTAGTGGTGTGCGCATGTCCAACGTCCCGAATCCTCTGCCAGGGGTGTAAAAACAACAGCGATGTCCGTTATTCCATTGGTGGTCGGTGGGCGCGGCCATCTTGCTTTGGCCGCAGAAGCGGCGCTCTGCTGGCCGCGGCTTCAGGAAAATGGCCGCGGGCATCCGCGCGTGCGCAGATGGCTATCGCGGCGGCCATTTTCGTGAAGCCGAGATGCGAATTCTGCTTCACGAAAATGGCCGCCGCGATAGCCATCTGCGCACGCGCGGATGCCCGCGGCCATTTTCCTGAAGCCGCGGCCAGCAGAGCGCCGCTTCTGCGGCCAAAGCAAGATGGCCGCGCCCACCGACCACCAATGGAATAACGGACATCGCTGTTGTTTTTACACCCCTGGCAGAGGATTCGGGACGTTGGACATGCGCACACCACTACGCCACCAACGGAAAACTACGCAAGATCTGGGGGAGGACACCACACCCATCTGACCAGACCAGCCTGATTGACAGGCGAAAACGGCTACTTCGGTAACGTATTTCGGCAGCATAGGTGGGGAATCGGGGTCCACAAAATACACTGTTGTAATGCACAGCTCAGGCCCTATTTAACGGTATTTTTATCTCATACCGAAAAAACGGGGTGACAGGTTCCCTTTAATAATTTGTTCCAGCATGTAGTCAAAGAGAAGGGCCCCCTGGAAGGGGAGGATGGTAAGGGACTTCTTTGAAGACAAGTCCGCTTGTCGTGTGTAGAGCCGAATATTCCACCAGATGGCCACCATATTGCTGGACGCCTGAGCTGCACAAGCCTCGCATCTAGGGAGGCAGATACCAGATATTTCCCTGCATAAGAAATCTAGTCCGTCAGGTCGGCTATCTCCCCCGGAGGAGCTCCAGCCGGGGTGCCCTTACACGGCTGTTTGGTCCATCTAGCTATGGTCCTTGAGACCCAGGTAGAGGCAATGGCTGAGGCACAAAGCAGAAGCAGCCGCTTCAAAGGCTGATTTATCCAGCGATTCTATAATTGTATCCTTGGAATCCAAGAGGGATGCTGCATTGGAAAGTGGAAGGACCAAGTTGGTAGACAGTCTGGGGACTGACGAGTCCATAATTGCCCTCTTCCTGCCGAGGAATCAGTCCAGTTAGCGATGAGCTCAGGGGAGAAGGAATATAGGATGCCGAGACGCTTCCCTGACTGAAAGCATCAGGCATGGTTCACCTTTCCCCTGGCAAGTACCACCACCAATTTAGTGTGTGGGGCAAAGACCTTGGAAGTTGGTTTTGACTGTCTAAATGAAACCGTCTATTCTGCGGGTTCCGTAGAGGTATCCATGATGCCTAAGGTCTGGTTGATCGCAACAATAAGGCTATGTACCCTATCACTCATGCTAGAGGCCTGTAGTGAAACCAAGTCTGAAATTTCCTCTGCAAACATGACCGAGGACGCCCGTCTGACTCGGGAGAGGAGGATCTGGAAGAGGGATCTCACCGTTCCAGACTGGAGGGCGAGATGGAGCGGGAAAAGAACTTAGAATTTCGCTCCTGTCTGGATCTCTTGTGACCTGTGTTGAAAAGGCCGGACGGAGAATCCTGTGACCCACTGGCAACTGCGGTCAAGCACGGACACCAGGGTCGTGACATCCTGGTGAGGTCTGCCACAGACTGAGACAGAAGGAAAGCCCACCCAGGGATAGGGGTCTCGGTTAGGGACTCCTGGACGGTGATACAGTGGAGATGCTGCAGCTGACAAGAGGAAGCAGGAGGACAAGAACGCTCTCCTTTTAGTATTAGGCCTGGTGAGCAGACCCACTAAATGATTCCCGAAGGTTAGAAGGAAGGTGGGATGCAGAGGGGAGTAATAGGCTGCTAAGCCGAGCTACTCACAGCAGAAGTATAGTCCTGTAGTCTGCTCCCGGCTGTAGCTGCGACCAGCATCATGGCCCGGGTCCAGGGCACCAGCAGGGAGACGGCGACCGAAGGAGGATGCAGGGAACCCAGCTGGAGAAAGCGTGCGCTGGGGAAAGGGACCCGCTCTCAGAAGTCGGAGGGGGGAGGCGAGTTAGCCACCGGGTCCAGAGGAGCAAGATGGTGGCGATCCCAGGGCGACTGGGAAGGATGAGGGTAGTGGGCGGAGCCAGCGCCCAGTGCAGGAAGAGCATGACGGGCGGGAAAAAAGCCCGCCCGATGAAAATGGACGGAGTCGCGGCGCCGGAAGTAGGCCCAGGCAGAAGCCGGGACCTAAATTAGAGGCCAGCGACCGCCGGAGAGGGCCGCTGCGCTGAAGAACGAGCGATCCGGCGGAAAGGGGAACAGCGCGACTGCCGCCAAGGTCGCCGTGCCGGACGACAGAGGAACGTGCCCGCCGGAGGAAGTAGACAGCGGGGCTGCCTGTAGAGACCGCAGTGCCGGAGCAAGGAGGCCGCCCATTGCCGGAATAAAAGGCCGCGCGGCTGAAAAGTCGCCACGCCGGAGGAAGATTGGGCGGCCCTCCGGAACAAGGAGGGGAAGAGAGGTGCCAGCAAGGCCGCTGCAGTGCAGCGACGATCCTTGCCCGTGGGACCTGCCGAACAAAACAGGACAAGGTAGCCTAGTAACAGCAGTCCTTAGTATAATAAAAAGGCCCAGAGGGATCCCTCTCCTTTGATTTCCTAACTGGGATGGGTGGGGGGAAATACTCACCTCAAAAACTCCCACGCCGTCCGTTACTAACCTTAAGCCGAGAAAGGTGTCAGACGTCCATAGAGCTGATGGTGGACGTCCTCGTCTCGTCCAACTGACAGGCTCTGGTGGGCGAGTGGGTGGGGGACGGAGCTAGGACCGAACTTCTAAGCACGCTTGTGTGCTAGGATCATGGTCCTGCTATCGGATCTATGAGGATACGGGGTGGCAGTACACGCCGTACTCATAGTCCATAATGTGGGATTACAGGTGTGGCTGTTCACCCTGTATCCCTCAGGAAAACCTGAAAGAAAACGACGCACATTGAGGTACATAAGGGTCTAATGAAAGACCCGTGTCCACCTCCTACTGACACTAAGCTAAACTGAATATCCTACTTCCTGTCTGTAGGGTGTATACTGCAGAGGAGGAGCTAACTTTTTCATTTGCTTAGTGTCAGCCTCCTAGTGGCAGCAGCATACACCCATGGTTCCTGTGTCCCCCAATGAGGCGATAGAGAAAGAGCTTTTAACATTAAAATTCAACGGCAAGCTGATGGGGAAAAAGCTCAATGTTGGGTTTCGCTGTCACCAGCTTCCTCTGGCGCTTGGTCAGCGGCTCTTCCAGCGTCATGTAAATAGACACCGTTTGAAAGTCATAAACATAAAACATGCCCAAAACACACATAATATCACATTAAACACCTCTGGAAAAGATAAGATTCCAGGATATATGGAATGCAAGTTTTGAAAAAATTCTAACTGGAATGATTATAGATATTTGGAGATTTTATTTTTTTAGTTTATTGCATGTTTATTTCTAGGTCGACCATCATTGGCCTTCCAAAAGTCAAAAGGGACAAGTTCTCTGTCTTCAATTTCCTAACTATTCCTGAAACACATGCACCTGAGAAGTCGCAGCTGACGTCTCAAGACAGTAAGTGCTCATTTTTATTTATTTATTTATTTTACCGTAAACTTGTAGGATAAAAAACTGAAATAAAAATGGATGTTTAGGGTATGTGCACACGCTGCGGATTACTCTGCGGATTTTTTCGGACTGATTTTGGTAAATCCACAGGTAAACCTCACTGCGGATTTCCTGCGGAATTACCCCGGATTTACCGCATTTTTTTTGCAGATTTTGTGCCGATTTCACCTGCGGGTTTACACCTGCGGATTCCTATTATGAAGCAGGTGTAAACTGCTGCGGAATCCGCACAAAGAATTGACATGCTGCGGAATAAACAACGCTACATTTCCGCGTGTTTTTGTCCGCACCATGTGCACTGCGTATTTTGTTTTGTTTACATGGTACTGTAAACTCAGGGAAAACTGCTGCGAAACTGCAGCGGCCAATCTGCTGCGGATCCGCAGCAAAATCCGCAACGTGTGCACATACCCTTAAAGTTAAAACAAATAAAATAAATAAAAATGGATGCAAAAGTGCATACATCCATGGGATAAGTATTGCAACGCTCCTTACTTTTTGTAGTCAGTTATTTTGTTGATTTATACACTACAGAACCAAAGAAATCATCCAGGTGGGATATGTCCGCTGCTGAAGAAGAGAAGAAAGACTCGGTCAGCAAGTTTTTAAGTCTAGCGCGTGGTAAGAGTGAAGGAACAAAAGAAGAAACCACCACAAAACCAAAGAATTCTTCATCTACAGCAGCTGCCGATGTGCCAGCCCAGGTATGTCTATAGCTCCGGTGTAGGCTTACTTATAGATTTAGGTAAAAGGTTGTGTGTAATCACCTCCATAAAATAGTGCCGGTCCCAGAAGCAAAAGTTTATGCTCAAGGGCACAGGTCATTATTTTTATTTAAAAGCTACGTACTGGAGTCGAGCTAAAAGATTTGCAAACCTGTTCCTACCTGACGACTTTCCCGGCTCCACTGCTGACTACTAGACCCTACAAAGTCATTACATTTAGGTGTGACGCACGCCTGAAGTCACAGGGGCCTCCGAAAAGATGCTGCAGGTAGTAGGAGGTTCGCCGAACTCTTTTGAATCTTTTTTGCTAAACTCTACTATGCACAATTTTTGCAGTTATTTTTTATTCTTTATTGGTGCCTGAAGTAGGAAATTAAAGGGAACCTGTCACCCCCAAAATGGCTGGTGAGGTAAGCTCACCGGCATCAGGGGCTTATCTACAGCCCGTAGATACGGATGGGTGTCTCCGGTCCGCTCCGGCGCCTCCCATCTTCATTCCATGACGTCCTCTTCGGGTCTTTACGCCGCGGCTCCGGCGCAGGCGCACTTTGTCTGCCCTGTTGAGGCGCCGGAGCGGACCGGAGACACCCATCCGACCTGACCGCACCGGGACCGCCCCTGGGTGAGTATAATCTAACGTCTTTTTCTCCTCTTTCAGGTAACGTAGGGGGCTTATATACAGCATTACAGAATGCTGTAGATAAGCCCCTGATGCCGGTGAGCTTAGCTCACCAGCCATTTTGGGGGTGACAGGTTCCCTTTAAGCAAATCTCTGAATTACTTTAGAGTTCTTGCCTGATGCGATTTTAATCGGTAAAAAGGTGTTCCCATCTCCAAGATCCTATCTGATATGTAGCAGGTGTAGTAATAATAATATTAGCAAATATCTCCATTTTGAAATGTAGTATAGCTCTTCTGATTAGCTATGTAACTTACCCCAGATGCAGGGAATTGCGGTGGCTTAGATATTCTTAGTTACAACTGCTCAAAATGGGTTCCTTGTGGGGATTCCACTTCCTTTTATTGTGAAACATTTTTTTTATAGGGCTAAATATGTCACTTTTCTAGGGTCCATCAGATCGCACAGAGCAGGATCCTGAAGAGGAGGAAAAGAGGCCGCCGATTGACTTGTTTAAAGCGATATTTGCTGATTCATCTGATGAGAAATCCTCCTCTTCAGATGAAGAAAGTGAAGAGGATTCGTCTTCTGCCCCCAATGCGGAGGCTGAAGCCAGCAAGTCGGAGGCTGCGGCACCATCCATGGTCCAAGGTAATGGATCTTAGCATTACTGACCACTCTCTTACCGATAAACTGGGCAGAGGAAGCAATCGATACTCTCCCACCCGATCAAATGCTCATATCGTACACTTGGTGTATGCATCAAACATTTCCAGGGGTCGACATTCACTAGACAGACCACAAGTGTATCCTAGATATACTTTAATTTTTTTCCGTGTAGAATAGCAAAGCGTATCCGTACTTAATGTAGTCGGTCAATCGCAGGATCCTGCGGCTCTTCTGCTTTGTCTTATTTTTGCGCTGCAGTATTTACTGTTGTAGTTCTAGCATGAAAATAAATACTACCGTATTACTGACATCTTTGTCCCATATTTATTCACAGAACGTGAATCAAAAATTTCGGATCCTCCGGCTGTTTCTGCCGCAAAGGAAGATTCGGAAATAATGGACACGGAAGAATTTGGTCCCAAGTTACCGCCTGCACCTTCATCTAGTAAGTCGTTCAGCTGGTGCATAGAAAATTCAATCAGATGGGTAACCAATTGTATGTAAAACAAATTCTGTCAAGCACAATTTATAAAACAAATCATCCCAAGAATTTTGTGCAAAAAGACAATATTGTATAAAATAAATATTTTATTGAAAGAATAATAATATTATATATAAAATAATTAATATGACAGCTGATAGAAGCACATATAATAATCAATATATAGGTATCAGAACATACAAAAATTACATTAGTACAAAAAGCCAGGCGATGCAATAATAAAATATAAATAGCAGACACAGAGAGCCCCCCAAAAAATATCTAATAACAATACCAAATTAATATGTATACATATATCTGTGCATAAACACCAAATCACAGAAGTATAATAACCACACAATGTGTAAAGACCAAAGTGCACTAGTGCCAAACAAAAGAAATATAGGAAATATATATGTCCTATTAGGAATCAAATACAACCAAGAAAAATCTAATAAAGTGCCAATAAACTAAAGTGCAATAAAAATGTGCATTATTGCAAAACTATATTTACACAAAATGTGGAAGAAACCACAAAAAAGTGCTGTAGTGCAATGATGACAAAATTGTGTAAAAAAGTTTTTATGGAGGCAACCTATATCAGACACTCTAGGAACCTGTGTATGTATCCTATAAAGGAATCATCCATATCAGACACTGCTAAAAAACCTGTGAAATGTGCTGCAATCCCTGTGGATGTATCCTATAAAAAAGCCTTCCATATAAGGCGCTGCTGAAGACCCATAAAGTGTCGTAGTGCTAAATAAAACAAAGACTGCAATCGCCTGGCAGAAAATGTATGCAAAATTATAAAGAGTACATCATACCTAAGGCTACTTTCACACACAGCATATTTGCTGCGTATTTTTACGTGCGCGTATTTTGCTGCTGCTTTACCTGCGTTTTTTTACGCAGGCAAAAAACGCAGCTGCTTTCACACACTGCGTTTTTTGCTGCGTTTTTTGCTGCGTTTTTTGCAGCTGCGTTTTTTTCAGCATTGTGTACTGAAAATAAAGTTTGTTTGAAAAAAAAAAAAAAAGGGGAAAAAAAAGAGTCATTGAGGTCATTTCCTGTCTTTATGACTCGGAATACAATACACACTGGAGTTAACATCATGTCGATTCTGCCAGCTGCAATGGCCTTGAGCCAAAGACGCCTCAGCAAGCGGAACAGACATCAGCTGGGGTTTACTAACCCCACTGTCACTAACCCCAGGTTACTAGGGCAGGCGTCAGTCAGACGCCCCCCCTCGTAACCCTGTACGGTAAGGGTATGTTCACACGATCCTGATTTCAATCCTTTTTTTTCAGGACAAAAACCGCAGCTCTTGGCAGAAAACGCACGTGCGTTTTTGGTGCGTTTTTGATGCGGTTTTTAGTGCGTTTTTTTATGCAGTTTTCTCTGCAGATTGTCTGTGTTTGACACAAATAAAGCTTTAACTGCAGTGGGGGAAAAAAAAAAAGAAATGATGTAATTTCCTTGTCCAACCCTTTTCTTCTTCCATCCTCCATTTTGGGACTAAACACCAAAATGAGTGGACGTGTTTTGAATGACAGCGCTCCGCAGAGTGCTGAGCGTAGGCCAGATCACAGCCCGCGGATCCAGCTCTATCCAGCTATTTAAGTCTACGTTCACATTTGCGGTTTGCGCCGCAGCGTCGGGCGCCGCATGCGTCATGCGCCCCTATAGTTAACATGGGGGCGCATGGACATGCGTCGCACTTGCGTTTTGCGCCGCATGCGTCACTGCAGCGCACGCATCCGGCCGCAGAAAGTTGCATTTTTGCTGCGTCCAAAATCAATCAAAAAAAGGACGCATGCGGCGCACAACGCAAATGTGAACATAGCCTAAGTGCCACGTATTTAAGTGCCACTTATTTAAGTGCCACGTATTTCTTTGCCACGTATCACGTATTTCAGTGCCACGTATTTCAGTGCCACATATTTCAGTGCCACGTATTTCAGTGCCACGTATTTAAGTGCCACGTATCACGTATTTCAGTGCCACGTGCCACGTATTTCAGTGCCACGTATCACGTATTTCAGTGCCACGTGCCACGTATCAAAGTGCCACGTGCCACGTATCAAAGTGCCACGTGCCACATATTTCAGTGCCACGTATCAAAGTGCCACGTGCCACGTATCAAAGTGCCACGTGCCACATATTTCAGTGCCACGTATCAAAGTGCCACGTGCCACGTATCAAAGTGCCACGTGCCACATATTTCAGTGCCACGTATTTAAGTGACACGTGCCACGTATTTCAGTGCCACGTATCACGTATTTCAGTGCCACGTATTTAAGTGACACGTATCACGTATAAGTGCCACGTGTCACGTATTTAATTGCCACATATTTAAGTGCCACGTATCAAAGTGCCACGTGCCACATATTTCAGTGCCGCGTGCCACGTATTTAAGTGACACGTGCCACGTATTTCAGTGCCACGTATCACGTATTTCAGTGCCACGTATTTAAGTGACACGTATCACGTATAAGTGCCACGTATTTAATTGCCACATATTTAAGTGCCACGTATCAAGATTTTCCATGGAGAACAGACACATCCAGAGATATGTCTGCTCTCCACGGCTGCAGCAACACACTGACAGGAGCCATAGTTCCTGTCGGTGTGTCACTGCGCATGCGCGAGCGAGTTTACCGGCGGTCATTGACCCCGGCACTCTCGCTTAACGGCAGTGCTGCGTGGGAAAGTTCCGAGACGCCGGAGTCATTGAACTCCGGGACAGTACGCGATACACTGCTAGGAGCTTCGCTCCTGGCAGTGTATCGCCGGAGAGCAGGGGATCGGCGTGGGACACTCGTTTTATGGATTCTGCGGACAGGGAGTATGAATTTGGTTTATTATTTTTGGATTTTTTCCTGGAGGATCGAGGGCTTCGCCTACCAGTGTGCTGTTGGTGAGTATATACTCTATGTTATGTGTTGTATGTACTGTGTGTCATGTATGTGTATTGTGTGTAGGTGTTTTGTGTAACTTTACAATTGTGCTAAGTTGCCGGACACAGGGACAACTCTCCCATCCTAATACCGGATGGGAGTAGTAGTCCCATACGGCGACTTAGCACAATGGTGGCACTAGCGTCGCATGGGGAGACACACACACACACACACACACACACACACACACACACACACACACACACACACACACACACACACATACCAAATCGATCAGCAGCCCCACGTTGAAGGACTCCATGCTGCTTCACTGGGGGGCGGGGGCTTCCCTCTTCCTGTCCGACGTCACGTCCGGTCCTGGGTGTCAACCCCTCCGTACAAAGACGCCGACACCCAGGACAAAGGCGCTGTGTGTGGAAGGTAATATGGGGCCCTAGGGGGATACGCAGACACGCCGCTGCGTAAAGAATTGACATGTCAATTCTTTTTACGCCGGCGTGTTTGCAGACAAAAGCGCCGCGTTTTTTTGCGGTGTGTCTGAACGGCAAAGTGAATTTCTCATTCACTTTGCCGGCAGACGAAAATGACATTGCGCATTTTTGAAAAGCGCCCGCAAAATAGCGCTCAAAAATGCGCTATGTCTGAAAGTAGCCTAAATGCTCCTGGATCCCTACGTACGTTTCGGCGTTTAGCCTTCTTCCTAATAGGACATATATATTTCCTATTTTTTTTTGTTTGGCACTAGTGCACTTTGGTCTTTACACATTGTGTGGTTATTATACTTCTGTGATTTGGTGTTTATGCACAGATATATGTATACATATTAATTTGGTATTGTTATTAGATATTTTTTGGGGGGCTCTCTGTGTCTGCTATTTATATTTTATTATTGCATCGCCTGGCTTTTTGTACTAATGTAATTTTTGTATGTTCTGATACCTATATATTGATTATTATATGTGCTTCTATCAGCTGTCATATTAATTATTTTATATATAATATTATTATTCTTTCAATAAAATATTTATTTTATACAATATTGTCTTTTTGCACAAAATTCTTGGGATGATTTGGTGCATAGAAAATGTAGAGAACACAAAACACTATTTTTTGTGCCCACACGTTTCCTTAATTTAACGTGTGCTCATTGTCTCCGTCATGCAGCAGCGACACCGTGGGACCCTATCATACTTACATGTGTTCATACATGGCAGATAGGTTTATCAAATTTTTAGTTTTTTGTTGTACTCACCCACTTTCAGGCTGTCCTCCGATGTCAAGCACTTACTCATCAGGAAGTCTGAATGAACCCACTAAGAAGCAGAAACATAAAAAACACAAAGAAAAACACAAGGTGAAAAAGGAGCATAAACACAAGAAGGAAAAGGTGAGACCGTGTATCTTTTAATCTGTCATCCAGCGAGATTCTCCACTTTCTCTGCAGCTAAAAGATACACGGGGACGTAATAATAATTAACTGTCATCGTTATAGTAGAGACGCGATCAGTTAGGGTAAGTGCATCCGGGGGAAGAAAATCCGCTGAGCATTAGAATAGCAGCACCAGAAAAATCCACATTTTTATTCGGACTCCCATTATAGCACCACGAGAGAGGGGATCCGCCCTTCAGGAACAGGAACCCTACAGATACAAAAAGGGCGGCACATCTCCCATGCATCAGTTGGTTTCCTGTTCCTGTAGGGACAGGATCCTACAGATGAATCCTAAGGATCCCAGGCCGGCCGAATCAGGTAGCGGGGGGGTCTCCTACCTCGGCCGGTGCGGGAGTTCCTGGAGACGCCATGGTGGTCCTGTCTGGGCTGCACGTCGGTGGCATTTTTCAGCAGGGAGCAGAGTCTGGAGGATTCCTGTCTCCACCAGTGCCGGTAAGTATTCCCCATCCCCTTCAGGTCTGTGCGGTATGCGGTGCAGCAGGGTTGGAGGTGGGGGCCGTCCGGAGCGCTGCTGGCCGTCTCTGGCGTCCTGCGCCGCTCTCAGTTTGTGCTGCAGCGTTTCCGGGCCGCGGTGACGTCGGGGGGGGCGGAGTCTGCGAGCACTTCCGGGTTGCTGCGCATGCGCAGTCAATCCAAGATGGCGGCACCCACCGGATCCTGAACGCCAGGTTCAACGCAGGCCCTCTGACCTCCCAGCTGCATCCTGGATTGCGTGGACCAATGGGGACAGCGCGAGGCAGTCTGCTGACCGGAATCAAGGGGGATTTTTAAGCAGGTGTCAGATTCAGAACCCTGCTTTGGCCTCATTTCATCATGGAGAGTGATGGTGATCGGCAGCCTCAGCTGCTGGATGAAGTGCAACAGAAGCCTAAGGAAAAGGAGCATGTCAGGAGTGACCAGTCCAGTCGTAAAAGCTCATCCAGGCAGGGATCGAGAGCATCAACTGGGAAAGAACCCCCTCGCATTCCGGTACCTTTTTCGGCGGGCACTGGTAAGTGATCTACGTGAATGTTCACTCAGTGACGCAGGCCCCTTATACTTTGTCATTTTAGGGGAAGAAAAGTACGGGCAAGACGAAACATAAGGAGTGCGCCCTCTGTGGAATCCCCTTACCAGATTCTTGTCCCAAAAAATTATGCACCCCCTGTATACAGCAGACGGTGAGGTCTACAGGAGTGGTGGGGGTGGAGTGACATTGGGATAGAAGATATCACCTTTATTGTCCTCCCCCAGGTAGCGGAAGAATCTATGAGTGCGGCTAACTTAAAGGAAATGATCCATGTGGAAGTAAGGGAATCCCTGAGGTCCCTATCACAGGCAGGAGGTTCAAAGTATAAAGCCCCCTTGAACTCTGATTCTTCGGAGGAAGAAAGAGAAGAGGGTTCCTATGGCTCTGTTCCCTCTTCCTCTTAATCAGAAGAAGACTCTAGCCGATTCTGTCTGCCTCTGGACCGGGTAGACAAACTAGTAAAATCGGTCAGAGGTACAATGGGCATAGAAGAGCCTAAAGCGCAACCTTCCAGACAAGAGATGATGTTCAGCGGATTAGATCAAAGAAAACGTAGGTCTTTTCCGTTGAACGAAAAGATTCAGGAATTAATTCTCCGGGAGTGGAAGAAACCTGAAAAGAAAGGCTCTTTACCACCAGCATTGAAGCGCAGATACCCCTTTGATGATCCAGCTGTTGATACCTGGGACAAGGCCCCTAGATTAGATGCTGCAGTGGCGAAAGCATCAAAGAAAGCCTCCGTACCATTTGAGGACATCGGGACCCTTAAGGATCCTCTTGATAGGAAGGCAGATGCTTTCCTTAAGGGTACCTGGGAAATGGCGGCCGGATCTTTGAGACCGATAGTAGCTGCAACTTGTACGGCTAGATCCTTAATGGTCTAGCTTGATCAGTTGGAGTCTCAGCTTAAAGAAGGTGCTTCCAGAGATATAATTCTGAATGCTCTACCAGTAATTCAAGAGGCCGCTGCCTTCCTGTCGGACGCTTCAGTTGATTCAGTTAAAGGGCCACTGTCACCCCCTCCAGCCGTTATAAACTAAAAGAGCCACCTTGTGCAGCAGTAATGCTGCATTCTAACAAGGTGGCTCTTTTAGTTTTAGGTGCATGTATTACCAAAATAAAGGTTTTTATATTTTCGCCAAAATACCTTTCTTTGGCCAGGGAGGCAGGTCCTCACCCCCCTGCTTGTAACGCCACATTGCCGTCACTCAAATGTTCAGGGGCGCTGGGCACCGCCCCCTCCGTGCTGTTTACCCATGAAATCCGGCGCCTGCGCTGTGTATCGCTGTTTGGTGCAGGCGCAGAGAGCTCTGGCCGTCTGACGTCACAGCCAGGCTTGCAGACTGCGCCTGTGCGGCGAGTGCGGCCACCCACCTTGGTAATCCCAGCCCCGCAGTGTGTTATGCATTATGCAGAGTGCGGGGCTGGGATTCACAAGCAGGGCGGCCGCACAGGCGCAGTCTGCAAGCCTGGCTGTGACGTCAGACAGCCAGAGCTCTCTGCGCCTGCACCAAACAGCGATACACAGCGCAGGCGCCGGATTTCATGGGTAAACAGCACGGAGGGGGCGGTGCCCAGCGCCTCTGAATATTTGAGTGACGGCAATGTGGCGTTACAAGCAGGGGGGTGAGGACCTGCCTCCCTGGCTAAAGAAAGGTATTTTGGCGAAAATATAAAACCCTTTATTTTGGTAATACATGCACCTAAAACTAAAAGAGCCACCTTGTTAGAATGCAGCATTACTGCTGCACAAGGTGGCTCTTTTAGTTTATAACGGCTGGAGGGGGTGACAGTGGCCCTTTAAAATGGCGGCCAGAGCAGCGGGACTCTCCAACGCGGCTTGTAGAACCTTATGGTTGAAGTGCTGGTCAGGAGACATTCAATCAAGATCGAAACTGCGCTATCCCATGCAAAGGGGAATATCTCTTCGGCCCAACTTTGGATGAGTTGCTGGAAAAAGCAGGAGATGACAAGAAAAAATTCCCAAATTTATCATCAGCATCCTACCGTCGTCCTCTTAACAGAAGGAGATTTGGTCGGGGAAGGAAGCGCGTATCCTCACCCTCTACAGACAATTTTAGATGGGAGGATAGACGCAGAAGAGGTACGGGCTATATGTTCCGCCGTTCCTCAAAAGAACGTAAGAAACCGGACCAATGACTAGTAATCCCTGTGGGAGGGAGATTGTTAGTCTTCTCTTCAGCACGGTCAGACATCACGAGTAGTGTTTGGGTTCGGGGCATAATATCGGATGGACTGAGACTTGAGTTTAGTCACCTGCCTCGATATAAGTTTAAATTAACTCCCTTGCGTTCTTCCCCCTTGAACAGACGGCTTTTGAAGCGGAGGTCATAAGCTTATGCCTTAAAAAAGTTCTGATTGAAGTTCCGGAATCAGAGAGAGGAAGAGGGTTCTACTCTCCTCTATATCTGATTCAAAAACCAGACAAATCATTTAGAACTATTATAAACCTTAAGTCCCTTAATGAGTTTCTGGTTAATAAAACATTTAAGATGGAATCAATCAGTTCAACAATAAAGATGCTGTTCAAACACTGTTTCATGGTAGTTGTAGATTTAAAAGATGCATACTATCATGTACCTATCCATGAAGACTTCCAAAGATTCCTAAGGGTAGCGGTTCTTATGGGAGGAATAGTTCGCCATTTTCAGTTCAGAGCTCTTCCCTTCGGTCTGTCAGCAGCGCCTAGGGTATTTACAAAAATAGTTGCTGAGGTCATGGCGCACTTACGAGGATCTAATATTCTCGTTATTCCTTATGTAGATGATTTCCTTATAGTGGGGAATTCAGCAGACCATTGCCTTTCACAAGTAAAAACGGCCACGTCCAGACTGGAACACCTAGGCTGGATTATAAATTATGAGAAATCCCGATTACAGCCCCTAAAAATTCAGAGATTCCTAGGGCTGCTATTAGATTCGGAGGCCCAGCAATGTCGTCTTCCACCAGATAAGTTGTTGTATATTCAACAACAGGTGTCAAAGGCGATTGATAAACCCTCCATGACCCTTAGACAAGCTATGTCGCTGTTAGGGTCCCTGACTTCATGTATTCCCGCTGTCCGTTGGGCTCAATTTCACACCAGACCTTTACCGTCTGAGGTACTGGTTAATGATAGGGCCTTACAAGGGTCCTTGCAGGGTCAGGTGATATTAAGTCCAGTAACCCTTACATCTCTTAGATGGTGGCTAAATGAGGACAATTTATCGGCAGGAGTTCCCTGGGTGACACATGTGACTCGTGTAATAACCACAGACGCTAGCCCCGCGGGGTGGGGGGCACACATGGGTGACATTGTAGTTTCTTCCAATCAGAGAGAGTTAATGGCAATTGAACTTTCAGTTAAGAAGCTCCTCGTATATCTACAGGGTCACCATGTCAAGATCCTCTTGGACAACCAGGTGGCGGTGGCTTACGTAAATCACCAAGGTGGAACACATTCCGAATCTCTAATGAAAGTGGCGGATCGCCTACTCCAGACAGCAGAAAGGCATTTTCTATCTTTAACTGCCCTGCATATCAGAGGGAAGGAAAACTTAAAGGCAGACTTTCTAAGCCGAAATACCTTAAGACAAGGGGAATGGTCTCTGAACAGAGACATCTTCAATCACATTGTCCGCAAGTGGGGTCATCCAGAAGTGGACCTATTTGCCACCAAGGACAACAGAAAAAAAAGGAAATTCTGTTCCCTAAATCCCAGGGAGAATCCTCTGGCAGTGGACGCCTTCCTGATAGAATGGGATTTTCAATTCTCTATACTCCTCCTTCTAGACCTGTCCTCTGCCTTCGACACAGTTGACCACTGCCTCCTACTACAGATCCTCTCTTCCTGTGGGGTCAAAGACCTTGCCCTATCCTGGATCTCCTCATACCTTGCCAACCGCACATTTAGCGTTTCCTACTCCCATACTACCTCTTCATATCACCCCCACTCTGTTGGTGTCCCCCAAGGCTCTGTCCTAGGACCCTTACTCTTCTCAATCTATACACTCGGCCTGGGACAACTCATAAGGTCCTGTGGCTTCCAGTACCATCTATATGCCGATGACACTCAGATCTACCTCTCTGGCCCAGATGTCACCGCTCTGCTGTCCAGAATCCGAGTGTCTATCAGCCATATCCTCCTTCTTCTCCTCTCGCTTCCTCAAGCTCAATGTGGACAAATCTGAACTCATTATCTTTCCTCCATCACGCATATCTTCCCTACCTGATCTATGTATTAAAATAAATGAAATCACACTTTCCCCTGTCCCCAAAATCCGCTGCCTCGGAGTAACCCTTGACTCTGCCCTGTCCTTCAAACCGCACATCCAAGCTCTCGCCACCTCTTGTCGCCTCCAGCTCAAAAATATTTCCAGAATCCGTCCTTTCCTCAACCCACACTCTACCAAAGTGCTTGTGCATGCCCTAATCATCTCCCACCCCGACTACTGCAACATACTCCTCTGTGGCCTACCTTCTAACACTCTCGCACCCCTCCAGTCCATCCTTAACTCTGCTGCCTGACTAATTAATCTCTCTCCTCGCTACACTCCTGCTTCACCTCTTTGCAAATCCCTTCACTGGCTCCCAATTTCCCAGCGTATCCAGTTTAAATTACTAACACTGACCTACAAAGCCATCCATAACCTTTCTCCTCCGTATATTTCCACACTAATCTCTCAATATCTTCCCTCACGTAATCTCCGGTCCTCCCAAGACCTCCTTCTCTCCTCCACACTTATTCGCTCCTCACCCAATCGCCTCTAAGACTTCTCCCGAATATCACCCATCCTCTGGAATTCAGTGCCCCAACACATCCGGTTATCCACTTCTAATATAAAAATAGATTTTAATATTGATGAAGGAATACCCATAAATCAGATCTTAGAATTTCTGCAGAAGGGTTTGGAGCTAAATCTATCCACTAGTACGCTAAAAGTACAAGTCTCAGCCACTATTGGGTCTCAAGGTTTATTAAGGCATCTAGTAGAGCTAGACCGATACACAAGAATAGGTCGGTACCTTGGGATCTCAACCTAGTCCTTTCAGCCTTGACTAAGGAACCGTTTGAGCCCTTACATTCAGCCTCAATTAAGATGTTATCCCTTAAAACAGCTTTTTTGGTAGCAATAACATCTGCTCGTAGGGTAGGGGACATCCAGGCGCTTTCCAGACTTTCCCCTTATACAGAGTTTTTACAGGAGTTATCTATATATATATATATATATATATATATATATATATATATATATATATATATATATATATATATATATATATATATATATATATATATATATATATATAGATATTGATATATATATTGAGATATATAGATCTCACGTGTGGTATCTAGTTACAATGCAATAAAATATTTTTGTATATAAACTGTATATAATGTATATTTGTTTGCCACTAACCGCGGTAGTCCTCTCAGGCTCTGAAATACAACTGATGCATGGGAGAGGTGCCACCCTTTTTGTATCTGTAGGTTTCCTGTTCCTGAAGGGCGGATCCCCTCTCTCATGGTGCTGTCATGGGCCTCCGAAAAATGCCGCTACCGGTAAGTAGCTTAATGCTTTCTTAATATGTAAATGAGCTGTTAAGATCTATGGGTGGGAAAGAGATCTCTCTGAGAATCTGCCTCCAGAGCTTATTACCAGTGAGACATGTAATGACTGACAGTCTGATCTACATGTCTCACACTGGTAACGACCACTTTTATTGATAATAAGATCTGGAGGAAGATTCTTGGTGAGATCTATGTCCAGCCCGTAGATCTTAACAGCTCATTTACATATTAAGAACATCAGATTTTTCTGGAATAAATCATCTGATCGCAGATATCAAGGTATCATTTTATTCAGCTTTCTATGATTTACATGACCATATAGACGGCTTAGGAGGGCTGATCCTACTGATGGATTCCCTTTAATGAGCTAAAACAGGAAAATCCCAATTGGCCCTTATTTTTTAATTTAATGCAAGGGCAGGGAAGAGAAGTAATGCTTTTTATATGGGGGAAAGCAACAGAAAATTAGTATTAATTAAAAAAATATTGATTGTATGCCAATTTGATTTTCTGTCATAGAAGAAAAAACACAAAAAGCAAAAGCACAAAAGTAAACAAAAAAGTAGGAAAACCAATGACAAGAGCACAGACTGCGACGATGACAGCAGCGGAAGTCCCAGCGAGGCTGAAAACACAGGGGACATAACGCCCAGAGAGCTACTGAAGAGGTAGGTGGTCTTAAGTAAGGTGGTCTTATACTCTGTGGACAACTACATCAGCGATAGTTGATGTGGGTTTTGTTTTTTAGACTCCTGCTGCAGACAGGGCTAAGGGGGAGGCTCCTGCTGCAGACATGGCTAAGGGGGGGAGGCTTCTGCTGCAGGCAGGTGTCTGTAGAAGTTCTCCTTCCCACTACACAGACTCCCTCGAGTGATCCTGCTGCTGCATCTTCTCTTATATGTCGCATATGCTGTAGTGACTGAGAAGAGCCATATCCGCATAGGGAAAAGGAACATTTAATGGACTCTAGCTTTTAATATTTCATAAAGGCCAACCCTTCAGTTTGTTTTTTTTGCTGTGATTTTTTTTTAATTATGGTAAAACCATAGATGTGTTTTTTAAAACTAAAAATGTCTCTTTTGCCATAATTAGCATAATTTCTGAAAAATGTACAAAACTGTCTTCTGAAAATTCACCCATACACCGAAATGCAATTTGGCATTCAGTGTGTATATGGATATATTTATTTATTGTGTACAGTATTCATTATTATACATTATTTCTTTATTTTCCAGGTTGAAAAATCTTCCCATTCCTCCCTCAAAGCGATGATAGATCTATCCGCCAGTGAATGGATCTCCTCACCTTCTTCCCCAGCCACAATATAGTTGTGTACAAAAGCTTTAATGTAAATGTGTATATATAATAAGGAAATGTATTTCTATTAAATAAATTCAGGACTTTGTTCTATAAGGCTGTCTGCGTGTATTCAATACTCTGGTGGTCTATGCATGATCTTATATGAAATAGGGAGCAACACGGCTAAAAAGTTACTCAAAACAGACAACCCCTTTAATAGAGGGTGTTACTCACCATGGCTCTTCAAATTTTTGGCTGATATTGCAGATTTATTTTCCAGGACGTCCCCCTGACAGCACACTGGAGGACGTCCCCTCCTCCTTGCAGGGACAGGAAAAAACACAAGAGAGGTTAAAAGGTCCCACTCCGCCCCCTTTCCTTCAGTGTTTTTTCCTGTCCCTGCATGGAGGGACACACGAGAGCAGCGTGCGCGAAGGCTTACCGGAGGGCTCAGGGGGATCGTGCGGCTGGTCCAATATCCTTCCACCTGTCTAACGGCCCAAGGCAGAAACTTCCCGGTGGGGAGTCCCTCTGCCACAGAGACCAGTCAAGCGGACGGGCTCCTGGGTAGAGCCGCTTCCTCCCGGTGGGGGGCTCTCGACTCGGGTGCCAGGAGAAGAGGCATCGGAACTATGTGTTCAATACAGGAACACGGAGGAGTCGGCGGTAACAGTGCTGAGCGTCACTTCCGGTGACGTCAGCGGAGGCCCAGCGTGCGTTCCACATCGTGGAACGCGGAAGTAAGTGGGAGAAAGTAGCCGAGGTCACTTCCGGTGACGTCAGCGGTGCATCCGGGCTGGCGTTCACGGTGTGGGGGGCGGCAGGCGCCAAATTCATTTAGTCGCGTTCAGGCTGCCTAGTGTCCACATGTACAGGACCTGCGGTCATACGATCGGTGGCGCTGATTGGCGCAAAAGCTTCAGCTCCAAGAAGGGATCATGTGCAGGTGTCAGGATGCCTGAAACAAAGGAAGATATGGAAATCAGAAGCGAGGATGTCGGGGTAAGTGCGCATAGCGCAAATACACCTGAACTCACATATAGACACTAAGCCCAGTCCCTATTCTTGTATTATTAGGACAAGGATATCCCACAAACACTCCTCCCAACGGCAAAAAAGCCAGGCAAGGCCTTGGTAAAATCTAGCCGTTGCTCCATGTGCCATGTAAAGCTTCCAGAAGCGTACAAAAAAGCACTCTGCAGCACCTGTATTTCCAAGGTTGTAAGAGAAGGAACAACCAACGTTATTATCGGAGATGAGGAGTTTAATCAGGGAAGAAGTACAAGCTTCCTTGGCTACCATATCACAACAGCACCACTCCAGTCCAGGTCCGAGCCGCAAGAGACCTAGATGGGACCCAGAGCAAGAAGACATTGATAAATCGTCAAATGAAGATTCAGACTTCAAAAGCTCAGATCAGGAAGAGGGAGAACTTCCAGTGGAAGAACAGGATCAAGGAAGGAAATACCTCTTCCCAGTGGAAGACACGGAAGATTTAGTGCAAGCGGTGAGAAATACTATGCAGTTGAAGGAAGAGCCGCGTCCAAAATCCAGACAGGATCTGATGTTTGGAGGTCTAACATCTCAGAAGCAGACGGTATTCCCTGTAAGTGAACATATCCGGCTGATAATATTGCAAGAATGGAAAGAAGCAGAACGTAGACTAGTGATGTCCCGGGAATTAAGGGCCGTCTACCATTTGACCCTGAGGATGTCAAAACATGGGAAGAAATCCCTAAAGTCGATGTTCCTGTGGCTAAAGTTACGAAGAAGACTTCTATTCCCTTTGAGGATTCGCCAAGCCTCAGGTATGCCATGGACCTCAAGGCGGACATTCTCCTACGTCGTGCTTGGGAGACGTCAGCAGCCCTGATACGGGCAAATATTGCGGCGACTTCGGTAGCAAAATCCATGTTCATATGGATGGGGCAGTTAGAGGAGCATTTGGTTAATAAAACCCCACGGGCTGAATTAATTTCTTCCCTTCCCATTATAAAATCAGCTACAGCCTTCATGGCTGATACTTCAGCCGAATCTGTGAGATTTGCGGCTAGAAATAGCTCTTTATCTAATGCAACCCGTAGAGCCATATGGCTTAAATCCTGGTCGGGAGATAACGCCTCTAAAAATAAATTGTGTGCCATTCCCTTTGCAGGATCCCGGGTATTTGGACAGGCGTTAGATGACATCTTGGAGTTTGCGTCGGATAATAAGGGATTCCCTGAGGATAAACCCAAAAAGTTTCAGCCTTTTCAGAGAAGGCCGCCACCCTGCAAACCAGAATATAGGGAACAGTGGAGATCCAACAGAGGGTCCTATAAAAGTTCCTAAACCCAGAACAGAAGGGGAAGAAATTCCCTTTTTGGGTCAAGCTCTAGACCTAGGAGGCATTGACGCCATAGGTATGGGGGGCAGGCTCAGTTTTTTTCTCCGCAACTGGGGTCAGATCACACAAAACGAGTTTGTCTTAAACATAATATCCAAGGGCTACAAAATAGAACTTGTATCTCCTGCACCCCAAAGGTATATCTCACCGACAACTGTGGCAGCCGACTCTCCAATGTTCTTAGACCTGCAGGAACTTTTCAGCTCCCAGGTCATAGTTTGGGTTCCCGCATCAAAAATAGGCAGGGGTCACTACTCTTCCCTATTCTCAATCCCGAAACCGTCAGGGGAAAGTCGCACCATCACAAACCTTAAAACCATTAAACGCTTGGGTCAAATACAAGCGGTTCAAGATGGAATCCATAAAATCAACTATCCATCTCATAGACAAAAATTCAGTAATGTGCACTCTCGACCTGAAGAGTGCGTATTATCAGGTTCCAATTCATCCAGCCTCTCAGGAACTTCTGAGGTTCTCGGTAAGTTTATCGGATCAGACCTGCCACCTCCAGTTTCAATGTCTCCCATTTGGTTTGGCTTCAGCCCCAAGAATATTCACGAAGCTGATCGCAGAAGTTGTTGCATACCTAAGAAACCAGGGAATTACAATAATTCCTTATTTGGACGATTTTCTCCTGGTGGGTCGATCAGAAAAAACTTTACTCCTACACAGAGATCGAACCATAGCGGTGCTGGAACACCTGGGATGGGTCGTAAATCGGAAAAAATCTCATCTAAAACCCGAATCTCGGAAGGTATTCCTGGGAGTGCTTCTGGATTCAACTTGCAGAGAGTCCTTTCTGCCAAAAGAAAGACAAGAGTCAATGAGAAAGATGATCATACAGTTCTTGAAAGGTCGAGTTACCATAAGATCAGCCATGAAGATCTTAGGGAAAATGACAACCTGTATCAACTGTGTCAGGTGGGCCCAAGCCCACTCAAGACCATTACAAAGACAGATTTTATCGGTCTGGGATAGTTGCCTGTTGTGAATTCCGCTCTTGGGCTCCCTCCGGTGGTTGTAAGTGGCACTTTTTGTGAGTTCTGCTCTTGTGCTCCCTCTGGTGGATTTAAGTGGAACTGCTGCTCCTTGGATTTAGCAGTCAGCAGCTGCTTCCACTGATCGTCTATTCTGGCTCGGCTATTTATCCTGGCTCTATCCTTCAGCTAGTGCCAGTTGTCAATGGTTCCTGCTTGGATTCACATCTCTCTTGGATTTCCCTGATATTCTGACCAGTTCAGCAAAGATAAGTCCTTGCTTTGTTCTTTTGCTTTCCACTTGTTGTGGACTTAATCGTTCAGCACATTCTATGTTTTTTTTCTAGTCCAGCTTGTCAGTATGGATTTATTCAGTTAAGCTGGAAGCTCTGGGAAGCAGATTTACCCTCCGCACCTTTAGTCAGGTGTGGAGATTTTTGTAAACTCTGTGGTGGATTTTTCTAGTTTTTAATACTGACCGCACAGCATTCTGTCCTGTTCTATCTATCTAGCTAGATTGGCCTCCTTTGCTACATCCTAGTTTCATTCTGTGTATGTCATTTCCCTCTCCACTCAGTCAATATTTGTGGGGGCTGTCTGTCCTTTGGGAATTTTCTCTGAGGCAAGATAGCTTTCCTGTTTATCTTTAGGGGTAGTTAGTCCTCCGGCTGTGACGAGGTGTCTAGGGAGTGACAGGAACATCCCACGGCTACTTCTAGTGTTGTGTTAAGCTCAGGAACTGCGGTCAGTACAGGTACCACCTCCTCCAGAGCACGTGCCATGTTGCTCCTAAACCACCAGTTCATAACAGTACAACTGGCCAAAAATGAATTAAATGCATCTCAAAAGAAGGAAAAAAGAAAAATTCTGAGCCATTTTTTTTTTCTGTAGTCTGTTTTGTCTTTTTTTTCCTCTTAATCTCTGGGTGGTTCAGGATTTTGGCGCTGGCATGGATGTTCAGGGTTTGTTTTCTCGTGTGGATAAACTTGCTGCAAGAGTACAGAGTATCCAAAATTATGTTGTCCAGACTCCGGCTTTAGAGCCTAAAATTCCTACTCCTGATTTGTTTTTTGGGGACAGATCCAAGTTTTTGAACTTTAAAAATAACTGCAAATTGTTTTTTGCTTTGAAACCCCGTTCCTCTGGTGATCCCATTCAGCAGGTTAAAATCGTCATCTCTCTGCTGCGTGGTGACCCTCAGGACTGGGCATTCTCCCTTGAATCAGGGAATCCGGCATTGCTTAATGTAGACGCATTTTTTCAAGCGCTCGGATTATTGTATGACGAACCTAATTCTGTGGATCATGCAGAAAAAACCTTGTTGGCCCTATGTCAGGGTTAGGAAGCGGCAGAATTATACTGCCAGAAATTTAGAAAATGGTCTGTGCTCACTAAATGGAATGAGGATGCTCTGGCAGCAATTTTCAGAAAGGGTCTTTCTGAAGCCCTTAAAGATGTTATGGTGGGGTTCCCCACGCCTGCTGGTTTGAGCGAATCTATGTCTCTAGCCATTCAGATTGATCGGCGCCTGCGCGAGCGCAAAGTTGTGCACCATATGGCAGTGTCCTCTGAGCGGAGTCCTGAGCCTATGCAATGTAATAGGATTTTGACTAGAGCAGAACGGCAGGGATTCAGACGTCAGAATGGGCTGTGTTTTTACTGTGGTGATTCTGCTCATGTTATTTCTGATTGCCCTAAGCGTACTAAGAGGGTCGCTAGGTCTGTTACCATCAGTACTGTACAGCCTAAATTTCTCTTATCTGTGACCCTGATTTGCTCATTATCGTCCTTTTCTGTCATGGCATTTGTGGATTCAGGCGCTGCCCTGAACTTAATGGACTTGGAATTCGCCAGGCGCTGTGGTTTTTCCTTGCAGCCTTTGCAGAGCCCTATTCCTTTGAGGGATTGATGCTACACCATTGGCCAAGAATAAACCTCAGTATTGGACTCAGCTGACCATGTGCATGGCTCCAGCACATCAGGAAGATTGCCGTTTTCTGGTGTTGCATAACTTGCATGATGTTGTTGTACTGGGTTTTCCATGGTTACAGGAACATAATCCGGTGCTGGATTGGAAATCTATGTCTGTGACTAGTTGGGGTTGTCAAGGGGTACATTGTGACGTTCCTTTGATGTCAATTTCCTCTTTCCCCTCTTCTGAAGTCCCTGAGTTTTTGTCGGATTTCCAGGATGTATTTGATGAGCCCAAGTCCAGTTCCCTTCCTCCACATAGGGACTGTGATTGTGCTATTAACTTGATTCCTGGCTGTAAGTTCCCTAAGGGCCGACTTTTCAATCTGTCTGTGCCAGAGCATGCCGCCATGCGGAGTTATGTCAAGGAGTCTTTGGAGAAGGGGCATATTCGGTCGTCCTCGTCACCATTGGGAGCGGGATTCTTTTTTGTTGCCAAGAAGGATGGCTCCTTGAGACCCTGTATTGATTATCGCCTTCTTAATAAGATCACGGTCAAATTCCAATACCCTTTACCTTTGCTTTCTGATTTGTTTGCTCTGATTAAGGGGGCTAGTTGGTTTACTAAGATTGACCTTCGAGGGGCATATAATCTTGTTCGTATTAAACAGGGTGACGAATGGAAAACTGCATTTAATACGCCCGAAGGCCATTTTGAATACCTTGTGATGCCTTTCGGGCTTTCTAATGCTCCTTCTGTATTTCAGTCCTTCATGCATGATATTTTCCGCAATTATCTTGATAAATTCATGATTGTGTATTTGGATGATATTTTGATTTTTTCCGATGATTGGGAGTCTCATGTGAAGCAGGTCAGGATGGTATTCCAGATCCTTCGTGATAATGCTTTATTTGTGAAGGGGTCTAAGTGCCTATTTGGAGTTCAGAAGGTCTCTTTTTTGGGGTTTTATTTTTTCTCCCTCGTCTATAGAAATGGATCCTGTTAAGGTCCAAGCCATTCATGACTGGATTCAACCCACATCGGTGAAGAGCCTTCAGAAATTTTTGGGCTTTGCTAATTTTTATAGCCGTTTCATTGCCAACTTTTCCAGTGTGGTTAAGCCCCTGACCGATTTGACGAAGAAAGGCGCTGATGTGACGAATTGGTCCTCTGCGGCTGTTGAGGCCTTTCAGGAGCTTAAACGCCGATTTACTTCTGCCCCTGTGTTGCGTCAGCCGGATGTTTCTCTTCCTTTTCAGGTTGAGGTTGACGCTTCTGAGATTGGGGCAGGGGCCGTTTTGTCTCAGAGGAATTCTGATGGTTCTTTGATGAAACCGTGTGCTTTTTTTTCCAGAAAGTTTTCGCCTGCGGAGCGCAATTATGACGTTGGCAATCGGGAGTTGTTGGCTATGAAGTGGGCATTTGAGGAGTGGCGACATTGGCTTGAGGGAGCCAAGCGCCGCGTTGTGGTCTTGACCGATCATAAGAATCTGATTTACCTCGAGTCGGCCAAGCGGCTGAACCCTAGACAGGCTCGATGGTCCCTGTTTTTCTCCCGTTTTGATTTTGTGGTCTCGTATCTTCCGGGATCTAAGAATGTTAAGGCTGATGCCCTCTCCAGGAGTTTTTTGCCTGATTCTCCTGGAGTCCTTGAGCCGGTTGGCATTCTTAAAGAAGGGGTGATTCTTTCTGCCATCTCCCCTGATTTGCGGCGGGTGCTTCAGGAATTTCAGGCTGATAAACCTGACCGCTGTCCAGTGGGGAAGCTGTTTGTTCCTGATAGATGGACTAGTAAGGTAATTTCTGAGGTTCATTGTTCAGTGTTGGCTGGTCATCCTGGGATTTTTGGTACCAGAGATTTGGTTGCTAGGTCCTTTTGGTGGCCTTCCTTGTCGCGGGATGTGCGTTCTTTTGTGCAGTCCTGTGGGACTTTTGCCCGGGCCAAGCCTTGCTGTTCTCGCGCTAGTGGGTTGCTTTTGCCTTTGCCGGTCCCTGAGAGGCCCTGGACGCATATTTCCATGGATTTTAATTCGGATCTTCCTGTTTCCCAGAAGATGTCTGTTATCTGGGTGGTTTGTGACCGGTTCTCTAAAATGGTCCATTTGGTACCTTTGCCTAAATTGCCTTCCTCCTCTGATTTGGTTCCATTGTTTTTTCAGCATGTGGTTCGTTTGCATGGCATTCCGGAGAATATTGTGTCTGACAGAGGTTCCCAGTTTGTTTCTAGGTTTTGGCGGGCCTTTTGTGCTAGGATGGGCATTGATGTCTTTTTCTTCGGCGTTCCATCCTCAGACAAATGGCCAAACTGAGCGAACTAATCAGACCTTGGAAACCTATTTGAGATGCTTTGTGTCTGCTGATCAGGATGATTGGGTGGGTTTCTTGCCATTGGCCGAGTTTGCCCTTAATAATCGGGCTAGTTCGGCTACTTTGGTTTCGCCTTTCTTTTGTAATTTTGGTTTTCATCCTCGTTTTTCTTCGGGGCAGGTTGAGCCTTCTGATTGTCCTGGTGTGGATTCTGTGGTGGACAGGTTACAGCAGATTTGGACTCATGTGGTAGACAATTTGACGTTGTCTCAGGAAAAGGCTCAACGTTTTGCTAACCGCCGTCGGTGTGTTGGTCCCCGGCTTCGGGTGGGGGATTTAGTCTGGTTATCTTCTCGTCATGTTCCTATGAAGGTTTCTTCCCCTAAGATCAAACCTCGGTTTATTGGTCCTTATAAGATTTCTGAGATTATCAATCCGCTATCTTTTCGTTTGGCCCTTCCAGACTCTTTTGCCATCCATAATGTTTTCCATAGATCTTTGTTGCGGAGATATGTGGTGCCTGTTGTTCCCTCTGTGGATCCTCCTGCCCCGTTGTTGGTTGATGGGGAGTTGGAATATGTGGTGGAGAAAATTTTGGATTCTCGTTTTTCGAGGCGGAGGCTTCAGTATCTTGTCAAGTGGAAGGGTTATGGCCAGGAGGATAATTCTTGGGTTGTTGCCTCCGATGTCCATGCCGCCGATTTGGTTCGTGCCTTTCACTTGGCTCGTCCTGATCGGCCTGGGGGCTCTGGTGTGGGTTTGGTGACCCCTCCTCAAAGGGGGGGTACTGTTGTGAATTCCGCTCTTGGGCTCCCTCCGGTGGTTGTAAGTGGCACTTTTGTGAGTTCTGCTCTTGGGCTCCCTCCGGTGGATTTAAGTGGAACTGCTGCTCCTTGGATTTAGCAGTCAGCAGCTGCTTCCACTGATCGTCTATTCTGGCTCGGCTATTTATCCTGGCTCTATCCTTCAGCTAGTGCCAGTTGTCAATGGTTCCTGCTTGGATTCACATCTCTCTTGAATTTCCCTGATATTCTGACCAGTTCAGCAAAGATAAGTCCTTGCTTTGTTCTTTTGCTTTCCACTTGTTGTGGACTTAATCGTTCAGCACATTCTATGTTTTTTTTCTAGTCCAGCTTGTCAGTATGGATTTATACAGTTAAGCTGGAAGCTCTGGGAAGCAGATTTACCCTCCGCACCTTTAGTCAGGTGTGGAGATTTTTGTAAACTCTATGGTGGATTTTTCTAGTTTTTAATACTGACCGCACAGCATTCTGTCCTGTTCTATCTATCTAGCTAGATTGGCCTCCTTTGCTACATCCTAGTTTCATTCTGTGTATGTCATTTCCCTCTCCACTCACAGTCAATATTTGTGGGGGGCTGTCTGTCCTTTGGGAATTTTCTCTGAGGCAAGATAGCTTTCCTGTTTCTATCTTTAGGGGTAGTTAGTCCTCCGGCTGTGACGGTGTCTAGGGAGTGACAGGAACATCCCACGGCTACTTCTAGTGTTGTGTTAAGCTCAGGAACTGCGGTCAGTACAGGTATCACCTCCTCCAGAGCACGTCCCATGTTGCTCCTTAACCACCAGTTCATAACAGTTGCCAGGCGTCTCTGGACAGACGGATTCAACTATCAACAACAGTAAGAAGATCATTACAGTGGTGGACACAACCCAGCAACCTAAGGACAAGTGTTCCATGGATTCCGACTCCTTGTGTGGTAATCACCACAGACGCCAGTCAGTGGGGATGGGGAGCACACCTGGAAGGACGTTTTTTTCAGGGCAAGTGGCCCAAGGACGTCAGCCACAAGTCTTCAAATTTCAGAGAACTTTTAGCAGTTTGGGAGACCTTAAGACGAAACCAATCATGGCTAAAAAACAAGCATGTAAAGATTCTAACAGACAACATGACAGCAGTGTCATTCCTGAGACACCAGGGAGGTCCTAAGCACAAAGCACTTCAAGATCTAGCGCAAAAGATATTTGCCTAGGCAGAGAACACAGTTCTGTCAATTACAGCAGTGCATGTAGAAGGGTCTCAGAATACCCTGGCTGACTACCTACGCAGGAAGAAGGTCTGTCCGACAGAGTGGGAACTAAACCAAGAGGTTTTTCAACTATTATGCCACCATTGGAGAACCCCCAAGATAGATTTGTTTGCCACAAGGAAAAATTCAAAGATGCCCAGATTCTATTCTCTCAACCCTTCAGACATGCCAGAAGCTGTAGATGCCTTAAGCCAGACTTGGGACGAACCACTCTCCTATGCGTTTCCTCCATTGGCACTCATTTCGGTGGTGCTCAGAAAAATTCAGGAAGACCAAGCAACAGTTCTGATGATTGTGCCATTCTGGCCGAAAAGAAGCTGGTTTCCGTTGCTGGGATCCATGACAACAGAGAACCCAATCAAACTCCCTCTATGGAAGAACATCATTTATCAGGGTCCTGTCTTACATCAAAACCCAGAAAGGCTACACCTTTCAGCATGGATCCTGAAAGGGACATGTTGAAAGCTCGGGGTTTATCAGATGAAGTAATTTCAACTATCCAAGCGAGTAGAAAACCGGTAACTTCGGCAATTTACTACAAGATCTGGAAGAGATTTTGTATGGAAGGTGGCAGGTCTACAGTGTTACCAGATAACCCGGACATTCCCAGAGTTCTGGATTTTCTGCAATCTGGATTCAGCATGGGGCTTAGGCCTAGTACCCTTAAGGTACAAATTTCGGCATTTTCTTAGATTATCCTTTAGCTTCACACCCATGGATAATTAGGTTTGTTAAAGCCATACAGAGATTGCGTCCCACCTTTAGACAGTTAGTTCCCTCTTGGGACTTAAATTTAGTCCTCAGGGCTCTATGTAAAGATCCTTTTGCCTTAGGAGAAAACATGCCTATCTCAGTCCTACATGGAAAACAGCATTTCTAGTAGCAATTACGACAGCTAAAAGAGTGGGAGAAATTCAGGCTCTATCTATTAGGGATCCCTACCTTCAGGTTCACGATGATCACATAATTTTAAAATTAGACCCATCGTTTATCCCTAAGATAGCTTCAATACAAAACCGAAACCAGGAGATAATTTTACCATCTTTCTGCGAAAACCCCTCGAATGCAAAAGAACAATCATTACACTCCCTTGATGTCAGACAAGCAGTGTTAGATTATCTAGAGGCCACTAATTCCTGGAGAAGAGACCCTAACCTATTTATCTTGTTTGGGGGAAAAAAATAGGGGCAAAAAAGCTTCTAAAACTTCTATAGCTAGATGGATCACAACGGTAATTTCTAAAGCCTACTCATCAGAAGGGGTAGATTGTCCAGCAGGATTTAAAGCTCATTCTATTAGGGCTATCTCAGCATCATGGGCTGAACGAGCGGGTGCGTCGTTAGAACAAATATGTATGGCCGCAACCTGGGCCAGAGTAAACACATTCTGTAAACATTACAAACTTGATGTGTTAGCAACTCAGCAAACGTCATGCCGGAGAAAAGTTCTCCAAGCAGTAGTCCCACCCTAAGGGCTTGTTTCCACATGCGAGAATCATGTCCGTGTCTCGCATGTAGAAACCAAGCTCTGGTGTCTGCACTCCGGAGCAGAGCGTGCGGCCGCATAGGAACACATGGAGCCGCACAGCTCCGCTCCTGAGTGCTGGCGCCAGAGCTTGGTTTCTACATGCGAGACACGGACGTGATTCTCGCATGTGGAAACAAGCCCTTAAAGGAGTTTATCTGGTATTCTCCAGTGTGCTGTCAGGGGGACGTCCTGGAAAATGGGTATTAGACCTACCGGTAATTCGGTTTCCAGGAGTCCATCCTGACAGCACCGTTACTTTCCCCCCCTATGTATACTATTTTCATATGCTGTAATATGATGTGGTTAATAAAAAATTCTATTTGCATCTATCCATGAGTGTCAAAACACTGAAGGAAAAGGGGGCGGAGTGGGAACTTTTAACCTCTCGTGTGTTTTTTCCTGTCCCTGCAAGGAGGAGGGGACGTCCTTCAGTGTGCTGCCAGGATGGACTCCTGGAAACCGAATTACCAGTAGGTCTAATACCCATTTTCCCTGTACCAGCCTATACAGGGAGGAATAGTAATACACAAAGGTCGTTCAGATGGAAGGCCCAAGCTCCCCAGGGTGAGAACTGCTGTGTGCCATCAACTTGTGATTCTTCTGCAACTGATCCGTATCTGAAAAACTGGATGAAATCCATCTATAGAAGTCCTAGACATAAGAGTTGGGAACAGCTGCGGAGAGACACAGACAGATGTTGCTGCTACTTCGATTAAATGCTTTCTCATCCAGCACTGGATTCACAGTTACACTGCTCAATACTATTATATGATACCCTCCAAGCTACTGATGCTATTTAGTAAGTATTTTATCTGACCTCAGAGCTGGATTCACATCTACAATGTAAAAGTAAATGCACCCTTTAAATGAGCACTTTTCCACCCTAGTGCCAGTCATTAGATTTCAAGGTGGACAGAGGGAATAGAGCAACTATTATCTCAAGGGGCAGAGGAGCATAGGTGCAACTCGGGCAGCTGCACAGGGGCCCTATAGGAAAGGGGGCCACAAAACTAGTAATGGTTCCTTCTCTCTGTTAGATCACATTTGAGAAGGGGTTTTATGAAAAGTCATCAATAAGGTCTCCTATGAGCATTATTATGGCAGGAAAATAGCGCCTGGAAATCAAGGAGCTTGTTTTTAGTTTATTATCAGAGGCTGCTGTTGTTGGTGTTTGTCACCTAGATATGTATTCTCCTTAGGTTCGCTGCTGTGACATCACAACTGTCTTTCCGTCAGGTTCGCTGCTGTGACATCACAACTGTCTTTCCATCGGGTTCGATGCTGTGACATCACATCTGTCTTTCCATCAGGTTAGCTGCTGTGACATCACAACTGTCTTTCCGTCGGGTTCGCTGCTGTGACATCACAACTGTCTTTCCGTCAGGTTAGCTGCTGTGACATCACAACTGTCTTTCCGTGGGGTTACATGCTGACACATCACAACTGTCTTTCTGTGGGGTTAGCTGCTGTGACATCACAACTGTCTCTGTCCCATTAGCTACTTTGACATCACAACTGTCTTTCCGTCGGGTTCGCTGCTGTGACATCACAACTGTCTTTCCGTCGGTTTCGCTGCTGTGACATCACAACTGTCTTTCCGTCGGGTTCGCTGCTGTGACATCACAACTGTCTTTCCGTCGGGTTCGCTGCTGTGACATCACAACTGTCTTTCCGTCGGGTTCGCTGCTGTGACATCACAACTGTCTTTCTGTCGGGTTTGCTGCTGTGACATCACAACTGTCTTTCTGTCGGGTTTGCTGCTGTGACATCACAACTCTACCACCAAACCAGGAGTTGGAAGTCAAGAATCCTTCATTCTGTTCCGGCGCAGGGTCCCTAACTTCATTCACAATTTACCTAACCTTGCCCCAGTGTCAGTCGTTTCTGTCAGATGCCATCGCTTCGCTCTCTGCGGTGGGGCGAGCAAAGACGCCTTTTGGCATTGCATGTGCCGTGTATCTGACAGTCCAACCTCACTGATAGCATCTGGCCGGTCAGTGACATCACTGATGAAACGGTCAGCAGAGTGCGTCCGCTGGTTTCTCACTGAACGATAGGTCCCCTGTGACAAGCCTCTCCTGGGCAGATACTACCCCGGCCACTGGGGGCGCTGTTTTACCTGTGTCTGTCACACCCAGACCTTCTGAAATGAAACCTCAGCCGATCACCCGTGGGTTATTTGAGCCTGTTCCCCGTGTCCCGCAGAGCTCGTGGGTTATTTCTGTTTCCAAATAATGATCAGTAATAATCCAGTCAGTGTCAGAAAGAATTATTGAACCCTCCGCACAGAAAATGGTAGGCACGGTACTGTATAAGGAACGTGCCTCTGACTGCAGAGCCCTTAAGGGATAGCTAGATGGGAAAACTGTGTCAGTGCTCAATTCCCCCCTCCCACTACTTCCGCAGGTGATGTCATGATTGGGACGCCCAGCGGACCAACCGGGGAGAAGAGGGGAGTCTGGCCACACCCTCAGGGGTTAAATTCTAGTGCCGGGACCCGTGCCTCCCTCTTTCTCCCCGGCTGACCCTCGGAAGCTGTTGTCCCAGGATATCCCCTGCAGCCATGTCCGAAGCTTTGTTTGAGGTCCTGCGGCGGAGAGCAGCACAGGAAGGTGAGGAATGGTTAAGAGATTTTGCATCCAGCCTGGGGACTCACCTCCCTGTGCCCTCTCAGGACCCACTGACTTCGCCGCAGGCCTCTCCCTCTTCCCCAAGGGCGCCATCCTGGGCCGCAGTCGTCTCACACAGCCACTGAGCCCCCATCCCTTCCTGTGCCGCGGAGCTCATCGGCCCTGCATGTTCCCGCGCTCCTTCGGGCCTCCTCCGCTTTGCCCGGGCCCCCACTCCAGCCCGGACCGCTGGCCTCCCCTTCATCCCTCGGGCCCCAGTCTTACTCTGGGCTCTCCCCCCACCATAGAGGCCGCGCTACCCGGTCCCTGCTCACCTCCTCCCCCATGCTGTCCACCGCTCCCATGGCTCAGCTGTTGGAGGCAGGCAGGCGCTCCACTCGGTCCTCCCGCCCCCTGGAGCGTCTTCATGTCGGCGGCGGTCAGGCGCTCCCGAGCCGACGTGCCGCCGCTGCCGCTCCATCTGTCGCTGCTGCGGGGGACGCCATGCAGGGGCCATGGTCTGGGTATTCCAGGGTCTGGCCCCAGACAGCCAGCAGGCCCTGCATCGCGCGCACAGGTGAAGCTCCGCCCACTTCCGGTTTGCGGGCCCGAACTTCCGGTCTTGCAGCTGGCGCTCTGCTAGCTCCCTCTCCCTTCTCCTCAGTGCCCAGGCCTAATTACATGACAGGCCAGGACCGAGCCACGCTGCGCAGCGCTGCACCGGCCCCAACCACTCCGGTTCTACACTACCGTGGACCTCCGGCCAGCCCACTCCTGGCCCGCCATGTCCCCCCAGCAGGCACATCAGCGTTGCGGGGGGGCGGTCAGGGGCCAGAGCCCACCACACGGCCGCAGAGCGCGATGACCGGTCTAACCGGACCGGCCAGCACGCTCTGCAGCCAGGAGAGTACGCACCAAGCACGCACACAGTCGCACCAAGCACGAGCACAGCTACAATAAATTATTCGCCACCGACACCCCCATGGTCCCAAACGCAAATCGCTAGCAGTTTCCTACGAGCCCGCGCCCCCTTAAGCTCATCCCGCAGTGCTAGCCTAACAGTCGCTGCGCCTTTCCTCGCTCTAAACCTTACACCGCCACTCACGCCCCATAGCCAGAATAGCGACCCCCCTACTCCCGAATTAAATGCCCCCAACACAACCCCTAGACAGGGCAGTCGCAGGCATACATGCCGCAGATCGTCTTCACCGTCATCAGTAGAGTCCCGCCACCGTCCTCGCCGTCCCTCTAGCTGTCGGCATACCCACTCCAGTCGCCGACACCACTCATACAGGAGCCACCATTGATCCCGCTCCTCCAGATGGCGCTCGCCATCCACAACCGACGGTTCAGACACATCGGGGAGTCACGACGGGCGGTACCTGTCGCACACCGAAAGACGGCGATCTCACCGGTCATGCAGAGTGGTTACCCGGTGGGAACAGATATTGACACCCCCCGTCACCGACCAGGCGGAGATCGGAGCCCCAAATAGCCTCTCGTCCTCGAGCACACAACAGATCCGTCACGCGCTCCGTCTCTGCCTGCCGCACAGGGAGAACTACCATACATACCTCCCCGGTCCACCAGCCAGCACCGAACCATTGAGGCAACAGTAGCCGGAGCACCTCCCTCTCCAGGAGTCGCTCAGCACCAGACGCAATACAGCAGAAAACATCCCCATGCCACGGCGCTGGTCGTTGGCCTGCCATCTTCATTCTTCCGGGCGGGCGGTCAGCACCAGGACAGCGCCACGGCGGGAGCCAGAGTACCTTCGTCCAGAGACACTCTGCCTGCACCTGACAGCGGTGAATTCCCCGATTTCAGTGAGTGCTCTACAATACAAAATGTGGGAGAAAGCGAGCTAGCATCCGCTATCAAGGCCAACTGGCGATACAGCGGGTGAGAACGATCTACACAGGAGTCAGAGTTCCTCCATCATTGGATGTCACTCCTCCTGCGAGGTGTAAAATCAATAATAAATACGAACGAGCTACACAGGAGTCGGAGTTCCTCCTTCATTGGATGTCACTCCTCCTGCGAGGTGTAAAATCAATAATGAATACGAACGATCTACACAGGAGTCGGAGTTCCTCCATCCTTGGATGTCACTCCTCCTGCGATACACAATGATGTGCGGTGTAAAAACAACAATGAATTAATGGCGAACGAGGCAGTTACTGGAATCAATGCTGAAGTAAGTAGTTACTAAGAACTAGCGACACAGGAGTCGGAGTACCTCCATCATTGGATGTCACTCCTCCTGCGACACACAATAGTGTGCGGTGTGAAATCGATGCTGAGCGAGGCTGTTATTACAACAAGAAGACGAGAAAATGAGATTATTAATGGGCTGACATATTTTTAACCGGAGTATAGTCAAATTAATCTCAGGCTTTACATAAGTTTTTTCATCTCCTGCAAAATCATTCCGATACTGGAAATATCCGGTAATCTAAAATCTGCAGGCGATTTCCCCTAAATTTTACATCAACAGATCTAACAATAGGCTGAACTAGGTAGAGCATGAGCCCCCCCCCCCCCTTTTTCAATCATTGCTATTCAGAACTTCTAAGAATCTCGCCATTACGCATAATTAAAAAAAAAAAAAAAAAAAAAAAACCTTAAAAGATCAACGAACCCCTTAAGGTGCATCAGCTAACGACGCAAACCCCCCCACCTTCCTTACCCAAAAGGCACATCGGTTAACGACGCAATACCTGCAGAAGAGACGTCCGTAACCTACTCTTCTTTTGACAGGGCTGTCGAGCTCGTGCGCGCAGCTGGGCCCGGGGCCCTGCTGGCGAAGTCTGACATAAAGTCAGCCTTCCGCCTTTTGCCCGTTCACCCTGAGTGTTTCCATTTATTAGGTTGTGAGCGGACAGGCTATTTTACTTTGATAGGTGCCTACCTATGGGCTGCTCCATTTCCTGTCATTATTTTGAGCTTTTCAGTACCTTCCTAGACTGGGTAGTACAATACGAAACTGGTAGCAATTCAACAATTCACTACCCTGACGAATTTTTGTTCGTTGGTCCCAGGGACTCCAGACTCTGCTCCTTTTCTTCTCCAAAAGTTTAAGTTTTTAGCTTGTAAATTCGGAGTACCACTTTCACCGGATAAAAACAGTCGGCCCTTGTAACGTTCTGCCTTTTCTCGGTAAAGAAATAGATATCAATGCAATGGTTTTTCGACTACCAGCTGATAAGGTTCAAAAAACTCTGCAAATGGTTAAAAACTTCCATAAAGTAAAAAAAAAAAAAAAAGTCACCCTACAGCAGATGCAGTCCCTGCTAGGATTGCTCAACTTTGCCTGTCGGGTAATGCCAGTGGGCAGAGCTTTTTCACGCTGACTATCACTAGCAACCAAGGGCACAGCCCAGCCGAGCCACAGAATTAGACTAAACCGCTCCCTGAAGGCAGACTTGCTGGTCTGGAGGACATTCCTGGAGTCCTACAATGGGCATACATGCGTTATCGCACGGGAGACGCCAAGCAACGATTTAGGCCTAGTGGCTGGTGGAAATTTTACAGATGGTTTCGCGGCAATCTACAAGGACCAGTGGTGAAAAGGCCTATGGCCTGAACTATGGACCACGGCCGCATGGGGCCGTGAAACATCACTGGTTGAAATTTTGGCAATAGTAACATCAGTCGAGCTTTGGGGTGCCCAATTGGAAAATACGAACATCAGATTTTTAACCAAGCAGCCGAGAACAGCAAAACCCCTAAACAGCATATCCTCTTCTTCACAGCCAGGGCTCGCGCTGTTGCGCCGCCTAGCACTACTATGCCTCAAACACAACATCTGGTGCCGTGCCAGATTTACAGCGAATGTAGATGATAAAATTGTTAACTCTTTGTTATCTTCCGATTGGCAGGCATTCAAACTCTTCCTCCCCAAGGCGCAGACATCGGGCCTACGATGTCCTCCTTCCCTCTTGGACACGGTGGCCAATCACTGATGCCCTTGATTCGTGCTTCAGTGACACCGGCTACTTGGCAGGTTTACGGTAAGGCGTGGGAGGAGTGGTGCTCGCTAACTCAAGGAAGGCCAGTCGACAGGTGCGACCGGGTGAGATGCGACGTCTTAGTAGAACTCTTAGAACGGCTCAGGTGGAGAGGTGCGTCAGGGACATTAGCGCAACGTCATCTATCGGGAATAGCCTTCTTCTTTCAGCTGCTGGGGCAGGTGGATGTAACCAATTTTTCATCAAACAAGCCGCTAAAGGCGGGAGAAGGCTCCAACCTAGCCAGGAATGCCGTTGCCCAGTTTCCTTAAGGCTACTGCACGACATACTTGCAATATCTTCTCAGCGTGCAAGTCACAATACAAGGCAACGCTGATATCTGCAGCGTCGCAATCGCCTTCTTCGGGGCGCTTCGCATCAGTGAATTAGTGCCGCAGTCAAAAAACAGCATCAGTAGGCGGTTTAATCAACGAAGACCTCGTCATATGCAGCGAAGCTTTGCGCATTAGAGTAGGGAGATTCAAATGTGACGCCACCGGGAGGGGGGCATGGGTATTGGTCAAGGCGTCAGGCGGCCCTATATGCCCTCTAAAAATAGTCAAACACTATACGGTAGTAAGACGTACGGGTAGATTTTTTCTTTCACACACCGACGGGTCCCCGCTTACAAAATATCAGTTTCAAGCGAATTTTATATAGTGCCTAGAGGCAGTCAGCGTTGCCCTGAAAGAATATGAGACACATTCCTTCCGAATAGGGGCGGCTACCGAAGCAGCTAGAGCGGGGGGGTATCGGAAGTCGAGGTGCAGAGAATGGGCCGCTGGAAATCCGCATGCTTTGCCAGATACATAAGACCAGACCTGCTTTAACACTTTTTGTCTCTTACAGGCAGCTTTAAGCCCACAGTTTGGGTAGTTGGGGCATTCTTTTGTCTACTGGGCATACGAAAGAGCCAAACTGCGGCCGGGCGGAGCAAAGTTCAGTTTCCCGAAGCTGGAAGTCAACTGGAGAGGCATCAGAGGGCTTCGGTGGCATCAGATCTTCCCGGAGATGGTCGACATCGCCACGAGGGCCAAGGGGGCCGGTGGTTCTAGTGCTAAATGCCGGAGGAAATGATTTGGGCAAGCAGAAAGGGGCCGAGCTGTACACAGTAATGTCAACAGATATTGAGCGGCTTGTTTGTTTATTACCGGATATGGTGGTGGTGTGGTCTGAGATAATTCCTCGAACGGTTTGGCAAGGAGCCAAATGAGTGCGTCACGAAATGTAATTGCCCTTCTCTACTTTGCAAATAATAAACTGTGACCGACCTGTTCAACGCATCCAGGTTTGTCGGTATCTTTTATTACGGAGTGGTGGGACGGGGGAAGGCACTGGTTACGACACACGGGTCTCTGCAGTCTGGTAGGCACGGTACTGTATAAGGAACGTGCCTCTGACTGCAGTGCCCTTAAGGGATAGCTAGATGGGAAAACTGTGTCAGTGCTCAATTCCCCCCTCCCACTACTTCCCCAGGTGATGTCAAAATTGGGACGCCCAGCGGACCAACCAGGGAGAAGAGGGGAGTCTGGCCACACCCTCAGGGGTTAAATTTTAGTGCCGGGACCCGTGCCTCCCTCTTTCTCCCCGGCTGACCCTCGGAAGCTGTTGTCCCACCCTCCCTCCCTTAAACTGGTTGAATGTACTGTGCTATTATTGTTAAAATGTTTTAAATTATTAAAAAAATATATATATATATTTTTGACGTTCTTTTTATATACGTCACAGCGGTAGGTAGAGGGGGGCAAAGGTTCGTAACCTCTCATCGGCTTGCTGGCCCAGCGGTCGTCGGCGGGGCCTTCAGCAATGAGTGCGTCGCGAAATGTAATTGCTCTTCTCTACTTTGCAAATAATAAACTGTGACCGACCTGTTCAACCCATCCAGGTTTGTCAGTATCTTTTATTACGGAGTAGTGGGACGGAGGAAGGCACTGGTTACGACACACGGGTCTCTACAGTCTCAGTGAGCGGGAAACAAATCATTCCTCCTGCAAAGAGGAATCACAATGGAGCAGCAAAGTCCAGGACGATTAGTCCCAAAGTGAGTCCAGAAGAAACGTACGGACTACAGATGGAGAACGGAGCAGTCCCGGGGTGAAACGGATGCCAGCAAAGGATGGAGTCTTGCCAGGAGACGGTCACCCCTCACATTTGGGGTACTGCGGCTAACACAGGTTATGGGGGTCCTCTCTGGATGATACTGGGGTACTGCGGCTGACACAGGTTATGGGGGTCCTCTCTGGATGATATTGGGGGTAGTGCGGATGACACAGGTTATGGGGGCCCTCTCTGGATGATACTGGGGGTACTGCGGATGACACAGGTTATGGGGGCCCTCTCTGGATGATACTGGGGGTGCTGCGGATGACACAGGTTATGGGGGCCCTCTCTGGATGATACTGGGGGTACTGCGGATGACACAGGTTATGGGGGCCCTCTCTAGATGATACTGGGGGTACTGCAGATGACAGGTTATGGGGGCCCTCTCTGGATGAAACTGGGGGTACTGCGGCTGACACAGGTTATGGGGGCCCTCTCTGGATGATACTGGGGGTGCTGCGGCTGACACAGGTTATGGGGGCCCTCTCTGGATGATACTGGGGGTGCTGCAGATGACACAGGTTATGGGGTCCTCTCTGGTTGATACTGGGGGTACTGCGGATAAGACTTTTTGGTTATGCACCAGTTCAGACTAGATGGCTGTTCAGTCAGTTTTTCTATATTTACTGCGGATAACACAGGTTATGGGGGCCCTCTCTGGATGATACTGGGGGTACTGCAGATGACACAGGTTATGGGGGTCCTCTAAGGATGATAATGGGGGTGCTGCAGATGACACAGGTTATGGGGGCCCTCTCTGGATTATACTGGGGGTGCTGCAGATGACACAGGTTATGGGGGCCCTCTCTGGATGATACTGGGGATACTGTAGATGACAGGTTATGGGGGCCCTCTCTGGATGCTAATGGGGGTACTGCGGATGACACAGGTTATGGGGGCCCGCTCTGGATGATACTGGGGGTACTGCGGATAACACAGGTTATGGGGGCCCTCTCTGGATTATATTGGGGGTACTGCGGATAACACAGGTTATGGGGGCCCTCTCTGGATTATATTGGGGGTACTGCGGATAACACGTTATGGGGGCCCTCTCTGGATTATAGTGGGGTACTGCAGATGACACACGTTATGGGGGTCCTCTCTAGATGATATTGGGGTACTGCGGCTGACACAGGTTATGGGGGCCCTCTCTGGATTATACTGGGGGTGCTGCAGATGACACAGGTTATGGGGGCCCTCTCTGGATGCTAATGGGGGTACTGCGGATGACACAGGTTATGGGGGCCCGCTCTGGATGATACTGGGGGTACTGCGGATAACACAGGTTATGGGGGCCCTCTCTGGATTATATTGGGGGTACTGCGGATAACACGTTATGGGGGCCCTCTCTGGAATATAGTGGGGTACTGCAGATGACACACATTATGGGGGCCCTCTCTGGATGATACTGGGGGTACTGCAGATGACACGGGTTATGGGGTCCTCTCTGGATTATATTGGGGGTACTGCAGATAACACGGGTTATGGGGGCCCTCTCTGGATGATACTGGGGGTGCTGCAGATGACACTGGTTATGGGGGCCCTCTCTGGATGATAATGGGGGTGCTGCAGATGACACAGGTTATGGGGGCCCTCTCTGGATTATACTGGGGGTGCTGCAGATGACACAGGTTATGGGGGCCTTCTCTGGATGATACTGTGGGTACTGCAGATGACAGGTTATGGGGGCCCTCTCTGGATGATAATGGGGGTACTGCAGATGACAGGTTATGGGGGCCCTCTCTGGATTATATTGGGGGTACTGCGGATGACACAGGTTATGGGGGCCCTCTCTGGATTATATTGGGGGTACTGCGGATGACACAGGTTATGGGGGTCCTCTCGGGATGATACTGGGGGTGCTGCGGATGACACGTTATGGGGGCCCTCTCTGGATTATATTGGGGGTACTGCGGATGACAGGTTATGGGGGCCCTCTCTGGATTATATTGGGGGTACTGCGGATGACACAGGTTATGGGGGCCCTCTCTGGATTATATTGGGGGTACTGCGGATGACAGATTATGGGGGCCCTCTCTGGATTATATTGGGGGTACTGCGGATGACAGGTTATGGGGGGCCCTCTCTGGATGATACTGGGGGTACTGCGGATGACACAGGTTATGGGGGCCCTCTCTGGATGATAATGGGGGTACTGCGGATGACAGAGGTTATGGGGGTCCTCTCGGGATGATACTGGGGGTACTGCGGATGACACAGGTTATGGGGGCCCTCTCTGGATGATAATGGGGGTACTGCGGATGACACAGGTTATGGGGGCCCTCTCTGGATGATACTGGGGGTACTGCGGATGACAGAGGTTATGGGGGTCCTCTCTGGATGATAGTGGGGGTGCTGCAGATGACACAGGTTATGGGGGCCCTCTCTGGATGATACTGGGGGTACTGCGGATGACACAGGTTATGGGGGCCCTCTCTGGATGATACTGGGGGTACTGCGGATGACAGAGGTTATGGGGGTCCTCTCTGGATGATAGTGGGGGTGCTGCAGATGACACAGGTTATGGGGGCCCTCTCTGGATGATACTGGGGGTACTGCGGATGACAGAGGTTATGGGGGTCCTCTCTGGATGATAGTGGGGGTGCTGCAGATGACACAGGTTATGGGGGCCCTCTCTGGATGATACTGGGGGTACTGCGGATGACACAGGTTATGGGGGCCCTCTCTGGATGATACTGGGGGTACTGCGGATGACACAGGTTATGGGGGCCCTCTCTGGATGATAATGGGGGTACTGCGGATGACACAGGTTATGGGGGCCCTCTCTGGATGATATTGGGGGTAGTGCGGATGACACAGGTTATGGGGGCCCTCTCTGGATGATACTGGGGGTACTGCGGATGACACAGGTTATGGGGGTCCTCTCGGGATGATACCGGGGGGTGCTGCAGATGACAGAAGCTCAACGGATTTCAATGACAGTCGCCGGTGACACAGGCTGCAGCTTTTTACCACGTCACTCACACGGGGGTCTCAAAGCTAAAGGCTACTCCTGTTTATGGGGGCAAAATACTAAAATTGTAGGAGAAAAAGGAACAAAACCGTCAAATGTTCGTCACCTCATGACGCCGCACAGCGCCATTCCCGCTTCTGCAATCTGCAGCGCTATACAGACTACGGCCAAACTATAACGCGCCGCCGCCGCTAGATGGCGATACACACAGTAATAATTCCTACAACTACAATATGACATATATAACGTCACAGATTATTTTGATTATTAGTAGGAAGGACATGTCGGCGCTAGGACCCTTGTCTGCACAAAGATGGCAGGCGCCGGCAAAGTGCAGGATGAATGAGGACTTCTCGTCCATGGGATAATATAAATGTAGATGATGTCCCACCCCGGGTGTCAGTGATCTTACGACATGGGCTGGGTCACTATCTGGCCACTTCAATTAATAAAGAGAAGAAAAATAAACATTAAAAGCAGAAAACAAATGTCCAAACAACAAAAGGCACCGCTGGGATTCGAACCCAGGATCTCCTGTTTACTAGACAGGCGCTTTAACCAACTAAGCCACGGCGCCGCACGGAGGTTCAGGCTCAAAACCGGAACCCTCAGCAATAGCCTGAGCCGGCGGAAGCCTCACACAAAACGAAACCGGTCACTAATTATTTTATTCAGCTTGATTGCTCTTAATTTCATCTAACCTTATTATTTATCTATGTGGGGATGACTGGGGGGATCATACTGTGTGTGGGCGTGTTGTGTGGACATCATACTGTGTGGTGAGATGACTGGGGGGATCATACTGTGTGTGGGGGTGACTGGGGGTATCATACTGTGTGTGGGGGTGACTGGGGGGATCATACTGTGTGTGGGGGTGACTGGGGGGATCATACTGTGTGTGGGGATGACTGTGGGGATCATTCTGTGTGTGGGGTCGTGTGGCCATCATACTGTGTGTGGGGGTGTTGTGTGGACATCATACTGTGTGGTGGGATGACTGGGGGGATCATACTGTGTGTGGGGATGACTTGGGGGGGATCATACTGTGTGTGGGGATGACTGGGGGGATCATACTGTACTGTGGGGATGACTGGGGGGATCATACTGTGTGTGGGGGTGACTGGGGGGATCATACTGTGTGTGGGGGTGACTGGGGGGATCATACTGTGTGTGGGGGTGACTGGGGGGATCATACTGTGTGTGGGGATGACTGTGGGGATCATTCTGTGTGTGGGGTCGTGTGGCCATCATACTGTGTGTGGGGGTGTTGTGTGGACATCATACTGTGTGGTGGGATGACTGGGGGGATCATACTGTGTGTGGGGATGACTTGGGGGGGATCATACTGTGTGTGGGGATGACTGGGGGGATCATACTGTACTGTGGGGATGACTGGGGGGATCATACTGTGTGTGGGGGTGTTGTGTCGACATCATACTGTGTGGTGGGATGACTGGGGGGGATCATACTGTGTGTGAGGATGACTGGAGGATCATACTGTGTGGGGGTGTTGTGTGGACATCATACTGTGTGTGGGGGTGACTGGGAGGATCATACTGTGTGTGGGGGTGACTGGGAGGATCATACTGTGTGTGGGGATGACTGGGAGGATCATACTGTGTGTGGGGATGACTGGGGGGATCATTCTGTGTGTGGGGTCGTGTGGCCATCATACTGTGTGTGGGGGTGTTGTGTGGACATCATACTGTGTGGTGAGATGACTGGGGGGATCATACTGTGTGTGGGGGTGACTGGGGGGATCATACTGTGTGTGGGGGTGACTGGGGGGATCATACTGTGTGTGGGGTTGACTGGGGGGATCATACTGTGTGTGGGGATGACTGGGAGGATCATACTGTGTGTGGGGATGACTGGGGGGATCATACTGTGTGTGGGGGTGACTGGGGGATCATACTGTGTGTGGGGGTGACTGGGGGGATCATACTGTGTGTGGGGGTGACTGGGGGGATCATACTGTGTGTGGGGTTGACTGGGGGGATCATACTGTGTGTGGGGATGACTGGGGGGGATCATACTGTGTGGTGGGAGCTGTTGATTAAGGTTTTAGGCCTGAATAACAGGATCAAACGACTAAAAACTTTATAAAGAGTAGTTGGTAAGTGGTAGTGGTAAGAATGCAAACCACCATTAGTGCTATTGTAACATGTTGCAGCAGCAGCAGCAGCGCGTCACCAGAATTTTGCTCAACATTAGGCAATAAAATTAATTTTAATAATATTGAGCAGAATTTATTTACAGCCTATTGGTTTGGTATTTCACAACAGCAATGGCCTCTCATTTGGCCACTCAGGAAATTTTTATTTGCCAACCCCGACATACACGCATGTAATCACATATACATAGGCTTATACATATACACAGTAATACACACACTTATAGAACGCATTCACACTCAGCTATTCAGAGAATTATACACCTGCACATACACAGGCGGCCTCGACCAATCAGAGGCGCGGGATTTCCGGGACAGACAGAAAAACCCTTAGACAATTATATATATAGATACACACACATATAGTATATTCATATACACACACAGCACATACAGGTCCTTCTCAAAAAATTAGCATATAGTGTTAAATTTCATTATTTACCATAATGTAATGATTACAATTAAACTTTCATATATTATAGATTCATTATCCACCAACTGAAATTTGTCAGGTCTTTTATTGTTTTAATACTGATGATTTTGGCATACAACTCCTGATAACCCAAAAAACCTGTCTCAATAAATTAGCATATTTCACCCGTCCAATCAAATAAAAGTGTTTTTTAATAACAAACAAAAAAACTATCAAATAATAATGTTCAGTTATGCACTCAATACTTGGTCGGGAATCCTTTGGCAGAAATGACTGCTTCAATGCGGCGTGGCATGGAGGCAATCAGCCTGTGACACTGCTGAGATGTTATGGAGGCCCAGGATGCTTCAATAGCGGCCTTAAGCTCATCCAGAGTGTTGGGTCTTGCGTCTCTCAACTTTCTCTTCACAATATCCCACAGATTCTCTATGGGGTTCAGGTCAGGAGAGTTGGCAGGCCAATTGAGCACAGTAATACCATGGTCAGTAAACCATTTACCATTTATTTATCAATAAATTAGCATATCAAGAAAAGGTTCTCTAAACTACCTATTACCCTAATCTTCTGAATCAACTAATTAACTCTAAACACATGCAAAAGATACCTGAGGCTTTTAAAAACTCCCTGCCTGGTTCATTACTCAAAACCCCCATCATGGGTAAGACTAGCGACCTGACAGATGTCAAGAAGGCCATCATTGACACCCTCAAGCAAGAGGGTAAGACCCAGAAAGAAATTTCTCAACAAATAGGCTGTTCCCAGAGTGCTGTATCAAGGCACCTCAATGGTAAGTCTGTTGGAAGGAAACAATGTGGCAGAAAACGCTGTACAACGAGAAGAGGTGACCGGACCCTGAGGAAGATTGTGGAGAAGGACCGATTCCAGACCTTGGGGAACCTGAGGAAGCAGTGGACTGAGTCTGGTGTGGAAACATCCAGAGCCACCGTGCACAGGCGTGTGCAGGAAATGGGCTACAGGTGCCGCATTCCCCAGGTAAAGCCACTTTTGAACCATAAACAGCGGCAGAAGCGCCTGACCTGGGCTACAGAGAAGCAGCACTGGACTGTTGCTAAGTGGTCCCAAGTACTTTTTTCTGATGAAAGCAAATTTTGCATGTCATTCGGAAATCAAGGTGCCAGAGTCTGGAGGAAGACTGGGGAGAAGGAAATGCCAAAATGCCTGAAGTCCAGTGTCAAGTACCCACAGTCAGTGATGGTGTGGGGTGCCATGTCAGCTGCTGGTGTTGGTCCACTGTGTTTCATCAAGGGCAGGGTCAATGCAGCTAGCTATCAGGAGATTTTGGAGCACTTCATGCTTCCATCGGCTGAAATGCTTTATGGAGATGAAGATTTCATTTTTCAGCACGACCTGGCACCTGCTCACAGTGCCAAAACCACTGGTAAATGGTTTACTGACCATGGTATTACTGTGCTCAATTGGCCTGCCAACTCTCCTGACCTGAACCCCATAGAGAATCTGTGGGATATTGTGAAGAGAAAGTTGAGAGACACAAGACCCAACACTCTGGATGAGCTTAAGGCCGCTATTGAAGCATCCTGGGCCTCCATAACATCTCAGCAGTGTCACAGGCTGATTGCCTCCATGCCACGCCGCATTGAAGCAGTCATTTCTGCCAAAGGATTCCCGACCAAGTATTGAGTGCATAACTGAACATTATTATTTGATGGTTTTTTTGTTTGTTATTAAAAAACACTTTTATTTGATTGGACGGGTGAAATATGCTAATTTATTGAGACAGGTTTTTTGGGTTATCAGGAGTTGTATGCCAAAATCATCAGTATTAAAACAATAAAAGACCTGACAAATTTCAGTTGGTGGATAATGAATCTATAATATATGAAAGTTTAATTGTAATCATTACATTATGGTAAATAATGAAATTTAACACTATATGCTAATTTTTTGAGAAGGACCTGTAGATATACACATCCATACAGACACATACACACACATAGTACATACATAAACACACACATATATATAGTATAGATGCACACACATATACACCGTACATACACACAAACACACTGCACACACACACACATATATAGTATATACATATACACATCCATACAGACATATACACACTCATTACATCATAAAGAACCAGAATCCAATAACGAGACATAAACAGAGGTCTCTTATTTTGCATTTTCGTCCCTTTCACCTTTATTCCTGCTGTAATAACAGGCATTATAATTCACATCTAATATAAATGTGGTATCACATAGCACAGGGGCTGGTGGGGGGCACGCTGGGCAAGGTGGGCATACTGCTACACGGGGCAGAGAGGCGACAGAAGAAGCATTTGGTGATCACGTTTGCATTGTCCCAGTACATGATAGGAAACGGCTTCTTGCACTGTTCACACTGAAAAAATATGAAAACTTAGTAAACAAACAGAACTTTCCGCCTATAAAACAACAGTCTCACCCGCCACGTGACCCACATCGCCCACTCCATCACTTATACCACATATATATATATGGCGGGGCCGGCGTCCTTTCTCTTGTTCTTCGGCACATTAAGTCCTTAGTGATTGACAGGAGTATTTACCTGCGTCAGCCGAGAGCCGATCGCCTTCTTGTTCTCAATGACTGCGGGGATTTCTTCGTAATTCTCTATGTTCCACAGTCGTAGTGTAGAGTCCTGTGTGGATGGAGAGTCTGTAATCACATGGGCATTGCATCTGTCCTTACAGGGGTCATCCATGGATCAAGCTCTGGAATCAGTCATGTGCGGTGACCCCAAAACCGTCCACATATACCTCAGTATACTAATCCAGAAACCGCTGTAATGGCCGAAGAGGCAGCAGGAGCGGCTCGTGATTTTACCTTAGAGGAAGACAAGATCCACTTCTTGTTGGCGCTCAGTGCAACATCCAGGACCCAATCAGTGTGACCCTAACGATGGGATGGAGAGATGGAAGGAGGGATGGATAGAGGGATGAATGGATGGAGGGATAGGAGGATGGAAGGATAGAGGGAGGAATGGAGGGATAGGAGAATGGAAGGAGGGATGGATAAAGGGATGAATGGATAGAGGGATGAATGGATGGAGGGATAGGAGGATGGAAGGAGAGATAGGAGGGTGGAAGGAGGGATGGATAGAGGGATGAATGGATGGAGGGATAGGAGGATGGAAGGATAGAGGGATGAATGGATGGAGGGATAGGAGGATGGAAGGATAAAGGGATGAATGGATGGAGGATGGATGGATAGAGGGATGAATGGATGGAGGGATAGGAGGATGGAAGGAGGGATAGGAGGGATGGATAGAGGGATGAATGGATGGAGGCATAGGAGGGTGGAAGGAAGGAAGGGAAGGAAGGATCAAAATTTAGTGCCAGTAGAAACCTCCATGTCCACGGACCAGTAAATACAGAAAAATTAAAGAAGGGCTGCAGTCCCATATAATCTAGGTGAAAAAGTGACTTAGTGACCCATTTATTCCATGCTTGCATTTTTTCTGAAACATGGAATAAATAAATCACTTTTTCACCTGGCCTGTATAGGAGCGCTGCCTTCCTTTTGCTTTTCTGCAGGTAGGTAGATGCAGTCACCAGAACTCAGGGGAACTTACCTTTAGCACAAGCTTCTTGCACTTGGACAGAACATCCCAGAGGACAATTGTTTTATCATATCCTCCGGATAGAAGGACGGACGCTTAGGAGGAAGAAGAACATCATGGTCAGTGTCTCATAGAGACTCAGGTTAGAATTTGAACCTCTTCCTGGACTGTCCCTATAATCCAAACCTCCCCTTCCCATATTTAAGACTTTTCTTGCGCTGCAGCCCTTCTCTAGAATGCGCTACCCCAGAAAATCAGAATAATATCCAACATCCAGTGTTGCATATGCCCTAAAACCCACAATTTTTTGCAGGCCTCACACAATCCATAATCTAACTCTTCTTTATTTATCCAGTTCTTCATTATACGTCACAGTCTGATCAGTTTCCCCAGTTTTGGAAAACCTTTTTTTTTTTTTTTTAAATATATACAAACTGCGCTTTACTCACCCTCTCCGGTCTAGGGCTGAGTCTCTGCCGATGCTCCTGATGTCTGTTATTGTCAGCAGGGCTGACATCCCACCGATAGCACTGCAGCGAATCACTGAGCTCAGCGGCTCTGCCTGATTTGATGGCATGAACCCTGCAGACAATTACAGACACTGGGAGCTGTGGAGGAGACTCAGGGCTTGAATTCCCCAAAATAACTCACTATCCTGTGAGAAGACGCAAGAGCTGACTGATCCTGTGTGAGCGTTTTGGAGATGTTCGGGTCCTCTATGGCGGAATTCTCCGGTGTTAACATCCCAGACTTTTAAGCCTTTATCCCAGGATGCTGTGCACAGCGAGCGGCCATTGGGACTGAAGCCGCAGTCTGAAATCACATTGCCGTGGGCCCTGCAATAAAATGATACTAGGATAATGGTGCCGTCCTGTGTAATCCTGCAGAATACTCGTCCTCACTCTTGCCGCTACTTACCGTTTGATTTGGATGGTCATACGTTTTGCAGTTATGTCCCACAATTTTACAGATCTGTCAGATGATACGGAACAAATTCTCCGACTTTCCGGATCAAAACAGCATCTTGTTATGGTGGACGAGTGATGACCTGAAAGAGGGAAGAATCGCTTGGCTTTATATATGAACACATAAGCGAGGGTCCGTGTCTGCGAGTTACACCCCACAACTGCCAGAGGAAACGTGCACAAATAGACACTATGTGGAATTCTGTGCACCCGTCTGACCGAAGGTGCATGCTGTGGTTTTTCTCCAATTGCACATGTGAATTGTGCCATTGACTTCATAGGGCCCAGGTGCTGCCTGTATGCAGCCCGTTGAGGACTGGGACAGTAACACAGACCAAAACTACGGTCACATGAAGTTATTTCTAACTTATTGATCGCTGGGGGTTGCACCGCTCGGCACTGAACTCCACTATTTCCAACAGGGGTTCACATGCTCAACCTCTGCTCCGATTAGAAGGGGCTCTACAAAGCCTTATTGGGGTCCCTATCTTATGAGAAACCCTCTTTAACCCTATAGCAACTAATCAGATCGCTGCAGATAATTTCAGGAGCAAATCAGTGTTTGAAAGCAGAGATCTGATTGGTTGCATCGGCCCCATCTCAAGTCTGGAAGGAAGCAGAGAGTAGTATTTCCAGGGATAACTTACTATTGTAGGACTAACCCTTTAATGAGTAGGCTTACCTTTAATATACATCACTTTGGAAGCCATCGTGCAATCAATGATACAGATGCCATTTTCTACATCAACGCTGCAGACTACGTGTTTTCCATCTCCTGAAACGTTGCATGATGTAACAAGGCCATCGAGGCTCACCGACCACTGGTGACAGAATATTATATTATTTATGATACATCATATACAGTATATATAGAGTAATAGTAATTATTACATACCAGCATTTTGCCGGTCTGGAAATCCCAAAGCTTGACAGTTTTGTCATATGATGATGTCACCATCCTAGAGGTCAGGAAAATGATGATTAACACAGTAGAAGGAAACATTAATCATAAAAAGCATATAGGAATATATGAGGCTGCAGAGCTCTGGTCAGGTGAGCCGCGGTCGGACCGTGAATGTTGGATGTGCAAAATTCAAAGTTGATGAGAAAATTGTCACCTGGTGTTGTCACCTGTCGGATTGCACTCAGAGATAGGACCGCTGTGCTCATCTTTAAAATCACAGATCGAGGAACAAGTAGAGATATCCTAAAAATAAATAAAAAAAACGTAAAATTAATGTTCAGTCAGGAAGAATCAGATATAGTTATGGCTGCCTCCACATCATCACAGTGCTCTCTATAAGTGACATTACATGGCCAGGTGACCATTAACATCCAGCAGATCCCTGCTCTGGCTAATAATGGGGGCTCAATACGGGATCTTTCTATAACGTGACCATGAAGCACACGTCAGTAGCGACCATGTCAGCGTCTGAACGCAACAATTCCTGGACAATCCCTTTAAAGAAGTTTCCACTACTTTATCATTGATGTCCTAGGTCGGGGTCTGACACAAAGCACGCCCGATGATCAGATGTTCTTGGTGTCGGCGGTGGCCGGGACTGCTCAATTGTGGAGCTGTTCCGTCTTTCTGATAGTGGCGAGGCGCAGGGTACTGCATATCCTCCCCTTATTTATTTGAATAGGAGGCAGATGTGCAGTACCCAGCGGTCACTATCAGAAGACGGAGCAGCTCTGCAAATTGAGCAGTTCCGGTCAACGTTCGCCTAAGACATCTGATTGGCGGGGGTGACGGGTGTTGGACCCCGACTGATCATACATTGATGACCGATCATAAGGATAGGCTGTTAATGGTAGTGGACAACCCCTTTAAGGGCAGTATGGGACTTGCCTATGAGCACTGTATTGCCTACAATATGGATTCATAGTAGAGCCATGACGGGCTGTAATTCTGGATAGCCCATGACTAGGTGTTCAGGCTGCCAGATGACGATGACGGACCACAAAAGTGTTACAGTCATGGAAACACAGTCCCCAAATTTGCAGGTCCAGCCCAGTACCCCGGGGGGGCCACCTACCCACAGTTTTGCTGTTGCATCATGGGAACTTGTCAGGAGTTTTGTATCCTCAAAACAGAAATGGCAAGAAGTGACAGCCCCGCCGTGTGCCTTTAAGACTCTAAAAGGAACCTGAAAAAAAATAATATAAATGACAAATCTATAAAAACACAATGTGCTCAAAAATGGCGATTGTGTGAAAGGAGGTGTTGTCCACACGGTTTCTTCTGCTTTGGACAAGACATGAACACTGCAGCCGATCAGTGTCTGTTGATCGCCTGCAGCGCCCAAGTGACTGGTTAACGTTTATTCAGCTTCCACAGGAAAATCAGAAATGGAGAATGCTTTTTCTGTGGATTGTTAGCGTAATTCCTGGGGACGCGCTGCCCCTCCGGACCGTGGATCTGTCATACACCCATTTTAGCGTGAACATTTTATGAGCGGTCTGTATAAGTGTACACGGCGTGTATATATGGCGCGTGGACGTGTATTTATGCACTATATGGCGGTATTAGGCATAACACCTCCGTCTTTTGTGATAAAAAAAAATAATGACAGAATTTTTTCATAACTAATTCTTGGAAAATGTATGACTTTATTTAACCACTTCAGTTAATCCACGTGCTCTATTGTTACACTGAATATAAACAGTTTACATATAAAGCTGATTGGAAAAAAAAAATACGATACTATAAACCAATGAGACGGCACCTTTCATTTTTTTCAGTTGCTCCTGAACTATAAAAGCTGCAATGTGATTGGTTGCTATGGGTGACATAATGGTAATTATTGAAGTTATGTATACATAAAGTTGATTGAACGAAAAAAATTATTACAACCAATCAGCTTGCTCCTTTCACTTTCTAGCTACATTTAATATATGAAAGCAGAAACCTGATTGGTTGCTTTGGTCAGTGCTCGCTGAGTTTTATGTAATGATGACTGAGGGCAGTGTGACCACCTGGGACAATCTCTCACTGTTCCACACGGTCTCCTCCTCGCTCGGGTTCATTCCGTTCCAGTGAAGGGACATCTCACTTCCGGAGTTCTCATCACCATAGCAACCGGGTACAGTGGCTGCGCTGGGCCAAACTGATGTAGTAATGCGCCATCTAGTGGCCACTTGCCGGAAGTGTCGACAACTACACATTCCAGTAGTCCCCTGCAGCTGGAGGAGGCCGGGTGTCTATTTTCTAGGAACAGCTTGCAGTCACCCTTGTGTACCCTGTATTTTTAAAGGGGTGTTACAGTGATCGTCTATAATTATGACAGGCCGATAATGAGGGATCATGGGGGAGACCCCAACAGAGCAGGCTCATTTGCACGCCGCGCCAAATTAAAGGGTCAATCCCATCTTCATGGATGGATAGTGCACATTAAAACAAGCACTTTTGTAAATTAGTCCTTGAGCTCTTCACATTTTTCTTTAGTTTACAGCTCGTTGCCAAGGAGACCGACCACTGCAGCTCTCTAGCTTATAAGGACTGCCCCGAAGCTGGCCGGGGTTAGGAGGTGACAGCGCACGCTCCAGTGATCCTCGAAAACCCGACTTGTAGCGAATATTTGTTAATACAGGACGACCTTGAACCCAACATTTCCAGTAAGTGAGGTTTGTATTTCTGCAATGTTTTCCACCAGGACTGATTAACCTCCTGTATAAACACTGGGTATATACAGTGCACGTTGGGGAGAGGATGGCATTATAGATTTTATTTGTGTGCCAGTGTCATCTTTCCCACATCAGATCATCCTCATCATCACTGCGTCCAGGTAAGATCTCAAAGTGATGGTAAGTGATATGTCATCCACGTCCGACCACTGGGACCCTGGGCAATCAGTAGAACAATTCTAGGAAAGAGTTGTGCACCTATAGGCGCTACTGTCCGCTCTTATTATAGTTCATGTATATTTACATCAGGCGATTCCTGCTGCCCAAACTGAATCAGGGCCTGGCTACACGATTGCAGCCAAGGATATTATTCCCTGAAATGTTCCAGAGTTTAAGAAAAATTATACTTTGAAGATCTGGTTGGGGAATAGAATAGTCTTGTGGTGCCCCTGGCCGGCTCTTCCCAGCGCTGCTGTAAGTGACTGACAGATTCCTCCCTATGTACATGAGAGTGAGATCAGTCAATCACCTACAGTGGCGCCAGGAAGAGCCGGCCGGGGGCAGAGCAGGACTAGTCTGGTCCACCGCTATCGTCGCTGGCCAAATCTTCAACGTATATATTCTCTGAACCGCTGAAGAGTTTCAGAGGATAATATACCCGCTGTAGTTGTGCAGATTTATGATTCAGGCAGAATGAATTGCCCGAAATGAGAGGTGGTACCTAACATGTGAAGCAGATCAATCAGGGTCTTCAGACCCCCACCAATCAGCCACAAAGTGCACAGACTCTGTTGTAAGGCTGCAAATCCGCATATGGTGTCCGGACCCTTATAGTTAGTATTGATCCTGTGCATTGTGCTGTGAACTCTCTCACTGTACCAAAAAGGGGCATTTTCAGAGCATGGTGGGGCTCTCGGGTCCAATCTGTTGCATGTTAGCTAGTACCCATCATGTATGTATGTATGTATGTATGTATATATATATATATATATATATATATATATATATATATATATTGAAAACCTCAGGAATGTAATCAAGAGGATGATGGATAGTCACAAGCCATCAAACAAAGAAGAACTGCTTAATTTTTTGTGCCAGAAGCAGTGTGAAAGACTGGTGGAAAGCATGCCAAGACGCATGAAAGCTGTGATTAAAAATCATGGTTATTCCACCAAATATTGATTTCTGAATTCTTCCTGAGTTAAAACATTAGTATTGTTGTTTCTAAATGATCATGAACTTGTTTTCTTTCCATTATTTGAGGTCTGAAAGCACTGTGTTTTTTTTTTGTTTTGTTCTTTTTAATTTTGACCATTTCTCCTTTTCAGAAAAAAATACAAAATTTATTGCTTGGAAACTTGGAGACATGTTATCAGAAGTTTATAGAATAAACGAGAGTCCTCAGTGGTTGATACCTTTTAATGGCTAACTGAAAATATGGTAACAAATTGCAAGCTTTCCAGACTACTGAGGTCTCTTCATCAGGCATAGACTAATACAAATTCTGAAGAATCACATATTTAGACACAACACAGCACAGAAGTAATGCCATAGATAAGACAGGTGATGTGAAGCAGAATTATCATTATGTGAGAGGGATAGATATAGATATTGGAACAGTTCAGAGATAAGGAAGTCTTAATCTTTCATGGTCCTCTGAATGGGTCTGGTTTTTGTTGTGATGAGCCCAGAAGGTCTGAAGAGCAAATTCCTTAACTGATGTAAAAAGACATAAATCCATTCGACACACTCATTCCTGCACTGAGAGTGTCAAAGGTCGTCATAAGTTTATATTCCCAGACTCTTCTGTCTCTCCGAGATTTGAAATTACCTTTTAAAACAAGTAATTTCATGTCCATGATGCTGTGATCGGGGAAACAAAAATGTTTTGCTACTGGTAGGTCCATTCTTTTTTCTCTTATTGTGTGGCGATGAGAGTTCATCCTTGTTCTCAGTTTCTTCCCTGTCTCCCCAACATACAGACCCCCAGTTGGACATTTAGCACAAATAAATAAATGTACCACATTAGATGTGATGCAGCTGAAAGTACCTGGTATCTTGTAGTCCTGATGTGAATTAGGGTTCTTTATCTTGTCCGTGGTCATTATAAATGGACAGGTTTTACATTTTTTCTGATTGCAGGGAAATGTTCCTGCAGCTGTTGGAGCGGACAGGGAGTTTCTGATAATGATGCTTCTTTGATTTGGGGGCTGCCTAAAACACAGTAGTGGGGGTCTGGAAAAATGGATTGTAATCAGGCATCTTTTTGTAGTAAAGGTTGTAATTTCCGTGCAGCTCCCCTTAGCACCTCCAGATTTGGATTGTAGGTAACTACTAGAGGTACCCGGTTATTTTCTTCTTTAGCTTTGTAATGTAGCCGGTGATTCCTTGATATTCTGGTGGCTCTTGTAATTTGGTCTTCAATTGTTCTTGGATGGTAGCCCTGATTCAAAAAGGTTTTTCTGACGCGACCAAGGTGTTTGTCTTTATCCATTGGTTTGGAACATACACGATTGTATCTGATGACTTGGCTGTAGACAATAGAGTTTTTTATGTGTTTTGAATGGAAATTGTTCCATTTAAAGGGAATCTGTCACCCCAAAAATCGTAGATGAGCTAAGGCCATCGGCATCAGGGGCTTATTTACAGCATTCTGTAATGCTGTAGATAAGCCCCCGATGTAAAATGAAAGGTGAGAAAAACAGGTCATATTATACTCACCCAGGGGAGGTCCTGATTCTGTTCGGGTCCGATGGGTGTCGCGGTCCGGTCCAGCGCCTCCCAGCTTCAGGGCCGGCATTTAGCACAGGCAGACGAGGCAGACGAAGAAAAAAAAAAAAAAAGGGTGTTCCAGCTCCTTAAAATATCGATACTTTATTTTTCCATTAAAATCTTGATACAAACATATCCTTGCATAATTGCGAATGCTGCAGTGAGAGCTCTCACTGCAGCATTCACAATTATGCAAGGATATGTTTGTATCAAGATTTTAATGGAAAAATAAAGTATCGATATTTTAAGGAGCTGGAACACCCCTTTTTTTTTTTCTTCGTCTGCCTGGTCTGCCTGTGCTAAACGCCGGCCCTAAAGCTGGGAGGTCTAATTCATTAGCCGCAATAATCTCTTTTTACTGTTTAGACCAGGCAGACGCCTGGGGCCCCCACCTAGTTAGCACTGTTTTATCTGAAGAGTTAAAAAAAAAAATTAAGAGGGGGTTGGGGGCAATTCTTTGTCTTGGGCCCCCAATGTTTTCTGACCCTTAAGGCCCCGTCTCACATAGCGAGATCGCTAGCGAGATCGCTGCTGAGTCACAAGTTTTGTGACGCAACTGCGACCTCAGTAGCGATCTCGCTATGTGTGACACGTACCAGCGACCAGGCCCCTGCTGTGAGATTGCTGGTCGTGTCGGAATGGCCTGGACCTTTTTTTGGTCGTTGAGGTCCCGCTGACATCGCTGAATCGGTGTGTGTGACACGGATTCAGCGATGTCTTCACTGGTAACCAGGGTAAACATCGGGTTACTAAGCGCAGGGCCGCGCTTAGTAACCCGATGTTTACCCTGGTTACCAGCGTAAAAGTAAAAAAAAAACAAACAGTACATACCTTCCGCTGTCTGTCCCCCGGCGCTGTGCTTCTCTGCACTGTGAGCGCCGGCCAGCCGGAAAACACAGCACAGCGGTGACGTCACCGCTCTGCTTTCCGGCCGCTGTGCTTACTGTTGTGAACTCTGTGTTCAGGCTCCCTCTTGTGGTCACTGGTGGTATGGTGTGACTTTTGCTTTGGGCTCCCCCTGGTTGCTTTGTCTGTTATCCTGCTGGTCTCTGGCTATCAGCTGGTTCGTTATCCTCTGGGAGGTTCCTATATAGCTCTGTTTTACTTCCACTTGTTGCCGGCTGTCGATGTAATCAGTGCTACTCAGATTCCTTCTGACTACCTTGCTCCCAGTCCATCCAGGATAAGCTAAGTTTTGTTTGCTCATTTTTTGATCAGCAGTGTTTATCATGTTTTCTGTTCCAGCTTGCTAAAATGTAATTCCCTCGCTTGCTGGTTGCTCTAGTGGGCTGAGTTTCTCCCCACACACCGTTAGTTGGTGTGTGGGTTCTTGAAATCTCAGGATGGATATTTTGTAAGGGTTTTTTATTGATCGCATAGACCCCAGCTCTATTTTCTGCTTTCTAGTACTAGTGGGCCTCTTTTGCTGAATCTGATTTCATCCCTATGTATGTGCCTTCTTCTTACTTCACCGTTAATATTTGTTGGGGGCTTCTATATCTTTGGGGATTATTTCTCTGGAGGCAAGCGAGGTCTTTCTTTCTCTTTAGGGGTAGCTAGTTCCTCAGGCTGGCTCGAGACGTCTAGGAATTTTTTAGGCACGTTCACCGGCTACCTCAAGTTGTTTTGGATAGGTTCAGATTTGCGATCAGTCCAGTTACCATCTCCCTAGAGCTCGTCCTTAGTTTAATCACTTGCTGATCTATTTGTGATCCTCAGCCACTAGGGATCATAACAGTACAGCTGGCCAACAAAGTGTTAATTGCATGGCAGAAGCAGGAGAAAAGAAGCCTTGAGAATTTTTTTTTTTTTTCTTGTTGTTGCCGTGTGTCTAGCTGCTGTGCTAGCTTCTCTCCTCCTCTTAATCTTGGTGTGGCTCTGAGTTCAGCTGCTGACATGGATGTCCAGAGCTTGGCTTCCAGTCTGGATCATCTTGCTGCTAGAGTTCAAAGTATTCAGGATTATGTTGTTCACAGTCCTATGTCTGAGCCTAGGATACCTATTCTGGAGTTGTTTTCTGGAGATAGATCTAGGTTCCTGAATTTTAAGAACAATTGTAAGTTGTTTCTTTCTTTGAAACCTCGTTCCTCTGGTGATGCCGTTCAGCAAGTTAAGATTATTATTTCCTTTTTGCGTGGTGACCCTCAAGATTGGGCCTTCGCATTGGCGCCAGGGGATCCTGCATTGCTCAGTGTGGATGCGTTTTTTCTGGCCCTTGGATTGCTCTATGAGGAACCTAATCTTGAGAACCAGGCTTAAAAAGCGTTATTGGCCCTCTCGCAGGGGCAAGATGAAGCAGAGGTGTACTGCCAGAAATTTCAGAAATGGTCGGTGCTTACTCAGTGGAATGAGTGTGCCCTGGCTGCAAATTTCAGAGAAGGTCTTTCTGAAGCCATTAAGAATGTCATGGTGGGGTTCCCTACGCCTGCAGGTCTGAATGAGTCAATGACTCTGGCCATTCAGATTGATTGGCGGTTGCGGGAGCGCAAACCTGTGCACCATTTGGCGGTGTCTTCTGAACAGACACCTGAATCTAGGCAATGTGACAGAATTCTGACCAGAAGTGAACGGCAAAATTATAGACGGCAAAATGGGTTGTGCTTTTACTGTGGTGACTCAGCTCATGTTATCTCAGCATGCTCTAAGCGCAAAAAAAAGGTTGATAAATCTGTCACCATTGGTGCTTTACAGCCTAAGTTCATTTTGTCTGTTACCCTGATTTGTTCCCTGTCATCTTACCCGGTTAATGCCTTTGTAGATTCAGGTGCTGCCCTGAGTCTGATGGATTGGTCATTTGCCAGGCGCTGTGGTTTTGATTTGGAGCCTTTAAAATTCCCTATTCCACTAAGGGGAATTGACTCTACGCCATTGGCTACGAATAGACCTAAGTACTGGACACAAGTGACCATGTGCATGACTCCTGTTCATCAGGAGGTGATTCGCTTTCTTGTATTGCATAATTTGCATGATGTTGTCGTGTTGGGTCTACCATGGTTGCAGACTCATAATCCAGTCCTGGATTGGAAAGCTATGTCTGTGTCAAGTTGGGGTTGTCAGGGAATTCATGGTGACGCTCCTGTGGTGTCAATTGCTTCGTCCACTCCTTCTGAAGTCCCTACGTTTTTGTCAGACTACCAGGATGTATTTATGTATTTGAGGAGCCCAAACTCAATTCTCTACCTCCTCATAGGGACTGTGATTGTGCTATAAATTTGATTCCTGGTAGTAAGTTTCCTAAGGGACGACTTTTCAATTTATCTGTGCCGGAGCATGCTGCCATGCGGAGTTATATAAAGGAGTCTTTGGAGAAGGGACATATTCGCCCGTCCTCTTCCCCTCTTGGTGCGGGATTCTTTTTTGTGGCTAAGAAGGATGGTTCCCTGAGACCTTGTATTGATCATCGCCTTTTGAATAAAATCACGGTCAAATTTCAGTATCCTTTGCCATTGTTAACTGATTTGTTTGCTCGCATTAGGGGGTCTAGTTGGTTCACCAAGATAGATCTTCGTGGTGCGTATAACCTTGTGCGTATAAAACAGGGTGATGAATGGAAAACTGCATTTAATACGCCTGAAGGCCATTTTGAGTACCTGGTGATGCCTTTTGGACTTTCTAATGCTCCTTCAGTCTTTCAGTCCTTTATGCACGACATCTTCAGTGAATATCTGGATAAGTTTATGATTGTGTATCTGGATGATATTCTGTTTTTTTCGGATGATTGGGAGTCTCATGTTAAGCAGGTCAGGATGGTCTTTCAGGTCCTGCGTGACAATGCTTTATTTGTGAAGGGCTCAAAATGTCTTTTTGGAGTCCAGAAGATTTCTTTTTTGGGTTTCATTTTTTCTCCTTCTACTATTGAGATGGACCCAGTCAAGGTTCAGGCTATTCATGACTGGACGCAGCCTACATCGGTTAAGAGTCTTCAGAAGTTCTTGGGTTTTGCTAATTTTTACCGTCGCTTCATAGCTAATTTTTCTGGTGTTGTTAAGCCTTTGACGGATTTGACCAAGAAAGGTTCTGATGTGACTAATTGGTCCTCTGCGGCTGTGGAGGCCTTTCGGGAGCTGAAGCGCCGGTTTTCTTCGGCTCCGGTCTTATGTCAGCCAGATGTCTCACTTCCCTTCCAGGTGGAGGTTGATGCTTCCGAGATTGGAGCGGGGGCTGTTTTGTCGCAGAGAAGCTCCGATGACTCTGTGATGAAGCCATGTGCTTTCTTTTCAAGAAAGTTTTCGCCTGCCGAGCGGAATTATGATGTCGGTAATCGGGAGTTGTTGGCTATGAAGTGGGCATTTGAGGAGTGGCGACATTGGCTCGAGGGAGCTAAGCATCGTGTGGTGGTCTTGACTGATCACAAGAATTTGATTTATCTCGAGTCGGCCAAGCGGCTGAATCCCAGACAGGCTCGTTGGTCGTTGTTTTTCTCTCGTTTTGATTTCGTGGTTTCGTACCTGCCTGGTTCGAAGAATGTGAAGGCTGATGCTCTTTCTAGGAGTTTTGTGCCTGACTCTCCTGGAGATTCAGAGCCGGCTGGTATTCTTAGAGAAGGGGTGATTTTGTCTGCCATCTCCCCAGATTTGCGACGTGTGCTGCAAGAGTTTCAGGTGGATAGACCTGATCGTTGTCCACCGGAGAGACTGTTTGTCCCGGATAGATGGACCAACAGAGTCATCTCCGAGGTTCATTCTTCGGTGTTGGCGGGCCATCCTGGAATATTTGGTACCAGAGACTTGGTGGCCAGGTCTTTTTGGTGGCCTTCCTTGTCGCGGGATGTGCGTTCCTTTGTGCAGTCTTGTGGAATTTGTGCTCGGGCTAAGCCTTGCTGTTCTCGAGCCAGTGGTTTGCTGTTACCTTTGCCTGTCCCGAAGAGGCCTTGGACGCACATTTCCATGGATTTTATTTCAGATCTCCCTGTCTCTCAGAGAATGTCTGTTATCTGGGTGGTGTGTGATAGTTTTTCTAAGATGGTCCATTTGGTGCCCTTGCCCAAGTTACCTTCCTCCTCCGAGTTGGTTCCACTGTTTTTTCAAAATGTGGTTCGTTTGCACGGGATTCCTGAGAACATTGTTTCTGACAGAGGATCCCAGTTTGTGTCTAGATTTTGGCGGACCTTTTGTGCTAAATTGGGCATTGATTTGTCTTTTTCGTCGGCCTTCCATCCTCAGACGAATGGCCAAACCGAGCGAACTAGTCAGACCTTGGAGACTTATTTAAGATGTTTTGTTTCTGCTGATCAGGACGACTGGGTTACTTTTTTGCCGTTGGCCGAGTTTGCCCTTAATAATCGGGCTAGTTCTGCTACTTTGGTTTCTCCTTTCTTTTGTAATTCGGGGTTTCATCCTCGTTTTTCCTCGGGTCAGGTGGAGCCTTCTGACTGTCCTGGAGTGGATGTTGTGGTTGATAGGTTGTATCAGATTTGGAATCATGTGGTGGACAATTTGAAGCTGTCTCAAGAGAAGGCTCAGCTCTTTGCCAACCGCCGTCGCTGTGTGGGTCCCCGACTTCGCGTTGGGGACTTGGTGTGGTTGTCTTCTCGCTTCGTTCCTATGAAGGTCTCCTCTCCTAAGTTCAAGCCTCGGTTTATCGGTCCTTATAAGATTCTGGAAGTCCTTGGCCCTGTGTCATTTTGTCTGGACCTCCCAGCATCATTTGCTATTCATAATGGGTTCCATCGCTCGTTGTTGCGGAGGTATGTGGTGCCTGTGGTTCCTCCGGTTGAGCCTCCTGCCCCGGTGCTGGTTGAGGGAGAATTGGAATACGTGGTGGAGAAGATCTTGGATTCTCGTATTTCTAGACGGAGGCTCCAGTATTTGGTTAAATGGAAGGGTTATGGTCAGGAGGATAATTCTTGGGTTGTCGCCTCTGATGTTCATGCAGCCGATTTGGTTCGTGCCTTCCATGTGGCTCATCCTGATCGCCCTGGTGGTTTTCATGAGGGTTCGGTGACCCCTCCTCAAGGGGGGGGGTACTGTTGTGAACTCTGTGTTCAGGCTCCCTCTTGTGTTCACTGGTAGTATGGTGTGACTTTTGCTTTGGGCTCCCCCTGGTGGCTTTGTCTGTTATCCTGCTGGTCTCTGGCTATCAGCTGGTTCGTTATCCTCTGGGAGGTTCCTATATAGCTCTGTTTTACTTCCACTTGTTGCCGGCTGTCGATGTAATCAGTGCTACTCAGATTCCTTCTGACTACCTTGCTCCCAGTCCATCCAGGATAAGCTAAGTTTTGTTTGCTCATTTTTTGATCAGCAGTGTTTATCATGTTTTCTGTTCCAGCTTGCTAAAATGTAATTCCCTCGCTTGCTGGTTGCTCTAGTGGGCTGAGTTTCTCCCCACACACCGTTAGTTGGTGTGTGGGTTCTTGAAATCTCAGGATGGATATTTTGTAAGGGTTTTTTATTGATCGCATAGACCCCTGCTCTATTTTCTGCTTTCTAGTACTAGTGGGCCTCTTTTGCTGAATCTGATTTCATCCCTATGTATGTGCCTTCTTCTTACTTCACCGTTAATATTTGTTGGGGGCTTCTATATCTTTGGGGATTATTTCTCTGGAGGCAAGCGAGGTCTTTCTTTCTCTTTAGGGGTAGCTAGTTCCTCAGGCTGGCTCGAGACGTCTAGGATTTTTTTAGGCACGTTCACCGGCTACCTCTAGTTGTTTTGGATAGGTTCAGATTTGCGATCAGTCCAGTTACCATCTCCCTAGAGCTCGTCCTTAGTTTAATCACTTGCTGATCTATTTGTGATCCTCAGCCACTAGGGATCATAACAGCTTACACAGTGCAGAGAAGCTGATGCCGGGGGACAGACACCGGAATGTGAGTATATAGTGTTTGTTTTTTTTTACTTTTACGCTCGTAACCAGGGTAAACATCGGGTTACTAAGCGCGGCCCTGCACTTAGTAACCCGATGTTTACCCTGGTTACCCGGGGACCTCGGCATCGTTGGTCGCTGGAGAGCGGTCTGTGTGACAGCTCCCCAGCGACCACACAGCGACAAAACAGCGACGCTGCAGCGATCAGCATCGTTGTCTGTATCGCTGCAGCGTCGCTGTGTGTGACGGGGCCTTTAGCAATGCCCCTGCGTACAGCTAATAGTGGCAGACCCGTTGGCCTATATAAGGCCCCTAAATATGGGGGCCACAGTGCAATGTTATCATTTGGGGCCCCCACTTTAAATTTTTGCCTAGGGCCCCACTTTGTCTAAAACCGGCCCTGCCCAGCTTCATAGTATCAGAGAGATTAGTCTGCACTCTTGCTATATCTACAGAAGGAGCTGGTTTAACGGACAAAAAGTCCTAAGTAACGGTAATGAGAAAATACACCGCACTCACGGATGGAATATATTGCAAATAAATCATATAACAATTTATTAGTGTACATACACATCAAAGACAGCAGTGCAAATTTATGCAGTAGAAAGCGCATATACAAATGACGTTTCGAACCCAACCGGGTTCTTAATCATATAACACTTATAATGATATGTAGTAAAGAGAATTTGGGAATATCCCATATCGCTAGATAGTAGAGCCTGCTGGTAGAGAAGTGAAGAGCGGTGCTGCCGCACAGCAGGGCGCGGGAGCGCCGCTCTTCACTTCTCTACCAGCAGGCTCTACTATCTAGCGACAGCTAGCCTCCAACTGGATGCTTCCTACATCTGTTTTAGCATATCTGGCCAGTGCAATATTCTATCCCGGTTGGGTTCGAAACGTCATTTGTATATACGCTTTCTACTGCATAAATTTGCACTGCTGTCTTTGATGTGTATGTACACTAATAAATTGTTATATGATTTATTTGCAATATATTCCATCCGTGAGTGCGGTGTATTTTCTCATTACAGCTTCATAGTATGACGTCCTCTTCTTGTCTTCCTGCGGCGGCTCCGGCGCAGGCGTACTTTGTCTGCCCTATTGAGGACAGTGTAAAGTACTGCAGTGCGCAGGCGCTGGGCCTCTCTGACCTTTCCCGGCACCTGCGCACTGCAGTACTTTGCTCTGCCCTCAGTAGGGCAGACAAAGTACATCTGCGCCGGAGCCGCGGCAGGAAGACAAGAAGAGGACATTATCCTATGAAGCTGGGAGGCGCTGGACTGGACCACGACACCTATCGGACCCAAAAAGAACCAAGACCTCCCCTGGGTGAGTATAATATAACCTGTTTTTCTCACCTTTCAGGTTACATCGGGGGCTTAGCTACAGCATTACAGAATGCTGTAGATAAGCCCCTCATGCCGGTGGCCTTAGCTCATCTACAATTTTTGGGGTGAAGACACAAAAGAGCACAGTAAGACCAAAAACACTCTGATGCAAAAAAATTCACAGTAATAAACAAGTGCTAGTAAAAAGATGGAAAAAACAGGGTATTTGGTTGATATGTTTTTTGCAAAAAATGTATACTAAGCTGCTCCACCAAACGTCAAGGTATACCCATATAGAGCAGTCCTAACTGATGTATGCAATCCCTATCTGATGTACAGGTCCTTCTCAAAAAATTAGCATATAGTGTTAAATTTCATTATTTACCATAATGTAATGATTACAATTAAACTTTCATATATTATAGATTCATTATCCACCAACTGAAATTTGTCAGGTCTTTTATTGTTTTAATACTGATGATTTTGGCATACAACTCCTGAAAACCCAAAAAACCTGTCTCAATAAATTAGCATATTTCACCCGTCCAATCAAATAAAAGTGTTTTTTAATAACAAACAAAAAAACCATCAAATAATAATGTTCAGTTATGCACTCAATACTTGGTCGGGAATCCTTTGGCAGAAATGACTGCTTCAATGCGGCGTGGCATGGAGGCAATCAGCCTGTGACACTGCTGAGATGTTATGGAGGCCCAGGATGCTTCAATAGCGGCCTTAAGCTCATCCAGAGTGTTGGGTCTTGCGTCTCTCAACTTTCTCTTCACAATATCCCACAGATTCTCTATGGGGTTCAGGTCAGGAGAGTTGGCAGGCCAATTGAGCACAGTAATACCATGGTCAGTAAACCATTTACCAGTGGTTTTGGCACTGTGAGCAGGTGCCAGGTCGTGCTGGAAAATGAAATCTTCATCTCCATAAAGCATTTCAGCCGATGGAAGCATGAAGTGCTCCAAAATCTCCTGATAGCTAGCTGCATTGACCCTGCCCTTGATGAAACACAGTGGACCAACACCAGCAGCTGACATGGCACCCCACACCATCACTGACTGTGGGTACTTGACACTGGACTTCAGGCATTTTGGCATTTCCTTCTCCCCAGTCTTCCTCCAGACTCTGGCACCTTGATTTCCGAATGACATGCAAAATTTGCTTTCATCAGAAAAAAGTACTTGGGACCACTTAGCAACAGTCCAGTGCTGCTTCTCTGTAGCCCAGGTCAGGCGCTTCTGCCGCTGTTTATGGTTCAAAAGTGGCTTTACCTGGGGAATGCAGCAACTGTAGCCCATTTCCTGCACACGCCTGTGCACGGTGGCTCTGGATGTTTCCACACCAGACTCAGTCCACAATCTTCCTCAGGGTCCGGTCACCTCTTCTCGTTGTACAGCGTTTTCTGCCACATTGTTTCCTTCCAACAGACTTACCATTGAGGTGCCTTGATACAGCACTCTGGGAACAGCCTATTTGTTGAGAAATTTCTTTCTGGGTCTTACCCTCTTGCTTGAGGGTGTCAATGATGGCCTTCTTGACATCTGTCAGGTCGCTAGTCTTACCCATGATGGGGGTTTTGAGTAATGAACCAGGCAGGGAGTTTTTAAAAGCCTCAGGTATCTTTTGCATGTGTTTAGAGTTAATTAGTTGATTCAGAAGATTAGGGTAATAGGTCGTTTAGAGAACCTTTTCTTGATATGCTAATTTATTGAGACAGGTTTTTTGGGTTTTCAGGAGTTGTATGCCAAAATCATCAGTATTAAAACAATAAAAGACCTGACAAATTTCAGTTGGTGGATAATGAATCTATAATATATGAAAGTTTAATTGTAATCATTACATTATGGTAAATAATGAAATTTAACACTATATGCTAATTTTTTGAGAAGGACCTGTATTTAAAAACCTGATCATCTGTATATTACCTGTATAAGAAGGGTTCAGAGAGGAAATGTCCTTTTCCCGGCGCCTGCGCACTGCAGTACTTTGCTCTGCCCTTAACAGGGCAGACAAAGTACGCCTGCGTCTGAGCCGCGGCAGGAAGACAAGAAGACAACGTCATCCTATGAAGCTGGGAGGCGCTGGACCCGGACTGCGACGCCCATCGGACACGAACAGAACCGTGACCTCCCCTGGGTGAGTATAATATAACCTGTTTTTGTCACCATTCAGGTTACATCGGGGGCTTAGCTACAGCATTACAGAATGCTGTAGATAAGCCCCTGATGCCGGTGGCCTTAGCTCATCTACAATTTTTAGGGTGACAGATTCCCTTTAAGGTATGTTGGACGGTCAATTGGCTTCTGATACAGAGATGTCTCTATTTCATTGTTCTGCAGCTTAATGATGGTGTCCAAAAAGTTAATTTCAGTGCTGGAGCAGTTGAGTGTTAAGTTGATGGTGGGCTGAAATTGATTAAACTGTTCATGGAACGTCTTTAGCAGTTGCTAAGACTCCGTCCAGATAATTAAAATATCATCAATGTAGCGGTAGCAGGCCAGAGGCCTGATGGGACATGAGGACAAAAAGTCGCTTTCAAGCTTGGTCATGAAAAAATTTGCATACTGTGGAGCCATTTTACTTCCCATGGCTGTACCAGTCTCCTGTAGATGAATCTTGTTGTCAAATTCAAAGTAATTGTGGGTGATAATGAATTTTGTGAGTTTCACCACAGAATCAACCCCAACTGGGGGTCTGTATGTGGGGGAGACAGGCAAAAACTTAAAACAAGGATGAATTCTCATCGCCACACAATAAGAGAAAAAAGAATGGACCTACCGGTAGAAAAACATTTTTGTTTCCCCGATCATAGGACCATGGACATGAAATTACTTGTTTTAAAAGGTAATTTCAAATCTTGGAGAGACAGAAGAGTCTGGGAGTATAAATTAATGCCAACCTTTGACACTCTCAGTGCAGGAATGAATGTGTCTAATAGATTTATGTCTTTTTACATCAGTTAAGGAATTTGCTCTTCAGGCCTTCTGGGGTCATCACAACATAAAACCAGCCTCATTCAGAGGACTATAAAACATTAAGACTTCCTTATCTATGAACTGTTCCAATAGCTATATCTGTGCCTCTCACATAATGATAATTCTGCTTCACGTCACCTGTCTTATCTATGGCATTACTTCTGTGCTGTGTATAAATATGTGATTCTTCAGAATTTCTTTTAGTCTATGCCTGATGAAGTGACCTGTGTAGTCTCGAAAGCTTGCAATTTGTTACCATCTTTTCAGTTAGCCATTAAAAGGTGTCAACCACTGAGGACTCTGACTGTTATGATCCGGTGGTAAGATCACAAAACTGACCTGATAGGTAAACCTGAATATTAGGACAAGCTCTGGGGATGTGGCAACTATAGTGACTATAGTGACCGCAACCCTGATCCTATCCACACACACTAAAGGCAGCCGTGGAGCGTTACCTAAAAACCTAGACGCCTCTTCACAGCCTGAGAAACTAACTACCCCTAGAGAGAAAGCAAAGCCTCACTTGCCTCAGAGAAATAACCCCAAAGTTTAGACAGCCCCCCACAAATAATAACGGTGAGTTAAGGGGAAAATACAAACGTAGGAATGAAAAACAGGTTTAAGCAAATGAGGCCCGCTAACACTAAATAGACAGAAAATAGCAAGGGATCTGTGCGGTCAGTACAAAAACTATCAAAAACTACGCAGAAAGTGCAAGAACCCCCACACCGACTCACGATGTGAGGGGCGCACTCTGCACCCCAGAGCTACCAGCAAGCGAGAAATCACATATAAGCAAGCTGGACTGAACTCATCATATACTGAGAAACATATTCAAGGAAATAATGAGCAAAAAGCACTAGCAGACTTAGCTTCTCCAGAAGAAGACAGGTCACAAGGAAGTCCAGGAGAGATCAGAACCAGTACTGAATACAACGACAGCAGGCAACAAGTGAAGGTCCAGGTGGAATTAAATAGGGACCAGCATAGCAGGAAATGAGGTAGCTGAGCCCTGCTACAGACCTGCAGTATCGCTAAAGGCCACCAGAGAGAGCCCAGTCGGAATTCACAACAGTACCCCCCCCTTGAGGAGGGGTCACCGAACCCTCACCAGAGCCCCCCAGCCGATCAGGACGAGCCGAATGAAAGGCACGAACCAAATCGGCCGCATGGACATCAGAGGCGACAACCCAGGAATTATCCTCCTGACCATAGCCCTTCCACTTAACCAAGTACTGAAGCTTCCGTCTCGAAATACGAGAATCCAAGATCTTCTCCACCACATACTCCAATTCTCCCTCGACCAAGACCGGAGCAGGAGGATCAACAGAAGGAACCACAGGCACCACATATCTCCGCAACAATGACCTATGGAACACATTGTGAATGGCAAACGATGCTGGGAGGTCCAAACGAAATGACACAGGTTTGAGGATTTCCAAAATCTTATAAGGACCGATGAAACGAGGCTTGAACTTAGGAGAGGAAACCTTCATCGGAACATAACGAGAAGACAACCATACCAAATCCCCTACATGAAGTTGGGGACCCGCACAGCGACGGCGGTTAGCAAAGCGCTGAGCCTTCTCTTGTGACAACGTCAAATTGTCCACATCCACAATTGTTCCAAATCTGCTGCAACCTATCCACCACAGAATCCACCCCAGGACAGTCAGAAGGTTCAACCTGACCCGAGGAAAAACGAGGATGAAAACCAGAATTGCAAAAAAAAGGCGAAACCAAAGTAGCAGAACTAGCCCGATTATTGAGGGCGAACTCAGCCAATGGCAAAAAAGTCACCCAATCATCCTGATTAGCAGAAACAAAACATCTCAGATAAGTCTCCAAGGTCTGATTAGTTCATTCGGTTTGGCCATTCGTTTGAGGATGGAAGGCCGATGAAAAAGATAATTCAATGCCCATCTTAGCACAAAAGGACCGCCAAAATCTGGACACAAACTGGGATCCTCTGTCAGACACAATGTTCTCAGGAATACCATGCAAACGAACCACATTCTGAAAAAATAGTGGAACCAAATCGGAGGAAGGCAGCTTAGGCAAGGGCACCAAATGGACCATTTTAGAAAAACGATCACAAACCACCCAGATAACAGACATCCTCTGAGAGGCTGGGAGATCCGAAATGAAATCCATGGAAATATGCGTCCAGGGCCTCTTCGGGACAGGCAAGGGCAAAAGCAATCCACTGGCACGAGAACAGCAAGGCTTGGCCCGAGCACAAATCCCACAGGACTGCACAAAGGACTGCACATCCCGCGACAAGGAAGGCCACCAAAAGGACCTAGCCACCAAATCCCTGGTACCAAAAATCCCAGGATGACCCGCCAACACCGAAGAATGAACCTCGGAAATGACTCTACTGGTCCATCTATCCGGGACAAACAGTCTCTCCGGTGGACAACGGTCAGGTCTATTGGCCTGAAATTCCTGCAGCACCCGTCGCAAATCAGGGGAGATGGAAGACAAAATCACCCCCTCTCTGAGGATACCAGCCGGTTCAGAAACTCCCGGAGAGTCTGGCACAAAGCTCCTAGAAAGGGCATCAGCCTTCACGTTCTTCGAACCCGGAAGGTATGAAACCACGAAATCGAAACGGGAGAAAAACAGCGACCATCGAGCCTGTCTAGGATTCAGCCGCTTAGCCGACTCAAGATAAGTAAAATTCTTGTGATCTGTCAAGACCACCATACGATGTTTGGCTCCCTCAAGCCAATGTCGCCACTCCTCAAATGCCCACTTCATTGCCAACAACTCCCGATTACCAACATCATAATTCCGCTCTGCAGGCGAAAACTTTCTTGAAAAGAAAGCACATGGCCTCATCACAGAGCCATCAGAGCTTCTCTGTGACAAGACAGCCCCTGCTCCAATCTCAGAAGCATCAACCTCGACCTGGAAGGGAAGAGAGACATCCGGCTGACGCAAGACAGGAGCCGAAGAAAACCGATGTTTCAGCTCCTGAAAGGCCTCCACGGCCGCAGGAGACCAATTAGTCACATCAGAACCCTTCTTGGTCAAATCCGTCAAAGGCTTAACCACACTGGAAAAATTAGTGATGAAGCGACGGTAAAAGTTAGCAAAACCCAAGAACTTCTGAAGACTCTTTACCGATGTAGGTTGAGTCCAGTCATAAATAGCCTGGACCTTGACTGGATCCATCTCAATTGTAGAAGGAGAAAAAATAAAGCCCAAAAAGGAAACCTTCTGGACTCCGAAGAGACATTTAGAGCCCTTCACAAACAAGGCATTGGCTCGCAGGACCTGAAATACCATCCTGACCTGCTTCACATGAGATTCCCAATCATCAGAAAAGACCAAAATATCATCCAGGTACACAATCATAAATCTATCCAGATAGTCTCGGAAGATGTCGTGCATGAAGGACTGGAACACAGAAGGGGCATTAGAAAGCCCAAAAGGCATCACCAAGTACTCAAAATGGCCTTCGGGCGTATTAAATGCTGTTTTCCATTCATCGCCCTGCTTTATACGCACAAGATTATACGCTCCACGAAGATCAATCTTGGTGAACCAACTGGCCCCCCTAATCCGAGCAAACAGATCGGACAACAGTGGCAAAGGATACTGAAATTTGACCGTGATGTTATTTAGAAGGCGATAATCTATACAGGGTCTCAGAGAACCATCCTTCTTGGCCACAAAAAAGAACCCCGCACCCAAAGGGGACGAGGACGGGCGAATATGCCCCTTCTCCAAAGACTCCTTTATATAACTCCGCATAGCGGCATGTTCTGGTACAGACAAATTAAAAAGTCGTCCCTTAGGGAACTTACTACCAGGAATCAAATTTATAGCGCAATCACAATCCCTATGAGGAGGTAGGGCACTGGATTTGGGCTCATCAAATACATCCTGGTAGTCCGACAAAAATTCAGGGACTTCAGAAGGAGTAGAAGAAGCAATTGACACCAAAGGAGCATCGCCATGAATCCCCAGGCCACCCCAACTTGACACAGACATTGCTTTCCAATCCAGGACTGGATTATGAGCTTGCAGCCATGGCAGACCCAACACGACAACATCATGCAAATTATGTAACACAAGGAAGCGAATCACCTCCTGATGTGCAGGAGTCATGCACATGGTCACCTGAGCCCAGTACTGAGGTTTATTCTTGGCCAATGGCATGGCATCAATTCCCTTTAGTGGAATAGGGAATTGCAAAGGCTCCAAGATAAAACCACAGCGCCTGGCAAAGGACAAATCCATCAAATTCAGGGCAGCACCTGAATCCACAAAAGCCATAACTGAGTAGGATGACAGAGAGCAAATCAAAGTAACAGACAAAATGAATTTAGGTTGTACAGTACCAATGGTGACAGACTTAGCGAAGTTTTTTGTGCGCTTAGAACAATCTGAGATAACATGAGCAGAATCACCACAGTAAAAGCACAACCCATTCTGACGTCTGTGATTTTGCCGTTCAATTCTAGTCAGAATCCTGTCACATTGCATCGACTCAGGCTTCTGCTCAGAAAATACCGCCAGATGGTGCACAGGTTTGCGCTCCCGCAAACGCCGATCAATCTGAATGGCCAAAGACATTGACTCACAGACCATTTCCTAAATTTCTGACAATAAACCTCTGCTTCATCCTGACCCTGGGAGAGAGCCAGCAAAACCTTTTCTGCTTGGTCTACCAGATTTGGTTCCTCATAAAGCACTCCAAGCGCCAGAAAAAACGCATCCACATTTAGCAATGCAGGATCTCCTGGCGCCAGAGAGAATGCCCAATCTTGAGGGTCACCACGCAACAAAGAAATAATAATTTTAACTTGCTGGACAGGATCACCAGAGGAACGAGGTCTCAGAGAAAGGAATAATTTGCAATTATTTTTAAAGTTCAAAAACCTAGATCTGTCTCCGGAGAACAGCTCAGGAATAGGTATCTTAGGCTCTGACATAGGACTGTGGACTACAAAATCCTGAATGCCCTGTACCCTTGCAGTGAGACGATCCATACTAGAAGACAGACTCTGAATGTCCATAGCTACAGCTGAATTCTGAACCACCCAGAGATTAAGGGGAGGAGAGAGGCTAGACACACTGCAGAGGAAAAAAAAAATGAACTCAGGATTTCTCTTATCCCTCTTTTGCGATGCATTAACTCTTTACCGGCCTGCTGTACTGTTATGATCCGGTGGTAAGATCACAAAACTGACCTGATAGGTAAACCTGAATATTAGGACAAGCTCTGGGGATGTGGCAACTATACTGACCGCAACTCTGATCCTATCCACACACACTAAAGGCAGCCGTGGAGCGTTACCTAAAAACCTAGACGCCTCTTCACAGCCTGAGAAACTAACTACCCCTAGAGAGAAAGCAAAGCCTCACTTGCCTCAGAGAAATAACCCCAAAGTTTAGACAGCCCCCCACAAATAATAACGGTGAGTTAAGGGGAAAATACAAACGTAGGAATGAAAAACAGGTTTAAGCAAATGAGGCCCGCTAACAGTAAATAGACAGAAAATAGCAAGGGATCTGTGCGGTCAGTACAAAAACTATCAAAAACTATCCACGCAGAAAGTGCAAGAACCCCCACACCGACTCACGATGTGAGGGGCGCACTCTGCACCCCAGAGCTACCAGCAAGCGAGAAATCACATATAAGCAAGCTGGACTGAACTCATCATATACTGAGAAACATATTCAAGGAAATAATGAGCAAAATGCACTAGCAGACTTAGCTTCTCCAGAAGAAGACAGGTCACAAGGAAGTCCAGGAGAGATCAGAACCAGTACTGAATACAACGACAGCAGGCAACAAGTGAAGGTCCAGGTGGAATTAAATAGGGACCAGCATAGCAGGAAATGAGGTAGCTGAGCCCTGCTACAGACCTGCAGTATCGCTAAAGGCCACCAGAGGGAGCCCAGACGGAATTTACAACATATGACATCTAAATACTTTTCTATCTACTGGCTAACACCGTACAAAGATATATATCTTTCATGTAGAATAAATGAAAAATTTACATTTTACTTAAAAATATACCTTAAAAAGAGAAAAATCGCACAAACTGAAAATTTTGCAGTGGTCTCTTAATTTTTGCCAAAGCTGTGTATATACACACATTAATTTACAGGTACTCCTTTACTCTTTGTATTGTTAGACAGTACTCCGCTATCTCAAAAGATCAGAAATATATAGTTTCTAAAGTCAAAATGGTCAAAATCAGAAATTTATCTTGTAGGGTTTATGAACAGGTAAAAGGTTTTGCTGCAGATTTTGTGCAGCAATTCTGCATCAAAGTTGCTGTATGCAGATTTATGTCACTTTATGCATTGCATGTTCAAAATCCACAATTGCAGATCAATTCACTTACGGGAAAAAAAATTTGCAACCGCTTTGTGCCAGCTTTTTTTGTTTGTTTCTTTTTTCTTGGCGAGTCCTGCACTGACCTGTGACATGGCGCGGCTGAGAGGAGGCGTTTTTGTATGCATTGCATAAACTGCCAACTTATAAAAAAAAAAAGTGCAATGCTCCAGCAAATATTGTTTGGATCCTGATTTTACCATAAGTTCACATTGGGTGTTTTGCTGCATTTTCTTCAAGCTTTTTTAATGCTAATTTTAGCTTCTTTTCACAGTACTAGCAAAGCCTATGAGATGTCTGAAATCTCATGAACACATTTTTTTTTTTTTGTCATCAGTATTTTGTGCTTTGCATGTGTTTTTTTTGGGTTTTTTTTGCAGAGCATGTCACTTCTTTCAGCATTTTTCACCAATTGAACTGAATGTAAAAAAAAGCATGAACAAAAATGTAGCAAAATGTGAACTGAGCTTTAAAGTCAAGTTGGAAAAATTCAATGGGTTCCCATGTTATAAAAGAAGAATATTTCTTCAATAAAATAGATTACAATGTTTCTTATGTTCCTTTGTACTACTGATTTATGCATTGCTTTGATTTAGTGACAGTGACCATTTAAGAACTACATTTTGTAAGTCATTAGGCTTTCCACCTGGTTTTCGGGACATCTCCCCCAACCCTGGTCCACCATCCCCCAACCTCAACCCCTACCCTACCTCACATCGAAACCTTAATAATCTTACTAATATTATTTGCACTCCTTCATCTCCTTCTTTTAATTGTGCCCTTTGGAATCCACGGTCTGTATGTAACAAGCTTCCTTTCCTACACAATTACTTTCTGAAACACTCTCATATTCTGTTGGCCCTCATGGAAACCTGGATTCAGGATTCCGACACTGTCTGTCCTGCTGCCATTTCCCATGGTGGCTTACAATTCTCACATTCGCCGAGACCCACAAACAGACATGGTGGTGCAGTCGGCATACTCCTGTCCCCACAATGCACTTTCCAAGTCATCCCCCCAGCTCCATCACTCTCATTCCCTTCTTTTGAGGTCCACACCATCAGGCTCTCTCGTCCCCTCTCCCTCAGAGTAGCGGTCATATACCGGCCCCCAGGCTCACCCACGCACTTTCTGGACCATTTATCTGCCTGGCTGCTGCACTTCATAACCTCAGAACTCCCAACCCTTATCCTGGGAGACTTCAACATCCCCATAAACAGCCCCACTTCTACGTCTGCATCCCAGCTTCTATCACTAACCACTGCTCTAGGCCTCTCACAGCTCTCAACCTCTGAAACACACAAAGAAGGTAACACCCTTGACCTGGTCTTCATCCGGCTCTGTTCAATCTCCTACCTAGATAACTCACCGCTTCCCCTCTCTGACCACAACATTCTCTCCTTCACACTCACAATTCCTTGCCCACCCCAGAACCCTCTTACCTACCACACATTCAGAAATCTACATCCTATCAACCCAAACACACTTTCAGACTCCCTACACTCATCATTGTCCCCAATCTCCTCTTTTTCCTGTCCTAATCTGGCTGTACATCACCACAATGACACTCTTAGAAGCATCCTGGACCAAGTAGCGCCCCTCAGAACCTCCAAGCACAGAGTAAAACAGCCCTGGCTCACAGGGCCGGCTCCAGGTTTTTGAGGGCCCCGGGCGAAAGAGTCTCAGTGGGCCCCCCCCCCCTTTAAAATATATCACGATTCATGATGCCCAGATACAGCGGAGAAATATAGGTATAGTACAATGCCAGATTTCACTTCTTACATGAGTGATAGCTATTGTAAATTCTGCAGTGTATATATACAGGGGAGAGGTACTGTGCAGTGTATATATACAGGAGGAGTGGTACTGTGCAGTGTATATATACAGGAGGAGCGGTACTGTGCAGTGTATATATACAGGGGAGAGGTACTGTACAGTGTATATATACAGGAGGAGAGGTACTGTGCAGTGTATATATACAGGGGAGAGGTACTGTGCAGTGTATATATACAGGAGGAGCGGTACTGTGCAGTGTATATATACAGGAGGAGAGGTACTGTGCGGTGTATATATAGAGGGGAGTGGTACTGTGCAGTGTATATATACAGGAGGAGTGGTACTGTGCAGTGTCTATATACAGGACAGGAGGAGTGGTACTGTACAGTGTATATATACAGGAGGAGTGGTACTGTGCAGTGTATATATACAGGGGAGTGGTACTGTGCAGTGTATATATACAGGAAGAGTGGTACTGTGCGGTGTATATATAGAGGGGAGAGGTACTGTGCAGTGTATATATACAGGAGGAGTGGTACTGTGCAGTGTCTATATACAGGACAGGAGGAGTGGTACTGTGCGGTGTATATATACAGGAGGAGTGGTACTGTGCAGTGTATATATACAGGGGAGTGGTACTGTGCAGTGTATATATACAGGAGGAGTGGTGCTATGCAGTGTATATATACAGGAGGAGTGGTACTGTGCAGTGTATATATACAGGAGGAGTGGTACTGTACAGTGTATATATACAGGAGGAGTGGTGCTATGCAGTGTATATATACAGGAGGAGTGGTACTGTGCAGTGTATATATACACAGGAGGAGTGGTACTGTACAGTGTATATATACAGGAGGAGTGGTGCTATGCAGTGTATATATACAGGAGGAGTGGTACTGTACAGTGTATATATACAGGAGGAGAGGTACTGTGCAGTGTATATATACAGGACAGGAGGAGTGGTACTGTGCAGTGTATATATACAGGACAGGAGATATGGTAATGTGCAGTGTATATATACAGGACAGGAGGAGTGGTACTGTGCAGTGTATATATACAGGACAGGAGATATGGTAATGTGCAGTGTATATATACAGGACAGGAGGAGTGGTAATGTGCAGTGTATATATACAGGACAGGAGGAGTGGTACTGTGCAGTGTATATATACAGGACAGGAGATATGGTAATGTGCAGTGTATATATACAGGACAGGAGGAGTGGTAATGTGCAGTGTATATATACAGGACAGGAGGAGTGGTACTGTGCAGTGTATATATACAGGAGGAGTGGTGCTATGCAGTGTATATATACAGGACAGGAGTGGTACTGTACAGTGTATATATACAGGGGAGTGGTACTGTGCAGTGTATATACTTCAACAGCCGCCCAGCCCAGGCCCCCAGCACCTGTCCTGTATATATATTATATACACTGTATCTATACAGGCTGTGCTGGGGGCCTGGGCTGGGAGGCTGCTGTAGTATATATATATCAGCTGCAGCCGCCCAGCCCATGGCCGCCCCAGGTCACCCAGTCCCAGACTGTCAGAACATACAGCGATATAGCATTGCACTCACTCAGGTGCTGGTAGGAGCTCGGTCTCCTTGATAAGTTCAGGAGTGCACACAGTCAGGAGATTCAGAGCAGGAGAACTCTCCGCCCACAATGTCACGCTGGCTGTGTCCTTAATTAACCCCTATGTGTGCCTGGCCCTGCACTGACAGTGAGAAGATGCTTGTGCCAGCGCAAATTGAAAGGGTAGAAAGGGTTAAAGCAGCCAGATGGCTCTATGACTGTGTGAGTGGGCCCCCCTGTCTCGTCAGGGCCCCGGCAATTGCCCGGCTAGGCCGGGTGTTGACGCCGGCCCTGCTGGCTCACATCGCAAACTCGATTTCTCCAGCGATGCTTGTTGTGAATTTACCTTTTGGCTCCCTCTAGTGGCTACTAGTGTTTTTACTCTGGGTATGTCTATCATCCCTTGTATGCTCACCTGGGTCGTTAGGTCAGGGGTGTTGCTATATTAGCTCCCTGGACCTTCAGTTCAATGCCTGGCAACGTTGATATCAGAGCTAATCTGTAGTGCTCTTTTATTCTGATTCTGGTTCCTGCTTGATTAAGCTAAGTCTGCTTTCTTGCTTTTTTGCTATTGATTTTGTTTGCATTTTTGTCCAGCTTGTACATAATCTGTATCCTGTCCTTGCTGGAAGCTCTAGGGAGGCTGGAGTTCTCCCCCCGGGCCGTTAGACGGTTCGGGGGTTCTTGAATCTCCAGTGTGGATTTTTGTTAGGGTTTTCGTTGACCATATAAGTTATCTTACTACATTCTGCTATTAGTGAGTGGGCCTCTCTTTGCTAAACCTAGTTCATCTCTGTGTTTGTCATTTCCTCTTACCTCACCGTTATTATTTGTGGGGGGCTTGTATCCAACTTTTGGGGTCTATTCTCTGGAGGCAAGAGAGGTCTTTGTTTTCCTCTTCTAGGGGTAGTTAGTCCTCCGGCTGGCGCGAGACATCTAGCGACCAACGTAGGCATGTTCCCCGGCTACTTCTAGTGTTGGCGTTAGGAGTAGATATATGGTCAACCCAGTTACCACTGCCCTATGAGCTGGATTTTTGTACTTCGCAGACTTGCTGATATCTCTGAGACCCTCGCCATTGGGGTCATAACAGTTTGCCAGGCCAGTATTAAATGTTAAATGCATTGCAGAAGCGGGATTATAAGAAAGAAAGTTCTGAGGTTTTTTTTCTCTCTCTCATTTTTTTTTTTTCTTTTCCCCTTTACATCTGAGTGGCTTGTGATTGCTGCAGACATGAATGTCCAGACCTTGATTACAAGTGTGGGCCAGCTTGCTGCTCGTGTGCAGGGCATACAAGATTATGTTACCAGAAATCCTATGTCAGAACCTAAGATACCGATTCCTGAACTGTTTTCCGGAGACCGATTTAAGTTTAGAAATTTCAGGAATAATTGTAAATTGTTTTTGTCCCTGAGACCCTGTTCCTCTGGAGACTCCGCTCAGCAAGTGAAAATTGTTATTTCTTTTTTACGGGGCGACCCTCAGGATTGGGCTTTCTCGCTGGCGCCAGGAGATCCGGCATTGGCTGATATTGATGCGTTTTTTCTGGCGCTCGGTTTGCTTTATGAGGAACCCAATCTTGAGATTCAGGCAGAAAAAGCCTTGCTGGCTATGTCTCAGGGCCAGGACGAGGCTGAAGTGTATTGCCAAAAATTTCGGAAATGGTCCGTGCTGACCCAGTGGAACGAGTGTGCATTGGCTGCAAATTTTAGAAATGGTCTTTCTGAAGCCATTAAGAATGTGATGGTGGGTTTTCCCATTCCCACAGGTCTGAATGATTCTATGGCCCTGGCTATTCAAATCGGCCAGCGGTTGCGGGAGCGCAAAACCGCAAATTCCCTCATGGTGTTGTCTAAACAGGCACCTGAATTAATGCAATGTGATAGAATCCTGACTAGAAATGAGCGGAAAATTCATAGACACCAGAATGGCTTGTGTTACTACTGTGGTGATTCTACACATGTTATCTCAGCATGCTCTAAACGTCTTACTAAGGTTGTTAGTCCGGTCGTCATTGGTAATTTGCAACCTAAATTTATTCTATCTGTAACTTTGATTTGCTCACTGTCATCGTATCCTGTCATGGCGTTTGTGGACTCAGGTGCTGCCCTGAGCCCTATGGATCTGTCATTTGCCAAGCGCTGCGGATTTGTTCTTGAGCCATTGGAAAATCCTATCCCTCTTAGGGGTATTGATTCTACGCCATTGGCAAAAAATAAACCGCAGTTTTGGACACAGGTTACCATGTGCATGACTCCCAAACATCGGGAGGTAATACGTTTTCTTGTTCTGCATAAAATGCATGATTTGGTTGTTTTGGGTTTGCCATGGTTACAGACCCATAATCCAGTCTTGGACTGGAAGGCTATGTCAGTGTCAAGTTGGGGCTGCCATGGAATTCATGGAGATTCCCTGCCCTTGTCTATTGCTTCTTCTACGCCTTCGGAAGTTCCGGCGTATTTGTCTGATTATCAGGATGTCTTCAGCGAGTCTAAGTCCAGTGCACTGCCTCCTCATAGGGAATGTGACTGTGCAATAGATTTGATCCCTGGCAGTAAGTTTCCTAAGGGGAGACTGTTTAATCTGTCGGTACCTGAACATACCGCGATGCGTTCGTATATCAAGGAGTCTCTTGAGAAGGGGCATATCCGTCCTTCTTCTTCCCCTCTTGGTGCGGGATTCTTTTTTGTGGCCAAAAAGGACGGATCTTTGAGGCCTTGTATTGACTATCGGCTTTTAAATAAGATCACTGTCAAATTTCAGTATCCTTTGCCGTTGTTGTCAGATTTGTTTGCCCGGATTAAAGGTGCCAAGTGGTTCACCAAGATAGACCTTCGTGGTGCGTACAACCTTTTGCGCATTAGGCAGGGCGATGAATGGAAAACCGCATTCAATACGCCCGAAGGTCATTTTGAGTACTTGGTGATGCCATTTGGGCTCTCTAATGCACCTTCAGTTTTTCAGTCCTTCATGCATGACATTTTCCGGAAGTATCTGGATAAATTTTTGATTGTTTATCTGGATGATATTCTGTTTTTTTCTGATGATTGGGACTCGCATGTGGAGCAGGTCAGGATGGTTTTTGAGATTTTGCGTGAAAATTCTTTGTTTGTAAAAGGCTCAAAGTGTCTCTTTGGTGTACAGAAGGTTCCCTTTTTGGGGTTCATTTTTTCCCCTTCTGCTGTGGAGATGGATCCAGTCAAGGTCCAAGCTATTCATGATTGGACTCAACCCTCGTCAGTTAAGAGTCTTCAGAAGTTCTTGGGTTTTGCTAACTTCTACCGTCGTTTTATCGCAAATTTCTCTAGCGTTGTTAAACCGCTGACGGATATGACCAAGAAAGGCTCTGATGTAGCTAACTGGGCTCCTGCTGCCGTGGAGGCTTTCCAGGAGTTGAAACGCCGGTTTACTTCGGCGCCTGTTTTGTGCCAGCCTGACGTCTCACTTCCCTTTCAGGTTGAGGTGGATGCTTCGGAAATTGGGGCAGGGGCCGTTTTGTCGCAGAGAGGCCCTGGTTGCTCTACTATGAGACCTTGTGCCTTTTTCTCTAGGAAGTTTTCGCTGGCAGAGCGAAATTATGATGTGGGCAATCGGGAGTTATTGGCCATGAAGTGGGCATTTGAGGAGTGGCGTCATTGGCTCGAGGGTGCTAAGCATCGGGTGGTGGTCTTGACTGATCACAAAAATTTGATGTATCTCGAGTCTGCTAAACGCCTGAATCCTAGACAGGCCCGCTGGTCATTGTTTTTCTCCCGTTTTGACTTTGTGGTCTCGTATTTACCAGGTTCTAAGAATGTGAAGGCCGATGCTCTGTCTAGGAGCTTTGTGCCTGATGCTCCTGGAGTCGCTGAACCTGAGGGTATTCTTAAGGAAGGAGTTATCTTGTCAGCGATTTCTCCAGATCTGCGACGTGTGTTGCAGAGATTTCAGGCTGGTAGGCCTGACTCTTGTCCACCTGACAGATTGTTTGTGCCTGCTAAATGGACCAGCAGAGTCATTTCCGAGGTTCATTCCTCAGTGTTGGCAGGGCACCCGGGAATTTTTGGCACCAGAGATCTGGTGGCCAGGTCCTTTTGGTGGCCTTCCTTGTCAAGGGATGTGCGGTCATTTGTGCAGTCCTGCGGTACTTGTGCTCGAGCTAAGCCTTGCTGTTCTCGTGCCAGCGGGTTGCTCTTGCCCTTGCCTGTCCCGAGGAGACCTTGGACACACATCTCTATGGATTTCATTTCGGATCTCCCGGTGTCTAAAGGCATGTCTGTCATCTGGGTGATATGTGATCGTTTCTCCAAGATGGTCCATCTGGTTCCTTTGCCTAAGCTGCCTTCCTCTGCTGATCTGGTTCCTGTGTTCTTCCAGAACGTGGTTCGTTTGCACGGCATTCCTGAGAATATTGTGTCGGACAGAGGATCCCAGTTTGTTTCCAGGTTCTGGCGATCCTTTTGTGGTAGGATGGGCATTAATTTGTCGTTTTCGTCCGCTTTTCATCCACAGACTAACGGACAAACGGAACGAAGTAATCAGACTCTGGAGGCGTATTTGAGGTGTTTTGTCTCTTCTGATCAGGATGATTGGGTGACCTTCTTGCCGTTGGCTGAATTTGCCCTTAATAATCGGGCTAGTTCTGCCACCTTGGTTTCGCCATTTTTCTGCAACTCCGGTTTCCATCCTCGTTTTTCCTCGGGACATGTGGAGCCTTCTGACTGTCCTGGAGTGGATTCTGTGGTGGATAGGTTGCAGCGGATCTGGAATCATGTGGTGGACAACTTGAAGTTGTCACAGGAGAAGGCTCAGCGTTTTGCCAATCGCCGCCGCGGTGTGGGTCCCCGACTTCGTGTTGGGGATTTGGTATGGCTGTCTTCTCGATTTGTTCCTATGAAGGTCTCCTCTCCCAAATTTAAGCCTCGATTCATTGGTCCTTACAAGATATTGGAGATCCTTAATCCTGTATCCTTTCGCCTGGATCTTCCGGTGTCGTTTGCCATTCACAACGTATTTCATAGGTCCTTGTTGCGGCGGTACGTTGTGCCTGTGGTTCCTTCTGCTGAGCCTCCTGCTCCGGTGTTGGTTGAGGGCGAGTTGGAGTACGTGGTGGAGAAGATCTTAGATTCTCGTCTCTCCAGGCGGAGGCTTCAGTACCTGGTCAAGTGGAAGGGCTATGGTCAGGAGGATAATTCCTGGGTGGTCGCCTTTGATGTGCATGCGGTCGATTTAGTTCGCGCCTTTCACGCCGCTCATCCTGATCGCCCTGGTGGTCTTGGTGAGGGTTCGGTGACCCCTCACTAAGGGGGGGGTACTGTTGTGAATTTACCTTTTGGCTCCCTCTAGTGGCTACTAGTGTTTTTACTCTGGGTATGTCTATCATCCCTTGTATGCTCACCTGGGTCGTTAGGTCAGGGGTGTTGCTATATTAGCTCCCTGGACCTTCAGTTCAATGCCTGGCAACGTTGATATCAGAGCTAATCTGTAGTGCTCTTGTCTTCTGATCCTGGTTCCTGCTTGATTAAGCTAAGTCTGCTTGCTTGCTTTTTTGCTATTGATTTTGTTTGCATTTTTGTCCAGCTTGTACATAATTTGTATCCTGTCCTTGCTGGAAGCTCTAGGGAGGCTGGAGTTCTCCCCCCGGGCCGTTAGACGGTTCGGGGGTTCTTGAATCTCCAGTGTGGATTTTTGTTAGGGTTTTCGTTGACCATATAAGTTATCTTACTACATTCTGCTATTAGTGAGTGGGCCTCTCTTTGCTAAACCTAGTTCATCTCTGTGTTTGTCATTTCCTCTTACCTCACCGTTATTATTTGTGGGGGGCTTGTATCCAACTTTTGGGGTCTATTCTCTGGAGGCAAGAGAGGTCTTTGTTTTCCTCTTCTAGGGGTAGTTAGTCCTCCGGCTGGCGCGAGACATCTAGCGACCAACGTAGGCATGTTCCCCGGCTACTTCTAGTGTTGGCGTTAGGAGTAGATATATGGTCAACCCAGTTACCACTGCCCTATGAGCTGGATTTTTGTACTTCGCAGACTTGCTGATATCTCTGAGACCCTCGCCATTGGGGTCATAACAGATGCTCTAGGAGTGCTGAACGCTTATGGAGGAAAACTCGCACACCAGAAGACTTCATACACTTCAAATTTATGTTAAAAACCTATAACTCTGCCTTTCACGTCGCCAAACAGACCTACTTCACCACTCTGATCTCCTCACTATCCAACAACCCCAAGAAACTTTTTGAGACCTTTCCTGGCCTCCCACTTTATAGAGAAGATAGATAATGTCAGGAAATCTGCTCCCAAACACCAAGCGCAGCGACTCCCTCCCTGCATTTCCCCTGGCTCACTCTCCACATTCGATCCCATCACAGAAGTCTCCAGGCTCCTCTCTTCTTCTCATCTGACTACATGCACTACCGACCCCATTCCCTCACATCTCCTCCAGTCTCTCTCTGCAGTCAAAACAACTCACCTAACTACAATCTTTAATCTCTCCCTCTCTGGCATTTTCCCCTCTGTCACAATTCACACCGTGACTGTCAACAGTACGTCACGATCGGCGTGACCTTTGGCCAGCCCACGGCTATCACATGTGCAGGGGGCTTATCTTAATTATCCCTCCACTGCTCCAATGTGATGAAAACACAAACAAGGCTATTGACCTCACAATTTACCGCAGAGGCTTAGTTTAGTTATCCCACTGCTCTGCAATATAACACAAAGTGCAGGGATTTATGTATATCCCGCTTTACAGTTCTGCTTGAAAACTTGCAGCTGTCTGGCGGTCCCCTTACCCTCAGGTCAGATTAGGTACTGCACCTAGGGTAATTAGTCGCCAGAATGGCTGCCTCCTATGTACTGGCTATTGGGCACGCTGCAGTGAGGGCGATATAACTACTCCCACCCAGGCAGGAACAATAATTATCAATGCCGCCGTCGCTACGACTCCCAAAAGCGCAGGACAAGGTATGCCGCCACCAGCTTCGATTAACGGGTCTGAAGCTAACCCAAAACAGCAGCGTAATTCCCTTCAGAAGACTTAGGGTACGTTTTAGAGCAGGAGAATGAAGCTAGTATTTTAAATATTTTACTCCATAAAGATCAGGCAGTGTTTATAAAAAGGTATATAAAGATGTTACAATATGAGTCAAAGTATGTATGTACAAAGCAATTATAAAATAACATGGATTAAAGAAGAAAGATAAAACTCACATGTGCTCAGATCATCTCAGGCAACCATGCTGGTAGGCGGAGCCCCAAATGTCCCAATTCATGAGATAAGACCTGCTGCATCAGCTCCTCAGGCAAAACTGAATGCTGGGTGAAGTGCAGAAACTTATCACTGCAGCCTTGTGACATCACTAAAGGGGTTGAGTTAACATTGCCCTCCTCTCTCCTCAGCCGTACAGTTTTCTGTGCAACAATTCTTATAACTCTCATATCGTTGCTCGAGAATCTGGCAGAGTCATAATACACACCTCATCCATCTTGTATTAAAATTAGCTCTCTATTGATACCAAATTCGTCCTAGTTGTTCCACATGGTTCCGGAGAAATCCATACTTTTTACTCATTGCGTTTACCTGCTAGTGATTACAGTGGTTGACAGATCTACCGATGGAAGTTAGCAATATATACTTATTATTTTTGTAGCCCAAATCGGTGGCCCAATATCTTACTATAATAGAACAAAGAACCTCCTGTCTTTTGAGACAGATCAGACCAGTTTCAGCTGAAGCTGGAGGGAGATTTGTGCAGTTACAAGCGCAATAAAAATTCTTGTGGGGTTGCCATGAGGGATTTGGGATCCACATACATACATCTCTGCCAGCAGAAACACAGAGAGAAGGGGGGTCAGAGCCCACAATATGTGTGCTAACAGGGACAACTAAAAAAATATTATACATTATCATCACACTTCCCCTTCTGATGTGCGCTACGGAGGCAGGACCTCTCGGTAGTCCACCATGCGCACCTTAGCAGGTTCACCCTGGTGGGACAGTCCATCCACATTGCCATGCTCCCTGCCCATTTTGTGTTTAATGGTGAAGTCAAACTGCTGAAGGGCAAGGCTCCAGCGTAGCAACCTTCCGTGGGTTCCACACATGGCGTTTAGCCAGCGCAGAGGGTTGTGGTCGGTCAACAAAGTGAAGGCGCGGCCATACAAGTAGGGCTGCAGGCGTTGCAGGGAGCAGATTATGGCCAGGCAATCCACCGGGTACTCCTCCAGTCCTTGACGTAGTAGGTTGACCATCCGCTGAAAAGTGTCGGGCATTCTTGATGCAGATGGGCATGACTGTGGACTCATACAGTGCAAAGGGTGTGATAAAGGCGGACTTCTCCTGTGCCTTGGGGCTCAGGGGAATCTGCCAGTATCCTCGACTCAGTTCCATTATGGTCAGGTATTTTGCGCCAGCTAACCTCTCAATCAGCTCCTCGATGCGCGGCATTGGGTGCGCATCAGAGGCTGTGATGAGCCCCCTGTAGTCCATGCAGAACTGGGTGGTCCGATCCCGCATCGGGCCCAGTCTCATCTGCTCACCGGGCCCCTACCCTCCCGCCGCTGCGGCAGTTTAACGCTATTGACGTGCGGGTTCGAGCCCACACATCAATAGTTAACAGTCGCCAGCCAATCGGAGGCTGGCTGCTGACGTAACCCACAGCACGCACTTCGCCGGCGTCTGACGTCATTGTCAGCCGCCGGTGAGTGCGCGCTTCACCTGTGTGGAGGGAGGGAGCCTCGCCGCCGCAGGAGCGCAGCCAGGTAAGAACTCATGTTTTTTTTGTTGTTTTTTGAGAGCGGCGATCCAGGGGGCCCCGGGGCAGAATGCTGGACACGCTGGAGGCAGAAATGCTGGACACACTGGGGGCAGAAATGCTGGACACACTGGGGGAGAAATGCTGGACACGCTGGGGGCAGAAATGCTGGACGCACTGGGGGCAGAAATGCTGGACGCACTGGGGGCAGAAATGCTGGACACGCTGGGGGCAGAAATGCTGGTCACACTGGGGGCAGAAATGCTGGACATGCTGGGGGCAGAAATGCTGGACACACTGGGGGCACAATGCTGGACACCCTGGGGGCTGAATGCTGGACACGCTGGGGGCAGAATGCTGGACACACTGGGGGCAGAAATGCTGGACACACTGGGGGCAGAAATGCTGGACACACTGGGGGCAGAATGCTGGACACACTGGGGGCAGAAATGCTGGACACACTGGGGGTAGAATGCTGGACACACTGGCGGCACAAGTGCTGGACACACTGGGGGCAGAAATGCTGGACACACTGGGGCAGAATGCTGGACACACTTGGGGCAGAAATGCTGGACACACTGGGGGCAGAATGCTGGACACACTGGGGGCAGAATGCTGGACACACTGGGGGCAGAATGCTGAACACTGGGGGAAGAAATGCTGGACACACTGGGGGCAGAAATGCTGGACACACTGGGGGCAGAAATGCTGGACACACTGGGAGCAGAATCTAGGACACACTGGGGCAGAATGGTGGAGACACTGGGGCAGAATGGTGGAGACACTGGGGGCAGAATGGTGTAGACACTGGGGCAAAAATGCTGGACACACTGGGGGCAGAATGCTGTATTCACTGGGGGCAGAATGCTGGACACACTGGGGGCAGAATGCTGGACACACTGTGACAGAATGGTGGAGACACTGGGGCAGAATGGTGGAGAAAATGGGGCAGAATGGTGGAGACACTGGGGGCAGAATGGTGGAGACACTGGGTACAGAATGGTGGAGACACTGGGGGCAGGACTGGAGACATAGGGGGCAGAATGGAGATACGGGGCATGATTGGAGACACGGGGCAGAATGTAAGACATGGGGGCATGATTAGAGACACTGGGTGCAGGTTTGGAGACAGATCGTGCAGGATCATGGGGCAGGATGAATACAATGGAGACAGATGAGGCAGGATGGGCAGAACATATGGGGCAGGATGGGGAGATCATATGGGGCAGGATGGGGAGATCATATGGGGCAGAATGGATACTCATGAGGGCAGGATGCAAGAACATATGGCTGGAGCAGGAATGAGACACACGGGGTCTAGGATGGGGAATATTATTACCATAGGGGCTTATTAAGGGATATTATTACTGCAGTGACGTATTTATTTTATTTTTTGAGTATACTGTTTTAAATGAGGGGGTCCTGTTACTGTGTAGAGTGATACTATGTCGCCTTTTTTTCTTCATGTGGTGTAATGTAGAAGTTGGGAAAAATTAAGTAATGTGTTCTGCAAGAGGAGCTCGAGATAACTGTGTTATTTCCTGCAGAAACAAGTCCTGGCTGGAAGAAGTGATGGCGGTCTGTGCTGGATGAAAGTTGAAAGATGAAGGACTTCACCTAGAGACGTCACTGGTGAGTCAGTGTGTTACCTATACACTGACACTATACACTGTATACTATATACAGAGCTCCAGTGTATAATGTCACCAGTGATCACTGTATTACCTATACATTATATACAGAGCTCCTGTGTATAATATCACCAGTGATCACTGTATTACCTGTACACAGACACTGCATACTAAGTACAGATCTCCTGTGTATAATGGCACTTATGCTGATAGTATTGTGGTTTTTATCTTACTGATCAGTATTGTAGTATTCAGTCACTATGTGGTGGTAATATGTGGTCTGGACATGGTGTTGCGGTATTTGTCCCTTGATTGTGCTATTTGGTCACTATGTGGTAGTCATATGGTGTCTGGTCATGGTGTTGTGGTATTTGTTCCTTGCATGTGATATTATTGGTCATTTTAAAAATTGAAAAATAAATATAAATATACATAAATTTTATTGCATATTTTAATAAATATTTAATAGGTTACAGCAGAGTAGAGCCCGGCCAAAAGTGTCTACCGTGTTATGGTGGCGGCTTAAAAAATCTTTTGGCCAAAACAAAAACTGCTGGCTATATGTGTGATCTGGTGATGGGAACTATTAATGTGTGATGGGTGAGAAGTGGAGTTTTTCCGAGAGCGGTGAGACTATGGACAGTTTGAGCGGTGGAGCGTGGAGGTGGGGCTGGAGTGGAGCCTGGGCGGAGTCTCAAGGGGGCCCCGAAAAATTTGCCAGTATGGGGCCCCGAAATTTCTAGTGGCAGCCCTGACAGTACGTCACGATCGAGGTGACCTTTGGCCAGCCCACGTCTATCACATGTGCAGGGGGCTTATCTTAGTTATCCCTCCACTGCTCCAATGTGATGAAAACACAAACAAGGCTATTGACCTCTCAATTTACCGCACAAACTGCAGGGATTTATGTATATCCCGCTTTACAGTTCTGCTTGAAAACTTGCAGCTGTCTGGCGGTCCCCTTACCCTCAGGTCAGATTAGGTACTGCACCTAGGGTAATTAGTCGCCAGAATGGCTGCCTGCTTTGTACTGGCTATTGGGCACGCTGCAGCGAGGGCGATATAACTACTCCCACTCAGGCAGGAACAATAATTATCAACGCCGCCGTCGCTACAACGACTCCCAAAAGTGCAGGACAAGTTATGCTGCCACCAGCTTCGATTAACGGGTCCGAAGCTAACCCAAAACAGCAGCGTAATTCCCTTCAGAAGACTTAGGGTACGTTTTAGAGCAGGAGAATGAAGCTAGTATTTTAAATATTTTACTCCATAAAGATCAGGCAGTGTTTATAAAAAAAGGAATATAAAGATGTTACAATATGAGACAAAGTATGTATGTACAAAGCAATTATAAAATAACATGGATTAAAGAAGAAAGATAAAACTCACATGTGCTCAGATCATCTCAGGCAACCATGCTGTTAGGCGGAGCCCCAAATGTCCCAATTCATGACATAAGACCTGCTGTAACAGCTCCTCAGGCAAAACTGAATGCTGTGTGAACTGCAGAAACTTATAACTGCAGCCTTGTGACATCACTAAAGGGGTTGAGTTAACATCGCCCTCCTCTCTCCTCAGCTGTACAATTCTTATAACTCTCATATCTTTGCTCGAGAATCTGGCAGAGTCATAACACACACCTCATCCATCTTGCATTAAAATTAGCTTTCTATTGATACCAAATTCGTCCTAGTTGTTCCACACGGTTCCGGAGAAATCTGTACTTTTTACTTGGTGCGTTTAGCTGCTAGTGGTTACAGTGGTTGACAGATCTACCAATGGAAGTTAGCAATATATACTTATTATTTTTCTAGCCCAAATCGGTGGCCCAATATCTTACTATAATAGAACAAAGAACCTCCTGTCTTTTGAGACAAATCAGACCAGTTTCAGCTGGAGCTGGAGTGTTATGACCCCAATGGCGAGGGTCTCAGAGGAACGTGGAAGTCTGCAGAATACAAAAATCCAGCTCATAGGGCAGTGGTAACTGGGTTGACCATATATCTACTCCTAACGCCAACTCTAGAAGTAGCCGGGGATCATTCCTACGTTGATTCTAGATGACACGCGCCAGCCGGAGAATCTAGCTACCCCTAGTAGAGGAAAACAAAGACCTTTCTTGCCTCCAGAGAAGGGGACCCCAAAGCTGGATAGAAGCCCCCCACAAATAATGACGGTGAGGTAAGAGGAAATGACAAACACAGAAATGAACCAGGTTTAGCACAGAGAGGCCCGCTTACTGATAGCAGAATAAGAAAGGTAACTTATATGGTCAACAAAAACCCTATCAAAATCCACACTGGAAATTCAAGAACCCCCGAACCGTCTAACGGTCCGGGGGGCGAACACCAGCCCCCCTAGAGCTTCCAGCAAAGGTCAGGATATAGATTTGGAACAAGCTGGACAAAAATACAAAACCAAAACAAATAGCAAAAAGCAAAAGGCAGACTTAGCTGATATAACTGGAACCAGGATCAGTAGACAAGAGCACAGCAGACTAGCTCTGATAACTACGTTGCCAGGCATAGAACTGAAGGTCCAGGGAGCTTATATAGCAACACCCCTAACTAACGACCCAGGTGCGGATAAAAGGAATGACAGAAAAACCAGAGTCAAAAAACTAGTAACCACTAGAGGGAGCAAAAAGCAAATTCACAACAGTACCCCCCCCTTAGTGAGGGGTCACCGAACCCTCACCACGACCACCAGGGCGATCAGGATGAGCGGCATGAAAGGCACGAACTAAATCGGCCGCATGAACATCAGAGGCGACCACCCAGGAATTATCCTCCTGACCATAGCCCTTCCACTTGACCAGGTACTGAAGCCTCCGCCTGGAGAGGCGAGAATCCAAGATCTTCTCCACCACGTACTCCAACTCGCCCTCAACCAACACCGGAGCAGGAGGCTCAGCAGAAGGAACTACAGGCACAATGTACCGCCGCAACAAGGACCTATGAAATACATTGTGAATAGCAAACGACACAGGAAGATCCAGACGAAAAGATACAGGATTAAGGATTTCCAATATCTTGTAAGGCCCAATAAAACGAGGTTTAAATTTGGGAGAGGAGACCTTCATAGGAACAAAGCGGGAAGAAAGCCATACCAAATCCCCAACGCGTAGTCGGGGACCCACACCGCGGCGGCGGTTGGCAAAGCGCTGAGCCTTCTCCTGTGACAACTTCAAGTTGTCCACCACATGATTCCAGATCTGCTGCAACCTATCCACCACAGAATCCACCCCAGGACAGTCAGAAGGCTCCACATGACCCGAAGAAAAGCGAGGATGGAAACCAGAGTTGCAGAAAAAAGGCGAAACCAAGGTGGCGGAACTAGCCCGATTATTAAGGGCAAACTCAGCCAACGGCAAGAATGTAACCCAATCGTCCTGATCAGCAGAGACAAAACACCTCAAATAAGCCTCCAAAGTCTGATTGGTTCGCTCCGTCTGTCCATTAGTCTGAGGATGGAAAGCAGACGAAAACGACAAATCAATGCCCATCCTACTACAAAAGGATCGCCAGAACCTGGAAACGAACTGGGATCCTCTGTCTGACACAATATTCTCAGGGATGCCGTGCAAACGAACCACGTTCTGGAAAAACACAGGAACCAGATCGGAAGAGGAAGGCAGCTTAGGCAAAGGAACCAAATGGACCATCTTGGAGAAGCGATCACATATCACCCAGATAACGGACATGCCCTGAGATAGCGGAAGATCAGAAATGAAATCCATGGAGATATGTGTCCAAGGTCTCTTCGGGACAGGCAAGGGCAAGAGCAAACCGCTGGCACGATAACAGCAAGGCTTAGCTCGAGCACAAGTCCCACAGGACTGCACAAATGACCGCACATCCCTTGACAAGGAAGGCCACCAAAAGGACCTGGCCACCAGATCTCTGGTGCCAAAAATTCCCGGGTGACCTGCCAACACCGAGGAATGAACCTCGGAAATGACTCTGCTGGTCCACTTATCCGGGACAAACAGTCTGTCAGGTGGACAAGACTCAGGCCTATCAGCCTGAAATCTCTGCAACACACGTCGCAGATCCGGAGAAATAGCTGACAAGATAACTCCATCTTTAAGAATACCAACAGGATCAGCGACTCCAGGAGCATCAGGCACAAAGCTCCTAGAAAGAGCATCGGCCTTCACATTCTTTGAACCTGGTAAATACGAGACAACAAAATCAAAGCGGGAGAAAAACAATGACCAGCGGGCCTGTCTAGGATTAAGGCGTTTAGCAGACTCGAGATACATCAGATTTTTGTGATCAGTCAAGACCACCACACGATGCTTAGCACCCTCGAGCCAATGACGCCACTCCTCAAATGCCCATTTCATGGCCAATAACTCCCGATTGCCCACATCATAATTTCGCTCGGCAGGCGAAAACTTCCTAGAGAAAAAGGCACAAGGTTTCATAACAGAGCAACCAGGGCCTCTCTGCGACAAAACGGCCCCGGCCCCAATCTCCGAAGCATCCACCTCAACCTGAAAGGGAAGTGAGACGTCAGGCTGGCACAAAACAGGCGCCGAAGTAAACCGGCGTTTCAACTCCTGGAAAGCCTCCACGGCAGCAGGAGCCCAGTTAGCTACATCGGAGCCCTTCTTGGTCATATCCGTCAAAGGTTTCACAATGCTAGAAAAATTAGCGATAAAACGACGGTAGAAGTTAGCGAAGCCCAAGAACTTCTGAAGACTCTTAACTGACGAGGGCTGAGTCCAATCAAGAATAGCTCGGACCTTGACTGGGTCCATCTCCACAGCAGAAGGGGAAAAAATGAACCCCAAAAAGGGAACCTTCTGTACACCAAAGAGACACTTTGAGCCCTTGACAAACAAAGAATTTTCACGCAAAATTTTAAAGACCAACCTGACCTGCTCCACATGCGAATCCCAATTATCAGAAAAAACCAAAATATCATCCAGATAAACAATCAAAAATTTTTCCAGATACTTCCGGAAAATGTCATGCATAAAGGACTGAAAAACTGAAGGCGCATTGGAGAGCCCAAAAGGCATCACCAAGTACTCAAAATGACCTTCGGGCGTATTGAATGCGGTTTTCCATTCATCACCTTGCTTAATGCGCACAAGGTTGTACGCACCACGAAGGTCTATCTTGGTGAACCACTTGGCACCCTTAATCCGGGCAAACAAGTCAGACAACAGCGGTAAAGGATACTGAAATTTGACAGTGATCTTATTTAAAAGCCGATAATCAATACAAGGTCTCAAAGATCCGTCCTTTTTTGCCACAAAAAAGAATCCCGCACCAAGAGGGGAAGAAGACGGACGAATATGTCCTTTCTCCAAAGACTCCTTGATATATGAACGCATAGCGGTATGTTCAGGTACCGACAGATTAAACAGTCTTCCCTTAGGAAATTTACTGCCTGGGATCAAATCTATAGCACAGTCACAGTCCCTATGAGGAGGCAGTGCACTGGACTCAGACTCACTGAAGACATCCTGATAATCAGACAAATACTCCGGAACTTCCGAAGGCGTAGAAGAAGCAATAGACACAGGCAGGGAATCCCCATGAATACCACGACAGCCCCAACTTGAGACTGACATAGCCTTCCAGTCCAGGACTGGATTATGGGTCTGTAACCATGGCAGCCCTAAAACAACCAAATCATGCATTTTATGTAAAACCAGGAAACGTATCACCTCGCGGTGTTCAGGAGTCATGCACATGGTAACCTGTGTCCAATACTGCGGTTTATTTGCTGCCAATGGTGTAGCATCAATACCCCTAAGAGGAATAGGATTTTCTAATGGTTCAAGAGTAAAACCACAGCTCCTAGCAAATGAGAGATCCATGAGACTCAGGGCAGCACCTGAATCTACAAACGCCATGACAGGATAAGATGACAGTGAGCAAATCAAAGTTACAGACAGAATAAATTTAGGTTGCAAATTACCAACGGTGACAGGACTAACAACCTTAGCTATACGTTTAGAGCATGCTGAGATAACATGTGTAGAATCACCACAGTAGTAGCACAAGCCATTCCGGCGTCTATGAATTTTCCGCTCATTTCTAGTCAGGATTCTATCACATTGCATTAAATCAGGTGTCTGTTCAGACAACACCAGGAGGGAATTTGCGGTTTTTCTATCACATTGCACCGAATTAGGTGTCTGTTCAGACAACACCATGAGGGAATTTGCGGTTTTGCGCTCCCGCAACCGCCGGTCAATTTGAATAGCCAGTGCCATAGTATCATTCAGACCTGTGGGAATGGGAAAACCCACCATAACATTCTTAATGGCTTCAGAAAGGCCATTTCTAAAATTAGCGGCCAGTGCACACTCGTTCCAATGTGTCAGCACGGACCATTTCCGAAATTTTTGGCAATACACTTCAGCCTCGTCCTGCCCCTGAGACATAGCCAGCAAGGCCTTTTCTGCCTGAATCTCAAGATTGGGTTCCTCATAAAGTAAACCGAGCGCCAGAAAAAACGCATCAAGATCAGCCAATGCCGGATCTCCTGGCGCCAGCGAAAAACCCCAATCCTGAGGGTCGTCCCGTAAGAACGAAATAACAATTTTTACTTGCTGAGCAGAATCTCCAGATGAACAGGGTCTCAGGGACAAAAACAATTTACAATTATTCACGAAATTCCTAAACTTAAACCTGTCTCCGGAAAACAGTTCAGGAATCGGTATTTTAGGTTCTGACCTAGGATTTCTGATAACATAGTCTTGTATGCCCTGCACACGAGTAGCCAGCTGGTCCACACTTGTAATCAAGGTCTGGACATTCATGTCTGCAGCAAGCATAGCCACTCTGAGGTAAAGGGGAAGAAGAAAAAAAAAAACTCAGAATCTTCTTTCTTATAATCCCTCTTCTGCAATGCATTAAACATTTAATACTGGCCTGGCAAACTGTTATGACCCCAATGGCGAGGGTCTCAGAGGAACGTGGAAGTCTGCAGAATACAAAAATCCAGCTCATAGGGCAGTGGTAACTGGGTTGACCATATATCTACTCCTAACGCCAACACTAGAAGTAGCCGGGGATCATTCCTACGTTGATTCTAGATGACACGCGCCAGCCGGAGAATCTAGCTACCCCTAGTAGAGGAAAACAAAGACCTTTCTTGCCTCCAGAGAAGGGGACCCCAAAGCTGGATAGAAGCCCCCCACAAATAATGACGGTGAGGTAAGAGGAAATGACAAACACAGAAATGAACCAGGTTTAGCACAGAGAGGCCCGCTTACTGATAGCAGAATAAGAAAGGTAACTTATATGGTCAACAAAAACCCTATCAAAATCCACACTGGAAATTCAAGAACCCCCGAACCGTCTAACGGTCCGGGGGGCGAACACCAGCCCCCCTAGAGCTTCCAGCAAAGGTCAGGATATAGATTTGGAACAAGCTGGACAAAAATACAAAACCAAAACAAATAGCAAAAAGCAAAAGGCAGACTTAGCTGATATAACTGGAACCAGGATCAGTAGACAAGAGCACAGCAGACTAGCTCTGATAACTACGTTGCCAGGCATAGAACTGAAGGTCCAGGGAGCTTATATAGCAACACCCCTAACTAACGACCCAGGTGCGGATAAAAGGAATGACAGAAAAACCAGAGTCAAAAAACTAGTAACCACTAGAGGGAGCAAAAAGCAAATTCACAACATGGAGGGAGATTTGTGCAGTTACAAGCGCATTAAAAATTCTTGTGGGGTTGCCATGAGGGATTTGGGATCCACATACATACATCTCTGCCAGCAGAAACACAGAGAGAAGGGGGGGGTCAGAGCCCACAATATGTGTGCTAACAGGGACAACTAAAAAATCATATTATACATTATCATCACACCCTCCTCCTTCAAACACTCTATCATTACTCCATTACTAAAGAAACCCGCCCTAGACCCATCCTGCACAAACAACTACAGACCAGTCTCCAATCTACCCTTCGTCTCTAAACTCTTGGAGCGCCGGATCTACTACCACCTTACCCGTTACCTCTCCACTCATTCCCTCCTAGACCCTTCACAGTCTGGTGTCCGCCCCCTACATTCGACAGAAACGGCACTCATCAGGGTGACCAATGACCTTCTGACAGCAAAATGTAACAGTGACTACTCTCTGCTCATTCTTCTCGACCTTTCTGCAGCTTTCGACACTGTTGACCACCCTCTCCTACTCTTTAGGCTCCAGTCACTAGGCATTAAGGACACTGCTCTCTCCTGGTTCTCCTCCTATCTTTCTGACCGCTCCTTCAGTGTTCTGTTCTCTGGCTCCACTTCATCTCCTCTTCCTCTCACTGTCGGGGTACCTGAGGGATCAGTCCTTTGCCCCCTTCTCTTCTCCCTCTACACGGCCCCAATTGGACAGACCATCAGCAGATTTGGCTTTCAGTCCCATCTTTATGCTGATGACACACAACTATACACGTCATCCCCTGGCCTTACTCCTGCTGTACTACAGAACGCCAGTGACTGTCTGTCCGCAGTCTCCAACATCATGTCCGCTCTCTATCTGAAACTCATCCTCTCCAAAATTGAACTTCTTCTCCCGCCATCTACTAACCTCCCTAAATCTAACATTTCCCTCTCCGTGGGTGGCACCATAACAACACCTCGGCAGCAGGCACGCTGTCTGGGTGCTATGTTTGACTCCAATCTCTCCTTCACATCCCATATACAATCTTGCCCGCTCGTGCTGCTTACACCCAGAGAACATCTCTAGAATCCGTCCTTTTCTCATCATGGAAACAACAAAAACCCTCACTGTCGCCTTGATCCACTCCCGCCTGGACTACTGCAATGCTCTACTAATTGGCCTCCCCCTTACTCGACTTTCCCCTCTCCAGTCCATCCTTAATACAGCAGCCAGGGTTGTCTATCTAGCTATTCGTTACTCGGACGTGTCCGCTCTTCGCCAGTCGTTACTCTGGCTGCCTCTTCATTACAGGATACAATTCAAAGCACTTGTTCTCACCGACAAAGCTCTCCACAGTGCAGCAACCCCTTACATCTCCTCCCTCATTTCTGTCTATTGGCTTAACCGACCACTGCGCTCTGCAAACGACTTTCGACTAACCTCTGCATTAATCCGTACCTCCCACTGCCGACTCCAAGACTTCTCCCGTGCTGTGCCAATCCTCTGGAATGCTCTACCCCAAGATATTAGGACCATCCACAATTTGCATAGTTTTAGGTGCTCCCTCAAAACACATTTGTTCAGAGCGGCCTATCACGTTCACTAATCAAAGTCATTTTATGTTTGTGTGTGTGTAGCCCATTCACTATCTCCAGCTATCCCCCACCCCCTGAAGATGGCTGGACCACCATTGTAAATAGATCATTGTAAATACACACCTGTACTTTGTATCTCCCCCACCTCATTGTAGATTGTAAGCTCTCACGAGCAGGGTCGTCTTATTTTGCTTTAATTATTGTATTGCTTACGTTGTTACTTATGACTGTTGTGTTTGAAACTGTTAAGCAGTAAAGCGCTGCGGAATATGTTGGCGCTATATAAAGATTATTATTATTATAATTCTCTAGACTATGATTGTGATCTAAAAGATGGATTCAAAGAAGAGGACGTTTTGGTTGTGCATCGCCCTGTGGACCACTGTGCACGTGCTGAATATTCAGAGAGTGAAAGGTGTAAATGATGGTAAGGAGAGTAAGATGACGTTAACTGGGTTTTATGTAACTTTTCCACTGCAGTTACAACTATTCCAGAAGCCAAACTCCAAATTAGATTGGTCATCTTGAAAAAAAACTAATGGAATTACCCAGGACTTTCGAGTGAATGCTGATCCATAGGTTATACCACTAACATATGATCGTTGGTGTGCAATCTCAAGAACCTCCACAGATCAGAGGATCAAATAAGCTGCAGCACCCCACCTGGTCATCTCGGCTCCTTCGCTGCCGTAGAAATTTAGGTCTGATGGCCCTAGAGATGCAACAACCTGGGCTGGAATCCAACTTTTGGGATGAGTTTATATACGGTAAATCCCTTCTTAGTTTGGGTTAGGACATATAAAACATAACTTTTACTGTCATCATTAAAAATTGAACAAACAAATAATAAAGTGCTCACGCCGAAAACCGTGCAGATAAAAAACTGGTTGTGTCTCACCAATTGTAGACTCAGGTACCCATATAGATGGATCAGGGTGCCCGGGAGGGTCCAGTAACAAGATGGAGCAATGTGAAAGGGGATGGGGAATTGTTACCTATTCCCCTGTCGTGCCCCAGCATTAACTCCTGTCCTTACAAGGACAGGCCCAGATGAGCCCTACACTGGACACCCCCCGCCAGATGTGTTAGTGAAAAGCGCCTCCCAACGCGTTTCTTCTCTAGTTGCAGAGATTCATCAGGGGAGTTCCATAAAGTCCATGAGCACAATTTAGCTCAGGTACCCAAAATTTGAGGATATCAGCAGTGGCCGTATGTCCTCTGGTATCAGACAAATTTCTGTGTGGCCGTATGCCACAACCGGTGAGTCAACCAGATATGGCACCCGCTGCCTATTTATAAAGATAGTGGGCAATATCCCCCCGTAAGTGAAAACCAGGATGAACACCCCCTATGTCACATACCCCAATAAATCGCTGCGCCACACTGCGTTCCACGTCTCTGGAACGCACGCCCGCTCACATGGATGCCCTGTATCCGGCCGCCGCTTACACTGAGCGCGCCCGATAACCGGAAGTGCTGGCGCCATATTGGACGACCGACTTCCGGTGCGCCGTTAGTCATATGCGTTCCAGGGAAGGACGCACCTTATGACGTTGAGGTGTGTGCGCTGCAATATCCATCCAGCCCGCGGCACCCAGCCGCAAACATGCGTTCCGGCCTGGGACGCACCCGCGCCTCCCAAGGCATAGTTATAAGTGTGTGTTACCATCTGGAGCGCATTAACGTTTTGAACCGTACGTTACCACAGCATATGTCCCAGGGTCACTACATACCCTTATTCAAAACCCTGTTTACGTTTTGCATGGACCCTCCATGGCTGGAAATGTCCAGACCAAATATTATATGCATGCAGTCCGCACGTACACAATAGATGGAAGAGGGTAGAAGGGGTAGAGAAGGGAAAGGGGATAACAAATGTATGGTATATACATACCCTTAAAAGAAACCAGCTAATAGCTGAAAGTGGCAGCAGGAAAATTAGTGATTAATCAAGTTTGTCCAAAATGGATATATGTATCCCTCATTACTGGAAATATTCCGATATATTTTACAAAAGTTATAGCCCATCGGTACCAGATTTATTCTGAAGAGGGAGACCAAGGGGCAGTATAGTGATACTGCACCATAAGCTTGCAAGTGTTTTGTTTATCATGACTGTTTCAAGGGACCAGGACAGACACTAGTGTGTCTCCTATCAATAATGTGGATACACATAAAAATAAATAATATCACAAACAGAGAAGGATGACAATCAACAGGGAGACAGTGCGTCGGGGGTGACCATGAGAAACCCACAGGGCCTACAAAAAGCAGCCAAAATTAAGCTGCTCATTGAGTCCATGCGGGTGGCAGGTGTCCAACACAAATATCCATCTTGCCTCTCTCTGTAGCAAGATTTTATCAAAGTCACCTTCCCTAGGTGGTGGGGACACCTTGTCAATCCCCATAAAGGCTATGGCTTTAACATCTCCACCATGCTCCACGTTCACATGTCTGGCAATGGGGGTATCCCTCTGATTCCGGATATCCCCCAGGTGTTCCCCTACCCGTCTCCTAAGTTCCCGGGTGGTTTTGCCAATATAGGAGATACCGCAGATACATACAGCCCGATACACCACCCCTTTGGACTTACAGTTAATAAATTGCTTGATGGTATACGTCTTCTGTGTACGGATGTTGTAGAACTCCTTGGTCACCTGTATTGATTCACATGCAATACAGCCACTACACCTATAACAGCCCACGGGCCTCTTAGGCAGCCAAGTGGACTGCCTATCCCATATGCTCGGGTAGTGCAGAATCCGACAGCACGGTGTATGAGGGATCTGGAAACTATCTTACAAAAAGCTAAAGCTGATGACCTCATAAGCCAGGAAGAATACAACTTCCTCCTCCCTCAGCACCCGATTATGGCTACCTTTTATGCTCTCCCTAAGGTCCACAAATGCACAGTACCTTTAAAGGGGAGACCCATTGTTTCTGGGATAGGCAGTATCTGCCAGAATATAGGTACCTACATTGATCACATTTTAAGATCATTTGTGATATCCCTTCCATCGTATATCAGGGATACTATGGACTTGTTACGCAGACTAGAGGGGATCTCTATTGAATCTGGGTCATTTCTGGCAAGTATCGACGTGGAGTCACTGTACTCCTCCATCCCACATGATTGTGGGATGCGGGGGGTACGGTACTTCCTGAGTACGAGAGGACAACAATTTGTTCCTCATAATGAGTTTTTGCTTATCCTTCTTGAATATGTCCTCAATAACAACTACTTTCTCTTTGAGGGGAAGGTCCTCCACCAGCTCAGGGGCACTGCTATGGGTAGCCCGTGTGCACCTAGCTACGCCAATCTGTTCCTGGGCTGGTGGGGGGATACTACCGTATTCACTGAGGCAAATGAACATTTTACCGTCTATATTGACCTTTGGGTCCGTTATATAGACGATGTATTTGTTTTGTGGAAGGGTGATCGAGATACCTTCCACGAATTCATGGTATCATTAAATCAGAACAATCTTGGTTTGAGGTTTACATCAGAATTGGAGGAAAAAAGTCTCCCGTTCCTTGATATCTTGATTTCTAAAAACAACCGTGATGGTCTGGATACTACAATCTTCAGAAAACCTACCTCCACAAATTCGGTATTAAGGTGGGATAGTAACCATCCATATTCCCTCAAAAAAGGTATACCAAAGGGTCAATACCTTCGTCTGAGAAGGAATTGCTCTGATGAGGCAGACTTTAGGATTAAAGCAAGAGACCTCAGAATCTGGTTTCTGGAGAGAGGGTACCCGGATCGGGTGCTGAGGGAGGCATATCAACAAGCAAAAACTCGGGTCAGGAATGATCTATTGACACCACGGAGGAGGGAAAATAATGAGGTGAATACCATCAGAATGGTCTGTGCGTTCGATAATGGGGCTGCACATGGCAGAGCGGTCCTAAGTAAACATTGGGGCATCCTTGCAATGGATGAGGACCTGAGGGAGGCAGTGGGTACGGTACCCCAGGTGACCTACAGAAAGTGTCGAACACTAGGGGACCGACTGGTACACAGTCATCTCACCACACCGGTTCAGTCCACTTGGCTGCCTAAGAGGCCCGTGGGCTGTTATAGGTGTAGTGGCTGTATTGCATGTGAATCAATACAGGTGACCAAGGAGTTCTACAACATCCGTACACAGAAGACATATACCATCAAGCAATTTATTAACTGTAAGTCCAAAGGGGTGGTGTATCGGGCTGTATGTATCTGCGGTATCTCCTATATTGGCAAAACCACCCGGGAACTTAGGAGACAGGTAGGGGAACACCTGGGGGATATCCGGAATCAGAGGGATACCCCCATTGCCAGACATGTGAACGTGGAGCATGGTGGAGATGTTAAAGCCATAGCCTTTATGGGGATTGACAAGGTGTCCCCACCACCTAGGGGAGGTGACTTTGATAAAATCTTGCTACAGAGAGAGGCAAGATGGATATTTGTGTTGGACACCTGCCACCCGCATGGACTCAATGAGCAGCTTAATTTTGGCTGCTTTTTGTAGGCCCTGTGGGTTTCTCATGGTCACCCCCGACGCACTGTCTCCCTGTTGATTGTCATCCTTCTCTGTTTGTGATATTATTTATTTTTATGTGTATCCACATTATTGATAGGAGACACACTAGTGTCTGTCCTGGTCCCTTGAAACAGTCATGATAAACAAAACACTTGCAAGCTTATGGTGCAGTATCACTATACTGCCCCTTGGTCTCCCTCTTCAGAATAAATCTGGTACCGATGGGCTATAACTTTTGTAAAATATATCGGAATATTTCCAGTAATGAGGGATACATATATCCATTTTGGACAAACTTGATTAATCACTAATTTTCCTGCTGCCACTTTCAGCTATTAGCTGGTTTCTTTTAAGGGTATGTATATACCATACATTTGTTATCCCCTTTCCCTTCTCTACCCCTTCTACCCTCTTCCATCTATTGTGTACGTGCGGACTGCATGCATATAATATTTGGTCTGGACATTTCCAGCCATGGAGGGTCCATGCAAAACGTAAACAGGGTTTTGAATAAGGGTATGTAGTGACCCTGGGACATATGCTGTGGTAACGTACGGTTCAAAACGTTAATGCGCTCCAGATGGTAACACACACTTATAACTATGTCTTGGGAGGCGCGGGTGCGTCCCAGGCCGGAACGCATGTTTGCGGCTGGGTGCCGCGGGCTGGATGGATATTGCAGCGCACACACCTCAACGTCATAAGGTGCGTCCTTCCCTGGAATGCATATGACTAACGGCGCACCGGAAGTCAGTCGTCCAATATGGCGCCGGCACTTCCGGTTATCGGGCGCGCTCAGTGCAAGCGGCGGCCGGATACAGGGCATCCATGTGAGCAGGCGTGCGTTCCAGAGACGTGGAACGCAGTGTGGCGCAGCGATTTATTGGGGTATGTGACATAGGGGGTGTTCATCCTGGTTTTCACTTCCGGGGGGATATTGCCCACTATCTTTATAAATAGGCAGCGGGTGCCATATCTGGTTGACTCACCGGTTGTGGCATACGGCCACACAGAAATTTGTCTGATACCAGAGGACATACGGCCACTGCTGATATCCTCAAATTTTGGGTACCTGAGCTAAATTGTGCTCACGGACTTTATGGAACTCCCCTGATGAATCTCTGCAACTAGAGAAGAAACGCGTTGGGAGACGCTTTTCACTAACACATCTGGCGGGGGGGTGTCCAGTGTAGGGCTCATCTGGGCCTGTCCTTGTAAGGACAGGAGTTAATGCTGGGGCACGACAGGGGAATAGGTAACAATTCCCCATCCCCTTTCACATTGCTCCATCTTGTTACTGGACCCTCCCGGGCACCCTGATCCATCTATATGGGTACCTGAGTCTACAATTGGTGAGACACAACCAGTTTTTTATCTGCACGGTTTTCGGCGTGAGCACTTTATTATTTGTTTGTTCAATTTTTAATGATGACAGTAAAAGTTATGTTTTATATGTAGGGGTTATACTCTTCTAGCTGAAATTAACGGATTCCCCAAGAGTTGTGCAATAGCTTGGTCATTGCTATAGCTATAGCTGTATATATGGGTTAGGACATAGCTAAAATAGCTGGGATTGTTCATGACCAGTGGTATAATCAAGCCACTGGCCCTGACTGTGCCCTTTCCAATGCTGCAAGCAACAGAGCAGCAAATTGGCACTAAAAATGACCGCAATAATCCAAAATAAAATATATCCAAACAAAAATCAATTTATCTATTTATTGTTACACATGTAAGGACTCACAAATATGGAAACAGGGTAACATAGGTACACCTCAAAGAGATGATCGCACTTAAATGTTTCACCCCAAAAGTTTAGGAAAGTGTAAAATCTTCCAGACAAAAATGATCCCTGAGCTGTCTATGACTATAAACGTAGGAAGCCTCATCTATTCTGTTATGTTTTGCTTTCAGCACCTAGAGAATTTCAGTACTTGGAACACTACAGAACCAAGATCGCTGGAACAGATGGGGAAAATCTGGATCTTAGGTTGGTGCAAAAATCTGTAATATAAGTTTTACCTGAGAAAAAGAAATGCAGAGCCAACATTATTTTGCTAAAGTCACAAAGGTTTAAATTCACATTACCAATAAAGCAATAAATAAAATAAAAAAACACATAAAACAAAATAGGGCATTCATGCTCCCAACACAATAGTGGTAGTGCCATTTATCCAACACACATCAGGGGCAGAATATCTTCATAGTCGAAAGAAATCAGTGGGTCAGTATTTCATATATTCATTTGCTTTATCTTAGGTTTTGTCTGTTATTGGTCAGAGTGTGAATGTGCACCTACACATTGCACTTATACATACAGGAGTGATAGTCCAAGGTTTTGGTGTTCCTTTAATTTTTCTTACTTGGTACCTTTGGGGGTGTGCCTCCTATCTATTTAGCTTTCCATGTAAAACACAGTATTGTTCCCCGCAGACCCCCATACAGTATAATGTCCCCCACAGCCCCCATACAGTATAATGTCCCCCACAGCCCTCATATGGTATAATATCACTCACAGCCCTCATACGGTATAATGTACCCCCACAGCACCCATATAGTATATCACTCACAGCCCTCATACAGTATAATGTCCCTCACAGCCTTCATACATTATAATGTCACCCACAGCACCCATATAGTATATCACTCACAGCCCTCATACAGTATAATGTCCCTCACAGCCTTCATACATTATAATGTCACCCACAGCCCTCATACGGTGTAAAGTACCACACAGCACCCACATAGTATGATATCACCCACAGTCCCCATATAGTATGTCACCCACAGCCCCCATACAGTATGTTCCCCACAGCCCCCATACAGTATAATGTCCCCCACAGCCCTCATATGGTATAATGTCACCCACAGCCCCCATACAGTATAATGTCCCCCACAGCGCTCATACAATATAATGTCCTCCACAGCCCTCATATGGTATAATGTCACTCACAGCCCTCATACGGTATAATGTCCCCCCACAGTCCCATACAGTATGTCACCCACAGCCCTGACACGGTATAACGTACCCCACAGCACCCATATAGTATAATATCACCCACAGCCCTCATACAGTATAATGTCCCTCACAGCCCTCATACAGTATAAAAGTACCACACAGCACCCACATAGTATGATATCACCCACAGCCTCCATACAGTATAATGTCCCCCACAGCCCCCATAAAGTATAATGTCCCCCACAGCCCTCATACGGTATAATGTCACCCACTGTCCCCATACAGTATAATGTCCCCCACAACGCTCATACAGTATAATGTCATCCACAGCCCCATACAGTATAATGTCCCCCACAGACCTCATACTGTATAATGTCACCTACAGCCCTCATACGGTATGTCACTCACAGCCCCCATACAGTATGTCCCCCACAGCCCCATACAGTATAATGTCCCCCACAGCCATCATACAGTATAATGTCACCCACAGCCCTCATATGGTATAATGTCCCCCACAGCCTCCATACAGTATAATGTCACACACAGCCCTCATACAGTATAATGTCACTCACAGCTCACATACAGTATAATGTCCCCCATCTCCCCCATATAGTGTGTCCCCCACATCCCCCATATAGTATGTCACCCACAACCCCCATACAGTACAATCTCCCCCACAGCCCTCATACGGTATAATGTCCCCCACAGCCTCCATACGGTATAATGTCACCCACAGCCCTCATATGGTATAAAGCACCCCACAGCACCCATATAGTATAATATCACCCACAGTCCCCCCATACCGTATAATGTCCCCCACCTCCCATATAGTATGTCGCCCACAGCCCTCATGCAGTATAATGTCCCCCACAGCCCCCATACAGTATAATGTCCTCCACCTTTCCCATGTAGTATAATGTCTCAAATAGTCCCCTATACAAAAATCTATTTATCTATTTATTGGTATACATGTAAGAATACACAAATATAGAGACAGGATAACATAGGTCCACTTCAAAGAGATACTCGCACCCAAATGATCCATCCCAAAAGTTGATGACTGTACAGCTCTCTATACACTGTATTGTCATCCACAGACCCCATAAATTATGATGTCCCCCCATAGTACTCCAAACAGTATGAAGGCTTCACAATTCCCTATACATAGTATTTTCCCCCCACACAATATGATGTTCCCGACAACCCTAATATAGTATGATGTCCCCAACAGACCCAATACATTATGATATCCCCCCACATCCTACAATATAATATAATGCCCCCTATAGCCCCCATTACAGTATGTTGGTGCCTACAACCCTCTATACAATTTGATTATCTCCACAGCCCCCCATACAGTAAGAAGGCACCAACAGCTCCCCATACAGTATGATGGCCCCCGTACATTATCATGACTGCACAGCTCCCTATCTACCACAACCTCCACCTTTTCTGCCGGCTTGCCGCGCAGTGAACCGGTGTGATGCAGTGATGACATTGTGCCACCTGACGTCACTTGCATGGCGCCGCCTAAAGTAGACCCCAGGTCGGAAATTGCATGCCTACTGCTGGTATAAGAGAGAGAGTAAGGAGCCAGGAGCTCTATGCTCCGACGTAACTGTTACCACTACTGACATCCTGAGAACGCTGATACTGTTAACAATGTTGTAATCAATCCTGCCCATGGCCAGAGTGGTCCATCTGAAATTTGTGAGATTTGTCCCATGCCAGTCCGGCCCTGCACATCGGTGTCAGAACATTGTCCTAGTGGATAAGAATCAGCGGGTCAGTCTGCACCTGATATACTATCCAGAAGAGATCTAACAGATTCACACTACCCAGGTCCAGAGTCCACTTCTTTACTCCATAGAAGCCGGCCCAGGGTAGTGCGAACGTCCTCGGCCCGTAGTTGAACGCTGGCATCCTAGGTGCCACCTGTAGTTTATGGACTGGACTCACTGCTATTCACAGCCATCTGATGTGTAGGTTTGGAAAAAGGTATTAAAAGAGAATTGCAAAAATATACCCACAAAACAATTATTTACAAAAAATAAAAAATAGGCGTCATCTGCTGGTATGAAGCCTTATATACTAGTTTAAAGTTGTTTTTTTTTAAGCAAATAACGAATATTGGATGGTAACATATATTTTTTTTTTACAGGACTGAAAATCAAAACTTACAATTATGGATGGAAACGTCACGAAATGAAGACAGAGAGGAGATAGCCAAGGTGGGTGAACACATAGATAAAAGACAATGGCTCATAAGGAAATGCAGCCTGGGTGTCAGTATAACGGGAGGAACTAAAATATTACATAATACAACTTAAAGGGAATGTGTCAACAGAAAATAACTTTTTTATAAGCATAATTTTATTATTTTTCCATTGATGGAATTATTTGAGGACTTGTTTTTTGTGTGCAATCTTATTAGCAGTAGTGATGAGCGAATATACTCGTTACTTGTGATTTCTCAGGCACGCTCAGGGGTCCTCCGAGTATTTTTTAGTGCTCGGAGTTTTAGTTTTTCTTGCCGGTGCTGAATGATTTACATCTGTTAGCCAGCATAAGTACATGTGGGGATACCCTAGCAACCAGGCAACCCCCACATGTACTTATGCTGGCTATCAGATGTAAATCATTCAGCTGCGTCGCTATAATCGAGTACCGTATATTCGCTCATCACTAATTAGCAGCATTTTAAGTGGTGGAAAAAAAATCAGGAATATGTAAAAAAAAAAATTGCTTGTGTCATCATGTTGCAAGAGCCATAACGTTCCAATTTTTGGGTGATGGAGCTGTAGGAGGCTTGTTTTATTGACACCATTTTGGGGTAGATATAATACTTTGATTCATATTACATTGTAACGGGGTCTGCTGTGCTGGAGTACCTCTTTCAGTACCACCCCGTGTTTTAGGAGGTCCACTCTGCTTTGGCTGGATTCTGAATGAAGGACGCTGACTGGAATGGCTTCATTACATGGGCGCATATAAAATATCACTGCTTCTCCACGTATTTCCAGTGTGACAACACTTTACTTACAGGACACAGAATATATCACAACAGATACAGAGGGCAGGCCAATTCAAAAGCGGCAGGCCAGACATACATTACAATAGCCGCAGGTGGCCGGAGCCTGCCGATATTTACTGTGGGAATTACAAAGGTGGGGAAGGTCAGAAGGGGGATATCTTGTCCGCTCTGCCCAGGGGGCGCAGCCTGTGGGCTGATATATTAGGGACCTGCATCTCACATGGAACCTATTATACATACATATAACTGCATAACATATTCTGGGTGCTGGGGGGTTCTGTAACACGGCTCCCCCTTTCAGCGACGCAATCGGCATACACAGTCTGATCCTGAACGGATTGGTTTGGGGATGTCCGAAGTTTATGGGGTTGGTACAAGTTACGTTTGTCGACTTAGTCCATCGGCGTTACCATTTTGTTTGCCGGGTCTGTAGTGGATGGTGAAGTCCAGAAGTTGTAGGGCTAAACTCCACTGCAGTAATCTGGCGTTGTCTCCGGAGACCCGATTAAGCCAGACTAGGGGATTATGGTCCGTTAGGAGGGAAACTGTCGTCCATACAAATATGGTTGCAACTTTTTGAGTGCCCATACTACTGCCAGGCACTCCTTCTCGATGGCCGCATACCTTACTTCACAGGGCAGTAGTTTCCGACTCAGGAAAGCTACTGGGTGTTCTTGGCCCGACTTGGCTCAGTACTGCCCCCAATCCAAACATAGAAACGTCTGTGTGAACAAGGAAACGTTTAGTTGGATCGGGTGCGGCCAATACAGGGGTATTGGTGAGGGCGTCCTTTAGCTGGCGGAAGGCTTCCTCACATTCTGGGGTCCAGGTTACCTGATGGGGTTGGTTCTTACGGGTCAGATCAGTGAGGGGCTTGGCTACGCTGCTGTAATTGAGGACAAATTTCCTGTAATACCCTGCTGTCCCTAGAAACGCCATGACCTGGGTTTTCGTGCGTGGGGTGGGCCATTTGGCTATGGCCTCAATCTTGGCTGGTTCTGGTCGCTGTTTCCCACTTCCCACCCAATGTCCTAAATACTGAACCTCCGCTTTGCCCACGTGACACTTGTTTGGGTTCAGGGTGATTCCGGCCTTGTGGATCCTGTCTAATACTGTCTCTAGGTGATTTAGATGTTCTTCCCATGTCACGCTGTAGATGGCGATGTCATCCAGGTAGGCACAGGCATAGTCCTGGAGACCATCCAGAAGCCGGTCAGCCAGCCTCTGAAAGGTCGCAGGGGCATTCTTCATCCCGAATGGCATAACTTGAAACTGGAATAAGCCGAACAGGGTGACAAATGCAGACTTGGGAATAGCGTCGGGACTAAGGGGAATCTGCCAGTAGCCTTTGCATAGATCGATGGTGGTCAAATACTTTGCCCCCGCCAGCCGGTCTAACAGCTCATCCACGCGCGGCATGGAATACGCATCTGTCACCGTTTTCTCATTAAGCCTGCGATAGTCTACACAAAACCGTGTAGTCCCATCCTTCTTGGGCACTAACACTACGGGGGATGCCCAGGGACTGATTCTTCAATGACCCCTAAACGCAACATCTCTCGTATCTCTTGTCTCATCCCTTCTCGTACAGACTCAGGGACGCGAAAGGGGGGTTGTCGCAGGGGGGTCGAATCCTGGGTCTCAACCTTGTGTTGTGCCAGGTGGGTGTACCCCGGTCTCCCTGAAAACATCCTCTGTCGCTGCCTCAACAACGCCTCCGCCTGCTGTCTCTCCCAGGGACCTAGGTCTTCACCCCAGTGTACCTGGTCCCATGTTTTAGACTGAGTCCTCTCCCCTAAGACATCAGGCAAGGTGAGTCCGGCTAAATCCTCTGCTTCAGGTGCACAGATGGCCACTACCTCTTCAGGGCGCTCCCGGTAGGGCTTCAGCATGTTCACGTGGAACATGCGGATAACCCTGGGGTCGTCGCAATCGGCGACATTATAGGTGGTGTCGGCTATTTTCCCCACTACCTGGTAGGGCCCCTGCCATGCAGCTTGGAACTTGTTCTGCTTAGTGGGTTCTAACACCAGGACCTTCTGTCCTATCTTAAAGGTGCGTTCTCTGGCCCTCCGATCGTACCATACGCACTGGCGCCGTTGGGCCACCTGCAGGTTCCCACGTACAGCCTGGGTCAGCTCCTGTAGGCGGTCCCGGAATTCCAGCACATAGGGTACAATAGGTACCCCTTCTATGGTGCCCTCCCCTTCCCAGTGTTCTAGCACTAAGTCTAGGGGTCCCCTTACCCGCCTCCCGTATACCAGTTCAAACGGGGAGAACCCCGTGGATTCTTGGGGTATCTCCCGATAGGCAAACAGGAGGTGTGGCAAGAATTTCTCCCAGTCCCTATAGGTCCTGGTAAAAGTCCCAATGAGTTGTTTCAACGTTCCGTTAAAGAGTTCACACAACCCATTGGTTTGCGGGTGGTACGGGGCGCTCCTAATGGACTTTACGCCGCACAGCTTCCACAGTTGTTTGGTCACTTCTGCTGTAAACTGGGTACCCTGGTCCGAGATAATCTCCCAGGGAAATCCAACCCGTGAGAAAACCTGGAGCAGGGCAGCCGCCACCGTCTCTGCCAATATGTTAGGTAACGCAACTGCCTCTGGATACCGTGTGGCATAATCTACCACTGTCAAAATATACAGTACCTTTTCCCTGACGGACTGGGTTTGGCTAACGGCCCTATCAGATCGACCGCTACTCGTCTAAATGGTTCCTCCACAATGGGGAGGGGGCGTAATTTGGCCTGGCAGCGATCTCCTCTCTTGTCAATGCGCTGGCAAGTGTCACAGGTCTGGCAGTACTGACGAACATCATAGGTTACCCCCGGCCAAAAGAAGTTTTGTGTCAGACGATGCCTGGTGCGACTGACGCCGAAGTGCCCGGCCAAGGGTATGTCATGAGAGATTCGCAGTAACTCCTGCCTGTACTTCTTGGGAACTACCAGCTGTCGTTTTATAGTGGGGCTCGTCCCTGTGTGGTGCTGCTCGGTAACCTGGTAGAGGAGTCCCTGCTGCCATACAAACTGCTCCCCTTCCAGTAGCCCTCTCCCCTCCTGTACCTTCCCACGATGTCCCTCTAATGAAAGATACTCAAGTAACTCCTTCTTAAATTCAGCTGGGGTGGCCCAAGAAATGTGTCTGGCTATGGGAATACGTGTAGGGCTGGGGTGTCTTACCTGGGCCTCCTCTGAGTGTGATTCTGCCTCCGCAGCTCGAGCTTGTCTTCAGGTGGTCACAGGATATGTCTCAGCCAGAGGGGCGACCGAGAAGGCAGACAACATAGGCCCCAAGTCATTTCCCAGCAAGACGTCTGCAGGCAATTTCTCCATCAAGCCGACCTCAACCAGGCCATCGCCGACTCCCCAGTTCAGGTGAATCCTGGCAGTGGGCAGTCGATGTATGGCTCCCCCTGCTACACGGACTGCCACTGTCCGGTCCGTCTTCTCTTGGTCCCGGACGAGATGAGGCTTCACAAGGGTCAAAGTTGCTCCAGAATCTCTTAGTCTCTGCATACGTTTCCCATTAACCCACACGACCTGTCGATGCTGTTGTCGATTATCTGCCCGGGCCGCCTGCACGGGGTCTACTTCATGCAGCACTTCCTCCATCTCTTCCATCCCCTGGTTAGTCATAGCCCCCAATGTTGGATCAGCTTCGCCTTGGTAGCAGTGTACAGCGGCCCGGCTGAAGGTAGCTGTTCCCGCCTTTGGCCACTGGGTACGCTGAGTCCGGTTGGGACATTGTCTTTGCAGGTGGCCCAGCTGATGGCAGGTGTGGCATCACGCCCCAGGGGGACTGTGGTAGGTCAGGTTTTGAGCTGGTTCCCCGACAATCTTCTGTGGTTTGGGGGCTTCCAGACCTATGGGAGGACCCATAGTGACCATCTTTGATCCGGACGGCTGAGACCTCCTGGCATCATGGTGTTCGTCGGCCAGACGAGCGGCCTCCTCAAGAGTCATTGGTCGTCTGTCCCGAAGCCATTCCTGTGTCTCGGGGGTTAGTCCATTAAAGAATCGCTCTAACAAGAAGAGCTGGAGGACATCCTCCTTAGTGGTTGCTTGGCTCCCTTGTACCCACTGTAGCAGTGACCGCCATAATTTACAGGCCCATTCAGCGTGGGTATCGGTTACGCGTTTTATAAGTCCGCGAAACTTCTGGCGGTATGCCTCTGGTGTCAGCGCATACCGGGCCAAGATCACTTCTTTGATCCGCTCATAGTCCATACAGTCCTCATCAGGTACCATGCGATAGGCGTCTGCTGCCCGGCCTGTCAGCTTGCTGGCCAGAATCTGAACCTGTTCCTCCGGCTTCACTTGATGCAGGGCACACTGCTGCTCAAAGTCCTGCAGAAAGCCATCAATGTCTTCCTCTGCCTCCCCCAACTGTCGGAAGGCATTATACTGGATCTTTTTGTGGCTTACTGTTGAAGGTACCTGGGCGGAGGCCAGAGCTCCCCCTGCTCGCTGACTCTCCTCTCTCCGCTCTGCCATCTCCACCTTGGCCAGCTCTATTTTGGTCCGCTCTGCCATCTCCATCTTGGCTAGCTCTATCCTGGTCTGGTCTGCCATCTTTTCCTTCAGATCCGTACGCACATCAGCCATCACCTCTCGTATGATCTCTACTGCAGAGTTTGGGCCATAGAACGCCAGTCTGTTCTTTACCTCCCTCTGGAATTCAGTCTCCTCCACGTTCACATTGGGGGGCGCTGCACTGTCGTGTTCCATCATGGCTGCTATCAAATCCGCTTTTGTTTTGTTGCTGGCGATTAACCCTCGAGCTTCCACCAGGTCTTTTAATGTAGTCCTCTTTAACTTCTGGTAGTTATTTTCCATTCATTCCTTTCCTCCTGTAGATGGGGTATCACATCCCGCTGTCTGCCACCAGTGTAACGGGGTCTGCTGTGCTGTGCTGGAGTACCTCTTTCAGTACCACCCCGTGTTTTAGGAGGTCCACTCTGCTTTGGCTGGATTCTGAATGAAGGACGCTGACTGGAATGGCTTCATTACATGGGCGCATATAAAATATCACTGCTTCTCCACGTATTTCCAGTGTGACAACACTTTACTTACAGGACACAGAATATATCACAACAGATACAGAGGGCAGGCCAATTCAAAAGCGACAGGCCAGACATACATTACAATAGCCGCAGGTGGCCGGAGCCTGCCAATATTTACTGTGGGAATTACAATGGTGGGGAGGTCAGAAGGGGGATATCTTGTCCCCTCTGCCCAGGGGGCGCAGCCTGTGGGCTGATATATTAGGGACCTGCATCTCACATGGAACCTATTATACATACATATAACTGCATAACATATTCTGGGCGCTGGGGGGTTCTGTAACATACATTTTTTGAGACAGATGGAAAAACACCCACAATTTTGGCGGTTTTATTTTTCTCCTCGTTACGTCGTTTACCGATCAGGTTAATTTATTTTATACTTTGATAGATCAGACTTTAATGAACGCAAAAATACTTTAAATGCCACTGTCACAGATTAATAGCAACATTTATCTGCTTAACAGCCGCTGGAGGAGTTTTGCTCCATCTGCGGCTGTTAGAGGAAGATGATGGCTTAATAACTCAGCAATCATCTGCCGGCAAAGATATAGGCTCAGTTTCTGAGCCCGCATCAAAGTCAGGGAGCCAATATGTCATATGTCGGTAAGGGGCTAATATGTATCACACATAAAATGTAAGAAATTTACAATATATGCCCGTTTTACCAAAACCTACTTTTACATAAATGTTTCTACTCATAGGTGGTTTCCAGAGCTGTGAAAGAAAACAACAAGGAGCTAGAAAGGAAAATACCTGACATTAGAATAGACAAAGAAATAATTCTACAACTTGGATCTGATGGTCCTGTCCAACGTGCCGCAGACCACTTGTTCAGCAAGGAGACAGAAATAAATCGCCAGAAAGCCTTACTGAAATATGATGCACAATCTGAACAATTCAGACTTGTAAAAACAAATAATGCAATAGATATAACTGGAGATACCAAAATCACTATGGTTGGACATGGCGGTCACAGAGATGGCCATGTGTTTGTAGGTGGAAAAACATCTGATCAGTTGGCAAAAGATATATTGAAGCTTCGTGAACCTTCATCCCCAATTCATTGGTCTTCAGGTTCACCCAAAATTAGAGAAATCAGTATAGTCTCTTGTGATGCCGGGGCAGGGAAAGAAGGAAAAACCTTTGCGAAAGACTTCCTTTTGGACCTGGATAATGCTGGATTATCTATAGGTTCACTCTCTCTTCGCACAACGAGGGTCATAGTGCAGGAAGATGGTAGCAAACGCACTGTTGATTTTAATAATCGAGCGCTGTGGGGCAAATACATCCCAATTCACAAGCGAAAATTCTATTTAGATAATAATAAAAATCTCATGGAAGAGAGTGTCTCAAAGGAGAGAAGACCAGAATGGATAGAAAGTCAGAACATTGAATACGAGTTTGACCCTCTAGCGCCGAGGAATATAGAAAATGATCCGTTATTTTACAATGAGAATGGGGTGTTATACCACGTTAACGATGAACGTGTTGGCCAACTAATAGATGACAATGTGAGAAGGTTGTTTAACACAGAAGCTCAAGAGGTAAAGACCATAGGTTTAGATGTATATTATAAAAATAGCATGGATGAAACTAGAATGAAAGAAAATATTAAGGTCCAAGTTGTAGAAGGATTAGATAGTTTAAAAGAAAATATCAAATACATCATACAAAGTTCTAATGAGATGAGAAGGAATGAGCTGAACAATGTCGCTGATATACTGAGTAGGCATGGAATTACAATTGACAATAATAGGAATTTAAAGGATATATGGAATCATCTCTCAAATAAAAGAAATATTGGGCAAGTTAATGTCATTTTTCATCAAATTCAAAACACTTTGAAAAACACGGTTAAATATTATCGATTTAAGGACTACATCTACAGCATAAACTTGGAAGACTTTTATGTTAGATTATATGGTGTAACTAAAGCTAAACTCATAAATCAAGAATTTTGTAACATTAGAAATCAGGAAAATGTAGATTATGATACAATGAGATTGGAAAGTCCTTCATTGTTTCTGGAAATGGCACAGCAATGGGTAGGCAACCACCACCGTGATATCGGTAAGATAAATGCTTATAACGGGATGGCTGTCCTCGCCACTCATATTTCTGAGGCTGTTCGGAATCCAGCAATGTTTATCACAAATCGTCTACTGTGGGATACAGAATCATCATGGTCACAATTTCGTCACAGGAACCCAATGGCAAGAGGGGACACATGGAGTGGAAACCATGCCGCAATAGGACTGGATTACGAGACCACTGCAGCAGAGAACATGAATGATCAGGTTGCACAGGAAACAGTATCGGCAATGAAGCTTTGGTTAACCAGAAAATTCCGAACAAAATATTATCATTACAAACCTAAAAATCTACCCGAACCAATAGAAATGTCTCAAAATGAAGCCAACAGAATAACCCAAAGCATATCGGAAACTCTTCCTATAAATGAACTAAATATTGATGAAAACTGCAGAAGGCGAATATGGCCTAATACAGAGCAATTATCTGACGATGGCATGAGTTCTTTTAAAGATCTGGAAGAGAGAGCAAGGGGAAAAAGCTTAGAAACAGAATTCCACTTAAAAATGGCAGAGGACAGACAGCAACTAAAGGAGCAGATCACCAAGAATATAAAGGAACTAGTCTCTCCAAACTTTGGTGAGAAATGGAAAATAAAATCAATAGAGAGCGATGAACGTGCAACTACGATAGACTTAGAAAATGAAATGAATCCCTTGGAGACTAAGAAGATTGAAGTACCAGGTAAAAAGGGATCTCCGAGTTCAGATGAAGTCTTACATTCATACTATAATGATGTTTCTGGTTACGAAAAAGTCAATCGTGGACTTGGAATCTATGGAACCTTGATGGGATTTCAGAGCGCCAATCAGATGTTTGCGGAAGGACGAAAGTCGGAAGGATCAGTAATGTTAGCCCAAGGTGTCCATGGAATAACAGAGCTGACTGGTATCAATTCAGCAGTTAATAAATTTGTTGGCGATATTGCACAGAAATCCATTTCCCAGATATCTGTCGGACTTGAGGAAGCATCAGCAGTAAAGTTCACAAGTGCTCTGACTGAAGCCAGTGCCGTAGCTAAAACAGTCCCCATGCTTTCTTTAGGATTCACAATATTTAATATATATGAGGATCTTCATCAGAAATCTCCAGTTGGGATAACAGATGCTGCTCTTGATAGCATAATATTTATCACATCTCTGGCTGGTCCTGAAATGCTTCCAGTCACTGTGGCTTTGAGTATTGTCCGTCTTGGTATTGACCCAATGTACCATGAAATAAAACATGAGTTGGATGCTTTACCCTCTGGTGCCGGCGTAGAAGACAAATTCAAGGCTGTATTAAAGGGGATTGGATTAGCCCTAAGAGATATAGGGTACAGCTTTTTACAAATATTGCAACAGATAACTCTCCCGGGATTTTTCTATAACATTTATAACCTCGAACAAGAGCACAAAAAGTCTATGGATCTTGTACACAACCTGCAGACTGCTGAGAACTACTACAAAATCTTAGATGTAGATGATGGACACAGGTGTCACAAAAAGATAGACTTCACTGAAGGGGAATATTCTGCCTATGGAGGAAATTTACGGGTTGAGTTAACGGACCAGAGTACAATGAACATTACATTAACTGATCCTCTTACTTCGAACAAAATTGTGAAAGTGATTCCCTTTGAAACAAATTGTGAGTTGGTGGATCTGGTTATGGGGATTGGAGAAACAGTAAATATTAAAATGATGCATAAAACCGCCACCATGTTTTGGCTCATACCCTGGAAAACAAAAGATGTTATTTCTTCCATGGCACCCGAAGACAGATCTCTGCATGGTACATATGTGGGCAACTCCAAACCAAATCGATTCTATGCCGTGCAGCAGAACATTATCAAAGGACTTTCCTACACTCTGGACAGATACCACTATGAACTATTTGGCAATGATGGTAATGACATTTTTTATTTAGGGCCTCAGAAAACCTTTGTCCATGGTGGGAACGGTCAGGACATCTATTACATCCCGAAGAACGCGGGACAAACCGAGATCTGTAATCAGGCAAACGATAACGAGATGGACCTCCTCATTTTCAACATTCCTCTTCAACAAATCAATGCAAAAAAAGTACAAAATAATCTGAAACTTTTCAACAATAACCTTCATGAAATCCTGATTAAAAACTGGTTCCTTGGAGAAGAATATAGGCATATGACTTTTAAAAGTGTGGAAGGGGCTCTGTTAAAGACTGGGCAAGTTAGAATGAACAGGATTGTTCCTCTGGAGCCTTTTAGTTTAGATTTTTCAAGTAAAGACTCTGGTGCACGGATTTATCTCAATGATTCACTTTGGGAGACAGTGGTCACAGTTATCGGCAGTAACAATAGTGACATTATATACGGGAATCGCCTTAATAATGTATTTCAGGGAAAAGGTGGTAAAAATTATTTGGCTGGAAGTGACGGGATGGACATGTACATTATACAAGAGAAGGAAGATTGTGACACCATTAACAACTTTGCGTACGATGGCCTGGTAGACATTGTACAGTTGCCGGCAAGCTATGCAGACCTGAAGGTTGACGTTGTTCCTCAGCACTCTTTGAAGATTTGGAAACCCAGAGGAAAAATATGTGTGATCATGGAGGATTGGTACAGAGGGTGGCATTGGCAACACGTGATATTCAAATCCCAAGATTTAGTGGTGTTCCAGATCACCAACACGTCAGAGCCAAGGATTATTCCACTAATATTAGACTACAGTCAGTTCCCTAAGGGGATAAATATTGATTTAAATACCATTCCCAGAAACGAGAATATAATGACCGTGATTGGATCCTCTCACTATGATATCATCCAAGGTAATGAGAAACCAAATTTCATCCAGGCAGGTAAAGGTGGGGGATCTCTTACAGGAAGAGGAGGAAGTGACACCTATGTCATTGACTGTGGGAAAGAGAATATGTTCATTGATAACTATGCTGAAGATGGCGCCATGGATGTCCTTTTCATCAAGAAGAAATACAGCTCACTAAAATTCGATCTTGCTAGGTCGCAGACAAATTCCACTTTTTCATTTATTAGTCTTCAAATCCATGTTGCTGACTTTTGTAGCATTTTACTACATAACTGGTTCAGATCAGAAAGCTACAGACATTTGCAAATACAAACTGAAGATGGAATTACATTCAGTATTCCCAGTGGACTCACACCTGTAATATATGCTGTAGATAACTCCAGAGATACAATACCTGACGTTGTCATTGATACCAGGTCCGGGATCTATGAAGGAGCAACTAAGATAATGGGTCCTCCCAGATACACCATCATATTAGGAAATGAGAAAGACAATTATATTGATCCTGGGACGAATGGAGGAGTAATGTCAGGTGGAGAAGGCAGTGACACCTATGTACTGAAAAAGCATTATAAAGGCATCTACAAGCTTAACAATTATGCTTTAGATCTACAGGTGGATTATCTTATACTTGATGTCAACTTTAAAGATATTTTAGTCAGATTTGACACATATCACAAGACACAAATAGTAATAAGTTCTCCAACAGTTGCCCAATGGGAATGTAGACTTGAAATGTTGCAGAAAGCTACGGACCATATACATTTGATAGTTAAGACAAATGACGTGTTGTTCACTTTCACCGACCGTTTGGAAATCCAGCCATTATTAGTAGATGAAAGATTCTCGTCTATGGATTTACACCTTGATCTCTCTAGTAAGACTCTTCATGAAGTACCGATTGTATATGGGTCTCTCCAGAAAAGAAACTTTATTACTGGAAATACTTTAAATAACACAATCATAGGGGGTAAGGACACGGACGTAATCTACGGTCTAGAAGGAGATGACATACTTCAAGGTTCTAGTGGGAAAGATTACCTCTCCGGAGGACCTGGAGACGACAAGATTCATGGAGGCGAAGGAAACGATCTTATTTTAGGTGGTGAAGGTGATGATGTTATCTACCCCGGTCAGGGGGCAGATGCAGTTTATGGAGGTACTGGATCCGATACTTTATTATTCTTTGGAGATCTTCAAAAGAAAACTGGTGTGTTTGTAAATCTATATCTTGGATATGGAGCCGGTTCAGATGCTGAAGGTGACCTCTATTTTGGAATTGAGAACGTGGTGGGCACCAGTTATGACGACATCTTGATAGGAAACGACGATAGCAACTATATCAGAGGCGCGGGAGGTAACGATCTTATTCAACCATTGGGCGGTAATGACTTTCTCCAAGGAGGAGAAGGCAAAGATATCTATAATCTCATGGACGCTACAGGAACTAAAATGATTGATAATTATGCCAGTGATGGTAAAGCAGATGTAATTTACATTAATCATTCGGAAGAACTAGAAATAACTAAAGAGAGATCTCAAGATAACCTTCACATAACCATTGACCATAAAAATGATGAAAAATGTAAAATAATTGTCAAAAACTGGTTTAGGTCAGAAAAATACAAGCACCTCGTCATCTATACAATGGAAGAGGCAATTTACAAACAGAAAGGAAATGCTGAGAGTTTATAAAGAAGAGACTGTCAACTAGTAACAGTAATGACATCTAATACATCACAAAATAAGGATGATTGTAATCGTGAATACTGTACCGTGATATGCATTGCTTTTTGTAATTAAAATTGCCTTACAGAAACATAAAGCAATTTTAATAAACCAGCAGATTTTTGAATATACAAGTTAAAAGAGATAATTTTGACACTTTTTTCAATTCTTTTATAAGCATGTAAAAAAAATGAAAATGTGCCATTTTTCTTTCCGCTTTTGTGATTTAATAATTAAAACTTTCCTTATCACCAACTTTAAGGTGACGTCTATATGATAGAAAGAGCTTATCTAATAAGTACTACTCTAAAATCAGCAGAGACAACATACATAAAATCTGGGGAAATGAATTAAGATGAAAAACATGGGAAAATGTCAACTTTTTACAAATTAAACTTACAATGATAGCAAAAAAAACAAACAACAAGTTTTCTTGTATGTTCAAATCATAAATATACACAAATATACAAGTTTATTGCACTGGGGTCACTGGGGATTTAGTTGTGGATCTGTTACAGCAGACTCCCCTATAAAGGAGTGGTTCTGCAGGGGTGACCACAGACCTTTTACACACGTGGTCAAAATTGTTGGTACCCCTCATTTAATGACAGAAAAACCCAAATGGTTACAGAAATAACTTGAATCTAACAGTAATAATAAATAAAAATTCTATGGAAATTAACAAATGAAAATCAGACATTGCTTTTCAACCATGCTTCCACAGAATTTAAAAACAAAAAAAAACCTCTTGAAATAGGCCTGGACAGAAATGATGGCACCCTTAACTTAATTTTTTGTTGCACAAACTTTTGAGGCAATTACTGCAATCAAACGATTCCTGTAACTGTCAATGAGCCAGATTGTAGATTGTTGAAGAGAGAGATGCATAGTGAGAGTAAAGTTCAGCATGGACGTGCTGCTCAAGGAGTTTGGAAGCCAATTGGAGAAAAGATATGGGGCGGTAGCTGGACATAGCGCTCGGGTCAAGGGAAGGCTTTTTGAGGATAGGTGTGATTGTGACATGTTTGAAAGCAGAGGGTAAGGTACCAGAGGTTAGTGATAGATTGAAGAGATGGGATTAGTGTGGTGGTGAGGTTGGGGAGGAGGTGGGATGGGGTCAAGTGCACAAGTGGTGAGGTGTGATTTGGAGAGATGAGCAAGCTGTCCTTCAGTGATTTTTGGAGAGGGAAGTTATGGGGTTAGGACATTGGTCTGGCATACAAAGGGATTGTGGTGGTTTAACAACAAAGACTTGCCTTGTTTGGTCTATCTTATTTTTGAAGTGTGTGGCAAAGTCCTCAGCAGAGATTAAGGAAGTCGGAGGGGGCAGTGGTGGGCGGAGGAGGGAGTTAAAGGTGTTGAACAACCGTTTGGGGTTGTGGGATAAAGAAGATACGAGGGATGTGAAATAGGCCTTTTTAGCAGAGGTGAGCTGATTTGAATACGAGTGTTTCTTGTTTGAGTGCAGTGAAATCATCTTGCGAATGCGTTTTCTTCCAACGCTGTTCGGCGATTCTGGATACTTGCCGAAGCTTTTTAGTGATGTTATTGTGCCAGGGTTGTCTATTGATTGGTTGCACTCTATGCATGACAGGGACGACCGAGTCGATGGCTAATGCCAGAGTGGCATTGTAGAAACTAGTGGCAGTGTCTGTGTCGTGGAGTGAAGCTATGGAGGACAGTGGCTAAATAGAGTCAGAGAGTGTGCGAGGGTCTAGATGTGCGAGGTTTCTGCGGGGGTGCGCATGTTGCTGGACATGGATGACAGGTGTGGAGGACAGTGATGAGAAAGTGAGTAGATGGTGGTCAGATAGAGGGAGAGGGGAGGTTTTGAAGTTAGATAGGGAGCAGAAAGGGGTCAAGACTAGGTCTAATGTGTGCCCGTCTGTGTGGGTGGCTGAGGAGGACCACTGAGTAAGTCCAAAAGATGAAGTAAGGGACAGGAGTTTGGAGGCTGCTGACTGGTGGGTGTCAATGGGGATGTTGAAGTCACCCATGATGATGGTGGGAATGTCAGCAGAGAGAACGTGAAGGAGCCAGGTGGATAATTGGTCAATAAAGGCAGTGGAAGGGCCCGGAGGTCGGTATATGATGGCCATTTGAAGGCTAGAGGGAGAGTAGATGCGGACAGAGTGCACTTCAAATGAGGGGAGGATAAGGGAGGGTAGAGGTAGAATTGGGTTAAAGGTACAGTTGGAAGAAAGGAGAAGGCCCACTCCTCCACATTGTCTGTTGCCAGGACGAAGAGTGTGGGTGAAGTGGAGGCTGCCGTAACATAGTGCAGCATGGGAGGCTGTGTTAGAGGGTGTCAGCCATGTTTCAGTGAGGCCCAGGAAATATTTCAAAAGGTAAAGAGGTCATGAATCACGTGGAGTTTATTGCAGACAGAACGGGCATTCCAGAGTGATCCAGAGAGAGGGAGCAGGATGGTGGGCGTCAAGGGCACGGATTTGAGGTGGGCAAGAGTTCGGGTGTTTATGTTGGGGTTGGGAGCCATAGAAGGGGATAATAATGGGAGGTATGAGATGTGGGGGTCCAAGATTGGGAGATATGTCGCCAGCAGTGAAGAGAAGCAGAGAGAGACAGAGCAGGTGGGAGGAGAGTGGGCGGCTTGTTTTGTGTTTTATTAGCAGGTCAGAGGAGGAGGTCAGTTGGGAAGGCAGGAGGGTAGGAGAGATTATTACTTGGTTAGAGGGTGCTGGGGTTTGGGGATAACAAAGAAGAGTGAGGAGTAATGGAGCCAAAACTGTTAGAGCGTATGTCAGCATGATGAGAGTACGTGTGGTGGAAAGGGAAAGAAATTTAGTACATTTGTAACACCCCAGGTAACCGGTTGTTACAGTGATGTTGCCTTCCTTTCGGGGAGGGCGATATCATACTTGGTGGCAAGGAGGATTCTCTTTACCAGGTAATGCACCTACATTCAACATGTTCTGAATCCTGGCCAGAAGGGAGAGCTCTGAACCCGGATTCAGGGGAGCTCTCCTAGCTTTAAGTATCCTGGCCTGGAGGAGGAGTTAGATTAGTCTGGAGCAGACACTGAAGAGTGAGGAGAGGAGAGCAGAGAGTGCAGCCGTGCAGCCAGGACTGCGCTGCAGCTCCAGGATGAAAGGATAACCCGAGGGATTGAATGCAGTGAAGCGTTATAGGAAAGGAGCACAGAAGAAGGAATGGGGCTGAGAGGGGAACTGTGACCGGGCACCCTCAGAGCCGAAGCGCAGGAACCAGGCACCGGGAGCCCACGAGGTCATGTTGTACTCCAGGTTACACGGCAGAACTGGAGGGCATAGGACTGTATGTTATTTGCCCACACCACACCTGAAGGTGAAGCAGCACCTGAAGAGCCCGGGTCGTGATAGAGATCCTATAAAACAGCTCATGCTGCCCACCATACGGGTAACAATCCCAGGACAGGAGAGAGAGGACTTTGCCAGCAAGCTACAGGCAGCAGGGACCTCGCAAACTAGCACGAGTAGGAAGGCTTATGTGTTGTGAATTTGGTTTCTGGGCTCCCCCGGTGGTCACTGGTGGTACTAACGTGGGTTTGTCATCTCCTCTGTTCACCTGTTTCCATCAGGATGTGGGAGTTTCTATTTAGCCTTGCTCCTCAGTCATTTCTATGCCGGCCAACAATGTTACCAGAAGCATTTCTGTTGCATGTTCCTGCTCCTAGACTACTTTCAGCTAAGTTGGATTTTTGTCCTAAGTTTGTTTGCATTTTTGTTCCAGTTCTCTGTGTTTGAATATTTCTGAGACTGGAAGCTCTTGTGAACTGAAATTGCCACTCTGGTGTCATGAGTTGATATTAGAGTTCTAAAGTAATTTCAGGATGGAATTTTGAATAGGGTTTTCAGCTGGCCGTGAAGTCCCCTTTTCTGTCTTCCTTCTATCTAGTAAGCGGACCTCAATTTTGCTAAACCTATTTTCATACTTCGTATGTCAATTTCCTCTAATATCACCGACAATATTTGTGGGGGCTACTGTCCGCCTTTTGGGGAAAATTTCTCTAGAGGTGAGCCAGGTCTGTATTTTCCTCTGCTAGGGTCAGTCAGTTCTCCGGCTGGCGCTGGGCGTCTAGGGATAAAACGTAGGCACGCTACCCGGCCACTTTCAGTTGTTGTGATAGGTTTAGCTCACGGTCAGCTCGAGTTCCCATCTTCCAAGAGCTAGTCCTTTTTGTATGCTCAACTATGTTCTCTGTGTGTTGAGAACCATGACACTTATGGACCTCACCTGGGAGAGGGATCCACCTTTGGCTCCATGCCGGCTGGACCATATCATCACCTGTTCCTGGTACCCTGGACTGTGCCCTGCTACCATCAGTAAACCAGGTAAAGACATTACAACCTTGTGTCCTCCATTTCTTATCGGCATTCACCACCCTTGCCACACACATTGGGAGCCCTGGGGACCCCGCTTCACCTGTGGGAAGAGTCACCATCTTACTGCAGTAGCATCACCCCAGAGGACCCCTTTAAGCAGAGTCGGTCCCCTCTGACTGAGAACCACAGGTGGCGTCACAAACACAAAACTTTATTAATCCCTTAAGAGACCTTTCCCCTTTTACTTGGGCGCCCAGGGCCACGGATCGGGTTGCAGCCACTGTGACATCCCCTTTAAGTACCGGACCCAGTACCGAGTACCCCACGGCACTGGCAGGCGACTCACATTAACAGTGGTTAGTCGTACCTTCTGTTCTCTTCTGGCTCATTTCTGGCAGATTTCTGTTGTCATCCTTTTAGAGCCATCCTTCTGGCATATTTCTGCTGTCATCCTTTTAGAGCCATCCTTATAGAGACAGACCACGGTCCAGACAGACCTGCCGCTCTGAATTTATAGCAGGCTAAGTGCACATGAAATAGGCCAGGTGTGATCAGGAGGGAGGAGCAGCAGGGAGACTGATCACAGACACGGGAGGGGATTAATTAGAAGTCAGAAGGGAAAATGCAAAAGGAAATCATCAGAATCAAATGGAAAAATAAAGCCAACTGTGTGTTAGCATCAAAGAATTATGGTGGCAAAACATGCAGGAAGGAAAAATTAAACAGTAATAGCAGCCAGAGGGCATACCAGGAATAGCAGATGAATGCAGGGTGAGAAGAATCAGGAAAGTTGGGTGATGGTGATGGGATTGCAGCCAGAGGACATACCAGGAATAGCAGATGGATACAGGGTGAGAAGAATCAGGAAAATTGGATGATGGTGATGGGATTGCAGCCAGAGGACATACCAGGAATAGCAGATGGATACAGGGTGAGAAGAATCAGGAAAGTTGGGTGAAACACACCATGTCACCAAACAACACAGTGAGTATCTGTAGGCCCTATATACAGGCCACTCACTGATTCCAAAATTGTAGACACCTGTGATGATAGTTAGTGAACACAACATGCCCCTTTTGTTACATTATTTTCAGGGGTGCCATCATTTCTGTCCAGGCCAATTTCATGAGTTTTATTTTTTTTTTTAATTCTGTGGAAGCATGGCTGAAAAGCAATGTCTGACTTTCATTTGCTCATTTTCATAGATCTTTTATTTATTATTACTTTTGTCAGATTCAAGTTATTTCTGTGACCATTGTGGGTTTTTCTGTCATTAAATGAGGGGTACCAACAATTTTGACCACGTGTGTATCTGTTCTCATCCTATTTGGCTGTTGTTTTGGTCACTTTTGTATTTTGTCATTGCTCTCACCCCTAGAGGTACAGTAGCATGAGGCGGTGTCTACAACCCACAGAAGTTGTTCAGGTAGTGAAGCTCATCGACGATGGCACAGCAATGTGAGCTGTGACAAGAAGAGTAGCTGTGTCTGTCAGCATACTGTCCAGAGCATACATATACACTCACATATATAGTACACACACACACATAGTACACACACAGACACATATACAGTACACACACAGACACATATATATATAGTACACACACACACACACACACATACCGTATATACTCGAGTATAAGCCGAGATTTTCAGCCCAAATTTTTGGGCTGAAAGTGCCCCTCTCGGCTTATACTCGAGTCATGGTCGGCGGGTGAGGGGGAGAGGGCGCTGAGGCATACTTACCAGCTTCCGGGGCTCCTGACGCTCCCCCTGCCCGTCCCACGGTCTCCGGGTGCCGCAGCTCTTCCCCTGTTCAGCGGTCACGTGGGACCGCTCATTAGAGAAATGAATATGGACTCCACTCCCATAGGGGCGGAGCCGCCTATTCATTTCTCTAATCAGCGGTGCCCGCTGACAGAGGAAGAGGCTGCGGCACCGAAGACCAGCTGTCCGGGGGAAGGAGCGGGACGCCGGGAGCAGGTAAGTATTACATATTTACCTGTCCACGTTCCACCCGCCGGGCGCCGCTCTGTCTTCGCGTCCTCTTGCTCTGACTGTGCAGGTCAGAGGGCGCGATGACGCATATAGTGTGCGCGCCGCCCTCTGCCTGATCAGTCAGTGCGGAGAGACGCCGGGACGGGACGCTGAGGAGCTGCAAGCAAGAGAGGTGAGTATGTGTTTTATTATTTTTATTGTAGCAGCAGCAGCACAGCTTTCTATGGCACAGATTTATATGGCACATCTATGGGGCAGTAATGAATGGTGCAGAGCACTATATGGCACATCTATGGGGCAGTAATGAACGGTGCAGAGCACTATATGGCACAGCTATGGGGCAGTAATGAACGGTGCAGAGCAGTATATGGCACAGCTATGGGGCAATAATGAACGGTGCAGAGCACTATATGGCACAGCTATGGGGCAATAATGAACGGTGCAGAGCACTATATGGCACAGCTATGGGGCAATAATGAACGGTATGGAGCACTATATGGCACAGCTATGGGGCAATTATGAACGGTGCAGAGCACTATATGGCACAGCTATGGGGCAATAATGAACGGTGCAGAGCACTATATGGCACAGCTATGGGGCAATAATGAACGGTATGGAGCACTATATGGCACAGCTATGGGGCAATTATGAACGGTGCAGAGCACTATATGGCACAGCTATGGGGCAATTATGAACGGTGCACAGCTTTCTATGGCACAGCTATGGGGCAATTATGAAAGGTGCAGAGCACTATATGGCACAGCTATGGGGCAATAATGAACGGTGCAGAGCACTATATGGCACAGCTATGGGGCAATTATGAACGGTGCACAGCTTTCTATGGCACAGCTATGGGGCAATTATGAACGGTGCAGAGCACTATATGGCACAGCTATGGGGCAATAATGAACGGTGCAGAGCACTATATGGCACAGCTTTCTATGGTACAGCTATGGGGCAATAATGAATGGTGCAGAGCACTATATGGCACAGCTATGGGGCCATAATGAACGGTATGGAGCATCTATTTTTATTTTTGAAATTCACCGGTAGCTGCTGCATTTTCCACCCTAGGCTTATACTCGAGTCAATAAGTTTTCCCAGTTTTTTGTGGCAAAATTAGGGGGGTCGGCTTATACTCGGGTCGGCTTATACTCGAGTATATACGGTATATATAGTACATACACACACACACATATATGGTAGATACACACACATATATATAGTACACACACATATATAGTACACACACACGGTACATACACACATATATAGTTCATACACACACACACATATATATATATATATATACACTACATACACACTCACATATATAGTACATAAACACACACATACACCGTACATGCACACAAACACACTGCACACACACACACATATATAGTATATACATATACACATCCATACAGACATATACACACTCATTACATCATAAAGAACCAGAATCCAATAACAAGCCATAAACAGAGGTCTCTTATTTTGCATTTTCATCCCTTTCACCTTTATTCCTGCTGTAATAACAGGCATTATAATTCACATCTAATATAGATGTGATATTACACGGCACAGGGGCTGGTGGGCATACTGCTACACGGGGCAGAGAGGCGACAGAAGAAGCATTTGGTGATCACGTTTCCATTGTCCAAGTACATGATAGGAAACGGCTTCTTGCACTGTTCACACTGAAAAAATATGAAAACTTAGTAAACAAACAGAACTTTTTTTCAGGAGCAAATCAGTGTTTGGAAGCAGGGATCTGAATGGATGCATCAGCCCCATCTCAAGTATGGAAGGAAGCAGAGAGTAATATTTCCAGGAATAACCCTTTAATGAGTAGGCTTACCTTTAATATACATCACTTTGGAAGCCATCGTGCAATCGATGATACAGATGCCATTTTCCACATCAACGCTGCAGACTACGTGTTTTCCATCTCCTGAAACGTTACATGATGTAACAAGGCCATCGAGGCTCACCGACCACTGGTGACAGAATATTATATTATTTATGCTACATCATATACAGTATATATAGTGTAATAGTAATTATTACATACCAGCACTTTCCCGGTCTGCAAATCCCAAAGCTTGACAGTTCTGTCATATGATGATGTCACCATCCTAGAGGTCAGGAAAATGATGATTAACACAGTAGAAGGAAACATTAATCATAAAAAGCATAGGGAGCATTGATCCCCCCAGTGCAAACTGCCCTCATGTTCGGATCCCACATTGATGTGCCAGAATGGCACCTGGCCCACTGATGCATTACAGGGACAGTTATACAGCCGAGAGGCCACCATGTAAGGGTGCATTTCCTGTGCAGCGGCCTAGCGGATATCATCATCATGGCGGCTTCATTAATAAAAGTATATTATCTCATTGAGACAAACTGTTTAAGGCTGGTTTCATGAATCAAAAAAAAATTGACGGTCCAAGTACGAGACGAGATGTCCAAACCGACCACCATGGTTCTCCTAAACCTAACCCAACATCCTCATAGGAATATATGAGGCTGCAGAGGTCGGGTCGGGAGAGCCACGGTCGGACCATGAATGTTGGATGACTAAAATTCAAAGCTGATGAGAAAATTGTCACCTGGTGTTGTCACCTGTCGGATTGCACTCAGAGATAGGACCGCTGTGCTCATCTTTAAAATTACAGATCAGGAACAAATAAAATAAAAAATAGAAAAATTACTGTTCAGTCAGGAATAATTAGATTTGGTTATGGCTGCCTCCATATCATCACTGTTCTCTCTATAAGTGACATTACATGGCCAGGTGACCATTAACATCCAGCAGATCCCTGCTCTGGCTAATAATGGGGGCTCAGTACGGGATCTCTCTATAACGTGACCATGAAGCACAGGTCAGTAGCGACCATGTGAGCTTCTGAACGCATCAATTCCTGGACAATCCCTAAGAGGTTCCCACTACTTTATCATTGATGTCCTAGGTCGGGGTCTGACACAAAGCACGCCCGATGATCAGATGTTCTTGGTGTCGGCGGTGGCCGGGACTGCTCAACTGCAGAGCTGCTCTGTCTTTCTGATAGTGGCGAGGCGCAGGGTACTGCATATCCTCCCCTTATTTATTTGAATAGGAGGCAGCTGTGCAGTACCCAGCGGTCACTATCAGAAGACGGAGCAGCTCCGCAAATTGAGAAGTTCCGGTCAATGTTCGCCTAAGACATCTGATTGGCGGGGGTGACGGGTGCTGGACCCCGACTGATCAGACATTGATGACCGATCATAAGGATAGGCTGTTTATGGTAGTGGACAACCCCTTTAAGGGCAGTATGGGACTTGCCTATGAGCACTGCATTTCCTACAATATGGATTTATACACTGTGTGTAAAATTATTAGGCAAGTTGTATTTTAGAGGATTATTTTTATTATTGCTCAACAACTATGTTTTCAATCAACCCAAAAGACTCTTAAATATCAAAGCTTAATATTTTTGGAAGTTGGAGTGGGGTCTTTTTAGATTTGGCTATCTTAGGAGGATATCTGTTTGTGCAGGTAACTATTACTATGCAGAATTATTAGGCAACTTAATAAAAACCAAATATATTCCCATCTCACTTGTTTATTTTCACCAGGTAAACCAATGTAACTGCACATAATTTAGAAATAAACATTTCTGACATGCAAAAACAAAACCCCAAAAAATTAGTGACCAATATAGCCCCCTTTCTTTCTGATGACACTCAGCAGCCTTCCATCCATAGATTCTGTCAGTTGCTTGATCTGTTTACGATGAACATTGCGTGCAGCAGCCACCACAGCCTCCCAGACACTGTTCCGAGAGGTGGACTGTTTTCCCTCCCTGTAGATCTCACATGTTATGAGGGATCACAGGTTCTCTATGGGGCTCAGATCAGGTGAACAAGGGGGCCATGTCATTATTTTTTCTTCTTTGAGACCTTTACTGGCCAGGCACGCTGTGGAGTAGTTGGAGGCATGTGATGGAGCATTGTCCTGCATGAAAATCATGTTTTTCTTGAACGATACCGACTTCTTCCTGTACCACTGCTTGAAGAAGTTGTCTTCCAGAAACTGGCAGTAGGTCTGGGAGTTGAGCTTCACTCCATCCTCAACCCAAAAAGGTCCCACAAGTTCATCTTTGATGATACCAGCCCATATCAGTACCCCACCTCCACCTTGCTGGCGTCTGAGTCGGAGTGGAGCTCTCTGCCCTTTACAGATCCAGCCTCTGGCCCATCCATCTGGCCCATGAAGAGTCACTCTCATTCCATCAGCCCATAAAACCTTCGAGTCAGTCTTAAGATATTTCTTGGCCCAGTGTTGACATTTTATCTTCTGTTTCTTGTTCAAAGGTGGTCGTTTTTCAGCCTTCCTTACCTTGGCCATGTCCCTGAGTATCGCACACCTTGTGCTTTTTGTTACTCCAGTAACGTTGCAGTTCTGAAATATGGCAAAACTGGTGGCAAATGGCATCTTGGCAGCTTCACGCTTGATTTTCCTCAATTCATGGGCAGTTATTTTGAGCCTTTTTTTGCCCAACATGCTTCTTGTGTGACCCTGTTGGCTATTTGCCATGAAATGCTTGATTGGTCGGTGATCACGCTTCAAAGGTTTGGCAATTTCAAGACTGCTGCATCCCTCTGCAAGACATCTCACAATTTTGGACTTTTCAGAGCCCGTCAAGTCTCTCTTCTGACCCATTTTGCCAAAGGAAAGGAAGTTGCCTAATAATTAAGCACACCTTATATAGGGTTTTGATGTCATTAGACAACACCCCTCCTCGTTACAGAGATGCACATCACCTGATTTACTTAATTGGTAGTTGGCTCTCAAGCCTGAACAGCTTGGAGTAGGATAACATGTAGAAAAAGTATCATGGGATCAAAATACAACTTGCCTAATAATTCTGCACACAGTGTAGTAGAGCCATGACGGGCTGTAATTCTGGGTAGCCCATGACTAGGTGTTCAGGCTGCCAGATGACAATGACGGACTACAAAACTGTTACAGTCATGGAAACACAGTCCCCAAATTTGCAGGTCCAGCCCAGTACCCTGGGGGGGCCACCTATCCACAGTTTTGCTGTTGCATCATGGGAACTTGTCAGAAGTTTTGTATCCTCAAAACAGAAATGGCAAGAAGTGACAGCCCCGCCGTGTGCCTTTAAGACTCTAAAAGGAACCTGAAAAAAAATAATATAAATGACAAATCTATAAAAACACAATGTGCTCAAAAATGGCGATTGTGTGAAAGGAGGTGTTGTCCACACGGTTTCTTCTGCTTTGGACAAGACATGAACACTGCAGCCGATCAGTGTCTGTTGATCGCCTGCAGCGCCCAAGTGACTGGTTAACGTTTATTCAGCTTCCACAGGAAAATCAGAAATGGAGAATGCTTTTTCTGTGGATTGTTAGCGTAATTCCTGGGGACGCGCTGCCCCTCCGGACCGTGGATCTGTCATACACCCATTTTAGTGTGAACATTTTATGAGCGGTCTGTATAAGTGTACACGGCGTGTATATATAGCGCGTGGACGTGTATTTATGCACTATATGGCGGTATAAGGCATAACACCACCGTCTTTCCTGATAAAAAAAAATTATGACAGAATTTTTTCATAACTAATTCTTGAAAGATGTATGACTTTATTTAACCACTTCAGTTAATCCACATTCTCTATTGTTACACTGAATATAAACAGTTTACATATAAAGCTGATTGAAAAAAATAAAATACGATACTATAAACCAACGAGACGGCTCTTTTCATTTCTTCACCTGCTTCTCAAATATAAAAGCAGCAATGTGATTGGTTGCTATGGGTGACAGAATGGTAATTATTGCAGTTATGTATACATAAAGTTGATTGAAAGAAAAAAAAATTATTACAACCAATCAGCTTGCTCCTTTCACTTTCTGATTGGTTGCTTTGGTCAGTGCTCGCTGAGTTTTATGTAATGACTGAGGGCAGTGTGACCACCTGGGACAATCTCTCACTGTTCCACACAGTCTCCTCCTCGCTCGGGTTCATTCCGTTCCAGTGCACTGAGTGCAGGGATATCTCACTTCCGGAGTTCTCATCTCCATAGCAACCGGCTACAGTGGCTGCGCTGGGCCAAACTACAGTAGTAATGCGCCATCTAGTGGCCACTTGCCGGAAGTGTCAACTACACATTCCAGTAGACCCCTGCAGCAGGAGGAGGCCGGGGAGGTGACCATTTCTAGGAACAGCTTGCAGTCACCCTTGTGTACCCTGTATTTTTAAAGGGGTGTTACAGTGATCGTCTATAATTATGACAGGCCGATAATGAGGGATCATGGGAGGGGGGATCCCAACAGAGCAGGCTCATTTGCACGCCGCCCCAAATTAAAGGGTCATTCCCATCTACATGGATGGATAGTGCACATAAAAACAAGCACTTTTGTAATTTAGTCCTTGAGCTCTTCACATTTTTCTTTAGTTTACAGCTCGTTGCCAAGGAGACCGACCACTGCAGCTCTCTAGCTTATAAGGACTGCCCCGAAGCTGGCCGGGGTTAGGAGGTGACAGCACGCGCTCCAGTGATCCTCGCCAGCTTCAAAACAGGGACTACAAGCTCAATAGAAAAAAACACTACGCATGTTCTAAAAGCAGTGGTCGGTCTCCAAGACGACGAGCTGTAAACAAAAGTGTTACCTCAAAAACGGCTGAACATTTAAATAGAAAAATTGCTCGTATTTATAAGCTCGATCTGACAATACCCAGTTATGAAAATGGGACTATCCCTTTAAAACAGCGCCCTCTAGAGTTGCATGGCCACATCTGGTACTGCAGCTCAACCCACTCCTCTCTCTAGGAGCATCCGCTACATTATTTCTGTACATTAGCCCATACTCCCTAACGCTCCTGAAATATGCACGAATCTCCCAGGCTCAGGGGGGACATGGAAGATGCAGGACTTAAAAAAAAGGAAGAGATTTTGGAAAATGTGGCTATTATGTATTATCCCTCCAGGATGCCGTTTATATGGGATGATTTATTGGACAGAGTCCAGGTCTCTGAATGTGGCCTCGGAGGCTATGGAAGATGTATGACTTGGAAAAGAGGTCCGAATGCTTTATTAGCTATGATGTCTAAGAGGTTCAAGGGAATATATCAGCAGCAGGATTTATCTATGTAATCTGAGAGCAGAATTATGTAGGCGCAGAGACCCTTGATTCTAGTGATGTGTCCCTTATTAGATCATTACATCAGTGTTTTATCAGCAGGAGATTATTACTACAGGACTAGGTGTCTCGTGCCTCCTGGTCCAGCCCTACTGCGAGGGATCCCGTGCATTTCAATTAAACCTATTTGTGCACATAATTCAGTCTCTAATGTATCCAGCAGTTTGATGAACGGTGCCAAGAATGTTTCCATCCTACAAACTTACAGTCATTCACATAAAAATTATATAAAATGATGGACACAAGCGAAACCAAAAGTAACGAAAACCCGACTTGTAGGGAATATTTGTTAATACAGGACGACCTTGAACCGAACATTTCCAGTAAGTGAGGTTTGCATTTCTGCAATGTTTGCCACCAGGACTGATTAACCTCCTGTATAAACACTGGGTATATACAGTGCACGTTGGGGAGAGGATGGCATTATAGATTTTATTTGTGTGCCAGTGTCATCTTTCCCACATCAGATCATCCTCATCATCACTGCGTCCAGGTAAGATCTCAAAGTGATGGTAAGTGATATGTCATCCACGTCCGACCACTGGGACCCTGGGCAATCAGTAGAACAATTCTAGGCGCTACCAGGGGCTGGCTGGTAAATTTTGGCCTGGGTGGCAAGTACACAGCAGTGGCCCATTAGCAGCGGCCCATCCTTATTGTGTTTACCTCTGGCTGATTTTAAAAGGGAGTAGAGGTTACAAGGGTTTAAAAAGATAACGTCGGAGTAATGATGGGATACTTGTGGTCAAATGCTGACTAGATTCTCATCCACTTCTCTCAGTGAGCTACTCAGAGAGTTGTCTCAGACTCTAGTCTGCTCATGAGCATCGCAAGTATGCAAACTCATACTGGCGATCACTACGCTGGCAATTCCAGGGAATCGTGACCATGTGTACAGTGCTCTATCCTGATTCAGTAACATGCGATCACACAGAGTCACTGCAGAAAATCATCTAGAGCCCAGGAAACAGTGTTGGAAAAAAGAAGTGTGTGGCTTGGAAATTGCATTTTGTCCTCATAGAATTGATTCATATATACTCACCTCCATTGTAAAACAAACAAAACAGTCCACCCTAAGAAGCAGTCATTAACTTTTTTCTTTAAATCTGTGTAAGGCTATGTGCACAAGTTCAGGATTTTTCCCTATAAAAACACGATAAAGACTCTTAAAAAACGCATACATATGCATCCCCTCATTTATAATGCATTCCACAATCTTTGTGCATATGTTGTGTTTTTTTCCGCGAAAAAAGCGCATTGCAGTAAAAAACGCATGTTCATTAATTTTGCTGATTTTTCGTGTTTTTACCGCTATATAATGCATTGGGAAAGCTCCGGAAAAAAATGCGAAAAAAAACGCGAGCGGATTTCCTGCAGAAAAAGTCCAGTTTTGTTCAGGAAAATTCTGCAGAAAATCCTGACGTGCACATAGCCTAAGGCTAGTTTCACACTAGCGTTAACTGCAATACGTCGCAAATGCGTCGTTTTGCCGAAAATACGCATCCAGCAAAAGTTCTTGCTGGATGCGTTTTTTCGTCATAGACTAACATTAGCGACGCATTAGCGACGCATTTGCGATGCATTGCCAAACGTCGCGTCCGTTTTGCGACGCTTGGGCGTGTGGTAGCGGACCGTCGGGAAAAAAAAACCTTACATGTAACGTTTTTTGCTCCCGACGGTCCGCTTTTTCCGACCGCGCATGCGCGGCCGGAACTCCGCCCACACCTCCCCGCACCTCACAATGGGGCAGCGGATGCGTGGGAAAAATGCATCCGCTGCCCCCGTTGTGCGGCGGGGACAACGCTAGCGTCGGGGACCTCGGCCCGACGCACGGCGACGGGCCGAGCCCGACGCTAGTGTGAAAGTAGCCTAAATGTTAGTTTAGTGCAGTGTCAGCACAGGTGTATCTAGCCTTTCCTGCACCCGGGGCAAAGGATCAGTTTGGCACCCCCCCCCCCCAAACCTCCCTTATTTGAACCTTACCTCTATTGAAACTGTATGACCAAGCCAAGGTACATTCCTGAATCCCCATAATGTCCAGATTTCTGCCCCCATAATGTCCAGATTTCTGCCCCCATAATGTCCAGATTTCTGCCCCCATAATGTCCTGATTTGTGCCCTCATCATGTCTTGATTTCTGCCCCGATACTGTCCAGATTTCTGCCCCCCACAATGTCCAGATTTCTGCCCCCATAATGTCCTGATTTCTGCCCCCATATCATATGTTCCTCAGATTTCATCCAGCCCCCTGGCTTTGCTTCAGTCCTCACACTCAGTGACACAATTTACTACCGTTGCCCTTCGCCCCTGCTCCCTCCCTATCCTGCAGGCTCCATATAGCCGACCCCAACCAGTCCCCTTAAATTTCAAACATTATCTGATTCTTCGGTCGGTGTCTTCAGCTCCTTTACCCCGCGGTCTGGAGCTGGAGCCTGGAGAACTTACTGCCAACGCCGCAACGCAGCCTGTGCTTGCCCTGCTGTGTCTGTGAAGAGTGACGTCAGCCGTTGCTGGCGCTTCACTGATGCGGAAGTGCCAGTGGTGGTCAGGGCTTAAAGAGAAGGGATCACAAGGCAAGCCAAGGAAGGGTACTAGCGACAGCTTCGGCGGGGTCGCTGTACACTTGGGATTCGACGCGCAGCACTTTCTCTGAGTCGGCTGTTAATTTGACAGCCGGCTCAGAGAACGGGATTATCACAGTGTAGGGGCGGCAGAATGCCGCCGCCGAGGAGCCTCCTTGGACCACATCATCAGGCGGCCCGCTGGTGCCCCTCTGTCGGCTGCGCCCGAGGGAACATGCCCCGGATTCTTTTAGGGTGCGTGTCCACGGTCCGGATTGTCGGCCCTTTGGACAGAGAGGAAAACCCACTCCGCCCAAAGCGCCGTCCCCTTCTGTACAAGCGGTGTTTCCAGATGTGTTCAATGCACACATCCGGAATCTCCGCACCCCATACATAGGACTGTCTTATTTACCTTGCTGAGACGGAGCATCACCGCAAGGTGAACAGATATGCTGTGTTCTAAAAAGACGCACCGCATGTCCATAAACGTAGGGCCGCCGGATGCGTGTTCACACGCATAGTGGAGACGGGATTTCATAACATCCCCTCCACTATGCGGTAACATCTGGACGCTGCGGGTTGAACGCTGCGGTTGTACGCAGCTTTCAATCTGCAGCTAATCCGGATGTAATCCAGCCCATGGACACATACCCTAAAGCAGAATATAATTGACATACAATTATAACCTTTCTGTGTAGTAGACCTGGATATATTTAGAAATATGGATACAAGATAATACGTGACTGGTGTATCAGTGACATATCATCTGTATATACATCAAATATAATTTCTCAGAGGGGCCACGTGACAGACCATGACTGTCGTGGAGGCCAAACCAATAAGCTGAAATTAATTCTGCTCAGGGCAGAGCAAAGTTCTGCACATGTGCGGGCAAAGGCCAAAGAGTGCTGATGCATGCGCATTATACAGTAGTACTGTGCTGTGCCCTCAGCAGGGCAGACAGAAGAGCGCCTGCACAGCAGGAGCACAATGGGGAACACTGTGTGGATGACATAGGATGCATCACCCAAACGAAGGAGGGAAGGAGAACACCATCGCAAGATGAGAGGAGGCACAAGACCAGCGGCGTCCATCGGACCGGACTGCCCAGTAGGTGAGTATAATAAAACCTATTTTTTTACGTCACAGGGCGTCATATACACAGCATTAGAACACTGTCACATGGGGCTGAAAGGTGGTGGTCATAGGTTATATGGTAATAACCTGGTGACAGGTTCCCTTTAAGTATACTGACATCTCCCCTATATACAGTATGAGTCCACACACAGCCCGCCATATGAGGTATGAGCCTCCACATAACTTCTTTATCTACAGCATGAGCTGTCACATAACCCCTTATATGGAGTTTGAGCTCAACATGTTCCCCCTATATACAGTACTAGATGGTGGCCCGATTCTAACGCATCGGGTATACTAGAATATGCATGTGAAGCGCCCCCACTGTCGCAGGGCCGAGGGGTACCCGGTACCGGGCCTCTTTGTCTCGGTTCTGGGATTGTCACGGTGGCTAGACCCGGTCCGTGACCCTGCTAAGGGGCGTCCAGTAAAAGTTGAGAATGATGATGTGTGGTGCAGGGTGCGATGAATAACGACACAGGGTTGCAGTCTCTTTACCTCTTTACTGAAGGCTTCAGGATCCTCAATCCAGAGCACTGTTAACAGGGCTGGCTGAGACCGGCCGGTCCGATGGCACCTCCAGAGTTCCCTTTGCAGGTGGAAATCTGTGCCTTCCTTCTAGCGCTTGTGTGTTGTAGTCCTTCCCTGCTGAGCACCACGGGATAGTCCTCACAACTGTTGTGTCTGTTTCTGATGTTCCCTCACAACTGATTCTGATGTTCTCCTCCGTCCCCCAGATGATATGGCTAGGACGCACCCGTATGACGGGTAGGCCTGGAGTTCTTCCGGGACCCTAGAGTCGCCCCTCTCCCACTGTTGCCCCCTATGTCTGCTTAGGTGATTTAGGTGAGACAGCCCGCCTATAACTGACTGTCCTGCCATTGGTTTGAAGTAAGGCTTGGAGCCAGTACTTCCTCGGCGTTTCCGGCCACCGGCTACACGCCTCAGTAGGATGTTGCCTCGATCTTACAGCACGACTCCTACTGGTGTTTTCTCCTTGTTGCATTGATCTCGTTTCTCACTCTTCACAATAGACCTCGCTTCTTGTCCTTTCTTGGGGTACCGCCGCGATGAAGTGCAGGCGCGGTCCCGTAAAGCTCTTTCTGTTCGCTAGGCCTCTGTCAGGATCCCACCCCTGACAGGGACCCCCCTGAATCTTCCCCTGCAACACCCTCTGCCACAGGATGTTGCCTGGTTCCAACCCAGTCAGCTTTCTGTCTGCCTTCCCATCTAACCCCCAGTTTTACCAGATTGTGAGGAGTGCCCTTAGCTCCCCCTGGAGGCCAGACTATGAAGTGTATTGGTGTCTGTGATACCTGGTCAGGTGAACTCCTTCAGTGCCATCAGACGTACCATCACTCCCCTTAGCGGCGGAGCGATGTTACTGCAACGACCAGGTGTCTGGGGCGCTGCACATGTCCACGTAGTATATTGCACAGCCCACGTAGTATATTGCCCAGCCACGTAGTATATTGCCCAGTCACGTAGTATATTGCCCAGCCACATAGTATATTGCCCAGCCACATAGTATAATGCCCAGTCACATAGTATACAGCACAGAGCCACGTAGTATACAGCACAGACACATAGTATACTGCTCAGACACGTAGTATACTGCTCAGACACATAGTATACTGCTCAGTCACATAGTATATTGCCCAGCCACATAGTATATTGCCCAGCCACATAGTATATTGCCCAGCCACATAGTATATTGCCCAGCCACATAGTATATTGCCCAGCCACATAGTATATTGCCCAGCCACATAGTATATTGCCCAGCCACATAGTATATTGCCCAGCCACATAGTATATTGCCCAGCCACATAGTATATTGCCCAGCCACATAGTATATTGCCCAGCCACATAGTATATTGCCCAGCCACATAGTATATTGCCCAGCCACATAGTATATTGCCCAGCCACGTAGTATATTGCCCAGCCACGTAGTATATTGCCCAGCCACGTAGTATATTGCCCAGCCATGTAGTATATTGCCCAGCCACGTAGTATATTGCCCAGCCACGTCGTATATTGCCCAGCCACGTCGTATATTGCCCAGCCACGTAGTATATTGCCCAGCCACGTCGTATATTGCCCAGCCACGTAGTATATTGCCCAGCCACATAGTATATTGCCCAGTCACATAGTATATTGCCCAGTCACATAGTATATTGCCCAGCCACATAGTATACAGCACAGAGCCACATAGTATACAGCACAGAGCCACGTAGTATATTGCCCAGTCACGTAGTATATTGGCCAGTCACATAGTATGCACCATATCCCTGTTAAAAAAAAGAATTAAAATAACAAATAGTTACATACTCACCCTCCGTTGGCCCCCGGATCGAAGCAGCCGGTTACAGATGCTCCTCGCGCGCTCCGGTCTGAAGAATACATTGCGGTCTCGCGAGATGATGACGTAGCGGTCTCGCAAGACCGCACGTCATCATCTTGCGAGACCGCAATGCATGGAGCGGTCACTGGGGCGTTGCGAGGAGCGTCGGTAACCGGCCGCTTCGATCCGGGGGCCAATGGACAGTGAGCATGTAACTATTTTTTATTTTTTTAATTATTTTTAACATTAGATCTTTTTACTATTCATGCTGCATAGGCAGCATGAATAGTAAAAATTTGGTCACACAGGGTTAATAGCAGCGTTAACCGAGTGCGATACACCGCGGTCAACGCTGCCATTAACCCTGTGTGAGCGCTGACTGGAGGGGAGTACGGAGCGGGCACTGACTGCGGGGAGGAAGGAGCGGCCATTTTTCCGCTGGACTGTGCTCGTCGCTGATTGGTTGTGGCTGTTTTGCCACGACCAATCAGCGACTTGGATTTCCATGACAGACAGAGGCCGCGACCAATGAATATCCGTGACAGACAGACAGACAGACGGAAGTGACCCTTAGACAATTATATAAATAGATGAGCCCTCACATAGATCCTTATATTTAGTGTGAGTCCTCACATAGCCCTCTATATACAGTATGAGCCGCCTCATAGACACTTAAAAAAAATGTGAGCCCCCACATGTCCCTCTATATTTCGTATGAGCCCTCACATGGCCTCTCTATATACAGTATGAGCCCCAAATAGCCCACTATATTCAGTATGAGCCCCTATATAGTATGAGCCCTCACATAGCCCCTATATATAGGCACACATCCTACATATTAATGTATTTTAGCCAAGGTTTTGGGCAATAGATACTATTTAGACTCATGCTGCTATTATATCTATGCTGCTAAAATTCTAAATTATACGAGTTAATTTGCCTCAGTTTTCTTTCAGTACCATTTCCTGTTTTAAATCATTTTAATATTGAAATAAAAATTAATATTTTTAATACAAGTTTTTGTCACTTCTATTTTATACCAGCAACCAATTGGTGCTTTAGGTATAAAGGTTGTATAGACATGAGATGATGTCTGGATGTCTGTAACACAGTATATTACAGTGATGGCGAAGCTTTTAGAGACAGAGTGCCCAAACTGCAATCTAAAACCCACTTATTTATCATAAAGTGCCAACACATCAATTTAACCGCAATACTGAGGTTTTAGATTAGAAAGACAACTCCTACATTAGCGCCCTATAGTGTCTATACTATAGAATAGTACAGGGGTCAGGAACCTTTTTGGCTAAGAGAGCCGTAAACGCCACATATTTTGAAATATAATTCCGCGAGAGCCGTACAATATGTTTAAAGGGCCATTGACAGATCAATCGCTCCAATGTTCACTTAGTACAGCAAGGAATGCTCCTCCCTGCTGTATAAAGCCACAACTGGACTGAAACAATGGTAATTAGCAGTAAAAAAATTAAATAAATAACTTACATTGTGAGCTTGCGATGCATGACATCAGTCCAGCAGTCTGGCTTCTTCTTTTTCCTGCGCATGACTGGAAGCTGGCATTGTTCCCACCTGATGTTGAGAGAATGCCAGCTTTGAGGCATTCGCAGAAGAAAGAAGCTGGAATGTTGGACATGTCACACAACGCATTGTCAGTTATGTCAATTATCTATTTTATTATTTTACAGCAAATTATTGTTTAGGTCCAGCGGTGGCTTAGTGCAGCAGAGAGGAACACTCCTTTGTGTACTAAGTGACCGCTGGAGCAATTGTATCTGTCAGTGGCCCTTTTAAAAGTGTTGGTCTTACAGAAAATGAACAAAAAAGAGAGGCTCAGACCCATAGGGAACTAAAGCATTTACTACTTAAAGTGGTACATACAAGCAGGCACACCCAGCGTAAGTTCTGGCGTCGGCACATTGGAGCGGAGCTGTGCAGCTCCATGTGTTCCTATGCGGCCGCACACTCCGCTCTGGAGTGCCGACGCCAGAACTTGGTTACCACATGCGAGACACGGACGTGTTTCTCGCATGTGGAAACAAGCCCTAAGTGCCATTATACACAGGAGATCTGTACTTAGTATGCAGCGTCTGTGTATAGGTAATACAGTGATCACCGGTGACATACACAGGACCTCAGTATATAGTATACAGTGTATAGGTAACACACTGACTCACCAGTGACGTCTCTAAGTGAAGTCCTTCATCTTTCATCCCGCACAGACCGCCATCACTTCATCCAGCCAGGACTCGTCTCTGCAGGAAATAACACAGTTATCACGAGTTCCACTTGCAGAACACATTACTTAATTTTCCCAACTTCTACATTACACCACATGAAGAAGGCGACATAGTGTCAATCTACACAGTAATAGGACCGCCCCGCCATTTAAAACAGTATACTCAAAAAATAAAATAAATACATCCCTGCAGTAATAATATCCCTTAATTAGCCCCTGTGGTAATAATATTCGCCATCCTGGCCCCCGTGTGTCTCATTCCTGGCTCCAGCCATATGTTCTCCCATCCTGCCCTCATGAGTATCCATCCTGCCCCATATGATCTTCCCATCCTGCCCCATCTGTCTCCATCGTATCCATCCTGCCCCATGATCCTGCCCCATCTGTCTCCAATCCTGCCTCCAGTGTCTCCAGTCATGACGCCATGTCTGTCATCCTGCCCCGTGTCTCCAATCATGCCCCGTTTCTCCATTCTGCCCCTGTGTCAAGCATTCTGCCCCTGTGTCCAGCTTTCTGCCCCTGTGTCCAGCTTTCTGCCCGTGTCCAGCTTTCTGCCCCTGTGTCCAGCTTTCTGCCCGTGTCCAGTTTTCTGCTCCTGTGTCCAGCGTTCTGCTCCAAAGTCCAGCGTTCTGCCCCAATGTCCAGCTTTCTGCATCAGTGTCCAGCGTTCTGCCCCAATGTCCAGCGTTCTGCCCCAGTGTCCAGCGTTCTGCCCCTGTGTCCAGCGTTCTGCCCCCTTGTCCAGCTTTCTGCCCGTGTCCAGCTTTCTGCCCCCGTGTCCAGCGTTCTGCCCCCGTGTCCAGCTTTCTGCCCCCGTGTCCAGCTTTCTGCCCCCGTGTCCAGCGTTCTGCCCCCGTGTCCAGCGTTCTGCCCCCGTGTCCAGCGTTCTGCCCCCGTGTCCAGCGTTCTGCCCCCGTGTCCAGCGTTCTGCCCCAGTGTCCAGCGTTCTGCCCCCGTGTCCAGCGTTCTGCCCCCGTGTCCAGCGTTCTGCCCCAGTGTCCAGCGTTCTGCCCCAGTGTCCAGCGTTCTGCCCCAGTGTCCAGCTTTCTGCCCCAGTGTCCAGCTTTCTGCCCCAGTGTCCAGCTTTCTGCCCCAGTGTCCAGCGTTCTGCCCCTGTGTCCAGCGTTCTGCCCCCGTGTCCAGCGTTCTGCCCCCGTGTCCAGCGTTCTGCCCCCGTGTCCAGCGTTCTGCCCTCGTGTCCAGCGTTCTGCCCCAAAGTCCCTTCTGCCCCCCTGTGTCCAGCTTTCTGCCCCCCCTGTGTCCAGCTTTCTGCCCCCCTGTGTCCAGCTTTCTGCCCCCCAGTGTCCAGCTTTGTGCCCCCCTGTGTCCAGCTTTGTGCCCCCCTGTGTCCAGCTTTCTGCCCCCCTGTGTCCAGCTTTCTGCCCCCCTGTGTCCAGCTTTCTGCCCTGGGCCCCCCCCCCCCATCCCCCCCCCCCCCGATCGCCGCTCTCAATAAAAAAAAAAAAAAAACAAGTTTTACCTGACCGCGATCCTGCTCTGTCTGGTTATCGGTGGGGGCGGCCATCTTCCTGAGGCCGCGCATGCGCAGATGGAGATCGCGGCGGCCATTTTTCTGAAGCCGAGATGCGAACAGGTAAATTCTGCGCCGCCGGCGACCCGCCCCCCGCATTGTGCCGCCCCCCGCATTGTGCCGCCCGGGGCGGCCCCCCCCCCCCGCCCCCCCCTTCCTACGCCACAGGCTGTCTGCGAGCCAGATACGGCCATCAAAAGAGCCATATCTGGCTCGCGAGCCATAGGTTCCCGACCCCTGGAATAGTATATATTCTATTATAGAATAACAAAGAATGATGACCCCCATCACAGGGTGATTTTCCAAAGGTAAACCCAACACAGCTCTCCATACAGTATAATGTGCACAAAATGTCCTCCATACAGTGTAATGGTTCCACATAGTCCTCCATACAGTGTAATGGGCCTCACATAGTGCTCTATACAGCATAACGGGGCTCTGCATTCCATACAGAATTATGGCCCCACAGAGTGCTTGATACAGTATTGAGGTCCCACATGATGCTCCATTCTGTATAATGGCCACACAGTGCTCCATACTGTATAATAGCCACACATGATGCTCCATACTGTATAATGGCCCCACGTGATGCTCCATACTGTAAAAAGGCCACACATAGTGCTCCATACTGTATAATGGAACCAGATGATGATCCATACTGTATAATGGCCCCAATTGATGCTCCATACTGTATAATGGCCACACATAGTGCTCCATACTGTATAATGGCCACATATGATGCTGCATACAGTATAATGGCCACACATGATGCTGCATACAGTATAATGGCCACAAATGATGCTGCATACAGTATAATGGCCACATATGATGCTGCATACAGTATAATGGACCCACGTGATGTTGCATATAGTATAATGGCCTCACATTAAAAAAATCCACTTACCTCTGCCCGTTCCAACGCTGATCTGGTCTCTTCATCTATCAGTCCTACCTGTGGGCACGAGCGCCATCTAGGCAATAGTGCCGCCACCACTCTTCTCAGCCCGCACGCCATCCTCGTCCTCAGCCCATACGAGATCCCCGTCCTCAGCCCGTAAGCAGACTGATGGAACGGCGCGTGGCCTGATGGGGGAGTTAGGAGCAGAGGATAGTGGCCGTGGCACCGACGCTAGGGAAGAGAGTGGTGGCAGCGATAGTGCTGAGATGGCGCACGTGCCTACCAGGAGGGCTCTGTGTGCGTCCCCTCTGGCATGCATGCCATAGGTTCACCACCACTGGTATATTACATACCAGTCATACACTAATCTGTGTAGTAATGTCCTATACTATGAGCACATGCCTGCAGTGTTATATGCACTGATCACACCTGGAACTGGCTGCAGACCTCACATTATAATGTATGGAATTATATGTGACATATAATGTTCTGGAGCCAGGCTCAGGAGCAGTCAGTGCAGGATGACTCTGTATACTGGGGTCTGACCCTGACTGGGAGTTATTGCTGCAGTTTGAACTTTCCTGCAGATCGGGTGACGCTGGAGCCGATGACTCCCACTGACAGAGCGACCTGAGCTGCATGAAAGTTCACACTGGTGCAATAAATCCTCACACCGTGCTTCAGAGCCTCCGACGCAGGATCCGGCCCTGTCCCTGACCTCTTGCCCCGGCCCCCCAGCTGACCTCTTCTCTGAACCTGCTCTGTCTCATACCGGAGGATGGCAAGAAGCATCCTGGCCAGCGCGCTGCTGAGGTGAGATCAGAAGACATGCCCACACAGTGTGCAGAAGAGTGGGCGTGTCTACAACACAGGGATGGCCGCCTGGCATTTGTACACTTTAGTACAGAGCCACTAGCCTTCTTCTAGGCAGCAAAGGGCCGGGCGTCCCGCAACTGCTGCCGGGGGGACCGGCCCGCAACTGCTGCTGGGGGGACCGGCCTGGGGGGCACTTGCCCCTCTGCCACCCGGCCCAGCCCGCCCCTGACTGTTGCATGATCACAAACTGTTCCTGTAAATAGTTTGCACATTCTTAAAGGTGCTCTCTACTGGTTTTACAAAGGAGGCTTTTACAGAGACTGCCTCTTAACAGGAACTGCTGTTAATTCTGCTGTAACATAACTTTGCCTTTCAGACCTGAAGAAAAACCCATTGGTGCGGCAGAATTCCGGGTCAGGATTACACATCTTGTAGCCCACCCATGTCCAACGTTCGGGGGTTCGTAACAGGTCCCTCATATCACGTCACGTCGCCTTTAGGTAAACTTGTATACTGCTGATGTGATTACTTTGCACTACCTCATTGAGAGACTTGAATTCGCCTTAAAGGGATGGTTTACCAAAAAGTTAATGTATTACATAGTTAATATTATGTAGCCTGAAAGTTAGTGAAATGTTGGGTAATGATGTACTTTGAATAAAATTGAGATTTTATGTGAGTAAATTAAAGGAAAATGCAGTGAGCCCGTGGGGGTTGATAGATAGTCCTGCATGAAGAAGAGAATGTTGATTTGCACTTTGAGGTTTTATGATAGTATACCCTTAGAGGGTACTTGCACTTAGTACATAGTATACCTGTATGGGTAATTGTGTTTCATAGCTAGTTAATAACTGTTACTTACTTAACTGAAAGTCGCGCGCACAATGTAAATATGTTCCTGTTTGTAACGTTCAAGTGTTCTCACCTCCCATAAAGGGAACTGTTGTGAAATTGGATTTTGGGCTCCCCCGGTGGCCACTGGTGGAATTGAACTGGTGTGCATCATCCTCTCTGTTCACCTGTTTCCATCAGGATGTGGGAGTCGCTATTTAGCCTTGCTCCTCTGTCACTTCCATGCCGGTCAACATTGTAATCAGAAGCCTTTCTGTGCATGTTCCTGCTGCTAGACAACTCCCAGCTAAGTTGGACTTAGTCCTTGTTTGTTTTTGCATTTTGTTCCAGTTCACAGCTGTAGTTTCGTTTCTGTGTCTGGAAAGCTCTTGTGATCTGAAATTGCCACTCTGATGTTATGAGTTAATACTAGAGTCTTAAAGTAATTTCAGGATGGTATTTTGATAGGGTTTTCAGCTGACCATGAAAGTGCCCTTTCTGTCTTCCTGCTATCTAGTAAGCGGACCTCAATTTTGCTAAACCTATTTTCATACTACGTTTGTCATTTCATCTAAAATCACCGCCAATATTTGTGGGGGCCTCTGTCTGCCTTTCGGGGAAATTTCTCTAGAGGTAGCCAGGACTATATTTTCCTCTGCCAGGATTAGTTAGTCCTCCGGCCGGCGCTGGGCGTCTAGGGATAAAACGCAGGCTACGCTACCCGGCTACTGTTAGTTGTGCGGCAGGTTTAGTTCATGGTCAGTTTAGTTTCCATCCTTCCAAGAGCTAGTTCGTATGTTTGCTGGGCTATGTTCTCTTGCCATTGAGAACCATAACAGTTTGACCGGCCTAAAAGGGTTAAATTAATTGACAGAGAAAGGAGAGAAAAGAGAAGTCTGCTGAAGATTTTTTTTTTTTTTTTTCTCAGTCCTGAGTGTGCTTGTAATTGAATCTCTTGCAAGTCTGCCTATATTGCAGCCTTTCTCTCTCTCTCTCCTTCTAATCCTGGAATGGCTCTGTGTTCACCTGTTTAAAATGGATATTCAGAGTTTAGCTGCAGGTTTGAATAATCTCACCACGAAAGTTCAAAACTTACAAGATTTTGTTGTTCATGTTCCTATATCTGAACCTAGAATTCCTTTGCCTGAATTTTTCTCGGGGAATAGATCTTGCTTTCAAAATTTCAAAAATAATTGCAAGTTGTTTTTGTCCCTGAAATCTCGCTCTGCTGGAGATCCTGCTCAGCAGGTCAGGATTGTGATTTCTTTGCTCCGGGGCGACCCTCAGGATTGGGCTTTTGCATTGGCTCCAGGGGATCCTGCGTTGCTCAATGTGGATGCGTTTTTTCTGGCCTTGGGGTTGCTTTATGAGGAACCTCAGTTAGAACTTCAGGCGGAAAAGGCCTTGATGTCCCTATCTCAGGGGCAAGACGAAGCTGAAATATACTGCCAGAAATTCCGTAAATGGGCTGTGCTTACTCAGTGGAATGAGTGCGCCCTGGCGGCGAATTTCAGAGAGGGTCTCTCTGATGCCATTAAGGATGTTATGGTGGGATTCCCTGTGCCTGCGGCTCTGAATGAGTCCATGACAATGGCTATCCAGATCGATAGGCGTCTGCGGGAGCGCAAACCTGTGCACCATTTGGCGGTGTCTACTGAGAAGACGCCAGAGAATATGCAATGTGATAGAATTCTGTCCAGAAGTGAACGGCAGAATTTTAGACGAAAAAATGGGTTGTGCTTCTATTGCGGTGATTCTACTCATGTTATATCAGCATGCTCTAAGCGTACTAAGAAGCTTGATAAGTCTGTTTCAATTGGCACTTTACAGTCTAAGTTTATTCTATCTGTGACCCTGATTTGTTCTTTATCATCTATTACCGCGGATGCCTATGTCGACTCTGGCGCCGCTTTGAGTCTTATGGATTGGTCCTTTGCCAAACGCTGTGGGTATGATTTGGAGCCTCTTGAAACTCCTATACCCCTGAAGGGGATTGACTCCACCCCATTGGCTAGCAATAAACCACAATACTGGACACAAGTAACTATGCGGATTAATCCGGATCACCAGGAGATTATTCGCTTTCTTGTGCTGTATAACCTACATGATGTGTTGGTGCTTGGATTGCCATGGCTGCAATCTCATAACCCAGTCCTTGACTGGAAAGCTATGTCTGTGTTAAGCTGGGGATGTAAGGGGACGCATGGGGACGTACCTGTGGTTTCCATTTCATCATCTATTCCCTCTGAGATTCCTGAATTCTTGACTGAATATCGTGACGTTTTTGAAGAACCTAAGCTTGGTTCATTACCTCCGCACCGGGAGTGCGATTGTGCCATAGATTTGATTCCGGGTAGTAAATACCCTAAGGGTCGTTTATTTAATCTGTCTGTGCCTGAACATGCTGCTATGCGAGAATATATAAAGGAGTCCTTGGAAAAGGGACATATTCGTCCTTCGTCATCTCCCTTAGGAGCCGGTTTTTTCTTTGTGGCTAAGAAAGATGGCTCTTTGAGGCCGTGCATTGATTATCGGCTTTTGAATAAAATCACGGTTAAATATCAATATCCGTTGCCACTGCTGACTGATTTGTTTGCTCGCATAAAGGGGGCCAAGTGGTTCTCTAAGATAGATCTTCGTGGGGCGTATAATTTGGTGCGAATTAAGCAGGGGGATGAGTGGAAAACCGCATTTAATACGCCCGAGGGCCACTTTGAGTATTTGGTGATGCCTTTTGGTCTTTCAAATGCCCCTTCAGTCTTTCAGTCCTTTATGCATGACATTTTCCGTGATTATTTGGATAAATTTATGATTGTGTATCTGGATGATATTTTGATTTTTTCGGATGACTGGGACTCTCATGTCCAGCAGGTCAGGAGGGTTTTTCAGGTTTTGCGGTCTAATTCCTTGTGTGTGAAGGGTTCTAAGTGCGTTTTTGGGGTTCAAAAGATTTCCTTTTTGGGATATATTTTTTCCCCCTCTTCCATCGAGATGGATCCTGTCAAGGTTCAGGCTATTTGTGATTGGACGCAGCCCTCTTCTCTTAAGAGTCTTCAGAAATTTTTGGGCTTTGCTAACTTTTATCGTCGATTTATTGCTGGTTTTTCTGATGTTGTTAAACCATTGACTGATTTGACTAAAAAGGGTGCTGATGTTGCTGATTGGTCCCCTGCTGCTGTGGAGGCCTTTCGGGAGCTTAAGCACCGCTTTTCTTCCGCCCCTGTGTTGCGTCAGCCTGATGTTGCTCTTCCTTTTCAGGTTGAGGTCGACGCTTCTGAAATCGGAGCTGGGGTGGTTTTGACGCAGAGAAGTTCCGATTGCTCCGTGATGAGACCTTGTGCTTTTTTCTCGCGTAAATTTTCGCCCGCCGAGCGGAATTATGATGTTGGGAATCGGGAGCTTTTGGCCATGAAGTGGGCTTTTGAGGAGTGGCGTCATTGGCTTGAGGGGGCTAGACATCAGGTGGTGGTATTGACTGACCACAAAAATCTAATTTATCTTGAGTCCGCCAGACGCCTGAATCCTAGACAGGCGCGCTGGTCGTTGTTTTTCTCTCGGTTTAATTTTGTGGTGTCCTACCTGCCGGGTTCTAAGAATGTTAAGGCGGATGCCCTTTCTAGGAGTTTTGAGCCTGACTCCCCTGGTAATTCTGAACCTACAGGTATCCTTAAGGATGGAGTGATATTGTCTGCCGTTTCTCCAGACCTGCGGCGGGCCTTGCAGGAGTTTCAGGCGGATAGACCTGATCGTTGCCCACCTGGTAGACTGTTTGTTCCTGATGATTGGACCAGTAAAGTCATTTCTGAGGTTCATTCTTCTGCGTTGGCAGGTCATCCTGGAATCTTTGGTACCAGGGATTTGGTGGCAAGGTCCTTCTGGTGGCCTTCCCTGTCTCGAGATGTGCGAGGCTTCGTGCAGTCTTGTGACGTTTGTGCTCGGGCCAAGCCTTGTTGTTCTCGGGCTAGTGGATTGTTGTTGCCCTTGCCTATCCCGAAGAGGCCCTGGACGCACATCTCGATGGATTTTATTTCGGATCTTCCTGTTTCTCAGAAGATGTCTGTCATCTGGGTGGTGTGTGATCGTTTCTCTAAGATGGTCCATTTGGTTCCCCTGCCTAAGTTGCCTTCTTCTTCCGAGTTGGTTCCTCTGTTTTTTCAAAATGTGGTCCGTTTGCATGGTATTCCGGAGAATATCGTTTCTGACAGAGGTACCCAATTCGTGTCTAGATTTTGGCGAGCATTCTGTGCTAGGATGGGCATAGATTTGTCTTTCTCGTCTGCTTTCCATCCTCAGACTAATGGCCAGACCGAGCGGACGAATCAGACCTTGGAGACATATTTGAGGTGTTTTGTGTCTGCAGATCAGGATGATTGGGTTGCTTTTTTGCCTTTAGCGGAGTTTGCCCTCAATAATCGGGCCAGTTCTGCCACCTTGGTGTCTCCCTTTTTCTGTAATTCGGGGTTTCATCCTCGATTTTCTTCTGGTCAGGTGGAATCTTCGGATTGTCCTGGAGTGGATGCTGTGGTGGAGAGGTTGCATCAGATTTGGGGGCAGGTAGTGGACAATTTGAAGTTGTCCCAGGAGAAGACTCAGCTTTTTGCCAACCGCCGGCGTCGGGTTGGTCCTCGGCTTTGTGTTGGGGACTTGGTGTGGTTGTCTTCTCGTTTTGTCCCTATGAGGGTTTCTTCTCCCAAGTTTAAGCCTCGGTTCATCGGCCCGTACAAGATATTGGAGATTCTTAACCCTGTGTCCTTCCGTTTGGACCTCCCTGCATCTTTTTCTATTCATAATGTTTTTCATCGGTCATTATTGCGCAGGTATGAGGTACCGGTTGTGCCTTCCGTTGAGCCTCCTGCTCCGGTGTTGGTTGAGGGCGAGTTGGAGTACGTTGTGGAAAAAATCTTGGACTCCCGTGTTTCCAGACGGAAACTCCAGTATCTGGTCAAATGGAAGGGATACGGTCAGGAGGATAATTCTTGGGTGACTGCCTCTGATGTTCATGCCTCCGATTTGGTCCGTGCCTTTCATAGGGCTCATCCTGATCGCCCTGGTGGTTCTGGTGAGGGTTCGGTGCCCCCTCCTTGAGGGGGGGGGTACTGTTGTGAAATTGGATTTTGGGCTCCCCCGGTGGCCACTGGTGGAATTGAACTGGTGTGCATCATCCTCTCTGTTCACCTGTTTCCATCAGGATGTGGGAGTCGCTATTTAGCCTTGCTCCTCTGTCACTTCCATGCCGGTCAACATTGTAATCAGAAGCCTTTCTGTGCATGTTCCTGCTGCTAGACAACTCCCAGCTAAGTTGGACTTAGTCCTTGTTTGTTTTTGCATTTTGTTCCAGTTCACAGCTGTAGTTTCGTTTCTGTGTCTGGAAAGCTCTTGTGATCTGAAATTGCCACTCTGATGTTATGAGTTAATACTAGAGTCTTAAAGTAATTTCAGGATGGTATTTTGATAGGGTTTTCAGCTGACCATGAAAGTGCCCTTTCTGTCTTCCTGCTATCTAGTAAGCGGACCTCAATTTTGCTAAACCTATTTTCATACTACGTTTGTCATTTCATCTAAAATCACCGCCAATATTTGTGGGGGCCTCTGTCTGCCTTTCGGGGAAATTTCTCTAGAGGTAGCCAGGACTATATTTTCCTCTGCCAGGATTAGTTAGTCCTCCGGCCGGCGCTGGGCGTCTAGGGATAAAACGCAGGCTACGCTACCCGGCTACTGTTAGTTGTGCGGCAGGTTTAGTTCATGGTCAGTTTAGTTTCCATCCTTCCAAGAGCTAGTTCGTATGTTTGCTGGGCTATGTTCTCTTGCCATTGAGAACCATAACAGGGAACCACTGTTACATTAATTTGTTTTATAGCATTTCAAAATTTTGCATGTCTTTTTGCTAATGTATTGTTGTTTTCTTTTCCCAGTCCGGGAGTACTGGATATACACGGGGGGGGGTAGTGCAGCGCCTCAGAGTCCTGGTCGCTGCAGTAATGTCATTCTTCCACCAGGGGGAGTGATATTACGTCTGAGGGCAATAACAGAGATCCTCTGTCCAGGTATCACTATCCACACAACACACTTCACACTCCAGCCACTAGGGGGAGCAAAGGTTCTATTTACTAGGCTACTCCTCACACTTAGGTAAAACTGGTAGTTGGAGGAAACGTTAGAGAGTTCCTGGCTGGGGACCGAGATGAAAAGGTCTCCAGGTCGAGCTGGCTGGAGTGATCTCCAGTCAGATCCAGACTGCGGTCTGAGGAGGACGAGGGTCCACGGAGCTGCGCCTGCCCCACGTGCGGCAGCATCCTAAGAAAGAGATATAGAAGAGAAGTGTATTGCAGTGAGTGAGTACCTATCATTAGTGATGAGCGAGTGTACTCATTGCTCGGGTTTTGCCGAGCATGTTCGGGTGGTCTCCGAGTATTTGTGACTGCTGGGAGATTTAGTTTTTTTTGAGGCAGCTGAATGATTTGCGGCTGCTAGATAGCTTGAATACATGTGAGGATTCCCTAGCAGCCAGAAAACCCCCACATGTATTCAGCCTGTCTAGCAGCCGTAAATGATGCAGCTGCGTCAACAAAAACTAAATCTCCGAGCAGTCACAAATACACAGAGGATCTCCTTTATTGCCCTCAGACGTAATATCACTCCACCCCCTGGTGGAAGAATGACATTACTGCAACGACCAGGACTCTGGGGCGCTGCATATGCATTGCATAAACTGCCAATTTATAAAAAAAAAAAAGTGCAATGCTCCAGCAAATATTGTTTGAATCCTGATTTTACCGTAAGGATAAGTTCATATTGGGTATTTTTTTCATGCTTTTTTAATGCTAATTTTTACCTTCTTTACACAGTACTAGCAAAGCCTATGAGATGGCAGAAATCGCATGAACACATTGTTTTGTTTTTTTCATCAGTATTTTCTGCTTTGCATGTTTTTTTTGGCATGTTACTTCTTTTAGCGTTTTTCACCTATTGAACTGAACGTAAAGAAAGCATGAAAAAATGCAGCAAAACTGCCACCACAAAACACAGAAAAACCTGCATTTTTGCAGCAGCTCCTTTTCTGCCAAGCACTCAGGTTTTGGTGCAGGAACACCCCCGCCAGCAAAAACGCGCAGTGTGAACTGAGCTTTAACCCCTTTCTGACATTGGGGTGGGCCCGTATGACCACCAACGGGATAGTACGTCCAGCGCGATCAGCCGTGCTCACGGGGGGAGCGCGGCCGATCGCGACCGGGTGTCAGCTGACTATCGCAGCTGACATCCGGCACTATGTGCCAGGAGTGGTCACGGACCGCCCCCGGCACATTAACCCCAGGCACACTGCAATCAAACATGATCGCAGTGTTCCGGCGGTACAGGGAAGCATCGCGCAGGGAGGGGGCTCCCTGCGGGCTTCCCTGAGACGATCGGTACAAGGCGATGTGCTCACCTTGTCCCGAGCGTCTCCTCCCTGCAAGCCCCGGATCCAAAATGGCCGAGGGGCTGCATCCAGGTCCTGCAGGCAGCTGGCTTCACAGCGCCTGCTCAGAGCAGGCGCCGGGAAGCCTGGAAATGTGCCCGTCAGATCGCCGATCTGACACAGTGCACAGCATCGGTGATCTGTCACTTTACTGTGATTTCACCCCCCCGGGGAAAAGTAAAAATGTAAAAAAAATAAAATTACATGTGTAAAAAAAAAAAAAAAAATCCTAAATAAATAATAATAAAAAAAAATATTGTCCCAATAAATACATTCCTTTAGTTAAATAAAAAAAAAAAAAACAATAAAAGTATACATATTTAGCATCACTGCATCCGTAACGACCCGACCTATAAAACTGTCCCACTAGTTAACCCCTTCAGTGAACACCGTAAAAAAAAAAAAAAGAGGCAAAAAACAACGCTTTATTATCATGCCACCGAACAAAAAGTGGAATAACATGCGATCAAATAAATAAATAACCATGGTACCGCTGAAAACGTCATCTTGTCCCACACAAAATGAGCCGCCATACAGCGTCATCAGCGAAAAAATAAAAAAGTTATAGTCCTCAGAATAAAGCGATGCAAAAATAATTATTTTTTCAATAAAATAGTTTTTATTGTATAAAAGCGCCAAAAGATAAAAAATGATATAAATGAGGCATCGATGTAATCGTACTGACCCGAGAAATAAAACTGCTTTATCCATTTTACCAAACGCGGAACGGTATAAATGCCCCCCCAAAAAAGAAATTCATGAATAGCTGGTTTTTGGTCATTCTGCCTCACAAAAATCGGAATAAAAAGCGATCAAAAAATGTCACGTGCCCGAACATGTTACCAATAAAAACGTCAACTCGTCCAGCAAAAAACAAGACTTCACATGACTCTGTGGACCAAAATATGGAGAAATTATAGCACTCAAAATGTGGTAATGCAAAAAACATTTTTTGCAATAAAAAGCGTCTTTTAGTGTGTGACGGCTGCCAATCAAACATCTGCTAGAAAACGCGCTATAAATAGTAAATCAAACCCCATTCATCACCCCCTTAGTTACGAAAAATTAAAAAATTAAAAAAAGTATTTATTTCCATTTTCCCATTAGGGTCAGGGTTAGGGCTAGGGTAAGGGCTAGGGTTAGGGTTAGGGTTAGGGCAAGGGTTAGGGCTAGGGTTAGGGCTAGGGTTAGGGCAAGGGTTAGGGCTAGGGTTAGGGTTAGGGTTGGGGCTAGGGTTGGGGCTACCGTTAGGGTTAGGGTTGGGGCTAAAGTTAGGGTTGGGGCTAAAGTTAGGGTTAGGGTTTGGATTACATTTACGGTTGGGATTAGGGTTAGGGGTGTCAGGGTTAGGGGTGTGGTTAGGGTTACAGTTGAGATTAGGGTTAGGGGTGTGTTTGGATTAGGGTTTCAGTTATAATTGGGGGGTTTCCACTGTTTAGGCACATCAGGGGCTCTCCAAACGCGACATTGCGTCCGATCTCAATTCCAGCCAATTCTGCAAAAGTAAAACAGTGCTCCTTCCCTTCCGAGTTCTCCCGTGTGCACATACAGGGGTTTACTCCAACATATGGGGTATCAATGTACTCAGGACACATTGCACAACAACTTTTGGGGTCCAATTTCTCTTGTTACCCTTGGGAAAATACAAAACTGGGGGCTAAAAAACTTTTGTGTAAAAAAAAATATTTTTTATTTTCACGGCTCTGCATTATAAACTGTAGTGAAACACTTGGGGGTTCAAAGTTCTCACAACACATCTAGATAAGTTCCTTGGGGGGTCTAGTTTCCAATATGGGGTCACTTATGGGAGGTTTCTACTGCTTAGTTACATCAGGGGCTCTGCAAATGCAACGTGATGCCTGCAGACCAATCCATCTAAGTCTGCATTCCAAATGGCGCTCCTTCCCTTCCGAGCTCTGCCATGCGCCTAAACGGTGGTTCTCCCCCACATATTGGGTATCAGCGTACTCAGGACAAATTGGACAACAACTTTTGCTGTCCAATTTCTCCTGTTACCCTTGGAAAAATACAAAACTGGGGGCTAAAAAATAATTTTTGTGGGAAAAAAAAGAATTTTTATTTTCACGACTCTGCGTTATAAACTGTAGTGAAACACTTGGGGGTTCAAAGCTCTCACAACACATCTAAATGAGTTCCTTAGGGGGTCTACTTTCCAAAATGGTATCACTTGTGGGGGGTTTCAATGTTTAGGCACATCAGTGGCTCTCCAAACGCAACATGGCGTCCCATCTCAATTCCAGTCAATTTTGCATTGAAAAGTCAAATGGCGCTCCTTCCCTTCCGAGCTCTGCCATGCGCCCAAACAGTGGTTTACCCCCACATATGAGGTAACAGCGTACTCAGGACAAATTGCACAACAACTTTTGTGGTCCAATTTCTTCTCTTACCCTTGGGAAAATAAAAAACTGGGGGCGAAAAAATCATTTTTGTGAAAAAATATGATTTTTTATTTTTACAGCTCTGCATTATAAACTTCTGTGAAGCACTTGGTGGGTCAAAGTGCTCACCACACATCTAGATAAGTTCCTTAGGGGGTCACTTGTGGGGGGTTTCAATGTTTAGGCACATCAGGGGCTCTCCAAACACAACATGGTGTCCCATCTCAATTCCAGTCAATTTTGCATTGAAAAGTCAAACGGCGCTCCTTCCCTTCCGAGCTCTCCCTTGCACCCAAACAGTGGTTTACCCCCACATATGGGGTGTCAGCATGACTGCGTATCGCCAAGATTGGTCCTTCTCTCTCATGACATCATAATCCCACCATACCAAATTCCCCATAAAACCAAAACTTATTACTGAACAAATTAACACATGACCATTTTTTCCTTTGGATAAATTGGCCACAGCAGCCGTTTATTAACAAAACAAACATAATAACACTATTTATACAATTGTGTAAAAAATTTGAAGGGGAGGGTTCTTGGAGCTAGCAAAACTGGCACACCATGGGCAAAAGCCCCCCCACAAACTTTTTTAACCTAACCTTCTTTACCCTCAGCCGTATCCACCAGCTCGAGGGCACCATGTAACCCGTTTCCGGGCAAACAAACTCCAAAAGCTCCCGAGGTAAACACCCCGTCCAGAGCCCATAAACCGAAGCCAGTTCAACCCCATAAAACATCAACTCCAAGAACCCAACCCCCCGCCAAACACGAGCAGCCCTGACAACCTCAGGCTCGCGAGTGCCCCACCACCGCCACTGCTCGCTCAACTCCTTCCTGTATGGCTAGCACCCACAAGTCCAAACCTATATCGTTTAAGTGAACATCGTCATTCCTCCAAAAGTTCCCCACCCCATCTTCCAATTCCAAATGCCAAACTGCCACGCCCCCATTCCGAGAAACAAAACTTCCCACCGCCCTGTTCAGCTTGACCCGAGCCCTATTAATACCCTTATAAGAACGTGCCACCCTCCACGTCTTTCTCGGCACAATATCTGACCAAACCATCACCATCCCAGGAAAAGATACCCACAATCTCAGAAAGTCAAACCGGATATCCCGAATCAACTCCCTCACCGGCTTAGACCCCAAGTCGTTCCCTCCCAAATGCACCACAACTATATCCGGCGCGCGGTCCAACCGAACAGCATGGGCAAATTCACCCAACAACCTGCGCCACAACATGCCCCGAAATCCAACCAACGAACAACCACAGCATCTCTGCAAAAACCCAGTTGCCTCCCATTTTGCCTAACGTCAGCCCGAATCGCACCCCAATGAATGAAGAAATGTCCAAATATCCAAGCCAACAGAGGAGTCCGACCTGCAAAATACAACCACAATTAATACCAAAATCACAAATATCCCACCCCGCATCGTGATACTCCCATCAATGCCGAATGTATGACAAATATCGGTTAGACTTCCATCTTCCTAAACGCCTTATCACATCCGCACCCAAACCCAAACCATCCGCCTCCGACGCTGCACCGATTCTAAATGAGTGTGACCCGAAGAAAAAGGGGTCAAAACCTAACAACACTAAGACTTTTTTCAACACCGCCGTAAACTGAAACCGCGACAAAAACTCCCCTTGACAGTGCCTCAACAGTGGACCGGACCTACCATACCACAATCCCCAATAATCCTCCAAACAACGATGTGGACACATCAAACCACCCACCACCTTCCCTAACACCACCCGTTTTCCCCTGCCCAGCTGATCAGTCTTTGAACGTCTAATACAAAAGGAAATACCCCCTGACCAAAATTCTACATCCTCAGCTAACAAGCCCCCAGCAAAATACTTTTTAGGGGACACCAGCTCCCCTAATCTCAATGCCCCAAAAAAGGCCAAAGAAAAAGGCCAGGCGAAACAGAACAGCCTCAAAATGAGAACTAAAAATCTCCCCCAAAGCCCCCCCTAAACGTTCCAACATCCCAAAAGTTATGGGCCTCTCTTCTCTTATCGCAAGTCGAGGATCCTTTACGAAAACCCCTTAATGCCGTAACATCCAGAGAACCTTGAAGCTTAAAACCAAAAGCCACACCAGCTATAAATTTTGTCAACTTTGACACTGACCAACCCCATTCCTCCGCTGACCCTATCAAAAACAAAAGCGCCATTATCTTATCACTATCAGACACTACTGTACCCAACTGATCCAACCACTGCTCTGTTGTGTATCCGCTTTTTGGGCTCCCCTGGTGGTTGCTGGTGGTATTGGTGACTTGTTTGCACTTTGCTGCTTCTGTTCACCTGCTTCCATCAGCGTTTGGGAGTTTCCTATTTAGCCTTGCTCTCCAGTCATTTCCTTGCCGGTCATCATTGTAACCAGAGCCTTCGGTTGCATGTTCCTGCTACTAGTCTGCTGATCAGCTAAGTGGACTTTGTCCTTTTGTTTTGTATCTTTTGTCCAGTTTGCAGTTTTTGTAATTCTCTGTAGCTGGAAGCTCTTGCGGGCTGAAATTGCCACTCCTGTGTCATGAGTTGACACAGGAGTCTTAAAGTAATTTAAGGATGGTTTTTGAAAGGGTTTTCAGTTGACCGTGAAGTCCTCTTTTGTATCCTTCTGCTATCTAGTAAGTGGACCTCTCTTTGCTAAATCTACTTTCATACTGTGTATGTCTTTTCCTCTTAATTCACCGTTATTACATGTGGGGGGCTGCTATCATCTTTTGGGGTATTTCCCTAGAGGTAAGCCAGGTCTGTTCCTTCCTCTACCAGGCGTAGTTAGTCCTCCGGCTGGCGCGTGGCATTTAGGAAGCCGTAGGTATGCTCCCTGGCTACTATTAGTTGTGTGGTAGATTTAGCTCACGGTCAACTCGAGTTTTCATCACCCGAGAGCTCGTTCGTTATTTATATGTTTGTTACGTTCCCTTGCCATTGGGAACCATGACAGTATGACCGGCCAGTGTTAAACTTATTGGCAGAAGAAAGGAGAGATAAAAGAAGTCTGTAAAAAAAATTTTTTTCTTTTTCCCTATGCTTGCTCCATAGTTGGATCAGTTGTATTTCAGCTCTAATTACTGCCTTTGCCTTTCTCTCCTTATAATCCTTGAATGGCTCTGAGCTCACCTGTTTAATGATGGATCCTCAGAGTTTGGCTGCAGGTTTAAATAATCTTGCTACGAAGGTTCAAAATTTACAAGATTTTGTTATGCATACTCCTATTTCTGAACCTAAAATCCCTACACCAGAGGTGTTTTCCGGAGATAGATCTCGGTTTCTGAATTTCAAATATAATTGTAAATTGTTCCTTTCTCTCAGACCTCACTCCTCAGGAGATCCTGTCCAGCAGGTTAAGATTGTAATTTATTTGCTGCGAGGTGACCCTCAAAATTGGGCATTTTCATTGGCACCAGGGGATCCTGCGTTGCTCAATGTGGATGCGTTTTTCCTGGCTTTAGGGTTGCTTTATGAGGAACCTAATTTGGAGATTCAAGCTGAAAAAGCTTTGATAGCCCTATCTCAAGGGCAAGATGAAGCTGAGATATACTGCCAAAAATTTCGTAAATGGTCTGTGCTTACTCAGTGGAATGAGTGCGCCTTAGCGGCAAAATTCAGAGAGGGCCTTTCTGATGCCGTTAAAGATGTTATGGTCGGGTTCCCTGCGCCTACAGGTCTGAATGAGTCCATGACAATGGCAATTCAGATTGATCGGCGTTTGCGGGAGCGCAAACCCGTGCACCATTTGGCGGTATCTTCTGAAGAGACGCCAGAGAAAATGCAATGTGACAGAATTATGTCCAGAAGCGAGCGGCAGAATTATAGGCGTAAAAATGGGTTATGCTTCTATTGTGGTGATTCTGCTCATGTTATATCGGCATGCTCTAAACGTACTAGGAAGGTTGACAAGTCTATTTCAATTGGCACTTTACAGTCCAAATTTATTTTGTCTGTAACCTTGATTTGTTCATTATCAGTTATTACCGTGGATGCCTATGTGGACTCTGGCGCCGCTCTGAGTCTTATGGACTGGTCCTTTGCCAGGCGCTGTGGGTTTTGATTTAGAGCCTCTGGAAGTCCCTATACCTCTGAAGGGTATTGATTCTACACCTTTGGCTTGTAATAAACCACAGTTCTGGACGCAAGTGACTATGCGTATGACTCCAGACCATCAGGAGGTGATTCGCTTCCTTGTGTTGTACAATTTACATGATGTTTTGGTGCTTGGATTACCATGGTTACAGTCTCATAACCCAGTCCTTGACTGGAAAGCTATGTCTGTGTTAAGCTGGGGATGTCGGGGGGCTCATGGGGACACTCCTTTGGTGTCCATTTCGTCATCTATTCCATCTGAGATTCCGGCATTTTTGTCTGATTATCGTGATATTTTTGAAGAGCCTAAAATTGGTTTACTCCCTCCTCACAGGGATTGTGATTGCGCCATAGATCTGATTCCTGGCAGTAAATTTCCAAAGGGTCGTTTGTTTAACCTATCTGTACCTGAACATGCTGCTATGCGCGAGTATATTAAGGAGTCCCTGGAAAAGGGACATATTCGTCCTTCTTCATCACCTTTAGGAGCCGGTTTTTTCTTTGTCTCTAAAAAGGATGGCTCTCTGAGGCCTTGTATTGATTATCGACTCCTGAATAAAATTACAGTCAAATATCAGTATCCGTTGCCTTTGCTGACTGATTTGTTTGCTCGCATAAGGGGGGCTAAGTGGTTCTCTAAGATTGATCTTCGTGGGGCGTATAATTTGGTGCGAATTAAGCAGGGGGATGAGTGGAAAACCGCATTTAATACGCCTGAGGGCCATTTTGAGTATTTGGTAATGCCTTTCGGCCTTTCTAATGCACCTTCTGTCTTTCAGTCCTTAATGCATGATATTTTCCATGAATATTTGGATAAATTTATGATAGTGTACTTGGATGATATTTTGATTTTTTCTGATGACTGGGAGTCTCATGTTCAGCAGGTCAGGAGGGTTTTTCAGGTTTTGCGGGAGAATTCTTTGTGTGTAAAGGGTTCAAAGTGTGTTTTTGGGGTTCAAAAAATTTCCTTTTTGGGGTACATTTTTTCCCCTTCTTCTATTGAGATGGACCCTGTCAAGGTTCGGGCTATTTACGACTGGACGCAGCCTACTTCTCTGAAGAGTCTCCAGAAATTCTTGGGCTTTGCTAATTTTTATCGTCGATTTATAGCTGGTTTTTCTGGCGTTGCTAAACCTCTGACGGATTTGACTAAAAAGGGTGCTGATGTTGCCAATTGGTCCCCTGCTGCCGTGGAGGCCTTTCGGGAGCTTAAGCGCCGCTTTTTGTCTGCCCCTGTGTTGCGCCAGCCTGATGTTTCTCTTCCCTTTCAGGTTGAGGTCGATGCTTCCGAGGTCGGAGCAGGGGCGGTTTTGTCGCAGAAAAGTTCCGACTGCTCAGTGATGAGACCTTGTGCGTTCTTTTCGGCCGCCGAGCGAAACTATGATGTTGGTAATCGGGAGCTTTTGGCCATGAAGTGGGCATTTGAGGAGTGGCGTCATTGGCTTGAGGGTGCCAAACATCAGGTGGTAGTTTTGACTGATCACAAGAATTTAATTTATTTGGAGTCTGCCAGGCGCCTGAATCCTAGACAGGCACGTTGGTCGTTGTTCTTTTCCCGGTTTAATTTTGTGGTCTCGTACTTACCGGGTTCTAGGAATGTGAAGGCAGATGCTCTTTCTAGGAGTTTTGAGCCTGACTCTCCTGGGAATTCTGAACCTGCTGGTGTCCTTAAGGATGGAGTGGTTTTGTCTGCTGTCTCTCCAGATTTGCGACGTGCTTTGCAAGAATTTCAGGCGGATAGACCTGATCGTTGTCCGTCTGGTAGACTGTTTGTTCCTGACGAGTGGACCACTAGAGTCATCTCGGAAGTTCATTCATCTACTCTGGCAGGTCATCCGAGAATTTTTGGCACCAGAGATTTGGTGGCTAGATCCTTCTGGTGGCCTTCCCTGTCTCGAGATGTGCGTGTTTTTGTGCAGTCTTGTGATGTGTGTGCTCGGGCCAAGCCTTGTTGTTCTAGGGCTAGTGGGTTGTTGTTGCCCTTGCCTATTCCGAAGAGGCCTTGGACGCACATCTCTATGGACTTTATCTCGGACCTCCCTGTTTCTCAGAAGATGTCTGTCATCTGGGTGGTGTGTGACCGTTTTTCTAAAATGGTTCATTTGGTGCCATTGCCTAAGTTGCCTTCCTCATCTGAGTTGGTCCCTCTGTTTTTTCAAAATGTGGTTCGCTTGCATGGTATTCCGGAAAACATCATTTCTGACAGGGGTACCCAGTTCGTGTCTAGATTTTGGCGGGCAGTCTGTGCCAGGTTGGGCATTGATTTGTCTTTTTCGTCTGCATTCCATCCTCAGACCAATGGCCAGACGGAACGAACTAATCAAACTTTGGAGACTTATTTGAGGTGTTTTGTGTCTGCGGATCAGGATGATTGGGTTGCCTTTCATAGGGCTCATCCAGATCGCCCTGGCGGTTCTTGTGAGGGTTCGGTGCCCCCTCCTTAAGGGGAGGGTACTGTTGTGTATCCGCTTTTTGGGCTCCCCTGGTGGTTGCTGGTGGTATTGGTGACTTGTTTGCACTTTGCTGCTTCTGTTCACCTGCTTCCATCAGCGTTTGGGAGTTTCCTATTTAGCCTTGCTCTCCAGTCATTTCCTTGCCGGTCATCATTGTAACCAGAGCCTTCGGTTGCATGTTCCTGCTACTAGTCTGCTGATCAGCTAAGTGGACTTTGTCCTTTTGTTTTGTATCTTTTGTCCAGTTTGCAGTTTTTGTAATTCTCTGTAGCTGGAAGCTCTTGCGGGCTGAAATTGCCACTCCTGTGTCATGAGTTGACACAGGAGTCTTAAAGTAATTTAAGGATGGTTTTTGAAAGGGTTTTCAGTTGACCGTGAAGTCCTCTTTTGTATCCTTCTGCTATCTAGTAAGTGGACCTCTCTTTGCTAAATCTACTTTCATACTGTGTATGTCTTTTCCTCTTAATTCACCGTTATTACATGTGGGGGGCTGCTATCATCTTTTGGGGTATTTCCCTAGAGGTAAGCCAGGTCTGTTCCTTCCTCTACCAGGCGTAGTTAGTCCTCCGGCTGGCGCGTGGCATTTAGGAAGCCGTAGGTATGCTCCCTGGCTACTATTAGTTGTGTGGTAGATTTAGCTCACGGTCAACTCGAGTTTCCATCACCCGAGAGCTCGTTCGTTATTTATATGTTTGTTACGTTCCCTTGCCATTGGGAACCATGACAGTATGACCGGCCAGTGTTAAACTTATTGGCAGAAGAAAGGAGAGATAAAAGAAGTCTGTAAAATTTTTTTTTTTCTTTTTCCCTATGCTTGCTCCATAGTTGGATCAGTTGTATTTCAGCTCTAATTACTGCCTTTGCCTTTCTCTCCTTATAATCCTTGAATGGCTCTGAGCTCACCTGTTTAATGATGGATCCTCAGAGTTTGGCTGCAGGTTTAAATAATCTTGCTACGAAGGTTCAAAATTTACAAGATTTTGTTATGCATACTCCTATTTCTGAACCTAAAATCCCTACACCAGAGGTGTTTTCCGGAGATAGATCTCGGTTTCTGAATTTCAAATATAATTGTAAATTGTTCCTTTCTCTCAGACCTCACTCCTCAGGAGATCCTGTCCAGCAGGTTAAGATTGTAATTTATTTGCTGCGAGGTGACCCTCAAAATTGGGCATTTTCATTGGCACCAGGGGATCCTGCGTTGCTCAATGTGGATGCGTTTTTCCTGGCTTTAGGGTTGCTTTATGAGGAACCTAATTTGGAGATTCAAGCTGAAAAAGCTTTGATAGCCCTATCTCAAGGGCAAGATGAAGCTGAGATATACTGCCAAAAATTTCGTAAATGGTCTGTGCTTACTCAGTGGAATGAGTGCGCCTTAGCGGCAAAATTCAGAGAGGGCCTTTCTGATGCCGTTAAAGATGTTATGGTCGGGTTCCCTGCGCCTACAGGTCTGAATGAGTCCATGACAATGGCAATTCAGATTGATCGGCGTTTGCGGGAGCGCAAACCCATGCACCATTTGGCGGTATCTTCTGAAGAGACGCCAGAGAAAATGCAATGTGACAGAATTATGTCCAGAAGCGAGCGGCAGAATTATAGGCGTAAAAATGGGTTATGCTTCTATTGTGGTGATTCTGCTCATGTTATATCGGCATGCTCTAAACGTACTAGGAAGGTTGACAAGTCTATTTCAATTGGCACTTTACAGTCCAAATTTATTTTGTCTGTAACCTTGATTTGTTCATTATCAGTTATTACCGTGGATGCCTATGTGGACTCTGGCGCCGCTCTGAGTCTTATGGACTGGTCCTTTGCCAGGCGCTGTGGGTTTTGATTTAGAGCCTCTGGAAGTCCCTATACCTCTGAAGGGTATTGATTCTACACCTTTGGCTTGTAATAAACCACAGTTCTGGACGCAAGTGACTATGCGTATGACTCCAGACCATCAGGAGGTGATTCGCTTCCTTGTGTTGTACAATTTACATGATGTTTTGGTGCTTGGATTACCATGGTTACAGTCTCATAACCCAGTCCTTGACTGGAAAGCTATGTCTGTGTTAAGCTGGGGATGTCGGGGGGCTCATGGGGACACTCCTTTGGTGTCCATTTCGTCATCTATTCCATCTGAGATTCCGGCATTTTTGTCTGATTATCGTGATATTTTTGAAGAGCCTAAAATTGGTTTACTCCCTCCTCACAGGGATTGTGATTGCGCCATAGATCTGATTCCTGGCAGTAAATTTCCAAAGGGTCGTTTGTTTAACCTATCTGTACCTGAACATGCTGCTATGCGCGAGTATATTAAGGAGTCCCTGGAAAAGGGACATATTCGTCCTTCTTCATCACCTTTAGGAGCCGGTTTTTTCTTTGTCTCTAAAAAGGATGGCTCTCTGAGGCCTTGTATTGATTATCGACTCCTGAATAAAATTACAGTCAAATATCAGTATCCGTTGCCTTTGCTGACTGATTTGTTTGCTCGCATAAGGGGGGCTAAGTGGTTCTCTAAGATTGATCTTCGTGGGGCGTATAATTTGGTGCGAATTAAGCAGGGGGATGAGTGGAAAACCGCATTTAATACGCCTGAGGGCCATTTTGAGTATTTGGTAATGCCTTTCGGCCTTTCTAATGCACCTTCTGTCTTTCAGTCCTTAATGCATGATATTTTCCATGAATATTTGGATAAATTTATGATAGTGTACTTGGATGATATTTTGATTTTTTCTGATGACTGGGAGTCTCATGTTCAGCAGGTCAGGAGGGTTTTTCAGGTTTTGCGGGAGAATTCTTTGTGTGTAAAGGGTTCAAAGTGTGTTTTTGGGGTTCAAAAAATTTCCTTTTTGGGGTACATTTTTTCCCCTTCTTCTATTGAGATGGACCCTGTCAAGGTTCGGGCTATTTACGACTGGACGCAGCCTACTTCTCTGAAGAGTCTCCAGAAATTCTTGGGCTTTGCTAATTTTTATCGTCGATTTATAGCTGGTTTTTCTGGCGTTGCTAAACCTCTGACGGATTTGACTAAAAAGGGTGCTGATGTTGCCAATTGGTCCCCTGCTGCCGTGGAGGCCTTTCGGGAGCTTAAGCGCCGCTTTTTGTCTGCCCCTGTGTTGCGCCAGCCTGATGTTTCTCTTCCCTTTCAGGTTGAGGTCGATGCTTCCGAGGTCGGAGCGGGGGCGGTTTTGTCGCAGAAAAGTTCCGACTGCTCAGTGATGAGACCTTGTGCGTTCTTTTCGGCCGCCGAGCGAAACTATGATGTTGGTAATCGGGAGCTTTTGGCCATGAAGTGGGCATTTGAGGAGTGGCGTCATTGGCTTGAGGGTGCCAAACATCAGGTGGTAGTTTTGACTGATCACAAGAATTTAATTTATTTGGAGTCTGCCAGGCGCCTGAATCCTAGACAGGCACGTTGGTCGTTGTTCTTTTCCCGGTTTAATTTTGTGGTCTCGTACTTACCGGGTTCTAGGAATGTGAAGGCAGATGCTCTTTCTAGGAGTTTTGAGCCTGACTCTCCTGGGAATTCTGAACCTGCTGGTGTCCTTAAGGATGGAGTGGTTTTGTCTGCTATCTCTCCAGATTTGCGACGTGCTTTGCAAGAATTTCAGGCGGATAGACCTGATCGTTGTCCGTCTGGTAGACTGTTTGTTCCTGACGAGTGGACCACTAGAGTCATCTCGGAAGTTCATTCATCTACTCTGGCAGGTCATCCGAGAATTTTTGGCACCAGAGATTTGGTGGCTAGATCCTTCTGGTGGCCTTCCCTGTCTCGAGATGTGCGTGTTTTTGTGCAGTCTTGTGATGTGTGTGCTCGGGCCAAGCCTTGTTGTTCTAGGGCTAGTGGGTTGTTGTTGCCCTTGCCTATTCCGAAGAGGCCTTGGATGCACATCTCTATGGACTTTATCTCGGACCTCCCTGTTTCTCAGAAGATGTCTGTCATCTGGGTGGTGTGTGACCGTTTTTCTAAAATGGTTCATTTGGTGCCATTGCCTAAGTTGCCTTCCTCATCTGAGTTGGTCCCTCTGTTTTTTCAAAATGTGGTTCGCTTGCATGGTATTCCGGAAAACATCATTTCTGACAGGGGTACCCAGTTCGTGTCTAGATTTTGGCGGGCAGTCTGTGCCAGGTTGGGCATTGATTTGTCTTTTTCGTCTGCATTCCATCCTCAGACCAATGGCCAGACGGAACGAACTAATCAAACTTTGGAGACTTATTTGAGGTGTTTTGTGTCTGCGGATCAGGATGATTGGGTTGCCTTTCATAGAGCTCATCCAGATCGCCCTGGCGGTTCTTGTGAGGGTTCGGTGCCCCCTCCTTAAGGGGAGGGTACTGTTGTGTATCTGCTTTTTGGGCTCCCCTGGTGGTTGCTGGTGGTATTGGTGACTTGTTTGCACTTTGCTGCTTCTGTTCACCTGCTTCCATCAGCGTTTGGGAGTTTCCTATTTAGCCTTGCTCTCCAGTCATTTCCTTGCCGGTCATCATTGTAACCAGAGCCTTCGGTTGCATGTTCCTGCTACTAGTCTGCTGATCAGCTAAGTGGACTTTGTCCTTTTGTTTTGTATCTTTTGTCCAGTTTGCAGTTTTTGTAATTCTCTGTAGCTGGAAGCTCTTGCGGGCTGAAATTGCCACTCCTGTGTCATGAGTTGACACAGGAGTCTTAAAGTAATTTAAGGATGGTTTTTGAAAGGGTTTTCAGTTGACCGTGAAGTCCTCTTTTGTATCCTTCTGCTATCTAGTAAGTGGACCTCTCTTTGTTAAATCTACTTTCATACTGTGTATGTCTTTTCCTCTTAATTCACCGTTATTACATGTGGGGGGCTGCTATCATCTTTTGGGGTATTTCCCTAGAGGTAAGCCAGGTCTGTTCCTTCCTCTACCAGGCGTAGTTAGTCCTCCGGCTGGCGCGTGGCATTTAGGAAGCCGTAGGTATGCTCCCTGGCTACTATTAGTTGTGTGGTAGATTTAGCTCACGGTCAACTCGAGTTTCCATCACCCGAGAGCTCGTTCGTTATTTATATGTTTGTTACGTTCCCTTGCCATTGGGAACCATGACAGTATGACCGGCCAGTGTTAAACTTATTGGCAGAAGAAAGGAGAGATAAAAGAAGTCTGTAAAAAATTTTTTTTTCTTTTTCCCTATGCTTGCTCCATAGTTGGATCAGTTGTATTTCAGCTCTAATTACTGCCTTTGCCTTTCTCTCCTTATAATCCTTGAATGGCTCTGAGCTCACCTGTTTAATGATGGATCCTGTTATGACCCCAATGGCGAGGGTCTCAGAGGAACGTGGAAGTCTGCAGAATACAAAAATCCAGCTCATAGGGCAGTGGTAACTGGGTTGACCATATATCTACTCCTAACGCCAACACTAGAAGTAGCCGGGGATCATTCCTACGTTGATTCTAGATGACACGCGCCAGCCGGAGAATCTAGCTACCCCTAGTAGAGGAAAACAAAGACCTTTCTTGCCTCCAGAGAAGGGGACCCCAAAGCTGGATAGAAGCCCCCCACAAATAATGACGGTGAGGTAAGAGGAAATGACAAACACAGAAATGAACCAGGTTTAGCACAGAGAGGCCCGCTTACTGATAGCAGAATAAAGAAAGGTAACTAATATGGTCAACAAAAACCCTATCAAAATCCACACTGGAAATTCAAGAACCCCCGAACCGTCTAACGGTCCGGGGGGAGAACACCAGCCCCCTAGAGCTTCCAGCAAAGGTCAGGATATAGATTTGGAACAAGCTGGACAAAAATACAAAACCAAAACAAATAGCAAAAAGCAAAAGGCAGACTTAGCTGAAATAACTGGAACCAGGATCAGTAGACAAGAGCACAGCAGACTAGCTCTGATAACTACGTTGCCAGGCATTGAACTGAAGGTCCAGGGAGCTTATATAGCAACACCCCTAACTAACGACCCAGGTGCGGATAAAAGGAATGACAGAGAAACCAGAGTCAAAAAACTAGTAACCACTAGAGGGAGCAAAAAGCAAATTCACAACAGTACCCCCCCCTTAGTGAGGGGTCACCGAACCCTCACCACGACCACCAGGGCGATCAGGATGAGCGGCATGAAAGGCACGAACTAAATCGGCCGCATGAACATCAGAGGCGACCACCCAGGAATTATCCTCCTGACCATAGCCCTTCCACTTGACCAGGTACTGAAGCCTCCGCCTGGAGAGGCGAGAATCCAAGATCTTCTCCACCACGTACTCCAACTCGCCCTCAACCAACACCGGAGCAGGAGGCTCAGCAGAAGGAACTACAGGCACAATGTACCGCCGCAACAAGGACCTATGAAATACATTGTGAATAGCAAACGACACAGGAAGATCCAGACGAAAAGATACAGGATTAAGGATTTCCAATATCTTGTAAGGCCCAATAAAACGAGGTTTAAATTTGGGAGAGGAGACCTTCATAGGAACAAAGCGGGAAGAAAGCCATACCAAATCCCCAACGCGTAGTCGGGGACCCACACCGCGGCGGCGGTTGGCAAAGCGCTGAGCCTTCTCCTGTGACAACTTCAAGTTGTCCACCACATGATTCCAGATCTGCTGCAACCTATCCACCACAGAATCCACCCCAGGACAGTCAGAAGGCTCCACATGACCCGAAGAAAAGCGAGGATGGAAACCAGAGTTGCAGAAAAAAGGCGAAACCAAGGTGGCGGAACTAGCCCGATTATTAAGGGCAAACTCAGCCAACGGCAAGAATGTCACCCAATCGTCCTGATCAGCAGAGACAAAACACCTCAAATAAGCCTCCAAAGTCTGATTGGTTCGCTCCGTCTGTCCATTAGTCTGAGGATGGAAAGCAGACGAAAACGACAAATCAATGCCCATCCTACTACAAAAGGATCGCCAGAACCTGGAAACGAACTGGGATCCTCTGTCTGACACAATATTCTCAGGGATGCCGTGCAAACGAACCACGTTCTGGAAAAACACAGGAACCAGATCGGAAGAGGAAGGCAGCTTAGGCAAAGGAACCAAATGGACCATCTTGGAGAAGCGATCACATATCACCCAGATAACGGACATGCCCTGAGATAGCGGAAGATCAGAAATGAAATCCATGGAGATATGTGTCCAAGGTCTCTTCGGGACAGGCAAGGGCAAGAGCAAACCGCTGGCACGAGAACAGCAAGGCTTAGCTCGAGCACAAGTCCCACAGGACTGCACAAATGACCGCACATCCCTTGACAAGGAAGGCCACCAAAAGGACCTGGCCACCAGATCTCTGGTGCCAAAAATTCCCGGGTGACCTGCCAACACCGAGGAATGAATGGAAAAAGAATGGTGTGCACTAGGGATAGGGATAGGGCGAGGTGCAGGTGTAGAGGACTGATCGTCCTGATACACTAAGGATAAATTTAATACACCGCACACTCTAGGGGTATAATCTGTGACAAACTCAGAATTTATTGAAGTGCCATAAGTTTATTATTCAACAATGCGGAAGGCGACCAGAAGTCAAAACTGACAACGTTTCGACTCTTCCCGAGTCTTTATCAAAAGGTCGCTGAAAAGAACAAAACATATATAAATAACTGTACAGAAAGCATATACAATAAACGTTACATTCCATAGTGTGGTACACCAAGCCCGAAGTAGGGAAGAAAAATACATATATACATATATATACAGAACATAGCATAATACAGGTATTATATCCTGTCCCGGGTGAAAGAGAGATAATTCCTTAGTGAGTAGGATCATGGTTCTGTGTAAGTCGAAGATGGACTCATGCAGATTGGAGGACGAGGGACCCAAGAAAATACCAAACCGAAGATTACCTTAGCAAGGTGAATAAAGGAATAGCATGAATGGTATCCTTGTGGCTCATAGAATATCTATAAAGGATAGAAAGCGTTAATAGGGACCGTATACAAGAAACAATTATAGTATTAGTAATAGAAAAGGTTTACCTCATAGAATATAATGATAAAAATGTGTAGGTGGTCTTTGGCTTATTGTGTCGCAAAAGTAATCTGTTGGGGATACATATGGCAAGGAAAATAATGGGGGGGATCAATACTATGGTAGGACACACAAAATAAGGGGTGCTTATGGGTAGTGGTATGTGAAATTACCTGGCAATGCTGGTGGGCAAGAGAATGATCAATTCTTATGCAGTGTGCTAGTAACGCAGGCCTAAATTTATCCTGTTGAGCTGCAAATGGAACCTAATTACAATGCATAGGGTTAAAGTGTGTACAGGGAAGGAAGCAGGTAGAAAGACATATTAGGTAATGCCATGCAATGTTACCTGGCAATGTTTGTAAGCACCAAGGACGTTAGCCTTGTAAGTTATGTTGCCAGCATAACACGGTCCTGTAGTGTCACAGGGAAAGTCTGGTATAGAGATATATGGTTACAGTGTGTAGGGATAGTAAAAAAGGGGGGGGGGGGGAAGGGAGAAACAGCAGCACTAGACTGTTACCTGGCAATGATGGTGTGCAGCTAGCATTTGTTGTAACCAGGCCGTATGCGGGAGATCTCTGTAAGAGGATAATATATATTATCCACTCTGTCATCTGGCTCTCTCAGCCAGGGGTGAAGATGATGCAAGCCAGGTGGCTGCATCCGCAGTGGTGGATCAGGGTATTTACCTGGTGGTAGTGGGGTATGAGCGGCGCTCCTGCGCCCTGCTTCCTGGCACGTGGTGTGTATGGTGTCCCGGCCCTGCTATTTAAACACGGAGGGACCCGCGGTACCGGAAGTGCGTCATCCGGTACCGGAAGTCCCGCCGCTGTTGTGCAGAGTGTGGTGCGCATGCGCGGGCGTCGTCAGGGAGATGGAACGCTGTGGATTCACAGCGATAGTGGCGCCTGCGCTGTGCGGTAACTGAGAAGCCCGCTGTTTGGTATAAGTGGTTTAGTCCGCATGTATGGGTACTAACAGAGTGATCGCTGTACACTATAGAGAAAATAGTGTCAGCGCTAATGGGTGAACTAATGGTTTTCCATTGTGGAGTGTGTGTGTCCCATAGGTGTCCTTGACAGATGAGCCATTAACTCTTGAATATGGCTATAAAGGGGGAACCTACTAGTAAACCTTAAAGGTTACACGTTCTAATAAATCATGACCAAGAAATAACAATAAGAATAATAATAATGAAAATGAAAATAAGAATAAAAATAAAAATAAAAAGTGGAAAATGAACCTTAAAATGAAATTTATTATAAAAAATGTTTCAAGGCCCCAAAGGAACAAAAAAAGGGGGAAAAAATAGAATAAAGCAATGAAAAATGAAGAAATAAATAAATACAAAAATAATAATAATAAAATAATAATAAAGGGGGCAATGAAAAATGGAAAAATAATGATAAGGATACAGCTAAAAAAAGGATACAGCTAAAGAAAGAAAAAGTAAAAAATAAAAATGGAAATGGAAAATAAAAAATGTAACTCAAAATAAAAAGTAAAAAGTAAAAAATAAAAAATAAGAGGTGACACAAAGTCAACCTAAGGGAGGAGGAGTTAGTCATACCGAATTATGGATAGACTCACCACCATGGTCAGCGGGTCTATGGAGAGGGAGAGAAAAAAGACATATCAATATCATGATCAAGGCAACCAGTCAATCTCCCTGTTCAGGCCCTTTGGTGCTAGTGTATCAAGTGTATAGATCCAATACGTCTCTCTCGACCTGAGCAGTTTGATGTGGTCGCCCCCCCGTCTAGGCCTAGGTACCTGCTCTATTACTTGAAATTTGAGTTGCGCTATTGTATGTCTAGCAGCAGCAAAATGGGCAGGTAGGGGGAGCCATGTTTTACCACACCTTATCGTGGATTTATGACTGGCCACCCGGTCTCTCACATGTTGTACCGTCTCACCAACGTACAGAAGGCCACACGGGCACTTGATTAAATACACTACGAAATTAGATTCGCAGGTAAAGAAGCCTCTTATGGGAAAGGATTTACCAGTCCTAGGGTGTGTGATATTGTCTGATCTGATAACGTTGGAGCAAGCAGCGCAATTCAAACAGGGGAACGTGCCGTGACGGCGTGTGCTAAGGAGTTGTTGAGTAAGTTCCCTGCGTGCACTGCCCACATCGGCCCTCACAATCTGATCCTTTATGTTTGGGGGCCGTCTCGTGCTCATCAGTACCGGTGTCTGGAATGAGGGGATGTTGGGATAAGCCTTACCCAACAGAGGCCAGTGTCTTCTGATTGCTGAGTGGACTTTTGGCATGAAAGGATGGTGAGTATGTACAAATGGCATGAACCTCGGAAATGACTCTGCTGGTCCACTTATCCGGGACAAACAGTCTGTCAGGTGGACAAGACTCAGGCCTATCAGCCTGAAATCTCTGCAACACACGTCGCAGATCCGGAGAAATAGCTGACAAGATAACTTCATCTTTAAGAATACCAACAGGATCAGCGACTCCAGGAGCATCAGGCACAAAGCTCCTAGAAAGAGCATCGGCCTTCACATTCTTTGAACCTGGTAAATACGAGACAACAAAATCAAAGCGGGAGAAAAACAATGACCAGCGGGCCTGTCTCGGATTAAGGCGTTTAGCAGACTCGAGATACATCAGATTTTTGTGATCAGTCAAGACCACCACACGATGCTTAGCACCCTCGAGCCAATGACGCCACTCCTCAAATGCCCATTTCATGGCCAACAACTCCCGATTGCCCACATCATAATTTCGCTCGGCAGGCGAAAACTTCCTAGAGAAAAAGGCACAAGGTTTCATAACAGAGCAACCAGGGCCTCTCTGCGACAAAACGGCCCCTGCCCCAATCTCCGAAGCATCCACCTCAACCTGAAAGGGAAGTGAGACGTCAGGCTGGCACAAAACAGGCGCCGAAGTAAACCGGCGTTTCAACTCCTGGAAAGCCTCCACGGCAGCAGGAGCCCAGTTAGCTACATCGGAGCCCTTCTTGGTCATATCCGTCAAAGGTTTCACAATGCTAGAAAAATTAGCGATAAAACGACGGTAGAAGTTAGCGAAGCCCAAGAACTTCTGAAGACTCTTAACTGACGAGGGCTGAGTCCAATCAAGAATAGCTCGGACCTTGACTGGGTCCATCTCCACAGCAGAAGGGGAAAAAATGAACCCCAAAAAGGGAACCTTCTGTACACCAAAGAGACACTTTGAGCCCTTGACAAACAAAGAATTTTCACGCAAAATTTTAAAGACCAACCTGACCTGCTCCACATGCGAATCCCAATTATCAGAAAAAAACAAAATATCATCCAGATAAACAATCAAAAATTTATCCAGATACTTCCGGAAAATGTCATGCATAAAGGACTGAAAAACTGAAGGTGCATTGGAGAGCCCAAAAGGCATCACCAAGTACTCAAAATGACCTTCGGGCGTATTGAATGCGGTTTTCCATTCATCACCTTGCTTAATGCGCACAAGGTTGTACGCACCACGAAGGTCTATCTTGGTGAACCACTTGGCACCCTTAATCCGGGCAAACAAGTCAGACAACAGCGGTAAAGGATACTGAAATTTGACAGTGATCTTATTTAAAAGCCGATAATCAATACAAGGTCTCAAAGATCCGTCCTTTTTAGCCACAAAAAAGAATCCCGCACCAAGAGGGGAAGAAGACGGACGAATATGTCCTTTCTCCAGAGACTCCTTGATATATGAACGCATAGCGGTATGTTCAGGTACCGACAGATTAAACAGTCTTCCCTTAGGAAATTTACTGCCTGGGATCAAATCTATAGCACAGTCACAGTCCCTATGAGGAGGCAATGCACTGGACTCAGACTCACTGAAGACATCCTGATAATCAGACAAATACTCCGGAACTTCCGAAGGCGTAGAAGAAGCAATAGACACAGGCAGGGAATCCCCATGAATACCACGACAGCCCCAACTTGAGACTGACATAGCCTTCCAGTCCAGGACTGGATTATGGGTCTGTAACCATGGCAGCCCTAAAACAACCAAATCATGCATTTTATGTAAAACCAGGAAACGTATCACCTCGCGGTGTTCAGGAGTCATGCACATGGTAACCTGTGTCCAATACTGCGGTTTATTTGCTGCCAATGGTGTAGCATCAATACCCCTAAGAGGAATAGGATTTTCTAATGGTTCAAGAGTAAAACCACAGCGCTTAGCAAATGAGAGATCCATGAGACTCAGGGCAGCACCTGAATCTACAAACGCCATGACAGGATAAGATGACAGTGAGCAAATCAAAGTTACAGACAGAATAAATTTAGGTTGCAAATTACCAACGGTGACAGGACTAACAACCTTAGCTATACGTTTAGAGCATGCTGAGATAACATGTGTAGAATCACCACAGTAGTAGCACAAGCCATTCCGGCGTCTATGAATTTTCCGCTCATTTCTAGTCAGGATTCTATCACATTGCATTAAATCAGGTGTCTGTTCAGACAACACCATGAGGGAATTTGCGGTTTTGCGCTCCCGCAACCGCCGGTCAATTTGAATAGCCAGTGCCATAGTATCATTCAGACCTGTGGGAATGGGAAAACCCACCATAACATTCTTAATGGCTTCAGAAAGGCCATTTCTAAAATTAGCGGCCAGTGCACACTCGTTCCAATGTGTCAGCACGGACCATTTCCGAAATTTTTGGCAATACACTTCAGCCTCGTCCTGCCCCTGAGACATAGCCAGCAAGGCCTTTTCTGCCTGAATCTCAAGATTGGGTTCCTCATAAAGTAAACCGAGCGCCAGAAAAAACGCATCAAGATCAGCCAATGCCGGATCTCCTGGCGCCAGCGAAAAAGCCCAATCCTGAGGGTCGCCCCGTAAGAACGAAATAACAATTTTTACTTGCTGAGCAGAATCTCCAGATGAACAGGGTCTCAGGGACAAAAACAATTTACAATTATTCACGAAATTCCTAAACTTAAACCTGTCTCCGGAAAACAGTTCAGGAATCGGTATTTTAGGTTCTGACCTAGGATTCCTGATAACATAGTCTTGTATGCCCTGCACACGAGTAGCCAGCTGGTCCACACTTGTAATCAAGGTCTGGACATTCATGTCTGCAGCAAGCATAGCCACTCTGAGGTAAAGGGGAAAAAGAAAAAAAAAACTCTGAATCTTCTTTCTTATAATCCCTCTTCTGCAATGCATTAAACATTTAATACTGGCCTGGCAAACTGTTATGACCCCAATGGCGAGGGTTTCAGAGGAACGTGGAAGTCTGCAGAATACAAAAATCCAGCTCATAGGGCAGTGGTAACTGGGTTGACCATATATCTACTCCTAACGCCAACACTAGAAGTAGCCGGGGATCATTCCTACGTTGATTCTAGATGACACGCGCCAGCCGGAGAATCTAGCTACCCCTAGTAGAGGAAAACAAAGACCTTTCTTGCCTCCAGAGAAGGGGACCCCAAAGCTGGATAGAAGCCCCCCACAAATAATGACGGTGAGGTAAGAGGAAATGACAAACACAGAAATGAACCAGGTTTAGCACAGAGAGGCCCGCTTACTGATAGCAGAATAAAGAAAGGTAACTAATATGGTCAACAAAAACCCTATCAAAATCCACACTGGAAATTCAAGAACCCCCGAACCGTCTAACGGTCCGGGGGGAGAACACCAGCCCCCTAGAGCTTCCAGCAAAGGTCAGGATATAGATTTGGAACAAGCTGGACAAAAATACAAAACCAAAACAAATAGCAAAAAGCAAAAGGCAGACTTAGCTGAAATAACTGGAACCAGGATCAGTAGACAAGAGCACAGCAGACTAGCTCTGATAACTACGTTGCCAGGCATTGAACTGAAGGTCCAGGGAGCTTATATAGCAACACCCCTAACTAACGACCCAGGTGCGGATAAAAGGAATGACAGAGAAACCAGAGTCAAAAAACTAGTAACCACTAGAGGGAGCAAAAAGCAAATTCACAACAGGATCCTCAGAGTTTGGCTGCAGGTTTAAATAATCTTGCTACGAAGGTTCAAAATTTACAAGATTTTGTTATGCATACTCCTATTTCTGAACCTAAAATCCCTACACCAGAGGTGTTTTCCGGAGATAGATCTCGGTTTCTGAATTTCAAATATAATTGTAAATTGTTCCTTTCTCTCAGACCTCACTCCTCAGGAGATCCTGTCCAGCAGGTTAAGATTGTAATTTATTTGCTGCGAGGTGACCCTCAAAATTGGGCATTTTCATTGGCACCAGGGGATCCTGCGTTGCTCAATGTGGATGCGTTTTTCCTGGCTTTAGGGTTGCTTTATGAGGAACCTAATTTGGAGATTCAAGCTGAAAAAGCTTTGATAGCCCTATCTCAAGGGCAAGATGAAGCTGAGATATACTGCCAAAAATTTCGTAAATGGTCTGTGCTTACTCAGTGGAATGAGTGCGCCTTAGCGGCAAAATTCAGAGAGGGCCTTTCTGATGCCGTTAAAGATGTTATGGTCGGGTTCCCTGCGCCTACAGGTCTGAATGAGTCCATGACAATGGCAATTCAGATTGATCGGCGTTTGCGGGAGCGCAAACCCGTGCACCATTTGGCGGTATCTTCTGAAGAGACGCCAGAGAAAATGCAATGTGACAGAATTATGTCCAGAAGCGAGCGGCAGAATTATAGGCGTAAAAATGGGTTATGCTTCTATTGTGGTGATTCTGCTCATGTTATATCGGCATGCTCTAAACGTACTAGGAAGGTTGACAAGTCTATTTCAATTGGCACTTTACAGTCCAAATTTATTTTGTCTGTAACCTTGATTTGTTCATTATCAGTTATTACCGTGGATGCCTATGTGGACTCTGGCGCCGCTCTGAGTCTTATGGACTGGTCCTTTGCCAGGCGCTGTGGGTTTTGATTTAGAGCCTCTGGAAGTCCCTATACCTCTGAAGGGTATTGATTCTACACCTTTGGCTTGTAATAAACCACAGTTCTGGACGCAAGTGACTATGCGTATGACTCCAGACCATCAGGAGGTGATTCGCTTCCTTGTGTTGTACAATTTACATGATGTTTTGGTGCTTGGATTACCATGGTTACAGTCTCATAACCCAGTCCTTGACTGGAAAGCTATGTCTGTGTTAAGCTGGGGATGTCGGGGGGCTCATGGGGACACTCCTTTGGTGTCCATTTCGTCATCTATTCCATCTGAGATTCCGGCATTTTTGTCTGATTATCGTGATATTTTTGAAGAGCCTAAAATTGGTTTACTCCCTCCTCACAGGGATTGTGATTGCGCCATAGATCTGATTCCTGGCAGTAAATTTCCAAAGGGTCGTTTGTTTAACCTATCTGTACCTGAACATGCTGCTATGCGCGAGTATATTAAGGAGTCCCTGGAAAAGGGACATATTCGTCCTTCTTCATCACCTTTAGGAGCCGGTTTTTTCTTTGTCTCTAAAAAGGATGGCTCTCTGAGGCCTTGTATTGATTATCGACTCCTGAATAAAATTACAGTCAAATATCAGTATCCGTTGCCTTTGCTGACTGATTTGTTTGCTCGCATAAGGGGGGCTAAGTGGTTCTCTAAGATTGATCTTCGTGGGGCGTATAATTTGGTGCGAATTAAGCAGGGGGATGAGTGGAAAACCGCATTTAATACGCCTGAGGGCCATTTTGAGTATTTGGTAATGCCTTTCGGCCTTTCTAATGCACCTTCTGTCTTTCAGTCCTTAATGCATGATATTTTCCATGAATATTTGGATAAATTTATGATAGTGTACTTGGATGATATTTTGATTTTTTCTGATGACTGGGAGTCTCATGTTCAGCAGGTCAGGAGGGTTTTTCAGGTTTTGCGGGAGAATTCTTTGTGTGTAAAGGGTTCAAAGTGTGTTTTTGGGGTTCAAAAAATTTCCTTTTTGGGGTACATTTTTTCCCCTTCTTCTATTGAGATGGACCCTGTCAAGGTTCGGGCTATTTACGACTGGACGCAGCCTACTTCTCTGAAGAGTCTCCAGAAATTCTTGGGCTTTGCTAATTTTTATCGTCGATTTATAGCTGGTTTTTCTGGCGTTGCTAAACCTCTGACAGATTTGACTAAAAAGGGTGCTGATGTTGCCAATTGGTCCCCTGCTGCCGTGGAGGCCTTTCGGGAGCTTAAGCGCCGCTTTTTGTCTGCCCCTGTGTTGCGCCAGCCTGATGTTTCTCTTCCCTTTCAGGTTGAGGTCGATGCTTCCGAGGTCGGAGCGGGGGCGGTTTTGTCGCAGAAAAGTTCCGACTGCTCAGTGATGAGACCTTGTGCGTTCTTTTCGGCCGCCGAGCGAAACTATGATGTTGGTAATCGGGAGCTTTTGGCCATGAAGTGGGCATTTGAGGAGTGGTGTCATTGGCTTGAGGGTGCCAAACATCAGGTGGTAGTTTTGACTGATCACAAGAATTTAATTTATTTGGAGTCTGCCAGGCGCCTGAATCCTAGACAGGCACGTTGGTCGTTGTTCTTTTCCCGGTTTAATTTTGTGGTCTCGTACTTACCGGGTTCTAGGAATGTGAAGGCAGATGCTCTTTCTAGGAGTTTTGAGCCTGACTCTCCTGGGAATTCTGAACCTGCTGGTGTCCTTAAGGATGGAGTGGTTTTGTCTGCTGTCTCTCCAGATTTGCGACGTGCTTTGCAAGAATTTCAGGCGGATAGACCTGATCGTTGTCCGTCTGGTAGACTGTTTGTTCCTGACGAGTGGACCACTAGAGTCATCTCGGAAGTTCATTCATCTACTCTGGCAGGTCATCCGGGAATTTTTGGCACCAGAGATTTGGTGGCTAGATCCTTCTGGTGGCCTTCCCTGTCTCGAGATGTGCGTGTTTTTGTGCAGTCTTGTGATGTGTGTGCTCGGGCCAAGCCTTGTTGTTCTAGGGCTAGTGGGTTGTTGTTGCCCTTGCCTATTCCGAAGAGGCCTTGGACGCACATCTCTATGGACTTTATCTCGGACCTCCCTGTTTCTCAGAAGATGTCTGTCATCTGGGTGGTGTGTGACCGTTTTTCTAAAATGGTTCATTTGGTGCCATTGCCTAAGTTGCCTTCCTCATCTGAGTTGGTCCCTCTGTTTTTTCAAAATGTGGTTCGCTTGCATGGTATTCCGGAAAACATCATTTCTGACAGGGGTACCCAGTTCGTGTCTAGATTTTGGCGGGCAGTCTGTGCCAGGTTGGGCATTGATTTGTCTTTTTCGTCTGCATTCCATCCTCAGACCAATGGCCAGACGGAACGAACTAATCAAACTTTGGAGACTTATTTGAGGTGTTTTGTGTCTGCGGATCAGGATGATTGGGTTGCCTTTCATAGGGCTCATCCAGATCGCCCTGGCGGTTCTTGTGAGGGTTCGGTGCCCCCTCCTTAAGGGGAGGGTACTGTTGTGTATCCGCTTTTTGGGCTCCCCTGGTGGTTGCTGGTGGTATTGGTGACTTGTTTGCACTTTGCTGCTTCTGTTCACCTGCTTCCATCAGCGTTTGGGAGTTTCCTATTTAGCCTTGCTCTCCAGTCATTTCCTTGCCGGTCATCATTGTAACCAGAGCCTTCGGTTGCATGTTCCTGCTACTAGTCTGCTGATCAGCTAAGTGGACTTTGTCCTTTTGTTTTGTATCTTTTGTCCAGTTTGCAGTTTTTGTAATTCTCTGTAGCTGGAAGCTCTTGCGGGCTGAAATTGCCACTCCTGTGTCATGAGTTGACACAGGAGTCTTAAAGTAATTTAAGGATGGTTTTTGAAAGGGTTTTCAGTTGACCGTGAAGTCCTCTTTTGTATCCTTCTGCTATCTAGTAAGTGGACCTCTCTTTGCTAAATCTACTTTCATACTGTGTATGTCTTTTCCTCTTAATTCACCGTTATTACATGTGGGGGGCTGCTATCATCTTTTGGGGTATTTCCCTAGAGGTAAGCCAGGTCTGTTCCTTCCTCTACCAGGCGTAGTTAGTCCTCCGGCTGGCGCGTGGCATTTAGGAAGCCGTAGGTATGCTCCCTGGCTACTATTAGTTGTGTGGTAGATTTAGCTCACGGTCAACTCGAGTTTCCATCACCCGAGAGCTCGTTCGTTATTTATATGTTTGTTACGTCCCTTGCCATTGGGAACCATGACACTGCTCCCACATATGCCACGACGATTCGTAACCTGACCATGTCCTTCCCGACACCGAGGCCTGTATCAACCGACCGCCTCGTCCGCAACAATCTGCCACAAATGTGAAGGGCATCCTGTTCCTGCCTCCTCTGCGTCTGGTGCCAACTCCCGGAAACGGTTCCACTGCAAACTAGACAAAGCATCCGCAATAGAATTTTGAACGCCGGGTACATGAACAGCTGAAATCCATGTATTCAACTCCAGGCACCGCAACACCAGCTCCCGAACCAATCTAATCACCGGGGAAGAGGAAGAGGAAAGGCTATTAATCACCGCCACCACGCTGGCATTATCGCAATGGAAACGCACCCGCCTATCTTTAAACATGTCGCCCCAGATAAAAACAGCAACGACAATTGGAAACAATTCCAGCAACACTAAATTTTTTGTAAATCCATTTTTACACCACCAATCGGGCCAAACGCCAATGCTCCATTTTCCTCCACAATAGGCGCCGTAACCAACACTGCCCGCCGCATCCGTAAAAATCTCACAATCAAAATTATTAAGTTCTTCCTGTAGAATCAAAGACCTTCCATTAGTGTTGAGCGATACCGTCCGATACTTGAAAGTATCGGTATCGGATAGTATCGGCCGATACCCGAAAAATATCGGATATCGCCGATACCGATACCCGATACCAATGCATTTCAATGGGACGCAAAGTATCGGAATGGTTCCCAGGGTCTGAAGGAGAGGAAACTCTCCTTCAGGCCCTGGGATCCATATTCATGTGTAAAATAAAGAATTAAAATAAAAAATATGGATATACTCACCTCTCCGGTGGCCCCTGGATCTTACCGCTGTAACCGGGAGCCTCCGTTCCTAAGAATGAGCGCGTGAAGGGCCTTCGATGACATCGCGGCTTCTGATTGGTCGCGTGACTGCTCATGTGACCGCTCACGCGACCAATCAGAAGCCGCGACGTCAGCTGTGACGTCATCGAAGGTCCTTCACGGGCTCATTCTTAGGAACGGAGGCTCCCGGTTACAGCGGTAAGGTCCAGGGGCCACCGGAGAGGTGAGTATATCCATATATATCCATATACTCACCTCTCCGGCGGCCCCTGGACCCTACCGCTGTAACCGGGAGCCTCCGTTCCTAAGAATGAGCCCGTGAAGGACCTTCGATGACGTCGTGGCTTCTGATTGGTCGCGTGAGCGGTCACATGAGCAGTCACGCGACCAATCAGAAGCCGCGATGTCATCGAAGGCCCTTCACGTGCTCATTCTTAGGAACGGAGGCTCCCGGTTACATCGGTAAGATCCAGGGGCCGCCGGAGAGGTGAGTATATCCATATTTTATATTTTAATTCTTTATTTTACACATGAATATGGTTCCGATACCGATTCCCGATACCACAAAAGTATCGGAACTCGGTATCGGAATTCCTATACCGCAAGTATCGGCCGATACCCGATACTTGCGGTATCGGAATGCTCAACACTACCTTCCATTATAATTTTCTAAAAAACGCCTCCACACCAATAAATCCTCTCTATGCTCTTTATTCAATCGAATGAAATGATGCGCCAACCGCAGTTGCTCTGGATAACCTCCTGGAAAAAATTCTACCCATAGGCATAATTCGACATGCAAAATTCAAATGACCTAACAACGACTGTAACTCCTTCAATGAAACCTTGCACAATTTTTCAACTCTCAGCACCTCCTGCTGGAGAGACAACAACTTATCTTCGGGCAACCTGCACTCCATCCTCTCCGAATCAATAAGAATTCCCAAAAAGCTCAACACCGTGCAAGGGCTCTCCGTCTTTTCCTGCGCTAATGGAACACCAAAGTGTCCCGACACCCATTCCATGGTAGCCAACAAATTCCTACACACTAATGAATCTGGCGGCCCGACAAACAAAAAATCATCCAGGTAGTGGATGACTGAAGGAACCTGCGAAACATCCCGCACAACCCACTCCATAAAAGTACTAAAAGACTCGAACAGTGAGCAAGAAATCGAGCAGCCCATGGGTAAACACCTATCCAAATAAAACCCATCATTCCAAAAGCAACCCAAAAGAGGAATGTTATCGGGGTGAACCGGAAGCAAACGGAAAGCCGATTCAACATCTGTCTTAGCCATTAACGCACCAGCGCCATACCTATGTACCCATTGCACGGCCACATCAAAAGATGTGTATACCACGGAGCACAGCTCATCTGAAATGCCATCATTAACCGATAGCCCTTTAGGGTATGACAAATGTTGAATCAAACGAAACTTGTTAGGTTCTTTCTTTGGAACAACCCCCCAAAGGCGAAACAATCACTCCCTCCCCCGGCAAACAACTAAACGGCCCTGCTATTCGCCCTAACTCTACCTCTTTCACCAATTTTGCCGTAACTACGTCTGCATGTAAATCAGCCGACCTCAGATTCTTTTTTGAAAAAGGGACTTCATGCGTAGGATGAGGAATCCGAAAACCCTCAGAAAAACCTTCCAAAAGTAACTTCGCCTTTAACCGATCCGGATACCTATTTAGATAGGGGGCCATCTTTTGAACCTTCACTGGTGTCACCCCCTTGACCCCAACCCACGGCAGGTCTCCCCCTTGCTTTTTTAAAACATTTGGCCGCTCCATGTGAGGCCCCATTACAGTGGGAACAGACATGCTTGAATTTACAAGTGCTACTGTACTTGCATTGGCCGTCATTAAACTGCCAACACGTCCCCGTTTTGTCTTTCGTCCCCTGAGTCCCTTGACCCCCACTTCCCTGTCCCGGATGTTGCCCGAAACTCCCTTTGCCCCTGTGAAAGGACTGACCAAGCCGCGTTGGTGCCATAACTTTCAACCACAATCCTATGTCCTTCTGTTCCCATTTTATCTCAGGCCTAACCGCCTTCCTTTGCCTAAATTGCTCATCGTACCGCAGCCACGCCAGTCCACCGTACGCCCTATATGCTTCACCAATAGCATCAAAGTAACAGAAAAGACCAGAACAATTTCCCGGAAACTTTTCACCAATAACGCTTGCCAAAATAGCAAACGCCTGCTGCCAGTTTACGAATGTCTGCGGAATCAAACGCCACCTACGCTTTTCCTCCTCCTCTTTTCTGCTATCATTCTTTTTTCCCTTTTCTAGATTAAATTTCTCCAAAGGAAGGAGGGAGAAAATCTCCACATATTCATCCTTCCAAATTTTTTCCTTTACTTCTTGTTTTAAATGAGCGCCTAACATGTTAGGGCATGTTAGGTTAGGCTATGGGTTGAACTAGATGGACTTACAGTCTTCCTTCAACCTTAATAACTATGTAACTATGTAAAGGCCCTTCAAAACAAACGTAAACCTCCCCTCTTGCCCTATCATCCAATTTAACCGTATCAGCCTTATCCTTTCCAGTTTGTATAGCCACTGACACCCCACCCAACGCTGACTGCTCCCCCCACTCAACATGTCCGAACCCAAAGGCCCTACTGAACCCTGACCCAAAGAGGGTAACCACGCTCCCACAGGGGATGCCCGTAAACTATCTGCGCCCCCCCATCCAACCTCCTCAAAATCTGTGACATACTTGACAAAAGCTTTCTCATCCCGGGAATCCCAAAATTACCAGCCGCACCACAGTAATCCCCTAAGTCCCCCGACCGAACTCCACTAATTGACTATACTCACACACACGAGGCTGCATAGGTGCTGTGTTCCCACCTGCCATGCTTCCAGAATCCAGCAGTTCCCAATAGTCGCGCAGGTCACTGCAGGATCCGGAATCCTCCGCGCCGCTTTGTTGCTTCCGGCCCGTGCCCCCGGACTCCTCGTCACCGGGGGGGACAGAAGCAGGAGAAGATGATCTATTCCTTGATCTCCTTGCCGACCTCGAACTGCCAGCCGCCTTTCTGTCCCCATGCCTGCCCTCCTGCTGAGCCTCCTACTGACTTCGTCTGCGTGCCGCCGCCGTCACAGGGCCAGGCTGAGTGCCAGGAATCCGCCTGCCCGCCGATCTGCTGCTTAGTGCACCGGACCTGCCAGGTACCCCTGCAGCATCTGGTCCAGGGTCACCCGCCGCCGTGCACACATCTCCGCGCCGCTGCTGAGCCGACGATCCATTCCTGCTCCTCGTCGGCGCCGGAGCCACCGTCAGTGCCGCACCCCACCTCTCCATTGCCGCCTCTCCTCACCGCTGCCACGCGTCCCACATCCATGGCCACACCAGGTGCAGCCATCGCTTCAGGGTGCGCCTGCACCGCCGCAGCCCTAGTCCGTCTACCCACACCAGCAGCGCCGGCCGATGGATTCCTGCCAGAGGGCGGGTCAGGCCGGATACCATCAATGTGGCTTGTACCCTCTGCAGGGTCCCCGAAGGGGCTCCGTGGCCTGCGTCTACCGCGCGTACCTGCCTCAGGCGATAGACGTTCCGGTGGCCGGGTCCTCCGTGTCCTGGTGCCCTGTGTTCCTTGTGCTCCAAGAAACGTCGCCAGCTGGTCCTCCAGCCAGCCACCCTTTCTTGACCGGGCAATGTCCCGCAGCTGCGACAGCATGGAATCTACAGTGGCCATGGTAAGCACGTGTTCTTTCTTTCTTCTTTCCCTGCTAATGCCACATGTACTGTCCCTAACCACACACTTTTCTTTATATCCACACCCTCCTCAGCCTAAACACCCGCCCCCTCCTTTGTCCCCTTTCAACCAATCCCACTGCACTGCCTTTAAATGTTCCCACTCCCCTTGGCACCACAGTCATGGGGGGCTTTCATTTAGCTGTGCATATTGCAGCCCCCCCGCTTACTCAGGACAAATTGTACAACAACTTTTGGAGTCCAATTTCTTCTCTTACCCTTGGGAAAATAAAAAATTGGGGGCGAAAAGATCATTTTTGTTAAAAAATGTGATTTTTAATTTTTACGGCTCACCACACATCTAGATAAGTTCCTTAGGGGGTCTGCTTTCCAAAATGGTGTCACTTGTGGGGGGTTTCAATGTTTAGGCACATCAGGGGCTCTCCAAACGCAACATGGCGTCCCATCTGAATTCCAGTGGTACAGTGGTTTACCCCCACATATGGGGTATCGGCGTACTCAAGACAAATTGTACAACAACTTTTGGGGTCCAATTTCTCCTGTTACCCTTGGTAAAATAAAACAAATTGGAGCTGAAGTAAATTATTTGTGTAAAAAAGTTAAATGTTCATTTTTATTTAAACATTCCAAAAATTCCTGTGAAACACCTGAAGGGTTAATAAACATCTTGAATGTGGTTTCGAGCACCTTGAGGGGTGCAGTTTTTAGAATGGTGTCACACTTGGTTATTTTCTATCATATAGACCCCTCAAAATGACTTCAAATGAGATGTGGTCCCTAAAAAAAAATGGTGTTGTAAAAATGAGAAATTGCTGGTCAACTTTTAACCCTTATAACTCCCTAACAAAAAAAAATTTTGGTTCCAAAATTGTGCTGATGTAAAGTAGACATGTGGGAAATGTTACTTACTAAGTATTGTGTGTGACATATCTCTGTGATTTAATTGTATAAAAATTCAAAGTTGGAAAATTGCAAAATTTTCAAAATTTTCGCCAAATTTCCATTTTTTTCACAAATAAACGCAGTTAATATCAAATAAATTTTACCACTATCATGAAGTACAATATGTCATGAGAAAACAATGTCAGAATCACTGGGATCCGTTGAAGCGTTCCAGAGTTATAACCTCATAAAGGGACAGTGTTCAGAATTGTAAAAATTGGCCCGGTCATTAACGTGCAAACCACCCTTGGGGGTAAAGGGGTTAAAGTCAAGATGGAAAAATTTGGTTTGTACGTAAAAAGTGCAAGTCTGCGACGAATGCACAAAACGGATCTGTTGCATTACTGATGCAAACTAAAGCAGAGGGACCCCATCGATTGTTATGGGTTCCAACTTGGTTCTGCTTTGCATCTGTTTTTAGAAAAAGTTCTGCACATTCTAAAAATTGACAAAAACGGAATCCAGTTGGAGCCCATAATCAACACTTAGCGGCCTCAGTCCTCAAGTTGCGTGTACGCCACTCAGTATATGAAGGTGATGCAAAAAAAAAAAGAGTTATTTTTGGAATACTGGGGAAATCTTACTCAGGGCGACCGTTAATTATAATTCTTCACATTAGAGGGGAGCTAACGGTTTACAGGCACACAGCTATGACAGTTCTGAGCTGGAGTTGATCACAGGGGTTTTATTGAAGCTTATTTTCATCACACAGAATCACTTCTCTTCATGCAATGCTTCATCAACATACTGTATATGAAAGTCTCTTTATACATAACTTCTCTTCACACACAGTGTCTTAACCTAAGCAGAACTGTACCTTACTCATGAAGTAAGGTGGGGGTAGGGGATGAGTCTGGTGCTGTAGCTCTTCTACTTCTATATTGAGCTAATAAAGATGCTCCTGGCTTTCCTGACTGCTTCTATGATTACAGCAACCGCTTCCCAGGATTAACTGGTCTATACAGCTTATCTGGTTTCAGTCTGTCAGGAGACTCTCTAACACACACCTTCCTCTTGGATGTCCAGGACACAATAGCTGGGGCTGAGCTAGCCACTCCCTGTCTGCTATAACTATTTTAAACCCCTATAGTAGCTGGATGATTCTAAATCAAAAGTGCAGATTCTATCTGTCATACTCAATGGGTTCCCATGTTACAAAACATATGGTTATATGTTTCTTTACTGTATAGAACAGGGATGACTGCTGTGCAACCCTAAAAATGGACACCACAACTAGCAACAGTGGGAGAAGTGGCTCATGAGTGGAGAGAGAAGAATATTTCTTTGATAAGACAGATTACAATGTTTCTTATGTTCCTTTGTACTATTGATTTATGCAGAGTTTTGATTTAGTGACAGTGACCATTTAAGAACTATATTTTGTCAGTCATTGGGCTTTCCACCTGGTTTTCGTTTTTTCTAGACTATGTTTATAATCTAAAAGATGGATTCAAAGAAGAGGACGTTTTGGTTGTGCATCGTCCTGTGGACCACTGTGCACGTGCTGAATATTCAGAGAGTGAACGGTGTAAATGATGGTAAGGAGAGTAAGATGGCTTTACGTGGGTTTTATGTAACTTTTCAACTGCGGTTACAACTGTTCCAGAAGCCAAACTCCAAATTAGATCATCATCATGAAAAAAAAAAAATGGAGTTAGCCAGGACTTTCGAGTGAATGCTGATCCATAGGTTATACCACTAACATATGATCGTTGGTGTGCAATCTCAAGAATCTCCACAGATCAGAGGATCAAATAAGCTGTAGCACCCCACTTGGCCATCTCGGCTCCTTTGTTGCCGTAGAAATTTAGGTCTGACACCCCTAGGGATGCAACAACCTGGGCTGGAATCCAACTTTTAGGATGAGTTTATGTAAACCCCTTCTTAGTTTGGGTTAGGACATAGCTAAAATAGATGGGATTGTTCATGACCAGTGGCATCATCAAGCCACTGGCCCTGACTGTGCCCTCTCCAATGCTGTAAGCAACAGAGCAGCAAATTGGCACTAAAAATGACAGCAATAATCCAATGTAAAATATATCCAAACAAAAATCCATTTATTTATTGGTACACATGTAAGAACTCACAAATGTGGAAATAGGGTAACATAGGTACAACTCAAAGAGATGATCGCACTCAAATGATCCATCCCAAAAAGTTTAGGAAAGTAAAAGCTTCCAGCCAAAAATGATCCCTGAGCTGTCTATGACTATAAACGCAGGAAGCCTCACCTATTCTGTTATGTTTTGTTTTCAGCACCTAGAGAATTTCAGTACTTGGAACACTACAGAGCCAGGATCGCTGGTGCAGATGGGGAAAATCTGGATCTTAGGTTGGTGCAAAAATCTGTAATATAAGTTTTACCTGAGAAAAAGAAATGCAGAGCCAACATTTTTTTTGCTAAAGTTACAAAGGTTTAAAATCACATTGCCAATAGAGCACTAAATAAAAAAAAACCACAAAATAAAATAGGGCACTCATGCTCCCAACACAATAGTGGTAGTGCCATTTATCCAACACACATCAGGGGCAGAATATTATCGAGAGAAATCAGAGGGTCAGTATTTCATATATTCATTTGTTTTATCTTAGGTTTTGTCTGTTATTGGTCAGGGAGTGAATGTGCACCTACACATTGCACTTAAACATACAGGAGTGATGGTCCAAGGTTTTGGTGTTCCTTTAATTTTTCTTACTTGGTACGTTTGGGGGTGTGCCTCCTCCCCATTGGGCTGTGCATCCTATCTATTTAGCTTTCCATGTAAAGCACAGTATTGTTCCCCACAGACCCCCATATTGTATAATGTCCCCCACAGCCCCCATACAGTATAATGTCCCCCACAGCCCTCATACAGTATAATGTCACTCACAGCCTCATATAGTATAATGTCCCTCACAGCCCTCATACATTACAATATCACCCACAGCCCTCATACGGTGTAAAGTACCCCACAGCACCAGCATATTATAATATCACCCACAGTCCCCATACGGTATAATGTTCCCCACCTCCCCCATATAGTATGTCACACACAGCCCCCATATAGTATAATGTCCCCCACAGCCCTCATACGGTATGTCACCCACAGCCCCCATACAGTATAATGTTCCCCACAGCCCTCATACAGTATAATGTCCCCCACAGCCCTCATACAGAATAATTTCACTCACAGCCCCATATAGTATAATGTCCCTCACAGCCCTTACACATTACAATGTCACCCACAGCATTCATACGGAGTAAAGTACCCCACAGCACCCACATAGTATAATATCACCCACAGTCCCCATACGGTATAATTTCCCCCACCTCCCCAATATAGTATGTGACACACAGCCCCCATATAGTATAATGTCCCCCACAGCCCTCATACGGTATGTCACACACAGCCCCCATACAGTATAATGTCCCCCACAGCCCTCATACGGTATAATGTCACCCACTGCCCCCATAAAGTATAATGTCCTCCACAGCCCTCATACAGTATAATCTCCCCCACAGCCTCCTTACAGTATAATCTCACCCACAGCCCTCATACTGTATACAGTACCCCACAGCACCCATACAGTATAATATCACCCACAGTCCCCCATACCGTATAATGTCCCCAACCTCCCCCATATAGTATGTCACCCACAGCCCCCATGCAGTGTAATGTCCCCCACAGCCTTCATACAGTATAATGTCCCCCACAGGCCCCATACGGTATAATTTTCCCCACAGTCTCCATACAGTATATTGTCCTCCACCTTTCCCATGTAGTATAATGTCACCCAAAGCACCTCATACAGTATGATGTCTCAAATAGTCCACTATACAAAAATCTATTTATTTATTGGTATACATGTAAGAATACACAAATATAGAGACAGGATAACATAGGTCCACTTTAAAGAGATACTCGCACCCAAATGATCATCCCAAAGGTTGATGACTGTACAGCTCTCTATACACTGTATTGTCATTCACAGACCCCATAAATTATGATGTCTCCCCATAGTACTCCAAACAGTATGAAGGCTTCACAATTCCCTATACATAGTATTTTCCCCTCACACAATATGATGTTCCCGACAACCCTAATATAGTATGATGTCCCCAACTGACCCAATACATTATGATATCCCCCCACATCCTACAATATAGTATAATGCCCCCTATAGCCCCCATTACAGTATATTGGTGCCTACAACCCTCTATACAATTTGATGGGCCCCACAGCCCCCCATACAGTATGAAGGCACCAACAGCTCCCCATACAGTATGATGGCCCCCGTACAGTATCATGACTGCACAGCTCCCTATCTACCACAACCTCCACCTTTTCTGCCGGCTTGCCGCGCAGTGAACCGGTGTGATGCAGTGATGACATTGTGCCACCTGACGTCACTTGCATGGCGCCGCCTAAAGTAGACCCCAGGTCGGACATTTCATGCCTTCTGCTAGTGTAAGAGAGAGAGTAAGGAGCCAGAGGCTTTATGCTCCGACATAACTGTTAACACTACTGACATCCTGAGAACGCTGATACTATTAACAATGTTGTAATCAATCCTGCCCACGGCCAGAGTGGTCCATCTGAAATTTGTGACATTTGTCCCATGCCAGTCCGGCCCTGCACATCGGTGTCAGAACATTGTCCTAGTGGATAAGAATCAGCGGGTCAGTCTACACCTGATATACTATCCAGAAGAGATCTAATAGATTCACACTACCCAAGTCCGAAGTCCACTTCTTTACTCCATAGAAGCCGGCCCAGGGTAGTGCGAACGTCCTCGGCCCGTAGTTGAACGCTGGCATCCTAGGTGCCACCTGTAGTGTATGGACTGGACTCTCCCCTGTCTGATGTGTAGGTTTGGAAAAAGGTATTAAAAGAGAATTGCAAAAAAAACTCAAAACAATTATTTACAAAAAATAAAAATAGGTGTCTTCTGCTGGTATGACGCCTAATGAAACATCATATTTCTATTACCGTATATACTCGAGTGTAAGCCGACTCGAGTATAAGCCAAGACCCCTAATTTTGCCACAAAAAAACTGGGAAAACTTAATGACTCGAGTATAAGCCTAGGGTGGGAAATGCAGCAGCTACTGGTAAATGTCAAAAATACAAATAGATACCAATAAAAGTAAAATTAATTGAGGCATCAGTAGGTTAAGTGTTTTTGAATATCCATATTGAATCAGGAGCCCCATATAATGCTCCATACAGTTCATGATGGCCCCATAAGATGCTCCATATTAAAATATGCCCCATATAATCCTGCATAAAGGTTAATTATGGCCCCATAAGATGCTCCATACAGTTCATGATGGCCCCATAAGATGCTCCATATTAAAATATGCCATATATAATGCTGCACAAATGCGGATTATGGCCACATAAGATGCTCCATACAGACATTTGCCCCATATAATGCTGCACAAACATTGATTATGGCCCCATAAGATGCTCCATGTAGACATTTGCCCCATATAAAGCTACAAAAATGGTGATTATGGCCCCATAAGATGCTCCATACAGACATTTGCCCCATATAATGCTGCACAAACATTGATTATGGCCCCATAAGATGCTCCATGTAGACATTTGCCCCATATAAAGCTACACAAACGGTGATTATGGCCCCATAAGATGCTCCATACAGACATTTGCCCCATATAATGCTGCACAAACATTGATTATAGCCCCATAAGATGCTCCATGTAGACATTAGCCCCATATAAAGCTACACAAATGGTGATTATGGCCCCATAAGATGCTCCATACAGACATTTGCCCCATATAATGCTGCACAAACATTGATTATGGCCCTATAAGATGCTCCATGTAGACATTTGCCCCATATAAAGCTACACAAACGGTGATTATGGCCCCATAAGATGCCCAATACAGACATTTGCCCCATACAATGCTGCACAAATGGTGATTATGGCCCCATAAGATGCTCCATAAAGATATTTGCCCCATATAAAGCTGCACAAATGCTGACTATGGCCTCATAAGATGCTCCATGTAGACATTTGCCCCATATGCTGTTGCTGCGATAAAAAAAAATTAAAAAATCACATACTCACCTCTTGTCGCTCAGGCCCCCGGCACTTGCTATATTCACCTGCTCTGACTGTTCAGGCAGAGGGTGGCACGCACACTAATCGTGTCATCGCGCCCTCTGACCCGAGCGTCAGTGCAGAGGATGCGGAAGATGCAGCGGCGGCCGGCGGTGGTGGAACGGGGAGCAGGTGAAAATCGCACACTGCGTTATACTCACCTGCTCTTGGAGCGGTCCCTGGTTCCCTGGCACCGGCAGCTTCTTCCTGTAGTGAGCAATCACATGGGAGCGGAGTGGGGTCCATATTCACTACTGTAATGAGCGGTACCATGTGACCGCTCACTACAGTAAGAAGCTGCCAGCGCTGGGGAACCAGGGACCGCGCCAGGAGCAGGTGAGTATGATTACACAGCTGCCGCTCCCCCTCCCCTGCCGACCCCTGGGTATGACTCGAGTATAAACCGAGAGGGGCAATTTCAGCCTAAAAAAATTGGGCTGAAATTCTCGGCTTATACTCGAGTATATACGGTATATTAGTTTAAAGTTTGCTTGTAGCAATTAATGAATATTGGATGGTAACATATTTTTTTTTTTTACAGGACCGAAAATCAAAACTTACAATTATGGATGGAAACTTCACGAAATGAAGACAGAGAGGAGATAGCCAAGGTGGGTGAACATATGGATAAAAGACAATGGCTCATAAGGAAATGCAGATATACAAGTTACACACGGCACTCAAGGCTCCTGGGTGGTGCTCAAGTAAGGTTTCCAACCCGTCAATGAATGATTAATAACTTGGCACTCAAAAGTTCTTTTTGCAAGATGAAAACAACTTTTTCGTTTATTAGTGCAACCAGTTCAATGATTAAACGTTTTCGGTCACAAGACCTTCATCAGAAACATCTCATATGAAACTGGAAGCAGGGCAGCGCAATGCATAGGCCCGAATGGCCTGAGCACAAGTGTAACCGGGCGACTAGACCTGGAAGGTATGATGAGGGCAGATGGTTACTTGGCAGATGATGTAGTAAGCATGGAGAGTTTAACTGGTTACCTGGAAAATCCTGGGGGGTATACTGAGGTAGGGCGCACTGGAGAGGCGAGAGCCCCGCTGTAGGGAACTGGCGCTGATACGTCCAGGTCCAGGAAGCCGAGGTGCTGTGAAGCCGGTGTTGCCAGAAGCCGCGGCTTACTACATCATCTCCCCTCAATTTTGGCATTTTTATTTTTCTTCTCGTTACGTCGTTTACCGATCAGGTTAATTTATTTTATACTTTGATAGATCAGACTTTGATTAACGCAACAATACTGTAAATGCCACTGTCACAGATTAAAGGCAGCATTTAACTGCTTAACAGCCGCTGGAGGTGTTTTGCTCCATCTGCGGCTGTTAGAGGGAGATGATGGCTTAATAACTCAGCAATCATCTGCCGGCAAAGATATAGGCTCAGTTTCTGAGCCCGCATCAAAGTCAGGGAGCCAATACGTCATATGTAGGTAAGGGGCTAATATGTATCACACATAAAATGTAAGAAATTTACAATATATGCCTTTTTACCAAAACCTAATTTTACGTAAATGTTTCTACTCATAGGTGGTTTCCAGAGCTGTGAAAGAAAATAACAAGGATCTAGAAAGGAAAATACCTGACATTAGAATAGACAAAGAAATAATTCTCCAACTTGGATCTGATGGTCCTGTCCAACGTGCCGCAGACCACTTGTTCAGCAAGGAGACAGAAATAAATCGCCAGAAAGCCTTACTGAAATATGATGCACAATCTGAACAATTCAGACTTGTAAAACCAAATAATGCAATAGATATAACTGGAGATACCAAAATCACTATGGTTGGACATGGCGGTCACAGAGATGGCCATGTGTCTGTAGGTGGAAAAACATCTGATCAGTTGGCAAAAGATATATTGAAGCTTTGTGAACTTTCATCCCCAATTCACTGGTCTTCAGGTTCACCCAAAATTAGAGAAATCAGTATAGTCTCTTGTGATGCCGGGGCAGGAAAAGAAGGAAAAACTTTTGCGAAAGACTTCCTTTTGGACCTGGATAATGCTGGATTATCTATAGGTTCACTCTCTCTTCGCACAACGAAGATCATAGTGCAGGAAGATGGTAGCAAACGCACTGTTGATTTTGATAATCCAGCGCTGTGGGGCAAATACATCCCAATTCACAAGCGAAAATTCTTTTTAGATAATAATAAAAATCTCGTGGAAGAGAGTGTCTCAAAGGAGAGAAGACCAGAATGGATAGAAAGTCAGAACATCGAACACGAGTTTGACCCTCTAGCTCCGAGGAATATAGAAAATGATCCGCTATTTTACTATGAGAACGGGGTGTTATACCACATTAACGATGAACGTGTTGGCCAACTAATAGATGACAAGGTGAGAGGGTTGTTTCACACAGAAGCTCAAGGGGTAAACACTATGGGTTTAGATGTATATTATAGAAGAAGCATGGATGAAACTGAACCTATAATGAAAGAAAATATTCAGGTCCAAGTTGTAGAAGGATTAGATAGTTTGAAAGAAAATATCAAATACATCATACAAAGTTCTAATGAGATGAGAAGGAATGAGCTGAACAACGTCGCTGATAAACTGAGTAGGCATGGAATTACAATTGACAATAATATGAATTTAAAGGATATATGGAATCGTCTCTTAAATCAAAGACAAATTGGGAACCGGTATGTTAATTATATTTATCATAAAATTCAAGACACTTTGAGAAACACGGTTAAATATTATCAATTTAAGGATTACATCTACAGCATAAACTTGGTAGACTTTTATGTTAGATTATATGGCGTAACTAACGCTAATCTCATAAATGAAGAATTTTGTAACATTAGAAATCAGGAACACGTAACTTATGATGCAATGAGAATCATGGAAAGTCCTTCTTTGTTTGTGGAGATGGCACAGCAATGGGTAGGTAACCTCCACCATGCTATCGGTAAGATAAATTCTTATAACGGGATGGCTGTCCTCGCCACTCATATTTCTGAGGCTGTTCGGAATCCAGCAATGTTTATTACAAATCGTCTACTGTGGGATACAGAATCATCATGGTTACAGTTTCGTTACAGGAACCCAATGGCAAGAGGGTTCACATGGAGTGGAAACAATGCCGCAATAGGACTGGATTACGAGACCACCACAGCAGAGAACATGAATGATCAGGTTGCACAGGAAACAGTATCGGCAATGAAGCTTTGGTTAACCAGAAAATTCCGAACAAGATATTATGATTACAAACCTAAAAATCTACCCGAACCAATAGATATGTCTCAAATTGATGCCAATAGAATAACCCAAAGCATATCGGAAAATCTTCCTATAAATAACCTAAATATTGATGAAAACTGCAGAAGGCGAGTTTGGCCTAATAGAGAGCAATTATCTGACGATGGCATGAGTTCTTTTAAAGATCTGGAAGAGAGAGCAAGGGGAAAAAGCTTAGAAACAGAATTCCACTTAAAAATGGCAGAGGACAGACAGCAACTAAAGGAGCAGATCACCAAGAATATAAAGGAACTAGTCTCTCCAAACTTTGGTGAGAAATGGAAAATAAAATCAATAGAGAGCGATGAACGTGCAACTACGATAGACTTAGAAAATGAAATGAATCCTTTGGAGACTAAGAAAATTGAAGTACCAGGTAAAAAGGGATCTCCGAATTCAGATGAAGTCTTACATTCATACTATAATGATGTTTCTGGTTATGAAAAAGTCAATCGTGGACTTGGAATCTATGGAACCTTGATGGGATTTCAGGGCGCCAATCAGATGTTTGCAGAAGGACGAAAGTCGGAAGGAGCAGTAATGTTAGCCCAAGGTGTCCATGGAATAACAGAGCTGACTGGTATCAATTCAGCAGTTAATAAATTTGTTGGCGATATTGCACAGAAATCCATTTCCCAGATATCTGTCGGACTTGAGGAAGCTTCAGCAGTAAAGTTCACAAGTGCTCTGAGTGAAGCTGGTGCCGTAGCTAAAACAGTCCCCATGCTTTCTTTAGGATTCACAATATTTAATATATATGAGGATCTTCATCAGAAAACTCCAGTTGGGATAGCAGATGCTGCCCTTGATAGCATAATATTTATCACATCTCTGGCTGGTCCTGAAATGCTTCCAGTCACTGTGGCTTTGAGTATTGTCCGTCTTGGTATTGACCCAATGTACCATGAAATAAAACACGAGTTGGATGCTTTACCCTCTGGTGCTGGCGTAGAAGACAAATTCAGGGCTGTATTAAAGGGGATTGGATTAGCCCTAAAAGATATAGGGTACAGCTTTTTACAAATATTGCAACAGATAACTCTTCCGGGATTTATCTATAGCGTTTATAACCTCGAACAAGAGCACAAAAAGTCTATGGATCTTGTACACAACCTGCAGACTGCTGAGAACTATTACAAAATCTTAGATATAGATGATGGACACAGGTGTCACAAAAAGATAGACTTCACTGAAGGGGAATATTCTGCCTATGGAGGAAATTTACGGGTTGAGTTAACGGACCAGAGTACAATGAACATTACATTAACCGATCCTCTTACTTCCAACAAAATTGTGAAAGTGATTCCCTTTGAAACAAATTGTGAGTTGGTGGATCTGGTTATGGGGATTGGAGAAGCAGTAAATATTAAAATGATGCATAAAACCGCCACCATGTTTTGGTTCATACCCTTGAAAACAGAAGATGTTATTTCTTCCATGGCACCCGAAGACAGATCTCTGCATGGTACATATGTGGGCAACTCCAAACCAAATCGATTCTATGCCGTGCAGCAGAACATTATCAAAGGACTTTCCTACACTCTGGACAGATACCACTATGAACTATTTGGCAATGATGGTAATGACATTTTTTATTTAGGGCCTCAGAAAACCTTTGTCCATGGTGGGAACGGTCAGGACATCTATTACATCCCGAAGAACGCGGGACAAACCGAGATCTGTAATCAGGCAAACGATAACGAGATGGACCTCCTCATTTTCAACATTCCTCTTCAACAAATCAATGCAAAAAAAGTACAAAATAATCTGAAACTTTTCAACAGTAACCTTCATGAAATCCTGATTAAAAACTGGTTCCTTGGAGAAGAATATAGGCATATGACTTTTAAAAGTGTGGAAGGGGCTCTGATAAAGACTGGGCAAGTTAGAATTAATGGGATTGTTCCTCTGGAGCCTTTTAGTTTAGATTTTTCAAGTAAAGACTCTGGTGCACGGATTTATCTCAATGATTCACTTTGGGAGACAGTGATTACAGTTATCGGCAGTAACAATAGTGACATTATATACGGGAATCGCCTTAATAATGTATTTCAGGGAAAAGGTGGTAAAAATTATTTGGCTGGAAGTGAAGGGATGGACATGTACATTATACAAGAAAAGGAAGAGTGTGACACCATTAACAACTTTGCGTACGATGGCCTGGTAGACATTGTACAGTTGCCGGCAAGCTATGCAGACCTGAAGGTCGACGTTGTTCCTCAGCACTCTTTGAAGGTTTGGAAACCCAGAGGAAAAATGTGTGTGATCATGGAGGATTGGTACAGAGGGTGGCATTGGCAACACGTGATATTCAAATCCCAAGATTTAGTGGTGTTCCAGATCACCAACACGTCAGAGCCAAGGATTATTCCACTAATATTAGACTACAGTCAGTTCCCTAAGGGGATAAATATTGATTTAAATACCATTCCCAGAAACGAGAATATAATGACCGTGATTGGATCCTCTCACTATGATATCATCCAAGGTAATGAGAAACCAAATTTCATCCAGGCAGGTAAAGGTGGGGGATCTCTTACAGGAAGAGGAGGAAGTGACACCTATGTCATTGACTGTGGGAAAGAGAATATGTTCATTGATAACTACGCAGAAGATGGCGCCATGGATGTCCTTTTCATCAAGAAGAAATACAGCTCACTAAAATTTGATCTTGCCAGGTCGCAGACAAATTCCACTTTTTCATTTATTTGTCTTCAAATCCATGTTGATGACTTTTGTAGCATTTTACTGCATAACTGGTTCAGATCAGAAAGCTACAGACATTTGCAAATACAAACAGAAGATGGAATTACATTCAGTATTCCCAGTGGACTCACACCTGTAATATATGCTGTAGATAACTCCAGAGATACAATACCTGACGTTGTCATTGATACCAGGTCCGGGATCTATGAAGGAGCAACTAAGATAATGGGTCCTCCCAGATATACCATCATATTAGGAAATGAGAAAGACAATTATATTGATCCTGGGACGAATGGAGGAGTAATGTCAGGTGGAGAAGGCAGTGACACCTATGTACTGAAAAAGCATTATAAAGGCATCTACAAGCTTAACAATTATGCTTTAGATCTACAGGTGGATTATCTTATACTTGATGTCAACTTTAAAGATATTTTAATCAGATTTCACAAACATTTCTTCAAACAAATAATAATAAGTGCCCCAACAGTTGCCCAATGGGAATGTCGACTTGAAATGTTGAAGAAAACTACCGACCATATACATTTGATAGTTAAGACAAATGACGTGTTGTTCACTTTTACCAACCGTTTGGAAATCCAGCCATTATTAGTAGATGAAAGATTCTCGTCTATGGATTTACACCTTGATCTCTCTAGTAAGAGTCTTCATGAAGTACCGATTGTATATGGTTCTCTCCAGAAAAGAAACTTTATTACTGGAAATACTTTGAATAACACAATCATAGGGGGTAAGGACACAGACGTACTCTACGGTCTAGAAGGAGGTGACATACTTCAAGGTTCTAGTGGGAAAGATTACCTCTCCGGAGGAGCCGGAGATGACAAGATTCATGGAGGCGAAGGAAACGATCTTATTTTAGGTGGTGAAGGTGATGATGTTATCTACCCCGGTCAGGGGGCAGATGCAGTTTATGGAGGTACTGGATGCGATACTTTATTATTTTTTGGAGATCTTCCAAAGAAAACTGGTGTGTTTGTAAATCTATATCTTGGATATGGAGCTGGTTCAGATGCTGAAGGTGACCTCTACTTTGGAATGGAGAACGTCTTGGGCACCAGTTATGATGACATCTTGATAGGAAACGACGATAGTAACTATATCAGAGGCGCGGGAGGTAACGATCTTATTCAACCATTGGGCGGTAATGACTTTCTCCAAGGAGGAGAAGGCAAAGATATCTATAATCTCATGGACGCTACAGGAACTAAAATGATTGATAATTATGCCAGTGATGGTAAAGCAGATGTAATTTACATTAATCATACGGAAGAACTAGAAATAACTAAAGAGAGATCTCAAGATAACCTTCACATAACCATTGACCATAAAAATTATGAAAAATGTAAAATAATTGTCAAAAACTGGTTTAAGTCAGAAAAATACAAGCACCTCGTCATCCAGATATTGAAGAGGCAATTTACAAACGGAAAGGAAAAGCTTAGAGTTTATGAAGAAGAGATTGTCAACTAGTAACAGTAATGACATCTAATACATCATATATACGAATGATAGTAATCATGAATACTGTACTGTGATATGCATTGCGTTTTGTAATTAAAATTGCCTTACAGAAGCTTAAAAGTAATTTTAATAAACCCACAGATTTTTGATTATACAAGTTAAAAGAGATAATTTTGACACTTTTATTTCATGTCTTTTATAAGCATATAAAAAAATGAAAATTTGCCATTTTTCTTTCCGCTTGTGTGTTTTAATAATTAAAACTTTCCTTATCACCAACTTTGAGGTGACGTCTATATGATAGAAAGAGCTAATCTAATATGTCACGAATCCCATAATATGTCAGGGATCCCGGGGAAGATACCTTTATCTTCCCCACTACTCACACCAATTTGTTATGAGCCGGGGTTGTTTAGTTGCCCCTGGTTCCTTCTGAAGGGGATTTATATACAGTATATCCCATGTCACGGGGTCCTTCTCCAGTATCACACAATCAGCAGAGCAAGAGGAGAATGAACAATCCCAAGACCTCTATTTAGGCAAAAATACGAAAGGTCCATATACAATCCACCACACAAAGCATAAGATAGTCCAGAACCTGAATGCAGTTCAGTAAGAGGATAAAAGCTCTGGGAGATGAGAGTCCAACAATCCAGCAGACAGAAGATAACAGTCCATATACACTTCTTTCTCTCTGGGGTGCTGTGTTCATATCATAGTTCCACACAGGATATGCTCTGTGTCTCACCTCCCTGATATTTTTAAAGTCCCCCTCCTCATTCACATGTCAGGAGGGGGAAGGTCACAGGGGCTCATTGTTTCAACAAGCTAGTTCAATATGTCATTAGCATATTAGCAAACAGGATTATTCACTGACCCTGTGAGAAGACAACAATACAGTACTGTGGGGGCTGATATCAGATGGCAACCACAGGCATTCATCAATTAGCAAATAACTCATCCTACAAGAGAACACCATGATAAATCAGTAAAATATTAATACAAATAAAATGATATCCACATACCGTATCCCACCATCACAACCTCTCCCCCCTCTTAATAAGTGAGCACGCCATGAGGTCTACACAGACTTCTGGCCTGCTCACTTTAGTCCACATTGCTCCACTGTTTATAGTTCCTTGTACAGTGGCAGGGGTTGCAATAATCATGAGTACTTGTCCATAAAATTCCGGGTCCTGGCTTTATGGTCATACCAGATTTTTTGTCTGGACTGGGCCATCCCGAAGAACGCGGGACAAACCGAGATCTGTAATCAGGCAAACGATAACGAGATGGACCTCCTCATTTTCAACATTCCTCTTCAACAAATCAATGCAAAAAAAGTACAAAATAATCTGAAACTTTTCAACAGTAACCTTCATGAAATCCTGATTAAAAACTGGTTCCTTGGAGAAGAATATAGGCATATGACTTTTAAAAGTGTGGAAGGGGCTCTGATAAAGACTGGGCAAGTTAGAATTAATGGGATTGTTCCTCTGGAGCCTTTTAGTTTAGATTTTTCAAGTAAAGACTCTGGTGCACGGATTTATCTCAATGATTCACTTTGGGAGACAGTGATTACAGTTATCGGCAGTAACAATAGTGACATTATATACGGGAATCGCCTTAATAATGTATTTCAGGGAAAAGGTGGTAAAAATTATTTGGCTGGAAGTGAAGGGATGGACATGTACATTATACAAGAAAAGGAAGAGTGTGACACCATTAACAACTTTGCGTACGATGGCCTGGTAGACATTGTACAGTTGCCGGCAAGCTATGCAGACCTGAAGGTCGACGTTGTTCCTCAGCACTCTTTGAAGGTTTGGAAACCCAGAGGAAAAATGTGTGTGATCATGGAGGATTGGTACAGAGGGTGGCATTGGCAACACGTGATATTCAAATCCCAAGATTTAGTGGTGTTCCAGATCACCAACACGTCAGAGCCAAGGATTATTCCACTAATATTAGACTACAGTCAGTTCCCTAAGGGGATAAATATTGATTTAAATACCATTCCCAGAAACGAGAATATAATGACCGTGATTGGATCCTCTCACTATGATATCATCCAAGGTAATGAGAAACCAAATTTCATCCAGGCAGGTAAAGGTGGGGGATCTCTTACAGGAAGAGGAGGAAGTGACACCTATGTCATTGACTGTGGGAAAGAGAATATGTTCATTGATAACTACGCAGAAGATGGCGCCATGGATGTCCTTTTCATCAAGAAGAAATACAGCTCACTAAAATTTGATCTTGCCAGGTCGCAGACAAATTCCACTTTTTCATTTATTTGTCTTCAAATCCATGTTGATGACTTTTGTAGCATTTTACTGCATAACTGGTTCAGATCAGAAAGCTACAGACATTTGCAAATACAAACAGAAGATGGAATTACATTCAGTATTCCCAGTGGACTCACACCTGTAATATATGCTGTAGATAACTCCAGAGATACAATACCTGACGTTGTCATTGATACCAGGTCCGGGATCTATGAAGGAGCAACTAAGATAATGGGTCCTCCCAGATATACCATCATATTAGGAAATGAGAAAGACAATTATATTGATCCTGGGACGAATGGAGGAGTAATGTCAGGTGGAGAAGGCAGTGACACCTATGTACTGAAAAAGCATTATAAAGGCATCTACAAGCTTAACAATTATGCTTTAGATCTACAGGTGGATTATCTTATACTTGATGTCAACTTTAAAGATATTTTAATCAGATTTCACAAACATTTCTTCAAACAAATAATAATAAGTGCCCCAACAGTTGCCCAATGGGAATGTCGACTTGAAATGTTGAAGAAAACTACCGACCATATACATTTGATAGTTAAGATAGTTAAGACAAATGACGTGTTGTTCACTTTTACCAACCGTTTGGAAATCCAGCCATTATTAGTAGATGAAAGATTCTCGTCTATGGATTTACACCTTGATCTCTCTAGTAAGAGTCTTCATGAAGTACCGATTGTATATGGTTCTCTCCAGAAAAGAAACTTTATTACTGGAAATACTTTGAATAACACAATCATAGGGGGTAAGGACACAGACGTACTCTACGGTCTAGAAGGAGGTGACATACTTCAAGGTTCTAGTGGGAAAGATTACCTCTCCGGAGGAGCCGGAGATGACAAGATTCATGGAGGCGAAGGAAACGATCTTATTTTAGGTGGTGAAGGTGATGATGTTATCTACCCCGGTCAGGGGGCAGATGCAGTTTATGGAGGTACTGGATGCGATACTTTATTATTTTTTGGAGATCTTCCAAAGAAAACTGGTGTGTTTGTAAATCTATATCTTGGATATGGAGCTGGTTCAGATGCTGAAGGTGACCTCTACTTTGGAATGGAGAACGTCTTGGGCACCAGTTATGATGACATCTTGATAGGAAACGACGATAGTAACTATATCAGAGGCGCGGGAGGTAACGATCTTATTCAACCATTGGGCGGTAATGACTTTCTCCAAGGAGGAGAAGGCAAAGATATCTATAATCTCATGGACGCTACAGGAACTAAAATGATTGATAATTATGCCAGTGATGGTAAAGCAGATGTAATTTACATTAATCATACGGAAGAACTAGAAATAACTAAAGAGAGATCTCAAGATAACCTTCACATAACCATTGACCATAAAAATTATGAAAAATGTAAAATAATTGTCAAAAACTGGTTTAAGTCAGAAAAATACAAGCACCTCGTCATCCAGATATTGAAGAGGCAATTTACAAACGGAAAGGAAAAGCTTAGAGTTTATGAAGAAGAGATTGTCAACTAGTAACAGTAATGACATCTAATACATCATATATACGATTGATAGTAATCATGAATACTGTACTGTGATATGCATTGCGTTTTGTAATTAAAATTGCCTTACAGAAGCTTAAAAGTAATTTTAATAAACCCACAGATTTTTGATTATACAAGTTAAAAGAGATAATTTTGACACTTTTATTTCATGTCTTTTATAAGCATATAAAAAAATGAAAATTTGCCATTTTTCTTTCCGCTTGTGTGTTTTAATAATTAAAACTTTCCTTATCACCAACTTTGAGGTGACGTCTATATGATAGAAAGAGCTAATCTAATATGTCACGAATCCCATAATATGTCAGGGATCCCGGGGAAGATACCTTTATCTTCCCCACTACTCACACCAATTTGTTATGAGCCGGGGTTGTTTAGTTGCCCCTGGTTCCTTCTGAAGGGGATTTATATACAGTATATCCCATGTCACGGGGTCCTTCTCCAGTATCACACAATCAGCAGAGCAAGAGGAGAATGAACAATCCCAAGACCTCTATTTAGGCAAAAATACGAAAGGTCCATATACAATCCACCACACAAAGCATAAGATAGTCCAGAACCTGAATGCAGTTCAGTAAGAGGATAAAAGCTCTGGGAGATGAGAGTCCAACAATCCAGCAGACAGAAGATAACAGTCCATATACACTTCTTTCTCTCTGGGGTGCTGTGTTCATATCATAGTTCCACACAGGATATGCTCTGTGTCTCACCTCCCTGATATTTTTAAAGTCCCCCTCCTCATTCACATGTCAGGAGGGGGAAGGTCACAGGGGCTCATTGTTTCAACAAGCTAGTTCAATATGTCATTAGCATATTAGCAAACAGGATTATTCACTGACCCTGTGAGAAGACAACAATACAGTACTGTGGGGGCTGATATCAGATGGCAACCACAGGCATTCATCAATTAGCAAATAACTCATCCTACAAGAGAACACCATGATAAATCAGTAAAATATTAATACAAATAAAATGATATCCACATACCGTATCCCACCATCACAACCTCTCCCCCCTCTTAATAAGTGAGCACGCCATGAGGTCTACACAGACTTCTGGCCTGCTCACTTTAGTCCACATTGCTCCACTGTTTATAGTTCCTTGTACAGTGGCAGGGGTTGCAATAGTCATGAGTACTTGTCCATAAAATTCCGGGTCCTGGCTTTATGGTCATACCAGATTTTTTGTCTGGACTGGGCCATTCGCTGAGGTTCTTTAGCCAAGGTAGCTAGCTGGGTGAGAAGATCTCTGAACTCTAGAACATAGTGAATGATGGGCATTCCGGTATCTGCGATATCTCACTCCATTTGTTCTTTCAGAAGAGTGTGAGGCACACAGACCTTCTGGCCAAACAGATTGCTCCCCAGTGAGGTCTGGATGTCGTGGTGCTTGAAGGACCTGTAGTCGGGTGACTGCTCCCACAAAATGACACTAACTCCCCAATGTCATTTCCAAGGAGGATATCTGCAGGAAGTCCTCCCATAACTCCCATCCAACAAAATGTTTCTCCAAAACCATAATCCAAACTTACTAAAGCTCGCTGTATATATTTGCGGACACCCCCCACCAGGACAATGGGAATTCCCAGGCCTTGGTGAATTGCCTCGGGTTGAACAACACGGGGGTTAGCGATAGTCAGGAATGCCCCCCTGTCTCTAAATCCCGACACTTTGTATCCATCAATTAAGACATCCTGCAGGTGGCAATGCCGTTGCTCTGTATTTCTGAGGGACAAAGGCCGGAGTCCGTACACTTCAGGAGGGGTATCTATGGTACCTGGGTCAGTGGTCCTCTCAGGTGGGGGTGGTGGTAACTCTTCCTCAGGCAGGATGGAGTGCACAAAATGCACTGGACAAGTTGGGGATGCGTGGGGCTCCCTCCGAATCCTTGAGGGACAGCTGGATTGCAAATGCCCAGGTTGCTTACACCCATAACATCTCCTCTTGGTGATACCCCCAGGTCATGGTCGGAACTGTTGGGGCCCAGGATTGTGAGGCATGATTGTCATCGGCTTGCGACTAGGTGGTAGGGCAGATATAATCGGAGGGGGACGGGACGCGGGAGCAGGCTGTGGTTCATTGTCCAGAAGCCTCCTCCATTGCGGTCGGATAGTAAGGGTTTCATTGGCCAGGGCTGCAGCTCTATCCAGGGTACACGGCATGCGCTCCCGGACCCATTCCCGTACCTCTGCAGGGCACTTGACAAGAAATTGTTCTATAAGGGACGCCTGTATAACATCTTCCACAGTAAAGACGTTTTCTGCTTCCAGCCATCTCCGACATGCCTGGGACATCTTATGTGCAAGTGCAGCGCCCCAGAGTCCTGGTCGTTGCAGTACTGTGGCTCCGCCACTAAGGGGAGCTATGGTACGTCTGATGGCACTGAAGGAGTTCATCTGATCAGGTATCACAGACACCAATACATTTCACCGCCGGGCCTCCAGGGGGAGCTAAGGGTTCTATTCATTAGGCCACTCCTCACACACTGGTAAAACTGGGGGTCAGGCAGGAAGTTAGAGAGAAAGCTGACTGGGTTGGAACCAGGCAACACCTTGTGGCAGAGGGTGTTGTGGGGGAAGATACAGTAGGGTCTCTGTCAGGGGTGGGATCCTGACAGAGGCTTGGCGACTTGAGCGAACGTAACGGGACCGTGCCTGCTCAGGATAGCGACGGTGCCCAAGGAAGGATCAGAAGCGAGATAGATTGTGCTGAGTGAGAAACGAGATCAAAGCAAAAAGGAGAACACCAGTAGGAGTCGTGCTGTAAGACCAAGGCAACATCCTACTGAGGCGCACAACCGGTGTCCGGAACGCCGAGGGAGTATTACAACATTCAGCTTCAAGCAATACTCTAAACAGCGGCAGGACAGTCAGTCTAAGGCGGGCTGTCTCACTTAAATCACCTATGCAGTCTTGGGGGGCAACTTGTGGAGAGGGGCGACTCTAGGGTCCCGGAAGAGCTCCGAGCCTACCCGTCATACGGGTGCCGTCCTAACCGTAACATCAGGGAGGGACGGAGGATTAGCAGAACATCATCTAATCGAGTTGTGAGGGAACTTAAGAAACAGACACAACAGTTGTGGGGACTTTCCGTAAGCACAGCAGGGAAGGACCGCAACACATAGCGCTAGAAGGAAGGCACAGATTTCCACCTGCTAAGAGAACTCTGGAGGTGCCATTGTGCCGGCCGGACTTGCGCAGCCTGGTTATCCGGATTCCGGACTGAGGACCCAGAGATCTTCAGTAAAGAGGTAAAGAGACTGCAAACTTGGTGTCCTCGTTATTTACTGCACCGCACCATCTACATCCGTCACATCATTCACTGTGCGCCCCTCGGCAGGGTCACGGATCGGGCCTAGCCACCGTGACAACCCCAGAGCAGAGACTCAGAGGCCCGGTACCGGGTACCCCTCGGCCCTGCAGCAGTGGGGGCACTACAAACTTGGCGTCACGAACAGGATCTACTTAAGCCTGAGGAATCGGGTCATGTGTGCCTTGGAACTGTGATTTATTGTGCTTGGACTGTACTTTATTGCAAAGACTGTGTGTTGCCACTTGCCGCCAGAAGTTCCCGCCAAAACCGCCGCCATTACAGCGCTGAGGAGAGCGCAGGAGAAGAAGAAGGGCGTGGAAGTGGGCGTAAACAAGCTGAAGAGCGCGAAAGACAATGGCCGCCCAGTCTAAGTATTTCTGCCCCTTGAGGACGTGTCCGTCAGCAGCTGAGGTCCGCCTCCTGATCCTCAATGGTGGGCAGAGACAAAGAAAACGAAACCGCCCACGAAGGAGAGAGCGGGAAAAGGACCAGGAAGAAGAAGTCAGCGACATGGAGGACGCCATAGCCAGCCGCCCCGCCCGGAGCCGGAGCGTGGGGTCGGAGCCGAGGACTCCCCCAGCTACCCGGAGAGGCATCGCAGCCAGACCTCCACAGTTGACGCTGACCTCCTGCAGACGGGAGCGGACGAGCTGATCCACCAACTCCTGCGGACGCCGCTGAGCACTGAGGCCGGGTGGAAGAAGACCATCAATGGGAGCCTCACCAGACATCTGTCGGCAGCCTCGTCTGGTCCGGAGCAAGAAAGAAGTTCCAGCGCTCCGAAGCCAGAAAGCAAGGTCCTGCCGGAAAGCGAGATGCTGCAAACGGAGATGACAACGCCGCAGCGCAAGGCCCTGCAGCCAGCATTCCAGACCCCAGCGGAGGCAGAGCAGACCGGCACCGGTCGAACTGCATCTGAAGCAGGTATGAAGGACGACCCTGCCCTGACAACTGACACCACTCCCGCGACTGCTAGTGCCACAGCTGCTGACTCCGTTCCAGTGACTGATCTTGCAGCAGCCGCTACCTCTGCTGCAGCAAATGTCCATACTCAAGCTGCGCAGATCTCCATCGCTGCGCACGATTTAACAGTACATGCAAGATGGATTAATGGCGTTTGTCCAGCACTGGGTGTAACCCTGGACCTCACTCTTCCCAGGCCAAGAAGGGTTAAGTGCCAGGTGCAGCCCTGGAAGCCGTCCCACTAAACCTCGGAAACCTGAAACTGTACATAGTTAATTGTTTGTTTCCCTGCTTTTTGCTGCTTTAAACCCGACTAGGGTTAACTCTTAAAGGGATCCCTTTGTTTACCCGGGATCCCTTCCTCTGCTTTTGCTTTTGTTTCCTGTTTCCTCATTGTTGAAAAGAACTGCTGAATCATGAACAGTGCATGATACAAACTGCTTGTAAATAGTTGCACCTTATTAAAGGTGCTCCCTACTGGTTTTACTTCAAAAAGAACTCTTTGTGAAGATACCACACTGGAACCTTTGCTGAATACGGACTGGTAGCTTGAGAAGATATGCTACCTCATAGAGACTTGGTCCCCTCTTAAAGGGGATGTTCATTTGTTGCACTTAAATGGTGATATTGCTTTAAGACAGGTAGCAATAATGTTTTGACGAAAAGAAAGTGATGATAATGTTTGTATGAGAAAGTTATATGTATCCAACTAGTTAATTGTAAAGAAATGCTGATAACGTTCCCTGAAAGAAAGTGAAAGCTAGAAGAAGGATGCAGTGGGCCCGTAGGGGTAGACGTAGTGTCCTGCATACGTGTTAGTAAGAAAGTAATGAGAAGGTTTAATGTTATATAGAAAATGTTTGATAATGTTGATAGACAACGAGGACAGAAGGTGAACCCTGAGTCCTCCTAGGAGCCATATAGAGATGGCTCAGTGCTCTTAAACTGAAAGTAGTGTTATGTTCTATACTGTGTATAGTAGTTGAAAAGACAGAAGGCTCGGGCTGAAAGGAGCGGTCCTGTAAGAAAGGAGAGGCAGTAGGTCTGGTGCCGTTAGGACAGGCGGTCCTGCAGATTTAAAGAAGGAGAATGTAAAAGTTAAATTGCCTTATAATGTGATTATAAGAAGGTCTTTAGCGGATTCAGAGTGTACATCCTTAAGGACAATGTTAACTTATTATTCAAAAGTTTGCACTAAGTAGAATACCCGGTTGGGTAACAGGAGTTATTTATAGCCTGTAATTTATAATGTTAACCATGTTTGTAACGTTCAAGTGTCCTCACCTCCCATAAAGGGAAGCTTTGTTCAAATATACTTATTGTTATTGCACTCAACAAAACTGTATGTCTTTTTGCTAACTTGTATTGTTGTTTTCTTCCCAGTCCCGGAGTACTGTGTTTAACCAGGGGGGAGTGCAGCGCCCCAGAGTCCTGGTCGTTGCAGTACTGTGGCTCCACCACTAAGGGGAGCTATGGTACGTCTGATGGCACTGAAGGAGTTCATCTGATCAGGTATCACAGACACCAATACATTTCATCGCCGGGCCTCCAGGGGGAGCTAAGGGTTCTATTCATTAGGCCACTCCTCACACACTGGTAAAACTGGGGGTCAGGCAGGAAGTTAGAGAGAAAGCTGAGGCAGAGGGTGTTGTGGGGGAAGATACAGTAGGGTCTCTGTCAGGGGTGGGATCCTGACAGAGGCTTGGCGACTTGAGCGAACGTAACGGGACCGTGCCTGCTCAGGATAGCGGCGGTGCCCAAGGAAGGATCAAAAGCGAGATAGATTGTGCTGAGTGAGAAACGAGATCAAAGCAAAAAGGAGAACACCAGTAGGAGTCGTGCTGTAAGACCAAGGCAACATCCTACTGAGGCGCACAACCGGTGTCCGGAACGCCGAGGGAGTATTACAACATTCAGCTTCAAGCAATACTCTAAACAGCGGCAGGACAGTCAGTCTAAGGCGGGCTGTCTCACTTAAATCACCTATACAGTCTTGGGGGGCAACTTGTGGAGAGGGGCGACTCTAGGGTCCCGGAAGAGCTCCGAGCCTACCCGTCATACGGGTGCCGTCCTAACCGTAACATCAGGGAGGGACGGAGGATTAGCAGAACATCATCTAATCGAGTTGTGAGGGAACTTAAGAAACAGACACAACAGTTGTAGGGACTTTCCGTAAGCACAGCAGGGAAGGACCGCAACACATAGCGCTAGAAGGAAGGCACAGATTTCCACCTGCTAAGAGAACTCTGGAGGTGCCATTGTGCCGGCCGGACTTGCGCAGCCTGGTTATCCGGATTCCGGACTGAGGACCCAGAGATCTTCAGTAAAGAGGTAAAGAGACTGCAAACTTGGTGTCCTCGTTATTTACTGCACCGCACCATCTACATCCGTCACATCATTCACTGTGCGCCCCTCGGCAGGGTCACGGATCGGGCCTAGCCACCGTGACAACCCCAGAGCAGAGACTCAGAGGCCCGGTACCGGGTACCCCTCGGCCCTGCAGCAGTGGGGGCACTACAAACTTGGCGTCACGAACAGGATCTACTTAAGCCTGAGGAATCGGGTCATGTGTGCCTTGGAACTGTGATTTATTGTGCTTGGACTGTACTTTATTGCAAAGACTGTGTGTTGCCACTTGCCGCCAGAAGTTCCCGCCAAAACCGCCGCCATTACAGCGCTGAGGAGAGCGCAGGAGAAGAAGAAGGGCGTGGAAGTGGGCGTAAACAAGCTGAAGAGCGCGAAAGACAATGGCCGCCCAGTCTAAGTATTTCTGCCCCTTGAGGACGTGTCCGTCAGCAGCTGAGGTCCGCCTCCTGATCCTCAATGGTGGGCAGAGACAAAGAAAACGAAACCGCCCACGAAGGAGAGAGCGGGAAAAGGACCAGGAAGAAGAAGTCAGCGACATGGAGGACGCCATGGCCAGCCGCCCCGCCCGGAGCCGGAGCGTGGGGTCGGAGCCGAGGACTCCCCCAGCTACCCGGAGAGGCATCGCAGCCAGACCTCCACAGTTGACGCTGACCTCCTGCAGACGGGAGCGGACGAGCTGATCCACCAACTCCTGCGGACGCCGCTGAGCACTGAGGCCGGGTGGAAGAAGACCATCAATGGGAGCCTCACCAGACATCTGTCGGCAGCCTCGTCTGGTCCGGAGCAAGAAAGAAGTTCCAGCGCTCCGAAGCCAGAAAGCAAGGTCCTGCCGGAAAGCGAGATGCTGCAAACGGAGATGACAACGCCGCAGCGCAAGGCCCTGCAGCCAGCATTCCAGACCCCAGCGGAGGCAGAGCAGACCGGCACCGGTCGGACCGCATCTGAAGCAGGTATGAAGGACGACCCTGCCCTGACAACTGACACCACTCCCGCGACTGCTAGTGCCACAGCTGCTGACTCCGTTCCAGTGACTGATCTTGCAGCAGCCGCTACCTCTGCTGCAGCAAATGTCCATACTCAAGCTGCGCAGATCTCCATCGCTGCGCACGATTTAACAGTACATGCAAGATGGATTAATGGCGTTTGTCCAGCACTGGGTGTAACCCTGGACCTCACTCTTCCCAGGCCAAGAAGGGTTAAGTGCCAGGTGCAGCCCTGGAAGCCGTCCCACTAAACCTCGGAAACCTGAAACTGTACATAGTTAATTGTTTGTTTCCCTGCTTTTTGCTGCTTTAAACCCGACTAGGGTTAACTCTTAAAGGGATCCCTTTGTTTACCCGGGATCCCTTCCTCTGCTTTTGCTTTTGTTTCCTGTTTCCTCATTGTTGAAAAGAACTGCTGAATCATGAACAGTGCATGATACAAACTGCTTGTAAATAGTTGCACCTTATTAAAGGTGCTCCCTACTGGTTTTACTTCAAAAAGAACTCTTTGTGAAGATACCACACTGGAACCTTTGCTGAATACGGACTGGTAGCTTGAGAAGATATGCTACCTCATAGAGACTTGGTCCCCTCTTAAAGGGGATGTTCATTTGTTGCACTTAAATGGTGATATTGCTTTAAGACAGGTAGCAATAATGTTTTGACGAAAAGAAAGTGATGATAATGTTTGTATGAGAAAGTTATATGTATCCAACTAGTTAATTGTAAAGAAATGCTGATAACGTTCCCTGAAAGAAAGTGAAAGCTAGAAGAAGGATGCAGTGGGCCCATAGGGGTAGACGTAGTGTCCTGCATACGTGTTAGTAAGAAAGTAATGAGAAGGTTTAATGTTATATAGAAAATGTTTGATAATGTTGATAGACAACGAGGACAGAAGGTGAACCCTGAGTCCTCCTAGGAGCCATATAGAGATGGCTCAGTGCTCTTAAACAGAAAGTAGTGTTATGTTCTATACTGTGTATAGTAGTTGAAAAGACAGAAGGCTCGGGCTGAAAGGAGCGGTCCTGTAAGAAAGGAGAGGCAGTAGGTCTGGTGCCGTTAGGACAGGCGGTCCTGCAGATTTAAAGAAGGAGAATGTAAAAGTTAAATTGCCTTATAATGTGATTATAAGAAGGTCTTTAGCGGATTCAGAGTGTACATCCTTAAGGACAATGTTAACTTATTATTCAAAAGTTTGCACTAAGTAGAATACCCGGTTGGGTAACAGGAGTTATTTATAGCCTGTAATTTATAATGTTAACCATGTTTGTAACGTTCAAGTGTCCTCACCTCCCATAAAGGGAAGCTTTGTTCAAATATACTTATTGTTATTGCACTCAACAAAACTGTATGTCTTTTTGCTAACTTGTATTGTTGTTTTCTTCCCAGTCCCGGAGTACTGTGTTTAACCAGGGGGGAGTGCAGCGCCCCAGAGTCCTGGTCGTTGCAGTACTGTGGCTCCACCACTAAGGGGAGCTATGGTACGTCTGATGGCACTGAAGGAGTTCATCTGATCAGGTATCACAGACACCAATACATTTCATCGCCGGGCCTCCAGGGGGAGCTAAGGGTTCTATTCATTAGGCCACTCCTCACACACTGGTAAAACTGGGGGTCAGGCAGGAAGTTAGAGAGAAAGCTGAGGCAGAGGGTGTTGTGGGGGAAGATACAGTAGGGTCTCTGTCAGGGGTGGGATCCTGACAGAGGCTTGGCGACTTGAGCGAACGTAACGGGACCGTGCCTGCTCAGGATAGCGGCGGTGCCCAAGGAAGGATCAAAAGCGAGATAGATTGTGCTGAGTGAGAAACGAGATCAAAGCAAAAAGGAGAACACCAGTAGGAGTCGTGCTGTAAGACCAAGGCAACATCCTACTGAGGCGCACAACCGGTGTCCGGAACGCCGAGGGAGTATTACAACATTCAGCTTCAAGCAATACTCTAAACAGCGGCAGGACAGTCAGTCTAAGGTGGGCTGTCTCACTTAAATCACCTATACAGTCTTGGGGGGCAACTTGTGGAGAGGGGCGACTCTAGGGTCCCGGAAGAGCTCCGAGCCTACCCGTCATACGGGTGCCGTCCTAACCGTAACATCAGGGAGGGACGGAGGATTAGCAGAACATCATCTAATCGAGTTGTGAGGGAACTTAAGAAACAGACACAACAGTTGTAGGGACTTTCCGTAAGCACAGCAGGGAAGGACCGCAACACATAGCGCTAGAAGGAAGGCACAGATTTCCACCTGCTAAGAGAACTCTGGAGGTGCCATTGGGCCGGCCGGACTTGCGCAGCCTGGTTATCCGGATTCCGGACTGAGGACCCAGAGATCTTCAGTAAAGAGGTAAAGAGACTGCAAACTTGGTGTCCTCGTTATTTACTGCACCGCACCATCTACATCCATCACATCATTCACTGTGCGCCCCTCGGCAGGGTCACGGATCGGGCCTAGCCACCGTGACAACCCCAGAGCAGAGACTCAGAGGCCCGGTACCGGGTACCCCTCGGCCCTGCGGCAGTGGGGGCGCTACACATACATCCTAAACGATCCCCCTGTGGTGCATGGGAGGTCTCGGAACTTGGCCCTATATGAGTCTGGGGTGATAGGATGGTAATCCAGGATAGTCCGCTTTACAATGTTATAATCCCGATTCCGCTGTGAGTCAATGGTTCGGTAAGCCTCCGCCATGCTACCGTTCAGGAGTCCCACTAAGTAACGCATCCAGCCAGAGTGGGGCACCTCCATCACAGCACACTGCTGCTTAAAGTCCTTGAAGAACCCCTCCACATCTCTGGAAGGCTCATCAAATGGCTTGAAGTCTGTCCGGGTGATCTGTACAGGCTCCCGGATCGTTGGGTTTGCACTCCACGTTGCATTACTCCCTCTTCTTGTCTCCGCTGTGCTTGGCGAGCAGCCTCCTCCTTATACTCCTGAGAGACACCTGGACCCAAAACCGCCATCTCTTCTTTGTACCACACCATCCACTGGCTTTTTGGGGTGGGGGTCCTCGTCTCCTGGGCTTGCCCTTCAGACATACAGTATGGGAGTAGGTGGTCTGGTTAGCACCAACCAGTAGATCAATTAAGGACTCTTTAGTCAGTCCCTGGTAGTTCAGGCCCAGGTCTCTGTCTCTCTCCTGTAAACTGGATACAGTCCAATACAGTTATTTCAATTAAGGACTCTTTAGTCAGTCCCTGGTAGTTCAGGCCCAGGTCTCTGTCTCTCTGCTGTAAACTGGATACAGTCCAATTTCTGTACTCACTCTGTGGTTGGTTCTCCATTTGGTTACGCTCTGTTGATCCCACTTCTGCCAACAGTTGTCACGGGGTCCTTCTCCTGTATCACGCAATCAACAAAGCAAGAGAAGAGTGAACAATCCCAAGACCTTTATTTAGGCAAAAATACAAAAGGTCCATATACAATCCACCACACAAAGGATAAGATAGTCCAGAACCTGAATGCAGTTCAGTAAGAGGATAAAAGCCCTGGGAGATAAGAGTCCAACATTCCAGCAGAAAGAGGATAACAGTCCATATACTCTTCTTTTTTCTCTCTGAGGTGCTGTGTTCACATCATAGTTCCACACAGGATATTCTCTGTGTCTCACCTCCCTGATATTTTTAAGTCCCCCTCCTCATTCACAGGTCAGGAGGGGGAAGGTCACAGGGGCTCATTGTTTCAACCAGCTAGTTCAATATGTCATTAGCATATTAGCAAACAGGATTATTCACTGACCCTGTGAGAAGACAACCAACAATACAGTACTGTGGGGGCTGATATCAGATGGCAACCACAGCCATTCATCAATTAGCAAATAACTTATCCTACAACAGAACACCATGATAATCAGTAAAATATTAATACAAATAAAATGATATACACATACCATTTTCCACCATCACATCCCACTTCCGGCTTGGCACTTGCAGCTCTCTGGCGCCTCCCTTACCCTCAGGTCAGTCTACGTACTGCACCTAGGGTAATTAGTAGCCAGAAAGGCTGCCTGCTATGCTATTTCTGAATAATATGTGCAACTGTAGTCACAGGAACATCAACCTGCTTGGAGATGGTCTGATAACTTTTACCTTTAACATGTTTGTCTATCATTTTCTTTCTAATCTCCTGAGACAACTCTTTCCTTTGCTTCCTCTGGTCCATGTTGAGTGTGATACACACCATGTCACCACACAGCACAGTGAGGTTTTGTAGCCCTATATACCGGCCACTAAATGATTCCAAGATTGTAGACACCCGTGATGATAGTTAGTGGACACACCGTGATTTAACATGTCCCTTTTGTCACATTATTTTCAGGGGTACCATCATTTCTGTCCAGTCCTATTTCATGAGTGTTATTTTTTTTTTTTTAATTCTGTGGAAGCATGGTTGAAAAGCAATGTCTGACTTTCATTTGTTCATTTTCATAGATCTTTTATTTATTATTACTTTTGTCAGATTCAAGTTATTTCTGTGACCATTGTAGGTTTTTCTGTCATTAAACGAGGGGTATCAACAATTTTGACCACATGTGTATCTGTTGTCATCCTATTTGGCTGTTGTTTTGGTCACTTTTGTATATTGTCATTTCTCTCAACTGTAGAGGTACAGTAGCATGAAGCGGTGTCTACAACCCACAGAAGTTGTTCAGGTAGTGAAGTTCATCGAGGATGGCACATCAATGTGATCTGTGGCAAGAAGAGTAGCTGTGTCTGTCAGCATACTGTCCAGAGCATTGACCAGATGCCAGGAGACAGGCCAGTAAACCAAGAGATGTTGAGGTGGCCATAGGAGGGCAATTACCAAGCTGCAGGACCGCTACCTCCTCCTTTCTGAAAGGAAGAACAGGAGGAGCAGTGACAGATTCCTGTAAAATGACCTAAAGCAGGCCACTAACAATCATGTGTCTGCTCAAATTGTCAGAAATAGACTCAATGAGGGTGGTATGAGGGCCCGACGTCCACAAGTGGATGTTGTGCTTACAGCCCAAAACTGTGCAGGGCAATTAGCCAGAGAATACCAAGATATGATAGATGTGTAAGAGTCTGGAAATGCCGTGGAGAACATTCTGCTGCCTGCAACATCCTGCTGCCAGCAACATCTTTCAGGATGACCGATTTGGCAGTGGGTTAGTAATGGTGTGGGGTAGCATTTCTTTGGAGGGCCGCACAGCCCTCCATGTGCTAGCCAGGAGGTACCCTGACTGCCAAGGGGTACCGGGATGAGATCATCAGACCCATTATGAGACCATATGGAGGTGCAGTGGGCCCTGGGTTTCTTCTGATGCATGACAATGCTAGGCCTCATGTTGCTGAAGTGTGTTGGCAGTTCCTGCGTGATGAAGGCATTAATGCTATGAACTGGCCCGCCCATTCCCCAGACCTGAATTCAATTGATAACATCTGGCACATAATGTTTTGTTCCATCCACCAGCACTACGATGCACCACAGACTGTCCGGGAGTTGCCTAATGCTTTAATCCAGGTCTGGGAGAAGAACCCTCAAGAGAACATCCGCCGTCTCATCAAGAGCATGCTCAGGTGTTGTAGGGAGGTCATACAGGCACGTTGAGGTCACGCACACTACTGAGCATCATTTCATGGTCTTGAGGCATTTCCGCTGCAGTTGGATCAGCCTGTAATTTGATTTTCCACTTTGATTTTGAGCATCATTCCAAATCCAGACCTCCATGGGATATTCATTTTGATTTACATTGATAATTTTTAGGTTTTATTGTTCTCAACGCATTCCACTATGAAATGAATAAAGATTTGCAACTGGAATATTTCATTCAATGATATATAGGATGCGATATTTCAGTGTTCTCCTTATTTTTGGAGTAGTGTATATACCCCGGTGCGTTTACCATCCATGGCAACATGCTTTAGAAAATTGTAAAGGCATAAACAGTATTAGTGCTAGGCTGGAGATAATGACAGAATGAGGGCAATCTCTAGGGAAAACCAACACCGAACGGATATTAATAATTTGACAACTAATGCAAAAATCAGTGAATGAAAAAATAATCTATAAATAATAAATAATAGAGGCAAGATGTATTTAAAAGGCAGAAAAAAAGCCTTTCATCCTGGTGTGAGATGTTTGGAAAATCTAGATGAGTAATCGCATGAAAAAAAGAAATAATCGTAATGTTCAAGGTAAATGAGTCCCCATTATTATTATTAATAAATTACATTAATAGATTGCAAAAGTACAATGGATGGCTCCATTCAATAGAAAATAGTGCTACACTCACTATTCTGCTGGTGCAGTCACTGTGTACATACATTACATTACTGATCCGGAGTTACATCCTGTATTATACCCCAGAGCTGCACTCACTATTCTGCTGGTGCAGTCACTGTGTACAGCGTCGGACTGGAGGACCTTGGGCCTACCAGAGAAAATCATTCTTGGGGCCCACTATGTAGCTACATAGAAATAGATACAAGACCACCAATTGTGCGGTAAAAAGTGCTAATATCAGGGTATAATATAAGGTAGTTCACGTCTTAATTATGTAGCAAGGGTTGGGGTAGCCCCCTCACAGAATATAATGTAGCCCCCTCATAAAATATAATGTGGTCCCCTCTCATAGAATATAATGCAGCACTCCACAAAATATAATGCAACCCCCTCAGGTATGACGCAGTCCCCACCATAGAATATAATGTAGCACCCCCATAGGGTATAATGCAGCCCCCCTCATATAGTATAATGCAACCCACCACAGAATATAATGTAGTCCCCTGAGAGAATGCAGTTCCACCACAGAATATAATGCAGCCCCCCCATAGAGTATACTGTAGCCCCCTCATATAGTATGATGTAGCCCCCTATAATATAATGTAGTACCCTGAGTATAATGCAGTCCCCACACAGAATATAATGTAGCCCCCCAGGGCCGTATTTAGAGTTTCTGCTGCCCTAGGCACTTTTAGTGCTGTCTCCCCCTTTGGTGAGTATGACACTATCGGCAGTGATTTTGGCAAGAATCGCTGATGTGAAAGTCGCCTTTTGCAGCCGATCCGGCAGTTTTTCTGCATCTGCCGCGTAATGGATCACTTACAGCAACACTGCGTTCGGCCTCATTCATTCCCTATGGGATTTGCGGCACTTTTGCCGTGATCTGGCAAATGTGGTACCATACCTCCCAATTTTTGAAGAAGGGAAGGAGGTAGAAAGCTTGCGGCGCGCGTAGTGCGCCGCTGCAAATTTTAGGCCACGCCTCTGACCACACCCATTTCACAACTAGTCACACCCATATCCACGTCCCAACCACAGCCATTTAGCACTGCTGATCACACTGTTTCATATACAATAATTATGAACAAAAAAAATATGGCCACACAGTGCTCCATACTGTATAATGGCCACACATGATACTCAATACTGTATAACGGCCACCACACATGGTGCTCCATACTGTATAATGGCCACACACAGTTCTCCATACTGTATAATGGCCGCACACAGTTCTCCATACTGTATAATGGCCACACATGATGCTCAATACTGTATAATGGCCACACATGATGCTCCATAGTGTATAATGGCCACACATGATGCTCCATAATGTATAATGGACACACAGTGCTCCATACTGTATAACGGCCACACACAGTTCTCCATACTGTATAATGATCCCACATGATGCTCAATACTGTATAATGGCCACAAATGATGCTCCATACTGTATAATGGCCACACATGATGCTCCATACTGTATAATGTCCATTGGCCACACATGACGCTCCATACCGTATAACGGCCACACATGATGCTCAATACTGTATAATGGCCACACACAGTATAATGATCCCACATGATGCTCAATACTGTATAATTACCGCCCCCTCCTGTATGCATTGCTCATCTCCCTCCCATCCCATATGCATGGCTCATATCCCCCCCTGTATGCATGGCTCATATTCCCCCCCTGTATGCATGGCTTATCTCTCCACCCTCCCCTCCCCCCGCTCCCGCTCCTGCTCTCATCTTGCATGGCGCCCCGGCTTATGTCCTCCTTCATCCCTCCATCCCCCCGTCCCTCATACTCACCTGTCACACCGCGCGGCCGCGCCGACATCCCTCTGGCTCTGTCCCGACTCCCGGCGCAGCACCTTCTTCCTGCTTGAGCGGTCACGTGATACCGCTCATTAAGGTCATGAATATGCACATATTCATGACCTTAATGAGCGGTACCACGTGACCGCTCATTCAGGACGAGCTGCAGACTCCGAGACAGGCATCGCTGGAGCAGGGTGAGTATCGTCTCCAAGGGGGGAGGGTGGGTGGGAGGCGGGCGGCCAGGGGGGGCCCCTGGAGCAGTGGGGGCCCTAGGTAGCTGCTGGCCAGTATGCCAGCAGGTGTCAGTGCCTGGGCCCACTGGAGAATCCTCCGGTTCTCCGGTGGGCCAGTCCGAGCCTGACTGTGTACATACATTACATTACTGATCCTGAGTTACATCCTGTAGATCTTTTATTATAAAAATGAACAACATAACAATAATAGCAGAAAACATAACAAAAATATTAGCCAGAAAATAATCAGTATACTGAACACTGGTCCAGCCGCTCATTCTCTCCTCTCACACATATTATACAGTATATACAGAATAACTACTTTGACCTTCAGGTCCGGTCACCAAACAAAATAATAATAACAAATAAAATAAACAATGGAAAACAAAGACTATATACATGAACTTTTTTTTTTTTTTTTTTAGTTTTAAATAAAATAACTACAAATTAAACAAATATACACTCACTGGCCACTTTATTAGGTACACCTGTCCAACTTCTTGTTAACACTTAATTTCTAATCAGCCAATCACATGGCGGCAACTCAGTGCATTTAGGCATGTAGACATGGTCAAGACAATCTCCTGCAGTTCAAACCGAGCATCAGTATGGGGAAGAAAGGTGATTTGAGTGCCTTTGAACGTGGCATGGTTGTTGGTGCCAGAAGGGCTGGTCTGAGTATTTCAGAAACTGCTGATCTACTGGGATTTTCACGCACAACCATCTCTAGGGTTTACAGAGAATGGTCCGAAAAAGAAAAAAAATCCAGTGAGCGGCAGTTCTGTGGGCGGAAATGCCTTGTTGATGCCAGAGGTCAGAGGAGAATGGGCAGACTGGTTCGAGCTGATAGAAAGGCAACAGTGACTCAAATCGCCACCCGTTACAACCAAGGTAGGCCTAAGAGCATCTCTGAACGCACAGTGCGTCGAACTTTGAGGCAGATGGGCTACAGCAGCAGAAGACCACACCGGGTACCACTCCTTTCAGCTAAGAACAGGAAACTGAGGCTACAATTTGTACAAGCTCATCGAAATTGGACAGTAGAAGATTGGAAAAACGTTGCTTGGTCTGATGAGTCTCGATTTCTGCTGCGACATTCGGATGGTAGGGTCAGAATTTGGCGTAAACAACATGAAAGCATGGATCCATCCTGCCTTGTATGGAGCATCTTTGGGATGTGCAGCCGACAAATCTGCGGCAACTGTGTGATGCCATCATGTCAATATGGACCAAAATCTCTGAGGAATGCTTCCAGCACCTTGTTGAATCTATGCCACGAAGAATTGAGGCAGTTCTGAAGGCAAAAGGGGGTCCAACCCGTTACTAGCATGGTGTACCTAATAAAGTGGCCGGTGAGTGTATACAATACTACAAGCTATCCTCCATTCCCAACCCCCCGCACTGACCTGAGAGCTGGTCCTGCGTCTCATGCCTGAGTCCATGTCCAACGTCCATAGGCCAGATCAGGCAGTGCCAGTTTTTCCCCCAAACAACCCAATGTCCCATAGTCCCACAAGATAATCCCACCTCCCCCCTTTTCCCACCACCCAACCTAACACCTACACCCAAATCTATATCCCCATATACAATATATACATTATATACAGCAGCACACACCACAATAATTACAAAACACGAAGCCCAAGTTCGGCGCCTGCAGCCCTACATCACTGTATAATGATCAAACAAAACAAAAATCTACCGTGTCAGCAGCAGCCCACCACCAGGAAAGGAGATGACCAGACTAGGGCACACTAAAAGAAAAGCCCCTCCAGAGGAGCGCGGCCCTCCGTGTGCCCAGTCTCCCATACTCCAGAGAGCGCACCTTCACCAGGTCACCGAGTATGGTCCTAAACACATCGTCCACTGGAGGATTTTTCGTTGCGTCGATACTAAGCACCGTGCGTTCCACGTGTGATACCTAACCACTGCGCTAACTAGAAATAAGGTGCAGCGGTCCCGACCACCCAGGTCTCCGAATGCTCCATAGGCCCATTCCGCATAGGAGAGACCAGCCAGCCGAGACCAGCCAATGAAGGCGCCCACCCTGTTGTACACCTCTGTGTTGAAGGGACAATGAAGCAGGAAGTGGTCCATGCTTTCCAGCAAGGTACCACAATGCTCCCGAGGACAATTCCTGTCCTCAGAGCTCCTACACTTCAGATTGTCCCTCACACACAGTTTCCCATGGAAGCAGCGCCAAGCCAAGTCCCAAAACTTCGAGGGGATCCTGATAGAATTCAAAAGATGCAAACCCACCCCAAGATCCCGACTTGGGCAGTCCCTGAGTGCCAGAGGCCTCTGGAAATGGGTCGACAGAACCCTACTGTCAAGTAGTTTCCTTGGCAGAGTCCTGATCTCCCACATTCCCAGACCCCACCGACGAATTACCTTCAGAACCAAGGTAGCGTAAGCCGGAAGATGTCCATGCGGTGTGCGAAGATCCTTCACTTGCCCTCCTGTCTCCCATTCCTGGAAGAAAGGCTGAAACCATCCCCTACAGGAGAATACCCACGGAGGAGCCCTCTCTTTCCAGAGGTTTGCGATATTGATCTTAATGAAGGTATCCACAAGGAATACCACAGGGTTGACAATACCCAACCCTCCTAGTCTCCTCGTACGGTAAGTAACCTCCCTCTTGACCAGGTTCAGTCTATTCCCCCATAACAGTTGGAAGAACAAACTGTAGACCCGAGTCCAGAGAGATTCCGGCAAGATGCACACACTGCCCAGATAAATCAGTAAAGGGAGCAGGTAAGTTTTGCTCAGGTTTACCCTTTCCCTTAGGGTCAAAGACCAACCCTTCCATTGGTTCACCTTCTGAGTGGCGATCTCTAGCCTGCTGTCCCAATTTTGTTTGGGGTAATCCCCCTGGCCAAATTCGATGCCAAGGACTTTTGCAGAGACTTTGGGTCCTGGAAGGGTGTCCGGGAGCTCAAAACCAGGATCTCCTCCTCCCAGCCAGAGACTCTCACACTTATCCCGGTTGATCTTGGACCCGGATGCCTCCGAGTAGCGATCTACCTCTGACATTAGCCACCCCGCCTCCTCGTGAGAGGAAGCAAACACAGTGACATCATCGGCATACGCCACCACCCTCAGAGTGGCTTCCGGTGCTGCCTGATCCATCCCGATCCCGGCCAACGGTCCACGCTCCACCCTCCTAAGAAGAGGGTCAATCGCAAACACGTACAGCAGCGGGCTCAAGGGACAACCCTGGCGTACACCGGACCCAACCTCAAAAGAGCTACCAATCCAACCATTCACAAGCAGGAAACTCTCTGCCCCACTGTACAAGGTCTTAAGCCAATCAACAAACCCCCCCGGCAGGCCATATCTCAGAAGGACGGACCAGAGGTACTCGTGATTAACCCGATCAAACGCTTTTGCCTGGTCCAGTGACAGCATGTACCCCTTCCAGTGACCAGCCCTACCCTGCTCCACTGCCTCTCGGACACAGAGCACAGCACTAAATGTGCTGCGGCCTGGAACAGAGCAATGCTGGGCCCCCGAAAGGAGTCGGGGTGCAAATTTCACCAGCCGATTAAACAGCACCTTTGCTAGAACCTTCCTGTCTGCATTGAGAAGCGCTATGGGACGCCAATTCTCAATGCAAGACGGGTCCTTACCCTTTGACAAGATGATCAGAGCAGACCTCCTCATTGACTTCGGCAGAGTGCCCGAGGAAAGACACTCATTGAATACCTCAGTCAAGAGGGGAACCAAAACGTCCTTAAAGGTCTTATAGAATTCAGATGTTAAGCCATCTGGACCAGGCGATTTTTTGGGAGCAAGCCCTTCAATCGCCAACTGAACTTCCTCTTCCCTGATCATTTCTGTCAAAACGTCAAGAGAGGGGTCTACCCCTGGTTCGGGGACAGCTTCTGCCAGGAAAGCCGACATCTCATCCCAATCAAGATCCCTCTTCCCCAAGAGGTGCGAGTAGAAGGATCTGACAACCTCCAGGATCCCTGATCTGGATCGCCTCAGGGACCCCGTAGTGTCGACCAGTCCTGTAACCACTTTACTATTCACTGACATCTTGCAGTTTCTGTAAGGGTCGGGCGAGCGGTACTTCCCGTAATCCCTCTCAAAAACCAAAGATGCGTGTCTATCGTACTGACACCTCATAAGCAAAGATTTCACTCTGGAGATCTCCTCGCGGCTACCTCCAGTTGAGACAAGATGCTCGAGTTTCCTCCTCAGACCCTGATACAGGCGGTACTGTCATGATCTCTGCAGGCAGAGATCATAGCAAGCCTATAGAGGGACAAGCTCTCGGAAGATGGAACTATACTGACCATGAACTAAGCCTGCCGCGCAACTAGAAATAGCCAGGTAGCATTTCCTATTTATCGCTAGATGCCCAGCTCTGGCCTAAGACCTAAATAGCTAGCAGAGGGAAATATAAGACCTGGCTCACCTCTAGAGAAATATTCCAAAGAAGACAGTAGCCCCCCACATATAATGACGGTGAGTTCAGATGAAACAACAAACGCAGCAGGAAAATAGTCTTAGCAAATTTGAGGTCCGCTTACTAGATAGCAGAAGACAGATAGTATACTTTCATGGTCAGCAGAAAAACACTAACAAAACACCATCCAGAGATTACCTTAAACTCTGGCATTAACTCATAACGCCAGAGTAGCAATCCCTGATCAACGAGAGCTTTCCAGACACAGTAACAAAACTTCAGCTGTGAACTGGAACAAATAGGCAAAACGAAACATGGACAAAAGTCCAACTTATCTAGTAGTTGTCTAGAAGCAGGAACAAGCACTGAGAGGCATCAGATAACATTGTTGACCGGCAAGAAACCACCAGAGAAATGAGCTTAAATAGCGACACCCACTACTGATGGAACCAGGTGAAACAGGAAAGAGGATGACAAGTCCAATTCCACAAGCGGCCACCGGGGGAGCCCAGAATCCAAATTCACAACAGTACCCCCCCCTCAAGGAGGGGGCACCGAACCCTCACCAGATCCACCAGGGCGACCAGGATGAGCCCTATGGAAGGCACGAACAAGATCAGAAGCATGAACATCAGATGCATTGACCCAAGAATTATCCTCCTGGCCGTAACCCTTCCAGTTGACCAGATACTGGAGTCTCCGTCTGGAAACACGAGAGTCCAAAATTTTCTCCACAACGTACTCCAACTCACCCTCAACCAACACCGGAGCAGGAGGCTCAACTGAAGGTACAACAGGTACCTCATACCTGCGCAATAACGACCGATGAAAAACGTTATGAATGGAAAAGGACGCAGGGAGGTCCAAACGGAAAGAAACAGGATTAAGAATCTCCAATATTCTATAAGGGCCGATGAACCGAGGTTTAAACTTAGGAGAAGAGACCCTCATAGGGACAAAACGAGAAGACAACCACACCAAATCTCCAACACAAAGCCGAGAACCAACACGACGATGACGGTTGGCAAAACGCTGAGTCTTCTCCTGGGACAACTTCAAATTGTCCATAACCTGCCCCCAGATGTGATGCAATCTCTCCACCACCGCATCCACTCCAGGACAATCCGAGGACTCCACCTGACCGGAGGAAAATCGAGGGTGAAACCCCGAATTACAAAAAAACGGGGACACCAAGGTGGAAGAGCTGGCCCGATTATTGAGGGCGAACTCTGCCAATGGCAAAAAAGCAACCCAATCATCCTGGTCAGCAGAGACAAAACACCTCAGATATGTCTCCAGGGTCTGATTAGTCCGCTCGGTCTGGCCATTAGTCTGAGGGTGAAAAGCAGATGAAAAAGACAAATCTATGCCCATCCTAGCACAGAATGCCCGCCAAAATCTAGACACAAATTGGGTACCTCTGTCAGAAACAATATTCTCAGGAATACCGTGCAATCGGACAACATTCTGAAAAAACAGAGGAACCAACTCAGAAGAAGAAGGCAACTTGGGCAGAGGAACCAAATGGACCATTTTAGAGAAACGGTCACAGACCACCCAGATGACAGACATCTTCTGGGAAACAGGCAGATCTGAAATAAAATCCATCGAGATGTGTGTCCAAGGCCTCTTAGGAATAGGCAAGGGCAACAGCAGTCCGCTAGCCCGAGAACTACAAGACTTGGCCCGAGCACAAACGTCACATGACTGCACAAAGACTCGCACATCTCGTGACAGGGAAGGCCACCAGAAGGATCTTGCCACCAAATCCCTGGTACCAAAAATTCCGGGATGACCTGCCAATGCAGAAGAATGTACCTCAGAGATGACTCTGCTGGTCCAATCATCCGGAACAAACAGTCTATCAGGCGGACAACGATCCGGTCTATCCGCCTGAAACTCTTGCAAGGACCGCCGCAGATCAGGAGAAACGGCCGACAAAATTACTCCCTCCCTAAGGATACCTGTGGGTTCAGAATTACCAGGAGAGTCCGGGTCAAAACTCCTAGAAAGGGCATCTGCCTTAACATTCTTAGAACCCGGTAGGTATGACACCACAAAATTAAAGCGAGAAAAAAATAAAGACCAGCGCGCCTGTCTAGGATTCAGGCGTCTGGCAGTCTCAAGATAAATCAAATTTTTGTGGTCAGTCAATACCACCACCTGATGCCTAGCCCCCTCGAGCCAATGGCGCCACTCCTCAAACGCCCACTTCATGGCCAAAAGCTCCCGATTCCCAACATCATAATTCCGCTCTGCGGGCGAAAATTTGCGAGAAAAGAAGGCACAAGGCCTAATGACGGAGCAGTCGGAACCTTTCTGCGACAACACTGCCCCAGCTCCGATCTCCGAAGCGTCAACCTCAACCTGAAAAGGCAGATTCACATCAGGCTGACGCAACACAGGGGCAGAGGCAAAACGGCGCTTAAGCTCCTGAAAGGCCTCTACAGCATGAGGGGACCAATTAGCAACATCAGCGCCTTGTCTGGTCAAATCAGTCAGTGGTTTAACGACATCCGAAAAACCAGCAATAAATCGGCGGTAAAAGTTGGCAAAGCCCAAAAATCTCTGAAGACCCTTAAGAGAGGAGGGCTGAGTCCAGTCACAAATAGCTTGCACCTTGACGGGATCCATCTCAATGGAAGAGGGAGAAAAAATATACCCCAAAAAGGAAATTTTCTGGACCCCAAAAACGCACTTAGACCCCTTCACACATAAAGAATTAGACCGCAGAACCTGAAAAACTCTCCTGACCTGCTGGACATGAGAGTCCCAGTCATCAGAAAAAATCAGAATATCATCCAGATATATTATCATAAATTTATCCAGAAAATCGCGGAAAATATCATGCATAAAAGACTGGAAAACTGAAGGGGCATTAGAAAGACCAAAAGGCATGACCAAATACTCAAAGTGGCCCTCGGGCGTATTAAATGCGGTCTTCCACTCATCCCCCTGCCTGATCCGCACCAAATTATACGCCCCACGAAGATCAATTTTAGAGAACCACTTAGCACCCTCTATACGAGCAAACAAATCAGTAAGCAATGGCAATGGGTATTGATACTTAACAGTGATCTTATTCAGAAGCCGATAATCAATACATGGTCTCAAAGAGCCGTCTTTTTTTGAGACAAAGAAAAACCCAGCTCCCAAGGGAGAAGAAGATGGACGAATATGTCCCTTTTCCAAAGACTCCTTTATATATTCCCGCATAGCAGCATGTTCCGGCACAGACAGATTAAACAAACGACCCTTTGGATATTTACAACCCGGTATCAAATCTATGGCACAATCGCACTCACGGTGCGGAGGTAACGACCCAAGCTTGGGTTCGTCAAAGACGTCTTGATAATCAGAGAGGAACTCAGGGACTTCAGAGGGAATGGACGACGAAATAGAAACCAAAGGTAAGTCCCCATGAATACCCTTACATCCCCAGCTCAACACAGACATTGCTCTCCAGTCCAAGACTGGGTTGTGAGACTGCAACCATGGCAATCCCAGTACCAAATCGTCATGTAAATTATACAGCACCAGGAAACGAATAATCTCCTGGTGATCCGGATTGATACGCATGGTTACTTGTGTCCAGTATTGTGGTTTATTATTAGCCAATGGGGTGGAGTCAATCCCCTTCAGAGGAATAAGAGTCTCCAAAGGCTCTAAATCAAAACCACAACGATTGGCAAAGGACCAATCCATAAGACTCAGAGCGGCGCCAGAGTCAACATAGGCGTCCGTGGCAATGGATGACAAAGAGCAAATCAGGGTTACAGACAAAATAAACTTAGACTGAATGGTGCCAATGGAAACAGACTTATCAAGCTTCTTTGTACGCCTAGAGCATGCTGATATAACATGAGTAGAATCCCCACAATAGAAACACAATCCATTCTTCCGTCTAAAATTCTGTCGCTCGCTCCTGGACAGAATTCTATCACACTGCATACTTTCTGGCGTCTTTTCCATAGACACCGCCAGATGGTGCACCGGTTTGCGCTCCCGCAGACGCCTATCAATCTGTATAGCCATTGTCATGGACTCATTCAGACCTGCAGGCACAGGGAACCCCACCATAACATCCTTAACGGCATCAGAGAGACCTTCTCTGAAAGTTGCCGCCAAGGCGCACTCATTCCACTGAGTAAGCACAGACCATTTACGGAATTTTTGGCAGAAAACTTCAGCTTCGTCTTGCCCCTGAGATAGTGCCATCAAAGTTTTTTCTGCCTGAAGTTCCAAATGAGGTTCCTCATAAAGCAAGCCCAAGGCCAGAAAAAACGCATCCACATCGCGTAACGCAGGATCCCCTGCTGGCAATGAGAAGGCCCAATCTTGAGGGTCACCCCTGAGCAAGGAAATCACAATCCTAACCTGCTGAGCAGGGTCTCCAGCTGAACGAGACTTCAGGGACAAATAAAGCTTACAATTATTTCGGAAATTCTGGAAGCTAGCTCTATTCCCTGTGAAGAACTCCGGCAAAGGAATTCTCGGGTCAGATACCGGAGCATGTACCACAAAATCTTGTAAATTTTGTACTTTCGTGATGAGATTATTCAAACCCGCAGTTACACTCTGGAGATCCATTATTGTCAGGTGCACACAGAGCCATACAGAGATTAGGAGGAGAGAGAGGAAAAAGACTGCAGCAAGGCAGACTGGAAGGAAAAAAAAAAAAAAAAAAATTTCCAGCAGACTTCTTATAACTCTCCTTTCTCAACCTGGGTCTTTAACACTTTATTGGCCGGTCAAACTGTCATGATCTCTGCAGGCAGAGATCATAGCAAGCCTATAGAGGGACAAGCTCTCGGAAGATGGAACTATACTGACCATGAACTAAGCCTGCCGCGCAACTAGAAATAGCCAGGTAGCATTTCCTATTTATCGCTAGATGCCCAGCTCTGGCCTAAGACCTAAATAGCTAGCAGAGGGAAATATAAGACCTGGCTCACCTCTAGAGAAATATTCCAAAGAAGACAGTAGCCCCCCACATATAATGACGGTGAGTTCAGATGAAACAACAAACGCAGCAGGAAAATAGTCTTAGCAAATTTGAGGTCCGCTTACTAGATAGCAGAAGACAGATAGTATACTTTCATGGTCAGCAGAAAAACACTAACAAAACACCATCCAGAGATTACCTTAAACTCTGGCATTAACTCATAACGCCAGAGTAGCAATCCCTGATCAACGAGAGCTTTCCAGACACAGTAACAAAACTTCAGCTGTGAACTGGAACAAATAGGCAAAACGAAACATGGACAAAAGTCCAACTTATCTAGTAGTTGTCTAGAAGCAGGAACAAGCACTGAGAGGCATCAGATAACATTGTTGACCGGCAAGAAACCACCAGAGAAATGAGCTTAAATAGCGACACCCACTACTGATGGAACCAGGTGAAACAGGAAAGAGGATGACAAGTCCAATTCCACAAGCGGCCACCGGGGGAGCCCAGAATCCAAATTCACAACACGGTACCTGCTCAGACTCCTGAGGCTCGAGAGCTGGCGGAAGAATCTCGCCACCCTTTCCTTGAACATCTCCCACCACTCTGACCTACTACTACAAAGATCCAGTAAGGGTACCTGGCTCTGAAGAAAATCCTCAAAGGACTGTCTTATCTCCGCTTCTTCCAAGAGAGACGAATTGAGCCTCCAAAAGCCTCTTCCCATCCGGAGGGTCTCTGTAACATTCAGAGAAAACAAAATTAAACAGTGGTCGGAGAACTCCACCTCAACAACAGACACTGCTGAAGAGACAGCTTCCTCCTTTAAATAAAACCTATCTATTCTGGACCTACAGTTACCTCTATGATAGGTGAACCCCTCGTGGCCTGGGGTGTGCCGAATGTGGACATCCACCAGGCGAGCCTCACTAGCTATACTATTAAGGGCGACGCTATCATAAGTCAGCTTGTCTCTGGAACCTCCTCTATCTCGGGGCCTCGTGACAGCATTGAAGTCCCCTCCAAAGACAACCTGCCGACTTGTAAAAAGGTAGGGCTTGATTCTCATAAAGAGACACTTCCGGTCCCACTTAGATTGGGGACCATAGATGTTAATGAGCCGGAGCTCTTGTCCCTTCATGAGGACATCTAAGATCAGGCACCTCCCCATTTCTAACTCAATAACCCGTCGGCATTCCACCGGTGCGGTAAAAAGGACCGCCACTCCGCTATACGGCTCGGCCGCAAGAGACCAATAGGAGGGCCCGAGTCTCCACTCCCTCTTAGCTTTAAACACATCTGCCATGTTTGGCAGCCTGGTCTCTTGCAAAAAGAAAATGTCAGCTTCAACCCGGCTGAGAAAATCAAAGGCCGCAAATCTAGCTGTATTTGACTTTATGCTGGCGACATTAATGGACGCCAGCGTCAACGGAGTGGGTTCCGCCATCATTGGTGATTGAGTTAGATGGCTTTCTTTTTCCCACTCCCCTTATCCTCTGCCTCAGAGGAGGAATCCTTCCCCCTCTTTAATGACATGGAGGTATCCATTTCCACGCGTTTTTTATTTTTTTCGTCCTCGTCTCCGGACTCTGGGCCAGTCGCTCCCTCCAAGGATCTTACGTTCCCAGAAGGAGGAGACTCGGCGCCCCCTGTGAGCCCCGCCGAAGCCAGAACCTCACCCTCAGCTTCCTCCTCAGAGGAAGAGATGTTTTCAAGGGCTTGGAACCGGTTAGAAAGACCAACCAGAGGGGAGTCGGTTTTTCCTTCCTTAGGTACCTTGGTCAGAGTGGGAGAAGATTTTTTATCTCCCTTCTTTCTTTTCTTTTTGGTGCCGAGCTTACGCTTGTCCTCTAGCCACTGCCTATTATCCTCATCCATACTTTCATAATGGGAGGACTCTGAGGCAGTGGCACTCTCCTCCCTGTGGATCCTCCTGACCTCCTCATCCAACTCATCATCCCTTGGGGCCTCAGCAGCAAGACTGGCATCCAGGACAGGGGCCGCCCCAGTAGCCCGAGGCTCGCCCAGCTCACTATCCTTTCTGCGCTTGTCTAGACGCCTTAGCTGGGCAGGCGTCTTTTTATTGCTTTTCTTCCTTGGCCCCTCAGCTCCCTCACCCTTGCTAGTCCCTTCCCCAGCAGAATCAGCCTCACGGCTTTCTCCCACCGGGGTCACGACTGCGTTAGCGAAGGAGCAAGGACAACGGCTGAATGGGTGACCTAACTCACCACACAGGTGGCACCTAATCTCCACACAAGATGCAGCAAGATGGCCGACATCCCCACACAATGCACACTTCTGCACAGTGCAGTTTGCGCTGAAGTGTGTGGGGTCGCCGCACCTGTGACAGAGCTTCGGTTGCCCCTGGTAGAAGATCAGGATACGATCCCTACCCAGGAAGGCAGATGATGGTATGTGGGCAACCGTACCACCTGAACGCTTAAGTTTTACCATAAACGTCCAGGCCCCTGACCAGATACCAAACTCATCACGGTTTTTCTTTGGCATCTCCACTACCTCTCCATACCGGCCAAGCCACGTCATGATGTCATAACAAGAAAGCGACTCGTTACACGTCATCACGGTCACTTTCTTGACTTGATTTTGGCGAGACACCGCCTGAACGGCAAAGTCTCGCCAGCCGGGCTTATTTTTTGCCAACTCATAGTTCGACCAGAAAAGTTCAAGCCCCTCCGGCCGAACAAAGCTGACATCAAACTCAGGTGTGGAATAGGGATGTATCAAGGCGTAGATGTCAATCGCCTTGAAGCCCATCCTCAGCAGGAGCTCCACAACCTTCGACCTTGGAGGATATGCATCACTGCCCCTCCACCGAAGACGGACCACATTCCTACGCACACTACCCGGCCCGGCTGTTGGGAGGGACCACACTGTATCCCCCCCTCTTTGCTCTCGGAAGGCCCCGAGGCCATGCCTCTCTATCCAGAAGGATAGATCAACCTCTCGACCGTCTACCATTAGTGATCTCTCTCCCTTCTTTAGAGCCTCCAGGAGACGCCGTTGCAACATGCCGTCCCCAGAGACGAGGAGGACGCCCTATTTCCCCCGGAGGTGACAGCGGTATAACTCCTGACAGGTGCTGCCACCACCGGGGGGGCAACCGGACCAGTGACCACATCCACACCAACAGCATCACCATTACCCACCTCCATAACCTCCTCACCCTCCACCAAACCAGCAACCACACCACTAGACAAAGAGTTTTCCTCATCCATACCCACCATCACATTCACTCCTGCTGGACCAGTGACAACAGGGGGTGACACTTTGGCCTCCGCATCATCAGGCACAAGGGGCTGAGTCTCCTCCACAGGACTGGAGGTGACCTCACCCCTGGTTTTATGTGTGCCCTCCGCATCAGTTGATATTTTCCGCTGCTTCATGGTTGCTACCAGGCGCCGTTGATCTTTAGCTGCTGTGAGGCACCGCTGATCCTTAGCATCAGGATCTTGTTGACCAGCGACACCAACACAGAACAGGACTTTGGTGGGAGGACCGGAACGCCCAGCCCCGGTAACCCCCTCACACTGCCGCCGCTTCTCAACTAAGTGATCAGCGGCAACAGCATTCAGGGGCACCGAGGCTACCGGAGCTGCCCCTGACACCGGGCTGCTCCCCCCTCCCACTGGGGAGCGCACCACAGTATCGTGGCCTGATTTTTCGCCCGCCGCCGGGCCGCCCTCACTGTCCAGCCTCTCGGCTGATGCACCTGCTGCTACGTCCCCGCTACTACAAGCAGAGACGGAGCTCTGCGCCTCACTACATTGTTTTGTAGTCTCCCCGCGCCTTTGCACCGGATCCACAGCAGAACCCGGGCTGGGCTGGGCAACGGGGCTTATACAGCGAGCTGACCCTGCAGCCGACTCAGGGGGTACAGGGAGGGGGGCACACACATAGCTTACCGCTTCCTGGAGCTTAGGTTTGATCTTCATTACCTTTTTCTTGTGGCCCCCAGGTGCCTCCTCTGGTAAATCATCACCAAGATGGAAGTTCTGAAGGCACACTGGGGACTCCAGGAGCTTGATCTCTGCCATTGGCGCCCCTCCCTGGCCGATGTCACTGTCCTCCCCAGAGCCAGCAGAACTGCGACGAGATGTCATTGTCGCCTGTCCAGCAGGGAGCTCGCTGCACGTGGCCTGTGAGTGACTAAGCAGGCTGCCAGGTGGGGCTTTCTGCTGGTCATCCTCCTCCTTCTCATCATCATCATCATCATCATCATCCACCTGGCTCCCAGGCTGCAGCCCTATCTGCCTTTGCTCTCTGTTATCAGCCATTTCTCTGAATCGATCTTCATTTTGCAATTTTTCTTTAAATGGTCCACTTTTTTCTTGAATAAACGCTTTTCTTACCTCTAGGTCATTAATTTCCAGCTTCAGCCTCTTTACCTCAGCCTGGAATTGCGTCTTCCTGGGTCTGGAGGCGCCTGCAGCTTTTGCGCTTGTGCAGCGCAGCTCCTCCCGGAGCCTTCTCAATCTCTTGCTTGCCTCTTCATACTCACGAAGGTGGCTCATGACCCGGGAGGCATAGGTGGACACAGACTCCCGGGGTCTCTGCAGCGCCCAACCCTCCTCAGTGAGGTTGGCCTCACCTCCGTGAGCACTCAGCTTTCCTCCGGAAGGGCCGTCATCCTGCACGCTAGCAGGCTTCTCCTCCATGGAAGCCTTGCGGCTTCTCTGGGTCTCTGCAGACCTGGGGGGAGTAGGAGCCACATTGCTGCGACTCCTGGTGGAGCGTCTCACCCCCGAATCCTCTGATGTGCAGGCTGGTTGCTGGTTCCTTCTGCCCCCCGCCAGCCTGGTCCGGGAAGCAGAAGCCTGGGACTTGGCTCCTTCACTCATCCCAGGAAACCCACTCACTCCCTGGGTAAGAGAGAGAGCAGGTCCCCAGGCGGAGAGGTGGTGGTTCCCAGGAGCTCAGGAGCACACTGCAGGTTCAGTGGCGACCACACCCACAATCAAAACAGTGAGCAGCAGCTGAGCAGAGCTGCACCCACTATCCTGCTGGAGCAGTCACTGTGTACATACATTACATTACCGATCCTGAGTTACATCCTGTATTATACCCCAGAGCTGCAATCACTATTCTGTTGGTGCAGTCACTGTGTACATACATTACATTACTGATCCTGAGTTACATCCTGTATTATACTCCAGAGCTGCACTCACTATTCTGCTGGTGCAGTCACTGTGTACATACATTACATTACTGATCCTGAGTTACATCCTGTATTATACTCCAGAGCTGCACTCACTATTCTGCTGGTGCAGTCACTGTGTACATACATTACATTACCGATCCTGAGTTACATCCTGTATTATACCCCAGAGCTGCAATCACTATTCTGTTGGTGCAGTCACTGTGTACATACATTACATTATTGATCCTGAGTTACATCCTGTATTATACCCCAGAGCTGCACTCACTATTGTGCTGGTGCAGTCTGTGAGAATCAGACTGCAGTCAGATGTCATCCGAGTGCAGTCCTTTTGTGAGATCTTTTGGAATACCTGGGGTGGACCCACAGATCCACGACAACGAACCTCCCAAGGGTGAGCTGACCAGGTAGACCACCCCCTATACAGGGAGCATTAGGGGCAGACCCAAGGGAGACTTTTGCTGCAGAAGCTGGAACCCGGAAACAGGTAGTAGGAGGTACAAAATAGAGAGGCTAGGCGTATGACGGACAGAGCGGGGTAAGATGAAGTACAGTTAGGTAAGAGCTGGGTACAGGCGAGACCAAAGGAGCACTGTGAAGGGGAAGACACAAAGGAAGCAGGACAGGACAGAGACACCAGACTAACAGAGTACAGAGTGGACACTGGGAGGGCTGGACTGGACGAGGAGACAAGGAAGCCTGGGAAAGGCAGAGAAGCTGAACTGGCTGGACAGAGTGGAGACTCAAAATAGGCAGTGCAAAGACAAAGGTGGACCTGAGTCACAGAAGCACAAATGACAGACAGGCAAGGAGCAGAGGAAGGAATCGCCATATATACATGGAGTGCTGGAGGACTTCCGGGTCACGGTCCTCCAGGATCACAGAGAGGAGATGCAGAGCGCCTGTAAATCAGAAAGAGGAAGTGCTGGAATGGGAGGTGCGCAAGCGCACCCGACGAGAACCAGGGAGCGGAGAAGAATGAAGGAGAGAACGCGCGCCTGCAGGAGGAGCGCGCCGCAGCGGGTAAGTATGAGCGGAAGGAGTGGCCGTGACAGAACCCCTCCCCTTACTCCCCTCCTTTCTAAGACCAGACAGAAACCTGGATAAAATCTGAGGAGCTTGTATGTTCTCACGGGGCTCCCAAGACCTCTCTTTGGGACCAAAACCCTTCCAATCAACCAAAAAAAGAGTTTTGCCTCAAGACTTTTTCATGGCAAGAATGTCCTTAACCTCAAAAAAGACATCTGGGTCGGAGACAGGTAAAGGAGTTTGAGCAGGAGAAACATGGAACTGATTGAAAACGACAGGTTTTAGAAGGGAGACATGAAAAGAGTTGGGAATGCGAAGTGAGGTGGGCAATTTCAATTTGTTGGCAACATCATTGATACGAGACAAAACCGCGAAAGGACCTACGTAGCGTGGACCCAGTTTATACGAGGGGATTTTAAGACGAATAAACTTGGAAGAAAACCACACCTTATCACCAGGCTGAAATAACGGAGGATCCAGGTGTCTCTTATCAGCATATCTCTTAGGGTACATTTCCACTGGCGAGGAAAACGGACGAGTGCAATCCGATAAAAAATCGGATTGCACTCAGACCAATGTTATTCAATAGGTGTCTTTTCATTTGCGAATTTTTTCTCGGCCGAAATCGGACTGAGAAAAAAATCGCAGCTTGCTGCGATTTGCTGCGAGTCTCGGACGAGACTCGCCAATGCAAGTCAATGGGTGCGAGAAAAAAATCGCACAGCACTCGCACCATGCGAGTTCTGTCCGATTTTTACGCACCGGTGTCCTTTGAAAAGCCGGCAATTCAGCGCGGTGTACAGTAAAATCACACTGACAGGTTAGAATAGACTAGATATATACACATAGAATAGGTATATATACATATATATATATGTCAGTGAGACACCTATATATGTATACTAGCTGTACTACCCGGCTTCGCCCGGGTTAATGACTGCTGTTAGCAAAATAGAATGTGTTAACAAAAATTTATTCTGCACACAAAAACCACAAAACAAATAGATAGAAATGTAATTATTAAAAGGCAAAAACTAAGCAAATAGAAGCATTTCACAACATATATTAGCTTTGTTATACTGAGAATGTCTTTGTTGCCTATATTAACCAATCAGAGCTCAGGTTAATTAACTGTAGCAAAATAGAAGCTGAGCTGTGATTGGTTGCTATTGGCAGCCTGATAAATCCCCAGCCAACAGGAAGCCCTCCCCCCTGGCAGTATATATTAGCTCACACATACACATAATAGACAGGTCATGTGACTGACAGCTGCCGTATTTCCTATATGGTACATTTGTTGCTCTTGTAGTTTGCTTATTAATCAGATTTTTATTTTTGAAGGACAATACCAGACTTGTGTGTGTTTTAGGGCGAGTTTTATGTGTCAAGTTGTGTGTGTTGAGTTGCGTGTGGCGACATGCATGTAGCGACTTTTGTGAGATGAGTTTTGTGTGGCGACATGCGTGTAGCAACATTTTGTGTGTTGAGTTGCATGTGACAGGTTAGTGTAGCAAGTTGTGTGCAGCAAGATTTGTGCATGGCGAGTTTTGCGCGTGGCGAGTTTTATGTGTGGTGCATTTTGAGTATGTGCAAGTTTTGTGTGAGGCAACTTTTGCATGTGGTGCAACTTTTGTACATGTGGCAATTTTTCTGTGTGTGCAAGTTTTGCATGAGGTGAGTTTTCCATGAGGTGAGTTTTGCACGTGTGGCGAGTTTTGCGTGAGCCTAGTTTTGCATATGGCGAGTTTTGCATGTAGCGAGTTTTGAGTGGTGACTTTTGTGTTTCGACTTTTATGTGGCGAGGTTGGTGTGTGTGTGTGGTGAAATGTGTGCTGAGGGTGGTATATGTGTTCAAGCACGTGGTAGTGTGTGGCGCATTTTGTGTTTGTGTTCATATCCCCGTGTGTGGTGAGTATCCCATGTCGGGGCCCCACCTTAGCAACTGTACGGTATATACTCTTTGTCGCCATCGCTCTCATTCTTTAAGTCCTCATTGTTCACATCTGGCAGCTGTCAATTTTCCTCCAACACTTTTCCCTTCACTTTTTCCCCATTATGTAGATAGGAGCAAAATTGTTTGGTGAATTGGAACGCGCGGGGTTAAAATTTCACCTCACAACATAGCCTATGACGCTCTCGGGGTCCAGACGTGTGACTGTGCAAAATTTTGTGGCTGTAGCTGCGACGGTACAGATGCCAATCCCGGACATACACACATACATACATACACACATTCAGCTTTATATATTAGATATACCTGTATGTAATCTCCTGTATATAGTATATACCTGTGTGTCATCTCACCTATATATAGTATATATCTGTGTGTCATCTCCTGTATATAGTATATACCTGTATGTCATCTCCTCCTATACATAGCATATACCTGTGTCATCTCCTCCTGTATATACTATATACCTGTAGGTAATCTGCTCCTGTATATAGTATATACCTGTGTGTCATCTCCTCCTGTATATAGTATATACCTGTATGTCATCTCCTCCTGTATGTAGTATGTACCTGTATGTCATCTCCTCCTCTATATAGTATATACCTGTGTGTCATCTCTCCTGTATATAGTATATATCTGTGTGTCATCTCCTCCTGTATATAGTATATACCTGTGTGTCATCTCCCCTGTAAATAGTATATACCTGTGTGTCATCTCCTGTATATAGTATATAGCTGTATGCCATCTCCTCCTGTATTAGCCCTCGTTCACACGTTATTTGGTCAGTATTTTTACCTCAGTATTTGTAAGCTAAAATGGCAGCCTGATAAATCCCCAGCCAACAGTAAGCCCACCCCCTGGCAGTATATATTAGCTCACACATACACATAATAGACTGGTCATGTGACTGACAGCTGCCGGATTCCTATATGGTACATTTGTTGCTCTTGTAGTTTGTCTGCTTATTAATCAGATTTTTATTTTTGAAGGATACCAGACTTGTGTGTGTTTTAGGGCGAGTTTCGTGTGTCAAGTTGTGTGTGTTGAGTTGCGTGTGGCGACATGCATGTAGGGACTTTTGTGAGATGAGTTTTGTGTGGCGACATGCGTGTAGCAACTTTTTGTGTGTCGAGTTGCATGTGACAGGTTAGTGTAGCAAGTTGTGTGCAGCAAGTTTTGCGCATGGCGAGTTTTGCGCGTGGCGAGTTTTATGTGTGGTGCCTTTTGAGTATGTGCAAGTTTTGTGTGAGGCAACTTTTGCATGTGTTGCAACTTTTGTGCATGTGGCAATTTTTCTGCGTGTGGCAATTTTTCTGCGTGTGCAAGTTTTGCGTGTGGCGAGTTTTGCACGTGTGGCGAGTTTTGCATGTGGAGAGTTTTGCGCGTGGCGAGTTTTGAGCGGCGACTTTTGTGTTTCTACTTTTATGTGGCGAGGTTGGTGTATGTGTGGTGAAATGTGCACTGAGGGTGGTATATGTGTTCGAGCACGTGGTAGTGTGTGGCGCATTTTGTGTGTGTGTTCATATCCCCGTGGTGGTGTGATTATCCCATGTTGGGGCCCCACCTTAGCAACTGTACAGTATATACTCTTTGGTGCCATCGCTGTCATTCTTTAAGTCCCCCTTGTTCACATCTGGCAGCTGTTAATTTGCCTCCAACACTTTTCCTTTCATTTTTTCCCCATTATGTAGATAGGGGCAAAATTGTTTGGTGACTTGGAAAGCGCGGGGTTAAAATTTCACCTCACAATATAGCTTTGACGCTCTCAGGGTCCAGACGTGTGACTGTGCAAAATTTTGTGCCTGTAGCTGCGACGCCTCCAACACTTTTCCTTTCACTTTTTCCCCATTATGTAGATAGGGGCAAAATTGTTTGGTGAATTGGAAAGCGCGGGGTTAAAATTTCACCTCACAACATAGCCTATGACGCTCTCGGGGTCCAGACGTGTGACTGTGCAAAATTTTGTGGCTGTAGCTGCTACGGTTCAGATGCCAATCCCGGACATACATACATACATACATACATACACACACACACACATTCAGCTTTATATATTAGATTTATATTTAATGCAGCGCTAGATAGCATAAAAGCCGCTAATTCAATTGCCGGCTTTTTCCTTCTCCTTCACAAACCCGACAGGATATGAGACATGGTTTACATACAGTAAACCATCTCATATCCCCTTTTTTTTTTTGCATATTCCACACTACTAATGTTAGTAGTGTGTATGTGCAAAATTTGGCCGCTGTAGCTGCTCAAATAAAGGGTTAAATGGCGGAAAAAATTGGCGTGGGCTCCCGCGCAATTTTCTCCGCCAGAATGGTAAAGCCAGTGACTGAGGGCAGATATTAATAGCCAGGAGAGGGTCCATGGTTATTGGCCCCCCCGTGGCTAAAAACATCTGCCCCCAGCCACCCCAGAAAAGGCACATCTGGAAGATGCGCCTATTCTGGCACTTGGCCACTCTCTTCCCACTCCCTGTAGCGGTGGGATATGGGGTAATGAAGGGTTAATGCCACCTTGCTATTGTATGGTGACATTAAGCCAGATTAATAATGGAGAGGCGTCAATTATGACACCTATTGGGCAGTCAATTGGGCAGTCGTATGGTCGATGTGGAGGCAAGGTCTCTGCTTCTTTCTTATTAAAGACATCCAAAAAAGCCTGATACGAGAAAGGTGAATTTGAGGACTCAGAAATAAGACGAGAAGGTTTTCTTGGCTGAACCGGAAGAAGACAGTTCTTCTGACAGAAGAGACCACAACGCAGGATTTCACCTGACTGCCAGTCAAGAGTAGGCTCATGAATCGTCAACCAAGGGACACCAAGCAAAATAGTATGAGACAAGGAAGGCAGCACATAGAAGGCGATCTTTTCCCGGTGCAGAATTCCAATTTGAAGCTCCAATTCTTCGGTAACCAAGGTAACGGACAGAGGTTGACCGTCGACCGACGCAATCTGTCGAGGAGTCTCCAGGAATCTGACCGGAATCCGCAATCTCCTAACAGCCTCGAGATGGATGAAATTCCCAGCAGCCCCAGAATCTATATAGGCAAAATCAGAAAAACGCTTATCACCCAAATGCAAAAGAACAGAAAGAGTAAGGGGTTGAGAGATACCTAGGGAGACCTCTCTTACCTGCCCTAGGTGGATGCGTTTCCCGGCCTGACTGGACAAGAACGCAAAAGATGTGATGCACTGCCGCAATAGAAGCAAAGACCTTGGGTTAGCCTTTCCATCCGACGCTGTTCTACAGGCTTTAGGCGATCCACTTGCATAGGTTCTGGAGCAGTACTAGCAGAAGTCAAATCTGAACGATAACGGGAAGAACTAGGAATAGCCGGAAGAAGACGAGGAGACCTTCTCTCTCTAGCGGTTTCCCGAGAACGTTCTTGAAAACGTTAATTGATGCGGGTCGTCAAAGAAAAGCCGGATTACTTACCGGTAATACTCTTTTAGTGAGTCCACGACAGCACCCTACTGGAGAGAGGGATCCACCCCACAGGAACAGGAAACCTACAGAAAGATAAACGGGGGAGGTCCACCTCTCCTCCTCAGTTTTGATTTCAGAGTACCCGGAGGACCGCCAATGTTAGGTTTGATTTTAAATAATGATATTTGCCTATTTGCTCTATGTAAGATAAGAGGAATTTTAACTTATTAGTATATACTATTTTAACCTAGGGAGGGATGTGAGAGGGTGCTGTCGTGGACTCACTAAAAGAGTATTACCGGTAAGTAATCCGGCTTTTTCCCTTTCGCCGCGACAGTACCCTACTGGAGATTTTCCAGAGACCATCACCTAGGGGGGGACCACCGTGCTGAGGACAGTCCTCCCAAAGTCTAGGTCAGAAGTTGACGATAGGTCAAGCCTATAGTGGTTATAGAAAGTAGAAGGATCTGACCAAGTTGCCGCCTTACATATAGTTTCAATTGGGACGTCTCCTTTTTCGGCCCAGGAGGATGCCATAGCTCTGGTAGAGTGTGCCGTTATGCCTTCCGGAGGGTCTTCATTCCTCGCGGAATAAGCCAGTCTGATAGACTCCCTGATCCACTTGGATAAGGTGCGCTCTTTTTTTTTCCCTTTCTGCGGCATTGCGCATGCGTGAAAGCCGCGCTTCCCCCCGCCGCTGGCTCCGGCCTAGATGCCCCGGAAATTCAACATATACTTCCGGGCAAATCATTGGTGGCAGTCGGCGCATGCGCGGTCCGGGATTTTACATCGGACCTTCTTCCGGAACGCTGCCCTCACCTCACCTGATCAGCGAGGGCTTCTCCAGCGCTTGCTTCCACCACCTGATTCGGAAGTGATGCCAGGCGGCCTTACCCGGACCTAGCCATCATTCGGGCTTCTATCAGATGAGGAGGGAGCCGTCAAACGGAACTCCCCCGACGCTGCCTCTGGACTGCAGCCCCTGCCGTTCCCAGAGATACCGCACAGGCGGCGTGCATGCCCAGATATTTTTCCTATAGAAAGCCTGTCATTCCCGCAGGAACAGGAAACCTAAACTGAGGAGGAGAGGCGGACCGCCCCCCTTAATCTTTCTGTAGGTTTCCTGTTCCTGTGGAGCAGATCGCTCTCTCCAGTAGGGTGCTGTCGTGACGAAAGGGAAAATAAGATCCTCCAGGGAGGTCAGAGTATCACGACCCGCTAACTCATCCTTGATCCCAGGAGAAAGCCCCCGCCAGAAAGCACCTACCAGAGCCTCATTATTCCATCCTAATTCGGATGAAAGAGTGCGAAACCGGATGGCGTATTGACCCACCGAAAGCGCACCTTGATGGAGGTTAAAAAGGGACTCGGTGGTAGAGGCCAAACGACCCGGTTCGTCAAATACCTTGCGGAAAGTATCAAGAAAGATGGAAAGTTGAGAAACGAGAGGATCATCCCGCTCCCAGAGAGGATTAACCCATGCCAAAGCCTCACCCTCCAGGTGTGAAATTACAAAGTCTACCTTAGCACGGTCAGTGGGATACTGCAAGGGAAGTAACTCAAAGTGGAGCTGGCATTGGTTTAGAAACCCTCTACACAATTTGGGATCCCCACTATAGCGAGGAGGTTTAGCCAGACGAGGAGGTGGGTGAGGGACCGAGGTCGGGGAGGAAACGGGAGCAGAAGCTTGAAGAGCACGAAGGCGATCTTCCACTGAAGCCATAAAATTAAGTATATGGGCTTGAGTATCTCGCTGTTGAACTAGCTCCTGTTGGAGAGTAGTCAGCTGCGAAGCACTACCGGGATCAGAAGCCTGTAGCACGGAGAGACGAGACTCCATGGACTTCAAAAAGGACATAATCCTGGACTGATTTTCCCGTAGGAACAATAACTTCTTCTGATTTGGAGTCGAGTTCCCAGCGGGGTCCATGGCTTGTCTGTACTGTGAGAATCAGACTGCACTCAGATGTCATCCGAGTGCAGTCCTTTTGTGAGATCTTTTGGAATACCTGGGGTGGACCCACAGATCCACGACAACGAACCTCCCAAGGGTGAGCTGACCAGGTAGACCACCCCCTATACAGGGAGCGTTAGGGGCAGACCCAAGGGAGACTATTGCTGCAGAAGCTGGAACCCGGAGACAGGTAGTAGGAGGTACAAAATAGAGAGGCTAGGCGTATGATGGACAGAGCGGGGTAAGATGAAGTACAGTTAGGTAAGAGCTGGGTACAGGCGAGACCAAAGGAGCACTGTGAAGGGGAAGACACAAAGGAAGCAGGACAGGACAGAGACACCAGACTAACAGAGTACAGAGTGGACACTGGGAGGGCTGGACTGGACGAGGAGACAAGGAAGCCTGGGAAAGGCAGAGAAGCTGAACTGGCTGGACAGAGTGGAGAATCAAAACAGGCAGTGCAAAGACAAAGGTGGACCTGAGTCACAGAAGCACAAATGACAGACAGGCAAGGAGCAGAGGAAGGAATCGCCATATATACATGGAGTGCTGGAGGACTTCCGGGTCACAGTCCTCCAGGATCACAGAGAGGAGATACAGAGCACCTGTAAATCAGAGAGAGGAAGTGCTGGAATGGGCGGTGCGCACGCGCACCCGACGAGAACCAGGGAGCGGAGAAGAATGAAGGAAAGAACACACGCCTGCAGGGGGAGTGAACCGCAGCGGGTAATTATGAGCGGAAGGAGTGGCCGTGACACAGTCGCTGTGTACATACATTACATATCCTGAGTTACATCCTGTATTATACTCCAGAGCTGCACTCACTATTCTGCTGGTGCAGTCACTGTGTACATACATTACATTACTGATCCTGAGTTACATCCTCTATTATACTCCAGAGCTGCCCTCACTGTTCTGCTGGTGCAGTCACTGTGTACATACATTACATTACTGATCCTGAGTTACATCCTGTATTATACCCCAGAGCTTCCCTCACTATTCTGCTGGTGCAGTCACTGTGTACATACATTACATTACTGATTCTGAGTTACATCCTGTATTATACTCCAGAGCTGCCCTCACTATTCTGCGGTGCAGTCACTGTGTACATACATTACATTACTGATCCTGAGTTACATCCTGTATTATACCCCAGAGCTGCACTCACTATTCTGCTGGTGCAGTCACTGTGTACATATGCGGCGCCCCAGTTTCCTGGTCATCGCAGTGATGTCATTATCCTTTCAGGGGAGAAGTGATGTCATGTCTGAAGGCAATTAAAGACAACCACGTTCAGGTATCACACACATGCAACATGTTAACACTCCAGACCAGAAGGGGGAGCTCTAAGCCTGTTTTAGGTGAACTTCCCTATATAACATCCTGATCTGGAGGGAAAGGGGGTTCAGAGTTCAGTTCCTGTCAGGCAGACAGAAGAAGAGGAGGTCTGCTGGCATGAAGTGCTGCAACTCCTGGGAAAAGACACTAAAAGGTGAACATACTGCATAGGGTGTGCAGGAAAGCAGAGCACAGGAGAGAAATACCAGCGGGAGATCAGCCAGGAACAAGCTGCTCCTTTCTGAGGCGCAGAAGCCGGTAGCCAGGAACACCGAGGAGCTCAACAGGGAGATACTACAACACACAGGCGCTAGAGGAAGGCTACTGATTTCCACCTGGATAAGGGGACTCTGGAATTGCCTTCAGACCAACCGGACTCTGCCTGCCCTGTCATCTGGCGCTCCGGGCTGAGGATACCCTCTGAAGTCTCCAGTAAACAAGGTAAAAGACTGCAAACCTGTCTCCTTGTTCTTTATTGCACCTTGCCCATATATAAACTCTTTTATTGGACACCCCTGAGGACCACGGACCGGGTCAGCCACCGTGACATCCCCCAAACCGCAGGACCCGGTGCCAAGTCCCCCATTGCCCTACTCTGGGGGCAATCCATTTTGGAGTCACGAACAGGATCTACTTAAGCCTGAAAAATCGGGTCATGTGCGCCTAAGAACTGTGCCAGAACTGTATGTGAACTGCGATTTGCTTAAAGACTGTGTGTTGCAAATTGCCGCCAAAATTCGCCATTGCCGCGCCGTGTGGAGCGCGAAGGGAGGAGCCATAGCTTCGTGGGCAGAGCCAGCCGAAAAGAGCGCGAAGCAAGAAACTTCGTCCCACTGAAAAGAACCCTGACAACTACAGTTCCTTTAAGCTGGAGTTCCTTGCCATCGTTTGTACAGTGACGGAGAGGTTCAAGCACTACCTGGCCTCAGCAAAATTCACCATCTTCACGGACAACAATCCACTGACACACTTGGACACAGCAAAACTTGGTGCCTTGGAGCAGCGGTGGATGGCCCGGTTGTCCAATTATGATTTCACCATCAAGTACCGGGAAGGGCACAAGAATGCGTCGTCCAGCATGCGCAACTTGCCCGAAACGGGAGAGGACTCAGAAGCACTCGAAGAAATAGAGTTGCCAGATTTCCATCGCCCCAAGGCCACTCAGTATTCCCATTATGTGAGGAACGGGCCAGGAACAAGCAGAACGCCACGCTGAATCCCCTGCCCCACCATGGATGGGCAGAGACTCAGGACAGTGACCCCGCGGTCCGTCGGGTGAAAGAGCTCCTGACGCAGGCAGGTTCACACCCTGGCCCAGAGGATCCACAAGAGACGCAACAGCTGTGGAAGGGGAGAGGCAAGCTGTTTATCTACGATGGTAAGCTGTGCCAAAGAAGCATCGACCCACGCACCCATGAGTTGGTATGGCAGATAGTAGTCCCAAAGCAAGATGCGCCAATGGTTCTGGAAGCGTACCACGATGGAGCAGGACACTTCGGATGGAGGAAGTTTGAGAGTCTGCTTCGTGGAAGGTTCTACTGGATTGGCATGAAGAAAGCCATCTAAAAGTGGTGCCGAGAGTGTGGCCCATGTAGCCTACGCAGGAAGGACCGTGAACACCAGAGGGCTCCACTACAGCCCATCATCACCAAAGACCGCTCGAACTGGTCGTGCTAGATCATGTGAAGCTAACACCCAGCCGGTCAGGCTATGTATACGCCCTAACCATCGTAGATCACTACTCTAGATTTCTGGTAGTTGTGCCTGTCAAAGATCTGACAGCAAGGACAGCAGCCAAAGCCTTCCAGCAATACTTCTGTAGACCACACAGGTACCCGGAAAAGGTACTGACTGATCAAGGTCCAGCCTTTGAAGCGGAAGTGTTCCAGGAATTCTGCAACTTATACGGGTGTAAAAAGTAAAAAAATTAGAACGGCACCGTATCACCCCCAAACCAACGGGATGTGCGAAAAGATGAACCAAGTGGTAATCGACTTACTGAAGACCTTGCCTGTGGAGGAACGGAACTTATGGCCAGCAAAGTTGCCCGACTTGGTAGACATGTACAACCACATCCCAGTGAGTTCCACCAACTGTACCCCAGCATGCCTGATGAGAGGAAGATCCAGCAAGTTACCTGTTGATCTAGACATGGGGGTCCTAACCCCAGAAGATACCTCGCCAGATACAGATTGGGATACAGAAAGGCAGCAAAGGTATCGCAAAGTACAGGAATGCGTGGAAAGAAGTCTAGCCCAAGCCAGACAAAAACAAGAAAGGGACTACAACCAGCATGCTCCTGCAGTTCCCTTGTCACCAGGTGAACAGGTACTCAAACGGAAAAGAAGACTACACAAACTTGAGGACCAATAGGAAGCAGAACCATATACTGTCCTGCCATCCGACTTTGACAATACAAAGGTCTGTCTCATCAGCAAAGATGGAGGAGAAACTTCGACAGCAATATCCAGAGACCACCTCAAAGTATGCCCTGACAAGTTGAGAGATAGAGAAACGGGTCCAAGAACGTCTCCATCTGTGGAAGAGGAGAACTTGATACACACTGTTCTTGGCAACTTTCCCCAGTCTTGGACTCAAATAAATCAGGCCATCGTGGTACCTGTTTTAACGTTTCGTCAGCCGAAACCACCGGAACCAAATGTGATGCCAGATCATCTGGAACCAAAAGAGACTCTGCACCAACAGATTCCAGTAGCCGACGCGATCCCAGCCGTAACTCAGCCACAGCAGACTCCAACAGAGGATGCCATGCCAACAGTTGAATCGGCAAGTCCTCCCTCTGCTGTCAGTGAATCTGCCATGCCCACAATTAGTAGCAGCAGTCCTGAGAGCTCCAGCATACCAGTTCTACCTAGACTCACTAGAAGTGTAGCCAGAAGACAGTGCACCACACCAGCGATAGCGAGCACAGCGGACCCTGTTAGGTCACTAGCAACCCCTGCACTGCGGAGGTCTACACGTAGCACTAAAAATCAGACCCCAGTTCGCTACAAAACTTGGAAATATTAACGGTTGCTGCTGTTTGGTTGAAAATGTTTGTATATATATCTTTGTTACAGATTTAAAATGTACAATGGAGTAATGGACAGTGAATTGCTCCAAAACTTTCATTATACTTTTAAAAGGGATCCCTTTGTTTACTCGGGATCCTTGCTGTTTCAAGTTTGCACTCACTGAACTGGGAGTCATGAACTGTGCATGACCAAGACTTTCGCAACGTTCAAGTGTCCTCACCTCCCATAAAGGGAAGCACTACTTTTGCATAAGTTGTTCATAGCATTTCAAAATTCTATGTCTTTTGCTAATATGTATTGTTGTTCTTCTTTTCCCAGTCCCGGAGTACTGGATTTAACAGGGGGAGTGCGGCGCCCCAGTGTCCTGGTCGTCGCAGTGATGTCATTATCCTTTCAGGGAAGAAGTGATGTCATGTCTGAAGGCAATGAAAGACAACCACATTCAGGTATCACACAAATGCAACATGTTCACACTCCAGAACAGAAGGGGGAGCTCTAAGCCTGTTTTAGGTGAACTTCCCTATATAACATCCTGATCTGGAGGGAAAGGGGGTTCAGAGTTCAGTTCCTGTCGGGCAGACAGAAGAAGAGGAGCTCTGCTGGCATGAAGTGCTGCAACTCCTGGGAAAAGACACTAAAAGGTGAACATACAGCAGAGAGTGTGCAGGAAAGCAGAGCACAGGACAGGAATATCAGAGGGAGATCAGCCACGAACAAGCTGCTCCTTTCTGAGGTGCAGAAGCTGGCAGCCAGGAACACCGAGGGAGCAACTGTCTCTAAGCCTTGCTCCAGAGCCCGGCAGGACAGTCAATTCCAAGTTGACTGCCCGACCTTAATACCCAGGAGGCAACGGTGGGGGCCGGGGCGTCTCTAGGGTCCCTATAAACAAGCCTCAGGCCATCAGTCATACGGGTTTGTCCTATCCATACCATCTGGGGGACAGAGAGGAAGAAATAACATCTAGAACATCTACAAGAGTTGTGAGGACCTTACCGAGGAGCTCAGCAGGGAGGTACTACAACACACAGGCGCTAGAGGAAGGCTACAGATTTCCACCTGGATAAGGGGACTCTGGAATTGCCTTCAGACCGACCGGACTCTGCCTGCCCTGTCATCTGGTGCTCCGGGCTGAGGGTACCATCTGAAGTCTCCAGTAAACAAGGTAAAAGACTGCAAACCTGTCTCCTCGTTCTTTATTGCACCTTGCCCATATATAAACTCTTTTACTGGACACCCCTGAGGGCCACGGACCGGGTCAGCCACCGTGATATCCCCCGAACCGCAGTACCCGGTGTCGAGTCCCCCATTGCCCTACTCAGGGGGCGATCCACATACATTACTGATCCTGAGTTACATCCTGTATTATACTCCAGAGCTGCACTCACTATTCTGCTGGTGCAGTCACTGTGTACACACATTACATTACTGATCCTGAGTTACATCCTGTATTATACTCCAGAGCTGCACTCACTATTCTGTTGGTGCAGTCACTGTGTACATACATTACATTATTGATTCTGAGTTACATCCTCTATTATACCCCAGAGCTGCACTCACTATTCACACTCACAGGAAAAATGTGGGATAAACTGCCGATAATAATTTGCGAATCCGAGAAAGCGTTGAATTGCCTTTACTCCCTGCGGACGCGGCCAGTTAAGCACAGCAGACACTTTATCTGGGTCCATCCGCAAACCAGAATCAGAAATGACATAGCCAAGAAACGGTAGCGAAGTTTGTTCAAAAACGCACTTTTCGAGTTTGGCGTGAAGATGGTTTTCTCTTAGTCGAGACAGAACTTGGCGGACATGTCTTCTGTGGGAAGCTAGATCCGAAGAAAACACAAGAATGTCGTCCATATATACCACTACACTGGAGTAGAGTAAGTCCCGGAAAACATCATTCACAAACTCTTGAAACACCGCTGGAGCATTACACAGGCCGAAAGGCATGACTAAATATTCATAGTGGCCATCTCGGGTGTTGAAGGCGGTTTTCCATTCGTCACCAGAACGAATACGGATGAGGTTGTAGGCTCCACGAAGATCCAGTTTCGTAAAAATATGTGCTCCCCTAAGACGCTCAAACAACTCAGGAATGAGTGGAAGTGGATACTTGTTCTTGATCATGAGGTTGTTGAGACCACGGTAGTCTATATTGTACAAGGATGGAGGGTTTCATGCTTCTTCTTAACGAAGATAAAACCTGTGCCTGCTGGAGACGAAGATTTGCGGATGAAGCCTTTAGCCAGATTCTCCTGAACATATTCAGACATGGCTTGTGTCTCGGTAGTAGATTCGACCTCGAGGTGGAGTAGAGCCTGGTACAAGATCAATTGGGCAGTCGTATGGTCGATGTGGAGGCAAGGTCTCTGCTTCTTTCTTATTGAAGACGTCCAAAAAAGCCTGATACGAGGAAGGTAAATTTGAGGACTCAGAAATAAGACGAGAAGGTTTTCTTGGCTGAACCGGAAGAAGACAGTTCTTCTGACAGAAGAGACCACAACGCAGGATTTCACCTGACCGCCAGTCAAGAATAGGCTCATGAATCCTCAGCCAAGGGAGACCAAGCAAAATAGTATGAGACAAGGAAGGCAGCACATAGAAGGCGATCTTTTCCTGGTGCAGAATTCCAAATTGAAGCTCCAATTCTTTGGTAACCAAGGTGTAACGGACAGAGGTTGACCGTCGACCGACGCAATCTGTCGAGGAGTCTCCTGTAATCAGACCGGAATCCGCAATCTCCTAACAGCCTCGAGATGGATGAAATTCCCAGCAGCCCCAGAATCTATATAGGCAAAATCAGAAAAACGCTTATCACCCAAATGCAAAAGAACAGAAAGAGTAAGGGGTTGAGAGGGTTCAGAGATACCTAGGGAGACCTCTCTTACCTGCCCTAGGAGAAGGCGTTTCCCGGCCTGACTGGACAAGAACGCAAAAGATGTGATGCACTGCCGCAATAGAAGCAAAGACCTTGGGTTAGCCTTTCCTTCTGACGCTGTTCTACAGGCTTTAGGCGATCCACCTGCATAGGTTCTGGAGCAGTACTAGCAGAAGTCAAATCTGAACGAGAACGGGAAGAACTAGGAATAGCCGGAAGAAGACGAGGAGACCTTCTCTCTCTAGCGGTTTCCCGAGAACGTTCTTGAAAATGTAAATCGATGCGGGTCGTCAAAGAAATAAGATCCTCCAGGAAGGTCGGAGTATCACGACCCGCTAACTCGTCCTTGATCTGAGGAGAAAGCCCCCGCCAGAAAGCACCTACCAGAGCCTCATTATTCCATCCTAATTCGGATGAAAGAGTGCGAAACCGGATGGCGTATTGACCCACCGAAAGCGTACCTTGATGGAGGTTAAAAAGGGACTTGGTGGTAGAGGCCAAACGACCCGGTTCGTCAAATACCTTGCGGAAAGTATCAAGAAAGATGGAAAGTTGAGAAACGAGAGGATCATCCCGCTCCCAGAGAGGATTAACCCATGCCAAAGCCTCACCCTCCAGGTGTGAAATTACAAAGTCTACCTTAGCACGGTCAGTGGGATACTGCAAGGGAAGTAAAGGTATCTTCACACTGAACGATATCGCTAGCGATCTGTGACGTTGCAGCGTCCTGGCTAGCGATATCGTTGAGTTTGACACGCAGCAGCGATCAGGATCCTGCTGTGCCATCGTGGGTCGGAGCAGAAAGTCCAGAACTTAATTTCGTCGCTGGACTCCCGCAGACATCGCTGAATCGGTGTGTGACGCCGATTCAGCGATGTCTTCACTGGTAACCAGGGTAAAAATCGGGTTACTAAGCGCAGGGCCGTGCTTAGTAACCCGATGTTTACCCTGGTTACCAGTGTAAATGTGAAAAAAAACAAACACTACATACTTACATTCCGGTGTCTGTCCCCCGGCGCTGTGCTTTCCTGCACTGTCAGCGCCGGCCAGCCGTAAAGCAGATTACAGCGGTGATGTCACCGCTGTGCTTTCCGGCCGGCGCTCACAGTCAGTGCAGGAAAGCACAGCGCCGGGGGACAGACACCGGAATGTAAGTATGTAGTGTTTGTTTTTTTTTACATTAGCACTGGTAACCAGGGTAAACATCGGGTTACTAAGCGCGGCCCTGCACTTAGTAACCTGATGTTTACCCTGGTTACCCGGGGACCGGCATCGTTGGTCGCTGGAGAGCTGTCTGTGTGACAGCTCTCCAGCGACCACACAACGACGAAACAGCAACGCTGCAGCGATCGGCATCGTTGTCTAGATCGCTGCAGCGTCGCTAAATGTGACGGTACCTTAACTCAAAGTGGAGCTGGCATTGGTTTAGAAACCCTCTACACAATTTGGGATCCCCACTATAGCGAGAAGGTTTAGCCAGACGAGGAGGTGGGTGAGGGACCGAGGTCGGGGAGGAAACGGGAGCAGAAGCTTGAAGAGCACGAAGGTGATCTTCCACTGAAGCCATAAAATTAAGTATATGGGCTTGAGTATCTCGATGTTGAGCTAGCTCCTGTTGGAGAGTAGCCAGCTGCGAAGCACTACCGGGATCAGAAGCCTGTAGCACGGAGAGATGAGACTCCATGGACTTCAAAAAGGACATAATCCTGGACTGGCTTTCCCGTAGGAACAATAACTCCTTCTGAGTTGGAGTCGAGGTCCCAGCGGGGTCCATGGCCTGTCTGTAATGTGAGAATCAGACTGCACTCAGATGTCATCCGAGTGCAGTCCTTTTGTGAGATCTTTTGAAATACCTGGGGTGGACCCACAGATCCACGACAACGAACCTCCCAAGGGTGAGCTGACTAGGTAGACCACCCCATATACAGGGAGCGTTAGTCTCCCTTGGGTCTGCCCCTATTGCCGCAGAAGCTGGAACCCGGAGACAGGTAGTAGGAGGTACAAAATAGAGAGGCTAGGCCAGGCTCGGACTGGCCCACCGGGGAATCGGTGGATCCCCCGGTGGGCCCAGGCACTGACACCTGCTGGCAGGGCCCCCACTGCTCCGGGGGCCCCCCTGGCCGCCCCCCACCCACCCTCCTTGAAGACGATACTCACCCTGCTGCCTGCTCCAGCGATGGTCTCGGCGTCTGCTCTGCACTGCATCTTCTTCCTGCTTGTGCGGTCACGTGGTACCGCTTCATTAAGGCCATGAATATGCGCATATTCATGACTTTAATCAGTATCACATGACCGCACAAGCACAAGCAGGAAGAAGATGCAGTGCACTGTGCAGAGCAGACGCCGAGACCATCGCTGGAGCAGGCAGCAGGGTGAGTATCGTCTTCAAGGAGGGTGGCGGCCGGGGGGCCCCCAGAGCCCCCAGAGCGGCCCCCGGAGCGGCGGGTGCCCCTGGAGCAGTGGGGGACACTGGGGGGGGGGGCAGAATGCTGGAGACACACACTGGGGCAGAATGCTGGAGACACACACTGGGGCAGAATGCTGGAGACACACACTGGGGCAGAATGCTGGACACACACTGGGGCAGAATGCTGGAGACACACACTGGGGCAGAATGCTGGACACACACTGGGGCAGAATGCTGGACACACACTGGGGCAGAATGCTGGACACACACTGGGGCAGAATGCTGGACACACACTGGGGCAGAATGCTGGAGACACACACTGGGGCAGAATGCTGGACACACACTGGGGCAGAATGCTGGACACACACTGGGGCAGAATGCTGGAGACACACTCTGGGGCAGAATGCTGGAGACACACACTGGGGCAGAATGCTGGAGACACACACTGGGGCAGAATGCTGGAGACACACACTGGGGCAGAATGCTGGAGACACACACTGGGGCAGAATGCTGGAGACACACACTGGGGCAGAATGCTGGAGACACACACTGGGGCAGAATGCTGGAGACACACACTGGGGCAGAATGCTGGACACACACTGGGGCAGAATGCTGGAGACACACACTGGGGCAGAATGCTGGAGACACACACTGGGGCAGAATGCTGGAGACACACACTGGGGCAGAATGCTGGAGACAGACTGGGGGCAGAACGCTGGACAGACTGGGGGCAGAACGCTGGACAGACTGGGGGCAGAACGCTGGACAGACTGGGGGCAGAACGCTGGACAGACTGGGGGCAGAACGCTGGACAGACTGGGGGCAGATTGTTGGACACACAGGGGCAGATTGCCAGACATACTGGGGCAGATTGCTGGATACACTGTCTGGAGGCAATGCTGGACACACTGGGGCAGATTGCTGGACACTGGGGCAATATGCTGGACATACTGGGGCAGGTTGCTGGACACACTGGGGTAGATTGCTGGACACACTGGGGGCAGGACTGGAGGCATGGGCAGAATGTAGATACAGGGCATGATTGGAGACACGGGGCAGAATGAAAGACATGGGGCAGGATTGGATCATGGGGCAGGATGGATACGATGGGGTAGGATGGGGAGATCATATGGGGTAGAATGGATACTCATGAGGGCAGGATGCGAGAACATATGGCTGGTGCCAGGAATGAGATAAACGGGGCCAGGGTGGGGAATATTATTACCATAGGGGCTAATTAAGGGATATTATTACTGCAGTGATGTATTTATTTTATTTTTTGAGTATACTGTTTTAATTGGGGGGGGCACGGTCCTGTTACTGTGTAGAGTGACACTATATCGCCTTTTTTTCTTCATGTGGTGTAATGTAGAAGTTGTGAAAAATTAAGTAATGTGTTCTGCAAGTGGAGCTTGAAATAACTGTGTTATTTCCTGCAGAAACGAGTCCTGGCTGGAAGAAATGATGGCGGTCTGTGCTGGATGAAAGATGAAGGACTTCACCTAGAGACGTCACTGGTGAGTCAGTGTTACCTATACACTGACACTATACACTGTATACTATATACAGAGCTCCTGTGTATAATGTCACCAGTGATCACTGTATTACCTATACATTATATACAGAGCTCCTGTGTATAATACCACCAGTGATCTCTGTATCACCTCTACACAGACACTGCATACTAAGTACAGATCTCCTGTGTATAATGCCACTTAGGCTGCCGTCACACATTCAGTATTTGGTCAGTATTTTACATCAGTATTTGTAATCACACGTAATTGCTCTATGTTTTTACAAAGACAAATCCCTTCAAAACGAAGGGTATATGTACCACCCAGCAAAACTTCCACATATAGTGGGATCTATGCAATAAAGCGATCTCCACTATGGTACTAATATAAAATAAATTTTATTGAACATAATGTTAAAAACACAAATAGGATAAAATTACTACATGTAAGAAAGGTACACAATCCAATAAAAGGGACTATACTGCCATGGGAGATTGCAAGATGGCTCAGGCTGAATGCAGTATATATACAATACCTATGCTATGATATGAGAGTCCATGGATGGAAAGCTGCCTCTATCAACGATACCTAGCTTAATAATATGGTGTCCTAAATCAGACCCCACAAAAATACATGGCATATGCTAGAGGGACGCCGGGGTCATTGCAGCAGGCGAACAGTAAGGTAATATCCTTTTACTACCTCTAGCATATGCCATGTATTTTTGTGGGGTCTGATTTAGGACACCATATTATTAAGCTAGGTATCGTTGATAGAGGCAGCTTTCCATCCATGGACTCTCATATCATAGCATAGGTATTTCTCATTGTATATATACTGCATTCAGCCTGAGCCATCTTGCAATCTCCCATGGCAGTATAGTCCCTTTTATTGGATTGTGTACCTTTCTTACATGTAGTAATTTTATCCTATTTGTGTTTTTAACATTATGTTCAATAAAATTTATTTTATATTAGTACCATTGTGGAGATCGCTTTATTGCATAGATCCCACTATATGTGGAAATCAGTATTTGTAAGCCAAAACCAGGAGTGGGTGATAATGCAGAAGTGGTGCATATGTTTCTATTATACTTTTCCTCAAATTGTTCCACTCCTGGTTTTGGCTTACAAATACTGATGTAAAATACTGACCAAATACTGCTAGTGTGACAGCAGCCTTATGGTGATAGTATTGTGGTTTTTTTTGTTTTTTTTATTTCTGATCAGTATTGTAGTATTCAGTCACTATGTGGTGTGTTGTGAATTTGGATTCTGGGCTCCCCCGGTGGCCGCTTGTGGAATTGGACTTGTCATCCTCTTTCCTGTTTCACCTGTTTCCATCAGTAGTGGGTGTCGCTATTTAAGCTCATTTCTCTGGTGGTTTCTTGCCGGTCAACAATGTTATCTGATGCCTCTCAGTGCTTGTTCCTGCTTCTGACAACTACTAGATAAGTTGGACTTTTGTCCATGTTTCGTTTGCCTATTTGTTCCAGTTCACAGCTGAAGTTTTGTTACTGTGTCTGGAAAGCTCTCGTTGATCAGGGATTGCTACTCTGGTGTTATGAGTTAATGCCAGAGTTTAAGGTAATCTCTGGATGGTGTTTTGTTAGTGTTTTTCTGCTGACCATGAAAGTATACTATCTGTCTTCTGCTATCTAGTAAGCGGACCTCAAATTTGCTAAGACTATTTTCCTGCTGCGTTTGTTGTTTCATCTGAACTCACCGTCATTATATGTGGGGGGCCACTGTCTTCTTTGGAATATTTCTCTAGAGGTGAGCCAGGTCTTATATTTCCCTCTGCTAGCTATTTAGGTCTTAGGCCAGAGCTGGGCATCTAGCAATAAATAGGAAATGCTACCTGGCTATTTCTAGTTGCGCGGCAGGCTTAGTTCATGGTCAGTATAGTTCCATCTTCCGAGAGCTTGTCCCTCTATAGGCTTGCTATGATCTCTGCCTGCAGAGATCATGACAGTTTGACCGGCCAATAAAGTGTTAAAGACCCAGGTTGAGAAAGGAGAGTTATAAGAAGTCTGCTGGAATTTTTTTTTTTTTTTCCCTCCAGTTTGCCTTTCTGCAGTCTTTTTTCTCTCTCTCCTCCTAATCTCTGTATGGCTCTGTGTGCACCTGACAATAATGGATCTTCAGAGTGTAACTGCGGGTTTGAATAATCTCATCACGAAAGTACAAAATTTACAAGATTTTGTGGTACATGCTCCAGTATCTGAGCCGAGAATTCCTTTGCCGGAGTTCTTCACAGGGAATAGAGCTAGCTTCCAGAATTTCCGAAATAATTGTAAGCTTTATTTGTCCCTGAAGTCTCGTTCAGCTGGAGACCCTGCTCAGCAGGTTAGGATTGTGATTTCCTTGCTCAGGGGTGACCCTCAAGATTGGGCCTTCTCATTGCCAGCAGGGGATCCTGCGTTGCGCGATGTGGATGCGTTTTTTCTGGCCTTGGGCTTGCTTTATGAGGAACCTCATTTGGAACTTCAGGCAGAAAAGACTTTGATGGCACTATCTCAGGGGCAAGACGAAGCTGAGGTTTACTGCCAAAAATTCCGTAAATGGTCTGTGCTTACTCAGTGGAATGAGTGCGCCTTGGCGGCAACTTTCAGAGAGGGTCTCTCTGATGCCGTTAAGGATGTTATGGTGGGGTTCCCTGTGCCTGCAGGTCTGAATGAGTCCATGACAATGGCTATTCAGATTGATAGGCGTCTGCGGGAGCGCAAACCGGTGCACCATCTGGCGGTGTCTATGGAAAAGACGCCAGAAAGTATGCAGTGTGATAGAATTCTATCCAGGAGCGAGCGACAGAATTTTAGACGGAAGAATGGATTGTGCTTCTATTGTGGGGATTCTACTCATGTTATATCAGCATGCTCTAGGCGTACAAAGAAGCTTGATAAGTCTGTTTCCATTGGCACCATTCAGTCTAAGTTTATTTTGTCTGTAACCCTGATTTGCTCTTTGTCATCCATTGCCACGGACGCCTATGTTGACTCTGGCGCCGCTCTGAGTCTTATGGATTGGTCCTTTGCCAATCGTTGTGGTTTTGATTTAGAGCCTTTGGAGACTCTTATTCCTCTGAAGGGGATTGACTCCACCCCATTGGCTAATAATAAACCACAATACTGGACACAAGTAACCATGCGTATCAATCCGGATCACCAGGAGATTATTCGTTTCCTGGTGCTGTATAATTTACATGACGATTTGGTACTGGGATTGCCATGGTTGCAGTCTCACAATCCAGTCTTGGACTGGAGAGCAATGTCTGTGTTGAGCTGGGGATGTAAGGGTATTCATGGGGACTTACCTTTGGTTTCTATTTCGTCGTCCATTCCCTCTGAAGTCCCTGAGTTCCTCTCAGATTATCAAGACGTCTTTGACGAACCCAAGCTTGGGTCGTTACCTCCGCACCGTGAGTGCGATTGTGCCATAGATTTGATACCGGGTTGCAAATATCCAAAGGGTCGTTTGTTTAATCTGTCCGTGCCGGAACATGCTGCTATGCGGGAATATATAAAGGAGTCTTTGGAAAAGGGACATATTCGTCCATCTTCTTCTCCCTTGGGAGCTGGGTTTTTCTTTGTCTCAAAAAAGGACGGCTCTTTGAGACCATGTATTGATTATCGGCTTCTGAATAAGATCACTGTTAAGTACCAATACCCATTGCCATTGCTTACTGATTTGTTTGCTCGTATAGAGGGTGCTAAGTGGTTCTCTAAAATTGATCTTCGTGGGGCGTATAATTTGGTGCGGATCAGGCAGGGGGATGAGTGGAAGACCGCATTTAATACGCCCGAGGGCCACTTTGAGTATTTGGTCATGCCTTTTGGTCTTTCTAATGCCCCTTCAGTTTTCCAGTCTTTTATGCATGATATTTTCCGCGATTTTCTGGATAAATTTATGATAATATATCTGGATGATATTCTGATTTTTTCTGATGACTGGGACTCTCATGTCCAGCAGGTCAGGAGAGTTTTTCAGGTTCTGCGGTCTAATTCTTTATGTGTGAAGGGGTCTAAGTGCGTTTTTGGGGTCCAGAAAATTTCCTTTTTGGGGTATATTTTTTCTCCCTCTTCCATTGAGATGGATCCCGTCAAGGTGCAAGCTATTTGTGACTGGACTCAGCCCTCCTCTCTTAAGGGTCTTCAGAGATTTTTGGGCTTTGCCAACTTTTACCGCCGATTTATTGCTGGTTTTTCGGATGTCGTTAAACCATTGACTGATTTGACCAGACATGGCGCTGATGTTGCTAATTGGTCCCCTCATGCTGTAGAGGCCTTTCAGGAGCTTAAGCACCGTTTTGCCTCTGCCCCTGTGTTACGTCAGCCTGATGTGAATCTGCCTTTTCAGGTTGAGGTTGACGCTTCGGAGATCGGAGCTGGGGCAGTGTTGTCGCAGAAAGGTTCCGACTGCTCCGTCATTAGGCCTTGTGCCTTCTTTTCTCGCAAATTTTCGCCCGCAGAGCGGAATTATGATGTTGGGAATAGGGAGCTTTTGGCCATGAAGTGGGCGTTTGAGGAGTGGCGCCATTGGCTAGAGGGGGCTAAGCATCAGGTGGTGGTATTGACTGACCACAAAAATTTGATTTATCTTGAGACTGCCAGGCGCCTGAATCCTAGACAGGCGCGCTGGTCTTTATTTTTTTCTCGCTTTAATTTTGTGGTGTCATACCTACCGGGTTCTAAGAATGTTAAGGCAGATGCCCTTTCTAGGAGTTTTGACCCGGACTCTCCTGGTAATACTGAACCCACAGGTATCCTTAGGGAGGGAGTAATTTTGTCGGCCGTTTCTCCTGATCTGCGGCGGTCCTTGCAAGAGTTTCAGGCGGATAGACCGGATCGTTGTCCGCCTGATAGACTGTTTGTTCCGGATGATTGGACCAGTAGAGTCATCTCTGAGGTACATTCTTCTGCATTGGCAGGTCATCCCGGAATTTTTGGTACCAGGGATTTGGTGGCAAGATCCTTCTGGTGGCCTTCCCTGTCACGAGATGTGCGAGTCTTTGTGCAGTCATGTGACATTTGTGCTCGGGCCAAGTCTTGTAGTTCTCGGGCTAGCGGACTGCTGTTGCCCTTGCCTATTCCTAGGAGGCCTTGGACACACATCTCGATGGATTTTATTTCAGATCTGCCTGTTTCCCAGAAGATGTCTGTCATCTGGGTGGTCTGTGACCGTTTCTCTAAAATGGTCCATTTGGTTCCTCTGCCCAAGTTGCCTTCTTCTTCTGAGTTGGTTCCTCTGTTTTTTCAGAATGTTGTCCGATTGCACGGTATTCCTGAGAATATTGTTTCTGACAGAGGTACCCAATTTGTGTCTAGATTTTGGCGGGCATTCTGTGCTAGGATGGGCATAGATTTGTCTTTTTCGTCTGCTTTTCACCCTCAGACTAATGGCCAGACCGAGCGGACTAATCAGACCCTGGAGACATATCTGAGGTGTTTTGTCTCTGCTGACCAGGATGATTGGGTTGCTTTTTTGCCATTGGCAGAGTTCGCCCTCAATAATCGGGCCAGCTCTTCCACCTTGGTGTCCCCGTTTTTCTGTAATTCGGGGTTTCACCCTCGATTTTCCTCCGGTCAGGTGGAATCCTCGGATTGTCCTGGAGTGGATGCGGTGGTGGAGAGATTGCATCACATCTGGGGGCAGGTTATCGACAATTTGAAGTTGTCCCAGGAGAAGACTCAGCGTTTTGCCAACCGTCATCGTCGTGTTGGTTCTCGGCTTTGTGTTGGAGATTTGGTCTGGTTGTCTTCTCGTTTTGTCCCTATGAGGGTCTCTTCTCCTAAGTTTAAACCTCGGTTCATCGGCCCTTATAGAATATTGGAGATTCTTAATCCTGTTTCTTTCCGTTTGGACCTCCCTGCGTCCTTTTCCATTCATAACGTTTTTCATCGGTCGTTATTGCGCAGGTATGAGGTACCTGTTGTACCTTCAGTTGAGCCTCCTGCTCCGGTGTTGGTTGAGGGTGAGTTGGAGTACGTTGTGGAGAAAATTTTGGACTCTCGTGTTTCCAGACGGAGACTCCAGTATCTGGTCAATTGGAAGGGTTACGGCCAGGAGGATAATTCTTGGGTCAATGCATCTGATGTTCATGCTTCTGATCTTGTTCGTGCCTTCCATAGGGCTCATCCTGGTCGCCCTGGTGGATCTGGTGAGGGTTCGGTGCCCCCTCCTTGAGGGGGGGGTACTGTTGTGAATTTGGATTCTGGGCTCCCCCGGTGGCCGCTTGTGGAATTGGACTTGTCATCCTCTTTCCTGTTTCACCTGTTTCCATCAGTAGTGGGTGTCGCTATTTAAGCTCATTTCTCTGGTGGTTTCTTGCCGGTCAACAATGTTATCTGATGCCTCTCAGTGCTTGTTCCTGCTTCTGACAACTACTAGATAAGTTGGACTTTTGTCCATGTTTCGTTTGCCTATTTGTTCCAGTTCACAGCTGAAGTTTTGTTACTGTGTCTGGAAAGCTCTCGTTGATCAGGGATTGCTACTCTGGTGTTATGAGTTAATGCCAGAGTTTAAGGTAATCTCTGGATGGTGTTTTGTTAGTGTTTTTCTGCTGACCATGAAAGTATACTATCTGTCTTCTGCTATCTAGTAAGCGGACCTCAAATTTGCTAAGACTATTTTCCTGCTGCGTTTGTTGTTTCATCTGAACTCACCGTCATTATATGTGGGGGGCCACTGTCTTCTTTGGAATATTTCTCTAGAGGTGAGCCAGGTCTTATATTTCCCTCTGCTAGCTATTTAGGTCTTAGGCCAGAGCTGGGCATCTAGCAATAAATAGGAAATGCTACCTGGCTATTTCTAGTTGCGCGGCAGGCTTAGTTCATGGTCAGTATAGTTCCATCTTCCGAGAGCTTGTCCCTCTATAGGCTTGCTATGATCTCTGCCTGCAGAGATCATGACAGTGGTGGTAATATGTGGTCTGGAAATGGTGTTGTGGTATTTGTCCCTTGTATGTGCTATTTGGTCACCAAGTGGTGGTAATATGTGGTGTTGACACGGTGCGGTGGTATTTGTCCCTTGTATGTAGTATTATTCGGTCACTATGTGATCTGGTCATGGTGTGGTGGTATTTCTTCCTGTATGTGGTATTATTGGTCTTGGTATAGTGGATTGTGTTATGTATGGCGGTCATTTGTTCTCTCTGATATTAATTAGGAGAAGATTCTTTATTTCCATTAGAGTTTTAATGCTTTGTACACAGCGGCGGAGATGCACTTACAGGGGTTTCCTGTGGAAAAAAGTAATCACCTCTCCACAGGATAAGTGATAACATATTGATTGGTGGTGGTCAGACTGCTTGGACCCACTCAGCAAAATGTGGAACTTTTTATCCCCATTAGACTGGAGTGGCATGTCCGACTAGATCACTGATCCATTCATTCCCTCAGTGGCTGCACTTGTTTTTTTCTGGAAGCCCCAAAGAGAATGAATGGAGCTGCGGTCAGAAATCCCACCTGCCGCTGCATTTTAAAATAGTGATAAAAGTGTCCTGTCAGGGATAAAACTTCCCCAGTTTCTAATGGTCGGATCTAAGCGATCACCTATCCTGTGGAGCCCATGGATCAGTGATAACTTGTTTTACCAAGAACCACATTAATGTAAACTACCGTAATTATACATCCCAGTTATTGGGGCACACGGTAGATGTGCAGCAGCCGCCGGTGTTTTACAGCCGATGCTCCACTATGACGACAGATATTTGCATATAGCTGTAGGGTGGGCCCCTAGAGTCCATTCCTCTGGTGGGCCCCAGACACCCCAGTCCGACGCTGGGCTAGGCGTATGACGGACAGAGCGGGGTAAGATGAAGTACAGTTAGGTAAGAGCTGGGTACAGGCGAGACCAAAGGAGCACTGCGAAGGGGAAGACACAAAGGAAACAGGACAGGACAGAGACACCAGACTAACAGAGTACGGAGCGGACACTGGGAGGGCTGGACTGGACGAGGAGACAAGGAAGCCTGGGAAAGGCAGAGAAGCTGAACTGGCTGGACAGAGTGGAGAATCAAAACAGGCAGTGCAAAGACAAAGGTGCACCTGAGTCACAGAAGCACAAATGACAGACAGTCAAGGAGCAGAGGAAGGAATCGCCATATATACATGGAGTGCTGGAGGACTTCCGGGTCACGGTCCTCCAGGATCACAGAGAGGAGATACAGAGTGCCTGTAAATCAGAAAGAGGAAGTGCTGGAATGGGCGGTGCGCACGCGCACCCGGCGAGAACCAGGGAGCGGAGAAGAACGAAGGAAAGAATGCACGCCTGCAGGAGGAGCGCGCCGCAGCGGGTAAGTATGGGCGGAAGGAGTGGCCGTGACACACTCGCTGTGTACATACATTACATTACTGATCCTGAGTTACATCCTGTATTATACTCCAGAGCTGCACTCACTATTCTGCTGGTGCAGTCACTGTGTACATACATTACATTACCGATCCTGAGTTACATCCTGTAATATACCCCAGAGCTGCCCTCACTATTCTGCTGGTGCAGTCACTGTGTACATACATTACATTACTGATCCTGAGTTACATCCTGTATTATACTCCAGAGCTGTCCTCACTGTTCTGCTGGTGGAGTCACTGTGTACATATGTAGCGCCCCCACTGCCGCAGGGCCGAGGGGTACCCGGTACCGGGCCTCTGAGTCTCTGCTTCTGGGGTTGTCACGGTGGCTAGGCCCCGGTCCGTGACCCTGCCGTGGGGCGCACGGTGAATGATAGGTGTGGATGCTGGTGGTGCAGTTGTGGGGTGCAGGTCGCGGTAAATAACGAGGACACCAGGTTGCAGTCTCTTTACCTCTTTACTGGAGATCTCTGAGTCCTCAGTCCAGAATACAGTTCACCAGGCTGCGCAAGTCCGGCCGGTCCAATGGCACCTCCAGAGTTCACTTCACAGGTGGAAATCGGTGCCTTCCTTCTTAGCGCTATGTGTTGTAGTCCTTCCCTGCTGTGCTTACGGAAAGTACCCCACAACTGTTGTGTCTGTTTCTTAAGTTCCCTCACAACTCGATTAAATGATGTTCTTCTAATCGTCCGTCCCTTCCTGATGTTACAGTTAGAACGGCACCCGTTTGTCGGGTAGGCCTGGAGTTCTTCCGGGACCCTAGAGACGCCCCTCTCCCGCAATTGCCTCCCAAGACTTCATAGGTGATATGTGTTAAGGTACCGTCACACTAAACGACTTTATAACGATATCGCTAGCGATCCGTGACGTTGCAGCGTCCTCGCTAGCGATATCGTTTAGTTTGACACGCAGCAGCGATCAGGATCCTGCTGTGATGTCGCTGGTCGCTGAATAAAGTCCAGAACTTTATTTGGTCGTTTGATCGCTGTGTATCGTTGTGTTTGACACCAAATGCAACGATACCAGCGATATTTTACACTGGTAACCAGGGTAAACATCGGGTAACTAAGCGCGGGGCCGCGCTTAGTAACCCGATGTTTACCCTGGTTACCAGCGTAAAATGTAAAAAAAACAAACAGCACATACTCACATTGCGTCCCCTGCAGTCTGCTTCCTCCTCTGACTCAGCGCCGCAAAGTGAAAGTGAAAGCAGCACAGCGGTGACGTCACCGCTCTGCTCTCACTGTACGGCGCTCAGTCAGTCAGGAAGTGGACGCAGGGGGACGTGAATGTAAGTATGTGCTGTTTGTTTTTTTTACATTTTACGCTGGTAACCAGGGTAAACATCGGGTTACTAAGCGCGGCCCTGCGCTTAGTTACCCGATGTTTACCCTGGTTACCAGGGGACCTCGGCATCGTTGATCGCTGGAGAGCGGTCTGTGTGACAGCTCTCCAGCGATCAAACAGCGACGCTGCAGCGATCGGCATCGTTGTCGTTATCGCTGCAGCGTCGCTTAATGTGACGGTACCTTTAGACAGCCCGCCTTAAACTGACTGTCCTGCCGCTGTTTAGAGTATTGCTTGAAGCTGAATGTTATAATACTCCCTCGGCGTTCCGGCCGCCGGTAGTGCGCCTCAGTAGGATGTTGCTTCGGTCTTACAGCACGACTCCTACTGGAATTCTCCTATCGCTTGATCTCGTTTCTCACTCAGCACAATCTATCTCGCTTCTAGTCCTTTCTTGGGCCCCGCCGCTTCCCGGAGCTGGCGCGGACCCGTTACGTTCTTTCCAATGCCAAGCCTCTGTCAGGATCCCACCCCTGACAGAGACCCTACTGTCTCTTCCTCCACAACACCCTCTGCCACTAGGTGTTGCTTCGTCCAATCCAGTCAGCTTTCTAATCTAACTTCCTGCCTGACCCCCGGTTTACCCACTATGGTGGGGAGTGGCCTAATGAATAGCACCCTTAGCTCCCCCCGGAGGCCCTGCTGTGAAATGTATTGGTGTCTGTGATACCTGATCAGATGAACTCCTTCAGTGCCATCGGACGCACCATGGCTCCCCATAGTGGCGGAGCCACAGTACTGCAACGACCAGGACTCTGGGGCGCTGCACTCCCCCCTGGTTAAACACAGTACTCCGGGACTGGGAAGAAAACAACAATACAAGTTAGCAAAAAGACATACAATTTTGTTGAGTGTAATAACAATAAGCATATTTGAACAGGCTTCCCTTTATGGGAGGTAAGGACACTTGAACGTTACAAACATGGCAAAAATATCATAGCAACATGCTATAATTAGCTTTTCTTACCCAACCGGGTATTCTACTAAGTGCAAACATTATTGAACAATAATTTAACTTTGCCTTTAAGGACATACACTCTTAGTCCGCTAAAGACCTTCCTATAATCACATTACAAGGTATTTTAACTTTTTCATTCTCCTACTTTGGATCTGCAGGACCGCCTGTCCTATCGGCACCAGACCTACTGCCTCTCCTTTCTATTACAGGACCGCCCCGTTCAGCCAGGGCCTACTGCCTTTTCAACTACTATACACAGTATAGAACATAACATTACTTTCAGTTTAAGAGCACTAAGTCATCTCTTCATGACTCCTATGAGGACTCAGGGTTTACCTTCTATCCTAACGTTCTATCAGTATTATCAAAACATTTTCTATCGAACATTAAGCCTTCTCATTATCTTTCTTTCTATCATGCATGCTGGACACCACGTCTATCCCTACGGGTCCACTGCATCCTTCTTCTATCTTTCACCTTTTTCTTCTCAAATAACATCATTAACATTTCTTCACAATTAACCAATTGAACACATATAACTTCCTTGTGCAAACATTATCACTCTTCTCTCATCAACATTATTGCTACTTGTCTTAAGCAATATTACTATCAAAACGCGACAAATGAACATCCCCTTTAAGAGGGGATCAAGTCTTTCTGAGGTAGTTCGTCTTTTCAGACTACCAGTCCATGCTCAGCAAAGGTTCCAGTGCGGTATCTTCGCAAAGAGTCTTTAAATAAAACCAGTAGGAAGCGCCTTTAAGAAGGTGCAACTATTTACAAAAAGTTCGGATCATGCACTGTTCATGATTTCAGCAGTTCTTATAACATTGTGGAACAAAAAAGCAAAATGAAAGTGAAAGCAAAAATAAAAAGCAATAGGGATCCCGGGTAAACAAAGGGATCCCTTTAAGAGTTAACCCAGGACGGGTTTTAGCAGCAAAATAGCAAGGAAATAAACAGTTAACTATTTACAGTTTCAGGTTTCCGAGGCTTAGTTGGACGGCTTCCAGGGCTGCACCTGGCACTTAACCCTTCTTGGCCTGGGCAAAGTGAGGTCCAGGGTTACACCCAGTGCTGGACAAACGCCGTTAATCCGTCTTTCATGTACGATTAAATCATGCGCAGCGATGGAGGTCTGCGCAGCTTGAGTATGGGCATCTGCTGCAGCAGAGGTAGCGGCTGCTGCAAGATCAGTCACTGGAACGGAGTCAGCAGCTGTGGCACTAGCAGTCACTGGAGTGGTGTCGGTCGTCAGGGCAGGGTGGCTCTTCCTACCTGCTTCAGTTGCGGTTCCTCCGGTGCCGGTCTGCTCCGTCTCCGCTGGGGTCTGGAACGCTGACTGCGGGGCCTTGTGCTGCGACGCTGTCATCTCTGCTTGCAGCACCTCGCTTTCCGGCAGGGCCTTGCTTTCTGGCTTCGGAGCGCTGGAACTTCTTTCTTGCTCCGGACCGGACGAGGCTGCCGACAGACGTCTGGCGAGGCTCCCGATGATGGTCTTCTTCCACCCGGCCTCAGTGCTCAGCTGCATCCGCCGGGGTTGATGGATCAGCCCGTCTGCTCCGGTCTGCAGGAGGTCAGCGTCAACTGTGGAGGTCTGGCTGCGGTGCCTCTCCGGGTAGCTGGGGGAGTCCTCGGCTCCGACCCCACGCTCCGGCTCCGGGCGGCTGGCCATGGCGGCCTCCATGTTGCTCGCTCCTTCTTCCTGGTCCTTTTCCCGCTCTCTTCTTCGTGGGCGGTTTCGTTTTCGTTGTCTCTGCCCACCATTAAGGATCAGGAGGCGGATCTCGGCTGCTGACGGACACGTCCTCAAAGGGCCGAGATATTTAGACAGGGCGGCCATTGTCTTTCGCGCTCTTCAGCTTGTTCACGCCCACTTCCACGCCCTTCTTCTTCTCCTGCGCTCTCCTTAGCGCTGTAATGGCGGCGGTTTTGGCGGGAACTTCTGGCGGCAAGTGGCAACACACAGTCCTTGTAATAAAGCACAGTCCAAGCACGATAAATCACAGTTCCAAGGCACACATGACCTGATTCTTCAGGCTTAAGTAGATCCTGTTCGTGACGCCAAGTTGTAGCGCCCCCACTGCCGCAGGGCCGAGGGGTACCCGGTACCGGGCCTCTGAGTCTCTGCTTCTGGGGTTGTCACGGCGGCTAGGCCCCGGTCCGTGACCCTGCCGTGGGGCGCACGGTGAATGATAGGTGTGGATGCTGGTGGTGCAGTTGTGGGGTGCAGGTCGCGGTAAATAACGAGGACACCAGGTTGCAGTCTCTTTACCTCTTTACTGGAGATCTCTGAGTCCTCAGTCCAGAATACGGTTCACCAGGCTGCGCAAGTCCGGCCGGTCCAATGGCACCTCCAGAGTTCACTTCACAGGTGGAAATCGGTGCCTTCCTTCTTAGCGCTATGTGTTGTAGTCCTTCCCTGCTGTGCTTACGGAAAGTACCCCACAACTGTTGTGTCTGTTTCTTAAGTTCCCTCACAACTCGATTAAATGATGTTCTTCTAATCGTCCGTCCCTTCCTGATGTTACAGTTAGAACGGCACCCGTTTGTCGGGTAGGCCTGGAGTTCTTCCGGGACCCTAGAGACGCCCCTCTCCCGCAATTGCCTCCCAAGACTTCATAGGTGATATGTGTTAGACAGCCCGCCTTAAACTGACTGTCCTGCCGCTGTTTAGAGTATTGCTTGAAGCTGAATGTTATAATACTCCCTCGGCGTTCCGGCCACCGGTAGTGCGCCTCAGTAGGGTGTTGCTCCGGTCTTACAGCACGACCCCTACTGGAATTCTCCTATCGCTTGATCTCGTTTCTCACTCAGCACAATCTATCTCGCTTCTAGTCCTTTCTTGGGCCCCGCCGCTTCCCGGAGCTGGCGCGGACCCGTTACGTTCTTTCCAATGCCAAGCCTCTGTCAGGATCCCACCCCTGACAGAGACCCTACTGTCTCTTCCTCCACAACACCCTCTGCCACTAGGTGTTGCTTCGTCCAATCCAGTCAGCTTTCTAATCTAACTTCCTGCCTGACCCCCGGTTTACCCACTATGGTGGGGAGTGGCCTAATGAATAGCACCCTTAGCTCCCCCCGGAGGCCCTGCTGTGAAATGTATTGGTGTCTGTGATACCTGATCAGATGAACTCCTTCAGTGCCATCGGACGCACCATGGCTCCCCATAGTGGCGGAGCCACAGTACTGCAACGACCAGGACTCTGGGGCGCTGCACATACATTACATTACTGATCCTGAGTTACATCCTGTATTATACCCCAGAGCTGCCCTCTCTATTCTGCTGGTGCAGTCACTGTGTACATACATTACATTACTGATTCTGAGTTACATCCTGTAGATCTTTTATTATAAAAATGAAAAACATAACAATAATAATAACAGAAACAAAACAGAAATATCAGCCAGAAAATAATCAGTATACTGAACACTGGTCCAGCCGCTCATTCTCTCCTCTCACACATATTATACAGTATATACAGAACAATAACTACTTTGACCTTCTGGTCCGGTCACCAAACAAAATAATAATAACAAATAAAATAAACAATTGCAAACAAAAACTATATAGATAACCTTTTTTCTCTTTTTTTTTATTTTTTATTTTTTTTTATTATTATTTTTTTTTTTTTTTTTTTTTTTAGTTTTAAATAAAATAGCCCCAAAATTAAACAAATATATACAATACTAAGCTATCCTCCATTCCCAACCCCCCGCACTGACCTGAGAGCTGGTCCTGCATCTCATGCCTCAGTCCATGTCCAAAGTCCATAGGCCAGATCAGGCAGTGCCAGTTTTCCCCCAAACAACCCAGTGTCCCATAGTCCCACAAGATAAACCCACCTCCCCCCCTTTCCCACCACCCAACCTAACACCTACACCCAAATCTATATCCCCATATACAATATATACAGCAGCACACACCACAATAATCACAACTCACGAAGCCCAAGTTCGGCGCCTGCAGCCCTACATCACTGCATAATGATCAAACAAAACAAAAATCTACAGTGTCAGCAGCAGCCCACCACCAGGAAAGGAGATGACCAGACTAGGGCACACTAAAAGAAAAGCCCCTCCAGAGGAGCGCGGCCCTCCGTGTGCCCAGTCTCCCATACTCCAGAGAGCGCACCTTCACCAGGTCACCGAGTATGGTCCTAAACACATCATCCACTGGGAGGATTTTTCGTTGCGTCGATACTAAGCACCGTGTGTTCCACGTGTGATACCTAACCACTGCGCTAACTAGAAATAAGGTGCAACGGTCCCGACCACCAAGGTCTCCGAATGCTCCATAGGCCCATTCCGCATAGGAGAGACCGGCCAGCCGAGACCAACCAATGAAGGCGCCCACCCTGTTGTACACCTCTGTGTTGAAGGGACAATGAAGCAGGAAGTGGTCCATGCTTTCCAGCAAGGTACCACAATGCTCCCGAGGACAATTCCTGTCCTCAGAGCTCCTACTCTTCAGATTGTCCCTCACACACAGTTTCCCATGGAAGCAGCGCCGAGCCAAGTCCCAAAACTTCGAGGGGATCCTGATAGAATTCAAAAGATGCAAACCCATTCCAAGATCCCGACTTGGGCAGTCCCTGAGCACCAGAGGCCTCTGGAAATGGGTCAACAGAGTCCTACTGTCAAGGAGTTTCCTTGGCAGAGTCCTGATCTCCCACATTCCCAGACCCCACCGACGAATTACCTTCAGAACCAAGGTAGCGTAAGCCGGAAGATGTCCATGCGGTGTGCGAAGATCCTTCACTTGCCCTCCTGTCTCCCATTCCTGGAAGAAAGGCTGAAACCATCCCCTACAGGAGAATACCCACGGAGGAGCCCTCTCTTTCCAGAGGTTTGCAATATTGATCTTAATGAAGGTATCCACAAGGAATACCACAGGGTTGACCATACCCAACCCTCCTAGTCTCCTCGTACGGTAAGTAACCTCCCTCTTGACCAGGTTCAGTCTATTCCCCCATAACAGTTGGAAGAACAAACTGTAGACCCGAGTCCAGAGAGATTCCGGCAAGATGCACACACTGCCCCGATAAATCAGCAAAGGGAGCAGGTAAGTTTTGATCAGGTTTACCCTTTCCCTTAGGGTCAAAGACCAACCCTTCCATTGGTTCACCTTCTGAGTGGCGATCTCTAGCCTGCTGTCCCAATTTTGTTTGGGGTAATCCCCCTGGCCAAATTCGATGCCAAGGATTTTTGCAGAGATTTTGGGTCCTGGAAGGGTGTCCGGGAGATCAAAACCAGGATCTCCTCCTCCCAGCCAGAGACTCTCACACTTATCCCAGTTGATCTTGGACCCGGATGCCTCCGAGTAGCGATCTACCTCTGACATCAGCCACCCTGCCTCCTCGTGAGAGGAAACAAACACGGTGACATCATCGGCATACGCCACCACCCTCAGAGTGGCCTCCGGTGCTGCCTGGTCCATCCCGATCCCGGCCAACGGTCCACGCTCCACCCTCCTAACAAGAGGGTCAATCGCAAACACGTACAGCAGCGGGCTCAAGGGACAACCCTGGCGAACACCGGACCCAACCTCAAAAGAGCTGCCAATCCAATCGTTCACAAGCGGGAAACTCTCTGCCCTACTGTACAAGATCTTAAGCCAATCAACAAACCCCCCCCCCCCGGCAGGCCATATCTCAGAAGGACGGACCAGAGGTACTCGTGATTAACCCGATCAAACGCTTTTGCCTGGTCCAGTGACAGCATGTACCCGTTCCAGTGACCAGCCCTACCCTGCTCCATTGCCTCCCGGACACAGAGCACGGCACTAAATGTGCTGCGGCCTGGAACAGAGCAATGCTGGGCCTCCGAAAGGAGTCGGGGTGCAAATTTCACCAGCCGATTAAACAGCACCTTTGCCAGAACCTTCCTGTCTGCATTGAGAAGCGCTATGGGATGCCAATTCTCAATGCAAGACGGGTCCTTACCCTTTGACAAGATGATCAGAGCAGACCTCCTCATTGACTTCGGCAGAGTGCCCGAGGAAAGACACTCATTGAATACCTCAGTCAAGAGGGGAACCAAAACGTCCTTAAAGGTCTTATAGAATTCAGATGTTAAGCCATCTGGACCAGGCGATTTTTTTGTGGCAAGCCCTTCAATCGCCAACTGAACTTCCTCTTCCCTGATCATTTCTGTCAAACTGTCAAGAGAGGGGTCTACCCCTGGTTCGGGGACGGCTTCAGCCAGGAAAGCCGACATCTCATCACAATCAAGATCCCTCTTCCCCAAGAGGTGCGAGTAAAAGGATCTGACAACCTCCAGGATCCCTGATCTGGATCGCCTCAGGGACCCCGCAGTGTCGACCAGTCCTGTAACTACTTTACTATTCACTGACATCTTGCAGTTTCTGTAAGGGTCGGGCGAGCGGTACTTCCCGTAATCCCTCTCAAAAACCAAAGATGCGTGTCTATCGTACTGACACCTCATAAGCAAAGATTTCACTCTGGAGATCTCCTCGCGGCTACCTCCAGTTGAAACAAGATGTTCGAGTTTCCTCCTCAGAACCTGATACAGGCGGTACCTGCTCAGATTCCTGAGGCTTGAGAGCTGGCGGAAGAATCTCGCCACCCTTTCCTTGAACATCTCCCACCACTCTGACTTACTACTACAAAGATCCAGTAAGGGTACCTGGCTCTGAAGAAAATCCTCAAAGGACTGTCTTATCTCCGCTTCTTCCAAGAGAGACGAATTGAGCCTCCAAAAGCCTCTTCCCATCCGGAGGGTCTCTGTAACATTCAGAGAAAACAAAATTAAACAGTGGTCGGAGAACTCCACCTCAACAACAGACACTGCTGAAGAGACAGCTTCCTCCTTTAAATAAAACCTATCTATTCTGGACCTACAGTTACCTCTATGATAGGTGAACCCCTCGTGGCCTGGGGTGTGCCGAATGTGGACATCCACCAGGCGAGCCTCACTAGCTATACGATCAAGAGCGACGCTATCATAAGTCAGCTTGTCTCTGGAACCTCCTCTATCTCAGGGCCTCGTGACAGCATTGAAGTCCCCTCCAAAGACAACCTGCCGACTTTTAAAAAGGTAGGGCTTGATCCTGATAAAGAGACACTTCCGGTCCAACTTAGATTGGGGACCATAGATGTTGATGAGCCGGAGCTCTTGTCCCTTCATGAGGACATCTAAGATCAGGCACCTCCCCATTTCTAACTCAATAACCCGTCGGCATTCCACCGGTGCGGTAAAAAGGACCGCCACTCCGCTATACGGCTCGGCCGCAAGAGACCAATAGGAGGGCCCGAGTCTCCACTCCCTCTTAGCTTTAAACACATCTGCCATGTTTGGCAGCCTGGTCTCTTGCAAAAAGAAAATGTCAGCTTCAACCCGGCTGAGAAAATCAAAGGCCGCAAATCTAGCTGTATTTGACTTTATGCTGGCGACATTAATGGACGCCAGCGTCAACGGAGTGGGTTCCGCCATCATTGGTGATTGAGTTAGATGGCTTTCTTTTTCCCACTACCCTTATCCTCTGCCTCAGAGGAGGAATCCTTCCCCCTCTTTAATGACAATGAGGTATCCATTCCCATGTGTTTTTTATTTTTATCGTCCTCGTCTCCGGACTCTGGGCCAGTCCCTCCCTCCAAGGATCTTACATTCCCCGAAGAAGGAGACTCGACGTCCTCTGTGAGCCCCGCCGAAGCCAGAACCTCACCCTCAGCTTCCTCCTCAGAGGAAGAGATGTTTTCAAGGGCTTGGAACCGGTTAGAAAGACCAACCAGAGGGGAGTCGGTTTTTCCTTCCTTAGGTACCTTGGTCAGAGCGGGAGAAGATTTTTTATCTCCCTTCTTTCTCTTCTTTTTGGTGCCAAGCTTACGCTTTTCCTGTAGCCACTGCCTATTATCCTCATCCATACTTTCATAATGGGAGGACTCTGAGGCAGTGGCACTTTCCTCCCTGTGGATCCTCCTGACCTCCTCATCCAACTCATCATCCCTCGGAGCCTCAGCAGCAAGACTGGCATCCAGAACAGGGGCCGGCCCAGCAGCCCGAGGCTCGCCCAGCTCCCTATCCTGTCTGCGCTTGTCTAGACGCCTTAGCTGGGCAGGCGTCTTTTTATTGCTTTTCTTCCTTGGCCCCTCAGCTCCCTCACCCCTGCTAGTCCCTAACCCCTGCAGAATCAGCCTCACGGCTTTCTCCCACCGGGGTCACGACTGCGTTAGCGAAGGAGCGAGGACAATGGCTGAATGGGTGACCTAACTCACCACACAGGTGGCACCTAATCTCCACACAAGATGCAGCAAGATGGCCGATATCCCCACACAATGCACACTTCTGCACAGTGCAGTTTGCGCTGAAGTGTGTGGGGTCGCCACACTTGTGACAGAGCTTCGGTTGCCCCTGGTAGAAGACCAGGATACGATCCCTACCCAGGAAGGCAGATGATGGTATGTGGGCAACCGTACCACCTGAACGCTTAAGTTTTACCATAAACGTCCAGGCACCTGACCAGATACCAAACTCGTCACAGTTTTTCTTTGGCATTTCTACCACCTCTCCATACCGGCCAAGCCACGTCATGATGTCATAACAAGAAAGCGACTCGTTACAAGTCATCACGGTCACTTTCTTGACTTGGTTTTGGCGAGACACCACCTGAACGGCAAAGTCTCGCCAGCCAGGCTCATTTTTTGCCAACTCATAGTTCGACCAGAAGAGCTCAAGCCCCTCCGGCCGAACAAAGCTGACATCAAACTCAGGTGTGGAATAGATATGTATCAAGGCGTAGATGTCAATTGCCTTGAAGCCCATCTTCAGCAGGAGCTCCACAACCTTCGACCTTGGAGGACACGCATCACTGCCCCTCCACCGAAGACGGACCACATTCCTACGCACACTACCCGGCCCGGCTGTTGGGAGGGGCCACACTGTATCCCCCCCTCTTTGCTCTCGGAAGGCCCCGAGGCCATGCCTCTCTATCCAGAAGGATAGATCAACCTCTCGACCCTCTACCATTAGTGATCTCTCTCCCTTCTTTAGAGCCTCCAGGAGACGCCGTTGCAACATGCCGTCCCCAGAACCCGGAGACGAGGAGGACGCCCTATTTCCCCCGGAGGTGACAGCGGCAAAACTCCTGACAGGTGCTGCCACCACCGGGGGGGCAACCGGACCAGTGACCACATCCACACCAACAGCATCACCATTACCCACCTCCATAACCCCCTCACCCTCTACCAAACCAGCAACAACACCACTAGACAAAGACTTTTCCTTATCCATACCCACCACCACATTCACTCCTGCTGGACCAGTGACAACAGGGGGTGACACTTTGACCTCCGCATCATCAGGCACAAGGGGCTGAGTCTCCTCCACAGAACTGGAGGCGACCTCACCCCTGGTCTTACGTGTGCCCTCCGCATCATCAGATAATATTTTCTGCTGCTTTACTGCTGATACCAGGCGCCGCTGATCTTTCGCCGCTGTGGCGCGCCGCTGATCCTTCATATCAGCATCTTGTTGACCAGCAACACCAACACAGAACAGGACTTTAGTGGGAGGACCAGAACGCCCAGCCCCGGTAACCCCCTCACACTGCCCCCGCTTCTCAACTAAGTGATCAGCGGCAACAGTATTCAGGGGCACCGAGGCTACTGGAGCTGCCCCTGACACCGGGCTGCTCCCCCCTCCCACTGGGGAGCGCACCACAGTGTCGTGGCCTGATTTTTCGCCTGCCGCCGGGCCACCCTCACTGTCCAGCCTCTCGGCTGATGCACCTGCTACTACGTCCCCGCTACTACAAGCAGAGACGGAGCTCTGCGCCTCACTACCGTGCTTTGTAATCTCCCCATGCCTTTGCACCGGATCCACAGCAGAACCCGGGCTGGGCTGGGCAACGGGGCTTATACAGCGAGCTGACCCTTCAGCCGACTCAGGGGGTACAGGGAGGGGGGCATACACATAGCTTACCGCTTCCTGCAGCTTTGGCTTGGTGGTTTTCTTTGCCTTTTTTTTCTGGCCCCCAGGTGCCTCCTCTGGTAAATCATCACCAAGATGGAAGTTCTGAAGGCACACTGGGGACTCCAGGAGCTTGATCTCTGCCATTAGCGCCCCTCCCTGGCTGATGTTGTCACTGTCCTCCCCAGAGCCAGCAGAACTGCGACGAGATGTCATTGTCGCCTGTCCAGCAGGGAGCTCGCTGCACGTGGCCTGTGAGTGACTAAGCAGGCTGCCAGGTGGGGCTTTCTGCTGGTCATCCTCCTTCTCATCATCATCATCATCATCCACCTGGCTCTCAGGCTGCAGCCCCATCTGCCTTTGCTCTCTGTTATCAGCCATTTCTCTGAATCGGTCATCATTTATAAGCTTTTCTTTAAATGGTCCACTTTTTTCACGAATAAATGCTTTTCTTACCTCCAGGTCATTAATTTCAAGCTTCAGGATCTTTACCTCTGCCTGGAATTGCGTCTTCCTGGGTCTGGAGGCGCCTGCAGCTTTTTCGCTTGTGCAGCGCAGCTCCTCCCGGAGCCTTCTCAGGGTCTTACTCGCATCTTCGTACTCACGAAGGTGGCTCATGACCCGGGAGGCATAGGTGGACACAGACTCCCGGGGTCTCTGCAGCGCCCAACCCTCCTCAGTGAGGTCGGCCTCACCTCCGTGAGCACTCAGCTTTCCTTCGGAAGGACCGCTATCTTGCACGCTAGCAGGCTTCTCCTCCATGGAAGCCTTGCGGCTTCTCTGGGTCTCTGCAGACCTGGGGGGAGTAGGAGCCACATTGCTGCGACTCCTGGTGGAACGTCTCACCCCCGAATCCTCTGATGTGCAGGCTGGTTGCTGGTTCCTTCTGCCCCCCGCCAGCCTGGTCCGGGAAGCAGAAGCCTGGGACTTGGCTCCTTCACTCATCCCAGGAAACCCACTCCCTCCCTGGGTAAGAGAGAGAGCAGGTCCCCGGGTGGAGAGATGGTGGTTCTCAGGAGCTCAGGAGCTCAGGAGCACACAGCAGGTTCAGTGGCGACCACACCCACAATCAACACAGTGAGCAGCAGCTGAGCTGCACTCACTACTCTGCTGGTGCAGTCACTGTGTACATACATTACATTACTGATCCTGAGTTACATCCTGTATTATACTCCAGAGCTGCCCTCACTATTCTGCTGGTGCAGTCACTGTGTACATACATTACATTACTGATCCTGAGTAACATCCTGTATTATACTCCAGAGCTACCCTCACTATTCTACTGGTGCAGTCACTGTGTACATACATTACATTACTGATCCTGAGTTACATCCTGTATTATACCCCAGAGCTGCACTCACTATTCTGCTGGTGCAGTCACTGTGTACATACATTACTGATCCTAAGTTACATCCTGTATTATACTCCAGAGCTGCACTCACTATTCTGCTGGTGCAGTCACTGTGTACATACATTACATTACTGATCCTGAGTTACATCCTGTATTATACTCCAGAGCTGCACTCACTATTCTGCTGGTGCAGTCACTGTGTACATACATTACATTACTGATCCTGAATTACATCCTGTATTATACCCCAGAGCTGCATTCACTGTTCTGCTGGTGCAGTCACTTTGTACATACATTACTGATCCTGAGTTACATCCTGTATTATACGCCAGAGCTGCACTCACTATTCTGCTGGTGCAGTCACTGTGTACATATGCAGCGCCCCAGAGTCCTGGTCGTTGCAGTACTGATGCTCCGCCGCTAAGGGGGGCTATGGTACGTCTGATGGCACTGAAGGAGTCCACCTGACCAGGTATCACAGACACCAATACACTTCACAGTCTGGCCTCCAGGGGGAGCTAAGGGTGCTATGTATTAGGCCACTCCTCACAATCTGGTAAAACTGGGGGTTGGATAGGAAGTGAGAGAGAAGCTGACTGGGAATCGAACAGGCAACACCCTGTGGCAGGGGGTGTTGCGGGGAGAGACTCAGGGGGGTCCCTGTCAGGGGTGGGATCCTGACAGAGGCCTAGCGAACAGAGAAAACGTTACGGGACCGCGCCTGCACTAGATAGCGGCGGTGCCCTAAGAAAGGACAAGAAGCGAGGTATATTGTGCTGAGTGAGAAACGAGATCAACGCAACAAGGAGAAATACCAGTAGGAGTCGTGCTGTAAGACGAGGCAACATCCTACTGAGGCGCGTAGCCGGTGGCCGGAACGCCGAGGAAGTACTAGGCTCCAAGCAATACTTCAAACCTACGGCAGGACAGTCAGCTATAGGCGGGCTGTCTCACACAAATCACCTACGAAGACACAGGGGGCAACAATAGGAGAGGGGCGACACTAGGGTCCCGGAAGAGCTCCGAGCCTACCCGTCATACGGGTGCGTCCTAGCCATATCATCTGGGAGACGGAGAAGAACATCAGAATCGAGTTGTGAGGGAACACGAGAAACAGACACAACAGTTGTGGGGACTATCCCGTAAGCACAGCAGGGGAGGACCACAACACACAAGCGCTAGAAGGTAGGCACAGATTTCCACTTGCAAAGGGAACTCTGGAGGTGCCATCGGACCGGCCGGACTTGCGCAGCCTGGTTAACCGTATTCCGGACTGAGGATCCTGAAGCCTTCAGTAAAGAGGTAAAGAGACTGCAACCTGGTGTCCTCGTTATTTACTGTGGCCAGCACCGCACCGCACCACCACCACCATCCACACCTTTCATTGGGCGCCCCTCAGCAGGGTCACGGACCGGGTCTAGCCACCGTGACAACCCCAGAGCAGAGACTCAGAGGCCCGGTACCGGGTACCCCTCTGCCCTGCGGCAGTGGGGGCGCTACAACTTGGCGTCACGAACAGGATCTACTTAAGCCTGAAGAATCAGGTCATGTGTGCCTTGGAACTGTGATTTATTGTGCTTGGACTGTGACTTATTGCAAAGACTGTGCAGTGCCACTTGCCGCCAAAAAAACCGCCGCCATTACAGCGCTGAGGAGAGCGCAGGAGAAGAAGAGGGGCGTGGAGTAGGCGTGGACCAGCTGAAGAGCGCGAAAGACAATGGCCGCCCAGTCCAAACATTTTTGCATCTTGAGGACGTGTCCGTCAGCAGCCGAGGTCCGCCTTCTCATCCTCTTTGGAGAGTGGGGACCATGGAGATGGGGCCGCCCACGAAAGAGACCGCGGGAAAAAGACACTGGAGAGGAAGCAAAGATGGCGACGCCGGGAGTACCGCGTGGGGACGACCTGGCCCCGTATGAGGTTGCACCCCCCGACACAGCCCCAGATGCGCCATCGTTGCAGGGACTGGCCCTTACGGAGTTACCGACGGGCAGACCCAACTGGCCGCCGTCTGAGGAGTGTGTGGCCGCAGCCGAGGCCCGGCAGATAACACGCCGCAGGGAGGCCGACGCCCGTGTGACCGTTCGGCTGGGCCAGCCTACGGAAGTCCGTCTAACTCCGGTGTCCCCTGCTTTGCTTCCTCCATCCCGGCCGCGGCAGAGTGCGAGCTACAGGCACAGGGCCTGAGGATCCTGCCGGAGGCAGAACATCTGCGGCGCCTGATGACGGCGTGGAGGAATAGACCCCAACCTGCGGTCTAGATTGACCTGACGGATGCTGAGGAGATTCCCCCGTCACACTGGGGTGTCGTGGTGTTCTTCAACTCTCGGGAAGGACAGGGAGTCATACAAGAAATTGGAGAGCCACTGCGGGTCCGTGTGGATCGGGAAGAGGTGGAACCCTGCGGGGGAAGGTACAGTCACGACCTGGAGCCCGGAGACGCGGTAACTTACACCCGGTGGAGGAGGGAGGTTGGCTGGATAGCTCGGGGTGTCCAGCGGTGCGTCGCACTCCAAGCCGCTGCCGGGACGTCGGAGGACGAGCCTCCTGCAGGGAAGATGCCGCAACCTGCCCCCGCGGAACCCCAGGGAATCCAGGCCCGCTATGTAGCTACGGGTCGTGCTCACCCACGAGCGAGGAGGGTGTCCCGACGAGGAATCCTGTCGTTGCTGAATCCAGGACCGGTCCTTGTCACGCCACCACGACCCGTCTGCCAGGTGAGGCCCGGAAGGAGGCCGCCTCCTGTCCAGCCAGAAACTGAGTAAGCAAGAATGCTTCATCGCATGTAAATAGTTGATTGTTTATCTTTTTGTCCTTTTGCTGCTACAACCCGATCAGGGTTAACTCTTAAAGGGATCCCTTTGTTTACCCGGGATCCCTTCTTCTGCTTTTGTTTTGTTTTCTATTTTATCATTGTTGAAAGAACTGCTGGATCATGAACACTGCATGATTACAAACTCCTTGTAAATAGTTTGCACCTTCTTAAAGGTGCCCTCTACTGGTTTTATAAAAAGAAAGGACTCTTTGCGAAGAAACTGTTCCTGGAAGCAGTACCGGAGTCCTTGCTGCGTACGGACTTGCAGCTTGAGAAGTTGCACTACCTCATAGAGACTTGGTTCCTTCTTAAAGGGAACGTTCATCGATAGCACTTAAAGAATGATGATGCTTTAAAAGAAAGTACTAATAATGTTTACGCATAAAAAGTTATATATAGTCAGACAGTTGATAGTAAGAAATGTTTAATGATGTGTCAGAGAATGAGGACAGGAAGTGAACCCATACGGGGTTAGTTGGTGAGTCCTCTTTGGAGCCATATAGAGATGGCTCGGTGATCCTGAACTGAGAGATGGATGATACGTTCTATACTGTGTATAGTAGCAGAAAGGCAGTAGGCCCGGGCGGAAAGGGGCGGTCCTGCAACAGAACGAGAGGCAGTAGGCCTGGGGCAGATAGATAGGCGGTCCTGCAGATGTAAAGATGGAAAATGAAGGAAAAGTTGATTAGCCTTATAGTGTTTTATAAGAAGGTCTTTAGTGGATTCAGCGTGTACGTCTTTAAAGGCAACGTTAAATTATTGTTCAAAAATTTGCACTTAGTAGAATACCCGGTTGGGTAAGAAAAAGTTATTTATAGTATGTTATTTAAAGTATTTAACCATGTTTGTAACGTTCAAGTGTCCTCACCTCCCATAAAGGGAAGCTCTGTTCAAACTTACTTATTGTTATTGCATTTAAAAAAATTGTATGTCTTTTTGCTGACATGTATTGTTGTTTTCTTCCCAGTCCAGAAGTACTGGATTTAACCGGGGGGGGAGTGCAGCGCCCCAGAGTCCTGGTCGTTGCAGTACTGATGCTCCGCCGCTAAGGGGGGCTATGGTACGTCTGATGGCACTGAAGGAGTCCACCTGACCAGGTATCACATACACCAATACACTTCACAGTCTGGCCTCCAGGGGGAGCTAAGGGTGCTATGTATTAGGCCACTCCTCACAATCTGGTAAAACTGGGGGTTGGATAGGAAGTGAGAGAGAAGCTGACTGGGAATCGAACAGGCAACACCCTGTGGCAGGGGGTGTTGCGGGGAGAGACTCAGGGGGGTCCCTGTCAGGGGTGGGATCCTGACAGAGGCCTAGTGAACAGAGAAAACGTTACGGGACCGCGCCTGCACTAGATAGCGGCGGTGCCCTAAGAAAGGACAAGAAGCGAGGTATATTGTGCTGAGTGAGAAACGAGATCAACGCAACAAGGAGAAATACCAGTAGGAGTCGTGCTGTAAGACGAGGCAACATCCTACTGAGGCGCCTAGCCGGTGGCCGGAACGCCGAGGAAGTACTATGCTCCAAGCAATACTTCAAACCTACGGCAGGACAGTCAGCTATAGGCGGGCTGTCTCACACAAATCACCTACGAAGACACAGGGGGCAACAATAGGAGAGGGGCGACACTAGGGTCCCGGAAGAGCTCCGAGCCTACCCGTCATACGGGTGCGTCCTAGCCATATCATCTGGGGGACGGAGAAGAACATCAGAATCGAGTTGTGAGGGAACACGAGAAACAGACACAACAGTTGTGGGGACTATCCCGTAAGCACAGCAGGGGAGGACCACAACACACAAGCGCTAGAAGGTAGGCACAGATTTCCACTTGCAAAGGGAACTCTGGAGGTGCCATCGGACCGGCCGGACTTGCGCAGCCTGGTTAACCGTATTCCGGACTGAGGATCCTGAAGCCTTCAGTAAAGAGGTAAAGAGACTGCAACCTGGTGTCCTCGTTATTTACTGTGGCCAGCACCGCACCGCACCGCACCACCACCACCATCCACACCTTTCATTGGGCGCCCCTCAGCAGGGTCACGGACCGGGTCTAGCCACCGTGACAACCCCAGAGCAGAGACTCAGAGGCCCGGTACCGGGTACCCCTCGGCCCTGCGGCAGTGGGGGCGCTACACATACATTACATTACTGATCCTGAGTTACATCCTGTATTATACTCCAGAGCTGCACTCACTATTCTGCTGGTGCAGTCACTGTGTACATGCATTACTGATGCTGAAATAACAAATTACATCCTGTATTTTTTAAACTTATGTTTTTTTACCTTTTAAGGGATTTATTTATCTACAATCATTGATTACACTGTATTTCTTTATTTTGCACATTTTTTTTAAATTAATTTTGCAGTATTGTTTTTGAGGGAGGAGTCAGAATATTACATAACACGAATACTCTCGGTTCCCACTGAATCTTTATATCATTGGGGACTGTTGGTGTTATAATTGGTTTTAAATGTGTTCATACCTTTACATTCTTTGTTCATAAAAAATATATATATTTTTTTGTTAACTTTTATATGTGCTCAGACAATATTTAATGTGGTTTTGTTCTTTTGGAGTAAATAGTGAGAAGCCAGTCCCATCGCAATCATTCGTTTAGGATTTGTGAAAGAAAACCTTAAAATACTGAAATATAAGTGAATTCTAAAACTGATTATAGTTATGCAAAAGTAAATTAAGTTGCACCAAAATACCCTATTGCCAGGCACGGATTGGTAAATGGAGAGGAGTTTGTATACCCATTCTAAATACTCGTTAGAAACGTATTCTACATTGTAATAATTGTTATGTAGAATGTTACTTTGTTTTATAAATAACCTCTGCTATTTATTTTTCTTTTTTAAATATTAATAAATGTATTTCTATAACATATTTTGAAGCACTTTACAATTAAGATGAATAGTACCCAATATTTGATACTTTGCAATTTGATACATTTATTGCACATATATATATATATATATATATATATATATATATATATATATATATATATATATATATATACAGTATATATATATATATATATATGTATATATATATATATACACTGTGTTCCAAATTATTATGCAAATTGGATTTAAGTGTCATAGAAATTTAATTGTTTTATTTTTCAAATAAACTCGTGGATGGTATTGTGTCTCAGGGCTCAATGGATCACTGAAATCAATCTTAAACACATGTGATAATTGGTTTTCCAGGTGATTCTAATTAAAGGAAAACTACTTAAAAATGATGTTCCACATTATTAAGCAGGTCACAGTTTTCAAGTAACATGGGAAAGAAAAAGGATCTCTCTGCTGCTGAAAAGCATCAAATAGTGCAATGCCTTGGTGAAGAGATGAAAACATTAGAAATTTCACGAAAACTTAAGCGTGATCATCGTACTGTTAAGAGATTTGTGGCTGTATCTGAGCACAAATGTGTTTGTGCTGATAAAGGCATAATAAGGAAGATTTCTGCCAAGCAAGTTCATCAGATTAAGAGAGCAGCTGCTAAAAAGCCATTACAAAGCAGCAAACAGATAATTGAAGCTGCTGGTGCCTCTGGAGTCCCTCGAACCTCAAGGTGTAGGCTCCTTCAAAGGCTTGCTGTGGTGCATAAACCTACTATTCGGCCACCCTTAAACAGTGTTCACAAGCAGAAACGGTTGTATTGGGCCCACACATACATGAAGACTAATTTCCAAACAGTTTTGTTTACTGATAAGTGTTGAGTAACCCTGGATGGTCCAGATGGATGGAGTAGTGGATGGTTGGTGGATGGCCACCATGTCCCAACAAGGCTGCAACGTCAGCAAGGAGGTGGAGGAGTCATGTTTTGGGCCAGAATCATGGAGAAACAGCTGGTGGGGCCCTTTAAGGTTCCTGAAGGTGTGAAAATGACCTCTGCAAAGTATATAGAGTTTCTGACTGACAACTTTCCTCCATGGTATAAAAAGCAGAAATGTGCCTTCAGGAGCAAAATCATCTTCATGTATGACAATGCCCCATCTCATGCTGCAAAGAATACCTCTGAGTCATTGGCTGATATGGGCATAAAAGGAGATAAACTCATGGTGTGGCCACCATCTTCCCCTGACCTCAACCCTATAGAGAACCTTTGGAGTATCATAAAGCAAAAGATCTATGAGGGTGGGAGGCAGTTCACATCAAAACAGCAGCTCTGGGAGGCTATTCCAACTTCATGCAAAGAAATACAAGCAGAAACTCTCCCAACACAATGGATGCAAGAATTGTTAAGGTGACATCAAAGAAGGGTTCCTATGTTCACATGTAACTTGGCCTGTTAGGAGGTTTTGGCGTTAAATTGCTTTTTTGTTCAGTGAATGTGACCTCCTAATGCTGCAAATTCCGCAAATGAGCATTTTCAGTTCTTTAAAACATATCAAATGTTTAGAAATCCTACTGTGCATAATAATGTGGAACAGTGCATTTTAAGTTTTTATTCATTTTAGAGATTATGCTGTTATCATTGGGAGGTTTCTTCAATAAAATTCGATGTATACTCTATCGGGTGATGACTTTTATTAGACTGACTGTCATTTGCACCAACCATTTAGGAAAATCCGATAAAAATGTCATTTGCATAATAATTTGGAACATAGTGTATATATGGAGAGGCTCCAGTCATAGGTCAGTGTCAGGATTTCCAGGTGATCTCAGTGCAGGGATAGAGGGGGTTGGCCAGTTCCCTAAGGGGCAGTACCCTGACTGATCAGTAGAGGGAGGCAGAGAGAGGTGAGCAGGTAGGGGGCATCTGATAGAGAAGGTGTATCTGGAGGTGAGGATACCCTTCTGGTAGAATAAGGCGGGCTGGAAGAAGAGGAGGAGTGGGGGTCTTGCATATGTGTGAGGAAGTAGTGTCATCAGCTGCAGCACTAGTAGATGCTTCCTTTTCTCCACCTCCTCCTCCTCCAGCCTGCACTCCTCCTCCTCCCATACAGCACACAGACACAAGAGAAAAGGCTCCACTTTAATGCATATGTGCTGCTGGAAATGACAAGTGCTCATCCCCTGTCTAACAAAAGACACAGCTGATGTGGAGCCTCTCCCCTCCTGCACCCCCCTGGCTGCCTGACAAAGGATCACAGCCCCCCTCAACACCATGCACAGCACAGCCAGGCTGGACTTTCTCCATCATATTTCTGTCATTTGCTTCGGTGAGTACCTGTGATCCTCTTTTATAACCATTCCAGATGGCAGAGAATTAGGTTTGTGCATGATATTGGGGGTGTCTGGGCAATGCAATGGTCATAACTTGCATGGTGGTCCCAGCTCAGTGCATTTGCAGTAGTTTGTGGCGCTGTGTTGAATCCGCAGGGTCTGTCTGTACAGTGTGGGTTTGCTTCCACTCCAGCAATGATAGGGGTTAATACTATGATCTCATCTTCTAAATGTGCCACTCAGGACTTGGGCTGCTCCTGTGGCCCTTCCATCTCTGGGCTTTATCTCCTTGCACATAGCAGCTGGCAACAGCTGACAGCAGCCAACACCAAGCTCTTATGATATTATTACAGGTGGAGATCATCTGCCATTGGGTGAGAGGAGCGCTGCGCATAGCTAGGGCAGGTGATACTCATATATACATGGGCTAGGAGTTAAGTCATAATATTGCTTTATTTTCCATGATGATACCAGACAGCTTCTTTGTTATAAGCATTGACAGACATTGCGGATATATTTCGTTCCTCGTCACTCGTCTACCAGTAGGGCACATGTGGACTATCCGGCTCCTTTATCTAGGAATCCATGCTCTGATTATAGTGGAGCCATGCTATTGGGGTGCACAGAATACATCATCTCATATTATTATGTTACGAAAACTGGACATATGCATGACAGCAGAATGCGGAGTCATAAAGACACCATTAGTTTTCTTAGCCAAGGAAAATAAAAATCCCTTCTGACCTCGGTATGGTGACCCCAGCAACTAACTCTCCATATCCCATCTTCCCATAGTCATAATACAGCCGCATTTTAGGGTCACTATTATGGCTGCAATACCCAAACCACCTGTGATTCTTCTGACTTTACTTAAAGGGATGTTTCGGTCTCCATAAATCACCACCACATGGACTCCACCGATTGCCAGAAGATGAGACTAGTGTGTCCCACTGGTTCTCCCCTGACTGCAAGACCATGGCCAGGTGGAATTTTTTTTTATGACTTAAAAACTTGATTTCTACTGGATCTATTTATTTTATCTTTTTTAACATTGAAGTCTAAGAAAAACGAATCCATTAAATATCCATCAGTTTTTCTTTCATTTGAAAAGGATCCGTTTTTTACCAACTGGATCTGTTTCAAATGGAAGAAAACCAATGGCTAATTAATGGATCCGTTTCCTTAGACTTCAATGTAAAAAAAATGGATCCAGTTGAAATCAGTTTTTTTTTAAGCCAGACGAAAAAAGTTGCCTGCACAACTTTTTGGGGGGTCAACAGATTAGTGCTGGATCAGTTGTAGGGGATGATTACTGGACATGTGAACAGAGCCTTGCAGTCAGAGGAGAACCAGAATAGGGGCAATCAGTGGGGGTCCGCACACATCTATCATTCTCACCTATTCAATGGATCAATGATAATCTCTGGGGACCAGAATACATCTTTTAAGTTGCCAGCAAACCCAATCTGAGTTGCATCTGTAACATGGACCGTAGTAGATTTTTTTTTTTGTTGTAAATCCATACATCTTAAAAAATTTTTGTTGAACCCCTTTAAATTTCGGATTAGTGTGGGAGGTGTGAGTCTACTGCCATTAATGTAAATGTACCTTAGATGTGATCTCATTTCATCCTTTTCCATCTTCTGCTCTGTCCTTACATCCACCGTGGAGATCAATGATGTCAGTGTCGGGATCCATCTATCTAACATTCACCTGTCAAATACAACATGTGTGTGCATAATGTAAAGACATGATTGTGCTCTCTAAGCCATTAACTTGCAATATAGGAATACGAACATGCATTACACTGGAAGATCTGCTATGCATAGAATTGTGATTGATAGTTTATAATAAAGCTCAGCAGCCGATCGGTGGGGGTGGGGGTTTCAACTTCCAGAGGTCCCCATCAATGAAATGGCACAACTCCCATTCAATCAGCTGATAGGTGGGACCGCAAAAGTCAAACGTGCCCATCATGCTGCTGATCCGAGATAAAAATATCTGCTGTGCGTGGACTTGCCCCAACGAGACAATGAACCTTGCACAATTGATTACCAGCAATCAATGAAGTTTCAGGAGCTTACAGAATTTTTTATAGGCTGAAAACCAGTAGACTTGTACCTCCTACGTCCCTACTTTTTTGGCTGGAGCAGTAAGAAAATAAACTATTGCCTCCAATTCATCAAGACTGGCATGTAGCAAGACAGTCTTGGCGAGAAGTGTGCCAGAATAGGATGCGCCAAAAGAGGTTTGAGCCTTTTCATGAATTTGGCACCTCTTTCAGGTGCCGTGCAACTCCAAAAATAAATGTACGCCAGCCAGGAACTTTTGTGGCTTAAATGCAAAAATAACCTGACTCTAGTACACAAATTTACTTTTGCTTCTATGTAATAATTTGGCTAGCTTTTCTAATAAATAATTAGATTATACTACTTTATTCTGCAAATTGTGCCTCAAGTGCACTAACACTACTCATTAGCACTCCTTCACAGGGGCGGCCTACCGGAGGATTCTCCTGTCGGTCAGTCCGGTCCTGTGCACGATCGACATCTTCCCCAATGGTCAGTCAGCCCGCGCCCTCATACACATTAAACTGTCAATATTGCCGGGTTTGGCTGACATTAATCTAATGGGGGCCTTAAGAGTAGGTCCAAACTGGCATCTGAGCCTCCTTATTATAGTAAATGGGGTCCATCCGGCATGGTTTCTATGCATCATAGTCCAGAACAGAAACATATTGAATGCTATTGTGAACCTAGCTCCATCCATTTCCTAAACCTATTTTTTTTTTCCTTTAGGGATGTCAAACTATTGGCTTATCAGCTATTCTGATACTACAACTCCTAATGTGACAGGTTGTCAGGACATGCACAGAGTTGTAGTTTCATAGCCGATTACACATAATTGCTAAAAAAAAAAAAAAGGCATTTAAAAAAGATTCAGCATTTTTCAGATTTCTAATAATTCACATCCGCCAACAGCTTTCCTCTTAGCTGTGATCCCATGGTTTGGTTCATATCGACCTTTAATGAATCGACTCCTTTGTGTCTGATTTTCTGTCTAGATAAATGTGCGAAAACTTAAATTGATGATTCCAGTGGCGGCAGTGACAATGGGAGTGCTACATGGTATCTAGTGCTGGTGAGACCTTGTATCTGTAAATGTATAAGTCCTGTGGAGTATTATGTAACATACGGTAGTTCATAATGAAGCATTACATCATGTGTCACAGCCCAGTGCTGACGACATGTTACTAATGGCTCGGACTTGGGTTAGGAGTTAAGTCATTATATTGCTTCATTTTTCCTAATGATACCAGACAGCTTCTTTGTTGTAAACGCTGACAGATATATTTCGTTCCTCGTCACTGGTCTACCAGTAGGGCACATGTGGACAATCCAGCTTCTTTATCTAGGAATCCATGCTCTAATTGTGCTAGAGCCATGAATTTGGGGTGCACAGTGTGGATTCTCTGCGGTTCTTGTTTACGCCATATGAAGACCTGTTTTTCCATATGGGGAAATTCCTCCAGAATGGCCTTAAAGAAGAAGCAGGTTATGGGCTTTGTATTAGAGATTCATGGACTCTATCTCCATGGATTTTTAGATTACTGGTTGGCTTCTATGGAGAACTGCAACGTGGCCCCCCATATCGCATTAATCCTGGCTATTAGGACACCCAGCAAACAAGGAAGGTGCAACCTATTAGTCACTTCTTCTGCAATGGCAAGTGTAGAATTACGTGGTAGCCAAGATGAATGATTATCCATGTGGCTGATATTATGGGGCACTCCAACAGTCAATATTATATGGACACTAATAGAAACAAAAACCTCGATAACATATTGTAATCAGCAAAAATCGCATTAGATAAGGTGCAAGTGCAGCCATATATATTGCACATAGAAGGTAAGCAAAAAAAAAGAAAGCGGTGTTATAGACATGCGAAACGTGCGTCGGGGTTTTTTGGGGGGCATCGACGCCCGGGTTTGGAACCTCCCTGCCTTTGGTAAGCACTTTGTTACTCTCTGGCCGATATGCTGATAGAGTGATCTTAGAATCCTGGCTGGCTTTTTTTTTTTTTTTTTGCTTACCTTCTATGTGCAATATATTACTGCACTTGCACCTTATCTAATGCGATTTTTGCACAGAGTGGGCAGGGGTAATCAGCAGGGTTCCTTCTTTTCTGTTTCAATTTTCCTGCAGATACTTGTTATTTGATGTAATGGATTTAGTATGTTGATTTTTTTGAAGTACAAATAAATGTACTATTTTTATACCTAATGACTCCTATTATATGGACACTGTGGCTGTCACTATGAAACACTCAAGCTGCCACTATTATATGGACACTGTGGCTGTCATTAAGAAGGACGCCAGCGGTCACTGTTTTGTGTACCCCTTGGTTATCAAAATTGAGCATTGTAGCTGTCACTGTAATGTCGTCACTGTGGCTGTCAGTGCCTTAGGCCGGAGACACACTGGTGCGAGATACGGCCGAGTCTCGCTGGTTAAAAGCAAGCTGTGGCACCTGCACTCCGGAGCGGAGCGTGCAGCCGCACAGCAATACATGGAGCCGCACGCTCCGCTCCGGAGTGCCGGTGCCACAGCTTGCTTTTAACCAGCGAGACTCGGCCGTATCTCGCACCAGTGTGTCTCCAGCCTAACAGTGACAGATGGAGTGCTCCATGATGACAGCCTGAGTGCACACATAACAGTGACCGACGGAGTGCTCCATGATGACAGCCTGAGTGCACACATAACAGTGACAGATGGAGTGCTCCATGATGACAGCCTGAGTGCACACATAACAGTGACCGATGGAGTGCTCCATGATGACAGCCTGAGTGCACACATAACAGTGACCGATGGAGTGCTCCATGATGACAGCCTGAGTGCACACATAACAGTGACAGATGGAGTGCTCCATGATGACAGCCTGAGTGCACACATAACAGTGACCGATGGAGTGCTCCATGATGACAGCCTGAGTGCACACATAACAGTGACAGATGGAGTGCTCCATGATGACAGCCTGAGTGCACACATAACAGTGACCGATGGAGTGCTCCATGATGACAGCCTGAGTGCACACATAACAGTGACAGATGGAGTGCTCCATGATGACAGCCTGAGTGCACACATAACAGTGACCGATGGAGTGCTCCATGATGACAGCCTGAGTGCACACATAACAGTGACAGATGGAGTGCTCCATGATGACAGCCTGAGTGCACACATAACAGTGACAGATGGAGTGCTCCATGATGACAGCCTGAGTGCACACATAACAGTGACCGATGGAGTGCTCCATGATGACAGCCTGAGTGCACACATAACAGTGACAGATGGAGTGCTCCATGATGACAGCCTGAGTGCACACATAACAGTGACAGATGGAGTGCTCCATGATGACAGCCTGAGTGCCCACATAACAGTAACAGATGGAGCACATGATAATGAATCACTGTTTTGACTGAGGGCACTGTGTCTGTCTCTACGAAGTACTCCAGATGTCACTGATACAGACTATTGAAAAACTAACCCTGCTGTCTCACTAAGAAAACATTCCTTATAAGTTGGCCCCAAACTTGTGACTTAATGGGTTTTACATGTTTTGTAGCTACTTGTAAGTCACTTCTATTCCATGTCTTGAGTTGCTAGGAAATAACCTCTCAGATGAATTCTGCAATCCACAGCCGATTCACTTTCATCTTCAGTGAACTCTGCTCAAAGCCGGTGCACACAGGGACCTGTTTACCAGAGCAAGCCAACCTCTCCGAACGCGGCTTGCATCATAATTTTATTTATAACAAGAAAGTGCAAAAATGAGCCCAGCGTGCCGTATGCTTGACGTTTTTACCCAGTGTCTGGCTTTTTAGACCTTTAGATCTGCATTTTTTTTCCATTTGATAAGTTATCTCATGATTTATGTGTCACGTAATTTGCAATGTAAAAAAATGCATAAAAAAATAGAAGCCAAAAATTGCGCTAAATGTATCACGGGGTCCATGCTGGATTGTATATTTGGTGCCTCTTTAGATACTTTTTTCTATCTTTACACCAACTCTTGACTTGTTTTTAGACCAATTTTTGACACCACAACTAAAAGGTATTTTATTTTCTTGCAGCAGATTTTTGTTTACTCGATTTTAAAACTTTTTTATTTGTGTTTTTTCCCCATTTATTGCATGGGTAATGCCAAAAGAATTGCCGTTCTGCAGGTTTGAAAAAAAAAATGCTTTCATGGTTCAAATCCGCAAGGAAAAAAATAAATATGTGCATTCGATTTCAGAAATATCAGAAGAAATAGTACTTTAAAGTGCAGCTTTGTTTTTTTTTACCCTTTGAAAGGTAAACTAAGGCATCAAACTAAGGCATGTCGCAAGTTTTTCCTCCATCTCTGTCCAAGCAAAAATCGGATTTGTGCACAGAATGATCCGAGTGTGATCTCACGTTTTGTCGGATAGCACTCAGACAGCAAATACGCTCATCTGCGCCTTCCCTGAGCGAGAATAACTGTATAAAGCCCCCTTCACACGTCTATTTTTTATGTCCATGTGCGGTCCGTTTTTTAAAGACTGCAAATCGCCTCTTCGGAGACTAATCTCCAGATTTGGCACATCTTATGGATACGCAATTTCTGGGGTGGCTAAGGTATAATGTTCTTAGCCTGGGAGGGAGTCCAATATCCATTCCTCCTTCCCTGGCTATTAATATCGGCCCATAGCTGTCTGTTTATCCTTTGCTGGGTAGAGATTATAGCGGGACCTTCCGTAATTTTTTTTCTGGGGTTGCTTGTAAACCAGTAAAGGCTAACCAAACAGCTGTGAGCTGTTATTAACAGCCTTGGAACATTTAGGGCTATTGGCCCCTTCCCAGACTAGTAACATCAGCCCCCAGTGGTCGGCTTTTCCTCTGCTGGTTCTGAAAATTTGCAAGGGATGCCAAGGCATTTTTTAATATTTATTTGTTAATAAAAAAGGTACAGAAAAATAAATGCACAAAACAATGATTATATAGCACACTGACCTCTATCTATCATGTTCCTCATCGCTATCTCTATCTGTGAACAACTTTAATACCTAACACTCTTTAATTTCTATGTTTTATTTCATTCCATACGTGTCACACGGATGTCACATATGTTTACACGGATGGCACACCGACACGGACCAAGGATCTCACCAGTACTATTTTTTTCAAGTGCCAAAATCACCCGGATGTGTGAAGGAGGCCTAACACAGCTTGTAATGGAGCATGCTAAAGTTTTTAAACAGGGATTGTGGTCACAGTCTTGAAGCTTCAGGGTGTTTTCAAAACTGGTCATATAGCCGACTGTAGGTGACCCAGTTCTCCAGGATTGAAGTCATGGGCTGAGTACTTTGCACGAGGTGCAGAAGTGCTCCAGGAGTGATGGCCTGGAGGTGGTTGAACCCCATTTTCATGGTGGCACATTTGCATGTGCAGCGCCCCAGAGTCCTGGTCGTTGCAGTACTGTTGCTCCGCCGCTAAGGGGGGCTATGGTACGTCTGATGGCACTGAAGGAGTTCATCTGACCAGGTATCACAGACACCAATACATTTCACAGTCTGGCCTCCAGGGGGAGCTAAGGGTTCTATTTATTAGGCCACTCCTCACAGTCTGGTAAAACTGGGGGTTAGGCAGGAAGTTAGACAGAAAGCTGACAGGGTTGGAACCAGGCAACACCTTGTGGCAGAGGGTGTTGTGGGGGAAGATTCAGAGGGGTCCCTGTCAGGGGTGGGATCCTGACAGAGGCCTAGCAACTAGAGAGAACGTTACGGGACTGCGCCTGCACGATATAGCGGCGGTACCCCAAGAAAGGATAAGAAGCGAGATTTATTGTGCTGAGTGAGAAACGAGATCAACGCAACAAGGAGAATACCAGTAGGAGTCGTGCTGTAAGACGAGGCAACATCCTATTGAGGCGCATAACCGGTGGCCGGAACGCCGAGGAAGTATAGAGCTCCAAGCCAAACTTCAAACCTACGGCAGGAGAGTCAGTTACAGGCGGGCTGTCTCACCCAGATCCAGGAAGACACAGGGGGGTAACAACAGGAGTGGGGCGACGCAAGAGTCCCGGAAGAGCTCCGAGCCTCCCGTCATACGGGTGCGTCCTAACCGTAAGATCAGGGGGACGTAGAGGGAGAACATCAGAATCGAGTTGTGAGGGAACACGAGAAACAGACACAACAGTTGTGGGGTACTATCCCGTAAGCACAGCAGGGGAGGACCACAACACAAGCGCAGGAAGGTAGGCACAGATTTCCACCTGCAAAGGGAACTCTGGAGGTGCCATCGGACCGGCCGGACTTGCGCAGCCCTGTTAACCGTATTCCGGATTGAGGACTCGGAAGCCTTCAGTGAAGAGGTAAAGAGACTGCAACCTGGTGTCCTCGTTATTTACTGCACCGCACCTCCACCACCATCCACATCTATTATTGTACGCCCCTCAGCAGGGTCACGGACCGGGTCTAGCCACCGTGACAACCCCAGAGCAGAGACTCAGAGGCCCGGTACTGGGTACCCCTCCACCCTGCGGCAGTGGGGGCGCTACACATGCACTTCACTCTTTTCATTCTTTTGGGTCCCCTCCTGAACAGTCAAGAGGTGTATCCGTTACCTTCTGCATTTTCCCCTGCAACTACCTAACTCATCTTCTCCAAGTAGACAGTTTCATTGAGGTTGGGAACAAGCTGCGGAGAGGAGGCCACCGATTCCTGACCTTCTGGCCTAGAGAGATGGGGAAAGGTTTATTGGGGAGCGCTTATCCTTTTGGAATTGGTTGTGATAAACCGCATCCTGTGCACTTTTTTTTGCGTTACGCCTCTAATTTTAAGCACCCTCGGAATCTGCGATACGTCTGTGCTCATGATCTCTAATCTTCCAGGAGCTCAAGATGTTTTCTGGAGATTTCATTAAGTCATCAAAATGTGTGTGTGTGTGTGTGTTCCAATTCAGGATTGCTAACATTAAAGGCTCACGCTGCCCTAGAAAAGCATTAGAATTTCTGATATTTTGATGGTATCACATTGACACCTGGAGCGATGAGGAGAGGCGTTTGTGTTTTTCGCCTTGCGGTGTGTCTTTTATCATTATGTAAATCTACATTCTGTCTCCTCTCCTGACGTCCCCCTCCGCACCTTGCGCCCCAGCTGCCTCCACTTCTGCAGGTGGGCCCAGACGTCTTTTTCATGAAGAGATAGAACAAGCAGTTGCTTAGTCGCTCGAAATCCTGCAGCAATTTGGCAAGTGTCTTCTTGCTGGCAATGTTGTAAAGTCAATATTGAGACAGCTTCTCGCTTCCATCTCCTTGTATTCCTCGGCTGTTGAGGAATGAATTCAGACTGATCATTATCCTATTGATGGGGAAGAATTAGCTCACTTTGCAAGCAGATCGCAGAATATTTACTGGCTTGATGTTGAGAAGGATTCTGCCGATCAGCCTTCGGGGCTCACTAATTAAATTCAAATACAGATGAAAGAACAGGATGGAAAGATGAGAGCTGGCTGGCCCGCCAACGTCTGCCTACATTCCCTCTAAATGTCACCATGGATTCTAAGGGTCTGCCATCCGCTGCTTTCTGGGTGTTCCAACCGTTATCAAAAATGGCTAAACCTCTGAGGAATTGGGACTGATCCTCTCCTCTAGGAATGACCTGTCCAAGATAATCAAAAGTGGAAATCTGTTGGATGCTATGTAATGTCTGGGCCATTATAATCGATCAATGGTAATTCTACACACATATTATCCGTACCGGCCAAAGAATTTATCACGGACCCAAACCAGTAGTTTTCTTCTTGTATCTAAGGGAGGATTGTTATAGTACAAATATTCTTATACATAGGAGCAGTATTATAGTAGTTATATTCTTGTACATAGGAGCAGTATTATAGTAGTTATATTCTTGCACATAGGGGACAGTATTATAGTAGTTATATTCTTGTACATAGGAGCAGTATTATAGTAGTTATATTCATGTACATAGGGGACAGTATTATAGTAGTTATATTCTTATACATAGGAGCAATATTATAGTAGTTATATTCTTGTACATAGAAGTATTATAGTAGTTATATTCTTGTACATAGTAGCAGTATTATAGTAGTTATATTCTTGCACAGAGGGGACAGTATTATAGTACTTATATTCTTGTACATAGGAGCAGTATTATAGTAGTTATAGTCTTGTACATAGGGGCAGTATTATAGTAGTTATATTCTTGTACATAGGAGCAGCATTATAGTAGTTATATTCTTGTACATAGGGGCAGTATTATAGTAGTTATATTCCTGTACATAGAGGGCAGTATTATAGTAGTTATATTCTTGTACATAGGGGCAGTATTATAGCAGTTATATTCTTGTACATAGGAGCAGCATTATAGTAGTTATATTCTTGTACATAGGGAGCAGTATTATAGTAGTTATGTTCTTGTACATAGGAGCAGTATTATAGTAGTTATATTCTTGTACATAGGGAGCAGTATTATAGTAGTTATATTCTTGTACATAAGAGCAGTATAATAGCAGATATATTCTTGTACATAGGGGCAGTATTATAGTAGTTATATTCTTGTACATAGGAGCAGTATTATAGTAGTTATATTCTTGTACATAGGGGCAGTACTATAGTAGTTATATTCTTGTACATAGGGAGCAGTATTATAGTAGTTATATTCTTGTACATAGGAGCAGTATTATAGTATTTATATTCTTGTACATAGGGGCAGTACTATAGTAGTTATAGTCTTGTACATAGGGAGCAGTATTATAGTAGTTATATTCTTGTACATAGGGGCAGTACTATAGTAGTTATATTCTTGTACATAGGAGCAGTATTATAGTAGTTATACTTTTCTACATAGGAGCAGTATTATAGTAATTATATTCTTGTACATAGGAGCAGTATTATAGTAGTTAAATTCTTGTACATAGAGACAGTATTATAGTAGTTATATTCTTGTACATAGGGGCAGTATTATAGTAGTTATATTTTTGAACATAGGAGCAGCATAATAGTAGTTATATTCTTGTACATAGGGGCAGTATTATAGTAGTTATATTATTGCACATAGGGGACAGTATTATAGTAGTTATATTCTTGTACATAGGAGCAGTATTATAGTAGTTATATTCATGTACATAGGGGACAGTATTATAGTAGTTATATTCTTATACATAGGAGCAATATTATAGTAGTTATATTCTTGTACATAGAAGTATTATAGTAGTTATATTCTTGTACATAGGAGCAGTATTATAGTATTTATATTCTTGTACATAGGGGCAGTACTATAGTAGTTATAGTCTTGTACATAGGGAGCAGTATTATAGTAGTTATATTCTTGTACATAGGGGCAGTACTATAGTAGTTATATTCTTGTACATAGGAGCAGTATTATAGTAGTTATACTTTTCTACATAGGAGCAGTATTATAGTAATTATATTCTTGTACATAGGAGCAGTATTATAGTAGTTAAATTCTTGTACATAGAGACAGTATTATAGTAGTTATATTCTTGTACATAGGGGCAGTATTATAGTAGTTATATTTTTGAACATAGGAGCAGCATAATAGTAGTTATATTCTTGTACATAGGGGCAGTATTATAGTAGTTATATTATTGCACATAGGGGACAGTATTATAGTAGTTATATTCTTGTACATAGGAGCAGTATTATAGTAGTTATATTCATGTACATAGGGGACAGTATTATAGTAGTTATATTCTTATACATAGGAGCAATATTATAGTAGTTATATTCTTGTACATAGAAGTATTATAGTAGTTATATTCTTGTACATAGGAGCAGTATTATAGTAGTTATACTTTTCTACATAGGAGCAGTATTATAGTAATTATATTCTTGTACATAGGAGCAGTATTATAGTAGTTAAATTCTTGTACATAGAGACAGTATTATAGTAGTTATATTCTTGTACATAGGGGCAGTATTATAGTAGTTATATTTTTGAACATAGGAGCAGCATAATAGTAGTTATATTCTTGTACATAGGGGCAGTATTATAGTAGTTATATTATTGCACATAGGGGACAGTATTATAGTAGTTATATTCTTGTACATAGGAGCAGTATTATAGTAGTTATATTCATGTACATAGGGGACAGTATTATAGTAGTTATATTCTTATACATAGGAGCAATATTATAGTAGTTATATTCTTGTACATAGAAGTATTATAGTAGTTATAGTCTTGTACATAGGGGCATGTTGTGAATTTGCTTTTTGCTCCCTCTAGTGGTTACTAGTTTTTTGACTCTGGTTTTTCTGTCATTCCTTTTATCCGCACCTGGGTCGTTAGTTAGGGGTGTTGCTATATAAGCTCCCTAGACCTTCAGTTCAATGCCTGGCAACGTAGTTATCAGAGCTAGTCTGCTGTGCTCTTGTCTACTGATCCTGGTTCCAGTTATATCAGCTAAGTCTGCCTTTTGCTTTTTGCTATTTGTTTTGGTTTTGTATTTTTGTCCAGCTTGTTCCAAATCTATATCCTGACCTTTGCTGGAAGCTCTAGGGGGCTGGTGTTCTCCCCCCGGACCGTTAGACGGTTCGGGGGTTCTTGAATTTCCAGTGTGGATTTTGATAGGGTTTTTGTTGACCATATAAGTTACCTTTCTTTATTCTGCTATCAGTAAGCGGGCCTCTCTGTGCTAAACCTGGTTCATTTCTGTGTTTGTCATTTCCTCTTACCTCACCGTTATTATTTGTGGGGGGCTTCTATCCAGCTTTGGGGTCCCCTTCTCTGGAGGCAAGAAAGGTCTTTTGTTTTCCTCTACTAGGGGTAGCTAGATTCTCCGGCTGGAGCGTGTCATCTAGAATCAACGTAGGAATGATCCCCGGCTACTTCTAGTGTTGGCGTTAGGAGTAGATATATGGTCAACCCAGTTACCACTGCCCTATGAGCTGGATTTTTGTATTCTGCAGACTTCCACGTACCTCTGAGACCCTCGCCATTGGGGTCATAACAGGGGCAGTATTATAGTAGTTATATTCTTGTACATAGGAGCAGCATTATAGTAGTTATATTCTTGTACATAGGGGCAGTATTATAGTAGTTATATTCCTGTACATAGAGGGCAGTATTATAGTAGTTATATTCTTGTACATAGGGGCAGTATTATAGCAGTTATATTCTTGTACATAGGAGCAGCATTATAGTAGTTATATTCTTGTACATAGGGAGCAGTATTATAGTAGTTATGTTCTTGTACATAGGAGCAGTATTATAGTAGTTATATTCTTGTACATAGGGAGCAGTATTATAGTAGTTATATTCTTGTACATAAGAGCAGTATAATAGCAGATATATTCTTGTACATAGGGGCAGTATTATAGTAGTTATATTCTTGTACATAGGGGCAGTATTATAGTAGTTATATTCTTGTACATAGGAGCAGTATTATAGTAGTTATATTCTTGTACATAGGGGCAGTACTATAGTAGTTATATTCTTGTACATAGGGAGCAGTATTATAGTAGTTATATTCTTGTACATAGGAGCAGTATTATAGTATTTATATTCTTGTACATAGGGGCAGTACTATAGTAGTTATAGTCTTGTACATAGGGAGCAGTATTATAGTAGTTATATTCTTGTACATAGGGGCAGTACTATAGTAGTTATATTCTTGTACATAGGAGCAGTATTATAGTAGTTATACTTTTCTACATAGGAGCAGTATTATAGTAATTATATTCTTGTACATAGGAGCAGTATTATAGTAGTTAAATTCTTGTACATAGAGACAGTATTATAGTAGTTATATTCTTGTACATAGGGGCAGTATTATAGTAGTTATATTTTTGAACATAGGAGCAGCATAATAGTAGTTATATTCTTGTACATAGGGGCAGTATTATAGTAGTTATATTATTGTACATAGGGGCAGTATTATAGTAGTTATATTCTTGTACATAGGGGCAGTATTATAGTAGTTATATTCATGTACATAGGGGACAGTATTATAGTAGTTATATTCTTATACATAGGAGCAATATTATAGTAGTTATATTCTTGTACATAGAAGTATTATAGTAGTTATATTCTTGTACATAGTAGCAGTATTATAGTAGTTATATTCTTGCACAGAGGGGACAGTATTATAGTACTTATATTCTTGTACATAGGCGCAGTATTATAGTAGTTATAGTCTTGTACATAGGGGCAGTATTATAGTAGTTATATTCTTGTACATAGGAGCAGCATTATAGTAGTTATATTCTTGTACATAGGGGCAGTATTATAGTAGTTATATTCCTGTACATAGAGGGCAGTATTATAGTAGTTATATTCTTGTACATAGGGGCAGTATTATAGCAGTTATATTCTTGTACATAGGAGCAGCATTATAGTAGTTATATTCTTGTACATAGGGAGCAGTATTATAGTAGTTATGTTCTTGTACATAGGAGCAGTATTATAGTAGTTATATTCTTGTACATAGGGAGCAGTATTATAGTAGTTATATTCTTGTACATAAGAGCAGTATAATAGCAGATATATTCTTGTACATAGGGGCAGTATTATAGTAGTTATATTCTTGTACATAGGGGCAGTATTATAGTAGTTATATTCTTGTACATAGGAGCAGTATTATAGTAGTTATATTCTTGTACATAGGGGCAGTACTATAGTAGTTATATTCTTGTACATAGGGAGCAGTATTATAGTAGTTATATTCTTGTACATAGGAGCAGTATTATAGTATTTATATTCTTGTACATAGGGGCAGTACTATAGTAGTTATAGTCTTGTACATAGGGAGCAGTATTATAGTAGTTATATTCTTGTACATAGGGGCAGTACTATAGTAGTTATATTCTTGTACATAGGAGCAGTATTATAGTAGTTATACTTTTCTACATAGGAGCAGTATTATAGTAATTATATTCTTGTACATAGGAGCAGTATTATAGTAGTAAAATTCTTGTACATAGAGACAGTATTATAGTAGTTATATTCTTGTACATAGGGGCAGTATTATAGTAGTTATATTTTTGAACATAGGAGCAGCATTATAGTAGTTATATTCTTGTACATAGGGGCAGTATTATAGTAGTTATATTATTGTACATAGGGGCAGTATTATAGTAGTTATATTCTTGTACATAGGGGCAGTATTATAGTAGTTATATTCTTGTATACAGGAGGCAGTGTTATAGTAGTTATATTTTTGTACCAATTAAAGTCTAACTTAATGCATAAAATTAAAAAATGAGGAAATTATGATAAAACTGCATTAGCAATTTTTGTACGTCTGAGATCTCTTTTTCCTTTCCTTAGAATAAAGGACTTTTTTGATTCTGACAGCAGATTAGTCCTTAATCCCTCGTTTTTTAGCATGGTCATAGTCATAAATAATTGGGCAGATGTTTGTGTTGACCTTGTATGTGTTTGGAATAGTAATACAGGCAGTTTTAGATGCTGTTTTTCCAGACGTCGATACGTTCAGTTTATCACCCACATGAAGTATTTATATGTTACAACCCGACTTTAATAGGTTTCAATATAATATTTGTTTTGTATGCAGTGAATTATGGACTAGGTTGTACAAATTTACCAAACCCTGTCTATTTTTGTTATCTGAGGTTTTTCTTCTTTTGAGTCATAGATTATATTAATGGTTTTGTGGAAAAATACATGTCCCCTGTGTGTTATTTTTCCGCCCTATTAATTACACTGGCACAAAGCCCCATTTTTAGCAGCCATGTGACAAACATAATCATAATCCTGTCATGTCCTACACAAAGATTTCTATCAGTGACATATGGTGTTATGCTTATTTTCCTGGCAAATTCACGGCAGCAATGTGACCTGAGAGGTTCTGTAATACCAACGATACTAGGCAATAGACCTAACATATACCGTGTCTTCTCTCTGTACAGGCCCATATTGTTATCTGTAGAGGGCAGTATTATAGTAGTTATATTCTTGTACATAGGAGCAGTATTATAGTAGTTATATTCTTGTACATAGGGGCAGTATTATAGTAGTTATATTCTCGCGCAGGCGCGCAGGGCCTGTGATGACGTCGCGGTCACATTGCCATGACGTCATGGCAGGTCCTTGTCGCACACCAACCTTAGCACCGGAACCTGCCGCTTGCATGGACCGGTCACCGGAGCGTCGGAAAGGCGGCGGAAGGTGAGTATATATTGATTTGTTATTTTTTTTTTTATTATTATTTTTAACATTATATGTTTTTACTATTGAGGTTGCATTGGCAGCCTCAATAGTAAAAACTTGGTCACACAGGGTTAATAGCGGCGGTAACGGAGTGAGTTACCTGTGGCATAACGCGGTCCGTTACCGCTGGCATTAACCCTGTGTGAGTGGTGACTGCGGGGAGTATGGAGCGGGCGCCGGGCACTGACTGCAGGGGAGTAGGGAGGGACTAATCAGACTGTGGCCGTCGCTGATTGGTTGCGGCAGCCATGACAGGCAGCTGGCGAGACCAATCAGCTAATGAATATCCGTGACGGAAGTTGCCGACAGAAAGACAGACAGAAAGACGGAAGTGACCCTTAGACAATTATATAGTAGATGTTCTTGTACATAGGGGCAGTATTATAGTACTTATATTCTTGTACATAGGAGCAGTATTATAGTAGTTATATTCTTGTACATAGGAGCAGTATTATAGTAGTTATATTCTTGTACATAGGAGCAGTATTATAGTAGTTATATTCTGTACATAGGGACAGTATTATAGTACTTATATTCTTGTACATAGGGGCAGTATTATAGTAGTTATATTCTTGTACATAGGAGCAGTATTATAGTAGTTATATTCTTGTACATAGGGGCAGTATTATAGTAGTTATATTCTTGTACATAGGGGCAGTATTATAGTAGTTATATTCTTGTACATAGAGGCAGTATTATAGTAGTTATATTTTTGTATACAATGTCAGTATTATATTAAGTGTATTCTTCTACATACAGTAGGTGGCATCTTTTGTCATTTACAAAATGTAACTTGTATAATACATGACATCGTCATAATATATCATCTGTTGTTCTTCTAGTTAATGCACTTGGATGGGTAGATTCCACCATTCCATTTACAGGTAAGACACTTTTTTTTTTTTTTGCTTTTTCCCCATGCTATAGTATCAAGGATAGGGGTGTAGACCAGACTCTGGGAATACCAAGACGAGACCAAAATCCTGTAATTTTTTGCACATTTTTCATGTATAAATTCAAGTAGATATGTCATCTCTGATATTAGCTTTGTTTTTAGTCACCTGTGTTTCTGTTGACCCGAGCTCTAGAGAGTTTAGGTATCGAACCAGAAACACGTGGGCCACTTGCACATTGAACAAGTCTGTAGGAACCTGTTCACACCACCAGAATACTTGAAGACACAAAAGAGCACAGTGAGGTCAAAAATAATCTGTTGTAAAAAAAATCACAGTAATCAGCAAGTGCTATTCAAAAGATGTAAAGAAAACAGGGTATTTAGTTGATACGTTTTTTTGCAAAAAAATGTATACTAAGCTGCTCCACCAAATCGTCAAGGTATACCCTCATAGAGCAGTCCTAACTAATGTATAGAATCCCTATCTGATGTATTTAAAACCTGATCATCTGTATAATACCTGTATAAGCAGGGTTCAGAGAAGGACTATCCATGTGGACATGCAGGATGGAGCAGTTAAATGCAAATGACCCACAGAGGAGTGGTGGACTCCCCAGTCTTGTAGAAACAAGAGAACAATTATAGAACCAGAAACACATGGGCCACTTGCACATTGAACAAGTCTGTAGGAACCTGTTCACACCACCAGAATACTTGAAGACACAAAAGAGCACAGTGAGGTCAAAAATACTCTGTTGTAAAAAAAATCACAGTAATCAGCAAGTGCTATTCAAAAGATGTAAAGAAAACAGGGTATTTAGTTGATACGTTTTTTTGCAAAAAAATGTATACTAAGCTGCTCCACCAAATCGTCAAGGTATACCCTCATAGAGCAGTCCTAACTAATGTATAGAATCCCTATCTGATGTATTTAAAACCTGATCATCTGTATAATACCTGTATAGGATGGAGCAGTTAAATGCAAATGACCCACAGAGGAGTGGTGGACTCCCCAGTTTTTTTTACAACAGAGTATTTTTGACCTCACTGTGCTCTTTTGTGTCTTCAGAGTTTAGGTATGGCATGTGCTGGGATTTGTAGTCCTACACCACTAGAGTGCCAAGTGCCAGAGTCATGGTTACTTTAGCTTTGTTGAATTTTTCAGTTACGTCCATGTAGGACTGATTCTCTGCAGGGGAAAATCTTCTGGTTACTGTACTGTAGGGAATTTTCCATATGCATATCCCAGTGGGAAATCGATAGCTTATCAGTCCCATGTGAACGTATCCATATGCTGCAAGAGGCGACTGCAATTGCTGCAGTTATTAAGAAAGTCCTAAAACATTGAAGATTGGGAAATAGGAGTTGTTGGCCGAGGAGTCCGACCTTCTTGTCGCAGTTTCCATACATGCACTAGATTACATACCTCTCGTTGCTTCGATCCTCGTTATTTTGGCGCAGAATCTGAGCTTATGTTTTTGTATCTCAGCAGCTGCGTGCAGCGGAGAACTGGAGCAACATACGGAACGGAGAGGCGTCATTTACAGTCCCGCATGGCCCCTGAACTACCCCCCTACCATGAACTGTAGCTGGTTTATTCAAGGAGACCACGGAGACGTCATAACAATTAGGTGACTTTATCGGCAGCCGCTTCCACCCCCAAATGTATCTCAGCTTTTTTGCATATAATGTCGAATTAAATCTCGTTTTTGCACACTTTCCCAACTTATACCCCCCAACGTGTCCGTAGCCCACCAAGCACCTGGGAATGTTAAATAGTTGTCAGACGATCCGGCAGCCACGAAATACGGGCGCACCAGGGTCCCGAATAGTCATTCTGTTATCACTAGTTGATTCCAATGCATTTATGATCCTAAATTTCTGACTTGCGTAAAATACATTTTTAATGTAATTTTTTTTTTCTTGCTTTTCTTTTCCACAGTTTTAAGAATTTTGATATTCAGGATTCTCACAAGTGCACTATTGACTGGTTACTGATCGGTCCGTCTTCTAAAAGGGAAGGATATAAAGTCTGCGGATCTATTATTCCCCCGGCCTTCGTTTCATTGCGGGATCATGTTTGGATGTTCTTTCATTCCGATCCCTTCAGTTCCGGGCAGTCTCAGGGATTTCGGCTGTCGTACATAAGAGGTATATACAGGGGGACTTGATTTTTGTTTTATCTCTGATTTTATAAAATATTGCCTTTTTTTCTTTGCTTGGATACAGAGATAATTGCTTTCTTTTCTTTTTATGTACTTCTTTGCATTCCCATTTCCTTTCCGCGTGAGGTCGGTCTCTTGTGTATGCCCAGACGGCGCGCTTCTATCCATTTCATATTCCATTACCGTCTCCTTGTTCAGCGCCCCTGTCCACCCGTCTCCTCTCCTTCCACATCTCTCACATTTCCCGTTAATATCCATCTGGCAGAGGAGCGGAGGTGTTGTAAATCACAGGACATGACTGCCTGAAAATCTCTTTAAGTGGAGTGCAATTTGATAGAAATCATCTCTCGAGCCGCGAAGATTAAGCAAAGTACTCTGAGCAGTTGTCATTACAGTGGTAACTACAGCACCGTGGTTCAGATAATGGGATCGCCTCGTTCTAAATGCTTTTCCAAATTTCTCCACTGGAAAATTGTTACCTTCATCCTACTGAGCCGAAAGAGGACGAAGGTGCGACACTCGGGTCAGGAGGACGAAGGTGTGACAGACGGCTCAGGAGAACGAAGGTGTGACAGTCTGCTCAGGAGGACGAAGGTGTGACAGTCGGCTCAGGAGGACAAAGGTGCGACACTCGGGTCAGGAGGACGAAGGTGTGACAGTCGGCTCAGGAGGACGAAGGTGTGACAGTCTGCTCAGGAGGACGAAGGTGTGACAGTCGGCTCAAGAGGACGAAGGTGTGACAGTTTCCGAGGAAGATTAGCATTTATCTATAAATTAAAGTAATTATTCCCAGCATTGTAAAATGTTGGCATATAGCTAAGATCCAATTGTTGGGAACCTCACGGATTCACACTGTGACGTCCGTAATGCGTTGTCATATTTCTCTGCAGACCAGGTGATCCGAAGCGATAGGTGCAGGAAAAAAACTGCAGGCACCTCTACAAGAGGGGTCTCAGACATAAGACATGCAACAATCCAAATGTTATGACATATCGTAGCAATATGTGCTTTTTATTGCGTTACTGTCCAGGGAGGAGAGTATAATCATTAGCTGAATATGGCAGTATTAGAGAGGTATTTATTTCCTTTAATAACATATGTGGGGATCTGACTCCTGGGACCCTCAGTGATCCTGAAAATGAAAGGATGCAGCTGTGCTCCCAGACAACTGACACCGTTGACTTTAGTGGGGCCACGCTACAGTTCCCCTTCGCTCGGATCACAGAGTTTGATCAGTTTGGGGTTTACGTAATTACCCTATTCTCTTGGACGAGTGAAAATTCGGTCGTGTGACGCAAGCCTTGCTTTGTGCCCTTTCCTTCATTTCTTCTCAAAAATGCACACCTGAAGGCATCTGATGCCAAGGTGCAGCAGACCCCTAATGTGGCCCACTGTAGTATTCAGTCCATATGACACTGTTAATAATTACATATGTCAGCAACGTAACCAAACAAGACTTATTTCTTATAGAAGTTGCTTTGAAGGAATAAACCCAACGCCCGAGAGTTGCAAGACCATCAATTGGTTTATTTGTATCACATTCACTTTATATTGATTGATTAATAGAATATTTCTTTTTTATTTCCCAAAAAGGAAAAATGGGGCTAACGTCGTGTCCGACCGATGAGTTTCTCTGCGGGAATGGGAAGTGTATCCCGAATACTTGGCGGTGCAACTCCGTAGATGAATGTGGAGATAACTCGGATGAACAGAACTGTACGAACCCTTCCACCGAGATACGGACCACCCTGTGTCCTGTGGGAACGTTCCCCTGCAGCTCGGCTCACTCCACGCAATGTATGTCTAACGAATTGAGGTGCAACTCGGTAAAAGACTGCATGTCCGGCGCCGATGAAGAGAATTGTCCCGAACTTACCTGCGGCGGAAAACTCAGCAACTTCTATGGCTCTTTTGCTTCACCAGACTTATTCCGCCCAGATCACAGCCGGTCGGATCTTCGTTGTGTTTGGTACGTAGACACTCAAGACAATCGCCACGTCATTCTTCAGATTGACCTGTTGCTGGGCTACAGCGATTACGTGAAAGTATACGAAGGGATCGGCGAGAGGAGCGATAGACTGTTGCAAACCCTCTCCTTCCGCAACAACCGCCACACGGTCAGTGCCGAGTCTGCCAATGGCCAGCTCACCCTGTCATACCACGCGCGACCGAAGAGCATGGGCCACGGTTTTAACGCCACTTACCAAGTTAAAGGCTACTGCCTGCCATGGGAGCAGCCCTGTGGAAATGATGATATCTGTTACTCGGAACGTCAGACTTGTGATGGTTGGTGGCACTGCCCCAACGGCAAAGACGAAGAAAACTGTAAACCCTGTCAAAGCAACGAGTATCCTTGCGAGGGAGGAAGCGGCTTGTGCTACTCTTACCTCGACCGCTGCAATAATCAGAAAAACTGCCCAGATGGCTCTGATGAAAAAAACTGCTTCACGTGCCAACCGGGGAATTTTCACTGTGGGACCAACTTGTGTATTTTCGAAACGTGGCGCTGCGACGGACAAGAAGATTGCCAGGACGGAAGCGATGAACAGAACTGCCTGGTGATTGTGCCTAGAAAGGTCATCACTGCTGCTTTGATTGGCAGCTTGGTGTGCGGTCTGCTCTTGGTCATCGCCTTGGGCTGCGCCTTCAAGCTATATTCTCTTCGAAGCCGGGAGTATAGGTAAGACTATGCATCCCTCCACCATAGGGTGGAAATATCATTTGCTTAGACGTTGAATTGCAAATTTGTCTTGAGTTCCCTATTAATATGAGCTGCTTCCTACTCATCCTAGTGTTATCAGTAGTATGCAAAGGCGGAGTGTTGGGGTTGCCAAAGGGCTGGTGTCCTGGACGCCTATGACTTTAGGGGATCCCAGAGCTTTGCTCATGATTCAATACAAACTTCACCACTACCAAGAGCTGCTGTTAAGTTTTTTACACTTTTATTTTTATCCCTAACTATTGTTAGGGATAGGTTTACTGTAGGTAAAGGGTTAGAGCTGGGATTCAGCTTAGGAATAGGTATAGGGTTAGGGCTAGGGCTAGGGTTAGAGATAGGGCTGTTGATAGACATAGGGATATGATTTAGGGTAGGGTTAGGAATAAGAGAGAGTGATAGGCATAATTCTAGGGTTGGGGTAAGGCTAAAAATTGGATGAGGCACAAAGCTAGGAACAGAGATAGGGATTGGAGTAACGATAGGGTTAGGGATAAAGCTAGATTTAAGGTTTGCAGTTAGACATAAGGCTAGCTATACTGATAGTCATAAGGCTAGGGTTACAGATCACGCTAGGAATAGTAATAAGCTTAAGGCTATGATTGTAGGTAGGGTAATACAATAGTCAAAGGGCAAACTATATAATTACACTGAGTACTTTCCTTAAAATAGATTACAGGTGTTTTGGGGATAAGGGGTTCAATACGGGACTGGTGGAAGGGACTTGGAGGGGTTTGAGGGCACAAAATACTCGCCTTGGCCTAGGCGATGGCAACCCATGCAATGCCACTGGTTGTATGAGCTTCAAGAAAGAAAATCATCATAGCTGCTTTCCTCCAGTAATGGCGCCACCCTACTCTGTTCATGATATTACAGTTTAGTTGCATTCAAATGAATGGGCTGAGCTGCAAAAATCTGCAGGGCCAAGGAGCAAGAATGGCGCTAATATTTGAAGAAATCAGCAATTAGAATTGTGCTGAGCTGCACTGTCAGCCTGCAGGCATGAGAGGCGCTGTTTCTGGAACAAGGCAGTAACTTTTAATCTAAATCTTCTGGAAACGTATTATCTTTACAAGCAGAATCAATAATTAACATTAACATTGTATTTTTTTGAGTGACTATTTTTCTTTTGTTTGTACCTTTTTAATTTACACTTGTATAATTTTTTTTTTTCCTCTAGGGCATTTGAAACCCAAATGACCCGCTTAGAGGCGGAGTTTGTGAGACGCGAGGCTCCTCCTTCTTACGGGCAGCTCATTGCACAGGGGCTCATTCCTCCCGTTGAAGATTTTCCAGCTGTCAGTGACTCTCAAGTAAAGTCCCTTCCACTGCATTTTTTCTGCAGCACATAGTATTTCAGCTGAGGAGTGTGACGATTTCGTAGAAAGATGGTGATGGACATGAAATAAATATCTGCCCAAAGCTATGATTTGGGGGGAAAAAAAGCAGTCACCCATCTTTTGTTTATGGAGGTTATCCTGGCTATACCCCCAAAAAAATTGCCAAAGAAGGAAGGGTCATGCCTGTTGATGTTCAGCCCTACATCCTTTGTGCCCACAGGCGATAAGCAGCCTCCAGAGGTTTCTGGCACCTGCTTATTTCCCTCCCCACTGAAAACACATGCACGCTCTGCCGATATGAGCGTACATGTCTATGGGGTGCAAGGTATGGTGAGTGGTGTTGGGCCACCAGTGCACAAGACCCAGTGCCATAACCTGCACAGCAGCACAGAGTATTACAGGAGATACAATGATCTGTCCAGTTATTCACCCTATTTCTTTATTTCCAGGTGTCCATGCTGCAAAACATCCGTACGGCAATGCGACGGCAGATGAGGCGACATTCTTCGAGAAGGGCTTCCTCCAGGAGACGTCTGGGAAGACTTTGGAACAGATTATTCCATCGTCCCCGAGCGAGGGGGCAAATCCCCCTCCTGACCTCATCACTCCTTTCTCAGGCTCGGTTCGGGGAGACAGACCCCGGTAGAGGTGAAGACATCTGGCCAAGCCCTGTGACCCCTCCGGAAACTTTAAACACCGAAACACAAACTTCTAGCCAAGAAGGAGACAGTTCTGATTCTGCGGACCACCAGGTGCATCCGGAACGGGGGTCTGCGGAGCAGCTTCCTCTAAATGTCCTGCCGCAGGATCACTCTGACTCTCGAGCAGAGATGGAGACAGAGATGTCAGACTCTGAAAACCCTTGCCATGGGTATTTCAATCCAGCCATAAGGGAAAACCCAGGAGTGAGACTCGGAGAGACGTCTTCGGCTGAACTCTTGGACGCGTTTTATTTAAGGACCCATAGCCATAGACCTATCAAGGACCCATTACGATTGCCTTTAAAAAACTCTGGCCACCCAGACAGCTCAGCGAATGTCCAAAATCAGGGGAACGAGCAGCCGCGGAGCTGTGCATCTTCTTGCCATGACGAGCCTTTGGGGGTCTATGACCATTATGAACACACAGTGTTGGTGCCAACGCCGCCGACCTCGCACCCCCTGTCGGAGAGCAGCACTAGTGACGACGAATCTTTATTAATTTGCTAATTACATTGCTTCCTACCAGTGGTTTAGGAGTTTTTTTTTTTTTTTTTTTTTTTTTAAGGCCATATTTCAATACGAACCATATATTTTTATATCATACCAAAACCATACGAGGACGACGTTATCCAGCCTGTGACTATATAGATATTGTAAAACTACAACTCCCAGCAGGTAAACCATAGCTCTAGACTCACACTTTTGCGGCCAGTGACTAGTGGTCCATCAATTATTGTGGCATTTTATGTGAATGATATATGATGGCATATAATGAGGTCGTGTTATCAAAAAATGACCTTAAATCAGTGGGGGGTTTTTTGTATGTTTTTAAAAACGCTATATTAAAAACGTTGCAAGTGTTCACACTGTTCACTTGGGTTATTTTAGACTCCTATTTCCTAAAGAGTTTTCAGCAGCCTCATTATCATCACAGGCAGGATTAGAGTGATTGATAACACAAGCTTCGCCAATCACAATGGGCGACATCACAGCTCACCTCTTTCCCTCTCGCTTCACAATGACCCTTGCACACGCTCATTAGATGCTTCAATACGAAAAAAATAGGGTCAGTCTATTGCTGCTAATGTGCATGTGAATATCCTGAAAGAACAGGAAATATGAGAATAACCCCAGTGACTGTTGTGAAAATTGCAACTCATTTTTTTTTTTATTAAATACAGATTGTGCACACGATGTCTTTTTCAGGCACAATCCACCTAAAAAAGTGCCGCCAAACCGCCATGAAAAATGAGCATAATGCACAGCCATGTAAAAAAACGCTCGATCTTCAGTCTTTTGCAACTTTTTTTAACCGCTTCATGCTGCGGAACATTTTCATTCTTCGAGGGGACGCAAAAATGACCAAACTACCGCCAATACATGGAACATGAAAATAAATTTTTTTGTCATTTTCCTGTAGCGACCTAGAAAAACTCCATGGTTCTGCTGGTGGAAATAAGACGTCGTGTGCACGTACCCTTAAACTGTAGGTCATTTTCTGATGACACAATCCCTTTAATACCTCAGTGGATGGATAATGGTGGTTTCAGCATTCATGTTTTTTTTACAAGTCATGCTGGACGAAAAGAAAAGAAGGTAAAAAATGTGCTAATTTACTGATTAAAAGAGAAGATGGTTTTGTTGCGGAACCAGTCAATGACTCGTTCGTCAATGCCGAACAGAAGCAATGGCCGCCATACTTTACTATGTTGTAATGGCTGAAGCGCAGATGTGGAACCACAAGTGCCAGGCAGCAGAATTGGAGGTTAGAAGGGTGCCTACATGATTTAATACAACGCAGGAGATTCACCCCCCAAAAAAAAACTTTGTCTTTCTTTCCATTGTTCCAACTTATCGAGTGTAAATTATTTTTTATAACTTTTTATTCTTCTTTTGCATCAGGTTTTCTACATAATCATGGGCAGTACCTAAGATGGAAATTGGTGTATGCGAGTTGTGTGTCTGTATCGTCACCTAACTTATTATCTAATTTTGCTTTTTGGATGCTTTAAATCATATTTATTTATTTACCCCAATACATGAAGTCTTATTTTTTATACAATGCTAATTTATTCTTTTTTTTTTTCTATAATATTTTCTATCAAGTAATTATTGAAAATGGAGATAATTTTTTGGCGGAGTTCTCTGTTCATTATATATTGCTATCAATGGATGGTATTAATGGGGTCGGGCTTTATAATACAGGTCCTTCTCAAAAAATTAGCATATAGTGTTAAATTTCATTATTTACCATAATGTAATGATTACAATTAAACTTTCATATATTATAGATTCATTATCCACCAACTGAAATTTGTCAGGTCTTTTATTGTTTTAATACTGATGATTTTGGCATACAACTCCTGATAACCCAAAAAACCTGTCTCAATAAATTAGCATATCAAGAAAAGGTTCTCTAAACGACCTATTACCCTAATCTTCTGAATCAACTAATTAACTCTAAACACATGCAAAAGATACCTGAGGCTTTTAAAAAAACCCTGCCTGGTTCATTACTCAAAACCCCCATCATGGGTAAGACTAGCGACCTGACAGATGTCAAGAAGGCCATCTTTGACACCCTCAAGCAAGAGGGTAAGACCCAGAAAGAAATTTCTCAACAAATAGGCTGTTCCCAGAGTGCTGTATCAAGGCACCTCAATGGTAAGTCTGTTGGAAGGAAACAATGTGGCAGAAAACGCTGTACAATGAGAAGAGGTGACCGGACCCTGAGGAAGATTGTGGAGAAGGACCGATTCCAGACCTTGGGGAACCTGAGGAAGCAGTGGACTGAGTCTGGTGTGGAAACATCCAGAGCCACCGTGCACAGGCGTGTGCAGGAAATGGGCTACAGGTGCCGCATTCCCCAGGTAAAGCCACTTTTGAACCATAAACAGCGGCAGAAGCGCCTGACCTGGGCTACAGAGAAGCAGCACTGGACTGTTGCTAAGTGGTCCCAAGTACTTTTTTCTGATGAAAGCAAATTTTGCATGTCATTCGGAAATCAAGGTGCCAGAGTCTGGAGGAAGACTGGGGAGAAGGAAATGCCAAAATGCCTGAAGTCCAGTGTCAAGTACCCAGTCAGTGATGGTGTGGGGTGCCATGTCAGCTGCTGGTGTTGGTCCACTGTGTTTCATCAAGGGCAGGGTCAATGCAGCTAGCTATCAGGAGATTTTGGAGCACTTCATGCTTCCTGGCACCTGCTCACAGTGCCAAAACCACTGGTAAATGGTTTACTGACCATGGTATTACTGTGCTCAATTGGCCTGCCAACTCTCCTGACCTGAACCCCATAGAGAATCTGTGGGATATTGTGAAGAGAAAGTTGAGAGACGCAAGACCCAACACTCTGGATGAGCTTAAGGCCGCTATTGAAGCATCCTGGGCCTCCATAACATCTCAGCAGTGTCACAGGCTGGCTGCCTCCATGCCACGCCGCATTGAAGCAGTCATTTCTGCCAAAGGATTCCCGACCAAGTATTGAGTGCATAACTGAACATTATTATTTGATGGTTTTTTTGTTTGTTATTAAAAAACACTTTTATTTGATTGGACGGTTGAAATATGCTAATTTATTGAGACAGGTTTTTTGGGTTATCAGGAGTTGTATGCCAAAATCATCAGTATTAAAACAATAAAAGACCTGACAAATTTCAGTTGGTGGATAATGAATCTATAATATATGAAAGTTTAATTGTAATCATTACATTATGGTAAATAATGAAATTTAACACTATATGCTAATTTTTTGAGAAGGACCTGTACATGATCGCACAGAAAATGGGCCCTATGTTCTCCAGTTTGTCATCATTGAACGCCCCCTTTGTAAGGTAAGAATAGACCGGAGCTGCTTTGACGGTGGCGGTGGGCCCACTATGCATGCAATGTCCAGGGGAGAAGGCTGGGCAGATGCCCTAGGCACAGTCACCGATTGCGGTCCGATGTTTTCCACAAACCCATAGACTTGCATTGCCGATGACTCCTGAGCCACCAGTTAGGGAACACCACTTATTACATGTCCACGATCTGGAGGCTGATGTCTTCTAGGCATCTCTGATCCACGTACAAAGCACTTTACGATAAATCGTACGACTTTTCTACTGTGAGGACGTCCACCGTACGATCATGACAATGTGTTCCGGTCCCCCTGCATCTGTCCGGACAGCCGTCATTCATTCCTGCCATGAGCACTCGAACTTTGGGCTTAAAGGGGTTAACGACTGCTTTAACCTATCAGATCTCGCCGCAGGCGAAGACTAATAGGCTAGATGTCAGTCAAACGCTGACGTGTTAGGTAATGCACTGTACTACATGAGTAGTGCAGTGTATTGTCGATGCAAACAGGATTGCAGGTTCCAGTCCCATTGTATCATTAGCAAATGTTGTAAAAACTATTTAAGAATGAAAAAAAATCCCAATTTTAATATCAGAATTGGCGCCAGTCTGACAGCCGACACCCCAACCGATCAGCTGTTAGCGGCCTGGTGTAAACGGTGAATAGTCACCGAGTAGTGGACGATTTCTCAGTCTTGTACCCAAACATCTGTAGCCTAAAGTTCAATGTGACTGAGCTGCGGTACCAGACATGCTCGTCATATAATGGCACTGTTGCTGGAAGAAAAAAATAAAGTAATATGAAAATAATAAGTAATAAGAAAATGACCTATTATTTAAATCAGGTTTTTATATTAAATATATTGTTTTAATAAATGTTTTATAATGCTTTTTTTTTTACAATCACCATCTATTTTAAATAAAAAATGGAAACCCTGCAATATTCACCTTCAACACTGGACCTTACACTAGACTTACACTTTCTGTTCTTTACAGAAGATTTTTAGCAGACTCATTATCATCACAGACAGGGTTATAGTGAAATGTAATGTCTCTATACCCAGTAGATAACACAAGATCCTTCAACAATGGGTCAAAGCTCACCTCCTCCTGTACAATGACTGATAACACCTCTATATACAGTAGATAACACAGGATCCACCATTCACAATAGGTGATGTCACAGCTCACCTCCTCCTCCTGTACAATGACTGATAACACCTCTATATACAGTAGATAACACAGGATCCACCATTCACAATAGGTGATGTCACAGCTCACCTCCTCCTGTACAATGACTGATAACACCTCTATATACAGTAGATAACACAGGATCCACCATTCACAATAGGTGATGTCACAGCTCACCTCCTCCTGTACAATGACTGATAACACCTCTATATACAGTAGATAACACAGGATAGAACATTCACAATAGGTGATGTCACAGCTCACCTCCTCCTCCTCCTGTACAATGACTCAAAACACCTCTATATACAGTAGATAACACAGGATCCACCATTCACAATAGGTGATATCACAGCTCACCTCCTCTTCCTGTACAATGACTGATAACACCTCTATATACAGTAGATAACACAGGATCCACCATTCACAATAGGTGATGTCACAGCTCACCTCCTTCTGTTCAATGACTGACACCTCTATATACAGTTGATAACACAGGATCCACCATTCACAATAGGTGATGTCACAGCTCACCTCCTCCTGTTCAATGACTGACACCTCTATATACAGTTGATAACACAGGATTCACCATTCACAATAGGTGATGTCACAGCTCACCTCCTCCTGTACAATGACTGATAACACCTCTATATACAGTAGATAACATAGGAGCCACCATTCACAATAGGTGATGTCACAGCTCACCTCCTCTTCCTGTACAATGACTGATAACACCTCTATATACAGTAGATAACACAGGATCCACCATTCACAATAGGTGATGTCACAGCTCACCTCCTTCTGTTCAATGACTGACACCTCTATATACAGTTGATAACACAGGATCCACCATTCACAATAGGTGATGTCACAGCTCACCTCCTTCTGTTCAATGACTGACACCTCTATATACAGTTGATAACACAGGATCCACCATTCACAATAGGTGATGTCACAGCTCACCTCCTTCTGTTCAGTGACTGACACCTCTATATACAGTTGATAACACAGGATTCACCATTCACAATAGGTGATGTCACAGCTCACCTCCTCCTCCTGTACAATGACTGATAACACCTCTATATACAGTAGATAGCACAGGATCCACCATTCACAATAGGTGATGTCACAGCTCACCTCCTCCTGTTCAATGACTGACACCTCTATATACAGTTGATAACACAGGATTCACCATTCACAATAGGTGATGTCACAGCTCATCTCCTCCTCCTGTACAATGACTGATAACACCTCTATATACAGTAGATAACACAGGATCCACCATTCACAATAGGTGATGTCACAGCTCACCTCCTCCTGTTCAATGACTGACACCTCTATATACAGTTGATAACACAGGATTCACCATTCACAATAGGTGATGTCACAGCTCACCTCCTCCTCCTGTACAATGACTGATAACACCTCTATATACAGTAGATAGCACAGGATCCACCATTCACAATAGGTGATGTCACAGCTCACCTCCTCCTGTTCAATTACTGACACCTCTATATACAGTTGATAACACAGGATTCACCATTCACAATAGGCGATGTCACAGCTTACCTCCTCTTTCGGTACAATGACTGATAACACCTCTATATACAGTAGATAACACAGGATCCACCATTCACAATAGGTGATATCATAGCTCACCTCCTCCTCCTGTACAATGACTGATAACACCTCTAGATACAGTAGATAACACAGGATCCACCATTCACAATAGGTGATGTCACAGCTCACCTCCTCCTCCTGTAGAATTACTGATAACACCTCTATATACAGTAGAAAACACAGGATACACCATTCACAATAGGTGATATCATAGCTCACCTCCTCCTCCTGTACAATGACTGATAACACCTCTAGATACAGTAGATAACACAGGATCCTCCATTCACAATAGGTGATGTCACATCTCACCTCCTCCTGTACAATGACTGATAACACCTCTATATACAGTAGATAACACAGGATCCACCATTCACAATAGGTGATGTCACAGCTCACCTCCTCCTCCTGTACAATGACTGATAACACCTCTATATACAGTAGATAACAGGATCCACCATTCACAATAGGTGATATCATAGCTCACCTCCTCCTCCTGTAGAATGACTGATAACACCTCTATATACAGTAGATAACACAGGATCTACCATTCACAATAGGTTTTATATCAGGCCTAGTGGTCATGGTGAAAATTTTAAAATTACTTTATCCATTTTTTAAAATATATTAACATAAAATCCTGATTTAAAGAATAAGCCAACTTTTGACGATTCATTCCCTTTAATCTCAGATATGACAAATATTGTCCAAATGTCTGCAATCCATTAATTGTCAGCTGTCTACAGAGTTTTTTTTCTTTAAAAAACCCATCATCATGTAAATGAGAGATTCTGAGCATCTTGCTAAAGCGGAGCGCCATCTGTCAAAGCAAGAATCTAGATATGACAACACATGGAAAATTTATTTGATCATTAAAACAATAAAAAACAGACATCTAGTGCATTCACAGTATAGTTACTAAGTTATCTCAGATTTTTCCCAGAACTGGTCATGTGTGGTATTGCATCTCAGTCCCATTCCCTTTAGTAAAGCTGAGCTGCAATACCAGACACTACCATGCACAGATGTGGCACTGTTTCTGGTTTTAGTACAGGAACATAGTGACTGTGTAATGTGACAACAGAGGATTAGGTTATTGACCTTTACTGATTTGGAATTGGCTGTTTTTTGTCTAACAGCCCACTAACTGAAAAGTTCGAAAAAACTTTGCAAACTTTAGAAAACCCATTCTCTAAAAAACAGATGCCCCAAACGGATTGCTCTCCCTTCTGACCATAAATTTTGACTTTCAGCACAATGTAGTATTATGTACATTTCAGACAAGGGAATGAATGCTGACTACTATGTAATAGATGGTCAGAATGGATCCTCGTGGGCGGGAGCTTCTCTTTTCTAGGAACTTTACATTCTGGCTCATGGGTGGTCCTGAGATTAGGACCCATTTTCTAATGCCCACATGCCCTAACAGAAACCCCTTTAAGCTATGTTCACAGAGTTTTTGAGACCTTCTAAAACTATTGAGTTTTTCAAAGGGAAAAAGTTTAACGAAACGCTACTTTTTTTTTGGGGGGGGGGGGGAGTTGTTGGAGGAAACTTTTATTTCCTGAAGGGGTTTTGGATATTTTTGAAAAAGTTTTAAGAACATTTTTGTTCCTGAAGCATTTGTCTGCTTAGTTTGGAGATGTTTCCTTCAAGATCTGCTTCAAAGAGGTGACCTGCACTTTTCTTCTTGACCACGTGTCGTTTTTCAAAACTTCTTCAGGAAAACAAAAAAGTTTTAAAAACTGCTCATATGAACAGTCAAGTGAATTTCCCATAAGAATGAATGGCAAGAGTTTTCCAAGCATTTTTTTTTTTTGGAGGAGGATTTTGAAGAGGATCTGTCTCAAAAAACTCTTAAAGAAAACCTCCACGTGAACATAGGACAGTTCAGGGTCAACACATCCTCAGGGTATGCAAACACTGTCTTTTTGTTGAGTTTTTGGAGCAGAAACTCCAAGTTTTTTATGTATACAATAGGGGGTTTCATCAATGCGATACGCGCAGCAAGTCGTTTTGTTATTGTAGTACATATGCTCATTATTTTGATTGTTTCTCTAAGGCTTTTTCAGGGGTATTCCTGAGCCAAACCCCCTGAAAAAGCCGCTGTGTGCACATACCCTAAATGAGCAAAATTAACCCCTGGTACGATTAGGTGGAATGAGGCATCACTACATGTGGTTTTTTGGCAACACCTTATCTTTTTTGCTCATATTCTAAACTCCGGGTCTCAAATATAAAATATATCTCTTGCGTTAAATTTTAGTTATTTTTTAATCTGAACATCATGACTGTTTACTTGTGATCGAAGTGATGTGTTTCTATGACCATGTAAACCGATTTTAAGAAAATAAAATATTTTGTCCTACCTCATACTTTCTCAATGATCCAGTGAGGACGGACTAGGCCGCAGGCCTCTGAGGGAGGACGACATGACAGGGTTGAATGGGCCTATAGGGGGTGAGCGGAAAGGTGGGGGCGATAGTATGGAGTGAGCTGAGGGAATTATTTGAATTGGGGATTACGGATTGGCTGAGGGCAAGGTAGGCAAGAAGGTGGGGGCGACAAAGGGGGATTGACTATAAGAGGGGGCACCCATCTTAGAGGAGCAACCATTTTGGTGCCCCTCTGATTAGATAGCAAGCTCCGTGTGAGAGAGAATGGAGATTGAGGCAATTCTTGAACATCTCCGCGATGCAGCTAGAGACAGGGGTGCAGGATGGCTGCAGGCGTCTCTGCAGGGCCTGCTTCCTGTAGGGGGATCCGGGTCAGCCAATTCACTATCTGAGGGCCGCCGGCCTCGGAGGTCTCGGCCTCCGGAGCGCCTGAGCCCTGAGGTTGCCCCCCGGGCCCGTCGCCGTATGAGGAGCCCCCCAGGGGACCCTCCGGTTCCAGCAGCAGACCGCGGTTCAGGCGGGCGCTGCCAGGGAGCCGAGAGGAATCCCACCAGTCGGCGGGGCCTGCAGCGGGGGGAGGTGTCGGCCTCCCCTTCATCAGCCAGATCATCAGCGTTGCCGGAGCCAGGGAGTGGAGCGGCCGGTGCTCAGCCTGGAAAGGGGCCGGCTCAGCGGCGGCAAGCGACGCAGAGGAGCGGACGGGGGCCTGTACGGCGGGCGCCTTACAGGTCAGCACACTCACCGGTAACGGCCGGTAGACAGGAACCAGGCACAGGAGTGGCGGCGAGCCCATCCATACGGGCCGCCGCTCGGCGTGATATGAGGGATTCTCAGGCGGCAGCAGTTCAGGCCCCTGAGCGCAGAGCAGCCGGTGATGAGCGCCGGTTTAGCCACGCCCACTCGCTGACTGCTGCTGCTGATAACTGTTTCAGTGCTGGAGGCACTGTAGATAGTGTAAATGCATGGGATTATAGCCAGAGGGGGGGTCAGACAGGAGCTGCAGAAAGAACAGGGGCATTAGTCTATGGGGGGGCTGTGACAGCTAGCGGGGGGAGTTTAGCGGACCTTCACGCTGCGCGCCTTGCATCATCGCGGACAACATCCGTGGATCGGGACCACGCTGTGGGTCCTATCACCGCAGCGACATCGCAAGACTGGCCTATGGATGTTCGTGGATCATCAAGCCCACACGGACGTGGTGGAGCACAGACCGTAGGAGCGCATCTGGACCCAGGATCAGCGGCTGCTGGGATCACAGCGCCCAGGCAGCCAGGTGAGAGTGCTTCTTTAACTTCTTTATTGCCATCACTAGCTCCTAGTGTTGATTTATGTAGAGGGGAGGTTTCTGTAGGGGGGGTTAGTGTTGGCGCGGGTATTTTAATGCAAGGGTTAAAATATTTGTTCCAAATGTGGGAGACAAGGAATAGGCAAACCGAACCATCGCCGTTATCAGCGTGGTTGGGGAATGTTCGGGAGAGGGGGGTCCTGGGGACGGAAGGAGTTGGTGAATCGGGCGGGCCAGGATCCAGTATTTCACAAGGGGCCCCATTGGCACCTGGGTTAACATCAGTCGGCAGTTGCGAGGTAGTTCAGCAGGGAGGCTCGACGATAACAGAAGGTGGGACTAAAGATAAGGATGAGTCGGTCAGGGTCGATGATTCGGCAAGGGGGGAAGTATACGTGTGTTTTGAGGGGCCTTTAGGTGCACATTTGAAGCCGGAGGTGAAAGAGAGAATTTGGAAAGGGGAGTATGTTGAAATATTTTCACTGCTCCCTTTAGAGCGTTTCAATTTAGATAAAGCCCGTAGGGATGATTCCAAAAAAGAGGACGAGGAGAGGAGAAGGTTTAGATTAATCCCTCGGACTTTTTCTAACTGGTTACAAGCTTTTGCGATTTTTGCTAGCGTAATAGGAGAAAAATCGCCAGAAACTTGTGCCCCCTTGTTTTGCTATTTAGATATCATTGGGGAAGCGTACAGGGTCTATGGGGGTCAAGGGTGGATTAGATATGACGAGCAGTTCCGTCAACGTAAAGCCGTGCGTCAAAATATTAGGTGGGACCACAAGGATATTTCTTTGTGGATGAGAGTGACAGCACCGGTCAGGCCGAATCAGGGTTCGCAGTCATTTCTTGGAGGCACCGGGGGTTCAGGACAGTCAGGGCACTCGGTGGTTATGCAAAAGGGACTGTGTTTTGCCTTTAACGAGGGGACATGCAGGTTCGGGGCAAAGTGCAAGTTTAAACACGAGTGTTCTTCATGCGGAGGAAATCATGGGGCAGCGAGATGTTTCAGGGGAGGGAAGCAAAAGGGGTCAGATGGATTTGAAAAAAGGGGTGACTCCGGTGTGGCTGGCAGAGATGGAGCCGTTCCTAAGTAGATATCCTGATACAAAGGCAGCTTCCACTTTGAGAGATGGTTTTAAGACTGGTTTTTCCATACCTTTTGTGGACGTCAAAGTGCAGTGGTCCAAAAAGAATTTGAAGTCGGCCTATGAATTTCCCGAAGTAGTCACGGAAAAATTGAATAAGGAAGTGTCACTTGGTAGAATGGCCGGCCCTTTTCAGTCTCTCCCTATGGAGGAACTGAGAGTTTCTCCTTTGGGGGTGGTCCCTAAAAAGGAGGTTAATAAATTTAGGTTAATCCATCATCTTTCGTTCCCAAAAGGTTTGTCAGTGAACGACGGCATTGATCCACAGTTGTGCTCGGTTCTTTACACGTCGTTTGACACAGCTATGGAATGGGTTAGACGTTGTGGACAGGGGGCTTTATTGGCAAAAACCGATATTGAGGCTGCGTTTCGTTTGCTTCCAGTTAATCCGGATAGTCTACATTTGTTGGGGTGTTTTTGGAATGGGGGTTTTTACGTGGATCGTTGTTTGCCGATGGGTTGTTCCCTATCGTGTGCATATTTTGAATTGTTTAGTACGTTCTTGGAATGGGTAGTGAAAGATGTATCCGGGCTTCGATCTTGCATCCATTATCTGGATGATTTTCTGTTTGTGGGCCCAGCGCATTCCGCTGATTGTTCAATTTTGCTCCACTCTATGGAGAGTGTGTCAAGCAGGTTCGGTGTTCCGTTAGCCGCTGACAAAACGGTAGGTCCGGTGACATCTTTGAGTTTTTTAGGCATCGAGATAGATACGGTGGCAATGGAGTGTCGCTTACCTATGGACAAACTCGTGAGCATGAGATTAGACGTGAGGAGAGTATATGAGTCAAAAAAGGTGACGTTGCATGTGGTGCAATCATTGTTGGGGAAGTTGAATTTTGCATGCCGTATCATGCCAATGGGTAGGGCGTTTTGTCGCAGAATGTCTTTGGCTACTGTAGGAGTTCGGTCCCCTTCTCATTTTATCAGGCTTCGAAAGGCCTTAAAGGATGATTTGAAAGTATGGATGCTTTTCCTCGATTCGTATAACGGGAAGTCACTGTGGATTGCACCTGTCGTGCCTGCGGAAGATTTGGGTTTTAAGATCGGCCCGGTGGACGAGCAAGGTTTTTGTTTGGTCTTTCGAGAGAATTGGCTAGCGTGTCGGTGGCCGCCTTCATGGGAGGATAACGGTTTATCTGCAAATCGTTTGCTGTGTGCGGTTTTTCCAATTGCTGTTGCTTTATCCTTATGGGGATCAGAGGTCTGTAATATGAAGATTTGTTTCGGTTGTGAATCGGAAGGCGCTGTAAGAGCGGTAAATTCATTATCGTCCGCAGATTCAGCGTTGCTAAAAGTTTTGCAACATATGGTTTGGCTGGGTCTAAGGTTTAATTTGTGGGTCACTGCGGAATTTCGATCGTCTAATGAATCATTGATTGGTGACAATAATTTTTATTCACAGTGGGATCGGGTTCCAGATGGCATGTCTCAAGTGGATCTCGTGCGGGTTTTCTGCCCGGAGGAACTATGGAAGATTCCGTTGGGGCAGTAGGGGTGCTACTGTCTAGGTCGTTGGCGCCGGGAACTTGGTCGCACTATGTTAAGGCCTGGGATACTTGGGTGGATTGGGGTTTGTAACTGGGATCAGATATGAATGACGATGAGAAGTTGCTGTTACTGTTAGGTCAAAAATGGGATAGCGGTTGGTCAGTATCAAAAGTTAATCAATTTTTGGCTGGTTTAGCATTTGGATTTAGATTCAGGGGGCTTCATGACGTAACTAAATCATTCATGGTCCTACAGGTGATGAAGGGTTGGCGTAAAGGTTGGAAATCCTTAGATGGTCGACGCCCTGTATCCTATGAGATTTTATTGCAGTTAGGCGAACAATTACCAAGGGTATGCACTAATCAGCCGGAGGTGGTTTTGTTTAAGTTGGCATTTGCTTTGGCATTCTTTGGGGCGTTTCGTTTGGGTGAGTTGGTCAGCCCAGCTAAGAATAAAAAAGGGGGGCTGCAGGGTCAAGATGTAGTCTTACACGGGGATAAGTTGGTTATTTGGCTGCGTCAATCAAAAACTGATTTGGCTGGGAAAGGGTGTAAAATTGAGCTATTTGAAGTACCGGGTTCTCCATTGTGCCCGGTATTATGTTTTCGGGAATTTTCAGAGGGGAAGGTTTGGGTTGATGAGCCACTGTTGTTGCACGAAGATGGATCCTTTTTATCTCGGTATCAGTTTGCCACCATATTTAAGCGCTGTTTGATGCAAGGAGGTATTTCAGCAGAGAAGTTTTCGGGTCACTCATTTAGGATAGGGGCAGCTACGGAAGCAGCAAGAAGAGGTTTGGGAGAGGACGTGGTGCGGAGGATCGGCCGTTGGGAATCCGTGAGGTTCAAGTCTTATATTCGTCCGTCCTTGGTTTAAAAAGGGGATTTTTTAGAGTTGGAAAAAGATTTATTAGGGTTGCGCTTTATGATTACTATGTTTTGGTTTGTTAATTTCTTTGCAGAAAGAAGGCCGTTACTGACATGGATTGTGGGCCACTCGTTTGTGTTTTGGGCAGCGGTGCGAGCAGATGTTCGCCCTCAAGGGAGACAGCTCGGAGTGGAGAAGTCATCAGCGACCTTACGTTGGATTGGAAAACGGGGAATGTATTGGAAACAGCTCTTGCCGGAATTTCATAAGTTTGTGCGTTTGGACAGGGTGCCGGATTTATTGCTAATTCATTTGGGGGGCAACGATCTCGGTAAACGCCCTTGTAGAGAACTGATCAATGACATCAAATTTGATGTTTTAAGATTGTGGGCCATGTTCCCGCGTTTATTAATAATATGGTCGGATATTGTTCCTAGGAAAGTTTGGTTCGGAGCTCGGTCAGTGCAGGGTATTAACAGGGCCAGGATAAAGGTGAATAGAGCAATTTCACGTTTCATGGTACGGAATGGGGCTCTTGTGATTCGTCATTTGGATCTGGAGTCAGGGACGGGCGAATATTGGAGAAAAGATGGAGTGCATTTGAATGCTATCGGTTTGGACCTATGGTGTCTTGCGGTGCAGGAGGGTATTGAAAAAGGGCTGTCGGTGTGGCGGGACACAAATGTCTGAGGTGTCAGGACATTGGTGTTGGTGGCGGGGGGGGGAAAGAGGTCCTCGAAGTTGGTGGTGCTAAGAAATGGCGGCTTGGAGGGGGGGGGGATGTGTGAGATCCTGGACTCCCCCTGGTGTGGCTTAGAGAATTAAGGGTAATACAGTCGAGAGGACTGGGGACGTGGGATTTTGGCGGTTATTGGCCGGGCGAGTCTTTAAGCGTCTCTGAGCTGGTGCCTAGCGGCTGGGGGCAGGGACACGACCTGGAGGCCAAATTGGAAAGATTTGATACGAGTTGGTTGGCTCTTGGGGCTCCGAGGACCGCCTTCCCTGGGGTTTCAATGTTAACAAACTGTTTTGTTTAAATGTTAATAAAAGATGGCTGCTGTGGCCAAATTTATCCAAACGAATGTTTTATGTGTATTTATTGGGGCAGGGGCCACGACAGGGCGGGTAGTAATTAGTTATTAGTAACTAAGGTTATTGGTCAATTTGAGCGAAACTCACAGGCATCATGAATACCTAATGTCATGACTTTTAAACTTCTGTATCAGAGGGCAGAGATTAGAAACCAAAAATCTCTATAAAAATACAAAGTATTCACGAATTGAGTCAGTTAGGAGATATAAGGCTTTGTGCACACTGTTTTTTTTAAGGCATTCAAAAACAAACTTTATGATGAAAATTGCTACAAAAAAACCTCTTCTCTGGGGCGTTTTTTGCAGAGGTTTTGGTTTCCTCTGGCAGCTTCGCAGAGTATTGTTCTGCGTTTTATGCAGCGTTTTGATAGGACAGTATCTGGTCTGGAATTTTCCCATTTTTTTGACACACCTGCTCCAATAAAAAACTCTGTGCGTAGGCAAATTCTTAGAGTATGTTCACATTTCATCTTTTTGGGCTGTTTTTTTTGAGTAGCCCCGCTTCTAAAAATTCCGAAAACAGCACTCACAAAATGCTTTGGAATGCTTTTTAAATACTTAAGTTCCCACAATTAATTTTTGAGGCTTCATATTTTGAAGGTGTAAAAAATGCCGTGTCTTTGAGGTCTAGTGAAGAGGATCGGATTGATAGAAATTTATGCAGCGTCAAAAACACAATGCATCTAAAAAATTCCACTCAAAAACGCAATGAAAAAACGCGAGTTACCTAATTTAGCTAGAATTTGCAAAATAAAAAATTCACCAAATACTCACGGTGGGAACCAGCCTTAAGAAACAACCCAATTTAGAAATGACTCAGTGATGATAAACTGATCATCCAAGGTCTAGCAGCAATACTCCCTGCAATCAACTGCTACAGCTCCTCCGCAGGAGAATAAAAGTATTACACGGTATGCACTTACATAAATATGTGACTGTGTGAGTCCAACAGAATGGAATTTTGATCTTTGTCATGGCTGTCTGCTCAGATGACCCCTTTATGATGTCCATTTGCCCTTCTAACTCCTTTTTAGCTTTATTTAAACAAGTCTGGCCACACAATATGATTCTTCATAGCACATATTTAGGGTGCATTGCGTGGTGACCATTGTACAAGTGCATGGCACCCCAAGACATGGCACAAATCTTCACCTACTTTTACAAGCCTTGGCGTCAGGGCCGGCGTCAACACCCGGCCTAGCCGGGCAAGTGCCGGGGCCCTGACGAGACAGGGGGGCCCACTCACACAGTCATAGAGCCATCTGGCTGCTTTAACCCTTTCTACCCTTTCAATTTGCGCTGGCACAAGCATCTTCTCACTGTCAGTGCAGGGCCAGGCACACATAGGGGTTAATTAAGGACACAGCCAGCGTGACATTGTGGGCGGAGAGTTCTCCTGCTCTGAAATGTGTGCACTGCTGAACTTATCAAGGAGACCGAGCTCCTACCAGCACCTGAGTGAGTGCAATGCTATATCGCTGTATGTTCTGACAGTCTGGGACTGGGTGACCTGGGGCGGCCATGGGCTGGGCGGCTGCAGCTGATATATATATATATACTACAGCAGCCGCCCAGGCCCCCAGCACAGCCTGTATAGATACAGTGTATATAATATATATATACAGGACAGGTGCTGGGGGCCTGGGCTGGGCGGCTGTTGAAGTATATACACTGCACAGTACCACTCCCCTGTATATATACACTGCATAGCACCACTCCTGTCCTGTATATATACACTGCACAGTACATCTCCCCTGTATATATACACTGCACAGTACCACTCCTCCTGTATATATACACTGCACAGTACCACTCCTCCTGTGTATATATACACTGCACAGTACCACTCCTCCTGTATATATACACTGCACAGTACCACTCCTCCTGTATATATACACTGCACAGTACCACTCCTCCTGTATATATACACTGCACAGTACCGCTCCTCCTGTCCTGTATATATACACTGCACAGTACCACTCCTCCTGTCCTGTATATATACACTGCACAGTACCACTCCTCCTGTCCTGTATATATACACTGCACAGTACCACTCCTCCTGTCCTGTATATATACACTGCACAGTACCACTCCTCCTGTACTGTATATATACACTGCACAGTACCACTCCTCCTGTATATATACACTGCACAGTACCACTCCTCCTGTATATATACACTGCATAGCACCACTCCTCCTGTATATATACACCGCACAGTACCACTCCTCCTGTCCTGTATATATACACTGCACAGTACCACTCCTCCTGTATATATACACTGCATAGCACCACTCCTCCTGTATATATACACTGCACAGTACCACTCCTCCTGTCCTGTATATATACACTGCACAGTACCACTCCTCCTGTATATATACACTGCACAGTACCACTCCTCCTGTCCTGTATATATACACTGCACAGTACCACTCCTCCTGTATATATACACAGCACAGTACCACTCCTCCTGTATATATACACTGTACAGTACCACTCCTCCTGTATATATACACTGCACAGTACCACTCCTCCTGTATATATACACCGCACAGTACCGCTCCTCCTGTATATATACACAGCACAGTACCACTCTTGTATATATACACCGCACAGTACATCTCCCCTGTATATATACACTGCACAGTACCACTCCTCCTGTATATATACACTGCACAGTACCACTCCTCCTGTATATATACACTGCACAGTACCACTCCTCCTGTATATATACACAGCACAGTACCACTCTTGTATATATACACCGCACAGTACATCTCCCCTGTATATATACACACTGCACAGTACCTCTCCCCTATATATATATATATACCGCACAGTACCACTCCTGTATATATACACTGCACAGTACCACTCCTCCTGTATATATACACTGCACAGTACCACTCCTCCTGTATATATACACCGCACAGTACCTCTCCTCCTGTATATATACACTGCACAGTACCGCTCCTCCTGTATATATACACTGTACAGTACCTCTCCCCTGTATATATACACTGCACAGTACCGCTCCTCCTGTATATATACACTGTACAGTACCTCTCCCCTGTATATATACACTGCACAGTACCGCTCCTCCTGTATATATACACTGCACAGTACCTCTCCCCTGTATATATACACTGCAGAATTTACAATAGCTATCACTCATGTAAGAAGTGAAATCTGGCATTGTACTATACCTATATTTCTCCGCTGTATCTGGGCATCATGAATCGTGGTATATTTTAAAGGGGGGGGGGGGCCCACTGAGACTCTTTCGCCCGGGGCCCTCAAAAACCTGGAGCCGGCCCTGCTTGGCGTCCTACGAAATACAAAGATGCACACGGTATGACGCAGGTGGTTGAAAATTATGCTTTAATTGAGGAAATAAAAGTTCAATTTATACAAGATGGATGGCCGGAAAAAAAAAAAAAAAAAGTCCTCTTAGAATATACAGTGGCTCACTTGACTGGAGGAGAACGGCGCCATTTGGGGGGTATCTTGTGTTCTTTCCCCAGGCTGGGAAGAGGTTAATTAACATAATATATCAAAAATGCATCCGGTACCTCACATTAGCCGCCAAATCAAAGCCGTAAGTCTCTGCGATGTTGGGTTTCCGGTCATGACTCGCCGTGTCTGACGTGTTCCATTCCGTATTTCTCTATATTGCTAGACCTTCAAGTACATTTTCTCCACATATTTGCTTGTAAACAAAGATGCAGGGAAGCTTGGACTTGGAAAAAAGCTCATTGCATTTTGAGGGACTTTTCGTTGTCGGTCACCAGGGCGTCGTTGCAGTGGACCAGGTCCTCTTCTGGAAGGTCTGGTTGAGGGTAGACAACGTAGCAAACTTTCTGTCCACAGTATGTCATCTTTTCTGAAACAAAAACACAAAGAACATGTTTGTGGTGTGAATGTGGTGGATCTTGTTGATCAAGAATGTCTCTACGGAGAAATTTGCCCTTACTCCCAAAGGGGGTCTCAAACTGGTCACATCAACACAGGAAACAATTCTAGAGGTGGACTTTAGAATAGACTTTATAATTAATAATCCCCTCTTGTCCTGCTCAAAACACCACAAACTTTTTATCAAGAACAGACCATAAGGATTGCCCCCCAACCTATTTTCACCTAAGATGATGTACCCCTCTGGCTCGTATCCAAAGGAAGCCTTGCTTTGGTTAAACAAACCGTGAAGAATGAGTCCAACCTGATTTGGGCCCATGGCCAATATTTTTTCCCACTAATAGTCCATAAAATACATTTTTAATTATTGAGGTCAGACTACTAATCCTGAGACGGAAGGTCTACGTCTCAGAAGCTAGCTGTAGATCTGAAGCCTCTGTCACTCCAGCTCTACTCCCCGCCTAGTGCCACCTCCTCCTGCTTAACTGATGGCTCCTTTGCCTAAAGTCACACAGCATAGAGGCTGTAAGTCAGGGTAAGGGCTCATTTCCACTTGCAAGAGCAAAAACGGTCCGTAATCTGGACCGAAAAAACGGATGTAGCGTATGCGATTGTCATGCGAGTGTTATGCGAGTGCAATGCGATTTTTAATTGCTCCATCCGTTTTACATCCGTATGACATCCGTATGCAATCCGTTTTTTTCTCTGCAACTATTTTTATACAGTCATTTACAGGACCATTTACAGTGTTCTATGCCACAGAATGGTAATGTATCCGTAAAAAATGGACGGAATACGGATGGTCCGTATTCCATGCGTTTTTTTCACGCACCCATTGACTTGCATTGGCGAGTCTCGTCCGAGACCCGCAGCAAATCGCAGCATGCTGCGATTTTTTTCTCAGTCCGATTTCGGCTGAGAAAAAAAATCGCAAATGAAAAGACACCTATTGAATAACATTGGTCCGAGTGCAATCCTATTTTTTATCGGATTGCACTCATCCATTTTCCTCGCAAGTGGAAATGAGCCCTAAAGGAGGCAATGGTGGGTGGAAAATAGCGCTGGAGTGACCAAGGCTTCAGATCTACCATAGCTCTTCAGCTTCATTTGCATATCAATTCAAATGCTGATTTCTCAGTAACGGAGCAACGGACTAACCATGTAAAGGTATTGCAGGACTTGTCTTTGAAAGAGCTACATGTACATATAAGTACCATAGTTTGGGGGGATGAAATCATGCAGACGGATCCCTTTAATGCTACCAGCAAGGGTTTTTTCCATTTTTTGTGGGTACAAGACCCACTTCTCAACCCTGGTGGGTGTAAACGACCTCCATTAAGTGCACAATGACTTACCAATAAATCTATCTACACACTTTGGTTTATTCTTCCAGTAAACTGCCAGGAAGAAGACTGGCACACCCGTTAAAATAATGATGAGTCCGACGCCACACACTATTGGTTCTGAATAAAAGCTGAATATCAGTAGGAACGCCCAGAAGCATAGATAAGTGATGGGAATCAGCAGATTCACCTGAAATAAAACAGAAAATGATAAAATAATGGTATTTTTTTTTTACATCTGTCCATATTTTTACTAAAGTTCCCCTTTAAAAAAAAAACCTGCAGAATCAATGCAATCCCAGTGTCATACTGAGTGTTCTGCAAAATCTGCCAGAGCTAGAAATAAGTATATTACTTAATAATGCATACTGTCATCTGCCAGTCCTGACCGGGTCAGCATTATTACCAGCGCCAGTAGCATCATGTGCGTATTAGGAGGAGACGGCCTAAAAACAATGCAAATCTATGATTATGATGTATACACCTGTATTTTTGCATAGGATTCCTTCATAATTACATTTAATACGTAGGTGCATGCAACAAGATAGCTTATTTTTTTTCCAAAACTGCAGTCAAAACATTTTTTTTCTGAAAATTCCAAAATTAAATCACAGAAAAAAATACAATACGGTTGCATAGTGTGAACGTACCATTATCATTAGATTTACAGTTACAGTATCATACAATATCTGATCACTTCAAACGACCCAGATTAAATTTATGCAATAATAGTCTAAAAGTATGTGCACATGGAGACTTTTAATGAAGTTTTTGGCATCAATCCAACACTATAATCCAACATTAAAAGCCCACGTAAAATCTGCTTGCTAGGGTATTTTCATGCACCAATCTTGGGGGCGAGGATATTGAAGTGGATCCACATCAAAATCCACATCAGTGAGTATTTGAAAAGGTTTTATGTGGATTTCGTAGCTGATTCTCTTCAATATCCACACTTTAAAAATATCTGCGCCAATGTTTTTTTCCTGTGAGTTTTTTCCACTTCTAAATCATGGCAAATATTTTTTTTTGTCATATTTATTTGTAGGTTTTGATGTTTTTTTTGGAAGGAAATTTTTGCTGCTCCAAAAAACATACCCTACTATATTGTAATTAAAAATGCACCGAAAACCGAACTGAAAGAAATGTAAAAAAATGAATGAAAACAGCATCAAATACTGAGTGTTCTTACAAAACAGAGCAAAAAACCATGTGTTTTTGAGATGTATTTTAAATTGGGGATTTTTCAGCCACAAACTCTAAATAAGAAAACTCCATGTGCCCCTGCACACTGGGTGGTAAAGTTGCTAAGGAGGAAACTTGCAGATGCCAAGCAATGGCATGTCTCAAGCATCAGTGGACTCCATCCAAGAGAGTAACGCCCGCATGACCACTTCAGATAAAAGGTACAATGCCAAACGGACACTCTTGGGCATCAGTTGGTTGCATAGGGCACTACAAATACAATTGGCATATGTGCACAAGCTTTTCTGGTGTAAACATACGCTGAGGCCCGGTTCAAACATTCATTTTTTTTTTCGTATACGTGAAACTATAATAGGTATGTATTCATTGCGTAAAACTGTACATGAAAAACAGATGTCTGAATGAAGTCTAAGGCAGTGTGAACATAGTCATAACTAGATGATGCAATCATATCTTGTAGAATAATTGCGCTGCCTTGGTACGGTGTCTAGTTCGATTCTACATGGCAGCCGGATCAGGGAAATCTTCACTTCTACGCCTGGCATACTGGGTGCATCTGACATGATGTCATGGTAGACCTAGTAACGAGGCCTCATGTGATGTCATGGCGTTGAGACGTGACATCATGATGTCGGGGGCCTTAGCAACGAGGTCTTAAGTCATGTTCTGACATCCATTAAGATGTGACATCATGATGTTATGGGAGGCCTCATGTGATGTCATGTCGTGCGTTAAGACGTGATATCATTATGTCATGGGAGGCCTAGTAATGAGGCCTCATGTGATGTCATGGTGTGTGTTGAGACGTGTCATCATGATGCCATGGGAGGCCTAGTAATGAGGCCTCATGTGATGTCATGGTGTGTGTTGAGATGTGTCATCATGATGTCATGGGAGGCCAAGTAGCAAGTTCTCATGTGATGTCATGATGTGTGTTGAGACATGTCATCATGATGTTATGGGAGTCCTAGTAACAAGGGCTCATGTGATGTCATGGCGTGCGTTGAGACGTGACATCATGATGTCGGGGGGCTTAGTAACGAGGCCTTATGTCATGTCATGACATCTGTTAAGATGTGACATCATGATGCCATGGGAGGACTGATGTGATGTCATGATGTGTGTTGAGATGTGACATCATGATGTTGGATGGCTTAGGAGTGAGGCCTCGTGTGATGTCATGATGTGCGTTAAGAAGTGATGTCATTTGAGGACTAGTAACTAGGCCTCACTTAATGTCATGACGTGCATTGAGACATGACATCATGATGTTGGGGGGCTTAGTAACGAGGCCTCATGTGACATCATGACACGCATTGAGACATGACATCATGATGTCGGGAGGCTTAGTAACAAGGCCTCATGTGATGTCATGACGAGCATTGAGACATGACATCAAGATGTAGGGGAGCTTAGTAATGAGCCTTATGTGATGTCATGACGTGTGTTGAGACATGACATCATGATGTCATGGGAGGCCTAGTAACGAGGCCTCATGTGATGTCATGATGTTATGGGAGGCATATTAATGAGACCTCATTTGATGTCATGATGTGCATTGAAACGTGAATGACTTCTTGTTGGGGGCCTAGTAATCGCCAGAGACGCTCACGATAGAGAACTGCAGGAGTGAAGACGACTCAGCCAAGGAGGACCGCATTGGACATCGCACCATTTTATCTAATATGTTTTCTTTCAAGGATGCAATAATGATAGACGACCGGAGAGCGACACATGGTGTTTTGCTGCGGAGCTCTTACCTTAATCGGTCGGAACATTTTGGGTTTCTTGAAGCGAAGAACAATTAACCCCATAATTGTTACTCCATAGCAGAGGTAGTTAATAAAAGACACGTAGTTTATCAGTGTGTATGTATCACCAACCAGCATGATGATAATTGTCGCTCCGCACTAAGGAAAAAAAACATGGGGTTATCATGAATGTCCCAACGGGAAAAACAAAAAAAATTCCGGATGCAACTTTTTCCCCCACAAGCACAGTTTCTACATTTGGCGAGATTTGCGCCAAATTTATTTTAAGGCGCCCGTCTCGTAATAAACTCTGCACATTTGTAATTAATTAATGATTTTACGTGTTTTTAGCTATTCATAAAAGTTTAAAATGATGGAAAGTGGCGCAGCGTGAGGATGGGGCGTCTGAAAGATAAAAAAGTGAGATGAAAAGTTGGTGCAAATTATAGGACAAATATAAGTATATGTTCTGCTCATGTAAAAAACACAAACAGAACATGCAAAGGAAACATGGAGGTAACTTGCGCAATTTTAATAAAAGGCGTTTTCTTTGAGATAAATCTGGTGTATTTTGAACTATGTTAAAAGGGGCAAATTAAATCTCTGCATATGTGATCACATTTGTACAATAATTTTATTTCCACATAATAAATTTAGCATACATTGCATTTCCCTTGCTCCATAGCAACCAGAAGTAGGGTCAGTGGCCCATAGCAACCAATGAGAGTTCATTTTACTTTTCCAAACCTGCAGTGGGAGAATGAGACCAGTGATCTGATTGGTTGCTATGGGTTCAGTGTACAGGATGCACCTGACAGGTGAGCAGCACAGGTGGAGAGCTGCTCCCATTACACACAGTCCTGTCACGAGTACCAGACTGCAAGCGTGAGGTGAAGAGAATAACTGATCTATGTGTGGCTGTGGTCAGTGTCCGTGAGGGAAAAGCTTCTGTCTGCAGGTGTCGTGCAATGTTCTGTGTCATGAAGGAAACGCTGCAGCCATAGTTACCTATATCTATATATATATGGTGGACACTGTGGCCGTTGTTATATATATATATATACTAGATGGTGGCCCGATTCTAACGCATCGGGTATTCTAGAATATGCATGACCACGTAGTATATTGCACAGCCCACGTAGTATATTGCCCAACCACGTAGTATATTGCCCAGCCACGTAGTATATTGCCCAGCCACGTAGTATATTGCCCAGCCCACGTAGTATATTGCCCAGCCCACGTCGTATATTGCACAGCCCACGTAGTATATTGCCCAGCCACGTAGTATATTGCACAGCCCACGTAGTATATTGCCCAGCCACGTAGTATATTGCACAGCCAACGTAGTATATTGCACAGCCCACGTAGTATATTGCCCAGCCACGTAGTATATTGCACAGCCCACGTAGTATATTGCACAGCCCACGTAGTATATTGCACAGCCCACGTAGTATATTGCCCAGCCACGTAGTATATTGCACAGCCCACATAGTATATTGCCCAACCACGTAATATATTGCCCAGCCACGTAGTATATTGCCCAGCCACGTAGTATATTGCCCAGCGACATAGTATATTGCCCAGCGATGTAGTATATTGCCCAGCCACATAGTATATTGCCCAGCCACATAGTATATTGCCCAGCCACATAGTATATTGCCCAGTCACGTAGTATACAGCACAGAGCCACGTAGTATATTGCCCAGCCACATAGTATATTGCCCAGTCACGTAGTATACAGCATAGAGCCACGTAGTATACAGCACAGACACGTAGTATATTGCCCAGTCACGTAGTATATTGGCCAGTCACGTAGTATGCACCATATCCCTGTTAAAAAAAAGAATTAAAATAAAAAATAGTTACATACGCTCCGTTGGCCCCCGGATCGAAGCGGTTACCAATGGTCCCGGATCGAATCGGTTACCGATGCTCCTCGCGCGCTCCGGTCTGAAGAGTGCATTGCGGTCTCGCGAGATGATGACGTAGCGGTCTCGCAAGACCGCACGCCATCATCTCGCGAGACCGCAATGCATGGAGCGGTCACCGGGGCGTCGCGAGGAGCGTCGGTAACCGCTTCGATCCGGGAGCATCGGTAACCGCTTCGATACGGGGGCCAACGGAGGGTGAGTATGTAACTATTTTTTATTTTTTTCATTATTTTTAACATTAGATCTTTTTTTCTATTCATGCTGCATAGGCAGCATGAATAGTAAACGTTGGTCACACAGGGTTAATAGCAGCGCTAACCGAGTGCGTTTCACTGCGGTCAGCGCTGCCATTAACCCTGTGTGAGCAGTGACTGGAGGGGAGTATGCGGGCGCCGGGCACTGACTGCGGGGAGTAAGGAGTGGCCATTTTCTTCCAGACTGTGCCCGTCGCTGATTGGTTGTGGCCGTTTTGCCGCGACCAATCAGCGACTTGGATTTCCATGACAGACAGAGGCCGCGACCAATGAATATCTGTGACAGACAGACAGACAGAAGGACAGACAGACGGAAGTGACCCTTAGACAATTATATAGTAGATGAGGTGGACGCTGCTTTCCTCGCCGTATATATGAGGGGGCGCTGCTTTCCTCGCCGTATATATGAGGGGGACGTTGCTTTCCTCGTCGTATATATGAGGTGGACGCTGCTTTCCTCGTATATATGAGGTGGACGCTGCTTTCCTCGTATATATTAGGGGGACGCTGCTTTCCTCGTCGTATATATGAGGGGGACACTGCTTTCCTCGCATATATGAGGGGGGCGCTGCTTTCCTCATATATATGAGGTGAACGCTGCTTTCCTAGCATATATGAGGTGGATGCTGCTTTCCTCGTATATATGAGGTGGACGCTGCTTTCCTAGCATATATGAGGGGGACGCTGCTTTCCTCATCATATATATGAGGGGGACGCTGCTTTCCTCGTATATATGAGGGGGGCGCTGCTTTCCTCGTCGTATATATGAGGGGGACACTGCTTTCCTCGTCGTATATATGAGGGGGACGCTGCTTTCCTCGCCGTATATATGAGGGGGACGCCGCTTTCCTCGTCGTATATATGAGGGGGACGCTGCTTTCCTCGTCGTATATATGAGGGGGACGCTGCTTTCCTTGTCGTATATAAGAGGCGGACGCTGCTTTCATTGTTATATATACAGTACAGACCAAAAGTTTGGACACACCTTCTCATTTAAAGATTTTTCTGTATTTTCCTGACTATGAAAATTATACATTCACACTGAAGGCATCAAAACTATGAATTAACACATGTGGAATTATATACTTAACATAAAAGTGTGAAACAACTTAAAATATGTCTTATATTCTAGGTTATTCAAAGTAGCCACCTTTTGCTTTGATGACTGCTTTGCACACTCTTGGCATTCTCTTGATGAGCTTCAAGAGGTAGTCACCGGGAATGGTCTTCCAACAATCTTGAAGGGGTTCCCAGAGATGCTTAGCACATGTTGGCCCTTTTGCCTTCACTCTGAGGTCCAGCTCACCCCAAACCATCTTGATTGGGTTCAGGTCTAGTGACTGTGGAAGCCAGGTCATCTGGCGTAGCACCCCATCACTTTCCTTCTTGGTCAAATAGCCCTTACACAGCCTGGAGGTGTGTTTGGGGTCATTGTCCTGTTGAAAACTAAATGATGGTCCAACTAAACGCAAACCAGATGGAATAGCATGCAGCTGCAAGATTCTGTGGTAGCCATGCTGGTTCAGTATGCCTTCAATTTTGAATAAATCCCCAACAGTGTCACCAGCAAAGCACCCCCACACCATCACACCTCCTCCTCCATGCTTCACGGTGGGAACCAGGGATGTAGACTCCATCCGTTCACCTTTTCTGCGTCGCACAAAGACACGGTGGTTGGAACCAAAGATCTCAAATTTGGACTCATCAGACCAAAGCACAGATTTCCACTGGTCTAATGTCCATTCCTTTTGTTCTTTAGCCCAAACAAGTCTCTTCTGCTTGTTGCCTGTCCTTAGCAGTGGTTTCCTAGCAGCTATTTTACCATGAAGGCCTGAGGCACAAAGTCTCCTCTTAACAGTTGTTGTATAGATGTGTCTGCTGCTAGAACTCTGTGTGGCATTGACCTGGTCTCTAATCTGAGCTGCTGTTAACCTGCCATTTCTGAGGCTGGTGACTCGGATAAACTTATCCTCAGAAGCAGAGGTGACTCTTGGTCTTCCTTTCCTGGGGTGGTCCGCATGTGAGCCAGTTTCTTTGTAGCACTTGATGGTTTTTGCCACTGAACTTGGGGACACTTTCAAAGTTTGCCCAATTTTTTGGACTGACTGACCTTTATTTCTTAAAGTAATGATGGCCACTCTTTTTTCTTTACTTAGCTGCTTTTTTCTTGCCATAATTCAAATTCTAACAGTCTATTCAGTTAGACTATCAGCTGTGTATCCACCAGACTTCTGCACTCACACAACTGATGGTCCCAACACTATTTATAAGCCAAGAAATCCCACTTATTAAACCTGACAGGACACACCTGTGAAGTGAAAACCATTCCATGTGACTACCTCTTGAAGCTCATCAAGAGAATGCCAAGAGTGTGCAAAGCAGTCATCAAAGCAAAAGGTGGCTACTTTGAAGAACCTAGAATATAAGACATATTTTCAGTTGTTTCACACTTTTTTGTTAAGTATATAATTCCACATGTGTTAACTCATAGTTTTGATGCCTTCAGTATGAATGTACAATTTTCATAGTCATGAAAATACAGAAAAATCTTTAAATGAGAAGGTGTGTCCAAACTTTTGGTCTGTACTGTATATATGAGGCGGACGCTGCTTTCCTCGTCGTATATATGAGGAGGACACTGCTTTCCTCGTCGTATATATGAGGAGGACGCTGCTTTCCTCGCCGTATATATGAGGGGGACGCTGCTTTCCTCGACGTATATATGAAGGGGACGCTGCTTTCCTCGTCGTATATATGAGGAGGACGCTGCTTTCCTCGTCGTATATATGAGGGGGACGCTTCTTTCCTCGTCGTGTATGTATGAGGGGGACGCTGCTTTCCTCGCCGTATATATGAGGGGGACGCCGCTTTCCTCGTCCTATATATGAGGGGGACGCTGCTTTCCTCGTCGTATATATGAGGCGGACGCTGCTTTCCTCGTCGTATATATGAGGGGGATGCTGCTTTCCTCGTCATCTATATGAGGGGGATGCTGCTTTCCTCCTCGTCTATATGAGGGGGACGCTGCGGCCGTCGTCTATATGAGGGGGACGCTGCGGCCGTCGTCTATATGATGGGGATGCTGCGGCCGTCGTCTATATGAGGGGGATGCTGCGGCCGTCGTTGTCTATAGGAGGGGGACGCTGCGGCTGTTGTCTATATGAAGGGGACGCTGCAGCTGTCGTCTATATGAGCTGCGTGTATGGAGGGGGAAGACACTGTGGCCGAAGTTGTATATATTTTAAGGATGCTGCATACCTGGGTATGCAAATTGCAAAAATTGATTTAAGACCTAAATTTAGGGCATGTGCGCACAATGTTTTTCATGCGGAAATCGCTTCAGGAAGCACTTTTGTATGTGGTATTTTCTAGGTGATTTTTTGTCCTGAAGTGTTTTTGGTTAGCTTTCTGTTATCTTTTTCTGCTGTCTTTTGTTAATGGTTTTTATGCATTTTTTTTATTTTATGATTTTTCTCATGTTTTTTGAAGTCTATAAAGCAATAAATAGAACTCTACCGTAAGGTGAAAACGCCTCAAAAATGCATACTAAAATCTCAAAAAGACACCCAGGAGTGCCATTTTTGCATCTTCTCTTGTAAAGCTTGGGGCTGTTTTGTTGAGGAGAGCCATAAGATCAAATACTTAATTAACCTCAACACATAAGATAATTGAGGGAAGCAACCTATAACATGTATTGTTTAACCTTACATAAGTTTTCCTCAGACAAAGTAAGACACTTAAGATGGCTGCCATCTCCTCTACCAGAGCCGTGTGCTCTGGTATCCAAGATGAACAATGAAGACACTGAAGATGGCCGCCATTTCCTGTTTCAGCATGCCGTGTGGTCTGGTATCCACGATGACGCCCATCCTGATGACCTCATGGATCCACCCACAGCGACGCCCACTCTGATGACCTCACGGACCAACCCACCCTGATGACCTCATGGATCCGCCCATGGACTTGCTCATGCCCAACCCACTAACCAATGGAATACATCCGATCACTCCCATTTTAGAGCTAACCGAGCCCCCTTACAGGAGATATATAACATTGTGTTTTCACTAATAAAATACCCTTCTTGGAGCTGAGCCACACATTGATCAAGGAGAGTTACAGCTGACTGTGTCTGGTGTATTTCTTTAGTGCACATGATCAATATCCATTAGGCCAGGAGTAGGCAACTAGAGAATTGAACATTTATATTAATTGTTCAACCCTAATATTTGGCCGCCCAACCTGGGGCCAGCAGAGGAGAGCCCTGAACCCTGTAAAACCGGCGGGTGGAACGGCTGGATGCACTGAGTACCCCGAATCTGGAGACTGATCACCTCTTTAACAGAACACGGTAAGTCTGCTGATTTTTTATAATCTGTAGTCTTTACCTGTGTCTTTCGGGGTATCCTGTGCAGATTGCCTGACCGTGTCCGGTTTTCTTGGTATCTGTAAGACGGCAGAAAGGGTATCTCCGCTGCTGGTCATTTAATTGCAAGAACCGTCACATGTTTTAGTTGCCTACTGCCTGTTACATGTTGTGAAGAGGGGAGATGACTGATAGTGAAGAGAAGTATTGTGTAAGGACAGTCAAAGCAGGTTTCTAAGAAAGAAAAAAAAAGCAAGTGTTTACAGAGGGCTAGAGGCAAGTGATAAAACAGAAAAAACGGGTTTTTACACTGGTAGTTAGGAGAAGCATTGTGTTTGGAACAGGACAGGTTTCTAGGAAGGAATAAGCAAGTGTTTACAGAAAGAAAAGCATGTGGTAGGACGGGAAAAACAGGTTTGTTTATAGAGAAGGATAAGCAAGCAAGTGTAGAAAAAACTAAAATAATTTTTGTCTGTGGTATACGGTTGTCGCCTGTGATAAGATTTTCAGTTCTGTATAAGAGAGACTAGGACCTGGAGTAATTGACTCGGCCTAGGGGGGCCCGGTAAATCTTGGAGCAATTGGCTCAGTTCGGGCATAATAAATTGTGTAGCGGCTCATTGAAACTTGGAGCAATTGGCTCAGTTTGGGCCAATTAAATTTATAGTTTTTCTTTTTTTGCCCCGTGACATCGAGTAATTGACTCTGCACGGGGACCGGTAAGTTAGGGAGCAATTTAACAAAGTAGGGAATAATTGGTTTGTAAAGTACGGAGCACGGAAGTCAGACAGGGACCACGTGACAAGAAGCAATAGGAACTGAGTACTGCAGACTCAGTTCCCTTTAGAATCTCAGGTTTGAGTCATCTCCCCCGTCTTATTGTTTGTTTGGTGTTTGTTATCTTGATAGATAGATAGATAGATATATATATATATATACTGTATATCTATAGAAAGATGGAGAAATTAATGCAGTTCTGCTGTATGGGCACTAAGCCAAATTCAGATGGCAAGTTAGACTCATGCAAATTAGTGGAAATTGTGTGGAATGCCAGAAGGGGGGATGGTTACAGCCCCTGGAGTGGAAGATTGTCTTAGAAAAAAAAAAAAAAAAAAAGGAAAGAAAGAAAAAGGTATCCTAGAAGATAATGGATTGTTGTCTATTGCTAGGGCAGGAGAAAGAGTCTCTGAAAGTCTGTATTTAAAAAAATAAAAATAAAAAAAAAATAAAAATAAAAATTGGAAATTGGGTAGAAGAGAAAAGGAATAGAAAGAATAGAGTTTTGAGTTGTGTATTATAAAAATATATCCTGTGAGCGGCCACCACCGTATAATGGTGGCCCAGAGCCATGTGGTAAATGTAATGGCGGCCATTTTGTTAATGGCGAATGTGTTAAATGTAATAGCAGCCAAAATGGTGGCCCAGAGCAATGTGCTAAATGTAATGGCGGCCATTTTGTTGGTGGTAAATATAATTCTGACGGCGGCCATCTTGTTGGTGGTAAATACAATTCTGACGGCAGCCATCTTGTTGGTGGTAAATATAATTCTGATGGCGGCCATCTTGTTGGTGGTAAATATAATTCTGATGGCGGCCATCTTGTTGGTGGTAAATATAATTCTGACGGCAGCCATTTTGTTGGTGGTAAATATAATTCTGATGGCGGCCATCTTGTTGGTGGTAAATATAATTCTGATGGCGGCCATCTTGTTGGTGGTAAATATAATTCTGATGGCGGCCATCTTGTTGGTGGTAAATATAATTCTGATGGCGGCCATCTTGTTGGTGGTAAATATAATTCTGATGGCGGCCATCTTGTTGGTGGTAAATATAATTCTGATGGCGGCCATCTTGTTGGTGGTAAATATAATTCTGACGGCGGCCATCTTGTTGGTGGTAAATATAATTCTGACGGCAGCCATTTTGTTGTTGGTAAATATAATTCTGATGGCGGCCATCTTGTTGGTGGTAAATATAATTCTGATGGCGGCCATCTTGTTGGTGGTAAATACAATTCTGACGGCGGCCATTTTGTTGGTGGTAAATATAATTCTGATGGCGGCCATCTTGTTGGTGGTAAATACAATTCTGATGGCGGCCATCTTGTTGGTGGTAAATAAAATTCTGACGGCAGCCATTTTGTTGGTGGTAAATATAATTCTGATGGCGGCCATCTTGTTGGTGGTAAATGTAATTCTGACGGCGGCCATGTTGTGGATGGCGAATGTGCTGCTCCTGGTGGTGAACATCTCAGATTAAGGCTACACGCCACATCACCAAATCCTTGTTACCCAGTAATGACCACTAACGGCCAATACTATATTCCTTCGGGAAGTGAACAGGCTTTACCCATGTTTCCTATCTCAGTTGTTTCCAATGGGGCACCAACCCTTTCCCCTATCACTCCTGTTGTGAATCCAGCAGTCCTCCCACCTGGATCGTCCCCAGCACCTACCCTTTCTACTGTCACTTCCACTGCCAATTTAGCCGCACACCCACATGAGATGCTCCAAGCAGCGGCCTCTCCTCCCAATGCTTCCACAACAGCACTCTCACGCAGCCTACATAACCCTATGCCCAGTACCTCACAGGCTGTCTCGCAGCCAAGCGCACACCTGTATGGGACGGTGGCAACTGTAACAAGGGGGGCTCAATCTGGGAGGGAGATACCAATAGCACAGGAAGCACAAAGGGGAGGGAATGTTGGCAACCTATTTTTGAAAAAGAACTTCCTGAGGGACCCTTGTTAGTTGGTGGGAAAGGGTGACATAACAACAATGGAGACAGACGCTATTGTTAATGCTGCCAATTCTCGGTCAGAGCACAATGGAGGTGTAGCTAGAGCTATAGTGGAAGCAGGAGGGGCGACTATTCAAGCTGACAGTCAAATCATTGTTGAGTCACATGGTCAGATAGCTGTTGGGGACATAGCGGTGACTAAAACTGGCAATCTCCTGTGTAGAATGATCATACACACTGTGACCCCTACTTATGACCCTATTCATCCAGACGTTAGTGCTCAACAACTTCGTGCAGCAATAACTCGCATTAATGAGGACAGGACTGTTAAAGCTTTTAAGACTGCCTGCGTCACCTGGAGCCCATACCATGATACTGGAGCTGCCCAAATAGAGCCCCTCATTCCAGGACTGTTACCTCCTCCGGCTCCTCATACACAAGGGACTACATCTGCACTCCCGGTGCCATCTCTACTCCCGCTTCAGGTGCCACCGCCAACAGTGCCAATGCTCATGTCTGAGGAGCCCACCATCTATGTCAAGTTTACACCCCAGCAAGCTGCTACTCTGTTGAACCAGCTTCCAGATCCAGAAAAACAGCCGATGCCTTTCTACAGGAGCATGCTTCAAATACAAAGGAATTACTCAGCCACGTGGCAAGATCTAATTTCCCTGGCAAATCTTAAAGCGGGCGATGCATATTGGCCTGTTATGGAGGCCGCATTCAATGATGCCTCACTTGCCAGTGACACCACATGGGACTCTGGTATTTTGTTTTGCTAACAACTTAAGACATGGGCCTCGGATAAGTTGGCGGATCAGTCAACATCTTTCAAGGATGTCACGCAGGAACCAGGGGAATTAGTGGAGAGATATCATGCTCGTTTAGCCCAAATGTTTAATGACCTTGGCTTCAGTACCTGGATGGTCTTACCACAAGGAGCACAGAACTCACCAAGTCATTTCTCTCAGGCCCTTGCCACTTGTCTACAGCCATGGAGAGAGATTAACCATCAAGTTGTCCTCCTTCGATATGTGGATGATCTCCTACTATGCTGTCCTAATCAGGCGACCGCTGAAGAGTCAAGTCTCAGTCTTCTTCATCTTGCACAACAAAACTGTAAGGTTTCCCTCAACAAAGTCCAGTGGTGTCAGCCTAAAGTCGTGTTTTTAGGCCACTGTCTCTCTCCGAAATTGAAACACCTAACGGATAAAAGGAAGCTTGCTATTAAGACCGTTCCTCTACCAAAAGGAACTAAGCAGTTACAAGCTTATTTAGGACTTATCACATATTGTCGCCAATGGATTCCAGACGCCTCCAAGCTGATGCAACCATTGTACGATGACCTTAAAACGTCAGCATTTCCACTATGTCCCAAATCTGTTGAAGCCTTCTATGCTCTTAAACAGGCCATACAGTCTGCACCAGCTCTTGGAATCCCAAATTATCAACTACCTTTTTACTTGTTTGTCAGTGAAGTAGCAGGACATGCTTCCGGAGTCCTAGCACAAAAACATGGGGGAAGAACAAGACCAATCGGCTACTACTCTGCCCGCCTGGACTCTGTGTCTCAAGCTTCCCCGACTTGCCTCAGAGCTGTTCATGCTGCACATATGCTTCTGGACAAAACTTCTGATATCATCTTAGGACATCCGGTTCTCTTAATGGCTCCACACGACATAAAAGCTATATGAGACTCCAATGTTTCCTCTTGATTCCGGATAATGTCACTCAAACTGTCCACGCTGCTTCCTCTTTCCAGGGGGGATGTGGATGATACTGATGCTCTCGGAGAAGATGCCTCTACACACTCAGAGGATCATGACTGTCTTGAACAAATGCATGAAGAAGTAGCCTCCCAGAAAAGCGTGTCTGAAGACCCACTCCCACATGCTGACCTGACGTTCTTCACTGATGGTTCCAGATTTGCAGATGAAACAGGAAGATTCCATACGGGGTATGCCGTGGTTACACATGACCAGGTCATCTCAGCTGGATCGCTACCACCGCACATGTCTGCACAAGAAGCGGAACTTAAAGCTTTGACGTTGGCTTGTCAGGAAGCGACGGAGAAGGTGGTCAACATCTATACGGATTCAAGATACGCTTTTGGAGTGGCTCATGACTTCGGCAGTATCTGGGCAGCCAGAGGATACCTAATGTCCAGTGGAACTCCTGTAAAACATGCTGCTATCATACAAGAACTTGTGGCCGCTCTAGATCTACCTTTGGAGGTTGCAGTAATCAAGATCAAAGCTCACGGGAGATTGGATTCTCCAGAAGCAAGGGGGAATTTCTTTGCTGACAAAACAGCAAAAACCTATGCTGTGCATCCATTCGGGAAAGAAAAAGCAGCGGTGTACGTGTCACAAGACACTGAAGAAGGGACTAAAGGCTCTCTTATGAGAATCATCCATCTACATCAAGACAAGACATCAGATGATGAAAAGAAGTCATGGCAAGAAGGAGGAGCTAAAAAGGATGAAGATGGAGTCTGGAGGGTGAACACAAAGGTCTACCCCGTAATCTGTACCCCTCAGTGACAGAATGGGCACACGGTATCACCCACAGAGGCAAGAATCGGATGAATGACCCGATTTGGAAGACCTACATGGCACCTGGGATTTCTACTGTCACCCAAAAATATTTCAAGTCCTGCCTTGTGTGTGCAACATGCAATCCAGCACCGCCTCAGAAAGTTACTCAGAAACATTTGGCTAAACCACTTTATCCCTTTCAGAGAATTCAGATTGACCACATTCAAATGCCAAAAGTAGGGAAGTGCGAGTATGTACTGGTAGTGACTGACATGTTCTCAGGATGGCCCGAAGCCTATCCAGTAACCAACATGACTGCCAGAGTGACTGTTAAGAGACTGATGACTGAAGTAGTATGCAGATATGGGGTCCCAGAGGTAATTGAGAGTGACCAAGTACCTGCGTTCACTGCAGCACTGACTAAGGAACTATGGACATTGGTGGGAGCTGATTTGGGTTTACATACTCCATATCACCTACACAGCAGTGGGAAAGTAGAAACACTGAATGGCACCTTCAAAAATAAAATACTGAAAGCCAGTTAGGAGGTCAGACTTGGACAGACATTTTGCACGTTGCCTTATACTCAGTCAGAAACACTCCAAGGGGTCCCACTAAACTCACACCATTCTTTTTGGGGGGCCTCCAAGATTGGGTCAATATTTTCCACAACAGCTAGCCTTGGGAAGTGATACTCTTGTAAATTCTGTAATTGTTGTTACTAAAGAACTGTCAGTAACACATGTACGAGTTTTATCATCCATTCCAGGTCCAGATTCCAGTGAAGGTACCTATGCTTTCCAACCTGGTGACTACATGCTGGTAAAGAAGTTCATAAAAAAAGGCGTCCCTGGAGTCGAGATTTAAGGGTCCCTACCAAGTGCTCCTGACTACTCCTACTTCAGTCAGGGTTGCTGAGCGCCTCCTGGATCCATCTCTCACATTGTAAACTTCTTAGACAGGTAGGGACAGAGTAGGATCTGACCTGCTTGTCAAAGTCCAGCTACAAAGGGAGGTTTTCCACAAGGGAAAACTTGTCTCAAACTGGTGAAAACTCCAATTCCCCCCTCCCGGGCAAGACGGTCAGATCTAGGATGTGTACAACAGGGTTAGTCGCACATGTGTATTTTATGTAACCATGGAGATGGAAGATTGGAGAGTAATAGATCCAGCAGGTTGGGAAGTCCCGAGGACACTGGTAACACGCTCCGATATACCTCCTCAGTATACCCATAATTGGTCACACATTCTCTGGTGTCTATAGCATCCATATTGTCATGAAGCCTCTGATGTCATAATAACACTTAACATCGGTGGGTTAGGGAACCACGGTGGGATCAAGATAAAAGAAAAGGTTAATAAAGTATTTAGGGGGGACTGTTGAGGAGAGCCATAAGATCAAATACTTAATTAACCTCAACACATAAGATAATTGAGGGAAGCAACCTATAACATGTATTGTTTAACCTTACATAAGTTTTCCTCAGACAAAGTAAGACACTTAAGATGGCTGCCATCTCCTCTACCAGAGCCGTGTGCTCTGGTATCCAAGATGAACAATGAAGACACTGAAGATGGCCGCCATTTCCTGTTTCAGCATGCCGTGTGGTCTGGTATCCAAGATGACGCCCATCCTGATGACCTCATGGATCCACCCACAGCGACGCCCACTCTGATGACCTCACGGACCAACCCACCCTGATGACCTCATGGATCCGCCCATGGACTTGCTCATGCCCAACCCACTAACCAATGGAATACATCCGATCACTCCCATTTTAGAGCTAACTGAGCCCCCTTACAGGAGATATATAACATTGTGTTTTCACTAATAAAATACCCTTCTTGGAGCTGAGCCACACATTGATCAAGGAGAGTTACAGCTGACTGTGTCTGGTGTATTTCTTTAGTGCACATGATCAATATCCATTAGGCCAGGAGTAGGCAACTAGAGAATTGAACATTTATATTAATTGTTCAACCCTAATAGTTTCATAGCAGAATACCCATGAGGAACGGTCAGGTCACTCCTTTTAAACGCTTGGCTTTTTTGAAAACCAGAAGCAAATAACAAATGATCAAAAGACTGAGAGTAAGAATAGCAAGTCACTTCACAATCGAGATTCTATAGAGTCTTTCAAGCATTTTTTTTTTCGGCCATGTGTAAGAGGGTGGTGCTGTTTTGGCAGTAACACGCTGCCACTTTAAGAGACAGCACCCCCTTGTCTGGTGTGATGGAATGTTCTGTTTCCCCCTGCTGTAGACTGTGAAGATAAACTGCCCTAGGATAAGGGGAGGAGTTGAGCCTGAACTGTGTGTGTGAGCTGAAGCTGCTAAAGAAAGAACTTTGTGCTGTATTCCACAAGAAAGGTCCCACAGCCTGGGACAGAGTGTACTTGTGAAATTTGCAAGACTTTTCCGGGTACAGCAAAGGTGGCTGTTCTGTGCTAGTTTGTGAAGCCACGAAGATACAGAGAAAGGGAATTACAGTTTCCAGGAGCATCCCTAGGACCCAGAAGCAAGGAGAAGAGCACGCTTCACAGAGCTGACAGAAAGCCGTGCGCACCACCGTAATAGACTGCTGGGGACCCCCCATGGGACTGGAGCTGATTCTCCAACATCACCGTGAGTCTGTTTCTGTTTGGTGCACCTCTTAGGGCCTAGTGTAGGCTTCAATAGTAAGTACACGGGAGCCGTGTGGCCTGCTTAGTAAAGGCCAGGGAGGTTATATGTAGAGTAGCTTCATCACTTGTTTATTGCTTACATTTGTTTGTTAGACATATATTGAGTCTGCAATAGTTGTAGCACCGTGCTATTTTACGGGAAAGATAACGTTTATAACTCTTGTAAAGTGTCTTTTGCCATTGTATACCCCTGTTTGCATCTTCCTCATTCCCTTCATTCCTTGCCTTCCAATAAATCTACCCTTTGTTGTTTGCACCTTATCTTGTGTACAGTAGTCTTCCTGCACCGTGGTGGTCCCCCGGCCATCACTTCAAGTGGCGCTGCGAGCAGGGTACTGTCACTAAGATGGAGGCAGCAGACAGCAATGGCGGGAATGCTAATGTTAATGGAGATGCTGTGGGCATTGGTGGAACCCCTACAAGGACACTCCCTATAGGCACCATATTTAGTGTGCTACCAAAGTTTGATGGCAAGAAAATGCCACTGTCCGACTGGGTGTCCCGGCTGCAAGGCACCCTGAACATTTATAACATCAGCCCAGACTTCGAAGTGGACATTGCGTTAACTGCCCTAGAGGGAGAAGCCCGTAGAAACATCTGCCTACAACCAGAACTCACCCGCAGTACCCTGAAGGAGCTAGTGAAGTTCCTGGAAGAGATCTACGGCGAGACTGCTAGCGCCGGACACCTTCGCGCCAAGTTTTTCTCTAGGCTGCAGTGGGAAGAAGAAGGAATTTCTCAGTATGCAACAGCACTGCAAGAAGTGTTAGCAGAGGTGCAGAGAAAGGATGCGGATGGATTTGGTGGCATGGGCTCTAAAGACCGGATACTCCGGGAGCAATTCATTCTGGGACTGCACAGCACATCCTTGAGGCGAGCACTGTCAGAACGGGTCCGGGCAGATCCGTCTCTTACGTTTCGTCAAATCCTGGCGGAAACAGTGGCCCAAAGGAAAGAAGAGAGCTATGCGTCTGCGGTGATGCGTGTCCAGGGCGCCAATAGCAGCGGGGACCCAAACCATCAGGAGGTGCTGGTCCAGGTGGTGCAGGACTTGCAGCGGTCCCTTGTCAACGTGCAAGAGAAACTGACCCAGATGGAGCGAAGAGTGGGGGAACTACAACAGTCTGACCCACCGTACTCATGCAACCATTCTTCAGCCCGACCGATAAGGGATCGGTGGGAGCAAGCCCCCTCCCATCAGGCATCAGAGGCACGAGGACTGGCTTGAGGTACTCCCCGGCGAGGAGGAGGCATCCAATGCTGGGAATGTGGAGGACGGGGGCACCTTGCCAGAGACTGTCGGAACTATACTCAAGGCCAGCGGAAGCCGCCGTTAAACTACCAACCCCTGCAGTAGTGCGGCACTCTGCGGGGGAGGCGAGAAGAAAGGCCACTCCATATCATAACGAACACTTGATTGCTGGGAGCCCCATCCTACGTGCTGAATTCGAAGGAGTTCTAGTGGATTGCCTGATAGATACCGGGTCACAAGTGACAACGATGCCAGAAGCGTATTTCAAGCAGCATTTCCAGGACCTGGCCAAGCCAGAAAAAGAGACATTGATCCGGTTGTTTGCTTCCAACCAACAACCGATCCTGGTCACAGGGGTCGTGTGGATGAATATTCGAATCTGTGGGCAAGAAGTTGGGAGAAAAGGGGTCCTGCTAGTCCCTGAGCCTATCAAGGAAGGTGTGCCTGTAGTACTTGGAATGAATATCCTACGTGAACTCGATCAGATTATGTTTACCAAACGGGGACGCAGAAGAGTGTGCCACCTTATCAGACTGTAGGGGTCATCAGGGCCCCTGGCAAAGAACCTGTAATCCTACCTCCCGAGCAAGAAACTATAGTATACCTTCCAGTGGGGACTCACCGCAACCTTGACAGGTTGGAAGTGGTTGTTCAGCCTGTGGTAGGCGGAAGAGTGGACCAAGAAGTCATGATAGCTCGTACGATAGCTGTGGTCCAGCGAGGACATGTCCCCATAAGAGCTTTGAATGTGGGCCCCGGGGAGGTCACCTTGCTACGAGGGACAGATCTGGTCCTGGTGTACCTACATAAGGGTGAAGTGATGAGTCAGAAGGAGATGTCTTTATCACCGAAAGAAGGTGCGGGGTGGACCTTAGCAGTTGCTGCAGGGGACAAAGAGACGCCATCCCCGGAGTGGACGGGTCATCCTTGATCAAATGGAAGTGGATGTGAAGGCTCTGGGCCCTGAGCGTGTGAAAGCAATAGAAACTACGCTGTGGGAAAATCAGGCTGCATTCGCCCATCACGCTGAAGATTTCGGCTGTACTGAAGCCATCACGCATGAGATACTGACTGGGGAAGCTCGTCCAATTCGAGAACGATACAGATCCCGCCCAAGATGTATCAAGAGGTGAAAACATTACTGAGGCAGATGCTGGATTCAGGAGTGGTGCAGAGTAGTCAGAGCCCTTGGGCAGCCCCGGTGGTGCTCGTCAAGAAAAAGGATGGGACCATCCGGTTCTGTGTAGATTACAGGAAACTCAAGGCCTGCACTGTTCGAGACTCGTATCCATTGCCCCGCATCGAGGAATCCTTGACAGCGTTGGGGAAAGCCAAGTACTTCTCCACCCTGGACCTAGCAAGCGGATACTGGCAAGTAGCCGTGGCAGAGAAAGACAAAGAGAAAACCGCCTTCATCCTCCCTATGGGGCTGTTTGAGTTTAACCGGATGCCCTTCGGGCTCTCCAATGCTCCAGGCACATTTCAACGGCTGATGGAAAAGTGTTTGGGAGACTTAAATTTTGAGGCTACCCTGATCTATCTGGATGACATCATTGTGTTTTCGGCCTCATTCAAAGAACACCTTGCCCGGCTTGGACAGGTACTTGGAAGACTGTGGGCTCATAACCTGAAGGTGAAGCCAAAGAAGTGCCCCCTCTTCAAGAGAGAGATCGAGTACCTGGGCCACATAGTGTCACAAGATGGAGTTCTACCCTCGCCAGAAAAAGTGGCTGCTATCCAGAAGTGGCCAGTCCCTCGAACAGTGAGAGAACTCCAGGCCTTCCTGGGACTCGCTGGGTACTACCGCCGGTTTGTTAAAGACTTCGCAAAGGTGGCGGGTCCTCTTAATGAGTTGTTGAGGGGGACCACTGGAGTGCCGAAGACCCAGCGCATCCCCTGGGCACAGGGACAAGACGAGGCCTTCCAGGCTATAAAGAATGCCCTTACCTCAGCCCCGATTTTGGCCTACGCAGACTTCGATCAACCATTCCTGTTGTACACAGATGGTAGTCTTCATGGATTCGGTGCAGTACTTTCTCAGACTCAGGATGGACATGAGAAAGTCATCGGGTATGCTAGCAGGTCCCTGCGAGACAGCGAAAGAAACCCTCACAATTACAGCTCCTTCCGGTTAGAGCTCCTGGCCCTGGTGTGGGCCATGACAGAAAAGTTTGCAGGCTTCCTGACAGGTACCAAGGTTCAAGTTCGAACAGATAATAATCCCCTGGCCCACCTTGAGAATGCTAAATTGGGGGCCTTGGAACAACGGTGGGTGGCTCGCCTAGCCAAGTTCGACTTTACCATCCGTTATCGCTCTGCTACTGAAAATGCTAATGCTGATGGGCTGTCAAGAGTGACTGTGGAGACTCCAGTGGGAGATCTTGATGAGCAACTCGAAGAGGAAGAAACCCCAGACTTTCATAAGTTTAAGCCCCCAATGGTTGCGGCCCAGTCAAGAAGGGAGGCCTGCGCATTACCCCAGTCCCTGGGAGAACCAATGAGGAATGGGGACACGTTCAGGATGAAGACGAAGGGCTGAGACAGATGAAATGGTGGGTAACTCAAAAGCAGAAGCCTGGCAAACAAGAGAGAGATGATCTGGACTCTGAAATGAGGAGTGTGTTACACCAGTGGGATAGACTGGAAGTGCGAGACTCAGTGCTATATCGTAAGAGGCAACAGCCAAAAGATATGGAAGTAAGGTGGCAAGTGGTCATCCCAGGAAGAATGGCTCAAGGAGTAGCTAAAGAAGCCCACGAATTTGGAGCACACTTCGGGCCCACAAAGACCTACCAATGGTTACAGCGATATGTATATTGCCCCCGGTTGGAGTCTGGTGGAAGAGGTTTGCCGGCAATGTCAAGTATGCTACCTCATTAAGAGTACCGAACAGAGAGCACCTATCCAGACCATACAAACTAAGGAACCGCTAGAAGTCTTGATGATCGACTATCTCCTCGCGGGACACTCGGCCCGGGGGCTACAGTACTGTTTGGTGATGACTGATCATTTCTCCAAGTTCGCAGTAGTTACCCCGACTAGAGATCAGACTGCAGAGTCGGCGGCGCGAGCCATCTGTCAAGACTTCATCCTGGTGTATGGGTGCCCAAAGCGCATCCACTCCGACCAAGGCGCTTCTTTCCAAGGCAAGGTGATGGAAGAACTGTATCGTATGTATGACATCGAGCGGTCATGGACCACCCCTTACCACCCTCAAGGCAACGGAGCTTGTGAGCGCTTCAACCGAACCTTACTTCAAATGCTGAGAACGTTGGAGGAGGATAAGAAGGCGTGTTGGCCAGACTATCTTCCGGAATTGGTCTGGACATACAACAATCGGGTCCACTCCACCACGGGTTATACCCCCTATCTACTGTTGTTTGGAAGAGCTGGACGAGAGATCATTGAGCTGAATTTGGAACAGCCAGAGGAGCTGATGGAGCGAACTGTCACCTCATGGGTGAAAGAGCATCGGCAACGATTGCAAATGATACGGCGATTGGCAGGTCAGCAGCTGCAAGAAAAAGAACATACGGGCCGCAAACCGACTCAAGAGTTACCGCTCCAACCTGGAGACCGAGTATTAGTCAGAGAGAAACGCACCAAGGGAAAACTAAGTGAGAGATGGGAAGTACAGCCGTACAAAGTTATCGAGCGAGTGTATGCTAATGGCCCTGTCTACAAGGTACAGATTGAGACTGGGGCATCCGCCCCTAGAGTACTTCACAGAATTATGCTGCGGCCTTGCCGGTCTGAGGTCTGTTCTACGCCATTGTTGCCTGAAGGCGCTACTCCACTTCCTGAATCTGTCATGCCTGATGGTGAAATTGATGATGAGTGGTGGACCGTCCCTGACACAGTAGGGGTTCCTCAACCGCACAGAGACGGTAATTCCATGGATGTACCAGTACCGCCATGCGAGGACGAGACCAGACAAGAGCTCACAATGTCTCCTGCAACAAGTGTTCCTCTGGAAGAAAGTCAAGCCTTACCTGACAGCCAAGAACTTCAGCGATCCCAGAGGTCTAATGCAGGGGTTCCACCAGTCCGATATGTAGAACAGTGTGCTCTGTCTGTTTTTCCAACTTTGTTGCCTCCTCTATAGGTGCTGTTTCGGCATTGCACCTTCCTTCATTACACTTCGACCTTGATGCTGTGATGGCCGAGGACAACCATCATTAAGAAGGGAGGCATGTAAGAGGGTGGTGCTGTTTTGGCAGTAACACGCTGCCACTTTAAGAGACAGCACCCCCTTGTCTGGTGTGATGGAATGTTCTGTTTCCCCCTGCTGTAGACTGTGAAGATAAACTGCCCTAGGATAAGGGGAGGAGTTGAGCCTGAACTGTGTGTGTGAGCTGAAGCTGCTAGAGAAAGAACTTTGTGCTGTATTCCTCAAGAAAGGTCCCACAGCCTGGGACAGAGTGTACTTGTGAAATTTGCAAGACTTTTCCGGGTACAGCAAAGGTGGCTGTTCTGTGCTAGTTTGTGAAGCCACGAAGATACAGAGAAAGGGAATTACAGTTTCCAGGAGCATCCCTAGGACCCAGAAGCAAGGAGAAGACCACGCTTCACAGAGCTGACAGAAAGCCGTGCGCACCACCGTAATAGACTGCTGGGGGCCCCCCTGGGACTGGAGCTGGAGCTGATTCTCCAACATCACCGTGAGTCTGTTTCTGTTTGGTGCACCTCTTAGGGCCTAGTGTAGGCTTCAATAGTAAGTACACGGGAGCTGTGTGGCCTGCTTAGTAAAGGCCAGGGAGGTTATATGTAGAGTAGCTTCATCACTTGTTTATTGCTTACATTTGTTTGTTAGACATATATTGAGTCTGCAATAGTTGTAGCACCGTGCTATTTTACGGGAAAGATAACGTTTATAACATTTGTAAAGTGTCTTTTGCCATTGTATACCCCTGTTTGCATCTCCCTCATTCCCTTCATTCCTTGCCTTCCAATAAATCTACCCTTTGTTGTTTGCACCTTATCTTGTGTACAGTAGTCTTCCTGCACCTTGGTGGTCCCCCGGCCATCGCTTCACATGTTTTGGAGTGAACCCGTTTTAAAAGAGCTCCTGAGAATACTCTGTGTGCACATAAGAGAATGCTCCTACAGACCCTAACTACCTTTCGTTATGGCATTAATGCAAAATTGGTGACATCTAAAGCATAGATTGATGTGCTGCGGATTTCTCCATTTCCAGCAGTGGTATAGTAACATAGTGGATTTATCCTGCAGCATGTGCATGAATTTTCAGAAAATATATGATATCTTTGGATATAAGTGGATATTCACATGCATGTGACCGGGGTTGTTTCTGCAGCTGGCCCATATATTTTGTTGACAACAGAAATAATTAGGTTATCAGTCAGATCTATATTATGAATGAAGTACTTACACAAACCAGCAGAGCAGGTACTGGGGTGCAATATTTAAAATGGATCATGGCCAGTAAGCTGGGCAAGTGGCCTTCTCGGGCTCCGGAGAAGCATAGCCTATGGAAAGAGCAAGGGCAAAAGCTAACTTTTTTTTTTTTTGCAACCATGAAGTGTTTATTTTAAAGTGAATCTCCACCTTTTATTGCCATGTCATTCTGTGGTCCAAAATTCTGAGCTGATTAATTTCTTAATCTATTTAGCAATGACTGGAGATTTGTTTTTCTGATTTCAATATCACTTGTATAGGTATAGTCATAGCATTAAATTATACAAATGCCGTTGCTTGCAGCCACCACTAGAGGGAGCTTGCTGCATATTGTGTATACATGGAAAATGCAATATTACACCAGTCTGCAATCAGTGCCTTCTAGTGACAGCTATAGGCAGTCAGAATCTCCCATCTTTTTAATGTCTAAATATCGGGGTATTCCAGCCAGAAGCATTTATCACCTATCCACTAAATACTGAGTGACTAATGGGAGTCTAACAGAGACCACCACTTATTTTCAACACAGAGGACTTTTCTCCACCAACCTTTTCCTCCCGCCACAACTTTCTGACTGGGTATTAGTATGAATGGATTTGTATTTGAGCACTTTGCCTGTCGATTTCTGTTTGCACCATAGACTTTGAATTAAGTGTCACAGCGCATGCCGCTGGGGCAAACTGGCTGTTTTTGCCACCCGGCGGACAAGTTAAAGGCTATGTGCACACGTTGCAGCGGATTTGATGCTGCGGATTTGCAGCAGTTTTCCATGTGGTTTACAGTACCAGGTAAACCTATGGAAAGCCAAATGCGCAGTGCACATGCTGTGGAAAACTCTGCATGGAAACATTGCGGTTAATTTTCCGCAGCAATGCAATTCTTTGTGCGGATTCCACAGCGTTTTACACCTGCTCCATAATAGCAATCCGCAGGTGTAAATACGCAGGTGAAATCCGCACAAAAACTGCGTTAAATCTGCAGTAAATCCGTGCGGAAAAATCCGCAATGGAATCCGCAACTTGTGCACATACCCTAAAAGTTATTTTTTTCTAGCTGGAAGTATTTCGCACATCATTTTGGACCCATTTGAGATAAAAAAGCAAAATGGTGTTTAATGGTGGACATTCACTTTAAGGCCCAATAGCATTTAGCGCATCGGTTCATCAAGGCTGTTTTGATTGTCTTGTGTTAACACAAAAGTATAAAGGATACTGTAATATAAATTAGCAGTGAAAACATTTTAATCTGTGTTCCTCAAGATCAGGTTAGAGCACTATGTTAAAAAAGGAAAATTAGTGAAAGTATTGTACAGGAGTCATGGCACCGACCACTGATTACACAGCAACTTTGCACTGACTATCATTCTAGTTATGCTCCCTGTATGTTACATGGCACTTATTCTACACATGTGCAGTGAATAGTTTTCCTTTTCTGTGCCGTGACCTTTGCTTTGTTGCATTCTCTGGTGTGCAAATTTTGCACCATGATGTAACCCTCCACAGTGTCTTCATCATGGATCCGCTTAGTGACAGTCTTTAGAGACTCGACATATTCCTATGGGACATTGCATGATGAGTTATCATGCTTCATGCTGATGTGATGGGGACGGTTTTGCGTGCTATCAGACATTACACTGCACTTTTAGGGCTCATGCAGACATTCGTGCAAATCGGTCCTAGCACGGACCACAATGCACCGACTGCCTGCGGCTCTCCCGACCTGAGCGTAATCGCTTCATATATGTTTATGAGGCGGTGACACTCGGGTCGGGAGATCCGCAGCCAGTCCATCCATTGCAGTCCGTGCTCTGACCGGACATCTGCATGAGCCAATAGGCCGTGTTCCCACGTATCATTAAAGGGGTTGTCCACTACTAGGACAACCCCTTCAATCTAAATATTTTGCCCCGATATAAAATAAAAAAAAAGTTTATCTCGCCTCCCATGCTGGCGCCATTCCAGTGGTGTCAGCACTTGCTTTCCCAGGGCTCTAGTGTGGTTGCTTGACACATGAGCCTGGCACCCTATGAGCGCTGGCGTCACTGTCCCCCCCTTCTTATGAATTGAAGAGGAAGTCAGACAGCAGCCGCAGCCCTGACCTCCTCTTCATGTTCAATTCGACAGAAGGCAGGGACAGTGACGGCAGCGCTGATTGGGTGCCGGGCACCATGTGTCATAACAACCGCTCAAGAGCCCCGGGACTGCGAGTGCCAGCACGGGAGGTGAGTATTAACTTTTATTTTATTTTATTGGGCCAAACATTTAGATCGAAGGGGTTGTCCTAGTAGCGTTTTGTTTTTTGGTGCAGAAAATCTGCTGTGTTTATTAGTTAAAGCAAAGTGGATATCATTCCATGAAAATTCATGTTCACTGTGCGCTGTGTCGGACTGGGGTGCCACGGGCCCACCAGTAACATGCACTTTTCACCTTTATAGAAATATTACACTACCCTTGTTTACAAATTTACCTATATTTCCTTATAATAATAAACTGGGTAGTTTGGTTAATGAATGATGAAATGCCGCTTTTTTCTGTACAGAGTGAATCAAGTGAATTATGCTAAGTACTGCTCATACAGTGGGGCTGGGGGCCCAGATCTGCACAGAGGCCCACCGGTGGATTCCCCTGTTCCCCTATGGGCCTGTCCGAGCCTGAGTCTGTGTGTTTAAAGAAGCTGTTGAACTGTGCATTTTTTGGTGCATTTTCTTTTCTTTTCAGGCTTCTATGGGGGGGCTGAATGAATTGCATGTTTAGAAAAAAAACAAGTGTAGAATTTCTGCACTAAATAAAAAGTTTAAAAAAATCTGCACCAAAAAGACATTAGGGCTAGGGTCACACAACTGTTTTTCTCTCATCCAAGTGCTAATCATAGCATGATCAAAGTTTGATCAGCGTGGGATCCAATTTTTTTGGGTGTGGAGAATTAAAAAAAAGTTCCCAACCTTCTCAATACTTTCAGTCTGAAAATCAGACCGCACTTAAATGTTGTGCAAGTGAGGTCCGTTTTTTTTTTTTTTTCCATAAACATGAATGATCGAGTGCGATCAGATGCAAGTCCTGCATGCTGCAATTTTTTCCCTTGGGCAACTTGAAAGAAGGAAAAAAATTGGACACGTGAACGGCCCCATAGAATAGTCCAGGTACGAGTGCTATCCGTCACAACGACAGACAACACTCCCTGGCTCTTTACAGACGAAGAAACATAGTGATTTACAGTCACAGCAAAGTGAATGACATTTCTGAAATCTCAGACACACGCTGCTAATTTTTCCTTGCGGATTTGAACCCTCAAAGCGTTTTTACAAATCTGCAGCGTGTGAACACACAACCAATGAGACAGCGTAGCCCAAACTGAAAAAATCAGAAGAAGCAGTAGTTAGGTTTATCGGAGATTGACTACTGATTGTAGAAGCAGATGTTAGACGCTAACTCTACAACGGTCAATCACACAGCATCCAACCTTGATGAGGTAAAGAGGTATCCATTAATCCCTCCGAAAGTGGACAGCGCTACTGACACTGGCATGATCCAGGAAAAATATCCCAGTAACTTTTCACCAAAAGTCTAAAGCAACAGAAGGGGGGGAGGAAGAGGCTGAAAATATATGGATGGAAACAAGACTGACCAAATGTGGTTGATCATGGGCTACTTACAACTGCCACCGCATTGGACGACATCAGTTCTTCCGGCGTCATAGCCGTAAAATAAGCTATGTTAGTGAACGTGTAGACAAATGTCACCAGCGGGATGGAGATGAATATGGCGCGAGGTAGATTCCTAGAGCATAAAACAAGATTATAGTTTTTTTTTCTCATTTACATTGAGTTAACATTTTTAATTTTTGAGTTGCATTACGACATCTTGCAGTCCTATGCAAAAATATCTTGTGGCTTATTCACATAGGCTCTGGCCTCCTCTCCCTTTTGTCTGCACTTGATAAGGGATCCCCAGTAAAAGCACCCTTTGCCTTTTAATGGGGTCTGCCAAGTTCTGTTGTGAGTTAATGGAGACCCCAATGCCATGTGAGGACAGACTCAGCAGTAATCTTCCATAAAAGCTGCATCCCACTGATAAAACTATATCCGCAGAAGGGTTGCACTGGTCCCTCAGGAGTTACGAGGGTCTTGCTGCTGAGGTTTATATAATTGAACTGGAAATGCACATGTCCTGTAGTGATGGACGGTAGATGATCAGCATTGTCTCATTTATCGGGGTCCATTGTGGGCCACATTGTTTTTCAGGAACAAAACAGTAATGAATGATAAAACAGTAATGAATACAGGATTGTCAGAAATGGTAAACTCACCTTCGGGGATCAACCAGTTCTTCTGTGACATAATTCAGAAAGTTCCAGCCACTGAATGCAAAAGACCCCTGTAAGAATGCCAGAGCCAGCTGTCCAACCGTTGGGGTCATCCAAAAATTAAATGCATTACTAGGTTTTAATTCTTCGTAGTTTCCTGGAGATAACAGACATGAATTATGCTTATCTCTTCTTGTCAGACTGTGCATTTTAATTCTAAATATGTTAAAGGAAATTTATGCAAAGTGCATAAAAAAAAACAACTTTGCTATTTTTTTTGTAAAAATCTTCCACATCATTATCTATATTTAAAAAAAAGCTGCACAAATCTTGTACTTTTCACACAGACCACTAGGCCTAATATTAACTTCATCCTTCCTACTCTTTTCAGAAGTCGCATGGACATAGGCAGCAATAGACTGACTGCTTCATTCACTTCTTTAGGAAGGCGTCCTAGCATTGTAAATCTTAAAAAAAAAAATCTTCAAAAAAAGGTAATCTAATAACTTTATTAATTAATAACATGACAATGGTAGAAAAAATAATGTACAACAAACAAAATAAAAGAAAAAAAAAAGAAAAGAAAAAAAGTATATATATTTTTTTAATTCTTTTGTTTTGTCTTTTGTGCAATTTGTCTTTTAATCGTTATCATGTTATTGTTTTTTCATTAATAAAGTTATTATTGACTTATTTTGAATATATTTTTGTAGGATTTATATTATTAACGGTATTTGTTGGCTGTTGCATAATATTTATATTTCTTATCTATGTAGATTTTCATTTCACTTCCTAGCATTTCTCTGATATGGGCAAAGGTGTGCCTTTCTGAACACCTTTAAGCCTCATCCTTCCCAGGGACATACGGCCGTGTTACGCTCTTGGCAGGGGCGTACATACCTTTGGTGCAACCTGTGCAAGATGTAAGGGGGCCACTATGACCTCCAAAGCACATGGAATTGTGCATTTTGATGAATATTGGACAGCACAGGGCAACACAGGTAGGGATTGCCAGTTTGCGAGACATGCAAGCTCAGGAACGTGAACATAGTATTCGAGCATGCTGAAGATACTTGGTTCGCACATGAGCATGCTCAGATAACACCTTATCCGAGCACGCTCGCTCATCACTACTTGGGACCCTTTAATGTCTGCGTCCGCCAGTGGTTCTTGCTCTGCATATTGGAACTCCCAGTTTTGGCTTTATGCAACTGGACAGGAGGAACACACAAAGGTTATTAATAAAGGGGGCATCTCTGGCCATTGTGGGCACCCAGAACTTGCTACCCCACTAGTGCAATGGAATGGAGTGCACTATAAACGTGTGAAGGTGACCATAAGAGGTCATGATCATTACACCAATCAATATAAGGCCAGCTGCTCTATGAATGACGGCAAAGCAAAATGTTGCACCTTTAAATATCTGCATAAACCCAACGACTATAATAAGGCCCAATGCTAGAAGCTTCCCGGCAGTGAATATGTCCTGGATCCGTGTCGCCCACCGGACGCTTGTGCTGTTCACCCATGTGAGGAGCACTGCAAAGAAAAAAAGAGGCTAATCAGGCCTGATACAACTGCAAAGCTTCAATCTATATTTCTATATGCTTTCATTCCTGACTTCAAGAACTTGATCCTCATGGGATGCTGGGACTTGTAGTGCTGAACGATATAAATCCTGATTTTGGATCTATGTACTGACTGTTAGACGCTTCAGGCAAGAATATTTCAATATGATTATCTAGCGAAAAAATTTTTTTTTATTTTTTTTTATCTGCATACGGTAAAATCATCTATAACCTTTCATAATCATAAAATCTTTTTTGATAAGATGCATTTATTTTTTTTAAATTAAGAGTCACTAAAATACTTTAAAAGAGACATATTGCCAGAAAATCCCTCATTTTGGGTGGTTCTTTCACTCAAGACCCAATGAGCTGATATGTTCTTATACTAAAGGGATGGCCATTCATGTTGACAGTTAAAAAATGGAAATGTGTGGCTTCCCCCAGTAAACTCAGCTGATGGCTAGAGGTAAAATAATAGATTGCATCTTAGGAAATGAAACAATTAAAATAATAAAGTTAAATCAGGAACATAAATAATTGGATATTTTCCAAGGAATGTGATCTATCTTTTCTGTAATTCTCTACAGCAGAATCATTTCTTATATCGCGCTGCCATCTGGTGGTAGATATGTGCAGCACACACTATGATCCCATGATGCGCATTTGCTGAGTTTTTGATGTCACAGATTTTGTGCACCATTTCTGCATCCATCAAGTAAAATAGGTCACTTACATTTTCTTTTTAGAAAATACGCAGCGTAAAAAACTCATTGTGGAAACGTAGTCTTACACGGTAAGTAGGGAGTGCTTACAATCCAACACATAGCCTTGGGGTTCATGCACGGCTCCGTATCAGCTCTGAATTATATGGCACCTATACAATTCTTTGAAGTCACATAATATCCTAATTGCATATATTATTTTATTTTTTTTATGCTGGAATTTTACAGAATCTGATTTAATTTTTTTTTTACAGCAGATTCCTCCACAAAACAGATAAACACACAAACGTAACCTGACCGATGAAGATGCAGTAGGGAGTCAGTCTTCCCAATTAGTAAATGGGGTGAGGATTTTACAGAATCTGACAAGGTTTTATTGGTTTACAAGTGGCTTAGCTAAACTAATAAATTAATCATAAGGTGTGTAATTGTAGTAGATTGTGGTTATAGGTGAGCAATGAGGACAATTGCATGCAAGCTCCAAATATTTTTGCTGCCGAAAGTCCACCAAACCACAAACGTAGGCAGAGGTATAAGAAACCATGGTGGAGGGCATAGATTGCCCTATGATTATGCCCCTGCAGACTGGTGAAACATTGTTGCAAGTAAGGACTTAGGTGACCTCTTGACTTTGGATATGTATCAGTTTTCTTGTATTACAAAGTTATTTACACAAAGCCTTATGTTTCAGGTATATTTGTGCAATCATGCATCCTTCTTAAACAAAAGTGACCTCTTTTTCAAATCCAAAAATTAAAACTGAAAAATTTAAGAACAATATCCAAAGAAAAAGTCTAATGAGACAAAAGAGCAACATTGTGTCATACTCACACAAACAGACCAGAGAAAGAGTTCTCGTGGCATCATATGGCGGTATACAGTCTGGAAATACAGGCTGCAGGACATAGTTTGAGAACGTCAATGCAATGACTGCAAGGCTTGTAGGGTACATAATGAGAACCGCACTCCATAGCAGCAAGAAACTGGAGGAACACAGAAGAAGGGTCATCGGTCTCATTATATAACGACGTACTGTATATTAAAGTACCCCCTTACACAACCCCTTATACAGTCATGACCGAGAGTGTTGGCACCCTTGAAATTTTCTCCAGAAAATGAAGTATGTCTCCTAGAAAATTATTGCAATTACACTTGTTTTGTTATACACATGTATATTTCCTTTGTGTGTAATAGAACAGCACAAAAAAAAATTGAGGAAAAAAAGACAAATTGGACACAATTTCACACAAAACCCCTAAAATGGGCAGGACAAAATTGTTGGCACCTTTCTAAAATTGTAGGTAAACAACTTTGTTTCAAGCATGTGAAGAAGCATGTCAAGAAGTTTACAACCCATGGCACTGTTGCTAATCTCCCTGGATGGCTGAGAAAAATGTATGAAAGGTTGCAACACAGGATGGTGGATAAACAGCCCCAATCAAGTTAGAAAGAAATTCAAGCTCCCCTGTCGGGGTGCATCAATGTCAACGCAAGCTATCCATCCACATTTGAATTAAATGAAATGATATGGCAGAAGACTCAGGATGACTCCGCTGCTGACACAGAGGCATAAAAAGTTAGACTGCAGTTTGCCAAAATATACATGTGTGAGTCAAAATCCTTCTGGGAAAGTGTCTTGTGGACAGATGAGACCAAGATAGAGATTTTTCTTAAAGCACATAATTCTATTGTTTACCAAAAATGGAATGAGGTCTACAAAGAAAAGAACACCATACCTACAGTCAAATATGGTGGAGGTTCAAAGATGGATTGGGGTTGTTTTGTTGCATCTGGCCCTGGGTACCATGACTGTGTGCAAGGCATCATGAAATCTGAAGATTACCAAAGGATTTTGGGTGGTAATTTAGTGCTCAGTGTCAGAAAGCTGGGTTTCTGTCCTAGGTCATGGGTCTTTCAGCAGGACATTGACCCTAAACATACTTCAAGAAGCCCCCAGAAATGGATGGAAACAAAACATTGGAGAGTCCAGAAGTGGCAGCAATAAGTCCGGATCTAAATACCATTGATCACCTATTGAGAGAGATTAAAATTGCTGTTGGGATAAGGCGCCTTCAAATACGGAGACTTGAAACAGTTTGCAAAAGAAGAGTCGTCCAAAATTCCAGGTGAGAGGTGTAAGAAGCTTGTAGATGGTTATAGGAAGCGATTGATTGCAGTTATGTCTTCCAAATGGTGTGCAACCAATTATTAATTTGAGGGTGCCAATAATTTTTTCCAGCCCATTTTGGGGGTTTTGTGTGAAATTCTGTTCAATTTGCCTTTTTTCCCCTCTGTTTGTTTGTGTTGTTCCAATACACACAAAGGAAATAAGCATGTGTATCAGAAAACATGTGTAATTGCAATAACTTCTTGGGAGAAATACTTCATTTTCTGGAACAATTCCAAGGGTGCCAACACTTTCAGCCACGACTGTATATGTATAAGTACATGCAATAGCCTATGACCTCTGTCTACATTTACACATTTAGATTTAATCTGTACCTAAACATAAATGCATTATTTTACCCAATTAGCCATTCATAGCGATCTCTTGAGAAGAGAACAGACAATATTTATAAAGGTCAGTTTTAATTTACATACAAATTGTTCATGGGCCCTGGCATTTATCAATCTCCTAAGAGAAGTTTGCACTGCAATGTCCTGGGGCATGATATGGAGTATAACCTGCTTCTCCAATAAGTAATACTTTGCAGGCTGAGAGATTAAGAACAATTACGAGTACGTGAGAGTTTTTGAACTCCTATTACTTTTGAGTCCACAACATTAATTAGGAAAGTTATATTCATTCTTAGTAAAAGTTGTAAAAGGGACTTGCTTTGACTCTTTGAAAAATAGAAAAGTCGTAAATAGTAAAGTGGTTGTCATAGTTGATTAAGTGTTAAACCCCTTTCCTCCTCAAAAAAAGAAAAAAAAAAAGCCATTCTGTATAGTCCAAAATGTTGGACTCTAATCCATAGAGACAGAGATCATAGTGAATGTGGCTCTCCCCATTGTAGTGTGAGGGATGTGAAATGCTTATTACTCTTTTATCAATTAAATGACCGCAGATATAGCCGTGCTTATACATGGCCAACTCGACTCCTTTTTCTCTGGAATTCTAAAAAAGGGGAGCACTGGGACTCCCCTCTTTCTCCAGATAAATGGGAGTTATAGAAATAAAATGTAACGAGTAAGGACTGTGTCTGAAATGTCTGCTTTTTATTTATTGGTGTTGCATTTGGATTTTTTTTCCCTGCCATTTTCTATGTTAAATTAATTACGTTTATAAGGATTCACCTTGCTGGAATTTAATAGAACCCCTGTTTTTCTGTTCTTTTTTTTTGTTTGTTATTTGCAGCATTTACTGCAATCCAAACAAGAGTAGCTTTTACTCATAGCACATTATAGATTTTCCTATGTTAAACATTTCTCCAGGGTCAAAAAATCCTTTTTTTTTCCCTCTCCATCTTAAGCAATTTGCAACATCAAATACAATAAGATATCCATCAATGACAGGGAAGGAAAATTAGAATTGTGATATGAGGGCCGTGTGCGTCTCACGAGCCGATGACAGCAGCTCTGTGTCATATACGCCACATTACGTTTCAGCACCAAGGCCAGGGGCAATGCAGGCTCTCCTCTAACCACATCCGAAGATTAGCCGTTCCTCTCCCCACTCCATCCTCCAATTAATCTCCACCATGATACAAGCAGAACCACAAGAGCAATAAGATTATAAATGTAGCAGTGATACTGAGGCCGTGGCCTGGGTGCTGAATAGGCATGGAATGAAAAAGGGTTACATTTGGGGCCAGTCACGTCTGCAATTTTTAAACCCGGCCTCATATTTTTCAATATTCTCTGGAACCCATCCTAAATAATTCATATTTTAAAAACGGAACGGTGGTTGTCGTTAATGTTGCCCCCTGATTTCGGGGATGGGGATGTAAAAATGCAATGTAAAAATCATACAGCATAAGTACTTACCCTGTTAACCCACCAAAAATCTCAGTGACATATGAATAATCACCTCCTGATTTAGGAATCGTGACTCCAAGCTCTGCATAACACATGGACCCGAGGGCGGACACGCCACCACCAAGAACCCAGACAATTAACGCCAAGCCCACAGACCCGCTGTGTTCTAGGACCCCCTTTGGAGAAATGAAGATACCGGAGCCTATAATGTTACCTTGAAGAGAAGGACAGAGATTAAGGTAGGATAGACATCAGCGGCATAACAACAGAGTACTGTGCATGCAAAATATACATGGAAGGGTAACTTGGGTTACACCCTTTTAGCACCTCAAAATTAGTAAAGGCATGGCTGTGTTTTTTTTTTCCATGAGCGTCAATTTTAAAGACATAGTCCAGGTTTGGCGCACTGCATGTGACTGCAGACTTGTGAATCCGCACAACGCGCATTGTCAGGATTCTCTGGTGCCGGCGAGGAGACTGGGCAATCATAGAACCACAATAATGGATTATGCGTACCCGCAACCATTTTCTGACTAGACATAGGCATGTCTACTCGAAATGTAGACAGAAGTATGACTATCACACACTTGCGCTTATATGACCCCCCCAGGTCTCGTCACCAGCACCAGAGAATCCAGACCATGTAAAGGTGTTGTCCAGGTTTGGTACAAAAATCTGCAAACTTTCATGCCAACCTGGACAAACCCTTTAAATTATTGGTGAGTGTATATCCTTCCCTTATCTGACAACCCATACTACAAGTATCTTTTGGCATTCGTTTTAGATAGAGAATTTAGAATTTGCACACAATTCTGCTAATCCTGGTGTCTTATTCAGTTGTAATACCTAGCATGTAGAATGTATGTAATTATAAGCTGATTACAGGTCAACAGCTATGACACAATGGACTGTAGAAGAAGCATAATAACAAAGTGTTTTGCCATTGGATGAACTTAACAGGTGGATTTCCTGACAGATGAGGTAGTATAACCAACAGCATTCATCACCTATAGGTTTGTTTTTAACTTGTTACCTTTGTGTGGAAAGGCATACTCAGCTGCACTATTCATATACAACAGAGAACATAAAAGCCAACCAATACCGGCCTCCATCTCGTACTGAGTGATTGTCGAGCCATTGATACATTGAATTAATACCAGTGCAAAATGCAGTGCAAAACCATTCTAAAAGCCGTATTGTCCTATTAAAACTAAGGTGTCACAGCCATTTTTGTAATGTGGTGGCCAGATATTGTATGTATCAGTTTATATACAGCTCTGGCAAAAATTAAGAGACAACCACATCAAAACCCTGTCATGGGCAGCCCAATCTCCAGACCTGAACCCAATTGAAAACCTCTGCAATGCAATCAAGAGGAAGATGGATAGTCACAAGCCATCAAACAAAGAAGAACTGCTGGAAAGACTGGTGGAAAGCATGCCAAGACGCAGATTGTTTTTTTTTCTTTTCTTTTACTATTTTTGGAAAATATTTACCCTTTTTTCCTTTCCTGTTATATTATTGAAATTTTCTAAATAAAGAATATATGCAAAATAAAATCATGGTTATTCCACAAGATATTGATTTCTGATCTCTTCCTGAGTTAAGACATTAGTATTGTTGTTTCTAAATGATTATGAACTTTTTTTTTTTGCATTATTTGAGGTCTGAAAGCACTGTTTTTGTTTTTTTATTTTGACCATTTCTCCTTTTCAGAAAAAAATACGAAATGTATTGCTTGGAAATTCGGAAGTTTATAGAATAAAAAAACAATTTACATTTTACTCAAATATACCTATAAAGAGAAAAATCAGACAAACTGAACGTTTTGCAGCGGCCTCTTAATTTTTGTCAGAGCTGTATGTATAGATTTTACATAGTAGGAATTTGCCCCTTGACTATCTCTCCTGCCTTTCCCATACATATGAATGGATTTTCATGTATTTTTAGTGGGGATAGGGGAGAACTCCTCTAGCAATACATTTCTTTTCAAGGAGAACAAAAGGATTGGCAATATAATTCAAGCTTCCCGATCCTTTTCTCCTAAGGCATCATCTGCCTAGATTTCGGAGGCCCCCATACACATCAGGCCGGTTTCACACGTCAGTGGCTCCGGTACGTGAGGTGACAGTTTCCTCACGTACCGGAGACACTGACACACGTAGACCCATAAAAATCAATGCATCTGTGCAGATGTCATTGATTTTTTGCGGACTGTGTCTCCGTGTGCCAAACACGGAGACATGACAGTGTTCGTGGGAGCGCACGTATTACACGGACCCATTAAAGTCAGTGTAAAACACGGACCACACACGGACCTTCTCCTTTTGCAGTCCGTGTGGCGTGCAGGAGACAGCGCTACAGTAAGCGCTGTCCCCCCCACATGGTGCTGAAGCCGCGATTCATATCTTCTGTGCAGCAGCGTTTGCTGCATAGAAGATATGAATAATAGTGTTTAAAATAAAGATCTATGTGTCTGCCGCCCTCCCACCCCCTGTGCGCCCCCCCGCTGTTCTGAAAATACTCACCCGCTTCCCTCGCAGTGTTCTGTGCTGGCCGCCCCTTCTACTGTATGCGGTCACGTGGGGCCGACGATTAGAGTCATGAATATGTGGCTCCACCTCCCATAGGGGTGGAGCCGCCTATTCATGACTGTAAATGAGCGGCCCCACGTGACCGCATACAGGAGAAGATGGGGCCAGATCAGGAAGCAGCGGCAGCCAACGAGGGAGCGGGTGAGTATTTTCAGAACAGCGGGGGGGAGCACAGGGGGTGGGGGGGCGCACAGGGGGTGGGAGGGCGGGGGACACATAGATCTTTCTTTTAAACTATTATTCATATCTTCTATGCAGCAAACGCTGCTGCACAGAAGATATGAATCGCGGCTTCAGCACGATGCAGTGTACCACACGCGTGGGTACCACACGCTCCGTGTGGTACCCACTCGGCACACGGGCTGCACACGTGTGCCGCACGTATGGCCTACGTGAGCTCACGGGCACACGGACACGGATAACTCCGGTACCGATTTTTTCCAGTACCGGAATTATCTGGACGTGTGGGACAGCCCTCAGATAGTCGGCTAAAGCTGCCATATAATTAGATTTATCCGACTGATCTAAAGTGACCTTCAGGCCAATAAACAGAATTGAAGGTGTGATGGACCCAATGCATGGGAAATATAATTAGTGCCCAATGTCCACATAGTTTTGTAGTATTTCTAGAAAAAATAATGCTGCACGCTTTGCAGTTTTTGCACTGGAGAAGATGTGAACACAACTTTACAGGTTCATAATTTAGTGTAAATTCTAGAGGAGGCTTTGATGTTACATAAATGTTTTGCTATTGTTTTATTGCATAAATACATCGTACAACTCTTTTTAAAATCTGTTTTCACAACAAGTTTCAGGTTTGAGGTGTAAAGAGTCTTCATGCATCATCCCTTTTAGTTTTATACGTACACATGACTGAGATCTTTCTTGCCCCTTTAAAAGCCTTTTGTGCCAGGATCAGAGAGGCCCCATGCACGCTTCTATTGTGACTGGCATTTTCCCCTGCGCTGGCTGCTTTGCATGCAGAAGGATCCCAGTTTTAACTCCAAAGTTTACTCTCATGATGTGTCAGCAATGTTGTCAACCCAGACTAGATACACCGAAGACAAGGGGCCTACAACCCAGCCAGAGGGGGACCCTCCGATCGGACAAATTCCATTGCTGGAGCATTAGCCATGCAAATGACTTACACGGAAAGGCCAGATGTAGTCTCAAAGAACAAAGGCGGGCTATCTCCCACCGCAAGGCAATTGAATAATCCGCACTAATGTTCCTTTCGGATAGGAAATCTCATTCGTAATTTGCAGGACCTCTTTATTACCCATCAAAAGTCCTTTAGCTCTGTGGCACAGGGTCAAGCTAACACCCCTGCCACATTCAGTCCCTTCTCCTCTCCCCCCCCAGCAACCACCTTGAGAAGTTGTGCCCCTTTTCTCCCAAGTGCTCCCTGCTTGGCATGCAGAATTACAGCCAGACATTCACGCTTGTGCTAGTGAAAAGTCAGCCAGAATCAGGAAGGACATCACTGGGCACTTAACCCACTGAAAGCAGCTCAGAAACTGCCATGTGCTCTACTAACACCTGTTAGAAGAGTGACTCATACTGAATGTTGGAATGTTACTAGCAAATATGCTTATGTGATATATCTGGTGTGTATATGTATTACTTGTACCAGCTGTAACTATAAAATTCTATACCAGAAGATGCCTAGATTATTGCAGCTTGGTTCATGTAACTATTTGCAAGAAGAAACAGGAAAACGTATCGGTTTCTCTAAATAATTTAATTCAGGTGTTTAATTCAGTCCCATTACCCCTGTTGTATAACAACCGACCCCATCGCTCTCGGTGTATATCCTCCGACCCCTCGCCTCCAGTGTATAACTTCCGGCCCCCCGTCATGCTTTACGAGCATGTGACAGAACATCCGGTGGTGCAGAGCTCACTGATGCCAGCACTGGTCCTGTAGTAGGAGCCACCGGAATAACAAGTCTGTCCATGACATATTTTCCCTCCTAAACCTTCCTCCATCACTTGTGGGTGATATTATTGAGAAGTGTAAGAAACAGCAGCTACTCAGCTGCGAAGTGGGGACCCCGTAACATTACAGATTTGGGGGGACAAGTGCTGAAGAACAAAGAACAGAAAAGTCACCAGGAACAAGCAGCCGTACATCACCAAGCACAATGCCGAGCTTCGGATGGAGAGGTGTAAAGCTGCCACCACTGAACTCTGGAGGATTGGTGCTATGTCTTCCTGTAAATACTGTTGTTTGTTTGTTTTTTTATTGCTGACAGTTTACCTTTGATTCCAATCTAATCCGTCTTTCATAATCTGAAATCTTTTTAATTACCGTAGGTGTTTTACGGTTTCCACAGGTTAGTTTTATAAACATGCATTTATGGGAAAAGTGCTACCAGATCTTAAAGGGAACCTGTCATCAGATTCATGCTGCTGGTGTTTGCAGCCAGGTATGTTTTACACTAACACACAACTTCATTTCAGAGAAAGCATGCATCTTGAATCAGACTGGAGACGAATCCGAGACCAACTTCTCCCCATTCCTATCCCTTAGGGAGAGACCTGTCAGTCAACTGCATTGGGCAGGTGAGAAAGAGGCTGGGGACCCACCTTGTGTTAGTTAGCCGGATGGCTTTTAAATGTATTGTTTCTTTTTTTTTCTGTTAAACCTTCCCGACGGTGCAGCCAGTGACTGATTCATGATGCCTGTGGTTTGGGCAGCATGAATCTGATGCCCAGTTACCTTCAGTATTAATAAAGTTCTACACGTTTAATCTCCATAGTATTTTCCGATACCCCTCCTGAGAAAAGCATCAGCAGTTTTCTGGATATTAAATCAGTATTGGTGATATAATCTCTGATTCCCCAAATGACCTAGTGCCTGCATGCATTGTAGCGGCCGCTCTCCCAGACTCGGACTTGTGCATGTAACGACATGAACCATCATTGTGTGCAGTAAGTCTGACATTCCTCAAAGGCTTTTTTCCTAAGGCTTAGGACCTCTAAGCGGATTATGCCACGTACAACTGTACAGGTTCCTAAATGAATCTGATAGTCACTCATTCTTCACAGCTGTGTAGTAGGAGAGACCACGATGCCATGAACTGCGCAGGGGAGATGACTAGGAAGCGTAAACCCGCTGTGTAGTAGGGGTTCGAGTACAACACACATTTCTACTCTTCTCTTCATGCTCTGTACATTTTGGTCTTTAGTCTAAGGTATATAGTGTACTAAAAGGCACTTCATCCATTTATAAGCTATAAAACAACATTTTAGGGTGGAGAAGGGCGCAAAAGAATGATAAAATGTGCCCTAATTGGGAGATAAATGTGGCCTTTCTGCCAACTGATGCAGGTCCCAGTGGTCAGACTTGCACCATTCATAAGTAATTACCTATTATCATCAGACAACCTCTGTATGCTCTCCACAAACACTAGTTCAACTGGGCGTTATCATTTATGACCTATTTTTTATTTGTTTTTATTATTTTTATTTTTTTTGTTGGGGGGGTGTAAATTAAATGCATGCATTTTTGGCAAAAAATACTTTTTGCAGTTTAATTAAACATTTTACACCTTTTCGCTTTTTCATATACACTCACCGGCCACTTTATTAGGTACACCATGCTAGTAACGGGTTGGACCCCTTTTGCCTTCAGAACTGCCTCAATTCTTCGTGGCATAGATTCAACAAGGTGCTGGAAGCATTCCTCAGAGATTTTGGTCCATATTGACATGATGGCATCACACAGTTGCCGCAGATTTGTCGGCTGCACATCCCAAAGATGCTCCATACAAGGCAGGATGGATCCATGCTTTCATGTTGTTTACGCCAAATTCTGACCCTACCATCCGAATGTCGCAGCAGAAATCGAGACTCATCAGACCAAGCAACGTTTTTCCAATCTTCTACTGTCCAATTTCGATGAGCTTGTGCAAATTGTAGCCTCAGTTTCCTGTTCTTAGCTGAAAGGAGTGGTACCCGGTGTGGTCTTCTGCTGCTGTAGCCCATCTGCCTCAAAGTTCGACGCACTGTGCGTTCAGAGATGCTCTTAGGCCTACCTTGGTTGTAACGGGTGGCGATTTGAGTCACTGTTGCCTTTCTATCAGCTCGAACCAGTCTGCCCATTCTCCTCTGACCTCTGGCATCAACAAGGCATTTCCGCCCACAGAACTGCCGCTCACTGGATTTTTTTTCTTTTTCGGGCCATTCTCTGTAAACCCTAGAGATGGTTGTGCGTGAAAATCCCAGTAGATCAGCAGTTTCTGAAATACTCAGACCAGCCCTTCTGGCACCAACAACCATGCCACGTTCAAAGGCACTCAAATCACCTTTCTTCCCCATACTGATGCTCGGTTTGAACTGCAGGAGATTGTCTTGACCATGTCTACATGCCTAAATGCACTGAGTTGCCGCCACGTGATTGGCTGATTAGAAATTAAGTGTTAACAAGAAGTTGGACAGGTGTACCTAATAAAGTGGCCAGTGAGTGTATACCTTGCTGTTTAATGAATTAACAAAGAATTTGTCAATGAGTTTGTTCTTTAGAGGAGTTTGTAACTCTTTTCTGTCTTTTTCTAAACTTCTGTCATGTGTCTTTATGACCACATCAAAGCTCTCCCTTGATGTGGTCTGTGATTATAAATCAGCAAAGAGGAGATCAGAAAAAGACAGAGTTACAAACCCCAACAGTGTCCATATTGTTTAGTAGAGTAAGAGCTTAAGAGACTGTATTGGTACCTCTTATCTCCTAGAAGTATTGGTATTGGACTACATTTCACCTGTCAGATCAGCTCCTTTCTCCTCACTTCCCACCTTGCATTATGCCTGCCACGTCTAGTGACCCCTACTTTTGGAATGTTTTTTTCTTGGTAAGACAACATAATTTTTAAATAAAGTGATTTGCAGATTGTCTATTAATCACATTATCTGTATTTATCATATTCTTATCCCAAGAATGGAAAGTTCTGCTGCTACATCACATAGGTGCATAACACTATTCTCATAGGTCAATGACGAGTTCCTCAGACAACATGCTTTTTCTGCTTCTGATGCCAAACATTGCCCTTATATTTAGGTCTTGTGCCACAACACAACACATACAATCATTCCTTCTGCCCAGCTACTACCGATAGTCCTTGAAACATGGACCACAAAGGGGCACAGACACAGTACAACACAATCTATAAATTACATACAAAGCACATACACAGGGTAGTAATATAAGATCCTAAATAAACATGCTCTTAAAGTGGCAGAATGGACCTGGGAGATTATAGGCGAAGACGTTCCGTTCTTCGGTCACCTGATAGCCGAGGCTTATGATTGACAGGAGCAATTAGCAATGTCCTCAAAGTCACCCTCAGAGGCCTCTGTGATTAGGAGACCGAAGAATGGGATGCCATTGCCTCCTGTCTCACCGGAGCAGACTACACTGCAGCTTAAAGCGGGTAAGTATACATTGTACACTCCTTAACATTGAAATTGCAACACCAAGAAAGTAAAGTTGTGGAATTGTGGAAATCACAGAGTCAATAGACATGGTAATGGCATGCAAATTATGACAAAATGGAAACACATTTCTCAAAACATCTTGATTTATTCAGTAGTAAGTATGAGCTTAGAAATATCGACAATTCCAGCCTTGGCTGCTACCAATGAGGTAACTTGGGCAAATCATCAAGATCCACTTCTGGCAGCTCCTGTGTCATCACTAATCAATGAGGTCTCAGATGTGCTAAATAGGAGACAAGTCTGGAGACGCTGCAGGCCATGGGAGCATGGAGACCACACAGACTGCTCACAGTAGCACGGACAACAAGTGGCCTGACGTTATGGTGTTTAAAGAACATTTGGGAGAAATGGTGGCACCAATGGTTCCACTACCAAATCAATATAATGTAGAGATTTTAGTGTAGCTGGTATAAAGGCCAGAGTGATCCAGTTCGCTTATGCCACCCAACACCATATGACCCGTCTGACGTTTCATCATGAAGGCCTCTTCATTGCATTGACCATGTGGTCTTCAAACAAATCTCTGGCTATGACTGCATTCAAGAAAAAAGCGGTATTCATCACTGAACAGCCTCCATTTTCATCTTGCTGTGCACCATGATGGCCTTGGAGGGCATTGGTGTGAGGTCAGTGAAACACCTGTAGATGGTGGTCTGGCTTGTATCCACATTTCATGCAACCACGATGGTTTGTGTACTCACCGTTTGATGCTTTATACTTGGACCAAGGATGGAAGTGCATGTGTTTGTACGCAACGGGCTCTTACTCCTTATTGAATAAACCAGGATGTTTTGAAAATTTTGATTCCATTTTTTTCTACCATTTGCAGATCGGTGACGTCTCCATCCTGTTATATTCGGCATTCCGCGGCTTTTCCTTCTTGGTGTTATTTCAATGTTGAAGAGCGTATATACCATATACATTTACTATGTTTTTCCATTCTTCTTTAAAATTCCACTGATGTCCCTACTAAGGTGGGAGCAATATTTCTAGTGGCATATCGCCTTCTTAACACAAGAGTGCATAAATCACTATGTAGTAAAGGAATCAGATATAATCACACTTCTCATCAGTCCCCTTTAAAGTTCTGCTTTTTTTTAACTCTTTTATCATGAGCCTACTATCTGCTTACGGTTATTAAATCGGGCAGGTTTAAAGTGTCCCCGCTGGATCCAGTAATTGGATGTTATCCTTTCGCTCAAGTGAAAGTTGATCTGTAACAATGCTAAAAGACTTCCGAGCGCATCCAATTACCACTCGGAGCCCTGCTAGGGACGATGCACTCGCTTTATGGAGGGTATTAAATATGTGATTTAAATAAATGGCATTGTGCTCCGCTCCATAACACACTGCCGCACTCCTTGCCCTGCCACCCAGCTGTACAATTTACTACGACCAACAATGCCTATTTATTAAGGATTACTAAAGGTTGGAACTAGGATGAAATCCACTTATTTTTATTTATTTTTTTTAAACGCCAAGGTTTTTGTTGAGTTTTCTAGATAATACAAATTTAAAAATGTAATTTGTAAAGGTAGCGTTGCAAAAAGTTGTCAGCCCAAAAATTATATTTTACAGATACAAGTTGAAGTATGTGCATGGTAGTCTTTCTGTTTCTCAACTTTCGCAACGAAAAAGATGTAGGAAAATCCACAGTGGTAAATTTAATGGTAAACATACTACTCAAGCCCATTTTATTAAAAGATGCAGTCTTTATATTACACAATGAGACAGGGCTTGCACAATATCGAGACTACCGTATATTACTGCATGCTGAACCACATCACAAGGTGCTGTCAGTATATCACAAATGTATTGCGGTTATAGAAAGCATCTAAAGCCCCAAGCCATACACATACACAGTGTGCAGAATTATTAGGCAAGTTGTATTTTGATCACATGATACTTTTTATACATGTTGTTGGATCGCCCCCAGGCGCAGGGCAGTGGGGTACTCGGTACCGGGTCCCTCGGTCTCGGTTCTGGGGATGTCACGGTGGCCCGACCCGGTCCGTGGCCCTGCTAAGGGGCGCCCAATTAAAGGTGTAGTTTGTTGTTTGTACGGTGTTCGTGACGCCACCTGTGGTATTCGGTCAGGATGACCGACGCTGCTTAGGGGTCCGCTGGGGTGATGTTATGGCAGCTAGATGGTATACCTTCCCACAGGTGAAGTATGTCCCCAGGGCTTCCCAGTAAGGTAGATGATGATGGTGTAAGTCGCAGTAAATAATGAGGACACAAGGTTGCAGTCTCTTTACCTTTTACTGTAGACTTCAGCGTCCACAATCCAGAGCACTGCTAACAGGGCTGGCTGAATCCGGCCGGTCCGAAGGCACATCCAGAGTTCCCTTTGCAGGTGGAAATCAGTAGCCTTCCTACTAGCGCCTGTATGTTGTAGTACTTCCCTGCTGAGCACCACGGGATAGTCCTCACAACTGTCGTGTATGTTTCTGATATTCTCTCTCCGTCCCCCAGATGGTATGCATAGGACGACCCGTATGACGGGGTAGGCCTGGAGCTATTTTATATGGACCCTAAAGACGCCCCTCTCCCACAATTTGCCTCCGTTGTCTTCATTAGGTTAAAGGTTGGGCAGCCAACTTGGAATTAACTGTCCTGCCGTAGTTCAAAGTAATGCGTAGAGCCAATTACTCCCTCGGTGTTCCGTCCACCGGCTACGCGCCTCAGAAGGAGGCCGCCGATCTCGGGGCAGACCCTCCTCCCGGTGTTATCTCCTTGTGCTGTGATCTTGTTGCTCACTCTCCACAATATACTTCGCTTCGTGTCCTTTCTTAGGATGCTGCTGCAATGTAGTGCAGGCGCAACTCCGTAACGTTCTATCTCTCGCTCTGTCTCTGTCTCTGTCAGGATCCCACCCCTAACAAGGACCTCTGTCTGCAGCTCAGATGTTCCTCCTTCTCCCCCTGTCTGCCTGACAGGTCTTCCCTGGGTCAAGCCCAGTAGTGTTCTGCCTAACTTCCCTTCCAAACCACCAGTTTTACCCGTGTGTGAGGAGTGGCCTAGTACATAGAACCTTTGTTCCCCCTGGTAGACTGGAGTGTGAAGTGTAGTGTGTGACTGTGATACCTGGTCAGGTGAACTCCTTTTGTTTCATCAGACGTAACATCACTCCCTCTGGTGGAAGAGCGACATTACTGCAACGACCAGGACTCTGGGGCGCTGCACTCCCCCCCGTTAAATCCAGTACTCCCGGACTGGGAAAAGAAGAACAACAATACATGTTAGCGAAAGACATACAAAATTTTTGAAATGCTGTAAACAAGTAAATATAACAATGCTTCCCTTTATGGGAGGTGAGGACATTTGAACGTTACAAACAAAACATATTTACATTTTGCGTATCACTTTAAATAACAATCATTAAATAACTAACTATAAATAACCATTATTACCCAACTCGGCATACTATCTACTAAGTGCAAATACAAAACGGTATCTCTCCTTTAAGGGCATGTACCCACTAAAGGTATACTATAAAACTCAAAAGTGCAAATTAACATTCTCGTCATTCCTCTTCCACCTTCACGTATGCAGGACTATCTGTCTACCCCTACGGGCCTACTGCATCTTTCTTCAGCTTTTCTTCTCATGAAATTCTAATAATTACTTTAACTTCGATTTTATTCAAGAACATTATAAGACATTTTCTATTCCTAGCTACATACTATCACTATGTAAAACATTATCACTAGTTAACTTTCTTTAGGCAACATTATCATGTTTTAGGCCAAGTGCAACAAATGAACATTCCCTTTAAGGGTAAACCAAGTCTCTTCTGAGGTAGTGCAAACCATCAAGTTGCAAGTCAGTTTAAAGCAAGAACCTTTGCGCTGTAAGCAGGAACAGTCTCTTCAAAAAGCTCTTCTTTGTAAAACCAGTAGGAAGCACCTTTAAGAAGGTGCAAACTATGTACAAGCAGTTTGTAACCATGCGACTGTTCATGATTCAAATGTTCTTTGGCAAAACAGTGATGAACCGGTGCAAAACTAGAAACAATAGGGATCCCGGGTAAACGAAGGGATCCCTTTAAGAATTAACCCTGAACGGGTGTTTGAGCAGCAAAACGACAAGCAAACAAACAGTTAACTATTTACAGTTTTTCGGGGCCTCGAGGTTTCATAGTAGGTTGCAAGACATCAGTCGGTAATGAGCACTTCTTGACCGGGGAAGCTTTAGTCCCGTGTTCTCATCTGATGCGGTGTCAATATCATCTTGTTGTCCCCCGGGTGCGGTCAAGTTGCCAGGGGTCTGGATTCGAATGTCGGCTTTGGTAGCAAGTTCAGCAGCGGTGATAATGCACACCGTAGTGGTCACGTTAGGATTCGTCAGTTCAGGCAGGACAACGGGGGGCGCTACAGTAGGCTCACATCACCTGATGCTCCGGGCACACTAACCTTGTGCACTCCGATGGCGAGTGTAGGTCACCTGGTCCCCTCTGCGTAAAATTCGGTTATCATATCCGCTGCGGGACTGGGCCTTCATGTTGTAACTAGTGTTGAGCATTCCGATGCTGCAAGTATCGGGTATCGGCCGATACTTGCTGTATCGGAATTCCGATACCGGGATTCCGATACTCTTGTGGTATCGGGTATCGGGTATCGCAACAACATTAATGTTAAAATGTGTAAAAGAGAGAATTAAAATAAAAAATATCGCTATACTCACCTCTCCGACGCAGCCGGGACTTCAGCGAGGGAACCGGCAGCGTTGTTTTTTTAAAATTCGCGCTATTACTTGGTTACGTGAATTCCCGGCTTGTGATTGGTCAGGTCGGCCATGTTGCCGGGACGCGGACCAATCACAGCAAGCCGTGACGAAATTACGTCACGGCTTGCTGTGATTGGTCCGCGTCCCGGCAATATGGCCGCCCTGACCAATCACAAGCCGTGACGTCACGGGAGGCTGGACACGCGCCCATTTTAAAATGAGCGCGTCCAGCCTCCCGGCTTGTGATTGGTTGACCGCGGCGCAACCAATCACAAGCCGTGACGTCACGGGAGGCTGGACACGCGCCCATTTTAAAATGAGCGCGTCCAGCCTCCCGGCTTGTGATTGGTTGACCGCGGCGCAACCAATCACAAGCCGTGACGTCACGGGAGGCTGGACACGCGCCCATTTTAAAATGAGCGCGTCCAGCCTCCCGGCTTGTGATTGGTTGACCGCGGCGCAACCAATCACAAGCCGTGACGTCACGGGAGGCTGGACACGCGCCCATTTTAAAATGAGCGCGTGTCCAGCCTCCCGTGACGTCACGGCTTGTGATTGGTCAGGGCGGCCATATTGCCGGGACGCGGACCAATCACAGCAAGCCGTGACGTAATTTCGTCACGGCTTGCTGTGATTGGTCCGCGTCCCGGCAACATGGCCGACCTGACCAATCACAAGCCGGGAATTCACGTAACCAAGTAATAGCGCGAATTTTAAACAAACAACGCTGCCGGTTCCCTCGGTGAGGTCCCGGCTGCGTCGGACAGGTGAGTATAGCGATATTTTTTATTTTAATTCTTTCTTTTACACATTTATATGGTTCCCAGGGCCTGAAGGAGAGTTTCCTCTCCTTCAGACCCTGGGAACCATCAGGAATACCGTCCGATACATGAGTCCCATTGACTTGTATTGGTATCGGGTATCGGTATCGGATTGGATCCGATATTTTGCCGGTATCGGCCGATACTTTCCGATACCGATACTTTCAAGTATCGGACGGTATCGCTCAACACTAGTTGTAACTGGTAAAGAAGACCTCAGTCGGCAGTCCCGGTTCCTGTATAAAGCCCCAACCCCTTTTCGGGTGAAAGGCTAGTACAGTCCCTTGTTTTACCAAGTTCTTAGTACCGCGTTCGGTTGTTGGCTTTTGTACTGTCGGTGGATCGATTCGTTCTGTCTCTTTTCGGTTTTTCCAGTGTGAAATTAGGCATTGTTTGTACTGCTCCCAGGTGAGCGCAGCAATATAGATTCCTTCTTCTCGGGACCCATCTGGTCTAGTCCTTGGCGCGTCCCATTGGAAGATCACCCCCTCGGAACTCACGTCTAGTGGTTCTCCCATAGCTGTTGTTAACGGAGGTACTGTCTTCTCCACGGTATCAAGGGCTACCACGACGAGCTCAGCGGCGGGGAATCGGTCACTGCCGGGGCGGGGAGCGGTCACGGGAGCAGGATCGGTCGGTAGAGCAGGGGCGCTTTCCATACCTGCGTCTGATGTGATTCCACCGATGCCGATCTGTTCCATTGATGAGGACACTGGAATCGGCTGTGGCTCGGACCACGGGTCTTCCAATGCGACCCTCTGGCACAGCTCTGACTTCCATTGCTTCACATCTGCTGGCTCCGCGTTCGGGATAGGTTGACTCGGCTCTTCCGCCTGCGGCTCCAAGAGGTTCGGATCCTCCAGCGGCGGTGGGTTCGGATCCGCCTCTGGTTGGCGGGGACAGTCCGGGATCACTTCGTCGTCGTTCAGGTACTCGTTGGTCGCCCTCGCTGCTTCGAGGTCCGTTGCCACACAGGCACATGGCTCAGCCATTTTCTGAGGGTGGAGCCCCTTCTTGTCCTGGCTCCTGCCGTTGCAAATCAGCGGGCGGTCCTCCTGTGCTTCGGGGCACATCGCCCTCTTGCAGCAGTAGTCCGAGAGGGCGGTCATCACTTTTGGCGCCGCTTTGGTAGTCTCCTCCCATGGCACGCCCTTCGTCTTCTCTGGCGCTCCTCGTGGCGCGGCAATGGCAGCGGTTTTGGCTGGAATTTTTGGCGGCAAGTGGCAATACACAGTCCTTGCAGTAAATCACAGTTCAAGCACAATTCTGACACAGTTCTTAGGCACACATGACCTGATGTTCAGGCTTAAGTAGATCCTGTTCTTGACTCCAAAGTTGGATCGCCCCCAGGCGCAGGGGAGTGGGGTACTCGGTACCAGGTCCCTCGGTCTCGGTTCTGGGGATGTCACGGTGGCCCGACCCGGTCCGTGGCCCTGCTAAGGGGCGCCCAATTAAAGGTGTAGTTTGTTGTTTGTACGGTGTTCGTGACGCCACCTCTGGTATTCGGTCAAGATGACCGACGCTGCTTAGGGGTCCGCTGGGGTGATGTTATGGCAGCTAGATGGTATACCTTCCCACAGGTGAAGTATGTCCCCAGGGCTTCCCAGTAAGGTAGATGATGATGGTGTAAGTCGCAGTAAATAATGAGGACACAAGGTTGCAGTCTCTTTACCTTTTACTGTAGACTTCAGCGTCCACAATCCAGAGCACTGCTAACAGGGCTGGCTGAATCCGGCCGGTCCGAAGGCACATCCAGAGTTCCCTTTGCAGGTGGAAATCAGTAGCCTTCCTACTAGCGCCTGTGTGTTGTAGTACTTCCCTGCTGAGCACCACGGGATGTCCTCACAACTGTCGTGTATGTTTCTGATATTCTCTCTCCGTCCCCCAGATGGTATGGATAGGACGACCCGTATGACGGGGTAGGCCTGGAGCTATTTTATAGGGACCCTAGAGATGCCCCTCTCCCACAATTTGCCTCCGTTGTCTTCATTAGGTTAAAGGTTTGGCAGCCAACTTGGAATTAACTGTCCTGCCGTAGTTCAAAGTAATGCGTAGAGCCAATTACTCCCTCGGTGTTCCGTCCACCGGCTACGCGCCTCAGAAGGAGGCCACCGATCTCGGGGCAGACCCTCCTCCCGGTGTTATCTCCTTGTGCTGTGATCTCATTGCTCACTCTCCACAATATACTTCGCTTTGTGTCCTTTCTTAGGATGCTGCCTCAATGTAGTGCAGGCGCAGCTCCGTAACGTTCTATCTCTCGCTCTGTCTCTGTCAGGATCCCACCCCTGACAGGGACCTCTGTCTGCAGCTCAGATGTTCCTCCTTCTCCCCCTGTCTGCCTGACAGGTCTTCCCTGGGTCAAGCCCAGTAGCGTTCTGCCTAAGTTCCCTTCCAACCCACCAGTTTTACCCGTGTGTGAGGAGTGGCCTAGTACATAGAACCTTTCCTCCCCCCGGTGGACTGGAGTGTGAAGTGTAGTGTGTGACTGTGATACCTGGTCAAGTGAACTCCTTTAGTGCCATCAGACGTAACATCACTCCCTCTGGTGGAAGAGCGACATTACTGCAACGACCAGGACTCTGGGGCGCTGCATTGTCCTACTCCAAGCTGTTCAGGCTTGAGAGCCAACTACCAATTAAGTAAATCAGGTGATGTGCATCTCTGTAATGAGGAGAGGTGTTGTCTAATGACATCAAAACCCTATATAAGGTGTGCTTAATTATTAGGCAACTTCCTTTCCTTTGGCAAAATGGGTCAGAAGAGATATTTGACGGGCTCTGAAAAGTCCAAAATTGTGAGATGTCTTGCAGAGCGATGCAGCAGTCTTGAAATTGCCAAACTTTTGAAGACTGAGACTGATCACCGAACAATCAAGCGTTTCATGGCAAATAGCCAACAGGGTCGCAAGAAGCTTATTGGGCAAAAAAGGAGCAAAATAACTGCCCATGAATTGAGGAAAATCAAGCGTGAAGCTGCCAAGATGCCATTTGCCACCAGTGTTGCCATATTTCAGTGCTGCAACGTTACTGGAGTAACAAAAAGCACAAGGTGTGCGATACTCAGGAACATGGCCAAGGTAAGGAAGGCTGAAAAACGACCACCTCTGAACGAGAAATGGAGCGCCCCCACACCGCCGCAGGGCCGAGGGGATACCCGGAGCCGGGCCTCTGGGTCTCAGTCTCGGGGTTGTCACGGTGGCTAGACCCGGTCCGTGGCCCTGTCCGTCAGTGGGGGACGTCCGGTGTAATAGGTGGTAGTAATGATAGCGGTGGAGCGGTGCAGTTGTGGGGTGTAAGTCGCGGTAAATAACGAGGACACCAGGTTGCAGTCTCTTTACCTCTTTACTGGAGATCTCTGAGTCCTCAGTCCAGAACACGGTTCACCAGGCTACGCAAGTCCGGCCGGTCCAATGGCACCTCCAGAGTTCTCCTCTCAGGTGGAAATCTGTGCCTTCCTTCTAGCGCTATGTGTTGTAGTCCTTCCCTGCTGTGCTTACGGAAAGTAACCCCACAACGGTTGTGTCTGTTTCTTAAGTTCCCTCACAACTCGATTTGATGTTCCTCTGTAATCCACCCCTTCCCTGTATTCAGGTTGGAATGGCACCCGTTTGTCAGGTAGGCCTGGAGTTCTTCCGGGACCCTAGAGTCGCCCCTCTCCCGCAATTGCCCCCCAAGACTTCATAGGTGATATGTGGTAGACAGCCCGCCTGAGACCGACTGTCCTGCCGCTGTTTGGAGTATGGCTTGAAGCTGTATTCTAATCCACTCCCTCGGCGTTCCGGCCACCGGTATTGCGCCTCAGCAGGGTGCTGCCTCTTTCAACAAAACCCCTGCTGGTATTCTCCTTCTGCTTGATCTCGTTTCTCACTCAGCACAATCTATCTCGCTTCTAGTCCTTTCTTGAGTCCCGCCGCTTCCAGGAGCCTGCGCGGACCCGTTACGTTCTTTCAATGCCAAGCCTCTGCCAGGATCCCACCCCTGGCAGAGACCCTACAGTCTCTCCCTTCACAACACCCCCTGCCACAGGGTGTTGCTCCGTTCAATCCCGTCAGCGTTCTCTCTAACTTCCTGCCTGACCCCCAGTTTACCCACTATGGTGGGGAGTGGCCTAATGAATAGCACCCTTAGCTCCCCCCGGAGGCCCAGCTGTGAAACATATTGGTGTCTGTGATACCTGATTGGAGGAACTCCTTCGGTGCCATCGAACGTACCATGGCTCCCCTTAGCGGCGAAGCCACAGTACTGCAACGACCAGAACTCTGGGGCGCTGCAGAAACATAAGATAAAACGTCAACACTGGGCCGAGAAATATCTTCAGACTGACTTTTCAAAGGTTTTATGGACTGATGAAATGAGAGTGACTCTTGATGGGCAGATGGATGGGCCAGAGGCTGGATCAGTAAAGGGCAGAGAGCTCCACTCTGACTCAGACGCCAGCAAGGTGGAGGTGGGGGACTGGTATGGGCTGGTATCATCAAAGATGAACTTGTGGGACCTTTTTGGGTTGAGGATGGAGTGAAGCTCAACTCCCAGACTTACTGCCAGTTTCTGGAAGACAACTTCTTCCAGCAGTTGTACAGGAAGAAGTCGGTATCGTTCAAGAAAAACAGGATTTTCATGCAGGACAATGATCCATCACATGCCTCCAACTACTCCACAGCGTGGCTGGCCAGTAAAGGTCTCAAAGAAGAAAAAATAATGACATGGCCCCCTTGTTCACCTGATCTGAACCCCATAGAGAACCTGTGGTCCCTCATAAAATGTGAGATCTACAGGGAGGGAAAACAGTCCACCTCTCGGAACAGTGTCTGGAGGCTGTGGTGGCTGCTGCACGCAATGTTGGTCGTAAACAGATCTAGCAACTGACAGAATCTATGGATGGAAGGCTGCTGATTGTCATCATAAAGAAAGGTGGCTATATTGGCCACTAATTTTGGGGGGTTTTGTTTTTGCTTGTCAGAAATATTTATTTCTAAATTTTGTGCAGTGATATTGGTTTACCTGGTGAAAATAAACAAGTGAGATTGGAATATATTTGGTTTTTATTAAGTTGCCTAATAATTCTGCACAGTAATAGTTACCTGCACAAACAAATGTCCTCCTTAGGGTATGTGTCCACGGTCAGTAAACGCTGCTTGTTTGACGCTGCGCAGAGCTGCAGCGTCAAACACGCAGCGTCCAGATGTTCCAGCATAGTGGAGGGGATTTTATGAAATCCCGTGTCCACTATGCGTGGAAACACGCATCCGACTTCCCTGCAACTCCGGACATGCTGCGCGTCTTTTCAGATCGCAGCATGTCCGTGCTACCTGCGTCGCCGCTGCGTCGCCGCAAGTAATATCACAGGGCGCTATGCGAGGGTGCGATGATCCCGGATGTGTACAGTTAACACATCCGGCATCATCGCGTCCCAGAAAGGGGGTGTGGCTTAGCGCCGAGCGGCTTCGCCGCTCCGGCGTTACCGCCGGCCATCCTGACCGTGGACACGTACCCTAAGATAGCCAAATCTAAAAAAACCCACTCCAGTTTCCAAAAATATTAAGCTTTGATATTTATGAGTCTTTTGGGTTGATTGAGAACATAGTTGTTGATCAATAATGAAAATAATCTTCTAAAATACAACTTGCCTAATAATTCTGCCCACAGTGTATTACTTGGGTCTGCGCCGCTCCAAAAATACTCTTCCTAGTGGTACGCTGAACCTCCTAACCCCGCAGTTTCTCATCTTTCTCGTAGACTGGTGGCGTGGGAGAGCCCAAGTGGAGTAAACCTTTTATGAAGCCAATATAATCTAGTAGATCATCCATATCACTATACTTTCACCCCCCAAATTATTTATTTGGTTCTTTCAAAGACAAGTTCAACAATGCATTTACATGGTCAGTCCGTTCCCCAGTTACTCAGAATTGATGAACAAATGGCTATGGTAGATCTGAAGCCTGTGTCACTCCAGCTCTATTTCCGACCCAGCGTCGCCACTTCCTGCTTGACTGACAGCCTCTATACTGTGTGACTTCAGGCATGGAGCCATCAGTCAAGCAGGAGGAGGGGAATAGAGCCGGAGTGACAGAGGCTTCAGATCTACCATAGCTTTTCAGTCTCATTTGCATATCAATTCAAACGCTGGTTTCTCACTAACGAAGGAACGGACTGACGATGTAACGGTATTGCTGGAATTGACTTTAAATGGTGAGCAGTGTAAAATCCATCTGATAGACGCCCTTTAATAAATCGCCTATGTGGTCCCAGTATATGGATGTTAATTTATGACTGATATAATCAGAAAAAAAATATAGTAAAAAGTGCAGATAAGTGATGGAATTGGAAAGCTAAGTATTTATCATTGAGGCATATGTAAAGTGTAACTTCAGCCCAATATAAAGGCTACAAATGAAGAAGCCATTGTCCCAATATTAATATTATATCGGAGCGGTATTTCCCATCCAGGGTTGGTCAATGATTCCTCTAGTCCTGGGGGTTTTAGCTGCCGGCCCCTGGTGGTCAGCTGTTTACTGGTCTTAGAAGATGATCTTCTCCCCTCTGACAGGTGATCATAACACTACAGCCGGCTAATGGACCAGCCAGCAGGTCACAAACTTCTCCAGTAACGCCATACGAATCGCCAGGGCCGTATTTGCCACTAGGCACTTGAGGGCACGTGCCTAGGGCGGGACAATGCAGGGGGCGGCACCTGAGCAAGGTTTTTTCTTTTTTTATAAGTCCTGGGTCGCCTCCTGACCAACCACCCCCCACCGCCCCCCACGCCCCCCTCCGCCTGCCCGCCTCCCACCCACCCTCCTTGAAGACGATACTCACCCTGCTCCAGCGATACCTGGTTTCGGCGTCTGCAGCTCGTCCTGAATGAGCGGTCACGTGGTACCGCTCATTAAGGTCATGAATATGCGTATATTCATGACCTTAATGAGCGGTATCACATGACCGCTCACGCAGGAAGAAGGTGCTGCGCCGGGAGTCGGGACAAAGCCAGAGGGATGTCGGCATGGCCGGGCGGTGTGGGAAAGGTGAGTATGAGGGACGGGGGACAGGGGACGGGGGAATGAAGGAGGACGGTAAGCCGTGCCATGCAAGATGGGAGCGGGGGGGTGGAGAGATGAGCCATGCATACAGGGGGGGAATATGAGCCACGCATAAGGGGGGAATATGAGCCATGCATACAGGGGGGGGATATGAACCATGCATACAGGGGGGGATATGAGCCATGCATAAGGGGGGGAATATGAGCCATGCATACAGGAGGGGGGCTGGAATATGAGCCATGCATACAGGAGGGGAATATGAGCCATGCATACAAGGGGGGGGGAATATGAGCCATGCCTTTTAGGGGGGGAATATGAGCCATGCATACAGGGGGGGGAATATGAGCCATGCATACAGGGGGGAATATGAGCCATGCATACAGGGGGGGATATGAGCCATGCATACAGGGGGGGGAATATGAGCCATGCATACAGGAGGGGGAATATGAGCCATGCATACAGGAGGAGGAATATGAGCCATGCATACAGGGGGGAATATGAGCCATGCATACAGGGGGGAATATGAGCCATGCATACGGGGGGGGGGGGGAAATGAGCCATGCATACAGGTGGGAATTTGAGCCATGCATACAGGGGGGAATATGAGCCATGCATACAGGGGGGAATATGAGCCATGCATACGGGGGGGGGGAAATGAGCCATGCATACAGGTGGGAATTTGAGCCATGCATACAGGGGGGAATATGAGCCATGCATACAGGGGGGGAATATGAGCCATGTATACAGGGGGAATATGAGCCATGCATACAGGGGGGAATATGAGCCATGCAAACAGGAGGGGGAATATGAGCCAAGCATACAGGAGGGGGAATATGAGCCATGCATATAGGAGGGGGGATATGAGCCATGTATATGGGATGGGAGGGAGATGAGCCATGCATACAGGAGGGGGGTCATTATACAGTATTGAGCATCATGTGGGATCATTATACAGTGTGGAGAACTGTATGTGGCTATTATACAGTATTGAGCATCATGTGTGGCCGTTATACAGTATGGAGCATCATGTGTGGCCTTTATACAGTATGAAGCATCATGTGTGGCCGTTATACAGTAAGGAGCATCATGTGTGGCCATTATACAGTATTGAGCATCATGTGGGATCATTATACAGTATGGAGAACTATGTGTGGCCGTTATACAGTATGGAGCACTATGTGTGGCCATTATACAGTATGGAGCACTGTGTGGCCATTATACAGTATGGAGCACTGTGTGGCCATTATACATTATGGAGCATCATGTGTGGCCATTATACACTATGGAGCATCATGTGTGGCCATTATACAGTATTGAGCATCATATGTGGCCATTATACAGTATGGAGAACTGTGTGTGGCCATTATACAGTATGGAGCATCATGTGTGGTGGCCGTTATACAGTATTGAGCATCATGTGTGGCCATTATACAGTATGGAGCATCATGTGTGGCCATTATACAGTATGGAGCACTGTGTGGCCATATTTTTTTTGGTTTATAATTATTGTACATAAAACAGTGTGATCAGCAGTGCTAAATGGCTGTGGTTGGGACGTGGATATGGGTGTGACTAGTTGTGAAATGAGTGTGGTCAGAAACGTGGCCTAAAATTTGCCGCGGCGCACTACGCGCGCCGCAAACATTATGCCTCCTTCCCTTCTTCAAAAGTTGGGAGGTATGGTACCGCATTTGCCAGATCACGGCAAGTGCCGCAAATCCAATAGGGAATGAATGAGGCCGAACGCAGTGTTGCCGTAAGTGATCCGTTACGCGGCACATGCAGAAAAACTGCTGGATCTGCTGCAAAAGGCTACTTTCACATCAGCGATTCTTGCCAAAGTCACTGCCGATAGTGTCATACTCACCAAAGGGGGAGGCAGCACTAAAAGTGCCTAGGGCAGCAGAAACTCTAAATACGGCCCTGCAAATCGCAACCTAGAAGGTCTGTGCTGCTTCTGCTGATGGCACCAGCTGCATTTATAGTTTTGCAACTGCTAGAAAGTCACAAGCTGGAGATCAAAGCCCTAAAATCCTTAAAGTCTAGCATGCCATTTTTGCAACTTTTTGTCTTGAACGATTGGTGTAATTCAAGAGCATGGCACGGTTTCTATCCGATTCAGTCTGGATGTTTTTGCTCCCCATCCACCAACATTCTGCATTAGATTCATAACAATGTCACCGCCACAGAGCTGGAAACAAGCAGCCGCACAGCAACCCAAAGAACTTGGGGCCTTGCCAGGCCAGACTTTAAACTGCAGATTTATGTGATACTGGAGGAAGAATACCTCTCAGAATGCGATGTCCGAGTTCACATCCGCTGATTATTCCCCGGAGATCTGTATTCTGGTGTGGACACAGGGGGCAGGTACCTGGTCCCCACCACAAAAGGACCAATGACTTATTAATGAGCCGCACACCAAGAAGCCTTTCTGCATTCATTGTTGCCCATTCATCCACATGCAATTAAACCTCAACCCTGTCCAAGCGTAGCAAACTTCCTATCTTTATACCTCCATAGCTGCAAGACGTAACATTGTGAGATTGTGATACAGTGTATGTAACAGAGAAAATCGTTCGCAGGCTTATGACACACGATGTAAATATTTTCCATGAGCCTAAAGCTTTATTTATATGCCCCGATCATTTGGACACTAGCAAATCCGCCTTTGTATAAACTAGTCTGTAATGCACACAATATATACTGTATATTAGGTAATGGGTCGGCCAATTATATAAATGCATAGCATTCACTAAATAATTTTGCCATTTTCAGATTTACTGCAATTAGCCATGAGTACCTTCTCCAAAACTCTCCATCTTTTGTACGCATGCATACATCCAACATGGCTGCCTCCAGAAGCACAATCTGAAGCTGCTGTGTGTATTAAATCTCTAACTGATCCCCTTTCCCCAACCATCATTCATTTTGGCAATAGATTAAATAATATCCCTTTTAAAGGGCTCAGGCAGATAACCGTATTTTCGGTCTGGCAAAACATTGGATCGAGCTCGGACTATTATTATTCTATGGGGCGATGTCCGATTCTTTCTCCTCTGACCAATTTTTGCACCTGTAAATCGGATGGCACTCTTACCAGAGTCTGATTAACAATCTGATCAATTTTGTCTTACGAGATAAAAATACATGTGACCCTAGCCAAAAGGGAATTAATCTGGTTACAAAGAGTAGTCCTTTATTGTCACACATGTGCTACTTGTCTAATGGCGGGGGTCCAAATACGTAGACTCGACCACAGCACCATTCACAGAGGAATCTGGTGATTGCTGGGGTTCCTAGTGGTCAGTCACCCACCAATTTTCTGGTTATCACTTGGACCACTCTGGAGTGTCCCTTGTAGTGGCAGAGAGAACATTATTTCAGTAGTAAAGTGTAAGTGACTTTTGTATTCTTTGCCTTAGTGGTTAGGGCTATACAGCAACTTTGGTCATACAGAAAAGGTTTGTGTGACTTGTCTATGACTAGTAGATAAAATTTAGCTGTTAAAAAAAAAGCCAAATAGCAGACAGGTCACATGTAAGCTATATACATTGGACAGTATTGGGGCAGAGTCACGCGGAGTGGCCAAGAATCCAATACAGTAGGATCGTTTTGCAATGATTGAATGGAAATCACAGGTCACAACCTGATTCTACTAAAGATCATCAGAAGCAGCACCCGAATGCAATCCTGCAATCTTCATGTTATGCAATTATGCAGCCCGAGTTTTGCCATCCGGAGAGGTCACTAGCGGCAATGATAATACTAAGAAAGGATCATCAGTCATCGACTGAGAGCACATATATGGCCACTTCTCTAGGTATTGTATGCATCCCAATGCTCTGACTGGCGTGGCACAATCCTGAATAGGAAGATTTGATAATAACCAATCATCTGGTATACAGTTATATGAAAAAGTTTGGGCACCCCCTATTAATCTTCAGCTTAATGTTGTATAAAAATTGTTTTTTTGCAACAGCTATTTCAGTTTCATATATCTAATAACTGTTGGACACAGTAATGTTTCTGCCTTGAAATGAGGTTTGTTGTACTAACAGAAAATGTGCAATCTGCATTCAAACAGAATTTGACAGGTGCATAAGTATGGGCACCCTTATCATTTTCTTGTTTTAAATACTCCTACCTACTTTTTACTGACTTACTAAAGCACTTTTTTTTTGTTTTGTAACCTCATTGAGCTTTGAACTTCATAGCCAGGTGTATGCAATCATGAGAAAAGCTACTTAAAGTGGCCACTTGCAAGTTGTTCTCCTGTTTGAATCTCCTCTGAAGAGTGGCATCATGGGCTCCTCAAAACAACTGTCAAATGATCTGAAAACAAAGATTATTCAACATAGTTGTTTAGGGGAAGGATACAAAAAGCTGTCTCAGAGATTTAACCTGTCAATTTCCACTGTGAGGAACATAGTAAGGAAATGGAAGAACACAGGTACAGTTCTTGTTAAGGCCAGAAGTGGCAGGCCAAGAAAAACATCAGAAAGGCAGAGAAGAAGAATGGTGAGATCAGTCAAGGACAATCCTCAGACCACCTCCAGAGAGCTGCAGCATCAACTTGCTGCAGATGGTGTCACTGTGCATCGGTCAACTATACAACGCACTTTGCACAAGGAGAAGCTGTATGGGAGAGTCATACGGAAGAAGCCGTTTCTGCAAGCACGCCACAAACCGAGTCGGCTGAGGTATGCAAAAGCACATTTGGAGAAGCCAATTTCTTTTCGGAAGAAGGTCCTGTGGTGTATTGATGAAACCAAGATTGAGTTGTTTGGTCATACAAAAAGGCGTTATGCATGGCGGCAAAAAAGCACAGCATTCCAAGAAAAACACTTCCTACCCACAGTAAAATTTGGTGGAGGTTCCATCATGCTTTGGGGCTGTGTGGCCAATGCCGGCACCGGGAATCTTGTTAAAGTTGAGGGACACATGGATTCCTCTCAGTATCAGCAGATTCTTGACAATAATGTTCATGAATCAGTGACAAAGTTGAAGTTACGCAGGGGATGGATCTTTCAGCAAGACAATGATCCAAAACACCGCTCCAAATCTACTCAGGCATTCATGCAGAGGAACAATTACACTGTTCTGGGATGGCCATCCCAGTCCCCAGACCTGAATATCATTGAACATCTGTGGGATCATTTGAAGAGGGCTGTCCATGCTCGGCGACCATCAAACTTAACTGAACTGGAATTGTTTTGTAAAAAGGAATGGTCAAAAATACCTTCATCCAGGATCCAGGAACTCATTAAAAGCTACAGGAAGCGACTAGAGGCTGTTATTTTTGCAAAAGGAGGATCTACTAAATATTAATGTCACTTTTCTGGTGAGGTGCCCATACTTATGCACCTGTCAAATTTTGTTTGAATGCAGATTGCACATTTTCTGTTAGTACAATAAACCTCATTTCAAGGCAGAAACATTACTGTGTCCAACAGTTATTAGATATACAGTATGAAACTGAAATAGCTGTTGCAAAAAAAACTATTTTTATACAACATTAAGCTTAAGATTAATAGGGGTGCCCAAACATTTTCATATAACTGTATGTTCTGATGTGGCCAATGACGCCACTCAGAGACCATCTTTTCCCTTTAAACTGGATATTCATAGCATGAAAACGCAAAATCAAAAATCCATAAAAGTTAAGATTTTATTGAATCTCATGATAATGTGGCCATATATCCATTTGTCCTGATGGTAAAGCAATGGTTAGTGAGACCACCATCCGTAATTTTTTTCAAGTGAATGGTGAATTAAGCTGAAATCGTCCAACATATTGGAAATCTCCTTGTCTGATATTAAACAGCTCTGACTGTGAATGACCTTTTTTAATCTTGCCTTTTAGAGGCCCAATTCTTGGCCCAAAAGTCATTCCTGGGTCATTACACTGACCACATGTAGAGAACATCACCGGTTGATGTCCAGTCTAGTTTATTCTACCAATTCCCAGTAGTTTTAAAATAAACTCAGTAATCACGTTCACACGTTCAGTATTTTACATCAGTATTTGTAAGGCTTCTTTCACACTAGCGTCGGGCTCGGCCCGTCGCAGTGCGTCGGGCCGAGGTTACCGACGCTAGCAGTGAATGCGCCGCACAACGGGGGCAGCGGATGCATTTTTCCAGCGCATCCGCTGCCCCATTGTGAGGTGCGGGGAAGTGCGGGGAGGTGGGGGCGGAGTTCCGGCTGCGCATGCGCGGTCGGAAAAAGCGGACCGTCGGCAGCAAAAAATGTGTGTCAATGTGTCGCAAAGCGTCGCTAATGTTAGTCTATGGGGCAAAAACGCATCCTGCAGACAACTTTGCAGGATGCGTTTTTTCCCCTAAACGACGCATTGCGACGTATTGAAAAAAACGCCAGTGTGAAAGTAGCCTAAGCCAAAACCAGGAGTGAGCGAAAAATGCATTAGTGGTGAAGTGTTTCTATTATACCTTTTCCTCTGATTGTTCCTCTCCTGGTTTTGGCTTACAAATACCGATGTAAAATACTGACTACATACTGAACGTGTGAACGTGGCCTTATACTGGTCTCAAACAATCGTACAACCTGTTTTATTTCAACTCCCAGCGTGGGCTACCTGTAGTAAAAGTACAAAGGACGAAGCAGGTCTGAAACATGTTGCCTGGGAGCACAGCAGATATTTATTTTCTGTTTTTGTTTTTAATTTTTTGCTGTTTTTTGTGCCTTTTTATACTACTGGATCAATAAAACCATTTTTTTTAAGAAGATGTGAGTATTTGCTATTATTCGGACTGTTGCTATTACTGGAGTATTTTGCCGTGCACCTGGACAGGTGAGCCGATTGCTCTTTTTCACATTAAAAGTATAAATGTTAATGGAGCCAAAGATTGGCCGTTTCGCACCAACGTAATAAGCATAGAAATGGTTAACATATGATCTGCTGCATTAGCAGCAAGGTGGTTCTTACCTATGATGATGGCGCAAGCGCTTACGAGGCCTATCTCTTTTTTAAGGGTGACTTTTTCTGTGGTGGTGTCCTGGCTTGGCGTGGCATTAGGAAGGTGCGGTGTGGGCTCTGGTGGCCCATGCCCCGGACTAGGGCTGCTGCAGTTGGCGTTTTTGATCTCATTCTCCCCTGCCATGTCTCCCGTGTGTCCTGGATTCCTTCAGCCCAGCTCAGCTGCCAGCCAAGACCCTTGTGCAGCTCAGGGTGAACGGTCCCGGTCTGTTCTTGCAGGGGACCTTGCGTCTACCAGGTACCCTCTCTCCGCTGCACCTGCAGAGCTTACAGTGGCACCACAGAGACGGACACACAGAGTACACTTTACATGCTGCTTTCCACAATCAGGTCCAAGAGGAGGGGGCACGCTTTCTCCGCTCTTAAAGACACAGAGCCTTCATCCAATGCCCACCCCTCCTCCCTTTTTTTTTTTCTTCTCCAGCAAAGGGAAAAAAGAAAAAAGTTCATTATAATCTTTCAGCTGTTAATGCAAATATTTTCTGCACTTAGGCATTTAACCACACCGCAGGGTTCCTCCTGAAAATCCCTGTTAATCTTCATTATATTGGTCAGACCCATTTTTTTCCAGCATCGCGTGAATATATTTTTTCTTGTTCGGGGTAGTAAAGAGGAATGCAAGCATCTAACTTGACGGTCCATTGCTTTACATGCAGATGAAACGCGTTACATATATTTATTTCTATAGGGAATGCCTCTTCTTGAGGTTAATTGCATGTAGATTTTATTTCGTGCATATATTCTTTATTTGTGCGTTTTTTTTGGTTGCGAAAAATACAGTAGGGCCATCAGTTTCAATTTGGTGTCTTATTGAAATAAATGGGTAAAATCCGAAAAAAAAAAGGTGCGTTTCTGCAACAGAAATTGACATACTATGGATTTATAAAAAAAAAACCAAATAAAACAAAACAAAGACTATTAATGATCTGATTTTTGTACTGAATCACAACCACTTGAAGCATTTTTTTTAAAGTTAAGTCATCCACTGTGCCGGTACTGTAAAATGCTGTGGATTTTACACTTGGAAAATTTACACCAAGGACAGAACATGAGGACCTAGCTTTAAGGGCTCCGTCAGATAAGCGTATAAATCAGATGTGTTATCCAATTGCTATACTAGCAATAGATGAGTCCTGTGCACGCTCTATTATCCATGCACACTTGGTACAACCCTCCACAAGGTTGTAGCAATTCAGAGAAATCCGGGAACTAGGGCACCCGACGTTGCCTTTATCTTTATTAGTGCAGAAAAATCGCAACAGTTCGGCCTCCCAGGGCCTTTATCAAGCAATGGAAAGAAGAGCGAAATCCAGAAACCAGGGCACCAGACGTCCTCCTTTTGATATCTTTATTAGTGCAAAATCACAACATTTAGGCCACGCAGGGCCTTTATCAAGCAATGGAAAGAAGAGCGAAATCCAGAAACCAGGGCACCAGACGTCCTCCTTTTGGTATCTTTATTAGTGCAAAATCACAACATTTAGGCCACGCAGGGCCTTTATCAAGCAATGGAAAGAAGAGCAAAATCCAGAAACCAGGGCACCAGATATCCTCGTTTTTGGTATCTTTATTAGTGCAGAATAATCACAACATTTCAGCCACCCAGGGCCTTTATCAATCAATGGAAAGAAGAGCGAAATCCAGAAACCAGGGCAGCAGACATCCTCCTTTTTGGTATCTTTAATAGTGCATAAAAATCGCAATGTTTCGGCCATGGAGGGCCTTTATCACGCCATAGGAAAAGAGAGAAATACAGGAACCATTTGGTCTGTGAAAAAAATCGGATCCCGCATAGACCATCCGCTTGGCATCCGATTTTTGCAGATATATTTCTATTATAAACCTAGAAAATTGTATGCAATCATCTATGTGGTTGTATGAAAACGGATTGCATTACATGGACACAGGGATGCATGTGGATGAAAATCTCATGAAAATTAGAAAAAATCATCCAAGTTTTTCGGATGAAATTCAAACAACTTTTCACATGCTCGTCTGCTGCCGCATTAAGGGTTAACTTACCTTGCGGTTGTGCGGCGCCCCCGCACCGCCGCAGGGCCGAGGGGTACCCGGAGCCGGGCCTCTAGTTCTCAGTCTCGGGGTTGTCACGGTGGCTAGACCCGGTCCGTGGCCCTGTCCGTCAGTGGGGGACGTCCGGTGTAATAGGTGGTAGTAATGGTAGCGATGGAGCGGTACGGTTGTGGGGTGTAAGTCGCGGTAAATAACGAGGACACCAGGTTGCAGTCTCTTTACCTCTTTACTGGAGATCTCTGAGTCCTCAGTCCAGAACACGGTTCACCAGGCTACGCAAGTCCGGCCGGTCCAATGGCACCTCCAGAGTTCTCCTCTCAGGTGGAAATCTGTGCCTTCCTTCTAGCGCTATGTGTTGTAGTCCTTCCCTGCTGTGCTCACGGAAAGTAACCCCACAACGGTTGTGTCTGTTTCTTAAGTTCCCTCACAACTCGATTTGATGTTCCTCTGTAATCCACCCCTTCCCTGTATTCAGGTTGGAATGGCACCCGTTTGTCAGGTAGGCCTGGAGTTCTTCCGGGACCCTAGAGTCGCCCCTCTCCCGCAATTGCCCCCCAAGACTTCATAGGTGATATGTGGTAGACAGCCCGCCTGAGACCGACTGTCCTGCCGCTGTTTGGAGTATGGCTTGAAGCTGTATTCTAATCCACTCCCTCGGCGTTCCGGCCACCGGTATTGCGCCTCAGCAGGGTGCTGCCTCTTTCAACAAAACCCCTGCTGGTATTCTCCTTCTGCTTGATCTCGTTTCTCACTCAGCACAATCTATCTCGCTTCTAGTCCTTTCTTGAGTCCCGCCGCTTCCAGGAGCCTGCGCGGACCCGTTACGTTCTTTCAATGCCAAGCCTCTGCCAGGATCCCACCCCTGGCAGAGACCCTACAGTCTCTCCCTTCACAACACCCCCTGCCACAGGGTGTTGCTCTGTTCAATCCCGTCAGCGTTCTCCTCTAACTTCCTGCCTGACCCCCAGTTTACCCACTATGGTGGGGAGTGGCCTAATGAATAGCACCCTTAGCTCCCCCCGGAGGCCCAGCTGTGAAACATATTGGTGTCTGTGATACCTGATTGGAGGAACTCCTTCGGTGCCATCGAACGTACCATGGCTCCCCTTAGCGGCGAAGCCACAGCACTGCAACGACCAGGACTCTGGGGCGCTGCACTCCCCCCTGGTTAAACACAGTACTCCGGGACTGGGAAGAAAAACAACAATACAGATTAGCAAAAAGACATACAATTTTGTTGAGTGCAAAACGATAAGTATACTTGAACAGGCTTCCCTTTATGGGAGGTGAGGACACTTTTAACGTTACAAACATAGTCAACATTATAAATTACAGGCTATACATAACTCCTGTTACCCAACCGGGTATTCTACTTAGTGCAAATTCTGGAACAATAAATTAACATTGCCTTTAAGAAACATACACTCTTAGTTTACCAAAGGCCTTCCTATAATCACATTACAGGGTAAGGTAACTTCACATTCTCCTACTTTGAACCTGCAGGACCGCCTGTCCCTATGGCACCAGACCTACTGCCTCTCCTTTCTTTTACAGGACCGCCCCGTTCAGCCAGGGCCTACTGCCTTTCGCTACTATACATAGTATAGACATAACATTCCTTTCGTTTAAAGAACTCTGAGCCCGCTCTACTCGGCTCCTTTAAGGACTCACTCTCTAACCCCTACGGGTTCGCCTTCTGTCCTTAGTAACAAAGTAACTTTCTATGGGGACGCAGGGTTGACCTTCTATCCTCACCTTCATCATTACTTCCTTACTTTCAGCTATGCAGATCTCTATCTCTACCCCTACGGGCTCTCTGCATCTTTTCTTTCTGCAAAACATTATTTAGATTTCACATTTCAACAAATTCAACACATATAACTTTGCATGTAAAACAGTTACATTTCTTTTTCAAGCTTCATTATCACATTACTGTTCTGCAACAGTATCTTTCTCAAGTTCAATTTCACACATCCCCTTTAAGAGGGGACCAAGTCTTTCTGAGGTAGCTCGTCTTCTCAGCCTACCAGCCCACGCAAAGGTTCCGGTATGGTATCTTCGCAAAGTGTCTTTAACTAGAACCGGTAGGAAAGGTATCTTCACAAAGTGTCTTTGGCTCAAACCAATAGGGCAAATATCTTCGCAAAGTGTCTTTGGCTAAAACCAGTAGGGAGCACCTTTAAGAAGGTGCAAACTATTTACAAAAGAAAGTTCGAATCATGCACAGTCCATGATTTCTGCAGTTTGTGTAACTTGGTGCAAAAACTTCAAGAAAAAGAAAAACAAACAAAGGGGATCCCGGGTCAACAAAGGGATCCATTAACCCTAGACAGGTTTAGCAGCAACTCAAAAGAACAAACAGTAACTATTTACATTTTCACAAAGCGAAATCTTACTCTTCTTTCAGAAGTTTCCATGAGGCGCCACCTGGCGGGCGGACCCCTGCAATTCAGGTTTCAGGTCCACTCCCGCTGCCAGATACACCCCATGGGTTCGGGTCTGTTGCACGACCAGGTCGTGCGCGGCGATCAAGGTCTGTGTCCCCACTTCTCTCTGTGCTGGTACATCCGGAACATCGGTCACTCGAAGGGGCACCTCCTTAGGCACGACGGTGGTGGCGGCGATCGGGTGGCAGATCGCAAGTTCTGTGGTCAGGCAGGTAGGGCCGACCAGGGTGGTTACAGATCGGTCACACGGCGGCACTTTGGCCACAGGGGCTGGTTTCTCTTTCTTGTAGACGTTCAGAGCGAACCACCCCTTTTCCCCAAGATGCCGGGTGTAGGTAACACTGTCTCCCGGATAGAGGTCTCGATCGGGGTGACCCTCTCTAAGGTGTGACTCGACATCCCGTCGGTTAACAAAGACCTCCGCGTATAGCCCCGGTTCTTTAATGAAGCCCCAGCCTCTTTGGAGTTTAAAGACGGTGATGATGCCCTGCCTGCGCGGGGCCTGGTGAGTGGTGGGGTCCTTACGGGCCCGGTCCTTGACCGCCAAATCTTTTTGATGGTAGGCCTCCCGTTTAGCCTGATGTGTTTCCTCTTCCTCTCGCCACCGCTGTTCTAGCTGGATCTGGTATTCTTCCCAGCTTAGGGCCTGTACCATTTCTCCCTTCTGGGTCTCCACCCCGGGGAACCCCATGAGATTGGATCCAGGGTTCACCCAGCGGCACACCGTGCGCTCCGCGCTGACCTCACACGGCAAGGGAGTAGGGGTGATTGGGGCTCGCATACGGTGTTCCATGCCCGTGGCTTCCTCCCATGGTAACAGGCGCTGAAGTCTATGGGTCCCCGGGAGAGGTGGTGCTGCTACGGGACCCACTAACACACCCTCTGCTGGTGGGGCAGGATCGGCGGACTCACCCACTGGTACGATTCCACTTTCCGCAACAGGTCCCGCTGGTTCTTCCGATGTCCGGGAATCCACTGCCGGTCCCACCTGATGCGGGGCCTGGACTCTTACATGCAGTTGGAGGAGCTGGTTATATAAATCCTCCATCTCGGCTCTCAGGAATTTGGTGTTATCCACGGAGGACAGGCTGCTGGGCTCATCCGGGTAGTCAGGGGAGACTTCCACTTCAACCCCGCTGTCGGGTTCGGAGCTGCTGGCCATAGCGTCCTCCACGTGGGTCGCTTCCTGGTCTTTTTCCCGCTCTCTCCTGCGTGAGCAGTTTCGTTTTCTCTGCCTCCGCCCCCCATTAAGGATTAGGAGGCGGATCTCTGCTGCTGACGGGCACGTCCTCACTGCACAGAAATATTTAGACTGGGCGGCCATTATTCTTCGCGCTCTCCAGCTCGTCTACGCCCACTCCACGCCCCTCTTCTCTTCCTGCGCTTTCCTCAGCGCTGCAATGGCGGCGGATTTTGGCGGCAACTGGCGCAGCACAGTCTTTGTAATAAAGTACAGTCCAAGCACAACAAATCACAGTCTCTAGGCACACATGACCTGATTCTTCAGGCTTAAGTAGATCCTGTTCGTGACGCCAAGTCCTGCGGCGCCCCCGCACCGCCGCAGGGCCGAGGGGTACCCGGAGCCGGGCCTCTAGTTCTCAGTCTCGGGGTTGTCACGGTGGCTAGACCCGGTCCGTGGCCCTGTCCGTCAGTGGGGGACGTCCGGTGTAATAGGTGGTAGTAATGGTAGCGATGGAGCGGTACGGTTGTGGGGTGTAAGTCGCGGTAAATAACGAGGACACCAGGTTGCAGTCTCTTTACCTCTTTACTGGAGATCTCTGAGTCCTCAGTCCAGAACACGGTTCACCAGGCTACGCAAGTCCGGCCGGTCCAATGGCACCTCCAGAGTTCTCCTCTCAGGTGGAAATCTGTGCCTTCCTTCTAGCGCTATGTGTTGTAGTCCTTCCCTGCTGTGCTCACGGAAAGTAACCCCACAACGGTTGTGTCTGTTTCTTAAGTTCCCTCACAACTCGATTTGATGTTCCTCTGTAATCCACCCCTTCCCTGTATTCAGGTTGGAATGGCACCCGTTTGTCAGGTAGGCCTGGAGTTCTTCCGGGACCCTAGAGTCGCCCCTCTCCCGCAATTGCCCCCCAAGACTTCATAGGTGATATGTGGTAGACAGCCCGCCTGAGACCGACTGTCCTGCCGCTGTTTGGAGTATGGCTTGAAGCTGTATTCTAATCCACTCCCTCGGCGTTCCGGCCACCGGTATTGCGCCTCAGCAGGGTGCTGCCTCTTTCAACAAAACCCCTGCTGGTATTCTCCTTCTGCTTGATCTCGTTTCTCACTCAGCACAATCTATCTCGCTTCTAGTCCTTTCTTGAGTCCCGCCGCTTCCAGGAGCCTGCGCGGACCCGTTACGTTCTTTCAATGCCAAGCCTCTGCCAGGATCCCACCCCTGGCAGAGACCCTACAGTCTCTCCCTTCACAACACCCCCTGCCACAGGGTGTTGCTCCGTTCAATCCCGTCAGCGTTCTCCTCTAACTTCCTGCCTGACCCCCAGTTTACCCACTATGGTGGGGAGTGGCCTAATGAATAGCACCCTTAGCTCCCCCCGGAGGCCCAGCTGTGAAACATATTGGTGTCTGTGATACCTGATTGGAGGAACTCCTTCGGTGCCATCGAACGTACCATGGCTCCCCTTAGCGGCGAAGCCACAGCACTGCAACGACCAGGACTCTGGGGCGCTGCACTTGTGTCACCACTCCACAGGTGGTTCATGTGTGATAGTTGAGGGTTGGTCTGCTGGTAACCCCCCACTAATCTTGAGAATAGAGTCCTTGTGCTCATATATGGCCAGAACGCTATTCACTTTTATGGGATTAATGGGACAAGGTGTCCATCACTTCTACAGACGTGAATATAGAGGTGGTCACTCGCACATACTACCACTCCTGTCACGGAGATTATTGGGGCTCATGTTCTTGGTATTAAGCAATTAAACCTTTATTGTCAGTACTCTACATCAAGGGCCATGGTCTGAAAAGTCACTACGAGTGTAACCCTCTAATGGAACCAGATCTACAGTGATTGTATGTACAGATTGTGTATGCTACCCCTATAGCTACATCACTAAAGTGGTTTGTGAAAACGCACACCTCTGCGATCCAGGCTCTCCATGGATACATGTTTAATGAAGTAAGCTTTTCCTAAGTAAATCCCTCTTAATATACTTAAATACTACATATTAATCCCATGTGGAAAACTGTACTAGGCTCCACACTCAGCAACGAAGGGAGCAATCCCTGGGTAAATGTTGTAACATTTCATCACAAATAATTATTGTGCAGATATGTAATATTTGACAATATACAAAGATATATCACTTATTCTTATGGCAAAAGAAGAGTTAACAATTTTCGCTGGTTCATAAATGGCACAAATGTTGGCACCCCCACCAAACAAAAAGCCAGAATGAATGGCCACTATTCTCCCGTCATATCTCTCCTCCTCGATTTATGAAGACGTTTTGACTCTCTTGGATCCGACACAATTATTCTTTTGTTTTCGGGATGGTGTGTTTGCGATGACAAAAAAATAACTTTCATCAGAGCGTACCTTGATAAGACAGAACAGGGAGTGAAAGTCCCTTACATCAGCAAGAAAGCCAGAGAATTCACAGGGAGATTGCTAGCTTCCGGGGACAGCCAAGGTAACTGGAAGTCTCCGAACTTCACAACAATATCTGAAAGTTTTCCCGCAGTAATTAAACTTTTTCTTAAAACTTAACATAGGGTGGTATAAATTGCCGTGATGGCCTGACGCACCAAGATACATCAATACTTAAGGCCCTGTATACATTATAGTCAGCCTCCCTCCCCTAGGCTGTCCATCTAATGGTATAGGAGTCTCTTGATGCTCCCCTGGACGATGATGTCATTGGAGAGAATGATGGGCCCTGCTGAATTTTGTGGCCCTATCCTTTAGTTTTTGCTGGAGATAAGTTTGTGGCAATGGTTTAGGGCGACATTTGGCATTACAGTGCCGCTCACCATTATTGGCACCCTTTCATTTATTTTCATAGACTCTACAATATCTTCAGAAATAAATGGAAATGTACCAAAGTTATCTCCTTAGGATTTTTTAATTAGTGGTCCAAAGTAATAACAATAAAAGATTGTTTTTCAACTTACATGTTGCAATTTCAAAAAAGAAACAGAATAAACAGCATGAGCAGCAATAAAGGTACCCCTAATAAATACTTTAGCATTGATGACAACCTCCAAAAGTTTCTTATAGCCATCCATAAGCTTCTTGCACTTCTCAGCTGGTATTTTCTCCAACTCTTCCTTTGCAGTTTGCATGTTTTTTTTCCCAATAACAGATTTTAGCTCACCCCAAAGATTTTCAGTGGGATTGAGGTCAGGACTCATAGATAGCCATTTTAAAATAGTCCTGTTTTTCGCTTCCAACCATTCCTGTGTACTTTTGCATGTGTGTTTTGGATCATTGTCTTACTGGAGGACCCATGATCTTCAACTCAAACCAAGTTTTCTTACACTGGTAGGACACTCTAAAATCTCTTGATAATTCTCTGAATTCATGATTCCTGTGGTACGGTTAAGGCCTCCAACCCCACAGCAGTATGGATCCTCCACCATGCCTAATTGTTGGTAGGGTGTTCTTTTCCTTATAAGCTTCATTGCGCCATCTGTAAACAAATTATTGTTTTTTTTTTTCATTTTTGTTTCATCTGTCCACAGAACATTTTCCCAGAAGGATTGAGGATTGTCAACGTACTTTTTGGCAAAGATCAGTTGTTACTTTTTATGTCTTTTCTTCAGCAATGGTTTCTTCCTTGGCCTTCGCCTATAAATCTCTGTTTGGTTTAGTGTGCGGCGTATGGTACTTGTTGAAACAATTACCCCAGACTGTTCCAGGTTGGCCTTCTGGTCTTTGGATGTTTGACGTGGTTTTTTTCCACCATTCGCACCAAACTTCGAAGATATCTCTTGTCAATTTTCCTCTTTCCAAACTTCTAGGGAGGTTTCTGGCAAACTCCTTAACATTACACATTGTTAAAACTAGGATGCTTATCCCTGCGCAGGTCAGTTCTGCGTCGGGAGGTGAAGGTCACCGGGTACATCACATCTGCAAATACGGTCATGCAGGTTGTGTACAGCAATTTTTATTTGTAGTGTGATAAAAATGTAGGTCCGACCTCATATATTGTGGTGTATTAATAAGATGTTTGTCCCACTAATGTGACATATTTCTATAGGAAGGAGACCATGTTGAGCAGAAAGGTTGTCAGAAATCTTATACTAATCCATGGGAATTCCAACTTCAGCGATGTGTCAGGTCTTCTGTTTTCAAGATACTTGAAGGTCTCATTTGTGAGATCTGCTTCTGTAAACATTTTAGCATTGAGACTTGCCTATTCAAATGTATGAGTGCACAAAAAATGGATCCCATGTGGATCGGCCACCACTGACGTCTAAAAACGAATGCTGTACGGATTGCGTATTTATGACACTACAGATGAAAAATCGTCACCTTCGTCTGGACTGGAAATCACGGTCTCTGTGCAGACCATGAAACTCAGACATGTGATGTCGACCTTATGGCACATTTGAACAAGGCAATAATCGGCTTGTCCACATTGTAACTCCTTGTCTGTGCAAATAAGGAAGCCAACAGATCATAGTATGCCGACCAATGCTTGTATCATCCCCGTACATACAATGCAGAAGTTTTCTTTTTTTCCTTTATTAGAATTCCTTTTTTCCTTTTTTTTATTACATTTTTAATAGTAATGAGCGAATGTGCTTGAATAACGTGTTATCCAGTATGCTCCAGTGTTATCCGAGTATCTTGAGTGTGCTCAGTTATGTTCGAGTCCCCGCGGCTGCATGATTGGCGGCTGTTACACCGCAGCAACACATGTGGCATTGTCTGTTTGTTAGGCAATCCCTGAATGTGTTGTGGCTATCTAACAGGGACTCCAATATATTATCCGAGCACACCCAAGATACTCGGACAACACATTACCCGAGCGTGTTCGCTCATTTCTAATTTTTAATATTATGAAATTTAGCCAACATCTTTGTATTTTTTACCACCTTGATCCCCCTGCTCTATGCATTTAGGAGCTCCTTTAATTTCTCTCTGTCTGTAGTTTTCTCCCTGCATTCATTCAGCAGGCAGCCCTACATTTCCCATCATTAGATAGGTAATTTTTGATAAATAGGAATAATACCTTAGTTTGTTAATGCAGAAGATCGGAGTTTGCATATACCACTTTAATTTATATCACACTATTATCTGTGGGCTTTCTATACATTGCAGGTCCTCGTGCAACTTATCTTATCTATATTCTCTATAAGTAAAGTCCTCCCCTACACATCAGACTAATGGAGGCTGATGTACAGATAATGACAGGTTCGATCAACAGTCTAACAACTGTACAACTGATTGTCAGGGGAGATAAGGGTCTGGTACCTCCGATTTTAGACTGCAAATCCTTCTGATTTCCTAAGATAAGCTGCCACCAGAGATGTCTACAGGGGTTCTCAGCTCCTGTGTACGGGGGAGATGGCTGAGATGGCTGCTGGCAGAACGATCAGCCAAACCATTGTTGGACCTGTATATGGTGCTGTCCTGCAAACGAAGATTCATACGAACGATAAATGATCTTTTCATCAGTCGATTGATTCTATGATTGTCACCTTATGTATATGGCCGGCTTTAAAGCCCCATAAACATTAGATGGCGTTCGTCCACCAGCCATCTCAGCCGACTCTCCCATACACAGGAACGTTCATTTAGCTAAGCTCTCTTGTGGTCTTTATGAGGGCGGAAGAACAATGTGATCGGCAGTCTGAAATCAGACATGTACAATCGACACCTCCCTCGACCATCAGTTTGCCGGTGCACCCATGCACATTTGATCCGCCTCTTCATCTGTTACGACCGTTCTAAAATAAAACCTATTCCATATAATGGAGATCTCTATATCTGTCATGGATTGGAGGACAGACTTTTAAAAACGACAGATCAGTTTTCTGGCAGATATCCTATTTAGATCAACTGGCCATTTACACACACCAATTTGGATTGAAATAGCATTTTTTTTGCATACGAGTGTTCAATGTAAAAAATGGCATAAAATACGCACATAGATGTAACCTGTCCCCTGCACAAAAGAAGCGCCGCTATCTACTGCAAAAATCAGGTTTGCAAACACTACTAATTGTGATTGTGTGCGTGTAACGATCAGAGCCTGTCCTTCTAGAGGTCCAAGCATTGCCGGGGAAGGTTGAATGAATGTATTAGCCGGCAGGAAGGCTAGCGTTCTTTGCAACTAAATGGTCGCTGCATAGCAACTAGACAGAGGATGCAATGAAGCTTGTACCGTTTAACTTCTCAGGTCCGCTCTGCCCAGATTTTCTCAATGAATTCAAACATACCACCATAATTGCATATTTTCAAACAGACTATTGCTTTAAGGAAAGTGCCAATAGAGGACCCCCACGTGTCAGGTGTGTCGCTTTAACAAGAGACACAAGTCATATTAATAAAGGTGATTTTGCTCTAATGTAGAGCCGGGTTTCTGGAGTCAGATGATTCCCGGGTCTTTTATGTCTCTGTCTGCAGGACGGAAGTCAACGACCCTGCCCATTGACACAGAAAGTCACTTGCCATGTTCTTGCATGCATAATTGGAAAAGTGGTGCCCCCCTCGTCTATTGATCAGCCTGTATCATGGCGATTATAAAGCCTTTTGATTTTAGGTGATTCCACCAAGACATGTTATACGTGCATTCAGTTATCTACCAGCGGTTCTTACTACATACTGGTTTGCTATTTTTGACTTGAGATGCTTTTTTGGCAAGATGGGCATAGCTAAGAGCAGGCAGGTCAAGTGCACTGGGTGCCAGGTCAGGTGCCAGCGGATGGCCGTAGTATTTAGATGCAGGACTAGGGCAACAAACCCTTTTCCAAAAATGGCAGCAGATTTAGAAACTTAGACCGCGGTCATAAAGTTATGGCATATTCTACTGACATTTTTTTAATTCTAAGCTTGATAGCGTACTTGTCATTTCAAGGGACTTTTCAGAATAAGCTGAGTATGTAGGAGTACACAAGGAATAACACTTATATGACTTGCATCCTGCATTTTTCACCAGTTTTTCCCTCTGCAGATTCTAGTTCTAATTGTTGTCTCTGAGCTGGTGAGTAGAGAAAAGCTACTATGATATCTCCCATACACAGACATGAAGGATCCCTGCTCACCTGTCTCTATATAGCACATATTCAGGAGATGCAGTAACACGGAGCACATTATACAGCGGTACTGAGCAGTGTAATGTGATTCCAGCACTAGGGTGAGATCAAACACTTACCAGAAAGCAGCAGCCCCCATCTATGTATTTTCCTCTATGTTTCCCTGCTTCTCCCCTTCAATAGGCAGCTGTGACCTGCTTCCTCAGTGAGCCGACAGTCTGTCGTGTTTTTAGCTTTTAAAAGTGAATTCTAAGTTCAGGAAGCAAGCAGAGAAGTGGCTCATAAGTGGAGAAAGAAGCAGATTTGTAGCATATTTTACAAAGTCTTTTGGATTGTCTTGTGCTATTGATTTATACAAAGTTTTTAAGCAACTACTTAACTGTATAGCCGAAGCATAGTAAAGATAGAGCTTGTTTTTTTCACTTTTTTTTTTCTGCTTGTCTAATTGCTAAATTATTCCTAATGGAGAGATCTCAAATCTATTATTCTGAGAAAGGATGAGAGTGATGACTTAAAATATTAAATGACAAAAAAATATATATTTTTTTCACCACATCTTCAGCTTGTTATTCTGCAATATTTTCTGCAGCCGTGATGGGAAGTCTCGTCGTGGCCAGAGCAGCTCTCTGTTTGTCCTATTTGCAACAGTTTTGGCTTCTAGAAGGATTGTCGTTCCACATGACAGCACATGTCACATCGTATCCCCCATCACATCTGCTGATTATCTGTCATTGGGAGAAGACAGGATGCCACCACTGCCATAATTGAGTCTATTCTCAGCTTGTACTATCTTCTGAAGTCCAGAGGATCTCTGCAATTTTCCTTCTACCAGACATATCAGTTTCAACCTGGACTATGCAGAATGTAGCGGCGATGGTCATCTCAAGTCACAAACCGCTCCATCGGGGGTAATCCTGTGCCGTTTTTGGACCAGACTGTACTAAATAAGGGATTAAACTTTTATCAATCAAGATATCAAGCTCTTCTAAATGCAGCCTGTAGCATATTTTGCAAAAATAATCATAAAAGTGGCCCTTGAAGAAATGTATGCAATGAATTAATTTAAAAAAAAAGTTATAATGCAAAGATGTGTAACTTTCCAAAACGCTTTTCATTTCCATCACATTTTCAAGATCTCTGCTTGCTATCGGTGAATGGACGCATTCATTGTTCACATCCAGAAGCTGAAAACCAGCAGAGACCTGATATTTCTCAGAGCTAAATTATTGCCATCATTGTATCCAGTCCAAACATTTTCTATCCACTGCACAAACCTTTAAGATAAATGTATCAGTCCGGGCTGCTTAGCTCATTAGATTGGACAATGAGAAGTATTAAAGGGAAACTGACAGGCGATTCCACAGGCAGCATGAATCGCAGCTGAGGTGCATGAAGCTCTGTATCATTTCCGAAAAATTATACTCTTGAAGATCCGGCCAGCGACCATAGCCAAAGACTAGACTAGTCCAGCTCCGACCCTGGTCGATTCTTCCTACATTGCTAAAGGTGGTTGGCAGGTCCCTCCCTATGTGCAGGCAAGGGACAGACCTCTCAATCACCTGCAGCGATACCTGGAAGAGCCGGATTCACAGTATATTTTCTCTGAAACGCTGCAAAACTTCAGAATAATATGCCTGGTTGCGATTCGTGCTGCCTGCAGTTTAGGCAGCATATTGCCTGACAGGTTCACTGTGTGGGGTTTCAGCATCTGGATGTTAATGACAAATGGATTCATTGACAGCAAGCGGAGAGCTTGAAAATGATTGGGAGTTGAAACTTAAGAATATTGGAAAGTTACAAAACTTTTTTTTTCCTTTAATTTGATAATGGAGATAAATGTGCACCGTTCTGCCAATCGATGGGGGTCATAGTGGTAGGACCCTCACTGATCTCTGTTATCACCTATGTAGTAGATACTGTAGGTGATAATACGTTAGCTTCACTCAACAACCTTTTAAAATCAATAGCACAGAAAATGTTAACACATCTTTATCAGAAAAATGTGCTTCTTTTCCACTTATGAGCCACGGAGGGGTCTGCTGCTTTCTAGTATGTGTTTATCTCAAACCAATGCTGGATTCACAGCTACAATGCTAAGCAATGTGGTATAATGTCATCTATGTTGCTGCTGCCTCTGAACATAAACTACAGGAGAGCAGGAATCCCTCATGTCTCTGTGTGCTGTGTATGGGAGACACCATAGCAGCTAGTCTACACCCACTATTTTATGCATCGGTCCTGAATCTGTGCCCTGGCTCTTTCAGCCAGTTCAGCTAGACGCTGTTATGCTCCACGTGCTTTGCAGATGGCCATGCGTGATCCCATGTGAGCATCCACTCGGGCCTCTACATAAAGCTCACCAAAACACACACCTTTGTCTTGGTATTAATGCTTCAGTGTTGCTACACCTTAACCTGCTCGGCCGCTGTCTGCATCCTGCCTGCCTGTGATTTCCAAAATCCCACCTGTCTGCCTCCAGTCTCCTGTACTTCTCTCACCATCTTGTGATTATCAGCATCCCGCCTGCCTGCTGGGGGTCTCTTGGATGTCTCCCGCCTGTCTGCGGTTTGCAGCATCTTACCTGCCTGTCTGCTGTCTACTGGACGACTCCTGCCTGCATGCAGTTTTCAGCATCTCACCTGCCTGGGGTCTCCTGGATGTCCCCTGCCTGCCTGCGGTTTTCAGCATCTCACCTGCCTGCGGTCTCCTGGACATTCCCTGCCTGCCTGCGATTTCCGGCATCCTGCCTACCTGCGGTTTCCTGGATGTTTCCTGCCTGTGGTTTCCAGCATCCTGCAGAGGGCAAAACTGGTAAAAATGCAGGATACAAGTCATTTAAGGACCAGAAATAGTGTTATTTACAGTGCCTTGCGAAAGTATTCGGCCCCCTGGAATTTTTCAACCTTTTCCCACATATCATGCTTCAAACATAAAAATACCAAATGTAAATTTTTGGTGAAGAATCAACAACAAGTGGAACACAATTGTGAAGTTGAACGAAATTTATTGGTTATTTTAAATTTTTGTTGAAAATTAAAAACTGAGAAGTGGAGCGTGCAATTTTATTCGGCCTATTATCCGGCCCCTTTAACTTAATACTTTGTTGCGCCACCTTTTGCTGCGATTACAGCTGCAAGTCGCTTGGGGTATGTCTCCAGGCTCGGACTGGCCCACCGGGGAATCGGTGGATCCCCCGGTGGGCCCAGGCACTGACACCTGCTGGCAGGGCCCCCACTGCTCCAGGGGCCCCCACTGCTCCGGGGGCCCCCCTGGCCGCCCCCCACCCACCCTCCTTGAAGACGATACTCACCCTGCTCCAGCGATGGTCTCGGCGTCTGCTCTGCACTGCATCTTCTTCCTGCTTGTGCGGTCACGTGGTACCGCTTCATTAAGGCCATGAATATGCGCATATTCATGACTTTAATCAGTATCACATGACCGCACAAGCACAAGCAGGAAGAAGATGCAGTGCAGAGCAGACGCCGAGACCATCGCTGGAGCAGGCAGCAGGGTGAGTATCGTCAGGGGTGGGATTCAGCCGGTACGACCCGGTACGGGGCAGCCGTTTACTAAAATTTCTATCTGCCAGCGTTCCGGTAATTGAAAATGCCATTTTCAATTACCGGAACGCTGGCAGATAGAAATTTTCAAAATGGTTACCACTGGCAGTGGCGTAGGAAGCGGGGGGGGCGGGCCGCCCCGGGCGTCACAATGCGGGGGGCGGCACAATACGGGGGGCGGGTCGCCGGCGGCGCAGAATTTACCTGCTCGCATCTCGGCTTCAGAAAAATGGCCGCCGCGATCTCCATCTGCGCATGCGCGGCATCCCGCGGCCATTTTCCTGAAGCCCCGGTCAGCAGAGCACTCCACCTGCGCACGCGCGGCCTCAGGAAGATGGCCGCCCCCACCGATAACCAGAGAGAGCAGGATCGCGGTCAGGTAAGCAGAACTTTTTTTTTTTTTTTTATTGAGAGCGGCGATCGGGGGGGCCCAGGGCAGAAAGCTGGACACAGGGGGGCAGAAAGCTGGAAACAGGGGGTCAGAAAGCTGGACACAGGGGGTCAGAAAGCTGGACGCTGGGGCAGAACGATGGACGCTGGGGCAGAACGCTGGACGCTGGGGCTGAAAGCTGGACGCTGGGGCTGAAAGCTGGACGCGGGGGCAGAAAGCTGGACACGGGGGCAGAAAGCTGGACACGGGGGCAGAAAGCTGGACACAGGGGCAGAAAGCTGGACACTGGGGTCAGAAAGCTGGACGCTGGGGCAGAACGATGGACGCTGGGGCAGAACGCTGGACGCTGGGGCAGAACGCTGGACGCTGGGGCTGAAAGCTGGACGCTGGGGCAGAAAGCTGGACACGGGCAGAAAGCTGGACACTGGGGCAGAAAGCTGGACACAGGGGGGCAGAAAGCTGGAAACGGGGTCAGAAAGCTGGACACAGGGGGTCAGAAAGCTGGACGCTGGGGCAGAACGATGGACGCTGGGGCAGAACGCTGGATGCTGGGGCTGAAAGCTGGACGCTGGGGCAGAAAGCTGGACGCGGGGGCAGAAAGCTGGACACTGGGGCAGAAAGCTGGACACAGGGGGGCAGAAAGCTGGACACGGGCAGAAAGCTGGACACTGGGGTCAGAAAGCTGGACGCTGGGGCAGAACGATGGACGCTGGGGCAGAACGCTGGATGCTGGGGCAGAACGCTGGACGCTGGGGCAGAACGATGGATGCTGGGGCTGAAAGCTGGACGCTGGGGCAGAAAGCTGGACACGGGGGCAGAAAGCTGGACACTGGGGCAGAAAGCTGGACACGGGGGCAGAAAGCTGGACACAGGGTCAGAAAGCTGGACGCTGGGGCAGAACGATGGACGCTGGGGCAGAACGCTGGACGCTGGGGCAGAACGCTGGACGCTGGGGCTGAAAGCTGGACGCTGGGGCAGAAAGCTGGACACGGGCAGAAAGCTGGACACTGGGGCAGAAAGCTGGACACAGGGGGGCAGAAAGCTGGAAACGGGGTCAGAAAGCTGGACACAGGGGGTCAGAAAGCTGGACGCTGGGGCAGAACGATGGACGCTGGGGCAGAACGCTGGATGCTGGGGCTGAAAGCTGGATGCTGGGGCAGAAAGCTGGACACGGGGGCAGAAAGCTGGACACTGGGGCAGAAAGCTGGACACAGGGGGGCAGAAAGCTGGACACGGGCAGAAAGCTGGACACTGGGGTCAGAAAGCTGGACGCTGGGGCAGAACGATGGACGCTGGGGCAGAACGCTGGACGCTGGGGCAGAACGCTGGACGCTGGGGCAGAACGATGGACGCTGGGGCTGAAAGCTGGACGCTGGGGCAGAAAGCTGGACACGGGGGCAGAAAGCTGGACACTGGGGCAGAAAGCTGGACACGGGGGCAGAAAGCTGGAAACAGGGGGTCAGAAAGCTGGACACAGGGGGTCAGAAAGCTGGACGCTGGGGCAGAACGATGGACGCTGGGGCAGAACGCTGGACGCTGGGGCTGAAAGCTGGACGCTGGGGCAGAAAGCTGGACACGGGGGCAGAAAGCTGGACACTGGGGTCAGAAAGCTGGATGCTGGGGCAGAACGATGGACGCTGGGGCAGAACGCTGGACGCTGGGGCAGAAAGCTGGACACGGGGGCAGAAAGCTGGACACTGGGGCAGAAAGCTGGATACAGGGGGGCAGAAAGCTGGACACAGGGGCAGAAAGCTGGACACTGGGGTCAGAAAGCTGGACGCTGGGGCAAAACGATGGACGCTGGGGCAGAACGCTGGACGCTGGGGCAGAACGCTGGACGCTGGGGCTGAAAGCTGGACGCTGGGGCAGAAAGCTGGACACGGGGGCAGAAAGCTGGACACTGGGGCAGAAAGCTGGACACAGGGGGGCAGAAAGCTGGAAACAGGGGGTCAGAAAGCTGGACACAGGGGGTCAGAAAGCTGGACGCTGGGGCAGAACGATGGACGCTGGGGCAGAACGCTGGACGCTGGGGCTGAAAGCTGGACGCTGGGGCAGAAAGCTGGACACGGGGGCAGAAAGCTGGACACTGGGGCAGAAAGCTGGACACAGGGGGGCAGAAAGCTGGAAACAGGGGGTCAGAAAGCTGGACACAGGGGGTCAGAAAGCTGGACGCTGGGGCAGAACGCTGGACGCTGGGGCAGAACGCTGGACGCTGGGGCTGAAAGCTGGACGCTGGGGCAGAAAGCTGGACACGGGGGCAGAAAGCTGGACACTGGGGCAGAAAGCTGGACACGGGGCAGAAAGCTGGAAACAGGGGGTCAGAAAGCTGGACACAGGGGGTCAGAAAGCTGGACGCTGGGGCAGAACGATGGACGCTGGGGCAGAATGGAGAAACGGGGCATGATTGGAGACACAGGGGGCAGGATGACAGACATGGCGGCATGACTGGAGACACTGGAGGCAGGATTGGAGACAGATGGGGCAGGATCATGGGGCAGGATGGATACGATGGAGACAGATGGGGCAGGATGGGAAGATCATATGGGGCAGGATGGATACTCATTAGGGCAGGATGGGAGAACATATGGCTGACGCCAGGAATGAGACACACAGGGGCTAGGATGGCGAATATTATTACCATAGGGGGCTAATTAAGGGATATTATTACTGCAGTGATGTATTTATTTTATTTTTTGAGTACACTGTTTTAAATGGAGGGGCGGTCCTATTACTGTGTACAGTGACACTATGTCGCCTTCTTCGTGTGGTGTAATGTAAAAGTTGGGAAAATTAAGTAATGTGTTCTGCAAGTGGAACTCGAGATAACTGTGTTATTTCCTGCAGAGACGAGTCCTGGCTGGATGAAGTGATGGCGGTCTGTGCGGGATGAAAGATGAAGGACTTCACCTAGAGACGTCACTGGTGAGTCAGTGTGTTACCTATACACTGACACTATACACTGTATACTATATACAGAGGTCCTGTGTATAATGTCACTGGTGATCACTGTATTACCCATACACTATATACAGAGCTCCTGTGTATAATGTCACTGGTGATCACTGGATTACCTGTACACTGACACTGCATACTAAGTACAGATCTCCTGTGTATAATGGCACTTATGGTGATAGTATTGTGGTTTTTTTTTTATTATTGATCAGTACTATAGTATTCAGTCACTATGTGGTGGTAATATGTGGTCTGGTCATGATGTTTTCGTATTTGTTCCTTGTATTTGATATTATTCGATCACTGTGGTGGTAATATGTCATCTGGTCATGGTGTGGCGGTATTTGTGCCTTGTAGATAGTATTATAGAGGGGGGGGGCGCCCTGTAGCCTCCCCCTGGGCCCTGCAGCCCCAAGTCCCCACCAGCCTCCCCCTGGGCCCTGCAGCCCTCTAGCCTCCCCCTGGGCCCTGCAGCCCCAAGTCCCCACTAGCCTCCCCCTGGGCCCTGCAGCCCTGTAGCCTCCCCCTGGGCCCTGCAGCCCCAAGTCCCCACCAGCCTCCCCCTGGGCCCTGCAGCCCTCTAGCCTCCCCCTGGGCCCTGCAGCCCCAAGTCCCCACTAGCCTCCCCCTGGGCCCTGCAGCCCTGTAGCCTCCCTCTGGGCCCTGCAGCCCCAAGTCTCCACCAGCCTCCCCCTGGGCCCTGCAGCCCTCTAGCCTCCCCCTGGGCCCTGCAGCCCCAAGTCCCCACTAGCCTCCCCCTGGGCCCTGCAGCCCTGTAGCCTCCCCCTGGGCCCTGCAGCCCCAAGTCCCCACCAGCCTCCCCCTGGGCCCTGCAGCCCTCTAGCCTCCCCCTGGGCCCTGCAGCCCCAAGTCCCCACTAGCCTCCCCCTGGGCCCTGCAGCCCCCAGTCCCACTAGCCTCCCGCTGGACTCTGTAGCCTCCCCCCTGGGCCCTGCAGCCCCCAGTCCCACTAGCCTCCCGCTGGACTCTGTAGCCTCCCTCCTGGGCCCTGCAGCACCCAGTCCCCACTAGCCTCCTCCTTTGCCCTGCAGCCCTCTAGCCTTCCCTGGGCCCTGTTGGATGTGGCAGCCAGTCATGGACTATATAGGAGGGAGAAGCTGATGTGTATATGACACGATCGTGTTCATATAGACATCACAGTGCCCCTAACACTTTCTCTCTTATTTTTAGCTACCAGCTGAAGCTGCTGGCTAGAAACACAGTGGATGCCACGTTGACATCATGGAAGACTCCTCAAGGTTTGTTTGGTCCTTGAATAATGTATAGAGAAATGCAGAGCTGTAGTACACAACCCGTATAACACCCCTCTCCCATATACAGTATCAGCGCCCTGTTCTTTGGTGCTAGCATTCTTAGAATTATAAAATTGTAGAGTTGGAAGGGACCTCAAGGGCCATCGGGTCCAACCCCCTGCGAATGCAGGTTTACCTAAGGGCAGGCGCACACGGACGATTTTGCTGCGATTATACGGTGCGTATAATCGCAGCAAAGCGGCTGTCAAACCTGCCCTGCGAGCGGGTCTGAGAGTGCTGGAGGGAGCGCATACCTGCGCTCCTGTTCAAAGCCCGGAGTCGACCGCAAGTGTCCTGAACGGGACTCAAAGAGGCAGCATCGCGCTGCCTCTCTGAGTCCCGTTTAGGACACCTGCGGTCGGGGCGGGCTCTGTAACAGGAGCGCAGGTATGCGCTCCAGCACTCTCAGACCTGCTCGCATGCTTCCAAAAATATGAATCGTGCCACTGGGCGTGGCTTATTAGTATGGGCGGGGTTATTGAAAATGGGCGTGGCCAAAATTCCGGCCGCCGCGACTTAGAGGACCTGTTGTTAAAAATTTGAATCCCACCCCTGAGTATCGTCTTCAAGGAGGGTGGGAGGGTGGCGGCCGGAGGGCCCCCAGAGCGGCCCCCGGAGCGGCGGGTGCCCCTGGAGCAGTGGGGGACACTGGAGGGGGGGGGGGGCAGAATGCTGGACACCCACTGGGGGCAGATTGCTGGAGACACACTGGGACAGAACGCTGGACAGACTGGGGGCAGAACGCTGGACAGACTGGGGGCAGAACGCTGGACAGACTGGGGGCAGAACCCTGGACAGACTGGGGGCAGAACGCTGGACAGACTGGGGGCAGAACGCTGTACAGACTGGGGGCAGAACGCTGGACAGACTGGGGGCAGAACGCTGGACAGACTGGGGGCAGATTGTTGGACACACGGGGGTAATATGCTGGACACACTGGGGCAGATTGCCGGACACACTGGGGCAGATTGCCGGACACACTGGGGCAGATTGCCAGACATACTGGGGCAGATTCCTGGACACACTGTCTGGGGGCAATGCTGGACATACTGGGACAGATTGCTGGACACTGGGGCAGATTGCCGGACATACTGGGGCAGATTGCTGGATACACTGTCTGGAGGCAATGCTGGACACACTGGGGCAGATTGCTGGACACACTGGGGGTAATATGCTGGACATACTGGGGCAATATGCTGGACATACTGGGGCAGGTTGCTGGACACACTGGGGGTAATATGCTGGACACACTGGGGTAGATTGCTGGACACACTGAGGGCAGGACTGGAGGCATGGGCAGAATGTAGATACAGGGCATGATTGGAGACACGGGGCAGAATGAAAGACATGGGGCAGGATTGGATCATGGGGCAGGATGGATACGATGGAGACAGATGGGGCAGGATGGGGAGATCATATGGGGTAGAATGGATACTCATGAGGGCAGGATGCGAGAACATATGGCTGGAGCCAGGAATGAGATAAACGGGGCAAGGGTGGGGAATATTATTACCATAGGGGCTAATTAAGTGATATTATTACTGCAGTGATGTATTTATTTTATTTTTTGAGTATACTGTTTTAATTGGGGGGGCGGTCCTGTTACTGTGTAGAGTGACACTATGTCGCCTCTTTTTCTTCATGTGGTGTAATGCAGAAGTTGTGAAAAATTAAGTAATGTGTTCTGCAAGTGGAGCTCGAGATAACTGTGTTATTTCCTGCAGAAATGAGTCCTGGCTGGAAGAAATGATGGCGGTCTGTGCTGGATGAAAGATGAAGGACTTCACCTAGAGACGTCACTGGTGAGTCAGTGTTACCTATACACTGACACTATACACTGTATACTATATACAGAGGTCCTGTGTACAATGTCACCAGTGATCACTGTATTACCTATACACTATATACAGAGCTCCTGTGTATAATACCACCAGTGATCTCTGTATTACCTCTACACAGACACTGCATACTAAGTACAGATCTCCTGTGTATAATGTCACTTAGGCTGCCGTCACACATTCAGTATTTGGTCAGTATTTTACATCAGTATTTGTAATCACACGTAATTGCTCTATGTTTTTACAAAGACAAATCCCTTCAAAACGAAGGGTATATGTACCACCCAGCAAAACTTCCACATATAGTGGGATCTATGCAATAAAGCGATCTCCACTATGGTACTAATATAAAATAAATTTTATTGAACATAATGTTAAAAACACAAATAGGATAAAATTACTACATGTAAGAAAGGTACACAATCCAATAAAAGGGACTATACTGCCATGGGAGATTGCAAGATGGCTCAGGCTGAATGCAGTATATATACAATGAGAAATACCTATGCTATGATATGAGAGTCCATGGATGGAAAGCTGCCTCTATCAACGATACCTAGCTTAATAATATGGTGTCCTAAATCAGACCCCTCAAAAATACATGGCATATGCTAGAGGGACGCCGGGGTCATTGCAGCAGGCGAACAGTAAGGTAATATCCTTTTACTACCTCTAGCATATGCCATGTATTTTTGAGGGGTCTGATTTAGGACACCATATTATTAAGCTAGGTATCGTTGATAGAGGCAGCTTTCCATCCATGGACTCTCATATCATAGCATAGGTATTTCTCATTGTATATATACTGCATTCAGCCTGAGCCATCTTGCAATCTCCCATGGCAGTATAGTCCCTTTTATTGGATTGTGTACCTTTCTTACATGTAGTAATTTTATCCTATTTGTGTTTTTAACATTATGTTCAATAAAATTTATTTTATATTAGTACCATAGTGGAGATCGCTTTATTGCATAGATCCCACTATATGTGGAAATCAGTATTTGTAAGCCAAAACCAGGAGTGGGTGATAAATGCAGAAGTGGTGCACATGTTTCTATTATACTTTTCCTCAAACTGTTCCACTCCTGGTTTTGGCTTACAAATACTGATGTAAAATACTGACCAAATACTGCTAGTGTGACAGCAGCCTTATGGTGATAGTATTGTGTTTTTTTTTGTTTTTTTTATTTCTGATCAGTATTGTAGTATTCAGTCACTATGTGGTGGTAATATGTGGTCTGGAAATGGTGTTGTGGTATTTGTCCCTTGTATGTGCTATTTGGTCACCAAGTGGTGGTAATATGTGGTGTTGACACGGTGCGGTGGTATTTGTCCCTTGTATGTAGTATTATTCGGTCACTATGTGGTCTGGTCATGGTGTGGTGGTATTTCTTCCTGTATGTGGTATTATTGGTCTTGGTATAGTGGATTGTGTTGTGTATGGCAGTCATTTGTTCTCTCTGATATTAATTAGGAGAAGATTCTTTATTTCCATTAGAGTTTTAATGCTTTGTACACAGCGGCGGAGATGCACTTACAGGGGTTTCCTGTGGAAAAAAGTAATCACCTCTCCACAGGATAAGTGATAACATATTGATTGGTGGGGGTCTGACTGCTTGGACCCACTCAGCAAAATGTGGAACTTTTCATCCCCATTAGACTGGAGTGGCATGTCCGACTAGATCACTGATCCATTCATTCCCTCAGTGGCTGCACTTGTTTTTTTCTGGAAGCGCCAAAGAGAATGAATGGAGCTGCGGTCAGAAATCCCACCTGCCGCTGCATTTTAAAATAGTGATAAAAGTGTCCTGTCAGGGATAAAACTTCCCCAGTTTCTAATGGTCGGATCTAAGCGATCACCTATCCTGTGGAGCCCATGGATCAGTGATAACTTGTTTTACCTAGAACCACATTAATGTAAACTACCGTAATTATACATCCCAGTTATTGGGGCACACGGTAGATGTGCAGCAGCCGCCGGTGTTTTACAGCCGATGCTCCACTATAATGACAGATATTTGCATATAGCTGTAGGGTGGGCCCCTAGAGTCCATTCCTCTGGTGGGCCCCAGACACCCCAGTCCGACGCTGTATGTCTCTATCAGTTTTGTACATCAAGCGACTGAAATTCTTGCCCATTCTTCCTTGGCAAACAGCTTGAGATCAGTGAGGTTTGATGGAGATCGTTTGTGAACAGCAGTTTTCAGCTCTTTCCACAGATTCTCGATTGGATTGAGGTCTGGACTTTGACTTGGCCATTCTAACACCTGGATACGTTTATTTGTGAACCATTCCATTGTAGATTTTGCTTTATGTTTGGGACCATTGTCTTGTTGGAAGACAAATCTCCGTCCCAGTCTAAGGTCTTTTGCAGACTCCAACAGGTTTTCTTCAAGAATGGTCCTGTATTTGGCTCCATCCATCTTCCCATCAATTTTAACCATCTTCCCTGTCTCTGCTGAAGAAAAGCAGGCCCAAACCATGATGCTGCCACCACCATGTTTGACAGTGGGGATGGTGTGTTCAGGGTGATGAGCTGTGTTGCCGTTACGCCAAACATATCGTTTGGCATTGTTGCCAAAAATGTTCAATTTTGGTTTCATCTGACCAGAGCACCTTCTTCCACATGTTTGGTGTGTCTCCCAGGGGGCTTGTTGCAAACTTTAAACAACACTTTTTATGGATATCTTTGAGAAATGGCTTTCTTCTTGCCACTCTTCCATAAAGGCCAGATTTGTGCAGTGTACGACTGATTGTGTAAAGATTATAGAGGATAACTCAGGAGACTCTTTGCGTGGAACAAGACAACTACAGGACACAGTTTTATAAGTAGTAAAGTCTATATTATCACACGGTGATTCAAACAGGTGCAGAGCGAAGCTCAAGTCCACAACACTTGGTGTAAATATAAAATGCAGCTTAACGGTCTATAGGAACTTTAGAGGAAAAACGCAATCAAGCAGAAAGTCTATGAAGCACAGTTGTACTTGAGGATACTTGACACGAATAAGTCCTTGATTAGTCCAAACACAGATAGATATGCTTATAAGGCAGTTCAAGCAATGTCTTAGCTCAACCAGGAAGGCCTGGGTGATAATCTCAGATTTAAGCAGAGCAGCAACAGCTTACATGTCCAGCAAATGCAGATGGAAACAAACACAAGCAGCCAGATGGAGGAGGATTACTGGAAACCGATGTATGCAGCAGAAACTCAGAGCTGAGTACCAGGATCTCCACACAGGATCACAGGAGCAGGTGCAGGTGCAAAGCCAGGGAGTCACCAGGGTAGAAGCTGGATGCAAGGCAGAATACTCTAGCACAGACTAAAGGCTGTGGTGGAGTTATATAGCAGGAAGACACAGTGCACATGAGACCAAAGACGCCATCTTGGAAAAGGGCAGTAATGCACAAAAGGTAATCAAAAATGTTCAGAGTCCAGACATTACTCCCTCCTTAGAAGCGGCCTCAGGACGATCCTGGACCTGGTTTCTCAGGGAATCTTTGATGAAAACGAGAGATCTTCTGTTGGGCATTGATGTTTTCCACAGGTTCCCAAGAGTCTTCCTCAGGGGGATATCCCTGCCATCTTATAAGATATTGGAGCCGATTCCTGCGAATACTGGAATGAATAATCTCCTCCACCACAAATTGTTCTTGCCCATCAATCACCACAGGCTGCGGAGGTGGCACAACACGTCCCTGGAAGGTATTAAGAGATACAGGCTTTAGTAAAGATACATGAAAAACTGGGTGTACCTTCATAGTCCTAGGCAGCTTCAGCCGGCAGGCCACAGAGCTCACAATACCGTTGATCTTGAAAGGGCCAATGAATTTCTGTCCAAGTTTTTGTGAAGGAACGTTTAACTTCAGATTCTTAGTTGATAACCACACGGAACCTCCTACCTTGAACATGGGTGCAGGTTTACGGAATCTATCAGCCGATCTCTTATAACGTTCTTGAGCCGTGGTCAGGGATTCTTTCAGAACCTCCAGATTTTGCCTCATCTCAGTCAGCCTTTCCTCAACTGCTGGAACCGGAGAATTAATCGGAGACCTAGGTAAGATACATGGATGATAACCCAGATTGGCAAAGAATGGAGTGAACTTAGTGGAGGCGCTCTGAGAATTGTTATATGAAAATTCGGCTAATGGCAGTAACTCCAACCAATCATCCTGGAGATGGCTGACATAGTATCTTAGATATTGTTCCAACGTCTGGTTGGTACGCTCAGTCTGACCATTTGTCTGGGGATGGTAAGCGGAAGAGAGACAGACATTAATATTGAGTGCAGAACAAAACCCCTTCCAGAATCTTGAAGTGAACTGTACTCCACAGTCAGAGATGATCTCATCCGGGACCCCATGCAACCGGAAGACATTCTGAATAACCAAGTTCACTGTATCCTTAGCTGAGGGGAGGCCGGTGCATGGAACAAAATGAGCGGCTTTAGTCAGGCGATCAACTACCACCATGATCGTATTCATGCCCCCCGATGCAGGCAGCTCCACAACAAAGTCAATTGATATAGACCCCCAAGGGCGGGACGGAACAGGTAATGGTTGCAGGAGACCCGTAGGTGCCACATGAGGAGTCTTGTAACAAGCACATACCTCGCAAGAGAGAACATAGTCCTTATATCCTTCAGGCAAGTTGGCCACCAGAAAAATCGGCTCAGGAACTCTTGTGTCTTCTGTACCCCCCTGTGACCAGCCAACTTGGAGTCATGTACCAACTTGAGGATCTGCAGACGGACGGCCTCAGGGACGTAGATATGTCGATCTCTGAACCACATGCCACCCTTAAAGACAAGATTAATATCAACAGGTGGGTTGGCCAGAAATACATCACCGTCATAAGCCTCTCTGCACTTCTTCCACAAGTCCTGATCGTGGATAACTCCGATGAAATTGGCATCAGATAGAATGGTCTTGGACGGGGCTCCAGGTACGGAATCCGCAGCACGGATTCGGGATAAAGCATCAGCCTTCCCATTACGAGAACCTGGACGGTACGAGATAACAAAATTAAATTGATTTAAAAATAAATTCCAATGAGCCTGACGAGGAGAAAGACATCTAGCGGATCTGAGGAACTCTAAATTGCGATGGTCAGTAAGCACTACAATCTGTTGTGCAGCTCCTTGCAGATGATGCCTCCATTCTTTGAAAGCAGCAATAATAGCCAACAATTCCTTGTCTCCCACGTCGTAATTCTTCTCTGCTGAGGTTAGTCTACGGAAAAAGAAAGCACAAGGATGTAGCAGACCCTTCTCTCCAGTTCTTTGGGAGAGAATAGCCCCCAAAGCATTATCAGAAGCGTCCACCTCCACAATGAAAGAAAGTGTTGGATCTGGGTGTATCAACAGCGGTGCTGAGGTAAAACAGATCTTAAGCCGATCAAAAGCTTCTTGAGCCTGTGATGACCACTTAAAGGGCTTTTCCTTTGTCAAGGAAGTAATGGGATGGACAATATCAGAAAAATTTTGAATAAAACGTCTGTAGAAATTTGCAAAACCAATAAAACGTTGGACCTCCTTAACGTTCTTGGGTACCGGCCAGTCAAGGATAGCCTGAATTTTACCAGATTCCATGTTCAGCCCCTGGGGAGAGATGATATAACCTAAGAACTGTATCTCAGAACGATGGAACTCGCATTTCTCCGGCTTGATATACAGATGGTTCTCTTTCAGACGTCTTAAAACAGCATTGACATGTTCTTCATGTTCCTGTTGAGAGTCAGAAAAGATTAGAATATTGTCCAAATAGATCACCACAAACTGGTCCAACAAATCTCTGAAAATGTCATTAGCAAGATGTTGAAACGTTGCAGGGGCATTACAAAGCCCGAAGGGCATCACAAGATATTCAAACTGTCCATACCGGCATCTGAATGCTGTCTTCCACTCATCCCCTGGACGAATACGCACCAAATTATAAGCCCCACGAAGATCCAGTTTAGAGAACACCTTAGCATGGCGGACTCTTTCCAGTAATTCGGGAATCAGAGGCAAAGGGTAACGGTTCCGTATGGTTACCTTATTGAGCTCTCGATAGTCCACACAGGGTCTCAGGGACCCATCCTTCTTCTTTACAAAAAATATAGGTGCCCCTGCTGGTGAGGAAGAAGGACGTATGAAGCCCTTGGCCAGATTTTCATCAATATACTCCTTTAAGGCTTGAAGCTCAGGTGCCGCCAAAGGGTATACGTTACCAAAAGGAATAGCTGCCCCAGGAAGCAACTCAATGGGACAGTCATAATGCCTGTGTGGAGGAAGCTGATCTGCATTCTTCTTGTCACAGATGTCAGAGAACTCTTTATATGCTGAAGGTAAATACCTGTACCGGTGGTTCCGTAGCTGTGGACTCGGGGACAACTTCAGTTAATGCTGAGTTGCTCCTTGTTGGAAAGATAATCTCCTTGGTCTCCCAGTTGATAGTTGGATTCTGAGAACGTAGCCAGGGGATGCCTAAAATCACAGGAAAATGAGGAGAAGAAATTAACAAGAAAAAGAGTTGCTCCCGATGATTAGGCTCCAACAAAATCTCAAGGGGTGCGGTCTCCTGATCCACAGGCCCGGAGATTAAAGGTGACCCATCCACTGTTTCCATGGTAATTGGAGAGGCTCTTTGCTGAATTTCAATACCATGTTCCTTGGCAAATGCGATATCCATAAAATTGCCACCTGCACCAGAGTCAATCATAGCTGCACTGGAAATCCACTGTCCTGTACATGTACACAGGATCTTAATTGGGAGAGAACAGTGAGAGTTCTTTTCATTTAGCTGCTTGGCTGGTGAAGTCATAGAGAGTGAATGGAATACAGCGTTTAAAGGCAGGCTACATTCAGAGATGTCAGATTCATCATCATAGTTGTCATACTCCCCTACCGCTGCTAGCACCTTGTTAGGCCGCTTGGGACACTTGGGACAGTTGATTAGAAAGTGGTCACACTGGCCGCAGTAGAAACATAGACTTTCTCGAAGGCAATGCTCCCGGCGCTCATTACTCTCGCGCCTCTGAACGGAATCAATTTGCATGGGCACCTCCTCTACCTCTCGAGATGTTTTACCTGCAGGCTCTTTAGAAGGAAGGGAAAAGTTAGAAATACGGTTATATGCAGCAAACTTCTCCAGCCTACGCTCAGTAAGGCGAATGTTAATGCGCACACAATGCTGTATAAATGTTTCTAGCTCTTGTGGTGATTAAGAGCGAGCTAATTCATCCTTTACAATGCTAGACAGACCCCTTTTAAAAATAGGTAATTGTGCATAACTGTCCCAATTAGTATCTACTGCTAATCTCCTGAATTCAGTAGCATACTCAATAACAGAACGTTTAGCCTGGCGTAAAGACAATAAAGCAGATTCAGCGGTTGCACGGCGATTAGGGTCATCAAACATTAATGCCATAGCGGCCAAAAAATCATCCAAATTATTTAACCGCGGGTCACGAGACTCAATCATCGGATTCGCCCAGGCGAGCGCTCGTGCGGTCAGCAGCATTATTACACACAATACTTTGGATCTATCATTAGGAAAACGGTCAGCATGCACATCAAAATATAGCATACATTGATTCACAAAGCCACGAAATTTGTCGCGATCACCATTAAATCTGAATGGGGGCAACTTAGGTGGGCTAGCAGGTGACGGTTGCCCAGAGGGTAATGAGGCTTGTGCCGCTACTTGTGTGCTTATGTCCTGAAAAGCCTTTCCATACTGGGACTCCATGCCAGCAAGTTTGTATTCCTGGACTGCCATTCGAGTGCTTAAGTCCTGCAAAGTTTGTCCAAACACTTGTTGATTGTGTTCAAAGCTTCCAAACTTCTTTTGCAGACCTTCCACATCTTTCTGCAGTGATCTAATTATGGAGAACACCTGCTCTAGTCTGCTTTCTGCAGTCATTGTTCCAGCAGTCTTCTCCTTTGAGGCTAGAGTATCCTGTAAAGATTATAGGGGATAACTCAGGAGACTCTTTGCATGGAACAAGACAATTACAGGACACAGTTTTATAAGTGGTAAAGTCTATATTATCACACGGTGATTCAAACAGGTGCAGAGCAAAGCTCAAATCCACAACACTTGGTGTAAATATAAAATGCAGCTTAACAGTCTATAGGAACTTTAGAGGAAAAACGCAATCAAGCAGAAAGTCTATGAAGCACAGTTGTATTTGAGGATACTTGACACGAATAAGTCCTTGATTAGTCCAAACACAGATAGATATGCTTATAAGGCAGTTCAAGCAATGTCTTAGCTCAACCAGGAAGGCCTGGGTGATAATCTCAGATTTAAGCAGAGAAGCAACAGCTTACATGTCCAGCAAATGCAGATGGAAACAAACACAAGCAGCCAGATGGAGGAGGATTACTGGAAACCGATGTATGCAGCAGAAACTCAGAGCTGAGTAGCAGTATCTCCACACAGGTTCACAGGAGCAGGTGCAGATGCAAAGCCAGGGAGTTACCAGGGTAGAAGCTGGATGCAAGGCAGAATACTCTAGCACAGACTGAAGGCTGGGGTGGAGTTATATAGCAGGAAGACACAGTGCACATGAGACCAAAGACGCCATCTTGGAAAAAGGCAGTAATGCACAAAAGGTAATCAAAAATGTTCAGAGTCCTGACAGATTGTTGTCCTATGGACAGAATGTCCCACCTCAGCTGTAGATCTCTGCAGTTCATCCAGAGTGATCATGGGCCTCTTGGCTGCATCTCCGATCAGTCTTCTCCTTGTTTGAGATGGAAGTTTAGAGGGACGGCCGGGTCTTGGTAGATTTGCAGTGGTATGTAACTCCTTCCATTTCAATATGATCGCTTGCACAGTGCTCCTTGGGATGTTTAAAGTTTTGGAAATCATTTTGTATCCAAATCCGGCTTTAACCTTCTCCACAACAGTATCATGGACCTGCCTGTTGTGTTCCTTGGTCTTCATGATGCTCTCTGTGCTTCAAACAGAACCCTGAGACTATCACAGAGCAGGTGCATTTATACGGAGACTTGATTACTCACAGGTGGATTATATTTATCATCATTAGGCATTTAGGACAACATTGGATCATTCAGAGATCCACAATTAACTCCTGGAGTGAGTTTGCTGCACTGAAAGTAAAGGGGCCGATTAATATTGCACGCCCCACTTTTCAGTTTTTGAACTTCCACAAAAATTTAAAATAACCAATAAATTTCGTTCAACTTCACAATTGTGTTTCACTTGTTGTTGATTCTTCACCAAAAATGTACATTTGGTATCTTTATGATTGAATCATGATATATGGGAAAAGGTTGAAAAGTTCCAGGGGGCCGAACACTTTCGCAAGGCACTGTATCATGTACACACAAGTCCTCTTATTTTAAGAAATCATCTGAAATTACAGCTGCACTTGAAGGATGACTGTCAATAAGGTGTATAACAGTAATGTATAAGCATTAACATTGGGACCTGTGGTGGCATTTCTGGGCATCCCCATTAACCCCCTCACATAAGAGTGAGTAGAGAATACAAAGCTAGTAGTTGAATAGAAGATACACCGAGGAACAGAGCAGGTTTTTTTTATTGTTTTGTCACATTAGTTAGCAATTATGGGAACAAAAAAAGGTTAATTTACAATTAGCTTTTTATTTGTATCTACTTTACCGTTTACTGTTACCGGACAGTCAGTTTGTAGAATTACAGTTTGCTTGGAAATACTCTGTAACTCTGCTACCGATACAGCTTCAAAGATGTTTTCATTTTTTCCCCACAACGCTTTGTCTGCATTCATATAGCAGAGCCGCTTTTTCATTGAGCAAAATGGACATGACATGTAAATTTGTAGAAAATAGATGAAATCCTGAGTTATTACAGAGGAGCCGAAGAAGACGTGCGTACTCAGATTAAGAGAACAGGTAATAAGGAATCACTGTAAAGTCTCCGGGGAATTTATAATCCTTGCAAGAGAAGAAAAGCAACAAGATTATAAAACGATAAAACTTTCTGCAGAGGCGAAATAGGTTCTCAAATCTATCAGGAACAAAAAAAAGATGAAAAGAAAGGACACGGCGACTTCAGGAGATAAAACCTGATTATATAGGATGTGAAATCAGATTTATTTCTTTTATGAACTATCTAGCGGGGAGGAACCGGCGTTTCAGCAGTAAATTAAAATAAGCGGCTTCTTTTCAGAAACGCACACCGCATTCTCTCTGGAGGGAAAAGATAGGCAGGTACTACATTCTTACAGACCCTGAACTGATATATTTTACAAACCTCAGAATCCTCCATGGGGAAGACAATGCAGTAGGATTATAAATAAAAAAAAATGTCAATTTAGCACCTTGTGTAGGCAAAAATGGAACAATTTGTGTTAAAGGTGCAATGTTGCGTGGACAAACAAGTATGTAATGCGGGTGAAAGTAGCCCCCTTTAGCTGACACAGAGCAGTAATGTAAGTGTGGGGGTGAAAAGCAATCACAACACATAAATGTTTACAAAGAAGCGCCAATAAACATTCTATACGTGTGCAGCCATTTTATTTGTGTAAAAGGACTATTGTTACATAAATCTTTAAATATATCATAGTGACATGCCAAAAGTTTTGATCTGTGGAGATCCAAGAGCGGAGACCCCTTCTCCATTCACTTAGCTTTTGACTCCCTCAGTAGATTGTGGTCATCCATCTGGTGCAAAGTAAATTAATTAATCTACAGATCACTTTAGGATTGAATTCCTGGATCCCTTTGTAGGAAAAAATAGTGCTTGTGTGACACAAAAGGGTTGCTCAGGTTTGGCACGAAAGTCTGCAGTCAGTCTATGTGATTGCAGACTTGTGAATCCTCTAAGCGTGCATGGCACACACTGTCAGGATTCTACGGTGCCAGTGGCGACACCGGGTGATCAAATGCATACTTCCGACCATGGTCCGACAGGATGTGGGCAGCCTGAAATTACTTGTGAGCCCACACATATCTAGTCGGAATGTAGCTGGGAGTACGCATATTACTTACTCCCTGGAATTGGCACGGGAGAATCCTGACAGCGCGCATCATGCACGTTGTGAGCATTCACAAATCTGCAGTCACATGAAGTTACCGTAGACTTTACAACCCTTATAAGATTTTATTACTTATCTTGCTATTGCTCTTGGCATGGTGGGCAAGTTTCCACTTTATGGGGTTAAGTATTCTGTGACTGGTACAGGGGGGCTTTAAATGTGAATATTACTATGGCAAGTTAGTTCTTACAATTATAGAGGTGCATAATCTCCATGTACAGTTGGGTCCAGAAATATTTGGATAGTGACAGGTGTTGGCATTTTAACTTTCTACCAAAAGATATCCAAGATCCAGTTAGCAGCCCCCGGAAGATGCCCACGCGAAATGCGCGTCGGGGCGGCGTGTGCGGCACCATAGGCAGTGATGGGTAACAGCAATATTTATCTATGACTATTGTGGCAACTTTGTCAGCGGTATTTATATAGAATCACCTCACTTGGAGAGTTATTGTGAAATGTTGTAAAAAAAAGTCTGAAGATCCCAAAAATAGCTTTTATATACTTACAGATGGGTCTGTATGGTCAGATGGGCGTCTCTGGTCTTGATCGGGCGTCTCCTTTCTTCTCCTTCCCTGTTTCGTGTTGATGACACATCCTACGTCATCCACGCAGTGTCCTCCATCACACTCCTGTGCAGGCGTACTTCTATCTGCCCTTCTGAGAGTAGAACAAAGTACTGCAGAGCATTTAGGCAGTCATGGCCTACAAAGGATTCTCTACAAAGTATTAAAAATTTACATTTTATTTGTCCAATTACTTTTGAACCCCTGAAATAAGGAGGCTTTGTAGAAAAATGGTTGCAATTCCTAAACGTTTCACAGGAGATTTTTATTCGACCCCTTTAATTCAACCGAAAAGTCCCCACTTCCATTTCAGTTGTTCAATTTTAAATAAAAAATAGTGGCCTTCAGAGCTGAAATCACAAAGATTCGGTCACTGTCCAAATATTTCTGGACCTAACTGACAGATTTGCTACGTATTTTGAGTAGTGTTGACTACAATTTTTATATTTTGGGGTCCATGAGGCTATTGATGTGCAAGGGGCAATATAGTGGATCTGCCCAGGAATTAGAAGGAGAATTCCGATTAAAAACAAACTTTGCAGAGGTCCCCAAAGTCGTTTCCTAAAAGTAGCTAAGAATATATTAATTCTTACCGGAAAGTGAAAAGATACCAAATAACTTAGAAAATGTGTCATTTTTGTATCCACTCCCTATCTAATTTACTATATAGCATTGCAGTAAACTAAAATTAAATGGAATTTTAATCTCCGGAGCTTCGCCTGTCGCTGGATGGCTTTATAGAATGGTCTGGAATAACATCTATTTTGTAATGAGTCATTTTCTGCTTTGTTGCCAACAGCGAAAAGGCGGACACTGAAAACCAAAATGACGGTGATTGTGTGCCTTAAGATGCAAAAAATCTCATTGCAGATGTCTCGGCTACACTATCATCAGAAGCGATGGCTCCAATTAAGGTTCCATCGAAAATAGTTACAGCCGAACAGATGACACGGTGTCATCACTTAAGCACACCTCGGATTGTTCGCCGTCTCGCTGGATCCCATCAGTGTTTTATAACCTCCATAAAATATTATAGGTTTATGGTTATCATAGATCATTTTGCACATCCACGTTTTGTTGAAAGACTTTTTGATATATACTTGCGTCTATTACCTGCTCTTCGGTCGTCCTGCACAAAAAAAAGAAAAAAAAGAGACTTGATTTAAACTAGCCGAAATGTCATTATCCTACTTTTCTCCGAGCGATTCTAAATATCAGAGCGGGGGGGTGACATGTTTCTCATAATTGGTAGGAGGCTGTATTTTATTTTTCTTCCCATTGCTGCTGGTGTAATGTAATTTAAGGGCAGACGTGTTCAGACTGAGTAATGAACATGGCGCATTATGTTCCCAGAGTCCAATTTACATCTGATACCGTTTCTTAAGGGTTGCGTCGACTTAGAGACGCAAGTGTCCACCAGTTATTCATTAAAAGCCCCTTTGCCAACTGAGAAGACACCAGTATTGCAAACGGTATATGGTAGGTAGGCAGCCATCCAAACAGATTTTGCATCAATTCCAGGAATTTTAGGTTACGCCGTGTTAAACACTAAGGTCTTCAGTGACCATAGTTATCAGCAGGAGTGTTGGCAAATTGGGTAAGCTTCCGTCCTACCATGGCCTCACCACAATGCTACCCCAACCATGTAAACCCCAAACCTTCGTTGACCGGGACACTACAAATTGACTGGAATGGTTGGTGAAAATTTGGGACAGTTGGCATGTATGCACTCCCCTCCCAATGTTCTGCTAAAGCATTCTTGTTTGTAGGGTGCTGGGTTCAGTTTACTATCCAAAATCTCTAATTTGATTGGCGCAAAGTATCTACAAGTTTTAATGGCTGCTTTATTGGGATCACTGGTGTTTTTGGCTTCTATTTCCTAACACAAAATCCTTAAATACATTGTCTACTTCACAACATTCTTTGTTGGAAGGATTTTAAAGAAGTTGCCAAGCCAATAAAGTTGTCCAAAAAACCCACCAAAACAGCTTAAAATACCGAATTAATTCCTATTCACCTTACCAATCCGGTGTGGGCCCTTTCCCGTTCCTCATTGGTCTCTTTACCATTTACAATGTTACGTTGATGGAAGAATGGGATCCATGCAATCAGTAACTGGGTGTAGCATCTCTGACGACTCCTCTGGGACCATTAATTGGCCAGAAATGGTCAGATGTCATATTGACAAGTCAGCATCGAGAAAAGGAAGGAATCGAGTATGGGGCCATGCGGGGAGTGGGTATTATTTCATTTATTATTTTAAGACCATAAAAGCTGTTATTTAAGGAAAAAAAAGGAGCTGGTCAACCCATTTTAATATCCGTGCAGTCACCAAGGGCTGTAGGAAGTGTTATGCTCTTCATATGATGATGAGTGAGATCACTTGGGATCTACTGACATAGTGAGATAAATCCTGTTTGTCATAAAACACTGGATCCGCTCTTCTTTCTGCGCGGTTTTCTACACATGCCTAGTATTCCTTTCTCTTGACCTGATGATTGTGGCTCATTTCCCCCCGATGCCCCTGCTAAATGCATGTGTTTTTCTGCAAGACAGGGAGGCTAGAACTCTGACTACCGCAGATAATATCAAGTTCAAGCCAAAACCTAAATTATTAAAATGATACGAATTGCTTAGATGAAAAAGAGGGAAATCGATAGCGGGATCAATACAATTCTGAGGATCCTGAGATCAAACACATCTCCAGGCACAAGAGCCAAAATTTGCACAAAAAAAAAAAGATGAGAGCTTAAAAGTAAACTTCTGCTTTTTTTAAGTTGCCCTATAATAACTGCTTCAGAAGTTCTGAGTAAGAATTTTAGAAAATTAGAGTTTCTCGCAGACTCGCCCTCTTTAAGGGTATTTTCTGATTAGACTTTATGAATTGCTCATATCTTTTATATTTCAGGTACTAATGATCTGTTTTCTTCTTTTTTTCTTTCTTTCAGTGTTTAATTGCTGCTGGTCGTCTGCGCAAAAGTCTAAGAAATTTCACATAAAAGGTTCGTCTTAAATTAGTCATACTGCCAGCAATACTGAACTAGATATGCTGCAAAGTGGAGATTATGGATTTAGGGTAGGGTCAGAAGGTACAACTGATGCGTGCGACCGAAAGTGACAGCTATTTGTGGGGTAGATTGAGTGCACTGCAAACCCATGCTCACTTGCACCCGCAGGTGAGTAAATCTTTTGGCAGCTGCACAGTCAGAACAGTAACCTTATGTGTGGATGAGGTTTTGCGCGATCAGACACGTACCCAGTGCCGGCTTTAGGGGGAGGCAGAATGGCCACTTGCCCAGGGCCCCCTAGACAGAGAGGGCTCCTGCTGTGAGTATGACTGGGCTTAGCTATGTGTAACCTCTGCACAGGCCGGCTCTGCCTTACCATTAATGTGAATGAGCTTTTGAAAACATGATCCACTTGATATGGAAATTTTCAGAGCAGAAAAATGAGAGCGCTGCGCTTATTCCTTTGTATAAATGCCACAGATTAACATTTAAGGTGAATTGTCCGTAAAATCTGCACATGCACTATTGCTTCTGAAACACAGCAGAGTCACTGTGGATTTCTTCTGACATGTCGGGATGTTACTTTAGTGCTCTTTAAGGTTTTGCATAGGACTGCAGGTAAGTGAGTCACATTCTATATACAAAAACCAGTAGTGCTTACACCCTCTTAAACCTGCAGCAGATAGTGTTACGGTAACACCCGTCCGTAACTGAAACAATAAATATAATAAAATGGGAAAGCTATCTGCGCTGGATTAGAGTTTGCTGTTCTGTATGAGGAGGCCCAAATAACTGGTTTCTAAAAATATCAATCCCAGAAAAGAGGGTAAATGAATGAATACCTACGTAAATGTAACCGCTATAAAAGATTTAAAAATATACCGTAGGAACGGAAAAGGACATTAGAAAATAGATTATGTACCTGATAAGGCTTTCCCTGTAAGATGAAAGTCTTCCGTAATTGGATTCACTCGTAATGCCCACCAGAAGGGGACGGGATCAGATGAATGCTGTATGTAGCCTTCCTGCAGCAACAGGTCCGGCTGCCGTTACAATGCATGATCTTCCATGGTACCGTGCAGTTACGTTCCCAAAGGGGAGAGGAATCCAGTAAATGCAGTGTGTTGCCTTTAGAGTAGCGGGCTACAGGCACTGCCCCGGCCGGTGGCAGAAAGATCCTGCGCTCGCGTATTCTCTGGAGTAGGTCAATGTTGCTAGGCTTAGCTGCTGGGTACTCTGCAGTTGCAGGACCTTGCGTGACGTCACGGTCACGTGATTACTCACGTGACAGGCTATGGAAAGTGTATAGGACCAAATCCTACGCGTTTCGGAGACAAACGTGCTCCTTCCTGATTACTCACGTGACAGGCTATGGAAAGTGTATAGGACCAAATCCTGCGCGTTTCGGAGACAAACGTGCTCCTTCCTGATTACTCACGTGACAGGCTATGGAAAGTGTATAGGACCAAATCCTACGCGTTTCGGAGACAAACGTGCTCCTTCCTGAGGAGGAAGCAACACCTAAGGATTGGCCATCAGTTTTGTTAGACAAGAAAACCTCTAACTTGGCATTGTGAAGAGTAAAATGTCAATTTATGCTGCGGATATAAACTGTGCACCGCATGTCAGTGTACTCACTTGTTATTTTCATGCTGCGAGTCGATCAGATTGGATAAAATCACATTCACTTTACTGCTACTGATGTGGATTTTTCATCTCCTCATGTGAACATACCTTTATACGAGGTCTTCCAGGATAGGGTGAACTTATTATTAGTTGTGAAACCCTAATGATCTGCTTTGCTTGCCGTTTCGAAAGGTTCTTACGTGAGTGCTAATGTGTGATTTGTATATTTCCTTCTCTTCCTGCTTCTCTAAATGGAACCCCTTTAAATCTTCGTTTTCTGCTCTGATACCAATTTGCTTTTTGTGCAGGACACGATAGTTAGGACACGATAAGAGCATAAACAGGCATCTCCTTTGATAGATTTTTTTTTTTTAATCTTTTGACAGGGGAGACAAAAAATCCTAATCTTGACCATTGATCAGGTCTGAGTGTTTCTCTTGCACTAACTAGTTTTGGACACTAGGTGGCAGCATTGTTCCTTTCTTTGGCCCCTGGACAGCTCTTTATAAGTAAAAAAATAGTTAACACTTCAATAAAAACCCAGCGTCTTTTGAAGTTTATTGATGTTTGTTGTCCCTTTGAAATCTGCTGCTTCATATTGTGGAATCAAATGCATATTGTTTTACATTGCCTTTTGGGGATGAAATATGCCTAGCGATGGGCTATAGGCTTTGTTTTCTTTAATTGCGTATGACAGTTTATAAAGTGAATCCTGAACTGCTTCCATCAGCATGAAAATCATCATCGATTTTTCTATTCAGTTGAAATGACAGATTTATCTTCATATTCACAGTAGGAACTGATTTTTAGATCCAATCCAAATGTGCCTATAAAAAGCATGTTCACATCTAGGAGTAGTAACCACAGGATATTTAGGATGGAGTCATAAACATGACTTTTTGAACCAAAATCTTGACTCAATCCAGACTGAAAAGGCATCTATGCAATCCAGGGGCGATCGTACCATTGGTGTAGCCACACAGGGGCCCAAGAGGTAATGGGGCCACTTCTACCTCCAAAGCAGGTGGAATTAGGCATTACAATGAGCTACTGGACTGCAAAGGGTCCGTATATTGTTCTTGCACAGGGGCGAGCACCAGCTGTCATCTGTGAGTGACCACCAAAGATTCCATGTTTCACGGCATCCACAATTACAGCACCAGAAGTCCGTCACCAAGCAGGCGAAATGAGAAAAACCTTTATAGTTAACCCAGTTGTTGAAAGTAATCTTTAAAGGGTTATTCCCAAAACTGTACTCTGCCGCTAGCTCCGGCTGTACCATAGACCACGACTGGCCAACGCTCCCTTCCATTGCAGCATTTCATTGCCTCATTCTAAGGATTACTGGGCGTCTCTGTGATCAGTAAAGTATCACCTATTCTGAGAATAGGGGATACTACTTAGTGTAACACTCGAGCTACTGCACCATTGACTATAATTGCAAAGATTTGTGTACCTTCTGGAGTTCAGTTCTTTAGTAGTGATGAGCAAGTATACTTGTTGCTCGGGTTTTCCCGAACATGCTCGGGTGTCCTTCAAGTATTTTGGTGTGCCTGAGTTTTCATCGCCACAGCTGCATGATTTGCGACTGCTAGACAGCCTGAATACATGTGGGGGTTGCCTGGTTGTTAGGGAATTCCCACATGTGTTCAGCCTGTCTAGCAGTCGCAAATCATGCAGCTGAGATGAAAACTAAGTCTCCGAGCACGCCAAAATACTCGGAGACCACCCGAGCAACGAGTATACTCGCTCATCACTATTCTTTAGTTCTTCCAGGGCTGAGTCTGCATGAGGTTTGTTGCTATTCCTCACAGGTTACTAATAGGCATCAATACATTTTTATCAGTAGGTATAAAAGTCTGTAAGCAATGGTAAGGCATGCTATGATTTTAGACATTTGCAATAGGTCTACTCTAAGTAGGATTGCGGAAAACTCTACTTATTAAACATGTGTAAGAGAGTGGGGAGCGGAAGATGAAGTTAGTCAACGTTTCCAAGCACTCTGTACCCCCATCCGCTGGTTGAACCAAACAGAAAGGAACTGAAAGATGGGAAGAGTATTTCCGGAGGGAAGAGCTTGAAGGGGACAGGGTGAGGTGACAGCTGTGGTGTAGTTGCTAACTCTAAAAGGACTGGATGGTGAAGCTGGAAGACAGTTGGCATCGGAATGTGAGAAGGGAAGGACTTTTGAGCAGTGTAGAGGGCTTGCGGTCATCCCCGGAGTGAAGGTACCTGAGAATGATTGGCTACGAGAGACATTGAGATGTCATTGGTCAAGCACTAAAGGTCAGACTTTGCCGGTCAAGACTCAATGGCCAGACTTCGCCGGTCAAGACTCAACGGCCAGACTTCGCTGGTCAAGACTCAATGGCCAGACTTCTCCAGTCAAGACTCAACGGTCAAACTTCGCCGGTCAAGACTCAACGGCCAGACTTCGATGGTCAAGACTCAACGGCCAGACTTCGCCAGTCAAGACTCAACGGCGAGACTTCGCCGGTAAAGACTCAACGACCAGACTTCGCCGGTCAAGACTCAACGGCCAGACTTCGATGGTCAAGACTCAATGGCCAGACTTCGCCGGTCAAGACTCAACGTCCAGACTTCGCCGGTCAAGATTCAATGGTCAGACTTCGCCAGTCAAGACTTAATGGCCAGAGTTCGATGGTCAAGACTCAATGGCCAGACTTCGCCGGTCAAGACTCAACAGCCAGACTTCGCCGGTCAAGACTCAAAGGCCAGACTTCGCCAATCAAGACTCAATGGCCAGACTTCACCGGTCAAGCAAGCGCTCTCTGCCTGTACGCTATGAGAGAGCCGCTGTGAGACATCTCCGGTGGCGGATTATGTCTTGGAGACCAAGAGGAATCAGTGAGCGTCAACACAAATCAGACATAGATATCGGCGGCTTCAGCTGACGTTGGTCAATTTCGTATGAGGGGCTTTACCCCCCACATCTAGTCTAGCACGGACTATTTCTAAAGAAGATGAAATTGGCTTCCTACAGGATGATAATCTGCAGCCAAACAAGCTTAGGTCATAGGCTGAAGTAAGCTTATAGGCATTGATTCAGGTGTCTATCACATAAGTCGAATTACTTAGAAACCTATTGTCCACATTTATTTGCATATTATTTCTAGCAGGAAATAAATGTCACAAAGCAAACACGGTAAATGTACCCGGCGAGGGTTCACTGCCTTCTGGCTTTACTGTAAAGTCCTTAGTCACCCTGCTAATAATTAAGACCTATTATTAATATCTAGCATGGATTGTCACCTTCTGTGATGAGCACAAGGTGTTCCCCTGTCTCATTGTATAATGAAGCATGGACATTTTTACTATTTTTTTCATTTTCTCTCGGTTGACAATAATCTGTGCTTGCCGTCAGCGATTGGGAACACGTTTATATCTAACGTCTTAAAACTCTTACAGACCTAATGTAATCTGCAAGTTAGTGTTTGCACAAGATGCCTCTGCTTTGTGTGCAGCTACTCAGGCTTTCTAGATTGATAAGCTGTCCCCAGGATAAGTCGTCGATATATTGGTGCTGATCCGGCTCGTCGTTGATCAGTTGTTTTTAGCTCCAGCAGCGACCGGATGTAACCACTCCACAGGGTGAGACTGGCCCACCGGAGAATGTCAAGCGCCAAAATGCACATTGGGGTGGGCGCCCCGCCATTATGGAACACTTATTGATTACATTATATATTGCCCAGCTTTGGTTGTTTTATGTATTTGACACTGTTACGCAGTTAGTATGTTATGATTCCCACTAATTCTAATACTATATTTCTAGTATTCTATTTCATTGCTGTCGTATATCCTGCTACGTGTATTGCCAATCACGTTTTGATATGCAATTTTTAATACGCAAATATTGCAAATGAATAAAGATTGCGGATTGTTGTGGATCTGAAAACAGGTGGAATCGCTCTTTAAGCAGCTTTTTTCCCCTAAACTAGATTCCTTCATGCCAACCAACTGGAAACGTTTTATCAGGTTTCTGCATGACTAGTGTGTTTCAGCAAATTCTACAGTCTGATAATTGAGTGGGGTCCATGATGTGCCTGGTGCCGGTCCCAAGACTCAACGCTTTATCTTCTGTAGTTAAAAATACCAAATACACCCCCAGAGCTATTTCCTGGAAAGTGCGTGGAAAGCTGATAATAGAATTGATCATTGCCGCAAGTAGCTGCATCTACAGAAATCATTGCCAAATTATACCTCCTATGTCTCTGCTGAAATGCTACACATGCCATTACTTAACCAGAATACTCTGCAGAGAAGTTTCCCACTCACTTTCCTGCACCTCTATCTGTGCACAATTGTGTTTAATAGGCCTACAACCTAAAATAAACTTTAAATGATTCTTGCGGTCCAGATCTTTCATCCTCCAGTCCTTACTGAAACTGTCTATTCCCCAAAGTAAAGCTTGATGTCTGCCACTAGATAGATGGTAAATGACATGGGGCTTTCCCTTCCTCTTCACAGAAGTTATACAGTAGCTGGAGACTGAGGTACACCTTTGTAATAACTCAGAATCCACTGAAGAACATAATACAATTCTGCAGCATATGATAGGCATTTCATAATACAAAATAGGGGAAGATATGTGTAAGAATTAGAAATAATGCATACTATTATAAAAACAGACAGCAATATAGCCACTATAATACTGCACCTATGTACAAGAATATTACTACTATAATACTGCTCCTATGTACAAGAATATAACTACTATAATACTGCCCCCTATGTACAAGAATATATCTACTATAATACTGCTCCTATGTACAAGAACATAACTACTGTAATACTGCTCTCTATGTACAAGAATATAACTACTATAATACTGTTCTTATGTACAGGAATATAACTAATATAATACTGCCCCTATGTACAAGAATATAACTGCTATAATACTGCCCCTATGTGCAAGAATATAACTACTATAATACTGCCCCTTATGTATAAGAATATAATTTCTATAATACTGCCCCTATGTACAAGAATATAACTACTATAATACTGCTCCTATGTACAAGAATATAACTACTATAATACTGCCCCTATATACAAGAATATAACTACTATAATACTGCCCCTATGTACAAGAATATAACTACTATAATACTGCCCCCTATGTACAAGAATATAACTACTATAATACTGCTCCTATTTACAAGAATATAACTACTATAATACTGCCCCCTATGTACAAGAATATAACTACTATAATACTGCTCCTATCTACAAGAATATAACTACTATAATACTGCCCCCTATGTACAATAATATAACTACAATAATACTGCCCCCTATGTACAATAATATAACTACTATAATACTGCCCCTATGTACAAGAATATAACTACTATAATAGTGCTCCTATCTACAAGAATATAACTACTATAATACTGCCCCTATATACAAGAATATAACTACTATAATACTGCTCCTATGTACAAGAATATAACTACTATAATACTGCCCCTATATACAAGAATATAACTACTATAATACTGCTCCTATGTACAAGAATATAACTACTATAATACTGCCCCTATGTACAAGACTATAACTACTATAATACTGCCCCTATGTACAAGAATATAACTACTATAATACTGCTCCTATGTACAAGACTATAACTACTATAATACTGCCCCTATGTACAAGAATATAACTACTATAATACTGCCCCTATGTACAAGACTATAACTACTATAATACTGCCCCTATGTACAAGAATATAACTACTATAATACTGCTCCTATGTGCAAGAATATAACTACTATAATACTGCCCCCTATATACAAGAATATAACTACTATAATACTGCCCCTATGTACAAGAATATAACTACTATAATACTGCCCCTATGTACAAGAATATAACTACTATAATACTGCCCCCTATATACAAGAATATAACTACTATAATACTGCTCCTATGTAAAATAATGTAACTACTATAATACTACCCGTATGGCGTACACAATACTTTTTAGCCGTTTCTTTCTTATGAGGTAGTCAGGCCATTTTTATAATGACTACTATGTTACATCTTACCATGGAAAAAGTGATTGATAACCATTGTAACCACTATCGATAAGGGTATAGATATGAATGGATATTGATATTTTTTAGGTTCCTGGTGGCAAAGGGAGGAATTTCTCTGTGATCCATTTTTTTCCCCCTATTCCAGGCTTGCAGAAGTTAATGATCGTTTTTTGACCCCTTGTAAGTCATAACTTTTAATCACACCACCTCCTTTATCTTTTTGAGCCCATAGAGCCAATCAGAATTATAAAAATCCCGGGACGGTTTCCAGTGAAAGTCGTACGACAGAATTCTGGCTCGGATTCACTTGGCTGCTGGCATTCTCTTTTTATTGCACTGACCTGGCCTTTGGTCTGTAATAAACACTGATTTGTCTCTGGCAATTCTATTTAACCACTTATTTGCCAGAGGATTGTACAACACAGGAGGACGAGATATTGTAGGACACGTTCCTTGTATGATATCATCCTTCTATCTACAGTTATCTGCCAGAGGCAATTGTAAGACCGATCAGATGCTGATGTCACAATTCTATCACGCTAATCACATATTTATATAGCGTAGACTAAGTAAAATATTGTAGATCCCATCATATAAGCAGTAAAAGTAATATGATTATGTCTAGAGCAATGCCACCTAGAATCCAACTGTGCCTAGAGGGGTTGTGCCATCTCGGCAACCTCATTCTGTAGGCTCTATTAGGAGTCCATAGTTGTCCTTCTGAAAATTACCCCTTTCTGACCTACGAGCCAAACTAGAATCTTTGTTCTTTTACTAATTATACCTTTTTTTGGGAGGGAGTGACAACCAATAGCCACTGAAAAAGTAGCTGCAAGGGTTGTTGTCAGACAACTTTCCCAAAACATGCAACATAGCGATGCATCTCCCCTTTTCCATTTTGCATCATAACTTGGCCAGAATAAGCTTTCATAAACTCCCGAATGGGAGACGTGCCCAGTTGTGCAATCCTTTGGGAGCAGCAGATGCATCATTATCAATCAGAAAGGCGAATGTGGCTACATTTGTAGCACTCAGAATCAATCATGACTACGAAAGAATGAAAAAAAACTTTTATAGAATAACTAATTTTTTGTTCATTTTTTTAAAATTTGTTTTTAGCAATATTTATTATAGGGGTTATCCAGTGAAAACAAGTTCTCACTCTGTAAGAACTTCTTGATCGGCGTGGGTCCAACTGGTGGGATCGAAACTCTTATCTACTTTAGAATGGAAAGGCACAGCGCATGTTTGATCACTGCTCCATTCATTCCCATTGGGACTGTAGAGCACTTTGATCGGCTTCTTCCGACAGACCATAGGGAAAGGAGGGAATGTTGGTGGGACCATAGAAAAAAGAGGGAACATTGGTGGGACATCTTGCCAGCTTCTCCATTTTAGAAATAGATAAAAGTGCCTTGTTGGGTGTAAAAATTACCCTTTTTGCCGCTGTGTATTTGTCCCACCAAACATTAAGTTATCACCTATCCTGGTGATAGATGATAACTTCTTTTCACCAGGCAACCTTTTTATAAACATTAATTTGTAACAGCCATGTTGGCTTCCATAGGGTTGCTTTTTCCGTCACATGGCCACTGCAACACTCTTACCTTCTCTCTCCCTGGTTCATCTCTATAAGGGAAAGAATTGACAAAATGAAGACATCTCCGGAAAGGGGTCATATCACCCTCATATTGAACATATTGGATTAATTATAACTGGGGAAGTGAGAAGCTAATTATAACTAGAGAAGTGAGAGGGAGCTAAAGGCCCCGTCTCACATAGCGAGATCGCTAGCGAGATCGCTGCTGAGTCACAAGTTTTGTGACGCAACAGCGACCTCCATAGCGATCTCGCTATGTGTGACACGTACCAGCGATCAGGCCCCTGCTGCGAGATCGCTGGTCGTGTCGGAATGGCCTGGACCTTTTTTTGGTCGTTGAGGCCCCGCTGACATCGCTGAATCGGTGTGTGTGACACCGATCCAGCGATGTCTTCACTGGTAACCAGGGTAAACATCGGGTTACTAAGCACAGGGCCGCGCTTAGTAACCCGATGTTTACCCTGGTTACCAGCATAAATGTAAAAAAAAACAAACAGTACATACTCGCCTTCTGATGTCCGTCAGGTCCCTCGCCGTCCGCTTCCTGCTCTCACTGACTGCCGGCCGTACAGTGAGAAGTGAGAGCACAGCAGTGACGTCACCGCTGTGCTCTGCTCTCACTGTACGGCCGGATCTCAGTCAGAGCAGGAAGCAGACGGCGAGGGACCTGGACACCGAAAGGCGAGTATGTAGTGTTTGTTTTTTTTGGTAACCAGGGTAAACATCGGGTTACTAAGCGCGGCACTGCGCTTAGTAACCCGATGTTTACCCTGGTTACCCGGGTGCTGCAGGGGGACTTCGGCATCGTTGAAGACAGTTTCAACGATGCCGAAGTCGTTCCCCTGATCGTTGGTCGCTGGAGAGAGCTGTCTGTGTGACAGCTCCCCAGCGACCACACAACGACTTACCAACGATCACGGCCAGGTCGTATCGCTGGTCGTGATCGTTGGTAAATCGCTTAGTGAGACGGGGCCTTTACACTTCAACCTCCACTGAATTAGGGACCTCCTGCAGTGACCAGGTAATCACAACAGAAGATCTATTCAGGGAACCAGACACTTAGCTTGGGATTTGTTTATGTAGAGGTGGGGAACTACGGTAGCTCCTTCTGTTCAAAGGATTTTTATGAGACACTTTGGAGCCAGTGGTCAGTGATGATTATTGGGGTTTGCAATCCAATATTTATGGGATATATTTCAGCATCGTAGCGAAGGGACAAACATAACACATTCACTCGCATAACTGTAAAGCCATTCTAATTTCTCCAACTTAACCCCTTCACCCCGGAGCTTTTTCCGTTTTCGTTTTTCTCTCCCCTCCTTCCCAGAGCCATAACTTTTTTATTTTTCCGTCAATTTGGCCATGTGAGGGCTTATTTTTTGCGGGACGAGTTGTACTTTTGAACGACATCATTGGTTTTAGCATGTCGTGTACTAGAAAACGGGAAAAAAATCCAAGTGCAGTGAAATTGCAAAAAAAGTGCAATCCCACACTTGTTTTTTGCTTGCCTATTTTGCTAGGTTCACTAAATGCTAAAACTGACCTGCCATTATGATTCTCCAGGTCACTACGAGTTCATAGACACCTAACATGACTAGGTTATTTTTCACCTAAGTGGTGAAAAAAAATTCCAAACTTTGCAAAAAACAAAACAAAACAAAATTGCGCCATTTTCCGATACTCGTAGCGTCTCCATTTTTCGTGATCCGGGGTCAGGTGAGGGCTTATTTTTTACGTGCCGAGCTGGCGTTTTTAATGATAGCATTTTGGTGCAGATACGTTCTTTTGATCGCCCGTTATTGCATTTTAATGCAATGTTGTGGCGACCAAAAAAACGTAAATCTGGCGTTTCGAATTTTTTTCTCATTACGCCATTTAGCGATCAGGTTAATGCTTTTTTTTTATTGATAGATCGGGCGATTCTGAACGCGGCGATACCAAATATGTGTAGGTTGTTTTTTTTTATTGATTTATTTTGATTGGGGCGAAAGGGGGGTGATTTAAACTTTTATATATTTTTTCTTTTTTTCACATTTTTAAAAACTTTTTTTTTTTACTTTTGCCATGCTTCTATAGCCTCCATGGGAGGCTAGAAGCAGGCACAGCCCGATCGGCTCTGCTATGCAGCAGTGATCATAAGATCGCTGCTACACAGCAGATTTGCAGGTGTGCTGTGAGCGCCGACCACAGGGGGGCGCTCACAGCCACCGGCAATCAGTAACCGTTAATAGGTGCGCGCAGATCGCGATTCTGCTCGCGCCTATTGCGGGCACATGTCAGCTGTTCAAAACAGCTGACATGTCCCGGCTTTGATGTGCGCTCACCGCCGGAGCGCACATCAAAGCGGGGGTCCCGACATGTGACGTACTATACCGTCACATGTCGGGAAGGGGTTAATATCGAGCAGATGGATGATGCTATCCATGCCATGTTTCATTTCCATAGAAAGGTAAAATCTCTATAGGAAACATGATGACAGTATCTACCGCCTGGGACTTTCAGTGTCGAAGATATCCTGGTAGTTGGGGATCTCATAATCTGCTAAAATACCTAACACATCTCACAACCAGCCCCATATGAGCTCACCAAGGGGAGGTATGTGGGTATAGCTTTTGATCAAAGAAAAATGAGACTTTTGTGTGCCTGTCATGATTCATTCTGGAAGACACAGTTCACTGTTAGACTGGTCCATTTTTCTAATCGAAGTGCTTCCCTTCATAAAGATAAGAGCCATTCCTGCAACATCAGGTTTAAAACTTCTCTTTTGTTATTCCTTTTTTTAAAAAATGTAATTGTATACATTGTATTGTTTGTTCACATTTTGTATCTTTTTTGTAGATTTTTTACCAACACTGCCTACCTTTCTGGATTAAATATATAAAATGTAACTCTGTTCCTCTTGCTCTTTAAACCGCACCCCTGAAGCCATACGCTACCTGTATCTGGTGTCCAATTGGACTGTGGACTGTACTGTATAAACGATTGTTGGTGGAAACTAGCAGTTCTTTTTGTTATTGTGGAGTTGGTACTATGGGGTATATATATACAGTATATATCCCATGCATTTGAACCGAAGGTGTATATACCATACTCAAACTGTGAATTCTGAAATAACCACATGGTAGTGGAAGCAGCCGCGGACTCGTTAATGACTCGTCAGTGAATTGTGTAATTGTCCTGATCGGAGGCATCGGAGTTGTGTCTCCCTGACAAACCAGTGACAGAGGTGAGATCTGCGCATCCCACCCCTCCATTGCTATTATCCCTTGAAACCCTATATTAGATAGGAACATCTTAAGAGGTAATTGATCTTTTTCTTTTTTTTGTTATTAAATGTATGGAATTTTGGCTAAAAAAATAATTTTTGCTATTGGGGGTTTCATGACTGAGAAATTATGGACTGTTTAGCCTCTACATCTCCTTTGTATGAGCGCCCTGGGAATGCATCAGTTAGCTCATCTGGCAGCAGGGACTGTAACCCCAATCTCTCTTCTCCTGAACCATCTTCTAAGATGATTTGTGATACATAATCATAGAACATACTTTTTTAAACTTTGTCATCCAGTTAGCTTACTTTTACAGTAGATTCATTGGTAACATATTCTGTAGCCACCTATGTATTATAATACATAGGATGTTGAAACCAAACTGTCCAAAATCTTTAATATTACAAAAATGATTTTTAGCCATATTTTGTTTTCTAGAAATTGTCCCTGTAGAGTAAAATAAAATGTTTTATGTTCTGTATTATGATGGCTTACTATCATAGCTTGCTGGCAATTTTTGTGGAAATCAATAAGTGGTGTGGAGTTTTAAGTCAATTCTTGGAATTCATTGTAGATTTCACCTTTTGCAATAGAAAAAACAAATCACAAAAAATCTGAGCTCTTGACTCTATCCTACAACTTAATTTCCTCCTCGTTGTCAGCCTTACATAAAAGTGCATGCAAGAAAAAAATAAAATAAAGTTGGCTGCTACTTTCCTGTCCGTGCCCCAGAACTCCATTAAAGGGTTTAATTTAACCCCCTCTCCCCCATTGTTTCCTCTGAGCATTATATCTAAAATCTCCAAGAGCTTCAGTTTCAGTAAACTACTCCAGCGGCCAAGTTTAATTGTATAGATACCGCCAGGACCGGTAACCTCATCACGATATTTGGCTTCCCCTCGCCTGGACGGATCCAGTAGATTTGCAATTTAGAACCCGTGTGTCTCGGTAAAGCGCGCAACACATGCAAATAAATCATTAGCCTCGTTTAGGCCGTTCACATTGTCATCATTACCTTGACATGCAGTGCAAATGTTAATCTTCATCTGGCCCGAGCGGTTTGTTTAGGAGAAAGCGCTGATTTATACGCAATGTATGGCAAACGACTCGCAAACGGTCAAACCATTGCCAAAACTGACTCCAAAAGTGAAATCTGCTTCTCATCAGATACTGCAGTTTTCCGTCACTCTGGTGCGCAGCCCCTTAGCAGCTTCTATGGATCAAAGAGGTCCCCTATGGAGTCACTTTACTGGATATTGTCATATCTATACCTTGCTCTGGTGCCAAAAATCTATGCAATGGGTCAAAGGCTATTGGAGGCTGAAAGGGTCGTTATCTCTAACGCTCAGTGAAGCAGAGAAAAGTATTATCTTCATATGTTTAATATAAATCTCTAAATTTGACAGCGTTGATATATAGGAAACCACTGGGGGCATAGACAGGAGGGGGACCCTGTACAAGAAGAGTCTAATAGTTCACCGTAATACACAATTGCACCTGCTTTAGAGGTGGATGTGGACTCCTTACTTCTTGGGCCTCTGGGTTGCACCAATGATATGTCCTCCCCCTGTATGAAACCATAAATGTCTGCCTTTTTATAGGACTTAAGTGCAGCTTATTAAATAGCACCAACATAGCTACAATGGTGTCACCATTCACGTTAGGTCAATAAAGTTGCCGGTGACCGTAATACATTTTTTACCTATCCACATGGACCACAACTAATCCCAACAATGGAGGTGCCATTGTCCCTTGTGATATTGGTGCTCCATTGTGCATGTGTAACTACCTCTCCATTCATTCATAAGGGGCTGATGGAACAGGTGTCTCCCCCATTGGTCCTAGAAAAGTGAGTTGTTCAGCTTCAATAATGCAAATGGCGTTGGGTCCCTCCCTAGTCTTACGATCGGTTTGGGTCCCAGCAGTTGAATTCCAATTGACCAAACATTTATGGGACATAGTACCATAGTGATGTAAAGTATTAATGCATTGAATCTACCTGCCAGTTCATTGTAAAGCCATGATGAACATAAGTATACAAAGATGTACGTTACAAGCCAGGAATAGCAGGCATCGTTATTTCATTCAGATGGTTATGGCCTGCATACCTTCAACATTTATCCACTGCACATGCCTACAGTGAAGTAATTACTTCCCTCTACTCCTCCTTCGTCAGGCCACATCTGGAATGCTGTGTCCTGTTCTGGTCTCCACATTTTAAAAAAGACATTGAAAAAATGGAGCAAGTTCAGAGAAGAGTTACCAGGATGGTGAGCGGACTGCAAAGTATGTCCTACGAGGAAAGGTTAAAGGATCTGGGGATATTTAGCTTGCAAAACAGAAGGCTGAGACTTAATAGCTGTCTACAAATATCTGAAGGGCTGTCACAGTGTAGAGGAATCCTCATTATTCTCATTTGCACATGGAAACATGAGAAACAATGGAATGAAACTGAAAGGGAGATGATACAGATTAGATATTAGAAAAAACATTTTGACAGTGATTGTGATCAATGAGTGGAACAGGCGGCCACGAGAGGTGGTGAGTTCTCCTCCAATGGAAGTCTTCCATCAGAGGCTGGACATACATCTGTCTGAGATGGTTTATTGAATCCCGCATTGAGCAGGGGGTTGGACACGATGACCCTGGAGGTGCCTTCCAACTCAAACATTCTAGGATTCTATGAAACCTGTTAGGCCCCCTTCACATGTACATGTTTCTGGTATGTGTGGCATTCATTTTTTTCACAGATGCTACATGTACCCATTATAACTTATAGTGATCTTCACTTGTCCATTTTTTTCCTGGCAGCACGGATGACAAGGGTTAATACAAGTCTATGGGTCCTTGAAAAACACATACAGCACACTGATAGCATCCATGTGCTGTCAATGTGCTGTACATTGCAAAGTATAGGAGAAGCGTTGCAATTTTATTCTTTCTTTATCTATACCGAAAAAAACACAGATGGAGCACTAATGATGCACTGATGGCACACTAATGATGAACTGACGGCACACTAATGGCGCACTGACGCACACTAATGGCGCACTGATGGCACACTAATGACGCACTGACGGCACACTAATGACGCACTGACGCACACTAATGGCGCACTGATGGCACTCTAATGATGCACTGACGGCACACTAATGACGCACTGACGGCACACTAATGACGCACTGACGGGACACTAATGACGCACTGACGGCACACTAATGACACACTGACGGCATACTAATGACGCACTGATGGCAAACTAATGACGCACTGACGGCATACTAATAACTCATTGATGGCACACTAATGATGAACTGACGGCACACTAATGGCGCACTGACGGCACATTAATGGCGCACTGATGGCACACTAATGACGCACTGATGGCACACTAATGACGCACTGATGGCACACTTATGACGCACTGATGGTACACTAATGCCACACTGATGGTACACTAATGATGCACTGATGGTACACTAATGCTGCACTGATGGCACGCTAATGGTGCACTAATGATGCACTGATGGCACACTAATGGTGGACTAATGGCACACTAATGGCGCACTGATGGCACACTAATGATGCACTGATGGCACACTAATGGCGCACTCATGGCACACTAATGGCGCACTGATGGCACACTAATGGCGCACTCATGGCACACTAATGGCGCACTGATGGTACACTAATGGTGCACTGATGGTACACTAATGGCGCAATGATGGTGCTATAATGGTGCACTGATGGCACACTAATGGTGCACCGATGGTACACTAATGATGCACTGATGGCACACTAATGGTGGACTGATGGCACACTAATGGTGGACTGATGGCACACTAATGGCGCACTTCGATGCAGTTTCAACCTCTTAGACCTGCACTTATTTCCAGAATGAGCATCCCTGGCCCCTGTCTTGCTTACTAAGATGTCGCTTGCTGCATCCAGGCAGAGAATGAATGTAGAGGTCTCAAAGCTTGTTCACCGTTTTTATTGTTTCGTTTACTTCTTGAGGAGGCATAATAAAAATACTCCCTCACTGACAGCACAGAATGAAGGTGACTGTATTCTGCATATGGTGCCAGTAGAACAGTTACCAGGGCTTTGGATCATGTGAATTGCTCCAGTTAAGTGAATGAGATGGGCAGTAAAATTATACAATCCAATTCCCTAATATAAGAGCTGCTAAAAGTGTAACTTTACAACATAACTGTCTTGACTATCATTGATAAACGAGCTGGAGACTGAGCAAAATAATTCAAAGCAGCGGTGTATGAACCACTTGGTACTTGTTTGCCATAGCTGCGCCCATTCTCATCATGCACATTCCCCTTCTTCATGTAGGAGCTGTGTTGTTGGATAACTCGTGTGTTGTTGGATCACCTTTTGTGTTTTGTTGGAGAACTCATTTCTTTTTGCCATCATCACAAGACAATAAAAAATAAACAGTAACAATCTGAAAGAGGAAGCTTCAAATACTTTCTGTGATTGACTCAAACTGCTGATTCACATCCATGCAAAGTCAATTTTTCCATTACAGAAGCAGCAACTTAACGGTCAGGGACGGGCGTTCACCAAAAAAGAGAGTTTTTATTAAAAGCGGCTGTTTTGCCAGAGTTAGGTGAAATTCATGGAATAGAGACAAAAGGTGAAAAAAATGGGTTGATCTTTTGACTTTTTTCATGAGCAGCAAGTAGAAATCAGGAGCAATTAATGACAGGCAACTAAGAAGACAGGTTTGACAAATGAAGGATGAATATGTGACGTTGCATATAAAAATTTTCACTGGGGTCATATTGGATTTTTGGATGCAGATCTACAAGTTACACTCGACATTGCCCACTTTGACCTCAATGTAATTCACGTGCGACTAATGACTCTAAGTCACATGCAACTTGCTTGCGTTTTTTTTTTTTAACCAGCCAAGTCGCAGACAAATCACTCAAAACTTTTTGGTTGCACAGCCTGTCTGAAGATTTTTCTTCTGCAAAAGGTGTCACTGTGTAGCCTTAGCCCTACGTACATAGTGGTGGCATCTTGCCAGGGGCATTCACTTTTTCAGGTTACGGGACACTCTCACGTCAACTGCCCTTTGGTCTAGTAGCATATTGGTCCAGTTATTTTCTATCATTTTAGATATGTTTCCAATACAAGTACAACCCACAAGAAAAAGAAGTCAATGATGTTTTAGCCAGGTGACCACCAAACTCCAATCTATCATCATTTTGACCAAATTATCTTCCTTGATATTACAACAGAGTTTGACCATTAGTGCAAAGCTGAGACTTTGGCTCTTGTACGCTTGGAATTTTGGGTAGTTATATCATTGAGGGGTGCAGGAAGTTTTGGAAAAACAGGTTCCCTTTTCCCATCTTATAAACTGAAGTCAGATGGCTATTATATATCAGCCTTTATAATCGATGGGGGTCTGACCACTGGAAATCAGCCTTAGATGGGACTGTGCTGCAGCTCCAAGGACAGTCAGATGACCATAGTTGCAGCTTCGCTGGGAAAGGCCGTGAAGGGGACGTACCGCTGAATCCAAGCTTCATTCTCAGTATCAGGAGCTAGATATTGCCCCCCCACCAAAAGTGATGACATTTCACGAGCCACCAATATGAGAATACACAGTCATTTTTTTTTACAAGGGTAATTGGGCATATTTATACATTCTATTCCAGAGTAAGCTATAAAATCTTGAGACAGCTATTCCCTTGTAAGTGTCCCTGTTTTGTGTGAACCCTTCTTATTAGTTGTCATGTTATCTTGGATGGTGCATGGTGTCACTTGCTCTTAATTCCTATTTCCTGGTTTAGCAATAAAGACCTGGCTCCAATTCCCCATTCCAGCTGATATCACGGAGGAGACGCCTAAGGTCACCTCTTAATCTGGGTCGAAGTTGTTCCGTCTGAGTTTAACCCTTATCTCCTCTTACATAACCAGGAGCCATTTTCTTCTCCTGTTTTCCTCTTTCATCACCACCACATTACCTAACAGCCTCTCCTCACTGCCCTACAAGTAGTCAGTTTCCACCGTTGGCTCTTGCCCCATTTTTACGTAATTACCTGTCAGCTGAGTCACCTACAATTTATTTATTTTTTTAAGGATTTGGGAAGTAATTAGTAAGGTATATTGTGGGCACTGAAACATAGTTTGGTTTTATACGTAACAGCATTTGATACCACCTTTGGATTTTCTGCTTTTCCTTTATGTCCTTATTGTAGTGAAGGAAGAGGTTGACATTTAGGAACCACTTAATCTTCACTGGATTACATTTTTATCACCTAACCACGGAACAAGTAATAAGTTATCGATTATGGGGGTCTTACTGATGAGACCTCAACTGATCAACAGAATGGGCACTTTTATCCCCATTAGAATAGAGCAGCATTGCCCGACCTCCACTCCATTCATTGTATATAGGAGTATCGCTCGGCTTTTTCCATCAGCCCTATAGAAAATTAATGAAGGAGCAGTAGGACATGCGCACTACTGCTCTGATCTGATGGGGGTAACACTACCCCATTCTGCCAAATTGTGGGGGGTCGGATCCCAAAGAGTCTATAACTTGATGCCTATCCGGTGAATATATAACTTCTCTACACCGGACATCCTCTTCAAATAGTTTTAGAATTTTGATCCCAAGACCTTATGACTTCTATAAATGGTTGAGTAACCGTAGTGCAACTCCGTCCAACGTCTATAAGGACTGACCGTGAGAGACGAGTTTTGGCTGTTTTCAGGGTCCTGAAAGGAGTGGCAGGGTGCATGGTGGATCGTGAAAAAAAAAAGATTGCATTTTCTCTACATGAAAACGTACCCCTTTACTCTCAGACCACCCCCCTACAGATAATGGACTTCATAGCAAAAAGCAAACAAAAAACCCAATCATGTTTTATTTGGGGAATCTGTAATCTCAACATTACATATTTGCATTTCGAACAGTGTTGGGAGGTAAAGCCCATTGTGTAGATAAAATGTACCAGTCTTCTCAGTACGCATGGAAAAGTTTTGGTGAAAACACTTTCTATAATGCCAGGCATTGACTGATGGTGGCGAATTCACCTAAGTGCCAGCCCCTGTGTTTAGGTCTGTCCCTAGAAATACAGCATGTGATGTAATAAATGCCTTTTGTGTTAGGAATCATTATGTGATAAAATTCAGTAATATTTCGCTGAGTGGTTAGCATTGCAGCCTTGGAGCGCTGGGGTCCTGGGTTCAAATACCGCCAAGTACATCTGCAAGGAGTTTGTATGTTCTCCCAGTGTTTGTGTGGGTTTCCTCTGGGTACTCCAGTTTCCTCCCATACTCCAAAGACCAACTGATAGGGGCTCACAATCTAGGTTCCCTACGGGGACAGTGTCAATAATGTCTGTAAAGCGTTGCGGAATTACTGGCACTATATAAGTGCATAAAATAAATAATGGATAATTGGTTGTCAGGCATGGTTGGCTTGGAGGTAACATGGAGAATGCTCTCAGAGCGGCCAGCATGGCTGACGTCAGCAGCGCTGTCAAGTCCGAGAGTAGAGGAGGGTCTCTGATTACCGCACTTGTCTATGGTAGTCTCGGGAGTTGGTGGTCATGGATCGAATCGACTGTTGACAGGTCCAGGTCCACGGCCAAAGGATTACACAGATACTTTTTATGGTGAGCACATTTACTTCTCTCCTAAAATACTCTGTGCTGCTGAGATTCTCACCTCTCCACTATTTAACTCTTTGTGACCTTCTGCTTGTCCCTGTCTTATCACATAATCACCCTGCCGCTGTCACATTGTGCTATGTCCATACTAATGTAATCAGGAGTGGACAGGTCATTGCCTCCTACAAGACCAGGACACTGCCTTTCTTCTGCTTCCATCATCATCATTATTTCCTTGATCTGACTGACTACAAAGATGGGCACATGACAGTGAACAGAATAGTTAGCTGATGGCTGAACGTTCAGCCCCAGGAATATCCACCTTTAACACTACTGATAAATAAATTGCCTTTGCTGACAGCTACAATATACATTCTGCATTTGCCATTGATTTATTGGAGAGTGTTTGCTCTCTGTACCGCGCCAAGGCCAGATGTTTGGCACTGCCCGTTTTTTACCTTCAGGGCATTGGGAAGGGTTAGCTGATAATAGGAGGTCATGGAAAGGTGACTTGGTGGGGAGAATTTTACGAGATTTGTAAATTTTAACTTATTAGCCAGTACATATCTACCTGTGACCTCCACTGAATGCTGCTTGGAAATTCTGAGTTGTTACGTGTGCCTCATGTGAGCCCATGAGTTAAAGGGGATGTGTTTTTAGGAAAATTATTTCATTTACTATGTGGGTAATTTGGCTCCTAATGTAGTAATCTCCAATCCAAAACTAAAACTCTCAGCATGACTTCAGTGATCAAAACCTGTCAACAGAGCAGCCCGGAAGAGGAAGAGCTGTTCTGCTGATGTGAAGCAACCAAATTGCCGTCAGGAATGGTTTGTGACTGCTCTGTGCAAGAACCAGTTAGAACAAGCAGATAGTTAGCAACTACCTGCCTATTAGTTCTTAAGTCCATACTTAAAAAATAAAGTTGTCCCAGACAACCCCTTTCCATATACAGGCCTAAATGGCCACTTTTTTGTTTTACGAAACTGTTAATTAATCAACAGTGCAAGTAAAAAACTTTGTAATATATCTTATCAGGAGAAATATGCCTTTCTCCCTTTCTTATCCCCCCCACACCCACCTCCTCAACTCATCATTCACTCTGAAAAGCTGATAAAATAAATCCAGATCAAAATAAAAGGTGCAGCCAGATCACTCAGGGATCAGATTACAGCCCCATATTGAAGTCAATGGAGAGGAGGGCAGAGAACAGGAGCCAGGGCATATTGCTGCATTCTAGTAAGTGTGTTCTCTCACCATTGTACTGGATTCACAGCTACATTGTATATTGCCTTCCATGCTGCTTTTGAACATGTGCAACGTAGAGATAGAAGAGCGGGGTTTACTCTCTCTAGCAGAGGTTTGAGGTAGGCACAGGTACAAACTTGTTTGGATTTATTGCAGTCCATAAATATTTACCCAAAGCAAATAGGAACAGTCTTTCTCCAGCAAAAAGGTATAACAAAATAAGTCATAAAATAAGTCCTACAGATGAATGGGCTCACCCATTTACAAGGGTCTTAACATAAATCTTAACAGGATCACAAGTCTTTCCACCTCCACTCACAGCACATGAATGAGGCATCTGAACTGCCTCAAATAGGCCATTCCAAGGCCTGGAACTCTAGATATGGGAACGGCCAGTCCCTCCAAGCTCTTCTGGCCATTCCTAAAACCCAGACCCAAAATCTGGGGCCATTAAAAAACCTCTCAGCACTATTTGTGCTGGAGCCTTCTTTGTGGACTCACATCACCACCTCAGTGACACATATCTCCCACCCAGGACCTGTCCAGCTGTCACCTTGCAACACCTTAAAGCAGAGTTGTCACCAGACTTCAGAATACAAATTGCATGCCTAAATAAACAGATCTCTAAGATTTGTAGAGGCTGGTGTATTTTCTTTGAAAATCCATGCCATATTGACTGTGTAGTACTTTTTTAGAAAGTTTCCCTGCCTAATGTTAAAATGAGTTTTCTTATGTGTCCAATCGAGCTGAACTCATAAAATGCTAATTTTAAATTGTAGATTATACAGCTATTCTGACATGAACCCTCAAAGTAAGTACACCAGCCTCATCATATGCAGCTTATATTGTGAAATTCGGTGATCCCATCTGTTGTAATACCAATTACACTTGTCTAGTAAATTGTATTCTACAGCAGACTTTCTGTGTCCTTGTCCTGGAATTACATTGTACATTTCTCTGTCTTATTTTCTTAGACTCAGTCACAACTTGAAAAATAAAATTCCAGACATTGGTGATACCAACATAAACCCACTGCCGACCACAAGCCTGCACACTTATCTAGACAGTTGTGTTACTGAGTGCTAATTTCTGTGTTTCAGTAAATTCCTTAAAATAACCACGGAGCTATAACTCCCACTATGAGACAAGCAAAAACTCGCACAACTCATGGTGCCAATGGTTTAAGCTGAATTCTTCTATAATTTGAGATCTTTATTGTTTTTTATCTCGAAAACTATTTTCTACCTGATTTTTCAAGTGTACGTCCAACTTTAACCATCTTCTTATATACCATTGAAACTTATCTGAAGAGAGAGTACAAGGAGATTCTTAATATAAGAGCCCCATGTGGTAATCTAGCAACCTCTGTCCCTGTTTGGCTTCAAATGGCCATTTTGTGAGCATAGGTGAAGATAAATTTACAGTATTATTGATTTATGTCTGATGGCAAAAAGATGGTTGGTTAAGCCTAAAGTGTACCTCTCTTTTCAGGTGAATCGGTCATGGGTGTACACACTGGCGTAGCTAGAGCTTTTGCCGCCCGGGGCTGATTCCGAGTTTGGCGCCTCCCCCCCCCCCATTGCCGTCACTCAATGCCGGGCACCGCCCCCTCAGCACTGTTTACCCATGAAACCGGTGCCTGCGCTGTGTATCGCTGTTTGGTGCAGGCGCAGAGAGCTCTGGCCGTCTGACGTCACAGCCAGGCTTGCAGACTGCGCCTGTGCGGCCACCCACCTTGGTAATCCCAGCCCCACAGTGTGTTATGCATTATGCAGAGTGCGGGGCTGGGATTCACAAGCAGGGCGGCCGCACAGGCGCAGTGTCCAGCATTGCCCCAGTGTGTCCAGCATTGCCTTAGTGTGTCCAGCAATCTGCCCCAGTGTCCAGCATTGCCCCCAGTGTCCAGAATTGCCCCCAGTGTCCAGCATTGCCCCCAGTGTGTCCAGCAATCTGCCCCAGTGTCCAGCATTGCCCCCAGTGTGTCCAGCAATCTGCCCCAGTGTCCAGCATTGCCCCCAGTGTGTCCAGCAATCTGCCCCAGTGTCCAGCATTGCCCCCAGTGTGTCCAGCAATCTGCCCCAGTGTCTCCAGCATTGCCCCCAGTGTGTCCAGCAATCTGCCCCAGTGTCCAGCATTGCCCCCAGTGTGTCCAGCAATCTGCCCCAGTGTCCAGCATTGCCCCCAGTGTCCAGCATTGCCCCCAGTGTCCAGCATTGCCCCCAGTGTGTCCAGCAATCTGCCCCAGTGTCTGGTCGTGGCGGCGGTCAGCGCCGCCCGAAGATTTAAAGGGCCCGCGTCTCTCTTTTTTTTTTTTCTTCCTCCTCCTCTCTGGGTCGGAGCCGCCCCCGGCATTGTGCCGCCCGGGGCGGCCCGCCCCCCCACACCCCCCTTCCTACGCCACTGGGTGTACATGACGAGTAGCACAATTTCTGTCCATTATATCCTGCACTTTTCATCTCCTCTGCAGGCTCTATCTCTATTTTTCAATTGTCTCCGAGCCGGTGAGTGAAGACGAGCTGCTAAGATGTCTCCCATACACAGCAGACACAGGCATGAGAGATTCCTGCTCTTCTGTCTCTATGTAGCATGTGTTCAGAAAGAGCAGCAACATGGTGGACATGGTACAGCAGTATAGAGCAGTTTGTCTGTGAATCCAACACTGGGGTGAGATAAACTCTTACTACAAAGCAGGAGGAGGAAAGGCGGGTACCCTGTACAGGTATACAGATATGCCCCCTCCTCCTTAACCTTTCATGGCTTTTGTATAGCATACCTGTCATTTCAGGTGACTGTTCCAAATTAGTTGCCATGTGTATGAATGGGAGAAAGCTCAAATTTCTGACATTTTTCACCAGTTTTCCTTTCTGGCTATGAGCTCGTGGGTAGAGATGAGCTCCTATGTGGTCTTGCATACACAGTGCACACAGAAATGAGTGATTACTGCTCTCCTGTATCTATGTAGCACATACTCAGAAGCAGCAGCATTCAGAACATTATGCCGCAGTACTCAGCAGTGTAGGTGTGAATCCAGCTCTTAGTAGAAGCAGCAGCATTAATCTGTCTGTGTCTGTTCTTCTCTCTCTGCCTCCTCTCTCCACCATAGACCTTAAAAGGCAGCTGTAAACGAATCCCTCTGTGAGCTATCATTCTTATTTTTTGACCAAGGCACATTTTGGTAGTTTTCTATTCGCTTGTAATGTGAATTTATTTAATGCCGTCAAAGTGGTCTTTACAGTGTCCATGTGTATGGGACTGAGAAGCAATATCAGACACAACCCGTGGAAAATGGTAGCCTTGTTTGTGAAAAACCTGTTCCTAATTTTCTTTAATCCTTTCGGTACCACATGAGACCATTAGGTGGTGATACTAAGCCCTAAACCACAGGTATGCGCATAGCCGCCTGTGAATCCCATAGCAAGTAGACTGGGAGAAGTCCCAGCTCCACATGGGACAATTAGTCGAGCGCACATCACATTTTGGCCGATTCTGGAAAGTTAATGGCAAGTAAAACAATAGCAGTGTCCAATGAAGATCCCAGTTTCCACAAGTGTGGGAATATCTTGCATCTGAACTGTGATTTTGCTGTCACAAGATATTTCCATCCTCAAAGACATCCCTGAGAAATGAGTCCATCAATCAGTGCAATCTCTGCTTACTTAAGCTTTAGGGACAGCCACAAGCTTGTCCCTGAGCATTTGATGCTTTGAAATGTAAACGTTTTCACAGCATTTCCCAAAAAGCACCAAAAAATCCAAGAAATGTATTTTATACTGAAATTCTATAACCTTCCAACGTGGGGATTATATGGTTTCTTGATGATGATGCAAATAATAGTAAAATTGATGGGTTCTATAACCATATATGAGACTGTTGCGATCAGATCAGAAGACTGTCAGTCCTAGAAATGTGGACAAGTGAGGGCCTTCTCTGTCTATTTCTGGACACCTTTGTGTCGTGACTGTGAAAAACAGACGTGTAAGGCTGGCCCTAAATGAGAGCTAAACTGTAGAACAAGCTCACTGACTGTTTCTCGGTTAACTCGTTCAGAAGCCATCAATTTGCAGGAAAAATAAAAGGGCTTGGAAAATTTGTGCAGTGCAAAATTTTTAATAAAACATACAATAAGTGTTTTAATATTAGCGTTAGGTCTGTCCCAATTACGGTCACCGTGGAGTAGTGGGATGGATTTCGCTTTTTTTTTAATCAAAAAACATATTAACTAAGTACCGTATATTATTTTCATGCACTACGCTATTAATTTATTTACTGCAGGGTATTTAATCATTCTGTTTCTGTCTTTGTTTTTTTCTGTTCAGTGGCCAGTGTGAACATGCGCTTACCCGCTGCATGCACACCAGTTTATATCCCAGTTCATACCTTTGTGGTTTTTTATCGAACTGTCATAAAGGTTGACTATTCCCTTTTAAGTTGCATTGTACATATTAATATGAAGGGGCGCATTTATGATGCTTAGAAACACTGTCGCGGATCATGGTGAGAAGAGGCTGCACTCCACCTTTATGCGGCTGGAGTACTCTTAAACTATACATACAATGGGCTACTGTTTGCAATGGTTGATTGTCTCCGTGCCCACCCTATGATGGGTGAAGTGGGTATGTATACCAGTATTTCCTCATTCCATTACAGTTGGTAATAGAGAAGATGGCGATGCGATAACGTAATATAAAACGTGCTCTCACCGAGCAGAACAATGAAAAGCAAAGTTTTAGACGCTGAGAACATGTTCTAAGAACGCAAACAAAAAAGGGGAACAACCATTAAGTGAGCGCTTTCTTTCCTCATCCTCGTCGTAGCGTCAAATTAGTTATCACAACCTCTTTCACTTACCCTTGTGCTAAACCTATAACACCGCACCGCTGGGACAATGTGCAACGGCATAAGCACTTTAGTCTACTGACAGTCTTTTTTTTTAATGGACTGATTAGTGAATTGGAATGATGCGGTGTTATAAGTTTAGCACAAGGGTATAGTGAATTAATTGTTGAACGCTTCCCTTGAGGAATGATATTTTGTAATGTTTCCATAAGAATTGAAAGGAATTTGTAAATACAGTGCTAATAAATTATTTATATACTAGTGTCCTTTGTGACGCCCTTTAATAGGGGTGTTATCGGACAGACTGCACACAAGTACGGTGGATTAAAAATGTATTGTTTAATCACGATTTAAAAGTTAAGTTTTAGTTTTTATTCACCGAAGCCCTAGATTCCCCTTTCAATACACCCATAAAGTATGATGCCAACAAAAGTGCCCCACAAACAGTATATAATAGCCCTACAGTGAATTCCTCCACATACACAGTATGATGACTTTACTGTACCCCACCTTAACTCCCCTGGCAAAATATAATGACACCAACACAGTATGATTCGCCATCTGTGACCTCCACACAGCCCTCCAAACAATATAATGGCCCCCACACAACCATCAGCACAGTACAATGGACCGCATACAAGCCATCACACTGTATAATTGCTTGCATTTAGTATAATGGCCCCTGCATAACCCAACAAATAATATAATGGCCATACATATCCTTTCATATAGTATAATGGGCCTCACATTGCACTTCATATAGTATAATGGTCTCCATATTGCCTTCCATATAGTATAATGTACTTCCCATAGTCCTCCTTATAGTAGAATGTGCTTCCCATAGTACTGCATTTAGTATAATACACCACCATTGTCTTCCATATAGTATAATACACTCCCCGTAGTACTCCAAATAGTATACTGCACTCCCCATAGTCCCCATATAGTATAATGCATGCCCCATAGTCCTCCATATAGTTTAGTGCACCTCCATAGTCCTCCATATAGTACTATGCACTTCCCATAATCCTCCACATAGTATATTGTACTCCCCATAGTTCTCAATATAGTATAATGCACTCATTATAGTCCTCCATATAGGATAATGCACCCCCATAGTCTTCCATATTATAATACACCTCCATTGTCTTCCACATAGTATAATGCACCCCCATAGTCCTCTATATACTATAATGCACTCCCCATAGTACACCATATAGTAGAATGACATCAAAGATAAAGGAGGTCCTCCAGTGGCAAATATCCACTATATAAATTGATGATACTGTTGGAATAAAAAATCGCCTTTAATTATCTCAACATAAGAAATATAAAAAGTGGCCACCTAGAGGATGGCATGTATAGAAACCAACGAGTTTCAGCAAAGTGCCTTAATCATGGATCATCAATTTATATAGTGGATATTTGCCGCTGGAGGACCTCCTTCATCTTTCATTCTACAGGTCAGATCCTTCTCTCCCCCCACATTAGATGGTCGCCCTAACCCGCCAAAATGTGTGTGGAGGACCTTAACAGGAACCTGTCACGTTGTCCGAGGTGTATCTAGCCTTTCCAGCACCCGGGGCAAAGGATCAGCTTGGCGCCCCCCCCCCCCAAACCCTCCCCCATTTGAACCTTTAGGGTATGTGCACACGTCAGGATTTCTTGCAGAAATTTCCTGAAGAAAACCGGAAATTTTCTGCAAGAAATCCGCATTTTTTTTGCGTTTTTTTCGCGGTTTTTTTAGCATTTTGCAAGCAAAATTAGCTTGCAGAATGCTAAAGTTTTCCAAGCGATCTGTAGCATCGCTTGGAAAACTGACTGACAGGTTGGTCACACTTGTCAAACATAGTGTTTGACAAGTGTGACCAACTTTTTACTATAGATGCTGCCTATGCAGCATCAATAGTAAAAGATAGAATGTTTAAAAATAATAAAAACAATTAAAAAAATGGTTATACTCACCTGCAGACAGCCGATCTCCTCAGCGGCGTCCGTTCCTATAGATGGTGTGTGTGTGCAGGACCTTCGATGACGTCGCGGTCACGTGAGCGGTCACATGAGCGGTCACGCGACCAATCACAAGACTGCGACGTCATCGCAGGTCCTTCACACACACCAGCTATAGGAACCAAAGCGGCAGCATGCACCTGAGAGGCGGGAAGACTGCGGGGGCCATCGAAGGTGAGTATATGACTATTTTTTATTTTAATTCTTTTTTTTTACCAATTATATGGTGCCCAGTCCGTGGAGGAGAGTCTCCTCTCCTCCACCCTGGGTACCAACCGCACATGATCCGCTTACTTTCTGCATGGTGTGCACAGCCCCGTGCGGGAAGTAAGCAGATCAATGCATTCCCAGGTGTGCGGAATCCCAGCAATTCCGCAAATTTAATGAACATGTTGCTTGCGATTCGCGGAAAAAAATGCAACATTTGCACCAGAAATGCGGAATACACTGTAAATAATAGGAGGCATATGTAAGCGTTTTTTCGCGTTTTTATCACGTTTTTACAGCGAAAAAAGGCGAAAAATACTGAACGTGTGCACATGGCCTTACTCTATTGAAACTGTATGACCAAGCCAAGGTACATTCCTGAATCTCCATAATGTTAAAATAGATACCAATACAAGTAAAATTAATTGAGACATCAGTAGGTTATGTGTTTTTGAATATTCATATTGAATCAGGAGCCCATATAATCCTGCATAAAGGTTAATAATGGCCCCATAAAATGCTCCATAGAGACATTTGCCCCATATAGTGCTGCACAAACGTTATGGCCCCATAAGATGCTCCATACATACAGACACTTGCCCCGTTATAGTGCTGCAGAAATGTTATGGCCCCATAGATGCTCCATACAGACACTTGCCCGTTATAGTGCTGCACAAAGGTTATGGCCCCCATATAGTGCTGCACAAACGTTATGGCCCCATATAGTGCTGCACAAACATTATGGCCCCCATATAGTGCTGCACAAACATTATGGCCCTCATATAGTGCTGCACAAACATTATGGCCCCCATATAGTGATGCACAAACATTATGGCCCCCATATAGTGCTGCACAAACATTATGGCCCCATATAGTGCTGTACAAAGGTTATGGCCCCCATATAGTGCTGCACAAACATTATGGCCCCCATATAGTGCTGCACAAACATTATGGCCCCATATAGTGCTGCACAAAGGTTATGGCCCCCATATAGTGCTGCACAAACATTATGGCCCCATATAGTGCTGCACAAACATTATGGCCCCCATATAGTGCTGCACAAACATTATGGCCCATATATAGTGCTGCACAAACATTATGGCCCCCATATAGTGCTGTAAAAACATTATAGCCCCCATATAGTGCTGCACAAACATTATGGCCCCCATATAGTGCTGCACAACCATTATGGCCCCCATATAGTGCTGCACAAATGTTATGGCCCCATAAGATGCCCCATACAGATATTTGCCCGATTTGCTGTTACTGCAATAAAAAAAAAATAATCACATACTCACCTCTCCGTCACTCAGGCCCCCGGCACTTTCAATATTCCCCTGACTTCGTTCCAGCCGCCGCTCCATCTCCCGCCTCCTCTGCACTGACGTTTAAGCAGATAAGCAGAGGGCGCGCACTAACTACGTCATCGCACTCTCTGACCTCAGCGTCACTGCAGAAGACGGACTGGCGACTGGAACGAGGAGCAGGTGAATATCGCACAGCGCTGCGCTCCCCGTTATACTCATTTGCTCCTGGCGCGGTGCAGTCCCTGCTTCTCCGGCGCTGCTGTTTCTTCCTGTACTGAACGGTCACCGTTACCGCTCATTACAGTAATGAATATGCGGCTCCACCCCTATGGGAGGTGGAGCCGCATATTCATTACTGTAATGAGCGGTACCATGTGACCGCTCAGTACAGGAAGAAGCCGGGGCGCCGGGCAGCCAGGGACCTGCAGGGACCGCGCCAGGAGTAGGTGAGTATAATTAGACAGCCCCCGCTCCCTGGCCCTGCCAACCCCCTCCTTGGACCGCCGCATCATCAGGCGGCCCGCTGGCGCCCCCCTGTCGGCTGCGCCCGGGGCACATGCCCCAGCTGCCCCCCCCCGGATACGCCACTGTCACTGGTAGTTGTATGCATAAGAGTCCAGCGTGTGGTTCTACTCCATGATGGACAGCTTTCTCTGAATGTACATATACAGGGAAAACTGTCAATCACTGAGTAGGACTGACCACTGGACTCATAACCAAACAAACACCAGGGATGACAAAGATATTGACTACTGCCAGGTACGACCGGGTTACATTTGAGATGGCCAACAATGAACTGGAAGTTGTAAAGGACTTCAACCTACTGGGATCAATAATCACTCAAGATGGAGCAATGACTGCGGAAGTCAACAGAAGAATAGCAATACTCAAAGCAAGGCTCACCAAGCTATGACTTTCCTACTTTGGACATATACGAAATGGACATCATTGTCAGAAGAATAGAAGGAACAAGGCAGAATGAACAAGACAAAGCCAAAGACCAGCAATGCAATGGCTTGATACAATTAAGATAACGGTAGAGAAGACCCTGGTGGTCCTATTTAGGCTTATACAAGATTGATCTTCCTGTTTATATACTGACATACCTTCTTTGTTCCCACTTAGGCTACTTTCACACTAGCGTTATACGACGCACGACGAATTGCGTCGTTGCGACGTACCGACGCAAGCAGTGAAAAGCGCCGCACAACGGGGGCAGCGGATGCTGTTTTTCAACGCATCCGCTGCCCCATTGTGAGGTGCGGAGATGCGGGGGCGTAGTTCTGGCCGCGCATGCGCGGTCGGAAAAGACAGGAACGACGCACCAAAAAACGTTATATGCAACGTTTTTTGGTGGCGACAGACCGACGCAACACGACGCAACCGTCGCACGACGGTTGTGACGTGTGGTAATGCGTCGCACTGCGTCGCTAATGCAAGTCTATGGAGAAAAAACGCATCCTGCAAGCACTTTTACAGGATGCGCTTTTTCTACAAAACGACGCATAGCGACGTGCAGTGCATAACGCTAGTGTGAAAGTAGCCTTAGGCTGGGCAAAGATACTGTATTTCACGGTCTGTGTACAGACCCCAATGTGCAGATTGATCTATGGGTTGTAGTCTCCTAATCTGAATTACAGGTATGTTCAGGTCCCAAGTCCAGGGTCAGTCCAAGTATGCGGACCATGAAATACAACTATCTGAACCCGACCTTAGGGGATGGAATGGTTCTCATCTGTAATTATCAAATCTGCCAAATCTTTCCTTGTTGTAACTACTCCAATGGCTCTTCTGGACATAAGCAGACAGATTCTCAACTCACTTCAATCCATGTCTGTCTGAATCACTGCAAAGAACAGATTTTCTTCCATGGCTGAATCTACAGGTGTTAATCCATTAAGGTGTGTACTGTACAATCCCAACTATTGTTTCCTAACCTACGGGTGCCTGGCACAATCACAATACCGCATTCAGTGGTCACCCTTGTAATGGAAACTATTGTTTGTGCTGGAATTCAAAACCTCAGTGGAATTTTTGGAAAAGTGCTTAATTGCAAGCAAGTAAAGCAGCTAAAATTATACACAGTGAAATGTAAAGTTGCTGTAATAAAGGGATATTGCACTAAAAGAAGATTCATAGACTATAATAATGGCCAGTGAAAAAAATATAGCAAAAGCTCTTAACTATTGATTTCAACATAGTGCTCTTCATGCAGTATTGGGCAGAATTACAGTAGTTATGTACATAGGAGCATTATTATAGTACCGTAGTTATATTCTTCTATAGGGGCAGTATTATAGCAATTATATTCTTGTACATAGCAACAGTATTATTGTAGTTATATTCCTGTACATAGGGGCAGTATTATAGTAGTTATATTCTTGAACATAGGAGCAGTATTATAATAGTTACGGTATATTCTTGTACATAGGGGCAGTATTATAGTAGTTATATTCTTGTACATAGGGGCAGTATTATAGTAGTTATATTCTTGTACAAAGGGGCAGTATTATATTAGTTATATTCTTGTACATAGGGGCAGCATTATAGTAGCTATACTCTTGTACATAGAGGCAGTATTATAATAGTTATGCCATATACGAAGAGAAAGAGAAGGCACTCACTGATCTAAAATTCAAACTTTATTTCATCTTCATGTTAAAACTTCATGGCCGGGGGAGTGAGAAATGGAGCTCTAGTGAGCAGGAGAAGACGACGGCCGTTTCGTGCTATGCTTGCGCTTCCACAGGTCTGTAGAGCGCAAAACGGCCGTCGTCTTCTCCTGCTCACTAGAGCTCCATTTTTCACTTCCCCGGCCATGAAGTTTTAACATGAAGATGAAATAAAGTTGGAATTTTAGATCGGTGAGTGCCTTCTCTTTCTGTTCGTATATGGCATTGGAATTACATGTTTTTTCTCCGAAGAGCACCCGGGATGTGTGGCTGGTTCCAAAATGACTGTTGATTGACACCTGGGCCCTTGTTTTGGACAACCTCTATTTTTCAGACAGCGCTGTTTATTTTTTTGTCTTTTTGGCTTCATTATAATAGTTATATTCTTGTACATAGAGGCAGTATTATAATAGTTATATTCTTGTACATATGGTCAGTATTATAGTAGTTATATTCTTGTACATATGGGGCAGTATTAGTAGTTATATTCTTTTTCATGGGAGCAGTATTATAGTACTTATATTCTTGTACATAGGGGCAGTATTATATTAGTTATATTCTTGTACATAGGAGCAGTAATATAATACTTATATTCTTGTTCATAGGAGCAGTATTATAGTAGTTATATTCTTGTACATATGGGGCAGTATTATAGTAGTTATATTCTTGTACATAGGGGCAGTATTATAGTAGTTATATTCTTGTACATAGGAGCAGTATTATAGTAGGTATATTCTTGTATACAGGAGCAGTATTATAGTAGTTATATTCTTGTACATAGGGGCAGTATTTGTCATGTCGGACGCTGTTCAGACCAGGTCATTCGACAGACAGCGGTAATTCCGCTTTTGACCACTATGTGCTCATTGGCGTCGGCTAGATTTTATCTAGCTGGTCCGGGGTTAATTTACCTGATGCTCGGATTGGAAGCTGGGCCATGCCCATTGCCTTTAAATAGTTCTCCTGAACATTGGGCGTCGCCGATTATAGCTTCTGTCTTGTGCGTTGTTATCTCGGTCTTGAGTGGTGAGCTAGTAGTTGGAGTATCGTTGCTGGTGGTGTATTTTCCTTTGTCTTATTTACTCCTTCCTATATCTGTATTTATTTTGCCCTGCACATTTATAGTGTATTCCTGAGTGACTGCGGCGTGGTGTATATTTTCCGTTATCCTTGTCTGTTCTAACTGTGGGTATTGGTGTATGATCTTTTCACTGGGTGGTGGGAGGTGGTTTCAGCCTAGGGTTGAAACAGGAGACAGGGCGAGGGTCGAGGCCTAGACATGCACACCATCAGTGTAAACTCAGGATTTCCCTAGTCTGAGGGAAATTGCAGGGTCCTGGGTTATTAGCTCTTGCCCACCTAGTCTCCCCGTGACATTATAATCGGCCTTAAAAAAAAAAAAAAGGTTTCCTTTTTTTTGTTTTGTCATGGATCCCATGACTTCCATAACCCGCCAGTTGGAGGCGCTGTCCCTACAGGTCACTGAGTTGAGGGGGGCAACAAGGACTAGCAGTATCTAATGTGCAAGCTGGAGCGACAGGTAGAGTTGCTGAGCCTAAGTTTCCTTTGCCTGAAAAATTTGCTGGGGAACGCAGTAAATTTGTTTCTTTTCGTGAAGCTTGCAAACTATTTTTCCGTATGCCCCCGATCTCCTCAGGTAATGAGGCTCAGCGTGTGGGCCTGGTGTTGTCATTGTTAAGCGGGGATCCCCAAGCATGGGCGTTTTCTCTGCCATCTGATTCTGCTGTATTTGACTCTGTGGACAGTTTTTTTTCCTTTCTTGGAAATATTTACGATGAGCCAGACAGAATGGCTCTAGCAGAATCTAAGATACGCACTATTCGCCAGGGGGAGCGAGTTGCAGAGGATTACTGTTCTGAATTTCGTCGCTGGGAGATCGATATACAGTGGAATGATCCAACGCTGCGGAGTCAGCTTATTCATGGGGTTTCTGGAAGGGTTAAAAAAGCCCTTCTGATGTACGAGACTCCTACTTCTCTAGACTCCGCTATGAGTCTGGTTGTCCGCATTGATCGCCGTTTGCGTCAGGGGGAGCATGAGACATCGCCTATGGGAGAGGGTTTAGGTTCACGTGTGGTTGCTGCAGGTGAGCCCACGGAGCCTATGCAAATCACAGGGGTGTCACATGTGAAGCGTCGAGCCCCTGAGCTCAGGAAGCAGGGAGCCTGTTTTTACTGCGGTAAGACTGGTCATCTTATTAACATCTGTCCTCTACTGTCTAAGAAAAATGCAACGGCGGAAAACTTCTAAGCTCAGAGGGTGTGGAGTATATGTATTATGTATATGCTTATGTATATGCTCCATGGTGGTTTCTCAATGCATGCTCCCTGCTAAGATTATAATCGCTGGCAGTGAGCTGCCAATTACTGTGTTTGTGGATAGTGGTTCAGCCACAAATCTCATTGATGAGGTGTTTGCGCGCACAGCAGGTTTTAGGATTGAAAAACTGCCTCATCCTATCCGCGTGGTCACCATCAATGCTGCTCCTCTCTCACAGGGGGAGATTACTGAACTTGTGGCTGAGGTGAAACTCCACATTGGGGTTCTACATTCCGAGCAGGTTACATGTAAGGTGCTCAGGAATCTTCCTGCTCAGGTGGTTTTGGGTTTTCCATGGTTGTCTATGCACAACCCGGTAATTGACTGGAAAACTCAGGACATAATTCAGTGGAGCGAATTCTGCCAGGAGAATTGCCTGGCCACATGTGTGTCTGCTGTGACATCAAGCATTCCGGAGTCACTTCTGGATTTTGTGGATGTGTTCTCTGAGAAGGGTTGTTCAGAGTTGCCGCCACATCGCCCCTATGACTGTACTATCAGATTTAAACCAGGGGACAAATTGCCTAAAGCAAGGATGTTTAACATCTCCGGTCCGGAGAGACAAGCATTTAAGGATTACATTGCTGAAAGTTTGAGCAAAGGGCACATCAGGCCTTCATCCTCGCCTGTGGCAGCAGGGTTCTTCTTTTTGAAGAAGAAAGATGGCGGATTACGCCCGTGTTTGGATTTCAGGGAATTGAACCAGATTACGGTTCGTGATCCATACCCTATGCCACTTATACCAGATTTGTTCAACCAGGTGGCAGGTGCTAAGTGGTTTACCAAGCTTGACCTCAGGGGGGCGTACAACCTCATAAGAGTCCGTCAAGGTGATGAGTGGAAGACGGCTTTTAATAACCCTGAGGGTCATTTTGAAAATATGGTGATGCCATTTGGGTTGACTAACGCACCTGCAGTGTTCCAACATTTCATTAATGATGTGTTTTCGCATGTTTTGGGGAAATTCGTTATCGTGTACCTAGATGACATTCTCATATATTCTTGCGACCGTGATACTCATTTAGATCATGTCAGGCAGGTGTTACAGCTTCTCAGAGAGAATAAGCTGTATGCTAAACTTGAGAAATGCGTATTTTCTGTTCAAGAGTTGCCTTTCTTGGGTTATATTGTGTCTGCTTCTGGTTTTAAAATGGACGCCGCTAAGGTGCAAGCGGTGCTGCATTGGGAACGGCCTGATAACCTGAAAGCACTTCAGCGGTTCCTTGGGTTTCCTAACTACTATAGGAAATTTATCAAGGATTTTTCCATCATTGCTAAACCGCTAACTGACATGACTAAAAAGGGTACCTATTTCTCCGTTTGGCCTGAGGCTGCTGTGCGCGCATTTGAATTTCTTAAGAACAGTTTTGTTTCAGCCCCCATTCTTGTGCAGCCAGACGTATCAAAACCTTTTGTTGTGGAAGTCGATGCATCTGAGGTTGGTGTGGGGGCGGTACTATCACAAGGCTCATCTTTGAGTGGTTTGCGTCCGTGCGCCTATTTCTCCAAGAAACTGTCGTCCGCCGAACGTAACTACGATATCGTTAACAGGGAGTTGTTGGCAATCAAGTTGGCCTTTGAGGAATGGCGACATTTCTTGGAGGGGTCGGTACATCAGGTTACTGTTATTACCGACCATAAGAATCTGCTGTATTTGGAGTCAGCCAAGCGTCTGTCCCCCAGGCAGGCTCGCTGGGCATTGTTTTTCACGCGGTTCAATTTCGTTGTCACTTACAGACCGGGGTCTAAAAACACTAAGGCGGATGCTCTGTCCAGGTGTTTTCCGGGGGGGAGAGCCTCGGGAGGATCCAGTACCCATCCTCCAAAAGGGTGTTGTGGTTTCGGCTCTCACTACCGAGGTTGAGGCTGAGATTGCCGAGGCTCAGGAGGAGGTACCATCTGAGCTTCCCATCAACAAATCTTTTGTACCGCTTCATCTCCGCTTAAAGGTTTTGGCGGAGCATCATGATGCTGTCCTGGCTGGCCACCCAGGGGTTAGAGGTACCTTGGAGTTGGTGTCACGTCGGTTTTGGTGGCCCAAGATCCGACAGGACGTGGTCTCATACGTGTCACCTTGTACCACGTGCGCTAGGGCTAAGACGCCCCCCTCCCGTCCTGTTGGCACACTACTTCCTCTTGAGGTACCTAGTAAGCCATGGACGGAAATCTCCATGGATTTCATCACTGATTTGCCCTCCTCAGCTGGGAACACGGTCATCTTGGTGATTGTTGATCGGTTTTCAAAAATGTTGCACTTTGTGTCTTTGCCTTCGTTGCCTAACGCTAAGACTCTGGCTCAGGTATTTGTGCAGGAGGTGGTCAGACTTCATGGGGTTCCGTCTGACATCGTGCCTGATAGGGGTACTCAGTTTGTGGCAAAATTTTGGAAAGCATTTTGCTCACGGCTGGGGATCAAGTTGTCTCATTCTTCGGCGTTTCATCCTCAGTCAAATGGTCAGACTGAGCGTATGAACCAAAATTTGGAACAGTACTTACGCTGCTTTGTCTCTGATAACCAGGAGGAGTGGTCTACCTTTCTTCCTTTGGCTGAGTTTGCCATCAATAATCACCGCCAGGAGTCGTCTGGGGAGTCTCCGTTTTATTGTGTTTACGGGCTACATCCTCAATTTTGTACTTTGAGTCAGAGGGGCTCTTCCAGCGTTCTGGAGGAGGTCCAGTTAGGAGCACAATTGTCATCAGTCTGGAGGAGAGTTAAACAGCGCCTGTTGAGTGTGGGTGCTAGGTACAAACGTTTGGCTGACAGTAGGCGTGTGCCAGGTCCGGACCTGAGTGTGGATGACTGGGTGAGGTTATCCACAAAAAACATAAGACTCAAAATACCATCCCTTAAATTGGGTCCACGGTTTATTGGTCCATTTAGGGTCACCGCCATCATTAACCCAGTAGCGTACCGATTGGAGCTTCCTACGGTGTATAAGATACACAATGTGTTCCACAGGTCTCTTTTAAAGAAGGTGGCGGGTTCTGTGGACGTGGCGCCTATGCCACCTCCAGTCTTGGTGGATGGTAATTTGGAATTTGAAGTCTCCAAGGCGGTTGACTCTCGTATAGTGCGCTGCACTTTACAGTACTTGGTACACTGGCGTGGTTATGGGCCTGAGGAGAGGTCCTGGGTACCAGCCTCGGACATTCATGCGGATCGGCTGGTCAGGTTTTTTCACCGTCGCCATCCGGAAAAGCCGGGTCCTATAAGCCGTGAGGGCCCTGGGGTCCCTCGTAGAAGGCGGGGTACTGTCATGTCGGACGCTGTTCAGACCAGGTCATTCGTCAGACAGCGGTAATTCCGCTTTTGACCACTATGTGCTCATTGGCGTCGGCTAGATTTTATCTAGCTGGTCCGGGGGTCGCCGATTATAGCTTCCGTCTTGTGCGTTGTTATCTCGGTCTGGAGTGGTGAGCTAGTAGTTGGAGTATCGTTGCTGGTGGTGTATTTCCCTTTGTCTTATTTACTCCTTCCTATATCTGTATTTATTTTGCCCTGCGCATTTATAGTGTATTCCTTAGTGACTGCGGCGTGGTGTATATTTTCCGTTATCCTTGTCTGTTCTAACTGTGGGTATTGGTGTATGATCTTTTCACTGGGTGGTGGGAGGTGGTTTCAGCCTAGGGTTGAAACAGGAGACAGGGCGAGGGTCAAGGCCTAGACATGCACACCATCAGTGTAAACTCTAGGTAGAGGGTCAGTCAGGATTTCCCTAGTCTGAGGGAAATTGCAGGGGCCCGGGTTATTAGCTCTTGCCCACCTAGTCTCCCCGTGACATTATTATAGTAGTTATATTCTTGTACATAGGGGTAGTATTATAGTAGTTAGGTTTTTGTACACAGGAGGCAGTTTAAAAGTAAATATATTCTATTACATGCTAGGGTGTAACATAGTAGCTAAAGTGCTGCCTACAACAGTGCTAGTGTCATTATGTTATCCATCTTGGTTTTTAAAGGGAACCTGTCACCAGGTTTGGCCGATAGTTACGGCCACCGCCTTTCAGGGCTGATATACAGCATTCTATAATGCTGTATATAAGCCCCAACCTGACCTGCAAGAAAAGAAAAATAACTTTTATTATGCTCACCTGCGAGGCGGTCCGGTCCGAGGTTAGTCCGTCGCCTCCCATCTTCTTATAATAATAATAATTTTTATTTATATAGCGCCAACATATTACGCAGCGCTTTACAGTTTAACAGTTTCAAACACAACAGTCATAAGTAACAACATTAACCCCTTAACGACCGCCGATACGCCTTTTAACGGCGGCCGCTAAGGGTACTTAAACCACAGCGCTGTTAATTAACGGCGCTGTGGAAAAAGTGAATAGCGCCCCCCAGAGTCGGATTTTCTCTGGGGCCTCGGTTGCCGAGGGTAGCCGAGACCCCAGAGAACATGATTCGGGGGGTTTTTACCGACCCCCGAGTTGCGATCGCCGGTAATTAACCGTTTACCGGCGGTCGCAACAAAAAAAAAAAAACGCGATTTGCCTTTTAATTTCTCTGTCCTCCGATGTGATCGCACATCGGAGGACAGAGAAATAGGGTCCCCAATGGCCCCCGATAGCCCCCCAATACTCACCTATCTCCCGCGGTGCTCCTCGTGGCTCCCGATGGGCGCCGCCATCTTTTTTCCGGGAAAAAATGGCGGGCGCACGCGCAGTACGCCCGCCGCCCGGCACCCGGAAGATCTTTGGGGCCTCGGCTGCCGGGGGTAGCCGAGACCCCAAAGAACATGATCGGGGTCGGTTTGCACCGACCCCTGCTTTGCGATCGCCGGTAATTAACAGTTTACCGGCGACCGCAAAAAAAAAAAAAAAAGCGATCAGTTATTTCTCTGTCCTCTGATGTGATCGCACATCAGAGGACAGAGAAATAGGGGGATTCGGGGACCCTAACATACTCACCCGGTGTCCCTGGGTCCTCTTCTGTCTTCTCCTGCCAGCCGGCTTTTTCATCATGGCGGGCGCATGCGCAGTGCGCCCGCCATCTGCTGCCATCTTAGGGTTAGGGTTAGAGTTAGGGTTAGGGTTAGGGTTAGAGTTAGGGTTAGGGTTAGGGTTAGAGTTAGGGTTAGGGTTAGAGTTAGGGTTAGGGTTGGGGCTAAATTTAGGGTTAGGGTTAGGGTTAGGCTACTTTCACACTAGCGTTTTTTGGCTTCCGTCGCAATGCGTCGTTGGAGAAAAAACGCATCCTGCAAAAGTGCTTGCAGGATGCGTTTTTTCTCCATTGGCTTGCATTAGCGACGCATTGCGACGGATTGCCACATGTCGCATCCGTCGTGCGACGGATGCGTCGTGCTTTGGCGGACCGTCGGCACAAAAAAAACTACATGTAACTTTTTTGTGCGACGTGTCCGCCATTTCCGACCGCGCATGCGTGGCCGGAACTCCGCCCCCACCTCCCCGCACCTCACAATGGGGCAGTGGATGCGTTGAAAAAACAGCATCCGCTGCACCCATTGTGCGGCGCTTACAACGCTAGCGTCGGTACGTCGGCCCGACACACTGCGATGGGCCGAGTACGACGCTAGTGTGAAAGTAGCCTTAGGCTTCTTTCACACTTGCGTCGGTACGGGGCGGTTGCAATGCGTCGGCCCGACGTACCGACGCACGTTGTGAAATTGTGCACAACGTGGGCAGCGGATGCAGTTTTTCAACGCATTCGCTGCCCAGTCTATGTCCTGGGGAGGAGGGGGCAGAGTTACGGCCACGCATGCGTGGAAATGGCGGACGCGACGTACAAAAAAAAGGTTACATTGAACTTTTTTTGTGACGACGGGGGCTAAAGTTATGGTTAGGGTTGGGGCTAAAGTTAGGGTTGGGGCTAAAGTTAGGGTTAGAGTTGGGATTAGGGTTAGGGTTTGGATTAGGGTTGGGATTAGTGTTACGTTTGGGATTAGGGTTGGGATTAGGGTTAGGGTTGGGATTAGGGTTAGGGGTGTGTTGGATTTAGGGTTTTGATTAGGGTTATGGTTAGGGTTGAGATTAGGGCTGTTTTGGGGTTAGGGTTGTGATTATCGTTAGGGTTGTGATTAGGATTATGGATCGGGTTGAGATTAGGGTTAGGGGTGTGTTGGAGTTAGGGTTGGAGTTATAATTTGGGGGTTTCCACTGTTTAGGTACATCAGGGGGTCTCCAAACACGACAGCCAATTTTGCGCTAAAAAAGTCAAATGGTACTCCCTCCCTTCTGAGCTCTGCCGTGCGCCCAAACAGTGGTTTACCCCCACATATGGGGCATCAGCGTACTCGGGACAAATTGGACAACAACTTTTGGGGTCCAATTTCTCTTGTTACCCTTGTGAAAATAAAAATTTGGGGGCTAAAAAAATCTTTTTTGTGGGAAAAAAAATATTTTTTATTTTCACTACTCTGCATTATAAACTTCTGTGAAGCACTTGGGCATTCACAGTTCTCACCACATATCTAGATAAGTTCCTTGGGGGTCTATTTTCCAAAATGGGGTCACTTGTTGGGGGTTTCTACTGTTTAGGTACATTAGGGGTCTGCAAACGCAACATAACGCCCGCAGACAATTCTATCAAAGTCTGCATTCCAAAATGGCGCTCCTTCCCTTCCGAGCTCTGCCGTGCGCCCAAACAGTGGTTTACCCCCACATATGGGGTACCAGCATACTCAGGACAAATTGGACAACAACTTTTGGGGTCCAATTTCTCTTGTTACCCTTGTGAAAATAAAAACTTGGGGGCTAAAAAATTTTTATTGTTAAAAAATATATATTTTTTATTTTCACGACTCTGCATTATAAACTTCTGTGATGCACTTGGGCATTCAAAGTTCTCACTACACATCTAGATAAGTTCCATGGGGGGTCTAGTTTCCAAAATGGGGTCACTTTTGGGGGGTTTCTACTGTTTAGGCACATCAGGGGCTCTCCAAACGCGACATGGCGTCCGAACTCAATTCCAGTCAATTTTGCATTGAAAAGTCAAATGGCGCTCCTTTGCTTCCGAGCTCAGCCATGCGCCCAAACAGTGGTTTACCCCCACATATGGGGTGTCGGCGTACTCAAGACAAATTGTACAACAACTTCTGGGGTCCATTTTCTCCTGTTACCCTTGGTAAAATAAAAATTTGGAGGCAAAAAGATCATTTTTGTAGAAAAAATGTGATTTTTTTATTTTCACGGCTCTACGTTATAAACTTCTGTTATAATAGATGAATGTGGATAAAATCTGCGCTGCTGTAACAAATAATGAATCCAGATATAGTTGTAAGGTGTTCGGGTGGTTTATTCAACGCGTTTCAAAGCTCATGGCTTCTTCTTCAGGAAGTTTCCACACAAAGGTATCTTTGTGTGGAAACTTCCTGAAGAAGAAGCCATGAGCTTTGAAACGCGTTGAATAAACCACCCGAACACCTTACAACTATATCTGGATTCATTATTTGTTACAGCAGCGCAGATTTTATCCACATTCATCTATTATAACGTCTCTAAAAGGTCGCAGCGCCGACCTGTGGATCTGCAGCAGCTGACAAATTACACGCCTTTACTTTGCACCATCAGGTGAGCAGTTCTCTTATAAATCTTTAAGAGCAGTCCTGTGGATAAAACCCTATTTGCGCTTTTTTGTCTCCTATTTCTTGTATACTAATAAACTTCTGTGAAGCACCTGGGGGTTTAAAGTGCTCACCACACAACTAGATAAGTTCCTTAAGGGGTCTAGTTTCCAAAATGGTGTCATATGTGGGGGTCTCCACTGTTTAGGCACATCAGCGGCTCTCCAAACGTGACATGGCGTCCGATCTCAATTCCAGCCAATTCTACATTGAAAAAGTAAAACGACACTCCTTCTCTTCCAAGCTCTGCGGTGCGCCCAAACAGTGGTTTACCCCCATATATGGGGTATCGACATACTCAGGAGAAATTGCACAACAACTTTTGTGGTCTAATTTCTCCTGTTACCCTTGTGAAAATAAAAATTTGGGGGCAAAAAGATCATTTTTGTAGAAAAAATTAGATTTTTTATTTTCACGGCTCTACGTTATAAACTTCTGTGAAGCACTTGGGGGTTCAAAGTGCTCACCACACATCTAGATAAGTTCCTTGGGGGGTCTAGTTTCCAAAATGGTGTCACTTGTGGGGGGTTTCCACTGTTTAGGCACATTAGGGGCTCTCCAAACGCGACATGGCGTCCGATCTCAATTCCAGCCAATTCTGCATTGAAACAGTCAAACGGTGCTCCTTCACTTCCAAGCTCTGCGGTGCACCCAAACAGTGGTTTACCTCCACATATGGGGTATCGGCGTACTCAGGAAAAATTGCACAACAAAATTTGTGGTTAAATTTCTGTTTTTACACTTGTGAAAATTAAAAAAATGGTTCTGAAGTAAAATGTTTGCAAAAAAAAGTTAAATGTTCATTTTTTTCTTCCATATTGTTTTAGTTCCTGTGAAGTACGTAAAGGGTTAATAAACTTCTTGAATGTGGTTTTGAGCAGCTTGAGGGGTGCAGTTTTTAGAATGGTGTCACACTTGGTTATTTTCTATCATATAGACCCCTCAAAATCACTTCAAAGGTGATGTGGTCCCTAAAAAAAACATGGTGTTGTAAAAATGAGAAATTGCTGGTCAACTTTTAACCCTTATAACTCCCTAACAAAAAAAAAAATTGTTTACAAAATTTTGCTGATGTAAAGTAGACATGTGAGAAATGTTATTTATTAACTATTTTTTGTGACATATCTCTCTGATTTAAGGGCATAAAAATACAAAGTTTGAAAATTGCAAAATTTTAAAAATTTTCGCCATATTTCCATTTTTTTCATAAATAATTGCAAGTAATATCGAAGAAATGTTACCACTAACTTGAAGTACAACATGTCACGAAAAAACAATCTCAGAATCAGCGGGATCCGATAAAGCGTTCCAGAGTTATAACCTCTTAAAGTGACACTGGTCAGAATTGTAAAAATTGGCTCGGTCATTAAGTACCAAATTGGCTCTGTCACTAAGGGGTTAACAATACAATAATTAAAGCAACATAAGATGACCCTGCTTTTGAGAGCTTACAATCTACAATGAGGTGGGGGAGATACAAAGTACAGGTGTGTATTTACAATGATCTATTTACAATGATGGTCCAGCCATCTTCAGGGAGTGGGGGATAGATGGAAGTAGTGAATTGGGCTACACACAAACATAAAATGACTTTGATTAGGGAACGTGATAGGCCGCTCTGAACAAATGTGTTTTGAGGGAACGCCTAAAACTATGCAAATTGTGGATGGTCCTAATATCTTGGGGTAGAGCATTCCAGAGGATTGGCGCAGCACGGGAGAAGTCTTGGAGTCGGGAGTGGGAGGTACGGATTAGTGCAGAGGTTAGTCGAAAGTAATTTGCAGAGCGCAGAGGTCGGTTAGGCCAATAGACAGAAATGAGGGAGGAGATGTAAGGGGGTGCCGCACTGTGAAGAGCTTTGTGGGTGAGAACAAGTACTATTGTATCCTGTAATGAATGGGCAGCCAGTGTAACGACTGGCGAAGAGCGGACGCGACCGAGTAACGATTAGCTAGATAGACAACCCTGGCTGCTGCATTAACCCCTTCACCCCCGGAGCTTTTTCCGTTTTTCCGTTTTTGTTTTTCGCTCCCCTCCTTCCCAGAGCCATAACTTTTTTATTTTTCCGTCAATTTGGCCATGTGAGGGCTTATTTTTTGCGGGACAAGTTGTACTTTTGAATGACACCATTGGTTTTACCATGGCATGTACTAGAAAACGGGAAAAAAATTCCAAGTGCGGTGAAATTGCAAAAAAAGTGCAATCCCACACTTGTTTTTTGCTTGCCTATTTTGCTAGGTTCACTAAATGCTAAAACTGACCTGCCATTATGATTCTCCAGGTCACTACGAGTTCATAGACACCTAACATGACTAGGTTATTTTTCACCTAAGTGGTGAAAAAAAATTCCAAACTTTGCAAAAAACAAAACAAAACAAAATTGCGCCATTTTCCGATACTCGTAGCGTCTCCATTTTTCGTGATCTGGGGTCAGGTGAGGGCTTATTTTTTGCGTGCCGAGCTGGCGTTTTTAATGATAGCCTTTTGGTGCAGATACGTTCTTTTGATCGCCCGTTATTGCATTTTAATGCAATGTCGTGGCGACCAAAAAAACGTAAATCTGGCGTTTCGAATTTTTTTCTCATTACGCCATTTAGCGATCAGGTTAATGCTTTTTTTTTATTGATAGATCGGGCGATTCTGAACGCGGCGATACCAAATATGTGTAGGTTGGGTTTTTTTTTTATTGATTTATTTTGATTGGGGCGAAAGGGGGGTGATTTAAACTTTTATATTTTTTTTATTTTTTTCACATTTTTAAAAACTTTTTTTTTTTACTTTTGCCATGCTTCTATAGCCTCCATGGGAGGCTAGAAGCAGGCACAGCCCGATCGGCTCTGCTATGCAGCAGTGATCATAAGATCGCTGCTACACAGCAGATTTGCAGGTGTGCTGTGAGCGCCGACCACAGGGGGGCGCTCACAGCCACCGGCAATCAGTAACCATAGAGGTCTCAAGGACCTCTATGGTTACAATGGAGGAGCATCGCCGACCCCCGATCATGTGACGGGGGTCGGCGATGCGCTCATATCCGGCCGCACGGCCGGATGCGGTAGTTAAATGCCGCTGTCTGCGTTTGACAGCGGCATTTAACTAGTTAATAGGCGCGCGCAGATCGCGATTCTGCTCGCGCCTATTGCGGGCACATGTCAGCTGTTCAAAACAGCTGACATGTCTCGGCTTTGATGTGCGCTCACCGCCGGAGCGCACATCAAAGCGGGGGTCCCGACATGTGACGTACTATACCGTCAGATGTCGGGAAGGGGTTAAGGATAGACTGGAGAGGAGAATGTCGAGTAACGGGGAGGCCAATTAGTACAGCGTTGCAGTAGTCCAGGCGGGAGTGGATCAGGGCGACAGTGAGGGTTTTTGTTGTTTCTATGGTGAGAAAAGGGCGGATTCTAGAGATGTTATTTAGGTGTAAGCGGCAAGAGCGGGAAAGAGATTGTATATGGGATGTGAAGGAGAGATCGGAGTCAAAGGTAACACCCAGAAAGCGCGCCTGCTGCCAGGGCGTTATTATGGTGCCACCTACGGAGAGGGAAATGTCAGATTTAGGGAGGTTAGTAGATGGCAGGAGCAGAAGTTCAGTTTTGGAGAGGTTGAGTTTCAGATAGAGAGCGGACATGATGTTGGAGACTGTCAGTGGCGTTCTGTAGTACAGCGGGAGTAAGGTCAGAGGATGACGTGTATAGTTCTCTGTCGTCGGCATAAAGATGGTACTGAAAGCCAAATCTGCTGATGGTCTGTCCAATTGGGGCCGTGTAGAGCGAGAAGGGGGCCAAGGACTGAGCCCTGAGGTACCCTGACAGTGAGAGGAAGAGGAGATGAAGTGGAGCCAGAGAACAGAACACTGAAGGAGTGGTCAGAAAGATAGGAGGAGAACCAGGAGAGGGCAGTGTCCTTAATGCCTAGTGACTGGAGCCTAGAGAGTAGGAGAGGGTGGTCAACAGTGTCGAAAGCTGCAGAAAGATCGATAAGAATGAGCAGAGAGTGGTCACCGTTACATTTTGCTGTCAGAAGGTCGTTGGTCACCTTGATGAGTGCAGTTTCTGTCGAGTGTAGCGGGCGGAAGCCGGACTTTGAAGGGTCTAGGAGGGAGTGAACGGAGAGGTAACGGGTAAGGCGGGAGTAGACCAGGTGCTCCAAGAGTTTAGAGATGAAGGGTAGATTGGAGACTGGTCTGTAGTTATTCGTGCAGAATGGGTCGAGGGCAGGTTTCTTTAGTAGCGGAGTATTAATAGAGTGTTTGAAGGAGGACGGGAAAATGCCTGAGGAGAGTGAGAGATTAAAGATTGTAGTTAGGTGAGTAGTGACGACTGGAGAGAGAGACTGGAGGAGATGAGAGGGAATGGGGTCGGTAAAGCATGTAGTCAGACGAGAAGAAGAGAGGAGCCTGGAGACTTCTTCTGTGATGGGATCAAATGTGGAGAGTGAGCCAGGGGAGATGCAGGGAGGGATGGGAGTCACTGAACTTGATGATTAGGAGCGGATTTCCTGATGGATATTGTCTATTTTCTCTATAAAGTGGGAGGCCAGGTCATCAGCACAAATGTCTGTGATAGGGGCTTGTGCTTTTGGCCTGAGGAGGGAGTGAAAGGTGTCAAAAAGTTTCTTGGGGTTGTTGGATAGTGAGGAGATTAGAGTGGTGAAGTAGGTCTGTTTGGCGAGGTGAAGGGCAGAGTTATAGGTTTTTAACATAAATTTGAAGTGTATGAAGTCTTCTGGTGTGCGAGTTTTCCTCCATAAGCGTTCAGCACTCCTAGAGCATCGCTGGAGAAGTCGAGTTTGCGATGTGAGCCAGGGCTGTTTTACTCTGTGTTTGGAGGTTCTGAGGGTGAGGGGAGCTACTTGGTCCAGGGTGCTTCTGAGAGTGTCATTGTAGTGATGTACCGCCAGATCAGGACAGGAAAAAAGAGGAGATTGCGGACAGTGATGAGTGTAAGGAGTCTGAAAGTGTATGAAAGTGTATTCTTATGATTGCCGTCCTCTTGCTTGCTTCGTGTGGATGACGTGTCGCTGCATCATCCACACAGCCTCCTCGGCACAGCGCTCGTGCACAGGTGTACTTATGTGCTCTGTTGAGCGCTGGTGCTGGAAAAGGTCAGAGCGGCCCAGCGCCTACGCACTGCAGCCCTCAACGGGGCAGATAAGTACACCTGCGCAGGAGTTTGATGTCAGGGAGATTGTGTGGATGATGCAGCGACGCGTCATCTACACGAAGCAAGCAGGAGGACGGCATCGCAAGAAGATGGGCTGCGTCGGACCAAAAAGAGCGACACCCCTCGGACCGGACCGCCCCACAGGTGAGTATAATAAAAGTTATTTTTCTTCTCTTACAGGTCGGATCGGTGGCAGATATACCGCACTATAGAATGCTGCATATAATCCCTGAAAGGTGATGGCCGTAACTCCTATTGGCCAAAACTGGTGACAGGTTCCCTTTAAGGTTAATGGGCCTGTCTCTGACACATTAGAGGTGTTGTTGGTGGAGCAGGAGGGCAATCATCTGTACAATTGTAAGTATTCTCATGGATGATATTCTGAGATGTGACTCCAATATTAGAAGTATCCTTTTTAGCATTAAGAATTCATTTATTTTTCTCAGACCTTAAATTATTTAGTACATAAAGCAAATTTTTTCAGTAAAAAAAACCCCAAACAAATCTAGTCTTCAGGTTTATAACTTTGGTTAATCACAGTCAGGGGACATCAGGACTGTCTGTAGTATATGTGGGACATGTGTGGGTTTAGTACTTTGCTTCACACTGGGTAAAAGTGTACAGAGACTCTTCTCTGCCAGACTGGAAATTGCAGACATTGGGGGACATTGGGAAGGGAATGCCCACCACTTGACCTGCTCTTGGTAAGTGCCCCTATAAAGCTATATCCACATTCCTCTCTGCAATAATCTTAGAATACTAATTTTCTGCTTGTACTGGCCCCCAACCACCATCACGATTTTACCGCAGTGACAAATATACTAGAGGCAGGCCAAAGTGAAACCTTCTCTCTAATCTCACTTATTTTCCGAGGCCAAAAATGTGGACAACTGTTCATCATTGTGCAAAGAGTAGTTTAAATCGGGAAGGTTAAATTGGGCTGTGTGATTCTGGTTTTGGTTCGATGCCCTTTGCGTTGTATGTTGGGTTTACAGGAGAAGACACATCATTTAGGGACCTCAGTGGAGAACATCTTCAGTTGTTTACTTACAGAGAAATGGCTAAATCATTGTGGTCAGATGCTGAGGAAGAACAATATGAATATTAGTCACACACCAGTGACATGGGTTCAGCCATCTGCCACTCTCTTGTTCACTACTTACTATTCTACTGCTGTCAGAATCAAACCAAGGTCAGTAAAGCACATACACTGGATCACTAGTGTTTTTTGGGGTGCCTCCACCGTGCACTTAGGTGCAACCTGCACACGCATCCTGGTCTCAAGAAACAGACCGGCATTAGTCAGAGCAATCTGTAAGAGGATTAAATCACTGCCCCAAGACCTTCTTGGAGTTTCTACCAATTTTTAAGGCCCATCTCACCTTCACTAGTGCTCTCTTAACTTTGTGCTGTGTCCACCATAAAGGGTGATACTCCTGTTGAGTGAATTATACTTTCCTTAGCATTTATTATATTTTATTCTGGGGCATTTATATTATGCATGTAAGTGATGTTTTGGGGCACATTCGGGTGCTTTCACACTGCCTTCTGGCACCCTTTTGTTTGTCCAGTTGGGGCTTACGTCCAAACCCCACGCAAAATGGGAATCGAGTGTATTCGCCTACAGGGACATAGACTATAATGGTGCTGGCAGAGCAAACATGCGCTCTGATGTGCATCATTATGAGCCTATACGCCTACTGGAATTGGACACTCAGAAACAGTCTACTATGCCTGGGTGTCCGGCCACCAATAGGTGTATACGCCGGGAAATGTTGCACGCAGGAGCGAATGTTTGCTTTGCCGGCAGCATTGCAGTCTATGACCCCGCAGCCGCATATGTCTGAATCCTGTTTTGCGGGGAGGTTGGATGCAAGTCCCAACGGGATCCACAAATGGAGAAAAGTGCAATGTGAAAGCTCCCTAAGTGGTCAGTGATTGGGAAGCATGCAAGGCTGGTGACTAGCCAAATAGATCCGGATGGTATCCCTGTGTTGGCGCGTAGGCGGCTCTGAAATATCCGAAGTAGGACCCATGAGGGAAGTAGTGCCTTTGTGGCATTAAAGTGCGCTTGATTGGTGCAATGTGCAGCTCATGATTAGAAGCGTGTGGAGAAGTGTCAGAACACTTCCACTGCTTACACTGTGTATAAAGATCAGTCTGCAGTCTGTTCCACTATTCAGGGTCAGTCGCAGAGCGAAAGTAAAGCAGGTTAGACCTAAACTGCCTGATAAAGTGTGCAATCTGTCCATGAGGTACGGGCATGTGTAAGAGCAGCGTGATTGGGAGGGAGATGGCATCTGAAACTGTCCCTGGCATTGAAGAGTAGTCGCCCATGAGAGCAGTATTGGTGAGGTAAGACCTATGGAAGTGTGTACCCTAGGAAGAAAGGGAGAAGTAGAATCTGTGCCCAAGGTAACTGCCATGAAAGTCCATTATGTGAGTAATGGTAGTCCCTGAGGTTGGACATGTCATACCCTTGATGTTGGTAGCGTGAGGTCTCCCTGAAGCCACAAAGTGAGAGGTGTCAGAGGTGAGTTAGCCTACAAGCCGGTCTGGCAGGGAGAGCATCCTGTGGTGGCTACACATCCTCTGTGAGTGGAAGTGCCACAGAGAATAGCGCAAGAGAAAAGGCCAACATCAACCATCGAGACATGTGGTCCCCTGAAGGGAACGAAGGGGCATCACCTGCACAAGCATGCTCAGACGTAGGATGGAAGAGTGTCTGTTGAGTGGTTCCCATCTGCTAAACTGTACGATTTTCAGTAAAGCAATGTTCTGCCTCCATCTGCAAGTAAAGTGTATTGAGTATCATGATTTCTTTTATCGGGGCGCCCACCTTACTGCCCTATCCTGAATTATACACAGGGCATACTGATATCGGTCACCTCATACAAACCCAATGTTGCCTAAGACTAGCAGCAGGCAGTGCTATATGGGGTTAAGTGATTTACCTCTGGGTTACAGATCCCAGAGGGCAAACCTGTATGGTTAAAGAGTAGCCTGGCAGCCAGCCTCTATCCCCCATGCTTCTAGCCTCACTAGTAATAGTAATCACTAATAATAGCATAGCCTGCCTCAATGGTAGGACGCTGCTTCATGTGTCATTTGAATAATGTGAACAATCTCCGTTTCTGCAGTGTATGTGCTGGGGAAAAGCTATACATAGTTATAGTAATAGAGTAACCTCACAAGAATAATCAAAAGTATCATTTTATAACATGTTATCACCATTTATTCATTATCATTTTATTATAACAAGCCCATAATCTTCAGAGTCTGTTATAATATTGCAACATTATAGAAATGACTTTGTCATCATATTGCATTTCTAGTGATTTTACTCTGTAATGTGTCTCATTATTGAAAGCGTTTGGTGGTTAGGAATTTTTATAGACTGGGGAAAGAAAGGGTGCAATCATGGAATATCCCTTTAGATAATGGCATGTAACGGATGTCTCATACATTATAGGGTTTATCCAGAACTTAGTTTTTAGGATCATAATATAAAAAGAATTAAAAAAAAAGCAGGTAGTTGCTAACTACCCTCCTGTCTACCTGGCATCTGCAATTCATCTGCTCAATGTCAACAGAGCAGCTCCTCTTTTTCCAGGCTGCTCTGTCGACAGGCCATGACTGCTGATGTCATGTTGATTGATAGCTGGTTCCTGGCAGTTAGGCAGTGGGAAGCCAGCTGTCAATCAGCATGACGTCAGCATTCACGCCCCGTCAACAGAGCAGAGTGTAAAAGACGCCGCTGCTCTGTCGACTAGATGTCAATGGAAGCTGATGAATCGCCTGGAGGAGTGGGCTGTGACTGCTCTGTGCTGGCAGAGATCGGCGCCGAGCACAACAGGCAGGTAACTAACTACCTGTCTGTTTGTTTTGAGGCCCATGGTAAAAAAAAATAGTCCTGGATAAACCCTTTAAGAGGCAGCTGAGAATACAATTAAAGAATAGGTACTTATTTATATAATACGGCGCCACCTGGTGTTCTAAGCATGAAGCAACGTGCACGTCTATCTAATGTCGGACCTCTATATAAATGATATGAATCCCTCACATGCATTAATTATACTGCATACTGTGGATATTGCACCGTATATATCTTCCCTACTCTGAATTCCAGGGAAATTAAGAAGGAAATATCCTGTCAGCTGCAAGAGGGGGAAGGAGACTGTTTCTGCTCATAATCACCCCCCAGCACCATGGAAGCTAAATCTGTTAATTACTTTTAAACTGAGATTAGCGGCATTTCTGTACTTTTGGTATAAAAATGATTTATCGGAGAAACCCTTTTAGGCATTGTATAGGCTTTCAGACATGGGAGTATCTTTGTTATGTATGATAACTTGTACGCACGGTGATTTCAAGCTATGTGACGCAGTGTAGTATTCCTTTTAGGCAATACACACCTAATGTATTAGAAACAGAGCCCGTTGTAAACAGGTGCTTGTGATTTATGGTATCGATTATACACTTTGTCTGCACAGGGTGAGCACATTCCTCCTGCCCCTTCCCTGTCTGTGCAGACAATAGTAATAAATGACGCCATCTTTACGCTTTGTGTTCTTGAGGACATTACTGTTTTTATTTCATAGGACATGATAAGATAAGGAGATGACATTTCGGTTTGGTGACTTTATTGTAAAGATGTGTAGGGTTTTTTTTTCCCCCGGAAGTTTCAACGTATATGGCTTGTATTATGCAACAAGTGGGTAAAGAAAAAATATACAAATGAAAACATATTTTGCAATTCGTTCAACTGTGAGTGAGTTATGTAAAAGGAAAAAGTGATCTAATGATAGATTCCCATTGCTGGTCACTTGGTAGTAGTGTCCTGGAGATGATGCAAGGATTATTATTATTCAATTGTTTATGTCTTTAATGCCATTGTTTTTATGGCTGGGTCAGGTGGATTTGTCACCAGTGTTTTTTTCAGCAGCTATAATTGGCGCATTACAAAAAAAGTTGCACATGACAAGTGCAGGACCCTTTATATGGCAGCGAAAGATTTAATTTAAAGGGACCTTGCCATGTCAATCATGGTGTCAGATTTGCCTGCAGAATTTTATGAAGCAGATTGACATATAGTTTTGGGAGAAACCTATCTCCCATTTCTCACTGTAGAGATCTTGTGGATCATTGTTTAAACTTCTATTTGTCCACACAATCCATTAACCTTAGGGCGCAGTCAGACGGCCGTATAAATCGGACAGAGATTGGAACGCAATGCTTGGACTAGCCGGCGGCCCTCCGACCTGGGAGTGACAGCTGTATAAAAATACATGCAGCTGACACGCTGGGGTCAGAAGAGCCGCCGGCCAGTCCAAGCATTGCGTTCCAATCTCTGTCGGATTTATACGGCCGTCTGACTGCGCCCTTACAAAGATCTTCATGTTGAAAGGAATCTTCCAGAAGGACGGAGTAATTTAACACACTGCTTCTGCAGGATCCACTAAGACCACATGCACATGGTACAGCTAATTTAGTTGATGTTCCTTACGGAGCCATATTTTGGAGAATAGCTGCAGTATCTAATGGAACTTGAGACGTAAAAGCCTTTTTGCATGCCTCCAATATAAAATCGGAGGTATGTGGAGATAATTGATTTGGGTTGGAGGACACCTTTAATTTATTACCCATCTACTTACCACAATATGTGATATTTCTTAGATCAGTATAAATACCATCACTGGGGCTCATGCAGAGTAGTAAACTGCAGATAGCTGGGATGTCAGGCAGATACTTGCCAGCGGAGAAGAGAACACTACCCTGGTCCGGCTGCCCCGGAGGACCAGTCTGAATGCTGGACCAGGGTAGTTCAAATGTGTTTGCTCATTTTTAATATCTAAATATTTAATGTGAAGTACAAAGCTACACAGAGGTGGACATAACATTGGTGCCCGAGAGGTAAGCGGGACAACAGGCACCTCAAAAGCAGGTGGAGTTGTGCATTATGATGAGTTATTGGACTGCAAAGGGCCCACACATTGTCCTTGCACAGGTGCCCTGCACAGGTGCCCTTCTCTGTCTGTGTCCGCCAGTGAAGCTACATATAATACTATTGTGGTTTTATAGTTATTTAAGCATAAAGCATAGATATAGAAGTTAATGGCCCCTTCACAACTCACAACTGATGAGGTAGATTTAAGTCATCGGTTGTGTCCCTGCCTTTGGTGCGCACTCACACACCGAGCCTATCCCTGCACTTGATGACTGATTGATTTAATCAGCCATCAACTGCCTCTAACAGCTGCTATTGGATCCGAGATCCACTCGCAGCTATTAATCATTTAAATGTCGCTTTCAATCACTGGCCATGGCATTTAAAATGCGCAGCCAGGAAGCATGTCATCGATCCCTCCCATCGGTACACCTGTCATGTGGTCACAGGGCGCCGATGGGTTATCATGACAGCCGGAGGTCTGCTGAATACCACCATGCCTGTCATCATGATCCTCCTGTGAACGCCAGTCTGTGGCCAGCGTTCATAGATCGTGATTTTTGCTATACTTAGCAGTGCTGAAGCCCTGCTATGTATAGCACAAGCAATCGGACAATCGCAGCTTCAAGATTCCTAAGTGGACTACTAAATACAATAAAAATTAAAAAATAAATAAAAAGTTCAAATCGCTCCCTTTTGCCCCATGAAAAATAAAACAATTAAAATACACACTACTTTCAGAAATGTCCAATCTATGAAAATATAAAATAAATTAATCCGATCGATAAAAGGTGTAACAACAAAATAAATAAAAATGTCAGAATTACTTTTTTTTGGTCACCACAACCTTGAAATAAAATGCAATAAGAGGGGATCAAAACATCATATCTACCCCAAGATGGTATCAGTAAAAACTGCAGCTCAAGACGCAAAAAGTAAGCCCTCACTCAGCCACAGATCGCGAAAAATGAGAACTCGGAAAATGGCAACAAAGGTGATTTTTTTTTCCACCACTTAAATAAGAAAACTATACATATTTGGTATCTGCATACTCGTACTGACCTGGGGAATAATATTGCCAGGTCAGTTTTACCATATATTGAACATGGTGAATTAAAAACTAAAAAAAAAACCATAGTGGAACTGAACTTTTTTTTGTCATTTCAACGTACTTCAATTTTTGTTCCTGTTTTTCAGTGCACTATGTGGCAGAATGAACAGCGTCATTCAAAACTACAACTTGTCCCGCAAAAAACAAGCCCTCATACAGCTATATATGGCTGGAAAAGTCAAAAAGTTATGGCTCTTGGAAGAAGGGGAGGAAAAAAGGAAAAATGAAAATCTGCCCTGCAGTGAAGGAGTTTAAAAAAAAAAAAAAAAAAAAGTCTCAAAAGTCTACAAACGTAGTATATACTATATAATGGATGAATTGCGGGTTGCAGCTCCTGTAGAAAAGGTCTAGTACTTGGTGAGGACATTGGTAATGAATGAATATGCAGTTTATAACCTCTGGAGAGCAGTCTCCTCACCACCTATATCACTGCGCTGAGCCAGGGCTTGCAGCAATCCTATCTGGCTGATGCTAGCCAGAAGAATTAGCGGCTGACACAGATTATCTTTGCCCTGGCCATCTGTGGCAGAGTGGGATGCATTGTTTGTTCTTGTGGCTTTGGGAATTCGCTTGGATCACGCTGCGCTATAATTAGGCAAATTGTTTTTTTTTAGGTAAAAGTGATTTATGTCACCACACACTTACATAATTCATAATAATTGGATCTGGACATTTCAAAGCTGTTGCAAAGTCCAAGAGACGTTTCTAAAGGCCCCGTCTCACACAGCGACGCTGCAGCGATACAGACAACGATGCTGATCGCTGCAGCGTCGCTGTGTGGTCGCTGTGTGGTCGCTGGGGAGCTGTCACACAGACAGCTCTCTCCAGCGACCAACGATCAGGGGAACGACTTCGGCATCGTTGAAACTGTCTTCAACGATGCCGAAGTCCCCCTGCAGCACCCGGGTAACCAGGGTAAACATCGGGTTACTAAGCGCAGGGCCGCGCTTAGTAACCCGATGTTTACCCTGGTTACCAGCGTAAATGTAAAAAAAAAAAAACAGTACATACTCACCATCTGTTGGCCGTCAGGTCCCTTGGCGTCTGCTTCCTGCTCTGACTGAGCCGCCGTACAGTGAGAGCAGAGCGCAGCGGTGACGTCACTGCTGTGCTCTCACTTCTCACTGTACGGCGGCACTCAGTCAGAGCAGGAAGCAGACGGCAAGGGACCTGACGGCCAACAGATGGTGAGTATGTACTGTTTGTTTTTTTTTACATTTACGCTGGTAACCAGGGTAAACATCGGGTTACTAAGCGCGGCCCTGCGCTTAGTAACCCGATGTTTACCCTGGTTACCAGTGAAGACATCGCTGGATCGGTGTCACACACACCGATTCAGCGATGTCAGCGGGACCTCAACGACCAAAAAAAGGTCCAGGCCATTCCGACACGACCAGCGATCTCGCAGCAGGGGCCTGATCGCTGGTACGTGTCACACATAGCGAGATCGCTACTGAGGTCGCTGTTGCGTCACAAAACTTGTGACTCAGCAGCGATCTCGCTAGCGATCTCGCTATGTGAGATGGGGCCTTTAGGGTTTGTTACAATCATAAAACAATAACAACAAAAAAAAACAAGGCAACAATGCATCTCCCTACATAAACAAACAAATGGGGCAGAGCATTGTCTGGAAGCTTGGTAGGGTGTTTAGAAGAGTAGTGAAAAGGTCAAATGAAAGCACAAATAGTACATTTACATGCCTACGTGTATGTAGATAGATAAATAATATATATTCAATGGGTTGTACGGTACAGTATCATTGAAGGTCTATTCTTAGGATAGGTCATCCATGTGTGATCGGTGGGGGTGCAATAACCAGCACCCTTACTGGTGTCCGCGGCGGCCAGAACTTCTCAGTTGCGGACCTGAACAGCAAAGCTCCTTCGACTGTATAGTGGCCGCAGACAGGTACTGCACAGCCGCCACCAATTCAGAACAATAGAGGATGGGTCACAAGGTATTGATATAGAACGGAAACTTCCATGTGTGTTTGGTATTTTTCATTTTCCCTGTTCATATTACCTTGTTAGTCTGGTTGGTGTATTATGGTACACTACTACTCCCCTATTCTCTGGGTGGGGGAAGAGTGCAGACCGAGGGCGGATTCAGGAGCTAAGGCAAGGTACGTGGCCCCGGCGTCTTCACCATCAGAAGTAATTCGGGGAACAGGGTGAGCTAGGGTGCCCCTGAGCGTTAGGGACAGGGAAGGAGCCCATGGTCCCGGTGCACCCAACAACAGACTCATGACACCTTATCTATCACTGAGCAGAACCGCCCACTGGATTCCTAAGCATAGAAAATGCTGAGATTTAAATAAATAAACTAGAATCTTTTTCTACAAACATTTTCATAAGTTTAACCTCTTCTCTTTGTCCACTGATCAGACTGCATGTACAATATCACCGGTTCCCTTTAACGGCACTACTGTTTACTACGACTATTTCCTCTACATTTACTAAAACACATGAATTGCATAACTTCATTGGGACCAAAGCACTCTCTTCAACTGATTATCTAAAATTTGAGAACCATTGTAAAGTTCTAATATAATACTTTCACAATGATGTAATTACTGACGTCCCCAAGCAAACTATTACTTTACCTTTTTGATGCATATTGGTCCAATAAAGAGCAATGTCATCCTACTGTGGCAGTATGGAAACAGACATTGATTAGATTTAGGTTCCCCACTTGGGCTTGACATTTATTTGTGGAAATATTTAGCTCCTTTGCCACTGAAATGAGAATGGAAATTCAGTATTGGTGCATCGGAGCCCTAACTTTGCATTATAAGCAGAAGTGTGCGGCGCTGTTGTGAGGGGAGTTGTACGTTTCCTGCGCTAATACTATGATATTTACACATAACTCGTGTCCTTTTCATGTCATGCATTATTCTACATCCCAGCATAATGATAGTGTAAAATCTAAATTTTTTTTAAAAAAAGCATTCCCTATTTTGCAGAAAACAGAACTGAAATACAGTGGGTTTGCACTGACTGTGGAGTGTAAGAAGAAGTGGTGTAAATCTGACCAGTACGATTTCCTCCACTCATCACACAATCAATAAAGACTATACCAGTAAGATGTTCTGATTCTTGTAGTATACAAAACGTTGTCCAGGATTAGAAAAACATGGCCGCCTACTTCCAATAACAGCACCACACCTGGCTATGGATTGGGTCTGGTATTGCAGCTCCAATGGGATGAATTGTTGCAGATCTGCATTACTGCAACTAATTCATAGGCCAATGTGGCACTGTTTTGGAAGAATGCAGCTAAGTTGTTAGTATCCCTTTGATTTGTTGTTCTAAAAATCAATAATTCTGTAAACTATTGGACAGGGGTGGAAACAGACCATAAATTAAGGACAGAAGGGATTGTTCACTCCAACACCAGGGTAAATGAAACCTTCTCTTCATGCTTCAGAGTTGTGATTGTCTATGCAGCGCCCCAGAGTCCTGGTCGTTGCAGTACTGATGCTCCGCCGCTAAGGGGAGTGATGGTACGTCTGATGGCACTGAAGCAGTTCACCTGACCAGGTATCACAGACACCAATACACTTCATAGTCTGGCCTCCAGGGGGAGCAAAGGGCGCTATGTATTAGGCCACTCCTCACAATCTGGTAAAACTGGGGGTTAGATAGAAAGTTAGAACAGAAGCTGACTGGGTTGGAACCAGGCAACATCCTGTGGCAGAGGGTGTTGCAGGGGAAGATTCAGGGGAGTCCCTGTCAGGGGTGGGATCCTGACAGAGGCCTAGCGAACAGGAAAGAACGTTAAGGAACCGCGCCTGCACTACATCGCGGCGGTATCTCAAGAAAGGACAAGAAGCGAGGTTTATTGTGGAGAGTGAGAAACGAGATCAAAGCAAAAAGGAGATAACACCAGTAGGAGTCGTGCTGTAAGATCGAGGCAAATCCTACTGAGGCGCGTAGCCGGTGGCCGGAACGCCGAGGAAGTATTAGGCTCCAAGCAATACTTCAAACAGAGGCAGGACAGTTAATTTTAGGTTGGCTGTCTCACCTAAATCACCTAAGCAGACATAGGGGGCAACTGTGGGAGAGGGGCGTCACTAGGGTCCCGGAAGAACTCCAGGCCTACCCGTCATACGGGTGCGTCCTATCCATATCATCTGGGGGACGGAGAAGAACATCAGAATAGACATAAGTTGTGGGAAAGAACATCAGAAACAGACACAACAGTTGTGAGGACTATCCCGTGGTGCTCAGCAGGGAAGTACTACAACACACAGGCGCTAGAAGGTAGGCACAAATTTCCACCTGCAAAGGGAACTCTGGAGGTGCCTTCGGACCGGCCGGTCTCAGCCAGCCCTGTTAACCGTACTCTGGATTGAGGATCCTGAAGCCTTCAGTAAAGAGGTAAAGAGACTGCAACCCTGTGTCCTCGTTCTTCATCGCGACCTGCACCACGCACCACCACTTACAACTTTCATTGGACGCCCCTTAGCAGGGTCACGGACCGGGTCTAGCCACCGTGACATCCCCAGCACCGAGACAGAGAGGCCCGATACCGAGTACCCCGCGGCCCTGCGTCTGGGGGCGCTCCATCTATAATGGAAGTGTTCTTTTCATTACAAAATGGGAAGTGTGAAGAACTGTACCTCGCTGCCCCACCTGACGTCACACAATTGGACCAATGCATGTAGCGCGGAGTCCACAACTCTAAGGGGTGCAGACTTTTCCCAGCACAGAGCACCGGTTAGGCTGCTTTCACACTAGCATCGGTACGGGGCCGTCGCGCTGCGTCGGCCCGACGTACCGACGCATACTGTAAAAAAAATGCCCAACATGGGCAGCGGAAGCAGTCTTAGGACGCTTCCGCTGCCCCATTGCAAGGACCGGGGAGGAGGGGGCGGAGTTTCGGCCGCGCATGCACGGTCGAAAATGGCGGTCTCGACGCACAAAAAAAGTTACATGTAACCTTTTTTTGTGGCAGCGGTCTGCCAAAACACGACGCAACCGTCGCACGACGGTTGCGACGTGTGGCACTGCGTCGCAATGTGTCGCTAATAAAAGTCTATGGAGAAAAAACGCATCCTGCGGGCAACTTTGTAGGATGCGTTTTTTCTCCACAACGACGCATTGCGACGTGCAGTGCCCGACTCTAGTGTGAAAGTAGCCTTACTTCGATATTGTTGTGTTTTGTTAGAGATTTTCTTTGCTGTGTTTGATTAGAGATTTGCTTGCTCGTCAGTTTAGCCTCAGGAATCAATGTTTCCATTCAGTGGCAGCAAGCAAAGGAAGACGTGCTGGTTGGATCTTATGTGTACATAAGCCCGAAAAGGAGATTGGTAAAGGTAAATGTAAAGCAATCATTCTATTAATCTCATCAGTAGCTCAGGGGCCTCAAGCGATAGTTCTCCCAGCCACTAGGCCCATTGTATGGATGAGAATAGTAGACTGTTATGATCCCAGTGGCTTAGGATCACAAATCTAACCAGCTAAGTCAGAGATAATAGGACGAGCTCTGGGGATGTGGTAACTGGACTGACCGCAAAACCTGATCCTAACCAAACACACTAAAGGTAGTCGTGGAACGTATCCTGAAATCCTAGACGTCTCTTCACGGCCTGAGAAACTGACTACCCCTAAAGAGAAAGTACAGACCTCACTTGCCTCAGAGAAATAACCCCAAAGATATAGAAGCCCCCACAAATAATAACGGTGAGTTAAGAGGAAAAGACAAACGCAGAGATGAAACAGATTAAGCAAATGAGGCCCGCTAACGCTAGATAGCAGAAAATAGCAAGGGATCTGTGCGGTCAGTAAAAAACCCTATGCAAAAATATCCACGCAGAGAATGCGAGAACCCCCACACCAACTAACGATGTGGGGGGAGCAACTCAGCACCCCAGAGCACCAGCAAGCAGGGAAATCACATATTAGCAAGCTGGACTAAACACATCATATACTAGGACACATCTTGAAAGCAGATGAGCAAAAATAAGCAAACAAAACTTAGCTTCTCTTGGAGAGACTGATAACGGATGTAGACAGGAGCAATCAGAATAGCACTGAATACAACGACAGCAGGCATGAACTGAGAGTCCAAGTGAGCTTAAATAGAAAACCAGACCACAGATAACGAGACAGCTGATGCCAGTCACAAACCTGCAGAAAGACAGCACTCACACAGTACCACTTGTGACCACAAGAGGGAGCCCAGAAATAGAGTTCACAACAGTAGACCCAGGGGAGCCGTTGCGACAGGGGGTATCACATGTAATTCCAGGAGATGGACTTCTGGAATATTCTTCATTCCTTTGTGCTAAAAGCAATTGTTTAAGGGGTGTGTGTGAGCAGGTTGCAAGACGCAGTAACGGGTCGAGGCAGAGCAAGGGTTAACGCGGGGTTTACTTTTACAGATATACTCCTCGCAGGGAGAAAATTAGGAAAACAGTATAATTGAACAAGAGGTTTGGAACTCAGGGAAAACAGGGGTAGTGAATAGGGTAGGAAGTTCAAGATTAGCAAACTTATCAGTCCGACGATGTCAGAATGCGGTTTTTGGGTTGTGAGCGTTGGCGCCAAGGCCATGGCGCGTATGGTGTCCGGTGTAGTCCAGGAGAAGATGATGTCCTGGATCCTGGCGGCAGCGGTGATTCCTCGTGGTCCGGTGGATGATCGGCGGGATGAGAAATTTCGAGCAGGGTAGAACACAGTCTTTTTCCTTGTCAGAGTCCAGAGACAAGGTATGAAGGAAAGCAGATATAATGTGAAACCCCTCACGGCGGGTGACCCAGATTCCTTGTCAGTGCGTGCGCGCTTCTGTGTCCTGACTGAGTGACTTGTCACTCACGGTCAGCACTGTCAGCGGGGACCGGATGCGTCTTTGTCGGCAGTCTCTGGTCGCGGCTCCCAGGCCATTCTGGCTTGGGCCTACTTTGGATGCTCTACAGTAGGAGCCCTGACACTGCCCTCCTGCGGGCGCTGCACGTTCGCACTAAGACTGACTGATTTCCTGCACGCTGCAGCTCTTTTATCTTAGCTGCGACCCCTACTCCAGAGTGCAAAGGTCGGTCCGGGGCCTTATGCTTTCCCCCGTGCAACCTGGGTGACAGTCCCAACAGTTCCGGATCCGTCATGTAGTAGGTTTGCCTGATCCGGGCCTTCTTCTTACATGTATACACTTTTGCCCCTCACTATCCCTACAGGTGGCTCTCCTAGTCTCCCTACAGGTGGCCCTCTTAGTCTCCCTACAGGTGGCTCTCCTAGTCTCCCTACAGGTGGCTCTCCTAGTCTCCCTATGCCCCTACAGGTGGCTTTCAGTTTCCCTACAGGTGGCTCTCCTAGTCTCCCTACAGGTGGCCCTCTTAGTCTCCCTACAGGTGGCTCTCCTAGTCTCCTGTTGTGAAATTGGATTTTGGGCTCCCCCGGTGGCCACTGGTGGAATTGAACTTGTGTGCATCATCCCCTCTGTTCACCTGTTCCCATCAGGATGTGGGAGTCGCTATTTAACCTTGCTCCTCTGTCACTTCCATGCCGGTCAACATTGTAATCAGAAGCCTTTCTGTGCATGTTCCTGCTTCTAGACAACTCCCAGCTAAGTCGGACTTTTGTCCTTGTTTGTTTTTTGCATTTTGTTCCAGTTCACAGCTGCAGTTTCGTTTCTGTGTCTGGAAAGCTCTTGTGATCTGAAATTGCCACTCTGATGTTATGAGTTAATACTAGAGTCTTAAAGTAATTTCAGGATGGTATTTTGATAGGGTTTTCAGCTGACCATGAAAGTGCCCTTTCTGTCTTCCTGCTATCTAGTAAGCGGACCTCGATTTTGCTAAACCTATTTTCATACTACGTTTGTCATTTTCATCTAAAATCACCGCCGATATATGTGGGGGCCTCTGTCTGCCTTTCGGGGAAATTTCTCTAGAGGTGAGCCAGGACTGTATTTTCCTCTGCCAGGATTAGTTAGTCCTCCGGCTGGCGCTGAGCGTCTAGGGATAAAACGTAGGCACGCTACCCGGCTACTGTTAGTTGTGCGGCAGGTTTAGTTCATGGTCAGTTTAAGTTTCCATCCTTCCAAGAGCTAGTTCATATGTATGCTGGGCTATGTTCTCTTGCCATTGAGAACCATAACAGTTTGACCGGCCTACAAAGGGTTAAATTAATTGGCAGAGAAAGGAGAGAAAAAAGAAGTCTGCTGAAATTTTTTTTTTTTTTTTTTTCCCTTTAGTTCTGAGTGTGCTTTCAATTGAATCACTTGCAAGTCTGCCTATATTGCAGCCTTCCTCTCTCTCTCTCCTTCTAATCCTGGAATGGCTCTGTGTTCACCTGTTTAAAATGGATATTCAGAGTTTAGCTGCAGGTTTGAATAATCTCACCACGAAAGTTCAAAATTTACAAGATTTTGTTGTTCATGTTCCTATATCTGAACCTAGAATTCCTTTGCCTGAATTTTTCTCGGGGAATAGATCTTGCTTTCAAAATTTCAAAAATAATTGCAAGTTGTTTTTGTCCCTGAAATCTCGCTCTGCTGGAGATCCTGCACAGCAGGTCAGGATTGTGATTTCCTTGCTCCGGGGCGACCCTCAAGATTGGGCTTTTGCATTGGCTCCAGGGGATCCTGCGTTGCTCAATGTGGATGCGTTTTTTCTGGCCTTGGGGTTGCTTTATGAGGAACCTCATTTAGAGCTTCAGGCGGAAAAAGCCTTGATGTCCCTATCTCAGGGGCAAGATGAAGTTGAAATATACTGCCAAAAATTCCGTAAATGGTCTGTGCTTACTCAGTGGAATGAGTGCGCCCTGGCGGCGAATTTCAGAGAGGGTCTCTCTGATGCCATTAAGGATGTTATGGTGGGGTTCCCTGTGCCTGCGGGTCTGAATGAGTCCATGACAATGGCTATCCAGATCGATAGACGTCTGCGGGAGCGCAAACCTGTGCACCATTTGGCGGTGTCTACTGAGAAGACGCCAGAGAATATGCAATGTGATAGAATTCTGTCCAGAAGCGAACGGCAGAATTTTAGACGAAAAAATGGGTTGTGCTTTTATTGTGGTGATTCAACTCATGTTATATCAGCATGCTCTAAGCGCACTAAGAAGCTTGATAAGTCAGTTTCAATTGGCACTTTTCAGTCTAAGTTTATTCTATCTGTGACCCTGATTTGTTCTTTATCATCTATTACCGCGGACGCCTATGTCGACTCTGGCGCCGCTTTGAGTCTTATGGATTGGTCCTTTGCCAAACGCTGTGGGTATGATTTAGAGCCTCTTGAAACTCCTATACCTCTGAAGGGGATTGACTCCACCCCATTGGCTAGTAATAAACCACAATACTGGACACAAGTAACTATGCGAATTAATCCGGATCATCAGGAGATTATTCGCTTTCTTGTGCTGTATAACCTACATGATGTGTTGGTGCTTGGATTGCCATGGCTGCAATCTCATAACCCAGTCCTCGACTGGAAAGCTATGTCTGTGTTAAGCTGGGGATGTAAGGGGATGCATGGGGACGTACCTTTGGTTTCCATTTCATCATCTATTCCCTCTGAGATTCCTGAATTCTTGTCTGACTATCGTGACGTTTTTGAAGAACCTAAGCTTGGTTCATTACCTCCGCACCGGGAGTGCGATTGTGCCATAGATTTGATTCCGGGTAGTAAATACCCTAAGGGTCGTTTATTTAATCTGTCTGTGCCTGAACATGCTGCTATGCGAGAATATATAAAGGAGTCCTTGGAAAAGGGACATATTCGTCCTTCGTCATCTCCCTTAGGAGCCGGTTTTTTCTTTGTGTCTAAGAAAGATGGCTCTTTGAGGCCGTGTATTGATTATCGGCTTTTGAATAAAATCACGGTTAAATATCAATATCCGTTGCCACTGCTGACTGATTTGTTTGCTCGCATAAAGGGGGCCAAGTGGTTCTCTAAGATAGATCTCCGTGGGGCGTATAATTTGGTGCGAATTAAGCAGGGGGATGAGTGGAAAACCGCATTTAATACGCCCGAGGGCCACTTTGAGTATTTGGTGATGCCTTTTGGCCTTTCAAATGCCCCTTCAGTCTTTCAGTCCTTTATGCATGACATTTTCCGTGATTATTTGGATAAATTTATGATTGTGTATCTGGATGATATTCTGATTTTTTCGGATGACTGGGACTCTCATGTCCAGCAGGTCAGGAGGGTTTTTCAGGTTTTGCGGTCTAATTCCTTGTGTGTGAAGGGTTCTAAGTGCGTTTTTGGGGTTCAAAAGATTTCCTTCTTGGGATATATTTTTTCCCCCTCTTCCATCGAGATGGATCCTGTCAAGGTTCAGGCTATTTGTGATTGGACGCAACCCTCTTCTCTTAAGAGTCTTCAGAAATTTTTGGGCTTTGCTAACTTTTATCGTCGATTTATTGCTGGTTTTTCTGATGTTGTTAAACCATTGACTGATTTGACTAAGAAGGGTGCTGATGTTGCTGATTGGTCCCCTGCTGCTGTGGAGGCCTTTCGGGAGCTTAAGCGCCGCTTTTCTTCCGCCCCTGTGTTGCGTCAGCCTGATGTTGCTCTTCCTTTTCAGGTTGAGGTCGACGCTTCTGAAATCGGAGCTGGGGCGGTTTTGTCGCAGAGAAGTTCCGACTGCTCCGTGATGAAACCTTGTGCTTTTTTTTCTCGTAAATTTTCGCCCGCCGAGCGGAATTATGATATTGGGAATCGGGAGCTTTTGGCCATGAAGTGGGCTTTTGAGGAGTGGCGTCATTGGCTTGAGGGGGCTAGACATCAGGTGGTGGTATTGACCGACCACAAAAATTTAATTTATCTTGAGTCCGCCAGACGCCTGAATCCTAGACAGGCGCGCTGGTCGTTGTTTTTCTCTCGGTTTAATTTTGTGGTGTCATACCTACCGGGTTCTAAGAATGTTAAGGCGGATGCCCTTTCTAGGAGTTTTGAGCCTGACTCCCCTGGTAATTCTGAACCTACAGGTATCCTTAAGGATGGAGTGATATTGTCTGCCGTTTCTCCAGACCTGCGGCGGGCCTTGCAGGAGTTTCAGGCGGATAGACCTGATCGTTGCCCACCTGGTAGACTGTTTGTTCCTGATGATTGGACCAGTAAAGTCATTTCTGAGGTTCATTCTTCTGCGTTGGCAGGTCATCCTGGAATCTTTGGTACCAGGGATTTGGTGGCAAGGTCCTTCTGGTGGCCTTCCCTGTCACGAGATGTACGAGGCTTTGTGCAGTCTTGTGACGTTTGTGCTCGGGCCAAGCCTTGTTGTTCTCGTGCTAGTGGATTGTTGTTGCCCTTGCCTATCCCGAAGAGGCCTTGGACGCACATCTCGATGGATTTTATTTCGGATCTTCCTGTTTCTCAGAAGATGTCTGTCATCTGGGTGGTGTGTGACCGTTTCTCTAAGATGGTCCATTTGGTTCCCCTGCCTAAGTTGCCTTCTTCTTCCGAGTTGGTTCCTCTGTTTTTTCAAAATGTGGTTCGTTTGCATGGTATTCCGGAGAATATCGTTTCTGACAGAGGAACCCAATTCGTGTCTAGATTTTGGCGGGCATTCTGTGCTAGGATGGGCATAGATTTGTCTTTCTCGTCTGCTTTCCATCCTCAGACTAATGGCCAGACCGAGCGGACGAATCAGACTTTGGAGACATATTTGAGGTGTTTTGTGTCTGCAGATCAGGATGATTGGGTTGCTTTTTTGCCTTTAGCGGAGTTTGCCCTCAATAATCGGGCCAGCTCTGCCACCTTGGTGTCTCCTTTTTTCTGTAATTCGGGGTTTCATCCTCGATTTTCCTCCGGTCAGGTGGAATCTTCGGATTGTCCTGGAGTGGATGCTGTGGTGGAGAGGTTGCATCAGATTTTGGGGCAGGTAGTGGACAATTTGAAGTTGTCCCAGGAGAAGACTCAGCTTTTTGCCAACCGCCGGCGTCGGGTTGGTCCTCGGCTTTGTGTCGGGGACTTGGTGTGGTTGTCTTCTCGTTTTGTCCCTATGAGGGTTTCTTCTCCTAAGTTTAAGCCTCGGTTCATCGGCCCGTACAAGATATTGGAGATTCTTAACCCTGTGTCCTTCCGTTTGGACCTCCCTGCATCTTTTTCTATTCATAATGTTTTTCATCGGTCATTATTGCGCAGGTATGAGGTACCGGTTGTGCCTTCCGTTGAGCCTCCTGCTCCGGTGTTGGTTGAGGGCGAGTTGGAGTACGTTGTGGAAAAAATCTTGGACTCTCGTGTTTCCAGACGGAAACTCCAGTATCTGGTCAAATGGAAGGGATACGGTCAGGAGGATAATTCTTGGGTGACTGCCTCTGATGTTCATGCCTCCGATCTGGTCTGTGCCTTTCATAGGGCTCATCCTGATCGCCCTGGTGGTTCTGGTGAGGGTTCGGTGCCCCCTCCTTGAGGGGGGGGTACTGTTGTGAAATTGGATTTTGGGCTCTCCCGGTGGCCACTGGTGGAATTGAACTTGTGTGCATCATCCCCTCTGTTCACCTGTTCCCATCAGGATGTGGGAGTCGCTATTTAACCTTGCTCCTCTGTCACTTCCATGCCGGTCAACATTGTAATCAGAAGCCTTTCTGTGCATGTTCCTGCTTCTAGACAACTCCCAGCTAAGTCGGACTTTTGTCCTTGTTTGTTTTTTGCATTTTGTTCCAGTTCACAGCTGCAGTTTCGTTTCTGTGTCTGGAAAGCTCTTGTGATCTGAAATTGCCACTCTGATGCTATGAGTTAATACTAGAGTCTTAAAGTAATTTCAGGATGGTATTTTGATAGGGTTTTCAGCTGACCATGAAAGTGCCCTTTCTGTCTTCCTGCTATCTAGTAAGCGGACCTCGATTTTGCTAAACCTATTTTCATACTACGTTTGTCATTTTCATCTAAAATCACCGCCAATATATGTGGGGGCCTCTGTCTGCCTTTCGGGGAAATTTCTCTAGAGGTGAGCCAGGACTGTATTTTCCTCTGCCAGGATTAGTTAGTCCTCCGGCTGGCGCTGAGCGTCTAGGGATAAAACGTAGGCACGCTACCCGGCTACTGTTAGTTGTGCGGCAGGTTTAGTTCATGGTCAGTTTAAGTTTCCATCCTTCCAAGAGCTAGTTCATATGTATGCTGGGCTATGTTCTCTTGCCATTGAGAACCATAACAGTCTCCCTACAGGTGGCTCTCCTAGTCTCCCTAGTCTCCCTACAGGTGGCTTTCAGTTTCCCTACAGGTGGCTCTCCTAGTCTCCCTACAGGTGGTCCTCTTTGTCTCCCTACAGGTGGCTCTTCTAGTCTCCCTACAAGTGGCCCTCTTAGTCTCCCTACAGGTGGCTCTCCTAGTCTCTCTACAGGTGGCTCCTAGTCTCCATACAGGTGGTTCTCCTAGTCTCCCTACAGGTGGCTCCCAGTCTCCCTACAGGTGCCTCCCAGTCTCCCTACAGGTGGCTCCCAGTCTCCCTACAGGTGGCTCCCAGTCTCCCTACAGGTGGCTCCCAGTCTCCCAACGGTGGCTCCCAGTCTCCCAACGGTGGCTCCCAGTCTCCCAACGGTGGCTCCCAGTCTCCCTACAGGTGGCTCCCAGTCTCCCTACAGGTGGTTCCCAGTCTCCCTATCGGTGGCTCCCAGTCTCCCTACAGGTGGCTCCCAGTCTCCCTACAGGTGGCTCCCAGTCTCCCTATCGGTGGCTCGCCACCTGTTAGTAGCTGAAGATAGTTTGTCTTCTGCATAGAATAGCCGCCTTGTGCACTGTCCACAGTCAGTATTTGTTGTCTTTAGCGCATGGTATGAGTATCATCACTGTAGATGTCAGGTCAAAGCTCGCTGCTATTTTTTTTCATCTTACTCTAGCTGAAATAAGGAAATGGCACAGCCATCTTGACAGTCAGCCATTTTCATTTCCCTTTTTATTTTTTTTGTTACATTTTAAAGGGAGGGGGGTACAGAAAGGCAAGTGTCAATCTCATGTGAGTCATTCAGTTTTCTATATAAAAAAGAACAAAAGAAACCGCTTCTGTGGTTTTGTAGAAAAACACAAGTATGGAAACCCTCCGTGAATCTAATATACTGAAGGATAGTTCATCAAGATGTGTAGTAGCTGAAGATGTATGAGCTTGCGGGGGGAGGCGAGGTGGGCAATTACCCCTGCATCCTTATCAGCAACCATAACTACTTATTATAATCTCAGTATTATGTAAATGCACGTATTAATACATCTGTGTATTCCCAAGTCCTACTCAGTCAGGCACCCAGTGCATCATTACCAATGGCATGTCGTCCGAGCTATGGATGGTACTTATTAGATTGGGGTGGGGAAATCTGCAGAATATTTCACTTTATGTATATTATTTCCGTTAAGAAAAAGCTTAAACGACCAGCAAATATCCGTGACATTATGTATTTTTCATTGTAAAGTTGCAACATCTCCGTGGGTGTGTGTGACTGTGCCGAGTGTTTATTGTGGGTGCGCTGTCCACATGGTCTGAACATTGATGCAAAAGCATTCTGATACTTTCTTTTTTTTCTTAATGAAAAAAACTGATGAAACTCGGTCCGTTTTTCTCATCTGCGCCTGAATGAAGCTAAATTGTCCAGAGCTGCAGATTTAATATCCGGCATGCCAATTTACGCTGTGGATGTTACCATGCATTTAATTCTTTGCATTGCAGAAAGTCACATGTGCAGAGTACTGTCGCCATATCTGCAATGGTATTTACCCCCGAGCATTTCCCTGCCACATGCCCTCCGGGGTAGATGTCCCTTGTGCACATGCTGTACCTCTGTAGTTGCACTTTGGACTTGGAAGCAGTCATTACACAAGAAAAACGTGTAGGTAGAATCTATTTGCTGAAGAGTTAAATGATTGATGAACGACAAGTTAAATTGTTAATATTGACTTTAACCACAGTTTCCATGTAATGTCTCCTGGGGCTTGAATATAGATGAACGAGGGCTACAGCTTCTGATGCTCGAGTATAGACCCTCACACATGACCCTTGAATGCACGATGAAGACCCCCTGTGTGTGTCGGAATGATCACTAAAGATGGGGGCTACTTTCACCTTTTAGGTTCTGTCTGTCGCACCTTTTTATATGTCACGGATGCGATGAGCAAGGTGAGCGCAGTGGTACTAGAGGATGCAGATATAAAATCACACGATTACACAATATTCTGATCACGCTGCACTCACGCATCAGCCATACACTCATCTGGAATAGTGCCACCTTGTGGCTATATACAGATTTTTTTTTTTTTTAAATAAATTGGAAGAGTTTCTTCTAATTTGTTTTTTTTTTTTTTGCACAAGTTGGTTCTGATCCACAATATATAAATTTCTGCTGGCAAGAAGTATTGTGACCTAGGTAATGGTGGGCGACATGAGCACTGGGTACCGTATTGATGCCATGATCCTTTCCCTAATATAAAAGCAAAGCTGTGGCTTTGAATTTAGCATTTTGCCAAATTGCAATGAGACCCTTGATACATTTATGCAGGGATGCAGAGTGCATCAATTAATACAGGGGGCGGATATACCATTGGTACAACCTGGTGCCATGAGGTAAGGTGGCCACTACCACCTTCAGAGCAGCAGACACATTATTGTATGGCAAAGGGCCAATATACTGGTCTTGCACAGGGGCCCTCTTCTGTCTGTGTCTGCCCCTGATTGACTATACACCACCCCTGTAACCTTTTATTTGGGGGGAAGCTTTACCTTATGAGTCCGAATAATTTTTTAAGTTCTCTCTTTAAGTGTTTAACGCTTAAATGTTGTTTTACATTTTTATTTCATACATCAAGAGTCCACATGAAAATAAGCAACTTTGTAATATATCCTATCACAGAAATTTTCTTTCTTCTTCTCCTGTACTGACTGAGCTTTCATTCTCCATTCATGGGTAAAATATGTAAAGTTTGCATTCGGTGAAGACAGATTTTCCCATTACTGTGATAGGAGAAGGCAGTTGGTGCTTTTATCACTTTATGGAGCTGGAGGAGCTAGAGGCCGACACAGATATTCAGCTGCAAGTTCTCCTGAAACAACAGTTACATTTCTCCATAGAACTTTCTGAGCACCAACTGTCGTCTCCTATCTCTGTAACGGGAAAATCTGTATCCACTGAAAACTGATTTTATCCCCGAATTGTGAATTTCAGTCCAGGAGGAGAAAAAAGCAGATTTCTCTAATAATTTATGTTACAAACTTTCTTGTTTTCAAGTGTACTATTGGTTTCTGAAAAATAAAATTATAGTCTTTAACTCCGAACTGCCCAAAGAAATAAATGTTCCAAAATATCAATGCAGAGTAAGCTGCTTCATGAGATCACGCAGCTGCCAGACACAGCTGGACTCCTCACCGAGAAGGCAGAGAAGGTTTATTACCATCTCTGCGTTCCTGATCACTTTATATACAGCGCTGAACAAGCACTGTGTGTACAGTATAGGAAACTCCCTCCTGCTCTGGACCCAGCGGTCATGTGATTGCTGGGCGTAAGAAAAGAGCAGGAGCTGGAGGGGCACAGTGTATGAAATAAAGAAAACACTGCAAGCCCAAATCACTGTTTCTAGCTCGTCCTTGAATAAAGTGTCCAATACATAAAAATAATTTCTGCAGAAAGGATAATGCAATATAAAATGTGTTTTTAGCTGTCCATTGTGCTCTTTAAAAATAATAAGAAAAAAAAAAATAAGATAAAAAATGATATATATAATGCAACCACCTGGAGGTGCCTTGTTCTGTCCACACATCCACCAGTTTGTGCCCCTTTGTCTCTTTTCGACCACCTGGTGATATTATGTTCCCTTTATGCATCTAGTTGGTGGCGCCATGTTGTTCCTCAACTTGAGGGCGCCACGTTCTCTCAGCTTGGTCCTCTCTCAATGTGGTTACTATCACATGAGAAATGACCTTACAACCCCATCTCAGGAAATCCTCGGCCACATAACCTGTACATGGACCCGTTCGCTGCACATCCTCACTTCTCTGTACACTTCTCTCCCATGGGGTCCGTCCATTCATTTGTCCCATCCTAGGGTCTAATAAAAGACTTACCAGAAATTCTTGAAGCTCAGAACATCTATGCTGTAACTGCCGGGAAGTTGCACATCACACTGTCGGTCCCAAAACCACAATGTACTCTCTCTTCGGCTGGTGATGAACATCAGATAATTCCGACGCAAGGCTTCAAAAATAGTTCGAACATTGAAACCTGTTCCAGTAACATCGACAGGCGGCAATTACACCCGTACAGATGGGATGTAAGGATGTGAAATGTGGAAATTGTGAAATAATATAGAATTGAATGTAAGGGACTATCTGTCGTTTTCAGACAGTGGATTATCTCACGGTTGAACAAAGGGTTGGTTTTATCTTCTCCCCCCTAACACCAGCCCTGAGAACCGCAAGACATTCCAATCACTGCCATAAAATATCTGGCTTTTGCTGGTACCTCACTTATATATTGGCCTTATTTTTTTGTTAAAAGGCTCATAATCTCCCCGAACACTTAACGAATGATCTTCATTTGCCACAATGGGAAGCTTGCAGCGTACTGTGTGACTATTGGGTGCCCTGCACGATGCGGTATGCAGTTAGCTCCTGAGCGCCCCCTAGTAGTCACTACAGTCAGCCAGAATGTTCTCATTTAACTCGTTTTCACTATTTTTTCATTTCTTCCTTTTTTCCAATCCTATGAAGGCAAGTTGGATTTTTTTTACTACTTACTGTATTAAAAAGTGGGTAAAAACTCTTTTTGTGGGGTAGAAGGGGAAAAAACCCGTAATTCCACCAGTGTTTTTGGGTGTAGTTTTTATGCCATCCAATGAACAGTAAAAACAAAATCTTAACATTCTTCTTGTTTACAGTTTGGTTTTTGCAAGGGCCATACTTCTTAGGGTATGTGTCCACGCTCAGGATTGCATCAGGATTTGGTCAGGATTTTCCATCAGTATTTGTAAGCCAAAACCAGGAGTGGAACAATTAGAGGAAAAGTATAATAGAAACACATGCACCAATTCTGCATTTATCACCCACTCCTGGTTTTGGCTTACAAATTCTGACGTAAAATCCTGACCAAATCCTGATGCAATCCTGAACGTGGACACATACCCTTATTCCTACCATTTAACTTTTTGATCACTTTATATATATTTTTTTAGTGATTATAGGAGATAAATAACATGAAATTGTAGTAGTTGTACTTTTTATGTCTAATTATTTGTTAGAATATTGTATTTAATTTATTCTTTTTTTTACATTTTGAGTTTCACATGGTTTACCATTGTGACCACATCCCAGGCTGCTCCCATTTCTGTGCAGGTGTTGTACAGTAACTGTCGGCACCCCAGATGTACAGGTCCTTCTCAAAAAATTAGCATATAGTGTTAAATTTCATTATTTACCATAATGTAATGATTACAATTAAACTTTCATATATTATAGATTCATTATCCACCAACTGAAATTTGTCAGGTCTTTTATTGTTTTAATACTGATGATTTTGGCATACAACTCCTGATAACCCAAAAAACCTGTCTCAATAAATTAGCATATTTCACCCGTCCAATCAAATAAAAGTGTTTTTTAATAACAAACAAAAAAACCATCAAATAATAATGTTCAGTTATGCACTCAATACTTGGTCGGGAATCCTTTGGCAGAAATGACTGCTTCAATGCGGCGTGGCATGGAGGCAATCAGCCTGTGACACTGCTGAGATGTTATGGAGGCCCAGGATGCTTCAATAGCGGCCTTAAGCTCATCCAGAGTGTTGGGTCTTGCGTCTCTCAACTTTCTCTTCACAATATCCCACAGATTCTCTATGGGGTTCAGGTCAGGAGAGTTGGCAGGCCAATTGAGCACAGTAATACCATGGTCAGTAAACCATTTACCAGTGGTTTTGGCACTGTGAGCAGGTGCCAGGTCGTGCTGGAAAATGAAATCTTCATCTCCATAAAGCATTTCAGCCGAGGGAAGCATGAAGTGCTCCAAAATCTCCTGATAGCTAGCTGCATTGACCCTGCCCTTGATGAAACACAGTGGACCAACACCAGCAGCTGACATGGCACCCCACACCATCACTGACTGTGGGTACTTGACACTGGACTTCAGGCATTTTGGCATTTCCTTCTCCACAGTCTTCCTCCAGACTCTGGCACCTTGATTTCCGAATGACATGCAAAATTTGCTTTCATCAGAAAAAAGTACTTGGGACCACTTAGCAACAGTCCAGTGCTGCTTCTCTGTAGCCCAGGTCAGGCGCTTCTGCCGCTGTTTATGGTTCAAAAGTGGCTTTACCTGGGGAATGCGGGACCTGTAGCCCATTTCCTGCACACGCCTGTGCACGGTGGCTCTGGATGTTTCCACACCAGACTCAGTCCACTGCTTCCTCAGGTTCCCCAAGGTCTGGAATCGGTCCTTCTCCACAATCTTCCTCAGGGTCCGGTCACCTCTTCTCGTTGTACAGCGTTTTCTGCCACATTGTTTCCTTCCAACAGACTTACCATTGAGGTGCCTTGATACAGCACTCTGGGAACAGCCTATTTGTTGAGAAATTTCTTTCTGGGTCTTACCCTCTTGCTTGAGGGTGTCAATGATGGCCTTCTTGACATCTGTCAGGTCACTAGTCTTACCCATGATGGGGGTTTTGAGAAATGAACCAGGCAGGGAGTTTTTAAAAGCCTCAGGTATATTTTGCATGTGTTTAGAGTTAATTAGTTGATTCAGAAGATTAGGGTAATAGGTCGTTTAGAGAACCTTTTCTTGATATGCTAATTTATTGAGACAGGTTTTTTGGGTTTTCAGGAGTTGTATGCCAAAATCATCAGTATTAAAACAATAAAAGACCTGACAAATTTCAGTTGGTGGATAATGAATCTATAATATATGAAAGTTTAATTGTAATCATTACATTATGGTAAATAATGAAATTTAACACTATATGCTAATTTTTTGAGAAGGACCTGTACTACATACCTGTATCTGCACATGTCCAGAGTGCACCTGCCCACTGTTCAGCACCTGCACAGTAGTGGGAGCAGCCAGTCATGCAGTCACGTGGGCAAATCGCATGACTAGCAGCACCTTGAGTCCCACTGCCGCCATCCATTGTGTAAATATGAAATCCATGAGCAGCCGGAGATCTGGAGACAAGAATTAGGGGATTTAGTGCTTCTGTTGATGCATTACAGCATTTTACAAATTTCACCAGAAAGTGGACAACCCCTTTAAATCAGGAAATTGGGATCTTTGTAGCTAACCCTATCCTGCATGGTATTTGTTTCCGAGAAGCACACGTCTGTACACGATCCCCATCACGTAATGCTACATTTTAATGTCCTTTTTAAAATGTATAATGTAAATAATCTCCGGGAACAGTGTACCGCTATACTAGAGCATCTAGGCAGGTAATGCAAGCTCCCGTCTGATCAGGAAGATTATTCGGTGCCGCTAAATTTGAGCAGGAGGTCACATGACTGCAAGTATGCACTATTCATAATTCCGGCCACATTCCAACTAGACGTGTCACTCAATTCACTTGTATGTCTAGTCGGCATGTGACCATAAATTAAGCGTGGTGGCTCAGTGATTAGCATTGCAGCATTGGGGTCTTGGGTTCACATCCCACCATGGGCATCATCTGCAAGGAGCTTTCATGTTCTCCAGATTCCTCTCATACTCCAAAGACATACTGATAGAGCATTTAGATTGTGATCCCCGATCGGGACAGTGATGATGATGTCTGTAAAGTGCTGTGGCATTAATGGTGCTATATAAGAAAGTAAAATATTTTTTTTTGTTATTAACCATTATGATAGAAGACATTGAGAGGCCATCACAAGGTCGATGCAATTTCTCCAGACCTTGACTTGTCAGTTACGTGCAAAGAAAATTGTTGTTTATATCTCAAAAGTAGCAATTATCTTATTTATAGAGTTTTGAGTGTATGTAGATATGTACATGACACTAATGACGCCTTTCCATAGCAAAAAATAATCTGTAAAATCAATGGAAAGCTGTCACACTAGATTATGGACCATGATGTTTACTGGCATGAAAGAAACAATATAAACATAACAAACCACATGATCAGATTTTCTACATTTCCTTTTCCTTTAAGTTTTTTTTTCCACGATTCATTATTTGCAATTTTTTTTTAGTCATTTTTTTAGTCCTGTGGTATTTGCTACTGTATTTTGAGCAAAATGAATCAAAATGGTTCATAAATTTTGGCAAAATGAAAAAGACATTAATTTATTTCTGTCTTGCAACTTTTTAGTGCAAAAAAAAAGTAACATGTTAAAATGGCGTAAAAATTGCGAACAGTTTCAGGCGTACGTAAAAGGAGGGGACTGGAGTAAATTTGCACTAAATTTAGCAAGTTTTTGAAAAGTTGCAAATGATGAATCGGGCAAAAACATTTGGAAAACCCTAATTTTCGCCCACAATGTCCAACATAAAAAAAAAAAAAAGAGGTGAACACCTATAAAACGAGAATTTGAAAAAAGCCGAAAACATTGTGTACACCAGAGGTGTCAAACTGCATTCCTCGAGGGCCGCCAACAGGTCATGTTTTCAGGATTTCCTTAGCATTCCACAAGGTGCTGGAATCATTCTGTGCAGGTGATTAAATTATCACCTGTGCAATACAAGGAAATCCTGAAAACATGACCTGTTGGCGGCCCTCGAGGAATGCAGTTTGACACCTCTGGTGTACACAGATATGACCACTGCAGCCAATCACTGTCCTCAGCTGTGATGATGGCAGGAACAGCATAAGACCCCAGAGGTCAGTCGCTAAAGCAACAGGGAATTTAACTTTATTTTTTCCAACATTTGAATTATTTTAACCCATTTTGAGCTTTTATCCTGATTTTTTTTTTGTTTTATTTTTGTTTTGTTTTTTAATCCCAGGTAGACTCTTTAATTAAAGATTAGTGGAGAACCCGCTAAACATTAGAGAAGCCCCTTTAAGATTTGCACAGGTTCTGAGCATCATGGTGTTCACAGTGTTTGGTAAAATACCTTTAAATTTCCTTTTTAGTACAAAGACAGCCTTTCATTTGACAGGCTTAGGCCGGCCTCACACTCAGCGTATGTAAATACGGTCCGTTTTTTACAGCCGTAATACGCAGAAAAGTCCCCAAAATAGTGATCCGTATGTCATCCGTAGGCAGGGTGTGTCAGCGTATTTTGCGCATGGCATCCTCCGTATGTAATCCGTATGGCATCCGTACTTCGATATTTTCTCGCAGGCTTGCAAAACCGACATCTAATGGATTTATGTGCTCAAATGTTCGTTAAAATATATATACAGTATATATATATATATATATATATATATATATATATATATGTCATTGAGACACATATATATATATTCTATATTTATATTTAATTCAGCGCGATATATGTGAAAAGCCGGTAATTCAATTGCTGGCTTTTCATTTCTCCTTCACAAACCCGACAGGATATGAGACATGGTTTACATACAGTAAACCATCTCATATCCCTTTATTTTTGCATATCCCACACTAATAATGTTAGTAATGTGTATGTGCAAAATTTGGGCGCTGTAGCTTGTAAAATGAAGGGTTAAATCGTGGAAAACATTGGCGTGGGCTCCCGCGCAATTTTCTCCGCCAGAGTGGTAAAGCCAGTGACTGAGGGCAGATATTAATAGCCAGGAGAGGGACCATGGTTATTGGCCCCCCCTGGCTACAAACATCTGCCCCCAGCCACCCCAGAAAAGGCACATCTGGAAGATGCACCTATTCTGGCACTTGGCCACTCTCTTCCCACTCCCGTGTAGAGGTGGGATATGGGGTAATGAAGGGTTAATGTCACCTTGCTATTGTAAGGTGACATTAAGCAAGATTAATAATGGAGAGGCGTCAATTATGACACCTATCCATTATTAATCCAATAGTACAAAATGGTTAATAAAACACACACATGATTACAAAGTATTTTAATGAAATAAAGACACAGGGTGTTGTAATATTTTATTAGACTCTTAATCCACCTGAAGACCATCGTTCTGTAACAAAGTTAAAAAAACAAACAACAATATTCCATACCTTCCGTTGTTATGTCCCACGATGTAAATCCATCTGAAGGGGTAAGATTGATGGCTTACACATCGAGGATGACATGATTCTAGTCACGTGTGACGTCGAATCGTTGTATACCAGCATAAAACATACAGATGGTATACATGCAAAATGGTTTCTTACCACATCTGATTATCCGGTGACCATGATTGACTTCATTATTGAAGTCTTGGAATTCAGTCTGACACACAACTTTTTCATTTTTAAAGAGTCCCTCTACCTGCAGCTCCAGGGCACCGCAATGGGTGCATCATATGCGCCTGCATATGCAAATCTATTCCTGGGGCTGTGGGAGAGGGACCTCTTTATGTCAGATTGTCATCAATACATGTGCTATTTGGACACGGTACATTGATGACATTTTTTTTCATTTGGCAAGGTAGTATTGAAATGTTGGACTTATTCATTTCTCATCTTAATGATAATAATCTGAATATTCGGTTGACGCACCACTACCATAAATCCCATATTGAATTTTTGGATGTTATGATAAAACGGGATAGTGATAACATTTTGCAAACCGACATATTCCGAAAACAGACCTCAACCAATTCATTATTGCATGCCTCATCTGTGCATCCTAAATCCTTAATCAAATCAATTCCGGTTGGTCAATTTTTAAGACTTAGATGTCTTTGTTTGTTCCACGGATAAGGATTTTGAATACGGGCACAAGAATTAAAATCTAGATTTCTGGATCGTGGATATAGTCACCGTAGTCTGAAACGGGCATACAACAGAGCTAGGCATTCATCTAGAAATGATCTATTATACTCAGTCCCGATACCATCTAATCCAATGAATGTGCGTTTCATTACTGACTACCATTCTGAGAATCAGAAAATGAGACAAGTACTTGAGAAGGCATGGCCTATCTTACTTGCGGATGAGACACTCTCTAAATATATCAATGAGCAACCCAGTATTACATTCCGCAGATCAAGGAACATCCGGGACGTGCTGGTGAAAAGCTACTATGAGAGTAATCCTAAAACCTTCCTTTCCCAGATCCAACAAAAGAAAGGATCTTTTCAATGCGGACACTGTAAGGCAGGCCCTAATGTTGAACGAATCAACACATTTAGTGATTCTTCTGGGTCAAAACAATTTACTATCAGACACTTCATTAACTGTGAAACTAAGGCGGTCATCTACTACGCCACATGTCCTTGCCCTAAAATCTATGTCGGCCTCACCACACGCCAATTTAAGGTGCGGGTACGAGAACACGTTAATGGCATAATTGCCGCACAGAACAACGCAATTGACCCTTGTACCCTTAAAACTATCCCAAAACACTTTAAACAGTTTCACAACTGTGATCCGTCATGTTTTAAAATTAGAGGTATTGATAAAATCAATCCATCTATTCGCGGAGGCAATATTAGCCAAAAATTGGCACAAATGGAATCTAGATGGATTTGGTCACTGGACACAATACAACCCCGTGGTCTAAACGAAAATATTAGCTTTGTTCCATTTTTATAAATATCCTGTTCCACCATGCTATTCTGTGTAGAGTCTATTTGTAGTATATTTTGGTATATTTTTATACTGGTTTTGGTTATTTATTATCCTATTAAAATTTGTTCTTTTAGCTTGTGTTTTATTTCTTTTTAGCGAGCACTTCTGTGTATGTATGATGTATATATGTATACATGTATATATATATATATATATATTTGTTCTGTTTTCATGTGTTCACTTTTTTTACAGGTATGTTCCTATATTTATTCACTTACACTTTATTATATTTATCATATCTATGTTTCTAGTTTTTTCTAGTTGTCACTTACCTGGTGTTATTCTGATGAAGGTCCTATATGTTGGGTGTTTTGCGCTAACGGAGTCTCGACAGTATTCGTTTACTCATATCTTCTTTGTACTATTGGAATGGACATTTGGTTGAAGATCTTTTCCTGCCTGCTTTCTTCTGAGATCAAAAGGAAAACAAGAAAAATAATGGACTATTGGAATTTATTTTTTATTTCTCATTATTATTCTGTATTATTGTGTATTTATTTATTATTTTTTCGGATTTTTTGTTTTTGTTTTTGTTTATTATTTATATTCATTTATTATTATTTATTACTCATTATTCATTAGTTATTATATTATATATTTATATTTATTATAGTATATATTTTTTTTTGTCCATATATTCTTCATTTATATTTTTTTATTACTATTCTTATTTTATTTTTATTTTTTATTTTTATTTTTATTTTATTTTTTACAATAATAATTTTTTCTTTTTCTTCTTTCTTTTTTCTTTATTTTCATTATTATTATATATTTTGTCTATTTATCTTTTATGCATTTCACCATCAGCATCTAATTATTTGTGTGTTGTGCACAATATATGTCACTCATTCACGGTCTATTTATCCGTTTTTATTGGACGCATATGCAGCGCCCCAGAGCCCTGGTCGTTGCAGTAATGTCGCTCTGCCACTAAGGGGAGTGATGTTACGTCTGATTGCACTAAAGGAGTTCACCTGACCAGGTAACACTCACACTACACTTCACACTCCGGCCACCAGGGGGAGTGGTTCTATCTAGTAGGCCACTCCTCACACTCTGGTAAAACTGGGGGTTGGACAGGAAGACAGGGAGAAGTAACTGGGAAGAGCCAGAGAGAGGACCTGTCAGGGATGGGATCCTGACAGATTCCTAAGAAAGGACAAGAAGCGAGGTTTATTGTGCTAAGTGAGAAAACGGGAATACAGCAAAGAAGCGATAGGACCAGAAGGAGTCGTGCTGTAAGATCAAGGCAACATCCTGCTGAGGCGCAAACAGTCGGTGGCCGGAACGCCGAGAAAGTAAGAGACTTTAAGCATTACTTCAAACCACGGCAGGGCAGCCAATTATAGGTTGGCTGTCTCACTTAAACACCTAAGCAGACAACGGAGGCAGCTGTGGGAGAGGGGCGACTCTAGAGTCCCGGAAGAACTCCAGGCCTACCCCGTCATACGGGTGCGTCCTAGCCATATCATCTGGGGGACGGAGAGAATGAACATCAGAGACAGACAGAATAAGTTGTGAGGACTATCCCGGGAGCTCAGCAGGGAAGGACTACAACACACAGGCGCTAGAAGGTAGACACTGATTCCCACCTGAAAGGGAACTCCGGATGTGCCGTTGGGCCGGCCGGTCTCAGCCAGCCCTGTTAACAGTGCTCTGGATTGGGTACCTTCAAACCTTCAGTAAAAAGGTAAAGAGACTGGTGTCCTTGTTATTTACTGTGACCTGCACCGCACCACTACAACATCATCACCACCCACACCCTTCATTGTACGCCCCTCAGCAGGGTCACGGACCGGGTCTAGCCACCGTGACAACCCCAGAGCAGAGACTCAGAGGCCCGGTACCGGGTACCCCTCGGCCCTGCGGCAGTGGGGGCGCTACAACTTGGCGTCACGAACAGGATGTACTTAAGCCTGAAGAATCAGGTCATGTGTGCCTTGGAACTGTGATTTGTTGTGCTTGGACTGTGACTTATTGCAAAGACTGTGTATTGCCAATTGCTGCCAAGAGTTCCTGCCACAATTCGCCATTGCCGCGCACGGAGGGAGGAGCCTTAGCTTCGTGGGCGGAACCGGTCAAAAGAAGCGCGGAACGAGAAAGCGCGGTAAAGTGCCAACCCCGGAAGAGAAACTCCAACCTCCAGCAGGTTAGTGGGAGGAAGGGACAGCCATGTCCGAGTCAGGGGAAGCGGAGGCGGTGGTCGCAGCTCCGGTCCCCTTAGCGGATGTAGCCGGGGCCCTAATATCACCACCGGTTGCCGCAGAGCCCGCTGCCCCCATCAACCAGTCGGACACTGCCGCTACCACAAAGGCCATAATGCCCTTCTCTATGCCATACCTGCCCGGAGCGGCCTGGCTCCCGCGATACTCCGGGGAGTCGCACACATTAACTGATTTTAAAGAGGGAATCTGCAGCCTACTCGAGTTCTATCCCCTGACGGAGCCACAGAAGGTTCATATGATAATCGGCCAACTCTTCGGGGCGGCTTTGAGGGAAGTGAAGTCCTGGCCCGCCGCGGATAAGGGAACTGCGCAGCAGGTTTTTGCAAAGCTCAAAGCCACCTTTGATACCCGCACTGCTACGGAAATTAAACTGACTTTATGGATGCAAACAGAGACCGCAGGATAGCTTACGGGACTATGCCCTTAATCTCCAGGAGGCGCTGCGGGCCATTAAGCAGAGTGACCCCGGCAGCATGCAAGATGAGGATAAACTCCTGAAAGAGCGGTTCATTGAGGGGCTCCTGTGCAGTCACCAAAGGGGCCAATTACACTTCCTGGCCATGCAGAATCCAGACTTGACTTTTGCGCAATTCAAGGATAAAGCTATCCAGGCGCTGCAGGAGCGACAACCCAGCCGCACAATACCACCCAGGCGTCCCGCTCTCACATACCACCAGGAGGTGGCGTCGGATGCCCCAGTTGCCGCCGAGGCCGACGCCCAGAGCCTAGAGGACGACTCCCCTGCAGGACTCCGCCTCCAGATGCAGGAGCTGACCAAGAGCGTTGCTGCCCTGGCCCGGACGGTGCAGTCCCTACAGGAGGCCCCCAAGGAGAAGATCCAGCTGGCCTCCAGACCAGAAGATGTTCCCTGGATGCGACAGAGGAGGACTCCACCGACCAGAGGCCGGGACAGCGATCGCTTCCATCAGGACGGACGACCCATCTGCCGCCGCTGTCACCAGGTGGGCCACCTTGCAAGGTACTGTCCTTTAAACGAGCAACCCCTGGGGCAAAGGGCAACCCCCAGGAGTAGGACGATCAGGCCCGCAGCATTGGAGAGCCAAATACGTTGGAGGGCGACCAGTTCTTCCTGTTGTGATCGACGGTATCCCCATGAACGCTGTGCTGGACACCGGTTCTCAGGTGACAACTATGCCTTACGTGCTTTATAAACGGTATTGGGAGGACACCGATATTACTCGTGGCCCCGATGACGATTTCACCATCATAGCCAGTAATGGTCAGCCGTTGCTGCAGCGCCCCAGAGTCCTGGTCGTTGCAGTACTGTGGCTTCGCCACTAAGGGGAGCCATGGTGCGTTCGATGGCACTGAAGGAGTTCTTCTGATCAGGTATCACAGACACCAATATGTTTCACAGCAGGGCCTCCGGGGGGAGCTAAGGGTGCTATTCATTAGGCCACTCCCCACCATAGTGGGTAAACTGGGGGTCAGGCAGGAAGTTAGAGAGAACGCTGACTGGATTGAACGAAGCAACACCTAGTGAGAGAGGGTGTTGTGGAGGAAGAGACAGTAGGGTCTCTGCCAGGGGTGGGATCCTGGCAGAGGCTTGGCATTGGAAAGAACGTAACGGGACCGTGCCTGCTCAGCATAGCGGCGGTGCCCAAGAAAGGACTAGAAGCGAGATAGATTGTGCTGAGTGAGAAACGAGATCAAGCAGACGGAGAATACCAGCAGGGGTTTTGTTGAAAGAGGCAGCACCTTGCTGAGGCGCATTACCGGTGGCCGGAACGCCGAGGGAGTGGAATAATATACAGCTTTAAGCCATACTCCAAACAGCGGCAGGACAGTCAGTCTCAGGCGGGCTGTCTACCACATATCACCTATGAAGTCTTGGGGGGCAATTGCGGGAGAGGGGCGTCACTAGGGTCCCGGAAGAACTCCAGGCCTACCTGACAAACGGGTGCCGTTCCAACCTGAATAACAGGGAGGGATGGAATAAGAGAGGAACATCTAATCGAGTTGTGAGGGAACTTAAGAAACAGACACAACAGTTGGGTACTTTCCGTGAGCACAGCAGGGAAGGACTACAACACACAGCGCTAAGAAGGAAGGCACTGATTTCCACCTGTGAAGAGAACTCTGGAGGTGCCATTGGACCGGCCGGACTTGCGCAGCCTGGTGAACCGTATTCTGGACTGAGGACTCAGAGATCTCCAGTAAAGAGGTAAAGAGACTGCAACCTGGTGTCCTCGTTATTTACCGCGACCTGCACCCCACAACTGCACCGCTACACCACCGTTAACACCACCTACTTCACCGGACGTCCCCCACTGACGGACAGGGCCACGGACCGGGTCTAGCCACCGTGACAACCCCAGGACTGAGACCTAGAGGCCCGGCTCCGGGTACCCCTCGGCCCTGCGGCAGTGTGGGGGCGCCGCATTGCCACAAGTGGGATATAAAGAAGTCACCATCAAGGTGGGTCGGGTGGAACTGAAGGCCCAAGGGATTGTAATTGTTGATATTGACCGCCGTGAATGTAATCCCATGATGACCATCGGTACTAATGTTATAGAAAATTGTCTTGCAGAAGTTATTGTTTTGTTGCAACAGGTAGCAGAAACCGCTGGCCATAGTGAACAACGCGCCCTGCAAAAAGAAATCAGAGCTCTGATGCAGAGACAGCAGGTAGAGCTGACTGGTGGTGAGATTGGTCATGTCACTGTGAGTGATTCAAACCCCATCGCGATACCCCCCAGGAGTGAGATGTTAATATGGTGTCGGGCGGCCATAGGCCTCAGGGGTAAGGACTACCAGGCCTTAGTAGAACCCGTATACTCAGACAATAGGCCTACTATCCTGACAGCCCGGGGGGTGGTCGACGTCCGCCAAGGGAGGGTGCCCGTACGTGTCCTCAATTGTGGGGAGGAAGAGGTTCACCTCACCAAGTATGCCACGCTCGCCAAACTGTTCGTTGTCAATAATAGTGTGATACAGACACCTGAACCCTTGGTCCCGTCAAACGTGGCGGAGGACAACGGTTCTGCAGGGCACTCGAAAGATTGGTGTCTGGAATTGCATGTGGGCACTGACTCCACCCCAGCCCATCAGAAACAGGGGGCCTACAGGGTGGTTCACGAGTACGAGCAGGTATTCAGCAAACACCCCTTAGATTTTGGACAGGTGAAAGGGATCCAACATCACATCCCCACGGGAGATCACCGGCCCATAAAAGAGAGATACCGCCCTGTACCCCCAGCTCATTACCAGTGTGCCAAGGACATGTTGCGAGAAATGAAGGAGGCTGGGGTGGTGAGAGACAGTTGTAGCCCCTGGGCAGCTCCATTAGTCCTTGTTAAAAAGAAGGATGGTACAATGAGGATGTGTGTTGATTACAGGCAGTTGAATCGCATTACACATAAGGACGCATACCCACTGCCCAGGATAGAGGAGTCTCTGGCTGCCTTAAAATCTGCTAACTACTTCTCTACCTTAGATCTCACCAGTGGGTACTAGCAGGTTCCCGTGGCGGAGGCGGACAAAGAGAAGACGGCCTTCACGACACCGATGGGTCTCTGCAAATTTAACTATATGCCCTTCGGATTGTGTAATGCCCCGGGGACGTTCCAGAGGATGATGGAGTGCTGTCTGGGGCACAAGAACTTTGAAACCGTACTGCTGTATTTGGATGATGTCATTGTCTTCTCTAAGACCTACGAAGACCATCTGAAGCACCTGGCTGAGGTGTTTGAAGCCCTGTCCAACTTTGGCTTAAAGGTGAAACCGTCCAAATGTCATCTGCTGAAACCTAAAGTGCAGTACCTGGGCCATGTGGTGAGCGCCGAACGACTGGTCCCAGACCCCGACAAGGTCACGGTGATCCAGGACTGGCCAAAGCCCAGCAACCTCCACGAAGTCCGGCAGTTCCTCGGGCTGGTAGGCTATTACCGGAGGTTCATTAAGGACTTCACCAAGAAGGCCGCGCCCTTACAAGACCTGTTGGTGGGCCAATCGAAGAAGACTAAGGGGAGGAACACCCCATTTGATTGGAACGAGGGGCTGGAGGGATCCTTCACTTGTTTAAAGTCGGCACTGACGGGAGAGGAGGTACTGGCCTACCCCGAATACAACCAACCGTTTGTGCTGTACACGGATGCCAGCAATGTAGGATTGGGGGCCGTGCTGTCCCAGGTCCAGAAAGGCCAGGAGAGGGTAATCGCTTACGCCAGCAGGAAGCTTCATCCCACGGAAAGGAACCCTGACAACCACAGTTCCTTTAAGCTGGAATTCCTTGCCATCGTCTGGGCAGTGACAGAGAGGTTCAAACACTACCTGGCCTCAGCGAAATTCACCATCTTCACGGATAACAATCCGCTAACGCATCTGGATACCGCCAAACTCGGGGCCTTGGAACAGCGGTGGATGGCCCGACTGTCCAACTACGACTTCACCATCAAGTACCGGGCGGGACGCAAGAATGCAAATGCCGATGCCCTGTCCCGAATGCCCAATTTGCCAGAAACGGGAGAAGACCCGGAGTCACTTGAAGAGGTGGAGCTGCCTGCATTCCATCGCCCCAAAGCCACTCAGAACTCCCATCATGTGAAGAACAGGCACGAGAACCAACCGGATGCCATGCTGAATCCCCTTCCCCACCACGGATGGGCGGAGACCCAGGATGGTGACCCCGCGGTGAAAGAGCTCTTGACGCAGGCAGGGTTGCATCCCGGCCCAGATGATCCACAGGAGACCCAACAGCTGTGGAAGGGGAAAAGTAAACTATTTCTCCATGATGGCAAGCTGTGCCGGAGAAGCATCGACCCACGTACTCACGAATTGGTATGGCAAATAGTAGTGCCAAGGCGAGATGCGCCCATGGTTTTGGGAGCCTACCACGATGGAGCCGGACACTTCGGATGGAAGAAGCTGGAGAGGCTACTCCAAGGGAGGTTCTATTGGATTGGCATGAAGAGAGCCATTGAGAAGTGGTGTCGAGAGTGCGGTCCATGTAGCCTACGCAGGAGGGACCGTGGCAGCCAACGGGCTCCCTTGCAGCCTATCATCACCAAGCGGCCGCTCGAACTGGTCGCGCTGGATCATGTGAAGCTGACACCTAGCCGGTCAGGCTATGTCTACGCTCTTACCATCGTGGATCACTACTCCAGATTTTTGGTGGTTGTGCCTGTCAAGGACCTAACGGCCAGGACGGCCGCCAAGGCTTTCCAGCAGTACTTTTGTAGGCCCCATGGCTACCCGGAGAAGGTACTGACCGATCAGGGACCAGCATTCGAAGCGGAAGTGTTCCAGGAGTTCTGCCAATTGTACGGGTGTAAGAAGATCAGAACCACACCGTACCATCCTCAAACCAATGGGATGTGCGAAAGGATGAACCAGGTGGTGATCTACTTACTAAAGACCTTGCCCGTAGAGGAACGGAGCCTGTGGCCAACGAAGTTGCCTGACTTGGTGGACATATATAATCACATCCCAGTAAATTCCACCAACTGCACTCCAGCGTACCTGATGCGAGGAAGGTCTAGCAAGTTACCCGTTGATCTGGACATGGGGGTCCTAACCCCCGAAGATACCTCGCCGGATGCCGATTGGGATGCCGAGAGGCGGCAAAGGTACCGCAAGGTACAGGAGTGCGTGGAAAGAAGCCTTGCTCAGGCCAGGCAAAAACAGGAAAGGGACTACAACCAGCATGCCCCTGCAATTCCCTTGCCACCTGGTGAGCACGTATTCAAACGAAAGAGGAGGCTACACAAACTCGACGACCAATGGGAAGCGGAATCGTATACTGTCCTGCCATCCGATTTCGACAACACGAAGGTTTGCCTCATCAGCAAGGATGGAGGGGAGACCTCGACGGTGATATCCAGGGACCACCTTAAAGCCTGCCCTGATAAGCTGAGAGCGAGGGAAATGAATCCAGGAACTTCCCCACCTGTAGAAAAGGAGGAGATGATCCACACTGTCCTTGGTGACTTTCCCCAGTCCTGGACTCAGATAAATCAGGCCATCGTACCTGTTCTAACGTTCCACCAGCCGAACCCACCAGAACCAGTGGTGGTACCAGATCATCCGGCCCCGCAACCTCAACAAGCCCTACCTGAAGATGCCGTGCCGACCGTTGAACTAGCAAATTCTCCCTCTGCTATCAGCGAACTTGCCATACCCACTGTTGGTAGCAGCAGCCCTGAGAGCTCCAGCCTGCCAGTGCTACCCAGACTCACTAGAAGTGTAGCTAGAAGGCAGTGCACTACACCAGCGGTAGCAAGCATAGTGGGCCCTGTTAGGCCAGTAGCAACCCCTGCGCTGCGAAGGTCTACGCGCAGCACTCAGAATCAAACTCCCCTCCGCTACAAAACCTGGAGGTATTAATGAGGGCTGCTATTTAGCTGAAAATGTTTGTGTGCATATCTTCTGTTACAGGTTTTAAAAATGGACAACGGAGTAATGGACAGTGAATTGCTCCAAAAACTTCTAAAAGGGGACCCCTTTGTTTACCCGGGGTCCCCGCTGTTTCAACCACTGAACTGAGAGTCATAAACTGTGCATGACCTAACTTTCGCAACGTTCAAGAAGTCCTCACCTCCCATCAAGGGAAGCACTGTTATGTTTAATTGTGTATGATATTTCAAATTGTTGTGTGTTTCCTGTTAACATGTATTGTTGTTCTTGTTTTCCCAGTCCGGGAGTACTGGATTTAACCGGGGGGGAGTGCAGCGCCCCAGAGTCCTGGTCGTTGCAGTAATGTCGCTCTGCCACTAAGGGGAGTGATGTTACGTCTGATTGCACTAAAGGAGTTCACCTGACCAGGTAACACTCACACTACACTTCACACTCCGGCCACCAGGGGGAGTGGTTCTATCTAGTAGGCCACTCCTCACACTCTGGTAAAACTGGGGGTTGGACAGGAAGACAGGGAGAAGTAACTGGGAAGAGCCAGAGAGAGGACCTGTCAGGGATGGGATCCTGACAGATTCCTAAGAAAGGACAAGAAGCGAGGTTTATTGTGCTAAGTGAGAAAACGGGAATACAGCAAAGAAGCGATAGGAACAGAAGGAGTCGTGCTGTAAGATCAAGGCAACATCCTGCTGAGGCGCAAACAGTCGGTGGCCGGAACACCGAGAAAGTAAGAGACTTTAAGCATTACTTCAAACCACGGCAGGGCAGCCAATTATAGGTTGGCTGTCTCACTTAAACACCTAAGCAGACAACGGAGGCAGCTGTGGGAGAGGGGCGACTCTAGAGTCCCGGAAGAACTCCAGGCCTACCCCGTCATACGGGTGCGTCCTAGCCATATCATCTGGGGGACGGAGAGAATGAACATCAGAGACAGACAGAATAAGTTGTGAGGACTATCCCGGGGTGCTCAGCAGGGAAGGACTACAACACACAGGCGCTAGAAGGTAGACACTGATTCCCACCTGAAAAGGGAACTCCGGATGTGCCGATGGGCCGGCCGGTCTCAGCCAGCCCTGTTATCAGTGCTCTGGATTGGGTACCTTCAAACCTTCAGTAAAAAGGTAAAGAGACTGCAACCTGGTGTCCTTGTTATTTACTGTGACCTGCACCGCACCACTACAACATCATCACCACCCACACCCTTCATTGTACGCCCCTCAGCAGGGTCACGGACCGGGTCTAGCCACCGTGACAACCCCAGAGCAGAGACTCAGAGGCCCGGTACCGGGTACCCCTCGGCCCTGCGGCAGTGGGGGCGCTACAACTACATCAATACATTTACTTTCCTATATATATTTTTTCATATATATATATATATATATATACTGTATATATATTTTTTTTTTTATACACTTACGGCACTTATGGTGAGTGCTATTTAGCACTCACTTTATTTATTACGTTACGTTTTTTCTCCCTCCTTTTTTCTTTATTTTGGTCCAAGTCTTTCACCCTTATGCTTTCCGGGGTTTATCACGGTTTTTACTATTCCATCATATGAGGATCATTCACCCCATTTGTCTGTCTACACACTCTTATTATTATATTATTTTTATATATATTATTCTAGTTTGCTTTATATATCCGTTTATTTATTTATTATGATTTCTATCCCTCTTTATTTCATTTTTTCTTCTTCTTATATGTTTATATTTCTTTTGTATTTCCTTATGTCCATATTTTTTATTATTATTTTTTTATTTTTATTTTTTATTTTGTTTTTTAATTCCATATGTCCATATTATTCTTTGCTATGAATAGTTACCACTAGGACCTTGCCTTTATCGGTCCTCCGCTTTTACCTTCCAGGACCTGCAGGTCACATGTTCTGCATCAACCAATGACGGCGGGCCGGATGGTACGCACATCACTGCTGGGTTCCTGGCATCTCCGCCTTCCGGCTTCATGTCCCTCGGTGCTGCGTCAATTGCACACGGCGCCGGGGATCACATGGGCTGGCAGCGGGGGTCGCCATGGCAACATCCAATAGTGGTGTGCGTCGCTCCACATCCGTGCCCCCTGTTCATTGGGTGCTCCGCCTTTATATACTTCCCCTCTGCTGGATGATGCCACCCCCTGACGAAGGCTGACGCCGAAACGCGCGTCGGGGACTGGCACATCCAGGAGACGGCAGTATTTCAGGTAGTCTCTGCTCTAGGCACCTTCCTCATACTTATTATGCCTAACTCTTATTAAGTGCTATACTTGCTATAGTGCCTTATACCTTTGAGCAGTCACCTGTATGCATAAATTTTTGTTCCGGCATATATCCGGCCGTATTTGTGCACCATATATTTGCATCCTGGCCGCACTTGTTGTATCTTATGCTGGCATATATATATATACACGTTGTTCACTGCAATTTGCAGTTACTACATGCACCTTAGCCTAATAAGCACTTTAGGCCCATTTTAAGGTTGTATCCTCATATACATTTAAATATATAGATATTTTTCCATCATATCCATTTGTTTTAGTGTGTGTGTATATACAGTGCCTAAAAGTAGTATTCAACCCCCTGCAGATTTAGCAGGTTTAATAAGATGCAAATAAGTTAGAGCCTTCAAACTTCAAACAAGAGCAGGATTTATTAACAGATGCATAAATCTTACAAACCAAAAAGTTTTGTTGCTCAGTTAAATTTTTATAAATTTTAAACATAAAAGTGTGGGTCAATTATTGTTCAACCCCTAGGTTTAATATTTTGTGGAATAACCTTTGTTTGCAATTACAGCTAATAATCGTCTTTTATAAGACCTGATCAGGCCGGCACAGGTCTCTGGAGTTATCTTGGCCCACTCCTCCATGCAGATCTTCTCCAAGTTATCTAGGTTCTTTGGGTGTCTCATGTGGACTTTAATCTTGAGCTCCTTCCACAAGTTTTCAATTGTGTTAAGGTCAGGAGACTGACTAGGCCACTGCAACACCTTGATTTTTTGCCTCTTGAACCAGGCCTTGGTTTTCTTGGCTGTGTGCTTTGGGTCGTTGTCTTGTTGGAAGATGAAATGACGACCCATCTTAAGATCCTTGACGGAGGAGCGGAGGTTCTTGGCCAAAATCTCCAGGTAGGCCGTGCTATCCATCTTCCCATGGATGCGGACCAGATGGCCAGGCCCCTTGGCTGAGAAACAGCCCCACAGCATGATGCTGCCACCACCATGCTTGACTGTAGGGATGGTATTCTTGGGGTCGTATGCAGTGCCATCCAGTCTCCAAACGTCACGTGTGTGGTTGGCACCAAAGATCTCGATCTTGGTCTCATCAGACCAGAGAACCTTGAACCAGTCAGTCTCAGAGTCCTCCAAGTGATCATGAGCAAACTGTAGACGAGCCTTGACATAACGCTTTGAAAGTAAAGGTACCTTACGGGCTCGTCTGGAACGGAGACCATTGCGGTGGAGTACGTTACTTATGGTATTGACTGAAACCAATGTCCCCACTGCCATGAGATCTTCCCGGAGCTCCTTCCTTGTTGTCCTTGGGTTAGCCTTGACTCTTCGGACAAGCCTGGCCTCGGCACGGGAGGAAACTTTCAAAGGCTGTCCAGGCCGTGGAAGGCTAACAGTAGTTCCATAAGCCTTCCACTTCCGGATGATGCTCCCAACAGTGGAGACAGGTAGGCCCAACTCCTTGGAAAGGGTTTTGTACCCCTTGCCAGCCTTGTGACCCTCCACGGTCTTGTGTCTGATGGCCTTGGAATGCTCCTTTGTCTTTCCCATGTTGACCATGTTTGAGTGCTGTTCACAAGTTTGGGGAGGGTCTTAAATAGTCAGAAAAGGCTGGAAAAAGAGATAATTAATCCAAACATGTGAAGCTCATTGTTCTTTGTGCCTGAACTACTTCTTAATACTTTAGGGGAACCAAACAGAATTCTGGTGGGTTGAGGGGCTGAATAATAAATGACCCTCTGAAAAAAACTTTTCCCAATTAAAAAAAAAAATAAACAAAGAAATAACATTCTTTTTTGCTGCAGTGCATTTCACACTTCCAGGCTGATCTACAGTCCAAATGTCACAATGCCAAGTTAATTCCAAATGTGTAAACCTGCTAAATCTGCAGGGGGTTGAATACTACTTGTAGGCACTGTATATTCTCAGTTCTGTGTCTGGGGACATATTTATATCTATGTAATAATTTATTTATTTATCTATTTATATTACGCCATCATTGTTCACCATTCCAGGACTGTGTTTATAATATTGCTCTGTCTCCTTGGTGTTGTGCCTCTTTTTGGTTTTGTTTCCCCCTACCATTTGATGTATTCTTTCCACAAATAAATTTATTACATTGATTATTTGGGCATTAGTTCGGTTTTTTGTTCTTTGAGTTTTCGGATTTCTTCCGATTTGTCCATTACCATGTCCATTTTGGGGTACATATGATATTTATTTATTTATCTCTGATTTAATACTAAATTATTCCATTGATCATCTTATAGAGTGATTGAAGTATCTATGTATTCCTTGCCTTGAGTTTTTTGTTTAATTCTATTTGCTGTATGTAAACCATGTCTCATATCCTGTCGGGTTTGGGAAGGAGAAATGAAAAGCCGGCAATTGAATTACCGGCTTTTCTATAGAACACCGCTGCGTATTTCTCGCAGGTCACTCTGCTGGTCCGTGTGTAATCCATATTTTTCTCGCCCCCATAGACTTTCATTGGCGATTTTTTTGCGCAATACGGTGACAAACGCAGCATGCTGCGATTTTGTACGGCCGTAGAAGATCGTATATTACGGATGCGTAATATACGGCAGATAGGAGCTGGGACATAGAGAATCATTGGGCCGTGTGTTATGCGTATTTTACGGGTGTATTTTCTGCGCTCATACGTCCGTAAAACTCGCTAGTGTGAGGCCGGCCTTACCATGTAACTTTACATGCACCATCCTTCAGTACACAATTTCAAGGCCTGTCACAACTCCTTTTCGGAAATTTTAACATACATTCACGCACGCGAGCGAGCAGAAATCCATGTGTCTGATGTCAAAACAGCCCCAACCAGATGAATGAAACTGATTTTTTTCTGCAGCAATAATCAAGGAATTAAATTGTGGCATAACTTTTTTTTCATTATTTTCCTTCAAATTTTGGATTTTTTTTTTAAAGTTTGCCTATTTTGTCCTGGAAAGAGAAAAAAATATGAATTTGTGTTAAAAGACAACACAAATGGTTACAACACAGCAAATTGCATGTTTGGCAGAGACCCCGGGTATTGAAATGGTGCAAACCTCTGTCTTGCGATCAGTTAACCCCTTCACCCCCGGAGCTTTTTCCGTTTTCGTTTTTCGCTCCCCTCCTTCCCAGAGCCATAACTTTTTTATTTTTCCGTCAATATGGCCATGTGAGGGCTTATTTTTTGCGGGACGAGATGTACTTTTGAATGATACCATTGGTTTTACCATGCCGTGTAACAGAAAACGGGGAAAAAAATTCCAAGTGTGATGAAAGTGCAATCTCACACTTGTTTTTTGTTTGGCTTTTTTGCTAGGTTCACCATATGCTAAAACTAACCTGCCAATATGATTCTCCAGGTCAGTACGAGTTCATAGACACCTAACATGTCTAGGTTATTTCTTATCTAACTGGTGAAAAAAAATTCCAAAGTTTGCTAAAAAAAAAAAAAATTGCGCGATTTTCCGATACCCGTAGCGTCTCCAATTTTCATGATCTGGGGTCGGGTGAGGGCTTATTTTTTTGAGTGCCAAGCTGGCGTTTTTATTGATACCGTTTTTGTGCAGATACGTTTTTTTGATCGCCCGTTATTGCATTTTAATGCAATGTCGCGGCGACCAAAAAAAACGTAATTTTGGCGTTTTTATTTTTTTTCTCGCTACGCCATTTAGCGGTCAGGTTAATCCTTTATTTTTAATGATAGATCGGGCGATTCTGAACGCGGCGATATCAAATATGTGTAGGTTTGATTTTTTTTTATTGTTTTATTTTGATTGGGGCGAAAGGGGGGTGATTTGAACTTTTATATTTTTTTTATTTTTTTTATATTTTTAAACACTTTTTTTTCTTAATTTTGGCATGCTTCAATAGCCTCCATAGGAGGCTAGAAGCATGCACAACTCGATCGGCTCTGCTACATAGAGGTGAAATACAGATCACCTCTATGTAGCAGAAAGGCAGGTGTACTTTGAGCGCCGCCCACAGGGTGGCGCTCAAAGCAATCGGCCATCAACAACCATAGAGGTCTCAAGGAGACCTCTGGTTGTTATGGCAATGCACTGCTGACCCCCGATCATGTGACGGGGGTCAGCAGTGCGAGCACTTCCGTCCGCGCGGCCGGGAGCGCTAGTTAAATGCCGCTGTCAGCGCTTGACGGCGGCATTTAACTAGTTAATGGGCACGGGCGGATCGCGATTGCGCGCACATGTCAGCTGTACAAAACAGCTGACATGTCGCGGCTTTAAGGTGGGCTCACCGCCGGAGCCCACCTTAAAGCAGGGGATCTGCCAGCTGACGTACTATTCCATCAGCTGGCAGAAAGGGGTTAAAATTTGTATGGAGATATACAGGGGTTGGACAAAATAATGGAAACACCTGGAAACATCAACAAAAGTTAGTTTAATATGGTGTAGGTCCACCTCTTGCGGCGATTACAGCCTCAATTCTCCGAGGTATGGATTCGTACAAGGTGTGAATTGTTTCCAAAGGAATTTTAGCCCATTCTGCAGTTAAAACACCCTCCAGTTTGAGCGACGATGGCGGCGGAAATTGACGTCTTACTTGAATGTCTAAAATCGACCATAAATGCTCAATAATGTTGAGTTCTGGGGATTGTGGAGGCCAGATGAGATGCTCAACTTCATTAGAATGTTCTCATGCCATGCTTTAACGATTCTAGCTGTATGAATTGGTGCATTATCATCCTGAAAGATGGCGTTCCCCTCCGGGAACAGTGCTTGAACCATTGGATGCACTTGGTCGCCCAAAATGCCTAAATAATCTCAGCTGTTAACTCTTCCATGAAGGGATATCATTGGCCCGGCGGATCTCCACGAAATAGCACCCCAGATCATCACAGAACCTCCACCATGTTTTATCGTTGGGAGAAGGCAGTCTGGATGGAATGCTTCTTTCGGCTGTCTCCTAACGTACACTCGGCCGGAGGTCGGAAATAGGGTAAACGATGATTTGTCTGAGAATATCACATGTTTCCACTGCTCGAGGGACCAATTCTGGAGGTTTCTACACCACTCTAAATGCTTGGAAACATTTGTCATTGAGAGCAGCGGTTTTCTAATTGCAGCTCTTCCGTGGAATACAGATTTGTACAGCTCCCGACGAACTGAGGCCCCTGTGCGCTGCCTGGAGCCCTGTGGGCTGCCTGGGGTCCCTGTGTGCTGCCTGGGGCCCCTGTGTGCTGCCTGGGGCCCTGTGCGCTGCCTGGGGCCCAGTGTTCTGTCAGGAGCCCCGTGTGCTGCCTGAGGCCCCTGTGTGCTGCCTGAAGCCCTGTGGGCTGCCTGGGGCCCTGTGGGCTGCCTGGGGCCCTGTGCGCTACCTGGGGCCCCGTGCACTGCCTGGGTCCCTATGCGCTCCCTGGGGCCCCTGTGTGCTGCCTGGTGCCATGTACTCTGCCTGGGGCCCTGTGTGCTGCCTGGGGCGCCTGTGGGCTGCCTGGGGCCCTGTGCGCTGCCTGGGGCCTTGTGCGCTGCCTTGGGCCCTGTGCGCTGCCTGGGGCCCCGTTTGCTGCCTGGGGCTCCGTTATTGATTATATCACTCAATGGTTCTCAAAAGGCTGAAAAAGCTGATCTACAGCAGCTGGGGTATATTCTGACCTGGAGGGGTATAATCTGGACTAGTCCAGTTTGTACCCCGGGGTATAGTTTGGGCTAGGCCAGAATATACCCGGGGTATAATCTGGCCCAGAGGGGTATAAGCTGGACTAGTCCAATTTATACCCCAGGGTATAGTTTGGGCTAGGCCAGAATATACCCGGAGTATAATCTGGCCTAGGCCACTTTAACCCCGGGTATATTCTGGGCGGGGGGGTTAATCTGGCCTGTTACACCGGGACCGCAGCCATAGAATGATATATTATGGGGATGCCAAGCCCGTCCTATCTGTGGACTAGTACTAACCGGCCCATGACATGCGTGGCTTTACAAGCGCGTTCTCATCGGAAAATCTCCAGTTGTTTTGTATCCAGGACAAGACATAATACAGGACAAGACGGGGAACAAAATACATGTTTCCGAGTTTTATTAGCCGCTTAATCATCTGTGTAAGCTGCGGTAATTAGTATGTAATAGTTAGATAATTAGCAGCTTGTTCTTTTTCTCTCCCTGTGATTGAAGATCTTCCAAAAATGTAAACATACGACTTTCACTGCATCATCTAAGGGTGCTGGGTGGGATAAGGAATATGTATTTGTGATGAATGTGAGTAATGCCATTGTGGTGGGTTGTGTTGGTCACTTTGTTATGTTTTGCTCCCATAACATGCCGTGATACAGGGTCAGACTGAGATGTCTGGGGCCCACAGGGAGAATTGAACCTAGGGGCCCACCCAACAGTTATATCCAAATATCTGTAAGCCGGTATCCCTATTATAGTGGAGCATTGACTGTAATACACAGGCGGCTCCTGCACATCTACTGGGCGCCACCATAAGGCCGGGATCACACATGCGAGAAATACGTCCGAGTCTCGCATGGTAATACCCGGCATTGCCGCCGTCACTCAGGAGCCGAGAGTGCGGCTGCATAGCAATACATGCGGCCGCACGCTCCGCTCCAGAGAGAGACGGCGGCAATGCCGGGTATTACCATGCGAGATTCGAACGTATTTCTCGCATGTGTGATCCCGGCCTTACTGTGAGGTAGGGAATGAATGGATCAGTGGTCAAGTTGAACATGCGGCTCCAGTCTAATGGAGATAAAAGCTCCACATTCTGCCGATTGGGTCCCAGCAGTCAGACCCCCACCAATCAATACGTCATAATTTATCCTGTGGAGAGGTGATCACTTTTTTTCACAGGAGAACCCCTGTAACTGCATCTCTGTCACTGTGTAGCAAGTATTTATTCTAAGGGAAATAAAGAATCTTTATTTAATTATTTAATTATCTAATTAATATCAGAGAGAACAAATGACCGCCATACCCAACACAATCCACTATTTCAAGATCCATAATACCACACCATGGCCAGACCACATGGTGACTGAATACCACATATTACCAGCATATAGCGACCAAATAATACCACATACAAGTAGAAATACCGCCACACCATAACTAGACTACATATTCCACCACATAGTGACCGAATAATACCAAATACAGGGGATAAATACTGCCACACCGTGGTCAGACCTTAAATTACCACCGCATAGTGATCGAATACTACAATGCTGATCATGAATACAAACCACAACACTAACAACACTGTTATTGCCACCAGTGATGTTATACACAAGGAGCTCTGTATATAGTGTCAGTGTACAGGTAATACAGTTTTCACCAGTGACGTTATACACAGGAGCTCTGTATATAGTGTCAGGTTACGGGTAATACAGTGATCATTGGAGCTCTGTACACAGTATATAGTTTATAGTGTGCGTGTACATGTAATACACTGAATCACCAGTGATGTCTGTAGTTGAAGTCCTTTATCTTTGCTTTTCTTCTTCATCTGGTACAGACTGCCATCACTTCTTCCAGCCAAAACTCGTCTCTGCAAAAAATAACACACAGTCATCAATAGCTGATCGCTCCCAGAACACATTCCCCACTTTTTTCTTGACTTCTAAACTATGTCAGATGAAGAAAAAAAATGACGTAGTGCCGTCTTGCACAGTAACAAGACCCTCCTTTTCTTCCCTCCATGGAAAACCGTTTCCTAAAATGTTAATTATATTACAGTAGTAATAATGTCCCTTATTAGACCTAAGTCCATCATCCTAGCCCCCTTTACTTAATAATCTCTCCCAGCCTGGCACCATTTATTTTATAATATGCACCAGCCTGACCCCCTATGTCCCTTGTCCAGCCTGATCCCACTATCTGTAGCCTGTCCCCTCCCAGCTAACCATACTCACCCCCATAGGTACCTGATCCTGCCCCCCATGTATCTATTCTGGCCCCCAAATATCCATCTTGCCTCCTCCATCCATCCTGGTCCCTTATCCTGGAAACCTCCCCCCATGTATCCATCCTGGCTCCCCCCCCATATATCCTTTCTGGCTCCCCCCATATATCCATCCTGGTCACTTGTCCTGCCCACCCCATATATTCATCCTGGCCACTTGTCCTTCTCCCCCCCATATATCCATCCTGGTCACTTATCCTGTTCACCCCAAATATATCCATCCTGGCCACTTGTCCTACTCCCCCCATATATCCAACCTGGCGCCTGTACCATGCACAGCTGAAAAAAGAAAAAAAAATTCCTCTTACCATCCTGTGCTCCCGGTGCAGGTGCGGCGCTCTCATATTAAGATGGCCGCCGACCTAGCAGAGACAGACCGCTGACTTGTGTGTGTGCGTGCCCGGTGCATGACACTGACATCATTTGCTGGGGATAACAGGCGCACACTAGTCAGTGCCCATCGGGACGTGCACCGCGGTGGTTCATACTCTGCCTGCGCTTTTAAAAGGCCCATGCCCCTAAAAAAATGCAGACTTTTTTTTTCTTCCTCATGTCTTCTTCCCTTTTCTATCGGGTCAACTGAAGGGGCCCACCAGGGATTTCCCCGATATCACGCCAGGCCGGTCCGATCCTGCTGTGATATAATGGTCATAAACATATTCATGATGCCCACCTACGTGAATTCACACCCTCATGGTCGTTGTGCTTCTCACAGTGCCAGACTTTAGTACCCATAGTGCCAACCTTAATTGTACCTCGCTCAGTGCCAGGCACTTTCATCATCTGAACACTAAAATGCAAATAAGCCATGGAACGCAGCAGTTGTTGTAACTTTTAATACTGTACAAATGTTTGATTATTTTTCTCTATGTGCAATATTAGATTGTTTTTCTGTGCTTTTGAGAGTCCTGGAAAGTAAATGACTAAACTGTCAGGACTTTCAGTTCTTCCATATTATAGGAAGTGGCTATGGAGGATGATGATGGCTCCTCTATCTGTAACATGCAACCAGTGTATAAAAGTGCAGATGGAACAGAATCGCTGGGTGGTGTCACCGCACAGAACCTGATCGCGTTTATATATAGACACAAGTTAGATGACAAAGCAAGAACTCTGGCTGCGCTTATGTCAAGTGCTGAACGCTGTAAAAGAAAAAAAAAGGGAATTTGTTATTTTCAGTTGTCAATAACTGTTAAAGGAGTCGTCCATAATTACAATATTATGACTGAAATTTAGGTCATCAATACCTGATAGGTGGGGCTAGATGGAGCTGAACATCACAGCGCCGTACATTGTTTTGTGGCCAGTGTCGGGTACTACAGGTCAGCTTCATTTGGATAGGAACTGTTGTGCGATCTCTGAGAAAGGCCGTTACACAGTCTACAAAGCAATGGCGATTAGCTCCATACCTTGTTTACATCCGTCCGTTGCCTCACTCGTGGAGGTGCCGATATTGATGACCCAGTTTGAGTTTGTCATAAATAAAATAGTAGTGGACAACCCTTTTTAAATTATTTTTTATTATGAGCCAAAAAATAAAAAGGCAGGTAGTTGCTACCTGTCTGCTCTATTCGATGCAAACTCAGAGCCATCACTGACCGCTCCTGCCAGCGATTCTGCTGCTTCATATCAACAGAGCAGCTGTTGTTCTTCTTCCGGCATGCTCTGTCAATGGGGCGTGACTGCCGACGTCATGCTGATTGATAGCCGTCTCCCCGCAGTAAGGTAGCTGGGAGCCGACTGTCAATCAGCATGACGTCGGCAGTCATGTCCCGTCGATGTGACGTCAGGGGAAGCCACAGAATCTCCGGTAGGAGCAGTCTATGACCCCTCTGAGCCGGCAGAGATTGCCGCCGGGCACAACATGCAGGTAGTTAGCAATTACCTGCCTGTTAGTTCTTAAGCCCTCAGTGAAAACTTCATATAGTACTGGATAACCTCCTTTAAATATTCCCAGTTGCAAGTAGTGATTTTCCCCAAATGCACTTAAAAGAAGAAAAATGCAACCCGGGAAACATCAAGGGTCCATTCACACAGGCCACATTAGTAAGAGATTTTCCAATCCAAAAACTCTGCTGCATATTCTACTGCAGAGATGTTATAAATTCGCATCCACACACCGCAGAAAAAAAATCTGCAACAAAACCTGACTGGCATTGCAGATTTCACATGTACTGTACATAGACTTACCATTTATACTGATTATTTCACCAACAATATCTATATGACTTTGTGTGACCTTTGCTCCTGGAGAGTTTCCACAGCTTTCAGTATTTGCGCTGCAAAGGTGAAAAATCTGCAAAACCTAAATTAGCCTAATTTTTTTAAAATCCGCAGCGCAAGTCAATTTTGCACCGCAGATTTTTTGACTGCAGGGTGTAGATGAAATTGGGTTTAATAAAATCTCACCCAAATTGGTAGTACTGTAATACGTAACATTGTACACATTTTCTCATCCTGACAGTTCACTTTGTGTCTGACCTGTGTGCACATATGGAGTAGTTCATTTTGCGCGAGCCATATAAATAGGTGGAATTGCTCTTTAATGGTATTTGGATCGTTTGCGTTTTAATGATAAATGGTGTAAATTGGCACAAAAATACATTTTTGAAAGTTTCACTGGCGCTGGAACATTTTTGACATTGTGCCATAGACGTGGGCTGAGACGTCCAAGACAAGCAAGTCGAGTCAAACCTCACAACTGTGTCAAAGTTCTGTGACTCCGGAACAGAACACTGTTCAGAAACCGATGATTCCTACAAAGTACATTACCGACAGGACCAACCGCATATATTGACCAGTTCATCCTTTCCAAAGCAAAGAGTGAAGTGTGCAGTGAATCCATAGCATTTGCACAGCAGGAATCGCAGCAATAGCCTCACAATTCAGTGCGGACATTGCCACTGTGAATTTGCCATGGCGTAAATTCAGCAGCAAATATTTGCCATGTGAACATGCCCTGAAAGGTGCTTTTACAAGAAGAGATAATCTGGCTGTTGACACTTATTACATGTTCATTTACATACAGCAATCATCTGTACGGGAATAAACACTTGTTACTTTAAATATTCTTGGCAGCAAATCCTTTTCCACAGGATAGGTGATAACTTGCTGATCGCTGGGGGCAGACTGCTGGGACCTCTATAATCCCAAGAACAGAATTTCTCTCTGGCAGTCACATAGACAATGAACATAGCACCGTTCTCTGTATCGATGGGGGTCTCAAGCAATCCACAATGTATCGCCTATCCTTTGGTGATAGCTTGCCAAGTTGGAAATAGCTTCGGTTATATGGAGAATTATGTATTATATGATTTTAATCAAGATACAGCTGCAGTCCAAAGCAATGTATTGAGCCGCATTCAGTTTTGTTCAGTGCAGCTGTCAATTGAGCCTTTTTTTGCTCACCCATCAGTGTGCCTACCAAGTATCAGGGTCAGACTATAGCATGTGAAGAAGGGGCAACCTCCTGTTTTCTAGGCATTCTCTTTGGTTACTGTCTAGCCCTTTTCTCTTGATGCTATAGTATGTAACATATTGGTGTTTTTTTAAGGTGATTTTGACACTTTTCTTGGGATACATCATCAGCTGTTTGAAAGCACCTACAGCAAGCTCTGCTCCTCTACTTTGTTGACCATGCACAGCTCCGCACATTTTGCAGTGGCAGTGCCAGGATTCATTCATGTACTGTACATGTGACTAAGCTGTAATAACGGGCATAGCCAATACTCCTTCACATCCTTTATTAGAAATAAAACAAAACACCTATGTCACCGCAGTTCAGACTCCTATGGGAACGCAGCCTCAGTGACAGGAGGTAACCTAGATGACATCACTACTGGTCACTGACACTGTGGTCACTGACGCTGCAGTCGCAGCTGCTCATTCACCAGTGGTTCTCAGCCTGGTTGGTCACATCTTGGCACCATCCAGATTGAAAACTGTTTTTCCCCCAGACATGGATAACGGCATGGGACAGAACAATCGACAGGTGAGGTATATTGTTGTTTTTTATTTTTGTTTTATTACAGGAGAATGAGGGCCTCTGTGGAATAGGCGTTAGGCGAGTATAACTGTGTTTGTTATTTTTAAATAAAAAAGTAAAACTGTGTTTTATTTTATTTCTAATAAAGGACTTTATTCTGTCTGTGTCTTTATTTACCATATATCTATAGGATTAGATATAGGATAGTTGCCTTATAGATGCTTCTCCATTACTTGGGCTTGATGTCACCTGACAATACAAAGGTGACATCAACCCCACAAATATTAACCCCATTGCCACCGCTACAGGGCAAGTTATAGTTTGGAAAAGCTCCAGTGGCCAGTGTGAGAATTGCAAGATTTATTATTTTTATTTTAAATAAAGATCAAGATCTGACAAAAAAATTGCCTAAAATTACAAAAAAAGTACATTTAAAACAAAAACCAAAACAGGTCATTTTCTGGTGACACTGTCCCCTTTAAATGAGCTGTGACTGGTAGATAACGAACGGGGCGCAGGGTTCGGCAGAGCCATGTTCAACCAGGTGATTGACAGGAGTGTTGGGCAACAACTGATCGGATGTTGATGGAGTCTCCTAAATATCAACCCTCAATCTCGAATCTTTCCAGGACTCAGTATGTCTCTTTTCAGCCTCTGTTTCCCTCGCTGTTGGGGCATGCACGTTATTTTTGACCAGCCAAACTCATTTGCAGCTTTGACGCTATCCTCATAAAATAATTTATTACTTTCATTGTGGCCCCAATGTATGCATGACTTGACACTGAGCGATTCCAGGCATTGGAACAAAGTGCAAAAACCCACAACATTTCTCAGAAGTTTTCTAAAAACTTTTTCAGTATTAGGGTGAAAGATTGAGATTTAATTATTGATTACCTATTTCTGTTTTTTTATACTTTTAATACTTTTACTAATATTAATAAATCTGTTATGCAGAAATATCTGATCTCTTCCTAGCCTTCCTCTCTGAGAATATATTGTGTAAAAATCCCCTATGTTTGCGGCTGGCGGGTAAAACTGTAATTTTCCTGCAATTTCCTGTGCTTGAGACACAAGGTGTAGTATGTAAGGTCAGGAGGCACCATGAAGATACGCTCTCGCTGTGTGACATTTTCATGTTGTCCTTCAGTATTTGTGTATTACTATAAGGAATAATATATTCCAAGTCACAAAAATCCTTACTGAAAGCTGATTTTGGTCAGTCTGTGTATACAGCACTTGCAAGATCAATTTTCGTTTTTTTTTTTGTTTTGTTTCTTTTTTGCTTTTGTTTTTTTCTTCCAAGAGCCATAACTTTATTTATTTCTCCATTATCATAGTTTTTTTTGTAGGATAAATTGTAGTTGTGAATGACACCATTCCCTTCACTACAAACTGGAAAAAAACAGGAAACAAATTCTAAATGGGGTGAAATACTGGAAAGAAAAAATACTGCCATTGTTTTTTGGGATTTTGTTTCTATGGCATTGATTGTGTGGTCAAATTGATCCAATAACTTAATTATCCAGGTCCAAAGGATTTCAGCTGTAGTTTTTGAAAAACCTCAGACCTTTTAAAAAAAAAAATCTAAATTTTAGAAAAGGAAAAACTGGACCTCGTTACCATTTTCCATGTCTTGTAACCTTTTAATTTTTCCATTGATGGAGCTGTTTTGAGAGTTTGTTTTTTGTAATGTGAGTTGAAATTTTTTTGGTACCATTTTGGTATATTTTGAGCACTTTTTACTTTATGTTTTGGGGAAGGTGAAACAACTGATAAAAAGCAATTTTAGCGGCATTTTTGACTTTATGGCATTTACCCTAGTTATTCTTTATTTTATGGATGCAGCATTTCCAAATCTCTTATTTTGTGAACTTTTAAGGGTCTTATATGATACTTTGGGGTTGATTTGTTAAGCAACACGTAAAAAAAAGTCAGTCTAGACAGTCTGAAGATGCACCAAATTTGGTACAATTAAAGACAGTCTCATCTGAGTTTGCACTGCCTAAAAGCTAGACTGCCCCACAGTATACAGCGAGTACAAAGAGCACTCTAGACCTTTCCTACAGAAACGCAGAGGCAACGCGCTATGCTAAAACTAAACAAACAGCATAGTAAAACTTGGCGTTAGGTTCTCTTTGACTCAACACATCTATCTGTGGATTAATATACAGCCTGCAAAATATCTTAAAACCTAATATGGACTTATTAAAAAAGGATTAAATTGCCCCTGGAGTGCACAAATCCAATGTCATTTGCACAGAGCATGATATTACAGATATACTACACATGCAAACATGTGAACTCCATCATCTGGCCCCATAATCTCTGATTAAGCTCTGATTTGACTCCAGTGCGCACTAAACCTGTCAGGCGGCAGCTCCCCTGGAAGCAGTGACTCATAGGTTATAACTGGACGCGCACAAAATGCGAGCCGTGAAACTCTAAACTACAATTATTAAATAAGTACAGCAAAGCCCCATAGGTATAACGGAGGGGAACAATGGGGCGGATTCTGTCCAAATTGGCCGCAGTATTGGTCTGAATGGAGACTCGTATACTGGGGTATGTGAAACAGACCACTGCGGTTTGAACACGAGCCTTGGATTTGTCTTGTTTAACTTACAGACGTGCACTAAATATGACACTGACTCTTGATTAAAAATTGTGCTTCGTATGTGTATAGCCTCCGTGTATGCAATGGGAAAAGATAAAAATTGTGTGAATTCATCACTTTGGCTGACATAAGCTTTATTTGCCAGGATAATAGTAAAAGCGTTACATTGCTGTTCCATAGTCCCAGTTATGTAATGTCTTAAAAGGGTTGTCCTGGCTTGGGGTACAAGTCTGCAGTCATTCTATGTGACTGCAGGCTTGTTAATGCTCATCACGCATGCGCTGCATGCTATGAGGATTCTCCGATGCCGGAGAATACCTCCTGCCACATTACGACTAGACCTATCTGGTTCACTTGCATTAATCGAGTCCGTGCATGTCTAGTCTGCATGTGAATGCATGTATGCAAATCGCATTCTTACAATCACGCTCCCACCACTCCTGGTGCTGATACCAGAGAATCCTGACTGCGCACTGTCTAAGGATTCGCAAGTTGTACTCTAAGGCTTCACAACCCCTTTAATATAATATTTAAAGCGTTCCTGTCCTTTCACACAAAACTTGTAGAAAAGAATTGTCTTGCTGTCCTTCCTTATCCCCCACAAGGTAAAACTGCTTTTAGTGCGCATACACGTTTAATATATGTGCAGAGACTGTCCTAATTCTCCAACTCTGTAATTTGCCATTGCAGTTCTTCATCAGTATTCTCCAAGCTCTATAGGTGCTGGAATTTCCTTTCATCTCCACTTAGCATGCACTGCTCTTGCTATTTCCCAATGGCTTGCTTGCCTTCAATGGAAGCTTTTTTAAGCTATACATGTATATAGTTTGGCAGACATTAAAGCAGAATCAGAGTCCAAGCCTTGAGCCCACTCTATGTAAAGAATCAAAGCCCCACCCACACTTTCTGTAGAGGGACAAAGACCCAACCCATATTTCCTATAAAGAGGGATAAAACCCCAACCTACACTTCCTGTAGAGTGACAAAGCCCCACCTCTACTTCCTGTAGAGGATCAAAGCCCTACCTCTACTTCCTGTAGCAGGACAAAGCCCCACCTGTACTTCCTGTATAAGGACAAAGCCCCACCTCTACTTCCTGTAAAGGGACAAAGCCCCACCTTTACTTCCTGTAGAGGGACAAAGCCCCAACTCACATTTCCTATAAAGAGGGATAAAACCCCAACCCACACTTCCTGTAGATGGACAAAGCCCAAACCAACACTTCCTGTAGAGGGACAAAGCGTCCCACCTCTACTTCATGCAGAAAATCCTATCCAAACTTTGAGTAGAGGGACAAAGCTGCACCCCTGCTTCCTGTAGAGGGACAAAGATCCAACCCATACTTCCTGTAGAAAATGAAAGCCCCACCTCTACTTCCTGTAGTCGATCAAAGCCCCACCCCTACTTCCTGTATTTGATCAAAGCCCCACCTCTACTTTCTGTAGTCCATCAAAGCCCCACCTCTACTTCCTGTAGTCCATCAAAGCCCCACCTCTACTTCCTGTAGAGGGACAAAGCCCCACCTCTACTTCCTGTAGAGGGACAAAGCCCCAACCAATACTTCCTGTAGAGGGGAAAATCCCCACCCCCACTTCCTGTAATGTAGTTATGCTGCTAAAAAATGGATTACACCTGACATCAGACTTTGTTTAAATTAAACAGTAGGGAGACACTTTAGCAATTTTTTTATTTTTTTGGGGGGTGGGCAAGACAATTTAATATTTTTTGTCAAATTCTCTGAAAGTAGAGTAACTGTTATGGTTCTCAATGGCAAGAGAACATAGCCCAGCAAACATAAGTACTAGCTCTTGGAAGGATGGAAACTAAACTGACCATGAACTAAACCTGCCGCACAACTAACAGTAGCCGGGTAGCGTTGCCTACGTTTTTTATCCCTAGACGCCCAGCGCCGGCCGGAGGACTAACTAATCCTGGCAGAGGAAAATATAGTCCTGGCTCACCTCTAGAGAAGTTTCCCCGATAGGCAGACAGAGGCCCCCACATATATTGGCGGTGATTTTAGATGAAATGACAAACGTAGTATGAAAATAGGTTTAGCAAAATTGAGGTCCGCTTACTAGATAGCAGGAAGACAGAAAGGGCACTTTCATGGTCAGCTGAAAACCCTATCAAAATACCATCCTGAAATTACTTTAAGACTCTAGTATTAACTCATAACATCAGAGTGGCAATTTCAGATCACAAGAGCTTTCCAGACACAGAAACGAAACTACAGCAGTGAACTGGAACAAAATGCAAAAACAAACGAGGACTAAAGTCCAACTTAGCTGGGAGTTGTCTAGCAGCAGGAACATGCACAGAAAGGCTTCTGATTACAATGTTGACCGGCATGGAAGTGACAGAGGAGCAAGGTTAAATAGCGACTCCCACATCCTGATGGAAACAGGTGAACAGAGGGGATGATGCACACCAGTTCAATTCCACCAGTGGCCACCGGGGGAGCCCAAAATCCAATTTCACAACAAGTAACTATTAACCCCTTTCTGCCATTGGACGTACTATTCCATCCATGTGGAGTGGGCCTTACTTCCCAAGGATGGAATAGTACGTCCAGCGCGATCAGCTGCGCTCACGGGGGAGCGCAGCCGATCGCGGCCGGTTGTCAGCTGACTATCGCAGCTGACATCCGGCATTATGTGCCAGGAGCGGTCACGGACCACTGCGATCAAACATGAGTGTGTGTTCGCAGTGTTCCGGCGGTATAGGGAAGCATCGCAAAGGGAGGGGGCTCCCTGCATGCTTCCCTGAGACGATCGGTACAAGGCGATGTGCTCACCTTGTACCGAGCGTCTCCTCCTTGCAGGCCCCGGATCCAAAATGGCCGCGGGGCTGCATCCGGGTCCTGCAGGGAGGTGGCTTCACAGCGCCTGCTCAGAGCAGGCGCCGGGAAGCCTGGAGCTGTGCACGTCAGATCGCCGATCTGACACAGTGCACAGCAAAGTGTCAGATCGGCGATCTGTCACTTTACTGTGATGCCCCCCGGGGCAAAGTAAAAATGTAAAAAAATAAAAATTTACATGTGTAAAAAAAAAAAAACCTAAATAAATAATAATAATAAAAAAAATTGTTCCAATAAATACATTCCTTTAGCTAAATAAAAAAAACCAATAAAAGTACACATATTTAGTATCGTCGTGTCCGTAACGACCCGACCTATAAAACTGTCCCACTAATTAACCCCTTCAGTGAACACCGTAAAAAAAAAAAAAAAAAAATGAGGCAAGAAACAACGCTTTATTATCATACCGCCGAACAAAAAGTGGAATAACATGCGATAAAAAAGACGGAAATAAATAACCATGGTACCGCTGAAAACGTCATCTTGTCCCGCAAAAAAAGAGACGCCATACAGCATCATCAGTGAAAAATTAAAAAGTAATAGTCCTCAGAATAAAGCGATGCAAAAATAATTATTTTTTCTATAAAATAGTTTTTATCGTATAAAAGCGCCAAAACATAAAAAAATGATATAAATGAGGTATCACTGTAATCATATTGACCCGAAGAATAAAACTGCTTTATCCATTTTACCAAACGCAGAACGGTATAAACGCCCCTCAAAAACAAATTCATGAATAGCTGGTTTTTGGTCATTCTGCCTCACAAAAATCGGAATAAAAGGCAATCAAAAAATGTCACGTGCCCGAAAATGTTACCAATAAAAACATCAACTCGTCCCGCAAAAAACAAGACTTCACATGAATCTGTGGACCAAAATATGGAAAAATTATAGCACTCAAAATGTGGTAACGCAAAAAACATTTTTTGCAATAAAAAGTGTCTTTTAGTGTGTGACAGCTGCCAATCAAAAATCCGCTAGAAAACGCGCTATAAATAGTAAATCAAACCCCCCTTCATCACCCCCTCAGTTACGAAAAATTAAAAAATTAAAAAAAGTGTATTTATTTCCATTTTCCCATTAAGGTTAGGGCTAGGGTTAGGGTTAGGGCTAGGGTTAGGGCTAGGGTTAGGGTTAGGGCTAGGGTTAGGGCTAGGGTTACGGCTAGGGCTAGGGTTAGGGCTAGGGTTAGGGTTAGGGTTGGGGCTAGGGTTAGGGCTACAGTTAGGGTTAGGGTTGGGGCTAAAGTTAGGGTTGGGGCTAAAGTTAGGGTTAGGGTTTGGATTACATTTGCGGTTGGGAATAGGGTTGGGATTAGGGTTAAGGGTGTGTCAGGGTTAGGGGTGTGGTTAGGGTTACAGTTGAGATTAGGGTTAGGGGTGTGTTTGGATTAGGGTTTCAGTTATAATTGGGGGGTTTCCACTGTTTAGGTACATCAGGGGCTCTCCAGATGTGACATTGCATTTGATCTCAATTCCAGCCAATTCTGCGTTGAAAAAGTAAAACAGTGCTCCTTCCCTTCCGAGCTCTCCCGTGCGCACAAACAGGGGTTTACCCCAACATATGGGGTATCAGGACACATTGGACAACAACTTTTAGGGTCCAATTTCTTCTCTTACCCTTGGGAAAATAAAAAATTGGGGGTGAAAAAATATGATTTTTTATTTTTAGGGCTCTGCAACATGACGTCCCATCTCAATTCCAGTCAATTTTGCATTGAAAAGTCAAATGGCGCTCCTTGCCTTCCGAGCTCTGCCATGCGCCCAAACAGTGGTTTAACCCCACATATGAGGTATCAGCGTATTCATGACAAATTGGACAACAACTTTTGGGGTCCAATTTCTTCTCTTACCCTTGGGGGCGAAAAGTCATTTTTGTGAAAAAATATGATTTTTTATTTTTACGGCTCTGCATTATAAACTTCTGTGAAGCACTTGGTGGGTCAAAGTGCTCACCACACATCTAGGTAAGTTCCTTAGGGGGTCTACTTTCCAAAAATGGTGTCACTTGTGGGGGGTTTCAATGTTTAGGCACATCAGGGGCTCTCCAAACGCAACATGGCGTCCCATCTGAATTCCAGTCAATTTTGCATTGAAAAGTCAAATGGCGCTTCTTCGCTTCCGAGCTCTGCCATGCACCCAAACAGTGGTTTACCCCCACATATGGGGTATCGGCATACTCAGGACAAATTGTACAACAACTTTTGGGGTCCATTTTTTCCTGTTACCCTTGGTAAAATAAAACAAATTGGAGCTGAAGTAAATTTTTTGTGTAAAAAAGTTAAATGTTCATTTTTATTTAAACATTCCAAAAATTCCTGTGAAACACCTGAAGGGTTAATAAACTTCTTGAATGTGGTTTTGAGCACCTTGAGGGGTGCAGTTTTTAGAATGGTGTCACACTTGGTTATTTTCTATCATATAGACCCCTCAAAATGACTTCAAATGAGATGTGGTCCCTAAAAAAAATGGTGTTGTAAAAATGAGAAATTGCTGGTCAACTTTAACCCTTATAACTCCCTAACAAAAAAAAATTTTGGTCCAAAATTGTGCTGATGTAAAGTAGACATGTGGGAAATGTTACTTATTAAGTATTTTGTGTGACATATCTCTGTGATTTAATTGTATAAAAATTCAAAGTTGGGAAATTGCGAAATTTTCAAAATTTTCACCAAATTTCCGTTTTTTTCACAAATAAACGCAGGTAATATAAAAGAAATTTTACCACTATATGAAGTACAATATGTCATGAGAAAACACTGTCAGAATCACCGGGATCCGTTGAAGCATTCCAGAGTTATAACCTCATAAAGGGACAGATGTCAGAATTGTAATAATTGGCTCGGTCATTAACGTGCAAACCACCCTTGGGGGTAAAGGGGTTAAAGGTTATATCCTTTTGCTCAATTTTTTTTTGGTTCAATGCATTTAAAATAAACAAATATCTTTATTAAAAATGTGTTTTAGCCGGCAGCCCCTATGCAAAATTGTGTTTCCATGGTAACAGACTACAGCCACTGTGTAGTCATATCCTTCAGTGACATTTTTCCCCTTACCTCTTGCGTGTTAAGGTACCGTCACACTAGGCGATATCGCCAGCGATCCGTGACGTTGCAGCGACCTGGATAGCGATATCGCTGTATTTGACACGCAGCAGCGATCTGGATCCCGCTGTGAAATTGCTGGTCGCTGCTAGAAGGTCTGCACTTTATTTGGTCGCTAGGTCGCCGTGTATCGCCGTGTTTGACAGCAAAAGCAAGGATACCAGCGATATTTTACACTGGTAACCAGGGTAAACATCGGGTTACTAAGCGCAGGGCCGCGCTTAGTAACCCCATGTTTACCCTGGTTACCAGCGTAAAAGTTAAAAAAACAAACAGCACATACTCACCAGCGCGTCCCCCAGCCTCTGCTTCCTGACACTGACTGAGCGCCGGCCCTAAACTGAAAGTGAAAGCACAGCGGTGACGTCACCGCTGTGCTGTTAGGGCCGGAGCTCAGTCAGTGTCAGGAAGCAGAGGCTGGGGGACGCGCTGGTGAGTATGTGCTGTTTGTTTTTTTAACTTTTACGCTGGTAACCAGGGTAAACATCGGGTTACTAAGCGCGGCCCTGCGCTTAGTAACCCGATGTTTACCCTGTTACCCGGGGACCTCGGCATCGTTGGTCGCTGGAGAGCGGTCTGTGTGACAGCTCTCCAGCGACCAAACAGCGACGCTGCAGCGATCGGTATCGCTGTCGCTATCGCTGCAGCGTCGCTTAATGTGACGGTACCTTTAGGTAGATTAACAAGTAGGGGACAGTAACCAAATGACTGACGTATCAGATTACACATGGATTGGCTTTAATGTGTTAACATAGGGACACATACTGTAAAGGCCCCGTCTCACATAGCGAGATCGCTAGCGAGATCGCTGCTGAGTCACAAATTTTGTGACGCAACAGCGATCTCAGTAGCGATCTCGCTATGTGTGACACGTACCAGCGATCAGGCCCCTGCTGCGAGATCGCTGGTCGTGTCGGAATGGCCTGGACCTTTTTTTGGTCGTTGAGGCCCCGCTGACATCGCTGAATCGGTGTGTGTGACACCGATCCAGCGATGTCTTCACTGGTAACCAGGGTAAACATCGGGTTACTAAGCGCAGGGCCGCGCTTAGTAACCCGATGTTTACCCTGGTTACCAAAAAAACAAACAGTACATACTCGCCTTTCGGTGTCCAGGTCCCTTGCCGTCTGCTTCCTGCTCTGACTGCCGGCCGGAAAGTGAGAGCAGATCACAGCAGTGACGTCACCGCTGCGCTCTGCTCTCAGTGTACAGCGGCACTGTCAGAGCAGGAAGCAGACGGCAAGGGACCTGGACACCGAAAGGCGAGTATGTACTGTTTGTTTTTTTTGGTAACCAGGGTAAACATCGGGTTACTAAGCGCGGCCCTGCGCTTAGTAACCCGATGTTTACCCTGGTTACCGGGTGCTGCAGGGGGACTTCGGCATCGTTGATGACAGTTTCAACGATGCCGAAGTCGTTCCCCTGATCGTTGGTCGCTGGAGAGAGCTGTCTGTGTGACAGCTCCCCAGCGACCACACAGCGACAAAACAGCGACGCTGCAGCGATCAGCATCGTTGTCTGTATCGCTGCAGCGTCGCTGTGTGAGACGGGGCCTTAAGTCTGCAGAGGAGCAGATACAAAATGTTGAGAAGATTTCAATTGAGACTAATTGCAGAGTTGCTTAATTTTTTCATTTCAGTTCCATGGATGAGTAGAATTAAGTGTGTGCAAAAATGGACCATTCCGAAAAAACTATTAACCACTTTATAGACAAACCGCTCAGAAAGGATACTGCATAAAAGTTAGAAATAAAAAGCCTTTATGATAAAGGAAACAATCAATATCTGAGGATCAATGGGTTATGGTGTGTTCAGATTTTGCCTGCAGCAGTGGACCAAGACCGTTGGATCTGAGATGTCAATCTTGGGGCATTTGGGTCTCCGACGCTCAGCAAGGACTGGGGTTAACGATGTAAGAATCCACAAGAATTCTCCCATTAAAAGTGAAAGTGCAACGCAAATCTCCAGAGGTGGAAATCTATTATTTCGTGATCCTCCTCCTACATATGTTGTTGTGTAGATGAAGATGGAAAACAGCTGGAAGCTGCACTCCAGCTTGTAAAGTACATGCGTGCGAAATTACCCCCTCTTGGCCCCTCTGTACAGCGATGCTCACCCATTGTGACACATCCGAAAGTCTATAATATCAACCTTGTCATGACCTTCAGGGGAGTATTTCAGATAAGTATGGAGGATCTATGGAACCCATACATGCCAAGTCAAGGATGGTTTGTATTGAGGGGATAAAGTCATTGGCGTATCTATAAAGATATACCATAGATGTCTGATTCATGGCAAGAAGATACAAGTATCCAAAGAAGAAAAGACCCCTGCAGGTGTTGTCTGGATCTGAAAGGTTATTGGTTGTCTAAGTGGTAACGTTTCTCCTTGTGGATCGTGACAAGCCAAGCCTGGCATGTCAGAGTAAGGAGACTTATAAGCCATGCCTGCTCCTCTGGGAAATGAAATATGCAAATTTGAGAGGTTCTAAACTCCTTCCATGAAAGATGCAGAAAGAGGCGAGCAACTGGGGTTAACAAGCTGTATGCATTGCCTGGTGGATAGGAGGTCCGGGGATGCGCAGTATAATGATTTCACAAGTGCAACCTCCACCTGTTAGTCACTTATGGCATATTTTGTGAATAAACCATCTGCAGTGTATTTTAACCCAAGCAAACACACTGCTTTGTGAACATTACATGTTTTTACATGGACTGTGTGTCCATGTGAGTCACACGGAGTCATGTCCGATCTTTACCGGCAGCATGGCTGACAAGGACCAATACAAGTCTGTGAGTCCGTGCAAAACACATTCAGCACTCGGATGGCATCTGTGCGCTGTCCGAGATTAACATTGCAAAGTATAGGAGAAACTTTGTAATTTCTTTTTTATTTTTCCATACCGGAAAAACACTGATGGCACACTAATCCAAAACACTGATGGCAGACTGATCCAAAACACTGATGGCACACTGATCCAAAACACTGATGGCACACTAATCCAAAACACTGATGGCAGACTGATCCAAAACACTGATGGCACACTGATCCAAAACACTGATGGCACACTGATCCAAAACACTGATGGCACACTGATCCAAAACACTGATGGCACACTGATACCAAACACTGATGGCACACTGATCCAACACATTGATGGCACATTAATCCAAAACACTGATGGCACACTGATCTCAAACACTGATGGCACACTGATCCAAAACACTGATGACACACTGATCCAAAGTACTGATGGCACACTGATCCAAAACACTGATGGCACACTGATCCAAAACACTGATGGCACACTGATCCAACACATTGATGGCACATTAATCCAAAGCACTGATGGCACACTGATCCAAAATACTGATGGCATACTGATCTAACACATTAAAGGTGCAGTGATCCAAAACATTGATGGCACACTGATCCACAACACTGATGGCACACTGATCCAAAACACTGATGGCACACTGATCCAAAACACTGATGGCACACTGATCCAAAACACTGATGGCACACTGATCCAACACATTGATGGCACACTGATCCCAAACACTGATGGCACACTGATCCAAAATACTGATGGCATACTGATCTAACACATTAAAGGTGCAGTGATCCAAAACATTGATTGCACACTGATCCAAAACATTGATGGCGCACTGATCCAAAACACTGATGGCACACTGATCCAAAACGCTGATGGCACACTGATCCAAAACGCTGATGGCACACTGATCCCAAACGCTGATGGCACACTGATCCAAAACACTGATGGCACACTGATCCAAAATACTGATGGCACACTGATCCAAAACATTGATGGCACACTGATCCAAAACACTGATGGCACACTGATCCAAAACACTGATGGCACACTGACCCAAAATAATGAGGGCACACTGATCTAACACATTGAAAGAGCAGTGATCCAAAACACTGATAGCACACTGATCCAAAACACTGATGACACCAGTAATGTTTTTTAGTACCGGTTTTAAACAGACGTGTGAAGGGCGCCTAACACTGCATACATACATCACTGCCCGAGATTCACAGACAGCCACGTCGTTTTCGACCCAAACTCATCAACCTCATAGGCATGTGTGAAGATGCCACATTCGGATCAGGACATCCATGTCCAGTCCCTGCATCACAGGCCATACTCAGACTGATGTGTGAATCCGGCCTCATCCTTGGGATGGCAGCGCCTCTTAGTTTTCTGCTAGGATGATTGCACATCAGTTCCCTACCGAGACCACTAATGAGATACGATGTGACATTCATGCTCTTTCATTTGACCGCGGAGACTGAAATTACTTGTCATTCTTTAAATGATTGTTGGATTTTGGCTTTGAAATGATCTTATTAGACTCATGAAATAAAACTCCCTTCTCTTCTGCAACATGTCATTAATGTAATTTGGCCGATGGTAAAGGCCAGGAGGTATAATTAGCGCAATAATTTAATGTCTGCAAATAAACCTTTTGTCTCTGAGTAGGGGTGCCGATAAATGTCTAATTGCAAGTGGGCTGCCAGTCAGATGGACGCCGGACAAGTCCTTGCTTGCTCTCGTGTTGTCATCGTTGTGCCTCATTGTAGTCACAGTCATTTATCTGGTTCTTCATTGTGTTTTTATCACTTATAAAATAAATAAAAGATGTTAAATGTGATCCAAATGTCGCCCTCGTGTTACCTAGAATGGAAGACCCACTCTGCAGTTAACATTAACCTATTGTCACTCTCTGCTTTCAGTATATTCTGTACGCAGAGAACGATCTTAAGGATCGTTTTTGTGCACATGGAAGTGCAGTCGGCCTATCTAAACAAGCTAATAACCGGCCGCCAATCGGATTACATGTAGCTGATTGGCTGTTCTTTAATGGCCGCCATCGTGTAGGGTAAATGCATCCTTTCTTTACTCCTACATAATGATATATTATAAAGACACATGAAACAGTTAACGTTGCTAAGTCATTATGGAATATACCTGACCTTTCTGTCAACAGTGGTAATTAGAGAAAATGGAGGATAGCCAAAGGTGGGAGCCCTAATGAACACTGTATGCATGTACGTACTGGCGTCTCCTCTTTTTAATTGTTTAGATTTATTAGAAAGACAATGGTTGGGTGGAACATTACCCAAGCGTGAGTCTAATCAGCCCTGGCAGAAAACACCACTAATTATCCTGGAATACTTCGATAAGTTCAGGATCTGATTCGGACTATTTTCCATATTTTGTTTTGCAGCACATCTGATTTATTTGGAAGGTTACTTGTTTTTTTTTTTCTTCTTTTTTTTTCATTGAACATTATGTAAGGGTTTACTCCAAGGGACGTAGGAGAAATCTTTTCCAAATGCTCACGATTGTGACTGCAGATATTCGTTAGTATGCCTGCATAATGGCAATATCAAGGCTCGGACTGGCCCACGGGGGAACAGGAGAATCTTCCGGTAGGCCGCCCCTGTGAAGGAGTGCTAATAAGTAACAACTTACAGGAAAAAAGTATAATCTAATTATTTATTAAACAAGCTAGCCAAATTAATATTACATAGAAGCAAAAGTACATTTGTGTACTAGGGTGAGGTTATTTTTGCATGCAGTTTGTGGTGGGCCTTTGCCAACCCAGTCCGACACTGAACAAGTTGTACAAAGATGTGGGGCTCTCATACAATATGGTTACAGTACATAGGATTTTCAGTATATGTTTTTTGCCAACAGATCTGGAGTTTTTGGAAACGGATTAAGCAAATTCAAGGTTATTCTTAGCCAAAAAGGGTGGAATTTACCTAAACGCTGAATCTGGGTAAGACATGGCGGGAGGGGGCTAAAACATTCCTAAATGATGCAGGCTTGGTGGGGTCCAGCTCTTCAGTAAGCCCAGACTCTAACAACTAGATGCCAGTCACTAAATATTACTGTTTCTTCAGGATGATTCTTGAATACCCTATTAGACCTCACTGATGTTCCTCGTGCACAGTGAGAAGAGCAAACTTTATAATGATCTTAAAGGAAAACTAAATATTAAAATGCATAAAAACTCCCATCAATTTATCCCTGATTTTTTTCTTTTATCGAATTTCATCTTATATTACAAGATTGAATTATAAAGAAAAAAACCCAAAGGTATAAACTGGGATATAAACTGGTGTGCATGCAGCGTGTAAGCGCACTTTCACACTGGCCACTGGAGAGAAAAAAAACAAAGACAGAAACAATGATTGAATACCCTTCAGTAAATAAATAAACAATAATAGTGCATGAAAATATTGGGTACTTAGTTAACACGTTTTTTTGATTAAAAAAAATAAATAAAAATGCAAAAGCCTTCCCACCACTTCACAGTGACCCTAATTGGGACAGTCCTAACTCGAATATTAAAAACCTTATCGTTTGTCAATTAGGGACACCGTGAATTGGTGAGATGGTTTTTGCATTTTTTTTAATTAAAAAACATGTGAACTAAAAGTACCGTATATTATTATTTTCATGCACTATTGCTGTTTTCTGTATTTATTTACTGCAGGGTATTTAATCATTATGTTTCTGTCTTTGTTTGTTTTTTTAATTATAAAGAAACATCCTCTGGGAGTCCCAAGAGCTCAGCCATGTGTCCCCTCATCCTTCTGCTCACTGCTCTATGTCTGGCTGTAAAACAACTGGCTGCAGCAGGAGCTTCTCCCCTCTTTGCATTAGGATACAAAGATCATTAAGCCTCCAAGATCTCCAAGATCTTATCCCAATATGTAGCAGGTGTAGTAGTAATAATAATAATACCTCCAATTAGAAATGTAGTATAGTTTTTCTGATTCATTATGTCTCTTTTCCTCATGTGCAGTCATTGCAGGACCTTAGGTATCCATGGTTACGACCACTAGCAATTAGCTAACTGTCACTATATCAGTGGTCGTAACCATGGACACCTAAGGTTATGCAATGCTCTATATGGAGAAAGAGACATAGCGAATCAGGGGAACTACATTTCTAATTGGAGATATTTGCTAATATTATTATTATTACACCTACTACATATTGGGATAGGATCTTGGAGATGGGAATACCCCTTTAAGCTAAAACTGCCCTCTTAACTAGTACTACTGTAAGAAATGGGGCAGATTTTCAGGTTATCCCCAGTGATGCCTACAAGCTTTCTGCAGGCTAACAGCAAGCAATATTCACTTTTAATTCAATATGAAACTAATATGGAGTACTGTGCAAAAGTTTTAGGCATATGTGGAAAAAATGGTACAAAAATGATTTAAAAAATAGAAATGTTAATTTATTTTTTTTTCAATTATTAAATGTAAAGTGAATGAAATGTGAAATATTTGGCTGTAGCAGAAGGCAGTTACTTTGCCAGACGGCTGGAAAGCAGCACAATAATGAGGGGCAGCAGGAACAGTGAAGCTCGGTGGAGGGTCCTTGCAAAGTTTGGGTCTGCATTTCAGCAAATAGAGTTGGGAATTTAGTCAAGATTAATGGTGTCTTCATCACAGAGCAATCCATGCAGATACTTATCCATCATATAATTGCATCTGGAGGCTTCTGATTGACCCTAAATGTATTCTTCAACCTGACAACGACACCCAACATCCAGCCAAGGATGAGTGTTGGAAGTGATGATCTGACCCCCACAGAGCCCTGATCTCACATCATCCAGGCTGTCTGGGGTCACACGAAGAGACAGAAGGATCTGCACAAGCCTCATACACAGAAGATCTGGGATCAGGTCTCCAAGATGTTTGGAACAACCTCCTGCCGTGTTCCACAAAAACTGTGCAAGTGACAAGTACCTAGAAGAATTTATGCTTTGATGCTGTTTTGAGGGCAAAAGGAGGTCATGCCAAATTCTGATGATTTAGATTTCTCCTTTGTTCATTCACTTTGCATTCGGTTTATTGATAAAAATAAACAATCATCACTTCTATTTTTGAAAGCTTCTTATATTGCAGAATTTTTTTCACACCTTCCTAAACCGTTTGCCCAGTACTATATATGATGGTGTATCTATTGTATGGCTCCTATGCAGTCAGTAAGACACTAGTATTGCTTGGAATATTAGCTGTGGATGGTAACAGACGTCTAGTGGACTGAATGTATTCACAGCCTATTTGTTATGCCTAGAAGTTTGCGGCAACTTTCTTTTGCCGAGCAATTCTTTACTGGGGTTAGGACTTAAACATTGATGTCCTATCCTGTAATTCTGCAGTTAACTACTCGAAATGTGCAGAAGTCCAATAAGATAGGGAATTAGATTACGTTTATGGTTAATGTTACATTTCCGGATATTCTGTAACAGTGTCCATGGATAAATCTTTGACACCCCTGTCTATGCCTGGAAATTGGGCATGTTGACATGTTTGGTTTTCCATGCAATGCAGATAAGGATTGTCGGTTACATCTGAAGAGCCAGCGACTGCTTGAATCCTCCGTGATCTGGAAATTCTGGTTAAGAAATATCTCGAGTCTCATCTTTCCTGTTATGACATATAACTGATCTGTGGTCAGGGCCTTTACAAACCTGTAATGTTTATATCCTTCTCGAGAAAAGTTTGGAAGAAACCTCTACTAACCACTAATGCCGAGGATGGGGGAGGCAATGACACATTGGGGGGTCCTGCTCAATGGTGATTTCACAAAAGAGGAAGTTGGATCTACTTATCTGACCGAAGATGAATGTACACATATCCTGTGGTCAGATCTGCATCAAATCAGAGAGGTGTAGCCTTTAATCTGTGGTCGCTGACTGTCCTTCACCAGCACGTTCCTACCTGGCACAAAGGAGGATGTGCTCAGTCAACAGCCTGCAATGTTCAACTGGTTATGTAACCATGTCATAGCAAGAACTGGAAGCAGGTTCTGTTTTGGATGGATTGTAGAACTTTGTCTTTTTTTTTGTACAATGTAGCATTCTCTAACACTGAGAACATAGACTCATCCACTCTTGACAACATCAACTTCCACGATGATACAATTCATGGTCTTGAAGGTTTGAGTCCTGAATTGTGTCTCATGATTGAAGATATTATATTTACATTGGCAAAAACAAATTGGGGTAAAATTATGAAAAAAGTGTTGCCTTGCAGCCTAGAATGAAACGAAAGAAAAAACTAGAGTTTACAGGAGTTTTCTCACTTTCAGTCTTCAGGAGCACGCCGCTCCCCTGCCTCCTATATTCTTGCTTGCCGGGGAGCTACTGAACAATTTAAACTGTGTACTCTCAAATGCTATAAGCAGAGGTAGCTTTTTTTGCAGCATCGGAGGAGCGTAGGGGCACAGACCTGACCGAATGTAGTGATCCACCAGCTTCAGAGTAGGACTTGCAAGTGCGTTCCAGGCTTAGGAAACTGACAATTTTTTAGGTGGCAAAGAGCTATTAACTATTGAATTAAAAATCCCCCTCTTTTTGAGAATTGATAGTTTTCAACAAGAGCTAAATTGTAAAGTTGCTTGTTTTTACCAGCACTTTTACCTATTAATAAGATGAGACAACTCCTTTTATCACTTTCAGAGCTAAATGAGATGTATATAAATCACTCTGGATTACAGTCTAAAAATTTGCTCAGATGTTGACCTGTCCCTGATTTTTGTATGATAACATGACCACGAGTCCAAAACAAGGGGTCAACACGTTTCGATGTCGCGCAGAACCTCTTCATCAGGATAGAAACCTCAGGTTTCTGACCTGATGAAGAAGTCCTATGTGACCTCGAAACGCGTTCACCCTGTAAACCTGTTATGAATACATTTTGATCTATTGGTAACCATTGTGGATTCATCAGCAGCAGCGCAGTAGTGACATCTCCCTCCCGATTGTTTCGCACCGTTCGGTCCTTCTAGTGATCGATGTCTTTACAGCAGCTGATATCTATTTCATGCCAGTTACATGTTGCTCTGTAGCAACTATACGAGAAGGTGAGTGGATCCCTTTCCTTGCCACCTTTTTTTTTTTACCAGTTAAGACCTATTGTGCTTTCTTTCTTTCCCAGTTTCGTTAGCTCTGGAGTGTAATACAGGATGTAACTCAAAATGAGTACTAAATTTGTAATTGCAATTTAGAAGTTACAAGACTTTTTATGCCGACTATCTTATGGTCTTTGAGGGCGAATAACCCTTTTAGAAGGGTATTAAAACCCTCCCGCTATCAGTATTCTCCAGTTTCTCCGTATACGTCAGCCTGTACAGTTTGGTGAATGAATGCTTAATCTGTTTATTTGACATTTTTAACAATTCTGCTGTTAGGCATTATCTATGTATGCTTAGCCAGTCCTCACATATATAATTCCAGTTTACAATCCCTACGTGTTAGTAAAAATGGCTGTGGATGCAGCACCGAGTATACATTTCATGGCCTTTTTAACAGTTTCTGTGGTATCATTAGGTGTAACGTGTGAAGGAAATTAACAAGAATTCCTCACCATCTTGGTAATGTGAAACGATCGTCGATACATCTGTGAAAACAAACATGTCCTTTGCAAGAAATCTAGTGATGACCAAATGTTCCTCGCTTCCTCATAGTCTTATGTGACATTATGGGACCTCACATTTTAATAGATGTATCTAATACGGATGGGCAGAAATGTGAAACTGCTCATCATTGGTAACATTACAGCTAAAAAATGTTCAAAAATGCTCAAAAGACAAAGAATCTGACCCCCTAATCTTCATATCAATGTTAATGAATGCATCAGATGTGCTCGCTCATTATTTAATGCACCAAAAATATACAGCATTTTGCAAAAGGTTTAGGCAGGTGTGGAAAAAAAAGTAAAAATGCTTTCGAAAATAGAAATGTGCTTGAACAGCACATCTTGAATCCCCAGTCTACTTTGAAATATTTGCCTGGGAGAGACCTGGCTGATGCAGTATAACTACCTTTTGTCCTGTTGCTGCGCTCAGCCTTGTCATGGTGTAGGAGCTGTGATGTGAAACTGTCTTCCGCAACCCGAGTTTGGCTGTTCTTCACCCAGTTTTAAGCCTCTTTTGGTTTCAGACTGTGTTTGAACTGACATATGAAAATGAAACGAGAAGGTTCATAGGGATCTGGTCCGGCGTGACAGACTACAGACATAACCACTTTACAAGCGAGACTTTTTTTAGAATTTGACTACAAAGGGTCGGTTGGTTGTCTGTTACCATAGAGATACACAAATCAGCACAAAAGCTGAAGACACAAAACATTTTTAGTGAAACCTATATATAAAGATACTTTGTAAAATGCTTTACGTTTAGTGAGAATTGATGTGAACATGTACTGTACATAGTATTTAACCTTTTTTTGAGGGAATGTCTGTAAATCTCTGCACCTTGTTGGTGGGGATCTGTACAGATAACTCAGATAATGTGTTGATCATCTTTGCGGGGAGAGTGAGGGAACCAATTTGTTTCACTTAGCAGCAGCCTCAAGAAATGAAAGAGAAACTTCTTGTTTCTTTTAATACATTCCAAGATTCCTTGATAGTCAGATCTGGTCGCCCCTTCCCTTTAGTGGCCACTTCGTCAGTACAGTAAGTGGACAATAAGCTACAATAGTCATTGAACTCAGTTTTGGTATCATGGGATTCAAACCTGATGACTGCATAGCTCTAATAGATGGACCACCCCATGACAGATAGGCAGGGGAGCACCTCTGGACGCCTAACTAAGCAGGACTGTCTTACACTCTGCGATGCCTCATTGAAAGAGTTCCTACTACTGTCCACTATCAACAGCACTATGATAAAGACCCCGGTAGTGTCAAAACGTTGTTACATTTTGTCACAATTTTCTCCACAAATTTTCTTTTGTGCCATTTTCTAAATAAAAACTTTTTATCACTGTGGACATAGAGTATGCGGTCACATTTCTCTCATCTTGCCAAATACCACCCTGTCAGTAAATGGACCCCTATGGAAAGGCTTAACATAAAGACCAGGAGCTTCTGAGCAGCACACAGTATCAGAGTTATCTGTTTAATGTACATGCCAGGAGATAAACGAAAGGATTAGATGCAATGTGCATTGTGCCTTAAGCAATCACAATCCTGTCTACTATGTAAAAGAATATAATTACTATAATACTGCTCCCTATGCACAAGAATATAACTACTATAATACTGCCCCTATGTACAAGAATATAACTACTATAATACTGCCCCTATGTACAAGAATATAACTACTATAATACTGCTCCTATGTACAACAATATACCTAATATAATACTGCTCCCTATGCACACGAATATAACTACTATAATACTGCTTCTATGTACAAGAATGTAACTACTATAATACTGCCTCTATGTACAAGAATATAACCACTATAATACTGCCCCCTATGTACAAGAATATAACCACTATAATACTGCCCCTATGTACAAGAATATAACTACTATAATACTGCTCCTATGTACAAGAATATAACTACTATAATACTGCTCCTATGTACAAGGATATAACTACTATAATACTGCCCCTATAAACAAACACTAACAATTGATGACACATAGTCTGACATGTAATATATAGAATATATACTTTATTGTTAAAACAAGAAAAGATGCAAGCGTAAGGAGGGAAAAATAGGTTACACTCGGGGGATGTGGTACAAGAAACGCAAGGAGGCAGGTGCGCGGGATAACCGTCCTTACTAGTATTATAAAAAACAATCAAAATGTATAAAGAAACCTAAAAAAGGAACAAACATAAAGAAAGTAGTAGTGGGACAATCGATCATGGTGTAATATATGCGCACTATAGTGCAGCACACTCAAAAGGGCAAACGCATGTTCAATCACGCTATTAAGCTAAGCCCATAACATAACAGTACTAGAGTCATAATCATACCGGTAAATGCTCGACCGCATCAAAGTACCCACCGTAAGAAGGACTGGTGATCCCGGGGACGTGCCTCCACCCCAACGCGCGTTTCGGTGCGTACACCTTCGTCAGGGGGCATACAATAAGCGTGCACACAGGGTTTAAATAGTAAAGAAACAAAAGAAGACCCCGGAAGTAGATGCAGGCGACACCGGAAGTTGTCACACTGCACCATAGTAACCCTCGCGTCTGTGCGCTCCGAGACAGAGTGGAGAACAGTGGAGATCACAGGGGCCCCATGTGACCACCAGCGTCCAACCACCATCCCGAAGACGCACCAGCGCAAAGGGGCAGTAACGGCAAATATTTACAATTAGAGACGAGCCTCCATAAATACAATCAGTCTAGCAATGGAAAATGGCAGTAAGGCATCAGAAATCAATAGACATATATAGCTACCAGTATTGGTATACCAGTATTACCCTAAACACGGTCCATCCCGCTGGACTCAATGACAACATAAGCTTTGCTCCTTTTCTTTAATTAATCGGCCATTAAGCTGTTACAACAAGATCTGCGTGGTTTGGTCTGTTTTGAAGTTTAGTTTCACTGGGGGCTGGTGTACTAATTTTAGTTGTTTTTAACAGTTTTTAACAGGTTTTTGTTTTTCCTAGAGAAATTTGGCCCGTGATGGTTATTTGTGTTTAATGGCATATTACCTGATACAGTGAAAATCTTCGAGTCAAGCTACGTCACTACGCGGTCTACGTCATACAGATATCTTGGATAGACTGGTTTTAAATGCTTTGTCCTGTTTGGAACCAATTTGTGAATTCGAAATATATATATATAATTATGCATATACTTATTGTCGTATATTGGTTGTATGACGTTTCTAACAATGTTTTTTGTAGACAATTTGGACATTTGGCACAGATGTATTATCATCTTTCATATATGATTAATATGTGTTACCACAGATATACCATGTTGGTTATATTATATATACCCCACATGAGTATATGTTTTTGCTTATTTATAATTTATAATACCTATACATGGTTTTGTCATTCATATGTCTATTCTGATTAATTGTTCGTTATAAATATGTCTTTTGACATTATGATACTGGTAGCTATATATGTCTATTGATTTCTGATGCCTTACTGCCATTTTCCATTGCTAGACTGATTGTATTTATGGAGGCTCGTCTCTAATTGTAAATATTTGCCGTTACTGCCCCTTTGCGCTGGTGCGTCTTCGGGATGGTGGTTGGACGCTGGTGGTCACATGGGGCCCCTGTGATCTCCACTGTTCTCCACTCTGTCTCGGAGCGCACAGACGCGAGGGTTACTATGGTGCAGTGTGACAACTTCCGGTGTCGCCTGCATCTACTTCCGGGGTCTTCTTTTGTTTCTTTACTATTTAAACCCTGTGTGCACGCTTATTGTATGCCCCCTGACGAAGGTGTACGCACCGAAACGCGCGTTGGGGTGGAGGCACGTCCCCGGGATCACCAGTCCTTCTTACGGTGGGTACTTTGATGCGGTCGAGCATTTACCGGTATGATTATGACTCTAGTACTGTTATGTTATGGGCTTAGCTTAATAGCGTGATTGAACATGCGTTTGCCCTTTTGAGTGTGCTGCACTATAGTGCGCATATATTACACCATGATCGATTGTCCCACTACTACTTTCTTTATGTTTGTTCCTTTTTTAGGTTTCTTTATACGTTTTGATTGTTTTTTATAATACTAGTAAGGACGGTTATCCCGCGCACCTGCCTCCTTGCGTTTCTTGTACCACATCCCCCGAGTGTAACCTATTTTTCCCTCCTTACGCTTGCATCTTTTCTTGTTTTAACAATAAAGTATATATTCTATATATTACATGTCAGACTATGTGTCATCAATTGTTAGTGTTTGTTTCTAGTTATAGATGATGGGTCTTTTCAGTCCTGTATAATATTGGTACTAATACTCATCAACTATATGTTATCATGCCAATTGACTATACAAGTTGCTTCATAACTTTTACTGTGTTTTGCACAGGAGTCTGTATAGACATGGACTTCAGGGCCAGGGAAACGGCCTGGCGGTCACATATAGATCAAGTATTTGGAGGTGATGTTTCCATCTCTCAGCAGACTAATGATCGCAGATGGGATGAACAAACTACTGCATTACAAAATATGGTGGTAAAAAGGACAAAGCTATGGTGGAATTGCACCTTTTTAGATGGCTATTTAGCCAGGAAAATGATACCGCGAGGACTACGGGTCCGTGTTATACCTACCTTCCCTGTTGAGGATATGGAGTTGGTCTCTGGTTGGGAGGAGGCGTGCAACGGTTGTTCAGGTCAATTGATGAAATTACTGAGTGACTACAACAAAGGTGTGATCGCCCAGCTGGATTTGTTAATCAAAAGTGCAGAGGAAGAGTTGAAGACCAGTGGGACTGTGGAGCAGGTTGGGACATTTAATAAAGAGATGGAAAAAATCTTGGATAATGTTGTTAAAAAAATTCAGGATACACAGGCCACTAAAATTAATAGAGATCGACAGGACTATGAAAATAAGAGAGTATATCTATGGAGGAAAGGGAGACAGTTGGACGGGCAGATAAGACGTACTCCTTCTCAAACCTCCATCTCTTCGACCAGTGATGCTTCTGAACAATCAGCCTCATCCATGGTTACTAGGTCTAGACTAACAACACGTAATCAGAGAGATGTGACCTTTCATCCCTATCGACGTGATGACTTTTCCTCTGAACCTAGGAAATATAGGAATAAGGTAATCAACCTCAGTATACATCAATTCACTGATATTGACCTTAGATTGTTAGAAAGGGGCCTCTCGTTTTCACCTGCAGCACCCTTTGATGCGTTTGAGGCAGTGAAGGACCTGCATTTATTTGTCAGATCTCTTATTTTCAAAAAATATTTTTTTGACGGTAATTTGACTGAACTTTTCCCTACAGAGGAAGAACAGATAGCTCTTCGGACACTAGAAGAGTTGGCTGCCGAACACGACACCCCAGAAGGAGGTATGATCCCCACCTCCATTCGCCCTAAGTCTAAGAAATTTCCTCCCCTCTCTTCATGTCCAAGTGTGGACTTATTTGTACAAATAGTGACCAAAGAATTTCTAGCAATCCCTAGATTTATTTATAGGGATAATTTGACTAGAGAGGAGAGGGGGCGTCTTCGTGCCCTTCAGGACCTTGGGGATGTAGTATTCAAACCGGCGGACAAGGGGGGCAATGTAGTAGTATGGCCTAAGGTTATGTATGAAAAAGAGGCGTTTCGCCAGCTTAACAATCAGATCTGTTATAAAAAACTTACATTCAACCCCTTGTCCGCCTATACTAAACAACTTACTGATATCATCAAAAATGCGAGGGACGTGGGTACGATCACTGTTGAATTGGCCACTGCGTTGGTGGTAAGTGAACCCACCGTCCCGACATTTTACCTCCTCCCCAAGGTCCACAAGGACTTGAAGACGCCCCCTGGGCGTCCTATTATTTCTGGCAGAGGCAACTACCTTGAGAAGGTTAACCAGTGGATCGATTCCAAATTACAACCATTGGTTATGAGTTTACCTTCCTACCTGAAAGACACTGGTGAGTTATTGAGGCAGGTAGATGGTGTACATCTGGAGGAGGGTGAACTCCTAGTGACGGCCGATGTAGAGTCACTCTACACGAGTATTCGGCACCATGATGGGTTGCGTGCAGTTGAATTTTTTCTTGACACATCTAATTTTTCAGTGGAAATGAAGCGTCTTATATATCAATTGTTAGAATTTTCTCTAACACACAATTTTTTTGTTTTTAAGGGGGTCCTTCTTCCTGCAGCTCCAGGGGACAGCGATGGGGGCTCCCTTCGCCCCCGCATACGCCAATCTGTTCCTGGGGCTGTGGGAGAGGGACCTCTCCCTGCCAGATTGTCCGGAGTCAATGTGCCGTGTCCTCTTGTGGACACGGTACATTGATGACATATTGATAATCTGGCGGGGGTCTTCTGCCAGTCTACATGACTTTATGTCATCCTTAAATAACAATCCATACAATATCACATTGACTTACAAGTCGGATGGTTATACTATGGAGTTCTTGGATGTCATATTGAAACGGGATGCTGCAGGTGACCTTCAAACGTCCATCTTTAGGAAGCCTACTTCGACCAATTCCTTGTTGCACGCCTCCTCCTCCCATCCTGACCATATAATCCATGCTATTCCCACGGGGCAATTCCTTAGGTTGCGGCGTCTTTGTTCTACTGAGGCAGACTTTTTACATCAGGCCGATGATCTCAAAAATAGGTTATGGTCCCGTGGGCATAGTAAGAGGAGTATTAAGAAAGCTTTTAATAGAGCGAGATATACTCCAAGAGATTTACTCCTATATAAAAGTAATGATAGACAGCAACGGGATACTGTTCGTTTCGTCACGAGGTATCATTCGCAATTCCCAATGATGAGGAATATCCTCCAGAAGTCGTGGCATGTCTTAAAGGCGGATCCTGTGATTGCACGCTATTTGCCCGATAAGGCTGGTGTTGCAGTGAGACGATCCAGGAACCTGAGATACATGCTTGTACATAGCCACTACACAGGCCAAGGTGCAGGCACGTTCCTGGATTCAGCGGCAGTTAGGGTGGGTTGTGTTCCCTGTGGCCGCTGCATTGCTTGTCCTAACATTGAAAGAGTAGGTAGCTTTTCTAATTTTGATGGTTCAAGAGAGTTTAAAATTCGTAAAAAGATCACGTGTTCCACCAAAAATGTTATCTATATGGTTACGTGCCCATGTGAAAAAAAGTATATTGGCATGACTACTCGCCAATTTAAAACACGTATACGGGAACATGTGTTGGGCATCACTGCAGCGGCCACTGTGGAGGACATCACCACCCTAAAGACATTACCACGCCATTTCAGGAGGTTTCACTCCTGTGATGCCAGTCTACTTAGGGCCAGGGCCATTGATCTCCTTGATGTAGGGATCCGTGGTGGCGGTACCTTCCAAAGATTGGCCCGAATTGAGTCCAGATGGATTTGGACCCTAAACACGGTCCATCCCGCTGGACTCAATGACAACATAAGCTTTGCTCCTTTTCTTTAGTTAATCGGCCATTAAGCTGTTACAACAAGATCTGCGTGGTTTGGTCTGTTTTGAAGTTTAGTTTCACTGGGGGCTGGTGTACTAATTTTAGTTGTTTTTAACAGTTTTTAACAGGTTTTTGTTTTTCCTAGAGAAATTTGGCCCGTGATGGTTATTTGTGTTTAATGGCATATTACCTGATACAGTGAAAATCTTCGAGTCAAGCTACGTCACTACGCGGTCTACGTCATACAGATATCTTGGATAGACTGGTTTTAAATGCTTTGTCCTGTTTGGAACCAATTTGTGAATTCGAAATATATATATATAATTATGCATATACTTATTGTCGTATATTGGTTGTATGACGTTTCTAACAATGTTTTTTGTAGACAATTTGGACATTTGGCACAGATGTATTATCATCTTTCATATATGATTAATATGTGTTACCACAGATATACCATGTTGGTTATATTATATATACCCCACATGAGTATATGTTTTTGCTTATTTATAATTTATAATACCTATACATGGTTTTGTCATTCATATGTCTATTCTGATTAATTGTTCGTTATAAATATGTCTTTTGACATTATGATACTGGTAGCTATATATGTCTATTGATTTCTGATGCCTTACTGCCATTTTCCATTGCTAGACTGATTGTATTTATGGAGGCTCGTCTCTAATTGTAAATATTTGCCGTTACTGCCCCTTTGCACTGGTGCGTCTTCGGGATGGTGGTTGGACGCTGGTGGTCACATGGGGCCCCTGTGATCTCCACTGTTCTCCACTCTGTCTCGGAGCGCACAGACGCGAGGGTTACTATGGTGCAGTGTGACAACTTCCGGTGTCGCCTGCATCTACTTCCGGGGTCTTCTTTTGTTTCTTTACTATTTAAACCCTGTGTGCACGCTTATTGTATGCCCCCTGACGAAGGTGTACGCACCGAAACGCGCGTTGGGGTGGAGGCACGTCCCCGGGATCACCAGTCCTTCTTACGGTGGGTACTTTGATGCGGTCGAGCATTTACCGGTATGATTATGACTCTAGTACTGTTATGTTATGGGCTTAGCTTAATAGCGTGATTGAACATGCGTTTGCCCTTTTGAGTGTGCTGCACTATAGTGCGCATATATTACACCATGATCGATTGTCCCACTACTACTTTCTTTATGTTTGTTCCTTTTTTAGGTTTCTTTATACATTTTGATTGTTTTTTATAATACTAGTAAGGACGGTTATCCCGCGCACCTGCCTCCTTGCGTTTCTTGTACCACATCCCCCGAGTGTAACCTATTTTTCCCTCCTTACGCTTGCATCTTTTCTTGTTTTAACAATAAAGTATATATTCTATATATTACATGTCAGACTATGTGTCATCAATTGTTAGTGTTTGTTTCTAGTTATAGATGATGGGTCTTTTCAGTCCTGTATAATATTGGTACTAATACTCATCAACTATATGTTATCATGCCAATTGACTATACAAGTTGCTTCAATACTGCCCCTATGTACAAGAATATAACCACTATAATACTGCCCCTGTGTACAAGAATATAACTACTATAATACTGCCCCTATGTACAAGAATGTAACTACTATAATACTGCCCCTATGTACAAGAATATAACTACTATAATACTGCCCCTATGTACAAGAATATAACTACTATAATACTGCCCCTATGTAATAGAATATAACCACTAAAATACTGCCCCCTATGTACAAGAATATAACCACTATAATACTGCCCTTATGTACAAGAATATAACTACTATAATACTGCTCCTATGTACAAGAATATAACCACTATAATACTGCTCCTATGTACAAGAATGTAACTACTATAATACTGCCCCTATGTACAAGAATAAACCTACTATAATACTGCCCCTATGTACAAGAATATAACTACTATAATACTGCCCCTATGTACAAGAATATAACTACTATAATACTGCCCCTATGTACAAGAATATACCTACTACAATACTGCTCCCTATGCACACAAATATAACTACTATAATACTGCTCCTATGTACAAGAATATAACTACTATAATACTGCCCCTATGTACAAGAATATAACCATTATAATACTGCCCCTATGTATAAGAAAATAACCAGTGTGCCATCAGTGTTTTGGATCAGTGTGCCATCAGTGTTTTGGATCAGTGTGCCATCAATGTTTTGGATTAATGTGCCATCAATGTGTTGGATCATTGTGCAATCAGTGTTTTGGATCAAGAATCTAACCACTATAATACAGCCCCTATGTACAAGAAAATAACCACTATAATACTGCCCCTATGTACAAGAATATAACCACTATAATACTGCCCCTATGTACAAGAATATAACCACTATAATACTGCCCCTATGTACAAGAATATAACTACTATAATACTGCTCCTACGTACAAGAATATAACTACTATAATACTGCAGGTAAAGATAGCGTCCAGCTCACGTGCATTCACTATTTGAAGATCCGAAGTCTTGGACATGAGTAATTAAAAAGAAAAATCCAGATCCACAAAAATCTAAAAACTCTTCTTTAGTGGTGTGAATGGAATACACTCCAGTCGGTGAATTAAAATGCAATGGTAGTGGATGCAACTAGTTCCAGGTAGTGAAACCCTTAATAAAATACGCAATCAGTCAAGGGAAGCTAAAGCTGTACTGCTGATAATAGAGAAGAAAAGGAAATAGAGCATAGTGTGAGTACTGCCAGTCTCATTCAGAATTATTAATCAGATTTTTCTGAAAATAAATAGAGCTGAGAAACTTTGTTAGTCCTACTACTGCTAACTCATACCCTACTATGACAGAGCTTTACATGGTATGTTCACAGTGACTCCACCAGCACAATAGTGAGTGCAGCTCTGGGGTATAATACAGGATGTAACTCAGGATCAGTAATGTAATGTATGTACACGGTGACTACACCAGAAGAATAGTGAGTGCAGCTCTGGGGTATAATACAGGATGTAACTCAGGATCAGTAATGTAATGTATGTACACAGTGACTGCACCAGCAGAATAGTGAGTGCAGCTCTGGGGTATAATACAGGATGTAACTCAGGATCAGTAATGTATGTACACAGTGACTGCACCAGCAGAATAGTGAGTGCAGCTCTGGAGTATAATACAGGAGGTAACTCAGGATCAGTAATGTAATGTATGTACACAGTGACTGCACCAGCAGAATAGTGAGTACAGCTCTGGGGTATAATACAGGATGTAACTCAGGATCAGTAATGTATGTACACAGTGACTGATCCAGCAGAATAGTGAGTGCACCTCTGGAGTGTAATACAGGAGGTAACTCAGGATTAGTAATGTAATGTATGTACACAGTGACTGCACCAGCAGAATAGTGAGTGCAGCTCTGGGGTATAATACAGGATGTAACTCAGGATCAGTACAGAATCAGTAATGTAATGTATGTACACGGTAACTGCACCAGCAGAATAATAAGTGCAGTCTGGAGTATAATACAGGATGTAACTAGTAACTCTGTGCCATTGGAAGCCTTGCATGCCCGCGCCATCACACTGCCTCCACCATGTTTTACAGAGGATAGGCTATGATTTGGATCATGCGCCGTTCCAAGCCTTCTCCATACTTTCTTCTTTTCATTATTCTGGTACAGGTTGATCTTAGTTTTGCTTTTCCAACACTGGGGGGCTTCTTTCGATGTATTTTGGCAACGTCTAATCTGGCCTTTCTATTTTTAAGGCTGACTAATGGTTTGCACCTTGTGGTGAACTCTCTGTATTTGTTCTCGTGAAGTCTTCTCTTTATGGTAGACATAGATACTGAGACAATGACTTCCTGGAGAGTGATCTTCACTTTGGGGATGTTGTGAAGGGGGTTATCCTAACCATGAAAAGGAGTCTGCGATCATCCAATCATCCACCACTGTAGTCTCCTGTGGACACCCAGGCTTTTTCAGTTCCCAAGCTCACCAGTTAGTTGTTTTATTTGCAAAATACACCAAACTGTTAATTTGGTCGTTCCTAACATTTCTGCTCTCTGATGGATTTCTTATTTTTTTCAGCCTAATGATGGTCAGTTTCTCTTCCACTGAGTGCTTCTTTGACTACATGTTGTGGGTTCACGGCAACAGTTTCCAAATGCAAATGCTACATCTTGAATCTGCTCCATACCTTTTACCTGCTTGATTGATACTACGCTAACCAAGAAATATCTTATGCAACCCTTTAAAGAGCTTTTGAGATAGTTGTCCAATTATGGTCCCTTTAAAAAGAGGCAACTACTTATTAAAGAGATGTAATTCCTAAACCCTTACCCCAATCAGGATGTGAATACCCTCCATTTCAAGCTGAGAGTCGGCACTTTAAGCCCAGTTTGATTATAAAACTGAATCTTGAATATTGTGACAGTCACTGGTAAAGTACTGGAGGGGAGATAGGTGTCAGGAGCTTACTCTTTGCCACATGGTTTTTTTTTGCCTTCCTCTAGATCAACATGTTAGGGCATGTTAGGTTAGGCTATGGGTTGAACTAGATGGACTTAACGTCTTCCTTCAACCTTAATAACTATGTAACTATGTAACTACGCTTAATGGCGTCAGTGATGTAAAACCCAGAGTATTTTCTCCAGCACACTAAGTGCTGTGAGGTTTAATCTAAGTTGCATAATGGGCTGGTTTGTGTGTGGACATCCATAGAGAGGGTGGGAGGATGTCCACCTTATCTCCACCTGCAGAGCTGACACTGCCATGTGCTGATACGACCTGTATAGTGTCAGTCATGTGATCAGTCACATGAACAGAGGAGTCACATGGTCTGAAGCTTAAGTAGCTGGCCTCCAAAGGCAGGGGGTGTCAGTGGCTGGAAAGGAACACTCCAGAGAAGTGGTTTGTGTTTTGTTTATGCCTGAACCATGGGTCTTCCTAACCCTGGTTGGGCTGATTCCCACTAATGCAAGGACTGTATCTAGTTCTACCATTTTGCTTTGCTGTTTTTTCCCAGAGGGCCGTGTTTATTTTTGTGCTTTAACTTGGTTTATGTTGTGTCTAATAAACCAAGTGCATCTTTAAAGCCGCAGTGCTCCCGTAACTACCTCCATGTGCAGCCGATCTACCACAATTTGCTTCGGTAAACAGCTAAAATGCCAAAACTTGTGTCACTGTCCTAATATTTCCGTACTTACCTGTGTATACATAAATATATGATTAAAGGCCAAGTTTTAACTACTCTATATATAAAATACTATTTAAAGATACTTCCCCACACTAAGCTGTCAGCTATGATGAAGGATTTTTCTTCCCGAAATGCATTATGGGTTTTCTTTTTTTTAATATGTGCATATTCTCACAATTTTTTTTTATCCTATATGATTAAAGGCTACTTTCCTTTGGTGCTGGAGAACATCCCCTTTTGGTCCATTGAGAGCTAATTAAATATTCACCAATTATCTCCCGATTTTTCCCTTTAGATTCAAAGTTGTTTTTACTTTCAGCGTTCCTTATTTCTCAGTTTACAACCTCAGCCTCTGCTGCTGGACAGCCTGGGGCAAAAATAGCAATATATTCCTGAGAAGTCATGTGTGGCAAAATAAATTTACAGTAAAAGATAGGTCATTACTCGCCTTGCCCATCAGCAGCTTCCACGCCCTTTCCCATTATGACATGAGACGGGCCATGTGCCAGCTCCCTGGCATGTACGGCTGAGATGACTAAGCCTGGTATCAGCCGGATTATATACCGCAGCACTGTCAAACCTACTTCTTATAGTCAATTTGCATTAAGGTAGGGACGCCTTTTCCCAGGTGACGGGCGGCTCTGGGGAGGTTATAGGCTTTTGAGGCAATTGCGTTTGTTCAGCTTCTGATACTTTTGTTACCATAGACACAAATGAGTGGATTAAGTACTGAAGACACTGTCACTCATAAGGTATAGGACATGAGAAACAGGATGAGTCTTATTGTAAAATAGGCTTGGCACTGCCAGTCATACAGGCTTTCCTGGCACAGGGAGACAATATACTTACTGGTTGTCATTATTCTTGAGATATTATTAAAGTGGATGGATACAGTTTGTTTTTCCCTTTTGCAGTAAGTGTTATTGGGATTGTGCCAGTCATACATCAGTACTAGAGATAACCCGAACTGTAATGTCCGTTTTACAGTCTGGGAGTCGTTAATATCCAAGCTGGGCTATCCCAATGAAGAACATATAATTAAAGTAGTATTCCCTTCTCCAAGATACTATCCCAACATGTAGTAGGTGTAATAATAATATTTGCAAACACATTCAATTAGAAATGTAGTATAGTTCTTCTGATTCGCTATGTTGCTTACCCCATGTGCAGCACTTTGCAGTAGCTTAGGCATCCTTGGTTACATCGGGTGTGCTTTCATTAGCACCTTCTCTACCTCAGATCACCAAGTGTGCTCTCATTAGTACCTTCTCTGCCCCAGCTCACCAGGTGTGCTCTCATTAGCCCCTTCTCCGCCCCAGCTCACCAGGTGTGCTGTCATTAGCACCTTCTCTGCCCCAGCTCACTAGGTGTGCTCTCATTAGCATCTTCTCTGCCCCAGCTCACCAGGTGTGCTCTCATTCGCACCTTCTCTGCCCCAGCTCACTAGGTGTGCTCTCATTAGCCCCTTCTATGCCTCAGCTCACCAGGTGTGTACTCTCATTAGCCCCTTCTCTGTTTCAGCTCACCAGGTGTGCTTTCATTAGCACCTTCTCTGCCCCAGCTCACCAGGTGTGCTCTCATTAGCCCCTTCTCTGCCCTAGCTCACCAGGTGTGCTCTCATTAGCATCTCCTCTGCCCCAGCTCACCAGGTGTGCTCTCATTAGCACCTTCTCTGCCCCAGCTCACCAGGTGTGCTCTAGTTAGCACCTTCCCTGCCCCAGCTCACCAGGTGTGTTCTCATTAGCCCCTTCTCTGCCCCAGCTCACCAGATGTGCTCTCATTAGCCCCTTCTCTGCCCCAGCTCACCAGGTGTGCTCTCATTAGCACCATCTCTGCCCCAGCTCACCAAGTGTGCTCTCATTAGCCCCTTCTCTGCCCCAGCTCACCAGGTGTGCTCTCATTAGCATCTCCTCTGCCCCAGCTCACCAGGTGTGCTCTCATTAGCACCTTCTCTGCCTCAGCTCACCGGGTGTGCTCTCATTAGCCCCTTCACTGCCCCAGCTCACCAGGTGTGCTCTCATTAGCCCCTTCTCTGCCCCAGCTCACCAGGTGTGCTCTCATTAGCCCCTTCTCTGCCTCAGCTCACCAGGTGTGCTCTCATTAGCCCCTTCTCTGCCCCAGCTCACCAGGTGTGCTCTCATTAGCCCCTTCTCTGCCTCATCTCACCAGGTGTGCTCTCATTAGCCCCTTCTCTGCCCCAGCTCACCAGGTGTGCTCTCATTAGCCCCTTCTCTGCCTCAGCTCACCAGGTGTGCTCTCATTAATACCTTCTCTGCCCCAGCTCACCAGGTGTGCTCTCATTAGCACCGTCCCTGCCCCAGCTCACCAGGTGTGCTCTCACTAGCATTTTCTCTGCCCCAGCTCACCAGGTGTGCTCTCATTAGCACTTTCTCTGCCCCAGCTCACTAGGTGTGCTCTCATTAGCCCCTTCTCTGCCTCAGCTCACCAGCTGTGCTCTCATTAGCCCCTTCTCTGCCTCATCTCACCAGGTGTGCTCTCATTAGCCCCTTCTCTGCCCCAGCCCACCAGGTGTGCTCTCATTAGCACTTTCTCTGCCCGAGCTCACCAGGTGTGCTCTCATTAGCATCTTCTCTGCCCCAGCTCACCAGGTGTGCTCTCATTAGCCCCTTCTCTGCCTCAGCTCACCAGGTGTGCTCTCATTAGCCCCTTCACTGCCCCAGCTCACCAGGTGTGCTCTCATTAGCCCCTTCTCTGCCCCAGCTCACCAGGTGTGCTCTCATTAGCCCCTTCTCTGCCTCATCTCACCAGGTGTGCTCTCATTAGCCCCTTCTCTGCCCCAGCTCACCAGTCACCAGGTGTGCTCTCATTAGCACGTTCTCTGCCCCAGCTCACCAGGTGTGCTCTCATTAGCATCTTCTCTGCCCCAGCTCACCAGGTGTGCTCTCATTAGTCCCTTCTCTGCCTCAGCTCACCAGGTGTGCTCTCATTAGCCCCTTCACTGCCCCAGCTCACCAGGTGTGCTCTCATTAGCCCCTTCTCTGCCCCAGCTCACCAGGTGTGCTCTCATTAGCCCCTTCTCTGCCTCAGCTCATCAGGTGTGCTCTCATTAGCCCCTTCTCTGCCCCAGCTCACCAGGTGTGCTCTCATTAGCCCCTTCTCTGCCCCAGCTCACAAGGTGTGCTCTCATTAGCATTTTCTCTGCCCCAGCTCACCAGGTGTGCTCTCATTAGCCCCTTCTCTGCCCCAGCTCACCAGGTGTGCTCTCATTAGCACTTTCTCTGCCCCAGCTCACTAGGTGTGCTCTCATTAGCATCTTCTCAGCCCCAGCTCACCAGGTGTGCTCTCATTAGCATCTTCTCTGCCCCAGCTCACCAGGTGTGCTCTCATTAGTCCCTTCTCTGCCTTAGCTCACCAGGTGTGCTCTCATTAGCCCCTTCACTGCCCCAGCTCACCAGGTGTGCTCTCATTAGCCCCTTCTCTGCCCCAGCTCACCAGGTGTGCTCTCATTAGCCCCTTCTCTGCCTCAGCTCACCAGGTGTGCTCTCATTAGCCCCTTCTCTGCCCCAGCTCACCAGGTGTGCTCTCATTAGCCCCTTCTCTGCCTCAGCTCACCAGGTGTGCTCTCATTAGCCCCTTCTCTGCCCCAGCTCACCAGGTGTGCTCTCATTAGCCCCTTCTCTGCCTCAGCTCACCAGGTGTGCTCTCATTAATACCTTCTCTGCCCCAGCTCACCAGGTGCGCTCTCATTAGCACCGTCCCTGCCCCAGCTCACCAGGTGTGCTCTCACTAGCATTTTCTCTGCCCCAGCTCACCAGGTGTGCTCTCATTAGCACTTTCTCTGCCCCAGCTCACTAGGTGTGCTCTCATTAGCCCCTTCTCTGCCTCAGCTCACCAGCTGTGCTCTCATTAGCCCCTTCTCTGCCTCATCTCACCAGGTGTGCTCTCATTAGCCCCTTCTCTGCCCCAGCCCACCAGGTGTGCTCTCATTAGCACTTTCTCTGCCCGAGCTCACCAGGTGTGCTCTCATTAGCATCTTCTCTGCCCCAGCTCACCAGGTGTGCTCTCATTAGCCCCTTCTCTGCCTCAGCTCACCAGGTGTGCTCTCATTAGCCCCTTCACTGCCCCAGCTCACCAGGTGTGCTCTCATTAGCCCCTTCTCTGCCCCAGCTCACCAGGTGTGCTCTCATTAGCCCCTTCTCTGCCTCATCTCACCAGGTGTGCTCTCATTAGCCCCTTCTCTGCCCCAGCTCACCAGTCACCAGGTGTGCTCTCATTAGCACGTTCTCTGCCCCAGCTCACCAGGTGTGCTCTCATTAGCATCTTCTCTGCCCCAGCTCACCAGGTGTGCTCTCATTAGTCCCTTCTCTGCCTCAGCTCACCAGGTGTGCTCTCATTAGCCCCTTCACTGCCCCAGCTCACCAGGTGTGCTCTCATTAGCCCCTTCTCTGCCCCAGCTCACCAGGTGTGCTCTCATTAGCCCCTTCTCTGCCTCAGCTCATCAGGTGTGCTCTCATTAGCCCCTTCTCTGCCCCAGCTCACCAGGTGTGCTCTCATTAGCCCCTTCTCTGCCCCAGCTCACAAGGTGTGCTCTCATTAGCATTTTCTCTGCCCCAGCTCACCAGGTGTGCTCTCATTAGCCCCTTCTCTGCCCCAGCTCACCAGGTGTGCTCTCATTAGCACTTTCTCTGCCCCAGCTCACTAGGTGTGCTCTCATTAGCATCTTCTCAGCCCCAGCTCACCAGGTGTGCTCTCATTAGCATCTTCTCTGCCCCAGATCACCAGGTGTGCTCTCATTAGTCCCTTCTCTGCCTCAGCTCACCAGGTGTGCTCTCATTAGCCCCTTCACTGCCCCAGCTCACCAGGTGTGCTCTCATTAGCCCCTTCTCTGCCCCAGCTCACCAGGTGTGCTCTCATTAGCCCCTTCTCTGCCTCAGCTCACCAGGTGTGCTCTCATTAGCCCCTTCTCTGCTTCAGCTCACCAGGTGTGTACTCTCATTAGCCCCTTCTCTGTCCCAGCTCACCAGATGTGCTCTCATTAGCCCCTTCTCTGCCCCAGCTCACCAGGTGTGCTCTCATTAGCCCCTTCTCTGCCCCAGCTCACCAGGTGTGCTCTCATTAGCACCTTCTCTGCCCCAGCTCACCAGGTGTGCTCTCATTAGCACCTCTTCTGCCCCAGCTCACCAGGTGTGCTCTCATTAGCACCTTCTCTGCCCCAGCTCACCAGGTGTGTTCTCATTAGCACCTTCTCTGCCCCAGCTCCCCAGGTGTGCTCTCATTAGCATCCTCTCTGCCCCAGCTCACCAGGTGTGCTCTCATTAGCACCTTCTCTGCCTCAGCTCACCAGGTGTGCTCTCATTAGCACCTTCTCTGCCTCAGCTCACCAGGTGTGTGCTCTCATTAGCCCCTTCTCTGTCCCAGCTCACCAGGTGTGCTCTCATTAGCCTCTTCTCTTCCCCAGCTCACCAGGTGTGCTCTCATTAGCCCCTTCTCTGCCCCAGGTCACCAGGTTTGCTCTCATTAGCACCTTCTCTGCCCCAGCTCACAAGGTGTGCTCTCATTAGCATCTTCTCTACCCCAGCTCACCAGGAGTGCTCTCATTAGTACCTTCTCTGCCCCAGCTCACCAGGTGTGCTCTCATTAGCCCCTTCTCTGCCCCAGCTCACCAGGTGTGTACTCTCATTAGCCCCTTCTCTGCCCGAGCTCACCAGGTGTGCTCTTATTAGCACCTTCTCTGCCCCAGCTCACCAGGTGTGCTCTCATTAGCCCCTTCTCTGCCCCAGCTCACCAGGTGTGCTCTCATTAGCATCTTCTCTGCCCCAGCTCACCAGGTGTGCTCTCATTAGCACCTTCTCTGCCCCAGCTCACCAGGTGTGCTCTCATTAGCCCCTTCTCTGCCCCAGCTCACCAGATATGCTCTCATTAGCCCCTTCTCTGCCTCAGCTTTCCACGTGTTCTCTCATTACCACCTTCTCTGCCCCAGCTCACCAGGTGTGCTCTCATTAGCACCTTCTCTGCCCCAGCTCACCAGGTGTGCTCTCATTAGCCCCTTCTCTGCCCCAGCTCACCAGGTGTGTACTCTCATTAGCCCCTTCTCTGCCCCAGCTCACCAGGTGTACTCTCATTATCCCATTCTCTGCCCCAGCTCACCAGGAGTGCTCTCATTAGCACCTTCTCTGACCCAGCTCACCAGATGTGCTCTCATTAGCATCTTCTCTGTCCCAGCTCACCAGGTGTGCTCTCATTAGCCTCTTCTCTTCCCCAGCTCACCAGGTGTGCTCTCATTAGCCCCTTCTCTGCCCCAGGTCACCAGGTTTGCTCTCATTAGCACCTTCTCTGCCCCAGCTCACAAGGTGTGCTCTCATTAGCATCTTCTCTACCCCAGCTCACCAGGAGTGCTCTCATTAGTACCTTCTCTGCCCCAGCTCACCAGGTGTGCTCTCATTAGCCCCTTCTCTGCCCCAGCTCACCAGGTGTGTACTCTCATTAGCCCCTTCTCTGCCCGAGCTCACCAGGTGTGCTCTTATTAGCACCTTCTCTGCCCCAGCTCACCAGGTGTGCTCTCATTAGCCCCTTCTCTGCCCCAGCTCACCAGGTGTGCTCTCATTAGCATCTTCTCTGCCCCAGCTCACCAGGTGTGCTCTCATTAGCACCTTCTCTGCCCCAGCTCACCAGGTGTGCTCTCATTAGCCCCTTCTCTGCCCCAGCTCACCAGATATGCTCTCATTAGCCCCTTCTCTGCCTCAGCTTTCCACGTGTTCTCTCATTACCACCTTCTCTGCCCCAGCTCACCAGGTGTGCTCTCATTAGCACCTTCTCTGCCCCAGCTCACCAGGTGTGCTCTCATTAGCCCCTTCTCTGCCCCAGCTCACCAGGTGTGTACTCTCATTAGCCCCTTCTCTGCCCCAGCTCACCAGGTGTACTCTCATTATCCCATTCTCTGCCCCAGCTCACCAGGAGTGCTCTCATTAGCACCTTCTCTGACCCAGCTCACCAGATGTGCTCTCATTAGCATCTTCTCTGCCCCAGCTCACCAGGTGTGCTCTCATTAGCCCCTTCTCTGTACCAGCTCACCAGGTGTGCTCTCATTAGCCCCTTCTCTGTCCCAGCTCACCAGGTGTGCTCTCATTAGCATCTTCTCTGCCCCAGCTCACCAGGTGTGCTCTCTTTAGCACCTTCTCTGCCCCAGCTCACCAGGTGTGCTCTCATTAGCACCTTCTCTGTCCCAGCTCACCAGATGTGCTCTCATTAGCCCCTTCTCTGCCCCAGCTCACCAGGTGTGCTCTCATTAGCCCCTTCTCTGCCCCAGCTCACCAGGTGTGCTCTCATTAGCACCTTCTCTGCCCCAGCTCACCAGGTGTGCTCTCATTAGCACCTCTTCTGCCCCAGCTCACCAGGTGTGCTCTCATTAGCACCTTCTCTGCCCCAGCTCACCAGGTGTGTTCTCATTAGCACCTTCTCTGCCCCAGCTCCCCAGGTGTGCTCTCATTAGCATCCTCTCTGCCCCAGCTCACCAGGTGTGCTCTCATTAGCACCTTCTCTGCCTCAGCTCACCAGGTGTGCTCTCATTAGCACCTTCTCTGCCTCAGCTCACCAGGTGTGTGCTCTCATTAGCCCCTTCTCTGTCCCAGCTCACCAGGTGTGCTCTCATTAGCCTCTTCTCTTCCCCAGCTCACCAGGTGTGCTCTCATTAGCCCCTTCTCTGCCCCAGGTCACCAGGTTTGCTCTCATTAGCACCTTCTCTGCCCCAGCTCACAAGGTGTGCTCTCATTAGCATCTTCTCTACCCCAGCTCACCAGGAGTGCTCTCATTAGTACCTTCTCTGCCCCAGCTCACCAGGTGTGCTCTCATTAGCCCCTTCTCTGCCCCAGCTCACCAGGTGTGTACTCTCATTAGCCCCTTCTCTGCCCGAGCTCACCAGGTGTGCTCTCATTAGCATCTTCTCTGCCCCAGCTCACCAGGTGTGCTCTCATTAGCCCCTTCTCTGCCCCAGCTCACCAGGTGTGCTCTCATTAGCATCTTCTCTGCCCCAGCTCACCAGGTGTGCTCTCATTAGCACCTTCTCTGCCCCAGCTCACCAGGTGTGCTCTCATTAGCCCCTTCTCTGCCCCAGCTCACCAGATATGCTCTCATTAGCCCCTTCTCTGCCTCAGCTTTCCACGTGTTCTCTCATTACCACCTTCTCTGCCCCAGCTCACCAGGTGTGCTCTCATTAGCACCTTCTCTGCCCCAGCTCACCAGGTGTGCTCTCATTAGCCCCTTCTCTGCCCCAGCTCACCAGGTGTGTACTCTCATTAGCCCCTTCTCTGCCCCAGCTCACCAGGTGTACTCTCATTATCCCATTCTCTGCCCCAGCTCACCAGGAGTGCTCTCATTAGCACCTTCTCTGACCCAGCTCACCAGATGTGCTCTCATTAGCATCTTCTCTGCCCCAGCTCACCAGGTGTGCTCTCATTAGCCCCTTCTCTGTACCAGCTCACCAGGTGTGCTCTCATTAGCCCCTTCCCTGTCCCAGCTCACCAGGTGTGCTCTCATTAGCATCTTCTCTGCCCCAGCTCACCAGGTGTGCTCTCTTTAGCACCTTCTCTGCCCCAGCTCACCAGGTATGCTCTCATTAGCACCTTCTCTGCCCCAGCTCACCAGGTGTGCTCTCATTAGCAACTTCTCTGCCCCAACTCACCTGAGGTTCTCTCATTAGCACCTTCTCTGCCCCAGCTCACCAGGTGTGCTCCCATTAGCACCTTCTCTGCCCCAGCTCACCAGGTGTGCTCCCATTATCCCATTCATTATCCCAGCTCACCAGGTGTGCTCTCATTAGCCCCTTCTCTGCCCCAGCTCACCAGGTGTGCTCTCATTAGCCCCTTCTCTGCCCCAGCTCACCAGGTATGCTCTCAATATCCCATTCTCTACCCCAGCTCACCAGGTGTGCTCTCACTAGCATCTACTCTGCCCCAGCTCACCAGGTGTGCTCTCATTAGCGCCTTTTCTGCCCCAGCTCACCAGGTGTGCACTCATTAGCCCCTTCTCTGCCCCAGCTCACCAGGTGTGCTCTCATTAGCCCCTTCTCTGCCCCAGGTCACCAGGTTTGCTCTCATTAGCACCTTCTCTGCCCCAGCTCACAAGGTGTGCTCTCATTAGCATCTTCTCTACCCCAGCTCACCAGGAGTGCTCTCATTAGTACCTTCTCTGCCCCAGCTCACCAGGTGTGCTCTCATTAGCACCTTCTCTGCCCCAGCTCACCAGGTGTGTACTCTCATTAGCCCCTTCTCTGCCCCAGCTCACCAGGTGTGCTCTTATTAGCACCTTCTCTGCCCCAGCTCACCAGGTGTGCTCTCATTAGCCCCTTCTCTGCCCAAGCTCACCAGGTGTGCTCTGATTATCATCTTCTCTGCCCCAGCTCACCAGGTGTGCTCTCATTAGCACCTTCTCTGCCCCAGCTCACCAGGTGTGCTCTCATTAGCCCCTTTTCTGCCCCAGCTCACCAGATATGCTCTCATTAGCCCCTTCTCTGCCCCAGCTTTCGACATGTTCTCTCATTACCACCTTCTCTTCCCCAGCTCACCAGGTGTGCTCTCATTAGCCCCTTCTCTGCCCCAGCTCACCAGGTTTGCTCTCATTAGCCCCTTCTCTGCCCCATCTCACCAGGTGTGTACTCTCATTAGCCCATTCTCTGCCCCAGCTCACCAGGTGTGCTCTCATTAGTACCTTCTCTGCCCCAGCTCACCAGGTGTGCTCTCATTAGCATCTTCTCTGCCCCAGCTCACCAGGTGTGCTCTCTTTAGCCACTTCTCTGTACCAGCTCACCAGGTGTGCTCTCATTAGCATCTTCTCTGCCCCAGCTCACCAGGTGTGCTCTCTTTAGCACCTTCTCTGCCCCAGCTCACCAGGTGTGCTCTCATTAGCCCCTTCTCTGCCCCAGCTCACCAGATATGCTCTCATTAGCCCCTTCTCTGCCTCAGCTTTCCACGTGTTCTCTCATTACCACCTTCTCTGCCCCAGCTCACCAGGTGTGCTCTCATTAGCACCTTCTCTGCCCCAGCTCACCAGGTGTGCTCTCATTAGCCCCTTCTCTGCCCCAGCTCACCAGGTGTGTACTCTCATTAGCCCCTTCTCTGCCCCAGCTCACCAGGTGTACTCTCATTATCCCATTCTCTGCCCCAGCTCACCAGGAGTGCTCTCATTAGCACCTTCTCTGACCCAGCTCACCAGATGTGCTCTCATTAGCATCTTCTCTGTCCCAGCTCACCAGGTGTGCTCTCATTAGCCTCTTCTCTTCCCCAGCTCACCAGGTGTGCTCTCATTAGCCCCTTCTCTGCCCCAGGTCACCAGGTTTGCTCTCATTAGCACCTTCTCTGCCCCAGCTCACAAGGTGTGCTCTCATTAGCATCTTCTCTACCCCAGCTCACCAGGAGTGCTCTCATTAGTACCTTCTCTGCCCCAGCTCACCAGGTGTGCTCTCATTAGCCCCTTCTCTGCCCCAGCTCACCAGGTGTGTACTCTCATTAGCCCCTTCTCTGCCCGAGCTCACCAGGTGTGCTCTTATTAGCACCTTCTCTGCCCCAGCTCACCAGGTGTGCTCTCATTAGCCCCTTCTCTGCCCCAGCTCACCAGGTGTGCTCTCATTAGCATCTTCTCTGCCCCAGCTCACCAGGTGTGCTCTCATTAGCACCTTCTCTGCCCCAGCTCACCAGGTGTGCTCTCATTAGCCCCTTCTCTGCCCCAGCTCACCAGATATGCTCTCATTAGCCCCTTCTCTGCCTCAGCTTTCCACGTGTTCTCTCATTACCACCTTCTCTGCCCCAGCTCACCAGGTGTGCTCTCATTAGCACCTTCTCTGCCCCAGCTCACCAGGTGTGCTCTCATTAGCCCCTTCTCTGCCCCAGCTCACCAGGTGTGTACTCTCATTAGCCCCTTCTCTGCCCCAGCTCACCAGGTGTACTCTCATTATCCCATTCTCTGCCCCAGCTCACCAGGAGTGCTCTCATTAGCACCTTCTCTGACCCAGCTCACCAGATGTGCTCTCATTAGCATCTTCTCTGCCCCAGCTCACCAGGTGTGCTCTCATTAGCCCCTTCTCTGTACCAGCTCACCAGGTGTGCTCTCATTAGCCCCTTCTCTGTCCCAGCTCACCAGGTGTGCTCTCATTAGCATCTTCTCTGCCCCAGCTCACCAGGTGTGCTCTCTTTAGCACCTTCTCTGCCCCAGCTCACCAGGTGTGCTCTCATTAGCACCTTCTCTGTCCCAGCTCACCAGATGTGCTCTCATTAGCCCCTTCTCTGCCCCAGCTCACCAGGTGTGCTCTCATTAGCCCCTTCTCTGCCCCAGCTCACCAGGTGTGCTCTCATTAGCACCTTCTCTGCCCCAGCTCACCAGGTGTGCTCTCATTAGCACCTCTTCTGCCCCAGCTCACCAGGTGTGCTCTCATTAGCACCTTCTCTGCCCCAGCTCACCAGGTGTGTTCTCATTAGCACCTTCTCTGCCCCAGCTCCCCAGGTGTGCTCTCATTAGCATCCTCTCTGCCCCAGCTCACCAGGTGTGCTCTCATTAGCACCTTCTCTGCCTCAGCTCACCAGGTGTGCTCTCATTAGCACCTTCTCTGCCTCAGCTCACCAGGTGTGTGCTCTCATTAGCCCCTTCTCTGTCCCAGCTCACCAGGTGTGCTCTCATTAGCCTCTTCTCTTCCCCAGCTCACCAGGTGTGCTCTCATTAGCCCCTTCTCTGCCCCAGGTCACCAGGTTTGCTCTCATTAGCACCTTCTCTGCCCCAGCTCACAAGGTGTGCTCTCATTAGCATCTTCTCTACCCCAGCTCACCAGGAGTGCTCTCATTAGTACCTTCTCTGCCCCAGCTCACCAGGTGTGCTCTCATTAGCCCCTTCTCTGCCCCAGCTCACCAGGTGTGTACTCTCATTAGCCCCTTCTCTGCCCGAGCTCACCAGGTGTGCTCTCATTAGCATCTTCTCTGCCCCAGCTCACCAGGTGTGCTCTCATTAGCCCCTTCTCTGCCCCAGCTCACCAGGTGTGCTCTCATTAGCATCTTCTCTGCCCCAGCTCACCAGGTGTGCTCTCATTAGCACCTTCTCTGCCCCAGCTCACCAGGTGTGCTCTCATTAGCCCCTTCTCTGCCCCAGCTCACCAGATATGCTCTCATTAGCCCCTTCTCTGCCTCAGCTTTCCACGTGTTCTCTCATTACCACCTTCTCTGCCCCAGCTCACCAGGTGTGCTCTCATTAGCACCTTCTCTGCCCCAGCTCACCAGGTGTGCTCTCATTAGCCCCTTCTCTGCCCCAGCTCACCAGGTGTGTACTCTCATTAGCCCCTTCTCTGCCCCAGCTCACCAGGTGTACTCTCATTATCCCATTCTCTGCCCCAGCTCACCAGGAGTGCTCTCATTAGCACCTTCTCTGACCCAGCTCACCAGATGTGCTCTCATTAGCATCTTCTCTGCCCCAGCTCACCAGGTGTGCTCTCATTAGCCCCTTCTCTGTACCAGCTCACCAGGTGTGCTCTCATTAGCCCCTTCTCTGCCCCAGCTCACCAGATATGCTCTCATTAGCCCCTTCTCTGCCTCAGCTTTCCACGTGTTCTCTCATTACCACCTTCTCTGCCCCAGCTCACCAGGTGTGCTCTCATTAGCACCTTCTCTGCCCCAGCTCACCAGGTGTGCTCTCATTAGCCCCTTCTCTGCCCCAGCTCACCAGGTGTGTACTCTCATTAGCCCCTTCTCTGCCCCAGCTCACCAGGTGTACTCTCATTATCCCATTCTCTGCCCCAGCTCACCAGGAGTGCTCTCATTAGCACCTTCTCTGACCCAGCTCACCAGATGTGCTCTCATTAGCATCTTCTCTGCCCCAGCTCACCAGGTGTGCTCTCATTAGCCCCTTCTCTGTACCAGCTCACCAGGTGTGCTCTCATTAGCCCCTTCCCTGTCCCAGCTCACCAGGTGTGCTCTCATTAGCATCTTCTCTGCCGCAGCTCACCAGGTGTGCTCTCTTTAGCACCTTCTCTGCCCCAGCTCACCAGGTGTGCTCTCATTAGCACCTTCTCTGCCCCAGCTCACCAGGTGTGCTCTCATTAGCAACTTCTCTGCCCCAACTCACCTGAGGTTCTCTCATTAGCACCTTCTCTGCCCCAGCTCACCAGGTGTGCTCCCATTAGCACCTTCTCTGCCCCAGCTCACCAGGTGTGCTCCCATTATCCCATTCATTATCCCAGCTCACCAGGTGTGCTCTCATTAGCCCCTTCTCTGCCCCAGCTCACCAGGTGTGCTCTCATTAGCCCCTTCTCTGCCCCAGCTCACCAGGTATGCTCTCAATATCCCATTCTCTACCCCAGCTCACCAGGTGTGCTCTCACTAGCATCTACTCTGCCCCAGCTCACCAGGTGTGCTCTCATTAGCGCCTTTTCTGCCCCAGCTCACCAGGTGTGCACTCATTAGCCCCTTCTCTGCCCCAGCTCACCAGGTGTGCTCTCATTAGCCCCTTCTCTTCCCCAGCTCACCAGGTGTGCTCTCATTAGCCCCTTCTCTGCCCCAGGTCACCAGGTTTGCTCTCATTAGCACCTTCTCTGCCCCAGCTCACAAGGTGTGCTCTCATTAGCATCTTCTCTACCCCAGCTCACCAGGAGTGCTCTCATTAGTACCTTCTCTGCCCCAGCTCACCAGGTGTGCTCTCATTAGCACCTTCTCTGCCCCAGCTCACCAGGTGTGTACTCTCATTAGCCCCTTCTCTGCCCCAGCTCACCAGGTGTGCTCTTATTAGCACCTTCTCTGCCCCAGCTCACCAGGTGTGCTCTCATTAGCCCCTTCTCTGCCCAAGCTCACCAGGTGTGCTCTGATTATCATCTTCTCTGCCCCAGCTCACCAGGTGTGCTCTCATTAGCACCTTCTCTGCCCCAGCTCACCAGGTGTGCTCTCATTAGCCCCTTCTCTGCCCCAGCTCACCAGGTGTACTCTCATTATCCCATTCTCTGCCCCAGCTCACCAGGAGTGCTCTCATTAGCACCTTCTCTGACCCAGCTCACCAGATGTGCTCTCATTAGCATCTTCTCTGCCCCAGCTCACCAGGTGTGCTCTCATTAGCCCCTTCTCTGTACCAGCTCACCAGGTGTGCTCTCATTAGCCCCTTCTCTGTCCCAGCTCACCAGGTGTGCTCTCATTAGCATCTTCTCTGCCCCAGCTCACCAGGTGTGCTCTCTTTAGCACCTTCTCTGCCCCAGCTCACCAGGTGTGCTCTCATTAGCACCTTCTCTGCCCCAGCTCACCAGGTGTGCTCTCATTAGCAACTTCTCTGCCCCAACTCACCTGAGGTTCTCTCATTAGCACCTTCTCTGCCCCAGCTCACCAGGTGTGCTCCCATTAGCACCTTCTCTGCCCCAGCTCACCAGGTGTGCTCCCATTATCCCATTCATTATCCCAGCTCACCAGGTGTGCTCTCATTAGCCCCTTCTCTGCCCCAGCTCACCAGGTGTGCTCTCATTAGCCCCTTCTCTGCCCCAGCTCACCAGGTATGCTCTCAATATCCCATTCTCTACCCCAGCTCACCAGGTGTGCTCTCACTAGCATCTACTCTGCCCCAGCTCACCAGGTGTGCTCTCATTAGCGCCTTTTCTGCCCCAGCTCACCAGGTGTGCACTCATTAGCCCCTTCTCTGCCCCAGCTCACCAGGTGTGCTCTCATTAGCCCCTTCTCTGCCCCAGGTCACCAGGTTTGCTCTCATTAGCACCTTCTCTGCCCCAGCTCACAAGGTGTGCTCTCATTAGCATCTTCTCTACCCCAGCTCACCAGGAGTGCTCTCATTAGTACCTTCTCTGCCCCAGCTCACCAGGTGTGCTCTCATTAGCACCTTCTCTGCCCCAGCTCACCAGGTGTGTACTCTCATTAGCCCCTTCTCTGCCCCAGCTCACCAGGTGTGCTCTTATTAGCACCTTCTCTGCCCCAGCTCACCAGGTGTGCTCTCATTAGCCCCTTCTCTGCCCAAGCTCACCAGGTGTGCTCTGATTATCATCTTCTCTGCCCCAGCTCACCAGGTGTGCTCTCATTAGCACCTTCTCTGCCCCAGCTCACCAGGTGTGCTCTCATTAGCCCCTTTTCTGCCCCAGCTCACCAGATATGCTCTCATTAGCCCCTTCTCTGCCCCAGCTTTCGACATGTTCTCTCATTACCACCTTCTCTTCCCCAGCTCACCAGGTGTGCTCTCATTAGCCCCTTCTCTGCCCCAGCTCACCAGGTTTGCTCTCATTAGCCCCTTCTCTGCCCCATCTCACCAGGTGTGTACTCTCATTAGCCCATTCTCTGCCCCAGCTCACCAGGTGTGCTCTCATTAGTACCTTCTCTGCCCCAGCTCACCAGGTGTGCTCTCATTAGCATCTTCTCTGCCCCAGCTCACCAGGTGTGCTCTCTTTAGCCACTTCTCTGTACCAGCTCACCAGGTGTGCTCTCATTAGCCCCTTCTCTGTCCCAGCTCACCAGGTGTGCTCTCATTAGCATCTTCTCTGCCCCAGCTCACCAGGTGTGCTCTCAATAGCCCCTTCTCTGTCCCAGCTCACCAGGTGTGCTCTCATTAGCCCCTTCGCTGCCCCAGCTCACTAGGTGTGCTCTCATTAGCCCCTTCTCTGCCTCAGCTCACCAGGTGTGCTCTCATTACCACCTTGTCTTCCCCAGCTCACCAGGTGTGCTCTCTTTAGCACCTTCTCTGCCCCAGCTCACCAGGTGTGCTCTCATTAGCACCTTCTCTGCCCCAGCTCACCAGGTGTGCTCTCATTAGCAACTTCTCTGCCCCAACTCACCTGAGGTTCTCTCATTAGCACCTTCTCTGCCCCAGCTCACCAGGTGTGCTCCCATTAGCACCTTCTCTGCCCCAGCTCACCAGGTGTGCTCACATTATCCCATTCATTACCCCAGCTCACCAGGTGTGCTCTCATTAGCCTCTTCTCTGCCCCAGCTCACCAGGTGTGCTCTCATTAGCCCCTTCTCTGCCCCAGCTCACCAGGTATGCTCTCATTATCCCATTCTCTACCCCAGCTCACCAGGTGTGCTGTCACTAGCATCTACTCTGCCCCAGTTTACCAGGTGTGCTAGTGCAGCGCCCCAGAGTCCTGGTCGTTGCAGTACTGTGGCTCCGCCACTATGGGGAGCTATGGTGCGTCTGATGGCACTGAAGGAGTTCATCTGATCAGGTATCACAGACACCAATACATTTCACAGCTGGGCCTCCGGGGGGAGCTAAGGGTGCTATTCATTAGGCCACTCCCCACCATAGTGGGTAAACTGGGGGTCAGGCAGGAAGTTAGATCAGAAAGCTGACTGGGTTGGAACCAGGCAACACCTTGTGGCAGAGGGTGTTGTGGGGGAAGATACAGTAGGGTCTCTGTCAGGGGTGGGATCCTGACAGAGGCTTGGCAACAAGAAAGAACGTAACGGGACCGTGCCTGCTCCGGGTAGCGGCGGTACCCAAGAAAGGATTAGAAGCGAGATAGATTGTGCTGAGTGAGAAACGAGATCACGCAAAGGAGAAATACCAGTAGGAGTCGTGCTGTAAGACCGAAGCAACATCCTACTGAGGCGCACTACCGGTGGCCGGAACGCCGAGGGAGTATAATAACATTCAGCTTCAAGCAATACTCCAAACAGCGGCAGGGCAGTCAGTTTAAGGCGGGCTGTCTAACACATATCACCTATGCAGTCTTGGGGGGCAACTTGTGGAGAGGGGCGACTCTAGGGTCCCGGAAGAGCTCCGAGCCTACCCGTCAAACGGGTGCCGTCCCAACCAGAACACCAGGGAGGGACGGAGGATTAGCAGAACATCATCTAATCGAGTTGTGAGGGAACTTAAGAAACAGACACAACAGTTGTGGGGGACTTTCCGTAAGCACAGCAGGGAAGGACCACAACACATAGCGCTAGTAGGAAGGCACCGATTTCCACCTGTGAAGAGAACTCTGGAGGTGCCATTGGACCGGCCGGACTTGCGCAGCCTGGTGAACCGTGTTCCGGACTGAGGACCCAGAGATCTTCAGTAAAGAGGTAAAGAGACTGCAACCTGGTGTCCTCGTTATTTACTGCACTGCACCACCACAGCGTCACCACCATCATTTCTATCTATTATTTACTGTACGCCCCAGCGGCAGGGTCACGGACCGGGGCCTAGCCGCCGTGACAACCCCAGAGCAGAGACTCAGAGGCCCGGTACCGGGTACCCCTCGGCCCTGCGGCGGTGGGGGCGCTACACTCTCATTAGCGCCTTTTCTGCCCCAGCTCACCAGGTGTGCTCTCATTAGCCCCTTCTCTGCCCCAGCTCACCAGGTGTACTCTCATTAGCCCCTTCTCTGCCCCAGCTCACCAGGTGTGCTCTCATTAGCACCATCTCTGCCCCACACCACCAGGTGTGCACTCATTATCGCCTTTTCTGCCCCAGCTCACCAGGTGTGCTCTCAGCGTCTTTTCTGCCCCAGCTCACCAGTTGTACTCTCATTAGCCCCTTCTCTGCCCCAGCTCACCAGGTGTGCTCCCATTATCCCATTCTCTACCCCAGCTCACCAGGTGTGCTCTCATTAGCCCCTTCTCTGCCCCAGCTTATCAGGTGTGCTCTCATTAGCCCCTTCTCTGCCCCAGCTCACCAGATATGCTATGCTCTCATTATCCCCTTCTCTGCCCCAGCTCACCACGAGTGCTCTCACTAGCATCTACTCTGCCCCAGCTCACCAGGTGTGCTCTCATTAGCCCCTTTTCTGCCCCAGCTGACCAGGTGTACTCTCATTAGCCCCTTCTCTGCCCCACACCACCAGGGACACTGCTGTCAACCCTTTCACTATCCCAGCTCATTATAAATTCCAGGACTTTACTGCCTTAGACCACCCATTATTACATAATAAACCCCTTTTCTGACCATGCCACCAGGAGTGTTACGTTAACTTCTTCACTACCATAAATTACAAAGGATGCTATTACTTTCCATCCTCTTAGCAGAGATATTCTTTTTTAAATTTGAGATGCAATTTGCAGGAATTATGGTGGAAGCGGGCCCACATGCTGTTCATGAGTCTGCCCTTACTCGGTGCATTATACTAATGAACCAGGAGGCTCAGGATGAACAGCTGTCCTAATGCAATGAATTGTAGGAGGAGGCAGGAAACAAATTCCAGTATAATGTTTTATTAGGATATTCATAAGTCCCGAGCTTCAGTAAACTCATTGACACCAGCTGAAAATAATATGGCTACGTGATTCAATAAATGATCCTGGAACAGAACGTACCATTTCCAACATGTTAGGTTTCCCATTTGCTCATAGATAATCCCATATTGTCTTAGCCTTGAGTGAATGGGTGAAAGCAAACACATACTGTAGTGCATGCAGCAGAGGACAGCGCTTATCTGTCTGTTACTCTTTGACCCACTAAAGTTCTCTGCTGAAATTACCGCTGATCTCAGCGTAGACTGCGCTGTAACCCCATGTGTGCTGGAAATGCTCCATATTATGGGTCTCAAAGCACAAGAGCGACTACTGTAAATGAGAATTTAACCAGGATCTTTAGTTTTCTCCTAAACTAAGTTGGATCTTGTAGTTTGTCATAAGGGTATGTTCACACATACAATTTTTGTGAGTGTTTTTTTTTTCTCATTAAAAAAGTGTTTTAAAGTAACAGCAAAATCTCACTGGCACGGTGCTTTTTTTTGCTTGCATTTTTGTGACCTTTTGGTGCATTTTTTTCTAATGCATGTCAGATTACTTCAGCAACTTTACTACTAACCAACATATGTTATGCTGCAGTTTTCTCAAAAATTAAAACCCATAAAAAAAACGCTAAGAGTGAACATACTCGAATAGTCGCTGTTTGCATTTTTCGTTAGGGTGGCCGCACACATCGCAAACTGTAGTGGCCAATAGCCATATGATTTTGTGACAAAATGGTATAGCTTGTGGTCACCCCAGACGCATGCCCAGCCGCACCATGGGACTCAACCAGTGGCGTAACTTGAAACTCATGGGCCCTGATGCGAAAGCTCCAACAGGGCCCCCAAATATTTTAAATCTTTAATAGCAATAGTCTTTTTCTATAGGCCAAATGGACTTTTAGGGCCCCCTAGGCTCCGGGGCCCTGGGTGCGATTGCAACCCCTTGCACCTGTTGTAGTTACACCCCTGGACTCAACCCAAGGCCGGTACCCCTGCAAATGACAATCATCAGGTACCTCTTACAGTAGAGCAGTGTCGGTGAGTAACGTGAAAAATGAGAAATCAGCTCACCTGTCCGGGTGCATGGCAAAATACTCCAGTAATAGTAGCAGTCTAAACGATAGCCGGCACTCATATCTTCTTAAAAGAATTGCTTTATTGATTCAGTAGTATAAAAGGCACAGAAAAAAATGGTTGAAAAAAAATATACTCTGCTCTCCGGCAACATGTTTCAGACCTACATGGCTTGATAAAGGACCTATGTAGGTCTGAAACATGTTGCCTGGGAGCGCAGTGGATATTTCTTTTATGCCTTTTTAATTTTTGTGCTGAACCATTTTTTTTGTGCCTTTTTATATTACTGGATCAATAAAGCAATTCTTTTAAGGAGATGTGAATGCCGGCTATCGTTTGGACTGTCTGTAATTAATGCAGATTTCACACATCAGAGTTTCACCATTCATGTACGGACCATGAAGCAGCTCAAGCGTGAAAGGTACTCTACGTTGGTTGTCATGTAATGTGGTGCTAGAAAGCATGGAGAATTCTGGAAAAGATACGGGTTGGCCAGTACAATGATATAAATGAGGGTTTCCATAAATAGGATAGATCATCAATATCCATCAGTGGATATTCGGTACCCAGGGGCCCCATCGCTCAGTTGTTTGCAGGTGGGAGAGGAATACCACATCTCTTTACACGATGTAGTGGCCATTCTTGGGTTGTAGTTGAAGTGTACATAATAACGCATACTTAAGAAAATCAGCTTTTCTTGGCTCTTGCAGCCTTTGTAAAAGACTCTTAAAGAATCCACTGGGCGTCCCTTCATGTATAAAGTGTCCTGTCTAAGTAGCCACAACCACTCCCATCTGCTCAAGATTGACCGGTATGACCTCCAGCAAAACTCTACAACAGATAGTTTGTAAAGTTTTCAGCCTCAAAGATATTCCCCTGCACCCAGAGCAAGCAGAGATATTGAAATGGAGGAGAAAGGAAGCACAAAGTATATTAGAAAGTTGCATCACTTTTCTTTCGATAGCACAAGACTCCATTACTGACATGCATTGAAGGGCACAGACCGCAAAGGTGGGGAGGTCTATGTCTAAGAACCATGTTTGGGCAACTTTGTATACAATGGTTTATCAATATATCTAACAATTAATGAGTTATTATGAGCTATAGACTGTAGGAAGTGATTTTAGTGTGACATCGGGGCCCCCTAACCTACTGGACGCTTGTGCAATTGTACAGGCTTTACATATAATGTCCTTTCCTCCAAACGGTTTGTTAAGACATGGCAGAATTGTTGCAGATATTTTTCCCTGAAGATCTACAATCATAAAGGAATATATATACGGACGGAATATCAAGGTATGCTGGGAGTTGTAGTTCCTCCACAGCTAGGGAGCACATAGTCTCTGGTCCCCTTGTGGTCTTTACTCCTATATGTGATATAGTAGGTGACTGCATCGGTGGATTTAGTACTGGGAGCCTCACAGTGACATGGTAATTGATGGGTTTGGCTATTGGATCAGTCTGCAGGATAAACCAGCAGCTGAGCCTCTCTGTATACACAGCCCTGTTATCACCAAAAACACCGGCCCAGAGGTTTAGACCCACGTCTGGCTCCCGCAGGCTCCTCAGTCGCTGGACTTCCTGCAGGACCAGCTGCGAGGAGATGATAGGATCTAGAGACCTCAAGACTTCCTCCCTGTATCTCTTCCATCTTTTGGCTTCAAAATGGCAGCGCGTTATCAATCACTACAGTCTGGACGAAGACGAATATCACGCCATCAGGGCTCAGTAATGGGAATTTGAATGGAGATTGATTGCCTGAGTTAGATATATTGCTACACTCTGAAGAACGGCCATTGCAAAACAAAGCGTCTAGTTTTATCTCAGGTCATCAATGTCATTCATCAGCAAGTTATCGCTGTAAAAACTGGCTTCTTTTTTTTGTTTGGAAGTGCACCTGTTGCTGATGCAAAAAAAAGACCACATTTTTCTTAGTTCAATACCCTGGTGAAGGTCAATGGCACACGGTCGATTGATATATTGTGGTCTGCATTCACGGGCATATACTTATTACTTTTTGGAAGGCGAAGATTAACTCAATTTTAAGACTATGAGCCCATAATCTGCTAAGGAGGAGAAACAACACCCAACTAGGCACTTCTGTCTTTTGTTTTTATTGATCGGTAGTAGTCTCCATATCGTAAAACTTTTGGCATGTCAAACGTTTTGAAAGTCCAGGTACCTTGGAAGGGAAATTGACAGCAGGATCAACACCTATTTTTCTAATTACTTGGCTGCATTTGTCTTTTAACAGTGATTTTAGACAACAACATAGATTAGGCAAAGATTTTCAACTTTTCAAAGTCCTTTCTCTGAATATTCTTATGAATAGGACTGGTCCAGCAGGTGTGTTCATTATACTCGGAACATTATACCAGAAGAGAAGGGCAAAGATTGGAGAAGGGCAAATGTTGTTCCTATGTTCAAAAAAGAATAGAAGATGGAGACAGGAAATTACAGGCCAGTGAGCCTTACTTCTATACCAGGAAAGATCTTTGAACAAATTATTAAACAACATGTATGTAAGTTCTTGAATAAGAATACAGTAATTAACCAGAGCCAGCATGGGTTTGTAGCAAACAAGTCATACCAGGACTAATGTCCTTCTTTAATGGAATCATTGACTGGGTGGATCAGGGAAATGCAGTAGATATAGTATATCTCAACTTCAGAAAAGCATTTGATAAAGTATCTCATACTATCCTTATTGAAAAAATGACCAAGTATGGAAATGACAAGGCTACGGTTAGGTGGATTCATAACTGGCTCAGTGATCATACTCAAAGAGTTGTAATAAATGGTTGCACATCCAATTGGAAATGTGATTCAAGTGGGGTAACACAAGGCCCTGTCCTCGCCCCAGTATTGTTAAACATTTTTACAAATTATCGAGATAAGGGAACTGTAGGTAAACTAATCAAATTAGCAGATGATGCAAAGCTAGGAGGGATAGCGAACACTAGAGAAGACAAGAGAGAGGATTCAGAAGGATCTTGATAAGCTTGAACAATGGGAAGCGACTAATAGTATGGTATTTAACAGGAAGAAATGAAAAATTCTACATCTGGGCAAGAAAAATGAAAATTACATCTACAGAATGGGAGGAATAGAACTAACCAACAGCACATGTGAAAAAGGCTTGGGTATACTAATAGATCACAGACAGCACATGAGTCAACCGTGTGATGCAGCAGCAAAAAAGGCAAACACAGTTCTAAGATGTATTAAGAAAAGCATAGAGTCTAGCTCATGTGAAGCAATTAACCCCCTCTACTCCTCCTTGGTCAGGCCTCACCTGTAATACTGTGTCCAGTTCTGGGCATCACATTTTAAAAAAAGATATTGAAAAACTGGAGCAAGTTCAGAGAAGAACTACCAGGATGGTGAGCAGACTGCAAAGTATGTCCTATGAGGAACGGTTAAAGGATCTGGGAATGTTCAGCTTGCAAAAATGAAGGCTAAGAAGAGTCTTAATAGCTGTCTACAAATATCTGAAGGGCTGTCACAGTGTAGAGGGATCATCATTATTCTCATTTGCACATGGAAACACGAGAAGCAATGGAATGAATCTGAAAGGAAGAAGATACAAATTAGATATTAGAAAAAACTTTTTGACAGTGAGAGTGAGCAATGACTGGAACAGGCTGCCACGAGAGGTGTGGAGTTCTCCTTCAATGGAAGTCTTCAAACAGAGGCTGGACAGACATGTGTCTGAGATGGTTTAGTGAATCCTTCATTGAGCAGGGCGTTGGACACGAAGATCCCAGAGGTCCCTTCCAACGCTAACATTCTATGATACCAAAAGTTTCAGGAGTAAAGTTATTGGGACAGATTCTTTCTAATAGTACCCCCACATACAGTGTGACTTTTCTAATTCTAGTTTCTTTGGACAGAGGTAATTGTCTTGCAAACACCCTCTTAAGCACCTCTGGTGTCATTTTTATCTGTCTCAGAAGGTATAAACACAGCTGATCTCCATGTTTGTGACCGTGACAATTTGAGGAATTTGCAAAGACAGGAGGATTCTCGACACTCGGTTACAAAACTCCTTAAAGTCAGTTTACTGGCAATTTCAGGATGTTGTGACTTGTAGTGCAACACACAGCAACGAACAAAAGGGACACTTGGGAGAACCTGTTGCGAGGGCTGACCACATCCTGACCTCACACATGTCAAAATATTGCATGACACCTTCCACAAAATGAACAGGCTTACACCACTAGAGAAAATGCACAGGGATCTATCGGTTATGTAATGTGTCTTGTATAGAAGCATCAAAGGGAACCCATCGGTACGTTCTTACATATAGCAGCAGAGATCATATAGAGATCCGATGTGCCAATCTTAAGAAGTCCCCTACGTTTTCCAAATCAGTGGGGGTCCCGATGATCATATGCCATCACATTACAACAACTTTAACACCCTGCAGACAATGCGAGAGTGCCCGCGTTATGAAGTTTTTGCAAGACATTGCATTAGCAATTCTTCTCTATCCTGCAGTTATGTATTACATCGATTTCGCTTGTAAATGAGGTGATTCAAGCAATAAGATGATATGAGGGACACATCCATAAAGTACCTATAAAAGTTGGAGCTTGGCTTGAGTTCACGTGGCGCGGAAATGTTGGTCAGGTCACATAAATCACATCGGCAAGATGAATAAAAAAAATGAATTTGCATCCAGAAATGAAATTTCTTCATTTGCTGAACCCATCGGCGTCTCAGTTTGGCTCATTATAAGTGCAGTCTCTTGTGACTCATTTCTAAGCTGTATTCTCATGATCACAGCCTCAGCCCAAACATGGCTCATCCTCTACGTGTGTCATAGTAGCACTTGAACCGTCTGTACCCTGAGCCACATGATTTATGTCATGATTTGTTTAGGGTAGTGCCATGATCTGTTCCTCTGTGACGGGAACTAGTCAACCTAGTAAAATTCTCAGGTAAGACGGGCGTAGTTATTACATGCCAGAGATTGTATGCCCACAGGCCTCAGTGATAAATATCTGACCCTGAATGTATTACGCCATTACTTTTCAAAGCTTTGGCCAGAAAACGATTGACCTTGGTATCATGATTTTTGGTTAGATGGAAGGGTGCATCTATAAGGCCCTGTTCACATCACATTTGAGCCACACATTCATAACTTCATTGATGGTTTAGTGTGAACCCCTTGGATTGGCAATGTCCCCAATAGATCCCCAACATAGCTGAGGAAGAGGGAGGCACTTTGAGCTCTGTTCCGGCAGTGTCCATCATTTTAGGCCAACTCAGAATCATAGCTTACCATGCAATTGTATCAGCCTATAAAAGATTGAACCCCCAATGGAGTCACAAGCGTGTGATGTAAACAGGACCCTGGTACCAAGGAGGCCCCTCTGCCACCTAAGAAGATAGCATTGTTATAAATTACCCACAGTACATAGGGACCCAAGGGCTTCAGCTTACTTCTCTGATTACTTGCACTATCCAATCTCTTGTCAAGGGTTTTTAGAGAATATTAACTCCTACATTTCTATGTAATTTTTTAATTTATAAAATGATCTCCGGGAATAGTGTACTAGGGCAGCTAGGCAGGTCATGTGAGCTCCTGTCTGATCAGGCAGATTCTCCGGTGGCAATGAAGAGAGTGGGCAGTCATGTGACTGTAAGAATGCGATATGCATACTTGTGGCCACATTTCCTGTGGTTCATTTTGTGATGTTCTCACCACATTTGCAGATAATAGTCCAGTAGAAAGTATTGGGAATTGGAGCTTATATTTTTAGTAGTGGGTGGCAGCTGCAGAGCATGCACAAGTAAAAAAGGATCACACAGTGGCGTAACTACAAAGTTATGGGCCCCGGTGCGAACTTCCAAATGGGGCCCCCCCCGCAGCCCTGCCATACAACTCAAGGTAACCCCCATAGAATACAACGCAGCCCCCCTCATAGTGCTCCATACCGTTGATTATTGCCCCATAGATGCTCCATATAAAGCTGCCCCATATATAATGCTCTGCACCGTTCATTATGGCCCCATAGATGCTCCATAGAAAGCTGTGCCATATATAATGCTCTGCACCGTTCATTATGGCCCCATAGATACTCCATAGAAAGCTGTGCCATATATAATGCTCTGCACCGTTCATAATGGCCCCATAGATGCTCCATAGAAAGCTGTGCCATATATAATGCTCTGCACCGTTCATAATGGCCCCATAGATGCTCCATAGAAAGCTGTGCCATATATAATGCTCTGCACCGGTCATTATGGCCCCATAGATACTCCATATAAAGCTGTGCCATATATAATGCTCTGCACCGTTCATTATGGCCCTATAAGATGCTCCGCACAGCCACTTGCCCCTTATAATGCTGCACAAGCGTTATGGCCCCATAAGATGCTCCGCACAGCCACTGCCCCTTATAGTGCTGCACAAGTGTTATGGCCCCGTAAGATGCTCCGCACAGCCACTGCCCCTTATAGTGCTGCACAAGTGTTATGGCCCCATAAGATGCTCCGCACAGTCACTGCCCCTTATAGTGCTGCACAAGTGTTATGGCCCCATAAGATGCTCCGCACAGTCACTGCCCCTTATAGTGCTGGCGCTGCACAAGTGTTATGGCCCCATAAAATGCTCCGTACAGTCACTTGCCCCTTATGCTTTTGCTGCCATAAAAAAAATAAATCACATACTCACCTCACCTCTCTCTCTTCGCTCAGGACCCCCGGCACTTTCAATATTTACCTGGCTGCTCCTCGTGCGGCTCCGTCTTCGGCACTGACGTTCAGCAGAGGGCGCGCACTGACTACGTCACCGCACCCTCTGACCTGAGCGTCACTGCCAGAGGACGCTGATGACAGAGCCGCACCGGAACGAGGAGCGGTAAATATCGCGCAGCGCTGCGCAGCGCTGTATACTCACCTACTCCCGGCACGGTCCCTGGACGTCCCTGCTTCTTCCAGCGCTGCAGATTCTTCCTGTATTGAGCGGTCACAGTTACTGTTCAATACAGAAATGAATATGCGGCTCCACCCCTATGGGAGGTGGAGCCGTATATTCATTTCTGTAATGAGCGGGACCATGTGACCGCTCAGTGCAGGAAGAATCTGCAGCGCTGGAAGAAGCAGGGACGTCCAGGGACCGTGCCGGGAGTAGGTAAGTGTAATTAGAGAGCGGTGACGGCTCCCTGCTGCGGGTCACTCACAAATGGTGGATCATCATCAATTCATTTCATTCTCCTTCACTCCTGTCCATGGGGCCCCTAAGTAGTCTGGGCCCCGTCGCAGCTGCGACCGCTGCGACCGCGGTAGTTACGCCCCTGGGATCACAGCTGTATAACCCAATCTAGGATCTAAGGGCTTTGACAGATGGAAGGGGTTTCCTCTGCCCGCATCAAGATTGTGGGGTACCAATAGATTTCTAGGTCAACTGGTGATCTACCAAAGGCCCCTATTTCTTCCATAGATGCATGGATATCCAACACTCCATTTTGTCCTCCAGAGGTATGCATGGTAGGTTTCCTTGACATATATCCCTGATAGTGTCACAAGTGTGTCACATCCTCCTGGGAAATTTGGGTTAGAAAATCTTTATGTATTGTGAATCGCAGAGCTTCCATTTAGCCTTTCTGTTTTGTGTCCCATATTAAATGGAGTTCATTTTCTTGGGGTTGAATATGTTAATGACCCTTTCTATGCTGGTTGGAAACATGCAGCTCCATTTCACAGCTGCTCCTGACCTGGCCATTTCCTCTCTTTATAAAATCTGGCCAGACCTTCTCTTCCTCACCAATAGAAGTTTACTTCCTAGTTCTCTGGAATTGCTGTGCTGAGTTGAAGATTGTTTTTGCTGCTGGAGATTGTTGTGTGCTGTTTTGGGTGTGTGCTTTCCTCGTTGTCCTATTCCCATTTGGTTGGTACATTCCTATTGTTCCCTATATACCTTTCTATCTAGTGTTTTGTATGTTGGTTGCTTTTTGTTATCCCTGTTTGTCTTGGGTGTTTATACACTAGCATTTCTGTCCCAGACCTCCTGGGGAAGGGGAGGGGACAGCTTAGGGTTTAACAGGAGAACAGTAAGGCACTTGGCCCAAACCTTCTCACCATCAGAGGTACCTTTGGGAGCAGAGAAAGTTAGGGCCCCAGCCCTAGGGACCGTGCAGGGCCCCTTTCCCTAACCACGTACAGTCACGTGACAGATAGTTGCCACTATGTAGATCCCCAAGCTGCAAAAATAAAGGTACACTGCTATATAATGGCCAACTGAAGGAATAAGGGACGCATTTTTTTTATCTCTGTTAAGTGTATACATTTGACATGCTTTGACCATATGGCAAACAGGCAATGCATAGTAACCTTACCTTCTATGACAATAATGTTTGATATATTTTTTTTCTAATTTACGGTAAACCATTGATACAGAAAGGAATTAGGTAAATGAACCTTACAATAGCAGCAGATGATATTTCCTAATATACAAACATTGATTGTGAGTAGCAATCACGTTTAGGTCACACAGGGCACTAATAAAAGGTGCTTATTGATTTCGACCACTTATTTCTGTCAGTCACCTGCTCTGGAGCTCTCCAAGATCTAGCAGTAGATTCTGATCTGCTGGGTGCCTACATAGGACTTAGAACTAGTAATGAGCGAGCAAACGTGCCCGGATAAGATGTATGTGTTGAGGCTGTTGAACACCCACGAGACATGAAGCCACGTGGTATATATCACAATGGACAGATCATCATCTGATATCCTCTATCTTCATCTCCTATAATTCTGCATCTGGGAATCCTGATGATCCTTAAATGGAGAAACGCATTGAGGCACGAGACACAGAAATCTACCATGAAATGATAACTTTTCACTTGTTTTTCTTCTTGGTGTTCTCGATATGCTCTCTAGGAATAGAATCTTTATGTCTAAATTAGATTTATCCTTGGATTATCCTTATATTCAGGGATTACTAGGGTAAGCCACCATGGATCGGGGACACCAAATCCCGTTAACTAGGGTGTCAACCTCTGCTGCTAGGCAGGACGAACCTAGCGGACATCCTAGGGACAAGTGAGTGCATTTTTTGTGATATAGAGCCTGGGATGGCATCACTGACCAGACACAATATTTATCCTGTTATGATTTTCCCAATGGCAGGGAAATCAAAATAACAACGGACTAGCTCTCGGGTGATGGGAACTAAAGTGACCGTGACCTGAACCTGACACGACACTGGAAGTAGCCGGGCAGTGTTTCCTACGATGCCCTAGACACCACGCGCCAGCCGGAGATCTAACTACCCCTATCAGAGGAATATACAGGCCTGCCTTACCTCCAGAGATGAACCCCAAAAGGAGATAGCAGCCCCCCACAGATATTGACGGTGAGTCAAGAGGAAAAGACATACGTAGGATGAACAGCAGATTTAGCACAGTGAGGTCCGCTTACTAGATAGCAGAAGTACAGGAAAGAGTCACTTCACGGTCAACTTCAAAACACTACTCAAAAACACCATCCTGAAATTACTTTAAAACTCCAGTGACAACTCATGCCACTGGAGTGGCAATTTCAGTTCACGAGAGCTTCCAGCTACAGAGAGTCACATTGCAAATAGCTGGACAAAAATAGAATAAACTAGAAACAAAATTCAACTTAGCTGAACAGGATCTTGAGGCAGGAGAATGCAACAGAATGCTACTGATACATTGTTGGCCGGCATCAGACCAGCAGCCAAGCAGCCTTAAATAGGAAACTCCCCTAATGGGTGTCAACAGGTGATCAAGGATAGAAGAAGGCAAATAAGTGACACTACCATAAAACACCACCGGGGGAGCCCACAAACAGAATTCACAACAGTACCCCCCCCTTAAGGAGGGGGCACCGAACCCTCACCAGAACCACCAGGGCGATCTGGATGAGCACTATGAAATGCACGAACCAAATCAGGAGCATGAACATCAGATGCTGTCACCCAAGAATTATCCTCCTGACCATAGCCCTTCCACTTAACCAGATACTGAAGTTTCCGTCTGGAAACACGGGAGTCCAAGATCTTTTCCACCACATACTCCAACTCACCCTCAACCAGCACAGGAGCAGGAGGATCAGCAGACGGAACAACCGGCACCTCATACCTCCGCAACAATGACCGATGAAAAACATTATGAATAGTAAAAGATGCTGGGAGGTCCAAACGAAAGGACACAGGATTGAGAACCTCCAGAATCCTATAAGGGCCGATAAACCGAGGCTTAAACTTAGGAGACGAGACCTTCATAGGAACAAATCGAGAAGACAACCAAACCAGGTCCCCAACACAAAGACGAGGACCGACACGCCGATGACGATTAGTGAACTGTTGAGTCTTCTCCTGGGACAACTTCAGATTGTCCACAACCTGTCCCCAAATCTGATGCATTCTATCAACCACAGCATCTACTCCAGGACAATCCGAAGACTCCAATTGACCGGACGAAAAGCGAGGGTGAAACCCTGAATTACAAAAAAATGGAGAAACCAAAGTGGCAGAACTGGCCCGATTGTTAAGGGCAAACTCTGCCAATGGCAAAAAATCAAGCCAATCGTCCTGATCAGCGGACACAAAACACCTCAAGTAAGTCTCCAAGGTCTGATTAGTACGCTCAGTCTGGCCATTAGTCTGAGGATGGAATGCAGACGAAAAAGACAAGTCGATGCCCATCCTGGCACAGAACGCCCGCCAAAATCTAGACACAAACTGAGTACCCCTGTCAGACACTATATTCTCAGGAATACCATGCAAACGCACAACATTCTGAAAAAATAGAGGGACCAGCTCAGAGGAGGAGGGCAATTTGGGCAAAGGTACCAAGTGAACCATCTTGGAAAAACGGTCACACACCACCCAGATGACGGACATCCTACGAGAAACAGGAAGGTCAGAAATAAAGTCCATAGAGATGTGCGTCCAAGGCCTCTTAGGAATAGGCAAGGGCAACAACAACCCGCTGGCCCGGGAACAGCAGGTGCCAAAAATTCCTGGTGCCAAAAATTCCAGGATGACCTGCCAACGCGGAAGAGTGAACCTCCGAAATAACTCTACTGGTCCAGTCATCAGGGACAAACAGTCTACCAGGCGGACAGCGATCAGGCCTATCCACCTGAAACTCCTGCAAAGAGCGCCGCAGGTCTGGGGAGACAGCTGACAATATCACCCCATCCTTCAGGATGCCAGTAGGTTCGGAATCACCAGGCGAGTCAGGCTCAAAACTCCTAGAGAGGGCATTCGCCCTCACATTCTTAGACCCAGGCAGATATGAAACCACAAAGTTAAATCGAGAGAAAAACAACGACCAGCGCGCCTGTCTAGGATTCAGACGCCTGGCTGACTCAAGATAAATTAGATTTTTGTGGTCAGTCAAGACCACCACCTGGTGTCTAGCACCCTCAAGCCAATGACGCCACTCCTCAAATGCCCACTTCATGGCCAAGAGCTCCCGATTTCCAACATCATAATTTCGCTCAGCGGGCGAAAACTTTCGAGAGAAAAACGCACATGGTCTCATCACTGAGCAGTCAGGACCTTTCTGCGACAAAACTGCACCTGCTCCGATCTCGGAAGCATCTACTTCAACCTGGAACGGGAGCGAAACATCAGGCTGGCGCAACACAGGAGCAGAAGAAAAGCGGCGCTTAAGCTCCCGAAAGGCCTCCACAGCCGCAGAGGACCAATTAGCAACATCAGCACCCTTCTTGGTCAAATCAGTCAACGGTTTAGCAATGGCAGAAAAACCCGCTATGAATCGGCGATAGAAATTAGCAAATCCCAAGAATTTCTGAAGACTCTTTAGAGAAGTAGGTTGTACCCAATCACAAATAGCCTGAACCTTAACAGGGTCCATCTCCATAGATGAAGGGGAAAAAATATATCCCAAAAAGGAAATTCTCTGAACCCCAAAAATACACTTTGAGCCCTTCACAAATAGAGAATTAGCTCGTAAAACCTGAAAAACTCTCCTGACCTGTTGAACATGAGATTCCCAGTCCTCCGAAAAAATCAAAATATCATCCAAATACACAATCATAAATTTATCCAGATATTCACGGAAAATATCGTGCATAAAGGACTGAAAAACGGAAGGGGCATTCGCGAGACCGAAAGGCATTACCAAATACTCAAAATGGCCTTCAGGCGTATTAAATGCGGTCTTCCACTCATCCCCCTGCTTAATCCGCACCAAATTATACGCACCACGTAGATCGATCTTAGTGAACCACTTCGCCCCCTTTATGCGAGCAAAAAGATCAGTCAGTAAAGGTAACGGGTACTGGTATTTAACTGTAATCTTATTCAGAAGTCGATAGTCGATACAAGGTCTCAATGAACCATCCTTTTTACCCACAAAGAAAAACCCTGCCCCCAGTGGAGACAAAGAGGGGCGAATATGACCCTTTTCCAAAGATTCTCTGATATACTCCCGCATAGCAGTATGTTCAGGTACAGACAAATTAAACAAGCGACCCTTAGGAAATTTACTACCGGGAATCAACTCAATAGCGCAGTCACACTCTCTGTGAGGGGGGAGAGAATCAGTTTTAGGCTCCTGAAAGACATCATAAAAATCTGACAGAAATGCTGGGATCTCAGAGGGAGTAGATGAAGAAATGGGAACCAAAGGTGCATCCCCATGAATCCCCTGACATCCCCAGCTCAGCACAGACATTGATCTCCAGTCCAAGACTGGATTATGAATTTGTAACCATGGTAATCCAAGTACTAATACGTCATGTAGATTATATAACACAAGGAAACGAATAATCTCCTGATGGTCTGGGGAAAGATGCATAGTCACTTGTGTCCAATATTGTGGTTTATTGCTAGCCAAAGGTGTAGAATCAATACCCTTTAAGGGAATAGAAACCTCCAGAGGCTCTAAATCAAACCCACAACGCTTGGCAAAGGACCAATCCATGAGACTCAGAGCGGCGCCAGAATCCACATAAGCATCCACAGTAACAGATGATAAAGTACAAATCAATGTCACGGACAAAAGAAATTTAGACTGCAAGGTACCCATAGAAAAAGATTTATCAACCTTTTTATCAACCTTCTTTATGCGTTTAGAGCATGCTGATATAACATGAGCTGGATCTCCACAATAGAAGCACAACCCATTTTTGCGCCTGTAATTCTGTCGTTCGCCTCTAGACAATACACTATCGCATTGCATATGCTCTGGTGCCTTTTCAGAGGTCACCGCCAAATGATGCACAGGTTTTTGCTCAGAAGATACCGCCATATGGTGCACAGGTTTTTGCTCAGAAGATACCGCCATATGGTGCACAGGTTTTTGCTCAAAAGATACCGCCATATGGTGCACAGATTTTTGCTCAGAAGATACCACCATATGGTGCACAGATTTGCGCTCCCGTAAACGCCGATCAATCTGGATAGCCAATTTCATGGCATCATTCAGACCTGTAGGCACAGGGAACCCCACCATGACATCCTTCACGGCATCAGAGAGACCTTCTCTGAAATTAGCTGCTAGAGCGCACTCATTCCATTTAGTAAGCACCGACCATTTACGAAATTTTTGGCAGTATATCTCAGCTTCATCTTGCCCTTGGGAAAGAGCTATCAAGGCTTTCTCAGCCAAAATCTCTAAATTAGGTTCTTCATAAAGCAACCCCAAAGCCAGAAAAAACGCATCTACATTTAATAACGCAGGATCCCCTGGCGACAATGCAAATGCCCAACTTTGTGGGTCACCCCGCAATAGAGAAATAACAATTTTAACCTGTTGCGCAGGATCACCAGCAGAGTGAGATTTCAGAGACAAAAACAATTTACAATTCTCTCTGAAATTCAAAAAACGGGATCTGTCTCCGGTAAAAAATTCAGGCATAGGGATCTTAGGTTCAGACATTGGAGCACGAATAACAAAATCTTGTAAGTTCTGGACCTTTGTAGCCAGGTTATTCAGACCTGCAACCAAACTCTGTGGATCCATGATTCAAACAGGTGTAACCAAAGCCATTCAGAGATTAAGAGGAGAGGAAAAAAAAAAAAGGCTGAAGACTGCAGTTTAAGCAAGGAGTACAAATAAGCACTAAGGTGCACTTTCCAAACACAGAAGGAAAAAAAACCTTTTCATATCCTTTCCTGCTTTAGTGCATAGTTTTAACACATGTTGGGCCGGCCAAACTGTTATGATTTTCCCAATGGCAGGGAAATCAAAATAACAACGGACTAGCTCTCGGGTGATGGGAACTAAAGTGACCGTGACCTGAACCTGACACGACACTGGAAGTAGCCGGGGAGTGTTTCCTACGATGCCCTAGACACCACGCGCCAGCCGGAGATCTAACTACCCCTATCAGAGGAATATACAGGCCTGCCTTACCTCCAGAGATGAACCCCAAAAGGAGATAGCAGCCCCCCACAGATATTGACGGTGAGTCAAGAGGAAAAGACATACGTAGGATGAACAGCAGATTTAGCACAGTGAGGTCCGCTTACTAGATAGCAGAAGTACAGGAAAGAGTCACTTCACGGTCAACTTCAAAACACTACTCAAAAACACCATCCTGAAATTACTTTAAAACTCCAGTGACAACTCATGCCACTGGAGTGGCAATTTCAGTTCACGAGAGCTTCCAGCTACAGAGAGTCACATTGCAAATAGCTGGACAAAAATAGAATAAACTAGAAACAAAATTCAACTTAGCTGAACAGGATCTTGAGGCAGGAGAATGCAACAGAATGCTACTGATACATTGTTGGCCGGCATCAGACCAGCAGCCAAGCAGCCTTAAATAGGAAACTCCCCTAATGGGTGTCAACAGGTGATCAAGGATAGAAGAAGGCAAATAAGTGACACTACCATAAAACACCACCGGGGGAGCCCACAAACAGAATTCACAACATTATCCCTATCGATAATAGGTTTTCACTGTCTCTATGGTGAACCTGCTATGGATATTTATATTTAACATCTGTATTTGTTTCTAAAATAATTGTTGAGATCAGAATCTTTTTATGACTTTGTGTCAGGACTCTGAACATTTTTTACCTTTTGTGCATTACTGCCCTTTTTGAAGATGGCGTCTTTGGTCTCATGTGCACTGTGTCTCCTGCTATAAAACTCCACCCCAGCCTTCAGTCTGTGCTAGAGTATTCTGCCTTGCATGCAGCTCCTGACCTCTGATTACTCCCTGGCTATACACCTGCTCCTGTGAACCTGTGTGGTGATCCTGCTACTCTGCTCTGAGTTCCTGCTGCATACACAAGTTTCCAGTAATCCTCCTTCATCTGCTGTTCGTGTTTACTTCCATCTGCATTTGCTGGTCATGTAAGCTGTTGCTGCTGGACCAAGACAAGGATTTATTCGTTTCAAGTATCCTCAAGAATAACTGTGCTTCATAGACTTTCTGCTTGATTGCATTTTCCTCTGAAGCTTCCTATAGACTGCTAAGCTGCGTTTATTATTTGCACCAAGTGTTGTGGACTTGAGTTTCTCTCTGCACCTGTTTGAATCACCGTGTGATAATATAGACTTAACAACTTATAAAACTGTGTCCTGTAGTTGTCTTGTTCCACGCAAATAGTCTCCTGAGTTGTCCCCTATAATTATTACAGGTTACTCTAGCCTAAAAAAAAAAAAAGGAGACTGCTGGAGCAATGACTGCAGAAAGCAAATTAGAGCAGGTGTTTTCCATAATTAGATCACTACAGAAAGAGGTCTGCAAAAGAAGTTTGGAAGCTTTGAACACAATCAACAAGTGTTTGGACAATCTTTGCAGGACTTGAGCAACCGCATGGCAGCCCAGGAAAACAAACTTGCTGGCATAGAGTCCCAGTATGGACGGGCTTTTCAGGACATAAGCACGCAAATAGCTGCACAAGTGACTTTACCCTCTGGGCAACCGCCACCAGCTGGCCCACCTAAGTTGCCCCATTCAGATTTAATGGTGATCGCGACAAATTTCGTGGCTTTGTGAATCAATGTATGCTATATTTTGATGTGCATGCTGACCGTTTTCCTACTGATACATCCAAAGTATTGTGTGTAATAATGCTACTGACCTCACGAGCGCTCACCTGGGCGAATCCGATGATTGAGTCTCGTGACCCACGGTTAAATGACTTGGATGATTTCTTGGCCGCTATGGCATTATTGTTTGATGACCCTAATCACCGTGCAACCACTGAATCTGCTTTGTTGTCTTTACGCCAGGCTAAACGTTCTGTTATTGAGTATGCCACTGAATTCAGGAGATTGGCGGTAGATACCAATTGGGACAGTTATGTACAATTGCCTATTTTTAAAAGGGGTCTGTCTAGTATTGTAAAAGATGAACTAGCCCGCTCTGAGTCACCACAAGAGCTAGAGACAATTATACAGCATTGTGTGCGCATAGACATTCGCCTTACTGAGCGTAGGCAGGAGAAATTTGCTGCATATAACCGTGTTTCTAACTTTTCCCTTCCTTCCAAAGAGCCTGCAGGTAAAACCTCTCGGGAGGTGGAGGAGGTGCCCATGCAAATTGATTCCGTTCAGAGGCGCGAGATCAATGAGCGCCGGAAGCATCGCCTGCGTGAAAGTCTATGTTTCTACTGCGGCCAGTCTGACCACTTCTTGATCAATTGTCCTAAGTGTTCTAGACGGCCTAACAAGGTGCTAGCAGCAATAGGGGAGTATGACAACTGTGATGATGAATCTGACATCTCTGAATGTAGCCTGCCTTTAAACGCTGTATTCCATTCACTTTCTATGACTTCACCCCCCAAGGAGCTGAAGGAAAAGAACTCTCACTGTTCTCTCCCTATTAAGATCCTGTGTTCAGGACAGTGGATTTCCAGTTCAGCTATGATTGACTCTGGTGCAGGTGGCAATTTCATGGATATCACATTTGCCAAAGAACATGGTATTAAAATTCAGCAAAGAGCCTCTCCAATTACCATGTCACAGAAACTAAAACAATCAATATAAGTGCCCAAAAAGAAATATAATTCACCGACTAAAGCACTAAATAAACAAATAAATCCAATACACAATAAAACATAACATTTAATAATATTAAGGATAAAAATGACAACACTCATGACCTAAAAAAGTCTAATGTTTGGCTGAAAAAAGATACAGGGTGCACTCAGTCCCTAATACGCAGGCTATCTGTGCCCTAAGTGTGCTTTATTTTTTGATTTTAGAAAAAGCACACTTGCACATTATTCTATGTGCTTTAATTACATAGCACATTGGTCAATTCTATTTGTTTGTCTGTTTGTATGGTCTGTTGTTTGTCTATCCTATTCCTCACTTGAGGGTTTTCTAGGGTGAGTCAGGGTTAGCCTACGTTGAGCGGGGGCGCCATTGCGCAGGTTATATAGGGTGCCAACCTCCGCAGCAAGGTAGGGCACAGATAGCCTGCGTATTAGGGACTGAGTGCACCCTGTATGTTTTTTCAGCCAAACATTAGACTTTTTTAGGTCGTGAGTGTTGTCATTTTTATCCTTAATATTAAATGTTATGTTTTATTGTGTATTGGATATATCTCCAATTACCATGGAAACAGTGGATGGGTCACCTTTAATCTCTGGGCCTGTGGATCAGGAGACCGTACCCCTTGAAATTTTGTTGGAGCCTAATCATCAGGAGCAACTTTCTTTCTTGCTAATTTCTTCTCCTCATTTTCCTGTGATTTTAGGCATTCCTTGGTTGCGTTCTCAGAACCCAATTATCAACTGGGAGACCAAGGAGATTATCTTCCCAACAAGGAGAAACTCAGCATTAACAGAAGCTGTCCCTGAGTCCACGGCTACGGAACCACATGTACAGGTATTTTCTTTACCTCCAGCTTATAAAGAGTTCTCTGACATATGTGACAAGAAGAATGCAGATCAGCTTCCTCCACACAGGCATTATGACTGTCACATTGAGCTGCTTCCCGGGGCAGCCATTCCTTTTGGTAACGTATACCCTTTGGCGGCACCTGAGCTTCAAGCCTTAAAAGAGTATATTGATGAAAATCTGGCCAAAGGCTTCATACGTCCTTCTTCCTCACCAGCAGGGGCACCTATTTTTTTTGTAAAGAAGAAGAATGGGACCCTGAGACCCTGTGTTGACTATCAAGAACTCAATAAGGTAACCATACGAAACTGTTACCCTTTGCCTCTGATTCCCGAATTACTGGAAAGAGTCCGCCATGCTAAGGTGTTCTCTAAACTGGATCTTCGTGGGGCTTATAATTTGGTGCGTATTCGTCCAGGGGATGAGTGGAAGACAGCATTCAGATGCCGGTATGGACACTTTGAATCTCTTGTGATGCCCTTTGGGCTTTGTAACGCCCCTGCAACATTTCAACACCTTGCTAATGACATTTTCAGAGATTTGTTGGACCAGTTTGTAGTGATCTATTTGGACGATATTCTAATCTTTTCTGACTCTCTACAGGAACATGAAGAACATGTCAAAACTGTTTTAAGACGTCTGAAAGAGAACCATCTGTATATTAAGCCGGAGAAATGCGAGTTCCATCGTTCTGAGATACAGTTCTTAGGTTATATCATCTCTCCCCAGGGGCTGAACATGGAATCTGGTAAGATTCAGGCTATCCTTGACTGGCCGGTACCCAAGAACGTTAAGGAGGTCCAACGTTTTATTGGTTTTGCAAATTTCTACAGACGCTTCCTTCAAAATTTTTCTGATATTGTCCGTCCCATTACTTCCTTGACAAAGAGGGAAAAGCCCTTTAAGTGGTCATCACAGGCTTAAGAAGCTTTTGATCGGCTTAAAGTCTGTTTCACATCAGCACCGCTGTTGATACACCAAGATCCAACACTTCCTTTCATTGTGGAGGTGGACGCTTCTGATAATGCTTTGGGGGCTATTCTCTCCCAAAGAACTGGAGAGAAGGGTCTGCTACATCCTTGTGCTTTCTTTTCCCATAGACTAACCTCAGCAGAGAAGAATTACGACATGGGAGACAAGGAATTACTGGCTATTATTGCGGCTTTCAAAGAATGGAGGCATCATCTGCAAGGAGCTGCACAACAGATCATAGTGCTAACTGACCATCGCAATCTAGAGTTCCTTAGATCCGCTAGATGTCTTTCTCCTCGTCAGGCTCGTTGGAACTTATTTTTAAATCAATTTTATTTTGTTATCTCGTACCGTCCAGGTTCTCGTAATGGGAAGGCTGATGCTTTATCCCGAATCCATGCTGTGGATTCCGTACCTGGAGCCCCGTCCAAGACCATTCTATCTGATGCCAATTTCATTGGAGTTATCCACGATCAGGACTTGTGGAAGGAGTGCAGGGAGGCCTATGAAGGTGATGTATTTCTGGCCAACCCACCTGTGGATATTAATCTTGTCTTTAAGGGTGGCATGTGGTTCAGAGATTGACGTATCTACGTCCCGGAAGTCGTCCGTCTGCAGATCCTCAAGTTGGTACATGACTCCAAGTTGGCTGGTCACAGGGGGGTACAGAAGACACAAGAGTTCCTGAGCCGATTCTTCTGGTGGCCAACTTGCCTCAAGGATACCAAGGTGTTATGGTTCTCAATGGCAAGAGAACATAGCCCAGCATACATAGGAACTAGCTCTTGGAAGGATGGAAACTTAAACTGACCATGAACTAAACCTGCCGCACAACTAACAGTAGCCGGGTAGCGTAGCCTGCGTTTTATCCCTAGACGCCCAGCGCCGGCCGGAGGACTAACTAATCCTGGCAGAGGAAAATATAGTCCTGGCTCACCTCTAGAGAAATTTCCCCGAAAGGCAGACAGAGGCCCCCACATATATTGGCGGTGATTTAAGATGAAAATGACAAACGTAGTATGAAAATAGGTTTAGCAAAATCGAGGTCCGCTTACTAGATAGCAGGAAGACAGAAAGGGTACTTTCATGGTCAGCTGAAAACCCTATCAATACACCATCCTGAAATTACTTTAAGACTCTAGTATTAACTCATAACATCAGAGTGGCAATTTCAGATCACAAGAGCTTTCCAGACACAGAAACGAAACTGCAGCTGTGAACTGGAACAAAATGCAAAAAACAAACAAGGACAAAAGTCCGACTTAGCTGGAAGTTGTCTGGTAGCAGGAACATGCACAGAAAGGCTTCTGATTACAATGTTGACCGGCATGGAAGTGACAGAGGAGCAAGGTTAAATAGCGACTCCCACATCCTGATGGGAACAGGTGAACAGAGGGGATGATGCACACAAGTTCAATTCCACCAGTGGCCACCGGGGGAGCCCAAAATCCAATTTCACAACAGTACCCCCCCCTCAAGGAGGGGGCACCGAACCCTCACCAGAACCACCAGGGCGATCAGGATGAGCCCTATGAAAGGCACAGACCAGATCGGAGGCATGAACATCAGAGGCAGTCACCCAAGAATTATCCTCCTGACCGTATCCCTTCCATTTGACCAGATACTGGAGTTTCCGTCTGGAAACACGGGAGTCCAAGATTTTTTCCACAACGTACTCCAACTCGCCCTCAACCAACACCGGAGCAGGAGGCTCAACGGAAGGCACAACCGGTACCTCATACCTGCGCAACAATGACCGATGAAAAACATTATGAATAGAAAAAGATGCAGGGAGGTCCAAACGGAAGGACACAGGGTTAAGAATCTCCAATATCTTGTACGGGCCGATGAACCGAGGCTTAAACTTAGGAGAAGAAACCCTCATAGGGACAAAACGAGAAGACAACCACACCAAGTCCCCGACACAAAGCCGAGGACCAACCCGACGCCGGCGGTTGGCAAAAAGCTGAGTCTTCTCCTGGGACAACTTCAAATTGTCCACCACCTGCCCCCAAATCTGATGCAACCTCTCCACCACAGCATCCACTCCAGGACAATCCGAAGATTCCACCTGACCGGAGGAAAATCGAGGATGAAACCCCGAATTACAGAAAAAAGGAGACACCAAGGTGGCAGAGCTGGCCCGATTATTGAGGGCAAACTCCGCTAAAGGCAAAAAAGCAACCCAATCATCCTGATCTGCAGACACAAAACACCTCAAATATGTCTCCAAAGTCTGATTCGTCCGCTCGGTCTGGCCATTAGTCTGAGGATGGAAAGCAGACAAGAAAGACAAATCTATGCCCATCCTAGCACAGAATGCCCGCCAAAATCTAGACACGAATTGGGTTCCTCTGTCAGAAACGATATTCTCCGGAATACCATGCAAACGAACCACATTTTGAAAAAACAGAGGAACCAACTCGGAAGAAGAAGGCAACTTAGGCAGGGGAACCAAATGGACCATCTTAGAGAAACGGTCACACACCACCCAGATGACAGACATCTTCTGAGAAACAGGAAGATCCGAAATAAAATCCATCGAGATGTGCGTCCAAGGCCTCTTCGGGATAGGCAAGGGCAACAACAATCCACTAGCCCGAGAACAACAAGGCTTGGCCCGAGCACAAACGTCACAAGACTGCACAAAGCCTCGTACATCTCGTGACAGGGAAGGCCACCAGAAGGACCTTGCCACCAAATCCCTGGTACCAAAGATTCCAGGATGACCTGCCAACGCAGAAGAATGAACCTCAGAAATGACTTTACTGGTCCAATCATCAGGAACAAACAGTCTACCAGGTGGGCAACGATCAGGTCTATCCGCCTGAAAATCCTGCAAGGCCCGCCGCAGGTCTGGAGAAACGGCAGACAATATCACTCCATCCTTAAGGATACCTGTAGGTTCAGAATTACCAGGGGAGTCAGGCTCAAAACTCCTAGAAAGGGCATCCGCCTTAACATTCTTAGAACCCGGTAGGTATGACACCACAAAATTAAACCGAGAGAAAAACAACGACCAGCGCGCCTGTCTAGGATTCAGGCGTCTGGCGGACTCAAGATAAATTAAATTTTTGTGGTCGGTCAATACCACCACCTGATGTCTAGCCCCCTCAAGCCAATGACGCCACTCCTCAAAAGCCCACTTCATGGCCAAAAGCTCTCGATTCCCAATATCATAATTCCGCTCGGCGGGCGAAAATTTACGAGAAAAAAAAGCACAAGGTTTCATGACGGAGCAGTCGGAACTTCTTTGCGACAAAACCGCCCCAGCTCCGATTTCAGAAGCGTCGACCTCAACCTGAAAAGGAAGAGCAACATCAGGCTGACGCAACACAGGGGCGGAAGAAAAGCGGCGCTTAAGCTCCCGAAAGGCCTCCACAGCAGCAGGGGACCAATCAGCAACATCAGCACCCTTCTTAGTCAAATCAGTCAATGGTTTAACAACATCAGAAAAACCAGCAATAAATCGACGATAAAAATTAGCAAAGCCCAAAAATTTCTGAAGACTCTTAAGAGAAGAGGGTTGCGTCCAATCACAAATAGCCCGAACCTTGACAGGATCCATCTCGATGGAAGAGGGGGAAAAAATGTATCCCAAGAAGGAAATCTTTTGAACCCCAAAAACGCACTTAGAACCCTTCACACACAAGGAATTAGACCGCAAAACCTGAAAAACCCTCCTGACCTGCTGGACATGAGAGTCCCAGTCATCCGAAAAAATCAGAATATCATCCAGATACACGATCATAAATTTATCCAAATAATCACGGAAAATGTCATGCATAAAGGACTGAAAGACTGAAGGGGCATTTGAAAGGCCAAAAGGCATCACCAAATACTCAAAGTGGCCCTCGGGCGTATTAAATGCGGTTTTCCACTCATCCCCCTGCTTAATTCGCACCAAATTATACGCCCCACGGAGATCTATCTTAGAGAACCACTTGGCCCCCTTTATGCGAGCAAACAAATCAGTCAGCAGTGGCAACGGATATTGATATTTAACCGTGATTTTATTCAAAAGCCGATAATCAATACACGGCCTCAAAGAGCCATCTTTCTTAGACACAAAGAAAAAACCGGCTCCTAAGGGAGATGACGAAGGACGAATATGTCCCTTTTCCAAGGACTCCTTTATATATTCTCGCATAGCAGCATGTTCAGGCACAGACAGATTAAATAAACGACCCTTAGGGTATTTACTACCCGGAATCAAATCTATGGCACAATCGCACTCCCGGTGCGGAGGTAATGAACCAAGCTTAGGTTCTTCAAAAACGTCACGATAGTCAGACAAGAATTCAGGAATCTCAGAGGGAATAGATGACGAAATGGAAACCAAAGGTACGTCCCCATGCATCCCCTTACATCCCCAGCTTAACACAGACATAGCGTTCCAGTCGAGGACTGGGTTATGAGATTGCAGCCATGGCAATCCAAGCACCAACACATCATGTAGATTATACAGCACAAGAAAGCGAATAATCTCCTGATGATCCGGATTAATTCGCATAGTTACTTGTGTCCAGTATTGTGGTTTATTACTAGCCAATGGGGTGGAGTCAATCCCCTTCAGAGGTATAGGAGTTTCAAGAGGCTCTAAATCATACCCACAGCGTTTGGCAAAGGACCAATCCATAAGACTCAAAGCGGCGCCAGAGTCGACATAGGCATCCGCGGTAATAGATGATAAAGAACAAATCAGGGTCACAGATAGAATAAACTTAGACTGAAAAGTGCCAATTGAAACTGACTTATCAAGCTTCTTAGTACGCTTAGAGCATGCTGATATAACATGAGTTGAATCACCACAATAAAAGCACAACCCATTTTTTCGTCTAAAATTCTGCCGTTCGCTTCTGGACAGAATTCTATCACATTGCATATTCTCTGGCGTCTTCTCAGTAGACACCGCCAAATGGTGCACAGGTTTGCGCTCCCGCAGACGTCTATCGATCTGGATAGCCATTGTCATGGACTCATTCAGACCCGCAGGCACAGGGAACCCCACCATAACATCCTTAACGGCATCAGAGAGACCCTCTCTGAAATTCGCCGCCAGGGCGCACTCATTCCACTGAGTAAGCACAGACCATTTACGGAATTTTTGGCAGTATATTTCAACTTCATCTTGCCCCTGAGATAGGGACATCAAGGCTTTTTCCGCCTGAAGCTCTAAATGAGGTTCCTCATAAAGCAACCCCAAGGCCAGAAAAAACGCATCCACATTGAGCAATGCAGGATCCCCTGGAGCCAATGCAAAAGCCCAATCTTGAGGGTCGCCCCGGAGCAAGGAAATCACAATCCTGACCTGCTGAGCAGGATTTCCAGCAGAGCGAGATTTCAGGGACAAAAACAACTTGCAATTATTTTTGAAATTTTGAAAGCAAGATCTATTCCCCGAGAAAAATTCAGGCAAAGGAATTCTAGGTTCAGATATAGGAACATGAACAACAAAATCTTGTAAATTTTGAACTTTCGTGGTGAGATTATTCAAACCTGCAGCTAAACTCTGAATATCCATTTTAAACAGGTGAACACAGAGCCATTCCAGGATTAGAAGGAGAGAGAGAGAGGAAGGCTGCAATATAGGCAGACTTGCAAGTGATTCAATTGAAAGCACACTCAGAACTGAAGGAAAAAAAAAAAAAAAAAAAAAAAAAATTTTCAGCAGACTTCTTTTTTCTCTCCTTTCTCTGCCAATTAATTTAACCCTTTGTGGGCCGGTCAAACTGTTATGGTTCTCAATGGCAAGAGAACATAGCCCAGCATACATAGGAACTAGCTCTTGGAAGGATGGAAACTTAAACTGACCATGAACTAAACCTGCCGCACAACTAACAGTAGCCGGGTAGCGTAGCCTGCGTTTTATCCCTAGACGCCCAGCGCCGGCCGGAGGACTAACTAATCCTGGCAGAGGAAAATATAGTCCTGGCTCACCTCTAGAGAAATTTCCCCGAAAGGCAGACAGAGGCCCCCACATATATTGGCGGTGATTTAAGATGAAAATGACAAACGTAGTATGAAAATAGGTTTAGCAAAATCGAGGTCCGCTTACTAGATAGCAGGAAGACAGAAAGGGTACTTTCATGGTCAGCTGAAAACCCTATCAATACACCATCCTGAAATTACTTTAAGACTCTAGTATTAACTCATAACATCAGAGTGGCAATTTCAGATCACAAGAGCTTTCCAGACACAGAAACGAAACTGCAGCTGTGAACTGGAACAAAATGCAAAAAACAAACAAGGACAAAAGTCCGACTTAGCTGGAAGTTGTCTGGTAGCAGGAACATGCACAGAAAGGCTTCTGATTACAATGTTGACCGGCATGGAAGTGACAGAGGAGCAAGGTTAAATAGCGACTCCCACATCCTGATGGGAACAGGTGAACAGAGGGGATGATGCACACAAGTTCAATTCCACCAGTGGCCACCGGGGAGCCCAAAATCCAATTTCACAACACCAAGGATACCAAGGACTATGTTCTCTCTTGCGAGGTATGTGCCCGTTACAAGACTCCTCATGTGGCACCTACGGGTCTTCTACAACCATTACCTGTTCCGTCCCGCCCTTGGGGCTCTATATCAATGGACTTTATTGTGGAGCTGCCTACATCGGGGGGCATGAATACAATCATGGTGGTAGTTGATCGCCTGACTAAAGCTGCTCATTTTGTTCCGTGCACCGGCCTCCCCTCAGCTAAAGATACAGTGAACTTGGTTATACAGAATGTCTCTCTTCTGCTTACCATCCCCAGACAAATGGTCAGACTGAGGGTACCAACCAGACGCTGGAACAATATCTAAGATGTTATGTCAGCCATCTCCAGGATGATTGGTTGGAGTTGTTGCTGTTAGCCGAATTTTCATATAATAATTCTCAGAGCGCCTCCACTAAATTTACACCTTTCTTTGCCAATCTGGGTTATCATCCGTGTATTTTACCTAGGTCTCCAATTAATTCTCCGGTTCCGGCAGTGGAGGAAAGGCTGACTGCGATGAGACAGAATCTGGAGGTTCTGAAGGAATCCCTGACCACAGCTCAAGAACGTTATGAGATCGGCTGATAGATTCCGTAAACCTGCACCCATGTTCAAGGTAGGAGATTCAGTGTGGTTAGCAACTAAGAATCTGAAGTTAAACGTTCCTTCACAAAAACTTGGACAGAAATTCATTGGCCCTTTCAAGATCAACGGTATTGTGAGCTCTGTGGCCTGCCGGCTGAAGCTGCCTAGGACTATGAAGGTACACCCAGTTTTTCATGTATCTTTACTAAAGCCTGTATCTCCTAATACCTTCCAGGGACGTGTTGTGCCACCTCCGCAGGCTGTGGTGATTGATGGGCAAGAACAATTCGTGGTGGAGGAAATTATTGATTCCAGGATTCGCAGGAATCGGCTCCAATATCTGATAAGATGGCAGGGATATCCCCCTGAGGAAGACTCTTGGGAACCTGTGGAAAATATCAATGCCCAACAGAAGATTTCTCGTTTTCATCAGAGATTCCCTGAGAAACCAGGTCCAGGATCGTCCTGAGGCCGCTTCTAAGGAGGGAGTAATGTCAGGACTCTGAACATTTTTTACCTTTTGTGCATTACTGCCCTTTTTCAAGATGGCATCTTTGGTTTCATGTGCACTGTGTCTTCCTGCTATAAAACTCCACCCCAGCCTTCAGTCTGTGCTAGAGTATTCTGCCTTGCATCCAGCTCTTGAGCTCTGATTACTCCCTGGCTATACACCTGCTCCTGTGAACCTGTGTGGTGATCCTGCTACTCTGCTCAGAGTTCCTGCTGCATACACAAGTTTCCAGTAATCCTCCTTCATCTGCTGTTCGTGTTTACTTCCATCTGCATTTGCTGGTCATGTAAGCTGTTGCTGCTTTGCAATAACCTGAGACTATTAACCAGGCCTCCCTGGTTGAGCTAAGACATGATTTGAACTGCCTAATAAGCATATCTATCTGTGCCTGGACCAAGACAAGGATTTATTTGTGTCAAGTATCCTCAAGAATAACTGTGCTTCATAGACTTTCTGCTTGATTGCATTTTCCACTGAAGTTTCCTATAGACTGCTAAGCTGCGTTTATTATTTGCACCAAGTGTTGTGGACTTGAGTTTCTCTCTGCACCTGTTTGAATCACCGTGTGATAATATAGACTTTACAACTTATAAAACTGTGTCCTGTAGTTGTCTTGTTCCACGCAAAGAGTCTCCTGAGTTATCCCCTATAATTATTATACTTTGTCTGCAGTTGAATATCAATAGATAACTGTAGATAGAAAATCACTGTACACAGGGCTTAATTGGGTTTTCTATGTTTTATTTTTTTTCAATAAAAATCTTTCTATTTTAAAGGGAATTATATACACGTGATGTTAACTTACCCTTTGGTTGTGATCTAAATATTTGTTTTCTTAGCTTATCTACATAGGCAGGATGGCGGTAAATGATGTGCACTGAGCAATCTGTAGTAGGTCATTCAATACGCATAGGCTGCAATAGTTCTCGTCAGGACAGGTCCTGTTTACACAGGACAATGCGCTGCCGAGATCAATTATAATTTCACCTGAATAACGAGTTTACACTAAAAGATTATTGTGAAACGAACGATCCTAAGAATGCTCATTCACGATAATGATGCACCTTAGGTCTTTATTTTACACTTTCCCTATCTTTACGTTCCCCTGCTGCAAGCTGAATACAAAGACGACCCAAAGACTTTTATTTATCAGTGATTTTTTTATCATCTCGGATGGATGCATTTCCAAGCATATTTTTCAATTGACAATATAAAGGGAAGGTTTATCTAGGAGTCAGTTGGGGTCCTCACTATTTGCAGTGCGCCCCCCATATTATTTATTCAGAATTAGCCCAGGTTTCCATCAGTCAGAAGGCAGAATGCATTACAGAACATGTGTCCCGATTCTTGTTGTTTTGCAAAACAAATCCATCTTGTGACTCACGTGACTGCCGAAATATAAAACATCTGTTAGTAAAAACAATGATGTGAGGGAGTAATCTTGTCTCGGCATTAATTGCTTGTACAAGCGTTGACGCCGGCTGTGATCAGTGAGCCCCGGGCCAGAAATTGATGATTTCACTGCATTAAGCAGAATCGATTAGCATCTCAGTGTGATCCTGGCTGAATAATTCATCTATCACAGTCTTCCGCTCACTCCATATAAACTTCTTCTTCCCTTTTTTTTTCTATAAAGGCATTGAAGACAATTACTAATGGCTTTCCCATCAATAACGAGTAAGAATCTGTCCCGAAATTATCTGCCAGAAGGAGTCTCTGATTGAATGGAATAATAGAAACTTGTGGTTTCTGAATGTCTATATGGAAAGAAAAAGTTATCTAAAGTTTTCTTTTTTTGGCTGAAGTTCAGAGGAGTTAAGTAGATTCCAAACTTTTGTAATTTATGCTAAAGATCACAATGGGTAGAAAATAAAGATGGTATACAATTAAAGGCGAGGTTCACCTTGAACCTAGATGTACTGTAATATTCTACGCGACTGGTAAGAAATGTTTTCATTTTGGCTGGAGGGGCGCTCTGTGGTAAAGTGAGCCATTCGTTTCAGGTTAGGACAGGAAGTAGCTAAGTTTGTCAGACATATTGACTCACATGGGGATTCTTTTTTCGGTCAACCAGTCACCTAAGGGGTCCTACCAATTCATAGAATACTAGAATGTTAGAGTTGGAAGAGACCGCTAGGGTCATTGAGTTCAACCCCCTGCTCAATGCAGGATTCACTAAACCATCTCAGACAAATGTCTGTCCAGCCTCTGTTTGAAACTTCCATTGAAGGAGAGCTCCACACCTTTCGTGCCGCCTGTTCCACTGATTAATCACCCTCACTGTCAAAAAGTTTTTTCTAATGTCTATTCTTTATCTTCTCCCTTTCTGTTTCATTCCATTGCTTCTCGTGTTTCACACTGTGACAGCCCTTCAGATATTTGTAGACAGCTATTAAGTCTCCTCTGAAGCTTCTTTTTTGCAAGCTAAACATTCCCAGATCCTTTAACCGTTCCTCATAGGACATAGTTTGCAGTCCACTCACCATCCTGGTCATTCTTCTCTGAACTTGCTCCAGTTTTTCAATGTTGTTTTTAAAATGTGGTGCCCAGAACTGGACACAGTATTCCAGATGAGGCCTGACCAAGGAGGAGTAGAGGGGGATAATTACTTCACGAGATCTAGACTCTATGCTTCTCTTAAAACAGCCTAGAACTGTGTTTGCCTTTTTTGCTGCTGCATCACACTGTTGACTCATGTGCAGTCTGTGATCTATTATTTTCACACGTGCCGTTGCTTAGTTCTCTTCCTCCCATTTTATAGATGTAATTTTCATTTTTCTTGCCCAGATATAGAATCTTGCATTTGTCCCTGTTAAATACCATTCTATTAGTCGTTGCCCATTTTCAAGCTTACTTAGAACCTTCCTTATTCCAGTTGCCTTAGCAGTCATTAATTTTAAGGGATCCTTGTAGAAAGTCAAACATTTACCTAGAGACCAAAGCCACCTTCATTAGGCTAGGGCCACACAGCAACACGTCCTGCAACACAAAGATCACAACATTACCATTATAACCAATGATTGCAAATGGGGCTGGATTTTTTTTGTACCAGGTTGTGTTGCATTCTTGGTCGTAAGTCACTCGCAGGTTTACCCCCCTTAGACTTCAATGTATGCAAAGTAAAATTTTTATGTGACCTGTCTGAAATTTTAGCCAAATTGCTGCTCAAAGGATAACCATTTTTCTTACATAATTTAAAATGTATTTATATTACATGTTCTTTGCTTTTTTTAGACCAAATTTTCGGGGGGAGAAGAGTTCATTTATTTTTTTACCTTTATCAGTCACCCCAACGGACCAAATAAACTTCAGCTTCACACAATAACAATTCAATATATTCGTGCGCAGACAAACACAACATAAACCATGCTCGACAGAGTAATGCAAAATTTATTTTTTTCTAAAGCTGATATCTATGGACACTCATCTCGAGGAAAGGATGCATCTATATAACATCTCACATTAACGGGCATTTGTAACTGCAAATTCACATTCTATAGGCCAAGGAGCCGAAATATCATTGGTGCAACCTGTGCTACTGCACAGGAGCCCAAGAAGATTACGGGACCCATTTTTACACCCAAAGCAAGTGATGAGCTATTGAACTGTAAGGGTCCATTCATTGTTCTGGCACTGTGTCCACCAGTGTATAGGCCTGAAAGTTAAGTAACAAAACTTTTTTTCATCCTATTTGTGACATAGTCCTGATAGCTACACAGACACGTGATTTGTGTGGCCTGGATAGACTCTCGCCTTTTTATTTTCTATTTTTCTTCGTATCTCCTAAACTGGTCCTACTAACCCAGATTCCAGTCATGTTGCGGTGACCCAACTTCAAAGACCTGGCGCAGCTCGCGAAATGCCCTGCTATAGACGGACACGAAAAGGCCATACACTGCAACAAATAGGTCAAGATCTTAGTTGTCAGGACCCCTGGCTGGGTCTCGCACCCATGTGTCCTTGCCACAGTGACTATGAAGTCTTATCTTGCGTTGCAGGAAGCTTTTCATCTAACACTAGGGGATTTTTTTTGGCCATCATCCTATTTACCATGGTCACCTACATAACATACATATGAAAGCGAGACAGACGTGACTTTCCATGAAGTCCCCCGGACAGAGAAGGACTGTCTGAGAAGGTCTCATGGAATCAACCACCCACGCACCAATATGAAATGACCTGGACTGGCCCATATTTTTTTTTTATGTTTATACGACCGTCAGTAGATCATAGGGTTATTATAATTTGGATTGTTTATTACAAAAAAAGACAAATAGAAAATGAAAATCATCGACGAATAAATTGGACGTAAAGATCTAAAAAAAGTACGATATGAATTCTCTAGCCATATATCTCATGTTATGTGCTCACAATGACCCCAGTCCCAATAAAAACCATTGTAAAACTGGTACAATATTTGCCTCCTTCTTTTTATGCTCCTTTATCCATCCGTAACCTAAAACTTAAAAAGATGGCACCCTACAAATGTTATTTCCTAGGACATATCCAGACTATGACTTTATATTTTCTTTTTGATAGATGCAGGTTTAATTTTTATTTGTTTTTATTTTTGCTTTTTACATCAAAATAGTTGCTGAATATGAGATCTTCTTTTCGAGAAACCAATTTTTGGAAGCCTATAGATTTAATTTATTAATACAGTATATTCTGTTTTATTTAATATAATTATTAATATTCTGGTAAATGTAGAAATAATATTCCGGTGCAATTTACTTCCATTTATCACCGTAAATATGTGAGTTTATTGATTTTGTTAGTTGCTGTTTTATGACCCATGTCCTGTTTTTCTTTGTGGCTATTTTTTTTTCTTTCTTTTTGTCACAATTACGGTAATATGGTTAGACAACCCTCCCTAAAAACCAAGGCTGCCGGTCGATAAGAGGAAACTTCAGTGGACGGACGTCAGTGCAGCAGTGTGTCAAAAAGTCCCCTACTTTCATATGGATGTCAATGTTGTGGTGTGTTATAGGGTCAAGCTTTAAAATATAACTTTTATTGATAAATTGAAAAGGACAAAATCCCCCGTGTTTACAAAGTACCCTATGCTATTTACATGTACTATTGCTATTAACTTATTTACTTACTATAGGGTGTAGGCTTTCTTTTTTTCTTTCTCGTGTTTTGTATATTCAATTTCTAATCAAAACAGTAAATTATCAGTTTAATCATGTACACATGAATGGGAGTTGAGCCGCAGTACCCTGAATGACCACTATGCAGAGTACAGAGCTGTGCTCTTCAGCTCCATTAACTATCTCTATCTGGTGTATGTGGTCAACATGGCACACCCCGAATTCATCGCAACCCCAACTGTCAGATATTTTAAGACACCTGTAGACGTTACTGTTGATCCGACACTCGAGCATCCAGGAAAGTAGGTAATTAAAGCGCTCATTTGGATCAAGTGTCGCCCTCTTTAAACCTCCTCAGCGCGGCTCTCGAGCTCTTAATATTTGCTTTGCAACTAAGTATTCTGTAAGTGCTCCTTAGAAAAAAAAAATGTCTTACTGAAAATTTTTAATATACGTATAAATGTCAGAAGACTTGACATTTTTGTTTCATGTTTAATTTCCTTATAAATGCGGAAATCTTTCACCCTCAGCGCTCTTAATCAGGATATTTTTTTTTATTTCTAAATGCCAACGTTGGGTTAAAGCAACCCACAAAATTAATTAGAAATTGTTAAAAAAAAAAAAGGAGGAAAAAATATACCGTACTTAGCCGGCGCTGCAAAACTTTCAGACTGATGCAAATAAATTTGGCACAACCGTTACGATAGTTTTGTTTTGTAATGTAATGGCGTCCAATAAAAAAAATGTCTATCCATTGATATTAATGGGATCTAATAAAACTTACACTCCAGTGACAACGGTTTGTGGCAGGAGTTGACAGTTCTGCTGGGCCAATCTAATTAGGGGCTACCAATTACCCAAATAATCAAAGGGTAATGGGACATATCAGTCGGGGAACTGCTGCAATGCCTATCATTTGTAGAAGTGCTCCCCGAATATTGGTGGTACCCATAGTTAATCTCTTTATGGCCCATTCTGTTTTAATTTTTGGGGGTGAGACTTGAAAAGTGGAGGAAGATATGATGTTACACTCTCCCTTATAACTTCCTGTCCGGAGGCTTTCACCATTCCTCAAGCATCCATTAGTAACATTTTGTTTCATCACGTTGTGTAACTGAAAGGATTAGCACACCACATCCCAGCGTACACCAAGCCTTATACTACTGTGTACGCCATTACGATAAGGTGCCCATGCACATCAGATAGATGTCGGCTGACATCGGTGATTTTTTTTTTAGAGGATTCATGCACATAGCATCTTTTTCAGGAGGAATCCTCCCGAAAAAGCGCAGTGAAACCTCTAAAAAAAAAATGGACATAATGTACAGCAATGTCACCATGACTCTGCGCTCATGTTCTGTCTTACGTCTTCTTCTTTTAACTGCTCCCAAGTTTCGGGGACCGTAACACAGGAAAAAGAAGTAACATGTTCATTCTTCAGGCAGCTTTGTTTGGAAGCCAACAGCACTCTATAATACAAGATATAACAAAAAGATGTCATGAAAACTACCGCAAAACCAATTCAGGAAAAAAAACGCTGTTTTTTTCGTTCTGACGCGACCTTGCAAAAATAAAATCTAGCGGATTGAAGGTGTTGTGTACACATACCCTATAAATGGACTGGCGGCAGATGAATTAGATAAGTAGCGGAGGGCATGTTGGTATCCAACATGCCCAATCTTTCTGCTTGCATAGCGGAATAAGCATAAAATAGGTGTGAAACAAATACATTTGTGGAGCAACCATGTATAAAAAACATGCAAATTGCGCAAAATTTTGCATTTAACTTGTAACGTGACACATTGGTCTCAGGCTCTTTCCTAAAATTGTGAAGCGTATTATCGTGCTTGCTTTTTTTTGTCATGTGCATGAGGCCTAATGTTGAGGCTAAACAGAGAAAAGCCCAATTTTATGGTTGTCCTTGATCCCAAGACCAGAGTATCCAGAGTCAGTCAGACTAGTTGCAAGGAACCTGATAACCTCGGTTTCAGGACCGGACCACATTGAATTCAATAAATCCATTGATCTCCAACAACAATTATATTTAACTTAGAAAAACTTCTTGTAGCAAATTACCGGGTTCTTCATCTAATATGCTGCTTCTTCCTGTTGAGGATTAACTGTCCATGCTCCCTCCCTAATAATAAGATCTAATCCGATTTGGCAGCGATGATGTTTTGATGATGTGTTTATAGAAATCCCTAAGCAATGATGGGAGTATTGGTCCTGTCATTGTCAGATAGGTGCTGCTGTGCCTGTAAGGCTGGTTTGGTGGGGTGAATATCTCCTGGTTTGGTGGATCATTGGTATTTGGTATCTTACTGCCTGCCCTGCACCTCAGACATTACGATCTGGGATCCCCTCGATACATACATCACCATTTCTTATTGAGGACGGCATGCACCTGATTGCCTTCTTGACCGCCACCAATCTCTATTGATTTAAATAAGAGCCAAATAAAAATGAATCCTGAAATCTTACTGTTTTCACTTTAGTCTCTCACTTTCATCACAGGCTGACACTTCCTTTGTGGAGATCACTTCTCAGCAGTCACTTATATAGATAACACAGGATCCACCATTCACCATAGGAGATGTCACAGTGATGAGGGAGGATCTAAATTGATCCTTCACGGTTGACTCAGTGATTTCCAAATTAATCTACAGGGCGTTGCCGGCAACTGAAAATAACCAGACGGAGATGTGTGCCTCTGTATGTGGGATCGAGCAGATCTCTGGCCCCCGTTTTATTGTGTATCGCTTTTCATAGCCATAGAAATTATACTTCAACCAATCAGCATAAGAACACACTCACAGTTTTTAACCTATAAGAATGCAGGAAAAACTTAACCCATGAGTATACAGAATAACCGGAAACTACATATATTGTCATGTTTTCTTGGCATTGAAAAACACATACCGTATATACTCGAGTATAAGCCGACCCGAGTATAAGCCGACCCCCCTAATTTTGCCACAAAAAACTGGGAAAACTTATTGACTCGAGTATAAGCCTGGGGTGGAAAATGCAGCAGCTACCGGTGAATTTCAAAAATAAAAATAGATGCTCCGTACCATTCATTATGGCCCCATAGCTGTGCCATATAGTGCTCTGCACCATTCATTATTGCCCCATAGCTGTACCATAGAAAGCTGTGCCATATAGTGCTCTGCACCGTTCATTATTGCCCCATAGCTATGCCATATAGTGCTCTGCACTGTTCATTATTGCCCCATAGCTGTGCCATATAGTACTCTGCACCGTTCATTATTGCCCCATAGCTGTACCATATAGTGCTCTGCACCGTTCATTATTGCCCCATAGCTGTGCCATAGAAAGCTGTGCCATATAGTACTCTGCACCGTTCATTATTGCCCCATAGCTGTGCCATATAGTACTCTGCACCGTTCATTGCCCCATAGCTGTGCCATATAGTGCTCTGCACCGTTCATTATTGCCCCATAGCTGTGCCATATAGTGCTCTGCACCGTTCATTATTGCCCCATAGCTGTGCCATATAGTGCTCTGCACCATTCATTATTGCCCCATAGCTGTGCCATATAGTGCTCTGCACCGTTCATAATTGCCCCATAGCTGTGCCATATAGTGCTCTGCACCGTTCATTATTGCCCCATAGCTGTGCCATATAGTGCTCTGCACCGTTCATTATTGCCCCATAGCTGTGCCATATAGTGCTCTGCACCGTTCATAATTGCCCCATAGCTGTGCCATATAGTGCTCTGCACCGTTCATTATTGCCCCATAGCTGTGCCATATAGTACTCTGCACCGTTCATTGCCCCATAGCTGTGCCATATAGTGCTCTGCACCGTTCATTATTGCCCCATAGCTGTGCCATATAGTGCTCTGCACCGTTCATTATTGCCCCATAGCTGTGCCATATAGTGCTCTGCACCATTCATTATTGCCCCATAGCTGTGCCATATAGTGCTCTGCACCATTCATAATTGCCCCATAGTTGTGCCATATAGTGCTCTGCACCGTTCATTATTGCCCCATAGCTGTGCCATATAGTGCTCTGCACCGTTCATAATTGCCCCATAGCTGTGCCATATAGTGCTCTGCATCGTTCATAATTGCCCCATAGCTGTGCCATATAGTGCTCTGCACCGTTCATTATTGCCCCATAGCTGTGCCATATAGTGCTCTGCACCGTTCAGAATTGCCCCATAGCTGTGCCATATAGTGCTCTGCACCGTTCATTATTGCCCCATAGCTGTGCCATATAGTGCTCTGCACCGTTCATTATTGCCCCATAGCTGTGCCATATAGTGCTCTGCACCGTTCATTACTGCCCCATAGATGCTCCATAGAAAGCTGTGCCATTGCTGCTGCAATAAAAATAATAAAACACATACTCACCTCTCTTGCTTGCAGCTCCTCAGCGTCCCGTCCCGGCGTCTCTCTGCACTGACTGATCAGGCAGAGGGCGGCGCGCACACTATATGCGTGATCGCGCCCTCTGACCTGCACAGTCAGAGCGGAGAGACGCCGGGAAGATGGATCGGCGCCCGGCGTGTGGAACGCGGACAGGTGAATATGACATACTTACCTGCTCCCGGTGTCCCGCTCCTTCCCCCGGACAGCTGGTTTTCGGTGCCGCAGCTCTTCCTCTGTCAGCGGTCACCGTTACCGCTGATTAGAGAAATGAATAGGCGGCTCCGCCCCTATGGGAGTGGAGTCCATATTCATTTTTCTAATGAGCGGTCCCACGTGACCGCTGACAGAGAAAGAGCTGCGGCACCCAGAGACCGTGGGACGGGCAGGGGGAGCGCCAGAAGCAGGTAAGTATGCCTCAGCGCCCTCTCCCCCTCACCCGCCGACCGTGACTCGAGTATAAGCCGAGAGGGGCACTTTCAGCCCAAAAATTTGGGCTGAAAATCTCGGCTTATACTCGAGTATATACGGTATACTCGAGTATATACGGTACTAACAGGTGTCTCAGTCTTGTATAGCAATACACCCCCGAATCTATTATCTGGCTTGAGTCAGAAGACTCAAGGTCTTTATACCAATTACCATAGCCTAGTTGAATAACAGGCTTGTGAACAACAAGATAAAGTTACTTCATGGCAGCTATAACCTTTTACCTAATTAAATAACAGAATTTATCTTTAACAACAAGAAAATGGAGTCGAAAAGCACAAAATGGAGAATCTTTCTTAATTTCTTCCTTCACATTCCCCCCTAGATAAATTTTGTTAATTAATGTCCAGCATCAGAGGTACTATCCCAAGCTATAAGCTGAGGGGTACTGGTCTTCACATGACTGGTGCCATGTTACCAGCCATGGCTGTTGCGGCGTACCCGTCCCCCCTGTATACTAGAATTTACGAATAACAATTGTTGATGACAATGGTGGGGATCTTTTGAAAATAGCCATGCACTTGGCTTCAACATCTTCATCAGGTAACTTTATGAAATCGGTGTAGAGAAGAGCAGGGGTGGCAACACTTTTGGTATCATCATTAGTTGTCTTAGTGCAGAGTTTCCTAATACATACAGAAATACACCAAAGAACAAGTTTTAGTATTACATACATAACAAGGATAAAGGCAACAATATATAACAAACTTTGAAAGATTTCAGCTATCCAGCCCCCAGGTCCCTCAAACCAATTGGCTGGATTAAGAAAGGAGAAGGTGTCTGCCCACCAACTGTCCTTATTACGGTCATTGTCTTTATCATATTGATCTCTAAGTCTTTGAACATCCTCTAACTTTAACTTCATAGTACTATTGGGATCTATATAATGACAGCATGCGGGTCCAATAACCTGACAAATGCCACCCTGTGCTGCTGTTAAGTAATACAGTACTACAGTGTATTAATTAGTGACTATGATAAATTGGTTTTGGACAACAACAGTAGTATTAAGTATATCCAATATATCCAAAATTTGATCATCTAGATAGTCTGTGGCCCTAACCAATTTATCCCACATTTGTGTAATCATAGGGTAAATGAAAATAGAACTGACAATTTTATTAGCTATACCCATCTGTACTACATGTGGTCTCCCCAATGGGAAAAACAAAAACATTATGTCCCCTTATTTGCTACTAGTCTGTTTGACCAGCGTGCATCGCGATGCGTAGATCCACGTCGGCCTTCCTTCCAGCTTTACTGACATAAGAGTGATGAGGACTTGGTAGGGACCGTCATACAAGGGTTCTAGTCCATATTTTCTGACATGGCTTTTCAGGACCACAAAATCACCACACTTCAAGTTGTGACAAGTGTCGGTTTCTGCTGAATCTGGAAGGGAAGAAAAAACTAAAACATAGGTGTTAGCAAGATTTTTACTAAGCTGAATAACATATTGAACAGCACGGTCAGTTTCTTCTGACAACTACTGAGACTGGAAATTTGCAACTGGGGGCCTAGCACCAAACTATATCTCATATGGGGACAGGCCATGTTTTGCCTTAGGGGTAGTACGAATGTGGTACAGTACAATGGGTAGGAGCTCTGGCCATGGATCCATAGTCTCCTGCATCATTTTGGTCAATTGTCCCTTCAGTGTGCCGTTCAGCCTCTCAACTTTCCCACTGGATTATGGATGGTACGGAGTATGGAGGGCTACAGTGGATCCAAACCTTGTCAAAACCTCCTGATACACATAAGAAGAAAAGGCCGGGCCTTGGTCACTTTCGACGACTTCTGGAACACCATATCTGCATATAACTTCTATCACCAGTTTCTTTGCTGTGGTTTTTGCAGTAATGTTGGTAACCGGGAATGCTTCTGGCCAACTGGAGAACATGTTGACAACCACCAGACAATATTCATACCTTCCAGACTTAGGCAACGTGATGTGGTCCACCTGGAACCTTTGGAAAGGATAGTCGGGCCTAGCAAGGTGCTTCGGGGGTACACATTGAAGTTGACCGGGATTGCAGGTCTGACAGATATTACATGCATGGTTGAGTGCTGTCAGAACTGTAGAAATACCTGGAGCCCAGTAGAATTTTTGTACATTTTTTTTCCCTCGATGTGTGGGCCCATGTGCCCACGTGGCAATAGCAGGGTACATCCGCTTAGGGAGACACACAAGTTGGTCCTTCTTCCAGAGACCATGTCCATACGTGCTCCATCAGCCTTCCACTGCTTCACTTCTTCCTTTGGAGACATTCTCTGCATCGTCATTAAGCGGTCTCGCGGGGTCCGACAGAAAACCTCAGTCTGGCATAGATCATCAGGTTCCTGTAGAGTCAGTGTTTCTTGTAATTGTTTACGCTGAGAGCGTGTGGTCACCATAGCTGGTATGGTCTGTTCAACGGGTAGGAGAGCAGCAGCTTTTGCTTGCATATCCACAAAGGTGTTACCAACAGTGTGTGGACTGTTCCTAGCACCGTGCACCTTAACTTTGATAATGGCCACCTGGGTAGGTAATTTGATCGAGTCCGTGAGGGTTTTAACAGCTTCAGCATTTTTCACTGGAGTTCCGGCAGTAGTAATAAACCCTCGATTGGCCCATAGGGCTCCGAAATCATAAACAATACCATATTCATACTGTGAGTCCGTGTATATATTAGCCCGCCTGTCTTTGACCAGAACACATGCAGTAGACAGAGCCTGAAGTTCTACTTCTTGTGCTGACAGTGAGGGCGGGAGTGCAGCTCCGTGCACCACAGTGTTTTCCGTAGTAACAGCGTATCCGGTGTGGAATCTGCCAAATCATCAGCACATCTTAAACCATCTTCCAGGGCATTGTAGAGAGGTTGCATTATGCGGGATGCGTCCGATATCCACTGACGACAATAAGTACATAGTCCAAGAAAATGCTGGAGTTCAGTCTCATCTTTTGGGAAAGGAAGGGAGCTGATGGCTATTTTTCTTTCTTCTGTGAGGTGTCTGACACCCTGAAGGATACAGTGACCCAAAAATATCACTTGACCAAGGCAGAACTGAAGTTTCGAGGCCGAAACCCGACAGTTCAGATCTGCCAGATACTTGAGGAGGCTAACAGTGGCAGCAATGGCTTCCTACTCTGTTGTCGTCCCTGATAAATAAATGCAAACAGAAACTGGCAATCTGGGTGTAATGGAATGCTGAAGAAGGCATTGGCAAGGTCGATGACTGTGAACCAAGCAGCATCCTGAGATATCTGGGACAAGAGTATGTGGATTAGACACCACCGGAGTTTCCAGAACAGTAGCTGCATTAACTGCCCATAGATCTTGTACCAGCCGGTACACAGGGGGTTGGCCGGGTGGAGTCTTTTTCTTAACGGGCAACAAGGGTGTTACATGGGGAAACACAGGGTATCAGGGCACCATTATCGAGTAACGTTTGTATTTGCCCCTTGAGGCACTGCTCCTGATCATGTTTCAAAGGGTATTGATAGACTTTGGGAAAAGGGGCACCAGGTTTGAGAAACACTTTTACTGGTTCTACAGGCATTATTGGGGGTGGATCTGGGCCTATCAGGACCATCATAACTGGGGGAAAGGCTTGTAAGATACAGATCTCATCATTGTGTTCATCTGCATAGGGGTTATATAACATCATCTTGGAATTGTATTCTGGAGCGAAACTGTGATAATAAATCTGCCCCCAGTAAATTTACCGGACATGTGGGAGAGATTACGAACTGAGCAGTAACTTCAGGGAAGGGTCCCACAGAGATGGGTTTTCTAAGAGTAAATTTATTGGGTCTGCCATCTACTCCAATTAAAACAAGCTCTTGATCTGAGAATTGACATGACGGGGCTTGGGAGGGAGATTCCCAGACATAGGGTTAAAGGGATATTGGATTTGAGTAAGGTGGGGAGGGCAGGAGCTGAAGTCTGTTACGTGGGCCACTGATAAGGAACGGAGCTGCGTCCTTGCAGCTGTGGGGGGGGGCTGAGATTGGAGCAGGAATCACTGCGGCCACTGATTTAACCTTTAATTTCCCTGCTGATGCAGAATGGGCTAAGTTCTTTAAACCTTTTTTACTACTTTTAATGCATCATCTGGAGTGGAAGTCTCGATATCAGGTCTAACTGACATTATTGCCTCTTTCAATTCAGATTTAAGGCCGAACATTAAAGCTGCCACAAAAATGTGTGAATGGGCTTTATTTTACAATGAGAATCCCAGAACTTTAAATACTACCATAAGACGCTCATAGAACTTCTCGGCAGTCCAGGATATATTGGTGCCATGGGGTTAAGGGGCATAGGGCTTACAGTCGGGAGTAGAGGCTTAATTTCCTGGGGAGGGACCATATTATCTAGCAGGGAGACCCCCTGTCCCAAATTTTTGATTGTTTGCTTTCCCAACACATTAATCTCAGTCACTTTCTCAGTTCCTTCTTGCACCACAAAACATCCAGTTTTTTGTCATAGTAATAGGCAACTTTCCTTTTTTTAACGTAGCAAAAACAATCAGAATTCACGTCCTCTGTTGATCCTCAATTTGCTATATATCAACCACTCAACTCGAAGCAGGTGAATCTTTTACCAATCTTTCAATTACACTGATAATCAAACAATCTCTTACAAGTTTCCTTCTAAAACTAGGTACCATATTTCACTTTCAACTATTTTGTACTATTGTTTAAACACAAATCTCCCAGCACGACAGAAAATATAGAGAAACTTAGAACGCAGCTACGTGCCCCCTCCATACCAGACACACAGTCGAGATAAGAAAATCACAGCATTCCTCAGCACAGAAAGAAGAAAGCAATAACGCAGCTGTTTGACCCCTCCCATCAGGTATCTTAGAAATAACGCACAGAAACGGAATACAGCAGTTCTCAGACTTAATTTCTACAAAACCTTCATCACACAATTCATGTGCCAGACCACCTTAGAAAAACCTATGATTGAGAATATTTTCCCCGTCTTTAGGCTAACAATATCAGATTCATCACACAAATTCAAAGTCTTCTTCTCCTTCCACAGAAACTGATTCTCCTTTAGAGCTAAATATCCTTACTTTGTTGTGCACAATACCGACGGCCTTACGGTTTTGTTCCACTGGGTCTCTCTGTCCCCCGCTGGGACAACCCAAAAACGCAGTACTCAGTGAAAGGAGGAGGGCGTCTTAGACTTTCCCTCCGGACACCTCTGGACATATATAAATATATAATTCCTGAGTTACGCATCCTACCCAATCTTCGATCACCTCACCGCGCCTGATTCTAACAGTGATCAGGAATTCAGGATATTTTGACTATAAAGAGAATTACATCATTGGTCAATCCGGGGTGTCCATCCCTTATGAGGTATGGTTCGAGCACTGGGCTGCCAACGGAACTACACCTCTATATGATTCCACCCAAAAATCACCCCACCATCGGGGACAAACCTCAGATCCTCTTTGCAGCAACAAACACAGGAAAACCACACCAAATGGTCAGTCTGGACAGTATAACTGCCAACTTACCGTGGTTGTTGTGGGGGATGATCAGTCCCAATTTTCCAGTGCCTGTGTCCGGTCCGAGGGTCCTTTGTCTTGTTGTCCTCTGGGGGGCAGAGGCATTCCTGTTTGGGGCCTCACGCTGGGTGCCAACTGTTGAGGGAGGATCTAAATTGATCCTTCACGGTTAACTCAGTGATTTCCAAATTAATCTACAGGGCGTTGCCGGCAACTGAAAATGACCAGACGGAGACGTGTGCCTCTGTATGGGGGATCGAGCAGATCTCTGGCCCCCGTTTTATTGTGTATCGCTTTTCATAGCCATAGAAATTATATTTCAACCAATCAGCATAAGAACATGCTCACAGTTCTTAACCTATAAGAATGCAGGAAAAACTTAACCCATGAGTATACAGAATAACCGGAAACTACATATATGGTCATGTTTTCTTGGCATAAAAAAACACATACTAACAGATGTCTCAGTCTTGTATAGCAATACACCCCCGAATCTATTATCTGGCTCGAGTCAGAAGACTCAAGGTCTTTATACCAATTATGAACCATAGCCTAGATGAATAACAGGCTTATGAACAACAAGATAAAGTTACATCATGGCAGCTATAACCTTTTACCTAATTAAATAACAGAATTTATCTTTAACAACAAGAAAATGGAGTCGAAAAGCACAAAATGGAGAATCTTTCTTAATTTCTTCCTTCACAACAGCTCACCTCCTCCTCCTGTACAATGACTGATAACACCTCTATACACAGTAGATAACACAGGATCCACCATTCACAATAGGTGATGTCACAGCTCACCTCCTCCTTCTGTACAATGACTGATGACACCTCTATATACAGTATATAACACAGGATCCACCATTCACAATAGGTGATGTCACAGCTCTCCTCCTCCTCCTGTACAATGACTGATAACACCTCTATATACAGTATATAGCACAGGATCCACCATTAACAATAGGTGATGTCAAAGCTCACCTCCTCCTCCTCCTGTACAATGACTGATAACACCTCTATATACAGTAGATAACACAGAATCCACCATTCACAATAGGTGATGTTACAACTCACCTCCTCCTGTACAATGACTGATAACACCTCTATATACAGTAGATAACACAGGATCCACCATTCACAATAGGAGATGTCACAGCTCACCTCCTCCTCCTCCTGTACAATGACTGGGAACACCTCTATATACAGTAGATAACACAGGATCCACCATTCACAATAGGAGATGTCACAGCTCACCTCCTCCTGTACAATGACTGATTAGCTCCTGTATATACAGTGGATAACACAGGATCCACCATTCACAATAGGTGATGTCACAGCTCACCTCCTCCTCCTGTACAATGACTGATAACACCTCTATATACAGTGGATAACACAGGATCCACCATTCACAATAGGTGATGTCACAGCTCACCTCCTTCTCCTGTACAATGACTGATAACACCTCTATATACAGTATATAACACAGGATCCACCATTCACAATAGGAGATGTCACAGCTCACCTCCTCCTCCTCCTGTACAATGACTGGGAACACCTCTATATACAGTAGATAACACAGGATCCACCATTCACAATAGGAGATGTCACAGCTCACCTCCTCCTGTACAATGACTGATTAGCTCCTGTATATACAGTGGATAACACAGGATCCACCATTCACAATAGGTGATGTCACAGCTCACCTCCTCCTCCTGTACAATGACTGATAACACCTCTATATACAGTATATAACACAGGATCCACCATTAACAATAGGTGATGTCACAGCTCACCTCCTCCTCCTCCTGTACAATGACTGATAGCAGCTCTATATACAGCAGAAAACACGGAATCCACCATTCACAATAGGAGATGTCACAGCTCACCTCCTCCTCCTGTACAATGACTGATAACACCTCTATATACAGGAGCTAACACAGGATCCACCATTCACAATAGGTGACGTCACAGCTCACCTCCTCCTCCTGTACAATGACTAATAACAACTCTGTATACAGTATATAACACAGGATCCACCATTAACAATAGGTGATGTCACAGCTCACCTCCTCCTCCTTCTATACAATGACTGATAACACCTCTATATACAGTAGATAACACAGGATCCATCATTCACAATCGATGATGTTGCAGCTCACCTCCTTCTGTACAATGACTGATAACACCTCTATATACAGTAGATAACACAGGATCCACCATTCACAATAGGTGATGTCACAGCTCACCTCCCCCTCCCGTACAATGACTGATAACACCTCTATATACAGTAGATAACACAGGATGTACCATTCACAATAGGTGATGACACAGCTCACCTCCTCCTCCTGTACAATGACTGATAACACCTCTATACACAGTATATAACACAGGATGCACCATTCACAATAGGTGATGACACAGCTCACCTCCTCCTGTACAATGACTGATAACACCTCTATATACAGTATATAACACAGGATCCACCATTCACAATAGGTGATGTCACAGCTCACCTCCTACTCCCGTACAATGACTGATAACACCTCTATATACAGTAGATAACACAGGATCCACCATTAACAATAGGTGATGTCACAGCTCACCTCCTCCTCCTCCTGTACAATGACTGATAACACAACTGGTTCAGGACCCAACAAGAAGGGGGGCACTGCTAGACCTAATATTAACCAACAGGCCAGACCGCATATCAAATATAAGGGTTGGGGGTCACTTGGGGAATAGTGATCACAAAATAATAAGTTTTCATGTCTCCTTTAATAAGATTTGTAGTAGAGGGGTGACAAGGACACTAAACTTCAGGAGGGCAAATTTCCAACGGATGAGAGAGGATCTTGGTGCAATTAACTGGGACGATATCCTGAGACCTAAAAGTACACAAAGAAAATGGGAGACGTTTATTAGCATCCTGGATAGGATCTGTGCACAGTATATACCGTATGGGAATAAACATACTAGAAATAGGAGGAAACCAATATGGCTAAATAAAGCTGTAAGGGGCGCAATAAGTGACAAAAAGAAAGCATTTAGAGAATTAAAGGATGTAGGGAGTGAGGAGGCATTAAATAAATACAAAAAATTAAATAAATTATGTAAAAAGCAAATCAAGGCAGCAAAGATTGAGACAGAGAGACTCATTGCTAGAGACAGTAAAAATAATCCCAAAATATTCTTTAACTACATAAATAGTAAGAAACTAAAAAATGATAGTGTTGGACCCCTTAAAAATAGTCTGGGTGAAATGGTGGATGAGGATGAGGAAAAAGCCAATATGCTAAATGACTTTTTTTCATCAGTATTTACAAAAGAAAATCCCATGGCAGCCAATATGACTAGTGATAATAATTCCCAATTTAATGTTACCTGCTTAACCCAGCAGGAAGTACGGCGGCGTCTAAAAATCACAAAAATTGACAAATCTCCGGGCCCGGATGGGATACACCCCCGAGTACTGCAGGAATTAAGTGCAGTCATTGATAGACCATTATTTTTAATCTTTAAAGAGTCCATAATAACAGGGTCTGTACCACAGGACTGGCGTATAGCAAATGTGGTGCCAATATTCAAAAAGGGGACAAAAACTGAACTCGGAAATTATAGGCCAGTAAGCTTAACCTCTACTGTGGGTAAAATCCTGGAGGGCATTCTAAGGGATGCTATACTGGAGTATCTGAAGAGGAATAACCTCATGACCCAGTATCAGCACGGGTTTACTAGGGACCGATCATGTCAGACTAATTTGATCAGCTTCTATGAAGAGGTAAGTTCCGGTCTGGACCAAGGGAACCCAGTAGATGTAGTGTATATGGACTTTTCAAAAGCTTTTGATACGGTGCCACACAAAAGGTTGATACATAAAATGAGAATAATGGGGATAGGGGAAAATATGTGCAAGTGGGTTGAGAGTTGGCTCAGGGATAGGAAACAAAGGGTGGTTATTAATGGAGCACACTCGGACTGGGTCACGGTTAGTAGTGGGGTACCACAGGGGTCAGTATTGGGCCCTCTTCTTTTTAACATATTTATTAATGACCTTGTAGGGGGCATTCAGAGAAGAATTTCAATATTTGCAGATGACACTAAACTCTGCAGGGTAATCAATACAGGGAAGGACAATTTTATATTACAGGCTGATTTATGTAAACTAGAAGCTTGGGCTGATAAATGGCAAATGAGCTTTAATGGGGATAAATGTAAGGTCATGCACTTGGGTAGAAGTAATAAGATGTATAACTATGTGCTTAATTCTAAAACTCTGGGCAAAACCGTCAATGAAAAAGACCTGGGTGTATGGGTGGATGACAAACTCATATTCAGTGGCCAGTGTCAGGCAGCTGCTACAAAGGCAAATAAAATAATGGGATGCATTAAAAGAGGCATAGATGCTCATGAGGAGAACATAATTTTACCTCTATACAAGTCACTAGTTCGACCACACTTAGAATACTGTGCACAGTTCTGGTCTCCGGTGTATAAGAAAGACATAGCTGAACTGGAGCGGGTGCAGAGAAGAGCAACCAAGGTTATTAGAGGACTGGGGGGTCTGCCATACCAAGATAGGTTATTACACTTGGGGCTATTTAGTTTGGAAAAACGAAGACTAAGGGGTGATCTTATGTTAATGTATAAATATATGAGGGGACAGTACAAAGACCTTTCTGCTGATCTTTTTAATCATAGACCGGTGACAGGGACAAGGGGGCATCCTCTATGTCTGGAGGAAAAAAGGTTTAAGCATAATAACAGACGCGGATTCTTTACTGTAAGAGCAGTGAGACTATGGAACTCTCTGCCGTATGATGTTGTAATGAGTGACTCATTGCTTCAATTTAAGAGGGGACTGGATACCTTTCTGGAAAAGTATAATGTTACAGGGTATACACTCACCGGCCACTTTATTAGGTACACCATGCTAGTAACGGGTTGGACCCCCTTTTGCCTTCAGAACTGCCTCAATTCTTCGTGGCATAGATTCAACAAGGTGCTGGAAGCATTCCTCAGAGATTTTGGTCCATATTGACATGATGGCATCACACAGTTGCCGCAGATTTGTCGGCTGCACATCCCAAAGATGCTCCATACAAGGCAGGATGGATCCATGCTTTCATGTTGTTTATGCCAAATTCTGACCCTACCATCCGAATGTCGCAGCAGAAATCGAGACTCATCAGACCAAGCAACGTTTTTCCAATCTTCTACTGTCCAATTTCGATGAGCTTGTACAAATTGTAGCCTCAGTTTCCTGTTCTTAGCTGAAAGGAGTGGTACCCGGTGTGGTCTTCTGCTGCTGTAGCCCATCTGCCTCAAAGTTCGACGCACTGTGCGTTCAGAGATGCTCTTAGGCCTACCTTGGTTGTAACGGGTGGCGATTTGAGTCACTGTTGCCTTTCTATCAGCTCGAACCAGTCTGCCCATTCTCCTCTGACCTCTGGCATCAACAAGGCATTTCCGCCCACAGAACTGCCGCTCACTGGATTTTTTTTCTTTTTCGGACCATTCTCTGTAAACCCTAGAGATGGTTGTGCGTGAAAATCCCAGTAGATCAGCAGTTTCTGAAATACTCAGACCAGCCCTTCTGGCACCAACAACCATGCCACGTTCAAAGGCACTCAAATCACCTTTCTTCCCCATACTGATGCTCGGTTTGAACTGCAGGAGATTGTCTTGACCATGTCTACATGCCTAAATGCACTGAGTTGCCGCCATGTGATTGGCTGATTAGAAATTAAGTGTTAACAAGAAGTTGGACAGGTGTACCTAATAAAGTGGCCGGTGAGTGTATATATTAGATTCCTTGATAAGGCGTTGATCCAGGGAACTAGTCTGATTGCCGTATGTGGGGTCGGGAAGGAATTTTTTTCCCCATGATGGAGCTTACTCTTACCACATGGGTTTTTTTTGCCTTCCCCTGGATCAACATGTTAGGGCATGCTAGGCTATGGGTTGAACTAGATGGACTTAAAGTCTTCCTTCAACCTTAATAACTATGTAACTATGTAACTATGTAACTATGTAACCTCTATATACAGTAGATAACACAGAATCCACCATTCACAATAGGTGATGTTACAACTCACCTCCTCCTGTACAATGACTGATAACACCTCTATATACAGTAGATAACACAGGATCCACCATTCACAATAGGAGATGTCACAGCTCACCTCCTCCTGTACAATGACTGATTAGCTCCTGTATATACAGTGGATAACACAGGATCCACCATTCACAATAGGTGATGTCACAGCTCACTTCCTCCTCCTGTACAATGACTGATAACACCTTTATATACAGTGGATAACACAGGATCCACCATTCACAATAGGTGATGTCACAGCTCACCTCCTTCTCCTGTACAATGACTGATAACACCTCTATATACAGTATATAACACAGGATCCACCATTCACAATAGGAGATGTCACAGCTCACCTCCTCCTCCTCCTGTACAATGACTGGGAACACCTCTATATACAGTAGATAACACAGGATCCACCATTCACAATAGGAGATGTCACAGCTCACCTCCTCCTGTACAATGACTGATTAGCTCCTGTATATACAGTGGATAACACAGGATCCACCATTCACAATAGGTGATGACACAGCTCACCTCCTCCTCCTGTACAATGACTGATAACACCTCTATATACAGTATATAACACAGGATCCACCATTAACAATAGGTGATGTCACAGCTCACCTCCTCCTCCTCCTGTACAATGACTGATAGCACCTCTATATACAGTAGAAAACACGGAATCCACCATTCACAATAGGAGATGTCACAGCTCACCTCCTCCTCCTGTACAATGACTGATAACACCTCTATATACAGGAGCTAACACAGAATCCACCATTTACAATAGGTGACGTCACAGCTCACCTCCTCCTCCTGTACAATGACTAATAACAACTCTGTATACAGTATATAACACAGGATCCACCATTAACAATAGGTGATGTCACAGCTCACCTCCTCCTCCTTCTATACAATGACTGATAACACCTCTATATACAGTAGATAACACAGGATCCATCATTCACAATCGATGATGTTGCAGCTCACCTCCTTCTGTACAATGACTGATAACACCTCTATATACAGTAGATAACAGGATCCACCATTCACAATAGGTGATGTCACAGCTCACCTCCCCCTCCCGTACAATGACTGATAACACCTATATACAGTATATAACACAGGATCCACCATTCACAATAGGTGATGTCACAGCTCACCTCCTACTCCCGTACAATGACTGATAACACCTCTATATACAGTAGATAACACAGGATCCACCATTAACAATAGGTGATGTCACAGCTCACCTCCTCCTCCTCCTGTACAATGACTGATAACACCTCTATATACAGTAGATAACACAGAATCCACCATTCACAATAGGTGATGTTACAACTCACCTCCTCCTGTACAATGACTGATAACACCTCTATATACAGTAGATAACACAGGATCCACCATTCACAATAGGAGATGTCACAGCTCACCTCCTCCTCCTCCTGTACAATGACTGGGAACACCTCTATATACAGTAGATAACACAGGATCCACCATTCACAATAGGAGATGTCACAGCTCACCTCCTCCTGTACAATGACTGATTAGCTCCTGTATATACAGTGGATAACACAGGATCCACCATTCACAATAGGTGATGTCACAGCTCACCTCCTCCTGTACAATGACTAATAACACCTCTATATACAGTACATAACACAGGATCCACCATTAACAATAGGTGATATCACAGCTCACCTCCTCCTGTACAATGACTGATAACACCTCTATATACAGTAGATAACACAGGATCCATCATTCACAATCGGTGATGTTGCAGCTCACCTCCTTCTGTACAATGACTGATAACACCTCTATATACAGTAGATAACACAGGATCCACCATTCACAATAGGTGATGTCACAGCTCACCTCCTCCTCCTGTACATTTACTGATAACACCTCTATATACAGTAAATAACCCAGGATCCACCATTCACAATAGGTGATGTCACAGCTCACCTCCTCCTCCTGTACAATGACTGATAACACCTCTATATACAGTAGATAACACAGGATCCACCATTCACAATAGGTGATGTCACAGCTCACCTCCTCCTGTACTACAAACTCTGCTTAGGTCAGAACTTGCCCACAAAGCGTTCCCCCTTCGTTGTCAATAGGTGATTGGTCATGTCTGCCCTCCCTGCCCAATGATCTCTGCAGAGGTCACAGAGCATGCCCTCAACACTCTATTATAGAAGTTAAAGGGAATCTGTCACCTGGTTTTGCCACCTAATGTGAGAGATTCCAGCGATGTGTCACTGGGCTGCTTGCTGTAGTTTTGATAATCTTCTGCTGATAAAACAGAGATTTTTTCAATAGAGGACAAGTAAACATGCTGCCATGTAGTCCTCCATATTCATGAGCTCTCTATAACCTCACCACAACCACTGATTGGCAGCTTTCTGCCTATGCACAGTGTACTATTTAAGCAGCCAATCAGTGATGTCTGCAAAGTTTGCAGCAGATAAAACTGTGATTTTATTTTTAAAAAAAGCAGCCCAGTAAGTGACATATCACTGGAATCAGGGTCATTGCCCCTACATCATGCTGATCTCAGATGGGGGAGCAATAATCTGGGGACTGAACCCCTTTAATCAAGTCCTCACCAGAGTACAGGCTCCATCTGAATGGGTACCTGTGAAAACCTCTTCTTAGACTAACATTCTCTCTCTCTGTGGAGGGGTAATGGACCTGTTGCGATTAAAACACCTGTGGCTAGGAGGCAGAGTGCTCGGTCAAAAGGCTAAAGAATACATTTAAAAAAACTGACCTTCACATCCAAACATTGACTAAGTGTGAACAGGTGCTGAACCTAGAGTAACCAACTCATATACAGTGAAGTAAATAAGGCAGCACACTGCAGCGCTGAAACATGCAAACATGAAACATGAAAACTGAACTGCATTACTGCACTAGAAATATTACCCCTCCACAGAGAGAGAGAATGTTAGTCTAAGAAGAGGTTTTCACAGGTACCCATTCAGATGGAGACGTTTATTCTCAGCGAGGAAAGGAAAGGGTAGGACCTGGTATACGAGAGATGCCCTAAAGTGGCTACCAGGTATACATAAAATTGGCCATTTTTATGCGCTAAACGCGCTCATTTTTCATATTTCTAGTGCAGTAATGCAGTTCAGTTTTCATGTTTCATGTTTGCATGTTTCTGTGCTGCAGTGTGCTGCCTTATTTACTTGACTGTATATGAGTTGGTTACTCTAGGTTTAGCACCTGTTCACACTTAGTCTATGTTTGGATGTGACGGTCAGTTTTTTTAAATGTATTCTTTAGCCTTCTGACCGAGCACTTCGCCTCCTAGCCACAGGTGTTTTAATCGCAACAGGTCTATTACCCCTCCACAGAGAGAGAGAATGTTAGTCTAAGAAGAGGTTTTCACAGGTACCCATTCAGATGGAGACGTTTATTCTCAGCGAGGAAAGGAAAGCGTAGGACCTGGTATACGAGAGATGCCCTAAAGTGGCTACCAGGTACACATAAAATTGGCCATTTTTATGCGCTAAACGCTCTCATTTTTCATATTTCTAGTGCAGTAATGCAGTTCAGTTTTCATGTTTCATGTTTGCATGTTTCAGCGCTGCAGTGTGCTGCCTTATTTACTGGACTGTATATGAGTTGGTTACTCTAGGTTCAGCACCTCTTCACACTAAAGGTACCTTCACACTAAGCGACTTTGCAGAGAGAACGACGACGATCCGTGACGTTGCAGCGTCCTGGATAGCGATCTCATTGTGTTTGACACGCAGCAGCGATCTGGATCCCGCTGTGATATCGCTGGTCGGAGCTAGAAGTCCAGAGCTTTATTTCGTCGCTGATCACCCGCTGTCATCGCTGGATCGGCGTGTGTGACACCGATCCAGCGATGTGTTCACTTGTAACCAGGGTAAATATCGGGTTACTAAGCGCGGCCCTGCGCTTAGTAACCCGATGTTTACCCTGGTTACCCGGGTGCTGCAGGGGGACTCCGGCATCGTTGAAGACAGTTTCAACGATGCCGAAGTCGTTCCCCTGATAGTTGGTCGCTGGAGAGAGCTGTCTGTGTGACAGCTCCCCAGCGACCACACAACGACTTACCAACAATCACGGCCAGGTCGTATCGCTGGTCGTGATCGTTGGTAAGTCGTTTAGTGTAACGGTACCTTTAGTCTATGTTTGGATGTGACGGTCAGTTTCTTGAAATGTAATCACTAGATGACTTGTAATCTTTATTGCTTCTGTGTAAATAAATCCTGGGCCTGTGGAGGTGTCCTGCGGAGGTGTCCAGCGGAGGTGTCCAGCGGAGGTGTCTTGCGGAGGTGTCCTGGGGTGGTGTCCTGGGGAGGTGTCCTGCGGAGGTGCCTGCGGAGGTGTCCTGTGGAGATGTCTTGCGGAGGTATCCTGCGGAGGTGTCCTGCGGAGGTGTCTCTTGCGGAGCTGTCCTGCGGAGGTGTCCTGCACAGATACCTAACTGTGGGGTGAGCCACATCCCTCCCATGGCTGAGAAAAGGGAGAAATAAAGTAGTGGAGATAAGCCATGAGTAGGGGTGTGGTGCTTCTGCCTACAGGTTTCCTACACTAGATAGCGGGGCTCTAGTGGGTCTTGTACGTTGAACCTCAATGATCACGCACCTGTCAAGAGCGTGCATAGATTTGGGGGGATTAGGAGGAATTGCAAGAATACGGATTACAGCCTTCAAAAGGTGTATGGCCAGCTGAGTCTCCAAATCCAGGTCCAGCTCTGAGTCTCTGCTATTCCCGGTGTCTGTTGTTGGGTGTAGCGCTGACATCACATCGACCTCACTGCAGCCAATCACTGAGCTCAGCGACTCTGAGCAGCGAGCAGCTTGTACTGAGTGCATGGCCATAGCCTCTGAGCTCACTGACTATAGCATTGTTGATGTGTTGTCAGCACTGAGGCCAATAACCTACACCGGAGACTCGGCGCTGGACCTGGAGAGGGTGAATAAAGCTCAGTTTGTTTTTCCACTACAATCTGCACTCGGAGACACAACTTTCTTGAAAAACTAAACAAAACCCTTTAAGTTGTCCTATTTCCTCTCGCACTCCACAAACATACTGACAAGTGAATTACAAAGTTGTGTGAAAAGGTTTGCAGGACCCGCAATCCAGCAGGAACATTGGTAGCCCATAGCTGCCGTGTTCTAGCGCCTTGAACGTTCTCCTACTTCCCGTATGATTAGTAGGTCTGATGTGACGCCATGCAGCAATGATGTTCTTCTCACCAGTTAGGGCCAGGGCTGGTGTTGGGCAAAAGAAAGTAGGCAATTGCCCAGGGCCCCACTTAGTCTAAAACCGGTCCGGCTAGGGCTTTGGTCCAGGGGCCATGAACTACAGTCCGCGATCAGAGTCTTGCAACAGTTATTACTCCAGTGAATTCGCTTTCTGTTTGTGTGTAAGGGATTTAGATTGGAACAGTGTTGACAGCCGAATATATTGGAATTACATAGGCAAATGCCATCAAAAGAACATTTTTCTGACTACGTCTTGCCCATTTTAGTCTATGGATACGCCGTCATTTATAGTTGATGCAGGTTTTATGTAAACGTCAAACGTACAAATGTGAATGGAGCCTTACATGGATAGAATCAGCGCACACAAGCATCTTTTCCCTCAGCTTTTGGCGTGTGTATGGCCATGTCTCCTTGGAGATGCGGTTATGATGCCACAATTGTGCACCTTATCATCAAACCCATCTGAATAAGCCACTCCGGCAGCAGCAGAGGAAACAAGGAGTGCCCAACGGAGGCAAATTGGATTGGTCTCAGACCTATTTTAACCCAGAAAGAATAGTTCATTGTTTACAGCATAAGTGCATGTGGCCGCATGCCCAGGTAAATACTAACCTACACAAATACCTGAGATTGGTATTTATATGATATTATATAAACACACTTGAGATAATGATTCATTGTTATAGTAAAGAACATCAGTGCTTTCAGGAGGAAGAACCATCTGGTTTCCCATAGCGAGCGTGAATGCACTCTTGAATCTTTTATTTGTCGACCCAAGCTTGTTCTCCAGAAAACAAATCATCCTGATTCTCGGCTTCCACTCCAAAAAAAAAAAAAATTGAAAAGAGTTGTCGAGTTTCATTAATAAAATGGGGCCAATCATGTTTATGCTTTAAAATGCAAAAATAAGAATTAGGTAAATGCTGAACCCTGTGCTGCCTCTCTGCTGCGGCGGTGACATCCCATCTACAATCCATCCAGCTACTGGGAGCTGTCAACCTCAACATCACCAGTGAGATCAGCAGCCAGGCAAAAAAGGAGACCATCTCCTTTAATAACCTCGGTTGCTCTTCTCTGCACCCACTCAAGTTCAGCCGTGTCCTCCTTATACACGGGAGCAGTATTCTAAGTATGGCCGCACTAGTAACTTGTACAGAGGAAATGTGTGGGGTTTTTTTATGCATCCTATGATTTTATTCGCCTTGGTAGCAGCTGCCTGACACTGGTCACCAAACGCGAGTTTGTTGTCCACCAATACACCAAATTCTGTTGGTACATCTGAACTGTCGCAGCTCCTAATATGTCTAATAATAATTGCCAGAGAATAACAATTCTGGAGCAGCTTTCCTTAGGGTATGTTTCCACCTTCAGGATGGCCGGCGGTTTCGTCGGAGCGGCAAACCCACTCCGCCCTAAGCCCGGCCCCCTTCTGTGACGTGATGATGCCGGATGTGTTCATTGCACACATCATCGCACCCCACTCATAGGGCCCTGTGATATACCTTGCGGCGGCGCAGCGTCAACCACGCAGCGTTTCCTGCACGTGGAAACATACCCTTAGAATCCTTTGTTGTGCAGTTCCTCTCTTATTCCTCCTAGACATGTAGGTCTAAATTGACAGCTAGGCTTGACAATACCTCTAGTTAAAGGGGTGCGCACCCTACACAAACAGCACTGATTGGACAGAGTAAGGCCTCGTGCAGACGAACGTATTTACGGTCCAAGAGCGATTCGACAAAACATCAGATCGCACTCATACAAATGTTGGTCTATGGGTCCGTGCACATTTTTTATTCAGTCAGAGGAAAATAATCCCGGCATGTCTAGGTTTGATCCAATATTCAGATTGCACTTGGCCATGCAAGTGAACGAGACAGTGGAAACTATCAGACTGCACTTGGATGACATCTGAGTGCAGTCTGATTTTCACTTCCACAATGGAGAAGATGGAGACATTTTTTTCCCATCTTCTCATCTTAGAAAATCGGAACAAACTCTGATCAGAGTGTGATCAGCATAATCTGCCCAATTCTCTCTGATGAGGTGGTGTGACCCTTGTGTAAGACCCCTCAGCTGGGAATAGACATTTTAGAAATACATTTCCAGGAAAGATGTTTCAGATTAAGTTAAATTATGAGGAATACAAATATTTACTAAAACAGGTATATCAGGAGGAGTCGTGACAGATCTTCTGTAAATGGGCAGGTTTGGCACTGAGATAAGGAAACAGCCAACGCCAGACATGCTGGCAGCAAGGAAAAATAAATGAACAATCAACTGCTCGTTTCCAGAGAACAACAATGGAATATTAAGGCCCCAATTCAGCAGCCGAGACTTTAGTGTGCAGTAGTGCAGCGAGGGAGAAGCGGGTAAACACGCGTGGTATTCCGCCTCCACCACAGGCATCTAAACAGCATTATTTCTGGAGTAAAAGCCCCATGCATGAGCAGACCTGAAGCCGTCTATTAACCGATATGTTCCCATGCGCGCTCCACTCCTTGTTTGGTGCGCTCCACCTCAGAATTCCTTCCCTGAGTCACCTTATCTCATGCTCCAGGCAGGTCTCATACTGTCAATCTCCAAGTTTCTCTCGTCACTTAAGGGTTTCTTTTTGCTTTTTTTATTTTTTATTTTGAAGAGCCAAGAAACATTAAATATAAATTATTATTTTGTTTAAGCCCTCCCTGTAGGGTGATCTAAATCTTACCACCTCGCCATCTGAATGAAATGATTATGCACTTAGCGTTCTATTCATTATTGCATTTGTCTAGTTTTTTTTCGTAATTTTGTTGCACGGTGTCACAATTTAGACCATGCCTTATTCACTAAGCCAGGCCCCGTTGTCAGAGAAGGCGTACAAAGTGCCTAAAACACATAATAAATACGGTGCAAGTCAGGGTAGACCGGTTTTGGCACAAATTGAGCCTAAATTTTGTCACATTTAACTTGATACATTGTTGGGACAAATGCATCAATGCTGTCTGCTTCTCACAGTGCAAGCTTACACTAGGCAGACTTAAAAGGCAACAGATTTCTCATATTGTTTGACACCTCTGGTGTATCTATTTATTTATTTATTTTACTCACTTATATAGCGCCATTAATTCCACAGCGCTTTACAAACATTATTATCTTTACACTGTCTGGTAACATCACCAATTAGTTAACTTAGTAGCGAAAAGTTGCACATTATTCCATGATAAATATGATGCAAGTCAAAGTGCCAGAATTTTGGTATATTTATCTTGGGTAAATATCCTCCTTCAAAGAAAATAGGAGACAGAACGTGCGTTTGAAGTTCTTTTATAAAGCAGATCTGTCACCAGACTTCACCACCATTCTAATGTGGATTTTCAAAGTAAGTACACCAGCCTTCCTGAGTTCTATCAAATCTATTCAATAATGTATAACCTAAAGGTACCTTCACATTAAGCGACGCTGCAGCGATATAGACAACGATGCCGATCGCTGCAGCGTCGCTGTGTGGTCGCTGGAGAGCTGTCACACAGACAGCTCTCCAGCGACCAACGGTGCTGAAGTCCCCGGGTAACCAGGGTAAACATCGGGTTACTAAGCGCAGGGCCTCACATAGTAACCCGATGTTTACCCTGGTTACCAGTGTAAATGTAAAAAAAAACAAACAGTACATACTCACCTTCCGGTGTCTGTCACACGTCCCTCGCCGTCCGCTTCCCGCACTGACTGTGATTGCCGGCCGTAAGGCACAGCACAGCGGTGACGTCACCACTGTGCTCTGCTTTTACTTTACGGCCGGCACTCACAGTCAGTGCGGGAAGCGGACGGCGGGGGACGTGTGACAGACACCGGAATGTGAGTATGTAGTGTTTTTTTTTTTTTACTTTTACAATGGTAACCAGGGTAAATATCGGGTTACTAAGCGCGGCCCTGCGCTTAGTAACGCGATATTTACCCTGGTTACCATTGTAAAACATCGCTGGTATCGTTGCTTTTGGTGTCAAACACGACGATACACGCCGATCTGACGACCAAATAAAGTTCTGGACTTTCAGCAACGACCAGCGATATCACAGCAGGATCCTGATCGCTGCTGCGTGTCAAACACAATGATATCGCTATCCAGGACGCTGCAACGTCACGGATCGCTAGCAATATCGTTTAGTGTGACGGTACCTTAAGAAGACCGGCACTCACTTGGAAATCTGCACAATTAGTAGATTTTAATTAAATGCTCCTAAAAAAACATGTTGTTTTGAAGAGCATGCAATAAGGCTATGTTCACACTTTCAGTTTTTGCAGCTTTTTTTTTTTGCTGGGTTTTACAGTACTAGCAAAGTCTATAAGATTTCAGAAATCTCATGCACTCGCATAAATTTAATTTTCCTAACTGATTTGGAAAAGTGCTGCAATTTTGCAAATTGCAGCATGTCACTTCTTTCAGCGTTTTTTCTGCATATTTGCAGCTTTTTTCCATCCATAGGAAACAATAGGTAAAAGCAAAAATGCAGCAAAAACTCATGTATCAGTTATTGCTGCATTTTTAAGTTAAATCATGTTTTTTTTTGGCCACTAAACTTTATCATCATGCAAAAACTCAGCAAAACCAGCTTTTTGTAAGCAGCTTCTCTACTACTAAGGCCGGTTTCACACGTCAGTGGCTCCGGTACGTGAGGTGACAGTTTCCTCACGTACCGGAGACACTGACACACGTAGACACATTAAAATCAATGCATCTGTGCAGATGTCATTGATTTTTTGCGGACCGTGTCTCCGTGTGCCAAACACGGAGACATGTCAGTGTTCGTGGGAGCGCACGTATTACACGGACCCATTAAAGTCAATGGGTCCGTGTAAAACACGTACTGCACACGGACGTTCTCCGTGTGTCGTGCAGGAGACAGCGCTCCAGTAAGCGCTGTCCCCCACACATGGTGCTGAAGCCGCAATTCATATCTTCTGTGCAGCAGCGTTTGCTGTAAAGAAGATATGAATAATCCATTTTTTTAGTGGTATTTCGTGTTTAAAATAAAGCTCCATGTCCCCACCCCCTGTGCGCCCCCCCGCTGTTCTGAAAATACTCACCCGGCTCCCTCGTTGGCTGTCGCTGCTTCCTGTCCTGGCCGCACCTTCTACTGTATGCGGTCACGTGGGACCGCCAATTACAGTCATGAATATGCGGCTCCACCTCCCATAGGGGTGGAGCCACATATTCATTACTGTAAATGAGCGGCCCCACGTGACCGCATACAGGAGAAGCTGCGGCCAGGACAGGACACTGCGAGGGAGGCGGGTGAGTATTTTCAAAACAGCGGGGGGGCGCACAGGGGGTGGGGACATGGAGCTTTATTTTAAACACGAAATACCACTAAAAAAATGGATTATTCATATCTTCTTTACAGCAAACGCTGCTGCACAGAAGATATGAATCGCGGCTTCAGCACGATGCAGGGGACAGCGCTAAACTTTAGCGCTGTCTCTCCTGCACGGTCCGTGTGGTACCCAGGCGGCACACGGCTGCCGCACGTGTGCCACACGGATGGCCTACGTGAGCTCACGGACACACGGACACGGATAACTCCGGTACCGTTTTTTTCCGGTACCGGAATTATCTGGACGTGTGAGACTGCCCTAAGAGAGCGGGTTTTGCCTGCGGGAAAAAAAAAGTGTCAAAAACGCAACGTGTGAACACGGCCTAAAAATCTACAAATTCTGCAAATTTACAAGTCAGTGCTGGTCTTATGTTATTTGCAGGGAGATGCCCACCCTAGACACAGCACAATGGACTGAAATTGATGTTTATTTAACAATAGCTGTAGTTTGTATACTGAAATTTCATGACAGATCACTATATTGATGACCTTAGGATAGGTCCTCAATATCAGATTGGTGGGGGTCCAACTCCGATCGCTTTACTCCTTACGTGTACACAGCTGGGAATTGTTACAGAGAGCACATCACCCACTGTCACGATTTGACAATTCGCAGTTACATAAAGTGACCGCAGACTTTTCTTCATAGACCGGACAGCCCCTTTAATTATATAGGTCAACAATATAATAAGCCTGAAGAAGTAGATGTTAAAAAAAATCATCAAATATTCCCCTTATCTTTATACAATAAACAGGCAAAATAAATGACTATAAGCCCAGTAGTAACTAAACTATACATGGGTCTCATCTTGTACTTGTTCTGGGACTAGACATTTTTGGCTGTGCCCATTGCCCAGACTGATGACGCTCTGACCTAGCTAAATATTTAAACGCTTAGATAACATGTGAAGGTCGATGACCCAGGAAACTGACGTCTCCTTTTTTTGTTTGTTTTCTGTACCAAATGTGTTCCAGATGAACTTCGTATATAAACGGGTGGGCAGGGTAATGATCCAAGTCCTCAATATCCACCGGAAGTCCTTATTTTTACCTAAGGACGAGCCATATTTTCATTTTTATTACAACTAAGGCCGGCGTCACACTAGAGAGGAATACGGACGAGCGAGAGGCGCAAAAACTACGCATTGCACACGGACCAATGATTCTCTATGGGGCAGCTCCCATCAGCCGTATATTTCTCGGCCGTATTTTACGGGCCGAGAGAATCGCAGCATGCTGCGTTTGTCAGCGTATTGCGCAAAAAATCCGCCAATCAAAGTCTATGGGGGCGAGAAAAATACGGATTCCACAGGGACCATGCCTGTGACCTGCGAGAAATATGCAGCGGTGTTCTCTAGAAAAGCCGGCAATTCAGTGCGGTGTACTGTAAAATCACACTGACAGAATAGAATAGAACAGATAAAATAAATGTGTACACATAGAATAGGGGTATATATATATATATATGTCATTGAGAGATATATATATATATATATATATATATATATATATATATATATATAATACAGAGCTAGATAGCAGAACAGCCAGTAATTCAATTGCCGGCTTTTGCTAACTCCTTACCAAACCCGACAGGATATGAGACATGGTTTACATACAGTAAACCCTTGCAAATCCCTTATTTTTTTTACATATTCCTCATTAATAATGTTAGTAGTATGTGTGTGTGTGTGTGCAACATTTGGGAGCTCTAGGTGTTAAAATAAAGGGTTAGGTCACGGAAAAAACTGGCGTGGGCTCCTGCGCAATTTTCTCCGCCAGAGTGGGAAAGCCAGTGACTGAGGGCAGATATTAATAGCCTAGAGAGGGTCCATGGTTATTGCCCCCCCCGGCTAAAAACATCTGCCCCCAGCCACCCCAGAAAAGGCACATCTGGAATAATTTATGGAGGGGGCTGCACTTTTGTTGGGAAGTTTGCATCTGTCTGGAGACCATATTATATCCATACTATGTCTTACAGGGGAACCTATGGCCCCGATTACAGGCTTGTCCGTAAATATATATTATTACACATTGTACTGTGCGCAGACTCAATGGATCAAATTCCAGAAAAGATACAAAATATTTCCTATCTTGTGTCTATTTATGACTCACACTAGTTAGTATGTTCCAGGAAGATGCCTGTACCTGAAAACATAATATATGTTGTTCATGTCACTTTATCCTCGGTTCACCTGAGCAGCCATTTTTAATTGCTTTTGAATGGAGCCAAAAGCCCCTTAGACAGTAAACAGGAGCCTGCATTGAGGAGTGGGGGTCATTGCAAAATCAGGAGACCCCTCTTCTGGTGCAGCTGCTCTAGCACATCGCACCCCTCCTTGTCTGATTGCAATAATTGTGAACATACCCCAAGTCCTGGGCTACATTGCAACTTTGATCGCAACCCATCGTTGCTACATTACAGCACTATACAGGTGAATGGTGTCACATTGGTTCTTTTTTTTCAAATTGCTTGCTGCAGTCGCCTTACCCGCTGGGTCATAATACCAACTGCAGTTGTCACAGGCAAAATCACCGTGTAGCCCCAGTCTACATGTAAAATTCGTGCCTTTTGGTTCTTGTAGTCAGATTTGCTGAAAAACAAAACCTGGTGCTTTGGCTTCCAAAAATCAGCACTGCCCCGTCTGTGGCTTGTGTGCACCGTTGTGGCTCATTCCCATTCACTTTAATAAAATGCAACACAAAGATTCCGGGAATCCTCATCAAGGTCCTAATAAACCTAACCACTTTCACTACTTGCTGATAGCAGCAGACACCAGGTAGATTACATAATGGGTCTATCAGCAGCAGTTTCTTGATGGTTTCTAGGCATCAACAGATCTTTGTTTCTGTGCTGCATAAAGTAAAAAAGGGACAATCGCAAATGGAGCAATGAAGAATTATTACAATCTGTATTTTCACGTCGGGTTTATCAAAGGTGGAAGAGCTTTTACTTAACAGTAGTATGTAATTATACTGGATCTGGGTCAAACTGGAGTCTCGACTCAATGTTGTTGTTTTTTTTAATAGATTTATGACAGGCATGGTAGGTTACTGTAGAACATTTACATTATTCTCTAAAGCCGGGGTCCCTAACCTGTAACTCGGGAGCCACATGCAGTCCCATGAATTGTGGCTCGCGGCTGTCTGCCAGCTTGGTGCATTAGCTCCAGGTCTAGCAAACAGGCATGAAGAGCACATCTCAAAATGGTGAATATTGTGAGCAATCCTGCACAGAAGAGCAGATTTGGATGCACATATGTTTAGAGATAATTTAACCATGGTAAGCTGGAGACAGGATGATACTACCTATCGGAAGAGACGCTTGAAGCTGGATGCGACAGTGTGTTGGGGGAATACTGAATGGGGGTATTGTGGGAACCCCTGGATCTTGGTATACTGCTTCCAGGTGATTTCTGTGGAAAAGCTTTCGTTATCATTATACCAGTAATGGGGTCTTTGGTTGCCATAACTGTGAGGTGAGGGGGAGCTGGATGTGGCTCGCGACCCTCTGTCAGAGCTGAATGTGGCTCTCAAGGTCAAAAAGGTTGGGGACCACTGCTCTAAAAGATCATGCTGACATGTTCATTTTATATTGTGCGTTCCACAGAGGTCTGACTACGCTCCACAGGGATCTGACTGCACTCCACAGGGGTCTGACTGCGCTCCACAGGGGTCTGACTGCGCTCCACAGGGGTCTGACTGCGCTCCACAGGGGTCTGACTGCGCTCCACAGGCATCTGTCTGCACTCCACAGGCATCTGACTGCGCTCCACAGGGGTCTGACTGCGCTCCACAGGGGTGTGACTGCGCTCCACAGGGGTGTGACTGCACTCCACAGGGGTCTGACTGCGCTCCACAGGGGTGTGACTGCACTCCACAGGGGTCTGACTGCACTCCACAGGGATGTGACTGCGCTCCACAGGGGTGTGACTGCGCTCCACAGGCATCTGACTGCGCTCCACAGGGGTCTGACTGCGCTCCACAGGGGTGTGACTGCGCTCCACAGGGGTGTGACTGCGCTCCACAGGGGTCTGACTGCACTCCACAGGGGTGTGACTACGCTCCACAGGGGTGTGACTGCGCTCCACAGGGGTGTGACTGCGCTCCACAGGGGTCTGACTGCACTCCACAGGGGTGTGACTACGCTCCACAGGGGTCTGACTGCACTCCACAGGGGTATGACTGCGCTCCACAGGCATTTGACTGCGCTCCATAGGGGTCTGACTGCGCTCCACAGGGGTCTGACTGCGCTCCACAGGGGTGTGACTGCGCTCCACAGGGGTGTGACTGCGCTCCACAGGGGTGTGACTGTACCACAGGGGTGTGACTGTACCACAGGGGTGTGACTGTACCACAGAGGACTGTCTGTGCACCAAACTCCACATCATACGCTGCATACTCCACGTCCTATGTACGATAGCATGTAGCAATGATGGAGGTGTCTGTACTTCTGGGTGACACCGTATGGTTTTTGTGGAGGTGTTTTTGTATGCACTGTAATTGCACCGAGCTCTGACATTATAGTTGACGGCCTTTTATCTATTTATATAGTTAAGATTGAGGCTAAAATAACACTGGTAACAATATGAGATTTGGGCCTGTTTGTCTTCAGGAATGTGAAACCTTTCAACCACAAAATTGCAAGATGAGCTGTTTACCAACTTGGCAGAAGTTGCAGCAGAGCAGCTTAAACTGACACATCCAGATCAGGCGTCCAAGTCTCTGCTGCCGCGCTCTGTGGTATGGAGGAGCTCTGCTTTTAGACTTATTACCCTGGTTTCATGTCTGTTACCTAATAATAATAGTAATAATGTTATGTTATTATCACCAGTAAATGCAATAATCCTGTTATACAATATTGGGAAATCTGGGTGACAACCAGTATGGCTACCATTACAAGTTCAGCTCAATTTACCTAGACTTTTAAATAAAAATCTTACCACGTTTGACACTGTATGCTTTGTGTCACAATTACCAACATTTACATGTCAAATCGCCAGTGATTATCAGTCTTTCCCTGCTGTGTCCAGGAATGCTCCTAAAGTTTAAACTGAAATGCCCATTTTAAGGCAAGCTGGCACAAACCCATTCAGTTTGGCTGGATGTGAAATATGTAAGTCTCTCCCAGTAATATAGGCTGGATGTGAGCTCTGTGTGTCTCTCCCAGTAATATAGGCTGGATGTGATCTCTGTGTGTCTCCCTGTAATATAGGCTGGGTGTGAGATGTGTGTGTCTCTCCCAGTAATATAGGCTGGATGTGAGGTCTGTGTGTCTCTCCCAGTACTATAGGCTGGATGTGAGCTCTGTGTGTCTCCCAGTAATATAGGCTGGATGTGGGATATGTGTGTCTCCCAGTAATATAGGCTGGATGTGGGCTGTGTGTCTCTCCCAGTAATATAGGCTGGATGTGAGCTCTATGTGTCCCCCAGTAATATAGGCTGGATGAGAGGTCTGTGTCTCTCCCAGTAATATAGGCTGGATGTGAGCTCTGTGTGTCTCTACCAGTAATATAGGCTGGATGTGAGCTTTGTGTGTCTCTCCCAGTAATAAAGGCTAGATATGAGCTCTGTGTGTCTCCCAGTAATATAGGCTGGATGTGAGCTCTGCGTGTCCCTCACAGTAATATAAGCTGGATGTGAGCTCTGTGTGTCTTCCAGTAATATCCAGTAATATATGCTGGATGTGAGCACTATGTGTTTCCCAGTAATAAAGGCTGGATGTGAGGTCTGTGTGTCTCTCCCAGTAATATAGGCTGGATATGAGATCTGTGTCTCTCCCAGTAACATAGGCTGGATATGAGATGTGTCTCCCAGTAATATAGGCAGTATGTGAATTCTGTGTGTCTCTCAGTATTATAAGCTGTGTGTGAGGTATTTTTGTCACTCTCAGTAATTTAGGCTGGATGTGATTTCTGTCTGTCTCTACCAGAAGTATAAATTGGATGCGAGCTATGTGTGTCTCTCCCAGTAATATAGGTTGGATGTGAGCTCTGTGTGTCCCCTAGTAATATAGGCTGGATGTGAGTGCTGTGTGTTTCTCAGTAATATAGGCTGGATGTGAGGTCTGTGTATCTCCCAGTAATATAGTCTGGATGTGAGTGCTGTGTGTCTCTCAGTAATATAGGCTGGCTGTGAGGTCTGAGTGTCTCTCCCAGTAACATAGGCTGGATGTGAGATCTGTGTCTCTCCCAGTAATATAGGTTGGATGTGAACAATGTGTGTCTCTCCCAGTAATATAAGTTGGATGTGAACGATGTGTGTCTCTCCCAGTAACATAGGCTGGATGTGAGGTCTGTGTGTCTCTCACAGTAATATAAGCTGGATGTGAGCTCTGTGTGTCTCCAAGCAATATAGGCTGGTTGTGAGATCTGTATGTCTCCCTGTAATATAGGCTGGATGTGAGCTCTGTGTGTCTTTCAGTAATATAGGCTGGCTGTGAGGTCTGAGTGTCTCTCCCAGTAACATAGGCTGGATGTGAGATCTGTGGCTCTCCCAGTAATATAGGTTGGATGTGAGCGCTGTGTCTCTCCCAGTAACATAGGCTGTATGTGAGGTCTGTGTGTCTCCCAGTAATATAGGCTGTATGTGAAATCTGTGTGTCTCTCAGTATTATAAGCTGTGTGTAAGGTCTGTTTGTCACTCTCAGTAATTTAGGCTGGATGTGATTTCTGTCTGTCTCTACCAGAAATATAAGCTGGATGTGAGCTCTGTGTGTCTCTCCCAGTAATATAGGCTGGAAGTGAGCGCTGTGTGTCTCCCAGTAATATAGGCTTGATGTGAGATCTGTGTGTCTACCAGTAATATAGACTGAATGTGAGATCTGTGTCTTTCCCAGTAATATAGGTTGGATGTGAGCGCTGTGTGTCTCTCCCAGTAACATAGGCTGGATGTGAGATCTGTGTCTCTCCCAGTAATATAGGTTGGATGTGAGATCTGTGTCTCTCCCAGTAATATAGGCTGGATGTGAGATCTGTGTCTCTCTCAGTATTATAAGCTGTGTGTGAGGTCTGTTTGTCACTCTCAGTAATTTAGGCTGGATGTGATTTCTGTCTGTCTCTACCAGAAATATAAGCTGGATGTGAGATCTGTGTGTCTCTCCCAGTAATATAGGCTGGAAGTGAGCGCTGTGTGTCTCCCAGTAATATAGGCTTGATGTGAGATCTGTGTGTCTACCAGTAATATAGGCTGAATGTGAGATCTGTGTCTCTCCCAGTAATATAGGTTGGATGTGAGCGCTGTGTGTCTCTCCCAGTAACATAGGCTGGATGTGAGATCTGTGTCTCTCCCAGTAATATAGGTTGGATGTGAGATCTGTGTCTCTCCCAGTAATATAGGCTGGATGTGAGATCTGTGTCTCTCTCAGTAATATAGGCTGGATGTGAGCGCTGTGTATCTCTCCCGGTAATATAGGCTGGATGTGAGATCTGTGCGTATCCCAGTAATATAGGCTGGATGTGAGCTCTGTGTGTCTCTCCCAGTAATATAGGCTGGAAGTGAGCGCTGTGTGTCTCCCAGTAATATAGGCTTGATGTGAGATCTGTGTGTCTACCAGTAATATAGACTGAATGTGAGATCTGTGTCTTTCCCAGTAATATAGGTTGGATGTGAGCGCTGTGTGTCTCTCCCAGTAACATAGGCTGGATGTGAGATCTGTGTATCTCCCAGTAATATAGGTTGGATGTGAGATCTGTGTCTCTCCCAGTAATATAGGCTGGATGTGAGATCTGTGTCTCTCTCAGTATTATAAGCTGTGTGTGAGGTCTGTTTGTCACTCTCAGTAATTTAGGCTGGATGTGATTTCTGTCTGTCTCTACCAGAAATATAAGCTGGATGTGAGATCTGTGTGTCTCTCCCAGTAATATAGGCTGGAAGTGAGCGCTGTGTGTCTCCCAGTAATATAGGCTTGATGTGAGATCTGTGTGTCTACCAGTAATATAGGCTGAATGTGAGATCTGTGTCTCTCCCAGTAATATAGGTTGGATGTGAGCGCTGTGTGTCTCTCCCAGTAACATAGGCTGGATGTGAGATCTGTGTCTCTCCCAGTAATATAGGTTGGATGTGAGATCTGTGTCTCTCCCAGTAATATAGGCTGGATGTGAGATCTGTGTCTCTCTCAGTAATATAGGCTGGATGTGAGCGCTGTGTATCTCTCCCGGTAATATAGGCTGGATGTGAGATCTGTGCGTATCCCAGTAATATAGGCTGGATGTGAGCTCTGTGTGTTTCTACTAGTAATATAGGCTGGATGTGAACTATGTGTCTCTTTCCCAGTAATATAGGCTGGATGTGAGATCTCGGTATCTCCCAGTAATATAGGCTGGATGTGAGCTATGTGTCTATCTCCCAGTAATATAGGCTGGATGTGAGATCTGTGTCTCTCCCAATAATATAGGCTGGATGTGAGGTCTGTGTCTCTCCCCCAGTAATACAGGCTGCATGTGAGCTCTGTGTGTTTCCCAAGTGCAGTTTCTAGGACTGTCATGCAAAAATTGCAAGTGTTCCCTAAATTTCCTAGGTATAAATGCAATTCAATAGTCTGGAAACCTGACTAATTTTCATTCTTTCATTCCAGAGAGATCCCCTCAGATCACTATTTCAGTTACATGCCATTTAAAGAATAAAAGCCCCTTTAATACTGTGCACTGCTGTACCCTGGGGTATTAATCTGCAGAGACCTCAGGTTCCAGCTGTCTCCCTGCCAGGGCGATACCCTTCCTGAACGATACTGATGTGATTCACTCATAAGAATTAGCCCAGATTTGTTTAATTGCCTCAAATCTGTCATGAAGGATCAATGGTAGAAGAATACTTTTATTTTTAGAGGACATGGAGCTCAGAAGAACACAATAGGGAAAAGAATAAGGAAATAAATACAGTTTTTATGAGTAGATGCGGTTTTAGTGTCAGACAAGGCTGTTACCTGATTTAATGTGCAGGTCCCATCACGTCTGTTGTCTATGTGTTATATTTAGTATTGTTATTTTCAGCTTATTATGCCATTATTAGGCTGTGGTTGAACTACAGGTTTCTGTATGGAGTGCCTATACACATATAATGCAACCTCCATACTCGGGAACTGCTCCAGGTTTTCATGTGCCCTGTGTGAAAGAGTCTCAGTGGGCCCCTTTAACACATGCCACAATTCATGACGCACAGATAAGAAATATAGATATAGTACAATACGAAAGATTTCACTTACTACTTACATTACATGAGTGATTATCTATTGTAAATTCTTCAATAGCTCAGAAACCGGCGAATCATCGCAACGCTCAATATGTGCTCTGGGGGGATTCAAAAGTCTGCAGTCACACAGAGTCGCTCCATACTTTTCATTTTAGACTGGACAGTATAGTACTCCATACAGTATTATGGACACCACATAGTCCAACATACAGTATTATGGGCACCACATAGTCCTCCATACAGTATTATGCGCACTACATAGTCTTCCATACTATATTATGGGCACCATGTAGTCTTCTATACGGTATTATGGGCATCACACAGTCCTCCATACAGTATTATGGGAACCACATAGTCCTCCATACAGTATTGTGGACATCACATAGTCCTCCGTACAGTATTATGGGCCCCATATATTTCTCCATGCAGTATAATGGGCCCCATATAATGCTCTATACAGAATAATGGGTCCCATATATTGCTCCATACAGTATAATGGTCCCATATATTGCTCCATATAGTATATAGTGACCCCATATAATGCTCCATGCAGGATAATGGCCCCATATAATGATCGATATAGTATATATTGTCCTCATTGCTCCATACAGTATATAATAGCCTCATATAATGATCCATACAGTATAATGGTTCCATATTATGCTCCATGTAGTATATAATGGCCCATATATTGCCACATACAGTATAATGGCCACATATATTGCTCCATGCAGAATAATGGCCCCATATAGTGCTCCATACAGTATAATTGGCCCCATAAATTGCTCCATACAGAATACCGGCCCTATATAATGATCAATACAGTATAATGGCCCCATATATTGCTACATTCATAAAAAAATAAATGATCAAATACTCACTTTTTCTCGTTCCTCACAGCTCCGGTCTCCTCAGCATCTTCTGACTCTCTGCGTGCTCGGCAGAGGGCACCCTGTAGTGACGTCATTGCGCCCTCTGCCCTGAGGCATCACCTAGAGTCAGAATATGCTGAAGATACTGTAACTGCAGGGAACGAAGATAGGTGAGTATTTGAGGAGAGCTCACCCGACTCACGGGGCCCATAGTGTGCCAGTGTCCCTGATGGCGAGTGGGCCCCTCCTCCCGTTCGCCCAGTGCCCCGGCACTTGCCTAGGTGCACCGAGTGGTGACGCCGGCCCTTTCCATACAATTATGGATTTTTTTTAAAGGCTCTGGTCATTGTTTTACATTGAGAAAATAGATATATATATATTTATATAATTTCATTCCTTCATTCATTTTCAGACCCAATGATATTTAGTTTGCAGTTTCAGATTTTTCTTTTGTGGCCATGTCTCTCCCATTAATGTAAATACATGTAGAAAAGCCGCGGAGACACCATCACGTGTTTCTCAACGCAAGCAATGAATAGCCAGGTCTTTCACCGGGAAGGAACAACCACGGGAAGGGCAGCATCCAATAAAGGAAAACCACCTATGCCAAAACATGGCATCCATCCACAGACAGCTGTTTCGGGGTATTTGCTGTTATGGTTCTCAATGGCAAGAGAACATAGCCCAGCAAACATAAGTACTAGCTCTTGGAAGGATGGAAACTAAACTGACCATGAACTAAACCTGCCGCACAACTAACAGTAGCCGGGTAGCGTTGCCTACGTTTTTTATCCCTAGACGCCCAGCGCCGGCCGGAGGACTAACTAATCCTGGCAGAGGAAAATATAGTCCTGGCTCACCTCTAGAGAAATTTCCCCGATAGGCAGACAGAGGCCCCCACATATATTGGCGGTGATTTTAGATGAAATGACAAACGTAGTATGAAAATAGGTTTAGCAAAATTGAGGTCCGCTTACTAGATAGCAGGAAGACAGAAAGGGCACTTTCATGGTCAGCTGAAAACCCTATCAAAATACCATCCTGAAATTACTTTAAGACTCTAGTATTAACTCATAACATCAGAGTGGCAATTTCAGATCACAAGAGCTTTCCAGACACAGAAACGAAACTACAGCTGTGAACTGGAACAAAATGCAAAAACAAACGAGGACTAAAGTCCAACTTAGCTGGGAGTTGTCTAGCAGCAGGAACATGCACAGAAAGGCTTCTGATTACAATGTTGACCGGCATGGAAGTGACAGAGGAGCAAGGTTAAATAGCGACTCCCACATCCTGATGAAAACAGGTGAACAGAGGGGATGATGCACACCAGTTCAATTCCACCAGTGGCCACCGGGGGAGCCCAAAATCCAATTTCACAACAGTACCCCCCCCTCAAGGAGGGGGCACCGAACCCTCACCAGAACCACCAGGGCGATCAGGATGAGCCCTATGAAAGGCACGGACCAGATCGGAGGCATGAACATCAGAGGCAGTCACCCAAGAATTATCCTCCTGACCGTATCCCTTCCATTTGACCAGATACTGGAGTTTCCGTCTGGAAACACGGGAGTCCAAGATTTTTTCCACAACGTACTCCAACTCGCCCTCAACCAACACCGGAGCAGGAGGCTCAACGGAAGGCACAACCGGTACCTCATACCTGCGCAACAATGACCGATGAAAAACATTATGAATAGAAAAAGATGCAGGGAGGTCCAAACGGAAGGACACAGGGTTAAGAATCTCCAATATCTTGTACGGGCCGATGAACCGAGGCTTAAACTTAGGAGAAGAAACCCTCATAGGGACAAAACGAGAAGACAACCACACCAAGTCCCCAACACAAAGCCGAGGACCAACCCGACGCCGGCGGTTGGCAAAAAGCTGAGTCTTCTCCTGGGACAACTTCAAATTGTCCACTACCTGCCCCCAAATCTGATGCAACCTCTCCACCACAGCATCCACTCCAGGACAATCCGAAGATTCCACCTGACCAGAAGAAAATCGAGGATGAAACCCCGAATTACAGAAAAAAGGAGACACCAAGGTGGCAGAGCTGGCCCGATTATTGAGGGCAAACTCCGCTAAAGGCAAAAAAGCAACCCAATCATCCTGATCTGCAGACACAAAACACCTCAAATATGTCTCCAAGGTCTGATTCGTCCGCTCGGTCTGGCCATTAGTCTGAGGATGGAAAGCAGACGAGAAAGACAAATCTATGCCCATCCTAGCACAGAATGCTCGCCAAAATCTAGACACGAACTGGGTTCCTCTGTCAGAAACGATATTCTCCGGAATACCATGCAAACGGACCACATTTTGAAAAAACAGAGGAACCAACTCGGAAGAAGAAGGCAACTTAGGCAGGGGAACCAAATGGACCATCTTAGAGAAACGGTCACACACCACCCAGATGACAGACATCTTCTGAGAAACAGGAAGATCCGAAATAAAATCCATCGAGATGTGCGTCCAGGGCCTCTTCGGGATAGGCAAGGGCAACAACAATCCACTAGCCCGAGAACAACAAGGCTTGGTCCGAGCACAAACGTCACAAGACTGCACAAAGCCTCGCACATCTCGAGACAGGGAAGGCCACCAGAAGGACCTTGCCACCAAATCCCTGGTACCAAAGATTCCAGGATGACCTGTCAACGCAGAAGAATGAACCTCAGAAATGACTTTACTGGTCCAATCATCAGGAACAAACAGTCTACCAGGTGGGCAACGATCAGGTCTATCCGCCTGAAACTCCTGCAAGGCCCGCCGCAGGTCTGGAGAAACGGCAGACAATATCACTCCATCCTTAAGGATACCTGTAGGTTCAGAGTTACCAGGGGAGTCAGGCTCAAAACTCCTAGAAAGGGCATCCGCCTTAACATTCTTAGAACCCGGCAGGTAGGACACCACAAAATTAAACCGAGAGAAAAACAACGACCAGCGCGCCTGTCTAGGATTCAGGCGTCTGGCGGACTTAAGATAAATTAGATTTTTGTGGTCAGTCAATACCACCACCTGATGTCTAGCCCCCTCAAGCCAATGACGCCACTCCTCAAAAGCCCACTTCATGGCCAAAAGCTCCCGATTCCCAACATCATAATTCCGCTCGGCGGGCGAAAATTTACGCGAGAAAAAGGCACAAGGTCTCATCACGGAACAATCGGAACTTCTCTGCGACAAAACTGCCCCAGCTCCGATTTCAGAAGCGTCGACCTCAACCTGAAAAGGAAGAGCAACATCAGGCTGACGCAACACAGGGGCGGAAGAAAAGCGGCGCTTAAGCTCCCGAAAGGCCTCCACAGCAGCAGGGGACCAATCAGCAACATCAGCACCCTTCTTAGTCAAATCAGTCAATGGTTTAACAACATCAGAAAAACCAGCAATAAATCGACGATAAAAGTTAGCAAAGCCCAAAAATTTCTGAAGACTCTTAAGAGAAGAGGGTTGCGTCCAATCACAAATAGCCTGAACCTTGACAGGATCCATCTCGATGGAAGAGGGGGAAAAAATATATCCCAAAAAGGAAATCTTTTGAACCCCAAAAACGCACTTAGAACCCTTCACACACAAGGAATTAGACCGCAAAACCTGAAAAACCCTCCTGACCTGCTGGACATGAGAGTCCCAGTCATCCGAAAAAATCAAAATATCATCCAGATACACAATCATAAATTTATCCAAATAATCACGGAAAATGTCATGCATAAAGGACTGAAAGACTGAAGGGGCATTTGAAAGACCAAAAGGCATCACCAAATACTCAAAGTGGCCCTCGGGCGTATTAAATGCGGTCTTCCACTCATCCCCCTGCTTAATTCGCACCAAATTATACGCCCCACGGAGATCTATCTTAGAGAACCACTTGGCCCCCTTTATGCGAGCAAACAAATCAGTCAGCAGTGGCAACGGATATTGATATTTAACCGTGATCTTATTCAAAAGCCGATAATCAATACACGGTCTCAAAGAGCCATCTTTCTTAGCCACAAAGAAAAAACCGGCTCCTAAGGGAGATGACGAAGGACGAATATGTCCCTTTTCCAAGGACTCCTTTATATATTCTCGCATAGCAGCATGTTCAGGCACAGACAGATTAAATAAACGACCCTTAGGGTATTTACTACCCGGAATCAAATCTATGGCACAATCGCACTCCCGGTGCGGAGGTAATGAACCAAGCTTAGGTTCTTCAAAAACGTCACGAAATTCAGTCAAGAATTCAGGAATCTCAGAGGGAATAGATGATGAAATGGAAACCACAGGTACGTCCCCATGCGTCCCCTTACATCCCCAGCTTAACACATACATAGCTTTCCAGTCAAGGACTGGGTTATGAGATTGCAGCCATGGCAATCCAAGCACCAACACATCATGTAGGTTATACAGCACAAGAAAGCGAATAATCTCCTGATGATCCGGATTAATCCGCATAGTTACTTGTGTCCAGTATTGTGGTTTATTACTAGCCAATGGGGTGGAGTCAATCCCCTTCAGGGGTATAGGAGTTTCAAGAGGCTCCAAATCATACCCACAGCGTTTGGCAAGGACCAATCCATAAGACTCAAAGCGGCGCCAGAGTCGACATAGGCATCCGCGGTAATAGATGATAAAGAACAAATCAGGGTCACAGATAGAATAAACTTAGACTGTAAAGTGCCAATTGAAACAGACTTATCAAGCTTCTTAGTACGCTTAGAGCATGCTGATATAACATGAGTTGAATCACCGCAATAGAAGCACAACCCATTTTTTCGTCTTAAATTCTGCCGTTCACTTCTGGACAGAATTCTATCACATTGCATATTCTCTGGCGTCTTCTCAGTAGACACCGCCAAATGGTGCACAGGTTTGCGCTCCCGCAGACGCCTATCGATCTGGATAGCCATTGTCATGGACTCATTCAGACCCGCAGGCACAGGGAACCCCACCATAACATCCTTAATGGCATCAGAGAGACCCTCTCTGAAATTCGCCGCCAGGGCGCACTCATTCCACTGAGTAAGCACAGCCCATTTACGGAATTTCTGGCAGTATATTTCAGCTTCATCTTGCCCCTGAGATAGGGACATCAAGGCCTTTTCCGCCTGAAGCTCTAACTGAGGTTCCTCATAAAGCAACCCCAAGGCCAGAAAAAACGCATCCACATTGAGCAACGCAGGATCCCCTGGAGCCAATGCAAAAGCCCAATCCTGAGGGTCGCCCCGGAGCAAGGAAATCACAATCCTGACCTGCTGAGCAGGATCTCCAGCAGAGCGAGATTTCAGGGACAAAAACAACTTGCAATTATTTTTGAAATTTTGAAAGCAAGATCTATTCCCCGAGAAAAATTCAGGCAAAGGAATTCTAGGTTCAGATATAGGAACATGAACAACAAAATCTTGTAAATTTTGAACTTTCGTGGTGAGATTATTCAAACCTGCAGCTAAACTCTGAATATCCATTTTAAACAGGTGAACACAGAGCCATTCCAGGATAAGAAGGAGAGAGAGAGAGAGAAAGGCTGCAATATAGGCAGACTTGCAAGAGATTCAATTACAAGCACACTCAGAACTGAAGGGAAGGGGAAAAAAAAAAAAAAATCTTCAGCAGACTTCTCTTTTCTCTCCTTTCTCTGTCAATTAATTTAACCCTTTTTAGGCCGGTCAAACTGTTATGGTTCTCAATGGCAAGAGAACATAGCCCAGCAAACATAAGTACTAGCTCTTGGAAGGATGGAAACTAAACTGACCATGAACTAAACCTGCCGCACAACTAACAGTAGCCGGGTAGCGTTGCCTACGTTTTTTATCCCTAGACGCCCAGCGCCGGCCGGAGGACTAACTAATCCTGGCAGAGGAAAATATAGTCCTGGCTCACCTCTAGAGAAATTTCCCCGATAGGCAGACAGAGGCCCCCACATATATTGGCGGTGATTTTAGATGAAATGACAAACGTAGTATGAAAATAGGTTTAGCAAAATTGAGGTCCGCTTACTAGATAGCAGGAAGACAGAAAGGGCACTTTCATGGTCAGCTGAAAACCCTATCAAAATACCATCCTGAAATTACTTTAAGACTCTAGTATTAACTCATAACATCAGAGTGGCAATTTCAGATCACAAGAGCTTTCCAGACACAGAAACGAAACTACAGCTGTGAACTGGAACAAAATGCAAAAACAAACGAGGACTAAAGTCCAACTTAGCTGGGAGTTGTCTAGCAGCAGGAACATGCACAGAAAGGCTTCTGATTACAATGTTGACCGGCATGGAAGTGACAGAGGAGCAAGGTTAAATAGCGACTCCCACATCCTGATGAAAACAGGTGAACAGAGGGGATGATGCACACCAGTTCAATTCCACCAGTGGCCACCGGGGGAGCCCAAAATCCAATTTCACAACAATTTGCCCCTCATCAGTGTGGAGTAGGAAACTGGCTATTAGGAGCAGTGCCTAGTGAAAAGACTATAAACATGAGGATGAATGACCTCGAGGAGATCAAAACATCCAACACCGCGGAGACACCATCACGTGTTTCTCAACGCAGTGATCCAGAACACTGCCCCCGTCCCTTAAGGGAAATATGCAAATGCATGTAGAAAAGCCGCAGAGACACCATCACATGTTTCTCAACGCAAGCAATGAATAGCCAGGTCTTTAGCCAGTTTCCTACTCCACACTGATGAGGGGCAAATACCCCGAAACAGCTGTCTGTGGATGGATACCATGTTTTGGCATAGGTGGTTTTCCTTTATTGGATGCTGCCCTTCCCGTGGTTGTTCCTTCCCGGTGAAAGACCTGGCTATTCATTGCTTGCGTTGAGAAACACGTGATGGTGTCTCCACGGCTTTTCTACATGCATTTGCATATTTCCCTTAAGCGATGGGGGCAGTGTTCTGGATCACTGCGTTGAGAAACGCGTGATGGTTTCTCCGCGGTGTTGGATGTTTTGATCTCCCCGAGGTCATTCATCCTCATGTTTATAGTCTTTTCACTAGGCACTGCTCCTAATAGCCAGTTTCCTACTCCACACTGATGAGGGGCAAATACTCCGAAACAGCTGTCTGTGGATGGATACCATGTTTTGGCATAGGTGGTTTTCCTTTATTGGATGCTGCCCTTCCCGTGGTTGTTCTTTCCCGGTGAAAGACCTGGCTATTCATTGCTTGCGTTGAGAAACACGTGATGGTGTCTCCGTGGCTTTTCTACATGCATTTGCATATTTCCCTTAAGGGATGGGGGCAGTATTCTGGATCACTGCATTGAGAAACACGTGATGGTGTCTCCGCGGTGTTGGATGTTTTGATCTCCCCGAGGTCATTCATCCTTATGTTTATAGTCTTTTTACTAGGCACTGATCCTAATAGCCAGTTTCCTACTCCACACTTATGAGGGGCAAATACCCCGAAACAGCTGTCTGTGGATGGATACCATGTTTTGGCGTAGGTGGTTTTCCTTTATTGGATGCTGCCCTTCCCGTGGTTGTTCCTTCACAGTGAAAGACCTGGCTATTCATTGCTTGCGTTGAGAAACACGTGATGGTGTCTCCGTGGCTTTTCTACATGCATTTGCAAATTTCCCTTAAGGGATGGGGGCAGTGTTCTGGATCACTGCGTTGAGAAACACGTGATGGTGTCTCCGCGGTGTTGGATGTTTTGATCTCCCCGAGGTCATTCATCCTCATGTTTATAGTCTTTTCACTAGGCACTGCTCCTAATAGCCAGTTTCCTACTCCACACTGATGAGGGGCAAATACCCCGAAACAGCTGTCTGTGGATGGATGCCATGTTTTGGCATAGGTGGTTTTCCTTTATTAGATGCTGCCCTTCCCGTGGTTGTTCCTTCCCGGTGAAAGACCTGGCTATTCATTGCTTGCGTTGAGCAACACATGATGGTGTCTCCATGGCTTTTCTACATGCATTTGCATATTTCCCTTAAGGGATGGGGGCAGTGTTCTGGATCACTGTGTTGAGAAACACGTGATGGTGTCTCCGCGGTGTTGGATGTTCTGATCTCCCCGAGGTCATTCATCCTCATGTTTATAGTCTTTTCACTACGCACTGCTCCTAATAGCCAGTTTCCTACTCCACACTGATGAGGGGCAAATACCCCAAAACAGCTGTCTGTGGATGGATACCATGTTTTGGCATAGGTGGTTTTCCTTTATTGGATGCTGCCCTTCCCGTGGTTGTTCCTTCCTGGTGAAAGACCTGGTTATTCATTGCTTGCATTGAGAAACACGTGATGGTGTCTCCGCGGCTTTTCTACATGCGATTGCATATTTCCCTTAAGGGATGGAGGCAGTGTTCTGGATCACTGCGTTGAGAAACACGTGATGTGTCTCCGCGGTGTTGGATGTTTTGATCTCCCCGAGATCATTCATCCTTATGTTTATAGTCTTTTCACTAGGCACTGCTCCTAATAGCCAGTTTCCTACTCCACATTGATGAGGGGCAAATACCCCGAAACAGCTGTCTGTGGATGGATACCATGTTTTGGCATAGGTGGTTTTCCTTTATTGGATGCTGCCCTTCCCGTGGTTGTTCCTTCCCGGTGAAAGACCTGGCTATTCATTGCTTGCGTTGAGAAACACGTGATGGTGTCTCCGCGGCTTTTCTACATGCATTTGCATATTTCCCTTAAGGGATGGGGGCAGTGTTCTGGATCACTGCGTTGAGAAACACGTGATGGTGTCTCTGCGGTGTTGGATGTTTTGATCTCCCCGAGGTCATTCATCCTCATGTTTATTATTTCCCAGTAATGTAGTCTGGATGTGAGGTCTGTATGTTTCTCCCAGTAATATAAGCTGGATATAAGGTCTGTGTGTCTCTCCTAGTAATATAGGCTGGATGTGATCTATGTGTGTCTCTCCCAGTAATATAGGCTGGATGTGAGGTCTGTGTGTCTCCCAGTAATATAGGATGGATGTGAGGTCTGTGTGTCTCCCAGTAATATAGGCTGGATGTGAGCTCTGTGTCTCCCAGTAATATAATCTGGATGTGAGCTCTGTGTGTCTCCCAGCAATATAAGCTGGATGTGATCTATGTGTGTCTCTCCCATTAAAGGGAACCTGTCACCCCCAAAATCTTAGGTGAGCTAAGCCCACCAGCATCAGGAGCTTATCTACAGCATTCTGTAATGCTGTAGATAAGCCCCCGATGTATCATGAAAGATGAGAAAAAGAGGTTAGATTATACTCACCCAGGGGTGGTCCCAGTCCGGTTCTGGTCCGATGGGCGTCGCGGTCCGGTCCGGGGCCTCCCATCTTCTTGTGATGATGTCCTCTTCTTCTCTTCACGCTGCGGCTCCGGCGTACTTTATCTGCCCTGTTGAGGGCAGAGCAAAGTACAGCAGTGCGCAGGCGCCGGGAAAGGTCAGAGAGGCCCGGCGCCTGCGCACTGCAGTTCTTTGTTCTACCCTCAACAGGGCAGGCAAAGTACGCCTGTGCTGGAGCTGCAGCGTGAAGAGAAGAAGAGGATGTTATCGTAAGAAGATGGGAGGCCCCGGACCGGACCGTGACGCCCATCGGACCAGAACCGGACCGGGACCGCCCCTGGGCGAGTATAATCTAACCTCTTTTTCTCATCTTTCATGATACATCGGGGGCTTATCTACAGCATTACAGAATGCTGTAGATAAGCCCCTGATGCTGGTGGGCTTAGCTCACCCTCGATTTTGGGGGTGACAGGTTCCCTTTAATATAAGCTGGGTGTGAGGATATGTGTCTCCCAGTAATATAGGCTGGATGTGAGGTCTGTGTGTCTCTCAGTGATATAGGCTGGATGTGATCTATGTGTGTCCTCTTCCAGTAATATAGGGTGGATGTGAGGTATATGTGTCTCTCAGAAATATAGGCTAGATGTGAGCTCTGTGTGTCGCCAGTAATATAGGCTGGATGTGATCTATGTCTGTCCTCTCCCAGTAATATAGGCTGGATGTGAGGTATATGTGTCTCTCCCAGTAATATAGGCTGGATGTGAGGTCTGTGTGTCTCTCAGTAATATAGGCTGGATGTGAGGTCTGTGTGTCTCTCAGTAATATAGGCTGGATGTGAGGTCTGTGTGTCTCTCAGTAATATAAGCTGGATGTGAGCTCTGTGTGTCTCCCAGTAATATAGGCTGGATGTGATCTATGTTTGTTCTCTTCCAGTAATATAGGGTGGATGTGAGGTACATGTGTCTCTCAGTAATATAGGCTGGATATGAGCTCTGTGTGTCTCCCAGTAATATAGGCTGGATGTGATCTATGTGTGTCCTCTCCCAGTAATATAGGCTGGATGTGAGGTACATGTGTCTCTCACAGTAATATAATGCAAAAAACTGCTGGACTCCTGTTGAAGGTGCTCAAGTAGGGTCCAAAACCATAGAAGTATATATCATACACTTGGCACTCAGCCTAATGTAAATTGTTAATGTGGCACCCCAGGAGTTCGGGTACAACAGTAGTGCTGCCTTTTTCTCGGGGAGGGTAGTGCTATGCCTGGAAACAAGGGGGATCTCTTTGGCAGGTAAATTACACAGACAACACCTTCTGAATCCAGGCCTGGGAGGGGAGCTCAAAACCCTGTTTTTAGGGCAGCTTTCCTGAATCAAGATCCTGGTTTGGAGAAGGAGTCAGACAGTTGGTCCAGAGAGACCAGTGAGATTAGTTGAGAGTGAACAGAGACAGGAGAGGAGCAGACGAGAGATTTGAGGGCTCAAGGAGGCTGCGAGTGGGCCTCCGAGGAGCCAGAGTGCAGAAACCGGGTACCAGGAGCCCGAGGCTAGAGTGGAACTGTAGGACACTCAGCAGAACCAGAGGGAGAAGGACTACACGTATACTGCCCAAATTAAGCCTGTGATACAGCAGCAACCTGGAGCCTGGAGTCACCATGCAGAGACCCCTGAAGGAACAGCTCAAGCTGCTTACCATACAGGTACCTGTCCCAGGACAGGGGAAAGAACCAGGACCTTGTTAGGACATTACAGGCAGCAAGGGACTATAGCAAGCGCACAGTGGAAGGCTCCCAACCTGACTTGCCAAGGGGATTCCGCTTGTTTCCAGGCTGCCTGGACTCCTACTGTCCCTTTTGCCGGTACCCTGGACTGTGGCCTGCCAACTACAGTAAACCAGGTAAAGACTTTACAACTTGTGTCCTTTACTCATTGACCGGCAAACACCATCATCACCATACACTCTAGGACCCCTGGGGACCCCGCTTCACCTCAGGGAAGCATCACCACCATTGCTGCAACAACATCCCCCAGAGGACCCCTTTAAAGCAGCGTCGGTCCCCCTATTGACCGAACACCACAGGTGGCGTCACGACAGACTTTACCACAGTTCCCCTTAAAGACCTTTAAGGTACCGTCACACTAAACGATATCGCTAGCGATCCGTGACGTTGCAGCGTCCTGGCTAGCGATATCGTTTAGTTTGACACGCAGCAGCGATCAGGATCCTGCTGTGATATCGCTGGTCGTTGAATAAAGTTCAGAACTTTATTTGGTCGTCCGATCGCCGTGTATCGTTGTGTTTGACAGCAAAAGCAACGATACCAGCGATATTTTACACTGGTAACCAGGGTAAACATCGGGTTACTAAGCGCAGGGCCGCGCTTAGTAACCCGATGTTTACCCTGGTTACCAGCGTAAAATGTAAAAAAAACAAACAGTACATACTCACATGCGTCCCCCGGCGTCCGCTTCCCACACTGACTGAGCGCCGCAAAGTGAAAGTGAAACCACAGCACAGCCGTGACGTCACCGCTGTGCCCTGCTACTGCCGGCGCTCAGTCATTGCAGGAAGCGGACGCCGGGGGACGCATGTAAGTATGTACTGTTTGTTTTTTTTACATTTTACTCTGGTAACCAGGGTAAACATCGGGTTACTAAGCGCGGCCCTGCGCTTAGCAACCCGATGTTTACCCTGGTTACCCAGGGACCTCGGCATCGTTGGTCGCTGGAGAGCGGTCTGTGTGACAGCTCTCCAGTGATCAAACAGCGACGCTGCAGCGATCGGCATCGTTGTCGCTATCGCTGCAGCGTCGCTTAGTGTGACGGTACCTTTACAGTGAGTCCAAAATAAAGAAAAAAAAAAAAAGAAAAAAATGGAGTGCACTCACCGGTCCAAAATGCAAACAGTCCTTTAATCAAAGCACGTGCAGGTACAATGGGAGAACGTGGAACAGAAGGACGATGGCCATTTCGCGCTGTTGCGCTTCAACGGGTCCTAAATGATTTAGGACCCGTTGAAGCGCAACAGCGCGAAACGGCCGTCGTCCTTCTGTTCCACGTTCTCCCATTGTACCTGCACGTGCTTTGATTAAAGGACTGTTTGCATTTTGGACCGGTGAGTGCACTCCATTTTTTTCTTTATTTTGGATTACCATGGACTGATAGACGTGCACCCAAGTGTCCAGCAGCAGGCATACAGGCACAACAGCTTGGAATTCTTGTGGCGGTATTAGAAATGTTCAGTAGCAGTGCCATGCATTACTTTTCTCTTTACAGTGAGTCCCAGGGCCACGGACCGGGTCGCAGCCACCGTGACATCCCCTTTAAGCGACCCGGTGCCGAGTACCCTGCTGCCCTGGTGGGCGATTCAGTAACACTTTAATAGCAGTGAAGTAGTACAAAAAAGAAAAATGTTTCTGTCTGTGGAGACCTTCATCAGTGTAACCCCGCATAAGAGAGTGGACACAGTACCCAGTAGAGCGGAATTCTCAATGTGGTGGGAATGGAACGGCATAGTATCCACCGCTGGTTCTATAGGGCTCTCAGTAATATAGGCTGAGTGTTAGGTATGTGTGTTTCTCCCAGTAATGCAGGCTGGATGTGAGGCATGTGTGTTTCTCCCAGTAATATAGGCTGGATGTGAGGTCTGTGTATCCAGGATCCTGGTGTTTTTTTTTCTAGCTTGTATCATCTAAGTTTCTATCCTGCACTAACTTTCCCTTCATTTACTTTCCTGTAGCCTGTTTTCTCTGCCTCCTTTTCTAACACCGAGATGAAGAATGTAGAGAGAGGTGGTCACCTGCTGATCATTACTTGCCCTAGGGATTGATACATTGTATCCTTGCATTATAATTTGTGCTGATATATTTACACCTGATGTATTTATGGAGCGCCCCCCAGTAGGGCAGTGGGGTACTCGGTACCGGGTCCTTCAGTTCAGGGGATGTCACGGTGGCCCTAGGGACGTCCGTTATAAATGGGGGAAAGGTATTTAAAGGGACAATGTTCGTGATGCCACCTGTGGTATTCGGTCAGGGTGACCGACGCTGCTTAGGGGTCCGCTGGGGTGATGTGATGGCAGCTAGATGGTATACCTTCCCACAGGTGAAGTATGTGCCCAGGGCTTCCCAGAATGTAAATGGTGAATGGTGTGAGGCACAGTGAAGAACGAGGACACAAGGTTGCAGTCTCTTTACCTTTACTGAAGGCATCAGTGTCCACAGTCCAGGGTACGGACCACAGGGTAGGCAGGGTCCGGCCGGTCTGAAGGCAAATCCAGAGTCCCCTGATCCAGGTGGAAATCAGTAGCCTTCCTCTAGCGCCTGTGTGTTGTAGTACCTCCCTGCTGAGCTTCTCGGTAAGGTCCTCACAACTGATGTTGGTGTTCTAGATGTTATTTCTCTTTCTCTCTGTCCCCAGATGGTATGGATAGGACAAACCCGTATGACTGGTGGCCTGAGGCTTTTTACAGGGACCCTACGATGCCCCAGCCCCCACAATTTGCCACCGTGCCTCCTGGGTATATGGTCGGGCAGCCAACGTGGAATTAACTGTCCTGCCGGTCTCTGAAGCAAGGCTTGGAAACGATTGCTCGGCATTCCGGCTACCGGATTCTGCGCCTCAGAAGGGGGCAGCCTTTTGCAGGGCAGAACTCCTTCTGGATTCTCCTTTTGCTATGACTTCGTTTCTCATCCGCTACAATACAGTTCTCTTTCGTGTCCTTTCTTAGGATGCTGCAGCACGTGGGGCAGGCGCAGCTCCGTGGCCCTCTGTCTAGGCCTCTGACAGGCTCCCACCCCTGTCACGGACCTCTCTGTCTGCAGCTCTTTGATGTTCCTCCTTCCCCTCTGGCTGCCCGACAGGGTGCTGCCTGGGTGAAGTCTAGTCAGCTTCTGCCTCACAGGATGCTGCCTGGGTGAAGCCCAGTCAGCTTCTGCCTCACAGGATGCTGCCTGGGTGAAGCCCAGTCAGCTTCTGCCTAACTTCCTATCCAGACCACCAGTTTTACCTAATTGTGAGGAGTGCCCTAATAGATAGGAGCATAACTCCCCCTGGCGGCCTGTAGTGTGGAGTGTGGTGTATGGTTTGTGATACCCGGTAGGAAGATTTCCTTTATTGCCTTCAGACGTAACATCACTCCCCCTGGTGGAAGAACGACATTACTGCAATGACCAGAACTCTGGGGCGCTGCACTTACATCTTAAAAAGTGATGGCCTATCTCTGTGTTATGATTTGTTGCTGTCTGACCTCTGGGACCCCGAATTCACCAGTCCTGAAAATTAAAGAGCTGCAGCACTGATAACAAATATGCAAATGGCCATTGACTGATGTAAATGGCCATGTGTGTGCTGATTGAATGACCAGTGCAAGGAGCTATCCTGTTACCTGTATCGAGGGAGGTATATGTTCTTTTAATTCTTACTACATACTTGGGAAAATGCTTTGATATAACTAGTGTTGTAACTAGAGTCTGATGGGCCCCGGGGCAAAATTTGGACCTAGGCCCTCACCTACTTGTTGGACCCTTGTATTAATCTGGTTCCTACAAACACATCCATGTTCACCCACTATTTAACAATGTCCCCCTTCCTGGCTTGTTTCTGTAGTAATCTTTCCCATCTTGGTCCCCATCCTGTAATAATGTTTTTCATCCTAGGCCCCTTACAGGAATAATGTCTACCATGCTGGCCACCCCAGTAACAGTGTACTCCATCCTGGTATAATGTCCCACATCCTGGGCCCCATTCTGGCATACTTCTGGTATAATAACCCCCTTCCCCTTCATGGGCCCCATTTTGGTATAATTATTGTATAATGCCCCCCCCCCCATCCTGGGCCAATCCTTGTATAATGCCTCCCATCCTGGGCCAATCCTTGTATAATGCCTCCCATCCTGGGCCAATCCTTGTATAATGCCTCCCATCCTGGGCCAATCCTTGTATAATGCCCCCCCCCATCCTGGGCCAATCCTTGTATAATGCCCCCCCATCCTGGGCCAATCCTTGTATAATGCCTCCCATCCTTGGCCAATCCTTGTATAATGCCCCCCATCCTGGGTCAATCCTGGTATAATGCCCCCCCATCCTGGGCCAATCCTTGTATAATGCCTCCCATCCTGGGCCAATCCTTGTATAATGCCTCCCATCCTTGGCCAATCCTTGTATAATGCCCCCCATCCTGGGCGAATCCTGGTATAATGCCCCCCCATCCTGGGCCAATCCTTGTATAATGCCTCCCATCCTGGGCCAATCCTTGTATAATGCCTCCCATCCTTGGCCAATCCTTGTATAATGCCCCCCATCCTTGGCCAATCCTTGTATAATTCCCCCCAACCTGTTCCAATCCTTGCATAATGCCCCCCATCCTGGGCCAATCCTTGTATAATGCCCCCCATCCTGGCTCAATCCTTGTATAATGCCCCATCCTTGGCCAATCCTTGTATAATTCCCCCGATCCTGGGTCAATCCTTGTATAATACCCCCCAACCTGGGCCAATCCTTTTATAATGCCCCCACTTGTTCAGCTGCAGTAAGAACTGGCATTGGCAGGTCCCCCTCCTGCACTGGCCGGGTCATGTTTGCCCCCTCTGCGACTGCAATCATTACGCCCCTGGATATAACCCAATCTACAGCAGTAAACAGAGGTGGTCTGTGTATAGAGCGTTAGCACCGTGTGGTTTGAGAATGCACATAGTTTGGCAATGGATGTATTCAGTGGTCTCTTTATAAGACCACTAATGGTATGAAGCAGAGGTCAACATGGAGTTCAATCCCTGTGGACCTGATCCATTTCCTCCCATCGTCTGGGAAGTCACCTCATTTCTTGTATTCACCAGAGAAGATAAATCTTTTTCTTTCACCACGCAAGAACAACACACATTAAACTGTTTTCTTATCATTAAAACATAATCAGCGTAAAGATCGAGACTCTGTGTGGGGCGGTGGAGACGTTATAAAGCCACAAGGCTTAAAGTTAAACTTGTGGTGTACCATGTCAGAAGATCACTTGGGGGCACATGAGGTGGGACCCTACATATGAAGCCCAAGGGCATCTCACCTTGAAAGTGTCCTTGATGTCCTCTTTATTGTTAAATCCGTGGCTGGTTCCTCCAAAACTTCTGCATCTTCTGAATCCCCCGGACTCTAAGCGTTAGCTGTTGATTGGACCACAACTATTAGTCATGACACAAATTCTGACCATACATGTGATGTTTGCATGTGTTTGTATGTAGCGCTGACTGAGCAGACTGCCGGGGACTGCATGTCATTGGACATGCTGGGAGTTGTAGGAGAAACACTTATTTGTTTTAGAATTATTATCAAATACTAATACCGCGAGTCAGTCAGTAGGATCAACCCACCCAAAGTGCATCTATGGATATGCACGTCTTTAATATGTAAATCCATTGACACCTTTATATCTTCTATCTGTTGCTGCATACCAGAGAAATTAGCGTTTCACTTCATATACAAATAAGGAGTTAAGTTCTCTGGGCAGGACAAAGCACTTAACAAGTCTGTGCCTCCCAAGGTTGTTTCCCTCCCTGTTTAGCTTGATTTTCACTTAATGTCTGTGCGACATCAAGTTCCGGGTAAGGAAATCAGACAATGAGCTATCAATCATGTTAAAGAGACTGGTGCTGGTGAAAGAAACAACCTTGGGAATCGGTGGCTCTGTGACACCCAGAGCACTTAAAAGAAAATAATTATTTGAAGTAAAACTGTCATGCTGCTGCAATGCAGGTAGGTGCAGGCTTCACTAGATGGCAGTAGAGAGGAAGCAGGTCTGCACCTAAGCAGAGCTGACCTGCAGTGCAGCAGTGAGGCTTCCACAGGTGGCTGCAGAATAGTCAAACAAGCCGGGTCAAATCCTAGACTGTAGCGCAGTACCAAAGAAATAAGCAAACTCGCAGTCAGAGATAAGCTAGGGGGTCAGTACCGGTCAGGAGCGGATAAGCCAAAAGACAAAGGACAGAAACGGGTCAGGATACAAGCCAAGTCAAAACCAGAGAGTCTGCACACTAAAGGGAAACACTGAGTCAAGACGGGAACAGGGGAAAACAGAGACACGGGATTCAGACAACAATGCAGCAGGACCAATCAGAGCAATCAGAGTCCAGCTACAGCAGCACTAGGCAAAAACTATAACTGACATCTCCTGCAGGAAGCAGCGGCAATAAATAGCCAACCTGAACCCAGACAGATGCTGAGAAAGATTAACTCTTGACATGACCAGACCGGGAAAAAGGGAAAACAGGACTCAAAACCTGGTCTGGATCATGACAAAATCGCTATTTTCTTGGCAGTGCAGCAACAGACTTAAATGTGATTGATTTACATTGCAAAGACCTGCATGCTCATATATGTGGTTTAAGATGGGGGGGGGGGGGTGATCTTATTGAGAGAATCAGCTTAATCTGTTTTTGTTTCTAGTATTATATATTTTTATTTTATTATTATTAATTATGGCTGTGGCCATTTGCTGAGCTTGTTAACAGCATTTAGAGTTATTCTTTACAACAGCCACGTTCACCATGGGTAGCAATAAATAGGAGATCACTCCTTGGCTTATAAGGGAGAGTGTTTCGGGCATGCTCTGTGATAGCATGGGAGAAGGTGAGCTGTGATATCGCCTATTGTGAATGGTGGATCCTGTGTTATCTACTGTATATAGAGGTGTTATCAGTCATTGTACAGGAGGAGGAGGTGAGCTGTGACATCACCTATTGTGAATGGTGGATCCTGTGTTATCTACTGTATATAGAGGTGTTATCAGTCATTGTACAGGAGGAGGAGGTGAGCTGTGACACCACCTATTATGAATGGCGGATCCTGTGTTATCTACTGTATATAGAGGTGTTATCAGTCATTGTACAGGAGGAGGAGGTGAGCTGTGACATCACCTATTGTGAATGGCGGATCCTGTGTTATCTGCTGTATATAGAGGAGCTATCAGTCATTGTATAGGAGGAGGTGAGCTGTGACATCACCTATTGTGAAAGGTGGATCCTGGTGTTATCTACTGTATATAGAGGTGTTATCAGTCATTGTACAGGAGGAGGAGGAGGTGAGCTGTTGCAACGCCCCAGAGTCCTGGTCGTTGCAGTACTGATGCTCCGCCGCTAAGGGGGGCTATGGTACGTCTGATGGCAGTGAAGGAGTTCACCTGACCAGGTATCACAGACACTAATACACTTCACAGTCTGGCCTCCAGGGGGAGCTGTTATGGAAGACCTGGTGGTTAGGAGCACTAGAAATGACCAGATGAGCAATCTGGTAATACAGGACGAGCTCTGGGAAGTGGGAGCTCTGCTGACCGCAACCCCTAATCCTATCACAACAACTAGAAATAGCCGTGGAGCGTACCTGACTCTGCCTAGACGCCTCTTCACAGCCTAAGAGCTAACTACCCCTAAAGATAGAAAATACAGCCTACCTTGCCTCAGAGAAATTCCCCAAAGAAATAGGCAGCCCCCCACACATATTGACTGTGAGTTAAGATGGAAGTCACAAACACAGGAATGAAATAGGTTTCAGCAAAGGAGGCCAGACTTAACTAAACAGACTGAGGATAGAAAAGGTATCTTTGCGGTCAGCATAAAAAACTAACAAAAAAAACCACGCAGAGTGTGCAAAAGAGACCACCGCACCGAGGTCAGCTGGGGAAGGAACCTCAGAACCAGCAGCTCCACTCACAGCCACCAGAGGGAGTCCATGGACAGAACTCGCCGAAGTACCATTCATAACCACAGGAGAGAGTTCGAGAACACAATTCACAACAGTACCCCCCCCCCTTGAGGAGGGGTCACCGAACCCTCACCAGAGCCTCCAGGCCGATCCGGACGAGCCAAATGAAAGGCACGACCAAGATCGGCAGCATGAACATCAGAGGCAACCACCCAGGAATGATCCTCCTGACCATAACCATTCCACTTGACTAGGTACTGAAGTTTCCATCTCGAAATACGAGAATCCAAAATCTTCTCCACCACATACTCCAACTCCCCCTCAACCAACACCGGGGCAGGAGGATCAACGGAGGGAACCATAGGAGCCACATATCTCCGCAATAACGACCTATGGAACACATTATGGATGGCGAAAGAAGCTGGAAGGTCAAAACGAAATGACACAGGATTACGAATTTCAGAAATCTTATAAGGACCAATGAAACGAGGCTTAAACTTAGGAGACGAAACCTTCATAGGAACATAATGAGACGACAACCAAACCAAATCCCCAACACGAAGTCGGGGACCAACACAGCGATGGCGGTTAGCGAAACGTTGAGCCTTCTCCTGGGACAATGTCAAATTGTCCACTACGTGAGTCCAAATTTGCTGCAACCTGTCCACCACAGAATCCACACCAGGACAGTCCGAAGGCTCAACCTGCCCTGAAGAAAAACGAGGGTGGAAACCAGAATTACAGAAAAAAGGCAAAACCAAAGTGGCCGAGCTGGCCCGATTATTAAGGGCGAACTCAGTCAAAGGCAAGAAGGACACCCAATCATCCTGATCAGCAGAAACAAAGCATCTCAGATATGTTTCCAAAGTCTGATTGGTTCGTTCAGTTTGGCCATTTGTCTGAGGATGGAAAGCTGAAGAAAAAGACAAATCAATGCCCATCTTAGCACAAAAGGACCGCCAAAATCTTGAAACAAACTGGGAACCTCTGTCCGACACGATGTTCTCCGGAATGCCATGTAAACGAACCACATGCTGGAAAAACAATGGAACCAAATCAGAGGAGGAAGGCAATTTAGGCAAAGGTACCAAATGGACCATCTTAGAGAAGCGATCACAAACCACCCAGATAACTGACATCCTCTGAGAGACAGGGAGATCTGAAATAAAATCCATGGAAATATGCGTCCAGGGCCTTTTCGGGACCAGCAAGGGCAAAAGCAACCCACTGGCACGAGAACAGCAGGGCTTAGCCCGAGCACAAGTCCCACAGGACTGCACAAAAGAACGCACATCTCGAGACAAGGAAGGCCACCAAAAGGATCTAGCCACCAAATCTCTGGTACCAAAGATTCCAGGATGACCAGCCAACACCGAACAATGAACCTCAGAGATAACTCTACTAGTCCATCTATCAGGGACAAACAGCTTCTCCGCTGGGCAACGGTCAGGTCTATCAGCCTGAAACTCCTGCAGCACCCGCCGCAAATCAGGGGAGATGGCAGACAAAATTACCCCCTCTTTGAGAATACCAGCCGGCTCAGGAACTCCCGGAGAATCAGGCACAAAACTCCTTGAAAGGGCATCAGCCTTCACATTCTTAGAACCCGGAAGGTACGAAACCACAAAATTGAAGCGGGAGAAAAACAGCGACCATCGAGCCTGTCTAGGATTCAACCGCTTGGCAGACTCGAGATAAGTCAGATTCTTGTGATCCGTCAAGACCACCACGCGATGCTTGGCTCCTTCAAGCCAATGTCGCCACTCCTCAAACGCCCACTTCATAGCCAACAACTCTCGATTGCCCACATCATAATTGCGCTCAGCAGGCGAAAACTTTCTAGAAAAGAAAGCACATGGTTTCATCACAGAGCCATCAGAACCTCTTTGAGACAAAACAGCCCCTGCTCCAATCTCAGAAGCATCCACCTCGACCTGAAACGGGAGCAAAACATCTGGCTGACACAACACAGGGGCAGAAGAAAAACGACGCTTCAGCTCCTGAAAAGCCTCAACGGCCGCAGAGGACCAATTGACCACATCCGCACCTTTCTTGGTTAGATCAGTCAATGGTTTAACAACACTAGAAAAATTAGCGATGAAGCGACGGTAAAAATTAGCAAAGCCCAGGAATTTCTGAAGGCTCTTCACAGAAGTAGGCTGAGTCCAATCATAAATGGCCTGAACTTTAACAGGGTCCATCTCGATAGTAGAAGCGGAAAAAATGAAGCCCAAAAATGAAACCTTCTGAACTCCAAAGAGACATTTAGACCCCTTCACAAACAAGGAATTAGCACGAAGGACCTGGAACACCATTCTGACCTGCTTCACATGAGACTCCCAATCGTCTGAAAAGACCAAAATATCATCCAAATATACAATCATGAATCTATCCAGGTACTTCCGGAAGATGTAATGCATAAAGGACTGAAACACAGATGGAGCATTAGAAAGCCCGAATGGCATCACCAAGTACTCAAAATGGCCCTCGGGCGTATTAAATGCTGTTTTCCATTCGTCGCCCCGTTTAATGCGCACAAGATTATACGCCCCTCGAAGATCTATCTTGGTGAACCAGCTAGCCCCCTTAATCCGAGCAAACAAATCAGACAGTAGCGGCAAAGGGTACTGAAATTTGACGGTGATTTTATTGAGAAGGCGGTAATCTATACAAGGTCTCAGAGAACCATCCTTCTTGGCCACAAAAAAGAACCCTGCTCCCAACGGTGACGATGACGGGCGAATATGCCCTTTCTCCAAGGACTCCTTTATATAACTCCGCATTGCGGCGTGTTCTGGCACAGATAAATTGAACAGTCGGCCCTTCGGAAACTTACTACCAGGAATCAAATTAATAGCACAATCGCAATCCCTATGAGGAGGTAGGGCACTGGATTTGGGCTCATCAAATACATCCCGGTAATCTGACAAGAACTCAGGGACTTCAGAAGGATGGGAAGACGAAATTGACAACAATGGGACATCCCCATGTACCCCTTGACAACCCCAACTGGATACAGACATTGATTTCCAATCCAATACTGGATTATGGACCTGTAGCCATGGCAAACCCAAAACGACCACATCATGCAGATTATGCAACACCAAAAAGCAAATATCCTCCTGATGTGCAGGAGCCATGCACATGGTCAATTGAGTCCAGTACTGAGGCTTATTCTTGGCCAAAGGCGTAGCATCAGTTCCTCTCAATGGAATAGGATACTGTAAAGGCTCCAAGAAAAAACCACAGCGCCTGGCAAACTCCAAGTCCATCAAATTCAGGGCAGCGCCTGAATCCACAAATGCCATAACAGAATAGGACGACAAAGAGCAAATCAGAGTAACGGACAAAATAAATTTTGGCTGTACCGTACCAATGGTGGCAGACCTAGCGAACCGCTTAGAGCGTTTAGGACAATCAGAGATAGCATGAGTGGAGTTACCACAGTAAAAACACAGCCCATTCTGACGTCTGTATTCTTGCCGTTCAGCTCTGGTCAAGGTCCTATCACATTGCATAGGCTCAAGCCTCTGCTCAGAAGATACCGCCAAATGGTGCACAGTTTTGCGCTCACGTAAGCGTCGATCGATTTGAATGGCCAAGGACATAGACTCATTCAGACCAGCAGGCGTGGGGAATCCCACCATAATATCCTTAAGGGCTTCAGAAAGACCCTTTCTGAAAATTGCCGCCAGGGCACACTCATTCCACTGAGTAAGCACAGACCACTTTCTAAACTTCTGACAATATACCTCCGCTTCATCCTGACCCTGACACAAAGCCAGCAAAATTTTCTCTGCCTGATCCACTGAATCTGGTTCATCATAAAGCAATCCAAGCACCAGAAAAAACGCATCTACATTACGCAATGCAGGATCTCCTGGCGCAAGGGAAAATGCCCAGTCTTGAGGGTCGCCACGTAGCAAAGAAATAATGATTTTTACTTGCTGAATGGGGTCACCAGAGGAGCGGGGTTTCAAAGCAAAAAACAGTCTACAATTATTTTTGAAATTCAGGAACTTAGATCTATCCCCAGAAAACAAATCAGGAATTGGAATTCTGGGTTCTAACTTCGGGTTCTGAACTACATAATCTTGAATGCCTTGTACCCTTGCAGTGAGTTGATCCACACAAGAGGACAGACCTTGAATGTCCATATCTACACCTGTGTCCTGAACCACCCAGAGATTTAGGGGAAAAGAAAAACAAAACACGCTGCAGAAAAAAAAAAAAAAAATGGTCTCATAACTTCTCTTATCCCTCTATTGAGATGCATTAACACTTTACTGGCCAGCTGTACTGTTATGGAAGACCTGGTGGTTAGGAGCACTAGAAATGACCAGATGAGCAAACTAGTAATACAGGACGAGCTCTGGGAAGTGGGAGCTCTGCTGACCGCAACCCCTAATCCTATCACAACAACTAGAAATAGCCGTGGAGCGTACCTGACTCTGCCTAGACGCCTCTTCACAGCCTAAGAGCTAACTACCCCTAAAGATAGAAAATACAGCCTACCTTGCCTCAGAGAAATTCCCCAAAGAAATAGGCAGCCCCCCCACACATATTGACTGTGAGTTAAGATGGAAGTCACAAACACAGGAATGAAATAGGTTTCAGCAAAGGAGGCCAGACTTAACTAAACAGACTGAGGATAGAAAAGGTATCTTTGCGGTCAGCATAAAAAACTAACAAAAAAACCACGCAGAGTGTGCAAAAGAGACCACCGCACCGACTCACGGCGCGGTGGTGCCACTCTGCATCCCAGAGCTTCCAGCTAACAAGACAAAATCATGATAGCAAGCTGGACAAAAAAACAGTGGTAAACAAATAAGCTAGCAGGGACTTAGCTTTTGCTGAAGTAGACAGGTCATCTGAAAGATCCAAGAGAACTGAACCAGTACAAGGACATTGACAGCTGGCATCAAGTAACGATCTGAGTGGAGTTAAATAGAGCAGCCAGCCAAGGCCTAAACGAGGTCAGCTGGGGAAGGAACCTCAGAACCAGCAGCTCCACTCACAGCCACCAGAGGGAGTCCATGGACAGAACTCGCCGAAGTACCATTCATAACCACAGGAGGGAGTTCGAGAACAGAATTCACAACAGGGAGCTAAGGGCACTATGTATTAGGCCACTCCTCACAATCTGGTAAAACTGGGGGTTAGGTAGGAAGTTACTTAGAAGCTGACTGGGTTGGAACCAGGCAACATCCTGTGGCAGAGGGTGTTGCAGGGGAAGATTCAGGGGGGTCCCTGTCAGGGGTGGGATCCTGACAGAGGCCTAGCGAACAGAAAGAACGTTACGGGACCGCGCCTGCACTTCGTTGCGGCGGTACCCCAAGAAAGGACAAGAAGCGAGGTTTATTGTGCTGAGTGAGAAACGAGATCAACGCAACAAGGAGAAACACCAGTAGGAGTCGTGCTGTAAGTCGAGGCAACATCCTACTGAGGCGCGCAGCCGTTGGCCGGAATGCCGAGGAAGTATAGAGCTCCAGGCCTTACTTCAAACCTACGGCAGGACAGTCAGTTATAGGTGGGCTGTCTCACTCAAATCACCTAAGAAGACATAGGGGGCAACATTTGGAGAGGGACGACTCTAGGGTCCCAGAAGACCTCCGAGCCTACCCGTCATACGGGTGCGTCCTAGCCATATCATCTGGCGGACGAAGCAGAACATCATAATCGAGTTGTGAGGAAACTTCAGAAACAGACACAACAGTTGTGGGGACTATCCCGTAAGCACAGCAGAGGAGGACCGCAACACACAAGCGCTAGAAGGTAGGCACAGATTTCCACCTGCAAAGGGAACCCTGGAGGTGCCATCGGACCGGCCGGACCTGCGCAGCCCGGTTAACCGTATTCCGGACTGAGGATCCTGAAGCCTTCAGTAAAGAGGTAAAGAGACTGCAACCTGGTGTCCTCGTTATTTACTGCGACCTGCACCGCACCACCACAACATCATCACCATCCACACCTTCCATTGGACGCCCCTCAGCAGGGTCACGGACCGGGTCTAGCCACCGTGGCAACCCAAGAACAGAGACTCAGAGGCCCGGTACCGGGTACCCCTCGGCCCTGCAGCAGTGGGGGCACTCCAACTTGGCGTCACGAACAGGATCTACTTAAGCCTGAAGAATCAGGTCATGTGTGCCTTGGAACTGTGATCTATTGTGCTTGGACTGTGATTTATTGCAAAGACTGTGCATTGCCACTTGCCGCCAAAAACCGCCGCCATTACAGCGCTGAGGAGAGCGCAGGAGGAGAAGAAAGGCGTGGAAGTGGGCGTAGACAAGCTGAAGAGCGCGAAAGACAATGGCCGCCCAATCTAAATATTTCTGTACCTTGAGGACGTGTCCGTCAGCAGCCGAGATCTGCCTCCTGATTCTTAATGGTGGGCGGAGACAGAGAAAACGCAACCGCCCACGAAGGAGAGAGCGGGAAAAAGACCAGGAAGTGACCCACGTGGAGGACGCCATGACCAGTCGCTCAGACCAGGAATGCGGGGTCGGAGCCGAGGACTCCCCCAGCCACCCGGACGAGCACAGTGGTCAGCTCTCTGCGATTGGGACCGGCCTCCTGCAGATTGAAATGGAAGGCCTGATTGAACAACTCCTCCAGCTGCGGATGGAGGCGCCGGTGGTGGACCTTCCAACGCCTGACCCTGCGTCGCTGCCGGAACTCCAGCCGACGTTCCCATCTACCATACCGCCAGCGGAACCGACCAAGGAGGAGGTGCCTGTACAGACTGGTGAGTCCGCCGACCCTGTCCCACTGGCTGAGGGTCTGTTGATAGGCCCTGTCGCAGCACCCCCTCTCCCTGGGACCCATAGACTCCAGCGCCTGTTACCATGGGAGGAGACAACGGGTATGGAACAGTTTCTGAAAGCCCCGATTCCACCAACGACCCTGCTGTGTGAGGTCCATGCGAAGCGCACAGTGTGCCGCTGGGTGAACCCAGGATCCAACCTCATGGGGTTCCCCGGGGTAGAGACCCAGGAAGGGGAGATGGTGCAGGCCCTGAGCTGGGAGGAATACCAGGCCCAGCTGGAACAGCAGTGGGAGGAGAAGGAAAAGGCGTACCAGGCCGGGCTGGCGGCCCACCACCAAAAAGACTTGGCGGTCAAGGACCGGGCCCGCAAGGACCCCATCGCTCACCAGGCCCCGCGCAGGCAGGGCACCGTCGTCGCCTTCAAGCTCCGCGGAGGCTGGGGCTTTATAAAAGAGCCGGGCCTGTACGCCGAAGTCTTCGTTAACCGGCGGGATGTGGAGTCTCATCTCAGAGAAGGCCGTCCAGACCGGGATCTCTACCAGGGGGATGAAGTCACTTACACCCGGCATTTTGGGGAAAAGGGGTGGTTCGCCCTGAATATCCATAAGAAGCGAAACCCCGTGACACCCCCGACTAAGGTGCCGGTGAAGCTGTCCCCCGTAGCGAAGGTGCCCCCTTGTGGTCAGCCCACGATCATCACCAAGACCACCGTGGTCACTCCAACGTGCACCATTGTCAAAACCATGACCTGCAGCATCGTCACCTCAACCACCGTCGTGGCCAAGGAGGCGCCTCCCCAGGTGGTCGGTGCCCCTGCTGCCCCAGAACTGAAGACAGTGGGTACGCAGACCCCCAGATGGGACAACAAACCCCCTTACGCAGTACCAGGCGGCGGGCAATATCCAAAGGGGTTGCCTCCGCCGGTGCTGCCTCCTGAGTGATTCAAGTAAATGTCCTAATATTTTGAACATGTAAATAGTTAACTGTCTTTTTGATGTTTTGCTGCTACAACCCGACCAGGGTTACTCTTAAAGGGATCCCTTTGTTTACCCGGGATCACTTCTTCTGCTTTTGTTTTTGTTTCTCGTCTTATCATTGTTGAAAAGAACTGCTGGGTCATGAACACTGCATGATTACAAACTCATTGTAAATAGTTTGCACCTTCTTAAAGGTGCCCTCTACTGGTTTTACAAAGAAAATGACTCTTTGCGAAGAAACTGTTCCTGGAAGCAGTACTGGAGTCCTTGCTGCATACGGACTTGCAGCTTGAGAAGTTGCACTACCTCATAGAGACTTGGTCCCCTCTTAAAGGGAACGTTCATCAATAGCACTTAAAGAATGATGATGCTTTAAAAAGAAGTACTGATAATGCTTACATATAAAAGTTATATGTAGTGAGCTAGTTAATTGTGAGAAATGTTTAATGATGTTGCTAGAAGAATGAGGACAGGAAGTGAACCCGTATGGGGTTAGTCGTTGAGTCCTCCTAGGAGCCATACCGAGATGGCTCAGTGATCTTGAACTGAGTGAAGGTTGATAAGTTCTATACTGTGTATAGTAGCAGAAAGGCAGTAGGCCCGGGCGGAAAGGGGCGGTCCTGCAACAGAACGAGAGGCAGTAGGCCTGGGGCAGATAAACAGGCGGTCCTGCAGATGTAAAGGTGGAAAATGAAGAAAAGTTGATTAGCCTTATAGTGTTTTATAAGAAGGTCTTTAGTGGATTCAGTGTGTACGTCCTTAAAGGCAACGTTAAATTATTGTTCAAAAAAATTTGCACTTAGTAGAATACCCGGTTGGGTAAGAAAAAGTTATTTATAGTATGTTATTTAAAGTATTTAACCATGTTTGTAACGTTCAAGTGTCCTCACCTCCCATAAAGGGAAGCTCTGTTAAAATTCACTTATTGTTATTGCATTTCAAAATTGTATGTCTTTTTGCTGACATGTATTGTTGTTTTCTTCCCAGTCCAGGAGTACTGGATTTAACCGGGGGGGGAGTGCAGCGCCCCAGAGTCCTGGTCGTTGCAGTACTGATGCTCGGCCGCTAAGGGGGGCTATGGTACATCTGATGGCACTGAAGGAGTTCACCTGACCAGGTATCACAGACACCAATACACTTCACAGTCTGGCCTCCAGGGGGAGCTAAGGGCACTATGTATTAGGCCACTCCTCACAATCTGGTAAAACTGGGGGTTAGGTAGGAAGTTAGTTAGAAGCTGACTGGGTCGGAACCAGGCAACATCCTGTGGCAGAGGGTGTTGCAGGGGAAGATTCAGGGGGGTCCCTGTCAGGAGTGGGATCCTGACAGAGGCCTAGCGAACAGAAAGAACGTTACGGGACCGCGCCTGCACTTCGTTGCGGCGGTACCCCAAGAAAGGACAAGAAGCGAGGTTTATTGTGCTGAGTGAGAAACGAGATCAACGCAACAAGGAGAAACACCAGTAGGAGTCGTGCTGTAAGTCGAGGCAACATCCTACTGAGGCGCGCAGCCGGTGGCCGGAACGCAGAGGAAGTATAGAGCTCCAGGCCTTACTTCAAACCTACGGCAGGACAGTCAGTTATAGGCGGGCTGTCTCACTCAAATCACCTAAGAAGACATAGGGGGCAACATTTGGAGAGGGGCGACTCTAGGGTCCCGGAAGACCTCCGAGCCTACCCATCATACGGGTGCGTCCTAGCCATATCATCTGGGGGACGAAGCAGAACATCATAATCGAGTTGTGTTGTGAATTAGACTTTTTTGGCTCCCTCTTGTGGTCACTAGTGATATGACTCTGGGATTGTCTTTCCTCAGTTTGGCACCCACCTGGGTCGTTAGTCCAGGGGTGTTGCTATATGAACTTCCTGAATTCTCAGTCTGGTGCCTGGCATCGTTGTAATCAGTTCTTTCTGTTTGCTCCTGTCTGCTGGTCCGGGTTCTTGCAAAATTAAGCTAAGTCCTGCTTCCTTGTCTTTTGGTTATTTGCATTGCTCTTATTTTTTGTCCAGCTTGTACTAAATGTGATTCCTGATTTTGCTGGAAGCTCTAGGGGGCTGGTATTCTCCCCCCGGGCCGTTAGACGGTTCGGGGGTTCTTGAATATCCAGCGTGGAAATTTTGATAGTGTTTTTGCTGACCGTATAAGTCATCTTACTATATTCTGCTATTAGTCAGTGGGCCTCTCTTTGCTAAATACCTAGTTCATTCTTACGTTTGTCTTTTCTTCTTACCTCACCGTTATTATTTGTTGGGGGCTTGTATCCAACTTTTGGGGTCTTTTCTCTGGAGGCAAGAAAGGTCTATCTTTTCCCTTCTAGGGTTAGTTAGTTCTCCGGCTGGCGCGAGACGTCTAGAACCAACGTAGGCACGTTCCCCGGCTGCTGCTATTTGTGGTGCTAGGATTAGATATACGGTCAGCCCAGTTACCACTGCCCTATGAGCTGTTTTTTTGTGTTTGCAGACTTAGTATTTATTTCTGAGACCCTCTGCCATTGGGGTCATAACAAGTAGTGAGGGAACTTCAGAAACAGACACAACAGTTGTGGGGACTATCCCGTAAGCACAGCAGGGGAGGACCGCAACACACAAGCGCTAGAAGGTAGGCACAGATTTCCACCTGCAAAGGGAACCCTGGAGGTGCCATCGGACCGGCCGGACTTGCGCAGCCCGGTTAACCTGAGGATCCTGAAGCCTTCAGTAAAGAGGTAAAGAGACTGCAACCTGGTGTCCTAGTTATTTACTGCGACCTGCACCGCACCACCACAACATCATCACCATCCACACCTTCCATTGGACGCCCCTCAGCAGGGTCACGGACCGGGTCTAGCCACCGTGGCAACCCCAGAACAGAGACTCAGAGGCCCGGTACCGGATACCCCTCGGCCCTGCGGCAGTGGGGGCGCTCCACTGTGATATCACCTATTGTGAATGGTGCATCCTGTGTTTTCTACTGAATATAGAGGTGTTACTTGGTTGCAGTCTTGTCTACAGAACAGGGAGCTTCAGCCCACCCACTATGAGACTGTGATCAGAGTGAAAATAAATATCTGGATTTTATTTAATATAGACAGTGACTTGGAAAATAAAAAAATACAAAGAAACCATTATTCTTTAAAATATGTTTAATGGAAAAACTTGACTTAAACTGAACTTGTCATCAGGTTTCCAGTTATTAAACTGCAGCCAGTGCATTATATCTTTCCTAATTACGATCCCAACGATCCATTCCATGCATCCCTACATTCTGGCAAGCCTCTAAAAATCATCTTGTTCACTACTGTCCTACTTGGTGCTCGGTGCTGAGTGGTCCTATGGGCTTTTACAGGCTAATCTCGGTGCTAACCTGGCCTCTCTTGATGAATTAAGCTCCTAGCAGGAGGTGAAATTGGTCCTTACCCACCCATCGGAGCGCTCAGCACCAAGTACCACGCAGAGCAACAATGACTAAAGATGATTTGTACAGGCATGCTGGAGCCTGGGATATAGGGGAATGGATTGTTTGGATCCTAGTTGGGAAGGACTTAACAGATAATTGTCTGACGTCACACCAGGATCTAACAGAATAATATAATATAATAATAATAATAATATAATATATATATATGTATATATATATATATATATATATATATATATATATATAATACTTGAATGTAGCTCCGCATTACTGCTGTAGTTACTTGGAAACTCTTCCAGTTATCATTCAAGACCAGTTTCCAGGATGTTCCTAAAATGCGACAGTTCGACAGAACCGTCAGATCTACGTCAAGCTCCGAGATCGGAAAGGAAACATTGAGCACCGAGCACGATGGAAATACTCTCGTACGTCAGACAATGGATTTGGTGTACGTTCTCTCTAGCGCTGTGTAAATCAATGTTACATCAAAAAGGAAAAATAAAAAAAGTCAAACAAAAAACCTCTCCAGTCATGGTTCACGGACACATTACATAATATACAACGTTGGAAAAGGGCAAAATCGTGCACAGCATTGTCCACACACGCTCCTTACTAGGGCTAGTTGTAGATTCCTTCTGCATGCACCAAGCTTCAACTATATGTTGCCCCTTTTCAAATTGAAATTCAGGGAACTTTCCCATGGGGCATTTCTGTGGCTGACCTCCCACAGCAGAAAAATCCACTATGAATATTTTTGCAAAAATGGTGCAGTTAAAACAAAAAATAAAAACTGCGGTAACATCTGAAACATGCTGATTTGTGCAGGAAACAGGGGCGGACATATCACAGGTGCCAAAGAGGTAAGGGGGCCTATTGCTACCTCTAATGCATGTGCAATTGTGCATTATGATGAGTTATTGGACCACAATGGTCCCATATATATTTTCTTGCCTTTTCTTCCTGTGTCCATCAGTGGCAGGAGATGTTCTCCGCATCGTATACTTGTGACTTCTTAAAATCCCACACACATCTTTGTTACTGTAAAATGCAGCGGATGGAATATCTGCAGCGTTTGTGCCTTGACTAAATGCAAGTTCTTCCTTAATTTGCTCCAAAAACTTGTTCACATCATGTGAGTCGCCCACCAGGGCAGCGGGGTACTCGGCACCGGGTCCGGTCGCTGTAAAAGGGGATGTCACGGTGGCTGCGACCCGATCCGTGGCCCTGGGACTCACTGTAAAATGGGAACGGTCTTTTAAAGGGGAATTGTGATAAAGTCTGTCGTGACGCCACCTGTGGAGTTCGGTCAATAGCGGGACCAACGCTGCTTTAAAGGGGTCCTCTGGGGCATGTTGTTGCAGCAATGATGGTGATGCTTCCCACAGGAGAAGCGGGGTCCCCAGGGCTCCCAAGGTGTATGGCGATGATGGTGTTTGCCAGTCAATGAGTAAAGGACACGGCGTTGCAGTCTTTACCTGGTTTACTGAAGTTGTTACAGGCCTCAGTCCAGGATACTGGCAACAGGCACATAACGAGTCCAGGCAGCCCGGAAACATGTGAAATCCCCTTGGCAAGTCAGGTGGGGAGCCTTCCACTTTGACCTCGCTATAAGTCCCTTGCTGCCTGAAGTATCCTAACAAGGTCCTGGTTCCTTCCCCTGTCCTGGGATAGGTACCTGTATGGTAGGCAGCTCGAGCCGTTCCTTCTAGGGTCTCTGCGCAGTGACTTCAGGTTCTAGAAAGCTGCTGTACCACAGGCTTGATTTGGGCAATATAGTTGTAGTTCTGTGCCCTCCGTTTCTGCTATGGGGCTTGCAGCTCCCCACAGCCTCGGGCTCCCGATACCTGGTCTCTACACGCTCGCTCCCCAGAGGCCCACTCGCAGCCTACTTGAGCCCTATTCTCTCTTCTGTGCTCCTTTCCTTTCACTGTCTGCTCCAGACTCAACTGCTCTCGCTGGTCTCCTGGGACCCACTGTCTGACTCCTCCTCCAAACCAGGATCTTTATTCAGGGAAGCTGCCCTAAAACTGGGTTTTGAGCTACCCTTCCTGGCCTGGATTTAGAAGGTGTTGTGTGTGAGGTTTACCTGCCAAAGAGATCCCCCTTGTTTCCAGGCATAGCACTACCCTCTGCGAGAGGAATGCAGCGCTACTGTGGTACCCAAACTCCTGGGGTGCCACACATGCTTCGTGCCAGAGTTATTTTGTTTTAGACACCTCAATAAAGTGTAGAAATGAGGCGGGGTGAGCAGAGGCATACATAGAAATCATGGGGACCCATAGCAGAATTTCTTATTGGGCTCCCCCACCCAAAAAAATAATAATAATATTCGTCGGGGTCATGGAAGGGCATATCTCACAACTCTTTTTTTCCTCCTGTTGTGGTTTTTGCTGTTAGACTAGGACTGGCAAGCATAAGGACCCGTGACGTGGGTTGCCAGCTTATGTATTGTGGCCATAATATTAACTAATACCTTACATTTTTCGATATGTTCTTGTGCACTTTTTTTACTTTTACTTTTTGAGGTGCAGTTGGGCCCTGATGGCTTTGTAAGTTGTGGCCTCTGTTCACACAGGACGCATTACAGTTAGCACTGGTCAGCCCGCCACATGGCGTTACTAATAGGCTAGGATCCAGTTGCTGTGCATACTCTGTGTGAACATTGCTGCAGATTATTATTTGCACTGGTGTGCCAAGTGGCCAATCCCTGATTGTAGGCTGGCTGTCTCATTTGGTATTACCACACCTGTGTAGTCGCCATCTTTTCTTGGGGCCCACTGCACCATGAGAGTGCATTTGATTTGAGGCCTAGACAGGTAAGCACCTTTGCCTGTTTTTCTGTGTTGTTTTTTCTAGAATAGTGGAGGTTTTTTCCTCTTTTTTTCCTCCTGTTGTGGTTTTTGCTGTTAGACTAGGACTGGCAAGCGTAAGGATCCGTGACGTGGGTTGCCAGCTTATGTATTGTGGCCATAATATTAACTAATACCTTACATTTTTCGATATGTTCTTGTGCACTTTTTTTACTTTTACTTTTTGAGGTGCAGTTGGGCCCTGATGGCTTTGTAAGTTGTGGCCTCTGTTCACACAGGACGCATTACAGTTAGCACTGGTCAGCCCGCCACATGGCGTTACTAATAGGCTAGGATCCAGTTGCTGTGCATACTCTGTGTGAACATTGCTGCAGATTATTATTTGCACTGGTGTGCCCAGCGGCCAATCCCTGACTGTAGGCTGGCTGTCTCATTTGGTATTACCACACCTGTGTAGTCGCCATCTTTACTTGGGGCCCACTGCACCATGAGAGTGCATTTGATTTGAGGCCTAGACAGGTAAGCACCTTTGCCTGTTTTTCTGTGTTGTTTTATCTCACAACTCTGTAGCCCTTACAAAGTGAGATATACCTGTTGGTCTGTTACACTATTAGCTGTGCAGGTACCTGATTAGTATGAAAACTACTAAGTGCCCACCTTGCAGATTTTGGCTGCAGGAAATGGTTGACATAAAATATATACCAAGGTGCTAATTAATAAAAGTTCACAAACAATTAGTTACATACTGTGCAGTTGCATCATTTTAGTAACAGTGTGGGGAGTCCATGCTTCTAATGAAAATATCCGTCTCACAAATAGAAGCAAGTGGTTTCTTTGTGTGGAGCAGTAACTGCACTTATAGAGCCAGGAGTTCTCTGGCCGGTAGCGTCCCTGGATACCCGGCAGAAAAAAATGGCCGACAGTGCTAGAGACGGCGTGTGACATCACAGCACTGGCACCAGGCTTTCCTGACTCATGGGCCCCATAGAGGCCGCGTGCGCCATTGGCAGTACACCACTGGGGGTGACTTATGCCCTGTTATGTGCCAAAATTGGACCAAAAGTATTGGTGCTAAGTAAGCCAACCAAAAGTGGCATAAGAAAAAGAAAGTCCCAGTCGCAGTAGGTGGCAGGTTGTCACTGTGTATCTCTGCCCTTAATTTTGGTTAATTGAGTAGTGTTATGGTATTTCCCTTGGATAGATGCAATTACCAACTCTGAATTTGCAGCCGTTTACTGGCTTCTCCATTCACTTCTATGGGGGTTCTGAAAAAAAATAATAAAACTAAAATTTTGTATCTATTAGATATTTCAGCTTTGAGTACGTCATTCATTTCTCAGATGAGAATACCCTTTAGTTTTCATGTCCAAACAGAAGCAGGTCCAATCCATGAAAAGTACAGAGGGTTGACAAGTGGGCATTATTCGGGATGTCACGTGATCCCTTCAGCGTCACAGGTGCAGTAGAGCAGTAACTTTCCATCTCCTCTCTTTATTGTTGGCCTGATAAAGAATAATAAGGGCTGATTATAGCAAGTTCTACCTGGCTCCGAGCGGCAGTAAATATTGACCGAGAAATGATGCTCAGCCAATCCTGGAAGCTGCCCATCCAGTGTCAGGGCGATGTGAAGAGATTCTTTTGTGTGCCGTGATCTCCTTCCCCGTGTCAGCCGGAGAACACAATCACAGGTGTGTCTTGACTTCCTGGTGAGGCGAGAGACCTGTAGACAAGGGATGAGAACAGGACGTTCCACAGATCAACGAGAGATCAACGAGAGATTAAAATGAATATTTGCTAATCTGAGCATCAGCCGCGCGGCCGTTTCCATATCACTGCTCCACTTCTTGGAGTCGGGTTGCTAGGAACTTCTGTAAACATACATGTAAAATACCGACTGGAGCCAAACTACAGTCCCTAGAACAGTTCAGAGCCCACCCTATGACCACCAATGGGTCACGGTTAGTGTTGAGCATTCCGATACTGCAAATATCGGGTATCGGCCGATATTCGCTGTATCGGAATTCCGATACCGAGTTCCGATATTTTTGTGATATCGGAAATCGGAATCGGAAGTTCCTATAAGCTCCCAGGCGTATGCGGTGCGTATGGTTCCCAGGGTCTGGAGGAGAGGAGACTCCTTCAGGCCCTGGGATCCATATTCATGTAAAAAATAAAGAATAAAAATAAAAAATATGGATATACTCACCCTCGGACGGCCCCTGGACCTCAGCGGTGCAACCGGCAGCCTCCGGTCCTAAGAATGCAGTGAGTGTAGGACCTGCGATGACGTCGCGGCTTGTGATTGGTCACGTGAGCGGTCACGCGACCAATCACAAGCCGCGACGTCATCGAAGGTCTTTCACTCTGCGTTCTTAGGAACGGAGGCAGACGCTTGCAGCGGTGACAGCCAGGGCTCGACCGAGGGTGAGTATATCCATATTTTTTATTTTTATTCTTTATTTTTTACATTTAAATAAATGAGCCTCAAGGCACAGTGCACAAATTACAAAGGAGGACACATGCATATATATATCAACCAATGTGCACCAATGGAAGAAAGTGATGGACAAATCCGGAATTTGAATAGCAAAACAAAGGAAACCCAGACAAAAAGGTCCAAAAATATGAAATAACAATATTTATTTGTGAATAAACAATAAGTCGGTGGGGGACTACCAAAGAGACACAAAACCAGGGACATATGAATAATGAAAATAATAATAACTAACAATGTGTAATGGTAAATATACAGGTTAATACATCATAAGAAGGGGACCATATAGCAGCATGGGGATCCAGATGGCAATATAAATATATCATAAAGTGCATATGCAAAAATGTATGTAAACAATAGACTGGCTGAAGTAACCCGAAAAATGAGTGTAAGGTCAATAGTGACCGATGCTTATAAGTAAGCAAAATGAAGGTCAAAAGAATCCAAAAGCCAAATAGATAGAAAGCAGCATAGTGGCAAGTGCCAAAATCAGATAGAGTGCTACTATAATAAAGCAACCGCGGCCATGAGTATTACCTGCTATATGGTGGATATGTCCAGGGATGTGCCTGGGGTCAGGCACATCCCTGGACATATCCACCATATAGCAGGTAATACTCATGGCCGCGGTTGCTTTATTATAGTAGCACTCTATCTGATTTTGGCACTTGCCACTATGCTGCTTTCTATCTATTTGGCTTTTGGATTCTTTTGACCTTCATTTTGCTTACTTATAAGCATCGGTCACTATTGACCTTACACTCATTTTTCGGGTTACTTCAGCCAGTCTATTGTTTACACACATTTTTGCATATGCACTTTATGATATATTTATATTGCCATCTGGATCCCCATGCTGCTATATGGTCCCCTTCTTATGATGTATTAACCTGTATATTTACCATTACACATTGTTAGTTATTATTATTTTCATTATTCATATGTCCCTGGTTTTGTGTCTCTTTGGTAGTCCCCCACCGACTTATTGTTTATTCACAAATAAATATTGTTATTTCATATTTTTGGACCTTTTTGTCTGGGTTTCCTTTGTTTTGCTGTTTATTTTTTACATGAATATGGATCCCAGTTTACTCTCCTTCAGACCCTGGGAACCATCCAGGATACCTTCCGATATTTGTGTCCCATTGACTTGTATTGGTATCGGGTATCGGTATCGGCGAGATCCGATATTTTGCCGGTATTGGCCGATCCAATCCGATACCGATACTTTCAAATATCGGAAGGTATCGCTCAAAACTAGTCACGATTGTAGCCTAGTTGAACACATCATTTAAATCTTCCTGCACAACATATGTGGCAACTCTTAAGAGACTCTCTTAACCCTGCTGTTCTATTCGTTTCCCCTATACACTTGTACTGCTCCGGTCTTTTTTGACCAGACCTATTAAAATGCTGTTTTAGCTACTTAAATTTTTTTTTTTGAATACCTGTTGCATTATTATACTGTATGTGAACATGGTTGGTCATTATAAACAAAAAAATACGTAAAAAACTCATTTTTTTTATTTATTTTGTGTTTATAAAGATTACAAGGGCTTATTGAATTCTGCACAGAAATTACAAATTTGAGATTAACTAACTATAACAGCTGCTACTACTACTATAACAACTATAACTAACTGTAACTATAATTAAAATTAACTATAGTATAAAATTTAACTGAGTGCAAACGTTTTGAAAAAAAAATAGTAATAGTAAATAGTAAAAATAATAAAAAAAACACTGTTGTGTCTTGAGTGAAATAAAACATGGAACTATGTTCCACCTCTTTGTCAGGACTCTTTTATTACCTTTTTGTGCATTACTGCCCTTTTCCAAGATGGTGTCTTTGGTCTCATGTGCACTGTGTCTTCCTGCTATAAAACCACCCCAGCCTTCAGTCTGTGCTAGAGTATTCTGCCTTGCATCCAGCTCCTGACCTCTGGTGACTCCCTGGCTATATACCTGCTCCTGTGAACCTGTGTGGTGATCCTGCTACTCTGCTCTGAGTTCCTGCTGCATACACCAGTTCCAGTAATCCTCCTTCATCTGCTGCTCGTGTTTGCTTCCATCTGCATTTGCTGGACATATAAGCTGTTTCTGCTTTCCAAGAACCTGAGACTATTACCCAGACCTCCCTGGTTGAGCTAAGATATTATTTGAACTGCCTTCTAAGCATATCTATCTGTGTTTTGGACTAAGCAAGGACTTATTCGTGTCAAGTATCCTCAAGAATAATTGTGCTTCATAGACTTTCTGCATGATTGCATTTTCCTCTGAAGTTTCCTATAGACTGCTGAGCTGCATTTGATATTTGCACCAAGTGTTGTGGACTTGAGTTTCTCTCTGCACCTGTTTGAATCACCGTGTGATAATATAGACTTTACCACTTATAAAACTGTGTCCTGTAGTTGCCTTGTACCACGCAAAGAGTCTCCTGAGTTATCCCCTATAATTATTACAGGATACTCTAGCCTAAGAAAAAAAGGAGACTGCTGGAACAATGACTGCAGAAAGAAGACTAGAGCAGGTGTTTTCCATAATTAGATCACTGCAGACAGATGTGAAAGGTCTGCAAAAGAAGTTTGGAAGCTTTGAACACAATCAACAAGTGTTTGGACAGACTTTGTGTCATGGTTATGACAAGGTTGTCCTGTGCTCTCAAGGGTTAATGTTCTTAGCCTCTCATTCAAGATGGGAGGGCTATTTTTACTCGCTCCTAACCTGGTATCCTTGTCAGCTATAGGTTTTTCTGCAGTCTGTATGCTTGACCTCTGAAGTGTGTGCTGCTTGCTTTGTGTCTTGCTGTCACGTGCTTTATTCGTTTTCCTGGATCTCTGACCCCCGGCTTGGCTTCTGACTATTCTCTGACTCTCCCTGTTGGTATCTTGTTATCTCCTGGCTTAGACCTCAGCTTGTTTCACTATTCTTTTATGCTTGCCCCTTCTCTGTTTCCCCAGCGTCTGGCTCCGCCCCCTACTCTGTCACATGATCGTAGGTCCTATTGCTTTACCTGATCACTCTGTCTCATGTGAAAGGTCCCGTTGGTGTTCATGTTAGTTACCCGGTTTCTGACCTATCTCTGTTGCTGCTGGGTGCAGTTTCCCCTGCAGCATTATTACCCGGGTATCGTGACACTTTGCAGGACTTAAGCACCCGCATGGCAGCCCAGGAAAACAAACTTGCTGGCATAGAGCACAAGTGACTTTTCCCTCTGGGCAACCGCCACCAGCTAGCCCACCTAAGTTGCCCCCATTCAGATTTAATGGTGATCGCGACAAATTTTGTGGCTTTGTGAATCAATGTATGCTATATTTTGATGTGCATGCTGACCGTTTTCCTAATGATAGATCCAAAGTATTGTGTGTAATAATGCTGCTGACCGCACGAGCGCTCGCCTGGGCGAATCCGATGATTGAGTCTCGTGACCCACGGTTAAATAACTTGGATGATTTCTTGGCCGCTATGCATTAATGTTTGATGATCCTAATCGCTGTGCAACCGCTGAATCTGCTTTATTGTCTTTACGCCAGGCAAAACGTTTTGTGTTATGATCCGGTGAACCTTGGAGCCACATGAGAGACTTTCTCAGGAGTAGGTGGTACCTGTACTGACCGCAGACCCTAAACTAACACCGCAACTAGAAGTAGCCGTGGGATGTACCTAACACGTCCTAGACACCTCGACACAGCCAGAGGACTAAATACCCCTATAGATGGAAATGGGAATTCTATCTTGCCTCAGAGCAGAACCCCAAAGGATAGGCAGCCCCCCACAAATATTGACTGTGAGTATAAGAGGAAAGACACACACAGGCAGAAAAACAGGATTTAGCAAAAGAGGCACTTCTAGCTAAATAGAAAAGGATAGGACAGAATTCTAAGCGGTCAGTATTAAAATCCTAAAAATATCCACAGCAGATAATACAAATATTCTACATCTAACTAAAGACATAGAAAGTATATCTGCATCTCCTGAGAATCCAGCATGACTGAAAAATCCAAACAAAGTCTAAGCTGGACAAAAACACAATGAATTGCACTGAATTGCAAAGCACACTGCATGTGTGCACAGAGACAAAAAAACAGACACTTATCTTAGCTGAATTGGCAGCAGGGCATGAGGAACCAGAGAGAGATGCAATCCCTCCAAGAACAATGGACAACTGGCAAGGACTCATGGATCCTGCACACCTAAATACCCAGTAGAGCTGCAATCAGCAGAGACACCTGCCCTGGATTACAACCCCAAGACAACTGCACTACCACCAACAACCACCGGAGGGAGCCCAAGAGCAGAATTCACAACAGTACCCCCCCTTTGAAGAGGGGTCACCGAACCCTCACCAGAGCCCCCAGGCCGATCAGGACGAGCCAGAAGAAAGGCCCGGACCAAATCAGCAGCATGGACATCAGAGGCAAAAACCCAAGAATTATCCTCCTGGCCATAACCCTTCCATTTGACAAGGTACTGAAGCCTCCGCCTCGAAAAGCGAGAATCCAAAATCTTCTCAACCACATACTCCAACTCCCCATCAACCAACACAGGAGCAGGAGGATCAACAGAGGGAACAACGGGCACCACATATTTCCGCAATAAAGATCTATGGAAAACATTATGGATGGCAAAAGAGGCCGGAAGGGCCAAACGGAAAGACACCGGATTGATAATCTCAGAAATCCTATAAGGACCAATAAACCGAGGCTTAAACTTAGGGGAAGAAACCTTCATAGGAACATGACAGGAAGACAACCAGACCAAATCCCCAACCCGAAGCCGGGAACCAACACACCGACGACGGTTAGCAAAACGCTGAGCCTCCTCCTGAGACAACACCAAATTGTCCACCACATGAGCCCAAATCTGCTGCAACCTGTCGACCACAGAATCCACACCAGGACAATCAGAAGGTTCAACTTGCCCCGAAGAAAAACGAGGATGAAAACCAAAATTTCAAAAGAAGGGCGAAACCAAGGTAGCCGAACTAGCCCGATTATTAAGGGCAAACTCGGCCAATGGCAAGAAAGCCACCCAATCATCCTGATCAGCAGACACAAAGCATCTCAAATAAGTTTCCAAAGTCTGATTAGTTCGCTCGGTCTGGCCATTTGTCTGAGGATGAAATGCGGAAGAAAAAGACAAATCAATGCCCAGCCTAGCACAAAAGGCCCGCCAAAACCTAGAAACAAACTGGGAACCTCTGTCGGACACAATATTCTCCGGAATACCATGCAAATGAACCACATGCTGAAAAAAGAAAAGAACCAAATCAGAAGAGGAAGGCAATTTAGGCAAAGGCACCAAATGAACCATCTTAGAAAACCGGTCACAAACCACCCAGATAACCGACATCCTCTGGGAAACCGGAAGATCTGAAATAAAATCCATAGAAATGTGCGTCCAGGGCCTCTCAGGGACCGGCAAAGGCAAAAGCAACCCACTAGCACGGGAACAACAAGGCTTGGCCCGCGCACAAGTCCCACAGGACTGCACAAAAGAACGCACATCACGCGACAAAGAAGGCCACCAAAAGGACCTACCAACCAAATCTCTGGTACCAAAAATACCAGGATGGCCAGCCGACACAGAACAATGAACCTCAGAAATCACTCTACTAGTCCATCTATCAGGAAAAACAGTTTCCCCACTGGACAGCGGTCAGGTTTGTCAGCCTGAAATTCCTGCAGAACCTGTCGCAAATCAGGGGAAATGGCAGAAAGGACCACCCCTTCCTTCAGAATGCCGACCGGCTCAAGTACCCCAGGAGAATCAGGCAAAAAACTCCTAGAGAGGGCATCAGCCTTAATATTCTTAGAACCCGGAAGATACGAGACCACGAAATCAAAACGGGAGACAAACAGGGACCATCGAGCCTGTCTAGGATTCAGCCGTTTGGCAGATTCGAGGTAAATCAGATTTTTATGATCGGTCAAGACCACAATACGGTGCTTGGCTCCCTCAAGCCAATGTCGCCACACACGGTTTCATCAAGGAACCATCAGAATTCCTCTGAGACAAAAAGGCCCCTGCCCCAATCTCAGAAGCGTCAACCTCAACCTGAAATGGAAGAGAAACATCTGGCTGACGCAACACCGGGGCAGAAGTAAATCGGCGTTTAAGCTCCTGAAAGGCAGAGACAGCCACAGAGGACCAATTCGTTACATCAGCGCCTTTCTTCGTCAAATCAGTCAGGGGTTTAACCACACTGGAGAAGTTAGCAATGAAACGGCGATAAAAATTAGCAAAGCCCAAAAATTTCTGAAGGCTCTTCACGGATGTGGGCGGAATCCAATCATGAATGGCCTGAACCTTAACCGGATCCATCTCTATAGATGAGGGAGAAAAAAATGAAGCCCAAAAAAGAAACCTTCTGCACTCCAAAGAGACACTTAGACCCCTTCATAAACAAAGCATTATCACGAAGGATCTGAAATACCATCCTGACCTGTTTCACATGAGACTCCCAATCATCGGAAAAAATTAAAGGGAACCTGTCACCACGTTTTTGGAAGATGGGATAAAAATAGCGTTAAATAGGGGCAGAGGTGGGCGTTACATTAGTGTGTGTGTTATGCGTTTATTACCCACCTAAGTTGCCGAAATAACTTTGCAAAGTCTCCGTTTTCGCCTGTCAATCAGGCTGGTCAGGTCGCATGGGCGTGGTGTCTTCACCCAGATTTGGCGTAGTTTTCCGTTGGTGGCGTAGTGGTGTGCGCATGCCCAAGGTCCCGAATCCTCATCCAGGGGATTTAAAATAGCGCGGTGTTCGTTATTGCATTGGTGATCGGTGGGCGCGGCCATCTTCCTTTGGCCGCGCGTGCGCAGAAGCGGCGCTCTGCTGGCCGCGGCTTCAGGAAAATGGCCGCCGCGATGCCGCGCGTGCGCAGATGGATATCGCGGCGGCCATTTTCCTGAAGCCGCGGCCAGCAGAGCGCCGCTTCTGCGCACGTGCGGCCAAAGGAAGATGGCCGTGCCCACCGATCACCAATGCAATAACGAACACCGCGCTATTTTAAATCCCCTGGAAGAGGATTCGGGACCTTGGGCATGCGCACACCACTACGCCACCAACGGAAAACTACGCCAAATCTGGGTGAAGACAACGCCCATCTGACCAGACTAGCCTGATTGACAGGCGAAAACGGAGACTTTGCAAAGTTATTTCGGCAACTTAGGTGGGTAATAAACGCATAACACACACACTAATGTAACGCCCACCTCTGCCCCTATTTAACGCTATTTTTATCCCATCTTCCAAAAACGTGGTGACAGGTTCCCTTTAAGATGTCATCCAAATATACAATCATGAATTTATCAAGATAATTCCGGAAGATATCATGCATGAAGGACTGAAAAACAGATGGAGCATTAGAGAGCCCGAATGGCATCACAAGGTATTCAAAATGGCCTTCGGGCGTATTAAACGCAGTTTTCCATTCGTCACCCTGCTTGATACGAACAAGATTATATGCCCCCTGAAGGTCAATTTTAGTAAACCAACTAGCCCCCTTAATCCTGGCAAACAAATCGGAAAGCAAAGGTAAAGGGTATTGAAACTTGACCGTAATCTTATTCAAGAGGCGATAATCAATACAGGGTCTCAAGGAGCCATCCTTCTTAGCAACAAAAAAAAATCCCGCTCCCAACGGTGAAGAAGATGGCCGAATATGCCCTTTCTCCAAAGACTCCTTAACATAACTCCGCATGGCGGTATGTTCAGGCACAGACAGGTTGAAAAGTCGGCCCTTAGGAAACTTACAGCCTGGAATCAAGTCAATAGCACAATCACAGTCCCTATGCAGTGGAAGGGAACTGGACTTGGGCTCATCGAATACATCCTGAAAATCAGACAAAAACTCTGGAACTTCAGAAGATGAGGAAGAGGAGATTGACATCACAGGAACGTCATTATGAACCCCCTGACAACCCCAACTAGTCACAGACATAGACTTCCAATCCAACACAGGATTATGTATCTGCAACCATGGAAAACCCAGCACAATAGCATCATGCAAATTATGCAACACCAGAAAACGACAATCTTCCTGATGGGCTGGCGCCATGCACATGGTCACCTGTGTCCAAAACTGGGGTTTATTTTTAGCCAAAGGTGTAGCATCAATGCCCCTTAAAGGAATAGGGTTCTGCAAAGACTGCAAGGGGAAACCACAACGCCTGGCAAATTCAAAGTCCATTAAGTTCAAAGCGGTGCCTGAATCCACAAACGCCATGACAGAAAATGACGACAATGAGCAGATCAAGGTCACAGATAACAGAAATTTAGGTTGTACAGTTCCGATGGTAACTGAACTAGCGATTCTCTTTGTACGCTTTGGGCAGACTGAAATGACATGAGAAGCATCGCCACAATAAAAACACAACCTATTCTGACGTCTGAATCCTTGTTGTTCCGTTCTAGACAGAATCCTATCACACTGCATAGGCTCAGGCATCTGCTCTGAGGACAACGCCACAGCGCGCACAGTTCTGCGCTCCCGTAAGCGCCGATCAATCTGAATGGCCAGAGACATAGAATCACTCAGACCAACAGGCGTGGGAAACCCCACCATAACATCTTTAACAGATTCAGAAAGACCCTTTCTGAAAATTGCCGCCAAAGCATCCTCATTCCATTTAGTCAGCACAGACCATTTTCTAAATTTCTGACAATACAATTCTGTCGCTTCTTGACCCTGAGACAGGGCCAACAAGGTCTTCTCCGCTTGATCCACAGAATTTGGTTCATCATATAATAATCCTAGAGCCTGAAAAAAGGCATCTACATTAAGCAAGGCCGGATTCCCAGATTCCAGGGAAAATGCCCAATCCTGAGGGTCGCCACGCAGCAGGGAGATGACAATTTTAACCTGCTGAATGGGATCACCAGAGGAACGAGGCTTCAGAGCAAAAAACTGTTTACAGTTGCTTTTAAAACTCAAAAATTTGGACCTGTCCCCAAAAAACAAATCAGGAGTAGGAATCCTAGGCTCTAAAAGCGGAGTCTGAACAATATAATCAGAAATACCCTGTACCCTAGCAGCAAGCTGGTCTACACGAGAAACTAATCCCTGAACATCCATGCTAGCACAAGACTCCTCAGTCACCCAGAGGAAAAGAGGGAAGAAAAGACAAAGCAGGCTACTGAAAAAAAATGGCTCTTTCTTCCCTTCTTCTGAGATGCATTTAACTCATTGTAGGCCAGTTGTACTGTTATGATCCGGTGACCTTGGAGCCGCATGAGAGACTTTCTCAGGAGTAGGTGGTACCTGTACTGACCGCAAACCCTAAACTAACACCGCAACTAGAAGTAGCCGTGGGATGTACCTAACACGTCCTAGACACCTCGACACAGCCGGAGGACTAAATACCCCTATAGATGGAAATGGGAATTCTATCTTGCCTCAGAGCAGAACCCCAAAGGATAGGCAGCCCCCCACAAATATTGACTGTGAGTATAAGAGGAAAGACACACGCAGGCAGAAAAACAGGATTTAACAAAAGAGGCACTTCTAGCTAAATAGAAAAGGATAGGACAGAATTCTAAGCAGTCAGTATTAAAATCCTAAAAATATCCACAGCAGATAATACAAATATTCTACATATAACTAAAGACATAGAAAGTATATCTGCATCTCCTGAGAATCCAGCATGACTGAAAAATCCAAACAAAGTCTAAGCTGGACAAAAACACAATGAATTGCAATGAATTGCAAAGCACACTGCATGTGTGCACAGAGACAAAAAAACAGACACTTATCTTAGCTGAATTGGCAGCAGGGCATGAGGAACCAGAGAGAGATGCAATCCCTCCAAGAACAATGGACAACTGGCAAGGACTCATGGATCCTGCACACCTAAATACCCAGTAGAGCTGCAATCAGCAGAAACACCTGCCCTGGATTACAACCCCAAAACAACTGCACTACCACCAACAACCACCGGAGGGAGCCCAAGAGCAGAATTCACAACAGTTTTGTTATTGAGTATGCTACTGAATTCAGGAGATTAGATACCAATTGGGACAGTTATGCACAATTGCCTATTTTTAAAAGAGGTCTGTCTAGTATTGTAAAAGATGAACTAGCTCGCTCTGAGTCACCACAAGAGCTAGAGACATTTATGCAGCATTGTGTGTGCATTGACATTCGCCTTACTGAGCGTAGGCAGGAGAAGTTTGCTGCATATAACCTTATTTCTAACTTTTCCCTTCCTTCCAAAGAGCCAGCACGTAAAACATCTCGGGAGGTGGAGGAGGTGCCCATGCAAATTGATTCCGTTCAGAGGCGCGAGATCAATGAGCGCCGGGAGCATTGCCTTCGTGAAAGTCTATGTTTCTACTGCAGCCAGTCTGACCACTTCTTGATCAATTGTCCTAAGTGTCCTAGACGGCCTAACAAGGTGCTAGCAGCAGTAGGGGAGTATGACAACTGTGATGATGAATCTGACATCTCTGAATGTAGCCTGCCTTTAAACGCTGTATTCCATTCACTTTCTATGACTTCACCCCCCAAGGAGCTTAAGGAAAAGAACTCTCACTGTTCTCTCCCTATTAAGATCCTGTGTTCAGGACAGTGGATTTCCAGTGCAGCTATGATTGACTCTGGTGCAGGTGGCAATTTAATGGAAATCGCATTTGCCAAGGAACATGGTATTGAAATTCAGAAAAGAGCCTCTCCAATTACCATGGAAACAGTAGATGGGTCACCTTTAATCTCTGGGCCTGTGGATCAGGAGACCGTACCCCTTGAAATTTTGTTGGAGCCTAATCATCAGGAGCAACTTTCTTTCTTGCTAATTTCTTCTCCTCATTTTCCTGTGATTTTAGGCATTCCTTGGTTGCGTTCTCAGAACCCAATTATCAACTGGGAGACAAAGGAGATTATCTTTCCAACAAGGAGCAACTCAGCGTTAATAGAAGCTGTCCCTGAGTCCACGGCTACGGAACCACATGTACAGGTATTTTCTTTACCTCCAGCATATAAAGAGTTCTCTGACATCTGTGACAAGAAGAATGCAGATCAGCTTCCTCCACACAGGCATTATGACTGTCCCATTGAGTTGCTTCCAGGGGCAGCTATTCCTTTTGGTAACGTATACCCTTTGGCGGCACCTGAGCTTCAAGCCTTAAAGGAGTATATTGATGAAAATCTGGCCAAAGGCTTCATACGTCCTTCTTCCTCACCAGCAGGGGCACCTATCTTTTTTGTAAAGAAGAAGGATGGGACCCTGAGACCCTGTGTTGACTATGGGGAACTCAATAAGGTAACCGTACGAAACCATTACCCTTTGCCTCTGATTCCCGAATTACTGGAAAGAGTCCGCCATGCTAAGGTGTTCTCTAAACTGGATCTTCGTGGGGCTTATAATTTGGTGCGTATTCGTCCAGGGGATGAGTGGAAGACAGCATTCAGATGCCGGTATGGACACTTTGAATCTCTCGTAATGCCCTTCAGGCTTTGTAACGCCCCTGCAACATTTCAACACCTTGCTAATGACATTTTCAGAGATTTGTTGGACCAGTTTGTAGTGATCTATTTGGACGATATACTAATCTTTTCTGACTCTCTACAGGAACATGAAGAACATGTCAAAACTGTTTTAAGACGTCTGAAAAAGAACCATCTGTATATTAAGCCGGAGAAATGCGAGTTCCATCGTTCTGAGATACAGTTCTTAGGTTATATCATCTCTCCCCAGGGGCTGAACATGGAATCTGGTAAGATTCAGGCTATCCTTGACTGGCTGGTACCCAAGAACGTTAAGGAGGTCCAACGTGTTATTAGTTTTGCAAATTTCTACAGACGCTTCATTCGAAATTTTTCTGATATTGTCCGTCTTATTACTTCCTTGACAAAGACGGAAAAGCCCTTTAAGTGGTCATCACAGGCTCAAGAAGCTTTTGATCGGCTTAAGATCTGTTTCACATTAGCACCGCTGTTGATACACCCAGATCCAACACTTTCTTTCATTGTGGAGGTGACGCTTCTGATAATGCTTTGGGGGCTATTCTCTCCCAAAGAACTGGAGAGAAGGGTCTGCTACATCCTTGTGCTTTCTTTTCCCGTAGACTAACCTCAGCAGAGAAGAATTACGACGTGGGAGACAAGGAATTGCTGGCTATTATTGCGGCTTTCAAAGAATGGAGGCATCATCTGCAAGGAGCTGCACAACAGATCATAGTGCTAACTGACCATCGCAATTTAGAGTTCCTTAGATCTGCTAGATGTCTTTCTCCTCGTCAGGCTCGTTGGAACTTATTTTTAAATCAATTTAACTTTGTTATCTCGTACCATCCAGGTTCTCGTAATGGGAAGGCTGATGCTTTATTCCAAATCCATGCTGCGGATTCCGTACCTGGAGCCCCTTCCAAGACCATTCTATCTGATGCCAATTTCATCGGAGTTATCCAGGATCAGGACTTGTGGAATGAGTGCAGGGAGGCCTATAACGGTGATGTGATAAACTTTATCACTTATAAAACTGTGTCCTGTTGTCTTGTTCCACGCAAAGAGTCTCCTGAATTATCCCCTATAATTATTACACCTCTGCTCACAGGCAACGTCCTGGCACCAAACGGTATCATGATGTTGATTGTGAAGGTTCCTGGGAGCAGATGGAAGTGGAGAAATGAGGAGTGTTGAGTAGGCAAACATCTGGTTTGAGGCCTGTTGTTAGGCTCACCAGGTAAAGTGGATCCTCTAAGGCTCAAGTTCAGGTGACCAAACGAACTCCATCCCAACAGTGAGGCATGGTGGGGGCAGCACTGAGCTTTAGGGCTGTTTTTCAGCAGCTGGAACTGGGGCTTAATCAAGGTGAAGGGAATTATGAACAGTTCCAAAAATCAATCAATTTTGCAACAAATCCTTCAGGCCTCTGCTAAAATGCTAAAGATGAAGAGGAATCTCACCTTTCATTACGTCAACAACCCAAAGCAACCTCCAAATCGGCAAAAATGGTTTCACCAGGAGAAGGTCAAACTTTTGCAATCATCTGTGGGTGATCTGAAGAGGACGCTGTATACAGTAGATGCCCCCCGCAATCTAACAGATTGTGCAAGTAAGAGACGGCCAAGATTGCCAGATCTAGATATGCCATGCTGATAGACTCCGACCCAAAAGTTTGTAGACTGCCAGAAATTCAATGGGGAATTCTGAAAAATATTAATAAATTATGGATGTGCAGATTTATGCATCCACACTATTTTAAGATTTTTTTTTGTTTATTTTCCAGTTTATTTTTCAATTGAATTTTACAGATTATGGGCGACATTTAAAGGTGGGAAAAGGTCTGAAATAATTCTTCTTGATAGGATTTTCTTACACGACAAAAATCTGGTATTTTAACAGGGCGTGTAGACCTTTTATATCCACTGTGTGTGTGTGTGTATATATATATATATATATATATATATATATATATATATATATATATGTGTGTGCGTGTTTTAAAACTACAATTTGTCACAGAAAAAAAATCAAGCTCTCCTTCGGCTATATCACTGGGAAGATAAAGACGTTATAGCTCTTGGAAGTGGAGGAGCAAAAAAACAAAACAACTAAAAATAGCCTTGTCTGGATTAAACATTTTGCAATAGGGTTTCATTAAACATTTTTGCAGTTTGCCTGTTATCCATCTGTGATCCATTTTTATATTAAAAGTTACAGTTAAATATCAATGTAAAAATTGCATTACAGATCTTTAGGGATGTGATTTTGTTTGTTGTGCACCCAAAGACTTTAATAGACGAGTCTCATCCGAAATATGGAGAATACAAGTGCACGCTGCAATTTTTTTTCAATCATTCAGACTTAAAATACATTTGTAACTTGTTAATGTGGTCACAATATTCACAGAGGAAGTCAGAAAAACACAGAGAAGAGGTTGGCCTCGTTCACATGTCGGTGATTTATCTCGTCCGCGTTTCATCCATGCTTTATGACCAGAGTGTGATCAGAGTTTGGTCAGTGTCCGTTTTTTACTATCGGAGTTTGGTCGAAGTTTCATCAGTTTTTCTCAGGTGACAAAATAAACTGATGGAACTTTCTCAACCTTCTCATATCAAAATTTAGTTTTTCATTGGAACGATTGCATTGACGATCGGACGTTTTCGTGATTTTCTGCCGAGCATTCAGCCGTGTGACCAACCCCATACGCTATAATGGGTACAAGCTCAATCCATCAAAACTACGGACAGAAATCATGAGCAAAAAACTGACGTCTGAATGAGCCCAGCAGACCGACAACGGTGCAGAAGCCTCACCGATATCGGACCGTTGGGCTCCAATGATTAATTATTGATTTGATATCATATTGACTATTTAATGTCTTTTCATGTGAGCTGTTGGCACTGGAAAGTTTAAGATTGCACCACTGGGAGTTGTAGTCCCACCCAGGGCGCCCCCAGTCTATTCACCTTGCTCAAGTGCAGAGTTATGTGACATAGATTTGGATTGTGGAAATTGAGATTGAATGACCACTTAGCCGTACAGTAGGAGGACGCGTCATTCCCGTTAATCATTACCCCATCCTGAGTGGACTTTTCCCTTCACCCTTCTTTCCCTGTTTAAACAAATATACTTTTCTCTAAACTGTCACATTCCAGTTTGCGGCACCGAGAGTCCACGTCTGCTCCATGATCAGGGAGTGATCGCTGGGTAATCTTCCACAACCCCTCATCTACTCTCGCTTAACCCTTTCACTGCCAGGAAGAATATCCAAGCCCCCCCCACTTACAGATCATCTTTTGATATTGGAATCACAACTGTCCACATTACCTAAGTGCAAAAAACTTTACATCTTCCATCCCTGTCCGCAAAGGGATATTTATATATGACTTGTTATAAACTGATGGAGATCATTGTCCGAGATAGAAAACGCATTTGGTATTTTATTCTTTTTGTAAAAATTAAAAAAAGACAAAAAACTGACAAACCATCAAAATGGTTATGGATTAAGAGTCAGCAAAGATTTTTCCTTCTATAAACAGAAGACTGAGCAATTTCAACTATAAATGGTGGCACTTTTTTTCCTAAACATATTGGGGGCAGCAACTAGTAAACACTGAATTGCTAATTTAAACACAAAGGGGGGGCACAAGTTTCTTGAAGGCATTTTTAGTCCTGAATTGGGAGCCCAACATTTGGACCTCCTTAGAAAGGAGCGGCACTTGTTCATCCTGGCTGAGAAGGGGTCCTGAATCCCCTTATTTTGGTGAGTCACAGAAGTCAGAACCCCACCCGTTACGACCATTTGGAAAATTACACTTAAAGTTGAGGAAAAGATAATAACAAATTTTGTAAAGACTTTTGCCTCCATTGCGGCCAGCAGAGACCATCTTCTGGATGAAGTACATTTCATAGCCGGTTATTAGCCATAAATTCTGACTCAACATCATATCAGTTACCCAGTAAACAAAAACGAATGATTTTCTATCTCCATCGAAGGCCAAGATTGTTCATATAGATAGGGGTAATTAAACGTATTAATTACAGTCTTTTCTAAAGGTACATTATGTCATTTTATACACTGCTGGGTTGGGTGTTTTGGCCGACTGACTTGTTTTTCCTGTTTCCTTGATCTATAAAACGTTTTATTTAGGTTGGTATCATTGCCAGCTCTGAATCACGCCAACCTGTGCGTGTGAATCAGTGGGCATTAATACACAAGGCCTCCTGCAGAGAAAAAGGCAACAAGACATGGAGATATCTATTCAAAATGGCCATCTGGTGGAAAAGAAACGGAACAAGCACTACACGGTGCAGGCTTTGTGCTCGGGTGATGGGCGATGCCTTAGGGACTATGCCAAAAATCAGGGGAGCAGTGCATAGCGTGTGCGCCAAGATGTATACAAACATGGAATATATGAATTTTAAACAGCATTACTGCCGTGTAAACCTTAGTTATAAAGTAGAATCTACTTAGTGCACAAATTGGCCAACTAATGTGTGCTCACCAGCCACGACAAGGATAACTTTCTATGATGGGGCCTTAACCTTATCAGACATACCAAAAGTCTGTAAATTAACAGGACAGGTAGGACTAAGCACCAAGAAAAACAGCCTTAGGCCGGCGTCACACTGGCGAGTTTTACGGACGTAAGAGCGCAGAAACTACGTCCGTAAAACTCGCATTACATACGGCACAATTATTCTCAATGGGGCTGCTCCTATTAGCCGTATATTACGGTTCAGTATTATACGGCTTTCTACGGCCGTACAAAATCGCAGCATGCTGCGTTTGTCAGCGTATTGCGCAAAAAACTCGCTAATGAAAGTCTATGGGGGCGAGAAAAATACGGATTCCACACGGACCAGCAGTGTGACTTGCGAGAAATACGCAGCGCTGTTTGTGAAAAGTCGGTAATTCAATTGCCGGCTTTTCATTTCTCCTGCACAAACCCGACAGGATATGAGACATGGTTTACATACAGTAAACCATCTCATATCCCCCTTTTTTTTGCATATTCCACACTACTAATGTTAGTAGTGTGTATGTGCAAAATTTCAGCGCTGTAGCTGCTGAAATAAAGGGTTAAATTGCGGAAAAAATTGGCGTGGGCTCCCGCGCAATTTTCTCCGCCAGAGTGGTAAAGCCAGTGACTGAGGGCAGATATTAATAGCCAGGAGAGGGTCCATGGTTATTGGCCCCCCGTGGCTAAAGACATCTGCCCCCAGCCACCCCAGAAAAGGCACATCTGGAAGATGCGCCTATTCTGGCACTTGGCCACTCTCTTCCCACTCCCTGTAGCGGTGGGATATGGGGTAATGAAGGGTTAATGCCACCTTGCTATTGGAAGGTGACATTAAGCCAGATTAATAATGGAGAGGCGTCAATTATGACACCTATCCATTATTAATCCAATTGTTGGAAAGGGTTAAAAAACACACACACACATGATTTAAAAGTAGTTTAATGCAATAAACACAGCGGTTGTTGTAATAATTTATTGTTCTCTCAATCCATCAGGAACACCATCGCTTGGAAAAATAATAAACGCACAAGATACATACCTTCTGGTGAACCGTCTCGTCCCACGAAGTAATCCATCTGAAGGGGTTAACTAATATTACAGGCAGGAGCCCTGCTAAATGCAGCTGTGCTCCGTGCCTGTAAGCCCCGGCGAATGAAGGAAATGTAGGTCATTGACCTACATTTCCTTCAGTCGCGGTGATGCGCCCCCTGGTGGATGTCCTCATATGACCTGGAGCGTGGGAAAAAGTTCCCAGGCTGCAGTTCATGAGAACATCCACCAGAGGGCGCATCACCGCGACTGAATGTAAGTACAGATCACTGCTTTCCTTTCAGCACCCGGGGATTACAGGCACGAGCGAGTGGTTTATCGCAGCTCTGCCTGTAATATTATTTAACCCCTTCAGATGGATTACTTCGTGGGACGTGATAGGACATCAGAGAAGGTATGTATCTTGTGCGTTTATTATTTTTCCAAGCGATGGTGTTCCTGATGGATTGAGAGAACAATAAATTATTACAACAACCGCTGTGTTTATTGCATTAAAATACTTTTAAATCATGTGTGTGTGTGTTTTTTAACCCTTTCCAACAATTGGATTAATAATGGATAGGTGACATAATTGACGCCTCTCCATTATTAATCTGGCTTAATGTCACCTTCCAATAGCAAGGTGACATTAACCCTTCATTACCCCATATCCCACCGCTACAGGGAGTGGGAAGAGAGTGGCCAAGTGCCAGAATAGGCGCATCTTCCAGATGTGCCTTTTCTGGGGTGGCTGGGGGCAGATGTTTTTAGCCACGGGGGGGCCAATAACCATGGACCCTCTCCTGGCTATTAATATCTGCCCTCAGTCACTGGCTTTACCATTCTGGCGGAGAAAATTGCGCGGGAGCCCACGCCAATTTTTTCCGCCATTTAACCCTTTATTTCAGCAGCTACAGTGCTGAAATTTTGCACATACACACTACTAACATTAGTAGTGTGGAATATGCAAAAAAAAAGGGATATGAGATGGTTTACTGTATGTAAACCATGTCTCATATCCTGTCGGGTTTGTGCAGGAGAAATGAAAAGCCGGCAATTGAATTACCGACTTTTCACAGATATCGCGCTGAATGAAATCTAAATACAGAATATATATATGTGTCTCAATGACATATATATATATATATATATATATATATATATATATATATATATATACTGTATATGTTTTCCCGAACATTTGAGCACATAAATCCATTAGATGTCGGTTTTGCAAGCCTGCGCGAAAATCTCGCAGTACGGATGCCATACGGATTACATACGGAGGATGCCATGCGCAAAATACGCTGACACACCCTGACTACGGATCACTATTTTGGGAACATTTCTCCGTATTACGGCCGTAGTACGGACGTAAAAAACGGACCGTATTGTCTTACGCCGAGTGTGACGCCGGCCTAATACTGTTCTATTGTATTGATCGACTGATCTCATATCTCTTTCTTTTGTCTATCTACAGTGGGGAAAATAAGTATTTGATACACTGCTGATTTTGCAAGTTTTCTCACCTACAAAGAATGGAGAGGTCTGTAATTTTTATCGTAGGTATACTTCAACTGTGAGACACAGAATCTTAGGAAAAAATCCACAAAATCAAATTGTGTTATTTTTACATAATTAATTTGCATTTTATTGCATGAAATAAGTATTTAATACAATAGAAAAACAGAACTTAATTTTTGTTACCAAAACCTTTGTTTGTAATTACAGAGGTCAGACGTTTCCTGTAGTTCTTGACAAAGTTTGCACACACTGCAGAAGGGATTTTGGCCCCCTCCTCCATACAGATCTTCTCCAGATCTTTCAGGTTTCGGGGCTGTCGCTGGGCAACTGTGAGTTTCAGCTCCTCTCAAAGATTTTCTATTGAGTTGAGGTCTGGAGACTGGCTAGGCCACTCCAAGACCTTGAAATGCTTCTTACGGAGCCAATCCTAAGTTGCCCTGTCTGTGTGTTTCGGGTCATTGTCATGCTGGAAGACCCAGCACAACCCATCTTCAATGATGATGTTTCCCCCACCATGCTTCATGGTTGGGACGGTGTTCTTGGAGTTGTACTCCTCCTTTTAATTCCTTGTGTGCCCTGCAGGATTTTAATCCATGACTGCATAGTGTGTTACTAACGGTAATGTTTGAGACTGAGGTCCCAGCTCTCTTCAGGTCATCTTGTGTTTCTTCCATTTTCTAATAATTGTGCCAACAGTTGTTGCCTTTTCACCAAGATGCTTGCCTATTGTCCTGTAGTTCGTCCCAGCCTTCTGCAGGTCTACAATTTTGTCCCTGTTGTCCTTAGACAGCTCTTTGGTCTTGGCCATGGTGGAGAGGTTGGAGTGTGATTGAGTGTGTGCACAGGTGTCTTTTATACAGATGACAAATTCAAACAGGAACAATTAATACAGGCAATTAGTGCAGAGTAGGAGGCTTCTTACAGAAAAACTAACAGGTCTGCGAGAGGCAGAATTCTTGCTGATTGGTAGTTGCCCATTTTAAGAGCAGCTTTTAGTATGGAGTTAGCATAGGACCAAATCATTCCAATCATGTGGACGGAGTTGCTTTTGCAGAATTTGCATAGAAACCCCATGCAGGCACAAAAGTAACTGCAACCAATCTGTAACGTGTGAACAGAGAACAGACCCTAGTTCACTTTTTCATATTGGAGGCGACCATTGTATTGAATGATCTCTCTGATGATGATGTCCGCAGATCACACTGAGTTACCAGCTCCATAGATATCACCGTTATGCAGCCATTGATGACTTCTGCTATAAATTGCATTGCTACATTCATCCCTGTGTCAGATGTTGTCTCCAGGGGCTGTAAAACAGAAATCCCGCTCATAATGAGTATTCCTTGGAGAGACGGTGCCGCTCACAGGTTTTTTATTTTATTCTGTTGCGGCTGGAAGAAGATAGGTGATGGTTTCTGTATTAGCCGGGTGCGGGCGGTCTGACTGCTGAGATCCCCACTGATTGCCAGTACAGTAGGTCAGAAGACCACCGCTCCATTCCCTCTTTATGGAAGTAAATTGATCGTCTATCTCTGGCAGCGCCATAGCTCGTTCTGGTGATCAGAAGGTGATAACATTCTCTTACGGTATACCCCTTTTAAAAATTGTCAGAAGAATGATGATGCAAAAATTAAATTTGGAGATCTCCCACTCTGGCGTGGACAGTGACAACCTCTCTATATCTAACTAAACTATGTGTAGAATGGTTGTCGCCTGTTGATCTCGCTCTCTGCATGGTGCATCCCGTCTAGTGGGACAGTAACCACAGAGTGAACGTGCTGAATTTTCATAATCATGGCCCTCATTATTTCCCTTATATTGTTCCTGGAAGTGGCAGACGTCCGCTTTGTTCTCACACTCTCTGCATCTTTCTGGTAAGGACAGGTCTCATAAAAAGGGAAATGCCACCAAGTCACGTTCTAGGCACAAGGGATATCCTGTACCATGATGAGAAGTCTATTGGGCAACATTAAAGTGGACTTTTTTCTTGTAACCTGAGTGACCAAGCTTCCGATGTCCTCACTCCTTCAGTGGTCAGTGGCTCTGGACTACGACTTGTCCAGGCTTCTGTATGCTGGTCACATCATCTGTGTCCAAAGGATAGGTGATAATTGTTAGATTGGTGGGACTCCCTCCAACTGCTGGAACATGGGAATTGTGTGCCCCATTGTCCTAGATCTCTGATGGACACAAGTTGAAGGCTAGGAGGAGGTGAATGGAGGGTCAGGATGCCAATGTGCCATTCTAAGCTACAAAGAAAGATGTTTGGCTTTCTTCACCTGTACCATGGCCATAAATGTGGTGGCAAGGGCACATTCGTGACTTTGATCCCCATGCAACACAAAATCGTGGCTAAGAAAAGAACGTTGATACAACTCTGTCAATCAGTTGGGATCCTAGTCATATAATCCAGCAGATCTAGCAATTATCACTTATCCAGTGTACCATTTAGGGAGTCTAAAATACCCTTAGGGTATGTGCACACGTCCGGATTTCTTGCAGAAATTTCCTGAAGAAAACCGGAAATTTTCTGCAAGAAATCCGCATTTTTTTTTTGCGTTATTTTTCCGTTTTTTTCGCGTTTTTTTAGCATTCTGCAAGCGTAATTAGCTTGCAGAATGCTAAAGTTTTCCAAGCGATCTGTAGCATCGCTTGGAAAACTGACTGACAGGTTGGTCACACTTGTCAAACATGGCGTTTGACAAGTGTGACCAACTTTTTACTATAGATGCTGCTTTTGCAGCATCTATAGTAAAAGATAGAATGTTTAAAAATAATAAAAAAAATAAAAAAAATGCTTATACTCACCCGCAGACAGCTGATCTCCTCACCGGCGTCCGTTCCGTATAGATGGTGTGTGCGCGCAGGACCTTCCATGACGTCGCGGTCACGTGAGCGGTCACATGACCGCTCACGACCAATCGCAAGACAATGACGTCATCGGCAGGTCCTTCACCGCACACCAGCTACAGGAACCGAAGCGGCAGCATGCAGCTGAGAGGCGGGAAGACATCGAGGGTGAGTATAGGACTATTTTTTATTTTAATTCTTATTTTTTGACCAATTATATGGTGCCCAGTGCGTGGAGGAGAGTCTCCTTTCCTCCACCCTGGGTACCAACCGCACATAATCTGCTTACTTCCCGCATGGTGTGCACAGCCCTGTGCGGGATGTAAGCAGATCAATGGACTCCTAGGTGTGCGGAATCCCCTGCAATTCCGCATTTTAATGAACATGTTGCTTTTTTTTCCGCGATGCGATTTTTTCGCGGAAAAAAAGGCTACATTTGCACAAGAAATGCGGAATACACTGTAAATAATGGGAGGCATATGTTAGCGTTTTTTTCGCTTTTTTTTCGCGTTTTTATCACGTTTTTATAGCGAAAAAAACGCGAAAAATACTGAACGTGTGCACATGGCCTTAAAGGGAACCTGTCAGCAGGATTGTGCACAGTAACCTACAGACAGTGTCAGGCTGGCGCCGTTATACTGATTACAATGATACCTTGGTTGATTAAATCCACCTTGTGGTTGTTCTTTAATCTTTATTTTCAGCTTTTAGTTAATGACGCTGCATCGAGGACTCAAGTGTGAACAGGGATTTAGGAAAGGATTGTGAAGGGGGCTGGTAACTAGAGAAAAGGAGAGGGAGATAAACTGAGGAAAAGTCTAATGGGTCTCTTACATGTTATAATGAAAATTACAGATAGTATTGGCAGCATGTCCTGGACTATTGATGTTTGTGGACAAACGGAAAGCAGACTTTTCCTGTACAGTTGTGGCTGAAAGTGTTGACACCCTTGAAGTTGTTCCAGAAAATGAAGTATTTCTCCCGTAAAATTACTTCGAGTACACATGTTTTGTTATACACGTTTATTTCCTTTGTGTATACTGGAACAACGCAAAAAAAAAAACAAAGAACAAAAGGGCAAATTGGACATAATGGGCCGGAGAAAATTGTTGACAGCTTTTGAAAATTGTATGTAAACAACTTTGTTTCCACCATGTGATGCTCGTTTAAATTCACCTGTGGCAAGTAACAAGTGTGGGCAATATGAAAATCACACCTGAAAGCAGACAAAAAGGGGAGAAGTTGACTCAATCTTTGCATTGTGTGTCTGGCGTACAGAAAGAGTAGAGAACTGTCTGAGGACTTGAGAACCAAAATTGTTGAACCATATCAACAATCTCAAGGTTACAAGTCCATCACTAGAGATCTTGATGCCATTCTTCAGGCGCCTTCCACTTTGCTTCACATTGTAAATCAACAGGAAGGCTCACAAAATGCCAGGAAGATACCTTCAGACATCTTTTTGTGCACTTACGCTTCAGAAACCATTAGCGGTTTCTTTATTGTTGAATCGAGAAAGAAATAGAAAATTATAGTAAAAAATATGCCTCAAAAAACGTAGAAAAATGCTTAAAAAAAATGCCAGGGGGGCCACTTAAGTGTAAAAGAGGTTGTGTGAACATACCACGAGGAGAAGATCCATGTCCACCATTTATTATTTGCTGACATGAAAAGCTCTTAGACCCTTAGGCTACGTTCACACGATCCGGATTTTGATCCGGATCCGTAGCGGATTTTCAGCTGCGGATCCGGATCAGTTTTCCATGTTGGTTACAGTACAATGTAACCCAATGGAAAACCAAAACCGCTGTGCTAACGATCCGTTTTTCCGCTGGAAAATCCGCGCGGATTTTCCAGCGGAAAAAAGAAGTAGCATGTCAATTCTTGCAGCGGATTCCGCACCGGTTTTCCAGCAACTCCAATAGGAAACTGCTATTGGAAACCCGCAGTGGAAAACGCTGAAGAAAAAGGATCAGAAAACGCAGCTCAAATTCACTGCGGAATTTAGCTGCCGTTTTCCAAAAACGGGCAGGAAAAAAAAAGGATGTAAATCCTGATCGTGTGAACGTAGCCTTATTATGCAGCAGCTGAGATGTATTATAAGGTTCTGAAGCAGCTGAGGTGTATTATGAGGTTCTGCAGCAGCTGAGGTGTGTATTTATATGAGATTCTCCAGCAGCTGAGGTGTATTGAGGTTCTGCAGCAGCTTAGGTGTGTATTATGAGGTTCTGCAACAGCTGAGGTGTGTATTATGAGGTTCTGCAGCAGCTGAGGTATGTATTATGAGGTTCTGCAGCAGCTGAGGTATGTATTATGAGGTTCTGCTGCAGCTGAGGTATGTATTATGAGGTTCTGCAGCAGCTAAGGTGTGTATTATAAGGTTCTGCAGCAGCTGAGGTGTGTAGTGTATTGAGGTTCTGCACCTGAGGTGTATTATGAGGTTCTGCAGCAGCTAATGTGTATTTTGAAGTTCTGCAGCAGCTGAGGTGTATCATGAGGTTCTTCAGCAGCTGAGGTGTATTATGAGGTTCTTCAGCAGCTGAGGTGTATTATGAGGTTCTTCAGCAGCTGAGGTGTATTATGAGGTTCTGCAGCAGCTTAGGTGCATTATAAGGTTCTGCAGCTGAGGTATGTAGTATGAGGTTCTGTAGCAGCTTATGTGTATTATGAGGTTCTGCAGCAACTGAGGTGTGTATGATGAGGTTCTGCAGCAGCTGAGGTGAGTATTAGGAGGTTCTGCAGCAGCTGAGGTGTATTATGAGGTTTTGAAGCAGCTGAGGTGGTTGTTATGAGATTCTGCAGCAGCTTAGATATGTATTAAGAGGTTCTGCAGCAGATGAGTTATGTATTATGAGGTTCTGCAGCATCTGAGGTGTCTATCATGAGATTTTGAGCAGCTGAGATGTGTTCGCTGATATTAAGCAGCAAGACCACAGACCTGTGTAATGTGTGCTGCAGCTGCTGAAGAACCTCTGCTGATTCTGCAGTTTTATATTTTTAAGGTCGGCGTCACACTAGCAGTATTTGGTCAGTATTTTACATCAGTATTTGTAGCCAAAACCAGGAGTGGAACAATTAGAGTAAAAGTATAATAGAAACATATGCACCACTTCTGCATTTATCACCCACTTCTGGTTTTGGCTTACAAATACTGATGGAAAATACTGACCAAATACTGCTAGTGTGACAGCAGCCTAACACTTGAAAAAAATATTTCAATCTCCCGGAGGCGACAGCTTGTTGGTTAAGTGGTCGAGGCCTAATATTTAATAGCCACTGCTATGCACCTTACAGGAATATATGAGATATTCAGGTACAGGGGCTGCAGGCGCAGGTTCACACAAGAGTTACGCTGTTGAATGTAGCAGAGCTGAGACTCACACGAGTGACATAAGAGAGATGGATCTGTCAGATGCAAATAAGCCGAGTTTTGCAAAAGTGAAAATCCAATCTAATGTATGAGGATTAATATCATTTGCAATAGCTCAGTAATATTACACTGCTTCAGCAGGTTTCCCATATAATTTACCTTAATAAGGTTGGATTATCACAATGCACAAAATAAACATTGACATTATGTAATACCGGTATTTAATTTTTGCAGGTCTGAAAAGAAACCATCAGATGATTATTTGTCAACGTGTATTCTTTATTCAGGTTGCAAATAAAAACAGATACGTAGTTGTGTTTCCACAGCATAATTAATAACAAATAGGTGAATTCTCCAATACTTTTTTTTAATATACAGAACTTTTTTAAAAATAAGATTAAAAATTAAAACTTTTCTTAGGGTTTTTTTTAATACAGATTGTAATACTTTAGCACAACGGGCCTGGCCAGCTAAGCAGCGCCGGATATAGACTGACCACTAAAGTGTGGATGATTGATTTGCAACCTGTAGATCTTCAGCAATGGCGGAGAGACAAGCCTGCATGATGGGAGTTGTAGTTCCACTACTGCTGGCAAACCACAGGTTGCAGACCACAAATGGGAGATGCATAAATAAAGTTTTAAAAACTCAAGTGCACCATCTGTCAATCATCCCATATATAAAATATATATTGTTGCAGCCAGTTAGTTACACTGAAATTTTTGTTATTTTAGTGGCAAGATATAGCACAAAAAAAGGAAATGTATAAAGCTTAAAAACCAACAAAAGTTTCACATTCCACTGGGTCCACTTATTTTTTTTTGTAAAGGGAAAGGAGTTAGAGGCCTTATTTACAGCTCCAGACGATAAACTTGCCAGCAAATAGCAGCTATAGAATATTATTCAAGATTAAAATCGATCTCTGTGAGATTTGCAAAAGTAACCAAATGAATACAGTAAATGACATATATATCCAATGTAATGTGTGGCTGTTGCATAGCATTGACTACGACATGGCCAAGGCTTGGGACTTTCATAAAGTCATTGTGCGTTTGCATTTCTATGGCACTCAGGGTCAAGGCTGTAAGTATTTAGCAACAGACTCTTACGGTGGGCATGCAATAGAACTGAATACAGGGGCCGACATATCCCGCTGCAACCTGTGCGGCCGCACAGGGGCCCATTTCCACCTCCAAAACAGGTGGAATTTTGCATTATGATGATCTATTGGACTGCAAAGGGCCCATGTTCTTGCACAGGGACTCTCTCCTGTCTGTGCCTGAATACATATTGCAGAAGTCCGAGTGGTCTCCTATGAAATGGTACCTGAAGAACATACAGCTGGGGGGCTCTCTAAGGCAGCCGGGCTGGAGGTGACATTTCTACAGTAACAGATACATCAATTATTGGTTCTTTATAAGGCACAATAAAAGGTATAAGGTGCACGTAGTATAGACCCTGTTCATACATTCAAACCCAGTCTGGTCCCAGTCATGTTAACATTTAGGGCCCCAAAGGCTTCCAAGCACACAAGCTATATAATATAGAAAAAAGTCACCCCGGTACATAAACATTTGGCCACATCCACTGCATATATGATAACAGGTCAGCTCATAAAAATAGTACAAAAATATGGACAAAAAAATAGAAATCTATGCTGGAAATGGGAAGTTTAACAGGGGCTCTAGATTGTGCTAGCACCACATCACATCCTATAAGTTGGAAAAAGTCTGAGAAGTTGGAATCCAGGTGTGTCAGGTATAAAAAAGGGGACAAGGATGGTATCCAAGTTCAGAGGAAGGTCTCTGTCACTCTTGGTTAAGGTCCATCTTGGATGGAAGAAGTGTGGACAAGTCATTTTTGGAAGGTCTTGGACATTACGCACAGTTGCCCATGACTTTGACCAGAGAGCTCTCTGGGAGTTGTCTGAAGATGCCCCTGAGGGTCTCCAGCTCTCTGCTCAGCTGTTCCACCCTCTTCCTCAGCTTGTCATTCTCACTGGACAGCTCAAGGACCTTCTGCTGGGTCTCCACGTTGCGCATCTTTGCCTTGTCCCTGCTCTTCCTCACGGCAATGTTATTCCTCTCCCTCCTCACCCTGTACTCATTACTGTTCTTGTCCACCCACTTTTTGGACTTGCCTCTGGTCTCTGAAGAAGATGAAGATGTGGAAGACGCAGAAGACATCCCCTTGGCTGAAGAAGTCTGCAGAAGATGGTGGTGATGGTGAGGGTGGTGGTGAGGGCTTGGCACAGGGGTGGGTGGTGGGGTTGGGTGCCCAGGCTGCAGGTGCATGGTGGTCTGCGCACAGTGAGCTACCTGGTATTGCAGGTGGGATGGGTGTTGGGGGGCATGGTGGGGGTACAGAGCTGCCAGGGATGCCCTGTTTGCTTCCTCCTCCTCCCTGGGCTCCTGTTTGATGACCAGAGGTCTTAAGCCAGCACTGTCCAGCTTGCTGTCCATATAGTTGGCCATGCAGCCATACATTTGGGGGTGCCCAGCTCCAGGTCCCTGCTGGTAGTCAATGACCCCCTTGCTTCTGTCCTGCTTGCTGCTATGGAAGAGGTCAGCCAGGAATTCGTCGTTGAAGGCTGCAGGGTCGATGTAGGCGCTGATGTCTATGGAGTTCTCGTTCTCACACAGCTCGGTCAGGTCTCCGGTGGTCTGGGGCTCCCGGTAGGGGTATGCACCGTGCTGAGGATGCGGCTGGGCACTCATGGATGGCCGGGATTCGACCTCGTAGAAGTTGGCTAGCTCCATGGAGCTCCTATAGCCAGCCAAGCATGGTGACGAGCTCCGGGAATCCAGGGTGAGCTCGGGCAGCCTCTCGCTGTGTTGCACCCTGCGCCCTTCCTGCTAATGACTGACGGCACAGTGCGCACAGCGCGGTATATATACAGTGTAGTGAGAGGGCGGCGCAGCGACACCTGCTGGACACAGGCAGCGCTGCCATGGCTGCTACCTGCCGCCGCTGCGGACACTCGCTACTGGGATCCTATAGCTCCTGCATTGCACGTACTTGTGTTTGCCCAATGCCAGTTCACACCAGTCGCATGTGCAGCTTGCACCAGTATGCCTGCACTTTGCACCAGCAGGGCTGTAGATGGATTACAGATATGCACCAGGAACTGCGAACCTTGTCCGAAAATAGTCAAAATGCAGTAAAGAGATGCAACAGTATGTCTGGGGTAGAGAAACCATGTGGCACCGAGGGCGACCAGGTCCGGACCATATAGATTGGAAATGATCTTATTATGCGGCTTTTGTGCCCATAGATGTGCATGGGGATGATCTATCTGGCATCTATCTATTTAGTTCTCTGTCTTTCTATCTTCTATAGCTCTCTATTATCTATCATCTATATATCTCTTTATCTCCTATCTATCTTCTATTAACTATCTCTTTCTCTGTCATCTATTATCTATCTATTATCCATTATCTATCTATTTATCTATCTATTTATCTATCTATTATCTATCTGTTATCTATTATCTATCTATTATCCATTATCTATCTATTTATCTATCTATTATCTATCTCCAGTTCTGTATTCCCCATTGATCAGTAATTAGATGCAGTTTATGACAATTTGCTGCAGGATCATTTTAGTGACTTCAGTAATTTCAGAAGATTCTGCCCATAAATCTTATAAGCTGATGACAAGAGCAGGAGCAGCTCCTGTGGGTGAATGCAGTTCGGTGTGTGATTAGTTATTAGTTATAGTGTTGTTACCCAGATGGGTACAGGACAGCAGATCGTTTCACATGGTCCCTGCTCTACAACTACATGTCCATCATCCAGCAGCTGACAGTATTCTGCACCAGTCTCTACCAGTAACCGTGTGTAGACTGTGGGCTCTTGCACTCCTTTACTGGATGCCCCAATAACTGCTAAGAAATATTTACAAAATTGGTTAACTGAAAAGATGGTAACAGATGGCAGCTTTCTAAGCTGCTCAAGTCTCTTCATCAGGCTCAGTCTATTATCTATCTATTTATCTATCTATCCATCTATCTATCTATCTATCTATCTATCTATCTATCTATCATCTATCTATCTATCTATCTATCTATCTATCTATCTATCTATCTATCTATCTATCTATCTATTATCTTTCTATCTAGCTATAACAAGGAAAGCGACAAAACAGCCCACCAATGCAGTTTCAGACCTTTGGAACTTCTGGGAATTAGACCCCCTAGTGCAAGTAAATAAAACACATCATTCAATAAAACAATAAAATATTTATTCCATGCATAAAGTATGCAATGTTTAAGCCTTAACACTGAGCCTTTCTCAGTACTATCTATCTATCTATCTATCTATCTATCTATCTATCTATCTATCTATCTATCTATCTATCTATTATCTATCTATCATCTATCTATTATCTATCCATCATCTATCTATCTATCTATCTATCTATCTATCTATCTATCTATCTATCTATCTATCTATTATCTATCTATCATCTATCTATTATCTATCCATCATCTATCTATCTATCTATCTATCTATCTATCTATCTATCAAAAAAAGAAAGACAAAAAGCAGCACAAAAAAGATTGTCGGGTACAAAAGCCAGGCATGTACCAAACCTTGCACCAATGTGCGACTATCTATCTATTATCTATATTTGTCTATTATCTATCTATTATCAATCTTCTATATATTATCTATCCATCATGTATATCTATTATATATTATCTATTTTCTATTATCTGTCATCTATCTATCTATCTATCTATCTATCTATCTATCTATCTATCTATCTATCTATCTATCATGTTTACCTATCCGTCTATCTTATGTCCATCCTCCTATAGAATAATCCGTCATGTATTGCAGTGAATCAGAACATTAGATATTTCTGTGCAATCTTCCTCTCTTCTTCCTCGTGTTGCACTTTATCAGTGGACTTGTGAGTGTTTTACAGGAGTTCACTGCCGTCTTTATATTTGGTAGCTGTTAAATTTAACAGGGAAATAATTTCACCAGAATCATAATATATTTAAAGGATAACTAAGTTTTCCATTCTGATAATAATTGGTAATAGCATAATTGATTAGAGAATGCTAGTCATCCATTGTAGAGCAGCTGTCGGAGGGAATAATACCAGGTCCAAGCATCTGTGTCCAGTGTGGTCATCTTCTACGATACAAAGGTACTAATACCACCTGTAGCAGCAGCACTTATAGAAACCCCTGACTCTTATACTCTAGGGAATGTAATGCTTTGTACAGGCTTCCTGCATCTTCCAAAAGTAATAAAAGTTAACCATACAAGCCCCCCTTCATCGTCTTCACACCAGACGTATTTGTATTAGAGTTGGTGCCATGTTCTCAGCCCCCTCCATCCTCCATATGCAGGATTATGCAATAATTGCACCTCGTTGCAAAAGTGGTGAACTAATCTTTCCATGGTTTTACCACAGAGGGGTAAGAGAGGAAGCATTGGCTGAATGAGGGGCGTAAATAGAATTTTTTCTATCTTGGAGTCATTGGAACAGGATATGAGACAAATAAGATCTATCATTCTAGCACAGTGTGAAATGACGATGCTGTGCACCAGTGAGCGCCACTGCATCCTCCATGTGTGTTTTGGGGGTGAGACCCCCACTGATCACTTACTAAAGGCCTAGCCAAAGAATACTCTCCACTCTAAAAAAAAAAAAAAAAATCAAAACACCTTATTGGTTGTTCTAAATTTTGAAACAACCGATTAGGCAAATCTGATTAATAGAGAAAAGTCCCTATTAAGAACCCCCAATATCACACACAATAACAAAGAGCAGCATCTCCGACTTTATGAGATGCCTAGAACTGCTGGGTCCCCCAGACAGTCCATTGATTTTACTGTGCAATGCATCATTTCTCCTCTGGAGGTGCTGTAGGCTAAATAAATACCTACTGCCAGGTTCCTCCTACACATTACAGTTGATTGCTGGGGACTAGAGGAGGGGGGATATGTTTTCTTTTTGTTTTTTTGGGGGGAATCCCTTAAAATAAACATGATTATCCAAAGTGAACAATCCCTTTAAATATTCTAAAACGTGAACCCTCTTCAGATCCTAAAGGGAAGTAGTAGTAGGAGAAGTAATAGAAGCAGTAGGACGGCTGTTTAGGTGTGTGTATTCCATTAAAAACCATATATTTTTTGTACGGATCCGATGATCCGCTCATGAGAAATCTAGCATAATAGCCATATGCAAATCAGTCTGAAAGTGCGCTGGGGGCGTGTAACAAAGAAGCAAACCAAGTGCACTGACACGCCCCCAGTGCACATCTTGAATGATTTGTATATGGCTTCTATGCTAGTTTTCTCATGACTGGCGCATTAAATCTCCACAAAATAAGCCATATTTTTGGGGGGGGACAAGTGCCTATGCAGCTGTACCACTACGGTTATATATATATATATATATATATATATATATATATATATATATATATATATATATATATATATATATATATATATATATATACAGTACAGACCAAAAGTTTGGACACACCTTCTCATTTAAAGATTTTTCTGTATTTTCATGACTATGAAAATTGTACATTCACACTGAAGGCATCAAAACTATGAATTAACACGTGGAATTATATACTTAACGAAAAAGTGTGAAACAACTGAAAATATGTCTTATATTCTAGGTTCTTCAAAGTAGCCGCCTTTTGCTTTGATGACTGCTTTGCACACTCTTGGCATTCTCTTGATGAGCTTCAAGAGGTAGTCACTGGTCTTCCAACAATCTTGAAGGAGTTCCCAGAGATGCTTAGCACTTGTTGGCCCTTTTGCCTTCACTCTGCGGTCCAGCTGACCCCAAACCATCTCGATTGGGTTTAGGTCTGGTGACTGTGGAGGCCAGGACATCTGGCGTAGCACCCCGTCACTCTCCTTCTTGGTCAAATAGCCCTTACACAGCCTGGAGGTGTGTTTGGGGTCATTGTCCTGTTGAAAAATAAATGATGGTCCAACTAAACACAAACCGGATGGAAAAGCATGCCGCTGCAAGATGCTGTGGTAGCCATGCTGGTTCAGTATGCCTTCAATTTTGAATAAAACCCCAACAGTGTCACCAGCAAAGCTCCCCCACACCATCACACCTCCTCCTCCATGCTTCACGGTGGGAACCAGGCATGTAGAGTCCATCCGTTTACCTTTTCTGCCTCGCCGAAAGACACGGTGGTTGGAACCAAAGATCTCAAATTTGGACTCATCAGACCAAAGCACAGAATTCCACTGGTCTAATGTCCATTCCTTGTGTTCTTTAGCCCAAACAAGTCCCTTCTGCTTGCTTCCTGTCCTTAGCAGTGGTTTCCTAGCAGCTATTTTACCATGAAGGCCTGCTGCACAAAGTCTCCTCTTAACAGTTGTTGTAGAGATGTGTCTGCTGCTAGAACTCTGTGTGGCATTGACCTGGTCTCTAATCTGAGCTGCTGTTAACCTGCGATTTCTGAGGCTGGTGACTCGGACAAACTTATCCTCAGAAGCAGAGGTGACTCTTGGTCTTCCTTTCTTGGGGCGGTCCTCATGCGAGCCAGTTTCTTTGTAGCGCTTGATGGTTTTTGCCACTGCACTTGGGGACACTTTCAAAGTGTTCCCAATTTTTCGGACTGACTGACCTTCATTTCTTAAAGTAATGATGGCCACTCGTTTTTTTTTACTTAGCTGCTTTTTTCTTGCCATAATACAAATTCTAACAGTCTATTCAGTAGGACTATCAGCTGTGTATCCACCAGACTTCTGCACAACACAACTGATGGTCCCAACCCCATTTATAAGGCAAGAAATCCCACTTATTAAACCTGACAGGGCACACCTGTGAAGTGAAAACCATTCCCGGTGACTACCTCTTGAAGCTCATCAAGAGAATGCCAAGAGTGTGCAAAGCAGTCATCAAAGCAAAAGGTGGCTACTTTGAAGAACCTAGAATATAAGACATAATTTCAGTTGTTTCACACTTTTCTGTTAAGTATATAATTCCACATGTGTTAATTCATAGTTTTGATGCCTTCAGTGTGAATGTACAATTTTCATAGTCATGAAAATACAGAAAAATCTATAAATGAGAAGGTGTGTCCAAACTTTTGGTCTGTACTGTATATACACAGTGTATATACACTCACCGGACACTTTATTAGGTACACCATGCTAGTAACGGGTTGGACCCCCTTTTGCCTTCAGAACTGCCTCAATTCTTCGTGGCATAGATTCAACAAGGTGCTGGAAGCATTCCTCAGAGACTTTGGTCCATATTGACATGATGGCATCACACAGTTGCCGCAGATTTGTCGGCTGCACATCCCAAAGATGCTCCATACAAGGCAGGATGGATCCATGCTTTCATGTTGTTTACGCCAAATTCTGACCCTACCATCCGAATGTCGCAGCAGAAATCGAGACTCATCAGACCAAGCAACGTTTTTCCAATCTTCTACTGTCCAATTTCGATGAGCTTGTACAAATTGTAGCCTCAGTTTCCTGTTCTTAGCTGAAAGGAGTGGTACCCGGTGTGGTCTTCTGCTGCTGTAGCCCATCTGCCTCAAAGTTCGACGCACTGTGCGTTCAGAGATGCTCTTAGGCCTACCTTGGTTGTAACGGGTGGCGATTTGAGTCACTGTTGCCTTTCTATCAGCTCGAACCAGTCTGCCCATTCTCCTCTGACCTCTGGCATCAACAAGGCATTTCCGCCCACAGAACTGCCGCTCACTGGATTTTTTTTCTTTTTCGGACCATTCTCTGTAAATCCTAGAGATGGTTGTGCGTGAAAATCCCAGTAGATCAGCAGTTTCTGAAATACTCAGACCAGCCCTTCTGGCACCAACAACCATGCCACGTTCAAAGGCACTCAAATCACCTTTCTTCCCCATACTGATGCTCGGTTTGAACTGCAGGAGATTGTCTTGACCATGTCTACATGCCTAAATGCACTGAGTTGCCGCCATGTGATTGGCTGATTAGAAATTAAGTGTTAACAAGAAGTTGGACAGGTGTACCTAATAAAGTGGCCGGTGAGTGTATATATATATATATATATATATATATATATATATACACAGGTCCTTCTCAAAAAATTAGCATATAGTGTTAAATTTCATTATTTACCATAATGTAATGATTACAATTAAACTTTCATATATTATAGATTCATTATCCACCAACTGAAATTTGTCAGGTCTTTTATTGTTTTAATACTGATGATTTTGGCATACAACTCCTGAAAACCCCAAAAACCTGTCTCAATAAATTAGCATATCAAGAAAAGGTTCTCTAAACGACCTATTACCCTAATCTTCTGAATCAACTAATTAACTCTAAACACATGCAAAAGATACCTGAGGCTTTTAAAAACTCCCTGCCTGGTTCATTACTCAAAACCCCCATCATGGGTAAGACTAGCGACCTGACAGATGTCAAGAAGGCCATCATTGACACCCTCAAGCAAGAGGGTAAGACCCAGAAAGAAATTTCTCAACAAATAGGCTGTTCCCAGAGTGCTGTATCAAGGCACCTCAATGGTAAGTCTGTTGGAAGGAAACAATGTGGCAGAAAACGCTGTACAACGAGAAGAGGTGACCGGACCCTGAGGAAGATTGTGGAGAAGGACCGATTCCAGACCTTGGGGAACCTGAGGAAGCAGTGGACTGAGTCTGGTGTGGAAACATCCAGAGCCACCATGCACAGGCGTGTGCAGGAAATGGGCTACAGGTGCCGCATTCCCCAGGTAAAGCCACTTTTGAACCATAAACAGCGGCAGAAGCGCCTGACCTGGGCTACAGAGAAGCAGCACTGGACTGTTGCTAAGTGGTCCCAAGTACTTTTTTCTGATGAAAGCAAATTTTGCATGTCATTCGGAAATCAAGGTGCCAGAGTCTGGAGGAAGACTGGGGAGAAGGAAATGCCAAAATGCCTGAAGTCCAGTGTCAAGTACCCAGTCAGTGATGGTGTGGGGTGCCATGTCAGCTGCTGGTGTTGGTCCACTGTGTTTCATCAAGGGCAGGGTCAATGCAGCTAGCTATCAGGAGATTTTGGAGCACTTCATGTTTCCTGGCACCTGCTCACAGTGCCAAAACCACTGGTAAATGGTTTACTGACCATGGTATTACTGTGCTCAATTGGCCTGCCAACTCTCCTGACCTGAACCCCATAGAGAATCTGTGGGATATTGTGAAGAGAAAGTTGAGAGACGCAAGACCCAACACTCTGGATGAGCTTAAGGCCGCTATTGAAGCATCCTGGGCCTCCATAACATCTCAGCAGTGTCACAGGCTGATTGCCTCCATGCCACGCCGCATTGAAGCAGTCATTTCTGCCAAAGGATTCCCGACCAAGTATTGAGTGCATAACTGAACATTATTATTTGATGGGTTTTTTGTTTGTTATTAAAAAACACTTTTATTTGATTGGACGGGTGAAATATGCTAATTTATTGAGACAGGTTTTTTGGGTTTTCAGGAGTTGTATGCCAAAATCATCAGTATTAAAACAATAAAAGACCTGACAAATTTCAGTTGGTGGATAATGAATCTATAATATATGAAAGTTTAATTGTAATCATTACATTATGGTAAATAATGAAATTTAACACTATATGCTAATTTTTTGAGAAGGACCTGTATATATAATCAAAAATTGGTCGCACATTCCCTTTAATTACCATCCATCAGCTCAGAGGCTGGGTCCTTGGCCTAAGGCTTTACATTTATTGCTGTTTTTTTGTTCATACTGTATGTCCAACCATAGATAGAGATTTGGGGGCCGTGCGAGCTTCCGCACTTCTCAGCTGCTGAATGTGGAGTGAAGCAAAAAATACCCTGATAGCTGGAGAATAGGAGTTGTAGTTCTATGTGGAAAGCCACAGTTTAGAAAAAACTATTATCGTTGTGGATCCCATCACTGCAAATCCCATTACGAGGCCGGATAATGAAAGCTAATAGTGAAACATTTCTGACCGATCTGGACAAATCTTTCCATTGATAGCCGTCAATGATTGAGAATTTGAGATGTCTTCTTAATGACTTTTCTGCTGACGCAGAGATAATTATCTGCACAGGATGGGAAGGTATCAGCACCGACGATCATTAACACCTCTGATTTCCCTGTAGATTGGGATGGAGATCCCACGTACCCCCTCTGGTCCTGCAGACAGGGGGAGAAGACTGGACTCCAGGTAGTGACCTAATCCTTAGTCCTGATGCCGCTGCCCTACCTTCCTAATCTGCACTCAGCAAAATCAGACCTAATTGGTATTTGGATTAATATTATATAGGATTTAGTTTTACGCATGACAACGTATAGTGGAGCAGACACTCTTGTATATAATATATATAATATAATTTATGATATATATTATAGATATATATATATATACTAGATGGCAGCCCGATTCTAAAGAATCGGGAGTCTAGAATCCATATATACTTTATTTATTCAAATGTAAGAATAATTTGGTGGGCGGGGACCCTCGGCCTCCGCTTTGGTTGGTGGGGCCCCACGGCCTCCGATTTGGTGGGCGGGGTCCCTCTGCCTCCGCTTTGATGGGCGGGGCCGCTCGGCCTTCGATTTGGTGGGCGGGGCTCCTCGGCTTCCGATTTGGTTGGTGGGGCCCCTCGGCCTCCGATTTGGTAGGCGGGGCCCCTTATCCTCCGATTTGGTAGGCGGGGCCCCTTATCCTCCAATTTGGTGGGCGGGGCCCCTCGGCCTCCGATTTGGTGGGCGGGGCCCCTCGGCCTCCGATTTGGTGGGCGGGGCCCCTCGGCCTCCGATTTGGTTGGTGGGGACCCTCGGCCTCCGATTTGGTGGTCGGGGACCCTCGGCCTCCAATTTGGTGGGCGGGGCCCCTCGGCCTCCGATTTGGTGGGCGGGGTCCCTCTGCCTCCGATTTGGTGTGCAGGGACCCTCGGCCTCCGCTTTGGTGGGCGGGGCCCCTCGGCCTTCGATTTGGTGGGCGGGGCCCCTCGGCCTCCGATTTGGTGGGCGGGGACCCTCGGCCTCCGATTTGGTGGGCGGGGCCCCTCGGCCTTCGATTTGGTGGGCGGGGCCCCTCGGCCTTCGATTTGGTGGGCGGGGCCCCTCGGCCTCCGATTTGGTTGGTGTGGACCCTCGGCCTCCGATTTGGTGGGCGGGGACCCTCGGCCTCCGATTTGGTGGGCGGGGACCCTCGGCCTCCGATTTGGTGGGCGGGGACCCTCGGCCTCCGATTTGGTGGGCGGGGACCCTCGGCCTCCGATTTGGTGGGCGGGGACCCTCGGCCTCCGATTTGGTGGGCGGGGCCCCTCGGCCTCCGATTTGGTGGGCGGGGACCCCCGGCCTCCGATTTGGTGGGCGGGGCCCCTCGGCCTCCGATTTGGTGGGCGGGGACCCTCAGCCTCCGATTTGGTGGGCGGGGACCCTCGGCCTCCGATTTGGTAGGCGGGGACCCTCGGCCTCCGATTTGGTGGGCGGGGACCCTCGGCCTCCGATTTGGTGGGCGGGGCCCCTCGGCCTCCGATTTGGTGGGCGGGGCCCCTCGGCCTCCGATTTGGTGGGCGGGGCCCCTCGGCCTCCGATGTGGTGGTCGGGGCCCCTCGGCCTCCGCTTTGGTGGGCGGGGCCGGGCCCCTCGGCCTCCGCTTTGGTGGGCGGGGCAGCTCGGCCTTCGATTTGGTTGGTGGGGCCCCTCGGCCTCCGATTTGGTAGGCGGGGCCCCTTATCCTCTGATTTGGTAGGCGGGGCCCCTTATCCTCCGATTTGGTGGGCGGGGCCCCTCGGCCTCCGATTTGGTGGGCGGGGCCCCTCGGCCTCCGATTTGGTGGGCGGGGCCCCTCGGCCTCCGATTTGGTGGGCGGGGCCCCTCGGCCTCCGATTTGGTGGGCGGGGCCCCTCGGCCTCCGATTTGGTGAGCGGGGCCCCTTGGCCTCCGATTTGGTAGGCGGGGACCCTCGGCCTCCGATTTGGTGGGCGGGGACCCTCGGCCTCCGATTTGGTGGGCGGGGACCCTCGGCCTCCGATTTGGTGAGCGGGGCCCCTCGGCCTCCGATTTGGTGGGCGGGGCCCCTCGGCCTCCGATGTGGTGGTCGGGGCCCCTCGGCCTCCGATGTGGTGGGTGGGGCCGGGCCCCTCTGCCTCCGCTTTGGTGGGCGGGGCAGCTCGGCCTTCGATTTGTTGGGTGGGGCCCCTCGGCCTCCGATTTGGTTGGCGGGGCCCTTTATCCTCCGATTTGGTGGGCGGGGACTCTCGGCCTCCGATTTGGTGGGCGGGGCCCCTCGGCCTCCGATTTGGTGGGCGGGGCCCCTCGGCCTCCGATTTGGTTGGCGGGGCCCCTCGGCCTCCGATTTGGTGGGCGGGGACCCTCGGCCTCCGATTTGGTGGGCGGGGACCCTCGGCCTCCGATTTGGTGGGCGGGGCCCCTCGGCCTCCGATTTGGTGGGCGGGGCCCCTCGGCCTCCGATTTGGTGGGCGGGGACCCTCGGCCTCCGATTTGGTGGGCGGGGACCCTCGGCCTCCGATGTGGTGGGCGGGGCCCCTCGGCCTCCGCTTTGGTGGGCGGGGCCAGGCCCCTCGGCCTCCGCTTTGGTGGGCGGGGCCGCTCGGCCTTCGATTTGGTGGGCGGGGCTCCTCGGCCTCCGATTTGGTTGGCAAAGCCCCTCGGCCTCCGATTTGGTTGGTGGGGCCCCTCGGCCTCCAATTTGGTGGGCGGGGACCCTCGGCCTCCAATTTGGTGGGCGGGGACCCTCGGCCTCCGATTTGGTTGGCGGGGCCCCTCGGCCTCCGATTTGGTTGGCGGGGCCCCTCGGCCTCCGATTTGGTGTGTGCTCTGCCTGGGGCCACTGTGCGCTGCCTGGGGCCCCTGTGCTCTGCCTGGGGCCCCATATGCTGCCTGGGGCCCCTGTGCTCTGCCTGGGGCCCCATGTTCTGCCTGGGGCCCCTGTGCTCTGCCTGGGGCCACTGTGCTCTGCCTGGTGCCCCATGTTCTGCCTGGGGCCCCTGTGCTCTGCCTGGGGCCACTGTGCTCTGCCTGGGGCCCCATATGCTGCCTGGGGCCACTGTGCTCCGCCTGGGGCCCCATATGCTGCCTGGGGCCCCTGTGCTCTGCCTGGGGCCCCATATGCTGCCTGGGGCCCCTGTGCTCTGCCTGGGGCCCCATGTTCTGCCTGGGGCCCCTGTGCTCTGCCTGGGGCCACTGTGCTCTGCCTGGGGCCCCATATGCTGCCTGGGGCCCCTGTGCTCTGCCTGGGGCCCCATATGCTGCCTGGGGCCCCTGTGCTCTGCCTGGGGCCCCATATGCTGCCTGGGGCCCCTGTGCTCTGCCTGGGGCCCCTGTGCTCTGCCTGGGGCCCCATGTTCTGCCTGGGGCCCCTGTGCTCTGCCTGGGGCCACTGTGCTCTGCCTGGGGCCCCATATGCTGCCTGGGGCCCCTGTGCTCTGCCTGGGGCCCCTGTGCTCTGCCTGGGGCCCCATGTTCTGCCTGGGGCCCCTGTGCTCTGCCTGGGGCCACTGTGCTCTGCCTGGGGCCCCATATGCTGCCTGGGGCCCCTGTGCTCTGCCTGGGGCCCCATATGCTGCCTGGGGCCCCTGTGCTCTGCCTGGGGCCCCTGTGCTCTGCCTGGGGCCCCATATGCTGCCTGGGGCCCCTGTGCTCTGCCTGGGGCCCCTGTGCTCTGCCTGGGGCCCCATGTTCTGCCTGGGGCCCCTGTGCTCTGCCTGGGGCCACTGTGCTCTGCCTGGGGCCCCATATGCTGCCTGGGGCCCCTGTGCTCTGCCTGGGGCCCCTGTGCTCTGCCTGGGGCCACTGTGCTCTGCCTGGGGCCAAATAGGCTGCCTGGGGCCCCTGTGCTCTGCCTGGGACCACTGTGCTCTGCCTGGGGCCCCATATGCTGCCTGGGGCCCCTGTGCTCTGCCTGGGGCCACTGTGCTCTGCCTGGGGCCCCATATGCTGCCTGGGGCCCCTGTGCTCTGCCTGGGTGTAGGACACTGGTGACGTCACTTATCTCCGGACATTAGCTCCGGACATTAGCTCCGGACATTAGCTCCGGACAAAGCCACGGAAGTTGGCACAAATTGCAGGAAGTAGTATTCTAGGCAATTATATATTAGATATATATATATAATGGAAGTCAGACCTCAGTGCAGAAGCTTCACCTTTAAAAGGTGTTTATTGCATTTATTCTTAATAGCTGATCTATTATTTGTGTGAGAAAGGGGTTTATACCCCCAAACAAGTTTCTAATGTTCTGAAAGAAATCAAATGTATCGATAACCATTGCCTTTTCTACATCCTAGTGCTACGTGAAGGTGTCCATCATTTCTTATCCTCCCAAGAAGACCTATAGCCAGTGATGAGCGAACGTGCTGGGATAAGGTGTTATCCAAACATACTGGGGTGCTAACTAGTGATGAGCGAATATACTCGTTACTCGAGATTTCCCGAGCATGCTCAGGGGTCCTCCGAGTATTTTTTAGTGCTCGGAGATTTAGTTTTCCTCACCGCAGCTGAATGATTTACATCTGTTAGCCAGCATAAGTACATATGGGGATTCCCTAGCAACCAGGCAACCCCCACATGTACTTATGCTGGCTAACAGATGTAAATCTTTCAGCTGAAAAGCGATGAAAACTAAATGTCCGAGCACTAAAAAATACTCGGAGTACACCTGAGCGTGCTCGGGAAATCTCGAGTACCGAGTATACTCGCCCTTAGCATGCACGTTCAAATTAGCTGAGTATGCAGCTTCAATGTACTAGGGGTCACAATCCAATTTCCAACACCACTGTCATCAACTTCTAAAAATCCACAGTTCCGAATGCTTGTTTCCTTCGACATCTGCAACCAGGGAACAGTTTGGAAGTTCTTTCGTCCATAGATCATAGACAGATCCTGCTGTAGTGTCCTTGGTCTGCTTAAGGCTGTGGACACCTTTGACACAGAAGAAATGATGTTAGTGGTCAGCTTTAAGAAATTACTAGTGCATCTGCAATCTTCATTTATTATCAGTCCGCCGTACATGCAGTTTCCCACCTAATCCAAGTTTCAGATTTTTCTCTTGTGGGAGTGTCTCTGTCAGAAATACCGTCTGGATTAGATTTATGTCTGTATACAGGGTATTGCTGCCTTAATTAGTTTATATAACAGCGCTGTTAGTCTCATCTAGTGAGGTGTATCATCCAAAGTCAAGTTCCAGGTGGGCACAAAGGCCACGCACGTTGGTGCAGCAGGTGATTGAGGCACATAAGACACAGACAGTGGAAGCCACATGCAGACAGGTGATGTGCTGGAGACCACAGACAGGTAGCAGGGTTACAGGAAGCTATAGGCAGACATGGGCAGTGCACTGACAACTAAAAGTCTTAGGCTACGTTCACACGATCCGTTTTTTGCTGCGGATCCGTAGCGGAATTGCAGCTACGGATCCGCAGCCGTTTTCCATGCAGGGTACAGTACAATGTTACCCTATGGAAAACAAAACCCGCTGTGCCGACGATCCTTTTTTTCGCTGGAAAATCCGCGCGGATTTGCCAACGGAAAAAAGAAGTACCATGTCAATTCTTTCAGCGGATTCCGCTGCGGGTTTCCAACAGCACCAATAGGAAACTGCAGTTGGAAACCCGCAGTGGAATCCGCAGAAGAAAAAGGACACAAATCCGCCGAGAGAAGCACCGCCGTTTTCCACTGCGGATTTCCCCGAAAAAGGACCGGAAAAATCCGCAGTGAAAAACGGATCGTGTGAACGTAGCCTAAAGGTACCTTCACACTAAATGACTTTGCAACGATAACGATAGCGATCCGTGACGTTGCAGCGTCCTGGATAGCGATATCGTTGTGTTTGACACGCAGCAGCGATCTGGATCCTGCTATGATATCGCTGGTCGTTGCTGAAAGTTCAGAACTTTATTTGGTCGTCAGATCGGCGTGTATCGTTGTGTTTGACAGCAAAAGCAACGATGCCAGCAATGTTTTACAATGGTAACCAGGGTAAATATCGGGTTACTAAGCGCAGGGCCGCGCTTAGTAACCCGATATTTACCCTGGTTACCATTGTAAAAGTAAAAAAAAAAACAGTACATACTCACCCTCTGATGTCTGTCACGTCCCCCGGCGTCCGCGCTGCTGCTCAGAGCTTCCTGCACTGAATGTGTCAGTGCCGGCCGTAAAGCAAAGCACAGCGGTGACGTCACCGCTGTGCTCTGTACTGCCGGCGCTTACACAGTGCAGGGAAGCGGACGCCGGGGGACGCGAATGTAAGTATGTAGTGTTTGTTTTTTTACATTTTTTACATTTTTTTACATTTACACTGGTAACCAGGGTAAACATCGGGTTCTAAGCGCGGCCCTGCGCTTAGCAATCCGATGTTTACCCTGGTTACCCGGGGACCTCGGCATCGTTGGTCGCTGGAGAGCTGTCTGAGTGACAGCTCTCCAGCGACCACACAGCGACGCTGCAGCGATCGGCATCGTTGTCGATATCGCTGCAGCGTCGCTTAGTGTGAAGGTACCTTTAGGAACACTTGGTGAGCCTTGTCTAGGCCCAGGCAGATAACTACATGGGATCACATCTGGCCATCTGCAAATCTTGATGTGGAGCGCAACAGTTTTTAGCTGACCAGTGTGAGGGAAGCAAAACGCAGATCCGGGACAGAAGCGAACAAGCACAGCTTATTTCATGCATTTATTTCCCCTTTACGGGCTTTCCTCTTTACCTACAGCTTGTTCCCTCTGCCCTCCCTGTGACTATAACTGCTTTCTCCCCCTTTGGAGATCTGTGTATAATCTCTTCCTTGTTGCTCTCTCTAATACAGATAGAAACGAGGTGGGAGCAGAGAGAGCCATCAGAACTAGGAGCAGGTTTTGTTATGTTTTTGCTAAATAAAAGACTTCCTGATGTTCGCAGCAGCAAAATGGTGGATTTTAAAACATTTTTTTAATTGAAGACTATTTAGAAAACAAATCTCTGCAAAGTGTTTCTAGCCTTTAAGGTTGGAGGCAGCTCCTTCTGCACCTCTAGTCTAGGCATAGAGGGAACAAGAGACTCCATTGCAGAGCAGTTAGTTTATAAACTACTATTTGTGTAGCTCTCAGGGAGGGACATGAAGAGTGTCAACATCTTAAGGAGTCCTCTTCTGTCCATTATAGCCATTCAGTGTTGCGCAACTTTGCAATGGCTAATTGAGAAAGGATAATTATTGACCTTTCCGTAATAATAATGCGCCTTAAGTGGATGAATAGGCAGAACGTGGAGGTAAACCGTCCTTAGAGCAGAGCTAAATAAACTGAGCAGTCGGCGGCACAACTCTCCTTTTGTTACTGTGCTTCCTACTTCTCAGAACTGTATCTAAGAGCCCGATCCATTACAAAACATCGCTCCATAGGGACTCGGCAGAAGAAAAGGCCACCTCAGTGGTGCCATAATAACCAATTATGACCAATAGGGGGCTCCATACTAAGATCTCCCCCTCTGCTTTATCTGCTCCCCTCCATTCATTCCTGTGGTCAGATAATAAGGAAAGGAGATAATGGAAACGGGATATCTCTCCTGCCTCTTTACCACCAGACCAGGTGATGGGATCTTGCACCAGTTGCAGGTGTAATTATCGTATAGTTAAGCCACTGCCAGCAAGATATTACCACATACCCAGGGGGTCTTGTCTTAATCTTACTTATCAGCACTAGTAACCAGCAACAGTTAGGACAAGACCAATGGGGGGTGGTGCTGATCCCTAGTCATGTCCTGCAGAGAACTAATGTTCTGCCATTGTGATGGCGCCACCTAACTAAATATAGCCGGGTAATGTCACGCAATGCAGATGATATTTTTCAGGCTGGAAGAATGATAGGTTTTAGGTTTTCTGGGCATTGTATAATCCAGACTATTTGACAAACTCACTCTTATTGCATTCATGTTTATTCCCTAAAGAGTCACAGCCAGAGGCTTGGTGAAATGGTGCCACTGCTCTCATTTCAGCTGAGGTTTGTTCAGTGTGGATCGCCCCCAGGCGCAGGGCAGTGGGGTACTCGGTACCCGGTCCCTTCTGTCTCGGTTCTGGGGATGTCACGGTGGCCCGACCCGGTCCGTGGCCCTGCTAAAGGGCGCCCAATCAAAGGGTGAAGTTTGTCAAGTGTTCGTGGCGCCACCTGCGGTGTTCGGTCAGGGTGACCGACGCTGCTTAGGGGTCCGCTGGGGTGATGTTATGGCAGCTAGATGGAATACCTTCCCACAGGTGAAGTGTGTCCCCCAGGGCTTCCCAGTAAGGTAGATGATGACGGTGTAGGTCGCAGTAAATAACGAGGACACAGGGTTGCAGTCTCTTTACCTTTTACTGTAGACTTCAGCGTCCACAATCCAGAGCACTGCTAACAGGGCTGGCTGAATCCGGCCGGTCCGAAGGCACATCCAAAGTTCCCTTTGCAGGTGGAAATCAGTAGCCTTCCTACTTGCGCCTGTGTGTTGTAGTACTTCCCTGCTGAGCACCACGGGATAGTCCTCACAACTGTCGTGTATGTTTCTGATATTCTCTCTCTCTGTCCCCCAGATGGTATGGATAGGACAACCGGTATGACGGGGTAGGCCTGGAGCTATTTTATAGGGACCCTAGAGACGCCCCTCTCCCACAATTTGCCTCCGTTGTCTTCATTAGGTTAAAGGTTGGGCAGCCAACTTGGAATTAACTGTCCTGCCGTAGTATGAAGTAATGCGTAGAGCCTATTACTCCCTCGGTGTTCCGGCCACCGGCTACGCGCCTCAGAAGGATGTTGCCGATCTTAAGGCAGAACTCCTCCCGGTATTATCTCCTTGTGCTGTGATCTCGTTTCTCACTTCTCCACAATATACTCCGCTTCTTGTCCTTTCTTAGGATGCTGCCGCAATGAGGTGCAGGCGCAGCTCCGTAACGTTCTATCTCTCACTAAGTCTCTGCCAGGATCCCACCCCTGACAGGGACCTCTGTCTGCAGCATTGATGTTCCTCCTTTTCTCCCTGTCTGCCTGACAGGTCTTTCCTGGGTCTCACCCAGTAGCGTTCTCCTCTATCTTCCTATCCAACCCCCAGTTTTACCCGAGTGTGAGGAGAGAACCCTTTGCTCCCCCTGGTGGTTGGAGTGTGAAGTGTAGTGTGTGACTGTGATACCTGGTCAGGTGAACTCCTTTAGTGCCATCAGACGTACCATCACTCCCCCTGGTGGAAGAGCGACAATACTGCAACGACCAGGACTCTGGGGCGCTGCAAGTGTAAATAGAGGTTTTTTTTATGAGCTAGTGTTGAGCTTCTTATCAGTGGATTCACAATCGTCTCATCGTATTTGCAAGTTTTCCCCATTTTGCCGGTTACCAGGAGACTCCAGACAGGCTCATAATTGTGTTTGCCCAGCAAGAGGCTGTGTTCTCCTGCAGGCGTAAAGTGACCCTCCTAAGTTGTATATATCTATAAGGCCAAGTTCACTAGACCATGTGTGCTGTCCTTGGAAAAACAGACAGCAGACGGACAGCACTGAGCCAGTTCCCCCTCCAAAGATGTATTGATACCAAAGACTTGTTAGGCCATGTGCACACGTTCAGTATTTTTCGCGTTTTTTTTCGCGTTTTTTCGCTATAAAAACGTGATAAAAACGCGAAAAAAAACGCTAACATATGCCTCCCATTATTTTCAATGTATTCCGCATTTTTTGTGCAAATGTAGCCTTTTCTGTTCATTAAAATGCGGAATTGCAGGGGATTCCGCACACCTAGGAGTGCATTGATCTGCTTACATCCCGCACAGGGCTGTGCACACCATGCGGGAAGTAAGCAGATTATGTGCGGTTGGTACCCAGGGTGGAGGAGAGGAGGCTCTCCTCCACGGACTGGGCACCATATAATTGGTAAAAAAAAAGAATTAAAATTAAAAATAGTCCTATACTCACCTTCGATGTCTTCCCGCCTCTCCGCTGCATGCTGCCGCTTCGGTTCCTATAGCTGGTGTGCGGTGAAGGACCTGCGATGACGTCACTGTCTTGTGATTGGTCGAGACCGGTCATGTGACCGCTCACGTGACCGCGACGTCATGGAAGGTCCTGAACCACAACGGCATCTATAGGAACGGACGCCTGCAGGTGAGTATAACCATTTTTTAAATTTTTTTAATTATTTTTAAACATTCTATCTTTTACTATTGATGCTGCATAGGCTGCATCTATAGTAAAATGATGGTCACACTTGTCAAGCGCTATGTTTGACAAGTGTGACCAACCTGTCAGTCAGTTTTCCAAGCGATGCTACAGATCGCTTGGAAAACTTTAGTATTCTGCAAGCTAATTACGCTTGCAGAATGCTAAAAAAACACAAGAACAACGGAAAAAAAATGCAAAAAAAAAATGCGGATTTCTTGCAGAAAATTTCCGGTTTTCTTCAGGAAATTTCTGCAAGAAATCCGGACGTGTGCACATACCCTTAAGATATTGAAATTATACACCACCCTTTGGGGCTCTGTGTTTCATGGCCATCACATTCAGCCTTCAGAAGCCACTGGCCATCTACGGTGCCGATATAGTCACTGAGGAGGCAGACACTAGGATTGTTTGCTCAGTATTTGCACATTTGTAATGACCCCCTCTGTTGAGGTATGTTGAGCTGTTATCATGTTGGCTACTGGATAAGTGATGTGTGATCTGCATCCTCCAGGACTTGCTGCAATATCCTGAGTATTCCTGGAACAGGTTAATTCCTCCTTTGGTAACTAGAAATGGAGCTAGTAGATTAGAAAACCACAGACCTTCCATCATTAAAGTTTGTTCTTCAGATATATGGGCATGTGTCATGTTGGGATTTCGGACAGTATTGTAAGACTAAGTTCACACGTTGCAGATTTTTTGCATTTTTTTGCGGTTTTTCGCTATAAAAACGCTATAAAACCGTGAAAAAAACGCTAACATTAAGCATCCTATGTAACAGAATGCAATCCGCATTTTTTGTGCACATGCTGCATTTTTTTCCTCAGCGGAATCGCAATCCAGAAAAAAACGCAGCATGTTCATTAAAATTGCGGAATCGCGGCGATTCTGCACACATAGGAATGCATTGATCTGCTTACTTCCCGCATGGGGCTGTGCCCACCATGCGGGAAGCAAGCAGATCATGTGCGGTTGAGACTCTCCTCCACGGACTGGGCACCATATAAGTGGTAAAAAATAAAGAATTAAAATAAAAAATAGCGATATACTCACCCTCTGGCGGCCCGACCTCCTCAGCGGCTTCCGAGGTGTGTGTGAAGGACCTGCGATGACGTCACGGTCACATGACCGCGGGTCACGTGACCGCTACGTCAATGGAAGGTCCTGAACACACAGCATTAGGAACGGAAGCCGCTGAGGTGAGTATAACCTTTTTTTTTATTTTTTTTATTATTTTTAACATTCTACCTTTTACTATAGATGCTGCATAGGCTGCATCTATAGTAAAAAGTTGGTCACACTTGTCAAACACTATGTTTGACAAGTGTGATCAACCTGTCAAACAGTTTTCCAAGCGATGCTACAGATCGCTTGGGAAACGCTAGCATTCTGCAAGCTAATTATGCTTGCAAAACGCTAGTTTTCTGCGGGTATATGCATGCTAATTCTGCATGCGATATACCCGCTGCAGGAGGCGCAGAATTGCCGCGGAAATTTCTGCGGCAATTCTGCTACGTGTGCACATAGCCTTAAAAGGTTTTATGGCCTGGATAAGGGTGCTTTCACATGGCTTTCTTGCACACATTCAGTGGTCCCATCGGTACTTGCATCGGAACCCCCTGCAAAATGGAATTTGTGCATATGCATGACTCTGTCAGCACCATTATAGTCAATGGCCCCATCATTACATATGCCCGAACCCCGATTTTCAAATGCAAGCACCGACAGGACCACTGAACATGGGCAAGAACACAAGGTGAAAGGAGCCTAAGAACCATTATACATGTCATGCCGCAACTATGCAGGTAGATGCACGCTTCACTAGATGGAAATAGAGTGGAGAGAAGACTGCAACACTTGCCTGAGCAGACCTGCAGCACTGCAGCGAGGCCACCACCAGGTGGCAACAGGGTAGTCAAACAAGCCGCGTCAAAACCAGGAGTAGTACCAAGGGGGAAATCAACTCAGTCAGAGACGCGCCAGAGGGTCAATACCAGACGGAAGCAGAAGTACCAGGAGCAAAAGACAGAGTCAGGTCAGAGTCAGAGCCAAGTCAAGTACCAGAGAGTCCAAACATGAAGGGAAACCACTGGGTCGGAACGGGGGGAGGAGAATGAACAGTCAGGAATCGCAGCAGGACAAATCAGGATATAACCAGAGTTAGCTACTCATGCCGTATGCAGAAGCTATAACTGACATGGTCTGCAGGACACAGTGGAGTAAATAGCAAACCTGAGACCAGACTGAGGCTGAGAAAAGTTAACCTCTGACATGATCAGACTGGGAAAAGGGAAGACAGTACTCAAAATCCGGTCTGGATCATGACAATACTGATGTTTTCTCATTTAAAGGAATTTTCTACTTTCATCCAAGTGGACACCAAAAACTTTCAGTAAAGTAAAATAATAAATCCAGATTGGCTTTATTTTACTTTACTCCAAGCATTTGGGGCCCACTGTGACAATGGAAACCCCTTAATTCTTTCTGTCTAGACAAGTTGCCATTGTACCAATTGATATCTGTTTGTAGGAAGGGCATACCAGCAATTGCGAGTGGGCACAAGAATGCCTACTGCTTACTTTTAGTACAGAAGTGGTTGCACTTTTCCATCTAAACTAATATTGGGGCCAAGTGCTCTCCTGTCGAGCACATACGCTAGCCATTCATCCACCAACTTGGAGTTGACATTATGACATTCTAAGGAATCTTTTAAAGAGTAGCTCCAATGTCCGTGGTCTGGTATCAATCTGTATCCATTGACCATTGTCACCAGTATCGATGTGAATAATCTCCTTTTCTGTATAATCAGATAATAATCAGATTACCCTCAAGAACCGTATCATATATCAGCGCCGTGTAAAGTGTTCTAATCAAAAATATGTTAGATTCAGCTTCTTACGTGAGCAGAGAAGAATGGAGAGGGGCGGGGGTATGTACTTCAGTTCGATTCTCTGGAAATGTCGAGTTACCTGTTTGACTTGTTTCCTTCATCTGTTCATGTTCAGAAGTATAAAATGGTGCCAAAAATGTGTGGAAGAAGGAAAATAAGGAAAATGAGCCAATATTAACTCCTTCACTTCTAGCAGTCACTTTTCTCCAACGTCCGATGACACGTTGCCTGTCCTCAGTCATGCCAATCACTCATTATACACTTTATGATACAAGGCTTTTCCCTCTCTTATTTTTCTTTTCTCTTGATTTTTTTAACTTATGTTTTCAAAAAGTCTAAGAAGTAAAGTTTGAAAGTGTAGAGAGTCCCAAGTTGGTAATGGAATATACTTCGGTCATGCAATACCCCCCTGGGAAATTAACTATGCAAGGAGCCTCTTCACAGAGGAAGTCTTCTATATGATGTATATACTGCAGTCTCGGTATCTCCTATGCGATGTATAAACAGCAATCTCTGTGTCCCCTATGTGATGTGTATGCCGCAGTCTTTGTGTTTCCTATGTGATGTATACACAGCAGTTCCTGTGTCCCCTATGTGATGTGTACGCTGCAGTTTTGGTGTTTCCTATGTGATGCATATACAGCAGTCTCTGTGTCCCCTATGTGATGTGTAAGCTGCAGTCTTGGTGTGGCGACTAGCAGCCTCATCGATATCACCTAACATCACAGCTGCGCCAAAGAGAAGCCGCTCCAGCCATCACATAAGGGGGAGTTGATTAAATGTTTAACCAAATATAGCAGGGCCATTTTTAAGTTGGTAATTTTGTATGGTGCCCGAATAATGTTACAAAAAAGTGTCCAAATCGCCCTTGGCAAAAAAAAAAACATTCCCCACCCCTGGTTTAGACTCCTTCCTGTGAATGGCCTCTCGCCCAGCCTAATCTGTTCTTCTGCTTTGCACTGATGAGGGGAAAACACCCAGACACACGCATCTGCAAATGTAAGTTCTGGTTTGGCTGAATTTCCTAAGTCATGTTCACAGCACTTTAAAGCGTTATTATTGACTTTTAGGACTGCTGCTTCCAATAGCATAGCTGGCACTACAGGCCCGGTTCTCTTTCTATATGAAGAGGGTATTTCCAAAAAAGTGTTGCAGAGTAGTATCCCTGGCTGATGAACTTAACAAGGTGTTTGCAGATGGAGAGACATAAGAATAAAGCAGGCTGTACGTGTTCAGTAGCTGTCGTGCTTCCGACCTCCACAATGCACTCCGTTCGGGTGAGCATGCATGAGTTTTCAATGGGGACAGGGAGATAACATCTGCAAGACATCTCTGTTGGCAGCTTATATCCCCTACGAACAAAAAACAGATCAGATGTTGAGTTGACACATGCCTACATATAACATAGTGGGAGAGTTTAGCGACCCATAGACAATTCTTGTGTCTGATAACCTTTAAAGTACAACTGAGCATCCAGTGCAAATCCAATGAAACCAGTTTCCATATTTTAAGTTCTTTTGTAGTAAACGTGAATCTCCATGTTTGTATTCTTACTTTTGACTCTTCTTTCTTTTATGACTCTTTCTTGACTTTTTACATGCAGATATTATATCTCTTCTGTTACCTGACCGTTTTGACGAGTCCTTGGTCTTTTTAACAGTTCATCAAGTCCCACTTCCACCGTACCTGGTGGCGCAGTCACATTATCCTCGGTAGACATGGCCCAAAGGACGCAACACCTGTAGGAATGTTTATCTTGGGCTGCTATCAGATAAGTCCTCATGTGAACTGCACACATCACAGAGTCCTCTTCTAGAACATAGAATATCTCATAATCATTCACTTCGCCGGCATTAAAATACCTGCACATTACAACCATCGGCTTATACATTTACCAAAACCAGGAGTCACTGCTGAGGCTTTGCTACAAATGTATCCAATGTAAGAAACTCTCTGGGAACTTCCTGCACTGATACATTGTAGCAAACTATAAGAAAAGTGAATACACTAAGAGCAGCCTCAGCTTTTTCGCTTCTTTATTTCACCTTCTCAGTGTTCTGAATGGGGATTTGGTAATTATGGATGTTGGCAATTGGTACCTATTCTTTCTAGGGGGTCATAGCACTGGACTGCAGGCACGACAACATAGGTTATGGCCTTATTTCCATGCATGGGCTGAGTTGCAGTGCTCTTATAGATGTCACTGGTGTGGATACTGCTAGGGTTGAGGTACTGTAATGTCTTTAGGCCATGGTCCCACATAGCGATAAAGCTGCTTTATTTTCCTTCAGCATTTTTTTTTTATGTGCTGAAAATCTGCTGCGTTTAACAGTTCACACAAAGTGAATGTGATTTCACGAAGACTCATGGCCACTGGGATTTTAAAGTCTCTGCTGAAGTGTGTATTGTTTGCTGCGTTTTTCTTCCCTGTAGGCTTTAATGGGGACACTGAAAAGCACATGTAAAAAGCACAGTCACATTTTTAGTGCAGAATCCAAATGAAGATTCAAAGGAATCTGCAACATAAATGGTTAAAAATGCTTATTTTCTATATTTATTTCTTCAGGTCTCTTTACCAGATGCGATACTCTAAAGAAAATGTCATGATATTTCTCATAAAAAATGTAGTGGTTTATTGAATTGTCCACCAAAAAGCATCATTGCAGCAAAACATAAAATAGGTGAAATAGTTACAAAGAGATTGTCCATTTGTCCATATCAAAGTTTGTTCCCCATCTTTCCTGAGATTCTGAATGGTAAATTGCATCTGTCTCTGTCATGAAGTATGGTAGAAGTCATCAAGAAGCACATGGCTAACTCACATACCAGCTGTCCATTTCATCTGAAGTCTGTGTCTGTCCTGTGTATCCGCAGAGAGTGAAGAAGACCCACCCAAGTGACCGCCCCTCCCTCCTGTGAGCTGTGGATATATATATGATGTCCCATAGAGCACGTGTTCTCTCTATATGGTGTTAACTTTTACTCTGAGCTAAATATACAGGAATAGCACATGTAATGTCAGCCAAACCTTCCGCAAGGCTCAGTACAGAACTGAGTGTAATAATAAGTCGATAATCAATAATTAATATTTAACATAAATGCATAAAAAAGGGAAAATGCATTAAAAAATGCAACAATCAGAGCAGATTGCTAATGAGTTTGGTGATAACAACTGCAGAAAAATGCAGAGAAAAAAGTGTTTTTGTATGTGGGAACACAAGCTAAAGTCGGCCATACACGTTAGATAGCTATCAGCTGAATGTTGCTTTGGCTAATCGTTCGGCCAACAGCCATTTTGGCCTTCTCTCCTATACACAGCAGCACTCACTCAGCCCAGCGCTCCTCTGTTCTCTATGATAGAGCCTCTAACAGACATCTCTGCCGATGGCTGATGTCACGGAGAACGAAGCAATCGGCTGTCCGAAATCCGACATGGTCCATCGACATCTTGTCAGATGATCAGTCGCCGGCATCCACATAAACATTAGGGTCATCCGATATTTGCGGGTTCGGCCAACATGAATCTAATGTCTGTGGGACCTTAATTCTGCTAATCAGTGGGATCCCAGGAATAAGGGCTTTAAGAAACTTTAGAAAACCCTTTTAAGGAAAGTGTGTTAAAATATTCTCCTTCTGTAGATCTTAACCAGCACTTTGTACCTCTCCTCGGACGAGTCGCCACCAACAGCAACGAATGATAATGACTAGGGATGAGTGAATAGCTTCAGATAACTCCTTATCCAAATAGTTATAGCGCTTAGCGAATAGCTGCCTCGGGAACCCGGATACCTGGAGCCTGCTTGTTGGGCTCTCCATGCATGTGTTGTGCCTGTCACACAGCCACGGTGCTGGACGGCTGATTATGGGGAGCGCTCCAGGTATCCGGGTTCCCGATGCAGCTATTCGGTAAGCCCTATAGGTATTCGGATAAGGCGTTATCTGAAGATATTCGCTCATCCTTAATAATGACTTTATTTCGTGAGGATTTCAGTAATCTATTAAATTGTAACCAAGGTGTTGTAGTGAGCAGGCAGTGACGTTGACTTGTATTACTACATGGAAGGTGAGACAATGTCATAGAGGCATTTCCACATGTTCTGTAGCCGCATACAAATGTAGCAGCGCTGAGCTGGTCTGGTGAAGTGGGGAACCTCGAGTATTTGGCCAAGCGTGCATCTTTATTTCAATGGGGAGACATGAGTAAGACCTTGGTTCATCTCCTGCGAGAGAACATCCAACATCTGATCCCTCTCCAAACCCATTCTGCTGGTGAGGGGAGTCCAGGTGCTTTACACAGTGTTTGGACAACTTTAGCCTCCAGTCCAGGTTAATATGACATTTCATTCTTCTATTGAAAACACAACGAAATGTGGTGGCCGATTCTGAAAGTGACAACTATGTTTTACAAAGAGTGAACTTGAGCTAGAGTAAAGGTGAATGGGATAACCAAAATGAATTCCACTGCTGATAGTGCAGGTAAAAATTACTTTAATAATCGGTATATACCAGTATACAGTCATGATGGAAATCCCCAATGTGAATAGGATCCAATGGGGGCCCTACAAATCCTACTCGATATGCCTGAAGATTAAGACCAAAAAGGCGCTTGATCTCGTATATGTTAATGCACACTAGCTCTCACATTTGTTGTGTGCAGACGTGTTTACTCCACTTGATCAAATCAAGAGGCAATCACAGTTGTATACCTCTCTGCACACAGTATTGCTACTCTCGATTAAACAGCACTTTATAAAAAAAAAAAAAGAACTAGTAAAGCTGAGGCTCTACCCTTACTTGAGGTTGTTAGGGATGGTGGGGCTCCCAGTAACACCATATATATGTTCAAACTAGCTTAAAATGTAAGTTCGACTTTCATCCGACCCACAAATTTTCAGATGCGTTTCAAACCTTTAAGAAAAGTGTCATTCAGGACATTGGCCACATCAGCCACAGGAAGTGCACTAAGGTTATTATTATTATTTATTATTATAGCGCCATTTATTCCATGGCGCTTTACATGTGAGGAGGGGTATACATAATAAAAATAAGTACAATAATCTTGAACAAAACAAGTCACAACTGGTACAGGAGGAGAGAGGACCCTGCCCGCGAGGGTGGGGCTCCCAATAACAACATATATGTTCAACTAACTTAAAATGTAAGTTCAACTTTCATCCGACCCACAAATTTTCGGATGCTTTGGAAACCTTTAAGAACAGTGTAATTCAGGACATTGGCCGCATCAGCCACAGGAAGTGCACTAAGGTTACTTCTAACTTAACGATGAGGGAACAACAAGCAACAAAAAACAATTATTATTTATTTATATTGCACAATTGATTCCATGGTGCCGTACATGAGAAGGGGTTACATACAAGTTACAGATATCACTTACAGTAAACAAAACTAACAATAACAGCCTGATACAGAGGGGCGAGGACCCTGCCCTTGCGGGCTTACATTCTACAGGATGGTGGGGAAAGAGACAATAGGTTGAGGGTTGCAGGAGCTCCGGTGTTGGTGAGGGGGTAGCTTCGGTAGTGGTGAGGAGGCAGCAGGGTCAGTGAAGGCTGTAGGCTTTCCTGAAGAGGTGGGTTTTCAGGTTCCGTCTGAAGGATCCGAATGTGGTTGATAGTCGGTCATGTTGGGGCACAGAATTCCAGAAGATGGGGGATATTCAGGAGAATTCTTGGAGGTGATTAGGTGAGGTGCGAATAAGTGTAGAGGAGAGGAGGTCTTGGGAGGACCAGAGATTACGTGAGGGAAGATATATGGAGATTAGTTCAGAGATATATGGAGGAGACAGGTTACGGATGGCTTTGTAGGTCAGTATTAGTAATTTGAACTGGATACGCTGAGGGAATGGGAACCAGTGAGGAGATTTGCAGAGGGGAGAAGCGGAGGAGTAGCGAGGAGAGAGATGAATTAGTCGGGCAGCAGAGTTAAGGATGGGCTGGATTCAAGGAAATAGTAATTAGAGTAGGATTTGTAGGGCCCCCACTGGGTCCTATTAGCATTGAGGATCTGCATCACAATATTAGTCTATATAACGATTATTAAAGTATTTTTTACCTGCACTTCTAACAGTGGAATTCATAGTGGTTAACCCATCCCCCTTTACTGTAGCACAAGTTCACTCTTTGTATTACTGTAGTTATATAATAACTATGTAATGTATGTAATAAGCGACCAGTGGATTTGTCAGATTACTCGCTGCTGGTATAGGAGGATAGTCAGCAGCGCCATTGTGGATATTGTTGTCATTCAGACAACTATGTTTTACGGGTAAAATCATGTTGCCAGTGGACGCTCATGCGGAAGCCACGATGTGTGTCCATGCTGAAAGCTGGCAGCTGGACAGACCTTGGACGGGAGGAATGTGGCAAGCTGCGGTGATATAGGATCCGGAAAAGCAGGCTCCAGCATGTATAGTGCTGAGACGGGTTTTTTAATGGGTCCAGGTTTTAGGAGCAGCCAAAGAGTTGAGTGGGACCGACTGCTTCCTTACCTCCAGTTCCAGGACTGGAAATGGGCTATCTAAGGTTGTTCTGCTGCCTAATGAGGCAGCGTGCCTGTGTGTGTGGAAGGAGGAAAAGACCTGTATTCTACTGGGCAGTCTATTGGGAGAGACTGATCAGAAGTTACTGTCTGTGGCGTATCCAGGGGGGGGGGGCAGCCGGGGCATGTGCCCCGGGCGCAGCCGACAGGGGGGCGCCAGCGGGCCGCCTGATGATGCAGTGGTCCAAGAAGGCTCCTCGTCCTGCACTGAGCGGTCACATGGTACCACTCATCACAGTAATGAATATGCGGCTCCACCTCCCATAGGGGTGGAGCCGCATATTCATTACTATAATGAGCGGTAACGGTGACCGCTCAGTACAGGAAGAAGCTGCCGGCGCCGGGGAAGCAGGGACTGCACCGCGCCAGGAGCAGGTGAGTATATCGGGGAGGGGAGTGCTGCGCAATATTCACCTTCTCGTTCCGGCGCCGCTCTGTCTTCAGCAGTGACGCTGAGGTCAGAGGGTGCGGTGTGTTGTGAATTCCTTCTGGGCTCCCTCTGGTGGCCTTTAGCGATACTGCGGGTTTGGAGCTGGGCTCAGCTGCCTCATTTCCTGCTATGCTGGTTCCTATTTAACTCCACCTGGACCTTTACTTATTGCCTGCTGTCGTTGTATTCAGTACTGGTTCTGACCTCTCCTGGATTTTCCTGGTGACCTGTCTATTTCTGAGAAGCTAAGTCTTGCTACTTCTTTTTGCTCATTGTTTCCTTGAAAATGTTTCTCAGTATATGATGTGTTCAGTCCAGCTTGCTTATATGTGATTTTTCGCTTGCTGGTAGCTCTGGGGAGCAGAGTGCGCCCCTCACATCGTGAGTCGGTATGGGGGTTCTTGTACTTTCTGCGTGGATAGTTTTTGTTAGTTTTTGTACCGACCGCACAGATCCCTGCTATCTTCTGTCTATTTAGTGTTAGCGGGCCTCATTTGCTTAAACCTGTTTTTCATTCCTACGTTTGTATTTTCCCCTTAACTCACCGTTATTATTTGTGGGGGGCTGCCTAAACTTTGGGGTTATTTCTCTGAGGCAAGTGAGGCTTTGCTTTCTCTCTAGGGGTAGCTAGTTTCTCAGGCTGTGAAGAGGCGTCTAGGTTTTTAGGTAACGCTCCACGGCTGCCTTTAGTGTGTGTGGATAGGATCAGGATTGCGGTCGGTATAGTTCCCACATCCCCGGAGCTTGTCCTACTATTCAGGTTTACCTATTAGGTCAGTTTGGTGATCCTACCACCGGATCATAACAGTACAGCAGGCCAATAAAGAGTTAATGCATCGCAAAAGAGGGATAAGAGAAATCCTGAGTTCATTTTTTTTTTTCCTCTGCAATGTGTCTAGCCTCTCTCCTCCCCTTAATCTCTGGGTGGTTCAGAATTCAGCTGCAGCTATGGACCGTCAGAGTCTGTCTTCTAGTGTGGATCATCTCACTGCTAGGGTACAAGGCATTCAGGATTATGTAGTCCGCAGTCCTATGTCAGAGCCTAAGATACCTATTCCTGAGCTGTTCTCCGGAGACAGATCTAGGTTTTTGAACTTTAAAAATAATTGCAAATTATTCCTTTCTCTGAGACCTCTTTCCTCTGGTGATCCGGTTCAGCAAGTTAAAATTATTATTTCTTTGTTGCGTGGTGACCCTCAAGATTGGGCATTCTCTCTGGCGCCGGGAGATCCTGCATTGCAAAATGTGGATGCGTTTTTTCTGGCGCTTGGAGTGCTTTATGAGGAACCTAATCTGGTAGACCAAGCAGAAAAGGTTTTGCTGGCTCTCTCCCAGGGTCAGGATGAAGCAGAGGTTTTCTGTCAGAAGTTTAGGAAATGGTCTGTGCTCACTCAATGGAATGAGTGTGCCCTGGCAGCGATTTTCAGAAAGGGTCTTTCTGAAGCCATTAAGGATGTTATGGTGGGGTTCCCCACGCCTGCAGGTCTGAATGAGTCAATGTCTTTGGCCATTCAGATTGATCGGCGCTTACGGGAGCGCAAACCAGTGCACCATCTGGCGGTATTTTCTGAGCAGAAGCCTGAGTCTATGCAATGTGACAGGATTCTGACCAGAATTGAAGGCAAAATCACAGATGTCAGAATGGGTTGTGCTTTTACTGTGGTGATTCTGCTCATGTTATCTAAGATTGTTCTAAGCGCATAAAAAACTTCGCTAAGTCTGTCACCATTGGTACTGTACAGCCTAAATTCATTTTGTCTGTTACTTTGATTTGCTCTCTGTCATCCTACTCAGTTATGGCTTTTGTGGATTCAGGTGCTGCCCTGAATTTGATGGATTTGTCTTTTGCCAGGCGCTGTGGTTTTATCTTGGAGCCTTTGCAATTCCCTATTCCACTAAAGGGAATTGATGCCACGCCATTGGCCAAGAATAAACCTCAGTACTGGGCTCAAGTGACCATGTGCATGACTCCTGCACATCAGGAGGTGATTCGCTTTCTTGTGTTACATAATTTGCATGATGTTGTCGTGTTGGGTCTGCCATGGCTGCAGGCTCATAATCCAGTCCTGGATTGGAAAGCAATGTCTGTGTCAAGTTGGGGTTGCCAGGGGATTCATGGCGATGCTCCTTTGGTGTCTATTGCTTCTTCTACTCCTTCTGAAGTCCCTGAATTTTTGTTGGACTACCAGGATGTATTTGATGAGCCCAAGTCCAGTGCCCTACCTCCTCATAGGGATTGTGATTGCGCCATAAATTTGATTCCTGGTAGTAAGTTCCCTAAGGGACGACTTTTTAATTTGTCTGTACCAGAACATGCCGCTATGCGGAGTTATATCAAGGAGTCTTTGGAGAAGGGGCATATTCGCCCGTCCTCGTCCCCTTTGGGTGCGGGGTTCTTTTTTGTGGCCAAGAAGGATGGTTCTCTGAGACCCTGTATAGATTATCGCCTTCTAAATAACATCACGGTCAAATTTCAGTATCCTTTGCCACTGTTGTCCGATCTGTTTGCTCAGATTAGGGGGGCCAGTTGGTTCACCAAGATAGATCTTCGTGGATCTTATAATCTTGTGCGTATAAAGCAGGGCGATGAATGGAAAACAGCATTCAATACGCCCGAAGGCCATTTTGAGTACTTGGTGATGCCTTTTGGGCTTTCTAATGCCCCTTCTGTGTTCCAGTCCTTCATGCACGATATCTTCCGAGAATATCTGGATAGGTTTATGATTGTGTACCTAGATGATACTTTGGTCTTTTCTGATGATTGGGAATCTCATGTGAAGCAGGTCAGGATGGTATTTCAGGTCCTGCGAGCCAATGCCTTGTTTGTGAAGGGCTCTAAATGTCTCTTCGGAGTCCAGAAGGTTTCCTTTTTGGGCTTTATTTTTTCTCCTTCTACCATTGAGATGGATCCAGTCAAGGTCCAGGCTATTTATGACTGGACTCAACCTACATCGGTAAAGAGTCTTCAGAAGTTCTTGGGTTTTGCTAATTTTTACCGTCGCTTCATCACTAATTTTTCCAGTGTGGTTAAGCCTTTGACGGATTTGACCAAGAAGGGTTCTGATGTGACGAATTGGTCTCCTGCGGCCGTGGAGGCCTTTCAGGAGCTCAAACGTCGGTTCTCTTCGGCTCCTGTCTTGCGTCAGCCGGATGTCTCTCTGCCCTTCCAGGTCGAGGTTGATGCTTCTGAGATTGGAGCTGGGGCTGTCTTGTCACAGAGAAGCTCTGATGGCTCTGTGATGAGGCCATGTGCTTTCTTTTCAAGAAAGTTTTCGCCTGCCGAGCGAAATTATGATGTTGGTAATCGGGAGTTGTTGGCAATGAAATGGGCATTTGAGGAGTGGCGACATTGGCTTGAGGGAGCCAAACATCGTGTGGTGGTCTTGACGGATCACAAGAATTTGACTTATCTCGAGTCTGCTAAACGGCGAAATCCTAGACAGGCTCGATGGTCGCTGTTTTTCTCCCGTTTCGATTTCGTGGTTTCATACCTTCCGGGTTCGAAGAACGTGAAGGCTGATGCTCTTTCTAGGAGCTTTGTGCCTGACTCTCCGGGAGTTTCTGAACCGGCTGGTGTCCTCAGAGAGGGGGTGATTTTGTCTGCCATCTCCCCTGATTTACGACGGGTACTGCAGGAATTTCAGGCCAATAGACCTGACTGTTGTCCACCGGAGAGACTGTTTGTCCCGGATAGATGGACCAGTAGAGTCATTTCCGAGGTTCATTCTTCGGTGTTGGCGGGTCATCCTGGGATTTTTGGTACCAGGGATTTGGTGGCTAGGTCCTTTTGGTGGCCTTCCTTGTCGCGGGATGTGCGTTCCTTTGTGCAGTCCTGTGGGATTTGTGCTCGGGCCAAGCCTTGCTGTTCTCGTGCCAGTGGATTGCTTTTGCCTTTGCCTGTCCCGAAGAGGCCCTGGACGCATATTTCCATGGATTTTATTTTGGATCTTCCAGTCTCTCAGAAGATGTCTGTTATCTGGGTGGTTTGTGATCGTTTTTCTAAAATGGTCCATTTGGTGCCCTTGCCTAAGCTGCCTTCCTCCTCCGATTTGGTTCCACTGTTTTTTCAGAATGTGGTTCGTTTGCATGGTATTCCTGAGAATATTGTGTCTGACAGAGGATCCCAGTTTGTGTCCAGATTTTGGCGGTCCTTTTGTGCTAAGATGGGCATTGAATTATCTTTTTCATCGGCCTTCCATCCTCAGACGAATGGCCAAACCGAACGAACTAATCAGACCTTGGAGACTTATCTGAGATGTTTTGTTTCTGCGGATCAGGATGATTGGGTGACTTTTTTGCCATTGGCTGAGTTCGCACTCAATAATCGGGCTAGTTCTGCTACTTTGGTTTCGCCTTTTTATTGCAATTCTGGTTTTCATCCTCGTTTTTCCTCAGGTCAGGTTGAGCCTTCTGACTGTCCTGGGGTGGATTCTGTGGTGGATAGGTTGCAGCAGATTTGGAACCACGTGGTGGACAATTTGACGTTGTCACAAGAGAAGGCTCAGCGCTTTGCTAACCGCCGTCGCTGTGTGGGTCCCCGACTTCGTGTGGGGGATTTGGTATGGTTGTCTTCTCGTTATGTTCCGATGAAGGTTTCCTCTCCTAAGTTCAAGCCTCGTTTCATCGGTCCTTATAAGATTTTGGAAATCCTCAACCCTGTGTCATTTCGTTTGGACCTCCCAGCATCATTTGCCATTCACAATGTGTTCCATAGGTCATTGTTGCGGAGATATGTGGTGCCTGTGGTTCCTTCTGTTGACCCTCCTGCTCTGGTCTTGGTCGAGGGAGAATTAGAGTATGTGGTGGAGAAGATCTTGGATTCTCGTGTTTCGAGACGGAAACTTCAGTACTTAGTTAAATGGAAGGGCTATGGACAGGAGGATAATTCCTGGGTTGTCGCCTCTGATGTTCATGCGGCCGATTTGGTTCGTGCCTTTCATTCGGCTCGTCCTGATCGGCCTGGGGGCTCTGGTGAGGGTTCGGTGACCCCTCCTCAAGGGGGGGGTACTGTTGTGAATTCCGTCTGGGCTCCCTCTGGTGGCCTTTAGCGATACTGCGGGTTTGGAGCTGGGCTCAGCTGCCTCATTTCCTGCTATGCTGGTTCCTATTTAACTCCACCTGGACCTTTACTTATTGCCTGCTGTCGTTGTACTCAATACTGGTTCTGACCTCTCCTGAATTTTCCTGGTGACCTGTCTATTTCTGAGAAGCTAAGTCTTGCTACTTCTTTTTGCTCATTGTTTCCTTGAAAATGTTTCTCAGTATATGATGTGTTCAGTCCAGCTTGCTTATATGTGATTTTTCGCTTGCTGGTAGCTCTGGGGAGCAGAGTGCGCCCCTCACATCGTGAGTCGGTGTGGGGGTTCTTGTACTTTCTGCGTGGATAGTTTTTGTTAGTTTTTGTACCGACCGCACAGATCCCTGCTATCTTCTGTCTATTTAGTGTTAGCGGGCCTCATTTGCTTAAACCTGTTTTTCATTCCTACGTTTGTATTTTCCCCTTAACTCACCGTTATTATTTGTGGGGGGCTGCCTAAACTTTGGGGTTATTTCTCTGAGGCAAGTGAGGCTTTGCTTTCTCTCTAGGGGTAGCTAGTTTCTCAGGCTGTGAAGAGGCGTCTAGGTTTTTAGGTAACGCTCCACGGCTGCCTTTAGTGTGTGTGGATAGGATCAGGATTGCGGTCGGTATAGTTCCCACATCCCCGGAGCTTGTCCTACTATTCAGGTTTACCTATCAGGTCAGTTTGGTGATCCTACCACCGGATCATAACAGCGGTGACATAGTTAGTGCGCGCCCTCTGCCTGAACGTCAGTGCTGAAGATGGAGCGGCGACTGGAATGAGGAGCAGGTGAATATTGAAAGTGCCGGGGGCCTGAGCGACGGAGAGGTGAGTATGTGATTTTTCTTTTGTTTATCGCAGCAACAGCAAATGGGGCAAGTGTCTGTATGGAGCATCTTATGGGGCCATAACGTTTGTGTAGCACTATATGGGGCAAATATCTTTATGGAGCATTTTATGGGGCCATAATTAACGTTTGTGCAGCACTATATGGGGCAAGTGTCTGTATGGGGCATCTTATGGGGCCATAACGTTTGTGCAGCACTATATGGGGCAAGTGTCTGTATGGAGCATCATATGGGGCCATAACGTTTGTGCAGCACTATATGGGGCAAGTGTCTGTATAGAGCATCTTATGGGGCCATAATGTTTGTGCAGCACTATATGGGGCAAGTGTCTGTATGGAGTATCTAATGGGGCCATAATTAATGTTTGTGCAGCACTATATGGGGCAAGTGTCTGTATGGAGCATCTTATGGGGCCATAACGTTTGTGTAGCACTATATGGGGCAAATATCTTTATGGAGCATCTTATGGGGCCATAATTAACGTTTGTGCAGCACTATATGGGGCAAGTGTCTGTATGGGGCATCTTATGGGGCCATAACGTTTGTGCAGCACTATATGGGGCAAGTGTCTGTATGGAGCATCATATGGGGCCATAACGTTTGTGCAGCACTATATGGGGCAAGTGTCTGTATAGAGCATCTTATGGGGCCATAATGTTTGTGCAGCACTATATGGGGCAAGTGTCTGTATGGAGTATCTAATGGGGCCATAATTAATGTTTGTGCAGCACTATATGGGGCAAGTGTCTATATGGAGCATCTTATGGGGCCATAATTAACATTTGTGCAGCACTATATGGGGCAAGTGTCTGTATGGAGCATCTTATGGGGCCATAATTAACGTTTGTGCAGCACTATATGTGGCAAATATCTTTATGGAGCATCTTATGGGGCCATAATCAACGTTTCTGCAGCACTATATTGGGAAAATGTGTCTATGGAGCATCTTATGGGGCCATTATTAACCTTTATGCATGATTATATGGGGCTCCTGATTCAATATGGATATTCAAAAACACTTAACCTACTTATGTCTCAATTAATTTTACTTTTATTAGTATCTATTTTAACATTATGGGGATTCAAGAATGTACCTTGGCTTGGTCATACAGTTTCAAAAGAGATAAGGTTCAAATGGGGAGGTTTGGGGGGGGCGCCAAACTGATCCTTTGCCCCGGCTGCAGGAAAGGCTAGATACACCTCTGGTTACTGTGCTTTAAACGGGTGACCCATGTCTGTTGTACAGAGGGCTGTTTGTTTTATTTTTACCTTTATGCCAAGAAAGGGCTGTTTTCATTTCTGTGAAGATTTAAAAATCTTGATAAATCTTCAGATTTTTGCACCAAGCTACTTTGTGCCTGTACCTTACCTCAACTGGGATCCCTACAATATCCTTAAGAAGATGGAAGTTCGGACTAATTGCTTTTGTATCAATTTATGTAATCTCGCGGATGATCTAAAAGTCATCGTTCTTGACTATTGACCTGTTTAGACAGGCTGGCAGCCACCCGGCAAATGAGCAAAACGCCCCTTCTTTGGGTATGATGATTTCTACAGGTAGATTGTTTGTAGCTTCCTTTCTAAATAGGTAACATTGCAAAGAACTTGTACAAGTAAGCAAATTTGTATTTTACCTGTTTTTAATAAATAATTGTAATTTTCAAGAATGGAAGGATTTTTAATTTGATCATTTATTGCCCCATGTAAATAGGTGATGTTCTGCTGATGCTATCAGGGCTGAGGTAGAGGACCGTCTGGGTCACGGCTTCAGAGCCCCCGAGGATGAGTAAACCAGATGAGGCCTCCCCCTATACAGGGAGAGTTTGGGACAGACCCAAGGAGGATGAAGCCGCAACTGCCGGAGCCAAAGGGACGACTGGTGATAGCCCAAATACACAACGAAGGACGGGGAAAAGACTGAGCTAGTGAAGAGACTAGAATGGCGGGAGTACTGAACAGATGGCAGAAGCTAAGACAAAGTACTGACCGGTATAATGGAAGTACAGGCACGAGGGAACCAAGGAGACTCTGGACTGGCAGGAACGGCAAACACGCAGGATTGGTAAGACACGGCAGGAACTCTGGACTGGCAGGAATGGGACCACAGGACAGGCAGGAGCAAGGCAGGAACACAGGACTGGCAGGAACACAGGACAGGCAGCAGCAAGGCAGGAACACAGGACTGGCAGGAACACAGGACTGGCAGGTACACGGCTGGAACACAGGACTGGCAGGAACACAGGACTGGCAGGAACACAGGACTGGCAGGAACACGGCAGGAACACAGGGCTGGCAGGAATACGGTAGGAACACAGACAGGCAGAGTCACAGATCAGGAAACGAGAAACGGAGCCTAGGAACCTAAGGTGACCACTGGCATAAGACCAGTGAACGCAATAGACGCAAAGGCGTCAGAGCAGGGCAGATGCTGGGAAGAAGTACCCGACGGGCGCCGCCATATTGGAGGCGGAGCCGCTGGGTCACAACCTCCCAGAAGCCCTAGCGACGAGGGGAGCGCGTCTGCGCATGCGCGGACCGGCAAAGGAACGAGCGCCGGAGAAGCAGGAAGACAGAGAGCAGGAGGGAGCATCGGGAGCGCGCCGGCCGGACAGGTACTTACTTACTTCATAGTATATGAAGGCGGCGTGACAGATGCCATGATATTCTGGGGCAGAATGACTATCATCAAGGATTCCGCTGCACATAGAATGTTCGTCGGCTTCTGCAAACATACCTATAATCGACCGCCCGTCAGTTTACATATCGCCGATGAGCGGATTGTTTGGAATATACCGTGTGCACCAACTATTTCTCTTCCACTGAATTGCTGCAATTTCACAGTGGTTTTCTGAAAATTCTGGGACAGTAATTTCCCCTTAGGAGTTAGATCTAAGGATTAACGTTTATCCCTGTGAAGATGGACAAGCAAAGCCTGACATGTCAGTGTGAAGAGACTTATATGCCATGCCTAAGGAGTTAGAATGGTTGTTGGAGATTTTGCTAAACTAGAGAAACCTTGTTCTGGATGTTATCTTAGTACTAGTGATGTATCCATGTCTCTAAAGGCCCCGTCTCACATAGCGATTTACCAACGATCACGACCAGTGATACGACCTGGCCGTGATCGTTGGTAAGTCGTTGTGTGGTCGCTGGGGAGCTGTCACACAGACAGCTCTCTCCAGCGACCAACGATCAGGGGAACGACTTCGGCATCGTTGAAACTGTCTTCAACGATGCCGAAGTCCCCCTGCAGCACCCTGGTAACCAGGGTAAACATCGGGTTACTAAGCGCAGGGCCGCGCTTAGTAACCCGATGTTTACCCTGGTTACCAAAAAAACAAACAGTACATACTCGCCTTTCGGTGTCCGTCAGGTCCCTTGCCGTCTACTTCCTGCTCTGACTTAGTGCCGCCGTACAGTGAGAGCAGAGCGCAGCGGTGACGTCACCGCTGTGCTGTGCTCTCACTGTACAGCGGCACTCAGTCAGAGCAGGAAGCGGACGGCAAGGGACCTGACGGACATCAGATGGTGAGTATGTAGTGTTTGTTTTTTTTTACATTTACGCTGGTAACCAGGGTAAACATCGGGTTACTAAGCGCGGCCCTGCGCTTAGTAACCCGATGTTTACCCTGGTTACCAGTGAAGACATCGCTGGATCGGTGTCACACACACCGATTCAGCGATGTCAGCGGGACCTCAACGACCAAAAAAAGGTCCAGGCCATTCCGACACGACCAGCGATCTCACAGCAGGGGCCTGATCGCTGGTACGTGTCACACATAGCGAGATCGCTACTGAGGTCGCTGTTGCGTCACAAAACTTGTGACTCAGCAGCGATCTCGCTAGCGATCTCGCTATGTGAGACGGGGCCTTAAAGTCTCAGCATTATCTCTTTAGTCTTCTGTACTCTTGTCAGATCCTAGGATTGACACGAGTGGTCACAAGATGTCCCAAGAGGACAAAGACCAGGTCATCGACTTCACAGGCTTCCTGGATGTCACCAGTGCCCACCCAGCTGTGGTCGGGTGACTTCTATTAGTACATTTTACTGTCACGTTCCAGGAGTCAACACTTTTTCTTGGCAATGGGCTTCTTTTTTGGGGGATGAGTTGTATTTGGTGGTGGCCATTATTTTTGGGTACAGGTAGCTTGTTTACCTTTTTGTTAACGTTTAAGGAATTTAAACAAAACAAAAATAAATTTTACACTGTTTTTTAGCGTTTAAAATGTAAATTCGCCATGCGGCACAAATGAGGTATTAAGTTTATTCTTTAGGTCAGTACAATGATGTAAATCCCTAATTTCTGCAGTTTTAACACTCATACAATAATTATGGTATTTGCAAAACTTTTGGCACTCAAAATATGGTGACACGAAGACGATTTATTTTTTTTCAATTTAGTGGTTTATTTTTTATACTATGCATACTCCCTATTCTGCTGGTGCAGTCACTGTGTACATACATTATATTACTGATCCTGAGTTACATCCTGTATGTATTATATTCCAGAGCTGCACTCACTATTCTGCTGGTGCAGTCACTGTGTACATACATTACATTACTGATCCTGAGTTACATCCTGTATTATACTCAGGAGCTGCACTCACTATTCTGCTGATGCAGTCACTGTGTACATACATTACATTACTGGTCCTGAGTTAAATCCTGTATTATACCCCAGAGCTGCACTCACTATTCTGCTGATGCAGTCACTGTGTATATACATTACATTACTGATCCTGAGTTACATCCTGTAGTATATTCCAGAGCTGCACTCACTATTCTGCTGGTGCAGTCACAGTGTACATACATTACTGATCCTGAGTTACATCCTGTATTATACCCCACAGCTGCACTCACTATTCTGCTGGTGCAGTCACTGTGTACATACATTACATTAATGATCCTGAGTTACATCCTGTATTATACCCCAGAGCTGCACTCACTATTCTGCTGGTGCAGTCACTGTGTACCTACATTATATTACTGATCCTTAGTTACATTATGTATTATATTCCAGAGCTGCACTCACTATTCTGCTGGTGCAGTCACTGTTTACATATATTACATTACTGATCCTGAGTTACATCATGTATTAAACTCCAGAGCTGCACTCACTATTCTGCTGGTGCAGTCACAGTGTACATACATTACTGATCCTGAGTTACATCCTGTATTATACCCCAGCGCTGCACTCACTATTCTGCTTGTGCAGTCATTGTGCACATACCTTACATTACTGATCCAGAGTTGCATACTGTATTATACCCCAGAGCTGCACTCACTACTCTGCTGGTGCAGTCACTGTGTACATACATTTCATTACTGATCCTGAGTTACATCCTGTATTATACTCCAGAGCTGCACTCACTATTCTGCTGGTGCAGTCACTGTGTACATACATTACATTACTGATCCTGAGTTACATCCTGTATTATACCTCAGAGCTGTACTCACTATGCTGCTAGTGCAGTCACTGTGTACATACATTGCATTACTGTGGGGTAGATTGAAGAACAGTGCACCAGGTGGAGGGACTCTGCAGCTGTCAGGACATGCTGGGAGTTGTAGTGCAGCCAGTGGGGTATTATTTGGGTCTGATACTATGAGTCCCGTGAGTGGTGCGCTGTGCCTGTTGTTCCTCTCCAGGTGTCGGTCCCTGCAGGATTTGCTTGTGGTACAGGGTATCTGACATCCAGTGTTCTGCTGCACACAAGGAGAGGTCTGAACTAGGGAACATAAACCCCGGCACCGCCCTGATGTCACCGCTGTCCCTGCGCCAAGTCCCTGCCGCAGCCTGATCTCAGCTGCCGCCTTATGCTCCATGTCTGGCAGTTTTTCCAGGCTTGTGGAAGGACAACATTTTAGAGAAATCTTCTACATGAGAATTGTGAACTACAAATCCCAGTAGTGTCTGCTAAGGCAGATTTGGTACATGTCGACAATTGCTGTTTTTGCGACTACAACTCAGCATCTCCTGCAACGAAGATTGTGATGGGAGCTGTGGTGTAACCTGCAGTTTGTGGACCCAATGTAAAATCTCTAGCAGGGGGCCCCAAATATCACAAGCCCTTATTATTATCGCTTTTCTCTATTGGGCCCCCTTATGCTCCCGGGCTCGGGGACGCCTGCACCCACCACCACCTCACTTTAGAAATTTAAATCAATGAACAGATTGGTTAGATGTGTTAGGCAGCTATGTCTATTTTCCTGACCTTCCCATAAGTCCTGGGAGTCATATTGATGACTTACCCAGAGTTTAGCACTCAGGCAGCATGATGGCCAGGTGGTTAGTGCTGCTGTCCAATGCTGGTTCCCTGTGTTCAACTATGACTGAGGGCAATGAGATTCCTCCTCTCAGGTGTATTTTACAAATTGTAGTCAGTGATTGTAATGGGACCTGCTCTAATTTTTTCTGACTTTCCCATAGGTGCTGCGAATCCTATTGATGATCTGGCCATAAATAAGCTCTCAGGCAGCACAGTGGCTCAGTGGTTACCTCCATTGCCATCCTACACTGAGGTCAATGAGATTTCACCTCTCAGACACATCTTAGAAAATGAAATCAGAGACCTCAAGTGAAACCTGTGTAAGGAGGTTGCTTTCCCTGCTCCTTGCCTGGAACCACTTAGCCAGACAGCTGGGTTGTTGGGTGGAAGACTTTCTGCCCTGGACAGAGGGGACAGGTTGACTGCTGGGAAAAGAGAGGGGAGTGGTCAGAAAAGTGCGGGAGAGAGAGCGCGCCAGAGAGGGGACAGCGTGCCAGAGAGAAAGCAGGCTGCAGCGCCGCGCTCCCCATGACAGAGTGCTCCCCGTGAGGGCACTGAGGCTGAGATACCCACCAGAGTGACGGCTGGATGTGAGGGTGTAGATTTGGAAGCCTCCAGAATCAGAGACAGTGACTGTGCAGCCCTGGTGACCGCAGTGACAAACAAAGAATCCCTGAGTGTGATAAGTAACTACCCAGAGTGTGTGTGACAGCGTTAATACAGGGAGACTGTCAGCCTGGTGCATAGAGGCTCTTGCAGAAGCGACGAGACTGTGCTATTTCCTGGTTTCACTTTCACTTTGCGAAGAACAGATTGCAGAGAGACTTAACCCCGGACCTTCCAGGAGACACAGAAGAGACTTCAGGATCCCAAGCCCTGCTGGTGACTGTATCCACATTGGGAAAAGGACCCTCCAGTCAGGACCTCCCTGGGCTGATAAGTTTCAAGAACACTCGTTAACCCTTTGATTCCGCTTAACTGTTTACTGTTTTACTTGACTATTAACCCCGTTTACTCCCTGCGAGGAGAATTTTACCCCTGTTAATAAATCCCCTTCAACAGTTGGTCTGTCTGTTCCGTGGTGACATACGCAACCCTGCACTCTATTACACTTGCTCTTCCTTTTCATGACTTGTCAGTGGATACTGATAGGCATATTGATGACCGAGCCATCAGGTAATGCTATGGTGGCTCAGTGGTTAGCTCCCTTACCTTTCAATGCTTTGGTCCTTAGTTCTACTCTGACTGAGGTTGAAGTAATTCCTCCCCGCAGGTCTACTTTAGAAATTGCAAATGGACCCGCTCTAGATGTTCATGACCTGTTGGTGGGCACTGATAGACATATTGATGACCTAGCCATCCGGTAGTGCTCAGGCATCACGGTGGCTCAGTGGTTAGCTTGATTACCTTTCAATGCTTGGGTCCTTAGTTCAGTTGTCACTGAGGTGGGAGTAATTCTACCTCTCAGTTGTACTTTAGAAATTGCAATTGGACCTGTTCTAGTTTTTCCTGATCTTCCCATAGGTGCTGGTAGTGATATCAATGACTTTGCCAAAAGTTGTCTTCCGAGCAGCTCGGTGGCCCAGTGGAAGCCATTGGTGCTTTGCAGCATGGGAGTCCATGGTTCAGATACCACTATGGGAAGTTGCAAATGAACCTATTCTAGTTTTTCCTGATCTTCCCATTTGTGCTGGTAGTAATATGAAGACTTTGCCAAAGGTTATCTTCAGAGCAGCACAGTAGCCCAGTGGAAAGCACTGATGCTTTGTGGCGTGGGAGTCCACGGTCCATGGAGATTCCGCCATTGGAAATTGACCTGTTCTGGTTTTTCCTGATCTTCCCATTGGTGCTGGTAGTAATATCAATGACTTTTAAAAGGTTCTCTTATGCGCAGCACTTCCACTGGTGGCCCAGTGGAAAGCACTTGTTCTTTGCAGCATGGGAGTCCTGGGTTCTAGTCACACCATAAGAAATCGTAAATGGACATGCTCTAGTTTTTTCTGGTGCTGGTATTAATATCTTCGTCAAATGTTGTCTTCTGAGCAGCACTGTAGCACAGTGGAAAGCACTGCTACTTTGCAGCACGGGAGTCCATGGTTCTAATCCCACCATGGGAAATTGCAAATGAAAGTGCTCTAGTTTTTCCTGATCTTCTCATTGGTTCTGGTAGTAATATCAATGACTTTGCCAAAGGTTAGCTTATCTTCTAAACAGCATGGTAGCCCAGTGGAAAGGACTGGTGCTTTGCAGCATGGGAATCCATGGTTCTAATCCAACCATGGATGACATCTGCAAGGAGTTTGTATGTTCTCCCTGTGCTCAGATGGGTGGCCACCGATGTTCTAAAGATGTACAGTTAGAGACTTGTGGCTAATGATGTGTCACCTGTACAGCATCCAGGAGGGCTGCTTGCCTGTTCCTAATTTGGGCAAGTATCCTGATTGGATCAATGTTCTTTTGACACAATTAGTAACAAATTGATTTGTATACAATCAGCTCAGTTGCCACTGAGCAGTAAAAAGTACTTTTTGGACTTAGGAAAATTTTCTCCCTTTGCTCCATATCATTTCCATAAATCCTGACGTTCCTCCAATCCTCAGAAAAGGCGCAGTTTACCTTATTGACACAGATAATATTACAGCACTTCTTCCATCACTGGCCTCTACCTGTATGTCTTTGGAGCATGACCACCTGAGCACGGGGAGAACATACAAACTCCTGGGCTACCGTGTTGCTCAGAAGATAACCTTTAGCAAAGTCATTGATATTACTACCAGCACCAATGGGAACATCAGGAAAAACTAGAACAGGTCCATTTTCAATTTCTCATGGTGCGGTTTGAAGCAGCCTGGTGGCCCAGTGGAAAGCACTGGTGCTTTACAGCATGAGAATTCTGGGTTCTCATCCCACCATGGGAAATTACAAATGGATCTGCTTTAGTTTTTCCTGATCTTCCCATTGGTGCTGGTAGTAATATCAGCGACTTTGCCGAAGGTTATCTTCTGAGCAGCATGGTAGCCCAGTGGAAAGGACTGGTGCTTTGCAGCATGTGAGTCCAGGGTTCTAATCACACCATGGATGACATCTGCAAGGAGTTTGTATGTTCTCCCCATGCTCAGGTGGTTGGCCACCCATGTTCTAAAGACATGCAGGTAAGGTCCAGTGATGGAAGTGCTGTGGTGTTATGTGTGTCTATCAGGTATACAGTGCCTATCCTGTGTTTTGGAGGAACATCAGGATTTATGGAAATGAAGCTGAGGAAAGTGGTAAAAAAATTTCTAAGTCCAAAAACTCCTTTTCACAGCTCACACTGAGCTGCTTATATACAAATCAATTTGTTACTAATTGTGTCAGAACATTGATCCAATCAGGATACTTGCCCAAAGGGGGGGACAGGCAAGCAGCCCTCCTGGACAATGCACAGGTGACACATGATTAGCCACAACACTTCCATCTCTGGACCATACCTGTATGTCTTTGAAACATGGGTAGCCACCAACCTGAGCACAGGGAGAACGTACAAACTCCTTGCAGATGTCGTCCATGGTGAGATCAGAACCATGGACTCCCATGCTGCAAACCACCAGTCCTTTCCACTGCGCTACCGTGCTGCGATGAAAATAGAATAACCTTTAGCAAAGTAATTGATATTACTGCCAGCACCAATGAGAAAAACAGGATAAACTTGAGCACATCCATTTGCAATCTCCTATGGTGGGACTAGAACCGTGGTCTCCCATGCTGCAAAGCACCTGTGCTTTCCACTGGGCTACCGTGCTGCTCAAGAGATAGGTTAACCTTTGGCAAAGTCATTGATATTACTTACCAGCACCAATGAGAAGAAAAGGAAAAAATCGAGCACATCCATTTACAATTTTTTATGGTGGGACTAGAACCTTGGACTCCCATTCTGCATAGCACAAGTGCTTTCCACTGGGCTGCTGCGCTGCTCTGCTTTGAAGTTTAATTCTGGCAAAGTCATTGATATTACTACCAGCACCAATGAGAAAATCAGGAAAAACTAGAACAGGTAGATTTGCAATTTCCCATAGTGGGATTTGAACCCTGGAATCCCATGCTACAAAGTCCAAGTGGCTTCCACTGGGCCACCATGCTGCTCAGATAACAACCTTTGGCAAAATAATTGATATGACTCGCAGCACCAATGGGAAAATCAGGAAAAACTAGAGCAGGTCCATTTGCAATTTCTAAAGAACAACTGAGAGGTAGAATTATTCCAACCTCGGTCAAAATTGAACTAAGGACCCAAGCGTTGAACGGTAATTGAGCTAACCACCGAGCCACAACGCTGCCTGAGCATTATCAATATGTCTATCAGTGCATATTTTCAATATATTATACACTATGCAGTAAGTGGAAAAAAACAGTTTTCAACAAAAACGTACTGAATAACATTTGTGCAGTCTATGAATTTGTTCTGAGAAATAGTATCGCCTCCATCAGATCCTCCTTCATAGATGACCTCACATCTGACCTAATTATTTTAAGGCTAGAGAACAACCTCTCTACACTAACTTGGGTTGGTGGTAAAGCAGTAACCACATGGGCGACATCTCTAACAATTTCAGGGTATAAAGGAATAGCCTCGTGCAGAGTCAGTTTTGATGAACGATTGAACTCTTCTACTTCTTTGAGAGCAAGTGAAAAAAGTTGCTGAAATATGGTCAATCTGTTTTCTATGGGAGTGGAATCTTTTTCCCTGTGGCGATGCTTTGCCTGCTCCATGTCATCCAAATACTTTTCTAAATCAAACTCCTCATCTGATGAGGATGAAGAAACAGCAGCAGCAGCACTAGCAGGACCTGAGCCCTCTTGCTCTTGGCCGTCCTGTAGCTCATTCTAACTGCTACCTCAGTCGGAGCTTCTTTTCCTTTAATAAGCTGTTGATCATCCAGCAATATACGATGACTCGGGTCCACTTAAACAGCTGCCAAAATAATTTTATTTTCTAATAGCAGTGTCTCTCCGTTTCATTGAAGCAGCAATGCCATCTGCGATTAAACCTCCTCTTTGGGACAGGCAAAACAAGTTCTTCCACTCCTTTATAAAAATGCCAGGAGTTAAATCCTCAGCTTGTAACTTTTTAGTCACTGTAAATGGGTGATGAAGCAATTCCTTCTATTCAGCCACCTGTGACCATTGACCTTCATGTACAGGGTGGGCGATGTATATGGATACACCTAAATAAAATGGGAATGGTTGGTGACATCAACTTCCTGTTTGTGGCACATTATTATATGGGAGGGGGAAAACTTTTCAAGATGGGTGGTGACAATGGTGGCCATTTTGAAGTCGGCCATTTTAGATCCAACTTTATTTCTTCCAATGGGAAGAGGGTCATGTGACACATCAAACTTATTGAGAATTTCACAAGAAAAACAATGGTGTGCTTGGTTTTAACGTAACTTTCTTCTTGCATGAGTTATTTACAGGTTTCTCTTTGTTTACAGCCATTGACATGTCGCATATGTTAACACGTGAGGAGTGGATAGAAATTGTGTTGGTGAACGCAGTACCCTGGTCATTGCAGCAGATTTCAATGCAAGACACCCTACGCAAGAACTGTCACCATTCCCATGTTATTTATTTAGGTGTATCCATATAAATGGCCCACCCAAAAAAGTTTGCCTCATCACTGAACATAATGCTCTGTGTAAACTGAAGATCCTGTTCCAATTTTTGTTTTGCCTATTCTGCAAATTCAGTGCGCTGATCTGGGTCATCTTCGTTGAGATTCTGCAGCAGCTGGATTTTGTAAGGGCGCCATTTGTGAGTAGCTCATATCCGCCGAAGGGATGTTCGACTGATGCCAGATCGGCGCGCTGAATTTGCAGAATGGGCAAAACAAAGACTGGAACTGGACCCTCAGTTTACACAGAACATTATGTTCAGTTAAAGGCTGGTGGGAGTGGTTACCACTCACATCAGATGACCTAGCCACTCTGCAGTTGCAGCAAGGTTCCAGCAAGGGAAACTGACATTAATCCTCCGCTGGTTCTGAAAGGAAAAAAGCTCCATTTAAATCAAAGTGGACCAGAGCTGCCAGGAATCCAAAAATAGATCATGACACCGCCTTATCCTCGCACTGGGTCAGTGGACGGTTCACCACCGTGTCCGGCCAGTCCCATATCTTTATTCTCCAGTGTAGGTTTTGCATGTGAGCTGTGGTTATATACTACATATTGTTATAGTAGATAATTTTCTGCACTGCAGGACAGTATAGATCTCGACCTCGTATAAATATCACACCTCAAAAAAAAATTGTCTACATTTAGATTGTTGATAATTGTTATCATTGCGCAAAGAGGAGAAGATCACATCATCTGTATGAACGGCTCCAGGATGAGCATAAACTACAGAGAAGAAAAATCAGAAGATTCACCATAAACCAGTATGGGGAGGTATAAACACCGAGATACAATGTAGCTTCATTGTTCACTAAGGGGTATTGTCACTAATGGATGATGAGAACTAGATGAACATCCATCCAGAAAGAGGAGAACCCCAAGTTTCAGTGTCATTATCATGTATGCCAAGAATCAGTGTGTAATTATTATGTTCCGTAATTGTCTGCATCATTACTCCCTATTCAAGGTATCAGTGTCAATGCCCTGTACCCAAAGTGTTAGTGTCATTATGCTGTAACCCAAGTGTCAGTGTCATTACATACTGTTTGGAGGAGGGAAAAGGAAGCATACACTGAAAGGAACACCGTGCCTACAGTGAAGCATGGCGGGGGGCTTGGGGATGTCTACAGTAAAGTATAATGGGAGCTTATTGACTCCAACAGTGATGCATGGTGGTGGCTTGATGATGCTTATAGTGTAGCACAGTGGCAGTTGCCGTGTAATACAGTGGCTGTTGCCAGCTAGTACAGTGGCTCAGTGGTTAGCACTGGAGTGATTGGTTCAATGCTGACCAACAATAATGAGATTCCACGTCTCAGGTTCACTTCAGAAATTAAAATCAATTAACTGATTTGATGCCTTGGGCATCTAGCTTTCTCTTTCATGATCTTGCCATTGCTGTTGGTAATCATATTGATAACCTACCTATAAATAATCTCCCGGGCAGCATGGTGGCTCAGTTGTTAGTAATGTTGTTGAAGTCATGGGTTTAACTCGGACAGAGCACGCTGAGATTCTACCTCTCAGGTGCAGCGCCCCAAAGTCCTGGTTGCTGCAGTAATATTATTCCTCCACCAGGGGGAGTGATATTACGTCTGGATGCAATAAAGGAGATCTCCTGTTCAGGTATCACAACCACACCACACACTTCACACTCCAGTCCACCAGGGTGAGCAAAGGTTCTATCTATTAGGCCACTCCTCACAGTTAGGTAAAACTGGTTTCTTGGTTAGAAAGTTAGAGAGTTCCTGGCTGGAGACTGAGAGAGAAAGGTTTCCAGACCGAGCTGGCTGGAGTGGGTGCCAGTCAGATCCAGACTACGGTCTGTGGAAGACGAGTGTCCACGGAGCTGCGCCTGCACCCCATGCGGCAGCATCCTAAGAAAGAGACATTGAAAGGAAGCGTGTTGTAGTGACTGAGAAACGAAGGCATAGCAACAAGTGGATACCAGAGAGGATAGTAGACGAGAGGAGCTGCATCCTTCTGGTGCGCGTTCCGGTAGCCAGAATACCGAGGGAGTAAAGTGCTCTACGCCATTGCTTCAGAGACTGGCAGGACAGTCAAATCCAAGTTGGCTGCCCGACCTTAATACCTAAGAAGACAGGTGGCAAATTGTGGGGGTCAGGGCGTCTCTAGGGTCCCTATAAACAAGCCTCAGGCCATCAGTCATACGGGTTTTGTTCTATCCGACCACGGGGAACAGAGAGAGAAGAGTAATAACAGTGAGGACTTCATTAGAGCTTAAGCAAGTGGGAACCTACTGTGTTACTGTGCGCACAGGAAGGCTATTGCATTCCACCTGGATAAGGGGACTCTGGATTTGCCTTCGGACCGGCCGGACTCTGCCTACCCTGTGATCCGGCGCCCAGGACTGTGGACACAGAAGCCTTTAGTAAAAGGTAAAGAGACTGCACCCTTGTGTCCTCTTTATTTGCTGCGCCTCACATCATCCACCATCACCATCTACACTAAGGGAAGCCCTGGGGATACACTTCACCTGTGGGAAGGTACACCATCTAGCTGCCATAACATCATCCCAGCGGACCCCTAAGCAGCGTTGGTCACCCTGACCAAATACCACAGGTGGCGTCACAAACATCATTCCTATAAACTCTTGTCCTGTCATTACTGGACGCCCCTCAAAGGGCCACGGGCCGGGTCGGGCCACCGTGACATCCACCGAACCGAGGGACCCGGTACCGAGTACCCCATTGAACTTACGTGGGGGCGATCCACAGGCACACTTTAAAAATTGAAGTGAGTGGCTGCAATGGGAACTAGTTTCTCTTTTCACAACCTTCTCATAGGTTTTGGAAGTAATTTTCATGACTTAGCCAGTAAACAGCTCTTGGACAGCACGGTGGCTGGGTGGTTTTGTTGGCAGTGGTTTAATCTGTGTACAGTCCAGCTACTCAACAGTGAAGATATATTTATTCAAGAACAAAGATAAAGCAGCTTACAACTGGTATTTCTTACAGAGAAGACACTAGGCCTAAATAAATGGCACTTCCAATATCAATATATACCAAAAATTATAAGGAAGTCAAACGCCAAAAGATGTAGAATCAAATAATCAATTTTATTCCAATACTATTATACACAATATTAAAAATACATATAAGAGGGAACACAGACAAAGGAACTGCCAACACTTGCATGTATCAGAGAATATCAGTGCCTTAACAATTATAAATTAATGTTCAATACACAAAAATAGCCCACTATATGATAAATGGATCTACCACACAGTCTATTTAATATGAGTATAAAACAACAAAGTGCATATAGTGTTACCAGATTTCATAATGAACCACCCTATTTAAATATATGTAGAAAAGCCAAGTGCTTTATAAATAATCAATCTAGGTGAGTGCAATAACAAATCCCTTATATTTAAGTGGGTAGATTCAATAATAGAGTATATCCATTGAAGCATATATATAAGTATATCAATATCTTGCCTAAATGCAGAGTGTTCCTATAAATAACCTCAACTGACATGCAAAGTGCCTAGTGCATTAATGCCCAGTAGTTAGACAGCGGTAAAAAAGTGCTTTTAGTGCTTAATATAGTAGGGAGCATACTCACCTAGATTGATTATTTATAAAGCACTTGGCTTTTCTACATATATTTAAATAGGGTGGTTCATTATGAAATTTGGTAACACTATATGCACTTTGTTGTTTTATACTCATATTAAATAGACTGTGTGGTAGATCCATTTATCATATAGTGGGCTATTTTTGTGTATTGAACATTAATTTATAATTGTTAAGGCACTGATATTCTCTGATACATGCAAGTGTTGGCAGTTCCTTTGTCTGTGTTCCCTCTTATATGTATTTTTAATATTGTGTATAATAGTATTGGAATAAAATTGATTATTTGATTCTACATCTTTTGGCGTTTGACTTCCTTATAATTTTTGGTGTTTCTTACAGCTCGGGATCTAAGTATCTCGTCTGCCAGCTTGTAAAGTGAAAGCAGAATGTGCTCCAGCTACACACAGTGTGAACAGTGAGCCGGAACGTCCTGATACTCTCCTTTTTTAGACAATGTAGGAAAGATATATATCTTGGTAATGTGTTTGTTACCATCTTTTCAGTTAGCCATTAAAACGTATCAACCACTGAGGACTCTCAATTCTAATTATTGACAATATAACAGTATTGTTGGAGACACAGACTCATGCACCAATAAACAGTACATAGTAGTTGTAATATATGCAATAACAAACATTATCTGACAGGTTAGCATTGTAGGTTTCCATTGCTCGGGTTTATTGGTTCACATCTAACCAAGGACAATCATTTTCCACCACATTACACTACTGGAGGGGAGACATGGTCTGAGCTATAGATATGATGACGTATGGGGAAATGTCACCTACATAATGAAAGGCAGTGTCCATAGCAGTACAGAGTATTTCAGGAGAGGAGTGCAATGACATAAATTGAGTTACATGATGAAAGGAACAGGTACAACAGCATCACAGAGTATTTCAGGAGGGTGGACGCTGATATGGGGTAGGTTACAAACTTAGCTGATGGCCATAACTATCTCTCCCGACTCCCCCCTTAAATAGACAGAGTAATATACTGGAAGCATCAGCAGCACAGAGTAGGTCAGGAGATGACTGTGCTGATGTGGTAGATTGGGGTATCCTGACATGTATTTCTGCAGCAGCAGTGTGATGATATTGTGGCCGGTATAGAATGGGTGCAGCAGGGTCCTCTCAGCAGCACAGAGTATTTCGGCAGAGCCTTAGGCCGGCGTCACACTCGGCGTAAGACAATACGGTCCGTATTTTACGGCCGTAATACGGCCGAAATACGGTGAAATGTTCCCAAAATAGTGATCCGTAGTCAGGGTGTGTCAGCGTATTTTGCGCATGGCATCCTCCGTATGTAATCCGTATGGCATCCGTACTGCGAGATTTTCGCGCAGGCTTGCAAAACCGACATCTAATGGATTTATGGGCTCAAATGTTCATTAAAACATATATACAGTATATATATATATATATATATATGTCATTGAGACACATATATATATATTCTGTATTTAGATTTCATTCAGCGCGATATCTGTGAACAGCCGGTAATTCAATCGCCGGCTTTTCATTTCTCCTGCACAAACCCGACAGGATATGAGACATGGTTTACATATAGTAAACCAGCTCATATCCCCTTTTTTTTGCATATTCCACATTACTAATGTTAGTAGTGTGTATGTGCAAAATTTCAGCGCTGTAGCTGCTGAAATAAAGGGTTAAATGGCGGAAAAAATTGGCGTGGGCTCCCGCGCAATTTTCTCCGCCAGAATGGTAAAGCCAGTGACTGAGGGCAGATATTAATAGCCAGGAGAGGGTCCATGGTTATTGGCCCCCCCGTGGCTAAAAACATCTGCCCCCAGCCACCCCAGAAAAGGCACATCTGGAAGATGCGCCTATTCTGGCACTTGGCCACTCTCTTCCCACTCCCTGTAGCGGTGGGATATGGGGTAATGAAGGGTTAATGCCACCTTGCTATTGGAAGGTGACATTAAGCCAGATTAATAATGGAGAGGCATCAATTATGACACCTATCCATTATTAATCCAATTGTTTGAAAGGGTTAAAAAAACACACACACACACATGATTAAAAAGGATTTTAATGAAATAAACACAGCGGTTGTTGTAATAATTTATTGTTCTCGCAATCCATTTCCAGGCCCTCGCTTGGCAAAATAATTAACGCACAAGATACATACCTTCTGATGTCAGATCACGTCCCACGAAGTAATCCATCTGAAGGGGTTAACTAATATTACAGGCACAGCTGCGATAAACCACTCGCTCGTGCCTGTAATCCCCCGGGTGCTGAAAGGAAAGCAGGATCTGTACTTACATTGAGTCGCGGTGAGGCGCCCTCTGGTGGATGTTCTCATGAACTGCAGCCTGGGAACTTTTTCCCACGCTCCAGGTCATATGAGGACATCCACCAGGGGGCGCATCACCGCGACTGAAGGAAATGTAGGTCATTGACCTACATTTCATTCATTCGCCGGGGGATTACAGGCACGGAGCACAGCTGCATTTAGCAGGGCTCCTGCCTGTAATATTAGTTAACCCCTTCAGATGGATTACATCGTGGGACGTGATCTGACATCAGAAGGTATGTATATTGTGCGTTTATTATTTTGCCAAGCGAGGGTTTGCAAATGGATTGCGAGAACAATAAATTATTACAACAACCGCTGTGTTTATTTCATTAAAATCCTTTTTAATCATGTGTGTGTGTGTTTTTTTAACCCTTTCCTACAATTGGATTAATAATGGATAGGTGACATAATTGACGCCTCTCCATTATTAATCTGGCTTAATGTCACCTTCCAATAGCAAGGTGGCATTAACCCTTCATTACCCCATATCCCACCGCTACAGGGAGTGGGAAGAGAGTGGCCAAGTGCCAGAATAGGCGCATCTTCCAGATGTGCCTTTTCTGGGGTGGCTGGGGGCAGATGTTTTTAGCCACGGGGGGGGCCAATAACCATGGACCCTCTCCTGGCTATTAATATCTGCCCTCAGTCACTGGCTTTACCACTCTGGCGGAGAAAATTGCGCGGGAGCCCACGCCAATTTTTTCCGCCATTTAACCCTTTATTTTAGCAGCTACAGTGCACAAATTTTGCACATACACACTACTAACATTAGTAGTGTGGAATATGCAAAAAAAATGGGGATATGAGATGGTTTACTGTATGTAAACCATGTCTCATATCCTGTCGGGTTTGTGAAGGAGAAGGAAAAAGCCGGCAATTGAATTACCGACTTTTCACTAACACCGATGCGTATTTCTCGCAAGTCACACTGCAGGTCCGTGTGGAATCCGTATTTTTCTCGCCCCCATAGACTTTCATTGGCGTATTATTTGCGCAATACGCTGACAAACGCAGCATGCTGCGATTTTGTACGGCCGTAGAAAGCCGTATAATACTGAACCGTAATATACGGCTAATAGGAGCAGCCCCATTGAGAATAATTGTGCCGTATGTAATGCGAGTTTTACGGACGTAGTTTCTGCGCTCTTACGTCCGTAAAACTCGCCAGTGTGACGCCGGCCTTATACTGATGCTGGGGGCAGGGATCAGTCCCCATATAGTGGCAGCACGTACATGTCTCCATCACATCAGTGTATAGAGCACATGTCAGATCCTGCCCCTCCGGACAGGCAGGTAGGGGCACAGCACCCGGCTCTGCAGTGTCGGTGAGCAGGGTGCTGGGCCTCGGAGGCTTTGGCTCATGCAGCTCTACATGTACAGCCGCTGCTGAACTAGGGACCCCGCAAGACCCTCAACCAGCAATTGTGCCCCCAGTGTGCAGGCGCTCCACATTCTGAACCCCTTTATACCACAGTGATGTAATAAAATGGGGGAATCCTGTGTCCACTCTGAAAATGGGGTCTAAGCCTGCACCAGAGATCACCCCAGATATCACCAGCTATCTCCATCTGTTGTGCAACCCCTGTTGTGCCCTCCCCGTCAGTCAGGGCTTTTCTGATATTTCCGCTGTCTTGTAACTTTGTGTCAGTCCTGACACACCCTGAGAACTACACTGATACATTGTAACAAAGTCTAAGGACTGGAGAGATCAGTTCTCCTAGTTACCTCCATGACTAATTGCTACATTGAATCAGTCTGGAGTCCAGAATGTTCCCCTCCCAGAGGACACAACTGTCACAAATCTGCAATCTGCGATGCAGCAGAAAGCGATACAGCCAAAAGCGATACAGCAGAAAGCAATGCAGCAGAAAGCGATGTGCAGTGTGTATTGTCGGGACCACACTCAGTCGGAGCAGCCTTTGGAAGTGGGGAATCACCAGAAATAATACACAAGACACGTCTCGTATAGTATATCACTGGGAAGTCTCTGAAGCACGCCTGCCTTCAAGGTGCTATCCCCTCTTTATATAGTTGTACAGGTAGTTTCAGTGGTTATACAAGTTTTGCTTGTTTAAACAAAGAGAGAAAAGAGAAGACAAAAAAAACAGTTTCGGCTATGTGATAGTTTCACAACAAACAAAACCGTACAGTTTCGCCTAAGTGGCAGTTTCACAAACAAAAAATAGGATTTCACACTATAGCTAAAATGTCCTTGAATGGACAGGTCAATATTGATCACAAATTCTTTTTGGTTCATTGAGGTAACCATTTTTGTTCCGCTCTTCACAATCCCCCCTTTGACATATTCCATTCAAAACCTTGTCATATAGACGATTATTTTAGTCATTCTTTTTGTGATATTACAAAAAAAACTTTATATTCTCGCATCCATTACACAAAATTTATTTGTGCATACCGAGATACCCTTGAGTACAACCTTGAATAATACATATATAATTACAATAACTATAACTGTATGTATTAGGCTTTGCATAATCCCGGTAACCCACCCACCGATCCCCCTGAACCAATTGGCCGGGTTAAGAAAAGAAAAGGTATCTGACCACCAGCTATCCTTATTTTGGTCATTGTCTTTGTCATACTGATCCCTGAGTCGTTGTACGTCTTCTAATTTAAATCTCATACTCATAGTACTATTCGGGTCTATATAATGACAGCAGGTGGGTCCGATGATTTGACACATACCCCCTTGTGAGGCAGTTAGGTAATCCAATACCAGGGTATGTTGGTTAGTGACTATTATAAGCTGATTCTGTACAGCTATACTAGTATTTAATATGTCCAATATATCCCAAATCTGGTCATCTAGATAATCCGTGGCTCTAACTAATTTATCCCACATCTGTGTTAACATAGGATAAATAAAAATGGTACTAGCAATTTTGTTGGGAATTCCCATTTGTACTATATGTGGCCTCCCCGAGGGACGTGGTGAGTTATCTGCAGCTCTTTTATACAGTGTGTGCTTGGGCACGGCTTGCATGTATCCATGATGCCTTTCCTTCAAGCTTGACTGCTGTTGGAGTTGTTAACAGGACTTGGAAAGGTCCGTCAAACCTCGGTTCCAGAGTCTTTCTGGTGTGTCTTTTCACGTAGATTTGATCACCAGGTTCCAACTTGTGGCCTCCTTCGAGATTTTCTGGATCTGGAAGGGAAGCAAAAACTTGCGAATGCACTTTTGTTAAACGTTTTTGTAATTCTTGTACATAAGCAGTTAAAGTCTCAGTATTCAACATCAGTTGTTGTGGAAAATAACAACCCAAATTTGCTGCTCTACCAAAAAGAATCTCATGTGGTGACAGCTTAGCCTTCCCCCTTGGGGCGTTTCGGATGGAATACAGGGCAAGTGGTAGACACTCGGTCCAAGGCTTTCCTGTTTCTGCCATGGCCTTCTGGATTTTTAATTTTATTGTTCCATTTAATCTTTCCACTTTACCTGAACTCTGTGGATGATACGGAGTGTGAAACTGGTTTTCTACTCCCAACATTTTCATAACATTCTGGAATATTTCCCCAGTAAAATGGGTACCCCTATCTGACTCGATCACCTCAGGCATGCCGTAACGGGGTATCAGTTCATGTGCTATTTTAATGGCAGTAGTTTTTGCTGAGGCTTTACGAACTGGATAAGCCTCTGGCCACCCTGAGAACATGTCCACACACACAAGCACATATTCGTATCCATTGTACCTAGGAAGCTGGATGTAGTCGATCTGGAGTCTTTGAAAGGGATACAGTGGTCTTACATGATGCTTGGTTGGGGTTTTAATGGTCTGACCTGGATTGTGTGCCAGGCATATAGCGCATGCAGCACACATGTTCCGAGCGAAATTACCAAAGCCTGGAGCCAACCACCTTTCTTTTACCTTGAGCGTCATACCGTTTGCCGATACATGCGTAGGTAGGTGGAGGTCACTCGCCACTGCGGGGTACCAGGCTCTGGGTAAACACAACAAAGTTCCTTTTTTCCATAATCCTTGCTGATCTTCTGCCCCTTTTTTCTGCCACTGCCCTCGTTCTTCGTCGTCTACCTGTTTCTGAGCTTCCTTCAATCTCTCCTCATCATCTTCAGAGCTATCTAGTGTGTGGGCATGATGTAAGGGTTTACGTGCTGCCTGTTTTGCTGCTTTGTCGGCTTTATCGTTACCCCTGGCTTCCTTGGTGTCGAGTCTCACATGTGCAGCTACCTTTATCACCGCTATTTCTTTAGTTTCTTGTGCTGCCTCCAGAATCTGTCTAATGAGGGAGGCATGTTTAACAGGTTGGCCTGAAGCAGTCATATAACCTCTGGCTCTCCATATTACGCCAAAATCGAAAATAATGCCATGTGCATATCTAGAATCAGTGTATATGTTTGCTGTCTGATCTTTGGCTATTTTTAGAGCTTCAACTAATGCCGTAAGTTCTGCTTCTTGTGCAGACTGATTAGCAGGGAGAGGTTCTGCTTTCAGCACTTCATGCTGAGTTACTACCGCATAACCTGTATGAAATTGTCCATTCATATCTGCATATCTACTGCCATCTATGAAAAGTTCAAATGTAGCATTACAGAGTGGCTTGTCACGTACATTACGTAAGCCCTGAGTCTCTTGTTCCATTAATTGTACACAATCATGCATTGACTCTGATGGGTCAAAGGAGTTGGAGAGTGCAGTTTCCTCAGGTATGGTACCCCCCTCAGACTCTAAAGGGAGCAAAGACGCGAGATTAAGAGTCTGAACCCTGGCAAAGGAAATGTTGGGCGGCAGTAGTAGGGAACATTGGAGACGGAGGTGTCTGGCCATTGAAATATGTTTAGGTTGGACCTGGTTAAGAATGCCATGTACATCATGAGTGGTCTGAACTAGAAGTGGGTGATCAAGAACAATCTCAGAAGCTTTATCTAATAACAGTGAAATTGCGGCTACTACTCTTACACAAGAAGGTGCGGCTCTAGCTACAGGGTCCAGATGAGCTGATATGTATGCCACAGGTCTCTGTTTGTTTCCATGTTTTTGTGTGAGCACCCCTGTAGCATGTGAGGATATCTCAGCTGCCATCAATTGAAAAGGTTTAGTGTAGTCTGGGAGTCCCAAAGCCGGAGCTGATACCAGTGCTGTTTTCAAAGAGGAAAATGACTGTTTAGCCTCTTCACTGAGTGAATATGGCGTGTTGGCAATACAGTCATATAAAGACTGCATGAGTTGACTTGCATGTATGATCCACTGTCTACAGTGTGAAACAATACCCAGGAAAGCACGCAGCTGTTTGTGATTCCTGGGTTCAAGCATGTTACGTATGGCTTCCGTACGTTGAGGTGTGAGGTGTCTGATGCCCTGTGATATGCAGTGACCTAAGAACACGACTGTTTGTTGACAAGCCTGGAGTTTCTGTCTATTTACTTTACAGCCTTCTTGCGCTAGGAAAATTAAGAAATTAACAGTTGAGGTAACTGCCGTCTGCTCATCAGGGCAACAAATAAGTAAGTCATCTACATACTGTAGAATGACTACTCCTGGTTCTGGGGTGAAATTTTTCAGCACGGTCTGCATTGCTTCAGAGTACAAAGTTGGTGAGTGTACCATACCTTGTGGCAATCTTGTCCATGCTAATTGTTTACCCTTGAATGTAAAGGCAAACAAATGCCAACAGTTCTTATGTAGTGGCACAGAAAAAAATGCGTTTGATAAGTCAATTACCGTAAAATATGCAGCAGTGCTGGGAATTTGAGACAGTAAGGTATGAGGATTCGGTACCACAGGGGTAACCGGTGCCAAAACCTTATTGATTTCCCGTAGGTCGTGCACCATGCGATATTTCACCATAGTTTCTTTGGAGGAAACTTTCTTTTTAACAGGATATAAGGGTGTATTGGCGGGTGACCTGATTTCTACCAAAACACCTTGTAACACATAATCCTGAATTTGTTGAGAAATCGCCAGTTCTTGCTGGGCGCTGATGGGGTATTGCCTGAGCTGAGGTAAAATGGTTCCCGGGGCAGTTTCTAACAGTATAGGAGCTACTGATAAGAATCCTACATCAGTGTCTCCTTTTGCCCATAGGCTGTCAGGAACCCGAGACAAGTCAATTTTTGCTTGTTGAGTGTAAATTTCGGGAAAATCCTCCATTGCCTGTATTCTAACATATTGTTCCAGAGTTTCTGCATCTTCAGGGATGGTCAGCATAACTGTGCCATTTTCTCTAAAATGGATGTTTGCGTGCATTTTACTTAAGACATCAGTACCCAGCAAGCAGGTAGGTGCACCTTTAGCAAATAAAAATTTGGATACAAAGGTTTTAGGGCCAAAGCTCACATTTAAAGGTTTTGTAAAGGGCAACGCCTGAATTTTACCATCATACCCTTCTGCATATGTTACCTTTGAGGATATATTGTCAGGATATGGTAAAAAGTCTTGATTTAAAATGGAGGATGTTGCTCCCGTATCTATCAGAAAAGGTACATTTTTACCCTCAACCTCAACTTGTATTATTGGTCTTCTAGAAGGAAGAGAGACCTGCATAACCTTCAGTCATTCTGAGCTGTCTGTTTGATCAGGCGCTGGGTTATTTATCCTATTTTTGGGTACAAAGGTTCCTGAATCTATATCTGCTTTTCTCTTCCTACATTCCCTTTGGAAATGTCCTGGCTTCTTACAGTAATGACAAGTAAACTTTTGATTAGCAGAGCCAGTATTAGCCTGTGCAATTCTTACTGGCTTAGAATTTTCTCTTAAGTCCATTTCTATCCCTACAGCTTTCTGTCTAGCCAGGTGTGGGTCTTCCAAGGTTCTCCAATCAGGGGTTGCGGCCTTAAGCTTTTCCTTCACTTTTGGAGACAATCCATCTATAAAGGTTTTTGTAACTAACCTCATCATTCCTGAAGCGGTTAGATCCATGCCTTCATCTCTGAAATTATTTTCTACACTTAGATAATATTCGTCTACTGATTGTCCAGATTTCTGAGCCACCACTCCCGTTGTTCCTCTCTGCCTCTGTTTTTCCCTCATGAAAACCATTAAGTGATCTACAAATTGCGTACCTGATTCTATCGTTTGTAAGGCACCATCTCCTGCCTGGGGCCTATGTACCTGTAGATTTGCTAATAGCTCCTGGAAGAGTCCAGGAGTCATTTTCATTCTACATAATTCTTCTCCATCTGCCCAAACTCCAGCGTGAGTCTGCATAATTTGCTGTATATATTGTGCAAATCTAACTGGACACTGGGTGGGATCTGGTGCGTTATGCAAGAGAGACATGCCTTCAGCGGGGGACCAAGGGAAATATTGTCGAGTTTGGTGATATCTAGTTCCCATTACTCCGTCAGCACCAGGTTCCCTAAAGGGTCTTGGTACTACCCTAACAGGGGCAAGTACAGCGCCATGTCTAGGTGTACCACAGGCTAGGCAATCATTTCTCCAGTCTGGATTTTGTTGTCCACAGTGCGGACATACCCATCCTCCTGGTCCGGCTAAACTTTGAGGTGGTGTTTGGAGAAAAGATGGGGCATGTGGGTTAAGGTATGGGGGTGGGGTGTTCTTATATTCCACATTTTGTTTTTCTCCGTAGCCTGCGGGTCTAATACACCACTTTTTATTCTGTTGATTATATGTCCATCCCTCTTTTTCTGCTACCCTAGAGACATCAATCAACGCTTGGATCTGATCTATCCATTTCTTGTCTCTGATTATGCCTTTTTTTTTTTCCTGAATTCCTTCCCATTTTTTTCTACTAAACGCTTCTGCCTTAGTAACTCCAAACTTACTAAAAATCTTTCTCAGCCCCTTAGTGGCATCTTCACCACTTCTCTCCTTTATGATAGTATAGATATCTAATTCTTCTGGTTCCGACTTTGTTTGCTTATTCCCCATTTTCTTATCCTGAGCTTTTTTCTTTTCTTGCCCTAGGTGGCGTTTGGGTATGAGAATACCTCGTTACCTTCTTCCTAAGGAGCTAGGATGTTTAACGGCTTCTGCGTACCGTGTTGATGTAAGAAAATCCTGATTCCTACACCTATAGCAAACAACACAAATGCAACCAGACAGAGGATCAAAATACAACGTATCTTGTCCCAGGCTAATTTATCTGTCCTGGGCTCATACTATCATACACTTATCCGTCACCAGGTTTCGTCAAAGACAGGATCAGAGATTGAACATAGGCGCGGAGGTCTCCCCGAAAGGACGCAACCACGTTGCCCAGTGGGACAGTCACTTCTTCTGTTTCAACACCCTGGGCGGCTTATAGGGTTATTCCCAACTTCCACACACCTTCTATTCACATTCACTCTCATTCAATGCCGTACTCCGTGAGGTGGTCAATTCCTAAGTAGTTCAAGAACCCGAGCTATAGGTATCCTCCTCTACTAGAACTACCCGCTAAAGGACACGACACAGAAAATCTTACGGACAGTGCAGGGCAGATATAAGAGATCTAACAGTGTCTCTTACCTGGCCAGGTTTTTATTCATCTGCCGTCCATTATCCCAGATTCTCTTTTCGTTCGTATTCTGCCGGTGTTCTTGAAGGAGTACACAGACCTCGGGTCCCTGTTCAGGCGCCAGGAAATGTCGGGACCACACTCAGTCGGAGCAGCCTTTGGAAGTGGGGAATCACCAGAAATAATACACAAGACACGTCTCGTATAGTATATCACTGGGAAGTCTCTGAAGCACGCCTGCCTTCAAGGTGCTATCCCCTCTTTATATAGTTGTACAGGTAGTTTCAGTGGTTATACAAGTTTTGCTTGTTTAAACAAAGAGAGAAAAGAGAAGACAAAAAAACAGTTTCGGCTATGTGATAGTTTCACAACAAACAAAACAGTACAGTTTCGCCTAAGTGGCAGTTTCACAAACAAAAAATAGGATTTCACACTATAGCTAAAATGTCCTTGAATGGACAGGTCAATATTGATCACAAATTCTTTTTGGTTCATTGAGGTAACCATTTTTGTTCCGCTCTTCACAGTATATATATATATATATATATATATATATATATATATATATATAGGATGGGAGGAGTGGTACTGTGCAGTGTATATATACAGGACAGGAGGAGGGTACTGTGCAGTGTATATATACAGGAGGAGTGGTACTGTGCAGTGTATGTATACAGGACAGGAGGAGGGTACTGTGCAGTGTATATATACAGGAGTGGTACTGTACAGTGTATATATACAGGAGGAGGGGTACTGTGCAGTGTATATATACAGGACAGGAGGAGCGGTACTGTGCAGTGTGTATATACAGGACAGGAGGAGTGGTGCTGTGCAGTGTATATATACAGGACAGGAGGAGCGGTACTGTGCAGTGTATATATACAGGACAGGAGGAGTGGTACTGTGCAGTGTTTATATACAGGACAGTAGGAGTGGTCCTGTGCAGTGTATATATACAGGAGAGGAGGAGCGGTACTGTGCAGTGTATATATACAGGACAGTAGGAGTCGTACTGTGCAGTGTATATACAGGACAGGAGGAGTGGTACTGTGCAGTGTATATATACAGGACAGGAGGAGCGGTACTGTGCAGTGTATATACAGGACAGGAGGAGTGGTACTGTGCAGTGTATATACAGGACAGGAGGAGCGGTACTGTGCAGTGTATATATACAGGACAGAAGGAGCGGTACTGTGCAGTGTATATATACAGGACAGTAGGAGTGGTCCTGTGCAGTGTATATATACAGGACAGGAGGAGCGGTACTGTGCAGTGTATATACAGGACAGTAGGAGTAGTCCTGTGCAGTGTATATACAGGACAGGAGGAGTGGTACTGTGCAGTGTATATATACAGGACAGGAGGAGCGGTACTGTGCAGTGTATATACAGGACAGGAGGAGTGGTACTGTGCAGTGTATATACAGGACAGGAGGAGCGGTACTGTGCAGTGTATATATACAGGACAGAAGGAGCGGTACTGTGCAGTGTATATATACAGGACAGTAGGAGTGGTCCTGTGCAGTGTATATATACAGGACAGGAGGAGCGGTACTGTGCAGTGTATATACAGGACAGGAGGAGTGGTACTGTGCAGTGTATATACAGGACAGGAGGAGTGGTACTGTGCAGTGTATATATACAGGACAGGAGAAGCGGTACTGTGCAGTGTATATACAGGACAGGAGGAGTGGTACTGTGCAGTGTATATATACAGGACAGGAGGAGCGGTACTGTGCAGTGTATATACAGGACAGGAGGAGTGGTACTGTGCAGTGTATATATACAGGACAGGAGGAGTGGTACTGTGCAGTGTATATATACAGGACAGGAGGAGTGGTACTGTGCAGTGTATATATACAGGACAGGAGAAGCGATACTGTGCAGTGTGTATACAGGACAGGAGGAGTGGTACTGTGCAGTGTATATATACAGGAGAAGCGGTACTGTGCAGTGTATATATACAGGAGAGGAGGAGCGGTACTGTGCAGTGTATATATATATATATATATATACAGGACAGGAGGAGTGGTACTGTGCAGTGTATATACAGGACAGGAGGAGTGGTACTGTGCAGTGTATATATACAGGACAGGAGAAGCGGTACTGTGCAGTGTATATACAGGACAGGAGGAGTGGTACTGTGCAGTGTATATATACAGGAGAAGCGGTACTGTGCAGTGTATATATACAGGAGAGGAGGAGCGGTACTGTGCAGTGTATATATACAGGACAGTAGGAGTCGTACTGTGCAGTGTATATATACAGGACAGGAGGAGTGGTACTGTGCAGTGTATATGTCCAGCACAATCCATATCCATATAACCCATCACAAGCTGGCTCTCTCAGGGGTGCAAATTAGCTGACAAAGGGAGCAATCTTATAACAGAGGAAGCTGACAGAGGGAGCAATCTCCCTCTGTCAATCTGTTCACATGCTGCTTTACTATAGACAGGGACCCATGAATATTTAAAGTGCTGGGATGAGAGCTAGTTCCGGTTCTAGTATACACAGCATGAGCTAAGGTGTTTATAACAGCCAGCTCCCGCTGCAAATGGCACAGGCACATCCCCGAGACCTAACTGTACGGCGAATTGCGGTTAAACTGCTTCCAATCTGGATATATACTTGTGTCCATGGGGATAAATCTCCTCCTAGAGAACTGGGGAACCATGGATTAGCAGGAGGGGAGAGAAGCTATAGTTTGTGGCCCAAGCTTTGCCAATTTTTGCACGCATCTTAATGAATTTGGTGCATTGTACTCTGGTGAGACCTTGAAGGGTACTGTGCAGAACGCCAGTCTCTGTGTATCGGGGGGCTGGTCTCTTTGTTTGGAGGACCCTACACATCAGTCTGTTGACTTCAGTGGGCACCATATAAAGCTTGATTTTGGCAGTTATGGTGCTGATCGGATATTGTACAATTTTTTTTTGCAAGGCTCTTGTGCAGATCATTTCTGAACTATGGGGGCCCTGAGGGATATCTGATAAATAAGATGGTACATTTATAGACAGTACACAGTTAATGTTCTGAATACAACTTCTGAGCAAGTAACCAAAGCTAAAGAAGACGTGTAGCCTTCTACAAGTGTAAACCAGTTTTTGGCTGTGGGTAGAGTACTGATATAATCAGTGTGTTCAGGACGGAGGTAACCTTTGACCATCCTTGTGGTTCTCCGCAGCTCAGATAGTCCTGTGTGATCTGGTCAGACTCTATGGAGGTGTGTGTGCTGCTGGCTCCCTGCCGTCCAATCCTGCCATTTCTGCTGCAATCAGCAAACGTCCTGCCAATAAACTACTTAAAAAGTTTTTTTTCTTTTCAAAGCAACAATCTTCCTCAAGAGATAACACTTTTGGGTTCAGGATGTCGGTGGGCGGCCATACTCTGTAATGAGAGGTCTCAGAGAATTCAGCAATGATTGTGGAGTATTCAGAGCTTCCAGAGAATGTCTAGTTGTAGGAAACTGGAAAATTCATTTGCGGACAATGTGGTTTTATTTTTCATGTTTTCGCTCAGTTGGGTAGATTTATTATTGCACTTATGTAATAAAGTTGAATTGCCCCAGTCATGGGGGGTCCGTGTGGAAACGCCAGTCTGCCAAAGTCTTCTGTGAATGTTTGCCATGTAGAATATATTAAAACATCATCTCCTCTGAAAAGTGGAGATTTAAGGGTCCAGAAGCAGAAAGGAAAGCTATGGAAGGAGCCTGGATAATCAGAGAGAAGCATGGCAACCTATTGGTTAGGAAAGGACAGTGGTATAGCTATAAAGCAGTTTTGTATTATAGGTATAGACTAGGTGCTATGATGTCTCCTATACACAGCACACTGCGTTTTACCTGCGGATTTATCAGATTCTGAGCGGAAAAATCCACACACGAATCCGCAACGTGTGCACATACCCTCAGTCTCACGTCCATATTAATAAGCTTGAATATTTGGCTAGAGACCCCTTGTAACACCCCCCTACTCGCACCCCTTGTAACACCCCCCTACTCGCGGTGGATTTCTGGGCTCTTTATGCGCCATGTTTGGCTCTTGACTACAATGCCGCAGAGACCGAGGCTGAATCGTGTGTCCTGTGTCTGCGTCCAACAAACATTATGGCTCCGCGTCAGGTCTGAAACTTGCAGAGGAGAAGTCAGATCTGTCAGGGAGCATTTTTCTGTACTTTTTTTTTTCTCCAGGGTAATAGACAAAAACTGAATCTAAAAAAAAAAAGTATATTCTCGTATTGTTTAAATGCATTTATTTGGTAACTGATATGTTAATATATCTGAAAAGCAATAACATGGATGAATTGCCAAGATTCCCAAACTGTTCCGCCAAGAAACTGCATCCACTTAAGTGAACAGTACGGCTCGTTGTACTTCACATTATTGATTGTTCAATTTCTACAAACGCAGAATTATTAGAAACAGGATTGGAGTTTTTGCAGTTTTTTTTTCCCTTTGCTAAATAGAAAATGATTATTTCTTGCAGATTACAAAAGTTGATCAACAAAAAAGGCACGAGGAATAATCCGGCCGTGGAGGTTTTTTTGAAAATCGCTCACAACTCCTGGCTGGAAACCACCTTGCTGAAAGCTTTGCCCAGGTCCTTTGAGTTCGCCATGAAAGCTTCAATCTCCTCCACGGTGCGAGGAACGCAGGTCAGTAATTCCATGCCATTGGCGGTGACGGCGATGTCGTCTTCTATGCGCACCTAGAAAAGAAAAGAGGCAAATCACATAAGCAAATATTCCTTTACCCTAAAATAGAAGCAGCTGTCTGTTACAATTACCATCCAGAAATACCACATTTTATAAGCTAGCCGACCTAGTAATGACCATAGCCAAAGAAATCCCCCTTGGATACGTTGCTTCTAAAGTACCTTCACACGAAACGACGCTGCAGCGTCGCTGTTTGATCGCTGGAGAGCTGTCACACAGACCGCTCTCCAGCGACCAACGATGCCGAGGTCCCCGGGTAACCAGGGTAAACATCGGGTTGCTAAGCGCAGGGCCGCGCTTAGTAACCCGATGTTTACCCTGGTTACCAGCGTAAAATGTAAAAAAACCAAACAGTACATACTTACATACGCGTCCCCCGGCGTCCGCTTCCTGCACTGACTGAGCGCCGGCAGTAGCAGGGCACAGCGGTGACGTCACCGCTGTGCTGTGCTTTCACTTTCACTTTGCGGCGCTCAGTCAGTGTGGGAAGCAGACGGCGGGGGATGCGAATGTAAGTATGTACTGTTTGTTTTTTTTACATTTTACACTGGTAACCAGGGTAAACATCGGGTTACTAAGCGCGGCCCTGCGCTTAGTAACCCGATGTTTACCCTGGTTACCAGTGTAAAATATCGCTGGTATCGTTGCTTTTGCTTTCAAACACAACGATACACGGCGATCAGACGACCAAATAAAGTTCTGGACTTTATTCAGGGACCAGCGACATCACAGCAGGATCCTGATCGCTGCTGCGTGTCAAACTAAACGATATCGCTAGCCAGGACGCTGCAACGTCACGGATCGCTAGCGATATCGTTACAAAGTCGTTTCGTGTGAAGGTACCTTAAGCTTACAAATCAAATTTATGAATTTTTTCCAAAAATTGGGATTGTTTAATTCTGAATTTTTAAGGACTCTATGTGCACAAATCCAACAAAATGGCGACATGACACGCATGTCACGATGTGTGTTGCACCCAGTGCAATCACAGAAGGGCACAAGTCAATGATGTAGGTAGGGCCCACCGTCAACATAAGACCTAGTCCATGCAGGAAGACTGAAGAAGAGAAGATCTATCGAAAGTAAGAGGAGGACCGGATGGGGAGCTGCAGCCGCAGGATAGGTGAGGGGCGAGCATGGGACAAGCGTATATAGTTATTTTTTAACCCTTTTCTGGTTCTGTGTATATTATGCGCTCGTGTCTCAGAGCATTATATATGGATTTTCGATTCCGAATGAATTTGCCCTAACTGAATCTTGGGAGACTTACATGCCATGTCCGCTACTGATTGTGGCATCTAATGGGGTAAATGGGCAGCACTGGAGTTATCCCCGAACCCTGATGTATTTTACAGCCAGATCCTTCTGTTTTTGGAGCAAATACAACTCCTGAGAACACACGATATAATTGCTTCCGCCTTGGGCAGGTGGGCAAAGTATATAGTAAAGCTATGTGCTTTATCAGGATATGTAGATGCCATGGAGGGACTCGTCACTAAATGCCAGAGCTGGACCTGACCGTCCTTGTATGTTACAATTGATTCTTCATGTACAGACACCTGAAGGAGATCGGTGACGAATCTTAGGAAATAATTTGCTTCATACACGGTGTTGTCCTGAACCTCTCCAGGAGAGCATTACCGTACATCCAGACTGCAGGTATTCGCTTTTTATTAGGATTAAGCTTTGTTCAAAGACTTTTATGAAACAAGAAGCATGCACTGACTCTGCAGGCGTACACCGACCTGTCCCGTCCTGCCCCGCAATATACAAATCCCCTCCAGGACACATTATTTAGTATTAATTAGTATAACTATGTTAATTGGTAGCCAAATATTTCTTTCAGAAGAGGATTTTCTGGCAGCGGATTGTCCTCGTTACCCATTAAATAAGGTTACTGCAGGGTGGGAGCCTCCTGTTTGCCTGTAGGAAGTTACATTCTGTAAAGAAGCCAATGATCGACTGAATGATTGACGCCTACACATGGCAGGAGCTGACGTGAGAACAGGAGATGTATCAGTGCAGAAGGAGTCAGCTTCATCAGAGGTGAGAGCTCCTGCATCCTCTGGACATCTCTATTGGGTCTCTGGCTGTAATCACGCACCTACATCATTCACATGACCAGTGATTGGCTGCAGCAGTCACGTGGATGATGTATGGTGCGCGATTGCTGCAAGAAGTTAATGGAAACTATAGAAGTGGAGGGTCTGGAGCAGCAAGAGATTGCTTAAAAAAGGTAATAACTCTTTAAAAGTAAAGGTGGGTTTACACTGGCCCAGACGAGAGTCAATTACCAGTTTAAAGAGTAAAATAACGGGATTCTCCGGGTCTTCTTACTTCTGCATTTGGAGGCGAAAGGAGCTCATCATCCTGATGGATCGGACCAGCGCCTGATAACTGCAGGCCGCGCACATCCACGTGATGCAATGTCACCTATAGATGCAGAAGTCTGGAAATCTCCTATAAGCGCAATCAACGATTCTTGTCCCTTTTCCGCTCTACACCAAGTGTAAACTTGTTTTAGGAGGAAGACTGGAGTCAGACTTGGTTGCTTGGGTTTGTTCACATGTACAAGTTTCTATATCAGAACGAGGTTTGTGGAAATCACTCCAATCACGTGTATGGATTGGATTTGTCCTAAATCTTGAGCAAGTGACGACACGGCAGGAGCGGCTGCAGTTGGGTTACTGGGTAAAGCGATGCATCGCCTCCTGAGTCCTGAATAATTCATCACCTAGGATATAACAGCCAGGATCCTTCACTCCTTAAAGCCATCGCCGAGTAAAGGCGGTCAGAGCTTTTTACGAGATAAACCATTGACTTCTCGGCAGAGGAGCCAACTCCCTACAACTCATTAACTTCCAAAAGATACATTTTCCTAAACTAATTAACTTGCGGCTTGTAACTAAAAGAAGCATTTACAATGCCCGCTGTGCCAAATCTCGCCAGGAAATATGCCGCTGGTGGAATTCTCTATCTTATCAGCAGAATATGGTCCTGGCTGATCTGCCCCTCGCTCTGATGAATCACATGGCAGCTGCTCCTGATCGACCCTGACCTTGTTTCACGTAAAATGAGTCACAAACCATAAAATGACTGGACTTAAGCTAGATGTTATCAGTGTGGAGATAAGAGGACTGACAGCAGGGAGCAGAATCCCCCCTCCTTAGGGCAGGGGTAAGAGGCCACTCCCTGCCTTTCATCCAGGCACCAAACTATAATTCAGGCACAGAATTTATTCCCTATATACAGGTGCTTCTCACAAAATTAGAATATCATCAAAAAGTTAATTTATTTCAGCTCTTCAATACAAAAAGTGAACCTCATATTATACAGAGTCATTACTGTTATGGTCTGGTGATGTAGGAGCGACATGCGACTAGCTCTGAGCAGGTGGTAACTATACAGACCGCAGTTCCTGATCTTAACACAGACACTAGCAGTAGCCGTGGGATGTTCCTGTCACTCCCTGGACACCTCGTCACAGCCGGAGAACTAGCTACCCCTAAAGGTAGAAACAGGAAAGCTATCTTGCCTCAGAGAAAATCCCCAAAGGATAAGACAGCCCCCCACAAATAATGACTGTGAGAGGAGAAGGAAATGACATACGTAGTATGAAACAAGATTTAGCAAAGGAGGCCACTTCTAGCTAGATAGAATTAGTACAGGACAGAACTCTGTGCGGTCAGTAATAAAAACTAGAAAAAGTCCACCGCACAGATATGCAAAAATCTCCACACCTGACTAAAGGTGTGGAGGGCAAACTCTGCTGCCCAGAGCTTCCAGCTTAGCGGAATAGGTTCATACTGATAAGCTGGACAAATGAGCAAAACATAGAAAGTGCTGAACAACAAAGTCCACAACAAGTGAACTGCAAAAGGACAAGCAAGGACTTAGCTTTGCTGAACTGGTCAGAGTGTCAGGGAAATCCAAAGAGCCGTGACTCCAGGCTGGAACAATTGACAACTGGCATTGAATCAGGGAACAGGCCAGACTAATATAGCCGAGCCAGGAAGACGATCAGTGAAAACAGCTGCTGATGCTAAATCCCAGAAGCAGCCATACCACTCAAAACCACAGGAGGGAGCCCAAGAACAGAATTCACAAAAATGCCACTTACAACCACCGGAGGGAGCCCAAGAGCGGAATTCACAACAGTACCCCCCCTTGAGGAGGGGTCACCGAACCCTCACCAGAGCCCCCAGGCCGATCAGGACGAGCCAAATGAAAAGCACGAACCAAATCGGCGGCATGGACATCGGAGACAACCACCCAAGAATTATCCTCTTGGCCATAACCCTTCCACTTGACAAGATACTGAAGCCTCCGCCTCGAAAAACGAGAATCCAAAATTTTCTCAACCACATATTCCAACTCCCCCTCAACCAACACCGGGGCAGAAGGATCAACAGATGGAACAACGGGTACCACATATCTCCGCAACAAAGATCTATGGAAAACATTGTGGATGGCAAAAGAGGCTGGAAGGGCCAAACGAAAAGACACTGGATTGATAATCTCAGAAATCTTATAAGGACCAATAAACCGAGGCTTGAACTTAGGGGAAGAAACCTTCATAGGAACATGACGAGGGGATAACCAGACCAAATCCCCCACACGAAGCCGAGGACCAACACACCGACGGCGGTTAGCAAAACGCTGAGCCTTTTCCTGAGACAACGTCAAATTGTCTACCACATGAGTCCAAATCTGCTGTAACCTGTCCATCACGGAATCTACACCAGGACAATCAGAAGGCTCAACCTGCCCTGAAGAAAAACAAGGATGGAAACCAAAATTACAAAAGAAAGGCGAAACCAAAGTAGCCGAACTGGCCCGATTATTAAGGGCAAACTCGGCCAACGGCAAGAAAGCCACCCAATCATCCTGATCAGCAGACACAAAGCATCTCAAATAGGTTTCCAAGGTTTGATTAGTTCGCTCAGTTTGGCCATTCGTCTGAGGATGGAACGCCGAAGAAAAAGACAAATTAATGCCCATCTTAGCACAAAAGGCCCGCCAAAACCTGGAAACAAACTGGGAACCTCTGTCAGACACAATATTCTCCGGAATGCCATGCAAACGAACCACATGCTGAAAAAACAATGGAACCAAATCAGAGGAGGAAGGCAATTTAGGCAAAGGCACCAAATGGACCATTTTAGAGAACCAGTCACAAACCACCCAGATAACAGACATCCTCTGGGACACAGGAAGGTCCGAAATAAAATCCATGGAAATATGCGTCCAAGGCCTCTCCGGGACAGGCAAAGGCAAAAGCAACCCACTAGCGTGGGAACAGCAAGGCTTAGCCCGGGCACAAGTCCCACAGGACTGCACAAAAGAACGCACATCCCGCGACAAGGAAGGCCACCAAAAGGACCTAGCAACCAAATCTCTGGTACCAAAAATCCCAGGATGACCGGCCAACACAGAACAATGGACCTCAGAAATTACCTTACTTGTCCAACTATCAGGAACAAACAGCTTCCCCACAGGACAGCGGTCAGGTTTATCAGCCTGAAATTCCTGAAGCACCTGCCGCAAATCAGGGGAGATGGCAGACAGAATCACCCCTTCCCTAAGAATGCCAACCGGCTCAAGAACTCCAGGAGAATCAGGCAAAAAACTCCTAGAGAGGGCATCCGCCTTAACATTCTTAGATCCCGGAAGATATGAGACCACAAAGTCAAAACGGGAGAAAAACAGGGACCACCGAGCCTGTCTAGGGTTCAGCCGCTTGGCCGACTCGAGGTAAATCAGATTCTTATGATCGGTCAAGACCACAATGCGGTGCTTGGCTCCCTCAAGCCAATGTCGCCACTCCTCAAATGCCCACTTCATAGCCAACAACTCCTGATTGCCGACATCATAATTGCGTTCGCAGGCGAAAACTTTCGGGAAAAGAAGGCACATGGCTTCATCAAGGAACCATCAGAATTCCTCTGTGACAAAACGGCCCCTGCCCCAATCTCAGAAACGTCAACCTCAACCTGAAATGGAAGAGAAACATCCGGCTGACGCAAGACAGGGGCAGAAGTAAATCGGCGTTTAAGCTCCTGAAAGGCCTCAACAGCCTCAGAGGACCAATTTGTCACATCAGCGCCTTTCTTTGTCAAATCGGTCAGGGGTTTAACCACACTAGAGAAGTTGGCAATGAAACGGCGATAAAAATTAGCAAAGCCCAAAAATTTCTGAAGGCTCTTCACAGATGTGGGTTGAATCCAGTCATGAATGGCTTGGACCTTAACAGGATCCATTTCTATAGATGAAGGAGAAAAAATAAACCCCCAAAAAGAGACCTTCTGAACTCCAAATAGGCACTTAGACCCCTTCACAAATAGAGCATTATCACGAAGGATCTGGAATACCATCCTGACCTGCTTCACATGAGACTCCCAATCATTGGAAAAAATCAAAATATCATCCAAATACACAATCAAGAATTTATCAAGATAATTGCGGAAAATATCATGCATAAAGGACTGAAATACAGAAGGAGCATTAGAAAGCCCGAAAGGCATCACCAGGTATTCAAAATGGCTTTCGGGCGTATTAAATGCAGTTTTCCATTCGTCACCCTGTTTAATACGAACAAGATTATATGCCCCTCGAAGGTCAATCTTGGTAAACCAACTAGCCCCCTTAATCCTAGCAAACAAATCAGAGAGCAAAGGTAAAGGGTATTGGAATTTGACCGTGATTTTATTAAGAAGGCGATAATCAATACAGGGTCTCAAGGAGCCATCCTTCTTGGCAACAAAAAAGAATCCCGCTCCCAATGGTGACGAAGACGGCCAAATATGCCCCTTCTCTAAAGACTCCTTGACATAGCTCTGCATAGCGGCATGCTCTGGCACAGACAGATTGAAAAGTCGGCCCTTAGGGAACTTACAGCCAGGAATCAAGTCAATAGCACAATCACAGTCCCTATGTGGAGGAAGGGAACTGGACTTGGGCTCATCGAATACATCCTGGAAATCTGACAAAAATTCAGGAACATCAGAAGAGGGGGAAGAGGAAATTGACATCAAAGGAACGTCACTATGTACCCCTTGACAACCCCAACTAGTCACAGACATCGATTTCCAATCCAGCACAGGATTGTGCACCTGTAAAGAATGGAAAAACCCAGTACAACAACATCATGTAAATTATGCAACACCAGAAAACGGCAATCTTCCTGATGTGCTGGAGCCATGCACATAGTCAGCTGAGTCCAATACTGAGGTTTATTCTTGGCCAACGGTGTAGCATCAATACCCCTCAAGGGAATAGGACTCTGCAAAGGCTGCAAAGAAAAGCCACAGCGCCTGGCGAATTCTAAGTCCATTAAATTCAGAGCAGCGCCTGAATCCACAAATGCCATGACAGAAAAAGATGACAATGAGCAAATCAGGGTCACAGACAGGAGAAACTTAGGCTGTACAGTACTAATGGTAACAGATCTAGCGACCCTCTTAATACGCGTAGGGCAATCAGAAATAGCATGAGCAGAATCACCACAGTAAAAACACAGCCCATTCTGACGTCTGTATCCCCTCTGTCCGCTTTAGTCAAAATCCTATCACATTGCATAGGCTCAGGTCTCTGCTCAGAGGACGCTGCCATATGGTGCACCACTTTGCGTTCGCGCAGGCGCCGATCAATCTGAATGTCCAGAGACATAGATTCGCTCAAACCAACAGGCGTGGGGAACCCCACCATAACATCCTTAAGGGCTTCAGAAAGACCCTTTCTGAAAATTGCTGCCAGAGCATCCTCATTCCATTTAGTGAGCACAGACCATTTTCTAAATTTCTGGCAGTATAATTCTGCCGCTTTCTGACCCTGACACAGGGCCAAAAGTGTTTTCTCAGCATGCTCTACAGAGTTAGGTTCGTCATACAATAATCCGAGCGATTGAAAAAATGCATCTACATTAAGCAATGCCGGATTCCCTGACTCAAGGGAGAATGCCCAGTCCTGAGGGTCACCACGCAGCAGAGAAATAACTATTTTAACTTGCTGAATGGGGTCACCAGAGGAACGGGGTTTCAGAGCAAAAAACAATTTGCAGTTATTTTTAAAGTTCAAAAACTTAGATCTATCCCCGTAAAACAAATCCGGAGTAGGAATTCTAGGCTCTAAGGCCGGAGTCTGAACAACATAATCTTGGATACTCTGTACTCTTGCAGCAAGCTGATCCACACGAGAAAACAACCCCTGAACATCCATGCCCGCATCCAAATCCTGAATCACCCAGAGATTAAGAGGAAGGAAAAAGACAAAACAGACTAAAGAAAAAAAAATGGCTCAGAACTCTTTTTCTTTTCCTTCTTTTGAGATGCATTCAGCTCATTTTTTGCCAGTTGTACTGTTATGGTCTGGTGATGTAGGAGCGACATGCGACTAGCTCTGAGCAGGTGGTAACTATACAGACCGCAGTTCCTGATCTTAACACAGACACTAGCAGTAGCCGTGGGATGTTCCTGTCACTCCCTGGACACCTCGTCACAGCCGGAGAACTAGCTACCCCTAAAGGTAGAAACAGGAAAGCTATCTTGCCTCAGAGAAAATCCCCAAAGGATAAGACAGCCCCCCACAAATAATGACTGTGAGAGGAGAAGGAAATGACATACGTAGTATGAAAAAAGATTTAGCAAAGGAGGCCACTTCTAGCTAGATAGAATTAGTACAGGACAGAACTCTGTGCGGTCAGTAATAAAAACTAGAAAAAGTCCACCGCACAGATATGCAAAAATCTCCACACCTGACTAAAGGTGTGGAGGGCAAACTCTGCTGCCCAGAGCTTCCAGCTTAGCGGAATAGGTTCATACTGATAAGCTGGACAAATGAGCAAAACATAGAAAGTGCTGAACAACAAAGTCCACAACAAGTGAACTGCAAAAGGACAAGCAAGGACTTAGCTTTGCTGAACTGGTCAGAGTGTCAGGGAAATCCAAAGAGCCGTGACTCCAGGCTGGAACAATTGACAACTGGCATTGAATCAGGGAACAGGCCAGACTAATATAGCCGAGCCAGGAAGACGATCAGTGAAAACAGCTGCTGATGCTAAATCCCAGAAGCAGCCATACCACTCAAAACCACAGGAGGGAGCCCAAAACCAGAATTCACAAAAATGCCACTTACAACCACCGGAGGGAGCCCAAGAGCGGAATTCACAACACATTACAGAGTGATCTATTTCACGTGTTTATTTCTGTTAATGTCGATAATTATGGCTTACAGCCAACGAAAACCCAAAAGTCATTTACTCAGTAAATTAGAATACTTTATAACACCAGCTTGAAAAAATGATTTTAACATCCAAAATGTTGTCCTACTGAAATGTATGATCAGTAAATGCAGTAAATACTTGGTTGGTGCAAATACTGCATCAATTACTGCATCAATGTGGCGTGGCATGGAGGCGATCAGTCTATGGCGCTGCTGAGGTGTTATGGAAGCCCAGGTTGCTTTGATAACAGCCTTCAGCTCGTCTGCATTGTTGGGTCTGGTGTCTCTCATCTTCCTCCATAGATTCTCTATGGTGTTAAGGTCAGGCGAGTTTGCTGCCAATCAAGCCCTGTGATAATGTTGTTTGTAAACCAGGTATTGGTACTTTTGGCAGTGTAATCAGGGGCCAAGTCCTGCTGGAGAATTAAATTTCCATCTCCAAAAAGCTTGTCGGCAGAGGGAAGAATGAAGTGCTGTAAAATGTCCTGGTAGACGGCTGCGCTGACTTAGGTCTTGATAAAACACAGTGGACCTACACCAGCAGATGACATGGCTCTCCAAACCATCACTGATTGTGGAAGCTTCACACTAGACCTCCAGCAGCTTGGATTGTGGCCTCTCCACTCTTCCTCCAGACTTTGGAACCTTGATTTCCAAGGTCTAATGTGAAGTATCCATAATCAGTGATGGTTTCGGAAGCCATGTCATCTGCTGGTGTAGGTCCACTGTGTTTTATCAAGACCAAAGTCAGCGCAGACGTACCAAAAATACTGCCAAAAGTACCAATACCTGGTTTACAAACAACAGTATGACTGTGCTTGATTGGCAGCAAACTTGCTTGACCTTAACGCCATAGAGAATCTATGGAGGAAGATGAGACACCAGACCCAACAATGCAGATGAGCTGAAGGCCGCTATCAAAGCAACCTGGGCGTCCATAGCACCTCAGCAGTGCCACAGGCTGATCGCCTCCATGCCATGCCGCATTGATGCAGCAATTGATGCAAAAGGAGCCCTGACCAAGAATTGAGTGCATTTACCGAACATACATTTCCGTCAGCCAACATTTTGAATTTTATAATAATTTTTCAAGCTGGTGTTATAAAGTATTCAAATTTACTGAGATAATGACGTTTGGGTTTTTATTGGCTGTAAGCCATAATCATTGATATTAACAGAAATAAACACATGAAACGCATTACTCTGTTTGTAATGACTTTATATGAGTTTCACTTTTTGTATTGAAGAACTGAAATATATTAACTTTTTGATGATATTCTAATATTTTGAGATGCACCTGTATATTCATCCCTAGAAAATGTGATGAGATGATGAATTAGCGTTTTGCTCATCGGCTGGACGATTGGGAGCATGCTTGGCCAATAGATACACGGGGCCATTACTGCCATCTTGGCTTCACGGTGGTGAGAGGGGCAGACGTGTGCAACTACCTGCTATGGTCCTGCTTTCACCCAGATCTGGCCTGAGGAAGGATGATTAGTAATGGTGCATTTGGATGGGGAGGTTGCGCCCTGTATAAGTCAAAACAGCTGTTCCTGTGCATGGAAACAGTGAAAAGACTGCAGCTTTTAACCATAAAACCTTCTACTGCTGCGAATTGGCCGCACTGTGTGAACGCAGCCTTGCACTTTCTTACTAATTCTTGGCCCATGTCAATGCACCGCTAACGATATGGATGATTCTTTATACATTACTATTAGCAATATGAAGATCAGTAATGTGGTCGCTCACCCCGCCGAATCCCCTGAAGCGCTGCAGAACCTCACTGTTGATGAAGCAGGACTGAGCGCGATTAGCCAGTGCCTGGTCCAGGACGTGGTCAATGAAGTAGATTCCAGGCTCGATTGTGAGGACCATCCTCTCCTGCAGGGCCCGGGTAGTGCGGAGACTTTTCAGACCAGGCAAATCGATACGATCAACACCCTGAAAACCAAGCAGAATATTATTGATAAGATACAAACGTCATGAAGATAAGCGGCCCCCGCCATCCACATTAACATCTGATGTACATGGCCTACATTGAGCATACCCTGGATGGCATGTGTGAGGCTTCAGGGGGTCAATTATCAGCATTTTGTACCTCTTTGATACTGGTGTCGTATCAGTACTTCGGATTTTATGCCGTAGGCCAATGTGATGTATTCTTGTACATCCACAGATGAGATACATGCGGCCGTGGCGAGGTATAGATCCACCAATGAGATTTGGTAACGTCTCAGCTATCTGTAGTTGCATGCACACAACTACTGGAAAGTCACGGAGAGTTGGCCCTTTAATTGTGCTCACGTCCATACAGGAGAGCACGGTCTGGGCGCGTTTCACGTCCCACAGGACAATCTGAGTGTAAACACGTTTCCTGGAAGGCGAGCACCGCGGACATCGGAAGATGTGAACAACTCTCCAGATTGTACTCTAAATAATGTGTGCAGCCAAATGGCGGCCGGCAGGGCTATCACAATATGTTCTCCTGTCACAGAGACATCCTGGAATACACTGCGGAGCCCGGCTCCAAGTCCTAACAAGCAGGAAAGTATACTTTGGCCATTGGAAGAACAGCTAATCAGAGAGCGCAAACACAAAACAGAATCAGCTGTTGGACGGAGCGTCTGGAGACATCGAGGGGCTGACAATATTAGGGGACTCGCAGTGACCGATGTAACGCCACGCTGTACGCCTGACACCAGCATTAACCCATTCGGATCTCATGGAGAAGACGCTAAAGGATCTTACAGGGGTTTTCCACTTTCAGCTTACCCCAAACACTTTCATATATGTAACATAAACAGAGCAAGTACTCGTCCTCCCCAAGTCTTGCTCCTCGCCACTGCTCCACTTTCAGTGATTCGGCTATAGCAGTTACATCAGGTCGACATTGTGCATCACCGCTGCAAACAATCACTGCATTCGATAGCTCATGGCGTCTAAATAAAGATCATTGATTGGCTGCAGCCGTAATGCAACCTGTCGACATTATGTCGCACCTGCAGCCAAAACAAGCGACGGGAGCTGTGGAGGAGCCTGGACCCGGGGAGGGTCACTCTCTGTTTGTTATGTTACCTGTATAAAAGTGTTTGGGGTGCTCTCTTCTCAAAGAGGAAAACCCATAAAAAGACTTCATACTTCATTCAAGATACAGATCCAATCAAAATGATTCAACTCCTTTGAAAAAGAGGGTTTTTTTGCGTTTCCTGAGTACTCTTTCAATGTTCTGATCCACCAGAGTGTTTCAGTGTTTAGCATTTTTTCCAGCATTTGTGGGACGTATTTTGGAAACGCTGGGCACTTTTTGAAACTTGAAGCCGTTAAGAAGCTCTCAAGAGCCTGAACATGTGAACAGTGAATATTTTTCATATAGAAATGCATGTGTTCATTCTATTCAGTGTTTTCAGGGGACTTTGTTCAGGTGCCTACGGGCAAGCAGAGCTTTTTGAGGCTTCCTTTAGAACAGAGTCGCTCTGAAAACGCCTGGAAAAATTGCTAAAGAAAAAACCCTTGAAAGTCTCTTCCTAATCGGTTCTATTGTAAAACCAGTTTGCCGTTCACATGTTCAGTCTTTTGAGTGCTTTTCTGCCACTTCAGGTTTGGAAAATCTCCTGGTGGGAAATATAGAAAGTGTCTGTTACTTTTTGCAAGCATCTCGAGATGGAAAACACTCAAAATGAGGTACTGTCCAGTCAGAAGACTGTAAAAAAGTCACCCAAAAAGGTGGTTCTTGAAGCGGTTTCCACTAGAAAACTGTCGTTTTTTGACTGCTGAAAAAAAGACTGTGTGTGTGTGCACATAGTCAGAGTTATTCACCCTTGGTGTAGAATCACTCATTGGAGCGCAAAGTTGCCACTTATCCAGAGACTGACCAAACATCAAATACCTGGACTGGCTGGGGACTTGTAGAAATATGGCCGGCAAAACCGTCTGGCAAACATCCAGAGCGACAGTATCAGTTCTGCTAGCTGCCATTCCAAAAACTGCTTGTGGCTACAGGGGCAGACAAAGCCACAAGCCGCTGACAACAGGACTGTATCCTGAGATTGCAGCTCTGGACGTGACATGATGGAGAGTAAGACCAGAACTGAAGACTTAATCTTTGCTTTTGGTTTGTCGCCATTTCCTATAAACACATGTTTCTTTATTAAAGTGATTGGTTTCTAGGGCCGCATTACACAAGGCACTGACCTCTGGGTAGCCTCCAACATCATGGACGTCGATGCCAAGGAAGTGACCCAATCCGTGCGGCATGAAGACCGCTCCCATGTGAGCCTTGATCATGTCCTCAACGTTGCCCTTCAGGAGGCCAATCTTTGCCAGCTCTTCCAGATGGATGCGGTCTGCCAGACGGTGCATATCTGGCCATGCCACATCTACGAGGACGACAAGGGTCATTAGTATTTCTTCTATATGAGAACTATACAGCGTGACTACAATGTCCTGCCGTCTTCCCACATGTGTGACAACTCACATTGTATAGGGTTGAATACTTAACACAGAAATTCCAGCAGAGGCGACCGGACTCTTTTTAAAAGGGTTGTCTGCTTTGGAATAGCACCTTTTGTTATCTGGGGGGGGGAAACCTGGCAGCAAGTGTCCGCTGGGGGGCTTCATAATGGCCTCCTGTGTCCTATAGGAGCGATCCATTGTGCCAGTCATGTGAAACCTGTGTTGAAGACCTATGTAAACCAGTGGGCGTGTCATGAAGAAGCCATCTAAGTGCACTGACACAGCCCCAGTGCACTTCCAGCCTAATTTGCATATGACTTTTACACCAGGTTTCTCATGCCTTCCACATCGGATTTCTAAAAAAAAACCATATTATTTTAATTGTCGTACAAGCGCACACAGCTGTACCGCTACTATACGAAAGTTTCTTTTAAGAAGTTAAAGTCGTGCAAGCTGGCTCCAATGAGACCCCAACAATCAGCTTCTTGGAGGGAACGAGAAGTTGCTCTGACCCTTATGCAGTTTTGATTTCAGCCTTCGCAGCCGCCCTCCCTCCATCCTATAGAGCAGTAATCCTACATAATCATCCTCATCTGCAGTTTGGCCGGAGAGCTCTCGTCTTGTGCATCGTCTGTAATCCATTAGAACCGGCTGCCCGCAGTTTTCAGCCTTTGACACACACAAAGTCTACAGAAGAATAAACTTTGCTCAGTAGGTGAAGGATTATTAATTTTTTTTTTCTAGCATTTTCATATCTGCTTCATCAAATGGTGCCGTATAGAGGTGACTGCTATTACCCGGCCCTGAGGTTTGGCTCCCTGTAGATCTAATATATTTCGGGCTAAATTCTAAGAATAATGGGCCAGTGACTTGTTCTGTATGCAGTGAATATGGCATTAGGACCACAGGGAGTTACCGGAAAAAAAATCACCAAACTACAGTTGAAAAAACACCTATAATTATCGTTTACACAAGGTAAAAAAAAAACCCACAATGTTGGAAGGTGCAGTTTTAGCACGCACATTGTCAATGAGACTTCTAAAAAATCTCAACCACACCTCAGTAGTGGTCATCTTCCCTTACGGCCCTGATTAATTTTTTGCATTTTTAATTTTAGGCCACTTTTTTCTTTTGTGGTATTTTTGGAACCAAATTCTTGTTATTGGCACATGTGGTTTGTGAATTATGCTCCATTTTAGTCCATAACGTTCTGAGTTAGATGTACATAGTAGTGATGAGTGAAAGTGCTCGGATAAGGTGTTATCTCAGCATGCTCGGGTGCTAACCGAGTGACTTCAGCATGCTCGGAAAATATGTTCGAGTCCCTGCGCCTGCATGTCTCGCAGCTGTTTGACAGCCGTAACATATGCAGAGATTGCCCAACAGCCGCGAGACATGTGCAGCGCCCCCGCTGCCGCAGGGCCGAGGGGTACCCGGCACCGGGCCTCTGAGTCTCTGCTCTGGGGGTTGTCACGGTGGCTAGGCCCGGTCCGTGACCCTGCTGAGGGGCGCCCAAATAATAGGGTGTGGATGGTGGTGGTAGTGCGGTGCTGTGCCGGTCGCGGTAAATAACGAGGACACCAGGTTGCAGTCTCTTTACCTCTTTACTGAAGGCTTCAGGATCCTCAGTCCGGAATACAGTTAACCAGGCTGCTCAAGTCCGGCCGGTCCGATGGCACCTCCAGAGTTCCCTTTGCAGGTGGAAATCTGTGCCTACCTTCTAGCGCTTGTGTGTTGCGGTCCTCCCCTGCTGTGCTTACGGGATAGTCCCCACAACTGTTGTGTCTGTTTCTCGTGTTCCCTCACAACTGGATTCTGATGTTCTTCTTCGTCCCCCAGATGATATGGTAGGACGCACCCGTATGACGGGTAGGCTCGGAGCTCTTCCTGGACCCTAGTGTCGCCCTTCTCCTAGTGTGCCCCCCATGTCTTCATAGGTGATTGGTGTGAGACAGCCCGCCTATAGCTGACTGTCCTGCCGTAGGTTTGAAGTATTGCTTGGAGCCTGATACTTCCTCGGCGTTCCGGCCACCGGCTACGCGCCTCAGTAGGATGTTGCCTCGATCTTACAGCACGACTCCCACTGGTATTTCTCCTTGTTGCGTTGATCTCGTTTCTCACTCAGCACAATATACCTCGCTTCTTGTCCTTTCTTAGGGTAACGCTGCGATCAGGTGCAGGCGCGGTCCCGTAACGTTCTCTCTGTTTGCTAGGCCTCTGTCAGGATCCCACCCCTGACAGGGACCCCTCTGAATCTTCCCCTACAACACCCTCTGCCACAAGGTGTTGCCTGGTTCCAACCCAGTCAGCTTTCTGAACTAACTTCCTATCCAACCCCCAGTTTTACCAGACTGTGAGGAGTGGCCTAATGCATAGTGCCCTTAGCTCCCCCTGGAGGCCAGACTGTGAAATGTATTGGTGTCTGTGATACCTGGTCAGATGAACTCCTTCAGTGCCATCAGACGTACCATAGCCCCCCTTAGTGGCGGAACAACAGTACTGCAACGACCAGGACTCTGGGGCGCTGCACATGCAGCCGCGTGGACTCAAACATATTTTTCAAGCATGCAAAAGACACTCTGTTAAGACCCGAGCATGCTCCGATAACACCTTATCCAAGCACATGCGCTCATCACTAGTACATAAATCATCACACTAGGAGGGGGACTTGTGCGACATCAATGGATGAATCAACTAAAAACATGCAAACGCCAAACCTCGGCCACAATGACGAACATAACAGACAAAAAATATAAAATAGATTTAAAAAAAAGTACAAATTAAAAGAAGAATAAGAATTAAAAGAAGAATAAGGCACAAATGGAAAAACAGGCGAGAAACACCAAAAAAGGCACAAATAAAATAATGAATCGGGGCCCTGTGTGTGAATATTCCCAAAGGAATGAAAGTGCATAAAGGCCAATGTTTTATCACACATCAGATAGGTCAGAAATAAGGCACTCCAGGAAAACCCCTTTATCAGAAAAAAGTAGTCAGATCTGGGACCCCATCATCACTTATGGCAGAGGGGCAGCAGTGTCCGGCTTCAGACTTTCTTTACCCAGGAATTGAGGTTTTCTATTGAAGGTCATTTATTAATGTCATCGATTATGGACATCTCCAATAAGCGCCAATAATCCGGGGCGTCACGTGTTAAATTGTGAAAGGCCTCATGATGACTTTTACTTCGTTCCCCCATCATTACCCACGACAGGGGATTTGCCTCTGACTACAGGCCTAATGAACGATGACCCTCTCGGCTAGAGACATAATCGGGTCGTTCCAGGGGTTTTGTGTCTCCAGACACGTCTCATAGGCCAAGTGCTGCGTTTTGGATGATTGCGCACACAGCCTTCCCCCCTGTGACTCCGCTCCTCTAAGCTTCATAAGAAATGTCCTTGTACTATGGAAGGTATCTGCCCAGTCGCAGAAAAAAAGGAAAAAAAAAAATCTGCTGATGGTATGTCTGGTTAATCCCCAGCTCGCTGCCAAATGATATCATGTGTAATACAGGTCAGTGAACCAATGGCCGGGCCAGGAATTGTAGCTATTATTAATATTGGCCGCCAATGCAACCAGACCACCTTACCCAATACTAATCACTGGGGGGGCGCGTGCTTCTCCTATACATCATGCACTGGAGACCTGCACCGGGAACCTTTCCTACAGATCGGGAACATACGGGATTGTCACAGAGTTTATACAAGTAGAAAACATAAAATAGTCAGAGCCCCCTATACATTTTCTATTATTGGGGAATTTGCTAATATAGGGAACATGGAGGGCGGAATTTCATCAGCAAAAAAAAAAAAAGAAAAGAAAAGAAAATGCTTGAAATTTGTTGCGGAATCGCGGCACATTCCGTCATTATGAGATCAGACGCCAGTGCACGGACTGGCCGGCGGCTCTACCTACCTGAGCCTGACAGCTTCTTGTATTTCCATGATCCAGGGCCACGTAAGAAGAACCACGTGAGCCTGCTCCTACCTGCCGGCATCCCCAATGCCCCTAGTGTGATGTGGAGCGGGGCCTACTGATCAGCAGAGGCACTTGGGATGCCGGCAGGTAGGAGCAGGTTCACGTGGTTCTTCATACGTGGCCCCCTGGACGACGCTCTAGCAAAACTCTAGAAGAATCTTCTCTGTGGTCCTGCTACTTCTGTACTGTGCAGTGAATTTCCGCTCAGGTCATTCATATGCACACGGGATGGAATTTCACCAGATTTGACCGAAATTTCACCCAAAATCCGCGCAGAACATTTCATACTTGGGGCTGTGTGTGAATTTACTCCAATCACTCGGTGGCGACGGTTCAGCTCCGGCTTCTTGAATTCTCACCACAAAAATGACAAACTTTTACCTTGGAAAATGTCTGCCGGTTTCAGGCTTAGCGTTGGTGGGAATCCGTGCTCCGAGGCCTTTCCTGAATGTAATCTTTGCACACACAACGTTGTATTGTTTGTCACAGACCACAAGCCACATTTCAGCTGCTGGTCACAAGAGTCCTGGTGGCGTCAGACCCATATTTCTTCTTACAATGCGAATGGCGGCAGAATTGATGTTCTCATTAGTGTCAGGTCTGCAGACAGGAGGTGAGAGGTCAGGGGACGCAGACAGCCTGCAATTCTTGTCTCAAACCTTCAGCCACTGGAAGATAAGGACTGTAACGTGCGGCTTTCCAGCTGTCACAGGGCGCCTCTCCGCCATTAATAATGCGGCGGTAAATCACCAGTCACCTGTGCAAAGGAGGCCGACTGAGCTGCAAGGGTGCAGATGTTGCCATATGCATTGGAGTAAAATCAACTGCGGGTCAATGAGAGAGTCAAAATGGGACCTTAGGGCTTGGACAGAGAGATGATGGGGTACGTAGGACTTCTGGAAACCAGCCAGTTCGGCCAGCTCTAGACTTTTCATAAAGGGGTTTTCTAGATTTAGAAAATTAATTAATAGAATACAGTGTTGATATAAACATTTTCAAGATCTCTGCTTGCAGTCATTCACCAGGAAGCGTCAGTTTTCTGTACTGTGTCCATCTCATGACCAAACCTACACCTGACAGCAAGCAGAGATCTAGAAAACTGAACAAAAAATGGAGTAAAGTGTCTTGGGAAATTGTAAAACTTCACATGATGCAAAGAATATCATTTATCTGCAAAAACAATAGCGAGGAAAAACACCTTTTCCATCAGTCTGTTGGTTTCCACAAAGCCCCTTTTGTCTGGACGCAGATGTCACACAGTGACGACATTAATGAGGAGTATAATAAAGACGTATTCAGTGAGAACAAATCGTGCCAGTACTGAATGGATCAGTCATTCCTTTACTGGGGAAGTTATGTGACAACGTAGCGGGTGACCGCGGCGGACACTGACGCGCTCTGCTCAGTAATTCCCATCATCTTCCTGCAGGAGGCGCTCTCTAATGCCAGATCCTTCCTAATGATCGATCAATGACTTGTGCATTTTTCTAACAGACTTTGGACAGATTCATTATTGCTTTTGTGCCTCTTTGGTCTACTTTTTGTTGGTTTTCGCCTTCATTTTATTTGCACCTTTATTCTTTTAATTTGCACCTTTTTACGTCTTTTTTTTTAAAATGTTTTCCTGTGTGGGTTAGGTTTTGTGTTTCCAAATGTTTTTGGCTGTTTTATCAATTGCAGGTTTTTTTTTTTAAAGTACCGTATCTAAATTTTTGCACAAATTTCCCCCAGTGGCCTCACCTCGTCCCCCGCAGTGATTTTAAATACGTCTGAAAATTTTTGCTCAAATTTTGTAACATTTTAACAAAACTTAACAGTCACAAAAAAAAGTTAAAGACAAAAATAAAGAGCATTTTTTTTGATTTTGCACTAAATTCCATTTTGAAGAGTTTGGTGGGAAAAAGGTAAATGAATGTCACAAGAAAGAAAAAGAAAAGTGACTTTAAAAAAAACCCAAAACGCTGCAAATGATGAATCGGGTCCTTTGTGTTTCAAATCCTCATCATTTTCAAGAACTCTTCTTGCTCTCAGTCAATGAAATTTTTTTATTAAAGGGATTTTCCAGTTTAGGAAAACACCTGTCCCCCAGCTGCAGTTTGTTTAAAGAAAAAAAAAAACAGACAGGTTTACTCACCCTCCCCAGGTCCAGTGCTGAGTCTCCGCCTCTGCTCCCCATGTCTAGCCAACGGCGCTGCAGTCAATTAGGGGGCTCAGCGGCTGTCAATTTGGGCAGAGCTGCTGACCTCAGTTATTGGTTGCAGCTCTGCCGACGTGACGTCATCACAGCAGACAACAAAAGACACCGGGAGCAGTGGAGAAGACTCAGTGCCGGACCTGAGAAGGGTGAATATAGCCCAGCCTGTTTTTTTTTTTTTAACAAACTGCTGCCGAGTGACGGGTTTTCTGAAACTGGAAAACCCCGTTAACATGCAAACCTAACACATCTCAAAAGTGGGTACAATTGTTTCCTCTGTGAACAAAAAAAAGAAAAAACCATCAACAGCAAAAATGTCTCCTGTTTGCTACAATGTACCAGTGCAGGTGGCGTCAGCTTTGCATGTATAGAGCTATTCTGTCTCATAGTAGGATGCAATTGCAGCAAATTCTCAGCTGTAACAAGGTCAGGACTGTCATTGACACGAGAATGGTTACATTCACCGTCAGCAAGCAGAGATCTTGACACGGCAAAAAAACTGACGCTTTTTCGGCAATTTTTCAACTCCTCAAAGTCAGAAAACTGGTGTTGAAAATGTCTCTAAACCGGTCAGCTCATGGTGGGCATAGATTTTATTTCCTGGTGCATATGCAGCCCCTCTTAAGAAGTTTGCTGCATCTTCAGGTCGGTCCATGCACCAAAAAATACTCCAAGACCGGAGTACGATAAATCCCCTCCAAAGTGTATTAGAAACCTACAGAACCTCTCATTTAACAATGTCTGATGTAGAAGCCCAAGTTCAGCAAGTTTGGTATAGGGGGTCCTGGTTCTCAGCCCACCAAAGATTGCTCAAAGCAAGAGGTGTCTGGCCCTGTAAATAGAGCCATTCTACCACTGGCGTAAAGGTATTAGTGGGGGGTCTCAGGACTTGGACCCCACAAATCAAAAGGGGCCATAACTTGTGTTATCCTTTACATAGGTCCTTAAGGAATTGTTCAAGGCCTGAGCGAAGACTTTTCAGATGGTCAGAATGTGGTTAGTTTACATTAGTCGGAGGACGCCGGTATTTACCATCAAATAGTCGCCGACGCTGCGCCGTGACACTCGGTGTCCTGAGGACAGTGTCGGCTGTCAGTCTCTGGCGTTCTATATATAGAGACACCCATGTCCTGACGCAAACTCTCGCTTGGGGTTTAATTCCCCAGACTTCCTCAAACACAAGGTAAAGATGAGAGCGGGGTCATATCAGGTCAGCGACGGCGCACACATATATTACCTTGACAAGCACATAAAGCCAAGGTCTCGCTGGTGAGGAGGGACAACTCTGATCTGTATACATATTCCACAGCTCGGGGGGGGGTGTCGCTCCAGGGGAAGAGGCGCAGTTCAGACACCATCACAATGTGTGACTGCAGCCGGCGGCCACATTGCTTGTACTGATATCAATCAGCCTGTTAAATATCATTTCCACCGCCATCAAGTCTTCTTGTGCAATGTTTGCAGGGGTATGGCTATAGGGGGCTCGGATAGCGCCCCTGCAGGTAAACTAATGCACAACAGTCCGTAGACTAATTGGAGCCCACACTTGATTACGAGTGGGTAATTTGATCTTAAAAGGTAATTTTAGAGAAAACTGATAGAAAGGAGAGAACCCCTTTATAGCGAGGACAGTAAAGGATTATTTGGGGCCACTGGGAAGGGATGAACATTTTCCAGTCTTTCACAATGGGAAGGGTGTGCTCCATCTGTAGATGCCCAGATCAGTCTGTCAGTGGATGTATAACTCAGCTGGAAAACTTGTTGCAAAACTCAACCGAAGACCAAGGAGCGAAAGATCTGCCAGACAATCCCCCTTCGATGGTCCCTCAAGACCGAAGAAAACAAATGGCCGTGTCAGCTCAAGACAATGAACGGTACAAAAATAAATATACAAAAAATGAACACAAAAGTGAATAACCACAAGCTATTCAGAATCCGACTAGTAGCAAAAAGCCGCTGACGATGGAGAAATCGTGCAAAATTCCCCTGTTTCCCTCACTGGGTCTGTGGCATCGACGCACAAAGAGTCTCTGAGGTCTTTATTCCGCTTGGACCTCGGCACCGGTTGCGACACCGCTGTCTTGGCCACCGAGAGGGAATGGATTTTTATAGGATTTATAAGACAATAAATAAGTTATGAACATGTAAAAAAAAAACTAAAGAAAAGCAAGGATTTCTGCGAGCTTAGCTTCTCTAGTGAAAATGAAAGATGTAAAGCCGTTATGGATGACAAGTCGTCACATCACCGCCTACAGACTGCAATGGAGGGGATCAGGGGTGGTGGGATGACGCCAGCAAAAATACTACAGGCAAAATGTCCCACAGACTTCCATGTTGCTTTAGTTGCTATTTCTGAACTCATCAGTAGGTACATGAAGGACCACTTATGGTTGACCACCAATAATGGGGTGATCTCTGGGATCCATTTGTGATGAGCACAATGTGAGGCTGCAATGTGAAATCCGAGGGTTCGGACCACTTTAATCAAAGGTATATAGGGCCTTCACCACCATTGTTGGTAGAAAGTCCTCTAATGATCCCCTGGAAAACCAAGACCTGTCCAGACTGGCCGCTATGGACAACTCCACCCTTCCTTCTCCCTAGGAGAGAAGTTTGTAGACTTTGCAGGAGGCGACTGGTGATAATAAGGTTATACTCCAATTAGGATGATTTGCTGGTATCAGAACGTGAAAGACCCCATCAGAAGATGTCCAGCTCTGATCACTGCTGGTTTCCACATGGCCTTTTCGCATTGGCACTATCAGACTGCATTAAATATACAAGGCGCAGAATTGCCCAAGTATTTGCACAATAAATATGAAAATTTTGTGCCTCCCTTGTATCCAGAGCAAAGATTTTCTCAAGGTTAAATGACCAAGCAATCTGTATAATGCATATATCTGCACTACAGACATGTAGTCGGAACCATGGCCCCTAACATCCGCTCTTAAGAAGGAAAAGCTATGGAATGATGGAAATCACAGGATGAAGACGTCACTGATCTATAAATGATGGAAAAATGGAAACCACATTCTCAAAATCTCTCTGTCTTCAGTCTAGAGTCAGAGACTTGTACAGGAACACATGCACTTACTGATTCGACTGCTATCACTCAGGTTATTAATGGTCGTTTGAGGAACGTTATGATGCTGTATGCACTTGGGAAAATCATCAAGAGCCTCTGCTGGCAGCTCCTGTGTCATCACCAACCAATCACATCCTATATGTGGACACAAGTACGGAGATGGTGCAGCCAGGGGAGCAGGTTTAGGCCACGCAGGCTGCTCACAGTGGGGTCTGGCGAAGAAAAATGGCTCCTGGGACACTTTGGAGAAAAGGAGTCAGCATTGGTTCTACCACCAAATCAATGTAACGCCAAGCTGTTAGTGCACCTGGAATGAAGACTAGAGGGGTCCACTGACATTCCATCATGAAGGTCTCTTCATGGCGTTGCTCATGTGGTCTCCAGACCAATCTCTGGCTATCATTGTATCCAAGACAAAAGTGGGACTTTTCACTGAAGAGGACAGACCTCAATTTCAGCCTCCATTGCCGCCTTTTTCTGCACTATGATAGTCTTTGAGAGCAGTGGCATAAAATAAATGAAGAGGCCTTAACGAGCAAAGGATACACCAGTCCTACTCCCGGAATTATGGTGTGGAGGGGCATAATGTACAGTAATCGGACCTCTCTAGTCTTCATACCAAATGCACTAATAGCTCGGAGATACATTGTTTTGGATCCAATAGTACAGCCTATTCTCCAAAGTGGCCCAGGAGACGTTTATCAACATTACATGGCTGGCTCGCATGTTGCTTGTGCTACTGTGAGCATCCTGCAAGGCCTAAACATGCTCTTATGGTCTGCAGCATCTCTGGACTTGTCTCCCATCGCACACGTCTGGAACATAATGGTCTGTAACTGCAAAGGAAGCTGCCAGCAGCGGACTTTGATAATTTGCCCAAGTGCATTTAGCAGCAGAACCTTCCACAAACGACCATTATTAACCTCATTAATAGCAACCAATGCTGAAAGGGCTGGGATTTCCACGTGTGGCGCTCATACTCTACTGAAATGTCCAAGATATCCACATGTAGCGCTCATACTCCAGATAAAATAAATCGAGACGTTTTGAAAATGTTATCATTTGTGGATCATTATCGCCATCCTGTGATTTCCATCATTCCACGATATTTCCTTTTTCGGTGTTGCGATATCATTGTTGTTGAGGAGTGTAAGTCAAGAGAGCCAATGAATGAAACCAGGACACTCCTGTGATCACACAGAGGGACCTACTATGATTGGAGTGCCAGAGGTCACGACTAATAAGTATGGAGCGCTATAAAGTATCTCACAGCCAGAGGTTTACACCCGGTTTCTGACATACATTACAGTATGTCTGTAGATCTGCAGTTGCTCCCACCTCCCGCTGTTCCTTGTCCGCAACTTCAAACGGCGTAAAATTGAAAAAAATCTGAAAATGTTTGCACAAAACAGACGGCAAAATCCGTAACTTTTTTCTCCCAGTTTAAATTGCATCTTTAGTGTAAAGTCTTGGGCACATAAATCGTGTCCTGCTCTATAAGACCTAAAAAAAAAGGCAAATATATTTTTCAATCTTAAAAAAAATAAAAACTACAAATGTCATTTATAAAGTAGAATATAAAACTATATAATTGGCATTAAACGAGAGCACAAAACATGAGAGGATAATAGCGAGGCCGTTACCTGCTGTTGTTGGTAGGGTGGACTTGTTTTGCCGTATAACGACGGCTCACATCTATGTAGAGGGGCCATTCATCAACCAGTAATCAAAAGAAACTGGTGACAGCCACATCCTCACCCCGAGAGTTAAGAGAGCGGCGAGGACTCTATCAGAGGCTACATGTATGTTGTCTCCATCGGCCAGGCGCTGGCCTGTTTCCTGTGACGGTCTGCCAGCCCCGGCGAGCCCCACTGACAGGGACACAAAATTTATAGCAATGGTAATCTGCACAACACGACTTTTCCACCATTTTGAGTGAAGAATGGGACGACGTGTAAACAGCCGGCAGGAATCCTGCTGCGGGGAGGTAAAGCGGATCGGAAGTCACTTGCGAGGAGAAGACAACGAGAAGGATGTGCGGTTTACAGAGCAGGACGCAGAGAAAGAAATAGGTCAGGAGGGGGGATACATCAGGACCCCAGTATCGGGAGGCAACGGTGTCACAGACGCAGATATGGCGGCTCCTGCTAAACTAACAGTCCTTGGTTCTCTGCCATGTCAAATATCAAAAAAGAGAAGGGCTCCATGCCCACACAGCGATAGGAGCCACGGGCAACGCTGCTGGAAAAGTGACAACCAAAATGGCTGCAAATCCAGAAGTCACTCCTGTAAAATTAGATGATGCTATGGAAGTGGAGACAATTATGTGACTTTTGATTCTCGTGTATTTTATAGGCGTTGTATGATATTACAAAATCACAAATCTGTTTTCCCTCATCCACAAACAGCGCCACTCTTGTCCATGGCTGTGCCTGGTACTGCACCTGGATTTTACTCTTTACACGACGCCTTTCAGATGATATTGTGCTTTGTCATTTGAGTCACACAGAGGTGCTCAGGACTCACCGGGTCTCACAGCGTTCATGACGGCACGGGAGGACTTCAGCACGGCCTCATAAATTGCTCTCTGGTCGGCGGTGAACTTCCCACTGGCTGGAAACGAGCAGGTAATGTCCGAGCTGTAGCAGTAATATTCACCCCCCATATCAAACAGGCTGCAAGACAAGAAAGAGTAAACATCAGTCACATACATGTAATGCCGGGTGACCACGAGATATTATACAGCAATACTGGGTGATCTTGTGTGATCTATTATACAGGTAATGCAGGGTGATCACATGTGATCTATTATACGGGTAATACTGGGTGATCGCATGTGATCTATTACATGGGTAATGTAGGGTGATCACATGTGATCTATTATACGGGTAATACTGGGTGAGCACATGTGATCTATTATATGGGTAATATAGGGTGATCACATGTGATCTATTATACGGGTAATACTGGGTGATCACATGTGATCTATTACATGGGTAATGTAGGGTGATCACATGTGATCTATTATACGGGTAATACTGGGTTAGCTGTTGTGGATTCTGTTGGTGGGCTCCCTCTGGTGGTTACTGCTGGTACTGGGTGACTTTGGTGGGTTGCGGCCTTTGGTTTCCACCTGTCCATCAGAGGCTGGGTGTTTCCTATTTTACCTGGCCTTTCTGTCATTTCCCTTGCCGGCTATCAATGTGTTCAGATGTGCTCTGTTTGGTTCCTGCCTACCTGCTCCCAGATCTTTCAGGATAAGCTAAGTGCTGATTTTCAGTTGTTTGGTTTTTGGTCCAGCTTGCTTAGAATGTCTCTATGCTAGCTGGTTGCTCTAGTGGACTGAGGTCCTCCCCATGTGCCATGAGTTGGCACATGGGTTCTTGTAATCTCAGGATGGTTTTTTTGATTAGGGTTTTTTGCTGACCGCTCAGTCCCCTTTTGTATCATTCTGCTTTCTAGTTTTCAGCGGGCCTCTATTTGCTAAAGCTATATACATCATCTCTATGTGTGTGCCTTCCTCTCATTTCACCGTCAATACATGTGGGGGGCAACTATACCTTTGGGGTTAATTCCTCTGGAGGCAAGTGAGGTCTTGTTTTCTCTGCAGTACTAGTTAGCTCTTAGGCTGGTGCGTGGCGTCTAGAACCAACGTAGGCACGCTCCCTGGCTATCTCTAGTTGCGTTTGTCAGGCGTAGGGCAGCGGTCAGCCCAGGTTCCATCACCCTAGAGCTCGTCCGATATTTGTTATATTTTGCTTGTCCTGTGCTATCCCTAGCCATTGGGGATTCATGACAGTATAGCCGGCCACAAAGTGTTAATTGTTTGGGCTGAAGCAGGAGGAAAAGAAGTGTTCAAGGAAAATTTTTTTTTTTTTTTTTTCCTTCAGAGTTTTACTGCCTAGCCCTTAATTGCTGTCTAGCTGCTTCTTACCTCCTCTTAACCCTTGAATGGCTCTGATCTTAGCTGTTTATCATGGATGTCCAGAGTTTGGCTTCCAGCCTGAGTAATCTCGCGGCAAAGGTTCAAAACATACAGGATTTCGTTGTTCACACTCCCATGTCTGAACCTAGAATTCCTATTCCAGAGTTTTTTTCTGGAGATAGATCTACCTTCCTGAATTTCAGGAACAATTGTAAATTGTTTCTCTCTTTGAAATCTCGCTCCTCTGGAGACCCTGCTCAACAGGTCAAAATTGTTATATCGTTCCTACGGGGCGACCCTCAGAATTGGGCATTTGCATTGGCACCAGGGGATCCTGCGTTGCTCAGTGTGGATGCGTTTTTTCTGGCATTGGGATTGCTCTATGAGGAACCTAACCTAGAGATTCAGGCTGAAAAGGCTTTGTTAGCCCTCTCTCAGGGGCATGATGAAGCGGAAATATATTGTCAGAAATTTCGGAAATGGTCGGTGCTTACTCAGTGGAATGAGTGCGCCCTGGCTGCAAACTTCAGAAATGGTCTTTCTGAGGCCATTAAGGATATTATGGTGGGGTTCCCTGCGCCTACAGGTCTGAATGAGTCTATGGCTATGGCCATTCAGATTGATCGGCGTTTACGGGAGCGCAAACCCGTGCACCAGTTGGCGGTGTCTTCTGAACAGGCACCTGAGACTATGCAATGTGATAGAATTCAGTCCAGAAGTGAACGGCAAAATTATAGGCGGAAAAATGGTTTGTGTTTTTATTGTGGTGATTCAGCTCATGTTATATCAGCATGCTCTAAACGCACAAAAAGGGTTGATAAATCTTTTGCCATTGATACTCTGCAGTCTAAGTTCATTTTGTCTGTGACTCTGATTTTTTCACTGTCTTCCATTTCCGTCGATGCCTATGTGGATTCAGGCGCTGCCCTGAGTCTTATGGATTGGTCATTTGCTAAACGCTGCGGTTTTAGTCTAGAGCCTCTGGAAGTTCCTATTCCTCTGAAGGGAATTGATTCTACACCATTGGCTATGAATAAACCGCAGTATTGGACACAAGTGACCATGCGCATGACTCCCGTTCATCAGGAGGTGATTCGCTTCCTTGTACTGTATAATTTACATGATGTACTAGTGCTTGGTCTGCCATGGTTACAAACTCATAATCCTGTCCTGGACTGGAAAACAATGTCTGTGCTAAGCTGGGGATGTCAGGGGGTTCATGATGATGCACCTCCGATTTCTATCGCTTCATCGACTCCTTCGGAGATCCCTGCGTTTTTGTCAGATTATAAGGATGTTTTTGAGGAGCCTAAGCTCAATTCGCTCCCTCCTCATAGAGAGTGTGACTGTGCTATAGAATTGATTCCTGGCAGTAAGTTCCCTAAGGGTCGTTGTTGCGGAGGTATGAGGTGCCCGTTGTTCCTTCGGTCGAGCCTCCTGCTCCGGTGCTGGTGGAGGGAGAATTGGAGTATGTTGTTGAAAAGATCTTGGATTCTCGTGTTTCCAGACGCAAACTCCAGTATTTGGTTAAGTGGAAGGGTTATGGTCAGGAGGATAATTCCTGGGTGGTCGCCTCCGATGTTCACGCGACTGATTTGGTCCGCGCCTTCCATAGAGCTCACCCTGATCGCCCTGGGGGTTCTCGTGAGGGTTCGGTGACCCCTCCTCAAGGGGGGGGTACTGTTGTGGATTCTGTTGGTGGGCTCCCTCTGGTGGTTACTGCTGGTACTGGGTGACTTTGGTGGGTTGCGGCCTTTGGTTTCCACCTGTCCATCAGAGGCTGGGTGTTTCCTATTTTACCTGGCCTTTCTGTCATTTCCCTTGCCGGCTATCAATGTGTTCAGATGTGCTCTGTTTGGTTCCTGCCTACCTGCTCCCAGATCTTTCAGGATAAGCTAAGTGCTGATTTTCAGTTGTTTGGTTTTTGGTCCAGCTTGCTTAGAATGTCTCTATGCTAGCTGGTTGCTCTAGTGGACTGAGGTTCTCCCCATGTGCCATGAGTTGGCACATGGGTTCTTGTAATCTCAGGATGGTTTTTTTGATTAGGGTTTTTTGCTGACCGCTCAGTCCCCTTTTGTATCATTCTGCTTTCTAGTTTTCAGCGGGCCTCTATTTGCTAAAGCTATATACATCATCTCTATGTGTGTGCCTTCCTCTCATTTCACCGTCAATACATGTGGGGGGCAACTATACCTTTGGGGTTAATTCCTCTGGAGGCAAGTGAGGTCTTGTTTTCTCTGCAGTACTAGTTAGCTCTTAGGCTGGTGCGTGGCGTCTAGAACCAACGTAGGCACGCTCCCTGGCTATCTCTAGTTGCGTTTGTCAGGCGTAGGGCAGCGGTCAGCCCAGGTTCCATCACCCTAGAGCTCGTCCGATATTTGTTATATTTTGCTTGTCCTGTGCTATCCCTAGCCATTGGGGATTCATGACAGTTAGCACATGTGATCTATTATACGGGTAATACTGGGTGATCGCATGTGATCTATTATATGGGTAATGTAGGGTGATCACATGTGATTTATTATACGGGTAATACTAGGTGATCACATGTGATCTATTATACAGGTATTGCCAGGTGACCTCATGTGATCTATTATACGGGTAATGCTGGGTGATCACACGTAGTGTATTATAGGGTACTGCAGGGTGATCACATGTGATCTATTATACAAGTAATGCTGGGTGATCACATGTGATCTATTATACAAGTAATGCTGGGTGATCACATGTGATCTATTATACGGGTAATACTGGGTGATCGCATGTGATCTATTATATGGGTAATGTAGGGTGATCACATGTGATTTATTATACGGGTAATACTAGGTGATCACATGTGATCTATTATACAGGTATTGCCAGGTGACCTCATGTGATCTATTATACGGGTAATGCTGGGTGATCACACGTAGTGTATTATAGGGTACTGCAGGGTGATCACATGTGATCTATTATACAAGTAATGCTGGGTGATCACATGTGATCTATTATACAAGTAATGCTGGGTGATCACATGTGATCTATTATACAAGTAATGCTGGGTGATCAAATGTGATCTATTATATGGGTATTGCCAGGTGACCTCATGTGATCTATTATACGGGTAATGCTGGGTGATCACACGTAGTGTATTATAGGGTACTGCTGGGTGATCACATGTGATATATTATACAAGTAATGCTGGGTGATCACTTATATGGGTATTGCCAGGTGATCTCATGGGATTTATTATACGGGTAATGCAGGATGAGCACATGTGATAATATACATTATATTTCTATGCGGGGGACCTATTCAGGTGCTTCTACCAGAACATGTTTTGACCCTGCTGCATTGCGCTCTCAGCACTGTTACATAGAGGACGTATGTGAGAACCACTGTCCTGGCGAAAAGGTCACAAATTAAATATTAAGTATTTAATGGTATAATCTGATCCATGACTATAAGGCAGACGATACATAGTGAGTGTGGGAGATTTACGATTGCCAATGTACTTGTGAGTGGGGCCTGGGGAAAAATGTTCAGAAATTTGTTGCATTTTGGCACATAATGTTGCATGGAGTTTTATTTATTGTGATTAAGAAACTTTTTACATCTCATTCGATATGGAGATGTGGCTTACAGTGTGATAGCATGCCCAAAATAACGCTGGAATTTAGGTGCAAAAAACGTATCAAAATAATCCAAAAAGTTTAACTAAGTACCCGACCCACCTCGGGCTACAGTGATAAATTTGGTGCACTTTTAGACCATAACATTTTAGTCTAAATATTAGACCGGATCAGGAAATCAACCATTACCTTATATCAAAGGACTGCAACTGATGTCTGTTAGGAAACTACAAATCCCAGAATGCCCCAACGCCTGACGATCCTGGTAACTGCAGTCTGCCATCTGTAGGGGCATCCTGCGATTTGTAGTTACATTACAGCAAGAGAGACTCAGAGAGCAGATGTCAATTCCACTAATCTGACACCATATAGTCCAGAAACGCCCATAATCCGGCATCACACGGCGACATTACGTAGTCTGCAGATGACGTTTCAGCAGAGATTTGGGAATGAGAGTTTATCACTAATTGTTGGTTCTCCAGCAAACGTTACATACGTCTGGTATCTGATAATTCAGCACCACCATGTGAATTCCAGATTAGAGGGATGTATGTATATCCATCGGTGTGGGAGCATGGGCTCTTTAATAGAACGCCAAAACACAGCACTGATAAACTTCCCGGATGATCGGTGTCAGCTCCTACAGGCAGGAGTGAATCTCACGTCCACTCAGTATGATGTCTCCAACCCTGATTATCATCTGAATACAGAAATGTCAGCATCACTGTCAGCCGGGAATTATCCAGGGTGGACGTGGAGAGACTCGGCCTTCCCTTCCCTACTGCCTCCTGAAATATCTCGGACATCGAGAGACTTGGCCTTACCTTCCTTACTGCCTCCTGAAATATCTCGGACGCTGAGAGACTCGGCATTACCTTCCTTACTGCCTCCTGAAATATCTAGGACGCTGAGAGACTCTGCATTACCTTCCTTACTGCCTCCTGAAATATCTCGGACCGGCCTTACCTTCCCTACTGCCTCTTGAAATATCTCGGACACTGAGAGACTCGGCATTACCTTCCTTACTGCCTCCTGAAATATCTCGGACCGGCCTTACCTTCCCTACTGCCTCCTGAAATATCTCGGACGCTGAGAGACTCGGCATTACCTTCCTTACTGCCTCCTGAAATATCTCGGACCGGCCTTACCTTCCCTACTGCCTCCTGAAATATCTCGGACGCTGAGAGACTCGGCATTACCTTCCTTACTGCCTCCTGAAATATCTCGGACCGGCCTTACCTTCCCTACTGCCTCCTGAAATATCTCGGACGCTGAGAGACTCGGCATTACCTTCCTTACTGCCTCCTGAAATATCTCGGACCGGCCTTACCTTCCCTACTGCCTCCTGAAATATCTCGGACACTGAGAGACTCGGCATTACCTTCCTTACTGCCTCCTGAAATATCTCGGACCGGCCTTACCTTCCCTACTGCCTCCTGAAATATCTCGGACGCTGAGAGACTCGGCATTACCTTCCTTACTGCCTCCTGAAATATATCGGACCGGCCTTACCTTCCCTACTGCCTCCTGAAATATCTCGGACACTGAGAGACTCGGCATTACCTTCCTTACTGCCTCCTGAAATATCTCGGACGCTGAGAGACTCGGCCTTACTTTCCTTACTGCCTTCTGAAATATCTCGGACGCTGAGAGATTCAGCCTTACCTTCCTTACTGCCTCCTGAAATATCTCAGTTCCAGACTATAAGACGAGCCTGCAACAATCACATCACAGACGGCTGGACAGCACAGAGCTCAGGGTCCATGATGGATGGGTGACTAGTGCATTCCCTTCCAGGTCTCCACCTTAAAGGGGTTGTCATTGCCCACCTCTCGCTCGGTTAGCCATACTAAAGATGATAATAGTGACTCTCCACTTTCCCCGAACCCGGAGCCTCACATTTTGCTAGTTTGGAGTGATATGTTGAGGCATACATCGGCAGATTGGTACCAGAAGCACCAGTCTTACTGGAGTCTTTCCTATGCGTTAGGTGTGGACCACCAGTATGTGAGCCGGACAATCGGCTCCCTAAGTGTTATTTGTGCCCACATCCCATCATCGCTGACAATCAGAAATCAGACGACTGTTTTCTCAGAGTCACCCGTGTTGGTTCAGTGCAGCGATAAAGACCCGGATTTGATGCTTCAATATTTGAGACCGATGATATTCAATCGTAATGAAATGATAACCAGTGATATTCGGCACAGACGCTCGCCGATAAGCAGATGTGCCAGCAGTTATGAGCAGAATGAATGAGCCGTAATTGGGAAATCATTCACTGACAGCTAATGAATGGGCGAGAGTCTGACGGAGGCGTCTGTTTAATGCCGCCATGTGCAGGCACTGTCCTCTCCACTATTACTAACCACAGCAAATAAAGAAATCTGGTGCTGCAGACGCTTCACCAGCTGCAAGGACTCCGCTCACAGAGGGCGCCCCAGGCCGGGTCGTTACCCTGTTATCATGGGAGCCATATATAGTGCAATATGTAGCCTGGTCTTACATACACAAAGAAAACAAAAATGGATAAATCCCTGTCTAGAACAGTCAGGAAAACATTTAAGACATATAATAAACGTGGCACGCAGCAAGTACAGCAATTTTTTTGGCACAAATTGGGCCAGAATTCTGCAGTCTCACGAGATGACCGGTCTACAAGAGGTGGAGGATTCAAGAATGAGAAGAAAATGCAATACTGGAAACTCAAATCGACTACACAGCAAATTTTTGGTTTTCCATGTTAAAAATCCACCATGTATTATATAAGCAGCATTGTAGGGGAGATTTTATAAATCACATCCAATCTCTGCAGGGTAAACTGACCGGCGCCATGGATCTGTCAGCAGAGGCATGTCCATCTGTGCTGCGAATATCACCCATGACTTTCTGGTGTTTGTGTAAGAATTATCTACTTGAGCTTTCATATAGTAAAGTCATGGCATGCTGGGAGTTGTAGTTTGCCTTCTGATGTTAATTTACATATTAAAGCAGTGTATTATAGGGAGGCTATAATCAGAGAGAACTGCGCCCCCTGCTGCCAGGCGACATATAGAGAATGGAGGGTGGTGACATTACACCATCCTGTGACCGCACGGAATAAATTACCATCAATATAAAGATGTCAATCACCGCAGACAGATCGGAGATGAAAGTTACCAGCTGACAGTAAAATTCTGGCACTAGTCACGTGTCAGATAAGACAGAGAATGAGTCATGGGCTGATGTGTTCTAAGGCGACACCATGGCACATATACTGTAAATATCCGTGACGTGACCTTTGGTTGAGAAGTCAGCGGGATCAGGCAGCAGACTCTGTGCAGAGTCACTATGATTCATCCTGATACAATGTACAATCACAGGAATATGCAGGTAGTCCCTAACATTAGGGATCAGCATAGATCCCATAGGTGCAGATCGCCGTATACACCGCTCCCTACTGAGGAGTCCTGTGCCGTGAAAGGGGAAAATTACATAACACAGTACATGAGGAGAGGCCATTACAGCAACTCCCCAGTACATCCATCAGCCAGAACATTAAAACCACCTGCCCAATGCTGTGTAGGTTCCCGTGTCTAACCCAAGAAGGCCTGGATGTCCTCACCCCCACCAAGACCTTTGAAAGTGTCCTGATAACTTTCAGTCGCAGCTGCGATGCTCTGTGTGATCTGACAGCTTTCTATCATAGCTGCAATGCTCTGTGTTATATGACACCTTTCTATCATAGCTGCGATGTTCTGTGTGATCTGACACCTTTCTATCATAGCTGCGATGCTGTGTGATATGACACCTTTCTATCATAGCTGTGATGCTCTGTGTTTTCTGACACCTTTCTATCATACCTGCGAAGCTCTGCGCGTCCTGATACATTTCTATCATAGCTGCGATGCTCTGCATGTCCTGACACCTTTCTATCATATCTGCGATGTTCTGTGTGATATGACACCTTTCTATCATAGCTGCGATGCACTGTGTGATCTGACACTTTTCTATCATAGCTGCGATGCTCTGTGTGATATGACACCTTTCTATCATTGCTGCGATGCTCTGCGTTTTCTGACACCTTTCTATCATAGCTGCGATGTTCTGTGTGATAGGACACCTTTCTATCATAGCTGCAATGTTCTGTGTGATACGACACCTTTCTATCATAGCTGCGATGCTCTGTGATCTGACACCTTTCTATCATAGCTGTGATGCTCTGTGTGATGACACCTTTCTATCATAGCTGCGATGCTCTGTGTGTCCTGACACCTTTCTATCATAGCTGTGATGCTCTGTGTGATATGACACCTTTCTATCATAGCTGTGATGCTCTGTGTGATATGACACCTTTCTATCATAGCTGTGATGCTCTGCGTTTTCTGAAACCTTTCTATCACAGCTGCGAAGCTCTGCGTGTCCTGACACCTTTCTATCATAGCTGCGATGCTCTGTGTGATCTGACACCTTTCTATCATAGCTGTGATGCTCTGTGTGATATGACACCTTTCTATCATAACTGCCATGCTCTGTGTGTCCTGACACCTTTCTATCATAGCTGTGATCTCTGTGTGATATGACACCTTTCTATCATAGCTGCTGTGCTGTGTGTTCTGACACCTTTCTATCATAGCTGTGATGCTCTGTGTGTCCTGACACCTTTCTATCATAGCTGCGATGCTCTGTGTGATCTGACACCTTTCTATCATAGCTGTGATGCTCTGTGTGATATGACACCTTTCTATCATAACTGCCATGCTCTGTGTGTCCTGACACCTTTCTATCATAGCTGTGATCTCTGTGTGATATGACACCTTTCTATCATAGCTGCGATGCTCTTCGTTTTCTGACACCTTTCTATCATAGCTGCGATGCTCTGTGTGATCTGACACCTTTATCATAGCTGCGATGCTCTGTGTAATCTGACACATTTCTATCATAGCTGTGATGTTCTGCATGTCCTGACTTCCTATCGTAGCTGCGATGCTCTGCATGTCCTGACTTCCTTTCATAGCTGCGATGCTCTGCATGTCCTGACTTCCTATCGTAGCTGCGATGCTCTGCATGTCCTGACTTCCTATCGTAGCTGCGATGTCCTGCATGTCCTATCATACTTCTTCCAATCAAATATCAAAGATGTCTCCCAATGTGAATACATATATATGTAGAGATGTTTTATCTGACAGCTTGGTTGCTATGGATTTGTGCATTACTGATTCTATAACAACCAGTCTGATTTTCAGGGGAAGACCCGACTCCCCGGCAGGATCAGGAGACCTCTGCAGTAGTCTTATTGCATATGGCACAGTTCTTTATGGAGACCCCCTTTAAGGCACAACATGGTAATGAGTGACAAGGCTCTTTATTTAGATGAATATTCCCAGGGTTCTTTATGTTACTTCTGACAAGACATGTTCTGACCCTGGGGCCACAGTTTGCCGGGAGCCCCGAACGCACCCACATTTTACCATGCACACAATGTACATTACAGGTTTGTTTCCTATGTACCAGGACGTGGGAGCGCAGCCCTCACAATCTGCTGTACAAGATCTAAACTTTAGGCAGAAATAACCCCGGAATGTGGTCGGTCTGGATTCATGACCTCCTTTAACTCCACCAAAATCTTTGAAATGCGATTGCACTGAGGGAGTCTCTCCTCCGCAGAATTAAATATTAGTCTGCATCCCACATCACAATCTGCAGGAACAAGACAAAAATAATCTGCTTACAACATCGATGGGGACGACGAGCAGTGGAGTCCACTAACACTATGAGATACTGTATCTGTCAAGTTGCCGTCATCATTGTTAGTAACCTAATAGGAAATACAGCTGCATTCACCCATGTATATTAAGGGAACTGAGTCAAGTAATTGACAAATCATTAATCTACACCCTCGAACAAAAACTTGTCACTTTCGGTCTCTCGAGTAGCTACCCCATAGGCATGTGCTGAATATCAGTTGAGTCAGCCAGTCACCTAATGTGTATGACACCTCCTGACTTTCCATCACATGATTATGTCAGAGGAAAATATTCTGTGGAAAATAAGTCGCTGCCCGAGGAGTCTAGCAGCAGCTTTCACCTCTACCCCCATTGGAAACACCTAGGAGCAGCACACTCATAGTCTTGAATAATACAGTATGGCGGAACAATGCACCGTTTTGTTTTTTTAAGGTCTTTAGAAAAACCTGAAACTAGGGAAAATAGTTTTTACTTTGCTAAAGCTTTTTCATTAAATGTATTTTTCCCCTGACAAGCAAAACCCCCATGGTACTTGCTGGTGATCCCAAACCCTGCACCAAAATAATCTGAACTGTAAATGAAAGATCGTCCTACCTCCCCCGAAAGCATCTTATCCCATGTATCCATCAGATTGCCGTGTACGACCTTGTCCCCATCCTAATTACACTATCACCATACTCGCTACTTAATCTTAATGACCATTTCTAATTAACTTTCATGTAGACAGCGGATATCGTCACAAACATTGCCGCTAATTGGATTACACCGTGTAATCGCTGATCCTTTTATTAATGAAACACAAGGGGGGTTATGTGTATACCCTTAAAAGTCCCTGGTATAAAATCTGCAGTTCTATGACACCAGCAAAGTCACGGTCAAGGTCACTTTATACTTGGGCTTATTCACATGGGGCAGATTTGATGCTTATGTATGAAACATAAAAGAAGCATGACACATTTCAATAATTATGACATCAATATCAAGTGTTCGTCCCTCTTCGCGGCCGCCCCTGGTCCGCGACATTGTCATAACTAGAGAATTCACAGACTAGCGGCGATGCAGAGGTGAACGGCACAAGACTGCTGAGCTCAGTGACAGGTTGCAGCGGTCACGTTCTGTAGTTACGACATCACTGAGCCAGATATGTCTGCAAAAAAACGGGGGGAAGGTGGGCTAGGGGCAGCGCTGGAGGGCAGGGGGTAAGTCAGGATGTGGATTTGTTTTTGCATAATCTTTTGTAAAAGATGGAAATTACCGAAAACAAGCAATACCGCCAAATCAAGAAGTAAGTGGTGGAAAATCAGTTTTTCTGAATTACTGGATGCCAGATTAAAGGAATGGCATGATCATTTCCATCTTCGACGTGGAAGAACCTTAAGCCATCAAACTCCTATGAAGACACACAAAGGATCTAGAAGTACTGTGGCCCACGGCCATTATGGCGATGCACCAGGGACTTCACCATGACCGTATGGATTTACTAAGTGAGAAAACTGCTTATAGTGCAGTCCCCCATGTAATATTCACTGAAGATCAGCCACATACAGTGATAAATCTGCACTCGGGTCCCCGTCTTGTCCTACAAAAGCGATCAGTCATCAGTCGCTGCGCTGTGCACACACCAAGGATCTGTACTAATTATGCAAGTACAAGGAAATGTAGGGTTTTAAACCAGTCGCTGAACAATTAGACACAACTGCCAGTACTCTACGCACAAAAGAAATCTGTACAAACACTGCTCCCCTGTGGACGAACACGTGTACTGACTGAGTGTAACCGAAGTGCTGCAATGCACGGCGTGCACGTACGGCCTGAGCTCGTGCCATTTCACTATATCTAGGAAATACGAGGCAAGGAATAGGCTGAGATGTTACATGTGAACTGACTCTGTGTTCACTGATGACCAGATGTCATTCAAGGTGCAAAAATCACTAATAAAACACAGCTGCATCTACAGCCCTGAAACAAACCGCATTCACCCTCGTATATTAAGGGAACTGAGATAAGTAATCGCCAGACCATTATATATCATCCCATATAAAAACATATCACCTATCCACAAGATGGAAGTAATAAATGTATGATTGCAGGGGATCTGAATGCTGGGACCCCGCTGATCGAGTCCATTGTGTGAGCAAAGCTTTAGTGAGCATGTGAGACCACAGTTCCAGTATCTACTTAGATTAATTGTAAAATATTACAGAAAAAAATTAGTGAATAGACAACCCGAGCAAGAACGTGGAGATGGAATTGTGTTAAAGGGTTTGTCCAGGGCCCATGTCATTAATAAAATTAATAATAGAAAAAAAACATACCTAGCAGACACCAGATGCTCCTTCGCCCTGCTGCTGGGGTCCGCTGCCAGTCTTCTGATGACCACTGTAATCAGAACATGCTTATTGGTTGCAGCAGTCACTTGTCATCTAAGTTGGTAGGAAGAGGAAACCTTTTTTTTTTCTGCCTTACATGGAATGAGACCGCTGGAGCCAATCAGCAGCTGCCGATAAAATATAGTGGTCACCTGACGCTCACCATCCACTTGAAAGAGAAGACTAGCAAACTGGTTAGAAATACCGGCTGCAGTTCAGAGAAGTGTTGGGGAACCAATAGGGAAGTAGTGGACCACCCCTTTAATAAATGTAAATAATGCGCCTAACCACAACAGTAGAATTACTGCATATAAAGTGGATATAAAAAGTCTACACGCCCTTGTTAAATGGCAGGTTTTGTCATGTAAATAAAATTCTACAAAGAAAAATCATTCCAAAACTTTTTTCCCCTAATGTCTCCCATAATCTGTACAAATACACAGAGAAAAAACAACTAAAGTCTTTTCGGGTGGAAAAAGAAAGAACTAAAATAACGTGGTTGTATAAATATGCTCACCTTTATTCTAGTCAGACAGAACACGCAGAGTATCGTAGCTATGATAGAACGGAGTCAGGACACACAGAGCATCGCAGCTATGAAACAATGGAGTCAGGACACACAGAGCATCGCAGCTATGAAAGAATGGAGTCAGGACACAGAGCATCGCAGCTATGAAAGAATGGAGTCAGGACACAGAGCATCGCAGCTATGATAGAACGGAGTCAGAACACGCAGCGCATCGCAGCTATGATAGAACGGAGTCAGGACACACAGAGCATCGCAGCTATGAAAGAATGGAGTCAGGACACAGAGCATCGCAGCTATGATCGAATGGAGACAGAACATGCAGAGCATCGCAGCTATGATAGAAAGGTATCAGGACACAAAGCATTGCAGCTATGATCGAACGGAGTCAGGACATGCAGAGAATCGCAGCTATGATAGAACGGAGTCAGGACAAACAGAGCATCGCAGCTATGATAGCAAGAAGTCAGAACAAGCAGAACATCGCAGCTATGATAGAAAGGGGTCAGAACATACAGACAATCACAGTTATGATTAAAAAAAAGGGGACAGACCATGCAGAGCATCACAGCTATGAAAGAAAAATGTCAGGACTGGCAGAGCATCACAGCTGTGACTGAAAGGTACCAGGTACCACAAGACACTTTCAGAAAATTGCAAATATGATAGAAATAAGTCAGGACTCGCAGAGCATCCCATATATGATAGAAAAGCGCTCAGACACGCAGAGCACTACACATTATAAGACAGGTAGTTTTAATATTAAGACTGATCACTGTTTGCGTGATAAGAGAAGTGCGAATGACCAGGGGGCATTAATTAATTCATATTATTGTGGTTGAATTCTTGCTTTCTACTAAATACTATCTATCTAACGATTCTCAGGATCATATCTGTAGATAGAGCGTAAATGCATCTCATTTATGTCCTAAGCATTAATCTAATGAGAAAACGGGTACAGATTACCACAATGCGCTATAACATTGCTCCACTGCATCATCAGACCCAAAGTACCTGACATATCATAAGCAGAACCTGGACTTCTACATACTTTGTATAAAACTGCTAAATTCTCAATTCAGTCACTAGAGAAGACTATATATAGAGAGAGAGAGACACGTCAACGAGAGGTGCCAGCATCACTCCTATCTGATAAAACCGTCACTGCCAACATCCCTTTGGGGAATATCAGGCCAACCAGATGTCCTCAACATCACAAAGCCAGAAAGGCTGCACAACATACAGTCCATGACATAAGGCACGAGAGAGAGGAGCTAATAAATATACATAGAACACTGGCACCTTGGGCAAATCTGGATTCACCATGACATCGTACAGTGGCATTTAAAGCGATGTGTTACCATCCAGAGATACTCAGCACAAATATTGTTATAAAGACAAATGAGGATTACATGTTTATATACAACGGCAGTTTTATCGTAGTTGTATTCTTGTACATAGGGGCAGTATTATAGTAGGTATATTCTTGTACATAGGGGCAGTATTATAGTAGTTATATTCTTGTACATAGGGGCAGTATTATAGTAGGTATATTCTTGTACATAGGAGCAGTATTATAGTAGTTATATTATTGTACATAGGAGCAGTATTATAGTAGTTATATTCTTGTACATAGAGGCAGTATTATAGTAGTTATATTCTTGTACATAGGGGCAGTGTTATAGTAGTTATATTCTTGTACATAGGAGCAGTATTATAGTAGTTATATTCTTGTACATAGGGGCAGTATTATAGTAGTTATATTCTTGTACATAGGAGCAGTATTATAGTAGTTATATTCTTGTACATAGGGGCAGTATTATAGTAGTTATATTCTTGTACATAGGAGCAGTATTATAGTAGTTATATTATTGTACATAGGAGCAGTATTATAGTAGTTATATTCTTGTACATAGGGGCAGTATTATAGTAGTTAATTTTTTGTACATAGGGGCAGTATTATAGTAGTTATATTCTTGTACATAGGAGGCAGTATTATAGTAGTTATATTCTTGTACATATGGGCAGTATTATAGTAGTTATATTCTTGTACATAGGGGCAGTATTATAGTAGTTATATTCTTATACGTAGGGGGCAGTATTATAGTAGTTATATTCTTGTACATAGGGGCAGTATTATAGTAGATATATTCTTGTACATAGGGGCAGTATTATAGTAGTTATATTCTTGTACATAGGGGTAGTATTATAGTAGTTATATTCTTATACATAGAGGGCAGTATTATAGTAGTTATATTCTTGTACATAGGGGCAGTATTATAGTAGTTAAATTTTTGTACATAGGAGCCAGTATTATAGTAGTTATATTCTTGTACATAGGGGCATTATTATAGTAGTCATATTCTTATACGTAGGGGGCAGTATTATAGTAGTTATATTCTTGTACATAGCAGCAGTATTATAGTAGTTATATTCTTGTACATAGATGCAATATTATAATAGCTATATTCTTATACATAGGGGGCAGTATTATAATAGTTATATTCTTTTACATAGGGGCAGTATTATAGTAGTTATATTCTTGTACATAGGAGCAGTATTATAGTAGTTATATTCTTGTACATAGGAGCAGTATTATTGTAGTTATATTCTTGTACATAGGGGGCAGTATTATAGTAGTTATATTCTTGTACATAGGAACAGTATTATAATAGTACTATCATTGTACATAGGAGTAATATTATAATACCGTAGCTATATTCTTGAACATAGGGGACAGTATTATATTAGTTATATCCTTGTACATAGGAGCAGTATTATAGTAGTTATATTCTTGTACATAGGAGCAGTATTATAGTAGTTATATTCTTGTACATAGATGCAATATTATAATAGCTATATTCTTGTACATAGGGGGCAGTATTATAGTAGTTATATTCTCATACGTAGGGGCAGTATTATAGTAGTTATATTCTTCCACATAGGAGCAGTATTATAGTAGTTATATTCTTGTACATAGGGGCAGTATTATAGTAGTTATATTCTTGTACATAGGGGCAGTATTATAGTAGTTATATTCTTGTACATAGGGATCAGTATTATAGTAGTTACATTCTTGTACATAGAGGCAGTATTATAGTAGTTATATTCTTGTACATAGGGGCAGTATTATAGTAGTTATATTCTTGAACATAGGAATCAGTATTATAGTAGTTATATTCTTGTACATAGGGGGCAGTATTATAGTAGTTATAATCTTGTACATAGGAACAGTATTATAATAGTTCTATCATTGTACATAGGAGCAATATTATAATAGCTATATTCTTGAACATAGGGGACAGTATTATATTAGTTATATTCTTGTACATAGGAGCAGTATTATAGTAGTTATATTCTTGTACATAGATGCAATATTATAATAGCTATATTCTTGTACATAGGGGGCAGTATTATAGTAGTTATAGTCTTATACGTAGGGGCAGTATTATAGTAGTTATATTCTTGTACACAGGGGCAGCATTATAGTAGTTATATTCTTGTACATAGGGGCAGTATTATAGTAGTTATATTCTTGTACATAGGAGCAGTATTATAGTAGTTATATTCTTGTACATAGGAGCAGTATTATAGTAGTTATATTCTTGTACATAGGGGCAGTATTATAGTAGTTATATTCTTGTACATAGGAGCAGTATTATAGTAGTTATATTCTTGTACATAGGAGCAGTATTATAGTAGTTATATTCTTGTACATAGGGGCAGTATTATAGTAGTTATATTCATATACATAGGGGAAGTATTATAGTAGTTATATTCTTGTACATAGGAGCAGTATTATAGTAGTTATAGTCTTGTACATAGGAGCAGTATTATAGTAGTTATATTCTTGTACATAGGAGCAGTATTATAGTAGTTATATTCTTGTACATAGGGGCAGTATTATAGTAGTTATATCCCTGTACATAGGGGCAGTATTATAGTAGTTATATTCTTGTAGATAGGAGCAGTATTATAGTAGTTATAGTCTTGTACATAGGAACAGTATTATAGTAGTTATATTCTTGTAGATAGGAGCAGTATTATAGTAGTTATATTCTTGTACATAGGGGCAGCATTATAGTAGTTATATTCTTGTACATAGGAGCAGTATTATAGTAGTTATATTCTTGTATATAGGGGGGCTGTATTATAGTAGTTATATTCTTGTATATAGGGGGCTGTATTATAGTAGTAGTAGGATACTCAAGCAAACACGGGGTGAACATACAAATTCCTTGCAGATGTTGTCTTTGGTGGGATTTGCACCCAAGACCCCAGCGGTGCAAAGACAGAGTGCTAACCATTGAGCCACCTTGCTGCTCTGTTGAGCTCTGTTGTTCATTAGCTATAATTGACTTTGCCATTTAGTACCCTTAAAAAACAACAAAAAAGGTATATTTTAAATAAAACATATATTTACAATATTTTACTGACAACTCAAAACATCATCGCCATTGCATCTCCCTAGGCATACCTTAGATACAATTATACTACATATCAGCAATCGTTGCCAAGTAAGACGGATTTTCATTAGACGCAGGTGACAAACCCCCCCCCCCCCCCAATAAATGCAAAACTGAAACTGAACAGAGATAAAGGTCTGGGTCCCGGAGACCGCAGCTCACATTCCACTACTCACATTTAAATACAACATCTAAATAATCTCATTAGAAGCTGCGGCTGAGCTCCCTGCCAAAAATAGCTTGGCAGACTGGGAACCAGGGCCTTTTCCAGGCACATTTGTCAAAAGCAATAAAAAGTCTGTGACCCAGCGCTACAAACACACTGGAGAAGGCAGCGGCAGAAAATAAAACCAGCTCCCTCCAAGCCGGTTTAGCTCTGGTTACATCGTCACAACCAGTATTTATATTGTGAGCTCATGGCGACTGAGCAGGGTCAGGGGAGATGGGGGTCCGAATTGGAAACATTCCCATCGTGGCTTCTAGTGAAAACAGATTTATGCGTCACAAGAGCAAGCTTTCATTATTCATAAAATAAGAGTTTTATTTTGTAGATTTCCGACAAAAGGAGAAGGATAATGTTCTACTTGAATAATGTAAACTGTAATAAGAAATCACAGCTGATCAGCAGCTGCCACAAAAATCAGCAACACCAGCGGGACAAGAAGAGTTATTAAAGAAGCGTCACCTTGGATGTTAATCATGACACAGCAGAAGCTGAAGACAGGAAATAAAGGCTAATATTGGTTCATTAATATGGACAGAGCAGAGCAACACTGGACACTGCTAGTATGAGGTTAGGCTACTTTCACACATCAGGTTTTTGCTGTCAGGCACAATACGGCGAGTTATGAAAAAAAAACGGATCCGTTTTTTTTTGTCCACTTGATCCGTTTTTTTTCTAATAGAGTTGTTTTAGCGCCGGATCTGTCTAAAATTAGCTTTCCGGCGGTCGGAACTGGAAACTCTGTCACGGGTTTATAAAAAATAAAAAAATAAAAAAAACGGATCCGTTGCATCAGTTTTTCACAATTTGCAACGGATCCGTTTTTTTTCAAAAATTTTCGGATCCTGCCTGACAGCAAAACACTGATGTGTGAAAGTAGCCTTACATGGGACAAAGTACTGGCCTCATCCACAGCATGACAGCAGCCTCCGCTTCTAAAGAATAAACGGTTTGTTGGGGAAAGAGAAATATTATCTCCTAGTTCTGACCCAAAAACGTTTGTGCTTATTGCGTTCCTTGCCTGACTGATGTACAGAAATGCATACAAGCTCCAAGAAAACAAGGTAATTGACAAATATCTGACAAAGGGAGTAACGGAAAGAGCCACGGAATAATTACACTGGTCAACAGCATTTTTGGTGCCAAAGATATTTCATCGAATTTAGGGTATTTTTGGGGTGCTGATTCTGAATATGTCATCAGTTTTGCCAGATTGGCTCAAGTTTTTGAGATTTTTGGTATCTTATCTATAGCACTTGTTGGTAAATGCGACTCATCATCTCATTAATTTCTTTGGATTAGTACTTGAACTGAGCAGTTCTCAATATAGTTTTGTGTTAATTAGTGTTCTAAAAGTTTGTTCATAGCTTGATTTTTGCACTAACTTTATGTTGTTGTCTGTTTTCCAGTGAAAAGCATGAACTCATCAAGAAGAAGTTGTCTTAACGATCCAGACTCATTCTGTTACATTTGTGGTGAATACACACTGCCAAAACATAGAAGAAACATAACAGACTTCGTAAAAAAAGTGTATTTTGCCTATTTTGGGGTTATGCTTGGGGACCAAGACAAGTTTTGGGCACCACACATAGTGTGCAAAGCATGTATCGAATTATTACGAAAATGGAGCAAAGGACAAAGAAAAAGCTTCAAATTTGGTGTTCCAATGGTGTGGAGAGAGCCAAAAAATCATCATGATGACTGTTATTTATGGTAAACACAGGTACAGGCACATCTTCACAATGAGGGACAGGCCTTCTTGCAGATTCCATGTTACTCCCATTTTCGTTTCTTATGCTTATTGAATCCTTGCACTTGCACTGCACAGAAATAACAGTCATCATAATGATTTTTTGGCTCTCTCCACACCATTGGAACACCAAATTTGAAGCTTTTTCTTTGTCCTTTGCTCCATTTTCGTAATAATTCGATACATGCTTTGCACACTATGTGTGGTGCCCAAAACTTGTCTTGGTCCCCAAGCATAACCCCAAAATAGGCAAAATACACTTTTTTTACGAAGTCTGTTATGTTTCTTCTATGTTTTGGCAGTGTGTATTCACCACAAATGTAACAGAATGAGTCTGGATCGTTAAGACAACTTCTTCTTGATGAGTTCATGCTTTTCACTGGAAAACAGACAACAACATAAAGTTAGTGCAAAAATCAAGCTATGAACAAACTTTTAGAACACTAATTAACACAAAACTATATTGAGAACTGCTCAGTTCAAGTACTAATCCAAAGAAATTAATGAGATGATGCGTCGCATTTACCAACAAGTGCTATAAATAAGATACCAAAAATCTCAAAAACTTGAGCCAATCTGGCAAAACTGATAGCATATTCAGAATCAGCACCCCAAAAATACCCCAAATTCATTAAAATATTTTGGACACCAGAAAAAAAAATTTTTTTTTGTTGACCTGTGTTATAACCACTTTAATACTGCTCCTATATACAAGAATATAACTACTATAATACCGGTATTGTGTACAAGAATATAACTACTATAATACTGCTCCTATGTACAGGAATATAACTACTATAATACTGCTCCTATGTACAAGAATATAACTACTATAATACTGCCCCTATGTACAAGAATATAACTACTATAATACCGCTCCTACATACAAGAATATAACTACTATAATACTGCCCCTATGTACAAGAATATAACTACTATAATACTGCTCCCTATGTACAAGAATATAACTACTATAATACCGCTCCTACATACAAGAATATAACTACTATAATACTGCCCCTATGTACAAGAATATAACTACTATAATACTGCTCCCTATGTACAAGAATATAACTACTATAATACTGCCCCCATGTACAAGAATATAGCTACTATAATACTGCTCCTATGTACAAGAATATAACTACTATAATACTGCCCCTATGTACAAGAATATAACTACTATAATACTGTCCCTATGTACAAGAATATAACTACTATAATACTGCCCCCATGTACAAGAATATAACTACTATAATACTGCTCCTATGTACAAGAATATAACTACTATAATACTGCTCCTATGTACAAGAATATAACTACTATAATACTGCCCCCTATGTACAAGAATATAACTACTATAATACTGCTCCTATGTACAGGAATATAACTACTATAATACTGCTCCTATGTACAAGAATATAACTACTATAATACCGCTCCTACATACAAGAATATAACTACTATAATACCGGTATTAACAGCTCATTCATATTAAGAAAAATGTGGATTTCTCTAGAACAAGTCATCAGATCGCAGATATCAAGGAATCATTTTATTCAGCTTTCTCTGATCTGCATGAACATATAGACGGCTTAGGAGGGTTGATCCTACTGACAGATTCCCTTTATCTTATCCGTTTCTACCTCTGAGGTTTTGTCTCACTTCCAGTCCCTGTTCTATAAGGAATTATGCATATTTTAAATATTAAAATTCCTCATCATAACCATCTGATGGACATCACAGGGACGTGATTGACATAAGGAGGGATCCATTAGGAGGATAAGCAGCTGGCCCTATGGGAATGATGGAGTCATTCAGCAGAGAAAAATAGAAGAGAAGATATTCTGTCACTGAAATGTGTCTATATTAATACAGCAGAGTCCTGGGGCGTGCGGCTGCACAGACATGTTCGTTCCAGGGATGAAAGCACCACAGGTACAATGCAATGTACTGTAGAGCGAGCTGGCTGCTGCATCTGATGTCTATACGTATATAAAGTTACTAGAAAAAAAGCATTGCAGTCATTTATTACAAGTACTGGAAATTGTAAAATATTACAATTGGAAAAAATTGGGCAATATTTAAAGCAGTTATGTGACTTACACACATTAGCACAACTCATGGAGTGGAAATTAAAAGGAAAATCTAAATAGTTACCAAAAACACGGTCACTGTACAATTTGGAGTCGCAAAGCCACTGGACAATGGCAGGAAGAATGCCTGCTGGTAGGGAAGTAAAGAGACGTTTCAGTGCCTATAGTGCTGGCAGAATGCTGAAATAAAATGAACCTGTGACGTCCATCAGAGTGGATGCAAGTTACAGAGCATGAGAAGCAGGGCAGTTTCAGGACAAATTAGACTGGCCTGTGCACAAAAAGAAGTTTTTCCTTTGTCGTGGGGAGTGAGGGCAGCAAAACCATGCTTTACTGCAGGTAGGTAGTAAGCCCCCCAGATATACCTAACATGGGAGTGTATAGCTTGGATACAGCAGTGAGAAGTGTTGGGCTTTTACAGGATTTCATCTTCCTTTTTACTGACAGCACGCAGAGATACTGATATGTTAAAAGTTCAAAAAGTGTTAGAAAGTTGCTGAACTTTATGTCACGACTTTTTTTTTTTTACTATTTTAACTTTTCTCCATAGTGTTCCTGCATATTTAGATCTGCCAGGTGTGTTTCTTCTGTAGGACCTCGATGATTCTCAAAATGGTTTGTTCACCCAGTGTAAAGAGAATTCCTAGAAAATCCATCTAAATATTTGTAAAACAAATCCCGCTCCTGTGATGACATGTCTGAAGGCGATAATTACAGTCAGACGGTTGTAGGATTGCGTGCCAGTCTCTCCATTCATAACGGCGGGGGCACAATGTGGAGACGGGGAACGTTTCGGGGCAGAGGACACTTGCTGAGATCTTGCAGTAGAGGGCTCTCAATTACTGTGGAAAATGACTGAGGATTGCTAACAAGGCGGCTTCATACAGCAGCACAAACAAAGGAGCGCGCCGAAATCTGAGCGTAATAAGGCTGCTCTGTAATTAGGTGCTGACAGCTGCCTATAGACAGCACAGACAATGGCGGGACGGAGTATTCACGGTCGGACACTTAACTACTCTCCGTTTCCTCACTGATCACATCTCCACTCTTCTCGCTCTTACAGACACCTGCGGAGGTATCTACTTACTGACCAGCAAAGCTCAGAAGAACAGACGAAACTTTACTCCTCTAATTACAGGACTGAATGACTGCAGACAGTGCGGAGATTGTGCGATACCAGCAGAAAGCCCAGAAAAGGAAAGACTAAACTGGAAACTAGTAAAGACAAGCTCCTGAGTGGTTTCTTGCCTTGCTCCCAAATCTGCTCCGAATTGCAGCAACATCAGCAGCGGATTTATCACTGCATGAATGGCTGACAACCTCGGTAGGAGCTGCAGCGATGAGCACGTCGGCAGTTGTCACCCAGCAAGTTCGCAGCAACGAGCTGTTCATTAGCGGCCATCACTTAGTGCAGAGCAGCTGTTTTTATCTGCACCACTTTAGGGCTTGTTCACATGAAGCATTTTTTTTATTTCAGTGGATGGAGAGGCAAAAACAGCATTTACATAAGCTGCAAAATGAATGCTTTTGTTTGTTTGACCGACGGTGTGTTTCTCTTTTGTTTGTATTAAAAACAAAAAAACATAAAATCCATTCTTTCTGCATTTGTCCCTTTTAAATCAACAAAGCTGTGAAAATAGATTAAAACCGCACAATTTAATGAGGATTTGCTGCAGCAGAAGAGTCAGGTTACACTGTGGTGTCTGACATTGCACTTTTGTACCATTTTTTGAGACGAGGATGACTTAGGCTACGTTCACATTTGCGGTCAGCGCCGCAGCGGCGCCGCATGCGTCATGCGCCCCTATATTTAACATGGGGGCGCATGGACATGCGTTGTGCTGCGTTTAGCGCCGCATGGCCGCAAGCGTTGGACGCAAGAAACGCATCAAGTTGCATTTTTTTTGCGTCCAACTTGCGGCCAAAAACGACGCATGCGGCGCAAAACGCAGCGTTTTAGCATGCGTTTTGCCGCGTTTTTGTTTGCGTTGTGCGCTGCGGCGCCGACGCTGCGGCGCACAACGCAAATGTGAACGTAGCCTTAGAAGAGCAATGTAGGAGCTACTGGCCCGGACATCAGGCTCCCTGTGACTGTGCCAGCTCTTCTAAAGATGGAGACTGATGGAATAGATTTCTGTGCTGCCCAAGAAAGTATAACGTCAGGTTCACACGTTCAGCATTTTACATCACTATTTGTGAGACAAAACCAGGAATGGGTGATAAATCCACAAGTAGTGACGTGTTTCTGTAATATTTTTCCTCTGATTGTTCCACTCCTGGTGTTGCCTTACAAATACTGCTGGAAAATACTGAACGTGTGAAAAGAGCGTCAGGAATAACACCTTGGGGAGTCACCCAAATCCCACCGCTGGCACCAATTTGTTGCAGAAAGCAGCCGGAAGGGGGGTTGCGCAAATCCAATGCTGCCACCAGTTTGTCAGAGGAACACCACTCTGCTGCCTCCAATCGTCAGGACAATTACTCTACTGACTGACGAGTGATGGCTGACGCCCCGGCTGCTCCATTACTAGGCCGGTTATTGGGGAACTCACAGTGAGATTCTGGTATATACACCTCCGATTCTAACACATGGAATATATACACCAGTACGGTCACTGCCAGCTCCACAATAACCAAAGAACCACTGCCTGCCATCGCCAGTCATTTATACAGGCCGGTTGGACACCCGTTATATGAAGCACATGGCTTCAGGTATGCGGTATACAGAGTAAAAGGAACAGAACTATTACATTTTATGTAATTAATCTAGAAAGGTAATCAATGTTTATAATAAATATACAAAATGATACAAAATGGGAACAAAACAATACGGTATATATAATTACATAGTGTAAAAAGGAATAACAAAAGCGAATGACTAAACCTGGTGTTGGAGGAATGGCTCTTATCTTTATAGAGGGAAGCACTCTGATTGGGAAAATGGACCAGTCTCACAGAGAAAAGAATGACCAATCACAGAGACCCAAAATATGATTTTTATTAGATCAATGCTACGCCCACATACCTTCCCTTGGTGAGCTCATATTGGTTGTGTCTCAGGACAATGCTTTGATCAGAGGAAGCCCAGCTCTGGGACATGTACTTTGCCGCCTCTGCGTAGATGGATCCCAGTCTTAGTGTCTGGCTCTCAGAACAGATCCTGCTGCAATCACCCTGTCACTGCAGGAGGTCCCTACGTCAATGGAGGTTTAAGTGTCCGCTTTCTCCCACTTCCCAAGTTATAATTTTTCTCTTCCCCAGATATAATTAATCCCATATGTTTATTGTGCAGTCCTACTTCAATGGAGGTTGACATGTTAGTTCTTTCTCTATTCCCCAGCTATATTTAATTACATATGCTCAATGTGAGGGTGATATGTCCCTCTCTATAGAAATCTTATGGATTTTAATTTTTCTCTATAACAAAAGCTATAAAACAACGGACATAATAGTAATAATATACAAATACTAACATAATCACTACTCACCACATGTCACCATCCTCGAGGGTCTTATCATTAGGGGCTCCAGCGTGTCCATAATGAAGGACTGAGGAGTTATCACCACTGTAAGGAGAAAACACAAGGAAGAGAAAAGCAGGAACTACAAGGATCAGCAAAAAAAAAAAAGTATACTGTTCTTCTATCTCTGACCACTGGGGGCAGTTTCCTTACAAAGTATGGAAGGATCCACAAAGGTCAACAAGTCAATGCACAAAGTATCATATTCTAAAGGATATATATAAAAAAGAATCAATAGAATAGTCACAGTTTACACAATATTTAACACTTGCGAAAAAAGCCACAAAATTTACCCAACCTGTAATTTTGCAGCATTAAACATTCGAGTGCTAGGAAGCAGTGAGCATTAGTATTAACTCCCTGGCTGCTGTAGATAAGTGTGTTTTAGGGTATCCAGGCGTGGTCCAGGTGTTTACATGTGCAAAGATAACCCGTCCCTGCGAGTGGCATAGCCACCTATAGATATTAGACGGGTATGAATATGGCTTTACTGCTCTCCACTCGCCAGGAATTAATCCCTTCTCTTTGTTTTTAATCTATGGAGTGCAAAAAAAAATAAAAATAAATGAAAAAAAGATCAAGTTTGTTACAGCTGTTACAAGTCCACGTCTATAACCTTTAAAGAGACAAGATAAAGGAGCTGTCAGCACTTTACAGCGGAGGGCTGGGAGCCTCGGATAGATGCTGAACATTACCGGTCAGCACCGCAGGGCATCGCTCCCCGTTCCTGTATATATATTTACACCTGTAATTATAGCGGGGTATTACAATGTGTATACGCACCACAGAGCAGCGCACAGGAGGCAGAAGCTCGGGTGAGGGGTCAGAGACACAATTACTATATTCTAATAATGGGAGGATGAGGACACCGCCGCCGCGGTTCAGCAGCTTAATATATTCTCCTTAGTGTATAAATACTGTATATACAATGTAAAATATTACTTAGCTCAGCACTTGTCTCATGTAGCAGTGATATCTCAGTACAAAAAAAAAATTCCAGTGCTGAACAGATCATGCAGCTTGTACTGAGCAGTACAACATCTCTGCAGAAGCAAAAAGGAGGGACACTGAGGATCTGTCAATCAGGCTAGGAAGCAGATGTTAAGCAGTAGCAGATAAAAGGGACACTGACCAGCTGTTAGGATAGGCAGACAGATATTAAAGGGCATCTGTCACCTACTTTTTCGTATATGAGCTGCGGCCACCGGCATCAGGGGCTTATCTATAGCATTCTGTAATGCTGTAGATAAGCCCCCAATGTAACCTAAAAGATAAGAAAAACAAGTTATATTATACTCACCCAGGGGCGGTCCCTGCTGTGGTCCGGTCCGATGGGCGTCACGGTCCGGGTCCGGCGCCTCCCATCTTCATACGATGACGTCCTCTTACTTGATTCCTGTCGCGGCTCCTACGCAGGTGTACTTTATTGGACCTGTTGAGGGCAGAGCAAAATACTGCAGTGCGCAGGCGCTGGGCCTCTCTGACCTTTCCCGGCACCTGTGCACTGCAGTACTTTGCTCTGCCCTCAACAGGTCTGATAAAGTACGCCTGCACAGGAGCCGCGGCAGGAAGACAAGAAGAGGACGTCATCGCATGAAGATGGGAAGTGCTGGACCCGAACCGCGACGCCCATCGGACCGGACCGCAACGGACCGCCCCTGGGTGAGTATAATCTCGTTTTTCTTATCTTTCAGGTTACATCGGGGGCTTATCTACAGCATTACAGAATGCTGTTGTAGATAAGCCCCTGATGGCGGTGGCCGTAGCTTATATGAAAAAGTAGGTGACAGATTCCCTTTAAGCAGCCACAAAAAAGGGGCACTGAGAAGCTGTCTATCAGGCTAGTCAGGCAGCAGGGAGGAGGGATACCTAGGAAATGTCATACAGGCTAGGCAGACAGAAATTAAGTAGCAGGGAGGAGAGACACTGAGATGTTGTCAATAAAGCTAGACAGACAGATATTAGGTGGCAGGGAGGAGGGACAATGGGGAGCTGTCAATCAGGCTAGGCAGGCAGATATTAAGCAGTAGCAGGAAGAAGGGATACTGAGGAGCTATCAATCAGGCTAGGCAGGCAGAGATTAAGCTGCAGGGAACAGGGACACTGAGGAGCCTAATAGGCTAGTCGGGTAGAAATTAAGCAGCAGGGAGGAGAGACACTGAGGAGCTGTCAATGAAGCTAGACAGACAGATATTAGGTGGCAGGGAGGAGGGACAATGGGGAGCTGTCAATCAGGCTAGGCAGGCAGATATTAAGCAGTAGCAGGAAGAAGGGATACTGAGGAGCTATTAATCAGGCTAGGCAGGCAGAGATTAAGCTGCAGGGAACAGGGACACTGAGGAGCCTAATAGGCTAGTCAGGTAGAAATTAAGCAGCAGGGAGGAGGGACACTGAGGAGCTCTCAATAAAGCTAGGCAGACAGAGAAGAGGGACACTGACCAGCTGCTAATCAGACTAGGTTGGTTGACATTGAGTTAAAGAGGTTTTCCGGTTTTAACTCGTTATCATCCTAAGGCTAGCAGAGGGTTAAAACAATAAACTCAGATGGTACTTGCCTTTCCCTGCCCCAACTGTGGTTTTCCATCACGGCTCTGGTCTATGCTGACAGGCTGCAGCGGTGACATGCACAGTACCCGTGTTAAATAACTGCTACAGCCTGTAAGCAGAGCCCAGAGCTGTGGTGGAGGTCCACCGCAGGGGTGGGCAATGGACAGTACCATCTCGCTTTATTGTTTTAACCCTATGCTAGCCTATGGATGATAAAAAGCTAAAAGTGGAAAAAACCCTTTAAAGTATCATAAAGTGTTACACAGATGTTGCAACACGGATTTTTACAGTGACTGAGTACACCCCTCACCCATTTAATAATGTATTCAATCTGTATTGTAAAGCTGGTGACCAATCTCTTTAAGAGTTGAAGGGAAAAAAAAGTACAAGTAAAATACTGCAAAGAAGACAAACACATAGTTATTGAGGTCTCCCCACTCAACACAGTGAAACCCCCTAATAATTCCAGATTCACTGCTGCAGCGCTGAGAAAAGCTTGTTTTTAATCATAGGTAAAAATGAGTGATGTCTGCAATAAATCAGATTGTCTTTGTACTTTCACCTCTTTGAATAAAGTCTAATTTGTTTATCCCTGGAAATGTCAGCCACGTCAATCTCGCAGTCAATGTACACAGCTCCTGCCCGCCAGCCATGTGCATATCCGCGTGCGCTCCTGTGGGTGGGGGTCCTCCGTGCGCTTCAGTGGGTGGGGGTCCTCCGTGCGCTCCTGTGGGTGAGGGTCCTCCGTGTGCTCCTGTGGGTGGGGGTCCTCCGTGCGCTCATGTAGGTGGGGGTCCTCCGTGTGCTCCTGTGGCTGAGGGTTCTCTGTGAGCTCCTGTGGGTGAGGGTCCTCTGTGCGCTCCTGTGGGTGAGGGTCCTCTGTGCGCTCCTGTAGGTGAGGGTTCCCTGTGCGCTCCTGTGGGTGAGAGTCCGTGCGCTCTTGTGGGTGGGGGTCCTCCGTGCGCTCCTGTGGGTGAGGGTCCTCTGTGCGCTCCTGTGGGTGAGGGTTCTCTGTGCACTCCTGTAAGTGAGGGTCCCCCGTGCGCTCCTGTGGGTGAGGGTCCTCCGTGCGCTCCTGTGGGTGAGGGTCCTCCGTGCGCTCCTGTGGGTGAGGGTCCGTGCACTCCTGTGGGTGGGGGTCCTCTGTGCGCTCCTGTAGGTGAGGGTCCAATGTGTGCTCCTGAGGGTGAGGGTCCCACGTGCGCTCACATAGTGTTCACTGCCCCGAGACTCGACGTTCACAAATTAATCTCTCCCCAACCAGCAGCACGGCTGATTTATTGAGCATTGTCCAGGCACTGCCAGATAGTGAACAGACATTACCGACCGGCACGGCCGGCTAATACCGCCGGAAAATGTCAATGTCGTACCTGCTACATGGCCAGAAGTATTTTTTTTTCTTCACATTTGTAACCAAACCAGTCTTCAGAGGTCGTTTTTTTATCATAGAAAAATAAAACTATTCATTTTATAATGGGTCCAAAGCAAAAATAAAAAGTAAAAAATAAAATGAAAAGTAATTGTGCAATCTGGTGTGTGACAGGATAAAACCCAGCATCTACATATTGCGATATAAATGGTAAACAGCCCAGTAACCCACCCTTCACCCGACCGTGCACCCCCTTACATGACATGGGTACATACCTGCCACATATACAGGTGTATGACGTGTGCCTCATCCCTCCACGTGCGTAGCAATAGTTTAGGAACACGCTGCAAAAGAAAGAAACCTATGATGACCGGTGAATATAATATATACATGAAAGTATACAGGCACTAATGGTCCAGCAGGAAACATGGCGGCTTTCTTGATTCATTCTTATGCGAGTTTCCAATGAGCAGACACAGGCGGTGCATGTGCCGCCACCTCACCGATCACTGGTGGGCAGATGATGGCCAGACTGGGCAATCAATGGGACTCGCATCTATCAGACATTTTTTGCTTAAGGGTCTCTATAAAGGGGCAGTATTGATCACACCCCATGGACATGAGGAAAGCAGCCATATTTTCTCATATAAACCTTTCAATAGCAAATCATTAGCTCCCCCCAGAGAGATAATGGATGGGGGTCCGGCAGCCTAAACTGGTGGTGACCAGCAGTTATTACTGAGTAAAGCTGCCAGTATGACTGGTAAATGGTCACGTAATCCATGAAGAATCTGATAGACTTGTTGGCCAACGGAAAAGGGATGAAAATGAGGACCCCACCTCCACCTATGTCTATGCCCCCTACATGCTGTGATAGGGGACATGACTTTGGGACGTCCTTCTTTAGTCCTAGAACATATATTGAGTGCTAGGATCCGGTCTGCTATCATCAGATCATTTATCGAGTACAAGCACAGCCGCTGTCAGTCTCTTCCTGATGGAGGCGCTGTTTAGTCTTCACAGATAACAGGATTTACTCAGATCCATTGTGTCATAAGTTTCCCTGCGAGCGATAGTAAATATACACGGAGAGTAATTAGTGTGAGATTACAGAGTGCTCTGCGGACGCCGGCTCTGAACTGCGCAAATTCATTCTTCACTGGTAATTTTGCTAAAATAAATAGCCGTGGCGAGCACATGTTTTGGCTGTTAATCAAAGCGGGGCAGATTTCATGGAGACGGTCCCAGAGGAGAAGGTGGTATTGTCTTATCTGAGCACCAACCGACAGGATTAAAATGGAGAATTTCACAGTGTTTGCTGCTCCAAGTAACAGCAGTAAGTACAGAATGTCAGCCTGAGCCGCACTCCACCTAGTCTACAGCTATGGGAAATACAAAAGAGTAGAAACCCCTCAGTTACATAACAGGGGACTGGGGAGTAAATACAGCAGCTGGACAGAAAGACTATTGCAAAATACTCATCAAGAGCCCAGAAAGGAGAAGGGCCCATGAACGGTCCATGAAACAAGTCTTCCCATATCTATCCCCCAGGAAAAGGAGAGAAGGTGGCAGAATCTTACAGAAAGGGTATGTGCACACGTCAGGATTTCTTGCAGAAATTTAATGAAGAAAACCGGAAATTTTCTGCAAGAAATCCGCATATTTTTTTTCGCGTTTTTTTTGCGGTTTTTTGCATTTTGCAAGCGTAATTAGCTTGCAGAATGCTAAAGTTTTCCAAGCGATCTGTAGCATCGCTTGGAAAACTGATTGACAGGTTGGTCACACTTGTCAAACATAGTGTTTGACAAGTGTGACCAACTTTTTACTATAGATGCTGCCTATGCAGCATCAATAGTAAAAGATAGAATGTTTAAAAATAATAAAAAAAATTAAAAAAAAGGTTATACTCACCTGCAGACAGCTGATCTCCTCAGCGGCGTCCGTTCCTATAGATGCTGTGTGTGTGCAGGACCTTCGATGACGTCGCGGCTTGTGATTGGTCGCGTGAGCGGTCACATGAGCGGTCACGCGACCAATCACAAGCCGCGACGTCATCGCAGGTCCTTCACACAGACCATCTAAAGGAACGGAAGCGGCAGCATGCCTCCAGGGCCATCGAAGGTGAGTATATCACTATTTTTTTATTTTAATTCTTTTTTTTTTTTAACAATTATATGGTGCCCAGTCTGTGGAGGAGAGTCTCCTCTCCTCCACCCTGGGTACCAACCGCACATAATCTGCTTACTTCCCGCATGGTGTGCACAGCCCCGTGCGGGAAGTAAGCAGATCAATGCACTCCTAGGTGTGCGGAATCCCCGCAATTCCGCAAATTTAATGAACATGTTGCTTTTTTTTCCGCGATGCGATTTTTTCGCGGAAAAAAAATGCAACATTTGCACAAAAAATGCAGAATACCCTGTAAATCATAGGAGGCATTTGTTAGCGTTTTTTTCACGTTTTTATCACGTTTTTATAGCGAAAAAACGTGAAAAAAACTTGAAAAATCCTGAACGTGTGCACATGGCCAAAGAGTGAAAACTACTGTGTATTGTAATCAAAATAAAACCAAAATTCTGTCTTCCTATAAACAGTAGATAACACAGAATCCACCCACAGGTCACCTCCTCCTCCTGTACAATGACTGATAACACCTCTATACACAGTAGATAACACAGGATCCACCATTCACAATAGGTGATATCACAGCTCACCTCCTCCTCTTGTACAATGACTGATAACAACTCTCTATACACAGTAGATAACACAGGATCCACCATTCAAAATAGGTGATATCACAGCTCACCTCCTCCTCCTGTACAATGACTGATAACACCTCTATACACAGTAGATAACACAGGATCCACCATTCACAATAGATGATGTCACAGCTCACCTCCTCCTCCTGTACAATGACTGATTGTCACGGCAGACCTAGGTATGCAAGAGCTAATGACCCGGGTCCCTGCGATTTCCCTCAGACTAGGGAAACCCTGACTGACCCTCTCCCAGAGTTTACACTGATGGTGTGCATGTCTGGGCCTCCATCCTCACCCTGTCTCCTGTTTCAACCCTAGGCTGAAACCACCACTCACCACCCAGTGAAGAGACCACACACCAATACCCACAGTTAGCACAGACAAGGATAACGGAAAAATATGCAACACGCCGCAGTCACTCAGGAATACACTATAAGTGCACAGGGCAAAATAAATACAAATATAGGAAGGAGAAGATAAGACAAAGGGAAATACACCACCAGCAACGATACTCCAACTCCTAGCTCACTACTCCAGACCGAGATAACCAAGCACAAGACAGAAGCTATAATCGGCGACGCCCAATGTTCAGAAGAACTATTTAAAGGCAGTGGGAAGGGCCCAGCTTCCAATCCGAGCACCAGCTAAATTAACCCCGGACCAGCTAGATAAAATCTAGCCGACGCCACTGAGCACATAGTGGACAAAAGCGGAATTACCGCTGTCTGTCGAACGCCCTGGTATGAACAGCGTCTGACATGACAGTACCCCGCCTTCTACGAGGGACCCCAGGGCCCTCACGGCTTATAGGACACGGCTTGTCCGGATGACGGCGGTGAAACATACTGACCAGCCGATCCGCATGAACGTCCAAGGCTGGTACCCAGGACCTTTCCTCAGGCCCATAACCACGCCAGTGTACCAAGTACTGTAAAGTGCGGCGCACTACACGAGAGTCAACCACCTTGGAGACTTCGAATTCCAAATTACCATCCACCAAGACTGGAAAAGGCATTGGTGTCGCGTCCACAAGACCCACCACCTTTTTTAGCAACGATCTGTGGAACACGTTGTGTATCTTATACACCGTAGGAAGCTCCAACCGGTACGCTACTGGGTTAATGACGGTGGCGACCCTAAATGGACCAATAAACCTTGGACCCAATTTAAGGGATGGTATTTTGAGTCTTGTTTTTTGTGGATAACTACACCCAGTCATCCACACTCAGGTCCGGACCTGGCACATGCCTACTGTCAGCCACACGTTTGTACCTAGCACCCACACTCAACAGGCGCTGTTTAACTATCCTCCAGACTGATGATAATTGTGCTCCTAACTGGTCTTCCTCCGGGACGCCGGAAGAGCCCCCCTGACTCAAAGTACAAAATTGAGGATGTATCCCGTAAACACAAAAAAACGGAGACTCCCCAGACGACTCCTGGCGGTGATTATTGATGGCAAACTCAGCCAAAGGAAGGAACGTCGACCACTCCTCCTGGTTATCAGAAACAAAGCAGCGTAAGTACTGTTCCAAATTTTGGTTCATACGCTCGGTCTGACCATTTGACTGAGGATGAAACGCCGAAGAATGAGACAACTTGATCCCCAGCCGTGAGCAAACTGCTTTCCAAAATTTTGCCACAAACTGAGACCCCCTATCAGAAACGATGTCAGACGGAAGCCCATGAAGTCTGACCACCTCCTGCACAAATACCTGAGCCAGAGTCTTAGCGTTAGGCAACGAAGGCAAAGACACAAAGTGTGACATTTTTGAGAACCGATCAACAATCACCAAGATGACCGTGTTCCCAGCTGAGGAGGGCAAGTCAGTGATAAAATCCATGGAGATTTCCGTCCATGGCTTACTAGGTACCTCGAGAGGAAGTAGTGTGCCAACAGGACGGGAGCGGGGCGTCTTAGCCCTAGCGCACGTGGTGCAAGCTGACACGTATGAGACCGCGTCCTGTCAGATCTTGGGCCACCAAAACCGACGTGACACCAACTCCAAGGTACCCCTAACCCCTGGGTGGCCAGCCATGACAGCATCATGATGCTCCGCCAAAACCTTTAAGCGGAGATGAAGCGGTACAAACGTTTTGTTGATGGGAAGCTCAGATGGTACCTCCTCCTGGGCCTCGGCAATCTCAGCCTCAACCTCGGTAGTGAGAGCCGAAACCACAACACCCTTTTGGAGGATGGGTACTGGATCTTCCCGAGGTTCTCCCCCCGGAAAACACCTGGACAGAGCATCCGCCTTAGTGTTTTTAGACCCAGGTCTGTAAGTGACAACAAAGTTGAACCGCGTGAAAAACAATGCCCAGCGAGCCTGCCTGGGAGACAGACGCTTGGCAGACTCCAAATAAAGCAAATTCTTATGGTCGGTAATAACAGTAACCTGATGAACCGACCCCTCCAAGAAGTGTCGCCATTCCTCAAAGGCCAATTTGATTGCCAACAACTCCCTGTTGCCGATATCGTAGTTACGTTCGGCGGGCGACAGTTTCTTGGAAAAATATGCGCATGGTCGCAAACCGCTCAAGGATGAGCCTTGTGACAGCACCGCCCCCACACCAACCTCCGACGCATCGACTTCCACAACAAAAGGTTTCGATACGTCTGGCTGCACAAGAACGGGGGCCGAAACAAAACTGTTTTTAAAAAATTCAAATGCGCGCACAGCAGCCTCAGGCCAAACTGAGAAATTGGTACCCTTTTTAGTCATGTCAGTTAGCGGTTTAGCAATGATAGAAAAATCTTTGATAAACTTCCTATAGTAGTTAGAAAACCCAAGGAACCGCTGAAGAGCTTTTAGGTTATCAGGCCGTTCCCAATGCAACACCGCTTGCACCTTAGCGGCGTCCATTTTGAAACCAGAAGCAGACACAATATAACCCAAGAAAGGCAACTCCTGAACCGAAAAAACACATTTCTCAAGTTTTGCATATAGCTTATTCTCTCTGAGAAGCTGTAACACCTGCCTGACATGATCTAAATGAGTATCACGGTCGCAAGAATATATGAGAATGTCATCTAGGTACACAATAACGAATTTCCCCAAAACATGCGAGAACACATAATTTATGAAATGTTGAAACACTGCAGGTGCGTTTGTCAACCCAAATGGCATCACCAAATTTTCAAAATGACCCTCAGGGGTATTAAAAGCCGTCTTCCACTCATCACCTTGACTCTTATGAGGTTGTACGCCCCCCTGAGGTCAAGCTTGGTAAACCACTTAGCACCTGCCACCTGGTTGAACAAATCCGGTATCAATGGCATAGGGTATGGATCACGAACTGTAATCTGGTTTAACTCCCTGAAATCCAGACACGGGCGTAGTCCGCCATCTTTCTTCTTAACGAAGAAGAACCCTGCTGCCACTGGCGAGGATGAAGGCCTGATGTGCCCTTTGCTCAAACTTTCAGCAATGTAATCCTTTAGCGCTTGTCTCTCCGGACCAAAGATGTTAAACATCCTTGCTTTAGGGAATTTGGCCCCTGGTTTAAACCTGATAGTACAGTCATAGGGGCGATGTGGTGGCAACTCTGAACAACCCTTCTCAGAGAACACATCCACAAAATCCAGAAGTGACTCAGGAACACTTGAAGTCACAGCAGAAACACATGTGGCCAAGCAATTCTCCTGGCAGAATTCGCTCCACTGAATTATGTCCTGAGTTTTCCAGTCAATAACCGGGTTGTGCATAGACAACCATGGAAAACCCAGAACCAATTGAGCTGGAAGACTCTTGAGCACCATACATGTAACCTGCTCGAAATGAAGAACCCCAATGTGGAGTTTCACCTCAGCCACAAACTCAGTAATCTCCCCCTGTGGGAGAGGAGCAGCATTGATGGTGACCACGCGGATAGGATGAGGCAGTTTTTCGATCCTAAAACCTGCTGTGCGCGCAAACTCCTCATCAATGAGATTTGTGGCAGAACCACTATCCACAAAAACCGTGATTGGCAGTGCTCTGCCAGCGACAATAACTTTGGCAGGGAGCATGCATTGAGAAACCACCATGGAGGATATACATAAGCTCAGATTGGACTCCTCCACACCCTCTGAGCTTAGAAGTTTTCCGCCGTTGCGTTTCTCTTTGACAGCAGAGGACAAATATTAACAAAATGACCAGTTTTACCGCAGTAAAAACAGGTTCCCTGCTTCCTGAGCACAGGGGCTCGATGCTTAACATGTGACACCCCTGCGAATTGCATAGGTTCCGTGGGCTCACCTGCAGCAACCTCATGTGAACCTAAACCTTCTCCCACAGGCGGCATCTCATGCTCCCCCTGACGCAAATGGCGATCAATGCGGACAACAAGACTCATAGCGGAATCTAGTGAAGCAGGAGTCTCGTACATCAGGAGGGCTTTTTTAACCCTTCCAGAAACCCCATGAATAAACTGACACCGCAGCGCGGGATCATTCCACTGAGTGTCGACCGCCCAGCGGCAAAATTCAGAACAGTAATCCTCTGCAACACGCTCCCCCTGGCGAATAGTGCGTATCTTAGATTCTGCTGGAGCCATTCTGTCAGGATCATCGTAAATGTGTCCAAGAACAGAAAAAAAACTCTCCACAGAGTTAAATGCAGCAGAATCAGATGGCAAAGAAAATGCCCATGCTTGGGGGTCCCCGTTTAATAATGACAACACCAGGCCCACACGCTGAGCCTCATTACTTGAGGAGATCGGACGCATACGAAAATACAGTTTGCAAGCTTCACGAAAAGTAACAAATTTACTGCGTTCCCCAGTAAACTTTTCAGGCAAAGGAAACTTAGGCTCAGCAACTCTACCTGTCACTCCGGCTTGCACATTAGATACTGCTAGTCCCTGTTGCTGCACTGACCCCCTCAACTCAGTGACCTGTAGGGACAGCGCCTCCAACTGGCGGGTTATGGAATTCATGGGATCCATGGAATTCAAATAATGTTGGCCGATTATAATGTCACGGGAGACCTAGGTATGCAAGAGCTAATGACCCGGGCCCCTGCGATTTCCCTCAGACTAGGGAAACCCTGACTGACCCTTTCCCAGAGTTTACACTGATGGTGTGCATGTCTGGGCCTCCATCCTCACCCTGTCTCCTGTTTCAACCCTAGGCTGAAACCAGTCTCCTGTTTCAACCCTAGGCTGAAACCACAACCCACCACCCAGTGAAGAGACCACACACCAATACCCACAGTTAGCAAAGACAAGGATAACGGAAAAATATGCAACACGCCGCAGTCACTCAGGAATACACTATAAGTGCACAGGGCAAAATAAATACAAATATAGGAAGGAGAAAATAAAACAAAGGGAAATACACCACCAGCAACGATACTCCAACTCCTAGCTCACCACTCCAGACCGAGATAACCAAGCACAAGACAGAAGCTATAATCGGCGACGCCCAATGTTCAGAAGAACTATTTAAAGGCAGTAGGCGTGGCCCAGCTTCCAATCCGAGCACCAGCTAAATTAACCCCGGACCAGCTAGATAAAATCTAGCCGACGCCACTGAGCACACAGTGGACAAAAGCAGAATTACCGCTGTCTGTCGAACGCCCTGGTATGAACAGCGTCCGACATGACACTGATAACACCTCTATATACAGGAGATAACACAGGATCCACCATTCACAATAGGTGATGTCACAGCTCACCTCCTCCTGTACAATGATTGATAACACCTCTACATACAGTAGATAACACAGGATCCACCATTCACAATAGGTGATATCACAGCTCACCTTCTCCTCCTGTACAATGACTGATAACACCTCTATATACAGTAGATAACACAGGATCCACCATTCACAATAGATGATGTCACAGCTCACCTCCTCCTCCTGTACAATGATTGATAACACCTCTATATACAGTAGATAACACAGGATCCACCATTCACAATAGGTGATGTCACAGCTCACCTCCTCCTCATGTACAATGACTGATAACACCTCTATATACAGTAGATAACACAGGATCCAACATTCACAATAGATGATGTCACAGCTCACCTCCTCCTCCTGTACAATGAATGATAACACCTCTATATACAGTAGATAACACAGGATCCACCTCTCACAATAGGTGATGTCACAGCTCACCTCCTCCTCCTGTACAATGACTGATAACACCTCTATATACAGTAGATAACACAGGATCCATCATTCACAATAGATGATGTCACAGCTCACCTCCTCCTCCTGTACAATGATTGATAACACCTCTATTTACAGTGGATAACACAGGATCCACCTCTCACAATAGGTGATGTCACAGCTCACCTCCTCCTCCTGTACAATGACTGATAACACCTCTATATACAGTAGATAACACAGGATCCATCATTCACAATAGATGACGTCACAGCTCACCTCCTCCTCCTGTACAATGATTGATAACACCTCTATTTACAGTGGATAACCCAAGATCCACCATTCACAATAGGTGATGTCACAGCTCACCTCCTTCTCATGTACAATGACTGATAACACCTCTATAAAAAGTAGATAACACAGGATCCACCATTCATAATAGGTCATGTCACAGCTCACCTCCTCCTCCTGTACAATGACTGATAACACCTCTATATACAGTAGATAACACAGGATCCATTATTCAAGATAGGTCATGTCACAGCTCACCTCCTCCTCCTCCTGTACAATGACTGATAACACCTCTATATACAGGAGATAACACACGATTCACCATTCACAATAGGTGTTGTCACAGCTCACCTCCTCCTCCTGTACAATGACTGATAACACCTCTATATACAGGAGATAACACAGGATTCACCATTCACAATAGGTGATGTCGCGACTCACCTCCTCCTCCTGTACAATGACTGATAACACCTCTATATACAGAAAATAACACAGGATCCACCATTCACAATAGGTGATGTCACAGCTCACCTCCTCCTCCTGTACAATGACTGATAGCACCTCTATATATACAGTAGATAACACAGGATCCATCATTCATAATAGGTCATGTCACAGCTCACCTCCTCCTCCTGTACAATGACTGATAACACCTTTATATACAGGAGATAACACAGGATCCACCATTCACAATAGGTGATGTCACAGCTCACCTCCTCCTCCTGTACAATGACTGATAGCACCTCTATATACAATAGATAACACAGGATCTATCATTCACAATAGTTGTCACAGCTCACCTTCCTCCTCCTGTACAATGACTGATAACACCTCTATATACAGGAGATAACACAGGATCCATCATTCAAGATAGGTCATGTCACAGCTCACCTCCTCCTCCTCCTGTACAATGACTGATAACACCTTTATATACAGGAGATAACACAGGATCCACCATTCACAATAGGTGATGTCACAGCTCACCTCCTCCTCCTGTACAATGACTGATAGCACCTCTATATACAATAGATAACACAGGATCTATCATTCACAATAGTTGTCACAGCTCACCTTCCTCCTCCTGTACAATGACTGATAACACCTCTATATACAGGAGATAACACAGGATTCACCATTCACAATAGGTGATGTCACAGCTCACCTCCTCCTCCTGTACAATGACTGATAGCACCTCTATATACAGTAGATAACACAGGATCCATCATTCACAATAGATGATGTCACAGCTCACCTCCTCCTCCTGTACAATGACTGATAACACCTCTATATACAGGAGCTAACACAGGATCCACCCTTCACAATAGGTGATATCACAGCTCATCTCCTTCTCCTCCTCCTGTACAATGACTGATAACACCTCTATATACAGTAGATAACCCAAGATCCACCATTCACAATAGGTGATGTCACAGCTCACCTCCTCCTCCTGTACAATGACTGATAGCACCTCTATATACAGTAGCTAACACAGGATCCACCCTTCACAATAGGTGATGTCACAGCTCACCTCCTCCTCCTGTACAATGACTGATAACACCTCTATATACACTCACCGGCCACTTTATTAGGTACACCATGCTAGTAACGGGTTGGACCCCCTTTTGCCTTCAGAACTGCCTCAATTCTTCGTGGCATAGATTCAACAAGGTGCTGGAAGCATTCCTCAGAGATTTTGGTCCATATTGACATGATGGCATCACACAGTTGCCGCAGATTTGTCGGCTGCACATCCCAAAGATGCTCCATACAAGGCAGGATGGATCCATGCTTTCATGTTGTTTACGCCAAATTCTGACCCTACCATCCGAATGTCGCAGCAGAAATCGAGACTCATCAGAACAAGCAACGTTTTTCCAATCTTCTACTGTCCAATTTCGATGAGCTTGTACAAATTGTAGCCTCAGTTTCCTGTTCTTAGCTGAAAGGAGTGGTACCCGGTGTGGTCTTCTGTTGCTGTAGCCCATCTGCCTCAAAGTTCGACGCACTGTGCGTTCAGAGATGCTCTTAGGCCTGCCTTGGTTGTAACGGGTGTCGATTTGAGTCACTGTTGCCTTTCTATCAGCTCGAACCAGTCTGCCCATTCTCCTCTGACCTCTGGCATCAACAAGGCATTTCCGCCCACAGAACTGCCGCTCACTGGATTTTTTTTCTTTTTCGGACCATTCTCTGTAAACCCTAGAGATGGTTGTGCGTGAAAATCCCAGTAGATCAGCAGTTTCTGAAATACTCAGACCAGCCCTTCTGGCACCAACAACCATGCCACGTTCAAAGGCACTCAAATCACCTTTCTTCCCCATACTGATGCTCGGTTTGAACTGCAGGAGATTGTCTTGACCATGTCTACATGCCTAAATGCACTGAGTTGCCGCCATGTGATTGGCTGATTAGAAATTAAGTGTTAACAAGAAGTTGGACAGGTGTACCTAATAAAGTGGCCGGTGAGTGTACAGTAGATAACACAGGATCCACAATAGGCACTCAACTTATATGTAGTTTTTGCAATTTATTGTAGTCATCAAATAAACGTTTCGGCCCAAATACACGGCTTTCGTCAGTAACAATAACTTCAGGGACAAAGGAGCGTTTTCATGAACGTAATGGAGTATCAGCGCACAATAGCAGTAAAAGCTTGTTGCAAGGTAAAATTTCCACGCTGGTGTGTCCAATATAAGTGGGAAGCCCTAGGAGATGTGCCGCCGTGTCTGGCAGTGATGCGGCATCCACCGCTCGTCAGCTCCTTTGTCCCTGAAAACGCTCCTTTGTCCCTGAAGTTATTGTTACTGAAGAAGGCCGTGTATTTGGGCCAAAATGTTTATTTGATGACTACAATAAATTGCAAAAACTACATATAAGTTGAGTGCCTTAGTTTATCTCTCACTATTTGGTTTTGGACCCTACTTTGGCACCACCCCTGGTAGTGCATACAGTTATTCTTAGGATCCACAATAGGTGATGTCACAGCTCACCTCCTCCTCCTGACCTATGACCTTTGAACATGCTCAAGCTGCTTCAATACAAAACATAAGGTCTGGGTCAGCCTATTGATGCTAAAGTAAATTTGGATTTCCACTAGCGACATGAAGTAGAAGTCTAACATAGCCCCAGTGGACAGTGTGGAAATTGTAAGATTGCAATATTTTTTTTACTACCAATCTTTGAAAAAAAAAAAAAAACCCCATTAAAAATGTAATAACTGTATCATAAAAATATTAAACAATATGCCATTTTTACAACACATTTCCTTTAAACTATACAAATCTTGCACCACTAGAGGGAGCATGGGCGCTTCATAGTATAAACCTGTCTGCAGTGATCTCCCCCTAGTGGAGGTTGAAGTAGCCAAGATTTAATTTTTACATTTAAAGATTTTGTTTGATAGTTAAAAAAAAATCTCTACTAAGCAACAATGAACCAATAAATAATGAAAGATTTTTTAATCCACCTGATCCAGGACAACACGATTTATTTTTTGCCTAATAATAATGATGAATTAAAAACCCTGGACAAAAACTTCAACTTTCTGCAAAGGATTTGGAGGTTTGTATCAGAAAATTAGAGCTTGGATGGCAGTACAGATATATATTTTAAAAAATGCATATAAGATGAAATTCATTTTAAAGAAATAACTGCGATGGGTGGGAGGGAGCCCAACTGACCTGCACCAGGATGGTGCTCAGCAGCAGATATGAGATCACTGCCTTCTGAACTCCGAGTCTATAAAGCCTTCCTTACTGGTGACAGGAGACGGCAGAGACTCAGAATCTCTACAATGTTTTTATTTTCTTCGGAGAGTTTGGAATCGTTCCTTGCTGCGGTCGTGTCTAGGACTCGTGTTCATCGGCTTTATTACAAACATGTAATAACGTGTTAATAGCATGCATTATTCCGTGTGCGTTATTTTCAGAAAACTTGTATAGGGGTCGTATGCAAAGCAGCACAACGGTTCCGTTGCAGAGTTTTATTCCTTGATCTGTTATAATTTACTAATAAAACATCTGAAGGTCAATTATCTTCACGGACGTGTTAAATTATTATTATATGCTGTGCCAACATCAGTGAACGCAGCGGGGACGAGCACATTCACAGCTCGGCACGTGGATCAGCAGAATTCAAGCCGCGCGGAATTGGAGACGAAGAAGCAATCTGCCGACGTGATTAGGTGAGGACACAATGTGGAGGTAGATGAAGGTTATCATTTACTAATACGGCGAATATGAGGCCGGGATCACGTGTGCGGCTATTCCGTTGCATCATTGGGCAGGTCGCTATAGGTCAGGATGTAGATTACTGGAGTCGGGTGAAAATTATTCGAATTGTATCATGAGCCATATATACAGCAGCAGCCAGGCTCTCAGTCTGTCTGTGGACGATCCTGGCAATCATCTTTTTGTCTTCATACAGGAGGAGGAGGTGAGCAGTGACATAACTTACATTTATTGTGTCCTGCTGTCTCAACTGAGTTAGATTGATTGGTAACGAGAGGGGGGGGAAAAAAAAAAAGATAGATCTAAGAGCTAGCCTTCTATAAATGTAGACATACTTTGGGGATGCATTCTTGCAGGGGAGCATTTGTGCACTATTATTCGTGTACATTTATTCAAAGTACTTTTTTTCTAAGTACTCGGCAGTTATAACATGGCAGTTAGACAGGGCAGGAGACAGGTAAGACAATCTAAATCTATTCACTATTCATTTGGAACAGAACAAATACTCACCATATGTATTTGTATAATCTATATCCTGGCTGCTGCATTCACTCACATTCACCGCCCTTGCATACACTCTTTACACTCCATCCATATCGGCCCCTCTGTTCTTGCCTCTCCTATGTATAGCACTCATGCTCTGTTCACATTGCTTAACAGTACAAATCCATTCAGTCCCACAATCCAACACAAGAGACGCTCTCACAAATCACTTAACCATCTGCTCACTCTTTCTATCCTCCTTCTCCTAGTTGCTGGAGACATCTCTCCAAACCCCGGCCCCCCATGTTATTATCAGTCAAACCTCCCAATTGCTACACCCAGAAACCCCTCTAACCTTATTAATATTCCATGCATGCCTTCTGTCTCTTTCAATTGTGCCCTTTGGAATTCTCGCTCTGTGTGTAATAAACTCTCCTTCAGTCAGGACTTTTTTCATTTCTAACTCTCTCAATCTCCTGGCTCTTACTGAAACCTGGATCCAGCAGTCAGACACCACCGCTGCTGCTGCTCTTTCATATGGTGGACTGTTATGACCTGGTGGTTAAGAGGCCACACCGATATGACCTGGTGGCTAAAACGCAACATGGGACGAGCTCTGGGGAGGTGGTATCTCTACTGACCGCAGTCCCTAATCCTAACAACAACACTAGTAATAGCCGTGGGATGTTCCTGACTCTCCCTAGACACCTCTTCACAGCCTAAGAATTAACTACCCCTAAAGAAGAAAATAGAAAGCTATCTTGCCTCAGAGAAAACCCCAAAAGGAAAGATAGCCCCCCACAAATATTGACTGTGAGTGAAGAGGGAAATGACATACACAAAAATGAAATCAGTTTTCAGCAAAGGAGGCCAATACTAAACTTGATAGACAGAGAGAAAAGGATACTGTGCGGTCAGTATTAAAAACTACAAAATCCACGCAGAGTTTACAAAAATTAACTCCACACCAACTCACGGTGTGGAAGGGCAAATCTGCTTCCCAGAGCTTCCAGCTAGCCTGAATATGACATAGTGACAAGCAAAAAGACAACATATTTGACAAAGCAATAGTGTCCAAAGCAAAAGGACAAATAAGAACTAGCAAAAACTTATCTTTTGCTGACAAGGACAGGCCATATGAGAAATCCAAGGAGAGAACCAAATCCAACCTAAGACATTGACAGCTGGCATGAACTAAAGCCCAGAGCAGGTTTAAATAACAAACCCAGGCAAGGCGATCAGTGATGGCAGCTGCTACAGCTACCAAAAGGAGCAGCAGTTCCACTCGAAACCACCAGAGGGAGCCCAAGGGCAGAACTCACAAAAATACCATTAGCAACCACAGGAGGGAGCTCCAGAACGGAATTCACAACAGTGGACTACACTTTTCTCATACCCCAAGATCAGACAACAGAGCAGGTGGAGGCGTTGGTCTGCTCCTTTCACCCAAATGTACCTTCCAAGTTATCCCCCAAGTACCCTCACTTGTATTCCCTTCCTTTGAGGTCCATGCTGTCAGACTCTACGTCCCCTTCTCCATGCGAGTAGCGGTGGTGTATCATCCTCCCGGCCCCTCTCATCAGTTCCTGGATCACTTTGCCACCTGGCTTCCACTCTTTCTCTCCTGTGACACCCCCACCCTTATCATGGGTGATTTCAACATCCCCATTGCTTCTCCCTTCTCCCCATCTGCTTCTCACCTTTTATCTCTAACCTCCTCTTTCGGCCTCTCGCAGCATACTAACTCTCCAACGCATGAAGATGGAAACTCCCTTGACTTGGTCTTCTCCCGGCTTTGCTCAGTGGACGATTTCACAAACTCCCCTCTCCCGCTCTCTGAACACAACCTTCTTTCATTCTCTATCAAGAACTGCCATCCTGCTCAGGTCACCTCCACTTTCCACACTTACAGAAACATACAGGCCATTAACACCCAGAAACTTATGAAGAACTTGCAGTCCTCATTGGCCCCAATCTCCTCCATCTCATGTCCTGATTCTGCTCTGAAGCATTACAATGAAACCCTGCAAAGTGCCCTGGATGAAGCTGCACCTCCTATACATAGAACAACTCAGCACAGACGGCGACAACCGTGGCACACGCTGCAAACACGGTTCCTGCAGCGGTGCTCCAGGTGCGCCGAACGTCTGTGGAGAAAATCTAATCTACCCGAAGATTTCATCCATTATAAGTTCATTCTTAAAACATACAACTCTGCCCTTCACCTCTCCAAACAAACCTATTTCAACACCCTCATCACCTCACTGTCAAATAACCCTAAACGTCTCTTTGACACTTTCCAGTCCCTACTCAACCCAAGAGAGCAGGCCCCAACCACGGATCTCCGCGCTGACGATCTGGCCAATTACTTCAAAGAAAAAATTGACCACATTCGACATGAAATCATCTCCCAATCTATTCATACCATGCACTGTCCTCCCTCCCACACTGCATCTAGTTCACACTCTGCCTTTGAACCAGTTACAGAAGAAGAAGTAATCAGGCTCCTTGCATCTTCTCGCCCGACCACTTGCACCAGTGACCCCATTCCATCACACCTCCTCCAGTCCCTTTCCCCGGCTGTCACCTCTCACCTAACAAAAATATTCAACCTTTCTCTCACTTCCGGTATTTTTCCCCTCCTCATTTAAGCATGCCATCATACATCCATTACTTAAAAAACCCTCCCTCGACCAAAACTGTGCCGCTAATTATAGACCTGTCTCTAACCTTCCCTTCATCTCCAAACTCCTAAAACGCCTGGTCCACTCCCGTCTTACCCGCTATCTCTCAGATAACTCTCTTCTCGACCCTCTTCAATCTGGCTTCCGCTCTTTACACTCTACTGAAACTGCCCTCACTAAAGTCTCTAATGACCTACTAACAGCTAAATCTAATGGTCATTACTCCATGCTAATTCTCTTGGATCTCTTCGCAGCATTCGATACTGTGGATCATCAGCTCCTCCTCACTATGCTCCGCTCCATCGGCCTCAAGGACACCGTTCTCGCCTGGTTCTCCTCCTATCTCTCTGACCGATCCTTCACCGTATGTTTTGCTGGTTCCTCCTCCTCTCACCTTCCCCTTACTGTTGGGGTTCCTCAAGGATCAGTCCTAGGCCCCCTCCTCTTCTCTTTGTATACTGCCCCTATTGGACAAACAATCAGTAGATTTGGTTTCCAGTACCATCTCTATGCTGACGACACCCAATTATACACCTCTTCTCCTGTTATCACGCCGACCTTTTTAGAAAACACCAGTGATTGTCTTACCGCTGTCTCTAACATCATGTCCTCCCTCTATCTGAAACTGAACCTGTCAAAAACTGAACTCCTCGTGTTCTCTCCCTCTACTAACCTACCTTTGCCTGACATTGCCATCTCCGTGTGTGGTTCCACCATTACTCCAAAGCAACATGCCCGCTGCCTTGGGGTCATCCTTGAATCCAAGCCTCCCTCTTACCAAACTCTCCCCGCTCCAATCTGTCCTAAATGCCGCAGCCAGGATCATATTCCTCACCAACCGTTACACCGATGCCTCTACCTTGTGCCAGTCATTACACTGGCTACCCATCCACTCCAGAATCCAGTACAAAACTACTACCCTCATCCACAAAGCACTCCATGGCTCAGCACCACCCTACATCTCCTCTCTGGTCTCAGTCTACCACCCTACCCATGCCCTCCGCTCCGCTAATGACCTCAGGTTAGCATCCTCAATAATCAGAACCTCCCACTCCCGTCTCAAAGACTTTACACGTGCTGCGCCGATTCTTTGGAATGCACTACCCAGGTTAATACGATTAACCCCCAATCCCCACAGTTTTAAGCGTGCCCTAAAAACTCATTTGTTCACATAGGTTAATGCTTTGAGGCGGTAGGCCAAACTATCCCTGTGTGGCCTATTAAAAAAAAAAAACACATAATCAGGTTCCTCGCATCATGTTCTCATACACTTTATGCAGTTAATAGCACTCTGTGTCTGTACTGCTACACACTTAGGCAGTTAACTGGTTCATGTAGCTTTACATGAACACCAGAGCCCTACACTATGGCTGGTCCAAATAATTAAAGCAATTGTTACCATCCACCTCTCGTGTCTCCCCTTTTCCTCATAATTTGTAAGCTTGCGAGCAGGGCCCTCATTCCTCCTGGTATCTATTTTGAACTGTGATTTCTGTTATGCTGTAATGTCTATTGTGTTGTGAATTCCGTTCTCGGACTCCCTCCTGTGGTCATGAATGGTACTTTGGTTAGTTCTGCTCTTGGACTCCCTCTGGTGGCTTTGAGCGGAACTGCTGGTCACTGAGGTTGGTTTTGTCAGCTGCTCTCGTTATTGCTATGCTGGCTTCCCTATTTAACTCCACTCAGATCGTTACTTGATGCCAGCTGTCAATGTTTCAGTATTGGTTCAGATCTCTCTTGGACTTCTCTGAGGACCTGTCTACTCCAGCAGAAGCTAAGTCTTTGCTAGTTCATTTGTTGTTATTGCTTCCTGAATATATTTCTTAGTCCTGCTAATTTCTAGTCCAGCTTGCTATCATGATATTCCCTTGCTAGCTGGAAGCTCTGGCGTGCAGAGTGGCACCTCCACACCGTGAGTCGGTGTGGGGAGTCTTTTTGCTTACTCTGCGTGGTTTTTTGTAGTCTTTTGTGCTGACCGCATAAGTTCCCTTTTCTATCCTCTGTCTATTTAGTGAAGTCTGGCCTCCTTTGCTAAAACCTGTTTCATTCCTGTGTTTGTGACTTTCCTCTTAACTCACAGTCAATATATGTGGGGGGCTGCCTTTACCTTTGGGGAATTTCTCTGAGGCAAGGTTAGGCTTCTATTTCTATCTTTAGGGGTAGTTAGCTCTTAGGCTGTGAAGAGGCGTCTAGGGAGAGTTAGGTACGCTCCACGGCTATTTCTAGTGTGTGTGATAGGAGTAGAGTTGCGGTCAGCAGAGTTCCCACTTTCCCAGAGCTTGTTCCTATTACTAGTTTACTCATCAGGTCTTTCCGGGTGCTCCTAACCACCAGGTCCATAACACTATTGTCTGTACAAGTCCCCTCTATAATTTGTAAAGCGCTGCTGAATATGTTGGCGCTATATAAATAAAAATTATTATATTATTATTATAACTTATTGTGAATGGTGAATCCTGTGTTATCTACTGTATATAGAGGTGTTATCAGTCATTATACAGGAGGAGGAGGTGAACTGTGACATCACCTATTGTGAATGGTGGATCATGTGTTATCTACTGTATATAGAGGTGTTATCAGTAATTGTACAGGAGGAGGAGGTGAACTGTGACATCACCTATTGTAAATGGTGGATCCTGTGTTATCAGTCATTTTTATCCTGCCTGTGATAATGAGACTGTCGAAAACTTCTTAAAAAGAACAATGAGTCTAAAAAAAAAGTCCCATTGGACAATGTAAAAATTTCAAATTATTAATTTTGTTTTTAATAAAGATCATCATATGAACAAATTTTTTTTCAAAAATATATATAAAAAAATACATGTAACACAAAAACCTAAAGTAAACAATAGATAATTTCTCGATTCCCTGTAGGTGCTTTCTGGATATTTTATCCAGTGGTAACATACATTAGGTCATGTGCACACGTTCAGGTTTTTTCGCGTTTTTTCGCGATATAAACGCTATAAAAACTCATTAAAAATGCATGCATTATGCATTCTATCATTTAGAATGCATTCTGCATGTTTTGTGCACATGGATGCGTTTTTTTCCGCAAAAAAAACGCATCGCGGTAAAAAAATGAGCATGTTCATTAATTTTGAGTTTTTTCTACGTTTTTCCCGCATATCTATGCATCTGGAAAAAACGCACAAAAAACGCATCAAAAACGCGTCAAAAAACGCGAGAAAAAAAAAAAAAAGCATGCGGATTTCTGGCAGAAATTGCCGTTTTTTTGTCAGGAAAATTTCTGCAAGAAATCCTGACGTGTGCACATACCCTTACACGTCAATCCACCAGATAGCTCCTATAACTGATTACAAGGAGGACGCTATTCTTCCAGATTCATGTCTGACACAGTACGAGACACGGAGAAAAGAGGAGCAGACGTAAATGATAACAAGATTATTGCTTAAGAAAACCCTGAAGATATAAACCTGTCACCTCGTCTGCATATCCCGTGTATTGAAACCAGCGCGATCCTCGCATTAGGCCTCATTAGTGCAATCTATATTCCACGTCAGCGGGGTCCCAGGACTAACATCACTTACCTTCAGCAGCACTTGGATTTAAGGAGAGCATCATTAATTTATAGAGGTGATTAAAATCTTGGCATAGCACCGAGGAGGTGCGGGACAAGAGGCTTTGTAGACTATCCCCAATATAAGATCTAACTGACAGCCCTGGAGGCATGCCGGCTGATATTCAGCCCTCAGGAAAAGTAGAGAAGGGCCCATCAACCCAGCAGAAATCTAAATACAATAGACTTAAGGAAGAAAATGGAGATAAAATAATATCAGCCTGTGATGATTGGGACAACTGCAGGAGCTGGTGCTGGAGTCACAGACGGGTACTGACCTCCGCTGTTTGCTCTGGATGGAGCACAAACTGGTGACTGAGGATTTCCAAGACATAACATCATAGGAAACTGTCCGAGCTCATTACCAACAGCTAATAAATCTATCATCAGCGCTGACAGTGCAGTAAGTATGGACAACATTCAGGAGCCTAAAAACACAAGTAATTCTGTTCTAGCATTACTGATCCTGTAATGATCCTGCGATACATCCAGTATTATACCCCAGAGCTGCACTCACTATTCTGCTGGTGCAGTCACTGTGTACAGGTCCTTCTCAAAAAATTAGCATATAGTGTTAAATTTCATTATTTACCATAATGTAATGATTACAATTAAACTTTCATATATTATAGATTCATTATCCACCAACTGAAATTTGTCAGGTCTTTTATTGTTTTAATACTGATGATTTTGGCTTACAACTCCTGATAACCCAAAAAACCTGTCTCAATAAATTAGCATATTTCACCCGTCCAATCAAATAAAAGTGTTTTTTAATAACAAACCAAAAAAACAACAAATAATAATGTTCAGTTATGCACTCAATACTTGGTCGGGAATCCTTTGGCAGAAATGACTGCTTCAATGCGGCGTGGCATGGAGGCAATCAGCCTGTGACACTGCTGAGATGTTATGGAGACCCAGGATGCTTCAATAGCGGCCTTAAGCTCATCCAGAGTGTTGGGTCTTGCGTCTCTCAACTTTCTCTTCACAATATCCCACAGATTCTCTATGGGGTTCAGGTCAGGAGAGTTGGCAGGCCAATTGAGCACAGTAATACCATGGTCAGTAAACCATTTACCAGTGGTTTTGGCACTGTGAGCAGGTGCCAGGTCGTGCTGAAAAATGAAATCTTCATCTCCATAAAGCATTTCAGCCGATGGAAGCATGAAGTGCTCCAAAATCTCCTGATAGCTAGCTGCATTGACCCTGCCCTTGATGAAACACAGTGGACCAACACCAGCAGCTGACATGGCACCCCACACCATCACTGACTGTGGGTACTTGACACTGGACTTCAGGCATTTTGGCATTTCCTTCTCCCCAGTCTTCCTCCAGACTCTGGCACCTTGATTTCCGAATGACATGCAAAATTTGCTTTCATCAGAAAAAAGTACTTGGGACCACTTAGCAACAGTCCAGTGCTGCTTCTCTGTAGCCCAGGTCAGGCGCTTCTGCCGCTGTTTATGGTTCAAAAGTGGCTTTACCTGGGGAATGCGGCACCTGTAGCCCATTTCCTGCACACGCCTGTGCACGGTGGCTCTGGATGTTTCCACACCAGACTCAGTCCACTGCTTCCTCAGGTTCCCCAAGGTCTGGAATCGGTCCTTCTCCACAATCTTCCTCAGGGTCCGGTCACCTCTTCTCGTTGTACAGCATTTTCTGCCACATTTTTTCCTTCCAACAGACTTACCATTGAGGTGCCTTGATACAGCACTCTGGGAACAGCCTATTTGTTGAGAAATTTCTTTCTGGGTCTTACCCTCTTGCTTGAGGGTGTCAATGATGGCCTTCTTGACATCTGTCAGGTCGCTAGTCTTACCCATGATGGGGGTTTTGAGTAATGAACCAGGCAGGGAGTTTTTAAAAGCCTCAGGTATCTTTTGCATGTGTTTAGAGTTAATTAGTTGATTCAGAAGATTAGGGTAATAGGTCGTTTAGAGAACCTTTTCTTGATATGCTAATTTATTGAGACAGGTTTTTTGGGTTATCAGGAGTTGTATGCCAAAATCATCAGTATTAAAACAATAAAAGACCTGACAAATTTCAGTTGGTGGATAATGAATCTATAATATATGAAAGTTTAATTGTAATCATTACATTATGGTAAATAATGAAATTTAACACTATATGCTAATTTTTTGAGAAGGACCTGTACATACATTACATTACAGATCCTGAGCTACGTCCTGTATTATACCCCAGAGCTGCACTCACTATTCTGCTGGTGCAGTCACTCTGTACATACATTACATTACTGATCCTGAGCTACATCCTGTAGATCTTTTATTATAAAAATGAAAAACATAACAACAATAATAGCAGAAAACATAACAAAAATATTAGCCAGAAAATAATCAGTATACTGAACACTGGTCCAGCCGCTCATTCTCTCCTCTCACACATATTATACAGTATATACAGAATAATAACTACTTTGACCTTCTGGTCCGGTCACCAAACAAAATAATAATAACAAATAAAATAAACAATGGCAAACAAAGACTATATACATGAACTTTTTTTTTTTTTTTTAGTTTTAAATAAAATAACTACAAATTAAACAAATATATACAATACTACAAGCTATCCTCCATTCCCAACCCCCCGCACTGACCTGAGAGCTGGTCCTGCGTCTCATGCCTCAGTCTATGTCCAACGTCCATAGGCCAGATCAGGCAGTGCCAGTTTTTCCCACAAACAACCCAGTGTCCCATAGTCCCACAAGATAAACCCACCTCCCCCCTTTTCCCACCACCCAACCTAACACCTACACCCAATTCTATATCCCTATATACAATATATACATTATATACAGCAGCGCACACCACAATAATTACAAAACACGAAGCCCAAGTTCGGCGCCTGCAGCCCTACATCTGTCATGGTTCTCAATGGCAAGAGAACGTAGTAAAGCATACAAAAGGACTAGCTCTTGGAAGATGGGAACTCGAGCTGACTGTGAGCTAAACCTACCGCACAACTAACAGTGGCCGGGTAGCGTGCCTACGTTTTATCCCTAGACGCCCAGCGCCAGCCGGAGGACTGACTGACCCTAGCAGAGGAAAATACAGACCTGACTTACCTCTAGAGAAATTTTCCCCAAAAGGCAGACAGTAGCCCCCACATATATTGTCGGTGATTTCAGAGGAAATGGACATACGAAGTATGAAAATAGGTTTAGCAAATTGAGGTCCGCTTACTAGATAGTAGGAAGACAGAAAAGGGAACTACACAGTCAGCTGAAAACCCTTTCAAAACACCATCCTGAAATTACTTTAAGACTCTAATATCAACTCATGACACCAGAGTGGCAATTTCAGCTCACAAGAGCTTCCAGCCTCAGAAATATTCAATCACAGAGAACTGGAACAAAAATGCAAAACAAACTTGGGACTAAAAGTCCAACTTAGCTGATAGTAGTCTAGGAGCAGGAACATGCAACAGAAAGGCTTCTGGTAACATTGTTGGCCGGCATAGAAATGACTGAGGAGCAAGGTTAAATAGAAAACTCCCACATCCTGATGGAAACAGGTGAACAGAGGAGATGAAGCACACAAGTTCAGTACCACCAGTGACCACCGGGGGAGCCCAGAAACCAAATTCACAACAGTACCCCCCCCTCAAGGAGGGGGCACCGAACCCTCACCAGAACCACCAGGGCGATCAGGATGAGCCCTATGAAAGGCACGGACCAAATCGGAGGCATGAACATCAGAGGCTGTCACCCAAAAATTATCTTCCTGACCGTAGCCCTTCCACTTGACCAGATACTGAAGTCTCCGTCTGGAAACACGGGAGTCCAAGATCTTCTCGACAACGTACTCCAACTCACCCTCAACCAACACCGGAGCAGGAGGCTCAACGGAAGGCACAACCGGTACCTCATACCTGCGCAACAATGACCGATGGAAGACATTATGAATAGAAAAAGATGCAGGGAGGTCCAAACGAAAGGACACAGGGTTAAGAATCTCCAATATCTTGTACGGGCCGATGAACCGAGGCTTAAACTTAGGAGAAGAAACCTTCATAGGGACAAAACGAGAAGACAACCACACCAAGTCCCCAACACAAAGACGAGGACCAACACGACGACGGCGGTTGGCAAACTGCTGAGTCTTCTCCTGGGACAACTTCAAATTGTCCACCACATGCCCCCAAATCTGATGCAACCTCTCCACCACAGCATCCACTCCAGGACAATCCGAAGACTCCACCTGACCGGAAGAGAAACGAGGATGAAACCCCGAATTACAGAAGAAAGGAGAAACCAAGGTGGCAGAACTAGCCCGGTTATTGAGGGCAAACTCCGCCAAGGGCAAAAAGGCAACCCAATCATCCTGATCCGCAGACACAAAACACCTCAAATAAGTCTCCAAGGTCTGATTAGTTCGCTCGGTCTGGCCATTAGTCTGAGGATGGAAAGCAGACGAAAAAGACAAATCAATGCCCATCCTAGCACAGAATGCTCGCCAAAATCTAGACACGAATTGAGTTCCCCTGTCAGAAACGATATTCTCCGGAATACCATGCAAGCGAACCACATTTTGAAAAAACAGAGGAACCAGCTCGGATGAGGAAGGCAATTTAGGCAAGGGGACCAAATGGACCATCTTAGAGAAACGGTCACACACCACCCAGATGACAGACATCTTCTGAGAAACAGGGAGATCAGAAATAAAATCCATGGAGATGTGAGTCCAAGGCCTCTTCGGAATAGGCAAAGATAACAACAATCCACTAGCCCGAGAACAACAAGGCTTGGCCCGAGCACAAACATCACAAGACTGCACAAAACCTCGCACATCTCGCGACAGGGAAGGCCACCAGAAGGACCTAGCCACCAAATCCCTGGTACCAAAGATTCCAGGATGACCAGCTAACGCAGAAGAATGGACCTCCGAGATGACTCTACTGGTCCAATCATCCGGAACAAACAGTCTACCAGGCGGGCAACGATCAGGTCTATCCGCCTGAAACTCCTGCAAGACCCGTCGCAAGTCTGGGGAAACAGCAGATAATATCACTCCATCCTTAAGGATACCTGTAGGTTCAGAATTACCAGGGGAATCAGGCTCAAAACTCCTAGAAAGGGCATCCGCCTTCACATTTTTAGAACCCGGTAGGTAAGAAACCACAAAATTAAACCGAGAGAAAAATAACGACCAGCGCGCCTGTCTAGGATTCAGGCGCCTGGCAGACTCAAGATAAATCAAATTCTTGTGGTCGGTCAATACCACCACCTGATGTCTAGCCCCCTCAAGCCAATGACGCCACTCCTCAAAAGCCCACTTCATAGCCAAGAGCTCCCGATTACCAATATCATAATTTCGCTCAGCGGGCGAAAATTTACGAGAAAAGAACGCGCAAGGTCTCATCACGGAGCAGTCGGAACTTTTCTGCGACAAAACCGCCCCAGCTCCGATTTCTGAAGCGTCGACCTCAACCTGAAAAGGAAGAGTAACATCAGGCTGACGCAATACAGGGGCGGAAGAAAAGCGGCGCTTAAGCTCCCGAAAGGCCTCCACAGCAGCAGGGGACCAATCAGCAACATCAGCACCCTTCTTAGTCAAATCAGTCAACGGCTTAGCAACATCAGAAAAACCAGTTATAAATCGACAATAAAAATTAGCAAAGCCCAAAAACTTCTGAAGGCTCTTAAGAGAAGAGGGTTGCGTCCAATCACAAATAGCCTGAACCTTGACAGGGTCCATCTCAATGGAAGAGGGGGAAAAAATGTACCCCAAAAACGAAATATTTTGAACCCCAAAAACACACTTAGAACCCTTTACACACAAGGAATTAGAGCGCAAAACCTGAAAAACCCTCCTGACCTGTTGGACATGAGAGTCCCAGTCATCCGAAAAAATCAAAATATCATCCAGATACACGATCATGAATTTATCCAAATATTCCCGGAAAATGTCATGCATAAAGGACTGAAAGACTGAAGGGGCATTTGAAAGACCAAAAGGCATTACTAAATACTCAAAATGGCCCTCAGGCGTATTAAATGCGGTTTTCCACTCATCCCCCTGCTTAATTCGCACTAAATTATACGCCCCACGAAGATCAATCTTAGAGAACCACTTGGCCCCCTTTATTCGAGCAAACAAATCAGTAAGCAGTGGCAAAGGATACTGATATTTAACCGTGATTTTATTCAAAAGCCGATAATCAATACACGGCCTCAAAGAGCCATCTTTTTTAGATACAAAGAAAAAAACGGCTCCTAAGGGAGATGACGAAGGACGAATATGTCCCTTTTCCAAGGACTCCTTAATATATTCCCGCATAGCAGCATGTTCAGGCACAGATAGATTAAATAAACGACCCTTTGGAAACTTACTGCCCGGAATCAGATCTATAGTACAATCGCAATCTCTGTGCGGAGGTAGTGAACCAAGTTTAGGCTCCTCAAAAACGTCACGATAATCAGATAAAAATTCCGGAATCTCAGAGGGAATAGATGACGAAATGGAAACCAAAGGTACGTCCCCATGAGTCCCCTGACATCCCCAGCTTAACACAGACATTGCTTTCCAGTCGAGGACTGGGTTATGAGATTGCAGCCATGGCAATCCAAGCACCAACACATCATGTAGATTATACAACACAAGGAAGCGAATAATCTCCTGGTGATCCGGATTAATATGCATAGTTACTTGTGTCCAGTATTGTGGTTTATTACTAGCCAATGGCGTGGAGTCAATACCCTTCAGAGGTATAGGAACTTCCAGAGGCTCTAAATTAAACCCACAGCGTTTGGCAAAGGACCAATCCATAAGACTCAAAGCGGCGCCAGAGTCGACATAGGCGTCCGCGGTAATAGACGATAAAGAGAAAATCAGGGTCACAGATAGAATAAACTTAGACTGTAAAGTGCCAATTGAAACAGACTTATCAACCTTCTTAGTACGTTTAGAGCATGCTGATATAACATGAGTTGAATCACCACAATAGAAGCATAACCCATTTTTTCGCCTAAAATTCTGTCGTTCGCTTCTGGACAGAATTCTATCACATTGCATAATCTCTGGCGCCTTCTCAGTAGACACCGCCAAATGGTGCACAGGTTTGCGCTCCCGCAAACGCCGATCAATCTGAATGGCCATTGTCATGGACTCATTCAGACCTGTAGGCACAGGGAACCCCACCATAACATCTTTAATGGCATCAGAGAGACCCTCTCTGAAATTCGCCGCCAGGGCGCACTCATTCCACTGAGTAAGCACAGACCACTTACGAAATTTTTGGCAGTATATTTCAGCCTCATCTTGCCCCTGAGACAGGGCCATCAAGGCTTTTTCAGCCTGAATCTCTAAATGAGGTTCCTCATAAAGCAACCCCAATGCCAGGAAAAACGCATCCACATTGAGCAACGCAGGATCCCCTGGTGCCAAAGCAAATGCCCAATCCTGAGGGTCGCCCCGGAGCAAGGAAATTACAATCCTGACCTGCTGTGCAGGATCTCCAGCGGAGCGAGATCTCAGAGACAAAAATAATTTACAATTATGTTTGAAATTCTGGAAGCGAGATCTATCCCCGGAGAAAAATTCAGGTAAAGGAATTCTAGGTTCAGATATAGGAGCATGAATTACAAAATCCTGTAAACTTTGAACCTTCATAGCGAGATTATTCAAACCTGTAGCTAAACTCTGCTGATCCATTTTTATCAGGTGAAATCAGAACCATTCAAGGATTAGAAGGAGAGAGAGACGAAGGGCTGCAGTAAGCAGAGATGCAAGTGAATCAACTAATGAGCAAACTCAGAAAAAAAAAAAAAAAAAAAATTCTCTGCAGACTTCTTTTCTCTCCTTTCTTCTGCCAATTATTTTAACCCTTGGTCCGGCCAAACTGTCATGGTTCTCAATGGCAAGAGAACGTAGTAAAGCATACAAAAGGACTAGCTCTTGGAAGATGGGAACTCGAGCTGACTGTGAGCTAAACCTACCGCACAACTAACAGTGGCCGGGTAGCGTGCCTACGTTTTATCCCTAGACGCCCAGCACCAGCCGGAGGACTGACTGACCCTAGCAGAGGAAAATACAGACCTGACTTACCTCTAGAGAAATTTTCCCCAAAAGGCAGACAGTAGCCCCCACATATATTGTCGGTGATTTCAGAGGAAATGGACATATGAAGTATGAAAATAGGTTTAGCAAATTGAGGTCCGCTTACTAGATAGTAGGAAGACAGAAAAGGGAACTACACAGTCAGCTGAAAACCCTTTCAAAACACCATCCTGAAATTACTTTAAGACTCTAATATTAACTCATGACACCAGAGTGGCAATTTCAGCTCACAAGAGCTTCCAGCCTCAGAAATATTCAATCACAGAGAACTGGAACAAAAATGCAAAACAAACTTGGGACTAAAAGTCCAACTTAGCTGATAGTAGTCTAGGAGCAGGAACATGCAACAGAAAGGCTTCTGGTAACATTGTTGGCCGGCATAGAAATGACTGAGGAGCAAGGTTAAATAGAAAACTCCCACATCCTGATGGAAACAGGTGAACAGAGGAGATGAAGCACACAAGTTCAGTACCACCAGTGACCACCGGGGGAGCCCAGAAACCAAATTCACAACATACATCACTGTATAATGATCAAACAAAACAAAAATCTACAGTGTCAGCAGCAGCCCACCACCAGGAAAGGAGATGACCAGACTAGGGCACACTAAAAGAAAAGCCCCTCCAGAGGAGCGCGGCCCTCCGTGCGCCCAGTCTCCCATACTCCAGAGAGCGCACCTTCACCAGGTCACCGAGTATGGTCCTAAACACATCCTCCACTGGGAGGATTTTTCGTTGCGTCGATACTAAGCACCGTGCGTTCCATGTGTGATACCTAACCACTGCGCTAACTAGAAATAAGGTGCAGCGGTCCCGACCACCCAGGTCTCCGAATGCTCCATAGGCCCATTCCGCATAGGAGAGACCGGCCAGCCGAGACCAGCCAATGAAGGCGCCCACCCTGTTGTACACCTCTGTGTTGAAGGGACAATGAAGCAGGAAGTGGTCCATGCTTTCCAGCAAGGTACCACAATGCTCCCGAGGACAATTCCTGTCCTCAGAGCTCCTACACTTCAGATTGTCCCTCACACACAGTTTCCCATGGAAGCAGCGCCAAGCCAAGTCCCAAAACTTCGAAGGGGATCCTGATAGAATTCAAAAGATGCAAACCCACCCCAAGATCCCGACTTGGGCAGTCCCTGAGCGCCAGAGGCCTCTGGAAATGGGTCAACAGAACCCTACTGTCAAGTAGTTTCCTTGGCAGAGTCCTGATCTCCCACATTCCCAGACCCCACCGACGAATTACCTTCAGAACCAAGGTAGCGTAAGCCGGAAGATGTCCATGCGGTGTGCGAAGATCCTTCACTTGCCCTCCTGTCTCCCATTCCTGGAAGAAAGGCTGAAACCATCCCCTACAGGAGAATACCCACGGAGGAGCCCTCTCTTTCCAGAGGTTTGCGATATTGATCTTAATGAAGGTATCCACAAGGAATACCACAGGGTTGACCATACCCAACCCTCCTAGTCTCCTCGTACGGTAAGTAACCTCCCTCTTGACCAGGTTCAGTCTATTCCCCCATAACAGTTGGAAGAACAAACTGTAGACCCGAGTCCAGAGAGATTCCGGCAAGATGCACACACTGCCCAGATAAATCAGTAAAGGGAGCAGGTAAGTTTTGCTCAGGTTTACCCTTTCCCTTAGGGTCAAAGACCAACCCTTCCATTGGTTCACCTTCTGAGTGGCGATCTCTAGCCTGCTGTCCCAATTTTGTTTGGGGTAATCCCCCTGGCCAAATTCGATGCCAAGGACTTTTGCAGAGACTTTGGGTCCTGGAAGGGTGTCCGGGAGCTCAAAACCAGGATCTCCTCCTCCCAGCCAGAGACTCTCACACTTATCCCGGTTGATCTTGGACCCGGATGCCTCCGAGTAGCGATCTACCTCTGACATCAGCCACCCTGCCTCCTCGTGAGAGGAAGCAAACACAGTGACATCATCGGCATACGCCACCACCCTCAGAGTGGCTTCCGGTGCTGCCTGATCCATCCCGATCCCGGCCAACGGTCCACGCTCCACCCTCCTAAGAAGAGGGTCAATCGCAAACACATACAGCAGCGGGCTCAAGGGACAACCCTGGCGAACACCGGACCCAACCTCAAAAGAGCTACCAATCCAACCATTCACAAGCGGGAAACTCTCTGCCCCACTGTACAAGGTCTTAAGCCAATCAACAAACCCCCCCGGCAGGCCATATCTCAGAAGGACGGACCAGAGGTACTCATGATTAACCCGATCAAACACTTTTGCCTGGTCCAGTGACAGCATGTACCCCTTCCAGTGACCAGCCCTACCCTGCTCCACTGCCTCTCGGACACAGAGCACAGCACTAAGTGTGCTGCGGCCTGGAACAGAGCAATGCTGGGCCCCCGAAAGGAGTCGGGGTGCAAATTTCACCAGCCGATTAAACAGCACCTTTGCCAGAACCTTCCTGTCTGCATTGAGAAGCGCTATGGGACGCCAATTCTCAATGCAAGACGGGTCCTTACCCTTTGACAAGATGATCAGAGCAGACCTCCTCATTGACTTCGGCAGAGTGCCCGAGGAAAGACACTCATTGAATACCTCAGTCAAGAGGGGAACCAAAACGTCCTTAAAGGTCTTATAGAATTCAGATGTTAAGCCATCTGGACCAGGCGATTTTTTGGGAGCAAGCCCTTCAATCGCCAACTGAACTTCCTCTTCCCTGATCATTTCTGTCAAAACGTCAAGAGAGGGGTCTACCCCTGGTTCGGGGACAGCTTCTGCCAGGAAAGCCGACATCTCATCCCAATCAAGATCCCTCTTCCCCAAGAGGTGCGAGTAGAAGGATCTGACAACCTCCAGGATCCCTGATCTGGATCGCCTCAGGGACCCCGTAGTGTCGACCAGTCCTGTAACCACTTTACTATTCACTGACATCTTGCAGTTTCTGTAAGGGTCGGGCGAGCGGTACTTCCCGTAATCCCTCTCAAAAACCAAAGATGCGTGTCTATCGTACTGACACCTCATAAGCAAAGATTTCACTCTGGAGATCTCCTCGCGGCTACCTCCAGTTGAGACAAGATGCTCGAGTTTCCTCCTCAGACCCTGATACAGGCGGTACCTGCTCAGACTCCTGAGGCTCGAGAGCTGGCGGAAGAATCTCGCCACCCTTTCCTTGAACATCTCCCACCACTCTGACCTACTACTACAAAGATCCAGTAAGGGTACCTGGCTCTGAAGAAAATCCTCACAGGACTGTCTTATCTCCGCTTCTTCCAAGAGAGACGAATTGAGCCTCCAAAAGCCTCTTCCCATCCGGAGGGTCTCTGTAACATTCAGAGAAAACAAAATTAAACAGTGGTCGGAGAACTCCACCTCAACAACAGACACTGCTGAAGAGACAGCTTCCTCCTTTAAATAAAATCTATCTATTCTGGACCTACAGTTACCTCTATGATAGGTGAACCCCTCGTGGCCTGGGGTGTGCCGAATGTGGACATCCACCAGGCGAGCCTCACTAGCTATACTATTAAGGGCGACGCTATCATAAGTCAGCTTGTCTCTGGAACCTCCTCTATCTCGGGGCCTCGTGACAGCATTGAAGTCCCCTCCAAAGACAACCTGCCGACTTGTAAAAAGGTAGGGCTTGATCCTCATAAAGAGACACTTCCGGTCCCACTTAGATTGGGGACCATAGATGTTAATGAGCCGGAGCTCTTGTCCCTTCATGAGGACATCTAAGATCAGGCACCTCCCCATTTCTAACTCAATAACCCGTCGGCATTCCACCGGTGCGGTAAAAAGGACCGCCACTCCGCTATACGGCTCGGCCGCAAGAGACCAATAGGAGGGCCCGAGTCTCCACTCCCTCTTAGCTTTAAACACATCTGCCATGTTTGGCAGCCTGGTCTCTTGCAAAAAGAAAATGTCAGCTTCAACCCGGCTGAGAAAATCAAAGGCCGCAAATCTAGCTGTATTTGACTTTATGCTGGCGACATTAATGGACGCCAGCGTCAACGGAGTGGGTTCCGCCACCATTGGTGATTGAGTTAGATGGCTTTCTTTTTCCCACTCCCCTTATCCTCTGCCTCAGAGGAGGAATCCTTCCCCCTCTTTAATGACATGGAGGTATCCATTTCCACGCGTTTTTTATTTTTTTCGTCCTCGTCTCCGGACTCTGGGCCAGTCCCTCCCTCCAAGGATCTTACGTTCCCAGAAGGAGGAGACTCGGCGCCCCCTGTGAGCCCCGCCGAAGCCAGAACCTCACCTTCAGCTTCCTCCTCAGAGGAAGAGATGTTTTCAAGGGCTTGGAACCGGTTAGAAAGACCAACCAGAGGGGAGTCGGTTTTTCCTTCCTTAGGTACCTTGGTCAGAGTGAGAGAAGATTTTTTATTTCCCTTCTTTCTCTTCTTTTTGGTGCCGAGCTTACGCTTGTCCTCTAGCCACTGCCTATTATCCTCATCCATACTTTCATAATGGGAGGACTCTGAGGCAGTGGCACTCTCCTCCCTGTGGATCCTCCTGACCTCCTCATCCAACTCATCATCCCTTGGGGCCTCAGCAGCAAGACTGGCATCCAGGACAGGGGCCGCCCCAGTAGCCCGAGGCTCGCCCAGCTCCCTATCCTGTCTGCGCTTGTCTAGACGCCTTAGCTGGGCAGGCGTCTTTTTATTGCTTTTCTTCCTTGGCCCCTCAGCTCCCTCACCCTTGCTAGTCCCTTCCCCAGCAGAATCAGCCTCACGGCTTTCTCCCACCGGGGTCACGACTGCGTTAGCGAAGGAGCGAGGACAACGGCTGAATGGGTGACCTAACTCACCACACAGGTGGCACCTAATCTCCACACAAGATGCAGCAAGATGGCCGACATCCCCACACAATGCACACTTCTGCACAGTGCAGTTTGCGCTGAAGTGTGTGGGGTCGCCGCACTTGTGACAGAGCTTCGGTTGCCCCTGGTAGAAGACCAGGATACGATCCCTACCCAGGAAGGCAGATGATGGTATGTGGGCAACCGTACCACCTGAACGCTTAAGTTTTACCATAAACGTCCAGGCCCCTGACCAGATACCAAACTCGTCACGGTTTTTCTTTGGCATCTCCACTACCTCTCCATACCGGCCAAGCCACGTCATGATGTCATAACAAGAAAGCGACTCGTTACATGTCATCACGGTCACTTTCTTGACTTGATTTTGGCGAGACACCGCCTGAACGGCAAAGTCTCGCCAGCCGGGCTCATTTTTTGCCAACTCATAGTTCGACCAGAAAAGTTCAAGCCCCTCCGGCCGAACAAAGCTGACATCAAACTCAGGTGTGGAATAGGGATGTATCAAGGCGTAGATGTCAATCGCCTTGAAGCCCATCCTCAGCAGGAGCTCCACAACCTTCGACCTTGGAGGACACGCATCACTGCCCCTCCACCGAAGACGGACCACATTCCTACGCACACTACCCGGCCCGGCTGTTGGGAGGGACCACACTGTATCCCCCCCTCTTTGCTCTCGGAAGGCCCCGAGGCCATGCCTCTCTATCCAGAAGGATAGATCAACCTCTCGACCCTCTACCATTAGTGATCTCTCTCCCTTCTTTAGAGCCTCCAGGAGACGCCGTTGCAACATGCCGTCCCCAGAGCCCAGAGACGAGGAGGACGCCCTATTTCCCCCGGAGGTGACAGCGGCATAACTCCTGACAGGTGCTGCCACCACCCGGGGGGGCAACCGGACCAGTGACCACATCCACACCAACAGTATCACCATTACCCACCTCCATAACCTCCTCACCCTCCACCAAACCAGCAACCACACCACTAGACAAAGAGTTTTCCTCATCCATACCCACCACCACATTCACTCCTGCTGGACCAGTGACAACAGGGGGTGACATTTTGGCCTCCGCATCATCAGGCACAAGGGGCTGAGTCTCCTCCACAGAACTGGAGGTGACCTCACCCCTGGTTTTATGTGTGCCCTCCGCATCATCAGTTGATATTTTCCGCTGCTTCATGGTTGCTACCAGGCGCCGCTGATCTTTCGCTGTTGTGAGGCACCGCTGATCCTTAGCATCAGGATCTTGTTGACCAGCGGCGCCAACACAGAACAGGACTTTGGTGGGAGGACCGGAACGCCCAGCCCCGGTAACCCCCTCACACTGCCGCCGCTTCTCAACTAAGTGATCAGCGGCAACAGCATTCAGGGGCACCGAGGCTACCGGAGCTGCCCCTGACACCGGGCTGCTCCCCCCTCCCACTGGGGAGCGCACCACAGTATCGTGGCCTGATTTTTCGCCCGCCGCCGGGCCGCCCTCACTGTCCAGCCTCTCGGCTGATGCACCTGCTGCTACGTCCCCGCTACTACAAGCAGAAACGGAGCTCTGCGCCTCACTACATTGCTTTGTAGTCTCCCCGCGCCTTTGCACCGGATCCACAGCAGAACCCGGGCTGGGCTGGGCAACGGGGCTTATACAGCGAGCTGACCCTGCAGCCGACTCAGGGGGTACAGGGAGGGGGGCATATACATAGCTTACCGCTTCCTGCAGCTTAGGTTTGATCTTCTTCACCTTTTTTTTCCGGCCCCCAGGTGCCTCCTCTGGCAAATCATCACCAAGATGGAAGTTCTGAAGGCACACTGGGGACTCCAGGAGCTTGATCTCGGCCATTAGTGCCCCTCCCTGGTCGATGTCACTGTCCTCCCCAGAGCCAGCAGAACTGCGACGAGATGTCATTGTCGCCTGTCCAGCAGGGAGCTCGCTGCACGTGGCCTGTGAGTGACTAAGCAGGCTGCCAGGTGGGGCTTTCTGCTGGTCATCATCCTCCTCCTCATCATCATCATCCACCTGGCACTCAGGCTGCAGCCCCATCTGCCTTTGCTCTCTGTTATCAGCCATTTCTCTGAATCGATCTTCATTAATAAGTTTTTCCTTAAATGGTCCACTTTTTTCTCTGATGAAAGCTTTTCTGACTTCAAGCTCATTGATGTCATCCTTCAGTCTCCTTACCTCTGCCTGGAGCTGATTCTTCCTCGGTTTGGAGGAACCTGCAGCTTTGTTGCTTGTGCAGCGCAGCTCCTCTCGGAGCCTCGTGATGGTCTTGCTTGCGTCTTCATACTCACGGAGGTGGCTCATGACCCGGGAGGCATAGGTGGACACAGACTCCCGGGGGCTCTGCAGCGCCCAACCCTCTTCAGTGAGGTCGGCTTCACCTCCGTGAGCACTCAGCTTTCCTCCAGAAGGACCGCCATCTTGCACACTAGCAGGCTTCTCCTCCATGTAAGCCTTGCGGCTTCTCTGGGTCTCTGCAGACCTGGGGGGAGTAGGAGCCACATTGCTGCGACTCCTGGTGGAGCGTCTCACCCCCGAATCCTCTGATGTGCAGGCTGGTTGCTGGTTCCTTCTGCCCCCCGCCAGCCTGGTCCGGGAAGCAGAAGCCTGGGACTTGGCTCCTTCACTCATCCCAGGAAACCCACTCCCTCCCTGGGTAAGAGAGAGAGCAGGTCCCCGGGTGGAGAGGTGGTGGTTCCCAGGAGCTCAGGAGCACACTGCAGGTTCAGCAGCGACCGCACCCACAATCAGCACAGTGAGTAGCAGCTGAGCAGAGCTGCACCCATTATCCTGCTGGTGCAGTCACTGTGCACATACATTATTGATCCCGAGTTACCTCCTGTATTATACTCCAGAGCTGCACTCACTATTCTGCTGGTGCAGTCACTGTGTACATACATTACTGATCTTGAGTTACATCCTGTATTATACCCCAGAACTGCACTCACTATTCTGCTGGTGCAGTCACTGTGTACATACATTACTGATCTTGAGTTACCTCCAGTATTATACTCCAGAGCTGCACTCACTATTCTGCTGGTGCAGTCACTGTGTACATACATTATTGATCCCGAGTTACCTCCTGTATTATACTCCAGAGCTGCACTCACTATTCTGCTGGTGCAGTCACTGTGTACATACATTACTGATCTTGAGTTACATCCTGTATTATACCCCAGAACTGCACTCACTATTCTGCTGGTGCAGTCACTGTGTACATACATTACTGATCTTGAGTTACCTCCAGTATTATACTCCAGAGCTGCACTCACTATTCTGCTGGTGCAGTCACTGTGCACATACATTACATTACTGATCCTGAGTTACGTCCTGTATTATACCCCAGAGCTGCACTCACTATTCTGCTGGTGCAGTCACTCTGTACATACATTACATTACTGATCCTGAGCTACATCCTGTATTATACCCCAGAGCTGCACTCACTATTCTGCTGGTGCAGTCACTGTGTACATACATTATTGATCCCGAGTTACCTCCTGTATTATACTCCAGAGCTGCACTCACTATTCTGCTGGTGCAGTCACTGTGTACATACATTACTGATCTTGAGTTACATCCTGTATTATACCCCAGAACTGCACTCACTATTCTGCTGGTGCAGTCACTGTGTACATACATTACTGATCTTGAGTTACCTCCAGTATTATACTCCAGAGCTGCACTCACTATTCTGCTGGTGCAGTCACTGTGCACATACATTACATTACTGATCCTGAGTTACATCCTGTATTATACTCCAGAGCTGCACTCGCTACTCTGCTGGTGCAGTCACTGTGTACATACATTACATTACTGATCCTGAGTTACAGCCTGTATTATACCCCAGAGCTGCACTCACTATTCTGCAGGCGCAGTCACTGTGTACATACATTACATTACTGATCCTGAGTTACAGCCTGTATTATACTCCAGAGCTGTACTCTCTATGCATATAATGTGAGGCCCTCTGATACCCAGGACATGGCTGCTGTGGATCTCCGTGATCCTCCTTGCGGTCTCCATCACATCTCAGGAGACACGGTGGAGTTCCCTTTGACTATACAGTAGAGCCAGGGTTAAAACTGAAAATAAAATTGTCATTCCTGCAGGTGAGGATGACGGTAAATAGAGAAATAATAGAAGTCATCCTCTCCACCGCTGCCACGCTATATACCTGTTCGCTCATAATAGTGTGGCCAAACACTTCCCAGAGAAAAAGTAATCCATCTTGAGAAACGCTCCCTCGGCTCATATAAATCAGAGGTGCGTTACTGTCAGCAAAGATCTATGGAGCCATGTGCGGCTTTATCTGTCTACAAGAAACACTGCAACAACGTAAAGAGGAAAACTAAAGAACGAAAAAAACCAAAAAACCGAACTTGGAAATGTGCAGTAAAACGTCTCTAGTGTGATTTTCACACACACAGGTCCATTGTAACGGCAACAGGAGAATGTGATAAAAATTGGTCCCTGACAACGAACAGGCAGAAAATAAACAGCTGACGTGTAGGAAGCAGGAAAAAGGGCTACATTGTTATGTCCAGATGACTGGGTCAGAGTTTCTCCAAGAAGGCAGGTCTTGTAGGGTGTTCTCAGTATAGGGCAGGTCTTGTGGGTTGTTCCCAGTATATGGCAGGTCTTGTGGGGTGTTCCCAGTATACAGCGGGTCTTGTGGGGTGTTCCCTATATACGGCAGGTCTTGTAAGGTGTTCCCGGTATACAGCGGGTCTTGTGGGTAGTTCCCTATATATGGCAGGTCTTGTTGGGTGTTTCCAGTATATGGCGGGTCTTGTGGGTTGATGCCGGTATACAGCAGGTCTTGTGGGGTGTTCCCGGTATACGGGGGCCTTGTGGGGTGTTTCCAGTATACGGCATGGTCTTGTGGAGTGTTCCCTATATAATCCAGGTCTTGCAGGGTTTTCCCAGTATACGGCAGATCTCGTGGGGTGTCCCTGGTGTATGGTGGGTCTTGCAGAATGTTCCCTGTATACAGCGGGTCTTGTGGGCCGTTACCTATATATGGCGGGTCTTGTGGGTTGATGCCGGTATACAGCAGGTCTTGTGAGGTGTTCCCGGTATACGGTGGGACTTGTGGGGTGTTCCCTGTATACGCAGGTCTTGTGGGGTGTTCTCTATACATGGTTGGTTTAGTGAGGTGTTCTTGGTATACAGCAGGTCTTGTGGGGTGTTCTCTATACATGGTTGGTTTAGTGAGGAGTTCTTCGTATACAGCAGGTCTTGTGGGGTGTTCCCAGTATATGGCGAGTCTTGTGGGTTGCTGCCAGTATACAGAAGGTCTTGTGGGGTGCCAGTATTTGGTGGGTCAAGTGGGATCTTTCCGGAGTGCAGTGATCAGCACCTAACCAAAGTAGTGAAAGGCAGAACAGGTGAACAGGCAATAGGTCTATGGGCCCCAGGACACTTGGAAGTATGCGATTATCAAAATCTCGCTGCATCCCACTGTAGAGCTACTGTACCCCAAGTTACTGAACATGTTACTGGCATTTCTGATTAAGAGTGAAGCACGACAGAAAAGTGCCTACAGTAGACATATGAGTTAAAAAACTGGATCACGGAGTAATGGTGGCGTCCTGGTCTGATGAATCACATTTTACATCACCTGGACGGCGGGGCGTACCTGCATCACTTACCTGGTGAACTGGTGTCCTACCCATTCAAGCATAGGAGTGCTTGAGCAGAAGGAGCATAACAGATGGCAAAGACAATAGTAAAATGCAGCCAGTGCAGCAGCCTCCTAGTAAGCGTTTAATCTCACCCAGAGCTGGATTCACAGCTACACTGCTAGGTACTGCTGTATAATGTCCTTCATGGTGCTGCCGCTTCTGAACATGAGCTACATAAAAACAGGAGAGCAGGAATCCCTCATGTCTGTGAGTGCTGTGTATGGGAGACACCATGGCAGCTAGTCTCTACTTAATAGCTCAAATTGAAAGCCTGGAGGGGCTAAAACTGCTTAAAAATCAAGGATAAAAGTAAAAAAAATGGCCAGAAATAGTGTTTCAATATATATAATGTCCATGTCTCAACTTCTCCGCTCACCAAGGTTCAGCACGACATGGAGCAACAGATCGATATTATTTATGAATAACGGCAGAACAGACCAGGGTAAATGAAGCCTCAAATTCCTTGCAATTTTATTGTACATCCCTGGGGCCATAATATTTAAGCAACACAAATTAATGAGCTCGGGATGAAAGCGACAGGAGAACATTTGCAAATAGGCCGTGTCCGATTCTTGCAATTACAGCAGATGTGACGCCGAAGGAACTCACGGGACAATTTAATATAAAAAGGAACCGAGACAGAAACAAGGGGCTCGGCGCAGCGAGGAAGCAGCCAAAATGGTGCGAAGACAACCAGCAAATGTGACGCTGTGCAACAAAACAGAAAAATCACTTCAAAGCGACATTTCTGCATCAGGAGGTCGCATCTTTGATGACGTTCTATTGCTGGGTGTTAATAACAGGAGGTCACAAAAAACAAAGTGACAACACATAACAAAACACATCAATCCTCTGTAACAGGCTGTAAAAAGGAAAATGTAATGGTGAAATTCTGCTGCATTACACGTGAGCACGATGGGCAGGTAATGAATAGGACAGGTGCACGACACCGGCCGATTGTGTTGTCATCACAAAGCAAAGTCATCAGTACCACTAACCTCCAGATGAAGAAATGAGCAGCACTGGACAACCCCTTTAATAGGTAATATGTCGAGAACTCGTAAGGTGAACCTACGGTACTCAGGCATATGGCGGCCAATCCGCCTAATTTCAATGGTACCGGTGGTCCAACTAAGATGTTATTGGTCTGATATTCATTTAGTCTACATCAAAGGAGAAAGGGACTGGGCATGCCAAATCCATTAGGAGATGCTGCTCACATGTGCAGCAGAAAAAAAAGCACTTCAAATTATTGTTCACGTTCTTTGGGAAAAAAATAATTGTGAAAAGCTGCAGTGACCCCCAATAAATTACAGTGGATCCATGGCAGCCTCAGATTTCTGCTACTAGGGCACGTCTGATCTGTGATATCCCTCAGGCATTATAATCCTGGATATACAGAGCCTGATTACCTGTCACTCATGCTCCTCACTTCAATCATAGTCAGTGACTGATAGCAAAAATCACAGAAAAAGCTAAAAGCTCAGCAAATCTCATAAACTGTGCATATGCAGCAATGGTGTAAAACGTTGGATCTGAGCCGAGAATTATGCAGATGTCATAAGCCAGGAAAAAGGGGATAAAGAGGAGTAAAAAAAAAATATCTGGAAATGTGACGGCAGCCCGGAGAGGCGTATCGAGCACCTGTCTGCTAAATAACTAATTACAGCACCGATGCCCCGTCAGCGCTGACACTTCCGTCTTCTTACACCGGAGACACGCGGTGCGCTGCTCTATTGCTGGGTGTTAACAACAGGAGATCACAATAAACAAAGTGACAACACGTAACAAAACACATCACTCCTCTGTAACGGGAGGCAAAAAGGAAAATGTAACGGCGAAATTCTGCAAAATGGCAAGTAAATCACTGAAAAAGCAAAAAAGTACTAAATGCAGGAAAGTTGTGCATGCTCGACCCCGGGGATCACGCACTGACGTATTATGGCTCTACCACCAACTGTAAGAGGTAGTACGGCTCACACAGTATACCTTCCGTACCTCCGGTTTTATACCAAGATGCACTGAGCATTTCAGATTATCAGGCCATGATCCATTGGATACTGTATTACAGAGGTCGTCTCTCCTGATTGTTCAGGGATCGGCCATGCTGGATTTCAATAGGTCTGATCCTTTGTTTACATCTAAGCAATTAGGTTTTGCGTAATGGAGCTAGAAGACTAATAAATACAAGATAAATAGTATAGGAGGCCCTGAAACTATGATTGTCCAGATTAGCTGGACTGTCAGGCACATGACACCTAGTCCTGCAGTGATAATCTCCTGCTGGTAAAACACTGATTGTATTTAAACTACAGCAAGCAGCCCAGTAATAGACACATCCCTGGAATCAGGGTCTCTGCCCCAAAATTATCCTGCTCCCAGGTTCAATAGTAAAAACCTGCTGACAGACTGCCCTTCAACACAGTTTGGGCGAATGCTTGCTTTGACGACAGCTCATTCTCAAGCACCTACATACATATGCATTCTCAGTTTGGGCGAGCGTGAATGTGGAGAGGAGAGTAAATCACTGCCAAATGTGTGTGGCGGAGGTTTATCCTCCAGAAGAAGGAAAGATCTTAAAGGGGCAAGTCCACTGAAATCATATCACCTATCCGCAGGATAGATGACAACTTATTGACCGGTGGATGGCTGACCAATGGGTGCCGCACTGATCGGCAGAACAGGGATTATTAATCCCAAATAGGGCACTTTTATCACATTTTCAGATGCCTAACTGCCCCTTCATTCATTCTCTATGGGGCTGCTGGAAAAAGTGAAGTGCAGCCCAAAAGGGAATGAATGGAGCGGCAGTCGAGCATGTGCACTCTAATGGATGATAAAGGTGCCCTATTTTGTCGATGGGTGCAGACCCAGTGGTCGGACTCCCACAGATCACTAATATCCTGTGCATAGGTGATAGCTTCTTTTCACCAGACAACCCCTTTAAATTGAAGATGCCCTATCGGAAGACCGCAAAACACATTTTTCGGCCCCACTGAAATCAGAGGGTCTTGGGTGACTCGCATAGACTTACAGCACATTGATCATGGCCTCAGTTTTCCGCATAGTGGGAGCATACTGCCACCAGTCGGGGGTCAATATTGGTAATATCTGGCCATATACGATCTTTAGTATGTACCTGTGCACACACGAGCACAGCAGGTCCGAGGCACTTTGCTAGTTCGTCACCTCTCAGATTCTCACCCTATACCATCGCCCAAAAAAAGGAATTAAAAAAGGGTAAAGTAAAAAAAAAATGTGCAGAGCTATACATCACCTCCGCTCCGCCTAGATCCCACCATACTAGATTTATGGAACTCTTGTGCCTGAACTCGGCCGCAACACAAGGAAATATTTCATCTACACGGATAATAATTCTCTGCTTTGACAACGGCACCGGAGCAAAAATCGGATATTTCTGAATTTACAACAGATATGAACAGTAATAAAAACAAACAAACAAAAAACAACTCTGTATGCATTTAAGGATATAAGGATAAAATTTAAAGGGGTCAACCGCAGAGCCTTTCCTTTAGAAACAGCGCCACATCTGTCCATGGGTTGTTTCTGGTACTGCAGTTCAGGTCCTTTGCAGCAATTGGGCTGAGCTGCAATTCTGCCTATTACCTCTGGTGCCGTTTTTTGAGGGGAAAAAAAGACAAATTTTCTCCAATCTTTGAGAACCCCCCCCCCCCTTTGATGGAAAAGCAATTAATTAAAGGGCTTTTTTCGCAAATAGACCTGGTTGGACTTTTTTCATGATTCATACTAATTTTACCACTAGGGGGAGCAGACATCTTGCCACGATTCACTTAGTACGAAAAAAAATCTCATTAATAATTAGGAAAAAAATAAATAAAAAATAAAAAAAGTTTTATAAATTTGCATAGCTGTAAACAGCAAATAAATTAATGATATTCTCTTTTTTTTATTATTATCCCACGCACCCACCGCCGCACTGACAGCAGTCAGTCTGGTGCAGTTTTGTATCACAAACCTTCCTTTATCACGAGTTATTAATGAGATCGCGGCTCTTCCGTGGCAGATTGATTGGCTCGCTGTCTTATTAGCTAATCCATCTTTAATTAAAAAGCGGCCAAGAATTTTTTTTCTTTCCTTATAAAAAAAAAGGCCACAGTTCTTGACTGTATCCAAATAAATCTGCATTAAATAAGAGCAATAATTAGGATAACTTCTAATTTTCATTATGTCTTAATTGCATACATATTATTGGTATGAAGCGAGAAAAACTGAGCATGCTGCGAGTTTTCAAAACAGCCTCATGCAGGTCGTCATGCTGCAGAAATGCGGCGGATTTTCACAGATTTTACTTCTTAGGGCACATTCAGGCTTCCGGATACTGTACAAATCGGAAAACTGCTCAAAAACTTAGGAGTTTCTGCTCTGAAAACTCAGCAAAAAAACTTTTTGTGTTCACACAAACTAAAGCGCAGCGCTTTTTTTTTTTTTATTCTAGTGCATTTTTGCTGCTTTTTTTGTGCTTTGTCTTTTTAGTACATGTTCAATAAAGTTAGTTTTATTCACCAATATCACAGCACAGGATTGTGTTCTTCCAGCCAGGGCCATAGTCCCCTAAGCTGATCTCCTGTAGAGTCACAAGGACCAGAAGAAAAAGTCTCTTTACATACTGTAGTTCACAACTGGCCTTCAACCTGCATCCAGAGGTCAGAGAGAGATGTGAATGAGGTCAACCTGCATTGTTTCATTATGTAATCTATTTGCACAGTTTTTCCTCCTCTGTTTGGGAATGCCAAAAAAGTGTCTGGTATGGACAATGTATGTAATCAACACGTCAGCAAACATCATTGTTCAGTGGCCAAGCATTACTGTTTTGCAAAGATAACAGAAAATTAACAGTAGGAGATAATACTAGGGGACAATATTCGTCCTACAAGAAGAGTCAATACTTCAGTCAACAGTTTATGATTCTGGGCCTACACAATTTATGTCTGGCATAATTCAGAAGAAATGCTGTCGTCGCAAGCAGTAATTTGGATTTGCCCCAGTGAAATAAATACGGGCGTATTTGAAGAGTATTTGAAGCAGTTTCTGATATGGATTGTAAAGAGGATCTGCTTCAAAATCCCTTATCAGAAAACTCTCAGTGAACATACCTCTAGATATGAAAACCTCGCAGAAGCAACAACAAAAAATAGATAAATAAATAAAGAAATAAAAGAAGCAGCTCAGCCTAGCTGGGAACGCAGCCTCAGTGACTCAAGGTAACCTCAATGACTTCTGTTAAAAGAGTGTTTTGTTTTATTTCAAATAAAAGACTTTATTCTGACTGTGTCTTTATTTACCATACAACTATAGGATTAAAAATGGATGGGTGTCTTATAGACGTCTCTCCATCACTAATCCGTGGGCTTGATGTCACTGGACAATACAAAAGTGACATCAACCCCACAAATACGACTCCCACTTGCCGCCACTACAGGGCAAATTGGAAGAGTCGGGCCAAGCGCCAACGCATTTAATAGATGTGCCTTTTCTGGGCAGCTGCAGGCTGCTGTTTTTAGCCTGGGGGGGCCAATATCCATGGCCCCTTACCAGCCTGAAAATACCAGCCCCCAGCTGTGAGCTTTGGCAAGGCTGGTTGTCAAAAATGGGGGAGACCTCACACCGCTTTTCAAATAAATAAATAAATAAATAAATAATAAAAAAAATGGAGTGGGGACCCCTCTATTCTTGACAACCAGCCTTGCTGAACCTGACAGCTGAGGGTTGCAGCCCACAGCTTTGAGTTTTGTCTGGCTGGTTATCAAAAATACAGGGGAACTCACACCTTTTTATTTTAAATTATTTATTTACAGCACAGGAGGCGGCTAATGAATACACCCACCCATCAGCCGCTCCTGCTCTCACTGTTATCACAGCGTGACAAAGACCCGATGTTCGGGCAACCGAACCCGAATAGTAACACGGACTTCCTGGTGAAGTCAGTGTTCGGTGTCCATGCCCGAACAGTAGGTGTTCGGTACGGATGCTGAGTTTTCCTGTTCGGGTTCGCCCATCTCTACTGTGGAGATCTTGGGGAATCTGCTAGAAAGTTGACACTGTCAATCCAAAAGACTAAAAAAAAAAAATTTAAAAAAATTAAAATACAGCTCCAAAAACCACATCAGATCTGAATATCTCATCAAAAGGAGGAGTAATGACCGAAAGAACGTGATTTTTGAATTCATCAAAGCGTCTTTGCGGCATCGTCAGCTTCATCATTGGCAGCCCAGATGTGGCGGTGGCAACCCCTTTGGAACGGTTAACCTGGTAAGGTGGATTCGCTAAGCCGTGGGTCTGGATGAACAGCACAGACCTGAGGCTGCAGTGAGACACAGCAGAGCTAGACTATCAGGCTGGCACCTAGAGTCAGTCACTGTTACAGCAGGGTCGAGTGTGCAGAAGGCACCTTGGAACAGCACAGTCGGGTATGCAGAAATGCACCTTGATACAGCAAAGCTAGGTGTGCGGATAGCACTTTGGAACAGTAAAGCTAGGTTTGTCAAGTGACACAAAGAACTGAAATTCAGCAGTGTAATACAGCATGGATGACCTACTGCCTGAATACTCAGGCGGCGTGCAACCACCTGAGCTGGGCTCAAAGGACAAATTTTGCTTTTAAACTCCCTGAGAAAGCTTGGAGACCATCGATATTGACATTTATAAGCACTTATTTCTCAGTCAGGGATGTATGACGGAAAATCTAGATAAAATGCCTTTGAGGACTCTAGAAGAGCGGGGTGAGTTTTCTTATTACATTAATGACCGTTCCCGCTATTCTATATTTTCTTTCTTAAAGGATACAGGCTGGTATTATCTGTTATACTCGTACACGGGACCCATGAGAAAAATATCCTGGCACTTTGCGCTTGTGTTTACATATTCCTCCCTGACAGGCGCGGTATACAATGGTCTAATTGCTACAAACATTAAGTATCAGCGGGTATAATTATCTCTATTTGCTGTAATTATTATACGGCGGATTCTTGATCTGTTTCTTCAGAGTATTCCCGGCATTTATTAGTGCAGACTGTATCCCCCTCCATTAGCATGTGATTACTCTGGAATGTTATGCCTTGTTTGTTTTCATGCTTTTCATTTCTCCGATACATTACATAACAAGATTTTTTTTGGGGGGAAGTCTGCAGATTAAAATGAATTTGCATGTCTGTATAAATGTAATAGTGGTAGGGAGCGCTCGCTGCTGGATTCAATGGATTAAAATCTCATTATTTTCAATAAATAAAATGTAAAACTTCTAATTGCCATTTTTTTATAATTTGGTTGCATTAACCTCTAAAATGCAAGAGAAAAAGAATATGCATGCCAAGATGATAACTGCTAATAACTGCCACGGCCACCATCAGTAATGTCTGGGTTCCATACAGCAATAGTGTCTAGCCCCCATATTGCCATTGCCCCTCATGATCGGGAAGGGGAGGCAAGGATGGCACAGTGGAAGGACTTAGTCAGGGGGTAAAGTGCACACAAACGGCTTTGTCAGGGGTACAGTGCGTATCACTGGCTTTATCAGGGGTATAATGGGTATAAACATCTGCCAGGGGTAGCGTGAGTATAAACAGCTTTGTCAGGGGTACAGTGAGTATAAACGACTTTGTCAGGGGTACAGTGAGTAAAAACAGCTTTGTCAGATGTACAGCGAGTATAAACGGCTTTGTCAGGGGTACAGCGCTTATAAACGACTTTGTCAGGCATATAGTGTGTATAAACGGCTGCCAGGGGTAGAGTGAGTTTAAACAGCTTTGTCAGAATTACAGTGAATATAAACGGCTTTGTCAGGGGTACAGTGAGTATAAATGGCTTTGTCAGGTTACAGTGCGTATATGCTGGATTCTGTGGGGTGTGGCATTAAGGAAATGGAAAATGCCGGGTGCTAGAAAGGGGGCAGGGTTATGATACATCCAGGCAGCAGCTCAACTGAAGGGCAAAAATACATTAGGTGAATAGGGGCTCTGTCAAAAAACAAAACGAAAATACTAAGTGCAAGGCACTGTGAGGGAAAGAAGGTGGTTTGGCTAGGAAAAGTGGAAGAAGGGCATCTTTAAAGGATACCGAGTGAAGACAGCAATAACATGGAGGAGTCCAAAAACTGCTTGGTAGAGAAAGTAGGCGAGCAAAGGTACACAGATTGGCAAAGGCTCTGAGAGACCAAGAGAAAGGAGGGGCTCTGTTAAAAAGGAGGGGCTCTGTTAAAAAGGAGGGGCTCTGCTAAAAAGGAGGGGCTCTGCTAAAAAGGAGGGGCTCTGTTAAGAAGGAGGGTCTCTGTTAAAAAGGAGAGGCAATGAAAAAAAAAAAAAAACAACTAACCTGGCATGGACACACTAGGCAGGAGTGGATTAGAGATACCAAGGGTCCTGGTTGTTCAGAAATTATAGATAACTTGCAAGGCTGACATCATTACACATTTCAATTACATCTATATATAAACTCGGGGTGTACATTGGGCAGGAATGTGCCCTGGATGTAAGCGAGGAGCGCCAACAAGCCATTTCCCCGTGGCCGGGATATTCTGACCCAGTGAATTGAATCATTGCACTATGTGAGTTATTTCTTAGCTGGGGTGACAATATCGCCTCGACAGAAAAGTCTCCTGAGTGCTTTGAAATCAGGTTTCCTGCACAATGTCAGACGTGAATACGCCTATTTCCGACATGTTGCACTGGCTCGGTATTAAACATACAAGATGTTTCTCAGAACCTCTTCCCATATATCACAAATCCTACTGTACATCACAAACGACTTATAACACTAAAACACTGCAACTCCAATGTACTAGCAAGTCGCAGACAAATTTCTCACATTTCTTTATCGCCCTGGCCTTAATCGCACAGGAGTTTTTCCATTTTAACATGTCTAAAGAACCAGGAAGTTCAGGATGAACATTAATATATTTCCGAATACCCAAATATAGAATTGCTGTACATGAGGCAATTTTTTTTTTTTTGCCTATCATATAACGAGTGTCCTGCATTTTCCCCTCTGCCGGCTCTAACACTAATTTTTTGTTGTCTCTGAGCTAGTGAGTGTAGAATGGTGCTATGATGTCTCCCATACACAGCACATCAAAGGACTGACTCTTGCTCTCCTCTCTATGGGTAGTGCATGTTCAGAAGCAGCAGAAATTTGGAGGACATTATACAGGAGTACTGAGCTGTGTGGCTATGAATCCTGCATTAAGGTAAGAGAAAACACTTACAAGAGAGCAGCACCATGTACAACATTATTACTCAGCAGTACTAAGTAGTGTAGCTGTAAATCCAGCTCTGGGGCTAAGATAAAACCGTTGCTATAAAGCTGAAACATTATCTAAGTGTGTCCATTTGCATTTTTCACTCTGTTCCTCTCTTTTCATTAAACCAACAGCCAGCGGTAATCTGATGCCTCAGTGAACTAGCTGTTCTTTTGTCTTGAGTAGGTCAAATTTTAGTTTTTCATAGTTAATGATGAGTTCAAGAGACAGAGAGGAAGAGGAGGAAAAGTGGCTCATAAGTGTTAGAAAGAATTAGATGATATACTGAAAACATTACAAAGTTTACTAATTCACATTTTGTAAAGTTTCTGTGACAATAATGGGTTGGAAAAGAGTAACCTGTCCCTTCTTTTTTTGATGAGTCTCGGCGCCATTAGATATAATGCAAAAATGTCACAAAACCGATGGGTTTATATCATCAGTAGCTTTTCATTACAAACCATCAATGTCGATAACGTTCCCTCTTCTCCTTCAAGAAAATTGCAGGAGCTCGGAACAAACGGTCGTCGATTTGCAGCTAAATGCACATAAGTGGTTTTGGTAATTCTGCAAAACAAATGACTGGCCCCTTTCATCTTCTGCGTCTTCGGCTGGGATCCGTCCCCGGGCTGCTGACAGGGACCAGTGACATAAATAAAACATGCCAATTCTGATGTTCCTTGTGAGATGCAGGGGCCTGTGATGGATTTCCACTCGGCAGTCAGGGCGACGGGAACAGATGTTATTGATGGTCATTAGAGACTTGCGGGCGGACGCTTACGTTCCGATCGGATTAAGTGGCTACGGAAAGGAGGAAGGATCTGAAAATGTCATAAATAACCTAATTTCTCAAGATGTAAGTGGAGCCGTCTGCCGTCTAAAAATCACTTTTGTCCTGGTTATTTTCACGCCGAGCTTTTAATATCGTCACTAATGTGTTTCTCAAGGTCAATGGGCTAAGAAATGACCGTAGGATGAGAAGCCAAGTCCCAAAAGAGATTGCAGATCTTAAAGGGATGTTAATGGTGCAGATAAACAAATCAGATCACATGCGGAGCTTCGTGTACTCGCCCTGACGGAACCATTAGTGGCTGATGGGGAAAATTTGTTTAAAGTCCGGGTTGATGGATGGTTCTCCGAAGGAAACTGGACACAAATTAGTCGTTGGGATCGTTTGGAAACGTAAAAAAAAAAATTAATTAAAAGCCTTGTTTCCCTGTGATACCTCTCATCAAGTACAGAAAAAACAAGAGTGGTTGAAAATTAGGCTTAAAAAAATTTAAATTAATAAATCCTCCTGTGCAGCTTTGAAAATAAGGTTTAAGAGGAGTTCTTCTTTAAAACAATTTTGTTTACAGTAGAGAACGTTTCTTTTCTCAGTATTCTCAGCCATGCAGGTAATTTAATAGTCTGCCTTTTATGTAAAAATAAATAAATAAAATAAATAAAGCTTTCTTCTCTTTGTGACATTAACAGACCCCAGGAAATAAAAACTGAAGGTAATACATGATTTTTTCAGATGTCACTTTGTGCATAAACTGTTCTTGGCAGCGTCGGCGAGATGGAGATTGGAACAAACAGCAGGTGTTACTATATTAAAATGAAACCGTAGCGACGATTCAACTGTATTTAAATAAATGTTTTACATCCTCCGCAGAGAGACACGTCAGGCCAAAGTCTCGTTTTACATTCTGGAAAGGTCAAAAATAAATTAAGGTTTTGTATGCAGAACCTGGAAATGTACGTGTCCTCGCACAACACCCTGGAAAATCGGGACAAAACGGCCAACGACGCAGCCGCTTAATGGCGCTCAGTTTTTTTTGTTTTGGATTTAGGATGACCGCAGCGGCATCGGCGCAGCAAGTAGCGAGTTACAGACAAAGTCTAGGGTCATTTTACAATTTGCTGCCACTAACAGAAAACTTTTCTCTAAAGTAAATGCAGACATGGGAAGTGACTACATAAAATAGAAAAAAAAAAGATTTATTGTTTAAACCTGTAAGCAGGTTTTTACTATGTAATCTGAGAGCAGCATGATGTAGGGACAGAGACGCTGATTCCAGCGATATGTCACTTACTGGGCTGCTTGGTGCACTTTTGCTACAATCCCTGTTTTCTCTGCAGTAGATCTAGCAGTGCTATAAAAGCTGAGCTGTGTATAACCCCGCCCACACCACTGATTGGCAGCTTCCTGTGTACATGGTCGGCAAGCTGCCAATCAGTGGTGGGGGCAGGGTTACATAGACTAGCTGGACTACCTGGCACACTACACCTAGTCAAAAACTCCTGCTGATAAAACACTGATTTTATTGAAACGACAGCAAACTGCTGAGTGACTGACGTCCCTGGAATTGTGCTACTGTCATGGTTTCAGAATGATAATTAGTGTGCACACTGTTAGAGGTTGACATGGAGCGGTAGTGCTGCTTCTCAAACCACAGAGATCAGGCAGGTCACAGAGATCAGGCAGGTATCCTGCAACCTCCATGTCACCCTTTGTCCTCTGGAGCCCAGTACCTGCAGGGTCGATCCCACAAGGAAACTCTCCTTTTGACCTTAAACATAAGAAATATCTCTGTCTCATTGCAGACTCAAGCGACATAACGACTAAGACCCGGGATTGGTCGAAACATCCAGTGTGTATCATATTTGCCTATCTGTATCAGCAACTTAATCTGTTCCCCTAATTTTATTTGAACTTTTTGTTTAACAGACTTGAATAAAAATCATTTTTGCATATGTGCGGTGAATTTTGGTTCTACTGTCACGGTTTCATCACTGATTGTGGCCTATGGAGGCTGTGAGTGACAGTAAAGCCACCCTATGGGATCTGGCGTGTGCTGGACTGTCGATTTTGTGAGTGACAGTTCAGTCATCCAATCTGATTCTGGGGCATGCTTGGCATTTTAATTGACAGCGCTGCTGCTCAATCTGATCTAGCCTGCGAGCATTTCCTCAGGAGCCTCCAGACCTCAAATGATTTGTAAGGTATTTAACTGGCTTGCTGTGAGCAGCTTGGTTAGGTGTGTTTGCTTGCTCTGTGTCTGACTTCTAATCTTGTTGCTGGACCTTGGATTTGTTAGAACTATTCGTGTGGATTATCCCTTCTGCTATTGACGCTCTCTGACTTCAGGTATCTGACCCCGGACTTGGTCTCTGACTATACGTTAGTTGTACTCCCTGGTTTTGATGTACCTTCTTGGCATTTGACCCCGGACTGTTACCTGACCATGCCTTAGTCTTAGCCCTCTGTAGTACGGGCCCTCCTGTTATCGGACTTTGGACCTCCCGACTACCATGTCTCACATCTTGCCCGCGATTAGTGACTCATCATCACAGATGCTCTAAGATTAAATAGCAAAAACCTGGTGACAGATTATATTACCAACATTACCATGACATCTACAGTGTAGGTGATAACTTGCTGATTGCTGGGGGCAAGAAAAAGGGGGTACAGACAGCTAGGACCCACACAAATCTTGAGAACCTGGCTATGAAATGTTTGTGGGAATAGAGCAGTGGCCATGCATACGTGATGCCACCGTTCATTCTCCTACCTAGATAGCAGATTACAGGTTAGACTATCATAGATGGAGAACAAATGGAGTGGATGTGCGACTGCGCAGCCACCGTCCATTCCATCCTAATGGTTCAGAACCCTGTCCTTGATATCGGTGGAGGTCCCAGCGGGCTGATCACCACTCCATGGTGACAGACTACAAACACTACGTAGTCTGAACAACAAATAAACACCAAGTCATCTGATTAGAAGTAGGAGACAAACGGAAAAAGTGTGAACGCAGTATCAGACAGCACCAAACTTATTTACAGGTCACCATTGAGACATACTGGAGCTGTAAACACCAAACGTTGTTTCATTTAAGAAGATGCATAAGGAGCAATGTAACGCTTATTTTTTTGCAAGGTTCATAAATTGCATATTTCACTGCTGATCAGAACTGCTTTAATTTTTTTTTCCGGACCAGAGTATGCACTGTCCTTACGTTGGGCTGGAGAGTTATCTCCATGATGAAACGCAACTGAATTGGGAGCTTGGTATCATCTGGCTTCAAAGCCCTGCAGATTGCCTGCCCAGCTCTAAATCAGGAAACTCCACTTGTTATCGAATCACAATTTCCTGGACTCACACTGAGAAGCCATTACTTTGCCGTTTGATGTTCCGGCCACCGGCAATGTCTTCCAGCGCGTTAACTACCATACCGGTTGCTCCTCATTGCTTGGCTATACATGCCTAAATACATTTCCTTTTTTTCGCTTTAATTCTGATTCTTTGAAGGCCAATGATTTACAAAGTCCAGGTACTAAAAAATAAAACACGCAGAAAATGAAAAAGATCACAACTTTGTAAAAATTGTTTTGAAAAGCTTATAGCGATGGTTCATCTAACCATGTGGCCACCAGAGAGACATAGTCCTCAGTAGTGCCACAATGGGGGTTCCTAATGACAGAAGATCTCTCCTCACAAACAAGTGCAAGTGTCAACTAATCACCATATCTCCTTACACCGCCATTAATGTGCACACTCGGCTCGGCCAAGCAAGCATGTTAGGGTACTGTCACACAGTACCATTTTGATCGCTACGACGGTACGATTCGTGACAATCTAGCGATATCGTTACGATATCGCAGTGTCTGACACGCAGCAGCGATCAGGGATCCTGCTGAGAATCGTACGTCGTAGCAGATCGTTTGGAACTTTCTTTCGTCGCTTGATCACCCGCTGACATCGCTGGATCGTTGTGTGTGACAGCGATCCAGCGATGTGTTCGCTTGTAACCAGGGTAAACATCGGGTAACTAAGCGCAGGGCCGCGCTTAGTAACCCGATGTTTACCCTGGTTACCAGCGTAAACGGAAAAAAAACAAACAGTACATACTCACATTCCGGTGTCTGTCCTCCGGCGTCTCAGCTTCTCTGCAGTGTGAGCGCCGGCCAGCCAGAAAGCGAGCACAGCGGTGACGTCTGACGTCACCGCTGTGCTTTCCGGCCGCTGTGCTTACACAGTGCAGAGAAGCTGAGACGCCGGGGGACAGACACCGGAATGTAAGTATGTACTGTTTGGTTTTTTTACGTTTACGCTGGTAAGCAGGGTAAACATCGGGTTACTAAGCGCGGCCCTGCGCTTAGTTACCCGATGTTTACCCTGGTTACCCGGGGACTTCGGCATCGCTCCAGCGCCGTGATTGCAACGTGTGACCGCAGTCTACGACGCTGGAGCGATAATCATACGATCGCTGCGACGTCACGGATCGTGCCGTCGTAGCGATTAAAATGGTACTGTGTGACGGTACCCTTAGTTTCTAAGCCACCGCCAGACTCCTTTGAAGCAAACTTATCAGTGAATCTATAAAAATCAGGCAGAATTAAATCCAACATGTCTGATCCTTATATTCATCAAAATCTGGGATTGGTCGAAAGGCCCTATACACAATAGACTGTTCGCAGATACCTCTGGATTTAGCAGATTTGGCGATATGGCCACTCTAAATGGGTCTCTCAGGCTACATAAATCATCAACTAATCGCTGAATAGATGATAACTGTTGGATCATTTTAAGTCCCAGTACTAGGACCAGCACAAGATTGCCACAACAGGAGACTTAAGTCCCATATTCCCTCCTAGCCACTGGATTGCAGCAATGAAAAGCTGAAGGACAATTCCAAATCTATGTCACCGATGATAACTCTGTATCTTCAGTGTCATAGAAGTAGGCTGAAGCTGCATGGCGGATATGCAAACAGACACTCCATTCAATTCCTCCTGGCTGTGGGAGAAGTCTACAGTTCTGGCAATTGGTGAGTGCACAATTATGGATAGGTGATAACGTCTCACCACCAGAACGCGCCACTTTAAAGAGTCTGCCCACGAAATCAAACCCTGTGATTGACATTAGCTGCATGGTTTCATAAATGCAAAAGCTGACTTCAGAGTTGGGCTCTCTGTCCTCCCTCTTTTCAGGACAGTCCTCTGACGAACACCTCTAATGTCACAATCTAAGGCCATATAAACCACCTGAGTATTCAAGAAGATGGTGCACAAGCCACTACTATCATATCCTAGGACTTTGCTGCTTTTTTACTGCAGAGACTACGGACACACCAGCTCTGCTTTACTGCTGGGCTCTGCTGTATCACCACTTGACATACCCAGCTCTACAATTCTACTGGACTCTGCTCCATCGCTACAAGTGAATCTCCAATCATGACCAGTTCTGCTTTTTTCATTAGTTCTGCTACATTGCTGCAAGTGGATCTTCTGTTATACCCAGCTCTGCTGTACAACTGGGCTCCACTACATCATTATAAGGGAATGCTGTTCCACAGGGCCCTGCTACATTGCTACAAGTGGATCTCCTGTCATACCCTGCTCTGCTGTTCCGCTGGACCCTGCTCGAACACACAAGCTCTTTTGCAGAGTCTCCAGCCTCCCTGGTCTACTTCAGTTTCCGATCCTGTAGCTTCCATCCAACCACCAGTGTCTTTTTTTTGTCCTCCAGCTGCCATGTAGCCACTACAGCTGATATCCAGTAACTACAACCTCTGTTTCTCCAGTCGCCATCGAGCCACCATAGCCTCCGTTCCTCCAGCCTCTAGAGCCTCCGTTACTTCTTCTGGTTCACCTCGCTGCACCATCGCTTCCATTCCATGCTGCACATCTCCAGATTGGAGAGTCCACCTCTCTCGGTGAAGCCGTGACAATCATGTTGTGTTGTAATATTTTCTTACAGTCTAGTATATTATACTTTGGGTCGACTTTCAATGAGAAAGTGTTGATCCATTTATTTCAAAGCCCAAAGCGGAAGCCGTCTGCTAAGAAGTGTGTGCCTGCTATGTAAACACCTTGCTAGCTGTGAGCAGCATTAATAACGTGAGATGAATCCGCTGCTCCGGTACACAGCGGCTTGGCATCTTCAGAAGGGAACATTATAAATGACGGCTCCCTGCACTTCATTACTGGTCGGTAAATAAAGGCTTGGAATCTCGCAGCCGTTTACACTGTCTTTATCAAATTCTCAGAAGACTCAGGCCTGCACCCCCTCCACACCCCCGCACCAAACAAGCTCGATTAAAGTCTAAAAGGGGTTAAACTTCAGCTTTGACATTGTAATATTAAGCGTGGGGGGTAGTCGTATCAACAGAAATAATTGCTCCCATCGGGACCCACACAGGTCACAGTTACTTGCACTGACTACAGTAAGGAACTGATTCCTTCCTGCAAACCCGGAGATGATGTCTCAGCACTCGGGCGCTATCTGCTGTGGATCGACGGCGTGCGCTCACCCCTGCCACGCGCTGCAATTATTCAACAGATGTTGTCTGGTCCTGGGGGGGGGGAAATTTTATCATTCAAAGATGGGTCAGTAAATATTTTTTCCTTCTTTTCGCGGGTTGCAGGAATGCATTTAAAGCTTTCTGACCTAAATAATAAACAATTAGGAAAAGCAAAGTCGTGCTGGAAGAGACGTGAGGTCCTTCATTTTGCTGCTCTGTCTTCTATTATTGCTGCAAGCCTTAATAGGGCTAACAGAAAGGGATTATCCAATGGGGTCCCTTTAAATCTGAAGAGTAGCTTACTCTAAATATCTAATAAATTATCTCCCGGTATAATTAAGACAAATAGAGCTCATATGATAATGTGAAAAATAGAAAATCTGAAAATCACTTTGTACAGGTCCTTCTCAAAAAATTAGCATATAGTGTAAAATTTCATTATTTACCATAATGTAATGATTACAATTAAACTTTCATATACTATAGATTCATTATCCACCAACTGAAATTTGTCAGGTCTTTTATTGTTTTAATACTGATGATTTTGGCATACAACTCCTGATAACCCAAAAAACCTGTCTCAATAAATTAGCATATCAAAAAAAAAGGTTCTCTAAATGACCTATTACCCTAATCTTCTGAATCAACTAATTAACTCTAAACACATGCAAAAGATACCTGAGGCTTTTAAAAACTCCCTGCCTGGTTCATTACTCAAAACCCCCATCATGGGTAAAGGCCCCGTCTCACTAAGCGATTTACCAACGATCACGACCAGCGATACGACCTGGCCGTGATCGTTGGTAAGTCGCTGTGTGGTCGCTGGGGAGCTGTCACACAGACCGCTCTCCAGCGACCAACGATCAGGGGAACGACTTCGGCATCGTTGAAACTGTCTTCAACGATGCCGAAGTCCCCCTGCAGCACCCGGGTAACCAGGGTAAACATCGGGTTACTAAGCGCAGGGCCGCGCTTAGTAACCCGATGTTTACCCTGGTTACCAGCGTAAATGTAAAAAAAAAACAAACAGTACATACTCGCCTTTCGGTGTCCAGGTCCCTTGCCGTCTGCTTCCTGCTCTGACTGAGATCCGGCCGTACAGTGAGAAGTGAGAGCAGCAGTGACGTCACTGCTGTGCTCTCACTTCTCACTGTACGGCGGCTCAGTCAGAGCAGGAAGCAGACGGCAAGGGACCTGGACACCGAAAGGCGAGTATGTACTGTTTGTTTTTTTTGGTAACCAGGGTAAACATCGGGTTACTAAGCGCGGCCCTGCGCTTAGTAACCCGATGTTTACCCTGGTTACCAGTGAAGACATCGCTGGATCGGTGTCACACACACCGATTCAGCGACGTCAGCGGGGCCTCAACGACCAAAAAAAGGTCCAGGCCATTCCGACACGACCAGCGATCTCGCAGCAGGGGCCTGATCGCTGGTACGTGTCACACATAGCGAGATCGCTATGGAGGTCGCTGTTGCGTCACAAAACTTGTGACTCAGCAGCGATCTCGCTAGCGATCTCGCTATGTGAGACGGGGCCTTAAGACTAGCGACCTGACAGATGTCAAGAAGGCCATCATTGACACCCTCAAGCAAGAGGGTAAGACCCAGAAAGAAATTTCTCAACAAATAGGCTGTTCCCAGAGTGCTGTATCAAGGCACCTCAATGGTAAGTCTGTTGGAAGGAAACAATGTGGCAGAAAACGCTGTACAACGAGAAGAGGTGACCGGACCCTGAGGAAGATTGTGGAGAAGGACCGATTCCAGACCTTGGGGAACCTGAGGAAGCAGTGGACTGAGTCTGGTGTGGAAACATCCAGAGCCACCGTGCACAGGCGTGTGCAGGAAATGGGCTACAGGTGCCGCATTCCCCAGGTAAAGCCACTTTTGAACCATAAACAGCGGCAGAAGCGCCTGACCTGGGCTACAGAGAAGCAGCACTGGACTGTTGCTAAGTGGTCCCAAGTACTTTTTTCTGATGAAAGCAAATTTTGCATGTCATTCGGAAATCAAGGTGCCAGAGTCTGGAGGAAGACTGGGGAGAAGGAAATGCCAAAATGCCTGAAGTCCAGTGTCAAGTACCCACAGTCAGTGATGGTGTGGGGTGCCATGTCAGCTGCTGGTGTTGGTCCACTGTGTTTCATCAAGGGCAGGGTCAATGCAGCTAGCTATCAGGAGATTTTGGAGCACTTCATGATTCCATCGGCTGAAATGCTTTATGGAGATGAAGATTTCATTTTTCAGCACGACCTGGCACCTGCTCACAGTGCCAAAACCACTGGTAAATGGTTTACTGACCATGGTATTACTGTGCTCAATTGGCCTGCCAACTCTCCTGACCTGAACCCCATAGAGAATCTGTGGGATATTCCAACACTCTGGATGAGCTTAAGGCCGCTATTGAAGCATCCTGGGCCTCCATAACATCTCAGCAGTGTCACAGGCTGATTGCCTCCATGCCACGCCGCATTGAAGCAGTCATTTCTGCCAAAGGATTCCCAACCAAGTATTGAGTGCATAACTGAACATTATTATTTGATGTTTTTTTTGTTTGGTATTAAAAAACACTTTTATTTGATTGGTCGGGTGAAATATGCTAATTTATTGAGACAGGTTTTTTGGGTTATCAGGAGTTGTATGCCAAAATCATAAGTATTAAAACAATAAAAGACCTGACAAATTTCAGTTGGTGGATAATGAATCTATAGTATATGAAAGTTTAATTGTAATCATTACATTATGGTAAATAATGAAATTTAACACTATATGCTAATTTTTTGAGAAGGACCTGTATATCATGATGTGCTACGCCTAAAAAAAAAAATCACTTCCAAGCACTGGCCACTAGGTGTCTCTCTTCTGAGTTACTTTGTGTCCATTGTAATATGTAATCATAGGAAGGGACCTCCAGGGTCATAGTGACCAATGTCTAGGAAGTGGAGGTATTTGTCTCCCTGCAGGAAGCGAGAAGGGGAGATCTTTGTCAACCCTGCAGGAGATGGGAAGGAAGATTTTTGTCTCGCTACAGGTAGTGGGGGCTGAAGTCTTTCTCTCCCTACAGGAAGTGGAAGGGGACGTCTTTGTTCCGCTACAGGAAGTGGGAGAAGTCATTGTCTCGCTACAGGAAGTGTGAGGGGAAGTCATTGTCTCGCTACAGGAAGTGTGAGGGGAAGTCATTGTCTCGCTACAGGAAGTGTGAGGGGAGGTCATTGTCTCACTACAGGAAGTGTGAGGGGAGATCATTGTCTCACTACAGGAAGTGTGAGGGGAAGTCATTGTCTCGCTACAGGAAGTGTGAGGGGAGGTCATTGTCTCACTACAGGAAGTGTGAGGGGAGATCATTGTCTCGCTACAGGAAGTGTGAGGGGAAGTCATTGTCTCGCTACAGGAAGTGTGAGGGGAGGTCATTGTCTCACTACAGGAAGTGTGAGGGGAGATCATTGTCTCGCTACAGGAAGTGTGAGGGGAAGTCATTGTCTCGCTACAGGAAGTGTGAGGGGAAGTCATTGTCTCGCTATAGGAAGTGTGAGGGGAGGTCATTGTCTCACTACAGGAAGTGTGAGGGGAGGTCATTGTCTCACTACAGGAAGTGTGAGGGGAGATCATTGTCTCGCTACAGGAAGTGTGAGGGGAAGTCATTGTCTCGCTACAGGAAGTGTGAGGGGAGGTCATTGTCTCACTACAGGAAGTGTGAGGGGAAGTAATTGTCTCGCTACAGAAAGTGTGAGGGGAGGTCATTGTCTCACTACAGGAAGTGTGAGGGGAGGTCATTGTCTCACTACAGGAAGTGTGAGGGGAGGTCAGTCTCACTACAGGAAGAGTGAGGGGAGGTCATTGTCTCACTACAGGAAGAGTGAGGGGAGGTCATTGTCTCGCTACAGGAAGAGTGAGGGGAGGTCATGTCTCACTACAGGAAGTGTGAGGGGAGGTCATTGTCTGGCTACAGGAAGTGTGAGGGGAAGTCATTGTCTCGCTACAGGAAGTGTGAGGGGAAGTCATTGTCTTGCTACAGGAAGTGTGAGGGGAAGTCATTGTCTTGCTACAGGAAGTGTGAGGGGAAGTCATTGTCTCACTACAGGAAGTGTGAGGGGAAGTCATTGTCTCACTACAGGAAGTGTGAGGGGAAGTCATTGTCTCACTACAGGAAGTGTGAGGAGAAGTCATTGCCTCGCTACAGGAAGAGTGAGTGGAAGTCATTGTCTCGCTACAGGAAGTGTGAGGGGAGGTCATTGTCTCACTACAGGAAGTGTGAGGGGAGGTCATTGTCTCACTACAGGAAGTGTGAGGGGAGGTGATTGTCTCGCTACAAGATGAGTGAGGGGAGGTCATTGTCTCACTACAGGAAGTGTGAGGGGAGGTCATTGTCTCACTACAGGAAGAGTGAGGGGAGGTCATTGTCTCACTACAGGAAGAGTGAGGGGAGGTCATTGTCTCGCTACAGGAAGAGTGAGGGGAGGTCATGTCTCACTACAGGAAGCGTGAGGGGAGGTCATTGTCTGGCTACAGGAAGTGTGAGGGGAAGTCATTGTCTCGCTACAGGAAGTGTGAGGGGAAGTCATTGTCTTGCTACAGGAAGTGTGAGGGGAAGTCATTGTCTCACTACAGGAAGTGTGAGGGGAAGTCATTGTCTCACTACAGGAAGTGTGAGGAGAAGTCATTGCCCCGCTACAGGAAGTGTGAGTGGAAGTCATTGTCTCGCTACAGGAAGTGTGAGGGGAGGTCATTGTCTCAATACAGGAAGTGTGAGGGGAGGTCATTGTCTCACTACAGGAAGTGTGAGGGGAAGTCATTATCTCACTACAGGAAGAATGAGGGGAGGACATTGTCTCGCTACAGGAAGTGTGAGGGGAGGTCATTGTCTCGCTACAGGAAGTGTGAGGGGAAGTCATTGTCTCACTACAGGAATTATGAGGGGAAGTCATTGTCTCGCTACAGGAAGTGTGAGGGGAAGTCATTGTCTCGCTACAGGAAGTGTGAGGGGAGGTCATTGTCTCGCTACAGGAAGTGTGAGGGGAGATCATTGTCTCACTACAGGAAGTGTGAGGGGAAGTCATTGTCTCACTACAGGAAGTGTGAGGGGAAGTCATTGTCTCGCTACAGGAAGTGTGAGGGGAAGTCATTGTCTCGCTACAGGAAGTGTGAGGGGAGGTCATTGTCTCACTACAGGAAGTGTGAGGGGAAGTCATTGTCTCCCTACAGAAAGTGTGAAGGGAGGTCATTGTCTCACTACAGGAAGTGTGAGGGGAGGTCATTGTCTCACTACAGGAAGTGTGAGGGATGGTGATTGTCTCGCTACAAGAAGAGTGAGGGGAGGTCATTGTCTCACTACAGGAAGTGTGAGGGGAGGTCATTGTCTCACTACAGGAAGAGTGAGGGGAGGTCATTGTCTCGCTACAGGAAGAGTGAGGGGAGGTCATGTCTCACTACAGGAAGTGTGAGGGGAGGTCATTGTCTGGCTACAGGAAGTGTGAGGGGAGATCATTGTCTCACTACAGGAAGTGTGAGGGGAGATCATTGTCTCACTACAGGAAGTGTGAGGGGAGGTCATTGTCTCGCTACAGGAAGTGTGAGGGGATGTCATTGTCTCACTACAGGAAGTGTGAGGTGAGGTCATTGTCTCACTACAGGAAGTGTGAGGGATGGTGATTGTCTCGCTACAAGAAGAGTGAGGGGAAGTCATTGTCTCACTACAGGAAGTGTGAGGGGAAAGTCATTGTCTCACTACAGGAAGTGTGAGGGGAAGTCATTGTCTCACTACAGGAAGTGTGAGAAGTCATTGCCTCGCTACAGGAAGTGTGAGTGGAAGTCATTGTCTCGCTACAGGAAGTGTGAGGGGAGGTCATTGTCTCACTACAGGAAGTGTGAGGGGAGGTCATTGTCTCACTACAGGAAGTGTGAGGGGAAGTCATTGTCTCACTACAGGAAGTGTGAGGGGAAGTCATTGTCTCACTACAGGAAGAGTGAGGGGAGGACATTGTCTCGCTACAGGAAGTGTGAGGGGAGGTCATTGTCTCGCTACAGGAAGTGTGAGGGGAAGTCATTGTCTCCCTACAGGAAGTGTGAGGGGAAGTCATTGTCTCGCTACAGGAAGTGTGAGGGAAAGTCATTGTCTCGCTACAGGAAGTGTGAGGGGAAGTCATTGTCTCACTACAGGAAGTGTGAGGGGAGATCATTGCCTCACTACAGGAAGTGTGAGGGGAAGTCATTGTCTCGCTACAGGAAGTGTGAGGGGAAGTCATTGTCTCGCTACAGGAAGTGTGAGGGGAGGTCATTGTCTCGCTACAGGACGTGTGAGGGGAAGTCATTGTCTCACTACAGGAAGTGTGAGGGGAAGTCATTGTCTCGCTACAGGAAGTGTGAGGGGAGGTCATTGTCTCACTACAGGAAGTGTGAGGGGAGGTCATTGTCTCACTACAGGAAGTGTGAGGTGAGGTCATTGTCTCACTATAGGAAGTGTGAGGTGAGGTCATTGTCTCACTACAGGAAGTGTGAGGGATGGTGATTGTCTCGCTACAAGAAGAGTGAGGGGAGGTCATTGTCTCACTACAGGAAGAGTGAGGGGAGGTCATTGTCTCGCTACATGAAGAGTGAGGGGAGGTCATGTCTCACTACAGGAAGTGTGAGGGGAGGTCATGTCTCACTACAGGAAGTGTGAGGGGAGGTCATTGTCTGGCTACAGGAAGTGTGAGGGGAGGTCATGTCTCACTACAGGAAGTGTGAGGGGAGGTCATGTCTCACTACAGGAAGTGTGAGGGGAGGTCATTGTCTGGCTACAGGAAGTGTGAGGGGAGATCATTGTCTCACTACAGGAAGTGTGAGGGGAGATCATTGTCTCACTACAGGAAGTGTGAGGGGAGGTCATTGTCTCGCTACAGGAAGTGTGAGGGGAGGTCATTGTCTCGCTACAGGAAGTGTGAGGGGAGGTCATTGTCTCACTACAGGAAGTGTGAGGGGAGATCATTGTCTCACTACAGGAAGTGTGAGGGGAAGTCATTGTCTCGCTACAGGAAGTGTGAGGGGAAGTCATTGTCTCGCTACAGGAAGTGTGAGGGGAGGTCATTGTCTCACTACAGGAAGTGTGAGGGGAAGTTATTGTCTCGCTACAGGAAGTGTGAGGGGAGGTCATTGTCTCGCTACAGGAAGTGTGAGGGGAAGTCATTGTCTCGCTACAGGAAGTGTGAGGGGAGGTCATTGTCTCACTACAGGACGTGTGAGGGGAAGTCATTGTCTCACTACAGGAAGTGTGAGGGGAAGTCATTGTCTCGCTACAGGAAGTGTGAGGGGAGGTCATTGTCTCACTACAGGAAGTGTGAGGGGAGGTCATTGTCTCACTACAGGAAGTGTGAGGTGAGGTCATTGTCTCACTACAGGAAGTGTGAGGTGAGGTCATTGTCTCACTACAGGAAGTGTGAGGGATGGTGATTGTCTCGCTACAAGAAGAGTGAGGTGAGGTCATTGTCTCACTACATGAAGAGTGAGGGGAGGTCATTGTCTCGCTACAGGAAGAGTGAGGGGAGGTCATGTCTCACTACAGGAAGTGTGAGGGGAGGTCATGTCTCACTACAGGAAGTGTGAGGGGAGGTCATTGTCTCGCTACAGGAAGTGTGAGGGGAGGTCATTGTCTCACTACAGGAAGTGTGAGGGGAGATCATTGTCTCACTACAGGAAGTGTGAGGGGAAGTCATTGTCTCGCTACAGGAAGTGTGAGGGGAAGTCATTGTCTCGCTACAGGAAGTGTGAGGGGAGGTCATTGTCTCACTACAGGAAGTGTGAGGGGAAGTCATTGTCTCGCTACAGGAAGTGTGAGGGGAGGTGATTGTCTCACTACAGGAAGTGTGAGGGGAAGTCATTGTCTCACTACAGGAAGTGTGAGGGGAAGTCATTGTCTCGCTACAGGAAGTGTGAGGGGAGGTCATTGTCTCACTATAGGAAGTGTGAGGGTAGGTGATTGTCTCACTACAGTAAGTGTGAGGGGAAGTCATTGTCTCACTACAGGAAGTGTGAGAAGTCATTGCCTCGCTACAGGAAGTGTGAGGGGAAGTCATTGTCTCGCTACAGGAAGTGTGAGGGGAGGTCATTGTCTCACTACAGGAAGTGTGAGGGGAGGTCATTGTCTCACTACAGGAAGTGTGAGGGGAAGTCATTGTCTCACTACAGGAAGAGTGAGGGGAAGTCATTGTCTCACTACAGGAAGTGTAAGGGGAAGTCATTGTCTCGCTACAGGAAGTGTGAGGGGAAGTCATTGTCTCGCTACAGGAAGTGTGAGGTGAGGTCATTGTCTCACTACAGGAAGTGTGAGGGGAGGTCATTGTCTCACTATAGGAAGTGTGAGGGGAGGTCATTGTCTGGCTACAGGAAGTGTGAGGGGAAGTCATTGTCTCACTACAGGAAGAGTGAGGGGAGGTCATTGTCTCGCTACAGGAAGAGTGAGGGGAGGTCATGTCTCAGTACAGGAAGTGTGAGGGGAGGTCATTGTCTGGCTACAGGAAGTGTGAGGGGAGGTCATGGTCTCGCTACAGGAAGAGTGAGGGGAGGTCATGTCTCAGTACAGGAAGTGTGAGGGGAGGTCATTGTCTGGCTACAGGAAGTGTGAGGGGAAGTCATTGTCTCACTACAGGAAGTGTGAGGGGAAGTCATTGTCTCACTACAGGAAGTGTGAGGGGAAGTCATTGCCTCGCCACAGGAAGGGTGAGGGGAGGTCATTGTCTCACTACAGGAAGTGTGAGGGGAGGTCATTGTCTCACTACAGGAAGTGTGAGGGGAGGTCATTGTCTCACTACAGGAAGAGTGAGGGGAGGTCATTGTCTCCCTACAGGAAGAGTGAGGGGAGGTCATTGTCTCCCTACAGGAAGTGTGAGGGGAGTTCTTTGTCTCGCTACCAGAAGTGGGGGTGTAGGACCTTTGCTACACTACTTGATGTGGAAGGCAGAGTGGTCTTGGTTTCGCTACAGGAAGAATGGCGTAACGGTCTTTGGTTCACTAAAGTAGATGTGGAGGATCTTTGCCTTGTTACAGTAAATATGGGAGCAGTGGTGTTAGTCTCAATACAGGAAATTGAGACAGGTCTTTATCCATCTGCTCCCGCTTTCCAGTCTGTCGACCTTCATACAGGCGTAAAATACAGGTGGGCTTTTTTAGTTCAGGGCAGACAAGCCACTGGACAATGTCAGGAGCACCAAAAGCAGTTTTAACTTATAGGAAATTAGTGCAGTAAATCCATGCTTTTACTCTGGTGTTGGGTGGAAGGACAGGTACAAAGGACTGTTTCTGCGTCTGTCTCTTTTATATATTATTTATTGTGAATTGACTTTCAGTTACTATCTTGCTGTATGCAATCAAGCCCCCTTAAATACATTTTTTTTTATCACTACTGTTCTTTCCCGTGTTGAGGATTTTTACCCTTTTCGGTGCTGAACTGAATTGGTTGTCATTTACTATTCCGAGATCTGAATATCACTGGTAAATGGATAATTTTATTTAAACAATAAAAAAAAAGTAAAAATGTTCATTTCAGGAGTAAATGCTCAGGTCAATGCTAACTTATCTGAATAGTTTTATTTTTTGGCGTGCACTTGTTTCATCAGCACAAAAACTGCAATTCAGACTGTTCATAGATTCAATCCCGTCCATAAAACTGATGTCGGTAAACACTTATGTGAGCGGTAAATACGTCGTCTACCACGTTCCCGCACTTCAATTGCAGCGCAAGCAGCCATTTTAATTAGAGGATCATTCAAAAACCCTTGTGAAAGAAGTCGTTGAAAAAAAAAAAAAAAAAAAAAAAAAAGCTCATACAAAGCGACGAGGCAGAGCAATGCCGCCATGGCCAATTGAGCACGATTCAGATGGTTTTTTTTTTTTCCAGATAATTGGTTCGGATATCTACCTCACAGATAACCAGTTGCACGTGAAGAATGGCACTTACAACGCAACCGGGACAACAAGAAAAAGAAATAAAGATTGGGTAAGGCGATTTATGGAGAGGAAGCAAATAAATAAGCAAAAACTAAAACAAAAATTGTGTGACTCGTTCTTTGCAAGCTATAATGGAAGTCATATTAGTAATCACCCAGCTTTAACAAAACCAGATATACACACAGCGAGACTGACTTAGGCTCCAGTTCACACAATATGGCATATATCGGGGATTTACGATCAGTGAATACACCAAAGCCGTAATTGTTCGGATATTTTGAAAGAAATGGCGCAAGATAAGTGACACTAAAAAATACAGAGGGAGTAAGAAGTGTCCAGAGACTGTATTGTGCAGCCAGGGTCCCTATGGGTAAGGCCGCTCGTGTGTCCTGACACTACCTGACAGATACCGGGAGCGTATTCCCAATGCCAAAAGCATCTTCCGTACCTTTCCAGCTCGTACTCCTTCATCCCAATTCTCACAGCCTTCATAACCTGCGGACAGATAAAAAAAAAGTGAAGCTAATGTCTTACGCTATTGCCGTAAATCACGTTATCATCACGCAGAGGATTAAGGTTCCAACATACTAAAGCGATATCTGTACCACATACGGAATGCAGCATCCGTCATCGCGGTAGACAACGCGTTAGGCTATCTAATGATCTCAACAGCTGCTGTACATAGAAATGAGGTGTACGGGGACAATCCTATTACCAACACATAGAAGCAACACTAGAATCGATAGTCACATTTCCCCCACAGTCAATACAATTAACTGAGAAGCGGCAGACTACAAAGAGAAGGCACGGCGGGACGCGAAACGCGCCTCCCCAACAAGAAAGGAATGAGCTGCCCCCGAGATAAGGAGACTTCTTACTTCTTTATGTGCCTCGCTGGAGATTCGGTTTGTGTAGCGCAGCACCTCCAGCTCCATGTCTGTCTTGAAGACGCGACTGTAAGAGAAACAGGCAAATATTAATAAGATGATAATACACTTCTTGAGGTGTGAAGTGTTACCAGAATCACAACCACAAGAACAGGGGGTGCCGAGTCCTGGAGCGGTGGTTCTCTATGCAGAGCTTATAGTATTGCGTTCGGCCATCTCCATCAGTCTCAGAGATTGAATGGAGCAGCATTGCACATGAGCAACTTCTGCTTCATTCACACGGGGGACATGGGACCCCCCATAGCAGGACGCAGGAGCGGGAAGGCGAGCGATCAGACACTTATCGTCTATGCTACGGATTGAAGTAATAAGTTAACGAATCTGGGAACACCCCTTTAAGATGTGCATACATAGTCCCTGTTCAGACTTCATCGGAGGTATACGACCGTAATATTCTCTCCAATGTATCTGACTACAGCCATACAGGGTATTCTGTTAACAAGCAATTATCGCCTATTCACAAGATCAGGGATAACGATTGGATCGGTGGAAGTCTGATCGCTAAGGACTCGTTTACACTGACTGACCAGCAGCGATAAAGACCAACAATCGATTACGTATTTGCGGATCGGTGGTCGTTTAATAGCCTGTTTGGACCGGTTGCACGAGCTTCGGATCAACGTCATACTAGGCAGCACATGCCCTGTTTACATCAAATGAAGTGTTGATGAGAAGGATTATTTTTCAGCAAGGCAAACAATTGTTTCACCCGACGAACAAGCGTTTTGCTCGTTTCTCCAGTGATTGATAGCCTGTTTACACTGCACGATTATTGGGAGTCGAGTGCTCCTAGAAACTGTCACGCTGGTGGGTGTGACTGTAGCGTGGATGGGTGAGGACCCACCAGAGCCTCTCATGGTGAGGGTAGACTTGATGCAGGTAGTCAACCGATGCCACTCCAGAGTAGATGCTGCAGAGAGTCTGCATCAGCACGGGCATGAAAAAAAGGGAGATAAAGGCAAAGACGTGGTCAAACAATCCGGGTCAGGGCAGGCAGTGCAGGTTCACAGTATAAAGCCGAGGTCAGGAGTGGAGAGGTCAGACAGGTTGGGTATACAAGCCAGATCAATAACGGGAGAGAAAACAAAGATGAACCCACAGGATACAGAGAAAAGCAACTGGGAACACACAATTGGGCAAGGAGTGGTGGGAGGAGCTGCCTAATAATCCAGCTGCGGCCAAGGAATAGGCTGGGGAAGGAAAACTCTGTAGGACACAGCAGGGTTAAATTCCTGTAGGATCTGGCCGTGCCTCCCTATAGCCAGGTGGAGACTCTCTAGGAGCAGAGCTGGCAGTGAGCACAAGGCAGCTCAGGGAGATGGTCTGATGCTGGGGAAGCGTAGCGGTGAACGCAGTGAGTGCAGCGGCGCTGAGAAAGCGTGCGAGATGCCGGCGTGACAGAAATGCTTGTTTACAATGATCGCGCAGAGTAGATGCACCCTAAAACTCTGAAGTTGGGAATTTTTTTGTCCCCATGCAACTGGCATGCAGTACGCATGTGAAACTGCAGCTCCATTTATGCTCGAGGGTACCGCTGGAGAAAGCCAAGCGCTGTAGTCGACTATCTCCATGGAAAATAAATGGAGTAGCAGATGAGTATGAGCACAGGGCTCCATTCAGACAGGGTCGAAAAAATGCGGATTACTGCGATCGTTCAGACCTTAAACAATCTAGAATATGAATTGGGGATAAGTTTTCTTAGCAGAATACCCCTTTAAGTCTCCTCATTTTCGCTCCCAAAGTGGGTTTCCAATTAAACGTGTGATCTCCTGGATCCAATAATCCAGCACCGTGATACCAGACTATTGGAGTAAGCTGTACTTTGCATTTATCCATCATGACCTCTGAACTCGATGTTTATGACCCTTGTACAGAAGTGGCCCCTGGCCGGCCCGCTGCCATTTCCCTATTAGCCCCAGGATATTGTGCGCTCTCTTCCCGCACCAGCAATCTCTTTCACATTTAAGGAGTGTGAGGATGAGATTCCCGGCTCCTCTTGTGCTCTTCAAACTCAATTATTATCTGCATTCACAGCTATCCGCTGTTCCATCTCAAGTCTGAGCGGCGGCGGCCACCCCGCAGATCACAATTGTTTTGTGTCTGATGTACAGCGGTCGGCGCCCGGATCTTCACAGTGATACATCTACGTCTACATCGATAGGACTCGTATCAATACCGCCGGCCTTTATTAATGGCAGATAGCAGGCTTCGTCTCTCCAGTCTATCTCAACCTGGGATTAATTCTTCCTTGGAGGTTTTCAGGAAGCTTCCAACAGGTTACGGATGATACAACATTAAGCGCTAACAGGATCTCCAGAAATTACAGCTATAGTCTAAATCGTTTATTTATATGACCTCTAAATCCTACATAACACAGAAGAAGGGGTCAGCAACCTGCAGCGCTCCAGCTGACATGAAACTACAACTCCCAGCATGACATCACAGCCTGCAGCTGTTCTGAAACTACAATTTAGGGGTCGTCAATCTTAGGTACATGGGTCATACTTCCGTACCTATGGGTAAGGTCAAACAGGGCGGGAAATGGAAATTATAATGGGCGGGTGTCCTTATGGGATAAACAGTTGTTTTCTGCTAACATCCTACGCCATATAACAATGTAGACTCTGCAGTGGTCGTCAGCAGCTTTTTAGTTTTCAGTTATCACACCTAGAGCCTCACACATGGATCCCAACCTTCACTAAGGGGGAAGTTTATGATCCTACTGTAATAAATACAAGACACCACTAGGGGGAAGATATGATCCTACTACAATGAAAACCACCACTAGGGGGAGCTTATGATCCTGCTGTAATGAATGCAAGCTACCACTAGGGGGAGCTTAGGATACTACTAGAATGAATGAAACCCACCACTTGGGGGAGCTTATGATCCTGCTGTAATGAATGCAAGCTACCACTAGGGGGAGCTTAGGATACTACTAGAATGAATGAGACCCACCACTTGGGGGAGCTTATGATCCTACTGTAATGAATGCAAGCCACCACTAGGGGGATCTTATGATACTAGTCCCTCACTACTTTCAAGACCACACTCGCCACAGCTAAACCAACCTACTTCTCATCTCTCATATCCTCCCTGTCTCACAACCCTAAACAGTTATTCAACACCTTCAATTCTCTCCTCCGTCCCCCAGCACCTTCTCCCTCCCCACTTATCTCAGCTGAAGACTCATTTTTCAAGCAGAAGATTGATAACGTCAGAGACAGTTTTGGTCAACAACCCCCAGAGCCCTTCCTCCCGACTTCCATGCCCTCCACCTCCAAAACCAACTTCTCCACCATTACAGAAGATCAACTGTCCACTCTACTCTCAAGATCGCATCTCACCACCTGTGCACTTGACCCGCTCCCATCCCACTTCATCCCAAACCTCACCACAGTCTTCATCCCAACCCTAACCCATCTCTTCTACCTATCACTAACAACTGGTGTTTTACCCTCAAGCTTTAAACATGCCTCCATCACACCTATCCTCAAAAAGCCCTCTCTTGACCCATCCTCTGTATCTAGCTATCGCCCTATATCACTTCTCCCCTATGCCTCCAAACTACTGGAACAACACGTCGACCTTGAACTGTCCTCCCATCTCTCTTCTTGTTCCCTCTTTGACCGCTTACAATCAGGCTTCCGGTCACACCATTCCACTGAAACTGCCCTAACTAAGGTCACCAATGACCTCTTAACTGCCAAGAGCAAGCGACACTACTCTGTCCTCCTCCTCCTCGACCTGTCGGCTGCCTTTGACACAGTGGACCATTCCCTATTATTACAGACCCTCTCATCCCTTGGCATCACAGACTTGGCCCTATCCTGGATCTCATCATACCTAACAGACCGGACATTCAGCGTCTCCCACTCACACACCACCTCCTCACCTCGCCCCCTATCTGTAGGAGTCCCACAAGGTTCAGTCCTAGGGCCCCTGCTCTTCTCCATTTACACTTTTTACACCATTTATACCTGGGACAGCTCATAGAATCTCATGGCTTTCAGTATCAACTCTATGCTGATGACACACAGATCTACATCTCTGGACCAGATATCACCACCCTACTAACCAGAATCCCTCAATGTCTGTCCACTATTTAATCCTTCTTCTCTGCTAGATTTCTGAAACTTAACATGGACAAAACAGAATTCATCATCTTTCCCCCATCTCACGCGACCCCCCCAACATCCATTACAGTATCCATTACAGTAAATGGCTGCCCACTCTCCCCAGTCCCACAAGCTCGCTGCCTCGGGGTAATCCTTGATGCTGATCTCTCCTTCAAACCACATATCCAAGCCCTTTCCACTTCCTGCCGCCTTCAACTCAAAAATATTTCACGAGTCCGTACATTCCTCAACCAAGAATCTGCAAAAACCCTAGTCCATGCCCTCATCATCTCTTGCCTTGACTACTGCAACCTCCTACTCTGTGGCATCCCCTCTAACACTCTCGCACCCCTCCAATCTATTCTAAACTCTGCTGCCCGACTAATCCACCTGTCCCCTCGCAATGGCTCCCCATTGCCCAGAGACTCCAGTACAAAGCCCTAACCATGACGTACAAAGCCATCCACAACCTGTCTCCTCCACACATCTGTGACCTCGTCTCCCGGTACTTTCCTGCACGCAACCTCCGATCCTCACAAGATCTCCTTCTCTAATCCCCTCTATCTCCTCTTCCCACAATCGTATACAAGATTTTTCTCGCGTATCACCCCTACTCTGGAACCCTCTACCACAACACATCAGACTCTCGCCTACCATCGAAACCTTCAAAAAGAGCCTGAAGACCCAGCTCTTCCGACAAGCCTACAACCTGCAGTAACCACCGATCGACCAAACCGCTGAATGACCAGCTCTATCCTCGCCTACTGTATTCTCACCCATCCCTTGAAGATTGTGAGCGTCCGCGGGCAGGGTCCTCTCTCTTCCTGTACCAGTTATGACTTGTATTGTTTAAGATTATTGTACTTGTTTTTATTATGTATACCCCTCCTTTCATGTAAAGCGCCATGGAATAAATGGCATTATAACAATAAATAATATTAATACTACAGTAATGAATGTAAGCCACCACCAGTGGGAGCTTATGATACTACTGTAATGAATGCAAGCTACCACTAGGGGGAGATTATAATCCTACTTGAATGAATGCAAGACAAGGCTAGGGTGAGATTGTGATGAACTTTAGTGAATTCAAGCCACCACTAGGGAGAGTTTATAATCCAATTGTAATGAATGCAAGCCACCACTAGGTGGGTGCTTATGATCCAATTATAATGAATGAATGCAAGCCACCACAAGGGGAAGATTGTGATCCTACTGTAATTAATGAAAAACCACCACTAGGGGCAGCTTATGATCCATTTGTAATGAATGCAAGTCACCACTAGAAGACACTTATTCTCTTCCTGTAATACAAGTCACCACAAGGTGGAGCTTGTGACACAATTTTAATAAATGCAAGCCACCACTAGGGGGAGTAAATGATCCAATTGTAATGAATGAAAGCCACCACTAGGAAAGCTTGTGATTCAACTGTAATGAATGCAAGTAACCACTAGAGGGAACTTATTGTAATATCTGCATACCCAGCTCCTTCTAGTGGCGGCCGTAAGACTCATCATTACAGAACATCACTGCTTGGGACATTCTGCGCTATACATTCCTTACACAATTAAATAACTAGAAGATAAAATGAGAAATGTGGTGTTTATTGTTTGTTATAGAAAGTAAAAAACCAGAGCCAGCTTAATGGACTCTAAGGGATTGGAAACTTCATCTATAAGTGCTGGAAACAGAGATTTCCACCCAATTCACACTCAATTGTGTAATCTGTTTAATGCAGCAAGTGGAGACTTGGGGGATTTCATGAAATAATGCCAGATTGCAGCCAGGACATGAACGTCACATACAGACCCAAGAGATTCCTCCATAACATACAAAGGGCAGATAAACACGTCAGTCCGGGAGCAAGCCTCAACATATATTGATATTTGGAATCATTTCCTCCCCCCAGAACGAGCCAAGGGCTTATAACACAATAATAGTTACGAAACACGTTAATCTCCCACACAACCTTCACATCATAAACACGTGTGACTGACACAACTCCGGTTTTAACACGGCAGGGATTATTTCACAGGCTTTTAATTAAAATTAAGGCAAATGATCTCACAGCCCATAATGAGCAGCAGAGGTTTGGAGGAACTTTGTAATGTGACCTTCTGTATGTGCTATAATTGTGAGCGAGCGCAATCTACTGATCTGGACCTTGGTTCACACCTCTGACGTCTGCATCTGGCCTCCAGATGCCAGTTACACTTGTTCCAGGAACCTTTCACCTTTTCATTGGAACTAAGAAAGAATATATGGCACTTTCTAAAAATGATTTTAGGCTTAAAAGTGTGAAGGGAAAAGAGGAGATAGGACTTTGAAATGGAACGAATAATGACTGGAAATTTACTCAGACAAGAAATGCTGAAGTGGGATTCTCATCTTCAAGGATCTGCTACTACAATACTACCACCATGTACAATAATACAACTACTATAATACTGCTCCCTATGTAGAAGAATATAACTACTATAATACTGCTCCTATGTACAAGAATATAACTACTATAATACTGCTCCTATGTACAAGAATATACCTACTATAATACTGCTCCTATGTACAAGAATATAACTACTATAATACTGCCCCTATGTACAAGAATATAACTACTATAATACTGCCCCTATGTACAAGAATATAACTACAATAATACTGCCCCTATGTACAAGAATATAACTACTATAATACTGCTCCTATGTACAAGAATATAACTACTATAATACTGCTCCTATGTACAAGAATATAACTACTATAATACTGCCCCATATACAAGAATATAACTACTATAATAAGGCTCCTATATACAAGAATATAACTACTATAATACTGCCCCTATGTACAAGAATATAACTACTATAATACTGCTCCCTAGGTACAAGAATATAACTACAATAATACTGCTCCCTAGGTACAAGAATATAACTACAATAATACTGCTCCCTAGGTACAAGAATATAACTACTATAATACTGCTCCTATGTACAAGAATATAACTACTATAATACTGCTCCTATATACAATAATATAACTACTATAATACTGCCCCATATACAAGAATATAACTACTATAGTAGTGGGCAGTGGGCTTCATACAGTCTGATCAGAATGTTAAACTGAAAACCTCATGTTCAGTATATAAATTTTTGCCTAGCGGCTTTAGATCAACGTATGATTTTGGGATGTGCGGTTCATGCTCTTTTTTTTTCTTTTTGTACAAAGCATAACTACTATAATACTGTCCCTATGTACAAAAATATAACTACAATAATTCTGCTTCCTATGTACAAGAATATAACTACAATAATACTGCTCCCTATGTACAAGAATATAACTACTATAATACTGCCCCTATGTACAAGAATATAACTACTATAATACTGCCCCTATGTACAAGAATATAACTACTATAATACTGCCCCTATGTACAAGAATATAACTACTATAATACTGCTCCTATGTACAAGAATATAACTACTATAATACTGCCCCTATGTACAAGAATATAACTACTATAATACTGCCCCTATGTACAAGAATATAACTACAATAATACTGCTCCCTATGTACAAGAATAAAACTACTATAATACTGCCCCCTATGTACAAGATGTACGTAGTATATAGGAGTGTGGGCACCATATCCCTGTTAAAAAAAATATTTAAAATAAAAAATAGTTATATACTCACCCGCCGGGATCCAGCGAAGCTGTGACGAGACGCGCTCCGCTGCCGCCATCTTCTGTTCTCAGGATGCAATGCGAAATTACCCAGATGACTTAGCGGTCTCGCGAGACCGCTAAGTCTTCTGGGTAATTTTGCAATGCACCGATGGGAACGGTAGATAGCGGAGGCCACGCGCATCTCAGCGGACTACGGAAGATGAGAATAGCAGGTTTTGCATAGGCAGCATCAATAGTAAAAAGTTGGGGACACACAGGTTTAATAGCAGCGTTAACGGAGTGCGTTACCCGCGGCATAACGCGGTTCGTTAACGATGGCATTAACCCTGTGTGAGCGCTGACCGGGGGGGGGGGGGGGGGGAGTGTGGAGCGGGTGCCGGGCACTGACTGGACGGAAGTAGGGAGGGACTAATCGGACTATGCCTGTCGCTGATTGGTCTCGCCATCTGCCTGTCCTGGCTGCCGCGACCAATCAGCGACACGGGATTTCCGGGACAGACAGACAGACGGAAGTACCCCTTAGACAATTATATAGTAGATAATACTGCTCCTACTTTCAAGAATATAACTACTATAATACTGCCCCTATGTACAAGAATATAACTACTATAACACTGTTCCAATGTACAAGAATATAACTACTATAATACTGCCCCCATGTACAGTACAGACCAAAAGTTTGGACACACCTTCTCATTAAAAGATTTTTCTGTATTTTCATGACTATGAAAATTGTAAATTCACACTAAAGGCATCAAAACTATGAATTAACACATGTGGAATTATATACTTAACAATAAAGTGTGAAACAACTGAAAATATGTCTTATATTCTAGGTTTTTCAAAGTAGCCACCTTTTGCTTTGATGACTACTTTGCACACTCTTGGCATGCTCTTGATGAGCTTCAAGAGGTAGTCACCGGGAATGGTCTTCCAACAATCTTGAAGGAGTTCCCAAAGATGCTTAGCACTTGTTGGCCCTTTTGCCTTCACTCTGCGGTCCAGCTCACCCCAAACCATCTCGATTGGGTTCAGGTCTGGTGACTGTGGAGGCCAGGTCATCTGGCATAGCACCCCATCACTCTCCTTCTTGGTCAAATAGCCCTTGAGGTGTGTTTGGGGTCAATGTCCTGTTGAAACATAAATGATGGTCCAACTAAAAGCAAACCGGATGGCATAGCATGCCGCTGCAAGATGCTGTGGTAGCCATGCTGGTTCAGTATGCCTTCAATTTTGAATAAATCCCCAACAGTGTCACCAGCAAAGCACCCCCACACCATCACACCTCCTCCTCCATGCTTTACGGTGGGAACCAGGCATGTAGAGTCCACCCGTTCACCTTTTCTGCGTCGCACAAAGACACAGTGGTTGGAACCAAATATCTAAAATTTGGACTCATCAGACCAAAGCACAGATTTCCACTGGTCTAATGTCCATTCCTTGTGTTCTTTAGCCCAAACAAGTCTCTTCTGCTTGTTGCCTGTCGTTAGTGGTTTCCTAACAGCTATTTTATCATGAAGGCCTGCTGCACAAAGTCTAATCTTAACAGTTGTTGTAGAGAGGTGTCTGCTGCTAGAACTCTGTGTGGCATTGACCTGGTCTCTAATCTAAGCTGTTAACCTGCGATTTCTGAGGCTGGTGACTCGGATAAACTTATCCTCAGAAGCAGAGGTGACTCTTGGTCTTCCTTTCCTGGGGCGGTCCTCATGTGTGCCAGTTTCTTTGTAGCGCTTGATGGTTTTTGCCACTGCACTTGGGGACACTTTCAAAGTTTTCCAAATTTTTCGGACTGACTGACCTTAATTTCTTAAAGTAATGATGGCCACTTGTTTTTCTTTACTTAGCTGCTTTTCACTTGCCATAATCCAAATTTGAACAGTCTATTCAGTAGGACTATCAGCTGTCTATCCACCAGACGTCTGCACAACACAACAGGTGACTACCTCTTGAGTATAAGACATAATTTCAGTTGTTTCACACTTTTTTGTTAAGAATATAATTCCACATGTGTTAATTCATAGTTTTGATGCCTTCAGTGTGAATGTACAATTTTCATAGTCATGAAAATACAGAAAAATCTTTAAATGAGAAGGTGTGTCCAAACTTTTGGTCTGTACTGTACAAGAATATAACTACTGTAATACTGCCCCTATGTACAAGAATATAACTACTATAATACTGCCCCTATGTACAAGAATATAACTACTATAATACTGCCCCTATGTACAAGAATATAACTACTATAATACTGCCCCTATGTACAAGAATATAACTACTATAATACTGCCGCTATGTACAAGAATATAACTACTATAATACTGCTCCTATGTACAGGAATATAACTACTATAATACTACCCTCTATGTACAAGAATATACCTACTGTAATACTGCCCCTATGTAGAAGAATATAACTACTATAATACTGCCCCTATGTACAAGAATATAACTACTATAATACTGCCGCTATGTACAAGAATATAACTACTATAATACTGCTCCTATGTACAAGAATATAACTACTATAATACTACCGCTATGTACAAGAATATAACTACTATAATACTGCTCCTATGTACAAGAATATAACTACTATAATACTGCCGCTATGTACAAGAATATAACTACTATAATACTACCTATATGTACAAGAATATAACTACTATAATACTGCCGCTATGTACAAGAATATAACTACTATAATACTGCTCCCTATGTAAAAAAAATATAAATACAATAATACTTCTATGTATAAGAATATAACTACTATAATACTGATTCTTATTTACAACAGTTTAACTGATATAATACTGCCCTTTATGTACAATAATAAGCTCACTTTTCCAGGCTGGAAATAACAGCTGTATACCCACGTTATTGGTACCTCTCTTATACAATGCACATGCCTATACTGCTATTTTTATACCTATTACTAGAATAATGGCTGCTCATGTCAGCTCCTGACTGCGATGTTGGCAGGTACTAGGAGTCTTTCCATACTGCTTGAGTCGAACAGCCTGATAGTTTATTTATTAATATGATTTATTTAATACACTCGTTGCACATCCAATGTATAGTCAGTCCATCCCCCAGACACATGGAACAGCAGCCTGCATTCCGGTACAGAGCGGAAATAATTGGAACGCTTCATCTTATTTTCTGGCAAGAAACACCAGCAAGTATGAAAGGTGGGAGTTAGATAAACATGAACTATTAATTACCCCGATCAGCTCGGAGGCTGGTTATGAAAGGTTCAGGGTCTTATAATAAACGGCGCTGCCAAATGGAAATCATCAGTGTTTATGGGGTTATTCTAAAAACTGATCAGTGCTATCGTCCAAAGTCATATCAGCCAGTTTTTGTAAAAAGAGAAATAACGGCTTCCTGACCACTGACGGTAAATAAACGTTGGAGCTTGCTGGGCTTTATACAGCGACGATGTTTGATAACAACCGGCAGTCGTGTAGCACTCGGGACCCCCACATACCTCCATACGCCAGGATGCCGGTGTAGAACACTACCTCTGCACTGGTGACATCATTGCCACCTGATTTGATCAGTTCCCAACAGTGATCGTGACATTAAAGGCCCCGTCTCACTAAGCGATTTACCAACGATCACGACCAGCGATATGACCTGGCCGTGATCGTTGGTAAGTCGCTGTGTGGTCGCTGGGGAGCTGTCACACAGACAGCTCTCCCCAGCGACCAACGATCAGGGGAACGACTTCGGCATCGTTGAAACTGTCTTCAACGATGCCGAAGTCCCCCTGCAGCACCCGGGTAACCAGGGTAAACATCGGGTTACTAAGCGCAGGGCCGCGCTTAGTAACCCGATGTTTACCCTGGTTACCAAAAAAAACAAACACTACATACTCGCCTTTCGGTGTCCAGGTCCCTTGCCGTCTGCTTCCTGCTCTGACTGAGCCGCCGTACTGTGAGAGCAGAGCGCAGCGGTGACGTCACTGCTGCGCTCTCACTTCTCACTGTACGGCCGGGAGTCAGTGAGAGCAGGAAGCAGACGGCAAGGGACACCGAAAGGCGAGTATGTACTGTTTGTTTTTTTTGGTAACCAGGGTAAACATCGGGTTACTAAGCGCGGCCCTGCGCTTAGTAACCCGATGTTTACCCTGGTTACCAGTGAAGACATCGCTGGATCGGTGTCACACACACCGATTCAGCGATGTCAGCGGGGCCTCAACGACCAAAAAAAGGTCCAGGCCATTCTGACACGACCAGCGATCTCACAGCAGGGGCCTGGTCGCTGGTACGTGTCACACATAGCGAGATCGCTATGGAGGTCGCTGTTGCGTCACAAAACTTGTGACTCAGCAGCGATCTCGCTAGCGATCTCGCTATGTGAGACGGGGCCTTTAGAACATTATGAGGGGGTTCCCTCTCTCGCCTGTCCAGCACCCACGCGACTGATCACAGGGGAGCTGAGAGTTGTCATGGCAACCGGAATCCAAATGATGAGTGTCGGGTCTGCCAGCTAAAGTGGCCTGTTAGACCCAGCGATAGGCAGGGTCTAATAGGCGATCTGACAGTGTAAAACGGACTGGTCTCATGCATTGCAATACATGTGTATACCTGCATGAGATCAGTGATCTCAGAAATAAAAGTTGAAGTCCCATAGACGGACAAAGTAAAAAAAACAAACCTACAAAAAAAATTGAAAACAATATTATACCTATAAATATGTATGCTTATGTAAAAATAAATTAATTGCTATTCATATTTCATATAATTCAGATTGACATGCTTTAGCACGACAGAGTGCAACTGTTTTTGTTTTTTGCATATGGAGATGGGTGCTCCTGTTCACATTAGCTTGGAAGTGCCGGTCAGTCTTTTGTCATTGGTATATTAGCTCTATGAACAAGCACTCCGCCCTCCAGCATGTGGTGGGTTTTAATTGCAACAGGGTCCTACATACCCATAAAATCAGACTTTGAAGAGAGGTATTCACACTAGACACATTAGGAACAAGTAGATTTGAGACAGCTTTGACGTTGGTTGATAGGCCAAACTATGTGCCAGGCGTCTCATGTTTTTTTCCTAGTATCCAGAAGCAGTATTGCTATTCATATATCATATTGACATGCTTTAGCACTACAGAGTGTTAGGGCTAGCGGAACGCACCGGGTAAATATAAATGTTTTATTGAAGTAGATGCGTTCGCAGCCCGGGGTCCACCGTGCAGGAGAACCTGCTGCTAGTAAACGGCGGCACTATATGGCGGTATGAACTAGCTCTGTTAGTTTCAAAGAGTAGCCGAGAAAGCAAAGCTCTGTGTCCTGTTTGACTTCACAGAGGCACAGGCTAACTACCCAAATGAGAGCAGTCAGTGGTCATGCATGCACACATAACTCCTCGCCGGAGGTGCCAGCATTCTAAGGGCTTATTTCGGCCAGGTCCCTGAATACATACACACACAATCTCCTCGCCGGAGGTGCCAGCATTCTAGGGGCTTATTTCAGCCGGGTCCCTGAACACACACTCACATGACCACACTGGCGCAAAGCACATAACTTTAGAAAGACACTAGCGCATGGCCGTGCGGCCATGCGAGCCTTAAATAGTTGCAGCACGTACAGGACCTTCCTAGGAAGACCAATGAGAGGCTGCTACAGAGCCTGCGCACCCACAGGACCTTCCTAGAAGGACCAATAGATTAGACTGCAGTATCTGAACATGTGACCCTCGATCTCCACTGAGAGATCTTACCCTGGGCATGCTCAGAACGGGAAAAGCAGGACTTAGTCCCAGAAGCGTCTGCTCGCCGCTGCCCAACACTGGCTTCAATGGCAGAAGCAGGAGAAGCAGCAGTAACTCTTTGTACAGAGTCAGCCTGAGCGAGACGCTGGGACCGACGTCTCCGCTGAGCAGGCTCCACTGCGGCAGGAGAAGAATGGGAGACCGCAGCGGAGATGGCCCGAGATTCCCCCTGTGCAGAGGGGGAAACTCGACGTCTACCATTACCCCCCCTCCTAGGGCCCCCCCCCCTCCTTGGACCTCGCTACGCTCGAAGGCAGCAATGAGCTGCGGAGCCCGAATGTGCTCAGCAGGCTCCCAGGACCTGTCCTCAGGGCCATAACCCTTCCAGTCCACCAAATAAATTTTTTTGCCACGTACCACCTTGCACCCCAAAATAGCATTCACCTCGTAATCGTCCGTAGACGAACCCGATGTCCCAGCAGATGACTCGGAAAACCGGGACATGTATTCGGGTTTCAAGAGGGACACATGAAAGGTGTCGGTGATACCCAGGCGTGGCGGAAGGGCTAAACGATAGACCACAGGGTTAACCTGCTCGAGGACTTTGAAAGGACCCAAGTAGCGAGGTGCAAACTTAGTGGACTCAACTCGCAGCCTGATGTTACAGGCGGAGAGCCACACCAAGTCGCCAGGAGCAAAGGTCGGAGCGGGACGCCGATGTGCATCGGTGGAGGACCTCATTCTCTCCTTGGAAGCCCGAATGGCATCCTGAGTGCAGTCCCAAATATCTTGTGCCTCCACAGCCCAGTCTGCCACCCTGGAGTCGGCGGAAGACACGGGCATAGGCGCAGGTACCCGCGCATGCTGACCATAGTTGAGGAGGAATGGGGTTTGTCCAGTGGAGTCAGCTACGGCATTGTTCAGTGCAAACTCCGCCCATGATAGCAAGGATGCCCAGTCCTCCTGCCTGGCAGAGACAAAATGTCGCAGATATGTGACCAGGGTCTGGTTGGCCCTCTCTACCAACCCATTCGTCTCAGGATGATATGCGGAGGAGAGATTTAACTCAATGCTGAGAAGACGACAAAGCTCTCTCCAGAACCGAGATGCAAACTGGGGACCCCGGTCACTGAATTTTGTCCGGCATACCGTGTGGGCGGAAGATGTGTTTTATGAACAACGCTGCCAAAGCCCGTGCAGAAGGTAACCGTGGTAGCGCACCAAATGCACCATTTTCGAGAAATGATCGGTGATGACCCAAATGATGGTACAGCCACGAGACTTGCGCAAACCCACTACAAAGTCCATCCTGACCATCTCCCAGGGCCTGTCTGCCACCGGCAAGGGATAGAGTAGCCCAGCTGGCCATTGTCGAGGAGACTTATTTTTGGCGCAGGAGACATACGCCTGAATATACTCTCTGACATCTCGGACCATATGTGGCCACCAGTACATCCTCGCCAGCAGCTCAGATGTCCTCTTTGTCCCAAAGTGTCCACCCACCCTGGATGAATGAGCCCAAGAGAGAACCTCCGGTCGCAAATTAATGGGCACAAAAGTCTTGCCCGGAAGCACAGACTCTAGCGAAACCGGAGCTACGGTTCTCAGGCTCTCCGAAGGGACAATAAGCCGAGGCTCTCCTTCCTCCTCCTCAGATGACACAACAGAGCGAGAGAGGGCATCAGCACGAATGTTCCTCTCCCCAGCGAGATAATGGAGGGTGAAGTGGAATCGGGAGAAGAACAAGGACCATCTGGCCTGGCAAGAATTTAGCCGCTGGGCTGTTTGCAAATATAACAAGTTTTTGTGGTCCGTGAAGACTTGAAAGGGAAAACGAGCCCCCTCCAAGAGATGTCTCCACTCCGAGAAAGCCAACTTCATCGCCAGCAACTCCTTGTCCCGGATGGAATAATTCCTCTCCGCTGGTGTGAAGGTCTTGGAGAAGAAGAAGCACGGATGCTTCCGACCTTGAGCATCCTTTTGGAAGAGGACTGCTCCTGCACCAACGGAAGAGGCATCCACCTCCATTATGAACGGCTTATCAACATCGGGACGATGTAGGATGGGAGCGCTAGCAAAATGAGATTTAATAGAAGAAAAGGACCTGGAGACCTCTTCAGACCACAATTTGGGATTTGCTCCCTTCTTGGTGAGGGCTACCAAGGGAGCTACCAAAGTTGAGAAGTGCGGAATGAACTGGCGATAATAATTAATGAACCCCATAAAGCGCTGCACCGCTTTAAGAGAATGGGGTTCTTGCCAGTCCATCACAGCCTGTAGTTTGGCAGGATCCATAGCCAATCCCTGGGCTGAGATGATATAGCCCAGCAAAGGTAAAGACTCCTGCTCAAACATACACTTCTCCAACTTTGCATAAAGAGAATTTGCCCGTAAGAGGTCGAAGACTCGGCCAACATCTCTCCGGTGGGAGTCAATATCTGGAGAGAAGATGAGAATATCATCCAGATAGACTACGACCGAGGTGGAGAGCATATCCCGGAAGATATCGTTGACAAAGTCTTGGAAGACGGCTGGGGCATTACAGAGCACGAAGGGCATCACCAGATACTCATAGTGCCCATCTCTGGTGTTAAACACCGTCTTCCATTCGTCCCCCTCAAGGATGCGAATCAGGTTATAGGCACCCCACAGATCTAATTTGGTAAATACCCTTGCTCCCCGAAGCCTATCAAAAAGCTCAGAAATGAGGGGCAGCGGGTACTTATTTTTTACAGTGATGGCGTTAAGACCCCTATAATCTATGCAAGGACGTAACTCTCCATTCTTCTTCTGCACGAAGAAGAACCCCGCCCCTGCAGGTGACACTGACTTCCTAATGAACCCTCTTGCCAAATTCTCCTGGATGTATTGGGACATAGCCTCCGTTTCCGGGAGAGAGAGGGGATAGACACGTCCCCGAGGAGGTTCTGCTCCAGGCAAGAGATCAATAGGACAGTCATAGGGACGGTGAGGCGGAAGGGTCTCCGCAGCCTTTTTGGAGAAGACGTCTGCATAGGACCAATAGCATTTGGGAAGAGAAGAGAGATCTGCGGGTATCTCAGTGGTGGAAACCTGAACGCACTCTTTCACACATTGCCCTTACAAGCTTCACTCCAACCCAATATCCTCCCTGAGGTCCACTCAATATGTGGGGAGTGGAAACGGAGCCAGGGTATCCCCAACAGAATCTCATCCATTCCCTCGGGAAGGACAAGAAGGGAAATTATCTCCTGGTGGGATGGAGACATGGCTAACTTGAAAGGGACAGTCTGATGTGTGATTTGTAATGGAAGTGTTGACCCATTCACCACTCTGTTACTGGGTTTAGCAAGCATTACCAGAGGTATTGTGTGGCGCAAAGCAAAAGCAGAGGACATGAAATTTCCCTCTGCTCCAGAATCCACACAAAGCTCAACTGTATGAGTGGATGAGCCTAAGAGGATTGTCCCTTTAAAGGACAACTTTGAGGAAAATGCCGCTGAGTCTAGTGAACCCCCTCCTATGGTCACTAGATGCGATCATTTTCCCGACCGCAGTGGACATTGATTAGCATAATGTCCCAGTTGTTGGCAATTTTTACACACCACCGGTACTCGAGCGGTCTGAGACCTAGGTCCCGCTCGAGAAACCTCCATGGCCACATGGGAGTCGGACGCCAGAACAGGAGGTTCTAGAGGTTTGGCAAAGGTGGGAGCCAGCCGAAACCTCTGCCTACACTGGATCCGCTCCAACCTCCGCACGTTAAAACGGAGATCGATGCGGTTAGAGATGGAAATGAGCTCCTCCAGTGTGGCGGGAATCTCCCTGGTGGCTAAGGCGTCCTTTACATGATCTGCCAGACCTTTCCAAAACACCGGAATAAGATCTTTATCTGGTCATTCTAGCTCAGAGGCTAGAGTCCGGAATTGGATGGCAAACTGGCTGACCATGGACGAACCCTGAGTATCTGCCAACAAGTGGAGCGCGGTTTCGTGGGTGACACATGGTCCCAAAAAGACCTGCCTCAGAGCGTCCAAGAAGAGAGGAGCACTCTGTACCACACGATCATCACGCTCCCAAAGCGGCGTTGCCCACTCCAACGCCCTGCCCGACAAAAGAGATATAATGAAGCCCACTTTCGCCCGTTCCATAGGGAAACGTGCAGCCAGAAGCTCGAGATGTATGGAGCACTGGCTCACGAATCCCCGACATAGCTTACTATCACCAGTAAACTTGTCTGGAAGCGGAAGATGGGATATAGACGGAGCAGGAGTGGCAGTGGACAAACTGGCTGCAGCTACACTCGCAGCCTAAGCAGCAACAGCAGTGACGTCCACAGCTGAGGTTGTATGCTCTAGAGCCGCCAACCTACCCTCCAGCTGCTGGACGTACCGCTGTAGACACTGATCGTCCGCCATTTACTAGCCAGACCCTGGCGCTAGTGTACTGTTAGGGCTAGCGGAACGCACCGGGTAAATATAAATGTTTTATTGATGTAGATGCGTTCGCAGCCCGGGGTCCACCGTACAGGAGAACCTGCTGCTAGTAAACGGCGGCACTATATGGCGGTATGAACTAGCTCTGTTAGTTTCACAGAGTAGCCGAGAAAGCAAAGCTCTGTGTCCTGTTTGACTTCACAGAGGCACAGGCTAACTACCCAAATGAGAGCAGTCAGGGGTCATGCATGCACACATAACTCCTCGCCGGAGGTGCCAGCATTCTAAGGGCTTATTTAGGCCAGGTCCCTGAATACATACACACACAATCTCCTCGCCGGAGGTGCCAGCATTCTAGGGGCTTATTTCAGCAGGGTCCCTGAACACACACTCACATGACCACACTGGCGCAAAGCACATAACTTTAGAAAGACACTAGCGCATGGCCGTGCGGCCATGCGAGCCTTAAATAGTTGCAGCACGTACAGGACCTTCCTAGGAAGACCAATGAGAGGCTGCTACAGAGCCTGCGCACCCACAGGACCTTCCTAGAAGGACCAATAGATTAGACTGCAGTATCTGAACATGTGACCCTCGATCTCCACTGAGAGATCTTACCCTGGGCATGCTCAGAACGGGAAAAGCAGGACTTAGTCCCAGAAGCGTCTGCTCGCCGCTGCCCAACACTGGCTTCAATGGCAGAAGCAGGAGAAGCAGCAGTAACTCTTTGTACAGAGTCAGCCTGAGCGAGACGCTGGGACCGACGTCTCCGCTGAGCAGGCTCCACTGCGGCAGGAGAAGAATGGGAGACCGCAGCGGAGATGGCCCGAGATTCCCCCTGTGCAGAGGGGGAAACTCGACCCCTAACACAGAGTGTAACTTTATTTGTTTATTTTATGTAAAAACAAATAGTACACATTTGGTATCCCTGCGTCCAGAACGAACCAATCTATAAAACTATCACATTAGTTACCCCTGAACAGTGATCAGCAATGTACTAGGCACTACAATGGAAAATTTACAATTTTCACTAAGCAACATCCACAGCTGCTTGTTTCTCGAAAACACCCATGGAGTCAAACTCATCACTATACCTGTAGATAAATTACCAGAAGGGTGAAATTTCCAAACTGGGGTTACTTGAAGGAGGGTTTCGGCTCTTCTGGCACTTAGGGGCTCTGTAGATGGAGTTCACAAACTATTGTACGAAAATTTGTAGTCAGAGTCAATTAGCACTTTGTCCCTCCTAAGTTTCTGCATGTGACTAAGAAGTTCTGTACAGTCATATATGGGGTATTGCCACATTCAACAGAAATTTTGGGACAAAATTTGGAGCCATTTTTACCCATTTAAGAAAATGTATACTCTAGGGCTAAAAAAAAATTTTGGTGGTAAAAATGAAATTATTTTTTCTTCACCACCCAATGTTATAAAAATTCTGTTACACACCTGTGGTGTAGATATGATCACTGTACCCCTAGATGAAATCATTGAGAGGTGTAGTTTCTAAAATGGGATTACTTATGTGGGTTCTGCTGTTCTGGCACCTCAGGGGCTCTCCCAGTGGGTCATGACACCCTCAAACCTTTCCAGCAAAATGTGCACTACAATATGGCGCTCCTTCCCTTCTGAGCTTTGCACTGTGCCTCAAAAGTAGTTTTCAACCACTTATCGGGTACTTGAGTACTTAAGAGAAAAAGGACAGTACAATATGTTAGGTAATTTCTTCTATTACCCTTTTTGAAAATTAAAAGCTTGGGATCAAAAAAAAACTATTTAGTGGAAAAAAATGGAAATCTTTCCATTTACTCAGCCCAATGTTATATAATTCTGTCAATTGTCTCAGGGTTAAAAATGCTCACTACTCCCCCTAGATAAATTCCTCAGGCGGTATAGTTTACAAAATGGGGTCACTTGTGCGGGTTTCTGCTGTTTTGGCATGTCACGGGCTCTTCAAATTTGACATGGAACAGCAACCTATTCCAGTCGAAATAGTACTACTTCCATTCCGAGCCCTGCAGTACACCCAAACAGTAGTTTTCCCCCACATATGGGGTATCGACGTACTCAGGAGAAATTGAACAACAAATTATATGGTCCATTTTCTCATGTTACCCTTGTGAAAATAAAAAAATTGGGGCTACAGCAACATTTTTGTGGGAAAAATTAGATTTTTTATTTTCACAGCTCAACATTATAAAATTCTGTAAAGTACCTGTGGGTTCAAGGTGCTCACCACCCATCTATATAAATTCTTTGAGGGGTGTAGTTCCAAAATGGGGTCACTTGTGGGGGTTTTGAACTGTATAGACACATCAGGGGCTCTGCAAATGCGACATGGTGTTCGCTTTCTATTCCAGACAATTTTGCGTTCCAAATGTCAAATGGCGCTCCTTCTCTTACAAGTCCTGCCATGAGCTCAAACAGTAGTTTTCCACCATATATGGAGTATCAGCGTACTTAGTAGAAATTGCACAACAAATTTTATGGTCCATTTTCTCCAGTTACTCTTGAAAAATGCAAAATTTGGGGCTAAAGTAACATGTTTGTAGGAAAAAGTTAAATTTTTCATTTTTTTCCTCCACAATGCTTTAAATCCTGTGAAGCACCTGAAGGGTTAATAAACTTCTTGAATGTGGTTTTCAGCACCTTGAAGAGTGGAGTTTTTTGAATCGTGTCACTTATGGGTATTTTCTGTCACATAGGCCCCCCAAAGAAAAATGAGAAATTGCCAATAAACTTTTAACCCTACCAACTTCATATATATATATATATATATATATATATATATATATATATATATATATATATATATATATATATATATATATACTGATGTAAATTAGACATGTGGGAAATGTTATTTATTAACTATTTTGTGTGATACAACTATGGTTTAAGGGCATTAAAAATTAAATACGCTATTTGAAAATTGCAAAATTATCACCAAAATAATGATATTTTAACAAATAAACACAAAAAATATTGACCTAAATTTGTCATTAACATAAAATACAATGTGTCACGAAAACATCTCAGCATCACACTGACACATTGAAATGTTCCAGAGTTATTACCACATAAAGTGACACTGGTCAGAATGAAAAAACTGGCCTGGTCATGAAGGCAAAAACAGGCTCTGACGCGAAACGGTTAAACGGTTGTAAAGTGGTATTTTATTTATCTTATGTATGCAATTGTATATGAGAGACAAGCAGCAGGGCAGTGTAATGCTGTGGAGCATGCACACACCGGATACATATATTGTCCACATTTGTACAGCCCGAGTCCAGTCTATCTAGAGAAAAGCCGGAGGTCTGAAGGCTTTAAACGAATTATGTGCTAATTACCGGACTGATATGAGCACCCACGAATATCTCATTACTATGACAGCCAAAGATGACACTCCGGACTTGGAAAGCCAGGCTTTGTCATTACTGATCGTGAGCTAATCCTGCTTGAAAAAAAAAGAGAAAAAAACGAAATGTCTATCAGGATTTGAGGGATTAGATACATTACAATCCATTTTCACAGCAGAAACGTTAATCCTTCCAGATCTCCATGGCCCCTGGGACTATAAGACTTGGCGACAGTATGCAAGTCAGGTCCGTGGGAGACTGTGCATCGTCTTATACACCCCGAGACTTGGCATTGTCCATTACAAAGTATTACAACACTTGCATCACCAGCCAGCTCACCCTGGAAAGTGATATTGACGATTTTGCACATTGCTACGATGGTACAGGAAATTATGGAAATGTTAAAAATTAGTTCAGAAGTGGTTCAGGCACTTTAACGGTGGCCGGAGCCCCTTCATTGCGATCAGTGTCACCTTAAGAAATCCCATGTTTTTTTTTTCTTACATGTCTATGCAGGTGGCCTCAGTTGTTGTTTTTTACATTTATTTATTAATCAGCCTTTGCAAAATTATAAATCTTTGTAAGACACTTAATTACTTTTTTTTTGCTTAATTTACTCCAGAATGTAACTCTGAAAGTGCTGTTTTAACTGCCTAGTTTATGTTCCTTTAGAAGCTGCTTTGAACTGCATTTCTACAAAGAATCTGTACTCAAAAATTATTTACAACCATTTACCCTGGGAAAGATTCTCTGCTCCTCAGGCTTGTGCTCTGGCAATAAAGTGTTTGTAAATGTCTTTAAAGTGTTTAAAAAGTGTTTGAGCAAGGGATTCTTGCAAGAAGTAGTTGAAAGCAGCTTCTAAAAGGAGCAAGAACAAAGCAGTCAAATAAGCACCTTAGTCATGATGTTTAGGAAATAAGGAAGAATAATAAGGTAAAGGACAGCGAGCTGGAGAGAGGAAGATGCATATAAGAAAGTGTTCAAAAAGTTTTTATGAAAGTGTTTGAATAGGGGTTTTCACCAGAGCAGCAGTGCAAAGCAGCTTCTAAAAGAGCAGTTAAATCAGAACCTTAAGCATGGTGTTTAGGACATAATGAAGTCAAATTAGGTAAAGGAGAGAGACACAGCTAAAAAAAAAAAAGTTTAGTTACGTTTTAAGGTGGCCCAGGCCAAGAGGACTTAAACTAGGGAAATTGATAATATGCTAAGTCGATCTGCGATAGTTTAAGGCTACTTTCACACTAGCGTCGTACGACGCACGGCGAATTGCGTCGCTGCGACGTACCGACGCTAGCAGTGAATGCACCGCACAACAGGGGCAGCGGATGCTGTTTTTAAACGCATCCGCTGCCCCATTGTGAGGTGCGGGGAGGAGGGGGCGGAGACACGACGCACCAAAAAACGTTACATGCAATGTCTTTTGGTGGCGACGGTCCGACGCAACCGTCGCACGACGGTTACGACGTGTGGCAATGCGTCGCACTGCGTCGCTAATGTTAGTCTATGGAGAAAAAACGCATCCTGCAAGCACTTTTGCAGGATAAGTTTTTTCTACAAAATGACGCATAGCGAAGTGCAGTGCACGACGCTAGTGTGAAAGTAGCCTAAGTCAACTTTATCTGGACTGATGCAAAGTGGACAGAGAAAAATGGCCATTACCACATTTGTCCTGCCCTCATACAGTTTGCATTTTGCCGACACAAGTTCCAACTTTACACTATTGACAACAATGATTTTTTAAGATATCAGAAACAATCTGATCAGCTGATAGCTGCCATGAATACACAGGCTAATGATCGGGAAAAGGGCCTTCCATCACCATCTTTTTCCCAGACCACTACGACTCCCTACATCCAAGGTAATATCCATGGTTGGTCTGGTCAATTGTATTTATTATTTTGACAATGGATAAGCTAACAGACATGATTAGATAGGTTACAAAACAAATCAATAGGGTTCAACCCAGGATCCATGGGCAATAACATTTTTAAATGATCCTATAGAATTTTTATGGGATGTGCTTGCAAAATCTAATTTGGCAATATCACATTAGTATGCAGTGATGAAATCAAAAGGGGCAGAGCTGCCATTGATGACATAATGGCTGACTGAAAAAGTGGGGATCAAAGTTACAATGGAGTGTAGGATTTTGGTTACCGCTGCTTTTTCCATTGCGTTTTGCCACCGATTCCTTGGTCCCATTGGGGCTTAAATCTGAACATCCCACAAAACATACCAGCAACCCCTTTCAGAAGGAATGTCTAGCCATCAATTCCTTGTAATAAAACTCTTCTTTTAAAGAACTCCTTTTCTTGAGGAATTATAAGGAATAACAATATTTCTGGTTATTATATGACTTGTAGCCAGTATATTTCATCAGTTTCTCCCTTTGCAGACTCTATATATAACTTTCAGTTGTCTCTGAGCTAGTGGGTGTAGACTACCTGCTATGACTATGATGTCTTTCATACACAGCACATACAGACATGGAAGATTCCTGCTCTCCTGTCCCTATGTAGCACATGTTCACATGCAGCAACTTGGAGGACAGCAGTAATTAGGAGTGTAGCTGTGACTCCTGCTAAGGGGTGTGATAAAATACTATGTAGCTGTACTGAGCAGTGTAGCTGTGAATTTAGCACTTATGTGAGATAAAAAAAAGTAAAATCTGACAATTTCCATATTGACCGCTACATTTCCATACTGAATATATTATAATATTCTTACATTATTTAAACATGGTGGCTGATATGATATGGTTAGACACAACTTGCAGTGATATTTTTCCTTTTTTTTTTTACCCACAAGTAAGCGGCCATGTATTCTAATTTTAATCAGATTTCTAAATCAAAAGGAAATTTCAGACAGAATGGAAAATATTTAATTAATTGCTCCTGAAAAACTTATTCAAATGAATTCAGTGTTTGCAAGCAACAAAGGATCAAATCGAGTCGTTTATTTAACCCTTTCCCCATCAGCAATTTTTTTCTTTGGTGGGAGAGGGGGTGAATAGTAATTAATTTGCAATCTTATGAATATGTATGCATAGGTCTTAGGTGGAAGCGGCTCATTTATTAAATAAGGTGCATGGAAATGCTATTAAATTTGCATAATAATAAAAAGTATGTTGAGTTTTATGTAAATGATTTTACTCAAACTCTCGACAGGGGCAGAGAGATGTACAATTTATGGCTGACATTTTTAAGCCTATAGCGTTTAATGAACCATTTTGAGGGCCTAAAATATTCATCGTTGTAATATTGTGTAATCTATAGGAGACATTATTCACACACTGTCCGTATCTAAATGCAGATGGCTCGGTGGATTCTGCGAAGATTGTAAACTTAAGGCTGTAGTTGAAAATGTCACTAACGTACTAAATTACTTCTGCTGCCGAATATTGGAAATTCTGCATAATAAAGACTTTGCATCTTGGCTGATGGGAGCGAAAACACTGCGATCTGGAAACACTTGTCACAGTCTGAAGGATCCGGACAAACGCGATGCCAAGATTAGGCTTTATTGGTTTCTACCTAAAATCTAAATTTGAATTTATACAGAGATTACCTCGCATACAATGTAACCCAAACGCAGATTTTATCATCTGTGAAAGGATCTTAAATAAATTATGCCAGGTCCGAGTACCTCTAAAATAACCGGACTTATGGGGTGCTCCAGATATACAGCAGATCTTGTGGGGTGTTCCCCAAATACGGCAAGTCTGGTGGTGTTCCTGATATACAACAGATCTTCTGGGGGGTTCCCGGTATACGGCGGGTCTCGTGAGGTTTTCCTGACATACGACAGATTTTATGGGGCCCTCCCATTATATAGGTCTTGTTGGGTGTTCCAGATATACAGCAGATCTTGTGGGGTGTTCTCCAAATACGGCAAGTCTGGTGAGGTGTTCCTGATATACAACAGATCTTCTGGGGGTTCCCGGTATACGGCGGGTCTTGTGTGGTTTTCCCGACATACGACAGATCTTATGGGGCGCTCCCGTTATTTGGCAGGTCTTGTGGGCTGTTCCCATTATATGGCAGGTCTTGTGTGGTGTTCCCGGCATACGGCGGGTCTTATGGGGTGCTCCCGGTGTACGGCAGGCCTAGCGAGTTGCGCCAGATATACAAAAGATATTGTGGGGTGTTCCCAGTATACAGCAGGTCTTGTGGGGTATTCCCAGTATACAGCAGGTCTTGTGGGGTATTCTGTCATGAATCCCCAATGGCTAGGGATAGCACAGGACAAGCAAAATATAACAAATATCGGACGAGCTCTAGGGTGATGGAACCTGGGCTGACCGCTGCCCTACGCCTGACAAACGCAACTAGAGATAGCCAGGGAGCGTGCCTACGTTGGTTCTAGACGCCACGCACCAGCCTAAGAGCTAACTAGTACTGCAGAGAAAACAAGACCTCACTTGCCTCCAGAGGAATTAACCCCAAAGGTATAGTTGCCCCCCACATGTATTGACGGTGAAATGAGAGGAAGGCACACACATAGAGATGATGTATATAGCTTTAGCAAATAGAGGCCCGCTGAAAACTAGAAAGCAGAATGATACAAAAGGGGACTGAGCGGTCAGCAAAAAACCCTAATCAAAAAAACCATCCTGAGATTACAAGAACCCATGTGCCAACTCATGGCACATGGGGAGAACCTCAGTCCACTAGAGCAACCAGCTAGCATAGAGACATTCTAAGCAAGCTGGACCAAAAACCAAACAACTGAAAATCAGCACTTAGCTTATCCTGAAAGATCTGGGAGCAGGTAGGCAGGAACCAAACAGAGCACATCTGAACACATTGATAGCCGGCAAGGGAAATGACAGAAAGGCCAGGTAAAATAGGAAACACCCAGCCTCTGATGGACAGGTGGAAACCAAAGGCCGCAACCCACCAAAGTCACCCAGTACCAGCAGTAACCACCAGAGGGAGCCCACCAACAGAATCCACAACAGTACCCCCCCCTTGAGGAGGGGTCACCGAACCCTCACGAGAACCCCCAGGGCGATCAGGGTGAGCTCTATGGAAGGCGCGGACCAAATCAGTCGCGTGAACATCGGAGGCGACCACCCAGGAATTATCCTCCTGACCATAACCCTTCCACTTAACCAAATACTGGAGTTTGCGTCTGGAAACACGAGAATCCAAGATCTTTTCAACAACATACTCCAATTCTCCCTCCACCAGCACCGGAGCAGGAGGCTCGACCGAAGGAACAACGGGCACCTCATACCTCCGCAACAACGACCCTTAGGGAACTTACTGCCAGGAATCAATTCTATAGCACAGTCACACTCTCTATGAGGAGGGAGCGAATTGAGCTTAGGCTCCTCAAAAACATCCTTATAATCTGACAAAAACGCAGGGATCTCCGAAGGAGTCGATGAAGCGATAGAAATCGGAGGTGCATCATCATGAACCCCCTGACATCCCCAGCTTAGCACAGACATTGTTTTCCAGTCCAGGACAGGATTATGAGTTTGTAACCATGGCAGACCAAGCACTAGTACATCATGTAAATTATACAGTACAAGGAAGCGAATCACCTCCTGATGAACGGGAGTCATGCGCATGGTCACTTGTGTCCAATACTGCGGTTTATTCATAGCCAATGGTGTAGAATCAATTCCCTTCAGAGGAATAGGAACTTCCAGAGGCTCTAGACTAAAACCGCAGCGTTTAGCAAATGACCAATCCATAAGACTCAGGGCAGCGCCTGAATCCACATAGGCATCGACGGAAATGGAAGACAGTGAAAAAATCAGAGTCACAGACAAAATGAACTTAGACTGCAGAGTATCAATGGCAAAAGATTTATCAACCCTTTTTGTGCGTTTAGAGCATGCTGATATAACATGAGCTGAATCACCACAATAAAAACACAAACCATTTTTCCGCCTATAATTTTGCCGTTCACTTCTGGACTGAATTCTATCATATTGCATAGTCTCAGGTGCCTGTTCAGAAGACACCGCCAACTGGTGCACGGGTTTGCGCTCCCGTAAACGCCGATCAATCTGAATGGCCATAGCCATAGACTCATTCAGACCTGTAGGTGCAGGGAACCCCACCATAATATCCTTAATGGCCTCAGAAAGACCATTTCTGAAGTTTGCAGCCAGGGCGCACTCATTCCACTGAGTAAGCACCGACCATTTCCGAAATTTCTGACAATATATTTCCGCTTCATCATGCCCCTGAGAGAGGGCTAATAAAGCCTTTTCAGCCTGAATCTCTAGGTTAGGTTCCTCATAGAGCAATCCCAATGCCAGAAAAAACGCATCCACACTGAGCAACGCAGGATCCCCTGGTGCCAATGCAAATGCCCAATTCTGAGGGTCGCCCCGTAGGAACGATATAACAATCTTGACCTGTTGAGCAGGGTCTCCAGAGGAGCGAGATTTCAAAGAGAGAAACAATTTACAATTGTTCCTGAAATTCAGGAAGGTAGATCTATCTCCAGAAAAAAACTCTGGAATAGGAATTCTAGGTTCAGACATGGGAGTGTGAACAACGAAATCCTGTATGTTTTGAACCTTTGCCGCGAGATTACTCAGGCTGGAAGCCAAACTCTGGACATCCATGATAAACAGCTAAGATCAGAGCCATTCAAGGGTTAAGAGGAGGTAAGAAGCAGCTAGACAGCAATTAAGGGCTAGGCAGCAAAACTCTGAAGGAAAAAAAAAAAAAAAAAATTTCCTTGAACACTTCTTTTCCTCCTGCTTCAGCCCAAACAATTAACACTTTGTGGGCCGGCTATACTGTCATGAATCCCCAATGGCTAGGGATAGCGCAGGACAAGCAAAATATAACAAATATCGGACGAGCTCTAGGGTGATGGAACCTGGGCTGACCGCTGCCCTACGCCTGACAAACGCAACTAGAGATAGCCAGGGAGCGTGCCTACGTTGGTTCTAGACGCCACGCACCAGCCTAAGAGCTAACTAGTACTGCAGAGAAAACAAGACCTCACTTGCCTCCAGAGGAATTAACCCCAAAGGTATAGTTGCCCCCCACATGTATTGACGGTGAAATGAGAGGAAGGCACACACATAGAGATGATGTATATAGCTTTAGCAAATAGAGGCCCGCTGAAAACTAGAAAGCAGAATGATACAAAAGGGGACTGAGCGGTCAGCAAAAAACCCTAATCAAAAAAACCATCCTGAGATTACAAGAACCCATGTGCCAACTCATGGCACATGGGGAGAACCTCAGTCCACTAGAGCAACCAGCTAGCATAGAGACATTCTAAGCAAGCTGGACCAAAAACCAAACAACTGAAAATCAGCACTTAGCTTATCCTGAAAGATCTGGGAGCAGGTAGGCAGGAACCAAACAGAGCACATCTGAACACATTGATAGCCGGCAAGGGAAATGACAGAAAGGCCAGGTAAAATAGGAAACACCCAGCCTCTGATGGACAGGTGGAAACCAAAGGCCGCAACCCACCAAAGTCACCCAGTACCAGCAGTAACCACCAGAGGGAGCCCACCAACAGAATCCACAACAGTATTCCCAGTATACAGCAGGTCTTGTGAGTTATTCCTGGTATACAACAGGTTTTGTGGGGTGTTCCCGGTATACAACAGGTCTTGTGGGGTGTTCACGGTATACAGGAGGTCTTGTGGGGTATTCCCGGTATACAACAGGTCTCGTGGGGTATTCCCAGTATACAACAGGTCTCGTGGGGTATTCCCAGTATGCAACAGGTCTTGTGGGGTGTCCCGATATATGGCATGACTTGTGGGGTGTTCCTGGTACACAGAAGAACTTGTATGTTGTTCATGGTATAGGTCAGGTTTTGTGGGTTGTTCCTGGTTTACGTCAGGTCTTGTCGGGTGCTCCCCTTTATAGGACACTTGTTGTGGGGTGTTCCAAATATATGGCGGATCTCAGGAATGTGCTCCGCAGGTCCGGTGGAGTGATCCTGATACACTATTGGTCGTATGTGGTGATCCAAGTACACTCACCGGCCACTTTATTAGGTACACCATGCTAGTAACGGGTTGGACCCCCTTTTGCCTTCAGAACTGCCTCAATTCTTCGTGGCATAGATTCAACAAGGTGCTGGAAGCATTCCTCAGAGATTTTGGTCCATATTGACATGATGGCATCACACAGTTGCCGCAGATTTGTCGGCTGCACATCCCAAAGATGCTCCATACAAGGCAGGATGGATCCATGCTTTCATGTTGTTTACGCCAAATTCTGACCCTACCATCCGAATGTCGCAGCAGAAATCGAGACTCATCAGACCAAGCAACGTTTTTCCAATCTTCTACTGTCCAATTTCGATGAGCTTGTACAAATTGTAGCCTCAGTTTCCTGTTCTTAGCTGAAAGGAGTGGTACCCGGTGTGGTCTTCTGCTGCTGTAGCCCATCTGCCTCAAAGTTCGACGCACTGTGCGTTCAGAGATGCTCTTAGGCCTACCTTGGTTGTAACGGGTGGCGATTTGAGTCACTGTTGCCTTTCTATCAGCTCGAACCAGTCTGCCCATTCTCCTCTGACCTCTGGCATCAACAAGGCATTTCCGCCCACAGAACTGCCGCTCACTGGATTTTTTTTCTTTTTCGGACCATTCTCTGTAAACCCTAGAGATGGTTGTGCGTGAAAATCCCAGTAGATCAGCAGTTTCTGAAATACTCAGACCAGCCCTTCTGGCACCAACAACCATGCCACGTTCAAAGGCACTCAAATCACCTTTCTTCCCCATACTGATGCTCGGTTTGAACTGCAGGAGATTGTCTTGACCATGTCTACATGCCTAAATGCACTGAGTTGCCGCCATGTGATTGGCTGATTAGAAATTGTTAACAAGAAGTTGGACAGGTGTACCTAATAAAGTGGCCGGTGAGTGTATATGCTGAGCCTATTGGGATGTTCCTGGCATACAGCATGTTTTGCTCGGTGATCATGGTATACGGTGGGTCTTCAGTGCTGTTCCAGGTATACGTCGGGTCTTGTGGGGTATTCACGTTATGCAGTGGATATTGTGGGGTGTCCCCAGAAGAGGAGGCTAGCCCATCTGATCCAATCAAAAAATAGAATTATTCTTACCGTTAATTCGGTTTCTAGGAACCTTCCACGACGGCATACGGAGGTTGCCTCTTTGCCCTAATGGGGAACAGGAAATGGAGAGGTTAAAAGGCCCTCCCACCTCCCTCTCACCAGTGACTTATAACTGAAAACCATAGCACCGGTTTACCTTGAATCCCAGATTTAAATCCAGGAGTATAGGGAGGGAACTAGCGCCGTCGTGGAAGGTTCCTAGAAACCGAATTAACGGTAAGAATAATTCTATTTTCTCTAGTCACCTTCCACGACGGCATACGGAGGAATACCAACTGATTGGCACTAGGGAGGGACAACGGCCTGGAGTACTTTCCGGCCGAAGGCTAAATCCTTGTTGGGCATTACATCCAATCTGTAATGCCTGGAGAAAGTATGCAATGAAGACCATGTGGCTGCCCTGCAGATTTGCTCTGCTGATGCACCTGCTCTTTCTGCCCAGGAGACTGAGGTTGATCTAGTCGAATGAGCCTTGATTCCCACTGGAGGAGCTTTGTCTTGAGCAAGGTATGCTTCTGCTATTGCTTTCTTTATCCAGTTGGCAATAGTACTTTTGGCTACCTTTTTTCCCTTATTTTGTCCTGATGGATGGATAAATAGATTGTGGTCAATTCTGTAAGAACTGGTTTGTTCTAAGTAAAACAATACAGTGCGCCTGACATCCAGCATATGGAATCTCTCTTCTTTTGAATTTGCAGGATTTTGGCAAAAAGAAGGTAGAATAATTTCCTGGGAGCGGTGGAAGTCCGATACGACCTTTGGAAGAAAGGAAGGGTCTAGGCGCAGTACTATAGAGTCATCTCAAATGGATAGGTATGGTTCTCTTATTGAGAGAGCTTGTAATTCTCCCACCCTCCTTGCTGATGTAATTGCCACTAGAAAAATTGTTTTGTAGATTAGGTTTTTCTGGGAGCAGGAGGATAATGGTTCGAAGGGGGGACCTGTGAGCCCCTGTAACACTAGGTTGAGATCCCACAGTGGTACTGTTATTTGCTTCTTAGGGTTCATTCTAGAAGCCGATATCATGAATCTCTTAATCCAGCGATGATTTGCCAGATCCTGATCAAATATTGAACTGAGGGCGGACACCTGGACTTTTAAGGTGCTAGGCCTGAGGCCTATTTCTAAGCCCTTTTGTAAAAAATCTAGAATTTTTGAAATATTCGGGTTGAAGGGATCCGGCACCTCAGGGAGACAAAAGGATGAGAATTTCTTCCAGATTTTATTATATATTGCAATGGTTACCGGTTTCCTAGATTTTTGAAGTGTGGAAACCACTGCTTCTGATAGTCCTCTGGCTCTTAATATTTGGGCTTCAGTAGCCATGCTGCCAGATTCCACTTGTGGGCATCTAGGAGATGGATTGGTCCTTGAGAAAGAAGGTCTTCTTCCATCGGAAAGTGGAGCGGCCCATCCACCTGAAGGTCCACTATCAGGTTGTACCAACTTCTCTTGGGCCACAGCGGAGCTACCAATATGGTAGGTGTTTGTTCTTCTCGCACTTTCTGTAAGACTTTCGCCAGTATTGGAATCGGTGGAAACGCATAAGCCAGCCGAAAATTCCACTTCTGGACTAGCGCATCCACTCCTTTGGAGCCGTCCCTGGGGTTCAGAGAGAAGAATGCTTCGACTTTCGCATTTCGGCTGGATGCAAAAAGGTCGATTTCTGGGAGACCCCATTTGTTCACCAGCATCTCGAAACTTCGGTTGCTCAAGCACCATTCCCCCGGATGTATGTCCTGGCGACTTAGATAGTCTGCCTGAATGTTGGATGAGCCTTTCAGGTGAACCGCCGTCAGAGATAAGAGATGTCTTTCTGCCCAGGAGCATAGTCGGGCAGATATGTTCTTCAGGCAATTGTTTTTTGAACTGCCCTGATGTCTGATGTGGGCCACCGTGGTCACATTGCCGAATATATCCGAACGTGATGTCCCTTAACAAGATGACCTCCTTCTAGTAGGGCTTCTTCTACAGCTTTTAGCTCTCTGTAGTTGGAAGACTTCCTGCTTGTTGACTGGTCCCAGAGGCCTTGGAAAGGGCTGTGATTTATCATGGCCCCCCAGCCTCTTTTGCTGGCGTCTGTTGTAACTGTGGTCAGTGGGACTTGCGTCCAGCTGACCCCTTTTTGTAAATTTTTTGGGGACATCCACCATGCCAGGGAGGCTTTGACACGACCTGGTGTGTACAGTTTTTTGTTCAGAGAACTGGGATGACCATCCCAATTCTGCAGGATATGTGCCTGAAGAATTCTGGAATGGGCCTGGGCCCATGGTACCGATTGAATGCAGGCTGTCATCGAGCCTAGAAGAGACATGCCTTCTCTGATTGTGGGGGATCTGGTGTCCCTGAACGTTTTGACCTTTGATAGAAGGGTTAGACGGTGTTCCAATGGGAGGAAGGACATTTGTCTTGCAGAGTCCAGGAGAACTCCCAGGAATTTCCTGCATTTGGAGGGTCGTAGGTGAGATTTTTCCAGATTCGGCACCCATCCAAGAGATGTCAGGATTTCGAGAGTCTTGGATACATGAGACTCCAGGGCCTGTTTGGTAGGAGCTATTAACAGAAGGTCGTCTAGATACGGCACTATACAGACGCCTTGCCTCCGGATAAAGGAGACTACCTCCCCCATTATTTTGGAAAATACCCTTGGAGCCGAGGAAATTCCAAATGGGAGGACGTTGAATTGATAGTGCTCTATCAGACGCCCTCTCTGTACAGCGAATTTGAGATATTGGCGATGTCTTTGGTGAATGGGGATGTGAAAGTAGGCATCTTTCAGATCGAGAGTGGCCATGAAGGAGTGTGCACCTATCAAGGGAATGGCATTCTTCACTGATTCCATCTTGAATCTTCGGTACTTGATATGCCGATTGAGATTCTTTAGATTTATAATGACACGGGACTCGCCCGATGGCTTGGGAACCAGGAATAAACGAGAGTAGTGACCTCGATCCCTCTCCGATTCCGGTATCTGGGATATCGCACCTGACATCTTTAGGGCCCTGAGACCGGACGCCAATTTGGATTGATCTTTCAGGGAAGGTAGGGAGGTGACTTTTAGACCCCGTGGTGTCATGATCTCTGCAGGCAGAGATCATAGCAAGCCTATAGAGGGACAAGCTCTCGGAAGATGGAACTATACTGACCATGAACTAAGCCTGCCGCGCAACTAGAAATAGCCAGGTAGCATTTCCTATTTATTGCTAGATGCCCAGCTCTGGCCTAAGACCTAAATAGCTAGCAGAGGGAAATATAAGACCTGGCTCACCTCTAGAGAAATATTCCAAAGAAGACAGTAGCCCCCCACATATAATGACGGTGAGTTCAGATGAAACAACAAACGCAGCAGGAAAATAGTCTTAGCAAATTTGAGGTCCGCTTACTAGATAGCAGAAGACAGATAGTATACTTTCATGGTCAGCAGAAAAACACTAACAAAACACCATCCAGAGATTACCTTAAACTCTGGCATTAACTCATAACGCCAGAGTAGCAATCCCTGATCAACGAGAGCTTTCCAGACACAGTAACAAAACTTCAGCTGTGAACTGGAACAAATAGGCAAAACGAAACATGGACAAAAGTCCAACTTATCTAGTAGTTGTCAGAAGCAGGAACAAGCACTGAGAGGCATCAGATAACATTGTTGACCGGCAAGAAACCACCAGAGAAATGAGCTTAAATAGCGACACCCACTACTGATGGAACCAGGTGAAACAGGAAAGAGGATGACAAGTCCAATTCCACAAGCGGCCACCGGGGGAGCCCAGAATCCAAATTCACAACAGTACCCCCCCCTCAAGGAGGGGGCACCGAACCCTCACCAGATCCACCAGGGCGACCAGGATGAGCCCTATGGAAGGCACGAACAAGATCAGAAGCATGAACATCAGATGCATTGACCCAAGAATTATCCTCCTGGCCGTAACCCTTCCAGTTGACCAGATACTGGAGTCTCCGTCTGGAAACACGAGAGTCCAAAATTTTCTCCACAACGTACTCCAACTCACCCTCAACCAACACCGGAGCAGGAGGCTCAACTGAAGGTACAACAGGTACCTCATACCTGCGCAATAACGACCGATGAAAAACGTTATGAATGGAAAAGGACGCAGGGAGGTCCAAACGGAAAGAAACAGGATTAAGAATCTCCAATATTCTATAAGGGCCGATGAACCGAGGTTTAAACTTAGGAGAAGAGACCCTCATAGGGACAAAACGAGAAGACAACCACACCAAATCTCCAACACAAAGCCGAGAACCAACACGACGATGACGGTTGGCAAAACGCTGAGTCTTCTCCTGGGACAACTTCAAATTGTCCATAACCTGCCCCCAGATGTGATGCAATCTCTCCACCACCGCATCCACTCCAGGACAATCCGAGGATTCCACCTGACCGGAGGAAAATCGAGGGTGAAACCCCGAATTACAGAAAAACGGGGACACCAAGGTGGAAGAGCTGGCCCGATTATTGAGGGCGAACTCTGCCAATGGCAAAAAAGCAACCCAATCATCCTGGTCAGCAGAGACAAAACACCTCAGATATGTCTCCAGGGTCTGATTAGTCCGCTCGGTCTGGCCATTAGTCTGAGGGTGAAAAGCAGATGAAAAAGACAAATCTATGCCCATCCTAGCACAGAATGCCCGCCAAAATCTAGACACAAATTGGGTACCTCTGTCAGAAACAATATTCTCAGGAATACCGTGCAATCGGACAACATTCTGAAAAAACAGAGGAACCAACTCAGAAGAAGAAGGCAACTTGGGCAGAGGAACCAAATGGACCATTTTAGAGAAACGGTCACAGACCACCCAGATGACAGACATCTTCTGGGAAACAGGCAGATCTGAAATAAAATCCATCGAGATGTGTGTCCAAGGCCTCTTAGGAATAGGCAAGGGCAACAGCAGTCCGCTAGCCCGAGAACTACAAGACTTGGCCCGAGCACAAATGTCACATGACTGCACAAAGACTCGCACATCTCGTGACAGGGAAGGCCACCAGAAGGATCTTGCCACCAAATCCCTGGTACCAAAAATTCCGGGATGACCTGCCAATGCAGAAGAATGTACCTCAGAGATGACTCTACTGGTCCAATCATCCGGAACAAACAGTCTATCAGGCGGACAACGATCCGGTCTATCCGCCTGAAACTCTTGCAAGGACCGCCGCAGATCAGGAGAAACGGCCGACAAAATTACTCCCTCCCTAAGGATACCTGTGGGTTCAGCATTACCAGGAGAGTCCGGGTCAAAACTCCTAGAAAGGGCATCTGCCTTAACATTCTTAGAACCCGGTAGGTATGACACCACAAAATTAAAGCGAGAAAACAATAAAGACCAGCGCGCCTGTCTAGGATTCAGGCGCCTGGCAGTCTCAAGATAAATCAAATTTTTGTGGTCAGTCAATACCACCACCTGATGCTTAGCCCCCTCTAGCCAATGGCGCCACTCCTCAAACGCCCACTTCATGGCCAAAAGCTCCCTATTCCCAACATCATAATTCCGCTCTGCGGGCGAAAATTTGCGAGAAAAGAAGGCACAAGGCCTAATGACGGAGCAGTCGGAACCTTTCTGCGACAACACTGCCCCAGCTCCGATCTCCGAAGCGTCAACCTCAACCTGAAAAGGCAGATTCACATCAGGCTGACGTAACACAGGGGCAGAGGCAAAACGGTGCTTAAGCTCCTGAAAGGCCTCTACAGCATGAGGGGACCAATTAGCAACATCAGCGCCATGTCTGGTCAAATCAGTCAGTGGTTTAACGACATCCGAAAAACCAGCAATAAATCGACGGTAAAAGTTGGCAAAGCCCAAAAATCTCTGAAGACCCTTAAGAGAGGAGGGCTGAGTCCAGTCACAAATAGCTTGCACCTTGACGGGATCCATCTCAATGGAAGAGGGAGAAAAAATATACCCCAAAAAGGAAATTTTCTGGACCCCAAAAACGCACTTAGACCCCTTCACACATAAAGAATTAGACCGCAGAACCTGAAAAACTCTCCTGACCTGCTGGACATGAGAGTCCCAGTCATCAGAAAAAATCAGAATATCATCCAGATATATTATCATAAATTTATCCAGAAAATCGCGGAAAACATCATGCATAAAAGACTGGAAAACTGAAGGGGCATTAGAAAGACCAAAAGGCATGACCAAATACTCAAAGTGGCCCTCGGGCGTATTAAATGCGGTCTTCCACTCATCCCCCTGCCTGATCCGCACCAAATTATACGCCCCACGAAGATCAATTTTAGAGAACCACTTAGCACCCTCTATACGAGCAAACAAATCAGTAAGCAATGGCAATGGGTATTGGTACTTAACAGTGATCTTATTCAGAAGCCGATAATCAATACATGGTCTCAAAGAGCCGTCCTTTTTTGAGACAAAGAAAAACCCAGCTCCCAAGGGAGAAGAAGATGGACGAATATGTCCCTTTTCCAAAGACTCCTTTATATATTCCCGCATAGCAGCATGTTCCGGCACAGACAGATTAAACAAACGACCCTTTGGATATTTGCAACCCGGTATCAAATCTATGGCACAATCGCACTCACGGTGCGGAGGTAACGACCCAAGCTTGGGTTCGTCAAAGACGTCTTGATAATCAGAGAGGAACTCAGGGACTTCAGAGGGAATGGACGACGAAATAGAAACCAAAGGTAAGTCCCCATGAATACCCTTACATCCCCAGCTCAACACAGACATTGCTCTCCAGTCCAAGACTGGATTGTGAGACTGCAACCATGGCAATCCCAGTACCAAATCGTCATGTAAATTATACAGCACCAGGAAACGAATAATCTCCTGGTGATCCGGATTGATACGCATGGTTACTTGTGTCCAGTATTGTGGTTTATTATTAGCCAATGGGGTGGAGTCAATCCCCTTCAGAGGAATAAGAGTCTCCAAAGGCTCTAAATCAAAACCACAACGATTGGCAAAGGACCAATCCATAAGACTCAGAGCGGCGCCAGAGTCAACATAGGCGTCCGTGGCAATGGATGACAAAGAGCAAATCAGGGTTACAGACAAAATAAACTTAGACTGAATGGTGCCAATGGAAACAGACTTATCAAGCTTCTTTGTACGCCTAGAGCATGCTGATATAACATGAGTAGAATCCCCACAATAGAAGCACAATCCATTCTTCCGTCTAAAATTCTGTCGCTCGCTCCTGGACAGAATTCTATCACACTGCATACTTTCTGGCGTCTTTTCCATAGACACCGCCAGATGGTGCACCGGTTTGCGCTCCCGCAGACGCCTATCAATCTGAATAGCCATTGTCATGGACTCATTCAGACCTGCAGGCACAGGGAACCCCACCATAACATCCTTAACGGCATCAGAGAGACCTTCTCTGAAAGTTGCCGCCAAGGCGCACTCATTCCACTGAGTAAGCACAGACCATTTACGGAATTTTTGGCAGTAAACCTCAGCTTCGTCTTGCCCCTGAGATAGTGCCATCAAAGTTTTTTCTGCCTGAAGTTCCAAATGAGGTTCCTCATAAAGCAAGCCCAAGGCCAGAAAAAACGCATCCACATCGCGCAACGCAGGATCCCCTGCTGGCAATGAGAAGGCCCAATCTTGAGGGTCACCCCTGAGCAAGGAAATCACAATCCTAACCTGCTGAGCAGGGTCTCCAGCTGAACGAGACTTCAGGGACAAATAAAGCTTACAATTATTTCGGAAATTCTGGAAGCTAGCTCTATTCCCTGTGAAGAACTCCGGCAAAGGAATTCTCGGCTCAGATACTGGAGCATGTACCACAAAATCTTGTAAATTTTGTACTTTCGTGATGAGATTATTCAAACCCGCAGTTACACTCTGAAGATCCATTATTGTCAGGTGCACACAGAGCCATACAGAGATTAGGAGGAGAGAGAGAAAAAAGACTGCAGCAAGGCAAACTGGAGGAAAAAAAAAAAAAAAAAAAATTCCAGCAGACTTCTTATAACTCTCCTTTCTCAACCTGGGTCTTTAACACTTTATTGGCCGGTCAAACTGTCATGATCTCTGCAGGCAGAGATCATAGCAAGCCTATAGAGGGACAAGCTCTCGGAAGATGGAACTATACTGACCATGAACTAAGCCTGCCGCGCAACTAGAAATAGCCAGGTAGCATTTCCTATTTATTGCTAGATGCCCAGCTCTGGCCTAAGACCTAAATAGCTAGCAGAGGGAAATATAAGACCTGGCTCACCTCTAGAGAAATATTCCAAAGAAGACAGTAGCCCCCCACATATAATGACGGTGAGTTCAGATGAAACAACAAACGCAGCAGGAAAATAGTCTTAGCAAATTTGAGGTCCGCTTACTAGATAGCAGAAGACAGATAGTATACTTTCATGGTCAGCAGAAAAACACTAACAAAACACCATCCAGAGATTACCTTAAACTCTGGCATTAACTCATAACGCCAGAGTAGCAATCCCTGATCAACGAGAGCTTTCCAGACACAGTAACAAAACTTCAGCTGTGAACTGGAACAAATAGGCAAAACGAAACATGGACAAAAGTCCAACTTATCTAGTAGTTGTCAGAAGCAGGAACAAGCACTGAGAGGCATCAGATAACATTGTTGACCGGCAAGAAACCACCAGAGAAATGAGCTTAAATAGCGACACCCACTACTGATGGAACCAGGTGAAACAGGAAAGAGGATGACAAGTCCAATTCCACAAGCGGCCACCGGGGGAGCCCAGAATCCAAATTCACAACACCGTGGGGGGGAGGAAATGAATTCTATTAGGAGACCCTCTTTGATGACATTGAGGATCCAGGGGCAAGAGGTGATGTTTTGCCACTGGGAGTAAAAATTTGAAAGTCTCCCCCCCACTGGATCGAAGTCACCGTTTCTCCTGTTGAGACTGCTGCTGCTGTTGTTGAGGGATGAGGATGTTTCTCCCCCCTCCCTTCGGGTAACTCCACCTCCCGGACTTGCCTTTCCCTCTCTGAGAGGTTTGGGTCTGAAAGGGACGAAAAAACTTCTTTTTGGGAGTTTTTTGTTCTGGGAGGGCTTTCTTTTTATCGGTTGCTTTCTCCAAGATGTCATCAAGAGAAGGCCCGAAGACGTAGTTACCTTTAAATGGTATGGCGCATAACTTGGCTTTGGAGGTGATATCACCAGACCACATTTTTAACCACAGCGCCCTTCTGGCCGAGTTAGTCTGAACTAATGACCTCGCAGCAATTCTGATGGTCTCCATAGAAGAATCTGCTAGGAAACCCGTGGCTCTAAGGAGACTAGGAAGGGAGTCTAACAATTCAGCTCTTGAAGTGCCCTGGGATATGTGAGACTCCAGTTCACCTATCCAGCGGAATAGAGCTCTAGCCACGCATGTTGATGCGATATTGGCTTTGAGGGCTACCGAGGAGGTCTCCCATGATTTCTTTAATAGACTCTCTATCTTCCTGTCCATCGGATCCTTTAACTGTGACGAGTCTTCGAATGGAAGAGCCGTTCTTTTAGCCACTCTAGCCACCTGAGAGTCAACTTTAGGGACATCCCATTTGGTCAACTCGCCTTCCAAGGGGAATCTATGCTTCATCTCGGATGGAGTACTGAGACGTTTTTCAGGTAATTCCCACTCTTGGTCAATCATATCAGATATATTCTGGTGGATTGGAAACCCCACCCGTTTACCCTTAGTTATGCCACCAAACATCTGGTCCTGAATGGACTGTGGTTCTGGCTCCTCCTCCAGCCCCATAGTACTGCGTACCGCAGCTACTAAGTCCTCAATCCAGTCTGAAGAAAAGAGATAATTTCTGGCTTCAGATGTTATAGAGGATGTAGATTCCTCCTGTCAACCTGAGGATGAGGCATAGGAGAGAGGTCTGACTCAGATTCAGAATCCTCCTCCTGGATCTTCCATTTTTTGGCTGGAGAGGGTGGTGGAGAGGGTGGTGGAGGGGGTGGTGGAGAGGGTGGTGGAGGGGGTGGTGGAGGGGGTGGTGGAGGGGGTGGTGGAGGGGGTGGTGGAGGGGGTGGTGGAGGGGGTGGCGGAGGGGGTGGCGGAGGGGGTGGGGGGATAAAGGCTGCTAGGGAGGATTGCACTTCTTGCTTGACCAGGGATCGGATTTCCTCTAGTAAAGAAGGTTGCTCTGCCCTGACAACTTTGTCAGTACAGGTCCTGCAGAGTTTTTTCTCCCATGAAGGTGGCAGCTTAATGGTACAGATGGCACACTTCTTTTTAGTAGTTTTGGGGACAGACCTTTCTCCTTGTAATGAGAGGGGAGAGAGAGTGACTAGAGGATACCCCCAAGTTACTACCTAAGGACCCCTGTCCCTGCAGCACTTACTGTGGCAGGGGCAGCGCTGGGCTCTGCAAGCGCAGGGCAGGTACTGCTCTCCATGACAGGAACAGTCTTACCTGCGACGTTTTCTGGCAGGTTTTATACACAGCGGTATGCACCTGCCCCCAGCGATGTGGATACACCTCTTCCCCTCCATGGTCCAGCGTGGAGGACGCCGTCCTGCACGAGACACCGCCGGCGGAAGTGCCTCCAGGGAGCGCAGAAAGGACCGGAAGTGACGCGCGCGATCACTTCCGGGTTGCCAGCGGCATGTTAGGAGGGGAAGGAGACCGGAGAGCTCCAGGAGGACTCCGGTCAGGAACACTAGCCTGCTTTGCCCTCACGGGGGCGCGAGAAGGCTAGGCACAGGTCCCGAGGACACCGCAGCGCGGCGCGACGGGAGCAGCATAGGAGGGGAGAAAAGATACGACCCCATGCTGCCCGGTTACACACAAGCCGACGCTTGTCACATGCAGCAGTCACCGGCCACCACTGCATACAAAAGTAAATCTCTCCTGTCCCATGGGGAACAGGAAAGACACTGGTGAGAGGGAGGTGGGAGGGCCTTTTAACCTCTCCATTTCCTGTTCCCCATTAGGGCAAAGAGGCAACCTCCGTATGCCGTCGTGGAAGGTGACTAGAGAAAGAAGAGCTGAATATTTTGCTTTGAAGTTAAAGTGTCCCTCTACCATGGGACATTTTTCATGTATAGTCACTCTATCTGGTGTCATCCATTTGAATCCCACGGCCAGATGTCGATCTGAGCTGAGAAGGCAACAAGGAGACAAATGGACATCAGGTACGGTAACTATACAATAGTCATTTTTGGAGTCCCAGCATGGAGGTCGCAGTAACATAAGTTATGATTGAAAGGTGTCAAAACAAGCAAAGTATCGAAGCCATGAAAGAAAGGTGTCTGGAAATGTAGAATATCTCAGATTGTCATGTATGAGGCTGTGTCATAGTGACCATGCTGAACTCGGTCTACTGCTAAAATCACCAACAACGGGCACATGAGCATCAGAACTGGACCAGGAGCAGTAATAGGAGACAGCCAGGTCTAGAAGATCACATTTTATGTCATGTGGATGGCTGGGTGCATCACCTACTTGGGGAAGAGATGGAACCAGCAAGCATTATAGGAGAAAGACAAGCAGGCGGAGGTAATGTAATGTTCGGCTGGGACACCTTCGGTCCTAACGTCATGAGGATGTGTCCACGTAGCACCGACCTAAACCCTGTAGTCCTCATTTCAAGGCAGCATATTCCTTAATGTCAGTTGCCCTGTTGAGCCACTTAATGCTTCTGCCACACTTAAGGAGTTTTCTTAGCAATATGACAAAAAGTTTGAGGCGATGATTTGTCTAAAATTCTCCAGATCTCAATCCGATTGATCATCTGTGGGATGTGCTGGAGATACAAGTCCGATACATGAAGGCCGCAACGTTCAACTTACAGGATCTGCACCTAGCGTTTTGGTGGAGGATGTCGCAGGAAACCATCAGAGGTTCGGAGAAGTCCATGAAATGATCGGTTTTGGCTACACAATATTAGACAGATGTCATGGCTGATGGGAGTATATAGGTCAACGAAGAGCAATTTAAGGGTGTATCTGCAGTCATGACTTATCGGATAGTCACTTTAAGCTTGTTGCTTGGTAGTGAGACCCTAATAAAAAACCAGCATTAGCATGTGAACCTTGATCAACAGAGGAAAACTGATGAAATCTGTAGCAACGTAAAATATCGCAAAAGTAGAATCCGAACCCTGGGCATGCTGGGAGTCAACATGTTATACACCACCCAATGCGCTACCCCTCAGGCACTGGATTTTTAATGAAAACCTGGTGATTAAATGAAGCAGAAAAAAAGTATGATCACAAGTATAGAAAAATACAGACTGAGTATGATGAGGAGAAAACATACTACGCATAATACCATCTACAAGACCAGATCACATCTCTGTGAGCAAGAAAGAGGCAGAAGTGTAAGGACGCCAAGCAGCGTAGAGGCAGTGCAGGAGAGAACAGTCTTAAAATACATCATGTATACAGACGAAAGGGTGATTTTGTGAGATGATACAACAGTAATAAAAAATATATACATATTGGAAACAATAAAATTGCTGATTATATTAGAATTACACAGGTATCCAAGGTATTCATAGTCAATTATATCACTGACACTGTATATATATCACTGTAGTTAATCAACTCGTGAAAAAGTAATGACATCACTGATGCATGTAGCCAATTACTAATGAGGAAGCTATGACATCATGGAGGCATGTAGTCAATTACTAATGAGAAAGCAATGACATCACTGAGGCATGTAGCCAATTACCTAATGAGGAATAAATGACATCACTGAGGCATGTAGCCAATTACCTAATGAGGAAGCAATGACATCACTGAGGCATGTAGCCAATTACTAATGAGAAAGCAATGACATCACTGAGGCATTTAGCCAATTACTAATGAGAAAGCAATGGCATCACTAAGGCATGTAGCCAATTACTAATGAGGAAGCAATGACATCACTGAGGCATGTAGCCAATTACTAATGAGGATGCAATTACATGACTGATGAATGTAGCTAATTACTAATGAGGAAGTAATGACATCACTGAGGCATGCAGACAATCAACTCGTGAAGCAATGACATCACTGACGCAACTCATGAGAAAACTATGACATCACTGAGGCATGCAGCAAGACGTGGCAATGACATCATGAATTAATGATGACATTACTGAGCGATGTAACCTGTAGAAAATGGTGTTAAATGGTTATTTCCAAAATAACAATATGAACTTATAATAATGAACATATCTTTATTCCTTTGTGCCAATATATTTCAATTTTAAATCTGGTCTGATTTGCAAATAGCACCCCCAAATTAGATGCCCCTCTGGGCTCTATTTAGCCTCCAGTTGCCAGTTGCTTTCTTTTAGTAGCTTCAGTGCTCCTTATCGATCCTGCACAGTGCACTCTCGCTCTCAGCTGGCATAGCAGTGCTGTGGATTTCCTACTGTAAGGGGTGATGTCACGAAAAAGGGTGGCGCCTCCTACATTAACGGTACAGAGATCATACCTGGAAGAAGTGGTGACTGTGTGCTGGCAAATAAGAGGAGCAATACTGTGCAGGACGAGGCTGTACACAGGTGCTTGGAGAATAGATGTACTGCAGGATGGGCTGTTTATAGAAGGGTCAAAAAGGAGAGATATACTGCAAGATTGGCAGTATACAGAGATGACAGGAAGGAGAGATATATTTCAGGATGGGCTGTATATAGAGGGGACAAAATGAGAGATATGCTGCAGGATGGGGTGTATATAGGAGCGACTAAAAAGAGAGATACAGTGGGGCAAAAAAGTATTTAGTCAGTCAGCAATAGTGCAAGTTCCACCACTTAAAAAGATGAGAGGCATCTGTAATTTACATCATAGGTAGACCTCAACTATGGGAGACTAACTGAGAAAATAAAATCCAGAAAATCACATTGTCTGTTTTTTTTATCATTTTATTTGCATATTCTGGTGGAAAATAAGTATTTGGTCAGAAACAAACAATCAAGATTTCTGGCTCTCACAGACCTGTAACTTCTTCTTTAAGAGTCTCCTCTTTCCTCCACTCATTACCTGTAGTAATGGCACCTGTTTAAACTTGTTATCAGTATAAAAAGACACCTGTGCACACCCTCAAACAGTCTGACTCCAAACTCCACTATGGTGAAGACCAAAGAGCTGTCAAAGGATACCAGAAACAAAATTGTAGCCCTGCACCAGGCTGGGAAGACTGAATCTGCAATAGCCAACCAGCTTGGAGTGAAGAAATCAACAGTGGGAGCAATAATTAGAAAATGGAAGACATTCAAGACCACTGATAATCTCCGTCCATCTGGGGCTCCACGCAAAATCCCACCCCGTGGGGTCAGAATGATCACAAGAACGGTGAGCAAAAATCCCAGAACCACGCAGGGGGACCTAGTGAATGAACTGCAGAGAGCTGGGACCAATGTAACAAGGCCTACCATAAGTAACACACTATGCCACCATGGACTCAGATCCTGCAGTGCCAGACGTGTCCCACTGCTTAAGCCAGTACATGTCCGGGCCCATCTGAAGTTTGCTAGAGAGCATTTGGATGATCCAGAGGAGTTTTGGGAGAATGTTCTATGGTCTGATGAAACCAAACTGGAACTGTTTGGTAGAAACACAACTTGTTGTGTTTGGAGGAAAAAGAATACTGAGTTGCATCCATCAAACACCATACCTACTGTAAAGCATGGTGGTGGAAACATCATGCTTTGGGGCTGTTTCTCTGCAAAGGGGCCAGGACGACTGATCCGGGTACATGAAAGAATGAATGGGGCCATGTATCGTGAGATTTTGAGTGCAAACCTCCTTCCATCAGCAAGGGCATTGAAGATGAAACGTGGCTGGGTCTTTCAACATGACAATGATCCAAAGCACACCGCCAGGGCAACGAAGGAGTGGCTTCGTAAGAAGCATTTCAAGGTCCTGGAGTGGCCTAGCCAGTCTCCAGATCTCAACCCTATAGAAAACCTTTGGAGGGAGTTGAAAGTCCGTGTTGCCAAGCGAAAAGCCAAAAACATCACTGCTCTAGAGGAGATCTGCATGGAGGAATGGGCCAGCATACCAACAACAGTGTGTGGCAACCTTGTGAAGACTTACAGAAAACGTTTGACCTCTGTCATTGCCAACAAAGGATGTATTACAAAGTATTGAGATGAAATTTTGTTTCTGACCAAATACTTATTTTCCACCAGAAAATGCAAATAAAATGATAAAAAAACAGACAATGTGATTTTCTGGATTTTTTTTTCTCAGTTTGTCTCCCATAGTTGAGGTCTACCTATGATGTAAATTACAGACGCCTCTCATCTTTTTAAGTAGTGGAACTTGCACTATTGCTGACTGACTAAATACTTTTTTGCCCCACTGTATATTTCAGGAGGGGATGTATACAGATTATTTATTTGCACTGGTGTGCCAAGTGGCCAATCCCTGATTGTAGGCTGGCTGTCTCATTTGGTATTACCACACCTGTGTAGTCGTCATCATTACTTGGGCCCTCTGCACCATGACAGTGCATTTGATTTAAGGCCTAGACAGGTAGGCACCTTTGTCTGCTTTTCTGTGGTGTTTTTTTCCAGGATGGGATGTATATAGAAGGGACACAAAGGAGAGATATACTGCAAGATTGGCAGTATACAGAGATGACAGGTAGGAGAGATATATCTCAGGATAGGCTGTATATAGAGGGGACAAAATAAGAGATATGCTGCAGGATGGGCTGTATATAGGAGCGACTAAAAGGAGAGATATATTTCAGGAGGGGATGTATATAGAGGGGACAAAAAGCAGAGTTATGCAGCAGGATCGGCTATATATAGGACAGACTAAATGAGAGATCTATTGCAGGATGGGCTGCATATAGAGGGGACAAAAAGGAGAGATATGCTGCAGGATGGCCTGTATATAGAGTGGACAGAAAACAGATCTATTGCAGGAAGGGCTGTATATGGAGGAGTCAGAAAGAGATATACTGATGGATGAGCTGTATATAGACGGGGACAGAAAGGAGAAATATACGGCATGATGGGGGTTGAAAGGATAGATATATTATTGTATGGGGCTCTGTGTACTGTGACTGAGATTAGTTCAGCTGTGTTTTATGCCTGCAGTTCTGCATTGTTGTTGTGGAGAGATCTAGGAGAGTTGAACTCCGCTATAACCAGCTCTAGCGAACAACTATGCAAAACCACACAGGCAGCTGTAGCGATGTTGATGGCAGAACACAGAATCAGCCAGGCAGGGTAGTATACAGGAGTAGAGAGTGTGTAGAAGCACAAGGCGTATTCCACACTTAGATTAGTTTAATGAAAACTCAAGAGCCTTGGAGGTAGTCAGGGGTACACAGGAAGGGGGTGGATCTGCAGCACTAATTAGAAGCAAGTTCTGCTGGAATATGTAGTTTTAGCAGCTAAGAACAGCCCTGGCCATTCAGCTATGTGACACACAGAGGGCGTAGAGAACAATGAAAAAATAAAACACAGAAAAGTACTTGAAAGAATGAAAACATTAGCAAGAAAAACTAAACCCCAAATGCATACAAGTAGCCTTCTGTGCCTCACGTCTCGGTGGGGTTCCAGATTGCTTATGACTACATGGCATTTGTATGAGCTAATATCCATGAGTGCCATTTATTATAGATACACACTGACTGCATCTCTCTTCTCAAAGAAATATATATATTTGGAAGACAAAAAAAAATGCAGAATCCAGCAACTCTGACAACAAAGAGCTGGAGTCGAGATGTGATCAAGTCTTTCAGGGTTATGGTGCAAAAGTGACAGATATGTTGACTGTGCGCTGATGTGTCATAGGGAAATCAGGGATGATTTGTGAGAGGGAGCGGAGACGGCACGATGCAGCCGCCATTCCCAGTAAGTCACACGAGAGATGCCTCTGACATAGGTTACCCCTAGGAATAATCTGTCAGCTGCCATCAAACCTCTCCAACAGATTTCCCTTCCCAAGTGCATCTGCAAGGTAGTCACATAACATCTGCTCTCTTCACCTGGGACAGGAATAGACATGAAAAATAATGTTTGATCTTTGCAGTTAAAAAAAAAAAAAAAAACTGAATGCTTTGCTAAAAATGACAAAAGCAGCGACCTGGAAAGTGCTGCCAAAAAAGGCGTGAAAAAAATGGTATTTCAGAGATCACATGGGACCCTCTCAATCTAAACAATTAGTTCCTTAAATTAACACTAATGCAAACCAATCAATATTAGATCATTGGGATCCGACAACCCCACCCAATCAGCCGTTATCTGGTCACGTGGCCTCCAGAACACTGTGTGAGCCGTTGGAACAAGTGCGCTGGTGCTCGAGTGCATCATCCATAAGTCCCACGCGACACTATCATGGGAAACAGATGGGTTATTATCGCAGCCGGGGTCCTGCTGAAGTCTCCCGTTAATACCACCTTGGTTCTATTGTAAAGCTTAGCCATGATTTTTCACTACACGCTGCAATACTCTGATGATCGCAGGTTCAAGTTCCCTAAAGTTCCTAAAAATAAATTTAAAAGCTTTGAAAAATATAAAAAATAAATAAATAAATAAATAAATAAAAAATCACCCAACTTTTATAAAAATAAAAGGAAAATATTGCATTTGCTCTTACGGCGTACATCAAAGAATTAATTAACCAAAAGTATGAAAAAAAAGAAAATGCAAGAATTGCATTTTTTTGGCTAACTTAACTTACTAAATAATATAGTAAAAAATATTCAAAGATATGCATGAAATTGGTATCAATAAAAACCTTAGCTCGCCACACAAAAAAAAACAAACAAAACACAAGACCTCATTCAGCTCCATTAACAGAAAAAAAGAATGTTACAGGACTCAGAAAATGGTGAGCCAAAGCAAGAAAACAAAATATGTTTCCTTTTCCAAAATTCTGAATTATTTTTCATCATTTAAGTTGACAAAAAAATAACCGAGATGTAAGTTTGGCATCAACGTAGTCAGAATGACCTGGACAATCATGTTTCCAGGTCATCCTTACTGCACAATGAACGGGGCAAAAACAAAACCTAAAAAACAAAGACAGATTTGTATTTTTTTCACCATTTCATCCACTTGGAATTTTTTCCCTCTTTATTCAGTACAATATACAGTAAAATGAATATTGTAATTCTCACCCCCAAAAAACTCAAGACCTCGTATGGCTTTGTTGACGGAAACATAAAAAAGTGATTGCTGTTGGAAGAATGTGAAGAAATAAAAAAAAAAGGCGAAAACAAAAAATAAAATGCCCAGGTCCTTATAGAGCATGTTTTAAACTGACAATCGCCACTGCACATGGATGTCATAGACGTGGGTCCACTGCTCAGGACCCTCTCTTTTGGTCAGCACAGAGGACACTTAGTACAAGCAGATGCCATTTTGGTGGTCTTGTGAAGTCTTTGCATTACACGGACCATCATTCAGCTGTATAACGGCTTTGTCCTTTATCAGCCGCAGCAAAGAAATACTTACTGTCATTTGCAACCTTTAGGCTATGTGCACACGCTGCGGATTTTGCTGCGGATCCGCAGCGGTTCCGGAGCTGCGGGTCCGCAGCAGTTTCCCATGCGTTTACAGTACAACGTAAACCTATGGGAAACGCAATCCACAGTGCACATGCTGCGGAAAAAAACGCGCGGAAACACAGAGGTTTATATTCTGCAGCATGTTAATTCTTTGTGCGGATTCCACTGCGGTTTACGCCTGCTCCTCAATAGGAATCCGCAGGTGTAAAACCACAGTGGAATCCGCACTAATTCCGCAATAAATCTGCAGTAATTCCGCTGGTAAACGCAGTGCCTTTTACCTGCGGATTTCACAAATCCGCTGCGGAAAAGTCCACAGAGCTCCAAAATACGTGTGCACATACCCTTATATATCATCTGTTCACATGGTGCGGTGCTGAGTAGGGGCGTTCTTGCTGTGGTGCTAGGTGTATGGGTTGGAGTGTCTTTGAGCCAAGTAGAAGGGGTGGTGTTGAGTCACTCTTCCCTGCCAGTGAGCTTGGGTAACTCTCCCCTGTCATTATGCTTGGGCTCCTTTCATCTATTTGTGTCGCTCCCCACCAGCCGCTCGCTTGGGTTGCTCCCTCCTGCAGGCACGCTTGGGTCACTCATCACCATGCTTGGGCAGTTGCCCCCTGTCGGCATGCTTGGGTCTTTCTCTCATAATGCCACGCACCTTCCTGCCAGAATGCATGGAATGCTCCCCCCTGCTGGCACGCTTGCCCATGCAGGCACGTTTGAGTTGCTCCTCCTGCCAGCATGCTTGGGTCACTCCCCCTGCCAACATGCTTGGGCAGCTGCCCCCCGTCGGCATGCTTGGGTCACTTCCCCCTAAAGGCACGCACCTTCCTGCGGGGACGCGTGGCATGCTTCCCCCAGGCCAACACACTCGGCACTCTTCTACTTGCAGGCAAGCTTGAGTCGCTCCTCCCTGTCGGCACTATTGGGTCGCTCCTAATGGCACGCTTTTCACTTTCCCACTCTGCAAGCACTCATGGATCGCTCCCCTCTGCGGACACATTTTGCACCCTCCCCCTGCTAGAACGCTTGGGACACCCCCAGAGCAAGTGCTCTGTTCCAGTGGCGGTGATAACCATGCAGTGCAGCCCCCAAGAGTGGCGACCCACTTCATACAGTTTGCCACAACGTGGTAAGAGACATATATAGTCAGGAAAAAAGGGTCTTCTAGCAAGGCCTCAAGCCCCTCTAAAGTTAAATTCCAAAAAGAATCAGAAAAAAAAAGATTAAAAGAAAAGTAAACTCTTTCTACCATTTGCCCATGAATATTCGTATCTACTGCAGAAAAATCCTCACTAACAATCCATGATCTCATTTACAGGAAACTAACCTCCTAACATTTTCTATATTTTCAGACGGATGACTGAGAACCCCCCGGAGGTGGGCGCCAGCCGCTCATCGCAATTAGCCTTTAAACTGATGACACTGCTGCAGCTCGGCAGACACGAATCCCAATTATAAAACAGTATTCTAGTTCAGGAGGAATCATGGAGGTTTAATGGTCGTGGGTCACGCAGATGACCTTTTGTTCCGCCAGACGCTATCTCACCCATCTATCCACAGAATTACAGCATAATAAAAAATAAAATAATTGTCATTTTCCTTATTTCCTTATGTGCACAGAGATACGAAATGACTCCGGGGAAGATGTCTGATAATGAAACATTTTGATCAAACAAATAAAGAAAATTCCGGCGGGCGGCTGCAGCTACACAGACGGATTTTTATTTATTTTATTTTTTTTTTTAATGGTACAAGTGGATCATCTAATTTGAAATGTGGTCATACGGAAAGAGCCGACAGTGTGGAAAGGTGCTAACATATTTCAGAGCCATGTCCTCTTGTGGGCCTCTACTCTAAGACCATCCACTGGATATGGGTTATTACATTTTTCTTCTGCAGAGATTTTTGCAAATCTCTCATTTGCTGGACAATCATGCTTTATATAGAACATGCTGAGACTAGTAGTTCCGCAACACCCACACAAGCTACCCACAGGCTTGTATAAAATACGACATCTATCATTCCTCCTAACATGACCAAGATGGTGGTGCTACGTCTAATTTGATCAGGGGCTTGTAAAAGAGACAGCTTCATAACGCACATTGGCATGTGGTGAGATTAATGAAGCCTTTACAAGGACTATATATATATAATTTTTCCTATTATCAAATAGAACATGGAAGGTGAGGCCCTTTATCACTCCACCAGAAGTTAACAGTCCCCTTGTTTGCCCTCTCGTCTGATTTATCCTTTCCTAAATATCAACGTGGCTATGTGTCCCCACGCGAGTTGCTTCATATTTATTGTTCTCATTTGTCATTTGCCAGATGGTGAGATTGTTGTGAAATCACACCAATGTGGTAAATGATTCAAAGCACAAAAGAAAAAAAAAAATAAGGAGAAAACAAAAAAACTAAACGTGTCGGGTTTTATGATCTGTGCGGAAAAACTGTAACAAGAATTACTCCTATAGGGATGAGATGGCAGCGATGGAATGTATGACACTATATCATGATTAGTGATGAGCGAAGGTGCCCGGGTAAGGTGTTATACGAGCGTGATCGGGTGCAAACCGAGTGTTTTCAGCTCGCTTGAAAAATACATCCGAGTCCTCGCGGCTGTTTGACAGCAGCAACATGTGCCTGTTTGTTAGACAATCCCTGCATGTGTTGCGGCTGTCGAACTCCCGCTAGACATGGGGGCGCGGGGACTCGAATATACTATTTGACAATCGGTTAGCACCCGAGCGTGCTCAGATAGCACCTTCTCCGAAAACCTTCTCTCATATGGACATAAGAGGACGGTAGTGGCATACCATTCCACGATCTCGGGGTGAAGAAGGGTGTTGTTCACGCTGAATCTGAAAAAAAAAAGAAGATAAAAAGGTGAGACTTCGACATTTACATTATAAAAAAAGAAACAAATTGGGCATCAGGATATAAAGGGGCAACAGAAAAGTTGGTGACTTGGTCCTTGTAAGGAGCAACAATGACTTGTACACATACCAGGAAAAGAGCCCATGCCATCCCTAGGGGCCACAAAAGAGTACAACTCCAAAAACACTAGAATAAGAGAACGTGAAACTACCTTCCCAAGTGATGGCATGAACCATCCTTATAAGAGGGCTTCAGTTTGATTTCTGCTGTGAAGCACACCCTCAGCTACATGTTGAATACTCAACCGTATAATGATGGATCTCGCACATCACAGATTTATGCAGTGATAAATACCCTCGCATCTTCCAACTCAACATGTCAAGAAGGTAGTATCTTTATTCTGTGACACAGGTTGGGGTCCTGACCAATCATTTTGACCGTATCTTATTGACATACCAAATGACGGCCGCAAGAAAATTCCTTAAAGGGGTTTTTCAAATTCATAAAAAATTTTGGTCAAAGGCAGGCAATGAGATAAAATAGAAGAAAAAATTTATATTGTCCCTCTGGTGGACCTCAGGCCCTTTATTTACAAGTGACCACTGCAGCCAATCGCTGCAGAAAGGAAAACAAAGACTGCTGGGAAGCATTGGAGTGGCAATTTTGGAGCTGCACTTTCATAACGGGCAAATATAGCTTTTTTATTATTATTATTATACGACTAGTTGCAGCACTGACATGTAAAAATAATTTTCTTGCAGTCACCACTAGTGGGTGCAATCCTTGCGCAGCTATTTTTGGATAAGGCTGGCTAATGGTTGGTACTGGTCTAGAGATTGTTACATTCAAGCTCCTAATAGTGCTACTAATTTATTAGGGTGTCAGTTAAATTCATTTTGGGGACTCCAATAAATGCATTCTGTAGAGAATCTGCAAACTTTCCGTTGTTTATTTGCTAGGAGTGGTGACAGCCAGGTCCCCTTTAAACCTTAAAGTCAGAACTTTCTGCTGCTTAAACCGTCAACTCAAAATAAGCAGACAACGGGAAAATTAATATCACGGCAGGCACCGCTGTGATCCAATTATTGAAGCTGCATTTACTCAAATCTGTCAGGCTTCAAAGAGCCCGAGATGGCATTAATTACAGCACAACAACGTAGCTAAAGAGAGCCGGGCACAACCTTTATGCTGCTGCCGAAATTACCCAGACCCTGCGAAAAGTGTCATTTTGTGGAGCAGTCTTATTAGAAAAAAAACACAAAGAGGTAAAAGAAAAAAAATCTGCGATAAGCGAATGATTGGCAGAGCCCTGGATTGGATCAGCGGTAGGACACAGATGGTGAAGGATGGGGGAAGAAATGTTTTGGATGGAGAACAGCACAAAAGTGGAATAACAGCCTGGAATGAAACGCGATGGATAATGACAAGCAATGATTGTATGGCAGGAGAGATGATGAGGAGGATGATAAGAGTTTTCTTTCTGGAGGTTCTGGCCAAGATAATGTCCGGGTTAATTAAGAATGTTGGAAATATTGTTCTGGCACTTGGATAAAATAATCGTTTTCGGTACTTAAGTCTTCATTTTCTGATAAGATTTCAACTCAGCTGCCTCTTGGTTACACCAAGGGAAAACTGGACGGGATATCGAGGGAAAATCAGGGTGGCATATCCTAAGGAAAGCTGGAGAGTGTATTGAGGGAAAACTGGGCGGCATATCCTAAGGAAAGCTGGATGATATATTGAGGGATAGTTAGGTGGCATATAGAGGAAAACATGGAACGCATATCAAAAGAAATCTGGGGGGCATATCCTAAGGAAAGCTGGACGGTATATAGAGGAAAAACTGGACAGTATATTGAGGGAAAGCTGGGCAGCGTGTCGAGGGAAAGCTGGCCAGCGTGTCGAGGGAAAGCTGGCCAGCGTGTCGAGGGAAAGCTGGGCGGCGCGTCGAGGGAAAGCTGGGCGGCGCGTCGAGGGAAAGCTGGCCGGCACGTCGAGGGAAAGCTGGCAGGCGCGACGAGGGAAAGCTGGGCGGCGCTTCGAGGGAAAGCTGGGTGGCGTGTCGAGGGAAAGCTGGGCGGCGTGTCGAGGGAAAGCGGGGCGGCGTGTCGAGGGAAAGCGGGGCGGCATGTCCTAAAGAAAGTTGGACAGTATATTGAGGGAAAACTGGGCAACAAATCCTAAGGAAAGCTGGATGATATATTGAGGGATAGTTGGGCGGCATATAGAGGGAAACCTGGAAGGCATATCAAAAGAAATCTGGGGGGCATATCCTAAGGAAAGCTGGAAGGTATATAGAGGAAAAACTGGACAGTATATCGAGGGAAAGCTGGGCAGCATGTCGAGGGAAAGCTGGGCAGCATGTCGAGGGAAAGCTGGGCAGCATGTCGAGGGAAAGCTGGGCAGCATGTCGAGGGAAAGCTGAGCAGCGTGTCGAGGGAAAGCTGGGCAGCGTGTCGAGGGAAAGCTGGGCAGCGTATCGAGGGAAAGCTGGGCAGGGTGTCGAGGGAAAGCTGGGCAGGGTGTAGAGGGAAAGCTGGGCGGCATGCCGAGGGAAAGCTGGGCGGCGCGTCGAGGGAAAGCTGGGCGGCGCGTCGAGGGAAAGCTGGGCGGCGCGCCGAGGGAAAGCTGGCCGGCGTGTCCAGGGACAGCTGGCCAGCGTGTCTAGGGAAAGCTGGCCGGTGCGTCGAGGGAAAGCTGGCCCACGCTTCGAGGGAAAGCTGGGCGGCGCTTCGAGGGAAAGCTGGGCGGCGCTTCGAGGGAAAGCTGGGCAGGGTGTCGAGGGAAAGCTGGGCAGCGTGTCGAGGGAAAGCGGGGCGGCGTGTCGAGGGAAAGCGGGGCGGCATGTCCTAAAGAAAGTTGGACAGTATATTGAGGGAAAACTGGGCAACAAATCCTAAGGAAAGCTGGATGATATATTGAGGGATAGTTGGGCGGCATATAGAGGGAAACCTGGAAGGCATATCAAAAGAAATCTGGGGGGCATATCCTAAGGAAAGCTGGAAGGTATATAGAGGAAAAACTGGACAGTATATCGAGGGAAAGCTGGGCAGCATGTCGAGGGAAAGCTGGGCAGCATGTCGAGGGAAAGCTGGGCAGCATGTCGAGGGAAAGCTGGGCAGCATGTCGAGGGAAAGCTGAGCAGCGTGTCGAGGGAAAGCTGGGCAGCGTGTCGAGGGAAAGCTGGGCAGCGTATCGAGGGAAAGCTGGGCAGGGTGTCGAGGGAAAGCTGGGCAGGGTGTAGAGGGAAAGCTGGGCGGCATGCCGAGGGAAAGCTGGGCGGCGCGTCGAGGGAAAGCTGGGCGGCGCGTCGAGGGAAAGCTGGGCGGCGCGCCGAGGGAAAGCTGGCCGGCGTGTCCAGGGACAGCTGGCCAGCGTGTCTAGGGAAAGCTGGCCGGTGCGTCGAGGGAAAGCTGGCCCACGCTTCGAGGGAAAGCTGGGCGGCGCTTCGAGGGAAAGCTGGGCGGCGCTTCGAGGGAAAGCTGGGCAGGGTGTCGAGGGAAAGCTGGGCAGCGTGTCCAGGGAAATCTGGCCAGCGTGTCGAGGGAAAGCTGGCCAGCGTGTCGAGGGAAAGCGGCCAGCGTGTCGAGGGAAAGCTGGCCAGCATGTCGAGGGAAAGCTGGCCGGCCCGTCGAGGGAAAGCTGGGCGGCGCGTTGAGGGAAAGCTGGGTGGCGTGTTGAGGAAAAGCTTGGGGGCGTGTCGAGGGAAAGCGGGGCGGCATATCCTAAGGAAAGCTGGACGGTATATTGAGGGAAAACTGGGCAGCAAATCCTAAGGAAAGCTGGATGATATATTGAGGGATAGTTGAGCGGCATATAGAAGGAAACCTGGAAGGCATATCAAAAGAAATCTGGGGGGCATATCCTAAGGAAAGCTGGATGGTATATAGAGGAAAAACTGGACAGTATATCGAGGGAAAGTTGGGCGGCATAACGAGGGAAAGTTGGGCAGCATATCGATGCAAAGTTGGGCGGCATGTCGAGGGAAAGAAAGATGGCATATTGAGGGAAAGCAGGACGGCATATTGAGGGAAAACCTGGATGGCATATCAAAGGAAAGCAAGACTGAATATCGAGAAAAATCTGAACGGCATGTCGAGAGAAATCTGGGCGGCATGTCAAGGTAAAGCTGGGCGGCATGTCGAGGGAAAGCTGGGCAGCGTGTCGAGGGAAAGCTGGGCGCGGGTCGGGGGAAAGCTGTACAGCGTGTAGAGGGAAAGCTGGGCGGTGTGTCGAGGGACAGCTGGGCGGCGTGTCGAAGGAAAGCTGGGCGGCGTGTCGAGGGAAAGCTGGGCGGCGTGTCGAGGGAAAGCTGGGCAGCATATCGAGGGAAATCTGGGCAGCATGCTGAGTGAAACCTGGGTGGTATGGCTTCAGAACACTATTAACCTATCCCATACCTGCAGGTCGATATTTTTTCCATGACAGGTTTAATTTAATAGTTGGAACAGAGAAATGTCTACCATTGTGTCTTCTTTTCACAACAGTCTATAAATGTTTGGAAAGTAAAGTGGTATTTCCTGATGAAGGGGGCATAAGACCCCTGAAACGCGTTGAATAAAACCACTGTGAATCAACTATACTCTCCTGAAATTCATCTTAGCGGCAGCGCAGAATTTTAACTACAAATCTCCCTTTGAATACATTAATTTCTCTGGTCGGTGAAGACCTGTGGATCTGCAGCAGCCGCTATCTATATGCTCTAATCTCATCCTAACCAGGTGAGCAAATTTGGTGTATATTCTCCTCTATGTAACGTGGATAAGACCCTATTGCGCTTTTTGTCTCCCCATTGTTTTGCAATGGAAAGTAAAAAGAAAATTGCTGGAGTTTTGGGAGAGGAACGTCGTCACATTCATGACTGTCAGATTCTCGCTGCTCCACAGTTCGGGGGACTTTGCTGGATTATTTTATAATGTGCCAAATGTTGTCTTATGGAAAAAGGTCCGGACTGCAGGCGACCCGTTAATACCCTGAACTCTTCTTCTGCGGTGCTGTGCTGCGCTGCTGTGATGGATGTTGCATGTGGTTTTTCATTATCTTGCTAAAATATGCGAGGTGTTCCCTTAAACAGACGTTGTCGAGATGGAGCAGATGTTGTTCTAGAACCTCTATAAAACTACATATAAGACATCATGACATTGAGTTGGAATCCTGACCAGCTCATCTCTACTCCATATATATCTACCTATAGAGATAACGGCATATTCATCTATAATCAGTATACACGACAGATAGATATATGTAGCGCACAACAGAGTTCATAGCATCTTCTGGTGATGTCATCATGTGTTATCTGTAGCTTTGCATAGGATTGCGAGAAAACCCAATGCATAATTTTGCCTGTCTTAAGCATGGTGGGAAAATAAAACGTTGGCATATCCATCTCTGCTACATCTGCATCTATTTCTTTCCTGAACGTAATGATGTATTAGGATTAGACTTAAACCACAAATATGTGACAAAGTCAGCTCTGCAACATCTTCTCAATAACCAGGAGAACAATAATCTGTCGGAAATGTAAATCCATTACTTGCACCAAAGTCGAGGATTATGTCTTGTGCTTGCATTAGAAAAATAAAAAAAAGAGAGTGTGTCGTGCAGAAACTTGAGACGACGGCATTATTTCTGTACGATTCCCTCTGAATTTACACTTCCTATTTACAGCCTTCGTATCAATACATATTTATGGGACTGTCAGCACGCGACTGTGGTCACAAGTCACTGTTATACATATTGAGTGTTACGGTGCAGGGATGGCGCGCGCGGCTCGTGTGGATTTTTTATGTATTTATTCTGACAATGTGTGAAGGATTGTCAGAGCTCCTGCTGCTCGGGACCGTGATTGACTCCGGAGCGCGGCTGTACATCACAATAATGGGATGATATCTTAATACCGGAGGTGGGGGTGGGGGAAATACATTAACTTAGCTTAATTTGACACGAGCGAATGTAGATGAGAATCTGCTGGGGTGCCGGAAGGAGGGAAAAATCGTAATATCTCAGATCTGTATAATGTGGCTTTGTTTGTCCTCTTTCCACCTCCCCATGTCCGCACGTTATATCAGAGTACGAGGAAATAACAGATGGGGAGCCCATAATAAGCACAGGCGCTAAGTGGCGCAAGAAGGCTGTGCGACAATTTTGGGAGAGGTAACGGTAGCAGAGGTTGTAACCCTATTTTTCTAAATTGGAAAACCAACTATTACCTTTACTACTTAAAGACTTTATAGAAGTATTCTGATCTTACACATTCACATTCATAGCATTTCTACAGGATATGCCATAAATGACCTGAACCTACATCAGGAGCAATGGGACTTAGTGACTGCACCAGCAGAATAGTAAGTGCAGTGGTATAATACAGGTTGTAAGTCAGGATCAGTACAGGATCAGCAATGTAATGTATGTACACAGTGACTGCACCAGCAGAATAGTGACTGCAGCTCTGGAGTATAATACAGGATGTAACTCAGGATCAGTAATGTAACGTATGTACACAGTGACTGCACCAGCAGATTAGTGACTGCAGCTCTGGAGTATAATACAGGATGTAACTCAGGATCAGTAATGTAATGTATGTACACAGTGACTGCACCAGCAGAATAGTGAGTGCAGCTCTGGAGTATAATACAGGATGTAACTCAGGATCAGTAATGTAATGTATGTATACAGTGACTGCACCAGCAGAATAGTGACTGCAGCTCTGGAATATAATACAGGATGTAACTCAGGATCAGTAATGTAATGTATGTACACAGTGACTGCACCAGCAGAATAGTGAGTGCAGCTCTGGTGTATAATACAGGATGTAACTCAGGATCAGTAATGTGATGTATGTACACAGTGACTGCACCAGCAGGATAACACAATTCCACACTGGAGATACAAGAACCCCCGAACCGTCTAACGGCCCGGGGGGAGAACTCCAGCCTCCCTAGAGCTTCCAGCAAGGTTAGGATACAGATTATGTACAAGCTGGACAAAAATGCAAACAAAAACAAATAGCAAAAAGCAAGAAAGCAGACTTAGCTTAATTTAGCAGGAACCAGGATCAGTAGACAAGAGCACAACAGATTAGCTCTGATTACAACGTTGCCAGGCATTGAACTGAAGGTCCAGGGAGCTTATATAGCAACACCCCTGACCTAACGACCCAGGTGAGCATACAAGGGATGAATGACATACCCAGAGTCAAATCACTAGTAACCACTAGAGGGAGCCAAAAGGTAAATTCACAACAGATGCGGAGGTCAAAGTGTCACCCCCTGTTGTCACTGGTCCAGCAGGAGTGAATGTGGTGGTGGGTATGGATGAGGATACATCCCTATTCCACACCTGAGTTTGATGTCAGCTTTGTTCGGCCGGAGGGGCTTGAGCTCTTCTGGTCGAACTATGAGTTGGCAAAAAATGAGCCTGGCTGGCGAGACTTTGCCGTTCAGGTGGTGTCTCGCCAAAACCAAGTCAAGAAAGTGACCGTGATGACTTGTAACGAGTCACTTTCTTGTTATGACATTATGACGTGGCTTGGCCGGTATGGAGAGGTGGTAGAAATGCCAAAGAAAAACCGTGACGAGTTTGGTACCTGGTCAGGTGCCTGGACGTTTATGGTAAAACTTAAGCGTACAGGTGGTACGGTTGCCCACATACCATCATCTGCCTTCCTGGGTAGGGATCGTATCCTGGTCTTCTACCACGGGCAAACGAAGCTCTGTCACAAGTGCGGCGATCCCACACACTTCAGCGCAAACTGCACTGTGCAGAAGTGTGAAGGGGAAGGGACTAGCAGGGGTGAGGGAGCTGAGGGGCCAAGGAAGAAAAGCAATAAAAAGACGCCTGCCCAGCTAAGGCGTCTAGACAAGAGCAGACAGGATAGGGAGCTGGGCGAGCCTCGGGCTACTGGGCCGGCCCCTGTTCTGGAAGCCAGTCTTGCTGCTGAGGCCCCCGAGGGATGATGAGTTGGATGAGGAGGTCTGGAGGATCCACAGGGAGGAAAGTGCCACTGCCTCAGAGTCCTCCCATTATGAAAGTATGGATGAGGATAATAGGCAGTGGCTAGAGGACAAGCGTAAGCTCGGCACCAAAAAGAAGAGAAAGAAGGGAGATAAAAATCTTCTCCCGCTCTGACCAAGGTACCTAAGGAAGGAAAAACCGACTCCCCTCTGGTTGGTCTTTCTAACCGGTTCCAAGCCCTTGAAAACATCTCTTCCTCTGAGGAAGCTGAGGGTGAGGTTCTGGCTTCGACGGAGCTCACAGGGGACGCCGAGTCTCCTTCTTCGGGGAATGTAAGATCCTTGGAGGGAGGGACTGGCCCAGAGTCCGGAGACGAGGACGATAAAAATAAAAAACACATGGGAATGGATACCTCATTGTCATTAAAGAGGGGGAAGGATTCCTCCTCTGAGGCAGAGGATAAGGGTAGTGGGAAAAAGAAAGCCATCTAACTCAATGACCAATGATGTCGGTACCCACTCCGTTGACGCTGGCGTCCATTAATGTCGCCAGCATAAAGTCAAATACAGCTAGATTTGCGGCCTTTGATTTTCTCAGCCGGGTTGAAGCTGACATTTTCTTTTTGCAAGAGACCAGGCTGCCAAACATGGCAGATGTGTTTAAAGCTAAGAGGGAGTGGAGACTCGGGCCCTCCTATTGGTCTCTTGCGGCCGAGCCGTATAGCGGAGTGGCGGTCCTTTTTACCGCACCGGTGGAATGCCGACGGGTTATTGAGTTAGAAATGGGGAGGTGCCTGATCTTAGATGTCCTCATGAAGGGACAAGAGCTCCGGCTCATCAACATCTATGGTCCCCAATCTAAGTGGGACTGGAAGTGTCTCTTTATGAGGATCAAGCCCTACCTTTTTACAAGTCGGCAGGTTGTCTTTGGAGGGGACTTCAATGCTGTCACGAGGCCCCGAGATAGAGGAGGTTCCAGAGACAAGCTGACTTATGATAGCGTCGCCCTTAATAGTATAGCTAGTGAGGCTCGCCTGGTGGATGTCCACATTCGGCACACCCCAGGCCACGAAGGGTTCACCTATCATAGAGGTAACTGTAGGTCCAGAATAGATAGGTTTTATTTAAAGGAGGAAGCTGTCTCTTCAGCAGTGTCTGTTGTTGAGGTGGAGTTCTCCGACCACTGTTTAATTTTGTTTTCTCTGAATGTTACAGAGACCCTCCGGATGGGAAGAGGCTTTTGGAGGCTCAATTCGTCTCTCTTGGAAGAAGCGGAGATAAGACAGTCCTTTGAGGATTTTCTTCAGAGCCAGGTACCCTTACTGGATCTTTGTAGTAGTAAGTCAGAGTGGTGGGAGATGTTCAAGGAAAGGGTGGCGAGATTCTTCCGCCAGCTCTCGAGCCTCAGGAATCTGAGCAGGTACCGCCTGTATCAGGGTCTGAGGAGGAAACTCGAACATCTTGTCTCAACTGGAGGTAGCCGCGAGGAGATCTCCAGAGTGAAATCTTTGCTTATGAGGTGTCAGTACGATAGACACGCATCTTTGGTTTTTGAGAGGGATTACGGGAAGTACCGCTCGCCCGACCCTTACAGAAACTGCAAGATGTCAGTGAATAGTAAAGTAGTTACAGGACTGGTCGACACTACGGGGTCCGGGAGGCGATCCAGATCAGGGATCCTGGAGGTTGTCAGATCCTTCTACTCGCACCTCATGGGGAAGAGGGATCTTGATTGGGATGAGATGTCGGCTTTCCTGGCTGAAGCCGTCCCCGAACCATGGGTAGACCCCTCTCTTGACAGTTTGACAGAAATGATCAGGGAAGAGGAAGTTCAGTTGGCGATTGAAGGGCTTGCCCTAAAAAAAATCGCCTGGTCCAGATGGCTAAACATCTGAATTCTATAAGACCTTTAAGGACGTTTTGGTTCCCCTCTTGACTGAGGTATTCAATGGGTGTCTTTCCTCGGGCACTCTGCCGAAGTCAATGAGGAGGTCTGCTCTGATCATCTTGTCAAAGGGTAAGGACCCATCTTGCATTGAGAATTGGCGTCCCATAGCGCTTCTCAATGCAGGCAGGAAGGTTCTGGCAAAGGTGCTGTTTAATCGGCTGGTGAAATTTGCACCCCGACTCCTTTCGGAGGCCCAGCATTGCTCTGTTCCAGGCCGCAGCACATTTAGTGCTGTGCTCTGTGTCCGGGAGGCAGTGGAGCAGGGTAGGGCAGGTCACTGGAAGGGGTACATGCTGTCACTGGACCAGGCAAAAGCGTTTGATCGGGTTAATCACGAGTACCTCTGGTCCGTCCTTCTGAGATATGGTCTGCCGGGGGGGTTTGTTGATTGGCTTAAGACCTTGTACAGTGGGGCAGAGAGTTTCCCGCTTGTGAATGGTTGGATTGGCAGCTCTTTTGAGGTTGGGTCCGGTGTTCGCCAGGGTTGTCCCTTGAGCCCGCTGCTGTACGTGTTTGCGATTGACCCTCTTGTTAGGAGGGTGGAGCGTGGACCGTTGGCCGGGATCGAGATGGACCAGGCAGCACCGGAGGCCACTCTGAGGGTGGTGGCGTATGCCGATGATGTCACCGTGTTTGTTTCCTCTCACGAGGAGGCAGGGTGGCTGATGTCAGAGGTAGATCGCTACTCAGAGGCATCCGGGTCCAAGATCAACCGGGATAAGTGTGAGAGTCTCTGGCTGGGAGGAGTAGATCCTGGTTTTGATCTCCCGGACACCCTTCCAGGACCCAAAATCTCAGCAAAAATCCTTGGCATCGAATTTGGCCAGGGGGATTACCCCAAACAAAATTGGGACAGCAGGCTAAAGATCGCCACTCAGAAGGTGAACCAATGGAAGGGTTGGTCTTTGACCCTAAGGGAAAGGGTAAACCTGATCAAAACTTACCTGCTCCCTTTACTGATTTATCTGGGCAGTGTGTGCATCTTGCCGGAATCTCTCTGGACTCGGGTCTATAGTTTGTTCTTCCAACTGTTATGGGGGAATAGACTGAACCTGGTCAAGAGGGAGGTTACTTACCGTACGAGGAGACTAGGAGGGTTGGGTATGGTCAACCCTGTGGTATTCCTTGTGGATACCTTCATTAAGATCAATATTGCAAACCTCTGGAAAGAGAGGGCTCCTCCGTGGGTATTCTCCTGTAGGGGATGGTTTCAGCCTTTCTTTCAGGAATGGGAGACAGCAGGGCAAGTGAAGGATCTTCGCACACCGCATGGACATCTTCCGGCTTACGCTACCTTGGTTCTGAAGGTAATTCGTCGGTGGGGTCTGGGAATGTGGGAGATCAGGACTCTGCCAAGGAAACACCTTGACAATAGGGTTCTGTTGACCCATTTCCAGAGGCCTCTGGCGCTCAGGGACTGCCCAAGTCGGGATCTTGGGGTGGGTTTGCATCTTTTGAATTCTATCAGGATCCCCTCGAAGTTTTGGGACTTGGCTTGGCGCTGCTTCCATGGGAAACTGTGTGTGAGGGACAATCTGAAGTGTAGGAGCTCTGAGGACAGGAATTGTCCTCGGGAGCATTGTGGTACCTTGTTGGAAAGCATGGACCACTTCCTGCTTCATTGTCCCTTCAACACAGAGGTGTACAACAGGGTGGGCGCCTTCATTGGCTGGTCTCGGCTGGCCGGTCTCTCCTATGCGGAATGGGCCTATGGAGCATTCGGAGACCTTGGTGGTCGGGACCGTTGCACCTTATTTCTAGTTAGCGCAGTGGTTAGGTATCACACGTGGAACGCACGGTGCTTAGTATCGATGCAACGAAAAATCCTCCCAGTGGACGATGTGTTTAGGACCATACTCGGTGACCTGGTGAAGGTGCGCTCTCTGGAGTATGGGAGACTGGGCGCACGGAGGGCCGCGCTCCTCTGGAGGGGCTTTTCTTTTAGTGTGCCCTAGTCTGGTCATCTCCTTTCCTGGTGGTGGGCTGCTGCTGACACTGTAGATTTTTGTTTTGTTTGATCATTATACAGTGATGTAGGGCTGCAGGCGCCGAACTTGGGCTTCGTGAGTTGTGATTATTGTGGTGTGTGCTGCTGTATATATTGCATATATTGTATATGGGGATATAGATTTGGGTGTAGGTGTTAGGTTGGGTGGTGGGAAAGGGGGGGAGGTGGGTTTATCTTGTGGGACTATGGGACACTGGGTTGTTTGGGGGAAAACTGGCACTGCCTGATCTGGCCTATGGACGTTGGACATGGACTGAGGCATGAGATGCAGGACCAGCTCTCAGGTCAGTGCGGGGGGTTGGGAATGGAGGATAGCTTAGTATTGTATATTTTGTGGTTATTTTATTTAAACCTAAAAAAAAAAGTTCATGTATATATTTTGTTTGCCATTGTTTATTTTATTTGGTGACCGGACCAGAAGTTCAAAGTAGTTATTGTTCTGTATATACTGTATAATATGTGTGAGAGGAGAGAATGAGCGGCTGGACCAGTGTTCAGTATACTGATTATTTTCTGGCTAAATTTTTTTGTTATGGTTTCCGCTATTATTATTGTTACGTTTTTCATTTTTATAATAAAAGATCTACAGGATGTAACTCAGGATCAATACAGGATCAGTAATTTAATACACACACTGAATGCACCAGCAGAATAGTGAGTGCAGCTCTGGAGTATAATACAGGATATAACTCACGATCAGTAATGTAATGTATATACACAGTGACTGCACCAGCAGAATAGTGAGTGCAGCTCTGAAGTACAATACAGGATGTAACTCAGGATCAGTAATGTAATGTGTGTACATAGTGACTGCACCAGCAGAATAGTGAGTGCAGCTCTGGTATATAATACAGGAAGTAGCTCAGGATCAGTACAGGATCAGTAATGTATGTACACAGTGACTGCACCAGCAGAATAGTGAGTGCAGCACTAGAGCATAATACAGGATGTAACTCAGGATCAGTAATGTAATGTATGTACACAGTGACTGCACCAGCAGAATAGTGAGTGCAGCTCTGGGGTATAATACAGGATGTAACTCATGATCAGTACTGTAATGTATGTACACAGTGACTAAACCAGAAAAATAGTGAGTGCACCTCTGGAGTATAAAACAGGATGTAACTCAGGATCAGTACGGGATAAGCAATGTAACGTATGTACACAGTGACTACACCAGCAGAAAAGTGAGGGCACCTCTGGAATATATTAGAGGATGTAACTAAGGATTGACTACATACAATGTTTTTTTATTCGTACATCACTTGTATGTAGCATGCCTGCAGGGGGATTGGTATATTTTTATTCTGGATGCTCAGCCTCCATGTTTTCTTCTGTGTGTGAAGTTAGCCGATTATTTTCTAACTGCCCAGAGCGATGCGGTATTAAAGATGTTGATGCTTCAGAGGTAGTTTTAGGTTTTGTTTTTCTTGGATAACAGACCAGGTAAGGTGATTTTCACTTACTGACTAATTCCTTCAAACGAAGCCTCTCTGCAAACACTTCCGCTGTCGGTATTAACACCACGCTGCGAAGAAGAAGAAGAAACAAGATGTAAATAAAAGGAAAAGACTCAAGTAAAAAAAATAATTGATTAATGGAATTATAAAACGGTGTCCTGAGGTAACCTCGTACCATTGTGCATGTCACAAAGCAGTGAAAGCAACAGAAGAATTGTCCTGGGTTAGGCCAAACTCAGCAACAACCTTATACTGAAATTGTAAGGAATATGTAAGCTAGTGGAACAAAATGTTATGTATTGCAATGCATTTAAATAGAAAATGAAGAATCTCTGCAAATAATCTTAGTCAGATATCTTTTCTTTGGTAAATTGAGCTGTAATGCAAGCCTGTAGTAACATACCTCATACTATAAAACATTATCCTGAAGCTATATTACCATCCACCTATGCCGAGAGGGGCACAGAGTCCTACCTGTGACAAGCACCAACTTAGGCATTCTCTTGATGATGTGCACCAGCTCAGGCGTATGTGCACCAATTCAGAAGTCCTCTTGGCGACGGGCATCAGCTTAGGAGTCTTCTCGGCAACTAGCACCTGTTCAGGAGCCCTCTCGGCAACTAGAGCGAGCTCACGAGTCCTCTCGGCAACTAGCGCCAGCTCACGAGTCCTATCGGCAACTAGTGCCAGCTCCCGAGTCCTCTCGGCAACTAGCGTCAGCTCACGAGTCCTCTCGGCAACTAGCGCCAGCTCACGAGTCCTCTCAGCAAAGAGCGCCAGCTCAGGAGTCTTCTCGGCAAAGAGCGCCAGCTCAGGAGTCCTCTCAGCGAAGAGGGCCAGCTCTGGAGTCATCTCGGTGAAGAGCGCCAGCTCCAGAGTCCTCTCGGCGAAGATCGCCAGCTCCGGGGTCGTCTCGGCGAAGAGCGCCAGCTCAGGAGTCCTCTTGGCAAAGAGTGCCATCTCAGGAGTTCTCTCGGCGAAGAGCGCAAACTCAGGAGTCCTCTCGGTGAAGAGCGCCAGCTCAGGAGTCCTCTGGGAGAAGAGCACCAGCTCAGGAGTCCTCTCAGCGAAGAAAGCAAGCTCAGGAGTCCTCTTGGAGAAGAGTACCAGCTCAGGCTTCCTCTCGGTGACTTCCTCCAGCTCAGGCGTCATCTTGGTGACTTCCCCCAGCTCAGGCGTCCTCTCGGTGACTACCACCAGTTCGGGCGGCCTTTCGGTAACAACCACCAGCTCATGAGTCTTCTTGGTGACGACAACCAGATCAGAAGTCCTCAGTATTAATGATATGACTTTTTGTCCATTTGCTGAGAATTGACAGCTTTCATCATATGCACAGTAGAAGTATGATTGTTGTCATTTCGTGGCATCCTCTCAGTGACACGCACCAGCTCAGGCAACCTCCCACTGACATGTACCAGCTCATGAATCCTCCTGGCGACGTGCACCAACTTAGACATGCTCTTGGTAACCTGCACCAATTGAGAAGTCCTGTCAGTGATGTGTACCTGCTGAGGGGTCCTCTAGGTGACAAGCTCCGACTCGAGCATCTTTTCGGTGACACGCATCAGCTCAGGTGTCTTATTCGTTAATGTGCACTAGTTCAGAGTCTTCTGGATGATCTGTAGCAGAAGTCCTCAGTATCCATAACCTGGGGTTCTTTTTCCACCTTCTCAGAATTTACATCTTTCTTCCTATACATAGTAGTAAGAAGATAGTTGTCATTCAGTGGCATCCTCTTGGTGACTGGCACAAGCTCAGGAGTCCTCCCGATGACGTGCACCAGCTCAGGCGTATTCTGGTTACCGTGCACCAATCAAGAAGCCCTCAGTGAAGTGGACCTGCTCAGGAGTCCTCTTGGTGACGTGGACCTGTTCAGGAGTCCTCTTGGTGACGTGGACCTGTTCAGGAGTCCTCTTGGTGACATGGACCTGCTCAGGAGTCCTCTTGGTGACGTGGACCTGCTCAGGAGTCCTCTTGGTGACGTGGACCTGCTCAGGAGTCCTCTTGGTGACGTGGACCTGCTCAGGATCCCTCTCTGTGACTGACACCTACTCAAGCATCTTTTCAGTGACGAGCACCATCTCAAGTTTCCACAGTATACATGACATGGGTTCTTTGTTCACCTGCTGAGAATTGACGGCCTTCTTTCTTTGAACAGTAGTAGGAAGATAGCTGTCAACAAGTGGCAAGAGGGTGGGGAAAGAGGACCTCATGAATTTCGAAGGCTCCTTTGCTCATTCAACACTATGATGACAAGTGACATAGTGCTGAGAGAAGGGTCTTTGTCACTACTACAGGACAGCATAAACCCACTAAGAGTTTCCCTTTAAAGAGCAGCTTCTGACTGTGACAGGACATTATTTCTTTTTTTCCTTTTTTTTTCGGCTAATGTAAGAATATAACTATTTCCAATGTTCAGTATAAATGTCACAGTTTTTGTATAAATGTCACTTCAGGATTTCAAAACTTGTTCAAGGTGTCGTACCCAGGAATGGAAAATGTCACAGGACGAAGAACAAATATTGCTTTGTGTGGATGCTGCTACCGTCAGTTCTGCAGGCTTGTGCAGACAACAACATAGAGATGAGGAGAAAGAAAAACATTAAAATGATCGCTTCACTGAGCACAATTGCAGTACATCTATGGAGTTTGCTGCTTTTCAGCACCATGGACGGCTCCATTTTCCCCAGGACTAATTATAAAGAGGTTTCCCGGTTTTGTATTCTGAGGATAATGGAGTCCACAAACTTTCTAACACACTTTATGTTTCAATTACTCACTGTTACTAAAATCTTTGCAGTCGATTGCACTCAGAGGCAAAAAAAAACCCATCCTGCTAATCTCAAAGTGCATGAGCACCCCGCTATTGTAACAGACCCTGCACCTACACCCCGATTGTGACAAGTTTTTAGACTCCAGATGAAAACTAGAACATTTCCATTCACTGTTGGTAAGCAGATTGGAAAAACCTTGAATTGAAAGTAGATTTCACAATTGCAGTAAATGCAGTTTACGTGTAGCTGGAAACCAGTGTAAACTAATAAGTGGGAGGAGGTTTAGATTTACCTGTAGATTTTAAATTAGCAAAATTGGCACAGTGAAAACAGCGCCAATTAGAATGGCCAAATATATATTAAAATATATATGCAGTACTGTGCAAAAGTTTTAGGCAGGTGTGGAAAAAATTCTGCAAAGAAGCTTTCAACAATAGAAGTGATAGTAGTTTATTTTTTTATTAATTAATAAAATGCAAAATGAATTACCAAAATCAGATCAATATTTGGTGACCGCCCGTTGCCTTCATCACTTTTTCTAGGTATTTGTCACTTGAACACAGCTTTTGAAGGAACTCGTCAGGAGGTTGTTCCAAACATCTTGGAGAACTGACCCCAAATCCTCTGTGTATAAGGCTTGTGCAGACCCTTCTGTCTATTCAAGTGACCCCAGACAGACTGGATGATGTGGGATCATGCTCTGAGGAGGCCAGATCCTCACCCTAGGTCTCCTCGTTCTTAATCGCATTGGCTGGAAGTTTGGGGTCGTTGTCCGGCTGCAGAATAAATTTGCAGCCAGACGCCTCCCTGACTGTATTAGCTAAGTATCTGTTTGCATTTCTCAGCATTGAGGACACCATTAATCCTGACCAAATTCCCAACTACATGTGCTGAAATGACACTAATGTCTAATGCACTATAACTACCTTGTGTGTCTTATGCTGTGCTCATTCCTGACAAGGTGTATGACCTAACAAAAGAAACTGTCTTCCACATCCTCACCTTTGTAGCAGAGTTTGGCTGTTCCTCACCCGGTGTTAATCCTCCCACAGTTTTAAGCCTGTTACACAGCTGTTTCTGTTCATGAACGTTTTTCAAGCTACATATGAAAATGATCATTATCACCTGTTCAGAATAACTCTTACACCTAAATGATGCTGTTTTAAAGGAAAAGAGTGGTCACCAAGTATTGATGTGATTTACATTTCCTTTTTGTTCAATCACTTTGAATTTTTCAAATAAACTATTAATACTTTTATTTATTTTCGAAAGCTTCTTACTGTGCAGCATTTTTTCCAGGACTGCCTAAAACTTTTGCACAGTACTGTATATCCTTATCTGCCAATTCCCCTCTGCCGTGCCACCCGCCTGGATCAAAGCTTTACTTTCCGGATAGGACATTACAATTAAGTGGCTGCGATTAGCTACGTCGTTCACACGTCCATACCATGGGAAACATATAGACACTCGATCATTGACAGGTGCATCTCAGAATTTGCCCCGGACTCCAGTTTCTGATTGCATTTTGATCCACTTTCTGCTTTTTTTTATCTTTAGTCCAGCAGTAGGGATGTAGTGGAAGAGGAGCAATGTGCTGTCCAAGTGATTTCTCCACAAACAGAATTTTGTTAGAAAAGCCCTACCTGACCCCAGCCTGTGTATACATAAAATACATGTCTGTGCTGGAATAAAACATGAGCCGGGACTGCCGCCGAGGCTGCGCTGCGAGGAAGTGGTAAGCAGGCACATCTATGACTTAAGTGTGTGTGAGGGATATGTCCTCCATCGCCTGGGGGGTGACAGTCAGCTTTATTATCGAGAGCCTCTCATCTCTGACAAGCGTCAGAAACCTGTCCTAGCTGTAATATCGTATAAGCGTGGGCCAATGTAACACGCACCCTGCTGTCCTCCTCTCGATAGAAAATCATCAGGCTCAACCAGAAAAATATAAAATATATATAGAAAACAAAAACCCAGAGAGTAAAATTCAAAAATCTTTGTTGCAAGTTCTTCATTTGAATGGTGTCGGCTCAGTTGCCTGCATCGGCTGGGAGCGCTGCTCTGCAGGAGAAAATTAAATAGAAAAAAAGTGCAAAAACAACCCTGTGGCCACATCACTTTCAAGATGGGAGTTTAGACATGCATATCCTAGCAATTTTGCATCTCTTAATTAGATGGAAATAACCCTTAAAGGGAATCTATCAGCAGGTTTTTGCTATGTAATCTGAGAACAGCATAATGTAGGGGGAAAAACCCTGATTCCAGATATGTATCACTTACTGTGCTGTGTTTTGGTGTTTCAATACGATCAGTGTTTTATTAGCAGGAGATTATTACTACATGACTAGATGTCTTGTGCCTTTTAGTCAAACCAAGCCTCCACCTCTGATTAGAAGACAGCAGCAAATCAGTGGTGTGGGCGGGGTTATACAGGGCATAGCATTCCAAGCTCTGCTAGATCTGCAGCAGAGAAATCTGTGATTGTATCAAACCTGCTGAACCCAGTGAACTAAGTGATATATCACTGGAATCAGGGTCTCTGTCCCAAGCCATCATGCTGCTATTAGATTATATATTAAAAACCTGCTGACAGATTCCCTTTAAATAAACTCTAAATAGAGAAAATGAACAAAAAAAATAATTTGAAAATTGGATTTTTAGAATGCCTCATCTTTTGTTTCATATAAATACTCAAATGTCACAGGAGCTTAGAAATGTTCTCCTTTTCTTCACTGTACTGTGTGTGGCTGTAAGAAAACCGCCTGCAGCAGGAGCCTCTCTCCTCTGCCTGCAGTAAGAAACAAAGATCACCAAGTCGCACCGCCTCGATTAAGTGTCACAGATTAACCCCTTAAGCCCCGAGGGTGGTTTGCACTTTAAAGGGCCACTGTCACCCCCCCCCCCCCCCAGCCGTTATAAACTAAAAGAGCCACCTTGTGCAGCAGTAATGCTGCAGTCTAACAAGGTGGCTCTTTTAGTTTTTGATTCATTTATTACCTCAAAAAAGCGTTTTAAAAATTGGCCACACATACCAGATATTGTACCAGGAGGCGGTCCGAAGCGTCCTGTATGAATCCCCCAACTGCCGTCACTCTTCTCTTCAGGGGCGATGGTCGCCGCCCCCTGAGCGCTGTTATCTTCTGAAATCCGGCGCCTGCGCTGTGCGTGCCTGCCTGGGGCCTGCACAGTGTTCATTGTCAGTGCGGCCACACTGTTGCTGAATCCCCCGCCCCGCACTGTTATTCATTATGCACAGTGCGGGGCTGGGGTTCCTGGGAAGGCGGGGGAGCTGGGGAGCGTCGGAGCTGGGGAGCGTCTAAACAGCGCAGTGCGCATGCCCAGGAACCCCAGCCCCGCACTGTGCATAATGAATAACAGTGCGGGGCGGGGGATTCAGCAACAGTGTGGCCGCACTGACAATGAACACTGTGCAGGCCCCAGGCAGGCACGCACAGCGCAGGCGCCGGATTTCAGAAGATAACAGCGCTCAGGGGGCGGGTACCATCGCCCCTGAAGAGAAGAGTGACGGCAGTTGGGAGCTTCATAGAGGACGATTCGGACCGCCTCCTGGTACAATATCTGGTATGTGTGGCCAATTTTTAAAACGCTTTTTTGAGGTAATAAATTAATCAAAAACTAAAAGAGCCACCTTGTTAGACTGCAGCATTACTGCTGCATAAGGTGGCTCTTTTAGTTTATAACGGCTGGAGGGGGGGTGACAGTGGCCCTTTAATGACCGGGCCGATTTTTACAATTCTGACCACTGTCCCTTTATGAGGTTATAACTCTGGAACGCTTCAACGGATCTTGGCGATTCTGACATTGTTTTCTCGTGACATATTGTACTTCATGATAGTGGTAAAATTTATTCGATATAACTTGCGTTTATTTGTGAAAAAACGGAAATTTGGCAAAAATTTTGAAAATTTCGCAATTTTCCAACATTGAATTTTTATGCCCTTAAATCACAGAGATATGTCACACAAAATACTTAATAGGTAACATTTCCCACATGTCTACTTTATATCAGCACAATTTTGGAACCAAATTTTTTTTTTGTTAGGGAGTTATAAGGGATAAAAGTTGACCAGCAATTTCTCATTTTTACAACACCATTTTTTTTTAGGGACCACATCTCATTTGAAGTCATTTTGAGGGGTCTATATGATAGAAAATACCCAAGTGTGACACCATTCTAAAAACTGCACCCCTCAAGGTGCTCAAAACCACATTCAAGAAGTTTATTAACCCTTCAGGTGTTTCACAGGAATTTTTGGAATGTTTAAATAAAAATGAACATTTAACTTTTTTTCACACAAAATTTATTTCAGCCCCAATTTGTTTTATTTTACCAAGGGTAACAGGAGAAAATGGACCCCAAAAGTTGTTGTACAATTTGTCCTGAGTACGCTGATACCCCATAAATGTGTGTAAACCACTGTTTGGGTGCATGGCAGAGCTCGGAAGGGAAGGAGCACCATTTGACTTTTCAATGCAAAATTGACTGGAATTGAGATGGGACGCCATGTTGCGTTTGGAGAGCCCCTGATGTGCCTAAACATTGAAACCCCCCACAAGTGACACCATTTTGGAAAGTAGACCCCTTAAGGAACTTATCTAGATGTGTGGTGAGCACTTTGACCCAACAAGTGCTTCACAGAAGTTTATAATGCAGAGCCGTAAAAATAAAAAAATCATATTTTTTCACAAAAATGATCCTTTCGCCCCCAATTTTTTATTTTCCCAATGGTAAGAGAAGAAATTGGACCCCAAAAGTTGTTGTGCAATTTGTCCTGAGTACGCTGATACCCCATATGTGGGTGTAAACCACTGTTTGGGTGCATGGCAGAGCTCGGAAGGGAAGGAGCGCCGTTTGACTTTTCAATGCAAAATTGACTGGAATTGAGATGGGACACCATGTAGCGTTTGGAGAGCCCCTGATGTGCCAAAACATTAAATCCCGCCACAAGTGACACCATTTTGGAAAGTAGACCCCTTAAAGAACTTATCTAGATGTGTTTTGAGAGCTTTGAACCCCCAAGTGTTTCACTACAGTTTATAACGCAGAGCCGTGAAAATAAAAATTATTTTTTTTTTTCACAAAATAGATTTTTTAGCCCCCAGTTTTGTATTTTCACAAGAGTAACAGGATAAATTAGACCCCAAAAGTTGTTGTACAATTTGTTCTGAGCACGCTGATACTCCATATGTTGGGGGGGAACCACCGTTTGGGCGCATGGCAGAGCTCGGAAGGCAAGGAGCGCCATTTGGAATGCAGACTTAGATGGATTGGTCTGCCGGCGTCACGTTGCATTTGCAGAGCCCCTGATGCACTTAAACAGTAGAAACCCCCCACAAGTGACACCATTTTGGAAACTAGACCTCCCAAGGAACTTATCTAGATGTGTTGTGAGAACTTTGAACCCCCAAGTGTTTCACTACAGTTTATAACGCAGAGCTGTGAAAATAAAAAATAATTTTTTTTCCACAAAAATTATTTTTTAGCCCCCAGTTTTGTATTTTCCCAAGGGTAACAGGAGAACTTGGACCCCAAAAGTTGTTGTCCAATTTGTCCTGAGTACGCTGATACCCCATATGTTGGGGTACACCCCTGTTTGGGCGCACGGGAGAGCTCGGAAGGAAGGAGCACTGTTTTACTTTTTCAACGTAAAATTAGCTGGAATTGAGATCGGACACCACGTCGCGTTTGGAGAGCCCCTGATGTGCCTAAACAGTGGAAACCCCCCAATTCTAACTGAAACCCTAATCCCAACGGTAACCCTAACGACACCCTTAACCCTGACACACCCCTAACTCTAATCCCAACCCTAATCCCAACCGTAAATGTAATCCAAACCCTGACCCTAACTTTAGCCCCAACCCTAACCCTAACTTTAGCCCCAACCCTAACCCTAACCCTAACTTTAGCCCTAACCCTAACTTTAGCCTCAACCCTAACCCTAACTTTAGCTCCAACCCTAGCCCCAACCCTAACCCTAGCCCTAACCCTAACCCTAGCCCTAACCCTAGCCTTAACCTTAGCCCTAGCCCTAACCTTAGCCATAACCCTAGCCCTAACCCTAGCCCTAACCCTAACCTTAACCCTAGCCCTAATCCTAATGGGAAAATGGAAATAAATACATTTTTTTTAATTTTATTATTTTATCATAACTAAGGGGGTGATGAAGGGGGGTTTGATTTACTTTTATAGCGTTTTTTATAGCGGATTTTTATGATTGGCAGCTGTCACACACTAAAAGACGCTTTTTATAGCAAAAATGTTTTTGCGTCTCCACATTTTGAGACCTATAATTTTTCCATATTTTGGACCACAGAGTCATGTGAGGTCTTGTTTTTTGCGGGACGAGTTGACGTTTTTATTGGTAACATTTTCGGGCACGTGACATTTTTTGATCGCTTTTTATTCTGATTTTTGTGAGGCAGAATTACCAAAAACCAGCTATTCATGAATTTCTTTTGGGGGGGGGGGGCATTTATACCGTTCCGCGTTTGGTAAAATGGATAAAGCAGTTTTATTCTTCGGGTCAGTACGATTACAGCGATACCTCATTTATATCTTTTTTTATGTTTTGGCGCTTTTATACGATAAAAAACTATTTTATAGAAAAAATAATTATTTTGGCATCACTTTATTCTGAAAACTATAACTTTTTTATTTTTTTGCTGATGATGCTGTATGGCGGCTCGTTTTTTGCGGGACAAGATGACATTTTCAGCGCTACCATGGTTATTTATATCTGTCTTTTTGATCGCGTTTTTTTTTTTTTATGGTGTTCACTGAAGGGGTTATCTAGTGGGACAGTTTTATAGGTTGGGTCGTTACGGACACGGCGATACTAAATATGTGTACTTTTATTGTTTGTTTTTTTTAGATAAAGAAAAGTATTTATGGGAATAATATATTTTTTTTTTCTTTATTTAGGAATTTTTTTATTTTTTTTTTACACATGTGGAAATTTTTTTTTTTACTTTTTTACTTAGTCCCAGGGGGGACATCACAGATCGCTGATCTGACAGTTTGCACAGCACTCAGCAGGCGCTTGGTAAGCCACCTCCCTGCAGGACCAGGATGCAGCCCCATGGCCATTTTGGATCCGGGGACTGCAGGGAGAGGAGGTAAGAGACGCGTTGCTCCGAGGGTCTCAGGGAAGCCCGCAGGGAGCCTCCTCCCTGAGCGATGCTTCCCTATACCCCCGGAACACTGCGATCATGTTTGATCGCAGTGTGCCAGGGGTTAATGTGCAGGGGCGGTCCGTGACATAGTGCCGGATGTCAGCTGCGATAGCTGACACCCGGCCGCGATCGGCCGCGCTCCCCCCGTGAGCGCGGCCGATCGCATATGACGTGCTATCCCGTCGGTGGGAATTAAGGCCCACCCCACCTCGACGGGATAGTACGTCATATGGGATTAAGGGGTTAAATTGATCAGCAGGAAATTAACCTCTGCATTCTCTAAAGGATTTCGATAATACTGACTGTTTCAGGATCAGACAGAAAATATGGCTGATTAACAAACAGCTAGGGGAACTATTTTTTCTTTAACATAAAAATTTATTTCTAGGTTTAATCATCCGGACCAGTCTAATTGATAAAAATTACATTAGGCTACGACTAGGAAAGCCGGGTAAGCCACATGGGATGTCTCAACTTTCCCAGTATCCTCAACAATGTATGGTTTCACAGAAAATGGCTTTTAAAACTTTCAACACTTCCCTCAAAATATTCTTCTCCATCAGTTTTCTCCTCCATGTAAAATTAAAAATAAGCAGCTTGCCATAAAAACTGCAGAAAGTAATTACTTACCTGACTTTTCCTCTCTTTAGAGAAAGCAGTGGAGGAACCATCCTCTCTCCCCCCTCCTATATGATGAGAGGCGCTTTCATTAAAAACCGTAACGGCAAGAGAGCAGTACCGGGTGTCGCTGGCAGTCATCGCATCAACACGATTCTAATAAAACTGATTTAACTACAAACACTAAAAGTCATATTCACCCTGCACGCCATTTGATTGGAAATAAAAAAAATTATCTTTCTGCCACCTGACTCCCCCGGCGAGGCCATGAATATCGCAAGAACACGAACTTCACAATAAAAGAAGCGGAACGGCGAGTCAGGGCTGGCAACTTCCATGAACCTCATAGTTAATTATTTTTTTTTTAGTCCAATATGCAGAAGAACCCTAAAATAATGGGGTGTTTTTGGTTGTTGTTTTTTTTTACTTTTTCATGGGCAACCTATTCCATTATATAGCTTTATGCTCCTAAAGGGCAGAAATGAGATAGACCACAATACCAGCCACTCAATCTTTAGCACTATAAGTTTCACTAAAGTTTTTCTTTTTAAAGAAAAAAAAGCTTACATTTTGCAGAGAAAATGTATTAATTATTTGCCGCAGAGTTCTTTAAATACATACCTGCATACATACAAACAGGGTAAATATGCAGACAAAAGAGCCACTTTGAACAGGAGATGTGACCTTTGTCGCACCCATAAAAGCTTCAGGACGGAAAGTAAAGGCAGCGGGTTTTACCAATCGTTTCTTTCCTGAGCTCGCAAATTTATGATAAGGAGACTGGACCTTTCCACCCCATGATAGAAGCAGATTATGAAGGCATGAAGTCAATGGTGTCAGTATATTCCAAGGAGGTTATCTTACCAGAGTGAGCAGGACTGACGGGCTCTTTGCACTCAAGACTTTAGCAATCTGATGGAAGGAAAAATAAATGTTAGTCGATGCGAACAGCTGTCACGTAGCATTCCCTTAACCTGATAACACAAAAAGGTCCTACAATAACCTTAAAGAAGGAGGAATGGCTAAGAGCCCGCAATAAATGTCAGATTGGTTGAGTACAACTGCTGCTAACTCAAAACATCCAGGCAATAAGATTAACAGACACCCTTTACCTATTAGAGAGATGCAAAGATAAACTACATAGGTGATAAATGTTACCTCAGACATAAGATGGACCATATATAGAGTGGACAGAAAGGAGAGATATATTGCAGGATTGGCTGTATACACAGTGGACAGAAAAAAAGAGATATATTGCAGGATGGGCTGTATATAGAGTGAACAAAAAGGATAAATATACTGCAGGGTAGGCTGTATATAAAAAGGATATAAAGGAAAAATATACTTCAGGATGGACTGTATATAAACAGGACAGAATGGATAGATAAACTGCATGATGGGCTGTATATAGAGAGGACAGAAAGGAGAGATATATGGCAGGAATGGCTGTATATACAGTGGACAAAAAAAAAAGATATAGTGCAGGATAGGCTTTACATAGATTGACCAAACTGATAAATATACTGCAGGATGGGCTGTATAGAGGTGATTGATGGATAGCTCCCAGCCAAACAATAATTTAGTTGACTGACATCTAACACCCAGCTCTGAAGAGCACTCCGCTTGTCTCCAAGAGCTACCCACAGAAAAAAAAAGGACTGTGTGATTGATTTGCAACCAACGGATCTTTATATCCCCTATGTCAGGGAGTCGGGAGACCCCTAACACACACATTAGATGGCTGGTCTATCCTGCCCTAAATGTTTGTTTGGCCGACTTTTGTCTAATGTGTATGGGACCCCCACAAATGGCTAGAAACGAGAACAAGGCCTTGTTCCATCCAGCCTTTACATGGAGTGACGGTTGAGGATGCATGCTGCTGCTCCGTGCAACCTGAGCACAGAGTCCTCAACAGAATCAAGTTGATATGTGACCATTGGGGTTTTGGTAGAAAAATTGTTAATTCTTTCTTGATAATTATTTATCAATGTAATTTTATTCTCTAGTATTTTTATTGGGTTTTTTTGTTTTTGTTTTTTTTTACAAGCAGGTAGGGTGTTGTTTTTTTTCTATTTTTTAATTTGATACTTTTTTTTACTTTTGTTCTCCTTTCTCCAATTATCAAGTCCACTAAAGAAGCTTATGCTAAAAACACCACTCCTGGGAAATGCTGCATTCTGAGAGAAAAAAAAAAAACCACTCGCTCTCCCCAAAAATGCACAAAATACCAAAAATAAAATGCATTTTATACATTACTAAGCTCAAACTGCAAGAAATATAAAAACAACACATGAAGAACACCTGACCAAATTATCTTCCTTATTGTGTCCTCCATTTCGGAGGTTTTCTTTCAAATGAACCACGTAATGTTCATTCCACTTACTGGGGAACTAAAAGTCCCAGAATGTCATTGATTCCAGATGAAATGATGATTGTAGAAGTTTGGACCCGATTTTATATGAGAAGGGAAATCTTCTACCCCTGAACAGCCCATAAATAAATCCAAAGGTAGGGTGCACAGTGGATACACAGGCTGGGTGGACTGTGCCATGAATGCAGAGGCAGAGTCACATTAACGTCTCCATTTCCCTTTATTTACAGACTTGATTATTGATGCAAGAATTATTGATTGACACTACTGCAATAATGAAGCGCTTTGCCTCTCAGCAGTCGCTTGTCAGCAGACACATGTAACGGGCGATGAATGATAAATCCTGCCCACGAGACGGGTCAGAGGGAAAGAGCATCTAACAGCGGGTCATAAGAGGCCAACACCGAACAGAGAGAGAACTTCCTGCAAGTACAGTTCAGTCAAGTGGGGAAATGGGATTAAACTGGGAGAGGAATTACTTGTTTCCTTAGTAATCATTAACCAGCTTTCCTAGACTCTGCAAAGCAATAATACAGCATTAAAACTTAGGTCTGTATTATTGGCCGTTGTCCAATATTCTCAGAATCTGGAGGAGGACGAGATGAGAAATTACATTTACGTGAGCTTTTAAAAGGATATGCCGAATTTCCTTTGTAAGGACGGTACGTAATAGAGCGAGAGACGCTAGCTTGGGATTTTTATAGTTTTCTATGATTTGGTTCAGTATTTTCACATAAAATGCTACTAAAAAGAAAGACTCACAAAAAGCCTGTGAGTCCTGCTGACCCCGCCCATGCACAGTGTGTGGGCTGGGAGAAGAAGGACTCTCAATTCCCGGAAGCATTTCATTCGATTTTACCTAAAAACACTGAACAAAACCAAAGAAAACTATAAATCCCAGAGATCAGGGTCTCCTTCTTGATTACATACTGCTACTATAAAAGAGATCTGACAGAGCCCCTTTAAGGCTGTGTGCACACGTTGCTGATTTTTTGCGTTTTTTCGCTATAAAAACGCTATAAAACCGCAAAAAAACAGCATACATTAAGCATCCCATCATTTAGAATGAATTCCGCAATTTTTGTGTACATGATGCGTTTTTTTCAGCGAAAAAAAAGCATCGCGGTAAAAAACGCAGCATGTTCATCAATTTTGCGGGTTTTTTGCAGATTTCCCACTATAAAATGCATTGGGAAATGTCCGGAAAAAAACGCACCAAAAACACGGTAAAAATGCGCAAAAAACGCATGCAGATTTTTTGCAGATTTCTTGCAGAAAATTTCAGGTTTTTCTCAGGAATTTTCTGCAATAAATCCTGAACATGTGCACATAGCCTTAGAGGGAAAGCTTTTGACAATTTAATTGTTTCCGAGGGGTCATTATCCATCTCTCCTAGACTCCTGAAATGCAAAGTAATAATACAGCAGTAAAACTTGGGACTGTAATAGTGTAATCCAATATTCTCACAATTAACTGGACAGGAGGACTAGGCAAGAGGTTACATTTACCGAAGATTTTAAAAGGATATGCCGAATTTCCTTTCTAAGGATGGTAGGTAATAAAACAGAATATGCAAATTTGGGGCATATATAGTTTTTTATGATTTGGTCCATTAATTTCATGTAAAATTCGGCTGAAAAAAAGGCTCAAAACAAAAAGCCTGTGAGTCCTGCTGACTCCGCCCATGCATAGTGTGCGGGCGGAGACAAGAAGGACAGCATTTCATCACATTTTACCTAAAAACCTGAACAAAACCAAGGAAAACCATATATTTCCGAGTTCAGGGACTCTCACTCTATTAGATACCGCTCAAACATAAGAGATCTGACAGAGTCACTGTTCTTTTTCCAACACATTTGAATCAATGAGAGAGAAGGTTCTTGATTTTTTTTAAATACAGGTTGGTAGATACAAAACTTACAGTTCATATAAAAATTATTCGCCACCTAGACTCAATACCAATTGGTTTTCCCTGTCCTAAAATAGTCCTCATAATTATATAATTTAAAAAAAATTAATAGACAGATTGCTTTTATTAAAAAAAAAAAAAGACAGTAAAATATCTATTAGTGAAGAAATGCTGTTCTCAGGACTTGGAAGTAAAAACTCCGGACAGCAGGTATGCACCAAATGGGATATACTGCCAAATGTTTAATTGCAATCATGTCGTGAAAACTTTGATAAACTACAGACGGGTGACATAAACTTTTGCCAAAACACTTACATCACACGCGTAATGAACTTCATCGACTGCGTATTTCTGTCTAAAGTGCTCTGGAGGATGGATCCTAGGTAGAAAAGAAAAAAAAAATAAATGAAAAATGTACAATAAACTTACTATTAAATTTTCTTATATTTTTTTCCCTATTTAACCCAAAATTAAAAACTCTGCTGGTGCATAATGTAATTTACATGTGATTGATCGTCACTTCGCAGACATTTTACTAATAAGCTGAGCTACAACCGTATCTACTGTCCCATTAAAAACAATCCTCCTCCGCTGGTGGTATGTGTGCACGCTCCTTACATGAACTCATGTTTGTTTGCAAGAAATAATTTATCATAATTGCTCACTTTGGAAAAATACAAATTACGCTGTAGATTTCCCACCAGCTGTGTCACCACATTATGCACCATGCAACGCAGCGGCTTTACAGACAGGTTCCTAATTATGTGATTGGGAAGGAGAACATTTCCTTTCTACTCTTGTGGCAGAAGGGGAAAGACATTACATATGGTAAACAATTCGCTCGCAAGGTATTAAGACAGCGGAAATGAAGACTCGGGATTTCTTAGAATCAACAGGACAACTAATATAACCAGCATTAAGACTCAAATCTAATATTCCCATTCTCCGCCTCACCCAAATAATAAGGCACTTATGCATCTGCACGCTCATACATCTGTCTAGCACTATGGTCAGCCCCAGCCTGCTTACAGCTGCCCCGTCAAACCGTCTTAAGTGTCAAAGCTTTAGGTAAAGTGCTGAGATTTCCACCATTCAGCGCACGCATCATATGACTGTACACAACCAGAAGAAAATGAAGTACCCAATCTAGAGAGATGGGAAGGAAAAAAATAAAATTCCCCCCCCCCATCCTCTGGCTACTTTTCTATGCTGCCGAAACCTTGAAAACTTCTCTCAATTTCCAGTATGATGATCACAAGTAAAACAACAAAAGACCCTCTAACTTTATATTGCCCGCACAACCATCTTTACTCTTCCATGCTTCCATACTTAATTTAGCCACTAATCAACTACCCCTAAACTATGCCCTGTAGCCACGTTTAAGCCCCGTGCACCTACATGATTCACAGGGACCCTCCTTAGGGTCACGCTAAATATTTATTTTAAGCTACATTATAACTTGAGGATAGTTTAAGCATCTTAAGTGGAATCATGGCTTATACTCCACTCACATCCAAAGCTGCATTAAAATTTCTGTTGGTTACCAAATCTAAGCAGTCTGGTTACAAACCCAGCCAATGTACAGCGCGCTTGATGATCTCAAGTCACATTATGCTCTAGTCACATCCAGAGGTGCCCTGAATTTTACATACATAAAGAAAAATAATTCCACAAAGTTAATATAAGATAAAGCCAAATTGTCTACTTTTAGATTGATCAAAAGCATTCATTATCCAGATCCACAGTGGGAGGCGCCGAGATGTGCACAGACTGAAGAAAAACAATGCTTCCATTCTTAGGTATTCTTGGGTATTTGCAGATCTTGCAAGCAATATAAATTGTTGTTTTGTGGATTGGGAATAAAGCAGAAGTTATCAAGCAAGATGTCGCTGCATTTCTGTTCCTGACATTTAGGTTTATCCTGGAAGGAATTATGTAAAAGTGTAAATATTGTCTGAAAGCCGCACATGAAGATGACCCAGGGGAACAGAATGCATTTACAGTGTGGCATCTGCTGGGGAAAAAAAGTATCAAAAAGAGAAGAAAGAGGCACAGTAAAAAATACAGAAAGGGACAAGGTGACTGAGCAGCCAATTAGAGCCAAGTCAATTAGCGCCAATCAAGCACTGGATTCCCAGAATGATCACAGTTTTATCAAGAAAACAGATGGACAGTTCCGGACATCTACCCTCTTGCTTAGATTTTGTGGCAGCAAGAAGAGAAAACAGCAGGAAATGTACACAAGTTATTGAGGAATAATATATTCCGGCCGTCAAGTGACTTTGTGAAGCAGGACGGAATAACAAGAAACTAATGGAAGAAATTCACAACCCAAAAGGAAGGACAAAATATGACCTAAGAAACTGAGCCAAGTCTAAAATATTTTATCATCTAACAACTCTATATGAATATATACTACTATATTCTTGTACATAGGGGCAGTATTATAGCAATTCTATTCTTGTTCATAGGGGCAGTATTATAACTACTATAATACTGCCTGCCGCTATCTACAAGAATATAACTACTATAATACTGCACTTATGTACAAGAATATAACTACTGTAATACTGCCCCTATGTACAAGAATATAACTACTATAATACTGCCCCTATGTACAAGAATATAACTACTATAATACTGCACTTATGTACAAGAATATAACTACTATAAAGCTGCTACTATATAAAAGAATATAACTTCTATAATACTGCTCCTATGTACAAGAATATAACTACTACAATACTGCCTTTATGTACAAGAATATAACTACTACTAGATGGTGGCCCGATTCTAACCCATCGGGTATTCTAGAATATGCATGTCCACGTAGTATATTGCCCAGTGACGTAGTATATTGCCCAGTGACGTAGTATATTGCCCAGTGACGTGGTATATTGCCCAGTGACGTGGTATATTGCCCAGTGACGTGGTATATTGCCCAGTGACGTGGTATATTGCCCAGTGACGTACTATATTGCCCAGCCACGTAGTATATTGACCAGTGACGTAGTATATTGCACAGCCACGTAGTATATTGCCCAGTTACGAAGTATATTGCCCAGCCACGTAGTATATTGCCCAGTTACGTAGTATATTGCCCAGTGACGTAGTATACTGTTGTGAACTCTGTTTTTGGGCTCCCTCTTGTGGTCACAAGTGGTACTGTGTGAGTGCTATCTTTGGGCTCCCTCTGGTGGCTCTTTTTGTCATTCTGCAGGTCTGTGGCTGGGATCAGCTGTCTCCTTATCTGCTGGTTGGTTTCCTATTTAGCTCACCTGGACTTTCAGTTGTTGCCTGCTGTCGATGTATTCAGTGCTATTTTGATCTCTCCTGACTACCTTCGTTATCAGTCTCTCCAAGAGAAGCTAAGTTTCTGTTTGTTCATTTTTTGATCATCAGTGTTCAATATGTTTCTTGGTTTATTATCTGTCCTTGTCCAGCTTGCTAATATGTGATTTCCTTGCTTGCTGGTAGCTCTAGAGGGCTGAGTTTCTCCCCTCACACCGTTAGTTGGTGTGGGGGTTCTTGAATTCTCAGCGTGGATATTTTGTATAGGGTTTTCTACTGACCGCACAGTTTCCTATCTGTCTTCTGCTATCTAGTACTAGCGGGCCTCATTTGCTGAATCTGTTTTCATTTCTTCGTTTGTATTTTCCCCTTACCTCACCATTATTATTTGTTGGGGGCTTTCTATATCTTTGGGGTTATTTCTCTGAGGCAAGTGAGGTCTTACTTTCTATCTCTAGGGGTAGCTAGTTTCTCAGGCTGCGTCGCGACGTCTAGGAATTCAGGCACGTTCACCGGCTACCTTTAGTGTGTTTGGTTAGAATCAGGATTGCGGTCAGTCCAGTTACCACCTCCCTAGAGCTCGTTCTATGTTCAGTTACTTAGCTCGTCAGTTCTGTGATCCTCAGCCACTAAGGATCATAACAGTATACAGCACAGAGCCATGTAGTATATTGCCCAGTTACGTAGTATACAGCAGAGCCACGTAGTATATTGCCCAGTTACGTAGTATATTGCCCAGTGACGTAGTATATTGCCCAGCCACGTAGTATATTGCCCAGTGACGTAGTATATTGCCCAGTGACGTAGTATACAGCACAGAGCCACGTAGTATATTGCACAGTGACGTAGTATACAGCACAGAGCCACATAGTAAGTTGCCCAGCCACGTAGCATATTGCCCAGCCACGTATGTCACAGGTTAAAAAATAAAAAATAAACATATACTCACCTTCCGAGGGGCCCCTTGTAGTTCTGTCGCCTGTGTTCGGTTCAGGCGGCAGCTTCCGGTCCAAGGATGTGATGACGTCGAGGTCACATGACCGTGACGTCACGGCATGTCCTTCTCGCGCAGGCGCACAGGGCCTGCGATGACGTCGCGGTCACATGACTGTGACATCATGGCAGGTCCTTCTCGCGCAGGCGCGCAGGGCCTGTGATGAATTCGCGGTCACATGACCGTGACGTCATGGCAGGTCCTTGTCGCACACCAACCTTAGCACCGAAACCTGCCGCTTGCATGGACCGGTCACCGGAGCATCGGAAAGGCGGCGGATGGTGAGTATATAATGATTTGTTATTATTTTTAACATTAGATGTTTTTTACTATTGAGGCTGCACAGGCAGCCTCAATAGTAAAAACTTGGTCACACAGGGTTAATAGCGGCGGTAACGGAGTGAGTTACCCACAGCATAACGCGGTCCGTTACCGCTGGCATTAACCCTGTGTGAACCGTGACTGCGAGGAGTATTGAGCGGGCGCAGGGCACTGACTGCAGGGGAGTAGGGAGGGACTAATCGGACTGTGCCCGTCTCTGATTGGTCGCGGCAGCCATGACAGGCAGCTGGCGAGACCAATCAGTGAATGAATATCCGTGACGGAAGTTGCCGACAGAAAGTCGAAAGTACCCCTTAGACAATTATATATATAGATAATACTGTTCCTATGTACAAGAATATAACTACTATAATACTGCTCCTATGTACAAGAATATAACTACTGCAATACTGCCCTTATGTACAAGAATATAACTACTATAAAACTGTTACTATGTACAAGAATATAACTACTATAATACTGCTCCCTATGTACAAGAATATAACTACTATAATACTGCCTCCTATGTACAAGAATATAACTACTACAAGATGGTGGCCCGATTCTAATGCATCGGGTATTCTAGAATATGTATGCGTAGTGTATAGCACAGCCCACGTAGTATATAGCACAGCCACGCAGTACATTGTGCAGCCCACGCAGTACATTGCGCAGCCCACGCAGTACATTGCGCAGCCCACGCAGTACATTGCGCAGCCCACGCAGTACATTGCGCAGCCCACGCAGTACATTGCGCAGCCAACGCAGTACATTGCGCAGCCAACGCAGTACATTGCGCAGCCAACGCAGTACATTATTATTATTATTTATTTATATAGCATTATTAATTCCATGGTGCTGTACATGAGAAAGGGGTTACAAACAGAGTTAAAGATATCATTTACAGTAAACACGTTTACAGTGACAGACTGGTACAGAGGGGAGAGAGGACGCTGTCCTTGCGGACTTACATTCTATGGGATAGTGGGGAAGAGACAGAAGGTCAGAGGTGCTGCAGCTCTGGCGGTGGTGAGGCGGCTGCTCTGGCAATGGAGAGACATTGCGCAGCCCACGTTGTACATTGCGCAGCCCACGTTGTACATTGCGCAGCCCACGTTGTACATTGCGCAGCCCACGTTGTACATTGCGCAGCCCACGTTGTACATTGCGCAGCCCACGTTGTACATTGCGCAGCCCACGTTGTACATTGCGCAGCCCACGTTGTACATTGCGCAGCCCACGTTGTACATTGCGCAGCCCACGTTGTACATTGCGCAGCCCACGTTGTACATTGCGCAGCCCACGTTGTACATTGCGCAGCCCACGTTGTACATTGCGCAGCCCACGTTGTACATTGCGCAGCCCACGTTGTACATTGCGCAGCCCACGTTGTACATTGCGCAGCCCACGTTGTACATTGCGCAGCCCACGTTGTACATTGCGCAGCCCACGTTGTACATTGCGCAGCCCACGTTGTACATTGCGCAGCCCACGTTGTACATTGCGCAGCCCACGTTGTACATTGCGCAGCCCACGTTGTACATTGCGCAGCCCACGTTGTACATTGCGCAGCCCACGTTGTACATTGCGCAGCCCACGTTGTACATTGCGCAGCCCACGTTGTACATTGCGCAGCCCACGTTGTACATTGCGCAGCCCACGTTGTACATTGCGCAGCCCACGTTGTACATTGCGCAGCCCACGTTGTACATTGCGCAGCCCACGTTGTATATTGCGCAGCCCACGTTGTATATTGCGCAGCCACGTAGTATATAGCACAGCCCATGTGGTATATTGCCCAGCCCATGTTGTATATTGCCCAGCCCATGTTGTATATTGCCCAGCCCACGTAGTATATAGCAATGTGGGCATCATATCCCTGTTAAAAAAAAGAAATAAAATAAAAAATAGTTATATACTCACCTTCCGGAACCCCCGGATCCAAGCGAAGTGTTTACCGACGCTGCTCGTGCGCTCTGATCTCAAGAGTGCATTGCGGTCTCGCGAGATGATGACGTAGCGGTCTCGCGAGACAGCCACGTCATCATCTCGCGAGATCGCAGCATGGATCGGTTACCGGAGCGTCGAGAGCGGGAAAGGCCTGTTGTCGATCCAGGGACCAACGGACGGTGAGTATATAACGATTTATTTTTTTTTATTTTTAACATTAGATCGTTTTACTATTCATGCCGCATAGGCAGCATGAATAGAAAAAAGTAGGTCACACAGGGTTAATAGCAGCGGTAACGGAGTGCATTACACCGCGGCATAACGCGGTCCATTACCGCTGCCATTAACCCTGAATGACGGCAGACTGGAGGGGAGTACGGAGCGGGCACTGACTGCGGGGAGGAAGCAGCGGCCATTTTTCCGCCGGACTGTGCCCGTCGCTGATTTGTCGTGGCTCTTTTGCCACGACCAATCAGCGACTTGGGTTCCATGACAGACAGAGGCCGCGACCAATGAATATCCGTGACAGAAAGAAAGACGGAAGTGACCCTTAGACAATTATATAGTAGATGATACTGCTCCTATGTACAAGAATATAACTACTATGATACTGCTCCTATATACAAGAATATAACTAATATAATACTGCTCCTATGTACAAGAATATAACTACTATAATACTGCCCCTATGTACAAGAATATAACTACTATAATACTGCTCCTATATACAAGAATATAACTACTATAATATTGCCCCTATGTACAAGAATATAACTACTATAACACTGCCCCCTATGTACAAGAATATACCTACTGTAATACTGCCCCTATGTACAAGAATATAACTACTATAACACTGCCCCCTATGTACAAGAATATAACTACTATGATACTGCTCCCTATGTACAAGAATATAACTACTATAATACTGCTCCTATGCACATGAATATAACTACTATGATACTGCTCCTATGTACAAGAATATAACTACAGTAATACTGCCCCTATGTACAAGAATATAACTACTATAATACTGCCCCTATGTACAAGAATATAACTACTATAATACTGCTCCTATTTGCAAGAATATAACTCCTATAATACTGCCTCCTATGTACAAGAATATAACTACTATAATACTGCTCCTATATACAAGAATATAACTACTATAATACTGCTCCTATGTACAAGAATATAACTACTGTAATACTGCCCCTATGTACAAGAATATAACTACTATAATACTGCCTCCTATGTACAAGAATATAACTACTATAATACTGCTCCTATATACAAGAATATAACTACTATAATACTGCTCCTATGTACAAGAATATAACTACTATTAATACTGTCCTGATGTACAAGAATATACACTAATATAATACTGTCCTGATGTACAAGAATATACAGTAACTACAATAATACTGCTCCTATATACAAGAATATAACTACTATAAAACTGCTCCTATGTACAAGAATATAATTATCATACTGCTCCTATGTACAAGAATATAACTACTATAATACTGCTCCTATGTACAAGAATATAACTACTATAATACTGCTCCTATGTACAAGAATATAACTACTATAATACTGTCCTGATGTACAAGAATATACAGTAACTAATATAATACTGCTCCTATATACAAGAATATAACTACTATAATACTGCTCCCTATGTACAAGAATATAACTACTATAATACTGCCCCTATGTACAAGAATATAACTAATATAATACTGCTCCTATGTACAAGAATATACAGTAACTACAATAATACTGCTCCTATATACAAGAATATAACTACTATAATACTGCCCCTATATACAAGAATACAACTAATACTGCTCCTATGTACAAGAATATAACTACTATAATACTGCTCCCTATGTACAAGAATATAACTACTATGATACTGCTCCCTATGTACAAGAATATAACTACTATAATACTGCTCCTATGCACAAGAATATAACTACTATGATACTGCTCCTATGTACAAGAATATAACTACAGTAATACTGCCCCTATGTACAAGAATATAACTACTATAATACTGCCCCTATGTACAAGAATATAACTACTATAATACTGCTCCTATTTGCAAGAATATAACTACTATAATACTGCCTCCTATGTACAAGAATATAACTACTATAATACTGCTCCTATATACAAGAATATAACTACTATAAAACTGCTCCTATGTACAAGAATATAATTATCATACTGCTCCTATGTACAAGAATATAACTACTATAATACTGCTCCTATGTACAAGAATATAACTACTATAATACTGCTCCTATGTACAAGAATATAACTACTATAATACTGTCCTGATGTACAATAATATACAGTAACTAATATAATACTGCTCCTATATACAAGAATATAACTACTATAATACTGCCCCTATGTACAAGAATATAACTAATATAATACTGCTCTTATGTATAAGAATATAACTACTATAATACTGCTCCCTATGTACAAGAATATAACTACTATAATACTGCCCCTATGTACAAGAATATAACTAATATAATACTGCTCCTATGTACAAGAATATACAGTAACTACAATAATACTGCTCCCATATACAAGAATATAACTACTATAATACTGCCCCTATGTACAAGAATACAACTAATACTGCTCCTATGTACAAGAATATAACTACTATAATACTGCTCCCTATGTACAAAAATAAAACTACTATTATACTGCTCCTATGTACAAGAATATAACTACTATAATACTGCTCCTATGTACAAGAATATAACTACTATGATACTGCTCCTATGTACAAGAATATAACTACTGTAATACTGCCCCTATGTACAATAATATAACCACTATAATACTGCCCCATGTACAAGAATATAACTACTATAATACTGCTCCTATGTACAAGAATATAACTACTATGATACTGCTCCTATGTACAAGAATATAACTACTGTAATACTGCCCCTATGTACAAGAATATAACTACTATAATATTGCTCCTATGTACAAGAATATAACTACTATGATACTGCTCCTATGTACAAGAATATAACTACTGTAATACTGCCCCTATGTACAAGAATATAACTACTATAATACTGCCCCTATGTACAAGAATATAACTACTATAATATTGCTCCTATGTACAAGAATATAACTACTATAATACTGCTCCCTATGTACGAGAATATAACTACTATAATACTGCCCCTATGTACAAGAATATAACTAATATAATACTGTCCTGATGTACAAGAATATACAGTAACTACAATAATACTGCTCCTATATACAAGAATATAACTACTATAATACTGCCCCTATGTACAAGAATATAACTTATATAATACTGCTCCTATGTACAAGAATATAACTACTATAATACTGCTCCTATGTACAAGAATATAACTACTATGATACTGCTCCTATGTACAAGAATATAACTACTGTAATACTGCCCCTATGTACAATAATGTAACTACTATAATACTGCCCCTATGTACAAGAATATAACTACTCTAATACTGCTCCTATGTACAATATAACTACTATGATACTGCTCCTATGTACAAGAATATAACTACTGTAATACTGCCCCTATGTACAAGAATATAACTACTATAATACTGACCCCTATGTACAAGAATATAACTACTATAATACTGCCTCCTATGTACAAGAATATAACTACTATGATACTGCTCCCTATGTACAAGAATATAACTACTATAATACTGCTCCTATGTACAAGAATATAACTACTATGATACTGCTCCTATGTACAAGAATATAACTACTGTAATACTGCCCCTATGTACAAGAATATAACTACTATAATACTGCTCCTATGTACAAGAATATAACTACTATGACACTGCTCCTATGTACAAGAACATAAATACTAAAATACTGTCCCTATATACAAGAATATAACTACTATAATACTGCCCTTATGTACAAGAATATAAATACTATAATACTGGTCCTATGAACAAGAATAGATCTAGAGTATACCATAGAATGCAGCTCAGGATCAGTACAGGGTAAGTAATGTAATGTATGTACACAGTGACTTCACCAACAGAATAGTGAGTGCAGCTCTGGAGTATAATACAGGATGTAATTGACGTAATTCAGGACCAGTAATGTAATGTATGTACACAGTGACTGCACCAGCAGAATAGTGAGTGCAGCTCTGGAGTATAATACAGGATGTAACTCAGGATCAGTAATGTATGTACACAGTGACTGCACCAGCAGAATAGTGAGTGAGTGCAGCTCTGGGGTATAATACAGGAGGTAACTCAGGATCAGTACAGGATAAGTAATAGAATGCATTTATAAACTTGATGAAGAATGGTGATTATTTTTGGAGCCATTAAAACTCTGATAATATCAGTGGTGAATAATTTCTAATCAACATTTCCGTCTGCGCCACCTTTCTCCACAGATTACACGCAGGGACAGTCTTGGGTTACTCTGGTTACAGCGAGCACCGGCACCTCATCCGCGCAATGACAGAAACTTAACACATTTTTAACATGAAGAAAATTAGAGGCTTGTAAACGTGGGTTGACAGCTCCACTTATCAAATGAAACACTCACCCTCATTTTTCCATTAGTGAATTACATGTAAATACCTATTAATGAGATGACTCGCATGTCTTCACGTTAAAGCGCAGGATGCATTTCCAATCACGCACTTAAAGATAATGATATTAAGAGCTGCTGAACCGACATGACGGAGCATCTGTTGCACAATATGTTGCACTTTCTGAATATCTCTAATCAATGTATTGAGTCATTCTGACATTTAAAATTAATGAGAAGTAAATGGCAGCGCTATTTTAATTAGACAAATAGTGGAAAACTCGACCAAGATAGTGGTTAATTTAATTCTTGGGACTTAGCCCCTTCTGTCCTCACCTGCCGGACCCAGTCTGAGAAATGAATCATTGATTAGTGGCAGTAACCAAGAGCGGAGCGAGAGGAATCGGGTGGCACACAATGCTAATGAAAGTGGAATATGACAGTTTTTATAATCCTATGTATGTACAGAGGGCACAGAAAAGTCAGGAGTCTTGTGTGGTCACCCCTCCATTGTAAAGGGGTCCCGTTCTACAGTCTCCTTAGAATAGTCAGATTGGTGAGGGTCAGACACCTTGGCAACCCCACCGAAAAGATGTTTGCACAGAGAGGGGACACAGAGGGGAGAGAGGGCAGAGAGGTGAGAGAGAGAGGGGAAAGAGAGAGAGAGAGGGGGAGAGGAAGGGAGGAGAGAGCGATAAGAGAGAGACGATGGGGGAGAGAGAGACGATGGGGGAGAGAGAGACGATGGGGGAGAGAGAGACGATGGGGGAGAGAGAGACGATGGGGGAGAGAGAGACGATGGGGGGAGAGAGACGATGGGGGGAGAGAGACGATGGGGGGAGAGAGACGATGGGGGAGAGAGACGATGGGGGAGAGAGATGATGGGGGGAGAGATGATGGGGGGAGAGATGATGGGGGAGGGATGATGGGGGAGGGATGATAGGGGAGAGAGGAGCGAGAGAAAGGCGAGAGGTGAGAGAGGCGAGCGAGAGCGGGGCGAGAAAGAGGCGAGAGAGAGGCTAGAGAGAGAGGGGCGAGAGAGAGGCAAGAGAGAGGGGCGAGAGAGAGTGAAAAAAAAAAACCTGAACCCGACACAAAAAAAGCTTGTGGAAAAATTGAAAGATATCGAGGAAAAGTTCAAAGATTTCCACAATCCTCTGGATACCCCAATCACACTGACAGAAATAACAGAAAGGATCACACGGATAAAAGGTAGAAAAAGCCAGTGGTCCAGATGGGATCCTCCCAGAAATGCTGATATACAGCCCTCCAGATATCCAAGCTGCGATAACAGAACTATTTAATATCATACTACAGGCTAGCTGCTTCCCCAAAAACTGGAACAAAGGCCTCATAACCCCTATACACGAAAACGGGGACAAGAATGACCCAGCAAACTACCGGGAGATATGTGTCAGCAGCAACCTGGGTAAACTTTTCGACCGCATCCTGAACAAGAGGATCCTCACCTTCCTCACCGAGCACAACATCCTCAGCAAGAGCCAAGAAGGGTTCATGCCAAACCACGAAACCACGGACCACATCTACACTCTGCACAGCCTCATCAAGAGCCACGTCCACAATACAAAGAACGGCAAGATATACGCTTGTTTTGTGGACTTCAATAAGGCCTTCGACTCAGTGTGGTATCCAGGACTACTCCTAAAATTTCGGGGGAGCGAATAGGAGGCAAAACATATGACGTCATCCGAAGCTCCTACACTGAGAACAGTTGCAGTGTGAAGGTCAACGGAAGGAGGACGGCCTATTTCCAACAGAGCCGAGGAGTGAGACAGGGCTGCAGCCTCAGTCCAACACTCTTTAACATCTACATCAATGAGCTGGGGGTGGCCCTAGAGTCCTCCTCAGCACCAGGACTCGCCCTCCATGACACCCAGGTGAAAATAATGCTGTATGCGGATGACCTCGTGCTGTTATCACCAACTGAGAAAGGCATCCAAGATCATCTGAAAATCCTAGAGACCTTCAGCAGTACATGGGCACTGCCAATCAGCCAGAAGAAAACTAATATTATGGTGTTCCAGAAAAGAAAGCAGAAACCTACTGGCCATCCTACCTTTATGATAGACAACCGTCCACTTAAAGAAACCAACAGGTACACCTACCTGGGCCTAGAACTCAGCCAGTCAGGGAGCTTCAAGCAAGCCGTAGAGTTACTAAAAGACAAGGCATCCAAAGCCTTCTATGCCATCAGAAGACGTCTGTACCATCTCAAGGCACCAGTAACCGTCTGGCTAAAAATCTTTGACTCCATCATTGCCCCAATCCTTCTGTACGGCAGTGAGGTCTGGGGCCCAGCCTCATACCCAAACTGGTCAAAGTGGGATGCTGGCCGACTGAAATATTTCACCTAGAGTTCTGCAAGCATCTTCTCCAAGTCCATCGGAGCACATCAAACAGCGCCAGCCGAGCAGAGCTGGGCAGATTCCCACTACACGTCGCAATAAAGAAGAAGGCACTGTCATTCAAGGCTCATCTACAAAGTAGCAGTCCCAGGTCCTACCATCACAAAGCCTTCCTACACTAGGAAGCCCCAGGAAGCCTCCCAACAAAAAGTACCCAAAGCCAGTCTGACCAAGCCATCAACCTCCATGGCCTGACAAAAGGTGAAATCCAGAAGATGGTATACAAAGTCAAAGAGGAATATCTCAGCATCTGGAGGAAAGACATAAACAAATCCCAGAAACTAACGATATACCAGAAGCTGCAGAGGGAGTACAAACTGGCCCCATATCTAGAGAAACTAGAAAAAAAACCAAAACAACAGATCCTGAGCCGATACAGACTGAGCGCCCACAGCCTACTCATCGAATACGGGCGGCACCGACAGAACTACAGGCAACGAGTGAGCAGACTCTGCCAGCAGTGCCCCCAGGAGGCCGTGGAGGATGTGGCCCACTTCCTGCTGAGGTGCCCCAAATACTCCGCAGTGAGGGACACTCACCTCAAGAGACTGATCTCCTCCCAGACTTCACCTCCATGGAGGAGGAAGAGAAACTACCGATAATACTGGGGGAAGAGGAAAGTGCAGCAGCCATAGCAGCGGAATATGTCATTGCCTGCCACAGACTAAGAGGAGCTTGATATGTCATGGACTCCTGTACCCCACCCTGGCCATGTCCCTATCCCCCGACTAAAGAGCCTGATATGCCATGGACTCCTATACCCCACCATAGACATGTCCCCTATCCTCTAAAAGGAGCCTGATATATCCTGGACCTCTATATGCCTCCCTACCCCACCCGCTATCCCCCTATTTTTACAATATGCTTTGGCAATGCTAACATGTACTTAGTCCTGCCAATAACGCTCATTTAAACTGAATTGAATTGAGAGAAGAGAGAAGAGAGAAAGAGAGAAGAGAGAGAAAGAGAGAGAAAGAGAGAAGACAGAAGAGAGAGGAGAGGAGAGGAGAGAGAAGAGAGAAGAGAGAGAAAGAGAGAAGACAGAAGAGAGAGGAGAGGAGAGGAGAGAGAAGAGAGAGGATAAAGCTCATTTAAACTGAATTGAATTGAGAGAAGAGAGAAGAGAGAAAGAGAGAGAGAGAAGAGAGAGAAAGAGAGAAGACAGAAGAGAGAGGAGAGGAGAGGAGAGAGAAGAGAGAAGAGAGAAAAGAGTGAGAAGAGAGAGGAGAGAAAGGAGAAGAGTGAGAGGAGAAAAGAGAAGAGAGGAGAAAAGAGAAGAGAGGAGAAAAGAGAAGAGAGGAGAAAAGAGAAGAGAATAGAGTAGAGAGAAAATAGAGAAGAGAGAAGAGAAGAGAGAGGAGAGAGAGAGGAGAGAGAAAGAGATAGAAAGAAAAAAGAAAGAAAGAAAAAAGAAAGAAAGTAAGAAAGGCAAGAAAGAAAAAGAAAGAAAGAAAGGCAAGAAAGAAAGAAAGAAAGAAAGAAAGAAAGAAAGAAAGAAAGAAAGAAAGAAAGAAAGAAAGAAAGAAAGAAAGAAAGAAAGAAAGAAAGAAAGAAAGAAAAGAAAGAAAGAAAGGCAAGAAAGAAAGAAAGAAAGAAAGAAAGGCAAGAAAGAAAGAAAGAAAGAAAGAAAGAAAGGCAAGAAAGAAAGGCAAGAAAGAAAGAAAGAAAGAAAGAAAGAAAGGCAAGAAAGAAAGAAAGAAAGAAAGAAAGAAAGAAAGAAAGAAAGAAAGAAAGAAAGAAAGGCCACTGAGGCTTATTTTACACTCTAACTTCCTGCTGTTGAGGAAATCCAAAAGCACATTAGTCGCAATGGTCAGACGTCAACCCAACCTTTTACACTGAAGAATCTAATGAGTGTGTGCAATTTATTGTGAAGGGAAGAGGAGCATGGTCAGCTGAGATATCACCTATTGTGATTGGTGGATCTTGGTGTATAGAGGTGTTATCAGTCATTGTAATCCTGCCTCTGATGATAATAAGTCTGCTGAAAACGCTTTCTAGTAGGACAAGAAGATTGAGTCAAAAAAAGCCTTTTAAAGGAACAAATTGCAGATAATGAGCAGCTGCTGCACAATTTATCAGGTCTTGCTTCTATTTCGCATCCGTGTCCAGAGGAGTGGAATCACAAAAAAGAACCACAGTAATGACACAGTCAGTGCCGATGCAGGCGACTGTGCTGTCACGGTGGGGGTTATATACTCCCCCCATTGGCTATAAAGCCAGACGGTAATGCTATTGACAGCTGCTATCTCTGTTCTGCCCCAGCACCTGACTGCTCATAAAATACAGCCTTATTAGTAGTGGTTAATATTTCTTACTTCCCCATCCACACAGCGTAGCTCTCTGGGAGTTTCGGCACAAAAATCATAGATCGTCCTGTATTAACATCAATGGCTCCATAGCATCCCGACTCTGTCACTCCGAATGCCCAGTGAAAGAAGGATTCCTGAATGTTAAATTAGGAAAAGCAAACAATGATATCACCAAGGCACATTTAATACTTAGAAGGATACATATATACCTTGCAGTGTATATATTGCATAAGAGTTTGACTCTGATCACACTACAGTTAATGGATCCTTAAGGCTTTAATATTGTAGACTGCAAGAGCAATACGACTGGGTTCTGACGAAAATAGCAGAACCCACATGAACCCTTCAAAGTCAAGGATTAGATGATAAGCTGTGCAAAGGAATATTTAATTATACGATATGGCGCCACCTAGTGTTCAAAGTGTATACCCTTGTGCACGTCCCTTTACAGAACTGAGTGCTGGTGGTCGTGCAAGTTCAGTTACTCTCCGTACAGCCAGGTTTCTGCATAGATATCCACTACTCTCTGCAGAGTAGCCAAGAGTAATCACTTTATGCCAGATTGTCAGGAAAGCAGTACACTGCAGTGCATGGCAGTATAACAGAGAAGATTGTTCCTACATCAGCTTCCAGAGGGGGAAGGAGACTGATTCTACATAGGTCTCGCCTACAGCAGTACAGAGGAAGACATGGAATAATAAAATGTTTTACAGACACACTATAAATTAGATTCAAACAGCTGTTAACAAGATTATTGGTATGAAAATTATCATGTATTTAACCATATAACTACCATATAAGAACGCTCACCTGACGGAAGAGGACGCCGGTGTCTGTGCAGTATCTATTGGTCTCCTCCCCGCCTTGTAAGACCACAATGGAGTCTTTGGGGACATCAGGGTTGTTCCTCAGTCTGTCGCAGAGACGTTTTCTGTTCAGGGCAAACAGAGCAGCTGGCACTCTCAGCGTTTCATTCCCCAGCCAATACGATGGTCTAAGGGAGGACAACAAAGTGATGCGGATGAATATTCCAGATTAATTAATGGAAAAGAAGAAACAGTCATCATTTTGGAAGTTAGTGCAATGGATACGGAGAATTCAGTACATACACATCATGGGGGGGCATTTTTTTACATACTGTAAGACGGTATATACTCAAGGGGAGGAGAGTGATTCCATTCACATGAATGAATGACCAAGGGATAACATATGAAGTATGCTGGGAAATCAAAAGCAGCAGAGTACAGGCTTTAATGACAGTCTATACTCTGCACCCCGATATCCATAAGCCTTTGACGGCTGGACCTTTTCAGTTCAATGGGTCTGAGGGCACCAAAAGTGCTAAACAGGGGCATGCGCTATGATCCGATTTGGCCGATTTGGAAGGTTGATATGCAAATTTATGGTAATCTAAAAGGAAAATAATCCTCTTAAATTTAATTTATAAATATCACTAACAGTGGTTAATTACAATGAGATAATGGAAAATGAACCGAGATCAGCTGATAATTATTCTGCCTTCAGGCATGGCACGCCATCAGACCCACCGGGAAATCCATCTGGAAGGACGTAGTACCAAGCAGAAGTGTTTAATCCCTTTAAACTGCATAAAATGAAAAAAAAAATCCATACCGAATCTGCATCTCCACTCCTATCCTGCAGAGTCACACTTCAGCTCAGATTTAGGAAGCTGTTTGTTGGGGGCCTTACACTCTGGAGCTACAGGGTCCACATAGGGCTACGTTCCCATGATAAGCTTTTGTCGCTGCACCATTTCTGCACCTATTAAATTGGGCTTCTTGCGTTTTTATCATATTTTTTGTCTCTTTTTGGTGTGTCACGCTTTCAATAAAACTCCGTTGTTTCTGACACTTCCTGGTATTTGGCTTTGACGAAACTTTATTGACATACTTAGGTGTGGATTCCAAGCGTTTTTCATGCGTTTCCACTGTAGAAATGCACTTACGGCACAGGAGCTGAGGGTTTAAGATTTGCTAAGTGTCACTTTATTCTGTCAATGTTGATTGCAAAATTCACTTTTTTTGCAATACAAAGGGATAAAACGTGCTCCCGATGTCTGCAGCGATAGATCCCTGTGTGAATACTGGGGAGGTCAGTAGAGGCGAAACATCCAGGCAGCAAAAAAAAGGGTGAAAATGCTGAGAAATATACATTGAGGAATTGCTCTTTCTGCAATTCTCTTATGGTGGAAGTTGAATCGACACTTTCTGCGCTGTGGTCCCCGTCTGCAGTCACGCAGAGGTCACGTCTCTGGCTTCATTACAGGAACACAGTGCTCCCCACTGTGAAATGTAGGAACATTACAAACCGCGCACAAGTTGCAGACTCGGGCTTTTATACAGGTCGCGTCAGTGTGGGTTACGTGAGTGTCCATATAGCACGAGGTGCATTATCTATGCGAGGGTCGCTCAGGGACACAGATGTCTTATGTGATGTTTCATAGTGAATCTTGTCATCAGGATACTGGGCAGCCCCCCAGCACATGATATAAAGGGGTCCATCTTACTTTCTAGATCTACTTTACTGCATAATGAGCAGATGTGTCATAAATTATTTTTCATTAATGTTTCTTTAAGAATTAAATATATAGAAAAAAAAAACAAACCATAATCAGGTTCCTCTCATCATGTTCTCATACACTTTATACAGTTAATAGCCCTCTGTGTCTGTACTGCTACATAATACTTAGGCAGTTAACTGGTTCATGCAGCTTTACATAAACACCCGAGCCTTACACTATGGCTGGTCCAAATAACTAAAGCAATTGTTACCATCCACCTCTCGTGTCTCCCCTTTTCCTCATAGTTTGTAAGCTTGCGAGCAGGGCCCTCATTCCTCCTGGTATCTGTTTTGAACTGTGATTTCTGTTATGCTGTAATATCTATTGTCTGTACAAGCCCCCTCTATAATTTGTAAAGCGCTGCGGAATATGTTGGCGCTATATAAATAAAAATTATTATTATTATTATTATTATATACAGAAAAGCAATGAGATAAAATAACTTGGGGTCAGCAAGATACGATTAGCTGAGAATTACTACAGCAGCTGTAGAAAAAAGCCAGCATCTTTATGGAGGAGCGGAGACGTCTTAATGCTCGCGCAGCACAATTCAGGCAATAAAGCCGGCACATTGGCATTTTCCACATTTATTGATTTGCACAAAGCAATTCAATTAGTCACTTATTGAAAAAACCATCCCTAACACTTCTGCTGCCGCTGAGAAGAATCTGCAGCAGCGAAGCACCGTACTCTGAAGACGACATTGGGGTGAGCTGCACGGTAGCGAGGAGAGACAGAAACTATACATATGCACTGGTCTAATGATACAGCCCCAGCAGCTGGTGGAGATTGCTGGGAGATGTAGTTGTGTACCCAATTACAAGGTCATATTCGGAATAGTACTTTAGTAACAGCTGGCATTGGATGCTGGGAATTGTAGTTCTCAAGCAGATGTTGGTGCACAGTGGAAATTGAGTTCTACTCTATATATATAAGAGGCATCGTGATTACTCGCTAATCCCGCCCCCTGCACAGTAGCTCCGTATATATAAGAGGCATCGTGATTACTCGCTAATTCCGCCCCCACACATCACTACACAGAATCCCGCCCCCCACCCCATTACCACACACAATCCCACCCCCTCACCCCATTACCACACATAATCCCACCCCCCCACCCCATTACCACACATAATCCCACCCCCCCACCCCATTACCACACATAATCCCGCCCCCATCACCACATCACCACACATAATCCCGCCCCCCACCACATCACCACACATAATCCTGCCCCCCACCACATCACCACACATAATCCTGCCCCCCACCACATCACCACACATAATCCCGCCCCCCCACCACATCACCACACATAATCCTGCCCCCCACCACATCACCACACATAATCCTGCCCCTCACCACATCACCACACATAATCCCGCCCCCCCACCACATCACCACACATAATACCGCCCCCCCACCACATATAATCTCGCCCACCACATCACCACGCATAATCCCGCACCCCACATCACCACAGATAATCCCGTCCCCCCACCACATTACCACACATAATTCCGCCCCCCCCACATCAGCACACATAATCCCGCCCCCCACAACATCACCACAGATAATCACGCCCCCCTACCACATTACCACACATAATCCCACCCCCCCCACCACATCACCACACATAATCCCGCCCCCCACGACAACACCATACATAATCCCACCCCCCCACCACATTACCACAGATAATCCCACCCCCACACATTACCACACATAATCCCGCCCCCCTACCACATCACCACACATAATCCCGCCCCCCCACCACAACACACTCGCTAATCCCGCCCCCTGCACAGTAGCTCCACCCCACCACATCACCACACATAATCCCGCCCCTTCACCACACATAATCCAGCCCCCCACCACATTATCACACATAATCCCGCCCCCCACCACATTACCACAGATAATCCCGCCCCCCACCACATTACCACAGATAATCCCGCCCCCCACTACATTACCACACATAATCCCACCCCCCACCACATTACGACACATAATCCCGCCCCCCACATTACCACACGAGGCTCAGTCCCCACACATTACCACACGAGGCTCCGTCCCCCCACATTACCACAGCCCCCCACCACATTATCACACATAATCCCGCCCCCCACCACATTACCACACATAATCCCACCCCTCCACCACACATAATCCAGCCCCCCACCACATTATCACACATAATCCTGCCCCCCACCACATTACCACACATAATCCTGCCCCTTCACCACACATAATCCAGCCCCCCACCACATTATCACACATAATCCCGCCCCCACCACATTACCACAGATAATCCCGCCCCCCACTACATTACCACACATAATCCCACCCCCCACCACATTACGACACATAATCCCGCCCCCCACATTACCACACGAGGCTCAGTCCCCACACATTACCACACGAGGCTCCGTCCCCCCACATTACCACAGCCCCCACCACATTATCACACATAATCCCGCCCCCCACCACATTACCACACATAATCCCACCCCTCCACCACACATAATCCAGCCCCCCACCACATTATCACACATAATCCTGCCCCCCACCACATTACCACACATAATCCTGCCCCTTCACCACACATAATCCAGCCCCCCACCACATTATCACACATAATCCCGCCCCCACCACATTACCACAGATAATCCCGCCCCCCACTACATTACCACACATAATCCCACCCCCCACCACATTACGACACATAATCCCGCCCCCCACATTACCACACGAGGCTCAGTCCCCACACATTACCACACGAGGCTCCGTCCCCCCACATTACCACACGAGGCTCAGTCCCAAAACATTACCACACGAGGCTCCGTCCCCACACATTACCACACGAGGCTCCGTCCCCACACATTGCCACACGAGGCTCCGTCCCCCCACATTACCACACGAGGCTCCGTCCCCACACATTGCCACACGAGGCTCCGTCCCCACACATTACCACACGAGGCTCCATCCCCACACATTGCCACACGAGGCTCCGTCCCCACACATTACCACACGAGGCTCCGTCCCCACACATTGCCACACGAGGCTCCGTCCCCACACATTGCCACACGAGGCTCCGTCCCCACACATTACCACACGAGGCTCCATCCCCGCACATTACCACACGAGGCTAAGTCCCCGCACTTTACCACACGCAGCACTTCCTTTCTATGTAATTCAGCCACTTCAGCCAAGGTAAACGTACATTTAATTGCATAATCACCAGCAGCGTTAATTAGATAGCAATGAGCATGCCGAGCGTTAGCTGGCTGGAAACAGCTAGTAGCAAATAACTGTTGTGGCTCCACAAGAGCCAACAGGACATGCTGGGAGTTGTGGCTCCATAAGAGCTAGCAGGACATGCTGGGAGTTGCAGTTGTTCCAGTCTGAGAAACTCTACCACAAATTGACGCCTGGGTCAATTCCTCTTTCTGGTCTGTGTGACAATACTTTGTGGTCCTGTCTCCAGTAAACACAAGTAAACAAATGGGGAGAGGGTCTGTACAGGGGGCACAATGCCTGTTAGGGGGAGCGCCTTAACAGGGGAGGTGGGGAAGCATCTCTGCCAAGGAAATGAGGGGAAGCGTCAATGCCAGGGAAGTGGGGTCAGCGTCCATGCCGGGGAAGTGGGGGGCAGCGTCCATGCCGGGGAATTGGGGGGCAGCGTCCATGCCAGAGAAGTGGGGGGCAGCCTCCATGTTGGAGAAGTGGGGGGGCTGCGTCCGGGCTGGGGAAGTGGGGGGCAACCTCAGTGACGAGGAAATGGGGGCAGCGTCCATGTCAGGGAAGTGGGGGGGCAGCGTCTGTGCCGGGGAAGTGGGGGGCAACCTCAGTGATGAGGAAATGGGGGCAGCGTCCGTGCTGGGGATGTGGGGAGGCAGCGTCCGTTCTGGGGAAGTGGGGAGGCAGCGTCAGTGACGACGAAATGGGGGCAGCGTCCGTGATGGGGAAGTGGGGAGGCAGCGTCTGTGATGGGGAAGTGGGGAGGCAGCGTCAGTGACGACGAAATGGGGGCAGCGTCCGTGATGGGGAAGTGGGGGGGCAGCGTCCGTGTCGGGGGAAGTGGGGAGCAGCGTCCGTGTCGGGGGAAGTGGGGAGCAGCGTCCGTGTCGGGGGAAGTGGGGAGCAGAATCCGTGCCGGGGAAGTAGGGGGGCAGCGTCTGTGCCAGAGAAGTAGGGGGGCAGCATCCGTGCCGGGAAGTGGAGGGCAGCGTCCATGCCGGGGAAGTGGGGGGCAGCGTCCATGCCGGGGAATTGGGGGGCAGCGTCCATGCCAGAGAAGTGGGGGGCAGCCTCCATGTTGGAGAAGTGGGGGGGCTGCGTCCGGGCTGGGGAAGTGGGGGGCAACCTCAGTGACGAGGAAATGGGGGCAGCGTCCATGTCAGGGAAGTGGGGGGGCAGCGTCTGTGCCGGGGAAGTGGGGGGCAACCTCAGTGATGAGGAAATGGGGGCAGCGTCTGTGCTGGGGATGTGGGGAGGCAGCGTCCGTGCTGGGGAAGTGGGGAGGCAGCGTCAGTGACGACGAAATGGGGGCAGCGTCCGTGATGGGGAAGTGGGGAGGCAGCGTCTGTGATGGGGAAGTGGGGAGGCAGCGTCAGTGACGACGAAATGGGGGCAGCGTCCGTGATGGGGAAGTGGGGGGGCAGCGTCCGTGTCGGGGGAAGTGGGGAGCAGCGTCCGTGTCGGGGGAAGTGGGGAGCAGCGTCCGTGTCGGGGGAAGTGGGGAGCAGCGTCCGTGTCGGGGGAAGTGGGGAGCAGAATCCGTGCCGGGGAAGTAGGGGGGCAGCGTCTGTGCCAGAGAAGTAGGGGGGCAGCATCCGTGCCGGGAAGTGGAGGGCAGCGTCCGTGCCGGAGAAGTGGGGGGGCAGCGTCCGTGCCGGGGAAGTGGGGGGCAGCGTCCATGCCAGAGAAGTGGGGGGGCAGCGTCCATGCCAGAGAAGTGGGGGGCAGCATCCGTGCCGGGGAAGTGGGGGGGGCAGCGTCCGTGCCGGGGAAGTGGGGGGCAGAGTCCGTGTCGGGGAAGTGGGGGGCAGCGTCCGTGCCGGAGAAGTGGGGGGGGCAGCGTCCGTGCTGGGGAAGTGGGGGGGGCAGAGTCCGTGTCGGGGAAGTGGGGGGCAGCGTCCGTGCCGGAGAAGTGGGGGGGGCAGCGTCCAGGCTGGGAAAGTGGGGGGCGACATCAGTGATGAGGAAATGGGGGGCAGTGTACATACAGAGAGGTGATCTCGGGCGATTAACCCTCTGCTCACTATCTCCTCTCACTGCAATCTCATCTCAAAGTTCACTTCTCCACATTCGCTGACTCTGCAGGAACATGGAGCCGTCCTGCACTCGGCGCCCTTCTCCCCGGCCGTATACAGGCGCATATTCAGGGGTAGTGGGGCTGGGACAGTGTGCGACATCCATCAATCAGCCCCCCAAACCTCAGCTTCCTGCAACTATAAGCCCACCCAGACAGGTAATCTATACCATATACAGAAGGACTACAAGGACCAGCAGGCCTGCAGGGAATATTATGTGGGACTACAAGTCCCAGCATACACAGCAGTATGACTATCAGCAAGTAACATACTAGTACTGAAGCACTGTAAGTCCCAGCATACAGTTTCTGTTGAACCAGCGGGCAGGTACTGTGGGTTTTCTCACACTAATGTTCTGCAGGAATAAAATAAGTGTCGCTAAAATAGCTGCGACATTTCTCTCAGACGGTACCGCACGCGGACACAGATACACTTACCCCTCAGCTGCTGCCATGTCGCCGTCAGGACTTTGTCTGTCACGTGACCTGACGCTGTCACATGACTCTACCAGCTGAGCGCCGACACAGAGGGGGCGGAGCCGTGAGTGCCAAGCCTCGCTGCTGCCGTCTCCTAGCAACTGTCCCTGAACATCACTGGTCATAGAAATGGTGCGAAGACCCCTGTGCTGGTGAGTGCTGGTGTGTGTTGGTCCGCTGGTCCTCCAGACAGTGCAGGAGGGCAGGCTCAGTGACAGGCACCAGGAATACGCGCTTTATTTTCCTTGGTTTGAAAAGTAAAACTTAAAATTGGTAAAAATAATAATTAACAAGAATGCTGGTACATTTCTCCTTAGGATTTCTTGATACGTGTTCAACTCCATCTTGCCTTCCATTCACTACAGGTTTCTAGTGTCAGAGAAAGAGAAATAACCCCAGAGTATCATCAAGCCCCCGCCATGCTTCACTCTGGGCATCACCGAGCCACCACCATGCTTCACTGTCAATATCACCAAACCACCACCATGCTGCTATGTAGATATCACCAAGCCACCACCGTGCTTCATTGTAGATATCACCAAGCCACCACCATGCTTCACTGTAGATATCACCGAGCCCCCGCCATGCTTCACTGTAGATATCACCGAGCCACCACCATGCTGCACTGTAGATATCACCAAGCCACCACCATGCTTCACTGTAGATATCACCAAGCCACCACCATGCTTCACTGTAGATATCACCGAGCCCCCGCCATGCTTCACTGTAGATATCACCGAGCTACCACCATGCTTCACTGTAGATATCACCAAGCCACCACCATGCTTCACTGTAGATATTACCGAGCCACCACTATGCTTCACTGTAGATATCACCAAGCCACCACCATGCTTCACTGTACATATTACCGAGCCACCACCATGCTTCACTGTAGATATCACCAAGCCACCACCATGCTTTACTGTAGATATCACCAAGCCACCACCATGCTTTACTTTAGATATCACCAAGCCACCACCATGCTTTACTGTAGATATAACCAAGCCACCACCATGCTTCACTGTAGATATCACCAAGCCACCACCATGCTTCACTGTAGATATCACCAAGCCACCACCATGCTTCACTGTAGATATTACCGAGCCACCACCATGCTTCACTGTAGATATTACCGAGCCACCACTATGCTTCACTGTAGATATCACCAAGCCACCACCATGCTTCACTGTAGATATTACCGAGCCACCACTATGCTTCACTGTAGATATCACCAAGCCCCCGCCATGCTTCACTGTAGATATCACCAAGCCACCACTGTGCTTCACTGTAGATATCACCAAGCCACCACCATGCTTCACTGTAGATATCACCGAGCAACCACCATGCTTTACTGTAGATATCACCAAGCCACCACCATGCTTCACTGTAGATATCACCAAGCCACCACCATGCTTCACTGTAGATATCACCAAGCCACGACCATGCTTCACTGTAGATATCACTAAGCCACCACCATGCTTCACTGTGGATATCACCAAGCCACCACCATGCTTTGCTGTAGACATCACCGAGCCACCATCATTCTTCATAGTAGAGATGACCGAGCCACCACTATGCTTCACTGTAGATATTACCGAGCCACCACCATGCTTCACTGTAGATATCACCAGGAGCATAACTACAATAGGTGCAGGGTGCCATCGCACCTGGGCCCTGGAGCCTAAGGGGACCAAAAAGTCCCTTTGGTATATATGAAATACAATAAAAAACTTGCAATAATTGGGTTTGTTGTCCTCATATGATCTCGAGCGTGGGAACTTCTCCAAGGCTCCAGTTCATGAGGACATCCAGCAGAGGGCGCATCACCGCGACTCAAGGTAAATACAGATCACCCTGCTTTCCATTCAGTACCCGGGGTTTTACAGGGAGGAGCGAGTGCTTTAGCACAGCTCCTGGCTGTAAAATGATTTAACCCCTTCAGGTGGGACATAACGACGGAAGGTATGGAATATTGCTGTTTGTTTTTTTAACTTTGTTTCAGGACGATGGTCTTCAGGTGGATTAAGAGTCTAATAAAATATTACAACAACCTGTGTCTTTATTTCATTAAAATACTTTGTAATAATGTGTGTGTGTTTTATTAACCATTTAGTACTATTGGATTAACAATGGATAGGTGTCATAATTGACGCCTCTCCATTATTAACCTGGCTTAATGTCACCTTACAATAGCAAGGTGACATTAACCCTTCATTACCCCATATCCCACCGCTACAGGGGAGTGGGAAGAGAGTGGCCAAGTGCCAGAATAGGCGCATCTTCCAGATGTGCCTTTTCTGGGGTGGCTGGGGGCAGATGTTTGTAGCCAGGGGGGGCCAATAACCATGGACCCTCTCTAGGCTATTAATATCTGCCCTCAGTCACTGGCTTTACCACTCTGGTGGAGAAAATTGCACGGGAGCCCACGCAAATTTTTTCCGCCATTTAACCCTTTATTTTAGCAGCTACAGCGGGCAAATTTTGCACATACACACTACTAACATTAGTAGTGTGGAATATGCAAAAAAAAAGGGGATATGAGATGGTTTACTGTATGTAAACTATGTCTCATATCCTGTCGGGTTTGTGAAGGAGAAATGAAAAGCCGGCAATTGAATTACCGGCTTTTTACATATCTCGCGCTGAATTAAATATAAATACAGAATATATATATTTATGTGTCTCAATGACATATATATATATATATATATATATATATACATACTGTAGATATGTTTTAACGAACATTTGAGCACATAAATCCATTAGATGTCGGTTTTGCAAGCCTGCGAGAAAATATCGCAGTACGGATGCCATACGGATTACATACGGAGGATGCCATGCGCAAAATACGCTGACACACCCTGCCTACGGATGACATACGGATCACTATTTTGGGAACATTTCTGCGTATTACTGCCGTAAAAAACGGACCGTATTGTCTTACGCTGAGTGTGACGCCGGTCTAAGAAGGACCTTGTTTGCTATTTACTTGAACTGTTGTGCACATGCTGCAGCCACGTTTGTGCATATAAACACTGACTTTGCCTGCAGCAGAGCTGCTAAAGGTACCGTCACATTAAGCGACGCTGCAGCGATATAGGCAACGATGCCGATCGCTGCAGCGTCGCTGTTTCGTCGCTGTGTGATCGCTGGAGAGCTGTCACACAGACAGCTCTCCAGCGACCAACGATGCCGAAGTCCCCTGGTAACCAGGGTAAACATCGGGTTACTAAGCGCAGGGCCGCGCTTAGTAACCCGATGTTTACCCTGATTACCATTGTAAATGTAAAAAAAAACAAACAGTACATACTTACATTCCGGTGTCTGTCCCCGGCCTCAGCTTCCCTGCACTGTCTCAGCGCCGGCCGGCCGTAAAGCAGAACGGTGACGTCACCGCTGTACTTTACGGCCGGCGCTCACAGTCAGTGCGGGAAGCTGACGGCGAGGGGACAGACACCGGAATGTAAGTATGTACTGTTTGGTTTTTTTTACATTTACAATGGTAATCAGGGTAAACATCGGGTTACTAAGCGCGGCCCTGCGCTTAGTAACCCGATGTTTACCCTGGTTACCAGTGAAGACATCGCTGAATCCGTGTCACACACACCGATTCAGCGATGTCTGCTGGAGATCCAGCGACGAAATAAGGTGCTGGCCTTCTAGCTCCGACCAACGATGTCACAGCAGGATCCAGATCGCTGCTGCGTGTCAAACACAACGATATCGCTATCCAGGACGCTGCAACGTCACGGATCGCTAGCGATATCGTTGTTAAGTCGCTCAGTGTGAAGGTACCTTAAGGCACTTCTCCTGATATCATCTTGTTTGCTGTGTTTGAACTTGCTCACACCTTGCACCTGTGTTTATTTGAATAATACAGACTTTACACTGCACTTTGGTTCTGTTGCCTTATTTGTCTCAAGCCAAGAGATTCCTGAGTGTACCACTATAATTGTTACACAGCCAGTCCTGAACCTCATCCCCCCAGTCCTGAACCCATAGCCCTAGTGTGGCCAGTCCTGAACGTTATACCCTGATCCTAGTGTGGCTGGTCCTGAACAGGGAGAATAAGAGGTTTTTTATATCCTAGAAGTTTGCTAAAAAGTAATAATGAGAAATACTTAATAATGAAAACAACAGTGTTATTATTTAATACGTTATGAAAAATAATAATGAACATCACATCGGTAAATGAGTAAAAAAAAAAAATAAATTGGAACAACAGTTTTTTCTCTACTCTTTCCCCAGATCAGGACTCCCTAGGTCAGGAGCTTGCAACTCCTCACATTTTTGTGCAGGCAGGATGTTGCTCCACCACTGAACTACAGCACACCATGAAACAGATGGGAGAATGTGATTATGCAATGCATCAAGAAACAGCTTATACAAGTCCATAGAGATACATTCGGTATATAACAATGTGTTTCTATGGTCCCTGTACACTGAAGTGAAGAGCAAGTTTTTTGTTCCTACAAAAGTAGCAAAAATAATTAAGCAATTCCGGAAATGTAATTTTGTTTTCTGTGAATGTCCTAGTCTTGAACCCACAACCTTGAAAAGTACAGACACAGGAGCTTTGACCTATAAGCCTTGCTGTAAGGATTCTAGTGTTCCAAGGAGCCTGTTTTGCCCTTGTCCAAGAAGGAGTCTGGTACTTCGTCCTGCCCTTGAACTTCCTGTCTGTTGTGTTATTTAAGTCTGGGTTGGGAACCATTCCTTTCCTGAGGGTTTTGTGTGCTGCTGGCTCCTGAGCTTCCTTCTGGCTTGCTTCTGCAGTTCCTACTGCTGTTCCTTACTATCTCTTCCAGCTGCCTTCAGTCATCTGTGCTGCTTCCCGATCCTGGCGGTGGTTACCTTTGTTCGGACATCTGAATGAGGAGTTATACTTTTCCGGAACTGCTGTGTCCGTAAGAACCTTTAACAATATTATCAGTGTACTAATCCTTTAACTGTGTCTGTGCGGGCTGTGGTTCTGGACTTTTTTCAGCCCTAAAGTAGTACATTGGAAATCCTCCTCTTTGCTGAACATCACCTGCATATTTGTGGACTGCCATGAACGTTGCTGGACATTTTCGTTATGTATAAGTGCCGGTCGCACTCTGCTTCACTTAACATAGTTGTTGGACATTTTCGTTTTGTGCTGTTTGCACTTCGTTGTACATTCAGGATAATCTATCTATTAGTTTATGTTGTATACCTTGCTTGGAAATAGTTTGTTTTGTCTCAACCTTGGTCTCAGATTCGTTTATCACCCTGCGATCAGATTCCATAGTATCTTCATAATTGTCGGTGGAAACATTTGTATACTTGATCTGTATTACTGGCTCTGACTACAGGCAGATTATACTGATAGAAATACACTGCTGTATATAATGCATGTTGCATAAAACAGACATGATAGATAAGCAAATAGATTTGTTGTCCTGTAATAACAATCCACACAACGATCGGAATATTTTTCTAATAAAATGTATTAAAACTTTAATGCTGAGGTTGTGTTCACACCTAAAATAAATGCTGTGTTCTTTCTGCTGCTTTTTTTTTTTTTTTTTTTCACAGCATGAACAATCTGTTTATTACGTGTTTTTGTGTTTTTTTTTTATGCCTTTTCCTACTCATTTGATGCAATTTTGGGGCAGATATGAAGCAGAGTTTTTAACACTTTTTTTTTTTCTTTTTTTTTTTTAATACTGCAGAAAAGCTTTGATTCTGCACATAAAAATACACTGGCTTTTTTTTTCCCCATATGTTACTTCAGAAGAAGCTTATAGAGAGAATGCACCAACACCGCAGAGTTCAGCAGCGTCTTTAGTTGCCCTGAGGGTGGAGATTTCATGAAATCGCATACACTTAAGGTACCGTCACACTAGGCGATATCGCCAGCGATCCGTGACGTTGCAGCGACCTGGATAGCGATATCGCTGTATTTGACACGCAGCAGCGATCTGGATCCCGCTGTGAAATTGCTGGTCGCTGCTAGAAGGTCTGCACTTTATTTGGTCGCTAGGTCGCCGTGTATCGCCGTGTTTGACAGCAAAAGCAACGATACCAGCGATATTTTACACTGGTAACCAGGGTAAACATCGGGTTACTAAGCGCAGGGCCGCGCTTAGTAACCCAATGTTTACCCTGGTTACCAGCGTAAAAGTTAAAAAAACAAACAGCACATACTCACCAGCGCGTCCCCCAGCCTCTGCTTCCTGACACTGACTGAGCGCCGGCCCTAAACTGAAAGTGAAAGCACAGCGGTGACGTCACCGCTGTGCTGTTAGGGCCGGAGCTCAGTCAGTGTCAGGAAGCAGAGGCTGGGGGACGCGCTGGTGAGTATGTGCTGTTTGTTTTTTTAACTTTTACGCTGGTAACCAGGGTAAACATCGGGTTACTAAGCGCGGCCCTGCGCTTAGCAACCCGATGCTTACCCTGGTTACCCGGGGACCTCGGCATCGTTGGTCGCTGGAGAGCGGTCTGTGTGACAGCTCTCCAGCGACCAAACAGCGACGCTGCAGCGATCGGCATCGCTGTCGCTATCGCTGCAGCGTCGCTTAATGTGACGGTACCTTTAGAAAATTAGGCCGTATTCACACGGTAGCGCAAGTGCTGCATATTTTCCTTTACTTTTTTTAGAGAAAAAAATTCTGCTATGTTTACTGTCTTATAGTGGATGTGATTTTGTGAAGCCTGCATCCGCTATTAGAATGAATATCATTCCTGGGAATATATCACCAAATATCTACTCAAACACATGAGTTTTGCAAATTCACGGTAAGAAAGTCAGAAAGTAAAAAGACATTAGAGACAACGGCCATATGTGTGCTCATATCAATAGAAGCTGCAAATAAATAGTGTAATATGCAACTTTCCTATGGAGATGGGATGCCCCACACTGCCCCGACGCACGTTTCGCTTTCTCAAGGGAAGGTGCATCTATTTACACTATGGCTACTCCATTTTTCATTTGCATGTCTTAGGAGTACTCCACTTTTCTCTACTTCATTTACACTATATGTGGGGAAACCACATTACCTTGACAGTTCCTCACCACATTGATTATGTGCATTTGGAATATTTAGTTTAATAAAGATGAGAACGTTCCGGCAGCTCTGACTGATAAAAAAAATAAATAAATAAATAAAATAATAATCCATAGATCCTAACTGAACAGAACGCACAGAAGATTGGCCAGAGCTGGTACCCAATCAAAAGCTGCGCTGGGGACACTGGAAGGTTAGAGCGTCATGGCCTCCCGTCCCACTGACCTGGACGCTGGACCAGAGAACCAAGAATCCATCTGCTCATGTCTAGTCCCAACTGATGATACAGCGGACAGTCCTGGATTTGGGTCTACATCCTGCAGTCTCGAACATCTGCTGAATTTCCCTCCCTACTAGTGCCCCTCTGGCAACTCCTACTGCCAGGGAAGAAAGAAAAGGTAAATTGGGGTGCGGCCAGGGGCGTGGTAGCCAAAAATTGCTCCCGCTATCCTTCTTTCTATGCTTTAGGGGTTGTTCACACGATCCTTTTTTCGCTGCGGATTTTTCAGGTCCTGATTTGTGAAAACCGCAGTGCAAAACCTGCGGTGGTTTTCACTGCGGTTTTCAGTCCTTTTTCTACTGCGGATTCCACTGCGGGTTTCCAGCTGCATTTTCCTATTGGTGCAGGTGGAAACCCGCTGCGGAATCCGCAGAAAGAATTGACATGGTACTTCTTTTTTTCCGCTGAAAATCCGCGCTGATTTTCAAGCCGAAAAAAGGATAGTGGGCACAGCGGATTTCGTTTTCCATAGGGTAACATTGTACTGTACCCTGCATGGAAAACGTCTGCGGATCCGCAGCAAAAACCGCATCGTGTGAACATAGCTTTAAAAGTTGGCTGGTATGGCTTAGCTACGCGCCACCTAGGCAAGCTCAGCCCTGTGGGTCCATGAGCCACCTGCATGTGCAATACCTTAGGGTATGTTTCCACCTTCAGGATGGCTGGCGGTTTGGACGGAGCGGCAAACCCGCCCCCTTCTGTGACGCAATGATGCCGGATGTGTTCATTGCACACATCCGGCATCATCGCACCCCACACATAGGGCCCTGTGATATACCTTGCGGCGGCGCAGCGTCACCGCAAGGTACACGGACATGCTGCAATCTAAAAAGACGCGCAGCATGTCTGGAATCGCAGGGCCGCCGGGTGGGTGTTACCACACATAGTGGAGAGGGGATTTGATAAAATCCCCTCCACTATGCTGTAACATCTGGACGCTGCGTGTTTGACGCTGCGGCTCTGCTTGATCAGATTAGTTGCTATATATAAGCAAGTAAAATACCAGTAAAACAGGGAAAATTATTAGGTAATTGACACACACAGACTAAGGCCGGCCTCACACTTGGCGTAAGACAATACGCCACGTATTATACGTCCGTACTACGGCCGTAATACGGAGAAATGTTCCCAAAATATTGATCCGTAGGCAGGGTGTGTCAGCGTATTTTGCGCATGGCATCCTCCGTATGTAATCCGTATGGCATCCGTACTGCGAGATTTTCGCGCAGGCTTGCAAAACCGACATCTAATGGATTTATGTGCTCAAATGTTCGGGAAAACATATATACAGTATATATATATATATATATATATGTCATTGAGACACATATATATATATTCTGTATTTAGATTTCATTCAGCGCGATATCTGTGAACAGCCGGTAATTCAATTGCCGGCTTTTCATTTCTCCTGCACAAACCCGACAGGATATGAGACATGGTTTACATACAGTAAACCATCTCATATCCCCTTTTTTTTTGCATATTCCACACTACTAATGTTAGTAGTGTGTATGTGCAAAATTTCTGCGCTGTAGCTGCTGAAATAAAGGGTTAAATGGCGGAAAAAATTGTCGTGGGCTCCCGCGCAATTTTCTCCGCCAGAATGGTAAAGCCAGTGACTGAGGGCAGATATTAATAGCCAGGAGAGGGTCCATGGTTATTGGCCCCCCCGTGGCTAAAAACATCTGCCCCCAGCCACCCCAGAAAAGGCACATCTGGAAGATGCGCCTATTCTGGCACTTGGCCACTCTCTTCCCACTCCCTGTAGCGGTGGGATATGGGGTAATGAAGGGTTAATGCCACCTTGCTATTGGAAGGTGACATTAAGCCAGATTAATAATGGAGAGGCGTCAATTATGACACCTATCCATTATTAATCTAGTTGTTGGAAAGGGTTAAAAAACACACACACACATGATTTAAAAGTAGTTTAAATAAACACAGCGGTTGTTGTAATAATTTATTGTTCTCTCAATCCATCAGGAACACCCTCGCTTGGAAAAATAATAAACGCACAAGATACTTACCTTCTGGTGAACCGTCACGTCCCACGAAGTAATCCATCTGAAGGGGTTAACTAATATTACAGGCACGAGCCCTGCTAAATGCAGCTGTGCTCCGTGCCTGTAATCCCCGGCGAATGAATAAAATGTAGGTCATTGACCTACATTTCCTTCAGTCGTGGTGATGCGCCCCCTGGTGGATGTCCTCATATGACCTGGAGCGTGGGAAAAAGTTCCCAGGCTGCAGTTCATGAGAACATCCACCAGAGGGCGCCTCACCGCGACTCAATGTAAGTACAGATCCTGCTTTCCTTTCAGCACCCGGGGATTACAGGTACGAGCGAGTGGTTTATCGCAGCTCGTGCCTGTAATATTAGTTAACCCCTTCAGATGGATTACTTCGTGGGACGAGACGGTTCACCAGAAGGTATGTATCTTGTGCGTTTATTATTTTTCCAAGCGAGGGTGTTCCTGATGGATTGGGAGAACAATAAATTATTACAACAACCGCTGTGTTTATTTCATTAAACTACTTTTAAATCATGTGTGTGTGTGTGTGTGTGTTTTAACCCTTTCCAACAATTGGATTAATAATGGATAGGTGTCATAATTGACGCCTCTCCATTATTAATCTGGCTTAATGTCACCTTCCAATAGCAAGGTGGCATTAACCCTTCATTACCCCATATCCCACCGCTACAGGGAGTGGGAAGAGAGTGGCCAAGTGCCAGAATTGGCGCATCTTCCAGATGTGCCTTTTCTGGGGTGGCTGGGGGCAGATGTTTGTAGCCACGGGGGGTGCCAATAACCATGGACCCTCTCCTGGCTATTAATATCTGCCCTCAGTCACTGGCTTTACCATTCTGGCGGAGAAAATTGCGCGGGAGCCAACGCCAATTTTTTTCCGCCATTTAACCCTTTATTTCAGCAGCTACAGCGCTGAAATTTTGCACATACACACTACTAACATTAGTAGTGTGGAATATGCAAAAAAAAAGGGGATATGAGATGGTTTACTGTATGTAAACCATGTCTCATATCCTGTCGGGTTTGTGCAGGAGAAATGAAAAGCCGGCAATTGAATTACCGACTTTTCACTAACAGCGCTGCGTATTTCTCGCAAGTCACACTGTAGGTCCGTGTGGAATCCGTATTTTTCTCGCCCCCATAGACTTTCATTAGCGATTTTTTTGCGCAATACGCTGACAAACGCAGCATGCTGCGATTTTGTACGGCCGTAGAAAGCCGTATAATACTGAACCGTAATATACGGCTAATAGGAGCAGCCCCATTGAGAATAATTGTGCCGTTTATTTTGCGAGTTTTACGGACGTAATTTCTGCGCTCTTACGTCCGTAAAACTCGTTAGTGTGAGGCCGGCCTAAGGCAAAAGAGCTTCAGCGAGGGAAGGGGGAAGTGATCGTAATCAGCCGTGCTGGAAAACAGGTCAAGAATATGATCACACTGTGAAATGACTCAGATTGCCGGTTATAGCGTAATATTTCAGCTAAACCCCAGTGCTTCTATACTGGTGGAACGGCATAATTTATTCTTAATTACTAAGGTGAGGACTGGTGCTCCGTCACATTTACATATTCCTCGGCTGCAGCTTCTCATATACTTAATTGCAGTCTTGCTACTAAGAGGGAAAAAAAAAAAATTCCCAAACATTAAGAATTCAACTTTCTGGTCCAGAGACCCCATGTGCACTGATTTCCATCTCCAGATATTTCCGCTTAATGAATAAAGCAATTTCTGTAGACCTATTTCTCTCGGATACGTTTCATGAAATAACCATAGCATTATCATCACAGGAAGCGCCAATGTTTGCAGATCTCCACAATGGCATTCCTTCAAGGATCATTAAAGGCCCAGTACGCCTCCCTTGCGTCACACTCCATGAACCCACGGCTGGCATTCGGTTACATTAAATAACTGATAAGTAATATTGTCCTTCTCGCCGCAGTTACAGAGAAGCTTTGGAAAATTCTTCGCCATTTCTTTTTTTTCTTTATTTTTTTTTATCCCTCAGGTAATAAATCTCCGCTGTGAAAACAGTTATGTGTTTTTGTGATAGATACTTCAGCACTTTTGCCGTCTTTGATACAGAAAAGCCAAATGAGGTCTGTTGACGTGCGAAGCATTGGAAAACATACACTCTGGCGTTTGGCTTAAAACGTTGACATATGGAAGATAATAAGGAAATGTGGGAAGTCGGAAAAGTCAAGACTGTAGATCTGGGGCGGGAATAATGAAGATCGTCGTGTTGATCAGAGGTCGTAGAGCTCAGCGGAGAGCCAGGATTTCGCATTTAAAGTAAAATGTGGCTGAGATATACAGTGTATACTGAATGCAAACTAGAGGCAGACCATACGGGGTTAATGCAATTCTATTACCTTAGCAGTATATTGTTGCCCCCACTGGGGTCATCGTACCCCAGAAAAGCAAAAGAGAGGGCAGTATCAATGTAAATGTTCCATTCAAAAATGTGGTAACGCTACTCTTTAATCCTTGCAGCACTCATGATTGCAGCCAGTGGCATAACTAGAGTCCGATGGACCCCGATCCAAAAAAAAGAACCCCCCCCTTTCCGTGTTGGACTTTTCTAATATCCTAAAGCCTATAAGGACATACATGTTTACCCCCGTTATGCACTAATGTCCCCTATCAGGTATATACAGTACAGACCAAAAGTTTGAACACACCTTCTCATTTAAAGATTTTTCTGTATTTTCATGACCATGAAAATTGTACATTCACACTGAAAGCATCAAAACTATGAATTAACACATGTGGAATTATATACTTAACAAAAAAGTGTGAAACAACTGAAATTATGTCTTATATTCTAGGTTCTTCAAAGTAGCCACCTTTTGCTTTGATGACTGCTTTGCACACTCTTGGCATTCTCTTGATGAGCTTCAAGAGGTAGTCACCGGGAATGGTTTTCACTTCACAGGTGTGCCCTGTCAGGTTTAATAAGTGGGATTTCTTGCCTCATAAATGGGGTTGGGACCATCAGTTGTGTTGTGCAGAAGTCTGGTGGATACACAGCTGATAGTCCTACTGAATAGACTGTTAGAATTTGTATTATGGCAAGAAAAAAAGCAGCTAAGTAAATAAAAACGAGTGGCCATCATTACTTTAAGAAATGAAGGTCAGTCCGAAAAATTGGGCAAACTTTGAAAGTGTCCCCAAGTGCAGTGGCAAAAACCATCAAGCGCTACAAAGAAACTGGCTCACATGAGGACCGCCCCAAGAAAGGAAGACCAAGAGTCACCTCTGCTTCTGAGGATAAGTTTATCCGAGTCACCAGCCTCAGAAATCGCAGGTTAACAGCTTAGATTAGAGACCAGGTCAATGCCACACAGTTCTAGCAGCAGACACATCTCTACAACTGTTAAGAGGAGACTTTGTGCAGCAGGCCTTCATGGTAAAATAGCTGCTAGGAAACCACTGCTAAGGACATGCAACAAGCAGATGAGACTTGTTTGGGCTAAAGAACACAAGGAATGGACATTAGACCAGTGGAAATCTGTGCTTTGGTCTGATGAGTCCAAATTTGAGATCTTTGGTTCCAACCACGGTGTCTTTGTGCGAAGCAGAAAAGGTGAACGGATGGACTCTACATGCCTGGTTCCCACCGTGAAGCATGGAGGAGGGGAGGTGTGATGGTGTGGGGGTGCTTTGCGGGTAACACTGTTGGGGATTTATTCAAAACTAGTTGTTTCCAGCCAGCTAACGCTCGGCACGCTCATTGCTATCTAGTTAACGCTGCTGGTGATTAAACTAAAGTCAATAATGACAACAATCCTACGATTTAGTCGATATTGTTGTTGTCGATCAGCTACTGCATCGTTGTCCGGATTTTCTTGTGAGATGGTCCTGGCGACTCTTCTTGGCTCATTTTGTTTTGGAGAATGCGGATGCAATTAAAGGTACGTTTACCTTGGCTGAAGTGGTTGAATTACATAGAAAGGAAGTGCTGCGTGTGGTAATGTGTGGGGACGGAGCCTCGTGTGGTAATGTGTGGGGACGGAGCCTCGTGTGGTAATGTGTGGGGACGGAGCCTCGTGTGGTAATGTGTGGGGACGGAGCCTCGTGTGGTAAGGTGTGGGGACGGAGCCTCGTGTGGTAATGTGTGGGGACGGAGACTCATGTGGTAATGTGGGGGGGCGGGATTGTGTGGTAATGTGGTGGGGGGCAGCATTATGTGTGGTAATGTGGTGGGGGGTGGGATTATGTGTGGTGATATGGTGGGGGGCGGGATTATCTGTGGTAATGTGGTGGGGCAGGATTGTGTGTGGTAATGTGGTGGGGGGCGGGATTGTGTGTGGTAATGGGGTGGTTAGCGGGATTGTGTGTGGTAATGTGGTGGGGGGCGGGATTGTGTGTGGTAATGGGGTGGGGGGCGGGATTGTGTGTGGTGATGTGGTGGGGGGCGGGATTGTGTGTGGTGATGGGGTGGGGGCGGGATTATGTGTGGTGATGTGGTGGGGGGCGGGATTATGTGTGGTAATGTGGTGGGGGCTGAGCTACTGTGCAGGGGGCAGGATTAGCGAGTAATCACGATGCCTCATATATATATAGATTGAAGGCATACTGAACCAGCATGGCTACCACCGCATCTTGCAGCGGCATGCTATTCCATCTGGTTTGCGTTTAGTTGGACCATCATTTATTTTTCAACAGGACAATGACCCCCAAACACACCTCCAGGCTGTGTAAGGGTTATTTGACCAAGAAGGAGAGTGATGGGGTGCTACGCCAGATGACCTGGCCTCCAGTCACCAGACCTGAACCCAATCGAGATGGTTTGGGGTGAGCTGGACAGCAGAGTGAAGGCAAAAGGGCCAACAAGTGCTAAGCATCTCTGGGAACTCCTTCAAGATTGTTGGAAGACCATTCCCGGTGACTACCTCTAGAAGCTCATCAAGAGAATGCCAAGCATGCTCAAAGCAGTCATCAAAGCAAAAGGTGGATACTTTGAAGAACCTAGAATATAAGACATATTTTCAGTTGTTGCACACTTTTTTGTTAAGTATATCATTTCACATGTGTTAATTCATTGTTTTGATGCCTTCAGTGTGAATTTACAATTTTCATAGTCATCAAAATACAGAAAAATCTTTAAATGAGAAGGTGTGTCCAAACTTTTGGTCTGTACTGTATGTAATTTTTATTTTTCCTGGGCCCTATCCTGGTATATATGTCCTCCATCTTGGTCTTTTTGTTTCCCATCCTGGGCCCATTCTGGTATATATGCCCCCATCCTGGTCTATATGTCCTACATGCTGGTATATATGCAGTATATGTCCCCATCCTGGTATATGTGTGTGTTTCCCCCCCCCCCCCCCGCCATCCTGTTATACATGTCCTTAATCCTGGGCCCATCCTGGTATATTTTTCTCCCATCCTGGTCTTTATGTGCCATCCTGGTATATCTGCTCCCCATTCTGGTATATCTGTCCTCTATCCTGGTATACATGTCCCTATACTGGGCCCGCTCCTGGTATATCTGGCCGCCATCCTGACATGTATGACAGCCATCCTAAGTCCATCCTGGTATATATACAGTATGTCTCCCATCCTAGTCTATGTCTCCTGTCCTGGTCTAGATGTTCCTCATCGTGGGCCCATCCTGGTATAAATTCAGCTGTTATTTAATGCATTAAAAATTAAACAATTCCACTCCACTTCCCCGCTCCCACGCCCCATGGCGTCCTCTCCTGTAGCCAGTGCAGAAATTGGTAGCTGACTTCAGCATGCAAGTGACCGGAAGTGCATGACATCCGCCACCAGTGACTTACACACTGATGTCAGCTGCCAGGTTTCTGATTGACAGCTTGAATTGCGGTGCGAGGACACAGCAGATCTACAATGCATTTCACATCCATGTGCAGACATCAGCGGGCCCCCTCCAACACAGTCGCAACCACGATTATTACGCTCCTGATTGCACCAATACCCTCCCAAGCTCCAATGTAATACCATAAAATCTCGTTGACCTACAATATGTTTTTAAAACCTCCGGCATATGACTCTGAAAAATAAAGTAAATTGAATTATTAACATTGCAACAGAGGATGATATCTCAACAAGACGTATTGATTGAAGGTGGGAAGGGGCCTCGAATAAAGTTGTCTCGCCAAATGCCACCAGTCTAGTTTAATTTATTCCTAGCCGTTCACCAGCCCTCCTCCTTGTAAAGCTTAGACATGTTCGGAGAGCAGAACATTCACTTGTATAATAATCCCGCAATTTTCCATTTCAAAAGAAGCAATTTTTTTTTTTCAGTCAAGGAATTATTACTCCCTAATCAAATTTTCTGCGCCTTCCCGTCTTGTAGATTTTTTTTATTTTTTTTATTTTTTTTTTATTTGCAATATGTAACTTTTCAATGACGTTCTCCCTCCCTCTGAACCAGACACAGCATTAATATCTCCGTAATTGAAGAAAAGTGAGTATGTAATTTATGTCCCTTCGCTATTTTAAGAATATGAAATTCCGATCCATCCGCTGTCCTCCCCCAAAAACCGCTTTACACGCAGCGTTGAGTGGATTATCTGTCTTTTAAAATGTCACAAGATTATTAGATATTGGATTGTTTAGATATTTAGTTTGCTGTTTAAATAGCCAAGATGTAGTGTCTGAGCCACCACCGCGGGAGGAAGATGAAATGTATTCAGGTTCTCGGGGTACAATTACTCCAAACATAATGCTGCTTGTGTCTACCAGATACTCATGACAGCAGAGAAATGCAGAGAAACACCGGGTAAACCAATCACAAATTACAGATTATTCACGTGTTCTTGTTTTTTATGACATATTGATTCAGTAAGTCCAGAAATAAAACAAGAAATATTAAGAAGGCACGACAAGTTATATTTCTGTACATAGGGGCAGTATTATAGTAGTTATATTCTTGTACATAGGGGCAGCATTATATTAGTTATAGTCTTGTACATAGGGGCAGTATTATAGTAGTTATATTCTTGTACATAGGGGCAGTATTATAGTAGTTATATTCTTGTACATAGGGGCAGTATTATAGTAGTTATATTCTTGTACATAGGGGCAGTATTCTAGTAGTTATATTCTTGTATATAGGAGCAGTATTATAGTAGTTATGTTCTTGTAAATAGGAGCAGTATTATAGTAGTTATATTCTTGTACATAGGGGCAGTATTATAGTAGTTATATTCTTGTACATAGAGGCAGTATTATAGTAGTTATATTCTTGTACATAGAGGCAGTATTATAGTAGTTATATTCTTGTACATAGGGGCAGTATTATAGTAGTTATATTCTTGTACATAGGGGCAGTATTCTAGTAGTTATATTCTTGTATATAGGAGCAGTATTATAGTAGTTATGTTCTTGTAAATAGGAGCAGTATTATAGTAGTTATATTCTTGTACATAGGGGCAGTATTATAGTAGTTATATTCTTGTACATAGGAGCAGTGTTATAGTAGTTATATTCTTGTACATAGGGGCAGTATTATTGTAGTTACCGTATATACTCGAGTATAAGCCGACCCGAGTATAAGCCGACCTCCCTAATTTTGCCACAAAAAACTGGGAAAACTTATTGACTCGAGTATAAGCCTAGGGTGGAAAATGCAGCAGCTACCGGTGAATTTCAAAATTAAAAATAGATGCTCCATACTGTTCATTATGGCCCCATAGATGCTCGACATAAAGCTGTGCCACATATAATGCTCTGCACCGTTCATTATGGCCCCATAGATGCTCGACATAAAGCTGTGCCACATATAATGCTCTGCACCGTTCATTATGGCCCCATAGATGCTCCACATAAAGCTGTGCCATATATAATGCTCTGCACCTTTGATTATGGCCCCATAGATAGTTGTGCCATATATAATGCTCTGCACCTTTGATTATGGCCCCAGAGATAGCTGTGCCATATATAATGCTCTGCACCTTTGATTATGGCCCCATAGATAGCTGTGCCATATATAATGCTCTGCACCTTTGACCTTTGATTATGGCCCCATAGATGCTCCACATAAAGCTGTGCCTTATATATAGTGTTCTGCACCGTTACCCCATAGATGCTCCACATAAAGCTGTGCCTTATATATAGTGCTCTGCACCGTTGCCCCATAGATGCTCCACATACAGCTGTGCCTTATATATAGTGCTCTGCACCGTTGCCCCATAGATGCTCCACATAAAGCTGTGCCTTATATATAGTGCTCTGCACCGTTGCCCCATAGATGCTCCACATAAAGCTGTGCCTTATATATAGTGCTCTGCACCGTTGCCCCATAGATGCTCCACATAAAGCTGTGCCTTATATATAGTGCTCTGCACCGTTGCCCCATAGATGCTCCACATAAAGCTGTGCCTTATATATAGTGCTCTGCACCGTTGCCCCATAGATGCTCCACATAAAGCTGTGCCTTATATATAGTGCTCTGCACCGTTGCCCCATAGATGCTCCACATAAAGCTGTGCCTTATATATAGTGCTCTGCACCGTTGCCCCATAGATACTCCACATAAAGCTGTGCCTTATATATAGTGCTCTGCACCGTTGCCCCATAGATGCTCCACATAAAGCTGTGCCTTATATATAGTGCTCTGCACCGTTGCCCCATAGATGCTCCACATAAAGCTGTGCCTTATATATAGTGCCCTGCACCGTTGCCCCATAGATGCTCCACATAAATCTGTGCCATTGCTGCTGCTGCTGCAATAAAAAAAACAAAACACATACTCACCTCTCTTGCTTGCAGCTCCTCAGCGTCCCGTCCCGGCGTCTCTCTGCCTGACTGATCAGGCAGAGGGCGGCGCGCACACTATATGCGTCATCGCGCCCTCTGACCTGAACAGTCAGAACAAGAGGACGCGAAGACAGAGCGGCGCCCGGCGGGTGGAACGAGGGAAGGTAAATATGTAATACTTACCTGCTCCCGGCGTCCCGCTCCTTCCCCCGGACAGCTGGTCTTCGGTGCCGCAGCCTCTTCCTCTGTCAGCGGTCACCGACACCGCTGATTAGAGAAATGAATTATGCGGCTCCGCCCCTATGGGAGGTGGAGCCGCCTATTCATTTCTCTAATGAGCGGTCCCATGTGACCGCTGAACAGGGGAAGAGCTGCGGCACCGAAGACCGTGGGACGGGCAGGGGGAGCGCCAGGAGCGCCGGGACTAGGTGAGTATGCCTCAGCGCCCTCTCCCCCTCACCCGCCGACCGTGACTCGAGTATAAGCCGAGGGGGCACTTTCAGCCCAAAAATTTGGGCTGAAAATCTCGGCTTATACTCGAGTATATACGGTATATTATTGTACATAGGGGCAGTATTATTGTAGTTATATTATTGTTCATAGGAGGCAGTATTATTGTAGTTATATTATTGTACATAGGGGGCAGTATTATTGTAGTTATATTATTGTACATAGGGGGCAGTATTATTGTAGTTATATTATTGTACATAGGGGCAGTATTATTGTAGTTCTATTCTTATGCACAGTGGACAGTATTATAGTACAGTAGTTATATTCTTCTACAGGGAGGCATTATTATAATAGCACTAAATATATAATACGGAATAACAAGCAGTTTTCCATCACGTATGCATACCATTCCTTTATTGCCTCTTTCACCCCACTGCCTTTTCTGATTGGACGTTGCTCCATGTTTCCATGTTAGGAACCTGCTTTAATATCATTATTTCGGGTTCACTGCTGCACATGGCTCCACTACAACCCTATTATCCGTTAAAAATACCAATTGACATTTTCCTTTCTCACTTTTTTTTCCCCAGATGAATACCCTGTCATTTATGACCTGGCTGCTTGATGGAGATTTTGTCCGAAATTACATTAAAATTAATCTGCCATGAATTTATTTGCCATCAAATTCAGATCCAGAGAGCGGCAAAAAAATTCCCGGGAGATCACAGAGGTAGAAAACATCTAATTTAGAAACCAATAAGGTTGGATTAAAAGAAGAGGAATGACAAATCCTATATTAACTATGACAAATAATGAGGGTGACTTGTCCTGTGATATGCGTGCCGTTCCCTGTCAGGATAAATTTGCACTTGAATTTGTTTAGTTGGTCAATATGAGCTATAGAAACCCTTTTTCTTAATCATTTGTTATAGCATGTCTAATCTGCAAGTGTGTCATCTATCCTGAAGACCTCAAATGCCAATATTTTATATCAGTCATTACTAAAACCTTTTACCACTGATATTGAGAGAATGTAAAAGGGTAGATCAGCACATTAAAGATGGAGTCGTCACATGGAGACCTGACATCAATGTATCAATATTAATTGGGTAAATCTACTTTGCAGGACTTGAGATTTCTGCCCAGAAATGAGACATAGAATCCTAGAATGTCAGAGTTGGAAGGGACCTTCGGTGTCATCGTGTCCAACCCCCTGCTCAATGCAGGAGTCACTAAACCATCTCAGACAGATATATGTCCAGCCTCTGTTTGAACATAAGGATGAATGACCTCGGGGAGATCAAAACATCCAACACTGCAGAGACACCATCACGTGTTTCTCAACACAGTGATCCAGAACACTGCCCCCATCCCTAAAGGGAAATTTGCAAATGCATGTAGAAAAGCTGCGGAGACACCATCACGTGTTTCTCAACGCAAGCAATGAATAGCCAGGTCTTTCACCGGGAAGGAACAACCACGGGAAGGGCAGCATCCAATCCAATTCCCGAGGTTGTTCCTTCCCGGTGAAAGACCTGGCTATTCATTGCTTGCGTTGAGAAACACGTGATGGTGTCTCCGCAGCTTTTCTACATGCATTTGCATATTTCCCTTTAGGGATGGGGGCAGTGTTCTGGAACACTGCGTTGAGAAACACGTGATGGTGTCTCCGCAGTGTTGGATGTTTTGATCTCCCCGAGGTCATTCATCCTTATGTTTATAGTCTTTTCACTAGGCACTGCTCCTAATAGCCAGTTTCCTACTCCACACTGATGAGGGGCAAATACCCCGAAACAGCTGTCTGTGGATGGATACCATGTTTTGTATAGGTGGTTTTCCTTTATTAGATGCTGCCCTTCCCGTGGTTGTTCCTTCCCGGTGAAAGACCTGGCTATTCATTGCTTGCATTGAGAAACACGTGATGGTGTCTCCACAGCTTTTCTACATGCAGCCTCTGTTTGAAGACTTCCATTGAAGGAGAACTCACCACCTCTCATGGCAGCCTGTTCCACTCACTGATCACAATCACTGTCAAAAAGTTTTTTTCTAATATCTATGGTAATCTGTATCTTCTCCCTTTCAGTTTCATTCCATTGCTTCCCGTGTTCCATGTTCAAATGAGAATGAAGATGATCCTTCTACAATGTGACATCCATTCAGATATTTGTAGACCACTATTAAGCCTCCTCTTAGCCTTCTTTTTTGCAAGCTAAACATCCCCAGATCCTTTAACCGTTCCTCGTAGGACATACTTTGCAGTCCGCTCACCATCCTGGTAACTCTAATCTGAACTTTCTCCAGTTTTTCAATGTCTTTTTTAAATATGTATTGAGATATTGATTTTTGTGCATCTATATCAAAAGACATTTAGAAGTTTAATTACACCTTAAAGTAAGTTTACAAATTTTGGGAGGGTGTATTGTATTCTATTTTTTTTTTGCACGGTAAAAAAAAATAATTGTCAATTCTTGATGTGTTTTCGGCAAAGAATACTGTTCAAATTTACCCACAGAAGTTGTGTTGCAAAAACCATCAGAAAAAAACGTAAAAAAACAAGGAGTCTAATAAAATATAACTAAATCCAAAATGTATTGTTTTATTTATCCATCTTAAACACATCCTAAATATACGTAGGTCTCAAAAGATAGCAAATAAACCATAATCTTCGTATTCCTTAAGGTGTTGATTATATGGTGTTTTTTAGTTACACACTGTAACAAATCTGCAGTTCAATAAAAATCACATTAAAATGAGTCCAAGTGATGTAGTTAATGAAGACGCCTTATGATATGCTCCCACTAACCCATCAATTTCCCATAATGACTGTGGCAAAAATTGGTCAACTGGGAAAGATTTTCAATCAATATCTCTGGGACTTATCCAGAGATGTAATCTCTAAAATGCCATTGATGTCTTTATGTGATCTATTTGCAGAATATCCATGGGGATTAACTTTTATTATGTGAATTAAACTTTTATTTATTTCACATTTATAAGAAGATTACTGATTCTAAAGCATGGAAAGAAAAAAAAAAACAGTGAGCCGCAATGGATTTTGGAAACTTTGGTCAACTTTAAAATATTTTTGCAACCAATTCAAAACCAATTTTTTACATTGATCTATCGATCTAACCCCCTTTTCCTGGGTAAAGAAACAAACAATTGTTCTGCTGTTCAGATTCTGGACCTTCCACTTCAGTAATAATCACTCCCCTTAAAGGTACACAATACTTTTAAAAACTGTCAGGTTGGACAGCACTTGGTTTGAGGACCTGTGCAATAATGGGATGTAGAGGTTTGAACCATGTACCACTTTACCTCTGGATCTGTGAAATTACAGGACTGTGGGCCTAGTCACTTACAGGACTAGTGACCTGTGCAGTTGTGGAACTGTGGACCTGCACATTTGAAGGACTGTTGGCCTGTGCATTTGGGGAACTTTGAAACTGGCACTTTCAGGGCTGTGGAGCTGTGTGTCTGCGGGACTGCTGACCTGTGCACTAGTGGGACTGTAGAGCTGTGCACTAGTAAGACTATGCACTTTTGGGACTTTGGAGCTGTGCACTTGCAGGTGCTGTACGTTTGCAGGACTTTGGACCTGTGTACTTGTGGTACTGTGGAGCCAGGCACTTGCAGGACTGGTGAGCTGTGCATTTCCAGGACTGCTGATCTGTGCAATTGTGGGACTGTGGAACTGTGCATTTGCGAGACTTTGGATTTCTCCTGGCAGGATTGTGAAGCTGCTTGTTTGCAGAACTATTGACCTGTGCACTAGTGAGAATGTAGAGCTGTGTACTAGTAAGACTATGCATTTTTGGAACTCTGGAACTGTTCACTTGTTGGGCAGTGGACCTGTTCACTTGTAGGACTTTGGAGTTGTGCACTTGTGGCACTGTGGATTTGTGCCCTTCCAGGACTGATGACCTTTATATGTGACTGTGGACCTGCAAACTTGAAGGACTGTGGACTTGCAGGACTGTAGACCTGTGCACTTAAGGGACTGTGAAATTGTGCAGTAATTGCAGTAATATGGAGCTGTGCATTTGCAGTATTCTGGACTGTGGAGCTGTGCACTTGTAAGACTATGCACTTTTTAGACTATGAACCCATTCACTTGCAGGACTGTGGACCCGTGCACTTGCAGGACTGTGGACCCGTGCACTTGCAGGACTGTGGACCCGTGCACCTGCAGGACTGTGGACCTGTGCACGTGCACTTTTTCTTCAATAGACAGTCAATGTAATTTTTTTTTAATTGATTTGTACCTAAATTTATTGTGAATTTTGGGTACCCTTTTAACCCACCCCTAAAGCTGCATATAAGTTAATTTCTTAATGTTGAACTTATTTTTCACTATTCGCCTTTGAGGAATGCCATTATTAACATTTATATGTTGAAAAACAAAGCAGTCCACATTACCTCCACGCCATTCTGCGTTATGATTGTTACGCTTGTAATCGATGAAACCCAATTTGCTAAATGGAACATCTGCTTTCCAAATAACTTGTGTGCATTAAATAGAAGGAAGCGGCGGTGATTAGCGCCTCATCGCTTACAGAACAAGCTCAGAGCAAGGAAGCAAGATGTGAGACTCCAGCTAAATGAGAAAATAATAACTGGATCTGGCATCTGCAGCGGTTACATTGGCGGAAATGTGTGGAATAAACGTTGATTAACATTGAAATTTTCTGTAAATGATTATGGAAGGAAAGTGTGGATAAATTATTGTCGCCAACACCGTAAAAGTCGCTATACAAGTTATCGGAGACGTGAATTCAAGGAAGGGATGATTTTACATTTAGAAGAGCGTCTGTCAGTATTCTGGGTTTTCTAAGTCACCTTGTGAATGATTTTGCCCTTTGTTAAGATGGAGTTTGCTGTTTTTGTCTGCCCTACTTCCTGTTTGTTTGTTTGTTTAAAACCCGGGTCAAGTGTCAGCCCTTTGCTGGAGTATTCTGATTCTGTTCTCCTTCAGCTCAGCTGCTGGTTCTGAATGTGTCTCTACTTCTGGCTCTGGACATTTCCTGCATTTGTAAGCTACACTCTCTAGGTTATCATTAGTCTGCTGACTTGGAACTTAACCCTCGGTTCACTCCTTCTGGTAAGAACTGTGTTTTTGGAACCTTGTTTCGGGACTGAGTGTTGCTACTTAATCCTTCATTTACTCCCCCCGGTGGGAGCTGTTGGAAACAACACCAGTATAATACTTTAATGTGAACCTGTTTCTGAACTTACCCGTGTTTATGCCACATTTGGGATCAACTTGAGAACTAGTTTCTGGACTTACCCGTGTTCATGCCACACCTGGGATGAACTTGTGGACTTGTTCTGGACTTCCCTGTGTTTACTTCATACCTGGATTTGACTCTTTCTGTGCCGACAGTGTTTGGATCTGCACCACGTCACCTGTCACACTCACCTTTTGATCACCTTGCTGAGGACTCTGCCTTAAGAACTCTGCCGATTTACTGTATATATTTCAAGGACTCGTTTCATTCTAGGACACTGTGGGTTATCAGTATATTGTTTTGGGTGTTATTGCTGTTGTACAAATACACTATTTGCACTAAAGAAACCCGTATCTGTCTGTTCATTGCCCCATGCTATCAGAATCCTTGAGTTCCTACAATAGTATTACAGGATACTCCAGCCAAAAAAAAAAAGGATTCTGCTGGAGCAATGACAGAGACACGGGTAGACAAGATGTTTGCTATGATTAACTCCTTGCAGCAGGAGGTGGCGGCTATACAAAATAAGATTAGAGACATGGACTCCCGGGCTAACCACAATGCGCAGGTGTTTTGTCAGGCTCTCCAAGATTTACGTACTTTGGTAGAAGCTCAGGTTACACCACCTGCTCAGCATACACCACCTGTTCAGCATACACCACCCACCACTATGCCTAAATTGCCTCCTTTCCAGTTTAATGGTGACCGAAGTCAATTCCGCGGGTTTGTTTATCAATGCATATTATTTTTTGATGTACATGCCTCCTACTATCAGTCTGATAGATCTAAGGTACTATGTATTATTATGTTATTGACATCACGGGCACTGGCTTGGGCAAATCCTATGGTTGAAAGTCGCGATGTCCGTCTAAATGATTTGTATGATTTTCTGGCAGCTATGGCGCAAATGTTTGATGATCCCAACCGCCGTGCCTCCGCTGAAAAATCTTTGCTTTCCTTACGCCAGGGGAAACGTTCAGACATAGAGTATATTATTGAATTTAAGAGGTTAGTAGTGGATACCAACTGGGATAACAATGCTTTATTGCCAATTTTTAGGAAAGGGTTGTCCAGTACAATCAAGGATGAGCTAGCTCGCTCAGAGTCTCCACAGGAGTTTGAGTTATTTTTACAACACTGTGTGCGTATCGATATCCGCCTAACTGAACTCAGACAAGAGAAATGGGCGGCTTCAAATCGCATCACTAATTTTACTCTTCCGTCTAGGGAAACTACCAGCAAGAACCCGCGGGAAGCTGAGGAGGTGCCTATGCAAGTGGACTCACTACAAAAACGTGAAAGTAACGCCGTGAATATCGGTTTCGTGAGCGCTTATGTTTTTACTGCGGTCAATCGGATCATTTCCTCATTAATTGTCCTAAATGTCCCAGGCGACCTAACAAAGTGTTGGCGGCAGTAGGGGACTATGACAATACGGACACTGAGTCAGAAGTTTCGGAGACCAGTTTACATATAGATGCTGTGGTTCCCCTAACAGTGATGCCGACCTCCCCTAAAGATCAAGGGGAGAAATACTCACATTGTTCTCTTCCTATTCAGATTCGGTGGGAGGGACAGTGGATACCAAGTTCTGCTATGATAGACTCTGGAGCAGGTGGAAATTTCATGGATTCTTTTGCCAAGGAACATGGTATTAAGACACAACTAAGAGCCTCACCAGTCACCATGGAAACGGTGGATGGTTCTCCATTAGTTTCCAGACCAGTAGATCGGGAGACGGTGCTTCTGAAGTGTAAGGTGGAACCAGACCATCAGGAAACACTTTCCTTTATGTTAATATCTTCTCCTCATTTTCCTGTAATTTTAGGAATTCCCTGGTTGCGGTCACAGAATCCAAACATCAATTGGGAAACCAAGGAGATATCCTTCCTTCCGAAGTGCAGCCCTATGATCAGTCCACCGGTAATGGCTCCAGTTACCCAGAACTTGGAGGAAACGAAACAGGTATCTACTCTCCCTCTGGTTTACCAGGAATTCTCGGACATTTGTGACAAGAGGAAGGCAGACCAACTCCCTCCACATAGACCTTATGACTGCACCATAGAGCTGCTTCCTGGGGCAGCGATTCCTTTTGGCCATGTTTACCCGTTGTCAGCTCCAGAATTAAAGACATTACGTGAATACATAGATGAGAATTTAGCCAAGGGGTTTATCCGACCATCCTCTTCACCAGCGGGAGCCCCCAAATTCTTTGTAAAGAAAAAAGATGGCACTCTAAGACCTTGTATTGACTACCGGGAGCTAAACAAGGTAACCATTCGTAACAGGTACCCGTTGCCTTTAATTCCTGAATTGTTGGAGAGAGTTCGCCAAGCTAAAATATTTACCAAATTAGATCTTCGCGGGGCATATAATTTACTCCGTATACGTCCCGGAGACGAATGGAAGACAGCTTTCAGATGTCGGTATGGACATTTTGAATATTTAGTGATGCCATTCGGACTCTGTAACGCTCCTGCTGCTTTCCAACACTTAGCCAACGATATCTTTAGGGATTTACTGGATCATTATGTAGTAATTTACCTGGATGACATCTTGATTTTCTCTGATTCACTACAGGAACATCAGGAACATGTCAAGACCGTGCTCAGACGTTTGAGAGATAATCATTTGTACATCAAACTCGAAAAGTGTGAATTTCATTGCTCCAAGATTCAATTTTTAGGCTATGTTATTTCTCCCCAGGGATTGAATATGGAGACCAGCAAGATCCAGGCGATCGTAGATTGGCCGGTACCAGGAAACATCAAAGAGGTACAACGATTCATTGGTTTTGCCAACTTTTATAGACGTTTTATCCGGAATTTTTCAGAAATTGTCCGTCCCATCACTCTCCTCACTAAGAAGGGGAAGAAGTTTGTATGGTCTTCGCAAGCCCAGGAAGCCTTTGATCGCCTCAAGGTTTGTTTTACCAGGGCTCCGATATTTACTCACCCGGATCCTGCACTGCCTTTTGTCGTGGAGGTGGATGCTTCTGACTCTGCACTGGGAGCAATCCTCTCACAACGAACCGGAGACAAAGGTTTGTTGCACCCGTGTACCTTCTTTTCCATTTACGTCCCTCAGGACAGCACCATGGAGGACGTCCTTCCTTGACCTATAGCGGGACAGGATCATAGACAGGTTAAAAGGACCCTCCCACCTCCACCCTCCAGTGTTTTTCCTGTCCCTACAGGGGACGGTTGTATGAGAGGTTGCTCATAGAGCGAAGATAGACTCCTCTTTGAGAGGTTCCTCAGCCAACAGTCAGCCTGTGCAATGGGCTTAGGGGGATCGTGCGGCAGGTCCAATCCTTCCCCCTGTCAAGTAGCCCAGGGTGGAAACTCCCCGGTGGGGAGTCCCTCAGCCCCAGAGACCAGTCAAGCGGACGGGCTCCTGGGTAGAGCCGCTTCCTCCTGGTGGGGGGGCTCTTGGCTCGGACGCCGACCGGCAAAACACCACTACGTCCGAAAGTCGTGTGGTGGAGAAGGCTGTTGCGCTTCTGGTGACGTCAGAGAGGAGCGCCGGCACATAGGATTGGCGTGCGTTCCACGATGGAACACAGAAGGGGGCACAGGTGAAGAAATCATTGACAGTAATGCGGCATTCCTGACGGGACGCCGCTTCCTTCCACGGTAGGCTCTCAGCGTTACCAGCTCCCCCTGTCTTCTAGCAGGTATGGAGCCAGCACAGGTGAGTGCATGGTTTAAATGTTGCATTGATGGCCTGGGCCTCTGGGCTGACTCTAGTCTCATGCCTTTGTGCCAAAGCTGTACCTGGAACCCATTTGCAGATAGGCCTTGGACCTCTAGGCTATGGTAGGGCCATATGTCCAGGCTACATCTCATGACTGGACTTCAGTTAGTTGCAGGTCTTGTCTGCACAGAGCCTTATGATTGGGCTTCAGAGTGATTTTTTTGGAAGCATGCTTTCCACTTTCTGGTTCAATAAACAAGTGTTTCACTTTTCTTTGCAACTTAACTACTCCGTCCATAGGAGGACACACGGTGTTAATTCAGCATTGTCTCCATGAAGACTGCCCTCCAGCTGTGGCTCATTAATTAGCTCCTTGGGGTGGAGTCAGTCTGACAAATAAGATGTACTGTTCAGAGTGGAGATTTATCTGGAACTCTGATAGATTGCTCTTTTGCTTAAAAGTGTAAAGGTACCTTCACACTAAACGATATCGCTAGCGATCCGTGACGTTGCAGCGTCCTGGCTAGCGATATCGTTGTGTTTGACACGCAGCAGCGATCAGGATCCTGCTGTGATATCGCTGGTCGTTGAACAAAGTTCAGAACTTTATTTGGTCATCAGACCGGCGTGTATCGTCGTGTTTGACACCAAAAGCAACGATACCAGCGATGTTTTACACTGGTAACCAGGGTAAACATCGGGTTACTAAGCGCAGGGCCGCACTTAGTAACCCGATGTTTACCCTGGTTACCAGTGTAAAATGTAAAAAAAACAAACAGTACATACTCACCTTCGCGTCCCCCGGCGTCCGCTTCCCACACTGACTGAGCGCCGTAAAGTGAAAGTGAAAGTACAGCACAGCGGTGACGTCACCGCTCTGCTGTTAGGGCCGGCGCTCAGTCAGTGCAGGAAGCGGACGCCGGGGGACACGAATGTAAGTATGTAGTGTTTGTTTTTTTTACATTTTACGCTGGTAACCAGGGTAAACATCGGGTTACTAAGCGCTGCCCTGCGCTTAGTAACCCGATGTTTACCCTGGTTACCCAGGGACCTCGGCATCGTTGGTCGCTGGAGAGCGGTCTGTGTGACAGCTCTCCAGCGATCAAACAGCGACGCTGCAGCGATCGGCATCGTTGTCGCTATCGCTGCAGCGTCGCTTAATGTGAAGGTACCTTTAGTCTGGTCTCTTGTTGGGCACCTTCAAGCATGGCCTAGTCTCTCTGTGCATCTCTTTGCATCATACTGCTTCTAGGCATCATATCGAGTGCCTCCGTGCATTATACTGCATCATACTGCTTTTATGCATCATATGGAGTGTCTCTGTGCATGATACTGCATCATAGTACATCTATGCAACATATTGAGTGCCTCTGTGGCTTCATACGGCATCATACTGTTTTAGGGACTTTGTACATCATATTGCATCACGGTTCCTGTATGCCTTTGTGTATCATATTGCTTCATGGTTCCTATACGCATCATAGTGCTTCATATTGCCTCTGTGCATTATATTACAGCATATTGCTTCATGGTTCCTATACGCATCATAGCGCTTCATATTGCCTCTGTGCATTATATTACAGCATATTGCTTCATGGTTCCTATACGCATCATAGCGCTTCATATTGCCTCTGTGCATTATATTACAGCATATTGCTTCATGGTTCCTATACGCATCATAGCGCTTCATATTGCCTTTGTGCATTAGATTACAGCATATTGCTTTATGGTTCCTATATGCATCATAACACTTCATATGGCCTTTGTGCATTAGATTACAGCATATTGCTTCATGGTTCCTATATGCATCATAGCGCTTCATAGTGACTTTGTGCATTATATTACAGCATATTGCTTCATAGTTCCTATATGCATCATATTGCATCATAGGGTTTTGGTGCCCTGTGCCTCAGGGGGTATCATTAGTGTGTCGGGCGTGGTACTTTTTTCGCCTCTGGCGGTGAACCACTGGGTTAGACCTTCTGTCTGGTGCCTTGTGTGGCCGCACATTGTATCATGGGCCTACCACTTCACATTTTTGTCTTGGGCCTCAACGCTAGATATAGAGTCCTTGTGTTTTGGACCCAGATCCAGCTTTTGTTACTTCATTCTTTACAACTGGGCTTAGTCAAGCAAATAGATATGCTTGAATTGGCTTAGTAAAATTTGCATTTCTTCTGTTTGGAACAGATCTCTCAGGTAGGTTCTACCTTGAGTGCTAAAGGCAAGTCTATTACATAATTAGCTTTAAAAGATGACATATGTCATTTTGGTACATCCTATTATCCTATAAAAGGACATACTACTGTCCTGGGAGCAGAAAAATCCCACGAGTTGAAAGGAAGGATTCCTTCCTCCTTGGAATGCTTTGCCCAAAGATGTTGGGACTGTCTACAATTTGCATGGTTTTGGGCGCTCCCTCGGGGCACATTTGTTCAGAGTGGCCTATCACGTTCCCTAATCAGTCATTTTATGTTTGTGTATGTAGCCCATTCACTATCTCCATCTATCCCCCACCCCCTGAAGATGGCTGTGCCATCATTGTAAATACAACATTGTTAATACACACTTGTACATTGTATCTTCCCCACCTCATTGTAGATTGTGAGCTCTCATGAGCAGGGTCGTTTTATTTTGCTTTAATTATTATATGGTTGTTACTTATGACTGTTGTGTTTGAAACTGTCAAACTGTAAAGCGCTGTGGAATATGTTGGCGCTATATAAATAAAGTTTATTATTGTTGTTATTATTATTAATCCTTCCCAAACTCCACATTCGGCAATCAGACCGATTCTTGTCCCATAAGTAGTGTTGAGCATTCCGATACCGCAAGTATCGGGTATCGGCCGATACTTAGCGGTATCGGAATTCCGATACCGAGATCCGATACTTTTGTTGTATCGAGAATCGGTATCGGGATCGATATAATGTGTAAAAATAAAGAATTAAAATAAAAAATATTGCTATACTCACCCCTCCGACGCAGCCTACACCTTACCGAGGAAACCGGCAGCCTTGTTTGCTTAAAATGCGCGCGTTTACTGTCTTCCGTGACGTGACGGCTTCTGATTGGTCGCGTGCCGCCCGTGTGACCGCGACGCGACCAATCACAACAAGCCGTGACGTAATTTTCAGGTCCTGGGATCCTGTGTCAGCGCCGAACATCTCCGGCATCTCCCACAGAGCAGAGCGGTGACGTCACCGCTCTGCTTTACGGCCGGCACTTACACAGGATGCAGGAGGAGTGCAGGGAAGCGGACGCCGGGCACCGGAATGTGAGTATGTGTTTTGTTTTTTTTTACGTTTACGCTGGTAACCAGGGTAAACATCGGGTTACTAAGCGCGGCCCTGCTCTTAGTAACCCGATGTTTACCCTGGTTACCAGTGAAGACATCGCTGGATCGGTGTCACACACACCGATTCAGCAATGTCAGCGGGAGATCCAGCGACGAAATAAAGTTCTGGACTTTCTTCTCCGACCAACGATGTCACAGCAGGATCCTGATCGCTGCTGCCTGTCAAACACAACGATATCGCTATCCAGGACGCTGCAACGTCACGGATCGCTAGCGATATCGTTTAGTGTGAAGGTACCTTTACTGTTAAGACCCCATAGTTTCACTGCCTCACATTAGATAATTTCCCGCTGTGATGAGGATGAAACCTACTTTTTCTCTAGCCATGGAATATGGTTACTCCCACAATGGCAGTCTGAGTGTATAAAGATCCCTGAGAAGATTGCCTCTTGGCATATGTATGAGCGTAATATGCATACATGGACAAATAAGTTGACATACTTATAATGTCTGGACTAATGACTCGTATAAATACAGTTTCGAATAATTTCAAGTGTCGGAAGATTTTTTAACTAGCAACACCACCTTCATCGATTCAGAGTCCAGACTCCCTGTGTCTAACATCAAGTAAAACAGGAGTGATGATCCACGTTTCTCTTTCAGCGCTTCTAATGAGAAGCCCGACATTGTTAATGGCAGGAGATATTACCTGCCGGATGGCGTATTCCTTAGTTTCAATAATATCCAACCCTTACTTGGGGTTAGACATCTAAGGATTTGGAATAGACGTGATCTCCTGGATGAGTAATGTGCGTACATCCCAATGCTCTGCCATTATCCATGTACTAACTGTTATTGGTTTGATCTTCCCTCAGTCCAGGGCCTCTGTCCTGCGGGTCTCCTTGTAGTACGGTAAGCTGGTCTGTAACCAAGGCTTAACCTGAGCCCAGAAGGTCCGATGAAGGAACAGTCCTGTTATAAGCACATGCAGCTTATTATTGGTCGGTACAGTCCTCATTGTGTGGTGGCTGTGACTTTCACCATATTTTGCTGGGCAATAAGGTTTTCTAACCCTATTCTGGCGCTGCGATATCTATAAGTATCTATCACAATAAATAACTTGCTTGGTTCATTATTGGTATTGTAGTACAATGGGTGAATTTCCCTGTCTGTTTCTGATGCTTATTTCATTTACCACATTCATACTGAAATTGGCCATTATAGATGTATATCAGACACTCACTACGGTGATTTTCTTTGCGGATCTCTTTAGATATCTATGGTTTTTCTGATCTTTCAGATCATTTATATATTTAGTCTGGTTTTTGCCTGGGACTTTGATTCCTGGGCTTCTGTACCCACCCTGGAAGAGTTTCTTTGGTATTCTCCATGGTGCTGTCCTGAGGGACGTAATGGAAAAAGGGAATTGGACCTACCGGTAATTCGGTTTCCAGGTAGTCCCTCAGGACAGCACCCTTAGTTCCCTCCCTTATGTTGCTCTTTTTAGGCTTGTACGGGATTAATCTACCAGCAGATCGTTCGTCCTTTGGGTCACCATGGCTCGAAATTAAGATGAAGCCGTTAAATGGTTATTACAGACATGTTTGTAAGGGCATGTTTAGACTATTTATTTCCATCCTTCTGTGGTACTTTGAAAAAACACTGGAGGGTGGAGGTGGGAGGGTCCTTTTAACCTCTCTATGATCCTGTCCCGCTATGGGTCAAGGAAGGACGTCCTCCATGGTGCTGTCCTGAGGGACTACCTGGAAACCGAATTACCAGTAGGTCTAATTCCCTTTTTCTCGCAGGTTATCATCTGCTGAACTGAACTATGATATTGCAGATAAGGAACTTTTGGCAATCATTTCCGCCTTTAAGGAATGGAGACACCATTTGCAGGGAGCAACTCAACAGGTAGTGGTGCTCACAGATCACTGTAATCTGGAATTCCTTAAGTCCGCCAGATGCCTTTCTCCTCGACAAGCTAGGTGGAGTTTGTTCTTGAACCAGTTTGATTTATCATCTCGTACCGCCCAGGTTCACGTAATGGGAAAGCCGATGCACTATCCCGAATCCACACAATGGACTCTGTCATGATTCTCAATGGCGAGAGAACATAGCCCAGCATATATGAGAACTAGCTCTTGGAAGATGGAAACTATACTGACCATGAACTAAACCTGCCGCACAACTAGAAGTGGCCGGGTAGCATGCCTACGTTTTTTAACCCTAGATGCCCAGCGCCAGCCGGAGAACTACCTAATCCTAGCAGAGGAAAAGACAGTCCTGGCTCACCTCTAGAGAAATTTTCCCAAAAGGCAGACAGAGGCCCCCACATATATTGGCGGTGATTTTAGATGAAATGACAAACGTAGTATGAAAATAGGTTTAGCAAAATCGAGGTCCGCTTTCTAGATAGCAGGAAGACAGAAAGGACACTTTCATGGTCAGCAGAAAACCCTATCAAAACACCATCCAGAAATTCCTTTAAGACTCTAGCATTAACTCATAACACCAGAGTGGCAATTTCCGATCACAAGAGCTTTCCAGACACAGTAACGAAACAGCAGCTGTGAACAGGAACAAAATGCAAAAACACACAAGGACAAAAGTCCAACTTAGCTGGGAGTTGTCTAGTAGCAGGAACAAGCACAGAAGGCTTCTGATTACATTGTTGACCGGCAAGAAACTGACAGAGGAGCAAGGTTATATAGCGACTCCCACATCCTGATAGGAGCAGGTGAACAGAGGGGATGATGCACACAAGTTCAATTCCACAAGTGGCCACCGGGGGAGCCCAGAATCCAATTTCACAACAGTACCCCCCCCCTCAAGGAGGGGGCACCGAACCCTCACCAGAACCACCAGGGCGATCAGGATGAGCCCTATGAAAGGCACGGACAAGATCGGAGGCATGAACATCAGAGGCAGTGACCCAAGAATTATCCTCCTGACCGTATCCCTTCCATTTGACCAGATACTGGAGTCTCCGTCTGGAAACACGAGAGTCTAAGATCTTTTCCACAACGTACTCCAACTCACCCTCAACCAACACCGGAGCAGGAGGCTCAACGGAAGGCACAACCGGTACCTCATACCTGCGCAACAATGACCGATGAAAAACATTATGAATCGAAAAGGATGCAGGGAGGTCCAAACGGAAGGACACAGGGTTAAGAATCTCCAATATCTTGTACGGGCCTATGAACCGAGGCTTAAACTTAGGAGAAGAAACCCTCATAGGGACAAAACGAGAAGACAACCACACCAAGTCCCCAACACAAAGCCGAGGACCAACACGACGACGGCGGTTGGCAAAAAGCTGAGTCTTCTCCTGGGACAACTTCAAATTGTCCACCACCTGCCCCCAAATCTGATGCAACCTCTCCACCACAGCATCCACTCCAGGACAATCCGAAGATTCCACTTGACCGGAGGAAAATCGAGGATGAAACCCCAAATTACAGAAAAACGGGGACACCAAGGTGGCAGAGCTGGCCCGATTATTGAGGGCGAACTCCGCCAAAGGCAAAAAAGCAACCCAATCATCCTGATCCGCAGACACAAAACACCTCAAATATGTCTCCAAGGTCTGATTAGTCCGCTCGGTCTGGCCATTAGTCTGAGGATGGAAAGCAGACGAAAAAGACAAATCTATGCCCATCCTAGCACAGAATGCCCGCCAAAATCTAGACACGAATTGGGTCCCTCTGTCAGAAACGATATTCTCAGGAATACCATGCAAACGAACAACATTTTGAAAAAACAGAGGAACCAACTCGGAAGAAGAAGGCAACTTAGGCAAGGGAACCAGATGGACCATCTTAGAGAAACGGTCACACACCACCCAGATGACAGACATCTTCTGAGAAACAGGCAGATCCGAAATAAAATCCATCGAGATGTGCGTCCAAGGCCTCTTCGGGATAGGCAAGGGCAACAACAATCCACTAGCCCGAGAACAACAAGGCTTGGCCCGAGCACAAACGTCACAAGACTGCACAAAGCCTCGCACATCTCGTGACAGGGAAGGCCACCAGAAGGACCTTGCCACCAAATCCCTGGTACCAAAGATTCCAGGATGACCTGCCAACGCAGAAGAATGAACCTCAGAGATGACTCTACTGGTCCAATCATCAGGAACAAACAGTCTACCAGGTGGGCAACGATCAGGTCTATCCGCCTGAAACTCCTGCAAGGCCCGCCGCAGGTCTGGAGAAACGGCAGACAATATCACTCCATCTTTAAGGATACCTGTGGGCTCAGAATTACCAGGGGAGTCAGGCTCAAAACTCCTAGAAAGGGCATCCGCCTTAACATTCTTAGAACCCGGTAGGTACGACACCACAAAATTAAACCGAGAGAAAAACAACGACCAGCGCGCCTGTCTAGGATTCAGGCGCCTGGCAGACTCAAGGTAAATTAAATTTTTGTGGTCAGTCAATACCACCACCTGATGTCTGGCCCCCTCAAGCCAGTGACGCCACTCCTCAAAAGCCCACTTCATGGCCAAAAGCTCCCGATTCCCAATATCATAATTCCGCTCGGCGGGCGAAAATTTACGGGAAAAAAAAGCACAAGGTCTCATCACGGAGCAGTCGGAACTTCTCTGCGACAACACCGCCCCAGCTCCGATTTCAGAAGCGTCGACCTCAACCTGAAAAGGAAGAGCAACATCAGGCTGACGCAACACTGGGGCGGAAGAAAAGCGGCGCTTGAGCTCCCGAAAGGCCTCCACAGCATCAGGGGACCAATCAGCAACATCAGCACCCTTCTTAGTCAAATCAGTCAATGGTTTTACAACATCAGAAAAACCAGCAATAAATCGACGATAAAAGTTAGCAAAGCCCAAAAATTTCTGAAGACTCTTAAGAGAAGAGGGTTGCGTCCAATCACCAATAGCCTGAACCTTGACAGGATCCATCTCGATGGAAGAGGGGGAAAAAATGTATCCCAAGAAAGAAATCTTTTGAACCCCAAAAACACACTTAGAACCCTTCACACACAAGGAATTAGACCGCAAAACCTGAAAAACCCTCCTGACCTGCTGGACATGAGAGTCCCAGTCATCCGAAAAAATCAGAATATCATCCAGATACACAATCATAAATTTATCCAAATAATCGCGGAAAATGTCATGCATAAAGGACTGGAAGACTGAAGGGGCATTTGAAAGACCAAAAGGCATCACCAAATACTCAAAATGGCCCTCGGGCGTATTAAATGCGGTTTTCCACTCATCCCCCTGCTTGATTCGCACCAAATTATACGCCCCACGGAGATCAATCTTAGAGAACCACTTGGCCCCCTTTATACGAGCAAACAAATCAGTAAGCAGTGGTAACGGATATTGATATTTAACCGTGATTTTATTGAAAAGTCGATAATCAATACACGGCCTCAAAGAGCCGTCTTTCTTAGACACAAAGAAAAAAACGGCTCCTAAGGGAGATGACGAAGGACGAATATGTCCCTTTTCCAAGGACTCCTTTATATATTCTCGCATAGCAGCGTGTTCAGGCACAGACAGATTAAATAAACGACCCTTAGGGTATTTACTACCCGGAATCAAGTCTATGGCACAATCGCACTCCCGGTGCGGAGGTAGTGAACCAACCTTGGGTTCTTCAAAAACGTCACGAAAGTCAGACAAGAATTCAGGAATCTCAGGGAATAGATGATGAAATGGAAACCAAAGGTACGTCCCCATGAGTCCCTTTACATCCCCAGCTTAACACAGACATAGCTCTCCAGTCGAGGACTGGGTTATGAGATTGCAGCCATGGCAATCCCAGCACCAAAACATCATGTAGATTATACAGCACCAGAAAGCGAATAACCTCCTGGTGATCCGGATTAACACGCATAGTCACTTGTGTCCAGTATTGTGGTTTATTACTAGCCAATGGGGTGGAGTCAATCCCTTTCAGAGGTATCGGAGCCTCCAGTGGCTCCAAATCATACCCACAGCGTTTGGCAAAGGACCAATCCATAAGACTCAAAGCAGCGCCAGAGTCGACATAGGCGTCCGCGGTAATAGATGACAAAGAACAAATCAGGGTCACAGATAGAATAAACTTAGACTGTAAAGTGCTAATTGAAACAGACTTGTCAGGCTTCTTAGTACGCTTAAAGCATGCTGATATAACATGAGTTGAATCACCACAATAGAAGCACAACCCATTTTTTCGTCTAAAATTCTGCCGCTCGCTTCTGGACAGAATTCTATCACATTGCATATTTTCTGGCGTTTTCTCAGTAGACACCGCCAAATGGTGCACAGGTTTGCGCTCCCGCAGACGCCTATCGATCTGAATAGCCATCGTCATGGACTCATTCAGACTCGCAGGCACAGGGAACCCCACCATAACATCCTTAATGGCATCAGAGAGACCTTCTCTGAAAATCGCCGCCAGGGCGCACTCATTCCACTGAGTAAGCACAGACCATTTGCGGAATTTTTGGCAGTATATTTCAGCTTCATCTTGCCCCTGAGACAAGGACATCAAGGCCTTTTCCGCCTGAAGCTCTAAATGAGGTTCCTCATAAAGCAACCCCAAGGCCAGAAAAAACGCATCCACATTGAGCAACGCAGGATCCCCTGGTGCCAATGCAAAAGCCCAGTCTTGAGGGTCGCCCCGGAGCAAGGAAATTACAATCCTGACCTGCTGTGCAGGGTCTCCGGCAGAGCGAGACTTCAGGGACAAAAACAATTTGCAATTATTTTTAAAATTTTGAAAGTGAGATCTATTCCCCGAGAAGAATTCAGGCAAAGGAATTCTAGGCTCAGACATAGGTGCATGAACAACAAAATCTTGCAAATTTTGTACCTTTGTGGCGAGATTATTCAAACCTGTAGCTACACTCTGAAGATCCATTTGAAACAGGTGAACACAGAGCCATTCAAGGATTAGAAGGAGAGAAAGAGAGGAAGGCTGCAGTATAGGCAGACTAGCAAGTGATTAAATTAAGAGCACACTCAGAACTAGAGGAAAAAAAAAAAAAAAATTGTAGCAGACTTCTTTTTTCTCTCCTTTCTCAGCCAGTAATTTAACCCTTTTTTGGGCCGGTCAAACTGTCATGATTCTCAATGGCGAGAGAACATAGCCCAGCATATATGAGAACTAGCTCTTGGAAGATGGAAACTATACTGACCATGAACTAAACCTGCCGCACAACTAAAAGTGGCCGGGTAGCATGCCTACGTTTTTTAACCCTAGATGCCCAGCGCCAGCCGGAGAACTACCTAATCCTAGCAGAGGAAAAGACAGTCCTGGCTCACCTCTAGAGAAATTTTCCCAAAAGGCAGACAGAGGCCCCCACATATATTGGCGGTGATTTTAGATGAAATGACAAACGTAGTATGAAAATAGGTTTAGCAAAATCGAGGTCCGCTTTCTAGATAGCAGGAAGACAGAAAGGACACTTTCATGGTCAGCAGAAAACCCTATCAAAACACCATCCAGAAATTCCTTTAAGACTCTAGCATTAACTCATAACACCAGAGTGGCAATTTCCGATCACAAGAGCTTTCCAGACACAGTAACGAAACAGCAGCTGTGAACAGGAACAAAATGCAAAAACACACAAGGACAAAAGTCCAACTTAGCTGGGAGTTGTCTAGTAGCAGGAACAAGCACAGAAGGCTTCTGATTACATTGTTGACCGGCAAGAAACTGACAGAGGAGCAAGGTTATATAGCGACTCCCACATCCTGATAGGAGCAGGTGAACAGAGGGGATGATGCACACAAGTTCAATTCCACAAGTGGCCACCGGGGGAGCCCAGAATCCAATTTCACAACAGGACTCCGTGCCTGGGACCCCGTCTAAGACCATCTTGTCCGATGCCAATTTCATAGGAGTGCTCCAGATCAAGCTGGCCTATGATCGTGACGTATTTCTTGCTGCCCCACCTGACAATGTGAATCTTGTCTTTCAGAATTATGTATGGCTTAGAGAGCGCTGTATTTATGTCCCTGAGGCTGTGAGGCTTCAAATTCTCAAATTGGTCCATGACTCCGTATTGGCTGGTCATCGGGGGGTACAGAAGACGCAGGAATTGTTAAGTCGATTTTTCTGGTGGCCTACCTGCTTGAAGGATGTGAATGACTATGTTCGCTCTTGTGAGGTTTGTGCCCGGTACGAAGTTCCACCTACTGGCCTTCTTAAGCCACTACCCGTACCATCTCGCCCTTGGGGGTCTATTTCGATGGACTTTATTGTGGAGTTACCCACCTCTGGTGGTAAAAATACTATTTTGGTGGTAGTGGACCGTTTAACAAAGGCTGCTCATTTAATTCCTTGCACCGGTCTTCCCTCAGCTACAGAGACAGTGGATCTGGTTATCCAGAACGTTTTCCGGCTGCATGGGGTACCAGATGAGATCATCTCTGACCGGGGAATACAATTTACCTCTAGGTTTTGGAAAGGATTTTGTTCTGCGCTCCACATTAATGTTTGCATGTCTTCTGCATACCACCCTCAGACCAACGGGCAGACTGAACGGACCAATCAAACCTTGGAGCAATATCTACGCTGTTACGTCAGTCATTTGCAGGATGATTGGCTGAAGCTACTTCCACTAGCAGAATTTTCGTATAACAACTCACAGAGCAGTTCCACGAAGGTAACGCCTTTTTTCACCAATCTGGGATATCATCCAAATATTTTGCCTAGGTCTCCGGTTGCTACTTCGGTATCGGCAGTTCAAGACAGAGTGGTGGTGTTGCAACATAATCTTGAAGTTTTGAAAGACTCCCTGACCGCAGCACAGGAGCGTTACAAGAAGTCGGCCGATAGATTCCGGAAACCGGCACCCATGTATAAGGTAGGAGACTCGGTTTGGTTGTCCACCAAGAATCTAAAATTGGGTGTTCCTTCGCTGAAACTGGGACAGAAGTTCATCGGTCCATTCAAGATCACCGGGATTGTGAGCTCTGTTGCTTGTCGGCTGAAGCTGCCATGAACTCTAAAGGTACACCCAGTATTTCATGTTTCTTTATTAAAACCGGTCTCTCTTAACACATTTCAGGGACGTATCGTACCTCCTCCTCCACCAGTGTTGGTTGATGGCGAAGAACAATTTGTGGTACAGGACATTATCGATTCAAGAATTCATAGGAACCGGCTTCAGTATCTAGTTAGATGGCAGGGTTACTCTCCTGAAAACGATTCTTGGGAACCAGTAAGTAACATCAATGCTCCCCTGAAGGTTGCTCAATTTCATCGTAGATACCCAGGCAAGCCTGGTCCAGGTTCATCCTGAGGCCGTTTCTAGGGGGGAGTAATGTCAGTATTCTGGGTTTTCTAAGTCACCTTGTGAATGATTTTGCCCTTTGTTAAGATGGAGTTTCCTGTTTTTATCTGCCCTACTTCCTGTTCGTTTGTTTAAAACCCGGGCCAAGTGTCAGCCCTTTGCTGGAGTATTCTGATTCTGTTCTCCTTCAGCTCAGCTGCTGGTTCTGAGTGTGTCTCTACTTCTGGCTCCTGACATTTCCTGCATTTGTAAGCTACACTCTCTAGGTTATCATTAGTCTGCTGACTTGGAACTTAACCCTCGGTTCACTCCTTCTGGTAAGAACTGTGTTTTTGGAACCTTGTTTCGGGACTGAGTGTTGCTACTTAATCCTTCATTTACTCCCCCCGGTGGGAACTGTTGGAAACAACACCAGTATAATACTTTAATGTGAACCTGTTTCTGAACTTACCCGTGTTTATGCCACATTTGGGATCAACTTGAGAACTAGTTTCTGGACTTACCCGTGTTCATGCCACACCTGGGATGAACTTGTGGACTTGTTCTGGACTTCCCTGTGTTTACTTCATACCTGGATTTGACTCTTTCTGTGCCGACAGTGTTTGGATCTGCACCACGTCACCTGTCACACTCACCTTTTGATCACCTTGCTGAGGACTCTGCCTTAAGAACTCTGCCGATTTTACTGTATATATTTCAAGGACTCGTTTCATTCTAGGACACTGTGGGTTATCAGTATATTGTTTTGGGTGTTAGTGCTGTTGTACAAATACACTATTTGCACTAAAGAAACCCGTCTCTGTCTGTTCATTGCCCCATGCTATCAGAATCCTTGAGTTCCTACAATAGTATTACAGCGTCACTTGTATATAGAATGAAATGATAAGTCATCACGAAGTCGGAGTTCACGTTTGGTAAGCCTATACTAAAATGATCTGGATTCTACTTTTTAGCTTCAGAGCTGAAATCTCACAGCACTGCCTCCTTGTTCTGTTCCTACACAGAGCTTACTCTGGCCACTTGTATGCTGATCACAGCTGCCTTTCCAAGAGGAATGGTAAGGTCAACTGGTATTGAAATATCTAACTGCTCAGCTAATATATGGAGAATGCCGATGAGGGGTGCCTCAATTGCAAGGCTTGTTGACACTTTTCAATAGTAACCGGCAGCATTGTGAGCGCAGCTCTGGGTGTACAACAGGATGTAACTCAGGATCAGTAATGTAATGTATGTACACAGTGACTGCACCAGCAAAATAGCGAGTGCAGCTCTGGAGTATAATACAGGATGTAACTCAGGATCAGTACAGGATCATTAATGTATGTGCACAGTGACAGCACCAGCAGAATAGTGAGTGCCGCTCTGGAGTATAATACAGGATGTAACTCAGGATCAGTAATGTATGTGTAGCGCCCCCACTGCCGCAGGGCCGAGGGGTACCCGGTACCGGGCCTCTGAGTCTCTGCTCTGGGCTTGTCACGGTGGCTAGGCCCGGTCCGTGACCCTGCTGAGGGGCGTACAATGAAGGTGGTGGTATGGGATGTCGTTATGGTGTGGTGAAGTGCCGGTCGCGGTAAATAACGAGGACACCAAGTTGCAGTCTCTTTACCTCTTTACTGAAGGCTTCAGGGTCCTCAGTCCGGAATACGGTTAACCAGGCTGCGCAAGTCCGGCCGGTCCGATGGCACCTCCAGAGTTCCCTTTGCAGGTGGAAATCTGTGCCTACCTTCTAGCGCTTGTGTATTGTGGTCCTCCCCTGCTGTGCTCACGGGATAGTCCCCACAACTGTTGTGTCTGTTTCTCGTGTTCCCTCACAACTCGATTCTGATGTTCTTCCACGTCCCCCAGATCTTATGGTTAGGACGCACCCGTATGACGGGGAGGCTCGGAGCTCTTCCGGGACTCTAGCGTCGCCCCACTCCTGTTGTTACCCCCCTGTGTCTTCCTAGGTCAATTGGGTGAGACAGCCCGCCTATAACTGACTGTCCTGCCGTAGGTTTGAAGTTTGGCCTGGAGCTCTATACTTCCTCGGCGTTCCGGCCACCGGTTATGCGCCTCAGTAGGATGTTGCCTCGTCTTACAGCACGACTCCTACTGGTATTCTCCTTGTTGCGTTGATCTCGTTTCTCACTCAGCACAATAAACCTCGCTTCTTGTCCTTTCTTGGGGTACCGCCGCTATATCGTGCAGGCGCGGTCCCGTAACGTTCTCTCTGGTTGCTAGGCCTCTGTCAGGATCCCACCCCTGACAGGGACCCCTCTGAGTCTCTCCCCGCAACACCCCCTGCCACAGGGTGTTGCCTGTTCGATTCCCAGTCAGCTTTCTCATCTAACTTCCTGCCTAACCCCCAGTTTTACCAGATTGTGAGGAGTGGCCTAATACATAGAACCCTTAGCTCCCCCTGGAGGCCAGACTGTGAAGTGTATTGGTGTCTGTGATACCTGGTCAGATGAACTCCTTCAGTGCCATCAAACGTACCATAGCCCCCTTTAGCGGCGGAGCAACAGTACTGCAACGACCAGGACTGTGGGGCGCTGCATATGTACACAGTGACTGCATCAGCAGAATAGTGAGTGCAGCTCTGGGGTATAATACAGGATGTAACTCAGGATCAGTAATGCATGTACACAGTGACTGCACCAGCAGAATAGTGAGTGCAGCTCCGGGGTATAATACAGGATGTAACTCAGGATCAGTAATGTATGTGCACAGTGACAGCACCAGCAGAATAGTGAGCGCAGCTCTGGGGTATAATACAGGATGTAACTCAGGATCAGTAATGCATGTACACAGTGACTGCACCAGCAGAATAGTGAGTGCAGCTCCGGGGTATAATACAGGATGTAACTCAGGATCAGTAATGTATGTACACAGTGACTGCATCAGCAGAATAGTGAGTGCAGCTCTGGGGTATAATACAGGATGTAACTCAGGATCAGTAATGCATGTACACAGTGACTGCACCAGCAGAATAGTGAGTGCAGCTCTGGGGTATAATACAGGATGTAACTCAGGATCAGTAATGCATGTGCACAGTGACAGCACCAGCAGAATAGTGAGCGCAGCTCTGCAGTGTATTACATGTAGCTCAAGCTCTGTACAGAATGAGTAATGTAATGCATTTATTAAGTTACCTAATGTTTTCAGCTGATTAAATCTAAACTTTAAAATGTTTTTCAAAGGTGATCATAGCCTTTAAGCCTAGAATAATACAAAGCAGTAAAAGCTGCTCTCAGAATGACATAAAGGCAATCCTCTGATCGTTCCTTCGCTACTGCTTCCATAGGGCACAATATAAAGACCTGCTGAAGATACGCTGAAACGACTGTGCGGTAAAGGTCATTTTTTTTTCCCCTTCATGTCAGCTGGAGCGATATTAACCTCGTTAGCATCGAGCTTTTATAACAAGAACATATTTCATTGTGAGTGCACAAACAAAATCATTGTTAGGCGAAAATAAAAAAAAATAAACTTCCCGCGAGTCAGAAATATCCTCACATTAAACCCATCAAAGCAAAGTCGATCAATATTTCTTGGACGTGGCCGTCCGCAAAGAAAAGAGATGTTGGTGATATGCATCAAGTGCGACACACGGCCAAAATAAAAGTGGCTTTAATTACTGAGTAAATTGGCTCCAGCCTGAAGTCTGAATCTTTTCCATTAAGTTGCTTACGTCGTCGTGTCACATTGCTCCTGATACTAATCTGGGTAACTGTGTAAAAAATAGGTGTGCCCGCAGCCTCCATTGTAACTGACCTTCCATCTTGGCATTGTATGTATCGTCTTACATAATTTTAATTAATCTCCGTCTGGGACGTGAATTTATAGCACCTTGTCTGGTAATATAAGACTTAGGTTTATCTGGCTAACCTTGCCCGGGCTTAAATAGTGGAGCATTTTAGGTTCTGGATTATTAAAGGGGTTATTTAGGATTAGAAAAATACAGCGCTTTGGGTATCTGGACTGAATGGATTCTATTTAAAGATTCTGCTCGTTTCCCTGACCTGTTTACCTGAATACACCTGTCTATTCTACAGCCGATTACTAAGCTACTCTTCTTTTCTTTTCGGTTCTAATTTTATATTTCTTTTCTTGAGCCCCACCTACTTGGGCCCCCCCCCTCTATTTCCTCCTCTTTCTATCTCCCCCCTGGGTGAGCTGTTTACCTTCCACCAGCTCGATGTGATAGGTCTGTACCATGATTTACCAGTTACTTATATAATTATACTATTTGCGTGCATGTCTCGCTCTAGGGGACATGGGCGAACTGATTTTAGGTATGCTTTTTTTTTTTTTTTATTCACGGTAATGAAAGTCCTCGCCTGTTGCGGGGGCAAGGAGTTATTGCTTATATGTTAAAGTTACCGTGGTCATTCTAGAGGGTTTACTCCCTCTAATTTTTTCTTTTTTTTCTCTCTTTTATGTAAGATTTATGCAAGGTTTGTGAACGAGTGTTTTTTTGTGTTACTCTTCTCGAATTGTATATTATAAGGAAAAGTACTTTGATCATTGTCGTAGTTTTCAACTACTGTTTTTCTTGTAAAATTCTTTTCTCTTTAATAAAAATATATTTACCTAGAAAAATACAGCGCAACATCGGTCTATGGCTTGTGTCTAGTATTGCACTAAAGATCTATTTTAGAAATGGGGTACAGCTGCAATTATAGACACAACGTGCAGACAGATATGGCACTGTTTGGAAGAAAATAGCCATGTGTTTCTCATTTTGGACAAGCGTTTCAAGGGTGTATGTGCAGCGCCCCAGGTTCCTGGTCGTTGCAGTAATATCATTCTCCTTCAGGGGGAGTGATGTTACGTCCTGTTAAATATTAATTGAATTATTCTTAATCTCAATCCTGTACTGAGCACATTGCTTCTTGCTGATATTACAAAGCTATTTATGTATATAGGAGCTCAGAGTATAAGTCAACACCATATAAAGGGCAACATGTGATCTGTAGGACACATATATAAACACAGCTCTTAGGAGGGTGGGGGGCTTTTTGTCATGTGGGGGCTGTCACCTCCTGCCTACACCATCATTCTCCATGGACTTCAGAGAAGTCACTCAAGGAAGGAACAGCTGGTAGCCATGATGACCTTCAGATTTCACACAAACAGACGGCTTTTACCATTCAGAACTTTGGGAAAGATGAGTAACAAGTGCTGATATTTGCACATGGACAATCTGTTCGTAACTATTTCATCTATTTTTATGTTTTGCTGCAATGTGGTTTTTCTGTGGACAATTCAATAAACCACTACATGTTTTATGAGAATATCATAACATTTTTTTTCTTTAAGAGTAATGCACCTGGTAATGTCCTGATTAAATAAATGTGCAAAATAAGTTCGTCCGAAGGCAATGAAAGAGATCTCTTTACCAGGTATCACATACCACACAACACACTTCAGTCCACCACGGGGAGCTATGCTCCTATTTATTAGGGCACTCTTCACAATTAGGTAAAACTGGTGGTCTGGATAGGAAGATAGGCAGAAGCTGACTGGGCTTCACCCAGGCAGCACCTGTCAGGCAGACAGAGGGAAAAGAGGAACATCTAGCAGTTGCCGACAGGGTGGTCCCTTACAGGGGTGGGATCCTGTCAGAGGCCTAGACAGAAGGCCACTGAGCTGCGCCTGCCCCACGTGCGGCAGCATCCTAAGAAAGAGACACGAACAGCTAATTGTATTGTAGAGGGTGAGAAACGAAGTCATAGCAAAAGGAGAGGAAACCAGAAGGAGTTCTGCCCTGCAAAAGGCTGCCTCCTTCTGAGGCGCAGGATCCAGTAGCCGAAAAAACACCAAGGGAGCAATCGTCTCCATGCCTTGCTCCAGCGACCGGCAGGACAGCTAATTCCACGTTACCTGCCCGACCTATACCCAGGAGGCACGGTGGCAACTTGTGGGGCCTGGGGCGTGATAGAGTCCCTGTAAAAAGCCTCAGGCCATCAGTCATACGGGTTTGTTCCTATCCATCTGGGGAACAGAGAGAGAGACATAACATCTAGAACACCAACATCAGTTGTGAGGACCTTACCGAGAAGCTCAGCAGGAAGGTACTACAACACCCAGGCGCTAGAGGAAGGCTGCTGATTTCCACCTGGATAAGGGGACTCTGGATTTGCCTTCAGACCAGCCGGACTCTGCCTGCCCTGTGGTCTGGTGCTCTGGACTGTGGATGCTGAAGTCTTCAGTAAAGGTAAAGAGACTGCAACCTTGTGTCCTCATTCTTCACTGTGCCTCACACCATCCACCATCTACGCTCTGTGAAGGACCCGGTATCGAGTACCCCGCCGCCCTTGGGAGCGCACCATATGCACAAACGTTCTTTTAGACGCAGGCATACGCACATCGTATTCCAAGCGAAGTTACCAGAAGAATGGACCTGTCACTTCTTTTAGCCGCTTCACGACTTTCTGAATGTCAAGAGGTTAAAAGGAATTAGAAAAGATTGAACGTTCACAGCAAGCCGTTTTGACATTGCTGTGCTTTTAGCCATTCTGTTTGGCATCTTTTTAGAGCTTTTTTAGGAGGGTTCCAGGTGGAATTCACCTGAAAAAGACATTGTGTGCACGAACCCTTAGTGTTCTGTATCATTGAGGGGTTGTGGGTTGAGTGACAGCTCGCCTTCCAATCTTAGGCAGGGGTGTGATGAACTGTTAGTATTTTCAGTGACAGTCCATCCGCCAATCAGGGCAGGGGCATGCTGAGTTTTTTTTCTGGGTGATTATCGGGCTATTTGGCTGGCTGCCACTGCCAGTCATAGCTTTAGTTTGGTGGTGTGTATGCGCCTTGTTCTCCAGTACTCTACTTTTGATCTTTTGTTGCCTGACCTTGGACCTTACCTTTTGACCATCCGTTTTCCTAGCCCCTTTGTCTTGATCCGTTACCTTCCTGGAATTCAGACCTTGGACTGTGACTTGACTATGCCTATGTCTTACACCTCTGTATATGATGAGCTCTTTTGCTATTTGACCCCGGACCTCTTGACTACCTTGTCTCATGGCTTGTCCACTAGTAGTGACTCAGCGTCACATTTGTGACTCAACATCACCTTGTATTCTTCTGTTTTCTTCTTATTGTTGATGATGCAGATAATAATGGCTTTATTTCACAAGTAAACAGTTCATTATCATTAATGATTCTGCTGAAATCTGCAGCAACACCAAACAAAATATATGGCTGGGGTCCTACGTTGGGGTCATCGCATGCAGATGACATTTATGTCCACATGCTGCCATAAATGAGCATGAGAGCCTGCAGCCATATGGAGGTACTAGATGGTGGCCTGATTCTAACGTATCAGGTATTCTAGAATATGTATGCGTAGTATATTGCGCCGCCCACGCAGTACATTGCGCCGCCCACGCAGTACATTGCGCAGCCCACGCAGTACATTGCGCAGCCCACGCAGTACATTGCGCAGCCCACGTAGTACATTGCGCAGCCCACGCAGTACATTGCGCAGCCCACGCAGTACATTGCGCAGCCCACGCAGTACATTGCGCAGCCCACGCAGTACATTGCGCAGCCCACGTAGTATATTGCGCAGGCCACGTTATATATTGCTCAGTGTTGTGAATTTGGATTCTGGGCTCCCCCGGTGGCTACTGGTGGAATTGAACTGGTGTTTTCATCTTCTCTGTTCACCTGTTCCCATCAAGATGTGGGAGTCGCTATATAACCTTGCTGCTCTGTTAGTTGCTTGCCGGTCAACAATGTTATCAGAAGCCTCTCTGTGCTTGTTCCTGCTCCTAGACTACTACTAGATAAGTTGGACTCTTGTCCATGTTTGTTTTTGCATTTTTGTTCCAGTTCACAGCTGTAGTTTCGTTACTGTGTCTGGAAAGCTCTTGTGAACAGGAATTGCCACTCTGGTGTTATGAGTTAATGCCAGAGTTTTAAAGTAATTTCTGGATGGTGTTTTGATAGGGTTTTCAGCTGACCATGAAAGTGTCCTTTCTGTCTTCTGCTATGTAGTAAGTGGACCTCAAATTTGCTAAACCTATTTTCATACTACGTTTGTTATTTCATCTTAACTCACCGCCAATACATGTGGGGGGCCTCTGTCTCCTTTCGGGGTATTTCTCTAGAGGTGAGCTAGGACTGATATTTTCCTCTGCTAGCATTATTTAGTCCTCCGGCTGGTGCTGGGCATCTAGAATCAACGTAGGCATGCTACCCGGCCACTGCTAGTTGTGCGTTAGGTTTAGTTCATGGTCAGCTCAGTTCCCATCTTCCAAGAGCTAGTTCCTATATATGCTTATGCTATGTTCTCTTGCCATTGAGATCATGACAGTTTGACCGGCCCACTAAAGGGTTAAAATCCTTGGCTGAGAAAGGAGAGAAATAAGTAGTCTGCTGAAATTTTTTTTTTTTCTCTCCTTCTAATCTTTGAATGGCTCTGTGTCCACCTGTTTGTAATGGATCTTCAGAGTGTAACTGCAGGTTTGAATAATCTCGCCACGAAGGTACAAAATTTGCAAGATTTTGTTTGTCATGCACCTGTATCTGAGCCGAGAATTCCTTTGCCGGAACTTTTCTCGGGGAATAGATCTGGGTTTCAGAATTTTCGAAATAATTGCAAATTATTTTTGTCCCTGAAATCTCGCTCTGCCGGAGACCCTGCACAGCAGGTCAGGATTGTGATTTCCTTGCTCCGGGGCGACCCTCAAGACTGGGCTTTTTCATTGACACCAGGGGATCCTGCGTTGCTCAATGTGGATGCGTTTTTTCTGGCCTTGGGGTTGCTTTATGACGAACCTCATTTGGAGCTTCAGGCAGAAAAAACTTTGATGTCCCTATCTCAGGGGCAAAATGAAGCGGAAATTTACTGCCAAAGATTCCGTAAATGGTCTGTGCTTACTCAGTGGAATGAGTGCGCCCTGGCGGCGACTTTCAGAGAGGGTCTCTCTGATGCCATTAAGGATGTTATGGTGGGGTTCCCTGTGCCTGCGGGTCTGAATGAGTCCATGACAATGGCTATTCAGATCGATAGGCGTTTGCGGGAGCGCAAACCAGTGCACCATCTGGCGGTGTCCACTGAGAAGTCGCCAGAGAGTATGCAGTGTGATAGAATTCTGTCCCGAAGCGAGCGGCAGAATTTTAGACGGAAAAATGGGTTGTGTTTCTATTGTGGTGATTCTACTCATGTTATATCAGCATGCTCTAAGCGCACTAAAAAGCTTGATAAATCTGTTTCCATTTGCACCTTACCATCTAAGTTTATTCTATCTGTGACCCTGATTTGCTCTTTGTCATCTATTACCACGGACGCCTATGTCGACTCTGGCGCCGCTTTGAGTCTTATGGATTGGTCCTTTGCCAAACGCTGTGGGTATGATTTAGAGCCTTTGGAGACTCTTATTCCTCTGAAGGGGATTGACTCCACCCCATTGGCTAATAATAAACCACAATACTGGACACAAGTAACTATGCGTATTAATCCGGATCACCAGGAGCTTATTCGCTTTCTGGTGCTGTATAATCTACATGATGATTTGGTGCTAGGATTGCCTTGGCTGCAATCTCACAACCCAGTCCTCGACTGGAGAGCTATGTCTGTGTTGAGCTGGGGATGTATGGGGGCTCATGGGGATGTACCTGTGGTTTCCATTTCATCATCTATTCCCTCTGAAATTCCTGAGTTCCTGTCTGACTATCGTGACGTCTTTGAAGAATCCAAGCTTGGTTCATTACCTCCGCACCGAGAGTGCGATTGTGCCATAGATTTAATCCCGGGTAGTAAATACCCAAAGGGTCGTTTATTTAATCTGTCTGTGCCTGAACATGCTGCTATGCGAGAATATATAAAGGAGTCCTTGGAAAAGGGACATATTCGTCCATCGTCATCTCCCTTAGGAGCCGGTTTTTTCTTTGTGTCAAAAAAAGACGGCTCTTTGAGACCATGTATCGATTATCGGCTTTTGAATAAAATCACTGTAAAATATCAATACCCATTGCCGTTGCTGACTGATTTGTTTGCTCGCATAAAGGGGGCCAAGTGGTTCTCTAAGATTGACCTTCGTGGGGCGTATAATTTGGTGCGAATCAGGCAGGGGGATGAGTGGAAAACCGCATTTAATACGCCCGAGGGCCACTTTGAGTATTTAGTGATGCCTTTTGGTCTTTCAAATGCTCCGTCAGTTTTCCAGTCCTTTATGCATGATATTTTTCGCGATTATTTGGATAAATTTATGATTGTGTATCTGGATGATATTCTGATTTTTTCGGATGACTGGGACTCTCATGTCCAGCAAGTCAGGAGGGTTTTCCAGGTTTTGCGGTCTAATTCTTTGTGTGTGAAGGGTTCTAAGTGTGTTTTTGGGGTACAGAGGATTTCCTTTTTGGGATATATTTTTTCTCCCTCTTCCATTGAAATGGATCCTGTCAAGGTTCAAGCTATTTGTGATTGGACGCAGCCCTCTTCTCTTAAGAGTCTTCAGAAATTTTTGGGCTTTGCTAACTTTTATCGTCGATTTATTGCTGGTTTTTCGGATATTGCTAAGCCATTGACCGATTTGACTAAGAAGGGTGCTGATGTTGCTGATTGGTCCCCTGACGCTGTGGAGGCCTTTCGGGAGCTTAAGCGCCGTTTTTCCTCTGCCCCTGTGTTGCGTCAGCCTGATGTTGCTCTACCTTTTCAGGTTGAGGTCGACGCTTCTGAGATCGGAGCTGGGGCAGTATTGTCGCAGAAAAGTTCTGACTGCTCCGTGATGAGGCCTTGTGCCTTCTTTTCCCGTAAATTTTCGCCCGCTGAGCGGAATTATGATGTTGGGAATCGGGAGCTTTTGGCCATGAAGTGGGCTTTTGAGGAGTGGCGTCATTGGCTTGAGGGGGCCAGACATCAGGTGGTGGTATTGACTGACCACAAAAACTTGATTTATCTTGAGACCGCCAGGCGCCTGAATCCTAGACAGGCGCGCTGGTCATTATTTTTCTCTCGGTTTAATTTTGTGGTGTCATACCTACCGGGTTCTAAGAATGTTAAGGCGGATGCCCTTTCTAGGAGTTTTGAGCCTGACTCGCCTGGTAACTCTGAGCCCACAGGTATCCTTAAGGATGGAGTGGTATTGTCAGCCGTTTCTCCAGACCTGCGGCGGGCCTTGCAGGAGTTTCAGGCAGATAGACCGGATCGTTGCCCACCTGATAAACTGTTTGTTCCTGATGATTGGACCAGTAGAGTCATCTCTGAGGTTCATTCTTCTGCGTTGGCAGGTCATCCTGGCATTTTTGGTACCAGGGATTTGGTGGCAAGGTCCTTCTGGTGGCCTTCCCTGTCACGAGATGTGCGAGGCTTTGTGCAGTCTTGTGACGTTTGTGCTCGGGCCAAGCCTTGTTACTCTCGGGCTAGTGGATTGTTGTTGCCCTTGCCTATTCCTAAGAGGCCTTGGACGCACATCTCGATGGATTTTATTTCTGATCTGCCTGTTTCTCAGAAGATGTCTGTCATCTGGGTGGTGTGTGACCGTTTCTCTAAGATGGTCCATTTGGTTCCTCTGCCCAAGTTGCCTTCTTCTTCCGAGTTGGTTCCTCTGTTTTTTCAAAATGTTGTTCGTTTGCATGGTATTCCTGAGAATATCATTTCTGACAGAGGGACCCAATTCGTGTCTAGATTTTGGCGGGCATTCTGTGCTAGGATGGGCATAGATTTATCTTTTTCGTCCGCTTTCCATCCTCAGACGAATGGCCAGACCGAGCGGACTAATCAGACCCTGGAGACATATCTGAGGTGTTTTGTGTCTGCTGACCAGGATGATTGGGTTGCTTTTTTGCCATTGGCAGAGTTCGCTCTCAATAATCGGGCCAGCTCTGCCACTTTGGTGTCCCCGTTTTTCTGTAATTCGGGGTTTCATCCTCGATTTTCCTCTGGTCAGGTGGAATCTTCGGATTGTCCTGGAGTGGATGCTGTGGTGGAGAGATTGCATCAGATCTGGGGGCAGGTGGTGGACAATTTGAGGTTGTCCCAGGAGAAGACTCAGCTTTTTGCCAACCGCCACCGTCGTGTTGGTCCTCGGCTTTGTGTTGGGGATTTGGTGTGGTTGTCTTCTCGTTTTGTCCCTATGAGGGTCTCTTCTCCTAAGTTTAAGCCTCGGTTCATCGGCCCGTATAAGATATTGGAGATTCTTAACCCTGTTTCCTTCCGTTTGGACCTCCCTGCATCCTTTTCTATTCATAACGTTTTTCATCGGTCATTATTGCGCAGGTATGAGGTACCGGTTGTGCCTTCCGTTGAGCCTCCTGCTCCGGTGTTGGTTGAGGGTGAGTTGGAGTACATTGTGGAGAAAATCTTAGACTCTCGTGTTTCCAGACGGAGACTCCAGTATCTGGTCAAGTGGAAGGGATACGGCCAGGAGGATAATTCTTGGGTGAATGCATCTGATGTTCATGCCTCTGATCTGGTTCGTGCCTTTCATAGGGCCCATCCTGATCGCCCTGGTGGTTCTGGTGAGGGTTCGGTGCCCCCTCCTTGAGGGGGGGGTACTGTTGTGAATTTGGATTCTGGGCTCCCCCGGTGGCTACTGGTGGAATTGAACTGGTGTTTTCATCTTCTCTGTTCACCTGTTCCCATCAAGATGTGGGAGTCGCTATATAACCTTGCTGCTCTGTTAGTTGCTTGCCGGTCAACAATGTTATCAGAAGCCTCTCTGTGCTTGTTCCTGCTCCTAGACTACTACTAGATAAGTTGGACTCTTGTCCATGTTTGTTTTTGCATTTTTGTTCCAGTTCACAGCTGTAGTTTCGTTACTGTGTCTGGAAAGCTCTTGTGAACAGGAATTGCCACTCTGGTGTTATGAGTTAATGCCAGAGGTTTAAAGTAATTTCTGGATGGTGTTTTGATAGGGTTTTCAGCTGACCATGAAAGTGTCCTTTCTGTCTTCTGCTATGTAGTAAGTGGACCTCAAATTTGCTAAACCTATTTTCATACTACGTTTGTTATTTCATCTTAACTCACCGCCAATACATGTGGGGGGCCTCTGTCTCCTTTCGGGGTATTTCTCTAGAGGTGAGCTAGGACTGATATTTTCCTCTGCTAGCATTATTTAGTCCTCCGGCTGGTGCTGGGCATCTAGAATCAACGTAGGCATGCTACCCGGCCACTGCTAGTTGTGCGTTAGGTTTAGTTCATGGTCAGCTCAGTTCCCATCTTCCAAGAGCTAGTTCCTATATATGCTTATGCTATGTTCTCTTGCCATTGAGATCATGACAGCTCAGCCACGTAGTATATATATCACAGCCCATGTAGTATATTGCCCAGCCACGTATATAGCACAGCCCATGTAGCATATTGCCCAGCCACGTATATAGCACAGCCCATGTAGTATATTGCGCAGCCCACGTAGTATATTGCGCAGCCCACGTAGTATATTGCGCAGCCCACGTAGTATATTGCCCAGCCACGTATATAGCACAGCCCATGTAGTATATTGCGCAGCCCACGTAGTATATTGCGCAGGCCATGTAGTATATTGCGCAGGCCACGTAGTATATAGCACAGCCCATGTAGTATATTGCCCAGCCACATATATAGCACAGCCCATGTAGTGTATTGCCCAGCCCATGTAGTATATTGCCCAGCCACGTATATAGCACAGCCCATGCAGTATATTGCACAGCCCATGTAGTGTATTGCCCAGCCCATGTAGTATATTGCTCAGCCCACGCAGTATATAGCAATGCGGGCATCATATCCCTGCAAAAAAAAAAAGAAATAAAAAATAGTTATATATTCACCTTCCGGAGCCTCCGGATCCAAGCGATGCTCCTCGCCCGCTCCGGTCCCAAGAGTGCATTGCGGTCTCGAGAGATGATGACGTAGCGGTCTCGCGAGACCGCTACGTCATCATCTTGCGAAATCGCAGCATGGAGCGTCGGGAGGAGAGGGAAAGGCCTGTTGTCGTTCAGGGGGCCGACGGACTGTGAGTATCTAACGATTTTTTATTTTTTTAAATTATTTTTAACATTAGATCGTTTTACTATTCATGCCGCATAGGCAGCATGAATAGTAAAAAGTTGGTCACACAGGGTTAATAGCAGCGGCAACAGAGTGCATTACACCGCAGCATAACGCGGTCCGTTACCGCTGCCATTAACCCTGTGTGAGGGCAGACTGGAGGGGTGTATGCGGGCGTCGGGCAGTGAGTGCGGGGAGTAAGGAGCGGCCATTTTCTTCCGGACTGTGCGCGTCGCTGATTGGTCGCGGCAGCCATGACAGGCAGCTGCCGAGACCAATCAGCGATCGAATAACCATTACAGACAGAAGGCCAGACAGACGGAAGTGACCCTTAGACAATTATATAGTAGATTATTTCCAAACTTGTGCACTTGTTTGGCCCCGCAAGCGTGCATAGCTGGTGGTAGCGCAACATGTCAAACCAGCCTTTGCCGTGACTTCACAACCATGTCCGGTGAAATTTATAGAAACCATATGCTTCATCTGTACTCGCCTCGGTTCTGCTGTACAGGTGAAGCACATTTGAACCCTGGCAAATGGCAGAATGTTTTTCCGTGAGCACATTACCGCAATGCAAAAGCCACCTTAAAACTAAGACCAAAAGAATTAAGAATTTTTTAAAATATTTGTATAATTTCCTATATGTAATCTCTACCAGCTGAGGACATGAGTTTTTTTCTTGTCAGATCAAATCTTTTCATTCCAAAAATGGTGAAATTAGTTTTTTTCCCCAATCTGTGTCAAATTAACTCCTGGGAGATAATTGCCTCCTTATTGTTCCGTCTCCACCTAAAGAACATACTCAAGCCTGGCTGTGCCCGGATAAATGGATTCAGAAGCATTACAGTGGCCAGTAATCAGATGTTATTAGCCACTTGATAAACTTCATGGACCTGCCATCATTAAGCTTTTATTTCCGAAAGATGATGCTTCCTTAATTAGCGCGTCTGATCTTAGTTTCTGCACCTAATTAAAATGGCTCCATGTTGTTCTGCCTGAACTTCACTTTCTGACCTTTCATTTTTCCAGAGTTTGGGACCGAGCAAAAAAGTAAAATACTCTCCGCTGCAGATTGTCATTTGGAGTTGGTGTAAGCAGGAGCAGCCCGCGGACCTGTCACATCATTAACTGGTAATGGGCATGTCAGAGCTGAAGGGAAAACATTGTACTCTTTCGCCAGGTTTTAAGATTTTTCGATGTCGCTGCTCTACTTGAATTCACTTTTTTTTCTTTTTTTTTTTATTTCTTCAACAAAGAATTGTCTTCCCAGCTCCTTCCTGGAGGGTCTGCCCTTAAAATCTGATCTGTGATCTAAAAATAATGAAAAAATGGATCATGCGGGTCTGACTTCACCCACAATTGAGCAGATGACAGCAGCTAAGCTGAGGGGGATGGATGCTTTGCGGTTTAGGAAGAACTCGCCTTATCGTTAAACAAAAAAAAAGGTCTGGTTGTTTCCAGGTAAAAAAAGTAATGTTATCAAGATTTGCAAAACCACCGGCTGATAATTGCAAATGATCACATTTAGGGCTACTTCACACATCCATGTTCATTTCGAGTTCACCTAAAAATGAACCCTTTTCATCCGTGCTATGGTCTTTTTTTTTTATGCACTTTTGTCATCCATGTGTCATGCGTTTTTCTTGTAGAAAAAAAAAAGTGGATTTTTGCCAAGTTTTTCCTACAAAAGTTAATTGAAAATGGACCAGAGTAGGGCATGTCCCCTTTTTTTGCAAATGGCTTAAAAATGTATGTCTGTTTGAAGTATCATAAGGTCGAACGGGCCTTACGTAGTCTTGGAGTAGCATAGTTATGTCAGAGTGAGTAATTTGGTTATAATAGTCCCTGGTTTCCAATGCTAACAGTCATCCGCAAAAGGTAAGTGAGTGGGTGTGAGATCTTCTCATCAATGCTTGTGATGTAAGCAAGTGGGGGACAGGTGAACATGACGATGGTGTACCTCCCAAGTAGCTGGGACTCACCTGTTAGTTAAATAAGAGAAAAACCTTGAAATAAATAAGCTGCCCGTAGCCGCATGGGTGCGTAACATATATTATAATAGGGACCAATTTCTATCACTGTCAGTTGCAGAGGGCAAGTGAGTGGGTATGAGGTAGCTTCTCATTCATGTCTGCGATGGATCAAATTGGGGACAGGTGCACATCCTATTGGTGTACAACCCAAGGAACCGGGACCCACCTGTACTGGTTCGTAACATGGGTTATAATATTTTCTGGTTCCTTGCATTCACTATCAATAGCAGAGGACAAGTGATTGGGTATGAGGTAGCTTCTAACTCATGTCTGCGATGTAGCAAGTGGGGGACAGGTGCATGTGTTTGGGGTACTGCCCAAAGAGCTGGGATCCACCTGTACCCATGGAGGTCATAGATAATTACTGCAAGGAAGAAATAAGGACATTTTAGATGCGTGAGCTGTGCCCCAGAAGTCGAGTTTGTTTATCCAGGCTCAAGGCATCTGAGAGGCTCACGAAATACATCGGCGATGAGGAGATTGCCACCGAGGTCGAGAAGCCGGTTGAATGATTGAACCTAAGAAATATTGCCAGTAGAAGTGGCACAATGAAAGAGACAGCAGAAGTTACGGAAAAGAGAGTTGGCGCCAAAGCTGGCGTCATGTGACCTATGGCCAACCCGAGTTACAACAGAGCGGAGATTGTAAATACGTCAACTCTTTTGTAACGTTCAAGTGGAGGACCCTGCTAATCGCTGGGGTACAATAAAGCTTGTTCAATATTCAACCCTTCCCTAAGAGGGAAATCCACAGCTAAGGACGGTCCGGCACTAACCCAATGGTTTCGGGCCTACTAAGAACTGTCCTTGACGCCCATAGTAACCAATCACAATACAGCTTTAATTCTCCAGGAGTAAAATATTAAATGAAAACTGCGACGTGATTGGTTGCTATGGGCGACAGAGACAGCTTTTATTATAGATAGGTGCACAACGTTGGCCAAAACTACATATAATATTTCTGAGTAACCGTCTTGTTTTGATCATTCTTATGCGACCAAGAAGCCTTTCACCTTTCAAATTAATTTTCTGTCTGTTTACGCAGCGGTTATGTATAGATCAGGTGATTTTACCATATTGGCATCTCATCGTGAACTTTAATGGTTGCTATGGACACAACAGGTGTACACATCATGTTTTGCTTGCCTCGTCTCCATGGAAACCAGCCACCTTCCGAACATGGGTGAAGGATGCTACTGTCTTGTTACCATGGTGACACAATAAAGCTACGATCCCCTGTGATTCTAGAGAATTATGCTACAAGCTGAGAATCCCCTGCCTAAACGACTGTCTGTTCTGCTTGGAAGAGAATAGACTTCAGAACTCCTAATAAAACTCAATAAAGCTTCACAATGGCATGCAGTATGGAGAGAAACAGCTCAGATACACTTATAAATATAAAATAAAATAGATATAGATATACAGATATAAAATAAAATGTGTATAAAATAAAAAATAGAAAAGTGCTGCAGGGAGCGGGTGCCGGGAAAGGTCAGAAGCGCGATGCAGAGTAGACTGGGTGGAGATGCAGGGACGCGTCATCCACATGAAGCAAGAAGGAGGACGGCATTGCAAGAAGATGGGACACGCCGGACCAAGAAGAGCGGCACCAATCGGACCGGACCGCAGGTGAGTATAATAAGTTATTTTTCTTCTCTTACAGGTCAGGTTAAGAGCAGATATACAGCACTATAGAATGATGTATATCAGCCCTGAAAGGCGATAGCCGTAACTCCTATCGGCCAAACCTAATGACATTATCCCTTTAAATTCCTGCTTCCTAAGCTTATTAGTCCATAGGGTGGTCCTAACTTAGGAACGCCTACTGGACTCCTAGGAATAAAAAGAACAAGTATTGAAAAAAGAACCTGTTATACTGAATTTTTTCTTATAAAACTATATACAGGTGCTTCTCACAAAATTAGAATCTCAAAAAGTTAATTTATTTCAGTTGTTCAATACAAAAAGTGAAACTCATATAGTCATTACAAACAGAGGGATCCATTTCAAGTGTTTATTTCTGTTAATGTTGATGATTGTGGCTTACAGCAAATGAAAACCCAAAAGTCATTGGCTGTAAGCCATAATCATCAATCTGTATCCATCTGCTCAGCTCCTCCTGCTCTAGAACCTGATCAGACACTATGACCAATATGACACATTCCCTTTAAATTCAGGTTTGGAATGGGAAAATTCCATTGACATTCTGGTGTCACCACTGTCCGGATAAATTTACCTTATATTTATTTTTTCTGGTAATTCCAGTAACTCGGGCTTAGCAACATTATCTATTGGAGTCCAAAGGGACAATTTAGGATTGTTGGTGAGAGTTGATTGATGTTCACTGACGAAAACTGTATGGGGAAGAACGACCATTAAAACAATTTTTTTTTCCGTCTGCTTATACCATCATGTTGTCGGCAGCTCATCCCCCGATTACACAGACAATTCTTAATTTTACTGTATGCCATCTTAATCAATCCGATAACTTGACAAATGAGTGTTTAGTTAGTTCATCTGGTGATCGTCATCGACAAGCCAGTGATGTGAATGAGCAGTGTGTAATATTTAAGTTATCCTGCAGTGGCGCTAGACAGACACTGAATATTTCCTTCTAGGTTTCCCATAGTTTACAGATGGCAGCTGCAGGGTGGCTACTTTCATAATAACTCATTTCCATCTAACAAATAACGATTGACAAAAGCGGAGAACCCTTTTAAAGAAAACCTCTTCCTTGCCATAAATATGTCATAATGTATTTATTTGCTGATGTTAGAGCCACTGTTCTGCTAAATCTGGCATAGTTTTCCTTAGGTTCCTGGGCCTCTCTGTTCCTGAGATATGGCCCCATCTTGCCTGAGTGTAAATCAAGTCTTGTTAGCCAAGTGGGTGTCTTCAGAACCACACCCACTTGGATAATACAATTAAATTTACATACAGAGAAAAAGTGGCTATATCTCAGGAATGGAGAGGCGCAGGAACAAAAGGAAAACAAAGCTGGATTCAAAAGAACAGCGGTATTTATACCAAGTAAAAAAATATATATAATATATATATATATATATATATATATATATATATATATATATATATATATATATATATATATATATATATATATAGTACAGTACAGACCAAAAGTTAGGACACACCTTCTTATTTAAAGATTTTTCTGTATTTTCATGACTATTAAAATTGTAAATTCACACTGAGCGCATCAAAACTATGAATTAACACATGTGGAATTATATACTTAACAAAAAAGTGTGAAACAACTGAAAATATGTCTTATATTCTAGGTTCTTCAAAGTAGCCACCTTTTGCTTTGACTGCTTTGCACACTCTTGGCATTCTCTTGATGAGCTTCAAGAGTTAGTCACCGGGAATGGTCTTCCAACAGTCTTGAAGGAGTTCCCAGAGATGCTTAGCACTTGTTGGCCCTTTTGCCTTCACTCTGCGGTCCAGCTCACCCCAAACCATCTCGATTGGGTTCAGGTCTGGTGATTGTGGAGGCCAGGTCATCTGGCATAGCTCCCCATTACTCTCCTTCTTGGTCAAATAGCCCTTACACAGCCTGGAGGTGTGTTTGGGGTCATTGTCCTGTTGAAAAATAATTGATGGTCCAACTAAACGCAAACCGGATGGAATAGCATGCCGCTGCAAGATGCAGTGGTAGCCATGCTGGTTCAGTATGCCTTCAATTCTGAATAAATCCCCAACTGTGCCACCAGCAAAGCACCTCCACACCATCACACCTCCTCCTCCATGCTTCACGGTGGGAACCAGGCATGTAGAGTCCATCCGTTTATCTTTTCTGCGTCGCACAAAGACACGGTGGTTGGAACCAAAGATCTCAAATTTGGACTCATCAGACCAAAGCACAGATTTCCACTAGTCTAATGTCCATTCCTTGTGTTCTTTAGCCCAAACAAGTCTCTTCTGCTTGTTGCCTGTCCTTAGTAGTGGTTTCCTAGCAGCTATTTTACCATGAAGGCCTGCTGCACAAAGTCTCCTCTTAACAGTTGTAGAGATGTGTCTGCTGCTAGAACTCTGTGTGGCATTGATCTGGTCTCTAATCTGAGCTGCTGTTAACCTGCGATTTCTGAGGCTGGTGACTCGGATAAACTTATTCTCAGAAGCAGAGGTGACTCTTGGTCTTCCTTTCCTGGGGCGGTCCTCATGTGAGCCAGTTTCTTTGTAGCGCTTGATGGTTTTTGTAACTGCACTTGGGGACACTTTTAAAGTTTTCCCAATTTTTCGGACTGACTGACCTTGATTTCTTAAAGTAATGATGGCCACTCTATTTTCTTAGCTGCTTTTTTCTTGCCATAATACAAATTCTAAGTCTATTCAGTAGGACTATAAGCTGTATATCCACCAGACTTCTGCACAACACAACTGATGGTCCCAACCCCATTTATGAGGCAAGAAATCCCACTTATTAAACTGGACAGGGCACACCTGTGAAGTGAAAACCATTCCTGGTGACTACCTCTTGAAGCTCATCAAGAGAATGCCAAGAGTGTGCAAAGCAGTCATCAAAGCAAAAGGTGGCTATTTTGAAGAACCTAGAATATTCGACATATTTTCAGTTGTTTCACACTTTTTTGTTAAGTATAAAATTCCACATGTGTTAATTCATAGTTTTGATGCTTTCAGTGTGAATGTACAATTTTCATAGTCATGAAAATACAGTAAAATCTTTAAATGAGAAGGTGTGTCCAAACTTTTGGTCTGTACTGTATATATATTATTTTTAAAGTGAAAGGTACTTTTTAATGAATTTGTGGCCGCCTATTACTAGGTAATGGATTAACTCTCATAGAAAGGTCTTAATACTTGTAGAATATTTGAGTATTATATGGAAATCATCGGGTCAGTCAGGCGGTCTAAATACCTGAGCTTGAAGTCTGCCGATCTCTCTAATCGCCCTATAAGTACCGGTGTTGCCTTAATGAAGCGGAACCTGAATTTCTGTATTAGAAGCAGGAAGGATTGCACAGCTCCTATACACAGTGAAGTGGTAATTATGTCGTCCTGATAACAAGCTCACAAGGAGGAACACTGTGCTACACGCAAATTGAGGTTTCTTTTATGGACTACTAAACTTTAAGTACAAATTTCTGCTTTAAACTAATGAGCGAAGATTTATTCCCTGGCAGTTTCCAGAGAAGCCTCTGTAGTAAGTAATGTGTGCGATAAAGCATTGTAAAAGGGCTAATCCGGTCACAATACAATTCTGCGCTCCGGAGAATGAAATGAAGCTCAATTTCAACATCTATTTTATTAGAAGTGCCGTCATTTGTTTCATGTTATTTTTACTGGTACGCTTGCTTTTAAATGCAGAAGATTTATCTTGTCTTCACTGTTAAACGATGTCCCTCTTTTGGCCTATTGAGATTTCCTAAAGGGGGTTTTCTCATCAGTACAACCCCTGTTTTCATTTGAAGTTGACTTGTTGATCAGTTGATCGCCATCGATCCAACAGTGAACAAACAATATTAATGGCGAAGTTAGAATTAGTCATATAATGGCTGCATGGGAATGTACTATTACATACCAGCTCTAGAAGTCTCAGAAGAAGACGCCAGTAATATAAAATGGTGCTTGGTAGGTGGAGGCAGCTCTATAGATTTTGCTCAAAAGGGGTTGTCCGGTCTAAATTGTTAAGTCTGCAGTCACTAGGTGTGAGAGCAGATTTATAAATCCCTCCAGCGCATCCACGGCTTAAGTTCCAGCTGCATATCTAATGCACAGGAAAACTGGGTCTGCTAAAGTGACACCCACTGGCTGCTTGTAGTTTAGCTAATGAAAGGAGATTTTCATAACTAACTATAGCTATACCTAATCCATTATATTATTCATGCTGCAATAATCCTGAGCTACATCCAGTATAATACTCCAGAGCTGAACTCACTATTCTGCTGGTGCAGTCACTGTGTACATACATTACATTACTGATCCTGAGTTACATCCTGTATTATACTCCAGAGCTGCGCTCACTATTCTGCTGGTGCAGTCACTGTGTACATACATTACTGATCCTGAGTTACATCCTGTATTATACTCCAGAGCTGAGCTCACTATTCTGCTAGAGCAGTCACTGTGTACATACATTACATTACTGATCCTGAGTTACATCCTGTATTATACTCCAGAGCTGCACTCAATATTCTGCTGGTGCAGTCACTTTGTACATACATTACTGATCCTGAGTTACATCCTGTATTATACTCCAGAGCTGCACTCACTATTCTGCTGGTGCAGTCACTGTGCACATACATTACTGATCCTGAGTTACATCCTGTATTATACTCCAGAGCTGCCCTCACTATTCTGCTGGTGCAGTCACTGTGTACATACATTACATTACTGATCCTGAGTTACCTCCTGTATTATACTCCAGAGCTGTACTCACTATTCTGCTGTGTCAGGACTCTGAACATTTTTTACCTTTTGTGCATTACTGCCGTTTTCCAAGATGGCATCTTTGGTCTCATGTGCACTGTGTCTTCCTGCTATAAAACTCCACCCCAGCCTTCAGTCTGTGCTAGAGTATTCTGCCTTGCATCCAGCTCCTGACCTCTGATTACTCCCTGGCTATATACCTGCTCCTGTGTACCCGTGTGGTGATCCTGCTACTCTGCTCTGAGTTCCTGCTGCATACACCAGTTTCCAGTAATCCTCCTTCATCTGCTGCTCGTGTTTACTTCCATCTCATTTGCTGGACATGTAAGCTGTTTCTGCTCTGCAAAAACCTGAGACCATTAACCAGGCCTCCCTGGTTGAGCTAAGATATGATTTTAACTGCCTTATAAGCTTATCTATCTGTGTTTGTACTAAGACAAGGATTTATTCGTGTCAAGTATCCTCAAGAATAACTGTGCGTCACAGACTTTCTGCTCGATTGCATTTTCCTCTGAAGTTTCCTATAGACTGCTAAGCTGCGTTTATATTTACACCAAGTGTTGTGGACTTGAGTTTCTCTCTGCACCTGTTTGAATCACTGTGTGATAATATAGACTTTACCACTTATAAAACTGTTTCCTGTAGTTGTCTTGTTCCACGCAAAGAGTCTCCTGAGTTATCCGATATAATTATTACAGGATACTCTAGCCATAAAAAAAAGGAGACTGCTGGAACAAGGACTGCAGAGAGCAGATTAGAGCAGATGTTTTCCATAATTAGATCACTGCAGAAAGATGTGGAAGGTCTGCAAAAGAAGTTTGGAAGCTTTGAACACAATCAACAAGTGTTTGGACAAACTTTGCAGGATTTAAGCAACCGCATGGCAGCCCAGGAAAACAAACTTGCTGGCATAGAGTCCCAGTATGGACGGGCTTTTCAGGACATAAGCACGCAAATAGCTGCACAAGTGACTTTACCCTCTGGGCAACCGCCACCAGCTAGCCCACCTAAGTTGCCCCATTCAGATTTAATGGTGATCGCGACAAATTTCGTGGCTTTGTGAATCAATGTATGCTATATTTTGATGTGCATGCTGACCGTTTTCCTACTGATAGATCCAAAGTATTGTGTGTAATAATGCTACTGACCTCCCGAGCGCTCGCCTGGGCGAATCCGATAATTGAGTCTCGTAACGTGGATGATTTCTTGGCCACTATGGCATTGATGTTTGATGACCCTAACCGCCGTGCAACCGCTGAATCTGCTTTGTTGTCTTTACGCCAGGCTAAACGTTCTGTTATTGAGTATGCCACTGAATTCAGGAGATTAGCGGTAGATACCAATTGGGACAGTTATGCACAATTGCCTATTTTTAAAAGGGGTCTGTCTAGTATTATAAAAGATGAACTAGCTCGCTCTGAGTCACCACAAGAGCTAGAGACATTTATACAGCATTGTGTGCGCATAGACATTCGCCTTACTGAGCGTAGGCAGGAGAAATTTGCTGCATATAACCGTATTTCTAACTTTTCCCTTCCTTCCAAAGAGCTTGCAGGTAAAACCTCTCGGGAGGTGGAGGAGGTGCCCTGTTGTGAATTCCGTTCTGGAGCTCCCTCCTGTGGTTGCTAATGGTATTTTTGTGAGTTCTGCCCTTGGGCTCCCTCTGGTGGTTTCGAGTGGAACTGCTGCTCCTTTAGGTGGCTGTAGCAGCTGCCTTCACTAATCGCCTTGCCTGGGTTTGTTATTTAAACCTGCTCTGGGCTTTAGTTCATGCCAGCTGTCAATGTTCTTGGTTGGATTTGGTTCTCTCCTTGGATTTCTCATATGGCCTGTCCTTGTCAGCAAAAGATAAGTTTTTGCTAGTCCTTGTTTGTCCATTTGTTTTGGACTTTATTGCTCTGCAAATATGTCTCTTTTTGTCCAGCTTGTCACTATGTCATATTCAGGCTAGCTGGAAGCTCTGGGAAAGCAGATTTGCCCCTCCACACCGTGAGTCGGTGTGGAGTTCATTTTTGTAAACTCTGCGTGGATTTTGTAGTTTTTAATACTGACCGCACAGTATCCTTTTCTCTCTGTCTATCAAGTTTAGTATTGGCCTCCTTTGCTGAAACCTGATTTCATTTCTGTGTACGTCATTTCCCTCTCCACTCACAGTCAATATTTGTGGGGGGCTATCTTTCCTTTTGGGGTTTTCTCTGAGGCAAGATAGCTTTCTATTTCCTTCTTTAGGGGTAGTTAGTTCTTAGGCTGTGAAGAGGTGTCTAGGGAGAGTCAGGAACATCCCACGGCTATTACTAGTGTTGTTGTTAGGATTAGGGACTGCGGTCAGTAGAGATACCACCTTCTCAGAGCTCGTCCCATGTTGCGTTTTAGCCACCAGGTCATATCAGTGCGGCCTCTTAACCACCAGGTCATAACAGTGCCCATGCAAATTGATTCCGTTCAGAGGCGCGAGATCAATGAGCGCTAGGAGCATCGCCTTCGTGAAAGTCTATGTTTCTACTGCGGCCAGTCTGACCACTTCTTGATCAATTGTCCTAAGTGTCCTAGACGGCCTAACAAGGTGCTAGCAGCAGTAGGGGAGTATGACAACTGTGATGATGAATCTGACATCTCTGAATGTAGCCTGCCTTTAAACGCTGTATTCCATTCACTTTTTATGACTTCACCCCCCAAGGAGCTGAAAGAGAAGAACTCTCACTGTTCTCTCCCTATTAAGATCCTGTGTTCAGGACAGTGGATTTTCAGTGCAGCTATGATTGACTCAGGTGCAGGTGGCAATTTCATGGATATCGCATTTGCCAAGGAACGTGGTATTGAAATTCAGCAAAGAGCCTCTGCAATTACCATGGAAACAGTGAATGGGTCACGTTTAATCTCTGGGCCTGTGGATCAGGAGACCGTACCCCTTGAAATTTTGTTGGAGCCTAATCATCAGGAGCAACTTTCCTTCTTGCTAATTTCTTCTCATTTTCCTGTGATTTTAGGCATTCCTTGGTTGCGTTCTCAGAACCCAATTATCACCTGGGAGACCAAAGAGATTATCTTTCCAACAAGGAGCAACTCAGCATTAACAGAAGCTGTCCCTGAGTCCACGGCTACGGAACCACATGTACAGGTATTTTCTTTACCTCCAGCATATAAAGAGTTCTCTGACATCTGTGACAAGAGGAATGCAGATCAGCTTCCTCCACACAGGCATTATGACTGTCCCATTGAGCTGCTTCCTGGGGCAGCTATTCCTTTTGGTAACGTATACCCTTTGGCGGCACCTGAGCTTCAAGCCTTAAAAGAGTATATTGATGAAAATCTGGCCAAAGGCTTCATACGTCCTTCTTCCTCACCAGCATGGGCACCTATATTTTTTGTAAAAAAAGAAGGATGGGATCCTGAGACCCTGTGTTGACTATCGGGAACTCAATAAGGTAACCGTACGAAACTGTTACCCTTTGCCTCTGATTCCTGAATTACTGGAAAGAGTCCGCCATGCTAAGGTGTTCTCTAAACTGGATCTTCGTGGGGCTTATAATTTGGTGCGTATTCGTCCAGGGGATGAGTGGAAGACAGCATTTCTATGCCGGTATGGACACTTGGAATATCTTGTGATGCCCTTCGGGCTTTGTAATGCCCCTGCAACGTTTCAACACCTTGCTAATGACATTTTCAGAGATTTGTTGAACCAGTTTGTGGTGATCTATTTGGATGATATTCTAATCTTTTCTGACTCTCTACAGGAACATGAAGAACATGTCAAAGCTGTTTTAAGACGTATATCAAGCCGGAGAAATGCGAGTTCCATCGTTCTGAGATACAGTTCTTAGGTTATATCATCTCTCCCCAGGGGCTGAACATGGAATCTGGTAAGATTCAGGCTATCCTTGACTGGCTGGTACCCAAGAACGTTAAGGAGGTCCAACGTTTTATTGGTTTTGCAAATTTCTACAGACGCTTCATTCTAAATTTTTCTGATATTGTCTGTCCCATTACTTCCATGACAAAGAATGAAAAGCCCTTTAAGTGGTTATCACAGGCTCAAGAAGCTTTTGATCGGCTTAAGATCTGTTTCACATCGGCACCGCTGTTGATACACCCAGATCCAACACTTTCATTCATTGTGGAGGTGGACACTTCTGATAATGCTTTGGGGGCTATTCTCTCCCAAAGAACTTGAGAGAAGGGTCTGCTACATCCTTGTGCTTTCTTTTCCCGTAGACTAACCGCAGCAGAGAAGAATTACGACGTGCGAGACAAGGAATTACTGGCTATTATTGCGGCTTTCAAAGAATGGAGGCATCATCTGCAAGGAGCTGCACAACAGATCATAGTGCTAACTGACCATCGCAATTTAGAGTTCCTTAGATCCGCTAGATGTCTTTCTCCTCATGAGGCTCGTTAGAACTTATTTTTAAATCAATTTAACTTTGTTATCTCGTACCGTCCAGGTTCTCGTAATGGGGAGGCTGATGCTTTATCCCGAATCCATGCTGCGGATTCCGTACCTGGAGCCCCGTCCAAGACTATTCTATCTGATGCTAATTTTATCGGAGTTATCCACGATCAGGACTTGTGGAAGGAGTGCAGGGAGGCCTATGACGGTGATGTATTTCTGGCCAACCCACCTGTGGATATTAATCTTGTCTTTAAGGGTGGCATGTAGTTCAGAGATCGACGTATCTACGTCCCTGAGGTCGTCCGTCTGCAGATCCTCAAGTTGGTACATGACTCCAAGTTGGCTGGTCACAGGGGGTTACAGAAGACAAGAGTTCCTGAGCTGATTCTTCTGGTGGCCAACTTGCCTGAAGGATACCAAGGACTATGTTCTCTCTTGCGAGGTATGTGCTCGTTACAATACTCCTCATGTGGCACCTACGGGTCTTCTACAACCATTACCTGTTCCGTCCCGCCCTTGGGGGTCTATATCAATGGACTTTATTGTGGAGCTGCCTACATCGGGGGGCATGAATACAATCATGGTGGTAGTTGATCGCCTGACTAAAGCTGCTCATTTTGTTCCATGCACCGGACTGCCCTCAGCTAAACATACAGTGAACTTGGTTATACAGAATGTCTTTTGGTTGCACGGGGTTCCGGATGAGATCATCTCTGACCACAATAAAGTACAGTTCACTTCAAGATTCTGGAAGGGGTTTTGCTCTGCACTCAATATTAATGTCTGTCTCTCTTCCGCTTACCAACCCCAGACAAATGGTCAGACTGAGCGTACCAACCAGACGCTGGAACAATATCTAAGATGCTATGTCAGCCATCTCCAGAATGATTGGTTGGAGTTGCTGCCGTTAGCCGAATTTTCATATAATAATTTTCAGAGCGCCTCCACTAAATTTACACCTTTCTTTGCCAATCTGGGTTATCATCCGTGTATTTTACCTAGGTCTCCAATTAATTCTCCGGTGCCGGCAGTGGAGGAAAGGCTGACTGCGATGAGACAAAATCTGGAGGTTCTGAAGGAATCCCTGACCACAGCTCAAGAACGTTATAAGAGATCGGCTGATAGATTCCATAAACCTGCACCCATGTTCAAGGTAGGAGATTCCGTGTGGTTAGCAACTAAGAATCTGAAGTTAAATGTTCCTTCACAAAAACTTGGACAGAAATTCATTGGCCCTTTCAAGATCTACGGTATTGTGAGCTCTGTGGCCTGCCGGCTGAAGCTGCCTAGGACTATGAAGGTACACCCAGTTTTTCATGTATCTTTACTAAAGCCCGTATCTCCTAATACCTTCCAGGGACGTGTTGTGCCACCTCCGCAGCCTGTGGTGATTGATGGGCAAGAACAATTTGTGGTGGAGGAAATTATTGATTCCAGGATTCGCAGGAATCGGCTCCAATATTTGATAAGATGGCAGGGATATCCCCATGAGGAAGACTCTTGGGAACCTGTGGAATACATCAATGCCCAACAGAAGATTTCTCGTTTTCATCAGAGATTCCCTGAGAAACCAGGTCCAGGATCGTCCTGAGGCCGCTTCTAAGGAGGGAGTAATGTCAGGACTCTGAACATTTTTTACCTTTTGTGCATTACTACCCTTTTCCAAGATGGCGTCTTTTGTCTCATGTGCAGTGTCTTCCTGCTATAAAACTCCACCCCAGCCTTCAGTCTGTGCTAGAGTATTCTGCCTTGCATCCAGCTCCTGACCTCTGATTACTCCCTGGCTATATACCTGCTCCTGTGTACCTGTGTGGTGATCCTTCTACTGCTACATACACCAGTTTCCAGTAATCCTCCTTCATCTGCTGCTCATGTTTACTTCCATCTCATTTGCTGGACATGTAAGCTGTTTCTGCTCTGCAAAAACCTGAGACCATTAACCAGGCCTCCCTGGTTGAGCTAAGATATGATTTTAACTGCCTTATAAGCTTATCTATCTGTGTTTGGACTAAGACAAGGATTTATTCGTGTCAAGTATCCTCAAGAATAACTGTGCTTCACAGACTTTCTGCTTGATTGCATTTTCCTCTGAAGTTTCCTATAGACTGCTAAGCTGCGTTTATATTTACACCAAGTGTTGTGGACTTGAGTTTCTCTCTGCACCTGTTTGAATCACCGTGTGATAATATAGACTTTACACTTATAAAACTGTGTCCTGTAGTTGTCTTGTTCCACGCAAAGAGTCTCCCGAGTTATTCCCTATAATTATTACATGCTGGTGCAGTCACTGTGCACATACATTACTGATCCGGAGTTACATCCTGTAGATCTTTTATTCTAAAAATGAAAAACATAACAATAATAGTAACAGAAACAAAACAGAAATATCAGCCAGAAAATAATCAGTATAATGAACACTAGTCCAGCCGCTCTTCCTCTCCTCTCACACATATTATATATACAGAATAATAACTAATAATAACTAACATTAAGTACTTACACCTTCTGGTCCAGTCACCAAACTAAATAATAGCAAACAATATAAACAATAGCACACAAAAACAAATAAACAATAGCAAACAAAGGCTATATACACATACATATATATTTTTTTATTATTATTATTTTTATTATTTTTTTTATTTTAATTTTTTTTATTTTTATAAATTTATTTACCGTATATACTCGAGTATAAGCCGATCCGAGTATGAGCCGACCCCCCTAATTTTGCCACAAAAAACTGGGAAAACTTATTGACTCGAGTATAAGCCTAGGGTGGAAAATGCAGCAGGTACCGGTGAATTTCAAAATTAGAAATAGATACTCCATACCATTCATTATGGCCCCATAGATGCTCCACATAAAGCTGTGCCATATATAATGCTCTGCACCGTTCATTATGGCCCCATAGATGCTCCACATAAAGCTGTGCCATATATAATGCTCTGCACCGTTCATTATGGCCCCATAGATACTCCACATAAAGCTGTGCCATATATACAATGCTCTGCACCGTTGCCCCATAGATACTCCACATAAAGCTGTGCCATATATACAATGCTCTGCACCGTTGCCCCATAGATAGCTGTGCCATATATATAATGCTCTGCACCGTTGCCCCATAGCTATGCCATATAGTGCTCTGCACCATTGCCCCATAGCTGTGCCATATAGTGCTCTGCACCGTTGCCTCATAGCTGTGCCATATAGTGCTCTGCACCGTTGCCCCATAGCTCTGCCATATAGTGCTCTGCACAGTTGCCTCATAGCTGTGCCATATAGTGCTCTGCACCGTTGCCCCATAGCTGTGCCATATAGTGCCCTGCACCGTTGCCCCATAGCTGTGCCATATAGTGCTCTGCACCGTTGCCCCATAGCTGTGCCATATAGTGCTCTGCACTGTTGCCCCATAGCTGTGCCATATAGTGCTCTGCACCGTTGCCCCATAGCTGTGCCATATAGTGCTCTGCACCGTTGCCCCATAGCTGTGCCATATAATGCTCTGCACCGTTGCCCCATAGCTGTGCCATATAGTGCTCTGCACCGTTGCCCCATAGCTGTGCCATATAGTGCTCTGCACCGTTGCCTCATAGCTGTGCCATATAGTGCTCTGCACCGTTGCCCCATAGCTGTGCCATATAGTGCTCTGCACAGTTGCCTCATAGCTGTGCCATATAGTGCTCTGCACCGTTGCCCCATAGCTGTGCCATATAGTGCTCTGCACCGTTGCCCCATAGCTGTGCCATATAGTGCTCTGCACCGTTGCCCCATAGCTGTGCCATATAGTGCTCTGCACCGTTGCCCCATAGCTGTGCCATATAGTGCTCTGCACCGTTGCCCCATAGCTGTGCCATATAGTGCTCTGCACCGTTGCCCCATAGCTGTGCCATATAGTGCTCTGCACCGTTGCCCCATAGCTGTGCCATATAATGCTCTGCACCGTTGCCCCATAGCTGTGCCATATAGTGCTTTGCACCATTGCCCCATAGATGCTCCACATAAATCTGTGCTGCTGCTGCTGCTATAAAAAACAAACAAAAAACACATACTCACCTGTCATGATTCCCCAATGGCATGGGAACATCAGAAACACAAAATAACAGACTAGCCCTCGGGTGATGGAAACTCAAGCTGACCGTGACCTAAATCTACCACACAACTAACAGTAGCCAGGAAGCATTCCTACGGCTGCCTAGATGCCATGCGCCAGCCGGAGAACTAACTACGCCTGGAAGAGGAAGGAACAGACCTGGCTTACCTCTAGTGAAATTCCCCAAAGATGATAGTAGCCCCCACATATATTAACGGTGAGTTCAGAGGAAAAGACATACACAGTATGAAGGTAGATTTAGCAAAGCGAGGTCCACTTACTAGATAGAGGAAGAATACAAAAGAGGACTTCACGGTCAGCTGAAAAACCCTTTCAAAAACCCATCCTGAAATTACTTTAAGACTCCTGTGTCAACTCATGACACAGGAGTGGCAATTTCAGTCCACAAGAGCTTCCAGTAACAGGAAATGACAAACTGTAAACTGGACAAAAAATACAAAACAAAAAGGACAAGAGTCCACTTAGCTGATCAGCAGACTGGTAGCAGGAACATGCAACTGAAAGACTCAGGTTACAATGACGACCGGCAAGGAAGTGACTGGAGAGCAAGGCTAAATAGGGAACTCCCAAAACTGATGGAAGCAGGTGAGCTGAGGCAGAAAAGAACACACAAGTCTCCAGTACCACCAGCCACCACTAGGGGAGCCCAAAAAGCGGATCACAACAGTACCCCCCCCTTAAGGAGGGGGCACCGAACCCTCACAAGAACCGCCAGGGCGACCTGGATGAGCCCTATGAAAGGCACGAACCAAATCCGAGGCATGAACATCAGAGGCAGTTACCCAAGAATTATCTTCCTGACCATAGCCCTTCCATTTAACCAGATACTGGAGTCTCCGCCTGGAAATACGGGAGTCCAAGATCTTCTCTATAACGTACTCCAATTCACCCTCAACCAGCACAGGAGCAGGAGGCTCAGCAGAAGGAACCACCGGCACCTCGTATCTCCGCAACAACGACCGATGGAACACATTATGGATAGCGAAAGATGCCGGGAGGTCCAAACGAAAGGAAACAGGGTTAATAATCTCCAAAATCCTATAGGGACCGATGAACCGAGGCTTAAATTTAGGAGAAGAAACCCTCATTGGGACAAAACGGGAAGACAACCACACCAAGTCCCCAACACGAAGGCGAGGACCAACCCGACGCTGGCGGTTAGCAAACCGCTGAGTCCTCTCCTGGGACAAATTCAAATTGTCCACCACTTGTTCCCAAATCCGATACAACCGATCCACCACAGCATCTACTCCAGGACAATCCGAAGACTCCGCCTGACCAGAAGAAAAACGGGGATGAAACCCCGAATTGCAAAAGAAAGGGGAAACCAAAGTGGCCGAACTAGCCCGATTATTAAGAGCAAACTCCGCCAACAGCAAAAAGGCAACCCAATCATCCTGATCCGCAGACACAAAACACCTCAAATACGTCTCCAAGGTCTGATTAGTTCGCTCCGTCTGGCCATTAGTCTGAGGATGGAAGGCAGACGAAAAAGACAAATCAATGCCCAACCTGGCACAGAATGCCCGCCAAAATCTAGAAACGAACTGGGTACCCCTATCAGAAACGATATTTTCAGGAATACCATGCAAGCGAACCACATTTTGAAAAAACAAAGGAACCAACTCAGACGAGGAAGGCAACTTCGGCAATGGCACCAAATGAACCATCTTAGAAAAACGGTCACACACCACCCAGATAACAGACATCCTCTGAGAGACAGGAAGATCAGAAACAAAGTCCATCGAGATGTGCGTCCAAGGCCTCTTCGGAATAGGCAAGGGCAACAACAACCCGCTAGCCCTAGAACAACAAGGCTTGGCCCGAGCACACACATCACAAGACTGCACAAAAACACGCACATCTCGAGACAGAGATGGCCACCAAAAGGATCTAGCCACCAAATCCCTGGTACCAAAAATTCCAGGATGACCCGCCAGCGTAGAAGAATGAACCTCCGAGATGACTCTACTGGTCCAATCATCAGGAACAAACAGTCTACCAGGTGGACAGCGATCAGGTCTATCCGCCTGAAACTCTTGCAAAGCACGTCGCAGATCTGGGGAAATAGCGGATAATATCACCCCATCCTTAAGGATACCTGTAGGTTCCGAATCACCAGGGGAATCAGGCTCAAAACTCCTAGAAAGGGCATCTGCCTTCACATTCTTAGAACCTGGTAGATATGAGACCACAAAATTAAACCGAGAGAAAAACAACGACCAGCGCGCCTGTCTAGGATTCAGGCGCCTGGCAGACTCAAGATAAATCAGATTCTTGTGATCAGTCAAAACCAACACCTGATGTCTAGCACCCTCAAGCCAATGACGCCACTCCTCAAATGCCCACTTCATGGCCAAAAGCTCCCGATTACCGACATCATAATTTCTTTCGGCGGCAGAAAATTTTCGAGAAAAGAACGCACAAGGTCTCATCACTGAGCAATCGGAACTTTTCTGCGACAAAACCGCCCCCGCTCCGATCTCGGAAGCATCGACCTCAACCTGAAAGGGGAGAGAGACATCAGGCTGGCGCAACACAGGGGCAGACGAAAAGCGGCGCTTAAGTTCCCGAAAGGCCTCCACAGCGGCAGAGGACCAATTGGCAACATCAGCACCCTTCTTAGTCAAATCCGTAAGAGGCTTAGCAACACCAGAAAAACCAGTTATAAATCGACGATAAAAATTAGCAAAGCCCAAGAACTTCTGAAGACCCTTTAGAGAAGTAGGCTGCGTCCAGTCACAAATAGCCCGAACCTTGACAGGGTCCATCTCAACAGAAGAAGGGGAAAAAATGTACCCCAAAAAGGAAATCTTTTGAACCCCAAAAACACACTTAGAACCCTTTACACACAGAGAATTCTCCCGCAAGACCTGAAAAACCCTCCTGACCTGCTGAACATGAGACTCCCAGTCCTCAGAAAAAATCAAAATATCGTCCAAATACACAATCATAAATTTATCCAGATATTCACGGAAAATATCATGCATAAAGGACTGAAAAACTGAAGGTGCATTAGAAAGGCCGAAAGGCATTACTAAATACTCAAAGTGGCCCTCAGGCGTATTAAATGCGGTTTTCCACTCATCCCCTTGCTTAATTCGCACCAAATTATACGCCCCACGGAGATCAATCTTGGAGAACCACTTAGCCCCCCTTATGCGAGCAAACAAATCAGTAAGCAGCGGCAACGGATACTGATATTTGACAGTAATTTTATTCAGGAGTCGATAATCAATACAAGGCCTCAGCGAGCCATCCTTCTTAGAGACAAAGAAAAACCCAGCTCCTAAAGGTGATGAAGAAGGACGAATATGTCCCTTTTCCAGGGACTCCTTAACATACTCTCGCATGGCAGCATGCTCAGGTACAGATAGGTTAAACAAACGACCCTTTGGAAATTTACTGCCTGGAATCAGATCTATGGCGCAATCACACTCTCTGTGGGGAGGGAGAGAACCAATTTTAGGCTCTTCAAAAATATCCCCAAAATCCGACAAAAATGCCGGAACCTCAGAGGGAATAGATGACGAGATAGAAACCAAAGGTATGTCCCCATGAGCCCCCCGACATCCCCAGCTTAACACAGACATAGTTTTCCAGTCCAGTACTGGGTTATGAGATTGCAACCATGGTAATCCAAGCACTAACACATCATGTAAATTATGCAACACGAGGAAGCGAATCATCTCCTGATGGTCTGGAGTCATACGCATAGTCACTTGCGTCCAGAACTGTGGTCTATTACAAGCCAGAGGTGTAGAATCAATACCCTTCAGAGGTATAGGAACTTCCAGAGGCTCCAAATCAAACCCACAGCGCCTGGCGAAGGACCAATCCATGAGACTCAGAGCGGCGCCAGAGTCCACATAGGCATCCACGGTAATAACTGATAATGAACAAATCAGAGTTACAGACAGAAGAAATTTAGACTGTAAAGTGCCAATAGAAACAGACTTGTCAACCTTCCTAGTACGTTTAGAGCATGCTGATATAACATGCGCGGAATCACCACAGTAGAAGCACAAGCCATTTTTGCGCCTATAATTCTGCCGCTCGCTTCTTGACAGAATTCTGTCACATTGCATTTTCTCTGGCGTCCCTTCAGAAGATACCGCCAAATGGTGCACGGGTTTGCGCTCCCGCAAACGCCGATCAATCTGAATCGCCATTGTGATGGACTCATTCAGACCTGTGGGCGTAGGAAACCCCACCATGACATCCTTAACGGCATCAGAAAGGCCTTCTCTGAAAATTGCCGCTAGGGCACACTCATTCCACTGAGTAAGCACAGACCATTTACGAAATTTTTGGCAGTATATCTCAGCTTCATCTTGCCCTTGAGACAGGGCTATTAAAGCTTTTTCAGCTTGAATCTCCAAATTAGGTTCCTCATACAGCAACCCTAAAGCCAGAAAAAACGCATCCACATTGAGCAACGCAGGATCCCCTGGTGTCAATGAAAATGCCCAATTTTGAGGGTCACCTCGCAGCAAAGAAATCACAATCTTAACCTGCTGAACAGGATCTCCAGAGGAGTGAGGTCTGAGAGAAAGGAATAATTTACAATTACATTTGAAATTCAGAAACCGAGATCTATCTCCGGAAAATACCTCTGGTGTAGGGATTCTAGGTTCAGAAATAGGAGTACGTATAACATAATCTTGTAAATTCTGAACCTTCGTAGCAAGATTATTTAAACCTGCAGCCAAACTCTGAGAGTCCATCCTTAAACCGGAGAGATCAGAGCCATTCAAGGATTAGAAGGAGAGAAAGGCAAGGCTGTAAATAGAGCAGAAATACAACTGAGCCAACTAAGTAGCAAACATGTGAGGGAAAAAAAAAATAAAAAAAATCTACAGACTTCTTTTACTCTCCTTTCTTCTGCCAATTACTTTAACAGTGGCCGGTCATACTGTCATGATTCCCCAATGGCATGGGAACATCAGAAACACAAAATAACAGACTAGCCCTCGGGTGATGGAGACTCAAGCTGACCGTGACCTAAATCTACCACACAACTAACAGTAGCCAGGAAGCATTCCTACGGCTGCCTAGATGCCATGCGCCAGCCGGAGAACTAACTACGCCTGGAAGAGGAAGGAACAGACCTGGCTTACCTCTAGTGAAATTCCCCAAAGATGATAGTAGCCCCCACATATATTAACGGTGAGTTCAGAGGAAAAGACATACACAGTATGAAGGTAGATTTAGCAAAGCGAGGTCCACTTACTAGATAGAGGAAGAATACAAAAGAGGACTTCACGGTCAGCTGAAAAACCCTTTCAAAAACCCATCCTGAAATTACTTTAAGACTCCTGTGTCAACTCATGACACAGGAGTGGCAATTTCAGTCCACAAGAGCTTCCAGTAACAGGAAATGACAAACTGTAAACTGGACAAAAAATACAAAACAAAAAGGACAAGAGTCCACTTAGCTGATCAGCAGACTGGTAGCAGGAACATGCAACTGAAAGACTCAGGTTACAATGACGACCGGCAAGGAAGTGACTGGAGAGCAAGGCTAAATAGGGAACTCCCAAAACTGATGGAAGCAGGTGAGCTGAGGCAGAAAAGAACACACAAGTCTCCAGTACCACCAGCCACCACTAGGGGAGCCCAAAAAGCGGATCACAACACTCACCTCTCTTGCTTGCAGCTCCTCGGCGCCATCTTCCCGGCGTCTCTCCGCACTGACTGATCAGGCAGAGGGCGGCGCGCACACTATATGCATCATCGCGCTGTCATGATCTCTGCAGGCAGAGATCATAGCAAGCCTATAGAGGGACAAGCTCTCGGAAGATGGAACTATACTGACCATGAACTAAGCCTGCCGCGCAACTAGAAATAGCCAGGTAGCATTTCCTATTTATCGCTAGATGCCCAGCTCTGGCCTAAGACCTAAATAGCTAGCAGAGGGAAATATAAGACCTGGCTCACCTCCAGAGAAATATTCCAAAGAAGACAGTAGCCCCCCACATATAATGACGGTGAGTTCAGATGAAACAACAAACGCAGCAGGAAAATAGTCTTAGCAAATTTGAGGTCCGCTTACTAGATAGCAGAAGACAGATAGTATACTTTCATGGTCAGCAGAAAAACACTAACAAAACACCATCCAGAGATTACCTTAAACTCTGGCATTAACTCATAACGCCAGAGTAGCAATCCCTGATCAACGAGAGCTTTCCAGACACAGTAACAAAACTTCAGCTGTGAACTGGAACAAATAGGCAAAAACAAAACATGGACAAAAGTCCAACTTATCTAGTAGTAGTCTAGAAGCAGGAACAAGCACTGAGAGGCATCAGATAACATTGTTGACCGGCAAGAAACCACCAGAGAAATGAGCTTAAATAGCGACACCCACTACTGATGGAACCAGGTGAAACAGGAAAGAGGATGACAAGTCCAATTCCACAAGCGGCCACCGGGGGAGCCCAGAATCCAAATTCACAACATCGCGCCCTCTGACCTGCACAGTCAGTGCGGACAGACGCCGGGAAGATGGCGTGGCGCCCGGCGTGTGGAACGAGGACAGGTGAATATGACATACTTACCTGCTCCCGGCGTCCCGCTCCTTCCCCCGGACAGCTGGTCTTCGGTGCCGCAGCCTCTTCCTCTATCAGCGGTCACCGGCACCGCTTCATTAGAGAAATGAATAGGTGGCTCCGCCCCTATGGGAGGTGGAGCAGCCTATTCATTTCTCTAATGAGCGGTCCCACGTGACCGCTCAGGGGAAGAGGCTGCGGCACCCGGAGACAGTGGGACGTGCAGGGGGGGCGCCAGGAGCCCCGGAAGCAGGTAAGTATATGACAGTGCTCACCCGCCGACCCCACCACCGATCATGACTCGAGTATAAGCCGAGAGGGGCACTTTCAGCCCAAAAATTTGGGCTGAAAATCTCGGCTTATACTCGAGTATATACGGTATTTTTATAAATAAAATAACCACAAACTATGCAAATATATACAATACAAAGCTAACCACCACCCCACACTCAAGCACACCATTCCCAACCCCCCGCACTGACCTAAGAGCTGGTCCTGTGTCTCATGCCTCAGTTCATGTCCAACGTCCATAGGCCAGATCAGGCAGTGCCAGTTTTTCCCCCAAACAACCCAGTGTCCCATAGTCCCACAAGATAAACCCACCTCCCCCCTTTTCCCACCACCCAACCTAACACCTACACCCAAATCTATATCCCCATATACAATATATGCAATATATACAGCAGCACACACCACAATAATCACAAATCACGAAGCCCAAGTTCGGCGCCTGCAGCCCTACATCACTGTATAATGATCAAACAAAACAAAAATCTACAGTGTCAGCAGCAGCCCACCACCAGGAAAGGAGATGACCAGACTAGGGCACACTAAAAGAAATGCCCCTCCAGAGAAGCGCGGCCCTCCGTGTGCCCAGTCTCCCATACTCCAGAGAGCGCACCTTCACCAGGTCACCGAGTATGGTCCTAAACACATCGTCCACTGGGAGGATTTTTCGTTGCGTCGATACTAAGCACCGTGCGTTCCACGTGTGATACCTAACCACTGCGCTAACTAGAAATAAGGTGCAGCGGTCCCGACCACCAAGGTCTCCGAATGCTCCATAGGCCCATTCCGCATAGGAGAGACCGGCCAGCCGAGACCAGCCAATGAAGGCGCCCACCCTGTTGTACACCTCTGTGTTGAAGGGACAATGAAGTAGGAAGTGGTCCATGCTTTCCAGCAAGGTACCACAATGCTCCCGAGGACAATTCCTGTCCTCAGAGCTCCTACACTTCAGATTGTCCCTCACACACAGTTTCCCATGGAAGCAGCGCCAAGCCAAGTCCCAAAACTTCGAGGGGATCCTGATAGAATTCAAAAGATGCAAACCCACCCCAAGATCCCGACTTGGGCAGTCCCTGAGCGCCAGAGGCCTCTGGAAATGTGTCAACAGAACCCTATTGTCAAGGAGTTTCCTTGGCAGAGTCCTGATCTCCCACATTCCCAGACCCCACCGACGAATTACCTTCAGAACCAAGATAGCGTAAGCCGGAAGATGTCCATGCAGTGTGCGAAGATCCTTCACTTGCCCTCCTGTCTCCCATTTCTGGAAGAAAGGCTGAAACCATCCCTTACAGGAGAATACCCACGGAGGAGCCCTCACTTTCCAGAGGTTTGCAATATTGATCTTAATGAAGGTATCCACATGGAATACCACAGGGTTGACCATACCCAACCCTCCTAGTCTCCTCGTACGGTAAGTAACCTCCCTCTTGACCAGGTTCAGTCTATTCCCCCATAACAGTTTGAAGAACAAACTGTAGACCCGAGTCCAGAGAGATTCCGGCAAGATGCACACACTGCCCAGATAAATCAGTAAAGGGAGCAGGTAAGTTTTAATCAGGTTTACCCTTTCCCTTAGGGTCAAAGACCAAACCTTCCAATGGTTCACCTTCTGAGTGGCGATCTCTAGCCTGCTGTCCCAATTTTGTTTGGGGTAATCCCCCTGGCCAAATTCGATGCCAAGGACTTTTGCAGAAACTTGGGGTCCTGGAAGGTTGTCCGGGAGATCAAAACCAGGATCTCCTCCTCCCAGCCAGAGACTCTCACGCTTATCCCGGTTGATCTTGGACCCGGATGCCTCCGAGTAGCGATCTACCTCTGACATCAGCCACCCTGCCTCCTCGTGAGAGGAAACAAACACAGTGACATCATCGGCATATGCCACCACCCTCAGAGTGGCTTCTGGTGCTACCTGGTCCATCCCGATCCCGGCCAACGGTCCACGCTCCACCCTCCTAACAAGAGGGTCAATCGCAAACACGTACAGCAGCGGGCTCAAGGGACAACCCTGGCAAATACCAGACCCAACCTCAAAAGAGCTGCCAATCCAACCATTCACAAGCGGGAAACTCTCTGCCCCACTGTACAAGGTCTTAAGCCAATCAACAAACCCCCCCGGCAGGCCATATCTCAGAAGGACGGACCAGAGGTACTCATGATTAACCCGATCAAACGCTTTTGCCTGGTCCAGTGACAGCATGTACCCCTTCCAGTGACCAGCCCTACCCTGCTCCACTGCCTCTCGGACACTGAGCACAGCACTAAATGCGCTGCGGCCTGGAACAGAGCAATGCTGGGTCTCCGAAAGGAGTCGGGGTGCAAATTTCACCAGCCGATTAAACAGCACCTTTGCCAGAACCTTCCTGTCTGCATTGAGAAGCACTATGGGACGCCAATTCTCAATGCAAGATGGGTCCTTACCCTTTGACAGGATGATCAGAGCAGACCTCCTCATTGACTTCGGCAGAGTGCCCGAGGAAAGACACTGAATACCTCAGTCAAGAGGGGAACCAAAACGTCCTTAAAGGTCTTATAGAATTCAGATGTTAAGCCATCTGGACCAGGCGATTTTTTTTGGGCAAGCCCTTCAATCGCCAACTGAACTTCCTCTTCCCTGATCATTTCTGTCAAAACGTCAAGAGAGGGGTCTACCCCTGGTTCTGGGACGGCTTCAGCCAGGAAAGCCGACATCTCATCCCAATCAAGATCCCTCTTCCCCAAGAGGTGTGAGTAGAAGGATCTGACAACCTCCAGGATCCCTGATCTGGATCGCCTCAGGGAACCCGTAGTGTCGACCAGTCCTGTAACTACTTTACTATTCACTGACATCTTGCAGTTTCTGTAAGGGTTGGGCGAGCGGTACTTCCCGTAATCCCTCTCAAAAACCAAAAATGCATGTCTATCGTACTGACACCTCATAAGCAAAGATTTCACTCTGGAGATCTCCTCGCGGCTACCTCCAGTTGAGACAAGATGTTCGAGTTTCCTCCTCAGACCCTGATACAGGCGGTACCTGCTCAGACTCCTGAGGCTCGAGAGCTGGCGGAAGTATCTCGCCACCCTTTCCTTGAACATCTCCCACCACTCTGACTTACTACTACAAAGATCCAGTAAGGGTACCTGGCTCTGAAGAAAATCCTCAAAGGACTGTCTTATCTCCGCTTCTTCCAAGAGAGACGAATTGAGCCTCCAAAAGCCTCTTCCCATCCGGAGGGTCTCTGTAACATTCAGAGAAAACAAAATTAAACAGTGGTCGGAGAACTCCACCTCAACAACAAACACTGCTGAAGAGACAGCTTCCTCCTTTAACTAAAACCTATCTATTCTGGACCTACAGTTACCTCTATGATAGGTGAACCCCTCATGGCCTGGGGTGTGCCGAATGTGGACATCCACCAGGCGAGCCTCACTAGCTATACTATTAAGGGCGACGCTATCATAAGTCAGCTTGTCTCTGGAACCTCCTCTATCTAGGGGCCTCGTGACAGCATTGAAGTCCCCTCCAAAGACAACCTGCCGACTTGTAAAAAGGTAGGGCTTGATCCTCATAAAGAGACACTTCCGGTCCCACTTAGATTGGGGACCATAGATGTTGATGAGCTGGAGCTCTTGTCCCTTCATGAGAACATCTAAGATCAGGCACCTCCCCATTTCTAACGCAATAACCTGTCGGCATTCCACCGGTCGGTAAAAAGGACCGCCACTCCGCTATACGGCTCGGCCGCAAGAGACCAATAGGAGGGCCCGAGTCTCCACTCCCTCTTAGCTTTAAACACATCTGCCATGTTTGGCAGCCTGGTATCTTGCAAAAAGAAAATGTCAGCTTCAACCCGGCTGAGAAAATCAAAGGCCACAAATCTAGCTGTATTTGACTTTATGTTGGCGACATTAATGGATGCCAGCGTCAACGGAGTGGGTTCCGCCATCATTGGTGATTGAGTTAGATGGCTTTCTTTTTTCTACTCCCCTTATCCTCTGCTTCAGAGGAGGAATCCTTCCCCCTCTTTAATGACAATGAGGTATCCATTCCCATGTGTTTTTTATTTTTACCGTCCTCGTCTCCGGACTCTGGGCCAGTCCCTCCCTCCAAGGATCTTACATTCCCAGAAGAAGGAGACTCGGCGTCCCCTGTGAGCCCCGCCGAAGCCAGAACCTCACCCTCAGCTTCCTCCTCAGAAGAAGAGATGTTTTCAAGGGCTTGGAACCGGTTAGAAAGACCAACCAGAGGGGAGTCGGTTTTTCCTTCCTTAGGTACCTTGGTCAGAGTGGGAGAAGATTTTTTATCTCCCTTCTTTCTCTTCTTTTTGGTGCCGAGCTTACGCTTGTCCTCTAGCCACTGCCTATTATCCTCATCCATATTTTCATAATGGGAGGACTCTGAGGCAGTGGCACTTTCCTCCCTGTGGATCCTCCTGACCTCCTCATCCAACTCATCATCCCTCGGGGGCCTCAGCAGCAAGACTGGCGTCCAGGGCAGGGGCCGCCGCAGTAGCCCGAGGCTCGCCCAGCTCCCTATCCTGTCTGCGCTTGTCTAGAGGCCTTAGCTGGGCAGGCGTCTTTTTATTGCTTTTCTTCCTTGGCCCCTCAGGTCCCTCACCCCTGCTAGTCTCTTCCCCAGCAGAATCAGCCTCACGGCTTTCTCCCACCGGGGTCACGACTGCGTTAGCGAAGGAGCGATGACAACGGCTGAATGGGTGACCTAACTCACCACACAGGTGGCACCTAATCTCCACAGAAGATGCAGTAAGATGGCCAATATCCCCACACAATGCACACTTCTGCACATTGCAGTTTGCGCTGAAGTGTGTGGGGTCGCCGCACCTGTGACAGAGCTTCGTTTGCCTCTGGTAGAAGACCAGGATACGATCCCTACCCAGGAAGGCAGATGATGGTATGTGGGCAACTGTACCACCTGAACGCTTAAGTTTTACCATAAACGTCCAGGCCCCTGACCAGATACCAAACTCGTCACTGTTTTTCTTTGGCATTTCTACCACCTCTCCATACCGGCCAAGCCACGTCATGATGTCATAACAAGAAAGTGACTCGTTACAAGTCATCACGGTCACTTTCTTGACTTGGTTTTGGCGAGACACCACCTGAACGGCAAAGTCTCGCCAGCCAGGCTCATTTTTTGCCAACTCATAGTTCGACCAGAAGAGCTCAAGCCCCTCCGGCCGAACAAAGCTGACATCAAACTCAGGTGTGGAATAGGGATGTATCAAGGCATAGATGTCAATCGCCTTGAAGCCCATCCTCAGCAGGAGCTCCACAACTTTAGACCTTGGAGGACACGCATCACTGCCCCTCCACCGAAGACGAACCACATTCTTATGCACACTACCTGGCCCAGCTGTTGGGAGGGACCACACTGTATCCCCCCTCTTTGCTCTCGGAAGGCCCCGAGGCCATGCCTCTCTATCCAGAAGGATAGATCAACCTCTTGACCCTCTACCATTAGTGATCTCTCTCCCTTCTTTAGAGCCTCCAGGAGACGCCTTTGCAACATGCCGTCCCCAGAGCCCGGAGACGAGGAGGATGCCCTATTTCCCCCGGAGCCGGAGATGACAGCGGCAAAACTCCTGACAGGTGCTGCCACCACCGGGGGGGCAACCGGACCAGTGACCACATCCACACCAACAGTATCACCATTACCCACCTCCATAACTCCCTCACCCTCTACCAAACCAGCAACCACACCACTAGACAAAGACTTTTCCTCATTCATACCCACCACCACATTCACTCCTGCTGGACCAGTGACTACAGGGGGTGACATTTTGACCTCCGCATCATCAGGCACAAGAGGCTGAGTCTCCTCCACAGAACTGGAGGCGACCTCATCCCTGGTCTTACGTGTGCCCTCCGCATCATCAGATGATATTTTCCACTGCTTTACTGTTGATACCAGGCGCCGCTGATCTTTCACCGCTGTGGGGCGCCGCTGATCCTTTATATCGGCATCTTGTTGACCAGCGGCGCCAACACAGAACAGGACTTTGGTGGGAGGACCGGACCTCCCAGCCACAGCAACCCCCTCACACTGCCGCCGCTTCTCAACTAAGTGATCAGCGGCAACAGCATGCGGGGGCACCGAGGCTACCGGAGCTGCCCCTGACACCGGGCCGCTCCCCCCTCCCACTGATGAGTGCACCACAGCATCGTGGCCTGACCTTTTGCCCGTCGCTGGGCCGCCCTCACTGTCCAGCCTCTCGGCTGATGCACCTGCTGCTACATCCTCGCTACTACAAGCAGAGACGGAGCTCTGCGCCTCACTACCGTGCTTTGTAATCTCCCCGCGCCTTTGCACCGGATCCACAGCAGAACCCGGGCAGGGCAACGGGGCTTATACAGCGAGCTGACCCTGCAGCCGACTCAGGGGGTACAGTTAGGGGGGCATATACATAGCTTACCGCTTCCTGCAGCTTAGGTTAGATCTTCTTTACCTTTTTCTTCTGGCCCCCAGGTGCCTCCTCTGGTAAATCATCACCAAGGTGGAAGTTCTGAAGGCACACTGGGGACTCCAGGAGCTTGATCTCTGCCATTAGCGCCCCTCCCTGGCCGATGTCACTGTCCTCCCCAGAGCCAGCAGAACAGCGACGAGATGTCATTGTGGCCTGTCCAGCAGGGAGCTCGCCGCTCGTGGCCTGTGAGTGACAAAGTAGGCTGCCAGGTGGGGCTTTCTGCTGGTCATCCTCCTTCTCCTCATCATCATCCACCTGGCTCCCAGGCTGCAGCCCCATCTGCCTTTGCTCTCTGTTATCAGCCATTTCTCTGAATCGGTCTTCATTTTGCAATTTTTCTTTAAATGGTCCACTTTTTTCTTGAATGAATGCTTTTCTTACCTCCAGGTCATTAATTTCAAGCTTCAGCCTCTTTACCTCAGCCTGGAATTGCATCTTCCTGGGTCTGGAGGCGCCTGCAGCTTTTGCGCTTGTGCAGCGCAGCTCCTCCCGGAGCCTTCTCAGGGTCTTACTCGCCTCTTCATTCTCATGGAGGTGGCTCATGACCCGGGAGGCATAGGTGGACACAGACTCCCGGGGTCTCTGCAGCGCCCAACCCTCCTCAGTGAGGTCGGCCTCACCTCCGTGAGCACTCAGCTTTCCTCCGGAAGGGCCGCCATCCTACACGCTAGCAGGTTTCTCTTCCATGGAAGCCTTGCGGCTTCTCTGGGTCTCTGCAGACCTGGGGGGAGTAGGAGCCACATTGCTGCGACTCCTGGTGGAGCATCTCACCCCCGAATCCTCTGATGTGCAGGCTGGTAGCTGGTTCCTTCTGCCCCCCGCCAACCTGGTCCGGGAAGCAGAAGCCTTGGACTTGGCTCCTTTACTCATCCCAGGAAACCCACTCTCTCCCTGGGTAAGAGAGAGCAGGTCCCTGGGTGGAGAGGTGGTGGTTCTCAGGAGCACACAGCAGGATCAGCAGCGACCGCACCCACAATCAACACAATGAGCAGCAGCTGAGCTGCACTCACTACTCTGAAGGTGCAGTCACTGTGTACATACATTACTGATCCTGAGTTACATCCTGTATTATACTCCAGAGCTGCACTCACTATTCTGCTGGTGCAGTCACTGTGTACATACATTACATTACTGATCCTGTACTGATCCGGAGTTACATCCTGTATTATACCCCAGAGCTGCACTCACTATTCTGCTGGTGCAGTCAACTGTGTACATACATTACATTACTGATCCTGAGTTACCTCCTGTATTATACTCCAAAGCTGTACTCACTATTCTGCTGGGGCTGTCACTGTGCACATACATTACTGATCCTGAGTTACATCCTGTATTATACTCCAGAGCTGCACTCACTATTCTGCTGGTGCAGTCACTGTGTACATACATTACAGTACTGATCATGAGTTACATCCTGTATTATACCCCAGAGCTGCACTCACTATTCTGCTGGTGCAGCCACTATGTACATACATTACATTGCTGATCCTGAGTTACAACCTGTATTATACCCCAGAGCTGCACTCACTATTCTGCTGGTGCAGTCACTGTGTACATACATTATATTACTGATCCTGAGTTACATTTTTTTTGTGTGTGCATGTATTTTTTCACGATAACAACTTATCATTGTTGTTTTATAATGACAACCAACAGAATTTTGAATGTAGATTGAAAGCTCAAAACAGTATCAGTTATACAATGTACAGTATTTACAGAGCGAATCATCTTTTTTGTCAGATTATTCTACATCTATAAAAGCTTTCAATGGGTCATATGCACTTTTCATGAAATACATATGTAAAAGGAGTCATGTAAATCTTTTCCTGAGAAGGGGAATATCCATTTCAACATCATTACGGATAGTAAAACTGTCACGTAAATTAGAGCATAGACTTGGATATAAAAGAGTTTTTGACAGGAGCTGAGCGGTTTCTCCGGCAGGATAGCACCGGTGTTAGTAGCCCCCTTGTAACATTTAATCACAGAGCTTACATTTTATAGAGGGAGACTACTTGGTATGCAGACAGGAGCCCCCACAGCACTGACAAGAACAGAAAAGATCAGTTTAGGAAAAAAAATGATCCCTCTATTCGCTCATTCTGTCTCCTAAATGACTTATAATGTTGTGTTATTTCTCAGTATCTCCATTTTTTTATATAGGGATTGACAAATTCTTCTACAGCAGGACACCCCGGCACATAAGACGAAGGTCATGTGGAAACCAAACTTTTCCAAATCAATGACACTAGGTAAAAAAAAAAATACTCTTCCCAGCGTAAATAATGATACTATTGCATTACTAATTTCAGCCCAGGGAACTTCAAAGGAGAAAATCCAACTGTATAGAAATGAAATAAACAAGGTTCTGTAATATCTGCCCACTTCCCTCCACCATGAAATTCCAAGCAAGTCTGATGGACGGTCGTATTGTGCCGTGACGTCTCGGAATACTTGGAACACTTGGAAGATATCAGAACGTAAGAGGATTACAGCAAACACGCTTCTCCGCCCACCAGGAAAAGATTGGGACGGAGAATTAAAATTGGTTACAGTTTTATTTTGCAGATACCTCGATTTGCAAGTCAAATTATAAAGTGGATATAAAGTGTTTGGATTGAAAGAAAGTTGATACTTGGGTTTTACACCCTCAGATTTATTGCACTTGAGGAAGATCAAACATTTCTTGTACACTGGAAAGGCAATTCCTTCAAAATGCAGAAACCAAAGTAGTCCCTACTTCTCCAGACTGAATAGAATATTGTCCAACGTGTGCAAGAACTAGCAACCACTGAATACTGTACATAGGGACAGTATTATAGTAGTTATATTCTTATACATAGGGACAGTGTTATAGTAGTTATATTCTTATACATAGGGAGCAGTATTATAGTAGTTATATTCTTATACATAGGGGCAGTATTATAGTAGTTATATTCTTGTACATAGGGGCAGTATTATAGTAGTTATATTCTTGTACATAGGGGCAGTATTATAGTAGTTATATTCTTGTACATAGGGGGCAGTATTATAGTAGTTATATTCTTGTACATAGGAGCAGTATTATAGTAGTTATATTATTGTACATAGGGGCAGTATTATAGTAGTTATATTCTTGTACATAGGAGCAGTATTATAGTAGTTATATTCTTATACATAGGGCCAGTATTATAGTAGTTATATTCTTATACATAGGGCCAGTATTATAGTAGTTATATTCTTGTATACAGCAGTATTATAGTAGTTATATTCTTGTACATAGGAGCAGTATTATAGTAGTTATATTCTTGTACATAGGGGGCATTATTATAGTAGTTATATTCTTGTACATAGGGGCAGTATTATAGTAATTGTATTCTTGTACATAGGGGCAGTATTATAGTAGTTATATTCTTGTATATAGGGGCAGTATTATAGTAGTTATATTCTTGTATATAGGGGCAGTATTATAGTAGTTATATTCTTGTACATAGGGGCAGTATTATAGTAGTTATATTCTTGTATATAGGAGCAGTATTATAGTAGTTATATTCTTGTACATTGGAGGCAGTATTATAGTAGTTATATTCTTGTACATAGGGAGAAGTATTATAGTAGTTATATTATTGTACATAGGGGTAGTATTATAGTAGTTATATTCTTGTACATTGGGGGCAGTATTATAGTAGTTATATTCTTGTACATAGGAGCAGTATTATAGTACATGGGGCATCTATGGGGCCATAACTGCATGGAGCAATATATGGGGCATTATATGGGGCATCTATGGGGCAATAAAGAACTGCATGGAGCATTATATTGGGCATCTATGGGGCCATAACTGCATGGAGCATTATACTACGTGACTGGGCAAAATACTACGTGACTGGGCAATATACTACGTGGACATGCATATTCTAGAATACCCGATGCGTTAGAATCGGGCCACCATCTAGTAGTAGTTATATTCTTATACATAGGAGCAGTATTACAGTAGTGTAGTTATATTCTTGTACATAGGAACAGTATTATATTAGTTAAATTCTTGTATATAGGGGCAGTATTATAGTAGTTATATTCTTGTATATAGGAGCAGTATTATAGTAGTTATATTCTTGCACATAGGGGCAGCATTATAGTAATTGTATTCTTGTACATAGGGGCAGTAATATAGTAGCTATATTTTTGTACATAGGAGCAGTATTATAGTAGTTGTATTCTTGTACATAGGGGCAGTATTATAGTAGTTATATTCTTGTACATAGGAGCAGTATTATAGTAGTTATATTCTGTAGCATTTCACCCGCTACGGGTCTAGGGGACACTCGCTTAGGTGCGGCGGATGACACTCAGGAGACACGTTTCCTTAAAAGTTCACAGGGTTTGTTGCTCCATAAACCACACTGCAACAGGAACAACAGGTAAACAGTCTTACATCAGACAGATTAATCCTCAATGTCCATAGTAGAGCTCCGCTCTCTCTCACGTCTGTGGGCACACAGACCGTGCTATGTCCAGCACGCAGGCTCTCCAGCCTGAAATGGTCTCTGTGTGTTGTTCAGGACGTCTGTCCCCACGTGGAACCGTCTAACACACAGGCCACTCTGCAGTGTCCAGCCAGGACACATGGAAGTGGGTCCACTCTGACACACCCACACACACTCCCTTCATGTGCTACACACACCTCCTTACATAGGTGTAACCACACCCAGGTACCTGTCACATGGCTAGTCAGGTGAGCGTGACATCACCACAGGTCCTTACACACAAAACCATCTTACGTGTTCAGACACACCTCTTTGGGTGGGTTTGTAGGTGACTGAACCCATCCATCTCTCCAATCACCTGGAAGCCTTTCCAACATAAACAAATCCCTCAGCAGTAGATCTGCTTGAGCAAAACATACCCAGGCTTACATCATAGGGTCACCCACCTCTGCGATACATACCATCCATCAATCACATGACCAGTCGCTATGCCACAATTCTTATACATAGGGCCAGTATTATAGTAGTTATATTCTTATACATAGGGCCAGTATTATAGTAGTTGTATTCTTGTACATAGGGGCAGTATTATAGTGGTTATATTCTTGTACATAGGGGCAGTATTATAGTAGTTATATTCTTGTACATAGGGGCAGTATTAAAGTAGTTATATTCTTATACATAGGGCCAGTATTATAGTAGTTATATTCTTCTACATAGGGGCAGTATTATAGTCGTCATATTCATGTACATAGGGGCAGTATTATAGTAGTTATATTCTTATACATAGGGGCAGTATTACAGTAGTTATATTCTTGTACATAGGGGCAGTATTATAGTAGTTATATTCTTGTACATTAGGGGCGGTATTATAGTAGTTATATTCTTGTACATAGGGGCAGTATTATAGTGGTTATATTCTTGTACATAGGGGCAGTATTATAGTAGTTATATTCTTGTACATTAGGGGCGGTATTATAGTAGTTATATTCTTGTACATAGGGGCAGTATTATAGTGGTTATATTCTTGTACATAGGGGCAGTATTATAGTAGTTATATTCTTGTACATAGGGGCAGTATTAAAGTAGTTATATTCTTATACATAGGGCCAGTATTATAGTAGTTATATTCTTGTACATAGGGGCAGTATTATAGTCGTCATATTCATGTACATAGGGGCAGTATTATAGTAGTTATATTCTTATACATAGGGGCAGTATTACAGTAGTTATATTCTTGTACATAGGGGCAGTATTATAGTAGTTATATTCTTGTACATTAGGGGCGGTATTATAGTAGTTATATTCTTGTACATAGGGAGCAGTATTATAGTAGTTATATTCTTGTACATTAGGGGCGGTATTATATTAGTTATATTCTTGTACATAGGAGCATTATTATAGTAGTTATATTCTTGTATATAGGAGCAGTATTATAGTAGTTATATTCTTGTACATTGGGGGCAGTATTATAGTAGTTATATTCTTGTACATAGGGAGCAGTATTATAGTAGTTAAATATTATTGTACATAGGGGCAGTATTATAGTAGTTATATTCTCGTACATTGGGGGCAGTATTATAGTAGTTATATTCTTGTACATAGGAGCAGTATTATAGTAGTTATATTCTTATACATAGGAGCAGTATTACAGTAGTTATATTCTTGTACATAGGAGCAGTATTATAGTAGTTATATTCCTGTACAAAGGGAGCAGAATTATATTATTTATATTCTTGTATATAGGAGCAGTATTATAGTAGTTATATTCTTGCACATAAGGGCAGTATTATAGTAATTATATTCTTGTAGATAGGGGCAGTATTATGGTAGTTATATTCTTGCACATAGGGGCAGTATTATAGTAATTATATTCTTGTACATAGCGGCAGTATTATAGTAGTTATATTCTTGTACATAGGGGCAGTATAATAGTAGTTATATTCTTATACATGGGGCAGTATTATAGCAGTTATATTCTTGTACATAAGGGCAGTATTATAGTAGTAATATTCTTGTACATAGGAGCAGTATTATAGTAGTTATATTCTTGTACATAGAGGGCAGTATTATAGTAGTTATATTCTTGTATATAGGGGCAGTATTACAGTAGTTATATTCTTGTTCATAGGGGCAGTATCATAGTAGTTACGGTATATTCTTGTACATAGGAGCAGTATTATAGTAGTTATATTCTTGTACATAGATAGGAGCAGTAATACAGTAGTTATATTCTTATACATAGGGGCAGTATTATAGTAGTTATATTCTTGTACATAGGGGCAATATTATCTATATATATAATTGTCTAAGGGTTTTTCTGCCTGTCCTGGAAATCCCGCGTCTCTGATTTGTCGAGGCCAGCCGGCCTTGACTAATCAGCGACGGGCATAGTCTGCCGTGAATTCTGGAATCATCATTGTCCTCCACTGCTTTCAAGTGCCGCCATTGTGTAGAGTGTATGCCTGCGTGTCCCTGTATGGGCGGCATCTCCCTGTATTTCTATCTTAGAATGGGTCGTAAACGAAAATACGCCAATGAGGATGACAGAAAAGCAGCAGCAGCAGCAAGAAAACGACAACATCGGGAACAGGAGACACCACAACAAACTGCCACCAGACAAGCCCAGGATGTGGAATCTCACAGACAATGTCGCCAACAGGAGACACCACAACAAACAGCTGCTAGACAAGCCCAGGATGCGGAATCTCACAGACACCGTCGCCAACCGGAGACACTACAACAAACTGTGTAACGACAGGAACAACATGATCGCCAAATTCATAAAAAACGAATGCTCTACCAACTAAGGCACGACCAGGACAATATTCAACAACTTGCACATTACGTAACAGACAATGAAAGTACAATTCATGAACACTACTGTGGGAATATGAAAGCAGTTTGCTCTAAATGCGACTCTCTGAATTTCATTGATGAAAAACCATCTGACAATCAGTTTACTCAATGCTGCCAAAAAGGAAAAGTTATGCTACCGAGACCTCACTACTCAGATCTGTTTGAGCAGTTAATGAAAGGAATGCATCAACACAGTAGAAATTTCATGGAAAATATCAGAAGCATCAACAGTTCTCATGCGTTTGCTTCATTCGGTGCCAACATTGCACCGCCCCCTGGATTCGGACCGTATTGTTTTAAAATTCAAGGCCAGATCTACCACCGCACTGGAACACTTCACCCAGAAATAGGACAACCACCAAAATTTGCACAATTATACATCACTAGATGGTGGCCCGATTCTAACGCATTGGGTATTCTAGAATATGTATATATGTATGTATATCGAAGCCACATAGTATATAGCACAGTCCACGTAGTATATAGGAGCCACATAGTATATAGCACAGGCTACGTAGTATATAGGAGCCACATAGTATATAGCAGCCACGCAGTATTTAACAGCCACATAGTTTATAACACAGCCCACATAATGTATAGCACAGGCCACGCAGTATAACACAGCCCATGCAGTATATAACACAGGCCACGCAGTATATAACACAGCCCACGCAGTATATAACACAGGCCACGCAGTATATAACACAGCCCACACAGTATATAACAGCCCATGTCATATATAGCACAGCACACGTAGTATATAACACAGGCCACACAGTATATAACACTGCCCACGTAGTATATAGCAGCCACGCAGTATATAACACAGCCCACGTAGTATATAGCAGTGTGGGCACCATATCCCTGTAAAAAAAATAAAAAATAGTCATATACTCACCCTCCGTCGTCCAGTGAAGCTGTCTCGATGCGCGAGCGGCTGCCGCCAGCTTCCGTTCCCAGAGATGCATTGCGAAATTACCCAGATGACTTAGCGGTCTCGCTAAGCTGTCCTTCTGTCTGTCTGTCACTGATATTCATTGGTTGCGGCCTCTGTCTGTCATGGAAATCCAAGTTGCTGATTGGTCGCGGCAAAACGGCCACGACCAATCAGCGACGGGCACAGTCCGGCGGCAAAATGGCCGCTCCTTACTCCCCGCAGTCAGTGCCCGCTCCATACTTCCCGCTCACACAGGGTTAATGGCAGCGTTAGTGGACTGCGTTATGCCGCGGTGTAACACACTCAATTAACGCTGCTATTAACCCTGTGTGACCGACTTTTTACTATAGATGCTGTCTGTGCGGCATCAATAGTAAAAAAAATCTAATGTTCAAAATAATAAAAAATAGTTATATACTCACCGTCCGTCGGCCCCTCGGATCCACAACAGGCCTTTCCCGCTCCTCGCGACGCTCCGGTGACCGCTCCATGCATTGCGGTCTCGCGAGATGATGATGTAGCGGTCTCGCTAGACCACTACGTCATCATCTCGCGAGACCGCAATGCACTCTTTGGACCGGAGAAAGCGAGGAGCATCGGTAAATGCTTCGCCTGGATCCGATCCGGGGCCAACGGAAGGTGAGTATATAACTATTTTTTATTTTAATTCTTTTTTGTAACAGGGATATGATGCCCACATTGCTATATACTGCGTGGGCTGTGCAATATACTACGTGGGCTGTGCAATGTACTACGTGGGCTCTGCAATGTACTGCGTGGGCTGTGCAATATACTACGTGGGCTGTGCAATATACTGCTTGGGCTGTGCAATATACTGCGTGGGCTGTGCTATATACTGCATGGGCTGTGCTATATACTGCATGGGTTGTGCAATACTACCTGGGCTGTGCAATATACTACGTGGGCTGTGCAATATACTACGTGGGCTGTGCAATGTACTACGTGGGCTGTGCAATATACTACGTGGGCTGTGCAACGAACTACGTGGGCTGTGCAATGTACTACGTGGGCTGTGCAATATACTGCGTGGGCTGTGCTATGTACTATGTGGGCTGTGCAATATACTACGTGGCCTGTGTTATACACTACGTGGGCTGTTATACACTACGTGGGCTGTGTTATATACTGCGTGCGTGGGCTGTTATATACTACGTGAGCTGTGTTATATGCTACGTGGGCTGTTATAAACTATGTGGCTGTGTTATATGCTATGTGGGCTGTTATACACTCTGTGGGCTGTGCTGTATACTACGTGGCTGTGCTATATACTCCGTGGGCTGTGTTATATACTACGTGACTGTGCTATATACTCCGTGGGCTGTGCTATATACTCCGTGGGCTGTGCTATATACTACGTGGCTGTGCAATATACTACGTGGCTGTGCAATATACTACGTGGCTGTGCTATTTACTACAAGGGCTTTTATATACTACGTGGCTGTGCTATATACTACGTGGCCGGCCGTGAACAATCAGCGGCCGGCCGAATCCTGTGTATTCAATGCATTATTCTAAAATCTTCATAAACTACATACATATTCTAGAATACCCGATGCGTTAGAATCGGGCTACCATCTAGTAGTAGTTATATTCTTGTACAAAGGGGCAGTATTATCGTAGATATATTCTTGTACATAGGAGCAGTATTATAGTAGTTATATTCTTGTACGTAGGAGCAGTATTATAGTAGTTATATTATTGTACATAGGGACAGTATTATAGTAGTTATATTCTTGTACATAGGAGTAGTATTACAGTAGTTATATTCTTGTACATAGGGGCAGTATTATAGTATTTATATTCTTGTACATAGGGGCAGTATTATAGTAGTTATATTCTTGTACATAGGAGCAGTATTATAGTAGTTATATTCTTGTACATAGGAGCAGTATTATAGTAGTTATATTCTTGTACATAGGAGCAGTATTATAGTAGTTATATTCTTGTACATAGGGGCAGTATTATAGTAGTTATATTCTTGTACATAGGGGACTGTATTATAGTAGTTATATTCTTGTACATAGAAGCAGTATTATAGTAGTTATATTCTTGTACATAGGGGGCAGTATTATAGTATTTATATTCTTGTACATAGGGGCAGTATTATAGTAGTTATATTCTTGTACATAGGAGCAGTATTATAGTAGTTACATTCTTGTACATTATCATGATGTTCTGTTGCCTACTGTATACAAAGTTATATTCCTGTCCTTAAGAGACTTACAGTATATACTCATATTAACTGCATTAACCAGCAGGGCGTGGAAATGAACAAAATAATATTGAAAAAGTAACCTCCCCACATCATCCATAATAACGTCTTCTACTCCATAATTCTACCCTCAGGCACCCCCTTTATGGTATATCTTTTTTTCTTTTTTCCTAAATGACATTTGTTTTGCAATTTTTTTTCTCACTTGCTTAATTTGTTTTCTCCTACAAATCCTCCCTCTTGGGTCTTCTTAGCTCTTCTGCAAAAAAAAGATTACCAATATCTTTTTTTACTAGGAAGTTTATAAGACAAAAGCTGTCTGTAATGTTCCTGACTGTTAAACATTATAGCGGTTTTATTTATACATATTTACAAGCTATCTCCCACCAGTAACTCACAAGCTTCCTAAAAGTAAGGAGTGAGGGTTATATTACTGCCATCACTTCAGGCAGTGAACGACGACTTTGGGAGCTATGTTGGAAAAGTCTTTAGGAGTTTGCCTAATTTTCAATTCCATGATTCCATGATAATATCCAAATCATTACTGTTAGATGGACAATATGATAATATATTTAGCCCTTAAAGAGGAAGATGAAAATCCCAATCCTAAAACACGATACGATTTCCTCAATTTCTGGATTGTTTATTGTCAATTAGAATAAAGCAATGGGGATAATTGAGACCAATTCTTCACTACCTTCGATTTTGAAGGACCAAGATTGCAAATCTTTAAAAACTATTATTGATTTTTTTTCTTTTTTTGCATAAATTAGAACTATAAGTGAAGAGGCCATTACATCATTTTAGAATGGTCTTTGCTCTTAAACGGGAAAACTCACCCTCTTAACCCATACACGATGTGGCCAATTTAATTTTTTTCGCGTTTTCGTTTTTTCCTCCTTTTCTTCAGAGAATAATAACGCTTTTATTTTTCTGACCACATAGACATATGACGGCTTGATTTTTTTTGCAGGACGAGTTGTGGTTTTAAATGACACAATGCATTTTACCATATAGTGTACTGGAAAATGGGAAAAAAATTCCAAGTGCAGTGAAATTGGTGGGGAAAAAAACAAGCCTAAAGATTCAGCTTAAAAAAACAAAACAAACATTGCTTAAAAATTCATATAATGCTAGAAATTGTGCTAATCCTCAAAATAGCTATTGTTAAAAAGTCACCTGATATAGATAAACTTTGTAAATCCTGCAGACTCATCTCTTAGTTTTGCGCTCAGCATTTCGTGCCTTGCATATTCCATTGGCTTTGCTTGGAGTTTTGTTGTTTTGAGCAGGAATTTCATAATGCAACAGAGAACAGAAAATTGTCAGTGTGAATTATGTTCTAACGTCAGATAAATATCCCAGTGTAACAAACTACCCCTAACAAAATAATCCCTGTTTTATGAATGGTAATAAACCAAACATTGACTTTGCCTATAAACCTGTGGAGCAGATTGGATGTTTCTGTAATATGAAGGCTTGCAGCTCCGACAGTGAAACATGTATTATGTGTGGCCGGAGGGCTTGAAATTATTAGCTGAGTGTATCTAAAAGTGACAAAGGTCCTGCCAGCGTCCTCCATTCTGATTTAGTCACTATATCGGTCTTCTGATTTTCTTCAGATCTATTGATAAACTATAAGGGTCCCCAATTGCGGATTCTTCGAGATGTTCTACATAAAAATTGCCATAGATGGGATACAATGATCGGCTGCAGCTATGCTATTTTGCTTTCATAGTGCCCATATATCCTTGGCCACTTTTTTTGTGCAACAAAATCTAGAGCAGATTTCCTTAGCATTTTAGGTGAAAAAAACCTGTAGCATATGTGGACCTGCCCTTACTACACAAACTTGGGAGTAGGCATGGAACACTTTTCTCTAGCTTTGCCTTAGTAATCAGATTTTTTCCGAAAATACATTTGGGCAGAGAAAATCTTGAAAAATAAAAACTAAGCAATTCCAAATTAGATCATTCCAATCTGATTTTCGAGGAGACTGTCCATATACCTTTATGTTTAATCAGGTTCATTGAATTCTTACAATCTCAACTCTGATACAGGAAAGAAATATATCTTGGTACCGTGTTAGCCAGTAGATAGAAAAATATTTAGAAAAAATCTCAACTCTTAAATTTAAGTGTCCATACTTCTTAGATGACTGTCAGCTGAACACTCGTTCGGCCGATAGGCAATTCTTCCAAGAGAGGATTGAGTGGAGCTAATGACACATTTACATGTGCCGACAATCAGCGAACTCTTGTTCTGGACTGTCAGCCTGCGTACATAAGATGTTGATCGCTTCTGAATCAGCAGAACACTCGGGGATGGATTTTTTGATGGGACAAGGCTTAGTAACAGAAATTAATCCCAGAATTCCAGCAGACAAATAACCCCTTTTGGACTTCATTTTTGGGGTCAATTATTTACCACCAGGTGAATGATCAAGAAATAAACTTTAAGATCTTATTGATGATACGTCCTCTGTATTTTATATTTTTTTAAGTCTCACCTGTTGAGATCTGATCTGGAACAACAGATCTTAAGCAATGTGGACAGATGGCGATAGTACAACAGGGTAGATAACTTTCGCAGAGGAATTAAAGAGGTCACTGGACTGGTGTAATGATGCCGAGCAACAGTGATGGAATGGAATAGTAATGCAATAAGAATGGAGTAATAATAATGAAAACCAGATGAACCAGACTGGAACAGTTGAGGTGTTGCAATGGAAATCAATGTGGAATAGCTAGAACAGTAATGACTGATCTAGAAGAGCTTGAAAAGAAGAGCTGGAACAGCAAAGACTGATGTAGCAAAGATGGAACAGTGAGAGGAAATTGACAGGTAAATATATGAGGAGGGAAGGGGAAACATGTGAGGAGACTATTGAGGGGAATAGTGTAAGTAGACAGTATGGGAGAGAAAAGTGTGAGTGGGCACAGAATAAAGAATGAGTAGTGTGAGGGGGTCGTAGCATGGGGGACAGTGTTATAGCACAGCCAGGAAGGGATAGTAAGCCAAGAGGGGGTAATGTGGTGAGGGGGCATAGCACAGAGACTTGGCCCTATAGGGAGGACACAGTATGATAGGAGAGTGTGAAGAGGAGGCCAGTATGGAAAGTAGAGGGCAATGTGGAGAGCATGTACCACAACAGGGACAGTGTATGGGTCATATTTTGTGCAGGGAATACGAGTGGCAATTATTTATTCAGGGGCTCAGCTTAGGGCAGATATTTTTATTCAGGAGCATTATAATGACACTGCTACCTTTTAAAGGGTGTTGTGAGGGGATGTACTGCAGAAGACCGGAGAAGATGGCAGTCTGCAGAGTCGGCTGTGGATGGCAAAACCTATCTTGGCGTCTGGACAAGATGAAGAAGAAAAAGATTAGAACAACTACAGAGACAATTGCATCTATTAGGTACCTGGATGTAAATGTTTTTTTGTGATATTGACTAATGCTTATATTTTCTTTGTTAGGAGCATTAAAGGGGATGTCCAAGTTTATGTTAAGTCTGCAGTCATTCTTTGTGACTGCAGACTTCTGAATTCTCACAGTGCGCACTGCACCCTGTCAGGATTCTCTCGTGCCGGCGACTTGCATGCATGCGGTCACGTGCCGACTAGACATGCATGGCCTAAAGATGAATTTAGTGAGGCCGGACACATTTAATTGGAAGGTGGCCAGAAGTATACAAATCACATACTTATGCAAGGGAGAATCCTAAGGGCTGTCCCACACGTCCAGATAATTCCGGTACCGGAATAAATCGGTACCGGAGTTATCCGTGTCCGTGTGCCTGGGAACTCACGGAGGCCATACGTGCGGCACACGTGTGCCGCCCGTATGGCGAGTGGGTACCACTCTGCATGGTGCTGAAGCTGCGATTCATATCTTCCCTGCAGCAGCGTTTGCTGCAGAGAAAATATGAAGAATAGTGTTTAAAATAAAGATCCATGTGTCCGCCGCCCCCCCACCCCCTGTGCGCCCCCCCCCCGCTGGTCAGAAAATACTTACCCGCCTCCCTCGCTGCTTCCTGGTCTGGCCGCGGCTTCTCCTGCATGCGGTCACGTGGGGCCGATCATTTACAGTCATGAATATGTGGCTCCACCTCCCATAGGGGCGGAGCCGACTATTCATGATTGTAAATGATCGGCCCCACGTGACCGCATACAGCGCGGCCAGACCAGGAAGGAGCGAGGGAGCGGGTAAGTATTTTCTGACCAGCGGGGGGGCGCACAGGGGGTGAGAGGGCGGCGGACACCTAAATCTTTATTTTTAACACTATTCTTCAAATTTTCTCTACAGCAAACGCTGCTGCAGGGAAGATATGAATACCGGCTTCAGCACCATGTGGGGGGGACAGCGCTTACTGTAGCGCTGTCTCCTGCACGCACACGGACCCCAGACGGAGAACGTCCGTGTGAGGTCCGTGTTTTACGCGGACCCATTGACTCTATTGGGTCCGTGTAAAACGTGCGCTCCCACGAACACTGACATGTCTCCGTGTTTGGCACACGGAGACACGGTCCGCAAAAAATCAATGACATCTGAACAGATGCATTGATTTTTATGGGTCTACGTGTGTCAGTGTCTCCGGTACGTGAGGAAACTGTCACCTCACGTACCGGAGCCACTGACGTGTGAAACCGGCCTAAAAGTGTGCAGAGTGACTGAAGACTTTCGTCTCAGACCTGGACAAGCCCTTTAATTATACAATGAAGCCCAGTAGCCAATCCTAACAGCGTTTAATATCGTTACTGTCAGGATTCAGCTCTGATTGCTCGTTCCAACAGTAATCACATAGCCGCTTCACTCATGCGATTTTCATACTGACTATCATGTGACAACAAGCTTCTCTTCCCGCTTTTTTCAGTTTTTCACTGAACATTGAGAGAATTAGAAAGAACAGCTCGTCGGCGCGTCACTAAGTGTGCAAATCACATATGTGCTTGGGGTGGGAGTGAGGCGCTAAACTGAATTCTTGCCCTGCAGAACCGCTGGCACAGTGATGACAGATACAGTAGAGCAGGAACAGATTGACTGATGTAGCAGAGCTCGAACAAGGATGGCTGATATAGCAGAGCTGGGACAGAGATTATAATGTAGTATATAATGATGTAGTAGTGCCAAAAGAATGGAGGTGAAGGAACCCTGAGGTTCTAGCACAGAGTAGCCAACAGCTGCTAACTAAATGACCATTTAGGCAACATCCCTTAAATTTCTCGGCAGTATAACTCCATAGAAGCGCATCAGTTAGCAATGGTAATCTGTGATGAGCGAACATGCTCAGATAATGTGTTATCTGAGCATGCTCAGGTGCTAACCTAGTGTCTTCTGCGTGCTCAAAAAATATGTTCGAGTCCCCGCGACTGCATTTCTCGCACCCATTCGACAGCCACAACACATGCAGGGATTACCTGTTTATTAGGTAATCCCTGCCTGTGTTGCAGCTGTTGAACAGCTGCGAGACATGCAGGCGCAGGGACTCGAACATATTTTTCGAGCACGCTGAAGTCACTCGGTTAGCACCTGAGCATGCTCAGATAACACCTTATCTGAGCACATTCGCACATCACTAATGACCCGATGCACAGGAGAAGAGACATACTTGACAAGTGAAGAGGAGTGACCTAGCATTTGGTGCTGAAACTGGAACAGGCGAGTAACAATGGACCGATACTTGCAACCTTTCCAATGCAATCAAAAGTGGACATGTTCTGTATAGATGGAGGGTGAACCTTAGAATCGTTTTGTCCCATACTCTTGGTTTCCTTATACAAATATCGCCCGCTTGCTCCAGAACATGTTTTCTTCTTACAACTGTTCACTGATGCAGCAGATTGATCATTCTGCTACGTATAAACAATTCCATTCTTTCACAATGTGTTTCCTTTTATTGCAGCTCTGACAAAAATGCCACATTTATTTATACATTTTTGTATTTCTATTGAGATACATTTATAGATATAGCATGTACTCTAAATGATGTACAAGCCCAAAAGCATCTATGACTGCTTTACTTAACCCTTCCTTTAAAGTCATCTTTTTCTGATGCCAAATCCTCCATATTTAACAACCCCAAGTCCTAACGATCCCACTAATTAGCAGCAATACCGACAGCAGAGAGGAAACCGATTCTCTGATTCTCTAAAATACAAAGCATCCATCCAGCACTCAGATTGTGAATGAGTCACAAACATTGCATGGTGCAGAAGTCGAAATTCTTTTCTATAGTTTAGTGCCTCGGAGGCATCCGAAATAACACCTGAGATGTTCAAGTTGACAGAGTGATTTTTTTTTTAGATTTCACTGACGCAGTCTCTCTCACTTCTAAGTTATCACAACCTCCAAGTTCTTCGCTGCATCATCGTCTTTATGAAGCAGATGCATTTGTGAGCAAATTAAAAAAATAAGTAAAATGTGAGATGTCACTTTGATCTGGAAGACATTTGTGAAACAGAGCACAGAGCTTTTTGAGGACTCCTCAGACACTCAGTAACGAGTGACCCAGATATTGGAAAGTTGGCAAAGGATGAAATTATACAAAAGTTGCATTGTATTCTGTGATGAATGGAGACATGAAGAGTCTTATCGGATGTGTGAGGGCGAGAAGTCCTTCTGAGAAGTCTTAGGCTACTGTCACACTAGCGTTGTTGGCTGTACGTCGCAATGCGTCGTTTAGGAAAAAAAACACATCCTGCAAAGTTGTCTGCAGGATGCGTTTTTTCCCCATAGACTAACATTAGCGACGCATTGCGACATATGGCCACACGTTGCAACCGTCGTGCGACGGTTGCGTCGTGTTTTGGCGGACCGTCGGCACAAAAAAAGTTACATGTAACTTTTTTTGCGCGTCGTGTCCGCCATTTTTGACTGTGCATGCGCGGCCGAAACTCCGCCCCCTCCTCCCCGGACATTTCAATGGGGCAAAGGAAACGTCCTAAGATTGCTTCCGCTGCCCACATCGGGCATTTCTTTCACAACGCATGTCGGCACGTCAGGTCGACGCATAGTGGCGGCCCGGTGCCGACGCTAGTGTGAAAGCAGCCTTATGCTGAGCCTGCTTCTGATATATAATGTCTTCCATTTCATGGATGCCCATAGCTTCTGAACCGGCATGGATTCAGTAGGATAATCCTGGTTTGGGGAACTTTCCTGCTGCCCTGGGATCTGGGTGACATATCCCACCTTCAACTGTATCTGCATCTTTAGGACATGTGGTAAGTATTATAGTCGTTATATTCTTGTACATAGGAGCAGTATTATAGTAGTTATATTCTTGTACATAGGGGGCAGTATTATAGTAGTTATATTCTTGTACATAGGGGGCAGTATTATAGTAGTTATATTCTTGTACATAGGGGCAGTATTATAATGGTTATATTCTTGTACATAGGGGCAGTATTATAGTAGTTATATTCTTGTATATAGGACCAGTATTATAGTAGTTATATTCTTGTACATAGGGAGCAGTATTATAGTAGTTATATTCTTGTACATAGGGGCAGTATTATAGTAGTTATATTCTTGTACATAGGAACAGTATTATAGTAGTTATATTCTTGTACATAGGGGCAGTATTATAGTAGTTATATTCTTGTACATAGGAGCAGTATTATAGTAGTTATATTCTTGTACATAGGGGCTGTATTATATTAGTTATATTCTTGTACATAGGGGCAGTATTATAGTAGTTATATTCTTGTACATAGGACCAGTATTATAGTAGTTATATTCTTGTACATAGAGAGCAGTATTATAGTAGTTATATTCTTGTACATAGGGGCAGTATTATAGTAGTTATATTCTTGTACATAGGAACAGTATTATAGTAGTTATATTCTTGTACATAGGGGACAGTATTCTAGTAGTTTAATACTGAACTTATGTACAAGAATATAACTACTAGAATACTGTCCCCTATGTACAAGAATATAACTACTATAATACTGTTCCTATGTACAAGAATATAACTACTATAATACTGCCCCTATGTACAAGAATATAACTATTATAATACTGAACTTATGTACAAGAATATTAGTAGTTATATTCTTGTACATAGGGGCAGTATTATAGTAGATATATTCTTGTACATAGGGGCAGTATTATAGTAGTTATATTCTTGTACATAGGGGCAGTATTATAGTAGTTATATTCTTGTACATAGGAGCAGTATTATAGTAGTTATATTCTTGTACATAGGAGCAATATTATAGTAGTTATATTCTTGTACATAGGAGGCAGTATTATAGTAGTTATATTCTTGTACATAGGAGCAATATTATAGTAGTTATATTCTTGTACATAGGTGTAGTATTATAGTAGTTATATTCTTGTACATAGGGGGCAGTATTATATTGTGCATTTGATAATAATAGATTATTATTATTATTATTATTATTATTGTTCAGCGAAGTACAATTTATGATGTGTGCACAGAGCATTTGTCATTTCAAGTTTTCCTTTTCTTACTTCATGCTTGACATGACAAATAAGAAAATTACAAGGTATTTCTCAGAAATCTGTTTTTGTAAAGTCTTTACCTTGTCTGTTTACTTCACCGTTTATGTAGATATCAGTAGTGACTGGAATTGTTTTTTACATGTAATTTTCTAGACATATTTTGAAATGAATTTGCCTGAAACTACGCATATTTATCATGTAGAATAACATGAAAGCTGAAACAATTTGTTCTAATACTTATAACCCACACACATACAGAATAGGCATTCTTCTGCTTCTCCGAAGGTCTGTAAGGCCTTGAGTTTAACACAAACATATTCTGAATTCCCAAACTCTATTAACCTCTATTACCTCCATGAGCTGCTATTGTATTAATCTAGAACTTTTTTTTTCTATAAATTAGGTTTTCCTTTATGTATCCTGGGAATTCAACCAAGTTCACGAGAAACCGACTAAGTGTTGTTCCCTGGTTTGCAGTATGAAAAATAGTAATAATGGAAACACAAGTCCTCTAGTGTCACAATGTTATATTACTGGGCATGTGGATAAACTCAGAAATTGGGTTTTATCAAGATAACTTCTTTTAAAAAGGATTCAACCAGAGCAATCATCTAATCATTACAGGTCGTGCTTCTTCACAATTAGCTGTTAGCTGACGCAAGCTGAACCTAGATAGACGGCCAGCTGCAGGGAAACCTGTAATGCCATCCTTGACAGGCCCGTCTTCTCACTTGTTTAAACAGGAAGCTCCTTTCTTGTGTGTTCTATAAATCTTAAGGCCCCGTCTCACATAGCGAGATCGCTGCTGAGTCACAAGTTTTGTGACGCAACAGCGACCTCAGTAGCGATCTCGCTATTGTGTGACACGTAGCAGCGACCCGGCCCCTGCTGTGAGATCACTGGTCGTGTCGGAATGGCCTGGACCTTTTTTTGGTCGTTGAGGTCCCGCTGACATCGCTGAATCGGTGTGTGTGACACCGATCCAGCGATGTCTTCACTGGTAACCAGGGTAAACATCGGGTTACTAAGCGCAGGGCCGCGCTTAGTAACCCGATGTTTACCCTGGTTACCAGCGTAAATGTAAAAAAAACAAACACTACATACTCACCATCTGTTGCCCGTCAGGTCCCTTGCCGTCTGCTTCCTGCTCTGACTGACTGCCGTAAAGTGAGAGCACAGCAGTGACGTCACCGCTGCGCTCTGCTCTCACTGTACGGCGGCTCAGTCAGAGCAGGAAGCAGACGGCAAGGGACCTGACGGGCAACAGATGGTGAGTATGTAGTGTTTGTTTTTTTTACATTTACGCTGGTAACCAGGGTAAACATCGGGTTACTAAGTGCGGCCCTGCGCTTAGTAACCCGATGTTTACCCTGGTTACCCGGGTGCTGCAGGGGGACTTCGGCATCGTTGAAGACAGTTTCAACGATGCCGAAGTCGTTCCCCGGATCGTTGGTCGCTGGAGAGAGCTGTCTGTGTGACAGCTCCCCAGCGACCACACAGCGACCACACAGCGACGCTGCAGCGATCAGCATCGTTGTCTGTATCGCTGCAGCGTCGCTGTGTGAGACGGGGCCTTTAGGAGCACATGAGGATTTTTTTTGTTACATTCATTCATGTATTATAACTAACCTGATGGTGGCCCGATTCTAACACATCGGGTATTCTAGAATATGTACCGTAAGTTTATTTATAAAGATTTCAGAATAATGCAATGAATTCACAGGATTCGGCCGGGCGCATCCAATCAGCGAAGCGTGGTTCAAATCCGGCGCCAATTAGCGGTGGCCGGACTGCGTCTGTCACTGATTGTTTGTGGCCGGCTGGGCGCGACTAATCAGTGAAGCCAGGGCCAGCTGCAGGTTTTTGAGGGCCCCAGGCGAAAGAGTCTCACAGCCCACCTAGCACATAACACAGCCCACGTAGTATATAGCACAGCCATGTAGTATATAGCATAGCCACGTAGTGTATATAACACAGCTACGTAGTATATTGCACAGCCACGTAGTATATTGCACAGCCACGTAGTATATTGCACAGCCCACGTAGTATATAGCACAGCTCACGTAGTATATAACACGGCCCACACAGTATATAAAACAGCCCACGTAGTATATAGCACAGCCCATGTAGTATATAGCAGAGCCCACGCAGCATATAACACAGCCCACGTAGTATATAGCACAGCCACGTAGTATATAGCACAGCCACATAGTATATAGCACAGTGACGTAGTATATAACACAGCCCATGCAGTATATAACACAGCCACGTAGTATATTGCACAGCTACGTAGTATATAGCACAGGCTACATAGTATATAGCACAGCGACGTAGTATATAACACAGCCCACGCAGTATATAATACAGCCCACGCAGTATATAACACAGCCCACACAGCATATTACACAGCCCACGTAGTATATAACACAGACCACGTAGTATATAACACAGCCCACGTAGTATATTGCACAGCCACGCAGTATATAACATAGCCCATGTAGTATATAACACAGGCCACGCAGTATATAACACAGCCCACGCAGTATACAGTGCCTACAAGTAGTATTCAACCCCCTGCAGATTTAGCAGGTTTACACATTTGGAATTAACTTGGCATTGTGACATTTGGACTGTAGATCAGCCTGGAAGTGTGAAATGCACTGCAGCAAAAAAGAATGTTATTTCTTTGTTTATTTTTTTTTTAAATTGTGAAAAGTTTTTTCAGAGGGTCAATTATAATTCAACCCCTCAACCCCCCAGAATTCTGTTTGGTTCCCCTAAAGTATTAAGAAGTAGTTCAGGCACAAAGAACAATGAGCTTCACATGTTTGGATTAATTATCTCTTTTTCCAGCCTTTTCTGACTATTTAAGACCCTCCCCAATCTTGTGAACAGCACTCATACATGGTCAACATGGGGCAGACAAAGGAGCATTCCAAGGCCATCAGAGACAAGATCGTGGAGGGTCACAAGGCTGGCAAGGGGTACAAAACCCTTTCCAAGGAGTTGGGCCTACCTGTCTCCACTGTTGGAAGCATCATCCGGAAGTGGAAGGCTTATGGAACTACTGTTAGCCTTCCATGGCCTGGACAGCCTTTGAAAGTTTCCTCCCGTGCCGAGGCCAGGCTTGTCCGAAGAGTCAAGGTTAACCCAAGGACAACAAGGAAGGAGCTCCGGGAAGATCTCATGGCAGTGGGGACATTGGTTTCAGTCAATACCATAAGTAACGTACTCCACCGCAATGGTCTCCGTTCCAAACGAGCCCGTAAGGTACCTTTACTTTCAAAGCGTCATGTCAAGGCTCGTCTACAGTTTGCTCATGATCACTTGGAGGACTCTGAGACTGACTGGTTCAAGGTTCTCTCGTCTGATGAGACCAAGATCGAGATCTTTGGTGCCAACCACACACGTGACGTTTGGAGACTGGATGGCACTGCATACGACCCCAAGAATACCATCCCTACAGTCAAGCATGGTGGTGGCAGCATCATGCTGTGGGGCTGTTTCTTAGCCAAGGGGCCTGGCCATCTGGTCCGCATCCATGGGAAGATGGATAGCACGGCCTACCTGGAGATTTTGGCCAAGAACCTCCGCTCCTCCATCAAGGATCTTAAGATGGGTCGTCATTTCATCTTCCAACAAGACAATGACCCAAAGCACACAGCCAAGAAAACCAAGGCCTGGTTCAAGAGGCAAAAAATCAAGGTGTTGCAGTGGCCCAGTCAGTCTCCTGACCTTAACCCAATTGAAAACTTGTGGAAGGAGCTCAAGATTAAAGTCCACATGAGACACCCAAAGAACCTAGATAACTTGGAGAAGATCTGCATGGAAGAGTGGGCCAAGATAACTCCAGAGACCTGTGCCGGCCTGATCAGGTCTTATAAAAGACGATTATTAGCTGTAATTGCAAACAAAGGTTATTCCACAAAATATTAAGCCTAGGGGTTGAATAATAATTGACCCACACTTTTATGTTTAAAATTTATAAAAATTTAACTGAGCAACAAAACTTTTTGGTTTGTAAGATTTATGCATCTGTTAATAAATCCTGCTCTTGTTTGAAGTTTGAAGGCTCTATCTTATTTGCATCTTATTAAACCTGCTAAATCTGCAGGGGGTTGAATACTACTTGTAGGCACTGTATAACGCAGCCCACGCAGTATATAACGCAGCCCACGTAGTATATACTGTAGCAATGTGGGCACCATATCCCTGTTAAAAAAAAACAATTAAAATAAAAATTCGTTATATACTCACCTTCCGGCAGCCCCCGGATCCAGCCCAGGCCTTTAGCGATGCTCCTCGCGACCCTCCATTCCTAGTAATGCCTTGCGGCAATAACCCGTGATGATGTAGTGGTCTCGCAAAACCGCTACGTCATCTGGGGTCATTACCGCAATGCATTCTTGGGACCGGAGCGGGAAAGGGTGCCGGGGACGCCGGAAGGTGAGAATATAATGTTTGGGGTTTTTTTTTATTATTATTTTTAACATTATATGTTTTTACTATTGATGCTGCATAGGCAGCAGCAATAGTAAAAAGTGAAGCGGTGTTTAAATCCAGCCCCAATATCGCTGATTGGTAGCGGCCCGCCAGGCGCGACCAATCAGCGACCCGGGATTTCCGTTATGGAAGTTACAGACAAACAGACGGAAGTACCCCTTAGACAATTATATATATATATATATAGAGAGAGAGAGAGATGGACAACAAATGGTTCATTTATCTAGGAAGTCGCAATCTACCTTTTGTTTATAAATATAGTACACCGAGCCGAATGCAGAGCTAACAATATAAGAGGTTAGGCTTCTTTCACACTTCCGTCTTCCAAATCTGCACAGGATCCGTCAAGACGTTGAAATGACGGATCCTGTGCAGATTGTGGAAAACGGTTGCACTGGGCCAGTCTGTCTGACGGACCCGTCGAGGCTATGTGCACCTGTTGTGTATGCGTCTTCGCAGCGGTTTTCCGCTGCGAAAACGCATACACAACACAAACCAGGTTAAAAAAAATTAAAAATCACAGTATTCTCACCTACAGGCGTCTCGCGCACCGATGCTCCCGGCATCGGTGACGCTGCGCGGGACGTCGGTAGGTGAGAATATTGTGATTTTTTTATTTTTATACTATTTGTCACATTATACCTTGTTACTATTGATGCTGCATAGGCAGCATCAATAGTAAAAAGAGGAAGAGAGCGAGCGAGAGAGAATTTCCCTGACAGGAAATTCTTCCACGCATGCTCAGTTTGAAAAGACGGGACCCGTCGCTGGATTCCTGCTTTTCACAGTCAACGACGCATCCTGCGCCCATGGGCTTCCATTGTAGCCAGTGACGGGCAGCGCAGGATGTGTCGCTGACCGATTTTCCGACGTGCAGAAAAAACTTTCTCTGCTCAACGGACCGTATTTTTACACAGGATCCAGTGCACGACGGATGAAATGGATGGCCATCGTCACAATCCGTCGCTAACACAAGTCTATGGGAAAATGCAGAATCCTGCAATTTTTTTGCAGGATCCTGCATTCTCAAAAATCGACGGATTGTGACGGGAGCTAAAAGACGGAAGTGTGAAAGAGGCCTTACCACGATTGTGTGTTTGCAATTACTCTGGCAATATTAACCACACATTATACAAGAAAATAACTATTATAATACTGCTCTTATGTACAAGAATATAACTACTATATTACTGCCCCTATGTTCTAGAATATAACTACTATAATACTGCTCCTATGTACAAAAATATAACTACTATAATGCTGCCCCTATGTACAAGAATATAACTACTATAATACTGCCCCTATGTACAAAAATATAACTACTATAATACTGCTCCTATGTACAAGAATATAACTACTATAATACTGCATCATGTACAAGAATATAACTACTATAATACTACCCTCTATGTACAAGAATATAACTACTATAATACTACCCTCTATGTACAAGAATATACCTACTGTAATACTGCCCCTATGTACAAGAATAAAACTACTATAATACTGCCCCATATATACAAGAATATAACTACTATAGTACTGCCCCTATGTACAAGAATATAACTACTATAATAGTGCTCCTATGTACAAGAATATAACTACTATAATACTGCTCCTATGTACAAGAATATAACTACTATAATACTGCTTCTATGTACAAGAATATAAATACTATAATACTGCGCCCTATGTACAAGAATATAACTACTGTAATACTACTCCTATGTACAAGAATATAACTACTATAATACTGCCCCTATGTACAATAATATAACTACTATAATATTGCTCCTACGTACAAGAATATAACTAGTCTACTATAATACTACTCCTCCTATGTACAAAAATATAACTACTATAATACTGCTCCTAACTACAAGAATATAACTACTATAATACTGCCCCGATGTACAAGAATGTAACTACTATAATACTGCTCCTATGTACAAGAATATAACTACTATAATACTGCCGTCTATGTACAAGAATAAAACTACTGTAATACTGCCCCTATGTACAAGAATATAACTACTATAATACTACCCTCTATGTACAAGAATATAACTACTATAATACTGCCCCTATGTACAAGAATATAACCACTATAATACAGCCTCTATGTACAAGAATATAACTGCTATAATACTGCTCCTATGTACAAGAATATAACTACTATAATACACAGGATCCAATGCACGACGGATGAAACGGATGGCCATCGTCACAATCCGTCGCTAACACAAGTCTATGGGAAAATGCAGAATCCTGCAATTTTTTTGCAGGATCCTGCATTCTCAAAAATCGACGGATTGTGACGGGAGCTGAAAGACGGAAGTGTGAAAGAGGCCTTACCACGATTGTGTGTTTGCAATTACTCTGGCAATATTAACCACACATTATACAAGAAAATAACTATTATAATACTGCTCTTACGTACAAGAATATAACTACTATATTACTGCCCCTATGTTCTAGAATATAACTACTATTATACTGCTCCTATGTACAAGAATATAACTACTATAATACTGCTCCTATGTACAAGAATATAACTACTATAATGCTGCCCCTATGTACAAGAATATAACTATTATAATACTACCCCTATGTACAAGAATATAACTACTATAATACTGCTCCTATGTACAAGAATATAACTACTATAATACTGCATCATGTACAAGAATATAACTACTATAATACTACCCTCTATGTACAAGAATATAACTACTATAATACTACCCTCTATGTACAAGAATATAACTACTGTAATACTGCCCCTATGTACAAGAATAAAACTACTATAATACTGCCCCATATATACAAGAATATAGCTACTATAATACTGCCCCTGTGTACAAGAATAAAACTACTATAATACTGCTCCTATGTACAAGAATATAACTACTATAATACTGCCCCGATGTACAAGAATGTAACTACTATAATACTGCTCCTATGTACAAGAATAAAACTACTATAATGCTGTCCCTATGTAGAAGGATATAACTATTATAATACTGCCCCTATGTACAAGAATAAAACTACTATAATACTGCCGCTATGTACAAGAATAAAACTACTATAATACTTCCCCATGTACAAGAATATAACTACTGTAATACTGCACCTATGTACAAGAACGTAACTACTATAATACTGCTCCTATGTACAAGAATATAACTACTATAATACTACCCTCTATGTACAAGAATATAACTACTATAGTACTGCCCCTATGTACAAGAATGTAACTACTATAATACTGCCCCATATATACAAGAATATAACTACTATAATACTGCCCCTGTGTAGAAGAATAAAACTACTATAATACTGCTCCTATGTACAAGAATATAACTACTATAGTACTGCCCCTATGAACAAGAATGTAACTACTATAATACTGCCCCATATATACAAGAATATACAGTGGGGCAAAAAAGTATTTAGTCATTCAGCAATAGTGCAAGTTCCACCACTTAAAAAGATGAGAGGCGTCTGTCATTTACATCATAGGTAGACCTCAACTATGGGAGACAAACTGAGAAAAAAAATTCCAGAAAATCACATTGTCTGTTTTTTTATCATTTTATTTGCATATTATGGTTGAAAATAAGTATTTGGTCAGAAACAAAATTTCATCTCAATACTTTGTAAAATATCCTTTGTTGGCAATGACAGAGGTCAAACGTTTTCTGTAAGTCTTCACAAGGTTGCCACACACTGTTGTTGGTATGTTGGCCCATTCCTCCATGCAGATCTCCTCTAGAGCAGTGATGTTTTTGGCTTTTCGCTTGGCAACACGGACTTTCAACTACCTCCCAAGGTTTTCTATAGGGTTGAGATCTGGAGACTGGCTAGGCCACTCCAGGACCTTGAAATGCTTCTTACGAAGCCACTCCTTCGTTGCCCTGGCGGTGTGCTTTGGATCATTGTCATGTTGAAAGACCCAGCCACGTTTCATCTTCAATGCCCTTGCTGATGGAAGGAGGTTTGCACTCAAAATCTCACGATACATGGCCCCATTCATTCTTTCATGTACCCGGATCAGTCGTCCTGGCCCCTTTGCAGAGAAACAGCCCCAAAGCATGATGTTTCCACCACCATGCTTTACAGTAGGTATGGTGTTTGATGGATGCAACTCAGTATTCTTTTTCCTCCAAACACGACAAGTTGTGTTTCTACCAAACAGTTCCAGTTTGGTTTCATCAGACCATAGGACATTCTCCCAAAACTCCTCTGGATCATCCAAATGCTCTCTAGCAAACTTCAGACGGGCCCGGACATGTACTGGCTTAAGCAGTGGGACACGTCTGGCACTGCAGGATCTGAGTCCATGGTGGTGTAGTGTGTTACTTATGGTAGGCATTGTTACATTGGTCCCAGCTCTCTGCAGTTCATTCACTAGGTCCCCCCGCGTGGTTCTGGGATTTTTGCTCACCGTTCTTGTGATCATTCTGACCCCACGGGGTGGGATTTTGCGTGGAGCCCCAGATCGAGGGAGATTATCAGTGGTCTTGAATGTCTTCCATTTTCTAATTATTGCTCCCACTGTTGATTTCTTCACTCCAAGCTGGTTGGCTATTGCAGATTCAGTCTTCCCAGCCTGGTGCAGGGCTACAATTTTGTTTCTGGTGTCCTTTGACAGCTCTTTGGTCTTCACCATAGTGGAGTTTGGAGTCAGACTGTTTGAGGGTGTGCACAGGTGTTGTGAATTTACCTTTTTGGCTCCCTCTAGTGGTTACTAGTGATTTGACTCTGGGAATGTCTGCCATCCCTTGTATGCTCACCTGGGTCGTTAGGTCAGGGGTGTTGCTATATAAGCTCCCTGGACCTTCAGTTCAATGCCTGGCAACGTTGTAATCAGAGCTAATCTGTTGTGCTCTTGTCTACTGATCCTGGTTCCTGCTAGATTAAGCTAAGTCTGCTTTCTTGCTTTTTTCTATTTGTTTTTGTTTGCATTTTTGTCCAGCTTGTACATAATCTGTATCCTAACCTTGCTGGAAGCTCTAGGGAGGCTGGAGTTCTCCCCCCGGGCCGTTAGACGGTTCGGGGGTTCTTGAATTTCCAGTGTGGATTTTTGATAGGGTTTTTGTTGACCATATAAGTTATCTTACTACATTCTGCTATTAGTAAGTGGGCCTCTCTTTGCTAAACCTAGTTCATCTCTGTGTTTGTCATTTCCTCTTACCTCACCGTTATTATTTGTGGGGGGCTTGTATCCAACTTTTGGGGTCTATTCTCTGGAGGCAAGAGAGGTCTTTGTTTTCCTCTTCTAGGGGTAGTTAGTCCTCCGGCTGGCGCGAGACATCTAGCGACCTACGTAGGCATGTTCCCCGGCTACTTCTAGTGTTGGCGTTAGGAGTAGATATATGGTCAACCCAGTTACCACTGCCCTATGAGCTGGATTTTTGTACTTCGCAGACTTACTTGTTCCTCTGAGACCCTCGCCATTGGGGTCATAACACACAGGTGTCTTTTTATACTGATAACAAGTTTAAACAGGTGCCATTACTACAGGTAATGAGTGGAGGAAAGAGGAGACTCTTAAAGAAGAAGTTACAGGTCTGTGAGAGCCAGAAATCTTGATTGTTTGTTTCTGACCAAATACTTATTTTCCACCATAATATGTAAATAAAATGATAAAAAAACAGACAATGTGATTTTCTGGAATTTTTTTTCTCAGTTTGTCTCCCATAGTTGAGGTCTACCTATGATGTAAATTACAGACGCCTCTCATCTTTTTAAGTGGTGGAACTTGCACTATTGCTGAATGACTAAATACTTTTTTGCCCCACTGTAACTACTATAATAACTGCCCCTGTGTAGAAGAATAAAACTACTATAATACTGCTCCTATGTACAAGAATATAACTACTATAATACTGCCCTCTATGTACAAGAGTATAACTACTGTAATACTGCCCCTATGTACAAGAATATAACTACTGTAATACTGCCCCTATGTACAAGAATATAACTACTGTAATACTGCCCCTATGTACAAGAATATAACTGCTATAACACTGTCCCATATATACAAGAATATAACTACTATAATACTGCCCCTGTGTACAAGAATAAAACTACTATAATACTGCTCCTATGTACAAGAATAAAACTACTATAATGCTGTCCCTATGTAGAAGGATATAACTATTATAATACTGCCCCTATGTACAAGAATAAAACTACTATAATACTGCCCTATGTACAAGAATATAACTACTGTAATACTGCACCTATGTATAAGAATATAACTACTATAATACTGCCTCCTAGCTGTGAGGTTGTGTGTTGTAGCTCTCCTGATGTCTGGAGCAAGCCCAGGGAGGGGCCACCCTGGGTGGGGAAACTCCCCAAGCAAGGCCCAGGCTTCCAGGCCTACACTTGGAAGAAACTCCAAAGTTGTTTCTAGGATACAGATTCCAAAGTGATTTCTGAGGGAAAGAAAGCTCAGAATGAAAGCAATAACAGCAGCAAGAAAGTGAGTAAAGTAATGGAACAAGGAAAAGCCATGGTTGTAGGCAAGAAAGTTCCAGTCAAGCAGTCGTCCAGCCAAGGCAAGCAGAGTGAAGTGCGATTAGGAGAAATCCAAAAGAAATCTACTGGTGAGACGCTGAATGGAGGAAAGCAGCCTGAAGCTCAGGAGATGCCATCACCAGCCTCAGGTGTGCAGCTCACTCCCAACAGGCAGTGGAGAACTTCACTGGAGAGACAGATATTCCAGGAGAAACATATGGTGACCAGCATGGCGAGCTCTGGACACACAAGGTCGCAGTCAGGTGGCAGCAGTAAAAGTGCTGTGGAGCCTGGAGCCACGAAATCAGCGGTGGTAAAAATCAAGGAGACATCTGGTCCCATGAAGCCGGAGACATTGCTGATAGCAGGATCCCAGAAGGAGATGCCATGTGCACCTGTGCTGCAGCTTGCAGAGGAGATCCCAGGGCTGGTCCAGACGCTCGGTGAGTTACACCAGCAGAAAAGCCTGCTACAGAAGCAGATAGACGCTCTCTATGAGGTAAAGGCTGCTAACACCGGGGATCACACCGTGTGTGACCAGAGTCTGAACTGGGTGTATGGCTGGCAAAAGTGGTGGGGGACATAGACTGTGTCCTAGAGAAGATGGGGCCCCTGGCAGAGATTTATAGGAACCAGGAACTGTTTATGTCACACAAGCAGAACTCTGCAGATTCCAGGTCACACATTGTCCCAGGTGGACCCCAGAAGCAGGTACGGCCGGTGCTGCAGCCCGCAAGCTTCTGCTTCCAGAAGGGTCAAATACTGCACCAGCAGCCTATGGCAGATCTCAAGCAGCAACATGTAGAGCAGATTCCAGCAGAGGTACCACAAGTCTCAGGATGTCCAGCGCAGCAGCCTGCTGCAGATTCAGTGCACATTTCAGCAGAGGGACTACAAGTCTCAGAATGCCAAGCACAACAGTTGGGCAGTGGACATGTGCTGATAGGTACTGATGGTGCCCAGCAGGGCTCTGATGCTGGGGATAGCCGCGCTGTATCTGAGGGTCGGGGGCTTGGGGGAGCACAGTATCTTTGGACGCTGTACAATCTAATAATGACATTAATGTTGATGATAACAGTGTGCATGATAATGTCTGTGATTTCCCCCCTTTAATTCCGAGCACACAAGGTGTGGCAGCCCCCCCTGCTGCAGAGCCTCACCCTAGTGTGACCCCGCAGGTTCCCCCCAGTAATGCCTGGAGCCTTGGTGCTCCGTCCTTCACCTCTGGTGCCAACTATACCGGCCAGGCATTTAAACGGAGAAACGTGGTGCGTTTCTGGCACAGAGGTGCCAAGGAGGACCTGCCAGACAGGAGGTTTGTGGTCAGGGAGCTTCTATGCCGCCAGATGGGGTTTGCACCAGTCAGCATCTTGGCAGTGATTAATCTTCCAGACAGGCAGGGTTATGATGTCAGCTTTAAGCTCATGACTGACCTGGACAGATTCTGGTCTAACTTCCCCAAGTTTAGAGACACTGAGGGCTGGAGTAAGTTCAGCTTTATTCCCATCTCTAAGCCAGACACGGTTACCGTAAATGTGATCGTCTGGAATGAGTCTGTTCCCCCGAAGGACATTGTGGTGTGGCTCCGGAGGCATTGTGACCTGGTCCCTGACCTCACCAAAAGCAGAGACAGTGATGGTATCTGGACGGGAGGGTGGTGGGTCTTGGTGAAACTGCGCCAGTGTAATAATATCACTGCCCACTTACCCAACTCCTTCTTTATTGGGAGGGAGAGGGTTGTGTGTTTCTACCCCGGGCAGCCCCGTAAGTGCTTTAACCCCTTTCTGACATTGAACGTACTATCCCGTCGAGGTGGGGTGGGCCCGTATGACCACCGACGGCATAGTACGTCATAGCGATCGGCCGCGCTCACGAGGGGAGCGCGACCGATCGCGGCCGGGTGTCAGCTGCCTATCGCAGCTGACATCCGGCACTATGTGCCAGGAGCAGTCACGGACCGCCCCCGGCACATTAACCCCCGGCACACCGCGATCAAACATGATCGCGGTGTACCGGCGGTACAGGGAAGCATCGCGCAGGGAGGGGGCTCCCTGCGGGCTTCCCTGAGAAGATCGGTACAAGGGAATGTACTCACCTTGTACCGAGCGTCTCCTCCCTGCAGGCCTCGGATCCAAAATGGCCACGGGGCTGCATCCGGGTCCTGCAGGGAGTACTTCCGGGTCAGGAGCAGGCTGCAGCTGCAGCTCTGTAAGCCTGCAGCGATGAGTGAGATCGCCGATGTCACAGAGTGCTATGCAAACTGTAAGATCGGCGATCTGTGATGTTCCCCCCTGGGACAAAGTAAAAAAGTAAAAAAAAAATTTCCACATGTGTAAAAAAAAATAAAAAATAAATTCCTAAATAAAGAAAAAAAAATATAATATTCCCATAAATACATTTCTTTATCTAAAAAAAACAAACAATAAAAGTACACATATTTAGTATTGCCGCGTCCGTAACGACCCAACCTATAAAACTATCCCACTAGTTACCGCTGAAAACGTCATCTTGTCCCGCAAAAAACGAGCCGCCACACAGCATCATAAGCAAAAAAATAAAAAAGTTATAGTCCTCAGAATAAAGCGATGCCAAAATAATTATTTTTTCTATAAAATAGCTTTTATCGTATAAAAGCGCCAAAACATAAAAAAAGATATAAATGAGATATCGCTGTAATCGTACTGACCCGACGAATAAAACTGCTTTATCAATTTTACCAAATGCAGAACGGTATAAATGCCTCCCCCAAAAGAAATTCATGAATAGCTGGTTTTTGGTCATTCTGCCTCACAAAAATCGGATTAAAAAGTGATCAAAAACTGTCACGTGTCCGAAAATGTTACCAATAAAAACGTCAACTCGTCCCGCAAAAAACAAGACCTCACATGACTCTGTGGACCAAAATATGGAAAAATTATAGGTCTCAAAATGTGGAGACGCAAAAACTTTTTTGCTATAAAAAAGCGTCTTTTAGTGTGTGACAGCTGGCAATCATAAAAATCCGATATAAAAAATGCTATAAAAGTAAATCAAACCCCCCTTCATCACCCCCTTAGTTAGGGAAAAATAATAAAATAAAAAAAATGTATTTATTTCCATTTTCCCATTAGGGCTAGGGTTAGGGTTAGGGCTAGGGTTAGGGTTGGGGCTAGGGTTAGGGCTAGGGTTGGGGTTAGGGCTAGGGTTAGGGTTGGGGCTAAAGTTAGGGTTAGGGTTAGGGTTGGGGCTAACGTTAGGGTTAGGGTTGGGGCTAAAGTTAGGGTTAGGGTTGGGGCTAAAGTTAGGGTTAGGGTTTGGATTACATTTACGGTTGGGATTAGGGTTGGGATTAGAATTAGGGGTGTGTCAGGGTTAGAGGTGTGGTTAGGGTTACCGTTGGGATTAGGGTTAGGGGTGTTGTTGGATTAGGGTTTCAGGTAGAATTGGGGAGTTTCCACTGTTCAGGCACATCAGGGGCTCTTCAAACGTGACATGGCGTCCGATCTCAATTCCAGCCAATTCTGCGTTGATAAAGTAAAACAGTGCTCCTTCCCTTCCGAGCTCTCCCGTGCGCCCAAACAGGGGTTTACCCCAACATATGGGGTATCAGCGTACTCGGGACAAATTGGACAACAACTATTGGGGTCCAAGTTCTCTTTTTATCCTTGGGAAAATAAAAATTTGGGGGGCTAAAAATCATTTTTGTGGGAAAAATAAGATTTTTTTATTTTCACGGCTCTGCGTTGTAAACTGTAGTGAAACACTTGGGGGTTCAAAGTTCTCAAAACACATCTAGATAAGTCAAGAATAAAAACGTATATACACTGGCGCTTATTCACCTGGAAGGATGAGGTAGGAAGCCACGGAAGCTGCAGGTGGTTAAAACAGGTTCTGTGCAAAACTCTGTTAAAAATTAAACCAGTTGATTAATAATACTATTAACCACCGCGCTAAACCGAAACTGGAATATCAATGTACTTACTTTTGATATGGCTATTACTATGTTGTCTGGGGTCCCTTGTGAGTGAAGGGTTACACCTGGTTACAGTGGTTTGCTGAAAGGTAAAGTGTGCAGCAGAGTGATATATTATTTGATTTGGACCTTACAAAAAAAAAAAAAAAAGGTGTTGGTTACAAACACTTACTCTTTTTATGAGGCTGTATAGGTTGCACCTGTGGTGTTTCAATGTGGGGTTAATAGTTTCTCTTTCCACAGTGTAGTGAACCGATACTGGAAGGCAAAGTGTGTAAAACCTCGGTATATTGTTTATATTGTACACACAAAGTATCAAGGGTATTAGCTGGGTGCACTTACTCCTTATATAAGGTTGTACAGTTTACACTTGGGATGTTCTTATGTGAGGTTTTGGTATTTGTCTTTCCACAGTGTGGTAAACTGATGCTGGTGAGTAAACAAAGTAGAGAATAAAGTGATTTGCAAGCAATACACTAGAATAGTAGGAAGTTACTGGCCACAATAATTGCAGTGGTATAAATAGGAATTAGTTGGCACTCACCACATGTTTGCTTATGAAGGTACCCGCGGTGAGGTAGGCAAGGTAGTCCACTGGATACGGTGCCGATAAAGTAACCCGCTGAGCTGGGAGGGTTAGAGTCCGGTGTGTGTGCCAGAGGCCGCGGTTCCTGGACGAGAACGTGCCGGCGAGTGGTGAGGAGGTACCAGCGCCTCGCGTGCCCCGGCCGGAAGCAACGCTGAGGATGTGGTGCCGAGATGGGGCAGAGCTAGTGTGACGTCACAGAAAGCAGGGACGGGTGCGCGAGAGAGACAAGCTGCCAACTAGTTTCAAGAGGTAACTCCCCTCTTCATCAGGGCTTTCAGCAAACCACTGTAACCAGGTGTAACCCTTCACTCACAAGGGACCCCAGACAACATAGTAATAGCCATATCAAAAGTAAGTACATTGATATTCCAGTTTCGGTTTAGCGCGGTGGTTAATAGTATTATTAAACATCTAGATAAGTTCCTTGGGAGGTCTAGTTTCCAATATGGGGTCACTTGTGGGGGTTTCTACTGTTTGGGTACATCAGGGGCTCTGCAAATGCAATGTGACGCCTGCAGACCAATCCATCTAAGTCTGCTTTCCAAATGGCGCTCCTTCCCTTCCGAGCTCTGCCATGCGCCCAAACAGTGGTCCCCCCCCCCACATATGGGGTATCAGCGTACTCAGGACAAATTGGACAATAACTTTTGGGGTCCAATTTATCCTGTTACCCTTGTGAAAATACAAAACTGGGGGCTAAAAAATCATTTTTGTGAAAAAAAAAGGAATATTTTCACGGCTCTGCGTTATAAACTGTAGTGAAACACTTGGGGGTTCAAAGCTCCCAAAACACATCTAGATAAGTTCCTTAAGGGGTCTACTTTCCAAAATGGTGTCACTTGTGGGGGGTTTTAATGTTTAGGCACATCAGGGGCTCTCCAAATGCAACATGACGTCCCATCTTAATTCCAGTCAATTTTGCATTGAAAAGTAAAATGGCGCTCCTTCACTTCCGAGCTCTGCTATGCGCCCAAACAGTGGTTTACCCCACATATGGGGTATCGTCGTACTCAGGACAAATTGCACAACAACTTTTGTGGTCTAATTTCTTCTCTTACCCTTGGGAAAATAAAAAATTGGGGGCGAAAAGATCATTTTTGTGAAAAAATATGATTTTTTATTTTTACGGCTCTGCATTATAAACTTCTGTGAAGCACTTGGTGGGTCAAAGTGCTCACCACACATCGAGATAAGTTCCCTAGGGGGTCTACTTTCCAAAATTGTGTCACTTGTGGGGGGTTTCAATGTTTAGGCACATCAGAGACTCTCCAAACGCAACATGGCGTCCCATCTCAATTCCAGTCAATTTTGCATTGAAAAGTCAAATGGCGCTCCTTTCCTTCCGAGCTCTGCCATGCGCCCAAACAGTGGTTTACCCCCACATATGGGGTATCGGCGTACTCAGGACAAATTGTACAACAACTTTGGGGGTCCATTTTCTCCTGTTACCCTTGGTAAAATAAAACAAATTGGAGCTGAAATAAATTTTGTGTGAAAAAAAGTTAAATGTTAATTTTTATTTAAACATTCCAAAAATTCCTGTGAAACACCTGAAGGGTTAATAAACTTCTTGAATGTGGTTTTGAGCACCTTGAGGGGTGCAGTTTTTAGAATGGTGTCACACTTGGGTATTTTCTATCATATAGACCCCTCAAAATGACTTCAAATGAGATGTGGTCCCTAAAAAAAAATGGTGTTGTAAAAATGAGAAATTGCTGGTCAACTTTTAACCCTTATAACTCCCTAAGAAAAAAAAATTTTGTTCCAAAATCGTGCTGATGTAAAGTAGACATGTGGGAAATGTTACTTATTAAGTATTTTGCGTGACATATTTCTGTGATTTAAGGACATAAAAATTCAAAGTTGGAAAATTGCGAAATTTTCAAAATTTTCGCCAAATTTCCGTTTTTTTCTCAAATAAACGCAAGTTATATCGAATAAATTTTACCACTAACATGAAGTACAATATGTCACGAGAAAACAATGTCATAATCGCCAATATCCGTTGAAGCGTTCCAGAGTTATAACCTCATAAAGGGACAGTGGTCAGAATTGTAAAAATTGGCCTGGTCATTAACGTGCAAACCACCCTCGGGGGTGAAGGGGTTAAATGTGGTGGGAAAGGTCACCTGGCAAATACCTGTACTGTGTTGAAGTGCAGCCTGTGCAGGGAAGTCAGCTATGTAGCTGCAGACTGCCAGAACATCAGGTGCAACCTCTGTGCGGCCCCACGCAGCGTTTCCTGATCGTGGACACATACCCTAATACTGTCCCTATGTACAAGAATAAAACTACAATATACCATTTATACAGTGGCTTCAAAATGTATCCATATCCCGTGAACTTTTCTACGTATTTTACTTAAGACCCACAAACTTAAATGTCTTTTATAGTTTTTTTATGTGATACTAACAGAAAGTAGCAATTGTTTAAGTTAAAGAAAATTATAAATGGTTTTCTAATAATTTTAAAACTATAAATCTGAAAATTGTGACATGCATTTGTATTCAGCTCCCTGTAGTCTGAAAGCCGTAAATAAACTCTTGAATGACCAATTGCCTCCAGAAGTCACATAATTAGTTACTTGAGACCCTTGTAATTTCATCTCAATATAACTATATAACTATAGCTCTTCTGTGAAGGCCTCAGTGGTTTGTTTGAGAACATTAGGGATCAAACAGTATCATAAAAACCAAGGTACACATCAGACAGGTCAGGGATAAAGTTGGGTAGAAGAGTAAAGAAGGATTAGGTTATAAAAAAAATAAAATAAAAATAACTCAAGTTCTGAACATCTCACGGAGAACTGTTCAATCCATCATCCAAAAATGAAAGGAGCATGGCACGACTACAAATCATGTAAGGCATAGCTGTGTGGCACCTTGCTGGAACATGTAGTGCCACTGGGATCAGAAGATCAGAGATATTAGCTGATCACAGGTCCTCTTTGTAGACTATGCGACCATTCACGAGTGGTGCAGGTTCATTGTTTCTTATGGTATAGAAGCGATGGAAGGGGGTTAAGATTTCCTGGTTTAAATCTGCTGAGATTCCATTTGACTTCTTTTCTCAGCTTCTGCTCATTGTGACCACTCCCCGTCATTATTTAAATCCACTCCTGGCTTCCTTTATCCTGAGCCTGACTTCTCTGGAGAAAGATGTTCCTGGAGGAGCTGTTGCGTCTTCCATTGAAGCCATGGAGTTATATTTGCTTATGTGTTTTTCCCAGCTTGTCTCTTTCCCTGTGTTGTCTTGTCATAGTAGTAAGACCATTACCTTGCTCCCAATCTCATTAGCCAGGGCAAAGCCCAGTGTCAGCCAGGGTTTAGGCATGTGAAAGCACATGGGCAAAAGGACTCGTCTAGGGCAATAGGGAGCACAGGGTTCAGCATTAGGTGAGTGTCTAGGTGTCACCATCTCCCTCTCTCCCTATTGTCCTTGCCTTCTCTTACTTGTTTCCCCCCTGTCCCTTTGTGCTGCTCGCTGAGCATCTCCCTGACCTAGCGTGATAGCCATCCACCTAAATTGACATATCAAGAAGGGATAGCACTAGTTATAATTAAAGAAGCAGCCAAGAGGCCCATGGTCACTCTGGAAGAGCTGCAGAGAACCACAGCTCAGGTGGGAGAACTTGTCTACAGGACAACTACTTGTATACTCAACAAATCTGCCCTTTATGAAAGAATGGCAAAAAGATGGATATTTTTGAAAGCAAGCAATAAGAAGTCCATTTGCAGTTTGAAGAAAGCCATGAAGGAGACACAGCTTGCATGTGGAAGAAGGTGCTCTGTTCAGATGAGAACAAAGCATAACATTTTTTGTTAAAGGGCCACTGTCACCCCCCCCCCAGCCGTTATAAACTAAAAGAGCCACCTTGTGCAGCAGTAATGCTGCAGTCTAACAAGGTGGCTCTTTTAGTTTTTGATTCATTTATTACCTCAATAAAGCGTTTTAAAAATTGGCCACAAATACCAGATATTGTACCTGGAGGCGGTCCGAATCGTCCTCTATCAATCTCCCAACTGCCGTCACTCTTCTCTTCTGCGGCGCTGGTCGCCGCCCCCTGAGCGCTGTTGCTTCTTAAATCCGGCGCCTGCGCTGTGCGTGCCTGCCTGGGGCCTGCGCAGTCTTCATTGTCAGTCACAGCTCAGATGCAGGGTGCCTGACTGCGCCTGTGTGGGCAGTGCGGCCACCCTGTTACTGAATCCCCGCCCCGCACTGTGTTATTCATTATGCACAGTGCGGGGCTGGGGTTCCTGGGCATGCGCACTGCGCTTGTCAGACGCTCCCCCGGTCCCCCGCCTTCCAGCGTTGTTCTTTGTGGCTGTACAAAACGTCGGCAATGAAACCTGTATATTCCGGCAATGCTGGAAGGCGGGGGACTGGGGGAGCGTCTGACAGGCGCAGTGCACATGCCCAGGAACCCCAGCCCCGCACTGTGCATAATGAATAACACAATGCGGGCCCCAGGCAGGCATGCACAGCGCAGGCGCCGGATTTAAGAAGCAACAGCGCTCAGGGGGCGGCGACCATCGCCCCTGAAGAGAAGAGTGACGGCAGTTGGGGGATTCATACAGGACGCTTCGGACCGCCTCCAGGTACAATATCTGGTATTTGTGGCCAATTTTTAAAACGCTTTATTGAGGTAATAAATGAATCAAAAACTAAAAGAGCCACCTTGTTAGACTGCAGCATTACTGCTGCACAAGGTGGCTCTTTTAGTTTATAACGGCTGGGGGGGGGGTGACAGTGGCCCTTTAAATGCAAAATGTTGTAGCAAAAAACTAATATTGGACATGTCTCCCGAAAACACCATCCCCACCATCACACATGTTGGTGGCAGCATCCTATGGGGATTCTTTTCTTCAGCAGGGACAGGGAACCTGGTCAGAATTGATTGGAAGATGGATGGAGCTAAATACAGGGAAATCCTGGAGGAAAACCTGTTATAGGCTGCAAACGACTTGAGAGTGGGGCATAGGTTCCCCTACGCAGCCCAGCTCATACCTAAATCCCACTTACTTGAGCAAGACTTGAAAATTGCTATTCACGCACGTCTCCATCCAATCTCACTGAGCTAGAGCTAGTTTGTAAAGAAGGTGGTGCAAAAATGTCACCTATAAATGTGTAAAGCTAGGTAGAGACAGTCCCCAAAAGAATTGCAACAGTAACTGCAGCGAAAGGTGGGCAGCAAAGTATTGATTCAGGGGGTTGAATATAAATGCACATCACTTCTTTCAGATTTATATTTTTTAAAGGGAACCTGTCACCCCGTTTTTTCGGTATGAGATAAAAATACTGTTAAATAGGGCCTGAGCTGTGCATTACAATAGTGTAGTTTGTGGACCCCGATTCCCCACCTATGCTGCCGAAATACGTTACCAAAGTAGTAGTTTTCGCCTGTCAATCAGGCTGGTCAGGTCAGATGGGCGTGGTGTCTTCCCCCAGATCTTGCGTAGTTTTCCGTTGGTGGCGTAGTGGTGTGCGCATGTCCAAGGTCCCGAATCCTGCACAGGGGTGTGAAAATAGCAGCGATGTCCGTTATTCCATTGGTGGTCGGTGGGCGCGGCCATCTTGCTTTGGCCGCGCGTGCGCAGAAGGCTAGCGCGGCGTTAATTTTCGTGAAGCAGAGTTCGCATCTCGGCTTCACGAAAATGGCCGCCGCGATAGCCATCTGCGCACGCGCGGATGCCCGCGGCCATTTTCCTGAAGCCGCGGCCAGCAGAGCGCCGCTTCTGCGCACGCGCGGCCAAAGCAAGATGGCCGCGCCCACCGATCACCAATGGAATAACGGACATCGCTGCTATTTTCACCCCCCCGTGCAGGATTGGGGACCTTGGACATGCGCACACCACTACGCCACCAACACAAAACTACGCAAGATCTGGGGGAAGACACCACGCCCATCCGACCTGACCAGCCTGATTGACAGGCGAAAACGGCTACTTTGGTAACGTATTTCGGCAGCATAGGTGGGGAATCGGGGTCCACAAACTACACTATTGTAATGCACAGATCAGGCCCTATTTAACAGTATTTTTATCTCATACCGAAAAAACGAGGTGACAGGTTCCCTTTAAACATTTAGAAAAACATTTATCATTTTCTTTGCTACTGTGTGTTGGTTTATCACATAAAATCTAAATAAAATAAATTTAAGTTTGTGAGTGTAACTTGAAAAAGTGTGGAAAAGTTCACTGGGTATGAATACTTTTTCAAGGCACTGAATGTACGAGAATATAACCGCTATACTCTTTAAATGTGAATTTGGAAAAACTTGAAGGATAAGTCATGGAATTATGAAAATCACAGAATGGATAGACCTGTTAATGATATTCAAAGGATGAAAAATGGAAATAGAATTTTACAACCATCTCGATGTATTATGTTTAGAGAATGAGCCATGTGCAGAGATCCCGGCACTTACAGCCTCGGCTGCTATCACTGAGGTTATTAATGGTCGTCTGAGCATTGTTCTTTTGCCGCCTAATGCACTTGGGAAAATTATCAAGATCCGTTGCTGGCAGCTCCCTTTGTAATTGTCGATCAACAACGTCCCCAATGTTCTTCATGGGAGACAAACCCAAAGACACTGAGGGCAGGGTAGCCATTGGTCAGGAATTGCAAAATGAACTGCCAGCAGCGGATCTTGATGATTTGCCCCTTAGCTGCAGAATAAAACTACCGTAATATGTTAGTGTCTAAATTTTACAAGCTATTCTGGAATTTTAAGATGGTCATCAACCAAGGTCCTGCATGCACAAATGGCCAAAGTTATACTTTTTGTATCACTTCACCCACGTAAATAAAATGATGAATAAACCTGTAATTTCAGAGCATTGTGATGTTATTTTTTGTTTCTTTCCATTATCCCCCCATTTCAATCTCATTGCTTATATTATCAGATAATAAGATTAATTAATGCACTCAGCAGTTATTAACCCCTTTCTGACATCAGACGTACTATCCCGTCGAGGTGGGGTGGGCCCGTATGACCACCGACGGGATAGTACGTCATACGCGATCGCGGCCGGGTGTCAGCTGCATATCGCAGCTGACATCCGGCACTATGTGCCAGGAGCGGTCACGGACCGCCCCCGGCTCATTAACCCCCGGCACACCGCGATCAAACATGATCGCGGTGTACCGGTGGTATAGGGAAGCATCGCGCAGGGAGGGGGCTCCCTGCGGGCTTCCCTGAGACCCCCGGAGCAACGCGATGTGATCGCGTTGCTCCGAGGGTCTCCTACCTCCCTCCTCGCCGCAGGTCCCGGATCCAAGATGGCCGCGGCATCCGGGTCCTGCAGGAAGGGAGGTGGCTTACCGAGTGCCTGCTCAGAGCAGACACTTGGTAAGCCTGCAGCCCTGCACAGCAGATCGCCGATCTGACAGAGTGCTGTGCACACTGTCAGATCAATGATCTGTAATGTCCCCCCCTGGGACAAAGTAAAAAAGTAAAAAAAAATTCCCCACGTGTGTGTAAAAAAAAAAAAATATCCTAAATAAAGAAAAAAAAAAATATATTATTCCCATAAATACATTTCTTTAGCTAAATAAAATAAAAAAAACAATAAAAGTACACATATTTAGTATCGCCGCGTCCGTAACGACCCAACCTATAAAACTGCCCCACTAGTTAACCCCTTCAGTAAACACCGTAAGGAAAAAAAAAAAACGAGGCAAAAAACAACGCTTTATTATCATACCGCCGAACAAAAAGTGGAATAACACGCGATCAAAAAGACAGATATAAATAACCATGGTACCGCTGAAAACGTCATCTTGTCCCGCAAAAAACGAGCTGCCATACAGCATCATCAGCAAAAAAATAAAAAAGTTATAGTCCTGAGAATAAAGCGATACCAAAATAATTATTTTTTCTATAAAATAGTTTTTATCGTATAAAAGCGCCAAAACATAAAAAAATGATATAAATGAGATATCGCTGTAATCGTACTGACCCGACGAATAAAACTGCTTTATCAATTTTACCAAACGCGGAACGGTATAAACGCCTCCCCCAAAAGAAATTCATGAATAGCTGGTTTTTGATCACTCTGCCTCACAAAAATCGGAATAAAAAGCGATCAAAAAATGTCACGTGTCCGAAAATGTTACCAATAAAAACGTCAACTCGTCCCGCAAAAAACAAGATCTCACATGACTCTGTGGACTCAAATATGGAAAAATTACAGCTCTCAAAATGTGGTAACGCAAAAAATATTTTTTGCAATGAAAAGCGTCTTTCAGTGTGTGACGGCTGCCAATCATAAAAATCTGCTAAAAAACCCGCTATAAAAGTAAATCAAACCCCCCTTCATCACCCCCTTAGTTAGGGAAAAATAAAAAAAATAAAAAATGTATTTATTTCCATTTTCCCATTAGGGTTAGGGCTAGAGTTAGGACTAGAGTTAGGGCTAGGGTTAGGGTTAGGGCAAGGGTTAGGGCTAGGGTTAGGGTTAGGGCTAGGGTTGGGGCTAGGGTTAGGGCTAGGGTTGGGGCTAGGGTTGGGGCTAGGGTTAGGGCTAGGGTTAGGGCTAGGGTTAGGGCTAGTGTTACGGCTAGTGATAGGGCTAGGGTTAGGGCTAGGGTTAGGGCTAGGGTTGGGGCTAGGGTTGGGGCTACAGTTAGGGTTGGGGCTAAAGATAGGGTTAGGGTTTGGATTACATTTACGGTTGGGAATAGGGTTGGGTGTGTCTGGGTTAGAGGAGTGGTTAGGGTTACTGTTGGGATTAGGGTAAGGGGTGTGTTTGGATTAGGGTTTCAGTTATAATTGGGGGGTTTCCACTGTTTAGGCACATCAGGGGCTCTCCAAACGGGACATGGCATCCAATCTGAATTCCAGCCAATTCTGCGTTGAAAAAGGAAAACAGTGCTCCTTCCCTTCAGAGCTCTCCCGTGTGCCCAAACAGGGGTTTACCCCAACATATGGGGTATCAGCGTACTCAGGACAAATTGGACATCATCTTTTGGGGTCCAATTTCTCCTGCTACCCTTGGGAAAATACAAAACTGGGGGCCAAAAAATAAGTTTTGTGGGAAAAAAAAGGATTTTTTATTTTCACGGCTCTGCGTTGTAAACTGTAGTGAAACACTTGGGGGTTCAAAGTTCTCACAACACATCTAGTTAAGTTCCTTGGGGGGTCTAGTTTCCGATATGGGGTCACTTGTGGGGGGTTTGTACTGTTTGGGTACATCAGGGGCTCTGCAAATGCAACGTGACGCCTGCAGACCAATCCATTTAAGTCTGCATTCCAAATGGCGCTCCTTCCCTTCCGAGCTCTGTAATGCGCCCAAACAGTGGTTCCCCCCCACATATGGGGTATCAGCGTACTCAGGACAAATTGGACAACAACGTTTGGGGTCCAATTTATCCTGATACCCTTGTGAAAATACAAAACTGGGGGCTAAAAAATCATTTTTGTGGGAAAAAAAAAGAATTTTTATTTTCACGGCTCTGCGTTATAAATTGTAGTGAAACACTTGGGGGTTCAAAGCTCTCAAAACACATCTAGATAAGTTCCTTAGGGGGTCTACTTTCCAAAATGGTGTCACTTGTGGGGGGTTTCAATGTTTAGGCACATCAGGGGCTCTCCAAACGCAACATGGCATCCCATCTCAATTCCAGTCAATTTTGCATTGAAAAGTCAAATGGCGCTCCTTCCCTTCCGAGCTCTGCCCTGCGCCCAAACAATGGTTTACACCCACATATGGGGTATCAGCGTACTCAGGACAAATTGCACAACAATTTTTGGGGTCCAATTTCTTGTCTTACCCTTGGGAAAATAAAAAATTGGTGAAAAGATCATTTTTTGTGAAAAAATATGATTTTTTATTTTTAGGGCTCTGCATTATAAACTTCTGTGAAGCACTTGTTGGGTCAAAGTGCTCACCACACATCTAGATAAGTTCCTTAGGGGGTCTACTTTCCAAAATGGTGTCACTTGTGGGGGGTTTCAATGTTTAGGCACATCAGGGGCTCTCCAAATGCAACATGGCGTCCCATCTCAATTCCAGTCAATTTTGCATTGAAAAGTCAAATGGCGCTCCTTTCCTTCCGAGCTCTGCCATGCGCCCAAACAGTAGTTTACCCCCACATATGGGGTATCAGCGTACTCAGGACAAATTGTACAACAAATTTTGGGGTCTATTTTCTCCTGTTACTCTTGGTAAAATAAAACAAATTGGAGCTGAAATAAATTTTGTGTGAAAAAAAGTTAAATGTTTATTTTTATTTAAACATTCCAAAAATTCCTGTTAAACACCTGAAGGGTTAATGAACTTCTTGAAAGTGGTTTTGAGTACCTTGAGGGGTGCAGTTTTTAGAATGGTGTCACACTTGGTTATTTTCTATCATATAGACCCCTCAAAATGACTTCAAATGAGATGTGGTCCCTAAAAAAAAATGGTGTTGTAAAAATGAGAAATTGCTGGTCAACTTTTAACCCTTATAACTCCGTCACAAAAAAAAATTTTGGTTCCAAAATTGTGCTGATGTAAAGTAGACATGTGGGAAATGTTACTTATTAAGTATTTTGCGTGACATATGTCTGTGATTTAAGGGCATAAAAATTCAAAGTTGGAAAATTGCGAAATTTTCAAAATTTTCGCCAAATATTCATTTTTTTCACAAATAAACGCAAGTTATATCGAAGAAATTTTACCACTATCATGAAGTACAATATGTCACGAGAAAACAATGTCAGAATCGCCAAGATCCGTTGAAGCGTTCCAGAGTTATAACCTCATAAAGGGACAGTGGTCAGAATTGTAAAAATTGGCCCGGTCATTAACGTGCAAACCACCCTTGGGGGTGAAGGGGTTAAACTCACAAGCAGCACCTTCGATATTTGCGTCATAAATACTTTTCTCACCGTTGTTCCCTTCTTCTCATTTAATAAATACATTGCTGTTCTGAAGTCAGGAGGAGATGGGAGATCATGGTGAGTTTGTCCTACGTTTCAAGGTGCATCCCACTGAGATTTATTCTCTTGCCAAAAATATGCTCCGCTCCTGATAAACACCTTATGAAAAGTTTCCCTTTGATTCTGCTGCTTAATGGCGTCGGCCTCTCTGTAAATAATCTGTTCACATATTTATCAGGGAATCAAGAATATCCTCACAGTTGTGCAGATGGAGCCAGGAGGGTCGCTCTCACGCCAGTCACTTAGGAGGCTACTAAATATTATTTTTCAATGTCTTTAATTCAGAGAGATGCAGGACAGATGTGACGGCCGTGATGAGAGAAATAGTGTGCATTGCTTATCTTGGGGGCATTTGAAGGATATAAAAGAAAAAAACTCAAGAGGAGGAACGTTGGAGGAGTTGAAGCTCACAGACAGACAGGGCATCAGGAGCGCACATGATAATTTCCTGCATTATATTTTGTTTATAAATTAATTTGAAAATATTGAGTTTTTACCAAATTACTGGTGCACCCCTCCCAGAAGCCTTACACTGCTTATTTTCTCACACAATCAGAATGTATTGTAAATCAGCACAGGATTAGTAATGTATGTTCACAGTGACTGCACCAGCAGAATAGTGAGTGCAGCTCTGGGGTATAATACAGGATGTAACTCAGGATCAGTAATGTAATGTATGTACACAGTGACTGCACCAGCAGAATAGTGAGTGCAGCTCTGGAGAATAATACATGATGTAACTTAGGATCAGTAATGTAATGTATGTACACAGTGACTGCACCAGCAGAATAGTGAGTGCAGCTCTGGAGTATAATACAGGATGTAGCTCAGGAGGATCAGTACAGGATAATCATGTAATGTATATTCAAAGCTATTTAACTTTTTATGTTATGACATCTATATATAAACTGTAACGCTAATTTACTGTAGAAATATCTTCCATATAGCGTTGAACTAAGACCTTCGGTTACTTTGTAACCATTCTCTCTTCTTATCATTTCCAGGAATCACAAGGATGAAGCATTCTGTGTGAAAGCAATAGGCAGTAATTACCCCAGAGGTAGGCAGCTCTGTTTGGCTTTCTTTTCAGTGCCCTGAATATGAATGTTAATGAGCAGACCTCAATAGTCTTCATGTGACAAACAAGGTCAGGCCACTTGGAGTCTGCGAGTCTCATATATCTCTATTGCTCTCCGGGTTCAGCTGCCGGTAATAAGAGAAATGACAACGGATCTCAGCGGGGATTACATTGTCTTTATTATAGTACATTCAATATTTACTTAGTTAAAACTTTTCCAGACCACTTATTGAATGAACCCCCTCCTATTCCCTTATCTTAAGGACCTAGAATCCTGCGGTTCGCAGATCTACATTATAATTTTGTGCTAGCGGTTAGCAATCATACATTTGTATGTATATTATTATGCATCTTCCACTTATGCTTCAGAGAAGGGAGACTTAAAGGTAAAAAAATGTAGTTACGTGTGCTTAAAGGGGTTATCAACTACTTTTATATTATTGACCTATAATTGGGATAGTTCATCAGTCAGAGTGATGGACATCAACAACCAGAACCCCTGCGACCAATTGTGGTGGCAGTCAATGTAAACCATTTACAGAGCCAGAACAGCACAGCTCTACACAATGTGGTGGACGTTCTTGGGTAATAATAATACTAATCTTTATTTTTATATAGTGTTCTGCAGCTCTGCCCCTACTGAAGTAAACATGATGTGAGCTTCAGTGACTGAGAACAGACTCTACAAACTTCTCCGGCTCCATACATTGTTTACTTATGTAGTACCCTATTTGTGTAAAAGTACCCCCTTTTAACTGCCGTGGTAAAAGAAATTCATTTTTGGGTCAATTGTAAAAAAATATTTTTGTCATCGTAGCGAGGGGACGAACAGAACACATTCAATCACATCGCTGTAATGCCACTCTAACCCCTTCAACTTAATAACTGTCCGATAGATGATACTATACAGGTCATAATCAGATCCTAACTCATGTCAACCGGGATGCTGCGCCAGGCACTACGTTTGCATCGTCTGCATTAAAATATGTTATCGTTATGGTTCATCTGCTCAAATATTCTTTCCAATTTTGGAAAAAAAAATATTAACTACCAATATAACATGCCTAATATTAGGAAAATGAGTCTACAAATAAGATGTTGACAATCAATTACCCTTTAAGCAGCTCTTTAAAAGTAGTGTCACATTAGTGTAGCTTTTATATCAATTGCTAAATGAATGGGTTTTCCTGCATTTTAATGAATCTGCTTTGTGCATGCCTTGCCTAAGGAAATGGCAATTCACTGGAAGCTGCGGAAAAGCATTGGAGACCACCACCTCTTAATTGGTGCTATTAATTATTCTGGGCACAGGGACAAAAGTCTTAAAGCCAATTTTACCCAACATTAAATGAATGTTTCCTTGCCTGTTCCCACTATTATTCCTTATTCTATGTGGCATCACAACTCCCCCCACCACCAGGCTACTTTAGTGGGAGTCTTAAAAGGACGAAACAATCTGGTCTCATTCCCCCCAGAGCAGCCAGCATTGTCTGATTACTTATTTATTATTTATTTAGTTGAATTATTAATCTATTCCAAACTTCTTCCGCGGCACTGAACAGGCTTTATAATCACTCCCATCATTCCCCGTCCCTAGTGGGGCTCACAAACTAATTTCCCTATCTCATATATACAACAGGATCAATTTTATCGGACAGCAATTATACAAAGTCAATTCAGATGTGAAGAATTCTAAAATAATGAGAACCTGTACTATATGTTATAATTATCAACACAAAGTATTATGCATTGCTCAAAAAAATAAAGGGAACACTAAAATCCCACATCCCAGATATCACTGAATGAAATATTCCAGTTGTAAATCTTTATTCATTACATAGTAGAATGTGTTGAGAACAATAAAACCTAAAAATGATCAACATAAATCACAACTAATATCCCACAGAGGTCTGGAGTTGGAATGATGGGCAAAATCAAAGTGGAAAATTAAGTTACAGGCTGATCCAACTTCAGTGGAAATGCCTCAAGACAAGGAAATGATGCTCAGTAGAGTGTGTGGCTGTATGACCTCCCTACAACTCCATTGCATGGTCCTGATGAGGCGGCGGATGGTCTCCTGAAGGATCTCCTCCCAGACCTGGACTAAAGCATCTGCCAACTCCTGGACAGTATGTGGTGCAACGTGACGTTGGTGGATGGAGCGAGACATGATGTCCCAGATCGCTCAATCGGATTCAGGTCTGGGGAACGGGTGGATCAGTCCATAGCTTCAATGCCTTCTTCTTGCAGGAACTGCTGACACACTCCAGGCCACATGAGGTTTGGCATTGTCCTGCATTAGGAGGAACCAAGGGCCAACCGCACCAGCATATGGTCTCACAAGGGGTCTGAGGATCTCATCTCGGTACCTAATGGCAGTCAGGCTACCTCTGGCGAGCACATGGAGGGCTGTGCAGCCCTCCAAAGGAAATGCCACCCCACACCATTACTGACGCACTACCAAACCGGTCATGCTGAAGGATGTTGCAGGCAGCAGATTGCTCTCCACGGCGTCTCCAGACTCTGTCACGTCTGTCACATGTGCTCAGTGTGAACCTGCTTTCATCTGTGAAGAGCACAGGGCGCCAGTGGCGAATTTACCAATTCTGGTGTTATATGGCAAATGCCAAGCGTCCTGCACAGTGTTGGGCTGTTAGCACAACCCCCATCTGTGGACGTCGGGCCCTCAGACCATCATCATGGAGTCGGTTTCTGTTGTGAATTCTGCTCTTGGGTTCCCCCCGGTGGTTGCTGGTGGTAATGCAGTTGTCCCTGGGTTGCAATCCTGGGCAGGTGTTCCTGCTGATTGCAGCTCTGACTGGGGTATTTAGGTGTGCAGGATTCATTAGCCATTGCCAGTTGTCCATTGTTCTTGGAGGTTATTCATCTCTGTCTGGTTCCTCCTGCCCTGCTGCCAAATCAGCCAAGATAAGTGTCTGGTTTTGTTTCTGCTGCACACATGCAGTGTGCTTTACAATTCAGTGCTATTCATTGTTTTTTCTTGTCCAGCTTAGACTATGTTTGGATATTTTCAGTCCAGTTGGATTCTCAGGAGATGCAGAGATACATTCCATGACTTTAGTTAGATTGTGGAATTTTTGTATTTTCTGCTGTGGATATTTTTAGGGTTTTAATACTGACCGCTTAGAATTCTGTCCTATCCTTTCCTATTTAGCTAGCATGGCCTCTTTTGCTAAATCCTGATTTCTGCCTGCGTTTGTCTTTCCTCTTATACTCACAGTCAATATTTGTGAGGGGCTGCCTATCCTTTGGGGTTCTGCTCTGAGGCAAGATAGAATTCCCATTTCCATCTATAGGGGTATTTAGTCCTCCGGCTGTGTCGAGGTGTCTAGGATGTGTTAGGTACACCCCACGGCTACTTCAACTTGCGGTGTCAGTTTAGGGTTTGCGGTCAGTACAGGTCCCACCTTCTCCTGAGAAAGTCTCATGCGGCTCCAAGGTCACCGGATCATAACAGGTTTCTATCCGTTTGTGCAGACCAGGGCTGCCACTAGAAATTTCGGGGCCCCATACTGGCGAAATTTCCGGGGGCCCCCTTGAGACTCCTCCCAGGCTCCACCCCAGCCCCGCCTCCACGCTCCACCCCTCAAACTGTCCACAGTCCCACCGCTCTCTCTTGGAAAATCTCCACTTCTCGCCTATCACACATTGACAGTTCCCATCACCAGATCACACATATAGCCGGCAGCTTTTGTTTTGGCCAAAAGATTTTTTAAGCCACCAAAATGACAAGGTAGACACTTTTGGCCAGGCCCTACTCTACTGTAACCTATTAAATATTTGTTAAAATATGCAATACAATTTAGGTATATTTTTATTTATTTTTCAATTTTTAAAATGACTTATAATACCACATACAAGGAGCAAATACCACAGCACCATGACCAGACACCATATTATCACCACAGTGACCTATAATACTATCTACAAGGCACAAATACCGCCACACCATAACCAGATTACATATTACCACGACAGTGATCGAATAATATCAAATACAAGGAACAAATACCACAACATCATGACCAGACCACATATTACCACCACATAGTGACTGAATACTACAATACTGATCAATAATAAAAAAAAACCCACAATACTATCACCAGAAGTGCCATTATACACAGGAGATCTGTACTTAGTATGCAGTGTCTGTGTACAGGTAATACAGTGATCACCAGTGACATTATACACAGGAGCTCTGTATATAGTGTATAGGTAATCCAGTGATCACCGGTGACATTATACACAGGACCTCTGTATATAGTATACAGTGTATAGTGTCAGTGTATAGGTAACACACTGACTCACCAGTGACGTCTCTAGGTGAAGTCCTTCATCTTTCATCTCGCACAGACCGCCATCACTTCATCCTGCCAGGACTCGTCTGTGCAGGAAATAACACAGTTATCTGGAGTTCCACTTGCAGAACACATTACTTAATTTTCCCAACTTCTACATTACACCACACGAAGAAGGCGACATAGTATCACTCTACACAGTAATAGGACCGCCCCTCCATTTAAAACAGTGTACTCAAAAAATAAAATAAATACATCACTGCAGTAATAATATCCCTTAATTAGCCCCTGTGGTAATAATATTCGCCATCCTAGCCCCCGTGTGTCTCATTCCTAGCGTCAGCCATATGTTCTCCCATCCTGCCCTAATGAGTATCCATCCTGCCCCATATGATCTCCCCATCGTGCCTCATCTGTCTCCATCGTATGCATCCTGCCCCATCCGTCTCCAATCATGCCCGTATCACCATTCTGCCCCGTCGTCTCCAGTCATGCCCCCGTGTCTCCAGTCATGCCCCCGTGTCTCCAGTCATGCCCCCGTGTGTCCAGCGTTCTGCCCCAGTGTGTCCAGCGTTCTGCCCCAGCGTTCTGCCCCAGTGTGTCCAGCGTTCTGCCCTGGGCCCCTCGGATCGCCGCTCAAAATAAAAAAACAAAAAAACAAGTTCTGCTTACCTGCCGCGCTCCTGCTCTCTCCACGCAGCCCGCGGGCCCGCACGTCAATAGCGTTAAACAGCTGCAGCGCCGGCCGCCGCTAAGGGCCCGGTTCAGCCTGTAGCTGCTGGTAGGGGCCCGGTGAGCGATGCGGGCCCCCTCTGCCCACCGGGCCCCATACGCCAGTCACAGCTGTAATGCCCTGATGGCGGCCCTGGTGCAGACATATGCATATTTGTGGCCTGCTGGAGGTCATTTTGCTGGACTCTGGCAGTGTTCCTCCTGTTCCTCCTTGCACAAAGGCTGAGGTATCGGTTCTGCTGCTGGGTTGTTGCCCTCCTACAGCCCCCTCCATGTCTCCTGGTGTACTGGCCTGTCTCCTGGTAGCGCCTCCAGCTTCTGGACACTACGCTAAGTTCGAGTCTCATGGGTTAGTTCCTGCCCTGACAAGAGCAGTACCCATGAGTAGACCTGAACGAAATGTACCCCTTAATCCATACCTACATGTTTCAGCCTCATGAGGGGAGTGTATTTGTTCAATGGGGTGGGAGTTTTATTGCCAGTGTGAATGTAGTTCTAGTGATCATGTGCAACCACCACTCATATTGTCACGACACGACTCCAATTGTTGTGGGTTGTCCCCGGACCATGGGCTTCTTCCCTGTCCCTAATGCTAGGGGGTGCCCTAGCTTTATCTGTTCTCCGGATTAGCTTTGATGGTGAAGACTCCAGGGACAAGTAAATTGCATTAGCTCCTGAATCCGCCCTTAGTCTGTACCCTTCCCCCACCAAGGGAAGAGGGGAGTATTGGTGTACCGTAATACACCAACCAGACTAATAAGGTAATACAAACAGGGATAAAGGAAAATACCAATCATACAAATATACTCACACAAAAAACAGAGGTAAACACCAGGGAGTGGAGGATGGGGTAAAACCAAAGTAGGAGAAAGAAGGGAATTATCACACACTCAAAACCTAGCAACAGTCACAGATAAACCCACAAACACCTTCTCCAATAATAACAGACAACAACCTCCAGCCATGCAGCAGAATCTAAGTGCTGGTCAGGACCCAGACTATGTAAGAAATGGGAGTGTCCAACAGAGAGCAACTGAGAGCCTTAATGCAGGAAAGCTTCCAGAAGCACTCAACTGAGCAGATTAACCCCTGCATTGCTAAAAGAAACCTGGACCATTTAATATGAAGGTAAATTGTTTCTAAACAGTTCAGGAGTAGGAGAAATCAGACACTGCGGTGTTCTGGCTCTCTGTCGCGGTAAACCCGTGACACCTATAAATAGTAAATAGAGCAGTGGTTGCACATGCTCATTAGTACTACATTCACACAGGGGACTTTTTGACCTTTAAGTCTCCCCTCCCTTGCATAGATGGTATAGGTTGTTTATGGGACAACCCCTTTAAAAATGACAATTATTTTTGACATGTCTAATGCCGGGAAAGGTCAGAGAGGCCTGTCGCCTGCCTCAACAGGGCAGACAAAGTACGCCTGCACTGGAGCCGCAGCGTGAAGACAAGAAGAGGATGTCATCGTAAGAAGATGTGAGGCCCCGCACCGAACCGCGACACCCATCGGATCGGACCGCCTGCCCAGGTGAGTATAATCTAACCTCTTTTTCTCATCTTTCAGGATACATCAGGGGCTTATCTACAACATTACGGAATGCTGTAGATAAGCCCCTGATGCCGGTGGGCTTAGCTCATCTTCCATTTTGGGGGTGACAGGTTCCCTTTAAGATAGACACAACCCAATAGCAGAGGTGTATATTACTAGTGTCTTTTTTATATAGAGATTAGAGAGGTCTTTTGGTCCCAAGACACCGGGGCGCAGGTGCATCTGCTACTACTACACCCCCTACATCTGCATCCCAGGTCTCCTCAACAGTACCCAAATATAATAGCAAAGGTGCTGATATCAGCTTCACAAACCCGTCAGATGAACATGACCGCTACTCCCTTACCATCGACATAAATCATCCAGAAGTTGCACCGTACAACCCTAAAAATATATTTCACTCCAAGGGCCTAATTACAATACCGAGCTATGGCTGCTTGAATTATTAGCGGCGCAGCCATTGATTCTGTTGTAACGCTTGGCGCTTATTTATTGGTCTCAGGATTAGGATTACAATACAGAGATAAAAAGGCAGACTGGTACAGCGATGTGCCCGCCACGTCAAGCAGCGGATATAAAATTCTAAGGGGGATGCGCGTTCTGCTCAATAAAATGTAAATGAGTTACGTCAAGGCGCCGAGCTTCAATGCATCAAAGAGCCCGGAGTCAGCTGTGGCCACCTTAGTACTTTGAGTGCTCGGGAGCAGGGAGATGTTTATTTAACAATAAAAGGAATTGACAAATAGAATGTTCGCGAACGTTTAATATCATCTTGTATCAATTGCCAAATTCCGCAGGATTCCTTCCGTCCCACGGATAAGAGGCTGCGGCTGACACATGTCTCCCATGATTTCTTCCAGCCTACGATATTGATTGGTGATTTGCATAGGACCTCTGCTTGATACATAGCCCTCCCACTGGGACTTCTCCTTGCAATCCCCTCTTAATCCATAGTGTTATTTTAAGATTTAAGGAATTATTTATTAGTGTGACATGCAGAGCGGTGTAATGCTTCTAAGCCCTTGTAGGTTTTGTCTGAACGCTTTTTAAGTCAGTCGCTCACAGTACTAGTCATTTTTATCTTCGGGTCAAGAGATCAAGCTTAAAGTGTTAGGCTTAAAGTCAAGGAAACAGCTTTCATATTGGTTCTTTGATGCAGGTTCACTTGGAACTGAGCGTCTGCAGTGTTAAGAAAACGCTTTATCCCACAATGGACTGTAATAATGGCTTGTCCTGATGGGAGCGCTGTATGTTATAGAAGCCACACTTTGGTTGCAGGGTTACTACATATTGACAATTCACATTACCTGCCAATTAATGGGGTATCCTCATCTCATGCATTTCCATTTATGGCTGATCTCACACTTATCCTATTTAGAGCCACCAGGGATGCTTGGCAATATTCAGAACCCCCATAAAACCAGAGTTTAAGGGAATATCTAGGACTTTTATGATTTTTGTGTATTGGGCTAAGAACTAACAGGCAGGTAGTTGCTAGCTACCCAAACTCTACTGGGTCATAGCGGTCACCTGATGGCGGTTCCACCGCTTCTGCTGACATCACATCAACAGAGGAGCGTCTTCTCTTCTGACCTCTGACGAGTCGTGCTGATTGACAGCTGGCTCCCCTCTGCCTAACTGCGGGGACCCAGCTGTCAATCAGCATGACGTTTTCAGTCATGCCCCGTTGACAGAGTAGGGCAGAAGAGGAAAGATTGTCCTCATGCAGAAAAGGAAGGTAGTTTTTTCAACTACCTACCTATTTTTAGCCCCATACACAAAAACAAGAAAAGTCTAGGATAGCCCCTTTAAGCATGCATGCATGGCCACGTCTCCATTTCCAGTGCATACAATGGAGTCTTGTAGTAGATGCAGGTTCCAGATGTGGGACACATCTATCAGACGTATCTATATACCATGAATGTCCAAGATGGGAATATAAAAGAATGGGAATATACCTACAAACCTGTTGACCCAACAGCTGTCTTGACCAGTGAAATTCACAATGCAAAGAATTGTGAATTCCAGTGTGGACACCCCTAATCTCTTGATATCAAAACAAGAGGCAATAGACGGAAAAGATTAAAACATGGCTGTAAAATCAGGATCTGGAATTGCAGAGACACATTCCACTGCATAGGAGCTGTGTACATAAAGTAAAGAAAAATTCTACTTAAGACTATTAATTAAGTTGCTTAATTTTTTTTTATGTACACTAAATCCACCACTAAACATAGTTGCAATACCTATTAAACAGCATTGTCTGCACAGTATAAAGACAAAAGGTGTCAATAGACTTCAGATAACGGTTACTCAAATGCTTGCTTGGCTCACAGCTATTACTCCCATTGACTCCATAAATATGCATGATCATTTTAGCCTGTGCATCTAGTCTCAATAATGAGAGGGGAGTTAAACCCCTCCCTGACAAGTCTGGCTTTAGCTTACCTCCCAGAAGAATCTAAGGATTGGGCATGTTGAAATCCAACATGCCTAATCTGTCTATCTGCACTTAGGAGTATACACATTGACCAGTCCTACCAAAATTGTCGAGTTTGGCCAACCTTGATCTAACGTGTATGGGCAACCTAAGGGTGCATTCAAATCAGTCTGAGATTGGACCACAATGCGCAGTCTGGCCTCGGGTTTCCCAACTCGAGCGTGACAACTTCACATATTTCTAGGAGACCTGCAGCCAATCATTGCATTGTGGTTCGATTCCGAAACCGTTTATATGGATGTCTTAATGAGCCCTAAAAAAAAATAACATGCCTGAGAACTCCACCCATGCCTATATTATCCATCCTATTAATTAACAAGCCACACCCCTGAGGATCTTCACTTGCAGAACATTTAGAATGATACTGTGTTTACTAAGTTTTACTTTGTTTTCTTTCTAAAAAAAAAAGTCAATCGAGGACAGAAAGCAAAAACTGTCATCGTTCTTGTAAACTGCGAATCTCCCTAATCTGCCAGTCCCATCGGTGCTAACCATGATGGAAGCACAATTACAATGAAAGATGATGTATCAGCATGACTTGTATTAATTATACAATCTACATGCTATAAGAGCTCAGCTTATACATCATAAACTCGGAGCGCTGTACATTTCTCTGCAGTTTGCTAAGCACTAGATTTAATGTGGTGACATAGTTCCTAATTACTGAGCGCCCACTAATTCATCCTGCGTCTCGGAACATTACTGATTATGTCACTCAATTAACACTGAGATATGAAGAAAAGCCGCATTTGTTGTTTGAATACATTGTTGCATTCAATAATTACTCCAAACTCAGTCATAATTTATGCCTTGCTTGCCAATGGCAGCAATGTTGATTATGTCACTCAATTAGATCTGGGATTCGGAAAAATAAGTGAAATTGTGTTGTTGAGTTTTAATTGGCTCTGGTCCCCGTTGATGTGGCTGTTATGGGTTAAAGTTAACGTGAAGGGATGCAAGAGCGATTTTGACATATGTCACATTCATTGCTTGTTTTTCTGTACTCAAAGTACATGACGATTAGTAGTAGTCTATCAGATGTCACACAGCCTGATAATAAAGGGTTACTATTTCCTTGGCTTTTGTGATCCAAACACCTAATACTAAAGCTACAACTTTTTAATCTTTAAAGGGCTTATCCAGGACTTTACAACAACAAAAAAAAAAGTACCTAAGCCCTTACAGGCAGGTAATTGCAGCGTACCTGACAGCAAGTAGAGGTCTAGAAAATGGTAATAAAATACTATGGAGGCACAAGCTTCTTATAGGGTGACTAAAGCAGTGTAACAAAAACTGCAAATCGTTGCACAAATGAGTCTTCCTGCAAAATATTTAATGCACTCAATGGTGTAACTAGAGTCCGATGGACCTCAGTGCCAATAATGGACCTGGGCCCACACCTCCATGTTAGTCAAGACATACTCGTACATGTTATCACCCCCCATAATGTAATAAAGTCCCCTACCCTGTAGTAATGTCACACATCCTGGGACTCTTCCAGTAATAGGAGACATTATTACAGGAAGGGGCTTAAGATGGGGACATTATAAAAGGAAGGGGTAAAAGATAGGGGACATTATAGCAGGAAGGGGCTCAGGGATATTATAGCAGAAAAGGAGCCATGATGGTGGTGTGATGCCAGTCACTACTCAGTGCTGGCACTAGTCACTACTCACGGACTTATCGTGACGCAGGATAATCAAGAAGTCCGGGGTCAGTACCAAGAGGGCTCAAAATAGACAAAGGGAAAAGACAAAAGTCAGGTAACAGTCTGAGGTCAGAGTATCAGATCATGACAAAGTTGCAAGTCAAATGGATGATCAAAGGCAAGTCCAAGGTCAGCAACGGAGATCAGAATAAAACTCAGAGAAAACACCCCACTAGAGCTACATTTGGCAATGGTCTGACAGTTGTAAGAGTGCTAAATAGCCCTGTAATCACCCAGAATGGATGACACTTTAAGGAGATCCCAAAAATCCAGCCAGATAGGACGGCTGAGGAGTCATTCACAATACTCACACTTCTGCCTCAGATTGAACTGTAGAGTGGTCACTCAGAAGCCTGCCAGCTCAGCATGCCCTTGATCCCATAAGACGGCAGAGCTGTCATTCACAGTGTCCATAGGACACCATGAGTGGTGGAATCATGACATGGGGACATTATACAAGGAAGGGGGACACAGGATGTTGGACACTATTACTGCAAGGGGCCCAGGATGGAGGACATTATAATAATCTTTATTTTTATATAGCGCTAACATATTCCGCAGCGCTTTACATTTTGCACACATTATCATCGCTGTCCCCGATGGGGCTCACAATCTTAATTCCCTATCAGTAAGTCTTTGGAATGTGGGAGGAAAATGGAAAACCCGGAGGAAACCCACGTAAACACGGGGAGAACATACAAACTCCTTGCAGATGTTGTCCTTGGCGAGATTTGAACCCAGCACTCCAGCGCTGCAAGGCTAACCACTGAGCCACCATGCTACCCGTTATACCAGGAAGGGGCCCAGGATGAAGGACATTTTACCAGGAAGGGGCCCAGGATGGGTGACATTAGTACAGGTATCTCTTTATAAAATTTAGAATGCTACAAGGGCTAATACATCTGACCAACATGTAGGTGGGCACTCAGGTCCAAATTTTGCACCCGGGCAAATGGGACTCTACAACTTAGCTCTTATGCATAGGGGCATCTAAAGTCAGACAACCAAAAGCTGAATCTGTCCAGAGCAGCCATCCTACCGCTGATGTAATGTTACATGCTGCCTCTTGCATCTGTACTAGTAATTACCAGCTAGATCATAAATGTACTCAGTCCATCCGATGAGATTAGATGTTCTCCGTGTGTTGCATGTGAGTGTCAAACACTGGCACATTTCCTGCCATACAGTGAAATAGCCTCTGGCAGTGACAGGGCAGCATCTGTGATTTCTGCTGGTCCTGACTGGTCAGATGAATTGTGCAATTGTCACAGTCACAGCAGATAATGAGAGTGCTCACCATGAGATAGACACTGATACATTGTATCACTTTGTATCACTGTCATTGCACAGAGCTGGAGATCTCATCGGAGACACATACTGATACAATGTATGGATGCCAGGAGACTTATTTTTTACATGTGTGAATTTGTATATTCTTTTCTTCTTTAGCTAAGAAGGAATCGGTCAATCTCAAAAAATATATACAGTGGGGCAAAAAAGTATTTAGTCAGTCAGCAATAGTGCAAGTTCCACCACTTAAAAAGATGAGAGGCGTCTGTAATTTACATCATAGGTAGACCTCAACTATGGGAGACAAACTGAGAAAAAAAAATCCAGAAAATCACATTGTCTGTTTTTTTTATCATTTTATTTGCATATTATGGTGGAAAATAAGTATTTGGTCAGAAACAAACAATCAAGATTTCTGGCTCTCACAGACCTGTAACTTCTTCTTTAAGAGTCTCCTCTTTCCTCCCCTCATTACCTGTAGTAATGGCACCTGTTTAAACTTGTTATCAGTATAAAAAGACACCTGTGCACACCCTCAAAGAGTCTGACTCCAAACTCCACTATGGTGAAGACCAAAGAGCTGTCAAAGGACACCAGAAACAAAATTGTAGCCCTGCACCAGGCTGGGAAGACTGAATCTGCAATAGCCAACCAGCTTGGAGTGAAGAAATCAACAGTGGGAGCAATAATTAGAAAATGGAAGACATTCAAGACCACTGATAATCTCCCTCGATCTGGGGCTCCACGCAAAATCCCACCCCGTGGGATCAGAATGATCACAAGAACGGTGAGCAAAAATCCCAGAACCACCCGGGGGGACCTAGTGAATGAACTGCAGAGAGCTGGGACCAATGTAACAAGGCCTACCATAAGTAACACACTACGCCACCATGGACTCAGATCCTGCAGTGCCAGATGTGTCCCACTGCTTAAGCCAGTACATGTCTGGGCCCGTCTGAAGTTTGCTAGAGAGCATTTGGATGATCCAGAGGAGTTTTGGGAGAATGTCCTATGGTCTGATGAAACCAAACTGGAACTGTTTGGTAGAAACACAACTTGTCGTGTTTGGAGGAAAAAGAATACTGAGTTGCATCCATCAAACACCATACCTACTGTAAAGCATGGTGGTGGAAACATCATGCTTTGGGGCTGTTTCTCTGCAAAGGGGCCAGGACGACTGATCCGGGTACATGAAAGAATGAATGGGGCCATGTATCGTGAGATTTTGAGTGCAAACCTCCTTCCATCAGCAAGGGCATTGAAGATGAAACGTGGCTGGGTCTTTCAACATGGCAATGATCCAAAGCACACCGCCAGGGCAACGAAGGAGTGGCTTCATAAGAAGCATTTCAAGGTCCTGGAGTGGCCTAGCCAGTCTCCAGATCTCAACCCTATAGAAAACCTTTGGAGGGAGTTGAAAGTCCGTGTTGCCAAGCGAAAAGCCATAAACATCACTGCTCTAGAGGAGATCTGCATGGAGGAATGGGCCAACATACCAACAACAGTGTGTGGCAACCTTGTGAAGACTTACAGAAAACGTTTGACCTCTGTCATTGCCAACAAAGGATATATTACAAAGTATTGAGATGAAATTTTGTTTCTGACCAAATACTTATTTTTCACCATAATATGCAAATAAAATGATAAAAAAACAGACAATGTGATTTTCTGGATTTTTTTTCTCAGTTTGTCTCCCATAGTTGAGGTCTACCTATGATGTAAATTACAGACGCCTCTCATCTTTTTAAGTGGTGGAACTTGCACTATTGCTGAATGACTAAATACTTTTTTGCCCCACTGTATATCAAGGGTCTCAAAAACCAATATCATATACATACCCTAATCAAAAAGATATATTTTATTAATTAAAAGGACCAAAAATAGAATCCACACCAAAAAGTGACCCACAAAAACAAAAACCAAATTAAAATGTGCTCAAATAAACCTATTAAAACTGTTGGGATAAACTAGAAGTTCCTAGGTGTGTCCTCTAAGCTCACACCTACCTGGCTGCGGAGGTTGACACCCTAGGGGGGAACATATTGGCGCCCCCGCTCCACGATGACTGATATACCCTGCAGCCACTAAGGAAACCCTCTACCCAGATTCTAAAGGGACCCCTACCAATAGACATAAACCATTCTATTCTAAGGAGACTCTAGATTCCCAACCCTTAAAAACAAAATTTGAACACATATGGCAAGTGGTGGTATGATGGTAAATAGTCCATATATTGTCTAATGAACAAAGCCTTTTCCTGACCAAGCTATTGGTGTTGGTAGGGATCAACCACACCAATATACAATATGAAAAATAAAAAATCCTCTATCAAATTAATTGATGTCTTTTAGTGTTTCTCGGTTCTAGAGCCCACATAGCATCCTAATACACTCATATATATGTCAGGGGGAGTGTAACTCCACTTCCCTACCTGCTACTAACGGGTCAAGCCAGCTAGCTAAAAAAACAGCCCTTCTCCATCATGGAGTATTTTCACAAAAACATGCAGAGGACTTTGTGAATGAACATGCTCAAAAGCAAATCATCTACTATATAATTGTCTAAGGGTCACTTCCTTCTGTCTGTCTGTCTGTCCTTCTGTCTGTCACGGTTATTCGTTCGCTGATTGGTCTCGCCAGCTGCCTGTCATGGCTGCCGCGACCAATCAGCGACGCGCACAGCCGGAAGAAAATGGCCGCTCCTTACTCCCCGCACTCACTGCCCGGCGCCCGCATATACCCCTCCGCTCACCGCTCACACAGGGTTAATGCCAGCGGTAACGGACCGCGTTATGCCGCGGGTAATACACTCCGTTACCGCTGCTATTAACCCTGTGTGACCAAGTTTTTTACTATTGACGCAGCCTATGCAGCGCCAATAGTAAAAACATCTAATGTTAAAAATAATAAAAATAAAAAATGATTATATACTCACCTACACCGCCTTTCCCGCTCCTCGCGATGCAACCGGCACGTTTCCGTTGGCACGGATGGTCTGGCAGAAGGACCTGCCATGACGTCACGGTCATGTGATCGCGACGTCATCACAGGCCCTGCGCGCCTGTGCGAGCAGGACCTGCCATAACATCACAGTCATGTGACCGCGACGTCATCACAGGCCCTGCGCGCCTGGGCGAGCAGGACCTGCCATGACGTCACGGTCATGTGACCGCGATGTAATCACAGGCCCTGCACACCTGCGCGAGCAGGCTGGGACCGGAAGCTGCCGCCTGTACCTCGCACAGGCGACAGAACTACAAGTATGGTGAGTATGTTAGAACTACAAGGGGCCTTCGGATCGGAAGGTGAGTATGTTTATTTTTTATTTTTTAACCTGTGACATACGTGGCTGGGCAATATACTATGTGGCTGGGCAATATACTACGTGGCTCTGTGCTGTATACTACATCACTGGGCAATATACTACGTGGCTCTGTGCTGTATACTACATCGCTGTGCAATATACTGCGTCACTGGGCAATATACTACGTGGCTGGGCAATATACTACATGGCTAGGCAATATACTATGTGGCTGGGCAATATACTGCGTGGCTCTGTTCTGTATGCTACGTCACTGGGCAATATACTACGTGGCTGGGCAATATACTACATGGCTGGGCAATATACTACGTCACTGGGCAATATACTACATGGCTGGGCAATATACTACGTCACTGGGCAATATACTACATGGCTGGGCAATATACTACGTCGCTGGGCAATATACTACGTGGCTGGGCAATATACTACATAGCTGGGCAATATACTACGTGGCTGGGCAATATACTGTGGCTCTGTGCTGTATACTACATCGCTGTGCAATATACTACGTCACTGGGCAATATACTACATAGCTGGGTAATATACTACGTGGCTGGGCAATATACTACATGGCTGGGCTATATACTACATGGCTGGGCTATATACTACGTGGATGGGCAATATACTACGTGGCTCTGCTGTATACTACATCGCTGTGCAATATACTACATCACTGGGCAATATACTATGTGGCTCTGTGCTGTACACTACGTCACTGGGCAATATACTACATAGCTGGGCAATATACTACGTGGCTGGCTATATACTACATGGCTGGGCTATTTACTGCGTGGCTGGGCAATATACTGCGTGGCTCTGTGCTGAATACTACGTCACTGGGCAATATACTACGTCACTGGGCAATATGCTACATGGCTGGGCTATATACTACGTCACTGGGCAATATACTACGTGGCTCTGTGCTGTATACTACGTCACTAGGGCAATATACTACATCGCTGGGCAATATACTACGTGACTGGGCAATATACTACATGTCTGACCAATATACTACGTGGGCTGTACTATATATACTATGTGGACATGCATATTCTAGAATACCCGATGCGTTAGAATCGGGCCACCATCTATAATATAACGCTGGGAGCGTCACTCTGTCCGAAGCCTCTATAGACTGCGCAAGCGCAAGCGCCGGCGCAGTCTGGACCGCACAGAGCGACGCTCCCAGGAGATCGCGGTATGCGTAAGCGCTGAACGCACACCGCGATCTCCACCGGACAAGCAGGGACGAGCCAGGAGGCGGAGGGTGAGTATACTTACCTGACCCGTTCCACCGACGCGCTTCCGGGCCGTGACTGTCCCCCTGCTCCCGGAATCGGCGCCTGCGCAGTCCGCGCTTTCCGGCGCCATTTTCTTGAAGACACATTGCAGTGTCTTCAAGAAAATGGCGCCAGAAAGCGCGGACTGCGCAGGCGCCGACTCCGGGAGCAGGACCAAGAAAATGGCCGCACCCAGCACAGCCGCCGCGCCCAGCACAGCCACGCACAGCCGCCCACAGCAACGCACAGCCGCCGCACCCAGCACAGCCGACCATAGCCGCCCACAGCCACGCACAGGCGCCCACAGCCACGCACAGCCGCCGCACCCAGCACAGCTGCCCACAGCCACGCACAGCCACCCATAGCCACGCACAGCCGCCGCACCCAGCACAGCCGACCACAGCCACGCACAGCCGCCGCACCCAGCACAGCCGCCCACAGCCACGCACAGCCGCCGCACCCAGCACAGCCGACCACAGCCGCCGCACCCAGCACAGCCGCCCACAGCCACGCACAGCCGCCCACAGCCACGCACAGCCGCACCCAGCACAGCCGACCACAGCCACGCACAGCCGCCGCACCCAGCACAGCCGCCCACAGCCACGTACAGCCACCCATAGCCACGCACAGCCGCCGCACCCAGCACAGCCGACCACAGCCGCCGCACCCAGCACAGCCCACAGCCACGCACAGCCGCCGCACCCAGCACAGCCACCCACAGCCGCTGCACCCAGCACAGCCGCCGCACCCAGCACAGCCATGCACAGCCGCCACAGCCACGCACAGCCGCCCACAGCCACGCACAGCCGCACCCAGCACAGCCGACCACAGCCACGTACAGCCACCCATAGCCACGCACAGCCGCCGCACCCAGCACAGCCGACCACAGCCGCCGCACCCAGCACAGCCCACAGCCACGCACAGCCGCCGCACCCAGCACAGCCACCCACAGCCGCCGCACCCAGCACAGCCGCCGCACCCAGCACAGCCATGCACAGCCGCCACAGCCACGCACAGCCGCCTACAGCCACGCACAGCCTCCCACAGCCGCCCACAGCCACGGACAGCCGCCGCACCCAGCACAGCCGCCGCACCCAGCACAGCCGCCCACAGCCACGCACAGCCGCCGCACCCAGCACAGCCACGCACAGCCGCCGCACCCAGCACAGCCGCCCACAGCCACGCACAACCGCTGCACCCAGCACAGCCACCCACAGCCGCCGCACCCAGCACAGCCGCCGCACCCAGCACATCCGCCGCACCCAGCACAGCCGCCGCACCCAGCACAGCCACGCACAGCCGCCACAGCCATGCACAGCCTCCGCACCCAGCACAGCCACGCACAGCCGCCTACAGCCACGGACAGCCGCCGCACCCAGCACAGCCACCGCACCCAGCACAGCCGCCGCACCCAGCACAGCCGCCCACAGCCACGCACAGCCGCCGCACCCAGCACAGCCTCCCACAGCCACGCACAGCCGCCTACAGCCACGCACAGCCGCTGCACCCAGCACAGCCGCTGCACCCAGCACAGCTGCCGCACCCAGCACAGCCGCCCGCACCCAGCACAGCCGCCCGCACCCAGCACAGCCACGTCACATACAGCCGCCCGCACTCAGCACAGCCACATACAGCCGCCCGCACTCAGCACAGCCGCCCGCACTCAGCACAGCCGCCCGCACTGATGGGGGCGCAGGATGGAGCAGCACGTGATAGGATGGGGGCGCAGGATGGGAGCACATGACAGGATGGGGATGAGGATGGAGCAGCACATGACACGGTGGAGCAGCACATGACAGGATGGGGGCGCAGGATGGAGCAGCACATGACACGGTGGAGCAGCACATGACAGGATGGGGATGCAGGATGGAGCAGCACATGACACGGTGGAGCAGCACATGACAGGATGGGGGCGCAGGATGGAGCAGCATATGACCAGGATAGGAGCAGCACATACCAGGATGGAGACCATATTCCAATATAAATGCTCGCCACCCGGGCGTAGAACGGGTTCAATAGCTAGTCTAGTATAAAAGCAAAAAGAGGGGAGAAGCCAGCACTGCTGAAGGTCAAAACGCAATATCTAAAGTGCACATGCACATAATAAATTCTGACTGTATTTCAAATATGAGATATTTAGCAAATAATTGATCAATTCTTTGAGCTACCCCGCCACTTCACGGCAATCTCATAATGGGGCAGTCCTAACTCTACGTTTTTTATTTACATTGTGCCATTACGGCCTCCTAAATGTATAGAGAGTGAGAAAAAAAAAAAAAAAAAAAAGGACAGACCACATTACATATCATTATATGACAAACTGTACCTGGAGCATTGACAGAATCACTCCCTTAGTGCCAGGAAGGCGAGCGCGGATAAAGGCTGATCAGGTCCTGTGCGGACATATCAGATCTGGCCTCCACACTGCCCCATTATGAGATTGCCGTGAAGTGGCGGGGTAGCTCAAAAAATTGATCAATTATTTGCTAAATGTCTCATATTTGAACTACAGTTAGAATTCAGTAGGTGCATGTGCATCATTTGTATTGCGTTCGGACCATAAGCAGTGCTGGCTTCTCCCCTTTTTTTTCCTTTACCATCTAGTATACTCATAATGTTCTCTCATCATGTTCTCATACACTTTATGCAGTTAATAGCCCTCTATGTCTGTACTGCTACATACTTAGGCAGTTAACTGGTTCATGCAGCTTTACATGAACACCCGAGCCTTACACTATGGCTGGTCCAAATAACTAAAGCAATTGTTACCATCCACCTCTCGTGTCTCCCCTTTTCCTCATAGTTTGTAAGCTTGCGAGCAGGGCCCTCATTCCTCCTGGTATCTATTTTGAAATGTGATTTCTGTTATGCTGTAATGTCTATTTTCTGTACAAGTCCCCTCTATAATTTGTAAAGCGCTGCTGAATATGTTGGCGCTATATAAATAAAAATTATTATATTATTATTATTATAATGTCGATACTCATCCCTTGTTCATTTTTCAACCACCACTGCCACGTAGCAATTACCGCCTCAACGCGTTTCGCCTCATTAGGCTCATCAGGAGGCCCGATATCCAGATATATTGCGTCCCAATAAAGATGTAGTAGTTACATTATGTAATTTGATAGAGGATTTTTTATTTTTCATATTGTATATTGGTGTGGTTGATCCCTACCAACACCAATAGCTTGGTCTGAAAAAGACTTTGTTCATTAGAAAATATATGGACTATTTACCATCGTACCACCACTTGCCATATGTGTTCAAATTTTGTTTGGGTTGGGAATCTAGAGTCTCCTTAGAATAGAATTGGTTATGTCTATTGGTAGGGGTCCCTTTAGAATCTGGGTAGAGGGTTTCCTTAGTGGCTGCAGGGTATATCAGGGACCCTAGGGTCAGCCATTGTGGAGCGGGGGCGCCAATACGTTCCCCCCTAGGGTGTCAACCTCCGCAGCCAGGTAGGTGTGAGCTTAGTGGGCACATCTAGGAACTTCTAGTTTATCCCAACAGTTTTAATAGGTTTATTTGACAACATTTTTCTTTGGTTTTTGTGGGTTACTTTTTGGTGTGGATTCTATTTTTGGTCCTTTTAATTAATAAAGTATATCTTTTCGATTAGGGTATGTATATGATATTGCTAAGAAGGAACCGGTCACCAGATTTTCTCAGTAAAAGCCATGGTCTCCAGTCTTTAATACATTTAATTTATCCCCCAGTCAACTCACACTTAAAGGGAACCTATCACCCCCCCAGGGCATTTTTAAGAAAAAGAGCCACCTTCAGCAGCACTAAGGCTGTATTCTGTGAAGGTGGCTCTTATGCTTAGTATCCCTCTCAGACGTCAATCATCTCTCTCTGGCGTCTGTGCGCCGCCTCCTGTGTTCCCGTTACATGTCTGCCACCTGCGCTCTGCCAACATTTCTCGCCTGATGTAAGTTCACGGGTAGCGCGCACGGCGCATGCCCAGAAATGTTGGCAGAGCGCAGGCGCCGGGCATGAAACAGGAACACAGGAGGCAGCGCGCAGACGCAAGAGCGAGATGATTGACGTCTCAGAGGTGGTTGACACCGGTGGAGAACACATACCTGCGGGACACAGTAGAGGTATGGCGGGCAATTTATAAAAGTCATTATTTCTGCGTTCCTAGGGATACTAAGCATAAGGCTAGGTTCACATTGCGTTAGGGCAATCCGTTTAGCGCTAGCGGATTGCGCTAACGCAATGTTTTTGTAGGGGCCGCGCTTAGGGGTCGCGCTAACGTCCCCGCTCTCGCAGATCCCTGATCTGCGAGAGCGGGGAACGGACCTCGGGCGCGCCGCGGACGCTGCAAGCAGTGTCCGAGGCGCGCTACAAAAGAACGGCACATTGCTAGCGCGAGCCGAAAAAGGCACGCGCTAGCAATGTGCTGCAGGCGAAATTTACATTGCTGTCAATGGGTGCGCTAACGGACCCGTTGCACGGCGTTAATTGCGACATTTTCGCCGTGCAACGCTGTCCGTTAGCGATCACCCACTAACGCAATGTGAACCTAGCCTAAGAGCCACCTTCACAGAATGCAGCCTTAGTGCTACTGAAGGTGGCTCTTTTACTTAAAAACGCCAGGGGGGGTGACAGGTTCCCTTTAAAAAAAAAAAGAAAAACTCTAAAGTTGTCCAGCAATGTTTTCTAGTGGGCATCTTCAACTTAGGAGCAGTACAGAATTAGTAATGTAATGTATGCACACAGTGACTCCACCAGCAGAACTGTGAGTGCAGCTTTGGAGACTAATACAGGAGGTAACTCAGGATCAGTAATGTAATGTATGCGCACAGTGACTGCACCAGGAGAATAGTGAGTGCAGCTCTGGAGTATAATACAGGATGTAACTCAGGATCAGTAATGTAATGTATGTACACAGTGGCTGCACCAGCAGAATAGTGAGTGCAGCTCTGGGGTATAATACAGGATGTAACTCATGATCAGTACTGTAATGTATGTACACAGTGACTGCACCAGCAGAATAGTGAGTGCAGCTCTGGAGTATAATACAGGATGTAACTCAGGATCAGTAATGTAATGTATGTACACAGTGGCTGCACCAGCAGAATAGTGAGTGCAGCTCTGGGGTATAATACAGGATGTAACTCATGATCAGTACTGTAATGTATGTACACAGTGACTGCACCAGCAGAATAGTGAGTGCAGCTCTGGAGTATAATACAGGATGTAACTCAGGATCAGTAATGCAATGTATGTACACAGTGGCTGCACCAGCATAATAGTGAGTGCAGCTCTGGGGTATAATGCAGGATGTAACTCATGATCAGTACTGTAATGTATGTACACAGTGACTGCTCCAGCAGGATAGTGAGTGCTGCTCTGCTCAGCTGCTGATCATTGTGTTGATTGTGGGTGCGGTCGCTGCTGATCCTGCTGTGTGCTCCTGAGAATCACCACCTCTCCCCCCGGGGACCTGCTCTCTCTCTTACCCAGGGAGGGAGTGGGTTTCCTGGGATGAGTGAAGGAGCCAAGTCCCAGGCTTCTGCTTCCCGGACATGGCTGGCGGGGGGCAGAAGGAACCAGCTACCAGCCTGCACATCAGAGGATTCGGGGGTGAGACGCTCCACCAGGAGTCGCAGCAATGTGGCTCCTACTCCCCCCAGGTCTGCAGAGACCCAGAGAAGCCGCAAGGCTTCCATGGAGGAGAAACCTGCTAGCGTGCAAGATGGCGGTCCTTCCGGAGGAAAGCTGAGTGCTCACAGAGGTGAGGCCGACCTCACTGAGGAGGGTTGGGCGCTGCAGAGACCCCGGGAGTCTGTGTTCACCTATGCCTCCCGGGTCATGAGCCACCTCCGTGAGTATGAAGAGGCGAGTAAGACACTGAGAAGGCTCCGGGAGGAGCTGCGCTGCACAAGCGCAAAAGCTTCAGGCGCCTCCAGACCCAGGAAGACGCAATTCCAGGTGGAGGTAAAGAGGCTGAAGCTTGAAATTAATGACCTGGAGGTAAGAAAAGCATTTATTCAAGGAAAAAGTGGACCATTTAAAGAAAAATTGCAAAATGAAGACCGATTCAGAGAAATGGCTGATAACAGAGAGCGAAGGCAGATGGGGCTGCAGCCTGGGAGCCAGGTGGATGATGATGATGAGGAGGAGGAGGATGATGACCAGCAGAAAGCCCCACCTGGCAGCCTGCTTAGTCACTCACAGGCCACGTGCAGCGAGCTCCCTGCTGGACAGGCGACAATGACATCTCGTCGCAGTTCTGCTGGCTCTGGGGAGGACAGTAACATCGGCCAGGGAGGGGCGCTAATGGCAGAGATCAAGCTCCTGGAGTCCTCAGTGTGCCTTCAGAACTTCCATCTCGGTGATGATTTACCAGAGGAGGCACCTGGGAGCCAGAAGAAAAAGGTAAAGAAGATCAAACCTAATCTGCAGGAAGCGGTAAGCTATGTATATGCCCCCCTCCCTGTACCCCCTGAGTCGGCTGCAGGGTCAGCTCGCTGTATAAGCCCCGTTGCCCAGCCCTCTGCTGTGGATCTGGTGCAAAGGCACGGGAGATTACAAAGCACGGTAGTGAGGCGCAGAGCTCCGTCTCTGCTTGTAGTAACGGGGATGTAGCAGCAGGTGCATCAGCCGAGAGGCTGGACAGTGAGGGCGGGCAAAAGGTCAGGCCACGATACTGGGGTGCTCTCCTCAGAGGGAGGGGGGAGCGGCCCGGTGTCAGGGGCAGCTCCGGTAGCCTCAGTGCCCCTGAATGCTGTTGCCGCTGATCACTTCGTTGAGAAGCGGCGGCAGTGTGAGGGGGTTGCTGGGGCTGGGAGTTCCGGTCCTCCCACCAAAGTCCTGTTCTGTGTTGGCGCCTCTGGTAAACAAGATGCTGACATAAAGGATCAGCGGTGCCCCACAGCGGTGAAAGATCAGCGGCGCCTGGTATCAACAGTAAAGCAGCGGAAAATATCATCTGAGGGCACACGTAAGACCAGGGGTGAGGTCGCCTCCAGTTCTGTGGAGGAGACTCAGCCCCTTGTGCCTGATGATGCGGAGGTCAAAATGTCACCCCCTGTTGTCACTGGTCCAGCAGGAGTGAATGTGGTGGTGGGTATGGATGAGGAAAATTCTTTGTCTAGTGGTGTGGTTGCTGGTTTGGTAGAGGGTGAGGGGGTTATGGAGGTGGGTAATGGTGATGCTGTTGGTGTGGATGTGGTCACTGGTCCGGTTGCCCCCCCGGTGGTGGCAGCACCTGTCAGGAGTTTTGCCGCTGTCACCTCCGGGGAAAATAGGGCATCCTCCTCGTCTCCGGGCTCTGGGGACGGCATGTTGCAATGGCGTCTCCTGGAGGCTCTAAAGAAGGGAGAGAGATCACTAATGGTAGAGGGTCGAGAGGTTGATCTATCCTTCTGGATAGAGAGGCATGGCCTCAGGGCCTTCCGAGAGCAAAGGGGGGGGATAGTGCGTAGGAATGTAGTCCGTCTTCGGTGGAGGGGCAGTGATGCGTGTCCTCCAAGGTCTAAAGTTGTGGAGCTCCTGCTGAAGATGGGCTTCAGGGCGATTGACATCTATGCCTTGATACATCCCTATTCCACACCTGAGTTTGATGCCAGCTTTGTTCGGCCGGAGGGGCTTGAGCTCTTCTGGTCGAACTATGAGTTGGCAAAAAATGAGCCTGGCTGGCGAGACTTTGCCGTTCAGGTGGTGTCTCGCCAAAACCAAGTCAAGAAAGTGACCATGATGACTTGTAACGAGTCGCTTTCTTGTTATGACATCATGACGTGGCTTGGCCGGTATGGAGAGGTGGTAGAAATGCCAAAGAAAAACCGTGACGAGTTTGGTATCTGAAAATAGAAGTTAGCTGACAGCACAACTGGACAAAGGGATGCCCGTCCTAGTTCCACTGGACCCAAGTGGAGGAGTACATACCATAAATTGAAGTGAAGGACAGCATCTGATCCAGGTGAAAAAAGTATCTCTTTATTGTGCCAAATGCGACGTTTCAACCATCAAGGTCTTTTTCAAGCATGAAAAAGACCGTGATGGTTGAAACGTCGAGTTTGGTATCTGGTCAGGGGCCTGGACGTTTATGGTGAAACTTAAGCGTTCAGGTGGTACGGTTGCCCACATACCATCATCTGCCTTCCTGGGTAGGGATCGTATCCTGGTCTTCTACCAGGGGCAACCGAAGTTCTGTCACAAGTGCGGCGATCACACACTTTTCAGCGCAAACTGCACTGTGCAGAAGTGTGCATTGTGTGGGGATATTGACCATCTTGCTGCATCTTGTGTGGAGATTAGGTGCCACCTGCGTGGTGAGTTAGGTCACCCATTCAGCCGTTATCCTCGCTCCTTCGCTAACGCAGTCGTGACCCCGGTGGGAGAAAGCCGTGAGGCTGATTCTGCTGCGGAAGGGACTAGCAGGGGTGAGGGAGCTGAGGGGCCAAGGAAGAAAAGCAATAAAAAGACGCCTGCCCAGCTAAGGCCTCTAGACAAGCGCAGACAGGATAGGGAGCTGGGCGAGCCTCGGGCTACTGTGGCGGCCCCTGTCCTGGACACCAGTCTTGCTGCTGAGCCCCCGAGGGATGATGAGTTGGATGAGGAGGTCAGGAGGATCCACAGGGAGGAAAGTGCCACTGCCTCAGAGCCTTCCCATTATGAAAGTATAATATAGGCAGTGGCTAGAGGACAAGCGTAAGCTCGATAACAAAAAGAAGAGAAAGAAGGGAGATAAAAAATCTTCTCCCGCTCTGACCAAGGTACCTAAGGAAGGAAAAACCGACTCCCCTCTAGTTGGTCTTTCTAACCGGTTCCAAGCCCTTGAAAACATCTCTTCCTCTGAGGAGGAAGCTGAGGGTGAGGTTCTGGCTTCGGCGGGGCTCACAGGGGACACCGAGTCTCCTTCTTCTGGAAATGTAAGATTCTTGGAGGGAAGGACTGGCCCAGAGTCCGGAGACGAGGACGATAAAAATAAAAAACACGTGGGAATGGATACCTCATTGTCATTAAAGAGGGGGAAGGATTCCTCCTCTGAGGCAGAGGATAAGGGGAGTGGGAAAAAGAAAGCCATCTAACGCAATCACCAATGATGGCGGAACCCACTCCGTTGACTCTGGCGTCCATTAATGTCGCCAGCATAAAGTCAAATACAGCTAGATTTGTGGCCTTTGATTTTCTCAGCCGGGTTGAAGCTGACATTTTCTTTTTGCAAGAGACCAGGCTGCCAAACATGGCAGATGTGTTTAAAGCTAAGAGGGAGTGGAGACTCGGGCCCTCCTATTGGTCTCTTGCGGCCGAGCCGTATAGCGGAGTGGCGGTCCTTTTTACCGCACCGGTGGAATGCCGACGGGTTATTGAGTTAGAAATGGGGAGGTGCCTGATCTTAGATGTTCTCATGAAGGGACAAGAGCTCCGGCTCATCAACATCTATGGTCCCCAATCTAAGTGGGACCGGAAGTGTCTCTTCATGAGGATCAAGCCCTACCTTTTTACAAGTCGGCAGGTTGTCTTTGGAGGGGATTTCAATGCTGTCACGAGGCCCCGAGATAGAGGCGGTTCCAGAGACAAGCTGACTTATGATAGCGTCGCCCTTAATAGTATAGCTAGTGAGGCTCGCCTGGTGGATGTCCACATTCGGCACACCCCAGGCCACGAGGGGTTCACCTATCATAGAGGTAACTGTAGGTCCAGAATAGATAGGTTTTATTTAAAGGAGGAAGCTGTCTCTTCAGCAGTGTCTGTTGTTGAGGTGGAGTTCTCCGACCACTGTTTAATTTTGTTTTCTCTGAATGTTACAGAGACCCTCCGGATGGGAAGAGGCTTTTGGAGGCTCAATTCGTCTCTCTTGGAAGAAGCAGAGTTAAGACAGTCCTTTGAGGACTTTCTTCAGAGCCAGGTACCCTTACTGGATCTTTGTAGTAGTAAGTCAGAGTGGTGGGAGATGTTCAAGGAAAGGGTGGCGAGATTCTTCCGCCAGCTCTCGAGCCTCAGGAGTCTGAGCAGGTACCGCCTGTATCAGGGTCTGAGGAGGAAACTCGAGCATCTTGTCTCAACTGGAGGTAGCCGCGAGGAGATCTCCAGAGTGAAATCTTTGCTAATGAGGTGTCAGTACGATAGACACGCATCTTTGGTTTTTGAGAGGGATTACGGGAAGTACCGCTCGCCCGACCCTTACAGAAACTGCAAGATGTCAGTGAATAGTAAAGTGGTTACAGGACTGGTCGACACTACGGGGTCCCTGAGGCGATCCAGATCAGGGATCCTGGAGGTTGTCAGATCCTTCTATTCGCACCTCTTGGGAAAGAGGGATCTTGATTGGGATGAGATGTCGGCTTTCCTGGCTGAAGCCGTCCCCGAACCAGGGGTAGACCCCTCTCTTGACGTTTTGACAGAAATGATCAGGGAAGAGGAAGTTCAGTTGGCGATGAAGGGCTTGCCCAAAAAAAATCGCCTGGTCCAGATGGCTTAACATCTGAATTCTATAAGACCTTTAAGGACATTTTGGTTCCCCTCTTGACTGAGGTATTCAATAAGTGTCTTTCCTCGGGCACTCTGCCGAAGTCAATGAGGAGGTCTGCTCTGATCATCCTGTCAAAGGGTAAGGACGCATCTTGCATTGAGAATTGGCGTCCCATAGCGCTTCTCAATGCAGACAGGAAGGTTCTGGCAAAGGTGCTGTTTAATCGGCTGGTGAAATTTGCACCCTGACTCCATTCGGAGGCCCAGCATTGCTCTGTTCCAGGCCGCAGCGCATTTAGTGCTGTGCTCAGTGTCTGAGAGGCAGTGGAGCAGGGTAGGGCTGGTCACTGGAAGGGGTACATGCTGTCACTGGACCAGGCAAAAGCGTTTGATCGGGTTAATCACGAGTACCTGTGGTCCGTCCTTCTGAGATATGGCCTGCCGGGGGGGGGGTTTGTTGATTGGCTTAAGACCTTGTACAGTGGGGCAGAGAGTTTCCCGCTTGTGAATGGTTGGATTGGCAGCTCTTTTGCGGTTGGGTCCGGTGTTCGCCAGGGTTGTCCCTTGAGCCCGCTGCTGTACGTGTTTGCGATTGACCCTCTTGTTAATAGGGTGGAGCGTGGACCGTTGGCCGGGATCGGGATGGACCAGGCAGCACCGGAAGCCACTCTGAGGATGGTGGCGTATGCCGATGATGTCACTGTGTTTGTTTCCTCTCACGAGGAGGCAGGGTGGCTGATGTCAGAGGTAGATCGCTACTCTGAGGCATCCGGGTCCAAGATCAACTGGGATAAGTGTGAGAGTCTCTAGCTGAGAGGAGGAGATCCTGGTTTTGATCTCCCGGACACCCTTCCAGGACCCAAAATCTCTGCAAAAATCCTTGGCATCGAATTTGGCCAGGGGGATTACCCCAAACAAAATTGGGACAGCAGGCTAGAGATCGCCACTCAGAAGGTGAACCAATGGAAGGGTTGGTCTTTGACCCTAAGGGAAAGTGTAAACCTGATTAAAACTTACCTGCTCCCTTTACTCATTTATCTGGGCAGTGTGTGCATCTTGCCGGAATCTCTCTGGACTCGGGTCTACAGTTTGTTCTTCAAACTGTTATGGGGGAATAGACTGAACCTGGTCAAGAGGGAGGTTACTTACCGTATGAGGAGGCTAGGAGGGTTGGGTATGGTCAACCCTGTGGTATTCCTTGTGGATGCCTTCATTAAGATCAATATTGCAAACCTCTGGAAAGAGAGGGCTCTTCCGTGGGTATTCTCCTGTAGGGGATGGTTTCAGCCTTTCTTCCAGGAATGGGAGACAGGAGGGCAAGTGAAGGATCTTCGCACACTGCATGGACATCTTCCGGCTTACGCTACCTTGGTTCTGAAGGTAATTCGTCGGTGGGGTCTGGGAATGTGGGAGATCAGGACTCTGCCAAGGAAACTCCTTGACAATAGGGTTCTGTTGACACATTTCCAGAGGCCTCTGGCGCTCAGGGACTGCCCAAGTCGGGATCTTGGGGTGGGTTTGCATCTTTTGAATCCTATCAGGATCTCCTCAAAGTTTTGGGACTTGGCTTGGCGCTGCTTCCATGGGAAACTGTGTTTGAGGGACAATCTGAAGTGTAGGAGCTCTGAGGACAGGAATTGTCCTCTGGAGCATTGTGATACCTTGCTGGAAAGCATGGACCACTTCCTGCTTCATTGTCCCTTCAACACAGAGGTGTACAACAGGGTGGGCGCCTTCATTGGCTGGTCTCGGCTGGCCGGTCTCTCCTATGTGGAATGGGCCTATGGAGCATTCGGAGACCTTGGTGGTCAGGACCGCTGCACCTTATTTCTAGTTAGCGCAGTGGTTAGGTATCACACGTGGAACGCACGATGCTTAGTATCGACGCAACGAAAAATCCCAGTGGACGATGTGTTTAGGACCATACTCGGTGACCTGGTGAAGGTGCGGTCTCTGGAGTATGGGAGACTGGGCACACGGAGGGCTGCTCTCCTCTGGAGGGGCTTTTCTTTTAGTGTGCCCTAGTCTGGTCATCTCCTTTCCTGGTGGTGGGCTGATGCTGACACTGTAGATTTTTGTTTTGTTTGATCATTATACAGTGATGAAGGGCTGCAGGCGCCGAACTTGGGCTTCGTGATTTGTGATTATTGTGGTGTGTGCTGCTGTATATATTGTATATATTGTATATGGGGATATAGATTTGGGTGTAGGTGTTAGGTTGGGTGGTGGGAAAAGGGGGGAGGTGGGTTTATCTTGTGGGACTATGGGACACTGGGTTGTTTGGGGGAAAAACTGGCACTGCCTGATCTGGCCTATGGACGTTGGTCATGAACTGAGGCATGAGACGCAGGGCCAGCTCTCAGGTCAGTGCGGAGTTTGGGAATGGAGGATAGCTTAGTATTGTATATATTTGCATAGTTTGTGGTTATTTTATTTGTAAAAATAAATTAAATAAATAAAAAAAATAATAAAAATAAATTTAAATTAAAATAATAATAATAATAATAATAATAATAATAATAATAATAAAAATATATGTATGTGTATATAGCCTTTGTGTGCTATTGTTTATATTGTTTGCTATTATTTAGTTTGGTGACTGGACCAGAAGGTGTAAGTACTTAATGTTAGTTATTATTAGTTATTATTCTGTATATATAATATGTGTGAGAGGAGAGGAAGAGCGGCTGGACCAGTGTTCATTATACTGATTATTTTCTGGCTAATATTTCTGTTTTGTTTCTGTTACTATTATTGTTATGTTTTTCATTTTTATAATAAAAGATCTACAGAATGTAACTCAGGATCAGTAATGTAATGTATGTACACAGTGACTGCTCCAGCAGGATAGTGGGTGCCGCTCTGCTCAGCTGCTACTCACTGTGCTGATTGTGGGTGCGGTCGCTGCTGAACCTGCAGTGTGCTCCTGAGCTCCTGGGAACCACCACCTCTCCGTCCGGGGACCTGCTCTCTCTCTTACCCAGGGAGTGAGTGGGTTTTCCTGGGATGAATGAAGGGGCCAAGTCCCAGGCTTCTGCTTCCCGGACCAGGCTGGCGGGGGCCAGAAAGAACCAGCAACCAGCCTGCACATCAGAGGATTCGGGGGTGAGACGCTCCACCAGGAGTCGCAGCAATGTGGCTCCTACTCCCCCCAGGTCTGCAGAGACCCAGAGAAGCAGCAAGGCTTCCATGGAGGAGAAGCCTGCTAGCGTGCAGGATGACGGCCCTTCCGGAGGAAAGCTGAGTGCTCACAGAGGTGAGGCCGACCTCACTGAGGAGGGTTGGGCGCTGCAGAGACCCCGGGAGTCTGTGTCCACCTATGCCTCCCGGGTCATGAGCCACCTTCGTGAGTATGTAGAAGCAAGCATGAAATTGAGAAGGCTCCGGGAGGAGCTGCGCTGCACAAGCGCAAAAGCTGCAGGCGCCTCCAGACCCAGGAAGACGCAATTCCAGGCTGAGGTAAAGAGGCTGAAGCTGGAAATTAATGACCTGGAGGTAAGAAAAGCCTTTATCCAAGAAAAAAGTGGACCATTTAAAGAAAAATTGCAAAATGAAGACCAATTCAGAGAAATGGCTGATAACAGAGAGCAAAGGCAGATAGGGCTGCAGCCTGGGAGCCAGGTGGATGATGATGATGATGAGAAGAAGGAGGATGACCAGCAGAAAGCCCCACCTGGCAGCCTGCTTAGTCACTCACAGGCCACGTGCAGCGAGCTCCCTGCTGGACAGGCGACAATGACATCTCGTCGCAGTTCTGCTGCCTCTGGGGAGGACAGTGACATCGGCCAGGGAGGGGCACTAATGGCAGAGATCAAGCTCCTGGAGTCCCCAGTGTGCCTTCAGAACTTCCATCTTGGTGATGATTTGCCAGAGGAGGCACCTGGGGGCAAGAAAAAAATGGTGAAGAAGATCAAACCTAAGCTGCAGGAAGCGGTAAGCTATGTGTATGACCCCCTCCCTGTACCCCCTGAGTCGGCTGCAGGGTCAGCTCGCTGTATAAGCCCCGTTGCCCAGCCCGGGTTCTGCTGTGGATCCGGTGCAAAGGCGCGGGGAGACTACAAAGCACGGTAGTGAGGCGCTGAGCTCCGTCTCTGCTTGTAGTAGCTGGGACGTAGCAGCAGGTGCATCAGCCGAGAGGCTGGACAGTGAGGGCGGCCCGGCGGCAGGCGAAAAATCAGGCCACGATACTGTGGTGCGCTCCCCAGTGGGAGGGGGGAGCTGCCCGGTGTCAGGGGCAGCTCCGGTAGCCTCGGTGCCCCTGAATGCTGTTGCTGCTGATCACTTAGTTGAGAAGCGGCGGCAGTGTGAGGGGGTTACCGGGGCGGGGCGTTCCGGTCCTCCCACCAAAGTCCTGTTCTGTGTTGGCGCCGCTGGTCAACAAGATCCTGATGCTAAGGATCAGCGGTGCCTCACAGTAGCTAAAGATCAACGGCGCCTGGTAGCAACCATAAAGCAGCGGAAAATATCAACTGATGATGCGGAGGGCACACATAAAACCAGGGGTGAGGTCACCTCCAGTTCTGTGGAGGAGACTCAGCCCCTTGTGCCTGATGATGCGGAGGCCAAAATGTCACCCCCTGTTGTCACTGGTCCAGCAGGAGTGAATGTGGTGGTGGGTATGGATGAGGAAAAGTCTTTGTCTAGTGGTGTGGTTGCTGGTTTGGTAGAGGGTGAGGAGGTTATGGAGGTGGGTAATGGTGATGCTGTTGGTGTGGATGTGGTCACTGGTCCGGTTGCCCCCCCGGTGGTGGCAGCACCTGTCAGGAGTTATGCCGCTGTCACCTCCGGGGGAAATAGGGCGTCCTCCTCGTCTCTGGGCTCTGGGGACGGCATGTTGCAACGGTGTCTCCTGGAGGCTCTAAAGAAGGGAGAGAGATCACTAATGGTAGAGGGTCGAGAGGTTGATCTATCCTTCTGGATAGAGAGGCATGGCCTCGGGGCCTTCCGAGAGCAAAGAGGGGGGGATACAGTGTGGTCCCTCCCAACAGCCGGGCCGGGTAGTGTGCGTAGGAATGTGGTCCGTCTTCGGTGGAGGGGCAGTGATGCATGTCCTCCAAGGTCGAAGGTTGTGGAGCTCCTGCTGAGGATGGGCTTCAAGGCGATTGACATCTATGCCTTGATACATCCCTATTCCACACCTGAGTTTGATGTCAGCTTTGTTCGGCCGGAGGGGCTTGAACTTTTCTGGTCGAACTATGAGTTGGCAAAAAATGAGCCCGGCTGGCGAGACTTTGCCGTTCAGGCGGTGTCTCGCCAAAATCAAGTCAAGAAAGTGACCATGATGACGTGTAACGAGTCGCTTTCTTGTTATGACATCATGACGTGGCTTGGCCGGTATGGAGAGGTAGTGGAGATGCCAAAGAAAAACCGTGACGAGTTTGGTATCTGGTCAGGGGCCTGGACGTTTATGGTAAAACTTAAGCGTTCAGGTGGTACGGTTGCCCACATACCATCATCTGCCTTCCTGGGTAGGGATCGTATCCTGTTCTTCTACCAGGGGCAACCGAAGCTCTGTCACAGGTGCGGCGACCCCACACACTTCAGCGCAAACTGCACTGTGCAGAAGTGTGCATTGTGTGGGGATGTCGGCCATCTTGCTGCATCTTGTGTGGAGATTAGGTGCCACCTGTGTGGTGAGTTAGGTCACCCATTCAGCCGTTGTCCTCGCTCCTTCGCTAACGCAGTCGTGACCCCTGTGGGAGAAAGCCGTGAGGCTGATTCTGCTGGGGAAGGGACTAGCAAGGGTGAGGGAGCTGAGGGGCCAAGGAAGAAAAGCAATAAAAAGACGCCTGCCCAGCTAAGGCGTCTAGACAAGCGCAGACAGGATAGGGAGCTGGGCGAGCCTCGGGCTACTGGGGCGGCCCCTGTCCTGGATGCCAGTCTTGCTGCTGAGGCCCCAAGGGATGATGAGTTGGATGAGGAGGTCAGGAGGATCCACAGGGAGGAGAATGCCACTGCCTCAGAGTCCTCCCATTATGAAAGTATGGATGAGGATAATAGGCAGTGGCTAGAGGACAAACGTAAGCTCGGCACCAAAAAGAAGGGAAAGAAGGGAGAAAAAAAAAATCTTCTCTCACTCTGACCAAGGTACCTAAGGAAGGAAAAACCGACTCCCCTCTGGTTGGTCTTTCTAACCGGTTCCAAGCCCTTGAAAACATCTCTTCCTCTGAGGGGGAAGCTGAGGGTGAGGTTCTGGCTTCGGTGGGGCTCACACGGGGCGCCGAGTCTCCTCCTTCTGGGAACATAAGATCTTTGGAGGGAGGGACTGGCCCAGAGTCCGGAGACGAGGACGAAAAAAATAAAAAACGCGTGGAAATGGATACCTCCATGTCATTAAAGAGGGGGAAGGATTCCTCCTCTGAGGCAGAGGATAAGGGGAGTGGGAAAAAGAAAGCCATCTAATTCAATCACCAATGATGTCGGAACCCACTCCGTTGACGCTGGCGTCCATTAATGTCGCCAGCATAAAGTCAAATACAGCTAGATTTGCGGCCTTTGATTTTCTCAGCCGGGTTGAAGCTGACATTTTCTTTTTGCAAGAGACCAGGCTGCCAAACATGGCAGATGTGTTTAAAGCTAAGAGGGAGTGGAGACTCGGGCCCTCCTATTGGTCTCTTGCGGCCGAGCCGTATAGCGGAGTGGCGGTCCTTTTTACCGCACCGGTGGAATGCCGACGGGTTATTGAGTTAGAAATGGGGAGGTGCCTGATCTTAGATGTCCTCATGAAGGGACAAGAGCTCCGGCTCATTAACATCTATGGTCCCCAATCTAAGTGGGACCGGAAGTGTCTCTTTATGAGGATCAAGCCCTACCTTTTTACAAGTCGGCAGGTTGTCTTTGGAGGGGACTTCAATGCTGTCACGAGGCCCCGAGATAGAGGAGGTTCCAGAGACAAGCTGACTTACGATAGCGTCGCCCTTAATAGTATAGCTAGTGAGGCTCGCCTGGTGGATGTCCACATTCGGCACACCCCAGGCCACGAGGGGTTCACCTATCATAGAGGTAACTGTAGGTCCAGAACAGATAGGTTTTATTTAAAGGAGGAAGCTGTCTCTTCAGCAGTGTCTGTTGTTGAGGTGGAGTTCTCCGACCACTGTTTAATTTTGTTTTCTCTGAATGTTACAGAGACCCTCCGGATGGGAAGAGGCTTTTGGAGGCTCAATTCGTCTCTCTTGGAAGAAGCGGAGATAAGACAGTCCTTTGAGGATTTTCTTCAGAGCCAGGTACCCTTACTGGATCTTTGTAGTAGTAGGTCAGAGTGGTGGGAGATGTTCAAGGAAAGGGTGGCGAGATTCTTCCGCCAGCTCTCGAGCCTCAGGAGTCTGAGCAGGTACCGCCTGTATCAGGGTCTGAGGAGGAAACTCGAGCATCTTGTCTCAACTGGAGGTAGCCGCGAGGAGATCTCCAGAGTGAAATCTTTGCTTATGAGGTGTTAGTACGATAGACATGCATCTTTGGTTTTTGAGAGGGATTACGGGAAGTACCGCTCGCCCGACCCTTACAGAAACTGCAAGATGTCAGTGAATAGTAAAGTGGTTACAGGACTGGTCGACACTACGGGGTCCCTGAGGCGATCCAGATCAGGGATCCTGGAGGTTGTCAGATCCTTCTACTTGCACCTCTTGGGGAAGAGGGATCTTGATTGGGATGAGATGTCGGCTTTCCTGGCAGAAGCTGTCCCCGAACCAGGGGTAGACCCCTCTCTTGACGTTTTGACAGAAATGATCAGGGAAGAGGAAGTTCAGTTGGCGATTGAAGGGCTTGCCCCCCAAAAATCGCCTGGTCCAGATGGCTTAACATCTGAATTCTATAAGACCTTTAAGGACGTTTTGGTTCCCCTCTTGACTGAGGTATTCAATGAGTGTCTTTCCTCGGGCACTCTGCCGAAGTCAATGAGGAGGTCTGCTCTGATCATCTTGTCAAAGGGTAAGGACCCGTCTTGCATTGAAAATTGGCGTCCCATAGCGCTTCTCAATGCAGACAGGAAGGTTCTGGCAAAGCTGCTGTTTAATCGGCTGGTGAAATTTGCACCCCGACTCCTTTCGGGGGCCCAGCATTGCTCTGTTCCAGGCCGCAGCACATTTAGTGCTGTGCTCTGTGTCCGAGAGGCAGTGGAGCAGGGTAGGGCTGGTCACTGGAAGGGGTACATGCTGTCACTGGACCAGGCAAAAGCGTTTGATCGGGTTAATCACGAGTACCTCTGGTCCGTCCTTCTGAGATATGGCCTGCCGGGGGGGTTTGTTGATTGGCTTAAGACCTTGTACAGTGGGGCAGAGAGTTTCCCGCTTGTGAATAGTTGGATTGGTAGCTCTTTTGAGGTTGGGTCCGGTGTTCGCCAGGGTTATCCCTTGAGCCCGCTGCTGTACGTGTTTGCGATTGACCCTCTTGTTAATAGGGTGGAGCGTGGACCGTTGGCCGGGATCGGGATGGACCAGGCAGCACCGGAGGCCACTCTGAGGGTGGTGGCGTATGCCGATGATGTCACTGTGTTTGCTTCCTCTCACGAGGAGGCAGGGTGGCTGATGTCAGAGGTAGATCGCTACTCGGAGGCATCTGGGTCCAAGATCAACCGGGATAAGTATGAGAGTCTCTGGCTGGGAGGAGGAGATCCTGGTTTTGATCTCCCGGACACCCTTCCAGGACCCAAAGTCTCTGCAAAAGTCCTTGGCATCGAATTTGGCCAGGGGGATTACCCCAAACAAAATTGGGACAGCAGGCTAGAGATCGCCACTCAGAAGGTGAACCAATGGAAGGGTTGGTCTTTGACCCTAAGGGAAAGGGTAAACCTGATCAAAACTTACCTGCTCCCTTTACTGATTTATCTGGGCAGTGTGTGCATCTTGCCGGAATCTCTCTGGACTCGGGTCTACAGTTTTTTTCTTCCAACTGTTATGGGGGAATAGACTGAACCTGGTCAAGAGGGAGGTTACTTACCGTACGAGGAGACTAGGAGGGTTGGGTATGGTCAACCCTGTGGTATTCCTTGTGGATATGCAGCGCCCCAGAGTCCTGGTCGTTGCAGTACTGTGGCTCCGCCACTAAGGGGAGCTATGGTACGTCTGATGGCACTGAAGGAGTTCATCTGACCAGGTATCAAAGTCACCAATACATTTCACAGCCGGGCCTCCAGGGGGAGCTAAGGGTTCTATTCATTAGGCCACTCCTCACATACTGGTAAAACTGGGGGTCAGGCAGGAAGTTAGAACAGAAAGCTGACTGGGTTGGAACCAGGCAACACCTTGTGGCAGAGGGTGTTGTTGGGGAAGATTTGGTAGGGCCCCTGTCGGGGGTGGGATCCTGACAGAGGTCTGGCAACTTGAGAGAACGTCAAGGGACCGTGCCTGCTCAGCATAGCGTCGGTGCCCAAGGAAGGATTAGAAGCGAGATAGATTGTGCTGAGTGAGAAACGAGATCAAGCAACAAGGAGAATACCAGTAGGAGTCGTGCTGTGAGACCGAGGCAACTACTACTGAGGCGCACAACCGGCGGCCGGAACGCCGAGGAAGTATTCATACATCTAGCTTCAAGCAATACTTCAAACCAACGGCAGGACAGTCAGTCATAGGCGGGCTGTCTCACCTAAATCACCTACGAAGACATAGGGGGCAACTTGTGGAGAGGGGCGACTCTAGGGTCCCGGAAGAGCTCCGAGCCTACCCGTCATACGGGTGCCGTCCTAACCGTAACATCAGGGAGGGACGGAAGATTAGCAGAACATCATCTAATCGAGTTGTGAGGGAACTTAAGAAACAGACACAACAGTTGTGGGGACTTTCCGTAAGCACAGCAGGGAAGGACCACAACACATAGCGCTAGCAGGAAGGCACAGATTTCCACCTGCAAAGAGAACTCTGGAGGTGCCATTGGACCGGCCGGACTTGCGCAGCCTGGTTAACCGTATTCCGGATTGAGGACCCAGAGATCTTCAGTAAAGAGGTAAAGAGACTGCAACCTGGTGTCCTCGTTATTTACTGCACCGCACCACCACCACCACTATCTACATCTATCACTGTACGCCCCTCAGCAGGGTCACGGACCGGGTCTAGCCACCGTGACAACCCCAGGGCAGAGACTCAGAGGCCTGGTACCGGGTACCCCTCGGCCCTGCGGCAGTGGGGGCGCTGCAACTACCTTCATTAAGATCAATATCGCAAACCTCTGGAAAGAGAGGGCTCCTCCGTGGGTATTCTCCTGTAGGGGATGGTTTCAGCCTTTCTTCCAGGAATGGGAGACAGGAGGGCAAGTGAAGGATCTTCGCACACCGCATGGACATCTTCCGGCTTACGCTACCTTGGTTCTGAAGGTAATTCGTCGGTGGGGTCTGGGAATGTGGGAGATCAGGACTCTGCCAAGGAAACTACTTGACAGTAGGGTTCTTTTGACCCATTTCCAGAGGCCTCTGGCGCTCAGGGACTGCCTAAGTCGGGATCTTGGGGTGGGTTTGCATCTTTTGAATTCTATCAGGATCCCCTCGAAGTTTTGGGACTTGGCTTGGCGCTGCTTCCATGGGAAACTGTGTGTGGGGGACAATCTGAAGTGTAGGAGCTCTGAGGACAGGAATTGTTCTCGGGAGCATTGTGGTACCTTGCTGGAAAGCATGGACCACTTCCTGCTTCATTGTCCCTTCAACACAGAGGTGTACAACAGGGTGGGCGCCTTCATTGGCTGGTCTCGGCTGGCCGGTCTCTCCTATGCGGAATGGGCCTATGGAGCATTCGGAGACCTGGGTGGTCGGGACCGCTGCACCTTATTTCTAGTTAGCGCAGTGGTTGGGTATCACACGTGGAACGCACGGTGCTTAGTATCGACGCAACGAAAAATCCTCCCAGTGGACGATGTGTTTAGGACCATACTCGGTGACCTGGTGAAGGTGCGCTCTCTGGAGTATGGGAGACTGGGCGCACGGAGAGCCGCGCTCCTCTGGAGGGGCTTTTCTTTTAGTGTGCCCTAGTCTGGTCATCTCCTTTCCTGGTGGTGGGCTGATGCTGACACTGTAGATTTTTGTTTTGTTTGATTATACAGTGATGTAGGGCTGCAAGCGCCGAACTTGGGCTTCGTGAGTTGTGATTATTGTGGTGTGTGCTGCTGTATATATTGTATATATTGTATATGGGGATATAGATTTGGGTGTAGGTGTTAGGTTGGGTGGTGGGAAAGGGCGGGAGGTGGGTTTATCTTGTGGGACTATGGGACACTGGGTTGTTTGGGGGAAAAACTGGCACTGCCTGATCTGGCCTATGGACGTTGGACATGGACTCAGGCATGAGACGCAGGACCAGCTCTCAGGTCAGTGCGGGGGGTTGGGAATGGAGGATAGCTTGTAGTATTGTATATATTTGTAGTTATTTTATTTAAAACTAAAAAAAAAAAAAAAAGTTCATGTATATAGTCTGTTTGCCATTGTTTATTTTATTTGTTATTATTTTGTTTGGTGACCGGACCTGAAAATCAAAGTAGTTATTCTGTATATACTGTATATACTGTGTGAGAGGAGAGAATGAGCAGCTGGACCAGTGTTCAGTATACTGATTATTTTCTGGCTAATATTTTTGTTATGTTTTCTGCTATTATTGTTGTTATGTTTTTCATTTTTATAATAAAAGATCTACAGGATGTAACTCAGGATCAGTAATGTAATGTATGTACACAGTGAATTCACCAGCAGAATAGTGAGTACAGCTCTGGAGTATAATACAGGATGTAACTCAGGATCAGTAATAATAATAATAATCTTTATTTTTATATAGCGCTAACATATTACGCAGCGCTTTACAGTTTGCACACATTATCATTGCTGTCCCCGATGGGGCTCACAATCTAAATTCCCTATCAGTATGTCTTTAGAATGTGGGAGGAAACCCATGCAAACACGGAGAGAACATACAAACTCTTTGCAGATGTTGTCCAAGGTGGGATTAAAACCCAGGACTCCAGCGCTGCAAGGCTGCTGTGCTAACCACTGTGCCACCGTGCTGCCAGTAATGTATGTACACAGTGACTGCAATAGCAGAATAGTGAGTGCAGCTCTGGGGTATAATATAGGATGCAACTGAGGATCAGTAATGTAATGTATGTGCACAGTGACTTCACCAGCAGAATAGTGAGTGCAGCTCTGGGGTATGATGCAGGATGTAACTCCGGATCAGTAATGTAATGTATGTACACAGTGACTGCACCAGCAGAATAGTGAGTGCAGCTCTGGAGTATGATACAGGATGTAACTCAGGATCAGTGATGTAATGTATGTACACAGTGACTGCACCAGCAGAATAGTGAGTGCAGCTCTGGGGTATAATACAGGAGGTAACTCAGGATCAGTAATGTAATGTATGTACACAGTCACTGCACCAGCAGAATAGTGAGTGCAGCTCTGGAGTATAATACAGGATGTAACTCAGGATCAGTAATGTAATGTACGTACACAGTGACTGCACCAGAAGAATAGTGAGTGTAGCTCTGGAGTATAATACAGGAGGTAATTCAGGATCAGTAATGTAATGTATGTACACAGTGACTGCACCAGCAGAATAGTGAGTGCAGCTCTGGAGTATAATACAGGATGTAACTCAGGATCAGTAATGTAATATATGTACACAGTGACTGCACCAGCAGAATAGTGAGTGCAGCTCTGGGGTATAATACAGGATGGAACTCAGGATCAGTACAGGATCAGTAATGTATGTACACAGTGACTGCACCAGCAGAATAGTGAGTGCAGCTCTGGAGTATAATACAGGATGTAACTCAGGATCAGTAATGTAATATATGTACACAGTGACTGCACCAGCAGAATAGTGAGTGCAGCTCTGGGGTATAATACAGGATGGAACTCAGGATCAGTACAGGATCAGTAATGTATGTACACAGTGACTGCACCAGCAGAATAGTGAATGCAGCTCTGAGGTATAATACAGGATGGTACTCAGGATCAGTATAAAATCAGTAATGTAATGTATGTACACACCATCAACAGAAGAGTGCAGTTCTTGAGTATAATGCAGATTGTAAATTATGATCAGTACCGTATACCCTTGACTGGAATTTTGGACCTGTAGCAGGATGCTTAGAAAATGTATAATAGTATAGTACTACTGCGCTATAGTATTTTCTCTATGAAGCCTAATGCGTCTCATGAAGAACTACATCAGTTCTGCTACCTCTTTACTTGTCAATCATCTATGTATAATCTTCCTATGTTCTCAGTGTGGGGTTAAGCCTCGATCACCAAGGGAGCCAGTGAAGGTCAGGTAGTCGGCAGGGGGTTAATTAGGACTGGCAGGAGAGCGGATGATCAATTATCAAGCTGATATGAGGCATGGAGCTCAGTATTACAGAATGATATGTTAAATACGGGAAATAAGAATTACGATATGTTTGTAATTTTCCGTAACGGAGATTAGTCATAACGAACAATGCGCCTTTTGTTGGCGCTCACTTATAAAATGATTGTGAATAATGAACGAGATTTGAAAGGTGCTAATTATTTTTATTCTCTCGTGTTATTTGGGGAGTTATAAATTATGCCGCAAATTTATTTATTTTTTTTGAAGATTAACATAAAACCTTGTATTTAGTCCTCTCCATTATTTTCTTTTCATTCAGTTTTATTTTATTCAACGCGAGACACAATAAAACGTCTTTAAGACATCCCCGCTGTTGTGTGTGTGTGTCTCTGATATATACAGTAATTATGAGAAATTATGGCAAATACCATTGTGAAGAAGCGGCACGAAAAATGCTAATCTTCCTCTGACAATTGGATCTACATAACAGCGGCTGCCAATACATCCGAAGCCCACAACTAAAAACATAGATAAAAATGGCCATGGAAATGGGTTATATTTGAGGATGATGCTTGCGGATGATTGCGGGTGATTTTATTTGCATGATTAGGTAAACAGAAGATAATGGTGCAGACAAAATAAAACCGTCTACGAGAGCTTAAGCTACTTCCCAGCAAAACTTCCGCTAATATAATTGACAATACTGTGCCTCTTTTGTCCAGATTACTAAAGTTGGGGTATAAAACTGGGAATGGGGAGTCAGAGGTGACGTAAGAAACGTCATTACCCTGAGGCCTCCACCAATCATGACCTGCTCTATACTTCCTCACTGGCGGTATGTTGCATGATGGTGGTGTTATTTATGCTAGTATCATATAGTGCTGTCATTTCAGATGTGTATGGCACTGTTATGTAAGCGCTGGATGGCGCTTTATTTCTGTATCATCATATAGTGCTGAAATTTCAGCACTGTATGCCGCTATTTTATAAGCACTGTATGGAAGTATTAAGCGAGCACTGTATAACAGTTTATTTTAGTTTGATATTGTGCTGCAAATTCAGCATTGTACAACAGTATTATGTGAGCAATATTATGTGGTAGTTCATTTTAGTGTCCTGTAATATCAGCACAATATAGCATGGCGATATTATGTGAGTACAGTCTAGTAGTTTTTTTAGTGTAGAGCTTTAATTTCTGCACTGTTAGACAGTATTACATGATTCATGTTAAAATGATATAGTGCTGCAATTTTAGCAGTTATTTAGGGATTGATGCATCCAAGTATTTACGGCAGAATACTGGTGTAAAACGATTTGAAAATGTTGTGGCTTTTGGCTTTTTCACACCAGTTTCAAGCAGCTTCACCAAAATGAGCAAACTTTTGCAGGATCCAGGGTTGGACGGGGCATGAAAAGTGGGAAGATTTCTTAAAAAAAGCACTCCTCACATCAAAATGTTTGTCCCCTTAATATATTGCACTCGCCAAATTATTCTGCACTGTGCATTTACAATTGCTAATTTTACCTTTCTACCCAGCTAATTCTTCTCTTTTCCATTAGGACTGTGACATCACGTGTTTAAAAACTGACTAGCCGAATCCTTCTAAGCTCTATGTAGAAACAGGAAGACTTCGCATTTCTTCATAGGGCAGAAAAAAAGAAAAGAATTTACTGGGTAGAAAGGCAACATGAGCAATTGTAAGTACACAGTGCTATATCATATGATGTGTGCAATATACTAAATCATGGCTCCTGGGACATAAAAATTATTCTAATTTATTAAATGGCATGCATGGTACTATTTTGTAAGCAAAACAGTCATTATTCTGTATTGTGGTTTATTTTAGTTTTGCACTTTCATCATTGTATAGTGCTATATTTGCAAGCTGTATAGTGGTTTATATTAGTTTTATTTAGTGGTCTATCTTGTAAGCCCTGTATGGCAGTATTATTTGAGCTTATTAATGGTCTTCTGAGAAAGGTTCTGCCACACTGAAGGCACATGGGTAAATCATCAAGATCCACTGCTTGCAGCTTCCCTTGCTATTATCTACAAATATGTCCTAGATGTGCTCTATGGGAGACAAGTCTGGAGACACTGCAGGCTATGGGAGCACATTTATGCCATGCAGGCTGTCACTAGCAACATCCTGTGATTTCCATAACTCGACAATTTTTTCTTCTTTGTGATGAGGGGTGTACTTTGGTTTTGTAAAATTATCATTTCATCACGGTATAGTATTTTCTTGAAAGCACTGTAGGGCAGTACTATGTGAGCACCATACGGTGGTATTATTTAATCATAGCCCAAGGCTGCTAATTGGACAGTGCTAGGATTGCATTACTTAACATTTTCTTTTTTTTTTTTTGTCTATACTGTCCTTTTCTCACAAAAATTTCCTCTTTTTACAATGTTTTCTTTGAAAAGCATACTGTAAATAGCAGGATGAGAAGAAATAGACCTGTAATGTGAACCATGGGATAAGATAATATCTCTAGATTAATAGTGAACCTCCTGAAAACTTGCAATTATATAACTAATTGCACCGAGATGAATCGGGTTTTTCTTTTTTAATATCCTGAAAATTTAATGCATTGGATGGGCCTCACCATGAACTCCTCCCTCTCGTGTTCGCCCACCTTTTGTAGGATTTCCCATCTTTTGTAAGACAGATGCTTCCCTTGCGAGTACAGATAAATCAAAAGATTGTTGTCCTGCAAAACCTAATGAAGCCGATCCATGATATAAGTAATAATAGCTGTACATGGGTAAATGCTGTTCCTGTGGTGGCTCTTTAGGGGAGAAATGTAGAAGAGGAATTATTCTTACTTCTGGAAAATATACTAATTGCGCAAAATATTTTTTATCTCAGTGCGGTGTCCTTAGACAAAACTCTTGGTAAATCATGCTGGAGAGTGATACGGTCATAATTGTCCAAATAATAGGGCATATTGTGCCTTAATAATACCTCCATACATTGCTAAATAACAGTACCATACAGTGACCACATAATCCTTCCATAGTGTATAGGTATGATAATGCAATGCAGTAATAAATACCAGTGCCATATTGTGCATACATAATCATAGACTCATAGAATCCTAGAATGTTAGAATTGGAAGGGACCTATGGGATCATCGTGTCCAACCCCCTGCTCAATGCAGGAATCACTAAACCATTTCAGACAGATCTCTGTCCAGCCTCTGTTTGAATACTTCCATTGAAAGAGCACTCCCACCTCTCTTGGCCGCCTGTTCCACTCATTGATCACCCTCACTGTCAAAATTTTTTTCCTAATATCTAATCTGTAACTTCTCCTTTTCAGGTTCAATCCATTTCTTCTCGTGTTTCCATCTGCAAATGAGAATAACGATGATCCCTCTACACTGTGACAGCCCTTCAGGTATTTGTAGACAGCTATTAAGCCTCCTCTTAGCCTTCTTTTTTGTAAGTTAAACATTCTCAAATCCTATAACCGTTCCTCGTAGGACATAGTTTGCAGTCCACTCACCATCCTGGTCGCTCTTCTCTGAACTTGCTCCAGTTTTTCAATGTCTTTTTTAAAATGTGGTTCCCATAACTGGACCCAGTATTCCGTATGAGGCCTGACCAAGGAGGAGAAGAGGGGGATAATTACTTCATGTGATCTAGATTTTATGCTTCTCTTAATACATCCTAGAACTGTGTTTGTCTTTTTGCTGCTGCATCACACGGTTGACTCACATGAAGCCTTTCATCTATTAGTATACCCAAGTCATTTTCACACATGCTGTTGCTTAGTTCTATTCCTCCTATTCTGTAGATGTAATTTTCTCTGACTTCTCTAGTGTTAGCTATCCCTCCTAGCTTTGCATCGTCTGCACTTTTGATTAGTTTACCTTCAGTTCTTTTATCTAGATCATTTATAAAAATGTTGAATAACACGGGGCCAGGACAGAACCTTGTGGTACCCCCCTTGTAACACTGGGGCCAAGACAGAGCCTTGTGGTACCCCACTTGAAACACTCTTCCAATTGGATGTGTAACCATTTATTTTCACTCTTTGAGCACGATCACTAAGCCAGTTATGATTCCACCTAACCGTAGCCTTGTCAATCCCATACTTGGTTGTTTTTTCAATAAGGATAGTATGAGATACTTTATCAAATGCTTTGCTGAAGTCAAGATATACAACATCTACCACATTTCCCTGATCCGCCCAGTCAGTCAGTACCAAATAAGAGTACCATTCCCCATATAATACTGCCACATAGTACTGGCATAATAGTGCTATGAAGTGCAGGGACGGACACAGACTGCAGCGGGCCCCTGTGCGAGAATTACGTATGGGCCCCCCTCCTTACCACAATGATTTTATCGAAACATATACAAGGATAAATTTACAGCATGGAACACAAGTATCCAACCTAAACAATAAACTGAAGTTCCACATTTGACAGAATATAACACACATAACTCATGTAACCGGAATATGATATGGGCAGAGTTAGGCTATGCTCACACTTTGCATTTTTGCTGCTTTTTTTGTGCAAATTGTAGGCTGCCTTTTACAGGACCAGCAAAAGCTGTGAAATGATTTCAGAAATCTCCTGCTCACATATTGCTCTTTTTTCCTGACTGAATTTGAAAACTGCTGCGTTTTTTAACACATCAGCGTGTTACTTCTTTCAGCGTTTTTGCAGTGGTTTTTTTCACCCATAGAAAGTAGTGTGGGAACAATGCAGCAAAAAATTCAGGCATCAGGTTTTGCTGCATTTTTCGTGCAAAAACCTAAGGAAGTTGCATCATGTTTTTTGAGGGGTGAAAAACTTTATCAGCATGCACAAGAGACAATAAAAGCACAGCAAAAATGCAGAAAAACCTGTTTTTGTAAGCAGAGTGTTTATTGCCCAGAAAGCAGATTTTAAAACCTGCAAAACAAAAGTAGCAAAAATGCAACGTGTGAACATAGCCTTAGGTATAAAATGGAGCTGAGGCAGTGGAAGTGCTCTATCCCACCCAGAGCACTTGCAAACTCATTTGCATACCACTTCTAAAGTGGATTCCTCTGCAGCAGATCAGCGTTTTGTTTAATTCGGTTAAGGATTCATTTTGACAGACCGGGGTCTACAAACCAGGGCTGAGACACACAACCAATGATCATTCTATGCCATTGCTACATTGCAACCCACAAGGTGCCATGATTCTGACAAGCAAGTTGCAAACAGAATTAGTTGGATTTTTTTGCATCTTCGTTGCGGCGTCATCTCGCTTGAGTGGCCTCAATCCTGGGCTGCGATACAGCAGAGGCATACCGGGCCTTGGTATAGCATTCACTAATACAGTATGTGCGCACATCTTTTTCTGGCAAATATGCTCCATAACCTGAAAAAAAGTGCTAAATAAATGCTAAAACGAATGAACATATGCCCTGCAATTTTAAACCACTTGCTGTGCACATCTTAAGATTTTTCAGCTTCTTTTAGCTTCGGGATTGCAAAGACGCCGAGCGGTTAAAAGAAGTGACCTGACCATTCTTCAGGCGGATTCAGCCACGAATCATGCAGCCTCACACATTCTGTATACCATATGCAAGAAGACAAACCAGGCTGGGGCCTTTCTTGTGCCAGGTCTGAAATTGTCTCCACGGGACATTTCAGAGACTCAATGTTGCTGGCCAGGAACGTATCATCGCCTTCTTGAACACCACACCGGAACCACGTTGTGCCGACAGCTGTTGGCGCCATAATTTACTCCAGAACCGTTCCTGTCAGGAGGACATCCAATGAATAGGTGACTTAATTGAGAACGACTTTCTTTGTTTTTCTGCATTTATTTCTCCCCAACCAACCACTGTATTCCCTATTCTGCCCACATTTTACCTCACGTTTTCCCTATTCTGCCTCCGTTTTACCTCACGTTTTCCCTATTCTGCCCACATTTTACCTCACGTTTTCCCTATTCTACCCGCATTTTACCACACATTTTCCCTCACGTTTTCCCTACTCTGCCTCCATTTTACCTCACGTTTTCCCTATTCTGCCCGCATTTTACCTCACGTTTTCCTTATTCTGCCCGCATTTCACCTCATGTTTTCCTTATTCTGCCCGCATTTCATCTCATTTTTTCCCTATTCTGCCTGCGTGAAGTAAGTCCTTGTTTTATTAACCCTTGATTTGCCTCCTGTCAGTCACTGCATCTGCCAGCCTGCTCACACATATACACAGTCATGTACACTATATATACATTATATACCACTTACACACACTATATACCATACTCATACTATTATAAACTCTATATACATTTACATGCGCTATGTACAGATATATGTTATGATCCTTAGTGACTGAGGATCACCGAACTGACTAGCTAAGTTACTGAACATAGAACGACCTCTAGGGAGGTGGTAACTGGACTGACCGCAATTCTGATCCTAACCGACCACACTAAAGGTAGCCGGTGAATGCGCCTGAATTCCTAGACGTCTTGACGCAGCCTGAGAAACTAGCTACCCCTAGAGAGAAGAAAGTAAGACCTCACTTGCCTCAGAGAAATAACCCCAAAGATATAGAAAGCCCCCAACAAATAATAACGGTGAGGTAAGGGGAAAATACAATCGTAGAAATGAAACAGATTCAGCAAATGAGGCCCGCTAATACTAGATAGCAGAAGACAGATAGGAAACTGTGCGGTCAGTAGAAAACCCTATACAAAATATCCACGCTGAGAATTCAAGAACCCCCACACCAACTAACGGTGTGAGGGGAGAAACTCAGCCCCCTAGAGCTACCAGCAAGCGAGGAAATCACATATTAGCAAGCTGGACTAGGACTGATAATAAACCAGGAAACATATTGAACACTGATGATCAAAAAATGAACAAACAGAAACTTAGCTTCTCTTGGAGAGACTGATAACGAAGGTAGTCAGGAGAGATCAAAATAGCACTGAATACATTGACAGCAGGCAACAACTGAAAGTCCAGGTGAGCTAAATAGGAAACCAACCAGCAGATAACGAGACAGCTGATCCCAGCCACAGACCTGCAGAATGACAAAAAGAGCCACCAGAGGGAGCCCAAAGATAGCACTCACACAGTACCACTTGTGACCACAAGAGGGAGCCCAAAAACAGAGTTCACAACAGTACCCCCCCCTTGAGGAGGGGTCACCGAACCCTCATCAAAACCCCCAGGGCGATCAGGATGAGCAACATGGAAGGCATGAACCAAATGGGCCGCATGAACATCAGAGGCAACAACCCAGGAATTATCCTCCTGACCATAGCCCTTCCACTTAACCAAATACTGAAGCCTCCGTCTAGAAATACGAGAATCCAAGATCTTCTCCACCACGTACTCCAATTCGCCCTCAACCAGCAACCGGAGCAGGGGGCTCAACAGAAGGAACCACAGGCACCACATACCTCCGCAACAAAGACCTATGGAACACATTATGAATGGCAAACGACGCTGGGAGGTCCAAACGAAATGACACAGGGTTAAGGAATTCCAAAATCTTATAAGGACCGATGAAGCGAGGCTTGAACTTAGGAGAGGAGACCTTCATAGGAACATACCGAGAAGACAGCCATACCAAATCCCCAACACGAAGTCGGGGACCGACACCGCGACGGCGGTTGGCAAAGCGCTGAGCCTTCTCCTGTGACAACTTCAAATTGTCCACCACATGGTTCCAAATCTGCTGCAACCTATCCACCACAGAATCCACCCCAGGACAGTCAGACGGCTCCACCTGACCCGAGGAAAAACGAGGATGAAAGCCAGAATTACAAAAAAAAGGCGAAACCAAAGTAGCAGAACTAGCCCGATTATTAAGGGCAAACTCGGCCAATGGTAAAAAAGTAACCCAATCATCCTGATCAGCAGAAACAAAACATCTTAAATAAGTTTCCAAGGTCTGATTAGTTCGCTCGGTTTGGCCATTCGTCTGAGGATGGAAGGTGTTATGATCCTTAGTGGTTGAGGATCACAAATTACTCCAGCTAAGTAACAAACATAGGACAAGCTCTAGGGAGGTGGCAAACTGGACTGACCGCAAATCTGAACCTATCCAAACACACTAGAAGTAGCCGGTGAACGTGTCTAAAAATCCTAGACGTCTCGAGCCAGCCTGAGGAACTAACTACCCCTAGAGAGAAAGAAAGACCTCTCTTGCCTCCAGAGAAATAATCCCCAAAGATATAGAAGCCCCCAACAAATAATAACGGTGAGGTAAGAGGAAGGCACATACACAGGGGTGAAAGCAGATTCAGCAAATGAGGCCCACTAATACTAGATAGCAGAAAATAGAAAAGGGAATCTATGCGGTCAGTAAAAAACCCTTACAAAATATCCACTCTGAGATTTCAAGAACCCCCACACCAACTAACGGTGTGGGGGGAGAAACTCAGTCCCCTAGAGCAACCAGCAAGCGAGGAAATCACATTTTAGCGAGCTGGACTAAAAACATAATGAACGCTGATAATCAAAAAATGATCAAACAAAAACTTAGCTTGTCTTGGAGAGACTGGGAGCAAGGTAGACACAAGGAATCTGAAGAGCACTGAATACATTGATAGCAGGCAAGGAACTGAGTATCCAGGTGAGCTAAATAGGAAACCAACCAAGGATAACGAACCAGCTGATGCTGCAACCTGCAGAAAGACAACACTACACAGTACCGCTTGTGACCACTAGAGGGAGCCCAAAAATAGAGTTCACAACAGTACCCCCCCTTGAGGAGGGGTCACCGAACCCTCATCAAGACCCCCAGGGCGATCAGGATGAGCCGCGTGGAAGGCACGAACCAAATCGGCCGCATGAACATCAGAGGCGACAACCCAGGAATTATCCTCCTGACCATAGCCCTTCCACTTAACCAAATACTGAAGCCTCCGTCTAGAGATACGAGAATCCAAAATCTTCTCCACCACGTACTCCAATTCGCCCTCGACCAGCACCGGAGCAGGAGGCTCAACAGAAGGAACCACAGGTACCACATACCTCCGCAACAAAGACCTATGGAACACATTATGAATGGCAAACGATGCTGGGAGATCCAAACGAAAAGACACCGGGTTAAGGATTTCCAAGATCTTATAAGGACCGATGAAGCGAGGCTTGAATTTAGGAGAGGAGACCTTCATAGGAACATACCGAGAAGACAGCCACACCAAATCCCCAACACGAAGTCGGGGACCCACACCGCGGCGGCGGTTGGCAAAGCGCTGAGCCTTCTCCTGTGACAACCTCAAATTGTCCACCACATGGTTCCAAATCTGCTGCAACCTATCCACCACAGAATCCACCCCAGGACAGTCAGAAGGCTCAACCTGACCCGAGGAAAAACCAGGATGGAAACCAGAATGGCAGAAAAAAGGCGAAACCAAAGTAGCAGAACTAGCCCGATTATTAAGGGAAAACTCGGCCAAAGGCAAAAAAGTCACCCAATCATCCTGATCAGCAGAAACAAAACATCTCAAATAAGTTTCCAACGTCTGATTAGTTCGCTCGGTTTGGCCATTAGTCTGAGGATGGAAGGCCGACGAAAAAGACAAATCAATGCCCATCCTAGCACAAAAAGTCCGCCAAAACCTGGACACAAACTGGGATCCTCTATCAGACACAATATTTTCAGGAATGCCGTGCAAGCGAACCACATTCTGAAAAAATAGAGGAACCAAATCGGAGGAAGAAGGCAACTTAGGCAAGGGCACCAAATGGACCATCTTGGAAAAACGATCACACACCACCCAGATGACAGACATTTTCTGAGATACTGGAAGATCCGAAATAAAATCCATGGAAATGTGCGTCCAAGGCCTTTTCGGAACAGGCAAAGGCAAAAGCAAACCGCTGGCACGAGAACAGCAAGGCTTAGCCCGAGCACAAATCCCACAAGACTGCACAAAGGAACGCACATCCCGCGACAAGGAAGGCCACCAGAAGGACCTAGCCACCAAATCTGCTGGTCCATCTATCCGGGAAAACAGTCTCTCTGGTGGACAACGGTCAGGTCTATCCGCCTGAAATTTCTGCAGCACTCGTCGCAAATGTGAGGAAATGGCAGACAAAATAACTCCCTCTCTGAGAATACCAGCCGGCTCAGAAACTCCCGGAGAGTCAGGCACAAAACTCCTAAAAAGTGCATCAGCTTTCACGTTCTTCGAACCAGGCAGGTATGAGACCACGAAGTTGAAACGGGAGAAAAACAACGACCAACGAGCCTGTCTAGGATTCAGGCTCTTGGCAGATTCAAGGTAAATCAGATTTTTGTGATCCGTCAAGACCACCACACGATGTTTAGCTCCTTCGAGCCAATGTCGCCACTCCTCAAATGCCCACTTCATAGCCAACAACTCCCGATTACCAACATCATAATTCCGCTCAGCAGGCGAAAACTTTCTTGAAAAGAAAGCACATGGCTTCATCACAGAGCCATCAGAGCTTCTCTGCGACAAAACAGCCCCTGCTCCAATCTCAGAAGCATCAACCTCGACCTGGAAGGGGAGAGAGACATCTGGCTGACATAAGACTGGAGCTGAATACAACCGGTGCTTCAGCTCCCGAAAGGCCTCCACGGCCGCAGGAGACCAATTAGTCACATCAGAACCCTTCTTGGTCAAATCCGTCAAAGGTTTAACCACGCTAGAAAAATTAGCGATGAAACGACGGTAAAAATTAGCAAAACCCAAGAACTTCTGAAGACTCTTAACAGACGTGGGCTGAGTCCAGTCATGAATAGCCTGGACCTTGACTGGGTCCATCTCCACAGTAGAAGGAGAAAAAATAAAACCCAAAAAGGAGACCTTCTGTACTCCGAAGAGGCATTTTGAGCCCTTCACAAATAAAGCATTAGCACGCAGGACGTGAAACACCATCCTGACCTGCTTCACATGGGACTCCCAATCATCAGAAAAGACCAAAATGTCATCAAGATAAACAATCATAAATTTATCCAGATATTCTCGGAAGATGTCATGCATGAAGGACTGAAACACAGAAGGAGCATTAGAGAGTCCAAAAGGCATCACTAAGAACTCAAAATGGCCTTCGGGCGTATTAAATGCTGTTTTCCATTCATCTCCCTGCTTAATGCGCACAAGGTTATACGCACCACGGAGATCTATCTTGGTGAACCAACTGACACCCTTAATCCGAGCAAACAAATCAGACAATAGTGGCAAAGGATACTGAAATTTGACTGTAATTTTATTCAGAAGACGATAATCTATACAAGGTCTCAAAGAACCATCCTTCTTGGCCACAAAAAAAAATCCTGCACCAAGAGGGGAAGAGGATGGGCGAATATGTCCCTTCTCCAAAGACTCCTTTATATATCTCCGCATCGCGGCATGCTCTGGTATAGACAAATTAAAAAGTCGTCCCTTAGGGAATTTACTACCAGGAATTAAATTTATAGCACAGTCACAATCCCTATGAGGGGGCAGGGCACTGGACCTGGGCTCATCAAATACATCCTGGTAGTCAGACAAAAACTCAGGGACCTCAGAAGGAGTGGAAGAAGCAATAGACACCAACGGAGTATCGCCATGAATTCCCTGACAACCCCAACTTGACACAGACATAGCTTTCCAATCTAAAACTGGATTATGAGCTTGCAGCCATGGCAGACCCAAAATGACAACATCATGCAAATTATGCAGAACAAGAAAGCGAATCACCTCCTGATGTACGGGAGTCATGCACATGGTCATTTGCGTCCAATACTGAGGCTTATTCTCAGCCAATGGCGTAGCATCAATTCCCCTCAGAGGAATAGGAAATTCCAAAGGCTCCAGGACAAAACCACAGCGCCTGGCAAACGACAAATCCATCAGATTCAGGGCAGCACCCGAATCCACAAAAGCCATAACCGGGTAGGACGACAAAGAACAAATCAAAGTAACAGACAAAATAAATTTAGGCTGTATAGTACCAATGGTGACAGGTTTAGCGATTTTTTTTTTTTAAACATTTAGAGCATGCTGAGATAACATGAGTAGAATCACCACAGTAAAAGCACAACCCATTTTGACGCCTATGACTTTGTCGCTCAATTCTGGTCAGAGTTCGGTCACATTGCATAGACTCAGGTCTCTGTCCATAAAATACCGCCAAAGGATGAGCAGATTTGCGCTCCCGCAAACGCCGATCAACCTGAATGGCTAAAGCCATAGAATCACTCAGACTTGTAGGGGTGGGAAACACCATAACATTCTTAACGACCTCAGAAAGACCTTCTCTGAAATTTGCAGCCAGGGCACACTCATTCCATTGAGTAAGCACCGACCATTTCTGAAATTTTTGACAATACACTTCTGCTTCATCCTGACCTTGAGAGATAGCCAGCAACGCTTTTTCTGCCTGATTCTCAAGATTAGGCTCCTCATAAAGCAGTCCAAGAGCCAGAAAAAATGCATCTACATTAAGCAATGCAGGATCTCCTGGCGCCAGAGAGAAAGCCCAATCTTGAGGGTCGCCACGCAACAAGGAGATAACAATTTTAACTTGCTGAGCGGAATCACCAGAGGAACGAGGTCTCAGAGATAGAAATAACTTACAATTATTCTTAAAATTTAGAAACCTAGATCTATCTCCAGAAAACAACTCAGGAATAGGTATCTTTGGTTCTGACATAGGGCTATGAATAACAAAATCCTGAATACTTTGCACCCGTGCAGTAAGATGATCCACACTAGAAGTCAGAGTCTGAACATTCATGTCTGCAGCTGAGCTCAAAACCACCCAGAGTTCAAGGGGATGAAAGAAGCTAAACAGACTGCAGCAAAGGAAAAGCGGGAGGAAAAAAAAAAAAAAATGTACTCAGGTCTTCTTTTAATCCCACTTCTGCGATGCATTAAACACTTTTTGTCCTGCTATACTGTTATGATCCTTAGTGGTTGAGGATCACAAATTACTCCAGCTAAGTAACAAACATAGGACAAGCTCTAGGGAGGTGGCAAACTGGACTGACCGCAAATCTGAACCTATCCAAACACACTAGAAGTAGCCGGTGAACGTGTCTAAAAATCCTAGATGTCTCGAGCCAGCCTGAGGAACTAACTACCCCTAGAGAGAAAGAAAGACCTCTCTTGCCTCCAGAGAAATAATCCCCAAAGATATAGAAGCCCCCAACAAATAATAACGGTGAGGTAAGAGGAAGGCACATACACAGGGGTGAAAGCAGATTCAGCAAATGAGGCCCACTAATACTAGATAGCAAAAAATAGAAAAGGGAATCTATGCGGTCAGTAAAAAACCCTTACAAAATATCCACTCTGAGATTTCAAGAACCCCCACACCAACTAACGGTGTGGGGGGAGAAACTCAGTCCCCTAGAGCAACCAGCAAGCGAGGAAATCACATTTTAGCGAGCTGGACTAAAAACATAATGAACGCTGATAATCAAAAAATGATCAAACAAAAACTTAGCTTGTCTTGGAGAGACTGGGAGCAAGGTAGACACAAGGAATCTGAAGAGTACTGAATACATTGATAGCAGGCAAGGAACTGAGTATCCAGGTGAGCTAAATAGGAAACCAACCAAGGATAACGAACCAGCTGATGCTGCAACCTGCAGAAAGACAACACTACACAGTACCGCTTGTGACCACTAGAGGGAGCCCAAAAATAGAGTTCACAACAGGAAGGCAGACGAAAAAGACAAATCAATGCCCATCTTAGCACAAAAGATCCGCCAAAATCTGGACACAAACTGGTATCCTCTGTCAGACAATATTTTCAGGGATGCCGTGCAAGCGAACCACATTCTGAAAAAATAGAGGAACCAAATCGGAGGAGGAAGGCAACTTAGGCAAGGGCACCAAATGGACCATTTTAGAAAAACGATCACACACCACCCAGATGACAGACATTCTCTGAGAGACTGGAAGATCCGAAATAAAATCCATGGAAATGTGCGTCCAAGGCCTCTTTGGGACAGGCAAAGGCAAAAGCAAACCGCTGGCACGAGAACAGCAAGGCTTAGCCCGAGCACAAATCCCACAGGACTGCACAAAGGAACGCACATCCCGCGACAAGGAAGGCCACCAGAAGGATCTAGCCACCAAATCTCTGGTACCAAAAATCCCAGGATGACCTGCCAACACCGAAGAATGAACCTCGGAAATAACTCTGCTGGTCCATCTATCTGGGACAAACAGTCTCTCTGGTGGGCAACGGTCAGGTCTATCCGCCTGAAATTCCTGCAGGACTCGTCGCAAATCTGGGGAAATGGCAGACAAAATCACTCCCTCTCTGAGGATACCAGCCGGCTCTGAAACTCCCGGAGAGTCAGGCACAAAACTCCTAGAAAGAGCATCAGCCTTCACGTTCTTCGAACCAGGCAGGTACGAGACCACGAAATCGAAACGGGAGAAAAACAACGACCAACGAGCCTGTCTAGGATTCAGCCGCTTGGCAGACTCGAGATAAATCAGATTTTTGTGATCAGTCAAGACCACCACACGATGCTTAGCTCCCTCGAGCCAATGTCGCCACTCCTCAAATGCCCACTTCATAGCCAACAACTCCCGATTACCAACATCATAATTTCGCTCGGCAGGCGAAAACTTTCTTGAAAAGAAAGCACAAGGCCTCATCACAGAGCAATCAGAGCTTCTCTGCGACAAAACAGCCCCAGCTCCAATCTCAGAAGCATCAACCTCGACCTGAAAAGGAAGAGAGATATCAGGCTGACATAAAACTGGAGCCGAAGAAAACCGGCGCTTCAGCTCCTGAAAGGCTTCCATGGCCGCAGGAGACCAATTAAACACATCGGAACCCTTCTTGGTCAAATCCGTCAAGGGTTTAACCACGCCAGAAAAATTAGCAATGAAGCGACGGTAAAAATTAGCAAAACCCAAGAACTTTTGAAGACTCTTAACAGATGTAGGCCGAGTCCAGTCATGAATAGCCTGGACCTTGACTGGGTCCATCTCAATAGTAGAAGGAGAAAAAATAAAACCCAAAAAGGAAACTTTCTGTACTCCGAAGAGACATTTTGAGCCCTTCACAAATAAGGCATTAGCACGCAGGACCTGAAATACCATCCTGACCTGCTTCATATGGGACTCCCAATCCTCAGAAAAGACCAAAATGTCATCCAGATACACAATCATAAATTTATCCAGAAATTCTCGGAAGATGTCATGCATGAAGGACTGAAACACAGAAGGAGCATTGGAGAGTCCAAAAGGCATCACCAAGTACTCAAAATGGCCTTCGGGCGTATTAAATGCTGTTTTCCATTCATCTCCCTGCTTAATACGCACAAGGTTATACGCACCACGAAGATCTATCTTGGTGAACCAACTGGACCCCTTAATCTGAGCAAACAGATCAGACAATAATGGCAAAGGATACTGAAATTTGACCGTGATTTTATTTAGAAGACGATAATCTATACAAGGTCTCAGAGATCCATCCTTCTTGGCCACAAAAAAGAATCCTGCACCAAGAGGGGATGAGGACGGCCGAATATGTCCCTTCTCCAAAGACTCCTTTACATAACTCCTCATAGCGGCATGTTCTGGTACAGACAAATTAAAAAGTCGTCCCTTAGGGAACTTACTACCAGGAATCAAATTTATAGCACAATCACAATCCCTATGAGGAGGCAGGGCACCGGATCTGGGCTCATCAAATACATCCTGGTAGTCCGACAAAAACTCAGGGACCTCAGAAGGAGTGGAAGAAGCAATTGACACCAAAGGAGCATCGCCATGAATCCCCTGGCAACCCCAACTTGACACAGACATAGCTTTCCAATCCAGAACTGGATTATGGGCCTGCAGCCATGGCAGACCCAAAACGACAACATCATGCAAATTATGCAGAACAAGAAAGCGAATCACCTCCTGATGTAAAGGAGTCATGCACATGGTCACTTGAGTCCAATACTGAGGCTTATTCTCAGCCAATGGTGTAGCATCAATTCCCCTCAGTGGAATAGGGAATTTTAAAGGCTCCAGGACTAAACCACAGCGCCTGGCAAACGACAAATCCATCAGATTCAGGGCAGCACCTGAATCCACAAAAGCCATAACTGAGTAGGATGACAAAGAACAAATTAAAGTAACAGACAAAATGAATTTAGACTGTATAGTACCAACGGTGACAGGTTTAGCGATTTTTTTTTTAAGCGCTTAGAGCATGCTGAGATAACATGAGAAGAATCACCACAGTAAAAGCACAACCCATTTTGACGTCTATGACTTTGCCGCTCAATTCTGGTCAGAATTCTGTCACATTGCATAGACTCAGGTCTCTGTTCAGAAAACACCGCCAGATGGTGCGCAGATTTGCGCTCCCGCAAACGCCGATCAATCTGAATGGCCAAAGCCATTGAGTCATTCAGACTAACAGGCGTGGGGAACCCCACCATAACATTCTTAATGGCTTCAGAAAGACCTTCTCTGAAATTTGCAGCCAGGGCACACTCATTCCATTGAGTAAGCACCGACCATTTCCTAAATTTTTGACAATACACCTCTGCTTCATCCTGTCCCTGACAGAGGGCCAGCAAAGCCTTTTCTGCCTGGTTCTCAAGATTAGGTTCCTCATAAAGCAGTCCAAGCGCCAGAAAAAACGCATCCACATTCAGCAATGCAGGATCTCCTGGCGCCAGGGAGAAGGCCCAATCCTGAGGGTCGCCACGTAACAAGGAGATAACAATTTTAACTTGCTGAGCGGAATCACCAGAGGAACGAGGTCTCAAGGAAAGAAATAATTTACAATTATTCTTAAAATTCAGAAACCTAGATCTATCTCCAGAAAACAACTCAGGAATAGGTATTTTTGGCTCTGACATAGGACTGTGAACAACAAAATCCTGAATGCTTTGCACCCTTGCAGCAAGATGATCCACACTAGAAGTCAGACTCTGAATATCCATGTCTGCAGCTGAACTCAAAGCCACCCAGAGATTAAGGGGATGAGAGAAGCTGGACAGACTGCAGCAAAGGGAGAAAAAAAAAATAAAAATTGCACTCAGGACTTCTCTTATCCCACTTCTGCGATGCATTAAACACTTTTCTGGCCTGCTGTACTGTTATGATCCTTAGTGGCTGAGGATCACCGAACTGACTAGCTAAGTTACTGAACATAGAACGATCTCTAGGGAGGTGGTAACTGGACTGACCGCAATTCTGATCTTAACCGAACACACTAAAGGTAGCCGGTGAACGTGCCTGAATTCCTAGACGTCTCGACGCAGCCTGAGAAACTAGCTACCCCTAGAGAGAAGAAAGTAAGACCTCACTTGCCTCAGAGAAATAACCCCAAAGATATAGAAAGCCCCCAACAAATAATAACGGTGAGGTAAGGGGAAAATACAAACGTAGAAATGAAACAGATTCAGCAAATGAGGCCCGCTAATACTAGATAGCAGAAGACAGATAGGAAACTGTGCGGTCAGTAGAAAACCCTATACAAAATATCCACGCTGAGAATTCAAGAACCCCCACACCAACTAACGGTGTGAGGGGAGAAACTCAGCCCCCTAGAGCTACCAGCAAGCGAGGAAATCACATATTAGCAAGCTGGACTAGGACTGATAATAAACCAGGAAACATATTGAACACTGATGATCAAAAAATGAACAAACAGAAACTTAGCTTCTCTTGGAGAGACTGATAACGAAGGTAGTCAGGAGAGATCAAAATAGCACTGAATACATTGACAGCAGGCAACAACTGAAAGTCCAGGTGAGCTAAATAGGAAACCAACCAGCAGATAACGAGACAGCTGATCCCAGCCACAGACCTGCAGAATGACAAAAAGAGCCACCAGAGGGAGCCCAAAGATAGCACTCACACAGTACCACTTATGACAACAAGAGGGAACCCAAAAACAGAGTTCACAACAGATATAATCACCTTCGGTCTTCAGAAGCAGTCGGGGGTCTTCACACACCTGCCCACTCCCAGTACAGCAGCCATGAGTGGGGACACAGCAGAGCAGGGTGAGAGCGGAGCAGCTTCCTGTCACTGCCTCAGCACACAGCAGCCATGTCCGTCCTCCCTCTCCCTCTGTCCCGACTGCCTGTCTAGTGATGACCGGAGAGGAGGGGACGCGGCTTATACACAGGCAGCTGTGGGGCAGGGGCACTGCTGTCATGGAGGTGGAGAACCTCTGTACTCAGGAGCTCCTTCCTGCGCCTCATACTGCTGCAGGGTTCTCACAAGTCCAGTCTCACAAGGAGCACCATCGATCTGTGATGGCGCCGCCTGTTCCACATAATGATGTTTTCTGTCAGAGAAGACATGAGGTAATTACTGAGGTTACAGGGATGGCGCAGGAAGTCCGCAAAATCAGCGTCCACCATGAACCTGTCCACTAGGGCCTGTTGTAAATACATGGCAAGGCAGACACCCGTCCATCATCAAGTGTCAGTCAATCACCAGAGTGCACATAAAACGGAGTCTGTGATTGGCTGAGGGTGTGAGGCACAAGTGTCACAGCAGTGCTGTATAAGGGGCACGTTTCCAGTCTCCCCCTTTATAGTGACTGTGGCTCATGTCTTCACTAAGCCCAATTATCCACCCCACTGGCCAGTCACTGTCAAGGAGGGGGCCCTCTCTGCTTCATTGCATTATAAAGCAGAGAGGGCCCCCTCCTGCAAACAACAGCCCCCCGCCTCTCCTCACAGTGTTCCTGCTGCCACTGCCTATATTGTGGATCAAGCATGGTCAGTAGTTGTTTGGGCCCCCACTTAGTCAGGGTCCCTGTGCAGCTGCACCCACCGGAGGTAAGTCCGCCCCTGATGAGGAGTTTGTATGTTCTCCCCATGTTTGCGTGGGTTTCCTCCGGGTACTCCGGTTTCCTCCCACATTCCAAAGACATACTGATAGGGAATTTAGATTGTGAACCCCATCGGGGACAGTGATGATAATGTGTGCAACCTGTAAAGCGCTGCGGAATATGTTAGCACTATATAAAAATAAAGATTATTATTATTATAAGTGACAAAAACGGTGTCATATTGTGCATACATAGAACACTTACAAAGTAACAAGCGTACCATTCACTGCCTACATAATAATTATATAACCGCACCATACAGTGACAAATACTAGTGTAATATTGTTCCTAAATAATGCAATCATTCAGTACCAAACAATTCTAGCATGTACTTCCCATAATACTTCATTTAGTGCCAAAAACAGCACCATATTGTACCTAAATAATACAGTCTACACGGTACCAAATAAAACTGATTACACATATAATATTGCCACATAGTACTGACATAATGGTGCCATTCAGTGACATGATGGTGCCATTTTGAGTGTATGTAATACCACCACCAAGTACCAACCCACCAAAAGACTACTATTCTCTGCCTTCACAATAGTGCCACGTATTAGTGCCATACTGTGCCTTAATAATGATGACAAAAGTACTATATACTGTATTTCCAATATATCCTTTCAATATGGTGCTTCCAACATAATCTCTTAAAGCAAGCACGGAATAGTGCCATATTATATCCTCTGTATAAAACCATACAGTAACAGATGGCGGTAACATATAGTGCTCGCAAAATACTACTGATATACAGAATCTTAGTAATACAATAGTGTAACACAGTGATTCAATAATACCACAGTCATCAATACAGTAATGATTACAAAGGATAACAACCTTATGGAATAGCACACCTTATAATTAATGCAAAATTTCCAGTAAATTAATGAAGATTTAAGAATTGCTGAGATGTTTTTAGAAATGGGATTAGGAAATGTAAAACCCAGACAAGGCAGTCTGAAACCTGAGGCTGACTGAAAGTGACCTGGAAAATCCCGCTGCTCTCCGTGCCTGCCCGGCCTAGTTATCTGGTACAAAAGTGCAAATGCTATAGAGAGAAGTGGACAGAGATGAATGTTACGAGCCCAGCCAGGAATCGGCTGGCAGTGGTAAATCTGATAGCGACTTCAGTAATTGAGAAATGGACAAAGATACTGTACGGAGAAAAAAGTGGAAAAAGAGCATCCAACCAGGATGCCAAAAATAACCTTATGAATTATTAACACGAAGTCATGCAACCAGAGCCAAACCATGTGCCATGTATCTCCCATACATTCTAGGATTACAAATTACATATAGGCAATCTCAGACTGGTCCACAGGAGAACAGGTAAATTCTCCGGTGGGCCCCCACATGAGGAGTGCTTGGCACAGCACTATATGCAGGTAACGGCCACGTAAATCATGTCATTTATTTATTATACCACCAATTTTATTTTAAGGGAAAAATTACAGAAAGGATCAGCAGTAAAAAGTATAGTACCCGCCATCTCTGGCCAATAATATTTGCATATATCTAAGGAATGGGCCCCAGATGCAATGTTGCTGTGGGGCCCTAGGTGCCCATTCCGACACTCTATATAAGTCTATCTATCTATCTATCTATCTACTTGTTTCCATATATACTTGTAGCGCCCCCACCGCCGCAGGGCCGAGGGGTACCCGGTACCGGGCCTCTGAGTCTCTGCTGCTCTGGGGTTGTCACGGCGGCTAGGCCCCGGTCCGTGACCCTGCCGTGGGGCGCTCAGTGTACAATAAACGGATGTCGATATGAATGATGGTGGTGGCGCTGTGGTGGTGCAGTGCAGTAAATAACGAGGACACCAGGTTGCAGTCTCTTTACCTCTTTACTGAAGATCTCTGAGTCCTCAGTCCGGAACACGGTTCACCTGGCTGCGCAAGTCCGGCCGGTCCAATGGCACCTCCAGAGTTCCCTTCACAGGTGGAAATCGGTGCCTTCCTACTAGCGCTATGTGTTGTGGTCCTTCCCTGCTGTGCTTACGGAAAGTCCCCCACAACTGTTGTGTCTGTTTCTTAAGTTCCCTCACAACTCGATTAGATGATGTTCTGCTAATCCTCCGTCCCTCCCTGATGTTCTGGTTGGGACGGCACCCGTTTGACGGGTAGGCTCGGAGCTCTTCCGGGACCCTAGAGTCGCCCCTCTCCACAAGTTGCCCCCCAAGACTGCATAGGTGATTTAGGTTAGACAGCCCGCCTTAAACTGACTGTCCTGCCGCTGTTTGGAGTATTGCTTGAAGCTGAATGTTATGATACTCCCTCGGCGTTCCGGCCACCGGTAGTGCGCCTCAGTAGGATGTTGCTTCGATCTTACAGCACGACTCCTACTGGTATTTCTCCTTTTGCTTGATCTCGTTTCTCACTCAGCACAATCTATCTCTCTTCTAGTCCTTCCTTGGGCACCGCCGCTACCCGGAGCAGGCACGGTCCCGTTACGTTCGTTCAAGTTGCCAAGCCTCTGTCAGGATCCCACCCCTGACAGAGACCCTACTGTATCTTCCCCCACAACACCCTCTGCCACAAGGTGTTGCCTGGTTCCAACCCAGTCAGCTTTCTGATCTAACTTCCTGCCTGACCCCCAGTTTACCCACTATGGTGGGGAGTGGCCTAATGAATAGCACCCTTAGCTCCCCCCGGAGGCCCGACTGTGAAATGTATTGGTGTCTGTGATACCTGATCAGATGAACTCCTTCAGTGCCATCAGACGCACCATAGCTCCCCTTAGTGGCGGAGCCACAGCACTGCAACGACCAGGACTCTGGGGCGCTGCACTCCCCCCTGGTTAAACACAGTACTCCAGGACTGGGAAGAAAACAACAATACAAGTCAGCAAAAAGACATACAGTTTTGTTGAGTGTAATAACAATAAGCATATTTAAACAGGCTTCCCTTTATGGGAGGTAAGGACACTTGAACGTTACAAACGTGGGTAAATATCATAGCAACATGCTACAAATAACTTTTCTTACCCAACCGGGTATTCTACTAAGTGCAACATTGTGGAACAATAATTTAACATTGCCTTTAAGGACATACACTCTAAATCCACTAAAGACCTTCCTATAATCACATTATAAGGTAATTTAACTTTTTCATTCTCCTTCTTTAAATCTGCAGGACCGCCTGTCCTATCGGCGCCAGACCTACTGCCTCTCCTTTCTTACAGGACCGCTCCTTTCAGCCCGAGCCTTCTGTCTTTTCAACTACTATACACAGTATAGAACATAACACACTTTCAGTTTAAGAGCACTGAGCCATCTCTGTATGGCTCTTATGAGGACTCAGGGTTTACCTTCTATCCTAATTATCTATCATCTATCAACGTAATTAACCATTTTCTTTACACAACATCAAACCTCATTATTTTTCTCACTAATATGCATGCTGGACACCACGTCTACCCCTACGGGCCCACTGCATCCTTCTTCTCGCTTTCACTTCCTTTCCGGAACATCATCAGCATTTCTTCACAATTAACTAGTTAAATACATATAACTTTCTCATGTAAACATTATCATCATTTTCTTTCGTCAAACATCATTGCTACTTATCTTAAAGCAATATCATCGTTTAAGTGCGACAGGTGAACATCCCCTTTAAGAGGGGACTAAGTCTCTATGAGGTAGCACGCCTTCTCAGGCTACCAGTCCGTACTCAACAAAGGTTCCAGTGTGGTATCTTCACAAAGAGTCCTTCTTTAAGTAAAACCAGTAGGGAGCACCTTTAATAAGGTGCAAACTATATACAAGAAGTTCGGATCATGCACTGTTCATGATTTCAGCAGTTCTGGAAACTTTGTGCAAAAAACTTGGAAAAATCAAACAAAAAACAAAACAATAGGGATCCCCTTAAGAGTTAACCCTGGACGGGTTCAGCAGCAAAAAATCAGGAAACAAACAGTTAAGAACTATGTACATCTTTAAAGCAGTCATGCTTACTCGTCTTTCGGGGAAGAGGGTGGTTTCTTCCCAGGCCTCACCAGACCAACGGGTCGTCCTGCTGGTTCAAGGATCGGGTCCCGCCCCAACAACGACAGGATCCCTCGCCTGGATGTCCTTTTTACTGAGGCTCCGGCACGCCCCCAAAGTACATGGTGGGTCCGGGTTCTCCGCTGTTCTTCAGGGTCAGATTTTGCGGCTTTTCCAGCAGGAGATTTATCCTCTGGTGCCCCAGCAGTGGCTTGGAGGGCGACGCACCGCTGGACGCCCCGCGCCATCCAGCCGGCCTCTCCCGTAGCCCTCCTCCACCTGGTGTAAGTTACCGCATCACCCGGCTCCAGGTCGCGAGGGAATCTTCCTCCGCAGGGCTCCACCTCCTCCCGGTCTACGTGGATTTGTAGCGGCTCCCCGATCTCTTGTATAACCCCGCGTCCATGTCAGGGGTTGAAGGAGACCACTACACCCCAGTGGGACAAGGGGACCTCTGCAACGGTGGTCAGATCAACTTGAGTTGCCGGTTGTGGTCGGTCTCGCCATGCAGCCACCAAGCGCCGCAGGTGTTCAGCCTCTGGCATGAGCTTCAGGCCCGGCGTCTGCAGCGCACTTTCAGCCGTGGCCTGGTTGAGAGGAGCAGGGGACATTGGAGACAAGCAGACCTCCGTGGGCTGGCCCAGCCTAGCGATCACGCGGGCATCGGCTTCCAAGCGGGCAGCGATCCGCCGGGCCTCGGCCGCGGCCATGCACTCCTCTGACGGCGGCCGGGGAGGTCGGCCCATCGTTGGCTCCGCAAGGGTCAGCTCCCGCAGCGACGGCGTACCCTGGGTCACATCAGGCTGTTCAGCCTCTCTCCGAGTCCGATCATTCCCATGCGGTGCTTCCGGTGTCGCCATCTTTATCTCCTCTCCCGTGTCTTCTTCCCGCGGTCTCTTTCGTGGGCGGCCCCGTCTCCATGGTCTCCACCCTCCAAACAGGATCAGGAGGCGGACCTCGGCTGCTGACGGACACGTCCGCAGGACACAGAAGTATTTAGACTGGGCGGCCATTGCGGTTCGCGCTCTCCAGCTTGCCCACGCCTACTCCACGCCTCTCTTCTCAGCGTTGTAATGGCGGCGGATTTTGGCGGTTAATGGCGCAGCACAGTCTTTGCAATAAAGTACAGTCCAAGCACAACAAATCACAGTTCCAAGGCACACATGACCCGATTCTTCAGGCTTAAGTAGATCCTGTTCGTGACGCCAAGTTTTGTAGTAGCGCCCCCACCGCCGCAGGGCCGAGGGGTACCCGGTACCGGGCCTCTGAGTCTCTGCTGCTCTGGGGTTGTCACGGCGGCTAGGCCCCGGTCCGTGACCCTGCCGTGGGGCGCTCAGTGTACAATAAACGGATGTCGATATGAATGATGGTGGTGGCGCTGTGGTGGTGCAGTGCAGTAAATAACGAGGACACCAGGTTGCAGTCTCTTTACCTCTTTACTGAAGATCTCTGAGTCCTCAGTCCGGAACACGGTTCACCTGGCTGCGCAAGTCCGGCCGGTCCAATGGCACCTCCAGAGTTCCCTTCACAGGTGGAAATCGGTGCCTTCCTACTAGCGCTATGTGTTGTGGTCCTTCCCTGCTGTGCTTACGGAAAGTCCCCCACAACTGTTGTGTCTGTTTCTTAAGTTCCCTCACAACTCGATTAGATGATGTTCTGCTAATCCTCCGTCCCTCCCTGATGTTCTGGTTGGGACGGCACCCGTTTGACGGGTAGGCTCGGAGCTCTTCCGGGACCCTAGAGTCGCCCCTCTCCACAAGTTGCCCCCCAAGACTGCATAGGTGATTTAGGTTAGACAGCCCGCCTTAAACTGACTGTCCTGCCGCTGTTTGGAGTATTGCTTGAAGCTGAATGTTATGATACTCCCTCGGCATTCCGGCCACCGGTAGTGCGCCTCAGTAGGATGTTGCTTCGATCTTACAGCACGACTCCTACTGGTATTTCTCCTTTTGCTTGATCTCGTTTCTCACTCAGCACAATCTATCTCTCTTCTAGTCCTTCCTTGGGCACCGCCGCTACCCGGAGCAGGCACGGTCCCGTTACGTTCGTTCAAGTTGCCAAGCCTCTGTCAGGATCCCACCCCTGACAGAGACCCTACTGTATCTTCCCCCACAACACCCTCTGCCACAAGGTGTTGCCTGGTTCCAACCCAGTCAGCTTTCTGATCTAACTTCCTGCCTGACCCCCAGTTTACCCACTATGGTGGGGAGTGGCCTAATGAATAGCACCCTTAGCTCCCCCCGGAGGCCCGACTGTGAAATGTATTGGTGTGTGTGATACCTGATCAGATGAACTCCTTCAGTGCCATCAGACGCACCATAGCTCCCCTTAGTGGCGGAGCCACAGCACTGCAATGACCAGGACTCTGGGGCGCTGCATACTATACTTACAAAATTGGCTCTATTTGATCAAATTGTGTAAGCCCATGACAAGGCAACCTCTATAAATGGGAGCCAGATTTACTCTTTCCTAGGCCTAAAAATGTAACCCTTAGGACATAGCACATACTATTAGGGTATGTGCACACGTATCTGTGAGGGCTGCGGATTTTTCCGCAGCAGATTTGATAAATCCGCAGGGCAAAACCGCTGCGGTTTTCCTGCGGATTTATCGCGGTTTCTATTGTGGATTCCGCTGCGGGTTTACACCTGCAGTTTTCTATTGGAGCAGGTGTAAACCCGCAGCGGAATCCGCACAAAGAATTGACATGCTGCGGAATGTAAACCGCTGCGTTTCCGTGCAGTTTTTTCCGCAGCATGTGCACTGCAGATTTCGTTTCCCATAGGTTTACATTATACTGTGAACACATGGGAAACTGCTGCGGATCCACAGCAAAATCCGCAGCGTGTGCACATACCCTTACTTTGTATATCAGATGAAGGTATATTAAGCTCAGGAGCTGAGCCCGCTGCACATACGGCGGGTGTTCACTGTGTTATACAGCCTGTATCCGAATCTAACGGCAGCGAATGAAGCTAGCTCAGATCGCTGCTGATTAGCCCCCTAAATGTCGCTGTCACATCACTGACAACAGCATTTAAGTGGTTTAAATCCCAGTGCGTGTTGTTTCGGGGTGTCTATGATTTCGCCTTGGCTGGGCCTGATTGGAAACTATCATTTTTACTATAGAACTGCAGTACTTGCCTACTTTGGACACATCATACGAAGAGAGGAATCACTGGAGAAGAACATCATGGTCAGAACAACAGAAGGAACAAGGCGAAGAGAAGACCAGCAACCTGATGGCTTGATACTATCAAGAAGAAAATGGCGGAGACGACACTGGTGGACCTATCTATGCTAGCACAAGATCGATCTCCCTACAGAGCGTTCATCCATCAAGTCACAATGGCTCAAGATTGAGCTAGAGGTCATTATTAATAATAATTATAATAATAATAATAACTAGAAGGGCATTTCTTTAAGTAAAAACATGGCGCTTGAGCTTTACAGCAGTGTATCAGGTGTCGACTGATAGCCACTTTGGCACATTCGGCACCTCGGTAGCCACTTTCGCCACTTGGTAGCCACTTTGGCCACTTGTTAGCCATTTTGGCACATTCGGCACCTCGGTCACCACTTTGGCCACTTTGTAGCCACTTTGTCACATTCGGCACCTTGGTAGCCACTTTGGCCACTTGGCAGCCATTTTGGCACCTTGGTAGCCACTTCAGCACATTCGGCACCTCGGTAGCCACTTTTGCCACTTGGTAGCCACTTTGGCACATTCGGCCCCTCGGTAGCCACTTTGGCCACTTGGTAGCCACTTAGGCACATTTGGCACCTCTGTAGCCACTTTGGCCACTTGGTAGCCACTTTGGCCACTTGATAGCCACTTTGGCACATTCGGCACCTCGGTAGCCACTTCGACCACTTGGTAGCCACTTTGGCACATTCGGAACCCCGGTAGCCACTTTGGCCACTTGGTAGCCACTTTGGCCACTTGGTAGCAACTTTAGCACATTCGGCACCTCGGTAGCCACTTTGGCCACTTGGTAGCTACTTTGGCACATTCGGCACCTCTGTAGCCACTTTGGCCACTTTGTAGCCACTTTGGCACATTCGGCACCTCTGTAGCCACTTTGGCCACTTGGTAGTCACATTGGCCACTTGGTAGCCACTTTGGCACATTCGACACCTTGGTAGCCACTTTGGCCACATGGTAGCCATTTTGGCCACTTGGTAGCCACTTTGGCACATTCTGCACCTTGGTAGCCACTTTGGCCACTTGGTAGCCATTTTGGCACCTTGGTAGCCACTTTAGCACATTCGGAACCTCAGTAGCCACTTTGGCCACTTGGTAGCCACTTTGGCACATTCGGCACCTCGGTAGCCACTTTGGCCACTTGGTAGCCACCTTGGCACATTCAGCACCTCTGTAGCCACTTTGGCCACTTGGTAGCCACTTTGGCACATTCGGCACCTCGGTAGCCACTTTGGCCACTTGGTAGCCTCTTTGGCACATTCAGCACCTCTGTAGCCACTTTGGCCACTTGGTAGTCACATTGGCCACTTGGTAGCCACTTTGGCACATTCGACACCTCGGTAGCCACTTTGGCCACTTGGTAGCCACTTTGGCACATTTGGCACCTTGGTAGCCACTTTGGCCACTTGGTAGCCACTTTGGCACCTTTGGCCACTTGGTAGCCACTTTGGCCACTTGGTAGCCATTTTGGCCACTTGGTAGCCACTTTGGCACATTCGGCACCTCGGTAGCCACTTCGACCACTTGGTAGCCACTTTGGCCACTTGGTAGCCACTTTGGCACATTCAGCACCTCGGTAGCCACTTTGGCCACTTGGTAGCCACTTTGGCCACTTGATAGCCACTTTGGCACATTCGGCACCTCGGTCACCACTTTGGCCACTTGGTAGCCACTTTGGCACATTTGGCACCTTGGTAGCCACTTTGGCCACTTGGTAGCCATTTTGGCCACTTGGCAGCCACTTTGGCACATTCAGCACCTCGGTAGCCACTTCGACCACTTGGTAGCCACTTTGGCACATTCGAAACCCCGGTAGCCACTTTGGTCACTTGGTAGCCACTTTGGCCACTTGGTAGCCAGTTTAGCACATTCGGCACCTCGGTAGCCACTTTTGTCACTTGGTAGCCACTTTGGCACATTCGGCACCTCGGTAGCCACTTTGGCCACTTGGTAGCTACTTTGGCATATTCGGCACCTCTGTAGCCACTTTGGCCACTTGATAGCCACTTTGGCACATTCGGCACCTCGGTCACCACTTTGGCCACTTGGTAGCCACTTTGGCACATTCGGCACCTTGGTAGTCACTTTGGCCACTTGATAGCCACTTTGGCACATTCGGCACCTCGGTCACCACTTTGGCCACTTGGTAGCCACGTTGGCACATTCGGCACCTTGGTAGCCACTTTGGCCACTTGGTAGCCATTTTGGCCACTTGGCAGCCACTTTGGCACATTCGGCACCTTGGTAGCCACTTTGGCCACTTGGTAGCCACTTTGGCACATTTGGCCCCTCGGTAGCCACTTTGGCCACTTGGTAGCCACCTTGGCACATTCAGCACCTCTGTAGCCACTTTGGCCACTTGGTAGCCACTTTGGCACATTCGGCACCTCGGTAGCCACTTTGGCCACTTGGTAGCCTCTTTGGCACATTCAGCACCTCTGTAGCCACTTTGGCCACTTGGTAGCCACTTTGGCACATTCGGCCCCTCGGTAGTCACGAGTCAGAGTCACGAGTCAAAGTCACGAGTCAGAGTCACGAGTCAGAATCACATTATTCTGATGTTTGACTTTGATAAATGATCATGTCCTAAAATGGACACCGTACATTTGCATAGCTGCCATCTTTGTAAGGTCAGTGCACCTGCACTGTAGCTTCAATCCATGTCAGTTGGGGGTCATGGAAAGGTCGCCATTAATTCCTAAGGGAAAATTTTTGTTTTAAATGCAATTTTTTTTTAAAAAACTACAAATCGGATCGACTCCAAAACTACATAGCACACCTGTCCCCACCGAGGTCTTCGAAACGACGCCTGAACGGGGTCTCTGTGCCGAGCGGTTCGGGCCGCATTAATTGCAGAAAACGCGGAGAAGTGGAATAACTAGATGGGCATTTCCTGAAGGAAATACATGGTGCTTGAACAGCTCTGCCAGCTTTACAGCAGTGTATCAGGTGTCGACTGTAAGAAAGTAAAGTTAGAATATGAATGCCACTTTGGTGCACACAGCCCCTCGGTAGCCACTTTGGCCACTTGGTAGCCACTTTGGCACATTCAGCACGGCACTTTGGTAGCCACTTTGGTTACTTAGTAGCAACTTTAGCACATTCGGCACCTCGGTAGCCACTTTTGCCACTTGGTAGCCACTTTGGCACAATCGGCACCTCGGTAGCCACTTTGGCCACTTGGTAGCCACTTTAGCACATTCAGCACCTCGGTAGCCACTTTTGTCACTTGGTAGCCACTTTGGCACATTCGGCACCTCGGTAGCCACTTTGGCCACATGGTAGCCACTTAGGCACATTCAGCACCTCTGTAGCCACTTTGGCCACTTGGTAGCCATTTTGGCCACTTGGTAGCCACTTTGGCACATTCAGCACCTTGGTAGCCACTTTGGTGACTTGGTAGCCACTTTAGCACATTCGGCACCTCGGTAGCCACTTTTGCCACTTGGTAGCCACTTTGGCACATTCAGCACCTCTGTAGCCACTTTGGCCACGTGGTAGCCACTTTGACCACTTGGTAGCCACTTTGGCACATTCGGCACCTCGGTAGCCACTTTTGCCACTTGGTCGCCACTTTGGCACATTCGGCACCTCTGTAGCCACTTTGGCCACTTGTTAGCCACTTTGGCACATTCGGCACCTCGGTAGCCACTTTGGCCACTTGGTAGCCACTTTGGCACATTCGGCACCTCTGTAGCCACTTTGGCCACTTGTTAGCCACTTTGGCACATTCGGCCCCTCGGTAGCCACTTTGGCCACTTGGTAGACACTTTGGCACATTCGGCCACTCGGTAGCCACTTTTGCCACTTGGTAGCCACTTTGGCACATTCGGCACCTCGGTAGCCACTTTTGCCACTTGGTAGCCACTTTGGCACATTCGGCACCTCGGTAGCCATTTTGGCCATTTGGTAGCCACTTTGGCACATTTGGCCCCTCGGTAGTCACGAGTCACAGTCACATTATTCTGATGTTTGTCTTTGATAAATGATCATGTCCTAAAATGGACACTGTACATTTCCATAGCTGCCATCTTTGTAAGGTCAGTGCACCTGCGCTGTGGCTTCAATCCATGTCAGTTGGGGTCATGAAAAGGTCGCCATTAATTCCTATGGGAAAATTTTTGCTTAAAATGTGATGTTTTTAAAAACTACAAATCAGATGGACTCCAAAAATGCATAGCACACCTGTCCCCACTGAGGGCTTCGAAACACCGCCTGAACGGAGTCTCTGCGCCGAGCGGTTCGGGCCGCATTAATTGCGGAAAAAGCGAAGAAGTAGAATAATAACTAGATGGGTATTTCCTGAAGGAACTACAGATAGTGCTTTGGAATGGTGCCCGGGCTGCCCCTGCAAGACTTTCACACTTGGGTGCCCCTCAGGCGCTGGTTTGGTAGTTGTAGCCCCTCAGGGTTGAGGATTTGGTGGGCTGGGCATCTCGGGGTCCGATTTGGTGGGCAGGGCCACTCGGTGCACTTACTTTTCACACACGGGACCGGGGGTGCACTTATTTTTCACACACAGGACGAGAGGGTGTCAGTCACTTTATTCTGATGTTTGACTTTGATAAATGATCATGTCCTAAAATGGACACCATATATTTGCATAGCTGCCATCTTTGGAAGGTCAAGTTGGGGGTAATGGAAAGTTCGCCATTATTTCCTATGGGAAATTTTTTTTAAAAAATGCAATTTTTAAAAAAAACCTACAAATCGGATCGACACGAAAAATACTTAGCACACCTCTCGTGGACGCTGGCTTCGAAATGACGCCTCACTGGAGTCTGTGCGTGCAGCGGTTCGGGCCACATTAATTGCGGAAAAAAACTGAATAATAAGAAGAAGGAGTTAACCACGTTCGGATTACAATATAGTGCTTTGTTCCAAAGCACTATAATAAAATATAAGAAATTGGATTACAATATATTTGAACCTAGAGGGTTCAAGCACTATAATAATAAAAATAATCTGCAATACTGAGTATTACAGAATGAGCGATCAAACAATTGCAAGCTACAAATAAATTTTAAAAAGCCCTCATACGTGAATTTTGGTGTAAAAATTTATGAAAAACATGGATGGAAAGGAAGGAAAAAAAACCAAAAGTGCAAATATGGAAAATTGAAAAATCGCCAAGAAGGCAACAAGAAGAGCAGTGGAGGAGATTAATCAAATCCTGAGTGAGAGAAACATGGAGAAGTGGCCCATAGAAACGGATCAGATTTCAGGGCCTAGTCAGTTGCTAGGGGCAACACCCCTGTATTTCCTTTCAAAATCATGTGTTTCTCTAGCCATACGCCTCATAAATGATGAGTGTTGTAGTTATTTCTCAACATATTATACATAGAATATCCTCCGCCGGCAGAAATTACATTAATACGAATTGAATTTCTTTCCTTTGACGCTCATCCTCGGTGACTTTAACCAGATTTATCAGGCAGTAAGGATTTGTTCTATGGTTTGGCCTCAATAAAGTTAATTTTCGGAATAATTGATTTATGTATTCCGCTCATAGAACGGATGATAAATATTCATGTTTAACATTATTTAATAACACGCCATTCTTTACATTACATTCATTCGGCGTTTTACCAGGCAGACCGCTCGTCACGTACGTCGGTGCGTAATTAAATACTCTTAGGACGACATTTGTGCCGGTTTTGAAGAAGGAGATAATTTAATTTGTACAAAGTCATCAATTTTACAGGCCGGATCCCTCTCTGTGGGAGATGGAAGGAGAAGTCACAGCTGCACCGCAGAGACCACGCAGACATGTCGAACAATACACGTGGCTCAGCCAGGGGTCACCAGGCCAAGGATGTGACAGTCGTTAAAATTCAATATTCAAAGAAAAATGCTTAACCTCTTCATGCCCTCCGTATACACAATATTCCAGGTCATTCATTGCTACCCACCCAGTCAGTATCGGACTGGGATGTCAAGGACCCACCAGTTACATTCATTCTGAGGTGCCCACTGTTCAACTACATGGTATATTTCTTGACCCTTTTTCACAAATTTGGCTGTTCTTCAAAATAAAAGTAAACTGGGTAGATTATAAATGAATGATGAGATTCTTGTACATATTGCAAAAAGTGAACTATGCTAATTAATGCTCATTTAGGGGAATGGTGGGGCCCACCGGGGGATTCACCTGTCTTCCTGTGGGCAAGTCCGAGCCTGCACCCTGTCCGCCAGTCACTAGTCTATAGCCGTATTCTCATTTCAGGTCTTCCACTACTACCAACTTGATGCCATGGTGTTAATGACGTGCATCGTGCCCAGTGTGACTACGTCATGCCATACAGCAATGCCAGAAAACCCAGAACTTGAAGAAGGCTTAAGGAGTGATCTTGAAACCAGGTGAGAGCAACAGTGGTAAGAAAAGGCTCGAAAAGAGAATAAAGCCAAAGAGGAGCAATCGGATGTTGGGGCGTTACGTACTCCATTGACCTGCCCCATGTAAAGGTGTAAGGCTTAGTCAATGTCGATCTTGGAAGCCTCAGAATGAGAAGAAACTTTAAGGGAGCGAACAGTGGACTGGGAGTGGAGGTACTTGGTCGGGTATGAGAAGATCCAAAGAAAGGTGAGTATAAGAGTTTATTGGGTTTTTTTTTTCACCTCTTCCCAAACCTTAGGATCATCACCATATTTCTAGATTCATTTAAATTGAATCCCATAAAAGTTGAATTAACTTAGAATTGATTCTCCCAATTCTAGTTTGTTGGTAAGATCATTTTAGTATTTATCATATCCATACTTAGCAACTTCAACTGGCATGGCTTCTGGGAGGTGTACCGGTCAACCTTGCCCTATTTCATGGTCACACCAAATCCCCAACATTTCATTTTCCACCACCGTTGGATTTTGGGAGCTTTTGACAGGACCTTTAAGATTTGATGACCCTTTCAGGAGTCTAGGTAAGACTCCTTGATGGTTTGGAAAATCTCACACACTCGCAGGGTGTGGGGGGTGGAAGGGAAATTGGGCATGGTTGGAAAAAGAGTAATGGTTATATAGGAACTCATTTTTAAAGTCTCTTATATAGAGTCTCTGGTACAGATTTATATCAAAGCTGATAAGCTTTAAAGGATTGTAAAAAATGTAAAAAAAATAACAACAAAATAGGGAGTATTATAAAATAATAACTACTCACCTCGTAAGTCCCCCACTGGTCTCTGTCAGTCTTTGTTACCTCTTCTGCAGTAATGATGTGCAGACTTTCCAGCCACCAGGACAGTGATTGCCTATGCTGTAAAGTCATCACTAGCCATTTTTTAAGAATTGCACACAGTTCCAGGGCACATACCCCACTACTTCCAACGCTTTGGAGACATATGGTGCTTCATTAGCTGTCCCACCTCTTTCCATACCGGCAAACATTATGCCATGAAGCCATTATGGAACCATACATGAGGCCAAAGACAGCTCGGGCATATTTATTCTATATTTCCCTGCTATAGAGAGTCAGGTTGGTGCCGGGTCCCAAAATTTGGAGTTGATATGGTGGGAAACACCTAGATTTGTGTGGGACAGTTGAAGAACTTTTTGCAGCAAATTCCCCACGTGTGAATTCTCCATAAAGGTATGAACATATATACTTGTTGCCACAGTGAATGGGAATAAACACAGAAGAACCAGAGGTAATTGGTTTCACAGATGTGTGGTAACCGTGCTCCAGGGCACACCTGGCATACCTCATGTGCACCTGTAAGGGCACGCTTCCCACTTGTCACTTCAGACTGTGCTGATTGCAATTAATGCTGCAATATGTGATTCACCTCTCAATTTAATTGTCTGTTAGTCATTTAACAAGTTAAGAAAGTATAAAACGCTGCTCACCCACTCACTTTAAAGTTGGATGATTTATTCACCTGGCGCCGCTCATCTTGGAGAGGTCACTGCAATGCAGAGCTATTAGCAGGCTGCTCAAATAATTGTTCAGCAATCCAGGAGCCAAAGCAACGGAGAATTTGTCACCTTTGTGTTTTTATAGAATTTTTTTTCACATGAGTGATTTTACTTTATTACCCTTGATCTGCTGCAGTGCACAATGGTAAAATGTCTTCTTTGCAGTGTTTTATATAAACCAATGTTCAGAACATTGCATGATCCACATTTAAAGTAGACAGTTTGGTTAAAACGTCTAATGAGACCTCAATATCAACTTACGCAGCTTTTCAATTGTTCATTATATGGTCCAAAGGATCTGCTTGTTTAGTAAGTATTAAAGCCAAGAACATATTTGATTCTTCTAAATCCACCTTTTTATTTTACTGTGGAAATGTCAAAAGTCTTATTTTTGCTCAGATTAATTCTCATTTTGATTACGGTACCTCACTAGTATTCGGTCTTCAGATCTGAAATCCAACCTCAATGTTACAATCCAACCTGATAGCAAGTAAGCAAGCTGGCTCATATTTGTCTACCACCCTGCCCATCCTCTCCACAGTGCTGGACTGCCCTACATCTCCTTCTCTGTCTACCACACTACCCGCTCTCTCCACAGTGCTGCACCGCCCTACATCTCCTTCCCTGTCTACCACACTACCCATCCTCTCCACAGTGCTGCACTGGCCTGCATTTCCTTCTCTGTCTACCACTCTACCCGCCGTCCTCTCCACAGTGCTGCACTGCCCTGCATCTCCTCTGTCTACCACACTACCCGTCCTCTCCACAATGCTGCACCGTCCTACATCTCCTTCTCTGTCTACCACACTACCCGTCCTCTGCACAGCATTGCACCACCCTATATCTTTTCTTCATCTTTGTCTAACATGGTACATGTCCTCCCCACAGTGCTGTACCACCTGACATCTTCTCCTCATCTGTCTCCCACCCTACCCATCCTCTCCACAGTTCTGTACCATCTTTCATTTTCTCCTCATCTCTGTCTAAGACACAACCCATCCTCTCCACAGTGCTGCACCGCTCTACATCTTCTCATCATCTCTGTCTACCATCGTACCCATCCTCTCCATAGTACTTCACCACCCTACTTCTCTTCCTCATCTCTGTCTACCACTGTCCATCGCCATCCTTTGCTTAGTTGCTGCTCTGCCCTATATCTCCTCCCTCATCTGTCTGACACTGCGGCGCTAGTCACTGCTCATGGAAAAACTGTGAGGCAGGGTACTCAAACAAACGTTCTGGGGTTAGATACCAAGAGAGCTCATCGTAAACTAAAGGGGAAAGACAAAGGCGTAGTCAGGTCACCGTCCGAGTTCAGAATACCAGAAACATAGCGGACCAGAGAAAATGGGCTACGCAAACAGATGGTCAAAATAAGGTCCAAGGTCAGGCAGCAATAGATCAACAAACAGAGCACAGCAATACAAGGCATCATGAATCACCGAGCAAATGCTACTACTGTCAGAGATCTGGGACTGAGTTTAGCTAAGTAGCTGGGTAATCACTTAGAACAGGGAACACCAGAAGGAAGCTCACCATCTCACACTCAGATGGGACGACTGAGCTATCTTTCAAAATATTGACAGCTCAGCACGCCTCTGCACTAGATCGGACAACAAAGCTCTCATTCATGTGGGGCAGCACGGTGGCTGCAGTGCTGGAGTCCTGGGTTCAAACCCCACCCTGGACAACATCTCCGTGTTTGCGTGGGTTTCCTCCGGGTCATCCGGTTTCCTCCCACATTCCAAAGACATACTGATAGGGAATTTAGATTGTGAGCCCCATTGGGGACAGCGATGATAATGTGTGCAAACTGTAAAGCGCTGCGGAATATGTTAGCGCTATATAAAAATAAAGATTATTATTATTCACTGTGTCCAAGACACAATGAGCAGAGGAATCATGACAACCACCCTACCCATCCTCTCCACAGTGCTGCACCGCCCTACATTTCATCCTAATCTGTCTACCACCTTACTCACTCTTTCCACAGTTCTCTACTGTCATAGATCTCCTCCTCATCTCTGTCTACCATCCTTCCCCTCCTTTCCACAGTGCTGCACCGCCATACATCTCTTCCTCGCCTCTATCACCATATCCATCTTCTCCATAGTGCTGCACCACTCTACATCTCCTCTTCTTTTACTACCACCTTATTCATCCTTTCCACAGTTCTTCGCTACCCTACCTTTCTTCTTCATCTATATGTACACTACCTTCCTCTCCACAGTGCTGCCCTCGCTCAACTCTACCTACCACCCTATCCATCCTCTCCATTCTACCAACCATCCAAAACGTACCTCCTCTATAATATAAATACTTGTCTTGTGCTGTACCATGTCTCTGGATGCACTATCCAGGAATATCTAATTCGTTCCCAACATCCACACATTTAAATGTTCCTTAAAAACACATCTTATTGCAGCGGAGTAAAATTAATGGCACAGCAGAGAAGATTCAGTGCTGTGGCTGAACTGAGGGGATTAAGAGACTCAGTAAAGATCAAGCACTGATCAGTGATGTAGCAGACTTGAGTAGGTATGGAGAATCACTGTGGCAATGTAACAGAGCCCAGCAATGTATTAAAGTAGAGCATTATAGCAGAGTCCAGTAGCATAGCAAAAGTTAAGTATGTCAGGAGACTCACAGTATGAAAGATTATTATTATTATTTATTATTATTTATTTATATAGCACCATTGATTCCATGGTGCTGTACATGAGAAGGGGTTACATACAAATTACAGATATCTCTTACAGTAAACAAAACTAACAATTACAGACTGATACAGAGGGGCGAGGATCCTGCCCTTGCGGGCTTACATTCTACAGGATGGTGGGGAAGATCAGCAAGGAGCAGCAGTAAAATACATGTAAAAGTGTATGCCAACTAGCTGAATACTCAGGTAGCATGCCACCGCCAGGGCTGGACTAAGAGAACAGGGAGTGTGGCTAACCTTAATGCTACGCTCCGGATTAGTATGTTACTCTGACATGCTGAAGAATAGCAGAAGATTAGGTGGGACCTGGCATTGGAGTCAGGATAGGCGAGTAACACATCTAATTGTTAGTTTTTTTACTATGAAATGTACATGTCACCTCTTGTAAGGCATTGCGGAATATGCTGGTGCTGTGTTACCAATATTATTATTCAGAGTTCTATGGTAATGGACTTTTACACTAAAACTGCTGATTTTTCATGACGTTCCTCCGACGTGTTTCTCCCTGTACACTACACTGACAAGCAGAACCGATGGTGGAAGCGCCGATGCTCCAGTAGAATCGTGCTCCTCCATCCTATCCATTCCCAGTCAATTACCGTAAGCACCTTGACAAGTGCTTCGCCCATTAGGGCAGAAGATTGAACAAGTCCAGGCACAAAGCCAACACCAGACTCGAAGACATAATATGTGCAATAATTTAACATAAACTTCTCTGCTTTTTTCTTCGGTACATTACACTGTGAGATCCATAAGGATGAAGTCCATGTTATTCTATAACCAATATGACGTCCGTGATCCTAAAGTCAGCAAAGCTATTCTGTAATATCTCTGCAGCCATAAATGACCGAGATCCAGGAGAGGCAAAGATGTTAGAATAAGGATAGGTGCAGACAAGAATATATTAGGTCCGAGTGTGATACGACAGATGAGATGAGAGATTACATGGTTGTCTCCACCAGCCCAAAGGTTGGGTATGCTATTCCTTCTCGCTCCTGGAATGGAAACACCTCCTAACCCAAAAGCACCTAGAGGACACTGAATATTGGCTGATATGGTCTCCGTAGATAAGTGTAAATGGAGGAACGCTACTCAAAATTACATTTTAGCCCCAAACTTTTCTGTCATGGCACTGGAATGAAATGACTGATGTCTGACCCCAGAGGACGACGTGAAAGAAAAAAGTCCCAATAACTTTACAGTCACCATTGGTTTCTATCGAAGTGTGATGAAGCATGGTGGCGTCTTGTAAAAACTTCCATCAAATGCGTTAAAATACGTTTAGGTGGATTAGGCAATGGTACTTGGCACGTCTTCTATATGTCAAACAGAGGGTTTTAGGTTTTAGGTTTATGGGCAGGTTCAGCTGATCATATATGAAGAATTGCTGTTTTTCATAGAGAAAAAATGGAAAATTTGTATCCGTATTATCGCCTCTATTTCATCCATGTGTCCATTTTTTACATCCGTTTTTATGCATAAGCAGTTAATAAAAATACAAGAAAAAAAATGCATAAAATGGTCGTAATACGTATGATCCACATGGCATCCATTTTTTTGCTCACGCAAATATCCAAAAAATGGAAGAGGTTAGTGCACGTTACAACTTTACTCACATGGACACTTGGTCCATGTGAGTAATGAAATGTTTATCTGAACAGTCCTATTGAATTTCATTAGTCCATGTTTTATCCGTATGCTATCTGATATACGTAAAATACCCTCGTCTGTAGCTGGCCATAACCGAATACATAGGTAAAAAAAAAAAGTAAACGATTAAACAATCAGAGATCACGGTAGCAAGTTCCCTTTAAATATAGCAGAAGTTATAATCTTAATGTCCTTCCTGGCAGTGTTATACCTGGATCAAATGTAGGAAAGTAAGAGATCTGCTCTGATTGACCAAACTGCGTCAGCAGAAGTTACAGGCTTAAAAGTGTTTGGCAGTTTTCCTAATTAGCATTAAAGGAAACAAAAAGAGCAAAATTGATCTGTTCATGTTTTGTTTCGGATCGGTCTCCACTCCTGTGGATTTTCCTTATGAGAAATTGTTGAAAAAAAAAGTTATAAAATGTATTTGGCTGCAAAAAATAAGAAACCCAATAACTGCAAACTCTTCATAAATTAGATTTTCATGGCTGCAGGGTACAGTTTGTATTAACAAACTGATTAAAATATAGGACAAGACCAGAAATCCTATAGTGTAAAACTAACGCCAAAAAAACCTCAGGCGCTTAGTTATCATTTTATCAAAAACCATCCACTAGTGACATAGTGACCTCATTGGATGTAACATAAGGCTATGTGCACACCATTTTTTTAAAGTTTTTTTTGGAGAGGATTTACTCCAATAATGCCTGAAAATCAATCATTAATAGGGTCTTTTGTGTTTAGTTTTGGAGTGGAATTTAGCTATATGCACACAGAGTTTTAGAGCAGAAACTAACCAGAAATTGAGAAGAAACTCTCCAAATTCTTCTAAAAACTGCTGAACTTCTCAAACGTAAAAGTCTGCTCAGTTTACACTAGATTCCATGTGCTCATAGTCACTGAGCTGAAACTTCAAGTTTGGAGGAGTTTTGAGATTTTGAGGAGTATTTGGAAAGTTTACCTTAAGTTTCTGAAAAACTCTATGTGCTCATAATAAGTCATAACCAAAAACCAATTGAAAGACTCTGTGTGATGTGAGAGTCCTGGTCCCTACACAGTTTCCATGCACCCTCTTCTCCTCCCAAATATATATTTCATTGTTTTTAAGTGATCTATTTGAACTTATTAAACTTTTTGCAAAGTCACGATGCGTGCATATAAAAAATATATAAAAGCACAAAAAAATGACCAGCACTTCACAACACATTAACGCAGGTGTGAACAGGTGCAAGCTGCTATGACTGCATAACCCTCAAACAATAGAATAGAACAATTTCTATAAGTGCTAAGATGTCTGCAAACATGTAATATTTGACATTTGGACAGCCATACTACCGTATAGAATATACTTAGAGCAAAAATTGCCCAATTCATGAGAGCCCACCATCCATGACCAGGTGTACCTTTCTTTGATGGTATTGTAAAGTTAATATATATTAAACATGCCTCGCCCAAGCTAAAAGCTTAACGTGATACATATTGTATTTAGGGTCCAATCAGCAAGAAGTCGCTTTGTTATGGCTGATGGGCTCTCATGAATTGACCAATTTGTGTGCTAAATACCCTCATTATACAAGAGTATTCTGTATAACCGCAATGCATCCAAATGTCTTCAATGTTTGCAGACATGATAGCACTTATAAAGGCTGCTGTATTTTTTGCATATATATATATATGTATATACATAGTCTAAACCATCTGCATACACAATAACAGCTCCCTCTCCGCCCATTATCTCATTCAGTCTGCGTTTCTGTCCGCTTCAGCTATAATGCCGCCAGTCAGATGATGCAGAACATGCCTCGGGGTTATTTAGTTTACAGTGTGTACCTGAATGGAAACAGAAGCTCTTGTCAGCATCCGGCATGGTGGATTAGCATCAAGTGCTCTGTAATACGGTATTTATATGGACACAACATGAATGTATAAGGAATATGTATACAACAGCTCAGTGGCGGACACAGACAGCTTGGGGCCCCTGTGCAGTAAATGTGTCTGGGCCCCCATCCTTTTAAGGTGACAAAGCTACACATACACACACACACACACACACACACACACATATATATATACTAGCTATTGAACCCGTTCTACGCCCGGGTGGCGAGCATTTATATTGGTATATGGTCTCCATCCTGGTATGTGCTGCTCCCATCTTGCTCTCCCATCCTGTCATGTGCTCCCATCCTGCGCCCCCATCCTGTCATGTGCTGCTCCATCCTGCATCCTCATCCTGTCATGTGCTGTTCCATCCTGCGCCCCCATCCTATTATGTGCTGCTCCATCTTGCGTCTCCATCCTGTCATGTGCTCCCATCCTGCGCCCCCATCCTGTGATATGCTGCTCCATCCTACACCTCCATCCTGTCATGTGTGTGCGCCCCCATTCTGTCATGTGCTGCTCCCATCCTGTGCCCCCATTCTGTCATGTGCTGCTCCCATCCTGTGCCCCCATTCTGTCATGTGCTCCCATCCTGCGCCCCCATCCTGTGATATGCTGCTCCATCCTACACCCCCATCCTGTCATGTGTGTGCGCCCCCATTCCGTCATGTGCTGCTCCCATCCTGTGCCCCCATTCTGTCATGTGCTGCTCCCATCCTGTGCCCCCATTCTGTCATGTGCTCCCATCCTGTGCCCCATCCAGTCATGTGCTCCCATCCTGCACCCCCATCCTGTCATGTGTGCGCCCCCATTCTGTCATGTGCTGCTGCCATCGTGCGCCTCCACTCTGTCATGTGCTGCTCCCATCCTGTGCCCCCATTCTGTTGTAATGTGCTGCACCCATTCTGCCTGTTCCTGTTTCCATTCTGCTATATGTTGCTCTCATCTTTCTCTCTCCGGCTCTACTGCCCGAGTGCGGCTGTGCTGAGTGCGGGCGGCTGTGCTGAGTGCGGGCGGCTGTGCTGAGTGCGGGCAGCTGTGCTGAGTGCGGGCGGCTGTGCTGAGTGCGGGCGGCTGTGCTGAGTGCGGGCGGCTGTGCTGAGTGCGGGCGGCTGTGCTGAGTGCGGGCGGCGGTGCTGAGTGCGGGCGGCGGTGCTGAGTGCGGGCGGCCGTGCGTGGCGGTGCTGAGTGCAAGCGGCCGTGCGTGGCGGTGGTGAGTGCGGGCGGCCGTGCGTGACGGTGGTGAGTGCGGGCGGCCGTGCGTGACGGTGGTGAGTGCGGGCGGCTGTGCGTGGCGGTGGTGAGTGCGGGCGGCTGTGCGGGGTGGTGCTGAGAGTGCGGGCGGCTGTGCTGGGCGCCGAGTGCTGGTGGCCTGAGCAGGCGGGGACACCAGCGCACTGTGGGGATCAGGTGCCGGAGTCGCCGCTAGCTCAGGCCCCCGGCACTTGCTATATTTACCTGTCCCCCGTTCCACTGCTGCGCGCCTCTCTGTCTTCCGGGGTCCTCTGCCGGTGACTGTTCAGTCAGAGGGCGGCACGCATTAAGCGCGTCATCGTGCCCTCTGAACTGAACGTCGCAGGCAGAAGAGGTGGAGGATGGAGCAGCGTGCAGCAGTGGAACGGGACAGGTAAATATACTCACCCTCCTGGCTCGTCCCTGCTTCTCGGTTGGAGATCGCGGTGTGCGTTCAGTGCTTACGCATACCGCGATCTCCTGGGAGCGTCATTCTGTGGGGTCCAGACTGCACTGGCGCTTGCGCTTGCGCAGTCTATAAAGGCTTCGGACAGAGTGACGCTCCCAGCATTATATATATATATATATATATATATATATATATATATATATATATATATATATATATATATATATATATATATATATATACATATACATATACATATATATATATATATATATATATATATATATATATATATATATATACACATATATATATATATATATATATATACATACATATATATATATATACACACACTGCTCAAAAAGGTTGAGGGGACCCTTAAACTACAGAATCTAACTCCAAGTAAATCAAACTTCTGTGAAATCAAACTGTCCACTTAGGAAGCAACACTAATTGACAATCAATTTCACATGCTGTTATGCAAATGGGAATAGACAACAGATGGAAATTATTGGCAATTATCAAGACCCACTCAATAAATGAGTGGTTCTGCAGGTGGGGACCACAGACCACATCTCAGTACCAATGCTTTCTGGCTGATGTTTTGGTCACTTTTGAATGTTGGTTGTGCTTTCACACTCGTGGTAGCATGAGATGGACTCTACAACCCACACAAGTGGCTCAGGTAGTGCAGCTCATCTAGGATGGCACATCAATGCGAGATGTGGCAAGAAGGTTTGCTGTGTCTGTCAGCGTAGTGTCCAGAGGCGCTACAAGGAGACAGGCCAGTACACGAGGAGACATGGAGGGGGCTGTAGGAGGGCAACAACCCAGCCTCAGGACCGCTACCTCAGCCTTTGTGCAAAGAGGAACTGGAGGAGCACTGCCAGAGCCCTACAAAATGACCTCCAGCAGGCCACAGATGTGCATGTGTCTGCACAAACGGTTAGAAACCGACTCCATGATGATGGTCTGAGTGCCTGACATCCACAGACGGGGTTTGTGCTCATAGTCCAACACCGTGCAGGACACTGTTATGATCTGGTGGCCTAGGAGCAGCATGAGATGTACTCTGGAGAAGGTGGTACCTGTACTGACCGCAGACCCTGAACTTAACACCGCAACTAAAAGTAGCCGTGGGATGTACCTAACACTCCCTAGACACCTCGTCACAGCCGGAGGACTAAATACCCCTAGAGATAGAAAAGGGAAAACTATCTTGCCTCAGAGAAAATCCCCAAAGGATAGACAGCCCCCCACAAATATTGACTGTGAGAGGAGAGGGAAATAACATACGCAGACTGGAATCAGGATTTAGCAAAGGAGGCCGCTCTAGCTAAATAGAAAGGATAGGACAGAGTACTATGCGGTCAGTATTAAAACACTAGAAAATATCCACCACAGAAAATACAAAATCTCCACATCTAACTAAAGATATGGAGGGTATATCTGCATCTCCAGAGATACCAGCTTGGCTGAACAAATCCTTATACAGACCAAGCTGGACAAGACAAAACATGGAAATGAACTGAACTATAAGGCCCACAGCATGTGGACAGCAAAAAACAAAGGCAGAACTTATCTTTGTTGAAATGAACAGCAAAGCAGGAGAGACCAGGCAAGGATGTGAATCCTCCAGGAACAATGGACAACTGGCACTGACTAAAGGGTCAAGCAAGACTAAATAGCCCAGTCAGAATAGCAATAAGTGGACACACCTGATAAATGCTGCGATCCAAAGACAGCAGCGCTACCACTTATAGCCACCGGAGGGAGCCCAAGAGCAGAATTCACAACCGGACGCTTGGCATTTGACACAGAACACCAGGATTGGCAAATTCGCCACTGGCGCCCTGTGCTCTTCACAGATGAAAGCAGGTTCACACTGAGCACATGTGACAGACGTGACAGAGTCTGGAGACGCCGTGGGGAGCAATCTGCTGCCTGCAACATCCTTCAGCATGACCGATTTGGCAGTGGGTCAGTAATGGTGTGGGGTGGCATTTCTTTGGAGGGTCGCACAATTCTCCATGTGCTCGCTAGTAGGGTTGAGCGACCTTTAGTTTTTTAGGGTCGAGTCGGGTTTTGTGAAACCCGACTGTCTTAAAAGTCGAGTCGAGTGAAATCGGCCGACCACCGTTAAAAGTCGGGTTTCGGCCGAAACACGAAACCCAATGAAGGATCCTCCTCCTCCTCCTCCGAAAATTTCGTATTGCACATTCCAAATCCCTACTGCGCACAAGCGATAACATGACGATAGGCGTTCACTCCCCTAACACCTATGCCATCACTCTGCCACGCTCATTCATTGGCTGAAAAAATGGCGCTAATCGCGTCATACGAAACGCGACTTTCGCGCCATGATCACGTACCGCATGGCCAACCCCGCACAGGGATCGGGTCGGGTTTCATGAGACGCCGACTTTGCCAAAAGTCGGCGACTTATGAAAATGAACGACCCGTTTCGCTCAACCCTACTCGCTAGAGGTAGCCTGACTGCCAATAGGTACCGAGATGAGATCCTCAGACCCCTCGTGAGACCATATGCTGGTGCGGTTGGCCCTGGGTTCCTCCTAAAGCAGGACAATGCCAGACCTCATGTGGCTGGAGTGTGCCTGCGAGATGAAGGCATTGAAGCTATGGTCTGGCCCACCCGTTCCCCAGACCTGAATCTGATTGAACACATCTGGGACATCATGTCTCGCACCATCCACGAATGTCACGTTGCACCACACACTGTCCAGGAGTTGGCGGATGCTTTAGTCCAGGTGTGGGAGGAGATCCCTCAGGAGACAATCCGCCGCCTCATCAGGAGCATGCCCAGGCGTTGTAGGGAGGTCATACAGGCATATGGATTCAACACACATACAACTGAACATCATTTCCTTGTCTTGAGGCATTTCCACTGAAGTTGGATCAGCCTGTAATTTGATTTTCCACTTTGATTTTGAGTATCATTCCAAATCCAGACCTCCATGGGATATTCATTTTGATTTACATTGATAATTTTTATGTTTTATTGTTCTCAACACATTCCACTATGTAATGAATAAAGATTTGCAATTGAAATATTTCATCCGGTGATATCTAGGATGTGGTATTTTAGTGTTCCCGTTATTTTTTTGAGCAGTGGTATGTATATATATATCTAATATATAAAGCTGAATGTGTGTATGTATGTGTGTATGTATGTCTGGGATTGGCATCTGAACCGTCGCAGCTACAGCCACAAAATTTTGCACAGTCACACGTCTGGACCCCGAGAGCGTCATAGGCTATGTTGTGAGGTGAAATTTTAACCCCGCGCTTTCCAATTCACCAAACAATTTTGCCCCTATCTACATAATGGGGAAAAAGTGAAAGGAAAAGTGTTGGAGGCGTCGCAGCTACAGGCACAAAATTTTGCACAGTCACACGTCTGGACCCTGAGAGCGTCATAGGCTATGTTGTGAGGTGAAATTTTAACCCCGCGCTTTTCAATTCACCAAACAATTTTGCCCCTATCTACATAATGGGGAAAAAGTGAAAGGAAAAGTGTTGGAGGCGTCGCATCTACAGGCACAAAATTTTGCACAGTCACACGCCTGGACCCTGAGCGCGTCAAAGCTATGTTGTGAGGTGAAATTTTAACCCCGCGCTTTCCAATTCACCAAACAATTGTGCCCCTATCTACATAATGGGGAAAAAATGAAAGGAAAAGTGTTGGAGGCAAATTAACAGCTGCCAGATGTGAACAAGGGGGACTTAAAGAATGAGAGCGATGGCGCCAAAGAGTATATACTGTACAGTTGCTAAGGTGGGGCCCCGACATGGGATAATCACCACACCACCACGGGGATATGAACACACACACAAAATGCGCCACACACTACCACGTGCTCAAACACATATACCTGTTGTGAATTAGACTTTTTGGCTCCCTCTTGTGGTCACTAGTGGTATGACTCTGGGATTGTCTTTTTTCTGTTTGGCACTCACCTGGGTCGTTAGTCCAGGGGTGTCGCTATATTAACTTCCTGGATCCTTAGTCCAGTGCCTGGCATCGTTGTAATCAGATCCTTCTGTTGCTCCTGTCTGCTGGTCCTGGCTCTTGCAAAATTAAGCTGTCTTGCTTCTTTGTTTTTTGAGTTACTTGCTTTGCTACTATTTTTGTCCAGCTTGTACTAAATGTGATTTCTGACCTTGCTGGAAGCTCTAGGGGGCTGGTGTTCTCCCCCCGGCCGTTAGACGGTTCGGGGGTTCTTGAATATCCAGCGTGGATATTTTAATAGGGTTTTTGCTGACCATATAAGTCATCTTACTATATTCTGCTATTAGCTAGTGGGCCTCTCTTTGCTAAATACCTAGCTCATTCTTATGTTTGTCTTTTCCTCTTACCTCAACGTTATTATTTGTTGGGGGCTTGTATCCAACTTTTGGGGTCTTTTCTCTGGAGGCAAGAAAGGTCTTTCTTTTCCCTTCTAGGGTTAGTTAGTTCTCCGGCTGGCGGGAGACGTCTAGAACCAACGTAGGCACGTTCCCCGGCTACTTCTATTTGTGGTGCTAGGATTAGATATATGGTCAGCCCAGTTACCACTGCCCTATGAGCTGGTTTTTTGTGTTTGCAGACTTGGTATTGATTCTTGAGACCCTCTGCCATTGGGGTCATAACAGTATGCCAGGCCAATATTGAATGTTTAATGCATTGCAGAAGTGGGATATAAGAAAGGAAATTCTGAATTATTATTTTTTTTTCCTCTCTTCCTCCCCTTTACCTCTGAGTGGCTTGAGCTTGCTGCAGACATGAATGTCCAGACCTTGATTACAAGTGTGGACCAGCTTGCTGCTCGTGTGCAAAGCATACAAGATTTTGTTACCAGTAGTCCTATGTCTGAACCTAAAATACCTATTCCTGAACTGTTTTCTGGAGACCGATTTAAGTTTAGGAATTTCAGGGATAATTGTAAATTGTTTCTATCTCTGAGACCCCGTTCATCTGGAGACTCAGTTCAGCAAGTTAAAATTGTTAACTCTTTTTTACGGGGCATGTCTGTCATCTGGGTGGTATGTGATCGCTTTTCTAAGATGGTCCACTTGGTACCTTTGCCTAAGCTACCTTCCTCTTCCGATCTGGTTCCTGTGTTCTTTCAGAATGTGGTTCGTGTACACGGCTGTTGTGATCCGCTTTTTGGGCTCCCCTAGTGGTGGCTGGTGGTACTGGAGACTTGTGTGTTCTTTTCTGCCTCAGCTCACCTGCTTCCATCAGTTTTGGGAGTTCCCTATTTAGCCTTGCTCTCCAGTCACTTCCTTGCCGGTCATCATTGTAACCTGAGTCTTTCAGTTGCATGTTCCTGCTACCAGTCTGCTGATCAGCTAAGTGGACTCTTGTCCTTTTTGTTTTGTATTTTTTGTCCAGTTTACAGTTTGTCATTTCCTGTTACTGGAAGCTCTTGTGGACTGAAATCGCCACTCCTGTGTCATGAGTTGACACAGGAGTCTTAAAGTAATTTCAGGATGGGTTTTTGAAAGGGTTTTTCAGCTGACCATGAAGTCCTCTTTTGTATCCTTCCTCTATCTAGTAAGTGGACCTCGCTTTGCTAAATCTACCTTCATACTGTGTATGTCTTTTCCTCTGAACTCACCGTTAATATATGTGGGGGCTACTATCATCTTTGGGGAATTTCACTAGAGGTAAGCCAGGTCTGTTCCTTCCTCTTCCAGGTGTAGTTAGTTCTCCGGCTGGCGCATGGCATCTAGGCAGCCGTAGGAATGCTTCCTGGCTACTGTTAGTTGTGTGGTAGATTTAGGTCACGGTCAGCTTGAGTTTCCATCACCCGAGGGCTAGTCTGTTATTTTGTGTTTCTGATGTTCCCATGCCATTGGGGAATCATGACAGTATGACCGGCCACTGTTAAAGTAATTGGCAGAAGAAAGGAGAGTAAAAGAAGTCTGTAGATTTTTTTTTTTTTTTTCCTCACATGTTTGCTACTTAGTTGGCTCAGTTGTATTTCTGCTCTATTTACAGCCTTGCCTTTCTCTCCTTCTAATCCTTGAATGGCTCTGATCTCTCCGGTTTAAGGATGGACTCTCAGAGTTTGGCTGCAGGTTTAAATAATCTTGCTACGAAGGTTCAGAATTTACAAGATTATGTTATACGTACTCCTATTTCTGAACCTAAGATTCCTACACCAGAGGTATTTTCCGGAGATAGATCTCGGTTTCAGAATTTTAAATGTAATTGTAAATTATTCCTTTCTCTCAGACCTCACTCCTCTGGAGATCCTGTTCAGCAGGTTAAGATTGTGATTTCTTTGCTGCGAGGTGACCCTCAAAATTGGGCATTTTCATTGACACCAGGGGATCCTGCGTTGCTCAATGTGGATGTGTTTTTTCTGGCTTTAGGGTTGCTGTATGAGGAACCTAATTTGGAGATTCAAGCTGAAAAAGCTTTAATAGCCCTGTCTCAAGGGCAAGATGAAGCTGAGATATACTGCCAAAAATTTCGTAAATGGTCTGTGCTTACTCAGTGGAATGAGTGTGCCCTAGCGGCAATTTTCAGAGAAGGCCTTTCTGATGCCGTTAAGGATGTCATGGTGGGGTTTCCTACGCCCACAGGTCTGAATGAGTCCATCACAATGGCGATTCAGATTGATCGGCGTTTGCGGGAGCGCAAACCCGTGCACCATTTGGCGGTATCTTCTGAAGGGACGCCAGAGAAAATGCAATGTGACAGAATTCTGTCAAGAAGCGAGCGGCAGAATTATAGGCGCAAAAATGGCTTGTGCTTCTACTGTGGTGATTCCGCGCATGTTATATCAGCATGCTCTAAACGTACTAGGAAGGTTGACAAGTCTGTTTCTATTGGCACTTTACAGTCTAAATTTCTTCTGTCTGTAACTCTGATTTGTTCATTATCAGTTATTACCGTGGATGCCTATGTGGACTCTGGCGCCGCTCTGAGTCTCATGGATTGGTCCTTCGCCAGGCGCTGTGGGTTTGATTTGGAGCCTCTGGAAGTTCCTATACCTCTGAAGGGTATTGATTCTACACCTCTGGCTTGTAATAGACCACAGTTCTGGACGCAAGTGACTATGCGTATGACTCCAGACCATCAGGAGATGATTCGCTTCCTCGTGTTGCATAATTTACATGATGTGTTAGTGCTTGGATTACCATGGTTGCAATCTCATAACCCAGTACTGGACTGGAAAACTATGTCTGTGTTAAGCTGGGGATGTCGGGGGGCTCATGGGGACATACCTTTGGTTTCTATCTCGTCATCTATTCCCTCTGAGGTTCCGGCATTTTTGTCGGATTTTGGGGATATTTTTGAAGAGCCTAAAATTGGTTCTCTCCCTCCCCACAGAGAGTGTGATTGCGCCATAGATCTGATTCCAGGCAGTAAATTTCCAAAGGGTCGTTTGTTTAACCTATCTGTACCTGAGCATGCTGCCATGCGAGAGTATGTTAAGGAGTCCCTGGAAAAGGGACATATTCGTCCTTCTTCATCACCTTTAGGAGCTGGGTTTTTCTTTGTCTCTAAAAAGGATGGCTCGCTGAGGCCTTGTATTGATTATCGACTCCTGAATAAAATTACTGTCAAATATCAGTATCCGTTGCCGCTGCTTACTGATTTGTTTGCTCGCATAAGGGGGGCTAAGTGGTTCTCCAAGATTGATCTCCGTGGGGCGTATAATTTGGTGCGAATTAAGCAAGGGGATGAGTGGAAAACCGCATTTAATACGCCTGAGGGCCACTTTGAGTATTTAGTAATGCCTTTCGGCCTTTCTAATGCACCTTCAGTTTTTCAGTCCTTTATGCATGATATTTTCCGTGAAAATCTGGATAAATTTATGATTGTGTATTTGGACGATATTTTGATTTTTTCTGAGGACTGGGAGTCTCATGTTCAGCAGGTCAGGAGGGTTTTTCAGGTCTTGCGGGAGAATTCTCTGTGTGTAAAGGGTTCTAAGTGTGTTTTTGGGGTTCAAAAGATTTCCTTTTTGGGGTACATTTTTTCCCCTTCTTCTGTTGAGATGGACCCTGTCAAGGTTCGGGCTATTTGTGACTGGACGCAGCCTACTTCTCTAAAGGGTCTTCAGAAGTTCTTGGGCTTTGCTAATTTTTATCGTCGATTTATAACTGGTTTTTCTGGTGTTGCTAAGCCTCTTACGGATTTGACTAAGAAGGGTGCTGATGTTGCCAATTGGTCCTCTGCCGCTGTGGAGGCCTTTCGGGAACTTAAGCGCCGCTTTTCGTCTGCCCCTGTGTTGCGCCAGCCTGATGTCTCTCTCCCCTTTCAGGTTGAGGTCGATGCTTCCGAGATCGGAGCGGGGGCGGTTTTGTCGCAGAAAAGTTCCGATTGCTCAGTGATGAGACCTTGTGCGTTCTTTTCTCGAAAATTTTCTGCCGCCGAAAGAAATTATGATGTCGGTAATCGGGAGCTTTTGGCCATGAAGTGGGCATTTGAGGAGTGGCGTCATTGGCTTGAGGGTGCTAGACATCAGGTGGTGGTTTTGACTGATCACAAGAATCTGATTTATCTTGAGTCTGCCAGGCGCCTGAATCCTAGACAGGCGCGCTGGTCGTTGTTTTTCTCTCGGTTTAATTTTGTGGTCTCATATCTACCAGGTTCTAAGAATGTGAAGGCAGATGCCCTTTCTAGGAGTTTTGAGCCTGATTCCCCTGGTGATTCGGAACCTACAGGTATCCTTAAGGATGGGGTGATATTATCCGCTATTTCCCCAGATCTGCGACGTGCTTTGCAAGAGTTTCAGGCGGATAGACCTGATCGCTGTCCACCTGGTAGACTGTTTGTTCCTGATGATTGGACCAGTAGAGTCATCTCGGAGGTTCATTCTTCTACGCTGGCGGGTCATCCTGGAATTTTTGGTACCAGGGATTTGGTGGCTAGATCCTTCTGGTGGCCATCTCTGTCTCGAGATGTGCGTGTTTTTGTGCAGTCTTGTGATGTGTGTGCTCGGGCCAAGCCTTGTTGTTCTAGGGCTAGCGGGTTGTTGTTGCCCTTGCCTATTCCGAAGAGGCCTTGGACGCACATCTCGATGGACTTTATTTCTGATCTTCCTGTCTCTCAGAGGATGTCTGTTATCTGGGTGGTGTGTGACCGTTTTTCTAAGATGGTTCATTTGGTGCCATTGCCGAAGTTGCCTTCCTCGTCTGAGTTGGTTCCTTTGTTTTTTCAAAATGTGGTTCGCTTGCATGGTATTCCTGAAAATATCGTTTCTGATAGGGGTACCCAGTTCGTTTCTAGATTTTGGCGGGCATTCTGTGCCAGGTTGGGCATTGATTTGTCTTTTTCGTCTGCCTTCCATCCTCAGACTAATGGCCAGACGGAGCGAACTAATCAGACTTTGGAGACGTATTTGAGGTGTTTTGTGTCTGCGGATCAGGATGATTGGGTTGCCTTTTTGCCGTTGGCGGAGTTTGCTCTTAATAATCGGGCTAGTTCGGCCACTTTGGTTTCCCCTTTCTTTTGCAATTCGGGGTTTCATCCCCGTTTTTCTTCTGGTCAGGCGGAGTCTTCGGATTGTCCTGGAGTAGATGCTGTGGTGGATCGGTTGTATCGGATTTGGGAACAAGTGGTGGACAATTTGAATTTGTCCCAGGAGAGGACTCAGCGGTTTGCTAACCGCCAGCGTCGGGTTGGTCCTCGCCTTCGTGTTGGGGACTTGGTGTGGTTGTCTTCCCGTTTTGTCCCAATGAGGGTTTCTTCTCCTAAATTTAAGCCTCGGTTCATCGGTCCCTATAGGATTTTGGAGATTATTAACCCTGTTTCCTTTCGTTTGGACCTCCCGGCATCTTTCGCTATCCATAATGTGTTCCATCGGTCGTTGTTGCGGAGATACGAGGTGCCGGTGGTTCCTTCTGCTGAGCCTCCTGCTCCTGTGCTGGTTGAGGGTGAATTGGAGTACGTTATAGAGAAGATCTTGGACTCCCGTATTTCCAGGCGGAGACTCCAGTATCTGGTTAAATGGAAGGGCTATGGTCAGGAAGATAATTCTTGGGTAACTGCCTCTGATGTTCATGCCTCGGATTTGGTTCGTGCCTTTCATAGGGCTCATCCAGGTCGCCCTGGCGGTTCTTGTGAGGGTTCGGTGCCCCCTCCTTAAGGGGGGGGGTACTGTTGTGATCCGCTTTTTGGGCTCCCCTAGTGGTGGCTGGTGGTACTGGAGACTTGTGTGTTCTTTTCTGCCTCAGCTCACCTGCTTCCATCAGTTTTGGGAGTTCCCTATTTAGCCTTGCTCTCCAGTCACTTCCTTGCCGGTCATCATTGTAACCTGAGTCTTTCAGTTGCATGTTCCTGCTACCAGTCTGCTGATCAGCTAAGTGGACTCTTGTCCTTTTTGTTTTGTATTTTTTGTCCAGTTTACAGTTTGTCATTTCCTGTTACTGGAAGCTCTTGTGGACTGAAATCGCCACTCCTGTGTCATGAGTTGACACAGGAGTCTTAAAGTAATTTCAGGATGGGTTTTTGAAAGGGTTTTTCAGCTGACCGTGAAGTCCTCTTTTGTATCCTTCCTCTATCTAGTAAGTGGACCTCGCTTTGCTAAATCTACCTTCATACTGTGTATGTCTTTTCCTCTGAACTCACCGTTAATATATGTGGGGGCTACTATCATCTTTGGGGAATTTCACTAGAGGTAAGCCAGGTCTGTTCCTTCCTCTTCCAGGTGTAGTTAGTTCTCCGGCTGGCGCATGGCATCTAGGCAACCGTAGGAATGCTTCCTGGCTACTGTTAGTTGTGTGGTAGATTTAGGTCACGGTCAGCTTGAGTTTCCATCACCCGAGGGCTAGTCTGTTATTTTGTGTTTCTGATGTTCCCATGCCATTGGGGAATCATGACACACGGCATTCCTGAGAATATTGTGTCTGACAGAGGATCCCAGTTTGTTTCCAGGTTCTGGCGATCCTTTTGTGCTAGGATGGGCATTGAGTTGTCGTTTTCGTCTGCCTTTCATCCTCAGACTAATGGACAAACGGAGCGAACTAATCAGACTCTGGAGGCTTATTTGAGGTGTTTTGTTTATGCGGATCAGGATGATTGGGTGACCTTCTTGCCGTTGGCTGAGTTTGCCCTTAATAATCGGGCTAGTTCCGCTACATTGGTTTTGCCATTTTTCTGCAACTCTGGTTTCCATCCTCGTTTTTCCTCGGGACATGTGGAGCCTTCTGACTGTCCTGGGGTAGATTCTGTGGTGGATAGGTTGCAGCAGATCTGGAATCATGTGGTGGACAACTTAAAGTTGTCACAAGAGAAGGCTCAGCGTTTTGCCAACCGCCGCCGCGGTGTGGGTCCCCGACTTCGTGTTGGGGATTTGGTATGGCTGTCTTCTCGATTTGTTCCTATGAAGGTCTCCTCTCCTAAATTTAAGCCTCGCTTCATCGGTCCTTACAAGATATTGGAAATCCTTAATCCTGTGTCCTTTCGCTTGGATCTTCCTGTGTCGTTTGCCATTCACAACGTGTTCCATAGGTCTTTGTTGCGGCGGTACGTTGTACCTGTGGTTCCTTCTGTTGAGCCTCCTGCTCCGGTGTTGGTTGAGGGCGAGTTGGAGTACGTGGTGGAGAAGATCTTGGATTCTCGTCTCTCCAGGCGGAGGCTTCAGTATCTGGTCAAGTGGAAGGGCTATGGTCAGGAGGATAATTCCTGGGTGGTTGCCTCTGATGTGCATGCGGCCGATTTAGTTCGTGCCTTTCACGCTGCTCATCCTGATCGCCCTGGTGGTCTTGGTGAGGGTTCGGTGACCCCTCCTTAAGGGGGGGGGGGTACTGTTGTGAATTAGACTTTTTGGCTCCCTCTTGTGGTCACTAGTGGTATGACTCTGGGATTGTCTTTTTTCTGTTTGGCACTCACCTGGGTCGTTAGTCCAGGGGTGTCGCTATATTAACTTCCTGGATCCTTAGTCCAGTGCCTGGCATCGTTGTAATCAGATCCTTCTGTTGCTCCTGTCTGCTGGTCCTGGCTCTTGCAAAATTAAGCTAAGTCTTGCTTCTTTGTTTTTTGAGTTACTTGCTTTGCTACTATTTTTGTCCAGCTTGTACTAAATGTGATTTCTGACCTTGCTGGAAGCTCTAGGGGGCTGGTGTTCTCCCCCCGGCCGTTAGACGGTTCGGGGGTTCTTGAATATCCAGCGTGGATATTTTAATAGGGTTTTTGCTGACCATATAAGTCATCTTACTATATTCTGCTATTAGCTAGTGGGCCTCTCTTTGCTAAATACCTAGCTCATTCTTATGTTTGTCTTTTCCTCTTACCTCAACGTTATTATTTGTTGGGGGCTTGTATCCAACTTTTGGGGTCTTTTCTCTGGAGGCAAGAAAGGTCTTTCTTTTCCCTTCTAGGGTTAGTTAGTTCTCCGGCTGGCGCGAGACGTCTAGAACCAACGTAGGCACGTTCCCCGGCTACTTCTATTTGTGGTGCTAGGATTAGATATATGGTCAGCCCAGTTACCACTGCCCTATGAGCTGGTTTTTTGTGTTTGCAGACTTGGTATTGATTCTTGAGACCCTCTGCCATTGGGGTCATAACATATACCACCCTCAGCGCACATTTCACCACACATACACCAACCTCGCCACATAAAAGTTGAAACACAAAAGTCGCAGCTCAAAACTCGCCACACGCAAAACTCTCCACATGCAAAACTCTCCACACGTGCAAAACTCACCTCATGGAAAACTCGCCACATGCAAAACTTGCACACGCGGAAAAATTGCCACATGCACAAAAGTTGCAACACATGCAAAAGTTGCCTCACACAAAACTTGCACATACTCAAAAGGCACCACACATAAAACTCGCCACGCGCAAAACTCGCCATGCGCAAAACTTGCTGCACACAACTCGCTACACTAACCTGTCACATGCAACTCGACACACAAAAAGTCGCTACATGCATGTCACCACACGCAACTCAACACACACAACTTGACACACGAAACTCGCCCTAAAACACACACAAGTCTGGTATTATCCTTCAAAAATAAAAATTTGATTAATAAGCTGAAAAACTACAAGAGCAACAAATGTACCATATAGGAATCCGGCAGCTGTCAGTCACATGACCAGTCTATTATGTGTATGTGTGAGCTAATATATACTGCCAGGGGGTGGGCTTACTGTTGGCTGGAGATTTATCAGGCTGCCAATTTAGCTTACAAATACTGAGGTAAAAATACTGACCAAATAACGTGTGAACGAGGTCTAATACAGGAGGAGATGACATACAGATATATATTATATACAGGAGGAGATGACACACAGGTATATACTATTTACAGGGGAGATGACACACAGGTATATACTATATGCAGGAGGAGATGACACACAGATATATACTATATACAGGAGAGATGACTCACAGGTATATACTATATAGAGGAGGAGATGACATACAGGTACATACTACATACAGCAGGAGATGACATACAGGTATATACTATATACAGAAGATGACGACACACAGGTATATACTATATACAGGAGCAGATTACCTACAGGTATATAGTATATACAGGAGGAGATGACATACAGGTATATGCTATGTATAGGAGGAGATGACATACAGGTATATACTATATACAGGAGGAGATGACACACAGATATATACTATATATAGGTGAGATGACACACAGGTATATACTATATACAGGAGGAGATTACATACAGGTATATACTATAGGAGGAGATGACATACAGGTATATACTATATACAGGGGAGATGACACTCAGCAGGTATATACTATATACAGGGGAGATGACATACAGGTATATACTATATACAGGAGATGACATACAGGTGTATACTATATATAAGGGAGATGACAAACATGTATATACTGAGGTGAAAATGAGAGGTGTGAGGTGAAAATGAAAAGGTGTGAGTGCAAAATGAGAGGAGTGAGGGAAAATAGTGGAGTGATCGGAAAATGACAGATGTGAGGTCGAAATGACAAGTGTTAGGGGGGAATGAGAGGAGTGAGGGGGAAAATAAGAGGAGTGAGGGGGAAAATGAGAGGTGTGAGGGAGAAAATGAGAGATGTGAGGGGGAAAATGAAAGATGTGATGGGGAAAATGAGAGGCGTGATGGGAAAATAAGAGAAGTGAGGTGCTATAACTAACCACAGATATTTACTATGCCCAGGCAACGCCGGGCTCTTCAGCTAGCTTAGATTTACAATCTCCATGCTTTTCTCATGGTCAACTTTATGTGGCCTGTTCAAGAGTTGGAACAGCCAAAAATCTGTTTGTCTTTGCACCTGAAGGAAAAACTAAGAATGTCGTTTATCAAAAGGCTCTCGAATAAGTAGTAGAAGATTACTTCACATTACTTGGCCAATTTAGTTAAATCTGTGTGGAATATCTCTGGTGTTGAAATATATGTTGTAAAATGCTTCTATTAGCTTAGTTTTTGCCTTTTAATAATTACATTTCTATCTATTTGTTTTGTGGTTTTTTTGTGCAGAATAAATTTTTGTTCACACATTCTATTTTGCTAACAGCAGTTATTACCCCGGGCGAAGCCGGGTAGTACAGCTAATATATATATATATATATATATATATATATATATATATATATATATATATATATATCTATCTATCTATCTATCTATCTATCTATCTATCTATCTATCTATCTATCTATCTATCTCTATATATATATATATATATTATAGCCGCACACATATACATGTATATATTACATAGTCTCCTTTATTATGTGTATTGCCTTCCCTTATTACAGAGTGCCCTCTCCTGTTATGTACAGCACCGTCCCTTACATATTGGATTATATAGAGCCTTTTTTTATTACATACTGTCCTGTCTTGCTAGCTGTATAATGCAATGATGGCTGATGTAGCATGGAAAAGCTTCTTTGTTAAAGGAGGAGCTGATGGACTGGTCGTCTGGTCACCGGCTCCTCCATCAGCAGTCATTTTATATCTAACAAGAGAGGGGACTATGCAATAAAAGAGGGAGCTGTGAATAACAAAAATAACAAGAATACACTATGTAAGAGACAGCACTGTACATAACAGCAGATGAAACTGTATAATAAGGGAGGACATCATATATAACTAGAGAGGATGGTATGTAATAAGGGACTGTGTTATACATAACAAAAGAGGAAACTATGTAACTAAGGATGGTGTTATACATAATAAGTGAGTACACTTTATACTAAGGGACTGTGTTAGACATAATAATCGATAATAACATCTTCCTCCACCTCCCCCTGTTCCTAAATCCATTATAAATCCCCCTTCCTCCCATCCCAATCCCCCACACCCCTCATTGTCCTCCTCCCCTGCATCCCATTACTGCCCTCTCCCTCACCCCCAAGATTGCCCTCTTCACCACCTCTATCATTGCTTTCTCCCCACTACCCCGTTATTGCCCATTCCACCACCTCCATCTTTGCCTTCTCTCCCACCACCCCTATCATTACCCATTCCATGACCTCCATCATTTCCTCCTCCTCACCACCCCATCATTACCCATTCCACCACCTCCATCATTGCCTCCTCCCCACCACCCCATCATTGTCCTTTCCACTGCCATCATCATTGTCTTCTCCCCCATCATTACCCATTCCAGGACCTCCATCATTTCCTCCTCCCCACCATCTCTATCATTGCCCTTTCCACCACCACTATCATTGTCTTTTCCCCCACCACCACCATCATTGCCCATTACACCGCCTCCATCATTTCCTCCTCCCCACCATCCCTATTATTGCCCATTCACCACCTCCATCATTTCCTCCTCCCCCACCATCCCCATCATTGCCCTTTCCACCACCATCATTGTCTGTTCCCCCACCACCCCCATCATTGCCCAATACACCGTGTCCATCATTTCCTCCTCCCCACCACCCCCATTATTGCCTATTCACCACCTCCATCATTTCCTCCTCCCCCACCACCCCCATTATTGCCCTTTCCACCACCTCCATCATTGCTTTCTCCCCCACCACCCCTATCATTGCCCTCTCCATAAACCCAATCATTGCCTTCTGCCCCATCACCCCATCACGGCCACCACTGTCAACCCAATCATTGCCTTCTGCCCCATCACCCCATCATTGCCCTCTCCTCCACTTACACACACAGCACCATTCACCTCCACACACACACACAGCACCATTCACCTCTCTTTACACATGCACAGCACCATTCACCTCTCTCTACACACACAGCACCATTCACCTCTATTCATACACATACACACAGACACACACAGCACCATTCAGCTCTCTCTCTACACACACACACAGCACCATTCACCTCTCTGCATACACACACAGCACCATTCACCTCTCTACATACACATACACACAGAAACACACAGCACCATTCACCTGTCTACACACACACAGCACCATTCACCTCTCTACATACACACACAGCACCATTCACCTCTCTGCATACACACACACACCTCACCTCTGCACACGGTATCCTGAAGCCGCACCATCGCCGGCAGCTTCCTATTTTGCACAGCCGCGGCGCTGAATGATGATGTCATTCAGCCGCTGCTGTGTGAGACAGGAAGCGCGGGCAGGAAGCAGGACGCATCCATTCCCTGCAGCTCCGCTCCACTGCCATTTTCTCTTGCAGGTAGCGGAGCTGCCGCGATTGCTCCCTGCCTGCCGCACATGAGGGCAACCTGGCCAGGGGCACCCCGGAGCCTCGGGGCCGGATAAACTGACCAGATTGCCCTCATTATTAGCTGCCCTGCAGGGGCCCCCTGGAGCCTCCAGGCCTCGGTGCAGCCGCAGCGGTTGAACCGGCAGTATGTCCACCCATGCAGTAGCTCATTTATTATAGCAAATAACCTTAATCATGTGATCCAGATCATCCTCCAGGTCCAACTTTGCCAATACTTATCTAGCAAGAGACATCAATAGCTGAGCTCATCACTTGCTGCTAGTTACATTGAATCTTGGGTTAAAGGGTTGTTTTCATGAGGGATATTAATAGGCTATCATGCCTCCTGTCCCAACCGTCTCGGTTCCAGAAGTATGAGCAGCTATCCTGCTATTCAGGGAAGTGGGTGGCAGGTCCCTCTGTCAACTAGGCCATGTCTTTAGTGTCTTTAGGATACAGATTTTCACCTGTGTTATCTGCAGGAAGTGCAATAACTTTACCACATTACTGGGGAGAAGAGGGCACTGTTAGGTGGCATCATTGTGTGTGGGTGCACTCTAGAGGCATCATAAAACATAGGAGGTATCACTGTGCGGGGGCACTGTGGGAGCATGTTTGCATGGGGTGACTGTGGGGACTTCATTGTATTGTGAGGCACTGTTGGGGCATCATACTGTGTGGGTGGCACTGTGGGGGCATCATACTGAGTGTATAGCCCTGTGCGGGCATCATACTGTGTGGGTGGCACTGTAGGAACATCATACTGTGTGTGTGGCACTGTGAAGGAATAATACTGTGTGTATAACACTGGGGGCATCATATTGTGTGAGTGGCACTGTGGGGGCATCATACTGTGAGTATAACACTGTGCAGGCATCATACTGTGTGTATAACACTGTGGGTGCATCATACTGTGTGGGTAGCACTGTAGCAGCATCATACTGTGTGTGTTACCCTGTGGGGGCATCATACTAAGTGTGTACCACTGTGGGGGCATCATACTGTATGTATGGCACTGTAGGGGCATAATATTTTCTATGTATGAGGCAATGTGTTGGCATCAATGTACGTGTGGGCATCTTTGGTCGATCATTCTGCCTGGAGGAAATAAAGAGGTTAATTAAACTATGAGGTAACACTAAGGGGCTTCATTAGCGGCAGTATTTTTGTATGGGGGCACGAAAAGGACTGGACAGGATTAGGTGTGACTTACGGTAGATGTAAAAAAAAATGGCACTGAGCACCCCAAAATCTGCCCCTCTTTTCTATCCTTCATAGCTGAGAGGTATGTGATGTGATGTGCCATAAACATTTGTCGATCTCACACTTACAGCATATCCTATCAATTTGCAATAAATATCCCAAATGGGACAACCCCTTTAATGCACAAGACACTTATTGCCCCAGCAGACAACACTGTGATTGCATTCCATGATTAGTGGGAGTCTCAGCAATTGGACACACACCAATCTTGTGATACTGTCTACTTTGGATAGGCAACAGAATATTATTACTGAAATACCCTTGCAATGATGTAGACAATTTTTTCCTTTAGGCTACTTTCACACTTCCGTTTTTTTTAATCCGTCACAATGCGTCGGCGCGACGTATCGATGGATGCGTCAAAAATAGTGAAAAACGGATGCAACGCATCCAGTATTTCGACGGATCCGCTAGACGGTTCCGTAGAAAAACTGGATCCGTTGCATCCATTTTGTCCGTTTTTACCATTCGTTTAATCCGTTTTTTTTGACGGAACCGTTTTCCATGCCTAAAAATGGGAGTCTCACAAATGTGATTGGCTACTGGAAAATAGGGAAACCAATATATTGACTGGCTGGCTGTCTTCAGGCTGGCAGGAGTCTTGCTGGCACATTTGGGGTGACGCCCCAGGCCAGGTTTATATAGATTTGGGGCCTGTCTGGACAATTGGCTACAAATTCCTGATTCTGAGCATGCTCAGTGTAAAAAAATGGATTCCAGCGCTGGATTCCATCATATGACGTGTCACGACGGATCCTGCGTCCATAGGCTTCCATTCTAGTCAACAACGTATGCCGCAGGATCCGTCGCGACACGTTTTGCCGACGCAGACAAAAAACGTTACATTGAACGTTTTTTTCAGACGACGGTCCGCCAAAACTCGACGGATCCGTCGGACGACGGATGCGACGTGTGGCCATCCCTCGCGATCCGTTGCTAATACAAGTCTATGGGAAAAAAAACGACACATTGCAACGGATCTGAAAAGACGGAAGTGTGAAAGAGGCCTAAGGGTACTTTCACACTAGCGTTTTTTGCAATACGTCGCAATGCGTCGTTTTGGCGAAAAAACACATCCTGCAAAAGTGCTTGCAGGATGCGTTTTTTCACCATTGACTAACATTAGCGACGCATTTGCAATGCATTGCCACACGTCGCAACCGTCGTGCGACGGTTGCGCCGTGTTGTGGCGGACCGTCGGCTGCAAAAAATGTTATATGTAACGTTTTTTGCTGCCGACAGACCGCCATTTCCGACCGCGCATGCGCGGCCGGAACTCCGCCCCCACCTCCCCGCACCTCACAATGGGGTGGCGGATGCCCTGGAAAAATGCATCCGCTGCCCCCGTTGTGCGGCGTATACAACGCTAGTGTTGGTACGTCGGCCCGACGCACTGCAACGGGCCGAGTACGACGCTAGTGTGAAAGTAGCCTTAAGCTGTAATGTTTTGTAATTTTTTTCCACTTCTGGATATAGGAACATAACATTTTCTTCTTACATCAGTATAACTTTTTTGTAGGGGTGAGTTATTTTTTTATTAAAATCAATACTTGAAGTTGTACATTTTATAATTGTTTTTTAGAGGGGAGTTGGATAAAATAGCTAGCCCGCCATCGAATTTTGGGTTTTCTTTTCACAGCCTTTACCATACAGTATAAGGCTACTTTCACACTAGCGTTAACTGCAATCCGCCACAATGCGTCGTTTTGCCGAAAAAACGCATCCTGCAAAAGTGCTTGCAGGATGCGTTTTTTCCCCATAGACTAACATTAAGCGACGTATTGCGACGGATTGACACACGACGCAACCGAGCCCGACGCTAGTGTGAAAGTAGCCTAACCCACATGATAACTTTACAGTTTGTTACAATTATGTTGATACAGTAAACAATTGCTGATAAACAGCAAAAAGGTCAAAAATTAAATCTAGTATAGCAAATACCTTAATTCATTTATTGATGAAAATGATAAAAAACTTACAAATTTTATTATTCCTCGGTTAAAACCATGACACAACTACAACAGATAAACACATATAACACATAACCGTGCTCTCTACTATGACCCTGCGATGGGGCTTCTATGTCACGCACTACCTGACAGCGGAGGTTGGCACCCTAAACATAAAACCGAGACTGGCGCCCCCGCTCGTCGGCGGCTGACCCTAGTACTCCTGCATATGGCCCTAGATAAAGTGCTTCAGGCTTGAGCCTGAAGCACTTTATCTAGGGCCATATGCAGGAGTACTAGGGTCAGCCGCCGACGAGCGGGGGCGCCAGTCTCGGTTTTATGTTTAGGGTGCCAACCTCCGCTGTCAGGTAGTGCGTGACATAGAAGCCCCATCGCAGGGTCATAGTAGAGAGCACGGTTATGTGTTATATGTGTTTATCTGTTGTAGTTGTGTCATGGTTTTAACCGAGGAATAATAAAATTTGTAAGTTTTTTATCATTTTCATCAATAAATGAATTAAGGTATTTGCTATACTACAATTATGTTGATACCAAAATAATAGATTTTTATTTTTTTTACTTTTCCACAATAAATAACTTTTTTTCTAAAATAGTTTGTTTTGGGGTCTCCATATTAAAAAATCAATAACATTTTTATTTTATGCTGTGACATCACCTATTGAATCCTGTGTTATCTACTGTATATAGAGGTGTTATCAGTCATTGTACAGGAGAAGGAGGAGGTGAGCTGTGACATCACCTATTGTGAATGGTGGATCCTGGGTTATCTATTGTATATAGAGGTGTTATCAGACATTGTACAGGAGGAGGAGGAGAGCTGTGACATCACCTATTATGAATGGTGGATCCTGGGTTATCTACTGTATATAGAGGTGTTATCAGACATTGTACAGGAGAAGGAGGAGGTGAGCTGTGACATCACCTATTGTGAATGGTGGATCCTGAGTTATCTACTGTATATAGAGGTGTAATCAATCATTGTACAGGAGGAGGAGGTGAGCTGTGACATCTTCCATTGTGAATGGTGGATCCTAAGTTATCTACTGTATATAGAGGTGTTATCAGTCATTATACAGGAGGGAGAGGAGGTGAGCTGTGACATCACCTATTGTGAATGGTGGATCCTGTGTTATCTACTGTATATAGAGGTGTTATCAATCATTGTACAGGAGGAGGAGGAGGTGAGCTGTGACATCACCTATTGTGAATGGTGGATCCTGTGTTATCTACTGTATATAGAGGTGTTATCAATCATTGTACAGGAGGAGGAGGAGGTGAGCTCTGACATCACCTATTGTGAGTGGTGGATCCTGTGTTATCTACTGTATATAGAGGTGTTATCAGTCATTGTACAGGAGGAGGAGGTGAGCTGTGACACCACCTATTGGGAATGGTGGATCCTGTGTCATCTACCGTATATAGTGTTATCAGTGTTATCCAGCCAATTTTGCCCTCCAAGTGTCAAATGGCACTCCTTCGTTTCCAAGCCCAAGCCCTGCTGTGCGCAGAAACAGGAATTTTCCCCCACAAATGGGGTTTTGGCATATTCAGGAGAAATTGTACAACAAATTGCATGGTTCATTTTTTTCCTTCCATATTGCTTTAATTCCTGTGACGTACCTAAAGGATTAATAAACTTCTTGAATGTGATTTTGAGTACTTTGAGGAGTGACATTTTTAGAATAGTGTCACTTTTGGGTATTTTCTGTCTTATAGTCTCCCCAAAGTCACTTCAGACATGATATGGTCCCTTTAAAAACGGTTTTGCTAATCTTGTTAGAAGGATTAAAAGTTGATCAGCAATTTCTCATTTTCACAACTTCCTAACAAAAAAATGTGGCAACATTGCATTTAATCTGAATTATCCAGACGTGTTATTTCAGTAGGCACAGGGACATGAGAGAATGACTATTAATCCTAAGGCTATGTGCACACGTCAGGATTTCTGGCAGAAATTTTCCTGACAAAAACCGGACATTTCTGCCAGAAATCCGCATGCGTTTTTACAGTGTTTTTGATGCGGCTTTTTTGCGTTTTTTCCCAATGCATAGAATAGCGGGAAAAACGCAAAAAAACAGCAAAATTAATGAACATGCTGCTTTTTTTTACCGCGATGCATTTTTTTCGCGGAAAAAAAACGCATCATGTGCACAAAAATTGCAGAATGCATTCTAAATGATAGGATGCATAATGCATGCGTTTTTAATGAGTTTTTATAGCATTTTTATCACGAAAAAACCTGAACGTGTGCACATATGTTATGATCCTAGTGGTAGAGGATCTCAGAAGTTCCAGCTAAGTCCGCAAACACAAAAACCAGCTCATAGGGAGGTGGCAACTTGGCTGACCGTATATCTAATCCTAGCACAACAACTAGAAGTAGCCGGGGAACGTACCTACGTTGATTCTAGACGTCTCGCACCAGCCGGAGAACTAACTAACCCTTTCAGAGAAAATAAGACCTCACTTGCCTCAAGAGAAAGGACCCCAAAGTTATAATACAAGCCCCCAACAAATAATAACGGTGAGGTAAGAAGAAAAGACAAACGTAAGAATGAACTAGATTTAGCAAAGAGAGGCCCACTAATTAATAGCAGAAAATAGGAAGGAGACTTATACGGTCAGCAAAAACCCTACAAAAATATCCACGCTGAAAATCCAAGAACCCCCGCACCGACTAACGGTGTGGGGGAAGAATATCAGCCCCCTAGAGCTTCCAGCAAAAATCAGGAATCACATTATGAACAAGCTGGAACAAAATAGAAGCAAAGCGAATAAACAAAAATAAGAAAGCAGGACTTAGCTTATCTTGCAAAGAACAGGAGACCAGGAGTCAGGAGCAAACAGACATAGACTGACTACATCGATTCCAGGCACTAGACTGAGTTTCCAGGAAGTCTAAATAGGAACACCCAAGGCCTAACGAACCAGGTGGGTACCAACCTGGAGAAAGATGATCCAAGTGTAATACCGCTAGTGACCACAAGAGGGAGCCAAGAAATATAGTTCACAACACACATACCCTTATTGTCATTGAATCAATGTTCAATGGCTGTCATTTGTAGACTGGAGGCTGATTAACTATTGTATCTGTCCTTGTATTGCAGTCCTAGTATTGTTCTACTATCTTTGGGAAACAAAGGCACAATGTTTGAATGTCTGGTAATATGTTGATATAGAAAAGATATATATATTGGTACCACGTTAGCCAATGGATAGAAAGATATTTAGAATTGACAGTCCTCAGTGGTTGATACCTTTTAATTGCTAACTGTAAAGATGGTAACAAATTGCAAGCTTTCGAGACTACTCAGGTCTAGAGTTGAGCGACTTTTGCTTTTTTAGGATCGAGTCGGGTTTCGCGAAACCCGACTTTGGCAAAAGTTGGGTCGGATGAAATCGTCCGATTATTGCGAAAAGTCGGGGATCCAACCGAAACACGAAACCCAATGCAAGTCAATGGGGAATCAAAGTCGGCAGTGAGTGGAGGACAGGAAAACACCTACAGTGCCCATTTTAATGCCAAAAACATCAATTCTTGTTACTGAAGCTTGTCAATCTTAATTTACCTTATAACAATAGTTAGGGATTGGAAATTGGGGGTCATTTGGCTAAGTTTTTCGTGGGCCCAGGAAATGCGGACTACGTCACGGCGGTGGAGCAGGGAGAGGTAAGTATTTCAACTTTGCAAGTGCTGTGATCCTGATCAAGCAGGGGGGGCCCACTCGTTCGCATTGGCACTGGCACAGGGCCCCTCAAAGTACGGCGGTGTGTTTGCATGGCGGGGCGCCTCCCACCGGCAGCGACACTTTTGCGTACTCTGAGGGGCCCTGTGCCAGTGACGTCGCCAACGAGTATGCCCCCCCACCTGATAAAGGAACCTGCACTTTCATCTGCACCTTCCTCTTTGTCACCGTGTAAGGTGGTATAGTATGCGGGAAGGGGAACCTGGCTTTCAGCAGGGTCAGATTGTGGCTGTGTGGCGTGCAAGGGGAATGTAGTGGTCTGGGTCAATGTACCACAAGACTCATCTAGCACTGGCTGGGCAATGGGCAGGATGAGGAGGAAACACAGATATAGGCCCAAATAATAAAGTGGGCTAAATGCAGTTCAAAATTGGTAACAGGACTAACCAGGCGGCATTGCTTTGTTCAGTGGAGTAGAAAACCCAGGAGCGGCAGACACCATTAGTAGGGCCCAACCACACTAGTAGGCCAAATGCAGTTTAATATTAAAAATATAGGCCGAAAGCCTGAAGATTGAAGCTCAGGAAAACAAAACAGGAGAAAACCCAGGAGCGGCAGACACCGTTTTAAGGGCCCAACCACACTAGTAGGCCCAATGCAGTTTAATATTAAAAATATAGGCCGAAAGAGAGAAGATTGAAGCTCAGAAAAATAACACAGGACAATACCAAGGTGCGGCAAACACCGTTTAAGGGCTCAACTAGACTAGTAGGCCCAATACAGTTTAATATTAAAAATATAGGCCGAAAGCCTGAAGGTTGAAGCTCAGGAAAATAACACAGGAGAAAACCCAGGAGCGGCAGACACCGTTTTAAGGGCCCAACCAGACTAGTAGGCCCAATGCAGTTTAATATTAAAAATATAGGCCGAAAGAGAGAAGATTGAAGCTCAGAAAAATAACACAGGACAATACCAAGGTGCGGCAAACACCGTTTAAGGGCTCAACTAGACTAGTAGGCCCAATGCAGTTTAATATTAAAAATATAGGCCGAAAGCCTGAAGATTGAAGCTCAGGAAAATAACACAGGACAACACCAAGGTGCGGCAGACACCGTTACTAGGCCCAAACAAAGTAGTAGGCCAAATGCAGTTTAATATTTAAAATGTAGGCCGAAAGCCTGAAGATTGAAGCTCAGGAAAACAAAACAAGAGAAAACTCAGGAGCGGCAGACGCCGTTTTAAGGGCCCAACCACACTAGTAGGCCCAGATGCAGTTTAATATTAAAAATATAGGACAAAAGCCTGAAGATTGAAGCTCAGGAAAATAACACAGGATAAAACCCAGGAGCGGCAGACACCATTTTAAGACCCAACCACACTAGTAGGCCCAAATGCAGTTTAATATTAAAAATATAGGCCGAAAGCCTGAAGATTGAAGCTCAGGAAAATAACACAGGACAACACCAAGGTGCGGCAGACACCGTTTTAAGGGCCCAACCAGACTAGTATGCCCAATGCAGTTTAATATTAAAAATATAGGCCGAAAGCCTGAAGATTGAAGCTCAGGAAAATAACACAGGACAACACCAAGGTGCGGCAGACACCGTTACTAGGCCCAACCAAAGCAGTAGGCCAAATGCAGTTTAATATTTAAAATGTAGGCCGAAAGCCTGAAGATTGAAGCTCAGGAAAACGAAACAGGAGAAAACCCAGGAGCGGCAGACACTGTTTTAAGGGCCCAACCACACTAGTAGGCCCAAATGCAGTTTAATATTAAAAATATAGGCCGGAAGCCTGAAGATTGAAGCTCAGGAAAATAACACAGGAGAAAACCCAGGAGCGGCAGACACCGTTTTAAGGGCCCAACCAAACTAGTAGGCCCAAATGCAGTTTAATATTAAAAATATAGGCCGAAAGCCTGAAGATTGAAACTCAGGAAAATAACACAGGAGAAAACCCAGGAGCGGCAGACACCGTTTTAAGGGCCCAACCAGGCTAGTAGGCCCAATGCAGTTTAATATTAAAAATATAGGTCGAAAGCCTGAAGATTGAAGCTCAGGAAAATAACACAGGACAACACCAAGGTGCGGCAGACACCGTTACTAGGCCACACCAAAGTAGTAGGCCAAATGCAGTTTAATATTTAAAATGTAGGCCGAAAGCCTGAAGATTGAAGCTCAGGAAAATAACACAGGAGAAAACCCAGGAGCGGCAGACACCGTTTTAAGGGCCCAACCAGACTAGTAGGCCCAATGCAGTTTAATATTAAAAGTATAGGCCGAAAGCCTGAAGATTGAAGCTCAGGAAAATAACACAGGACAACACCAAGGTGCGGCAGACACTGTTTTAAGGGCCCAACCAGACTAGTAGGCCCAATGCAGTTTAACCCGTTTCTGACATCTGACGTACTATACCGTCGAGGTGGGGTGGGCCCGTATGACCACCGATGGGATAGTACGTCATACGCGATCGGCCGCGCTCACGGGGGGAGCGCGGCCGATCGCGGCCGGGTGTCAGCTGCATATCGCAGCTGACATCTGGCACTATGTGCCAGGAGCGGTCACGGACCGCCCCCGGCACATTAACCCCCGGCACACCGCGATCAAACATGATCGCGGTGTACCGGCGGTATAGGGAAGCATCGCGCAGGGAGGGGGCTCCCTGCGGGCTTCCCTGAGACCCCCGCAGCGACGCGATGTGATCGCGTTGCTCCGAGGGTCTCCTACCTCCCTCCTCGCCGCAGGTCCCGGATCCAAGATGGCCGCGGCATCCGGGTCCTGCAGGGAGGGAGGTGGCTTACCGAGTGCCTGCTCAGAGCAGGCGCTGGTAAGCCTGCTGCACTCTAAGTGAGATCGGTGATCTGACAGAGTGCTGTGCACACTGTCAGATCACCGATCTGTAATGTCACCCCCTTGGACAAAGTAAAAAAGTAAAAAAAATAATTTTCCACATGTGTAAAAAAAATAAAATAAAAATAAATTCCTAAATAAAGAAAAAAAATATATATATTATTCCCATAAATACATTTATTTATCTAAATAAAAAAAAACTATAAAAGTACACATATTTAGTATCGCCGCGTCCGTAACGACCCAACCTATAAAACTGCCCCACTAGTTAACCCCTTCAGTAAACACCGTAAGAAAAAAAAAAAACGAGGCAAAAAACAACGCTTTATTACCATACCGCCGAACAAAAAGTGGAATAACACGCGATCAAAAAGACAGATATAAATAACCATGGTACCGCTGAAAACGTCATCTTGTCCCGCAAAAAACGAGCCGCCATACAGCATCATCAGCAAAAAAATAAAAAAAGTTATAGTCCTGAGAATAAAGCGATACCAAAATAATTATTTTTTCTATAAAATAGCTTTTATCGTATAAAAGCGCCAAAAGATAAAAAAATGATATAAGTGAGGTATCGCTGTAATCGTACTGACCCGACGAATAAAACTGCTTTATCAATTTTACCAAACGCGGAACGGTATAAACGCCTCCCCCAAAAGAAATTCATGAATAGCTGGTTTTTGATCATTCTGCCTCACAAAAATCGGAATAAAAAGCGATCAAAAAATGTCATGTGCCTGAAAATGTTACCAATAAAAACGTCAACTCGTCCCGCAAAAAACAAGACCTCACATGACTCTGTGGACTCAAATATGGAAAAATTATAGCTCTCAAAATGTGGTAACGCAAAAAATATTTTTTGCAATAAAAAGCGTCTTTCAGTGTGTGACGGCTGCCAATCATAAAAATCCGCTAAATAACCCGCTATAAAAGTATATCAAACCCCCCTTCATCATCCCCTTAGTTAGGGAAAAATAAAAAAATAAAAAAAATGTATTTATTTCCATTTTCCCATTAGGGCTAGGGTTAGGGCTAGGGTTATTGCTAGGGTTAGGGTTAGAGCTAGGGTTAGGGCTAGGGTTATTGCTAGGGTTATTGCTAGGGTTAGGGCTAGGGTTATTGCTAGGGTTAGGGCTAGGGTTAGGGCTAGGGTTATTGCTAGGGTTAGGGCTAGGGTTAGGGCTATGGTTACGGTTGGGGCTAAAGTTAGGGTTAGGGTTTGGATTACATTTACAGTTGGGAATAGGGTTGGGATTAGGGGTGTGTCAGGGTTAGGGGTGTGGTTAGGGTTACCGTTGGGATTAGGGTAAGGGGTGTGTTTGGATTAGGGTTTCAGTTATAATTGGGGGGTTTCCACTGTTTAGGCACATCATGGGCTATCCAAACGGGACATGGCATCCGATCTCAATTCCAGACAATTCTGCGTTGAAAAAGTAAAACAGTGCTCCTTCCCTTCAGAGCTCTCCCGTGTGCCCAAACAGGGGTTTACCCCAACATATGGGGTATCAGCGTACTCAGGACAAATTGGACAACATCTTTTGGGGTCCAATTTCTCCTGTTACCCTTGGGAAAATACAAAACTGGGGGCTAAAAAATAAGTTTTGTGGGGAAAAAAAAGATTTTTTATTTTCACGGCTCTGCGTTGTAAACTGTAGTGAAACACTTGGGGGTTCAAAGTTCTCACAACACATCTAGATAAGTTCCTCGGGGGGTCTAGTTTCCAATATGGGGTCACTTGTGGGGGGTTTCTACTGTTTAGGTATATCAGGGGCTCTGCAAATGCAACGTGACGCCTGCAGACCAATCCATCTAAGTCTGCATTCCAAACGGCGCTCCTTCCCTTCCGAGCTCTGCCATGCGCCCAAACAGTGGTTTACCCCCACATATGGGGTATCAGCGTACTCAGGACAAATTGGACAACAACTTTTGGGGTCCAATTTATCCTGTTACCTTTGTGAAAATACAAAACTGGGGGCTAAAAAATCATTTTTGTGAAAAAAAAAAAAAAATTATTTTCATGGCTTTGCGTTATAAACTGTAGTGAAACATTTGGAGGTTCAAAGTGCTCAACACACATCTAGATAAGTTCCTTAGGGGGTCTACTTTCCAAAATGGTGTCACTTGTGGGGAGTTTCATTGTTTAGGCACATCAGGGGCTCTCCAAACGCAACATGGCGTCCCATCTCAATTCCAGTCAATTTTGCATTGAAAAGTCAAATGGCGCTCCTTTCCTTCCGAGCTCTGCCATGCGCCCAAACAGTGGTTTACCCCCACATATGGGGTATCAGCGTACTCAGGACAAATTGCACAACAACTTTTGTGGTCTAATTTCTTCTCTTACCCTTGGGAAAATAAAAAAATGGGGGCGAAAAGATCATTTTTGTGAAAAATATGATTTTTTATTTTTACGGCTCTGCATTATAAACTTCTGTGAAGCACTTGTTGGATCAAAGTGCTCACCACACATCTAGATAAGTTCCTTAGGGGGTCTACTTTCCATAATGGTGTCACTTGTGGGGGGTTTCAATGTTTAGGCACATCAGGGGCTCTCCAAATGCAACATGGCGTCCCATGTCAATTCCAGTCAATTTTGCATTGAAAAGTCAAATGGCGCTCCTTTCCTTCCGAGCTCTGCCATGCGCCCAAACAGTGGTTTACCCCCACATATGGGGTATCGTCGTACTCATGACAAATTGTACAACAACTTTTGGGATCCATTTTCTCCTGTTACCCTTGGTAAAATAAAACAAATTGGAACTGAAATAAATTTTGTGTGAAAAAAAAGTTGGTGTGGTCAGCGGAGGACGATTGGAAAGAGTGGTGCAGACTTACTAGGCCTAAAATAAAAAAAAGTAGGCTCTATGCAGTTTTAAATAGGTTACAGGGGTACACAGGCAGCATTGGTGTGGTCAGCGGAGGACGATTGCAAGGAGGGACCGCAGACAGACTTCCTAGGCCTAAAATAAAAAAGCAGGCTCTATGCAGTTTTAAATAGGTTACAGGGGTACACAGGCAGCATTGGTGTGGTCAGCGGAGGACGATTGCAAGGAGGGACCGCAGACAGACTTCCTAGGCCTAAAATAAAAAAGTAGCCTCTATGCAGGTTTAAATAGGTTACAGGGGTACACAGGCAGCATTGGTGTGGTCAGCGGAGGACGATTGCAAGGAGGGACCGCAGACAGACTTCCTAGGCCTAATATAAAAAAGGAGGCTCTATGCAGGTTTAAATAGGTTACAGGGGTACACAGGCAGCATTGTTGTGGTCAGCGGAGGACGATTGGAAGGAGTGGCGCAGACTTACTAGGCCTAAAATAAAAAAGTAGGCTCTATGCAGTTTTAAATAGGTTACAGGGGTACACAGGCAGCATTGGTGTGGTCAGCGGAGGACGATTGCAAGGAGGGACTGCAGACAGACTTCCTAGGCCTAAAAAAAAAGTAGGCTCTATGCAGGTTTAAATAGGTTACAGGGGTACACAGGCAGCATTGGTGTGGTCAGCGGAGGACAATTGGAAGGAGTGGCGCAGACTTACTAGGCCTAAAATAAAAAAGTAGGCTCTATGCAGTTTTAAATAGGTTACAGGGGTACACAGGCAGCATTGGTGTGGTCAGCGGAGGACGATTGCAAGGAGGGACCGCAGACAGACTTCCTAGGCCTAAAAAAAAGAAGGCTGTATGTGGAGCGGCCCCCAAATGCAGGGCAGCGGGGTACTCGGTACCGGGTCCCTCGGTCTCGGTTCTAGGGGTGCCACGGTGGCCCAACCCGGTCCGTGGCCCTGCTAAGGGGCGCCCAAATAAAAGTGTAGGTGAAAGTTTGTCAAGTGTTCGTGATGCCACCTGTGGTTTTCGGTCAGGGTGACCGACGCTGCTAGGGGTCCGCTGGGGTGATGGAATGGCAGCTAGATGTTGTAACTTCCCACAGGTGAAGTATATTTCCAGGGCTTCCCTTGATGAGTAGATGGTAAAGGTGTAGGACGCAGTAAATGACGAGGACACAGGGTTGCAGTCTCTTTACCTCTTTACTGAAGGCTTCGGCATCCGCAATCCAGAGCACTGCTAACAGGGCTGGCTGAGACCGGCCGGTCCGAAGGCACATCCAGAGTTTCCCTTTGCAGGTGGAAATCAGTAGCCTTCCTACTAGCGCCTGTGTGTTGTAGTACTTCCCTGCTGAGCACCACGGGATAGTCCTCACAACTGTAGTGTATGTTTCTGTTCTTTCTCTCCGTCCCCCAGATGGTTTGGATAGGACGCACCCGTATGACGGGGTAGGCCTGGAGTTATTTTATAGGGACCCTAGAGATGCCCCTCTCCCACAATTGCCTCGATTGTCTTCATTAGGTGTAAAGGTGAGTGTTGTGAAATTGGATTTTGGGCTCCCCCGGTGGCCACTGGTGGAATTGAACTGGTGTGCATCATCCTCTCTGTTCACCTGTTTCCATCAGGATGTGGGAGTCGCTATTTAGCCTTGCTCCTCTGTCACTTCCATGCCGGTCAACATTGTAATCAGAAGCCTTTCTGTGCATGTTCCTGCTGCTAGACAACTCCCAGCTAAGTTGGACTTTAGTCCTTGTTTGTTTTTGCATTTTGTTCCAGTTCACAGCTGTAGTTTAGTTTCTGTGTCTGGAAAGCTCTTGTGATCTGAAATTGCCACTCTGATGTTATGAGTTAATACTAGAGTCTTAAAGTAATTTCAGGATGGTGTTTTGATAGGGTTTTCAGCTGACCATGAAAGTGCCCTTTCTGTCTTCCTGCTATCTAGTAAGCGGACCTCAATTTTGCTAAACCTATTTTCATACTACGTTTGTAATTTCATCTAAAATCACCGCCAATATTTGTGGGGGCCTCTGTCTGCCTTTCGGGGAAATTTCTCTAGAGGTGAGCCAGGACTATATTTTCCTCTGCCAGGATTAGTTAGTCCTCCGGCCGGCGCTGGGCGTCTAGGGATAAAACGCAGGCTACGCTACCCGGCTACTGTTAGTTGTGCGGCAGGTTTAGTTCATGGTCAGTTTAGTTTCCATCCTTCCAAGAGCTAGTTCTTATGTTTGCTGGGCTATGTTCTCTTGCCATTGAGAACCATAACAGTTTGACCGGCCACAAAGGGTTAAATTAATTGACAGAGAAAGGAGAGAAAAGAGAAGTCTGCTGAAGATTTTTTTTTTTTTTTTTGCTTCAGTTCTGAGTGTGCTTGTAATTGAATCTCTTGCAAGTCTGCCTATATTGCAGCCTTTCTCTCTCTCTCTCCTTCTAATCCTGGAATGGCTCTGTGTTCACCTGTTTAAAATGGATATTCAGAGTTTAGCTGCAGGTTTGAATAATCTCACCACGAAAGTTCAAAATTTACAAGATTTTGTTGTTCATGTTCCTATATCTGAACCTAGAATTCCTTTGCCTGAATTTTTCTCGGGGAATAGATCTTGCTTTCAAAATTTCAAAAATAATTGCAAGTTGTTTTTGTCCCTGAAATCTCGCTCTGCTGGAGATCCTGCTCAGCAGGTCAGGATTGTGATTTCCTTGCTCCGGGGCGACCCTCAGGATTGGGCTTTTGCATTGGCTCCAGGGGATCCTGCGTTGCTCAATGTGGATGCGTTTTTTCTGGCCTTGGGGTTGCTTTATGAGGAACCTCAGTTAGAACTTCAGGCGGAAAAGGCCTTGATGTCCCTATCTCAGGGGCAAGACGAAGCTGAAATATACTGCCAGAAATTCCGTAAATGGGCTGTGCTTACTCAGTGGAATGAGTGCGCCCTGGCGGCGAATTTCAGAGAGGGTCTCTCTGATGCCATTAAGGATGTTATGGTGGGGTTCCCTGTACCTGCGGGTCTGAATGAGTCCATGACAATGGCTATCCAGATCGATAGGCGTCTGCGGGAGCGCAAACCTGTGCACCATTTGGCGGTGTCTACTGAGAAGACGCCAGAGAATATGCAATGTGATAGAATTCTGTCCAGAAGTGAACGGCAGAATTTTAGACGAAAAAATGGGTTGTGCTTCTATTGCGGTGATTCAACTCATGTTATATCAGCATGCTCTAAGCGTACTAAGAAGCTTGATAAGTCTGTTTCAATTGGCACTTTACAGTCTAAGTTTATTCTATCTGTGACCCTGATTTGTTCTTTATCATCTATTACCGCGGATGCCTATGTCGACTCTGGCGCCGCTTTGAGTCTTATGGATTGGTCCTTTGCCAAACGCTGTGGGTATGATTTGGAGCCTCTTGAAACTCCTATACCCCTGAAGGGGATTGACTCCACCCCATTGGCTAGCAATAAACCACAATACTGGACACAAGTAACTATGCGGATTAATCCGGATCACCAGGAGATTATTCGCTTTCTTGTGCTGTATAACCTACATGATGTGTTGGTGCTTGGATTGCCATGGCTGCAATCTCATAACCCAGTCCTTGACTGGAAAGCTATGTCTGTGTTAAGCTGGGGATGTAAGGGGACGCATGGGGACGTACCTGTGGTTTCCATTTCATCATCTATTCCCTCTGAGATTCCTGAATTCTTGACTGAATATCGTGACGTTTTTGAAGAACCTAAGCTTGGTTCATTACCTCCGCACCGGGAGTGTGATTGTGCCATAGATTTGATTCCGGGTAGTAAATACCCTAAGGGTCGTTTATTTAATCTGTCTGTGCCTGAACATGCTGCTATGCGAGAATATATAAAGGAGTCCTTGGAAAAGGGACATATTCGTCCTTCGTCATCTCCCTTAGGAGCCGGTTTTTTCTTTGTGGCTAAGAAAGATGGCTCTTTGAGGCCGTGCATTGATTATCGGCTTTTGAATAAAATCACGGTTAAATATCAATATCCGTTGCCACTGCTGACTGATTTGTTTGCTCGCATAAAGGGGGCCAAGTGGTTCTCTAAGATAGATCTCCGTGGGGCGTATAATTTGGTGCGAATTAAGCAGGGGGATGAGTGGAAAACCGCATTTAATACGCCCGAGGGCCACTTTGAGTATTTGGTGATGCCTTTTGGTCTTTCAAATGCCCCTTCAGTCTTTCAGTCCTTTATGCATGACATTTTCCGTGATTATTTGGATAAATTTATGATTGTGTATCTGGATGATATTTTGATTTTTTCGGATGACTGGGACTCTCATGTCCAGCAGGTCAGGAGGGTTTTTCAGGTTTTGCGGTCTAATTCCTTGTGTGTGAAGGGTTCTAAGTGCGTTTTTGGGGTTCAAAAGATTTCCTTTTTGGGATATATTTTTTCCCCCTCTTCCATCGAGATGGATCCTGTCAAGGTTCAGGCTATTTGTGATTGGACGCAACCCTCTTCTCTTAAGAGTCTTCAGAAATTTTTGGGCTTTGCTAACTTTTATCGTCGATTTATTGCTGGTTTTTCTGATGTTGTTAAACCATTGACTGATTTGACTAAGAAGGGTGCTGATGTTGCTGATTGGTCCCCTGCTGCTGTGGAGGCCTTTCGGGAGCTTAAGCGCCGCTTTTCTTCCGCCCCTGTGTTGCGTCAGCCTGATGTTGCTCTTCCTTTTCAGGTTGAGGTCGACGCTTCTGAAATCGGAGCTGGGGCGGTTTTGTCGCAGAGAAGTTCCGATTGCTCCGTGATGAGACCTTGTGCTTTTTTCTCGCGTAAATTTTCGCCCGCCGAGCGGAATTATGATGTTGGGAATCGGGAGCTTTTGGCCATGAAGTGGGCTTTTGAGGAGTGGCGTCATTGGCTTGAGGGGGCTAGACATCAGGTGGTGGTATTGACTGACCACAAAAATCTAATTTATCTTGAGTCCGCCAGACGCCTGAATCCTAGACAGGCGCGCTGGTCGTTGTTTTTCTCTCGGTTTAATTTTGTGGTGTCCTACCTGCTGGGTTCTAAGAATGTTAAGGCGGATGCCCTTTCTAGGAGTTTTGAGCCTGACTCCCCTGGTAATTCTGAACCTACAGGTATCCTTAAGGATGGAGTGATATTGTCTGCCGTTTCTCCAGACCTGCGGCGGGCCTTGCAGGAGTTTCAGGCGGATAGACCTGATCGTTGCCCACCTGGTAGACTGTTTGTTCCTGATGATTGGACCAGTAAAGTCATTTCTGAGGTTCATTCTTCTGCGTTGGCAGGTCATCCTGGAATCTTTGGTACCAGGGATTTGGTGGCAAGGTCCTTCTGGTGGCCTTCCCTGTCTCGAGATGTGCGAGGCTTCGTGCAGTCTTGTGACGTTTGTGCTCGGGCCAAGCCTTGTTGTTCTCGGGCTAGTGGATTGTTGTTGCCCTTGCCTATCCCGAAGAGGCCCTGGACGCACATCTCGATGGATTTTATTTCGGATCTTCCTGTTTCTCAGAAGATGTCTGTCATCTGGGTGGTGTGTGATCGTTTCTCTAAGATGGTCCATTTGGTTCCCCTGCCTAAGTTGCCTTCTTCTTCCGAGTTGGTTCCTCTGTTGTCATGATCTCTGCAGGCAGAGATCATAGCAAGCCTATAGAGGGACAAGCTCTCGGAAGATGGAACTATACTGACCATGAACTAAGCCTGCCGCGCAACTAGAAATAGCCAGGTAGCATTTCCTATTTATCGCTAGATGCCCAGCTCTGGCCTAAGACCTAAATAGCTAGCAGAGGGAAATATAAGACCTGGCTCACCTCTAGAGAAATATTCCAAAGAAGACAGTAGCCCCCCACATATAATGACGGTGAGTTCAGATGAAACAACAAACGCAGCAGGAAAATAGTCTTAGCAAATTTGAGGTCCGCTTACTAGATAGCAGAAGACAGATAGTATACTTTCATGGTCAGCAGAAAAACACTAACAAAACACCATCCAGAGATTACCTTAAACTCTGGCATTAACTCATAACGCCAGAGTAGCAATCCCTGATCAACGAGAGCTTTCCAGACACAGTAACAAAACTTCAGCTGTGAACTGGAACAAATAGGCAAAACAAAACATGGACAAAAGTCCAACTTATCTAGTAGTAGTCTAGAAGCAGGAACAAGCACTGAGAGGCATCAGATAACATTGTTGACCGGCAAGAAACCACCAGAGAAATGAGCTTAAATAGCGACACCCACTACTGATGGAACCAGGTGAAACAGGAAAGAGGATGACAAGTCCAATTCCACAAGCGGCCACCGGGGGAGCCCAGAATCCAAATTCACAACAGTACCCCCCCCTCAAGGAGGGGGCACCGAACCCTCACCAGATCCACCAGGGCGACCAGGATGAGCCCTATGGAAGGCACGAACAAGATCAGAAGCATGAACATCAGATGCATTGACCCAAGAATTATCCTCCTGGCCGTAACCCTTCCAGTTGACCAGATACTGGAGTTTCCGTCTGGAAACACGAGAGTCCAAAATTTTCTCCACAACGTACTCCAACTCACCCTCAACCAACACCGGAGCAGGAGGCTCAACTGAAGGTACAACAGGTACCTCATACCTGCGCAATAACGACCGATGAAAAACGTTATGAATGGAAAAGGACGCAGGGAGGTCCAAACGGAAAGAAACAGGATTAAGAATCTCCAATATTCTATAAGGGCCGATGAACCGAGGTTTAAACTTAGGAGAAGAGACCCTCATAGGGACAAAACGAGAAGACAACCACACTAAATCTCCAACACAAAGCCGAGAACCAACACGACGATGACGGTTGGCAAAACGCTGAGTCTTCTCCTGGGACAACTTCAAATTGTCCATAACCTGCCCCCAGATGTGATGCAATCTCTCCACCACCGCATCCACTCCAGGACAATCCGAGGATTCCACCTGACCGGAGGAAAATCGAGGGTGAAACCCCGAATTACAGAAAAACGGGGACACCAAGGTGGAAGAGCTGGCCCGATTATTGAGGGCGAACTCTGCCAATGGCAAAAAAGCAACCCAATCATCCTGGTCAGCAGAGACAAAACACCTCAGATATGTCTCAAGGGTCTGATTAGTCCGCTCGGTCTGGCCATTAGTCTGAGGGTGAAAAGCAGATGAAAAAGACAAATCTATGCCCATCCTAGCACAGAATGCCCGCCAAAATCTAGACACAAATTGGGTACCTCTGTCAGAAACAATATTCTCAGGAATACCGTGCAATCGGACAACATTCTGAAAAAACAGAGGAACCAACTCAGAAGAAGAAGGCAACTTGGGCAGAGGAACCAAATGGACCATTTTAGAGAAACGGTCACAGACCACCCAGATGACAGACATCTTCTGGGAAACAGGCAGATCTGAAATAAAATCCATCGAGATGTGTGTCCAAGGCCTCTTAGGAATAGGCAAGGGCAACAGCAGTCCGCTAGCCCGAGAACTACAAGACTTGGCCCGAGCACAAACGTCACATGACTGCACAAAGACTCGCACATCTCGTGACAGGGAAGGCCACCAGAAGGATCTTGCCACCAAATCCCTGGTACCAAAAATTCCGGGATGACCTGCCAATGCAGAAGAATGTACCTCAGAGATGACTCTGCTGGTCCAATCATCCGGAACAAACAGTCTATCAGGCGGACAACGATCCGGTCTATCCGCCTGAAACTCTTGCAAGGACCGCCGCAGATCAGGAGAAACGGCCGACAAAATTACTCCCTCCCTAAGGATACCTGTGGGTTCAGAATTACCAGGAGAGTCCGGGTCAAAACTCCTAGAAAGGGCATCTGCCTTAACATTCTTAGAACCCGGTAGGTATGACACCACAAAATTAAAGCGAGAAAAAAATAAAGACCAGCGCGCCTGTCTAGGATTCAGGCGTCTGGCAGTCTCAAGATAAATCAAATTTTTGTGGTCAGTCAATACCACCACCTGATGCCTAGCCCCCTCGAGCCAATGGCGCCACTCCTCAAACGCCCACTTCATGGCCAAAAGCTCCCGATTCCCAACATCATAATTCCGCTCTGCGGGCGAAAATTTGCGAGAAAAGAAGGCACAAGGCCTAATGACGGAGCAGTCGGAACCTTTCTGCGACAACACTGCCCCAGCTCCGATCTCCGAAGCGTCAACCTCAACCTGAAAAGGCAGATTCACATCAGGCTGACGCAACACAGGGGCAGAGGCAAAACGGCGCTTAAGCTCCTGAAAGGCCTCTACAGCATGAGGGGACCAATTAGCAACATCAGCGCCTTGTCTGGTCAAATCAGTCAGTGGTTTAACGACATCCGAAAAACCAGCAATAAATCGGCGGTAAAAGTTGGCAAAGCCCAAAAATCTCTGAAGACCCTTAAGAGAGGAGGGCTGAGTCCAGTCACAAATAGCTTGCACCTTGACGGGATCCATCTCAATGGAAGAGGGAGAAAAAATATACCCCAAAAAGGAAATTTTCTGGACCCCAAAAACGCACTTAGACCCCTTCACACATAAAGAATTAGACCGCAGAACCTGAAAAACTCTCCTGACCTGCTGGACATGAGAGTCCCAGTCATCAGAAAAAATCAGAATATCATCCAGATATATTATCATAAATTTATCCAGAAAATCGCGGAAAATATCATGCATAAAAGACTGGAAAACTGAAGGGGCATTAGAAAGACCAAAAGGCATGACCAAATACTCAAAGTGGCCCTCGGGCGTATTAAATGCGGTCTTCCACTCATCCCCCTGCCTGATCCGCACCAAATTATACGCCCCACGAAGATCAATTTTAGAGAACCACTGAGCACCCTCTATACGAGCAAACAAATCAGTAAGCAATGGCAATGGGTATTGATACTTAACAGTGATCTTATTCAGAAGCCGATAATCAATACATGGTCTCAAAGAGCCGTCTTTTTTTGAGACAAAGAAAAACCCAGCTCCCAAGGGAGAAGAAGATGGACGAATATGTCCCTTTTCCAAAGACTCCTTTATATATTCCCGCATAGCAGCATGTTCCGGCACAGACAAATTAAACAAACGACCCTTTGGATATTTACAACCCGGTATCAAATCTATGGCACAATCGCACTCACGGTGCGGAGGTAACGACCCAAGCTTGGGTTCGTCAAAGACGTCTTGATAATCAGAGAGGAACTCAGGGACTTCAGAGGGAATGGACGACGAAATAGAAACCAAAGGTAAGTCCCCATGAATACCCTTACATCCCCAGCTCAACACAGACATTGCTCTCCAGTCCAAGACTGGGTTGTGAGACTGCAACCATGGCAATCCCAGTACCAAATCGTCATGTAAATTATACAGCACCAGGAAACGAATAATCTCCTGGTGATCCGGATTGATACGCATGGTTACTTGTGTCCAGTATTGTGGTTTATTATTAGCCAATGGGGTGGAGTCAATCCCCTTCAGAGGAATAAGAGTCTCCAAAGGCTCTAAATCAAAACCACAACGATTGGCAAAGGACCAATCCATAAGACTCAGAGCGGCGCCAGAGTCAACATAGGCGTCCGTGGCAATGGATGACAAAGAGCAAATCAGGGTTACAGACAAAATAAACTTAGACTGAATGGTGCCAATGGAAACAGACTTATCAAGCTTCTTTGTACGCCTAGAGCATGCTGATATAACATGAGTAGAATCCCCACAATAGAAACACAATCCATTCTTCCGTCTAAAATTCTGTCGCTCGCTCCTGGACAGAATTCTATCACACTGCATACTTTCTGGCGTTTTTTCCATAGACACCGCCAGATGGTGCACCGGTTTGCGCTCCCGCAGACGCCTATCAATCTGAATAGCCATTGTCATGGACTCATTCAGACCTGCAGGCACAGGGAACCCCACCATAACATCCTTAACGGCATCAGAGAGACCTTCTCTGAAAGTTGCCGCCAAGGCGCACTCATTCCACTGAGTAAGCACAGACCATTTACGGAATTTTTGGCAGAAAACTTCAGCTTCGTCTTGCCCCTGAGATAGTGCCATCAAAGTTTTTTCTGCCTGAAGTTCCAAATGAGGTTCCTCATAAAGCAAGCCCAAGGCCAGAAAAAACGCATCCACATCGCGTAACGCAGGATCCCCTGCTGGCAATGAGAAGGCCCAATCTTGAGGGTCACCCCTGAGCAAGGAAATCACAATCCTAACCTGCTGAGCAGGGTCTCCAGCTGAACGAGACTTCAGGGACAAATAAAGCTTACAATTATTTCGGAAATTCTGGAAGCTAGCTCTATTCCCTGTGAAGAACTCCGGCAAAGGAATTCTCGGCTCAGATACCGGAGCATGTACCACAAAATCTTGTAAATTTTGTACTTTCGTGATGAGATTATTCAAACCCGCAGTTACACTCTGGAGATCCATTATTGTCAGGTGCACACAGAGCCATACAGAGATTAGGAGGAGAGAGAGAAAAAAGACTGCAGCAAGGCAGACTGGAGGCAAAAAAAAAAAAAAAAAAATTCCAGCAGACTTCTTATAACTCTCCTTTCTCAACCTGGGTCTTTAACACTTTATTGGCCGGTCAAACTGTCATGATCTCTGCAGGCAGAGATCATAGCAAGCCTATAGAGGGACAAGCTCTCGGAAGATGGAACTATACTGACCATGAACTAAGCCTGCCGCGCAACTAGAAATAGCCAGGTAGCATTTCCTATTTATCGCTAGATGCCCAGCTCTGGCCTAAGACCTAAATAGCTAGCAGAGGGAAATATAAGACCTGGCTCACCTCTAGAGAAATATTCCAAAGAAGACAGTAGCCCCCCACATATAATGACGGTGAGTTCAGATGAAACAACAAACGCAGCAGGAAAATAGTCTTAGCAAATTTGAGGTCCGCTTACTAGATAGCAGAAGACAGATAGTATACTTTCATGGTCAGCAGAAAAACACTAACAAAACACCATCCAGAGATTACCTTAAACTCTGGCATTAACTCATAACGCCAGAGTAGCAATCCCTGATCAACGAGAGCTTTCCAGACACAGTAACAAAACTTCAGCTGTGAACTGGAACAAATAGGCAAAACAAAACATGGACAAAAGTCCAACTTATCTAGTAGTAGTCTAGAAGCAGGAACAAGCACTGAGAGGCATCAGATAACATTGTTGACCGGCAAGAAACCACCAGAGAAATGAGCTTAAATAGCGACACCCACTACTGATGGAACCAGGTGAAACAGGAAAGAGGATGACAAGTCCAATTCCACAAGCGGCCACCGGGGGAGCCCAGAATCCAAATTCACAACACTGTTTTTTCAAAATGTGGTCCGTTTGCATGGTATTCCGGAGAATATCGTTTCTGACAGAGGTACCCAATTCGTGTCTAGATTTTGGCGAGCATTCTGTGCTAGGATGGGCATAGATTTGTCTTTCTCGTCTGCCTTCCATCCTCAGACTAATGGCCAGACCGAGCGGACGAATCAGACCTTGGAGACATATTTGAGGTGTTTTGTGTCTGCAGATCAGGATGATTGGGTTGCTTTTTTGCCTTTAGCGGAGTTTGCCCTCAATAATTGGGCCAGCTCTGCCACCTTGGTGTCTCCCTTTTTCTGTAATTCGGGGTTTCATCCTCGATTTTCTTCTGGTCAGGTGGAATCTTCGGATTGTCCTGGAGTGGATGCTGTGGTGGAGAGGTTGCATCAGATTTGGGGGCAGGTAGTGGACAATTTGAAGTTGTCCCAGGAGAAGACTCAGCTTTTTGCCAACCACCGGCGTCGGGTTGGTCCTCGGCTTTGTGTTGGGGACTTGGTGTGGTTGTCTTCTCGTTTTGTCCCTATGAGGGTTTCTTCTCCCAAGTTTAAGCCTCGGTTCATCGGCCCGTACAAGATATTGGAGATTCTTAACCCTGTGTCCTTCCGTTTGGACCTCCCTGCATCTTTTTCTATTCATAATGTTTTTCATCGGTCATTGTTGCGCAGGTATGAGGTACCGGTTGTGCCTTCCGTTGAGCCTCCTGCTCCGGTGTTGGTTGAGGGCGAGTTGGAGTACGTTGTGGAAAAAATCTTGGACTCCCGTGTTTCCAGACGGAAACTCCAGTATCTGGTCAAATGGAAGGGATACGGTCAGGAGGATAATTCTTGGGTGACTGCCTCTGATGTTCATGCCTCCGATTTGGTCCGTGCCTTTCATAGGGCTCATCCTGATCGCCCTGGTGGTTCTGGTGAGGGTTCGGTGCCCCCTCCTTGAGGGGGGGGTACTGTTGTGAAATTGGATTTTGGGCTCCCCCGGTGGCCACTGGTGGAATTGAACTGGTGTGCATCATCCTCTCTGTTCACCTGTTTCCATCAGGATGTGGGAGTCGCTATTTAGCCTTGCTCCTCTGTCACTTCCATGCCGGTCAACATTGTAATCAGAAGCCTTTCTGTGCATGTTCCTGCTGCTAGACAACTCCCAGCTAAGTTGGACTTTAGTCCTTGTTTGTTTTTGCATTTTGTTCCAGTTCACAGCTGTAGTTTCGTTTCTGTGTCTGGAAAGCTCTTGTGATCTGAAATTGCCACTCTGATGTTATGAGTTAATACTAGAGTCTTAAAGTAATTTCAGGATGGTGTTTTGATAGGGTTTTCAGCTGACCATGAAAGTGCCCTTTCTGTCTTCCTGCTATCTAGTAAGCGGACCTCAATTTTGCTAAACCTATTTTCATACTACGTTTGTCATTTCATCTAAAATCACCGCCAATATTTGTGGGGGCCTCTGTCTGCCTTTCGGGGAAATTTCTCTAGAGGTGAGCCAGGACTATATTTTCCTCTGCCAGGATTAGTTAGTCCTCCGGCCGGCGCTGGGCGTCTAGGGATAAAACGCAGGCTACGCTACCCGGCTACTGTTAGTTGTGCGGCAGGTTTAGTTCATGGTCAGTTTAGTTTCCATCCTTCCAAGAGCTAGTTCTTATGTTTGCTGGGCTATGTTCTCTTGCCATTGAGAACCATAACAGGTGAGACAGCCAACGTAGAGTTAACTGCCCTGCCGTAGTTCAAAGTAATGCGTAGAGCCTATTACTTCCGGCCGCCGGCTACGCGCCTCAGAAGGATGTTGCCGATCTTGGGGCACGACTCCTCCTGGTTCTATCTCCTTTGTGCTGTGATCTCGTTTCTCACTTTTCCACAATATACTTCGCTTTGTGTCCTTTCTTAGGATGCCGCCGCAATGAGGTGCAGGCACGGCTCCGTACCGATCTGTCTCGTGCTAGGCCACTGCCAGTATCCCACCCCTGACAGGGACCTCCCTGAGTCTTCCCAAGCAACTCTCTCTCTCACTAGATGTTACCTGGGCAAAACCCAGTCAGCTTCTCCCTAACTTCCTATCCGACTCCCAGTTTTACCAGAGTGTGAGGAGTGGCCTAATACATAAAACCTTTTGCTCCCCCTGTTGGCCGGAGTGTGAAGTGTAGTGTGTGACTGTGATACCTGGTCAGGTGAACTCATTAGTGCCATCAGACGTACCATCACTCCCCCTTGTGGCAGAGCGACAATACTGCAATGACCAGGACTCTGGGGCGCTGCATATGCAGGTTTAAATAGGTTACAGGGGTACACAGGCAGCATTGATGTGGTCAGCGGAGGACGATTGCACCGAGAGGCAGACACAGTTAGTAGGGCCAAAAAAGTAATAGGCAAAATGCAGTTAAAAATAGGTTACAGGAGTACGCAGGCGGCCTAGCTTTGTTCAGTGGAGGACAACTGTAAGGAGTGTCTGACACAGTTAGGCTACTTTCACACTAGCGTCGGGCTCGGCCCATCGCTGTGCGTCGGGCCGACGTTCCCGACGCTAGCGTTGTCTCCGCCGCACAACGGGGGCAGCGGATGCATTTTTCCAGCGCATCCGCTGCCCCATTGTGAGGTGCGGGGAGGTGGGGGCGGAGTTCCGGCCGCGCATGCGCGGTCGGAAAAAGCGGACCGTCGTGAGCAAAAAACGTTACATGTAGCGTTTTTTGCTCCCGACGGTCCGCCACTGCACGACGCATCCGTCGCACGACGGGTGCGACGTGTGGCAATCCGTCACAATGCGTCGCTTCATGTTAATCAATGGTGAAAAAACGCATCCTGCAAACACTTTTGCAGGATGCGTTTTTTCGGCAAAACGACGCATTGTGACGGAATGCAGTTAACGCTAGTGTGAAAGTAGCCTTAGTAGGCCAAAATAATAAAGTGAGGTTAATGTCTTGCAAAAAAAAAATTTCACATATAAACAGGTGGCATACCTAGGTACAGGGGTGGGCTCCTCTGCTGACTTGCAGACCGTGGTAGTTGGCGCAAAGTATTAACTGGTGTAAATGTAGGACAGGGCCCCTGAATATTTTTACTAGCAACAATCATGTCAACAAATTGGTATTGGCAGTGCCATTGAAGGATTTAACAGCACAGACTAAACAGTGGTGGAGCAGTGAGAGGTAATTTTGCAAGTGGTAGAGCACTGTTTGAGCTGGGGGGGAACACTCTCTCGTGGGCGGCGGTACTGGCCCAGGGCCCCTCATGTTACGACGGTGTGTCTGACGTTGGGTGTGCACCACCACCACCAGAGACACGTCATTGTACTATGAGGGACCCTGTGCCAGTGCCGTCGCCCAAAAGTGGGCACACCCACCTGTCCAGGCAAACGGCACTCGCACGGGTGCTTGCGCAAAGTGGTGACCACGGCCCCGTGGGTGGAGTCAGGCCATTTAGGGAGGTGTTAAAATGGCCTATGATGGACATACTGCAGCTGCAAATGGAGGAATTGGATCAGTCACTAAGAGGAGTCCAAAAGCAAAACCTTTTTACAGGAAAGCTACGTGTCAGCAGGGGAAGGTGGGGCAAAATAATTAGAAATCCATGATTGGTTCATTTTAATGAAGGTTAGATCATCAACATTTTGGGTAGCCAGACGAGTCCTTTTTTCTGTCAGCATTGAACCAGCAGCACTGAATACTCTTTCTGATAGCACACTAGCAGCTGGGCAAGCTAGCTCCTGTAATGCATATTCTGCCAATTCAGGCCAGGTGTCTATTTTAGATGCCCAGTAATCAAAGGGGAATGACGTGTGAGGGAGAACATCGATAAGGGAGGAAAAATAGTTAGTAACCATACTGGACAAATGTTGTCTCCTGTCACTTTGAATCGATGCAGCAGTACCTGTCGTGTCTGCGGTCATTGCGAAATCACTCCACAACCTGGTCATAAAACCCCTCTGTCCAACGCCACTTCTGATTTGTGCCCCTCTAACACCTCTTGCATGTTGCCCCCTGCAGCTCCTGTGAGAACCATCACCGCCGCTGTGTGCTGGGAATGCCTGAACCAAACGGTCTACAAGAGTTGCTTGTTTGGTAGCCAATATTTGCTCAAGGTTCTCATGTGGCATGATATTTTGCAATTTCCCTTTATAGCGTGGATCCAGGAGGCAGGCCAACCAGTAATCATCATCGGTTATCATTTTGATAATGCGGGGGTCCCTTTTTAGGATACGCAAGGCATAATCAGCCATGTGGGCCAATGTTCCAGGTGTCAAATCAATGCTTGTGCTGGGTTGAGGAGCACTTTCTGCCAAATCCACATCACTTGTCTCCCGCAAAAAACCTGTACCTGACCTTGCACCACCAACAGTTTCTATTCCCCCCTGAGAAGCTTCCTCCTCCCATAAATAATCATCCCCATCTTCCTCCTCCTCTTCATCCGCAACCTCATCCCCGAGACTTCCCTGAGCAGACAATGGCTGACTGTCATCAAGGCTTCCCTCCTCCTCGGCTGCAGACGCCTGCTCCTTAATGTGCGTCAAACTTTGCATCAGCAGACGCATTAGTGGGATGCTCATGCTTATGATGGCGTCGTCCGCACTGACCAGCCGTGTGCATTCCTCAAAACACTGAAGGACTTGACAGAGGTCTTGGAGCTTCGACCACTGCACACCAGACATCTCCATGTCTGCCATCCATGTCATGATCTCTGCAGGCAGAGATCATAGCAAGCCTATAGAGGGACAAGCTCTCGGAAGATGGAACTATACTGACCATGAACTAAGCCTGCCGCGCAACTAGAAATAGCCAGGTAGCATTTCCTATTTATCGCTAGATGCCCAGCTCTGGCCTAAGACCTAAATAGCTAGCAGAGGGAAATATAAGACCTGGCTCACCTCTAGAGAAATATTCCAAAGAAGACAGTAGCCCCCCACATATAATGACGGTGAGTTCAGATGAAACAACAAACGCAGCAGGAAAATAGTCTTAGCAAATTTGAGGTCCGCTTACTAGATAGCAGAAGACAGATAGTATACTTTCATGGTCAGCAGAAAAACACTAACAAAACACCATCCAGAGATTACCTTAAACTCTGGCATTAACTCATAACGCCAGAGTAGCAATCCCTGATCAACGAGAGCTTTCCAGACACAGTAACAAAACTTCAGCTGTGAACTGGAACAAATAGGCAAAACAAAACATGGACAAAAGTCCAACTTATCTAGTAGTAGTCTAGAAGCAGGAACAAGCACTGAGAGGCATCAGATAACATTGTTGACCGGCAAGAAACCACCAGAGAAATGAGCTTAAATAGCGACACCCACTACTGATGGAACCAGGTGAAACAGGAAAGAGGATGACCAGTCCAATTCCACAAGCGGCCACCGGGGGAGCCCAGAATCCAAATTCACAACAGTACCCCCCCCTCAAGGAGGGGGCACCGAACCCTCACCAGATCCACCAGGGCGACCAGGATGAGCCCTATGGAAGGCACGAACAAGATCAGAAGCATGAACATCAGATGCATTGACCCAAGAATTATCCTCCTGGCCGTAACCCTTCCAGTTGACCAGATACTGGAGTTTCCGTCTGGAAACACGAGAGTCCAAAATTTTCTCCACAACGTACTCCAACTCACCCTCAACCAACACCGGAGCAGGAGGCTCAACTGAAGGTACAACAGGTACCTCATACCTGCGCAATAACGACCGATGAAAAACGTTGTGAATGGAAAAGGACGCAGGGAGGTCCAAACGGAAAGAAACAGGATTAAGAATCTCCAATATTCTATAAGGGCCGATGAACCGAGGTTTAAACTTAGGAGAAGAGACCCTCATAGGGACAAAACGAGAAGACAACCACACTAAATCTCCAACACAAAGCCGAGAACCAACACGACGATGACGGTTGGCAAAACGCTGAGTCTTCTCCTGGGACAACTTCAAATTGTCCATAACCTGCCCCCAGATGTGATGCAATCTCTCCACCACCGCATCCACTCCAGGACAATCCGAGGATTCCACCTGACCGGAGGAAAATCGAGGGTGAAACCCCGAATTACAGAAAAACGGGGACACCAAGGTGGAAGAGCTGGCCCGATTATTGAGGGCGAACTCTGCCAATGGCAAAAAAGCAACCCAATCATCCTGGTCAGCAGAGACAAAACACCTCAGATATGTCTCAAGGGTCTGATTAGTCCGCTCGGTCTGGCCATTAGTCTGAGGGTGAAAAGCAGATGAAAAAGACAAATCTATGCCCATCCTAGCACAGAATGCCCGCCAAAATCTAGACACAAATTGGGTACCTCTGTCAGAAACAATATTCTCAGGAATACCGTGCAATCGGACAACATTCTGAAAAAACAGAGGAACCAACTCAGAAGAAGAAGGCAACTTGGGCAGAGGAACCAAATGGACCATTTTAGAGAAACGGTCACAGACCACCCAGATGACAGACATCTTCTGGGAAACAGGCAGATCTGAAATAAAATCCATCGAGATGTGTGTCCAAGGCCTCTTAGGAATAGGCAAGGGCAACAGCAGTCCGCTAGCCCGAGAACTACAAGACTTGGCCCGAGCACAAACGTCACATGACTGCACAAAGACTCGCACATCTCGTGACAGGGAAGGCCACCAGAAGGATCTTGCCACCAAATCCCTGGTACCAAAAATTCCGGGATGACCTGCCAATGCAGAAGAATGTACCTCAGAGATGACTCTGCTGGTCCAATCATCCGGAACAAACAGTCTATCAGGCGGACAACGATCCGGTCTATCCGCCTGAAACTCTTGCAAGGACCGCCGCAGATCAGGAGAAACGGCCGACAAAATTACTCCCTCCCTAAGGATACCTGTGGGTTCAGAATTACCAGGAGAGTCCGGGTCAAAACTCCTAGAAAGGGCATCTGCCTTAACATTCTTAGAACCCGGTAGGTATGACACCACAAAATTAAAGCGAGAAAAAAATAAAGACCAGCGCGCCTGTCTAGGATTCAGGCGTCTGGCAGTCTCAAGATAAATCAAATTTTTGTGGTCAGTCAATACCACCACCTGATGCCTAGCCCCCTCGAGCCAATGGCGCCACTCCTCAAACGCCCACTTCATGGCCAAAAGCTCCCGATTCCCAACATCATAATTCCGCTCTGCGGGCGAAAATTTGCGAGAAAAGAAGGCACAAGGCCTAATGACGGAGCAGTCGGAACCTTTCTGCGACAACACTGCCCCAGCTCCGATCTCCGAAGCGTCAACCTCAACCTGAAAAGGCAGATTCACATCAGGCTGACGCAACACAGGGGCAGAGGCAAAACGGCGCTTAAGCTCCTGAAAGGCCTCTACAGCATGAGGGGACCAATTAGCAACATCAGCGCCTTGTCTGGTCAAATCAGTCAGTGGTTTAACGACATCCGAAAAACCAGCAATAAATCGGCGGTAAAAGTTGGCAAAGCCCAAAAATCTCTGAAGACCCTTAAGAGAGGAGGGCTGAGTCCAGTCACAAATAGCTTGCACCTTGACGGGATCCATCTCAATGGAAGAGGGAGAAAAAATATACCCCAAAAAGGAAATTTTCTGGACCCCAAAAACGCACTTAGACCCCTTCACACATAAAGAATTAGACCGCAGAACCTGAAAAACTCTCCTGACCTGCTGGACATGAGAGTCCCAGTCATCAGAAAAAATCAGAATATCATCCAGATATATTATCATAAATTTATCCAGAAAATCGCGGAAAATATCATGCATAAAAGACTGGAAAACTGAAGGGGCATTAGAAAGACCAAAAGGCATGACCAAATACTCAAAGTGGCCCTCGGGCGTATTAAATGCGGTCTTCCACTCATCCCCCTGCCTGATCCGCACCAAATTATACGCCCCACGAAGATCAATTTTAGAGAACCACTTAGCACCCTCTATACGAGCAAACAAATCAGTAAGCAATGGCAATGGGTATTGATACTTAACAGTGATCTTATTCAGAAGCCGATAATCAATACATGGTCTCAAAGAGCCGTCTTTTTTTGAGACAAAGAAAAACCCAGCTCCCAAGGGAGAAGAAGATGGACGAATATGTCCCTTTTCCAAAGACTCCTTTATATATTCCCGCATAGCAGCATGTTCCGGCACAGACAAATTAAACAAACGACCCTTTGGATATTTACAACCCGGTATCAAATCTATGGCACAATCGCACTCACGGTGCGGAGGTAACGACCCAAGCTTGGGTTCGTCAAAGACGTCTTGATAATCAGAGAGGAACTCAGGGACTTCAGAGGGAATGGACGACGAAATAGAAACCAAAGGTAAGTCCCCATGAATACCCTTACATCCCCAGCTCAACACAGACATTGCTCTCCAGTCCAAGACTGGGTTGTGAGACTGCAACCATGGCAATCCCAGTACCAAATCGTCATGTAAATTATACAGCACCAGGAAACGAATAATCTCCTGGTGATCCGGATTGATACGCATGGTTACTTGTGTCCAGTATTGTGGTTTATTATTAGCCAATGGGGTGGAGTCAATCCCCTTCAGAGGAATAAGAGTCTCCAAAGGCTCTAAATCAAAACCACAACGATTGGCAAAGGACCAATCCATAAGACTCAGAGCGGCGCCAGAGTCAACATAGGCGTCCGTGGCAATGGATGACAAAGAGCAAATCAGGGTTACAGACAAAATAAACTTAGACTGAATGGTGCCAATGGAAACAGACTTATCAAGCTTCTTTGTACGCCTAGAGCATGCTGATATAACATGAGTAGAATCCCCACAATAGAAACACAATCCATTCTTCCGTCTAAAATTCTGTCGCTCGCTCCTGGACAGAATTCTATCACACTGCATACTTTCTGGCGTCTTTTCCATAGACACCGCCAGATGGTGCACCGGTTTGCGCTCCCGCAGACGCCTATCAATCTGAATAGCCATTGTCATGGACTCATTCAGACCTGCAGGCACAGGGAACCCCACCATAACATCCTTAACGGCATCAGAGAGACCTTCTCTGAAAGTTGCCGCCAAGGCGCACTCATTCCACTGAGTAAGCACAGACCATTTACGGAATTTTTGGCAGAAAACTTCAGCTTCGTCTTGCCCCTGAGATAGTGCCATCAAAGTTTTTTCTGCCTGAAGTTCCAAATGAGGTTCCTCATAAAGCAAGCCCAAGGCCAGAAAAAACGCATCCACATCGCGTAACGCAGGATCCCCTGCTGGCAATGAGAAGGCCCAATCTTGAGGGTCACCCCTGAGCAAGGAAATCACAATCCTAACCTGCTGAGCAGGGTCTCCAGCTGAACGAGACTTCAGGGACAAATAAAGCTTACAATTATTTCGGAAATTCTGGAAGCTAGCTCTATTCCCTGTGAAGAACTCCGGCAAAGGAATTCTCGGCTCAGATACCGGAGCGTGTACCACAAAATCTTGTAAATTTTGTACTTTCGTGATGAGATTATTCAAACCCGCAGTTACACTCTGGAGATCCATTATTGTCAGGTGCACACAGAGCCATACAGAGATTAGGAGGAGAGAGAGAAAAAAGACTGCAGCAAGGCAGACTGGAAAAAAAAAAAAAAAAAAATTCCAGCAGACTTCTTATAACTCTCCTTTCTCAACCTGGGTCTTTAACACTTTATGGGCCGGTCAAACTGTCATGATCTCTGCAGGCAGAGATCATAGCAAGCCTATAGAGGGACAAGCTCTCGGAAGATGGAACTATACTGACCATGAACTAAGCCTGCCGCGCAACTAGAAATAGCCAGGTAGCATTTCCTATTTATCGCTAGATGCCCAGCTCTGGCCTAAGACCTAAATAGCTAGCAGAGGGAAATATAAGACCTGGCTCACCTCTAGAGAAATATTCCAAAGAAGACAGTAGCCCCCCACATATAATGACGGTGAGTTCAGATGAAACAACAAACGCAGCAGGAAAATAGTCTTAGCAAATTTGAGGTCCGCTTACTAGATAGCAGAAGACAGATAGTATACTTTCATGGTCAGCAGAAAAACACTAACAAAACACCATCCAGAGATTACCTTAAACTCTGGCATTAACTCATAACGCCAGAGTAGCAATCCCTGATCAACGAGAGCTTTCCAGACACAGTAACAAAACTTCAGCTGTGAACTGGAACAAATAGGCAAAACAAAACATGGACAAAAGTCCAACTTATCTAGTAGTAGTCTAGAAGCAGGAACAAGCACTGAGAGGCATCAGATAACATTGTTGACCGGCAAGAAACCACCAGAGAAATGAGCTTAAATAGCGACACCCACTACTGATGGAACCAGGTGAAACAGGAAAGAGGATGACCAGTCCAATTCCACAAGCGGCCACCGGGGGAGCCCAGAATCCAAATTCACAACACATCCAACTGCCTGCCCGTGTATGTGTATCTTCCCACAAATACATGACAGCACGCCTCTGTTCGCACTACACTGCACATGCTTCAGAGGCTGAGTTCCACCTTGTTGCAACGTCGATTATTAGGCGGTGCTGGGGAAGCTTCAACGATCGCTGATGGTTCTGCATACGGCTGGAGTGTACGGGCGAACGGTGGATGTGAGAGCAAAGTCGTCGCACCTTGAGGAGCAGGGCTGGTAACCCCGGATAACTTTTCAGGAAGCACTGCACCACCAGGTTCAAGGTGTGAGCCAGGCAAGGTATGTGTTTCAGTTCTGAAAGGGCTATGGCAGCCATAAAATTCCTCCCGTTATCACTGACTACCTTGCCTGCCTCAAGATGTACACTGCCCAGCCATGACTGAGTTTCTTGCTGCAAGAACTCGGCCAGAACTTCCGCAGTGTGTCTGTTGTCGCCCAAGCACTTCATTTCCAACACAGCCTGCTGACGCTTACCACTAGCTGTTCCATAATGGGACACCTCGTGTGCAACACTGGCAGCTACGGATGGAGTGGTCTTGCTACTGCGCTCTGTGGATGAGCTTTCGTTTCGGCTGGAAGAGGAGGAGGAGGAGGAGTGGCGAACGCCTACAGCCAACTGTTTCCTAGACCGTGGGCTAGGCAGAACTGTCCCACTGTGGCTTTCCCCTGTGGACCCTGCATCCACCACATTAACCCAGTGTGCCGTGATGGACACGTAACGTCCCAGACCATGCCTACTGGTCCATGCATCAGTTGTGAGGTGCACCTTTCTACTGACTGATTACCTCAGTGCATGGGGAATGCGGACTTTGACATGCTGGTGGAGGGCTGGGATGGCTTTTCTCGCAAAGAAGTGTTGACTGGGTAGCTCATAGTGTGGTACTGCATAGGCCATCAAGGCTTTGAAAGCTTCGCTTTCAACCAACCGGTAGGTCATCATCTCTAACGATATAAGTCTAGCAATGTGGGCGTTCAAACCCTGTGTACGCGGATGAGAGGGTGAGTACTTTCTTTTCCTAATGAGAGTCTCTTGGAGGGTGAGCTGGACTGGCGAGGTGCATATGGTGGGACTTGCGGTGGTGGTGGTGGTGGACATGGCGGATTGAGAGAGGGTTGGTGATGGTATTCTCGATGTAGGCCTACATGCTGTGTTTCCTACCAATAAACTTGTGATTCCCTGACTGATTTGCCCTAGCGACGACACCTCCACATTTGCTGCTGTTGTTGTTCTAACCGGTGGGCTTACAATGGGGGAAGCGATGTAGCGTTGCTGGCTACCTGGATTCTGAGCAGGTGCACCAACGGTAGGGGACGTTTGGGAGTTATTCCAGGCTTGCAAGTGCATGCTGGTTACATGTCTGAGCATGCACGTTGTATTTAAATTGTGGGGATTCTTCCCTCTGCTAAATGTTTTTGAGCATTTCTTACGGATAACTTTGCACTCATCATTCGGATCTTGGGTAACAAATTGCCACACTACACTCTTCCTACTATGGAATACCTTTTCAGGCATTGCACGCTGTGTTACTTTCACAGGATGGCCACGCTGTCCTAAAACTGGTTTTGGTTTTGCCAAACTTTTTTGGCCAGAGACGGGCCTGCCAGATGAAAGCAAATGTGATGTAGATGGCTGCTGCCGATCCTCCTCCTCCGCTTCTGAGCTACTGCCAGCGGCACCCTCTTCCCCCAATGGCTGCCAATCTGGGTCAACAACTGGGTCATCTATCACCTCCTCTTCAATCTCATGTTCAGCTATCTCTGTCACCATGTAAGGTGCTATAACGTTCGGGAATGGGCACCATCGTCTCATCAGGGTCAGTTTCTGGCTCAGTACACTGCGAGGGCAATGTAGTGATGTGAGTCAATGGAACAGCATGACAATCTAGCTGTGGCTGTGCATCAGTACACTCCATGTCCGAATCATCTTCTAATGGGCTATTAACTATTTCCCTTTCTAACCCAGGCACAGTATGTGTAAAGAGCTCCATGGAGTAACCTGTTGTGTCGCCTGACGCATCCTTCACTGTTGTTTTGGAGGAAGGACACAAGGAATCAACTTGTTCCTGACCGGGAGCATCCACCGACGACTGGCTACTTTTCAATTTTGAACTATCCGAAGAGGAGGCAAAAGAGCTAGAGGCAGAGTCAGCAAGGAAAGCCAAAACTTTTTCCTGCTGCTCCGGCTTTAACAGCGGTTTTCCTACTCCCAGAAAAGGTAGCGTTCGAGGCCTTGTGTAGCCAGACGATGACGCTGGCTCAACAACTCGAGACTTAAGGTACCTTCACACTAAGCGACTTTGCAGCGAGAACGACAACGATCCGTGACGTTGCAGCGTCCTGGATAGCGATCTCGTTGTGTTTGACACGCAGCAGCGATCTGGATCCCGCTGTGATATCGCTGGTCGGAGCTAGAAGTCCAGAACTTTATTTCGTCGCTAGATCACCCGCTGTCATCGCTGGATCGGTGTGTGTGACTCCGATCCAGCGATGTGTTCACTTGTAACCAGGGTAAATATCGGGTTACTAAGCGCAGGGCCGCGCTTAGTAACCCGATATTTACCCTGGTTACCATTGTAAAAGTAAAAAAAAACACTACATACTCACCTTCTGATGTCTGTCACGTCCCCCGCCGGCGGCTTTCCTGCACTGAATGTGTCAGCGCCGGCCGGCCGTAAAGCAGAGCACAGCGGTGACGTCACCGCTGCTGCCGGCGCTGACACATTCAGTCAGTGCAGGAAGCTCTCGGCAGCAGCGCGTAACCCTGTGGACGCCGGGGGACGTGACAGACATCAGAAGGTGAGTATGTAGTGGTTTTTTTTAACTTTTACAATGGTAACCAGGGTAAATATCGGGTTACTAAGCGTGGCCCTGCACTTAGTAACCCGATATTTACCCTGGTTACCCGGGTGCTGCAGGGGGACTTTGGCATCGTTGAAGACAGTTTCAACGATGCCGAAGTCGTTCCCCTGATCGTTGGTCGCTGGAGAGAGCTGTCTATGTGACAGCTCCCCAGCGACCACACAACGACTTACCAACGATCGCATCACTGGTCGTGATCGTTGGTAAGTCGTTTAGTGTAACGGTATCTTAAGGTGCTATTTTGATTTTCCCTCTACACCCGATGTTCCACCACCACCACCATCAGCATTACCAGATGGCAATGACCGCCCACGGCCACGACCTCTTCCACCAGCCTTCCTCATTCTTGGAAAAATGTAACCAAACTAACAACCGTTATATGGTACTGAAAAACAAGGTAGAAGGTGTATGTTAACTTGTTGTGAATATAAATCTCCCTTTTTATGTGTGGGTGAGTGCTGAATAAATCTGGCCCACTGTATTACAGTATAGTTTCTGTGGCAGAAAATGACAGACTGAGATACCACAGACAGGACTGGCACAGATGCACAGATTTGGCAATATTAATCTCCCTTTTTTTTGTTTTTGGGAGACTAGTGAATAAATCAGGCCCACTGTATTACAGTATAGTGTCTGTGGCAGAAAATGACTGACAGAGATACCACAGACAGGACTGGCACAGATGCACTGATAGGCAATATAAATCTCCCTTTTTTTTTTGGGGGGGGGGGGGAGACTAGTGAATAAATCAGGCCAACTGTATTACACCACAGTTTCTATGTCAGAAAATGACTGATAGAGATACCACAGACAGGACTGGCACAGATGCACTGATAGGCAATATTAGTCTCCCTTTTTTATGTGTGGGAGACTAGTGAATAAATCAGGCCCACTGTATTACAGTATAGTTTCTGTGGCAGAAAATGACTGACAGAGATAGCACAGACAGGACTGGCGCAGATGCACTGATTGGCAATATTAATCTCCCTTTTTTATGTGTGGGAGACTAGTGAATAAATCCGGCCCACTGTATTACAGTATAGTTTTTGTGGCAGAAAATGACAGACTGAGATACCACAGACAGGACTGGTACAGATGCACAGATTTGGCAATATTAATCTCCCTTTTTTTGGGGGCCCCCGAGACTAGTGAATAAATCAGGCCCACTGTATTACAGTATAGTTTCTGTGGCATAAAATGACTGACAGAGATACCACAGACAGGACTGGCGCAGATGCACAGATTTGGCAATAATAAACTCCCTTTTTTTTTTGTTTTTGGGAGACTAGTGAATAAATCAGGCTAACTGTATTACACCACAGTTTCTATGTCAGAAAATGACAGACTGAGATACCACAGACAGGACTGGTACAGATGCACAGATTTGGCAATATTAATCTCCCTTTTTTTTTGGGGGGGGAGACTAGTGAATAAATCAGGCCCACTGTATTACAGTATAGTTTCTGTGGCATAAAATGACTGACAGAGATACCACAGACAGGACTGGCGCAGATGCACAGATTTGGCAATAATAAACTCCCTTTTTTTTTTGTTTTTGGGAGACTAGTGAATAAATCAGGCTAACTGTATTACACCACAGTTTCTATGTCAGAAAATGACTGACAGAGATACCACAGACAGGACTGGCGCAGATGCACTGATTGGCAATATTAATCTCCCTTTTTATGTATGGGAGACTAGTGAATAAATCAGGCCCACTGTATTACAGTATACTTTCAGTTGCAGAAAAAGACTGGCAGATATACCACAGACAGGACTGGCGCAGATGCACTGATTGGCAATATTAATCTCCGTTTTTTTATGTGTGGGAGACTAGTGAATAAATCAGGCCCACTGTATTACAGTATAGTTTCTGTGGCAGAAAATGACTGACAGATATACCACAGACAGGACTGACACAGATGCACAGATTTGGCAATATTAAACTCCCTTTTTTTTTGTTTTTGGGAGACTAGTGAATAAATCAGGCCCACTGTATTACAGTATAGTTTCTGTGGCAGAAAATGACTGACAGAGATACCGCAGACAGGACTGGCGCAGATGCACTGATTGGCTATATAAATCTCCCTTTTTATGTGTGGGAGACTAGTGAATAAATCAGGCCCACTGTATTACAGTATACTTTCAGTGGCAGAAAAAGACTGGCAGAGATACCACAGACAGGACTGGCGCAGATGCACTGATTGGCAATATAAATCTCCCTTTTTTTTTGGGGGGGGGGGAGACTAGTGAATAAATCAGGCCAACTGTATTACACCACAGTTTCTATGTCAGAAAATGACTGACAGAGATACCACAGACAGGACTGGCGCAGATGCACTGATTGGCAATATTAATCTCCCTTTTTTTTGTTTTTGGGAGACTAGTGAATAAATCAGGCCAACTGTATTACAGTATAGTTTCTGTGGCAGAAAATGACTGACAGATATACCACAGACAGGACTGGCGCAGATGCACAGATTTGGCAATATTAATCTCCCTTTTTTTTGTTTTTGGGAGATAAGTGAATACATCTGGCCCACTGTATTACAGTATAGTTTCTGTGGCAGAAAATGACTGACAGAGATACCACAGACAGGACTGGCGCAGATGCACTGATTGGCAATATAGATCTCCCTTTTTAGGTGTGGAACAGTGCAGAAAAATACAGGCCCACTGTTGTACACTACACAGTTTCAGGGGCAGAAAGTGGCTGGAAGATATATAAAAAAAAAAAAAAAAAAAAAGGACTGTACTACAATTACTATCTCCCTACAATAATCTCAGAAAAGTATGGAAGGCAGCAATAAAAAGGACTGCTGCACACAAAAGTGTGGACAAACAAACAAGATAGCTGTGCAGAAAGGAAGGAGCAACAGGATTTGTGCTTTTAACCCCTTAAGCCCCGAGGGTGGTTTGCACGTTAATGACCGGGCCAATTTTTACAATTCTGACCACTGTCCCTTTATGAGGCTATAACTCTGGAACGCTTTGACGGATCTTGGCGATTCTGACATTGTTTTCTCGTGACATATTGTACTTCATGTTAGTGGTAAAATTTATTCGATATAACTTGCGTTTATTTGTGAAAAAAATGGAAATTTGGCGAAAATTTTGAAAATTTCGCAATTTTCCAACTTTGAATTTTTATGCCCTTAAATCACAGACATATGTCACGCAAAATACTTAATAAGTAACATTTTCCACATGTCTACTTTACATCAGCACAATTTTGGAACCAATTTTTTTTTTTGTGACGGAGTTATAAGGGTTAAAAGTTGACCAGCAATTTCTCATTTTTACAACACCATTTTTTTTTAGGGACCACATCTCATTTGAAGTCATTTTGAGGGGTCTATATGATAGAAAATACCCAAGTGTGACACCATTCTAAAAACTGCACCACTCAAGGTGCTCAAAACCACATTCAAGAAGTTTATTAACCCTTCAGGTGTTTCACAGGAATTTTTGGAATGTTTAAATAAAAATGAACATTTAACTTTTTTTCACACAAAATTTATTTCAGCTCCAATTTGTTTTATTTTACCAAGGGTAACAGGAGAAAATGGACCCCCAAAGTTGTTGTACAATTTGTCCTGAGTACGCTGATACCCCATATGTGGGGGTAAACCACTGTTTGGGCGCATGGCAGAGCTCGGAAGGAAAGGAGCGCCATTTGACTTTTCAATGCAAAATTGACTGGAATTGAGATGGGACGCCATGTTGCGTTTGGAGAGCCCCTGATGTGCCTAAACATTGAAACCCCCTACAAGTGACACCATTTTGGAAAGTAGACCCCCTAAGGAACTTATCTAGATGTGTGGTGAGCACTTTGACCCACCAAGTGCTTCACAGAAGTTTATAATGCAGAGCCGTAAAAATAAAAAATCATATTTTTTCACAAAAATTATCTTTTCGCCCCCAATTTTTTATTTTCCCAAGGGTAAGAGAAGAAATTGGACCCCAAAAAATGTTGTGCAATTTGTCCTGAGTACTCTGATACCCCATATGTGGGTGTAAACCATTGTTTGGGCGCATAGCAGAGCTTGGAAGGGAAGGAGCGTCATTTGACTTTTCAATGCAAAATTGACTGGAATTGAGATGAGACGCCATGTTGCGTTTGGAGAGCCCCTGATGTGCCTAAACACTGAAACCCCCTACAAGTGACACCATTTTGGAAAGTAGACCCCCTAAGGAACTTATCTAGATGTGTGGTGAGCACTTTGACCCACCAAGTGCTTCACAGAAGTTTATAATGCAGAGCCGTAAAAATAAAAAATCATATTTTTTCACAAAAATTATCTTTTTGCCCCCAATTTTTTATTTTCCCAAGGGTAAGAGAAGAAATTGGACCCTAAAAAATGTTGTGCAATTTGTCCTGAGTACGCTGATACCCCATATGTGGGTGTAAACCATTGTTTGGGCGCATGGCAGAGCTTGGAAGGGAAGGAGCGCCATTTGACTTTTCAATGCAAAATTGACTGGAATTGAGATGGGACGCCATGTTGCGTTTGGAGAGCCCCTGATGTGCCTAAACATTGAAACCCCCCACAAGTGACACCATTTTGGAAAGTAGACCCCCTAAGGAACTTATCTAGATGTGTTTTGAGAGCTTTGAACCCCCAAGTGTTTCACTACAGATTATAACGCAGAGCCGTGAAAATATATATATATTTTTTTTTTCACAAAAATGATTTTTTAGCCCCCAGCTTTGTATTTTTACAAGGGTAACAGGATAAATTAGACCCCAAAGGTTGTTGTCCAATTTGTCCTGAGTATGCTGATACCCCACATGTAGGGGGGAACCACTGTTTGGGCGCATGACAGAGCTCAGAAGGGAAGGAGCGCCATTTGGAATGCAGACTTAAATGGATTGGTCAGCAGCCGTCACGTTGCATTTGCAGAGCCCCTGATGTACCCAAACAGTACAAACCCCCCACAAGTGACCCCATATTGGAAACTAGACCTCCAAAGGAACTTATCTAGATGTGTTGTGGGAACTTTGAACCCCCAAGTGTTTCACAAAAGTTTATAGAGCAAAGCCGTGATAATAAAAATTCTTTTTTTTTCACAAAAATGATTTTTTAGCCCCCAGTTTTGTATTTTCACAAGGTAACAGGATAAATTAGACCCCAAAAGTTGTTGTCCAATTTGTCCTGAGTACGCTGATAACCCATATGTAGGGGGGAACCACTGTTTGGGCGCATGACAGAGATCAGAAGGGAAGGAGCGCCATTTGGAATGCAGACTTAAATGGATTGGTCAGCAGCCGTCACGTTGCGTTTGCAGAGCCCCTGATGTACCCAAACAGTACAAACCCCCCACAAGTGACCCCATATTGGAAACTAGACCTCCCAAGGAACTTATCTAGATGTGTTGTGAGAACTTTGAACCCCCAAGTGTTTCACTACAGTTTATAACGCAGAGCCGTGAAAATAAAACATCTTTTTTTTTCTCACAAAAATGATTTTTAGCCCCCCAAATTTTTAATTTTCCCAAGGATAACAAGAGAACTTGGACCCCAGAAGTTGTTGTTCAATTTGTCCCGAGTACGCTGATAACCCATATGTTGGGGTAAACCCCTTTTTGGGCGCACGGGAGAGCTCGGAAGGGAAGGAGCACTGTTTTACTTTTTCAACGCAGAATTGGCTGGAATTGAGATTGGACGCCATGTCGTGTTTGGAGAGCCCTGATGTGCCTAAACAGTGGAAACTCCCCAATTGTACCTGAAACCCTAACCCAAACACACCCCTAACCCTAATCCCAACAGTAACCCTAACCACACCCCTAGCCCTGACACACCCATAATTCTAATCCCAACCCTAATCCAAACGGTAAATGTAATTCAAACCCTAACCCTAACTTTAGCCCCAACCCTAACCCTAACTTTACCTCCAACCCTAGCCCTAACCCTAGCCCTAACCCTAACTTTAGCCCCAACCCGAACCCTAGCCCTAACCCTAACTCTAGCCCTAACCCTAACCCTAATGGGAAAATGGAAATAAATACATTTTTTTAATTTTATTATTTTTCCCTAACTAAGGGGGTGATGAAGGAGGGTTTGATTTACTTTTATAGCATTTTTTATATCGGATTTTTATGATTGGCAGCTGTCACACACTAAAAGACGCTTTTTATAGCAAAAAAGTTTTTGCGTCTCCACATTTTGAGACCTATAATTTTTCCACATTTTGCTCCACAGAGTCATGTGAGGTCTTGTTTTTTGCGGGACGAGTTGACGTTTTTATTGGTAACATTTTCGGACACGTGACCATTTTTTATCACTTTTTATTCCGATTTTTGTGAGGCAGAATGACCAAAAACCTGCTATTCATGAATTTCTTTTGGGAGAGGCGTTTATACCGTTCCACGTTTGGTAAAATTGATAAAGCAGTTTTATTCTTCGGGTCAGTACGATTACAGTGATACCTCATTTATATAACTTTTTATGTTTTGGCGCTTTTATACGATAAAAACTATTTTATAGAAAAAATAATTATTTTGGTATCGCTTTATTCTCAGGACTATAACTTTTTTATTTTTTTGCTGATGATGCTGTATGGCGGCTTGTTTTTTGCGGGACAAGATGACGTTTTCAGCGGTACCATGATTATTTATATCAGTCTTTTTGATTGCGTGTTATTCCACTTTTTGTTCGGCGGTATGGTAATAAAGCGTTGTTTTTTGCCTCGTTTTTTTTTTTTTTTTTACGGTGTTTACTGAAGGGGTTAACTAGTGGGGCAGTTTTATAGGTTGGGTCGTTACGGACGCGGCGATACTAAATATGTGTACTTTTATTGTTTTTTTTTTTTTATTTAGATAAAGAAATGTATTTATGGGAATAATATATTTTTTTTTATTATTATTTATTTAGGAATTTTTTTATTTTTTTTTTACACATGTGGAAAAAATTTTTTAAAACTTTTTTACTTTGTCCCGGGGGGGACATCACAGATCGATGATCTGATGGTGTGCACAGCACTCTGTCAGATCACCGATCTCACTGACAGGGCTGCAGGCTTACCAGCGTCTGCACTGAGCAGACACTCGGTAAGCCAACTCCTTCCCTGCAGGACACGGATGCCACGGCCATCTTGGATCCGGGACCTGCAGGGAGGAAGGAGGTAGGAGACCCTCGGAGCAACGCGATCATATCGCGTTGCTCCGGGGGTCTCAGGGAAGCACGCAGGGAGCCCCCTCCCTGCGCGATGCTTCCCTATACCGCCGGCACATCGCGATCATGTTTGATCGCGGTGTGCCGGGGGTTAATGTGCCGGGGGCGGTCCGTGACCGCTCCTGGCACATAGTGCCGGATGTCAGCTACGATAGGCAGCTGACACCCGGCCGTGGTCGGCCGCGCTCCCCCCGTGAGCGCGGCCGATCGCGTATGACTTACTATCCCGTCACCCGGAATTAAGTCCCAGGTCACCTTGACGGGATAGTACGTCATACGGGATTAAGGGGTTAAAAAAGCAGTTGGTTTGCACAGCGGCGTACAAACAGCAATGCAGCTATCAGGGATCCTTCTAGGGCAGCCCAATAAGCTACAGAGCTGATGAAGAAAAATCTAGCCTCCACTGTCCCTGCAAAGAAAAGGTGGTGTTGGACAGTGGAAATCGCTACAGCACAAGCGGTTTGGGGGTTAATGTACCCTGCCTAACGCTATCCCTGCTTCTGACGAAGCGGCAGCAACCTCTCCCTATGCTCAGATAGGCAGCAGTAAGATGGCGGTCGGCGTGCACGCCCCTTTATAGCCCCTGTGATGCCACAGAGAGCAAGCCAATCACTGCCATGCCCTTCTCTAAGATGGTGGGGACCGAGACCTATGTCATCACGCTGCCCACACTCTGCGTCCAGCCTTCATTGGCTGAGAAAAGGCGCTGAAAGCGTCATACGAAACGCGACTTTGGCGCGAAGATCGCCGACCGCGTGGCCGACCCCACACTAGGATCGGGTCGGGTTTCGCGAAACCCGACTTTGTGAAAAATCGGCGATTTATGAAAATGACCGATCCGTTTCGCTCAACCCTACTCAGGTCCCTTCATCAGGCAAAGACTAATACAAATTCTGAGGAATCACATATTTATGCACAACACAGCACAGAAAAATGCCGTAGATAAGACAGGTGACATGAAGCAGAACTACCATTATGTGAGAGTGATAAACCGTTGTGTCCATAAATATTGGAACAATTCATAGATAAGGAGTGAATGTTTTATTGTCCTCTGATTGGGGTCTGGTTCTGTGATATGATGACCCCACATCAAGAAATCACCTGCTACATTACAAACGCTAAAGAAGAAAATAACCGGGTGCCTCTAGTAGTCGCCTATAATCCAAATTTGGAGGTGCTAAGGGGAGCTGCACGGAAATTGCAACCTTTACTACAAAAAGATGCCCGCTTACAATCCATTTTTCCAGACCCCCAACTACTGTGTTTCAGCCACCCCAAATCTAAGAAGTATCATTGTCAGAAGCTCCCTGTCCTCTCAATCTGCTGCAGGTACCTTTCCTTGCAACCAGAAAAAATGTAAAACCTGTCCATTTATAACGACCATGGGCAAGATAAAGATCCCCAATTCACATCAGAACTACAAGATCCCAGGTACTTTCAGCTGCATCACATCTAATGTGGTGTACCCAATTATCTATATATATAATCGTCTAAGGGGTACTTCCGTCTGTCTGTTTGTCTGTCACGGAAATCCAGCGTCGCTGATTGGTCAATCAGCGACGGGCACAGTCCGGCCGCGAATTCGCCCCTTCCTACTCTCCTTCAGTACCCCCTCCATAGTCCCTTCCAGTCAGCGCTCACACAGGGTTAATGGCTGTGTTACTGTCACGGGAAGCCTAGGTAGGCAAGAGCTAATAACCCAGGCCACTGCGATTTCCCTCAACTCTGGGAAACCCTGACTGACCCTTCTCCCAGAGTTTACACTGATGGTGTGCATGTCTGGGCCTCCACCCTCACCCTGTCTCCTGTTTCAACCCTAGGCTGAAACCACAACCCACCACCCAGTGAAGAGACCACACACCAGGGGCGTAACTACCGCGGTCGCAGGGGTCGCAATTGCGACGGGGCCCGCAGTGCTTAGGGGCCCCTAAGAACTCTGAGCTACAAAATGGGCCGCCGGCCCTTTATAAACCTTCTTTACAGGCCCTGGTGCGCGTGCACTCTCTGTGCATGCGCGATCACGGGTGGGACTGCACTTGTCACGGCAGCAGAGCCCCTCCACCGCAGAGAGCCGCACACCACAACTATGGTTGCAGCTGCTCTGTGCGCACAGGACCTAGGATGAGGTCACAGGAGGGGAGGAGTCGGAGTCACATGATCAAGGGCTTCCGTGTAGTGCAGGACAGTAGTGCAGTGCTGGAGGAGGGTAAGCTTTTCTGTGAGGTCAGGAGGGGTTTGTGTGGATGTAGCAGAGCAGTGTGTGTATGAGGTGTACGGAGCGGAGCAGTGTGTGTATGAGGTGTACAGAGCGGAGCAGTGTGTGTATGAGGTGTACGGAGCGGAGCCGTGGGTGTATGAGGTGTACAGAGCGGAGCAGTGTGTGTATGAGGTGTACAAGGCGGAGCCGGGTGTGTATGAGGTGTACGGAGCGGAGCCGTGTGTGTATGAGGTGTACAAGGCGGAGCCGGGTGTGTATGAGGTGTACAAGGCGGAGCCGGGTGTGTATGAGGTGTACAAGGCGGAGCCGGGTGTGTATGAGGTGTACAAGGCGGAGCCGTGTGTGTATGAGGTGTACAAGGTGGAGCCGGGTGTGTATGAGGTGTACGAAGCGGAGCCGGGTGTGTACGAGGTGTACGAAGCGGAGCCATGTGTGTACGAGGTATACGGAGCGGAGCCGTATGTGCAAGGTGTACGGAGCGGAGCCGTGTGTGTACGAGGTATACGGAGCGGAGCCATGTGTGTACGAGGTATACGGAGCGGAGCCGTGTGTGCAAGGTGTACGGAGCGGAGCTGTGTGTGTACGAGGTGTACGGAGCGGAGCCATGTGTGTACGAGGTGTACGGAGCGGAGCCATGTGTGCAAGGTGTACGGAGCGGAGCCATGTGTGCAAGGTGTACGGAGCGGAGCCGTGTGTGTACGAGGTGTACGGAGCGGAGCCGTGTGTGTACGAGGTGTACGGAGCGTAGCCGTGTGTGTACGAGGTGTACGGAGGGGAGCCGCATGTGCAATGTGTACGGAGCTCAGCCGCGTGTGTAGGAGTAACTATGTGTGGCCATTATACTGTAGGCAATATCATGTGTGGCCAATTGTACAGTATGGAGCATCATGTGTGGCCATTGTACAGTATAGAGCACTATGTGTGGCCATTGTACAGTATGGACAGGGGCGTAACTACCGCGGTTGCAGCGGTCGCCACTGCGACCGGGCCCGGCAGGTCAGGGGCCCGGGGCCGGCAGGTCAGAGCAGGGCCGGACTGGCCATCGGGCACTTCTGGCAAATGCCAGAAGAGCCGGTGCCAGTCATGGGCTGCTCGATCCGCCTCCCCCCGCCACCGACTCACCTTCCTGTTATGACCCCAATGGCGAGGGTCTCAGAGGAACGTGGAAGTCTGCAGAATACAAAAATCCAGCTCATAGGGCAGTGGTAACTGGGTTGACCATATATCTACTCCTAACGCCAACACTAGAAGTAGCCGGGGATCATTCCTACGTTGATTCTAGATGACACGCGCCAGCCGGAGAATCTAGCTACCCCTAGTAGAGGAAAACAAAGACCTTTCTTGCCTCCAGAGAAGGGGACCCCAAAGCTGGATAGAAGCCCCCCACAAATAATGACGGTGAGGTAAGAGGAAATGACAAACACAGAAATGAACCAGGTTTAGCACAGAGAGGCCCGCTTACTGATAGCAGAATAAAGAAAGGTAACTTATATGGTCAACAAAAACCCTATCAAAATCCACACTGGAAATTCAAGAACCCCCGAACCGTCTAACGGTCCGGGGGGAGAACACCAGCCCCCTAGAGCTTCCAGCAAAGGTCAGGATATAGATTAGGAACAAGCTGGACAAAAATACAAAACCAAAACAAATAGCAAAAAGCAAAAGGCAGACTTAGCTGATATAACTGGAACCAGGATCAGTAGACAAGAGCACAGCAGACTAGCTCTGATAACTACGTTGCCAGGCATTGAACTGAAGGTCCAGGGAGCTTATATAGCAACACCCCTAACTAACGACCCAGGTGCGGATAAAAGGAATGACAGAAAAACCAGAGTCAAAAAACTAGTAACCACTAGAGGGAGCAAAAAGCAAATTCACAACAGTACCCCCCCCTTAGTGAGGGGTCACCGAACCCTCACCACGACCACCAGGGCGATCAGGATGAGCGGCATGAAAGGCACGAACTAAATCGGCCGCATGAACATCAGAGGCGACCACCCAGGAATTATCCTCCTGACCATAGCCCTTCCACTTGACCAGGTACTGAAGCCTCCGCCTGGAGAGGCGAGAATCCAAGATCTTCTCCACCACGTACTCCAACTCGCCCTCAACCAACACCGGAGCAGGAGGCTCAGCAGAAGGAACTACAGGCACAATGTACCGCCACAACAAGGACCTATGAAATACATTGTGAATAGCAAACAACACAGGAAGATCCAGACGAAAAGATACAGGATTAAGGATTTCCAATATCTTGTAAGGCCCAATAAAACGAGGTTTAAATTTGGGAGAGGAGACCTTCATAGGAACAAAGCGGGAAGAAAGCCACACCAAATCCCCAACGCGTAGTCGGGGACCCACACCGCGGCGGCGGTTTGGCAAAACGCTGAGCCTTCTCCTGTGACAACTTCAAGTTGTCCACCACATGATTCCAGATCTGCTGCAACCTATCCACCACAGAATCCACCCCAGGACAGTCAGAAGGCTCCACATGACCCGAAGAAAAGCGAGGATGGAAACCAGAGTTGCAGAAAAAAGGCGAAACCAAGGTGGCGGAACTAGCCCGATTATTAAGGGCAAACTCAGCCAACGGCAAGAATGTCACCCAATCGTCCTGATCAGCAGAGACAAAACACCTCAAATAAGCCTCCAAAGTCTGATTGGTTCGCTCCGTCTGTCCATTAGTCTGAGGATGGAAAGCAGACGAAAACGACAAATCAATGCCCATCCTACTACAAAAGGATCGCCAGAACCTGGAAACGAACTGGGATCCTCTGTCTGACACAATATTCTCAGGGATGCCGTGCAAACGAACCACGTTCTGGAAAAACACAGGAACCAGATCGGAAGAGGAAGGCAGCTTAGGCAAAGGAACCAAATGGACCATCTTGGAGAAGCGATCACATATCACCCAGATAACGGACATGCCCTGAGATAGCGGAAGATCAGAAATGAAATCCATGGAGATATGTGTCCAAGGTCTCTTCGGGACAGGCAAGGGCAAGAGCAAACCGCTGGCACGAGAACAGCAAGGCTTAGCTCGAGCACAAGTCCCACAGGACTGCACAAATGACCGCACATCCCTTGACAAGGAAGGCCACCAAAAGGACCTGGCCACCAGATCTCTGGTGCCAAAAATTCCCGGGTGACCTGCCAACACCGAGGAATGAACCTCGGAAATGACTCTGCTGGTCCACTTATCCGGGACAAACAGTCTGTCAGGTGGACAAGACTCAGGCCTATCAGCCTGAAATCTCTGCAACACACGTCGCAGATCCGGAGAAATAGCTGACAAGATAACTCCATCTTTAAGAATACCAACAGGATCAGCGACTCCAGGAGCATCAGGCACAAAGCTTCTAGAAAGAGCATCGGCCTTCACATTCTTTGAACCTGGTAAATACGAGACAACAAAATCAAAGCGGGAGAAAAACAATGACCAGCGGGCCTGTCTCGGATTAAGGCGTTTAGCAGACTCGAGATACATCAGATTTTTGTGATCAGTCAAGACCACCACACGATGCTTAGCACCCTCGAGCCAATGACGCCACTCCTCAAATGCCCATTTCATGGCCAACAACTCCCGATTGCCCACATCATAATTTCGCTCGGCAGGCGAAAACTTCCTAGAGAAAAAGGCACAAGGTTTCATAACAGAGCAACCAGGGCCTCTCTGCGACAAAACGGCCCCTGCCCCAATCTCCGAAGCATCCACCTCAACCTGAAAGGGAAGTGAGACGTCAGGCTGGCACAAAACAGGCGCCGAAGTAAACCGGCGTTTCAACTCCTGGAAAGCCTCCACGGCAGCAGGAGCCCAGTTAGCTACATCGGAGCCCTTCTTGGTCATATCCGTCAAAGGTTTCACAATGCTAGAAAAATTAGCGATAAAACGACGGTAGAAGTTAGCGAAGCCCAAGAACTTCTGAAGACTCTTAACTGACGAGGGCTGAGTCCAATCAAGAATAGCTCGGACCTTGACTGGGTCCATCTCCACAGCAGAAGGGGAAAAAATGAACCCCAAAAAGGGAACCTTCTGTACACCAAAGAGACACTTTGAGCCCTTGACAAACAAAGAATTTTCACGCAAAATTTTAAAGACCAACCTGACCTGCTCCACATGCGAATCCCAATTATCAGAAAAAACCAAAATATCATCCAGATAAACAATCAAAAATTTATCCAGATACTTCCGGAAAATGTCATGCATAAAGGACTGAAAAACTGAAGGCGCATTGGAGAGCCCAAAAGGCATCACCAAGTACTCAAAATGACCTTCGGGCGTATTGAATGCGGTTTTCCATTCATCACCTTGCTTAATGCGCACAAGGTTGTACGCACCACGAAGGTCTATCTTGGTGAACCACTTGGCACCCTTAATCCGGGCAAACAAGTCAGACAACAGCGGTAAAGGATACTGAAATTTGACAGTGATCTTATTTAAAAGCCGATAATCAATACAAGGTCTCAAAGATCCGTCCTTTTTTGCCACAAAAAAGAATCCCGCACCAAGAGGGGAAGAAGACGGACGAATATGTCCTTTTTCCAGAGACTCCTTGATATATGAACGCATAGCGGTATGTTCAGGTACCGACAGATTAAACAGTCTTCCCTTAGGAAATTTACTGCCTGGGATCAAATCTATAGCACAGTCACAGTCCCTATGAGGAGGCAGTGCACTGGACTCAGACTCACTGAAGACATCCTGATAATCAGACAAATACTCCGGAACTTCCGAAGGCGTAGAAGAAGCAATAGACACAGGCAGGGAATCCTCATGAATACCACGACAGCCCCAACTTGAGACTGACATAGCCTTCCAGTCCAGGACTGGATTATGGGTCTGTAACCATGGCAGCCCTAAAACAACCAAATCATGCATTTTATGTAAAACCAGGAAACGTATCACCTCGCGGTGTTCAGGAGTCATGCACATGGTAACCTGTGTCCAATACTGCGGTTTATTTGCTGCCAATGGTGTAGCATCAATACCCCTAAGAGGAATAGGATTTTCTAATGGTTCAAGAGTAAATCCACAGCGCTTAGCAAATGAGAGATCCATGAGACTCAGGGCAGCACCTGAATCTACAAACGCCATGACAGGATAAGATGACAGTGAGCAAATCAAAGTTACAGACAGAATAAATTTAGGTTGCAAATTACCAACGGTGACAGGACTAACAACCTTAGCTATACGTTTAGAGCATGCTGAGATAACATGTGTAGAATCACCACAGTAGTAGCACAAGCCATTCCGGCGTCTATGAATTTTCCGCTCATTTCTAGTCAGGATTCTATCACATTGCATTAAATCAGGTGTCTGTTCAGACAACACCATGAGGGAATTTGCGGTTTTTCTATCACATTGCACCGAATTAGGTGTCTGTTCAGACAACACCATGAGAGAATTTGCGGTTTTGCGCTCCCGCAACCGCCGGTCAATTTGAATAGCCAGTGCCATAGTATCATTCAGACCTGTGGGAATGGGAAAACCCACCATAACATTCTTAATGGCTTCAGAAAGGCCATTTCTAAAATTAGCGGCCAGTGCACACTCGTTCCACTGTGTCAGCACGGACCATTTCCGAAATTTTTGGCAATACACTTCAGCCTCGTCCTGCCCCTGAGACATAGACAGCAAGGCCTTTTCTGCCTGAATCTCAAGATTAGGTTCCTCATAAAGTAAACCGAGCGCCAGAAAAAACGCATCAAGATCAGCCAATGCCGGATCTCCTGGCGCCAGCGAAAAAGCCCAATCCTGAGGGTCGCCCCGTAAGAACGAAATAACAATTTTTACTTGCTGAGCAGAATCTCCTGATGAACAGGGTCTCAGGGACAAAAACAATTTACAATTATTCACGAAATTCCTAAACTTAAACCTGTCTCCGGAAAACAGTTCAGGAATCGGTATTTTAGGTTCTGACCTAGGATTTCTGATAACATAGTCTTGTATGCCCTGCACACGAGTAGCCAGCTGGTCCACACTTGTAATCAAGGTCTGGACATTCATGTCTGCAGCAAGCATAGCCACTCTGAGGTAAAGGGGAAGGAGAAAAAAAAAACTCAGAATCTTCTTTCTTATAATCCCTCTTCTGCAATGCATTAAACATTTAATACTGGCCTGGCAAACTGTTATGACCCCAATGGCGAGGGTCTCAGAGGAACGTGGAAGTCTGCAGAATACAAAAATCCAGCTCATAGGGCAGTGGTAACTGGGTTGACCATATATCTACTCCTAACGCCAACACTAGAAGTAGCCGGGGATCATTCCTACGTTGATTCTAGATGACACGCGCCAGCCGGAGAATCTAGCTACCCCTAGTAGAGGAAAACAAAGACCTTTCTTGCCTCCAGAGAAGGGGACTCCAAAGCTGGATAGAAGCCCCCCACAAATAATGACGGTGAGGTAAGAGGAAATGACAAACACAGAAATGAACCAGGTTTAGCACAGAGAGGCCCGCTTACTGATAGCAGAATAAAGAAAGGTAACTTATATGGTCAACAAAAACCCTATCAAAATCCACACTGGAAATTCAAGAACCCCCGAACCGTCTAACGGTCCGGGGGGAGAACACCAGCCCCCTAGAGCTTCCAGCAAAGGTCAGGATATAGATTAGGAACAAGCTGGACAAAAATACAAAACCAAAACAAATAGCAAAAAGCAAAAGGCAGACTTAGCTGATATAACTGGAACCAGGATCAGTAGACAAGAGCACAGCAGACTAGCTCTGATAACTACGTTGCCAGGCATTGAACTGAAGGTCCAGGGAGCTTATATAGCAACACCCCTAACTAGCGACCCAGGTGCGGATAAAAGGAATGACAGAAAAACCAGAGTCAAAAAACTAGTAACCACTAGAGGGAGCAAAAAGCAAATTCACAACACCCCCCCCGCCGTCGCATTCAACTATACCGGCGTCTATGACGCCGGTACAGTTAAATGCAATGACGGAGGAGAGAGCGTCTACAGACGCTCCCTCTCCCATCATTCCCCGCTCTGCCTCTGACACTGCAGGTGCGCGATGACGTCATATCATCGCGCACCTGCTGTGTCCCGGGCAGACTGCAGCCGAGCCTGAGATCGGAGCAGGAAGCAACGCTGGCAAGAGGAAAGGTAAGGAGAGTGTTTTTTTGTTTTTTTACTGGACTGTGGGGGCATTCTCGGGGGGGGGGCGAGAGATGCGGGCTGTGCTGTATAGACCACTGTGCGGGCTGTGCTGGATAGACCACTGTGCGGGCTGTGCTGGATAGACCACTGTGCGGGCTGTGCTGGATAGACCACTGTGCGGGCTGTGCTGGATAGACCACTGTGCGGGCTGTGCTGGATAGACCACTGTGCGGGCTGTGCTGGATAGACCACTGTGCGGGCTGTGCTGGATAGACCACTGTGCGGGCTGTGCTGGATAGACCACTGTGCGGGCTGTGCTGGATAGACCACTGTGCGGGCTGTGCTGGATAGACCACTGTGCGGGCTGTGCTGGATAGACCACTGTGCGGGCTGTGCTGGCACCCAACACCATATTGCAGTGCAGGGGATTCCTCCTGCACAGCAACAGTCCGAGGCGTATCTAGGGGAAGGGGGCAGCCGGGGCACGTGAGAGACAGGAAGCAGCTCCAGTCATCACGATGAGACAGCTTTTCAATCTGTTTTTTCCCCCTCATACATCTCATGTACCTCTGAATGAGATCGTATTTAAGAGAAAGCCAAAATAACCCCGGGACAGAAGGCGAGAGCAGGGGGGAGGTGCGGGACAGAGCCGCTTTAGTCAGGAGAAGCTGAGGAGCTGCAGCCGGTTTACATCAGCCACCCCTGTACCAGAGAGGAGATTGTGAGTTGTGTATATGAGCTGGTATCTCTGGTGTGTGTGTGTGTGTGTGTGTGTGTGTGTGTGTGTGTGTGTGTGTGTGTGTGTGTGTGTGTGTGATATCTGTAGTATGTGTGTGTGTGATATCTGTAGTGTGTGTGTGATAACTGTAGTATGTCTGTGTGTGTATGATATCTGTAGTGTGTGTGTGTGATATCTGTAGTATGTCTGTGTGTGTGTGTGTGATATCTGTAGTGTGTGTTTGATATCTGTAGTGTGTGTGATAACTGTAGTGTGTGTGTGATATCTGTAATATGATGTGTGTGTGTGTGTGTGATATCTGTAGTGTGTGTATGTGTGATATCTAGTGTGTGTGTGATAACTGATGTGTGTGTGTGTGTGTGTGTGTGTGTGATATCTGTAGTATGATGTGTGTGTGTGTGTGTGTGTGTGTGTGTGTGATATCTGTAGTGTGTGTGTGATATCTGTAGTATGTGTGTGTGTGAGGCAGCGGCGTAACGGTTCCCTGAAAAATGCCCACAGGAAAATTGCCCACAGGAAAAATGCCCACAGGAAAATTGCCCACACAGAAAATTCCCCACACGGAAAATTCCCCACACGGAAAATTCCCCACACGGAAAATTCCCCACATGGAAAATTCCCCACACGGAAAATTCCCCACACGGAAAATTGCCAATTACAGCATCACAAAAGTTTCAGATCTATGATATTTCAGGTGCAAGGTGAGGATGTTCACATAATATGTGATCAACTTGTGATTTACAGTTGACCTAGTGCAAAACTGCAAAAAATGATGATCTGTGGTTTGCAGCAGTCTGTCATTCTCAGCAATAGATAGATCTAGTCTGCTCTCTTCTCTCACTGATTCTGCCTTACTCCTCCCACCAGCCCAAAACAGCAGCACATGCAGAACCAGCAGCAGTGTGATCCAGAGGAGCCATCACTGCTATCAGTACCCACAAAAGAATCACTGCTGCTGGCAGAGATATTTGGTCCTGGAAGCCCAGAAGGCACAGCAGAAAGGTGAGATTCTGTCACTTGTACCACTTTGTGTTCTTGCTGAGAATGTATGATATGCTTTTGCAGTGGAGTCTGATGGGCCCCAGTGCGAAATTTGGCCCTTCCCCCCCACACACACACATGTTGGTCAGATGTATGGGCCCCTGTAGTGTTCTAAATTCTATAAAGACATATGAATTGCCCCCCTCCCCCTTCATTATGTAGTAATGTCCCCCATACTGGTATATATGCCCATCATCCTGGTGAATATGTCTGCATCCTGGTATATATGTCCTAATGCTGGTATATATGGTCCCCATCCTAGTATGTATGGTCCACATGATCTCCATCCTGGTATTTAAGCCCCCTTTCTGGTATATATGTCCCTATCCTGGTTTACATGGTCCCGTATCCTAGGCTATGTGCACACGTAGGAAATGTGGTGCAGAATTTTCTGCACTAAATCTGCATCTCCTGGCAGAATCCACAGGTGCGTTTTTTATGCATTTTTAGTGCGTTTTTTGTGCGTTTTTTATGCGTTTTTTGTGCACTTTTTGTGCAGATTTTACCATTGCAGATTTCTATTAATGGAGGGGTGCAGAAACGCTGCAGAAACGCACAAAAGAAGTGACATGCACTTCTTTGAAATCTGCAGCGTTTCTGCGCAGATTTTTCTGCACCATGTACACAGCTTTTTTTTTCACATTGATTTACATTGTACTGTAAATCACAGTGCAGTTCTGCAGCGTTTCTGCTGTAGAAAAATCTGCTGCAGTTCTGCACCAATTCTGCACTAAATCTGCATCGTGTGCACATACCCTAGGATTGGGGACCATGTAAACCAGGATAGGGACATATATACCAGAAAGGGGGCATAAATACCAGGATGGAGATCATGTGGACCATACATACTAGGATGGGGACCATATATACCAGCATTAGGACATATATACCAGGATGCAGACATATTCACCAGGATGATGGGCATATATATCAGTATGGGGGACATTACTACATAATGAAGCGGGAGGGGGGCAATTCATACGTCTTTATAGAATTTAGAACACTACAGGGGCCCATACATCTGACCAACGTGTGTGTGTGTGTGGGGGGGGGGGAGGGCCAAATTTCGCACTGGGGCCCATCGGACTCCACTGCAAAAGCACATCATACATTCTCAGCAAGAACACAAAGTGGTACAAGTGACAGAATCTCACCTTTCTGCTGTGCCTTCTGGGCTTCCAGGACTAAATATCTCTGCCAGCAGCAGTGATTCTTTTGTGGGTACTGATAGCAGTGATGGCTCCTCTGGATCACACTGCTGCTGGTTCTGCATGTGCTGCTGTTTTGGGCTGGTGGGAGGAGTAAGGCAGAATCGGTGAGAGAAGACAGCAGACTAGATCTATCTATTGCTGAGAATGACAGACTGCTGCAAACCACAGATCATCATTTTTGCAGTTTTGCACTAGGTCAACTGTAAATCACAAGTTGATCACATATTATGTGAACATCCTCACCTTGCACCTGAAATATCATAGATCTGAAACTTTTGTGATGCTGTAATTGGCAATTTTCCGTGTGGGGAATTTTCCGTGTGGGGAATTTTCCAGTGGGCATTTTTCATGTGGGCAATTTTCCTGTGGGCAATTTTCCTGTGTGCATTTTTCTGGTCACCACCCCGGATAATCTGGATAGAATCTAACCGGCGCCACTGAGCATATAGTGGACGAATGAGGTATTGCCGCTGTCTGTCTGATGCCCTAGTGTGAACAGCGTCCGACATGACAGTACCCCGCCTTCTACGAGGGACCCCAGGGCCCTCACGACTTATAGGACCCGGCTTGTCTGGATTGCGGCGGTGAAACATACTGACTAGCCGGTCCGCATGTATGTCCGAAGCTGGTACCCAAGACCTCTCCTCCGGCCCATAACCACGCCAGTGTACCAAGTACTGTAATGTGCAGCGCACCACACGAGAGTCAACCACCTTGGAGACTTCAAACTCTAAATTGCCATCCACCAAGACTGGTGGAGGCATCGGCACCGCGTCCACAGAACCCACCACCTTTTTTAATAACGATCTGTGGAACGCGTTGTGAATCTTATATACCGTAGGGAGCTCCAATCGGTAAGCTACCGGGTTAACGATGGCGGCGACCCTAAACGGACCAATAAACCTAGGACCCAATTTAAAGGATGGTATTTTAAGTCTTATGTTTTTTGTGGACAACCACACCCAGTCACCCACACTCAGGTCCGGACCTGGCACACGTCTACTGTCAGCCACACGTTTGTACCTTGCACCCACGCTCAACAGGCGCTGTTTCACTTTCCTCCAGACGGATGACAGTTGTGCTCCTAACATGTCCTCCTCCGGAACGCCGGAAGAGCCCACCTGACTCAAAGTACAAAATTGAGGATGATGCCCGTAAACACAAAAGAACGGAGACTAATCAGAAGATTCCTGGTGGTGATTATTTATGGCAAACTCAGCCAAAGGGAGGAACGTCGACCACTCCTCCTGGTTGTCAGAAACAAAACAGCGTAAGTACTGCTCCAAATTTTGGTTCATACGCTCGGTCTGACCATTTGACTGAGGATGAAACACCGAAGAATGCGACAACTTGATCCCCAGCCGTGAGCAAAATGCTTTCCAAAATTTTGCCACAAACTGAGACCCCCTATCAGACACGATGTCAGACAGGACCCCGTGAAGTCTGACCACCTCCTGCACAAACACCTGAGCCAGAGTCTTAGCGTTAGGCAACAAAGGCAAAGACAAAGTGCGACATTTTTGAGAAACGATCAACAATCACCAAGATGACCGTGTTCCCAGCAGAGGAAGGCAAGTCTGTAATAAAATCCATGGAGATCTCCGTCCATGGCCTACTGGGTACCTCGAGAGGAAGTAGTGTGCCAGCAGGACGGGAGCGGGGCGTCTTAGCCCTAGCGCACGTGGTGCATGCTGACACGTATGAGACCACGTCCTGTCGGATTTTGGGCAACCAAAACCAACGCGACACCAACTCCAAGGTACCCCTAACCCCTCGATGGCCAGCCAGGACAGCATCATGATGCTCACCCAACACCTTTAGGCGAAGATGGAGCGGTACAAAGGATTTGTTAAAGGGAAGCTCAGGTGGTACCTCCTCCTGAGCCTCGGCAATCTCAGTCTCAACCTCGGTCATGAGAGCCGAGACCACTAAACCCTTTTGGAGGATGGGTACCGGCTCTTCCCGAGGTTCTCCCCCCGGAAAACACCTGGACAAAGCATCCTCCTTAGTGTTTTTAGACCCAGGTCGGTAAGTGACAAAAAAGTTGAACCGCGTGAAAAACAATGCCCAGCGAGCCTGCCTGGGGGACAGACGCTTGGCTGACTCCAAATACAGCAGATTCTTATGGTTGGTAATAACAGTAACCTGGTGAACCGACCCCTCCAAAAAGTGTCGCCATTCCTCAAAAGCCAACTTGATAGCCAACAACTCCCTGTTGCCTATATCGTAGTTACGTTCGGCGGATGACAGTTTCTTGGAGAAATAGGCGCATGGACGCAAGTCGCTCAAGGATGAGCCTTGAGACAGCACCGCCCCCACTCCAACCTCAGATGCATCGACTTCCACAGTAAATGGTTTCGATACATCCGGTTGCACAAGAATGGGAGCTGAAGCAAAACTGTTTTTCAGAAACTCGAATGCGCGCACAGCAGCCTCAGACCAGGCGGAGAAATTGGTACCTTTTTTTTGTCATGTCAGTGAGCGGTTTAGCAATGATAGAAAATTTTTTAATAAACTTTCTATAATAATTAGAAAACCCCAGGAACCGCTGGAGCGCTTTTAGGTTATCAGGACGTTCCCAACGCAGCACCGCTTGCACCTTAGCAGCGTCCATTTTGAACCCAGAAGCGGACACAATATAACCCAAAAAAGGCATCTCCTGAACCGAAAATACACATTTCTCCAGTTTAGCATAGAGCTTATTCTCTCTGAGCAGCTGTAACACCTGCCTAACATGCTCTAAATGAGTATCACGGTCGCATGAATAGATGAGAATGTCATCAAGGTACACAATAACGAATTTTCCCATGACATGAGAGAACACATCGTTTATGAAATGCTGAAAAACAGCAGGCGCGTTTGTCAAACCAAATGGCATCACCAGATTTTAAAAATGACCCTCAGGAGTATTAAAAGCCGTTTTCCACTCATCACCTTGACGGACTCTTATGAGGTTGTACGCCCCCCTGAGGTCAAGCTTAGAGAACCACCTAACACCAGCCACCTGATTAAACAGATCAGGTATCAGTGGCATAGGGTATGGGTCACGAACTGTAATCTGGTTTAACTCCCTGAAATCCAGACACGGGCGTAATCCGCCATCTTTCTTCTTAACGAAGAAAAACCCCGCTGTCACAGGCGAGGACGAAGGCCTGATGTGCCCTTTGCTCAGACTCTCAGCGATGTAGTCTTTTAAGGCTTGCCTCTCAGGACCAGAGATGTTAAACATCCTAGCTTTCGGTAATTTGGCCCCTGGTTTTAGCCTAATAGTACAGTCATAGGGGCGATGTGGTGGCAATTCTGAAGAACCCTCCTCAGAGAACACATCCGCGAAGTCCTGCAGTGACTCAGGAATGCTAGGAGTCACAGCGGACACACATGTGGCCAGGCAATTCTCCTGGCAAAATCCGCTCCACTGAATTATGTCCTGAGTTTTCCAGTCAATCACCGGGTTGTGTACAGCCAACCATGGAAAACCCAGAACCATTTGAGCAGGAAGATTACTGAGCACCTTACATGTAACTTGCTCAGCATGTAGGACCCCAATGTGGAGTTTAACCTCAGCCACAAACTCAGTAATCTCCTCCTGTGGGAGAGGAGCAGCATTGATGGTGACCACCCTGATAGGATGAGTCAGTTTTTCGATCCTGAAACCGGCTGTGCGCGCAAACTCCTCATCAATGAGATTAGTGGCAGAACCACTATCCACAAACACAGTAATAGGTAGCTCTCTGCCAGAGACCACAACCTTGGCAGGGAGCATGCATTGAGAAACCACTATGAAGGATATGCATAAACTCAGATCGGCCTCCTCCACACCCTCTGAGCTTCGTAGTTTTTCCACCATTGCGCTTTTCTTAGATAGCAGAGGACAAGTATCAACATAATGACCAGTTTTACCACAGCAAAAACAGGCTCTCTGCTTCCTGAGCAAAGGGGCAAGACGCTTCACATGTGACACCCCTGCGATCTGCATAGACTCTGTGGGCTCACCTGCAGCAACCTCATGTGTATCCACGCTCTCTCCCATAGGCGGCGTCTCTTGCACCCCCTGACGCAGACGGCGATCAATACGGATAACAAGACTCATGGCGGATTCTAGAGAAACAGGAGTCTCATACATCAGAAGGGCTATTTTAACCCTTCCTGAAACCCCATGAACAAACTGACTCCACAGCGCAGGATCATTCCACTGTGTGTCTACCACCCAGCGGCAAAATTCAGAACAGTAATCCTCCGCCATATGCTCCCCCTGGCAAATAGCGCGAATTTTAGATTCTGCTAGACCCATTCTGTCAGGATCCTCGTAAATGAGTCCAAGAGCAGAAAAAAACTCTCCACTGAGTTATATGCTGCAGAATCAGATGGTAAAGAAAACGCCCATGCTTGAGGATCCCCGTTCAGTAATGACAACACCAGACCCACACGCTGAGCCTCATTACCTGAGGAGATAGGACGCATACGAAAATACAGTTTACAAGATTCACGAAAAGTAACAAATTTACTGCGTTCCCCAGCAAACCTTTCAGGCAAAGGAAACTTTGGCTCAGCAACTCTGCCTGCAGATTCAGCTTGCACATTAGATACTAATAGACCCTGTTGCTGAACTGCCCCCTTCAGCTCAGTGACCTGCAGGGACAGCGCCTCCAACTGGCGGGTTATGGAAGTCATGGGATCCATGGAATAAAAAAATATGGCCGATTATAATGTCACGGGAAGCCTAGGTAGGCAAGAGCTAATAACCCAGGTCCCTGCGATTTCCTTCAACTCTGGGAAACCCTGACTGACCCTTCTCCCAGAGTTTACACTGATGGTGTGCATGTCTGGGCCTCCACCCTCACCCTGTCTCCTGTTTCAACCCTAGGCTGAAACCACCACCCACCACCCAGTGAAGAGACCACACACCAATACCCACAGTTAGCACAGACAAGGATAACGGAAAATATGCACCACGCCGCAGTCACACAGGAATACACTATAAGTGCTCAGGGCAAAACAATACAAATAAAGGAAGGAGAAAATATGACAAAGGGAAATACACCACCGGATACGAAACTCCTTCTCCTAGACCACCACTCCAGACCGAGATAATCAAGCACACGACAGAAGCTATAATCGGCGATGCCCAAAACCCAGCAAAACTATTTAAAGGCAGTGGGCGTGACTCAGCCCTCAACCCGAGTACCAGCCAGATTAACCCCGGATAATCTGGATAGAATCGAACCGGCACCACTGAGCATATAGTGGACGGATGAGGTATTACCGCTGTCTGTCGGACGCCCTAGTGTGAACAGCATCCGACATGACAGTTACACCGCGTTATACCGCGGTGTAACGCAGTCCATTAATGCTGCTATTAAACCTGTGTGACCAACTTTTTACTATGCAGCATCAATAGTAAAAAGATCTAATGTAAAAAATAATTTAAAAAATTAAAAATCATTATATACTCACCTTCCGGCGCCTTTCCAGCCCCTCACAATGCTCCGGGCCATGCATTGCGGTCTCACGAGATGATGACGTAGCGGTCTCGTGAGACCGCTACGTCATCATTTTGTGAGACCGCAATGCGTTCTTGGAACTGGAGCGTCGCGAGGAGCATCGCTAAATGCCTCGCCTGGATCCGGGGGCCGCTGGAAGGTGAGTATATAACTATTTTTTACTTTAATTCTTTTTTTTAACAGGGATATGGTGCCCACATTGCTATATACTACATGGGCTGTGTTATATACTACGTCTCTGTGCTATATACTACGTGGGCTGTGCTATATACTACATCGCTGTGCTACATACTACGTGGGCTGTGTTATATACTGCTTGAGCTGTTATATACTGCATCTCTGTGCTATAGACTACGTGGGTTGTGCAATATATTACGTGGCTGGGCAATATACTATGTGACTGTGTTATATACTGCGGGAGCTGTGCTATATACTACATGAGCTGTGCTATATACTATGTAGCTTGTTGTGAACTCTGTTTTCGGGCTCCCTCTTGTGGTCATTGGTGGTATGGTGTGACTTTTGCTTTGGGCTCCCCCTGGTGGCTTTGTTTGTTATTCTGCTGGTCTCTTGCTATCAGCTGGTTCGTTATCCTCTGGGAGGTTCCTATATAGCTCTGTTTTGCTTCCACTTGTGGCCGGCTGTCGATGTAATCAGTGCTACTCAGATTCCTTCTGACTACCTTGCTCCTAGTCCATCCAGGATAAGCTAAGTTTTGTTTGCTCATTTTTTTGATCAGCAGTGTTTATCATGTTTTCTTGTCCAGCTTGCTAAAATGTGATTCCCTCGCTTGCTGGATGCTCTAGTGGACTGAGTTTCTCCCCACACACCATTAGTTGGTGCGTGGGTTCTTGAAATCTCAGGATGGATATTTTGTAAGGGTTTTTTATTGATCGCATAGACCCCTGCTCTATTTTCTGCTTTCTAGTACTAGTGGGCCTCTTTTGCTGAATCTGATTTCATCCCTACGTATGTGCCTTCTTCTTACTTCACCGTTAATATTTGTTGGGGGCTTCTATATCTTTGGGGATTATTTCTCTGGAGGCAAGCGAGGTCTTTCTTTCTCTTTAGGGGTAGCTAGTTCCTCAGGCTGGCTCGAGACGTCTAGGAATTTTTTAGGCACGTTCACCGGCTACCTCTAGTTGTTTTGGATAGGTTCAGATTTGCGATCAGTCCAGTTACCATCTCCCTAGAGCTTGTCCTTAGTTTATTCACTTGCTGGTCTATTCGTGATCCTCAGCCGCTAAGGATCATAACAGTACAGCCGGCCCGTAAAGTGTTAATTGCATGGCAGAAGCAGGAGAAAAGAAGCCTTGAGAATTTTTTTTTTTTGTTGTTGTTGCCGTGTGTCTAGCTGCTGTGGCTAGCTTCTCTCCTCCTCTTAATCTTGGTGTGGCTCTGAGTTCAGCTGCTGACATGGATGTCCAGAGCTTGGCTTCCAGTCTGGATCATCTTGCTGCTAGGGTTCAAAGTATTCAGGATTTTGTTGTTCACAGTCCTATGTCAGAGCCTAGAATACCTATTCCGGAGTTGTTTTCTGGAGATAGATCTAGGTTCCTGAATTTTAGGAACAATTGTAAGTTGTTTCTTTCTTTGAAACCTCGTTCCTCTGGTGATGCCGTTCAGCAAGTTAAGATTATTATTTCTTTTTTGCGTGGTGACCCCCAAGATTGGGCCTTCGCATTGGCGCCAGGGGATCCTGCATTGCTTAGTGTAGATGCGTTTTTTCTAGCCCTTGGATTGCTCTATGAGGAACCTAATCTTGAGAACCAGGCTGAAAAAACGTTATTGGCCCTCTCGCAGGGGCAAGATGAAGCAGAGGTGTACTGCCAGAAATTTCGGAAATGGTCGGTGCTTACTCAGTGGAATGAGTGTGCCCTGGCTGCAAATTTCAGAGAAGGTCTTTCTGAAGCCATTAAGAATGTCATGGTGGGGTTCCCTACGCCTGCAGGTCTGAATGAGTCAATGACTCTGGCCATTCAGATTGATCGGCGTTTGCGGGAGCGCAAACCTGTGCACCATTTGGCGGTGTCTTCTGAACAGACACCTGAATCTATGCAATGTGACGGAATTCTGACCAGAAGTGAACGGCAAAATTATAGACGGCAAAATGGGCTGTGCTTTTACTGTGGTGACTCAGCTCATGTTATCTCAGCATGCTCTAAGCGCAAAAAAAAGGTTGATAAATCTGTCACCATTGGTACTTTACAGCCTAAGCTCATTTTGTCTGTTACCCTGATTTGTTCCTTGTCATCTTACCCGGTTAATGCTTTTGTAGATTCAGGTGCCGCCCTGAGTCTGATGGATTGGTCATTTGCCAGGCGCTGTGGTTTTGATTTGGAGCCTTTAAAATTCCCTATTCCACTAAGGGGAATTGATTCTACACCATTGGCTACGAATAGACCTCAGTACTGGACACAAGTGACCATGTGCATGACTCCTGTTCATCAGGAGGTGATTCGCTTTCTTGTACTGCATAATTTGCATGATGTCGTCGTGTTGGGTCTACCATGGTTGCAGACTCATAATCCAGTCCTGGATTGGAAAGCTATGTCGGTGTCAAGTTGGGGTTGTCAGGGAATTCATGGTGACGCTCCTGTGGTGTCAATTGCTTCGTCCACTCCTTCTGAAGTCCCTACGTTTTTGTCAGACTACCAGGATGTATTTGAGGAGCCCAAACTCAATTCTCTACCTCCTCATAGGGACTGTGATTGTGCTATAAATTTGATTCCTGGTAGTAAGTTTCCTAAGGGACGACTTTTCAATTTATCTGTGCCGGAGCATGCTGCCATGCGGAGTTATATAAAGGAGTCTTTAGAGAAGGGACATATTCGCCCGTCCTCATCCCCTCTTGGTGCAGGATTCTTTTTTGTGGCTAAAAAGGATGGTTCCCTGAGACCCTGTATTGATTATCGCCTTTTGAATAAAATCACGGTCAAATTTCAGTATCCTTTGCCATTGTTAACTGATTTGTTTGCTCGCATTAGGGGGTCTAGTTGGTTCACCAAGATAGATCTTCGCGGTGCGTATAACCTTGTGCGTATAAAACAGGGTGATGAATGGAAAACTGCATTTAATACGCCTGAAGGCCATTTTGAGTACTTGGTGATGCCTTTTGGACTTTCTAATGCTCCTTCAGTCTTTCAGTCCTTTATGCATGACATCTTCCGTGAATATCTGGATAAGTTTATGATTGTGTATCTGGATGATATTCTGTTTTTTTCGGATGATTGGGAGTCTCATGTTAAGCAGGTCAGGATGGTCTTTCAGGTCCTACGTGACAATTCTTTATTTGTGAAGGGCTCAAAATGTCTTTTTGGAGTCCAGAAGATTTCTTTTTTGGGTTTCATTTTTTCTCCTTCTACTATTGAGATGGACCCAGTCAAGGTTCAGGCTATTCATGACTGGACGCAGCCTACATCTGTTAAGAGTCTTCAGAAGTTCTTGGGTTTTGCTAATTTTTACCGTCGCTTCATAGCTAATTTTTCTGGTGTTGTTAAGCCTTTGACAGATTTGACCAAGAAGGGTTCTGATGTGACTAATTGGTCTTCTGCGGCTGTGGAGGCCTTTCGGGAGCTGAAGCGGCGGTTTTCTTCGGCTCCGGTCTTATGTCAGCCAGATGTCTCACTTCCCTTCCAGGTGGAGGTTGATGCTTCCGAGATTGGAGCGGGGGCTGTTTTGTCGCAGAGAAGCCCCGATGGCTCTGTGATGAAGCCATGTGCTTTCTTTTCAAGAAAGTTTTCGCCTGCCGAGCGGAATTATGATGTCGGTAATCGGGAGCTGTTGGCTATGAAGTGGGCATTTGAGGAGTGGCGACATTGGCTCGAGGGAGCTAAACATCGTGTGGTGGTCTTGACTGACCACAAGAATTTCATTTATCTCGAGTCGGCCAAGTGGCTGAATCCCAGACAGGCTCGTTGGTCGTTGTTTTTCTCTCGTTTTGATTTCATGGTCTCGTACCTGCCGGGTTCGAAGAATGTGAAGGCTGATGCTCTTTCTAGGAGTTTTGTGCCTGACTCTCCTGGAGATTCAGAGCCGGCTGGTATCCTTAGAGAAGGGGTGATTTTGTCTGCCATCTCCCCAGATTTGCGACGTGTGCTGCAAGAGTTTCAGGCGGATAGACCTGACCGCTGTCCACCGGAGAGACTGTTTGTCCCCGATAGATGGACCAACAGAGTCATCTCCGAGGTTCATTCTTCCGTGTTGGCGGGCCATCCTGGAATATTTGGTACCAGAGACTTGGTGGCCAGGTCTTTTTGGTGGCCTTCCTTGTCGCGGGATGTGCGTTCCTTTGTGCAGTCTTGTGGAATTTGTGCTCGGGCGAAGCCTTGCTGTTCTCGTGCCAGTGGTTTGCTGTTACCTTTGCCTGTCCCGAAGAGGCCTTGGACGCACATTTCCATGGATTTTATTTCAGATCTCCCTGTCTCTCAGAGAATGTCTGTCATCTGGGTGGTGTGTGATCGTTTTTCTAAGATGGTCCATTTGGTGCCCTTGCCTAAGTTGCCTTCCTCCTCCGAGTTGGTTCCACTGTTTTTTCAAAATGTGGTTCGTTTGCACGGGATTCCTGAGAACATTGTTTCTGACAGAGGATCCCAGTTTGTGTCTAGATTTTGACGGACCTTTTGTGCTAAGTTGGGCATTGAATTGTCTTTTTTGTCGGCCTTCCATCCTCAGACGAATGGCCAAACCGAGCGAACTAATCAGACCTTGGAGACTTATTTAAGATGTTTTGTTCCTGCTGACCAGGACGACTGGGTTATTTTTTTAACGTTGGCCGAGTTTGCCCTTAATAATCGGGCTAGTTCTGCTACTTTGGTTTCTCCTTTTTTTTGTAATTCGGGGTTTCATCCTCGTTTTTCCTCGGGTCAGGTAGAGCCTTCTGACTGTCCTGGAGTGGATGTTGTGGTGGATAGGTTGCATCAGATTTGGAATCATGTGGTGGACAATTTGAAGTTGTCACAAGAGAAGGCTCAGCTCTTTGCCAACCGCCGTCGCTGTGTGGGTCCCCGACTTCGCGTTGGGGACTTGGTGTGGTTGTCTTCTCGCTTCGTTCCTATGAAGGTCTCCTCTTCTAAGTTCAAGCCTCGGTTTATCGGTCCTTATAAGATTCTGGAAGTCCTTGGCCCTGTGTCATTCCGTCTGGACCTCCCGGCATCATTTGCTATTCATAATGTGTTCCATCGCTCGTTGTTGCGGAGGTATGTGGTACCTGTGGTTCCTCCGGTTGAGCCTCCTGCCCCGGTGCTGGTTGAGGGAGAATTGGAATACGTGGTGGAGAAGATCTTGGATTCTCGTGTTTCTAGACGGAGGCTCCAGTATTTGGTCAAGTGGAAGGGCTATGGTCAGGAGGATAATTCTTGGGTTGTCGCCTCTGATGTTCATGCGGCCGATTTGGTTCGTGCCTTCCATGTGGCTCATCCTGATCGCCCTGGGGGTTTTCATGAGGGTTCGGTGACCCCTCCTTAAGGGGGGGGTACTGTTGTGAACTCTGTTTTCGGGCTCCCTCTTGTGGTCACTGGTGGTATGGTGTGACTTTTGCTTTGGGCTCCCCCTGTTGGCTTTGTTTGTTATCCTGCTGGTCTCTGGCTATCAGCTGGTTCGTTATCCTCTGGGAGGTTCCTATATAGCTCTGTTTTGCTTCCACTTGTGGCCGGCTGTCGATGTAATCAGTGCTACTCAGATTCCTTCTGACTACCTTGCTCCCAGTCCATCCAGGATAAGCTAAGTTTTGTTTGCTCATTTTTTTGATCAGCAGTGTTTATCATGTTTTCTTGTCCAGCTTGCTAAAATGTGATTCCCTCGCTTGCTGGATGCTCTAGTGGACTGAGTTTCTCCCCACACACCATTAGTTGGTGCGTGGGTTCTTGAAATCTCAGGATGGATATTTTGTAAGGGTTTTTTATTGATCGCATAGACCCCTGCTCTATTTTCTGCTTTCTAGTACTAGTGGGCCTCTTTTGCTGAATCTGATTTCATCCCTACGTATGTGCCTTCTTCTTACTTCACCGTTAATATTTGTTGGGGGCTTCTATATCTTTGGGGATTATTTCTCTGGAGGCAAGCGAGGTCTTTCTTTCTCTTTAGGGGTAGCTAGTTCCTCAGGCTGGCTCGAGACGTCTAGGAATTTTTTAGGCACGTTCACCGGCTACCTCTAGTTGTTTTGGATAGGTTCAGATTTGCGATCAGTCCAGTTACCATCTCCCTAGAGCTTGTCCTTAGTTTATTCACTTGCTGGTCTATTCGTGATCCTCAGCCGCTAAGGATCATAACAGTAGCTGTGCAATATATTACGTGGCTGGGCAATATACTACGTGGCTGTGTTATATACTGCGTGAGCTGTGCTATATACTATGTGAGCTGTGCTATATACTACGTGGCTGTGTTATATATTACGTGGGCTGTGCTATATACTACGTAGCTGTGCAATATGCATGGCTGGTCAAGCAATATACTACGTGGCTGTGCTATATAATAAGTGGCTGTGTTATATACTACGTGGACTGTGTTATATACTACGTGGCCTGTTTTATATACTACGTGGGCTGTGTTATACACTGCGTGGGCCGTGCTATATACTATGTGGGCTGTTATACACTGCGTGAGCTGTGTTATCCACTGCGTGGGCTGTGCTATATGCTGCGTGGGCTGTGCTATATACTATGTGGGCTGTGCTATATACTGCGTGCGCTGTGCTATATACTACGCGAGCTGTGCCATATACTATGTGGCTGTGCTATATACTACATAGCTGTGTTATATACTACGTGGGCTGTGTTATATACTACGTGGCCTGTGTTATATACTATGTGGCCTGTGTTATATACTACGTGGGCTGTGCTATATACTGCATGGGCTGTGTTTTACACTGCGTGGGCTGTTCTATATACTACATGGGCTGTTATACTCTTCGTGGGCTGTGTCATATACTATGTCGGCTGTGTTATACACTGCGTGGGCTGTGCTATATACTACATGGGCTGTGTTATACACTGCATGGGCTGTGCTATATACTGCGTGGGCTGTGCTATATACTGCGTGGGCTGTGCTATATACTACGTGGGCTGTGCTATATACTACGTGGGCTGTGTTATACACTGCGTGGGCTGTGCTATATACTGCGTGGGCTGTGTTATATACTACGTGGGCTGTGTCATATACTACGTGGCCTGTGTTATATACTACGTGGGCTGTGTTATATACTACATGGGCTGTGTTATATACTACGTGGCTGTGTTATATACTACGTGGGCTGTGTTATATACTACGTGGCCTGTGCTATATGCTACATGGCCTGTGCTATATGCTACATGGCTGTGCTATATGCTACGTGGGCTGTGTTATATGCTACGTGGGCTGTGTTATATGCTACTTGGCTGTGGTATATTTCTCTGCTGTATCTGTAAATCATGAATTGTGGTATGTGTTAAAGAGGGGGGCCCACTGGGACTCTTTTGCCCGGGGCCCTCAAAAACCTGGAGCCGGCCCTGGCTTCACTGATTGTTCATGCCCGGCTGGCCGCGAACAGTCAGCGACAGGCGCAGTCCGGCCGCGAATTGGCGTGGAATTTGAACCACGCTTCGCTAATTGGTCGCGCCCAGCCGGCCGAATCCTGTTTATAAGTTGCATTATTCTGAGAACTTCATAAATAAACTACATACATATTCTAGAATACCCGATGCGTTAGAATCGGGCCACCATCTAGTTTGTAATAAATGTCCAACTGGGGGTCTGTATGTAGGGGAGACAGGGCAACAACTGAGAACAAGGATGAACTCTCATCGCCACACAATAAGAGAAAAAAGAATAGATCTACTTGTGGCAATACATTTTTGTCTCCCTGATCACAGCACCATGGACATGAGATTACTTGTATTAAAAGGTAATTTCAAATCTCAGAGAGAAGAGTCTGGGAATATAAGATGATGATGACCTTTGACACACTCAGTGCAGGAATGAATGTGTCACGTGGATTTATGTCTTTTTACATCAAATAAGGAATTTGCTCCTCAGACCGTGTGGGGGCATCATAACACAGAATCAGACCCCAATCAGAGGACAATAAAACATTCACACTCCTTATCTATGAACTGTTCCAATATTTATGGACACAACTGTTTATCACTCTCACGTAATGGTAGTTCTGCTTCACGTCACCTGTCTTATCTATGGCATTACCTCTGGGCTGTATTGTGCATAAATATGTGATTCTTCATAATTTGTATTAGTCTTAGCCTGATGAAGGGACCTGAGTAGTCTCAAAAGCTTGCAATTTGTTACCATCTTTTCAGTTAGCCATTAAAAGGTATCGGCCACTGAGGACTCTCAATTCTAAATGTTAATATGTTGATAACCCATTGGTGCTCTGCAATATGAAAGACAATCTATGCATGTTCTTTGAACACTTCAGCACTGAGGGATGGCGTCCTTCCACCTTCCCCAAGCCTGAGGAGTTGTGACCTATAAAAAGGAGGATCTGCCTGTGCTCAGACAGTCTAAATTACAGAAGTCATGGCATCATCACTCTAACTGAAGAAACACAAAGCTGCCTCATTGATCCTCAAAGACATTTAGAGAATCCAGGTTGGGACAATCAAGTCACCTGGCCTCAAACATCAATGGACTGTCAGCTTCCAAAGCTTGTCATTACCTCCTCCCTGTGGAGGCCCACCAAAAGTGGAGGGCCACTGGTGGCAGTATTCGGTACTGGAAGCAGCTCTAATCCCAGCGAATCAGCGGAAGGGTGAGACTCTGTAATTTGCACCATCTTGGTTATTTGCTGGGACTGTCCTATATGCTATTCTGTGTTGGTGGTTCAATAAATCATTGCCACACTGTTTTATCCTCACCCTGTGTTGTCAGAGTAGTGTTCTGCCCACAGGGAGAGCGGGCGTTCAGTGGTATAAGCCCTGGTCCATGCAGTCATTCTAAAGACAGCCAGGCCATCAGACGAGGGCACCCACTCACCCAGTATCTCTACAAATATATTTTTCAAAAATTGTGCTGATATAAAGTAAACATTTTATGAAATGTTTTTTATAAAAATATTTTGTACAGCATGACTAACTAGTGTACAAGGATACTGCCACAGGATTGCGGCGACTGGTTTCATAAACTCCTGTTCTGGTTAGTAGTACTTCACCATCTTATTAAACAGTGCAGTTTTTTTTTAAGTGATGGCTGTGCAAGGGTTAATCTGTTCAGTTGAAGCTCCCTAAGCTATCCAGCCTGGAGTGTCTCAGCTGTTCATTGTTTGCCACTCCCCTCTGCTATATATTCTCGCAATTGGCACCTGGGAATTGCCAGTGTTAGCTCTTACTGCCTGGTTTTGAGTGGGACGTGTAGTTCCTGGTTGAAGTTTGGAGATTTGTTCAGGAGATTGTTGCTGTGAGTTTTGTTTGTGTGCACACCCTCTCCTATATGGTTTCTCCTTTCTTTAACTCCCCTGTGTTACATTCTGCTGTTTGGTGAGTGTATTTTGTATGATTGTTATTTTCATTTACCCCTGTCTATCTTTCCTGGTTTGTCTAGAAAGTTTTATCCTATACAATTCAACTTCCCACCTCCCTGGGTGGGGCTGGGGACAGATAAGGGTTGATCTAGGAGCATTGCAAGGCATGAGAACCCAGGGATTTCACCCTCAGGAGTAATTCAGGGGATAGACTAGGGCACCCCTAGGTCTAGGGACCTGGTTAGCAACCACAGTTTCAAGGCACTACGTGACAACTGGTTTAAGGATGTTAAAAAGGAAAATAGCAACATTTTCACACTTTCTGCTAAAATTTTTATATTTTCACAAATAAACATGAAAAATTTCAATTTCAATTTACCCCTAACATAAAATACAATATGTCACGAAAAACAGAATCAGTGGGATTCCTTGAGGCGTTCCAGAGTTATTTCCGCATAAAGTGACACTGGTCAGACTTATAAAATTTGGCCTGTTCAGGAAGGTGAATACCGGTTTCGGGGCGAAGGCAAGTCAGGCCAAGGTCAGGGCAGACGGAGATCTCCAACAACAGTCAGTAGTCAAATGTCAGGGCAGGCTGCCGCCAGGCGAACAAGGTGATGAAGAAGATATTAAAGAAGTATCCTTTAGCTTAGATAGGAACCTTAAACAACTTCACATCTAGGTCTTCTGTTATTTAGGCAAAAATCCTGGTGAATGAGAGTGATCACACGTGATTTGTATACACGGTGCGGCGGCTGCCGTAGCCATTAATATATTAGATTTTCCCCGGCTTTGTGAGCACAACATTGTTCAAACACTACAGCCCTGAACGCCAGCGTACAAATTGTTCTTTCTTAGCGTTTTTTGTGCTGAAACTTCAAAATGTTTTTGGAGAATGAAAATGAAGCGTCTGAATACAGAGACGACGAGAAGAAGAGATTTCAGGTTTACCACGACACAAAACAGAGAGATGTCTCCTACCACGAACCAGAGCTTTACAGAATGATAATGATGGAACATCGCGTGCTCCGATCACCCGGAAAACTGACTACAGCCACTCTTCAATCAATACCAATAAATCCGTCTGGAAAATGATAATTCCGAGAATATTTAATTTATTGTTGTTCTCATGGAAACCTTCAATAAAAATGACCTTTTCTGGTTTAATAAAAGCGGATTCTTGGAGACAAATACAGAGTTGCAAAGCAAACGGAAAGTTGAGTCAAATAATGAGGAGTGCAGCAAAAATAATCTATAAATTCAGGAATTCTAAACCTTTCTCTATAATCGAAGAAATACAGGTCTGGGGTAAAGGTATCTTGGGGGACCCGTACCCTGGGGGTCCCGGTGATAAACTGTCTCAATTTCAATGCTATTACATCCCAAGGCAGAGTTGAATACAACGGTGGGACAGGGAGCTGTTGGCTCCCTGCCCCACCATTCAGCCAGTGTGAAAATGGCTGACTTGAGTGCACGCGGCTCATGACAGTGACATCAGCGTTCATCGTGACGTACAACATGGCGGTTCTGGTAACAAACGCTGCATGCATGCCCCTTAAACATGTTCTGCCTGTGCTTTTAAAGGGCCATTGCCCCTAAAAACCTGCAGGTTTTTTTTTCCTCCCTCCAGCTCTCTCATTCACAGCAAGGGGCCTGTTGTGAATTCTGCTTTTGGGCTCCCTCCGGTGGTTGTAGGTGGTAATGCAGTTGTCCCTGAGTTGCAGTCCTGGTCAGGTGTATCTGCTGATTGCAGTTCTGACTGGGGTATTTAGGCGTGCAGGATTCATTAGTCCTTGCCAGTTGTCCATGGTTGTTGGGAGGTTTTGGTCCTGGTTTGGTTCCTTCTGCCTTCTGCCAAATCAGCAAAGATAAGTGTCTGGTTTTGTTTTTTTGGCACACATGCTGTGTGCTTAATAATTCTGTGCTATTCAGTGTTTTTTTTTTGTCCAGCTTAGATTGTGTCAGTATTTTCTCAGTCTTGTTGGATTCTCTGGAGTGGCAGATATACATTCCATGTCTTTAGTTAGATTATGGAACTTTTTGTATTATCTGCTGTGGATATTTTTGGAAGGGTTTTAATACTGACCGCTTAGTATTCTGTCCTATCTTTCCCTATTTAGCTAGTGGCCTCTTTTGCTGAATCCTGTTTTCTGCCTGCGTGTGTCTTTCCTCTCCTACTCACAGTCAATATTCGTGGGGGGCTGCCTATCCTTTGGGGTTCTGCTCTGAGGCAAGGTAGTATAACTATTTCCATCTATAGGGGTATTTAGTCCTCCGGCTGTGTCGAGGTGTCTAGGGTTTGTTAGGCACACCCCACGGCTACTTCTAGTTGCGGTGTTAGTTCAGGTTTTGCGGTCAGTACAGTTTCCACCTACTCCAGAGAAAGTTCATGCGGCTCCAAAGTCACCGGATCATAACAGTACAACTGGCCCACTATGAGTTAAATGCATCTCAGAAGAAGGGAAGAAAGGTGTTGAGTCATTTTTTTTTCTGCAGTTGGCTTTGCCTTTTCTTCCCTTTTTTTTCTCTGGGTGGCTAAGGAGTCTTGTGTTAGCATGGATGTTCAGGAATTAGCTTCTCGTGTAGACCAGCTTGCTGCTAGGGTACAGGGAATTTCTGATTATATTGTTCAGACTCCTGTTTTAGAGCCGAAGATTCCTACTCCTGATTTGTTTTTTGGTGACAGGTCCACATTTTTGAGTTTTAAAAACAACTGTAAACTGTTTTTTGCTTTGAGACCTTGATCCTCTGGGGATTCTATTCAGCAGGTTAAAATCATCATTTCCCTGCTGCGTGGTGATCCACAGGATTGGGCATTTTCCCTGGAATCTGGGAATCCGGCTTTGCTTAATGTAGATTCCTTTTTTCAGGCTTTAGGACTATTATATGATGAACCTAATTCTGTGGATCAAGCGGAGAAGACCTTGTTGGCCCTATCTCAGGGTCAAGAGGCGGCAGAATTGTATTGTCAGAAATTTAGAAAATGGTCTGTGTTGACTAAATGGAATGATGATGCTTTGGCTGCAATTTTCAGAAAGGGTCTTTCTGAATCTGTTAAAGATGTTATGGTGGGGTTTCCCACGCCCGTCGGTCTGAGTGATTCTATGTCTTTGGCCATTCAGATTGATCGGCGCCTGCGGGAGCGCAGAACTGTGCGCGCTGTGGCGTTGTCCTCAGAGCAGAGTCCTGAGCCAATGCAGTGTGATATGAAAGGACAGAACGACAAGGACTCAGACGTCAGAATAGGTTGTGTTATTATTGTGGCGACGCTTCTCATGTCATTTCAGTCTGCCCTAAACGGACAAAGAGGATCGCTAGTTCATTTACCATCAGTACTGTACAACCTAAATTTCTGTTATCGGTGTCCCTGATCTGCTCATTGTCATCATTTTCTGTCTTGGCGTTTGTGGATTCAGGCGCCTCTTTGAACTTAATGGACCTTGAGTTTGCCAGGCGTTGTGGTTTCCCCTTGCAGCCCTTGCAGAACCTTATTCCTTTAAGGGGCATTGATGCTACACCTTTGGCTAAAAATAAGCCCCAGGTTTGGACACAGGTGACCATGCGCATGGCGCCAGCCCATCAGGAAGATTGTCGATTTCTGGTATTGCATAATTTACATGATGCTATCGTGTTGGGTTTTCCGTGGTTGCAGGTACATAATCCTGTGTTGGATTGGAAGTCTATGTCTGTGACTAGTTGGGGTTGTCAGGGGGTTCATAATGATGTTCCTTTAATGTCCATCTCCTCTTCTTCCTTTTCCGAAATTCCAGAGTTTTTGTCTGATTTTCAGGATGTATTCGATGAGCCCAAGTCCAGTTCTCTTCCACCGCACAGGGACTGTGATTGTGCTATTGATTTGATTCCAGGCTGTAAGTTTCCTAAGGGCCGACTCTTCAACCTGTCTGTGCCTGAACATACCGCCATGCGGAGTTATGTTAAGGAGTCTTTGGAGAAAGGGCATATTCGGCCATCTTCTTCACCGATGGGAGCGGGATTTTTTTTTGTCGCTAAAAAGGATGGCTCCTTGAGACCCTGTATTGATTATCGCCTCTTGAATAAGATCACGGTCAAGTTTCAATACCCTTTACCTTTGCTTTCCGATTTGTTTGCTAGGATTAAGGTGGCTAGTTGGTTTACGAAGATTGACCTTCGGGGGGCATATAATCTTGTTCGTATTAAGCAGGGTGATGAATGGAAAACTGCGTTCAATACGCCCGAAGGCCATTTTGAATACCTTGTGATGCCGTTCGGGCTCACTAATGCTCCATCTGTTTTTCAATCTTTCATGCATGATATCTTCCGGACTTATATTGATAAATTCTTGATTGTATATTTGGACGATATTTTGATTTTTTCTGATGATTGGGAGTCTCATGTGGAACAGGTCAGGATGGTATTTCAGATCCTTCGTGACAATGCTTTGTTTGTGAAGGGGTCTAAGTGTCTCTTTGGGGTGCAGAAGGTTTCTTTTTTGGGTTTTATTTTTTCTCCTTCATCTATTGAGATGGATCCGGTTAAGGTTCAGGCCATTCATGATTGGATTCAACCCACGTCCGTAAAGAGCCTTCAGAAATTTTTGGGTTTTGCAGTTTTTTATCGCCGTTTCATTGCTAACTTTTCCAGCGTGGTTAAACCCTTGACCGATTTGACAAAAAAAGGCGCTGATGTGGCGAATTGGTCCTCTGTGGCTGTTTCTGCCTTTCAGGAGCTTAAACGTCGATTTACTTCTGCTCCGGTATTGCGCCAACCAGATGTTTCCTGTTATGACCCCAATGGCGAGGGTCTCAGAGGAACGTGGAAGTCTGCAGAATACAAAAATCCAGCTCATAGGGCAGTGGTAACTGGGTTGACCATATATCTACTCCTAACGCCAACACTAGAAGTAGCCGGGGATCATTCCTACGTTGATTCTAGATGACACGCGCCAGCCGGAGAATCTAGCTACCCCTAGTAGAGGAAAACAAAGACCTTTCTTGCCTCCAGAGAAGGGGACCCCAAAGCTGGATAGAAGCCCCCCACAAATAATGACGGTGAGGTAAGAGGAAATGACAAACACAGAAATGAACCAGGTTTAGCACAGAGAGGCCCGCTTACTGATAGCAGAATAAAGAAAGGTAACTTATATGGTCAACAAAAACCCTATCAAAATCCACACTGGAAATTCAAGAACCCCCGAACCGTCTAATGGTCCGGGGGGAGAACACCAGCCCCCTAGAGCTTCCAGCAAAGGTCAGGATATAGATTTGGAACAAGCTGGACAAAAATACAAAACCAAAACAAATAGCAAAAAGCAAAAGGCAGACTTAGCTGATATAACTGGAACCAGGATCAGTAGACAAGAGCACAGCAGACTAGCTCTGATAACTACGTTGCCAGGCATTGAACTGAAGGTCCAGGGAGCTTATATAGCAACACCCCTAACTAACGACCCAGGTGCGGATAAAAGGAATGACAGAAAAACCAGAGTCAAAAAACTAGTAACCACTAGAGGGAGCAAAAAGCAAATTCACAACAGTACCCCCCCCTTAGTGAGGGGTCACCGAACCCTCACCACGACCACCAGGGCGATCAGGATGAGCACGAACAGGAAAGGCACGAACTAAATCGGCCGCATGAACATCAGAGGCGACCACCCAGGAATTATCCTCCTGACCATAGCCCTTCCACTTGACCAGGTACTGAAGCCTCCGCCTGGAGAGGCGAGAATCCAAGATCTTCTCCACCACGTACTCCAACTCGCCCTCAACCAACACCGGAGCAGGAGGCTCAGCAGAAGGAACTACAGGCACAATGTACCGCCGCAACAAGGACCTATGAAATACATTGTGAATAGCAAACGACACAGGAAGATCCAGACGAAAAGATACAGGATTAAGGATTTCCAATATCTTGTAAGGTCCAATAAAACGAGGTTTAAATTTGGGAGAGGAGACCTTCATAGGAACAAAGCGGGAAGAAAGCCACACCAAATCTCCAACGCGTAGTCGGGGACCCACACCGCGGCGGCGGTTGGCAAAGCGCTGAGCCTTCTCCTGTGACAACTTCAAGTTGTCCACCACATAATTCCAGATCTGCTGCAACCTATCCACCACAGAATCCACCCCAGGACAGTCAGAAGGCTCCACATGACCCGAAGAAAAGCGAGGATGGAAACCAGAGTTGCAGAAAAAAGGCGAAACCAAGGTGGCGGAACTAGCCCGATTATTAAGGGCAAACTCAGCCAACGGCAAGAATGTCACCCAATCGTCCTGATCAGCAGAGACAAAACACCTCAAATAAGCCTCCAAAGTCTGATTGGTTCGCTCCGTCTGTCCATTAGTCTGAGGATGGAAAGCAGACGAAAACGACAAATCAATGCCCATCCTACTACAAAAGGATCGCCAGAACCTGGAAACGAACTGGGATCCTCTGTCTGACACAATATTCTCAGGGATGCCGTGCAAACGAACCACGTTCTGGAAAAACACAGGAACCAGATCGGAAGAGGAAGGCAACTTAGGCAAAGGAACCAAATGGACCATCTTGGAGAAGCGATCACATATCACCCAGATAACGGACATGCCCTGAGATAGCGGAAGATCAGAAATGAAATCCATGGAGATATGTGTCCAAGGTCTCTTCGGGACAGGCAAGGGCAAGAGCAACCCGCTGGCACGAGAACAGCAAGGCTTAGCTCGAGCACAAGTCCCACAGGACTGCACAAATGACCGCACATCCCTTGACAAGGAAGGCCACCAAAAGGACCTGGCCACCAGATCTCTGGTGCCAAAAATTCCCGGGTGACCTGCCAACACCGAGGAATGAACCTCGGAAATGACTCTGCTGGTCCACTTATCCGGGACAAACAGTCTGTCAGGTGGACAAGACTCAGGCCTATCAGCCTGAAATCTCTGCAACACACGTCGCAGATCCGGAGAAATAGCTGACAAGATAACTCCATCTTTAAGAATACCAACAGGATCAGCGACTCCAGGAGCATCAGGCACAAAGCTCCTAGAAAGAGCATCGGCCTTCACATTCTTTGAACCTGGTAAATACGAGACAACAAAATCAAAGCGGGAGAAAAACAATGACCAGCGGGCCTGTCTCGGATTAAGGCGTTTAGCAGACTCGAGATACATCAGATTTTTGTGATCAGTCAAGACCACCACACGATGCTTAGCACCCTCGAGCCAATGACGCCACTCCTCAAATGCCCATTTCATGGCCAACAACTCCCGATTGCCCACATCATAATTTCGCTCGGCAGGCGAAAACTTCCTAGACAAAAAGGCACAAGGTTTCATAACAGAGCAACCAGGGCCTCTCTGCGACAAAACGGCCCCTGCCCCAATCTCCGAAGCATCCACCTCAACCTGAAAGGGAAGTGAGACGTCAGGCTGGCACAAAACAGGCGCCGAAGTAAACCGGCGTTTCAACTCCTGGAAAGCCTCCACGGCAGCAGGAGCCCAGTTAGCTACATCGGAGCCCTTCTTGGTCATATCCGTCAAAGGTTTCACAATGCTAGAAAAATTAGCGATAAAACGACGGTAGAAGTTAGCGAAGCCCAAGAACTTCTGAAGACTCTTAACTGACGAGGGCTGAGTCCAATCAAGAATAGCTCGGACCTTGACTGGGTCCATCTCCACAGCAGAAGGGGAAAAAATGAACCCCAAAAAGGGAACCTTCTGTACACCAAAGAGACACTTTGAGCCCTTGACAAACAAAGAATTTTCACGCAAAATTTTAAAGACCAACCTGACCTGCTCCACATGCGAATCCCAATTATCAGAAAAAACCAAAATATCATCCAGATAAACAATCAAAAATTTATCCAGATACTTCCGGAAAATGTCATGCATAAAGGACTGAAAAACTGAAGGCGCATTGGAGAGCCCAAAAGGCATCACCAAGTACTCAAAATGACCTTCGGGCGTATTGAATGCGGTTTTCCATTCATCACCTTGCTTAATGCGCACAAGGTTGTACGCACCACGAAGGTCTATCTTGGTGAACCACTTGGCACCCTTAATCCGGGCAAACAAGTCAGACAACAGCGGTAAAGGATACTGAAATTTGACAGTGATCTTATTTAAAAGCCGATAATCAATACAAGGTCTCAAAGATCCGTCCTTTTTAGCCACAAAAAAGAATCCCGCACCAAGAGGGGAAGAAGACGGACGAATATGTCCTTTTTCCAGAGACTCCTTGATATATGAACGCATAGCGGTATGTTCAGGTACCGACAGATTAAACAGTCTTCCCTTAGGAAATTTACTGCCTGGGATCAAATCTATAGCACAGTCACAGTCCCTATGAGGAGGCAGTGCACTGGACTCAGACTCACTGAAGACATCCTGATAATCAGACAAATACTCCGGAACTTCCGAAGGCGTAGAAGAAGCAATAGACACAGGCAGGGAATCCTCATGAATACCACGACAGCCCCAACTTGAGACTGACATGGCCTTCCAGTCCAGGACTGGATTATGGGTCTGTAACCATGGCAGCCCTAAAACGACCAAATCATGCATTTTATGTAAAACCAGGAAACGTATCACTTTGCGGTGTTCAGGAGTCATGCACATGGTAACCTGAGTCCAATACTGCGGTTTATTTGCTGCCAATGGTGTAGCATCAATACCCCTAAGAGGAATAGGATTTTCTAATGGTTCAAGAGTAAATCCACAGCGCTTAGCAAATGAGAGATCCATGAGACTCAGGGCAGCACCTGAATCTACAAACGCCATGACAGGATAAGATGACAGTGAGCAAATCAAAGTTACAGACAGAATAAATTTAGGTTGCAAATTACCAACGGTGACAGGACTAACAACCTTAGCTATACGTTTAGAGCATGCTGAGATAACATGTGTAGAATCACCACAGTAGTAGCACAAGCCATTCCGGCGTCTATGAATTTTCCGCTCATTTCTAGTCAGGATTCTATCACATTGCATTAAATCAGGTGTCTGTTCAGACAACACCATGAGGGAATTTGCGGTTTTTCTATCACATTGCACCGAATTAGGTGTCTGTTCAGACAACACCATGAGGGAATTTGCGGTTTTGCGCTCCCGCAACCGCCGGTCAATTTGAATAGCCAGTGCCATAGTATCATTCAGACCTGTGGGAATGGGAAAACCCACCATAACATTCTTAATGGCTTCAGAAAGGCCATTTCTAAAATTAGCGGCCAGTGCACACTCGTTCCAATGTGTCAGCACGGACCATTTCCGAAATTTTTGGCAATACACTTCAGCCTCGTCCTGCCCCTGAGACATAGACAGCAAGGCCTTTTCTGCCTGAATCTCAAGATTGGGTTCCTCATAAAGTAAACCGAGCGCCAGAAAAAACGCATCAAGATCAGCCAATGCCGGATCTCCTGGCGCCAGCGAAAAAGCCCAATCCTGAGGGTCGCCCCGTAAGAACGAAATAACAATTTTTACTTGCTGAGCAGAATCTCCTGATGAACAGGGTCTCAGGGACAAAAACAATTTACAATTATTCACGAAATTCCTAAACTTAAACCTATCTCCGGAAAACAGTTCAGGAATCGGTATTTTAGGTTCTGACCTAGGATTTCTGATAACATAGTCTTGTATGCCCTGCACACGAGTAGCCAGCTGGTCCACACTTGTAATCAAGGTCTGGACATTCATGTCTGCAGCAAGCATAGCCACTCTGAGGTAAAGGGGAAGGAGAAAAAAAAAAAAAAAACTCAGAATCTTCTTTCTTATAATCCCTCTTCTGCAATGCATTAAACATTTAATACTGGCCTGGCAAACTGTTATGACCCCAATGGCGAGGGTCTCAGAGGAACGTGGAAGTCTGCAGAATACAAAAATCCAGCTCATAGGGCAGTGGTAACTGGGTTGACCATATATCTACTCCTAACGCCAACACTAGAAGTAGCCGGGGATCATTCCTACGTTGATTCTAGATGACACGCGCCAGCCGGAGAATCTAGCTACCCCTAGTAGAGGAAAACAAAGACCTTTCTTGCCTCCAGAGAAGGGGACCCCAAAGCTGGATAGAAGCCCCCCACAAATAATGACGGTGAGGTAAGAGGAAATGACAAACACAGAAATGAACCAGGTTTAGCACAGAGAGGCCCGCTTACTGATAGCAGAATAAAGAAAGGTAACTTATATGGTCAACAAAAACCCTATCAAAATCCACACTGGAAATTCAAGAACCCCCGAACCGTCTAACGGTCCGGGGGGAGAACACCAGCCCCCTAGAGCTTCCAGCAAAGGTCAGGATATAGATTTGGAACAAGCTGGACAAAAATACAAAACCAAAACAAATAGCAAAAAGCAAAAGGCAGACTTAGCTGATATAACTGGAACCAGGATCAGTAGACAAGAGCACAGCAGACTAGCTCTGATAACTACGTTGCCAGGCATTGAACTGAAGGTCCAGGGAGCTTATATAGCAACACCCCTAACTAACGACCCAGGTGCGGATAAAAGGAATGACAGAAAAACCAGAGTCAAAAAACTAGTAACCACTAGAGGGAGCAAAAAGCAAATTCACAACAGTTTCCCTTCCGTTTCAGGTTGAGATTGACACTTCTGAGATTGGCGCAGGGGCCGTTTTGTCCCAGAGGGATCATGTTAGTTCCTTGACGAAACCGTGTGCATTCTTTGCCCGTAAATTTTCGCCTGCTGAACGCAATTATGATGTCAGCAATCGGGAGTTGTTGGCTATGAAGTGGGCATTTGAGGAGTGGCGACATTGGCTTGAGGGAGCTAAGCACCGTATTGTGGTCTTGACCGATCATAAGAATTTGATTTACCTCGAGTCTGCCAAGCGGCTGAATCCTAGACAGGCTCGATGGTCCTTGTTTTTTTCCCGTTTTGATTTTGTGGTCTCGTATCTTCCAGGTTCCAAGAATATTAAGGCTGATGCCCTTTCTAGGAGTTTTTTGCCTGATTCTCCTGAGGTCCTTGAACCGGTCAGCATTCTGAAAGAAGGGGTGGTTCTTTCTGCTATTTCCCCTGATTTACGACGGGTTCTTCAGGAATTTCAGGCTGACAGACCTGATCGTTGTCCAGTGGGGAAACTGTTTGTTCCTGACAGATGGACTAGTAGAGTGATTTCAGAGGTTCACTGTTCTGTGTTGGCTGGTCATCCTGGTATTTTTGGTACCAGAGACTTGGTTGGTAGGTCCTTTTGGTGGCCTTCTTTATCACGTGATGTGCGTTCTTTTGTGCAGTCCTGTGGGACTTGTGCACGGGCCAAGCCTTGTTGTTCCCGTGCTAGTGGGTTGCTTTTGCCATTGCCGGTCCCTGAGAGGCCCTGGACGCATATTTCTATGGATTTTATTTCTGATCTTCCGGTTTCCCAGAGGATGTCGGTTATCTGGGTTGTTTGTGACCAGTTTTCTAAGATGGTTCATTTGGTGCCTTTGCCTAAATTGCCTTCCTCTTCAGATTTAGTTTCGTTGTTTTTTCAGCATGTGGTTCGTTTGCATGGTATTCCGGGGAATATTGTGTCTGACAGAGGTTCCCAGTTTGTTTCTAGGTTTTGGCGGGCCTTTTGTGCTAGGCTGGGCATTGATTTATCTTTTTCCTCTGCATTTCACCCTCAGACAAATGGCCAAACCTAGCGAACTAATCAGACCTTGGAGACTTACAGGTCCTTCTCAAAAAATTAGCATATAGTGTTAAATTTCATTATTTACCATAATGTAATGATTACAATTAAACTTTCATATACTATAGATTCATTATCCACCAACTGAAATTTGTCAGGTCTTTTATTGTTTTAATACTGATGATTTTGGCATACAACTCCTGATAACCCAAAAAACCTGTCTCAATAAATTAGCATATCAAGAAAAGGTTCTCTAAATGACCTATTACCCTAATCTTCTGAATCAACTAATTAACTCTAAACACATGCAAAAGATACCTGAGGCTTTTAAAAACTCCCTGCCTGGTTCATTACTCAAAACCCCCATCATGGGTAAGACTAGCGACCTGACAGATGTCAAGAAGGCCATCATTGACACCCTCAAGCAAGAGGGTAAGACCCAGAAAGAAATTTCTCAACAAATAGGCTGTTCCCAGAGTGCTGTATCAAGGCACCTCAATGGTAAGTCTGTTGGAAGGAAACAATGTGGCAGAAAACGCTGTACAACGAGAAGAGGTGACCGGAACCTGAGGAAGCAGTGGACTGAGTCTAGTGTGGAAACATCCAGAGCCACCGTGCACAGGCGTGTGCAGGAAATGGGCTACAGGTGCCGCATTCCCCAGGTAAAGCCACTTTTGAACCATAAACAGCGGCAGAAGCGCCTGACCTGGGCTACAGAGAAGCAGCACTGGACTGTTGCTAAGTGGTCCCAAGTACTTTTTCTGATGAAAGCAAATTTTGCATGTCATTCGGAAATCAAGGTGCCAGAGTCTGGAGGAAGACTGGGGAGAAGGAAATGCCAAAATGCCTGAAGTCCAGTGTCAAGTACCCACAGTCAGTGATGGTGTGGGGTGCCATGTCAGCTGCTGGTGTTGGTCCACTGTGTTTCATCAAGGGCAGGGTCAATGCAGCTAGCTATCAGGAGATTTTGGAGCACTTCATGCTTCCATCGGCTGAAATGCTTTATGGAGATGAAGATTTCATTTTTCAGCACGACCTGGCACCTGCTCACAGTGCCAAAACCACTGGTAAATGGTTTACTGACCATGGTATTACTGTGCTCAATTGGCCTGCCAACTCTCCTGACCTGAACCCCATAGAGAATCTGTGGGATATTGTGAAGAGAAAGTTGAGAGACACAAGACCCAACACTCTGGATGAGCTTAAGGCCGCTATTGAAGCATCCTGGGCCTCCATAACATCTCAGCAGTGTCACAGGCTGATTGCCTCCATGCCACGCCGCATTGAAGCAGTCATTTCTGCCAAAGGATTCCCGACCAAGTATTGAGTGCATAACTGAACATTATTATTTGATGGTTTTTTTGTTTGGTATTAAAAAACACTTTTATTTGATTGGTCGGGTGAAATATGCTAATTTATTGAGACAGTTTTTTTGGGTTATCAGGAGTTGTATGCCAAAATCATCAGTATTAAAACAATAAAAGACCTGACAAATTTCAGTTGGTGGATAATGAATCTATAGTATATGAAAGTTTAATTGTAATCATTACATTATGGTAAATAATGAAATTTAACACTATATGCTAATTTTTTGAGAAGGACCTGTATTTGAGATGCTTTGTGTCTGCTGATCAGGATGATTGGGTGGCCTTTTTGCCCTTAATAATCGGGCTAGTTCGGCTACTTTGGTTTCGCCTTTTTTTTGTAATTTTGGTTTTCATCCTCGTTTTTCTTCTGGGCAGGTTGAGCCTTCTGACTGTCCTGGTGTGGATTCGGTGGTTGACAGGTTGCAGCAGATTTGGGCTCATGTGGTGGACAATTTGGTGTTGTCTCAGGAGGAGGCTCAACGTTTTGCTAACCGTCGTCGGTGTGTTGGTTCCCGGCTTCAGGTTGGGGATCTGGTCTGGTTGTTTTCCCGTCATGTTCCTATGAAGGTTTCTTCTCCTAAGTTTAAGCCTCGGTTTATTGGTCCTTATAGGATTTCTGGGATTATTAATCCGGTGTCTTTTCGATTGGCGCTTCCGGCCTCTTTTGCTATCCATAATGTCTTCCATAGATCTTTATTGCGGAAATATGTGGTACCCTTTGTTCCCTCTGTTGATCCTCCTGCTCCTGTGTTGGTTGATGGGGAGTTGGAGTATGTGGTTGAGAAGATTTTGGATTCTCGTTTTTCGAGGCGGAGGCTTCAGTATCTTGTCAAATGGAAGGGTTATGGCCAGGAGGATAATTCTTGGGTTTTTGCCTCTGATGTCCATGCTGCTGATTTGGTTCATGCTTTTCATCTGGCTCGTCCTGATCGGCCTGGGGGCTCTGGTGAGGGTTCGGTGACCCCTCCTCAAGGGGGGGGTACTGTTGTGAATTCTGCTTTTGGGCTCCCTCCGGTGGTTGTAGGTGGTAATGCAGTTGTCCCTGAGTTGCAGTCCTGGTCAGGTGTATCTGCTGATTGCAGTTCTGACTGGGGTATTTAGGCGTGCAGGATTCATTAGTCCTTGCCCGTTGTCCATGGTTGTTGGGAGGTTTTGGTCCTGGTTTGGTTCCTTCTCCCTTCTGCCAAATCAGCAAAGATAAGTGTCTGGTTTTGTTTCTTTGGCACACATGCTGTGTGCTTAATAATTCTGTGCTATTCAGTGTTTTTTTTTTGTTTAGCTTGGATTGTGTCAGTATTTTCTCAGTCTTGTTGGATTCTCTGGAGTAGCAGATATACACTCACCGGCCACTTTATTAGGTACACCATGCTAGTAACGGGTTGGACCCCCTTTTGCCTTCAGAACTGCCTCAATTCTTCGTGGCATAGATTCAACAAGGTGCTGGAAGCATTCCTCAGAGATTTTGGTCCATATTGACATGATGGCATCACACAGTTGCCGCAGATTTGTCGGCTGCACATCCCAAAGATGCTCCATACAAGGCAGGATGGATCCATGCTTTCATGTTGTTTACGCCAAATTCTGACCCTACCATCCGAATGTCGCAGCAGAAATCGAGACTCATCAGACCAAGCAACGTTTTTCCAATCTTCTACTGTCCAATTTCGATGAGCTTGTACAAATTGTAGGCTCAGTTTCCTGTTCTTAGCTGAAAGGAGTGGTACCCGGTGTGGTCTTCTGCTGCTGTAGCCCATCTGCCTCAAAGTTCGACGCACTGTGCGTTCAGAGATGCTCTTAGGCCTACCTTGGTTGTAACGGGTGGCGATTTGAGTCACTGTTGCCTTTCTATCAGCTCGAACCAGTCTGCCCATTCTCCTCTGACCTCTGGCATCAACAAGGCATTTCCGCCCACAGAACTGCCGCTCACTGGATTTTTTTTCTTTTTCGGACCATTCTCTGTAAACCCTAGAGATGGTTGTGCGTGAAAATCCCAGTAGATCAGCAGTTTCTGAAATACTCAGACCAGCCCTTCTGGCACCAACAACCATGCCACGTTCAAAGGCACTCAAATCACCTTTCTTCCCCATACTGATGCCCGGTTTGAACTGCAGGAGATTGTCTTGACCATGTCTACATGCCTAAATGCACTGAGTTGCCGCCATGTGATTGGCTGATTAGAAATTAAGTGTTAACAAGAAGTTGGACAGGTGTACCTAATAAAGTGGCCAGTGAGTGTACATTCCATGTCTTTAGTTAGATTATGGAACTTTTTGTATTATCTGCTGTGGATATTTTTGGAAGGGTTTTAATACTGACTGCTTAGTATTCTGTCCTATCTTTCCCTATTTAGCTAGAGTGGCCTCTTTTGCTGAATCCTGTTTTCTGCCTGCGTATGTCTTTCCTCTCCTACTCACAGTCAATATTCGTGGGGGGCTGCCTATTCTTTGGGGTTCTGTTCTGAGGCAAAGTAGTATTCCTATTTCCATCTATAGGGGTATTTAGTCCTCCGGCTGTGTCGAGGTGTCTAGGGTTTGTTAGGCACACCCCACGGCTACTTCTAGTTGCGGTGTTAGTTCAGGTTTTGCGGTCAGTACAGTTTCCACCTACTCCAGAGAAATTCATGCGGCTCCAAAGTCACCGGATCATAACAGGGGCCACCAGGAATTTCCCGGATATCCCGCCAGGCCAGTCCGACCCTGATTGTAGGGGCCTCATACTGTGCATGTGGGATGTACAGTGGGAGCAAATTGTGTAGGAGAATTCACTGTGAGGGATCACACTGTGTGTAAGGGAATTTTGGGTGATAACATACAATTACATTAACAATCCACATTCTTTGCCTTGTATCCCAATTGTTTACGTGCCATCTTCCTGGCGTCCTAAATGCCTTATCTTAGTTCTGCCCGTGTACATCAGGGTTCTCCTGGGACACGGTGCGATTATTGATAGGTTTCTGACATCTCCCTGACAGATGCACTTTAGGTCTGGATTAATAATACAGAATAAAACCCCTAAAGTTGTATAAGAAGTTGTAAAATGTAACGGCGCAGCACTCCTCCTGGAGGATGGGATCGCATCGGCAACTACTGCAATTATCTTCCAAAGTGCCGCGGACAAACTCCTGTCATACTGCAGGAACCATTTACTGCCATCTTTTAGCTACTGTCAAGGAGCGCAGTAATGGCAGCATAGTCAGCGCACTAATACACAAGGCCCCCTCAGGCCCACTTGCAGGAAGATATTCATAGCTGCAGTGCTGGCACCATTACTTATCACAAGGGCAAGAAAATGGCTGTGATCTTGCAGGTCCAGAATTTATTCATTCAGAGGAAGGATTTTTTCTCTCCGAGGGCCCATTCCTACACCTGCAGTTGGCAGCGAGCGCGATACGGCAGGAGCCATGTAACGTGTGTCTGATAGCACATTGTGTCATGTCGCCTTGTAGATAAGCATCATTGTGTCATCAGAAGGGGCTGTACAGGGGCGGCTATATCATATGGAAAAATCGTCCAATTTTTATCCCCATGTCCGTTTTTACATCCTTACGACATTCATTTTTATATATCAGTGGTTAACGAGGTTGTCCACTACTCATTACCACCCCTTCTCAATTCCTTTGTTTCCCCTAGGTAAAATAAAATAACTTATGCTCCCCTCCGGTGCCAGCGTCTTTCCAGTAGTGTCTGCACTAACTTTCCCGGGGCTCATGTGACATTATGTCAGTCGATCCCTGAGGCCATTGACGCTGGTTTCACTCTCCTCTTCCTAGGACAAATCAAGACATCAAGAGGAAGCAAACGAACAGCAGCTTTCACTCCCTTCAGGTGTCAATTATGTCTGAAGGAGAGGAGAGAGAAGACAGCGCTGAATGGCCTCAGGGATTGCGTGACATAACAATGTAATGTCAAGTGAGCCCTGGGAGAGCGAAAACCGACACCGGAGGCGAGTATAGGTGTTATTATTACCGGGGCAGGGAAAACATAGGGATTTAGGAGGGGTTATCCAAGTATTGGACAGCCCCTTTAATAAAATAAATACAGTTTCTGATTGGTCTCTGTGTGGAACCACAAGCTCAGCAGAAAGACAATGCCTGAGAACTGAATTCTCTTACACTTGGGACAGAATATTTATAAACTACAAGCGACTAAATCACTAGTGCGAAAAGACGACAATCTGGTAATTGCTGCACATATACTGATGAGAAAAACGTATTCATTTTTGCATTTCAGCAATTTTTTGCAATAAGAATTAATGCATACATGTAATATTAAAGCAGATTTCACAGTGGTCTCTGCTCCTTCCTTACACGTTCTCGCCTTCCACTCATAGACACTCACATCCAAGCTCCTAGGAACCTTTCCTCTCCTTTTCGTGACGGGCACATTCATGCATAGTCTTCTGTATTGATTATCCATGCGTTGTCATAATTACATTTGCAGGTCCAGTGATCTGCGGGATCAAGAATGGCCCAAATCAATAAATCAGAGAGAAAGAAAATGTTTTTCTGAAGTTGATAACAGACAGCGCCCATTGACCCAAACTATATGTGCGGAGGAAGCCGCAATTAAATATTTGTAAATATTTAAGAAATCCGCTGATTGGATACTTTTAGTTAGGACACCTCTCTCCTGTCCCATGGACCCCAGTGCGCCCATAGCTGACATTTTGATTAATATTATTTTGAGACAGATAAGATGTTTTGATCTCCTGTTATTGCATTTTATTGCTAAAAAAAACGTAATTCTGGCATTTTTATTTTTTTTCTCGTTACGCCGTTTACCAGATTTATTTTAGATTTTGATTGGGCTTTTACGAACAAAGCAATACCAAATATTTGTATATTTTATATATTTATTGTTTTCTTTTCTATGGTTTGAACTTTTATACATTTTTTATTTTTTTCATACTTTTACAATACTTTTAATAACTTTTTTTACTTTTAACTGTATTTGTTAGTCCCCTTTGGGGACTTGAAGCTGAGATCATCTGATTGCTTGTGCTATACATAGCGGGGCTTCATCATTGCTATGTATAGCGAAAATCACAGTCTCATATGAACGGCGGCCACGGGCCGGCGTTCACAGAAGGATCATGAGGACAGGCACAGTTGTCTTCAGCAAACCCTCAGTGTTCATGGCAATGTATCAGGACCCCGTGATCATGTCACGGGCATGCCTATGGGAGCATGGAATGAGGCTCACAGCCTAGGGATTTATGCACGCAACATCTTTTTAAGGTGGCACATTTTTCAAGACCAAAACGCCGGCATCTTTTTTCTTGATGCATCCTTCATATAATTTTTTTTGTAGTTTCCTCATAAGTTTTCAACATTTTTTTTTTTGACAGTTAGTACACCCCTGCCAGAAGCTGCATATTTATTTGTCAGCTAAGATCACACAGCTACAGTTTGATTGGATGGTGATATTTTGGAGAGGCACCTTACCCGGCTCACCTGACACATCACAGAGAAGATCAATTTTATGTCTTATTTCCATTCCCGTAGCTTGGATGGGATTAATTAACTGGTGTTATAAAAAAAGACTTTAACATCAATTATACATTTCAGCAGGTTATTGCAGCTCCGATATAAGACTGGAAATGTAACAGGATTAAAGCACCATGAAATGTAACAGGTTGTCGAAGTTTGCTAATTAGTAACACATAGAATATTCCTTCTCTTGTCAGAGAAGATATCCAGTTTATCTTAAGGCTCATCCACTAGATACTGAAATGTATTTCTTTTGAGGATCAAAATCATAGGGTTTGTTCACACATAACGTTTTTGATGTATTGCGATCAGTGAGACCAGACGTTGACAGTTGTAACCAGCACACGACGCCTGGGAATAGCGCCAACTACAACTCCCAGCATTATCGCCTGGTTTTCTTGCTATCCGCAAAACCAGGTGACGCTGATGACAATTGTAGTCAGCACTCGCCATCTGTGTATCGTGTGTACTAAATAAATCGTTTATTAAAAAAATTGTGTGGGGTCCCCCTTATTTTTCCTAACCAGCTGAGGGAAAGCAGACAGACAGCTGGAGGGCTGTTGTTGCTATTCTAGAAAGGGGCCAAGAGCCATATAGGTTCCCAGCCTATTGATAACAGCTCACATCTGTCTGTGTAGCCTTTACTGATTACTAAAAGGGGATCGAAAGAAAAAAAGTGATGCAGGGTCCTCTCTATTTTTAATAGCCAGCAAAGGCTAAACAGACAGCTGCAAGCTATTAATAGGCTAGGAAGGGGCCATAGATATTGGCCCCCTTCCAGACTAAGAAAAACGGCCCTCATCTCTCCCAGAAATGGTGCTTCCATTAGATGTGTCAATTCTGGAGCTTAGCCTCGGCTCTTTCCTCTTGCCCTGGTGCGTTGGCAATAGTTTTGGGGTTAATGTAAATTGTTTTATGTCTGATAACATCAAACCAAGTGCTTAATAATGGAGATACTTCTATCAGACACCCCCATTACTAACCCCGTAGACAAAATTAATAAAGATACACAGAGAAAAGTCCATTAATTTTACAATTGTAAATTTTACTGAAACTCATTTGCAAAAATGTAATTGATCCCAAAATACAATCATTGAAATAAAAAAAATGTCCTTGTAAGTGTCCGTATCCTTTCAGGGTCAAGAAAAAAAAACTAAATACAATTCATTCACTTTTTCTTCCATGCGAAGAATAAATGGCAAGAGAAGTGAGCATAAAACAGACAAAGAAAAGTTGCAGAGAGTTTTCTAAACTTTTGATTAACTGCGCCAATTTTACCAAAGTAAATAGAAAATGAAGTCCTGGACTTTCCAATTAGTTTGCACAAGAAATAAAAGCGTCGCCTTCTTTTACCTCCCCTTGTTATTACCTGAACAAAGACGCCTTTTCAATAAGATTCACGGAGTGTCTCGCACTTCTGTGCGCCGTGCAGTTTAATGGGTCGGTGACCAATGGTCGGAGAAATGAAGGGACTCAATTTCTTGACACTCCCTACAATTCACTTGGGGACAGTGACTTTATCTCTCTGAACTTCTTGTTATCCGGCTGCAAGTTGGGACTAATAACGCGGATGTGCTCCTTTATCCTCAGTGAAGGCTGCAAAATGGGATGTAATTAAAGGGACTATTAAAGGGACTATTGCTGCATCCATTGCCATATACAATGACAAGAAGTTATGTTCTGGATCAGTCAATGCCCTTAACCCACAGAGTGCTGGAGAGATATATGTATGACTGCTCCCAGTGCACAACGTCCATATAGACATGGTTGGGTGAGTTTGGGGAAGGAACATGAGCGGTCCCACAGAGTCCGGACCTCAACCACAACCAACGCCAATAATGGAGATTATGAGCCGATAACATCAGCGTCTGACCTCACAAATGCTCTTGTTGGTGAAGATGCAAAAATTCCCACAAATGCCTCCAAAATGTAGAAACCCTTCCCAGAAGAAAGGAAGTTTTCACATCCGCAGAGAGGTGACTCCATATTACTGTGGATGTAGGATAAGAGGACAGGAAAGCTCCTGGAGGTGGAGGGGCACATACTTTTCTCCATATAGTGTATGTAAAATCCAGAACACTAATAATATATTATATGCATTATTCCTTCTTTTTCCCACCCTGATTTTCCTGAAACCGATCTCCCAAAGCTCTGCAGACCTAAGGATTGACTGAGGAATGCATTCAATTAAAGAGACTATAACGAGCTGTGAGTTCCCTAAGTGTCGGCACTGACAAATTAGCCTATGGATTAATAACCCAAAAGATTCACTGATCCCCAGCTGCAAATATCAACCACCGTGCAAAACACAGCCAAGGCAGGGCGCCGATCACAGGCTGCAAGTCTATAAGTTGTGACTATGTGTCTTTTCAATGTTCAGACCATTTGTTAAGACTACACTTGACTGATGGAGGGATGATGGCTCCAGACAAGACATCAAAAAAACAAATCCTCAAGATAATTATTGTGGGGACCCAGCTGTGCTCTTATAACTAAGTACATAGCCGGGGAACCAGGCGCACATTCAATTCATTAGACTCCACAATCAACTCGCCCCCAGTACTGTGAACCTGCACCGTGGTCCCTGCTCCTGGCAACACGGACAATTGGTAGTCCAATTCATGTTCAGTAGCACATTTTATAATAAAACCTGCAAAGAAATGCAAGAAAATGAAAAAGGAAAATAAAGGACATCTACTGTAGAATGTACGTTACACGATGTAAAGGTAACTGTATGGAGCAACAGACATGGATATTACCCAACCCATTTAGACCCATGTTCCTAAGGGCAGTATTATAGTAGTTATATTCTTGTACATAGGGGCAGTATTATAGTAGTTATATTCTTGTACATAGGGGCAGTATTATGGTAGTTATATTCTTGTACATAGGGCAGTATTATAGTAGTTATATTCTTGTACATAGGGGCAGTATTATAGTAGTTATATTCTTGTACATAGGAGCAGTATTATAGTAGTTATATTCTTGTACATAGGGGCAGTATTATAGTAGTTATATTCTTGTACATAGGAGCAGTATTGTATTAGTTATATTCTTGTACATAGGGGCAGTATTATAGTAGTTATATTCCTGTACATAGGAGCAGTATTATAGTAGTTATATTCTTGTACATAGGGGCAGTATTATAGTAGTTATATTCATGTACATAGGAGCAGTATTGTATTAGTTATATTCTTGTACATAGGGGCAGTATTATAGTAGTTATATTTTTGTACATAGGGGCAGTATTAGGCCGGGGTCACACTAGACCGTAATACGGACGAGTGCTATGCGATAAAAAATCGCATAGCACTCGGCCCAATGTTAATCTTTGGTGCAGCTCCCATCATCCGATATTTTCTCCGCCGTATTCAGGATCCGAGTGAAATCGCAGCAAGCTGCGATTGTCAGCGTATCTCGGCCGAGACTCGCCAATGCAAGTCTATGGGTGCGAGAAAAAATCGGATTACACACGGACCATGCGTGTGCATTGCGAGAAATACGCACCGGTGTTAGAGAAAAGCCGGTAATTCAATTGCCAGCTTTTCATTTCTCCTTCCCAAACCCGACAGGATATGAGACATGGTTTACATACAGTAAACCATCTCATATCCCTTTTTTTTTTGCATATTCCACACTACTAATGTTAGTAGTGTGTATGTGCAAAATGTGGGCGCAGTAGCTTTTAAAATAAAGGGTAAATCGCGGAAAACATTGGCGTGGGCTCCGGCGCAATTTTCTCCGCCAGAGTGGTAAAGCCAGTGACTGAGGGCAGATATTAATAGCCTAGAGAGGGTCCATGGTTATTGGCCCCCCCTGGCTACAAACATCTGCCCCCAGCCACCCCAGAAAAGGCACATCTGGAAGATGCGCCTATTCTGGCACTTGGCCACTCTCTTCCCACTCCCGTGTAGCGGTGGGATATGGGGTAATGAAGGGTTAATGTCACCTTGCTATTGTAAGGTGACATTAAGCCAGATTAATAATGGAGAGGCATCAGTTATGACACCTATCCATTATTAATCCAATAGTCTGAAATGGTTAATAAAACACACACATTATTACAAAGTCCTTTAATGAAATAAAGACACAGGTTGTTGTAATATTTTATTAGACTGGTAATCCACCTGAAGACCCTCGTTTTGTAACGAAGGAAAAATAAAAAAACAATATTCCATACCTTCCGTCGTTATGTCCCACGAACTAAATCCATCTGAAGGGGTTAAATCATTTTACAGCCAGGAGCTGTGCTAAAGCACTCGCTCCTGCCTGTAAAACCCCGGGTACTGAATGGAAAGCTGGGTGACCTGTAATTACCTTGAGTTGTGGTGATGCGCCCTCTGCTGGATGTCCTCATATGAACTCGCAGAACATATAATCACTGCACTCATACGATGGAAATACTTGATTCATGTGAATAATTTTATTGAGAAAAATGTTCGGGTGGAGCGATAAGTACAAACGTTTCGGCCAACCCGTGGCCTTGATCACTTAATCGCTGAAACAAATAAGATAAAACATAGTAAATAACTATGTACATAGTGTCAACACAGATAATCATACATATATTATACATATATACATATATACAAATCGGAAAACATGTCAGAACCGTATGCTGTGAAGAAATATCGAGGTGCCACATGGTGTCATACCATCGGAACAAGGTGAGGAGCACAAATGACGGAAAAGGAGAAGGTTTCAAAGAAGCACAACGTATAGATGTTATTAAAGAGACGGTAAAGATTACAGCATACCCTTGGGTAGAAATTCTTTTCTCTAGAGTGTAACTGGTGCTGCTAGGGTATCAGCCAAGAAATTAAGGGTAGACAAACCTGTCAGGGTAAGAGGACATAAATGAGTCGTACAGCTGTGTTACTGGTATATTTACTACATCAGGTAAAAGCAAGCGTAAGCCTTGGACACGGCTGGCGTATATAAGTGTAAGGAGTATTCGTCATCGTCACCTTAATTTTATTAGTGCAGCGGCCGCCGTGGGGAGAGGACGGTTGCTATGCCCATCAAAAGCTGTAGGGTAAATGTAGATACACTGAATAGTGTTGTCTTAGTGGCAACCTCTAGGAAGTACGTCCAAGATAGTAGTGGCTACCTGTTAAATTGAGGAGCCTGTCGAGGCAAGTGTCTGGTGCTTTTGAGAGGGTGGACCAGTCCTCCGGGAGAATCTGCCCGGCTATGGGGGGATAAATAATGCGAAAATACATGAGAAAACATGAAAAAATCCAAATCACACTGCCCCTTTTGTTTTGTAGTATATAGGCGAAGTGCCTGTAGAGAAGAATCATTACCTTCTTATTGTATTTTATGTTATGGGGCCAGTCCAAGCTATTAAGCGTTAATTTTGGCAAAATAAAACCGCAGTGTGAGGGAATCCGTGTAGCTATAAAGAGAGACAGATGGCATAAGTATGGAGCACAATTTGAGCTGTCATGAACTAGTAACTTATCTGATAGTGGTAGCTCACATCCGTCCTCAGGGTTCAGTACACTAGGTAGCTGGAATTCACGTTGGTGGATAAGTGGGATGTGCAGACACCGGCCGTGTCAATGCATGTGGCAGCGCTGCTTGTAAGCCAGGGATGGTGCTTATAAGAGGTCCCAGATGGTCAGTAACGCGCGCAGAGACGCCGGCGCGTGCGCAGTACAGATTCCGGCCGTTCGCGCATGCGCAGTGGAAGAGAAGCTGAATCAGTCTGCACTAGAATGGCTGGGCTTGCGCAGTATGCGTGAGACCAAACATGCCGATAGCAGAGCGATCGTCGGAGTCTGCGCTGTAGGGGCAGTAAAGAGGTGTCAGTGTGTACACAGTACATCAAAGAGGAGGGCGGTAATGTCATCACTTATAATAGGGGAGGTGGGGGTCCAACTGCTCCAGTAAAGGTGAGGGATGTTAGCCTAGATTCTACCAGCGCTTATGTACTTAGGACTAGGGTATTGCCTCGGTTATGTACACAGGGAAATCGGGACACCGCAGAGCTGTTGTGTTTCGGGGCACTAATGGAAAGGATGTGAAAGGCTGATAAATAAAGCATAGTGAAGCATCATATTGAAGACAACACATATATATAGATGACATATACAGGAATATACAGTTACATTATGCAGATACATGGTAGGAGTCCAAACTAATAAATAAATAAATAAATCAAAAGTGGATGAAATGAAATGAAGAAGATGAAATGAAAAAAATGAAATGAAAAAATTAAAGTAAAAAAATGAAAATATGAGAATGAATGAATAAAAATGAATGCAATGAATGAATGAAAAAAGGGGGGAAAAATAATGAAAAAATGAAAAAGCGGATAAACTGAATAAATATAAAAAAATAAAAAAGGGAAAAATAAAATAAATAAAGCAGGGGTACTGTTTTAAACCAGAACACACTGGGGTGTAATCTTACCGTCACGGGTGCGCAGAAGGATGAGGCTAATAGTGCAGTGAATTAATTCTAGAAGAATGGAGTAAAAAATAGAGTTAATCATACTAGCCAGTCTATTTCTCGGTTCAATCCCCTAGGATGAAGACTATCCAGAGTATAGATCCAGAACGTTTCCCTCTGTTTCAACAACTGAATATGATTACCACCCCTTCTAGGGCGAGGAACTTTTTCCTGATTCAGCTTCTCTTCCACTGCGCATGCGCGAACGGCCGGAATCTGTACTGCGCACGCGCCGGCGTCTCTGCGCGCGTTACTGACCATCTGGGACCTCTTATAAGCACCATCCCTGGCTTACAAGCAGCGCTGCCACATGCATTGACACGGCCGGTGTCTGCACATCCCACTTATCCACCAACGTGAATTCCAGCTACCTAGTGTACTGAACCCTGAGGACGGATGTGAGCTACCACTATCAGATAAGTTACTAGTTCATGACAGCTCAAATTGTGCTCCATACTTATGCCATCTGTCTCTCTTTATAGCTACACGGATTCCCTCACACTGCGGTTTTATTTTGCCAAAATTAACGCTTAATAGCTTGGACTGGCCCCATAACATAAAATACAATAAGAAGGTAATGATTCTTCTCTACAGGCACTTCGCCTATATACTACAAAACAAAAGGGGCAGTGTGATTTGGATTTTTTCATGTTTTCTCATGTATTTTCGCATTATTTATCCCCCCATAGCCGGGCAGATTCTCCCGGAGGACTGGTCCACCCTCTCAAAAGCACCAGACACTTGCCTCGACAGGCTCCTCAATTTAACAGGTAGCCACTACTATCTTGGACGTACTTCCTAGAGGTTGCCACTAAGACAACACTATTCAGTGTATCTACATTTACCCTACAGCTTTTGATGGGCATAGCAACCGTCCTCTCCCCACGGCGGCCGCTGCACTAATAAAATTAAGGTGACGATGACGAATACTCCTTACACTTATATACGCCAGCCGTGTCCAAGGCTTACGCTTGCTTTTACCTGATGTAGTAAATATACCAGTAACACAGCTGTACGACTCATTTATGTCCTCTTACCCTGACAGGTTTGTCTACCCTTAATTTCTTGGCTGATACCCTAGCAGCACCAGTTACACTCTAGAGAAAAGAATTTCTACCCAAGGGTATGCTGTAATCTTTACCGTCTCTTTAATAACATCTATACGTTGTGCTTCTTTGAAACCTTCTCCTTTTCCGTCATTTGTGCTCCTCACCTTGTTCCGATGGTATGACACCATGTGGCACCTCGATATTTCTTCACAGCATACGGTTCTGACATGTTTTCCGATTTGTATATATGTATATATGTATAATATATGTATGATTATCTGTGTTGACACTATGTACATAGTTATTTACTATGTTTTATCTTATTTGTTTCAGCGATTAAGTGATCAAGGCCACGGGTTGGCCGAAACGTTTGTACTTATCGCTCCACCCGAACATTTTTCTCAATAAAATTATTCACATGAATCAAGTATTTCCATCGTATGAGTGCAGTGATTATATGTTCTGTGACTGAGAGGACCATCGGTTCCGTTCACTTGCACCTTCACTTCCACGTTTGTCGAGTGCTAGCCTTCCGTACTCTCATATGAACTCGAGCGTGGGAACTTTTCCAAGGCTCCAGTTTATGAGGACATCCAGCAGAGGGCGCATCATCGCGACTCAAGGTAAGTACAGGACAATCCCCTGCTTTCCATTCAGTACCCGGGGTTTTACAGGCACGAGCGAGTGCATTAGCACAGCTCCTGGCTGTAAAATGATTTAACCCCTTCAGATGGATTTACTTCGTGGGACATAACGACGGAAGGTATGGAATATTGTTGTTTTTTTATTTTTCCTTTGTTACAGAACGAGGGTCTTCAGGTGGATTACCAGTCTAATAAAATATTACAACACCCTGTGTCTTTATTTCATTAAAGGACTTTGTAATAATGTGTGTGTGTTTTATTAACCATTTCAGACTATTGGATTAATAATGGATAGGTGTCATAATTGACGCCTCTCCATTATTAATCAGGCTTAATGTCACCTTACAATAGCAAGGTGACATTAACCCTTCATTACCCCATATCCCACCTCTACACGGGAGTGGGAAGAGAGTGGCCAAGTGCCAGAGTAGGCGCATCTTCCAGATGTGCATTTTCTGGGGTGGCTGGGGGCAGATGTTTGTAGCCAGGGGGCCCAATAACCATGGACCCTCTCTAGGCTATTAATATCTGCCCTCAGTCACTGGCTTTACCACTCTGACGGAGAAAATTGCGCGGGAGCCCACGCCAATTTTTCCCGCCATTTAACCCTTTATTTTACAAGCTACAGCGCCCAAATTTTGCACATACACACTAATAACATTAGTAGTGTGGAATATGCAAAAAAAAAAAGGGATATGAGATGGTTTACTGTATGTAAACCATGTCTCGTATCCTGTCGGGTTTGGGAAGGAGAAATGAAAAGCCGGCAATTGAATTACCGGCTTTTCACATATCTCGCGCTGAATTAAATATAAATACAGTATATATATATATTATATATATGTGTGTGTCTCAATGATATATATATATATATATATATATGTATATATATATATATATATGTATATATATATATACATACATACTGTATATATGTTTTAACGAACATTTGAGCACATAAATCCATTAGATGTCGGTTTTGCAAGCCTGCGAGAAAATCTCGGCATACGGATGTCACACGGATGTCAAAAGGATCATTTGATGCGAGGAAAACGCATCCACGCACTGCACACGGATCACTGTTTTGTTAACATTTGTGTGATTCTCGTCCGTGAAAAACGGACCTTTTTTTATACGTTGTGTGTGTCCCCGGCTTTATAGTAGTTATATTCTTGTACATAGGCAGGGCCGGACTGGCCATAGGGCAGTTCTGGCAAATGCCAGAAGGGCCGATGGCAGTAGTGGGCCGCTCGAATGTGCCGCTGTCGGCACACTCCCCACGCTGTCGCGGCACACTCCCGGCCCCGCATTCAACTATACCGGCGTCATAGACGCCGGTACAGTTGAATGCAATGATGGAGGAGAGAGCGTCTGCTGACGCCCCCTCTCCCATCATTCCCCGCTCTGCCTGCCGCTGACACTGCGGGTGCGCGATGACATCATATCATCGCGCACCTGCTGTGTGACCGGGCGGGCAGACTGCGACTGCTGAGGCCGGAGCCAGGAGAAGCGCGGGGCACGAGGAGAGAGGTGAGTAGTGTGTTTGTTTTTTTTAATCAATGAGTGATGACTGGATTGTGGAGCTATTGGGGGGGGCTGCCTGCCTGCCTGCCTTACTTTCTATGGGGGCTGCCTGCCTGCATTACTTTCTATGGGGGCTGCCTGCCTGCATTACATTCTATGGGGGCTGCCTGCGTGCATTACATTCTATGGGGGCTGCCTGCCTGCATTACATTCTATGGGGGCTGCCTGCCTGCATTACATTCTATGGGGGCTGCCTGCCTGCATTACATTCTATGGGGGCTGCCTGCCTGCATTACATTCTATGGGGGCTGCCTGCCTGCATTACATTCTATGGGGGCTGTCTGCATTACATTCTATGGGGGCTGTGCTGCATTATATTGTATGGTGGCTGCCTGCATTACATTCTATGGGGGCTGGCTGCATTCCATTCCATGGGCCTGTGCTGCATTATATTCTATGGGGCTGGCTGCATTCCATTCCATGGGCCTGTGCTGCATTATATTCTATGGGGCTGGCTGCATTACATTGTATGGTGGCTGTGCTGCATTATATTGTATGGTGGCTGTGCTTCATTATATTGTATGGGGCTGTGTTGCATTATATTCTATGGGGCTGTGCTGCATTATATTCTATGGGGCTGTGCTGTATTACATTCTATGGGGCTGTGCTGCATTACATTCTGTGGGGGCTGTGCTGCATTACATTCTGTGGGGGCTGTGCTGCATTACATTCTATGGGGACTGTGCTGCATTAAATTCTATGGGGCTGTTCTGTATTACATTCTATGGGGCTGGCTGCATTACATTCTATGGGGGCTGTGCTGTATTACATTCTATGGGGGCTGTGCTGTATTACATTCTATGGGGGCTGTGCTGTATTACATTCTATGGGGGCTGTGCTGTATTATAGTCTATGGGGGCTGTGCTGTATTACATTCTATGGGGACTGAGCTGTAATGCTGGATACAGCTGTAATTATATGTTATATAGTCGTGTTACACTCCCCTCACTTCTTGTAGCCTACAAGTGTACAAAGATATTATACAGTCACCATGCGACAAGTGGGCCTGTGTGACTTCAAATGCCAGGGCTGAATTTTAGTCCCAGTCCGGCCCTGTACATAGGGGTAGTATTACAGTAGTTATATTCTTGTACATAGGCTCAGTATTATAGTAGACTGGAATAATAACACTGGCGCTCACCCCAAAAAAAGAAGAAAGGAGATCCTCAGCTGCTGGAGTCAACCAGGGTAGTGCGTCCCTGAATAGCAATATAACTTCATTTTGGTTGTCAGTATTATAGTAGTTATATTCTTGTACACAGGAGCAGTATTATAGTAGTTATATTCTGGTATATAGGGGGCAGTATTATAGTAGTTATATTCTTGTACATAGGGGCCGTATTATAGTAGTTATATTCTTGTACATAGAAGCAGTATTATAGTAGTTATATTCTTGTACATAGGAGCAGTATTATTGTTGTTATATTCTTGTACATAGGGGCAGTATTATAGTACTTATATTCTTGTACATAGGGGCAGTATTGTAGTAGTTATGTTCTTGTACGTAGGGGCAGTATTACAGTAGATATATTCTTGTACATAGGGGCAATTTTTATTATAAAACCAAACATAAATACAATTATAATAAAAACAAAAATCACCCAGCATTACAAAACACAAATCACTTAGGTTATATACACACAAGTACTAAATAGTCAGATCATATTCATAAATAAATTAAAGTGTCCACACCTGGAGGGAGAAGAAGATTAACCCCTTAAGCCCCGAGGGTGATTTGCACGTTAATTTTTACAATTCTGACCACTGTCCCTTTATGAGGTTATAACTCTGGAACGCTTCAACGGATCCCGGTGATTCTGACACTGTTTTCTCGTGACATATTGTACTTCATGATAATGATAAAATTTATTTGATACTACCTGCGTTTATTTGTGAAAAAAACAGAATTTTGGCGAAAATTGTGAAAATTTCACAATTTTCCAACTTTGAATTTTTATGCAATAAAAATCACAGAGATATGTGGAGCGCCCCCAGACGCAGGGCCACGGGGTACTCGATACCGGGCCTCTCTGTCTCGGTCTTGGTGTGTGACCGCGCGTGCGCAGATGGAGCGCTCCTCTGCCCGGGGCTTCAGGAAAATGGCCGCCGCGATCTCCATCTGCGCATGCGCTGAATCCTGCGGCCATTTTCCTGCAGCCCCGGGCAGCAGAGCGCTCCATCTGCGCACGCGCGGCCACAGGAAAGATGGCCGCGCCCACCGGTAAACGGCTGAATAGCGCAGATCGCGCTGTTTTTCATCACCTGGGCAGTGGATTCGCCTTTTGGACATGCGCACACCACTACGCCACCAACGTAATGATGAGCAGGATTCTGGGGGAGAAACAGCGCTGTCACCACACCCATAGGACCAGACCAGCGTGAGTGACAGCAGAAAACGGCGACTTTACAAAGGTATTTCGGCAGCATAGGTGGGTAATAAAGGCACACAAAGACACTAATGTAACGCCCAGCTCTGCCCCTATTTAACGCTATTTTTAGCTCATCTTCAAAAAACGGGGTGACAGGTTCCCTTTAAGTGCCATCAGACGTACCATCACTCCCCTTAGTGGCAGAGCGATGTTACTGCAACGACCAGGTCTCTGGGGCGCTGCATATGTCACACAAAATACTTAAGTAACATTTACCACATGTCTACTTTACATCAGCACAATTTTGGAACCAAATTTTTTTTTTTTAGAGAGTTATAAGGGTTAAAAGTTGACCAGCAATTTCTCATTTTAACACCACCATTTTTCTTTAGGGACCACATCTCATTTGAAGTCATTTTGAGGGGTCTATATGATAGAAAATAACCAAGTGTGACACCATTCTAAAAACTGCACTCCTCAAGGTGCTCAAAACCACATTCAAAAAGTTTATTAACCCTTCAGGTGTTTCACAGGAATTTTTGGAATGTTTAAATAAAAATGAACATTTAACTTTTTTTCACACAAAATTTATTTCAGCTCCAATTTGTCTTATTTTACCAAGGGTAACAGGAGAAAATGGACCCCAAAAGTTGTTGTACAATTTGTCCCGAGTACGCTGATACCCCATATATTGGGGTAAACCCCTGTTTGGGTGCACGGAAGAGCTCGGAAGGGAAGGAGCACTGTTTTACTTTTTCAACGCAGAATTGGCTGGAATTGAGATCGGACGCCATGTCGCGTTTGGAGAACCCCTGATGTGCCTGAACAGTGGAAACTCCCCAATTCTACCTGAAACCCTAATCCAAACACACCCCTAACCCTAATCCCAACAGTAACCCTAACCACACCCCTAACCCTGACACACCCCTAACCCTAATCCCAACCGTAAATGTAATCCAAACCCTAACCCGAAATTTAGCCCCAACCTTAACCCTAACTTTGGCCCCAACACTAACCCTAACTTTAGCCCCAACCCTAACCCTAACTTTAGCTCCAACCCTAGCCCTAACCCTAACCGTAGCCCTAACCCTAATCCTAATGGGAAAATGGAAATAAATACATTTTTTTAATTTTATTATTTTTCCCTAAGGGGGTGATGAAGGGGGGTTTGATTTACTTTTATAGCGTTTTTTTATATCGGATTTTTATGATTGGCAGCTGTCACACACTAAAAGACGCTTTTTATAGCAAGTAAGTTTTTGCGTCTCCACATTTTGAGACCTATAATTTTTCCAAATTTTGGTCCACAGAGTCATGTGAGGTCTTGTTTTTTGCGGGACGAGTTGACGTTTTTATTGGTAACATTTTTGGGCACATGACATTTTTTGATCGCTTTTTATTCTGATTTTTGTGAGACAGAATGACTAAAAAACAGCTATTCATGAATTTCTTTTGGGGGAGGCGTTTATACCGTTCCACGTTTGGTAAAATTGATAAAGCAGTTTTATTCGTCGCGTCAGTACGATTACAGCGATATCTAATTTACATAATTTTTTTATGTTTTGGCGCTTTTATATGATAAAAGCTATTTTATAGAAAAAATAATTATTTTGGCATCACTTTATTCTGAAAACTATAACTTTTTTTATTTTTTTGCTTATGATGCTGTATGGCAGCTTGTTTTTTGCGGGACAAGATGACGTTTTCAGCGGTACCATGGTTATTTATATCCATGTTTTTGATCGCGTGTTATTCCACTTTTTGTTCAGCGGTATGATAATAAAGCGTCGTTTTTTGGCTCTTTTTTTTTTTTCTTACGGTGTTCACTGAAGGGGTTAACTAGTGGGACAGTTTTATAGGTTGGGTCGTTACGGACTCAGCAATACTAAATATGTGTACTTTTATTGTTTTGTTTTTTTTATTTAGATAAAGAAATGTATTTATGGGAATAATATTTTTTTTTTCTTTATTTAGGAATTTATTTTTTTTTACACATGTGGATTTTTTTTTTTTTTTTTTAACTTTTTTACTTTGTCCCAGGGGGGGACATCACAGATTGCTGATCTGACAGTTTGCACAGCACTCTGTCAGATCAGCGATCTGACTGACAGGGCTGCAGGCTTACCAGCACCTGCTGTGGACCCGGAAGTACTCCCTGCAGTACCCAGATGCAGCCCCGCTGCCATTTTGGATCCGGGGACTGCAGGGAGGAGACGCTCGCTACAAGGTGAGTACATTGCCTTGTACGGATTGTCTCAGGGAAGCACGCAGGGAGCCCCCTCCCTGCGCGATGCTTCCCTGTACCGCCGGTACACTGCGATCATGTTTGATCGCAGTGTGCTGGGGGTTAATGTGCCGGGGGCGGTCAGTGACCGCTCCTGGCACATAGTGCCGGATGTCAGCTGCGATAGTCAGCTGACACCCGGCCGCGATCGGCCGCGCTCCCCCCGTGAGCGCGGCCGATCGCATATGACGTACTATCCCTTCACTGGGAATTAAGTCCCAGGTCACCTTGACGGGATAGTACGTCATATGGGATTAAGGGGTTAAACAAAACAAAGCAATATATATATATATATATATATATATATATATATATATATATATATCATCATATTTCCTAACTGAAATTTATGTTCCTCCATAACAATGTTTCTCTGACTCCTTCCAACTTCTAGTGATTTTATCCACCGGAGTTCTGACATAACCTGAGTAGCCGCAGCGGTGTGATCCAACAGCTCATTGTGCAGTGACACCATGTGCCAATGTTAGTATTTGATAACACTTATGATAATGTACATTGTCTCTCTGTCGATGTTACTAACAGTGGAGGGGACACCATAGATTATGTCAGGAATCAGGATACTTTAGGGTCCGCAGTATGGGGATATTTAGATTAGCTGACACTTCCTCCCAGATCTTCCTCCCTCCCCAGCAATCACATATAAAGTGCTCCATAGTCTCCTCCTGCTGACAACCAAGGGGACAATTCCGATCAGAGACACTCAGATGTTTCAGGTTCCCCCTGACAAAGACGACTATGCAGTGAAAGCCAAGTGACATCAAACAGTTTAGGAGGAAGTCGTTTCCCGTTTAGGAACCTAAGGCTTTCCTGCAGGGTGGTGGTGACACAATCTCTCAGAGCCAGTGGAGAGTAGAAGAAAGTCCTACATACATGAGCATATAGGTCTCTTCTCGTACTGCTCTCAATGTAAGACTTCTCCAGGCCCCACCTCCTAACACACTTCAGACCGTAGTCCAGATACTGGGGGAGGTGGTCACCTGTCCATCTCCTCCTCTTGAGACTGCCGCCTCGCACGCAAGATTCTGCAAAAGGCAATATCCAGTACCTGATACTATTAACCACAGGGAGCTACTGTTTGTGTCCATGTTTCCAAAATTTACCTTTAGAAACAAGGAGTCAAAGAAAACCTTTGGATTCAACATATTCAGCCCACCCTCTCTCCGCCGTAGATACGTTATTCCCCTCTCTATTAGGTTCCAGCTATTCCCCCAGAAGAGCTGGAAGAACAGGCTGAAGAGCCTCGCTGAGAAAGATTCTGGCAAAGGGAAAATGACAGAGACATACAAGAAAACAGGGACCAGGTAAGTCTTCAACATTGCGACCCTTTCTCTGTAGGTCAACCTCCAGTTCTTCCATCGCTGAATTTTTGCATTTCCGGTTTCCAATTTCTCCTCCCAGTTTAGCGTGCCATTATCATCCCTCCCAAATTTAACCCCTAGGATCTTAATATGGGTGGAGGCTTTGGCAAACTGCCGCAGATCAAAGCTGGGATCAGTATATAATGTCCACAGAGCTTGACTCTTCTCAAGGTTGACCAGAGACCCGGAGGCCTCTGAGTAAAGGTACCTTCACACTAAGCGACGCAGCAGCGATACAGACAACGATGCCGATCGCTGCAGCGTCGCTGTTTCGTCGTTGTGTGGTTGCTGGAGAGCTGTCACACAGACGGCTCACCAGCGACCAACGATGCCGAAGTCCCCTGGTAACCAGGGTAAACATCGGGTTACTAAGCGCAGGGCCGCGCTTAGTAACCCAATGTTTACCCTGGTTACCATTGTAAAAGTTAAAAAAAAAAACACATACTCACATTCCGGTGCCCGGCGTCTGCTTCCCTGCACTCCTCCTGCATCCTGTGTCAGCGCCGAACATCTCCGGCATCTCCCACAGAGCAGAGCGGTGACGTCACCGCTCTGCTTTACGGCCGGCACTTACACATGATGCAGGAGGAGTGCAGGGAAGCGGACGCCGGGCACTGGAATGTGAGTATGTGTTTTTTTTTTTACTTTTACAATGGTAACCAGGGTAAACATCGGGTTACTAAGCGCGGCCCTGCGCTTAGTAACCCGATGTTTACCCTGGTTACCAGTGAAGACATCGCTGGATCGGTGTCACACACACCGATCCAGCGATGTCAGCGGGAGATCCAGCGACGAAATAAAGTTCTGGACTTTCAGCAATGACCAGTGATCTCACAGCGGGATCCTGATCGCTGCTGCGTGTCAAACACAACGATATCGCTAGCCAGGACGCTGCAACGTCACGGATTGCTAGCGATATCGTTTAGTGTGAAGGTACCTTAACTTCTGATAGACGCAGGTAACATCTGCACCTCTCGAGGATTAGAGATTACCAACGTCACATCATCCGCATAGGCAACAACATTCAGAGGCAGGCAATGGGGGACTGGCACCCCCTGAAAATCGCACTCCTGCAGTGACCTCAGAAACGAGTCTAGGGCAAAAACATACAGGAGCGGACTTCTCAACTCCAAAAGTGTCACCCTGCCAACCATTAATCAGAGGAAAGCTCACCGCCTCTCTGTACAATGTCTTCAGCCAATTCACAAATTGTCCCGGAATACCGTACTTTGACAAAGTGGCCCACAGATAGTCATGATCAACCCTGTCAAAGGCTTTAGCCTGGTCCAGACTAACAATATATTTCCCACACCGCAGAGCTTTACATCTCTCAAACATCTCCCGTATCGAGATGACTGCTCCAGAGATGTTCCGCCCTTTTACTGTGCCAAACTGAGAGCCTGCCAACAGTTCTGGGGACAAACAGACTAATCTAGAAAACAGGATCTTTGCTAGAATCTTCCTGTCCACATTCAAGAGGGCAATCTGCCTCCAGTTCTTGATGTCGCTCGGCTCGGCATCAGGTGATTTTTTAGACAACTTCTGTACACATCCATGAGGATTGGAGCCAGGAGCTCTCTGAATTTCCTATAAAATTCTGCTGTTATGCCATCTGGACCTGGTGCCTTCTTTAGATGTAATTTATCAATAGCCTCCTTAACTTCCTCCACCGTTAACTCTACTGTCAAAGGAGAAAAGTCCAGATCATTAGTATCAGGCGCAGGAGTTGCCTCCAAGAATTGAGCTCTCTTATCTTTATCCAAAACTTTCCTCTGAAACAAGTCAGCATAGTAAGATCTCACCACCTCCAGGATACCCTCCTGTGAATCCTGCAATACACCCTGGAAGTCAGTGAGACCCGTGACCATTTTTTTGACTACCCTCTCCCTGCAATTCTCAAAGGGATCAGGGGCCCCTAAGGACCCATAATCCCGTTCAAGAACCAGGGAGGTATACCTACTATACTGATATACTGCCTTATCTCAGATTTCAGTCGGTCGATCTTCACTTTGTCATCCCAGCCTGCCGAATATAGCGACTCCAATTCTTTACGCAGCTTTAGGTACTGGCTGTACTTATTCCTCCCTTTATTAACTGACAGTCTCTTTAAGAGGATCTGATATCCTCCTTGACGTCCTCCCACCAGTCTGTCATGTTGTCATAGAAGTCAACCCTATCTAGATGAAGCTGGATAAGGGAGTAGACACGACTCTGAACATAAGCATCATCCAGGAGACTAGAATTGAGCTTTCACAACCCTCTACCGATGTCCGGATGGTTAGAGGTCCCCAGACAGAAGCACAAGGCAAGGTGATCTGAGTAAGGGATGACCTTCTCACTCAGGGTGCCGACAGCCTAAGTAGGGCTCAGAAAAGCAAAATCTATCCTACTGCTCCTGTTGGAACATGAATACGTGAATTTTGGCTGTCGACCTCCCTGTGAGAAAACGTCAGTCAGTCCAGCCTGCATTATGATGTTATGTAGGACCCTACCGTCCCTGGTCACTGTCCTGCCCTAGGAACTGTCACCTAATGTCAGTATGGCATTAAAGTCCCCTGCCATCACCACCGGAAGTGAAGTGAAGAGGTAAGTCCCTGTGAGGGTGGCCCATCTTACCGCAGAGGTTGTACCTAACATCCCGGCATACCGCAGCGACATGGCCGATTTCCCCACACAGGCTGCAATTCACCACAGTACAGGCGTTAGCTAGATGACCTTTCCCACCACATTTGAAGCACTTTCTGGGCTGTCCGGGGTAATACCATCTTCCCTTCTCCCTCCCAATGAAGAAGGAGTTGGGTAAGTGGGCAGTAATGTTATTATACTGCCGCAGTTTCACCACAGCTTTCCACCCCATCGTCCAGATACCATCCTCATCTCTGATCTTGGAGAGTCCAGAGGCGAGGTCACAGTGTCTCCGGAGCCACACCTCGATGTCCTGTGGGGGAACGGCCTCATTCCAGAAGGTGATATTTACCGTGACAGTGTCCGGCCTGGAGATAGGAACCAATATAAATTTATTCCAGCCTTCAGCATCTCTGAACCTGGGGTAATTGGCCCAGAACCTGTCCAGGTCACACTGTAGCTTGAAACTGACCTCGTAGCCCTGCCTGTCCTGAAGGATAGACACCGCCAGTATCTCATTTACTGCAAACCCCATCTGGCTGCATAGCAGCTCTCTCACCACATTCCTGCATTGTGGCAGATCCTCCTTGGCACCTATGTATTTAAACCGCACCACATTAATACGCTATAGGGCTTGTTTCTGCAGCGCCCCAGAGTCCTGGTCGTTGCAGTACTGTGGCTCCGCCACTATGGGGAGCTATGGTGCGTCCGATGGCACTGAAGGAGTTCATCTGATCAGGTATCACAGACACCAATACATTTCACAGCCGGGCCTCCGGGGGGAGCTAAGGGTGCTATTCATTAGGCCACTCCCCACCATAGTGGGTAAACTGGGAGTCAGGCAGGAAGTTAGATCAGAAAGCTGACTGGGTTGGAACCAGGCAACACCTTGTGGCAGAGGGTGTTGTAGGGGAAGATACAGTAGGGTCTCTGTCAGGGGTGGGATCCTGACAGAGGCTTGGCAACGAGAACGAACGTAACGGGACCGTGCCTGCTCAGTATAGCGGCGGTGCCCAAGAAAGGATTAGAAGAGAGATAGATTGTGCTGAGTGAGAAACGGGATCACGCAAAGGAGAAATACCAGTAGGAGTCGTGCTGTAAGACCGAAGCAACATCCTACTGAGGCGCACTACCGGTGGCCGGAACGCCGAGGGAGTAGAATAACATTCAGCTTCAAGCGATACTCCAAACAGCGGCAGGACAGTCAGTCTCAGGCGGGCTGTCTAACTCAAATCACCTATGAAGTCTTGGGAGGCAATTGCGGGAGAGGGGCGTCTCTAGGGTCCCGGAAGAACTCCAGGCCTACCCGTCAAACGGGTGCCGTTCCTACCCGAACCTCAGGGAGGGACGGAAGATTAGCAGAACATCATCTAGTCGAGTTGTGAGGGAACATCAGAAACAGACAACAGTTGTGGGGTACTTTCCGTAAGCACAGCAGGGAAGGACTACAACACATAGCGCTAGGGGGAAGGCACAGATTTCCTCCTGTGAAGAGAACTCTGGAGGTGCCATTGGACCGGCCGGACTTGCGCAGCCTGGTGAACCGTATTCTGGACTGAGGATTCAGAGATCTCCAGTAAAGAGGTAAAGAGACTGCAACCTGGTGTCCTCATTATTTACCGCGACCTGCACCCCACAACTGCACCGTTACAACACCTCTTATTTCACCGGACGTCCCCCACTGACAGACAGGGCCACGGACCGGGTCTAGCCACCGTGACAACCCCCGAACTGGACAGAGACTCTCAGAGGCCCGGCTCCGGGTGCCCCTCGGCCCTGCGGCGGTGTGGGGGCGCTCCATTTCCACTTGCGAGAAACATGTCCGTGTCTCGCATGTGAAAACCAAGTTCTGGCGCCGGCACTTGGGAGCGGAGCATGCAGCTCCATGTGTTCCTATGCGGCCGCACGCTCCGCTCCGGAGTGCCGGCTCCAGAGCTTGGTTTTCACATGCGAGACACAGACGTATTTCTCGCAAGTGGAAACAAGCCCTAAATGTCTGGCCGGTATACCTGGCGCTGGAAGTGAAGGATGGGGCGCCGCCGCTCCAGGCATTCCTGGGGGGCACCTGCCGGGTCACACTGGGCCGACTGACAGGGAGAGGGCCTGCAGCAGGGGGGGACTGTCACACCTTGTGGACTAGATGGTAAAGGGGGATAGTCACACATATCATGCACATTATCATCAGCAGCATCATTATCCTCAGACAGTGCCACATCCATGACAGAATGTGAAACCCCTCCAACCCCCGAGCCCATGGGCACAACATCACCAGCCTCAGTCTGTGCCTCAGCTTCGGCCTCATCAGCACAAACAGTCTCACATATACAGTCCTGCTCCTGCGTGGGGCATTCTGGGACCTGTGGTGCCTCTGCTGGAGTCTGAAGTGCATGCTCCTGTTCACACTCAGCTGCTCGCTGCTGCAGTTTTTTTCCTTCCTGGAAGCAGAAGCGGGCAGCCTGTAACACTGGCCGTGTCCGCTGCTGGGGGGTCCCGGTCTCTACAGCACAGTCCTGCTTATAGGAGGCGAACAGCTCCCGGTTCCTGTAGGTCTCCGCCAGGGGCCCCATGCCCTCCAGCACAGATCCAATGTCCTGCACAACACTTGCCAGCTGTACCCCCAGTGTGTTCAGTCTCAGGTCATATGCATCATTACAGGCAGGATTAGTGACCTTTAGGCTATAGATGAAGTCTACCTCCATTTGCAGCGCTTTTTTTTGCTGCTGTGACTCACCCAGTGTAACGCTCGCGCCGAGACTGGTTGGCGCGGGCGCCTGGGGGTGTGGCCCCACTGGACCACAGACCGAACTTCCCTGGAAGGGGCGTAACTAAGTAGCTTCCTAGGTGTTCGCTGGAGCCTCTGATGGTGAGGTCAGACTTGTGCAATAGGAAGCTACCAGGTACCACTCCAGGGTGGAGTCGGACTGTGGATGCTGATCCCACCGGGGACAAGACACAGGCAGGCAGGCACGGCTGGGACACTGGCAGACGGACGGGTATGGCAGAGGCCCTGACGGGCAGACTGGCTTGACGGAGATACAGGAAGGCAGACGGGCGCGGCTGGCACTCAGGCAGACAAGGCTGATACTCTGGTAGCAACTGGTATACAGGCGGATGTATAGAAACAGGTAAGAGCCTGTTCAGACTGGTGAATATAAACAAACAGGTAGAGACCTGTACGGCAAGTTGCAGAAGAGAGGTAGAGCAAGAGCGGATGCAAAGCAGAACAACAGGAGGCGAAGCAAGAGAAGAGGAGAAGGCGGAGCAAAGAGGGAGAAGAAGTAGGCGGAGCAGGGAGGGAGAAGGTGGAACTAAGAGCAGAGAAGGAGAAGGCGGAGCTAAGAGCAGGAGGCGGAGCCACATGCAGAAATGCAGGAGGCGGAGCCAAGAGCAAGAGATGTAGAACCGCAAGGAGCGGAGCCACAGAGCGAGAGCTGAGCGGAGCCGCAGAGCAAAGCCACAGAGTGCAGAGCTGAGAGCAAAGTTGAGAGGCACAGAACCACAGGTTGTGGCAGAACTGAGCAGAGAGAAGCAGAACCACAGACAGTGGCTAATACAGCAAAAAGATAAGGCGGAGGTACACACAGCAGAGTGGGAAATGACTAATGACAAAGGAGAAACAGGAACGGACATAGACCAGAGTTCAGACAGTAACAGACACGGAAACACAAACAGAACACAGAAGAAGGCCTGCTAATTGCAGCCCTCTGAGACAGGAAACAGACACGACCTGGCAGCTCAGTAGCAAGTGCTAACTGAGGGAAAGATTTTGCTCAGGCATCCTCCAATGGGTTAGGATGCCTTGAGTATCAGAGGCCTCTAGGCCATTGGCCAGGGACACCTTAGGGAGGTGCACACAGTCAGGCCGGAGACACACTGGTGTGAGATACGGCCGAGTCTCGCTGGTTAAAAGCAAGCTGTGGCACCGGCACTCCGGAGCGGAGCGTGCAGCTCCATGTATTGCTATGCAGCTGCACGCTCCGTTCCGGAGTGCAGGTGCCACAGCTTGCTTTTAACCAGCGAGACTCGGCCGTATCTCGCACCAGTGTGTCTCCGGCCTTACAATAAGAATCCGGAGTGGCTGGCGCCGCCCCCCTATGCACACAGCCAGGAAGTGTACACAGAGCAAGCGGCCATGGAGCACATGGCATGGAGCCGGCAGCAGACAGATCTCACAGCATGGCACTGGGTGAGTGAGTTGATGTAACAGGCAGGTGGGGAATGGAAGGCCATGCAGTGATGCTGGCAGGGTTCTAACACCCAGTTTCCTGACAAGTCCTGGTATCTCGTCCGCTAGCTGCAGCTCGGGTGCACGTGCCGGCTCCACAGGTTTACTCTTCACCACGGGTACAGGGGTTTTGAACACAGTCTTGTGAGGTTCCACCACAGATGGCTTGGTGGCTCCTCGGCTGGATGCAGGCTCTGCAGCAGGTTTATCGCTGCCACCTGATTGCGACCGGGTGCGTCCTGACAGTGCCACACTGCCATGTTGCTGCAAGTTCTCCTGGATAGTTTGTCTTTCCAGAGAAGTCCGTCTCTGCCTGGGAGCAGGAGAAGTGATCCGCACACCTGAGGCTGCTTTCACCTGTGCTCCAGGCAAGGGCTGCTTACTGACTGGGGAGTTAGGGTATGTGTCCACGTTCAGGATTGCATCAGGATTTGGTCAGGATTTTCCATCAGTATTTGTAAGCCAAAACCAGGAGTGGAACAATTAGAGGAAAAGTATAATAGAAACATATGCACCACTTAAGCATTTATCACCCACTCCTGGTTTTGGCTTACAAATACTGATGGAAAATCCTGACCAAATCCTGATGCAATCCTGAACGTGGACACATACCCATACTGTGCTGTGTAACATCACTCACCAACACTTTTCCTTCTTGAATCTTTGCTGGGCTTGGAGCAGATTTTCCTCCCAAAACTTTACTTGCAGGTTTTTCCTCCTTCACAGAACTGCTGCAGCTTTGGCTCGCTGCATTCACTGGTCTCACAGTGGCTTTGGGATTAGCATTCCCATAGCTCCCAACCGTCCCTCATTGTGCAGGACTGTCCCGGCTTTGAGCCTTTGCCCCGCTGTCCAGCACGGGATTCTGATCCCACAGACAGCAGGAGAACCAGCCGACACGCCCCCTTGTATTAAGCCATGCCCCGGGCCCTTTCCCTTCCATATGGCTGCCTGCTTTCTGTGCACAGGACCTGTGATGAGGTCACAGGAGGGGAGGAGTCAGTGGTCACATGATCGGGACCTCCGTGGATTGCAGGACTCGGCTGCCTGTGCTGTTTGCCAACTTGCCACATGGTGCTGCAGCCGCAGGATAAGGTAAGTAATGCCTTGTGTGGGGTCAGGAGGTGTACAGTGTGGATGTAGCAGAGCCGTGTGTGTACGAGGTGTATGGAGCGGAGCCGTGTGTGTACGAGGTGTATGGAGCGGAGCCGTATGTGTACGAGGTGTATGGAGCGGAGCCGTGTGTGTACAAGGTGTATGGAGCGGAGCCGTGTGTGTTCGAGGTGTACGGAGTGGAGCCGTGTGTGTACGAGGTGTACGGAGCGGAGCCGTGTGTGTGCGAGGTGTACGGAGCGGAGCCGTGTGTGTGCGAGGTGTACGGAGCGGAGCTGTGTGTGTACGAGGTGTATGGAGCGGAGCCGTGTGTGCAAAGTGTACGGAGCACAGCTGCGTGTGTAGGAGTAGCTATGTGTGGCCATTATATGGTACGAAGTATCATGTGCGGCCAATATACAGTATGGAGCATCATGTGCGGTCATTGTACAGAATTGAGCATCATGTGGGGTCATTATACAGTATGGAGCATCATGTGCGGTCATTATACAGTATGGAAAATCATGTGCGGTCATTATACAGTATGAAGCATCATGTGTGGCCATTATGCAGTATGGAGCACTGTGTGGCCATATTTTTTTGTTTATGATTATTGTATATGAAACAGTGGGATCAGCAGTGCTAAATGGGTGTGGTTGGGACGTGGATATGGGTGTGACTAATTATGAATGGGTGTTGTCAGAGGCGTGGCCTAAAATTTTCAAAAGTTGGGAGGTATGCATTCCCATTCAGAGAAGCCTGGTAGCCTTGTCCCAGTGTAGGCCAGGAAGCCTGGGCCTTGCCTGGGGAGCTTCCCCGCCCAGAGTGGCCCCTCCCTGGGCTTGCTCCAGACATCAGGAGAGCTACAAACACACAACCTCACAGCTAGGAGGCAGTATTCTAGTAGTTATATTCTTGTACATAGGGGCAGTATTATAGTAGTTCTATTCCTGTACATAGAGGCAGTGTTATAGTAGTTATATTCTTGTACACAGGAGCAGTATTATAGTAGTTATATTCTTGTATATAGCGGCAGTATTATAGTAGTTATATTCCTGTACATAGGGGCAGTATAATAGTAGTTATATTCTTGTACATGGGGGCAGTAATATAGTAGTTATATTCTTGTACATAGGGGGCAGTATTATAGTAGTTGTTATGCTGTAAGAATCAGGCTGCACTCAGATGTCATCCGAGTGCAGTCCTATTGTGAGTGTGACGATTCAAAGAGGGAAAACGGAAAGTGGACCCTCTAGACCGCGACGACGAACCCCTCACGGTCGAGCTGACTAAATAGACTGCCCCCTATACAGGGAGAGTTAGGGGCAGGCCCGTGAGGTACTATCACCACGGCAGCTGGAGGACCAGGAAGAGGCGGAGATAGTAGGACCACAGGATAGGTGAGTACTGCAGAGACACAGGACTGATGGGTAAATTGCAGCAGTGCAGGGACTGGCGGAGGAACTGAGGGAACGCAGAGGCTAACAGGATACAGGAAAGACAGGATAAAACCAAAGTCAGAGGGAAAACGAACTTCACAGAGACTAAGAGCGGCCAGGAACACCTGAAGGAACAAATGATAACCAGGCACAGAGGGGCGGCAGGAAGCAGTTTAAATACCTAAAGGCAAGGTAGCACTTCCGGGTAACAGACCTCCATAACCATAGAGAGGACAATAAGGAGAACCGACTTCCGGGTACTAGTCCTCCAGGACCATAGAGGAGACGAAGTGGAGCGCCGACAGAAGATCAGAAGTGCACACACGCAGCACTGAACCTGGTATGTGCACGAGAAGCAGAGGCCTGGAGCGAGCGAGGAGGCGGCAGCAGCGGTATGATAGTACCCCCGTCTTTACATCCCTCCCTCCTTTTTAGGCCAGAAAGAAACTTAGCTAAAATTTGCGGAGCCTGAATATTCTCCCGAGGCTCCCAGGATCTCTCCTCAGGACCGAAACCCTTCCAGTCGACCAAAAACAAAGTTCTACCTCTAATTTTTTTCATGGCCAAAATGTCCTTAACCTCAAAAACATTGTCTGCGGAAACAGGTGAAGGTGAAGAAAGAGTCGAGGTATGAAACCGATTAAAAACTACAGGCTTAAGGAGAGATACATGAAAGGAATTAGGGATACGAAGAGAGGCAGGTAACTTAAGCTTGTAAGAAACGTTGTTAATACGTGCCAAAACCTCGAAAGGACCAATATAACGGGGACCCAGTTTATGTGAAGGGATTTTAAGGCGAATAAATCTAGAAGAAAGCCAGACCTTATCCCCAGGATGGAACACAGGAGAATCGAGACGCCTTTTATCTGCATGCCTCTTCATCCTATGCTGAGCTAGTTCAAGAGCAGACTTGGTCTCCTGCCAAACCCTGGAGAATTCTCTAGACAGAAGATCTGCCGCCGGCACAGTAGAGACAGGAGGAACTGGTAGAGGAAGACCAGGGTGTTGTCCGTAGACGACAAAAAATGGAGATTTGGTAGAAGCTTCGCTGGTGTGGTTATTATAAGAAAACTCGGCCCATGGTAGTAAGTCAGACAAATCATTTTGATGAGCGTTGGAGAAATGCCGGAGATAAATAACTAGGATCTGATTGGTACGCTCCACTTGGCCGTTGGACTGTGGATGATAGGCCGAAGAAAAATCAAGCGAAATGTTCAATGACTTACAGAGAGATCTCCAGAAACGAGCGTTGAACTGAACTCCCCGGTCAGAAACAATGTGCTGTGGAAGACCATGAATGCGAAAAATATGTTGAACAAAAATCTTCGCCAGTTCAGGAGCCGAAGGCAGTCCAGGAAGAGCAATGAAATGTGCCATTTTAGAAAAATGGTCCACAACCACGAGCATGACGGTACAACCACAGGAGCGAGGCAGATCAGTTAAGAAATCCATTGCGATATGTTGCCACGGAGCGGTAGGCACTGGAAGAGGAAGAAGAAGCCCGGAAGGAAGCCGCCTGGGTACTTTGTTCTTGGCACAGGAAGGACAAGAGACCACAAAAGCTTGGACATCCTTCAAAAGAGTCGGCCACCAGTAGTAACGAGATATTAGATCAAGAATTTTCTTGAAACCGACATGTCTCGCTAGCTTGGAAGCATGTCCCCAGAGTAACACACGTCTCCTGTTCCTCTCAGAAACGAAAGTCTTACCCGGAGGTAAAGAGGTCATAGATACTGGAGCAAGTGTGATGATTCTAGCGGGGTCAATGATGTGCGATGACTCCTCCTCAGTGTCCACCGACAAGAAGGACCTGGATAGAGCGTCAGCTTTGAAGTTCTTTTCTCCAGGCAGGAAGCGAAGTTCAAAGTCAAATCGGGCAAAGAACAAGGCCCACCTGGCCTGTCGTGGATTCAGTCGGTGCGCTGAATGGATGTATGCCAAATTCTTATGATCCTTAAAGATGACAAAGGGATGTAAGGCTCCTTCCAACAGATATCTCTACTCCTCTAAGGCCAATTTAATGACCAAAAGTTCTCTGTCGCCAATGGAATAATTTCTTTCAGAAGAAGAGAAACTCTTGGAGAAGAAACCACAGGGCACAAGACAACCAGTAGAAGACTTCTGAGAAAGCACAGCTCCGGCACCGACAGCAGAGGCGTCAACCTCTAGGAAGAAGGGTTTATTAGCTTCAGGGCGATGGAGTAAAGGAGCGGAGGCGAATGCTTCTTTGAGAGAATGAAAAGCCTTTTCAGCCTCTGCTGGCCAAGGACCAGGATTGGCACCCTTCTTTATCAAAGAAGAGATGGAAGCCGACAAGGAGGAGAAATGAGGAATAAATTGCCGATAGTAATTCGCGAATCCTAGAAAACGCTGAATCGCCTTAACCCCAAGCGGACGTGGCCAGTTGAGTACGGCAGAAACTTTAGCCGGATCCATATGCAGCGCCCCAGAGTCCTGGTCGTTGCAGTACTGATGCTCCGCCGCTAAGGGGGGCTATGGTACGTCTGATGGCACTGAAGGAGTTCTTCTGACCAGGTATCACAGTCACCAAAACACTTCACAGTCTGGCCTCCAGGGGGAGCTAAGGGTGCTATGTATTAGGCCACTCCTCACGATCTGGTAAAACTGGGGGTTAGGCAGAAAGTTAGACAGAAGCTGACTGGGAATCGAACAGGCAACACCCTGTGGCAGAGGGTGTTGCGGGGAGAGACTCAGGGGGGTCCCTGTCAGGGGTGGGATCCTGACAGAGGCCCAGCGAACAGAGAGAACGTTACGGGACCGCGCCTGCACTTGATCGCGGCGGTACCCTAAGAAAGGATAAGAAGCGAGGTATATTGTGCTGAGTGATAAACGAGATCAACGCAACAAGGAGAATCACCAGTAGGAGTCGTGCTGTAAGACGAGGCAACATCCTACTGAGGCGCGTAGCCGGTGGCCGGAACGCCGAGGAAGTACTAGGCTCCAAGCAATACTTCAAACCTACGGCAGGACAGTCAGCTATAGGCGGGCTGTCTCACACAAATCACCTACGAAGACACAGGGGGCAACAACAGGAGAGGGGCGACGCTAGGGTCCCGGAGGAACTCCGAGCCTACCCGTCATACGGGTGCGTCCTAGCCATATCATCTGGGGGACGAAGAGGAACATCATAATCGAGTTGTGAGGGAACTTCAGAAACAGACACAACAGTTGTGGGGACTATCCCGTAAGCACAGCAGGGGAGGACCACAACACACAAGCGCTAGAAGGTAGGCACAGATTTCCACCTGCAAAGGGAACTCTGGAGGTGCCATCGGACCGGCCGGACTTGCGCAGCCCGGTTAACCGTATTCCGGACTGAGGATCCTGGGACCTTCAGTAAAGAGGTAAAGAGACTGCAACCTGGTGTCCTCGTTATTTACTGCGACCTGCACCGCACCACCACAACATCATCACCATTCCCTCCACCTTCATTGTACGCCCCTCAGCAGGGTCACGGACCGGGTCTAGCCACCGTGACAACCCCAGAACAGAGACTCAGAGGCCCGGTACCGGGCACCCCTCGGCCCTGCGACAGTGGGGGCGGTACAACTTGGCGTCACGAACAGGATCTACTTAAGCCTGAAGAATCAGGTCATGTGTGCCTTGGAACTGTGATTTATTGTACTTAGACTGTGACTTATTGCAAAGACTGTGCACTGCCATTTGCCGCCAAAAACCGCCGCCATTGCAGCGCTGAGGAGAGCGCAGGAGAAGAAGAGGGGCGTGGAGTAGGCGTGGACCAGCTGAGAAGCGCGAAAGACAATGGCCGCCCAGTCTAAATATTTCTGCACCATGAGGACGTGTCCGTCAGCAGCCGAGATCCGCCTCCTGATTCTCAATGGTGGGCGGAGACAGAGAAAACGAAACCGCCCACGAAGGAGAGAGCGGGAAAAGGACCAGGAAGCGACCCATGCGGAGGACGCCATGACGAGTCGCTCAGACCAGGAATGCGGGGTTGAAGCCGAAGGCTCCCCCAGCCACCCGGATGAGCCCAGCGGCCAGCTCTCCGCGATAGGGGCCGGCCTCCTGCAAATGGAGATGGAGGGCCTGATCGAACAACTCCTCCAGCTGCGGACGGAGGCGCCAGCGGAGGACCTTCTAACGTCGGACCTTGCATTGCTGCCGGAACCCCAGCCGACGCTCCATTTGACCATACCGCCAGCGGAGCCGACCGAGGAGGAGGGGCACGCACCGACTGGTGAGTCCGCCGACCCTGTCCCGCTGGCTGAGGGTCTGTTGATAGGCCCCGTCGCGGCACCCCCTCTCCCTGGGACCCATAGACTCCAGCGCTTGTTACCGTGGGAGGAGACAACGGGTATGGAACACGTTTTGAAAGCCCCGATTCCACCAACTACCCCGCTGAGTGAGGTCCATGCGGAGCGTACAGTGTGCCGCTGGGTGAACCCAGGGCCCGACCTTATGGGATTCCCCGGGGTGAAGACACAGGAAGGGGAGATGGTGCAGTCCCTGAGCTGGGAGGAATACCAGGCCCAGCTGGAACAGCAGTGGAAGGAGAAGGAAAAGACGTACCAGGCCGGGCTAGAAGCCTACCACCAAAGGGACTTGGCGGTCAAGGACCGGGCCCGCAAGGACCCCACCGCTCACCAGGCCCCGCGCAGGCAGGGCACCATCGTCGCCTTCAAGCTCCGCGGAGGCTGGGGTTTTATAAAAGAGCCGGGCCTGTACGCCGAAGTTTTTGTCAACCGGAGGGATGTGGAGTCTCATCTCAGGGAAGGCCATCCAGACCGGGATCTCTACCCGGGGGACGACGTCACTTACACCCGGCACTTTGGGGAGAAGGGGTGGTTCGCCCTGAATGTTCATAAGAAGCGAAACCCCGTGACACCCCCGACTAAGGTGCCGGTGAGGCTGACCCCCGTAGCAGAAGTGCCCCCTTGTGGTCAGCCCATGATCATCACCAAGACCACCGAGGTCACTCCGACGTACACCATCATCAAAACCACGACCTGCAACATTGTCACCTCAACCACTGTCGTGGCCAAGGGGGCATCTTCTCAGGTGGTCAGTGCACCAGTTGCCCCAGAACGGAAGACGGTGGGTACGCAGACCCCCGGATGGGATAACAGTCCCCCTTACGCAGTACCAGGCGGCGGGCAATATCCAGTGGGGTTGCCTCCGCCGGTGCTGCCTCCTGAGTGGTTCAAGTAAATGTTCTAATCTTCCGAACATGTAAATAGTTAACTGTTTGTCCTCTTGCTGCTATGACACGATCAGGGTAACTCTTAAAGGGATCCCTTTGTTTACCCGGGATCCCTTCTTCTGCTTTTTGTTTTTGTCTCTTGTTTTATCATTGTTGAAAGAACTGCTGGATCATGAACACTGCATGATTACAAACTCCTTGTAAATAGTTTGCACCTTCTTAAAGGTGCCCTCTACTGGTTTTATAAAAGAAAGGACTCTTTGCGAAGAAACTGTTCCTGGAAGCAGTACCGGAGTCCTTGCTGCATACGGACTCGCAGCTTGAGAAGTTGCACTACCTCATAGAGACTTGGTCCCTTCTTAAAGGGGACGTTCATCGGTAGCACTTAAAGAATGATGATGCTTTTAAAAGAAAGTATTAATTGTTGTGAATTTGGATTCTGGGCTCCCCCGGTGGCTACTGGTGGAATTGAACTTGTGACATCATCTTCCCTGTTCACCTGTTCTGATTAGATCTGGGTGTCGCTATATAACCTGGCTTCTCTGTTAGATGCTTGCCGGTCAACAATGTTATCAGAAGCCTCTCTGTGCTTGTTCCTGCTCCCAGACATCTACTAGATAAGTTGGACATTCGTCCATGTTTTGTTTTTGTATTTTGGTTCCAGTTCACAGCTGCAGTTTCGTTACTGTGTCTGGAAAGCTCTTGTTGATCAGGAATTGCCACTCTGGTATTATGAGTTAATGCCAGAGTCCTAAAGTAATTTCTGGATGTGTTTTGTTAGGGTTTTCTACTGACCATGAAAGTATGCTTTCTGTCTTCTGCTATCTAGAAAGCGGACCTCAAATTTGCTAAAACTATTTTCCTGCTGCGTTTGTTGTTTCATCTCATATCACCGCCAATATATGTGGGGGGCTTCTGTCTCCTTTTGGGCATTTCTCTAGAGGTGAGTCAGGTCTTATATTTCCCTTTGCTAGCATTATTTAGTTCTCCGGCCGGCGCTGGGCATATAGGGATAAAAAGTAGGACATGCTACCTGGCTACTTCTAGATGATGCGGTAGGTTTAGTTCATGGTCAGTACAGTTACATCTTCCAAGAGCTTGTTCCTATAGAGGCTTATGCTAGTTCTCTGGCCATGGAGATCATGACAGTTTGACCGGCCCACTAAAGGGTTAAAATCCTTGGCTGAGAAAGGAGAGAAATAAGAAGTCTGCTGAGAGTTTTTTTTTTTTTTTTTTTTCCCTCTGTGCTCTTAATTGGATCACTTGCCAGTCTGTCTATGCTGCAGTCTTTCTTTTTTTTCTCTCTCCTTATAATCTTTGAATGGCTTTGTGTTCACCTGTTAATAATGGATCTTCAGAGTGTAACTGCAGGTTTGAATAATCTCACCACGAAAGTACAAAATTTGCAAGATTTTATTATTCATGCTCCGGTATCTGAGCCGAGAATTCCTTTGCCGGAATTCTTCTCAGGGAATAGATCTAGCTTTCAGAATTTTAGAAATAATTGTAAGCTATTTTTGTCCCTGAAATCTCGTTCTGCTGGAGACTCTGCACAGCAGGTTGGGATTGTGATTTCCTTGCTCCGCGGCGACCCTCAAGACTGGGCTTTTGCATTGGCACCAGGGGATCCTGCGTTGCGCAATGTGGATGCGTTTTTTTTGGCCTTGGGCTTGCTGTATGAGGAACCTCATTTGGAACTTCAGGCAGAAAAAACTTTGATGTCCCTATCGCAGGGGCAAGATGAAGCTGAAATTTACTGCCAAAGATTCCGTAAATGGTCTGTGCTTACTCAGTGGAATGAGTGTGCCTTGGCGGCTACTTTCAGAGAGGGTCTCTCTGATGCCATTAAGGATGTTATGGTGGGGTTCCCTGTGCCTGCGGGTCTGAATGAGTCCATGACAATGGCCATTCAGATCGATAGGCGTCTGCGGGAGCGCAAACCTGTGCACCATCTGGCGGTGTCCACTGAGAAGACGCCAGAAAGCATGCAGTGTGATAGAATTCTGTCCAGAAGCGAGCGGCAGAATTTTAGACGGAAAAATGGGTTGTGTTTCTATTGTGGGGATTCTACTCATGTTATATCAGCGTGCTCTAAGCGTACTAAAAAGCTTGATAAATCCGTTTCCATTGGCACTTTACAGTCTAAATTTATTTTGTCTGTGACCCTGATTTGCTCTTTGTCATCTATTACTACTGACGCCTATATCGACTCTGGCGCCGCTTTGAGTCTTATGGATTGGTCCTTTGCCAATCGTTGTGGGTATGATTTAGAGCCTTTGGAAACTCTTATTCCTCTGAAGGGGATTGACTCCACCCCATTGGCTAATAATAAACCACAATACTGGACACAAGTGACTATGTGTATTAATCCGGATCACCAGGAGACTATTCGTTTTCTAGTGCTGTATAATCTACATGAGGATTTGGTGCTGGGATTGCCATGGCTGCAGTCTCACAACCCAGTCCTTGACTGGAGAGCTATGTCTGTGTTGAGCTGGGGATGTAAGGGGACTCATGGGGACGTACCTTTGGTGTCCATTTCATCATCTATTCCCTCTGAAATCCCTGAGTTCCTGTCTGATTATCGTGACGTCTTTGAAGAACCCAAGCTGGGTTCACTACCTCCGCACCGTGAGTGCGATTGTGCTATAGATTTAATTCCGGGTAGTAAATACCCAAAGGGTCGTTTATTTAATCTGTCTGTGCCTGAACATACTGCTATGCGAGAATATATAAAGGAGTCCTTGGAAAAGGGACATATTCGTCCATCGTCATCTCCCTTAGGAGCCGGTTTTTTCTTTGTGTCAAAAAAAGACGGCTCTTTGAGACCATGTATTGATTATCGGCTTTTGAATAAAATCACGGTTAAATATCAATACCCATTGCCGTTGCTGACTGATTTGTTTGCTCGCATAAAGGGGGCCAAGTGGTTCTCTAAGATTGATCTCCGTGGGGCGTATAATTTGGTGCGGATCAGGCAGGGGGATGAGTGGAAAACCGCATTTAATACGCCCGAGGGCCACTTTGAGTATTTGGTGATGCCTTTTGGTCTTTCTAATGCCCCTTCAGTCTTCCAGTCCTTTATGCATGATATTTTCCGCGATTTTTTGGATAAATTTATGATAGTGTATCTGGATGATATTCTGATTTTTTCGGATGACTGGGACTCTCATGTCCGGCAAGTTAAGAGGGTTTTTCAGGTTTTGCGGTCTAATTCTCTGTGTGTCAAGGGTTCTAAGTGCGTTTTTGGGGTTCAGAGAATTTCCTTTTTGGGATATATTTTTTCTCCCTCTTCCATTGAGATGGATCCTGTCAAGGTTCAAGCTATTTGTGATTGGACGCAGCCCTCTTCTCTTAAAAGTCTTCAGAAATTTTTGGGCTTTGCCAACTTTTATCGTCGATTTATTTCTGGTTTTTCGGATGTCGTTAAGCCATTGACCGATTTGACTAGACAGGGTGCTGATGTTGCTAATTGGTCCCCTGATGCTGTGGAGGCCTTTCAGGAGCTTAAGCGCCGTTTTTCTTCTGCCCCTGTGTTGCGTCAGCCTGATGTGACTCTTCCTTTTCAGGTTGAGGTCGACGCTTCTGAGATCGGAGCTGGGGCAGTGTTGTCGCAGAAAAGTTCTGACTGCGCCGTGATGAGGCCTTGTGCCTTCTTTTCCCGTAAATTTTCGCCCGCTGAGCGGAATTATGATGTTGGGAATCGGGAGCTTTTGGCCATGAAGTGGGCGTTTGAGGAGTGGCGCCATTGGCTCGAGGGGGCCAGACATCAGGTGGTGGTATTGACTGACCACAAAAATTTGATTTATCTTGAGACCGCCAGGCGCCTGAATCCTAGACAGGCGCGCTGGTCATTATTTTTTTCTCGGTTTAATTTTGTGGTATCGTACCTACCAGGTTCTAAGAATGTTAAGGCGGATGCCCTTTCTAGGAGTTTTGAGCCTGATTCACCTGGCAACTCTGACCCCACAGGTATTCTTAAGGAGGGAGTTATCTTGTCAGCTGTTTCTCCAGACCTGCGGCGGGCCTTGCAGGAGTTTCAGGCGGATAGACCGGATCGTTGTCCGCCTGATAGGCTGTTTGTTCCTGATGATTGGACCAGTAAAGTCATCTCTGAGGTGCATTCTTCTGCGTTGGCAGGTCATCCTGGAATTTTTGGTACCAGGGATTTGGTGGCAAGATCCTTCTGGTGGCCTTCCCTGTCACGAGATGTGCGAGGCTTTGTGCAGTCTTGTGACGTTTGTGCTCGGGCCAAGCCTTGTTGTTCTCGGGCTAGTGGATTATTGTTGCCCTTGCCTATTCCTAAGAGGCCTTGGACACACATCTCGATGGATTTTATTTCAGATCTGCCTGTTTCTCAGAAGATGTCTGTCATCTGGGTGGTGTGTGACCGTTTTTCTAAGATGGTTCATTTGGTTCCCCTGCCCAAATTGCCTTCTTCTTCCGAGTTGGTGCCCCTGTTTTTTCAAAATGTTGTTCGTTTGCATGGTATTCCTGAGAATATCGTTTCTGACAGAGGAACCCAATTTGTGTCTAGATTTTGGCGGGCATTTTGTGCTAGGATGGGCATAGATTTGTCTTTTTCGTCTGCTTTTCACCCTCAGACTAATGGCCAGACCGAGCGGACTAATCAGACCCTGGAGACATATCTGAGGTGTTTTGTGTCTGCTGACCAGGATGATTGGGTTGCTTTTTTGCCATTGGCGGAGTTCGCCCTCAATAATCGGGCCAGCTCTGCCACCTTGGTTTCCCCGTTTTTCTGTAATTCGGGGTTCCATCCTCGATTTTCCTCCGGTCAGATGGAATCCTCGGATTGTCCTGGAGTGGATGCGGTGGTGGAGAGATTGCATCATATCTGGGGGCAGGTGATGGACAATTTAAAGTTGTCCCAGGAGAAGACTCAGCTTTTTGCCAACCGTCACCGTCGTGTTGGTCCTCGGCTTTGTGTTGGAGATTTGGTGTGGTTGTCTTCTCGTTTTGTCCCTATGAGGGTCTCATCTCCTAAGTTTAAGCCTCGGTTCATCGGTCCGTATAAAATATTGGAGATTCTTAACCCTGTTTCCTTCCGTTTGGACCTCCCTGCATCCTTTTCTATTCATAACGTTTTTCATCGGTCGTTATTGCGCAGGTATGAGGCACCGGTTGTGCCTTCCGTTGAGCCTCCTGCTCCGGTGTTGGTTGAGGGTGAGTTGGAGTACGTTGTGGAAAAAATCCTAGACTCCCGTGTTTCCAGACGGAGACTCCAGTATCTGGTCAAGTGGAAGGGATACGGCCAGGAGGATAATTCTTGGGTCACTGCATCTGATGTTCATGCCTCTGATCTGGTTCGTGCCTTTCATAGGGCCCATCCTGATCGCCCTGGTGGTTCTGGTGAGGGTTCGGTGCCCCCTCCTTGAGGGGGGGGTACTGTTGTGAATTTGGATTCTGGGCTCCCCCGGTGGCTACTGGTGGAATTGAACTTGTGACATCATCTTCCCTGTTCACCTGTTCTGATTAGATCTGGGTGTCGCTATATAACCTGGCTTCTCTGTTAGATGCTTGCCGGTCAACAATGTTATCAGAAGCCTCTCTGTGCTTGTTCCTGCTCCCAGACATCTACTAGATAAGTTGGACATTCGTCCATGTTTTGTTTTTGTATTTTGGTTCCAGTTCACAGCTGCAGTTTCGTTACTGTGTCTGGAAAGCTCTTGTTGATCAGGAATTGCCACTCTGGTATTATGAGTTAATGCCAGAGTCCTAAAGTAATTTCTGGATGTGTTTTGTTAGGGTTTTCTACTGACCATGAAAGTATGCTTTCTGTCTTCTGCTATCTAGAAAGCGGACCTCAAATTTGCTAAAACTATTTTCCTGCTGCGTTTGTTGTTTCATCTCATATCACCGCCAATATATGTGGGGGGCTTCTGTCTCCTTTTGGGCATTTCTCTAGAGGTGAGTCAGGTCTTATATTTCCCTTTGCTAGCATTATTTAGTTCTCCGGCCGGCGCTGGGCATATAGGGATAAAAAGTAGGACATGCTACCTGGCTACTTCTAGATGATGCGGTAGGTTTAGTTCATGGTCAGTACAGTTACATCTTCCAAGAGCTTGTTCCTATAGAGGCTTATGCTAGTTCTCTGGCCATGGAGATCATGACAATTAATAATGCTTACGTATAAAAAAGTTATATGTAGTGAGCTAGTTAATTGTGAGAAATGTTTAATGATGTGTCAGAGAATGAGGACAGGAAGTGAACCCATACGGGGTTAGTCGGTGAATCCTCCTAGGAGCCATACAGAGATGACTCGGTGATCTTGAACTGAGAGATGGATGATATGTTCTATACTGTGTATAGTAGCAGAGAGGCAGTAGGCCCGGGCGGAAAGGGGCGGTCCTGCAACAGACCGAGAGGCAGTAGGCCTGGGGCAGATAGACAGGCGGTCCTGCAGATGTAAAGATGGAAAATGAAGGAAAAGTTGATTAGCCTTATAGCGTTTTATAAGAAGGTCTTTAGTGGATTCAGTGTGTACATCCTTAAAGGCAATGTTAAATTATTGTTCAAAAATTTGCACTTAGTAGAATACCCAGTTGGGTAAGAAAAGTTATTTAAAGTATTTAACCATGTTTGTAACGTTCAAGTGTTCTCACCTCCCATAAAGGGAAGCTCTGTTCAAACTTGCTTATTGTTATTGCATTTCAAAATTGTATGTCTTTTTGCTGACATGTACTGTTGTTTTCTTCCCAGTCCAGGAGTACTGGATTTAACCGGGGGGGAGTGCAGCGCCCCAGAGTCCTGGTCGTTGCAGTACTGATGCTCCGCCGCTAAGGGGGGCTATGGTACGTCTGATGGCACTGAAGGAGTTCTTCTGACCAGGTATCACAGTCACCAAAACACTTCACAGTCTGGCCTCCAGGGGGAGCTAAGGGTGCTATGTATTAGGCCACTCCTCACGATCTGGTAAAACTGGGGGTTAGGCAGAAAGTTAGACAGAAGCTGACTGGGAATCGAACAGGCAACACCCTGTGGCAGAGGGTGTTGCGGGGAGAGACTCAGGGGGGTCCCTGTTAGGGGTGGGATCCTGACAGAGGCTCAGCGAACAGAGAGAACATTACGGGACCGCGCCTGCACTTGATCGCGGCGGTACCCTAAGAAAGGATAAGAAGCGAGGTATATTGTGCTGAGTGAGAAACAAGATCAACGCAACAAGGAGAATCACCAGTAGGAGTCGTGCTGTAAGACGAGGCAACATCCTACTGAGGCGCGTAGCCGGTGGCCGGAACGCCGAGGAAGTACTAGGCTCCAAGCAATACTTCAAACCTACGGCAGGACAGTCAGCTATAGGCGGGCTGTCTCACACAAATCACCTACGAAGACACAGGGGGCAACAACAGGAGAGGGGCGACGCTAGGGTCCCGGAAGAACTCCGAGCCTACCCGTCATACGGGTGCGTCCTAGCCATATCATCTGGGGGACGAAGAGGAACATCATAATCGAGTTGTGAGGGAACTTCAGAAACAGACACAACAGTTGTGGGGACTATCCCGTAAGCACAGCAGGGGAGGACCACAACACACAAGCGCTAGAAGGTAGGCACAGATTTCCACCTGCAAAGGGAACTCTGGAGGTGCCATCGGACAGGCCGGACTTGCGCAGCCCGGTTAACCGTATTCCGGACTGAGGATCCTGGGACCTTCAGTAAAGAGGTAAAGAGACTGCAACCTGGTGTCCTCGTTATTTACTGCGACCTGCACCGCACCATCACAACATCATCACCATTCCCTCCACCTTAATTGTACGCCCCTCAGCAGGGTCATGGACCGGGTCTAGCCACCGTGACAACCCCAGAACAGAGACTCAGAGGCCCGGTACTGGGTACCCCTCGGCCCTGCGACAGTGGGGGCGTTACACATACACAGACCAGAATCAGAGATGATGAAGCCCAGGAACGGCAGGGACGACTGTTTGAAGGCACACTTCTCAAGTTTAGTATACAGACGATTCTCTCTCAGACGGAGAAGAACTTGCCGCACATGTCTCCTATGAGAAAACAGATCCGGTGAAAACACAAGGATGTCGTCCAAGTACACCATTACACAGGTGTAAAGTAGGTCCCGAAAAACATCATTCACCAACTCTTGAAAAACTGCAGGAGCATTACATAAGGCAAAAGGCATCACCAAATACTCATAATGACCGTCTCTGGTGTTAAACGCAGTCTTCCATTCATCTCCCGAACGAATTCGGATCAAGTTGTAAGCTCCTCTGAGATCCAGTTTAGTGAAGATTCGTGCTCCACGCAGACGATCAAAAAGTTCTGGGATGAGAGGAAGTGGATACTTGTTTTTAATGGTGATGTTATTGAGGCCACGGTAATCAATGCAGGGACGAAGGGAACCGTCCTTCTTCTTGACGAAGAAAAAACCAGCGCCTGCAGGTGAGGAGGACTTCCGTATAAAGCCTCTGGCCAGATTCTCTTGAACGTATTCAGACATGGCTTGAGTCTCGGAGGGTGACAGAGGATAAATACGACCTCTAGGAGGAGTAGAACCGGATACAAGATCTATTGGACAGTCGTATGGGCGATGCGGAGGTAAGACCTCTGCTTCCTTTTTGTTGAAAACGTCCGAAAATGAGTGATAAGCTGCGGTTAGATTCGCTAGTTCCGGAGCCGAGGGAGAGAAACTAGCATGCTTGACGGGAAGCAGGCAACTGTTTTGACAAAACTGTCCCCAGGATAGGACATCCCCAGTACGCCAATTCAGAGTAGGTTCATGGTTTCTTAGCCAGGGGAGTCCTAAAAGAAATGCATGGGATAAAGACGCTAAAACATAAAATGCCAACTTTTCTCGATGTAAAGCTCCAATTTGAATCTCAATCTCCTCTGTGACAGAAGAAACGACCTCCCGCAAAGGCTGACCGTCGACAGAAGCTATTTGCCTAGGAACCTCCAAGGATCTGACAGGAATCCCAAGCCTCTCGACCAGCTCAAGTTGAACGAAATTCCCAGCCGCACAAGAATCTACATAAGCCTCAAGAGAGAAGCGACTGGAACCCATGTGTAAAATAACAGGCAAAATCAAAGGTGGAGAGGAATCATGGCTACCTAGGGAGGCCTCTCTTACCTGACCTAGGCGGAGGCGTTTCCCGGCTTTTGGGGACAAGAACGCAGAAGATGAGAAGCGCTGCCACAATAAAAGCATAAGCCCTGTGCGAGTCTCTCCTTTCGGCGTTGTTCGGCAGGCTTGAGGCGATCAACCTGCATAGGCTCAGGGGAAGAAGAGGAAGAAGCTGCAGTGGTTTGGGAAAGAGAAGTACAACGTGTAACGGAGGATAAATGAGATCATCTCCTCTCTCTGACAACCTCATGAGAGCGCTCCTGGAACCGCAAATCAATGCGAGTCGCCAAAGAGATAAGGTCATCTAAAGCAGAAGGAGTATCCCGCCCTGCCATCTCATCCTTAATACGAGAAGACAAACCTCGCCAAAATGCTCCCACCAAAGCCTCATTATTCCAACCTAAATCAGAGGACAGCGTCCGGAAACGGATGGCATATTGAGCTACAGAAAGGGTCCCCTGATTTAGGTTGAAAAGGGACTCAGTAGTCGATACCAGACGACCAGGTTCATCAAACACCTTGCGGAAGGTGTCTAAAAAGAGAGCAAGTTGAGAAACCACTGGATCATCTCGCTCCCAAAGATGGTCCGCCCAAGCCAAAGCCTCACCTGAGTAGCCTGAGTAGCGTTACCAGGGCCGGTAGACTGTAACGTCGCGAGACGAGACTCCATGTTCTTGAGAAAGGACATGATTCTAGTCTGGTTCTCCCACAAAAAAAGTAACTCCTTTTGAGTGGCAGAGACTAGGGTTGAGCGAAACGGATCGTTCATTTTCATAAGTCGCTGACTTTTGGCAAAGTCGGCGTCTCATGAAACCGAGCCGATCCCTGTGTGGGGTCGGCCATGCGGTACGCGACTTTCGCGCCAAAGTCGCGTTTCAATGACGCTAAAAGCACCATTTCTCAGCCAATGAAGGTGGACGCAGAGTGTGGGCAGCGTGATGACATAGATCTCAGTCCCCACCATCTTAGAGAAGGGCATTGCAGTGATTGGCTTGCTTTCTGCGGCGTCACAGGGGCTATAAAGGGGCGTTCCCGCCGACCGCCATCTTACTGCTGCTGATCTGAGCGTAGGGAGAGGTTGCTGCAGCTTCTTCGGAAGCAGGGATAGTGATAGGCAGGGTACATAAAGCCACAAACCGCTTGTGCTGTAGCGATTTCCACTGTCCAATACCACCTTTTGTTTGCAGGACAGTGGAAGCTACATTTTTTTTTCCTCAGCGCTGTAGCTCATTGGGCTGCCCTAGAAGGCTCCCTGACCCTGATAGCTGCGTTGCTTTGTGTGTACGCCGCTGTGTAAACCAACTGCTTTTTTCAAAGCACAAATCCTGTTTTTCCTTCCTTTCTGCACAGCTATCTTGTGTGTTTGTCCACACTTTTGTGTGCAGCAGTCCTTTTTACAGCTGCCTGCCATACTTTTCTGAGATAACTGCAGGGAGATAAATATTGGCAAGTCTGCCTCCGTGCCATTGCTGTGTGTGGCATCTCTCTCTCATTGTGTGGCACCGAAAACACTGTGTAATACTTGGCCTTTTTTTTTTTTTTCTAAATTCTCCCTTTTCCAAAAAAAAAAATTAGTGGGAGATAAATATTGTCAAGTCTGCCTCCGTGCCATTGCTGTGTGTGGCATCTCTCTCTCATTGTGTGCCACTGAAAACACTGTGTAATAGTTGGCCATTTTTTTTGGGGGGGTACATTCTCCCTTTTAAAAAAAAAATAAAAAATATTGGGAGATAAATATTGGCAAGTCTGCCTCCGTGCCATTGCTGTGTGTGGCATCTCTCTCTCATTGTGTGGCACTGAAAACACTGTGTAATACTTGGCCTTTTTTTTTTTTTTTTTCTAAATTCTCCCTTTTCCAAAAAAAAAATTAGTGGGAGATAAATATTGTCAAGTCTGCCTCTGTGCCATTGCTGTGTGTGGCATCTCTCTCTCATTGTGTGCCACTGAAAACACTGTGTAATACTGGGCCTTTTTTTTTTTTTTTTAGGGTAAATTCTCCCAGAAAAAAAAAAAAAATAGTGGGAGATTAAGATTGGCATTTCTGCTTGAGTGCTGGGCCTGTGTGTGCCATCTGTCTCAAATTATTGGGCCACAGAAAACCTAGTGTGTAACATTGGGCCTGATTTTCCTTTCAGTGTCAGGCACCTATAAAGGTATATATATAAATCCTACAGAAGTTTGAGTTCACCTTATAAGTTGTTTTACAGTAACAAATAGTGTTACTTTGGTTACGTTTTGCAAGCAATGAGGAAGTCTAGTGGAAGAGGTCGTGGCCGTGGGCGGTCATTGTCAGCTGGTAATGATGGTAGTGGTGGTGGAGCATCAGGTGGTCGTGGTAAAAGCAGTACAGCACCTAAGTCTCGAGTTGTTGAGCCAGGTTCGTTGTCTGGCTACACAAGGCCTCGAACGCTCTCTTTTCTGGGAGTAGGAAAACCACTTTTGAAGCCGGAGCAGCAGGAACAAGTATTGGCTTTCATTGCTGACTCTGCCTCTAGCTCTTTCGCCTCCTCCTCGCAAAGTGCCAAATGTCAGAGCAGTGCATCGTCAGTGGATGCTCCCGGTCAGGGACAAGTCGCTTCCTTGTCTTCTTCACCCAGAACAAGAGAGAAGGATGCGTCAGGAGACACAACGGGTTACTCCATGGAGCTCTTTACACATACCGTTCCTGGGTTAGACAGTGAAACAGTTAACAGGCCATGTCCATTAGAAGTTGAATCGGACATGGAGTGCACAGATGCACAGCCACAGCCAGATTACTATGCTGTTCCTTTGACTCAGACCAGAACATTGCCCTCGCAGTGTACTGAGGCAGAATCAAACCCAGCGGAGACTATGGTGCCCCGTCACGGACGCTATGCCACCGGCTTACACGGTGACACAGACGAAATCGCACACGACATAGAAGAGGAGGTCATAGATGACCCAGTTGTGGACCCTGATTGGCAGCCATTGGGGGAACAGGGTGCAGGCGGCAGTAGTTCTGAAGCGGAGGAGGAGGAGCCGCAGCAGGCATCAACATCACAACAGGTTCCATCTACCGGGCCCGTATCTGGCCAAAAACGCGTGGCAAAACCAAAACCAGTTGGAGGACAGCGTGGCCATCCGGTTAAAGAAGCTCAGTCTGCAATGCCTGAAAAGGTATCCGATAGTAGAAAGAGTGCAGTCTGGCATTTTTTTAAACAACATCCAAATGATCAGCGCAAAGTCATCTGTCAAAAATGTTCAACAACCTTAAGCAGAGGTCAGAATCTTAAAAGTCTAAATACAAGTTGCATGCATAGACATTTATCCACCATGCATTTGCAAGCCTGGACTAACTACCAAACGTCCCTAAAGGTTGCAGCACCCTCGGCCAATGAAGCTAGTCAGCAACGCTACATCCCTTCCCTCCCTGTAAGCCGACCATTTCCCACACCACCTGCAGTATCTGTGCAGCTTTCGTCGCCAGGCCAAAGCAGTCAGGGAATCACCAGGTTAGTAGTAGGAAACACTGCATGTAGGGCACCGGCAAGAATACCATCTCCAGCCCTCTCTCAGTCACCCATGTCCACCGGCACCACCGCTAGTTCCACGATCTCCAGCTCTCCAGTCCAGCTCACCCTACATGAGACTCTTGTTAGGAAAAGGAAGTACTCATCCTCGCATCCGCGTACACAGGGTTTGAACGCCCAAATTGCTAGACTAATCTCATTAGAGATGATGCCCTACCGGTTAGTTGAAAGCGAAGCTTTCAAAGCGCTGATGGACTACGCTGTACCACGCTACGAACTACCCAGTCGGCACTTCTTTTCTAGAAAAGCCATCCCAGCCTTCCAACAGCATGTTAAAGACCGCATCGTCCATGCACTCAGGCAGTCTGTGACTACAAAGGTGCACCTGACAACAGATGCCTGGACCAGTAGGCATGGCCAGGGACGTTACGTGTCCATCACGGCACACTGGGTGAATGTGGTGGATGCAGGGTCCACAGGGGACAGCAATATTGGGACAGTTTTGCCTAGTCCACGGTCAAGGAAAGAGTTGGCTGTAGGCGTTCGCCCCCCCTCCTCCTCTTCCTCCTCATGCAGAAGCGAGAGCTCGTCCACACACCGCAGTCGCACATCCACTCCATCCGCAGCTGCCACTGTTGCACACCAGGTGTGCCATTATGGGACAGCTAGTGGCAAGCGTCAGCAGGCTGTATTGGCAATGAAGTGTTTGGGCGACAACAGACACACCGCGGAAGTTCTGTCAGAGTTCTTGCAGAATGAAACTCAGTCATGGCTGGGCACTGTACATCTTGAGGCAGGCAAGGTTGTGAGTGATAACGGAAGGAATTTCATGGCTGCCATAGCCCTTTCCCAACTGAAACACATTCCTTGCCTGGCTCACACCTTAAACCTGGTGGTGCAGTGCTTCCTGAAAAGTTACCCGGGGTTACCCGACCTGCTCCTCAAAGTGCGCAGACTTTGCTCGCATATCCGCCATTCGCCCGTACACTCCAGCCGTATGCAGACTATCAGCGGTCTTTGAACCTTCCCCAGCATCGCCTAATCATCGACATTTCAACAAGGTGGAACTCCACACTGCACATGCTTCAGAGACTGTGCGAACAGAGGCGTGCTGTTATGTTTTTGTGGGAGGATACACATACACGGGCAGGCAGTTGGATGGCAGACATGGAGTTGTCAGGTGTGCAGTGGTCGAAGCTACAAGACCTGTGTCAAGTCCTTCAGTGTTTTGAGGAATGCACACGGCTGGTTAGTGCAGACAACGCCATAATAAGCATGAGCATCCCCCTAATGCGTCTGCTGATGCAAAGTTTGACGCACATAAAGGAGCAGGCGTCTGCAGCCGAGGAAGAGGAAAGCCTTGATGACAGTCAGCCATTGTCTGGCCAGGGCCGTGTAGAGGACGCGGTAGCGGGCGAAGAGGAGGAGGAGGACGAGGAGGATGATGGGTGTTGTGAAATTGGATTCTGGGCTCCCCCGGTGGCCACTTGTGGAATTGAACTTGTGTGCATCATCCCCTCTGTTCACCTGCTCCTATCAGGATGTGGGAGTCGCTATATAACCTTGCTCCTCTGTCAGTTTCTTGCCGGTCAACAATGTAATCAGAAGCCTTCTGTGCTTGTTCCTGCTACTAGACAACTCCCAGCTAAGTTGGACTTTTGTCCTTGTGTGTTTTTGCATTTTGTTCCTGTTCACAGCTGCTGTTTCGTTACTGTGTCTGGAAAGCTCTTGTGATCGGAAATTGCCACTCTGGTGTTATGAGTTAATGCTAGAGTCTTAAAGGAATTTCTGGATGGTGTTTTGATAGGGTTTTCTGCTGACCATGAAAGTGTCCTTTCTGTCTTCCTGCTATCTAGAAAGCGGACCTCGATTTTGCTAAACCTATTTTCATACTACGTTTGTCATTTCATCTAAAATCACCGCCAATATATGTGGGGGCCTCTGTCTGCCTTTTGGGAAAATTTCTCTAGAGGTGAGCCAGGACTGTCTTTTCCTCTGCTAGGATTAGGTAGTTCTCCGGCTGGCGCTGGGCATCTAGGGTTAAAAAATGTAGGCATGCTACCCGGCCACTTCTAGTTGTGCGGCAGGTTTAGTTCATGGTCAGTATAGTTTCCATCTTCCAAGAGCTAGTTCTCATATATGCTGGGCTATGTTCTCTCGCCATTGAGAATCATGACAGATGGGGATGAGTACTTTTTTAATGAGGAAGCTTCTCCTGGGCCAACAGAAATTAGTGGCGTTGCAAGGCCGGGTTCTGTTTTTTTAAGGGAGACAAGTGACGTAGATTTGCCTGTAACTGCCCCTCAAACCAGCACAACCGCAGATTTGCCAACAGGAACTTTGGCCCACATGGCGGATTATGCCTTACGTATCCTCAAAAAGGACCCACGCATTACTAAAATGATGAGCGATGACGATTACTGGTTGGCCTGCATCCTTGACCCTCGCTATAAAGGCAAATTGCAAAATATTATGCCACATGAGAACCTCGAACAAATCTTAGCAACCAAACAAGCTACTCTTGTAGACCGTTTGATTCAGGCATTCCCAGCACACAGCGCCGGTGATGGTTCTCACACAAGCTGCAGGGGGCTACATGGCAGAGGTGTTAGAGGTGCACAGATCAGAAGTGGCGTTGGACAGAGGGGTTTTCTGACCAGGTTGTGGAGTGATTTCGCAATGACCGCAGACAGGACAGGTACTGCAGCATCTATTCAAAGTGACAGGAGACATTTGTCCAGTATGGTTACTAACTATTTTTCTTCCCTTATCGATGTTCTCCCTCAACCGTCATTCCCATTTGATTACTGGGCATCAAAATTAGACATCTGGCCTGAATTGGCAGAATATGCGTTGCAGGAGCTTGCTTGCCCAGCAGCTAGTGTGCTATCAGAAAGAGTATTCAGTGCTGCTGGTTCAATATTAACCGAAAAAAGGACTCGTCTGGCTACCCAAAATGTGGATGATCTCACCTTCATTAAAATGAACCACTCCTGGATTTCAAATTATTTTGCCCCACCTTTCCCGGCTGACACCTAGCTTTCCTATAAAAAGGTCTTGCTTGTGGACTGGTCTTACTGAGTGTTCCAATCTGTTAATTTGCAGCAGCTGTTTGTCCAGCATACGACATGTTTACACCTCCCCCAATGGGAAAAATCCCCCCACGGGGCCGTTGTCTCGCCACTTGGCGCAAGCACCCGTTACAGTGCTGATTGTCTGAAGAGGTGGGTGTGCCCGCTTTTGGTCGACGGCATTGCCACTGGGTCCCTCATAGTACAATGTAGTGTCTCTGGCGGTGGTGGTGCGCACCCAACGTCAGACACACCGTTGTAACATGAGGAGCTCTGGGGCGGTACCGCCGGCCAGGTACGGACTGGGGATGAAATTCAGCCCTGGCATTTGAAATCACACAGGCCCATGGTGTCCCCGTCCCCAAGAACCAGATGGGATATATTACTAATATTACCCTGGATGGAGGGAAAGAAGATTTACTACAAGACCAATATTTCTAATTATACTCACGGCATGCTGAGGTAAGTGACGGAGTGACCGGCTTTGTGCTCCGTCACAACTCTTAACAGCATGGGTGTCTTGAGAACATTGATTCTTTTAACAACGTAGCACATAAGGCAGCCCACAACCAGACCGGCCCTTCTGGCATTTGCCAGAATTGCCAAATGGCCAGTCCGGCCCTGCCGCCGGCCACAAGAGAGTTCCCCCCCCCCCCAGCTCAAACTGTGCTCTACCACGTGCAAAATTATCTCGCACAGCTCCACCAATGTTTAGTCTATGCACTGACATCATTCAATGCCTGGCACTGACAAACAATACCAATTTGTTTGCATCTATGATGCTAGTTAAAGTAGTCTGGGTCAGTGTCCTATATTGACACCAGTAAATACTAATTTACTGCCAAATTACTTTGTCATAAACTCTGCAGATGAGCCCACCCCTGTACCTAAGCATGCCACCCTTTTTTTACTTATAGTTGTTTTGCGAGACATTAACATCTATTTATTTTTTTGGAGTACTAACTGTGTCAGACACTCCTTGCAATACTCCTCCACTGACCACAATGCTGCCTGCCTGTGTATCCATGTAACCGATGTAAAACTGCCATGAGCCTATTGTTTGTTATTTTAGGCCTTTGATAGCCTGTCTGCGGTCCCTACTTGCATTACTCCTCCACTGACCACAATGCTGCCTGCCTGTGCATCCATGTAACCGATATAAAACTGCCATGAGCCTATTGTTTGTTATTTTAGGCCTTTGATAGCCTGTCTGCGGTCCCTACTTGCATTACTCCTCCACTGACCACAATGCTGCCTGCCTGTGTATCCATGTAACCGATGTAAAACTGCCATGAGCCTATTGTTTGTTATTTTAGGCCTTTGATAGCCTGTCTGCGGCCCCTACTTGCAATACTCCTCCACTGACCACAATGCTGCCTGGAGTGCCTGCCTGTGTATCCATGTAACCGATGTAAAACTGCCATGACTGCCTACTGTTTGTTATTTTAGGCCTTTGTGAGCCTGTCTGCGGCCCCTACTTGCAATACTCCTCCACTGACCACAATGCTGCCTGCCTGTGTATCCATGTAACCGATGTAAAACTGCCATGACTGCCTACTGTTTGTTATTTTAGGCCTTTGTGAGCCTGTCTGCGGCCCCTACTTGCAATACTCCTCCACTGACCACAATGCTGCCTGGAGTGCCTGCCTGTGTATCCATGTAACCGATGTAAAACTGCCATGACTGCCTACTGTTTGTTATTTTAGGCCTTTGTGAGCCTGTCTGCGGCCCCTACTTGCAATACTCCTCCACTGACCACAATGCTGCCTGCCTGTGTATCCATGTAACCGATGTAAAACTGCCATGACTGCCTACTGTTTGTTATTTTAGGCCTTTGTGAGCCTGTCTGCGGCCCCTACTTGCAATACTCCTCCACTGATCACAATGCTGCCTGGAGTGCCTGCCTGTGTATCCATGTAACCGATGTAAAACTGCCATGACTGCCTACTGTTTGTTATTTTAGGCCTTTGTGAGCCTGTCTGCGGCCCCTACTTGCAATACTCCTCCACTGACCACAATGCTGCCTGCCTGTGTATCCATGTAACCGATGTAAAACTGCCATGACTGCCTACTGTTTGTTATTTTAGGCCTTTGTGAGCCTGTCTGCGGCCCCTACTTGCAATACTCCTCCACTGACCACAATGCTGCCTGGAGTGCCTGCCTGTGTATCCATGTAACCGATGTAAAACTGCCATGACTGCCTACTGTTTGTTATTTTAGGCCTTTGTGAGCCTGTCTGCGGCCCCTACTTGCAATACTCCTCCACTGACCACACCAATGCTGCCCGTGTACCCCTGGAACCTATTTAAAAGTTCATAGAGCCTAGTTATATATTTTATTTACTATTAATAAGGCCATGATGGACTACGCTGTACCACGCTACAAGCTAACCAGTCGACACTTCTTTTGCGAGAAAAGCCATCCCAACCCTCCACCAGCATGTAAAAGACCGCATTGTCCATGCACTCTGGCAATCTGTGAGTACAAAGGTGCACCTGACAACAGACGCATGGACCTGTAGGCATGGCCACGGAAGATTACGTGTCCATTACGGCGCAATGGGTTAATGTGTTGGATGCATGGTCCACAGGGGACAGCCTACTAAGTCTGTCTGCAGTCCCTAATTCAAATTGTCCTCCGCTGTCTAAATCGGAGCTTCCACCTTCTGGCTTTCGGCCTATAGTATCAGAAATTAAACTGCATTTGGCCTTCAACTTTGGTTACGGCCTACTAACGGTGTCTGCCCCTGCCTGGTGTTTGTCCTCAACTGAATAAAGCTGAGCTTCATCCTTCTGGCTCTCATTAAGTGCTGTGTTTTAAAAACTGGTGGTTAGGGCCTACTAACGGTGTCTGCCCCTCCCTGGTGTTTGTCCTCAACTGAATAAAGCTGAGCTTCATCCTTCTGGCTCTCATTAAGTGCTGTGTTTTCAAAAATTGGTGGTTAGGGCCTACTAACGGTGTCTGCCCCTCCCTGGTGTTTTTCCTCAACTGAATAAAGCTGAGCTTTAACCTTCTGGCTTTCGGCCTATAGTATCAGATATTAAACTGCATTTGGCCTTCAACTTTGGTTACGGCCTACTAACGGTGTCTGCCCCTGCCTGGTGTTTTTCCTCAACTGAATAAAGCTGAGCTTCAACCTTCTGGCTTTGGGCCTATAGTATCAGATATTAAACTGCATTTGGCCTTCAACTTTGGTTACGGCCTACTAACGGTGTCTGCCCCTGCCTGGTGTTTTTCCTCAACTGAATAAAGCTGAGCTTCAACCTTCTGGCTCTCATTAAGTGCTGTTATTTTAAAAATTGGTGGTTAGGGCCTACTAACGGTGTCTGCCCCTCCCTGGTGTTTGCCCTCAACTGAATAAAGCTGAGCTTCAACCTTCTGGCTTTGGGCCTATAGTATCAGATATTAAACTGCATTTGGCCTTCAACTTTGGTTACGGCCTACTAACGGTGTCTGCCCCTGCCTGGTGTTTTTCCTCAACTGAATAAAGCTGAGCTTCAACCTTCTGGCTCTCATTAAGTGCTGTTATTTTAAAAATTGGTGGTTAGGGCCTACTAACGGTGTCTGCCCCTCCCTGGTGTTTGCCCTCAACTGAATAAAGCTGAGCTTCAACCTTCTGGCTTTGGGCCTATAGTATCAGATATTAAACTGCATTTGGCCTTCAACTTTGGTTACGGCCTACTAACGGTGTCTGCCCCTGCCTGGTGTTTTTCCTCAACTGAATAAAGCTGAGCTTCATCCTTCTGGCTCTCATTAAGTGCTGTGTTTTCAAAAATTGGTGGTTAGGGCCTACTAACGGTGTCTGCCCCTCCCTGGTGTTTTTCCTCAACTGAATAAAGCTGAGCTTCAACCTTCTGGCTTTGGGCCTATAGTATCAGATATTAAACTGCATTTGACCTACTAGTGTGGTTGGGCCCTTAAAACAGTGTCTGCTGCTCCTGGGTTTGCTACTCCACTGAACAAAGCAATGCCGCCTGTTTAGTCCTGTCCTGTTACCAATTTTGAACTGCATTTAGCCTACTTTATTCTTTGGCCCTATATCTGTTTCCTCCTCATCCTGCCCATTGCCCAGCCACTGCTAGATGAGTCTGCTGGTACATTGACCTAGACCACTACATTCCCCTTGCCCTCTACACAGCCAGAATCTGACCCTGCTGAAAGTAAGGTTCCCCTTCCCGCATGTTATACCACCTTACACAGGGACAAAGAGGAAGGTGCAGATGAAAGTGCAGGTTCCTTCATCAGGTGGGGGGGCATACTCGTTGGCGACGTCACTGGCACAGGGCCCCTCAGAGTACGCAAAAGTGTCGCTGCTGGTGGGAGGCGCCCTCGCCGTGCAAACACACCGCTGTACTTTGAGGGGCCCTGTGCCAGTGCCAATGCGAACAAGTGTGCCCCCCTGCTTGCTCAGGATCACAGCACTTGCAACGTTGAAATACTTTCCTCTCCCTGCTCCACCGCCGTGACGTAGTCCACGATTCCTGGGCCCACTAAAACCTTGAACCAGCCCTACCCCCCACAAATTTGCCAAAATGACCCCCAAGTTCCATTGAACAATTATTATTATAAAGTTAATTAAGATTGACAAGCTTCAGAAACAAGAATGGATGTTTTTGGCATTAAAATGGGCACTGTAGGTGTTTTCCTGGCCTCCACTCACTGCCGACTATGCTTCCCCATTGACTTGCATTGGGTTTCGTGTTTCGGTCGATCCCCGACTTTTAGCGATAATCGGCCGACTGCACTCGACTCGACTCTGGACAAAGTCGGGTTTCACAAAACCCGACTCGATCTTAAAAAAATGAAAGTCGCTCAACCCTAGCAGAGACACCAGCGGGGTCCATGGCCTGGTTATACTGTTATGCTGTAAGAATAAGGCTGCACTCAGATGTCATCCGAGTGCAGTCCTATTGTGAGTGTGATGATTCAAAGAGGGAAAACGGATAGTGGACCCTCTAGACCGTGACGACGAACCCCTCACGGACGAGCTGACCAGATAGACCGCCCCCTATACAGGGAGAGTTAGGGGCAGGCCCGTGAGGGCTGGAGGACCAGGACGGGAGAAGACCAAGAAGAGGCGGAGATAGTAGGACCACAGGATAGGTGAGTACTGCAGAGACACAGGACTGGTGGGTAAACTGCAGCAGTGCAGGGACTGGCGGAGGAACTGAGGGAACGCAGAGGCTAGCAGGATACAGGAAAGACAGGATAAAACCAAAGTCAGAGGGAAAACGAACTTCACAGAGACTAAGAGCGGCCAGGAACACCTGAAGGAACAAATGATAACCAGGCACAGAGGGGCGGCAGGAAGCAGTTTAAATACCTAAAGGCAAGGTAGCACTTCCGGGTAACAGACCTCCATAACCATAGAGAGGACAATAAGGAGAACCGACTTCCGGGTACTAGTCCTCCAGGACCATAGAGGAAACGAAGTGGAGCGCCGACAGAAGATCAGAAGTGCACACGCGCAGCACTGAACCTGGTATGCGCGCGTGCACGAGAAGCAGAGGCCGGGAGCGGGCAAGGAGGCGGCAGCAGCAGTATGATAGTAGTTATATTCTTGTACATAGTGGGCAGTATTATAGTAGTTATATTCTTGTACATAGGAGCAGTATTATAGTAGTTATATTCTTGTACATAGGAGCAGTATTATAGTAGTTATATTCTTGTACATAGGAGCAGTATTATAGTAGTTATATTCTTGTACATAGGAGCAGTATAATATTGGATCGCCCCCAGGCGCAGGGCAGTGGGGTACTCGGTACCGGGTCCCTCTGTCTCGGTTCTGGGGATGTCACGGTGGCCCGACCCGGTCCGTGGCCCTGCTAAGGGGCGCCCAATTAAAGGAGTTAGTTTGTCAAGTGTTCGTGACGCCACCTGTGGTGTTCGGTCAAGGTGACCGACGCTGCTTAGGGGTCCGCTGGGGTGATGTTATGGCAGCTAGATGGTATACCTTCCCACAGGTGAAGTATGTCTCCAGGGCTTCCCAGTAAGGTAGATGATGATGGTGTAGGTCGCAGTAAATAACGAGGACACAGGGTTGCAGTCTCTTTACCTTTTACTGTAGACTTCAGCGTCCACAATCCAGAGCACTGCTAACAGGGCTAGCTGAATCCGGCCGGTCCGAAGGCACATCCAGAGTCCCCTTTGCAGGTGGAAATCAGTAGCCTTCCTACTAGCACCTGTGTGTTGTAGTATGTTTCTGATATTCTCTCTCTCCGTCCCCCAGATAATATGGATAGGATGACCCGTATGACGGGGTAGGCCTGGAGCTATTTTATAGGGACCCTAGAGACGCCCCTCTCCCACAATTTGCCTCCGTTGTCTTCATTAGGTTAAAGGTTGGGCAGCCAACTTGGAATTAACTGTCCTGCTGTAGTTTGAAGTAATGCGTAGAGCCTATTACTCCCTCGGTGTTCCGGCCACCGGCTACGCGCCTCAGAAGGATGTTGCCGATCTTAAGGCAGAACTCCTCCCGGTATTATCTCCTTGTGCTGTGATCTCGTTTCTCACTTCTCCTCAATATACTTCGCTTCGTGTCCTTTCTTAAGATGCTGCCGCAATGAGGTGCAGGAGCAGCTCCGTAACGTTCTATCTCCCGCTCTGTCTTTGTCAGGATCCCACCCCTGACAGGGACCTCTGTCTGCAGCTCAGATGTTCCTCCTTCTCCCTCTGTCTGCCTGACAGGTCTTCCCTGGGTCAAACCCAGTAGCGTTCTGCCTCACTTCCTATTCAACCCACCAATTTTACCCCTGTGTGAGGAGTGGCTTAGTAAATAGAACCTTTGCTTCCCCTGGTGGACTGGAGTGTGAAGTGTAGTGTGTGACTGTGATACCTGGTCAGGTGAACTCCTTTAGTGCCATCAGACGTACCATCACTCCCCCTGGTGGAAGAGCGACAATACTGCAACGACCAGGACTCTGGGGCGCTGCAATAGTAGTTATATTCTTGTACATAGTGGCAGTATTATAGTAGTTATATTCTTGTACATAGGAGCAGTATTATAGTAGTTACATTCTTGCACATAGGGGCAGTATTATAGTAGTTATATTCTTATACATAGGAGCAGTATTATAGTAGTTATATTCTTGTACATAGGACAGAATTACAGTAGTTATATTTTTGTACATAGGGGCAGTATTACAGTAGTTATATTCTTGTACATAGGGGCAGTATTATAGTAGTTATATTCTTGTACATAGGGGCAGTATTATAGTAGTTATATTCTTGTACATAGGGGCAGTATTATAGTAGTTATATTCTTGTACATAGGGGCAGTGTTATAGTAGTTATATTCTTGTACATAGGGGCAGTATTACAGTGGTTATATTCTTGTACATAGGGGCAGTATTATAGTAGTTATATTTTTGTACATAGGGGCAGTATTATAGTAGTTATATTCTTGTACATAGGGGCAGTATTATAGTAGTTATATTCTTGTACATGGGGCAGTATTATAGTAGTTGTATTCCTGTACATAGGGGCAGTATTACAGTAGTTATATTCTTGTACATAGGAGCAGTATTAAAGTAGTTATGTTCTTGTACATAGGGGGCAGTATTATAGTAGTTATATTCTTGTACATAGGGGCAGTATTATAGTAGTTCTATTCCTGTACATGGGGCAGTATTATAGTAGTTATATTCTTGTACATAGAGGCAGTGTTATAGTAGTTATATTCTTGTACATAGGGGCAGTATTACAGTGGTTATATTCTTGTACATAGGGGCAGTATTATAGTAGTTATATTCTTGTACATAGGTGCAGTATTATAGTAGTTCTCTTCTTGTACATAGGGGGCAGTATTATAGTAGTTATATTCTTGTATATAGGAGCAGTATTATAGTAGTTATTTTCTTGTACATAGGGGCAGTTGTTATGATTTTCCCAATGGCAGGGAAATCAAAATAACAACGGACTAGCTCTCGGGTGATGGGAACTAAAGTGACCGTGACCTGAACCTGACACGACACTGGAAGTAGCCGGGGAGTGTTTCCTACGATGCCCTAGACACCACGCGCCAGCCGGAGATCTAACTACCCTTATCAGAGGAATATACAGGCCTGCCTTACCTCCAGAGATGAACCCCAAAAGGAGATAGCAGCCCCCCACAGATATTGACGGTGAGTCAAGAGGAAAAGACATACGTAGGATGAACAGCAGATTTAGCACAGTGAGGTCCGCTTACTAGATAGCAGAAGTACAGGAAAGAGTCACTTCACGGTCAACTTCAAAACACTACTCAAAAACACCATCCTGAAATTACTTTAAAACTCCAGTGACAACTCATGCCACTGGAGTGGCAATTTCAGTCCACGAGAGCTTCCAGCTACAGAGAGTCACATTGCAAATAGCTGGACAAAAATAGCATAAACTAGAAACAAAATTCAACTTAGCTGAACAGGATCTTGAGGCAGGAGAATGCAACAGAATGCTACTGATACATTGTTGGCCGGCATCAGACCAGCAGCCAAGCAGCCTTAAATAGGAAACTCCCCTAATGGGTGTCAACAGGTGATCAAGGATAGAAGAAGGCAAATAAGTGGCACTACCATAAAACACCACCGGGGGAGCCCACAAACAGAATTCACAACAGTACCCCCCCCTTAAGGAGGGGGCACCGAACCCTCACCAGAACCACCAGGGCGATCTGGATGAGCACTATGAAATGCACGAACCAAATCAGGAGCATGAACATCAGATGCTGTCACCCAAGAATTATCCTCCTGACCATAGCCTTTCCACTTAACCAGATACTGAAGTTTCCGTCTGGAAACACGGGAGTCCAAGATCTTTTCCACCACATACTCCAACTCACCCTCAACCAGCACAGGAGCAGGAGGATCAGCAGACGGAACAACCGGCACCTCATACCTCCGCAACAATGACCGATGAAAAACATTATGAATAGTAAAAGATGCTGGGAGGTCCAAACGAAAGGACACAGGATTGAGAACCTCCAGAATCCTATAAGGGCCGATAAACCGAGGCTTAAACTTAGGAGACGAGACCTTCATAGGAACAAATCGAGAAGACAACCAAACCAGGTCCCCAACACAAAGACGAGGACCGACACGCCGATGACGATTAGTGAACTGTTGAGTCTTCTCCTGGGACAACTTCAGATTGTCCACAACCTGTCCCCAAATCTGATGCATTCTATCAACCACAGCATCTACTCCAGGACAATCCGAAGACTCCAATTGACCGGACGAAAAGCGAGGGTGAAACCCTGAATTACAAAAAAATGGAGAAACCAAAGTGGCAGAACTGGCCCGATTGTTAAGGGCAAACTCTGCCAATGGCAAAAAATCAAGCCAATCGTCCTGATCAGCGGACACAAAACACCTCAAGTAAGTCTCCAAGGTCTGATTAGTACGCTCAGTCTGGCCATTAGTCTGAGGATGGAATGCAGACGAAAAAGACAAGTCGATGCCCATCCTGGCACAGAACGCCCGCCAAAATCTAGACACAAACTGAGTACCCCTGTCAGACACTATATTCTCAGGAATACCATGCAAACGCACAACATTCTGAAAAAATAGAGGGACCAGCTCAGAGGAGGAGGGCAATTTGGGCAAAGGTACCAAGTGAACCATCTTGGAAAAACGGTCACACACCACCCAGATGACGGACATCCTACGAGAAACAGGAAGGTCAGAAATAAAGTCCATAGAGATGTGCGTCCAAGGCCTCTTAGGAATAGGCAAGGGCAACAACAACCCGCTGGCCCGGGAACAGCAGGGCTTAGCCCGAGCACAAACATCACAAGACTGCACAAAAATACGTACATCTCGAGACAAGGAAGGCCACCAGAAGGACCTAGACACCAGATCCCTGGTGCCAAAAATTCCAGGATGACCTGCCAACGCGGAAGAGTGAACCTCCGAAATAACTCTACTGGTCCAGTCATCAGGGACAAACAGTCTACCAGGCGGACAGCGATCAGGCCTATCCACCTGAAACTCCTGCAAAGAGCGCCGCAGGTCTCGGGAGACAGCTGACAATATCACCCCATCCTTCAGGATGCCAGTAGGTTCGGAATCACCAGGCGAGTCAGGCTCAAAACTCCTAGAGAGGGCATCCGCCCTCACATTCTTAGACCCAGGCAGATATGAAACCACAAAGTTAAATCGAGAGAAAAACAACGACCAGCGCGCCTGTCTAGGATTCAGACGCCTGGCTGACTCAAGATAAATTAGATTTTTGTGGTCAGTCAAGACCACCACCTGGTGTCTAGCACCCTCAAGCCAATGACGCCACTCCTCAAATGCCCACTTCATGGCCAAGAGCTCCCGATTTCCAACATCATAATTTCGCTCAGCGGGCGAAAACTTTCGAGAGAAAAACGCACATGGTCTCATCACTGAGCAGTCAGGACCTTTCTGCGACAAAACTGCACCTGCTCCGATCTCGGAAGCATCTACTTCAACCTGGAACGGGAGCGAAACATCAGGCTGGCGCAACACAGGAGCAGAAGAAAAGCGGCGCTTAAGCTCCCGAAAGGCCTCCACAGCCGCAGAGGACCAATTAGCAACATCAGCACCCTTCTTGGTCAAATCAGTCAAAGGTTTAGCAATGGCAGAAAAACCCGCTATGAATCGGCGATAGAAATTAGCAAATCCCAAGAATTTCTGAAGACTCTTTAGCGAAGTAGGTTGTATCCAATCACAAATAGCCTGAACCTTAACAGGGTCCATCTCCATAGATGAAGGGGAAAAAATATATCCCAAAAAGGAAATTCTCTGAACCCCAAAAATACACTTTGAGCCCTTCACAAATAGAGAATTAGCTCGTAAAACCTGAAAAACTCTCCTGACCTGTTGAACATGAGATTCCCAGTCCTCCGAAAAAATCAAAATATCATCCAAATACACAATCATAAATTTATCCAGATATTCACGGAAAATATCGTGCATAAAGGACTGAAAAACGGAAGGGGCATTCGCGAGACCGAAAGGCATTACCAAATACTCAAAATGGCCTTCAGGCGTATTAAATGCGGTCTTCCACTCATCCCCCTGCTTAATCCGCACCAAATTATACGCACCACGTAGATCGATCTTAGTGAACCACTTCGCCCCCTTTATGCGAGCAAAAAGATCAGCCAGTAAAGGTAACGGGTACTGGTATTTAACTGTAATCTTATTCAGAAGTCGATAGTCGATACAAGGTCTCAATGAACCATCCTTTTTACCCACAAAGAAAAACCCTGCCCCCAGTGGAGACAAAGAGGGGCGAATATGACCCTTTTCCAAAGATTCTCTGATATACTCCCGCATAGCAGTATGTTCAGGTACAGACAAATTAAACAAGCGACCCTTAGGAAATTTACTACCGGGAATCAACTCAATAGCGCAGTCACACTCTCTGTGAGGGGGGAGAGAATCAGTTTTAGGCTCCTGAAAGACATCATAAAAATCTGACAGAAATGCTGGGATCTCAGAGGGAGTAGATGAAGAAATGGGAACCAAAGGTGCATCCCCATGAATCCCCTGACATCCCCAGCTCAGCACAGACATTGATCTCCAGTCCAAGACTGGATTATGAATTTGTAACCATGGTAATCCAAGTACTAATACGTCATGTAGATTATATAACACAAGGAAACGAATAATCTCCTGATGGTCTGGGGAAAGATGCATAGTCACTTGTGTCCAATATTGTGGTTTATTGCTAGCCAAAGGTGTAGAATCAATACCCTTTAAGGGAATAGAAACCTCCAGAGGCTCTAAATCAAACCCACAACGCTTGGCAAAGGACCAATCCATGAGACTCAGAGCGGCGCCAGAATCCACATAAGCATCCACAGTAACAGATGATAAAGTACAAATCAATGTCACGGACAAAAGAAATTTAGACTGCAAGGTACCCATAGAAAAAGATTTATCAACCTTTTTATCAACCTTCTTTATGCGTTTAGAGCATGCTGATATAACATGAGCTGGATCTCCACAATAGAAGCACAACCCATTTTTGCGCCTGTAATTCTGTCGTTCGCCTCTAGACAATACACTATCGCATTGCATATGCTCTGGTGCCTTTTCAGAGGTCACCGCCAAATGATGCACAGGTTTTTGCTCAGAAGATACCGCCATATGGTGCACAGATTTTTGCTCAGAAGATACCGCCATATGGTGCACAGATTTTTGCTCAAAAGATACCGCCATATGGTGCACAGATTTTTGCTCAGAAGATACCGCCATATGGTGCACAGATTTGCGCTCCCGTAAACGCCGATCAATCTGGATAGCCAATTTCATGGCATCATTCAGACCTGTAGGCACAGGGAACCCCACCATGACATCCTTCACGGCATCAGAGAGACCTTCTCTGAAATTAGCTGCTAGAGCGCACTCATTCCATTTAGTAAGCACCGACCATTTACGAAATTTTTGGCAGTATATCTCAGCTTCATCTTGCCCTTGGGAAAGAGCTATCAAGGCTTTCTCAGCCAAAATCTCTAAATTAGGTTCTTCATAAAGCAACCCCAAAGCCAGAAAAAACGCATCTACATTTAATAACGCAGGATCCCCTGGCGACAATGCAAATGCCCAACTTTGTGGGTCACCCCGCAATAGAGAAATAACAATTTTAACCTGTTGCGCAGGATCACCAGCAGAGTGAGATTTCAGAGACAAAAACAATTTACAATTCTCTCTGAAATTCAAAAAACGGGATCTGTCTCCGGTAAAAAATTCAGGCATAGGGATCTTAGGTTCAGACATTGGAGCACGTATAACAAAATCTTGTAAGTTCTGGACCTTTGTAGCCAGGTTATTCAGACCTGCAACCAAACTCTGTGGATCCATGATTCAAACAGGTGTAACCAAAGCCATTCAGAGATTAAGAGGAGAGGAAAAAAAAAAAGGCTGAAGACTGCAGTTTAAACAAGGAGTACAAATAAGCACTAAGGTGCAATTTCCAAACACAGAAGGAAAAAAAAAAAACCCTTTTCATATCCTTTCCTGCTTTAGTGCATAGTTTTAACACATGTGGGCCGGCCAAACTGTTAAGATTTTCCCAATGGCAGGGAAATCAAAATAACAACGGACTAGCTCTCGGGTGATGGGAACTAAAGTGACCGTGACCTGAACCTGACACGACACTGGAAGTAGCCGAGGAGTGTTTCCTACGATGCCCTAGACACCACGCGCCAGCCGGAGATCTAACTACCCTTATCAGAGGAATATACAGGCCTGCCTTACCTCCAGAGATGAACCCCAAAAGGAGATAGCAGCCCCCCACAGATATTGACGGTGAGTCAAGAGGAAAAGACATACGTAGGATGAACAGCAGATTTAGCACAGTGAGGTCCGCTTACTAGATAGCAGAAGTACAGGAAAGAGTCACTTCACGGTCAACTTCAAAACACTACTCAAAAACACCATCCTGAAATTACTTTAAAACTCCAGTGACAACTCATGCCACTGGAGTGGCAATTTCAGTCCACGAGAGCTTCCAGCTACAGAGAGTCACATTGCAAATAGCTGGACAAAAATAGCATAAACTAGAAACAAAATTCAACTTAGCTGAACAGGATCTTGAGGCAGGAGAATGCAACAGAATGCTACTGATACATTGTTGGCCGGCATCAGACCAGCAGCCAAGCAGCCTTAAATAGGAAACTCCCCTAATGGGTGTCAACAGGTGATCAAGGATAGAAGAAGGCAAATAAGTGGCACTACCATAAAACACCACCGGGGGAGCCCACAAACAGAATTCACAACAGGCAGTATTATAGTAGCTATATTCTTATATATAGAAGCAGTGGGCAGTATTATAGTAGTTATATTCTTGTCCATAGGGGCAGTATTATGGTAGTTATATTCCTGTACATAGGGGCTGTATTATAGTAGTTATATTCTTGTACATAGGAGCAGTATTATAGTAGTTATATTCTTGTACATAGGAGCAATATTATAGTAGTTATATTCTTGTACAAAGGAGCAGTGTTATAGTAGTTATATTCTTGTACATAGGGGCAGCATTATAGTAGTTATATTCCTGTACATAGGGGCAGTATTATAGTAGTTATATTCTTGTACATAGGGGGAAGTATTATAGTAGTTATATTCTTGTACATAGGAGTAGTGTTATAGTAGTTATATTCTTGTACATAGGAGCAGTATTATAGTAGTTATATTCTTGTACATAGGGGCAGTATTATCCTACTATATAATTGTCTAAGGGTCACTTCCGTCTGTCTGTCTGTCTGTCTCGGTTATTCATTGGTCGCGGCCTCTGTCTGTCATGGAATCCAAATCGCTGATTGGTTGTGGCAAAACGCCCACGACCATTGCCACGACCAATCAGCGACGGCCACAGTCCGGTGGCAATATGGCCGCTCTTTCCTCCCCGCAGTCAGTGCCCGCTCCATACTCCCCTCCAGTCATCCAGTCAGCCCTCACACAGGGTTAATGCCAGCGTTACCAGAGCGCGGTGTAACGCACTCTGGTTACGCAGCTATTAACCCTGTGTGACCAAGTTTTTACTATTGATGCTGCGTATGCTACATCAATAGTAAAACGATATAATGTTACAAATAATAATAATAATTAAAAAAAAAACGCTATTCTCACCCTCCGACGTCGCGTCCTGTCCGCCGGCAGGTTCCGGTGCTAAGGATGCTATGGGAGAAGGACCTTCCATGACGTCACGTTCATGTGACCGCGACGTCATCACAGGGCCTGCGCAAGAAGGACCTGCCATTACGTCACGGTCATGTGACCGCGACTTCAACACATGTCCTGCGCGAGAAGGACCTGCCATGACGTCACGGTCATGTGACCGCGACGTCATCACAGGTCCTGCGCTGATAGTCATACCAACCCTGGGACCGGAAGCTGCCGCGTGCACCATACACATGAGCCAGGACTAAGGTGAGTAATTGTTTATTTTATGTCACTGGCCAATATACTACATTACTGGGCAATATACTATGTGGCTGTGCAATATACTACGTGGCTGTGCAATATACTACATTGCTGGGCAATATACTACGTGGCTGGGCAATATACTATGTAGCTGGGCAATATACTACGTGACTGGCCAATATACTACGTAGCTGGGCAATATATAACGTCACTGGGCAATATACTACGTGACTGGCCAATATACTACGTAGCTGGGCAATATACTACTGTACCTTACTGGGCAATATACTACGTCGCTGGGCAATATACTACGTGACTGGGCAATATACTACGTGGCTGGGCAATATACTACATGACTGTACAATATACTACGTGGCTGGGCAATATACTACGTGGCTGGGCAATATACTACATAACTGAGCAATATACTACGTGGCTGGGCAATATACTACGTGGCTGGGCAATATACTACGTGGACATGCTATTCTAGAATACCCGATGCGTTAGAATCGGGCCACCATCTAGTAGTAGTTATATTCTTGTACATAGGGGGCTGTATTATAGTAGTTATATTCTTGTACATAGGAGCAGTATTATAGTAGTTATATTCTTGTACATAGGACCAGTATTATAGTAGTTATATTCTTGTACATAGGAGCAGTATTATAGTAGTTATATTCTTGTACATAGGAGCAGTATTATAGTAGTTATATTCTTGTATATAGGAGCAGTATTATAGTAGTTATATTATTGTACATAGGGGGCAGTATTATAGTAGTTATATTCTTGTACATAGGAGCAGTATTATAGTAGTTATATTCTTGTACATAGGGGCAGTATTATAGTAGTTATATTCTTGTACATAGGAGCAGTATTATAGTAGTTATATTCTTGTACATAGGAGCAGTATTATAGTAGTTATCTTCTTGTACATAGGAGCAGTATTATAGTAGTTATATTCTTGTACATAGGGCCAGTATTATAGTAGTTATATTCTTGTACATAGGAGCAGTATTATAGTAGTTATCTTCTTGTACATAGGAGCAGTATTATAGTAGTTATATTATTGTACATAGGGGGCAGTATTATAGTAGTTAAATTCTTGTACATAGGAGCAGTATTATAGTAGTTATATTCTTGTACATAGGAGCAGTTTAAAGTAGTTGTATTCTTGTATATAGGAGCAGTATTATAGTAGTTATATTCTTGTACATAGGTGCAGTATTATAGTAGTTTTCTTCTTGTACATAGGAGCAGTATTATAGTAGTTATATTCTTGTATATAGGAGCAGTATTATAGTAGTTATATTCTTGTATATAGGGGCAGTATTATTGAGAATTGTGTCCCACGTATGTTTATGTTGTTTTCTCCAGTTATATACATAGTTGTATAACTTTATGGCTACTCCAATACTAAGTATAACATCATTCGATCTACCACAATGTTCTGCTTTTCTTTTAAAAGAACCATCAGCCTTCGTATTGTACGTAAAAATATAGTAAAGTATTTAATAATTGTTACTACTCTTTTTTAGATTTTAACTGGGAAGTGTTGTTAATAGTTAACTAATTATTTTTTTCTTTCTGTGAAAAGTTAAGGGATTTTGCTTTTCCTACCAGTCCATTCACTCAGGGTCGCTATAGGTTTGATGAAGGATTGATGTGACGAGGATTATGTTTTACGTGTGGGATCACAGAGATGAAGGGATTATAATACATTGATGAGGAGAGGAGCGGCACTGACCTTAGAGTGGATATTCCTTTGTTACTAATGTTTCCTAATGGCTGTAATAACACATTAACTTTGGGAAAGTATCTGATCGCCGCGGCCCGTTACAGCCTCGCAGTATTTCCATCATAATAAGAGATGTGTCGTCTGCACCGCCGGCTGATTAGATTGAATAATGTGTAATTATTATTTGATTCTGTTTGTGAGCAAGAAACACAAATAACGTCATTATTCACATCCCGCAGAGCCGCCTATTGTGTCACTGGAATTTGTAAGGCTGTCTGCGCCAAATCCAGAGGTATTTACCCCCAATTTATTCTCATCGGTTTATTGTGCTGCTTTTATTTCTGGAATTTGCAAGCTTCTCTTTAGTATAGTGATTATAGACTTTTAAAGCATCAACATTTCTGCAGCACCGTATTATTAGGCACACATTAGCTAAAGCCGCCTGTGCCGACAACTACTGGTATATATGTGTGCGCACCTACTATATCTGGCACTGGCAGTCCTTATGAGAATAATGATCACATAGCCGTCAATTACTACTCCAACCGATAGAAATGGGAAAAACATGGCTGCTTTCTTGCCAAAATAGCACCACCTCTTGTTTATGCTGTGTTCTAAGTATTGCAGTTTAGCTCCAAGTTGCAATACCACATGCTTCCTGTAGACAGTGGTGGCACTGTTTTGGGAAAAAGGCAGCCATGTGTTTGTAATCCTGGACGGTCCTGCAGTTTTATAGCACTCTAGATCCAGTGCAAACTGTAGGATCAACTTTAGAAAAATGCAGCAAAAACACACAGCATGTGAACAAGCCACTAGCCCTTAGGCTATCAACTGGTTTAAAGGGAATTTATCACCAGGTTTTTGTTATATAATCTGAGAACACAATGAGATCTTGATTCCAGTGATGTGTGACCTACTAGGCTGTGTTTTGCTGTTTCAATAAAATCAGTGTTTTATCAGCAGCAGATTATCACTACAGGACTAGCTGTCTCAAGCCTCCTGGTCCAACCACGCACAGAGTACTGATTAGCAGAAATCAGCCAATCAGTGATGTGGGCGGAGTTAAACACAGCTCAGAATTAGATCTCAGCAGAATAAAACTGTAATTGTATCACAACTGCTGCACCCATTAAACTAAGTGATACATCACTGGAAATAGGGTCGCTGTCCCTACATCATGTTGCAAAACCTGCTGACAGATTCCCTTTAAAAACAACTGGGCTGATTTTCTAATCCTGTCTACTAATTAGACTACACAAGAGTAAACTTCATAAGCGCTCCTGTGTTCTCTATGAGAGAGACGCTGTCAGACCCCCTGCCAAAGGCTCATCCCTCTGCGAAACGAAAGGATCTGGTGCTTGAATTCCAACATGCTGATGCCTATGCCCCCAATATAATTCTTCTGAGGCCCCCATACACATTGTATCTTTCCTGGATCGATGAGTTCTATCTGATGCATATGGGGGCCTTAAGCTACTGCCCTTTAAAGTGTGTACAATACATACATTACCGTTCAAAAGTTTAGGGTCACTTACATATTTCCTTCATTTTGAAAGAAAAGCACAGTTTTTCCAATAAAGCTAGCATTAAATGATTCAGAAATACACTCTATACATTGTTAATGTGGTAAATGACTATTCTACCTGCAAACGTCTGGTTTGTAATGCAATATCTTCATAGGTGTATAGAGGCCCATTTCCAACAACCATCACTCCAGTGTTCTTATGGTACTTTGTGTTTGCTAACTGTGTAAAAAGGCTAATGGATGGTTAGAATACCCTTGAAACCCTTGTGCAAGTATGTTAGCACAGCTGAGAACAGTTTGGCTGATAAGAGAACCTATAAACCTGACCTTCCTTTGAGGTAGTTGAGAATCTGGAGCATTACATTTGTTGGTTCCCTTAAACTCTCAAAATGGCCAGAAAAAAAGAACTTTCATGTGAAACTCGACAGTCTATTCTTGTTCTTAGAAATGAAGGCTTTTCCATGTGAGAAATTGCTGAGAATCTGAAGATTTCTTACAACGGTGTGTACTACTCCCTTCAGAGGAGAGCACAAACCGGCTCTAACCAGAGTAGAAAGAGAAGTGGGAGGCCCCGCTGCACAACTGAGCAACAAGACAAGTACATTAGAGTCTGTAGTTTGAGAAATCGACACCTCACAGGTCCTCAACTGGCAGCTTCATTAAATATTACACGCAAAACGCCAGTGTCAATGTCTATAGTGAAGAGGCGAGTCCAGGATGCTGGCCTTCAGGGCAGAGCGGCAAAGAAAAAGCCATATCTGAGACTGGATAATAAGGAAAAGATCAATATGGGCAAAAGAACACAAACATTGGACAGAGGAAGATTGAAAAAAAGTGTTATTGACAGACGAATCCAAGTATGAGGTGTTTGGATCACACAGAAGAACATTTGTGAGACACAGAACAACTGAAAAGATGCTGGAAGAGTGCCTGACGCCATCTGTCAAGCATGGTGGAGGTAATGTGATGGTCTGGGGTTGCTTTGGTGCTGGTAAAGTGGGAGATTTGTACAAGGTAAAAGGGATATTGAATAGGAAGGCTATCACTCCATTTTGCAACGCCATGCCATACCCTGTGGACAGCGCGTGATTGGAGCCAATTTCATCCTACAACAGGACAATGACCCAAAGCACACCTCCAAATTATGCAACAACTATTTAGGGAAGAAGCCGGCAGCTGGTATTCTATCTGTAATGGAGTGGCCAGCGCAGTCACCAGATCTCAGCCCCATTGAGCTGTTGTGGGAGCAGCTTGACCGTATGGTGCAAAAAGTGCCCATCAAGCGAAACCAACTTGTGTGAGGGACTTCTGGAAGCATGGGGGGAAATTTCTCCAGATTACCTCCGCAAATTAACTGCTAGAATGCCAAAGGTCTGCAATGCTGGAATTGCTGCAAAGGGAGCATTCTTTGACGAAAGCAAAGTTTGAAGGAGAAAATTATTATTTCAAATAAAAATCTTTTTTTCGAACCTTGTCAATGTCTGGACTAGATTTTGCATTAATTTGGCAACTCATTTGATTAATAAAAGTATGAGTTTTCATGGAAAACACAAAATTGTCTGGGTGACCCTAAACATTTTAATGGTAGTGTAGGTATAAAATGATGTTACGCTCCAAAATATGCAAAATTTGTGCCAAGATCAGATTACTTGTAAAAGTCTTGGAATCAATTGTATTATGTTGCATAGAAATGAGAATGGAAAAAAAATGCAGTTTTTGATTTTTGGCTTTTTTTTGTTACCTAAGGTTTTAAAGAAATTATTAAAATTGTTTATACCTGGCTCAGTGATGTCATCCCTATGATCCTTCTTAAGGCTCAATAGGACACACACTTGTGTCTCTGGATTGTGTTTCAAGACTCTTGATGGGTTCCTCCACCTCCTGTGAACACCATGATAACCTGCTTCTTCCTTCCTGACTTCACTACATCCATCCAGCTGCTCCCTATATTCCTGAGCGTACCACGTCCTTGCTCTGCACCTGCCTGCTGCACCGACGTTCGGGGACCATGTACCCACCTGGATCTGGGCATATTGAGTCCACTTCACATTGTGAGCACGTACCTCTGAGATCACGCTTCCAAGGCTTATAGGCAGTTAAGGATGCAACGTGCCGCCTGAGTATTCAGGTAGTTGGAGGTCTTGCCACTACTTAGGACATTGCTGGGCTCTGCTTTATTAGGCTGGTTTCACACGTTCATTGTCCAAGTAAGTATTGTGATGGACAAACTGACTGTGAGCCTCTGACAGTCTCCTATATACCTATGAGGCGGTTAGGTTTGGATCATTAGACCCATGAGTCTACATTACTGTGCTAGTGCAAGTGCTAGTGCAGCGCCCCAGAGTCCTGGTCGTTGCAGTACTGTCGCTCCGCCACTAAGGGGAGTGATGGTATGTCTGATGGCACTAAAGGAGTTCACCTGACCAGGTATCAGTCACACACTACACTTCACACTCCGGCCACCAGGGGGAGCAAAGAGTTCTATGTATTAGGCCACTCCTCACACTCTGGTAAAACTGGGGGTTGGATAGGAAGTTAGAAAGAGGCTGACTGGGTTTTGCCCAGGTAACATCTAGTGAGAGAAGAGCGTTGCTTGGGAAGATCCAGGGGGGTCCCTGTCAGGGGTGGGATCCTGACAGAGGCCTAGCGAAAGGACAGATTGTTACGGAGCCGCGCCTGCACTTCATTGCGGCGGCATCTTAAGAAAGGACACAAAGCGAAGTATATTGTGAAGAAGTGAGAAACGAGATCACAGCAAAAAGGCGATAGAACCAGTAGGAGTCATGCCCCGAGATCGGCAACATCCTACTGAGGTGCGTAGCCAGTGGCCGGAACGCCGAGGAAGTATTGGGCTCTACGCATTACTTCAAACCAACGGCAGGACAGTTAATTATAGGATGGCTGCCTCAACTAAATCACCTAATGAAGACAACGGAGGCAATTGTGGGAGAGGGGCGTCTCTAGGGTCCCTATAAAATAACTCCAGGCCTACCCTGTCATACGGGTGCGTCCTATCCATATCATCTGGGGGACGGAGAGAAAGAACAGAAACATACACGACAGTTGTGAGGACTATCCCGTGGTTCTCAGCAGGGAAGTACTACAGCACCCAGGCGCTAGTAGGTAGGCACTGATTTCCACCTGCAAAGGGAACTCTGGATGTGCCTTCGGACCGGCCGGTCTCAGCCAGCCCTATTAGCAGTGCTCTGGATTGCGGATGCCGAAGCCTTCAGTAAAGAGGTAAAGAGACTGCAATCCTGTGTCCTCGTTATTTTCTGCGACCTACACCACCACCTACACCTTTTATTGGGCGCCCCTTAGCAGGACCACAGACCGGGTCGGGCCACCGTGACATCCTCAGAACCGAGAGACCCGGATCCGAGTACCCCGCTGTCCTGCGTTTGGGGTCCGCTCCACTACCTTACTTGAGCCACCTGAAGTACTCTACTCTGCTACTTTGCTGGGCTCTGCTACGTCTACAGAGCCACATCTGAACTACTCAATTCTGCTACATCATTATTGAAAGTTATCTGCTGACCTGCTCATCTCTGCTGTTACAGTGCTACTCAGGACTCTCTGACAAATGGAGCTCTGCCACATCTAAGAGGCTTTTCTGCTATCCCAGCACTGCTCCATTAGTCTCCCTGGCTTCCCTATAGTCTATTACTCTACCCCACCAGTAGCCATCACAAACCTCCATTGATCCTTCCTCTCCATCTCACTGCTCCAACTTTATCGGATCTTGCTGACTACTACCGCTCATCCGGACCAAGAACTCCAGTAGTCCACCTCACCATTTGTCTAAAATTAAGGAGCAACTATTGCAAGAATTCTAATGCAACTACAATAGTTAATCTGCTTCTTGTTGCACTCTCTTTCGAGAATCCATCAGCGAGCTTATTCTGAAGGGAGAGTTAATTACTCTTATCTTCCTTCTTCTGAGCTGCATGGAAACTTGAGTTGTAAGTTTTGGATCATAAATGAGCTGAGAAGAAGGAATAAGTTATAAACTCAGTCTTCAGACAAAGCTCACTGGTGGATTCTCAGTTAACTCATTCTGCAATAGACCATACTACGGAAGGCAAACGGTGCAGCATTTTTAACGAATCTCAATTGTAAAAATTATTTTTAATTGCCTCGGCAGGTGTCCATATCCTTTAATGACCACTGTAGTGAACTCGTAGGCTTCTGGCTCAGTCTAGAAAATTACTGTATCCCTGGTGTGCATGTGGTTCGCTCCAAGTCACATCAGTTTAATTAACTCCAGGCAGATTAATGTCATTTATATTCAATAGCTTTTATTCTTCATCGGATATTACAGTCCGTGCCGTGCGCTATTTTCACTCTTTTTCTGAATTCCCCTAATAAATGGTTCCCGGTCTGGTGTCAGGTCCAGAATTATACCCTGTAATGATTTCACTTGAGGCCCACAAAGGGAATCCATCTTGCAGAGCTAACTCATTTAAATGTGACGCTTCCACAATTCGCACTAATTACTGGAAGGCGCGGTGGCTTTGTGTGCGATGCATTTAATTCACCATTACAGCCCGCAACCAATTAGATCGCCGTGAGGAGAAATGAAAGATGAACCGAGAAGTAGACGAGAACGGAAAGAGAGACGGAGGGGACGTAATTAAAAGTGCAGCTGCTGATAGTAGAAGGGTGATGCTTTACATGGACCCCGTAGGAGCAAGACCCTCCAAGTGTCACAACTTATTGGACTGGAAACTTTAGAAAAAACTAATTTAAGTGAAATTAGAAGTTTAAAAAAAGTGGAGTCTCTCATCTAGGACCTCTATTAATTATCTGGCTCCTTGTGTTACACAAACGAAAAATTGATCCAATAGGAAATCGTGTAATGCTTTATTTCTCCTGTGGGGGCACTGCAGGGAATTTGGAAATGTGTTACCAGGTTCCCCAGCTAGCTCTTTCAGCATCACGATTACTTTATTTAAAAGGGATGTCCAGATTATAAAACACAAAATCCTGAGTTAAAGAGGTTGTCTGGGACTTTAACATTGATGACCTATATGTAATGGTTTTGGACAGGGTTCATGCCCATCCTCTCAGGGTTAATTGTGAGTGGCCTCCTTTTGGATCTGGGAGGGGTAATTATACCCGCACTGGACTTGGATTCTCTGTCAGTTATACCTTCGTTCTGTCTGTGTGTCTGACCCCCTGGTGTGTGTTCATACTGTGTTGCTTGACTGTTTTTCTGTGTTTGACCTTGGTCTGTTAACTCTTTTGGTTTCTCTGCCTGGCATCCCTAGTTGTTTCGCTCTTCTGGCTCGTCTATCTTGACTCCGCTATCTCGTCTCTTTTGTATCTCATTGCTCGGCTCGGTTTTCTGACCTTTTGGCTTCCACCTGACTATTCCTCCGTCTCATCCCCTGCTACCTGTTTTGACCTCCCGGTTTTCACCTCGGAACGCTTGGATTCCCCTTTGGCACCTCTTGTCTCCTCTGTAGTTTGGTGCCTTATTCTGACCTTGGCCACTCCCCCTGGATCACGTGGTTAAGGTCCTGCCCGCAGCTCCATTAGTTCACGATCGCTCTGCGCTCTGCTCCCTCGCAGCGGCGTGCAGCCCTCCCGGGCAGCAGTTACACCCGGGGTCGTGACACTATACTTATGATAGGTCATCAACAAGGATGGACTGGCCCACCGGAGAAACGGAGAATCCTCTGGTGGGACCTGGCTTTTCCTTCAGGAGAGTTTATATAGCAAACATTGCAGCTGCTATGGGGCTCTTAAGTGAGGGAGAACCAGGCGCCACCAGGATTTCAACAGTATCTGAACAATCATGTGTTAACTGATCGAATCAGCAAGCAGAGCCGAATCCTACATTGAGTATCTTATGGTTATACAGGTCTTCAGTTCAGAACCCTCCCAGTGGAGAGAGGTGAGGGAAAAAAAAGATCTCTCGCTCTGGAGGAGATGTCCAGTCCTGCATGACCCTGAAAACCTAATGATGCAAAACAAAATCTTGCAATACCTTATTTTCCCTGTGGAGGTGCTGCAGGCTAACTGAACATTTGCTGCAAGGTTTCGCCATAGATCACTAGGGTCCAGAGCAGGACGAAACACCATGATCTGCTTATTACAGATACCCATGAGCGGAGAACCCCTTTAATATTGATCATACAGTTAGATGCCACGTGTATGAAGTTCTCTCTTGTGCTAATTTTACCTTTAATACCAGAGACCAAAAGTGTAATAAGAAATGATGACTTCTTAAGGGCGACTTTACATATGCCGGATTTTGATAGTTGCATTCATCTGAGTAATTCCTTGGGTGAGGAGGATGGGTCATCATTACCAGATCTCCACCCACTGATCAGATGATTGAAGTGGCACAGTGCCATTCATTATATAGTGGCCATGGGTGGTACTGCGAGAGAGCATGCAGTACCACTCGTGGCCACTAGGTCTACACATTAGGTCATTTTTAATACCCCATAGCTCCATTGATCTAGAGACAAGACCTTCGGTGCATTTAGATAGACTGGATTTTAGTGAAGTCTACGGACCTGGAAGCAATTGGGAACAAAAATAAAGAGCCATGGGATTCCTATTTCCACTGTTAATTATTTTATTACATGATATATACTAATAAATATGGATAGGAAACGAGATAAGCATTGGAAGTATTATTAAGTCTCCTTCCCACCGGAACACTGTCAAAAGCCCAGCAAATTACTATGTACATACAGTATGTTTACATAGGCTGGAAAATACACGTTTTTTCTCCTTGATGTATGGTTTCACTTGTGTCTTATGTTATCTAATAGCAGCAGCCGGAGAGATGATTGGGATGTTGCTCTGTCAGTAATTGGTCTTCACATCAATGTTTTTCCAAGCAGACAGAATCTATAGGCATTTTAATGCCGGAACTGAATATATTTTCCAAGCTCCGTCCGTAAATATTCAAGATTCAGATCACACTACATTTACCTAATGTAGATTATCCTGCTTCAGAAAACAAGAGCCATTGTGTCTAATTTATGTCTCCTCCAATATTAGACAACGGGGATAATGTGTCGCTGAAAAATGGTGAAAATCACAAATATTATTGTTTCATTGGGGGAAGATAAAGGGACTTAGCAGAATTTTCACTAGAATTCAACATTGTAAGTTTTTAGGGCAGTTTTTCTCAGCAAAGACTGAAGTGGATCCAAAATGTGAGTGTGCGAGTCCACATCCGGTCCATTTCCTTGAATTTATTTTTCATGCCTTTCAAATGTTACATGCAAATTTTTAATCTGTGAAAGTTTTGCCAAAATAAGTTATAAAACTGAATAGTACGGTGTCATGTAAAAGTTTGGGCACCCCTGGTCAAAATGATTGTTATTGTGAACAGTTAAGTAAGCTGAAGATGAAATGATCTGTAAAAGGCCTAAAGTTACAGATGAAACATTTCATTTGTATTTTAGGCCAATATACACTCACCGGCCACTTTATTAGGTACACCTGTCCAACTTCTTGTTAACACTTAATTTCTAATCAGCCAATCACATGGCGGCAACTCAGTGCATTTAGGCATGTAGACATGGTCAAGACAATCTCCTGCAGTTCAAACCGAGCATCAGTATGGGGAAGAAAGGTGATTTGAGTGCCTTTGAACGTGGCATGGTTGTTGGTGCCAGAAGGGCTGGTCTGAGTATTTCAGAAACTGCTGATCTACTGGGATTTTCACGCACAACCATCTCTAGGGTTTACAGAGAATGGTCCGAAAAAGAAAAAAAATCCAGTGAGCGGCAGTTCTGTGGACGGAAATGCCTTGTTGATGCCAGAGGTCAGAGGAGAATGGGCAGACTGGTTCGAGCTGATAGAAAGGCAACAGTGACTCAAATCGCCACCCGTTACAACCAAGGTAGGCCTAAGAGCATCTCTGAACGCACAGTGCGTCGAACTTTGAGGCAGATGGGCTACAGCAGCAGAAGACCACACCGGGTACCACTCCTTTCAGCTAAGAACAGGAAACTGAGGCTACAATTTGTACAAGCTCATCGAAATTGGACAGTAGAAGATTGGAAAAACGTTGCTTGGTCTGATGAGTCTCGATTTCTGCTGCGACATTCGGATGGTAGGGTCAGAATTTGGCGTAAACAACATGAAAGCATGGATCCATCCTGCCTTGTATGGAGCATCTTTGGGATGTGCAGCCGACAAATCTGCGGCAACTGTGTGATGCCATCATGTCAATATGGACCAAAATCTCTGAGGAATGCTTCCAGCACCTTGTTGAATCTATGCCACGAAGAATTGAGGCAGTTCTGAAGGCAAAAGGGGGTCCAACCTGTTACTAGCATGGTGTACCTAATAAAGTGGCCGGTGAGTGTATATACAGTGGCGGAAAAAAGTATTTAGTCAGCCACCAATTGTGCAAGTTCTCCCACTTAAAAAGATGTGAAAGGCCTGGAATTGACATCATAAGTAGACACCACAACTATGAGACTCAAAATGAGAAAACAAATACAGAAAATCACCTTGTCTGATTTGGCAAGATTTATTTTGCAAAATATGGTGGAAAATAAGTATTTGGTCACCTAAGAACATGCAAGATTTCTCGCTCTCACAGACCTGTAACTTCTTCTTTGAGAGGCTCCTCTGTCCTCCACTCATTACCTGTAGTAATGGCTCCTGTTTGAACTTGTTATCAGTATAATAGACACCTATCCACAACCTCAAACAGTCTGACTCCAAACTCCACTATGGTGAAGACCAAAGAGCTGTTGAAGGACACCAGAAACAAAATTGTAGCCCTGCTCCAGGCTGGGAAGACTCAATCTGCAATAGGCAAGCAGGTTGGTGTAATGAAATCAACTGCGGGAGCAAAAATAAGAAAATGGAAGACATACAAGACCACTGATAATCTCCCTCGATCTGGGGCTCCACGCAAGATCTCACCCTGTGGGGTAAACATGATCACAAGAACGGTGAGCAAAAATCCCAGAACCACAAGGGTTGACCTAGTAAATGGCCTGCAGAGAGCTGGGACCACCGTAACAAAGGCTAAAATCAGTAACACACTATGCCGCCAGGGACTCAGATCCTGCAGTGCCAGACATGTCCCCCTGCTTAAGCCAGTACATGTCCGGGCCTGTCTGAAGAATGCTAGAGAGTATTTGGATTATCCAGAAGCGTATTGGGAGAATGTCATATGGTCGGATGAAACCAAAGTAGAACTGTTTGGTAGAAATAAAACGTGTTGTGTTTGGAGGAGACAGAATGCTGAGTTGCATCCAAAGAACTCCATACCTACTGTGAAGCAAGGCGGTGGCAACATCATGCTTTGGGGCTGTTTCTCTGCAAAGGAACCAGGACGACTGACCCGTGTAAGATCACCAAATAAAGACAGTCTAGAAAAAAAAGTATTTTTTACAATCTGATTTTGATTAGAAAAATAAAATAAGGTGGGCATAATAAGCACAATCATCTAAATGATGGAAATAAAACAGAAAGATACTACCTGCCTTCATTATGTGTGACTTCAGTTTTTGCATTGCTGGAGAGGAGAGGGTTCACGCTGTGCTGCGCCATTATGCAGAATTCATTCATCAGCATTTGCATTTGTTTTACATAAACAAGATAATGAGCAGCGCAACTAATTTACGTGCAAAATGATTTCTTGTAGCCTATTCTGCAAAATGTGGGAATCCTTCATATCATTCACATACTGGAGCTAGGTTATCGCATAGTGAAGAGTGGGTGTGATTGGTTCTGTATTTATGTAAACAGCAAGAGGCGCGACTATGAGGGAACTTAAAGGGAATGTCGTCACCCCATATTAGGTTAAAAAAGCCGATGCAGTACATTTGTGTGCACATTAGATAAACCAGCCGAGAGCTATTAAAAGTATATATTTTCGAGAGCAGGTATCTTCAGATGAAATTTAAACCTGGGCTCCCACCTACATGTTGGTCTGATGTATTAGCCCTAGTAGCATTCTAAATCCTATTAAGACATACGTGTTGCCCCCTCATAAAGTAATAATGTCCTCCATCCTGTACTAATGTCACTAATTCTGGGCCTCTTCCTGGTATAACGTCCTCCATCCAAGACCCCTTCCGATAATAATGTTCCTCAACTTGTGACTCTTTCAGTAATAATGCCCCCCATCTACGGCGCTTTGCAGTAATAATGTCCCTCATCCTTGGCCTCTTCCTGGTATAACGTCCTCCATCCAAGACCCCTTCCAGTAATAATGTTCCCCAACTTGTGACTCTTTCAGTAATAATGTCCCCCATCTACAGCGCTTTGCAGTAATAATGTCCCCCATCCTTGGCCTCTTCCTGGTATAACGTCCTCCATCCAAGACCCCTTCCGGTAATAATGTTCCCCAACTTGTGACTCTTTCAGTAATAATGCCCCCCATCTACAGCGCTTTGCAGTAATAATATCCCTCATCCTTGGCCTCTTCCAGTACTAATGTCCACCATCCTGGTGTAATGTCCTCATCCTGGGAGCCTTCCAGTAATTTAGATCCCCCAGCCTGGGTTCCTTCCAGTAATAATGGGCCCCTTCCTGGTATAATATCCTCCACACTGGACCCATTCCAGTAATAATGTTCCCTAACCTGTGACCCTTTCAGTAATAATGCCTCCATCCTTGTCCCCTTCCAGTAATAATGTCCCCTATCCTGGGCCTCTTCCAGAAATAATGTCCACCATCCTGGTGTAATGTCTCCACTCTGGACCTTTCCAATAATATATGCCACCCATCCTGGGCCCCTTGCAGTAATAATGCCCCCCATCCTGGTGTAATGTCTATATTCTGGCCCCTTCCAGTCTCACATGTCACCCCTCCTGGGCTACTTCTAATAATAATTTCCCCACATCCTTGGTTCATTCCAGTAATATATGACCCTCATGCTGGGTCCCTTCCAGTAATAATGGGCCCCATCCTGGTGTAATGTCTCCATTCTGGGTCCGTTCTAGTAATATATGTCATCCATCCTGGGCCTCTTCCAGTAATAATGTCCCCCATCCTGGTGTAATGTCTCAATTTTGAATCCTTCCAGCAATATGTGCCCCGCATCATAGGCCCCTTCCTGGTATAATGTCCCTACTCCTTGGCCCATCCTGTAATAATGCTCCCCGTTCTGCCACTGTTCTCTAACACATTAAGATAAAGATTGTCACCTTCCCCTGCTTACACGACCTAGGGTGTCCTTTTCTATAGCCAGTGCGTATAACGTCACTGCTATGCGCCGTCTGTAACTGGCACGCAGACGTCAGGTACCGGCAATGTGTATTATGGTGCAGTGATCCTTCTGGTCTCTGCACTGCATTACTTTTCAGCTGAATGCATTCTCAGACTTTGGTGTTCGCGTTCCACCATCCAATACAGGTCTGGTCGCGGCTCCCAGGCCCCAGCGTGAAGTTGATTCAAGCACTCTGTTATTTCCCATAGTCCCATAGACAATGAATGCAGCAGAGATGGAGCAAGCCCACATCAGCTCCATTCCGGATGCCGAATCCTGAGGTCCATTTTTGGGATTCTGAGGTTCATTCTTGGCTTCAGTGTGAGTTTACTCTGGAAAGTTACATTATTTTCTTTGATGCTTGTACACATAATTTCCTTTTAGTTTCCAGAACTGAAAACTGGGGGAAATGGTGTATCCAAGCATCCAAGAAAATAATGTAACTTCCCATAGTGAAGAAGCTTTGTTTGCAAGTCTTGGATTATCCCTTTAAGCATATTATCACTCGGTGGCTCACAAATACATTATAATGGATCAATCCTGCATATTTCATCCTAAACAAATAAAACTAATGTAATATGGATGGCCGAGATCTGCAGGGTAATTGTTAGTTGTGATGCATACATTTGTAATTGATTTTTCGGCAGCAGTAGTGCCACATTGTATTATGTATGCCAGGGAACGTTACAATGTAAACTACTGCCATCAATTTCAAAATCTGAAGTCGCTGTAACAGTGAAAAGGTTAAATACATTTATCGCCTTAATTTCTGCAGCTGCCGCCCTCCTCCCGGGGGAGCGCTTCCTTCATTAGATTTGCATTCATTTGGATAAACGAGACTTTGCGTTCACATCTGAAGAAATGCACAAATGCAACGACGGTCCGATCTGACGCATGCGCGTGCAATGGATGGGCTCGTTAACCAATGGTGGGCAGTAAAGGGGTTGTCACTGCTTTGATTGACTTTATTAATTGGTCCAAGACGGTGCAAAAGTTCTGTTCCGCACTACTGCAAGCGTTCCCTGGTGATCGCCTGGCTTACTCTTCCGATTGGGGTTTGTTAGGTGACTGCTGCAGCCAATCAGTGGCTGCTGATTGACTGCAGCCTTAACATTCCGTCCAAGTAGGAAGAAACGGTAAGAGTCACTATAGTCAGCAGTCACTATACACCTCCCAGGAAGTCAGGAGGATACCAGCAGTATTATGGAGGTCTGGGAGGTAAGAATTAGTAAAAACATTAAGAGTAGTGAGCAAACCCTTTACTATGTGGCATAACACAGACTGTCATGTGCCTGTAGATGAGGAATAAACCTATCTTTGCCCATTATATAACTTGTATTTTGCATTTTTTTTTTATTAGTATTTACCTCTGCAGTTTCCACCTCTAATTTCCAGTTGTCTCTGAGCTAGTGGGAAAAGACTAGCTGCTATGATATCTCTCATGTGATGTGAGACCACATGATGTAGGGGCAGAAACCCTGATTCCAGTGATGTGTCACTTACTGGGCTTCTTGCTGCAGTTTTAATGGAATCCCTATTTTCTCTGGTGTAGATGTATCAGTGCTCAGAATGCTGAGCTGTTTATACCCCCGCCCACACCACTAATTGGCAGTTTGCTGTGCATTGTCAGCAAGCTACCAATCAGTGGGGGGGGTGTGGTTACACAGATTAGCTGGACTGCCTGGCATTAGTCCTCTAGTGATAATCTCCTGCTGATAAAACACTGATTGTATCGAAACTACAGCACACAGCTTCGCAAGTGACACGTCCCTGGAATCAGGGTCTTTACCCCTACAACATGCTGTAGTCAAAATCTGCTGATAGATTTCCTTTAAAAATACAAGAACCTGTCATATACTACGAAGTAAAATGAATGGTTTCCACCCAAGAGTGAACCATGTAAGTACTATAAAATCTTATCAGTGGGAATCTAGCTCAGCTCAGCTGATTGAGGGGATCATGATGATCCTCCAACCCTTTCATTGATTACCAGACATAGCGCCACACATTAGTAGTGGCTGTGCCTGGTATTACAGCTATAAAGTGAATGGGACTCAGGTGTAATACCTGGCACCATATTATCAAATGTACAGCGCTGGTAAAAAAATAAAAATAAAAAATGAAGGATTTGTTTGATCTTGATGACCCCCGGGGGGTGCGGAGCTTCGAACTGCGCTGATTGTCAGGGGTTTTACCAATCAGATAATGATGAACTGTCCTAGGGTTAATAATAAAGTCCTGGAAGACAACAGAAACCTTACAGAAGTTTATCTAAAGACCTGGTTATCTGGTTGTTACATTGACCCATAAAGTAAATAGTGTAGCGATTTATTATAGAGCCCCAGGATACTTTATAGACCTATAGATTAACTGGCCTAATTGATTCTTTGGTCACTTTTCCGTTCGGCATCGGTTGCAGAAATTAACACCCTGACAAGTACTAGGTCTGACGCTGTAGGAGTTTGATGTTCTACCCCTCCGAGAAAAAGTAAATTTTAACCATTAGTGTGGTTATCCGTCCGCCCGCATCAAAGCGCAGAACATTTAATCTGAAACGTTTAATCAGGAACCTGCGGAGAGAAGACTAAATAGAGACGGGAAAAAATCCTTTGTCCTTACCTAGAAGTTGTAAGGACGGGAATTGCTGGTTTGGTTGCTAAGTGATTGCACAAATGTAAAGTTGCAGATTTAATGCCGCGGACCCTGTTATTTAATGTTCTCAAATACCATATAGGAAATAATTAATTTCTGACCAGAAGCTTGATGGTGCTGAGATCGGGCGAGGGGGTGATAGAAAAGTATCTGAAACCTTTCTGCGCCAAATGCACTTTCTAATTTTTACTACCTGTCATTTCAAGTCACTGTTCAGAATAAACTGTCCTGTGTGAATACTATTCTTTATTATTATGGCGCCATTCATTCCGTGGAGCACATACATAATATTATATCTATATTATACACATTTTACATAATAAAAAAAAACAAACAAGTGCAATACTCATGAACAATGCAAGTCACAATCACAGACATTGTTACAGACCTGTTTCAGATCCGGGTTTTGCTCCTCCTGGCCCGCTGGAATCTGTCGTGCTCTACATCAGGCTTTGCAGATGGTCCAGTGTGATCCAATGTGATCGTCTGCCTGGACCTATATAAGGCTCACTGACATACACCTCTGTCTTGGGATTAAGACTTTCTAGTTGCTCCGGACTTCTGTCTGCTACCTTTTCCCAGTCTTACAGGACCTCTGCGGCTTCCAGGATGTCTCCTGTCCCCCTGCAGCTTCCAAAATCTCTGTTACCTGTTCACTGTCTTCCTGGACCTCTGCTGCCTGTTCCTGATCTTCCAGGACCTATTCTCCATGTCCTCCCTGTGGATTTCAGGAACTCTGCTACCTGTTCCCAATCTTCCATGACTTCAGCTATCAGTTCCTATTCTTCCAGCAGCTCTGCTATGTGCCTGCTTGCAACATCCAGGGTGTTTCCCATCCCCCTTCTGTTTCCAGGACCTCTGCAACCTGTTCCCAGTCTTCCAGGACCTCTGCTACTTGTTCACATGCGGTTTCCCGGGCATCGCCTGTCCACCTGAGGATTGCTGGACCTCTGATACCTGTTTCCCATGTGACTCAGCCGCCTGCTGCGCCGACATTAGTGGCTCATGTGCCCACCCGGACCTTGGGCTTTGAGGATTCGTCTCATCTAGTGAGCTTGATGTACAATAACAAATTGTATTGTGGTACCGTGTTAGCCAGAAAAATCGATGTGAATACTTTTCTGCCCAATGATGACAGAAGTACTCTAGGAGTGATACCTTTATTGACTAACCAGAAAATAATATGCTTGCAAGCTTTCAGAGCACAGTGGCTCCTTCTTCTGGCAAGATTACAAATGTAATTACTTCTGTCATCATTGGTCAGAAAAGTATTCACATCTAGTGAGCTTAAAAGACATGAGAGATTCCTGCTCTCCTGCCTCTATGTAGCACTTGTTGAGAAGCAGCAGCAACATAGAGGACATTAAACAGCAGTACTGAGCAGTGTAGCAGTGAATTCAGCTCTGAGGTGACATAAAAAACTTACAAGAAAGCAACCCTTTTGGTATAGCTGTGTCTGCCTCTTGTTCACTCTGTTCCTTCCTCCTCCTTTCTCTCTCTTCTCCAGTGACTTCAATTGTCAGCTCTATCCTGCTTCCTCAGTAAGTTAGCAGACCTATATGTCAAAATGTAGTAGTTCAGCAGCTGAGGTTTGTGTTATAAGGTTCTGCAGTAGCTTAGGTGTGTATTCTTTTGAATTTAAACGCCTGAAGGGTGTATTATAATGCTCTTCAAGAGCTGAGTTATGTACTAGCAGTTTCTGCAGGAGCTGAGATGTGTATTATGAGGTTCTGCAGCAGGTGAGGTATGCATCATGAGGTTCTGCAGCAGCTGACGTGTATATTATGAGTTTTTGCAGCAGCTGAGATGTGAATAATGAGATTCTGCAGCAGGAGAGGTGTTTATCCTGAAGTTCTGCAGCAGCTGAGGTGTGTATTACACTGCTCTGTTGCAGGTGCAGAGTGTATAATGAGGTTTTATATGCAGCACAGGTGTAAATGAGGAGGTTCTGCAGCAGCTGTATCATAAGGTTCTATATGCAGCTCAGGTGTGAATGAGGAGGTTGTGCAGCAGCTGTATGTATCGTGAGGTTCTGAAAGTTTGCATAATGCATTCCGCAGCAGCTTTGCTTATAATGCAAACCTCACCTGTTGAAAATCATCTTTTTTTATTTTTCTAAAAAGACAGGACTTCACATGTCACTCAATCAGTGTTTGACAAAGAAAAGGGATTTCCAGCAAATGTGATCTTCAGCTGACAGCTTCTGCAGGAAGAGATAATCAGCGCCTGTATAGCGCCACCGCTCATCTCCAGAAATGTCAGGTCCTGACATCAGGATGTGATGTTTGAAAAGATCAATAATATTTACAAACATTTCCATTGTTTCAAATAAATAAATAAATAATGATGATGATGATGATGATGATCTCAGCAGCATCTCCGTATGCAGAATTATTCTAAATGTATATTGTTCCCTGATATAAAGTGTCACTGCCCTACAATTGTCACTGTGTAATCAATATAATTTGAATTGATTTCTTCCAAGTCATAGGATGAAGCAGAGACTGGTGTTGTCACCTCCTAGGGGGATTAGGCTCCTGGGTTTTAATTTGCAGATACATTGTTGTGGATCCCAGATGAATAAGAAAGATAATGAAAGGGAATGCTCCGCGTCTGATCCCCCTATATAATCCTGTACATCTACCGTATAATGCAGCGCAGACCCTGTATACTGTGTGACGCTCAGCAGCAGAGAATATACGGTATGTCCTGCTAACAGAAAATCAAGAGGATGTGACAGCCGCTGTACGCTGCCCTTATGACAGCGATATACGAGTGCGTATATGAGACAAAGAAGTATCAAGCATCTCCGGTTGCTATGGTGGGAGTCAGATGAATCCCATCGGAGGGGATGAGGTTACCATTGGGCTCGGAGAAGATCACACAATCCTGCTGGGACCACTATTCCAAGCATTGCCGGAGGCACTGATAGCTCTTCCTGTGCAGAAAAGACTTTCTAGGCTCCAGCATAGGTGATGGCTGCTATTTCAACCTTACAAACTGGAAATAATTGGATATTTTTCCTCTATTTTTTTTCCTTATACAGGGCTTTAACTCTTTTCATTCCCATAACATCTATTTTTTTCATAAATGTACAATCCTACCACCAGTAACCAACTCCAGGGCCCCACTTTTCATCTACACGCAAATGTGACATTACCCTCAATCACAAATTTATATAATAATGAACTGGGTAGATTATTAAATTAATAAAATTCCGCCTTTATCTGTACATAGCGATTCACGTACATTGTGCCAAATACTGCTTATATAAGAGGGTGGTGGAGTACTCTTGCACAGCGGCCCACCGGAGGATACTCCTGTTCTCCTGCCGGCCAGTCCATCCTGTTCCTACTAGGATCAGGTTGGACTGGCCGGCAGGAGAACAGGAAACTCCTCCGGTGGGCCGCTGTGCAAGAGTGTGCCACTATCCTCTTATATTACACTGTAATATTAACCTCAAATTTACTTTTTGCAGATAAATATGTTTCATAAGATTCTGAGCTATTTTAGATTGTAAGCTCTCATGGGTGGACTCATACGTCGCTGAATTTCCAGATCGCCTAAAACTAAGCCAAATCTTCTGCATTTTTGTTTTCCATGCAGAAATGCTGCCGAGTTGTAAATTCCTCTCCTGCAACAGAAATATAAACTCACATGCTGCAAATTAAACATTCACTTCAGATTTTTTTAGGCAGCGAATGGATGAGATTACTAATAAAATCTTATATAATTCGGCTGCTGTAGTAGACCTTTGCATATTTCCTGCCTGCAAATCTGCTATGTGGGAACATTTCCTTTTTGTGGCTTTTTATTATCATTATTATTGTATTTTAACAGATTATTTTGTATTATAATGTATCACCTACTTTTCCCCCTAACTTGTTTGGCACCATAATAATACTTTCCGACTAATGTCCGGTGTGAATACAGTGCTTAGATCTAGTTAAAAAACACTTTAAAGGGAACTTGTCATGTTCCCAAATGCTATTACCGTAACCTACCCCTTGACACATGACTAAGGCTCTGTGCCCATGATGCGGATTTTGCTGTTTGTAAAACCGCAGTGGAATCCGCACAAAAATTGCGGTAAATCCGCGATAAATCCACAGGAAAAACGCAGTGTTTTTGCCCTGCGGATTTATAAAATCCGCTGCTGAAAAATCCGCAGTGGACCATTCTATGTGTGCACATACCCTAAGGATAAAAGCCAAACCAGAATCTCAGTTTGAAGAAACATGTTTCAGGATTCTGCTCCTCCTCAGTACAAAGCATGATTTTGCTGTGTGAGAGGTCTCTGACAGGGGTTTAAGGAGTAGCCTCTCTCCTTATGAGGACTGACATGCCTGACATGCCAGTGTAAGGAGACTTATAGGCCATGTGATGGTCTTATAGGAAATTAAATATGCAACTTGTCTCTTCAGAGAGGAAGAGGACTTGAACACTAACTATTCGACTTGACTTGAACTATCCTACCATCTATCTTCCTGCTCCCTCTTCGACAACTTACAATCTGGCTTCCGGTCACACAACTCCACTGAAACTGCCCTAACTAAGGTCACCAATGACCTATTAACCACCAAGAGCAAGCGACACTACTCTGTCCTCCTCTTCCTGGACCTCTCCTCTGTCTTTGACACAGTGGACCATTCCCTATTACTACAGACCCTCTCATCCCTTGGCATCACAGACTGGGCCCTATCCTGGATCTCGTCACACCTAACAGACCGGACATTCAGCGTCTCCCACTCACACACCACCTCCTCACCTCGCCCCCTATCTATCGGAGTCCCACAAGGTTCAGTCCTAGGGCCCCTGCTCTTCTCCATTTACACCTTTGGCCTGGGACAGCTCATAGAATCTCATGGCTTTCAGTATCACCTCTATGCTGATGACACACAGATCTACATCTCTGGACCAGATATCACCACCCTACTAACCAGAATCCCTCAATGTCTGTCCACTATTTTATCCTTCTTCTTCACTATGTTTCTAAAACTTAATATGGGCAAAACAGAATTCATCATTTTTCCCCATCTCACGCGACCCCCCCAACTGAGCTATCCATTACAGTAAATGGCTGCCCACTCTCCCCAGTCCCACAAGCTCGCTGCCTCGGGGTAATCCTTGACACTGATCTCTCCTTCCAACCACATATCCATGCCCTCTCCACTTATTGCCGCCTTCAACTCAAAAATTTTTCACGGATCCGTACAATCCTAAACCAAGAATCTGCAAAAACCCTAGTCCATGCCCTCATCATCTGCCGCCTTGACTACTGCAACCTCCTGCTCTGTGGCCTCCCCTCTAACACTCTCGCACCCCTTCAAGCTATTCTAAACTCTGCTGCCCGACTAATCCACCTGTCCCCCCGCTATTCCCCGGCCTCTCTCGTGTCAATCCCTTCACTGGCTCCCCATTGCCCAGAGATTCCAGTACAAAACCCTAACCATGATATACAAAACCATCCACAACCTGTCTCCTCCATACATCTGTGACCTCGTCTCCCGGTACTTACCTGCACGCAACCTCCAATCCTCACAAGACCTCCTTCTCTACTCCCCTCTTATCTCCTCTTCCCACAACCGCATCCAAGATTTCTCTCGTGTATCACCCCTACTCTGGAACTCTCTACCACAACATATCAGACTCTCACCTACCATCGAAACCTTCAAAAATAACCTGAAGACCCACCTCTTCCGACAAGCCTACAATACCTGCAGTAACCGCCGATCGATCAAACCGCTGCATGACCAGCTCTACCCTTTCCTACTGTATTCTCACCCATCCCTTGTGGATTATGAGCCCTCGCGGGCAGGGTCCTCTCTCCTCCTGTACCAGTCGTGACTTGTATTGTTTAAGTTTATTGTACTTGTTTTTACCTTGTGTACCCCTCCTCACATGTAAAGCGCCATGGAATAAATGGCGCCATAATAATAAATAATAATAATAATATTGGAAATAACAATCCTGTTGTATAAGCCAATATTGATCATTTAACGAGCCTTGCCACGTGACTTAGGATAAAAGCCAAACCAGAATCTCAATTTGAAGACACGTGTTTCTGGATGTTGCCACTTCCCAGTGTAAAACATGAGATCTGATTTAGCTGTATGAGAAGCCTCTGACTGGAGTCTAAGGGGTAACGTCTCTCCTTTTAGAGAGTGACATGCCTTGAGGCCTCTGACTGGGGTCTAAAGGGTAACGTCTTTACTTTTGGAGAGTGACATGCCTTGAGGCCTCTGACTGGGGTCTTAAGGGTAATGTCTCTCCTTTTAGAGAGTGACATGCCTTAGACCTCAGTCACAGGCCTCTCATACAACTAAATCAGATCTCATGCTTTGCACTAATGAGAGGCGACACCCCGAAACACGTATCTGCAAATTGAGCTACAGAAATGCAAATATCTAGAAGAAGTGGACGGTCTTGCAGCTGTCAAAAAGCATCTACAGGAGTACTCCAATAGTCCCACCACTCACTAGTTGGAAAATATTCTGAAATAGTAGACTGCAATCTTGTAACACTGAAGAGTAGCATTTTAAAAAGTTTCTCAATTGTGAATAATTGGTTGCAAAAGTGTTAATGCCCTTTTCATAATATATTAAAATAGCATTATAAGCAGGATGCTTAGCATAGATTATACTAACATCCGTTTGGTTTCCGTCATGGCGTCCATCACTTTACTGCTGTGTGCTGCGCCATTTTTTTGCAGCATGTACATTGGAGGCGGAACCTCCAACGTAGATATGAGCAGAGCCTACCATTATCTTAACACATTGCTCATAATATAATTTCATAGCGGTAGAGGAAGGTGATTGTGCGGTGTTGGCCTCCTAAAGTACTGAATATCTGAGATCAGCCCTGGTTTTCGGGGATCTATAAACGTCTTAAACCCCTTTGGTACTTTGCAGAGATTGCTATCAAATTCTACACAATGGCTCACGTCAATGTTATGTACTGTAAAAGAAATCACTCAGCAGTGTCAAAAAGTTTTTAATCTCTCTTTATAGAGCAGTGACCTGCAGCACTCTAGGTGCTGGGACCAACAGTCCAAGGGTTGAAGACCACCATAGAGCAGGGTTGGGCAATTAATTTTTTCAAGGGGCCACATGATGTACTGTGTCTGTTGTGGAGACTAAACCAAGCATCCAAACTAAGTTCTGCTCATTATTATTGTTTTATATTAATTTGTATCAATTAATATGGGTTGAACCAGAAAAGCCAACAACATGCTGCACTTTGCCCACGTCTGCCATACAGGAAAGATTGTAGCTCCAGAGTCCAATGCCAGTGGCTTTAAATACCATAGCGAATTTCTTAGCATTATTGAAGAGATAAATATTATCCTCGGCCGTGGAACCCCAATCCCCCAATTCATGAAGCTGATGCTGTTTTTTTGTGCTGTCATTGTCTCCAGGCTACTGCCACCCATGAGGAAGGGTTAGGGTTAACCTAAGCTCTGGCTTTCTCGTTATCAGGACATAGCTGTCTTATTAGTAGCAAAATAGAAATGATTATTAAATGTGATTATCCAAATTTCTAACATATTCAACATCACAAATCTCCAATTATGAGGTGACTCCATATCCCACTCTCATAATGGATGTCTCTGTGTCCCCGTCATCCACAGCCCTGAATGTCAGCTGCAGACATTGCTCAGGAATTCTTTTTAATCACTTGGTGCAGTTGTCTCGCTGGTCGTTCTCTAAGCTCAAGGCTATCTGTCAAAGTAGATCTTCAACTTGTCCATGGACCCTTTACCTGCTCATATTCCCTGCCGGAGCGTAGGGGGCATCAATCTAAATGACAGCGGCTCATTTACTCACATGGGGTCATGTAAAGGACTTTCTCTAATTCAGGGTCTTCTTGGAAATATGTAATATTATTGGTTATTTATATAGCACCAGAATACCAGAATATTCAGGAGACCTGATTCCTACATCACATGCTATGGTCTGTTTCATAGGATGCCAAATTAGATGCCAAAGCTCTGGTGAAGACAGGCACAAGATATATACATCCCCCATCCTGGTATATACATCCCCTATCCTGGTATGTACATCCCCCATGCTGATATACTGTATATGTCCCCCACCCTGGTATATATGTCCCCCACCCTGGTATATATATGTCCCCCAACCTGGTATATATGTCCCCCATAATGGTACATACATCCCCTATCCTGGTATATACATCCCCCATCCTGATATATATGCCCCCCACCCTGGCATATATGTCTCCTACCCTGGTATATATATATGTCCCCCACCCTGGTATATGTGTCCCCCATCCTGGTATATGTGTCTCCCATCCTGGTATTTGTGTCCCCCACCCTGGTATATATAATCCCCCATCCTGGTATATGTGTCCCCCATCCTGGTATATATGTCTCCCAGCCTGGTATATACGTCCCATCCTGGTGTATATGTACCCATCCTGGTATTTATGTCCCTCATCCTGGTATATGTGTCCCTCATCCTGGTATATGTGTCTCTCATCCTGGTATAAATGTCCCCCATCATGGTTTATACATCCCCATCCTGGTATATGTGTCCCACATCCTGGTATATATCCCCCATCCTGGTATATATGTCCCTCATCCTGGTATATATGTCTCCCATCCTAGTATATACGTCCCCCATCCTTGTATATACATCTCCCATCCTGGTATATATGTCCCCCATCCTGGTATATATGTCTCTCATCCTGGTAGATATGTCCCCCATCCTGGTATATATGTTCCCCATCCTGGTATATATGTCTCCCATCCTAGTATATACGTCCCCCATCCTTGTATATACATCTCCCATCCTAGTATATATGTCCCCCATCCTGGTATATATGTCCCCCATCCTGGTATATATGTCTCTCATCCTGGTAGATATGTCCACCATCCTGGTATATATGTCTCCCATCCTGAGATATACGTCTCCCATCCTGGTATATACATCCCCCATCCTGGTATATACATCTCCCATCCTGGTATATATGTCCCCCATCTTGGTATATATGTCTCCCCCATCCTGGTATATATGTCTCCCATCCTGGTATATATGTCCCCCCCACCCTGGTATATATGTCCCCCATCTTGGTATATATGTCCCTCCATCCTGGTATATATGTCTCCCATCCTGGTATATACATCCCCCATCCTGGTATATATGTCTCCCCCATCCTGGTATATATGTCTCCCATCCTGGTATATATGTCCCCCATCCTGGTATATACATCCCCATCCTGGTATATATGTCCCCCATCCTGGTACAGTATATATGTCTCCCATCCTGGTATATACATCCCTCATCCTGGTATATACGTCTCCCATCCTGGTATATACGTCTCGCATCCTGGTATATATGTCCCCCATCCTGGTATATACATCCCCCCTTCCTGGTATATATGTCCCCCATCCTGGTATTTACATCCCCCATCCTGGTATATATGTCCCCCATCCTGGTATATTTGTCTCCCATCCTGCTATATACAGTGCCTACAAGTAGTATTCAACCCCCTGCAGATTTAGCAGGTTTACACATTTGGAATTAACTTGGCATTGTGACATTTGGACTGTAGATCAGCCTGGAAGTGTGAAATGCACTGCAGCAAAAAAGAATGTTATTTCTTTGTTTATTTTTTTTTTAAATTGGGAAAAGTTTTTTTCAGAGGGTCATTTATTATTCAGCCCCTCAACCCACCAGAATTCTGTTTGGTTCCCCTAAAGTATTAAGAAGTAGTTCAGGCACAAAGAACAATGAGCTTCACATGTTTGGATTAATTATCTCTTTTTCCAGCCTTTTCTGACTATTTAAGATCATCCCCAAACTTGTGAACAGCACTCATACATGGTCAACATGGGGAAGACAAAGGAGCATTCCAAGGCCATCAGAGACAAGATCGTGGAGGGTCACAAGGCTGGCAAGGGGTACAAAACCCTTTCCAAGGAGTTGGGCCTACCTGTCTCCACTGTTGGGAGCATCATCCGGAAGTGGAAGGCTTATGGAACTACTGTTAGCCTTCCACGGCCTGGACAGCCTTTGAAAGTTTCCTCCCGTGCCGAGGCCAGGCTTGTCCGAAGAGTCAAGGCTAACCCAAGGACAACAAGGAAGGAGCTCCGGGAAGATCTCATGGCAGTGGGGACATTGGTTTCAGTCAATACCATAAGTAACGTACTCCACCGCAATGGTCTCCGTTCCAGACGAGCCCGTAAGGTACCTTTACTTTCAAAGTGTCATGTCAAGGCTCGTCTACAGTTTGCTCATGATCACTTGGAGGACTCTGAGACTGACTGGTTCAAGGTTCTCTGGTCTGATGAGACCAAGATCGAGATCTTTGGTGCCAACCACACACGTGACGTTTGGAGACTGGATGGCACTGCATACGACCCCAAGAATACAATCCCTACAGTCAAGCATGGTGGTGGCAGCATCATGCTGTGGGGCTGTTTCTCAGCCAAGGGGCCTGGCCATCTGGTTCGCATCCATGGGAAGATGGATAGCACGGCCTACCTGGAGGTTTTGGCCAAGAACCTCCGCTCCTCCATCAAGGATCTTAAGATGGGTCGTCATTTCATCTTCCAACAAGACAACGACCCAAAGCACACAGCCAAGAAAACCAAGGCCTGGTTCAAGAGGCAAAAAATCAAGGTGTTGCAGTGGCCTAGTCAGTCTCCTGACCTTAACCCAATTGAAAACTTGTGGAAGGAGCTCAAGATTAAAGTCCACATGAGACACCCAAAGAACCTAGATAACTTGGAGAAGCTCTGCATGGAGGAGTGGGCCAAGATAACTCCAGAGACCTGTGCCGGCCTGATCAGGTCTTATAAAAGACGATTATTAGCTGTAATTGCAAACAAAGGTTATTCCACAAAATATTAAACCTAGGGGTTGAATAATAATTGACCCACACTTTTATGTTTAAAATTTATAAAAATTTAACTGAGCAACAAAACTTTTTGGTTTGGTAGATTTATGCATCTGTTAATAAATCCTGCTCTTATTTGAAGTTTGAAGGCTCTAACTTATTTGCAACTTATTAAACCTGCTAAATCTGCAGGGGGTTGAATACTACTTGTAGGCACTGTACGTCCCATCCTGGTATATACGTCTCCCATCCTGATATATACAGTCGGGCAAAAAAGTATTTAGTCAGTCAGCAATAGTGCAAGTTCCACCACTTAAAAAGATGAGAGGCACCTGTAATTTACATCATAGGTAGACCTCAACTATGGGAGACAAACTGAGAAAAAAAAATCCAGAAAATCACATTGTCTGTTTTTTTATAATTTTATTTGCATTTTATGGTGGAAAATAAGTATTTGGTCAGAAACAAAATTTCATCTCAATACTTTGTAATCTATCCTTTGTTGGCAATGACAGAGGTCAAACGTTTTCTGTAAGTCTTCACAAGGTTGCCACATACTGTTGTTGGTATGTTGGCCCATTCCTCCATGCAGATCTCCTCTAGAGCAGTGATGTTTTTGGCTTTTCGCTTGGCAACACGGACTTTCAACTCCCTCCAAAGGTTTTCTATAGGGTTGAGATCTGGAGACTGGCTAGGCCACTCCAGGACCTTGAAATGCTTCTTACGAAGCCACTCCTTCGTTGCCCTGGTGGTGTGCTTTGGATCATTGTCATGTTGAAAGACCCAGCCACGTTTCATCTTCAATGCCCTTGCTGATGGAAGGAGGTTTGCACTCAAAATCTCACGAAACATGGCCCCATTCATTCTTTCATGTACCCGGATCAGTCGTCCTGGCCCCTTTGCAGAGAAACAGCCCCAAAGCATGATGTTTCCACCACCATGCTTTACAGTAGGTATGGTGTTTGATGGATGCAACTCAGTATTCTTTTTCCTCCAAACATGACAAGTTGTGTTTCTACCAAACAGTTCCAGTTTGGTTTCATCAGACCATAGGACATTCTCCCAAAACTCCTCTGGATCATCCAAATGCTCTCTAGCAAACTTCAGATGGGCCCGGACATGTACTGGCTTAAGCAGTGGGACACGTCTGGCACTGCAGGATCTGAGTCCATGGTGGCGTAGTGTGTTACTTATGGTAGGCCTTGTTACATTGGTCCCAGCTCTCTGCAGTTCATTCACTAGGTCCCCCCGCGTGGTTCTGGGATTTTTGCTCACCGTTCTTGTGATCATTCTGACCCCACGGGGTGGGATTTTGCGTGGAGCCCCAGATCGAGGGAGATTATCAGTGGTCTTGAATGTCTTCCATTTTCTAATTATTGCTCCCACTGTTGATTTCTTCACTCCAAGCTGGTTGGCTATTGCAGATTCAGTCTTCCCAGCCTGGTGCAGGGCTACAATTTTGTTTCTGGTGTCCTTTGACAGCTCTTTGGTCTTCACCATAGTGGAGTTTGGAGTCAGACTGTTTGAGGGTGTGCACAGGTGTCTTTTTATACTGATAACAAGTTTAAACAGGTGCCATTACTACAGGTAATGAGTGGAGGAAAGAGGAGACTCTTAAAGAAGAAGTTACAGGTCTGTGAAAGACAGAAATCTTGATTGTTTGTTTCTGACCAAATACTTATTTTCCACCATAAAATGCAAATAAAATGATAAAAAAACAGACAATGTGATTTTCTGGATTTTTTTTTCTCAGTTTGTCTCCCATAGTTGAGGTCTACCTATGATGTAAATTACAGACGCCTCTCATCTTTTTAAGTGGTGGAACTTGCACTATTGCTGACTGACTAAATACTTTTTTGCCCCACTGTACGTCTCCAATCCTGGTATATACGTCTCCCATCCTGGTATATACATCTCCCATCCTGGTATATATGTTCCCCATCCTGGTATATGCGTCCCCCATCCTTGTATATATATATATCTCCCATCCTGGTATATATGTTCCCCATCCTGGTATATATGTTCCCCATCCTGGTATATATGTTCCCCCATCCTGGCATATACATCTCCCATCCTGGTATATACGTCTCCCATCCTGGTATATATGTTCCCCATCCTGGTATATATGTTCCCCCATCCTGGTATATATGTCTCTCATCCTTATATATACACCCCCCATCCTGGTATTTACACCCCCCATCCTGGTATTTACATCCCCCATCCTGGTATATATGTCTCCCATCCTGGTATATATGTTCCCCCATCCTGGTATATATGTCCCCTATCCTGGTATATACATCCCCCATCCGGGTATTTACATCCCCCATCCTGGTATATATGTCCCCCATCCTGGTATATATGTCTCCCATCCTGGTATATATGTCTCCCATCCTGGTATATATGTCTCCCATCCTGGTATATATGTCCCCCATCCTGGTATATACGTCTCCCATCCTGGTATATATGTCCCCCATCCTGGTATATACGTCTCCCATCCTGGTATATACGTCTCCCATCCTGGTATATACGTCTCCCATCCTGGTATATACGTCTCCCATCCTGGTATATACATCTCCCATCCTGGTATATATGTTCCCCATCCTGGTATATGCATCCCCCATCCTGGTATATATGTCCCCCATCCTGGTATATATGTCTCCCATCCTGGTATATATGTTCCCCCATCCTGGTATATATGTCCCCCATCCTGGTATTTACATCCCCCATCCTGGTATATATGTCCCCCATCCTGTTATATACGTCCCCCCTTCCTGGTATATATGTCCCCCATCCTGGTATTTACGTTCCCATCCTGGTATATATGTCCCCCATCCTGGTATATATGTCCCCCATCCTGGTATATATGTCCCCCATCCTGGTATATATGTCCCCCATCCTGGTATATATGTCCCCCATCCTGGTATATACGTCCCCCATCCTGGTATATACGTCTCCCATCCTGGTATATACGTCTCCCATCCTGGTATATACGTCTCCCATCCTGGTATATACGTCCCCCATCCTGGTATATACGTCTCCCATCCTGGTATATACGTCTCCCATCCTGGTATATACGTCTCCCATCCTGGTATATACGTCTCCCATCCTGGTATATATGTTCCCCATCCTGGTATATGCGTCTCCCATCCTGGTATATACAGTTAGGTCCATATATATTTGGACAGAGACAACATTTTTCTAATTTTGGTTATAAACATTACCACAATGAATTTTAAACAAAACAATTCAGATGCAGGTGAAGTTCAGACTTTCAGCTTTCATTTGAGGGTATCCACATTAAAATCGGATGAAGGGTTTAAGAGTTTCAGCTCCTTAACATGTGCGACCCTGTTTTTAAAAGGACCAAAAGTAATTGGACAGATTTAATAATTTTAAATAAAATGTTCATTTTTAGTACTTGGTTGAAAACCCTTGGCTGGCAATGACTGCCTGAAGTCTTGAACTCATGGACATCACCAGACGCTGTGTTTCCTCCTTTTTGATGCTCTGCCAGGCCTTCACTGCGGTGGTTTTCAGTTGCTGTTTGTTTGTGGGCCTTTCTGTCTGAAGTTTAGTCTTTAACAAGTGAAATGCATGCTCAATTGGGTTGAGATCAGGTGACTGACTTGGCCATTCAAGAATATTCCACTTCTTTGCTTTAATAAACTCCTGGGTTGCTTTGGCTTTATGTTTTGGGTCATTGTCCATCTGTAGTATGAAACGACGACCAATCAGTTTTGCTGCATTTGGCTGGATCTGAGCACACAGTATGGCTCTGAATACCTCAGAATTCATTTGGCTGCTTCTGTCCTGTGTCACATCATCAATAAACACTAGTGACCCAGTGCCACTGGCAGCCATGCATGCCCAAGCCATCACACCGCCTCCGCCGTGTTTTACAGATGATGTGGTATGCTTTGGATCATGAGCTGTACCACGACTTCGCCATACTTTTCTCTTTCCATCATTCTGGTAGAGGTTGATATTGGTTTAATCTGTCCAAAGAATGTTCTTCCAGAACTGTTCTGGCTTTTTTAGATGTTTTTTAGCATAGTCCAGTCTAGCCATTTTATTCTTGATGCTTATGAGTGACTTGCACCGTGCAGTGAACCCTCTGTATTTACTTTCATGCAGTCTTCTCTTTATGGTAGATTTGGATATTGATACGCCGACCTCCTGGAGAGTGTTGGTCACTTGGTTAGCTGTTGTGAAGGGGTTTCTCTTCACCATGGAGATTATTCTGCGATCACCCACCACTGTTATCTTCCGTGGGCACCCAGGTCTTTTTGCATTGATGAGTTCACCAGTGCTTTCTTTCTTTCTCAGGATGTACCAAACTGTAGATTTTGCCACTCCTAATATTGTAGTAATTTCTCGGCTTGTTTTTTTCTGTTTTCGCAGCTTAAGGATGGCTTGTTTCACTTGCATGGAGAGCTCCTTTGACCGCATGTTTACTTCACAGCAAAACCTTCCAAATGCAAGCACCACACCTCAAATCCACTCCAGGCCTTTTATCTGCTTAATTCAGAATGACATAACGAAGGGATTGCTCACACCTGTTCATGAAATAGCCTTGGAGTCAATTGTCCAATTACTTTTGGTCCCTTTAAAAACAGGGTCGCACATGTTAAGGAGCTGAAACTCTTAAACCCTTCATCCGATTTTAATGTGGATACCCTCAAATGAAAGCTGAAAGTCTGAACTTCAACTGCATCTGAATTGTTTTGTTTAAAATTCATTGTGGTAATGTCTATAACCAAAATTAGAAAAATGTTGTCTCTGTCCAAATATATATGGACCTAACTGTATGTTCCCCATCCTGGTATATGCATCTCCCATCCTGGTATATACGTCCCCCATCCTGGTATATACGTCTCCCATCCTGGTATATACGTTCCCCATCCTGGTATATGCGTCTCCCATCCTGGTATATACGTCCCCCATCCTGGTATATGCGTCCCCCATCCTGGTATATACATCTCCCATCCTGGTATATATGTTACCCATCCTGATATATACATCCCCCATCCTGATATATATGTTCCCCATCCTGGTATATGCGTCTCCCATCCTGGTATATATGTTCCCCATCCTGGTATATGCGTCTCCCATCCTGGTATATATGTTCCCCATCCTGGTATATATGTTCCCCATCCTGGTATATATGTTCCCCATCCTGATATATATGTCCCCCATCCTGGTATATACATCTCCCATCCTGGTATATATGTTCCACATCCTGGTATATGCGTCTCCCATCCTGGTATATACATCCCCCATCCTGGTATATACATCTCCCATCCTGGTATATATGTCCCCCATCCTGGTATATGCGTCCCCCATCCTGGTATATGCGTCTCCCATCCTGGTATATATGTTCCCCATCCTGGTATATGCGTCTCCCATCCTGGTATATATGTTCCCCATCCTGGTATATGCGTCTCCCATCCTGGTATATATGTCCCCCATCCTGGTATATATGTTCCCCATCCTGGTATATATGTTCCCCATCCTGGTATATGCGTCTCCCATCCTGGTATATGTGTTCCCTGAAGAAGCTTGGCCGAAACATGCGCGTTGGGGCAGAGGGACTGGACTTTATCACTGCCTTTACTTGCGATTCATTCAGGTAGAACGTCATTTATTTGCCTCCCATTCCCATTATTCCATCCTGAGTGTCCTCTCTCTAGGTCCATCCCCACAGTGGGTTGGTGACAAGGCTTGCCATGATTATCAGCCCTCTGAACAGCATGGAATACTGTCCTTCCTTACTGTTACTATTCTATTTTACACTGAATGAATGCATCCACCTGTTTAAATAGCCAGATACTCGGATCGAGTGACATAAAGTGGTGACATAGGACATCAATCGTGATTATTAGTGCACAAAACCATTTAGCAGCAACATCTGCATAATAAGGTCTTTCCCGCAGATGTAATTGCACTGCTTAGGTACTTTATATTTGCTGCCTTTCGATCTATAGTAAATATTGTTAAGCTACATCATGTAATTATGTTCTAAACCTATGGCATTGCATAGTTATTAAGACATTAAGCTATATAATTACTAATACAATCAGCAAGTAATAATCAGTAATCTGAATATTACACCAGTCTGCAGTGATCCTCTATATGTCTCATTATTATGGGGGATCCCTTTCTGCCGTGAATGGGGCTGCTGTATGTCCTATTTCCAGCCTCCGAGCTGCACTCCATCTCCTAGGCGCGCAGTTCCCACAGACGCCGCGAGAGGGCGCTGCGGGGTAGGACAGAGCAGCCGGCGGGCGCGCGCACTGGGGAGAGGCGCGTGCGTCCTCGTCGCCTCAGCTCATCCCTCCTCGTGTAGCCGGCAGGACCCTGGCAGTGTGTTGTGTCCTGCGGAGCCGAGACCCCCAGAGCGGCGCTCACCGGCGGAGCCCCCCGCGGTCTCACAGACGGGCACTTGTCACAACTTCACTGCATTAGCGCAGAGCTCGGCGCCTGTGAGGGGAGGATGCCACAGCCCAGGAGCGGGCACCACAGACACCGCTGGATGTGACTGGCAGCCCTGCACCAGGTGGGTCCGTGGCGCTGGGGTCACTGGTCTAGCCTGTGTTCTACCCGGCGCACCCCGTGCCCACCTGTCTGTCACTCAGGAACTTTGTGGTGGGCAGCGGGTCAGTCAGTGCCGGGCGCCGGTATCAGCACCGACATCACCGGACAATGGACGTTCTGCTGGGAAAAGTTCCAGAGAATCAGCTGATAACGGGGGCTATGTGTCTGTGGGACCCGGGGAGAGGGGGCACAACGTCCAGAGGAGAAGCTGGCACAGGTGTCACTGACAGGACCGGGGAGAGGGGGCAGAACATCCAGGGCAGGAGCTGGCACAGGTGTCACTGACAGGACCGGGGAGAGGGGGCAGAACATCCAGGACAGGAGCTGGCACAGGTGTCACTGACAGGACCGGGGAGAGGGGGCAGAACATCCAGGACAGGAGCTGGCACAGGTGTCACTGACAGGACCGGGGAGAGGGGGCAGAACATCCAGGGCAGGAGCTGGCACAGGTGTCACTGACAGGACCGGGGAGAGGGGGCAGAACATCCAGGACAGGAGCTGGCACAGGTGTCACTGACAGGACCGGGGAGAGGGGGCAGAACATCCAGGACAGGAGCTGGCACAGGTGTCACTGACAGGACCGGGGAGAGGGGGCAGAACATCCAGGACAGGAGCTGGCACAGGTGTCACTGACAGGACCGGGGAGAGAGGGCAGAACATCCAGGACAGGAGCTGGCACAGGTGTCACTGACAGGACCGGGAAGAGGGGGCAGAACATCCAGGACAGGAGCTGGCACAGGTGTCACTGACAGGACCGGGAAGAGGGGGCAGAACATCCAGGACAGGAGCTGGCACAGGTGTCACTGACAGGACCGGGGAGAGGGGGCAGAACATCCAGGACAGGAGCTGGCACAGGTGTCACTGACAGGACCGGGGAGAGGGGGCAGAACATCCAGGGCAGGAGCTGGCACAGGTGTCACTGACAGGACCGGGGAGAGGGGGCAGAACATCCAGGGCAGGAGCTGGCACAGGTGTCACTGACAGGACCGGGGAGAGGGGGCAGAACATCCAGGACAGGAGCTGGCACAGGTGTCACTGACAGGACCGGGGAGAGGGGGCAGAACATCCAGGACAGGAGCTGGCACAGGTGTCACTGACAGGACCGGGGAGAGGGGGCAGAACATCCAGGACAGGAGCTGGCACAGGTGTCACTGACAGGACCGGGGAGAGGGGGCAGAACATCCAGGGCAGGAGCTGGCACAGGTGTCACTGACAGGACCGGGGAGAGGGGGCAGAACATCCAGGACAGGAGGTGGCACAGGTGTCACTGACAGGACCGGGGAGAGGGGGCAGAACATCCAGGGCAGGAGCTGGCACAGGTGTCACTGACAGGACCGGGGAGAGGGGGCAGAACATCCAGGACAGGAGCTGGCACAGGTGTCACTGACAGGACCGGGGAGAGGGGGCAGAACATCCAGGACAGGAGCTGGCACAGGTGTCACTGACAGGACCGGGGAGAGGGGGCAGAACATCCAGGGCAGGAGCTGGCACAGGTGTCACTGACAGGACCGGGGAGAGGGGGCAGAACATCCAGGGCAGGAGCTGGCACAGGTGTCACTGACAGGACCGGGAAGAGGGGGCAGAACATCCAGGACAGGAGCTGGCACAGGTGTCACTGACAGGACCGGGAAGAGGGGGCAGAACATCCAGGACAGGAGCTGGCACAGGTGTCACTGACAGGACCGGGAAGAGGGGGCAGAACATCCAGGACAGGAGCTGGCACAGGTGTCACTGACAGGACCGGGAAGAGGGGGCAGAACATCCAGGACAGGAGCTGGCACAGGTGTCACTGACAGGACCGGGAAGAGGGGGCAGAACATCCAGGACAGGAGCTGGCACAGGTGTCACTGACAGGACCGGGGAGAGGGGGCAGAACATCCAGGACAGGAGCTGGCACAGGTGTCACTGACAGGACCGGGGAGAGGGGGCAGAACATCCAGGACAGGAGCTGGCACAGGTATCACTGGCAGGACCGGGGAGAGGGGGCAGAACACCCAGAGGAGAAGCTGGCACAGGTATCACTGGCAGGACTCGGGACAGGGGGCAGAACATCCAGAGGAGAAGCTGGCACAGGTATCACTGAGAGGACCGGGGAGAGGGGGCAGAACATCCAGAGGAGTAGCTGGCACAGGTATCACTGACAGGACCGGGGAGATGGGGCAGAACACCCAGAGGAGAAGCTGGCACAGGTATCACTGACAGGACTGGGGAGAGGGGGCAGAACCCCCAGGGCAGGGACTGGCACAGGTATCACTGACAGGACCGGGGAGAGGGGGCAAAACACCCAGGGCAAGAGCTGGCACAGGTATCACTGACAGGACCCAGGGAGAATTGGCTGAACTTCCAGGGCAGTAGCTGGCACAGGTATTACTGACAGGACCCAGGGAGAGGGGGCAGAACTGCCAGGGCAGGGCAGAGGCTGGCACAGGTGCCATTGACAGGCGCGGGCATCGAGGAGAGAGAGGGGGAATTTAGTGCACACAGCACATGACCCTGCTCCAGAAGAATGGGTATCTATCATCTTTCTTTCTCTCCTCTCTCGCTTTTTCTCACTTTTTTCTCTTCCTCTTTCTCTCTATCCATTTATCTCTCTTGCTTTTTCTTTTCTTTGTTTCTCTCGCTTTCTTTTTTTCTCACTCTTTCTCTCTCACCCTTTCCTCTTCGCTTTCCCTATCTCTCTCTATATTATCAGCTGTGCATCTGATTTTAGTTCTGTAACTTCATAACCTCATGATCGGGAATGACTTATGACTGTGTGTGTGTGTGTATATATATATATATAGAGAGAGAGAGAGAGATTATTTTTACTAATTAATCTTTCTAGAATAATATTTAAGTACCGTAGATTATTTCTTGCTTCTCTCTTATCTATCATCTGTCTTTTCCCCACGTATCTAACATCTCTGTCTATTCTCTATCTCTACCCATCTATTTATCTCTATCTCTCTCCTGTGTTTGTCATTTACAATGTTGTTTTTTTGCACATTATTGCCTCACACTAAGAACCTGTCATATCAAAGAGAATTTATGTTACTTGAAAGATTTTTAAAGTTTCTCTTCTCTTTAATGGAGAGTGGCCACAAGTGTCCCAATTAGCTGGACATTTTCATTCTTGGGGTGCGAGATAACATCCCCCTCGTCTGTCTTAGGCCGGCCTCACACTCAACGTATGTAAATATGGTCCGTTTTTTACGGCCGTAATAGGCAGAAAAGTCTCCAAAATAGTGATCCGTATGTCATCCGTAGGCAGGGTGTGTCAGCGTATTTTGCGCATGGCATTTTCCGTATGTAATCCGTATGGCATCCGTACTGCGATATTTTCTCGCAGGCTTGCAAAACCGACATCTAATGGATTTATGTGCTCAAATGTTCGTTAAAACATATATACAGTATATATATGTCATTGAGACACACACACACATATATATATATATATATATATATATATATATATATATATATATATATATATATATATATATATATATATATATATATATATATATATATATACAGGTCCTTCTCAAAAAATTAGCATATAGTGTTAAATTTCATTATTTACCATAATGTAATGATTACAATTAAACTTTCATATATTATAGATTCATTATCCACCAGCTGAAATTTGTCAGGTCTTTTATTGTTTTAATACTGATGATTTTGGCATACAACTCCTGAAAACCCCAAAAACCTGTCTCAATAAATTAGCATATCAAGAAAAGGTTCTCTAAACGACCTATTACCCTAATCTTCTGAATCAACTAATTAACTCTAAACACATGCAAAAGATACCTGAGGCTTTTAAAAACTCTCTACTGGTTCATTACTCAAAACCCCCATCATGGGTAAGACTAGCGACCTGACAGATGTCAAGAAGGCCATCATTGACACCCTCAAGCAAGAGGGTAAGACCCAGAAAGAAATTTCTCAACAAATAGGCTGTTCCCAGAGTGCTGTATCAAGGCACCTCAATGGTAAGTCTGTTGGAAGGAAACAATGTGGCAGAAAACGCTGTACAACGAGAAGAGGTGACCGGACCCTGAGGAAGATTGTGGAGAAGGACCGATTCCAGACCTTGGGGAACCTGAGGAAGCAGTGGACTGAGTCTGGTGTGGAAACATCCAGAGCCACCGTGCACAGGCGTGTGCAGGAAATGGGCTACAGGTGCCGCATTCCCCAGGTAAAGCCACTTTTGAACCATAAACAGCGGCAGAAGCGCCTGACCTGGGCTACAGAGAAGCAGCACTGGACTTTTGCTAAGTGGTCCCAAGTACTTTTTTCTGATGAAAGCAAATTTTGCATGTCATTCGGAAATCAAGGTGCCAGAGTCTGGAGGAAGACTGGGGAGAAGGAAATGCCAAAATGCCTGAAGTCCAGTGTCAAGTACCCACAGTCAGTGATGGTGTGGGGTGCCATGTCAGCTGCTGGTGTTGGTCCACTGTGTTTCATCAAGGGCAGGGTCAATGCAGCTAGCTATCAGGAGATTTTGGAGCACTTCATGCTTCCATCGGCTGAAATGCTTTATGGAGATGAAGATTTCATTTTTCAGCACGACCTGGCACCTGCTCACAGTGCCAAAACCACTGGTAAATGGTTTACTGACCATGGTATTACTGTGCTCAATTGGCCTGCCAACTCTCCTGACCTGAACCCCATAGAGAATCTGTGGGATATTGTGAAGAGAAAGTCCTGGGCCTCCATAACATCTCAGCAGTGTCACAGGCTGCCTCCATGCCACGCCGCATTGAAGCAGTCATTTCTGCCAAAGGATTCCCGACCAAGTATTGAGTGCATAACTGAACATTATTATTTGATGGTTTTTTTGTTTGTTATTAAAAAACACTTTTATTTGATTGGACGGGTGAAATATGCTAATTTATTGAGACAGGTTTTTTGGGTTATCAGGAGTTGTAGGCCAAAATCATCAGTATTAAAACAATAAAAGACCTGACAAATTTCAGTTGGTGGATAATGAATCTATAATATATGAAAGTTTAATTGTAATCATTACATTATGGTAAATAATGAAATTTAACACTATATGCTAATTTTTTGAGAAGGACCTGTGTATATATATATATATATATATATATATATATATATATATATATATATATATATTCTGTATTTATATTTAATTCAGCGCGATATATGTGAAAAGCCGGTAATTCAATTGCCGGCTTTTCATTTCTCCTTCCCAAACCCGACAGGATATGAGACATGGTTTACATACAGTAAACCATCTCATATCCCTTTTTTTTTGCATATTCCACACTACTAATGTTAGTAGTGTGTATGTGCAAAATTTGGCCGCTGTAGCTGCTAAAATAAAGGGTTAAATGGCGGAAAAAATTGGCGTGGGCTCCCGCGCAATTTTCTCCGCCAGAGCGGTAAAGCCAGTGACTGAGGGCAGATATTAATAGCCTAGAGAGGGTCCATGGTTATTGGCCCCCCCCCCGGCTAAAAACATCTGCCCCCAGCCACCCCAGAAAAGGCACATCTGGAGGATGCGCCTATTCTGGCACTTGGCCACTCTCTTCCCACTCCCGTGTAGCAGTGGGATATGGGGTAATGAAGGGTTAATGTCACCTTGCTATTGTAAGCTGACATTAAGCCACATTAATAATGGAGATGTGTCAATTATGACACATATCCATTATTAATCCAATAGTACTAAATGGTTAATAAAACACACACACATTATTAGAAAGTATTTTAATGAAATAAAGACGCAGGTAGTTGTAATATTTTATTAGACTCTTAATCCACCTGAAGACCATCATCCTGAAACAAAGTTAAAAAAACAAACAACAATATTCCATACCTTACGTTATGTCCCACGATGTAAATCCATCTGAAGGGGTTAAATCATTTTACAGCCAGGAGCTGTGCTAATGCACTCTCTCGTGGCTGTAAAAACCCCGGGTACTGAATGGAAAGCAGGGTGACCTGTAGTTACCTTGAGTCGCGGTGATGCGCCCTCTGCTGGATGTCCTCATATGAACTCGAGCGTGAGAATTTTTCCAAGGCTCCAGTTCATGAGGACATCCAGCAGAGGGCGCATCACCGCAACTCAAGGTAAGTACAGGACAATCCCCTGCTTTCCATTCAGTACCCGGGGTTTTACAGGCACCAGCGAGTGCATTAGCACAGCTCCTGGCTGTAAAATGATTTAACCCCTTCAGATGGATTTACATCGTGGGACATAACGACGGAAGGTATGGAATATTGTTGTTTGTTTTTTTAACTTTGTTTCAGGACGATGGTCTTCAGGTGGATTAAGAGTCTAATAAAATATTACAACAACCTGTGTCTTTATTTCATTAAAATACTTTGTAATAATGTGTGTGTGTTTTTTTAACCCTTTAGTACTATTGGATTAATAACACTGGTCAACAGCATTTTTGGTGCCAAAGATATTTCATCGAATTTAGGGTATTTTTGGGGTGCTGATTCTGAATATGTCATCAGTTTTGCCAGATTGGCTCAAGTTTTTGAGATTTTTGGTATCTTATTTATAGCACTTGTTGGTAAATGCAACGCATCATCTCATTAATTTCTTTGGATTAGTACTTGAACTGAGCAGTTCTCAATATAGTTTTGTGTTAATTAGTGTTCTAAAAGTTTGTTCATAGCTTGATTTTTGCACTAACTTTATGTTGTTGTCTGTTTTCCAGTGAAAAGCATGAACTCATCAAGAAGAAGTTGTCTTAACGATCCAGACTCATTCTGTTACATTTGTGGTGAATACACACTGCCAAAACATAGAAGAAACATAACAGACTTCGTAAAAAAAAGTGTATTTTGCCTATTTTGGGGTTATGCTTGGGGACCAAGACAAGTTTTGGGCACCACACATAGTGTGCAAAGCATGTATCGAATTATTACGAAAATGGAGCAAAGGACAAAGAAAAAGCTTCAAATTTGGTGTTCCAATGGTGTGGAGAGAGCTAAAAAATCATCATGATGACTGTTATTTATGGTAAACACAGGTACAGGCACATCTTCACAATGAGGGACAGGCCTTCTTGCAGATTCCATGTTACTCCCATTTTCGTTTCTTATGCTTATTGAATCCTTGCATTTGCACTGCACAGAAATAACAGTCATCATGATGATTTTTTTGCTCTCTCCACACCATTGGAACACCAAATTTGAAGCTTTTTCTTTGTCCTTTGCTCCATTTTCGTAATAATTCGATACATGCTTTGCACACTATGTGTGGTGCCCAAAACTTGTCTTGGTCCCCAAGCATAACCCCAAAATAGGCAAAATACACTTTTTTTACGAAGTCTGTTATGTTTCTTCTATGTTTTGGCAGTGTGTATTCACCACAAATGTAACAGAATGAGTCTGGATCGTTAAGACAACTTCTTCTTGATGAGTTCATGCTTTTCACTGGAAAACAGACAACAACATAAAGTTAGTGCAAAAATCAAGCTATGAACAAACTTTTAGAACACTAATTAACACAAAACTATATTGAGAACTGCTCAGTTCAAGTACTAATCCAAAGAAATTAATGAGATGATGCGTCGCATTTACCAACAAGTGCTATAAATAAGATACCAAAAATCTCAAAAACTTGAGCCAATCTGGCAAAACTGATAGCATATTCAGAATCAGCACCCCAAAAATACCCCAAATTCATTAAAATATTTTGGACACCAGAAAAAAAAATTTTTTTTGTTGACCTGTGTAATGGATAGGTGTCATAATTGACGCCTCTCCATTATTAATTTGGCTTAATGTCACCTTACAATAGTAAGGTGACATTAACCCTTCATTACCCCATATCCCACCTCTACACGGGAGTGGGAAGAGAGTGGCCAAGTGCCAGAATAGGCGCATCTTCCAGATGTGCCTTTTCTGGGGTGGCTGGGGGCAGATGTTTTTAGCCAGGGGGGGCCAATAACCATGGACCCTCTCTAGGCTATTAATATCTGCCCTCAGTCACTGGCTTTACCATTCTGGCGGAGAAAATTGCGCGGGAGCCCACGCCAATTTTTTCCGCGCATTAACCCTTTGTTTTAGCAGCTACAGCGGCCAAATTTTGCACATACACACTACTAACATTAGTAGTGTAGAATATGTAAAAAAAAAAGGGATATGAGATGGTTTACTGTATGTAAACCATGTCTCATACCATGTCGGGTTTGGGAAGGAGAAATGAAAAGCCGGCAATTGAATTACCGGCTTTTCTATAGAACACCGCTGCGTATTTCTCGCAGGTCACACTGCTGGTCCGTGTGTAATCCGTATTTTTCTCGCCCCCATAGACTTTCATTGGCGTTTTTTTTGCGCAATATGGTGACAAATGCAGCATGCTGCGATTTTCTACGGCCGTACAAGACCGTATAATACGGATCAGTATAATACGGCTGAGAGGAGCTGGGCCATAGAGAATCATTGGGCCGTGTGTTATGCGTATTTTACGGACGTAGTTTATGCGCTCATACGTCCGTAAAACTCGCTAGTGTGACGCCGGCCTTATTGTGTATTGATTAGATGTGTTGCATCCTCTTCTGTTCCATGAATGAACATTTCATAGTCAGGGCTCATTCTGACAAGTGTGTTTTGGTCCATGTAACGTCTGACGGCTTCTGTCCATTAACAGATGGATATTTTTGGATGTAGCTTGCAAAAATGATCACTTTTGAAAATTACTATTTAATAAAATCTGCAGCTGTTCTTGAGATATTAACAATTTTCTCTTGTTTACAATGTGTTGCTTAGGAGACCGACCACTGCTGCTGTCTAGCTTGTAAGCACTGCGCTGAAGCTAGCCAGGATTAGGAGGTGACAGGGACTGCAAGCTCCATAGACTAGAGCCTGCAAGCGCTGCACATGTTCTGATGTCTAGCAGCGATGGTCGGTCTCCAAAGCAATGAATGGTAAGGCTATGTGCACATGTTGCGGATTAGGCTTAGGAATTTCTGGTGTGGATTCTGTCTCTCCTGGCAGAAAACGCACCTGCGTTTTTTTGTGCGGTTCCGCAGCATTTTTTTGTGCGTTTTTGCTGCGGTTTTCTTGCGGATTTGCTGTGGTTTTTACCCCTGCTGTTTTCTATAATGGAGTGGGTACAAAAACGCTGCAGATTCACAAAAAATAATTGACATGCTATTTCTTTAAAACCGCAGCGTTTCCGCAAAGTGTGCACAGCATTTTTTTTTTTCATTGATTTACATTGTACTGTAAATCAATTGCGGATCTGCAGCGTTTCTGCACCTCAAAAAACGCTGCGGATCCGCAGCAAATCCGCAACGTGTGCCCATACCCTTAAGAAAAGTGTTAATATCGCGAGAATTGCTTTACATTTTAAGAATCAGGAAAATTGCTTTTATCTACAAGCACAATCCAACAATACTCATTTATGAAGATGGGATTAACCCTTTAAGTTCGAATGCATACAAGAAGTTTTCCAGACAGACCATCAAGCTATATCTACTCGGCGATATTGTGCAAATTTTATTTTCAACTTAATGTCTGCATATTGGCTGTTGGGTCACAAGAACAACTTAAACTAGCAAGGTTTCGATGTTTGATAGTTCTGTTGCAGGCACATGCGTCAGCGTCGCCACTTGACCATCGTTAGATGCGATATTGCAGTGCCAGGTTGTGATCTTCATGGCGCGTTTTTCTATATACATGTATTTTTAGCCTCGGTCTGTTCTCACAGCTATGAGTAATCCTCTCCTTTCTATAATAGCTATTGTTGAGCATAAACTTATGGATATGCTTAATTATGCAAACGAGGATATAAAGTATGCCATTTCCATGTAGTAGCATAAAGTCCAGATAAATACCGTATGTAAACAAACTTTATTAACAATTTATTACAGGTTTAAAATGAGCAGAGGGAAGTGGTCCCCGTGCTGTACTCAGCACGCACCTACAGAAACGGGGTATGTGCCTGTAGTATATATATGCCCACATTATAGCCAAGGCTAGTATAACAGAAAATTAAAGTGACTGTGCATAGGATTCAAAGAAGCCTGCATTGGACACACAGGTCCATAAGATTAGCTGACAAGCATATTTCATACTAAGTATATAATACTATACATACCAGGTAATGTGGAAACAAGTCACGGCGTGGATTGGCACTTCACCCCTGTATCCCCCGACGCACGTTTCGGCTATCGCCTTTCTCAAGGCCTTACCCCTTGAGAAAGGCGATAGCCGAAACGTGCGTCGGGGGATACAGGGGTGAAGTGCCAATCCACGCCGTGACTTGTTTCCACATTACCTGGTATGTATAGTATTATATACTTAGTATGAAATATGCTTGTCAGCTAATCTTATGGACCTGTGTGTCCAATGCAGGCTTCTTTGAATCCTATGCACAGTCACTTTAATTTTCTGCTATACTAGCCTTGGCTATAATGTGGGCATATATATACTACAGGCACATACCCCCTGTTTCTGTAGGTGCGTGCTGAGTACAGCACGGGGACCACTTCCCTCTGCTCATTTTAAACCTGTAATAAATTGTTAATAAAGTTTGTTTACATATTTATCTGGACTTTATGCTGCTTCTTTTTCCTTTGGTTGTTGATTAATTTAGGCAGTGGTCCTATATGTTCCTGCCCTTGGTCCCAGTTTTTCTGTACTGAATATACCCTATCTGGGTTTAAATACTATGTTGGTGACCTTATATTGTTCCACCTTAGTGTTTTACTCATTTCCATGTAGTGCAGCACCTTGGGGCATTGCCCGGAAATGTCATTTTGCTGCCCTGGCTGAAACGTATAATGTGTCCAGTAAGTCGTAAAATGTTACAGGGCAGTAAATCAGTCCAGTTGTTGAGAGTTCAATGTATTGGTGGCCAAACAGCAGCTGTTCTTGTTCCTTTATCATCCTATTGTCTTAAATAGCATCCCCCACCCCCTAAACATAGAAAAAGACCACCTGATTTATCTTTTCTGCCCTTAAATCATTTTATCCCTACACACTCTTGATTTTCCTTTTCCTACCACATCATTCCAAGAATTTACTGTTCCTTCAGTAAAGTAATGTTATCACATTATTCCTTGTGTTTCCTCCAACTATTTTTTTTATTAGTTTCCTAAAATTAATAAAACATATATTGTTCCTGACTTGTCCTCATCTGATAATGACAACCCCTTTAAAATGTTATCTATCCCCAGAACAAGTGCTACGTTGTTGGGGTCCCACTGCTTGTATCCCCAGATCACAAGAGTCCCCCATTTGAATGGGGAGGTAGTCCTCAATGTGCAAAGTCTATGGAAATGACAGGGCGATGAATATATTGTGCGTTTTGACGTCTCATATGTTCAATGCACAAAAATAAGCCCTCTGCGTCTTGAGCTATATTCACATGTTGCTGTGTTTTTTTTAATGCAAATTTTAAGCTGCGTTTTACAGTACCGGAAAAAGCTATGAGATTTCAGAAATCTCATGCACTCACATTGTTTTTTTTTTTTTCTTGACTGAATTGGAAAACTGCTGCGTTTTTGCAAACTGTGCAGCATGTGACTTCTTTCAGTGTTTTTGCGGGATTTTTTGACCCATAGAAAGCAATGGTTAAGGGCAAAAACGCAGCAAAAAAAAAACTCGCGTATCCGGTTCTGCTGCTTTTTTTTTTTTGGTGCAAAAACCTTAAATAAGTTGAATCATGTTTTTTTTGGGGGGTGTGGGGGTCACTAAACTTTATCAGCTTGCGCAGGAGACAACAAAAACGCAGCAAAACCTGCTTTTTGTATCCTCTTCTTTACTGCCAAAGAGAGCAAGTTTTGCCTGCAGAAAAAAAATGCAGTAAAAACGTAATTGTGTGAACATAACCTTAGACTACGTTCTCGCGATGAGCTGTTGGTGTGTTTTTGATGTTGCAGATTTTCTGCACCCATTAAATAGACTACTTGTATTTGCAGCTTAAAAACACACCAAAAACTTATCTTAGGAATGTAGACTCACAGTTCCAGCAAAGTGAATGGGATGTATAGAAATCACTGTGCTTTTTTAATTAATTAATTCATTTTTTTTGTTTACACTGCGTAAACTGACCATGCTGTGGTTGATTGAAATCCACAACATTCCAATTTTTCATGCCGATACGTTCATTGAGTTTTATTTGTGGATTTTACCTATAGAGTTGCATTAGATGCGGAAAATCAGCAGATAAAAAAAAGTACCTATCAGGAGGTATCCAATGCAAAGCAGCTTTGTGTAAAACATGACATTCGAAAAGAAAAACATCTGCGCCAAAAAAGAGCGAATAGGTGCAGAAAATCTTCGACACCAAAAACTCACCAAATAGCCTAGTTGCAGTACATGCTTTCTGCCTCCCTTATCATATTATATTATATATTTCTTGCTTTACAGGAATATTCTCTTTTAATCTACATACCCTCCACCCTTTGGCACAGTGGCAGCTGTTAAAGTGAAATCAATGTCAGAGAATAGGGGTTTTTTTTAATTAAAAATTCAGCTATCGCAACATTTCGAGGGGGTTTCCATCCCCTTCCATTCCTTCTTATGGGCTGAGAGTTGACTCTGTTTAATTAAAAAAGAAGTACGCAACCGCTTTATAAGCCCCATAGATGTCTGAAGTTTATAAAGCCAGATCCCCTGAAGGTAGAAGCAGTAAACTTTTCTCCAACTCCAAGGACCTCTGCTGCTTGCTTGTTTGTTTATTATACCTGGATCTAGAGGGAATTGTGCTTTTAATCCCGTAGCCGGGAGCTGTGTACTCGGCAAAACCAATGAGTTTTCTAGTTTTCTCTCCGCAACCAAGGCCCTATATATTTTTTTTTCATCCCATTGCTGTAATACACCATGAAATATGATAGATTTTTATTGGATGATAGTGCAGATTACAAGTCACAGGCAGTGGTGTCAGGTGTGAATTCTCTGCTGGAGATGATAGTTTTAATGAAAGGCTCGCTGACACCTGCTACCTGGAAGTCTATGGAGCTAAAGACTGATGGATTGTGGAGGCTCTGCTCACAAATGTGTGGATGAAGTGTAAAAAGGCTTTATGTCCGTACAGAGGAATCAGTGTATGTTCTGCAGCTTTATAATAAACTTTGCTTCAGTTTCTCACCATTCTTCAAAATCTCACCTGGTGTTTTTGCAGCGTTTGTTTTTTTTTTTGGTACTTTTTTTTGTTGTTGCCTTTTTCTGTACGTTTTTCAAGCAGAAAGCGTTTCTACTTTTGTTTTTCTTTTTTTTGGTTGGGTGTCTGTGTCGTTTCTTTAGGTTTTTTTTTCCTATGGTTTTGGATGCTTGCTGGTTTCTGGAGGTTTTTTGTGACACTTTTTTTTGTCTTTTTGCGTTTATTTATTTTTTCACTCCTTTGAATAATGAAGAAACTGCTAGCATTTTATTTTAAAGCAAAAACGATGATAAAATGCTCCAAAAGTTGTCCTCGGCAACTTCCAGATGTCTTTGGAGCTTTCACATTGCCTTGTATCGTGAAGTATAGAGTGTCTTCTGAGGGGAAAAAGCCAGAAGAATGGTCGGGTCGCATCTTTTAACCACTTGGTGTTTTTAGAAACCTGAAGTATCTAAAAGGAATTCCAAAACCTGTACATATCAGTAGCACGTCGATTTTATATAGAAATACGTATGTTCATTCTTTCGGCATTTTCTAGTTGGTTTTTCAGGTGAAATCTGTCTGAAAAAGATGTCATGTGCATCATGAGACACTCAGTTCGCACCCGAGCATGCTGAGATGATAACACCTTATCCGAGCACGTTCACTCATCACTAATGGTTAGGCATTAGCTTTATCAGACACGGTTACATGTACTCATGATTTTTGCTACAGGAGAAACGTGTGGCCACCTGTATCTTCTTGCATTTATTTTTTTATGTTCCACGTGGATTCAGCACTCACTTTCGCAGGTTTGTTTTTTTTTTTCTAGAGGGGATGTGTAGACCTGGCAGAGGATTTACGTTCAGAAGCATCCACACATTTGTAATGATTTATCGATAAAATCTGCATATACTTACCCTCGTTCACATGCATCGTACTGTAACATATTGCAAATATTCAGTAAGTGTCTTCCGAGGGTTTGTATTTTCATGGGGCAGATTAGATGCAGAAATTTCTGCAGCTGAAAATTCAGATCCAAACATGTAAATAGGATTGTTTTTGCAGAATGCTTAGTTTTTTTTACAAGCTTCATTCAGATGAATGAAATTTCTACAACAAATCTTACACACATAAATTTGCACGTTGTGTATTTTGTGCAGATTTTACACACAAAATCCACAGTATTCTACAGTACTAGCCAAGCAGATGAGTTTTAACTTAATCTCCTCCACATGCTCCATTTCTTTTGTGCAAAATTAGTTTTTATTCCATTTTTTAAATCTACAGCAACGTCTTTTCAGATCGCAGCATGTCCGTGTTACCTGCGGCGACGCTGCGTCGCCGCAAGTAATATCACAGGGCCCTATGCGAGGGTGCAATGATCCCGGATGTGTACAGTTAACACATCCGGCATCATCGCGTCCCAGAAAGGGGGCGGGGCTTAGCGCCGAGCGGCTTCGCCGCTCCGGCGATACCGCCGGCCATCCTGACCGTGGACACGCACCCTTAGGGTATGTGTCCATGTTCAGGATTGCATCAGGATTTGGTCAGGATTTTACGTCAGTATTTGTAAGCCAAAACCAGGAGTGGGTGATAAATGCAGAAGTGGTGCATATGTTTCTATTATACTTTTCCTCTAATTGTTCCACTCCTGGTTTTGGCTTACAAAAACTGATGAAAAATCCTGACCAAATCCTGATGCAATCCTGAACGTGGACACATACCCTTAGGCCTTGTTCCATTTATTAATGGCTAATTCTCATCAGCAGTTTGGATTAAAAAGAAAAAAAAGTAAATCAGTCCCTGAAAAAAAAAAGACATAAACATGCCCACAGATTTTAATGGGTACATGTTTTATCTGAGAAGAATGCGGATTGAACACGTACTTTGAAAATGGACATTTGAATGAGGCTTTGAAGGGATGTCACTTTTCAGAAAAGTTTTTCTATAAGCTCTTAGTTAAAGAAAAAAAAAGGGCTTTCCTCACCATCCACAGGTCCAGTCTCTGCCACTGCTAGGTCCATCAAGTTAAACCTTTGGGTAGACTGAACCTGGGGGGACTCGCAGCCAGTCACCCATGCTGGCACTGGCCCAGCCTCAAACTGCGTAACGGCCGCGATCCGACGAGAGCAGGCACGCCTGCCATATACATTGACAAAGCTACTGGGCTCAGTTATTGTCTGCTTCAGCCAACAACAGACATCGGGAGCGGCAGCGGAGACTAGGAGCCGGACCCAGGGAGAGTGAGCGCAACGGACATCGGGAGCTGCAGCAGAGACTCCGAGCCGGACCCAGGGAGGGTGAGCACAACAGACATCGGGAGCTGCAGCAGAGACTCTGAGCCGGACCCAGGGAGGGTGAGCACAACAGACATCGGGAGCTGCAGCAGAGACTCCGAGCCGGACCCAGGGAGGGTGAGCACAACAGACATCGGGAGCTGCAGCAGAGACACTGAGAGGGACCCAGGGAGGGTGAGCATCTCAGAAGTGCAATTTTGCGTAAAAAAAACCACAGATAAGTTGCATTGAGTTTATATAAAAATTCTGGACGGGACGAAAGTAAGGCTACAATGGTCTTTTTGCAGTTTCAGTAGCTCGTGGGTGGCGCTTTGATCCCACCGACAATCAATAGGGGCAATGTCAGTCTGTATCCCTTGCACCATTTTTGATGAATGTCCCTGAATGGAGCAGACGTCATTTTGTCCTATATCAAGTTGGCCTTAATCTAGATGAGTTGGGCCTCGTTCAGACGACCATTTCTCATGGATAAAAAGTGTACTCATTATAATCATTGGTGATGTTCACATGTCCGTTTATTGTTTTGTTTTTGCGGACCAAATGTTGCCCCTCCAAAAAAATTACGGTAAGATAATTTCTGACTTGAGTCACAGATCTTACTCGCCCATTCACGTGAAAAATAAATGAATAAGGACGTCCTCAGTTTACTGTTTAATTGGCAGGAGAAACTTGGGGGGGGGGGGGATTTCATAAGAAAAAAACAGATGCCGCACTTATGGAAAAAGGGGAAAAAACGGACACATAGACCAAAAATGGATGAAAAATGGTAATTTTGGGGGGGTTTTGTATGTAAACAAGCAGATGACTTAAGATGACTTTTTTCTTCAGATAATTCCTTTAGACCATATTTAAGCCTCAGCTGTGTCTGTTAACTTGGCGCATTTTTTTTTGACTCTCCAAAGGCGCATTTTTTTTACTCTCCAAAGCTACATGTGACCCATTGGGGCGTGTGTGTCACAAATCTTGTTAGTGTAAGAATAAATGAGACAAATATTTCTCCCCATTTTTTTTTTTTTATATTAACTGGGGGTCCTGGCTGTCAGACCCTCATCAATAGAACATGTGATCGCACTCTGTCATCTAGGTCTCATGTCCTAAAGAAAAGTTGCCCATAGCAACCAATCAGAGAACAGCTTTCATTCTCCCAGAGCTCTTTAAAAAATGAAACCTGAGTTGTGATTGGTTGCTATGGGCAACTGCAGCGGTTTTGATAAATTCTCCTTTAAACAGTATTGGGTCCGTGAGCCCGATGTCCGCGCAGGCCTAAAGTGGATAGCTGTGATGGCAGCTCAGGTGGAAGGGGTTAAAGACTGCAAAACAAATCCCTCAGGAGTTGAGTGTTACACAAGACAGACAATTAAAATCCGTATCCTTGCACCTGATGCTGCGGCGTCCGACCCTTCTCTTCCTTGTTAGTTGTGTTTTCTCCTCATGGTAGAAAGTGCAGAAGTGAGAGCGCGATCACATGGCCGACTTAATTATTTATGGCCACACATCAATCAAAGAAGCACGGATAATTTATTTATACATCGCCATGACCGGGCGCAGAGGATGCCGCTGCCTCATCCTGCGGCTGCAAAGGCCAAATTGTCAGCACACATGAACTAAACAGGTCATGTTTTTTTCTTAATTCTCATATTTTTCCAGGATTATTTTTTTCGTACCCATTTTGACCCATATCCCCAGTTTTTTTTTTTTTTTAAATTTTTAAGCATTTTGGGCTTATATTACAATTTTTTTTATTGTTTACGCATTTTGATTCTTTATTCCCATTTGTGATTTTTTTTTAAACTCATTTTGACCCCTTAATCCCACTTATTAATTTTTTTTGCACATCTTTCACCCTTATTCCCATTCATGATTTTTTTTTTTTAATCCCAGCAAAGAGCCTGTTTTTAGGCTTACAGTTTCTCAAAAAAATATATGACCTCTTTTTACATGGTTGTATTCAGGGGAACATAGGAGCGTATTCACATATGGCAAAGTAGCAGAAAAACCCCATAAACCCCCTTCCCAGCCAGGCTGATTTTTAATTTCCCACCCCCTTTCCCGACCAGGCTGATTTTTAATTTCCCATCCCCTTTCCCGACCAGGCTGATTTTTAATTTCTTCACTTTTTCTTTTCTCTTCCCTTTTCGCCGTCAACATGGCTTTATTTGGCCTTTTTATTAGGACAACATTAATTTTACCATATATAGTGTACTGAAAAATAAGTGAAAAAAATTAAAGTTGGGTGAATTGGTGGGAAAAAAAACAAAAACATTCCACCACTTTTTAAGTCTTTTTTTGTTGTGCTGTAAAAATGATCTAGCAACATGATTCTCCGGGTCAGTGCAATTACTAGGATACCAAACATATAACAATTTTATTTGTTTGAGTTTTGTTCTTCGTGCGGAGCCGCAGTTTTAATTAATATCATTTTTTGGGTACATATAACATTTTGAGTACTTTTTATTGCATTTTTTGGTATGTGTAGACTTATATTTTGACACCATAGCAAATGTTTTTTTTATTGGGGAGTGGGGGTGATTCAAACTTTTTTTTTTATATATATATATATATATGGTCTTTACAGCTTATTTATTAGTCAACTTTTTTATTTTCAATTTTTTTTTAGTCTCCCTTAGGCTACGGTCACACTCAGTATGTAGTCAGTATTTTACATCAGTATTTGTAAGCCAAAACTAGGAGTGGAACAAACAAGAGGGGAAAGCTATAATAGAAACAAATCACCAAGTCTGTATTTTTGACCCACTCCTGGTTGATGTGAAATACTGACCAAATACTGATAGTGTGACCGTAGACTTAAGGATATGAACATGTGACTGTTCTATCATTTGTACTGTAAACTTTAATATTACAATATTGTACTATATGGTAAAATTACTAATCTCCTATGAAGCCCGGCCATAGCAGCACCAAGATATCGATGAAGGGGGCTTTCAGTAGGCTGCCATGGCTGCCCATCTACTCCTTGTGATTGTGCCAGACAATCCCGCTATTTAAATGCTGTTGTCCATAATTGACAGTGCCATTTAAGTAGCTGTAATCTGAGCTAGCTCCTGTTGCTGCTGTTAAATACAGATAGTGGCTGCATAATACAGTCACAGCTTCCCGGTTAACTAGGTACATGTCACTTATTGAAGCTATTTTTTTGCATGTTTGGTTGTGTAAATAATTTAATTGGTGGCATTCTGTAAGTGATTTTCATGTGGATTTCAGAGCTAAAATCCGTATGACAAACTCTGTGATCATAAATCTGCAGCGCTTGTAGGTCCGTGCGATAATGTTCACATTTGTATATATGCCAATGTCTCAGGGGGTTGTCCACCTCTGGGGACAATTTTTTTCCCTATATTAAAATGCATATTATTAGGGCTAAAAATCTTTGGTTTCATTAAAAATTGTGCACTGTTTGGTCTTCTATAGCCCCTGTGCTGCACTGTCTATTGCTGGCTGCAATAAATTAACTTTGAATTTATTTAGCCTGAAATAATAAGGAATTTGTAACTTTTTTTTTTATCTTTAATATACTTGGACCCCCAGTTGAAAATGAAATCCAGCTAGTGCTTATATTGCATGCATTTGGGCACGTGTATGCAGGGTTGTGTAGGGTTCTCTACTCATGGCAGCTCTGTGATCAAAACACCAACAGTACTAATCTGTCTACTCTGTCTATTCATTGTACTGATGCATTGTGACAACATGTTACTAAGCAGAGCTTCTGTAGGTCTGTATGGTTTTCAGCCTCTGGACGTAAAGTATATTTCTATTCATTGAGAAGAAGCCGAGCTCTTCAACGTCATGAAGAATTCGAACACAAAAAGTATATCAAGAAGTTTGGTAGCTTATTACAAGAAATGAAGGGTGTTTCCATCTCAGATATTTCTGAAATTGTGGCACACGGGGACTCCCAGCGGCGCCAAACAGCTCCTGTGCATATGACATGGTTGGTCTTTATAGAGTTATTAGAGGTTGTGCAGGAATAGAAAAACATGGCTGCTTTCTTGCTGAAACAGTGCCATGGTGGAAGCTGAACACCATTAAATTGAATAGTGTTTAGTTGAACCCATGGATATGAGGGCAAGGAAAATATTTTGTTCTTTTTAGTGCGTTAGACATTCAGAAGCTTTTCTGAAATCCCATCCTAAATAAATAGGCATGAGCGAAGTGTTGGTCTTTTCATTGCAGATATAACAGCTTCCGCTCTTCTGGGAAGGTTTTCTTTAAGATGTAGCAGGCATCTGTGGTCATGTTTGGACTCCGCAGTTATGGAGTCAGCAGAAATGTCAGGAATGGACTTGACACCTATTGCAAGATCACGCTGGTATCAGGAATTCATAGCTATTTGGACAAACTGCCCACCAATAGGCACAGAATAACCTTAAATAGTATTCATGCATATTCTCTGCCTATTGCTGTGCGGTTCCCCCAAATATCTACAAATTCCAGATGTTCAACGGAACATAAACGGTCTCCTGTATGGAACAAGCGCCCTGTCCTAGTGTTACATTACTCAAGAGTTGTGCAGTCTGCCCAGTTTGTGCTTTATCTTGGTATCAGTGAGCTCTTTACCATCGGCCATTCTGTCACACACTAGTAAAATCAGACGACATGATGTGGGGCTGGATGTTATACACCGGGGGCAATGGAGCCAGATGTTATACACCGGGGGTCTGTGGGTCCGCATGTTATACACCGGGAGTCTATGGGGCTGGATGTTATACACCGGGGGTCTATGGGGCCGGATGTTATACATCAGCGGTCTATGGGGCCGGATGTTATACACCGGCGGTCTATGGGGCCGGATGTTATACACCGGGGGTCTATGGGGCCGGATGTTATACACCGGGGGTCTATGGGGCCAGATGTTATACACCGGGGTCTATGGGGCCGGAGGTTATACATTGGGGGTCTATGAGGCCGGATATAATATACTGGGAGTCTATGGGGCCGGAGGATATACAGCGGGGGTCTATGGGGCCGGATGTTATACATCGGGGAGGCAATCCCTGCAGATCGGACACCATTTTCAACATGACTGGTTCACTTTTAATTTGCCTTTTCATTTTAACTTGTGCAGTGTTATACAGTAAGAGCATCTATATCTCAGTGTAATCACTGTAGTGATTGCAGGTTTTTATTAATTTTACTGCTTCTTGATATAACCTGTAGATTATTGGGAACTATATTAATATGGCCACTAGGGGAACTGTTCCTTCATTTTCTATGGCAGAACTTCACACTGGTGGGAAACGTACAAAGTACCATAACTTGGATAGAAAAAATGGCAACCATTAAATACCGTAACTGCATTTAGTAAATCAGCTCTCAGTGTATAGAATGGTTACATACAGGTCCTTCTCAAAAAATTAGCATATAGTGTTAAATTTCATTATTTACCATAATGTAATGATTACAATTAAACTTTCATATATTATACATTCATTATCCACCAACTGAAATTTGTCAGGTCTTTTATTGTTTTAATACTGATGATTTTGGCATACAACTCCTGATAACCCAAAAAACCTGTCTCAATAAATTAGCATATCAAGAAAAGGTTCTCTAAATGACCTATTACCCTAAAGGCCCCGTCTCACACAGCGACGCTGCAGCGATACAGACAACGATGCTGATCGCTGCAGCGTCGCTGTGTGGTCGCTGGGGAGCTGTCACACAGACCGCTCTCTCCAGCGACCAACGATCAGGGGAACGACTTCGGCATCGTTGAAACTGTCTTCAACGATGCCGAAGTCCCCCTGCAGCACCCGGGTAACCAGGGTAAACATCGGGTTACTAAGCGCAGGGCCGCGCTTAGTAACCCGATGTTTACCCTGGTTACCAGCGTAAGTGTAAAAAAAACAAACAGTACATACTCACCATCTGTTGCTCGTCAGGTCCCTTGGCGTCTGCTTCCTGCTCTGACTGAGCCGCCGCACAGTGAGAGCAGAGCGCAGCGGTGACGTCACTGCTGTGCTCTCACTTTACGGCGGCTCAGTCAGAGCAGGAAGCAGACGCCAAGGGACCTGACGGGCAACAGATGGTGAGTATGTACTGTTTGGTTTTTTTTACACTTACGCTGGTAACCAGGGTAAACATCGGGTTACTAAGCGCGGCCCTGCGCTTAGTAACCCGATGTTTACCCTGGTTACCAGTGAAGACATCGCTGGATCGGTGTCACACACACCGATTCAGCGATGTCAGCGGGGCCTCAACGACCAAAAAAAGGTCCAGGTAATTCTGACACGACCAGCGATCTCGCAGCAGGGGCCTGATCGCTGGTACGTGTCACACATAGCGAGATCGCTACTGAGGTCGCTGTTGCGTCACAAAACTTGTGACTCAGCAGCGATCTCGCTAGCGATCTCGCTATGTGAGACGGGGCCTTAATCTTCTGAATCAACTAATTAACTCTAAACACATGCAAAAGATACCTGAGGCTTTTAAAAACTCCCTGCCTGGTTCATTACTCAAAACCCCCATCATGGGTAAGACTAGCGATCTGACAGATGTCAAGAAGGCCATCATTGACACCCTCAAGCAAGAGGGTAAGACCCAGAAAGAAATTTCTCAACAAATAGGCTGTTCCCAGAGTGCTGTATCAAGGCACCTCAATGGTAAGTCTGTTGGAAGGAAACAATGTGGCAGAAAACGCTGTACAACGAGAAGAGGTGACCGGACCCTGAGGAAGATTGTGGAGAAGGACCGATTCCAGACCTTGGGGAACCTGAGGAAGCAGTGGACTGAGTCTGGTGTGGAAACATCCAGAGCCACCGTGCACAGGCGTGTGCAGGAAATGGGCTACAGGTGCCGCATTCCCCAGGTAAAGCCACTTTTGAACCATAAACAGCGGCAGAAGCGCCTGACCTGGGCTACAGAGAAGCAGCACTGGACTGTTGCTAAGTGGTCCCAAGTACTTTTTTCTGATGAAAGCAAATTTTGCATGTCATTCGGAAATCAAGGTGCCAGAGTCTGGAGGAAGACTGGGGAGAAGGAAATGCCAAAATGCCTGAAGTCCAGTGTCAAGTACCCACAGTCAGTGATGGTGTGGGGTGCCATGTCAGCTGCTGGTGTTGGTCCACTGTGTTTCATCAAGGGCAGGGTCAATGCAGCTAGCTATCAGGAGATTTTGGAGCACTTCATGCTTCCCTCGGCTGAAATGCTTTATGGAGATGAAGATTTCATTTTTCAGCACGACCTGGCACCTGCTCACAGTGCCAAAACCACTGGTAAATGGTTTACTGACCATGGTATTACTGTGCTCAATTGGCCTGCCAACTCTCCTGACCTGAACCCCATAGAGAATCTGTGGGATATTGTGAAGAGAAAGTTGAGAGACGCAAGACCCAACACTCTGGATGAGCTTAAGGCCGCTATTGAAGCATCCTGGGCCTCCATAACATCTCAGCAGTGTCACAGGCTGATTGCCTCCATGCCACGCCGCATTGAAGCAGTCATTTCTGCCAAAGGATTCCCGACCAAGTATTGAGTGCATAACTGAACATTATTATTTGATGTTTTTTTTGTTTGTTATTAAAAACACTTTTATTTGATTGGCCGGGTGAAATATGCTAATTTATTGAGACAGGTTTTTTGGGTTATCAGGAGTTGTAGGCCAAAATCATCAGTATTAAAACAATAAAAGACCTGACAAATTTCAGTTGGTGGATAATGAATCTATAATATATGAAAGTTTAATTGTAATCATTACATTATGGTAAATAATGAAATTTAACACTATATGCTAATTTTTTGAGAAGGACCTGTATAACCTCTGGCTCCTCCTCATTATGCACTGCGTAGTGAACAAGCCTGAGATAGTTCTGGAATGTTTTTGCATGTTTCTGGTGTACTTGCTTAATAATATTTCATTATATGTGCTGGTACAACATCTGGACTGAATTTGTAGGTCTGCATTAACATTCTGCAGGCGGCTCCTGCAGGACAAGCTCTGGGAACGTGTAATCCTCAGCAGTACTGCCTGCTATTATCGATTTACTACAGCTTGTAAAGGGAGGATTTCCAATAACAACTGGAAAGTTAGAATGGGGAACAGTATCAGGTCTTGCACCTGTTTTCGTCTGGTGCTATTAGGGCAGATTTTCAGTGTGTGAAAGTAAAGAAGGTTTCCATTTTTTTTGTGATGGCAACTAAAATTCAACCCACGGCTGGTCCGACCTGTACTCAGAAGTGTGAATCCGACCCAAAGAAAATGTTTTCCATTCTGAAAAATTATCACCTATCCACTGGACAGATGATAACTGTTTGATTGGAGATGCTCCCACTGATCATCAAAACAAGGAACTAAGGCTGTGTCACACTGCGTTTTTGGGGTTCTCATAATCAATATGTTTTTCAAGCAGAAACCTTTTCTAGAGCGATTTTTGTAAGGGTGTTTTTGTGAAAAAAATATTTACCTAAAAAGTTTTTTTTCTTTAAAGCATTCTATGCAGTGATTTATCAGGTTCCATATCTAAAAAGTGGCTTGTTTTTTTTTTTATTTTTTTTTTATCACACATTTTTCAAAATGTTTCCTGGAAGAAATACAGGTGCTTCTCACAAAATTAGAATATCATCAAAAAGTTAACTTATTTCTGTTCTTCAATACAAAAAGTGAAACTTATATATTATATAGAGTCATTACAGAGTGATCTATTTCAAGTATTTATTTCTGTTGATGATTATGGCTTACAGCCAATGAAAATCCAAAACTCATTATCTCAGTAAATTACAATAATTAACAAAAAAAACACCTGCAGAGGCTTCCTAAGTGTTTAAAAAGGTCCCTTAGTCTGTTTCAGTAGCTCCACAATCATGGGGAAGACTGCTGACTTGACAGATGTCCAAAAGGCAGTCATTGACACATTCCACAAGAAGGGTAAGCCACAAAAGGTCATTGCTATATAAGCCGACTGTTCACAGTGCTGTATCCAAGCATATTAATGGGAAGTTAAGTGGAAGGAAAAAGTGTGGTAGAAAAAGGTGCACAAGCAAACGGGATAGCCACAGCCTTGAAAGGATTGTTAAGAAAAGGCCATACAAAAATTTGGGGGAGATTCACAAAGAGTGGACTGCTGCTGGAGTTGCTGCTTCAAGAGCCACCACACACAGACGTATCTGCAGCGCCCCAGAGTCCTGGTCGTTGCAGTACTGATGCTCCGCCGCTAAGGGGGGCTATGGTACGTCTGATGGCACTGAAGGAGTTCATCTGACCAGGTATCACAGACACCAATACTCTTCACAGTCTGGCCTCCAGGGGGAGCTAAGGGTTCTATGTATTAGGCCACTCCTCACAATCTGGTAAAACTGGGGGTTAGGCAGGAAGTTAGTTCAGAAAGCTGACTGGGTTGGAACCAGGCAACACCTTGTGGCAGAGGGTGTTGTAGGGGAAGATTCAGAGGGGTCCCTGTCAGGGGTGGGATCCTGACAGAGGCCTAGCAACCAGAGAGAACGTTACGGGACCGCGCCTGCACGATATAGCGGCGGTACCCCAAGAAAGGACAAGAAGCGAGGTTTATTGTGCTGAGTGAGAAACGAGATCAACGCAACAAGGAGAATACCAGTAGGAGTCGTGCTGTAAGACGAGGCAACATCCTACTGAGGCGCGTAACCGGTGGCCGGAACGCCGAGGAAGTATAGAGCTCCAGGCCAAACTTCAAACCTACGGCAGGACAGTCAGTTATAGGCGGGCTGTCTCACCCAATTGACCTAGGATGACACAGGGGGGTAACAACAGGAGTGGGGCGACGCTAGAGTCCCGGAAGAGCTCCGAGCCTCCCCGTCATACGGGTGCGTCCTAACCATAAGATCTGGGGGACGTGGAAGAACATCAGAATCGAGTTGTGAGGGAACACGAGAAACAGACACAACAGTTGTGAGGACTATCCCGTGGTGCTTAGCAGGGAAGGACTACAACACACAAGCGCTAGAAGGTAGGCACAGATTTCCACCTGCAAAGGGAGCTCTGGATGTGCCATCGGACCGGCCAGGCTTGCGCAGCCCTGAAGCCTTCAGTAAAGAGGTAAAGAGACTGCAACCTGGTGTCCTCGTTATTTAACCTGCACCGCACCACTACAACATAATCACCATCACGCACACTTCTCATTGTACGCCCCTCAGCATGGTCACGGACCGGGTCTAGCCACCGTGACAACCCCAGAACAGAGACTCAGAGGCCCGGTACCGGGTACCCCTCGGCCCTGCGGCAGTGGGGGCGCTACATATCCAGGACATGGGACGTATCACATTCCTTGTGTCAGCCACTCATGACCCATAGACAAGGCCAGAAGTGTCTTACATGGGCCAAGCAGAAAAAGAACTGGACTGTTGTCAGTGGTCCAAGGTTTTGTTTTCAGATGAAAGTATATTTTGCATTTCATTTGGAAATCAAGGTCCCAGAGTCTGGAGGAAGAGTGGAGAGGCCACAATCCAAGCTGCTGGAGGTCTAGTGTGAAGTCTCCACAATCAGTGATGGTTTGGTTAGCCATGTCATCTGCTGGTGTAGGTCCACTGTGTTTTATCAAGACCAAAGTCATCGCAGCCCTCTACCATGACAATTTAGAGCACTTCATGCTTCCCTCTGCCGACAAGCTTTTTGGAGATGGAAATTTCATTCTCCAGCAGGACTTGGCACCTGTCCACTCTGCCAAAAGTACCAATACCTGCTTTACAAACAACAGTATGACTATACTTGATTGGCAGCAAACTCGCCTGACCTTAACCCCATATGGGGTATTGTCAAGAGAAAGATGAGACACCAGACCCAACAATGCAGACGAGCTGAAGGCTGCTATCAAAGCAACTTGGGCTTCCATAACACCTCAGCAGTGCCACAGGCTGATCACCTCCATGCCACGCTGCATTGATGCAGTAATTGATGCAAAAGGAGCCCCGACCAAGTATTAAGTTCATTTACTGATCATACATTTCAGTAAGGAACATTTCAGATGTTAAAATCATTTTTTCAAGCTGGTGTTATAAAGTATTCTAATTTACAGAGATAATGACTTTTGGGTTTTCATTGGCTGTAAGCCATAATCATCAACATTAACACTTGAAATACATCACTCTATTTGTAAAGACTCTATCTAATATATGAGTTTCACTTTTTGTATTGAAGAACTAAAATAAATGAACTTTTTGATGATATTCTAATTTTATGCGCTGCACCTGTATATATAAATGCAGGTTATGATTTCATGTATAAATTATAATCATAAAACATATGTACGGTATATATCCTGCAAAGTGTAAAAGGGGCACCAAAAATACAATTTGAGACAACAGGGTGTATGTGTGTCTCTTTAAGGGTAAGTGTAGTGAGATGTCAGCATATCATATGCCTTAAGCCTAGTTATAATAAAAGGGCAGAAAAGATCCATAGGACTCCATAAATGCAGTGACACTAGGTATAGAGCAGAAAGTAAAGTGCATGTGCAATGGACATATTCAGCTATACAACCACAATGGGTAATCCCTTCATAATGAAAAAATACATATGTCCATAACAGCGGTGGGAAAACCTAAATGCAGTGCAAAGATTAAGTACAATAGGAGTACAGGATAGCAGGTATAGCTAAAATGCTTAATAAAGCACCTGTCATCCGTTGCCACAGCAACATAGAGACTTCGGAACCCACCACGACCCGAGACTCAAGCTGCGCATGCGTGCAACGAAGGCCCAACAGTCATGGGCATGTAAACTCAGCAAAAGGTAGAACTGGATGAGCACTAAGATAATAGGTTAAACAGATGAGCAGGCACATATAGAAAGCAGTAATTAAGTGTAGGGAAGGTGTGAGGGAAATGGGCAATATGAGGAAAAAAATAATAAAAAAGAAGTAACAAGGAGTGGGGAAACGTGATATTAACCCCTTCCCGACCTGTGACACCACGTATGCGTCATGAAAGTCGGTGCCAGTCCGACCTGTGATTCATATGCTGTGTCACAAAATGATCGCGTTCCTGCAGGTCGGGTGAAAGGGTAAACTTAAATTTCACCCGACCTGCAGGAACAGGGGGACTTGTACTTGACCCCTGAGGGGTGGCTTTGCCCCCCCCCCCGTCGCTACGATCGCTCTCATTGGCTGTTGAAAGTGAAACAGTCAATCAGAGCAATCGTAATATTTCACCAATGAAACATGGTGAAATATTACAATCCAGCCATGGCCAATGCTGCAATATCATCGGCCACGGCTGGAGACCGCGATCTGCCCCCACGACTGACGGCGGTCGGCTTAGCTCACCTTCGATTTTGGGGGTGACAGGTTCCCTTTTAACAATAGAAATTCAAAATTCGAAAATTGCAAAATTTTCAAAATTTTTGCCAAATTTCCATTTTTTTCACCAATAAACGCAAAAATTATCGACCTAAATTTACCACTAACATGAAGCCCAATATGTCACGAAATAAAAATCTCAGAATCGCTAGGATCCGTTGAAGCGTTCCTGAGTTATTACCTCATAAAGGGACACTGGTCAGAATTGCAAAAAATGGCCAGGTCATTAAGGTCAAAATAGGCTGGGTCATGAAGGGGTTAAAGCAGGGGGGGAATGGTGTGAATGTGGTGATGATATAAATGTGGTAATGAAGTAGAAGACAAGAGTGGAAATAAGGGGATAAAGAATGAAGCATGCTGTGAAGTGATGAATCAAGGTGATGTAAAATTCACATAAAAAAATAACAGCATGAAAACACAAAATTTGTGTTAAATAGATCAATTTAAAAAAATTGTAGCGCATAGGTGAAAAAGTAATAAAATGAGTGAAGTAATGGCCATGTGAGATCAAGGGATAAAAATATGTGCATGGAAGGAAAAATAAATATATAAAAGATATATAAAGAAGAATAAATAAATGGTAAAAAAATAAATAATAAATACAAAATCTATAATAAATAATGAGTAGAGATGAAACATGGATGTGAAAAATAATGTAATAAATACAAAGTGCAAGTGAAATATGCAAGTAAATATAAGTAAGGAAATTACCATAAATAATGATAATAATGAAAAATTGATTAATAGTGATATCACGGTAAGTGGTGCTGATCAAGATAGCCTTCAAATTCACATCCTTCATATGGACTGTCTTCACAGTGTATCACGTCTGGACATGCGCATGGCCGAACCGCAAAAAGAGGAAGCCACATCACAATGGATGAAACTAAAAACAAAGGTAAGTATAAAAAAAAAAGTTAAAAACAGTAAAACCAATAAATATAATGTAATATCAATAAAGGATTAAATGGGTAAGATGGACACCCAAGGTTTACAGGAAGAGAACAAAGCTGAGGTGTTCATTAAGGCCAAGAGGATGCACTGTCTTTAAGTCCCAGATCCACCTTGCTTCTAATCTCACTAGTGGATTGGTGATCTTGCCACCCCTGATGCTGGGTAGAATCATATCTATGCCCCTATTTTTTAATTTTTAAACTCCTCAGGACAAGCCGATTCACCTGTATTTAAACATTTTCAAGATTTCAGTTGTCAAATTTATATTGTACATTCCAACGCACAAAAAACCCCCAAGTTTCCTGGTTTGATTGTCTTAAAAACCATGTGATAGCCTGGATTAAATAAAGACTTCAATTTACATTTGTTCATTTGACCCCAGGCACTTGTATTTGTATTTTAAGCACTTAAGAAAATGCAGATCACTACCAATGATTAGCATGGAGCATTGTTGCACGATGATGCATCTGTACAATGTATGTCCGTTGTCTTTGTAGCTGATGATATTCTTATATTTCTGTTCATTTACGGTATTTCCATTTTAAGATACAGACCCTAAAATATACAATGACATATATATGGTACAGTAAGCAGGACCTCATCAACCCATCTGTTCCCTAATCTGAAGTGAATGGAGCTGGTGTTCAGTGCTCCTCGGAGGGTTGTATACATCGGGTCTGAAGTCAGCCAGCGGAAAGCTATCGGAAATAATGATTTATACTGATCGCTGCCCTTATTCGCAGATAAAGCATTGTGTAAAAAACAAACTTTTATCTTTAATGGTCGACCCATTGCGGTTAGTAGAAGCATGTATGTCCTATAGGCAGGATGCCCATCATTTCTTAGAAAATTGCACATTTGTGTCTTTCTCTTGGTTTGATACCCCGGAGAGCATTGATTAAATGCAACACTTGGCACAGTGATTTGATCAATGTGATAGGACAGCCGGCTCAAATGTTCAGTTAACACTAAACTGTTAGCAGAACAGATTATAGGGGCGTCTTTACAAGGGTCTGGGGTTCCAGTTATGGTACTTCTGTCACATGTACGTATTATATATATACATATATACACACACACATTTAATATAGATACACTGGTGTTAATAAGTGTTTGCCCCATCCTGATTTCCTATTCTTTGCATGTTGGTCACGTAAATGTGACAGATCACTAAACAAATTTAAATATTAGGCAAAGATAACACAAGTAATCACAAAATGCAGGTTTTAAAATTAAGGTATTTATTGTTAAAGGAAAAAGAAATCCAAGCCTACAATGCCCTGTGTGAAAAAGTGATTGCCCACTAAATCAATTATTTAGTTTGGCCGCCCTTAGCAGCAACTACTTCAATCAAGCATTTGTGATAGCTCGCAATGAGTCTTTTACAACCCTCTGGAGGAATTTGGGCCCACTCATCTTTGCAGAATTGTTGTAATTAAGCCACATTGGAGGGTTTCCGAGCATTAAACACATTGTTTAGTAGATCACAGAATTCATAGTTCTATTTACCACAGCAGGTCTTCCAGGTCTTGAAGCAGCAAAACAGCCCCAGACCAGAACAATACCACCACCATATTTTACTGTTGGTGTGATGTTCCTTTTCTGAAATGCTATGTTACTTCTAAGACAGAAGTAATGGGACATGCACCTTCCAAAAGGTTCAACTTTTTTGTCTCGTCAACCCACAGAGTATTCTCCCAAAAGTCTTAGGGATCATCAAGATGTTTTCTGGCAAAACTGAGATGAGCCTTTATGTTCTTATTGCCCCGCAGTGGTTTTAGTCTTGAAACTCATTTTTGCCCAATTTTTTTTTCTTATGCTGGAGTCATGGAACACTGACCTTAAGTGAGGCCTGCAGTTCTTTGAATGTTGTGGAGTCTTATGTGACCTCTTGGATGAGACGTCACTGGGGTAATTTTGTTTGGTTGGCCACTCCTGGGAAGGTTCACCACTGTTCCAAAGTTTCACCTTTTGTGTATAATGGCTGTCACCGTGGTTCGCTGGAGACCCAAAGATGGAAAAAAGGCTTTATATAACCTTTTCCAGACTGATAGGTCTCAATTACTTTTTCTCACTTGTTCCAGAACTTCTTTGGATTGTGGCATGATGTCTAGCTTTTGAGGAAATTTTGGTCTACTTCACTTTTTTCAGTCAGGTCCTATTTAAGTGATTTCTTGATTGAGAACAGGTGTTCCAGTCATCAAGCCTGCGTGTGAATAGGGAATATGAACCCTGCTTCTCAAAGATGTGATAATCAACAGTTAATTTTTGTTTTAAGCGGGGAGGGCAATCACTTTTTCACACGGCCCTGTAGTTTTGGATTATTTTTTTTTTTAAAGAAAAGAATGTCCAGCTTCACCGAATCCGTAAAAAAGAGTTTTCTTTATTCACATACTATTGAGCATAGAGGATACAGACTTCAGCACAAGCCATATGGGTAAGAATCTCAACGCGTTTCTGGAGACCAAGCTCCCTTAATCATGACAATTATTTTTTTTTCCCTTAATAAGAACTTTATTTAAAAACTGCATTTTGTGTTATCTTTGTCTAATATTTAAATTTGTTTGGTGAGCTGACACAAATAAGTGTGACAAACGTTTAAAAGAATAAGAAATCAGTAAGGGGGCATACACTTTCTCACGTGTGTGTGTGTACGCACAAACACGCATCGCCAATTTTCTGTGTAAATATATGTGCTATGAACATGAAATTTTCACTAGATGTCGGTAACAACCCATCCAATCCACACAGGTAAAGAAATCAAACCATAGATGTCCATAAATCATGTGTAATAATGAGAAACACGCTTCCTGAAATTTAATTAATACTTTGTACTAAAGCCTTTGTTCGTGATTACTTCAAGACGCCTCCTGTATGGAGAAACTAGACGCAGGCATTGCTCAGGTGTGATTTTGGCCCAGTCTTCCACACAAACACCCTTCACACCATGAAGGTCCTGTGGGCTCCTTCTATGAACGCTAAGGCCGGGATCACACATGCGAGAAACTCGTCCGTGTCTCGCATGTGAAACCCAAGCTCTGGCGCCGGCACTTGGGAGTGGAGCGTGCAGCTCCATGTGTTCCTATGCGGCCGCACGCTCCGCTCCACAGTGCCGGTGCCACAGCTTGCTTTTAACCAGCGAGACTCGGCCGTATCTCGCACCAGTGTGTCTCCGGCCTTAGCTTTAGTTTCTTCCATGAATTTTCTACTGGATTCAGGTCTGGTGATTGGCTCAGTCATTCTAGAATCTTTATTTTCCTTCTCAAAAACCAATTGAGAGCTTCCTTGGCTGTGTGTTTGGGATCATTGTCTTGCTGAAATGTTCACTCTTATTTCATCTTCATCATCCTGTTGGATGTCACCAGATTTTATATCAAGAGTATCTTGGTACATTTGTCCATTCATCCTTCCTTCAATCACATGAAGTTTGTCTATGCCGTATGCTGAAAAACAGACCCACACCATGATCTTCCCACCTCCAAATTTCACTGTTGGTATGGTGCTTTAGGGGGTGTGTTGTGAATTTGTTTTTTGGGCTCCCCCGGTGGTCGCTGGTGGTACTGGACTTGTGTGCTTCACTTTCTCTGTTCACCTGTTTCCATCAGGATGTGGGAGTATCCTATTTAGCCTTGCTGCTCAGTTATTCTAGTGCCGGCCATCAATGTAACCAGAGCCTTTCTGTTGCATGTTCCTGCTTCTAGACTACTATCAGCTAAGTTGGACTCTTAGTCCTAAGTTTGTTTGCATTTTTGTTCCAGTTCAGTTATGTTATGTTTCTGTAGCTGGAAGCTCTTGTGGGCCGAAATTACCACTCCGGTGTCATGAGTTGACACATGAGTCTTAAAGTAATTTCTGGATGGTATTTTAATAGGGTTTTCAGCTGACCGTGAAGTTCCCTATTGTATCTTCTTACTATCTAGTAAGCGGACCTCGCTTTGCTGAACCTACCTTCATACTGCGTATGTCTTTTCCTCTGAACTCACCGTCAATATATGTGGGGGGCTTCTGTCTCCTTTTTGGGGGAATTTCCCTAGAGGTAAGCCAGGTCTGTTTTTTCCTCTATTAGGGTTAGTTAGTTCTCCGGCTGGCGCTGGGCGTCTAGGGATAAAACGTAGGTACGTCACCCGGCCACTGTTAGTTGTGTGGTAGGTTTAGCTCACGGTCAGCTCGAGATTCCATCACCCAAGAGCTAGTCTGTTATTTAAGTTCTCTGACGTTCCCTTGCCATTGGGAACCATGACAGTATGGCCGGCCAAGGGTTAAAACCGTTGGCAGAAGAAAGGAGAGAAAAAGAAGTCTGCAGATTTTTATTTTTTTTTTTCTTCTGAGCTTGCTCTATAGTTTACTCAGTTGCATTTATGCTCTAATTGCAGCCTTTGCCTCTCTCTCTCCTTCTAATCCTTGAATGGCTCTGATCTCACCTGATTAAAATGGATCCTCAGAGTTTGGCTACAGGTTTTAATAATCTTGCTACGAAGGTTCAAAATTTACAGGATTTTGTTATTCATGCTCCTATATCTGAACCTAGAATTCCTATACCAGAATTTTTTTCCGGGGATAGATCTCGTTTCCTGAATTTCAAATATAATTGTAAATTATTTCTTTCCCTGAGATCTCGCTCCGCTGGAGATCCCGCACAGCAGGTTAGGATAGTAATTTCCTTGCTGCGGGGTGACCCTCAAGACTGGGCATTTGCATTGGCACCCGGGGATCCTGCGTTGCTCAATGTGGATGCGTTTTTTCTGGCTTTGGGGTTGCTTTATGAGGAACCTAATTTAGAGATTCAGGCTGAAAAAACCTTGATGGCCCTATCTCAAGGGCAAGATGAAGCTGAAATATACTGCCAACAATTTCGTAAATGGTCTGTGCTTACTCAGTGGAATGAGTGCGCCCTGGCGGCGAATTTCAGAGAGGGTCTCTCTGATGCCATTAAAGATGTTATGGTGGGGTTCCCTGCACCTACAGGTCTGAATGAGTCCATGACAATGGCTATTCAGATTGATCGGCGTTTGCGGGAGCGCAAACCTGTGCACCATTTGGCGGTGTCTTCTGAGAAGGCTCCAGAAAATATGCAATGTGATAGAATTCTGTCCAGAAGCGAACGGCAGAATTTTAGGCGAAAAAATGGGTTGTGCTTCTATTGTGGTGATTCAACTCATGTTATATCAGCATGCTCTAAACGTACAAAAAAGGTTGATAAGTCTATTTCAATTGGCACTTTACAGTCTAAGTTTATTTTGTCTGTGACCTTGATTTGTTCATTATCGTCAATTACCGCGGATGCCTATGTCGACTCTGGCGCCGCTTTGAGTCTCATGGATTGGTCCTTTGCCAGGCGCTGTGGGTTTGATCTAGAGCCTCTGGAAGTTCCTATACCTCTGAAGGGTATTGACTCTACACCATTGGCTAGTAATAAACCACAATACTGGACACAAGTGACTATGCGTATGACTCCAGACCATCAGGAGACGATTCGCTTCCTTGTGTTGTACAATCTACATGATGTTTTGGTGCTCGGATTGCCATGGTTACAATCTCATAACCCAGTTCTTGACTGGAAAGCAATGTCTGTGTTAAGCTAGGGATGTCAGGGGGCTCATGGGGACGTACCTTTGGTTTCCATTTCGTCATCTATTCCCTCTGAGATTCCGGAATTTTTATCTGATTATCGTGATGTTTTTGAGGAGCCTAAGCTTGGTTCACTACCTCCTCACAGAGATTGCGATTGTACCATAGATCTGATTCCGGGCAGTAAATTTCCAAAGGGTCGTTTATTTAATCTATCTGTACCTGAACATGCTGCTATGCGAGAATATATTAAGGAGTCCCTGGAAAAGGGACATATTCGTCCTTCTTCATCTCCCTTAGGAGCCGGTTTTTTCTTTGTATCTAAAAAAGATGGCTCTTTGAGGCCGTGTATTGATTATCGACTCTTGAATAAAATTACAGTCAGATATCAGTATCCTCTGCCACTGCTGACTGATTTGTTTGCTCGAATAAAAGGGGCTAAGTGGTTCTCTAAGATTGATCTCCGTGGGGCGTATAATTTGGTGCGAATTAAGCAGGGGGATGAGTGGAAAACCGCATTTAATACGCCCGAGGGCCATTTTGAGTATTTAGTAATGCCTTTTGGTCTTTCAAATGCCCCTTCAGTCTTTCAGTCCTTTATGCATGACATTTTCCGGGAATATTTGGATAAATTCATGATCGTGTATCTGGATGATATTTTGATTTTTTCGGATGACTGGGATTCTCATGTCCAACAGGTCAGGAGGGTTTTTCAGGTTTTGCGGGCTAATTCCTTATGTGTGAAGGGTTCTAAGTGTATTTTTGGGGTTCAAAAGATTTCTTTTTTGGGGTACATTTTTTCCCCCTCTTCCATTGAGATGGATCCTGTCAAGGTTCGGGCTATTTGTGATTGGACGCAACCTTCTTCGCTTAAGAGCCTTCAGAAATTTTTGGGCTTTGCTAATTTTTATCGTCGATTTATAACTGGTTTTTCTGATGTTGCTAAACCTTTGACTGATTTGACCAAAAAGGGTGCTGATGTTGCTGATTGGTCCCCTGCTGCTGTGGAGGCCTTTCGGGAGCTTAAGCGCCGCTTTTCTTCCGCCCCTGTGTTGCGTCAGCCTGATGTTACTCTTCCTTTTCAGGTTGAGGTCGATGCTTCCGAGATCGGAGCTGGGGCGGTCTTGTCGCAGAAAAGTTCCGATTGCTCCGTGATGAGACCTTGTGCGTTCTTTTCTCGAAAATTTTCGCCCGCCGAGCAAAATTATGATATTGGTAATCGGGAGCTTTTGGCTATGAAGTGGGCTTTTGAGGAGTGGCGTCATTGGCTTGAGGGGGCTAGACATCAGGTGGTGGTATTGACCGATCACAAGAATTTGATTTATCTTGAGTCTGCCAGGCGCCTGAATCCTAGACAGGCGCGCTGGTCGTTGTTTTTCTCTCGGTTTAATTTTGTGGTCTCATACTTACCAGGTTCTAAAAATGTGAAGGCGGATGCCCTTTCTAGGAGTTTTGAGCCTGATTTCCCTGGTGATTCTGAACCTACAGGTATCCTTAAGGATGGGGTGATATTATCTGCTGTTTCCCCAGACCTGCGACGGGCTTTGCAGGAGTTTCAGGCGGATAGACCCGATCGTTGCCCGCCTGGTAGACTGTTTGTTCCTGATGATTGGACCAGTAGAGTCATCTCGGAGGTTCATTCTTCTGCGTTGGCAGGTCATCCCGGGATCTTTGGTACCAGGGATTTGGTGGCTAGGTCCTTCTGGTGGCCTTCTCTGTCTCGAGATGTACGAGTTTTTGTGCAGTCTTGTGATGTTTGTGCTCGGGCCAAACCTTGTTGTTCTCGGGCTAGCGGATTGTTGTTATCTTTGCCTATTCCAAAGAGGCCTTGGACTCACATCTCTATGGATTTTATTTCTCATCTCCCTGTTTCTCAGAAAATGTCTGTCATCTGGGTGGTGTGTGACCGTTTTTCTAAGATGGTTCATTTGGTGCCCTTGCCTAAGTTGCCGTCCTCTTCCGAGTTGGTTCCTCTGTTTTTTCAAAATGTGGTTCGCTTGCATGGTATTCCGGAGAATATCGTTTCTGACAGGGGGACCCAGTTCGTGTCTAGATTTTGGCGGGCGTTCTGTGCTAGGATGGGCATTGATTTGTCTTTTTCGTCTGCGTTCCATCCTCAGACTAATGGCCAGACTGAGCGAACTAATCAGACCTTGGAGACTTATTTGAGGTGTTTTGTGTCTGCGGATCAGGATGACTGGGTTGCCTTTTTGCCGTTGGCGGAGTTTGCCCTCAATAATCGGGCTAGTTCTGCCACTTTGGTTTCTCCTTTCTTTTGCAATTCGGGGTTTCATCCTCGCTTTTCTTCTGGTCAGGTGGAGTCTTCGGATTGTCCTGGAGTGGATACTGTGGTGGATAGGTTGCATCGGATTTGGGGACAGGTGGTGGACAATTTGGAGTTGTCCCAGGAGAAGACTCGGCATTTTGCTAACCGCCGTCGTCGTGTTGGTCCTCGTCTTCGTGTTGGGGACTTGGTGTGGTTGTCTTCTCGTTTTGTCCCTATGAGGGTTTCTTCTCCTAAGTTTAAGCCTCGGTTCATCGGCCCGTATAAGATTTTGGAGATTCTTAACCCTGTGTACTTTCGATTGGACCTCCCGGCATCTTTTTCTATCCATAATGTCTTCCATCGGTCATTATTGCGCAGGTATGAGGTACCGGTTGTGCCTTCCGTTGAGCCTCCCGCTCCGGTGTTGGTTGAGGGTGAATTGGAGTACGTTGTGGAGAAGATCTTGGACTCCCGTGTTTCCAGACGGAAACTTCAGTATCTGGTCAAGTGGAAGGGCTACGGTCAGGAGGATAATTCTTGGGTGACAGCCTCTGATGTTCATGCCTCTGATTTGGTCCGTGCCTTTCATAGGGCTCATCCTGATCGCCCTGGTGGTTCTTGTGAGGGTTCGGTGCCCCCTCCTTGAGGGGGGGGTACTGTTGTGAATTTGGTTTTTGGGCTCCCCTGGTGGTCGCTGGTGGTACTGGACTTGTGTGCTTCACTTTCTCTGTTCACCTGTTTCCATCAGGATGTGGGAGTATCCTATTTAGCCTTGCTGCTCAGTTATTCTAGTGCCGGCCATCAATGTAACCAGAGCCTTTCTGTTGCATGTTCCTGCTTCTAGACTACTATCAGCTAAGTTGGACTCTTAGTCCTAAGTTTGTTTGCATTTTTGTTCCAGGTCACAGTTATGTTATGTTTCTGTAGCTGGAAGCTCTTGTGGGCCGAAATTACCACTCCGGTGTCATGAGTTGACACATGAGTCTTAAAGTAATTTCTGGATGGTATTTTAATAGGGTTTTCAGCTGACCGTGAAGTTCCCTATTGTATCTTCTTACTATCTAGTAAGCGGACCTCGCTTTGCTGAACCTACCTTCATACTGCGTATGTCTTTTCCTCTGAACTCACCGTCAATATATGTGGGGGCTTCTGTCTCCTTTTTGGGGGAATTTCCCTAGAGGTAAGCCAGGTCTGTTTTTTCCTCTATTAGGGTTAGTTAGTTCTCCGGCTGGCGCTGGGCGTCTAGGGATAAAACGTAGGTACGTCACCCGGCCACTGTTAGTTGTGTGGTAGGTTTAGCTCACGGTCAGCTCGAGATTCCATCACCCAAGAGCTAGTCTGTTATTTAAGTTCTCTGACGTTCCCTTGCCATTGGGAACCATGACAGGGGTGATATGCAGTGCCTTTTGGCCTCCAAACATAGTGTGTATTATGTCGTCCAAAGAGTTCAGTTTTGGTCTCATCCGACCAGATTATATTCTTCCAGTATTTTAGAGACTTGTGTAAATGTTGTTGAGCAAGCTTTAAGTGCACTTGAACATGCTTTTTTGTTCAGCAGTGGAGTCGTGAGCGTGCAGACAGGCCCTGGAGGCTGTACAGTAAGAGTGCAGACAGGCCCTGGAGACTGTGCAGTGAGTGTGCAGACAGACCCCGGAGGCTGCGATGTGAGCATGCATACAGGCCGTGGAGGTTGCGCAATGAGTGTGCACAGGCCATGGAGGCTACTCGGTGAGTGTGCAGACAGGCCATGGTGGTTGAGTGCATTACTTCTAGTTTTCTTTGAATTAATTGTACCTGCTGATTCACGGTCTTTCTGTAGCTCTCCACATGTGGCCCTTGGTTCGTGGACAACTCTTCTGATAATTCTTTTCACTCCTCTGTCTAAAATCTTGTGGGGAGTACCTGGTCATTGCCTGTTTAAATTGAAATTATGTTCTTTCCACTTCTGGATTATGGTCCCAACGGTGCTCACTGGAGGCTTGGATAGTTTAAAAATTCTAATGTAACCAATGCTATCATTGCAACAATACAACAATAAGGTTGCAAAGGTCTTGAGATGGCTCACTAGTTTTACCTATCATGAAATGTTTCTTGTGTAGCACCTTGGTAATGAGACAACTTTTTATAGGCCATCAATTGATAGCTGATATTATTTGACACTTAAGGCCCCGTCAGCGATTTACCAACGATCATGACCTGTGATACGACCTGGCCGTGATCGTTGGTAAGTCGCTGTGTGGTCGCTGGGGAGCTGTCACACAGACAGCTCTCTCCAGCGACCAACGATCAGGGGAACGACTTCGGCATCGTTGAAACTGTCTTCAACGATGCCGAAGTCCCCCTGCAGCACCCGGGTAACCAGGGTAAACATCGGGTTACTCAGCGCAGGGCCGCGCTCAGTAACCCGATGTTTACCCTGGTTACCAAAAAAAACAAACAGTACATACTCACCATCTGATGTCCGTCAGGTCCCTTGCCGTCTGCTTCCTGCTCTGACTGAGTGCCGCCGTACAGTGAGAGCAGAGCGCAGCGGTGACGTCACCGCTGTGCTGTACTTTCACTTTCACTTTGCGGCGCTCAGTCAGTGTGGGAAGCAGACGGCAAGGGACCTGACGGACATCAGATGGTGAGTATGTACTGTTTTTTTTTTTTTACATTTACGCTGGTAACCAGGGTAAACATCGGGTTACTAAGCGCGGCCCTGCGCTTAGTAACCCGATGTTTACCCTGGTTACCAGTGAAGACATCGCTGGATTGGTGTCACACACACCGATTCAGCGATGTCAGCGGGACCTCAACGACCAAAAAACGGCCCAGGCCATTCCGACACGACCAGTGATCTTACAGCAGGGGCCGGGTCGCTGGTACGTGTCACACATCGCTACTGAGGTCGCTGTTGCGTCACAAAACTTGTGACTCAGCAGCGGTCTCGCTATGTGTGACGGGGCCTTAAGTGGCAGGAATACTTTCTAATTACTGATATCCCTATTTTTAAATGAGTGGACAGGTCACTGCTTATCATAGTCAGGTTCCCCTGCTGTTGCTTTCATCATTACTATGATCTGATTGGTTACATGATGTTCTGTCCCCACCCATTTTAAAGCTCAGACAAAAAGGAGTTAATTGATGAAAGAGTGCACAACCTGTTATCTGAAGCACTGCATTGAGCTGATTTTTTACAGCTGCAACTACTTTGCAGACCATTTGTAAATGTTTCCAGTACAGTTGACATATTCTGATTTTGTGTCACTAGGTCATATATGTCCAGTTTTTGCTTTTTTCTTATTTCTGTTGTTCTCCTGACTATTTTAACTGTTCTGTATTTTTTTTAAATCTACCAATGCATTTCCAGAAATAAGGGCCTTTTAATGCAATCCAAATTTAACCTTTTTTTTTTTTGCATGGCTCACATGGCATGTCTTCAAACTCTTCTGCATTACGGCTCTCACACGTCCATTTTTTTTTCCACATGTGAGAAAATCTCCTAGTCTCATCATTGATATTGTTCAGAGTTTCATCAGCGATTGGTCTGAATTGAATCATTTTTCTCGGAGTGGAAACAAAAAAAAAAAGTTTCTCTACTTTCTAGCAGTCCTTGAAAAAGGGACAGCTCTCAGGTGACATTAGACTGCTTTCATTTTTTGTATCCTAAAGTTGGATCAATATTGGACTCATTCTCGATTTTTTTTTAAACTTTTCTTGAAAAAAGTCGTACATGTGAACAGCCCCACAGACTATACTAGGTATGAGTTTGTATGATCCCTTATGCAATGGCCAGAAAAAGTAGCACTAAATAGAAAGTCCCATATCTCTGGAACTGTATGTCGGATTTACAAAAATGGAGTACTCAGGGAAGCAGTGGGAATAAAATAAGAACAAAAACGGCACACTTCTCACCTGGTGACAGGTTTAACCTTAAACCAGAGATCACGTTCCGCCCAAATATTGGCGAGGTCAACAGAAGATAATTATTACTGACAATTAGTCACTACAAGGACTGTGTTACTTAAAATCTACTTTCCTGCACCGACAACATGTCCAGAACTTTATTTTTTTTCCTTCCGGAAGAGAAATGCATCCAGGCTTCTGCTTTCCCAGGTAATGAAGTGATAAATAATTCATGGAGACTTGCACTCCATCAAATGTGCATTGTTGCTGGCTTCTAGTGTAGACAGTAGTATCTTTGGCCGGAGCTGGGATCGCATCGGCTTCCCCCCCACTCTCTGAAATCGACTATGTAAATCTCTACCGGATTGACAGACAAGCGGCATCCGCTCTTTGTTTCAAGGGTATTCTTCCAATGAAAAGATTAGTCTAATTCTTGTTCTCCTTAGGCGGTGAAATGGATAAGAGGGTGCAGAACGGGATATATTTTCTAGTGATTGATTTATACAATTTCTTTTCGCTCTTTATTCTAAATTGGCCTCTAGGCAGCGAAAGCCGGATCAAAATGGGATAGAGTCACAGCTGCAAAGAAAAACTTGTCACCTGATGCATCCCCGTTATCATTAATCTACCTTTATTTTCTGAGGGGGAATGAGAAGGAAGACTGATAGCGACATGTATCTCAGCTCTGCGAACAGTAAACTGTGCTTGAAAAATGGCAACAATGTACATTTTGCTGGGGCTTTGGAGATAGCCAATCTAATGTTTTTGGAGACTGACACACATTACCGAATATTCCCCAAAATTTCATTTCAGGTTTAAATGTGAAATGTATGAAAAAAAACCCCACAAATTTAAATTCTCCATATCATAAGCATGTTGAATATAATGAAATTTAATTTTTTTGTTGTTGCAATTTTCACACTTGCCACTAGGCCTTATTATAATGGATTCATGCTTGTTGTTCTGTACAGAAGACTTTTCAGCAGTCTTATTATCATCAGAAACAGGATTATAATGAAAGGTAGCATTTCTACAGTGGAAAACAGGATTTGAAATTCACAATAGGTGATGTCACAGCTGACCTCCTCCTCTTCCTCCTGTACAATGACTGATAAAACCTCTATATACAGTAGATGACACAGCATCCACCATTCACTATAGGTGATATCACAGCTCACCTCCTCCTCCTGTACAATGACTGATAACACCTCTATATACAGTAGATAACACAGGATCCACCATTCACAATAGGGGATGTCACAGCTCACCTCCTCCTCCTGTACAATGACTGATAACACCTCTATATACAGTAGATAACACAGGATCCACCATTCACAATAGGGGATGTCACATCTCACCTCCTCCTCCTGTACGACGACTGATAACACCTCTATATACAGTAGATAACACAGGATCCACCATTCACAATAAGTGATGTCACAGCTCACCTCCTCCTGTACAATAACTGATAACACCTCTATATACAGTAGATAACACAGGATCCACCATTCACAATAGCTGATGTCACAGCTCACCTCCTCCTCCTGTACAATGACTGATAACACCTCTATATACAGTAGATAACACAGGATCCACCATTCACAATAGGTGATGTCACAGCTCACCACCTCCTGTACAATGACTGATAACACCTCTATATACAGTAGATAACACAGGATCCACCATTCACAATAGGTGATGTCACAGCTCACCTCCTCCTCCCCTCCTGTACAATGACTAATAACACAGGATCCACAATAGGTGATGTCACAGCTCACCTCCTCCTCCTGTACAATGACTGATAACACCACCTAAATACAGCAGATAAGTCTATTGTTGTTAATGTCCATTATATAGAAATAATAAACAGAACATGAATCAGCACATGCAAAGACAAAATGCTGTTTGTGGGTGCCAGTTTGCAGGTTACAGCTCAATAACCAATAATATATATGCAAAAAAAACAGGCAACATACTGTAGAAATATAAAAGAAATGCGCAAACTTTCAATTTGCCAAGTGTGCAAAAAAACAACAACAAGGTTTCGTCTCCAAAGAGCTGCTTGATAAATTAAGTTTGTGAATTTTTTTGATATTCGCACAGTGAAACCTGATAATAGGTTGAATTCTGGTTGATTAACATGAACCAAAATTTTGGAGATCACAGCCACAGCACAAGCCTCACAGTTTTACAATCAAACTGCACTGCTTACCTTAAAACTACACATCATTGAAAGGTTAGAAAAGTGTCTAAAATGTATTACAAATGTGTGTTCAAGGAAGGAAGGAAGTTTTTTGGCACAAATGAATCCAGAATTCTGTTGTTTTTACTTTTCTCCCCCAACGTATGTTGTAGAGCTTTTTAAAGCTCCTCAACAAGTCGTGCAAATACAGGAGGCCATTTCTTTTAATTAGTAGCCAGAGAATCTGAATGTTCATAGACCTCAATATAAAAGCACTAAAAAGTGAGATGTCAGCAGTAAATTTCTAGATGCTTATCCTCCTGTGAATTTGGCAGCCCTTTGCTAAATCTTAATAATGAGTAGTAAAAATATATATATATATTATCAAGTTTAATTAAAGTGGTTTATAAAACTGCAGCAACCTTAAAGGAGATTTCCGGAAAAGGGCAAATTTTTGGCAAGCAGTTTAACATTCAAAAACCTAATATACACACTGTCAGGATTTGGTTGTGCTTGCTGATTTGAGGGGTCATCAGATGTGATTTCCAGACTTGTGGTCACATGCCGACTTCTTTCTCTGCTTCCAGATTAGATAATCAGTAGCAGAGGCTGGTTACCAGCGTAAAAGTAAAAAAAACAAACAGTACATACTCACCTGCGCGTCCCCCAGCCTCTACTTCCTGCACTGACTGAGCTCCGGCCCTAAAGTGAAAGTGAAAGCACAGCGGTGCTGTTAGGGCCGGAGCTCAGTCAGTGTCAGGAAGCAGACGGCAGGGGACGCGCAGGTGAGCATGTACTGTTTGTTTTTTTTACTTTTACGCTGGTAACCAGGGTAAACATCGGGTTACTAAGCGCGGCCCTGCGCTTAGCAACCCGATGTTTACCCTGGTTACCTGGGGACCTCGGCATCGTTGGTCGCTGGAGAGCTGTCTGTGTGACAGCTCTCCAGCGAACAAACAGCGACGCTGCAGCGATCGGCATCGTTGTCGCTATCGCTGCAGCGTCGCTTCGTGTGAAGGTACCTTAAGTGGCTTGTTTCCACAGATATGCAAATCACTTCTGAATGGTCAGGTGGTAACCTCTCGAATGGGCCAGCACAGACAAATCCTGACAGTGTGTATATCAGGTTTCTGCGTTCTAGAGTGCTCGCTGAAAATCTGCCCTGGCTGTTTTCAGTGGGCTCGTGTCCTGTGCGCTCGTTTCCTGTGCGTTGAATACATGATAAACGTCAGATCGTTGGAACTGGATCTGCTCCTTACGTGACACGTGGCCTCTGAGTACACCTTTCGAAATGTGCAAAATACATTAGGTGACCTCAGTGATAACTTTCCATAGTTTAGTTCCATGCAACCCTCTACAAGTATGTAGTAATACAGAGAAATCCCAGATCCAGGGCAACCGACGTCCTCCTTTTAGTAACTTTATACATAAAAATCACAATGTTTCGGGCCACGCAGAGCATTACTCAAGCCATAAAAAATATTTGGAAAGTTGACTAAGCATAACTAAAATCGACTCTCACGGATAACTTGGTAAGCTCTGGAGAGGGACAGAAGCGGATACAAAATAGGGCAATACCATCTGGTAAGGGATGGGTATAATCGATGGTAGCAATCCCCTAAAGATGTTGTGTGCAGGCACAACAACTATAAAGGTTCTTCCATAGGTATAATGGCAAAAATGGAAGCTTAGGTGTGCTCTGCTGCAGGAATGAAGAGCCTTGGGATTCCAAAATTTTATTTTATTAATTCCAACGAGTTTCTGCTTTCTCAAGGTGTAAAAACCAATTGAGACTTGGTTTTTATACCTTGAGAAATGTGCCAATCCGGTGCAGAAACGCGTTGGTATTAACCCCTTCCCGATCTGTGACGCCTATGTGGCGTCATGGAGGGATCGCGTTCCTGCAGATCGGGTGAAAGGGTTAACTCCAATTTCACCCGATCTGCAGGGACAGGGGGAGTGGTACTTCAGCCCAGGGGGGGTGGCTTCACCCCCTCTTGGCTACGATCGCTCTGATTGGCTGTTTCACTTTCAACAGCCAATCAGAGCCAGAGCGATTTGTAATATTTCACCTATGAAAATGGTGAAATATTACAATCCAGCCATGGCCGATGCTGCAATATCATCGGCCATGGCTGGAAACCCTGATCTGCCCCCCCCCACCGCCACCGATCGTCTCCCCAGTCCTCCGTCCTGTGCTCCACTCCCCTCCGTCCGCCTCCCCGTCCTCCTGTCCGCTCCCCCCGTGCTCCGATCCCACCCCCCGTGCTCCGATCCCCCCCATGCTCCGATCCCCCCCTCATACTTACCGAGCCTCCCGGTGTCCGTCCATCTGCTCCACGGGCGCCGCCATCTTCCAAAATGGCGGGTGCATGCGCCCGCCGAATCTGCCGGCCGGCAGATTCGTTCTAGGTACATTTTGATCACTGTGATAAAACCTATCACAGTGATCAAAATAAAAAAAATAGTAATTGAACCCCCCTTTATCACCCCCATAGGTAGGGACAATAATAAAAATAAAGAAAATATATTTACTTTTATTTTTACACTAGGGTTAGGGCTAGGGTTAGGGTTAGAATTAGGGTTAGAATTCGGGTATGTGCACACGCTGTGGATTTGGCTGCGGAATCGCAGCGTTTCCGCTGCTGCGGGTCCGCAGCGGTTTCCCATAAGTTTACAGTACAATGTAAACCTATGGGAAACGAAATCCGCAGTGCACATGCTGCTAAAAAAACCCGCGCAGAAACGCAGCGGTTTATATTCCGCAGCATGTCAAGACTTTGTGCGGATTCCGCTGCGGGTTTACACCTGCTCCAATAGAAAACTGCAGGTGTAAACCCGCAGCGGAAACCGCACTAGAAACCGCTATAAATTTGCAGTAAAAACCGCACACAGTGCGGATTTGGCTGCGTATCCGCGGCGGATTGGCCGCTGCGGATTCGTAGCAGTTTTCCATCAGGTTTACAGTACCATGTAAACCTATGGAAAACCAAATCCGCTGTGCCCATGGTGCGGAAAATACTGTGCGGAAACGCTGCATTGTATTTTCTGCAGCATGTCAATTCTTTGTGCGGATTCCGTAGCGTTTTACACCTGTTCCTCAACAGGAATCCGCAGGTGAAATCCGCACAAAAAAACGCTGGAAATCCGCGGTTAATCCGCAGGTAAAACGCAGTGCATTTTACCTGCGGATTTTTCAAAAATGGTGCGGAAAAATCTCACACGAATCTGCAACGTGGGCACATAGCCTTAGGGTTGGAATTAGAGTTAGGGTTGGAATTAGGGCTAGGGTTGGAAATAGGGTTAAGATTAGGCTTGTGGTTAGGGTTAGGGGTGTGTTGGGGTTAGGGTTGTGGTTAGGGTTGGGATTAGGGTTAGGATTAGGGTTGTGATTAGGGTTAGGGGTGTGACGGGGTTAGGGTTGTAGTTAGGGGTGTGTTCGGGTTAGGGTTGTGATTAGGGTTATGGCTAGAGTTGGGATTAGGGTTAGGGGTGTGTTGGGGTTAGTGTTGGAGTTAGAATTGAGGGGTATCAACTGTTTAGGCACATCAGGGGTCTCCAAACGCAACATGGCGCCACCATTGATTCTAGCCAATCTTGCGTTCAAAAAGTCAAACAGTGGTTTACCCCCACATATGGGGTACCAGCATACTCAGGACAAACTGGGCAACAACTATTGGGGTCCAATTTCTCCGGTTACTCTTGTGAAACTAAAAAATTGCTTGCTAAAACATAATTTTGAGGAAAGAAAAATGATTTTTTATTTTCACGGCTCTGCGTTAAAAACTTTTGTGAAGCACTTGGGGGTTCAAAGTGCTCACCACACATCTGGATAAGTTCCTTGGGGGGTCTAGTTTCCAAAATGGTGTCACTTGTGGGGGGTTTCTACTGTTTAGGCAGATCAGGGGCTCTCCAAACTCAACGTGACGCCCGCAGACCATTCCATCAAAGTCTGCATTTCTAAATGTCACTACTTCCCTTCCGAGCCCCTACGTGTGCTCAAACAGTGGTTTACCCCCACATGTGGGGTACCAGCATACTCAGGACAAACTGGGCAACAACTATTGGGGTCTAATTTCTCCTGTTACCCTTGTGAAAATAAAAAATTGCTTGCTGAAACATAGTTTTTGAGGAAAGAAAAATGATTTTTTATTTTCATGGCTCTGCGTTATAAACTTCTGTGAAGCACTTGGGGGTTTAAAGTGGTCACCGCACATCTAGATTAGTTCCATGGGAGGTCTAGTTTCCAAAATGGGGTCACATGTGGGGGAGCTCCAATGTTTAGGCACACAGGGGCTCTCCAAACGCGACATGGTGTCCGCTAACGATTGGAGCTAATTTTTCATTCAAAAAGTCAAATGGCGCTCCTTCCCTTCCAAGCCCTGCCGTGTGCCCAAACAGTGGTTTACCCCCACATGTGAGGGATCCGTGTACTCAGGAGAAATTGCCCAACACATTTTAGGATCCATTTTATCCTGTTGCCCATGTGAAAATGAAAAAATTGAGGCTAAAAGAATTTTTTTGTGAAAAAAAAGTACTTTTTCATTTTTACGGATCAATTTGTGAATCACCTGGGGGTCCAAAGTGCTCACTATGCATCTAGATAAGCTCCTTGGGGGGGTCTAGTTTCCAAAATGGGGTCACTTGTGGGGGAGCTCCAATGTTTAGGCACACGGGGGCTCTCCAAACGCGACATGGTGTCCGCTAAAGATTGGAGCCAATTTTTCATTGAAAAAGTCAAATGGCGCTCCTTCCCTTCCGAGCCCTGCCGTGCGCCCAAACAGTGGTTCCCCCCCATATTGGGTATCGGTGTACTCAGGACAAATGGTACAATAACTTTTAGGGTCCAGTTTCTCTTTTTACCCTTGGGAAAATAAAAAAAATGTTGCTAAAAGATCATTTTTTTTTTTATTAAAAAGTTAAATGTTCAATTTTTCCTTCCATGTTGCTTCTGCTGCTGTGAAGCACCTGAAGGGTTAATAAACTTCTTGAATGTGGTTTTGAGCACCTTGAGGGGTGCAGTTTTTAGAATGGTGTCACTTTTGGGTATTTTCAGCCATATAGACCCCTCAAACTGACTTCAAATGTGAGGTGGTCCCTAAAAAAAAAAAATGGTTTTGTTAATGTTGTAAAAGTGAGAAATCGCTGGTCAAATTTTAACCCTTATAACTTCCTAGCAAAAAAAAAAATTTTGTTTCCAAAATTGCGCTGATGTAAAGTAGACATGTGGGTAATGTTATTTATTAACTATTTTGTGTCACATAACTCTCTCGTTTAACAGAATAAAAATTCAAAATTTGAAAATTGCGAAATTTTCAAATTTTTTGCTAAATTTCCATTTTTTTCACAAATAAATGCAAAAATTATCAACCTAAATTTACCACTAACATGAAGCCCAATATGTCACGAAAAAACAATCTCAGAACCGCTAGGATCCGTTGAAGCGTTCCTGAGTTATTACCTCATAAAGGGACACTGGTCAGAATTGCAAAAAACGGCCAGGTCATTAAGGTCAAAATAGGCTGGGTCATGAAGGGGTTAATAAAAATCTTTTTGGAATCCCAATGCTCTTTTTTTCGTGCAGCCCTCCTAAATGTGCAAGCCTCAATTTTTGCCAGGATAACTTGGAAAGGCAGACGTACATTGGGTTAGTCCTGAATACAATAAATGTTGGGTATACACTGTTCTTAAGATCTGCAGTTATAGCTGTGTATGTGTCGCCCCTTCTATATCCCCTTTTAGTCACATGGCTCAAGTCCAGCAAAGCAGGGGACACCTCTCCATGATTTCTTTAAGGCTTTAAAGGGTATAAAGTTTTTTTCCCCCCCATCTTCATAGATGGATATTATTGGAAAGTGCTTGGAAAACCTCTTGCAATTTACTGCTTATTAAAATTTGCAGTTATTCTTGAGGTATTTACACTTCTCTTTTTTTATACAGCTCATTGCCTAGGAGACCGACCACTGCTGCTGTCTAGCTTGTAAGCACTGTGCTACAGCTGGTCAAAATCAGATGCTATTAGCGCGATTCGGTGATCCTCGTCGGCTTCAAAGAGTGCTTACAAGCTGAAGAGAAAAGAGCCTTAAAGTACTAAGCATGTTCTAATTTTAAAGCAGCAGTGGTCCGTTTCCAAAGCCATGAATTTGCAAACAAAATAAGTGTTAATATCTCAGGAGGGGCTGAACATTTTTACTAAGCAATTAATAGCAAAATTGCACTATCATCTATGAAGGTGAAATTAACCGTTTAAGGGCAGGGGTTACCGTCATGAGAATACCTTCTCTTTTGGTAGGAAAAGTAGTAGGATTCAGAAGGTCTGGAGGGAGCAGATTATTGCTCTGTTCTCTGCTTTTTTTTTTTTTTTTTTTGCAAGTTCGGTCTTGTACGGGTTTAGCCATTAGCCTACAAATACCCCCGTGATTTATGGAGGCGCTGGCTATAAAGCGATGGTCTGAATTCGCAAGCAGTATCTGAATCTACAGCAACATTAGGTGATTTTTTTATTTATTTTTTTTAGAGCTGGCAACCCCATATAGTTTAAACAAAAGCAAAACAGATTTAAGGAAAATGAATAAAAAGAAAAACCAGCCGTCTCCCTCCTATATGTCTGGTTTGTAAGCGCAAATCGCCTGGAAGCTGCAGAGGAGATGATGAACTGTACACATTAAAACAGTTCACAATTTCACATTTTAATTGCTCTTAAATTCAACATATTCATCACTGGCGAGCCGCAAAATAAAGAGGGATAATGTTTTGTTTGCTATAGCCCGAAGACTAATTGTGTCTCTGAGATGGTCGCGCAAGATTGCCTCGTGCAGATCACTAATGCGTTTCCCAACGATCAGGGCCATTCCTCAAAGTATCAGCAATTTAAAAAATGAATTCATTTTAAGAAAGGAACCCAAATTATTGTGTTTGTTGTGGAAAGGAGGTTGTAATTGTGTTTACATTTAAATGTCTTTGACCCCTGATATAGATATTAATTTACGCTGCTCCGAGGAGAAGAAGACATCAATTTTAATGCTGATGGGGATTTCTGGAGAAAGTAATAAATGAGCGCACTCATATTCATTCTAATGATGGAGAGCATCAGCTGAAGTTCCCATGTAAATCGCGGAATATTCCTGCTCTGTGAATCCTTGAGCAGGAACCCTAAAATGTAACTTCAACATTTTGAATGGCCGTGACTTATCTGCAACAGAAGAACAGTAATATACTTTTCTTCTACATAGGGGCAATATTATAGTAGTTATATTCTTGTACATAGGAGCAGTATTATAGTAGTTATATTCTTGTACATAGGAGCAGTATTATAGTAGTTATATTCTTGTACATAGGAGCAGTATTATAGTAGTTATATCCTTGTATATAGAGGCGGTATTATAGTAGTTATATTCTTGTACATAGGAGCAGTATTATAGTAGTTATATTCTTGTACATAGGGGCAGTATTATAGTAGTTATATTCTTGTACATAGGAGCAGTATTATAGTAGTTATATCCTTGTATATAGAGGCGGTATTATAGTAGTTATATTCTTGTACATAGGGGCAGTATTATAGTAGTTATATTCTTGTACATAGGAGGAGTATTATAGTAGTTATATTCTTGTATATAGAGGCAGTATTATAGTAGTTATATTCTTGTACATAGGGGGCAGTATTATAGTAGTTATATTCTTGTACATGGAGGCAGTATTATAGTAGTTATATTCTTGTACATGGGGGCAGTATTATAGTAGTTATATTCTTGTACATAGAAGGCAGTATTATAGTGGTATATTCTTGTACATAGGGGCAGTATTATAGTGGTTATATTCTTGTACATAGGGGCAGTATTATAGTAGTTATATTTTTGTACATAGAGGGCAGTATTATAGTAGTTATATTCTTGTACAAACCGGCAGTATTATAGTAGTTATATTCTTGTACATAGAGGGCAGTATTATAGTGGTTATATTCTTGTACATAGGGGCAGTATTATAGTAGTTATATTCTTGTACATAGGGGCAGGATTATAGTAGTTATATTCTTGTACATAGCGGCAGTATCATAGTAGTTGCATTCTATATATAAGTAATGATTATCCAATTTATATAAAATCTTCTTGGAGCAGTTGTTCCTTTCCTTCCCCACTCCTTTTCTCATCTTCTTACACTTGGCATTATTCAGCAGGGGCTGGTGACACAGAAGGGAGCCCCTCTCAGTGCTATGAGACTATTATCTCTTTCCATTCTGAAGTATGATAGAAGTTACATGCAGAATAACATAAAGTTACTTCTGAATCCTTAGTGGCTGCCATTACTATTACTTGGGAATATATTTTGTCTTCTTTTGTAAAATATCATTTGTAAGTGGAATTGCTCTTTAATACCGAGCCTCACTGGATGGTAGAACCAGTGCCATTCTGAGATAGGCGGATGTGTGGGTGAAGGAAGCAGGTTGGCCCTTGTGTCTCCAGCATTCCTGATTTGCCATCCGAGTCCCTGTAGCTGCTCCGGTTGATGCATTAACCCATATTAAACAGTGTTGAGTTCTGCCAAGCTAATGCACAGCAGCATTTTCTTTTTTAATAGTCATTACAGAGAGAATTATACTTAATTGCTGCGATTCCATGCGCTATGTGCCAATACGAGAAGGGTACTGTAATAATGGGCTTTTTTAGCTTGTGTATAAACCCTCCATCTCCCTACTTTTAATTGATTCTCTCTGACAAAAAAAAAACCCAAAACAAACAATCGAGCCGTTCTAAGAGATTGAGATAAAATAAGGATTTTTCTTTCCATTTATGAAAAAAAAAAATCTGCTTCCGTGATTTTTTATTTTTTCAAGATACTGGCTTTGAAAATGCTGCAGTTTCTCCTCTTCAGTTCTTCGTGAGTCACTAAAAATGCAATATGCACGGTATATTCCTGAGCATTTATCACTGTCCCTTTACTCTCTCAAGCACATTATTGAAGAGGGGAAAAAAAAAAGAAAAGAAGATTATAAACTCGCATTGAAGTTGGACGCAGATAAAATGGTTCCGAATGCGTGGATCACATTCCCGTCAGTGTGCAGGCGCCTTCGCCCGTGACAGCTCCGGCAGTATGTAAAGCAGCCTGTTGATATAAATTCTTTATACTGCGGTTGCCATAAGAGAGTCACGTACATTGGAAGCTGGGGATAAATCTTTTTTTTTTTTTCTTTTTTTTAACGCCTTACACCTTCTGTCGATAGTAAATCAGTTTATCTTTCTAATATCATGGATATATCACAAGCCTATGGGAGCCGGAGACAAGGCGATCATTGACAACTCATTTCTGGAGTGAATACATAAGCAATCTGGGTAGCGAGGGCTGTAATGGACTTTTTCTAATTGATGAGTGTATAGACTTGGATCAGCCCCTTCCCATATGTCTTTTTCCCAACTTAATGTGACTTTATAAAACGAAAGAAGAAGAACTGTATAAATGTATAATACGGTCTGCCTATATGTACAGGCAGTATTATAGTAGTTACAGTGGGGCAAAAAAGTATTTAGTCAGTCAGCAATAGTGCAAGTTCCACCACTTAAAAAGATGAGAGGCGTCTGTAATTCACATCATAGGTAGACCTCAACTATGGGAGACAAACTGAGAAAAAAAATTACAGAAAATCACATTGTCTGTTTTTTTTATCATTTTATTTGCATATTCTGGTGGAAAATAAGTATTTGGTCAGAAACAAAATTTCATCTCAATACTTTGTAATATATCCTTTGTTGGCAATGACAGAGGTCAAACGTTTTCTGTAAGTCTTCACAAGGTTGCCACACACTGTTGTTGGTATGTTGGCCCATTCCTCCATGCAGATCTCCTCTAGAGCAGTGATGTTTTTGGCTTTTCGCTTGGCAACACGGACTTTCAACTCCCTCCAAAGGTTTTCTATAGGGTTGAGATTTGGAGACTGGCTAGGCCACTCCAGGACCTTGAAATGCTTCTTACGAAGCCACTCCTTCGTTGCCCTGGCGGTGTGCTTTGGATCATTGTCATGTTGAAAGACCCAGCCACGTTTCATCTTCAATGCCCTTGCTGATGGAAGGAGGTTTGCACTCAAAATCTCACGATACATGGCCCCATTCATTCTTTCATGTACCCGGATCAGTCGTCCTGGCCCCTTTGCAGAGAAACAGCCCCAAAGCATGATGTTTCCACCACCATGCTTTACAGTAGGTATGGTGTTTGATGGATGCAACTCAGTATTCTTTTTCCTCCAAACATGACAAGTTGTGTTTCTACCAAACAGTTCCAGTTTGGTTTCATCAGACCATAGGACATTCTCCCAAAACTCCTCTGGATCATCCAAATGCTCTCTAGCAAACTTCAGACGGGCCCGGACATGTACTGGCTTAAGCAGTGGGACACGTCTGGCACTGCAGGATCTGAGTCCATGGTGGCGTAGTGTGTTACTTATGGTAGGCCTTGTTACATTGGTCCCAGCTCTCTGCAGTTCATTCACTAGGTCCCCCCGCGTGGTTCTGGGATTTTTGCTTACCGTTCTTGTGATCATTCTGACCCCACGGGGTGGGATTTTGCGTGGAGCCCCAGATCGAGGGAGATTATCAGTGGTCTTGAATGTCTTCCATTTTCTAATTATTGCTCCCACTGTTGATTTCTTCACTCCAAGCTGGTTGGCTATTGCAGATTCAGTCTTCCCAGCCTGGTGCAGGGCTACAATTTTGTTTCTGGTGTCCTTTGACAGCTCTTTGGTCTTCACCATAGTGGAGTTTGGAGTCAGACTGTTTGAGGGTGTGCACAGGTGTCTTTTTATACTGATAACAAGTTTAAACAGGTGCCATTACTACAGGTAATGACTAATGAGTGGAGGAAAGAGGAGACTCTTAACCCCTTCCCGACATCGGACGTACTATACCGTCCGATGTCGGGTCCCCTGCTTTGATGTGCGCTCCGGCGGTGAGCGCACATCAAAGTCGCGACATGTCAGCTGTTTTTTACAGCTGACATGTGCGCGCAATAGCGGCGGGTGAAATCGCGATCACCCGCCGCTATTAACTAGTTAAATGCCGCTGTCAAACGCAGACAGCGGCATTTAACTACCGCATCCGGCCGGGCGGCCGGAAATGAGCGCATCGCCGACCCCCGTCACATGATCGGGGGTCGGCGATGCTTGTATATTGTAACCATAGAGGTCCTTGAGACCTCTATGGTTACTGATCGCCGGTGGCTGTGAGCGCCACCCTGTGGTCGGTCGATCTGATCATCGCTGTTATGTAGCAGAGCCGATCGGGCTGTGCCTGCTTCTAGCCTCCCATGGAGGCTATAGAAGCATGGTAAAAGTTAAAAAAAAAGTAAAAAAAAATGTGAAAAAAAAATATATATATAAAAGTTTAAATCACCCCCCTTTCGCCCCAATCAAAATAAATCAATAAAAAAATAATCAAACCTACACATATTTGGTATCGCCGCGTTCAGAATCGCCCGATCTATCAATAAAAAAAAAGCATTAGCCTGATCGCAAAACGGCGTAACGAGAAAAAAAATCGAAATGCCAGAATTACATTTTTTTGGTCGCCGCGATTTGCATTAAAATGCAATAACAGGCGATCAAAAGAACGCATCTGCACCAAATTAGTATCATTAAAAACGCCGTCTCGGCACGCAAAAAATAAGCCCTCAACCGACCCCAGATCATGAAAAATGGAGACGCTACGAGTATCGGAAAATGGCGCAATTTTATTTATTTATTTTTTTGCAAAGTTTGGAATTTTTTTTCACCACTTAGGTGAAAAATAACCTAGTCATGTTAGGTGTCTATGAACTCGTACTGACCTGGAGAATCATAATGTCAGGTCAGTTTTAGCATTTAGTGAACCTAGCAAAAAAAACAAACAAAAAACAAGTGTGGGATTGCACTTTTTTTGCAATTTCACCGCACTTGGAATTTTTTTCCCGTTTTCTAGTACATGCCATGGTAAAACCAATGGTGTCATTCAAAAGTAAAACTTGTCCCGCAAAAAATAAGCCCTCACATGGCCAAATTGACGGAAAAATAAAAAAGTTATGGCTCTGGGAAGGAGGGGAGTGAAAAACGAAAACGGAAAAACGAAAAATCCCACGGTCATGAAGGGGCTAAAGAAGAAGTTACAGGTCTGTGAGAGCCAGAAATCTTGATTGTTTGTTTCTGACCAAATACTTATTTTTCACCAGAATATGCAAATAAAATGATAAAAAAACAGACAATGTGATTTTCTGTATTTTTTTTTCTCAGTTTGTCTCCCATAGTTGAGGTCTACCTATGATGTAAATTACAGACACCTCTCATCTTTTTAAGTGGTGGAACTTGCACTATTGCTGACTGACTAAATACTTTTTTGCCCCACTGTATATTCTTGTACATAGGGGCAGTATTATAGTAGTTATATTCTTGTACATAGGAGCAGTATTATAGTAGTTATATTCTTTTACATAGGAGCAGTGTTATAGTAGTTATGTTCTTGTACATAGGGGCAGCATTATAGTAGTTATGTTCTTGTATATAGGAGCAGTATTATAGTAGTTATATTCTTGTACATAGGGTAAGTATTATAGTAGTTATGTTCTTGTACATGGGGCAGTATTATAGTAGTTATATTCTTGTACATAGGTGGCAGTATTATAGTAGTTATATTCTTGTACATAGGAACAGTATTATAGTAGTTATGTTTTTGTACATAGGGGCCGTATTATAGTAGTTATATTCTTGTACATAGGAGCAGTAATGTAATAGTTATATTATTATATAAGTGGGCACTTTTTTAGTAGATATTTGCTTTTGTTTAGGGAGCAGCATAATTAAACTAGATGGGCATTTCCTGAAGGAAATACATGGTGCTTGAACAGCGCTGCCAGCTTTACAGCAGCACTTATCACACACAGGACGGGGGGGGGGGGGGGGGGCATTTACTTATCACACACAGGAGGGGGGCACTTACTTATCACACACAGGACGGGGGGGGCACTTAGTTATCACACACAGGACTGGGGGGCACTTACTGATCACACACAGGACGGGGTGGGCACTTATCAAACACAGGAAGGGGGGGGGCACTTACTTATCACACACAGGACCGCAGGGGCACTTTTCACACACGGGACCGGGGGGGGGGGGGGGGGGGGGGTGTCACTTACTTTTCACACACGGGAACGGGGGGGGTCACTTACTTTTCGCACACAGGACCGGGGGGGCACTTTTCACACACAGGACCGGGGGGGCTTACTTTTCACACACAGGATGGAGGGGGCACTTACTTTTCACACACAGGACCGGGGGGGCTCTTACTTTTCACACACGGGACGGGGGGGGGGTACTTGCTTTTCACACACGGGACCGGGGGGACACCTATTTTCACACACGGGACCGGGGGGGCACTTTCTTTTCACACGCGGGACGGGGGGGGGGGGGGACACTTACTTTTCACACGCGGGACCGGGGGGCTCTTACTTTTCACACGCGGGACCGGGGGGCTCTTACTTTTCACACACAGGACCGGGGGGGACGACTTACTTTTCACACACAGGACCGCGGGGCTCTTACTTTTCACACACGGGACCGGGGGGACACCTATTTTCACACACGGGACCGGGGGGGCACTTACTTTTCACACGCGGGACCGGGGGGCACTTACTTTTCACACGTGGGATCGGGGGGGGAGGGGTACTTACTTTTCACACGCGGCACCGGGGGGGCACTTACTTTTCACACGTGGGACCGGGGGGGGCACTTACTTTTCACACGCGGGACCGGGGGGGCACTTACTTTTCACACGCGGGACCGGGAGGGCACTTACTTTTCACACGCGGGACCGGGAGGGCACTTACTTTTCACACGCGGGACCGGGAGGGCACTTACTTTTCACACGCGGGACCGGGAGGGCACTTACTTTTCACACGCGGGACCGGGGGGCACTTACTTTTCACACGCGGGACCGGGGGGCACTTAATTTTCACACGCGGGACCGGGGGTACTTACTTTTCACACGCGGGACCGGGGGGTACTTACTTTTCACACACGGGACCGGGAGGCACTTACTTTTCACAAGCGGGACCGGGGGGCACTTACTTTTCACACGCGGGACGGGGGGTTGCACTTACTTTTCACACGCGGGACGGGGGGTGGCACTTACTTTTCACACGCGGGACCGGGGGGCTCTTACTTTTCACACACGGGACCGGGGGGCACTTTCTTTTCACACATGGGACCGGGGGGGGCACTTACTTTTCACACACAGGACCTGGGGAGGCACTTACTTTTCACAAACGGGACCGGAGGGTGTCATAGTCACTTTATTCTGATGTTTGACTTTGATAAATGATCATGTCCTAAATTGGACACCGTACATTTGCATAGCTGCCATCTTTGGAAGGTCAAGTTGGGGGTCATGGAAAGATCACCATTAATTCCGACGGGAATTTTTTTTTTTAAATGGGATTTTTTAAAAAACTACAAATCGGATCGACTCCAAAAATATATAGCACACCTGTCCCCGCCGAGGGCTTCGAAACGCCACCTGAACGGGGTCTCTGCGCCGAGCTTTTCGGGCCGCACTAATTGCGGAAAACGCGGAGAAGAAGAATAAAATATAAGAAATCGGATTACAATATGTTGCTTGAACCTAGAGGGTTCAAGCACCATAATAACTAGATGGGCATTTCCTGAAGGAAATATATGGTGCTTGAACAGCGCTGCCAGCTTTACAGCAGCACTTACTTTTCACACACAGGACCGGGGGGCACTTACTTTTCACGCACAGGACCGGGGGGCACTTTTCACACACAGGACCGGGGGGCACTTACTTTTCACACACAGGACCGGGGGGCACTTACTTTTCACACACAGGACCAGGGGGCACTTAATTTTCACACACAGGATGGGGGGGCACTTACTTTTCACACACAGGACCGGGGGGCACTTACTTTTCACACTCAGGACAGGGGGGCACTTACTTTTCACACACAGGATGGGGGGGCACTTACTTTTCACACACAGGATGGGGGGCACTTACTTTTCACACACAGGATGGGGGGGCACTTACTTTTCACACACAGGATGGGGGGCACTTACTTTTCACACACAGGACGGGGGGCACTTACTTTTCACACACAGGACGGGGGGCACTTACTTTTCACACACAGGACGGGGGGGCACTTTTCACACACAGGATGGGGGGCACTTACTTTTCACACACAGGACCTGGGGGGGCACTTAGTTTTCACACACAGGACTGGGGGGCACTTAGTTTTCACACACAGGACTGGGGGGCACTTACTTTTCACACACAGGACGGGGGGCACTTATCACACACAGGACGGGGGGCACTTATCACACACAGGACGGGGGGCACTTATCACACACAGGACGGGGGGCACTTATCACACACAGGCCGGGGGGCACTTATCACGCACAGGACGGGGGGCACTTACTTTTCACACACAGGAGGGGGGGCACTTACTTTTCACACACAGGATGGGGGGGCACATACTTATCACACACGGGACGGGGGCACTTACTTATCACACACAGGAAGGGTGGCCCTTACTTTTCACACACAGGACGGGGAGCACTTACTTTTCACACACAGGACGGGGGGCACTTACTTTTCACACACAGGATGGGGGGGCACTTTTCACACACAGGATGGGGGGCACTTACTTTTCACACACAGGATGGGGGGGCGCTTAGTTTTCACACACAGGATGGGGGCACTTTTCACACACAGGATGGGGGGCACTTACTTTTCACACACAGGACGGGGGGCACTTATCACACAAAGGACGGGGGGCACTTATCACACACAGGACGGGGCGCACTTATCACACACAGGCCGGGGGGCACTTATCACACACAGGCCGGGGGGCACTTATCACACACAGGCCGGGGGGCACTTATCACACACAGGCCGGGGGGCACTTATCACACACAGGCCGGGGGGCACTTATCACACACAGGCCGGGGGGCACTTATCACACACAGGCCGGGGGGCACTTATCACACACAGGCCGGGGGGCACTTATCACACACAGGCCGGGGGGCACTTATCACACACAGACCGGGGGGCACTTATCACACACAGGCCGGGGGGCACTTATCACACACAGGCCGGGGGGCACTTATCACACACAAGCCGGGGGGCACTTATCACACACAGGCCGGGGGGCACTTATCACGCACAGGACGGGGGGCACTTATCACGCACAGGCCGGGGGGCACTTATCACGCACAGGACGGGGGGCACTTACTTTTCACACACAGGAGGGGGGCACTTACTTTTCACACACAGGACGGGAGGGCACTTATCACACACAGGACGGGGCGCACTTATCACACACAGGCCGGGGGGCACTTATCACACACAGGCCGGGGGGCACTTATCACACACAGGCCGGGGGGCACTTATCACACACAGGCCGGGGGGCACTTATCACACACAGGCCGGGGGGCACTTATCACACACAGGCCGGGGGGCACTTATCACACACAGGCCGGGGGGCACTTATCACACACAGGCCGGGGGGCACTTATCACACACAGGCCGGGGGGCACTTATCACACACAAGCCGGGGGGCACTTATCACGCACAGGACGGGGGGCACTTATCACGCACAGGCCGGGGGGCACTTATCACGCACAGGACGGGGGGCACTTACTTTTCACACACAGGAGGGGGGGCACTTACTTTTCACACACAGGACGGGAGGGCACTTATCACACACAGGACGGGGGCACTTACTTATCACACACAGGAAGGGTGGCCCTTACTTATCACACACAGGACGGGGAGCACTTACTTATCACACACAGACCGGGGGGCACTTTTCACACACAGGATGGGGGGCACTTACTTTTCACACACAGGATGGGGGGCACTTACTTTTCACACACAGGACGGGGGGCACTTACTTTTCACACACAGGACGGGGGGGCACTTTTCACACACAGGATGGGGGGGCAATTACTTTTCACACACAGGACCGGGGGGTCACTTAATTTTCACACACAGGACGGGGGGCACTTTTCACACACAGGATGGGGGGCACTTATCACGCACAGGACGGGGGGCACTTACTTTTCACACACAGGAGGGGGGCACTTACTTTTCACACACAGGATGGGGGGGCACATACTTATCACACACGGGACGGGGGCACTTACTTATCACACACAGGAAGGGTGGCCCTTACTTTTCACACACAGGACGGGGAGCACTTACTTTTCACACACAGGACGGGGGGCACTTACTTTTCACACACAGGATGGGGGGGCACTTTTCACACACAGGATGGGGGGCACTTACTTTTCACACACAGGATGGGGGGGCGCTTACTTTTCACACACAGGATGGGGGCACTTTTCACACACAGGATGGGGGGCACTTACTTTTCACACACAGGACGGGGGGCACTTATCACACACAGGACGGGGGGCACTTATCACACACAGGACGGGGCGCACTTATCACACACAGGCCGGGGGGCACTTATCACACACAGGCCGGGGGGCACTTATCACACACAGGCCGGGGGGCACTTATCACACACAGGCCGGGGGGGCACTTATCACACACAGGCCGGGGGGCACTTATCACACACAGGCCGGGGGGCACTTATCACACACAGGCCGGGGGGCACTTATCACACACAGGCCGGGGGGCACTTATCACACACAGGCCGGGGGGCACTTATCACACACAGGCCGGGGGGCACTTATCACACACAGGCCGGGGGGCACTTATCACACACAGGCCGGGGGGCACTTATCACACACAAGCCGGGGGGCACTTATCACGCACAGGCCGGGGGGCACTTATCACGCACAGGACGGGGGGCACTTATCACGCACAGGCCGGGGGGCACTTATCACGCACAGGAGGGGGGGCACTTACTTTTCACACACAGGAGGGGGGGCACTTACTTTTCACACACAGGACGGGAGGGCACTTATCACACACAGGACGGGGGCACTTACTTATCACACACAGGAAGGGTGGCCCTTACTTATCACACACAGGACGGGGAGCACTTACTTATCACACACAGGCCGGGGGGCACTTATCACACACAGGACGGGGGCACTTATCACACACAGGACGGGGGGCACTTACTTTTCACACACAGGACGGGAGGGCACTTACTTTTCACACACAGGACGGGGGCACTTACTTATCACACACAGGAAGGGTGGCCCTTATCACACACAGGACGGGGAGCACTTACTTATCACACACAGGACGGGGGGCACTTATCACACACAGGACGGGGGCACTTATCACACACAGGACGAGGGGCACTTATCACACACAGGACGAGGGGCACTTATCTTACTTATATAGAGACATCCCCCTATATACAGACACCGTACATTTGCATAGCTGCCATTTTTGTAAGGTCAGTGCACCTACACTCTGGCTTCAATACATGTCAGTTGGGGGTCATGGAAAGGTCGCCATTAATTCCTATGGGAATTTTTTTTTTTAAATGCGATTTTTTAAAAAAACTACAAATCGGATCTACTCCAAAAATACATAGCACACCTGTCCCCACCGAGGGCTTAGAAACTCCGCCTGAACGGGGTCTCTGCGCCGAGCGGTTCGGGCCGCATTAATTGCGGAAAATGCGGAGAAGAAGAGGAGTAAAATACTAGATGGGTATTTCCTGAAGGAACTACAAATAGTGCTTTGGAATGGTGCCCGGGCTGCCCCTGCAAGACTTTCACACTTGGGTGCCCCTCAGGCGCTGGTTTGGTAGTTGTAGCCCCTCAGGGTTGAGCTTAACCCCTTGGGACCTGCTGATAGGCGTTGGCATAGTAGCTGGGTCTGACTGCGCATATCAATGAGCTAATCAGCCCAGGTGGCAGTTACATTTGAAATTGCCTCAGAAATCAGGCCCATATAACCCTATGGGAAAATTTCCCCATTGAAATACATTGAGACAATGCATTCCAATGATGGGGAAAAAAAAATTTCAAACGCAAATTGCGCCAAAACTACAAATCCGATCGACACGAAAAAAACTTAGCACACCTCTCCTCTCGTGGACGCTGGCTTCGAAATGACGCCTCACTGGAGTCTGTGCGTGCAGCGGTTCGGGGCGCATTAATTGCGGAAAAAAGCCTAATAATAATAATAAGAAGAAGAAGTTAACCACGTTCGGATTACAATATAGTGCTTTGTTCCAAAGCACTATAATAAGAAATCGGATTACAATATGTTGCTTGAACCTAGAGAGTTCAAGCACCATAATTAACAGTATGTATTTGACATGTCTCCCCCCTAAAAAAATAACACTTGCATTGTGTGTCTGTGCTGGCCTTGTTCCTGCTTCCTCCTCACCCCTGGGTAGCGTTACCTGTAATTCTGCGTATTATAGATGGAAAAATGGGCTTTACCTTGCAGAAAAACAATTAGAATGTGATCCGGATTGTAGATATTGAGTTTTGCCGGTTTTCAGTGCCTTGCAATTTATCTCTCTTCCTCTTTGCCTGGCTTGTGATTTTCACTTTGGTACCTTTTATGTGAATTTTTCATTGTAGTTCACATGGATTAATGAAAAAGACATTCAAGTCATAATCTCCTCTGTGATCAGGAATACCGAGCCATTATTACCCCGGTCTGCCGAATACGAGTGTCTCTGCCCCTTATAAACCTGAGGTTCTTGGCACTGGTATTGAATTTATCTGACACCTAGATTCCCAAAATAACCAGGTATTGACTGATCCTGCAGCACTTATGGCTTGTGGTGTCTTCAAGATGAAAGTTTTGTAGCCAAGAATCATTGAAGCCGTCTTAATTCTGCACTTTTTGGAGCCAAAAATGCTTTATTGTGCCTTTCTTATCTGGTGTCTATTTTTCTGTTATTGCATTTTGCAAATTGACATCTAAACTTTAGACACATTACGATCTTTTGTTTAGGAAACACTACTTGCTGATTGTTTCTAATAACAACCAGCAGAATTGTACAGGTGACGAGTTGTTTGCTGTTATCTGTGTGATTTGCATTTGCTACATTTGCTTTCTTCCCCAGAAGCTGATATGATTTGGAGTATTGATCTTGGATTTTCTTTGGTCCATTGTGAGCTACCTGTGTCAGCCACTAGGGGGCCTCTCTGCCCACCTCTGATGATGATGCTGGGTAGCACAGGTCAGTGTTTAAGCACTCCTCTCTCTCTTGGACCCTTAGGAGTTAATCAGTCTTCTTCATGTCCTCAGCTCAGTCTTGTTGCTTTAGATCCTGGTTTCTTTTGTGCCTATAAATATCTGTTTTCTTGTGAGGTTGTAATGTAACACTTCTCTCCTGTAATTGAGCAGAAGACTGAAATATTCTTATTTGTTAAACGCGAGTCATCATTCAGCTACATAAATAAGACTGAGCTCTATTTCCATCCAAGGTGTAAAAACGCCTCCTCCCAGGTTTGTAATTTACTCTTCTGTCATGTTCAATCTAATGATTGTTTATGTGCATATATTATCTGTCTGCTGCATGCATTAGTTATAGTATACTGCCAAACCGTACATCTGTATGCTGCATGCTTTACTGATAGTATACTGCCAAACCGTACAGATCCGCTATACTGCAGCAAACAGGAGAGCTGACGGATCTGCTATAATACACTACACGGGACACATTCTCTATATACTGCACCTCCTCTATATACTACACCACACAGGACACATCCTCTATATACTATACATCCTCTGTATACTACACCACACAGGACACATCCTCTATATACTACACCACACAGGACACATCCTCTATATACTGCACCACACCGGACACATCCTCTATATACTACACCACATGGGACACATCCTCTATACACTACACCACACGGGACACATCCTCTGTATACTGCACCACACGGGACACATCCTCTATATATTGCACCACACGGGGCACATCCTCTATATACTGCACCACACGGGACACATCCTCTATATACTACACCACACGGGACACATCCTCTATATACTACACCACACGGGACATATCCTCTGTTATACTACACCACACGGGACACATCCTCTATATACTACACCACACGGGACACATCCTCTATATACTACACCACACGGGACACATCCTCTATATATTGCACCACACGGGGCACATCCTCTATATACTGCACCACACGGGACACATCCTCTATATACTGCACCACACGGGACACATCCTCTATATACTACACCACACGGGACACATCCTCTATATACTACACCACACGGGACATATCCTCTGTTATACTACACCACACGGGACACATCCTCTATATATTGCACCACACGGGACACATCCTCTATATACTACACCACACGGGACACATCCTCTATATACTACACCACACGGGACACATCCTCTATATACTACACCACACGGGACACATCCTCTATATACTACACCACACGGGACACATCCTCTATATATTGCACCATACGGGACACATCCTCTATATACTACACCACACGGGACATATCCTCTGTTATACTACACCACACGGGACACATCCTCTATATACTGCACCACACGGGACACATCCTCTATATACTGCACCACACGGGACACATCCTCTATATACTACACCACACGGGACACATCCTCTATATACTACACCACACGGGACATATCCTCTGTTATACTACACCACACGGGACACATCCTCTATATATTGCACCACACGGGACACATCCTCTATATACTACACCACACGGGACACATCCTCTATATACTACACCACACGGGACACATCCTCTATATACTACACCACACGGGACACATCCTCTATATACTACACCACACGGGACACATCCTCTATATACTACACCACACGGGACACATCCTCTATATATTGCACCATACGGGACACATCCTCTATATACTACACCACACGGGACATATCCTCTGTTATACTACACCACACGGGACACATCCTCTATATATTGCACCACACGGGACACATCCTCTATATACTACACCACACGGGACACATCCTCTATATACTGGACACATAATCTTTTTAGTTCTTTGGCAGTGGACATGTAATTCATGGCAGTGGAGAATAACACATCTGTGTAATTGTCTTTCCTACCTTAAAGGGAACCTGTCACCTGAATTTGGCGGGACCAGTTTTGGGTCATATGGGGCAATATTGCCTTGCACAGGCGTGTACTCCGGAGGACAGAGAATGAACTTCAATCCAATATTGCGGCCAGCATGCAGCCAGCGAGTAAGGAAAGGGTGAATCAAACACCCGAAAACCCCGCCCATATGACCCAAAACTGGTCCCGCCAAATTCAGGTGACAGGTTCCCTTTAACTTTGGGCCGTAAAGGTGAATTGTGCTGCTTCGTGCAGATTGTGCCCGGTTATGTACCGTCCGGCTATATTTGCGCTTATTACAGTGTTGGTATTCACGGCAGAAGTCTGGAAATCTCTAAATAATTAAACAATAAGATCCTGTCTATAAAATGAGCTCATCACTATGCAGCAGTTTGATATTTGTATGGAGAGGAGCATTTACACATGCATGGGATGTATATTGTATATATCGCTGTACAATGCTGCTGGGAGGTTACCACCGTCACTTAAAGGCAACGTCCATTGTATAGTCTCCATACAGTTTATTCAGTAATTAATATCTTGCACAATCTTTGCCTATGTCTCAGCTTTTTGCAGTTTGATTTTCCTCTTCACACTGAGTAAATTAGTGCAAGAAATTAGGCAACAAACCAAACTTCGCCAGAAAAAAAAGTATGCATTCAAGATAAGGCCATGGGAAGGTGCAGTTAGTTTCTATTTATTGAGGGAGAGCTGGAGAATAAAGTTGGGCTGAGCGTAGGGCAGGTCCCAATTCTTTCAGTAGTGGTGATTGAAACATGTGGGAGAAAAATAGAAACTAAAATGTTCCGATATTTAATGATATTCTGTATATTATGGAGGGATACCATCGCCCTGGCTGAACTGTGAGTGTATGCTTTTTGCAGTTCCCATCCTGTTGTTGCTAATGGCATTTATATGGCAAAGCACCTAAGGCTCACTTTATAGAAAACTGATGATCAGCATAGTCCTGTAATAGGAGCCAACGCTGTAACAAGTCAGTCCTAAACTTCTTCTGGTACGCCTCTGATGGGAGCTTCATGGCCGAGCAGCTGCATGTAGCCGTACATCACCAAGCACAATGCCGAGCGCTGGATGGAGTGGTGTAAAGCTGCCACCACCAGACTCTGGAGGAGATGTGTTCTGTGCAGTGACGGATCGCACTTTTTTATGTGCCTCTGATAGATATACTTGACTGCATTGTGCCCGCTCTACAGTTTGATGATGATGCTGTGGGCTTGTTTTTTAGGGTTTGTCCTTGACCCCTTAGTTTTAGTAAACAGAAATCTTAATACACGAAAGTTTTTTGAAGAAACAGATACATGCACATAACAGGGATCACTTCACATCAAATCAAAATTTCAAAACAAGCTTTATTGCAGAACCAAAACACACATAAAAACATTTAAAAATCCTTAACGGATACTACACACAAATATAGATCCATAAATAAAGGGTAAAATACCCATGAGGGGGTTATCTCTGGACTGGAGAAAATATACAAAAAATGCACAATAAATATGTATATACACATGCAAAAGCATATATAGCAATACAATGTGCATTAAAAATAGGACCTTCCACTGAAGACCAAATCACAATAGGCTATAGCCAGCTGGAAAGGAAGTGTAACACCTGCGATTTTAAACCCAAACAAAGGGTCCTAAGCCAGACCTAATGTGGTCCGAAAATAAATATATAATTGATATCCACCTTGAGAAAGACACCACGAGTGTCGGAACGCGTGGGTCCGGGGTTCCTGGAGGCTGGACTGTATGCTGGGGCGACCTTCTGACTGAATCAGGGCCAGGGCTAAGTATTACCTTGCTCTAATCTCACGGCTGTGGGATTATGGCCAGGTCACTTGTTGGTACCCTTTATTTTCGGACCACATTAGGTCTGGCTTAGGACCCTTTGTTTGGGTTTAAAATCGCAGGTGTTACACTTCCTTTCCAGCTGGCTATAGCCTATTGTGATTTGGTCTTCAGTGGAAGGTCCTATTTTTAATGCACATTGTATTGCTATATATGCTTTTGCATGTGTATATACATATTTATTGTGCATTTTTTGTACATCTGCTCCAGCCTAGAGACAACCCTCTCATGGGTATTTTACCCTTTATTTATGGATCTATATTTGTGTGTAGTATCCGTTAAGGATTTTTAAATGTTTTTATGTGTGTTTTGGTTCTGCAATAAAGCTTGTTTTGAAATTTTGATTTGATGTGAAGTGATCCCTGTTATGTGCATGTATGTATCTGTTTCTTCAAAAAACTTTCGTGTCTATATTGTGACATGCACTAGGAGATCCACGCTACTTAATAACTGTGCTCATTTGAGTTATTGCTAACAGTTGGTGCCCGCTCATTTGTTTGCTAGAAATCTTAATACAAGCACAAGTCATTGTGGACAATTGTAGCTTCAGGTTTGTGGGAGCAGTTTGGGGAAGACCCTTTTCTGTGGAATTTTTAGACCCCCGTAATACAGTATTTAATACAATACTTTCACACAGTCGTCACATCGCTTTGCTCTTCTGCTATTCTCTCTATCTGTGTCATCAACGGGTCACTAAGGAGGGCATCCAGTGTTGCTATGAAATAATAGCCGGCCCGTATAGATCTCCAAAAAACTTCCCTTTGTTAACCGTCCTGAATCACAATGTAGATCAAACCTTAATGGAAGGAAACAGACGTTCGCTATAGAATAGGAAGACAACATGTATTTCTAGTTTCCCCCCCCCAAAAAAAAATCCCTTTATGCACCTACTCCTTATTATTTTTTTTATTTTTTTTTTTCCTGGCCATCGTCCTTCTCCTTTTTATGTCTCTGTAATGAAAAGTGTATTTCAGCTTGTTAAAGTTTGATATTCGGAACCTCTTGGCTACCGTCCAAGTTGAGGAAAAATTGCTCTATTCTATTTCTCCGAGTGGCCAAGGGTGATTAAATATAGCTGCCGATGACATTTTTCTTGCGGTTTAGATGTAAAGACGTATCCTATTATCAGCGGTAATTTAATCTATCCCTTTATGGCGATGACCTTCATAATGGTTTCTGTCTTGTCGTGAATATTATAAAGCAATTTAGCGCACATTTGCATGATTTTTAAAATTGATTTTTTTTTTTTGTATCATCCTCTGTCAGTCTTCAAAGAGTCAAGAGCGTCAGTGCCCCACCACCACCCGTACCCTCTTACTCCTGTCATTAGACCGCGTAAGTCAGAGATGGCAGTAATACTATGTGGAATTATCCGCTGATGACAGGTAATGAAACTATACTTCCTGGTGTTAAAAAAAAAAAAAAAAAAATGAAATAAATAGGAATTACACACGCTTTAAATAAGGTAACTTTACCGAGGCTTTAATCGAGGTCTTGGTTTATTGCTCTTTCATTAGGCTTTGATTGCTGCTGGTAATTATAGGTGCGGAGAATGGAAAGATCAGATTGTGGGTTATAGGATAATTTAGTCAGAATTTATTTTTATTTTATTATTTTTATCGCTAACTACATAAAATTTTAATTGTAATGTTATGCCGGGACATCTAGAAAAAGCAACCAGGACATAGCGGCATACTTGCCTGCTCTCCTGAAAGGTCCCGAGAAAAGAGGAGGGACATCTCCTGGGTTCCACTGGATCCTTCCAAAAAAAAACAAAAAACAAAAAAAAAAAACGTTACTTCCAGACTTTTTCTTGTTTGTAATGTTGAGATGCTCGATTTCTAAATGGTACTCTAAGACTTTTGCTCTTGTGAACGAAGGTGCTGTTAGGATCGATACCTGGACAGCCAGAAATTGCACACTCAATCCCATACTTCTTGCCCTAGTCTATGGAATGCCATTTGCCAAGGAAGATATTGACTAGTGTTCTTTGGTCAGCTGTCTGGTACTGTTAGGTTTGCAGAATGGCATCCAAATATCTAGGCAGGGCATAGGTTCATAGCTTGGAGGGGAACCCCAAAGGAGGTCCCCCTGGAAGCAAAATCTCAAAAGAAAAAAAAAGAAAGAAAGTAGCAGTGTCTTCGCTAGTGCCTGTGTTCAGGGGCAATGTGCATTTCCTACACTTCCGGCCAGGTGGCTCAGATTGTCATGGTTCCTATACCATTGGATTTTGTTTTAACTCTGGTAGCCTTAGGCTCTATCACTCGCCTTCCAGTACTCCTAAAGCTGCTATATCCCTACAGTCTACAAGATGTCCGCATCCAGGCAGCACAATGATGTCACTGCATTGCACTGCCTGTGCCAACCTGCTCTGTGTACGGAAGAGAAGATGACCTATGCTGGTGACAAAGTGTCATGGTGGTGGTTGGCACAATGGAGGAGGGCCAAGTGTTCAAGTGTTGACCATGGGGGTGCTGAGTAGGTAAGGCTCCATTCAGACCTTGCTATTGGGTTCTAGCTCTTTTCGTTATCCTCCTGATTCACTTTTTGAGGGGGAACTAAAGGGTCACGAATACTTTTAAAGGGGACTCTCAGGTGGCATTATTTGTTTTAAGGGGGGCTCTTATGGGGCCAAATTACTTGATTAAAGGGCGCAATAGTTGATGTTTCCTGGGTACTGGTAACCCCATTCTTCCCCAGTGGCACTGAATGCAAACTTGCTATATGTCGTGATCTTTTTATATAGGACCAAGCTCACTATATTATTTGAGTTGCTGTAAGGCCACTTCTACAATAGTGCTTGCTTAATAGGATGTGCAATATTTATGTCAAATCCAAGGGAAATCTCATTGACTTCAATGGAAAGAGACCAACATGTGTTAGGCTCACCAGGTGAGGTGCATCCCTCCAAGCTCAAGGTGTGGGAGGGCACACGGGCCAAAGGTTTTTGTGCAGCAGATGGGTGTGGCACTCGGGACATGGATAGCTGAGGTACTGGAGACCACTGGTAGACAGGAGACTGCTGCCAGTCAGCTGGGATGCTGGAAACCGCAGGCTGCTAGGAAACGTCCTGGGACTGCAGTCAGCCAGCAGAGCAGGTCAAGGCGCGTAGAGAAACGCAGAGTCTTAGAAACGCTGAAGTCTTAATACCAAGACACAGGTGTGTGTCTTGGTGAGTCTTATATATGCCCAGGCAGATGATGACATGGGAGCACGCCGGGTCATCTACAAACGTGGATCAGCACAGAGTTTAGTGGACCGGAGTGAGGGAAGAAAAGCTTGGATCTGGGACAAGTGAGTAACAACTTCAGTGTCCATCTCTCCACTACTTAAAAAAAAGAAGTAATAAATACTAAAGAATGAAACGGCAAAATAGAAGAGACTTTAGACATCTTTAACATATGCTATCTAAAGAATTGGGGTCTCCAATTTTGCTATTTTTCAGATGGCATAAGTCAAAAACGTTTAAAGCCTCTTCCATTTTATTCTTTAGTTTTTATGACTTTTTCCCCATATCCTTAAAGGGGTTTCTGCATCTCATCTCAAATAATGGTGTATAACTAGGAGATGCTGTTACTTTTCATTATGGGGTGCAATCTCGGGGACCGCCATTAGTCCCAGGAATGAACGGTGCTGACCCTGTACAGCGGCGCCCCAGTCGTCAACCCTCAAGTGAATGGGGTTATCCTGCAGTTCCCTGCAAATAAGGTGGCAGGGAATGTTGCTGGACATGAAAATCAATGAAGAATTTGCAGTCTTGAGTCAGTCCCCTTCGTTCTCGGGATTAAAGGGGGTTTGAGAGATTAAACCTCACCTGATCATAAAGTGAAGCCATATGCCAGCGATGTACCATCACCTTATGAGATGGGAATATCCCTGTAATGTTATATTTTACGACCGGTAATTTTTTTGGCTGCCTGCAGAAAAATGAATCACTTGAAGGACACTGATTAGTGACAGTTAGTCATTAAGACATGATCCATGTTTAGATCTGTGCAGAGAGACAAAACTCGCCTGTTTTATCAGTCACTGGTTGTCATCCCCGGTCATTTGTATCAAGAGCTGGAGATGCATTCTCTTGCAACTAAATACATTTGACCCTGTTGACCTCTGGCAGAGGCAGAAAATAATTGTGCGTCCTTCCCCCAGAGTTCTTCCTTTTACTTATTGCTTGGCAAAATAAGATACATTGTACATAGATATGTGTTTAAGTATCTGCATAATGGTTACCGTGTTGAAACACTACGACATTTTGTCTCATTTTAATGTTTTCGACAACGAATGTGACTTTGAGAGTCAATAATCTTATCAATCTGTTTGGCTGGGCTCCGTACATAAAACCCACTTGGTCCATTTTTTCCCTACAAAAGGGGTTGTTTTGTGCTTGGAAATGGTTAAAGTTGCAAAGTGCTTGAAAAAATACAATTAAAAATCATTTCCATTCTCAATAATGGAGGAATCTTACACTTTACAGGTCATTGACAATGTTATCTGACACCTTTTGTAGGGGCCAGTTTCCTAGACCAGGAACTTGCACTGGCAAGCTCTTTGCTATAAAGCTTGCAAGCGCTGCTCTGAATCTTTTCAGATCACCCTGCCCTTTAAGATTCAGAGCCTTTTCGCTCCTCCGATGCTTAAGCTGCTGTCCTGCATCTGGGTTTGACCCCTTGACCTGTGTTTGTGGTCAGCTTCTCTGTCCATAGATCAATTTTTAGTCTTATACTTTTACAGCTCATTGACAATGTTATCGAACACCTTTTGCAGGGGCCAGGTTCCTAGAAAAGGAATATGCACTTGCAAGCTCTTTGCGCTGCTCTAAATCTTTTCAGATCACTATACCCATCCAGCTTTAGAGCCTTTTCCCTCCTCCGATGCTTAAAAGGAGAAGCTGCTGTCATGCATCTGGATTCGAACCCTTGAGCCTGTGCTTTGTGGTCTGCTGTTCCCCGAGCCACAGCAGATTCACCTTTTCTCTGGGTGTTTAGTTTGTTATTCTTGCTTCAGTCGTTTTAGGATAACAGGTGTTTTTTCATTTACTTATTTGTCTGCCCTATCACCCTTCGGGTGCAGCTTTATACTTTCGCTCTGCTGGTGATAGTCCCATTTGGATTTACAACATACTGTTGTAGTTTAAGCCAGTCAGTCAAAGACCAGCTAGGGTTTATTCCTCTGCTGTTTATATTCTTTACCCTGCTCCTATTTTTTGTTAATTTTTTTTTTTTTTATCAGATAAATTTTTATTATTCGCAAAGAATAAGCAATCCAAATAATTCTCATGACAATGTTGCACTAAACATTTACAGATAACATTTTCCCCCCAACTCAGAACCCCCCCACCCCACCCCACCCAACCCTTAGAGACCCCAGTCAGAACCACCCCAGTTCCTATCATCATACAAGCATTTGAATAAACATCCGTTGTATTTCCATTGGATACTAGGCTCCCCATATTCACATTTATCACCCTAGTTCAAGTCCATCCACGGTTGCCACAGCTTGTGGAAGATGTCCAGCTTATTCCTTTTGGTGTAGATACTTCTCTCCAATGCAAGTATATGGTCCGTTTGCTTAAGAACGTCTCTCCTTGTTGGAGGTTCCTCTCTAATCGAAAATTTGGCGATCAATTTTCTAGCGATGAATAACAATCGTGCAATAACTATTTTGGACATGCTATCCGTAACAATTTCCTCAACATATCCCAATATGCAAATCAGTTGATTCCTAGGGACAGAACAGCCATACACCAGTTCAATACGATTTAATACAACTATCAAAAAGGAGGACAGTCTAGGGCATTGCCACATCATATGCAATATTCCCGCTTGGGATTGTGAGCACCGAGGGCATTCCGAATTTTGCCTAAGTCCAGCTTTGAACAACCTGTTAGGGGTTGTATAGGCCCTATGGATTACAAATAACTGCGATAGCCTGCCAGGTTCACTCATTGATATCTTGGGCACATATTCTAGGACCGACTCCCATCTATCTTTATCAATTATTCCCAATTCAGCTTCCCATTTCCCTCTAGCCCGGATGGGATGTTTTTCCAGAAAAGAAAAAAGAAGAAACCCATATATTTCCGAAATCACCCCCTTCGTGCAGCTATTCTTAAGGATATAAATGAGCATGAGATCAATCTGTACCACTATGGCTCCCCTTTTATTCTGTGCCTGGTAAGCATGAGAGATACGATTATACTGGTACAATTCAGACCGTGATAGCTGAAATTCTTCCTGCAACTCCTCAAATGTTTTAAGTCTGCCCTGACTAATCAGCTGCCCCAACCGTTCAATACCTGCTGCAGACCAAGAGTGAAAACCCTCCCTCTGCCTGAACTCCGGTAGATATATGTTGTCCCAAATAGGCGAAAATCTGGTGAGCCCACTCACTCCCCTAATGAGCTTAACTTTTTCCCATAGGGTACCGTCACACAGTACCATTTTGATCGCTACGACGGTACGATTCGTGACGTTCTAGCGATATCGTTACGATATCGCAGTGTCTGACACGCAGCAGCGATCAGGGATCCTGCTGAGAATCGTACGTCGTAGCAGATCGTATGGAACTTTCTTTCGTCGCTTGATCACCCGCTGACATCGCTGGATCGTTGTGTGTGACAGCGATCCAGCGATGTGTTCGCTTGTAACCAGGGTAAACATCGGGTAACTAAGTGCAGGGCCGCGCTTAGTAACCCGATGTTTACCGTGGTTACCAGCGTAAACGTAAAAAAAACAAACAGTACATACTCACATACATTTCGGTGTCTGTCCCCGGCGTCTCAGCTTCTCTCCACTGTGTGAGCGCCTGCCGGCCGGAAAGCGAGCACAGCGGTGACGTCTGACGTCACCGATGTGCTTTCCGGCTATGGCGCTTACACAGTGGAGAGAAGCAGAACGCCGGGGACAGACACCGGAATGTAAGTATGTACTGTTTGTTTTTTTTACGTTTACGCTGGTAACCAGGGTAAACATCGGGTTACTAAGCGCGGCCCTGCGCTTAGTTACCCGATGTTTACCCTGGTTACCGGGGACTTCGGCATCGCTCCAGCGCCGTGATTGCAACGTGTGACCGCAGTCTACGACGCTGGAGCGATAATCATACGATCGCTGCGACGTCACGGATCGTGCCGTCGTAGCGATCAAAATGGTACTGTGTGACGGTACCCTTACTCTATGAATTAATCTAATAGTACACCCCTGTGAACCCATTTTTTTGAACTGTCCTCCTTCCAGACTATCACTCAAAACATCCGCCTTTAGTAAGAACCTCAGGCTATTAGGTATTTGCACACTCCCTGACTCCTCCCCCCATCCTTTAAGATGTTGACACTGTGCCATTAAGAAGTATAGCCATGGATTGGGAAGTGCCAAACCCACCTCTGTTTTAGCCCTCTGAAGTATCTCCTGTTTGAACCTAGGATTCTTTCCTCCCCATATTAGTTAACCAAACAAAGACCTAATCTTACGGAATCTGCATTGTATAATCCAAATGGGAGAATTATGTAACGCGTACAACAATTGCGGGCATTACAATCATCTTTAAAAGGTTCACCCTATCAACCACCGACAAATGTAATTTGTTCCACGCCGCAATCCTGGTACGTATTTTCTGCATTAACGGGCTTAAATTCAGTTCCTCAAAGGTAGTCAGAGGAAGAGCTATCTGAATACCCAAATATTTGAATTTTTGAACGATCCTTAATTTTGTAGTTATCACCCTCTCTCCATTGCCCATACCGTCCCCCTCGATCAACAACATACAAGACATCCCAGTTTATTGTGAGTCCCAAAAACCGACCAAACTCCTCAATCAAAGCAACCGCATTGCATAGGGACCTCTCAGAATCCTCCAGGAACAACAAAATGTCGTCGGCATATAGTGCAATTTTATCCTCCCTCCTACCATAAATGTAACCTCTCACCTCCTGAGCGCCTCTTATTTTAGCCGCTAACGGCTCCACGGCCAGAGTGAAGAGCAACGGGGACAGCGGACACCCCTGTCTGGTACCCCTAAACAGCGGGAAACTCTCTGACAATTTATTATTAACTCTAATTTTTGCAGTTGGGAACGGGTACAACAGCCTCACCCAGGAGATGAATTTTGGACCAAACCCCAGGCGATCCAGGACCGACCACAAGTAACTCCACTCCACACAATCAAAGGCCTTGTGTGCATCTAGAGACACCACAACTCTTTTTCTGGCATTGTCGGCAGGAATTTGCATATTTAAAAATATCCTCCTCAAGTTAATTGCCCTGGATTTATTGGGCATAAAGACAGACTGATCTGGGTGAATCAATTTATCAATCACTTGGGACAGCCTGTTCGCCAGGGCCTTCGTCAAAATCTTTGTCAGCCGTTAGGAGTGAAATTGGTCTATACGACTCCGGCTGCTGAGGATCTTTATCAGCTTTAGGAATAACCACAACAATGACCTCTCTCATTGATGGGGGCAGCACTCCCCTCTCCAACGACTCAGAGAACACTCGCTCCAATTTGGACATTAACTCTGCATTAAGAATTTTATAAACCTACAGGGATACCGTCCGTCCCCGGAGCCTTACCCCCTGCCATATCCACCAAAGCCGCCTTCAACTCTTCCTCCCCAAGAGGTTTATCCATCCACTCCCTTTCCTCTCGACCTAGTCTGGGCAAGTCAACCTCTTTCAGATATCTGTTCATTTCCTCAGTACTTTTATCCACCCTAGAGGAATATAGTTTACTATAAAATCTCCGAAAAACTTCTAATATTTCCCCTTCTTGAGTAACCGCTTTACCTTCCTCTGTTCTTATGGAATATACATGAGAAGAATCCCGTTGCGCAGAAACCACCACCGAGAGTAAATGTCCCACCTTTTCTCCCTCCGAATAAAATGTTTCCTTTTGAAAGGCTCTCAACCTGTCTGCCCTGCGCATATGGAGTTGATCGACCGCTACCTGAGCCGCCCTCGTACGAAGTTGCGTTTCTCTATTCTGAGAGGCCAATGTCTCTTCCGCCACCCTCAGCTCCTCCATCACTGCATTGTCTTGAATTTTAGACTTAGTTTTATGTCTCGAGATGTCTCGGAAAATAAGATTCCTCTCAGGTACGCCTTCATAGTGTCCCACACTACAAGATTCCCCGCACTCCCTTTATTCATCCTAAAAACTCCACAAGTTCAGTACCCACCTGTTCCATATTCAAATACTGCAACCAGGAGGGGTGAAATTTCCATCCCATCCCCGCTAGTCTACTCCTCCCTGTCATTTGTACCGAGACCAGTACTGGGCTATGGTCCGATATTACTGTAGGCCTATACTCCACCTCGTGTATTAAATTATTCACTCCCTCGTTTCCCAAAGCCTGGTGGGCACACGATGTGCCCTTTCAACGGCAAACATCTTAGTGAGGCCATCTCCACCCACAGCGTTTTTTAGCCATGCCTCAATATAAGCCGTGGGGTTACTCCCTTCCACCTTTTCTGGGACCCCCACAAACCTTAGATTGATCCTGCGGGATCGGTTTTCAAGGTCATCAGTCTTAAACTCCAGATCAGCAATATGTTGAATATACTTTTTTTTCCCTTTTTAACAATTCAACAATCCGATCTTCAGCACTCCCAACCCGTTCTTCCACCACTTCCACTCTCTTTTCAACTTTACGCATAGCAGAGTTTAGAGCGACCATCTCTCCCTTTAAATCATCCAAGGGCAGACTTACAGTACATTACCACTGAAAATATGTCCTTCAGAGTCGGCTCCTCTGTTTCTGGCACGTCAAACTGTGCAGACATATCAGCTCCTGCGGCCATGTTAGGAGATCCCTGATCTGTCCCACTGCACTGTAGCTGGGCCCCTCCTTCCTGCTGTTCTCCAGGGGCACGAGCTGCTCCGGTCTCCACATTTCCAGCCTCTGACTGCAGATTTACAGCCTCCTCTGACCTGGCAAATCGCTCCAACTTAGCGATTACATCCATCCTCCTCTGAGCAGCGTTCACCCTCGCCGCCTCCTCTGCGCCATCTTGGGCCTATGAGCTTCCCGCCGCTGCCGACTCCTTCTGCCTCCTGCGCGTCATCCTCAGGTGAGACTCCGTTCCTTCGGGTCGCACCCCGCTCACCACCGGTCTCCGGTACTACGTGCACTCCTGAGAGTGTAATTGGCGTTCGGCGGCGCCTCTAAGGGGTTAATAAAGGGAGAATGAAGCGGGAGATCTCAGCTTCATGTCCGTTCACATCGCCCGCTAGGCCACGCCCCATTTTCTGTTTCTTTTTAGGAAGTTGGCGGCATATTCTCTAACAGCTAACATGCTTAATCCTTTATTTTATATTTTGTGGTTTGTTTTACTCACTCTGGGATCTCTCTCTATTTCAGCACACTTTCCCTTTTGTCGGTAATTTGCACTCTGCTCTGCCATACAGATCTTTAGGAAGAGCGTGAAGTGCTCGACGGCCTTTCAGGAAGCATAGGTTTGAGTTGCCACCATCTAGTCTGTGGTTAGGACTATCTCAGCTCATGCAGCAACCACTAGGGACTGCGGAGTCAGGATCGCTAGTCTGTACAGCAGGGTCAGTTGAAGTTTTCAGTGTGTTACCTATTTTTCCGAGTGAGTTGCTACACTATCATAACAGCTGCCTTAGGCTTCTTTCACATTTCCGTCGGTACGCGGACGTCGCTAACACAGAGCACACCGCCAGCGGCTCAGCAATGCTGCTGGTCCCAACTGTCATTCAACAGGAGCACACCGCCCCCCGACAAGCAGGAAGCCACGAGGCTGAGGAGCTGTATGCTCTTGATAAAGCCTGTTGGAATGGTAACCCCTAACAAATGATATTCGGTATCAAATGAGCGATCCTTTGGGCTCCTAAGGGTATGATTCTGAGATCCACCCCTTCAACTACACATATAACAAATGTATTATCACGGCACCTGCAGGATAAGCTTGATGACCCACCTTGAACATCTTGGAATCCTCCAGGATTTCTGGAAGATTTGACAGATCTCCTAGGTGCTGCTGGATGTTAACAAAAAGCAGGGCTTCCATAAGGTTTCTAATTTGCATTCTGCAAGTAGTTTGTAGGTTCTCCCCGTGTTTGCGTGGGTTTCCTCCGGGTTTTCCAGTTTCCTCCCACACTCCAAATACCAACTGATAGGGAATTTAGATTGTGAGCCCCATTGGGAACAGCGATGATAATGTCTGTAAAGCCCTGCAGAATAAGATAGCGCTATATAAGCAATGCATAATAAATAAATAATTTGTCACACTGTGCATGATGTTTGCAATGCTGACGTCCAATTGCTTGGTCAATGTTGCAGAGGGTATTTCAATGGCAAAAATAAAAGCCTTTTTCTTAATGCCAGTCTTTAAAGTTCATGAGTTTGATTATTTGTGAACCATCCTACAAGAAATCAACACTTGTGGCAGGAGATTTTTCCATCCTCCTCTATATGGGGTTGTCTTTTGCCGGACCATTGGGGCCCAATATCACGTGAGAGTCTTCACCATCCACAGGATCCATTGGTTGGTGGTCAGAACAATGGAATTCATTATGCTCCATTATTTTACATTGCTAATTAAATGAATAAAAGTATGTGAACCCAGTTGACATAATAAACCGTAAACGGTTTTGGCCATGCTGATCCATTGTGGCTCATGCGAAGGGCGTTCTCTTAGAGCAGAATCGGAGCCTTTATTTGCAGCAGGAATTCATAGACGGGATCACTAATTGGCAGCTAAGAGCCTGGGTCTCTATAATAAAAGCTGCAACGGCTTCCGAGTCATCACGCGGCAGGAGGTGTAAAGGTCAGGCTGAATATTTCTCTCTAATTTGACAGACACTCTGGAAGTATCGCTGATCTCATTTATGGGGAGATAATGCAATATTCTCTTTCCAAAGTTATTATAGATTTCTCCCCCCTTTCTTCCTTTTTTATTTTTGTCCCCCATGTGCTAATAAAACTGCCGTCTTTTCTTGATTGACAATGGTAACACAATGACCTGATCCCATTAAATCTGCGACATGAGAAATTTTACCGTAACATGAAATATTCTTTTTAATAAGTTGCGGAAAATAACAAGGTCATTATTTTTCCATTTTTCTTTCCGTGTCTGCAGGAAGAGATTCATAGGTGCATTATAAGTGGAGACACAGTTAGAAGGGGCAGTGTGAAAGCTGGGGGTCTGCAGTGTGGGGGGCTGTAGGCTAAATATTAATAGGTAGAGACTGTCATCAGGTGTCGTATTTGTTATCAAAAAGTGTTCATATCTTCCGAATGACCTACTTGGTAGGAGAATTGTCCTTCCATGAAACTAAGCTGATAGGTCAGGAATAATAATAAATGTGCGGGTGCCTTTACACTGGTGACCCGCGGACGCAAACATAGGCTGATCAGCCACATTTGCCAATTGGTGGACAGTTAAGGCTACGTTCACATTTGCGTTGTTGGGGCGCAGCGTCGTTGACGGATACTGACGCATGCGTCATGCGTCCCTATCTTTAACATGGGGGGGGCGTATGGACATGTGCCGGTATGCGTTGTAATGCCTTTTACGACGCATGCGTCATATTGACGCACAAGACAGGGTGCAGAGGACGCTACTTGTAGTGTTTTCCCTGCGCCGAAATTCCTGATCTTTACTATCTTATGACAACGCATGCGTCGCAAAACGCTGCGTTGTGTACATGCGTTGTTGGTTGCGTCGCCTACGCTGCGCCCAACAACGCAAATGTGAACGTAGCCTAATACCTTGTTTTGATTGGCAGCCCGTGCTTCTGATGGTCACAGAACCATCAATAATAGTAATCTGTCATTGTTCTCTGCAGCACAAGTCCTGTTTACACCACGCGATCTGCTGCCGAGTATGATGATTGCTAAGCAAGGTTAAAAAATGTTTTGCCCATCAAATGTGCATTTTGTTTGTTCATCTGGACATTGGCTGCCTGTTTAGTCTGCACAAATATCGTGAAACAAGTGTTCCCAGCAATGCTCAACCACAATAATCAACTATTGTATATGCACCCTAAAGCCATGTTCACACTTACTCTAGCTACAAACTGGATCATAACTGTTGAAAAAGCAGAGATTGGAGTTGTACTTAGTGCCTGAAGATCCTTCTTCCTGGTAAGAAGGCTCCTGGTAGTTGAAAGTCCCTGCAACAGATCTTGCAGTAAGACCAAGGAACTTTGGATTACCCTCTTAGGGTTTGCTTGGATCTGCATTGCTCTTTCCCAAGTTTGCGGTTCACCTACCAAGGTTTGTGGTGTACTGCCCAGGATTTATGTGAGTCCGTGCCCCTCTCAGGAAATGCGGTATCCCGCTTAGAGTTTGCATGAGTCAGTGCCCCGCCTTTGGTTTCTGTGGGTCTGTTGTGCCCAATTCAAGGTCTGTTTTTGCTTTTTTGATGGTTTGCTTGAACCGTCACCTATTTCCAGGGTATCTGTGGATCAGCACCTTTCCCAGGATCTGTGTTGGTCTGTGGAGTCCTTCAGGGTCTGTGTGGGATGGTGCCCCTCTCAGGGTCTGTGTGGGATGGTGCCCCTCTCAGGGTCTGTGTGGGTTGGTGCCCCTCCCAGGGTCTGTGAGGATTAGTGCCCCTCCCAGGGTCTGTGTGGGTTGGTGCCCCTCCCAGGGTCTGTGTGGGTTGGTAACTAAAGAAGAAACCTGGCACTCAACTTAATGCTCGTGTCAATTTAATGTAGTACACAAAACGTTTCGGTCCTATGTCCGGACCTTCATCAGTTACGTACTGCAAGAATGGAAAAGTGGCTGATGACAACACGTGTCAAAGATACACGGTGGACTGCGCCTGTCCTATGCGCTGAAAAAATGTGGACGAATGGCTGTAATGGCCGTGGTGGCGTGTATAGGTGTCCAGACGCGGTATCCCCCGCTAGTCTCAGCGGGGGATACCGCGTCTGGACACCTATACACGCCAGCACGGCCATTACAGCCATTCGTCCACATTTTTTCAGCGCATAGGACAGGCGCAGTCCACCGTGTATCTTTGACACGTGTTGTCATCAGCCACTTTTCCATTCTTGCAGTACGTAACTGATGAAGGTCCGGACATAGGACCGAAACGTTTTGTGTACTACATTAAATTGACACGAGCATTAAGTTGAGTGCCAGGTTTCTTCTTTAGTTTCACAAGGTGTGGGAACCTACCTCGGCACCTATCCCAGTAGTGCACACGCTGTTATCTCTAACACTGTGTGGGTTGGTGCCCCTCCCAGGGTCTGTGTGGGTTGGTGCCCCTCCCAAGGTCTGTGTGGGTTGGTGCCCCTCCCAGGGTCTGTGTGGGTTGGTGCCCCTCCCAGGGTCTGTGTGGGTTGGTGCCCCTCCCAGGGTCTGTGTGGGTTGGTGCCCCTCCCAGGGTCTGTGTGGGTTGGTGCCCCTCCCAGGGTCTGTGTGGGTTGGTGCCCCTCCCAGGGTCTGTGTGGGTTGGTGCCCCTCCCAGGGTCTGTGTGGGTTGGTGCCCCTCCCAGGGTCTGTGTGGGTTGGTGCCCCTCCCAGGGTCTGTGTGGGTTGGTGCCCCTCCCAGGGTCTGTGTGGGTTGGTGCCCCTCCCAGGGTCTGTGTGGGTTGGTGCCCCTCCCAGGGTCTGTGTGGGTTGGTGCCCCTCCCAGGGTCTGTGTGGGTTGGTGCCCCTCCCAGGGTCTGTGTGGGTTGGTGCCCCTCCCAGGGTCTGTGTGGGTTGGTGCCCCTCCCAGGGTCTGTGTGGGTTGGTGCCCCTCCCAGGGTCTGTGTGGGTTGGTGCCCCTCCCAGGGTCTGTGTGGGTTGGTGCCCCTCCCAGGGTCTGTGTGGGTTGGTGCCCCTCCCAGGGTCTGTGTGGGTTGGTGCCCCTCCCAGAATCTGTGTGGGTTGGTGCCCCTCCCAGGGTCTGTGTGGGTTGGTGCCCCTCCCAGGGTCTGTGTGGGTTGGTGCCCCTCCCAGGGTCTGTGTGGGTTGGTGCCCCTCCCAGGGTCTGTGTGGGTTGGTGCCCCTCCCAGGGTCTGTGTGGGTTGGTGCCCCTCCCAGGTTCTGTGTGGGTTGGTGCCCCTCCCAGGTTCTGTGTGGGTTGGTGCCCCTCCCAGGGTCTGTGTGGGTTGGTGCCCCTCTCAGGTTCTGTGTGGGTTGGTGCCCCTCCCAGGGTCTGTGTGGGTTGGTGCCTCTCTCAGGGTCTGTGTGGGTTGGTGCCCCTCTCAGGGTCTGTGTGGGTTGGTGCCCCTCTCAGGGTCTGTGTGGGTTGGTGCCCCTCCCAGAATCTGTGTGGGTTGGTGCCCCTCCCAGAATCTGTGTGGGTTGGTGCCCCTCCCAGAATCTGTGTGGGTTGGTGCCCCTCCCAGGGTCTGTGTGGGTTGGTGCCCCTCCCAGGGTCTGTGTGGGTTGGTGCCCCTCCCAGGGTCTGTGTGGGTTGGTGCCCCTCCCAGGGTCTGTGTGGGTTGGTGCCCCTCCCAGGGTCTGTGGGTTGGTGCCCCTTCCAGGTTCTGTGTGGGTTGGTGCCCCTCCCAGGGTCTGTGTGGGTTGGTGCCCCTCCCAGGGTCTGTGTGGGTTGGTGCCCCTCTCAGGGTCTGTGTGGGTTGGTGCCCCTCCCAGGGTCTGTGTGGGTTGGTGCCCCTCCCAGGGTCTGTGTGGGTTGGTGCCCCTCCCAGGGTCTGTGTGGGTTGGTGCCCCTCCCAGGGTCTGTGTGGGTTGGTGCCCCTCCCAGGGTCTGTGTGGGTTGGTGCCCCTCCCAGGGTCTGTGTGGGTTGGTGCCCCTCCCAGGGTCTGTGTGGGTTGGTGCCCCTCCCAGGGTCTGTGTGGGTTGGTGCCCCTCCCAGGGTCTGTGTGGGTTGGTGCCCCTCCCAGGGTCTGTGTGGGTTGGTGCCCCTCCCAGGGTCTGTGTGGGTTGGTGCCCCTCCCAGGGTCTGTGTGGGTTGGTGCCCCTCCCAGGGTCTGTGTGGGTTGGTGCCCCTCCCAGGGTCTGTGTGGGTTGGTGCCCCTCCCAGGGTCTGTGTGGGTTGGTGCCCCTCCCAGAATCTGTGTGGGTTGGTGCCCCTCCCAGGGTCTGTGTGGGTTGGTGCCCCTCCCAGAATCTGTGTGGGTTGGTGCCCCTCCCAGGGTCTGTGTGGGTTGGTGCCCCTCCCAGGGTCTGTGTGGGTTGGTGCCCCTCCCAGGGTCTGTGCGGGTTGGTGCCCCTCCCAGGGTCTGTGCGGGTTGGTGCCCCTCCCAGGGTCTGTGCGGGTTGGTGCCCCTCCCAGGGTCTGTGCGGGTTGGTGCCCCTCCCAGGGTTTGTGCGGGTTGGTGCCCCTCCCAGAATCTGTGTGGGTTGGTGCCCTTCCCAGGGTCTGTGTGGGTTGGTGCCCCTCCCAGGGTCTGTGTGGGTTGGTGCCCCTCCCAGGGTCTGTGTGGGTTGGTGCCCCTCCCAGAATCTGTGTGGGTTGGTGCCCCTCCCAGGGTCTGTGTGGGTTGGTGCCCCTCCCAGGGTCTGTGTGGGTTGGTGCCCCTCCCAGGGTCTGTGTGGGTTGGTGCCCCTCCCAGGGTCTGTGTGGGTTGGTGCCCCTCCCAGGGTCTGTGTGGGTTGGTGCCCCTCCCAGAATCTGTGTGGGTTGGTGCCCTTCCCAGGGTCTGTGTGGGTTGGTGCCCCTCCCAGGGTCTGTGTGGGTTGGTGCCCCTCTCAGGTTCTGTGTGGGTTGGTGCCCCTCCCAGGGTCTGTGTGGGTTGGTGCCTCTCTCAGGGTCTGTGTGGGTTGGTGCCCCTCTCAGGGTCTGTGTGGGTTGGTGCCCCTCTCAGGGTCTGTGTGGGTTGGTGCCCCTCCCAGAATCTGTGTGGGTTGGTGCCCCTCCCAGAATCTGTGTGGGTTGGTGCCCCTCCCAGGATCTGTGTGGGTTGGTGCCCCTCCCCAGGGTCTGTGTGGGTTGGTGCCTCTCTCAGGGTCTGTGTGGGTTGGTGCCCCTCTCAGGATCTGTGTGGGTTGGTGCCCCTCCCCAGGGTCTGTGTGGGTTGGTGCCTCTCTCAGGGTCTGTGTGGGTTGGTGCCCCTCTCAGGGTCTGTGTGGGTTGGTGCCCCTCTCAGGGTCTGTGTGGGTTGGTGCCCCTCCCAGAATCTGTGTGGGTTGGTGCCCCTCCCAGAATCTGTGTGGGTTGGTGCCCCTCCCAGAATCTGTGTGGGTTGGTGCCCCTCCCAGGATCTGTGTGGGTTGGTGCCCCTCCCCAGGGTCTGTGTGGGTTGGTGCCCCTCTCAGGGTCTGTGTGGGTTGGTGCCCCTCTCAGGATCTGTGTGGGTTGGTGCCCCTCCCAGGGTCTGTGTGGGTTGGTGCCCCTCCCAGGGTCTGTGGGTTGGTGCCCCTCCCAGGTTCTGTGTGGGTTGGTGCCCCTCCCAGGTTCTGTGTGGGTTGGTGCCCCTCCCAGGGTCTGTGTGGGTTGGTGCCCCTCTCAGGGTCTGTGTGGGTTGGTGCCCCTCTCAGGGTCTGTGTGGGTTGGTGCCCCTCCCAGGGTCTGTGTGGGTTGGTGCCCCTCCCAGGGTCTGTGTGGGTTGGTGCCCCTCCCAGGGTCTGTGTGGGTTGGTGCCCCTCCCAGGGTCTGTGTGGGTTGGTGCCCCTCCCAGGGTCTGTGTGGGTTGGTGCCCCTCCCAGGGTCTGTGTGGGTTGGTGCCCCTCCCAGGGTCTGTGTGGGTTGGTGCCCCTCCCAGGGTCTGTGTGGGTTGGTGCCCCTCCCAGGGTCTGTGTGGGTTGGTGCCCCTCCCAGGGTCTGTGTGGGTTGGTGCCCCTCCCAGGGTCTGTGTGGGTTGGTGCCCCTCCCAGGGTCTGTGTGGGTTGGTGCCCCTCCCAGGGTCTGTGTGGGTTGGTGCCCCTCCCAGGGTCTGTGTGGGTTGGTGCCCCTCCCAGAATCTGTGTGGGTTGGTGCCCCTCCCAGGGTCTGTGTGGGTTGGTGCCCCTCCCAGAATCTGTGTGGGTTGGTGCCCCTCCCAGGGTCTGTGTGGGTTGGTGCCTCTCTCAGGGTCTGTGTGGGTTGGTGCCCCTCTCAGGGTCTGTGTGGGTTGGTGCCCCTCTCAGGGTCTGTGTGGGTTGGTGCCCCTCCCAGAATCTGTGTGGGTTGGTGCCCCTCCCAGAATCTGTGTGGGTTGGTGCCCCTCCCAGGATCTGTGTGGGTTGGTGCCCCTCCCCAGGGTCTGTGTGGGTTGGTGCCTCTCTCAGGGTCTGTGTGGGTTGGTGCCCCTCTCAGGATCTGTGTGGGTTGGTGCCTCTCTCAGGGTATGTGTGGGTTGGTGCCCCTCTCAGGGTCTGTGTGGGTTGGTGCCCCTCTCAGGGTCTGTGTGGGTTGGTGCCCCTCTCAGGGTCTGTGTGGGTTGGTGCCCCTCTCAGGGTCTGTGTGGGTTGGTGCCCCTCCCAGAATCTGTGGAAGGTCCGCGTGGATAGGCGCTCCTCCCAGGGACTGCATGGGTTGGCGCTCCTCCCACTCTCTGAGTGTGTTTGTGGCACCTTTCCCTACGTCTGCACAGTTCCATGGCACTCACCATATCCACGAGCCATGCATTTTCCAGCTTGGATTAAAGGGTTTGTCCATTTTAGGACTGGTATTTAAACTTGTGCGCAGCAGTCTCGTCCATACGATAGCAGCAGATGAAGGAGAATATGACTCTTGGCTTCCTGAGCGAGGAAGCATGACAGAAAAGAGTAGGTCAGTAATGACCTACCCATTGTTGTAAAACACAATTGTAATATTAATCCCAAATCCTCAAAACTAGTTGTATCATGTCCCCATTCCTAAGCCGTCCTGAATGTCACCACTGCTATTACAACACTTCACTAGAAATCTTGAGGACAAAAAGTTTTGCTTTATTACAAATCTGACATTTCTGGAATATTTATGCGATTGCTAGAAAGCACTTTACATGTACGTAGATGGTAATTATCCCATCACTTAGTTTTCGTCTCCTTTTCCTATCTGCCGTCCTGAGTATTTTTCCCTTTTAGAATAATTTTTTGCAATGTTTTTCCATCGCCATAAAAAATGCAAAAAGGCAATCCTCTATGCACACAAATTGATCCATATTTCTCCTAATTCCCGGCTATATGACCGATGGAATAATCGTGGCATCATTCTGAATGTGCTCAAGAGGTGATAATTTCACTGTGTTTATTGTTTTTTTCTGCATATTAATGGTTCTACTGACAAAATAATTTTTGAGATAATCGGCATTGGAAATGACAAGCAAATTAAAATGCATTTGATTTGCAATCTATAACATTTAATTGCTGCTGCATGAAATACTATTGATGGATTTCCAGGGCCGTTTCTGCATTATTGACTAATGTAAGGCGGGGTGCGGCGCTGGAGGGAATCGTCCTGCTCCCGATCACTTTAATATATGTTGCATTCATGGCCGCATAAGTATGCAGCACGGAGCAGCCATTAAGGATTTTAGAATATTTTTACTCCTTTGTAATAAATATCCTTACCATTCTTAATGGATGTTAATGGAAGCGCGTCTTTCCCCGGAGAGTCATCTCGGATTACAACGAATAGATACTTTACGTGTGTTTATCGTGCTTTCTGTCAGATAAATACACATGTAATCCCTCGTTTTCCCTCCTGTTGACAATCACTTGTGTTTGCAGTGATTTAAAATCTAAAGTTAGTTACAAGTTTTTTGTTTTGTTATGTTTTTTTGTTTTTTAATTCTTCAGCAAAAGTTTGCAGATTCCATTATGTCTGTTTATTTGCTTATAGTTTACGATATTTCCTTGGCGTGATAAAAATCACCTCTCCTGTGATTAGAGACCTGTTCAGTGCTGCAGTGTGAAGCATAGGGGATAAAACATGAGCCGAGGCCGGCAACATTAGACACAATAGACAACTAAGCTGGATTCTCTACTACAATTGGTAGTAAATTATGTTAAATTATACCTGTGAATTTTCTTATATACAGGACTGTGCAAAAGTTTTAGGCAGGGGTGGAAAAAATATTGCACAGTAAGAAGCTTTCAAAAATAGAAGTGTTAATAGTTTAATTTGATAAATGAACACAAGATAAAACTGAATCTGATCAATATTTGATGATCGGCCGTTGCCTTTATCACTTCTTCTCTGTGATTTACACTTGCAGTTTTTGAAGGATGTCAGCAAGAGGTTGTTCCAAATATCTTGGAGAACTGGCCCCAGATCTTCTATGTATGAGGCTTGTTCAGATTCTCCTCTCTTTTCTCTGTGGGGGGCCGGATCATCACTTCCAGGACTCCTCATTTTTCATGACATTGGCTGGATGTTTGTGGTGGTTGTCCGGCTACAGAATACATTACAGCCAATCAGACTCCTCCCAGATGGTGATATATGACGGATAAGCAGGCTTTTTGTCTATCCAAATGTGTCTGGAGCGCTACAGAACTTGCTTATAGGTCCAGAAGTCTCCAAGCCTTGTGGGGTCTTCTATCCAGACTGTAAGGGATCTATAAAACCAAATAAATGAGCCGGTACCCAGTCGGGACAGTCCTATCCTATCTCTGGGAATAAAATCTCACCTTGTGTCAGCCGACCTCAGTATAGATAAAGGCATAGCAGGATACAGGACAGACTGCTAAAACACTGGCCCATGGGATGTTACATAGATGCAATGCCTAGCTAAAAAAGGGAGCTATACCCTTGTTTTTGCAGAGTACAAGAAATTCCAACAAAACCAACTAAATGAGCCGGAGCATAAGTTGGTGTACGTGCAGTGTGTAGGAGCATGTTCACACTGTGGACATTTCACAGACAAAACCCAGGAAAAAAAAAACCAAAGTGAGTATATGCTCTGTAGTTATTAAATAAATGAGACCATCCCGATTGGGTACTACAGGGTATATGCTCACTTTGTTTTGTTTTTCTTGGGTTTCATAAGGGATCGTTATCCTTTAAGGCTATGTGTCCACGATCAGGATATAGTTGCATTTTGGATGCAAATTTTTGCTGCATCCAAAATGCTGCATTCTAATCACGCAGGTAAATTTGCATGCGTTCATTGAACCATGTGGATTTACCTTATCTAATGAATGGCTGTGTGTGAAACAACATGGCGGAGACTAGTGTCTCCTTTGCAGTTAATTGACATACTGCGGCTTGTAAACCCACACCGCAGCTGAGTTTACGCCGAGTTAAATAGCACACAGTGGGCATCCACTATGCTTCTAACTATGGACGCAGCGCAGGTGAGCAGCATCCAAAACGCTGCCATTCCGGATCGTTGGCACATACCCTAAATGGGAACTGCATTTAAATCAAGCTTTGCATAGATCAATAAGATAGGCACACGCAGGGTAGCTTATTCCAAAAAGTTATTTGAAAGTACAGTAGCCCGTTAAGGATCAGATCAAAATAGGGTTAGGAGAAATATGAGAACAAGCAAAGGAAGACACAGAAAGATCATGCTGAGCTTTCTAACAAGTCTTTTACCTCACTCCAGAGCTGGATTCACATCTACACTAATCAGGACTGCTGTATAATGTTGTATAATGAGTAACATCAGTCACATCAGTCTGAACGGCAGAAAAAAAAAGGATATGGATTTTATTTTCTTGCTTTCACATTATTTGACTGTTAACAGAAAATCAATACAATTTGATTCTTTAAGAAGTTGCATCTCTCGATTTTCACTCTCTGACTGCTGAATAATGTCTTCCATGCCAGTGCACTAAGGAATAAAGAGCCGACTAGTCATCCCTCTCTATATGATTTGTTCTCTGCAAATCTGGCGCATACGCGCGGCTCTATTCGGTACCATCTTTGATCCTCTGAAGCCTGGTGTACTCCTCCCAGCTTCAGAGGCGAAACGTCACATGACCGAAAGGGCAGAAGATGTATACGAGTGTCTTGTCCACTTCGGAGCATGCACGAGATTTGCAAGGATCTGGTGTTGACAGGGTTGTGATAACCTGCAAAGAGGGCCGACTAGTCTGGGGAAACTAGCGCCCCATCGACTAGTCAAAGACCTAATTAACATAATAAAAACGGAGCTTATAAATACTTTTTTAAAAAAAAACATGGATGTAAGTGAATAACCTTATAAAGGGCTGGTTAGGCAGGGAATTGAGTGATACATATGTGAATGCTGCTGAGTTGGAGGGCATGGAGGACCTGACAGGTTCCCTTTAAGTGCTGAATAGCTGTCATTTATTTAGCTATTAAGCTTTATTTATATGAAAAGTTCTGCAACTTTCTTATACTTTTGGGGATTTTTAAAATCCAGTTTGCTGCATTGTCATTATTGACATTAAATTTATCAAAGTGTTGCTCAATGTTTGATACATTTTGGTGCTTCCTTAAATACAACACAGTGGTTACTCCAGTTTTTATATCACCACCTTACTGAAGTTAGCATTGCGACTTTTTGCATAGTTAACCTTTTTTCAGAAGTTTTCCACTTAAGAAATGTAAATCATAAGAGGTAAAATCATAAAAAGTCGCAAAAATAATGATGAAATTTGCAACTTTTAAAGCCTTGATAACTTTAGCCCTTTGTGTTCTGAATTCATTATGATTTCAAGATCTATTGTTTGTGACCAGTGAATGACAAAGTGATGAGTACATTTAGGCTATGTGCACACGTTGCGGATCCGCAGCGTTTTTTACCGTGCAGAAACGCTACAGATCCGCAAGTGATTTACAGTACAATAAATCAATGGAAAAAAATGCTGTGCTAATGGTGTGGAAAACTCTGCACTGAAGACGCTGCTGGTTAAAAGAAGGAGCATGTCATTTATTTGTGCGAATCTGCAGCGTTTCTGCACCCATTGACTTACATTGAGTCGGGCACATCCGCAGCAAAACCGCAGATCTAAAAAAGATCTGCGGTTTTGCTGTGAGAAACGCTGCAGATCGGGAGGGGGGAAGAGTGTGTGGGCGGTGCGTGGGCAGAGACTGTGTGTGTGTGGGCGGAGACTGTGTATGCTGGGAAGATGTGCGTGTTTGTGGTGGTCTGCGGGAATCGCGGGGCTGCTGGGGGGTCTGTGCCGGGCTACTGGGGGGTCTGTGCCGGGCTGCGGGTGGTCTGCGCCGGGCTGCGAGGGGGCCTTGGGGGTGTGTGCGCGTGCAGGCATCGTTCGATGGGACTACAAGTCCCATTGGGTGATGCCTGCTACAGTGACAGTGATTGACACATTAGCCAATGATGGGACAGTAGTAGTCCCATCATCCGGCTAATGTGTTGAATGTAAAAACAAAGCAAAACACGAAGATACAACACACTACATACATACAACATACTACATACATACTACATACATACTACATACATACTACATACATACTACATGCAACATACTACATACATGCAACATACATACTACATATGTGCAACATACATACTACATACATACTACATACATACTACATACATGCAACATACTACATACATGCAACATACATACTACATATGTGCAACATACATACAACATACATACTACACACATACAACATACTACATACATACAACATACTACATACATGCAACATACATACATACTACATACATGCAACATACATACTACATACAACATACTACATACATGCAACATACATACTACATACATGCAACATACATACTACATACATGCAACATACATACTACATACATGCAATATACATACTACATACATGCAACATACATACAAAACATACATACAACATACATACACACAACATACATACTACTTACATACATAGTACATACATACAACATACATACTACATACATACTACATGCATACAACATACATGCTACATACATACATACTACATACATACTACATACAATACATTCATACATTACATACATATAGACATACAGCACATATAACATAGATTACATTCTCACCATCACTTGTCACTTTGTTCCCCGAAGCCAGTGTCACCTGTAAAAAATATTAAAATAACAAACAATATACTCCCTGATCCGCAGAAATCCATGAGTGTCCCACGACGATCTCCCATGGAGAACAGCAGCATCAGCTGATGCGACTGCTCTCTAGGGGCTCCAGGAATACAATGACGGGAGGAAGGTATCCTTCTGCACTGTACTCCTCCGCCACTGTAAAAAATAGTCCCTAGTCTCACTTTTGGCATTGCTGTGTGAGAAAAGTTCCCACGCAGCTTTTGCCATAAAGTGAGACCAGTGAACTAAGGTAACCTCTCAGTGATGCACTGCAGGAGCCATTGTCTCCTGTCAGTGTGTCACTGAAGGTCCTATAGAGCAGTGACATCACCGGATGTCACGGTTCTATAGGGGAGATCATCGTGGGACACTCGTTATTAATTGGACTTCGTCGGACAGGGAGTATACGGTTTATTATTTTACTTTCTTTGCAGGCGCTGGAGTATGGTAGGTATGGTTAAATTAAGAATAATAAAATACTTTATTCTGGCTGTCTTTTTTTTTTTTTTTTTTTTAACTCTTTCACTACTGTAGGATTAATAATGGATAGGCGTCTTATTGACGCCTCTCCATTATTAACCCGGCTTAATGTCACCTTACAATGGCAAGGTGACATTAACTCCTTATTACCCCATATCCCACCACCACACGGGAGTGGGAAGAGAGGGGCTAAGTGCCGGAATTGCACCATTTCTGGGGTGGCTGCGGACTGATATTTGTAGCCGGGGGGGGGGGGCAATATCCATGGCCCCGCTCTAGGCTATGAATATCAGCTGTCTGCGTAGCCTTTCTGGCTATAAAATATAGGGGGACCCCACGTCATTATTTTGGGGGGGTCCCCCAATTTTAATAGCCAGTAAAGGCTACGCAGACAGCTGCGGGCTGATATTCATAGCCTGGGAGGGGCCATGGGTATTAACCCCTTCCCAGGCTACAAATATTGTCCCCTGGCCTTCAGCTTTCCCCTCTGGCACAGAAAATTGTGCGGGAGCCCACGCCGTTTTTTCCCCGTTTTTGTCTTTATATTCATTAATCAACATCGGCCTATCTATGGATATATCTATAGACCTATATATAGACTAGATAGTGGCCGGATTCTAACGCATTGGGTATTCTAGAATATATATGTATGTATGTATATATCAGCCACATAGTATATAGCACAGCCCACGTAACACAGACTGCCACGTAGTATATAACACAGACTGCCACTTAGTATATAACACAGCCACTTAGTATATAGCACAGCCGCGTAGTATATAGCACAGACACGTAGTATATAGCACAGCCACGTAGTATATAGCACAGCCACGTAGTATATAACACAGCCACATAGTATATAACACAGCCCACATAATATATAGCAGCCACGTATTATATAACCCAACCACATAGTATATAGCACAGCCACATAGTATATAACACAGCCACGTAGTATATAACACAGCCCAAGTAATATATAGCAGCCACGTAATATATAGGAGCCATGTAGTATACAGCACAGCCACGTAGTATATAACACAGCCCACTTAGTATATAGCACAGCCCACTTAGTATATAGCACAGCCCACGTAGTATATAACACAGCTACGTAGTATATAACACAGCCCACGTAGTATATAACACAGCCACGTAGTATATAACACAGCCACGTAGTGTATAACACAGCCCACGTAATATATAGCAGCCACGTAGTATATAACCCAGCCACGTAGTATATAGCACAGCCACGTAGTATATAGCACAGCCACGTAGTATATAGCACAGCCCACACAGTATATAACAGCCCACGCAGTATATAACACAGCCAACATAGTATATAACACAGGCACGTAGTATATAACACTGCCCACGCAGTATATAACACTGCCCACGCAGTATATAACACTGCCCACGCAGTATATAACACTGCCCACGCAGTATATAACACTGCCCACGCAGTATATAACACTGCCCACGCAGTATATAACACTGCCCACGCAGTATATAACACTGCCCACGCAGTATATAACACTGCCCACGTAGTATGTAGCATCCACGTAGTATATAACACAGCCCAAGTACTATGTAGCAGTGTGGGCACCATATTCCTGTTAAAAAAAATAAAATTTAAATTAAAAATAGTTATATACTCACCTTCGGTCGGCCACCGGATCCAGGCGCAGCGTTCAGTGATGCTCCCCGTGACGTTCCGGTCCCAAGAATGCATTGCGGTCTCTCGAGATGATGACGTAGCGGTCTCGCGAGAGCGCTACGTCATCATCTTGCGAGACCGCAATGCATGGCCCGGAGCGTCGCGAGGAGCGTGAAAGGCCCTGGAAGGTGAGTATATCACTATTTTTTATTTTTTAAATTATTTTTAATATTAGATCTTTTTACTATTGATGCTGCATAGGCAGCATCAATAGTAAAAAGTTAGTCACACAGGGTTAATAGCAGCGTTAACAGACTGCGTTACACCGCGTTATGCCGCGGTGTAACGCAGTCGGTTTAACGGACTGCTACAACACTATGAGGGCGGCGGACGCTGACTGGGGGGGGAGTAGGGAGCGGCCATTTCACGGCCAGACTGTGCCCGTCGCTGATTGGTCATGGCCCCTGGCCGCGACCAATCATCGCCTTGGGATTTCCATGACAGACAGACAGAAAGACTGAAGTGACCTTTAGACAATTATATAGTAGATACATAGATGTTTCTATCCATATATCTATCTGGCTAATTTCACACATCAGGTTTTTGCCGTCAGGCACAATCCGGCGAGTTTTGAAAAAAAACAATCCTTTTTTTTTCTGCTGGATCCGTTTTTTCTCATAGAGTTGTATTAGCGCCTGATGGCCACACGTTTCATCCGTTTTTTGCTGGATCCGTCAAAAAAGCTGTTTACGCCGGACGGAAAACACATATAGAGGAACGTTTTTTCTGTCCGGCAAAAAAACACACAGCGACGGATCCGGCGAAAAACGTATGAAACTGAGATGTTAAATGATGAATCCGGCCTCCAAATCCGTTTTTCATGCATGTTTCCATTAAAATCATGCACATTTTCCATTCGCTCTCTCTTTTTAAAAAACAAAAAAACAAAAACCGATCAGTTGCATCAGTTTTTCACTATTTGCAACGGATCCGTTTTTTCAAAAATTCTCCGGAACCTGCCTGACGGAAACAAACTGATGTGTGAAAGTAGCCTAACTATCCATACATCTATCTACATCTATCCATCTCATTCCTTCTATCTATCTATCTATCTATCTATCTATCTATCTATCTCTATCTCAGGCCGGCGTCACACTTGACGTAGGAAAATACGGTCCGTTTTTTACTGGTGCAATACGCAGAAATGTTCCCAAAACAGTGTTCTGTATGTAATCCGTTGGCAAGACTTTCATTGGCGGAATTTTTGCGCAATACGCTGACAAACGCAGCATGCTGCGATTTTCTACGCCTGTAAAATGCGGCTGCGAAATGTACATCAGGAGCTGCCCCATAGAGAATCATTGGTCCGTGTGAAATGCGTTGTTTTTGCGCCTCTCATACGTCCGTAAAACTCTCTAGTGTGACGCCAGCCTCATTCTATCTATCTATCTATCTATCTATCTATCTATCTATCTATCTATCTATCTATCTATCTATCTATCTATCTCATTCTTTCTATCTATCTGTCTGTCTGTGTGTAATGGAGTGCGGGTTGGACAAATGTAAAAGAGGAGGTTGGACAAGAAATTACATCAGAAATCTTTTTTTTTTTTTTTGTCAATAATAGATCTTTATTTAGCTTTCAAAAACGCATACAAAACCGCACCTGCGTTTTCTGGCTAGAGAGGGAAGAATCTGCAGCAGAAATTCCTAAAGCTAATCCGCAACATGTGCACATACCCTTACAGTCTGCAAATCATTACATATCTGGTCCTGCTCTGCTAAGAAATAGATATAAATGTTTCCAGTCTAGACAATGCTCTGTGAGCCCGACTGTCTGGACTCTTGCCTGATACATTGTATCAAACTACCACCAGCACACAGAGCATTGTCTAGACTGGATACTTTTGTATCTAGCAATAGTGTTCTCATTCACAGACAGCAATATTTTTGCCGGGTGTTAACAAGTTCACTGCTGGACTAAGCATGAAATGTAAAGCTTACAAAGCCCAGCCATGGTTTTAGATACTTGAATTAATCATGGTTATTACTGCCTAGTAAAGAGGATTGGAATAAGTATTTTAGCCATCTTACCTTTTGAATGTGGAATAATTGATATTGATTAGATCCAGTCTCTGTGCTCCGTTATTAGGAGACGTATAAGAGCCTGCAGATCGATACCGAAATAATAAAGTCACAATGTTTGCTGATTCTGGACATTAATTATACGAGTAATATCTCTGCAGGACGCCGAGTTGGTGCCAGTACTTATTATCTAGACATCTATGTCCATTTACTGCATGCAATATGCAATGTGTGATGCTGCATTACTAATATAAATGTGCTGTGTGATGCTGCATTACTAATATACACTGCTCAAAAAAATAAAGGGAACACTAAAATACCACATCCTAGATATCACTGAATGAAATATTCCAGTTGCAAATTTTTATTCATTGCATAGTGGAATGTGTTCAGAACAATAAAACATAATAATTATCAATATAAATCAAAATATCCCATGGAGGTCTGGATTTGGAATGATACTCAAAAACAAAGTGGAAAATCAGACTACATGCTGGTCCAACTTCAGTGGAAATGCCTCATGACAAGGAAAAGATGCTCATTATTGTGTGTGGCCTCCACGTGCCTGAATGACCTCCCTACTGTACAACACCTGGGCATGCTCCTGATGAGGCGTCAGATGGTCTCCAATGGATCTCCTCCTAGACCTGGACTAAAGCATCCACCAACTCATGGACAGTCTGTGGTGCAACGTGACGGTGGATGGTGCGAGACATGATGTCCCAGATGTGTTCAAGTCGGATTCAGGTCTAGGGAACGGGCGGGCCAGTCCATAGCTTCAATGCCTTCATCTTGCAGGAACTGCTGACACACTCCAGCCACATGAGGTCTGGCATTGTCCTGCATTAGGAGGAATCCAGGGCCAGCCACACCAGCATATGGTCTCACAAGGGGCCTGAGGATCTCATCTCTATATTTAATGGCAGTCAGGCTACCTCTGGCGAGCACATGGAGGGCTGTGCGGCCCTCCAAAGAAATGCCACCCCACACCATTACTGACCCACTGCCAAACCGGTCATGCTGAAGGATGTTGCAGGCAGCAGATTGCTCTCCACGACGTCTCCAGACTCTGTCACGTTTGTAACATACGGTCAGTGTGAACCTGCTTTCATCTGTGAAGAGCACAGGGCGCCAGTGGTGAATTTGCCAATCCTGGTTTTCTGTGGCAAATTGCAAGCGTCCTGCACGGTGTTGGGCTGTGAGCACAACCCCCATCTGTGGATGTCGGGCACTCTGACCATCCTCATGGAGTCGGTTTCTAACCATCTGTGCAGACACATGCACATTTGTGGCCTGCTGGAGGTCATTTTGCAGGGCTCTGGCAGTGCTCCTCCTGTTCCTCCTTGCCCAAAGGCTGAGCTAGCGGTCCTGCTGCTGGGTTGTTGCCCTCTTACGGCCCCCTCCACGTCTCCTGTTGTACTGGCCTGTCTCCTGGTAGCGCCTCCAGCCTCTGGACACTACGCTGACAGACACAGCAAACCTTCTTGTCACACCTGTGATGTGCCATCCTGGATGAGCTGCACTACCTGAGCTACTTGTGTGGGTTGTAGAGTCCGTCTCATGCTACCACGAGTGTGAAAGCACAACCAACATTCAAAAGTGATCAAAATATCAGCCAGAAAGCATTGGTACTGAGATGTGGTCTGTGGTCCCCACCTGCAGAACCACTCCTTTATTGAGGGTGTCTTGATAATTGCCAATAATTTCCATCTGTTGTCTATTCCACTTGCACAACAGCATGTGAAATTGATTGTCAATCAGTGTTGCTTCCTAAGTGGACAGTTTGATTTCACAGAGATTTGATTAACTTGGAGTTAGATTCTGTTATTTAAGTGTTAACTTTATGTTTTTGAGCAGTGTATATGCGCTGTGTGATGCTGCATTACTAATATATATGCTGTTTTTTTTCTTATGGCAGAGCAGATTTTCCGTAGGGCAGCATAGTCTGATGACAAATCCACTTCAGTGACAGTGAGTGCAATTGTATGTGTTGGGGGTAGTGTATGACTAAATAAGTTAGTAATCATTGTTAATTGCACTGATTCTGTAACAGCCGCCTATAGCACGTAGCGATTATACATAATGAGCGTGTTCCCCGCACTTGAAGCCCCTTGTTCGGTACTTAAACAATACTCAGGAATATATTTCCTTTTTAGATCTTAAAAAATACTTTGCTTCCCCCTTCTGTGACAGACAAGCAGGAATAACTTTTAAATGCAGAACTGCATGGAGCGTCTGTAATGAGGCACTTAGCATATTAATGTTACCTGCTGAACACCGACTCGGAGCGGTAGGGGCGCCACTTATAAGTCCTAAGACAAAACAATGATTGTGTTTCGTAAACAAATGTTGTGAATATTTTTCTGCCCAATGATGACAGAAGTATTCTAGGAGTGATACCTTTATTGGCTAACCAGAAAATAATATGTTTGCAAGCTTACAGAGCACAGTGGCTCCTTCTTCAGGCAAGATTACAAATTGATTAATAAGAAACAAGCAAAACATTTAAAGAATACTACAGTAGGACATTTGTTAGGGGGTGGGAAGTATGATGAGTCCTCAGATAAGCCAAGGTAATCAAATTAGGCATTTTCTTACAAATGGAGAGGCAGTGGGAATAATGTTCTTAGGGTACCGTCACACATTGAAATTTTCATCGCTGCGACGGCACGATTCGTGACGTCGCAGCGTCGTATGATCATCGCTCCAGCGTCGTAGACTGCGGTCACACGTTGCAATCACGGCGCTGGAGCGATGCCGAAGTCCCCGGGTAACCAGGGTAAACATCGGGTAACTAAGCGCAGGGCCGCGCTTAGTAACCCGATGTTTACCCTGGTTACCAGTGTAAACGTAAAAAAACAAACAGTACATACTCACCCGTCGGTGTCCTTCAGGTCCCTTGCCGTCTGCTTCCTGCTCTGAGTGCAGCCGTACAGTGAGAGCAGAGCAATTACTTTTCTTTTGGGAACAATTTATACCAACAATGTATGGGCAGCGCCATGGGCAGCAAAATGTCCCCACAATATGCTAATTTATTTATGGTGAAACTAGAGGAAGAATTTGTGTCATCTTGTTCTGTTAAACCTTTTGCATACTCCCGCTAAATTGATGATCTGCTAATAATATGGACAGGCTCAAAAGATGATCTACTCACCTTCCATGATAACTTCAACAAGTTCCACCCAACCATCAAGCTCACCCTCAACGTTTCAAAGACCCAAATACATTTTCTGGACATGACCATACACATCAAGGACAATGCCATACAGACATCCATTTACCACAAGCCCATCGGACGTCCGGCTTATCTTAGATGGAACAGCTTTCATCCAAGACACACAAAAAAATCCATCATCTACAGTCAAGCTCTGAGATATATTCGGATCTGTTCAGACAGCAAAGACAGGGAACTACAGCTGCGATCACTGAGGAATACATTCCTACAACAAGGATACCATCCACTGGTAATAGATGAGCAGATCCACAGGGCTACAAGGATCCCAAGAAACAGCCTCCTGGATTACAAACTGAGAGAGGATAACAACAGGGTACCTCTTGTGGTCACCTACAACCCCCACATGAGCATCCTAAGGAAAATTGGTGCTGATCTCCAAACCATATTGCATAGAGATCACAAATTGAAAGACATATTCCCAGAACTACCACTTCTCTCCTATAAACAGCCCCCTAACTTAAGGAATCTGCTTGTCAGAAGTGTCCTCTCATCACCATCAGTGACTGGCACATTCCCCTGTAACAATAAAAAATGCAAAATGTGTACCCACATATTACCAACTGATATAGTCCGTGTACCAAACACAAATCAGGACTATAAGGGTATGTGCACACGTCCGGATTTCTTGCAGAAATTTCCTGAAGAAAACCGGAAATTTTCTGCAAGAAATCCGCATTTTTTTTTTGCGTTTTTTTCGCGTTTTTTTAGCATTCTGCAAGCGTAATTAGCTTGCAGAATGCTAAAGTTTTCCAAGCGATCTGTAGCATCGCTTGGAAAACTGACTGACAGGTTGGTCACACTTGTCAAACATAGCGTTTGACAAGTGTGACCATCTTTTTACTATAGATGCAGCCTATGCAGCATCTATATTAAAAGATAGAATGTTTAAAAATAATAAAAAAAAATAAAAAAATGGTTATACTCACCTGCAGGCGTCTGTTCCTATAGATGCCGGTGTGGTTCAGGACCTTCCATGACGTCGCGGTCACGTGAGCGGTCACATGACCGGTCTCGACCAATCACAAGACAGTGACGTCATCACAGGTCCTTCACCGCACACCAGCTATAGGAACCGAAGCGGCAGCATGCAGCGGAGAGGCGGGAAGACATCGAAGGTGAGTATATGACTATTTTTTATTTTAATTCTTTTTTTTTGACCAATTATATGGTGCCCAGTCCGTGGAGGAGAGTCTCCTCTCCTCCACCCTGGGTACCAACCGCACATAATCTGCTTACTTCCCGCATGGTGTGCACAGCCCTGTGCGGGATGTAAGCAGATCAATGCACTCCTAGGTGTGCGGAATCCCCTGCAATTCCGCATTTTAATGAACATGTTGCTTTTTTTTCCGCGATGCGATTTTTCGTGGAAAAAAAGGCTACATTTGCACAAAAAATGCGGAATACACTGAAAATAATGGGAGGCATATGTTAGCGTTTTTTTCACGTTTTTATCAAGGTTTTATAGCGAAAAAACGCGAAAAAAACGCTAAAAATACTGAACGTGTGCACATGGCCTTAGGTCATGGGTTCCTTTTCTTGTACATCCTCCAACGTGGTGTACATGATACAATGTACGAGGTGCCCTGGAAGTATCTATATTGGGGAAACTATGCAAAGACTACAAACTAGGATGAATCTACACAGGCACACAGTCAGGAATAAAATGGACACACCTGTGGGAAAACATTTCTCTGGACCTGGACACAGCACGACAGACTTAAAAGTCTTAATACTAAAAGGTAATTTTAAGGACCACAGGGAAATAAAAATTTGGGAATGCAAACTAATGAATATGTTTAATTCGTTGACACTAGGACTCAATTTAACACCTGCATTTATGAGTCACTACATGGATACAATTCACACCTCCACCAGACCAGACATAAGAACATTATTCCCACTGCCTCTCCATTTGTAAGAAAATGCCTAATTTGATTACCTTGGCTTATCTGAGGACTCATCACACTTCCCACCCCCTAACAAATGTCCTACTGTAGTATTCTTTAAATGTTGTGCTTGTTTCTTATTAATCTATTTGTAATCTTGCCTGAAGAAGGAGCCACTGTGCTCTGAAAGCTTGCAAACATATTATTTTCTGGTTAGCCAATAAAGTTATCACTTCTAGAATACTTCTGTCATCACTGGGCAGAAAAATATTCACATCGATTTTTCTGGCTAACACGGTACCACAATACAATTGGTTATTGTACATCATAAACAAATGTTGCAATATCAAAAGGTGGGATTTTGACATTGTATGAAACTAAATTTTGTCTTAAAAAAAACAAACAAAAACATGCACCTGTAGCATCTAAGTAATATAGAAGGGGGTGGTTTGGAGAAGCAAAACCTGATACCTGCATTTTTGCATTTATTCATTACTTTCTATGGGGGAAAAATGCTGCAAATACACTGAAAGAAGTGTCATGCTGCAGTGTGCAAAAACGCAACAGTTTTGCAATTTAGTCAGGAAAAAAAAACAACTATGCTTGTGCATGAGATTTCTGAAATCTCATAGCTTTTGCTGGTACTGTAAAATGCAGCTTACAATTTGCATTAAAAAAAAAAACATAACGTGTGAACATGTCCTTCACAGTTCATCATTTAAGGAAACACTAGTGCTGGTCATTTGGACTTTTCAGATCAGATTATTGCATAAATCGTAAGGTCCCGATTCCACAAAGGTTTCATGCGATAATTCTGGTGTAAAAGCTTTGACAAGTCGGGATATGTAGGTGCAATGCAGAATTGCAATAAAATTTTGCGACTTGGCTTTTTACAACAAAATGATGGCAATGGCATGGGGACACGGCAGGGACCTGACGCCTCAGCTTGTCTATTTCATTTTGTTTCGTACACCAAAAATCTCACTCCAATCCCCTGAATAGAGTGAGAAGTCTGGCATAGCGCATGGAAAGGCACGCCATGCCTCAGATTATCCAGATTCTTAAAGAAGTGTGCACCTCTTCAGGAGTTAAGAGTACCTGACTGCAGCAGGCCTCCTCATCAGGACCACCGAGAACCACATCGGTCCTGATGAATCTGGCATTACATGTTGCAATTCTACTTGCCTAGTGATTACTATTGCATTCAGAATAGTGATGGAACAGTGAAAACTCAGGATATTGTAAATGAATGTGTAGCGCCACCATAAGGTGAAAACATTAATGCACTCCTTCATTTTAAGTGACTTTTCAGAATGAGCTGTTTTCTGTGTACTATTTCTGGCCATTAAATGACTTAAATCCTGCATTTTGACAAGTTTTCCCCTCTGAAGTCTCTGAGCTGTTGGGTAAAGACTAGCTGCTATGGTGTCTACCATACACAGCACACACAGACATGATGGATTCCTGCTCTCATGTCTCTATAAATGACCATAATCAAAAAGCCCCCATGCGTATATAGCTTGAGAGTATAAAACTCTCCCCGGATGCCCCAAGGGCCCACACTTTGCTAGACAACTCCAAAAATGTTGCAACACAAAAAAATGGAGTACAACAGTCCAAAGCAGCATTATAATACAGTTTATTAATAAATAATCAATAAAACGAACATAAATGTATATCTGTTGTAAGCAGAAATATACCAAACAGAAAGGATAATACACGGAGGGTATGACGGTACATCAGGTGTGGTGTGGTAAACATGGGCAACATCCCTAACTGGCGCACATAGTATAAAACTCATTTAGTATGTCACATGGGAATAGTATCACAAAGCGCCATAAGTGAATACGTAATCCCTGTCCCAGTGAACATACAAATAAAGTAGTTAGTAATGTTCATGTGCACTTACCCATAGAACAGAGGGGACCCAGCCACACACCACCTGCAGGCCCTGGACGCGCGTTTCGCGGTGAGCTTTTTCAACAGGGATGGCATCCCTGTTGAAAAAGCTCACCGCGAAACGCGCGTCCAGGGCCTGCAGGTGGTGTGTGGCTGGGTCCCCTCTGTTCTATGGGTAAGTGCACATGAACATTACTAACTACTTTATTTGTATGTTCACTGGGACAGGGATTACGTATTCACTTATGGCGCTTTGTGATACTATTCCCATGTGACATACTAAATGAGTTTTATACTATGTGCGCCAGTTAGGGATGTTGCCCATGTTTACCACACCACACCTGATGTACCGTCATACCCTCCGTGTATTATCCTTTCTGTTTGGTATATTTCTGCTTACAACAGATATACATTTATGTTCGTTTTATTGATTATTTATTAATAAACTGTATTATAATGCTGCTTTGGACTGTTGTACTCCATTTTTTTGTGTTGTCTCATGTCTCTATGTAGCACAGATTCAGAAGCAGCTGCATGGCAGACATTGTAAAGCAGTACTGAGCAGTGTAGCTGTGAATCAGCTGGATTCACAGCTACAATGATCAGTACTGCTGTATATCTTACTAGGGTAAGATAAAACACTAGAAAACGTAAGCAGGATCTGTTTCATTCTGTTCTTCACACACTTTAGTAGGCAGCTGTAATCTGACACCTTTGTGAGTTGTCTGGCTGCTGTTTTAAGAAGAATGGATAAGTTTAGGATGTGGGAGAAGTGTCTCCTAAGTGGAGAAAGAAGCATTTGCCGCAAGATGCAGCAATCCACTTAAAGCGACTTGTATGTGTATATTGTATTTGTATCATTTCATGAACTTTGTGTCCTTGGATGACGGAGGGCAGAAAGTTTGAAAAGTTTAAAAAAAAAAGTTACAAAGTTACATTAAATCCCAACTGCAAGTCCTGTTGCCACTTGTAGGGAATCCTAATAACCTACTACTCATTCTTTTGTAGTTTCCCTTTTTCGTTCTTTCAAATCGGATTCCATTGGGTTTTGCAAGTTATAGAAACAATTGGATGTGACAGGCAATTAATACTCAGTAGCAAAACTAAGAGAAAAAAAACCCCCCTTAGACAGGCAGGTCCCTTGTACTTTCAAATTATCTCAAAAGATTAATGAGTTTAGTGATTTACTTGCTTGCACAACCGAAAAGCAGTAGAAAGTGTGCGCCGCGCCGTGTTTTATCCCCCTGCATTAAAGAGACGGAAATACAGTTATTTGATCTGCTCTAATTGGACTAAAAATAGAAGTTTTATCTCCAGTAAAAGTCTAATTATAACTTTGTAAGTTCTTTCTGCTCTTTATGTCGTAAATCGCCCACCGAGCAATGATGCAAAGTGCAGAAATTTTTCAATAAGTCCAATGCCAAATCCTAGGTTAACTGAAGCCCCTTTCTCCCCCACCTTCATCCATATATTATATTAAAAAGTCTGAGAGTATGCTGCAATACCAGACACAACCTGTGGGTTAGGGGGGTGCTGATGTGGGGAAAAAATGTTTTTTTTTTTTTTTTTTATTATCTAATACGCATATATCTGCTAGGAAAATGGAGGGGATCCACAATGCCCATTCTGAAATGCTCTGTGCTCTGCTTTCACTTTACGGCCGGGAGTCAGTCAGTGCGGGAAGCAGACGGCAAGGGACCTGACGGACACCGGAATGTGAGTATGTACTGTTTGTTTGTTTTTACATTTACGACGGTAACCAGGGTAAACATCGGGTTACTAAGCGCGGACCTGCGCTTAGTAACCCGATGTTTACCCTGGTTACAAGCGAACGCATCGTTGGATCGGTGTCACACACACCGATCCAACGATGACAGCGGGAGATACAGCGACGAAAGAAAGTTCCAAACGATCTGCTATGACGTACGATTCTCAGCAGGGTCCCTGATCGCTGCTGCGTGTCAGACACAGCGATATCGTATGGATATCGCTGGAACGTCACGGATCGTGCCGTCGTAGCGACCAAAGTGCCACTGTGAGACGGTACCCTTAGGGACATGAATCTCACATGGAAACTATTATACATACATATAACTGCACAACATAATCTGGGTGCTGAGGGGTTACTAACACAAATCATATAATCACCAGATATAGTGTTATTCCTCATGTATACAGACAGAACAGCTTATTCTGCAAAATTACTAAAAAGTGTATTTCCCCTTTAAGTGTCAGACCACAAAGGTTTTTTTGTAGTCTGTTACCATAGAGACACACAGATCTCCATAGGAGCTGTAGATGCAGTACAGAAGGATATTTTTCATCTGGACAATTTGGAAATTTTCTTTTTTTTTCAGGAAGACGTGGCCTTTAAAGAAGATTTTGCCTTGTTTGTGATTGTTCTCATTACCGACTATGTTTGGGTAATGTGAGTACAATACACAATTGTTTGCCCAGGCTCCCTTATGTCTTGTGATCCAGTGTAACGTGGTTCTCCTGGGAATGAAGCGGTGATGAGCGCTGTCTCACAGACGTACATAATTACAGCTTTGTCTGTCTAGTAGAATCATCAGTCACTGGCGGCAGTGATGGTTACTGTATTCAAGAGGTAAAGTGCAGATCCAGAGATGTGGAACATTCAGGGCTTGTGTCACGGGACCATAATTACATTGCTGAAGCAAAAACGCCAAAACTCCTTCTGTTATACAGCCTTGGTGCATGATTCGGCACATAATAAATACTTGCAGATGCAGATATATATGTATACATAGGAGCGGATACATATCTATACACAGGAGCAGATATATATGTATACACAGGAGCGGATACATATGTATACACAAGAGCAGATACATATGTATACACAGGAGCGCATACATATGTATTCACAGGAGCGGATACATATGTATACACAGGAGCAGATACATATGTATACACAGGAGCTGATACATACAGTACAGAGCAAAAGATTGCACACACCTCATTTAAAGATTTTTCTGTATTTTGATGACTATGAAAATTGTACATTCACACTGAAGGCATAAAAACTATGAATTAACACATGTGGAATTATATACTTAACAAAAAAGTATGAAACAACTGAAAATATGTCTTATATTCTAGGTTCTTCAAAGTAGCCACCTTTTGCTTTGATGACTGCTTTGCACACTCTTGGCATTCTCTTGATGAGCTTCAAGAGGTAAATCTTGAATCAAATTGTTGTCCTAGGGTAACTAATCACAGACTAAATCATAATATACCCCATAAAATAAATTTTATTATTAAATAATTAAAATACTACCAACCTGTGGTTATCCCAATGTGGTTTGGGATAACCACTGGTTGGTGGTATTTTAATTATTTAATAATAAAATTTATTTTATAGGGTATATTATGATTTAGTCAGAGCTTCAAGAGGTAGTCACAGGAATGGTCTTCCAACAATCTTGAAGGAGTTCCCAGAGATGCTTAGCACTTGTTGGCCCTTTTGCCTTCACTCTGCGGTCCAGCTCACCCCAAACCATCTCGATTGGGTTCAGGTCTGGTGACTGGAGGCCAGGTCATCTGGCGTAGCACCCCATCACTCTCCTTCTTGGTCAAATAGCCCTTACACAGCCTGGAGGTGTGTTTGGGGTCATTGTCCTGTTGAAAAATAAATGATGGTCCAACTAAACGCAAACCAGATGGAATAGCATGCCGCTGCAAGATGCTGTGGTAGCCATGCTGGTTCAGTATGCCTTCAATTTTGATTAAATCCCCAACAGTGTCACCAGAAAAGCACCCCCACACCATCACACCTCCTTCTCCATGCTTCACGGTGGGAACCAGGCATGTAGAGTCCACCCGTTCACCTTTTCTGCGTCGCACAAAGACACAGTGGTTGGAACCAAATATCTAAAATTTGGACTCATCAGACCAAAGCACAGATTTCCACTGGTCTAATGTCCATTCCTTGTGTTCTTTAGCCCAAACAAGTCTCTTCTGCTTGTTGCCTGTCCTTAGCAGTGGTTTCCTAGCAGCTATTTTACCATGAAGGCCTGCTGCACAAAGTCTCCTCTTAACAGTTGTTGTAGAGATGTGTCTGCTGCTAGAACTGTGTGGCATTGACCTGGTCTCTAATCTGAGCTGCAGTTAACCTGTGATTTCTGAGGCTGGTGACTCGGATAAACTTATCCTCAGAAGCAGAGGTGACTCTTGGTCTTCCTTTCCTGGGGCGGTCCTCATGTGAGCCAGTTTCTTTGTAGCACTTGATGGTTTTTGCCACTGCACTTGGGGACACTTTCAAAGTTTTCCCAATTTTTCGGACTGACTGACCTTCATTTCTTAAAGTAATGATGGCCACTCGTTTTTCTTTACTTCTTTTTTTCTTGCCATAATACAAATTCTAACAGTCTATTCAGTAGGACTATCAGCTGCGTATCCACCAGACTTCTGCTCAACACAACTGATGGTCCCAAACCCATTTATAAGGCAAGAAATCCCACTTATTAAACCTGACAGGGCACACCTGTGAAGTGAAAACCATTCCCGGTGACTACCTCTTGAAGCTCATCAAGAGAATGTCTAGAGTGTGCAAAGCAGTCATCAATGCAAAAGGTGGCTACTTTGAAGAACCTCGAATATAAGACATAATTTCAGTTGTTTAACACTTTTTTGTTAAGTATATAATTCCACACGTGTTAATTAATAGTTTTGATGCCTTCAGTGTGAATGTACAATTTTCATAGTCATGAAAATACAGAAAGATCTTTAAATGAGAAGGTGTGTCCAAACTTTTGGTCTGTACTGTAGTTCTGGGCTGTTTCTTGACCTTTCTCAGAATCATCCTGACCCCACGTGGCGAGATCTTACATGGAGCCCCAGACTGAGGAACATTGACACAAGCATGTATCTATGTATATAGTCTTTTCACCAGGCACTGCTCCTAATAGCCAGTTTCCTACTCCACACTGATGAGGGGCAAATACCCCGAAACAGCTGTCTGTGGATGGATACCATGTTTTGGCATAGGTGGTTTTCCTTCATTGGATGCTGCCCTTCCCGTGGTTGTTCCTTCCCGGTGAAAGACCTGGCTATTCATTGCTTGCGTTGAGAAACACGTGATGGTGTCTCTGCGGCTTTTCTACATGCATTTGCATACTTCCCTTTAGGGATTGGGGCAGTGTTCTGGATCACTGCGTTGAGAAACACGTGATGGTCTCTCCGCGGTGTTGGATGTTTTGATCTCCCCGAGGTCATTCACCCTTATGTATATAGTCTTTTCACCAGGCACTGCTCCTAATAGCCAGTTTCCTACTCCACACTGATGAGGGGCAAATAACCCGAAACAGCTGTCTGTGGATTGATACCACGTTTTGGCATAGGTGGTTTTCCTTCATTGGATGCTGCCCTTCCCGTGGTTGTTCCTTCCCGGTGAAAGACCTGGCTATTCATTGCTTGCGTTGAGAAACACGTGATGGTGTCTCCGTGGCTTTTCTACATGCATTTGCATATTTCCCTTTAGGGATGGCGGCAGTGTTCTGGATCACTGCGTTGAGAAACACGTGATGATGTCTCCGCGGTGTTGGATGTTTTGATCTCCCCGAGGTCATTCACCCTTATGTATATGAGGAAGATTGACAGTCATCTTTTTTTCTTCCATTTTCAAAATAATTGTGCCAACAGTTGTTGCCTTCTCACCAAGCTACTTGCTTATTGTCCTGTAGCCTATCCCCACCTTGTGCAAGTCTACAATTTTGTCCCTGTTGACCTTAGACAGCTCTTTGGACTTGGCCATGGTGGAGAGGTTGGAGTGCGATTGAGTGTGTGGACAGGTATCTTTTATACAGGTAACAAGTTCACACAGGTTCAATTAATACAGATAATGAGTGCAGAGTAGGAGGCTTCTTACAGAAAAAACTAACAGGTCTGTGAGAGGCAGAATTCTTGCTGGTTGGTCGGTGATCAAATACTTATTTCATGCAATAAAATGCTAAATTAATTATGTAAAAATCATACAATGGGACTTTCTAGATTTTATTTTTAGATTCTGTCTCTCACAGGTGAAGTGTACCTATCTATCTATATAATCGTCTAAGGGGTACTTTTGTCTGTCTGTAATAGGTCGATTGGTCGCTGCAGGCCGGCCGCAACAATCAGCGACAGGCTTAGTCAGGCCGCGAATTGGCCCCTCCCTACTCTCCTCCAGTCAGTGCTCCCTCCCTACTCCCCTCCAGTCAGTGGCAGTGTGTCGCCCCATCCCGGACCAACTTTTTACTATTGATGCTGCCTATGCAGCATCAATAGTAAAAAGATAAAATGTTAAAAATAATAATAATAAAAAAAAATTGTGCTATACTCACCTTCCGACGTCCACCGATGCTTCCTATACTGCCGCCAGCTTCCATTCCCAGTGATGCATTGCAAAATTTCCCAGATGACTTAGCGATCTCGCCTGTGTTATATACTGCATGGGCTGTACTATATATTACGTGGGCTGTGTTATATACTGCGTGAGCTTTGCTATATATTACGTGGGCTGTGCTATATATTACATGGGCTGTGCTATGTACTACGTGGCTGTCTGTGTTACGTGGGCTGTGTTATATACTGCGTGGGCAATGTTATACACTGCGTGGGCTGTGCTATATACTGCATGGGCTGTGCTATATACTGCGTGGGCTGTGCTATATACTACGTGGCTGTGCTAAGTGCAACATACATAAATACATACATGTTCTAGAATACCCGATGCGTTAGAATCGGGCCACCATCTAGTGATATAGTTACAGACCTCTTCATTCTTTGTAGATGTGAAAACTTGGAAAATTGGCAGTGTATCAAATATTTATTTCCCGACTGTAGAGAATGCAACCAAAACACATGCATCAGGGTTAGACAGGTGAAGATCTGGACATATCATAGATCGAGGATGTGCTGTATTTATTTGCACTTTTTATGATGATGCACATTATTGTATATGTCAGCATGAAATCCATATGTCTTCAGCGCAATATCAGTAACAGGAAGGAAACAAAGGTGACACCGGATACTATGTAACCTCCGCACATAGCTCCATAATAAACCTGGAGCAGAGAGGCACTTGGCTCCATTAGTTAGAATGCCCCTTTGGGACTATTTAAGTCAAATGTATCAAGGTTGAAGAATCTTTTAAGGTTGTTCTCATTCTTAAAGAAAGCGATCGCTCTTTTCTGTCCGAATGACACCTGTGCCCTCTCCATAAGTAGTTTGCCATGTTGTTGTGCGTGTTATGACTTGGGTTCAGCCATTTCTTTTATCTTTTCTTGGGAAAGCCAATGTGGCATCCTCAACACAGCTCATAGAAGATTTTCATTACTTAGGATAAAAAGCCAAACTAGAATGGTTCAGTATTGACTTTTAGGATTGCTAGATTGCTAGAGTCCCTATTTCCTATTTATTTGCATCATTAGTTTCCCATGGCCGATAAGTCTCCTTACACCAGCTGGGTATTCTCCACAAAATAAAAGTTGCCCCTCTAGATCACATTTCATGGGTAGAACATGTACCCATTATTAACTATGGGGCTGTTCACTTGTTCCTGTTATTCTGTCAACTGTGCGTCTCTGAAAAAAAAAATCACTGAGACATATAAACTTTTGATTGAGGTCACGGATCAAAATTACCAATACAAGTCTATGGGTCCATGAAAAATCATGGACATCACCCAGAGGCCATCCACTTTTTTATGCTTTTTGCATTTAATCCAGTCCGATTTTGATCCGAGGTTAATCAAAATCGCCAATGCAAGTCAAGGGGTCCGGGAAAAAATTGGACTTCATTTGGATGACATCCGAATGCAGTCCAATTTTCACAGACTATCAAAAAGGAGAAGGTGGAGAATTTTTTTTTTTTCATTTCGAGATTTTCTCGTACGTGAAAACTATCAGAAGTGTGATTGAGGCTTAACACTGCAGATCACAAACGAAGCAATTTGGGGATCGGGGTGCCCACTGATCCACATGATCTTCTTAATCATTAGTTATTTTCAGAGGTTAAATTTTTTGTATAAAGATGTTATATAAAAATTTTTTATCTAATTTTTATGTTATTATTTTAAATAGAAACTGTTGTTTTCGGTCAGCAGATAAAGATCCTTACTAGTCAGGTAACAATATGCAAGATTCACAAGACAAAGCTTTAATAACTGAATATTCCAGTTGATGACGGCTCCAATAATCCTGTCTCCAAAGGTGACATTTCGCCCGAGCCTCATACATCGCCCTGCTGAGTGCTGCCTTTCCTTGTAGGTTGCCCTTTTTTGATAGAATTGGCAAGTTGTCTTTTGATCCGGAGCCTACGATGCCTCATTCCTCACCCGTAGATAAATAACACTGTGAAATAATCATGCCTTAATAGAGAACACTTAGCCGTACTCTAATATTTATAAGACTCATTTTCCTTTTTTTTTTCCCTTTTCTTCATTCTTGCTCCTGATTAAGGAGAAGACAAATTCAAGCCATTTATTTCCGCTCTGGTGACTTGTAAATATTTATCTTGCAGTGACACACAAATTACAGCGCTCATTAGAGGCGCTCTCTCGTTCTGCCGGCATTGTATATGGGCTCACGCTTGTGTTTTTTTATTTTTGTAAAACGCCTATTTTTAATGTTCCCTTCTTTGTCGGGAAAGATCAATTGTATTCATAAGCTTTTTTTTCCCGAATGTTAGAAAATGATTCCTGACATTAGAGCTGAGATGGAAATCACAAAGTGGCAACCGGTGATTTCCAAATAACGCTGTAAGCACAAAAGTGCTCTAATTACCATCATTTTTCAATTTTTTAATACAAGTTGCAACATTGTCAACCGCACCATTGTCTTGAAAGAAAATATATTCCTTGCATTTAGCTTCTCGCATGGATAAAGGAGTGTATTCATCGGCTGTCTTTAGCGCCACTCCCCTGCCTCTCGGCTTTTTCTTGCTGGGGTGCAGTGTGCTGCTGAATTGACTGCTCGGGAGAAGCACCGTCAGTGTCCGATGCTGGTAGCAGGGACAACTTTTCTTCCGCAGCATGGGAGTGATTCAGCCAGATTCAGAGGAGTGCTTGTAAATCTGATGGATTATATAAATGACACTCAGATCAAACGCTAATCCAAGTTTTATCAGAGTGCTCGCTTAGCGTGATCCAATTCTCTCAGATGGGAGAATCGTAGCACTAAGGAGAAGATGGAGAACATGATTTCTCCATCTTCTACATTGTGTGAGCACTCAAAAAGTGGACTGCAGTCCGATGATTTCCTCACATCCGTCGATTTAATTGGGTTTGTTTCCTCTGCAAATCGCAGCATGTTGCACATTTTTTCTCATCCAGAATAGGCATGAATAAACCCTCGCAGATCTGCACTGCCCCATAGAATAACAGGAGTTGGAAGTTTCGCCCCCAGCATTTCGCCCCCTGCAGTTCGCCCCCAGGTACATTTCGCCCCCAGGTTGTTTCGCCCCCAGCAGTTCGCCCCCGGATGTTTCGCACCGGATGTTTTGCCCCCAGCAGTTCGCCCCCGGATGTTTTGCCCCCAGCAGTTCGCCCCTGGATGTTTTGCCCTCAGCAGTTCGCCCCCGGATGTTTGCCCCCAGCAGTTCGCCCCCAGATGTTTCACCCCCGGATGTTTCGCCCCTAGCAGTTCGCCCCCGGATGTTTCACCCCCAGCAGTTCGCCCCCGGTTGTTTTGCCCCCGGATGTTTTGCCCCCAGCAGTCCGCCCCCGGATGTTTCGCACCTAGCAGTCCGCCCCCGGATGTTTCGCACCCAGCAGTCCGCCCCCGGATGTTTCGCAACCAGCAGTTCGCCCCCGGAAGTTTCGCGCCCAGCAGGTCGCACACGGATGCTTCGCACCCAGCAGTTCGCCACTGGAGGTTTCACCCCCAGCTTTTTGCCTCCAGATGTTTCGGCCCCAAATTAGGCAGGGAATTTCGGCCTTGTGTTTTAGCCCTAAGACCTCTTTCACAGTAGCCACTTTCCCAAGTGCTAAGATCGCTAAGAAGATTGCCAATTTTGAATATACTAGATGGTGGCCCGATTCTAACGTATCGGGTATTCTAGAAGGTGCAGCCACGTGGTATGTTGCACAGGTTATGTAGTATATTGGACAGTCCACGTAGTACATTGCACAGGCCACGTAGTATATTGGACAGCCGACGTAGTATTTTGGACAGCGCACGTAGCAAATTGCACAGTCCACATAGTAAATTGCACAGCGTACGTAGTAAATTGCACAGTCCACGTAGTAAATTGCACAGCGCACGTAGTATATTGGCCAGCCGACGTAGTATATTGCACTGTCCACGTAGTCTAGGAATGTGGGCACTATATTCGTGTTAAAAAAAAATAAAAATAAAGATATACTCACCTCAGCCACGGGCCCTGAAGTCCTCGCGCCTCTCTGCAGTGCTGGCGGTGGCTTCCGGTCTGAGCGTAGGACCTGCGATGACATCGCGGTCACATAACTGTGACGTCATCGCTAGTGTTGAGCGATACCTTCCGATATCGGAAAGTATCGGTATCGGATTGGATCGGCCGATATTCAAAAAATATCGGATATCGCCGATACCGATACCCGATACCAATGCAAGTCAATGGGACCAAAATATCGGAATTAAAATAAACCCTTTCTTTCCTTGTAGGTTCATTCTACATGAAGGTAAACAACTAAGAATAATGTAGGATGTATTGGGGGAGGTGGCGGAGACATTAAAGGCATATAGGTTTAGCCCAATCAAATAGAATAGCAGGAATTTAAAAAAATTTTTTAAGACGTTCGGAGTTACAAAGATATTGACTATGTTAATATTTTTTTTATTTTGTCAGATATTGATGTTTCACTACTTCCATGCCCTTCACCTTCTTTTTTACTTCTCCCACACTTTCTTCTTCATCATCCTCAGCAGCAGCATCTTTGACATCAACTTCTTCTTCACCTTATTCATCTTCTTCTTCATCTTCTACCTATTATTTTTTTTGTTACATTCTTCATATTCTTTTTATTAAACTATTCTTCTTCTTCATATTTTACTTCTTCATCATATTCTTATTTGTGACAGGCATTCCTGTAGTTAACTATAAAAGTTTGAAGATTACACCTTCTGTTCTGCCTGTCACAAAAGAGTTACAACAGGATTTGTCCGCGTTCAGTTACGCCTGCAGCAGCAGGCTTTTTCCAGGGGCACCACAAGGAGGAACGGACTCACCCCCATACACTGCTTAGTCTTCCTCTGCTTATAATTTAGATAATATATTTTGCTCTGATGTTTAGTCTTATGCTTAATGTTCTTCTGCTCTTTGTTCTGCAGCCTCTTGTCCTTCTGCTTCTCGGTCTTCCGTGTCGTCGTCTCCAGGGTCGTCGTCTCCGGGGTCGTCGTCTCCGGGGTCGTCGTCTCCAGGGTCGTCATCTCAGTGGTTGTCGTCTCTGGTGTCGTCGTCATCTTAGGGGTGGTCTTCCGGGTCGTTGTCTTTAGGGTCTTGAACTTGGAAATGTAGCAGAAGGTACAAGAAGGCTGAGAAAATGCCGAGAACCAGCTGATGGAACTGGAACTCGGATGGCTACCCGAAGGTCCAAGAGCCAATGGAACTAACGAGGACCAGCTGACGCTACTGGAACCCGGTTACTAAGCAGGAGGTACCCGTGCCAGAAAGCACTACCAAGGACCATCTGACGTTGGTGGTACTCCGATACCCAGAAGGAGGCACCTAAGCCAAAGGCTCTGCCTGGAACCAGCTGACAGTACTGGAACCAGGATGGGGAGCAGAAGGTACAAGAGGAAAAGACACTGCCGAGAACCAGCTGACGGTATTGGAACCCGGATGGGTGGCCGAAGATACAAGAGCCAATGGAACTACCGAGGACCAGCTGACATTACTGGAACCCAGTTACTAAGTAGGAGGTACCCGTGCCAGGAAACACTACCAAGGACCACCTGACATTGATGGAACTCGGATACCCAGAAGGAGGCACCTAAGCCAAAGGCTCTGCCTGGAACCAGCTGACGGTACTGGAACCAGGGGGACCTATTCAAGATTTTCTTCCTAGAGCCCCAACTAGCGGTGTTGGAGCCAAGGGTCAGCAGGGGGAGCAGAGTGTAGGCCGAAGCCTGCACTGGAGGCAGTTTAATATCTGTTGTGTCTGCGTGGCGTTTGCAGGACACGTTGCCGGCTACATAGCAGGGGAACATCTGGCGTTACTGAACCCCACTGACACAGTGGCGAGTGTTTTTCTCTGTGCAGCCAGCACTTCCGAGCACCAACTGGCGGTGTTGGAGCCCAGGGAATGCAGGAGGAGCAGGCTAGAGTTATTGCCGCAACACAGCAGGGGAGCAGCTGTCGTTACTGAACCCCAATAACAGAGGATCAACTGTAGACTTTGCAGACAGCACTTCTGGACAGCAACTGGCAGTGTTGGAGCCCAGGGAATGCAGGAGGAGCAGGCTAGAGTTATTGCCGCAACACAGCAGGGGAGCAGCTGGCGTTACTGAACCCCAATAACAGAGGAGCAACTGTTGACTGTGCAGACAGCACTTCCGGACAGCAACTGGTGGTGTTGGAGCCCAGGGAATGCAGGAGAAGCAGAGTGTAGGCCGAGCCTTAATTGGAGCAAGTTGAAAGGGAACCTTTAACCCCTCCCCCAGGCGTTTGTAGCTGAAAGAGCCACCTTGTGCAGCACTAATGATGCAAAAGGAAAAGATGGCTCTTTTAATTATGCTCCTTGCAAACGCAGAACTAAACACTTATAAAATGTGTCCCCTGATACCGTGAAACCGTCCCGGAGGTGGGACTTTTCTTCGTAATGGGACGCAGCACAGCCGTCATTTCTACCCCCTTGGCGCCGTGCGCCGCCTCCTCAGCGTTGTTTGATTCTGTCCCGGAGCCTGCGCTGTTGTGTTATCCCTTGGCCATGTGCAGTTAGCGCTGGCCGTCTTCTGACATCGTTTGATGTCAGGCTGGCTGCGCCTGTGCGGACGCGCTGCCCGAGATTCTGCCTCGCAGTCTCTTCTGATTTAATCACACTGCGAGCCTGGGATCCATGGGCATGCGCAGTGCATATCTTCACCTCAGGCTCTCACTCATCTCCCTCCGCCTTCTTCAGACTGTGCGCCATCAGCTGATCCCTAATAGCATGCCACGGCCGTGACGCCGCATAGTCTGAAGAAGCCAGAAGGAGAGGAGTGAGAGGCGAAGATATGCACTGCGCATGCACATGGATCCCAGGCCCGCAGTGTGATTACATTAGACGACACTGCGAGGTGGGATCTCGGGCAGCGCGTCCGCACAGGCCTGAGAACAAATGATGTCAGAAGACGGGCAGCGCTAACTGCGCATGGCCAAGGGATAACATAAGCGCAGGCTCCGGGACAGAATCAAACAACGCTGAGGAGGCGGCGCACAGAGCCAAGGGGGTAGAAATGACGGCTGTGCTGCGTCCCATTATGAAGGAAAGTCCCACCTCTGAGACGGTTTCACGGTATCAGGGGACACATTTTATAAGAGTTTAGTTCTGCGTTTGCAAGGAGCATAATTAAAAGAGCCGTCTTTTCCTTTTGCATCATTAGTGCTGCACAAGGTGGCTCTTTCAGCTACAAACGCCTTGGGGGGGGGGTTAAAGGTTCCCTTTCAACCTGCTCCAATTAAGCCTCGGCCTACACTCTGCTTCTCCTGCATTCCCTGGGCTCCAACACCGCCAGTTGCTGTCCGGAAGTGCTGTCTGCACAGTCAACAGTTGCTCCTCTGTTATTGGGGTTCAGTAACGCCAGCTGCTCCCCTGCTGTGTTGCGGCAATAACTCATGCCTGCTCCTCCTGCATTCCCTGGGCTCCAACACCGCCAGTTGCTGTATGGAAGTGCTGTCAGCACAGTAAACAGTTGCTCCTTTGTTATTGGGGTTCAGTAACGCCAGCTGCTCCCCTGCTGTGTTGCGGCAATAACTCTAGCCTGCTCCTCCTGCATCCCCTGGGCTCCAACACTGCCAGTTGGTGCTCGGAAGTGCTGGCTGCACAGAGAAAAACACTCTCCACTGTGTCAGTGGGGTTCAGCAACGTCAGCTGTTCCCCTGCTGTGTAGCCGGCAACGTGTCCTGCAAATGCCACGCAGACACAACAGACAATAAGCTGCCTCCAGTGCAGGCTTCGGCCTACACTATGCTCCTCCAGCTGTCCCTGGGCTCTGACACCGCCAGTTGGTGCTCGGAAGTGCTGGCTGCACAGAAAAAAACACTCGCCACTGTGTCAGTGGGGTTCAGTAATGCCAGCTGTTCCCCTGCTATGTAGCCGGCAACGTGTCCTGCAAACGCCACGCAGACACAACAGATATTAAACTGCCTCCAGTGCAGGCTTCGGCTTACACTCTGCTCCCCCTGCTGACCCTTGGCTCCAACACCGCTAGTTGGGGCTCTAGGAAGACAATCTTGAATAGGTCCCCCTGGTTCCAGTACCGTCAGCTGGTTCCGGGCAGAGCCTTTGGCTTAGGTGCCTCCTTCTGGGTATCCGAGTTCCACCAACGTCAGGTGGTCCTTGGTAGTGCTTTCTGGCACGGGTACCTCCTACTTAGTAACCGGGTTCCACTATTGTCAGCTGGTCCTTGGTAGTTCCCTTGGTGTTATGATCCGGTGACCTTGGAGCCGCATGAGAGACTTTCTCAGGAGTAAGTGGTACCTGTACTGACCGCAAACCCTAAACTAACACCGCAACTTGAAGTAGCCGTGGGATGTACCTAACACGTCCTAGACACCTCGACACAGCCGGAGGACTAAATACCCCTATAGATGGAAATGGGAATTCTATCTTGCCTCAGAGCAGAACCCCAAAGGATAGGCAGCCCCCCACAAATATTGACTGTGAGTATAAGAGGAAAGACACACGCAGGCAGAAAAAGCAGGATTTAGCAAAAGAGGCACTTCTAGCTAAATAGAAAAGGATAGGACAGAATTCTAAGCGGTCAGTATTAAAACCCTAAAAATATCCACAGCAGATAATACAAATATTCTACATCTAACTAAAGACATAGAAAGTATATCTGCATCTCCTGAGAATCCAGCATGACTGAAAAATCCAAACAAAGTCTAAGCTGGACAAAAACACAATGAATTGCACTGAATTGCAAAGCACACTGCATGTGTGCACAGAGACAAAAAACCAGACACTTATCTTAGTTGAATTGACAGCAGGGCATGAGGAGCCAGAGAGAGATGCAATCCCTCCAAGAACAATGGACAACTGGCCAGGAGTAATGGATCCTGCATACCTAAATACCAGTAGAGCTGCAATCAGCAGAAACACCTGCCCTAGATTACAACCCCAAGACAACTGCACTACCACTAACAACCACCGGAGGGAGCCCAAGAGCAGAATTCACAACACATTGGCTCTTGTACCTTCGGCTACCCATCCGGGTTCCAATACCGTCAGCTGGTTCTCAGCAGTGTCTTTTGCTCTTGTACCTTCTGCTCCCCATCCTGGTTCCAGTACCGTCAGCTGGTTCCGGGCAGAGCCTTTGGCTTAGGTGCCTCCTTCTGGGTATCCGAGTTCCACCAACGTCAGGTGGTCCTTGGTAGTACTTTCTGGCATGGGTACCTCCTGCTTAGTAACCGGGTTCCAGTAGTGTCAGCTGGTCCTCGTTAGTTCCATTGACTCTTGGACCTTCGGGTAGCCATCCGAGTTCCAGTTCCATCAGCTGGTTCTCGGCATTTTCTCAGCCTTCTTGTACCTTCTGCTACATTTCCAAGTTCAAGACCCTAAAGACGACGACCCGGAAGACCACCCCTAAGATGACGACACCAGAGACGACAACCACTGAGATGACGACCCTGGAGACGACGACCCTGAAGACCACCCCTAAGATGACGACACCAGAGACGACAACCACTGAGATGACGACCCCGGAGACGACGACCCTGGAGACGACGACACGGAAGACCGAGAAGCAGAAGGACAAGAGGCTGCAGAACAAAGAGCAGAAGAACATTAAGCATAAGACTAAACATCAGAGCAAAATATATTATCTAAATTATAAGCAGAAGAAGACTAAGCAGTGTATGGGGGTGAGTCCGTTCCTCCTTGTGGTGCCCCTGGAAAAAGCCTGCTGCTGCAGGCGTAATTGAACGCCAACAAATCCTGTTGTAACTCTTGTGACAGACAGAACGGAAGGTGTAATCTTCAAACTTTTATAGATAACAACTACAGGATTGCCTGTCACAAATAAGAATATGATGAAGTAAAATATGAAGAAGAATAATAGTTTAATGAAAAGAATATGAAGAATGTAACAAAAAAAAATAATAGGTAGAAGATGAAGAAGATGATGAATAAGGTGAAGAAGAAGTTGATGTCAAAGATGCTGCTGCTGAGGATGATGAAGAAGAAAGTGTGGGAGAAGTAAAAAAGAAGGTGAAGGGCATGGAAGTAGTGAAACATCAATATCTGACAAAATAAAAAAAATATTAACATAGTCAATATCTTTGTAACTCCGAACGTCTTTAATTTTTTTTTTAAATTCCTGCTATTCTATTTGATTGGGCTAAATCTATATGCCTTTAATGTCTCCGCCACCTCCCCCAATACATCCCACATTATTCTTAGTTGTTTACCTTCATGTAGAATGAACCTACAAGGAAAGAAAGGGTTTATTTTAATTCCGATATTTTGGTCCCATTGACTTGCATTGGTATCGGGTATCGGTATCGGCGATATCCGATATTTTTTGAATATCGGCCGATCCAATCCGATACCGATACTTTCCGATATCGGAAGGTATCGCTCAACACTAGCGATGACGTCACAGTCATGTGACCGCGATGTCATCGCAGGTCCTACTCTCAGACCGGAAGCCACCGCCAGCACTGCAGAGAGGCGCGAGGACTTCAGGGCCCGTGGCTGAGGTGAGTATATCTTTATTATTTTTTTTTTAACACGGATATAGTGCCCACATTCCTAGACTACGTGGGCAGTGCAATATACTACGTGACCAGTGCAATATACTACGTCGGCTGGCCAATATACTACGTGCGCTGTGCAATTTACTACGTGGACTGTGCAATTTACTACGTATGCTGTGCAATTTACTATGTGGACAGTGCAATTTGCTACGTGCGCTGTCCAAAATACTACGTTGGCTGTCCAATAAACTACGTGGCCTGTGCAATGTACTACGTGGACTGTCCAATATACTACATAACCTGTGCAACATACCACGTGGCTGCGCCTTCTAGAATACCCGATACGTTAGAATCAGGCCACCATCTAGTATATTCAAAATTGGCAATCTTCTTAGCGATTTTCCAGTGCTTAGCACTTGGGAAAGTGGCTACTGTGAAAGAGGTCATAGGGCTAAAACACAAGGCCGAAATTCCCTGCCTAATTTTGGGCCGAAACAGCTGGGGGCAAAAAGCTGGGGGCGAAGCATCCGTGGGCGACCTGCTGGGTGCGAAACATCCGGGGGCGAACTGCTGGGGTCAAAACATCCGGGGGCGAACTGCTGGGGTCAAAACATCCGGGGGCGAACTGCTGGGGTCAAAATATCTGGGGGCAAAACATCCGGGCGTGAAACATCCGGGGGCGAACTGCTGGGGTCAAAATATCTGGGGGCAAAACATCCGGGCGCGAAACATCCGGGGGAGAACTGCTGGGGGCAAAACATCTGGGGGCAAACTGCTGGGGGCGAAACATCCGGGGGCAAACTGCTGGGGGCGAACTGCTGGGGGCGAAATGTGCGGGTGCGAAACAACCGGGGGGCGAAATGTTCGGGGGAGAAGTGTACCTGGGGGCGAAATGCTGGGGGCAAAACTTCCTAAAACCTAGAATAACATTGATCTCCCATAAAGCATCAGATAGTACTAATCCGATATATACAGTCTAATGGGAACCTGTCGGCTGCTCTAGCCCCCCCCTTCTCCCCCCCCCCCCGCCCCCAAACTACCACCATGTCTTTATTGAATTCTATATCTACTTTTAGCATACCCCTTTTTGAAGCTTATTGATTTTTGATTCACCATAAACTCAATTTTAAAAGTGCGCTCATGCTCTGCAGACATGTAGATATGATTTGCAAATCCTGAATATGCATGCAACGTTTTGCTTCCCTGCCAATGCTGGGTGAAGCCTGCTGTATGTTCCCCAGCTTCATCAGCCCAACGAGGCAGCAGTGATGCAGGAATAAGCATGTCTCACAGCCCCCATATACCACCAGTGACACACACCATCCACCAGTGGGTTGTGTGTTTCATCAATGATACATGGAGGCTGTAAAACCAGCCTTATACTATGTTCACACAGTGCGATTTTGCTGTGTTTTTTTTTTTTTTTTTTTTTGCTACTTAAAAGGAAACTGTCACCCCCTAGACGATTGTGATCTATTACTATGGGCATACATGTAGCAATGGTTAAACCAGTCTTACCTTTATGCCCCATAGCTGCGGTGTAGATCTTGAGAAATGCAGTTATAGTGTTTTATGTTAATAATTTCTTCCATGCTACGAGGCCAGCGGATTAAATAGGAAAATCCAGCTCCACGGACATATCTACCGTATGTGACTAAGTATAACACACAGGACATGAAATAAAACTTTGTTAGGATGGACCCTTATCAGGATTAAAGATGTTGTGATGTCTGAAACACGTAGATACAGGCAAGATGTTTTCTTGCATACCCTGTGTGTTTATAAGAAGTTTGCATGTCCGTGGAGCTGGATTTTCCGCTTTCATCCACCATTTCTTCAAGCTGAGGCTTATTCTCCTTGCTCCAGACTGTATATAATACACAAGTGGTGAGCTGGAACTCCCTTTTCCATTTTTTATAAATAATAAATTAATTAACCTGTAAATATATTTGCCTTTATTTTGTTGTTCTTTTGCAGTGTGAGTTTTCAGGCCAAACCTGAAATAGAGGGTAAATTAGGTAAAAAATGACTCAGATTTGCACATTGCTTTATGTGAGATTAGAGGATATTTTATCATAGATTTTTTTTTCCTCTGGGATATTGTAATTTGCATTCAATTACTAATACTTTTCCAGGGAGGGTGCTTTTCTTACTGATAAACTGCAGCTTAGGAGGACTTGCCTTTTTCTTGCTTTCCAAGTGACACCGTCTTAAAGATGAATGACTGACTTGTGACATTTACCTGCGGTTTTAACATTCTGCCTTGATCTATGCAGAGTAGCTTGTAGCTCTAGGTTATCATCTAATGCGGAGGCTTTGTCATGTATAAGTCTGTGTGTCGCAGACGCGTGGTATAATCATAGTCTGGAATGATATCTGCAGTCATTGAGCGCTGACATGCTCATACATTATATTGTCACTGTAGCATTTGAGAGGAAATACAATTGTATCATGTCAAAACCTAATGCAAACAAGCAGCCAGCGCATCCTGCAAAGCTCATCACTCACCTTACTGCAGACATTAGGAAACCTGTGCAGCGACAACAGTAAATATGGACTCGCACAGTAAAATATTGAGGCACAGGGTGATTTAAATGGGCTCCATATTTACTGCGCAGATGAATGCAATCCGTCGTTTCCAGCTGTGAGACATTTCAGGCTTCTTGTTCTGAGAACCTTTTTTCATCCCGAGGTTTTATAAACTATAACAAGAAGTATACAGCATACTTGCTTATGTTCTCCCTCCAACCTCTACTGACTGACACGAAGTCACATGCAACTAATGGCTCTCACATGTCGTGTCCTCATCCCCTGACTGCTTTCCGTCTTCAGATGTGCAAATGAGAAATATTATTTTGTTAGGCAAGGAAGGTCGTTTCTTACCACTCCTGCAAGAAAGGGTCTCGTTTGCTCCCTAAATGCAAAATTATACAAATTTCTAAATAGTCTTCGTTTAACACATTTTGCTGCTGTAGACTCTGTGCATCGCCTAAACTTAGCTAGTTATCATGCTGCTTCTAAAATTGCTTTCACTAAAAATATCTGCTGTAGGGGCTGTGTATCTCTTTAAAGGGGTAATCCGGGAATTAGCTTATTTTTCTATTTCTGGCTACGCATTTTAAGACACTGATCTCTGCCGGCTCAGGGTGGTCATGAGCCGCCCCTGCCATTTTTGTGGCTTCCAATGTCATCACGTCAACAGTACAGCCTTTTCGCTTACACTCCACTTTGCTCTGTCAACAGAGCATAACTGCTGATGGCATGATGGCTCCCTGCTGCCTAACTATGGAAAGCCGGCTGTCAATCAGTATGATGTCCACAGAGCAGACCTGAAGGGAAAAAGCTGCTCTGTTGATGTGAGGCTAAAAAAAGCAGCAGAATCGCCTTTAGGAGCAGTCTGAGACTGCTCTACCAACATCAGTGATCAGCGCTGGACAGAGCAGGCAGCTAGTAAGTTTTTAACCCTGTAGGGAAAAATAAGCAAAGTCTTGGACAACCCCTTTAACCTAACCAATTGGCATGCTGATTCTAAAATAGTCTTCATTAAAAATTGTCCTATCTTGTTGGTGTAGAGTCTGTGCATCTCCTTAACCTAGCTAGTTGTCATGCTGCTGATAATATAGAATTGACAGCACACAACTCCTGGCTGTTTTGGAATTCTCTGCTCTCCCTGTTCCTCTTCCTTTCTCTCTGTACACAGCAGATCAGATTGTGGAGAGGGCAGAAAGCATCCAAGTCTTCAAGGAAGGGTACATCATACAGGCTGAAGATGGAGTAGTAAAGGGGTAGGGAGGAGTCACCACATAATAAGCTATGTATTGATAACTTTTCATTGGAAGAGATGGGGAAATCATATGCAATGTACACATCCGTTTTATCAGAACAAGATTGCAGAGATCCCTCATGGGCTGTAGAAGCAGAAAGCAGCACAGGATTGAATCTGTGTTGAAGCAGGAGATCTAGTGCACGCCGAATCATCCTGGACACACTCCTGACATCCAGCATGTACAGTATGAACGGGGAAGACATATCCACAAAAAGTCTGTAACTGGGCGCAGGTTGCAAACCTTCAGGTGGTTCCAAAGTCAATGATGGAATACAGGTTGTAGACTGAACCTGTACATCGAAGTTGTATGGTAATTCAAATGTCTCAGACTCAAGATGGGAAAGCATTTATTAAGTTTCTGAAAATATTATGTAAATTGTAAATTTTAATTAGACGTTGTTCAGAAGTGGAGCGTTCTGTAAACTCACCCTTAATAATGATGCAACGTTCTGTATCAGCCATCATACAATACAGAGACAGGCAGCTTCTTTGTATAAATTTTTATTTTTTCGTCAGCCAAGGCCACATATTTCAGCACGGCACAGATTGTTATAAGACTTATTCTGGTAAGAGAAATTTCTTACAATTCAGACTGTGGGCACAAATGTAAAGTCTTGCAAGGTCATCCAATTCAGGTCCCTCGGGATTGAAATATGTGTGAAATAAGGTTTTCACAATTTTTGCGCCCCTGTCTTCTGTGTTGATGGTCACCGAGGGAGTAAGGATGCAATCCAGACTGCTGACGAATCTTCCGACTGTACTGAATGGCCATGACTATAAGGCTACTTTCACACTAGCGCTGTGTGACGGACGTCGCAATGCGTAGTTTTGGAGAAAAAACGCATCCTGCAAAATTGCCTGCAGGATCCTTTTTTTCTCCGTAGACTTGCATTAGGGACGCATTGCGACGGATTGCCACACGTCGCATCCGTCGTGCGACAGATGCGTCGTGTTTTGGCGGACCGTCGGCACAAAAAAAACACGTTCCATGTAACTTTTTTGTGCGTCGCGTCCGCCATTTTTGACCGCGCATGCACGTCCGCCATTTTTGACCGCGCATGCACGTCCGCCATTTTCGACCGCGCATGCGCGGCCGAAACTCTGCCCCCTCCTCCCCGGACATTCAGTAGTTATTTGTTTCGCGCAAAGTTGGGTAACCAGCTCTGGGACCACCATCACTACTTTTAAAGGGGATTGTCAGACAATTTTCCAAGATTACTGAACTGTAAATCTAGAGGTATCTCCTATGTAACTGCTCTGGAGTCTTAAGATGATTAAAGACATCCCGTTCCATACCTTGGAACAGATGTGGCTCTAAGGCTTCTATTTATTAGGTGACTATGTTTTCGGAGTATTGCTTTTGAAAGGATCACGCCAAGCAGACGTGATTATTATATGTGCAAGGATAGAGCAAAGCGAGAATGCTCGTGTCATGATGACACTCACAGCCCTTGCTCCTGGCATAAAACAATGTATCAGTCCTTTCCATATTATTCCTGTAAAGCATACATAGAAAATTATATATGTAGCTCACTTAGTCAGTTCAAGTTTCCCGTCTAGAAATAATAATTTGAGTGCATAATGCTATTTATTAATTTGCTCGTAGTCTGCTGGCCTCTCTGGTTACATTATGGGGCAGAAAAGGTGGAGACTTTAATAAGTGCAGACCTTCACTTTGTCCATAGTTATCAGCTGCTTTAAAAGAGTAAGAAAGAAAAAAAGATTACGGTAATTACATATTTACTATAGTCCTGTGATTACAGCAGCCTCTGCACTGTGAAGCAGAGGCAATGTGCAGCAAATGCAATGTGATTTATTGGGTGTTTTGCCTAATTGTTGAGGTTCAGAAAGATCTGGTAACATTTTTAAGCTTGTAACCAACATTTGTTAGGAAAATGACGTTGATAGTCTGCGTTGCCGATGTAGATAACAACAATAAACCGAGGGAACAGCAATGGTGAGCTCAAGCGGTTCATACTCTATGCATTTCGAGGTTGAACCAACTTCTTCCTCAGGAGAACCACAGCAGTAAGTCCACTGTAATTTAATATTGTGGTGCTCCTGAGGAAGAAGTTGGTTTAAGTTTGAAACGCGTAGCGAATAAACTGCTTGATGGTTATTATTGCTGTTCCTCAGTTCCTTGTTCTCTACATTGATAAGATCAAGCTGGTTTATTCTCTACGCATTTCAAGGTTGAACCAACTTCTTCCTCAGGAGACCAAGAGTAACTGATTACAGTGATCCTTCGTCAGGAGTCCAGTGGATTTACTACTGTGGTGCTCCTGAGGAAGAAGTTGGCTCTATCTCGAAACACATAGAGAATAAACCACTTGATCTTATCATTGCAGGTCCCCAGTTTCTTGGTACTGTATCTACATAGTCAGCATGGACTATCACCCTCATTCTTCTACCAGTTGTTTGTTATGACCAGTCTCTCGATTTGAGGGCAGCAGCTGATTCATCTTCATTTCTCCATTGTGGTTTAATACAAGCAGTTCCTTAATTTTTTCTAATATATATTACTTCTTGGATAAGACCCTACTGTGCTTGGTGCCTCCCCTCCATTCTTCAAACATTTTTAGGCTGTAGAATTTGGCTTGGCCTCTGTTAATTGTTCAGCAGTGCTTGATAAGTAACATTTTTGGGAACTTCATCTTATGTAATAAACTTGTAAATTTACCTTTATATTTCAACAGGTAATTACAAGCTATTTATTTAAGCTAACTAGTATTGTCCTGTGATCACAGCAGCCTCTGCGCTGTTTGAAGCAGTGACTAGGAGTCAAGTCTTATGGGATCTAACTTGGGTTTTGCCCAATTGTTGAGGTTATTGTCGGAATGCTTAGGCCGTAGTAATCAAGCTTCACCGCAGCCTTTTGGCCAGCAGTATTTTGATGAGGAACTTTTTTCGTGATCTTCATGTTCTATAATAAAGTGGCTTATTCTCAGTAATTGTAAAATTGCCTTTGTTTTTTTTTTAAACCATGGTCTATTACATCTTGGAGGGATAAATTACAGCTGCTCCATCTAGTATCCTACATCGTGGTATACACCAGCAGCAAATACACGAGGGGTGTAGAGTTTGTGCAAGTATCATGAGTTCTTGGTGCTGATTCCTCTCTGGAACATACATCCTGACGTGTAAGGATTGATTGTGCTTACAACAAGAATCCCGGATGTACAACAGCTGGACGCAGGCACCACAGGCAGGTGTACGGAACAATATGCAAGATTTACTGAACAGCTGCAGCACGCAGCACTTCTTTGTATAGACACAATTTATTAGGAGAAGTCAGGATTGCGCAATATGTGTGCTTTGATCAGCATTGTACAGCAAGGTGGGTTATATACTTAGTAAAGGAACTGCAGAATCACTTGATTTTTACCTGAACAAAATGTATATATGTGAGCAGATACAGAATATTTTTAACCCTTAATGTTAAGCACCGAGAGTGGTTCACACTAGAGATGAGCGAATCTCCCAAAATTCGATTTGTGAGATTTCCATGAAATCAGCTGGGAAATTCAATATATTATGCTCTGGTTTCAGGAGAGAGGGGGAATAAGATACTATACTTACCTCACTCCTCACCTGTCCTGGCACAGCAGCTATTCACCTGGTCTTCCACTGGCTTGTTTCCTCATCTCCCTCCGGCTCCTTGTCTGGTCCTTCATTGGCTCGTTTCCTTTCCTCCAGCTCCTTGTCTGATCCTCCACTGGCTTGTTTCCTTACCTCCCTTGGCTCTTGGCCTAGTCCTCCATTGGCTCATTTCCTTTCCTCCCTCTGGTTCCTTATTTGGTCCTCTGTTGACTCGTTTTATTTCTTCCCTCTGGCTCCTGGCCTGATCCTTTGCTGGCTCGTTTCCTTTCTACCCTCCACTCCTTGCCTGGTTCTCAGCTGGCCCATTTATTTTCCTCCTGCTCCTCGCCTGGTCCTCCTCTGGCTTGTTTTCTTTCCTCCCTCTGGCTCCTTGTCTGGTCCTCTGATACCTTGTTTCTTTTCCTCCCTCGGCTCCTCGCCTGGTCCTTCCTTGGCTTGTTTCCTTTCATCCTTCCAGCTCCTCGCCTGGTCCTTCCTTGGCTTGTTTCCTTTCATCCTTCCGGCTCCTCGCCTGGTCCTGCCCTGGCTTGTTTTCTTTCATCCTTCCGGGTCCTCGTCTGGTCATCCAATGGCTTGTTTACTTTCCTCCCTCCAACTCCTCTCCTGGTCTTTCCTTGGCTTGTTTCCTTTCCTCCCTCCGGCTCCTCGCCTGGTCCTGCGCTGGCTTGTTTCCTTTCATCCTTCCTGGTCCTCGTCTGGTCATCCAATGGCTTGTTTCCTTTTCTCCTTCCAGCTCCTTGCCTGCTCCTCCAATGTCTTGTTTCCCTTCCTTCTTCCGGCTTCTTGCCTGGTCATCCAATGGCTCATTTCCTTTTCTCCTTCCTGCTCCTTGCTTGATCCTCCAATGTCTTTTTTTCCCATCCTCCTTCCGGCTTCTTGCCTGGCTCGTTTCCTTTCCTCTCTCTAGCTCCAATTTTCACTTTCCGACATCTTCATTCTTTGGCACCTCCTGTATTCACTACGTCTCATGTAATGTCATGATGCCACTGGATGCAAAAGTGTGAAGATTGAAGATGAGACCAGAGTCGGAGGAAGAGAGCCAACTGGACATTGAGCAGAGTGCTGCGGTGCAAGGACAGTGAAGTGGTGAAATGAGTTTAGTGGGTTTTTTTTTGGTCTTTTTTTAAACTCCTTCTTGCCCTAAACAGAATTAATTTGATTCCACCATATTGAATCTAAAAAAAAAATTTGGATTCTGGCAAATCAACATCTGAAGTGAATATCATTTGCCTCAATTCAACTCTTGTTCAGGCCTCATTCACACTGACCAAGTTTCATCAGTGATTTTCATCCAAGTTTCACCAGAGTTTAGTCCGAGTGTCATCAGTTTTTCCTCATACGTGAGAAAAAAAAAAAGTTTGTCCATCTTCTTTATCTAACAGTCTATGAAAATTGGATCACACTCGGATGTCATCCGAGTGCTGTCCAATTTTTTATTTTTTTTTTAACACGGACCCATAGACTTGCATTGCCACTATTGATCCAACAGTCAGATCAAAATCTGACATGTTTCTGCATGGACTGTTTGGCTTGGCGAAAAATCAGGACATGTGAATTACCCCATTATGGGTACGAGTGCTATCTGAAAAAGATGGATATCACTCCTATGTGAAAAATGGACGTGTGAATGAGGCCATACACTGATTTATTGCTATGACTGTCACTTGAAACAGAGGACGTTAAGGCTGCCTTGCTTTTTGAGTAGGTTTTGGAGCAGAAACTGGGAGAAAACTCTCCAAATCCTTTGCGAAAATTTGAAACTTCGTGCTCCGAAAAGATTTTGTATGCACATACCCTTATATTTTATGTGCATTATAGTGTGAAAATATGCAATAAAAATACAGATTTGTAATTAAAACGAATAACAAAAAGTAAACAAATGATTGCTTTTAATTAAAAAAAAAGTGCTTAAACATAATAAAATCTACGATCTATTAAACTATAATCTAAAATGAATTTTGGGGGTTTCAGAGCACAACACAAAAATCCCCAAACATAAAAAAATGAAAATGAAAAAAGAATTTGTAGTCAAATTTCAGATAAATGAAAAAATTGTTTTCTGTGATGATGCTTAGTGCCATTCTTCCCAATTTCCTACGCAGCATAATATTTTTGTAAGTGGTTTATATGATTCCACGGATGTTTTTTTCAAAATTATTTGTCAGTGAACTGTTACTGTAGTGGAGAAATGTGACTGCATGCTGGCTGGTTATGGTTCAGCGATGAGCAAAATAAAGCGAGCTCCATTGTAATTCCAGCTGATCTATATTTTATTATATTGTTCTCTATGAGGACAGGAAGAAGTAATTGAAATAGGGTCAGCAGTCCATAATACAGCCGTCTTTTCTAGCCGGTTCAATAGCTCATAAATTCCAAGAATACCAAATAGAAATTCTTTGTTTCTTTAAAGAGCATTCCCTCTAAAATAAAGGAGAATCGTGTGTCCTTGAGTCGTCCGCCTCAGACTGGATCATGCACATAGATCTCTATGCAGGAGAGATGGGCGATAATAACTACAGTAATACAGCCTCCATTATGGCTCGTACAAGGTTGTCACCTGTGGAGCAAACTTTTAGCTTTCCCCATAACACCACTAAAGCTAAAATGAAGCATTACACACTTTTTTTTGCAAGCAATGTATTTATTAGATAACTAGATGGTGGCCCAATTCTAGCGCATCGGGTATTCTAGAATATGTATGTATGTATGTATGTATATAGCAGCCACATAGTATATAGCACAGCCCACGTAACACAGACAGCCACGTAGTATATAGCACAGCCACTTAGTATATAGCACCAACTTAGTATATAACACAGCCACGTAGTATATAACAGAGCCGCGTAGTATATAACACAGCCCACGTAATATATAGCATCCACGTAGTATATAACAGCCATGTAGTGTATAGGAGCCACGTAGTATATAGCACAGCCACGTAGTATATAGCACAGCCCACGCAGTATATAACACAGCCCACATAACACAGACAGCCACGTAGTACAGTCATGGCCAAAAGCATTGACACCCCTGCAATTCTGTCAGATAATACTCAATTTCTTCCTGAAAATGATTGCAAACACAAATTCTTTGGTATTATTATCTTCATTTAATTTGTCTTAAATGAAAAAAACACAAAAGAGAATGAAGCAAAAAGCAAAACATTGATCATTTCACACACAACACCAAAAATGGGCCAGACAAAAGTATTGGCACCCTCAGCCTAATACTTGGTTGCACAACCTTTAGCCAAAATAACTGCGACCAACCGCTTCCGGTAACCATCAATGAGTTTCTTACAATGCTCTGCTGGAATTTTAGACCATTCTTCTTTGGCAAACTGCTCCAGGCCCCTGATATTTGAAGGGTGCATTCTCCAAACTGCCATTTTTAGATCTCTCCACGGGTGGTCTATGGGATTCAGGTCTGGACTCATTGCTGGCCACCTTAGAAGTCTCCAGTGCTTTCTCTCAAACCATTTTTTAGTGCTTTTTGAAGTGTCTTTTGGGTCATTGTCCTGCTGGAAGACCCATGACCTCTGAGGGAGACCCAGCTTTCTCACACTTGGCCCCACATTATGCTGCAAAATTTGTTGGTAGTCTTCAGACTTCATAATGCCATGCACACGGTCAAGCAGTCCAGTGCCAGAGGCAGCAAAGCAACCCCAAAACATCAGGGAACCTCCGCCATGTTTTACTGTAGGGACCGTGTTCTTTTCTTTGAATGCCTCTTTTTTTCTCCTGTAAACTCTATGTTGATGCCTTTACCCAAAAAGCTCTACTTTTGTCTCATCTGACCAGAGAACATTCTTCCAAAATGTTTTAGGCTTTTTCAGGTAAGTTTTGGCAAACTCCAGCCTGGCTTTTTTATGTCTCGGGGTAAGAAGTGGGGTCTTCCTGGGTCTCCTACCATACAGTCCCTTTTCATTCAGACGCCGACGGATAGTATGGGTTGACACTGTTGTACCCTCGGACTGCAGGGCAGCTTGAACTTGTTTGGATGTTAGTCGAGGTTCTTTATCCAACATCCGCACAATCTTGCGTTGAAATATCTAGTCAATTTTTCTTTTCCATCCACATCTAGGGAGGTTAGCCACAGTGCCATGGGCTTTAAACTTCTTGATGACACTGCACACGGTAGACACAGGAACATTCAGGTCTTTGGAGATGGACTTGTAGCCTTGAGATTGCTCATGCTTCCTCACAATTTGGTTTCTCAAGTCCTCAGACCGTTCTTTGGGCTTCTTTCTTTTCTCCATGTTCAATGTGGTACACACAAGGACACAGGAGGTTGAGTCAACTTTAATCCATGTTAACTGGCTGCAAGTGTGATTTAGTTATTGCCAACACCTGTTAGGTTACTAACACAGGCACGTAGTATATAACACTGCCCACATAGTATATAATACTGCCCACATAGTATATAACACTGCCCACGCAGTATATAGCACAGCCCACGCAGTATATTGCACAGCCCACGCAGTATATAGCACAGCCCACGCAGTATATAGCACAGCCCACGCACTATATTACACTGCCCAGGTAGTATATAACACTGTCCAGGTAGTATATAACACTGCCCAGGTAGTATATAACACTGCCCAGGTAGTATATAACACTGCCCAGGTAGTATATAACACTGCCCAGGTAGTATATAACACTGCCCAGGTAGTATATAACACTGCCCAGGTAGTATATAACACTGCCCAGGTAGTATATAACACTGCCCAGGTAGTATATAACACTGCCCAGGTAGTATATAACACTGCCCAGGTAGTATATAACACTGCCCAGGTAGTATATAACACTGCCCAGGTAGTATATAACACTGCCCAGGTAGTATATAACACTGCCCAGGTAGTATATAACACTGCCCAGGTAGTATATAACACTGCCCAGGTAGTATATAACACTGCCCAGGTAGTATATAACACTGCCCAGGTAGTATATAACACTGCCCACGCAGTATATAACACTGCCCACGCAGTATATAACACTGCCCACGCAGTATATAACACTGCCCACGCAGTATATAGCACTGCCCACGCAGTATATAGCACTGCCCACGCAGTATATAGCACTGCCCACGCAGTATATAGCACTGCCCACGCAGTATATAGCACTGCCCACGCAGTATATAGCACTGCCCACGCAGTATATAGCACTGCCCACGCAGTATATAGCACTGCCCACGCAGTATATAGCACTGCCCACGCAGTATATAGCACTGCCCACGCAGTATATAGCACAGCCCACGTAGTATATAGCACAGCCCACGTAGTATATAGCACAGCCCACGTAGTATATAGCACAGCCCACGTAGTATATAGCACAGCCCACGTAGTATATAGCACAGCCCACGTAGTATATAGCACAGCCCACGTAGTATATAGCACAGCCCACGTAGTATATAGCACAGCCCACGTAGTATATAGCACAGCCCACGTAGTATATAACACTGCCCACGTACTATGTAGCAGTGTGGGCACCATATCCCCATGAAAAAAAAAAAATTAGTTACTGTATATACTCACCCTCCGGCGGCCCCCGGACCCAGGCGAGGCGTTCAGCGATGCTCCTCGCGACGTTCTGGCCCCAAGAATGCATTGCGGTCTCGCTAGAGCGCTACGTCATCATATTACGAGACCACAATGCATGGCCCGGAGCGTCGCGAGAAAGGCCCCGGAAGGTGAGTATAATCACGATTTTTTTTAAATTATTATTTTAACATTAGATATTTTTACTATTGATGCTGCATAGGCAGCAACAATAGTAGAAAGTTTGTCACACAGGGTTAATAGCAGCGTTAACAGACTGCGTTACACCGTGTTATGCTGCGGTGTAACGCAGTCGGTTTAACGGACTGCTGCAACGCTATGTGGGTGGCGGGCGCTGACTGGGGGGGGGGGGAGTATGGAGCGGGCACGGACTGCAGGGGAGTAGGGAACGGCCATTTCGCGGCTAGACTGTGCCCATCGCTGATTGGTCGTGACCAATCAGCGACTTGGGTTTTCCGTGACAGACAGACAGAAAGACAGACGGAAGTGACCCGTAGACAATTATATAGTAGATGCACTGACAATTGGGTCCTGTGGTGAGAGCGAGAAGTCTTTAATAAATTGTAAACATTTGTGCACCCCTTTTTTTTTAATTAGAAACTTTTTCACATTGTCTTTTTTTGTTTTGTTCCTGCTATCAGATCGATTTACGGAGCTCTTAATATGACAGTCGTAGACTGAAATAAACTGGCTAAATAAATTTACACTTGTACGGCTCTTGTTGAACAACACCAAACAATTACATTACGGCGGGCGTAATTACATTCCTCAGATTGGAGCCTCTCATTATTGCACTTGGCAAAGAAAGGCGTCCCAAATACTTATTACAGATGTCTTCGAAGTTAATCTCCGCGTGCTGTAGACCGTGCTTTACATTCTCCTTCATTATCATTTGCAGGCAGAGTTGTTGCTCTTTATGTCAGTAATATGATGGAAAGATTGGGAGGCAGTACAAGCGATGGTGACAATGGCACAAGGGTCGGCAACTTTCAGCTCTCCAGGTGTTGGAAAAATAACAACTTCCAGTATCCCAGCTGTGTAAGCACTGTGATCCCCTGCTGTAATGTCAGTATTGTCTTTTGCTTCCTTCCCTGTGCAGCAGATGTGGTATGCTCCGTACACGGTCAGACACAGACCGTTTTTAAAATGAACTTTCGTTTCTGGGAAAACCCTTTTAATGTGACCGATTTCCTCTGCCTGTAGACACGTTGCGCATCTGCTGCCGGGATCAGCCGAATAATTCACTGCACCTGCGCGTAATTCGCGTAGGTGCAGTAAATCAGACCGCCGCCAGACAGATAGCGGCAGTCACATTAAAACCCTGCATGCGCTTCTCCTGTACAAAGATGGCGGTGGTCAGTGAATCATTCGTTTGATCCCGACGGCAGATATCCATGTGTTATCAGTGTGACACATACTGGCGACTGGGAATCAGCGGTACTGTTTTCCGGCGACTGGGAATCAGTGGTACTGTTTGCACTGTTCCCCGGCGACTGGGAATCAGCGGTACTGTTCGCACTGTTCCCCGGCGACTGGGAATTAGCGGTACTGTTCGCACTGTTCCTCGGCGACTGGGAATCAGCGGTACTGTTCGCACTGTTCCCCGGCGAATAGGAATCAGCGGTACTGTTAGCACTGTTCCCCGCCGCCGGGTGCTGAAGACCGCTTTCATCGTTCTCCCATGCTTGCACTGCGTGATAAATTTTTCATGGTGACCTGCAGTGAACGCACTTAGTTGTACTGAGGGGAATTCGCTGAATTTTTCTCACGTTGCTGAGGTCACCGCAGTTCAGCCCAGCTGGGTGTGCAGCCTTAGTGACCCCTGGTAACCCCAGATCATCACTGATCCTCCACGAAATTTCACAGTGGGTGCAAGACACTGTGGCTTGTACGCCTCTCCAGGTCTCCGTCTAACCATTAGACGACCAGGTGTTGATCTGGGGATGCTTCAGCAAGGCTGGAATTGGGCAGGTTAATCTTTGCGAAGGATGTATGAATCAAGCCGCATACAAGGTTATCCTGGAAAAACAGCTGATTCCTTCTGCTCAGGCAATGTTCCCCAACCCTGAGGACTGGTTTGTCCAGCAGGACAATGCACCATGCCACACAGCTAGGTCAATCAAGGTGTGGATAAAGGACCACCACATCAAATCCCTGTCATGGCCGCCCAATCTCCAGACCTGAACCCCATTGAAAACCTCTGGAATGTAATCCAAGAGGAAGATGGAAAGTCACAAGCCATGAAAGAGGAACTGCTTACATTTTTGTACCAGGAGTGGCATAAGGTCACCCAAAAGCAGTGTGAAAGACTGGTGGAAAGCATGCCAAGACGCATGAAAGCTGTGATTAAAAATCACGGTTATTCCACAAAATATTGACTCTGTATTATTGTTGTTTGTGTTGTTGTTTCTAAATGATTATGAACTTTGAGGTCTGCAAGCAATGCCTTTTTTTTTGTTATTTTGACCATTTCTCATTTTCAGAAAATAAATACAAAATGTATTGCTTGGAACTTCAGAGACATGTTGTCAGTAGTTTATAGAATAAAAGAAGAATTTACATTTTATTCAAAAATATACCTATAAAGAGAAAAATAAGACAAACTGAAAATTTTGCAGTGATCTCGTAATTTTTGCCAGCGCTGTATAATATTTTCTTATTTCCCTGGGAGAGGGATTTGTGCTGCTGCTCTGTTAAGCTCACAGACAAGTGCATCCTGTGGCCCACATCCTGTCCTCTTGCTGTTCTAATCTGGCACGCAGTCCTAGGTCTGAAAGTAGTGGCTCCTGGGCCGCACCATGCCCTTCCATGCTGGTCACATCCCGATATCGATAACTGAATAAATTGGTGGAGGACGGAGCCGCCATTTCCTTCTTCCATGAATCAGCGTCTGCAACGGAGACATCAGACGTGATGACATCACTTCATCGCGTCTGATGTTCGGAGAGTCGGTGTACCGGAGACAAGAGCAAAGCTCCGGGGGAATAAGATAGAGGTATGTGTTTATATTATATGTGTATGGGATGTGTGCCAGTATATAGGGGGCTATGTGATGGCTCATACTGTATATAGGGAGCAATGTTAAGGTACCGTCACACTAGGCGATATCGCCAGCAATCCGTGACGTTGCAGCGACCTGGATGGCGATATCGCTGTATTTGACACGCAGCAGCGATCTGGATCCCGCTGTGAAATTGCTGGTCGCTGCTAGAAGGTCTGCACATTATTTGGTCGCTAGGTCGCCGTGTATCGCCGTGTTTGACAGCAAAAGCGACGATACCAGCGATATTTTACACTGGTAACCAGGGTAAACATCGGGTTACTAAGCGCAGGGCCGCGCTTAGTTACCCGATGTTTACCCTGGTTACCAGCGTAAAAGTTAAAAAAACAAACAGTACATACTCACCTGCGCGTCCCCCAGCCTCTGCTTCCTGACACTAAAGCGCCGGCCCTAAACTGAAAGTGAAAGCAACAGCGGTGACGTCACCGCTCTGCTGTTAGGGCCGGAGCTCAGTCAGCGTCAGGATGCAGAGGCTGGGGGACGCGCAGGTGAGCATGTACTGTTTGTTTTTTTAACTTTTACGCTGGTAACCAGGGTAAACATCGGGTTACTAAGCGCGGCCCTGCGCTTAGCAACCCGATGTTTACCCTGGTTACCCGGGGACCTCGGCATCGCTGGTCGCTGGAGAGCGGTCTGTGTGACAGCTCTCCAGCGACCACACAGCGACGCTGCAGCGATCGGCATTGCTGTCGCTATCGCTGCAGCGTCGCTTAGTGTGACGGTACCTTTAGGGCTCATGTTGTATATAGAGATGCTATGTGAGTTATCATACTTACTGTATAGAGGGGGTGCTATGTGGAGGCTCATAATGTATATAGGAGCTATGTGGGGGGTCATACTGTATAGGAGGCTATGTGAGGGCTCATACTGTATATTGGGGCAATGTGAGGGCTCATGTTGTATATAAAGGGTTTGTAAATTCTCATATTTACTGTATATAGGGGGCCCTATTTGGTGGTTCATACTGTATATAGGGGCTATGTGATACAATATGAGATGTAAAGGGCTGTGTGAGGGCTCATACTGTATATTGGGGCAATGTGAGGGCTCATGTGGTGTATAGAGGCTATACGAGTTCTCATACTGTATATAGGGGTGCTATGTGGGCTCTCAGTGTATGCAAAGGGGCTGTGTGAGGACTGTATGTGGGGGATCATAATGTATATAGATGGCTATGTGGGGGCTCATACTGTATGTAAAGGAACTGTGGGGCTCATACTGTATATAGGGAGCTATGTGGGGACTCCTATTGTAAGTAGGGGGCTGTATCAGGGCTTATACTGTATGTAGAGAGGGCTATGTTCAGCCTTATAATTTTATTGGGTGTGTCGGCATACTTAATGCTGCCCGATATTAATTAATACAATTAATATTGTAAAATAATAATGACATTATGTTATTAATATTGAGCAGAACTCATTTCAGCTTTTTGTTTCGGCCTCCACAACCGTCACAATCTGTCGTGTGGCCCCTCTGAAAAATGAATTGCCCACCCCTGGCTGCACTGATACTTTGTAACCCTAGATCAGGACAGGTTTGTACATTCTGGATACAGCGTTTCCATTTATTGCAGATATTTTGAAGACAATTCTACAAGTGCAATTCTGGTTGGTAAAGTGCCACCATGAAATGGCAATGTAACTCTTTGCATATGGATGATTGACTGATCCCTTCATGTATATACTGTAATAATCAGGATACATAGGGTTTGCAAAGTTTTGTAAAAAAGTCTCTGGGTACAATACAACATGACCCATTAATACTCATTTTCCGCCATTCTACAATATGGGCACATTTTGCAGCTTGAAGCAAATCCATCCCTGGAGTGAGACGTTTTATGTGCACATCTGTCTAATGTATGGTATATACATGCGTGGATCAGATGCATCCGTCTCCGGCGACTGTATGATAATTTATCCTTGAAACACGAAGTCCCTGTCACGCTGCCAAGGTTACTGTCAACATTCAGCGCAGCCATCAAGATTCACTTGCCTGTCACTTCATGGCTCCTTCTAGCTCCGCAGTTATGGGTTGTCAAAGCAGCAATGAAGCATTAGAACTAAGCATACCATTGCGTTTTTTTTTTAATGGTGCTGCTGGAAGCAAGCGGCGATGATGGCAAACTGGAGCTAAGCTCTAGAGACCACTTGAGTTTGTCTGGGCTGCTCCTGCTGTTTTGCAGTTTCCCTTAAGACGTAGAGATTATTGCCCTGACTTATGAGGCAGGTCCCCTAAGGCCAGTCTCACACGTCCAGATAATTCTGGTACCGGAAAAATCGGTACCGGAGTTATCCGTGTCCGTGTGCTCACGTGGCACATCAGTGTGGCACACGTGCGGCAGCCGTGTGCCGACTGAGGACCACATGGACCGTGCAGGAGACAGCGCTAGAGTTAAGCGCTGTCCCCTGCTTTTGGTGCTGAAGCCGGCATTCATTCCTTCTCCCCAGCAGCGTTCGCTGCAAAGAAGGAATGAAAAATCAAGGTTTTGTTATTTTTTTTGTGTAAAATAAAGTCCGTGGTCACCTCCCGCCTCCCACTCCCTGTGCGCCTGCCCGCTTGCCTTAAAATACTCACCCAGCTCCCGCGATGCCTCCTCTCTGCGCCAGCAGCTTGTCCTGTGTGAGCGGTCACGTGGTACCGCTCATTACAGTGATGAATATGCGGCTCCACCCCTATGGGCTGAGTTTCCGGTTTCCTGTGGAATGAGGTCATGTCCATTATCACAGCCACAAAGATAACAAGGCACTGCAAAAAAGCAAGAAGGGGCTGCTGGCATTAGTGCAAAAGCATATCTTCAGTAGGGAGTCTCTGCCGAGCAAAAAACGATTTTTAAAGGATATGGATACCATAGGGGGTAATTAAAAAAAATAAAATAAAAATGTTTGCATTTGAGTGTTATTAAAAATGTTGCACTTTTTGCCTTTTAAGGTTACCGTAAGTTCCCACCATGAGTTTTCGGTGAGTGATTGACGCTGCTTATTTTTGAAAAAAAATGCAAGTAACCTATCTTAATGGGTGCAGAAAATCTGCAACATGATAAACTCCCCAAAAACCTCATGGTGGGAACATAGGTTCTGCTTCCTGCTGCTGAATAAGCTGAGAATCTATTAGTGAGTTCCTTCTGAGTTTCTAACATGTTTTTTAATGATGTGCTCTCAGCTGATTTATAATCACATGGAAATTCAGATTCGAGCCTCATTCAGACGTCACTTTTTTCGAAGATGAGAAAAACAGACTGATTATTCTGATCAGGCTCTGAGCGTGTTCCCAGCGTGGTCCGAGTGTGTTCCCAGCGTGGTCTAAGTGTGTTCTGAGTGTTATTCAATTTCCTTATATATGAAGAAATGAAAAAAGAAATCTCCAACTTCTCTATTTTGAGTCCATGAAAATCGAACTGCACTCAGAGATGATCCGAGTGCAGTCCGATTTTTTTTTTTTTTCACTGACCCATTGGCTTACATTGTCGATTTTGATCCGACCTTCAACATCGGACATCTTAGGTATTCTCCGCAAATCACTCTGTCCAAGGCATCAATCAGACATGTGAATGGTCTCAGGTACAAGTGCTATCCGTGAAAAATAAGCATAGCAGTCGTGCTGAAAAATTGCTCATCTGGATGAGATTTAATATGGTCATTAATCAGCACAGAGGAGTTAAGTAATAGACAGCTAATGCTTTTACTCCAGCCTAAAGGCCCCGTCTCACTAAGCGATTTACCAACGATCACGACCAGCGATACGACCTGGCCGTGATCGTTGGTAAGTCGCTGTGTGGTCGCTGGGGAGCTGTCACACAGACCGCTCTCCCCAGCGACCAACGATCAGGGGAACGACTTCGGCATCGTTGAAACTGTCTTCAACGATGCCGAAGTCCCCCTGCAGCACCCGGGTAACCAGGGTAAACATCGGGTTACTAAGCGCAGGGCCGCGCTTAGTAACCCGATGTTTACCCTGGTTACAAAAAAAAACAAACACTACATACTCGCCTTTCGGTGTCCAGGTCCCTCGCCGTCTGCTTCCTGCTCTGACTGAGATCCGGCCGTACAGTGAGAGCAGAGCGCAGCGGTGACGTCACTGCTGTGCTCTCACTTCTCACTGTACGGCCGGCAGTCAGTGAGAGCAGGAAGCAGACGGCAAGGGACACCGAAAGGCGAGTATGTACTGTTTGTTTTTTTTGGTAACCAGGGTAAACATCGGGTTACTAAGCGCGGCCCTGCGCTTAGTAACCCGATGTTTACCCTGGTTACCAGTGAAGACATCGCTGGATCGGTGTCACACACACCGATTCAGCGATGTCAGCGGGGCCTCAACGACCAAAAAAAGGTCCAGGCCATTCTGACACGACCAGCGATCTCGCAGCAGGGGCCTGATCGCTGGTACGTGTCACACATAGCGAGATCGCTATGGAGGTCGCTGTTGCGTCACAAAACTTGTGACTCAGCAGCGATCTCGCTAGCGATCTCGCTATGTGAGACGGGGCCTTAAGGGTTATAAAGTCCAAACGAGATCGCTGATGGATTCTGAGAGAGCTTATTTTGCAGCCAGTAAAGGCCCCGTCTCACATAGCGAGATCGCTAGCGAGATCGCTGCTGAGTCACAAGTTTTGTGACGCAACAGCGACCTCCATAGCGATCTCGCTATGTGTGACACGTACCAGCGATCAGGCCCCTGCTGCGAGATCGCTGGTCGTGTCAGAATGGCCTGGACCTTTTTTTGGTCGTTGAGGCCCCGCTGACATCGCTGAATCGGTGTGTGTGACACCGATCCAGCGATGTCTTCACTGGTAACCAGGGTAAACATCGGGTTACTAAGCGCAGGGCCGCGCTTAGTAACCCGATGTTTACCCTGGTTACCAAAAAAAACAAACAGTACATACTCGCCTTTCGGTGTCCCTTGCCGTCTGCTTCCTGCTCTCACTGACTGCCGGCCGTACAGTGAGAAGTGAGAGCACAGCAGTGACGTCACCGCTGCGCTCTGCTCTCACTGTACGGCCGGATCTCAGTCAGAGCAGGAAGCAGACGGCGAGGGACCTGGACACCGAAAGGCGAGTATGTAGTGTTTGTTTTTTTTGGTAACCAGGGTAAACATCGGGTTACTAAGCGCGGCCCTGCGCTTAGTAACCCGATGTTTACCCTGGTTACCCGGGTGCTGCAGGGGGACTTCGGCATCGTTGAAGACAGTTTCAACGATGCCGAAGTCGTTCCCCTGATCGTTGGTCGCTGGGGAGAGCGGTCTGTGTGACAGCTCCCCAGCGACCACACAGCGACTTACCAACGATCACGGCCAGGTCGTATCGCTGGTCGTGATCGTTGGTAAATCGCTTAGTGAGACGGGGCCTTTATGTGCAGAGTAGCAAAGAGCCCTTAAAAACTAATTGGTGCAAAATTATTAATGGAACTCAATTTCAAAAATCGTTTTTAGCCCCAAATACATGCATTTAAATAACAATTAAAAAACATCCCAAAGTTGTCCATATCCATTGAATGAAGTTGACAAGCAGCAGATGGAATGCTAAAAGTCTGCTTCAATTCACGCTCAAGAAACTGAGGGCACAAAAGTGGCAAGAAAGCGACCCCCAAATAATACAGTACCCAAATAATGCAACTCTGCATTTCCCATATTAATTCGATATGAATTAAATTAAATTAAATTTAGGAGATCACCTCTAACCTAGACTTCACATAGACTCGCCACGCATCCTAATATCTTAGCCAACAGCAACTATCTCCCAGACACTTATTTATGGTCGCCAGCGCAACCTAAATTCCAAGATTTATGGCCGCTCGCTTGCTGCACTCTTATTACATTTTGCTCCGCTCCACTGTAAGTAAACTTCAGTATAAAAACTACATGTTTAAGACTGAAAGCTAATTTATAACACTGCAGTCAAAATTGCTATGTAGTGCCTTATTTTGCCGGAACGTGCGGGCTTTATCATTATCAGCGTGAACACAATTACCACACTTCAAGGTTTCTAGCTGGAAAGAAATTGAGCGTGCTAATACTCTTTCATCATAATCACCCTGACTGTGCAGAGCCATTCATAAAAAGGGGCCAGAAATGTATTGAAATTCAATATTGTTTTAGTCCAAATCAATTATAATAATTGTTTGCATTTTTAAAGTGTAATTTACCATTGGAAAATGAACAAAAGATCAACACATCATATTTGCCTATTATTCCGGGCCATGGGTTCTCACTCTTAAGTCCAGGATAAACTCAATTTATAACATATCTGTTCTTAACGTAAAGGAAATGCGCCAGTGTCATCTGGGACGTCATGGTGTGCTTACTTTATGGCAAGTGCAGAATGGCGTATGTGCGGTAAAGACAACAGTGGGCCACTATGGGGCTCTGGCAGAGAGGGTCTTTCCTATTTTAAGGGGTGAGGAGAACCTGTCTAGGGATGTAGTTGAAGTCATGAAAATGGAACTGAACAAGGACTTGGTCACAGGTACTTGGGTATGTGATGTCATGATACATCTAAAAGGGGCCAAAATTTTTGTCATCACTCTAGGGTCCCCTCTCCTACATTTGCCACTGTAACTAGAACCTATATATGACGTCTAAATTTAAAGACCTTGTCTCATTAAGCCAATTGCCGTATGTGCGCCCTTAAGCGGGCTTCTGTTCTAGCAGACCTGAACCATTCATATAATACATGGTGGACTGTTTGCTGGAAATGCCAGCAATTATGGCAACTTCAAAGTGAAAACTTTTATTGCTGAGAAGGTAGCCCTTTAAGTCCTTGAGTTTTTTTTTTTATTAGAAAACCTAGATGGCAACCTGTATGACCACCATTACATGTTTACAAACTTTCCTAGGATCTAAAATACAATAGGGTAGATTCACAAGGATTTTAATGCCGAGTTTTTGGAGCAGAAACTCTCCAAAAACCAAGAGGTCAAAAACTTTGAGATTTGATTGGAAAGATCCTAGTCCAAAAACTCCGCCAAAAAACAAACTTTGTGGATATACCTTTATATAAAAAGGAGGAATAAGAAAAGACCTTAATTGCATTGGTTATTGCTGCCGTCAACACCCGCTGTTGGTCTCCGTATATATGAAGTGTCAGAGATAAGTTTGGAGAACCTTGGTGATATCATGTAGCCGCCTCTTCTACATGCTTTAATTTGTGCTAAAGATTTTTTGGGATCCAGACCAGATGCTTCCTCAATCACTGCTTAGGTTTTTGTTTTTTGGTCCATTAAAGGGAACTGTTACCAGGTCAAAAGTGGTCAGTTTTTTCCCTTAATTTCTTCCCTTTGTGTATTCCATTTTTTTGTCTTCTTTAAATACCTTTTATTCTGTGCTAATTTTATGGTCTTTACCAAAGTGCTTGTGCTCATAGGATCCTCAGGGGTGTGTCTGTAGGCTGCTCCGTTAGCGTCACTCCCTTGATAAAGACTATAAAAACACTTAAGAACTTAAGAAGTGGCTTTTCAGGAGACATACAGGGTGCCATGTATGACCCCAACCTTACTACTCTATGATTAGACAGATTGCTGTTAGAGGTTGTCCAGTATGAGAAAAACATGTCTGCCTCCTCCGAAACGGCGCCACCCCTATCTACAGGTTGACACTGGAGTTGCATCTCAGTTTTATAGCCCTCTAGCTTTCATTTTGATCTTGTACAATATCCAGCGCAGCGTCCTTGAATTTCGGGGGCTTGGAGAATGAGGCACAGCAGCGTCTGTTCAGGTCGCGCATCAATGTTTCACCTTAGACGTTCTCCCCGCTATCCTGCTAATACCGACTTATCATTATTATATTACAGAGAACCGAGGAAATGAGCTCTGGATGCTGAGTGCGTGCAGTCACATCCAATTGATTTTTTTCTTCTTTCTTCATTTTAACAGAATGCATTAAATTACGCTACAAATACGTCTCCAGTTACATTCTGTGTCCGGCAATGGCGATTTGGGATGTTTTTTTTTTTTTTACTTGTATAGCCATTTTTTTTTGGCGTACAATATGTGCTGATCATTTTGGAAAAGAACATTTTTCAAGGATAAAAACTATTTTTTACGATTCATAAAACATGTGTAATCAGCAAGGTAGGACTGTAGTTACTATATATATATAAAAAATAACTTTTAATAATTTCTTTAAAACAGGCCAAGCCTATAACCCACAAGACATATGAACCCCAGATTATAGGGGAAACAAAAAACAACACAAAATACACATTTAAAAGAACGCCCCTTATGAGCGTTATGACACTGCTGGCCAGGTGAGGTATATAATTTTGAAGCTGTAACGCTCCCCACCACACCAAACATACAGCACGGCCTCCTTTGCTACTTATACTACAATCTGCATATTACCCATTCATATTCTGCAGAGAGCGAAGATAGGCACGATAGAAATAGGAACAATCTCACCCAAAGGTATGAACACCTTCCTTTTCAGCGTGAGATACCGCAGTGCGTGACGCCAATGTTCATGGGATCCGTCTATATCTTAACCAATGTACGTCCCTTCTTTTCTTATGCATCCGTACTGCATTAATGTGCTCCCTCCTCGGTAATCTCCCGACGCGTTTCCTGTGGCTAAGTCATCAGGGGAGAAGCCACTTCGACAATAGTGTGTGCTATTCACCGCACATCATAGGTGAGAGGAGCCAAAGCGCCGTGCCCGGCTGGACAGCTTTAAATAAGGCGCCACCGGGGGAACTAATCATGTGTCCCGTAGCTCACCCTTCATGCTGCGCCATTTCCGGCACGCCGACAGACACGTGACTCACGACAAACACGCCCACGGGATCCTGTGTGAGCCGCATATTGACACGCACACGTAATTTCCGGTCGCCTGTCAGAGGGATATCCCCACCCCGCAGGAGGCGTATGTAGATTGTGATGATTGACAAATAACACCGAACAAGACGTTACCGCTATATTGTCAAATTTTAGCCCCCAAGGTAAATTACAACCTAATTTTAAACAACCTCAGCACAAGGGGGATTGTAAACTGAAAATGATACATCCTTCAACTTTGTATCCACAAAGGAGGATTTAATGATGGAGGATTGGTGGTTCCCTTTTAGGGGTGCCAGAAAACGGAGGTCCAAATACTAAAAATGGTACTAACCAAGCACTTTATGTCAGGAAATTGCATACAAAGATAGTATTGGTATCAAGCCCAAATATAGGTACTCTTTTCACACTACTCAAAATGTGAGCATGCTGAGATAACAATCCTCATATCGTCTTTTTCTTAAAGTTACATTCCTTTTTCTAACTTACGGGGCTGTGGGCATATTAGAATAAAAGTCCAAATGAGCAAGCATGTTGCCCTTTCAGTTCTTTTAATAGAGAGACAGGTTGGGTAAAGAAAATATATCAAATAACTCAAAAAATGGAAAAAACACTTTACCTAGGGTAGTTACATTGTACCATTCCTTACAAAAAATTTTTTTAGATATTATATGAAAAATTTCAAAAAATTTTTTTAGACATTTTTACGACATTTTTACGTCATTTTTACGACAGGAGACTCAGTGGGAATCGGGCACTAGCAGTTCCCTAGATGACCCTGGTTCCAGGACCTGCCTAACCTGTGGGGGTTGGCACCCTAAAGACGAGAGATGGCGCCCCCACTCCACGAGGGCTGTCCCTATACACCCCTTAATTAACCCTAAACTGACTAGATCTATCTAAGTGCCAGAATACGGAAATACAAAACATAGAATAGAAAGATAAGTAGGGGGGTAGTCCTTGAGATAGGAGAGACACCGCCAATGTTAACCACTAAAAGGGGGGGGGGGGGGGGATTATCTAGTATCAAAGACCCGAATCATAGGAAACATCCATAGGTCAGAATCTCATTCAGACCTGTGGGTTGTTGTGTTTTGAGACGAAAAATCCATCTCGTCTCACATTGTAGTATCCTCCTATCCCAATTGCCACCCCTTATTGGTGCCTCTATCTTGTCGATCCCCATGAACCTAAGGCCCGAGATGTCTCCATCATGTGCGATATTCATATGTCTTGCCAGTGGTGTATCCCTTTTAAGGGCAATATCTCTTAGATGTTCACCCACACGTCTTCTGAGCTCACGTATGGTCTTTCCGACATACTCCATACCACAAGAACACGTTGCCTTATAAATGACTCCCTTCGATCGACAATTGATGAAATGACGAATTTTATATTCCTTCTCAGTGACATTACTTCTGAAGGTCCGTCCCGTCTCCATAGACGGACATCCCACACAGCCGCTGCATCGATAACACCCCTTACTCCTGTTAGTAAGCCATGTTTCGTTTTTGGGGGAAACAAAATGACTGTGCACAACTCTGTCCCCTATTGACCTACCTTTTTGAAAAGTAATCAGAGGATGGGGTCCCACTAAGTCTCCAATGTCGTCATCCATCCGCAGGATGGGCCAATGTTTTTCCAAAATAGATCTGACCTGATCCGCTCCGGTATTGAAAGTTGTGATAAAACGACTTCCTACAGATTCTGTTCTTTGACTGGTTGGATTTAACAAAAGGGCCCTACTTTTGTTCTTAGTTTCTCTATACGCCTTACGGAGGATACCATCCGGATAGCCTCTATTTTGAAAACGCTGGCGTAAATCCGCTGCCTGTTCCTGATAGTCACCTTCCGAGGAGCAGTTCCTGCGTGCCCTTATATATTGCCCTTTGGGGATACCCTTTTTCAATGGGGTTGGGTGGTGGCTCTCCCACCTCAAAAGGGCATTTGTAGATGTTGGTTTTCGGTACGTTTTAGTGTTCACCTCTCCCTCAGGGGTCTTATGGATTTTGATATCCAAAAAGGGAAGTTCATCCCTGTGATATTCACATGTGAATCTCAAACCCAAAGGATTGACATTGAGTTTGGCCACAAAATCAACCAGTCCTGAAACCTCACCGTTCCAAATCAGCAAGACATCGTCTATATAACGAGCCCAAAACGATATCTTGGAACTCACCTCGTCATATAGATCACCGAAGACCACTGTCTCTTCCCACCAGCCCAGGAGCAAATTAGCGTACGAAGGCGCACAGGAATTGCCCATCGCTGTGCCCCTGAGCTGGTGGAAGACCCGGCCGCCAAAGGTGAAGACATTTTTGGTTAAACAAAAATCCAACAATTTGAGGATAAAGAGGTTGTGATTCCGACACTGTTGGCCCCTTCCCCTTAAAAAATGTTCCACCGCCATTATCCCATCTGCATGATTGATGGAGGAATATAAAGCCTCTACATCTATGCTACACAGAATGGATTCGGGCTCAAAGACAACACCATCCAATTTCCTCAGAAGATCTGCTGAATCCCTCGTGTAGGAGTTTAAAGATAGCACAAAAGGCTTCAAAATCTTATCCAGATATATCCCAACATGATGGGTAATACTATCAATTCCGGATACAATTGGTCTCCCCTTCAGGGGCGACAGGCCCTTGTGTACTTTGGGGAGACAGTAGAAAGTTGCCATCACCGGATGTGTTGGGTATAGGAAATTATACTCGTTTTTATCAATCAGGGATCCACACAAACCCTCGTCCAAAATACCTTTTAGGGTTTTAAGAAAAATGGGGGTGGGATTATTTGGCAATTGTTCATATGATTCATGATCTTTCAATATATTCTCACACATGGATTGATATTCCACGTGATCCATCACCACAATGTTCCCCCCTTTATCGGAGGGCTTAAACACTAGATTTCCATCTTTCTCCAAACCCAGTAGTGCCTCCATCTCCTGTTTGGATAGGTTATAGTTGGTTCCCTTATTCTTTTTGGTGCCCAAAATCTCTAGATCCCTTGTGACTACCTCCAAAAATACATCCAGAGTGGACTGATCCCCTAAGTTCGGGGGCATTTTACAACTCTTCAATTTGCAGTCAGTGAAGGGGCCCTCGCCAGTGTATTCCGGTAACGAGTCTGACAGGCCATACAGCAACCTAATATCTGGTAGTAAAGTGTCTGGAATATTCATCTCCAGACAAGTGCGTTTGTCTTCTCTGATAAAATGCTTCTTCCATTTGAGTTTCCTCACAAAGAGGTGTAGGTCTTTTACAGTGTCAAAAAGTTGGAAGTCAGATGTGGGCACAAAGTTCAAACCTCTTTTTAACACCTGAAGTTCCATTACATTAAATGTTCTTTTGGATAAGTTAATTATTTGATTAGACTCCTCAGTCACTAATTGTTTGTCCCCGGTCTGTTCCTCAGATAGTAGCCCTGATCTAAATGAGATTCTGACCTCGTCTTTAGGGTGCCAACCCCCACAGGTTAGGCAGGTCCTGGAACCAGGGTCATCTAGGGAACTGCTAGTGCCCGATTCCCACTGAGTCTCCTGTCGTAAAAATGACGTAAAAATGTCGTAAAAATGTCTAAAAAAATTTTTTGAAATTTTTCATATAATATCTAAAAAATTTTTTGTAAGGAATGGTACAATGTAACTACCCTAGGTAAAGTGTTTTTTCCATTTTTTGAGTTATTTGATATATTTTCTTTACCCAACCTGTCTCTCTATTAAAAGAACTGAAAGGGCAACATGCTTGCTCATTTGGACTTTTATTCTAATATGCCCACAGCCCCGTAAGTTAGAAAAAGGAATGTAACTTTAAGAAAAAGACGATATGAGGATTGTTATCTCAGCATGCTCACATTTTGAGTAGTGTGAAAAGAGTACCTATATTTGGGCTTGATACCAATACTATCTTTGTATGCAATTTCCTGACATAAAGTGCTTGGTTAGTACCATTTTTAGTATTTGGACCTCCGTTTTCTGGCACCCCTAAAAGGGAACCACCAATCCTCCATCATTAAATCCTCCTTTGTGGATACAAAGTTGAAGGATGTATCATTTTCAGTTTACAATCCCCCTTGTGCTGAGGTTGTTTAAAATTAGGTTGTAATTTACCTTGGGGGCTAAAATTTGACAATATAGCGGTAACGTCTTGTTCGGTGTTATTTGTCAATCATCACAATCTACATACGCCTCCTGCGGGGTGGGGATATCCCTCTGACAGGCGACCGGAAATTACGTGTGCGTGTCAATATGCGGCTCACACAGGATCCCGTGGGCGTGTTTGTCGTGAGTCACGTGTCTGTCGGCGTGCCGGAAATGGCGCAGCATGAAGGGTGAGCTACGGGACACATGATTAGTTCCCCCGGTGGCGCCTTATTTAAAGCTGTCCAGCCGGGCACGGCGCTTTGGCTCCTCTCACCTATGATGTGCGGTGAATAGCACACACTATTGTCGAAGTGGCTTCTCCCCTGATGACTTAGCCACAGGAAACGCGTCGGGAGATTACCGAGGAGGGAGCACATTAATGCAGTACGGATGCATAAGAAAAGAAGGGGACGTACATTGGTTAAGATATAGACGGATCCCATGAACATTGGCGTCACGCACTGCGGTATCTCACGCTGAAAAGGAAGGTGTTCATACCTTTGGGTGAGATTGTTCCTATTTCTATCGTGCCTATCTTCGCTCTCTGCAGAATATGAATGGGTAATATGCAGATTGTAGTATAAGTAGCAAAGGAGGCCGTGCTGTATGTTTGGTGTGGTGGGGAGCGTTACAGCTTCAAAATTATATACCTCACCTGGCCAGCAGTGTCATAACGCTCATAAGGGGCGTTCTTTTAAATGTGTATTTTGTGTTGTTTTTTGTTTCCCCTATAATCTGGGGTTCATATGTCTTGTGGGTTATAGGCTTGGCCTGTTTTAAAGAAATTATTAAAAGTTATTTTTTATATATATATAGTAACTACAGTCCTACCTTGCTGATTACACTTTTTATCTGATTGGTGGTGAGATTTACAATATAGATTCATAAAACATGTAAAATTCCATTTAAAGCCACCTTTAACCCCTTCATGACCCAGCCTATTTTGGCCTTAATGACCTTGCCGTTTTTTGCAATTCTGACCAGTGTCCCTTTATGAGGTAATAACTCGGGAACGCTTCAACGGATCCTAGCGATTCTGAGATTGTTTTTTCGTGACATATTGGGCTTCATGTTAGTGGTAAATTTAGGTCGATAATTTCTGCGTTTATTTGTGAAAAAAATGGAAACTTGGCGAAAATTTTGAAAATTTTGCAATTTTCACATTTTGAATTTTTATTCTGTTAAACCAGAGAGTTATGTGACACAAAATAGTTAATAAATAACATTTCCCACATGTCTACTTTACATCAGCACAATTTTGGAAACAACATTTTTTTTTGCTAGGAAGTTATAAGGGTTAAAATTTGACCAGTGATTTCTCATTTTTACAACAAAATTTACAAAACCATTTTTTTTAGGGACCACCTCACATTTGAAGTCAATTTGAGGGTTCTATATGGCTGAAAATACCCAAAAGTGACACCATTCTAAAAACTGCACCCCTCAAGGTGCTCAAAACCACATTCAAGAAGTTTATTAACCCTTCAGGTGTTTCACAGCAGCAGAAGCAACATGGAAGGAAAAAATGAACATTTAACTTTTTAGTCACAAAAATGATCTTTTAGCAACAATTTTTTTATTTTCCCAAGGGTAAAAGGAGAAACTGGACCTCGAACGTTGTTGTCCAATTTGTTCTGAGTACGCTGATACCTCATATGTGGGGGTAAACCACTGTTTGGGCGCACGGCAGAACTCGGAAGGGAAGGAGCCATTTGACTTTTTGAATGAAAAATTGGCTCCAATCTTTAGCGGACACCATGTCGCGTTTGGAGAGCCCCCATGTGCCTAAACATTGGAGCTCCCCCACAAGTGACCCCATTTTGGAAACTAGACGCCCCAAGGAACTTATCTAGATGCATAGTGAGCACTTTAAACCCCCAGGTGCTTCACAAATTGATCCGTAAAAATGAAAAAGTACTTTTTTTTCACAAAAAAAATTATTTTAGCCTCAATTTTTTTATTTTCACATGGGCAACAGGATAAAATGGATCCTAAAATTTGTTGGGCAATTTCTCCTGAGTACACTGATACCTCACATGTGGGGGTAAACCACTGTTTGGGCACATGGTAAGTCTCGGAAGGGAAGGAGCGCCATTTGACTTTTTGAATGAAAAATTATCTCCAGCGTTAGCGGACACCATGTCGCGTTTGGAGAGCCCCTGTGTGCCTAAACATTGGAGCTTCCCCACAAGTGACCCCATTTTGGAAAGGAGACCCCCCAAGGAACTTATCTAGATGCATAGTGAGCACTTTAAACCCTCAGGTGCTTCACAAATTGATCCGTAAAAATGAAAAAGTACTTTTTTTTAACAAAAAAAATTCTTTTAGCCTCAATTTTTTAATTTTCACATGGGTGACAGGATAAAATGGATCCTAAAATTTGTTGGGCAATTTCTCCTGAGTACGCCGATACCTCATATGTGGGGGTAAACCACTGTTTGGGCGCATGGCAAGGCTCGGAAGGGAAGGCGCGCCATTTTACTTTTTGAATGGAAAAGTAGCTCCAATCGTTAGCGGACACCATGTCGCGTTTGGAGAGCCCCTGTGTGCCTAAACATTGGAGCTCCCCCACAAGTGACCCCATTTTGGAAACTAGACCCCCCAAGGAACTTATCTAGATGCATAGTGAGCACTTTAAACCAACAAGTGCTTCACAGAAGTTTATAACGCAGAGCCGTGAAAATAAAAAACAATTTTTCTTTCCTCAAAAATGATTTTTAGCCCAGAATTTTTTATTTTCCCAAGGGTAACAGGAGAAATTGGACCCCAAATGTTGTTGTCCAGTTTGTCCTGAGTACGATGATACCCCATATGTGGGGGTAAACCACTGTTTGGGTGCACGGCAGGGCTTGGAAGGGAAGGCACGCCATTTGTCTTTTTGAATGGAAAATTAGCTCCAATCATTAGCGGACACCATGTCGCGTTTGGAGAGCCCCTGTGTGCCTAAACATTGGAGCTTCCCCATAAGTGACCCCATTTTGGAAACTAGACCTCCCAAGGAACTAATCTAGATGTTTGGTGAGCACTTTGAACCCCCAAGTGCTTCACAGAAGTTTATAACGCAGAGCTATGAAAATAAAAAATAATAATAATGATTTTTAGCCCAGAATTTTTTATTTTCCCAAGGGTAACAGGGGAAATTTGACCCCAATAGTTGTTCTCCAGTTTCTCCTGAGTACGCTGATACCCCATATGTGGGGGTAAACCACTGTTTGGGCACACGTCGGGGTTCGGAAGGGAAGTAGTGACGTTTTGAAATGCAGACTTTGATGGAATGCTCTGCGGGCGTCACGTTGCGTTTGCAGAGCCCCTGATGTGCCTAAACAGTAGAAACCCCCCACAAGTGACCCCATTTTGGAAACTAGACCCCCAAATGAACTTATCTAGATGTGTGGTGAGCACGTTGAACCCCTAAGTGCTTCACAGAAGTTTATAACGCAGAGCCGTGAAAATAATAAATAAGTTTTCTTTCCTCCAAAATTTTTTTTTAGCTCTGATTTTTTTATTTTCCCAAGGGTAACAGGAGAAATTTGACCCCAAGAGTTGTTGTCCAGTTTCTCCTGAGTATGCTGATACCCCATATGTGGGGGTAAACCACTGTTTGGGCACATGCCGGGGCTTGGAAGTGAAGTAGTGATGTTTTGAAATGCAGACTTTGATGGAATGCTCTGCGGGCATCACGTTGCGTTTGCAGAGCCCCTGATGTGCCTAAACAGTAGAAACTCCCCACAAGTGATCCCATTTTGGAAACTAAACCCCCAAGGGAACTTATCTAGATGTGTGGTGAGCACTTTGAACCCCCAAGTGCTTCACAGAAGTTTATAACGCAGAGCCGTGAAAATAAAAAATCATTTTTCTTTCCTGAAAAATAATTTTTTAGCTCGCAATTTTTTATTTTCCCAAGGGTTACAGGAGAAATTGGACCCCAAAATGTGTTGATCAGTTTCTCCTGAGTACGCTGGTACCCCATATGTGGGGGTAAAGCACTGTTTGGGCACATGCCGGGGCTTGGAAGTGAAGTAGTGATGTTTTGAAATGCAGACTTTGATGGAATGCTCTGCGGGCGTCACGTTGCGTTTGCAGAGCCCCTGATGTGCCTAAACAGTAGAAACTCCCCACAAGTGACCCCATTTTGGAAACTAAACCCCCAAGGGAACTTATCTAGATATGTGGTGAGCACTTTGAACCCCCAAGTGCTTCACAGAAGTTTATAACGCAGAGCCGTGAAAATAAAAAATCATTTTTCTTTCCTCAAAAATAATTTTTTAGCCCGCAATTTTTTATTTTCCCAAGGGTTACAGGAGAAATTGGACCCCAAAATTTGTTGATCAGTTTCTCCTGAGTACGCTGGTACCCCATATGTGGGGGTAAAGCACTGTTTGGGCACACGTCGGGGCTCGGAAGGGAGAGAGCACCATTTTTGCTTTTTCAACGCAAGATTGGCTGGAATCAATGGTGGCGCCGTGTCGCGTTTGGAGACCCCCTGATGTGCCTAAAAAGTGGAAACCCCTCAATTCTAACTCCAACACTAACCCCAACACACCCCTAACTCTAATCCCAACCCTAACCACAACCGTAACCCCAACACACCCCTAACCCTAGTCTTACCCCTAATTCCAACCCTAAGGCTATGTGCTCACGTTGCGGATTTGTGTGGATTTTTCCGCAGTTTTTGAAAAATCTGCAGGTAAAACGCACTGCGCTTTAGCTGCGGATTTACCGCGGATTTCCAGTGTTTTTTGTGTGGATTTCACTTGCGGATTCCTATTATGGAGCAGGTGTAAAACGCTGCGGAATTGCACAAAGAATTGACATGCTGCGGAAAATACAACGCAGCGTTTCCGCGCTGTATTTTCCGCACCATGGGCACAGCGGATTTGGTTTTCCATAGGTTTATGTGGTACTGTAAACGTGATGGAAAACTGATACGAATCCGCAGCGACCAATCCGCTGCGGATCCGCAGCCAAATCCGCACTGTGTGCACATAGCCTAATTCTAACCCTAATTCCAACCCTAACCCTAATTCTAACCCTAATTCTAACCCTAATTCTAACCCTAGCCCTAAGTGCAACCCTAGCCCTAAGTGCAACCCTAGCCCTAAGTGCAACCCTAGCCCTAAGTGCAACCCTAGCCCTAAGTGCAACCCTAGCCCTAAGTGCAACCCTAGCCCTAAGTGCAACCCTAAGTGCAACCCTAGCCCTAAGTGCAACCCTAAGTGCAACCCTAGCCCTAAGTGCAACCCTAAGTGCAACCCTAGCCCTAAGTGCAACCCTAAGTGCACCCCTAAGTGCAACCCTAAGTGCAACCCTAGCCCTAAGTGCAACCCTAAGTGCAACCCTACCCCTAACCCTACCCCTAACCCTACCCCTAACCGTACCCCTAACCGTACCCCTAACCCTACCCCTAACCCTAACGGAAAAACAAAAATAATTATATTTTCTGTATTTTATTATTGTCCCTACCTATGGGGGTGATAAAGGGGGTGATTTATTTACTATTTTTTTATTTTGATCGCTGTGATAGAACTTATCACAGCGATCAAAATGTGCAGGAACGAATCTGCCGGCTGGCTGATTCGGCGGGCGCACTGCGCATGCGCCCGCCATTTTCCAAGATGGCGGCGCCCATGAAGCAGACGGCCGGACACCGGGAGGGACATCGGAGCTAGGTAAGTATGGGGGGGTGGGACCGGAACACAGGGGGGGGGGGATCGGAGGACCTGGGGAGCGGACAGGAGGACCGGGGGAGCCGACAGGAGGGAGGAGGGGAGCGGAACGGAGATCGGGGCAAAAAGGACGACTGGGGAGGCGATCGGTGGGGTGGGGTGGGGGCAGATCGGGGTCTCCAGCCATGGCAGATGCTATTGCAGCATCGGCCATGGCTGGATTGTAATATTTCACCATTTTCATAGGTGAAATATTACAAATCGCTCTGATTGGCAGTTTCACTTTCAACAGCCAATCGGAGCGATCGTAGCCACGGGGGGGTGAAGCCACCCCCCCTGGGCTGAAGTACCACTCCCCCTGTCTCTGCAGATCAGGTAAAATGGGAGTTAACCCCTTCACCCGATCTGCAGGGACGCGATCATTCTGTGACACAGCATATGCGTCACAGGTCGGACTGGCACCGACTTTAATGATGCATACGCTGTCACAGGTCGGGAAGGGGTTAATGGGTTACCTGTGGGGTACTGGTTCTAATGGAAAATTAAAATGACCCCACAACCTAGGTAGATAAGGCATAACGAGAAGAATGAGGCCTAATGCTTGCACACACTTCTATGGCGACCATGTGAAGAGCCAAATCACCAAACACATTGGGGTCTGTACATATAGATAGTAGCCATGTAGGAAGTGGATGCTTTCCATCCATACTTTGGTCTCCGAGACAACACCACTGCTATAGAAATCGCCTCAGGCTTCAGGCCTGTAGCTTCAAGTGCTCCTATTTCAGCCTAGAAGAAAGATATCTGAAAATGGCTTTAGCTTTTTTAACCCATCATCCCCAGATCGTATATCAGATGAGACTCGCCAATGCAATTCATTGGGTGCGAGAAAAAAAAATCACGTCACTCTGACCATGCGAATACCGTTCGATTTTTATTTGCTGTGTACAGTAAAAGAACAGAGTGACCCCACAGAATAGAATAGATATATATAGAATAGATATAAAGATGTCAGTCACATATATAATTAGTACAGTGCGTATGCAGCTTACTGTATTTTATTACTAAATACATTTTTTTTTTTTTTAAATGGCGTGGGCTCCTGCATAATTTTCTTAACCAGCATAGGGAAAGCAGACAGTTTGGGGCAGATGTTTATAGCCTGGGAAGGGAGGGACAGAAGTAGTGGTCAATCAAATAACTGAAAATAATAAAGCCACAATAGGGCTACAATAGTAATAATGCAAGGATTGTGTAGAAATGTACAATTACAAGAAGACCACTACTTATTAGATGAATGGCAAACCATTCGGTGTAAGAGTAAAACAAAGATCCTAAACTATGGAAACCAAGATATATGATAGAACTTAAAATAAATATATAAAAAATCTAGAAAATTTGAGAAATAATAATGAGGAAAGGTACAATGCACTAAAATGCCTTTATTACATAGATATACACTCACCGGCCACTTTATTAGGTACACCATGCTAGTAACGGGTTGGACCCCCTTTTGCCTTCAGAACTGCCTCAATTCTTCGTGGCATAGATTCAACAAGGTGCTGGAAGCATTCCTCAGAGATTTTGGTCCATATTGACATGATGGCATCACACAGTTGCCGCAGATTTGTCGGCTGCACATCCCAAAGATGCTCCATACAAGGCAGGATGGATCCATGCTTTCATGTTGTTTACGCCAAATTCTGACCCTACCATCCGAATGTCGCAGCAGAAATCGAGACTCATCAGACCAAGCAACGTTTTTCCAATCTTCTACTGTCCAATTTCGATGAGCTTGTACAAATTGTAGCCTCAGTTTCCTGTTCTTAGCTGAAAGGAGTGGTACCCGGTGTGGTCTTCTGCTGCTGTAGCCCATCTGCCTCAAAGTTCGACGCACTGTGCGTTCAGAGATGCTCTTAGGCCTACCTTGGTTGTAACGGGTGGCGATTTGAGTCACTGTTGCCTTTCTATCAGCTCGAACCAGTCTGCCCATTCTCCTCTGACCTCTGGCATCAACAAGGCATTTCCGCCCACAGAACTGCCGCTCACTGGATTTTTTTTCTTTTTCGGACCATTCTCTGTAAACCCTAGAGATGGTTGTGCGTGAAAATCCCAGTAGATCAGCAGTTTCTGAAATACTCAGACCAGCCCTTCTGGCACCAACAACCATGCCACGTTCAAAGGCACTCAAATCACCTTTCTTCCCCATACTGATGCTCGGTTTGACCTGCAGGAGATTGTCTTGACCATGTCTACATGCCTAAATGCACTGAGTTGCCGCCATGTGATTGGCTGATTAGAAATTAAGTGTTAACAAGAAGTTGGACAGGTGTACCTAATAAAGTGGCCGGTGAGTGTATATTTATACAGGGCAACAATAGGCAACTCAAAAGTGTGCCTGTAACTGGAGGACAAAATGATAAAATTTAACAGCAAAAATAGCACCAATATTGTAACGGACACAGAGACACCCCCTGACGAAGGACACAGTCCGAAACGCGCGTCGGGGTGTGCTGTATCTGGAGGACCGGACACTTAGCTGGCATTGGTAAATATATATATATTTTTTGTGGCCGCATGTAATCTTCACATTGAGCAAGTTCTGTGATTTAGGGTTCATCCCTCACCACTCTAACACTTTGTGTGTTCAATTATATCTTATCACTTAGTTGGTTTTATATATATATATATTTTTTGTTTAAACCAGCCTGTTAATACACTTTGCACTTTCATTTGCACCTTATTACTCATTGTGTGCACCTTATATGTAGTATGTGTTTACTATACACGCTTTTGCATATACCGTATATACTCGAGTATAAGCCGAGATTTTCAGCCCAAATTTTTGGGCTGAAAGTGCCCCCTCGGCTTATACTCGAGTCATGATCGGTGGTGGGGTCGGCGGGTGAGCACTGTCATATACTTACCTGCTTCCGGGGCTCCTGGCGCCCCCCCTGCACGTCCCACTGTCTCCGGGTGCCGCAGCCTCTTCCCCTGAGCTGTCACGTGGGACCGCTCATTAGAGAAATGAATAGGCTGCTCCGCCCCCCATAGGGGCGGAGCCGCCTATTCATTTCTCTAATGAAGCGGTGCCGGTGACCGCTGACTGAGAAAGAGGCTGCGGCACCGAAGACAGGCAGGGGGAAGGAGCGGGACGCCGGGAGCAGGTAAGTATCGCATATTCACCTGTCCTGGTTCCACACGCCGGGCGTCGGCGCCATCTTCCCGGCGTCTCTCTGCAGTCTGCACTGACTGCAGGCAGAGGGCGCGATGACGCATATAGTGTGTGCGCCGCCCTCTGCCTGATCAGTCAGTGCGGAGAGACGCCGGGAAGATGGCGCCGAGGAGCTGCAAGCAAGACAGGCGAGTATGTGTTTTTGTTTTTTTTATTGCAGCGGCAGCAGCAGCACATATTTATGTGGAGCATCTATGGGGCAATGGTGCAGAGCACTATATGGCACAGCTATGGGGCAATGGTGCAGAGCACTATATGGCATAGCTATGGGGCAACAGTGCAGAGCACTATATGGCACAGCTATGGGGCAACGGTGCAGAGCACTATATGGCATAGCTATGGGGCAACGGTGCAGAGCACTATATGGCACAGCTATGGGGCAACGGTGCAGAGCACTATATGGCACAGCTATGGGGCAACGGTGCAGAGCACTATATGGCACAGCTATGGGGCAATGGTGCAGAGCACTATATGGCACAGCTATGGGGCAACGGTGCAGAGCACTATATGGCACAGCTATGGGGCAACAGTGCAGAGCACTATATGGCACAGCTATGGGGCAACGGTGCAGAGCACTATATATATGGCACAGCTATGGGGCAACGGTGCAGAGCACTATATGGCACAGCTATGGGGCAACAGTGCAGAGCACTATATGGCACAGCTATGGGGCAACGGTGCAGAGCACTATATGGCACAGCTATGGGGCAATGGTGCAGAGCATTATATGGCACAGCTATGGGACAACGGTGCAGAGCACTATATGGCACAGCTATGGGGCAACGGTGCAGAGCACTATATGGCACAGCTATGGGACAACGGTGCAGAGCACTATATGGCACAGCTATGGGACAACGGTGCAGAGCACTATATGGCACAGCTATGGGGCAATGGTGCAGAGCACTATATGGCACAGCTATGGGGCAATGGTGCAGAGCACTATATGGCACAGCTATGGGGCAATGGTGCAGAGCACTATATGGCACAGCTATGGGGCAACGGTGCAGAGCACTATATATATGGCACAGCTATGGGGCAACGGTGCAGAGCACTATATATGGCAGAGCTATGGGGCAACGGTGCAGAGCACTATATGGCACAGCTATGGGGCAACGGTGCAGAGCACTATATATATGGCACAGCTATGGGGCAACGGTGCAGAGCACTATATGGCAGAGCTATGGGGCAACGGTGCAGAGCACTATATGGCACAGCTATGGGGCAATGGTGCAGAGCATATATATATATGGCACAGCTTTATGTGGAGTATCTATGGGGCAACGGTGCAGAGCATTGTATATATGGCACAGCTTTATGTGGAGTATCTATGGGGCCATAATGAACGGTGCAGAGCATTATATATGGCACAGCTTTATGTGGAGCATCTATGGGGCCATAATGAATGGTATGGAGTATCTATTTCTAATTTTGAAATTCACCGGTACCTGCTGCATTTTCCACCCTAGGCTTATACTCGAGTCAATAAGTTTTCCCAGTTTTTTGTGGCAAAATTAGGGGGGTCGGCTTATACTCGGGTCGGCTTATACTCGAGTATATACGGTATATATTTTATGATTGTACTTTGTTTAGTTTGCTCAGTGCTAATATCCCCTCCTTTTTTTACGGCCATCTTTTTATATACAGATTTTTTATTAAAATTGTTATTTATATACATAATATATACATATATATATTTTTATACTTTCTTACATATATGTATGAATTTTTTTCTTTTATACTCTGCCCTCTCTGTGTCCGTTACAATATTGGTGCTATTTTTGCTGTTAAATTTTATCATTTTGTCCTCCAGTTACAGGCACACTTTTGAGTTGCCTATTGTTGCCCTGCATAAATATATATCTATGTAATAAAGGCATTTTAGTGCATTGTACCTTTCCTCATTATTATTTCTCAAATTTTCTAGATTTTTTATATATTTATTTTAAGTTCTATCATATATCTTGGTTTCCATAGTTTAGGATCTTTGTTTTAGCCTGGGAAGGGAGTAATACCCATGGAGCTTTCCAGTCTATTAATATCAGCTCACAGCTCTATACTTAGCCTTTACTGGTTATTAAAATGGGGGACCCCCCTCAAAGAATGACGTAGGGTTCCCCCTATAATTAATAACCAGCAAAGGCTAGGCAGACAGCTGTGGGCTGATATTAGTAGACTAGCAAGCGGTCATGGTTATTGGCCCCCTCCCAGACTAAAAACATCAGGTCTCAGCCGCCCTAGATATGGTGCGTCCAAAAGATGCGCCAAATCTGGCACTTAGTCTCGCTCTTCCCATTTGCTCTGGTGCTGAGGCAAGTGGAGTGATAGTTTTGGGGTTAATGTCTGCTTCGTATTGTCAGTTGACATAAAGCCCAGAGGTTAGTAATGAAAAGGCATCTATAAGACGCCTCCATTACTAACCCTATAGTGATATTGTATAAAAACACACACCCGGAATAAAGTCCTTTAATTGAATGTAAATTAATTAAAATAATAAACAACACTGGCTAACTATTCCCCAAACTGCTTTCGGAAATGTAACTCCATAGGAGATATGCTCCATATCTGGTGGCTATGCCCAACAGTTCGAAGGTTCTGGACCAGAGTTTATTTCTTGATTCTTTCAGTTACGAATATTAACCTTAAGAAAAACCCCTGGGAAGCTCTATTAAATAAGCGTATTTCTAATATTCCTAGATATTCCCGGGCCCTTATCACATTTATATTCTTAGCATCTAAACAAACTATAGCTTCGGCATGGAAAAAAACAGGCTTGGACTTATCGGGAGTTAAATCTCGCCTATCCTGGTATATGGTAAATGAAAAATTAACTGCTATACTAACTGACAGAGTCGACAGATTTTAACTTATTTGGCTCCCCTGGGCAGAATATGCAAGCCACACCCCTTTTGCGGATCCGGTATCCCGATTGTCTAACCTTAGTCCTCAGGCGCCTGACTAAACTACCCAAACGGATACAGATTTACTGTAATCCCTTCTCGGGTCCCCCTCTCCCTTCCTTCCCCCCCCCCCCCCCCCCCCCCCCGATCCCTTGTCCCACATTCTATGTTTGTCTTTGTCTTTGTTGTTACACTCGTCCTTCGTTATGACTTGTGTTATGTTTATTGCTGGTACTGGAACATAAACGAAGGACTGTTATACTGTTATACTTTTTATGATGCAATGTTCTATTGGATAACGTTAAAGTACCTTCCCTTCCTGTACCATTTACTTTTGCAAACTTCAATAAAAATTTATTGTTTAAAAAAAAAAATAATAAACAACACCTGTCCGAAGTGAAGAGATAAGCCATAATGTCCCATGACATTCCTGATGACTTAGAGAGCAGTCACTTTTCCTCCCTCCAGGTGCAGGGAACAAAAAAAAAAAAAATTCTGATATTTCAAAAGGTTTTTTTTTCTTTCTTTCTATACAAAGTTTGCCGGTTTGGCTAATTAAGTTTATATATTTGATTGGACTTTTACAGATGTGCCAGAACCAAATATGTTTATTTTTTCACTTTTTTTTCCTCAAACTGCTTCAAGCTTTTTTTTTTTAGATTATTTGCTTTTAGAATTTTTATTTTTTTTTACTTTACTATCGTAGATGGACCACAATGCCTGGACTGACCACCCAGATCTACAAGGCTGTAGGTTCAGGTCTGGAAACCTGTGGTCAGTCCGCACACTGCGGTCCATGTATATACCCATCTGAACTCGGCCTTAGAGGAAGGTGCCGGCTGTATAACGCAGCTGGCACCTGCCCGGTATGGAGCATGCATAGCTTCTAAGCCTGCTTTCTTATACGCGCACCTTTGCGTGTGCAAAGGGGTTAATGAGCTCTAAAGGACCAAACAAATAAAAAAAACTCTTTGATTTTGGGAATGTTTTGATACCAACAGTGTATATAAAGCTTTGTTTTGTGAAGGCGGAGGTGGAGAAAACAAAATTCTAAGGCACTTTTTAGCCCATTTTGCCTCATTTTTTAGCGCAGGTTGCAGCATGTCGCTGCAATTATGTGACTAATGACTGATTTCTCCAGAATCCATGTTTCAATTTCCAACCCATTCTAAAAGTGAGAAATGTCATCCGAGAAGTGGCGGTTGACTCTGCGGCGGGCACACAACTGCATTTGTTTTATAGATTAATCCCGTTACACATAATATTTTATACCCTTGTATTTTAGGTGAGACACGATCTGAAAGGAGCGATAATGAAATATTATTCACTGTGAGATCCAGCCACATTACAAGTGTCTGTGAGATGATAATGCGGATACACGGGGCTGGTAGAACGCCGCCACGGGTATCGCTCACTTTTTTTTCCCGATGCTCTGCTTTGGGATACATGTTTACTTTCGTGCTCATTGCCACTTGTTGTTCTGTAGGTTTTTCGTTCCGTGTTCCAGAGTGTCAGAATGAAAAGTTGTTTTTTTATTCTTTTAATGATATTTGCCACATTCTCCTCCAGTTGTTTGTACAGTAAATGAGTGGAAAAATACATGTAAAGGCTTAAAGTAAAGCTTTCTGCCTTCGAGAAATTGCTATCTGCACGCCGCGTTCTGACAATGGGAACAATGCAAGGCTTTCTGTTTGCAGCCTGCTTTTTATTTTATTTTTATTTTTTTCCGGAAAAAGATGGATCACCAAAGAAGTATGCAAGGATCAAGTGTAGTGAATTCCTATTGAGGTGCACAGGACAACCGTTTATTTATATCTGCTGACGTATATGGTAGAATTAGTGGTTCGGCTGTGTCATTTTCTGCAGAATATTAACTCTGTACCCTTGCTTTGGAGAAAGAGCATATTTTAAATGTTGTTTTTTTTTATATATATATTATTTTTTTTTTTTAGGGGTGGCTTTTTTTCCAAAAAGAAAATTGATAAAATAAAAACTGCATTATCCATTTACTTTCAGACACTTGGCATTATGCAATTTTTCCATCAGATTGTAAACTTTTATTTGTCTTCAGGACTTAACAAAGCAAAGATTTAAGGCCTCATTTGGATATCTGGATTATCTTTCACATACATATGATTTTTTTGAATCCAAGTTTCTGCTATCAGTCCGTGACGCCATCCGATTGCTGTCCAATTTTTTTTTTTCACTGACCCACAGACTTGCATTGATGATTTTTGATCCGACATGTGGATCGATATCGAACATGTCTCCATGATTTTGTGTGGACCATTCGGTCCCAAAAAAATATAAAAAAAATCAGATATGTGAACATTATCATAACCTGCCATAGGTGCAAGTTCTATCCGTGAAAATCATGGATAGATCTCTTGCGTGAAAAATAGACGTCTGAATGAGCCCTGTATCTACATACAAAATAAGTTCTCAAAATCGAGAGAAGCAAAAATCTCTGTGATCCAGAAACCGAAAACATTGGCTAATAATGTAAAACGGATGATTGATTAGATTTGAAACTGCTTCTCTCCCCTTTAAGTGGTCATTTAAGTGGATATTTATCTATCGATCTATTATCTATCATCTATTTATTGATCTATTATCTATCTAGTTATCTATCAATCTATTATCTAGCTATCTATATCTAACGATCTATTATATCTATATATTTATCTATCATCTATTTATTTATCTATCATCCATTTATCATCTATTATCTGTATTACCTCTATATCTGTTACCTGTCTATTATCTATCATCTATCTATGTATCTGTTATCTATTATCTATATTATCTATCATCTATCTATCTATTATCCATCATCTATTTATCATCTGTCTATCTATGTATCGATCTGATATATTTCTTTTCAAGTGTTTATGTCCTAAGCTTCCACTTTTTACCGAGATTATTTAGTTATATTTTTCCGTGATCTAATCTAATGATAAGGTAAATCGTCTTCGGGTGAATTAAAATCACCGCTGGGAATTTTCTTTGTTTGTCAACTAATTGGGATCTTATCTTGTTACATTGGGAACGGCATAACTAACGCTGTGTGTAATAAGCTTTGATTTCCATGCAGTGAATAAGAGCCCATTTGCTTTTATCATTTCTTTACATTAAAGTCGCCTTTGAGTTTCCAGCTTATAATGATGATTCTGTGGTTGGCGGCGAAGCTTTTAAGTCAATATCCTCTTTGCTGAGCTGCATCGGAGGTGTAGTCTGGTCTCCCAACTCTCCCCAATCTTTATACACACCATAATCATTATAATGGAAGACATTTGCTAAAGATCGATTTTCATACCTCAGTCTTACCGCACATTTTGTTGGGCTAATAATGGGCCGACAAGTATTCGTAAAAACTGTTTCCAATTATCAGCCCATGCCAGATCGATTAATTGATGACCAAGCAAAATTAGCATTCGTTGAGTGATCAGATCATAAATGCCGGCATATAAATCATTGTTACAGACATAATATCGGCAGGTATAAATGGGGCATGTGCTGCCGACATCATGGTGATGTATAAGGGCAGAATGATTGTCTTGTTCCCATCAGTATTCTACATACAGTCCAATCAACAAGCGATTATCAGCTTGTATATAGTTGATCTGCACTTGTTAATGAGCTAACATCTATTCATCGAAATGGGCTCTGGAGTGAGATGCACAAAATTTATTCAAAGTCATACACCCCTTAATAAACGTGGCGCATTGTGAGCAGCCCATGTGCTACAAAGAGAAATTTTGATTTTCTGGAGTAAATCCTTTAGTGGATCCATCCGGAGGAGAACAACACAGTTTCCCTCACTAAGCCCCCCTGGGGCAAGAGTTGTAGAAAAGGGCAAAAAAGTCAAAATTCCTTACACAGGCACGACTTGGGCAAAAATGTGCAACTTTCTAATACCACAATGATGATTCTGGAACCTTTATTAGATTTCACACTTCTACGCGAAGCAAGATAACACACCGGGAGACAGAAGGGGAAGGAAGCTCTGCTACTTTGGAAGGCCACTAAGGGGGCACCCATAAAACTTGCCCTGCACCACCCTGAGCTTCATAGCGTCCCTAGACTGGCTCTTTCACCCCATCCGGCAATCACGTTTCTTCCCCGTCTTACCCTAAGTACAACCCTGATTAGTGAGTAGGATAGCAGGAATGTTAGTACTGCTGTAATGTAAAACCCACAGAGTGGAAAAGGGCAAGGATGAAAGAAGACCGCAATCATACAAAAACACACCTAAATAATGAAGTGAGAAATAGGGAAGGAGAAGGCGAGTCAAACCAAATTGGAATAGAGATTGGCAGACCCACACACAAACCAATTACACCCAGAGATATCCTGAAACAATTGCATTTGCAAGGACTTTGAAGAGTTGGGGAAGAAAGTAAAGGAACTGGATGCACAGGTAGTTTTTTTTTCTATCCTTCCAGTAGACGGGCATGGCACCAGGAGATGGAACAGGATCCTTGATGCGAACAACTGGCTAAGACGATGGTGCAGACAACAAGCATTCGGATTCCTGGACCACGGTGTGAATTACTTGTACGATGGACTCCTCGCCAGAGACGGACTTCACCTCAACAAACCTGGGAAACACACATTCGCCAGAAGACTCGCTACACTCATCAGGAGGGCGTTAAACTAGAAGAAGAGGGGACGGGAAGAAAAGCATTAGACTCGAACAAAGAAGACCCAGGAAAACATACTCAGAAGGGAGGTAAGAACATTTCTAAAACAATCCACAGGGAGGAGATTGGAACAAAACAAAATCCTGTAAACTGCATGCTCGCAAATGCCAGAAGCCTGACAAACAAGATGGAAGAACTAGAAGCAGAAATATCTACAGGTAACTTTGACATAGTGGGAATAACCGAGACATGGTTAGATGAAAGCTATGACTGGGCAGTTAACTTACAGGGTTACAGTCTGTTTAGAAAGGATCGTAAAAATCGGAGAGGAGGAGGGGTTTGTCTCTATGTAAAGTCTTGTCTAAAGTCCACTTTAAGGGAGGATATTAGCGAAGGGAATGAGGATGTCGAGTCCATATGGGTCGAAATTCATGGAGGGAAAAATGGTAACAAAATTCTCATTGGGGTCTGTTACAAACCCCCAAATATAACAGAAATCATGGAAAGTCTACTTCTAAAGCAGATAGATGAAGCTGCAACCCATAATGAGGTCCTGGTTATGGGGGACTTTAACTACCCGGATATTAACTGGGAAGCAGAAACCTGTGAAACCCATAAAGGCAACAGGTTTCTGCTAATAACCAAGAAAAATTATCTTTCACAATTGGTGCAGAATCCAACCAGAGGAGCAGCACTTTTAGACCTAATACTATCTAATAGACCTGACAGAATAACAAATCTGCAGGTGGTCGGGCATCTAGGAAATAGCGACCACAATATTGTACAGTTTCACCTGTCTTTCACTAGGGGGACTTGTCAGGGAGTCACAAAAACACTGAACTTTAGGAAGGCAAAGTTTGACCAGCTTAGAGATGCCCTTAATCTGGTAGACTGGGACAATATCCTCAGAAATAAGAATACAGATAATAAATGGAAAATGTTTAAGAACATCCTAAATAGGCACTGTAAGCGGTTTATACCTTGTGGGAATAAAAGGACTAGAAATAGGAAAAACCCAATGTGGCTAAACAAAGAAGTAAGACAGGCAATTAACAGTAAAAAGAAAGCATTTGCACTACTAAAGCAGGATGGCACCATTGAAGCTCTAAAAAACTATAGGGAGAAAAATACTTTATCTAAAAAAACTAATTAAAGCTGCCAAAAAGGAAACAGAGAAGCACATTGCTAAGGAGAGTAAAACTAATCCCAAACTGTTCTTCAACTATATCAATAGTAAAAGAATAAAAACTGAAAATGTAGGCCCCTTAAAAAATAGTGAGGAAAGAATGGTTGTAGATGACGAGGAAAAGGCTAACATATTAAACACCTTCTTCTCCACGGTATTCACGGTGGAAAATGACATGCTAGGTGAAATCCCAAGAAACAATGAAAACCCTATATTAAGGGTCACCAATCTAACCCAAGAAGAGGTGCGAAACCGGCTAAATAAGATTAAAATAGATAAATCTCCGGGTCCGGATGGCATACACCCACGAGTACTAAGAGAACTAAGTAATGTAATAGATGAACTAAGTAATGTAATAGATAAACCATTATTTCTTATTTTTAGGGACTCTATAGCGACGGGGTCTGTTCCGCAGGACTGGCGCATAGCAAATGTGGTGCCAATATTCAAAAAGGGCTCTAAAAGTGAACCTGGAAATTATAGGCCAGTAAGTCTAACCTCTACTGTTGGTAAAATATTTGAAGGGTTTCTGAAGGATGTTATTCTGGATTATCTCAATGAGAATAACTGTTTAACTCCATATCAGCATGGGTTTATGAGAAATCGCTCATGTCAAACCAATCTAATCAATTTTTATGAAGAGGTAAGCTATAGGCTAGACCACGGTGAGTCATTGGACATGGTATATCTCGATTTTTCCAAAGCGTTTGATACCGTGCCGCACAAGAGGTTGGTACACAAAATGAGAATGCTTGGTCTGGGGGAAAATGTGTGTAAATGGGTTAGTAACTGGCTTAGTGATAGAAAGCAGAGGGTGGTTATAAATGGTATAGTCTCTAACTGGGTCGCTGTGACCAGTGGGGTACCGCAGGGGTCGGTATTGGGACCTGTTCTCTTCAACATATTCATTAATGATCTGGTAGAAGGTTTACACAGTAAAATATTGATATTTGCAGATGATACAAAACTATGTAAAGCAGTTAATACAAGAGAAGATAGTATTCTGCTACAGATGGATCTGGATAAGTTGGAAACTTGGGCTGAAAGGTGGCAGATGAGGTTTAACAATGATAAATGTAAGGTTATACACATGGGAAGAAGGAATCAATATCACCATTACACACTGAACGGGAAACCACTGGGTAAATCTGACAGGGAGAAGGACTTGGGGATCCTAGTTAATGATAAACTTACCTGGAGCAGCCAGTGCCAGGCAGCAGCTGCCAAGGCAAACAGGATCATGGGGTGCATTAAAAGAGGTCTGGATACACATGATGAGAGCATTATACTGCCTCTGTACAAATCCCTAGTTAGACCGCACATGGAGTACTGTGTCCAGTTTTGGGCACCGGTGCTCAGGAAGGATATAATGGAACTAGAGAGAGTACAAAGGAGGGCAACAAAGTTAATAAAGGGGATGGGAGAACTAGAATACCCAGATAGATTAGCGAAATTAGGATTATTTAGTCTAGAAAAAAGACGACTGAGGGGCGATCTAATAACCATGTATAAGTATATAAGGGGACAATACAAATATCTCGCTGAGGATCTGTTTATACCAAGGAAGGTGACGGGCACAAGGGGGCATTCTTTGCGTCTGGAGGAGAGAAGGTTTTTCCACCAACATAGAAGAGGATTCTTTACTGTTAGGGCAGTGAGAATCTGGAATTGCTTGCCTGAGGAGGTGGTGATGGCGAACTCAGTCGAGGGGTTCAAGAGAGGACTGGATGTCTTCCTGGAGCAGAACAATATTGTATCATACAATTATTAGGTTCTGTAGAAGGATGTAGATCTGGGGATTTATTATGATGGAATATAGGAATATAGGCTGAACTGGATGGACAAATGTCTTTTTTCGGCCTTACTAACTATGTTACTAATTCCAAATGCCTGCTCCTTCCTCATCTCACGTCTCCAGCTCCAAACCACATGTTACAAGCTACTACTGGCAACAACTGAAGCTAAGAGGATAGTATTTAAACCAGAGGGAAGTGATGAACTCAGAATAGCTGAACCAACTGAGGACAAGAGCTTCAGGAGACAAACAGGACTGATTAACCTTTGCAAGAACAGAGCAAGGAAAACGGTTAATAGGAAGGTGAAGAAGTTCTAACCAGTGCAGATGTACGTGTAGCCAGGTGTCTCGATCTTCTGACCACACTCAGTCGTGGCATTCACATTGAGCAAAATGATTACCAGGACCTTGGTCAAGCTGCCACATCACAAGTCGCTGGACCAGAGCACTGTCTGTTAGCCTATTACTACCCAAGGCATCTCCATCTAAAAGGACATAGTGACATCATTCGTGCACCATTTTAAAAAAGTGATTAGGTCTGTTGTGGCGGCCTACCAATTTGGAGAACCACTGGTGATGCCATAGTTAGTAGGAGGTTTACATGGCTTTGGTCTGGTGGTCGTGGACTACTGATATGGCAGCTGCACCAGGCTCTTGCAAATCTTTTTGCTCAAATCTATCCTCCATAAATGGCCCCCCAGATCCTTTGTCGTAGAGCGTTCCAAACTTCAAACGTCACCAAGATAACCCAAATATATATATATATATATATATATATATTTATATATTTATTTTATCTCAATTTCGATGATGCATGCTGTGAGAGTATGGTAAATATGCCCCAGACATGATATTTTTCACAGTTGAGTGTTTGCTACAATTGAATCCAGTTTAGACTCTACAGTACAACTCTCATGTTGTCCTGTTAGTTTGCTACAATGTATCACTGCAGTGTGGACTGGATACAGTGTAAGCCAACATTGAATATCCTGCCATATCTGTAAGTTTGAAGCAAAACCTAAAAGCAAATGAATATTTTGTACAGGCGGTGAGATAAAGGGTTATACAAGGTCCTATAACATTCAGTAATAAATTAAGTATCAAAATTATATTTGTCTGGAACATTCAGTTTGCAGGTCACTGTCCTATTAAATAAACCTATGGCTTCCCGGCCGTGTGTGACCTTCAGGTCTCCTTGTGCGGACCGGAATATATTGAGCATGCATCAACAATTTCCTCTAATACCGAACACGAGTAGTATATGAATGTGTTATAATGCTGAGCAGGAAGATTTATAAACCTTGTGCACCGTTCTCCCAACTTCCTCCGTTCACAGGCGACAAGCAGAGATACATTATTCTCGCATTGTTTTCTCTATGCAGCTTGAAATTATTTTTGGCACCGAAATAAAATCCCTTCTTGCAAATGCACAATATGGGGACGTAAAAGTGCGAATTTTCCAAAGCAGCCTTGTCAGGAACACAAAGTAAAACAAGTGGAGAACGCCAGGGGCTGCGATGTGAATCTTTTATGTATACTATGTGCCATATTATGCACATGCTGTAAAGTATACCATTGGGGGCTCTAATGTGACAAAAGTAAGAAAAGTTCTACAACTTTCTAATACTCTTAAGTCTTGATTCATAATTTTGACCTTTTTTTTTTTTTTAACTTTGTGGATCAAAAATGTTGCACAAGAGTTGATGAATTTTGTACAAAATGTGATTTTCTTTTTTTTGCTTTTTACTTTTTGCACATTGTTAGAGCAGAAAATTGCTTGATTCTTTAAGATGTCGCACGTACTTCTTCAAATGTACAAAAATATAATGACACTGATTTTGCTGTCCACAAAGGCAACTGGAGTAAAATGGCGCAAAAATTTTGCAACGAAGCCGCAAATTATGAAATGGGCTAAAACATCTGGAACTTGCACCCACATTTTCAACCTTCACACCAGTGGACCCCTTTAAGAAATGGAGGCTCTTTATCAAAAAGTTGGCCTTGTGTGGGCCTTCCGTGGCCGTTCTGCGTGATCCCGGCTCCACAAGGACAGATCGTTGCGAGGATTATATTGTGATTAAGGTCTTGTCACTTGGAGGCCACTTAATGTAGATCTAATAATACGATCTCTCAGCGTTTTCCTGCAGCCGCCGTTGGCACCAAACGTCTCGGTGCCAGGTTTGATTTTCCATATACTTTGCAGCCTAATAATCTCAGCCAGATGCAATCAATTTGCATTACTAGGCAGCTGCTAAAATGCAATCCTATGTAGGTGGCAAGAAAATCCATACATATTTCTGTATAAAAAGAGCAAAACCAGCATCTGTTTCATTAATCTCGCGTCCTAATAACATCCTGTGCGAGCCTTGTTGCAATTAGCAGCTACCAATAAGACAAACCCTGACATTTGTGGGAGGCTTTTTCTTTTTTTCTTTTTTTTGTAGAGCAGTCGGGAGAAATGGAAACTGTTTCTGGAAGTTAATGAAATCGAGGACTTGACTCTTAGGGAAAAGGATTTTCCAGTGTAGGGAAAAAAACAAACCAATAAATCATAGGTGTCCCTAGGATCGGCACATATTGAATACGTTCTCGTCAACATAATTTAGTGTTACCGATGTTAGCGGGGTTGTCCCATCTGATAAGTTCATGACATATATTGATAGTCCCCCAGTGAATCTACAAAAACCCCAAAAAACAGATCCCTGAAAAGAAATGGAGAGGTTGCGCTGCGTTGGTGCCGCTCTCCATTTACTTCTATGAGCAGTTTTGGAGCTCCCATAGAAATGAATGGACATCTGCGAGACATGCAACTTCGAGGACTTGAACATATTTTTCAAGTACACCGAAGACACTCTGTAAGCACCCGGGCATGCTCAGATAATAATAATAATAATAATTTTTATTTATATAGCGCCAACATATTCCGCAGCGCTTTACAACTTATAGAGGGGACTTGTACAGACAATAGACATTACAGCATAACAGAAATCACAGTTCAAAATAGATACCAGGAGGAATGAGGGCCCTGCTCGCAAGCTTACAAACTATGAGGGAAAGGGGAGACACGAGAGGTGGATGGTACCAATTGCTTTAATTTGGACCAGCCATAGTGTAAGGCTCGGGTGTTCATGTAAAGCTGCATGAACCAGTTAACAGCCTAAGTATGTAGCAGTACAGACACAGAGGGCTATTAACTGCATAAAGTGTATGAGAACACGATGCAAGGAACCTGATTATGTGTTTTGTTTTTTTTTTCTTCTATTTTTAATAGGCCACACAGGGATAGTTAGGTTAATGCGTTGAGGCGGTAGGCCAGTCTGAACAAATGCGTTTTTAGGGCACGCTTAAAACTGTGGGGATTGGGGATTAATCGTATTAACCTAGGTAGTGCATTCCAAAGAATCAGCGCAGCACGTGTAAAGTCTTGGAGACGGGAGTGGGAGGTTCTGATTATTGAGGATGCTAACCTGAGGTCATTAGCGGAGCGGAGGGCACGGGTAGGGTGGTAGACTGAGACCAGAGAGGAGATGTAGGGTGGTGCTGAGCCATGGAGTGCTTTGTGGATGAGGGTAGTAGTTTTGTACTGGATTCTGGAGTGGATGGGTAGCCAGTGTAATGACTGGCACAAGGTAGAGGCATCGGTGTAACGGTTGGTGAGGAATATGATCCTGGCAGCAGCATTCAGGACAGATTGGAGCGGGGAGAGTTTGGTAAGAGGGAGGCCGATTAGTAGAGAGTTACAATAGTCCAGACGGGAATGAATAAGAGAAACAGTAAGAGTTTTTGCAGAGTCGAAAGTAAGAAAAGGGCGAATTCTAGAAATGTTTTTGAGATGCAGATAAGAAGAGCGAGCCAGTGATCGGATGTGGGGGGTGAATGAAAGCTCGGAATCAAGGATGACCCCAAGGCAGCGGGCATGTTGCTTTGGAGTAATGATTGAACCGCACACGGAGATGGCAATGTCAGGCACAGGTAGGTTAGTAGAGGGAGAGAACACGAGGAGTTCAGTTTTTGACAGGTTCAGTTTCAGATAGAGGGAGGACATGATGTTAGAGACAGCGGTAAGACAATCACTGGTGTTTTCTAAGAAGGTCGGAGTGAAAGCAGGAGAAGAGGTGTATAATTGGGTGTCATCAGCATAGAGATGGTACTGGAACACAAATCTACTGATTGTTTGTCCAATAGGGGCAGTATACAAAGAGAAGAGGAGGGGGCCTAGGACTGATCCTTGAGGAACCCCAACAGTAAGGGGAAGGTGAGAGGAGGAGGAACCAGCAAAACATACAGTGAAGGATCGGTCAGAGAGATAGGAGGAGAACCAAGAGAGAACGGTGTCCTTGATGCCGATGGAGCGGAGCATAGTGAGGAGGAGCTGATGATCCACAGTGTCGAATGCTGCGGAAAGATCCAATAGAATTAGCATGGAGTAGTGACCATTAGATTTAGCTGTTAGTAGGTCATTAGAGACTTTAGTGAGGGCAGTTTCAGTAGAGTGTAAAGAGCGGAAGCCAGATTGAAGAGGGTCGAGAAGAGAGTTATCTGAGAGATAGCGGGTAAGACGGGAGTGGACCAGGCGTTCCAGGAGTTTAGAGATGAAGGGAAGATTAGAGACAGGTCTATAATTAGCGGCACAGTTTTGGTCGAGGGAGGGTTTTTTAAGTAATGGATGTATGATGGCATGCTTAAATGAGGAGGGAAAAATACCGGAAGTGAGGGAAAGGTTGAATATTTTTGTTATGTGAGAGGTGACAGCCGGGGAAATGGACTGGAGGAGATGTGACGGAATGGGGTCACTGGTGCAAGTGGTCGGGCGAGAAGATGCAAGGAGCCTGCTTACTTCTTCTTCAGTAACTGGTTCAAAGTCAGAGAGTGAACTAGATGCAGTGGGGGAGGGAGGACAGTGCCTGGTATGAAGAGATTGGGAGATGATTTCCTGTCGAATGTGGTCAATTTTTTCTTTGAAGTAATTGGCCAGATCGTCAGCGCGGAGATCTGTGGTTGGGGCCTGCTCTCTTGGGTTGAGTAGGGACTGGAAAGTGTCGAAGAGACGTTTAGGGTTATTGGACAGTGAGGTGATGAGGGTGTTGAAATAGGTTTGTTTGGAGAGGTGAAGGGCAGAGTTGTATGTTTTTAGCATGAACTTATAACACCTTACCCAAGCACTGATAAGTAACAAAGATTCCTCTGCTCTTTACACTGTTTCCTCTGGTGTCATCCGTGTTGCATCAATTATTTTTTTCCCCTCATCCTCTTTTTTTTTTTTTCCACATATATAAACTTTCTAAACTTTTTTTTATCCATTGAGTCTTAACAATGTATTCGATAAAAACGGATGAAACTAGGATGGAGCACTGAAGTACAAAGTACGTCATCCTAGTTACATACTTGTCTCTCGGATCCTCATAGACTTTAATGATCAAGTCTGATCCTCTAAATGCTCCGAGATCCACTAGCCGGAAATGCGGACCTGTTATTAAAAACTGATGTGTGTACGGCTCAATTAGATTCTATGGATCAGCGCGCTGTCCGAGAAAAAAAATGGGCGGATGTGGGAATGTAGCTGAAGGGTATGTGCTCACATTGAGTATTTGCTACAGCTTTTGGCTTGTTTTTTATGTATTTTTTTCCTATTCATTTGTCTGCCAAAACTCTGAAACAATTGACATACTGGTTCAAATCAGCAAGGAATAGAAATAAGCAGCAGAAATGCTGGTAATGTAATATGCTGCTTTTTTTTCCGGCATGGGAAGGATGTACCAAAAACGCAACGCGGTGTGAGCAAGCATTAAGAATGTGGTATCCGATGAACCACATGGCTCAGTATCTCTTGTGCAGACTGAAGCAGAACCGCTCCTGTGATGCAGCGCCATTTCCCTGGATCAGCATGGGATAGATTTCTCTACGCACTCGCCATCATTTCTCCATCTGCAATTCACTAGGGTGAGCAGTGCGCGTCTGACACCACAGATGGCGAGGGATTGCAAGTATTTACTTTACTCTCCGTCGTTGGCAAATACTATGATTGCTCAATGATTCCTTAAAAGTTGCAAATTGTACAGTATGGGGAAAGTTCGTCAATTTGCCATCACATAATCCAAAAAGTCCAGAACCCCCTCCCCTCCTTTGGTTTTTCTAAGTGAATTGGCCTCGCTAATTTGGGATGATTTTCACGCAGAACGCAAAATTTTATTAATTTGCTTTCATTGTAAAGGGAGCCTGGTGGCAGGAAGCCATGGTTTCATTCAGCAGCTGTGGCTTCAGCTCAGCGTCACCTGTGCAGGAAACCCAGATAAAAGAGACGAGGCAAGGAAAAAAAACAAACAAACAAAAAATGGTCGTCTGTGCTGCAGAGCTGCGCTCCCTGACCTGCTGAGATAATGGAAGCTCTGTCAGGTTGGCAGTAAATAAAACCGTGTTCGGTGTGATCGCTTCCCCGGGTCACCATGTAATGAAAAACTAATCACTTTTTAATCAGGAGGTAGTTTCTTTTACGCGGTGTCGTGCAGTCCTCCTTCCATGTAGCTGGACTATATTAGTCGGTAACACAAAGTGATATTGCATATTTAAAGGGATTGTCCGTGCCTATGGAAATAAGGCTTAAAAAGACCGGTCACTTGCCATAAAATACGTAATTTTTCTTTTCTGGTGTAAACGCCTCAATCCGACATTGTTCTTTTAATTTATTTTGCCGTTCCGGAGATATGGACACCTCTTCCCTGTATATAAATCTAGTTTTTGGGGGTAGATAGGGGATAACATCCCGATCATTGGGACCCCCCACCGATTTTGAGAATTGGGGCTCTGAAAAGTGAATAAATCAAAGGTCGATCAAGTACACCGTTGCTCCATTCATTCTTAATTGGAGTGCCAGGGATCGCAGATGGTTTTTGGCACTCCCATAAAAATGAATGGTCATGATCAATCACCTCTCTGTTAACAAGGGATTCCACTGATTCCTGGAATAGATAGGGGGTCCTACAGGTCAGAACCCCAGCGATGGAGACATTATCCGGTACCCAATGGACTACCGATAACTTCCAAACTTGAGAATACCCCTTTATCTGAGAATTCATCATTCTGACAGACGGGAGAGGTTTTAATTTTAGTTTTATTTTGGTTTTTTTTCTAGCTCCTCTTCTGATTTATGACTGCAGACCACATCAAAGTTGTGCTGGTAAAAGACAAATGGGGCAAAACGTTTGAAACTGGATTGCAAAAATATGTCCACAAAAGTAATTTAACCTGAAACAGACTGTCGGGCGATTGCTTGTAATCAATAAACACACAAACACATAGGCTTGCATCAGTGCATCAGTGCTGTATACATAAAACGGGAGTATATTTATTATACTACGTCATGGTTGGTGTCTTGAACCAGAAGTCCTATCGTGCATTGTCTCGTATCATATACAGTATAAACTTAATGATATTATAAACCCATAATAATTTATTACACATTTTTTTTAAAGCAGCGTCGACTTTAGAATAAATATTTGATTTCACTTCTGCACTAAATAAGATTTGTGTTTATTTTGTTGTAAATATTTCATCTTCAGAAAGAATTCCCCCGATGTGCGGATGTTTATGTACTGATATTGGACGCCACACACAGATCATTACCTGTGCCACACAGACGTTTTGGGGGCGTTTTTCCTTCTGGCAAACTTTTTACTAAACTTTTGTCCCTGATACTTGCCGATCCATATACTACAGAATCAATCCCATTCAGATTTATTGGAAGGGACATTGAAAATATTTTTCTCCTTAAAGGCAAAACGATTACACCGCTAATATCTGGTGCTTGAGTCAAAGAATTTAGGGTCCAATTAACTATTCTTTTTGTGTGTTTTTTTAAAGGTTTTTTTGCCCGTTTTTTTATTTTTTATTTGCATCTTTATTAAAGTAATTATGTGTGTTAGCAGGTTATTATTTTATATTTGCCATTTTGGGAAAGTTCTGGAATTTCCAATTGTTTGCAGACGAGATAACTAGAAATTTGGGTGGTAACCCAAATCCAAAAACCTAATAAAACTATAACCCTTCTGGAGATATATGATGTACAGTAGGGATGATTTATCCATTGTAATGCTAAAGTCATAGGCTGATAACAGTGGACAATATATTGTTTCTTGTCTCCAGCTGCCGTGCAAGTGAACGCACTTTAATATTTCACATCCAGTCTCAGGGAAAGTACAAAGCCAAACGGCGAATTTTTTGGGCGTTCTGTAAAGACGGGCGCAGAGTCGTCCGTGCTTGCACAATGCCCATGTTTAATTGAGCATGGGCGGTAGACTGAGTGAAAGCCAAACGCCCAGACCCTCAGATCTAACAAGTCGGATTGAATGGAGGAAATCACATTTAGGTTCCTCTGTATCGCACGTGCCAAGTGACTGTGACAAGAGAGCGCCGCTGTCGGAGCGTTTTTTTTTTCCTTTCTTCTTCATGCTTATGAATTAGGATGTCAAACCCCTGCAGGAGAAATCTTATCTGCATGAGCGGATCCCGAAAGGACCAAACTCATGAAAAAATAAAAAAAAGGAAGCGCGTCCATTAATTCAGAAGCTGACTTGACAAGTGATTTCCATATCACTTATTGGAATCTAATCCCCAAAGTAGGGACTTTGAAGGGGAAATGGAGGTGTCACTTCTAATGATGCGTGCGGAGTGTGCCGGGCGGAGAGGAGACATCGTAACATCCATTCCGCAAATCAGAATGGAAAGGGCTTGTCTGCCAGATTTAGAAAGGACGGATGGAAAATGATGGGGGGCAAAATAGTCGGGTTTTGTGCAAGATGTTTGGGTATTGGCGAAAAATAAAAACTTTAGAATGGAATATGTCAAGGGGTCGAGTTAAATCCACCAAGATTAGGCCAGATTCGCTTTTTTGTAATTCCGATCAATGAGTCTCCATCTGCTGACTTAAATAAATGGAAAAATCTCAAAAAAATAACTCCGGCACACTAAGAAGTTCCAAGCGAAGAGTGATTTGGCACCTGAACAGGGACTTGAATCCTGGACCCTCAGGTCCCTGTTCAGGTGCCAAATCACTCTTCGCTTGGAACTTCTTAGTGTGCCAAAGTTATTTTTTGAGACTTTTACAGTATTTTCTCCAGAGCACCAGAATTTTACAGTGAGCACCCCCTTTATATATCCTGATTTTAATAAATGGAACTACGAAGAGGGAGGGTAATCGGTTTTCTTTATATATTTGTATATAGAGTGATCGAAAACTTTTGCCCAAAGCTTCCAACATGGCCGACTGTGCCGGAAACTTTATTTAGTCAGTAGAAAGAGGAGCTCTGGAGCGAAAAATCCTGCGGACTCGAATGGGTAAAAATTCTCTAATATCAGCCATCAGACTTTGTGCAAACTGAGTCTTTTTGCTGTGTTTTGAGAGTAGAAATGAAAAGTTTTTGGAGAGTTTCTGCTCCAAAAACTGCTTGAAGAGTTCCTGTCCGTTTTCACATAGTGTAAAGATTTCTGAAGAATTCTGGTACCGTAAAATGCTACAGATTAACCATCGATGTCCCGTAGAAAGTCTGCTGACACGTGACAGAAAAGATCAATTGCGGATTCTGTTGTGGATTTTGTGCCAAGAAAGAATAAGTGGGTCCTGTGTGCTGCTGATAAAATCCAAAGGGACATTTCGGGAGACAGGATATTATCGGCGTGTTTCAAAGTCATCCGACTTCTTCATCAGAACATAAGCACAAACCGAGATCTGCAACAAAATCTTGCTTTGTTACATGCAGCTTTTTTTTTTTGCAAATTTTCTGACGATTTTAAATTACAAAATCAGCAACTCGACTGATTCTACTTTAATAAACCGCGAATATACCGGAGAAATTAATTTTTGCAGAAAATCAGTGTTAAATCCACATGAGACTAAAAACACATGGAAATTCTAGAAGTTAATTCTGTGATTGAAGAGGTGAAAAAGATCCCTAGAGACACATGCTACTAGTATCAAACATCTACCCCCAATGCTTTGTTTCTTTTTGCTTTTATATTTGTTGATGTTTTTATATTTGTGATGCAAGATAAATTACAATATTGAAGGAAATGATGATGATAAAAAACCCATACTAGTAAAACCAAAGTTTTTATATTTAATTCGAATTTAGTAGAATAAAGTTTTGCTTGTCAGTCAGGTTTTGTTTTATAGTTTTTTTTAAAAAATAAACTACTTGTTTAGTGTATTGGTGAATTCACCAAAAATGAACACCATATGGCGCGTACAATTTGAGAATAAAATGTGTAAAGTCGCTTTTCTTTCCTTTGCTACATCTGCTGTCTGTAATATTTTTTTTGCGCTTTTTTCTTCTTCCTATTTTACAGGAATTAATAACAAAGTTGCTAAAAATAAAAAAGTTTTAGAGTAAGCACAGTTTTGATAAACTATATAATTCTGACAACTAGATGCCTTTTTTTTCGCTGTGAGTGATAATTAGGGGCTAGACATTTGCACATTAACCACCAAAATATAAAGACGAGTCTCGTGGCCAAGTGGGATAGACAACTATGGAAACTCATCTATGGCCAAGACGGCTCCTGCTTGGGGAGAAACTGACTTATACAGTGACCAATAGACCCCATTAATTGGGCTTTGTTCACATTTGTGGCTTCTATTCATGACCAACCATTATCCATAGTTCGATAGATCCCACCAGTGTCGTCTGGCCCTACGGTCTTCTAATGGAGTCCATCAAGGTTTCATTGAAGTCCTAAGTCGGAAACTTTGATGGAAAACTCAATAGAAGGACAAAATGCAGATTTGCGTTGCCTAAGAGTCCTGGCTGATATCCGTATACAGTCCTCAATGGTTGATGATACTTTGTCATACTTGGTCATATAGTTTATGTGCTGTGGAAAAATCCCGAGTGTTATTTTTCCATCTTCTGATGTGCAATTAATTGGGTGGATGATTACACACAGTGATGGGTGAGCAGCACCTGGAATTGCAGCGGTTCCTAATAAGTGTGATCTGAGGACTGGGGCTTTCTTTACAAGTGGTTTACATTATTGCTCCCATCTCTACTTGGTTGTTTGATCACGTTGTTCAGCTTCAGTGATTGTGTCAGGAGTGACATTTGCTCTGACCCAGTTTTTCTTGTGACATTTTGCTAGCAGCTTGGTTTATACGTAATAGAAAAGGGTGGGAGAGGTGACACGGAAATGGACTAAATCTTATAACTAGTTTAGTTTAAAAAAAAAAAGAAAGAAAGCTTTCATCCTATGCTTAAGTTTTTAAGGCTTGTACATAAGGGGCAGTATTATAGTAGTTATATTCTTGTACATAGGGACAGTATTATATTAGTTATATTCTTGTACATAGGTGCAGTATTATAGTTATATTCTTGTACATAGGGCCAGTATTATAGTAGTTATATTCTTGTACATAGAGGCAGTATTATAGTAGTTATATTCTTGTACATAGGAGCAGTATTATAGTAGTTATATTCTTGTACATAGGGGCAGTATTATAGTAGTTATATTCTTGTACATAGGGGCAGTATTATAGTAGTTATATTCTTGTACATAGAGGCAGTATTATAGTAGTTATATTCTTGTACATAGGGGCAGTATTATAGTTGTTATATTCTTGTACATAGGGGCAGTATTATTGTAGTTATATTCTTGTACATAGGGGCAGTATTATAGTGGTTATATTCTTGTACATAGGAGCAGTATTATAGTTGTTATTCTTGTACATAGGGGCAATATTATAGTAGTTATATTCTTGTACATAGGGGCAGTATTATAGTTATATTCTTGTACATAGGAGCAGTATTATAGTAGTTATATTCTTGTACATAGGGGCAATATTATAGTAGTTATATTCTTGTACATAGGGGGCAGTATTATAGTAGTTATATTCTTGTACATAGGGGGCAGTATTATAGTAGTTATATTCTTGTACATAGGGGGCAGTATTATAGCAGTTATATTCTTGTACATAGGAGCAGTATTATAGTAGTTATATTCTTGTACATAGGAGCAGTATTATAGTAGTTATGTTCTTGCATATAGGGGCAGTATTATAGTAGTTAAATTGTAATGATATTTTATACGTATTTATGAGAACTTGTTGGACAAATCATGCTGATCTTATAACTTTTTCATGGACATTTTGCAGAGATCTTTTAGAGCTCACCTTATTCTTTTCTTACAGGTGTGGCCCTGCGGAGCCCAAAGGTGAATACAATGAGAAGATGAAAGCTGCTAACCCCCTGGAGGTTGCTGGCATGATTTATTTCCCTGGATCAATGCAGGATTGATTTGAGAGGAATAATTATGAGGCTGACGTACATGTTTTCCTTCATCTTACTATTTGGAGTCGCCGGTCTCGTCGTTTTTATCCACTTACAAGATCCTGTGGAAATGGTCACACAACAAGGACTGGGAGCAGGTTAGATACTCATCTTTTATTTTCCATTTATATATTTTTTTTTTTTATTATTGTCCATTTTGTGAAACACATGTAGCATTGGTAACAGACATGGATAGAGGGAGTTAATAGTAGGGAGTTGCCCGGAGTGGGAGAGGATAAAGTGAAAAGACAGGAGACAGGTTCCTGTCAGGAGACAGATAGGGCCTAGCCTGCATTAGAAGCAGACTAGAGCGAGAGGCTAATGGACAGAGAGTGGAGGCAGCCCTGGAAGCAACAGGAATGTGTGTGAAGATGCTCGATGTTATAAGGGAAATGTCCATGAAGTTATACACACGCTATACATACTTCACACTTTCCAGGTTATTTTTGACTAGTGTTCTCCATCATTGGACACTACAACATCTGGTCCTGGCCAACCCAAGTCAACGGCCTCATTCCGTCCTCAAGGCATCTTGGGAGTTGTAGTTTCATAACATATAGTATACTGCGGGTCGCTGATTCTTTCCCTGAAGGGTGTCTGTATTATTTTGCAAAGTTACCATCCCATTGACTGTCTTGCAGCCCTGTTATGACACTATGCGTGGAGCTCAGGATGAACACCGCCCTGCGATGTATGTAACGCCTTATTGAACCCTAGGCAGTCAGTACAAGAATGCTACTTCCAGGAGAGCTCTCGGTGGTTTGCCATACCTTAGGCGTGCATACTTATGCATTCATGGTTTGGCCACAGGCAGATGTCATCTCATTGTCGAGGTCTGCGCCGCAAATGTTGTTCAAAGCTTCGCATACAGTTTTTATAATGTAATATATATGCAAATGATAGCTAAATGAAATAAAATCCAAACTGATGCCATTCGATACGGAATACAAATAGCTGTGGCCTCCCGCCGAAACAAATTTTTACCTCCTAAGGTTCTCCTAATAACCCACCAGCCGAACAATTTGTCGCTAGCAATTTATACATGAATTCCCAGGGATTTTCAGGATCTCGGGGCACGATGCAAATTTCTCGTACACTAAAGCAAATGTTGCTACTTCTTGTAAAATCCTTAAACAGTTGAGGTTATGGGTGTGGAGGTGGCGCAGATCCAGGGCAGCGGGTCTGGATGTGGAAGTCCAAGTGATCGGTACAGCTCCCTCTAGTGGCGGCTGTGACATGGATAGATTTATTATGTAAGATTATGGCTCTAGATGGAGGGATTGTGCCATCCCTATAAAAAAAAAATTTCCCCCAGAGATGTGGTTGTGATTTATTCTTCTCGAAGTGTGAGACATTTTCCAAAATTTTTTCTGCGTATAAAGGGATAAAGAGAAGGTGCTACTTCTTCTGTATGTGTTGGTGAGCAAGAATCAATGGGTATATGGGAAAAAGAACATAACAACACTGCAAGATTGGCCTAGTAGTTTGCATTTTTGGAGACACGTAGGTGTGCATTGGAGCTGTATATATAAAACGGCAAGAAATTAGTTGCTGAGTTGGTTACTTTTTTATCATTTTAGATGCAATGAAAAAAGGTGTAAACAAGTTGCTTAACTACTAAAGGTGTAGGGGTAGCAATTGCACCCAGGCCCAGGGGGCCCAAAAGTCATTTTAGCCTATATAAAAAAGAGCAATGCTGTTAAAGGTTTGCAATACTTGGGGGCCCCATTGAAGCATTTGCGTTGGGGCCCATTAGCTTAAAGTTATGCCACTGGATGTAAAATCATACATACCCTTCATATGAGTTGGACCTTTTTTTTAATAATTTTTTACAAATATCCTCAAAATTTGCATCTAATGCACTGATTCCCATATTGTATTGTCCAAAGCTGCACCGATCTCATGGAGGGACGTGTGACCAGTTCCATTCATCACCATGATTCATTATAAGGAATTGGGGCATGTGCGATGGCGGATGATGGACGGGTCAGGTCACAAGTCCCTATGTCCCTGGCCGTGTCCTGCATCGGAGCATCACTATATGAAGGAGCGAGGAGATGGGCACTGTTGTAAATACATTATTTGAGTCACTGGATTAAATAGACTCTGTGTGTTTTTTTGCAAAATTAAAAAGTGACCAATCAGTGGAGGTAGCAGGTGTCGACATCGCTCAACCATGACTTCTTATAAAAGAGCATTGACTTGTATATTGTGCCCTGCAGAAGCCGCTTGTGCGTGACGTTTCCTCTGCTGCAGGTAAAGCACAGTGGTTCCTCTGTGGACGCTCGACAAGTACCTGCCACCTTCCTCTAAAATGCCACCGCTCCTTTTATTACGAAGCACAATTGTGTCACTCCCGGAGCCGCTAATTTGGTTATTGCTCAAGTAGAGAAAAGAAGAAACGTCTCCAGCCGATAAGTTGAGCCCAAGCTGATTGTGGAGGAACCTTCAGTAATGCTTCCATTACTCGGCGTCAGTAAAGTGCTCTTGACAGCGGCTGTTTGTGTTGATTTGTTTGCATTCACCCCCCTCCTCATCGCAGCGCTTCCCGGCCCTGCCTAATTGTGATGCCGTCCCGAGCAAAGCAATATCCAAGTCATTTTCCACAACATTTAGTTACAATTTTCCTCTGATCTTTCTGGTGAAACAATCCTCTCCCGTTGGTTTCTCTGTGCACATAAACTTTGATTGCATTTATCCATAGGAAAGCAATTTTTGCTAAACATATGCAGCCGGCGTTCTTGGAGACATGAGCAGCCCTCCCATCTCTCCCTACTGATGGATTCCGCGGGAACATTGTATTCAGGCAGGAAACAAAATAACTTTTGTGCAGAGAAGGGGAAAATGACTTTTATTGAAATGTAAGAGTTGGAAAATGTGGCGCTACAATAACTGCTATTTACAGGGGGCGTTGGTGAGAACGTGACGGACTGGTGGGAGGAAAGCAACAATGTTTGCTATCACTTTGCAAACGGCGGTCTTTCCATATGTGCTATGTAAATGCAGGGCTCTAGGTTATCTGAATTTATCCAAAAATATAGTTATGGAATGATATCCAAATGGTCATATCACTAGTGGTACAGAAGTTAAGACTTTGCACCATAGATGGTGCCCACCCACAATCTTAAAGTTAAGGAGTGTGTGGTGCAAAGTATAGTCTGGTGGGGACAGGGATGGAGGAAAATGGTGCTGTTCAGATGGCTGGCTCTTCCCGTAGTTCTAGTGGATGCTGTTACTAAGAGGGCAAGACAGCAGGAACAACAACGCTGGGTTGGATCATGGGTGGACGATTGGAGAAAAGATCATAGGTGGAAGCCATCCATGGTGTCAGGTTGACAAGGAGGCAATTTGGGGGTCCTGACTTGTATCGATCCAGTAATTATAGGCTTTATTTGGGTTTCTCATCAAGGTGGGGGCACAAGCTGTATGAGGATGAAGAATAATTTTTCCAGTGGAGCCAGTGATGTTTGGTGGGCACTGTTGTGGGCAACCAACAGAAGGCTCATCCTTGCACGTCGCTTTGGCTGAAATTGGTAGGGTCACTCATCTGTTCTGCTGGAGTGGTAGTAAAATGTGCCATATTTTGGAGGGTATTGTCTATTTTTCTTGGAGATTGTATTGGGGGTTTACTGTCTAATTACCATTGATATATCCTACCATAATTTTTGTGAATAATCTTATGTGCAGTCGCCAATTACCAACTCATCCTCTGTAAGCAAAGACCGATATGATTGACCCAAGAGAGGATGTTTGAAATGAGGCAAAACAAAAAGTTTAGTTTCCCGTAACCGCGCCAGGCTTGTCCATTGACTGTTACATCTCGTTACCAGAACGAGCCAGTGGAACGGAACCGTGCAATTTCTAGACCCACTTTTCCCCATTTGCTAAGAGGTGATAATAATGGGTTAACTTTGGGTTGCAGTTCCCAAACGGGAAGCGTTTTTTTATGCACTTTCCAGTAATGCTAATTGAGTTGCAGAGAGCCGGGTTCTCCCACACGGAAAGATCATTACTCATGATTATGGATTGGAGATCTCGCCCCGGATTCCATTTCCTGTAAGGCGAATCTGCAGGAATGCAGATTGCCTGTCCTCTCGGCTCGGTGCACGGTAACGAGGCAGCTCAGAGCCCACTTGTCTCGTATGGCGTGCCGTGGACCCGGCGACGTTTTCATTTACACGGCTGGAATTACCTAGGAGATAATTATCGCTTCATGCTGACGGATTGAAGTTTCCCTCTTCTCGTCATCCTCTCACCAGTGTCAACCACATCTCATGTGACTTTATTCATTATATAGTTGGTGATGTGTTGTTTTTTTCTCCCCTGATGTTATCAAATAATGGCCCAGGGCCAGTTTCCGATCCTGGCTCCATACTCTACCTGTCCTTCTCAATTTTACCCTTATAATACTCTCAAAGCGAAGCTGCGAAATTGGCTTTGTTACTTAATAGAAAAAGCAGCATTGAAGAAGGACTCATCAAGTTATTGGAAAAGATCGGTCGTGATGAATGCCTCCTCAGTACTCATTGATTATTGGTATTGATTAGTCATTTTTGCCTTTTCCATGAATATACATGTTGCTTGAAAAACTGAGTGACAGTCGATATGTCCATAGCCGCTCCTAAAGGATTTAACAAGCTTTCTAAAACTGTCAAGTCTGACAAATTATGTAGCGGGTGGGAGAATGAGGATCATGCAACACATAGACGAAGTGCATTGGTGGCCATAATGGTCCTCATTAGCTATGCACAGTTTTATACTGACTTTGTTTTTCATTTGTTTTTAAGTTCAAAATGTAATTAAAAGTTCCTTACCACTTTGATCCCTCTGCTGTAGTTTTTCCCCTATTTAGCTCTTCTGCTAAACCTAACACAAATCCATCAATGCTTTGCTCTTGGCACTGGTGACTTTCTCTACTTTCCCTCTTCCTTTTCTCTTAGAGAACACAGCAAGGAGGGGTTTGTACACAGCACATCAGAGATGCTAGAGGGGAGAAAGCATCCAAGTTGTTAGGGAGGGAGGTCACTTAACCTGTATATAGGCAGGAAAGCATATGATCCTTCATGACTTGTAGAAAGAGAAATCACTCCAAAAATAACATGGGAACTAGTAAAGATCACAACATTCTGGACACACAGGCCTCACATCCAGCAAGTATCACCACCACATGAGAAAAGTCTGAAACTAGGAGCAGGATACAAAGTGCTTATCGGATTACGGGGATGGGTTCTTAAAATGAAAGAGGGGATGGGTTCTTAAAATGAAAGAGGGAATGGACTGCACATTGAAACATAGTCCAACTTTTTATTGAAAGGTAACAATTCACATGTGAAAAACATTTATTGCGAGTATCTGTGCTTGCGTGTACCTGTGCTTGAGCGTACCTGTGCTTGAGCGTACCTGTGCTTGAGCATACCTGTGCTTGAGCGTACCTGTGCTTGAGCGTACCTGTGCTTGGGCGTACCTGTGCTTGAGCGTACCTGTGCTTGAGAGCGTACCTGTGCTTGAGAGCGTACCTGTGCTTGAGAGCGTACCTGTGCTTGAGAGCGTACCTGTGCTTGAGAGCGTACCTGTGCTTGAGAGCGTACCTGTGCTTGAGAGCGTACCTGTGCTTGAGAGCGTACCTGTGCTTGGGCGTACCTGTGCTTGGGCGTACCTGTGCTTGGGCGTACCTGTGCTTGAGCGTACCTGTGCTTGGGCGTACCTGTGCTTGGGCGTACCTGTGCTTGGGCGTACCTGTGCTTGGGCGTACCTGTGCTTGTATCAATGTTGTGTTTTGTGTATATCAGTATTGTGGGTTTTTTTACAGTTCACCTGCAACACACCTTCACCCTCCTTTATTCCGTAGTCAGACATTTTCTGTTTTGGAGCCCTAATGCCCTCATCTATATACAGCTAACATGATTTGTAAGCCATATGGAAAGTGGTGACCACGGCACTCAGGGATTCTTGGGAGGTGCTCAAGTTGGGGATCCAACCCGTAATATGCGACTGAAAATATACTTGGCACTCAAGAGAAATTTGTTGCAAGATTCAAAAGTAGATTTTTATTTTGGTGCATCCAGCTCAACATATAAACGTTTTCGGTCTCGACAACTGAGACCTTCATCAGATATAGTTGTCAAAGCTGGAGACCATGGGTGGTGTGTGTGGGTCACACACTGGGTGTATAGCCAGGGAGCGGGAGCGCAAGGCGCCTGAGACAATGAAGGGCAGTATGAGGCGCTTGTAGCAAAGCGAGGTACTCGCAGGGTGAGGAGCGCTGAACGATACCGCTGCCAGGGGTGAAGTAGACGCTGTGCTGCTGTGCAGGGAGACCCGGGAGCGTGACCCACACACACCACCCATGGTCTCCAGCTTTGACAACTATATCTGATGAAGGTCTCAGTTGTCGAGACCGAAAACGTTTATATGTTGAGCTGGATGCACCAAAATAAAAATCTACTTTTGAATCTTGCAACAAATTTCTCTTGAGTGCCAAGTATATTTTCAGTCGCATGATTTGTAAGCCATTAATGCAGGTAGCCGCCGTCCTCTGGTTCCCAGCGAGGTGTAATAAGCTCTGTGTATCTTTGTCTTTCAAGGGCTTGTTTCTTCCATGTGATAACACATCCACTAAATGCCGTCAACTTCATTCAGCTTTTATAGTCTTTGATCCCTGCATGTATCCTACCAGCTACAACATTACTGCGCAATTTTCAGAAATAGTTTATAAGTGTCGAATTCCCCAGCAGGAGCGTCTGCCTCCCGACTCCTGCGGAATTTAAAAATGTTGTCTGTTCTTTTTTTTGTTCTTTTTTTGTCATCTGCCTGGTGAGATGTAAATCACAAGATCTGTATGTATGGAAACTATATTCCACCAAGACTTTCTGAAAGCTCCCAAGAGTTAGACAAGTTTGTAAATACATTGCACTACTTATTTTGTAAGTCCAGAGCTGCACAATGCGTTTGCAAGTCCGTCAGATTTTTCGGTAATTTTGCATTTTTGCTAACTTTTTATATTATTGGAGATTTTGCTGTAATAGTAAAAAAAAGAAAAAGCATCTGAACATTTTGGGTTAAATTTCTATTGTACACCCATCTGCTCCTCATCGTGGCCGTCACATCCCATGTTCTGCAGTATAGAGTAACCACATTGGACGAGTAGCCTTCGCCAGAGCCGCGCAGCTATTGATGTAAATGTCATATTATCGGATCTTGCCCACCAGAAGATGATATATAAGCTCTCTGGAGCTGCTCCTTTTTTTCCCTCTGCCTTGAGAGATATTTGTGAAGAGTTTATGAAAAGAAAGTGAGAATCTCATTTAGCGGTGCAGCGTTGTATTTTTTTTTTCCCCGGCGTTTTACAATTACACATCTATCAACCGTAGAGCTGCATTGCGGAGCTGTTTTTTGCTTTTTTATATATTCGGTAAAGTCGTGGCAGTGCGGGAAGTCAAACTTTATAAGTTGAGTGAGATGAGTTCTCGGGGCTTGTGACACGTGGGCGGGCAAGCTTTTGCCTCTGTTTTTATGCCCTGACAAGTGTGATCTAGTAAATCTTCACATCCAGCTTTGTGTGGAGATAAATCCCCTCTCCGAATGGATTTGGTCTATTCCTCTGGTATTAGGAAGCTTTATCATAAGACTCCAGCTTAAAGCAGGTAGCAAGAGATAACAATCCCCCAAATCCTATTGTTTGTAGACCGGGTTCCTTTACTTAAATCTTCCAAAGTTCAGACTGGTAAAAAGCTTGTGCATGCTGCACTCTTGTCCTCTCTGTCATAGTTTTCTGTTCTTATTTAGTTGTTTTCTTGTGGTCTAATAATAAAAGCTTCCTTTGTGTGTGGCAGGCTCATGATTGTAACATTCTTGATGTTGAGTGGGTTGACGACACCCTTGGTGTCTAGTGGTTTTCATAACCTCCCTGATGTATGTTGGGTTGCCAAGATCCCTGGTGCCTAGTGGGTTTTCATGACATCCCTGATGTATGTTGGGTTCACAAGATCCCTGGTGTCTAGTGGGTTTTCATGACCCCCCTGATGTATGTTGGGTTCACAAGATCCCGGTGCCTAGTGGTTTTCATGACATTCGTGATGTCTATTGGGTTCACGACATCCCCGTTGTCCAGTGGTTTTCATGACATCCCCGGTGTGTAGTAGTTTTCATAACATCCCTGGAATCGATTGCGTCCATGAGATCGCTGGTGTCTAGTGGTTTTCATGACATCCCTGGTGTCTGTTGGGTTCACGACATCCTTTGTGTCTGTTGGGTTCATGACATCTCTTGAGTCTAGTGGATACACAATATTCTTTTGTATCTACTTTATTTACATCATCCCTGGTGTCTAGAGGGCTCACAATATGCTATGCATGGTTTCTAGTGGGTTTATAGCATTCCTAGTATTTTCTGCTTTTACAAGATGGCTGTTTTGTAGTGGGTTTACAACATCCCTAGTATATACTGTGTTTACAACATTTCTGGTACCTAGTTGATTCACAACCTCCCTGGAGTCTAGTGGCCTGCGTTTGCTGTGCAACTTGTTGTGATACCTCCTTTGTAAATCTGATATTAGCCAGTAAGAGACTTACCTTGCAGTTGTATGCCTAGAGACCATGTGCATTGGTCCTAATAATTACAAAACCTGGTTATCGATAATATCATCCTTAGTAATTGTTTGTTTGTTTTTTTGCTATGATCCCTGGTGCTTTGTGGGTTAATAAACACATTTTCTGTTAACAAGTTGTTAATAACTATTAGTTTCCTGGATTCTAGTGGGGAAATATTAATCTACAGTCATCAGGAATGTAATGGTTGTTAGCACACGAGCCTAATGTATCATTGACCCACTAGACACCAGGGATGTTGCAACTAACAACCTAGGCAACAGGGATCTTATTAACTTGTTATGCACCTGGCGGGTTATTATTTTTTAGTGGCTTTGACACCTCATAGACAACGCAGGTAATCGTAGCTGTGTCCCATTAGAGCAGAACTAAAACGACCTGTCCCTGGTGGCCTAGTGGTCAGTGTATATATGATGCAGTGGCATCTCAAAGTTTTTAGTTCTTCCTTACGCCAGCAATTTGCTGTTGTACCCCAGGTTGTCCGATCAGTATTCACGGAGCTTTGCTGTAACCTACTTTCCACTGTTACTAAATGTTTTATGTCTTTTCAAAAGTGTCTTCAGTCGACGTTCCGTCTTTTGTTCTTTGCCTCCATCATGTTCTTTATCTTCCGTACCTTTATTTTAGCCATATCTGATTGTGTCAGTCGTAACGTTAGAGCGAGCGTTCGGGAACAGCCTTTGTTTGCATTATGTTGGACGCTCGGCTTCAGGACGAGGATGTGAAGAGTCTTCTGAAACATAAAGCCTATATAGAAGCTGGAGATGGGTTTATGTGCTTCTGTTGTGCTCCGTCTCGTGCACTTGTGGAATGAATAGGAGACGGCTGGATCTGTATTTAAAAGCTCTGATTAGCTTCTTTTCCAAAGTGAATGTTCCCGACGCACTCCAAAGAGCTTTCCCCCCTCTCGTGTTGATACTTTTGCCCTCATTATCTGCCGCGATTGTAGAATTGGAGAAAGGATGAAAGGAGGTGTATTAAATAATTCTCTTAAGCTTTCTTCTCACATTCCTGGAAGGATGACGTGAAAAAAAAAAAAAACACATTGTCCGTGAAGCACATGAAAGGACGCGGGCTGCCTATTATGGGGAAAGTACCTACAATTGTGATATTAGGGGCAGCCCGAGACTGATCTGCAGGCAATTATCCTGTAGAGGGACATGTGCTGCAGCCGCTGATGGTGTAATCTGGCTCCTAACATGGTGGATATCCTTACAAGTCGTCTGCCCTTTGCCTCTATAGTCCTAAATTGTACTAAAATAGAAGGACATTGGTAAAATAGTCGCTGTAATTTCAGCAGTCTTCCCACAAATCAATAGTACAAGTGAATATAAGAAACTTTCATATATATCTTAATAGAGAAATTTGCTTCTTTCTACACTTATGATACACTTCTCTCTCACACCTCCTCTTCCCTTGCCATACCTCCTCTACTTAGTCTACTCTTCACGTATGAGCCACTTCTCCTTTCTCACACCTCATCTTCCCTTGCCATACCACCTGATCTCCACTTATGAGCTACTTCTCCTTTTTCACACCTCATCTTCCCTTGCCATACCACCTAATCGCCACTTATGACCACTCCTCCTCTCTCACACCTCATCTTCCCTTGCCACACCTCGTGAGCATAGTCTACTCTTCATTTATGAGCCACTTCTCCTTTCTCACACCTCGTCTTCCATACCACCTGAACTCTCTATTCTACTCTTATGAGCCACTCCCCTCTCACACCTCATTAACCCCTGTCCCACCTCCTGAGCATAGTCTACTCCTCATTTATGAGCCACTTCTCCTTTCTCACACCTCATCTTCCCTTGCCATACCACCCGAACTCCCTCTCTATTCTCCACTTATGAGCCACTCTTCCTCTCTCACGCCTCATCTACCCCTGTCCCACCTCCTGAACTCACTGTCTACTCTAGGAAAACCAATAAACTCTACCTTGGTCAAAACATTACAGACTGCCACCTCACTGAGGGGTCAGATTAAAGTTTTTTTTTCCTCCTCATAAAAGTAATAAAAACAACTCTACAATTTGCATCTTAAATATCTTCTGTTATCAAGAGCAGAGAGATTTTTAGTTTTTGTGCATACTACTTGTAGCCAAGGTTGCCAGCCACCCCTGCCGTCTATCAGAGATGGCCAGTCTCCAAGACGAGAAGCACAGCACTTGCAAGCTCTTTACCATAGAGCTTGCAGTGCCTTTGTGCTCCTATGATGCTGCAGAGATCCATGCTTTCATAATGGGAGAAGGCACCCAGTTTGTGGCTTAACTCTGTCACTAGTCAAAATTTTCAATTAACAAGAGTGCTCCCATGAGCTGGGAGGCAGTGGAGTTCTGCGCTCCTGAAGCCTTTTGTTAAAAATATACCTTTTAAAGTCATTGCTTTCTAGTAAGAGTTTTCTGCTGGATTCACAGCTACACTGCCAAGTACTCCTTTATAATGTCCTCCATGCTGCATCCACTGCTGATTCTGACTATGCAAAATAGAGGCAGGAGAGCAGCAATCACTCATATCTGTGTGCTGTGGGAGACATCATAGCAGCTTGTCTCCATCCAATACCTTTAGAGGAATAACGTAGTTTAGGGAAAGGGTAAGTGAAAAAGACTCAGATTAGATAATGCGGTAAACCTGCCTGAAAAAAGAGGATTTTTAGGGTAAACGTAAAGCTGTGGATATTACTAACCTTATTGATGGGTAGCGCATTCCAGAGAACTAGTGCAGCACGTGAAAAGTCTTGTAGTTGGGATTGGGTGGGTTCGGGTTATGGAAGCGGTTAATCTTGGCAAAATATAGAGCCTCGGTCGGATGTTCGTTTTGAGATGAAGGAAATGGTAGTGTTAAGCGGTATTGAAGAACTAAAAGTACAGTAGAAAGTTGCAGAACGTTTTACTCGGTAATTAACCTTTACTTGCATAATCCCTTAAGGTAAATCATAACCTAAATGAGCTGTAATTGCTTTTTACTTGGTGAAGATACCCCACTGACACCCAACCAGCAGCCCCCACTTAACCCACTGCCCTCATCCTGTCACTAGAAATTAATCTTCAGTCCTCTGCATCGCACTGTATGAAAACCTGGCTGGAAAATCTGCAAACTAAACCAGGTTTTTAATTGAGCCCCCCTCTTCTTCTACCTTATGCCTCACCCTATGTGTTTTATATGGGGTCTCTAATCTATGGCTGATGGGGCATGCTGAGAGTTGTAGTATCGCAGACGCGCGCAATTCATCATTTGCGTTTTTTTAAGTCACATTGTTGCTTTATTCATTGATATTTGTTTTCACCTAGTTCATCAAAATGGCGCTCACGGTTCATCATTTTTTGCGCAAAATGAAAAATGTTATTTATTTTTATATTTAATCTTTTTGCAACTTTTCAGCCACAAAATAAGGACGTTGCGGTAAAATGTTGCAGAGTTTGAAGGGGAAAAAAAAATAGATAAAATATTTTCATGGGGAAACTGCATTTGTGCAAAACATGCAACTTTTTAAAATTTGTAATTGATTTATCGGCTTCTAAAAAAAAAAAAAAAAAACACTTGCCGACAGATATATAACACTTTAAAAAAAAAAGTGCAAAATACCAAAAAGTGGATAAAAAAGGCACTTATATAATGATGAACCTACAGTAATCTGTTCTCTATGGGATGCAGGTGTTTTTTTTTGTTTTGTTTTTTTTAGTAAATGAGTTCTTCCCATATATTTCTTTGTTGTTTCCGGTGTCAACAAGCTACATTTTCGTACTTTTTTTCGTACTTTTTTTTTCATTTTTCATACCTTTTTTCATACTTTTTTCTGGCCTATATCTGGTTCTTGTGCCGCCAGTTGTCCGTTCCGACTGTGACCTTTTATAGGGCTTGCTCAGTGTTAATAATGCATAGTTCTGGTGTTAATCATAGAGGACGCCTGATACTCTGTAACTGCCTCTATTTGTATCAGACAGATGACACTCCTCTATATGGATACATCCTGCAGATAATCACATTACCACATCCTATTTTATGCTGCTGCCGATATATGTAGGAGATATGTTATACGAGACGAGCAGTAATGCAAGCTAAATCACGTGGACTTCAAACCATGAGCGAAGGCTTGTGTCTAGTAAAATTTCTTTAATTCAGCATCAATGAGTTCTGGATTATCAGTATTGACCACAGTGTGCAAAACGGGATTCCTGGTCTGTTGGTATTCTGTAAAGTATTGCATTATGTTAGCAGGCTTTCTGGATTATCAAATATCATGATACATTTTAACCCATATTGTTAAATGTGGAATTGAAATATTTGTAGTTCCCAGAAATCTGGAATCTGCTAAAAAAAATTTTTGGGAAAGCTTGCAAGACAAGGTTGCCGCACTGAAGCAGAAGGAGGAGAGGTAAAAAAATTGTGTTTCCTGCTCAGTTTCTTCCGCACAACAAAAAAAGTCCGTGTGCACATACCCTTAAGGCTACGTTCACATTTGCGTTGTTGTGTGTTGCGTCGGCGACGCAACACACAACGCATGCAAAACGCATTGTTTTGTGACGCATGCGTCCTTTTTTTGTATGATTTTGGACGCAAAAAAAATGCAACTTGCTGCGTCCTCTGCGCCCTGACGCGTGCGCCCAAAAAGACGCATGTGTCACAAAACGCAACACAACGCATGTCCATGCGTCCCCATGTTAAATATAGGGGCGCATGATGCATGCGTCGACGCTGCAGCGCCCGACGCTGCGGCGCACAACGCAAATGTGAACGTAGCCTAAGTTCTTTGCACGGGTGTAGGAGAAGTTTTGCAAAATCTGTAGCAGGGCTGCTGCCTATTACACCCCCCATCATCGTATGTTGCAAAGAGGTACCAGGGCCCAAGTGCATTTGCTACTTCAGCACCCCTATCTGCTGGTATAATGGTCATTACATGGTCAGCATTAGGGAGGACCTGTGACTTAAAAAAAAAAAGTCAAATACCTTTTAAGAATCCCTGAGTTCCCCTGATTCTGGTGCTGTTTTCCGTTTTTCGCTGCGTCACTCTATTGCAGAGATACTCCCATTTGTTCCTTTTGCAGCACTCTATGTGAAATCTCTACTTGCAATTCGGCTTATGTTCAGAATTTTCTCTGGGGGGGGTGCCTTCACCCCTCCCTGCCAGATGCTGCCAATCACATCTTGGTAGCCTCTGAGACTGCTAAATCAGCCTCAGAGCTGTTCTTAGCTGCATTTGGGAGGGAGAAGTGCAAGTTGACACCCCCAGAGAAAAAATGAAGTAACGCCCAGTTGCACTGCAAGCTAAGATTTCACATACTGCGCTCCAGAAACAACAAATGTGAATATCTCAGCTACGGAGTGACGCAGCTCAAAATGCAAACGAGTGGAAGAATAAGGGGAGCTCAGGGATTTTTTTAAAAGTATTTATCTAAACTTTTTGAGCAAGTGACATCCTTTTTATTGAGACCCAAAGGAGGCTGTATTATTATAGGGTTTTCTGGATTATTTGAAAATCTGAAATATAATCCTAATAGAAAGCTATCAAGTATAAGTTTCAATTTCAGTCCACATTGGAAAAGATTTTGCTCTTCAAAAAGTATCAACAGGTCTTAGGAGGATGAACGTACATGCACAGGGGTCTTCTTCATCACACTACTGCCCTTGACGTCTTCTAACGTCGTCGGTGACACTAAATGAATTGCAAAGTATCTGGGTCACATCCAGCTGCTCGAGTTGGAAACTTTTTCTCCTCCACTTTTGCTAAAGTTGGTGCTTGCAGGACGAACAAATGCTAAATATTGAATGAGGCCGCAGTTGTGTTTGAATTAATAGGACATGCGTCCAGAAAACCAATGCAGTTCGCAGGAAATGGATTAGCGCGGTTCATCTTTATGAGCCTATCAATATGCATCAGTGTTATTGAAACGTCCTTTGCGCAGCTTTGCAGAGACTGCTGGGAAACAGCGAGACGGCTGGAGAAAAATGTATCTGCACGATGATGATAGATGGCAGCCGTGATGACACCGGGCAGATGAGGAGATAGATAAAACAGTTTAATTAATGCCCCCCCCCCCTCTCCCACCCACAGCAAATAAAAAAAAGGTTTAACACATTGTTAAAAGTTTAGAAATGTTTTAAGAGTCGGGAGACTCCTATACACGATCGGCCGTTTTTTTTTTTTTGTCTTGTGGTAGTTTGACGTGTTTTTTTTGTTTTTGTTTTTTTTACCCAACATGTGTTTAATGAATCTTGTGGAAAATAAAAAAAAGGTCTTTATTTTATATTTTTTTCCTTTCATTATGCCACAAAATATCGCATCATTTGCTTAAAAATTTCAGGAGTGCATAAAATCTATTTAGGGATTGTAAATCATTTGGGGAAAAAAAAATGTAACAACTTTTTAAAAAGTCGCAATTAATAAATTAGCCATAAACATTGAGAAACAAACAGTCCAGTAATGGGATAAATGCCCTGGGAGATGAGTTAGAGATTGACATGGCAGTGCGGCTCCAGCAGTATTTTCCTGGGTAATCCAAGTCTCTCAGGGGTGCTGGCCTTAGCATCGGCATCCCACAAAGGATCTATCTTACTGGTCTACATGTCCTCCTCAGGCCCTCTCCTTATATCCAGGTGTAGGCGGACAGTTTGGAGGGTTTTCAGCCCCCCCAACCTGGTAAGGAACGGTGCCTCAAAGATCAAGGCACTACACGGGGTGATTTGTGGCATTTGGAGAGCAGAGGGGTTATGAATGGACAGTCAGGAAGAGTTAGCAGGGGTTCATCAAGAGGCATGGGCACATTCAGGCTGCAGATGTTAACTGAGCTAATTCAATTATCGGACCTTTTTTAAAGTAATTAAGACTCTAGACATGACAGGGAATACACCGAATGATACAGAGCAACAGGACAACACTCCTAAAATCAGTAAAAATATGAACATAGACAGAATGATACCCCACACACCATAGCACGCCATCATAGGGGGTCTCTCGACTCTCCCTTGTTGTTGAGGTGGAGAAGAACCTGGCATGTTGGATAATTTACCATACATGTCAGAGAGCTCTGTCCTATCGCAGAAACTGAAGAGATTAGACGTCTGGAGAACAATTAGCCGATCTTACAAGAGACGGTGGCACGTAAGGCGTTGGTGAGTTATCAGGTTTGGCTGGATTTGTGCTTTTCCAGATTTCCCATGAGAGTCTCAGGTCTGTCTTCAGTACGTTGCCCCGAGGTGGTAAAGCAGTGATGTGGGAAACTGGCTCCATCCTCCTTACCTGAGGCTAGTACAATGGAGTCTCTTATTAGAAGCCATAAAGAAGCCGCTGCCTGGAGCTCAGTTTTCAGACATTGCTCAGTGACCAAGAAAAGCACATTCAGGCCTCGGTGTAGCACATAATAGATATAGAGTGATGCCTGAAAAATTAACCTTAAAGGGGTATTCTCAACTAAGACCCTTAATGCGATATTTAACTGGATTTTTTTTTTTTTTTTTTTAAAACTGAGTCCGTCCTCCAATTGTCGCCGCTCTACTGATTCTGGACCAGTCTTTCTTTTTCCTCTCTTCTGCTCCTTTCCAAAGTTATGTCCGCCGGTAATAATGTTGCAAATTTCCCTTTTACCCAACCAGAGAACTTTTCTTTTCGCGTTTTCTTTTTCTCCTCTGAAGCCAGCCAATCAAAGCGGAGATCATCTGTGGTATACGCAAAGTTGGGGGCATGACTTTGGATTGGAGGGGCGCAGAAGAAAATTAAAATTGTTCCAAAATCAATGGAGCAGCATCAATTTTTGTATGCAAAATTTGTCATTTTGGAATGTTCCAGCATAAAATGTCCAGTGATTTGGGGTTAAAATGTTGGTCAGTGTAGTAAGAGAAAGCCATCATGTCTTATATGATGATGATGTGGACGGTCTGACACCTCCTCTGCCTTATTCTGCCTGGCAGAATCTCCGTGCACACGGGGCGTCGGGGGCGGATGGGGCGACTAGTGCCAGTACAATTAAAAGCCGCTCTGTTTGTCTTCATTCTCGTTTGTTGTCTGATCATTCTTCTATTTGACCATAGATTGAAGCATCGTTATGTGCGTTTACTGTGGTGTCGACGCAGAAGTCACCAATGGTGCGGGGGCAACGAAAGCTGAGTCAGCCACCCACACACGCGGATTTAATAATGTTATATGTTCATTATTGTTCATCTCATCTGGAGATCCATCCTTGGTCGCCCCTCCTGCCTGTGTATTAGCTGCACTTATTTACCTTCTGCTACCAGAGACTTTGTTACATGGATTTAATTGTATTTTCTGTGAATTTTACCCGACGGCAGCAGATGAAAAGTCCAGACAGCTCCAGTGTATATACTGAGCACACCGAGAACAGTCATAACGAATACTAGTTATTATACGTCTATATGTCTATCTATTATCTATCTATTATTTATCTATCTGTCTATTATCTATCTATTATCTATCTGTCTATTATCTGTCTATTATCTATCTACCTATTATCTATCTATTATCTATCTGTTTAATATCTGTCTATTATCTATCTACCTATTATCTATTATCTATCTGTCTATTATCTATCTACCTATTATCTATCTATTATCTATCTACAGTCCTGGCACTCTTGAAATTGTTCCAGAAAATGAAGTATTTCTCCAAGACTAATATTGCAATTACACGTTGTTTTATACACATGTTTATTTCCTTTGTGTGTATTGGAACAACACAAAAAAAAGAAAAAAGTCAAATTGGACCTAATTTCACATAAAAGCTATAAAATGGGCTGGTCAAAATTGTTAGAACCTTTCAAAAATTGTGAGTAAACAACTTTTGTTTTAATAGCAAATAAATATGCAAGTACCAGTAGCGCTTCAGACCGGGTACATCCTGCAGCAGATATTAATACAGTACCACCTCTGTAAAAATGTCTATAAATATGGTGAGTTTGAACCTGCATCAGATGCTTAAAACAAAAGTTGATCTAGAATATACTACCCGCGCTGGATGCAGATTTTTAAGCCCCCTATGAGGACCAGAAATTAGGGAGATGTCAATATAAAATGCCAGAAGAACTGGCCACAATGTGTGAAAAAAATTCAATAAAAAATCAAGCACTTATTGAGCGTTTATAATATGTACTTAGCTACTGATATGATGGCGATCAGCAGAGTGCTGACACGCAGCCTTAGGATAGTGCAGCCGATGTTTGAGGGAAAAAAAAGAGGGTACGTAATTGCTTTGAACGTACCCTCTTTTTTTTTCCCTCAAACATCGGCTGCACTATCCTAAGGCTGCGTGTCAGCACTCTGCTGATCGCCATCATATCACTAGCTAAGTACATATTATAAACGCTCAATAAGTGCTTGATTTTTTATTGAATTTTTTTCACACATTGTGGCCAGTTCTTCTGGCATTTTATATTGACATCTCCCCAATTTCTGGTCCTCATAGGGGGCTTAAAAATCTGCATCCAGCGCGGGTAGTATATTCTAGATCAACTTTTGTTTTAAGCATCTGATGCAGGTTCAAACTCACCTGTGGCAAGTAACAGGTAGGGTCAATATGAAAATCACACCTGAAACCAGATATAAAGGGGAGAAGTTGACTCAATCTTTGCATTGTGTGTCTTTGTGTGCCTCACTAAGCATGGAGAATAGAAAGAGGAGAAGAAAACTGAGGACTTGAGAACCGACGTTGCTAATCAATATGAATAATCTCAAGGTTACAAGTCCATCTCCAGAGATCTTGATGTTCCTTTGTCCACGGTTCACAACTTAATCAGGAAGTTTACAACCCATGGCACTGTAACTAATCTCCCTGGATGTGGACGGCAGAGAAAAATTGATGAAAGATTGCAACATCGGATAGTCCGGATGGTGGATAAGCAGCCACAATCAAGTTCCAAAGAAATGCAGGCTCAGGGTGCATCAATGTCAGCGCAAACTATCCATACACATGAAATGAAGCGCTATGGCAGGAGATGCAGTAGAACCCCACTGTTGACACAGAGACATAAAACAACTAGACTGCAGTTTGTCAAAATGTACACGAGTAAGCCAAGCTCCTTTTGGGAAAGTCTCTCGTGGACAGATGAGACCAAGTGGACAGATGAGACCAAGGTACAACTTTAAGGTAAAAGCACATCATTCTACTATTTACCAAATTACCAAAAACAGAATGAGGCCTACAAAGAAAAAAACACAGTGCCTACAGTCAAATATGGTGGAGGTTCAAAGATGTTTTGGGTTTTTTGCTGCCTCTAGCATTGGGTACCTTGACTGTGTGCCTGACATAATGAAATATGAAGATTGCCAAAGGATTTTGTGTGGCAATGTAGTGCCCAGTGTCAGAAAGCTGGGTTTGTGTCTTAGGTCACTTGTCTTCCAGCAGGACAATGGCGCCAAACAAACTTCAAGAAACCCCTAGGAATGGATGGAATCAAAGCACTGGAGAGTTCTGAAGCGGTCAGCAATGAGTCCTGGAGCAGTTTGCAAAAGAAGAGTGGTCCAAAATTCCAGTTGAGAGGTGTAAGAAGCTTGTGGATGGTTATAGAAAGTGATTGCAGTTATTTATTCCAAAGGGCGTGCAACCAGATATTAAGTAGAGGGTGGCACAATTTTGTCCTACCCATTTTAGAGGTTTTGTGTGAAATGATTCCAATTTGCCTTTTTTCCTCTTTTTTTTGTGGTGTTGTGTTGATGTCACACAAAGGAAACAGACATGTATATAACAAAATATGTAACTGCAGTAATTTTCTGTAAGAATTACTACATTTTATGGAACAATTTCAAGGGTGCCAACACTTTTTGCCATGACACCGAGATTGGTCATAAAGAATACTACTTATTATATCTCTATCTATCTAATATATAATATTTATCTATCAAATGTTATATAAAATATCTATTACCACCCATTCCTCAGAAGTTCGGGTACTGTACCACCCACACACCAGGGGTGCGCAGGTATCGTTGTACAGATGCAATATACTTCAATGCCACAACAAGCCTATAGGTGGCGCTGCAGGGGAGAGTCTTTGCTTGTGGCCATCCGGCAGTCGTCTCTGTTCTCGCTGATATATTCCTAATTCTCTTTGTGGCGCCTGTTGTAGGACGCTGTTATGATCTGGTGACCTTGGAGCTGCATGAAAACTTTCTCTGGAGTCGGTGGTACCTGTACTGACCGCAAATCCTGAACTAACACCGCAACTAGACGTAGCCGTGGGGTGTGCCTAACAAACCCTAGACACCTCGACACAGCCGGAGGACTAAATACCCCTATAGATGGAAATAGGAATGCTATCTTACCTCAGAGCAGACCCCCAAAGCATAGGCAGCCCCCCACAAATAATGACTCTGAGTAGGAGAAGAATAGACACACGCAGGTAGAAAACAGGATTTAGCAAAAGAGGCCACTCTAGCTAAATAGGAAAGGATAGGACAGATTACTAGGCGGTCAGTATTAAAACCCTTCCAAAAATATCCACAACAGATAATACAAAAAGTTCCACAATCTAACTAAAGACATGGAATGTATATCTGCCACTCCAGAGAATCCAACAAGACTGAGAAAATACTGACACAATCTAAGCTGGACAAGAAAACACAAAGAATAGCACTGAATTGTGAAGCACACAGCATGTGTGCCACAGGAAAAAAAAACCAGACACTTATCTTTGCTGATTTGGCAGAAAGGCAGGAGGAACCAGGCAGAGGTCCTACACCTCCCAACAAACAATTGACAACTGGCAAGGACTAATGAATCCTGCACACCTAAATACCCCAGTCAGAACTGCAATCAGCAGACACTCCTGACCAGGACTGCAACCCAGGGACAACTGCATTACCACCTACTACCACCGGAGGGAACCCAAAAGCAGAATTCACAACAGGACGCACAGTGATGTGATTCCTACCATCCGCGTCCTTAATAAACCCTCCAGGAGGTGAACTTCCCCCGAATCTGCCGCCTTTATCGCTCCGTTATTCCGATCAGCGAGGATTATGATTGTTTGTGCTCAGGAATTAATGTTTCTCTCGCAGGATCTCCATTAGAACAATAGACACACCATCCACTCGCTTTATATTAAAGTCGTCCGATCCGAGCTTCTATATGCAGAGGGTTCAGCGGCTTATCTCAGCTTAAGATATATGAGATACGGCTCCCATCATGGAGAATTTATTTCTGTCTCATTGCTCCTTCGTGTTCCTGAAAAACACGCAGCAGGGATATACACACTAATAGGGATTGTATGAGGGTAGAAAAACATGGCTGCTTCAGTCCAGAAATGGCGCCTCTCTATGGACTGCGACTGGGATTGCAGCTTAGTATCATTTCGGTTCGCAAAACAATATAATTCTCATTGTTCTATTACATATAAAGGAAAGAAAAACATTTTGTGTACGTAGCTCTTGTACAGACCTATTGGTTCCCATGGTTACAGACTACAAAGAAATCTTATACGTAGTCTGAGCCTGCAGTCACGTGTTGTTTCCTTCAACTTCCTCCTTGTCAGGAAGAAGAGAGTGGAGTTTTGCATTGGAGCTGTTTACACAAAACAGTATTCAATATTTAATAAAACTCTTACAAATTATTCATGCCCTCTAGTAAATAGAAGCAATTCTGCCATTCTTGAGATATTGACACTTTTCTTTTGTTTACAACTTGTTGCCTTGGAGACTGACCACCGCTGCTAGACAGCAGAACATGCGCGGAGCTTACAGGCTCTTTTCTGTTGAGCATGTAAGCACGGTTTTGAATTTGGTCAGGTTCTCTGAAGCGCTCTCTTACCTCCTAGTCCCGGCCAGCTTCAGCTCAGGGCTTAGGAAGTAGACAACAGCGGTGGTCGGTCGCCTAGGCAACGAGCTGTAAACAAAAGTGTTCATATCTCAAGAACGGCTGCAAATTTTAATAAGCAGAGAATTGTAAAAGTGCACTCTTTGATCATACCCATTAATGTAATAGGGAATAAACCCTTTAACCCTTCAGCGTTCTGAGAACCAGTTGAAGATTTTTACGTGATAGATTTGTACGGAGGTGACAATAAGCTGCGGCTCCCATCATTCCTGTAATTTTATGTCTGTTGTCCATACAGCGCATCTGAGGTCATCACCATTGAGTCTCTCGGGGGACACATCAAGCTTTCCGCGTTAAGCCGTCTCCTCTATTACATTTAGGTTCTCACTGTTTGTGCCCACAGGACCCTTTAATCTGTCAGCGCGGTGTAATAGGTTGGTATTTTCGTCCTTAATGGCTCTTCTGTTTAATATTTAATATGGAGGAGCGGTGAGCGGTCACATCGCAGTCACCTTCATTATTGACCTGTTGTGGGAAGGTGAAGTCAATGATGAGCTGATTGTACGGCCATGATCACTCAGGTCACCAGCAAAGGAACAACCATGGGATATGTATGACAAACAGTAGGTGAACTGCACCTCGCAGCAATGCCTGATATACATTATAAGAGCATTTGAATTCCTAGATAGATCCCATTGCTTCTGCGTTGGGTGGCATTTAAAGTTTACTCCTGTAAAAAGGTTAATTTTTTTACACTTATTTGAGGAAATATTTTTTTTCTTGATTTTGATAAATGTTAAAATTTTGTTTACGTGCAGCCACCACTAGCGGGCACTGACTGCACAGGGATTTATACAGCTAGTACTGTACTCAAGCCTTTATAAAGTGAGCTGCCTCATGTGGCAAGAGCAGGTAGCACTCCTAGCTAATTGCATAGGGATTTCTACATGAATCACTGAACTGAAGTTTTTATATAGTGAGTGGAGATGGGCGGACCCCTTGATGTTTGGGTCTAACGGGTTCGGCTGAACAGTTACATAGCAGAACAGTACCCGGACCCAAACCTGGACTGCGTTCACTTGGATGGGGGGCCCGAACATCCAGTGCTTACCATGTTGTCATGTGAATGACAGTGCGGCAAACACTGCTTCTGATCGGCCGTGAAATCACCTCCGCCGGTCAGAGACGCGGTTCCCACGCTGTCTGTTGTGAACTGTGTTTCTGGGCTCCCTCTGGTGGTCACTAACGGTATTGTGTTAGGTATGTCTTGTTGCAGGCCTGAGCTCCAGCTGTGTCGTTAAGCAGCGGGTGTTTCCTATTTGAGTCTCCTCTGGACTCAGTCTCTTGCCTGGCATCGTTGTATCCAGACCTATTTGGTCTCCTCCGGATTCCTTTCAGTCTGCCTCATGCAAGAAAAGCTAAGTCTGTTTTGTACAATTTGGATCGTTTGCATTATTCAGTGTTTTTGTCCAGCTTGCTTTACATTTGATTTCTGACTCGCTGGAAGCTCTAGGGGGCTGATATTCTCCCTCCACACCGTCAGTCGGTGTGGGGGTTCTTGAATGTTCAGCGTGGATGTTTTGTAGGGTTTTCTGCTAACCGCATAGTCCACTATCTATTTTCTGCTATCTAGACTATTGGGCCTCACTTTGCTGAATCTAGTTCATCTCTACGTTTGTGTTTTCCTCTTGCCTCACCGTTATTATTTGTTGGGGGCTTTCTATATCTTTGGGGTTCAATTTCTCTGGAGGCAAGCGAGGTCTTATTTTTTCCCTCTAGGGGTAGTCAGTTCTCCGGCTGGCTCGAGACGTCTAGAACCAACGTAGGCACGTTCACCGGCTACTTTTAGTTGTTTGTGTCAGGATCAGGTATGCGGTTAGCCCAGTTTCCACCTCCCTAGAGCAGTATTTATATTTTTGCTATCTTGCCGGAATATCAGAGATCCTCTGCCATTGGGATCATAACAGCTGTCCAATGACAGCATGAGCGTGCAAATGTGATCGGAGGTATAAAGTTTAAAGCGGACTACCGCTCCCATCAGCCGACCTCTGCTTACGCTAATAACAGTGAGAGCAGGAGCGGCTGATGGGAGTATTCATCAGCCGTCTCCTGCACTGTAAATAAATAATTAAAAAAAAACGACTTGGGTTCTCCAAAAGAAACAGTATGGTATTGCGCTAAAGACAATGGTCTAATGTTAATTGTCCCTGGCCCTTGTATTGATATAATCCAAAAAGCCTGCTGGGTTATAACTTCTTAAAAGTTCTTCAAACGATGCAGATGTTAAATACTACTATAAAGCTTGCACAAATGTTATTGAAACCACCTGTTAAATCCGTTTACCAAGACACTCCCTATGAATGCAAATAGGTGCCACCACCGATAAAGATGGTGGTTATCACAATAACCCGCATATAGTAACTGTGTCCTTAGTATTAATAACACATAGGCTTGTGAAGAAAACCAATGATAGACCTACTTGGTAACAGGTAAATCCTGTGTAGGTAGTGAAGCCCTTATCCACAGCGCAGGTGGTGCGCTACTGATTGCTCGCTCAACGGTGCATATAGTGAGTGCACGAAGCCGTGCAGAGCCAGAGACGCCCCGGCCGGCGACGCCGCTGGATGCTCGGAAAGAAAGGGCGGGGAGGAGGAACCCTGAGGAAGAAGGACGCGATCCTTCGAAACGCGTTGGTTAGGTTTTTGGGCTCCAGCGAGGCTCCTTAGCCTAGTGACGTCACACGCTGTTAACGGCCGTTCCTCCTCCCCGCCCTTTCTCAAAACTTTGTATGCAGTAAGCTCCCCCTGATGGCCACTTCAATCATTTCTTTTTTCTTTTTTACTTTTATATTTGATAAATTTATATAATATTTGCTGATTTCAGCCACCACTAGGAGGAGCCGCAAGTATGGAACTTAAATCTGTGTGCAGTGAGCTCCCCCTAGTGGTGGCTTTAGATAGCAGTATTTATGGATCAGGAAGCAGTTCAGTTCAGTAGGATATACTGCCTGAAGTAATACTTTGTCAGCTGATGGGGATAATTGGCTTTAGGCGCTCTTTAATTACCCTAGGTACCTACAGTGACACTGACCATCCAAACAGAAGTATTACATGTGTCAATCACCTTTGGTTGTGATTAGGGCTTTGCACCTTCGTAGATCATGTTTTGAATAATTTTCCCTAGTAATATGGTGTCAGCGATGAATCTTAAAGCCTTGTCTCCAGCCTTTATTTATATGTTATGTCAAAGACTCGTGGTGACATTTCCAATCCTCCATAGTTTTCACATTTCGGCTAAGGACCTCTGTAAATGTTACGTCTCTGGGAGGCTGATTCGAAAGCACTTAGGAAAATGATCACAAATTCCGAATGCTGATGTCCAAATCCGTCCTGTCTCTCGCATCCGACTATGCTGCCAGAACTCCCGGAGCCTTAGATATAGGATGCAAATAACGACCCAATCTAATCCCCTCATATGCACTCAGGTATATTGTCCAATCAGTGCTGACCATGTAGGGTCCCAATCCCCTCTGAGAAGAGAAAATGGTAACACCCAGTTGTCAATTTATTCATAAATTTTCAGGAGTCATAACGGGGGAATTACACATTATGCTCACCTGTCCTGGAGGGAGAGTGTGACATGCAATTCACGTCAATGACGTGCGTTCCCTACTCCACCCAATGTGACCGCATGAGACCAATCACTGGTCTTAGTGCTGGAATAACCAAAAAGGAGACAGGTGAGCATAATTTATTTAATGCTCCATTTATCTCCATTAATCATGCTTTGGTGTCTAGAGACCCCTCAGGTCATTTTAATCTTCACTTTCAAATTAAATTTATTTGCCTAAAGCAGAGACATTTGCTCGTTAAAACACAGCACAAGTTTTGCCATTAAATAAAAGCAGAGATTTTTGCATCAATCTCTGTGTGTTACCTTTGCCCTCAGCTAGGTGGAGCTGTTGTATATCTGTGCCTTGACTCTTGCTCTTGACTCCGCCAGTGGTGAGATGTAGAACTACAATAGTTTGCAGAATAACAATTGTTTCAAAATTTGCTTCCCGTACCTTATCGTGTGAGCGGCGCCTGCATATACAGAAGCTTGAGTAAACGTCTTGCATAAATAAAGAGTGCGGGGAAAAGAAAAACATCACAAATGCAGAGTAACGCGTCGCCAACACATTCAGTGTCAAGTTATCTTGTCTAATCTGCACCTTTTAATTTCACCTTCTGTACCAGATACATTTTTATTTGGTGTCACATGCAAGATGGATGCATAGTGGTTACCCCTATTGACTGGATTAGAAATTCATAAAATGCGCGGGGCACACATAGCTCGGCGTTCGGTCTGTCACCGCTCTGAGGCATTGATTAAAGTTTTGCATGGAGCTGTCACTCACACGTTCCCCGTGTAAGTCAGTGGTGAAGCGCCGCTCGCCTGGTGTCATTGCTCTGACCGCTCCGGCTTCTCTTCCACCTGGCAGCTGCTTTGAACAATGACGCTGGCACCATGGAATAATCAATTAATCTAACATGGACTGCTTGACCGAGAGCCGTATAATGAATGCTAACACAGGAACAGTTGTCAGACAGTGCGCCGCTTGTACGGGATAGATCTGGGGCTCGGTGCATATTCTGCGGCGCTTCCTTCCCATGGAAATAGATGGCGGCCTCACAGTGCAACATTGGGGTCCGCTCTGCAATCTTCTCATATGCTTTAGGTCTCATTTCCTTAGTTTCAGCACCTCTGCTTGCTGATAGTGAATGGGAACACTTCCCAGTGTAGGTTATTTAGGATTTCCACCCTTATCACATTCCTTTTAGGACATTTGGGTGTAACATTCGGCATCCTGCGCAGTAGCGTATCGTAAAACTCCTGGGTGCCAATACAGTGCTCCTAATGTCACAGGTCTAGTATTGGGCTTTTAATATCGACCAAGGTATCTTTTTAGGTTTAGGTTCAACTGCAGCCCCTGCACCTAATCCTGAGCCAGTGCTCGGGACCCCCTTTATAAGATGCTGCAAAGAACGACTGATAAAGCTGTTGTCTTGTACTTATCTAAATGTATGATCGCTGGGGGCCTGACCACTGGGGCCACCATTGATCACGAGAACGAGGGTCCCTAAGTCCTCTATGCTCACATGTGCCCAATCTCCTCTCCATTCACGTCTTTAGGAGTATGCGTGACCCCTCTCCCATAGAAGTGAACAAACCATTCTCACTAATGCTTCAATAACTCAGGGATTTTAGAAACACCAATTCTTGTCATTCTGGGGTTCCGGGTGATCAAATCCCCAGTGATCATACATAGTGATGAGGGAATCTCCCAAAATTCTTTTTGAGCCAATTTGTTTAATGCAGCTGGCAAATCCAATTCCTTATTAATAAAATCGTTGCAAATCAAAATTGCCTAGATTGCCATTAAGACAATTATTGAAGTCTCTCCAGACCCCAAAGCACCATAAACCGATGGCCGAGAAGGGGTTGAAATAATAAAATACATTATACTCCCCTGTCCTTCCCCCTTCTCTGCTGTTGTTCCCTTTTCCTCCACGCCAGAGTTTGGTTCCTTTGTCACTGAGGCTAGTGATTGGTCATCACGTTGACACTGATTGACACCAATGACGTGCGTCACCCTCCGCCACACCTCGTTAAGCTAATTACTCGCCTCAGTGGTGGAAAGGAACACCGGATGAACCAAAACCCCAAAAATTTAGAATTGGCCATAATCTCAAAATTTGTTCCAAATTTCCCAAAATCTATTAGTTATAAATTGAGTTGCTCATCTCTATTCTTACATTCGTTCCCGACCCCGTGCGCACTTAATGCAGCCATATATTAGCTGGTGGCCCCTTTTACTTGCATGGGGGCTGTGTCATTTTATTATTTCCCTATAGAGGCTGCAAATTTGCCAATCGCTCGGTTGTCTTTACTTGTCTGTCCAGTCTCAGCAGTGACATCGATGAGATCCGTCTGCAGTATCTGTACACTGTACACAGTACACTTATTTGCTCATAATATTACACTGCATCCATCAGCCACAGATGCAATAGGACGGCGCCTCCTAGTGGCGGAAACTCTGAGCAGCACCCTTTCCGGGTGTTAATGTATTTTGTGCCTCTCTTGTGTCTTGTATACCGTTCTTAATGACATTTCTGCACATAATCTCGGCCGCCTTCCTGCAATAGCTGGTATCTCGTCTTCTTGGCACAGTATTAAACCTTCAGATTGATGCCTGGGCATGCTTGGAGTTGCGTCTCCGTGTCTGGCTGCTCAGCAGGCAGCGGCCGCCTGTATTATTAAAGTAATCTCGGAAATTCAGCATTAACTGCTGTAATCATCTGCTGAGGGGATCCTCCGCGTGCTGCTGCCCCTTTACTGCGCCGCTCCAACCGGTGATTAACGGATGTAATAAGGGTCTCCTTCCCCGCACCTGGAATCACATGGTAATCATGGCTTATTCTTCGTGCAGGATTTTAGGATATGCCGTGTGACTGGGCCCCTTCCTCTGCGTCGCCTTCATTAACATTGCTCTAATAAGCAGATGTGGACATGACAGCTTTGCTTGCGGCGTACGGACTCCTGTGATCACATGGGGTGTATTAGTGGAGGAGTCGTCATGCGTTTCAGGTATTCAGATGTAGCAGAGCTGGATTTGTCACCTTTTTCTTCTATCTTGTGTATCTAAGTAATTCACAGAGTAGAAGATGAACAGATAAATTTGGGGCAGATTTGTTCAGATTCGATCCAGTCCGAATAAATTGTGCCATGTGGGAAGGGGTTAAAAATAAATAAAGCTCAGCTCTGCTACATTCTTGGGTTTCTGTTGCCCTAAACGTAGAAAATGGATATCTGGATGTGAAGTTGTTAATAGATAAGATAACCAATCTATTTCTTTATTTATACAGTCCGTCTGCAAATAAGGCTGAAATGCTATGGGCGTGATCACAGCACTTCCATAGCCTCCGCCTCCTTTCACTTTCTACTTGATTGACAGCTCACTAGTTGTGTTGTCAAACCAGCGAGCTGTCAATCAGACAGAAGAAGGTGGAGCTAAACTGGAAATAGATCCGGAGAGGTGGAATCTGGGGAAGTGCTCCGATCACTCCCAAAGCATTTCAGCCTCCGCTGCATATGGATTAAAATGCAGATTTTTCAGTCATCGAGGAGCTGATTTTATCAGTAAAGGCAAAGATTGGCAGATCTTTCAATGAGCTACATGACGGTATAAGTTTTTTTAGGTCGCTCGACGTGACAGATTCCCTTTAAGTAGGAAGAATGAGATATGAAGATTTCAGCAGAATTCAGAGTTTTGTTTGAAGTGAAATGGAGAAAAAAGTAACAAAATCACTCGATAGTAAAATGTTTTTAAAGTTATTCAGTGTTCTATGTCGATTTTAGTTCTAGTAATTGTCCGATTATGTGAGTTGTGTTAATTACTACATGATATAAAGTCTCATATATGGATAAAGCGTCGTGTTAATATCACTCTCCGCTCCTCTTATTCTAACCCTGCCAAAAAGTCTTGTGAATTTGACCTTTCCTACAAAACATCCCGTCCTGATCACAACTCCCCCATCCAACCAACAAAATGTTCTTCCTTTTAATAGTATCATTAACATTTAGTAAAAACATAAAGATTTTCCCTAATAAAAATCCATTTAGTTTTTCACCTTAATGTTAACATTTATGATCCCTGTAATGGTAAGTAATGGCCGGAAGAGACCCAGCGGCAGAACCCTGCGGCCAGTATTAGCCGGTGATGCATGGTACCCCAGCTGCATCTGGAAGCCGTCCAGGCCGGCAAATTGCCTGGGCCGTCCGCTGCATTCTAATATTCACCGAGGGCAGAGACCTGAGGCTGGATCATCGGACTGCACAATGCAGCGCTACCGGTGCCTGGCTGCAGGACACACAGAACTGTATTATTACAGTGTTATGGCCCTAGAAGATTGGTAAATATCGATCCGCGGAGCAGCTGCTTTACTGCACTGGTGGCAGCGGCTGTGATGTTTGCTGTTTACTGTGCAGTAAAACATTATGATGGGTCAAAGGGGGAGAAATAAACCTCCAGAAGGATTCAATTGTTCCTTTTTTTTCTATTTTCTTGGTTACAAATTGTTTATTTTTTTACTTGCCTTTTTTGAGGCATGACAACTAGAAAAGTTAGTTATTTTAGATCCTTGCAGGCGTCAAACTTGAAAAAAATTTTATGAAGTTTTGATAACGACTGAAAGCGTTTATAAAGTTTTGATGACGAATGAAGGTTTTTCTAAAGTTCGACGACTGAAGGTTTTTCTAAAGTTTGACGACTGAAGGTTTTTCTAAAGTTTTGATGACGACTGAAGGTTTTTCTAAAGTTTTGATGATGAATTAAGGTTTTTCTTAAGTTTTGATGACGACTGTGCTGTATTCTGGCAGGAGGAGGATTTTGGCAAATAATAGTAAAAGAGAGCAGATATAGTACTAATTATATAATGTTCAGTGTGGCATACACATGCATTACTATCTTATACTTTGAGGCCTGGAGCTGCTGTGTTTTACCTTTTTTTTTTTTATTTGGGGGGGGGGGGGGGGGGGTTTGGATGAGAGGTGGAGCAGCAGCCAGGAAGATATATCCCATTACATATAATGTCTGCGCATGTAATACACAGATCACTCTGCTCCACCAGAACAGTAATCGCTGTCCATTATGGCTTTTAGAGAGCAGGAGACCCTATACTAAGATGTTTATGTGCACTAAAAGGGTTTAAAGGGGATTTATCAGGTTGGCAAGTTAGAGCTTAAAAATCAAATAACTGGGATCCGACTGTTGGGACACCCACCAGTCCCAATAATCGGGCTCCACAGATAGAGGGAGGATTGGGCATGAACTTTGCTTTAGAAGGAGCAGAGAGTCCGAACCCTGGGATGATCCTGTCTCCCTAGTACTGGATTCTGCGGAATTAAGAGTAAGTTGATCACCTTTGCTCTTTCTAAAGACAAGTTCTTGCTCAACTGTTGCTTGATTCTGCAGAGCCCAGTCCTCAGCGATCAGTAAGAAGTTATTCTGGGAATTGGTGATAATTTATCAACTTGCTAAAATCCAGCTTGATTGATTCAGTTAGACTACAGATGTTACCATCTTCCGGAGACTCATACATTGAACTATGGCTAAACTTAATTCACTAGAAATTCTCCTTTTTCTTGGTCAGGTTCTCTATTTTTTGGCCACTGATCACATGAGAATTCATCCCTAGAAGACCTGTGATCTCCTTTCCCCCCCACCCCCACCCACCTGATATTTAAGATGTCTGAATCTTGTTTTACGGAACAGCTGTCAAGTCAACCATCGAAACAAGTCTGTTCGGGTCTCCAGATAATACCAACTGCTGCTCTTCATGTATTCTCCGTGACAGGAGCAAGATGAAAATCGAAATGAATCCTTACAAATTAGACGCCTCTCTGCTTTGACTGCGCAGAATTGTTTGTCTCCTCACCCCCCAAAAGAGACTGGAGGCAGCAGAACCGGAGAAGCTTCAGACACAAGCCCACTGTCCTTAATTGATGTGATTTTGGGCAACTTCCTGATAAAAGATCATATTATAAAGAGAATTTATCTGAAAATGACCTAAATTTGTGTTTTTTGTGTTAAATGTATTTTTGTTTCCATATCACAACCTGTATTAAAAATAAAAACAATAATAAAATCTTGCAATTCTCATGCCGGCCACTGGGGCTTTTTTTAGACTCTGACTTCCTGTTATTGCAGGAAATTCACATGTACATTAGCAGCAGTGAACAGACTCCACCCCTGTTTGGTGTACTGAAGCACCTAATGAGAGTGTGCAAAGTTCATTATGATGGGAGGGGGAGAAGGTGAGCTGTGACATCGCCTATTGTGATTGATTGTTGATTGGTGTTATCAGCTCTCAGTAATTTTAATGCTACCTCTGATGATACTGAGACTGCAAAAACTCTGCCTGAAAGGATAAGAAGTCTAAAAAGAAATTCTCAGTGGCCGGTGTGAAAAATGAAAAACTACTCAATTTTTTTGTTTTGATAAAGATCATGATATGAAAAAAAAATTGTGAAAACTTTGAAAAAAATGCATGTAAACAAGGTCAACTTCTGAGTTTGAGGTTTCCTCTATTGTTGGAGTCCAAGAGACAAAAATACGGACGCACTGGTCCTTCCTTGATCTAATGACTGGTCACTAAGAAGTAGAATTCTATATTCTAAATCGATTCCCTTTAAGAAATCCAGTCGCTACGGAAATATCTACGTAGAAACCAAGATTTGTGAATGCAAGTTTGCTTATCAGAGTTTACTGTTGTACTTTTATTTTCTCCAGGAAACCAAATACTGAGCTAGAACGTGAAATGTCAAGTTAAGAAGACACAGGTGGAGCCATTGTTAGATTTGTGGTTGTGGGGATGACATATGGCAGCAGAACCTAGAGTTTTTTAATATGTTTTTGGAGTAAGAGAAATTACTAATCTTTTTCACTCATTTCATTTACTTTTATTTTTTGCAGAAACAGCGCCACCCTTGTACATGGGCTGCGTCAGGTATTGCACCTCTGCTTCAGCCCAGTAAAGCTGTGCTACAGTACCTGTCATGACCCATAGACAGAGGTGGCGCTGTTATTTGTACAAACAATTTTAATTTTATTTAACCCCGGTGAATTAACTAATTGGAATGTGCATCATGAACACAGACTTTTTTGATTCCTTGCAAATTTTCGTCATTTTTCATCACCTAAAACTGCATTGCTGATGCCTTTTAATGCAGATTCAGCTTCTTCCAACAACCCACAGAAAATGCATTGCACTCACTGTCTTCTCCATCACCAGATATAAAATCACATAAGAGCATACAATGTGATGAGTGATCGGCCCGGCAAAGAGAAGCCCTGAATCACAGTTTGTTCTCTCTCCACCACTGATGGAATAATGGAAGGGAAAATTCACCGTCCTCTTCCAGCAGCGCCCCCAATCATTAAATCACCGCGCACAAAACCTCTGCAACATTTATGCTCCAAGATTAGCGAGAGCCGCCAGAGACCACTATAACTCTGCTGCTCAGAACGTTGTCTCTCTGTCACTTTTCAACAAAAACACATATAAACGCTGGCCCGAATGGAAAGAGATGTACATGTGTTTGCTCCCTCTACTAACCTACCTACACCCAATATAGCAATTTCAGTGTGTGGTCCAACCATAACTCCCAAGCCGCACGTTCGCTTTCTTGGGGTCATATTTGACACAGAACTTTCCTTTATTCCCTATATCCAATCACTCGCTCATGTCACCTGCATCTTAAAAACATCTCCAGAATCTGACCTTTACTCACCTTTGAAACTGCAAAAAAACTTACTGTTGCTCTTATTCATTCTTGCCTGGCCTACTGCAACGCTCTACTGATTGGTACCAAACTTTTTTCTCTCCAATCCATAGGGTGGTATATCTGTTCAGTCACTATACAGCTGCCTCTACCCTGTGCCAGCCATTGCAGTTGTTGCCCGTCCTCTACAGAATACAGTTTTTGGCTCACACAAATTCTAGGCTCTATGATCTGGAGACGCGTAATTAGACCAGCTCTAATTTTAACTTACAAAGTTTCTGGGGTTCAGTTTATGGACGTTGAGAATAAAAAATGCACATCTTGTGACTTCCAACGGCCTCCAATGTTAAAGGAGTGTTCGTTTATTTTCTACCCTTCGTGAATATACGTGTTCTGTATATAAATTTATGCAGCAGCAAGTAGAATTCCTATCAGTACAGTAATACCATAGGATTGTAGAAATAAGCATTGCTTCTAGGGGAAGGATATCTCTGTAACAAATCATCCATTGAAAAAAAATGTTCTGCCTGCTTCTGAATATAGAATCAGTGACCTGTTAAAGTAACACATGGTTTCATGAACTTACCTTGGTGCCATATTAGAGCAGCATACAATAGCCGTATGGAGATTGTTACGCACCTGTCTCGGATCCGATGTTTGCTTCCCTCGCCCTAAGCTCTGTTGTGCTCCATGACGGGCTTTGCAGATGGCTTGGCATGAGCCCATGTGATCATCTTCCTGGACCTATATAAGGCTCACCAATGTATACACCTGTGTCTTGGTATTAAGACTTTAGTGTCCTGTCTGTCTGCGGCCTCCGGTGTCTGCAACCTATCTGCAGTCTCCAAGACATCTCCTGGCTACCTGCATCTTCCAGTCCCTCAATGTCCTGTCTGTCTGCTGCCTTCAGTATCGCTGCAACCTGTCTATGGTCTCCAGGATGCCACCTGGCTGCCTGCAGCTTCCAGTCCTTCAGTCTACTGTCTGCCTGTGGCCTTCAGTATCTGCAACCTAACATTCAAATAGAAAATGAAGACAGCACCTCATACGTTGGTGAAAAATCGCAGTTCCTTTATTGTGCCCTCTGCCACATTTGCGATTTTTCACCAACGTATGAGGTGCTGTCTTCATTCTCTGTTTGAATGTTTGGATGTTTTCCGGGAAAGACTCTCTGGAATTGACGTGCGCCCCTCTTGTGGGTAAAAGTTAACCCTTTATTTGCTATGCGGTGCTGTGAATTATTTATTCTTTGAGTATCTCTGCAACCTGTCTGCAGACTCCAAGATGCCCCCTGGCTGCCTGCAGCTTCCAGTCCTTCAGTCTCCTTTTTGCCTGTGGCCTTCAGTATCTCTGCAACCTGTCTGCAGACTCCAAGACATGCCCTGGCTCCCTGCATACTCCATTCTCTCTGCTGTCTCCCACGTGCTTCACCTTCCTGCTATGCTGACGCCCATGTGCCCACCCAAACACTGGGCTTGGTGGATCCACATCATTACGTGAGCCTGAATTTGACTTTAGGTTTATGGTCCCTTAATTTGACCCTGCATATTGTTTAGAGTGGTGAGGACAGACTGCATTGTACAGCAAGCAACGACTTTACCCATCGTGGCCTCCGAGAATGGAGTATCCTGTCCGTATACAATATTGTAACCTATTCTCGCTTAACGTCTCCAGCTACTTAAGATCCATAACGTGTTATTTCCGGAATCACCTGCATTAGGCGATGTTTATATTTGGAGCATCACAGACATGACACCTTTACAAAGCCAAGAGCAATTTCTTCCTTAGTGGCTAAACGCACAGCAATTTCAAAGAAATTGAAACACATATTTGCTTTTTTCGTGTATACACACAGCCAAAATGGAGGCTATTTCTTATACGCAGCAATTACATTTCTATCAAAGCCAGTAAAATGGAGCTTGATGAAGTGACTATTACAAGATAATTTGCAAAGCCATAAAACTTCAGTTGAGTGGTCTGTACACTAACCCATGACTGATAAAACAGAAAAAAAAAAATCTGCCGCTCCAGGTTTATCCTCCTTGTTTATCCTCCTTGTTTAGGCCAATCATTGGGGAATAAATGGAGACACCTTGCACCAGAGGCAGCGGTACATTGTTACATTATTGCTGGGGATATACATTGTTTACACCTGGATGTAGCAGAAGATGCAGAAGTTCTACTCCTCTTAACTCTTGGATTGCAGGCTGTTTGTACATGGCGATGACTGTCGATGCGAATGGATTGTTTGCTGAAAGAGAGAGACCTGTAATCAAATGTGTAAAGGTCAGGAGCGATGGCAGAATTGTGCCGGGAATACAATTGCTTCTGAGGTTCCAGTCACACACAAATATAGAAGACCACATTAACAGTTTGCAGTAGAGGAGGACACTATCATGTTAACCGGGCTGCGCTGCGGTAAATGAGAAGCCTTTTGTTTTCCAAAACTACACTTTATTGTTCCAACGCGTTTCGGCACCAGTCCGGCGCCTTTCTTAAGGTAAAAAAACAAGTATCAGTATTAGTTTGGCTTTATAGCTGGAAGGTTATAGGTGTATCAGAGCTGAGTTAGGTAAGGCTGGCTGTACATGTTGGCATATCACAGCCCATGCATGCAATTTACGGACTAGCCTATATAAGATTTTAAGTTCAGGTCAGGGGACTCATGGCGGGTCCAGAAAATAATTGAGTATGTTAACAGGCTGCAGATATTTTGCAGAAATGTCTGCAAAAAAAAAAAAAAGGATGAAATAAAACTACTTCCAGCATGGTTTTTCCACAGAGGATTCTATGATCTGTGCTGTGTTTGAAGGGGGCTGGCTGATTGTTTCATTTCAGTAGCTACAATATCCAGCTCCTATATTGTTTCTAAAGCATTGAAAGAGAAGGGGACTGGCTGACCATCTCTTTTCAGTAGCTACGCTAGCTCACTCCTAAGTTATTTCTGATGCATTTACATAGAAAGGGGTCTGGCTTAGTTATTATGTGTAAAGGAGACTGGCTGCTCATTTTAGTAGCTCAATTTGCTGCCTTCTCTCTTATCCCTGAAATCACAAAGAAGATGTCAGGCTTAATCCCTTAAATGACAAGGGGTCTGGCTTAATGGCTGAAATGACAAAGAAGGGGTTAGCTATTGTACATGGTGGGGCCTGGCTGACTTCTTATTTCAACAGCTAAACCAGTCTGCCTTTTCTGTCAGTGCGTTGGCCATGACAAAGATTGGCTGCTTGATCATTTTAGAAAGCAAAGCCAGCCCCTTTCTCGGTCATATCCAATCTATTGAAAGAGAAGGGAGCTGTCCAGCTACTTATTTTAAAAGCCAACCTAACCCCTTATGACTTATGCACAACCAAAGAAAGGGGCTGTCTTGGCTATTGCAATAATAATAGGATAAATAGTTTCCCATATCAAACGCAATAGGAAGTGAACCTGGGACTGGCGCTGATATCTTCAGAATGTGACTCCTTTCCTAAATATTTTTTAACACACCTTATCTAGTAGGTCTGTCCCTATAAAAAGGGGTTGTACAAAACTACAAAACATGGCTGCTTTCTTCCAAAAATGGCTCCCTCCAAATCATTGGGTTGTGTCTGGTGTTACAGCTTTTCTCCTTTTGAAGTGAACACCGCACACAACCTGTGGACACGTGTGGCGCTGTTCTGGCAGAAAACAGCCATATTTTTCTATCTAATCTTGTATTAAACTTTTTAAAAAGGAAATTGGGCATTTTGAGATGGAAAATACCGTCGGTTTGTATGTTTCTGGAATAATTATTTATTCTTTCTTGTGCTCTACTTTCTGAGTAGACGAAATGAAGACGTTTATTTTGGAGGTGATGTGCGCTGTGCCAGCTTGGTCCTAGTCCAAAAGCAACATCCCCCTGGACGATTTGACACAGTCATAAACAATCAAGTGTAAGCGGGAACAATTCTTGGGCTCTTTGTTTCCCATGGATGCCGATTCTGGCGGCTGCTTATCCGCTGCCATTTACATATAAAACTTGATATTTGCCTTTTTTTCCTGGAGACGATGAAGAAGCGGCTTCTATTCATCATTGTGTCTCTCACCGAGCTCTTACATCGGCCTTTGTTTATTTGCAGAATTCCTGGGTGAAACTGCTTAGAAGCCCCCTGAGCTGCAAGGGTATATTGACGGTAAGAGCTGCTCAGCAGCATCAGGTGAGGGGGTCTTGGATCAACTGAGCAGAATTTGTCTCCATGGGACCCCTGCTTCTGACGGCTTATTGATTACAGCTGGCAGGGAGGAAAGGCTCTGATAAATATATAAATAGCTAGCCACTAGGTGTAGCATCGGAAGCTCCGACTTATGTGTGAAAATTATGTTTTATGGCGAGATTTCCCATAGAGAATGTCCTAGTACAGCGCATATATCTCCAGTATCCCAGTATCCTTATTGGGCTAAATAAGCTAATGGGATATTTATAATAACCCGAAGGAGAAAAAGGACCAATCGTGAAGTGCGTCGGACGTAAGTATTTTAATCTTGTTAAAGAAGGATCTTGGTTTAATTTGGAAGGTCCAATGATAACTTCACTTGTTTCTTCGTGTACTGCAGAGATATAAGAAATCTCTTTATACTAGTTATAACAATAACAACTAATATAATAAAAAAATGGCAGGCAATTAGAAAAGATAAATCACTGTAGTAATTCAAAAACTCTAAACATCATGTTAATATTGAGACACAGCGCAAATGAGGCTAAAAGCTACAGCCCCCTGTATACAAGAATATAACTACTATAATACTGCTCCTATGTGCAAGACTGTAACTACTATAATACTGCCCCTATGTACAAGAATAGAACTACTATAATACTGCCTCTATGTACAAGAATAGAACTACTATAATACTGCCCTTATGTACAAGAATATAACTACTATAATACTGCTCCTATGTACAAGACTATAACTACTATAATACTGCTCCTATATACAAGAATATAACTACTAATATACTGCTCCTGTATACAAGAATGTAACTACTATAATACTGCTCCTATGTACAAAAATATAACTAATATAATACTGCCCCATATGTACAAGAATATAATTATTATAATACTTCTCCTATGTACAAGAATATAACTACTATAATACTGCCCCTATGTACAAGAATATAACTACTATAATACTGCCCCCTATGTACAAGAATATAACTACTATAATACTGCCCCTATGTGCAAGAATATAACTACTGTAATACTGCCCCTATGTACAAGAATATCACTATTATAATACTGGCCTTTTGTACAAGAATATAACTACTATAATACTGCCCCTATGTACAAGAATATAACTACTATAATACTGCCCCTATGTGCAAGAATATAACTACTGTAATACTGCCCCTATGTACAAGAATATCACTATTATAATACTGGCCTTTTGTACAAGAATATAACTACTATAATACTGCTCCTATGTACAAGAATATAACTACTATAATACTGCCCCTATGTACAAGAATATAACTACTATAATACTGCCCCTATGTGCAAGAATATAACTACTGTAATACTGCCCTATGTACAAGAATATAACTACTGTAATACTGCTCCTATGTACAAGAATATCACTATTATAATACTGGCCTTTTGTACAAGAATATAACTACTATAATACTGCTCCTATGTACAAGAATATAACTACTATAATACTGCCCCTATGTACAAGAATATAACTGCTATAATACTGCCCCCTTTGTACAAGAATATAACTACTATAATATTTCTCCTATGTACAAGAATATAACTACTATAATACTGCCCCCTATGCACAAGAATATAACTACTATACTACTGCTCCTATATACAATATTATAACTACTATACTACTGCTCCTATGTACAAGAATATAACTACTATAATACTACCCCCTAAGTACAAGAATATAACTACTATAATACTACACCCTATGTACAAGAATATAAATACTATAATACTGCTCTTATGTACAAGAATATAACTACTGTCATGATCCACTCCTGACTTTGTTTTCAGCTGCCTTGCCTCTGGACTGGTCATGCGGGAGTTAATCCCCTCAGCCTTGTTTTGAGGCTGGCTGGGCTATTTCAGTCCTCTGCAGCTTGCAGGCCAGTGTCAGCTATAGGTCTTGCTCCCCAGCTTGATCCCCTGACCTGTATTAGTGATCCTCGTGCCTCTGACTGCCTGTACCCGTGTGTGACTTGATCTGATCTCTGTTTCTGATTCCACGCTCCCCGACTGGTTTCGACTCTGGTTTGTACCCCGACTTCGTCTTACGTCTCACTTTTTGGTTACCACGTTCCCGGTAGTTTCTAATTTCTTGCTTGTCCCTGACTATTCTTCTGACTGCCCCTGTGTACAGCACTGACCTCTCTGTGTAAGACCTTGGCTTGTCTGACTACTCTTTCGTTACCTGTGCTGTTGTTCAGTGTTGCTACGCTGTGTGTACAACCTCTCTTCCCTCACCAGCACCCCCTGGTGGAGGCTGCACTATACTGCACTGCAGCAGCATATTACATTATAGCTGACCACACATTAAGGCTATGTGCACACGTTCAGGATTTCTTGCAGAAAATTCCTGAGAAAAACCTGAAATTTTCTGCAAGAAATCTGCATGCGTTTTTTGCGCATTTTTACCGCGTTTTTGGTGCATTTTTGGTGCGTTTTTTTCCGGACATTTCCCAATGCATTTTATAGTGGGAAATCCAAAAAAAACCCGCAAAATTAATGAACATGCTGCGTTTTTTACTGCGAAAAAAACGCATCATGTGCACAAAAATTGCGAAATTTATTCTAAATGATGGGATGCATATTGTATGCTTTTTTGTGTGGTTTTATGGCGTTTTTATCTCGAAAAAACACGAAAAAAACGCGAAAAATCAGCAACGTGTGCACACAGCCTTGAAGGGGATTTTTGCATTTTATTTTTCCTCTGGTCATGGATCCGCTTGGTAACCTGGTGGATCAAGTGTCCAGTTTGACACAGATGGTGCGGGATTTTTTGGTGGAACATCGGGCCCTTGTCACGTCTCATTCTCACTTACAAAAAATAACGGAGACTGTTAAGACCATGCAGGGAACCACCCTACATGCTGTTAGTCAACCTGGTGAATCAGTAGATGTTATGTTGCACTCTGCCAAACCCTTGGTTAAGCATCCTCTGTCTCTTCTGGCGAAAAAGATACATTTCGTAGTTTCAGGGAGAGTTGTAAATTATTTTTTTCCGTTAAGGTACCTTCACACTAAACGATATCGCTAGCGATCCGTGACGTTGCAGCATCCTGGCTAGCGATATCGTTGTGTTTGACAGGCAGCAGCGATCAGGATCCTGCTTTTTTGGAAGTGCATTTGAACAGCAAGGTGGCTTGTTGTTGAAGGGAAATAGAGGAAAAAAAAAAATCTTTAAATCTTCAGCATAGCGAGTGTGAGCGAGCTGAGTGTGACCTGAGCGTAAGTGTGGACGGCGGTAAGTGTGACTTGTGACTCAGTGAAGAGGTATTTGGAAGGCCTTTAACAAATACCTGTGTGAATTTGTGTGAGTTGCTGAATTGGGAGTAGCTATATTCACAAGGGGTTAACTTAGGGTGGGCGGTCATAATCAAGGGTTTATAAGGGGCAGCTGTTTGGGGCTCAAGTCCTTTTTTGGAAGTGCATTTGAACAGCAAGGTGGCTTGTTGTTGAAGGGAAATAGAGGGAAAAAAAAAAATCTTTAAATCTTCAGCATAGCGAGTGTGACCTGAGCGTAAGTGTGGATGGCGGTAAGTGTGACTTGTGACTCAGTGAAGAGATATTTGGAAGGCCTTTAACAAATACCTGTGTGAATTTGTGTGAGTTGCTGAATTGGGAGTAGCTATATTCACAAGGGGTTAACTTAGGGTGGGCGGTCATAATCAAGGGTTTATAAGGGGCAGCTGTTTGGGGCTCAAGTCCTTTTTTGGAAGTGCATTTGAACAGCAAGGTGGCTTGTTGTTGAAGGGAAATAGAGGAAAAAATAAAAATCTTTAAATCTTCAGCATAGCGAGTGTGAGCGAGCTGAGTGTGACCTGAGCGTAAGTGTGGACGGCGGTAAGTGTGACTTGTGACTCAGTGAAGAGGTATTTGGAAGGCCTTTAACAAATACCTGTGTGAATTTGTGTGAGTTGCTGAATTGGGAGTAGCTATATTCACAAGGGGTTAACTTAGGGTGGGCGGTCATAATCAAGGGTTTATAAGGGGCAGCTGTTTGGGGCTCAAGTCCTTTTTTGGAAGTGCATTTGAACAGCAAGGTGGCTTGTTGTTGAAGGGAAATAGAGGAAAAAAAATAAAAATCTTTAAATCTTCAGCATAGCGAGTGTGAGCGAGCTGAGTGTGACGTGAGCGTAAGTGTGGATGGCGGTAAGTGTGTGACTTGTGACTCAGTGAAGAGGTATTTGGAAGGCCTTTAACAAATACCTGTGTGAATTTGTGTGAGTTGCTGAATTGGGAGTAGCTATATTCACAAGGGGTTAACTTAGGGTGGGCGGTCATAATCAAGGGTTTATAAGGGGCAGCTGTTTGGGGCTCAAGTCCTTTTTTGGAAGTGCATTTGAACAGCAAGGTGGCTTGTTGTTGAAGGGAAATAGAGGAAAAAAAATAAAAATCTTTAAATCTTCAGCATAGCGAGTGTGAGCGAGCTGAGTGTGACCTGAGCGTAAGTGTGGACGGCGGTAAGTGTGACTTGTGACTCAGTGAAGAGGTATTTGGAAGGCCTTTAACAAATACCTGTGTGAATTTGTGTGAGTTGCTGAATTGGGAGTAGCTATATTCACAAGGGGTTAACTTAGGGTGGGCGGTCATAATCAAGGGTTTATAAGGGGCAGCTGTTTGGGGCTCAAGTCCTTTTTTGGAAGTGCATTTGAACAGCAAGGTGGCTTGTTGTTGAAGGGAAATAGAGGGAAAAAAAAAAAATCTTTAAATCTTCAGCATAGCGAGTGTGACCTGAGCGTAAGTGTGGATGGCGGTAAGTGTGACTTGTGACTCAGTGAAGAGATATTTGGAAGGCCTTTAACAAATACCTGTGTGAATTTGTGTGAGTTGCTGAATTGGGAGTAGCTATATTCACAAGGGGTTAACTTAGGGTGGGCGGTCATAATCAAGGGTTTATAAGGGGCAGCTGTTTGGGGCTCAAGTCCTTTTTTGGAAGTGCATTTGAACAGCAAGGTGGCTTGTTGTTGAAGGGAAATAGAGGAAAAAAAATAAAAATCTTTAAATCTTCAGCATAGCGAGTGTGAGCGAGCTGAGTGTGACGTGAGCGTAAGTGTGGATGGCGGTAAGTGTGTGACTTGTGACTCAGTGAAGAGGTATTTGGAAGGCCTTTAACAAATACCTGTGTGAATTTGTGTGAGTTGCTGAATTGGGAGTAGCTATATTCACAAGGGGTTAACTTAGGGTGGGCTGTCATAATCAAGGGTTTATAAGGGGCAGCTGTTTGGGGCTCAAGTTCTTTTTTGGAAGTGCATTTGAACAGCAAGGTGGCTTGTTGTTGAAGGGAAATAGAGGAAAAAAAAAATCTTTAAATCTTCAGCATAGCGAGTGTGAGCGAGCTGAGTGTGACCTGAGCGTAAGTGTGGACGGCGGTAAGTGTGACTTGTGACTCAGTGAAGAGGTATTTGGAAGGCCTTTAACAAATACCTGTGTGAATTTGTGTGAGTTGCTGAATTGGGAGTAGCTATATTCACAAGGGGTTAACTTAGAGTGGGCGGTCATAATCAAGGGTTTATAAGGGGCAGCTGTTTGGGGCTCAAGTTCTTTTTTGGAAGTGCATTTGAACAGCAAGGTGGCTTGTTGTTGAAGGGAAATAGAGGGAAAAAAAAATCTTTAAATCTTCAGCATAGCGAGTGTGAGCGAGCTGAGTGTGACGTGAGCGTAAGTGTGGACGGCGGTAAGTGTGACTTGTGACTCAGTGAAGAGGTATTTGGAAGGCCTTTAACAAATACCTGTGTGAATTTGTGTGAGTTGCTGAATTGGGAGTAGCTATATTCACAAGGGGTTAACTTAGAGTGGGCGGTCATAATCAAGGGTTTATAAGGGGCAGCTGTTTGGGGCTCAAGTTCTTTTTTGGAAGTGCATTTGAACAGCAAGGTGGCTTGTTGTTGAAGGGAAATAGAGGAAAAAAAAAATCTTTAAATCTTCAGCATAGCGAGTGTGAGCGAGCTGAGTGTGACGTGAGCGTAAGTGTGGACGGCGGTAAGTGTGACTTGTGACTCAGTGACTTTGGAATCAGGGAGTTTCCAAGGGAGGAATTGCTGTTCCAAGTGTTAATTAATTCTTTGTATTTATTTTTCTTTAACGTTTCTGTCTGGTGCAATCCCCATTAGGAAATGTGCTCCACAATTGTTAATGCCATCCAGTGCACATCTTGCCTCATGTATGCAGTCCTTGATCAGCCGGTCGAGGGTGCATACTGCTGTGCGAGATGTGAGCACGTTGTGCATTTGGAAACCCAGATACTGGATCTAAATGTGCAGCTCGCAACACTGAGATCCATAGACAATATGGAGAGGAGTCTTCTGCTCACAGAGCAGACGCTCAATGGGATAGATGAGGGGGATGGTAGGATAGAGCTGCAGGACAGTGAAGTAGGTAGCTGGGTGACATTCAGAAAGCGGGGTAGAGGGAAGAGTGCCAGGGAGGCTAGTCCTGATCTTTCACACCCCAATAAGTTTGCGAAGTTGGCAGATGAGGGGGGTGCCAGTACAGGGGTAGCACTGCTGCAGCCAGGCATGTCCTCTGAAAGCCGGATGAGTGACTGCTCCAGTAAGGAGGGAAATAGGAGAGCAGGGCAGGCCAGACAGGTGCTGGTAGTGGGGGACTCAATTATTAGGGGAACAGATAGGGCAATCTGTCAAAAAGACAGGGATCGTCGAACGGTGTGCTGCCTACCTGGCGCTCGAGTCCGACACATCGCTGATCGGGTGGACAGATTACTGGGAGGGGCTGGTGAGGACCCAGCGGTCATGGTGCACATTGGCACAAATGACAAAGTTAGAGGTAGGTGGAAGGTCCTTAAAGATGATTTCAGGGAATTAGGCTGCAAGCTGAAAGCAAGGATCTCCAACGTGGTATTTTCCGAAATACTGCCTGTACCACGTGCCACGCCAGAGAGGCAACGGGAGATTAGGGAGGTTAATAAGTGGCTCAAAAATTGGTGTAGGAAGGAGGGGTTTGGGTTCCTGCAGAACTGGGCCGACTTCTCAGTTGGCTACAAGCTCTACGCTAGGGACGGGCTGCACCTCAATGGGGAAGGTGCAGCTGTGCTGGGGGAGAAAATGGCTAGAAGGTTGGAGGAGTGTTTAAACTAGGGATTGGGGGGGGAGGGTATTCATTTTATAGGAGGGGAAGATAGGGCAGATAGAGACCTGGGCACAAATAAGGAAGTTGGGGGTGGCGGTGGCATGGGGGGTGGGGTTAGAACAGCTAATAATTTAAGAAAGAATAGAGGTACAGAGAGGAACATCAAGTGCATGTATACTAATGCCAGAAGCCTCGCCAACAAAATGGACGAATTAGAACTAATGTTGTTGGAACATAATTATGACATGGTGGGGATATCTGAAACATGGCTGGATGAGAGCCATGACTGGGCTGTTAACTTGCAGGGCTATAGCCTTTTCAGAAATGAACGTACAGATAAGCGAGGGGGTGGGGTGTGTCTGTTTGTAAAATCGACCTTAAAACCCATCCTGCGTGATAATATAGGTGAATCTAATGAAAATGTAGAGTCCCTGTGGGTGGAGATAAGGGGAGGGGGAAAAAATAATAAATTATTGATAGGGGTTTGTTATAAATCTCCAAAAATAATGGAAGTAATGGAGAATATCCTTGTAAAGCAAATAGATGAAGCTGCGACTCAAGGAGAAGTCATTATTATGGGGGACTTCAACTACCCTGAAATAGATTGGGGAACAGAAACCTGCAGTTCCAGTAAAGGTAATCGGTTTTTGACAACTATGAGAGACAATTACCTTTCACAACTGGTTCAGGACCCAACAAGAAGGGGGGCACTGCTAGACCTAATATTAACTAACAGGCCAGACTGCATATCAAATATAAGGGTTGGGGGTCACTTGGGGAATAGTGATCACAAAATAATAAGTTTTCATGTCTCCTTTAATAAGATGTGTAGTAGAGGGGTGACAAGGACACTAAACTTCAGGAGGGCAAATTTCCAACGGATGAGAGAGGATCTTGGTGCAATTAGCTGGGACGATATCCTGAGACATAAAAGTACACAAAGAAAATGGGAGACATTTATTAGCATCCTGGATAGGACCTGTGCACAGTATATACCGTATGGGAATAAACATACTAGAAATAGGAGGAAACCAATATGGCTAAATAAAGCTGTAAGGGGTGCAATAAGTGACAAAAAGAAAGCATTTAGAGAATTAAAGGAAGTAGGTAGTGAGGAGGCATTAAATAAATACAAAAAATTAAATAAATTATGTAAAAAGCAAATCAAGGCAGCAAAGATTGAGACAGAGACTCATTGCTAGGGAGAGCAAAAATAACCCCAAAATATTCTTTAACTACATAAATAGTAAGAAACTAAAAAATGATAGTGTTGGCCCCCTTAAAAATAGTCTGGGTGAAATGGTGGATGAGGATGAGGAAAAAGCCAATATGCTAAATGACTTTTTTTCATCAGTATTTACAAAAGAAAATCCCATGGCAGCCAATATGACTAGTGATAATAATTCCGAATTTAATGTTACCTGCTTAACCCAGCAGGAAGTACGGCGGCGTCTAAAAATCACAAAAATTGACAAATCTCCAGGCCCAGATGGGATACACCCCCGAGTACTGCAGGAATTAAGTACAGTCATTGATAGACCATTATTTTTAATCTTTAAAGAGTCCATAATAACAGGGTCTGTACCACAGGACTGGCGTATAGCAAATGTGGTGCCAATATTCAAAAAGGGGACAGAAACTGAACTCGGAAATTATAGGCCAGTAAGTTTAACCTCTACTGTGGGTAAAATCCTGGAGGGCATTCTTAGGGATGCTATACTGGAGTATCTGAAGAGGAATAACCTCATGACCCAGTATCAGCACGGGTGTACTAGGGACCGTTCATGTCAGACTAATCTGATCAGCTTCTATGAAGAGGTAAGTTCTGGTCTGGACCAAGGGAACCCAGTAGATGTAGTGTATATGGACTTTTCAAAAGCTTTTGATACGGTGCCACACAAAAGGTTGATACATAAAATGAGAATAATGGGGATAGGGGAAAATATGTGCAAGTGGGTTGAGAGTTGGCTCAGGGATAGGAAACAAAAGGGTGGTTATTAATGGAGCACACTCGGACTGGGTCACGGTTAGTAGTGGGGTACCACAGGGGTCAGTATTGGGCCCTCTTCTTTTTAACATATTTATTAATGACCTTGTAGGGGGCATTCAGAGTAGAATTTCAATATTTGCAGATGACACTAAACTCTGCAGGGTAATCAATACAGGGGAGGACAATTTTATATTACAGGCTGATTTATGTAAGCTAGAAGCTTGGGCTGATAAATGGCAAATGAGCTTTAATGGGGATAAATGTAAGGTCATGCACTTGGGTAGAAGTAATAAGATGTATAACTATGTGCTTAATTCTAAAACTCTGGGCAAAACAGTCAATGAAAAAGACCTGGGTGTATGGGTGGATGACAAACTCATATTCAGTGGCCAGTGTCAGGCAGCTGCTACAAAGGCAAATAAAATAATGGGATGCATTAAAAGAGGCATAGATGCTCATGAGGAGAACATAATTTTACCTTTATACAAGTCACTAGTGCGACCACACTTAGAATACTGTGCACAGTTCTGGTCTTCGGTGTATAAGAAAGACATAGCTGAACTGGAGCGTGTGCAGAGAAGAGCAACCAAGGTTATTAGAGGACTGGGGGGTCTGCAATACCAAGATAGGTTATTACACTTGGGGCTATTTAGTTTGGAAAAACGAAGACTAAGGGGTGATCTTATGTTAATGTATAAATATATGAGGGGACAGTACAAAGACCTTTCTGCTGATCTTTTTAATCATAGACCGGTGACAGGGACAAGGGGGCATCCTCTACGTCTGGAGGAAAAAAGGTTTAAGCTTAATAACACGTGGATTCTTTACTGTAAGAGCAGTGAGACTATGGAACTCTCTGCCGTATGATGTAATGAGTGACTCGTTGCTTCAATTTAAGAGGGGACTGGATACCTTTCTGGAAAAGCATAATATTACAGGGTATATATATTAAATTCCTTGATAAGGCGTTGATCCAGGGAACTAGTCTGATTGCCGTATGTGGGGTCGGGAAGGAATTTTTTTCCCCATGATGGAGCTTACTCTTACCACATGGTTTTTTTTTGCCTTCCCCTGGATCAACATGTTAGGGCATGCTAGGCTATGGGTTGAACTAGATGGACTTAGTCTTCCTTCAACCTTAATAACTATGTAACTATGTGACATCGTTGGTCGGAGAAGAAAGTCCAGAACTTTATTTCGTCGCTGGATCTCCCGTAGACATCGCTGGATCGGTGTGTGTGACACCGATCCAGCGATGTCTTCACTGGTAACCAGGGTAAACATCGGGTTACTAAGCGCAGGGCCGCGCTTACTAACCCGATGTTTACCCTGGTTACCAGCGTAAACGTAAAAAAAAAACAACACATACTCACATTCCGGTGTCCGGCGTCCGCTTCCCTGCACTCCTCCTGCATCCTGTGTAAGTGCCGGCTGTAAAGCAGAGCGGTGACGTCACCGCTCCGCTCTGTGGGAGATGCCGGAGATGTTCGGCGCTGACACAGGATGCAGGAGGAGTGCAGGGAAGCGGACGCCGGGCACCGGAATGTGAGTATGTGTTTTTTTTTTTTTTTTACCTTTACGCTGGTAACCAGGGTAAACATCGGGTTACTAAGTGCGGCCCTGCGCTTAGTAACCCGATGTTTACCCTGGTTACCAGGGGACTTCGGCATCATTGGTCGCTGGAGAGCCGTCTGTGTGACAGCTCTCCAGCGACCAAACAGCGATGCTGTAGCGATCGGCATCGTTGTCTGTATCGCTGCAGCGTCGCTTAGTGTGAAGGTACCTTTAGACCTCGATCGTCTGGTAATGAGACTCAGCGGGTAGGGATTATTATCTTCTTACTTAGGAAGGGTCCCCAATCTTGGGCTTTCTCGCTGCCCCCCACTGCTCCTGAGCAGATGTCTGTAGATAGGTTCTTTGAGGCCCTAGGACTTATTTATGACGAACCGGACCGTGTCAGGTTGGCAGAGGACACTATTATGGGTCTTGTTCAGGAGATGCGTTCAGCCGAGTGGTACAGCTCCGAGTTCCGTCAATGGTCCACTGAAGTGTCATGGGATGATTCCGTGCTGAGATGTCTGTTCAGGTGTGGACTAGCGGATTACCTTAAAGACGCTCTGGCTCTTCATCCACCTCCCATCTCATTGGAGGAAGCTATGACTCGGGCTATTCGCATGGATCGGAGGCTGCGGGAGAGAGGTATTGCACAGCGAGAGGTTCCGTTGTTCTCTGCTGGTCCTATTGTTTTACCCCTTCTGAACCTATGGAGGTGGGAGCAGCCAATCTCAAGGAGAAGGAGAGGAGACGACGGCTTGAAGCAAACTTGTGTTTCTACTGCAGAGTTCCTGGATATTGGATAAAAGACTGCTCCTCCTGTCCATCAACCAACAAGCAGCGGAGTCTGGGTGATTGTCGTAGTCACCCCGACTCTCAGGTACCTTTTTTTTGCATTTTCGAAAATTTTGTTGGAAGTGGAACTTTGTTGTGGAGTTGCTCCGTGTCCACTTCTGCCTTCGTGGATTGCGGATCGTCCATGAACTTTATTAACTCTGACTTGGTGTCCAGGTGTAAGTTAGGGACAGTTAGGCTGGAGACTCCTATTTATGTTGTTGCCATTGACAAAACCTCACTGGCTAAGAATGTAATCAAAATGGTTTCAGAGGAGTTTCTCCTTAAAGTGAGTTTCTTGCACCAGGAGCATATTTCATGTTTTGTTATGGACAATCTGCCTGCAGGACTGGTGTTGGGGTTGCCCTGGTTGCAATTACATAATCCTGTAATAAACTGGGAATCTCGGGACATTGTTAAATAGGGTCCCAATTGTTCTAAGAGATGTCTTGTTACTGTATCTGTGTCATCCGTTAGTCTAGAGCAGTGTTCCCAACTCCGGTCCTCAAGAGCCACCAACAGGTCATGTTTTCAGGATTTCTTTAGTATTGCACAAGGTGATAATTGCATCAGCTGGACAGGCAAGCATTCAATCACCTGTGCAATACTAAGGAAATCCTGAAAACATGACCTGTTGATGGCTCTTGAGGACTGGAGTTGGGGAACACTGGTCTAGAGGGTATTCCGGAGTACCTGAAGGACTTTGAGGATGTGTTCTCCGAAAAGGAGGCTGAGGTTCTGCCACCACACCGCCCATTTGATTGTGCTGTTGATCTTGTTCCCGGTGCCAAATTGCCCAAAGCCTGTCTTTACAATCTCTCCGCCCCTGAGCTGGCCGCTATGAAGGAGTATATCTCCAATAGCCTCCGCAAAGGGCACATTCGGCCATCTGTCTCTCCCGTGGCTGTGGGGTTCTTTTTCGTGAAGAAAAAGGATGGTGGTTTACGCCCATGCCTCGATTTTCGAGAACTTAATAGAATCACCATAAGACATACTTATCCCCTCCCACTGGTACCCGATTTGTACAATCAATTGTTCGGGGCCAGGTGGTTCTCTAAGTTGGACCTCAGGGGGGCATACAATCTCATCCGTATGCTGGAGAGGGTGAGTGGAAAACTGCTTTTCTCACCTCTGAAGGTTTGTTTGAGAATTTGGTTATGCCCTTTGGCCTCACTAACGCGCCAGTTAGTATTTCAGAATTTTATGAATCACGTTTTCTCAGATTTTATTGGGCGTTTCATGGTAATTTGGATGACATCCTCATATATTCTTCTGACAGAGTCACATGGACCACCTCCGTGCAGTTCTTCTGAGGCTTAGGGAAAACTCACTGTTAGCTAAACCATAGAAGTGTTAATTTTTTGCTCAGGAATTGTCCTTTCTAGGGGTCATTTTGTCCACTAAGGGGTTTCGTATGGACTCAAGGAAGGTACAGGCTATTGTAGATTGGGTGTAACCCAGAGATCTCAAGGGTCTTCAGCGTTTTATGGGTTTCGCCAATTATTATAGAAAATTCATTAAGGGGTTTTCTCAGGTGGTCAAACCCCTCACGGATTTAACTCGTAAGGGGGCTGATCTCAAAAACTGGTCAGCTCCAGCTTTGGTGGCGCTTTCTTCTTTGAAGAACTCATTCATGACCGCTCCTGTACTAGTTCAACCTGATTTATCTAAACCATTTATCGTAGAGGTGGACGCCTCGGAGGTGGGAGTTGGGGCTGTGTTGTCCCAAGGGCCCACTACGTTGACTAACTTAAGACCTTGTGCCTTCTTTTCGAGAAAATTTTCCTCTGCTGAGAGGAATTATGATGTGGGTAACCAGGAGCTGTTGGCCATTAAATTGGCATTTGAAGAATGGAGGCATTTTTTGGAGGGGGCTGCCCATCATGTCACTGTCATTACGGATCACAAGAATCTGACTTACATCTAATCTGCCAAATGTTTGACCCCGAGACAGGCAAGATGGTCACTTTTTTTTCCCCGATTTCAGTTTTCTATTACTTTCAGACCAGGGTCTAAGAATGTGAAGGCTGATGCTATATCTCTTACCCTGGATCCAGTTTCACCTCCTTCCTCCATTCTTCAGCATGGAGTGGTGGTGGCTGCGGCGTCCTCGGCATTGGAACGAGTGATTCGTGAGGCCCAATCTCTTGCTCCTTTGTCCGTACCCGATAATAAGCTCTTTGTACCTGTCCAGTATCTGTTAAGGGTGCTTCGGGAGTTCCATGACTCTGCTCTTAGCGGGCATCCTGGAATCACGGCCATGCGTAAAGCCATCACTAGGCTGTTTTGGTGGCCTTCGTCGGCTTCTGACTTCATTGGGTTTGTCTCTTCCTATGAAATTTGTGCTCGCACTAAAGCCTCCCGTAACCGGCCGGCCGGGGAATTGGTGCCACTGCCAATTCCGGATAGACCGTGGACTCATCTGTCCGTGGATTTTATCACTGATCTCCCCCCTCCAATGGCAAAACCGTGATCTGGGTAGTTGTTGATAGGTTCAGTAAGCAGGCTCATTTTGTACCTTTGGCGGGCCTCCCTAATGCTGAGACTCTATCAAAACTATTCATTGAGTATGTGGTCCGATTGCATGGTGTGCCTGTCAGTGTGGTGTCTGATAGAGGGTTGCAATTTGTGGCAAAATTCTGGAGGGCCTTTTGCAAAAGGCTGGGTATCAGTCTGTCCTTTTCATCGACCTACCATACCTGAGACCAACGGTCAGACTGAAAGGACTAATCAGTCTTTGGAGCAGATATTGCGATGTCTTTCTACGGTACCCATGGCGAAATTTGCTTTCAATATTCGTGTCAATCAGTCCACTGGCACTTCCCCGTTCTACTGCAACTATGGGTTTCACCCTCACTTTGGTGAGTTTTCCCTGCTGGATTCGGTGTGTCCAGGGGCTGATTCGGCCTTTCTGCGGTTGGGGGAAATCTGAAGGGAGGTTCAGAGAAACATTGGGGAGGCTCAGGGCAAGTATAAATTTTTTGCCGAAAAATGACGTTCTGTGGGGCCGGCTTACTAGCTGGGGGATAAGGTATGGTTATACACTGAGAATATTAGATTGAGGATTCCCTCTGCTAAGTTGGGTCCCAAGTTTATTGGCCCTTAAGAAATTTTAGAGGTGGTTAATCCTGTGGCCTTCCGTCTGCGCTTGCCTCCGTCGTTGCGGATCCCCAATGTATTCCATAAGGCGCTTCTGAAGCCGTCGGTGCCTTCCTCAGGTGTGTCTCCCTCACACCCGCCGCCTGTTGTGGTGGATGGCCAGACCGAGTATGAGGTGGAACGGGTGGTGGATTCTCGTATGCTCCGCCATTCACTGCAGTACTTGGTCCATTGGAAAGTTTACGGTCCTGAGGACCGATCGTGGGTACTGGCACCTTCGGTCCATGCAGATCGGCTGCTCCGGGCTTTTCATGCTCGTTATCCAGGGAAGCCTCCCAATGAGAGGGGGGTACTGTCATGATCCACTCCTGACTTTTTCAGCCTCCTTGTCTCTAGACTGGTCATGCGGGAGTTAATCCCCTCTGCCTCTTTTTGAAGCTGGCTGGGCTTTTTCAGTCCTCTGCAGCCTGCAGGCCAGTGTCAGCTATAGGTCTTGCTTCCTAGGTTGACCCCCTGACCTGTATTAGTGATCCTCGTGCCTCTGACTGCCTGTACCCGTGTATGACTCTGTCTTATCTCTGGACTTCTCCCCTTGTTTTCTGTTTCTGATTCCACGCTCCCCGACTGGCTTAGACTCTGGTTTGTACCCCGACTTCGTCTTATGTCCCACGTTCCCGTTAGGCTCTGATTTCTTTCTTGTCCCTGACTATTCTTCTGACTGCCCCTGTGTACAGCGCTGACCTCTCTGTATATGACCTTGGCTTGTTTGACTACTCTTTCGTTACCTGTGGCACCTGTGCTGCTGTTCAGTGTTGCTACGCTGTGCGTACAACCTCTCTTCCCTCATCAGCACCCCCTGGTGGAGGTTGCACTATACTGCACTGCAGCAGCATATTACAACTACTATAATACTGCCCCATATGTAAAAGAATAAGTACTATAATACTGACTCTATGTACCTACAGTATGTACAAGAATATAAATGTTATGGAACAAAAAATGACTGTGAAGAGGTAGTTGAAATCTCATTTGTGAATCATTCTTTTTTATATTTCGTAAGTATTTTCTGTTATTTTTCCTCAGATTCTCAGAATGAATGTTCCAAAGTAACAAAACAAATCAGCATTAATGTTTCCTTCAATCCTTTTAATTTGGATGATGCATATTTGTGCTGTACTGTCCGCACAGTAGTCTTGAATATTTAACATCGGCCTCTTTTTCCATTTCCATTGCCGGTAATTCAATATATTTTCTACGGAAATCCGGATCTGGGGAGAGACATCCAGGAGTTAACGTGCATCTTTTGTATGGAGACACTGAATGCTTTGTGCTACTATGGATACGCTCCTCCTGACCCTGCGAATGGATGAACTTCATGCATCTCACAACAGACATTATATTTTGTAGACACTTTCTTCTTCTTGTTCATCATTTCTCGGGGAGATAACTCGATTTGGTCCATAGCGCGGGGGCCATTTTGGAAAACAAACATACTCCGCTTTCATTCATTCTGCCAAACAAAGGACATTTAGCAGTAATGTATGATTGTGAGCCGGCCGCGTTCTGAAGGCGCCGTGACATTGTGCCTGATACATTTTAGGGAGGAGAAAACTGGAGGACGAGGGAGGACGCGGGATAAGCGTGTAGGTCTCATAACCGACCTCAAACGTGGCATTTCAATTGCGTGCCGCTGACTTTTTTCTTCCATCACTGTGACAGATGGCGGAGCACGGAGTCTGTGTATGACTGTTACAATAGAAATTGTGTTCATGCTTAAACCGGCTATCAAATATATCATCCGGAGGACCTTTCACACTTGCACTTAGGTGCACGTGTATATGAGATTGACCTATGGACACAATAGCACCAGCAGATGTCCCGCAAATTTCTGCTACCAACCTGAAAAGTTCTGCTCTCCAGCCATGATGTTTCTTACATTCCTTTTTTCCTTGCCTGTAAGTCTCCTTGCTAGGGTTGAGCGAAACGGGTCGGCCATTTTCAGAAGTCGCCGACTTTTGGCAAAGTCGGGTTTCATGAAACCCGACTCGACCCCTGTGTGGGGTCGGCCATGAGGTCGGCGATCTTCTGAATCTGGTATCGGAATTCCGATACCGAGTTCCGATATGTTTGCGATATCGGAACTCGGTATCGGAATCCACATTTAAGTGTAAAATAAAGAATTAATGACGTCACGGCTTGTGATTGGTCGCGGCGGCCCACATGACCGCCGAGCGACCAATCACAACAAGCCGTGACGTAATTCTCAGGTCCTAAATTCCTCATTCTAGGAATTTAGGCCATGAGAATTACGTCACGGCTTGTGATTGGTCGCTGAGCGGTCACGTGGGCCGCCGCGACCAATCACAAGCCGTGACGTCATCGAAAGGTCCTTCACGCGCTGATTCTTAAGAAGGAAGGCTGCCGGAATGAAGCAGGGTGCGTCCGAGGGTGAGTATATACAGTGGGGCAAAAAAGTATTTAGTCAGTCAGCAATAGTGCAAGTTCCACCACTTAAAAAGATGAGAGGTGTCTGTAATTTACATCATAGGTAGACCTCAACTATGGGAGACAAACTGAGAAAAAAAAATCCAGAAAATCACATTGTCTGTTTTTTTTATCATTTTATTTGCATATTATGGTGGAAAATAAGTATTTGGTCAGAAACAAACAATCAAGATTTCTGGCTCTCACAGACCTGTAACTTCTTCTTTAAGAGTCTCCTCTTTCCTCCACTCATTACCTGTAGTAATGGCACCTGTTTAAACTTGTTATCAGTATAAAAAGACACCTGTGCACACCCTCAAACAGTCTGACTCCAAACTCCACTATGGTGAAGACCAAAGAGCTGTCAAAGGACACCAGAAACAAAATTGTAGCCCTGCACCAGGCTGGGAAGACTGAATCTGCAATAGCCAACCAGCTTGGAGTGAAGAAATCAACAGTGGGAGCAATAATTAGAAAATGGAAGACATTCAAGACCACTGATAATCTCCCTCGATCTGGGGCTCCACGCAAAATCCCACCCCGTGGGGTCAGAATGATCACAAGAACGGTGAGCAAAAATCCCAGAACCACGCGGGGGGACCTAGTGAATGAACTGCAGAGAGCTGGGACCAATGTAACAAGGCCTACCATAAGTAACACACTACGCCACCATGGACTCAGATCCTGCAGTGCCAGACGTGTCCCACTGCTTAAGCCAGTACATGTCCGGGCCCGTCTGATGTTTGCTAGAGAGCATTTGGATGATCCAGAGGAGTTTTGGGAGAATGTCCTATGGTCTGATGAAACCAAACTGGAACTGTTTGGTAGAAACACAACTTGTCGTGTTTGGAGGAAAAAGAATACTGAGTTGCATCCATCAAACACCATACCTACTGTAAAGCATGGTGGTGGAAACATCATGCTTTGGGGCTGTTTCTCTGCAAAGGGGCCAGGACGACTGATCCGGGTACATGAAAGAATGAATGGGGCCATGTATCGTGAGATTTTGAGTGCAAACCTCCTTCCATCAGCAAGGGCATTGAAGATGAAACGTGGCTGGGTCTTTCAACATGACAATGATCCAAAGCACACCGCCAGGGCAACGAAGGAGTGGCTTCGTAAGAAGCATTTCAAGGTCCTGGAGTGGCCTAGCCAGTCTCCAGATCTCAACCCTATAGAAAACCTTTGGAGGGAGTTGAAAGTCCGTGTTGCCAAGCGAAAAGCCAAAAACATCACTGCTCTAGAGGAGATCTGCATGGAGGAATGGGCCAACATACCAACAACAGTATGTGGCAACCTTGTGAAGACTTACAGAAAACGTTTGACCTCTGTCATTGCCAACAAAGGATATATTACAAAGTATTGAGATGAAATTTTGTTTCTGACCAAATACTTATTTTCCACCATAATATGCAAATAAAATGATAAAAAAACAGACAATGTGATTTTCTGGATTTTTTTTTCTCAGTTTGTCTCCCATAGTTGAGGTCTACCTATGATGTAAATTACAGGCGCCTCTCATCTTTTTAAGTGGTGGAACTTGCACTATTGCTGACTGACTAAATACTTTTTTGCCCCACTGTACCTAATAGTTATATACTCACCCTCGGCTTCTTTCCGGCAGCCTTCCTTCTTAAGAATGAGCGCGTGAAGGACCTTTCGATGACGTCACGGCTTGTGATTGGTCGCGGCGGCCCACGTGACCGCTCAGCGACCAATCGCAAGGCGTGACGTAATTCTCATGGCCTAAATTCCTAGAATGAGGAATTTAGGACCTGAGAATTACGTCACGGCTTGTTGTGATTGGTCGCTCAGCGGTCACGTGGGCCGCCGCGACCAATCACAAGCCGTGACGTCATCGAAAGGTCTTTCAAGCGCCATTCTTAGGAATGGAAGATGCCAATTACTACCAGGGCGCGTCAGAGGGTGAGTATATCAATATTTTTTATTTTAATTCTTTATTTTACACTTAAATATGGATCCCAGGGCCTGAAGGAGAGTTTCCTCTCCTTCAGACCCTGGGAACCATAGTATCCCATTGCACTGCATTGGGTTTCGCGTTTCGGCCGACCCCGACCCCGACTTTTTTTATAGGATCGGCCGATTTCACTCGACCCGACTTTTGAGAAAGTCGGGTTTCGTGAAACCCGACCCGATCCTATAAAAATAAAAGTCGCTCAACCCTATTCCTTGCAATCTTCACAAGAAGTAACCTTACACCTAGATCTCTGGCAAAGGGCTGCCACCTAGCCAGCCATTATTCTAATGAAGGGCAATACAACCCAAACAGCTGTGTTCAGATGGATATCTCTTCCTTTGGTTTGGCTAATTAATCTAGTCTTGTTAAAGGGTTGCTAGGAAATCAGTCTCTTTCTTTTTTGGCAGGGAGCTATGTTGAATACCTTTTCGACCAGATAGGGATTTGAAGCAGGCTGGTTTATTGCCTCCTTGTTTGTCAAAGATCACCTATAGACAAAGGGGGTTGGCTTGGCTATTAAAAAAAGCATTCAGGCAGGCCCTTTACATACTGCTAATTACACGTGGCAATACCAGGGCAAAAGTAACGAGGACTATGGCTGGAGGAGCCACGAGTGGATAAAGACACATGATGAAATTGAACCATATTAGAAAGTTGCATAATTACCGTATATAAAGCTTATTTATATATATTTTTTGGGGCTGCTTTCTTTCAAAAACAGATCCATTGCAGTGCATGGGAAGGAGCTAAAGTACCGCAGACAATGTATTTATAAGTGTGACACAGTTTGGGGGAAGAAAGCAGCCATGTTTTTCTCATCCAGGATACATGTCTGTTATAAGCCCATAGACCTGAGTGGCAGCAGTGATAAGTTTGGTATCATCAGCAGTTGCAATATAAAGCGCTGGTCGTTATAATTGGGTTTCCAGTTTCCTACGCTGTAAATATCATTTTCCTTCAAGTCATTCATTTACAATTTTGCCCATGTCTTCCCTGCCGCTTCACGATTGTACAAATCAGAGCTGACATGTGCAGCGTTCGATATATCATTTTATCATTTTTGCCCTTAAGGCATTTCTAAAGAAAACTCTTCCTCTCTAATACTCTACATTCATTTTCTAATTCATTGTATCACTCTGAAACTTCAGCAGGCGGGATGGGTGGACCCCAGCTTTGGTCGTGGCCACGGTTGGGCTACATTCACACATAAAGAATTTCCTCTTTAAAATTTGCAAAGTTTATATGTGTTATATGCGGAATTGCTCCATACGTTGCAAATCGGCTGAGAAAATCAACAGCATAAAGTTGATGTAAAAGCTGCATCACAGTACAGTTTCCGCTGCAACGTGTAGATAAAAGCTGCTTCACAGGTCAGTTTCCGCTGCAACATCTGGATGAGGTTTGGTAAAACCTCATCCACTTTGCTGCTACAGTAATCCGGGTGGGAAAGCTGTGCCATAACATTACGTGTAAATTTACCCTAAAAGTTTGGCATGAGTGGGCACCACTATCACTTATACCATTTACTTGGTGGTCCGACGCCTCCATGCTTCATAGGACAGCCATTCTCTATAGCAGCGCTCCCCATCTGCTCAAGATCCACTTCCCGATAGGGCAGATGACGTTCACTCACACTGGATGGGGAAAGTAAAAAATCTAAAAAAAAATTGATATAGCCTAGAGCAACAGGATACATTATAGTGTTATAAGATGCAGGTCGGCGTCTTATAAAACCCGGATTATGAAGAAAAACACATAATAATGTGGAGGGGGAACTAAGACTGGGCAATCTGCTCCTAGCCGTCATCCTATACTCACAATCTGCCACCTGCAGAGTAATTGGCAGCAATATTACTCTCATCTTAAAAACACGGAGTATGTACGTGTGCGGGATTTGTGCTCTACAAGTCATAATGAGTTGTCAGAGCTGTTTGCAAATGCCAGAAGAAAATTAATTAGCAACTAATGGATTGAAGGGATAAATTGCATTAGTATAGCTTTACTGAATGCGGTGCCTGCACACAGTCGGGTGGTATTTGTACAGTGTGAGAAGGCTTGGGGTAGCGGTATTGTAGTCACAGACGTGGCACATTACATTCAGTCTCCTATGTCCACTGTTCTTAGCTGCGAGGTGACCGTGCATTCAGCTATTCTACATCATAGTCTATAGGGCATGTGAAACCCGTGCCAACGACATGCCCTGCTGGTGCTATATACAGTCATGGCCGAAATGTTGACACCCTTGAAATTGTTCTAGAAAATGAAGTATTTCTCCCAGACATTTATTGCAATTCCACATGTTTTGTTATACACATGTTTATTCATTTTGTGTGCATTGGAACAACACAGAAAAACAGAGAAAAAAAGGCAAATTGGACATAATTTCACACTATATTCCCCAAATTGGCCGAACCACATAGTTGGCACCCTCAACTTAATATTTGGTTGCACACCCTTTGGAATAAATAACGATCAGCTTTCTGGCACTGCACACTACATTGCGGCCCAAAATCCTTTGGTAATCTTCAGAGTTCATGATGACGTGCACACAGTCAAGGCATCCAGTGCCAGAGGCAGCAAAACAACCCCAGAACATCTTTGAACCTCCACTATATTTGACTATAGGTATGGTGTTCTTTCCTCTTTAAGCCTCATTCCATTTTTGGTAAACTGTAGATTGATGTCTTTTACCAAAAAGCTTGAACGTGGTCTCATCAGTTGACTAGACACTTTCCTAGAAGGATTTTGGCTTATTCACATTTTGGCAAACTGCAGTCCTGCTTTTTTATGTCTCTGTCAACAATGGGGTCCTCCTGGCTTTACTGCCATAGCTTTTCATTTCATTCACATGTCGATGGATAGTTTGCACTGACAATGATGCGCCAGAGCCTGCAGGACAGCTTGAAATTGTTTGGAACTTGATTGGGGCTAGTTATCCACCATCCGGACTATCCTGGGTTGCAACCTTTCATCAGTTTTTCTCTGCAGTCCACCTCCAGGGAGATAAGCTACAGTGCCATGGGTTGTAAGCTTCTTGATTACGTTGCACAAAAGAATATCAAGATCTCTGGAGATGGACTTGTAACCTTGAGATTGTTGATCTTGTTCAACAAGTTTGGTTCTCAAGTCCTCAGACAGTTCTCGTCTCCTCTTTCTGTTCTCCATGCTTAGTGTGGCACACACAGACACACAATGTAACTTCTCCCCTCTTTATCTGGTTTCAGGTGTGATTTTCATATTGCCCACACATGTTAATTTCCACAGGTGAGTGTGAATGAGCATCACATGTTTGAAACAAAGTTGTTTACTCACAATTTTGGAAAGGTGCCAACAATTTTGTCCCTCTCATTTTTGGGATATTCTCTGAAATTCTTCCCAATTTGCCTTTTGTTTCTCTGTTTTTTTTTTGTGTTCCAATTCACACAAATTAAGTAAGCATGTGCATAACAAAACATGCAAATACAGTAATTTTCTGCGAGTAGTACTTGATTTTCTGGAACAATTTCGAGGGTGCCAACATTTTCAACCATGACTGTAGCTATGGAACGTGGATATATGATCTCTGTATAAAGCCTACCCATCATTTCAGGTGACACTTAAGGATAAGCTGTCGTGTTTGTGTATGTGATGAATAACATTATTTCTGGCCATCATATGACTTGTATCCTGCATTTTCACCAGGTTTCTCCTCTGCAGGCTGTAATGTTCACTTATATCTGATCTAGTAAGTGGAGACAAGCTGCTATGATATATCCCATACACATCACACACAGACATGCTGCTCTCCTGTCACTATGTAGTGCATTTTCAGAAGCAGCAGCAGAACAGAGAATATTATACAACACCAGTGAGCAGTGTAGCTGTGAATCCAGATCTGAGGATGATATAAACACATGCTAGAAAACAGCAACTCTCTCTCACTGTCCATACGCTGCTTAGACTTGTCAATAGCCAGCTGTAATCTGATCAGGTAGTCCATCTTCTCTCGATCAGGAGGTCCTTTAGTAGTTTTCAGAAGGTGGAGAGGAGAAGAAAGGGCTCATCAGTGGAGAAAGAAGCATATTTCTCTGATAATATATATTGCAAAGTTTCTTTTTATTCATTTATACTATTGATATCTTTTAGTATTTACTAGTAATTTTGAGACAGTAAAGTCTATGGCCCAATCCCATACTTAGTAGGAAACTGCATATAGGGCATTAGCAGACATCTGCATATCCATGTCCTCTATACATTTATACCGGTTGGGCTCTCACTTTGTCTGCAGGAAGACCCCCAAAGGCCAGCACTTGCCCTTCACTGGTGCATGATATTGGCAGGCGCCAGCTATTTCCCACCATGAAATATTGAATCTCTTTTTAAGATACGGGGCTATGTAAGCTGGCATCCGACAGTAATTATAATCCCACTTGTGAGAACATTTTTCTACATGGACGATGGGTTATAGGAGTGAAGGGAGGAGAAGATATGATTTAAGCAGCTATGGCATTTAGTAACGGTCCCAATCTCCCCCTTAAGTGTAATTTTAAGGGCAAATCAAGAATTCCTTCTTAATGGTGAAATCCCACAGCAGTGAATATTGGATGGCCAATAAAGTGCTCGTTCTCCTCCATATATTCGGGGCTGTTTGCTGAAGTACAGGATCGGGTGGAGGGGACGTTTAATAGCCATGCATTTACATTATTCATCTATTCAGAGGCATGCTTGTGAATTTAATTTCCCTCTAAAGAGCGTTATTTATGGGGTTAGATAAAAAGTTACTTCTCCGACGATAATCTCCCTTTTTTTTTTTTTTGCTGCAGAATTCTCGAGATTGTATTCTCGGGGTATAAAGTGATCGAGTGATATGTTTACAAAGCGGAGAGTTTGGTTTAATTAATTAAAGATTGTATCTGGAGCTTTGCCAGAGAACATCGCTCCTCATCCGTCTTGGCGCTGAGTCACTTGGCACCTGATGTCGTCAATAGTTTTAAAGTTTTATCTTTGTACTTTCTGGGAAGTTAACTCAGTCCGGGTTCACATCCAGCAGTTTTTGCAATAGATGTAGAGCCTCTGTCTTCCGTGCCTTTAATGTATATCTGGGGGGTACCAGGGCTCGGAGTGATGATAAAGCATCAAAACATCCTGGCACCATGAACAGGAAGCGTTCAGCGAGCGCTGCTAACCAGACAGACTTCTGTGGTGCCCAGGAAAGTTGCCATCTCTTCCAGGAGTTTGAGAAGCCTCCCCTTCCTCTAGGAGAATCCCGAACTGTACACCAGTTAAAAAGTATGGCCAATGGGGGTGCCTGGCATATACGTTTGGAAGCTTTTCAGTATATACATCCTATAGCACATGGGGTCAGATCAATAACCAATATAATGCCTAATGCAGACCCTGAACAAGCAGGGGATTCCAGTAGTTTTCAAGTCCTGAAGCCTTACAAAATTGATAATTTTCTTTGTGTACAGATTTGACCAGCACCTTACAGAACTAAAGCTGACCATACCCATTAGTAGCTATCAGCCAAATAATTCTTCCCCTCCTCCCCCCATATACGTGGATGCTCAGTTTGGGTGAGTGCTCCTGTGTTCTCTATAAGAGAGCCCCTGACAGACTCCTCCGGTGCCGGCTTATCACATTGAGAACAAGAGGATCTGCAGTCCAAAATCGGAGATGGAGGATCCGGATCTCCCTCGATATCATCTGGCTATGGAGAGTCGGGAGGCCTCCATACACCTCAGGTCATCTGTTCCTTCCGAATTTGGCCGACTTGGCCAACTTATATGTAATGTGTCTGGCTGCTTTAACCTTCAGGCCCACCAGTCAGGTAGAGATGAAGATGAAATGTCACTATATTGTATACGTCTGACTCACAGGATTGCTGGTTCCTGCATATGTGCAATTCAGGTCATGCCAAATCGTGTAGAAACAGAAGACCGCTGCCTAGCAATGGGAAACTTCTATAAAACTCAAGGTTACCCGTCCATTAAGCGCTCGGTACGTCTCCTTGGCTCCCGTTATATGGATGTTTTGTCTGTTCTCCGGGGCCATGGTTGTTCTATCACGACAACAGTAATGCTTTATATTCCATGATCGGTGTGTTACATCGCACAATGTCATGAACATTTCTTTTTCCTATTGTTTAGATGCTTATTTTGTGCTTCTCCTGATCATTTTAACTTTTATTATTTTCTGATTGCAGACGAAAGCTTTCCGTGTTCATGTTAACTCTTTTAATTTGTCTTGGGTTTTTCTTTCTGCATAGCATACTTTTTATTTGGAAGTTTTTCTTTGTACCCTAGATAGGGATACATATAAGTCCCATACCTTATCAACTGACCCAGATCCGGTGGGCTTGTCTTGGTTTTCAAGCACTGACCCTTGAATATTGCCTCATTTGCGGCTCGCCGTTGGCTTTCAGAACCTTTCACTCTCTTCTTGTACCTTCTGGCAATTATTGATGCTCCTTTTTGCATCTTGCTCCAAAAAGACACATTTTCCTACATGGCCAAGTGTCCATACGTCATGCAGCCTTCAATGCAGGTCTGAACAGAGCCTTAGTACTACCATGAGGGTGTAAGGATGTGCTTAAAAAGAAAAAAAACAAACAAAAACACTTGGTGCTGAGCATGACACATAATGTTTTTCATTCATTAAAAGCCTATCATGATCCTCATCTGTGGATTTCGTGACGCAACATAAAACTTTCACTTTTAAAAGACAATTTAGAACGATGTTATGTTTTGCAATTTTATCATCTCTCCCAAGACATCTCCAGCTGTGTTATCCTTTCCTGGTGACTTTGAGGATCATAGAACAGAGTCCTCGTTGGCCTCATTTCTGACTTTTTCAGCTTTCTACCAGCCCCAAGAAAGCCCAAGATCCTAAAAGTCTCACTATGATTTTCATTATGTTCTACAAAATTTGCTTTCTGTCTCTCTTCCTACCCCCATAGCGAAAACATGAAGTTTCTGCGGAGGATTTTTCTGACACCATAAAAGTTCTGTAGCAAACAGGCGGCATTTTTCATGAGCTGCTTTGTGACACAGAACGACCCTTCGGGGCATCAGGGATGTAGTGCTGTGCAGGAGAAGTTGTTGACAAAGCACTATTACCGTGTTTTATAGACTTGGTATTCAAATCCAAGATTTTCTCTGAGTTTGAAAAAGAACATGGGAGGAAAGTAGCAATATTGATCCAAAAAGGAAACTTTTCCCTCTTCCTTTATATGCTTTCTAGAATACCTTCCAGCCGAATCGCATCCATCAAAGTTTTTGAGAAGTTTTTGAAACTTTGCCAAGTGTGGAATTACTCCTGGAGAACAACTCCAAAGATGAATTGTGAAGATGATCCAAAATCTTTGGAGCATCTTTTAAACTTACCGTAGTCTGTTTTTGCCCTGTTTGTGAGGGGTTGTTCATGTATCAGGATTTAATTATCTTCGCCTCCTGCAGCATCATCTATAACGGTAATAACATTCAGATGCAGTCATGGTCAATGAAATATTTTCTGGAGTGAAGAACATTTTCTGGAATATTATTGCAATTACATGTTTTGTTATACACATGTTTATTTCCTTTGTGTGTATTGGAACAACACAACAAATAGAGGGGGGAAAAAAAGCAAATTTCACATAAAACACCCAAAATGGGCCAGACAAAATTGTTGGCACCCTCCATTTAATATCTGGTTGCACGCCCTTTGTAATAAATAACTGCAATCAATCGCTTCCTATAACAATACACAAGCTTCTTACACCTCTCAGCTGGAATTTTGGATGACTCTTCTGTTGCAGACTGCTCCAGGTCTCTCATATGTGAAGGCGCCTTCTCCCTACAACAATTTTAAAGATCTCTCCACAGGTGATCAATGGGATTTAGATCCGGGCTCATTGCTTCCACTTCAGAACTGTCCAGCACTTTGTTTCCATCCATTTGGGTGGGCTTCTTGAAGTATAAAGAGTAACTGTTAAGGGAGCAGTGGTCCCATATACCCTATTGGAATGAAGAAGTAGTTTAACATTAAGACTTCACCCCTATTTAAAGTCTATGAGGCTGCCAGAGGTAGCCGAGCTTTGCGCTGTGTGTAGCAATCTCATAGACTCACACATTTTCTGCTAAATTAAATACTCAAGCTGTGTTGTGATTTTTGGGGGTCTCTGCACTTAGACCCCAATTAATCACATACTTGTCACTGTGAGGAGCTGGCCACCGACTAGACTATTGGACCCATGGACATAGAGCCGAGTCCACAGCTCTAAGGAATGCAGACTTTTTCCAGCACAGAGCACCGGTTACGTCTATCTTATTGTTGTGTTTTATTAGAGATTTGCTTTCTCACCAGTTTAAGGTGCACAAATCTCTCCTGGAAAGTGTTCAGCCCCAGGAATCAATGTTTCCATTCAGTGACTGTAAGCAGGATGGACCTTATGTATGCATAAGGCCAAACGCAAAATTGGTAAAGGTAAAGAAATCATTCCATAAGGGTACCGTCTCACAGTGACACTTTTGTCGCTACGACGGTACGATCCGTGACGTTCCAGCGATATCCATACGATATCGCTGTGTCTGACACGCAGCAGCGATCAGGGACCCCGCTGAGAATCGTACGTCGTAGCAGATCGTTTGGAACTTTATTTCGTCGCTGGATCTCCCGCTGTCATCGCTGGATCGGTGTGTGTGACACCGATCCAGCGATGCGTTCCCTTGTAACTAGGGTAAACATCGGGTTACTAAGCGCAGGGCCGCGCTTAGTAACCCGATGTTTACCCTGGTTACCATCGTAAATGTAAAAAAAACCAAACCGTACATACTCACATTCCGGTGTCCGTCAGGTCCCTCGCCGTCCGCTTCCCGCACTGACTGACTGCCGGCCGTAAAGTAAAAGCAGAGCACAGTGGTACTGTCACACAGTGGCACTTTGGTCGCTACGACGGCACGATCCGTGACGTTCCAGCGATATCCATACGATATCGCAGTGTCTGACACGCTACTGCGATCAGGGACCCCGCTGAGAATCGTACGTCGTAGCAGATCGTTTGGAACTTTTTCGTCGTCAAGTGTCCCGCTGTGGCGGCATGATTGCATCGTGGGACACAGGTTGTATACGATGAGCGCACAGTAACCAACGGCTTCTACATCGCAAATACGTCATGAAATTATCGCTCCAGCGCCGTGTATTGCAACGTGTGACCGCAGTCTACGACGCTGGAGCGATAATCATACGACGCTGCAACGTCACAGATCGTGCCGTCGTAACGACCAAAGTGCCACTGTGTGACAGTACCCTTACTCTCAACAGCGTCTCAGGGGTTTCAATTAAGCCATTGTTCTCCCAGTCACTAGTCCCAGGTAGTAGACACAGTGGAATCATCACAGGGAGTCTCAAATGCAGTGACAGGTGAGGGGCTTGGCCACCGGAAAATACCTTCACAAATGCACAGTTAGCTTTAGGGGGAGATGATTCCCGACGGCCAGATTCCATTCTGGAGGGGCGGCTTTGGGGTATTTCGGACACTGACCATGAAATGGAGGGGTTGTTGCTGGCTGGAGCAGGATACATGTGCTACGGTCATGGTATCTGTTGTCGGGAGGAGCATAGACTGCAGACTATACCAGCGGGAGATGCAAAAGCTGTTGGCCAAGCAAAAGTTGGGAGACAGTGAATATTGCCTGGCACTGGGGCAGTGGCACTACTGGTCTCGGGTTGGGATCTTGTGGACTTGGGGTATTGTATTGTGACTATCTACCCGGAGTTGCTGTAAGACCATGGACATAAGGAATAAAAAATGGTTACATTGTTAACCTGGCTAGGTGATTATTACAACCAACAACCCCAGATCTTCACAGTCACCTATCCTGTGGATTTGTGAAACCTTTTGATCTTGGGAATACTATTTTAAAAACTGAAGCTCAACATTGGTGCTAAGGACTGAAACCCATCAGCATGATTGTTCAGATTTTTAGTTTGCATTGTTACTTTCATCTTCTAAATTTGGGATTTGCCTGGGATCCTGATGGCAGAATAGAAAAATGTGTATTGAGAGCAACGGTTGATGTAAAATGTACCGGTAGTCATAATATTAGGAAGGCTAACATGGTGATAAGCGGCACCAACAGTTGTCCTTGGTAAAGATGAGATTTATTATGAATGTTGAATAAAGGTGAAGAACTCTTTTATTAAATGCAATACTTGTAAGTATCTCGTTAGTTCCCATAAGTAACAGAACTGTTTTCATGTCCTACTTTTCCACATAATGGTTACAAATAAAATTCACCTTGTAGGCAAAACATTACTGCGTGCTCGGTTATCTCTTTGTGTATTTGCTCCGGTATGTTTATTTTTCCCTGGTAAAAGAAGAAATGGTTATTGATGAGCCGGCTCCTCCAGGATTCTTGAATGCATTATGAGATTCACACATAGAATGACGCTTAATGTGAGGTTTATGAGCAAGAAAATGATAAATCATTGATTCTGAAACTGGTTTCTTCTCCTCTAATTTGTCACACTGAAAATACTTATCCAGAAAGATGTATCCAAATGACTGTGTATTATCCCACCACCCAGGATCATACAGCTGGGCGCGGGATGCGCCGCTAATCCCCGGACGTGCAAGAGAGCAGGACAATCCTTGAAACTGCCGGACACCCTATACAGGACCTCTCTATACTTGCCAGAGCTGCTAGTGGACCCTCACTAAGGACTCCTGACTTGGCTGCAGTTCACCCAAAACAGGACCCCCTAACCAAATCTATTGAATCTACAAGGCTATACCTTAGAGGACCTGTGTTTTGGCTGCCAACACTGCCACCCCTATATATGTGTAACAAAAGAGTGCAGTAACCCCATGAATAAGACCCGGGAGGGTCGAAACGTCGGGTTTTCGCTCTACGAACTAACACAGTGGCAACTGTTGATATCCTGTTTGTGTTAATAAATTTGGCTTATACCTTTTTGCATCATATCAACTTCGAGTGTGCGGTACTTTTTTCCTCTACTATTGACTTGACCACACGGTCTGATTTACCAGCACCTCCACATCCTTTTGACCAGAGTGCACACCATTACCCCCTTTTTTATTGTGTATTATCCGCGTCGCAGTGCCAAGCCGTAATGACTGCGCCCGGCTCGCTCTCTTTTTCTTAGAATGCCGATTTAGTAGAATGCGCACAGGAAATATGGAGCTAAACAACAGCTCCTCTGGTGGAGAATAGCACTCACTGCACCCAACACAATAGAGGAAGCTTTATAAAAACTCAGGAGCAATACAGTGTAAGTAATGCAATGTATGTACACAGTGACTGTACTAGCAGAATAGTGAGTGCAGCTCTGGGATATAATTCAGGCTGTAACTCAGGATCAGTAATGTATGTACACAGTGACTGCACCAGCAGAATAGTGAGTGCAGCTCTGGAGTATAATACAGGATGTAACTCAGGATCAGTAATGTAATGTATGTACACAGTGACTGCACCAGCAGAATAGTGAGTGCAGCTCTGGAGTATAATACAGGTGGTAACTAGGGATCAGTAATCTAATGTATGTACACAGTGACTGCACCAGCAGAATAGTGAGTGCAGCTCTGGGGTATAATACAGGATGTAACTCAGGATCAGTAATGTAATGTATGTACACAGTGACTGCACCAGCAGAATAGTGAGTGCAGCTCTGGAGTATTATACAGGATGTAACTAAGAATCAGTAATGTAATGTATGTACACAGTGACTGCACCAGCCGAATAGTGAGTGCAGCTCTGGGGTATAATACAGGATGTAACTCAGGATCAGTAATGTAATATATGTACACAGTGACTGCACCAGCAGAATAATGAGTACAGCTCTGGAGTATAATACAGGATGTAACTGAGGATCAGTAATGTACACAGTGACGGCACCAGCAGAATAGTGAGTGCAGCTCTAGGGTATAATACAGGATGTAATAATGTATGTACACAGTGACTGCACCAGCAGAATAGTGAGTGCAGCTCTGGAGTATAGTACAGGATGTAACTCAGGATCAGTAATGTAATGTATGTACACAGTGACTGCACCAGCAGAATAGTGAGTGCAGCTCTGGAGTATAATACAGGATGTAGCTCAGGATCAGTACATGATCAGTAATGTAATGTATGTACACAGTGACTGCACCAGCAGAATAGTGAGTGCAGCTCTGGGGTATAATACAGGATGTAACTCAGGATCAATAATGTAATGTATGTACACAGTGACTGCACCAGCAGAATAGTGAGTGCAGCTCTGGAGTATAATACAGGATGTAGCTCAGGATCAGTAATGTAATGTATGTACACACTGACTGCACCAGCAGAATAGTGAGTGCAGCTCTGGGGTATAATACAGGATGTTACTTAGGATCAGTAATCTACTATATAATTGTCTAAGGGTCCCTTCCGTCTGTCTGTCCTTCTGTCTGGCTGTCTGTCGTGGTTATTCGTTCGCTGATTGGTCTCGCCAGCTGCCTGTAATGGCTGCCCCGACCAAACAGCGACGCGCACAGTCCGGAAGAAAATGTCCGCTCCTTACTCCCCGCACTCACTGCTCGGCGCCCGCATACACCCCTCCGCTCACCGCTCACACAGGGTTAATGCCGGCGGTAACGGACCGCGTTATGCCGCGGGTAACGCACTCCGTTACCGCTGCTATTAACCCTGTGTGACCAAGTTTTTTACTATTGACACAGCCTATGCAGCGCCAATAGTAAAAACATCTAATGTTAAAAATAATGAAAAATTATTATATACTCACCTACGCCGCCTTTCCAGCTCCTCGCTATGCAACCGGCACGTCCCGTTGGCACGGATGGTCTGGCAGAAGGACCTGCCATAACGTCACGGTCATGTGACCGCGACGTCATCGCAAGTCCTTCGCGCCTGCGCGGAAAGGACCTGCCGTGACGTCACGGTCATGTGACGTCATCACAGGCCCTGCGCGAGCAGGCTGGGACCGGAAGCTGCCCCCTGTACCTCACACAGGCGACAGAACTACAAGTATGGTGAGTATGTTAGAACTACAAGGGGCCTTCGGATCGGAAGGTGAGTATGTTTATTTTTTATTTTTTAACCTGTGACATACGTGGCTGGGCAATATACTACGTGGCTGGGCAATATACTACGTGGCTGGGCAGTATACTACGTCACTGGGCAATATACTACGTGGCTGGGCAATATACTGCATGGGCTGTGCTATATGCTACGTGGACATGCATATTCTAGAATACCCGATGCGTTGGAATCGGGCCACCATCTAGTGTAATGTATGTACACAGTGACTGCACCAGCAGAATATTGAGTGCAGCTCTGGGGTATAATACAGGATGTAACTCTGGTTCAATGCAAAGGAAGATCGGCCAGTGACTAAAATATAATCCTTTTTTTCAAAGTGGCAGCTCTATCAGTGCCTGGCACGTTGCTTTCTGGCACCTCACTGCAGTCTGTGATTGTACACACCCCAAACATGTCTATCCAGTCAATACTATTAATTGCTTTTTGCCGTTACTGATGTATAATTTCTAGAGCTTGCCACTTTGGATTGTTTCCTCATTAAAATAAGTTTTAGTTGAATACATTATGAACTTTGTGTTTTTTTAACATTTCTCTAGAAAGTGTTTGGAGACGCTCATTATATTTAATGAGGACCCCCTCCCCTTCTCGGCTTTGTTACTGTTGGGCTCTGGTGTGTGACTAATGAATCAGTTCAATAGAATTCCTCCTGACAGATCCTCTGCAAGGCTCTGCTCCTTACACTGCCCTCAACATGTTTGTTTCTTCCAGTAGTTTACACCTGCATAAGAATATAATTGGTAACAGTTAATTTATTGTAATATTTGTACAATATTTATATACAAATAAATCACAAACATCGCTAATGGGGAAATACCGGCGCCGATCATGTTCACCTTGTCACGAATGACTATAAAAAAAGAGAGAGCTTCTACTGGTACGTTTTTTTGCTGTCATTTTCGTTTTGCTCACCCCCCCACAATAAGTGATGGGAAACATAAATAAATGGAATAGGATGTTAGAAAATGGCACCCATCCCCAATGTTCTCTGTCGTTTGTTCTGCGGACATCTGCTTTATTTACTACCATGTTTGACCAGCTGTTCTTAGAACTTGTTAAAGGTTCTGTCTCATGTTCTTCTCTTTAGGAGCGTGCCACTCTTCTGCCTCCCGGCTCCCTGCTTGCCATGGGGCTTCCTGCTCCTGAAGATTGACAATTTGGGCCGGTGGCATGGCTGAATCTCTAGCTCAGACTGAAAGTCCTCAGTGGTTGATACCTTTTAATGGCTAACTGAAAAGATGGTAACAAATTGCAAGCTTTCAAGACTACTCAGGTCCCTTCATCAGGCATAGACCTGAGTAGTCTGGAAAGCTTGCAATTTGTTACCATCTTTTCAGTTAGCCATTAAAAGGCACCAACCACTGAGGACTCTCAATTCTCAATATTTTTCTATCCACTGACTAAAACTGTACCAAGATATATATCTTTCCTAGCTCAGACTGAGCGCTCTCCCATTCTCCTAGCAGAGGACGCTTTGCCTTTGCAGTATGGGCGATGTCCCATGGCACTGAATCTGGCTACATCCAGCGATCCAACCAGCTTCAGAGCAGTGCTTGCAAACAGTATAGGAAACAACTTGCAATTGCTCCTTCCTTATCAAGAAATCCGACCACTTCTGATAAACTGCAGAGGTGGTCGGTAACCTTCTGCAATGAGCAGTGCACTACAGAGTTAAAAATCCTTTTGCTTCTAGGAAAAGTGGATTTTTAGAAAAGGGTAAATTGGAAAATTGCTTGTTTTTACAAGCACTTTGCAATTTTACCCATTTAATAAGATGGTATATAGAGCATTTTCATATCAGGGAGTTAATGAGTCTTCTAAAAATTGCTTATATAGAATCAGATCCCAATGATTTTTGTAGGGGGTGTTGATGAATGTGATACATTGATGGCCTGAGCCCACCAGAGCGACTGCCGCTGCTTGTTAGCTGCAGCCCCTGAGACAAAAGTTCTGGTCCAAAAGTATATTCCAATGGAGCGTGTACTGGGCTCGCTCCGACAAATGTTATTTATTCAGTCGAGTAGAACTTACTTTATGGCACTGATGGGTCTGGCCCGCAGCGATCCTCAGATTTTCACCAGTGTTATTCTCTCTCTGGGTGAGATTAGCTCCTGCCACTGCCAGGCTCTGCGCCATTGTTTTTCTACACTTGATTGTTAGGGGATTTCATGTCCAGTAACTTTTCAATCAAACGCAGCTGAGAAAAAATATGAAATCTGCCCAGGCCGACTTGATTGCACACAGCACAAGTACACGGCGGGGGCCAGGTGCAGCGAGCGCTGGGGAACAGCATGAGGCCGACCAGTGAACGAAGCCTGTGATCACTGTGTTTATTGAAATGATGGCTTCTGTATTGTGCTCCTCACTTTGGAAAAGTATATATCCAGCCATATTCCCTGCTACCCTGGAGTCTGCGACCAGAATTCCTTCTTTGACCAGTTCATCTTGTGCTGTGCAGATCAAAAAACCACAATAGGATGTTGACTTGAACAAGTCTCATACTTTATTACTCCTCCAGAGCTGCATTCAGAATTCTGCTGATTGACTCCTGATGTGGCCTCTTCTTCAGCACTAAACCCATCTCTATAAGCAAATGCATAAAAGATGCCGCATAGTAATTAAAAAGACGCAGCCTATTAATTCATAGCTTTGTTGTGGGAAAGAGTGAATTAAACAATAAACGCATAGGAGAGCCTTTTCCTGCAAGGCTTACACTTGCTGCAGGGAGTCAGGATTGTAGGGTGTCTACTTTGGGCTTTACCTTTATTTTGGGAAAAAGTCACTGAATTAATTGCATTTTCTCCTTCTGCTGTGACCCCCGCCTCCCAGAGATTGGCAGCAATTGGTTTACCTGCAGCACCTCTACTGGGGGAATTGAGTATTGCATCATGCCCATTATAAACAGTGGGTTGTTTACATGATGCTGGGTCCTCCAGAGTTAGAGACGTTCTTGGTAACTGCTCTTTTTTTGGGTAAAAGATCAGGGTCCATAACCAGCAATTCCCATTTTGTGAGATCCCATTAATAATCCCTTATTATAGACTTGCCTTTTCTTCTTTGTGTTAGCAGGAAGGATTGTGTCCTGATTCACTGCAGTAAATTCGACTTTGTAAAGGTAAATAATGAATGTGCACATTGCCCCTAACCATCGGCTGGCTACCCCATTTTACCTGATAGGTTTTGTGATTTAAGTGGTTTTGTCATCCATGATATTAATGACGACCTTTCCCTGCAAAACAAATAAAGCAGACGACTCCTCGTTCCAGTGTTCATCCATCTCCGCGCGGAGAGAGACGTCTCCTAACGATTTCTACAGGGGAATATTTGGGTCTAAAGGTCCAACTTTCTATGTGAGTCAGAGGATATCTTGTATTAGTGGAGAGGAAATCATGGATGACTTGTGATGTGTTCTGACACAATGTGACATTCTGTGAGTCTCCATCATATTACATCCACAACTGGCTCTGACATTGAAAAGCTCAGTGTGAACCTACAAGTCCTCAGCTGCTTATTGGAGGATTTTGTCTTCTGGTTGCCGCAAATGTAATTATCAATTGCTCTTCCAGCAGCATCAAATGCAAGATCCAATTCCATTGTTGTCTATACTGATCTTGTAATTGATTTTGTATCATGAAAACGTGCTCACTCTGTGTATATAGCAACATTAGTAACAGCTAATGTGTAGATCACACCCAGTGCAGCTATTGTATTACTTATATTCCTGCACATAGGGGCAGTATTATAGTAGTTATATTGTACATAGGGGCAGTATTATAGTAGTTATATTCTTGTACATAGGGGCAGTATTATAGTAGTTATATTCTTGTACGTAGGGGCAGTATTATAGTAGTTATATTCTTGTACATAGGAGCAGTATTATAGTAGTTATATTCTTGTACATAGGGGAGAGTATTATAGTAGTTAAATTCTTGTACATGGGGCAGTATTATAGTAGTTATATTCTTGTACATAGGGGCAGTATTATAGTAGTTATATTCTTGTACGTAGGGGCAGTATTATAGTAGTTATATTCTTGTACGTAGGGGCAGTATTATAGTAGTTATATTCTTGTACATAGGGGAGAGTATTATAGTAGTTAAATTCTTGTACATGGGGCAGTATTATAGTAGTTATATTCTTGTACATGGAGGCAGTATTATAGTAGTTATTTTCTTGTACATAGGGGACAGTATTATAGTAGTTAAATTCTTGTACATAGGGGACAGTATTATAGTAGTTATATTCTTGTACATAGGGGTAGTATTATAGTAGCTAAATTCTTGAACATAGGGGACAGTATTATAGTAGTTATATTCTTGTACATAGGGGCAGTATTATAGTAGTTATATTCTTGTACATGGGGCAGTATTATAGTAGTTATATTCTTGTATATAGGAGCAGTATTATAGTCGTTATATTCTTGTACCTATGAGCAGTATTATAGTAGTTATATTCTTGTACATAGGGGCAGTATTATAGTAGTTATATTCTTGTACATAGGGGCAGTATTATAGTAGTTATATTCTTGTACATAGGAGCAGTATTATAGTAGTTATATTCTTGTACATAGGAGCAGTATTATAGTAGTTATATTCTTGTATATAGGGGCAGTAGTATAGTAGTTATATTCTTGTACATAGGAGCAGTATTATAGTAGTTATATTCTTGTACATAGGGGCAGTATTATAGTAGTTATATTCTTGTACATAGGGGCAGTATTATAGTAGTTATTTTCTTGTACATGGGGACAGTATTATAGTAGTTATATTCTTGTACATAGGGGCAGTATTATAGTAGTTATATTCTTGTATATAGGGGCAGTAGTATAGTAGTTATATTCTTGTACATAGGAGCAGTATTATAGTAGTTATATTCTTGTACATAGGGGCAGTAGTATAGTAGTTATATTCTTGTACATAGGAGCAGTATTACAGTAGTTATATTCTTGAACATAGGGTCAGTATTATAGTAGTTATATTCTTGTACATAGGGGCAGTATTATAGTAGTTATATTCTTGTACATAAGGAGCAGTATTATAGTAGTTATATTCTTGTATATAGGGGCAGTATTATAGTAGTTATATTCTTGTATATAGGAGCAGTATTATAGTAGTTATATTCTTGTACATAGGGGCAGTATTATAGTAGTTATATTCTTATACATAGGAACAGTATTATAGTAATTATATTCTTGTACACAGGGACAGTATTATAGTGGATATTTTTTTTACCGTAGATTTCAGTCCAAAGGGTAATGAATTTGAGAAGTGATAGGTTTAGAAAGTGTATTATTTTTCTTGGACAGCTCCTTTTGAGTTCCATGTACAATGTTTTCTTGCCGCCTGTCAGACATGAATCTGTTTCCCCTCTTCTTGTTGACAGTTCATTGTTTGGCCTCTTCTGCGTCATCTTTGATTTATCATCTTCTTGGCGCCTTGACTTCATCTCTATCAATGCAAATCAGAGTATGCAGTATGCTGTGACCTTGTATTATATTACCACATATAAAATGAACATATTAGCTATAAATAATCTGTTATTGTATAAATGTGTGTATTAGACACCACTGATCTGAGCTTTTACCTTTGTAGTGTTGTCGGGGTGGAGATCCATTGTAACCTGGCTGCACCGCATATATAAAGCCGTAACAATGTGGTAGTAACGTCGGCGCTGTGACATATAGACTTGTATTTATGTACAGTAAATGAACAAGCAGCACAGGACATAATCTGCGAGGCAGCACATCAATAACGCTGGCGTTTTCTCCGATTCTTATTATCAGACAGAGCACTCGGCAGATAGCATCTTACAACTATTGTGATGAGGCTGTTTAGCTGCTTATTACAAAACAATCCGCTCCATAAAATCTCTCCGAAAACCTATTATAAATTCAGAGACAATTTTTTTTTTTTCTGGTGAGCCGGCTGCCGGGGAAAACATTTTGTAAAGTAGTGCAATTGTTGTGTTAATCAGTGGGTTAAAGGAAAACCCCCTTTTATCCCCTCCCCAGAAAAATAAATGTACTCTAATTCTGTGCCTTGTGGCCAGGCTACCCGTCAGTGAGAAAGGCTCACAATAGTCCTTTTGGTAGCTATGCTAAGATAGAGCCAGCCTGGTCACCTCTGCTAAGCCGCTGCCATTCTACAGGGGCATTACTAGCGGGGCAACCATATAATATGCCCAGGGGCATGTTTGCCAAGGTGGCACCAAACAGAAGAGTTTATTTAACCAGGAGAAAGGTTTAGCAAACAAAGTCCATTTGGCTACTGCCATGCACTTTACAAAGCCAACCATAAGGTGCCATCTAGGATGACTAGAGAGCCGTACCACATATTGAGCTGCTGGTGCCCATTACTGTCTCCATCATAGGACCGATGATCTTGTATTGGGCTCTGACATGAATGGAACCCAACAAATAATGAAGAATCCTTTGTTTTGTGTTTGGTTCCGTCAAGTTTCCAAGATTTGGGTTGATATTTTTGTTTTCAAGCCAGACAAGATCTCCTTTTAAGTCAGTCATCCGTCAAAAACAGAAATCATGCCGCTTCCATCATTAATAAAAACTACTATCACCTGGAGCTTTATGTATTGTCTGGTCATTAACTTCTTTTAAAGGGAACCTGTCACCTGAATTTGGCGGGACCTTTTTTTGGTCCGATAGGCAGTGTTTTCGGGTGTTTTATTCACCCCTTCCTTTCCCGCTGGCTGCACGCTGGCCGCAATATTGGCTTGAAGTTGATTTGCTTTTCTCCATAGAACACGCCTGCGCAAGGCAATCTTGCCTTGCGTACATGCAGTATGCTTTAACCAACTGCGGGCAAAGCCGAAAAGCATTAGTGCGCATGCGCCGGCGCACTATGTCCTGGAACACAGCAAAATACTTCCGGGACATAGTGTGCCGGCGCATGCGCACTAATGCTTTTAGTCTTTGCCCGCAGTTGGGCAAAGCATACTGCGCGTGCGCAAGGCAAGATTGCCTTGCGCAGGCGTGTTCTACGGAGAAAAGCAAATCAACTTCAAGCCAATATTGCGGCCAGCGTGCAGCCAGCGGGAAAGGAAAGGGTGAATAAAACACCCGAAAACACCGCCCATCGGACCGAAAAAAGGTCCCGCCAAATTCAGGTGACAGGTTCCCTTTAATAAAATTTTGGAGTTCCTCTTTAAGTGGAATATAAAGTTTTATTAAACTTTCTATTTAAAAGGAGAAACAAAAAAAAGCTGCAAAATAAATACTCCCCTTTTTCCTCCAATGACAGAGCTGTAACGCATCGGTAATCCTCCGGATCACAAGACGGTAGCGCGTGGCTGTTGCAGTCATCCTTGAAGGCATCACTGCTCGGCGTTGGCAGCCATGATTCTACTTGTTTGCCATATGACTACTGAGGCTGCTGCTAACCCCCTTTATCATAGAGGGCTTATTAATGGAGGTCCGATACCCTTATGGATGGAGCATTGTGCCTAATACTGCAGTGCATTCCACTGATTATCTCAAAATGGACCCATTCCTTGAGTCCTCCTTTAACACTACTGACCATGATTCACCCTGTAACTAACGTCCAAAATATTTTATAGGACTAGATATTTCCCTCTTAAAATTCAACTCTGCAGAGACGCTCAGGAAAAAAAATATATATATCGGATTATCTTGTGAAATAAATAGCCCAAATTGACAACAAGAGTCGGCTTCAAACCATCTGGAGCTCCTGAAATGTCTCTATTCAAAAAGTCATCACGCAGGGGATGTCATCAGCGGGATAAATCCCGAGCAGTCGTACGGGGCGACATCAGGATGAAAAATGGTGCCTAATAGCTGATTAAACACTAACTTTGTAACCTTGGCAAGTCAGACAAATGATGTGAGATGGCGAGATATGCCGCCGCTCCTGATTTAATACCGCTCCTGTTTCATTTCCTACCTGGATTGGATTATTATTCACTAAAAATGTTTATTTTGGGAGATTTTCTTGCATTGAATATGGATATAATGTGATTTAAAATTGTAAAGATCTTGCCTGTAGGGCTGTTGGCTCAGCAGGGCGCCTATGCAGTAGCGGGCCGCGGAGCTCTGCTTCATGCAGAAATATGTGTGTATATCTTAGAGCGGTGGAATTAGCCATAAATATAGTAACATTTCATTAATCTGGCGATAATAGGATGTGGCGGGCGCCAAATCGGCAAATCTTCTGGATTGTTGGATGTTTATAGCATCTGAGTGTAACATTCACCTGCAGGGTTAAAGGCACGTCATTTACTGTTACTTTGTGTTTTTCAAAGAAGAATGTCCTGATTATTTTTTTCCTGCAGTTTGTACTTTGATATTAAAGTTTATTTTGCTACATTGACTAAAGGACTATCCAAATATCTACACCCTCTGCGTAGTGACTTCTTGTCACAATCCACAATATTCTCGGTACCTATGGGATAGATTAATGTAATCTATAATAGGTTTGGGACACAAAAAGATTTGTCTCCAAATTTCACACTGCAAAGAGGCATGCATTATTATTTCTTAGACCTGATGAGGCCATTGTACTTACTATCCTAGTAGTAAAACCTGTAATGAGAGACCTTATAAGTCCAAGTGCTTTCAGTCCCCACCCATACTTCTTGAGTGACAGCTATTCCGTCTCCACCCTCCAACCCAGCTTGACCGACTGCTGCAGCTTACTGGACAGCTGGAGATCTCAGCAGGGAGGATGTACATTGAGGAGCTGTCAGTCAGCCTTAGTGCATGAAAATTCAGCAGCAGAGAGGACACTAAGATGCTGTTAATCAGGATGTGTGCAGAAATTCAGCATCAGCAGGGACAGGGAACCCGGAGGAGCGATTAGTCAGCCTAGGCATATGGAGATTCAGCAGCAGAGAGGACACTAAGGTGCTGTCAGTCAGGCTAAATGTGTGGAGATTCAGCAGCAATGAGGGTCACTGAGGAGCTGTCAGTCAGGCTAATTGTGTGGAGATTTAGAAGCAGCAGGGAGAAGGGACACTGAGGAGCTGTCAGTCAGACTTAGTGCATGGAGACTCAGCAGCAGAGAGGACACTAAGGTGCTGTAAGTCAGGCTAAGCATGTGGAGATTATGCAGCAGCAGGGTGGTGAGACACTGATGAGCTGTCAGTTAGCCTAGGTATGTGGAGATTCAGCAGCAGAGAGGACACTGAGGAGCTGTCAGTGTCGGGCTAAGTGTGTGGCTAGTCTGCAGCAGCAGGGAGGAGGGACACTGAGGAGCTGTCAGCCTAGATATGTGGAGATTCAGCAGCAGAGAGGACACTGAGGAGCTGTCAGTGTCGGGCTAAGTGTGTGGATAGTCTGCAGCAGCAGGGAGGAGGGACACTGAGGAGCTGTCAGATAGCCTAGATATGTGGAGATTCAGCAGCAGAGAGGACACTGAGGAGCTGTCAGTGTCAGGCTAAGTGTGTGGATAGTCTGCAGCAGCAGGGAGGAGGGACACTGAGGAGCTATCAGTCAGCCTAGGTATGTGGAGATTCAGCAGCAGAAAGGACACTGAGGAGCTGTCAGTCAGCCTAGGTATGTGGAGATTCAACAGCAGAGAGGACACTGAGGAGCTGTCAGTCAGTCTGGGGGTGAGGAGGTTGCAGTTTGTATGGTGAAGTCTGCTCCACTTCCACTAGATTCCAAATAATCAGATTTTCCTTCCCATTGGAAAGTTTTCTGATCCCCAGTGGGACTATGGGGTCAGACTTCCCTTTAACTCTACTGAATGTCCCTGTTCGCTCCGCTTGGGCATCTGCATAATACTGTTACATAAATGGATTCTGGTAGGTCGCTCATAATCATGATTTATTTCAATAAGGGATGTGGGGAAGCAAAACTAATATTAACAGATTTTTGCCTCCACTTTCTGCGCTTGCAATCAGGCCAGCATGTTAATTTATGGACATTAGTACAGAAGATGCATGTGCTGGAGGAATTGTGCCATACAATGTGGGTGCTGTGCATCTTGGGCACCAGATGGTCTGGCAGCGGCCTCCTCGGCTTGTGTCCATGCCTGTGCTGTGTGAATGTGCTCGTATGAAGCCAGCGTATACGGCTGTGTGGCTCCAACGCCTGCCTGCCTGCTAAAATATAAAGTACTTTCAGGCGTTGTCCTACAGTTTTCCCACTTACTTCATATTAATCCATATACAGAGGAGACAGTACATTTAAGTGGTAGAATTGAGGCAATGTATGGACGCTCCCGGTGTTCACGTGTAAGATGTGACCATGGCATATTTAGATTCCAATGGTTTATCCATATTACGTAGCAGCAGATCCACTCTACATAATGTGCAGCCGTATAATAAATCTGCTAGCCGCTGGCAGGATTCAGCCGCGTTATCTGCACAGGCTGGAGACGATACTGTTGAAAGCACTTTACAGCGGCGCTGGAGATGAGACATCTCTATCCTTTGCCTGCTTTATGTGAGCTGATTGCGCTTATCCCTATTTCAGGGACTTGTCTTATTTGAGCATTGAGCCTCGATTATCCAGAACCTTGTATGGCTGCTATGGGGCAACTGAGGTTAGTCTTCTATTAAGCAATCCAGACCTCCACTTTCTACAGGGCCCCCGACTTTAGGAAGGAGGAATTCACACGAAACATTTTACATTCTCACATTCTATTTGTCTGTTAACCAGATCCTTTAATTTCCTTATTGGGAGTCCATCAAAAATGTGGTGGGTATTGGACATCTGTACTATACCAGGCACTGTCCTCCCTCCCCCACTGCATCTAGTTCACTCTCTGACTTTGAACCAGTTACTGAAGAAGAAGTAAGCAGGCTCCTTGCATCTTCTCGCCAGACCACTTGCACCTGTGACCCCATTCCGTCACATCTCCTCCAGTCCCTTTCCCCGGCTATCACCTCTCACATAACAAAAATATTCAACCTTTCCCTCACTTCCGGTATTTTTCCCTCCTCATTTAAGCATGCCATCATACATCCATTACTTAAAAAACCCTCCCTCGACCAAAACTGTGCCGCCAATTATAGACCTGTCTCTAATCTTCCCTTCATCTCTAAACTCCTGGAACGCCTGGTCCACTCCCGTCTTACCCGCTATCTCTCAGATAACTCTCTTCTCGACCCTCTTCAATCTGGCTTCTGCTCTTTACACTCTACTGAAACTGCCCTCACTAAAGTCTCTAGTGACCTACTAACAGCTAAATCTAATGGTCACTACTCCATGCTAATTCTCTTGGATCTTTCCGCAGCATTCGACACTGTGGATCATCAGCTCCTCCTCACTATGCTCCGCTCCATCGGCATCAAGGACACTGTTCTCTCTTGGTTCTCCTCCTATCTCTCTGACCGATCCTTCACTGTATGTTTTGCTGGTTCCTCCTCCTCTCACCTTCCCCTTACTGTAGGGGTTCCTCAAGGATCAGTCCTAAGCCCCCTCCTCTTCTCTTTGTATACTGCCCCTATTGGACAAACAATCAGTAGATTTGGTTTCCAGTACCATCTCTATGCTGACGACACCCAATTATACACCTCTTCTCCTGCTTTCACTCCGACCTTCTTAGAAAACACCAGTGATTGTCTTACCGCTGTCTCTAACATCATGTCCTCCCTCTATCTGAAACTGAACCTGTCAAAAACTGAACTCCTCGTGTTCTCTCCCTCTACTAACCTACCTTTGCCTGACATTGCCATCTCCGTGTGCGGTTCCACCATTACTCCCAAGCAACATGCCTGCTGCCTTGGGGTCATCCTTGATTCCGAGCTTTCGTTCACCCCCCACATCCGATCACTGGCTCGCTCTTTTTATCTGCATCTCAAAAATATTTCTAGAATTCGCCCTTTTCTTACTTTCGACTCTGCAAAAACTCTTACTGTCTCACTTATTCATTCTCGTCTGGACTATTGTAACTCTCTACTAATCGGCCTCCCTCTTGCCAAACTCTCCCCGCTCCAATCTGTCCTGAATGCTGCTGCCAGGATCATATTCCTCACCAACCGTTACACCGATGCCTCTACCTTGTGCCAGTCATTACACTGGCTACCCATCCACTCCAGAATCCAGTACAAAACTACTACCCTCATCCACAAAGCACTCCATGGCTCAGCACCACCCTACATCTCCTCTCTGGTCTCAGTCTACCACCCTACCCGTGCCCTCCACTCCGCTGATGACCTCAGGTTAGCATCCTCAATAATCAGAACCTCCCATTCCTGTCTCCAAGACTTTACACGTGCTGCGCCGATTCTTTGGAATGCACTACCTAGGTTAATACGATTAATCCCCAATCCCCACAGTTTTAAGCGTGCCCTAAAAATGCATTTGTTCAGGCTGGCCTACCGCCTCAACGCATTAACCTAACTATCCCTGTGTGGCCTAAAAAAATAAAATAAAATAAATACATTTAAAAAAAAAAACATAATGAGGTTCCTCGCATCATGTTCTCATACACTCTATGCAGTCAATAGCCTCTGTGTCTGTACTGCTACATACTTAGGCTGTTAACTGGTTCATGCAGCTTTACATGAACACCCGAGCCTTACACTATGGCTGGTCCAAATAACTAAAGCAATTGTTACCATCCACCTCTCGTGTCTCCCCTTTTCCTCATAGTTTGTAAGCTTGCGAGCAGGGCCCTCATTCCTCCTGGTATCTGTTTTGAACTGTGATTTCTGTTATGCTGTAATGTCTATTGTCTGTACAAGTCCCCTCTATAAGTTGTAAAGCGCTGCGGAATATGTTGGCGCTATATAAATAAAATTATTATTATATTATTATTATTATTATTACTAATAGGTTAATGATGCCCGACAAGCCACCTCGACGTGGACATGAGAGGTTTCATTCGAGTGTCATTTTACGGTGCGAGAATCACAGCACAGGTATGGAGAAGATGGAGAACTTAAATTGCTCCATCTTCTCCATTGTCTGTATTCGCGTAAATCAGACTGCACTCGAATGTCATCCAAGTACTGCCCGATGATTTCCACTCATCAAATAGTTGAGAGCGTTACGATTCGTGCAATATGCTGCGATTTTTTTCTCATGCCAAATCAGCATAAGAAAAACAAAAATTAAAATCAGCATTGCCGCAAAGTATAACATTGGCGTAAGTGCTATCCGATAAAATATTGGATAGCACTCGTCCTCCTGTATAAGCTCATGTAAGCGAGCCCTAAGAGTGTGTTCACACTGTTTATTTTGTAATATCCAAAATCCTCATCAAAAACTGAAAACTTCTCAAAAATTTAGTTTCTGCTCAGTTTCTTTCCAAAAACTCAGCAAAAAGACTCACTCTTTCCATTCTAGTTTTTTTTTCCCTGCAGGTTTTTTTTTTCTTGTTACATCTTCAGCCGCCGCTCCTCAGCTTCATCCTCTGTCAACGACATTCCCAGAATGAACTGTCCCCTTGTAGAGTTTTAATAAAGTCATTACCCAGACAATAGACGGGGAGACGGGATGTGCGGCAGATTAATCGTCCTGCTAAACTGTAAACTCGCCCGCTCCTCAATCATTGTCACTTTTCCACCGACTGTAGGCTCCGCTCAGCCGCCACAAATGGACCCATGACAGATGTGTTAGTAACTATCATATCATAGTGAGGTCTGTGATGGGCTGGGGGTTCCTGCAGATGGCAGAGCAATGGCTGCTTCTTCTGCACTGCTGGCTTTGTAGCCCTGATGGCTGGAGGACTTCTGCACAGTTTTTGGTCGGGGTCTAAGTTTTCTTAAACTTTTTCTTAAGTTGCTAGGCCTTCTTCCTAGTCCGGTGTTTCTAAGCCTAATAAGTGTGATACATTCTCAGAGAATCGCACCACACTACATCCCCCATCATGTACGGATTCTGCCGATTCCATAGTATTCAGGTTCCTTCATTCACGTTTACTCCTCTTAATATCCACTTCTTAACCTCCGTTACCTGTTTACGTGTAAGAATTTTCCTATAATTTTCTTCTCAGTTTGTTTTCATCATCTTTTCATATTTTGCATAATAAAAAAAAAAAATAGAGCACAAAGATGAAATGCAAATTGGAATCAGTGATTGCGGAGCTGACAATACACAATACCTGCAGGGTGAATGTGGGACCCTGCTGCTGCCGCCCCTCCTGCTGCGCCCACCATTGTTATCCCTGAGTAAGGGTACTGTCTCACAGTGGCACTTTTGTCGCTACGACGGTACGATCCGTGACGTTCCAGCGATATCCATACGATATTGCTGTGTCTGACACGCAGCAGCGATCAGGGACCCTGCTGAGAATCGTACGTCGTAGCAGATCGTTTGGAACTTTATTTCGTCGCTGGATCTCCCGCTGTCATCGCTGGATCGGTGTGTGTGACACCGATCCAGCGATGTGTTCGCTTGTAACCAGGGTAAACATCGGGTTACTAAGCGCAGGGCCGCGCTTAGTAACCCGATGTTTACCCTGGTTACCATCGTAAATGTAAAAAAAAAAAAAACGTACATACTCACATTCCGGTGTCCGTCAGGTCCCTAGCCGTCTGCTTCCCACACTGACTGTGAGTGCCGGCCGGAAAGTAAAAGCAGAGCACAGCGGTGACGTCACCGCTGTGCTCTGCTTTCACTTTCCGGCCGGCACTCAGTCAGTGCGGGAAGCAGACGGCTAGGGACCTGACGGACACCGGAATGTGAGTATGTACGGTTTGGTTTTTTTTACATTTACGATGGTAACCAGGGTAAACATCGGGTTACTAAGCGCGGCCCTGCGCTTAGTAACCCGATGTTTACCCTGGTTACCCCGGGACTTCGGCATCGTTGGTCGCTGGAGAGCTGTCTGTGTGACAGCTCCCCAGCGACCACACAACGACTTACCAATGATCACGGCCAGGTCGTATCGCTGGTCGTGATCGTTGGTAAATCGTTTTGTGTAACGGTACCCTAAGTATGTGATGTACAATGCGGGTGTATGGCTTCACTCCGCCGCACGTAGGATGGAAATGTCTGCGGGGAAGACGTGTACATTAATCAGGGAGTTCACTAATGAACGCTCACAACTTTAGGTTTCGGAATAAGCTGCCTGCCAGATTGGCCAAACTTAGACTTGTAGTGCCACAGTAACGATCATTATGTAAGTCCGCAAGGACAGGGTCCTCTCCCCTCTGTACCAGTCTGTCATTGTAAATTTGTTTACTGTAAATGATATCGATAACTCTGTATGTAACCCCTTCTCATTTACAGCACCACAGCTATATAAATAAATAATAATAATAATTCCCGATCCATATTGTCTCATACTTTCTACTCTGACACTTTGTATCTCTGGTCTGGAGGTCTGTATTTCCAAATCAGGACTAAATTCAGCTGGAGAAGCTTTTACATATTCACTTATTTGCCAGCAGTGAATAAAAATACTCATTTTCATGATCCTGGACCATAATTACAGCAAAGGCATCAGTACAACTGTGCAGGGCACTGCGACATCGTCGTATTCACATCAATGGAGACTTGCTGAAGTTTTCTGCACAGTAGGCAGCCATAGAGTAAAGTGCATGTAAGTCTGCTGCCCTTTAAATGTTAGTTTGTAATCTACTGTATATAGAGGTGTTATCAGTCATTGTACAGATGGAGGAGGTGAGCTGTGACATCACCTATTGTGAATGGTGGATCCTGTGTTACCTACTGTATATAGAGGTGTTATCAGTCATTGTACAGGAGGAGGTGAGCTGTGACATCTATTGTGAATGGTGGATCCTGTGTTACCTACTGTATATAGAGGTGTTATCAGTCATTGTACAGGAGGAGGAGGTGAGCTGTGACATTACCTATTGTGAATGGTGGATCCTGTGTTAGCTACTCTATATAGAAATGTTATCAGTCATTGTACAGGACAGGAGGAGGAGGTGAGCTGTGACATCACCTATTGTGAATGGTGGATCCTGTGTTATCTACTGTATATAGAGGTGTTATCAGTCATTGTACAGGAGGAGGAGGTGAGCTGTGACATCACCTATTGTGAATGGTGAAAAGGCAGCAGTATGTGGGTTTTTTTTAAAAACTTTTTATTGAAAAACTTCCACAGGATAAGGTTACAAGCATATAACAGTGCAGCGTAAGGTCAGAATAATCCATACAGTCACCTTCCACAAAAACATGGATGTAACATCACATAATAGAGTAAACAATAAAGAAAAGCGAACAAACACAATGGAACATAGCAGATTGAGACAATTTCCATTACAAAGCATTGCACACTCAAATTAACAGGTTCTTTATCAGAATTCAGAACTCCTACCAGTTCGGGTCATAACAAAAAAAAAAAAAAAATGCTCCTGAAGTCTACATATACCATCACTTTCATATACTGGAAGGGATATGTCAGGGTTCGTGTCGTGAGAAAGATGAAGTCATGGCATTATGAGGTAGGTTCGTAAGGGTGAATCACACCATCTCTCCCATATCTTATGGAATTTCTGGGGACATCCTCTATTTCTTTCTATTTGTATAATTACCTGGTGCAGTTTTGCAGTTTTTGGTGCGGTTTTGATGCAGTTTTTGGTGTGGTTTTGATGCAGTTATTGGTGCGTTTTTTGTGCGTTTTTCATGCAGTTTTTGGTGCAGTTTTGATGCGATTTTGGTCCGTTTTTTGCACGGTTTTGGTGCAGTTTTTGGTGCAGTTTTGATGCAGTTTTTGGTGCGCTTTTGATGCAGTTTTTGGTGCGGTTTTGATGCAGTTTTTGGTGCGGTTTTGATGCAGTTTTTGGTGCAGTTTTGATTCATTTTTGATGCAGCTTTTTGTGCGGTTTTGATGCAGTTTTTGGTGCGGTTTTGATGCAGTTATTGGTACGGTTTTTGTGCGTTTTTCATGCAGTTTTTGGTGCAGTTTTGATGCGTTTTTGGTGCAGTTTTTGCACGGTTTTGATGCAGTTTTTGGTGCAGTTTTGATTCAGTTTTTGGTGCGGTTTTGATGCAGTTTTTGGTGCATTTTTTTGATGCAGTTTTTGGTGCGGTTTTGATGCAGTTTCTTGTGCAGTTTTGGTGCAGTTTTTGGTGCGTTTTTTGCGCGGCTTTGATGCATTTTTAATTCGCTTTTGGTGCGGTTTTTGCACGGTTTTTATGCGTTTTGGTGCATTTTTGAAAGCTAAATAAAGATGTATTATTGATCAACAAAAAAAAAATTTGTGATGTCATTATTGTCCAACCTCCTCTTTTACATTTGTCCAGCCCACACTCCATTACACACACAGATAGACAGATGATAGATGATATGGATAGACAGATCTACATATAGATATATCTATAGATGCATACATCTATCTATTCATATATCTATCTATAGATATATCTGGATAGATATATCTATTGATAGATGTATGGATAGCGTAGGGGGTGTGTCCACTGTCCGGATTACATCCGAATGAGCTGCAGATTGGATGCTGCGTACTTGTAGTCCCATCGGATGATGCCTGCACACACACCCCAAAAGACCCCCCGCACAGCCCCGCACACACCCGAACAGCCAGGCACCCACCCGAAAAGCCCCGCACACACCCGAAAAGCCCCGCACACACCCGAACAGTCCCGCACACACAAAGCCCGCAGACCCAGCACACACACACACACGCACACAGTCACCGCCCACACACTTCCCTCCTCCCAAAATGCAGCGCTTCTCAGACCCACATCCACATCTAAACTGCAGATCTTTTTTACATCTGCGGTTTTGCTGCGGATGTGCCCGACTCAATGAAAATCTAAGGGTGCAGAAACGCTGCAGTTCTGCACAAAAGAAGTGACATGCTGCGGGAAAAAAAAGCTGCGTTTCGGTGCTGCTTTTTCTGCAGCATGTGCACAACAAGTCTGCGGCTCCCATAGACTTACATTGGTTGTGCACTACACTGCGGATTTGATGCAATTCTGTGCGGCAAAAAACCCTGCGGATCTGCAATCAAATCCGCAACGTGTGCACACAGCCTTAGCATTTAGTGAACCTAGCAAAAAAGCCAAGCAAACAACAAGTGTGGGATTGCACTTTTTTTGCAATTTCATCGCACTTTGAATTTTTTTCACATTTTCTGTTACACGACATGGTAAAACCAATGGTGTCGTTCAAAAGTAGAACTTGTCCCGCAAAAAATAAGCCCTCACATGGCCATATTGACGGAAAAATTATGGCCCTGGAAAGAAGGGGAGCGATAAACGAAAACAAAAAAGCTCCAGGGGTGAAGGGGTTTAGAAACATGAATATGGACATATCTATGGAAATAGACATACATAATATAGATATATCTGTATGTATTCATCTATCTATTTGTTATCTATCTATCTATCATCTATCTATCATCTATCTATCTATCTATCTATCTATCTGTAATGGAGTGTGGGTTGGACAGAAATGACATCACAAATCTTTTTGAAGATAGAGGGGGGAGAGGAGGGAGGGGTTGGGGTGTGTTTTGGAGTGGGTGTGCCAGGTGCAGAGTTACAGGCGAGTACAATGCATCATGGAACTTGTAGTATTAGAGCACAATAAGTCAGGAGAAAGGAAGTTGTCGATTAACCCCATGAGAGCTGGATCCAGCACTAAAGATGTGTTGCTACAGCATGATAAAAGGTAATATTGCTAAAATAATCACAGTGGGTGTTTTCAGTGGCACATAATAGCAAGATTTATGAAAAAAATAGTTATAGTAGTGGACAACTTCTTTAAATTGTCTGTCATCCACTTCCGTCTAGACGTCCTCTAATCCCACAATCACTGCGCTGCATCGGAAGTACGCCGACCGCCATATCGGAATACTATATACTATATGGGTATTCCAATATGGCACCCACTGGTGGTACCAGGCCCTTGCGCAGTACCACTAGCGTTTCATCGCCGGACCCCCTGCTGCTGGGACTCCCCCGCAGCAAGAACCCCCACGCCGCTGGGATCCAGGCCGCCGGAGATCACGGTATGCGTAATCACTGAACGCATACCGCGATGTCCGTAGGAGAAGCAGGGACCGTGCCAGGATGGGGTGAGTATGACCAAGGAGGGTGAGCCAGGCTATATTCACCTGTCCCCATTCCACCGCTGTGCGCCGCTCTGTCTTCTGCGTCATCTGGCTGTGACGTTCATGTCAGAGGACACAATGACGTGGTAGTTCGCACCCTCTGCCTGAACAGCCAGAGCCAGAGACCCGGAAGACAGAGCGGCGTGCAGCGGTGGAACGGGGACAGGTGAATATCGCAAGTGCCGGGGGCCTGAGCCAGTGGCGACTCCAGCACCTCACCCCCATAGCGCACCGGTGTCCCCACCTGCTCAGGCACCCGGCATTCGGCACCCAGCGACGAGAGGTGAGTATGTAATTTTTTATTTTAATCGCAGCAGCAGCATGCGGGGTGTTGTGAATTCTGCTTTTGGGTTCCCTCCGGTGGTAGGTGGTAATGCAGTTGTCCCTGGGTTGCAGTCCTGGTCAGGTGTGTCTGCTGATTGCAGTTCTGACTGGGGTATTTAGGTGTGCAGGATTCATTAGTCCTTGCCAGTTGTCAATTGTTGTTGGGAGGTGTAGGACCTCTGCCTGGTTCCTCCTGCCTTTCTGCCAAATCAGCAAAGATAAGTGTCTGGTTTTTTTTTCCTGTGGCACACATGCTGTGTGCTTCACAATTCAGTGCTATTCTTTGTGTTTTCTTGTCCAGCTTAGATTGTGTCAGTATTTTCTCAGTCTTGTTGGATTCTCTGGAGTGGCAGATATACATTCCATGTCTTTAGTTAGATTGTGGAACTTTTTGTATTATCTGTTGTGGATATTTTTGGAAGGGTTTTAATACTGACCGCCTAGTAATCTGTCCTATCCTTTCCTATTTAGCTAGAGTGGCCTCTTTTGCTAAATCCTGTTTTCTACCTGCGTGTGTCTATTCTTCTCCTACTCACAGTCATTATTCGTGGGGGGCTGCCTATCCTTTGGGGGTCTGCTCTGAGGCAAGATAGCATTCCTATTTCCATCTATAAGGGTATTTAGTCCTCCGGCTGTGTCGAGGTGTCTAGGGTTTGTTAGGCACACCCCACGGCTACTTCTAGCTGCAGTGTTAGTTCAGGATTTGCGGTCAGTACAGGTACCACCGACTCCAGAGAAAGTTTTCATGCGGCTCCAAGGTCACCAGATCATAACAGTACAACTGGCCCATAATGAGTTAAATGCATCTCAGAAGAAGGGAAGAAAGGTGTTGAGCCATTTTTTTTTCTGCAGTCTGTTCTGTCTTTTCTTCCCTCTTTATTTATGGGTGGCTGAGGAGTCTTGTGCCAGCATGGATGTTCAGGAATTAGCTTCTCGTGTAGACCAGCTTGCTGCTAGGGTACAGGGTATTTCTGATTATATTGTTCAGACTACTGCTTTAGAGCTGAAGATTCCTACCCCTGATTTGTTTTTTGGTGATAGGTCCAAATTTTTGGGTTTTAAAAACAATTGTAAACTGTTTTTTGCACGGAGACCGCGATCCTCCGGTGATTCCATTCAGCAGGTTAAAATTGTCATCTCCCTGCTGCGTGGCGATCCACAGGATTGGGCATTTTCCCTGGAATCTGGGAATCCGGCTTTGCTTAATGTAGATTCCTTTTTTCAGGCTTTAGGAATATTATATGATGAACCTAATTCTGTGGATCAAGCGGAGAAGACCTTGTTGGCCCTATCTCAGGGTCAAGAGGCGGCAGAATTGTATTGTCAGAAATTTAGAAAATGGTCTGTGTTGACTAAATGGAATGATGATGCTTTGGCGGCAATTTTCAGAAAGGGTCTTTCTGAATCCGTTAAAGATGTTATGGTGGGGTTTCCCACGCCTTCCGGTCTGAGTGATTCTATGTCTCTGGCCATTCAGATTGATCGGCGCTTGCGGGAGCGTCAAACTGTGCGCGCTGTGGCGTCGCCCTTAGAGCAAAGTCCTGAGCCAATGCAGTGTGATAGGATTTTGTCTAGAACGGAACGACAAGGATTCAGACGTCAGAATAGGTTGTGTTATTATTGTGGCGACGCTTCTCATGTCATTTCAGTCTGTCCTAAGCGGACAAAAAGGATCGCTAGTTCATTTACTATCAGTACTGTACAACCTAAATTTCTGTTATCGGTGTCCTTGATCTGCTCATTGTCATCATTTTCTGTCATGGCGTTTGTGGATTCAGGCCCTGCTTTGAACTTAATGGATTTTGAGTTTGCCAGGCGTTGTGGTTTTCCCTTGCAGCCTTTGCAGAACCCTATTCCTTTAAGGGGGATTGATGCTACACCTTTGGCTAAAAATAAGCCCCAGTTTTGGACACAGGTGACCATGCACATGGCGCCAGCCCATCAGGAAGATTGTCGATTTCTGGTGTTGCATAATTTGCATGATGTTATCGTGCTGGGTTTCCCGTAGTTGCAGGTACATAATCCTGTGTTGGATTGGAAATCTATGTCTGTGACTAGTTGGGGTTGTCAGGGGGTTCATAATGATGTTCCTTTGATGTCAATCTCCTCTTCTGAAATTCCAGAGTTTTTGTCTGATTTTCAGGATGTATTCGATGAGCCCAAGTCCAGTTCCCTTCCACCGCACAGGGACTGTGATTGTGCGATTGACTTGATTCCAGGCAGTAAGTTTCCTAAAGGCCGACTTTTCAACCTGTCTGTGCCTGAACATACCGCCATGCGGAGTTATGTTAAGGAGTCTTTGGAGAAAGGGCCTATTCGGCCATCTTCTTCACCGTTGGGAGCAGGTTTTTTTTGTTGCTAAGAAGGATGGCTCCTTGAGACCTTGTATTGATTATCGCCTCTTGAATAAGATCACGGTCAAGTTTCAATACTCTTTACCTTTGCTTTCCGATTTGTTTGCTAGGATTAAGGGGGCTAGTTGGTTTACGAAGATTGACCTTCGGGGGGCATATAATCTTGTTCGTATTAAGCAGGGTGATGAATGGAAAACTGCGTTTAATACGCCCAAAGGCCATTTTGAATACCTTGTGATGCCATTCGGGCTTACTAACGCTCCATCTGTTTTTCAATCCTTCATGCATGGTATCTTCCGGACTTATATTGATAAATTTTTGATTGTATATTTGGACGATATTTTGATTTTTTCCGATGATTGGAAGTCTCATGTGGAACAGGTCAGGATGGTATTTCAGATCCTTCGTGACAATGCTTTGTTTGTGAAGGGGTCTAAGTGTCTCTTTGGGGTGCAGAAGGTTTTTTTGGGGGGCTTTATTTTTTCTCCCTCATCTATGGAGATGGATCCGGTTAAGGTTCAGGCCATTCATGATTGGATTCAACCCACATCCGTGAAGAGCCTTCAGAAATTTTTGGGTTTTGCAAATTTTTATCGCCGGTTCATTGCTAACTTCTCCAGCGTGGTTAAACCCTTGACTGATTTGACGAAAAAAGGCGCTGATGTGGCGAATTGGTCCTCTGCGGCTGTCTCTGCCTTTCAGGAGCTTAAACGCCGATTTACTTCTGCTCCGTTGTTGCGCCAACCAGATGTTTCTCTTCCGTTTCAGGTTGAGATTGATGCTTCTGAGATTGGGGCAGGGGCCGTTTTGTCTCAGAGGGATTCTGTTGGTTCTTTGATGAAACCGTGTGCCTTCTTCTCCCGCAAGTTTTCGCCTGCTGAACGCAATTATGATGTCGGCAATCGGGAGTTGTTGGCTATGAAGTGGGCGTTTGAGGAGTGGCGACATTGGCTTGAGGGACCTAAGCACCGTATTGTGGTCCTGACCGATCATAAGAATTTGAATTACCTCGAGTCTGCCAAAAGGCTGAGTCCTAGCCAGGCTCGATGGTCCTTGTTTTTTTCCCGTTTTGATTTCGTGGTTTCGTATCTTCCGGGTTCTAAGAATATTAAGGCTGATGCCCTTTCTAAGAGTTTTTTGCCTGATTCTCCTGAGGTCCTTGAACCGGTCGGCATTCTGAAAGAAGGGGTGGTCCTTTCTGCCATTTCCCCTGATTTACAGCGGGTTCTTCAGGAATTTCAGGCTGATAGACCTGATCGCTGTCCTGTGGGGAAATTGTTTGTTCCTGACAGATGGACTAGTAGAGTTATTTCTGAGGTTCACTGTTCTGTGTTGGCTGGTCATCCTGGTATTTTTGGTACCAGAGATTTGGTTGGTAGGTCCTTTTGGTGGCCTTCGTTGTCACGTGATGTGCGTTCTTTTGTGCAGTCCTGTGGGACTTGTGCGCGGGCCAAGCCTTGTTGTTCCCGTGCTAGTGGTTTACTTTTGCCATTGCCGGTCCCTGAGAGGCCCTGGACGCATATTTCTATGGATTTTATTTCTGATCTTCCGGTTTCCCAGAGCATGTCGGTTATCTGGGTTGTTTGTGACCGGTTTTATAAGATGGTTCATTTGGTGCCTTTGCCTAAATTGCCTTCCTCTTCAGAGTTGGTTCCGTTGTTTTTTCAGCATGTGGTTCGTTTGCATGGTATTCCGGAGAATATTGTGTCCGACAGAGGTTCCCAGTTTGTTTCTAGGTTTTGGCGGGCCTTTTGTGCTAGGCTGGGCATTGATTTGTCTTTTTCTTCTGCATTTCATCCTCAGACAAATGGCCAGACCGAGCGAACTAATCAGACTTTGGAGACTTATTTGAGATGCTTTGTGTCTGCCGATCAGGATGACTGGGTGGCCTTTTTGCCATTGGCCGAGTTTGCCCTTAATAATCGGGCTAGTTCGGCTACTTTGGTTTCGCCTTTTTTTTGTAATTTTGGTTTTCATCCTCGTTTTTCTTCTGGGCAGATTGAGGAGGTGTGGATTCTGTGGTTGACAGTTTGCAGCAGATTTGGGCTCCTGTGGTGGACAATTTGGTGTTGTCTCAGGAGGAGGCTCAACGTTTTGCTAACCGTCGTCGGTGTGTTGGTTCCCGGCTTCGGGTTGGGGATTTGGTTTGGTTGTCTTCCCGTCATGTTCCTATGAAGGTCTCTTCCCCTAAGTTTAAGCCTCGGTTTATTGGTCCTTATACGATTTCTGAGATTATTAATCCGGTGTCTTTTCGATTGGTGCTTCCGGCCTCTTTTGCTATCCATAATGTCTTCCATAGATCTTTATTGCGGAAATATGTGGTGCCCGTTGTTCCCTCTGTTGATCCTCCGGCCCCTGTTTTGGTTGATGGGGAGTTGGAGTATGTGGTTGAGAAGATTTTGGATTCTCGTTTTTCGAGGCGGAGACTTCAGTACCTTGTCAAATGGAAGGGTTATGGCCAGGAGGATAATTCATGGGTTTTTGCTTCTGATGTCCATGCTGCTGATCTGGTCCGTGCCTTTCATCTGGCTCGTCCTGATCGGCCTGGGGGCGCTGGTGAGGGTTCGGTGACCCCTCCTCAAGGGGAGGGTACTGTTGTGAATTCTGCTTTTGGGTTCCCTCCAGTGGTAGTAGGTGGTAATGCAGTTGTCCCTGGGTTGCAGTCCTGGTCAGGTGTGTCTGCTGATTGCAGTTCTGACTGGGGTATTTAGGTGTGCAGGATTCATGAGTCCTTGCCAGTTGTCAATTGTTGTTGGGAGGTATAGGACCTATGCCTGGTTTCTCCTGCCTTTCTGCCAAATCAGCAAAGATAAGTGTCTGGTTTTTTTTTCCTGTGGCACACATGCTGTGTGCTTCACAATTCAGTGCTATTCTTTGTGTTTTCTTGTCCAGCTTAGATTGTGTCAGTATTTTCTCAGTCTTGTTGGATTCTCTGGAGTGGCAGATATACATTCCATGTCTTTAGTTGGATTGTGGAACTTTTTGTATTATCTGTTGTGGATATTTTTCTATTCGCCACGACAGCACCCACTGAGAGAGGGGATCCGCCCCTAGGAACAGGAAACCTACAGAGAGATAAAAGGGGCGGCCCCCCCTCGCTCCTCAGTTGGTTTCCTGTTCCTAGAAGGAAGCCCACAGAGAAGATCTCTGTAGACACTGTACAGCGGTGTCTGAGAAGAGGAAGACTCGCCTGGATGCCGCCTGTACGTCTCTGCTGAGCGGCAGGGGCTCCAGAGCGAGTAAAAGCAGAGTCGGGGATTCCTGATGGTTCCCTCCTCGTCTGCACCGGCCGAATAGTGGGGCCTGAAAGGTTCCAACGATCTCCCTGCTGGGACATCGTTGTTGAAGGACGACCATGGCAGTGTGAGTTACCTGGTCGATTCCGGTCTGGAACGGTGTGGCGCTGAACAGCTGTGGCTCCCCCCGGTCCCTCAGGTACGATGCGTGGGGTTTCAGTGCTGGAAAAATGCGGCAGACGCCGGCGCATGCACAGTGCGTCCGGAATCCCGGATGTAGTATGGCCGACCCCCTGAGGTCGGCATTGCATTTCCGGGGGAACCGCCATGTTGGATTCCTCCTGGCGGTGTTCGCAGGTCTGCTGATGCAGGTAATTAAAAAAAAAAAAAAAAAAAAGGGGGATTGCAGCTGCGGGGGCTGGGATTGATAGTCCGCACTATAAAAGTCCGATAGGAAGGGAAAACAGTGCGTATTATGTCGTCCCACGAGGAAGTCAGTGAGCACCCTGTAGAAGAGCCACTAATGCAAAGTGGTAATGCTGCAAAAAGGAATAGTGGACACTCCAGGAAGAGTGATTCCACTGATAAATCGGGAAGGAAATCATCCCGTTCCACACCCCAGACCGGACGATCCACCCAACAATCGGTATAGTATGCTTCAGAATGTTTGGGTATACAGCTCCTTCAGAGCTTATATTGGTCTCCTCTGCTTATGTCCCTCTAGGCAAAAAGCAAGGAGAAGACCAAGCACAAGCAGTGTGCTATATGTATTGAGCCCCTGCCTGACTCTTATTCTAAAACGTTGTGTCAGGCATGCATAGATAACACCCTGCGGCAGGAGGAGTCCGTTAAAATGGACGAAATACGGCTTATGATTCGGGAGGAACTCCAATCGTTGAGTGGTGGTCCCTCGGGCAGTATTGAAAAGAGGAGTAGGAGAAAATCCTCACCTAATGCTGACACGTCAGCGGAAAGTGGGGAGATTGATTCAGACGTCTCCCACTTGTCTGGTTCCTCAGATGAGGAGGAACATGTCTGTTTCCCGACTGAGGGAGTAAATAGTCTAGTCAAATCAGTGAGGAAAACGATGGGGGTGTCGGAGGTTAAAGAACCCCAAACGGCCCAGGAGGTTATGTTCGCAGGTCTATCTCAGCGAAAGAGCCACGTATTCCCAGTAAACCAGACTATAAAAGACCTCATTAAAAAAGAGTGGAGCAAGGGGCAGAAGGGGTTTACACCAGTATCCTGTAAGAGACGTTACCCCTTTGAGGACGAAGATTTAAATACCTGGACTAAAGTTCCAAAGGTTGATGCGGCGGTCGCATCCACTTCCCGCCGTTCTTCCCTACCAGTGGAAGATGCAGGCTCCTTATCTGATCCCATGGATAGGAAATCGGATGCACTTTTGAAAAAATCGTGGGAGGCCTGTGTCACTGCATTTAGGCCGGCAATCTCGACCACATGTACCAGTAGATCTATGCTGGTTTGGTTAGACCAGCTGGACCAGAATATCAAGAGTGGTATATCTAGGGAGAAATTGCGGGCATCCATCCCCTTAATTAGGAGCGCTGCGGCATTTATATCCGATGCCTCCGTGGATTCTCTCCGCCTGGCGGCCAGGACAGCTAGCCTCGCAAATACTGCCCGCCGAGCCTTATGGTTAAAGAACTGGAAGGGGGATGCCCAGTCCAGATCCAAGTTGTGTGCCATACCCTGTCAGGGTGAGTACCTCTTTGGAACTATTCTGGATGAGATACTCACTAAGGCGGGTGAACGTAAAAAAGGTTTTCCTAATCCCTTTGTTCCTGCTTACAGAAGGGCATTTAGGAGGCCAACATTTGGCAGAAAGGGAAGCTTTAAAGAGCAATGGAGGAACAAAGACTTCAGGCAGAAAGGCAATTTGTTTAACAAACGTCCCTTCAAACCAGCCGAAAAATCCCGGGAACCCTATTCCACCAGTGGGCGGTAGACTACTGGGATTTATCAATCAGTGGAGAGAAATAACTGTCAACCCATGGGCCATAAAATTAATATCCTCAGGCCTCACCCTAGACTTCATCCGAAAACCTCCGGATTCCTTTCGGCTCACCTCCCTAAAATCCAAACTACAACAAGAAGCATTGGAAGTAGAAGTTAAGTCCCTTCTTGCAAAACGGGTCTTAATAGAGGTTCCGTCATCTCAAACGGGGCAGGGGTTCTACTCCCCCTTGTTTCTGATTACAAAACCTGACGGATCCTATAGAACTATATTTAATTTGAGAAAACTAAACATGTTCATAAAACCCACAACATTTAAAATGGAATCCATTCGATCAGCTATTAAAAATTTGTTTCCTAACTGTTACATGGTAGTGCTTGATCTCAAAGATGCTTATTACCATCTTCCTATACACCAGTCACACCAGCAGTTTCTTCGGGTAGCAGTGGTTATAGACGGTCAAGTTCGTCATTTTCAATATAGAGCAATGCCCTTTGGTCTATCTATGGCTCCTAGGGTCTTTACTAAGTTACTTTTGGAAGTAATGTCCTTTCTACGATTAAAAGACACGTTGGTCATCCCATATCTGGATGACCTACTAATTGTGGGGAAAAATTTCTTACAGTGTGAGCAAAGGTTAGAGGAGGTAGTATCCTCTTTACAAAAGCTTGGATGGATTGTTAACTGGGAAAAATCCAGACTCCAACCCGTCACTTGTCAGAGATTTTTAGGTCTCCTTCTGGATTCAGTAGACCAAAAATGTTGGTTGCCTGATGATAAAAAGTTTTCGATCATTAGTAAAGTGGATTTAGCTATCAAAAAGCGTAATATGTCACTGAGAAATGCCATGTCATTGTTAGGTTCACTATCATCATGTATCCCTGCGGTTAAATGGGCTCAATTCCATACCAGGCAACTCCAAAAATTGGTATTACAGGAGGACACTAAAAATAGGGTACATTTAGATCGAACTATTTTCGTAACGGCAGAGGTAGTACACTCCCTTACATGGTGGTTAGATTGGGGAAATCTATCAGAGGGGGTACCATGGGTCATTACCCCTTCTACCGTAGTAACCACAGATGCTAGTCCGGAGGGCTGGGGAGCACATTTTGGTGATCAGGTGGTTCAGGGCCTTTGGTCCAGGTCAGAATTGGCTAATTCCTCTAATGTAAAAGAATTAAGAGCCATATATTATTCCCTACTCCACTTTCTTCCCCAGCTACGAGGCTCTCACACAAGGGTCCTCTCAGACAACACCTCGGCAGTAGCCTATTTAAATCATCAAGGAGGTACACGGTCAGAAAATCTTATGAAAATCTCATCGGACATCATGACGTTAGCCGAAAGTCATCTGTTGTCCTTATCAGCGGTGCACATCAGAGGTATAGACAACATTCGTGCCGATTTCCTCAGTCGCCATACCCTTCATCAAGGGGAGTGGATGCTCAGCAGAGATATTTTCCGGCTGATAACAGACCGATGGGGCGTGCCACAAATAGACCTATTCGCAACAAGGTCCAACCGTCAGGTCAAAACATTTGCTTCCCTTTGCAGACTGGACAACCCCGACATATTCGATGCCCTTCAGGTGCCATGGACATTCGACCTGGCCTACGCATTCCCTCCATGGAATCTATTACCTATAGTAATAAGAAAAATAAGGGAGGAGGGGGCAAGGGTTCTGTTGGTAGCCCCATTCTGGCCCAAAAGGCCATGGTTCTCCTGGCTCAGGGCGATGTCAACTACAGACCCTTGGATCCTGCCTCAGACCAAGGACCTGTTATCTCAGGGACCGTTTTTCCATCCTCGGGTAAAAGGCATGAATCTGACGGTATGGAATTTGAGAGGCACTTACTAACTCTAAGGGGTTTTTCCAGTGGGCTTATAGATACTCTTATGAAGAGTAGAAAGCCTTCCACTACCCAAATCTATGTCAGGGTTTGGAAAAAATTCCTTCAATTTCATACTGCACAACTTTCCGCTGAGGTACCTATATTTTCAATATTGGAGTTCTTGCAAAAAGGACTTGAATTGGGACTGTCTGTAAATACTCTAAGAGTCCAGGTTTCAGCTCTAGGAGCCCTCTTTAGTTATGATGTGGCGGGAGATAGATGGGTTTCTCGTTTTATATCAGCATGTGAACGATCAAAACCTATTCATATACCACAGGTGCCTCAGTGGGATCTATCTCTAGTCCTAGATGCCTTGACACAAAGCCCGTTTGAGCCTCTACATGCGGCCTCATTAAAGAACATCTCGCTAAAAACAATACTGTTAGTAGCGTTAGTATCCGCTAGAAGAGTGAGTGATCTCCATGCCTTGTCAATTGACCCTCCTTATCTATCCGTGACATCTGATAGAATAATTTTAAAAACGGACCCTTGTTATCTCCCTAAGGTAGCCACTAGTTTTCATAGATCCCAGGAGATCTTGTTACCTACCTTCTATAAAGACCACTCGACTCCAGAAGAAGCCAGGCTTCATACCCTAGATGTTAAGAGAACTATTCTAGCCTACTTAGAGAGGACTAGGGACTGGAGGAAGAGTAGGGCTCTCTTTGTCTCTTTCCAGGGAAAAACCAAAGGTTCCAGAGTTACAGAGAACACGCTATCACGCTGGATTAGAGATGCCATAGTCCTGGCGTATAAAGCTGGAGGAAGAGATCCTCCAATGCATGTGGGAGCACACTCCACAAGAGCCGTGTCGACCTCCTGGGCAGAGAGGGCGAATGTGCCGATAGACCTTATATGTAAGGCTGCGACTTGGTCTTCACCAAATACCTTCTATAGACACTATAGATTAGATCTATCTGCTGCTTCTGACCTAACCTTTGGGGTTTCGGTTCTTGATTCAGTTAACCCACCCAGTATATAGTCTCTGAAAATCTCTCAGTGGGTGCTGTCGTGGCGAATAGAAAATATCGGATTACTCACCGGTAATGCTCTTTTATAGAGCCCACGACAGCACCCATTCGAATCCCTCCCTTTTCTTTATTTAGTCGCACGTGGTGTCTTAATAGGGAGATGTATATAATAGAGTAATATGGTATGAAGTTGTAAATATGTATATATGCCTAAACCTGTTAAAACTAAAAAACCTGGCGGTGGTTCCTCCTTTTTCTCTGTAAAACAACTGAGGAGCGAGGGGGGGCCGCCCCTTTTATCTCTCTGTAGGTTTCCTGTTCCTAGGGGCGGATCCCCTCTCTCAGTGGGTGCTGTCGTGGGCTCTATAAAAGAGCATTACCGGTGAGTAATCCGATATTTTGGAAGGGTTTTAATACTGACCGCCTAGTAATCTGTCCTATCCTTTCCTATTTAGCTAGAGTGGCCTCTTTTGCTAAATCCTGTTTTCTACCTGCGTGTGTCTATTCTTACTCCTACTCACAGTCATTATTCGTGGGGGGCTGCCTATCCTTTGGGGGTCTGCTCTGAGGCAAGATAGCATTCCTATTTCCATCTATAGGGGTATTTAGTCCTCCGGCTGTGTCGAGGTGTCTAGGGTTGGTTAGGCACACCCCACGGCTACTTCTAGTTGCGGTGTTAGTTCAGGATTTGCGGTCAGTACAGGTTCCACCGACTCCAGAGAAAGTTTTCATGCGGCTCCAAGGTCACCAGATCATAACAGCGGGGCATAATATGCTATGGAGCATCTCATGGGGGCCATCAACCTTTATGGAGCAGCATACAGGGCATATGGATGTGAGCAGCATGACAGAATGGCAGTGCAGGATGGGAGCAGCACATTACAGAATGGGGGCGCAGGATGGGAGCAGCACATTTAAGAATGGGGCGTAGGATGAGAGCAGCACATTTAAGAATGGGGGCGCAGGATAGCAGCAGCACATGACAGGATGGGGGCGCAAGATGGGAGCAGCACATGACAGGTTTGGGCCGCGGGATGTGAGCAGCACATGACAGGATGGGGCACAGGATGGCAGCAGCACATTACAGAATGGGGGCACAGGATAACAGCAGCACATGACAGGATGGGGGCGCAGGATGGGAGCAGCATATGACAGGATGGGGGAGCAGCGCATGACAGGATGGGGGCGCAGGATGGGAGCAGCACATGACAGAATGGGGGTGCACGATGGGAGCAGCACATGGCAGGATGGGGGCGCAGGATAGCAGCATATTACAGGATGGGAGCAGCACATGGCAGGATGGGGGCGTAGGATGGCAGCAGCACGTGACAGGATGGGAGCGCAGGATGGGAGCAGCACATGACAGGATGGGGGCGCAGGATGGCAGCAGCACATGACAGGATGGGGGCGCAGGATGGCAGCAGCACAGTCTCCACGCTCCCGATGCGATAGCATTGGGCCTTCGTCTAGTATAATATATTCTCATATGGTATTATCATTCACTAAATTTTTCCACTGGTTAATAGTAGGAGGCTTCCTAAATAGAACTTCCTGGAGAAATATTCTGTCATAATACACCCACTGTTCTTCATCCACAACTCTGGACTACATTCAGTTGGTATCCCAAGTATCCATCCTATTGTAGTTATCACTTTGCTCCAGTATCTTAGTGTTATCCCACAAATCCGGCAGCATTAGTTTACTATAATTCCTAGTGTGGATTGTGGAGTGACCGCTGAGCGCTGCACTTGGCTTTTTCCGTCCCTTAGAGAATGAATGGATTGGCAATACGAGGTGTGCACTGCCGCTCTGTGCTAGCAGGGATAAAGGTGCCCTGTTCTGCTGATCGGTTCGGGTCACCATTGATCTATGGGTTGTCACCTTTCCTTTGCCCATATGAATATTTCTCACAACCCTTCAGTGGAGGAATAACTCGAATGTCTCTGTCCTCTTTGTCCTTCAATACATAGTCTGCTCCCTTCTCCCAACAATCACGTTCCATTTATAGCACTAGTGTCGTCCCATGTGCCACGGGCGGCCATCCGATGCCAGGGTCCAGGTGCGTCTGCAACCTTGGCACATCCTGCAGTTTTACACCCTTGCACTCTGAGTCCATTTATAGCTCAGGACTATAGTTGTCGCTTTCTCGGGGGCTTGTCGTCCCCTCCTGTTACACAAGGGGCCATGTAGTGTGACTTTACATGAAGGTGCAGGGACTCTTTAAGGACATGGTAATCTACAATCATGGAAGACTGATCTCCCCGCTGATTAAATAAATGTCAGCTTTTAATATCGGAGTGATTCTCAGTTGTGAACCTGTATGGAAATCCAGCGGTTTATTACAATGTTCTCGCTTCGTGTAATGAAAAAGCTGTTGTCGGCAGATGGAGCGAGGAGTGAGCTGACATTAAAGCGCTTTTTGTCTGTCGCTTGGATTCAGCGGTGGAGCCGTACTGATGGCGGCTTTGTCATTTGTGACTCTCCCCAGCTGCTCCGGACACTTGGTATAACTATAGTCCCTGCAGTTCTGGAGGGGTAAGAGTTAACGGGGGTAAAACTACCGATGGTCATTGTCAGGCTGCGCACAAACCCGGGACGGTGTGAGGTAGCGATCGCTAATTAAATTAATTCTGGGTAATTGCTATGTACAGTGTATCGCTATTATGTGCTTGATCCCGCAGCTTGTCGGATGCAGCTCATTTAGTTTTATTTAGATAAAATAGCCGGAAATGTGGAGTAATTAAAAGCGAGTGTTTCTGAGAGGGCGCATGTGTCACAGCACCTCGCGGCTCCCCGCGTTATGCCACTCATCCTCTTTACATGGTGGGGTCATAAGGGCAGGGAAACTTAAAGGGGTATTCCAGCCTAAACAAGCTAACACCTGGGCACTGGATGGGTGATCACTGTTGGATCGGTGAGGGTCCGTGGGACCCCCGCTAATCAAACCCATCAAAATGGAGACTAGTTTCCACGGACCTGGAGGAGTTACATCCAGTCTTCCAGAGCTCGAAATCACTTACAAGAGATCATGTCATCAAAATATGTCGTCCATAAACTGACAATCTACTGTCATACATAGGAGTAATAGCTTTTTTTTTTTTTTTTTTTTTTAACAACGTCCTTTCTGAAATTTCCCTTGTTTCATTTTTTCTATAAAGAGTCCAAGGGGCGGTCCCGCTCTCCTGCACGGTCACCCAGTCACTTGTGCAGTGGGGCTCGCTGGCCGCCGCGGCATCGGCACCAGCTCTGTCTGCTCATGTACTAGATGCTGCTGAAGCTGCCCTGTAACGCCAGATTTGTATGACCCCAGAGGATACTGGAACTTAACTCTTTCCAGATAATGCATCCTAATTTATAACTTTTATTTTTTTTCGTTTTGTTCTAAGCCCAATTTAAAAGAACGACATCTAAAGAAAGTGATTATTACTGTGTGTAGAACTATGCTGGCAGATTAGAGATGGTATTATTGATGAGAGATATCATACCTGCAGCGGCCACTAGAGGGAGCAGGAAACACTTTTAACTCCATGAGCTCCCCCTAGTGGTGGTTGCAATCAGACAGAATTTTATGGTTAGATGCTGTGCAGGGGGTTTGTCACTCTGTATTAGAAAAATAAGCAACCATTGTCTCATGATTTGTTTAAATCATTGGGGGCCAAGAACTGCCAAGCTGAGATGTGATGTAGATAGTAGAAGAAGTAACAGCAGAACTTGGAACTTCAGGGCAGCAATCTGTGGGGGGCCACAGTACGGACCCCTATGTCTCCTTTCTCCTATCTGCCGGGGATATTACCCTTCTGTAGCGAGGAGCATCAAATGTACTGACTTTCTTCTTTCCTCGTGTTCCTCTGTCTCCGTGTAACATTTAACATCTACATTTGTTACCAGTTGCTCAGTAATTCCTCCCCGGTAGCGGGTGTGCAGGTTTTTGGAGAGTAATTGTTAGCGCAGAATTCTGTTGTCAGAAATAATGAGACATCATCTGATAATCCTCCATCCCCAATACACAGAGAGCACATATACCTGCCAAGTACAAAGGCTATCGCCGCGCTTTATTATCTTGGCTGCACACTATTAATTCCACAGTTTAACACTGCAGGTACAAATGATACCGAATTCTTCTCTTTTCATCTCTGTTTTTTTCTTTTAAATATTTTGCTGCTTTTGACGTTTCCCCTTGTTCTTGTTATTTTCAGCTACGAAAAAAAAGGTTTCAGGTCAGAATTGTTCCAGGGAGGAAAATACAAGTAAAACATTATTTACAAGAGCTCTGAGTACAGGACCAATGGACGGGGGAGGGGAGCATTGCGCTTACACTTCATGGGTTGGGGTACATACACATGGCACTGCCATTTGCACAGACCCTCTATAGTAGATCCATCTTATAGACCTTGTGTACCAATATGATGTTCCCTTAATGTTCCCTAGATTGCATCAGAGGTATATTAAGTTTGCATTGTGAGAAGGCTAAAAGTGGGCACATCTGTCCTCATAATCTCACCATCTGTGATGTATGGAGCTTTGTTCATCACTGTTTAATGCGTTGCAAAATTTGGGAATGTGGAGTGCCCCCGTTAGTGCGTGCTGTGCCATAGACCACCTCCTTCTGCTATTCCAGCCCTCGGCTGACTAACAGAACGTTCTGCACAGGCCGCCAGTGTGTGAACATCTTCCATTTATAGCCGCGGTGAAAGTGATCCTGTTCACATTGGTGCCTAATTCTGTTGATATTTCCAGTTTCTCACCTGTCACTGCTGATAATTGTGATGAGATCTATCTATAGTCGCCATTCCCTCTATACTTGTCAGTGCTGATAGTTGTGATGATATCTATCTATAGTCACCATTCCCTCTATACCTGTCAGTGCTGATAATTGTGATGAGATCTATCTATAGTCGCCATTCCCTCTATACTTGTCAGTGCTGATAGTTGTGATGATATCTATCTATAGTCACCATTCCCTCTATACCTGTCAGTGCTGATAGTTGTGATGAGATCTATCTATAGTGGCCATTCCCTCTATACCTGTCAGTGCTGCTATTTATCTATAGTGGCCATTCCCTCTATACTTGTCAGTGCTGCTAATTGTGATGAGATCTATCTATAGTCGCCATTCCCTCTTTACCTGTCACTACTAATTGTGATGAGATCTATCTATAGTCACCATTCCCTCTATACCTGTCACTGCTGCTAATTGTGATGAGATCTATCTATAGTCGCCATTCCCTCTATACCTGTCACTACTAATTGTGATGAGATCTATCTATAGTCACCATTCCCTCTATACCTGTCACTGCTGCTAATTGTGATGAGATCTATCTATAGTCGCCATTCCCTCTATACCTGTCACTACTAATTGTGATGAGATCTATCTATAGTCACCATTCCCTCTATACCTGTCAGTGCTGATAGTTGTGATGAGATCTATCTATAGTCGCCATTCCCTCTATACCTGTCACTGCTGATAATTGTGATGAGATCTATCTATAGTGGCCATTCCCTCTATACCTGTCAGTGCTGCTATTTATCTATAGTGGCCATTCCCTCTATACTTGTCAGTGCTGCTAATTGTGATGAGATCTATCTATAGTCGCCATTCCCTCTTTACCTGTCACTACTAATTGTGATGAGATCTATCTATAGTCACCATTCCCTCTATACCTGTCACTGCTGCTAATTGTGATGAGATCTATCTATAGTCGCCATTCCCTCTATACCTGTCACTACTAATTGTGATGAGATCTATCTATAGTCACCATTCCCTCTATACCTGTCACTGCTGCTAATTGTGATGAGATCTATCTATAGTCGCCATTCCCTCTATACCTGTCACTACTAATTGTGATGAGATCTATCTATAGTCACCATTCCCTCTATACCTGTCACTGCTGCTAATTGTGATGAGATCTATCTATAGTCGCCATTCCCTCTATACCTGTCACTACTAATTGTGATGAGATCTATCTATAGTCACCATTCCCTCTATACCTGTCAGTGCTGATAATTGTGATGAGATCTAACTATAGTCACCATTCCCTCTATACCTGTCAGTGCTGATAATTGTGATGAGATCTATCTATAGTCACCATTCCCTCTATACCTGTCAGTGCTGATAATTGTGATGAGATCTATCTATAGTGGCCATTCCCTCTATACCTGTCAGTGCTGGTAATTATCTATAGTGGCCATTCCCTCTATACTTGTCAGTGCTGCTAATTGTGATGAGATCTATCTATAGTCGCCATTCCCTCTTTACCTGTCACTACTAATTGTGATGAGATCTATCTATAGTCACCATTCCCTCTATACCTGTCACTGCTGCTAATTGTGATGAGATCTATCTATAGTCGCCATTCCCTCTATACCTGTCACTACTAATTGTGATGAGATCTATCTATAGTCACCATTCCCTCTATACCTGTCACTGCTGCTAATTGTGATGAGATCTATCTATAGTCGCCATTCCCTCTATACCTGTCACTACTAATTGTGATGAGATCTATCTATAGTCACCATTCCCTCTATACCTGTCACTGCTGCTAATTGTGATGAGATCTATCTATAGTCGCCATTCCCTCTATACCTGTCACTACTAATTGTGATGAGATCTATCTATAGTCACCATTCCCTCTATACCTGTCAGTGCTGATAATTGTGATGAGATCTAACTATAGTCACCATTCCCTCTATACCTGTCAGTGCTGATAATTGTGATGAGATCTATCTATAGTCACCATTCTCTCTATACCTGTCAGTGCTGATAATTGTGATGAGATCTATCTATAGTGGCCATTCCCTCTATACCTGTCAGTGCTGGTAATTATCTATAGTGGCCACTCCCTCTATACTTGTCAGTGCTGCTAATTGTGATGAGATCTATCTATAGTCGCCATTCCCTCTATACCTGTCACTGCTAATTGTGATGAGATCTATCTATAGTCGCCATTCCCTCTATACCTGTCAGTGGATATGATCAGGAGCGATCTGAGATGTCTCTAGATGTTTCAGTCTGCCCATCCCAAAAGAACTGCATCTGCAGCTGTGCCGTCAGCACGTGGACCAATGCATGTTCTACGACCATAGGGGGCAGTCATACGACCATACTTTATGGTCCGCGTTCCTATGTCTCATAGACATTTCTGCAGCTGTAGCTCCATTCTTGACATATGAACAGGTGCGTGGGTTTCTGCAAGCCCCATTGCAAGGAGAGAGCAGCAGAAGTTTCTGCACAGAGCTGCCCAAGTGTCTTGTGTGTGATGATCCCCAAACCCCAAAGTGCCGCTCCCTCCCCAGCTGCATGTTATTCTATGTACGGCCAGATCAGGCGCTCTTTTACTTTTCCAGTTGGGTTGCTCGTTTTTTTCCTAGATTGTGACACCGAGTGACAAATCCCATATTAGGCTTATAAATGTGTCCCTGTGCGAAGAGGCGAGAGATCAGCGCTGGCTTTATGGCTCCAGCAGTATGATGCTAATGAGGGAGCAATTAGGACCCGTGAATAATTAACGCAGTCGGCTAATACCACACGCGCTGCAGCTCGGAAATCACTTGTTTTTGGGAAATTAATTCCACTTGTCTGGTCCACGGGACGCGTCTAATCTAATGTGCGCGGTGAGTTGGCTGCAGGATGACTTGTCACTCAGGACACTTGTCACCTTCACTATGGCTGGTAGCCTGGAGGCAGAAAGCATGACGCTGCGGACAACAAGCCCCAGCGTGCAACGGAAGATCATCTCAGATTGCACAGATTAGCAGAACGCAGTCATTGTGGGCTCACGGGAGCAAAATTGGAAGTGTTCAGTGTTGGGTCAAAACTTGGCAGTGGCATCTTCTCCGAGGACATTGTAGATCTACTTCATGGAACCAGTGGTGACAATAAGAATGGTGCCAGCAATGCAAACCAGCCATATCTAGAAGAGCACTTGTGAGGTCAGACCCTAATGTTGGGGGGAGGCCGAGGTCGCAATCTCCATTAGAGGTGGTGGATGGGGCTGAGGTCCAGGCTCATATTCCTTCTACCTCCATGGACCTTGTGCACTGGGCACAGTCATGGGGGACAGATAAGGGTCTTCTCCAAAGCTAAAGCTACAATTGTCCACAATGTCTTGTGCTGAAGATTAAGATTTCCCATCATTAAAACTAAGGGGCCGAGGCCGCCCCCTGATAACAGCCCATAGCATTATCCCCCACCGCCATCTGTACTGAGGGCACAATGTAGTTAGGGGGTATTGTCCTCCTGGAGACATCAAACCCAGACTCCTCCATCAGACGCAGATAGAGAAGTGTGATCCGTCACTGCACAGAACACTTCTCCTCCAGAGTTCAGTGGTGGCGGCTTTACACCACTCCATCCGACGCTCGGCATTGTGCTTGGTGATGTACGGCTGCATTCAGCTGTTCGGCCATGAAGCTCCTGGCTGGGGCACAGTGTTTGTGGTGATGTTAGCACCAGGGATTGAGAGAGGCTACTCTTTCCTATATGTCCCCTCATGCTCACAGAGAACCTGCAATGTCTGCTGAGGTGTTGAGTAGTCTGAAAATTACCGTACCTCCTGGTTAATCAGAGGCCTTAGTTGCTGCTTGATCCCTCCACCATGCTTTACGCTGCAGCTCTGCTAGAATCCAGAATGATTGTGGTATCACCATTACTATCGCTCACGGCGGAACAGTGGGTGTCTTGGGGAGACCAGTTCTCCATTTAGATTCGTCCTGGAGTTGGTGCCCCTTAATCCGATTTTGACGGCAGGATGCGGCGCTGCGTGTGTAGCCTATAGAAAGCGAGCGCCAATTATATCAGAACTGTGCACATTCTCCAGGAATTAATCCTCCGTCTTCTCCCTCCAAGTCTCTGTAGTATTTTAACATTTCGCTCTGAAGAAAAGACCTTTACGCCGAGAGAAGACATTTATCTGGACGCAGGGGTGCAGTCACCGCTAATTGTCATCCGCTGTGCTCAGTGCTAGATCTTCATTTTTCAAAGGTTAAAGACTCGATCAAAAATCAAATGAAGCTTTTAATAACAAAAAAAAGGACAAAAAAATTACAAAAAAAAAAATCTCGTGATCTGTTTTACAGCTAAGTGCTTGTTCCACTTGAGATATTGGTTTCGGAGAAGCCTCGCTGGTTAGTGGGTAGAATTTATGTGCCGAGTGATTCTGTAATAATGTCAATAGCTTTCTTGTTAAATCAGGCAGATACGATGGAAACGCGCATTCTAACCACGGCCGTGTACTCTTAAAGTCAAGTGCGTAGACATGATCCAAATTTTCATTACATTTATTTTTTATCGGTTCCTGTTTTGCAATGTTGAAAATATTTTTTTTTTTCCCGTGTGGAGACCAACAACAAATAGGATGCCTGCTATTGACTGATGTTATCTGGGGGTTGTTTTATATCTGATTTGTCGTGATCTTAAAATAGTAACTGACAAATAGTATTATCCAACACCGTTATCCTACATCCTGAAGGTTTCCCTTTTTTTGCATAAAGATATATTGCATTTTATTTTAGAAATAGAATACAATTAAAGTGGGTATAGTTTTAAAAGGAGAGCATCATCATCTATACTTTTTATATTGATGCAAAATAGTAAATTAGTCGACGTCGTACGTGGACTTAGCGTGTGATATATGGGTAATGGAGGGAGGATTTAGTATGTGAACATACCAGGAGTGTCAGGTGCTCCGGCGGTGGTAGAGTGGCGGTGTTATATTGCAGAAGTGACCTGACCCAGTCACTGTCTGCCTTCCTCCAACCTCTTCACTCTCCGCAAGGTTAAGATGCTCTCGTTCCTGCAGGCAATTTCTCTCCAATCTTCTGCCATTTCTCTGGATATAACACAAACCATGACAGCTCCTGTTAGACTTTAGTACAAGGCACCCAGACGCCCTGACACTTTATTTGGTGATATTTTTTGCTAACTTTTAAAGTTGTAATATTTTTTTTATTCCCCAAGTTTCTGTTCTTTCCTTTGCAAGTAGAGAATTTTGGTTTCTTGTTTTAGAGCCGTAAAATCTAGATAAATGAGATGAAAAGGTAGAGGGGCTTCCACTGCTTTTATGGCCACTGTCTGATACATATGCCCATTAAATAAATACTCGCTAGTGGCTACAGCCAGAATAGATGGGACCCATTCTAAAGCAAAAAAGTCTACTTCATGCTGCACCTTTTTTTGCGGTGGCTCTCTAAATGGGAAAATGGAGTCTGGGCTGCAGAGCTCCGTCCTTCTGGATCTTTTGGCTTGATCTTGAGCCATGGCGACTTGCTGGATAAACCTCCTGTATGGAGATCAATCTTGTCCAGCCTAGATAGGTCCAACAGGGTCTTCTCCACCATTATCCTGATAGTATCTAGCCATCGGGTTGCTGGTCTTCCTCTTCGCCTTATTTCTTCCATTCTTCCGACCATGATGTCCTTCTCCAGTGATCGCTCTCTTCGTATGATGTGTCCAAAGTAGCCAAGTCTTAGCTTTGGTGATCCTTGCTTCGACTGACGTTTGCATTTAAACATAACTTTGACTTCCCCTGCATCCCGTAATGATAAGGGTAGGTTCACACATGGGAGATTTGTGCAAACTTTTTCAGCAGCAAGATCCAGATTTTGCTATAAATTTGCTACAAATCCTGAACAAAAGTGATAGTACTACTGATACATTAGTTGTAAATATTCAATCATCTCGTAGTCTGTTAATCTGCTAATCCACCATCTTGCATTCTATATATTAACGGATTAATGTAAATTTGCTGAGAATCTGGCTCCTCTGTATGCCGGAAATAAATGTGCCGTAATTCATCTCTTATCCCTGTGCTCTTTACAGTGCGATGCAGATATTTCCATCCCGTCATCTTCTGCGACAAGTGGCTGCAAATCCCATAAAGTAACCTGGAAAGTGTAACCCAGAGAATAGATATGTGACACTGGGCTGAGATTAGCAGCATCTTGACATTTAATTCCAATTACCCTTTTTCCTTTCCTGATGAGAATATTTCGGCTTTGCCTCATGATACATATGCACCATATTTCTTCCTTAATGTTCCTGTGCGGACCGTCCTCTTTCTCTTATATATGAAAGTATTAGAAATAAGAAGCCACAGGTGATTTTTTTTTTGGCTATGTCTTCAGCAGCAAAAGGGGCATCTGAAATTCTGTTTGAAAAAAAAAACCTGAAAAGAAAACTTCTCCGGAAACTTGCCGCTTCCTCGGAGCCGCGCAGCCTAATTGGAAGTGGGGATAAGCAAAAGAGACAGAGAGCTGCTCCTTGTAATCAATGAAGGTGTCAGTCATCAGAAGCACCCATAATATCAGGCCATTTCCCCCAGCTCTCGGATTGCAGGCCGCCTTTCATTTATCAGCCTTCTGCATGTGAAACGGGATTAATTAAAGGCATTCAAGTATCACAGCAAAGCCTCGTTCCTCCATGTGCCAGCGAATAATTGACTCCAAATGAATTGGAAAAGAGGCTAAGTGATTGTGCCGCACTGTTATTATTATGATGTAAATATTAGCACTGCGGTGACGGGGCCACTGACTTAGCGCTGGCACACATCATTATGTCCAGGACGCTGAGCCCCGGCACGCTGTGCTCCTTCATCAGAAATTATCCTAGATTTCTCCCGCTGTAATACCCTTGTCTGATAAGTATTTCCTCCGTGCCTGCTATGTCAGTGCAGCTGTCAGGTTCAGGACATTTTTTTTGGAGAGGGTGGTTTGGATCTGATGGGAAATCTTGCATGCTTTTTTTAATGTCAAGTTGAATGCAAGGCCTTGATTTTTGCATTGCGTTATCATGTGATGGAGGTAACGCCTCCCTTCCATGTGTGCGGCATCCGCTTTTCCACCCGGCAGAGGGCACTGATGCCAGAGCGGGGCCCATAGATTTTTATGGCATTGTTTCCAACATTATTTGTTGGGGCAGAGTCTGAAAACATGTAGGAAATATAGCAAATATAGCATGCTTTGTTTTTTTTCACTGGGCCAGTGCACGACTCTACTGTTCATCTGGCTGGATGCAACTGATCTATGAGAACCCAGACTAAGGGCCTGTACACACGTTGCAGATTTGTCATATTTTTCTGCAACAGATTTATCCCAAAACCTGAAGGGTTTTCTGTGCCAGTAAAGTGAATGCGAATCTTGAAATCTCATGCACACGTTGCTTTTTTGTGACTTGGAGATTTAAATCTGCATCCTGTCAACTATTTCAGTGTTTTTGCTGCAGATTTCACTCATGCTAACGAGTGGGGAAATATTTGCAACAAAAATGCATATAAAAAAAAACACATAAAAAATGTACCAATTTTGCATTTTTCCTGCAGAAATGGTGCCCTAAAACCGGTTTCACACATCTGTGTTTCATGGGCAGCAACGCATGGACTGTCCGCAGGATTCCTGACCCAAACGCTACAGAGCCAGTTGTGTTAGGGTCCTGTCCATATATCGAGGTCCGTACTCGGACCAAGAGAAAAGGTGCTAAATTGGAAGAGGAGGGCAACAGAGAAAAATTTAAATAGGACACATCTGCCTGCACAAGAAAATGGAGGTAGAAGGGCGTCAGTGAGCGACCCCTCCAAAATCAGCGTTTAGAGGAGCCATGCTCCACATTGGACAAGATTAAAAAGCACAGAACAGTGGTCTAACTCTCAACTAATATAGATGTTTTGTCCAGAAGTGGGACCTCCCATGATGATGGATCACCATACTGGGAAATAGAGGGTGTAAACTGGTCACCAAGTAAAGAAACCCACAGATTCACTGAGCTTTATTGTTACAAAAATAACCATCAACGTCATGCTAACTAAATCTATAGAGGGAGTCATATCGACCGATCAGATAATGGTTGCAAAAAAAAAAAATTCACGGCCCCATTGTTTTCTAGGGGCCGCTCCTCTGTTTCCTTTGCATTGGGTCGTGTAAATGACTCCACTTTCTGCTTTGGGGTCATATCTTGTGTTAGATCAGATCCTACTTTACTACAGAATAATTAATTTTTCATTTGTATCTTTCTGGGGTTCATAAACTTTTCAGCTACTGAAAAATTTCCATTTTTCAGAAAAGCGTGTGTTTTAATTTCCCCAGTGTGGGCAGAGTGTGACCCACCAACCTTGGCTTCATGTTTTATTTGTACCCTCTAGAACAACAGGAAAACATGCGGCCGGTCCGTGCCGATGAGGCTGAGCGTTACTATTATGTGATATGTTTAGATTATTGTCCTTTTTGTGAATCCCATAAATTTATTTATTTTTTTCACTTGAGATTTTGTGTTCTTGTTTTAACAAACCTGGAAACTTTTTGTTATTTGTGGACGGTTTATTAGGAGGAATTCTTCAGCCTCTAGTGCAGGGATTCGCTCTCCCCCCCCCCCCCCCGAGGTCCTCTCCATTCCCAACCAAGTGCAGTTTAATATTATTTTCTTGCACAACCCTTCGCCCGTCAGGTCAGGATTTTAAATGAGTTTCTGGCTTTCTGCTCGAGTTCATCTGAACGCAGAAGCCTAAATCCTGCCCCAATGTAATCAGTGCAGAGCTGTCAGAAGGAGCAGAGGCGAGGGGTCTCTGGGACATGGTACCTGCCAGCAAACAGAACATCACTGTAGAAACTGTAGGCATGAGTGACCATCGTCTGTCATGTTTTCTTCACTGTATATATAGCTACTAGATGGTGGCCCAATTCTAACGCATCGGGTATTCTAGAATATGTATGCGTAGTGTATAGCACAGCCGACGTATTATATTGCGCAGCCCACGCAGTACATTGCGCAGCCCACATAGTACATTGCGCAGCCCACCCAGTACATTGCGCAGCCCACGCAGTACATTGCCCAGCCCACGCAGTACATTGCGCAGCCCACGCAGTACATTGCGCAGCCCACGCAGTACATTGCGCAGCCCACGCAGTACATTGCGCAGCCCACGCAGTACATTGCGCAGCCCACGCAGTACATTGCGCAGCCCACGCAGTACATTGCGCAGCCCACGCAGTACATTGCGCAGCCCACGCAGTACATTGCGCAGCCCACGCAGTACATTGCGCAGCCCACGCAGTACATTGCGCAGCCCACGCTGTATATTGCGCAGCCCACGCTGTACATTGCGCAGCCCACGTTGTACATTGCGCAGCCCACGTCGTATATTGCGCAGCCCACGTCGTATATTGCGCAGCCCACGTCGTATATTGCGCAGCCCACGTCGTATATTGCGCAGCCCATGTATATTACGCAGCCCACGTAGTGTATTGCGCAGCCCACGTTGTATATTGCGCAGTCCATGTAGTATATTGCGCAGCCCACGTTGTATATTGCGCAGCCCACGTATATAGCAATGTGGGCATGATATCCCTGTTAAAAAAAAAAAAAAAAAAAATAATTAAAATAAAAAATAGTTATATACTCACCTTCCGTTGGCGCCTGGATCCAGGAAGCGGTTACCGACGCTTGGGATCCACTGAAGCTCCGCCGAGCCGCTCGCGCCGGCCGCCATCTTCCGTTCCCAGGGTGCATTGCGAAATTACCCAGATGACTTAGCAGTCTCGCGAGACCGCTAAGTCTTCTGGGTAATTTCGCAATGCATCGCCGGGAACGGAAGATGGCGGCCGGCACGAGCGGCTCGGCGGACAACGGAGGGTGAGTATAGCAGGTTTTTTGTTTTTTTATAATTTTTAACATTACATTTTTTTACTATTGATGCCGCATAGGCAGCATCAATAGTAATAAATTGGGGACACACAGGGTTAATAGCAGCGGTTACGGAGTGCGTTACCCGCGGCATAACGCGGTCCATTACCGCCGGCATTAACCCTGTGTGAGCGGTGACCGGAGGGGAGTATGCGGGCGCCGGGCACTGAGTGCGGGGAGTAAGGAGCGGCCATTTTCTTCCAGACTGTGCGCGTCGCTGATTGGTCGTGGCAATGGTCGTGGGCGTTTTGCCACGACCAATCAGCGACTTGGATTCCATGACAGACAGAGGCCGCAACCAATGAATATCTGTGACAGAAGGACAGACGGAAGTGACCCTTAGACAATTATATAGTAGATATACTCTATATACAGAGTGTAATATTTAAAGAGTAGTTTAGGATTAGGAAAAGTAGTCTGGCTGTGCCTGGTATTGCAACATGTAACTGAGCTGCAATACCAGATGCAGCCAACTAACAAGAGTGGCGCTGTTTCTAGAAGTCAAGCAAATCCTTTTTTGTAAAAGGTTTGTCTCATGATTGTTCTTCAGGAGCTCAGTACCCTCCTGCTTCCCTACTTGCCCCTAATGATTGACAGTTCACTCCTAATGATTGACAGTTCAGGCCGGCGACATTGTTGCATTGCTGGACCCGATCGATGTGCTTATATCAGGCACCTTTCCTTTACAACATGGGAGCAGCATCGGGGCTAACCGCACCCAGTGATCTGACTCGCTCATTGCCTAGGAGACCTCCGCTGATAGACTGCAGAGGCGGACGGTAAATTGTAACATTAAAAATCTTTCCAATCTCGAGAGTTACGGTATTTGTTAAAGTTGGTTGATTTTACAAACACTTTGCAGTTCTACCAATTTAACAACCCTTTTTAAGTAATAAGTTCCTTGGATTCACTTTGGAGGCTTTTTTTTAAAACTGTGGTCTACTATATCTGACTGTCCACCTCCTCCCATCGGCACATACGTCCAGACCCCGTTTTGTGGGGGATTTTGGGCATATGCCCCCACTTGGACACACAACGCACTGTGAAAGCACCCTAAGGGGTAACGTTTCTCCTTGTGGAGAGTGAGAAGCCAAGCCAGGCATGTGAGAGTGAGGAGACTTATAAGCCATGCCTGCTCCTCTGATATCCATTCCCACTTTAATTTAAAATCAGTGGTTGAAAAACTTAGCATAGACATCTGAAAATGCAGATCGGCTGTGCTAGTGTCTTATGTGTGAATAACCTATGTACATGCACCATCTGGGTAGGAAAAAATGCTAAAACCCACATAAAGCATGATGGATAAATGAGGCTAAAGACACACAGTATATCCATGCATTGCAGTCCGCACGTGCACCAAAGGCACAAAGGAGATTTCGGGCAGGGCCAACACATGTCTCTTATGACCCAGCCACCTCCGAAAGCAATCTTGGCACCATCCTCGCCACACGAGCAGGGGTCTAGTACCACCCAGTGAGACCTTGAACGTTGGTCTCCAGCAATAACGCGTTTACCAGTCCTTTGGCATTGGAGGACCGTGTTTGTATTCGGCCTCCATCACCCTTTGCCTCACTCAGATTCCCCATTTTCTGACATATGGTAATTGACGGCTGGACTTGGCTTGGAAAAGACATGAATATAGAAGAGATATCATAATCCGGCTGTGGAGGGCAAGACGAGAGCACAGTTCAAGCTGAGTGAGTATACATTTTTTTTTAAAGGGGCTGTCCACTTTTAGGGACAGGATTTTTTATTGAAATGCCTTGGGGGCTAAAAATTATTTTTGCATTTGTGCTCAGAACGAGTAAACTAAGAACCGGTCAATGATGGTCTGATTGGCGACTTTCTAAACTCTTACCTGTCTTTTTTTTAGCTCTTCTCTGCTGATTTGACCACAGACGACATCAAAGTGGAATGTGCAGAGAAACAAAAAGTCTGTAGGTGCAAAAATTTTAATGTAATCCAATTGCAAAAATTAATTTTAATTTAATTATATTAATTTAAGTAAGAAAAATAATAATTTTACCTAAAAGTGGACAGAGAGGGAAATAAAGCTTTAATGTGCAAGTATCTAAATATTTCCACATTCGGCAATCAGTAAGACGAAAACTTCATCCCAGAAATAGTTAGGAAATGTTGCACCCTTGTGAGGCCGATATCCGGGAAATCAAGTCCTGTTTGGTCACTGTGCCTATAGCCGCAAAAACTGGGAAAAGATAGAGAATTGCATAAAGGAAACAAAGTACAAACTCCAATCAATGAGCGTCCTTTAGTCCATCATTTCTTATGATGAAGGGTCTGAATGATGACTTGATTCCATTGATGGGTCTACATGGTATCAGTAAAACCAAGTAACAACCAACCTTGTCGAAGTGTCAGATAAATTCCTGTCTGAAGGCATCTTATATAAAATATTATCCATCTTCGAAAACATTGTTCCCTGGGTTTCCTGAACGGCCACATTGTTCGGATCCTCAGGTGGTCCATGTCGGCTCCGATTCCCTGATGGTCCTGGTCTCGTTGTCTCTTTACGAGAGATCTAACGATGGCAGCTGCTGTTCTATTTTCTGTTCCGGATGAGTCATTCTGTCATTTCTATTTTCACTTCAGTTTTTAATACATCTCCACTTTCTTTCTCTCAATATGTAATTAAAGTGATTAATTAGTGTTCATTTTCACCGTATGCTTAGAGCTGGATGCGTTGATACACAACTCCTCTAGTACGGTTTAATTTATATTTTTCTCTCTTCCGATTTTTAAATAACTCGTTGTAACACAACCCCGAGACATCATTTTATGAGATGACCCTTTTAGATCCTGGACAGATTGATGGAAGAATTCATTAGGCTGATCGGTGTCATGCTGCTGCAGTGCAGTATAGCACAACCTCCACCAGGGGGAGCTTGTGAGGGAAGTGAGGCTGCACACACAGAGTAGCACCACAGAGCAGCAGCACAGTGGTCAGACAAGCCGAGTCAAAAAACAGTCAGAAGCAGAAGTACCAGAGGTTGCAGCAGTACACGTGGTCCGGAACAAGCCAGGGGGTTCAGCAACGGTCGGAAGCGGATAAGACAGACAGAAGGCAGAAGCGAGTCCAAATACAAGCCGAGTCAAAAACCAGAGAATCAAACCAACTAACAGGGAAACACTGGGAAAGGACAGACAAAGGGAGTCAACAGACACAGGGCAAGTCAGGGATCACAGCAGGACAAATCAAGATCCATGAGAGTCAGGTACACACGCCGAAGGCAGAACTATAGCTGACACCGCCAGCAGGATGCATTGGAGCTAAATAGCAAACCTGAACCCAGAATGAGGCAGAACAAAGTTAACGCTTGTCATGATCCGCCCGGAAAAAGGGCAGACAGGACAAAACCCCCGAACAGATCATAACAATCGGCCCTTGTGTACTGTTTACAATGACAATTTTACAGCTGCCTCATTTACAACCGTAATAAGAAAAGGTTGGAGAGGTTTGTCTGATTTTTACTATTTAGTTTCCATTATTAAAACAGCTGGGTAAAAGATGGCAAACCAAAGCCCCAATTTTCTGTGTGGCCTTCAAGAAATTACAAAATATTCCTCTTAAATATTCTGCTAGATTGCTCATTTTTGTAAGTGTAATGCAGCACACGTTTGCACCCATATTGCATCTACACTTCCAACCGTTGACTCTGCCGCCAACCTGAACCTTTTGCCACGTAGATGTATTTATGCCATATTGACTTTCTCAAGAACGTCTTTGGCTAAGAGTCAATGGGCTTTGTTTTTTTTGTCCTTCAAGTCTCATGTTTCCCAAGAACAATGACTTGTCTGTGTCTGTCCAAGTTCAAGGTGCGGTAAAGCCAAAACACAGATGTTACGGAAGTAAAGAAGAGGCGGTAAGCCGATGTCATATTATAGAGATAAAATAATTCCCCAGCGAGAAACAGCGAAGTATCATCCTCTAGATCAATAGGCCGGGAAGATTATGTGCATCTAGCCCTTCTGCATGACAAAGAGCAGAATAATCAGTCACTTGTAGAAAGCCCAGGAATCTGCCGGCCGGCGGTGGCACACAAGTTTTATGTCTTGCCTGAATGTGTCATTATTTAAGCAGGTTTCGGGCCGTGAATGATGCCATCTCGCTTCCCCTTTACTTTATGACCACTGTTAAATGTATTACTTGCCTGGCGAACAAAGGGAATCCATCAAGATGGCTAAAAGTTGGGAGAACTAAATCACAGAAGGGAAAAATGACTCCATGGAAAATTAAAAAAAAAAAAAAAAAAAAGTTTAGACCTTGTTCTTGTGTTTTAGTTGACAAGTTTATCTCAGTTGGTTCCAGGTATAAAGTAACTCAGGAGGCCACACGTACAATGTCGTAGACATAAAGGATGTTTAGATACCGACGGAGGTCATCAAGGACATGTCTGGCACTGCATTTTGATTCATGAAATTTCTAATAATAATTACAAATTATATACTGAGGTTTTTCCTTTTTTGCCCCATATAAACTCTTCCTAGTCGTAGTCTAGCCAGAATACTCCTTTAACACCTTTCTTAATCAGCAAAGGTTTATTATCTACCTGCCTTGTTGTGCTCAGCGTTTACCTCTGCCAGCACAGAACGGTCGCGGACCACCCCTGCCAGCAATTCAATGGCTTCCGAATCGACAGAGCAGTGGCTTATTTTCCACTCTGCTCTGACAGGGTGTGACTGCTGACGTCATGCTGATTGACAGCTGTCTCCCCTTTGCCTAACTGCAGGGAATTGGCTGTCAATCAGCATGACGTCAGCAGTCACGCCCTGTCGACAGATCAGCCTGGGAGAAGACAAGCTGCTCCATTGATGTGGAGCAGCTGAGTTGCCGGCATGAGTAGTCTGTGATCGCTTTGCACTGGATAGAACAGGCAGGTAGTAAAAAACTACTACAACAAGTCCATAGAAAAAAAATAGTCCTGGACACCCCTTTTAATCATAGACAGCACATGAACTGTACACTGATGCCATCCATTTTCTGTCCTCGTAGACTTGTATTGTTATTTTTAATCCATGATGCTGGTAAAAAAAACATTTAGACATATCTCTGTGATTTTTGCATACACAGTCCACATGTGAACAGCACCATATGCTATAATGGGTAATTGTTCTATCTGTGAAAAACATTGATATCCAAACGTCTGCGTTGCGCTTCTGTGTTCTGAGGCTTTGTGAATATTACATTGGTGAAATAAGTTATTTCCCTGGAATCTTGCAATGTTAATCATTTAGTATCTGCTGCTCATATTTCCGTATTGTTCACTTTCTTGTGCAAACCCCTCCTGCAGCAGGAAGATCCCACCCCTGAGGAGCTGTAACCTCCCCCTCGTCTCAGCATTTCACATAGCTTGCAAAACCAGTAATGCTGCATGAAAAACTCAAATGATTTAACTGTTGGAAGAAATCTCACCAGAGATCACGGATTTTCTGAAGAGTGTGAAGTTCTGTGTGAGGCGGGAGGAGTGGTTTTGACTGCGGCATGCCTGTATCTGTTTTGATGGCGGAATGACTTCACTGATACCTGTTATTCCTGATAATATGAGGATCAGATGGAGAGACGGCGTCTTCTATGCTATAATTGTATGACTGTCTCGCTGTGCGTAGTTGTGTGGGCGTGCTTGTTAAATCTCTGCTTCTGGAAGAAAAGTGCCTAACTTCACAATGTATATCTATATCCATGTATCGGGAAGGGAGAAGCTCCTTCCTCCCACACCGCCCCCACAGATCACCCACCTTTATATTTTTACCTTTCCTTTGCTCATTATTTTGGAATACTAGTGATCGGTCACCTCCAGACCAGAATAATACACTATTTCTGTCACCTATCTAGTTTATAAGCACAGTAGCCAGGACCGAGAATGACTCGCTTTTCTGAGACAATTGCCGGGGAGACTGTTGTAAAGTGCAGTAAAAATCTGCTAACCTGAGACGATAAATCCTGGTAATCCAGAAGGGGACAAATCGTGAAAATGATCTGTGTGTGTTTTTCAGCAGTTAGGAGTATAGATGAGTATTTAGGTTATGGCTCATGGTAATTTGCATCTTGTGGGCCTAATGCACCATTCTATAATATACAAACCAGTTTGCCGGGGCTTACATTACTGCTAACGCCTCCTAATGGTAGAGGAGAAAGTCTGAAAGTCACCTAAGTTCATAATAATGGAAGCACTAGTCCTGAACTTTTGCTTAGAGGCCATACACATTATATTATGTGATCCAGATGCCACCACTAGGACCACCACAGACTTACCGAAGGCTGCCCTTGAGGATGGTCTCAAGCGTCTCTCTGAAGGAAAATGAAGACTGAGGGGTCCAATCCACTAAGGTTGGGTCATCAGACAGAGTCCGCTGCTCTGAGAACAGGACAGAGAGGTCTTACCAGTGGCAGAAAATCCCGTTTTCCATTTCGGGAGGGGTGCCTCTTAACTGGGATAAAAGTTAGGTACCCAGCCAAGAGCCTTAAAGAATTCCTTGGCAGATTCTGGTAATTTTCTCCTATGGTCTTGTAGGGTTGGGAGCTTCTCAACCTGAATGAGACATGTCTCCTGAAGCTTTGGACCAAGAGATAGATGCCAAATAATCAGCATCAGCAGGGTGCCAGGCCAGAAATTGAAATACTAATAACTATGGACCCATTACTTTAGAGACAGCACTGACATTTGGAAGTCATATTTTGCTGTGGAGGTGAAGTGAGAGACTGTAAGTCCAGCTGGCACCAGTGCCCCACACCAGTAATCTAGGATGGTTGCCAATGTGGATTCATCAGTCGCCTTCAGTACATGCTAAAGGAATACCTAAAAAGTTGCAAGGGGACAAGCTTACCCAGGTCTGTGAGATAGAGAGGTGGTCACCCCAAGGATGGATGTCAGCCCCGACGCGCGTTTCGCTGGCACAAACGCAGCTTTCTGAAGGGGGGAGGTAAACCTACTGGCGGACACAGACAGGAGAGAGATCCTGTGCAAGAACAATATATGAGCTCTTTGCAGTCCAGTACCTCATCATAATGCACAACTCCACCTGCTTTGGAAGTGGAAATGGGCCCCTTTTATCTACTTTGCCCCTGTGCGGCCGCACAGGTTACACAAATTATATGTCCGCCCCTGGGTAAACCATGAAATCCCCAAATCTGTACACGGGTGACATCTAAATTAGAAATAGAACATTGAGACATCCTGACCCCAGGACAGGTTCAGTACAGATGAAAGTGGTGTCCGGGTAATAGAAAGCAGGGGCGTAACTTCTATGGTCGCAGGGGTCTTAGCTACGAAGGGGCCCAGAGCTCTTAGGCCGGGTAATAGAAAGCAGGAGCGTAACTTCTGTGGTCGCATGGGTCTTAGCTACGACGGGGCCCAGAGCGCTTAGGGGCCCGCCGTGGCAGGCAGTGCCAGGATGTGTGACCAGCAGTAGCCAGCAGGTCAGGGGGGGGGCTGGTACAGCATGGTGGCAGGCTGTGCCACTGAATGTGACCAGCAGTAGCCAGCAGGTATAGGGGGGGGGGGGGGCTGGTACAGCTTGGTGGCAGGCAGTGTCACTGTAAGTAACCAGCAGTAGCCACCAGGTGAGGGGGGGGGGGGCTGGAGAAGCATGTTGGCAGGCAGTGCCACTGTACGTGACCAGCAGTAGCCAGCAGGTATGGGGGGGCTGGTACAGCATGAGGGCAGGTGGCGCCACTGTATGTGACCAGAACAGTAGCCAGCAGGTGAGGGGGGGGCTGGAGAAGCATGGTGGCAGGCAGTGCCACTGTACGTGACCAGCAGTAGCCAGCAGGTGAGGGGGGCCTGGAGCAGCATGGTGGCAGGCAGTGCCACTGTATGTGACCAGTAGTAGCCAGCAGGTGAGGGGGGGCCTGGAGCAGCATGGTGGCAGGCAGTGCCACTGTATGTGACCAGTAGTAGCCAGCAGGTGAGGGGGGGGGGGCCTGGAGCAGCATGGTGACAGGCAGTGCCACTGTACGTGACCAGCAGTAGCCTGCAGGTGAGGGGGGTGGCTGGTACAGCATGGTGGCAGGCAGTGCCAGGGTGTGTGACCTTTGTTTCTGTATAATTTGAAAATTGTTTGCTTTAAATACTGTATTTCTTAACTATGCTATATTTATTAAATATTGGAATATAAAACATTGCAACCAAACTATAGTGCACAAAATGAATAGGGAATATGTGAATTTGGGTGGAAAATATTTTGGCATGGGGGGGGGGGGGGGTTGGGCCTCATTTGAAAGTTCGCATCGGGGCCCATAACGTTGTAGTTTCACCACTGATAGAAAGTATCTACTAACATTGACCAGACCAGCCAATTCTGGTGGAACTGGCAGACTAATCTAAATTGTGTGAGGGTCTCCTGACTCTACAAAACCGCATATGTGAAAACAAAGGATCAAAGCGTTATATTTCATCATGGCCGATTTTTTTGCTCTGCGGGTAAATAATAAAAGTTGATGCTAATTTTCTTATTCCCTTCTCCCCATTCAGGACTGTGGTGTAGTGACCCCTGTGGCAGCTAGGGGGCGCTCTGTGAGATATGCATGGAGGCGTATCTGTTGTGGTAATAGTGGTGAACCTGTAATCGGCAGTGTTGTGAATGGCCGATATGTGTCGCAGAGGGAGTCTGCGTGGTAAGTCTGATGTATTGTGGTTATGCTGGGACCTGTAGTCCCTCAAGAGTTTGTGTAATGTGTATAGTTAAGTTTGGGTGACTTACTAGGCTAGTCATGAGAGATGGGAGGGTCAGACTAGCCACACATACACTCCCACCCAGGGGAGTGGTTACCAGTATGTAACGTGACCAGGGTGTGGGTCAGTGTTGGATGTGAGCTCCCTGTGTGTGGAGCTGAGAGGTGTGTCCGGTAGGTCCTGTGTGGTTCCTGTGTGGAACCTGTGTATGGACCTGACCGTGAAGGTCCCGAATGGTGCTGGACTGTTCTAGGAGTGACTAGGGTCCTGCAAGCACCTGAGTTCGTGGGACTTGGCTTCGGCTGGCCTGGGGTATTGGACGTTCCCAGCTGGGGAAGGACGTCCTGAAGAATACCCGGACTAGGCCACCGGCGTGATCCTGGTTACCTGTGGTGACGGGTGGAGGACGGGGTCCAGGACCTGCGGTGACAGGTGGAGGACGGGGTCCAGGACCTGCGGTGACAAGGTGAGGACCGGGATCTGCGGAGCCAGAGACAGTTACTGTGTGGGGAAGCTGGAGTCCTTCGGTGAGGTCTGGACTGACTACTGTGTGCCGGACAGGCAAGTTGGTGATCCCCGTTAGGCAGCTTACCCGGAAGAGTGTTAACAGAGTGTGGGGAAGCTGGAGTCCTTCGGTGAGGTCTGGACTGACTACTGTGTATTGACCAGGCGAGTTGGTGATCCCCGTTAGGCAGCTTACCCAGAAGACTGTTAAAAAGAGTCGGCAGGTGGAGCAAGGGCTCCCGTCAGGTACCAAAGAGACTGTTGGTGCCTGTTGTGTTCTATGTGATACAAGTAATGAACTGTGCATTACCCGGTTTATGGCACTTTAATAAACCGCATGGACTGCTTTGTTTTATAAACCCGTGCCCGTGTGCTTGAATATCGCGGTCAAGTGAGTGTCCCCCAACACTCTCAGTAAGAGAAACCTTACAATTGGTGGAGAATTTTGGCAACAATCCCGCTAGCACACGTGGAGTTAATTGCTGTGGCAGAGCCACGAAGGTGACAAGCGTCTAGCTGTAACTCGGCGGGGTTACGAAAGTGACAAGCGTCTGCTGTGACTCGGCGGGGTCACGAAGGTGACAAGCGGCAGCGGTAGAGCCGTGTGGAGAGTAGGCGCGGTTGCAGCGAGAGGTTCCACAGTAGGCGGAGCTGCAGTGGCTTGTGGTTGGCAGCACCTGGACGTGCCGGTTGTGTGTGACTGCAGCGGGAGCTGTGGCGGTACCAGCAAGAGCTGGTGAAGTGACATAGAAGGAAAAAAATATATATATATATTTTTTTCCCCTTTTAGGTTGTGCTGAATCTTAAAGGGCCAGTACAAGCCCAGAGACAAAGGGGTGTACTGTGTGAACTGGGGCCTGAGTGCCGTGGGGAAGTCCACTGGGTGTGTCCCAGGGTGGGGAGTATCCCTAATAGTGAGCGGGGACCCCAAATGGAGATGGTTGCCCAAAAGGGGGCGGAGTCCCAAAAGGGGGCGGAGTCCCAAAAAGGGGTAATGGCCCAAAAAGGGGTGGAATCCCGAAGGGGGGCTGAATCCCGAACCGGGGTGGTGTCAAAAAGCGCAACACTTGCCCAAAAAGGGGGCGGAGCCAAAGAAAGGGCAGTAATCAGTGAGGAGTCACGACTATGTCCGATTTGGCTGGCAATCAGTGAGGAGCCACGTCTGTGTCCTTTTTGGCTGAATGGAGAGTGTGTGCAGGGGTTGTTAGACCCGGGGAGAGAGGCGTCTTTGTTGAGAACCCTTCCAGGGAGTGCTGGGTCACCAGGGGACGCTAAATGTTGTCAGGCAGCCACTCTCTCCATTACCGCAGCTGATGTTTCCACATACCATGAGGTGGTTGTAGTCCCGAGTTTGCCGTGTCCTATGGTAATAGGACAAGATTAGATAACACTGTGGGACTGGTGGAAAAAGGGTGAAGTGTTTGTGGATGTTACGTGGATGGGTGGTAGTATTAGTGAGAATGCGCCCCCTAGAGTTGACAGTCCCAAAGTGGGCGTGACCAAGAAAAATGATAAGCGTGCCCAACTTACGGACATGCCACCTGAACTGTGCCACAATGCGACTGGTAGACGTCTGGCGGATAAAATAAGTGGAACTGACACCCAGACACAGAGAGACGACAGGGCTCTACAGGCTGAAGTCGTGACAGCAGGGGCAGCCATTCCAGAAGTTGTGACCTGTTTAGAAAGGGACGGCTGGTTCCTGGATGACAGATCGGGTGGTGGTGACTCCCAATCAGACGGTGACGAAGGCGGTAAAGAGGGCAGTAAGACTGACTCTGGTATAGGGAGCAAAACTTCCTCCCGTCGCCGAAGACGTAAAAGAGGAAAAGGGGCTGAACCAGTGGCACCTTGTGAAAATTTGATGGGAGATACGGAAGACCTGGAGTGTGTGAAGTATTCTGAAGTCCCTGTGAAGCAGGACGAGGCTGAGGTTGTCACTACTGAAGCCCTAGAGAGGTTTGAACCTGTTAGTAAAGAGACAGTGAAAGAACATGTCGAACGAGAAAGGGTCCTTAGACAAGAGGCTGAGCACAGGCTGAATGAGCTGGAGAAGGAAGTCTCGGAGCTCAGAGGTCACCTGTTAACCTGGCAAGGTGTGAACAAAGCCTTAAGGGAAGATGTGAAAGGGCTCAGAGAAGCATTAAGTGGTCTTCTACAAGAGAAGAAGATGCGGGTTGAAGACTCACATTTGCTAATGCCCATCTTGACCAGAGGTCTGGAAGAGGGTAAAGCTGAAGAAGAGTGGGCGTTAAGAGCCGAACAAGACGGTCACCCGGTTGTGACAGGTGTCTTGATGGAAAAGTCCATGGCAAGGCAGGAGCCACCTGTTCTTGAGGAAAGTAAGACTCCGCTCTTCAAGTGTGTGATAGATGTACCCGAAGAGGCGCAAGATGCATGTACCGGTGAGGGTGTGCATGAGGCCTTTAAAAAGGCAGTAGAAGCGTGTAGTGTGCATTGGGCACTAGAGACGAAACAGTTGGTGATACTGTCGACTAAGGAAGTCACAGTGATGAGGGTAGCCGTCCTGAAGGATATGCATCTACAGTGCCTCCGCACAAAACAGATGATCCTGTTGAGGAATAATGAAGACACTCGACGTTTGGAGCAAGCCAGGAAAGCTCAAAGTCGCCTGGGCTTGGTGGAAGATACAGTGCGAGTACCCAGAAATCTGGTGGGGAAGATCATTGGTAGATTTGGGAAAGTGATGCAAGAGATGGTGAATATATCCGGTGTAAAGAGACTGAGGATTCCGGCTGATGATGAGGCCCAGGTGGGTGAAGGTGGAATGGTTCCATTCCTTGTTGTCGGGTCCAAGGAGAGTCTAACGAATATCAGAATGCTCCTAGAGTATCGCGTGACATATCTGAAAGAAATAGAGCAGCTAAGACTGTACAGACGGCAGGTCAATAAGCAGCTGCAGAACACAGGATGGCGACCGCCTTCTTCCCAAGGAAAAGGGAACAAAAGGGAACCCCCAAATAGTGGATTGACTGATCACCAAGGAAGAGTTGGAGGCAGTAACTCCTCAGTTAATTCCATGTTGAGTGACCTAGGTGCGAGACCTGGTAGAGAAAATGTGGTGACTAAGGGTTTGGTGACACAGGCAGACTGTGACTTAAGGGCCAAAGCTCAAGGCCTACGTGTTGACCGCTGGGGGCGGGGTAAACCCAACAAGGGTACGATTATGAGTGTTGCTCAAAACCGTTTGAGACAGTCTTCTCGACTGGTAGGACAAAGGAGTGTGTGTGACCTGTCTCGAGATTCCAGGTGTTTGACAGGTGTTCAACCCTACAGGTGTGAACAGAGGGGGGGGATATGTGGTGTAGTGACCCCTGTGGCAGCTAGGGGGCGCTCTGTGCGCTCTGTGAGATATGCATGGAGGCGTATCTGTTGTGGTAATAGTGGTGAACCTGTAATCGGCAGTGTTGTGAATGGCCGATATGTGTCGAAGAGGGAGTCTGCGTGGTAAGTCTGATGTATTGTGGTTATGCTGGGACCTGTAGTCCCTCAAGAGTTTGTGTAATGTGTATAGTTAAGTTTGGGTGACTTACTAGGCTAGTCATGAGAGATGGGAGGGTCAGACTAGCCACACATACACTCCCACCCAGGGGAGTGGTTACCAGTATGTAACGTGACCAGGGTGTGGGTCAGTGTTGGATGTGAGCTCCCTGTGTGTGGAGCTGAGAGGTGTGTCCGGTAGGTCCTGTGTGGTTCCTGTGTGGAACCTGTGTATGGACCTGACCGTGAAGGTCCCGAATGGTGCTGGACTGTTCTAGGAGTGACTAGGGTCCTGCAAGCACCTGAGTTCGTGGGACTTGGCTTCGGGTGGCCTGGGTATTGGACGTTCCCAGCTGGGGAAGGACGTCCTGAAGAATACCCAGACTAGGCCACCGGCGTGATCCTGGTTACCTGTGGTGACGGGTGGAGGACGGGGTCCAGGACCTGCGGTGACAGGTGGAGGACGGGGTCCAGGACCTGCGGTGACAAGGTGAGGACCGGGATCTGCGGAGCCAGAGACAGTTACTGTGTGGGGAAGCTGGAGTCCTTCGGTGAGGTCTGGACTGACTACTGTGTGCCGGACAGGCAAGTTGGTGATCCCCGTTAGGCAGCTTACCCGGAAGAGTGTTAACAGAGTGTGGGGAAGCTGGAGTCCTTCGGTGAGGTCTGGACTGACTACTGTGTATTGACCAGGCGAGTTGGTGATCCCCGTTAGGCAGCTTACCCAGAAGACTGTTAAAAAGAGTCGGCAGGTGGAGCAAGGGCTCCCGTCAGGTACCAAAGAGACTGTTGGTGCCTGTTGTGTTCTATGTGATACAAGTAATGAACTGTGCATTACCCGGTTTATGGCACTTTAATAAACCGCATGGACTGCTTTGTTTTATAAACCCGTGCCCGTGTGCTTGAATATCGCGGTCAAGTGAGTGTCCCCCAACACTCTCAGTAAGAGAAACCTTACAGGACACATACATCATTTTCTAAGCTGAACGTATGTTTTGCGGGGTTTTGTCATCGTCATTTCATTATGATGTCCAACAGACCCTTGCTGGTATAGTAACTGTGCAGTATGACTTAATATATCCCAGTGCAATATTTTGCACACTCGTCTTTGTGCTTTCTGCATGACCCATCATTAATACCGCCTATTCCTCCTGCCTGTATGTCTACTGTGGGCTCCCACCCAGTGGCATGGCTTAGAGCTCGTGGACACCAATGCACAATCACCATCAGGGCCCATAACTATCACAGGTCTTTAATTATAAGAGTCTTTTCACATGGGACAAACAGACCTTTTCGACACCCTATGTACCAGAGGCTCCTGCACCTATTATAGAAATGCCCCTGCTCCTGTCAGCGGACCCCATTTACTCCATCTTTTCCGGCATTGCTAGATAGTCAGGTATTGCTATGATAACTGGGTGCATGGTGTCTGCATCCTTCACAGATGACACTGCATCTGTATTAAACGCTCTGTGATTAGGAAAGAAGAGGAATATTCAGCAGACTATAATGAAATGTCTGTGTATGGGTGGATGAAGGAAGGCACTGCCATACTTCATGGGGTTGGTAGCAAATGACGGCTGTCTGAAGAAAAAGGAGGTGCAATAAGAAAGATGGCAAGTGATGAAATATAGCAGCATTAGGTGGAAGGATCTATTTCGTTGCAAAAAATTGACTATGGATTTGTAAAGGGAGCAAAATATGAAGTCTCGCTCTCTACTTCCATCACAGCCCTGTGTGGGTTGGAGAATGGATTCTTTTTCATTACCATACAATTGTCCTTATGTAGCAAACTGCGGATTTCTGCTGCTGTTCTGTTACTCTCACAGAGGATTGGATACAATTGTAACCCGAAGAAATGCTATATCGGTCAGTGTCTACAGCCTCGAGAAGGTTTTCATTCAGTGATAGTAAACAGAGATCTTGAAACTGGTGAGGAGTGAAGCATAAAGTTTAGAAGAAAGTGAAGTCAGAAGGCTTTTTTTTCTTTACATCTGCTTTTGGCCATGACACCCACCATTGAGGACTACCGTATATTGGCCAGTGTCCATATGCACTAGATAAAAATCGTGTTATGCACCATCGGCTGTGCAAGGTGCGAAGGCTGATTGCAATTGGAATCATTGAATAACATTAAAAATTAACCACGTTCGGATTACAATATAGTGCTTTGTGCCAAAGCACTATAATCAGATAGCACGGGTCAAATTTATACGTCAAAAATTAGCAAAACACTCCCAAAAGAGGGGGTTTGAGGATATTCTTGGTAGATTAGACATATTGAATTTCAACATGCCTCATCCTTTATTTTTGCAGGAGATAGGGTGTTTGGGAGCAGCTTGTCTCCTTCTCCCCCTAAATGAGATGTCTAGCCTCGGTCGATCCCATATGTGTATGTTTATAGGATGGTCGGAGGGGAGATCGCTTTTGGCTGGCTGCTATCTAATGCACACAGCTGTACAGTTTCTCAATGTAGTTGGAGCAAGATTGAATACCTTCCAAAGACCTTAGAAAATCTTAGATTTTCCTGGATTTTTTTCTCTCTAATTTTGTCACATTTTTCCAAAAAGTAGAATATGGGAAGATTAATGTTGATTTTTGTAACTGATCTTTTCTTTTTCTGCACAGTACAATGCAGAATTACGGCACATTCACCTATAGCCACTTTCAGTATGGAGACAGTGCATTTACCCAGTAAGTGAACGCTGGGATTATATGACATTAGTACAACATAATTGATTCCTTGTGGAGTAAATGATATAGGCTTTGTTCAGCTGTACTCACTGTAGAATCCTCCGTACAATATCTACTCGTTCTCAAAGATGATTATTTTTTGCGTTCTGTAGAATGTGAGATGCAAAATATACTTCATCTATTTTCACAGGAAAAGCACAAAAAGCTGAATCTCTGTGCAAAAAAATCTGAGCATGTGTTAAAGGTTATGGGGGATTGCCATCCATGGACCCTGTGGGCGGTACATGGAGTCCTTGCACTCTAAAGAGACACTATCCACACTTGTGCAGTTAATAGAGAACCTACAGACACAAAGTTGATGGTTACGAAGAGTCATGATAACATTATTTAGATCCTTTTACCCATATAGTGCCAATATATTCTGTAGAATGAGGAGAACTTAAGAAAAATCCGGCAGATGTTGCTCTCAGTGCGGCCTCCATGGATCTGACTTGGTTTTCCAGCCCATCACCTTGATCTATTTGTCTCTTAATTTCTGATCAACCATTATACTGATGAATTCGGTACTGCCTTTACGGAACACTGCTGCCATTATAGGAGTATTCTTGACTTTGGAAGTTTTACCCTATCCATAGCATAGGAGATAACGTCTTGATCTATGGGGTCTGGGATTTCCCCTGATCCCGAGAACTAGGCATGTGTGAATGGGAGCGATGGTCGATCATATGCGCATTGCTGCTCCATTTATTCTTAATGGGGACCTCTGGAAATAGCAGAGTGCTGATCGTTGGCGCTCCTATAAGAATGAATGAAGCATCAGTGCGCATGATTGACCACCACCTCATTCACACGGGGCTCCTCAGAGTTCTGGTTCTTGGGAACTGTAAATTCTCGGAATTAGAAATTTACGCCCTAATCCATGCATAGGAGATAACTGTTGTACATACCAAACGACTCCATTAATGGGGTATTCTCAAGCTAAAAGTTAAGTAGGTGCTACATAACACTAGTACCGTTTCCGATCAGAACATGTCCCCAATCAGTCTGCCTCCGCTGGCTTATCATCTTTTCCTCTTGGTGCCATCTTGTCACCATGTAGAGGGGGATGCACATGCACTCGGCCATTCTCATGATGAAAAGGAAAGCATGAAGCATTATTCCATGGTCCAGTTCTGATCATCATGTTCACATTGTAAGTGATTTTTGGGGGTTGTACAGGATTAAGCATGGGAACTCTGCCCCCTCTATGCCTAAATAGCCCCATACACAGTAAGCTGCGATTCTCTGCTTGTTCTGACACTTTTATATTGTAGCCAGTGATAACTTTTTCAGTAATTTGTGCTGCAGTAGTTTTTCTGTGGATTTGGGCAAGCTTTTTAACTTTCCAGGTGGATGAAAGAACTTGAGTGTCCATGACCCTGTCCTAGAATCAATGATCTTTCCATGGACCACTTTGGTAGTAACCATCGCATGCTGGAAACTCCCCATGAGAGCTGCGATACACCAGTACGACCCCACAGAGATCCGCCGTATACTGGAGCACTCCCATAAGCCCCTTGTATTTCAGGAACACCACACAGATATGCGCCATATACCGGGAGCACCCCACAAGCCAGTTGAATGCCAGGAACACCACACAGAGATCCGCCATATATTGGGAGCACCCCACAAGCCCCTTGTATTTCAGGAACACCACACAAATATGCGCCATATACCGGGAGCACCCCACAAGCCAGTTGAATTCCAGGAACACCACACAGAGATCTGCCATATATTGGGAGCACCCCACAAGCCCCTTGTATTTCAGGAACACCACACAAATATGCGCCATATACCGGGAGCACCCCACAAGCCAGTTGAATTCCAGGAACACCACACAGAGATCTGCCATATATTGGGAGCACCCCACAAGCCCCTTGTATTTCAGGAACACCACACAAATATGCGCCATATACCGGGAGCACCCCACAAGCCAGTTGAATTCCAGGAACACCACACAGAGATCTGCCATATATTGGGAGCACCCCACAAGCCCCTTGTATTTCAGGAACACCACACAGATATGCGCCATATACCGGGAGCACCCCACAAGCCAGTTGAATTCCAGGAACACCACACAGAGATCTGCCATATATTGGGAGCACCCCACAAGCCCCTTGTATTTCAGGAACACCACACAAATATGCGCCATATACCGGGAGCACCCCACAAGCCAGTTGAATTCCAGGAACACCACACAGAGATCTGCCATATATTGGGAGCACCCCACAAGCCCCTTGTATTTCAGGAACACCACACAGATATGCGCCATATACCGGGAGCACCCCACAAGCCAGTTGTATGCCAGGAACACCACACAGAGATCCGCCATATATTGGGAGCACCCCACAAGTCAGTTGTATGCCAGGAACACGCCACAGAGATCCGCCATATACTGGGAGCACTTCACAAGCTTGTTGTATGATAGGAACTCCACACAGAGATCCACTGTATACCGGGATCACTCCCACAAGTCTGTTGTATGCCAGGAACACCACACAGAGATCGATTGTATATCAGGAGCACCCCAGAAGACCCGTTGTATGCAGGGAACACCCCACAGAGATCCACCGTATATCGGGAGCACCCCAGAAGAGCCGATGTATGCCAGGAACACCCCACAGAGATGTGCCATATACTGGGAGCACCCCACAAGCATGTTGTATGCCAGAAGTGATTGATCACTTGCTGTCTATTATATCCTAGCTCGACAGGCACCGATGCAACATCCTAATCAGTGCTATTCTTTTCAGGTGTCATTGGGTTATTCTTGTGGTGGATTGGTAAATAAACAGTTTATTTTGGGGGTAATTACGGTTTCTGAATAATTATTATAAATCATATATCGTTCTATATAATTGTTGTAAACTTTGGATAATTAGCAGCACAGGAGTTTTTAACACAAGACCTGAGTAATGAATGATACAAACTACATAAAATAGGAAAACAATACAAGTAATTGCAGACTTGCTTTTATTTTGGATTACCGGGTGCCTTTCGTTTTCCTGCCAGTATAAAGAGTCCTCCTTGTCTAATTAAAGTCTCCCTGGATCCCGGTAATGGTTTGTTGCCTGTAATTAATTGGGGTTGACTATCTAAACATGTCAGGGTCATCCGTCTTTCACCAGGAGAGAACATTCTCATATTTCTTCCTTGCCTTTTCCAGCCTTGAAGTCCATCAATCTCTTATCTCATCTTCCCAGCCCTCATTTAGTGTCAGATCAGGCTGGGAACAAGGCTGCGAGAAATGGCGGCAGAGCTCGGCCCCGGCTCCAATGTACAACGCTGTCCAAGAACTTTTTGTGATTTTTACTGTGCCGTTGCCAAACTGAAGATCGCCCAGGCATTAACATAAAATCCTACATCCTCTACTTCATCAAGGCTGGGGATGTGTGGTCTCTAATGGAGATAAGGGATGAATGATGTCTCTACTTTGCTCTTGTCAGACCACCAACTCTGTACACACCAAGAAGCAATTCAATTAGAGGCAGTCAGTCTAGATGCTAAATGTCATTGGGTCATGAAATATATTCTTCCTGTATTTCCTGCCTAATCATCTGGGCTTGCATTTGGGCAAGTCTAGGATTCGTTCCTCACCTCATAATCTTCGTTAGTATGCAAATCTCAGCCATCTGACGAGCGCCCCCATCCCCCCTTATCTTCGCTTCCAGGTTGTTTTCTTTGTCTCTTTGCGAATCCTCATGAATTTCATTAGGAAAGTAGATTACTAGCGTGCTTGAGACGCCGGCTTAGGGTGGCAGACTCCAGTGAATGGTATAATCGGTTTATCTATACCTAATAGTAACATAATTATATTTGGCTAATGGGTTCTACTTCCAAAACAGCAGAAGGGGACTTTAAGTGCTGCAGGTGGGTGATCCTAGTGGGTTGTTTCATAAAGCTTTCATGGTAGTTGTATTAATTTTCGTACAGGGGTTGGTCCATTAACAACATCACCTATCTACAGTGAAAGATAATGGTGATAAAAGTATGCTTGGTGGGGATTCCTATTGCTAGAGCACCTATGATCACTGGGGTTCCCACTGCTAGAGCACCTATGATCACTGGGGTTCCCACTGCTAGAACACCTATGATCACTGGGGTTCCCACTGCTAGAGCACCTATGATCACTGGGGTTCCCACTGCTAGAGCACCTATGATCACTGGGGTTCCCACTGCTAGAACACCTATGATCACTTGGGTTCCCACTACTAGAGCACCTATGATCACTGGGGTTCCCACTGCTAGAGCACCTATGATCACTGGGGTTCCCACTGCTAGAGCACCTATGATCACTGGGGTTCCCACTGCTAGAGCACCTATGATCACTGGGGTTCCCACTGCTAGAGCACCTATGATCACTGGGGTTCCCACTGCTAGAGCACCTATGATCACTGGGGTTCCCACTGCTAGAGCACCTATGATCACTGGGGTTCCCAATGCTCAAGTGCCTAAGGTCACTGGGGTTGCTACTACTGAAGCATTTTTGATCACTTGAATTTCCACTGCTGGGTACTTATGATTACTGGGATTACTTCTTTTGGGCACTTATAATCACTGGGTCTCTACTGCTGGGTGCTTATTATTGCCTGGTTCCCCACTTCTGGGTGCCTATGATTGCTGGGTTCTGCACTGTTGGGTGCCTAGGATTACTTCTGGGCATATGTGATTGTTGGGTTCCCCATTCCTGGGCTCCTATTATCGCTGGGGTTCCTACTACTGGGCATCTATAATCACTGGGTTCCCCACTGCTGGGCACCCATGATTGCTGGGTTCTGCACTGATCAGTCACTAAGAGAGCTAGGTTCCCCACTGCTGGGCGCCTATGATTGCTGGGTTCCCCATGCTGGGTATAATTGCTGGGGTTCCAACTGCTGGGGCACCTATGATCGCTGAGGCGGTCTCGCTGCTGCCCCCTACTTACTAATTAACATACTTTTGGCACGTTTATGAACAATCAGGCTCTCACTCTAAGGGTTAGCTCACAAACATTTCTAAATAAGTGTAAGATTGCAAGGGGTCCCACAACTGGGACCCCCAACCAATATCAAGAACCCTGCGGTGGGGTATATAACAGGTGTGGGGCAAGGTGCCATTGTTGTAGGTATGATGAATTTAAAGGGAACCTTAATTTCCCAAGTGAATTCTCATTTGCATTGTCTGAAGACAGCACTATTTCTTTCACATTTCTTAGGCCATTACTTAACAACTATACAAGAATGCATTGGGTGACGATCACACGTGATCTTGTCCTTTTTAATATTCAGCTGTAGCTAAATCTCTTCTTGTCTGCTTCCCCATGCAATAATCTCTGCACTGTGTGCCATCACCCTGGCGTTTGCACACCGCCCATGACATGCATGCTGCTGCATAGGCCCAGGCTTCTCCTCTCCGGGGCCTCACACCTGGGTCTATGTCTCTTTATCACCCCGCTCACAATCTGTATTTGTATAGATATTGTGATGCAGTGACCCCTGTAACAGGTTGGGGATGCTTCATGGTCTCCCCAGTATACGCACGGAGGCGTATTGAGGCCATAGGAATGCATGGCAATCGCAGGCATGACTGTGGTAATGTGATAAAGTCCGGCAGTATTGTGAATGGCCGATACGTGTGTCGCAGAGGAGAAGACTCTGCGCTGCCAGCCTGAAGCGATGTGGTGTTCTGGGACCTATAGTCCCACAAGTATTTGGTATGTTTATAATGGGAGGCTGACAGGGCTAGTTATGTGAGATTGGCGGGACAAACTAGCCATATACCCACACTCCCACCCAGGGGAGTGGTTAAAGGTATGTAATGTGACCAGGGTGTGGGTCACATGGTCTGAGTGAGGGGACCTGAATGGTCCACGTGCAAGGTCCTGGTAGATACCCCGGTGTTGGGTGTGCTAAGCCCTGAAGAGCACGTGGTGGGACTTTGCTTCTGGTGACCTGGGTATTGGACGGTCCCAGCTGGGGATGGACGTCCTGAATTGTACCCGGACAGGCCACCTGTGTGATCCCGAGTAACCTGGGTTGGGAGGTCCTGGGAGTAGGACTGGATCCCTGAATAGCACGAGGTGAGGACAGGGATCTGCAGAGCCAGAAACAGGTCCCGTGTGGTACTGCCAGTGGAAAGCCTGCAGCGCTGACAAGCAGGTAATACCAGACTGTGTGTTTGGCTCCAGAGCGAGCCTGAATATTGGACTCGACCAAGAGTATATGGTCACAGTCCTGATGGAACAGAGTCACGCTGTGAACATTGTTACTTTGTTTTGCCATGCTATGAAGATTGTTGTTTTGTGTTTTCTGCCACTGGGGTTTATGGAGTAATAAACCCAGTTGAACTTTTAGAAGAAAATACGGTCTTGTGTGTTAATACGCTGCCAAGCGAGTATTTCCCAACCCGTAAGTAAGTGCAATCTTACAATATTTATATCATATTATCTGACTACACCTGAGCAAATGAGCTTACTCTCTGCAGAAAGACATCTGTACAATCAAGATGGTTGGCAGGAAGGAAAATAGAAGTTGCATGTTGGAAATTGAAGAGAAAAATAGAACACGAATGCCCATATTAATTTGTAATAAAAAAGGGAACAAAGAAAAGACAAAAATAGCAAAGTAGTTGAGGAGTGATGTATTTTATCTGGAGTCGCTCTTTAATTGTTTATGTTTCTGTATCCCCAGGACCTTTCATTTACTTACAATGTCAGAACATCTTTTATTTCTTCTTGCTTCTTCGGCTTTCTGTTGACGTGCCTGCTCTGTTGTGGATTCCCTTGCGTGGTTAATAAGTCACGCAGACACCCATGTCTTTAGTATACCTTCTCTTCATCTAGACCGCTCTTCAAATATTTCCCTTGAATTAAGACAGCAGGTGAGTAAATCAGAAGAATGCAAATTGCCCCGGTGAGAAGATTCATCATAAGGCAGTGAATTCGAAAACACATCATTAAAAATATATTTCAGATGATAATGGAGAAGCCACACTGGTCCTACGACGCGGCGTGGAGCTATAAATCTTGGAGGTGCTCATAAAACTTGTATTTTTCTGATGTGATTTGCTACGAAAATGAATGGCGCAAAGAAGGAGACGCTTGTTGCTTATCTACAGCAATGAAAAGGAAAACCCCGTGATCTCATAGATGTAAGAAGTCAATGTGTGTAGCAAATGAGACTGCGACAATTAATTTATATACAGAATTTCTAATTGCCCCGAAATTGGAAATGGGCAGTGTAATATTAGTATATCACTGTGGTTTCAAGGGAATCTCTCGGCATGTTTTTACATGTAGAAGTAGCAGTATGACACTGTTGCCATTTGACTCCCTGCAAAAAAAATATTTATTACTAGTCAGACAACCTTTTCTGAATCCCTATGTGTCCCCCTAGTAAAATAATTGCACTTATACAGGTCCTTCTCAAAAAATTAGCATATAGTGTTAAATTTCATTATTTACCATAATGTAATGATTACAATTAAACTTTCATATATTATAGATTCATTATCCACCAACTGAAATTTGTCAGGTCTTTTATTGTTTTAATACTGATGATTTTGGCATACAACTCCTGATAACCCAAAAAACCTGTCTCAATAAATTAGCATATTTCACCCGACCAATCAAATAAGTGTTTTTTAATACCAAACAAAAAAACCATCAAATAATAATGTTCAGTTATGCACTCAATACTTGGTCGGGAATCCTTTGGCAGAAATGACTGCTTCAATGCGGCGTGGCATGGAGGCAATCAGCCTGTGACACTGCTGAGATGTTATGGAGGCCCAGGATGCTTCAATAGCGGCCTTAAGCTCATCCAGAGTGTTGGGTCTTGCGTCTCTCAACTTTCTCTTCACAATATCCCACAGATTCTCTATGGGGTTCAGGTCAGGAGAGTTGGCAGGCCAATTGAGCACAGTAATACCATGGTCAGTAAACCATTTACCAGTGGTTTTGGCACTGTGAGCAGGTGCCAGGTCGTGCTGAAAAATGAAATCTTCATCTCCATAAAGCATTTCAGCCGATGGAAGCATGAAGTGCTCCAAAATCTCCTGATAGCTAGCTGCATTGACCCTGCCCTTGATGAAACACAGTGGACCAACACCAGCAGCTGACATGGCACCCCACACCATCACTGACTGTGGGTACTTGACACTGGACTTCAGGCATTTTGGCATTTCCTTCTCCCCAGTCTTCCTCCAGACTCTGGCACCTTGATTTCCGAATGACATGCAAAATTTGCTTTCATCAGAAAAAAGTACTTGGGACCACTTAGCAACAGTCCAGTGCTGCTTCTCTGTAGCCCAGGTCAGGCGCTTCTGCCGCTGTTTATGGTTCAAAAGTGGCTTTACCTGGGGAATGCGGCACCTGTAGCCCATTTCCTGCACACGCCAGACTCAGTCCACTGCTTCCTCAGGTTCCCCAAGGTCTGGAATCGGTCCTTCTCCACAATCTTCCTCAGGGTCCGGTCACCTCTTCTCGTTGTACAGCGTTTTCTGCCACATTGTTTCCTTCCAACAGACTTACCATTGAGGTGCCTTGATACAGCACTCTGGGAACAGCCTATTTGTTGAGAAATTTCTTTCTGGGTCTTACCCTCTTGCTTGAGGGTGTCAATGATGGCCTTCTTGACATCTGTCAGGTCGCTAGTCTTACCCATGATGGGGGTTTTGAGTAATGAATCAGGCAGGGAGTTTTTAAAAGCCTCGGGTATCTTTTGCATGTGTTTAGAGTTAATTAGTTGATTCAGAAGATTAGGGTAATAGGTCATTTAGAGAACCTTTTCTTGATATGCTAATTTATTGAGACAGGTTTTTTTGGGTTATCAGGAGTTGTATGCCAAAATCATCAGTATTAAAACAATAAAAGACCTGACAAATTTCAGTTGGTGGATAATGAATCTATAATATATGAAAGTTTAATTGTAATCATTACATTATGGTAAATAATGAAATTTAACACTATATGCTAATTTTTTGAGAAGGACCTGTACTTCGCTCCGGTGTTGGAAGTGGCTCTCCTAGGCATCGCTTGACATTTCTATGTTATGTAATCCCTGCAGTCCATCAGCACTGGCTTTATTTTCCCCTTTTTAGGACAAATTAAGACATCCGGAGGAAGTCAGAGCACAGCCACAGCTTTCACTTCCTCCTGATGTCAATTGCGTCCATAGGAGAGGAGAGTGAAGTCAGCGCTGATGGGCCACAGGGATCGCGTGACATAATGTCAAGCAAGCCCCAGGAGAGCTAGTGCCAATACTTCTGGAATGACAATGGTAATGGAGGCAAGTATAGGTGCTATTATTTTATTAGGGGGAGCCATAGGGATTTAGGAGGGTTTGTCCACCCCTCCTTTAAATTCTTTATGCGTTTCACGTTGAAGGCAGCCTGTTATAGAGCTGAGCAAATAGATATATAGTTGTGATAAAAGATTAGTATAATGTGTAATTCGTTCCTTTCAATTACTGGTTGATGTGGGAATTCGGAGTCCAGTGGGCGGTCTTACAAGTGATAGTACGACTTTACATTTAGAAATAGCTGGAAGTTACTGAACAGGAGCGGCCACTGGACTAAAAATGAGTGGAGAAAAGACTTATTCAAGTTATTGGTAAACTAAATCTTTTCCCGTAGACCCATATATATAGATATCAGCATGCTCAGCTCCCACTGGCCTAATGTATGATACCTGCAGACCACACTTGATGTGACAGGTTAAGTGCAGAGGATTCAGTGGCATGAAATCAGCAAAGAGTACAGATGTGAAAAACTGTTTCTTCTCACGCTGTTCAGACATGTTATTCTCAGTGCTGTAAATGAAGTATTGACAGGGTGGCACCCCACTGTAAATTACCTTAGTGTATTATTGGTTGTGACTGTGCGGAGCATACATTTATGGAGACTGTACGGGTGATGCTGGAGAAAGTCTCTTTTCAAGTGGTTTATGATGAGATGTTTTTACTTCTAAGTGAAAAGTTACCTGGGTTTATAGGCGAGGGGTGCGCGGAAGGAGGCGTATTACTGGATTACACCTCATGTACACGGCTGTACTATAGATCAGTGTTATACTACTTGTATGTCCCGCCTTTTTTTTCTCTCTCCCTCTCAATCTTTCTCTGTCCCTATTTATCTCCCATCTCGCTCTCCCTCTTTCAACTCTCTCTTTCGCTCTCACCCTCTTTCCTTATCCCTCTCCTTCTCCTCCCTCTCATTCCCCCCTCTCCTTCTCTCTCTTCTCATCCCTTTCCCTCTCCTCGTCCCCCTCCTTCTTCATGTCTCTCTCCTTCTCCTTGTCTCTCTTCTTCTCCTTCCCCTCTTTCTCCTGCGTCCCTCCCTCCCTCCTTTTCTCCCTCCCTCTCTCCTCCTCACCCTACTTCTCACACCTTCCCCTTCCTTCTCCCGCTCTTCCTTCTCCCTCTCTTCCTTCTCCCACTCTTCCTTCTCCCTCTCTTCCTTCTCCCTCTCTTCCTTCTCCCTCTCTTTCTTCTCCCTCTCTTTCTTCTCCCTCTCTTTCTTCTCCCTCTTTCTTCTCCCTCTCTTTCTTCTCCCTCTCTTCCTTCTCCCACTCTTCCTTCTCCCTCTCTTCCTTCTCCCTCTCTTCCTTCTCCCTCTCTTTCTTCTCCCTCTCTTTCTTCTCCCTCTCTTTCTTCTCCCTCTCTTTCTTCTCCCTCTCTTTCTTCTCCCTCTCTTTCTTCTCCCTCTCTTTCTTCTCCCTCTCTTTCTTCTCCCTCTCTTTCTTCTCCCTCTCTTTCTTCTCCCTCTCTTTCTTCTCCCTCTCCCTCTTCTCCCTCTCCCTCTTCTCCTTCTCCCCCTCTTCCTTCTCCCCCTCTTCCTTCTCCCCCTCTTCCTTCTCCCCCTCTTCCTTCTCCCCCTCTTCCTTCTCCCCCCTTCTCCCCTCTTCCTTCTCCCCCTCTTCCTTCTCCCCCCTTCCTTCTCCCCTCTTCCTTCTCCCCTCTTCCTTCTCCCCCTCTTCCTTCTCCCTCTCCCTTTTCTCCTTCTCCCTCTCTTCCTTCTCCCCCCTCTTCCTTCTCCCCCTCTTCCTTCTCCCCCCTTCCTTCTCCCCCCTTCTCCCCTCTTCCTCCCTCTTCCTTCTCCCCCTCTTCCTTCTCCCCCTCTTCCTTCTCCCTCTCTTCCTTCTCCCCCTCTTCCTTCTCCCTCTCTTCCTTCTCCCTCTCTTCCTTCTCCCTCTCTTTCTTCTCCCTCTCCCTCTCTTCCTTCTCCCCCTTCTTCCTTCTCCCCCTTCTTCCTTCTCCCCCTCTTCCTTCTCCCCCTTCCTTCTCCCCCCTTCTCCCCTCTCCCCCCTTCCTTCTCCCCCTTCTCCCCTCTTCCTTCTCCCCCTCTTCCTTCTCCCCCCTTCTCCCCTCTTCCTTCTCCCCCTCTTCCTTCTCCCTCTCTTCCTTCTCCCTCTCCCTCTTCTCCCCCTCTTCCTTCTCCCTCTCTTCCTTCTCCCCCTCTTCCTTCTCCCTCTCTTCCTTCTCCCTCTCTTCCTTCTCCCTCTCTTCCTTCTCCCTCTCTTCCTTCTCCCCTCTTCCTTCCCCCTTTCTTCCTTCTCCCCTTTCTTCCTTCTCCCTCTCTTCCTTCTCCCTCTCTTCCTTCTCCCTCTCTTCCTTCTCCCTCTCTTCCTTTTCCCCCTCTTCCTTCTCCCCCTCTTCCTTCTCCCTCTCTTCCTTTTCCTTCTCCCTCTCCCTCTATTCCTTCTCCCTCTATTCCTTCTCCCTCTCTTCCTTCTCCCTCTCTTCCTTCTCCCTCTCTTCCTTCTCCTCCCTCTCTTCCTACTCCCCCTCTTCCTTCTCCCTCTCCCTCTATTCCTTCTCCCTCTCCCTCTATTCCTTCTTGCTTTTCCCTCATGCCCCATACTGTTAGTGGTAACTGATATATAGTGATCCTTAATATGGCGCCCACAGATAATCTCTGGTGCACAAATCTATATGAACTCGATAAGATACAAATAGTGACCTTCTGTATTACTGGAGTATTGTAGCACAGCAGCATTGATATTATAGGATAATAAGCTCCATAAAGCAGCAGTCAGAGTGCCTAGAGCGGGCACTGCCATACACTGTGAGCTAGGGGCAGGCAGTGCCGTGTTATAGACCGAGTGGTCTTCACACAATTTACATTTTTAGGCTTTCAAGCTGAGTCATACAAAACTGTGCGTTATAATAAAATTCATTGCATTCAGATTATTTATTTTTATTTATTTTTTAACATTATTTACTATTATTTTTTGTATTTTCCTTTTTTTTCCCTCTAATTTATTGGAATTTTATGAAGTATTCCATTTTTATATATCGGTGCTGCCAGTCTAGACTCTGTTCAGTAGCGCCCCTAGTGGCCGCATCATTGAATGAACGCTGCTGTTTGAATAAATCTTTGCAAATATTACTGAAAGTTTTACTGTTTGCTTCCAATAAGTGATATATGTTTTCAGGGATTTTTTTCTTTTTTATGTCTCCGGGCTGAGACAGTGATTGTCGATTCTAAGTATGCTTGATCAGATTACACTGTAAAATCAGGTTTACGTTATGGATTAGTCTGACATCACTTCCGTCTGTCTGTCTTTCATTGGTTGCGGCCTCTGTCTGTCATGGAATCCAAGTCACTGATTGGTCTCGCCAGCTGCCTGTCATGGCTGCCGCGACCAATCAGCGATGGCCACAGTCTGATTAGTCCCTCCCTACTCCCCGGCAGTCAGTGCCCGGCGCCCGCTCCATACTCCCCTCCAGGCACCGCTCACACAGGGTTAATGCTAGCGGTAACGGACCGCGTTATGCCGCGGGTAACTCACTCCGTTACCGCCGCTATTAACCCTGTGTGACCAAGTTTTTACTATTCATGCTGCCTATGCAGGGCTGCCACTAGAAATTTCGGGGCCCCATACTGGCAAAATTTTCGGGGCCCCCTTAAAACTCCGCCCAGGCTCCACCCCAGCCCCGCCTCCAACCCTCGAACTGTCCACAGCACCATCGCTGTCTCTTGGAAAAACTCCACTTCTCACCAATCACACATTAACAGTACCCATCACCAGATCACACACATAACCAGCAGATTTTATTTTGGCCAAAAGATTTGTTTAATCTGCCACAGTGACAAGGTAGACTCTTTTGGCCGGGCTCTACTCTTATTAAACATTTGTTAAAATGTGCAATACAATTTAGGTATATTTTTATTTATTTTTCAATTTTTCAAATGACCAATAATACCACATACAAGGGACAAATACCACAACACCATGACCAGACACCACATTATCACCACATAGTGACCACATATTACCACCACAGTGACCGAACTGTTGTGAATTAGACTTTTTTGGCTCCCTCTTGTGGTCACTAGTGATATGACTCTGGGATTGTCTTTCCTCAGTTTGGCACCCACCTGGGTCGTTAGTCCAGGGGTGTTGCTATATTGACTCCCTGAATTCTCAGTCTGGTGCCTGGCATCGTTGTAATCAGTTCTTTCTGTTTGCTCCTGTCTGCTGGTCCTGGTTCGTGCAAAATTAAGCTAAGTCCTGCTTCCTTGTTTTTTTGGTTATTTATATTGCTCTTATTTTTTGTCCAGCTTGTACTAAATGTGATTCCTGATTTTGCTGGAAGCTCTAGGGGGCTGGTATTCTTCCCCCGGGCCGTTAGACGGTTCGGGGGTTCTTGAATATCCAGCGTGGAAATTTTGATAGGGTTTTTGCTGACCGTATGTCATCTTACTATATTCTGCTATTAGTCAGTGGGCCTCTCTTTGCTAAATACCTAGTTCATTCTTACGTTTGTCTTTTCTTCTTACCTCACCGTTATTATTTGTTGGGGGCTTGTTTCCAACTTTTGGGGTCTTTTCTCTGGAGGCAAGAAAGGTCTATCTTTTCCCTTCTAGGGTTAGTTAGTTTTCCGGCTGGCGCGAGACGTCTAGAACCAACGTAGGCACGTTCCCAGGCTGCTGCTATTTGTGGTGCTGGTAGACCTGACTCTTGTCCACCTGACAGACTGTTTGTTCCTGATAAGTGGACCAGCAGAGTCATTTCCGAGGTTCATTCCTCGGTGTTGGCAGGGCATCCGGGAATTTTTGGCACCAGAGATTTGGTGGCTAGGTCCTTTTGGTGGCCTTCCTTGTCACGGGATGTGCGGTCATTTGTGCAGTCCTGTGGGACTTGTGCTCGAGCTAAGCCTTGCTGTTCTCGTGCCAGCGGGTTGCTCTTGCCCTTGCCTGTCCCGAAGAGGCCTTGGACACACATTTCCATGGATTTCATTTCAGATCTTCCGGTGTCTCAGGGCATGTCTGTCATCTGGGTGGTATGTGATCGCTTTTCCAAGATGGTCCATTTGGTATCTTTGCCTAAGCTGCCTACCTCTTCCGATCTGGTTCCTCTGTTCTTTCAGAATGTGGTTCGTTTACACGGCATTCCTGAGAATATCGTGTCTGACAGAGGATCCCAGTTCGTTTCCAGGTTCTGGCGATCCTTTTGTGCTAAGATGGGCATTGACTTGTCGTTTTCGTCTGCCTTTCATCCTCAGACTAATGGACAAACGGAGCAAACTAATCAGACTCTGGAGGCTTATTTGAGGTGTTTTGTTTCTGCAGATCAGGATGATTGGGTGACCTTCTTGCCGTTGGCTGACTTTGCCCTTAATAATCGGGCTAGTTCCGCTACTTTGGTTTCGCCATTTTTCTGCAACTCTGGTTTCCATCCTCTATTTCCTCAGGACATGTGGAGCCTTCTGACTGTCCTGGGGTAGATTCTGTGGTGGATAGGTTGCAGCAGATTTGGAATCATGTGGTGGACAACTTAAAGTTGTCACAGGAGAAGGCTCAGCGTTTTGCCAACCGCCGCCGCGGTGTGGGTCCCCGACTTCGTGTTGGGGATTTGGTATGGCTGTCTTCTCGATTTGTTCCTATGAAGGTCTCCTCTCCTAAATTTAAGCCTCGCTTCATCGGTCCTTACAAGATATTGGAAATCCTTAATCCTGTGTCCTTTCGCTTGGATCTTCCGGTGTCGTTTGCAATTCACAACGTGTTCCATAGGTCTTTGTTGCGGTGGTACGTTGTACCTGTGGTTCCTTCTGTTGAGCCTCCTGCTCCGGTGTTGGTTGAGGGCGAGTTGGAGTACGTGGTGGAGAAGATCTTGGATTCTCGTCTCTCCAGGCGGAGGCTTCAGTATCTGGTCAAGTGGAAGGGCTATGGTCAGGAGGATAATTCCTGGGTGGTTGCCTCTGATGTGCATGCGGCCGATTTAGTTTGTGCCTTTCACGCTGCTCATCCTGATCGCCCTGGTGGTCTTGGTGAGGGTTCGGTGACCCCTCCTTAAAGGGGGGGTACTGTTGTGAATTAGACTTTTTTGGCTCTCTCTTGTGGTCACTAGTGATATGACTCTGGGATTGTCTTTCCTCAGTTTGGCACCCACCTGGGTCGTTAGTCCAGGGGTGTTGCTATATTGACTCCCTGAATTCTCAGTCTGGTGCCTGGCATCGTTGTAATCAGTTCTTTTTGTTTGCTCCTGTCTGCTGGTCCTGGTTCGTGCAAAATTAAGCTAAGTCCTGCTTCCTTGTTTTTTTGGTTATTTATATTGCTCTTATTTTTTGTCCAGCTTGTACTAAATGTGATTCCTGATTTTGCTGGAAGCTCTAGGGGGCTGGTATTCTCCCCCCGGGCCGTTAGCCGGTTCGGGGGTTCTTGAATATCCAGCGTGGAAATTTTGATAGGGTTTTTGCTGACCGTATAAGTCATCTTACTATATTCTGCTATTAGTCAGTGGGCCTCTCTTTGCTAAATACCTAGTTCATTCTTACGTTTGTCTTTTCTTCTTACCTCACCGTTATTATTTGTTGCGGGCTTGTTTCCAACTTTTGGGGTCTTTTCTCTGGAGGCAAGAAAGGTCTATCTATTCCCTTCTACAGTTAGTTAGTTCTCCGGCTGGCGCGAGACATCTAGAACCAACGTAGGCACGTTCCCCGGCTGCTGCTATTTGTGGTGCTAGGATTAGATATACGGTTATCCCAGTTACCACTGCCCTATGAGCTGGTTTTTTGTGTTTGCAGACTTAGTATTTATTTCTGAGACCCTCTGCCATTGGGGTCATAACACCAAACAATATCACATACAAGGGTCAAATACCACCGCAGCATGTACAAACCACATATTACCACCACATGGTGACCAACTACATACAAGGAACAAATACCAATACAACATGACCAGATCACATATTACCACCACATAGTGACCAAATAATAGCACATACAAGGAACAAATACCGCCACACCATGGCCGGAAAACATATTACCACCACATTGTGACTGAATAGTACAATACTGATCATTAACCCCTTTCTGAAATCGGACGTACTATCCCGTCGAGGTGGGGTGGGCCCGTATGACCACCGACGGGATAGTACGTCCAGCGCAATCTGCCGCGTTCACGGGGGGAGCGCGGCCGATCGCGGGCGGGTGTCAGCTTACTATCGCAGCTGACATCCGGCACTATGTGCCAGGAGCGGTCACGGACCGCCCCCGGCACATAAACCCCGGCACACTGCGATCAAACATGATCGCAGTGTTCCGGCAGTATAGGGAAGCATCGCGCAGGGAGGGGGCTCCCTGCGGGCTCCCCTGAGACCCCCGGAGCAACGCGATGTAATCGCGTTGCTCCGAGGGTCTCTTACCTCCTCCTCCCTGCAGCAGGCCCGGATCTAAGATGGCCGCGGCATCCGGGTCCTGCAGGGAGGTGGCTTCACTGCGCCTGCTCAGAGCAGGCATCGGGAAGCCTCCAGGAGCTGTGCACGTCAGATCGCCGATCTGACACAGTGCACAGCAAAGTGTCAGATCGGCGATCTTACACTATAACATCATGCCCCCCCACGGGGCAATGTTATAGTGTAAAAAAAAAAATGTTCACATGTGTAAAATTCCCCCCAAAAATGCAAAAAAAAAAAAATATATTGTTCCTATAAATACATTTCATTATCTAAATAAAAAAAAAAAACAAATAATAAAAGTACACATATTTAGTATCGCCGCATCTGTAGCGACCCGACTACTAGTCAACCCCTTCAGTGAACACCGTAAAATAAAAAAATAAAAAACGAGGCAAAAAATGCTTTATCATACCGCCAAATAAAAAGTGGAATAACACGCGATCAAAAAGACGGATATAAATAACTATGGTACCGTTGAAAACGTCATCTTGTCCCGCAAAAAACGAGTCGCCATACAGCATCATCAAAGAAAAAATAAAAAAGTTATTGTCCTCAAAATAAAGCGATGCAAAAATAATTATTTTTTTCTATAAAATAGTTTTTATCGTATAAAAGCACGAAAACATAAAAAAATTATATAAATGAGGTATCGCTGTAATCGTACTGACCCGAAGAATAAAACTGCTTTATCCATTTTACCAAACACGGAACGGTATAAACGCCTCCCCCAAAAGAAATTCATGAATATCTGGTTTTTGGTCATTCTGCCTCACAAAAATCGGAATAAAAAGCGATCAAAAAATGTCATGTGCCCGAAAATGTTACCAATAAAAACGTCAACTCGTCCCGCAAAAAACAAGATCTCACATGACTCTGTGGACCAAAATATGGAAAAATTATAGCTCTCAAAATGTGGTAACGCAAAAAATATTTTTTGCAATAAAAAGCGTCTTTCAGTGTGTGACGGCTGCCAATCATAAAAATCCACTAAAAAACCTGCTATAAAAGTAAATCAAACCTCCCTTCATCACCCCCTTAGTTAGTGAAAAGTTAAATATTAAAAAAATGTATTTACTTCCATTTTCACATTAGGGTTAGGGATAGGGTTAGGGCTAGGGTTAAGGCTACAGTTAGGGTACTGTCACACAGTCACACTTTGATCGCTACGACCGTACGATCCGTGACGTTCCAGCGATATCCATACGATATCGCTGTGTCTGACACGCAGCAGCGATCAGGGATCCTGCTGAGAATCGTACGTCGTAGCAGATCGTATGGAACTTTCTTTCGTCGCTGGATCTCCCGCTGACATCGCTGGATCGTTGTGTGTGACAGCGATCCAGCGATGTGTTCGCTTGTAACCAGGGTAAACATCGGGTAACTAAGCGCAGGGCCGCGCTTAGTAACCCGATGTTTACCCTGGTTACCAGGGTAAAAGTTAAAAAAAACTAACAGTACATACTTACATTCCGGTGTCTGTCCCCCGGCGTCTCAGCTTCTCTGCACTGTGAGCGCCGGCCAGCCGGAAAGCGAGCACAGCGGTGACGTCTGACGTCACCGCTGTGCTTTCCGGCTCTGCTGCTTACACAGTGGAGAGAAGCAGAACGCCGGAGGACAGACACCGGAATGTAAGTATGTACTGTTTGTTTTTTTTACGTTTACGCTGGTAACCAGGGTAAACATCGGGTTACTAAGCGCGGCCCTGCGCTTAGTAACCCGATGTTTACCCTGGTTATCCGGGGACTTCGGCATCGCTCCAGCGCCGTGATTGCAACGTGTGACCGCAGTCTACGACGCTGGAGCGATACTCATACGACGCTGCGACGTCACGGATCGTGCCGTCGTAGCGTCCAAAGTGTGACTGTGTGACAGTACCCTTAGGGTTGGGGCTAAAGTTAAGGTAAGGGTTGGGGCTAAAGTTAGGGTTAGGGTTTGGATTACATTTACGGTTGGGATTAGGGTTGGGATTAGAGTTAGGGGTGTGGTTAGGGTTACCTTTGGGATTAGGGTTAGGGATGTGTTTGGATTAGGGTTTCAGTTATAATTGGGGGGTTTTCACTGTTTAGGCACATCAGGGGCTCTCCAAACGCGACATGGCGTCTGATCTCAATTCCAGCCAGATCTGCGTTGAAAAAGTAAAACCGTGCTCCTTCCCTTCCGAGCTCTCCCGTGCGCCAAAACGAGTTTACCCCAACATATGGGGTATCAGCGTACTCAGGACACATTGGACAACAACTTTTTGTGTCCAATTTCTCCTGTTACCCTTGGGAAAATACAAAACTGGGGGCTAAAAAATAATTTTTTGTGGGAAAAAAAAGATTTTTTATTTTCACGGCTCTGCGTTATAAACTGTAGTGAAACACTTGGGGGTTCAAAGTTCTCACAACACATCTAGATAAGTTCCTCGGGGGGTCTAGTTTCCAATATGGGGTCACTTGTGGGGGTTTCTACTGTTTAGGTACATTAGGGGCTCCGCAAACGCAATGTGACGCCTGCAGACCAATCCATCTAAGTCTGCATTCCAAATGACGCTCCTTCCCTTCCGAGCTCTGCCATGCGCTCAAACGGTGGTTCCCCCCCCCCCCCCCCACATATGGGGTATCAGCGTACTCAGGACAAATTGGACAACAACTTTTCGGGTAGAAATTTCTCCTGTTACCCTTGGAAAAATACAAAACAGGGGGCTAAAAAATAATTTTTGTGGAAAAAAAATATTTTTTATTTTTACGGCTCTGCGTTATGAACTGTAGTGAAACACTTGGGGGTTCAAAGCTCTCACAACACATCTAGATGAGTTCCTTAGGGGGTCTACTTTCCAAAATGGTGTCACTTGTGGGGGGTTTCAATGTTTAGGCATATCAGTGGCTCTCCAAACGCAACATGGCGTCCCATCTCAATTCCTGTCAATTTTGCATTGAAACGTCAAACGGCGCTCCTTCCCTTCCGAGCTCTCCCATGCGCCCAAACAGTGGTTTACCCCCACATATGGGGTATCAGCGCACTCAGGACAAATTGTACAACAACTTTTCGGGTCCAATTTCTGCTCTTACCCTTGGGAAAATAAAAAATTGGGGGCGAAAAGATCATTTTTGTTAAAAAATATGATTTTTTATTTTTACGGCTCTGCATTATAAACTTCTGTGAATCACTTAATGGGTCAAAGTGCTCACCACACATCTAGATAAGTTCCTTAGGGGGTCTACTTTCCAGAATGTTGTCACGTGTGGGGGGTTTCAATGTTTAGGCACATCAGGGGCTCTCCAAACGCAACATGGCGTCCCATCTCAATTCCAGTCAATTTTACATTGAAAAGTCAAATGGTGCTCCTTCGCTTCCGAGCTCTACCATGCGCCCAAACAGTGGTTTACCCCCACATATGGGGTATCGGCGTACTCAGGACAAATTGTACAACAACTTTTGTGGTCCATTTTCTCCTGTTACCCTTGGTAAAATAAAACAAATTGGAGCTGAAATACATTTTTTGTAAAAAAAAAAAAAAGTGAAATGTTCATTTTTTTTTAAACATTCCAAAAATTCCTGTGAAACACCTGAAGGGTTAATAAACTTCTTGAATGTGGTTTTGAGCACCTTGAGGGGTGCAGTTTTTAGAATGGTGTCACACTTTGTTATTTTCTATCGTATAGACCCCTCAAAATGACTTCAAATGAGATGTGGTCCCTAAAAAAAAAATGGTGTTGTAAAAATGAGAAATTGCTGGTCAACTTTTTAACCCTTATAACTCCCTAACAAAAAAAAAAATTGGTTCCAAAATTGTGCTGATGTAAAGTAGACATGTGGGAAATGTTACTTATTAAGTATTTTGTGTGACATATCTCTGTGATTTTATTGCATAAAAATTCAAAGTTGGGAAATTGCGAAATTTTCAAAAATTTCACCAAATTTCCGTTTTTTTTCATTAATAAACGCAGGTAATATCAAAGAAATGTTATCACTATCATGAAGTACAATATGTCACGAGAAAACAGTGTCAGAATCACCGGGATCCGTTGAAGCGTTCCAGAGTTATAACCTCATAAAGGGACAGTGGTCAGAATTGTAAAAATTGGCCCGGTCATTAATGTGCAAACCACCCTTGGGGGTAAAGGGGTTAATAAAAAAAAATACTATCACCATAAGTGCCATTATACATAGGAGATCTGTACTTAGTATGCAGTGTCTGTGTACAGGTAATACAGTGGTCAGCGGTGCCATTATACACAGGAGCTCTATATATAGTGTCAGTTTACAGGTAATACAGGGATCACCAGTGACATTATACACAGGAGCTCTATATATAGTGTCAGTGTACATGTAATACAGTGATCACTAGTGACATTATACACAGGAGCTCTGTGTATAGTGTCAGTTTACAGGTAATACAGTGATCACCCGTGACATTATACACAGGAGCTCTGTATATAGTGTATAGTGTACAGATAATATAGTGATCACCAGTGACATTATACACAGGAGCTCTGTGTACAGTATACAGTGTATGGTGTCAGTGTACAGGTAACATACTGACTCACCAGTGACATCTCTAGCTGAAGTCCTTCATCTTTGCATTTCTTTTTAATCCAGCGCAGATCGCCATCACTTCTTTCAACCAGGACTCGTCTCTGCATAAAATAACTATCTAGAGCACTGCTTCCAGAGCACATTCCCCACTTTTTCCCTTTCTTCTACACTACACATCTGAATACAGACATTCACCCACCATTAATATATACTGTAATTGGTTATTATGCAACCCACCATTCCAAACAAAAATTATAATACGCCACTGAGCCCCTTCTAGCTATACATAGCCACTTTCCCCATTTAATATATAAATTAATTAACACCTGTATTCTTTCCCCCAATTTATTTCCAGTCACTTTATCCTCAACGATCCCATTATGTACCTCCCGCTCTAAAGGCCCCGTCTCACATAGCGATTTACCAACGATCACGACCAGCGATACGACCTGGCCGTGATCGTTGGTAAGTCGCTGTGTGGTCGCTGGGGAGCTGTCACACAGACAGCTCTCTCCAGCGACCAACGATCAGGGGAACCTCTTCGGGCATCGTTGAAACTGTCTTCAACGATGCCGAAGTCCCCCTGCAGCACCCGGGTAACCAGGGTAAACATCGGGTTACTAAGCGCAGGGCCGCGCTTAGTAACCCGATGTTTACCCTGGTTACCAAAAAAAACAAACAGTACATACTCGCCTTTCGGTGTCCCTTGCCGTCTGCTTCCTGCTCTGACTGAGCCGCCGTACAGTGAGAGCAGAGCGCAGCGGTGACGTCACTGCTGTGATCTGCTCTCACTTTCCGGCCGGCAGTCAGTCAGAGCAGGAAGCAGACGCCGGGGGACCTGACGGACATCAGATGGTAAGTATGTACTGTTTGGTTTTTTTAAAATTTTACGCTGGTAACCAGGGTAAACATCAGGTTACTAAGCGCGGCCCTGCGCTTAGTAACCCGATGTTTACCCTGGTTACCAGTGAAGACATCGCTGGATCGGTGTCACACACACCGATTCAGCGATGTCAGCGGGACCTCAACGACCAAAAAAAGGTCCAGGCCATTCCGACACGACCAGCGATCTCACAGCAGGGGCCTGATCGCTGGTACGTGTCACACATAGCGAGATCGCTACTGAGGTCGCTGTTGCGTCACAAAACTAGTGACTCAGCAGCGATCTCGCTAGCGATCTCGCTATGTGAGACGGGGCCTTAACCCTAACTCCGATTCATTATAGTTGCATGCCCCTTCTGCCTCAATTCATTGTCATGTCTTCTCTCTCTCCCACCCTCTATTCATTATCAACTGCTCTTCCCCCACCATCAAAATTCATTATTTGCTCTCCCCACCTTCAATACACCATTGGCTCTCCCCACCCCCACCTTCAATTCAATTGCTGTCCACCGTCCCTCACACTTGATGTGCAGTCCCCATCACCCCCACTTCATCATTTGCAGTCCACCTTACTTCATTATTTAGTCCCCTATCCCCCCTTCACTTCATCTGCAGTCCCCCTTACTTTATCATTTGCAGCCCCCTATCATTTCATCATGTGCAGTACCCCCTCAAACACAATTCATCATCTGCAGTCTCCATCACCCCCACATCATCATTTGCAGTCCCCATCACCATCACCTCATCATTTTCAGTCCACATCACCCCCACATCATTTGCAGTCCCCATCACCCCCACATCATCATTTGCAGTCCACATCACCCCCACATTATCATTTGCAGTCCCCATCACCCGCGCATCATCATTTGTAGTCCCCATCACCCCCACTTCATCACTTTCAGTCCCCTATCATTTCATCATGTGCAGTGCCCCCTCAAACACACTTCATCATCTGCAGCCCCCTATCATTTCATCATGCGCAGTGCCCCCTCAAACACACTTCATCATCTGCAGCCCCCTATCATTTCATCATGCGCAGTGCCCCCTCAAACACACTTCATCATCTGCAGCCCCCTATCATTTCATCATCTGCAGCCCCCTATCATTTCATCATGCGCAGTGCCCCCTCAAACACACTTAATCATCTGCAGCCCCCTATCATTTCATCATGTGCAGTGCCCCCTCAAACACACTTCATCATCTGCAGTCTCACTCTCCCCCACCTCACCCATTTAAAAAAACAAAAATAAATTTTTTTTTTATACTTACCTCAGTCGTTCCGGGGCGTCTAGTGTTTCCAGCATTGAAGCAGCAGCTAGAATGTATGGGCTGCTGAGAGGACCTGACAGGAGCCCATACATTCTAGCACATTCACTACTGAGACTGCTAGAATGTATGGGCTGTAGTCAGGACCTGCAGGGAGCCCATACATTCTAGCTACAGCCAAGCAGGAGCTGCGCAGCCGACTAGGTAAGACGGCCGTGCACAGCTCCAAAATGGCTCCCGGGCCCCAGCGCCGACGTGTGCGCCGCAGTGCACAGTATTTTAGTGCATGATGGGGCCCGATCAGTAGAAGCACAACAGTGGGGCCCCGGATCTGCGGGCTCCTCTGCGTACTGCTGCGACCGGGCCCCATACAGCAGTAACGGCTGTAATGCCCTGATGGCGGCCCTGTGCCTATGCCGCATCAATAGTAAAAAGATCTAATGTTAAAAATAATAAAAAAAAATAAAAAATCATTATATACTCACCTTCCGCCGCCTTTCCCGCTCCTCGCGACGCTCCAGTGACTGCTCGATGCAAGCGTCAGGTTCCGGTGCCAAGGATGGTATGCGAGAAGGACCTTCCATGACGTCACGGTCATGTGACCGCGACGTGATCACAGGCCCTGCGAGAAGGACCTTCCATGACATCACGGTCATGTGACTGCGACGTCATCACAGGTCCTGCGCTCATACCAACCCTGGGACCGGAAGCTGACGCGTGCACCGCACACAGGGTCAGGACTTCAACGGGCCTTCGGGGGGTGAGTATGTTTATTTTTTATTTTAAGTCTGTATACTACCTGGCTCTGTGCTGTATGCTCCGTCGCTGGGCAATATACTACGTGACTGTGCAATATACTACGTGACTGGACAATATACTACGTACGTGGCTGGGCAATATACTACGTGGCTGGGCAATATACTACGTGACTGGGCAATATACTATGTGGCTGGGCAATATACTACGTGGCTGGGCAATATACTAGGTACGTGGCTGGGCAATATACTACATACGTGGCTGGGCAATATACTACGTGGCTGGCCAATATACTACGTGACTGGGCAATATACTACGTGACTGGGCAATATACTACGTACGTGTCTGGGCAATATACTACGTGTCTGGGCAATATACTACGTGGCTGGGCAATGTACTACGTTGGTGGGCAATATACTACGTTGGTGGGCAATATACTACGTTGGTGGGCAATATACTACGTTGGTGGGCAATATACTACGTGATTGGGCAATATACTACGTGGCTGGGCAATATACTACATACGTGACTGGGCAATATACTACGTGTCTGGGCAATATACTACGTGGCTGGGCAATGTACTACGTTGGTGGGCAATATACTACGTTGGTGGGCAATATACTTCGTGGCTGGGCAATATACTACGTGGCTGGGCAATATACTACGTGACTAGGCAATATACTACGTGGCTGGGCAATATACTACGTGACTGGGCAATATACTACGTGGCTGGGCAATATACTACGTGGCTGGGCAATATACTACGTGACTGGGCAATATACTACGTACGTGGCTGGGCAATAAACTACGTCGCTGGCCAATATACTACGTGACTGGGCAATATACTTCGTGGCTGGGCAATATACTACGTGGCTGGGCAATATACTACGTGGCTGGGCAATATACTACGTCGCTGGCCAATATACTACGTGACTGGGCAATATACTTCGTGGCTGGGCAATATACTACGTGGCTGGGCAATATACTACGTCGCTGGCCAATATACTACGTGGCTGGGAAATATACTACGTCGCTGGCCAATATACTACGTGGCTGGGCAATATACTACATGGACATGCATATTCTAGAATACCCGATGCGTTAGAATCGGGCCACCATCTAGTATAATATAGGAAGGGATGAGGCTCAATGTATGGAAATGTGTTCTGTGCAGATGGCGGCCGTGGAGATGAGTGATGCTTTGTGTAATCTCGGAATAGTGACTTCTCTGGTCAGACACTGTTGCATCTGGATGAAGATTTTGACTCCCTCTACCCCTATATTATTATGTATTCAGTTTTCCAATACCCCATAGCAGGTGGGAGAATTGGGCGTAAAGATATTCATTCTTATGGCAGTGCCCAAGGTCATGACACTGCCTATATCTTGGGATCCCTCATTAATCCATATTACTTTTCTTGTCTCGTCCTTCCGCATTTTCTGGATCTTTGCAATGAAAATAAATTATTTACTGCTTGGAAAGCGGAGAAAAGGTCACTCTGCGTGGCCACTTCTTTTCATGTCAGGTTAAACAGCTGAGAGTCGGAGCGCCCTCCTGGTCATGATAGCCGGAGCTGAAAGAAAATAAGTGCTTCTCGCTTCAGCAATAGAAAAAATTGCCATGAAATTAATGACCCCCTAAGTGTCTGAAGACTGCGGTGTGACCGCTTAGGGGCTACAAATTTGGGGGGAATAATAATAGAATAAAAGAGGCATTTTTGCCACCTAAACGCTATAGGCTAGTTTATAATACTTTCTATCTGTTTTGTGCTCCACTCCCATCCAAAGCTGTGCAGGTTTTATTTTTATACTAGTTCTCCTGTGTCAGGACCTCTCACCTCATTGCTGCCCCCTGCTGGTGACTTGTTAGAGCACCATCTAATTATTAAGACTAGAGAGAATTACAGTGCTGGAGTCCCTGTGCGGCATGTTCCTTGGTGATTTCTGGGAGTCCAGAATCTACTTTCAAGCCCATTTGTACATGTTCTTTATCCATGTTTTTCACGGCTGGAACACATGCCCACTAAAGTCTGTCACTGTTCACATGTCCATGTTTTTGTTTGGACCAAGTGGTGTGCAAAAAAGGAAATGTCCATTATTGAGCCTAGTGACAGATGAAAATTACCCATAAAAATCTCTAGGTCTCTGAAAATCACGGCTGGCACACTTATGGCATCAGTACACTGTCCGTTTTTAACATTGCAATTTCTATGAGAAATTTTGCATTTTTCTTAAGCATATGAGAAACTCACGCATGGTAAAAACTGACCCACTGACAAAACATTGATGAAAATCTGCTGGAAAACATTGTTGAACTTACTGAGTGCTATAATTATAGTTTCTAGAGGGAAAAAACTTCGCTTTTCATCAATCAGTCTCCTTCCCCCCTGGCAGCCTAAGTATAGATTTAAATAAGTTCACAGTAAATTTCCTTCACCCTCTAATAGCTGTAGTAAATATGTATATATAAGTATGTCATATCTCCCTTCTGGCAACCATGAATACAGTCCTTAGCAAGTTCCTTAGGAAGTCTTTTCTCCCTCTAGCAGCCATAATTACAATTCCCATTCAGTCTCCTTCAGGCAACCACAAATATGCTACTTGATAAGTTCCTAAGTAAGTCTTTTCTCCCTCTGGTAGCCATAATTATAGTCCTCTGTAAATTCTCCAATCCGTCACCTTCCCCCTCTTGCAGCCATAATGATTGTCCTCTGTAAATTCACTAGTCAGTCACCTTCCCCCTCTTGCAGCCATAATTATAGACCTCAGGAAATTCCCACATTATTTGTGCTCTTCCTGAGGTTACCGATTTTGGATATTAAGTTTGACTTTGCATGTGTGTTCACTCCCTAAGCATAACTATTTCCATGACACTCGGCCACATCTCCTTCATATGTCCCTCCTGGAATCTTAATTTTCCTCCTAACCACAAACATTGGGAGCAGCATGGTAAAAGCAGAAGTCTTGTGGAAGAAGAGCAGTGAGAATTACAGGTTTATAAATCACCTTTAGACATAAATATTCCTGAAATATAATTACCGTATATGTGTCAGGCGATGCCCAAATTCCTCTTTATTTGAGCCCTGCAAACAGGATTACGCCTCACAGCATCCCCGCGATGAATTATTGTTAGTGTTTTGATCTGGGCAGGGGAGACCGAGGGTATAAATCATATTATTAGGCAGTGTGGCATTTAATCCCGCGGAGAGCGTTTGATCAGCGAGAATAGCCACTATCTAACGTCAAACTCATTACGTCGTCCCTGTATATTCCTGCATGAAGATGCGATCGGCTGGCCAGGATCTGCGCTTTATTCCTCGGATAATATACGGCAGCGTTTGACGGCGGTTCCGGTCTTTAATAGTCTTATCTTGCCTTCCCTGCTTTTCTATTTTTGCTATTCTGACAGCTCTTACATGTGATGGAGTCCGTTGGCGGGAGACTAAACGTCTTAATGTTGGCTTGTCCTATTTCTGTGTGACCCTACGCTGTAGCCGGCGCCCCTGGAAGCGGTTCAGCCATTGTGTTGTGCATGAAAAGCTCCATCCAGGATTATTTCGGAACACTTGGGAGAGAACATAATGGCTCCGTCACCTCCTTATGCATCTGCTGTGAGTTCGCAAATTATGTAATAACAGTCTGAGATTTGGTTGTAGAAATTCTCCTGGGTTTTCTCTTTCGTCCACGGAGACGCCGTTGTCTTCTTTATTGCTTCTTTCCGGCGTTGGGTTCACAGCTCGGAGTCCGGTAAATGAGGAACGTTCGATAGCAATGAAGCTGAACTCTCCTGGATCAGCCAGAAATAAATATAAGGCTCTTTAGGGGTAAAATAAAAAAATAATCCATCTTCAGTGACTCTCTGCTCCGTGCTGTCTCCCTCGCTGCCGCAGCCTACTTTCTTCTTATGTTTCAAGAAAAGTTAAAAGGCAACTTGGGAAAAAAAGAATCTGAAATTGGCCAAAATAGATCACTCGCATCTTATTTGTGGGTGAACGAGGATTTGTCGGTATATATATAGATAGATATATTATATATATATATATATATATATATATATATATTATAGTTTTTACTCTTGTTTTTCCGTCCACTTGTTATTTGTACTGGAAATATATTATTAGATTGACAAATGGGTGTTACTATTTCTATTTTTGATAGCGCCTACACACTGGGCCTGACAAAGCTGCTTACTTGCCTCTCCCGGCTGCAATGGTTGGTGTGATGGTTCCCAGTTTGCACGGCCTCAATGGTCACTGTTCCATCACCTTCCGCCCCTCTCGCTTCCCAGTTCCCTGCTCTCCTCTGCACATGTGTTAATCTGGATGCGTTTTTCACAAACTCAGCTACTCCACATTGGATCACAGATGACTTCGGAGACACTTTGAACTTGTGAGCAGTAAATGCAAATTAATCAATATTCAGATTCAACCCAGTTTAGTTCGGCTCAAGCCAGAGTATACCCCAGGGGATGAACTATCCTAAGCCAAACTCTACCCGAGGGCATAAAATAAACAAGGCCAACTATACCCCTCCAGGCTACAATATACCCCTCTATTTTATGAGCCCTTGTAAATTAGGTAGATATTAGATGCCATTTTTAATAACCTAATTCTGACTTGGGGTACTTTCACACTAGCGTTAACTGCAATCCGCCACAATGCATCGTTTTGCCGAAAAAACGCATCCTGCAAAAGTGCTTGCAGGATGCGTTTTTTCCCCATAGACTTACATTAAGCGACGTATTGCGACGGATTGACACACGTCGCAACCGTCGTGCGACGGTTGCGCCGTGTTGTGGCGGACCGTCGGGACCAAAAAACGCTACATGTAAAGTTTTTTGCTCACGACGGTGCGATTTTTCCGACCGCGCATGCGCGGCCGGAACTCCGCCCCCGCCTCCCCGCACCTCACAATGGGGCAGCGGATGCGCTGGAAAAATGCATCCGCTGCCCCCGTTGTGCTGTGGAGACAACGCTAGTGTGAAAGAAGCCTTAGACTGTGTTCACACATTGCGTTTTTGCTGCGTTTTTTAAATGCAAAAATTTTAAGCTGTGTTAATGTGGAACTACTGAGAAGTGCGGCAGGGTTCTTTACTTTATAATATCTTTGTGGAAATCTAATGTTTTTACTGATTGATATTTTTCTGGTTCTAGTAATAAAAATCTATGTGTTTAGAATTTAAGATTTAGGTTCGTTATCTTCTCACATAAGGCCTAGGCCTAGGCCACAATATACCTGGGGTATAATCAAGCCTAGTCTTCTTTACCCCCAGGTACAGTCTGGACTTGGGGTATACTCTGGCCTGGTACACTCGATCACAGATCAGCTTCCAGATTAGGAGCCAATGCAAAAATATAAATAGGTACTATAAAAATTCTAAAAAAATAAGTTTAATCCTAGAAACCCCATGTAAATTGCCAGGAGGAATAGCACAATGCGGACTTCTAAATGAAGATGCCCCACAATTGTTCAAAAACGTTATAAACTACACCTAAGTAAATCTGATGTGTCCTCCATAGGGCTAGTGCACATGGCCATATTTTTGGCCTCAGTGCAATCTGACAAAAAATCGGATCACACTCGGACCAATGTTAGTCTATGGGTCCGTGCACATGTCAGACTTTTTTTCTTGGACAGAGCTGGTCCAGGAGAAAAAAAAAAAATCTCAGCATGCCTGAGTTTTATCTGATATTCGGATCGCAATCAGTGAGTCCGTGGAAACCATTGGACTGCACTCGGATGACATCTGAGCGTGGTCTGAATTTACACGGACTGACACAACGGGGAAGATAAAGACATTTTGCTTTTCCATCTTCTCATCCTAGAGAATCGGATCCAACTCTGATTAAATTGACTGATCGAAGTAATCGACCCTATTCTCTTGGATGAGAAAATGTACACTTGTGTGACCCTAGTCTCAAAGTGCCTATTTAGCTTTGGCGTGAACTGGCCCATTACAAGACGGGAGCTGCATAAACATCAATTCCAATTCCCTAATTTTTTCACATTTGCAAATCTGCTCTTATTGCAGGAGAAATGGCCGAATCCTAAATCCCTTCCGAGCAGGAGATGTCTTCTGCACCTCTCGGCAGGTGTAGAGTTTGCAGCAGCAGTATGTCTTGGAATTATGTTTTCAGATTTCTATATTATATGACTTTCCCTAACTCCCTAACAAAATTCTGACTTGTGGAAAAATAAAGTTTGGTCCCTGACGGATCCATTCTTGTATGACCCAGAAGGGCCAGTACTGGTGCTCCCTGACACCCCAGTCACCTAGTAGCGCTCTTTGCGTACTTGTAGGACAAGTAACGGTTAGACATCGTCTCCGCAGACAGCAATGGATGAGAAGGGAAGGGTCCATCCTCTCCAACCCTCCTGGTTACCTTCTCTTGATGTGGATCACAGCTTCCCACTCCGGCAGTGTCTGGGCGGATGATAAGTGGTGTGATATCTGACATAGTTACTTTTAAGTGAGCTCTGATTTATGGCTGTAATTATGTTCTCTCCAGACTTCTAATTTGTTTTTCTCTTAATGGAGAACATCTTCTGCTCGGAATTAAGGGTGGTTATTGGGTTAGAGGTGTCTTGTGCACAGAGCGGTCATTTCTATGGACATTATCGAGGACACAAAGGTCACAACCTGAGCCTGGACTCATGAGTGTGTGTAATTGTGAATTGCGCAGTTGTCAGCCAATGCTGCATACTCTGTCTAGTAGAGAGGGATTAGGAGACACACCACACCAGGGATCGTCTCCACTGATGCCAGGCTTATTGTTATGCATTGCTGCACTTGGATTTTCTCATCAGATTGCTGATTAAATCCTAAATGAAGGAAATTAGTCCTGGACTTGTTCTGGCCAAAAGAACAAATTTGTCTTTATCTCTAATAAATGTTTCTATACACTCAGAACAACCAGAGATCTAAAAAATGGCGAGGAATTGACACGCAAAGTAAGCTAGAAAGTTGCAGAACTTTCCCATTCCTGACTTATATACCTTCGTTGCCGCTCTATAGGCATCCAGTGGCATCTTTTGCTAATAACCTGCCACCGAAAAAATGATATGCTGCTAAAAGGACCCTTTTTGGTCTATTTTAGGTGTATGGAAGACAATGGGTATATTTCTCATGTACATTCCAGGTGTATATGGTTTGCATGCCAGAATGAAGAGCAGGTTTGTAAGGGTAGGGAATAAGGTAAAGAGAATAGTTGCAGCATCTGCAATTGAAAAAAACTAATTTATTTGGTAATTCTAACATTTCAAAGACAAAAAATTAAAATAATGCGTTTCAAGCACATACAGTTCCCCTAGTCATAGCCTGCACTCTATTACTGGGGTTCCCTCCACAGCTCTCCAGTATGTGGCAAACAACAATCCACACTGGCCATCTTCAGATGCAGGCTCAGGTCCCCCGCCCACCTCTCTGCTATGGTATCAGCTTTCCAGACTCCCTGGTAATAACCATCTAGGCTGCCAGCCTGTGCCCAACTTTCTTAATGTGGGGAGGGCTGTCCTTTTTAACATCCATCATGGGTTTATGTGAGTAATGCAGCGTAACTACTTTGTGATTGTGCTCTGACGTTGCCTACCAAGAAATGCCATCTTCTCCCCTTCCCTTCATGACTCCTGAACCTGAATTTTCCCAGTGTCGCATGGACTGGAGATGGAGCCAAATGAAACCACAGCAAGTATAGGCAATGGAGCAAAGCAAACATGCAACACTAGATTCTCAATCCCAAGACACAAGGGTGCGTGTCAGTGGGCATTAAATAGTTCTTGGGAAGTGACATCATAGATCCATGCCGGACAACCTGCAAAACCCGATGTGGAGCACAACAGAGGGCAACGGACCCAGGAGAAGGGAGCGGAGCCCAGGATAACCTGGACAGGTGTGTGACAACATGACTCAATGAGAACTATATAAGTAAATAGCCTTTCCCCTTCGGAAGAGAACAGGGATTCTAGTGTCATTTGCTGGAAGTAGCAATCCTAAAAGTCAATTCTTTAAAGAGCCTTGAACATGACTTAGGATATTCAGCCAAACCAGAACCTTTGTATAAAAGCTGTTCTAGTGTCTGCCATTACTACCTCCTGTGCTCCGCAGTCCACATCCTGACTGCTCTAACTGTAAAGAACCCTTTCCTGTTTAGCTGCCGGAATCGCCCTTTCTTCCACCCGTAATAAGCACCCCCTGGTCCCTAGTATGGTCCTTGGAAGGAATAAGTCATGCACCAGTCCTCTGTACGGACCACACATATATTTATACATGTAAATGAGATCTCCTCTGAGACGTCTTTTTTTTTCTAAGCTAAACAAGCCCAACTTTTCCAACCTCTCATCATATGAGCGGCCTCCATCCAAACCTGGATCCCATATTCTAGATGTGGCCTTAGCAATGATTTATAAAGGGGTAACAATACGCTTTTTGGGAGATATTTACTTGGAAATATAATTTTAAATAAAAAAAACATACATGTGCAATATTCAAGTGTGAAGCCACATGGCAAGGCTCAACACATAGCCGAAAGGCTGCCCAATTGCCACAAGGTGGGCAAAATGTCAGCACCTTAAGTGTTCGGTATATTAGTGCATGAGAACGGTGCCACTATGGTTAGGTCAGGTACCAGGCCTCAGCTTTTAATGTTCTATCTCCGTTCCAATAAAGAATCCATTTTATCCCTCGATAATTGTGCTGGAATCTTTCCCTGTTTTTCATCTATGGTTTACATATGTTACTCTGCATAATCAAATAATTGTTTAACCCCTTAATCCCATATGACGTACTATCCCGTCAAGGTGACCTGGGACTTAATTCCCAGTGACGGGATAGTACGTCATAGCAGATCGGCCGCGCTCATGGGGGGAGCGCGGCCGATCGCGGCCGGGTGTCAGCTGCCTATCGCAGCTGACATCCGGCACTATGTGCCAGGAGCGGTCACGGACCGCCCCCGGCACATTAACCCCCGGCACACCGCGATCAAACATGATCGCGGTGTACCGGAGGTACAGGGAAGCATCGCGCAGGGAGGGGGCTCCCTGCGGGCTTCCCTGAGATGATCGGTACAAGGGAATGTACTCACCTTGTACCGAGCGTCTCCTCCCTGCAGGCCCCGGATCCAAAATGGCCACGGGCTGCATCCGGGTCCTGCAGGGAGTACTTCCGGGTCCGGAGCAGGCTGCAGATGAAAGCTGCAGCCTGCAGCGATGTGAGTGAGAGCGCCGATCTGATAGAGTGCTGTGCACACTATCAGATCGGCGATCTTGTGATGTCCCCCCCTGGGACAAAGTAAAAAAGTTAAAAAAAAAAAATTTCCACATGTGTAAAAAAAAATAAAAAAATAAAAATTCCTAAATAAAGAAGAAAAAAAAAATACTATTCCCATAAATACATTTCTTTATCTAAAAAAAAACAATAAAAGTACACATATTTAGTATCGCCGCGTCCGTAACGATCCAACCTATAAAATTGTCCCACTAGTTAACCCCTTCAGTGAACACCGTAAGAAAAAAAAAAAGAGCCAAAAAACAACGCTTTATTATCATACCGCCGAACAAAAAGTGAAATAACACGCGATCAAAAAGATGGAGATAAATAACCATGGTACCGCTAAAAACGTCATCTTGTCCCGCAAAAAACGAGCCGCCATATAGCATCATAACCAAAAAAATAAAAAAGTTATAGTCCTCAGAATAAAGCAATGCCAAAATAATTATTTTTTCTATAAAATAGTTTTTATCGTATAAAAGCGCCAAAACATAAAAAAATGATATAAATGAGATATCGCTGTAATCGTACTGACCCGACGAATAAAACTGCTTTATCCATTTTACCAAACGTGGAACGGTATAAATGCCTCCCCCAAAAGAAATTCATGAATAGCTGGTTTTTGGTCATTCTGCCTCACAAAAATCGGAATAAAAAGTGATCAAAAACTGTCACATGTCCGAAAATGTTACCAATAAAAACGTCAACTCGTCCCGCAAAAAACAAGACCTCACATGACTCTGTGGACCAAAATACGGAAAAATTATAGGTCTCAAAATATGGAGACGCAAAAAAATCCGATATAAAAAACGCTATAAAAGTAAATCAAACCCCCCTTCATCACCCCCTTAGTTAGGGAAAAATAATAAAATTAAAAAAATGTATTTATTTCCATTTTCCCATTAGGGCTAGGGTTAGGGTTGGGGCTAGGGTTGGAGCTAAAGTTAGGGTGGGGCTAAAGTTAGGGATAGGGTTGGGGCTAAAGTTAGGGTTGGGGATAAAGTTAGGGTTGGGGATAAAGTTAGGGTTAGGGTTTGGATTACATTTACGGTTAGGATTAGGGTTGAGATTAGAATTAGGGGTGTGTCAGGGTTAGGGGTGTGGTTAGGGTTACAGTTGGGATTAGGGCTAGGGGTGTGTTTGGATTAGTTTCAGGTAGAATTGGGGAGTTTCCACTGTTTTTAGGCACATCAGGGGCTCTCCAAACGCGACATGGCGTCCGATCTCAATTCCAGACAATTCTGCGTTGATAAAGTAAAACAGTGCTCCTTCCCTTCCGAGCTCTCCCGTGCACCCAAACAGGGGTTTACCCCAACATATGGGGCATCAGCGTACTCGGGACAAATTGGACAACAACTTTTGGGGTCCAAGTTCTCTCGTTATCTTTGGGAAAATAAAAATTTGGGGGGCTAAAAATCATTTTTGTGGGAAAAAAAGGATTTTTTATTTTCACAGCACTGCGTTGTAAACTGTAGTGAAACACTTGGGGGTTCAAAGTTCTCACAACACATCTAGATAAGTTCCTTGGGAGGTCTAGTTTCCAATATGGGGTCACTTATTGGGGGGTTTATACTGTTTGGGTACATCAGGGGCTCTGCAAATGCAACATGACGCCTGCAGACCAATCCATCTAAGTCTGCATTCCAAATGGCGCTCCTTCCCTTCCGAGCTCTGCCATGCGCCCAAACAGTGGTTCCCCCCCACATATGGGGTATCAGCGTACTCAGGACAAATTGGACAACAACTTTTGGGGTCAAATTTATCCTGTTACCCTTGTGAAAATATAAAACTTGGGGCTAAAAAATCATTTTTCTGAAAAAAAAAAATAATTTTTAGTTTCACGGCTCTGCGTTATAAACTGTAGTGAAACACTTGGGGGTTCAAAGCTCTCAAAACACATCAAGATAAGTTCCTTAGGGGGTCTACTTTCCAAAATGGTGTCACTTGTGGGGGGTTTTAATGTTTAGGCACATCAGGGGCTCTCCAAACGCAACATGGCGTCCCATCTCAATTCCAGTCAATTTTGCATTGAAAAGTCAAATGGTGCTCCTTCCCTTCCGAGCTCTGCTATGCGCCCAAACAGTGGTTTACCCCCACATATGGGGTATCGTTGTACTCAGGACAAATTGAACAACAACTTTTGTGGTCTAATTTCTTCTCTTACCCTTGGGAAAATAAAAAATTGGGGGCAAAAAGATCATTTTTGTTAAAAAATATGATTTTTTATTTTTACGGCTCTGCATTATAAACTTCTGTGAAGCACTTGTTGTGTCGAAGTGCTCACCACACATCTAGATAAGTTCCATAAGGGGTCTACTTTCCAAAATGGTGTCATTTGTGGGGGGTTTCAATGTTTAGGCACATCAGGGGCTCTCCAAACGCAACATGGCGTCCCATCTCAATTCCAGTCAATTTTGCATTGAAAAGTCAAATGGCCATCCTTCCCTTCCGAGCTCTGCCATCCACCCAAACAATGGTTTACACCCACATATGGGGTATCAGCGTACTCAGGACAAATTGCACAACAATTTTTGGTGTCCAATTTCTTCTCTTACCCTTGGGAAAATAAAAAATTGGGGGCGAAAAGATCATTTTTGTGAAAAAATATGATTTTTTATTTTTACGGCTCTGCATTATAAACTTCTGTGAAGCACTTGGTGGGTCAAAGTGCTCACCACACATCGAGATAAGTTCCTTAAGGGGTCTACTTTCCAAAATGGTGTCACTTGTGGGGGGTTTCAATGTTTCGGCATATCAGGGGCTCTCCAAACGCAACATGGCGTCCCATCTCAATTCCAGTCAATTTTGCATTGAAAAGTCAAATGGCGCTCCTTCGCTTTCGAGCTCTGTCATGTGCCCAAAAAGTGGTTTACCCCCACATATGGGGTATCGGCGTACTCAGGACAAATTGTACAACATCTTTTGGGGTCCATTTTCTCCTGTTACCCTTGGTAAAATAAAACAAATTGGAGCTGAAGTAAATTGTGTGTGAAAAAAAGTTAAATGTTAATTTTTATTTAAACATTCCAAAAATTCCTGTGAAACACCTGAAGGGTTAATAAACTTCTTGAATGTGGTTTTGAGCACCTTGAGGGGTGCAGTTTTTAGAATGGTGTCACGCTTGGTTATTTTCTATCATATAGACCCCTCAAAATGACTTCAAATGAGATGTGGTCCCTAAAAAAAAATGGTGTTGTAAAAATGAGAAATTGCTGGTCAACTTTTAACCCTTATAACTCCCTAACAAAAAAAAAATTTGGTTCCAAAATTGTGCTGATGTAAAGTAGACATGTGGGAAATGTTACTTATTAAGTATTTTGTGTGACATATCTCTGTGATTTAAGGGCATAAAAATTCAAAGTTGGAAAATTGTGAAATTTTCAAAATTTTTGCAAAATTTCCATTTTTTTCACAAATAAACACAAGTTGTATCGAATAAATTTTACCACTAACATGAAGTACAATATCTCACGAGAAAACAATGTCAGAATCGCCAAGATCCGTTGAAGCGTTCCAGAGTTATAACCTCATAAAGGGACAGTGGTCAGAATTGTAAAAATTGGCCCGGTCATTAATGTGCAAACCACCCTCGGGGCTTAAAGGGCCACTGTCACCCCCCTCCAGCCGCTATAAACTAAAAGAGCCAACTTGTGCAGCAGTAATGCTGCAGTCTAACAAGGTGGCTCTTTTAGTTTTTGATTCAGTTATTCCCTAAATAAAGCGTTTTAAAGTTTGTACAAAATAACCTGTCCTTAGACCTGGAGGCGGTCCGAAGCTTCCTCGGTGAATCTCCCAACGGCCGTCACTCTTCTCTTCTGGGGATGTGGTCGCCGCCCCCTTCGCGCTGTTTCTTCTTAAATCCGGCGCCTGCGCTGTGCGTGCCTGCCTGTGACAGGCGCAGTCTTCATTGTCCGTCATAGGTCAGATGCAGGGTTCCGTTCTGCGCCTGTGCGGGCAGTGCGGCCACCCTGTTGCTGAATCCCCGCCCTGCACTGTGTTATTCATTATGCACAGTGCGGGGCTGGGGTTCCTGGGCATGCGCACTGCGCTGTTCAGACGCTCCCCCGGTCCCCCGCCTTCCAGCGTTATTTGCGGCTGCTTCATTCCAAACGCTGGCAAGGAAACCTGTATATTACGGCAACGCTGGAAGGCAGGGGACCGGGGGAGCGTCTGAACAGCGCAGTGCGCATGCCCAGGAACACCAGCCCCGCACTGTGCATAATGAATAACACAGTGCGGGGCGGGGATTCAGCAACAGGGTTGCCGCACTGCCCGCACAGGCGCAGTCAGGCACCCTGGATCTGAGCTATGAAGGACAATGAAGACTGTGCCTGCCCCAGGCAGGCACGCACAGCGCAGGCGCCGGATTTAAGAAGAAACAGCGCTCAGGGGGCGGCGACCACATCCCCAGAAGAGAAGAGTGACGGCCGTTGGGAGATTCACCGAGGAAGCTTCGGACCGCCTCCAGGTCTAAGGACAGGTTATTTTGTACAAATTTTAAAACGCTTTATTTAGGGAATAACTGAATCAAAAACTAAAAGAGCCACCTTGTTAGACTGCAGCATTACTGCTGCACAAGTTGGCTCTTTTAGTTTATAACGGCTGGAGGGGGGTGACAGTGGCCCTTTAAGGGGTTAATAGCCAATTTGATGACTCCAGCAGCCGCCACGTACATGCCATGTGTAGCAGCGTATCCCTAAGTGCTTGTTGGATAAGGCTAAATCCACATGTAGCGCTTGGCATCTGGGGGGCGTCAGCTTAGATGCCTCCTCCTGAAAGTCTCAACAGATTTCCATTAGAAATTAATTATTTTAATTATTCGCTGCACGGCTTCTGTCACATTTAGGAAGAGATGCACCTCGGACGCATGGCACCCGTACGCTAGGTGTAACCTTGGCTAAGTGCTCGGTATATTAGCGCTCAGTGACGGGAATACAATGAGGCAGTAACCTCACAATACCCGCCAGATGAAGATGAACAGTGTCGCCGACGATCAGATAACACAATGGCAGAAGTTGACCCATGTGCGGAGCGGAGCGCGGCTCTGCCAGTCCAGGTGTGTGGATTTAATTAGAAGGTGAATCTGTGGGGTTTCTGCTGCTATAGACAAAACTGTCACCGAACCTGGAAGACTTGTATCCGCACTGCGGGCCTCACACAATAACTTTATAAATGGAGATGTCTCTAAATGTGGGGAATATGACTGGAGGGAGCGCAGTAATAAAAAGGAAATAATGCTACCAGTTCCGAGGTTTGTAAATATTACGGAGGGGAGCGGAAATGAAGCAGATGCTACCAGAAGTGTAACTGCGTTCTGCCGTATATCTATAAATACATATTATGTAGAGTAACTTGGTTTATACTGTAAAGCTGCAGTAGCTTCGTACGCAGTGAAGAAGCAGTGACCCACAAATTCAAACACAAAAGTCTCTTTTATTGTGTTACTTCACACAGTCAATATAGTAAACGGCTTCTTCATACAGTCCATTAATAATGCATGGCTATATGACGCAGTCAATACACAGGCCGAACTTCCCTCTGTCCAGTTTCCCTGGGTGACCGCACGCCGTTAACAAGTCTCTGTACTCACTCAGCGCACTGCACTCTTTATCCTCTGGAGTGCAGCCGGGTACACATAAGACAGCCCAAGACGCAGGGTGTCAGTCCTCTGTACTCACTCAGCGCACTGCACTCTTTATCCTCTGGAGTGCAGCCGGGTACACATAAATGCATATAACTTCAGTGATCAGTTTACACCAGTTCAATGCAATACATTTCACCTGGCTTTAGATTTGCGGTCCCTAAACAGGCCAGACTTCCCTTGTCCAGTTTCCCTGGGCGACCGCACGCCATCTCAGCCTCTATACGTCTCAATACACACAGCCTCATATGTTGCAGACACTACTCACGCCAGCCCTCCTCTGACTAGTTCTCGTGGGTGTCCTGCATCGCTGTATCACAGTCTCTAAGGCTACGTTCACATTTGTGTTGTGCGCCGCAGCGTCGGCGACGCAACGCACAACGCAAACAAAAACGCAGCAAAACGCATGCACAACGCTGCGTTTTGCGACGCATGCGTCCTTTTTTGCTTGATTTTGGACGCACAAAAAATGCAACTTGTTGCGTCCTCTGCGCCATGACGCGTGCGCCGCAGGGACGCATGCGTCGCAAAACGCAAGTGCAACGCATGTCCATGCGCCCCCATGTTAAATATAGGGGCGCATGACGCATGCGGCGACGCTGCGGCGCAGAACGCTAATGTGAACGTAGACTTACAGACTCTTTACTCACACAGTCGTACACAGTTCAGGATATCCTCCGGATAGCAGCCGGGCACCATATCCACCTGTTTGCAATCGTTGCACATGCTAGTCCTCTTTCGGGCACAGGACATCCACCTCCGGGCACAGAACATCCACCTCCGGGCACAGAACTGTCCACATCCGACTCCTACGGGCACAGGACATCCACCTCCGGGCACAGGACTGTCCACCTCCGAGACCAGTACCATGGACGACTTGCATCTCTGTGTACACTGCTGGTGCAGGCTATTCAGGTGCCCTGGGTGCTGGCTCTGCTGGCCTCCATGCACTCTGCAGACCAGCACACACCAGACTGACACTGACGTGCACCTGGCCTCACCTGGCCAGACACCTGACACGGCCTGCATGGCCTGACACTTGACACGGCCTGCACGGCCTGACACACCCATACCCCTTACTGCAGGGCTTTTAAATACACACAAACCTGTGGCCTTCAGCCACCTGGAAAACCCGGACCGGAAATCCATGACTCTCATGCACACCTATGGACTTCATCCGTCTGCATGCACATTCAGGGGAGAACAAACAGCGCCCCCTAGCTGTATCAGAGGCCACAGCCTCACAATACATATATTTATACTGATGGCATAGTATACTCCATTCACATCCAAAGCCGCTGTCAAACGTGGAGGTTTCCTGGTGAGAAATTCCCTAATTTTTTGGAGTTGTTAATACATCCCTCCTGCCTTTCATCAATTCGAGATTTACATGATGAAAAGTTTTCACCACCGTTCTCTTCTGCATCAGGAGGTGATTGGCGCTAATGAGTTTGCATTGACAAGTGCTTGTCCGAAAAGTGCTTGTCAGCCATGCACACATCTGGGCGTGCTCCTGTCGACGCAATTTTATCAATGCGCTCTGAGATTTTATATGTGGCATATTAACGACTCTCCTCTTACATACAAAGTACTGCTATTAACAAGGTTACCCTGAGACTGCCCCCATAAACACTGTCGCCCAGAGACTACCCCCATAAACACTGTCACCCAGAGACTTCCCCCATAAACGCTTTCACCCAGAGAGTGCCCCCATAAACGCTGTTGCCCAGAGACTGCCCCATAAACACTGTCACCCAGAGACTGCCCTCATAAACACTGTCACCCAGAGACTGCCCCCATAAACACTGTCACCCAGAGATTGCCCCCATAAACACTGTCACCCAGAGGTTGCCCCATAAACACTGTCACCCAGAGATTGCCCCCATAAACACTGTCACCTAGAGACTGCCCCATAAACACTGTCACCCAGAGACTGCCCCATAAACACTGTCACCTAGAGATTGCCCCATAAACCCTCTTGCCCAGAGAGTGCCCCATAAACGCTGTCGCCAGAGAGTGCCCCCCATAAACGCTGTCGCCAGAGAGTGCCCCCCATAAACGCTGTCGCCAGAGAGTGCCCCCCATAAACGCTGTCGCCAGAGAGTGCCCCCATAAACGCTGTCGCCATAGTGCCCCCATAAACGCTGTCACCCAGAGACTGCCCTATAAACGCTGTCGCCCAGATTGCCCCCCATAAACGCTGCCGCCCAGAGAGTGCCCCCATAAACGCTGTCGCCCAGAGAGTGCCCCCATAAACGCTGTCGCCCAGAGAGTGCCCCCATAAACACTGTCGCCCAGAGAGTGCCCCCATAAACACTGTCGCCCAGAGAGTGCCCCAATAAACGCTGTCGCCCAGAGAGTGCCCCATAAACGCTGTCGCCCAGAGTGCCCCATAAACGCTGTCGCCCACAGTGTCCTTATAAATGCTGTCGCCAGAGAGTGCCCCCATAAACATTGTCACCCAGAGAGTGCCCCCTTAAATGCTGTCGCCCAGAGAGTGCCCCCATTAACGCTGTCGCCCAGAGAGTGCCCTCATAAATACTGTCACCCACAGAGTGCCTCATAAATGCTGTGGCCCAGAGTGCCCCCGTAAATGCTGTCACCCAGTGTACCCTCATAAACGCTGTCACCCAGAGAGTGCCCCCATAAACGTTGTCGCCCAGAGAATGCCCCATAAATGTTTTCGCCCACAGTGTCCCATAAATGTTTTCGCCCACAGAGTGCCCCATAAGTGTTTTCACCCACAGAGTGCCCCATAAATGTCGTCACCCACAGAGTGCTCCCATAAACGCTATCACCCAAAGAGTGTCCCCATAAACAGTGTCGCCCAGAGAGTGCCCACATAAAAGCTGTCACCCAGAGTGCCCCTATAAACCCTGTCACATAGAGAGAATACCCCCATAAATACGGTCACCCAGAGAGTGCCTCATAAATGCTGTCACCCAGAGAGTGCCCCCATAAACACTGTCACCCAGAGCTCTGCCATGCGCTCAAACGGTGGTTCCCGCCCCCCACATATCAGGTATCAGCGTACTCAGGACAAATTGGACAACAATATTTAGGGTCCAATGTCTCCTGTTACCCTTGGAAAAATACAAAACTGGGGGCTAAAAAATAATTTTTGTGGGAAAAAAAATATTTTTTATTTGCACGGCTCTGCGTTATAAACTGTAGTGAAACACTTGATGGTTCAAAGCTCTCACAACACATCTAGATGAGTTCCTTAGGGGGTCTACTTTCCAAAATGATGTCGCTTGTGGGGTTTTTTTACTGTTTAGGTACATTAGGGGCTCTGCAAACGCAATGTGACGCCTGCAGACCATTCCATCTAAGTCTGCATTCCAAATGGCGCTCCATCCCTTCCGATCCCTCCCATGCGCCCAAACTGTGGTTCCCCCCCACATATGGGGTATCAGCGTACTCAGGACAAATTGGACAACAACTTTTGGGGTCCAATTTCTCCTGTTACCCTCAGGAACATACAAAACTGGGGGCTAAAAAATAATTTTTGTGGGAAAAAATGTTTGTTTTATTTTTACGGCTCTGCATTATAAACTTCTGTGAAGCACTTGGTGGGTCAAAGTGCTCACCACACCTCTAGATAAGTTCCTTAGGGGGTCTACTTTCCAAAATGGTGTCACTTGTGGGGGGTTTCAATGTTTAGGCACATCAGTGGCTCTCCAAACGCAACATGGCGTCCCATCTCAATTCCTGTCAATTTTGCATTGAAAAGTCAAACGGCGCTCCTTCCCTTCCGAGCTCTCCCATGCGCCCAAACAGTGGTTTACCCCCACATATGGGGTATCAGCTGTGGGGATATAACTCAGCAGGGATCTTTGCTTTAGCCCAAGCAGGTGGCTATGGAGTCACAATGGACAATAGCAGGTTGGCGAGTTCCACACAGATATGAGCCAGGGGTATTTATTGTACACACTTGTCATACAATGTTACGCTTACTAAACATAAAATAAAATGTCTAAGGTCGTCTGGCCACTAACTAACAATAAGATTCTAACTACAAAATAAACCTACACAATAACAAAGAAGTTCATGCCGTCTTACTGTGTCAGCTCCCCCAGACCAGCAGATGATGAGAGTGAGATCCCAGCAGCTCCTGATTATATCAGCTGAAGCAGTCAGGAGTCAAAACCTGGATTGCATGTGTGGAGGGGAAGCACCAGTCCTTTCCACGCTGATCACTAAAGAAACCAGGACCGGATTACATTGAAATAAACAGCTTCACAATCAATACTGGGAGACATATGAAATAAGACGGGGAGAAACATATCTGTTTTCTAGTACTTCTCCCCTTGGCACCTCACACAGCGTACTCAGGACAAATTGTACAACAACTTTTGGGGTCCAATTTCTTCTCTTACCCTTGGGAAAATAAAAAATTGGGGGCGAAAAGATAATTTTTGTGAAAAAATATGATTTTTTATTTTTACGGTTCTACAGTATAAACTTCTGTGAAGCACTTGGTGGGTCAAAGTGCTCACCACACCTCTAGAGAAGTTCCTTAGGGGGTCTACTTTCCAAAATGGTGTCACTTGTGGGGGGTTTCAATGTTTAGGCACATCAGGGGCTCTCCAAATGCAACATGGCGTCCCATCTCAATTCCAGTCAATTTTGCATTGAAAAGTCAAATGGCGCTCCTTCGCTTCCAAGCTCTGTCATGCGCCCAAACAGTGGCTTACCCCCACATATGGGGTATCGGCGTACTCAGGACAAATTGTACAACATCTTTTGGGGCCCATTTTCTCCTGTTACCCTTGGTAAAATAAAACAAATTGGAGCTGAAGTAAATTTTGTGTGAAAAAAAGTTAAATGTTCATTTTTATTTAAACATTCCAAAAATTCCTGTGAAACACCTGAAGGGTTAATAAACTCCTTGAATGTGGTTTTGAGCACCTTGAGGGGTGCAGTTTTTAGAATGGTGTCACACTTGGGTATTTTCTATCATATAGACCCCTCAAAATGACTTCAAATGAGATGTGGTCCCTAAAAAAAAAATGGTGTTGTAAAAATGAGAAATTGCTGGTCAACTTTTAACCCTTATAACTCCCTAACAAAAAAAAATTTGGGTTCCAAAATTGTGCTGATGTAAAGTAGACATGTTGGAAATGTTACTTATTAAGTATTTTGTGTGACATATCTCTGTGATTTAATTGCATAAAAATTCAAAGTTGGAAAATTGCTAAATTTTCGCCAAATTTCAATTTTTTTCACAAATAAACGCAGGTAATATCAAATAAATGTTACCACTATCATGAAGTACAATATGTCACGAGAAAACAATGTCAGAATCACCAGGATCCCTTGAAGCATTCCAGAGTTATAACTTCATAAAGGGACAGTGGTCAGAATTGTAAAAATTGGCCTGGTCATTAACGTGCAAACCACCCTTGGGGGTGAAGGGGTTAAACACTTGGAAAAGGTCTAGGGAAGATAGGTATGGTGTCACCGTAATTTACCCTTCCTACCAGCGGAGGTTGGCACCCTATATGTATACGAAGTGGCGTCCCCCGCTCCAGCATGGTTTATAAGGAAAGCCTCCGCAGATAAAGATCATTTCTGTGTCCAGGGAGGCAAAAGAAACCCTTGAGTTGTCCAAGGGTAAGGAAGCCCACAATTTATCTATTTGCTACAGTGAGCCATACCTTCACGGCTCTCTGTATCACCCAGAAGGTGCCCCATAAACCTTGTCTGTAAGAAAATGCCAGCCAAAGAATGTTTTTTTTTCAGACAAAAATCTAAGCTCCTAATGTTGGGCAGCACTGGAGGCATCTGGCAGCTACTTATCCCCCTACTCTCTTGAAATACCGTACACATTCAGTAGAAGTATATACGGTCACCTAGTGAGACTCAGTACCAGTAAAGTAATAAAGTTCTACTCTACAGACAGCCGATAATATTACTGCTGATGGTTGCCTTTCTTGCTACCTTTTTTTGCAAGACGTCAAACAAGAAGTCTGTATTTTTATACAAATATGCCACCTAGAGCCGCAGTCGCCTCCATTTGTGTCACCTTGTTCCCTTTCAATGAATAGGAAAATCAGCCAATGTCTTTGCCTCAGCTGCACTTATCCCGGTGGGCTCTACAGACCTGTGACTGCTAGTCACACTACATGTATACACACAATACATTTCCCATTAACCTGATGTCAAGAAACTACTCAGATTATTACCATGCTCAGATGCCTGGCGTAAACCCTCATTAATGCAGAGAAAGTCTATTTTCCCCGCGTCCTCTGTCCAGCGTTGGATCCAGATAGAAGTTCATATCTGGTTATAGGGAATGTGACGCACATATTAATTAGGAATTGATTAGCTGTTGGCGTGAGGCAGGGCTTGGCAGACACTCTTCTCTAGTATATATCCCAGGCTGTGTCTCCTCAGACAGATGAAGGTTTGATTACTTCCCATTCTGACTTGTGCTAATATCCTAAAGTCCCTGCCAACCTGGGTCACGGTTCCACCTGCACTGAATGATTACAGGGGAAGAAGCTGTAATCGTCAGTGATCAGCATAGTAAGTCAGCGGACATTATCGAGGTTGTCCAGGATTAGAAAAACATGGCCTCCTTCTGTCAAAAACAGCCCTCCAACATCTACCAGTTCCGGTATTGCAGAACGGTACAATGATGGGGGTAAGGCGGTGTCAATAGAGTGTATTACACAGGGTGCACCCACCTTTCCAGGTTGTGTGTTATATAGATGGTGCCATTATGTAATCCCAGCGTAAAGCTGGTCTTATACACAAGATATTTTATTGAAAATCCCCCTTAATTTGGTGGCGAATGCGGGCAATCTAAGGTGAGATCATGCTAATGTTCGCCATATTTGATGGCAATCAGAATTGGCAAGGTTTGATGTAAATGGGCAGCCTTGTCCCACACATTACAGTATCGGTCTCCATGCCATGTAAGCTATGGGCGCAATTTAATAAGTACACTTCCTAACCTGTCAGTAAAGTAAATCTGATTTCAGTGTTACTGCTATCCTGAAAAATTTTAATATTATTTTTACATGAGGCTCTATGAAATATTGATTGCGATAAGCTGCGTTCTTTGTCATAATGGAAATTGTGAGCCAGCCATCTCCATTGAGAGGAGAGGGAAAATGTGAAGGGCGGCAGGAGAGTGCAGGAAACTGTACCTCTGAAATCTCTCATGCATGCCTTAAATCAAGAGGCGGCGTATCGCACAACAAGACGTGTTGTCACATCGAGGGACGGCCATGAAAGATTCATGGAAGCCTTAATCAAATCTTACAAAGCGATGTTTTAGCCCCAGTTGGACAGCAGAATGTTATGTACGTGGCCCCTCTAGGCTTGTTCCCTATATGTTCCCATCTGTGTCATTTCCTATTAAAAGTACAAATTGTGCCTGAACGGATCATATTGTGGGTTCCTCTTCTAAAATCCACCTTATGGTTCAGCAGGAAAGGACAGTTACACTAGAATAGATGGACTCCCCCAGTCTGCTGCAGAAATCACTCTTTTGTCCTGATAGTTTGCAACAATGTATCAGTGCAGGTAACAGTATCCACCTAGTATCTAGACACAGACTCATTTTATCTACTGGCAACAGAGATTGTGAAACACAGAGTGGTATATTAGAAAGTTGCCAATGATACAGTGATTACGTTATATTTGCATAATAGATGGGACCCCCTTTTAGTCTTTATTGATTTTTAGCTTTTGCCTTTCTGAAAGGGTGAATTTACAGTGGTCTGGGTTTTGGCTGTGTTTCCACGTGCCGTCCAGTATGTCTGTGGATGGTGAAGACTAGAAGCCGCCACTCGATATTGTCTCTTTCCATCAGTCTATATAAATGCTATTATAGATTCATCACTAATCTGCAGGCAGGGAAATAATGATTTATTCAGTTTTCTTTCCATCCTCTTCACTCCTTGACTTGAGACAGGTTTTTTTTTCCCCCTTCCTTTGAAAACAAAAAGTAGGGCACCGTCGTTTTCTTATAATGGCTTTTCCATATCGTTATCATGTCTTATTGATTGAAGTAAAAGACGGGCCCACAGAACCGCTCCTAGCACGGTCAGGAGGATGTTTCCCGTGTGACACTTATTTTACCTTTTGTGTCCTGTTGTGAAATGAAGGCTCAGCATCAATATCAGGAGGAAGAATGAAAGGAAACATTGGGGAACAAGACTCTCAAGGTTCTTAAAGGGGGACAACTTTTATTACCCTCTAGTTGCAAAAAGCTGATTGGTGGAGGTGCCAGGTGTCTGATCCCACAGATTTTGAAATTGATTACATATTTGCCTAATATTGAATCTTTTTATTTATTTTCAATTATATTTGACAGTTTCTTCAATTATCTGTGCTCACCTTCTGATGATATTGCCAAATCTATACTTTTGCAACAAATGTATGTTTTAGTTCCAGGAAAAATATATATTTGTATCTTGTTAGACAATAGATAGTAACTCTCAAATGTTAATATTTTTCTATCTTAACAGTCAGCAATTAAAAGGTATCAAGCAGTGAAGACTTTCACATTTTTTTTGTTTGAGTTCCGCAACTTAACAATTATATTGTGCCATCCCTGGTGATCCAGTGGCATATGTCTCTTAAGTTCAAGGACATGGATCTCTGTCAATGTCTATTCTTTGGGGACAGAATGCTAGAGAACCATAAAATTATATCCAATCCTTAGCTACCCAATAGTTTCAATGTTCTAACCCTGGTGGTCTAGTGCTATTTATCAAGTCCTAGGTGACCTAATATCAGTGTTGAATCCCTGGTGGTCTAGTGGTATGTATCCAGTTCATGGTGATGTAATGGTATCAGTGTGCTATCCCTAGTGGTCTATTGGTACGTATACAGTCTGTGGTGACCTAATAGTATTAGCGTGCCATCCATGGTGGTCTAGTGGTATGTATCCAGTCCATAGTGACCTGGTAGTATTAGTGTGCCACCCATGGTGGTCTAGTGGTATGTATCCAGTCCATGGTGACCTGGTAGTATTAGTGTGCCATCCATGGTGGTCTAGTGGTATGTATCCAGTCCATGGTGACCTTATTGTATTAGCGTGCCATCCATGGTGGTCTAGTGGTATGTATCCAGTCCATAGTGACCTGGTAGTATTAGTGTGCCATCCATGGTGGTCTAGTGGTATGTATCCAGTCCATGGTGACCTGGTAGTATTAGTGTGCCATCCATGGTGGTCTAGTGGTATGTATCCAGTCCATGGTGACCTGATAGTATTAGCGTGCCATCCATGGTGGTCTAGTGGTATGTATCTAGTCCATGGTGACCTGATAGTATTAGCGTGCCATCCATGGTGGTCTAGTGGTATGTATCTAGTCCATGGTGACCTGATAGTATTAGTGTGCCATCCATGGTGGTCTAGTGGTATGTATCTAGTCCATGGTGACCTGATAGTATTAGTGTGCCATCCCTGGTGGTCTAGTGGTATGTATACAGTCCTTTGTGGCCTAATAGTATCAGTGTGCCATCCCTGGTAGTCTAGTGATGTGTCCCAATACTTGGTGACCTAATAGCAGTAAGCAACTGACATCTGTTCCTAATCTCTAACAACCTAGCTGTGTCAGAGTCCATTTTTCCAGGACACCAGTGGTATCCATACACCATCCCTGGTGCCCTAGTGGTATGTGTCCATTACTCAGTGACTTAATAGTGCCAGTTTGCAGTCCCTGGTGCACTAGCAGTAAGTTAGTGACCTCTGTGTCAGTCTATTCTTCAGGAAACCAGTGGTATATGTACCACATCCCTGGTGTCTTAGTGATTTACTTCCATTCTTAAGCGACCTAATAGCATTGGTGTTTCATGCCTAGTGATACAGTGCCATCTGGGCCCAATCTCTAATGATCTACCTCTGTCTCTCATTACCTATTTTTGGGGCAGTACTTGGGGATCTAGTGCTGATCATCCACCGGCTAAAAAGTTTGTTACTTTTGTTTTTCGACAGCTAAATCTAAATGTCCATTGCTTCTTGCCAACGTTTATTGTAGATGCACTGGTGTCGGGAACAAACGCTTCACAGAGATCAGATCTCTCTCCAGCCAAGAGCCAAACCTGAAATACACTTTCACAGCTGTAAATTGCTACAGCATAAAATTGGGATAGACGATGCCAGCTTGTCTGTGCGAGCTTGTTTGGAAAAACTGTAGTAAAAGATTTGTTTTCTCTCCCTGTAAATTATATTCTTTTTAATTTAGCTTAATTTAACAAGCTGTCCACAAAAAACGAAATTATGAAATGTATCACATTAGATTTACCCGTGTCTCCAGATCTGGGACCTGCATCATGTTGTAAATGACACTTAGTCTAATAGATTCAGAGTCACTTACTGGTACACAAATCCACTGCGCTTTATAGAAACTTGGTTGTGTATTTTTTATTTTGTATGAGGAAGCCATAGATGTAAGAGTAATTTGGCTGAGGAAAAAGAACATCTAAAGTAAAGAAATAAGGAATGCATTTACCAAATGTGCATCCAAATGTATATCTGGTTATGAAAATGTAATACATTTACACTGTTTTAAAATTAGACTGCAAGTAAATCTGCCCCACAGTGTAATACATTACATTAGTGATCCTGTACTGATCCTGTGTTACATCCTGTATTATACCCCAGAGCTGCACTCACTATTCTGCGGGTGCAGTCACTGTGTACATACATTACATTACTGATCCTGAGTTACATCCTGTATTATACCCCAGAGCTGCACTCACTATTCTGCTGGTGCAGTCACTGTGTACATGCATTACATTACTGATCCTGAGTTACATCCTGTATTATACTCCAGAGCTGCACTCACTATTCTGCTGGTGCAGTCACTGTGTACATACATTACATTACTGATCCTGAGTTACATCCTGTATTATGCTCCAGAGCTGCACTCACTATTCTGCTGGTGCAGTCACTGTGTACATATATTACATTACTGATCCTGAGTTACAACCTGTATTATACTCCAGAGCTGCACTCACTATTCTGCTGGTGCAGTCACTGTGTACATATATTACATTACTGATCCTGAGTTACAACCTGTATTATACTCCAGAGCTGAACTCACTATTCTGCTGGTGCAGTCACTGTGTACATACATTACATTACTGATCCTGAGTTACATCCTGTATTATACTCCAGAGCTGCACTCACTATTCTGCTGGTGCAGTCACTGTATACATACATTACTGATCCTGAGTTACAACCTGTATTATACTCCAGAGCTGCACTCACTATTCTGCTGGTGCAGTTACTGTGTACATACATTACTGATCCTGAGTTACATCCTGTAGATCTTTTATTATAAAAATGAAAAACATAACAATAATAGCAGAAAACATAACAAAAATATTTGCCAGAAAATAATCAGTATACTGAACACTGGTCCAGCCGCTCATTCTCTCCTCTCACACATATTATACAGTATATACAGAACAATAACTTCAGGTCCGGTCACCAAACAAAATAATAATAACAAATAAAATAAACAATGGAAAACAAAGACTATATACAGGAACTTATTTTATTTAAAACTAAAAAAAAAAAAAAAAAAACTACAAATTAAACAAATATATACAATACTACAAGCTATCCTCCATTCCCAACCCCCCGCACTGACCTGAGAGCTGGTCCTGCGTCTCATGCCTCAGTCCATGTCCAACGTCCATAGGCCAGATCAGGCAGTGCCAGTTTTTCCCTCAAACAACCCAGTGTCCCATAGTCCCACAAGATAATCCCACCTCCCCCCTTTTCCCACCACCCAACCTAACACCTACACCCAAATCTATATCCCCATATACAATATATACATTATATACAGCAGCACACACCACAATAATTACAAAACACGAAGCCCAAGTTCGGCGCCTGCAGCCCTACATCACTGTATAATGATCAAACAAAACAAAAATCTACAGTGTCAGCAGCAGCCCACCACCAGGAAAGGAGATGACCAGACTAGGGCACACTAAAAGAAAAGCCCCTCCAGAGGAGCGCGGCCCTCCGTGCGCCCAGTCTCCCATACTCCAGAAAGCGCACCTTCACCAGGTCACCGAGTATGGTCCTAAACACATCGTCCACTGGGAGGATTTTTCGTTGCGTCGATACTAAGCACCGTGCGTTCCACGTGTGATACCTAACCACTGCGCTAACTAGAAATAAGGTGCAGCGGTCCCGACCACCCAGGTCTCCGAATGCTCCATAGGCCCATTCCGCATAGGAGAGACCGGCCAGCCGCGACCAGCCAATGAAGGCGCCCACCCTGTTGTACACCTCTGTGTTGAAGGGACAATGAAGCAGGAAGTGGTCCATGCTTTCCAGCAAGGTACCACAATGCTCCCGAGGACAATTCCTGTCCTCAGAGCTCCTACACTTCAGATTGTCCCTCACACACAGTTTCCCATGGAAGCAGCGCCAAGCCAAGTCCCAAAACTTCGAGGGGATCCTGATAGAATTCAAAAGATGCAAACCCACCCCAAGATCCCGACTTGGGCAGTCCCTGAGCGCCAGAGGCCTCTGGAAATGGGTCAACAGAACCCTACTGTCAAGTAGTTTCCTTGGCAGAGTCCTGATCTCCCACATTCCCAGACCCCACCGACGAATTACCTTCAGAACCAAGGTAGCGTAAGCCGGAAGATGTCCATGCGGTGTGCGAAGATCCTTCACTTGCCCTCCTGTCTCCCATTCCTGGAAGAAAGGCTGAAACCATCCCCTACAGGAGAATACCCACGGAGGAGCCCTCTCTTTCCAGAGGTTTGCGATATTGATCTTAATGAAGGTATCCACAAGGAATACCACAGGGTTGACCATACCCAACCCTCCTAGTCTCCTCGTACGGTAAGTAACCTCCCTCTTGACCAGGTTCAGTCTATTCCCCCATAACAGTTGGAAGAACAAACTGTAGACCCGAGTCCAGAGAGATTCCGGCAAGATGCACACACTGCCCAGATAAATCAGTAAAGGGAGCAGGTAAGTTTTGCTCAGGTTTACCCTTTCCCTTAGGGTCAAAGACCAACCCTTCCATTGGTTCACCTTCTGAGTGGCGATCTCTAGCCTGCTGTCCCAATTTTGTTTGGGGTAATTCCCCTGGCCAAATTCGATGCCAAGGACTTTTGCAGAGACTTTGGGTCCTGGAAGGGTGTCCGGGAGCTCAAAACCAGGATCTCCTCCTCCCAGCCAGAGACTCTCACACTTATCCCGGTTGATCTTGGACCCGGATGCCTCCGAGTAGCGATCTACCTCTGACATCAGCCACCCTGCCTCCTCGTGAGAGGAAGCAAACACAGTGACATCATCGGCATACGCCACCACCCTCAGAGTGGCTTCCGGTGCTGCCTGATCCCGGCCAACGGTCCACGCTCCACCCTCCTAAGAAGAGGGTCAATCGCAAACACGTACAGCAGCGGGCTCAAGGGACAACCCTGGCGAACACCGGACCCAACCTCAAAAGAGCTACCAATCCAACCATTCACAAGCGGGAAACTCTCTGCCCCACTGTACAAGGTCTTAAGCCAATCAACAAACCCCCCCGGCAGGCCATATCTCAGAAGGACGGACCAGAGGTACTCGTGATTAACCCGATCAAACGCTTTTGCCTGGTCCAGTGACAGCATGTACCCCTTCCAGTGACCAGCCCTACCCTGCTCCACTGCCTCTCGGACACAGAGCACAGCACTAAATGTGCTGCGGCCTGGAACAGAGCAATGCTGGGCCCCCGAAAGGAGTCGGGGTGCAAATTTCACCAGCCGATTAAACAGCACCTTTGCTAGAACCTTCCTGTCTGCATTGAGAAGCGCTATGGGACGCCAATTCTCAATGCAAGACGGGTCCTTACCCTTTGACAAGATGATCAGAGCAGACCTCCTCATTGACTTCGGCAGAGTGCCCGAGGAAAGACACTCATTGAATACCTCAGTCAAGAGGGGAACCAAAACGTCCTTAAAGGTCTTATAGAATTCAGATGTTAAGCCATCTGGACCAGGCGATTTTTTGGGAGCAAGCCCTTCAATCGCCAACTGAACTTCCTCTTCCCTGATCATTTCTGTCAAAACGTCAAGAGAGGGGTCTACCCCTGGTTCGGGGACAGCTTCTGCCAGGAAAGCCGACATCTCATCCCAATCAAGATCCCTCTTCCCCAAGAGGTGCGAGTAGAAGGATCTGACAACCTCCAGGATCCCTGATCTGGATCGCCTCAGGGACCCCGTAGTGTCGACCAGTCCTGTAACCACTTTACTATTCACTGACATCTTGCAGTTTCTGTAAGGGTCGGGTGAGCGGTACTTCCCGTAATCCCTCTCAAAAACCAAAGATGCGTGTCTATCGTACTGACACCTCATAAGCAAAGATTTCACTCTGGAGATCTCCTCGCGGCTACCTCCAGTTGAGACAAGATGCTCGAGTTTCCTCCTCAGACCCTGATACAGGCGGTACCTGCTCAGACTCCTGAGGCTCGAGAGCTGGCGGAAGAATCTCGCCACCCTTTCCTTGAACATCTCCCACCACTCTGACCTACTACTACAAAGATCCAGTAAGGGTACCTGGCTCCGAAGAAAATCCTCAAAGGACTGTCTTATCTCCGCTTCTTCCAAGAGAGACGAATTGAGCCTCCAAAAGCCTCTTCCCATCCGGAGGGTCTCTGTAACATTCAGAGAAAACAAAATTAAACAGTGGTCGGAGAACTCCACCTCAACAACAGACACTGCTGAAGAGACAGCTTCCTCCTTTAAATAAAACCTATCTATTCTGGACCTACAGTTACCTCTATGATAGGTGAACCCCTCGTGGCCTGGGGTGTGCCGAATGTGGACATCCACCAGGCGAGCCTCACTAGCTATACTATTAAGGGCGACGCTATCATAAGTCAGCTTGTCTCTGGAACCTCCTCTATCTCGGGGCCTCGTGACAGCATTGAAGTCCCCTCCAAAGACAACCTGCCGACTTGTAAAAAGGTAGGGCTTGATCCTCATAAAGAGACACTTCCGGTCCCACTTAGATTGGGGACCATAGATGTTAATGAGCCGGAGCTCTTGTCCCTTCATGAGGACATCTAAGATCAGGCACCTCCCCATTTCTAACTCAATAACCCGTCGGCATTCCACCGGTGCGGTAAAAAGGACCGCCACTCCGCTATACGGCTCGGCCGCAAGAGACCAATAGGAGGGCCCGAGTCTCCACTCCCTCTTAGCTTTAAACACATCTGCCATGTTTGGCAGCCTGGTCTCTTGCAAAAAGAAAATGTCAGCTTCAACCCGGCTGAGAAAATCAAAGGCCGCAAATCTAGCTGTATTTGACTTTATGCTGGCGACATTAATGGACGCCAGCGTCAACGGAGTGGGTTCCGCCATCATTGGTGATTGAGTTAGATGGCTTTCTTTTTCCCACTCCCCTTATCCTCTGCCTCAGAGAAGGAATCCTTCCCCCTCTTTAATGACATGGAGGTATCCATTTCCACGCGTTTTTTATTTTTTTCGTCCTCGTCTCCGGACTCTGGGCCAGTCCCTCCCTCCAAGGATCTTACGTTCCCAGAAGGAGGAGACTCGGCGCCCCCTGTGAGCCCCGCCGAAGCCAGAACCTCACCCTCAGCTTCCTCCTCAGAGGAAGAGATGTTTTCAAGGGCTTGGAACCGGTTAGAAAGACCAACCAGAGGGGAGTCGGTCTTTCCTTCCTTAGGTACCTTGGTCAGAGTGAGAGAAGATTTTTTATCTCCCTTCTTTCTCTTCTTTTTGGTGCCGAGCTTACGCTTGTCCTCTAGCCACTGCCTATTATCCTCATCCATACTTTCATAATGGGAGGACTCTGAGGCAGTGGCACTCTCCTCCCTGTGGATCCTCCTGACCTCCTCATCCAACTCATCATCCCTTGGGGCCTCAGCAGCAAGACTGGCATCCAGGACAGGGGCCGCCCCAGTAGCCCGAGGCTCGCCCAGCTCCCTATCCTGTCTGCGCTTGTCTAGACGCCTTTAGCTGGGCAGGCGTCTTTTTATTGCTTTTCTTCCTTGGCCCCTCAGCTCCCTCACCCTTGCTAGTCCCTTCCCCAGCAGAATTAGCCTCACGGCTTTCTCCCACCGGGGTCACGACTGCGTTAGCGAAGGAGCAAGGACAACGGCTGAATGGGTGACCTAACTCACCACACAGGTGGCACCTAATCTCCACACAAGATGCAGCAAGATGGCCGACATCCCCACACAATGCACACTTCTGCACAGTGCAGTTTGCGCTGAAGTGTGTGGGGTCGCCGCACTTGTGACAGAGCTTCGGTTGCCCCTGGTAGAAGACCAGGATACGATCCCTACCCAGGAAGGCAGATGATGGTATGTGGGCAACCGTACCACCTGAACGCTTAAGTTTTACCATAAACGTCCAGGCCCCTGACCAGATACCAAACTCATCACGGTTTTTCTTTGGCATCTCCACTACCTCTCCATACCGGCCAAGCCACGTCATGATGTCATAACAAGAAAGCGACTCGTTACATGTCATCACGGTCACTTTCTTGACTTGATTTTGGCGAGACACCGCCTGAACGGCAAAGTCTCGCCAGCCGGGCTCATTTTTTGCCAACTCATAGTTCGACCAGAAAAGTTCAAGCCCCTCCGGCCGAACAAAGCTGACATCAAACTCAGGTGTGGAATAGGGATGTATCAAGGCGTAGATGTCAATCGCCTTGAAGCCCATCCTCAGCAGGAGCTCCACAACCTTCGACCTTGGAGGACACGCATCACTGCCCCTCCACCGAAGACGGACCACATTCCTACGCACACTACCCGGCCCGGCTGTTGGGAGGGACCACACTGTATCCCCCCCTCTTTGCTCTCGGAAGGCCCCGAGGCCATGCCTCTCTATCCAGAAGGATAGATCAATCTCTCGACCCTCTACCATTAGTGATCTCTCTCCCTTCTTTAGAGCCTCCAGGAGACGCCGTTGCAACATGCCGTCCCCAGAGCCCAGAGACGAGGAGGACGCCCTATTTCCTCCGGAGGTGACAGCGGCATAACTCCTGACAGGTGCTGCCACCACCGGGGGGGCAACCGGACCAGTGACCATATCCACACCAACAGTATCACCATTACCCACCTCCATAACCTCCTCACCCTCCACCAAACCAGCAACCACACCACTAGACAAAGAGTTTTCCTCATCCATACCCACCACCACATTCACTCCTGCTGGACCAGTGACAACAGGGGGTGACATTTTGGCCTCCGCATCATCAGGCACAAGGGGCTGAGTCTCCTCCACAGAACTGGAGGTGACCTCACCCCTGGTTTTATGTGTGCCCTCCGCATCATCAGTTGATATTTTCCGCTGCTTCATGGTTGCTACCAGGCGCCGCTGATCTTTCGCTGTTGTGAGGCACCGCTGATCCTTAGCATCAGGATCTTGTTGACCAGCGGCGCCAACACAGAACAGGACTTTGGTGGGAGGACCGGAACGCCCAGCCCCAGTAACCCCCTCACACTGCCGCCGCTTCTCAACTAAGTGATCAGCGGCAACAGCATTCAGGGGCACCGAGGCTACCGGAGCTGCCCCTGACACCGGGCTGCTCCCCCCTCCCACTGGGGAGCGCACCACAGTATCGTGGCCTGATTTTTCGCCCGCCGCCGGGCCGCCCTCACTGTCCAGCCTCTCGGCTGATGCACCTGCTGCTACGTCCCTGCTACTACAAGCAGAAACGGAGCTCTGCGCCTCACTACATTGCTTTGTAGTCTCCCCGCGCCTTTGCACCGGATCCACAGCAGAACCCGGGCTGGGCTGGGCAACGGGGCTTATACAGCGAGCTGACCCTGCAGCCGACTCAGGGGGTACAGGGAGGGGGGCATATACATAGCTTACCGCTTCCTGCAGCTTAGGTTTGATCTTCTTCACCTTTTTTTTCCGGCCCCCAGGTGCCTCCTCTGGCAAATCATCACCAAGATGGAAGTTCTGAAGGCACACTGGGGACTCCAGGAGCTTGATCTCTGCCATTAGTGCCCCTCCCTGGTCGATGTCACTGTCCTCCCCAGAGCCAGCAGAACTGCGACGAGATGTCATTGTCGCCTGTCCAGCAGGGACCTCGCTGCACGTGGCCTGTGAGTGACTAAGCAGGCTGCCAGGTGGAGCTTTCTGCTGGTCATCATCCTCCTCCTCATCATCATCATCCACCTGGCACTCAGGCTGCAGCCCCATCTGCCTTTGCTCTCTGTTATCAGCCATTTCTCTGAATCGATCTTCATTAATAAGTTTTTCCTTAAATGGTCCACTTTTTTCTCTGATGAGAGCTTTTCTGACTTCAAGCTCATTGATGTCATCCTTCAGTCTCCTTACCTCCGCCTGGAGCTGATTCTTCCTCGGTTTGGAGGAACCTGCAGCTTTGTTGCTTGTGCAGCGCAGCTCCTCTCGGAGCCTCGTGATGGTCTTGCTTGCGTCTTCATACTCACGGAGGTGGCTCATGACCCGGGAGGCATAGGTGGACACAGACTCCCGGGGGCTCTGCAGCGCCCAACCCTCTTCAGTGAGGTCGGCTTCACCTCCGTGAGCACTCAGCTTTCCTCCAGAAGGACTGCCATCTTGCACACTAGCAGGCTTCTCCTCCATGGAAGCCTTGCGGCTTCTCTGGGTCTCTGCAGACCTGGGGGGAGTAGGAGCCACATTGCTGCGACTCCTGGTGGAGCGTCTCACCCCCGAATCCTCTGATGTGCAGGCTGGTTGCTGGTTCCTTCTGCCCCCCGCCAGCCTGGTCCGGGAAGCAGAAGCCTGGGACTTGGCTCCTTCACTCATCCCAGGAAACCCACTCCCTCCCTGGGTAAGAGAGAGAGCAGGTCCCCGGGTGGAGAGGTGGTGGTTCTCAGGAGCTCAGGAGCACACTGCAGGTTCAGCAGCGACCGCACCCACAATCAGCACAGTGAGTAGCAGCTGAGCAGAGCTGCACCCACTATTCTGCTGGTGCAGTTACTGTGTACATACATTACTGATCCTGAGTTACAACCTGTATTATACTCCAGAGCTGCAGTCACTGTATACATACATTACTGATCCTGAGTTACATCCTGTATTATACTCCAGAGCTACACTCACTATTCTGCTGGTGCAGTCACTGTGTACATATATTACATTACTGATCCTGAGTTACAACCTATATTATACTCCAGAGCTGCACTCACTATTCTGCTGGTGCAGTCACTGTGTACATACATTACATTACTGATCCTGAGTTACATCCTGTATTATGCTCCAGAGCTGCACTCACTATTCTGCTGGTGCAGTCACTGTGTACATATATTACATTACTGATCCTGAGTTACAACCTGTATTATACTCCAGAGCTGCACTCACTATTCTGCTGGTGCAGTCACTGTGTACATATATTACATTACTGATCCTGGAGTTACAACCTGTATCTCTTTGTTATTATAAAAGTACAAAACAAAACTTACAGGCAAAGCTTACAGACAAACTCAATAACAAAACAAATTATTCACAGTCCCCAAAAGTCCAATGTCCAGCATATTTATACAAACAAAAAGTTCCTCCATTTCATTAATACCCCCAGCAAGGGAAGAGACCTCAACGTATATCATTTTTCCTCTCTCCTTGTACCTTTTTCCCTCATACACACATACCCATGCATTCATCCCTAGAAAAATAAACAAAAGTCGGCCAACTGCCCTAAAGAAAGCAAATAGGCCACCTGGCCAAAACTTAATCATATATTTTTTATATTTTTTTTTTTATTTTTTTTTTTACCTCCTAAACTAAACCACCACCATTCCCCCAAAGGTCCCACGAAAGTTTGTGGCCTATCACACCAGGTCCCACGAGAGTTTGTGGCCTATCACACAAGGTCCCACGAGAGTTTGTGGCCTATCACACAAGGTCCCACGAAAGTTTGTGGCCTTCACTATACAACAAGGTCCACAGAAGTTTATGGCCCTTTTTTCCTCTTCTTGGCATCCAGCCGGACGTCCATTCTCCAAAACCCATCCCCCCACCCCACCTAAACTAAATCCCCCCTACACGCATCATAGTACACATGTAACATATATACAACCTTATAATAACATATAATCAATAATAACATAATAATAACCAATACACACCTTAACCATGACCAAAGAACAGGCCCAAGTTCAATGCTTGCAAGCCCTATACCCGGGTTACCAATTACAAAGCAAAAATCTATAAGTGAGGGTTACAGCCCACCACCAGGAACTGGAGACCATAGAGGCTCTCACCCTAATCTACCGCACATCACCCTGACCCTCCCTAACAACACAAAAGAGAAAATCCTGTCCCTATAGCCCTACCAATCTCTCCCTACCTGACCCTCACTACCAACCTAATACTAACTACCTGTCCCTAAAGACTGTCCCTATCTGTCCCTCCCTGTCCCTACACATCTATCTGACCCTACAAAATAAAGATAAAAAGATAAAAAAGACTAACTCAACCCTATCACAGGCACACAGAACCTAACTCTCCCTAGGGCACATTAAAGGAGAAACCCCTCCAAAGAAGAGAGGCCCTCCCTGCACCCAGCCTCTCAAACTCCAGCAAGCGCACTTTTGCCAGGTCACCCAGGATGTTCCTAATCACCTCTTCCCTGGGGAGGACTTTCCGCTGAGTAGACACTAGACACCGTGCATTCCACGTGTGGAACCTAGTTACTAAACTAACTAAGAAAACAATGCCCCGATCTCGGCCACCAAGGGACCTGAATGCCCCATAGGCCCACTCCGCATAGGAAAGGCCTGCCAGCCTAGGCCAGCCAATGGAAGCACCCACCCTGCTGTAGACCTCTGTATTAAAGGGACACCGAAGCAGGAAATGCTCCATGCTTTCAAGCATACCGCCACACTCTTCGCGGGGACAATCCCGGTCATCAGAGCATCTGCACTTCAGGTTGTCCCTCACATACAGCTTCCCATGGAAGCAGCGCCAAGCCAAGTCCCAAAACTTCAAGGGGATCCGCTTAGAGTTCAATAACCCGAGCCCCACCTCCAGATCCCAGCTTGGGCAATCCCTGAGCGCCAGGGGCTTCTGAAAGTGGGTCAACAGGACCCTATTGTCAAGTAACCTTCTCGACATGGTCCTGATCTCCCACACTCCCAGACCCCACCGACGGATCACCTTCAGAACCGGGGTAGCATAAGCCGGAAGATGCCCATGAGGTGTTCGAAGGTCCTTTACCTGCCCTCCTGTCTCCCATTCCTGGAAGAAAGGCCGAAACCACCCCCTACAGGAGAATACCCACAGAGGAGCCCTCTCTGACCAGAGGTTGGCGATGTTTGCCTTAAGAAAGGTGTTTACTAGAAACACCACTTGTTATGGTTCTCAATGGCAAGAGAACATAGCCCAGCAAACATGAGTACTAGCTCTAGGAAGGATGGAAACTAAACTGACCATGAACTAAACCTGCCGCACAACTAACAGTAGCCGGGTAGCGTAGCCTACGTTTTTATCCCTAGACGCCCAGCGCCGGCCGGAGGACTAACTAATCCTGGCAGAGGAAAATATAGTCCTGGCTCACCTCTAGAGAAATTTCCCCGATAGGCAGACAGAGACCCCCACATATATTGGCAGTGATTTTAGATGAAATGACAAACGTAGTATGTAAATAGGTTTAGCAAAATTGAGGTCCGCTTACTAGATAGCAGGAAGACAGAAAGGGCACTTTCATGGTCAGCTGAAAACCCTATCAAAATACCATCCTGAAATTACTTTAGAACTCTAGTATTAACTCATAACATCAGAGTGGCAATTTCAGATCACAAGAGCTTTCCAGACACAGAAACGAAACTACAGCTGTGAACTGGAACAAAATGCAAAAACAAACGAGGACTAAAGTCCAACTTAGCTGGGAGTTGTCTAGAAGCAGGAACATGCACAGAAAGGCTTCTGATTACAATGTTGACCGGCATGGAAGTGACAGAGGAGCAAGGTTAAATAGCGACTCCCACATCCTGATGGAAACAGGTGAACAGAGGGGATGATGCACACCAGTTCAATTCCACCAGTGGCCACCGGGGGAGCCCAAAATCCAATTTCACAACAGTACCCCCCCTCAAGGAGGGGGCACCGAACCCTCACCAGAACCACCAGGGCGATCAGGATGAGCCCTATGAAAGGCACGGACCAGATCGGAGGCATGAACATCAGAGGCAGTCACCCAAGAATTATCCTCCTGACCGTATCCCTTCCATTTGACCAGATACTGGAGTTTCCGTCTGGAAACACGGGAGTCCAAGATTTTTTCCACAACGTACTCCAACTCGCCCTCAACCAACACCGGAGCAGGAGGCTCAACGGAAGGCACAACCGGTACCTCATACCTGCGCAACAATGACCGATGAAAAACATTATGAATAGAAAAAGATGCAGGGAGGTCCAAACGGAAGGACACAGGGTTAAGAATCTCCAATATCTTGTACGGGCCGATGAACCGAGGCTTAAACTTAGGAGAAGAAACCCTCATAGGGACAAAACGAGAAGACAACCACACCAAGTCCCCAACACAAAGCCGAGGACCAACCCGACGCCGGCGGTTGGCAAAAAGCTGAGTCTTCTCCTGGGACAACTTCAAATTGTCCACTACCTGCCCCCAAATCTGATGCAACCTCTCCACCACAGCATCCACTCCAGGACAATCCGAAGATTCCACCTGACCAGAAGAAAATCGAGGATGAAACCCCGAATTACAGAAAAAAGGAGACACCAAGGTGGCAGAGCTGGCCCGATTATTGAGGGCAAACTCCGCTAAAGGCAAAAAAGCAACCCAATCATCCTGATCTGCAGACACAAAACACCTCAAATATGTCTCCAAGGTCTGATTCGTCCGCTCGGTCTGGCCATTTGTCTGAGGATGGAAAGCAGACGAGAAAGACAAATCTATGCCCATCCTAGCACAGAATGCTCGCCAAAATCTAGACACGAATTGGGTTCCTCTGTCAGAAACGATATTCTCCGGAATACCATGCAAACGGACCACATTTTGAAAAAACAGAGGAACCAACTCGGAAGAAGAAGGCAACTTAGGCAGGGGAACCAAATGGACCATCTTAGAGAAACGGTCACACACCACCCAGATGACAGACATCTTCTGAGAAACAGGAAGATCCGAAATAAAATCCATCGAGATGTGCGTCCAGGGCCTCTTCGGGATAGGCAAGGGCAACAACAATCCACTAGCCCGAGAACAACAAGGCTTGGCCCGAGCACAAACGTCACAAGACTGCACAAAGCCTCGCACATCTCGAGACAGGGAAGGCCACCAGAAGGACCTTGCCACCAAATCCCTGGTACCAAAGATTCCAGGATGACCTGTCAACGCAGAAGAATGAACCTCAGAAATGACTTTACTGGTCCAATCATCAGGAACAAACAGTCTACCAGGTGGGCAACGATCAGGTCTATCCGCCTGAAACTCCTGCAAGGCCCGCCGCAGGTCTGGAGAAACGGCAGACAATATCACTCCATCCTTAAGGATACCTGTAGGTTCAGAGTTACCAGGGGAGTCAGGCTCAAAACTCCTAGAAAGGGCATCCGCCTTAACATTCTTAGAACCCGGCAGGTAGGACACCACAAAATTAAACCGAGAGAAAAACAACGACCAGCGCGCCTGTCTAGGATTCAGGCGTCTGGCGGACTCAAGATAAATTAGATTTTTGTGGTCAGTCAATACCACCACCTGATGTCTAGCCCCCTCAAGCCAATGACGCCACTCCTCAAAAGCCCACTTCATGGCCAAAAGCTCCCGATTCCCAACATCATAATTCCGCTCGGCGGGCGAAAATTTACGCGAGAAAAAGGCGCAAGGTCTCATCACGGAATAATCGGAACTTCTCTGCGACAAAACTGCCCCAGCTCCGATTTCAGAAGCGTCGACCTCAACCTGAAAAGGAAGAGCAACATCAGGCTGACGCAACACAGGGGCGGAAGAAAAGCGGTGCTTAAGCTCCCGAAAGGCCTCCACAGCAGCAGGAGACCAATCAGCAACATCAGCACCCTTCTTAGTCAAATCAGTCAATGGTTTAACAACATCAGAAAAACCAGCAATAAATCGACGATAAAAGTTAGCAAAGCCCAAAAATTTCTGAAGACTCTTAAGAGAAGAGGGTTGCGTCCAATCACAAATAGCCTGAACCTTGACAGGATCCATCTCGATGGAAGAGGGGGAAAAAATATATCCCAAAAAGGAAATCTTTTGAACCCCAAAAACGCACTTAGAACCCTTCACACACAAGGAATTAGACCGCAAAACCTGAAAAACCCTCCTGACCTGCTGGACATGAGAGTCCCAGTCATCCGAAAAAATCAAAATATCATCCAGATACACAATCATAAATTTATCCAAATAATCACGGAAAATGTCATGCATAAAGGACTGAAAAACTGAAGGGGCATTTGAAAGACCAAAAGGCATCACCAAATACTCAAAGTGGCCCTCGGGCGTATTAAATGCGGTCTTCCACTCATCCCCCTGCTTAATTCGCACCAAATTATACGCCCCACGGAGATCTATCTTAGAGAACCACTTGGCCCCCTTTATGCGAGCAAACAAATCAGTCAGCAGTGGCAACGGATATTGATATTTAACCGTGATTTTATTCAAAAGCCGATAATCAATACACGGTCTCAAAGAGCCATCTTTCTTAGCCACAAAGAAAAAACCGGCTCCTAAGGGAGATGACGAAGGACGAATATGTCCCTTTTCCAGGGACTCCTTTATATATTCTCGCATAGCAGCATGTTCAGGCACAGACAGATTAAATAAACGACCCTTAGGGTATTTACTACCCGGAATCAAATCTATGGCACAATCGCACTCCCGGTGCGGAGGTAATGAACCAAGCTTAGGTTCTTCAAAAACGTCACGATATTCAGTCAAGAATTCAGGAATCTCAGAGGGAATAGATGATGAAATGGAAACCACAGGTACGTCCCCATGCGTCCCCTTACATCCCCAGCTTAACACAGACATAGCTTTCCAGTCAAGGACTGGGTTATGAGATTGCAGCCATGGCAATCCAAGCACCAACACATCATGTAGGTTATACAGCACAAGAAAGCGAATAATCTCCTGATGATCCGGATTAATCCGCATAGTTACTTGTGTCCAGTATTGTGGTTTATTACTAGCCAATGGGGTGGAGTCAATCCCCTTCAGGGGTATAGGAGTTTCAAGAGGCTCCAAATCATACCCACAGCGTTTGGCAAAGGACCAATCCATAAGACTCAAAGCGGCGCCAGAGTCGACATAGGCATCCGCGGTAATAGATGATAAAGAACAAATCAGGGTCACAGATAGAATAAACTTAGACTGTGAAGTGCCAATTGAAACAGACTTATCAAGCTTCTTAGTACGCTTAGAGCATGCTGATATAACATGAGTTGAATCACCGCAATAGAAGCACAACCCATTTTTTCGTCTTAAATTCTGCCGTTCACTTCTGGACAGAATTCTATCACATTGCATATTCTCTGGCGTCTTCTCAGTAGACACCGCCAAATGGTGCACAGGTTTGCGCTCCCGCAGACGCCTATCGATCTGGATAGCCATTGTCATGGACTCATTCAGACCCACAGGCACAGGGAACCCCACCATAACATCCTTAATGGCATCAGAGAGACCCTCTCTGAAATTCGCCGCCAGGGCGCACTCATTCCACTGAGTAAGCACAGCCCATTTACGGAATTTCTGGCAGTATATTTCAGCTTCGTCTTGCCCCTGAGATAGGGACATCAAGGCCTTTTCCGCCTGAAGCTCTAACTGAGGTTCCTCATAAAGCAACCCCAAGGCCAGAAAAAACGCATCCACATTGAGCAACGCAGGATCCCCTGGAGCCAATGCAAAAGCCCAATCCTGAGGGTCGCCCCGGAGCAAGGAAATCACAATCCTGACCTGCTGAGCAGGATCTCCAGCAGAGCGAGATTTCAGGGACAAAAACAACTTGCAATTATTTTTGAAATTTTGAAAGCAAGATCTATTCCCCGAGAAAAATTCAGGCAAAGGAATTCTAGGTTCAGATATAGGAACATGAACAACAAAATCTTGTAAATTTTGAACTTTCGTGGTGAGATTATTCAAACCTGCAGCTAAACTCTGAATATCCATTTTAAACAGGTGAACACAGAGCCATTCCAGGATTAGAAGGAGAGAGAGAGAGAAAGGCTGCAATATAGGCAGACTTGCAAGAGATTCAATTACAAGCACACTCAGAACTGAAGGGAAGGGAAAAAAAAAAAAAAATCTTCAGCAGACTTCTCTTTTCTCTCCTTTCTCTGTCAATTAATTTAACCCTTTGCGGCCGGTCAAACTGTTATGGTTCTCAATGGCAAGAGAACATAGCCCAGCAAACATGAGTACTAGCTCTAGGAAGGATGGAAACTAAACTGACCATGAACTAAACCTGCCGCACAACTAACAGTAGCCGGGTAGCGTAGCCTACGTTTTTATCCCTAGACGCCCAGCGCCGGCCGGAGGACTAACTAATCCTGGCAGAGGAAAATATAGTCCTGGCTCACCTCTAGAGAAATTTCCCCGATAGGCAGACAGAGACCCCCACATATATTGGCAGTGATTTTAGATGAAATGACAAACGTAGTATGTAAATAGGTTTAGCAAAATTGAGGTCCGCTTACTAGATAGCAGGAAGACAGAAAGGGCACTTTCATGGTCAGCTGAAAACCCTATCAAAATACCATCCTGAAATTACTTTAGAACTCTAGTATTAACTCATAACATCAGAGTGGCAATTTCAGATCACAAGAGCTTTCCAGACACAGAAACGAAACTACAGCTGTGAACTGGAACAAAATGCAAAAACAAACGAGGACTAAAGTCCAACTTAGCTGGGAGTTGTCTAGAAGCAGGAACATGCACAGAAAGGCTTCTGATTACAATGTTGACCGGCATGGAAGTGACAGAGGAGCAAGGTTAAATAGCGACTCCCACATCCTGATGGAAACAGGTGAACAGAGGGGATGATGCACACCAGTTCAATTCCACCAGTGGCCACCGGGGGAGCCCAAAATCCAATTTCACAACAACCACTGGGTTGACCATACCCAACCCTCCTAGTCTCCTCGTGCGGTACGTGACCTCCCTCTTGATTAGGTTCAGCCTATTTCCCCATAACAATTGGAAAAACAGGCTGTAGACCCGTGTCCAAAGAGGCTCTGGCAAGATGCAGACGCTGCCCAAATATATTAGCAAAGGAAGCAAATAGCCCTTGGCAAGACTAACCCTTTCCCGTAGGGTCAAAGACCAACCCTTCCACTGATCCACCTTCTGGGCGGCAATCTTAAGTCTGCCCTCCCAGTTTTGCTGGGGATAGTCCCCCGGGCCGAAACTGATGCCTAATATTTTTGCTGTGGCCTGAGGCCCTGGAAGTTTGTCCGGGAGATCAAAACTTGGATCTCCCCCTCCCAGCCAGAGACTCTCACACTTGTCCCGGTTGATCATGGAACCGGATGCCACCGAGTAGCGTTCAACCTCAGACATCACCCAATCTGCCTCCTCTCTCGAGGATACAAAAAGGGAAACATCATCAGCATACGCCACTACCCTCAAGGCAGCCTCTGGCTCCGCCTGGTCCATCCTGACTCCCACCAACGGTCCACGCTCCACCCTCCTTAAAAGGGGGTCGATCGCAAACACGTATAACAGCGGACACCAGACCTCACCTCAAAAGGGTGTCCGACCCAACCGTTCACGAGCGGAAAAGTCTCTGCCCCATTGTATAAAACGCTCAACCAATCAACAAACCTCCCAGGCAGACCATACCTCAGAAGGACGGACCAGAGGTACTCATGGTTAACCCGGTCAAAGGCCTTCGCCTGGTCTAAGGACAGCAAGTACCCCTTCCAGTGACCTGCCCTGCCCTGCTCCACTGCCTCCCGGACACCGAGCACAGCACTAAATGTACTGCGGCCTGGAACAGAGCAGTGCTGGGCCCCCGAAAGGAGCCAGGGCGCAAACTGCACCAACCGATTAAAAAGCACCTTTGCCAGAACCTTTCGGTCCGTATTGAGAAGCGCTATGGGACGCCAATTCTCAATACGGGACGAGTCTTTACCCTTTGACAGGATAATCAGGGCTGACTTCCTCATTGAACTGGGTAGACTGTCCGAGGAGAGGCACTCATTAAAAACCTCAGTCAAGAGGGGGACCAAAGAGTCCCTAAAAGTCTTGTAGAACTCGGATGTTAAGCCATCCGGACCGGGCGACTTTTTGGGCCGGAGCCCATCAATCGCCCGTCTCACTTCCTCTTCCCTGATTGCTTCTGCCAAAACATGAAGAGAGGGGTCATCCCCTGGCTCAGGGATGGTTTCAGTCAGGAAAGCCGACATCTCATCCCGATCAGGATCCCTCCTCCCCAAGAGGTGCAAGTAGAAGGATCTGACCACCTCCAGGATCCCTGATTTGGATCTGTTCAGGGACCCCGTACTGTCAATCAGTCCTCTCACCATCTTACAATTCACTGACAACCTGCAGTTTCTGTAAGGGTCGGGCGAGCGGTACCTCCCGAAATCCCTCTCAAAAACAAAGGATGTGTGCCTATCATACTGGCACCCCTTGAGCAAGGTCTTCACCCTGGAGATTTCCTCTCGGTCCCCTCCAGTCGAGACGAGCTGCTCGAGTTTCCTCCCCAGCTCCCGATACAGGCGGTACCTGTTCAGGCCTCTGAGGCTCGAGAGCTGACGGAAGAACCCCGCGACCCTTCTTTTGAAGATCTCCCACCACTCAGACTTACTGCTACAAAGACCCAAGAGAGGTACCTGGCTCTGAAGAAATTCCTCAAAGGACTGTCTTACTTCCGCCTCTTCCAGAAGGAACGAATTCAGCTTCCATAGGCCTCTCCCCATCCGGGGGGTCTCTGTAACATTCAAAGTAAAGAAAATGAAACAGTGATCGGAGAACTCCACCTCAACAGCGGACACTGCAGAAGAGACGGCTTCCTCCTTTAAAAAACTATCTATCCTAGACCTACTGCTTCCCCTAAAAAAGGTGAAACCCCCGTGACCTGGGGTGTGCCGGATGTGGACATCCACCAGGCGAGCTTCGCTTACTATGCTATTCAAGGCTACGCTATCATAAGCCAGCCGGTCTCCGGGGCCTCCCCTATCACGGAGTCTGGTTACAGTATTAAAATCCCCACCGAAGACCACCTGCCGGCTCGTAAAAAGATAGGGCTTGATCCTCAGGAAGAGACATTTACGGTCCCACTTGGATTGTGGGCCATAGATATTGATGAGCCGAAGCTCCTGTCCCCTCATGAAGACGTCAAGGACCAAACATCTCCCCATTTCTACCTCGATCACCCGTCTGCATTCCACCTCCACGGTCTTAAAAAGGACCGCTACCCCGCTATACGGCTCGGCCGCAAGAGACCAGTATGAGGGCCCACTCCTCCATTCTTTCTTTGCTTTGTAGATGGACCCCAGGTCCGTTAGTCTGGTCTCCTGCAAAAATAAAATATCAGCCTCAACCCGGGTGAAAAAATCAAAGGCCGTAAATCTAGCCGTATCTGACTTTATGCTGGCGACATTAATCGACGCCAGAGTCAACGAGGTAGGTTCCGTCATCATGGGTGATTGAGTTAGATGGCCTGTTTTTTAACCGTACCCCCTGATTTCCTCTCCCCTTCTGAGGAGGAGCCCGACTCACCCCTCCTCTTTAAAGATACCGAGGTGGCCATATCCTCCTTTATAGCACTGGATTTCCCAGAAATAGATTCCTTGCCCCTGGACCCCGAGGTGGTCCCCCCTCCAGAGGAGTGTGAATCCCCCGGAGGACAGACCTCACCACTCCCCGAAGGCACCCCAGATGTTGCGACCGGCCCCTCACCCCCGACCTCCGACACAGCAGAGTCATCGAGGGCTTGGAACCGATTGGAGAGGGGGATCAGAGGGGAGTCAGCGAGCCCTTACGTAGGCACCCCAGCGGCCAGGGGTGGGGGCTTAGATTTTTTAGCCTTGTTCTTCCTCTTCTTCCGACTCTTACCGGTATGATTGTCACCCGTTTTTTTAGGCTGCTCCACCACCTCTTCATCCAGACTTTCATACCGGGAAGAGTTATCAGAAGCAGCCAACTCCTCCCTCTCCATCCTCCGGATCTCCTCGCTCACCGCCTTCTCCCCCAGGGCCTCAGAGGCATCGGCTGCCGTCTCCAGGGTGTGGGCAGTCATCACCCCAGTTGCCTGAGGCTTATCCTGCCCCCTGCCCTTACGGCTCCTCACCTGTTGCCACTGGTGGGCAGATGTACCAGCCTCGTCTTTCCTCACCGACCCCTCAGCTCCCCTCATGCCTCCACCCTCAGCCACAGCAGAAGTTGCACCACCGGGGACCCCCCCTTGGCTCCCCCCTGCCGGGCCAGAGATGGTGCTGGAAAAGGAACGGGGGCAGCGGCTATACGGGTGACCTAGGTCACCACACAGGTGACACCTAATGTCACCACAGGCCGCGGCAAGATGGCCTACCCCGCCACACAAGGCACATTTCTGTACCTTGCAGCCTGCGCTGAAGTGGCGGGGATCACCGCACCTGTGGCAGACCTTCGGTTGCCCCTGGTAGAAGATCTGGATTCTGTCCCTCCCCAGAAATGCTGAGGAAGGGATGTGGGTGACCGTACCGCCTGAAACTTTCAACTTTACCATGAAGGTCCAGCCCCCTGACCAAATGCCAAACTCGTCCCTATTTTTTTAGGGACCTCGGTGACTTCCCCATAACGGGAAAGCCACGTCATTATGTCGACCCCAGAGAGTGACTCGTTACTTGTCAGAACGGTCACCCTCTTTACACTATTTTGGCGAGACACCGCCTGCACGGCAAAGTCTCGCCAGCCGGGCTCCCCCTTTGCCAGTTCGAAATTCGACCAGAAAAGCTCCAAGCCCTCTGGCCGAACAAAACTGACATCGAAGAAGGAGGTGCCAAACGGATGAATCAGGGAAAAGATGTCCGTCGCCCTGAAGTCCATCTTCAGAAGGAGCTCCACAACCCTCGCCCTTGGCGGGCACGCTTCACTGCCCCTCCACCGAAGACGGACCACATTCCGCCTGGCCACCCCCTGCCCGGCTGTCGGGAGGGACCAAACCGTTTCCCCTTCCCTTTTATCTTGGAAGGCAGCCTGGCCGTGTCTATCCAGCCAAAAGGCCAAGTCCACCACTCTTCCCTCTACTTCGATCGTCCGTTCTCCCTTTTTGAGGGCCTCCAGGAAGCGGCGCCGCAAAACGCTATCCCTGAGGTCCAGAGGCGAGGAAACCCCCTGACTAGACCCCGGGGCTCCAGCCACCACCCCCGAATAACTCCGAGAACCTGTGGCTGGGGGGGCAGATGGACCGGCCCCCTCCCCCCTTCTCCCACTACCATCAGACACCGTACTCACACTTGCCACCTTAGACGCACTGCCACTCGCATCCTCAACCATAGACACTTCCATACCCGCACCCTCCTCATCCACTCCATCAGTCACCCCACTCTCACTCACATGCACACTGGGGTCAGTTTTATTTTGCCTCACCTTTTGGGTATTTCCAGGTTCACTGCTACCGCCACCTACTGGTGGCATCCTCCCTGCTGGGGGGTTTGGCACACACAGCGCTGCTGTCCCTTTAAGAGTCCTGCTGTCATGGGACTTAAGCAGCACAGCCTGACTTTCCACCATAGCAGGCACAGAGTCTCCTCCCTCACTGGCAGGTAGGAAGCCAGGAGCAGACCCACCTCCAGTTCCATCCTGCCTTGTCACTGGAGCCCCTACCGCAGGTAAGCCCCCAGACTCAGGGGACCCCGCCAGGCAGGCGCCCTTGCTGCTATCTGCTGCAGTCCCTGCTCCATTGCTGGCTAAGACCATTTTTTTTTCCTTTCTTTGGGAAGCCACGCCCCCAGCCTTCAGCCGCACAGCTATCCAAAGCTGCTCCTACATGGGCAGCAGGTGCCGAGGAGGCCACGCCCCCTGAGACCGGCCGCAGCGGGACCCCCAGAGCCGACCCAGAGCTGGATCCACCCCCCGGAATCCCCCCAGCGGTACCAGTCCCCTGAGGCACAGCACCCCCCACCACCACACCCTGGGCCACAAACAGCCTGGCCACAGCAACTCCAGCGGCTGGCCCCAGGCTAGGCCACTCTCCCTCAGCATCCACCAGCGGCGGTGCCCCCAATGCAGGAGGCCCCGACTTCACCGCAGACCCCGCCAGGGGAGGCCCCACCATTTTCTTTTTATGAGCCGGTTCTGCCGGAGCCGCAGGGCCCTCCCCCTTTACTTTACCAGGTGCCTGGGTCCCCAGAAGCGATCCAGATTTAGCGGATCCGTAAGTGGGGGACCCCGACACCCCAGCGCTCACCGCCGGAGATGCGGTCCCGGCTGCCACTCTCTTGCCCACCGCTGGGCCACCTTCCACACCATGCTCCATATCAGACACATCACTACCCCCTCCGTTACCAGAAACAGAGGCAGCGCCCTGCGTGTCATGGCCTGTAATCTCCCCGCTCCCCCGCTGCGGACCCACAACAGAGCCCGAGCCGGGGTGGGTAGCGGGTGCCGCACAGCGGGATCGGGGGGCCCCAGAGAGGGGGACATACACATATTTCTCCACAGTAGATGTTTTCTTGTTATTCCTTTTCTTAACCTTCCTCTTCATCCCCCTCCTGGTTGTCTCGTCCTCACAGATCTCATCCCCGAACCTCAGCTGGTTAAAACGGACCGGGGACTCGATCTGCCGGATCTGCTGCATGACGAGGCAGCCCCCCTCGCTGCTACTACCACCATCCTCATCCTCCCCCTCGCTCCCGCTGTCCCCTGACGGGCCAGAATCTGACGGGAGAGCCACCTGCTCGGGGGCTATCCCGCTATGCGACGCCTGGAGATCTCTTACCAGGCCACCAGGCGGTGGGTAGGGCGCGACCTCCTCCTCACATTCCTCATCATCCTCCTCCACCACCTGGCCGGAGCTCCGTGACCCCTCCGGAGCCCCACCGGTCATGGCTCTGAACCGGTCGTCGTTCTCCAGCTTTTCACGGAAGGGCCCGCTGCCATCCAGGATCTCACACCTCCGGCTTTCCAGGTCTTGTATGGATTGTTTTATCTTCTTGACCGCGGCGGATAGCTCGGCCTTCTTATTGCCGGAGGCCCTGTCAGACCTGTCCTTAGCTACCCTCAACTCCCCCCAGAGGGATTTTAGCTTCCTTGAGGCGTCCTCATACTCGCAGAGGTGCGCATGGATGCGTGAACCATAGCCCACGGCGGATTCTCTAGCCGCCTTAGTACCCCAACCAAGGGGCACCGCTGCAGCACCCCTGCTCGTACTCGGCCTACCTCCGGGGGAAGGAGCCGCCGCGGCCTCAGGGGTCCTACGGGTCTTCATACTGGATCCCTTGCCTGATCCTTGGCCAGATCTTGTGGCCCTAGCCGGAGTTGGAGTCCTCCCACCCCCCGCCGGCTTGGACCGGGAGGCGGGAGCCGGGGGCCCAGCCCCGGAGGCCAGTCCCAAAATGAGCCTTCTTTCCTGGGAAGGAGGCAGACAAAAAGTCCTGGATGAAAAAGTTTACCTCCCTTCCCAGGAGCTCTCTCTAGGCAGCACACAGAGCACACGGCAAGCAGGCTCCACCTCTTCCTGCTGTGCAGTCACTGTGTACATACATTACATTACTGATCCTGAGTTACAACCTGTATTATACTCCAGAGCTGCACTCACAATTCTGCTGGTGCAGTCACTGTGTACATACATTACATTACTGATCCTGAGTTACATCCTGTATTATACTCCAGAGCTGCACTCACAATTCTGCTGGTGCAGTCACTGTGTACATACATTACATTACTGATCCTGAGTTACATCCTGTATTATACTCCAGAGCTGCACTCACTATTATGCTGGTGCAGTCACTGTGTACATACATTACATTACTGATCCTGAGTTACATCCTGTATTATACTCCAGAGCTACACTCACTATTCTGCTGGTGCAGTCACTCTGTACATACATTACTGATCCTGAGTTACAACCTGTATTATACTCCAGAGCTGCACTCACTATTCTGCTGGTGCAGTCACTGTGTACATACATTACATTACTGATCCTGAGTTACATCCTGTATTATACTCCAGAGCTACACTCACTATTCTGCTGGTGCAGTCACTCTGTACATACATTACTGATCCTGAGTTACAACCTGTATTATACTCCAGAGCTGCACTCACTATTCTGCTGGTGCAGTCACTGTGTACATATATTACATTACTGATCCTGAGTTACAACCTGTATTATACTCCAGAGCTGCACTCACTATTCTGCTGGTGCAGTTACTGTGTACATACATTACATTACATTACTGATCCTGAGTTACAACCTGTATTATACTCCAGAGCTGCACTCACTATTCTGCCGGTGCAGTCACTGTGTACATACATTACATTACTGATCCTGAGTTACATCCTGTATTATACTCCAGAGCTGCACTCACTATTCTGCTGGTGCAGTCACTGTATACATACATTACATTACTGATCCTGAGTTACATCCTGTATTATACTCCAGAGCTGCACTCACTATTCTGCTGGTGCAGTCACTGTGTACATATATTACATTACTGATCCTGAGTTACATCCTGTATTATACTCCAGAGCTGCACTCACTATCCTGCTGGTGCAGTCACTGTGTACATGCAATACATTACTGATCCAGTACTGATACTGAGTTACATCCTGTATTATACCCCAGAGCTGCACTCACTATTCTGCTGGTGCAGTCACTGTGTACATACATTACATTACTGATCCTGAGGAGTTACATCCTGTATTATACTCCAGAGCTGCACTCACTATTCTGCTGGTGCAGTCACTGTGTACATACATTACATTACTGACCCTGGGTTACATTCTGTATTATACCCCAGAGCTGCACTCACTATTCTGCTGGTGCAGTCACTGTGTACATACATTACATTACTGATCCTGAGTTACATCCTGTATTATACTCCAGAGCTGCACTCACTATTCTGCTGGTGCAGTCACTGTGTACATACATTACGTTATTGATCCTGTATTATACTCCAGAGCTGCACTTACTATTCTGCTGGTGCAGTCACTGTGTACATACATTTCATTACTGATCCTGTATTATACTCCAGAGCTGCACTCACTATTCTGCTGGTGCAGTCACTGTGTACATACATTACATTACTGATCCTGAGTTACATTCTGTATTATACTCCAGAGCTGCAGTCACTATTCGGCTTTTATAGTTACTGTGTACATACATTACTTATCATAATCCTGAGTTACAGCTCATTTTGTATCCCAGAGCTGCATTTATACTTCTGTCTTCTACAAATATGCAATCTCCCCCAGACTATAATAGAAGCTGTAGCCCAGGATCAGTAGAAGTAATGTAATGCATCCACTAGTCAGGTCCTATTCTTTCACCACCCATGACCTCCCTACAGTCGGGATCCCGGGGATCAGTATTTGGGAGGGAGTATCTGCCCATAGAGCAGGATAAACACATTTGATACCACAGTCCAGCGTAGATGCCTTAATTTCAGTGAATAACAAACATCCTAGATGAGAGTGTAACTCAACTTTTGGGAGACATTGACCTTTAAATCTCAGTAACTTACCAACAAGTCCTATAAAGTATTAATTATCTCACTTGTTGATTAGAATTTATAATTAGACATGATGGTGTTTTGAATGAACTCTGCAGTATTGCATCTCTGTTCATCAAGGAGAATAATGCCTCCCATTGTTAATGAGAGTTCTGTGCTTCCCGCGAATTCATTACAGTGACACTATCCCGGCTAATAAATGTCCATCCTGTGAGGGCGATGGCAGCGGGGCACCTTAGGCCAACTGCACTTCAGAAAGCTAGCAAAGCTTTCTACATTCAGGTACACAGGGCTAACCATGATTTGCACACAAAAAAACAATTTCTAATTGAAGGTTATTTCCACAAAACAGTCCTAAGAACACCCGTGACTACATCTCCAATTCTGCCCTATTTGTCTCCATGGTAACAGACTACAAACAATCCCTATGTGTAGTCAGACCCTGCTGTTATGTGTCACTCTGCTCCCTCTTTTCCTTGATAGCGTCCATAGACGAGGGTTTCATCACTGCAGGGTTGTCACGAAGCTCGTTTAGAACTTTTTTGTTTCAGGTACCGGTAGTAATTTTTTTAAGCATCATATAACGTCTTAGCTTTATGGATTTCCTCTAACAACATGGCATTTTCAAGGAAACATTTAAGTAAGGAAAAAAAATGTCAATTTCTGTTTTTGCCTTTAGAGTATACACAATGGCCTGCATCTGAGTGCATGCAGCGCTGCCCATAATAGTTTTATTATAAAAACTGAGCCGTGTTCCTGCACTTTATTACTCGGGAAATAACGATTTAAACTTTCCATCGGAAGGACAAGGGGGAAGCTGATGGCGAGATGTAAAGGCTGCGCAGCTCCTGGGGGATATCTGCTGATGTATGTTCATTTTCTATGGTTTTTATAGCACATAATGAGACAGATGCGTGACATAATTCCAACGCCGTAAACCTGGGGCACCGAGTGATTGAAACCTTCTCTAGAAAATGCCACCGCTATGAGCATTGCAGTTAGTGGGGGAGGTGCAGCCGTAATGTAGGATCGCGCTGGACCTGTACAACTGTTAGGACAGATTAATAAAATAGATGGCTTCCTGCCAAAGAAGAGACAGGACACGACCCATCAGTAACGTTACTTGTCTGCGCCTTCTTGTCCTTCGCAGTAAGTGGGATCTTTACTTAGGGGATATTTATGGTGTTTAATTGGTGTTCCATAAATCAGACAATACTTATTCCATCACATTCTACTTGGCGAGCCAAGGGGTTCCCCCCGAAGACTGTCTCCTTTGGCGGAAGCCATCATCTTCTGTAACCTTACCAGACATTTTCCCGTAGCATCCATGAGGTTCCATTACACTTATGGGGTGGCCGCATTCACCTGAGCCGTTCTAATAGAGTTTTTCGACTTATGGATAGTAAAGAGCTGGGCACCTTGGGCTTTTGGTTGTCTTCATGAGTCAACCCCCTTCAAATAGAACTTAAGTTAATGGGTTCGGGATCTATATCTATTAACCCAAGCGGAAACCGTCTCCTGTTCTGGAAAACCCAGCATGTCTCTTCATTGAATACAGCCTACTGATTCCAATTGGACCATGTAATCATTTGGATGCCCAATCCAATGACTAAGGGCATCTTAGTATGCCAGAAACGCGTCCGGTTTTAACTTGATTCAGTAAACTTACATTTTTCTCCAGTTATTTTTTCCTGTGTCTGCAATCACCAGCATGTACGGCACCCGCTGTTTTCTAATCTTGGATTCATCTATATTACCAGCGTGAACAGCTCTCTCCCTCCCCCTCTCTCCTCCATTTGGATGGCCGCTGTCTCTCCAGACCCTCTCATACTCAGGAATGCTTGGTTACCCGAGCGCTCCAGTGTTGTCTATGAGCGAGGCGCTGACCGACTCCTCTCTCTCTAACAAAAGGATCGGCCATCATGCCAGATCCCCGTCTGTTGGGTGAGAGTCAGGAGATCCCCGAGCCATTATCCTGTTCACCAATCGTGCCGATATTAGTGGGTTTGGTCACCGTTAGTCTCTGGCCATAACTCATAAACCTGATCACTGGAGAGTTCCTTCCAAAAACAAGGATCCTCCAAAGTATCTACCAACAACAATATCCTCCATCAATCTCTTTGATGATACAACCTTGTGAAGTAAAGAAGCATTTACGCTAATCCAGATTTATTTGTTTTAAAGTTCCATTTTCCATGTAAAGGTCCATGGTCAAGTCTAAAAACAAAAAACAACAAAAAACATTTGCTTCCATGTAATAGCTCACAGGGGGCACTGTTTTAGTGGAATGCATTCATTTTTTACGCCGGTATTTCAGTGCCGCGCTGTAAGGGCAGAAAACACTGTGTCCTTCCTCGTCATTTCTCTGCACTTTGCGGTTATGTCTGACTCTTCCTCTGGAGTTTATATTTTTATATCATATTTAATTTGAACACGTAAAACACTGAGACAATCAACCAGTAAAGCCGTTACTTGTGTGTTTAATCGTACGGCAGCCTAAACTGTGCACAAAATAAAAACCCAATGCATCTGGGAGGCGGGAGGATTATACCAGCTGCCATTTTCATGGCCTAACCGAAATAATACCATTTGGGTTAGTTTTGTTTTTACACGCCGCAGCATGCGGAACGAGGTTGTATGCCGTACACGATTAGCCCGACATCTGAGGATAGCAAACCCTGTGCAAGTAAGAGCCCAGCGAGCTCGTTAGATCAGTCGCAGCGCCAATTTTCAGTCCTTGAGGCAGTGTTGTCCATGAATCCGAAATCCATAATGGCAAATAGTGCCCAATCAGAAGTTCACATTTTGCAGTAGTGCAAAACTGCAGCGCCTTACTGTAAATTACCACTTTTATGCGATTATTGGTCACGTGGTTATTAAAGGTGAAACTTTTTTGTTTTAATAGCCGCACCTCAAAAAAAAAATGTGCAGCAAACGTTTGGATTTACAGAGTGGATTTTGGCCATTGCCACACCAAAACACACACAGAGGAGAAAATCTGGAGCAAAAATTGACCGACTGTGTGGATTTGAAATCACCCAATCTGTCAATTTCTGCAGTGCAAAGGCTGAAAAGTCTGGAAATCAGCGATATTTTCTTACTGAAATCTGCAACGGATTTGTCACGTGGGAGCATAACCTTAAGAGAAGCTACTTATTTTGATCTGTCATCGATGGGACTTGATACATACAGAGATATATCTTTTTATTGATTTAAAAAAATACCCAGAGAGAGGGGTATGGAAGCCGGTGATGTCAGCAATTGCCATCTCTGCACCTGGGAATAAGGGAATAATGGAAAGGGAAGAAAAATCCTTCTAAAGTGATTACTTTGCAGCAGAGCTCCCATAATGAGGATCGCACGGCGGCAGGAGCAGTGTCCTCTCATCCAGCTGTCACAATTACAGTGACACATCACTTGTGGATTGGCACGGCTCGGCTAATCAATGCGCCCACATCTGTGGCACGCTTCACCAATTAAATCTGCTGCCTGCTAATGCCGGGACGGGGTAATGACACGAGAACACAAGACACATACATCATGTTACTTTGCGTCTTCGTCCAAGTGATAATTTGCTTTTAATAGTATTACATCAGTGCAGCAAAGGGAAAGCGGTCATCTTCTCCAGCCGGGTCCCAGGTCATTTAGGGAATCACTTATTTTCCCTGTCTCTTGGCAGCCAATGATCTTTGTCCTGTAAGAAATTATCAGTGATTAACATTATTGAATGATTTTTTCGTACTAAAGAGACATTACGTGGAAAAACGTTTACTATATGGCACATTTAACAATGTAACAATGTACAGGATAGGCGCCATCTGTTTTCCATATGGCACTTGCTCTTATACTATATATTTTATTTTTTCATGAATGGCTTTTCTTTCTACTTCGCTGCTGAATTCTAGCAACAGCTATGGGAAGAAAATAGATGCTAGAGGAGAGACCCTTGTGTCTCCCCAGTAACACATGCTGGAGGTGAGATCCTTGTGTTCCCCCAGTAATACATGCTGGAGGTGAGATCCTTGTGTCCCCCCAGTAACACATGCTGGTGGTGGGATCCTTGTGTCCCCCTCAGTAATACATGCTGGAGGTGAGATCCTTGTGCCCCCCCAGTAATACATGCTGGAGGTGAGATCCTTGTGTCCCCCCAGTAATACATGCTGGTGGTGGGATCCTTGTGTCCCCCTCAGTAATACATGCTGGAGGTGAGATCCTTGTGTCCCCCCAGTAATACATTCTGGAAGTGAGATCCTTGTTTCCCCTCCAGTAGTACATGCTGGAGGCGAGATCCTGGTGTCCCCCCAGTAATACATGCTGGAGGTGAGATCCTTGTGTCCCCCCAGTAATACATGCTGGAGGTGAGATCCTTGTGCCCCCCCCCCAGTAATGCATGCTGGAGGTGAGATCCTTGTGTCTCCCCAGTAATACATGCTGGAAGTGAGATCCTTGTTTCCCCTCCAGTAATACATGCTGGAGGCGAGATCCTGGTGTCCCCCCAGTAATACGTGCTGGAGGTGAGATCCTTGTGTCCCCCCAGTAATACATGCTAGAGGAGAGATCCTTGTGTCCCCCCAGTTATACATGCTGGAAGTGAGATCCTTGTGTCCCCCCAGTAATACATGCTGGAAGTGAGATCCTTGTGTCCCCCCAGTAATACATGCTGGAGGTGAGATCCTTGTGTCCCCCCCCAGTAATACATGTGCAGCGCCCCAGAGTCCTGGTCGTTGCAGTAATGTCGCTCTGCCACTAAGGGGAGTGATGTTACGTCTGATTGCACTAAAGGAGTTTCTCTGACCAGGTAACACTCACACTACACTTCACACTCCGGCCACCAGGGGGGGTGGTTCTATCTAGTAGGCCACTCCTCACACTCTGGTAAAACTGGGTGGTTGGACAGGAAGAGGGGAGAGAAGTAACTGGGAAGAGCTAATGAGAGGATCTGTCAGGGATGGGATCCTGGCAGACTCCTAAGAACAGAACTAACCAGTGAACAACGGGAATACAGTAAAGAGGAATTAGGACCAGAAGGAGTCGTGCTGTTAGACCGAGGCAACATCCTTCTGAGGCGCAAACAGTCGGTGGCCGGAACGCCGAGCAAGTAAGAGACTCTAAGTACTACTGCAAACCACGGCCGGACAGCCAATTATAGGTTGGCTGTCTCACACAAATCACCTAAGCAGACAACGGAGGCAGCTGTGGGAGAGGGGCGACTCTAGGGTCCCGGAAGAACTCCAGGCCTACCCCGTCATACGGGTGCGTCCTACCATATCACCTGGGGGACGGAGAGAACGAACATGAGAAACAGACACAACAGTTGTGAGGACTATCCCGGGAGCTCAGCAGGGAAGAACTACAACACCCAGCGCTAGGAGGTAGACACTGATTCCCACCTGTAAAGGGAACTCATGATGTGCCTTTGGACCGGCCGGTCTTTGACAGCCCTGTTGACAGCGCTCTGGACTGAGGACTCTAAAACCTTCAGTAAAGAGGTAAAGAGACTGCAACCTGGTGTCCTCGTTATTTACTACGACCCACACTGCACCGCAACATCACCCCATCCACATCTATTACTGTACGCCCCTCAGCAGGGTCACGGACCGGGTCTAGCCACCGTGATAACCCCAGAGCAGAGACTTAGAGGCCCGGTACCGGGTACCCCTCGGCCCTGCGGCAGTGGGGGCGCTACACATGCTGGAGGTGAGATCCTTGTGTCCCCCCCCTGTAATACATTGTGGTGGGATCCTTGTGTCCCCCTCAGTAATTCATGCTGGAGGTGAGATCCTTGTGCCCCCCCCCCCCCCCCCCCCCAGTAATACATGCTGGAGGAGAGATCCTTGTGTCCCACCAGTAATACATGCTAGAGGTGAGATCCTTGTGTCCCCCTAGTAATACATGCTAGAGGAGAGATCCTTGTGCCCCCCCTTGTGCACTGTGACAAGTTGCCACATTCAGACTTCCCTTCCTACATAGAACAGGAATACTGCAGTGACCGCCGCGTTTTGCTGGTTTGGTCCTGATACATTGCTGTGAGTTTGTGTATGAGGCCATTTACTGCTTATACTTTTCTATCGCATACGTGCCTCATGTCCTATAAGATTGCACTGAGTAGTGTACAAGGCACAATGTGTCGCGATCAGTCATGTTCCCTGGATAAGAATGGCATTTGTAATAATCCCAGCGCTGTCGTTGTTAAACTCCTCTTCCTTGGACACTAACATCCTTCTCTATGGCCTGTCCTTGAATGTCTCTGTGCACAAAAGAAGGTATGATAGTCTCTGCAAGGAGGAGTAGATCGTAATCTGAGCAGAGGCTGGTCATCGCTGACTGAATTATCCTTTGAAGGCTGAAATCCTTTCAGTGTTACCACATTTATAGATATTTTAGGCCGTGTTCACATAATACATTCATGATCTGTTTTGCAGTGTGCAAAAAAATGCATTGCAAGCACCCCCTGTGAGCATGAACTTGGGGTCCATGTTCATTAGGGTGTTTCATTTTTCTGAAGTTATGATTTTCATCTGACTTTGCTTGAATCCTTGGTCTAAGTCATCTAAAAGATCCATGTAAAAAATCTTAGCAAAATCAATTAATATTTAGAGGTTGCACACTTTGATCTGAAAGTACCGAAATTCATGAAAATGTATCATCGACATCACACTAATGTGTATGTTGTGTTTCTATTATGTTTTGCGGCTAGTTTAACTGAAAAAGAGTACTAGAAAGGGAATTTGGTTACTTGAAAAGGTGCCTGGTGGTGAATTTTTGGGAACTCAACTCCCTTCCAAGGAACACGTGCTTTTAGTTTTTATTTACCATCACAAGGAAATGAAAGAAACGCTCTCGTGTGCTGCTAAATCCACAGGTATTAAACTAAAGGAAGTGTGGAAGAAAGCAAGTATCCCTGTCATGACAGAGGAGAATATCCGAACTCGTATACAGAAGTTATACAAGGAATATCAACATCTGGGTAAAGAGAAATCAAGAAACACTGACAAAGCAAATATGAAGCGGCAGATTTGGAAAGGTGATCTTGTTGAGCTATTTGATATTGCCAGGCAAAATGTGATCTCCATGAATAGCGTACTAGAAGACGATAAAGCATTCCTTATGTCACAAAGAGAGGATTATATGAGTTTATCAATGAGTGGTGTAGATAAGGTTTTTGCCTCACAAATTAAAAAGAAGAAAATGCAGAAAAAAAGGAGGCATACAAGGAGAAACATTATAAAGAAATCACCAAAATGAACAGTGGAACACTCAGTCTCATCTCCATCATCATCAATTCACGAAGAGGACAAATTTTCTGCACCACCAGTGAAAAAATCTTGTGCAGGTCGTAGATTAAAACCTCTTGATCACACACTCACGGCTACATGGGATCGAGAACAACTCTCCATTTGACAAGCAAGTACTTCATTTATTGCAACTGCAAAAAACTTTGGTCACGATGTTTCATGCATTTCCATATCTCCATCTACCATTTTCCGAGCTCGGGCGATTAACAGAAGACAAATGGCTGAGAACATGGAAAAGTCACTGTTTGAAAATCCTCCTCATTTAATCTTACATTGGGATAGTGAATTGTTGCCTGAGGGAGTGTCAAAACTCTAGAAGATAGAGCTGCTGTTCTTGAAACTGGAAAAGATTTTGAGCATTTGCTTGGCGTACCTGTGGCCCAGAAAGGTACTGGTGAGCTAATGGCTGAAGTTGTAGTTCAGGAGGTGGACCGATTCGCGCTACGTGACCTTATCATTGGTATATCTTTTGATACAACTGCATCTAATACAGGAATGATCCAAGGAGCATGTATCAGAATTGAAACTGAATTTGGCCGACCATTGTTGTGGTTGGCTTGCCGCCACCACACCCATGAATTAATCTTGAAAGGAGTGTTTGGTAACTGTTGTAACATCCCATCAAGTTGTCCTGACATCCAGATTTTCCGAAAGTTCCAAAATCAGTCGAATTCAGTTGATAAGAAGTCCTATTTCACGATGTTAGATGAAGAAAATCCCATTCAAGGTTTTCTAGAAGAACAACGTGTGAAAATAGTGGACTACCTCAACAATGTCTTGCAAGATGGCAGTCATCCAAGAGAAGATTACAAAGAGCTATTACAACTATCATTTCTATATCTTGGAGGCTGGGATGAAAACTATTTCGAATTTAGGGTTCCAGCGGCTCTGACTGAAGCAAGGTGGATGGCAAAGGCCATATATGTACTCAAAATTGTGCTATTCACTAAACAATTGCATATTTCTAATACCGAATTGAAAGGAATAAGAAAAGTAGTGTGTTTTGTCTGTCTAATGTATGTCCGCTTTTGGCACGAGGCAGTTGTAAGTCGATGGGCTCCAAAGAATGATTTGGAGATGCTACAGCTTTTGCAATATTATCCAGATAAAGATGTCAGAGAAAGTGCCCTCACAGTGGCTAAGAGTCACATTTGGTGTCTGTCAGAAACTAACATAGGATTGGCATTTTTGGATGAACGTATCAGTCAGGCTGAGAAGGATAAGATGTTTGAAAATTTAAGAATGAAACCTGCAAAGAAAAAGGAGCTGACACAGTTGTAACAAAATTGCTGAGGTCTTTTCCTTCAAAAACTAGTTTTTTACCTTCCAAGTAAAACAAAGACATTCTTTGAATTGAATTTTGGGATCCACGATGTAGAAGAATATTGCAGTGATACACTAAGAAGCTCCATCAATGCTTTTAAGGTGGTGAATGACACCACAGAAAGGGGCATTGCTCTGATAAAGAAGTTTAATAATTCAGAGATGAACAACCGAAACAGTTCTTGTTAAGAGTTGTCGAGTATCATAGAAAAGCCGTCAGCAAGCGAACAAAAGAAGGAGTTGCATCTTTCACAGCACATTAGTGTAAATCATTTAATACGTATGATACTGCCTATCAATATTACTGTTTATTGTCACTATTATTCTAAGTTTTTAATTGTTTGAATTTCTAATAAAAAATACTTAACGTTGAAAATCTGTTTTTTTGCGTGCTTTTATTAAACTGATAAAAGTGTTCAACCTCTAAACATAGTTCGATCATCTTGAAAATTGGCATATATACTTTTTACATTAGTGAGACTCGGGGCGTAAGCAAAGTCTGCAAAAATTTGACATTTTAATTTTTACCATACAAAATGAAACACCCTAATGTTCATGTTAGATTTCTCCTGGATTTCGGCACAAATTCACCATCTCTTGCATGCGATTTGGGTCTTCTGCAACCGTGTTCACACCCTGTGCAAAAAATTAAGCACATTATTGGAATTGCTATAGAAGAAAAATCAGTTGCAGAATAAAGAGCTTTTTTCCTGCAGAAGAACAACATCAACAATAAACCCCACTGAATGATAATTGTGGTAATCCATGGGCAGATTTGCTGTATACCCCGCAGCAGGAATCCAATTTTCAGCCTGGGATTTCCTGTGTATAAATACATGCCTTTCATACCATTATTGTATTCAGCTGATTAACAGTAAACTACTAATCTATGAAGTGCAGCATGTCGCCCTATCCTCAAATACCCTGTAAGGATTGTGAATTCACAAGGGCTTTATCATATTAGACACTCATGTAGTGGAGGTGTACAGTCGATATAAAAAAGTCTCTCCGGATTATGTGTCATGCCACGTGTATTGATTTTAACTGAAACTGTGTAATGCTTCTTTTCTCCTGTGGTGGCGCTGTAGGGAAATTAACACTTGCTTTCTGTATCCCATGAAGAAACATTGCTGGTCGCTGTTTGTTAGCAGGATCATGTTATCTTTGTGTGACTGTAAGGCCATGTTCACACTTTGTGGTTTTTACCGCGGATCCGCGGCGATTTTGATGCTGCGGGTCTGCAGCAGTTTCCATTGCGTTTACATTAACATGTAAACCCTATGGAAACCGCAATCCGCAGTGCACATGCTGCGGGAAAAACCGCGCAGAAATGCAGCGGTTTACAACCCGCAGCATGTCACTTTTGTGCAGAATCGCAGCGATTCTGCACACATAGAAATGCATTGTTCCGCTTACTTCCCGCATGGGGCTGTGCCCACGATGCGGGAAGTAAGCGAATAATGTGCGGTTGCTACCCGGGGTGGAGGAGAGGAGACTCTCATCCAGGCCCTGGGAAGCCTAAATAGTGTAAAAAAAAAAGAATTAAAATAAAAAATGATGCTATACTCACCTCTCAGCTCTGCACGCGGCTGTCCGGTCTTAGTTGCTGTGCGAGCAGGACCTGCGGTGACGTCGCGGTCACATGACCGTGATGACGCCGCGGTCACATGACCGTGACGTCACGAAAGTCCTTCTCGCACAGCATCTTTGGAACCGGATCGCCGCGTGCAGCGCCAAGGAGATCCGGACATCAGAGGGTGAGTATAACCAATTTTTATTATTTTTAACATTACTATTGATGCTGCATATGCAGCATCAATAGTATAGGAGTAATCCCGCAGCGGAAATCGCAAAACAAACCGCGATAAATCTGCAGGGATAACCGCAGCGGTTTTGCCCTGCAGATTTATCAATTCCGCTGCGGGAGAACCCGCAGAGCACGCCGCAAAGTGTGCACATAGCCTAAAGACTAACAGTGCTTGGAATAAGTAAGCTCAAAGGCCTGTTTATGGCCTTTAGGTAGCCATACACATTAATATCAACCAACCATACAAATGTGTATGACGATCTCCTGACTCTCCCCTGATACCAGATAGCAGGCTTGCTGAACTTTTCATGGAGAGATACCTGGCAGTATTTTACTCCCCTATTGAGAACACATGCACAGGCCTGGTCGGGAGCGTGCATATGTATGGGGACTATCCATGGGACAAATGGCATCTGTAAGATGCGTATGGCCACCCTTGAATTCGGAGCCATGTTGCATTGCAGTTAGGCTCTGCATGCATCCAGGAGCTGAATTTCCCCTTGCTGGTTACAGTAGAAATTCCCAATAGGTAGATATAGGGCTCATCTCTGCTTACTTGCATAATTATGCAAATAACCAATAAAAATATTGAATTTCTTCGTTATGTTACAGATGTGTTCAGATAACAACTTTGCTTCTTTCTTTGTGTGGGGGGTAGACACCATCTGCAGTGTCATTACACCTGTGACCAGAAGAGCAGCCCCGGCTTTCCAAGAGGTGATTAGTAGAATAAATTCCAAGACTTTACCCAATTTCTCGTTACTGTAGGTCTCCAAGGAGATGAGTGTAGAAGAGTCGGCACTTGATAGATAACTCATTAAACAGTGATAATAAGCGCAGCCAGATGCAGGTGTAATATATGGTAATTATTATAATGCAGCCACTAACTACACAATAAAAGTATATGGTAAATAATCATTACTGCAAAATTCCAAAAACCTGGAACCATGGCATCTGAAAACAAGAGCCCAGGAAATATGAGTGAATGCCCTGGATACAAATCTAAGACTCTAACAATCTAGAAAAGACGTTTACAGCATACCTGTCATTACAGGTGAGTTTTCAGAATAAAATGATGTATGTGCACATGAGAAATAACACTATGTCTGGCCTTTATGTGACTGGTTTCCTGCATTTTTCACCATCTATATTCTCTTTGTCTGTACCTCTAATTTTCAGTTGTCTCTGAGCTAGTGGGTGCAGACTGGCTGTTGTGATTTCTGCCATACACAGTACACACAGACATGACGGATTCCTCCTCTTGTCTCTACTTGGAACATGTTCAGAAGCAGCAGAATGGAGGATATTATACAGCAGTACTGAGCAGTGTAGATGTGAATACAGCCCTAAAATGAGAAGCCGCAGAAAGGAGGACATTATACAGCAATACTGAGCAGTGTAGATGTGAATACAGCGCTGGAATGAGACACATTTGCTAGAAAACAGAGGCAAAGGTCTGCATGTCTTTGCTTCTTATCCTCCATACACATTAGACTAACGTCAACTGAATCTGCCGATATCAACAGGTTTGGCCAACAGTCCAATGTGTATGTGGATACCGGACAACTGACTGTCAGGAGTCTTTTACATAGGGAACACTGGCGCGCTCCTGTGTATGAGAGAGGTGACTCCTGTTCAATCATCACAGCTATCTTATGTTTATGACCGCCTTTCCTCACTCTGCTGCCCCCTCATGTTCCATAGACTACAATAGGCAGCTGTAATCTGGCTTTTTGAGGGGCTGATCATCTGTTTTGTTTTGAGCTGAATGGATTTCTATCAGTTTTACAGAACGAGTAATGCATGTAGGGGGTGCAGAGAAGGAGGAAAAGTGGCTCATAAATGGAGAAACCAGCAGATTTCTCTGATATGATATATTGCAAAGTTTTGCTTGTCTTATTAATTTTATGAAAGTTTGCTAAAACGACACCGACCATTTCACTGCGTCTTAAAAACAAGAATTCCATTACTTTGGAATAAAATGAGGAATCCTAGTTTAAAATCCAGGATTGCAGTCAGCCGAAACCTGTAATCTGAACCCACCGGTGTGGCACTTTTGCCTTCACATTTTGGCCCATTGTAGACAATCTTATTGTGGATAAATAAGGGTTGCAATGTAATTGTAGACTTGTGTTTCCAGGTGCAAAACAGTGAAAACCGTGAAGGAATCCTCGTCTTCTCCATAGAGCCTTAGGTTATAGAGGCGGCATGCTTGTATTATGACATCCTGCAGGTGATTACTTCTTAAAACTATAAGCCCTATTACGTCGTAAAACAATAAGGTTTCATTTTCAAAATGATGCCAATATGAAGTAAACATGTGGGGAGTGTAAATTAATAACTATTATGGGGGGTATCAGTATTTTTGTAAAAAGCAGAGAATTTCAAAGTTAAAAAATTGCCGATTTTTCCAAAATTTCCGAATATTTAGCATTTTTTTATATAGAAAGGTAAAATATATTGACTCCCATTTAGCACTGACGTGAAGTACAATATGTCACGAGAAAACAATCTCAGAATGGCTTGGATAGGTGAAAGCGTTCCAAAGTTATTAGCCCATGAAGTGGCACAGGTCAGATTGGCTTAGGCACTTGGGTACAAATAGGCCTAGGGCTGAAGGGGTTAATAAGCTACGTATATGTAAGGGCTATCATATCAAAAAATAAACTACAGACATGCATCTACCTAAAAATACCAAAGAAAATTAGTCACTCCGGGTGGTACCGATATCTGGCCCGGCTCATGGACTATTGGATACTTTTCCACTAAAGACTTCGGCTGTAAAGTTTATAGCAGACTTTGCTGAATGCCTGGGGATTAGCTTGCAGCCCTCGTTCTCTCATCTGTACAGTAGTCGGCCCCGCACAGGCGTAGGTGGGCTAGCTGTGAGGTCCCGATACCTTCAGATGAGCATCTCCTCAATAAAAAGCCCTTGCATCCTGCAGAGAAGAAGGGGGCGGCTGACAGTCCTCGGCTGCTTGGCTCTCAGACACACAAACCAGGCCTGGAAATATCACTGGGAATTTAACACGGCAGTAAAAAGAATAGAACAGATGTCGCAGCCGCCTGAAATTCTTCGACTACGCCGAAGAGAGAGATGGGACTGATCGTCCATTTATTTATTATTTCATTTGTGTCAGCGGCGTGATCATTGGGACATGAGAGGAGAAGACGGCTCAGTCCGGGCTGATGGAGAGATTTGTCTGAAAAACTCCCGCGAATCAGCCATTTCTCTGACGGTAATAGAGGATGAGGAGATATTACTGTGCCGCTATTTCGGGAGGCTGAGAGGTGTAGTCAGCTTATTTACGCCAGCATCCAGCGAATATTGAGCGAATGTGTACACGGGTACCTGGTTTATCAGAAGGGTACAGTACAGATGTGGTGACCTTCTTCCTATCCGGCATGCAAAGGTCACCGAGGCTGTGCCATGAGGTCAATGAACCCGACGTCCAGATTATACACATGCACCTTTACAGGGTTGTTTTGGTTAGGTAACCCTTTGGGATATGTCACTTTGGGGCTATATAGCAATGAAGGGGTTCCCAATCCAATAACCCCCCAATACAAGGTAAGTAATCTCCAATTTGTATGCAATTCTCCCCAAACGTTCGGGAATGAACCTTCTTTGCATTGGCACATATACGCCGGCCAATAATCAGCCTTGGCTAATCGCGCCTTTTATGTAGCCTAAAAAAAAAAAATGTTTTTGCCGTCACATTTTCCTGTGTAAAACAAGATATGTTCTACCAACCATGGGCAAACTGTCCGGGGATCGACCAAACGCAATTTTTTGTCCCCATAAATTTAGCATCGACCTGTGTAAAAAGGCCTTTAAATGAGCAACAATTAACTTGTCACATCGATCCGCTCTCGTTCAGACATTAAATCTGCTGTGTAAATGCGTCTTCATTTTACTATTAGTTCGTGACCTTCTCGTACAGTCATGACCGAAAGTGGTGGCACCCTTGAAATTGTTCCAGAAAATGAAGCATTTCTCCCATAAAATTATTGCTATTAGACAAGTTTTGTTAAACACATGGAATAACACAAAAGAAAAAGAGCAAATTGGACATAATTTCACACAAAACCCCCAAAATGGGCAGGACAAAAATTGTTGGCACCTTTCCAAAATTGTGGGTAAGCAACTTTGTTTCAAGCATGTGATGCTCGTTCAGACTCACCTGTGGCAAGTAACAGGTGTGGGCAATATGAAAATCACACCTGAAACCAGATAAAAAGAGGGAGAAGTTGACTCAATCTTTGCATTACGTGTCCGTGTGTGCCTCACTAAGCATGGAGAACAGAAAGATGAGACGAGAACTGTCTGAGGACTTGAGAAACAAAATTGTTGAAAAATATCAACAATCTCAAGGTTACAAGTACATCTCCAGAGATCTTGATGATCCTTTGTCCACGGTGCACAACTTAATCAAGAGGTTTACAACCCATGGCACTGTAGCTAACCTTCCTGGACGTGGACAGCAGAGAAAAATTTCAATTTCAAGGTGCCAACACTTTCGTCCATGGCTGTATATCATTATAGCAGTCTGGTCCTCACAAAAGTGGACAGTTCATTCTAACATGAAAATAAGAGAAAACCACCACCCTTTTCCTAAAATACTGTGTTTGGTGTGGGGAGACATTTTTGAAACAATTGAAAAAGTCACAGTTCATGGCTTAAACCTTTTTTGCACAGTTAACTAGGCTAGCGTCACACTCGCTGTTAAAAAGTGGGAGCATAAAACAGCAAAAAGTTGGAAATTTTTCTGTAAATTTCTCCCAACTGTATTGATTCATTTCACACCTATGAGTTACTGAAGGAACTTTATACCCGCTGGCCCTCTAATTACCCACTGATCTACAACCACCCTCCTTATTTCATGGCAATGCCTGTGTCACTACCATCACATAGGAGAACACATTACTTTCTCACACAAGGTCAGCACACTTCTAATCTAAATTATATAATTGGCTGCAGTCTATCCTATCTCCCAACCCTATAGATGTAAAGTAGTTCTGTCACTTGCTCATTATCACCCCTATAGACATAAAGTAGTTCTGTCACTTGCTCATTATCACCCCTATAGATATAAAGTAGTTCTGTCACTTGCTCATTATCACCTTGAGTTATTTGGCATCTGTCTTGCTGACATTGGGTTGGATGATTGGTGTTTTCATTCCTAGATCTCTACATTGACACTCCAGTTATGCTGCATTAGTTTTGGCCTGTGTCGATACGCTGTGATAAATATTTTCGTGCCGTTGAGCTTTGAAGGTGTTTTCATTTTAAATGATTTTGTAAAATTTATTTCCATTAGATTGTGGTTTATAATGATCTAATGGAGAGAAGGGATGATACGTAACTCCGGAGAATGATACGCTTCTCCCGGTGATGTAATGATGGTAATTATCTTCCTTATGCCTTCCTGGGGTTATTTAGGTTTATATTTATTTCTATTACCGCCTGTGTGAAGAATAATCCGTGCCGTGCCGTTTATCACAGCGGAATGAATGTTCTGCTTCCGTATATTGAAGTTACTATTTTATCCTAAATAATTAATGTGTAACAGCTCAATAACTTATATTGCCAGCATTTATCGAGAGCATGACTCGTTGTGCAAAGGAAGATGTCGTTACTCATTGCTTTCATTTTCTGCTTTATTTCTAAATGACTGGTTTCCATTGACTTCACAACAGGGCTCTGTCTCTCTTCCTTACATACTGACTTATAGGTAAGTAACATTTCTTACCTATCCTTACACTACCTCATATGTCGAGAATGAAAAATTAGTGACTTTGAACCCCCAAATGTGATCCTCGGGTCTGTGTTGAGAGTCTGTGTATATATATATATATATATATATATATATATATATATATATATATATATATATATATAATTATATATAATTATATATAATTTTTTACCACAGACCACATGAAAGTTGAGCAGATCTTTGATGTGGTCACAAATCAGTTGAGCAGAGCTTAAAATTAAAACAGAAAAAAGGAGTTATAAAGAGGGCACATAAATAGGAACTTTGGCCACATCATCTACTAGTGGCTGTAGAGCTGAAATAAAACTTTTTGTTTATTTTTCTATTTATCTTCTCTGTTGCTGAAACATTAAAATGTAAGGTTTAGGGTATAAAAGGCACTATAAAAATGTATAATAATATAATATGGATGTTTCACTGGGAGTGTGTACTTCTTATCCTGTATGACAATGACCAATCATAAACCGGCAGCAACAACAGAGGAAAAAGAAGAATCCCCAGAATAACTTAGAACAGGCTTTCTCCTGTGTGAGACACATAATGAGTAGTGACACCAGATGATGCTCTCCTAACTGTGATCGTGCTCAGCTCTGCACACGCTCCTGGAGACGTTTCACTGGGAGTGTGTACTTCTTACCCTGTATGATGATGACCAATCATAAACAGGCAGCAACAACAGAGGAAAAAGAACAATCCCCAGAGTAACTTAGAACAGGCTTTCTCCTGTGTGAGACACATAATGAGTGACACCGGATGCTGCTCTCCTGTGATCGCGCACAGCTCTGCATTGAGTCCAAAGTGCTGGGACTAGAGCAGACTATGGTGTGATTTGTAGAACTTCTTCAGCTTTCATGTCACAGCAGTGAGTGTTGCAGGATACATCGGAGCTGAGCTTTGCCTCATTACAAACACCTCTGCCACTGCAGTTCTGTTATTAGAGTTCTGTGGCACCATTCCAGCCTCTGGTCTCCGTCTGATGACACTGTGGGTAACTCCATGCAGAGGCTTTCACAAGGGAACATCACACCGTTCCAGGGTTTATGGTGTGGGGTGACATAATGTACAGTAGCCAGACTGAGATATTAGTTTACAAGGAATGAAAACTAAATTAAAGTTGCGTTGATTTGGTGGTGAAACCAGAGGTGCGACCATTTCTGTAAAGTATCGCAGGAGACATTTTTCAACACAAGAATTCCAGGCTGCATATTGTTGGTGCTACTGTGAGCTGCCTGCATGGCCTAAACGTGCTCCTGTGGCCTGCAGAGCCTCCAGACTTGTGTCCCATCGAGCACATCTGGGACGTCGTTAGTCGGAGATGACGCTGGAGCTGCCAGCTGCGGATCTTGATGATTTGGCCAAGTTCATGTAGCAGCCCATTAATAACCTCAGCGATAGTACCCGAGGCTGGAAGTGTCGGAATTTCTGCACAAGATTTCGACTCTGGATGTAATAAATCCAGATATTTTGAATATTATGTTTCTATTTTTCCACAATTCCATGACTTTTCCTTCTTGGTGTTGCAATTTCAATGTTGAGGAGGCTAATTTGTTTACCCAACACGGAACATTTTGTGTACAAATAAGGCTTTTTCTTGGTGTATAATTCTGCGTGTTTACTTTATTTCTTCCTCCTTTGTCTATTTTCTCTACTCTGTGAGCCAGTATATTTATGTATATCTCCCATACACATACGGACCATACATATAAGCTTTCTCGGTTACTGAACCCTCTGTACAGTATAATAAATGTGTGTAATATCCAGCAGCGATTATTGGGTCCGCTGATCTCAAGGTTCTCTCATTCTGTTTTTTTTTCCAGCCTTTGTAGACTTTTATATTTCTCTTCTGCTTCTGTGCCGTCACTGAGACCAATAACCTCACTTAGTGCCGGATTCAGATAGTATACCTCCATTACAACAAATGATTTTTTTTTATTTTTATGGCTGTTTTATTATATCATAAAAAGACACAAACATATGAACTATTTTTCTGCTTAGCTCCATTCACAATGGAGACGTGACTCCTGGGGGCCCTAACCGTTATGCTTCATTTGTTAATTAACCTCTCTGTAACTGGTTACTTATTACAGGTTTTGCTAATTTTGCATTTGTTGTATTTTCTAAGTGGAGTGGGCATCATACTATATGCTACTGAGGTGGTCTTTAGTGCTGGGGGGCATTTTACAACTCAATTTCAGCTCGAAAATAATATCTAAAGATGGGTTTTTATTTTTTTTTAAATTAAACATAATTACTCCTATAATTGAATTGGGAAAGGTGCTCAATCTAAGATATTGGTGGACTTGGCAGCCTCATTTCTGGCTTTAGCTTCAGAAAAAGGGGCTGGCTGACATTTTAATGATTAAGCCAGCCCCCTTCGCCATCACGGCTGATTTAACGACAGAGAATGGCAAGCTGGCTGTTCATTTCCATAGCTAAGCCAGCCTCATTTTCTGTCTATTAATCAGCCGTGATGGTGAAGGAGGCTGGCTTAGCTACTACAATGAGCCAGTCAGCCAGCCCCCTTTGCACACATTTCAGTAGCTAAGCCAACCCCCTTAACCACCATGGCTGACTAATAGACAGAAAATGAGGCTGGCTTAGCTACTAAAATGAGCTGTCAGCCGACTCAATCTATAAATTGACTGTGTTAGGGAAGGGGCTGGTTTAGCTACTAATATGAAGAATCATTCAGCCCCCTTCGTGTTCTATAAAACACTCATAATAGAGAAGGTGGCTGATTTGGACATTAAAATGAACTAGGGAGTCTAATAATGTAGGTTTCCTCATTCAATTATGCGTCTAAGTTCTACATATTTTTATACATATAAAGCATTTTTTTTCCTACTGGACAACCCCTTTATATGAGCTTTAGAGGGCAGTTTGCTGAATTTGTGCCCTTATAGTTCTTTTTCGCTCATGTTTGCTGTGAATTATGGGCAGAGTTTTTCTCTGTGCGGTGACTGGGACTTGTCTGTTAGTTCTACACTATATTTTACCCTTAGGGTAGTGAGACCCGGGTGGATTAATGACAATAAATGGGGATAAAATCTTATATAAATTCTTACAAATAAATAAAGCAATTTTCCTGCACTGTACCTATCCCTAATAATCACCAAGCTGACTTCCTGCTATGTGGATAGGACATAAATGAGCGTCTTTTTTTTATTCCGAAAGTTTAGTGTCTTGAGTTCTGAATCTCAGTGTTCTGCAGTAGAACACAAGCTGCACCGTAATTACCCAACTGCCTGCAATAATTTCATCTAAAAAGCTTTCATTTCAGCATTTTATGTTCAGAAACAAACCTGCAGCAGAAAGCTTTGTGTTTATTCATAAAATCCCGCAGCAACTGAGCCCATTTCGGAGGCGGCTACGGGAAGGCTTTTTCGGACTTGGTGGAGCTTTTCCCGAATGAGCACAATACTAATTACATCTAAAGCGGGCACAGTCCGGCGGAGGATGGAGGGGAATAAAGTGACATTTTTTAGATGAATTGTTTGATGGAAAAACAAAATCTGTTCCCTTTTTCCATCTATTTACTTAACCCCTTCACGACATCCTCCGTACATGTACGGCGCGCGTCGGAAGCAGGTGTATGGAGCGGGCCCGTCCCTTAGGGTGGACATTGCACATGTAAACTCCGCGCTGGTTTTATTTTTTAGTTGTGTGCCTGTTGTAGCTTTTTTCCTGTTATTTGGAGACGTGGTGATGGTGCAGCTCTGCTTGGGTTTAGGTGTACATTGCACTTTGTCAGGAATAATGAAGCAGGCGATGGCAGCAGATACGTGATCCTGACAGCTGGTTGTCGCCTCCAGACAGCTGCACTTGCAAAATTTTATTCTTCGTAACGTGGGCTCAGAACCAAAACTGTCTATTTTTTTTTTTCCTTAATACTGCAAAAGGCTTCCCAGCGAGACCCATTACAAAAGCTACAAATCCTCTCTCTCTGGGTACGGATAGGAAGTAGTTCTCAGGTCAGGACCTCAGCTTAAAATCTAAATCTGCCGCGGCCTAGACTGTGGAAAAACTTTTCTCACTACAAAGGAGATGAGTAAAAGTTTATGGATTTAGGTTGACTGATGCCGGATTAGTGATGTAGGCGAGTGTGTAAATGACGGGAACATCACGGTTTGCAGATGATTTTAAAGGATAAGGAAATGCATTTTTCTGAAACATTACTTCTACTTCATGCAGATTACTCTGAGCCTTCCCCTTTCATTCTGGGACTGGCACTGATTGTGGAGGCAATCACAGGGTATTGTTGGCCGCTGTCTGCTGGCGATCATTGGGTAAAGAAACGCTTCGCTGTCTTTGTTGTGCTGCTTGGCTCATGTAATGGCGCGACTGCAGGAATCAGAAGTCAAGGATTTGTAGGATAACATAAAGGACCCCTCCAGCATTGTAAGAGCGCAGCTCTGATCCTGCAGAAGGGCAAAAGAAACTGTCAGCAGGTTCATCATCTCCTTAAATATGAAAATGGAGAGACACTCGTTCACCACTTTTGTAGGGTAGAAACATGACCCGTGGCCATTATATAACTGCTGATCGGCCACATTGTTTGCTGATCGGTGGCCATCTAAGGGTATGTGCACACCATGCAGATTTAGTGCAGTTCTGCGTTTTTTTCTGCAGCAGAAACGCTGCAGAACTGCACTGTGATTTACAGAACAATGTAAATCAATGTGAAAAAAAAAAAGCTGTGCACATGGTGCAGAAAAATCCGTGCAGAAACGCTGCAGATTTCAAAGAAGTGCATGTCACTTCTTTTGTGCAGAACTGCAGCGTTTCTGCACCCATTGACTCCCATTCTGTGGGTCAAATCCGCATAAAAACTGCAGATGTATATACCATCTGCAGATTTTATGCGGATTTGGGTGTCAAAACCGCAGCAGACGGAAGTGACGTCAGAGGAGGAAGTGAGTGGGCGGAGTGTAGCGAAAATGGAGTCGTACAGTCGGATGGGGATCGATGTGAGGCGTATGGTAGAAATGGTATGTATAGTGTCTCTGTGTGTGTGTCTGTGTGTCTGTCTGTCAGTCAGTCTGTCAGTAGTGACTCATTGTAGTCATTTGTCGGGTGGGACTACTGCTCCCATCGAAATGTGATGATGGGAGAGTTGTCCCATCGTCAGGCGACTGACTACAATGGGTTAAAAACACAAACACACATATAACATGTAGTACATACTCACCACATACGTCCCCGAAGGCCACCTTCCTCGATCATTCTTCTCCCCAAAAAAAAAAAAACTTTTCCGTCGTAATCCATAGTATAGGTTGTCCCACGACGTCCTCCGGTGATACACTGCAGGAGTTAATCGCTCCTGCAGTGTATCGGAGCTGCCCGTTCTTTTCCTGGAGCTAAATGAACTCCGGGAGCTCACTTTACGGCAATTGAACTGCTGTAAAATTTTTCAGCAGTGTCGTAAAGCGAGAGTCCCGGAGTTCATTGAACGCCGGTAAACTCGCGCGCATGCGCAGGCACACTGCAGGAGCTTTTGCTCCTGTCAGTGTGTTTTGGCAGCCATGGAGAGCAGTCACATCTCCTGGTGTGGCTGTTCTCCATGGCAGATCGTCGTGGGACACTCGATATTAATGGACTACGTCGGAAAAGACTACAGATCATCAAGGGATTTGTAAGTATGGTAAAATTTAGAATATTAAAATACTTTTTCCTGTCTCTTTTTTTTTTGTGTTCAGTAATTTGGGGTTAATAATGGATAGGCGTCTTACAGACGCCTCTCCATTATTAACTGGGGTTAACGTCACCTTACAATGTCAAGGTGACGTTAACCCCTTCATTACCCCATATCCCACCGCTACACGGGAGTGGGAAGAGAGAGGCTAAGCGCCAGATTTGGCGCATCTTAGAGATGCGCCATTTCTGGGGCGGCTGCGGGCTGGTAGTTGTAGCCGGGGGGGGGGGGGGCCAATATCCATGGCCCCTCTCTAGGCTATGAATATCATCCCGCAGCTGTCTGCGTAGCCTTTCTGGCTATAAAATATAGGGGGACCCTATGTCATTTTTTTTCTGGGGTCCTCCTATTTTAATAGCCAGTAAGGCCACGCAGACAGCTGTGGGATGATATTCATAGCCTGGGAAGATTAACCCCTTCCCTGGCTACAAATTAGCAGCCTGCAGTCGCTGGCTTTCCCTTTCTGGACATGAAAATTGGGCGGGAGCCTACGCCAATTTTTTTTAGGGGTTAATAATGGATAGGCGTCTTATAGACGCCTCTCCATTATTAACTGGGGTTAACGTCACCTTACAATGTCACGGTGACATTAACCCCTTATTACCCCATATCCCACCGCTACACGGGAGTGGGAAGAGAGAGGCTAAGCGCCAGATTTGGCGCATCTTAGAGATGCGCCATTTCTGGGGCGGCTGCGGGCTGGTAGTTGTAGCTGGGGGGGGCAATATCCATGGCCCCTCTCTAGGCTATGAATATCAACCCTAATCCTAAACGTGACTGAAATACGTGGCACTTAAATGCGTGGCACCGAAATATCGTGGCACTTAAATACGTGGCACTTAAATACGTGGCACTTAAATACGTGGCACTTATATACGTGGCACCAAAATATCGTGGCACTTAAATACGTGGCACTTAAATACGTGGCACTTAAATACGTGGCACTTAAATACGTGGCACTTAAATACGTGGCACTTATATACGTGGCACCAAAATATTGTGGCACTTAAATACGTGGCACTTAAATGCGTGGCACCGAAATATCGTGGCACTTAAATGCGTGGCACTTAAATGCGTGGCACTTAAATGCGTGGCACTTAAATACGTGGCACTTATATACGTGGCACCGAAATATCGTGGCACTTAAATACGTGGCACTTAAATACGTGGCACTTAAATACGTGGCACCGAAATATCGTGGCACTTAAATACGTGGCACTTAAATACGTGCCACTTAAATACGTGGCACTTAAATACGTGGCACTTAAATGCGTGGCACTTAAATGCGTGGCACTTAAATGCGTGGCACCGAAATATCGTGGCACTTAAATGCGTGGCACTTAAATGCGTGGCACTTAAATACGTGGCACTTATATACGTGGCACCGAAATATCGTGGCACTTAAATACGTGGCACTTAAATACGTGGCACTTAACCCCTTCATGACCTTGCCGTTTTTTGCAATTCTGACCAGTGTCCCTTTATGAGGTAATAACTCAGGAACGCTTCAACGGATCCTAGCGATTCTGAGATTGTTTTTTCGTGACATATTGGGCTTCATGTTAGTGGTAAATTTAGGTCGATAATTTCTGAGTTTATTTGTGAAAAAAACGGAAATTTGGCAAAAATTTTGAAAATTTCGCAATTTTCACATTTTGAATTTTTATTCTGTTAAACCAGAGAGTTATGTGACACAAAATAGTTAATAAATAACATTTCCCACATGTCTACTTTACATCAGCACAATTTTGGAAACAAATTTTTTTTTTGCTAGGAAGTTATAAGGGTTAAAATTTGACCAGTGATTTCTCATTTTTACAACAAAATTTACAAAACCATTTTTTTTAGGGATCACCTCACATTTGAAGTCAGTTTGAGGGTTCTATATGGCTGAAAATACCCAAAAGTGACACCATTCTAAAAACTGCACCCCTCAAGGTGCTCAAAACCACATTCAAGAAGTTTATTAACCCTTCAGGTGTTTCACAGCAGCAGAAGCAACATGGAAGTAAAAAATGAACATTTAACTTTTTAGTCACAAAAATGATATTTTAGCGAAAAATTTTTTATTTTCCCAAGGGTAAAAGGAGAAACTGGACCACGGACGTTGTTGTCCAATTTGTCCTGAGTACGCTGATACCTCATATGTGGGGGTAAACCACTGTTTGGGCGCACGGCAGGGCTCGGAAGGGAAGGAGCGCCATTTGACTTTTTCAATGAAAAATTGGCTCCAATCTTTAGCGGACACCATGTCGCGTTTGGAGAGCCCCCGTGTGCCTAAACATTGGAGCTCCCCCACAAGTGACCCCATTTTGGAAACTAGACCCCCCAAGGAACTTATCTAGAAGCATAGTGAGCACTTTAAACCCCCAGGTGCTTCACAAATTGATCCGTAAAAATGAAAAAGTACTTTTTTTTCACGAAAAAATTATTTTAGCCTCAATTTTTTCATTTTCACATGGGCAACAGGATAAAATGGATCCTAAATTTTGTTGGGCAATTTCTCCTGAGTACACCAATACCTCACATGTGGGGGTAAACCACTGTTTGGGCACATGGTAAGGCTCGGAAGGGAAGGAGCGCCATTTGACTTTTTGAATGAAAAATTATCTCCATCGTTAGCGGACACCATGTCGCATTTGGAAAGCCCCTGTGTGCCTAAACATTGGAGCTCCTCCACAAGTGACCCCATTTTGGAAAGTAGACCCCCCAAGGAACTCACCTAGAGGCATAGTGAGCACTTTAAACCCCCAGGTGCTTCACAAATTGATCCGCAAAAATGAAAAAGTACTTTTTTTTCACACAAAATTTCTTTTAGCCTCAATTCTTTCATTTTCACATGGGCAACAGGATAAAATGGATCCTAAAATTTGTTGGGCAATTTCTCCTGAGTATGCCGATACCTCATATGTGGGGGTAAACCACTGTTTGGGTGCACGGCAAGGCTCGGAAGGGGAGGCGTGCCATTTGACTTTTTGAATGGAAAATTAGCTCCAATCGTTAGCGGACACCATGTCGCGTTTGGAGAGCCCCTGTGTACCTAAACATTGGAGCTCCCCTACAAGTGACCCCATTTTGGAAACTAGACCCCCCAAGGAACTTATCTAGATGCATAGTGAGCACTTATAACCCCCAGGTGCTTCACAGAAGTTTATAACGCAGAGCCGTGAAAATAAAAAAATAATTTTTCTTTCCTCAAAAATGATTTTTAGCCCAGAATTTTTTATTTTCCCAAGGGTAATAGGAGAAATTGGACCCCAAATGTTGTTGTCCAGTTTGTCCTGAGTACGATGATACCCCATATGTGGGGGTAAACCACTGTTTGGGCGCACGGCAGGGCTCGGAAGGGAAGGCACGCCATTTGGCTTTTTGAATGGAAAATTAGCTCCAATCATTAGCGGACACCATGTCGCGTTTGGAGAGCCCCTGTGTGCCTAAACATTGGAGCTCCCGCACAAGTGGCCCCATTTTGGAAACTAGACCTCCCAAGGAACTAATCTAGATGTGTGGTGAGCACTTTGAACCCCCAAGTGCTTCACAGAAGTTTATAACGCAGAGCCATGAAAATAAAAAATAATTTTTCTTTTCTCAAAAATGATTTTTTAGCCCACAATTTTTTATTTTCCCAAGGGTAATAGGAGAAATTGGACCCCAAAAGTTGTTTTCCAGTTTCTCCTGAGTACGATGATACCCCATATGTGGGGGTAAACCACTGTTTTGGCACACGTCGGGGTTCGGAAGGGAAGTAGTGACGTTTTGAAATGCAGACTTTGATGGAATGCTCTGCGGGCGTCAGGTTGCGTTTGCAGAGCCCCTGATGTGCCTAAACAGTAGGAACTCCCCACAATTGACTCCATTTTGGAAACTAGACCCCCAAGGGAACTTATCTAGATGTGTAGTGAGCACTTTGAACCCCCAAGTGCTTCACAGAAGTTTATAACGCAGAGCCGTGAAAATAAAAAATGTGTTTCCTTTCCTCAAAAATATTTTTTTAGCCCAGAATTTTTTTATTTTTGCAAGAGTAACAGGAGAAATTGGACCCCAAAAGTTGTTGTCCAGTTTCTCCTGAGTACGCTGATACCCCATATGTGGGGGTAAACCACTGTTTGGGTACATGCCGGGGCTCGGAAGGGAAGTAGTGACGTTTTGGAATGCAGACTTTGATGGAATGGTCTGCGGGCATCATGTTACGTTTGCAGAGCCCCTGATATGCCTAAACAGTAGAAACCCCCCACAAGTGACCCCATTTTGGAAACTAGACCCCCCCAAGGAACTTATCTAGATGTGTGGTGAGCACGTTCAACCCCCAAGTGCTTCACAGAAGTTTACAACGCAGAGCCGTGAAAATAAAAAATCATTTTTCTTTCCTCAAAAAAGATGTTTTAGCAAGCAATTTTTTATTTTCACAAGGGTAACAGGAGAATTTGGACCCCAATATTTGTTGCCCAGTTTGTTGTGAGTACGCTGATACCCCATATGTGGGGGTAAACCACTGTTTGGGCACACGTCAGGGCTCGGAAGGGAAGTAGTGACATTTGAAATGCAGACTTTGATGGAATGGTCTGCGGGCGTCACATTGCATTTGCAGAGCCCCTGATGTGCCTAAACAGTAGAAACACCCCACAAGTGACCCCATTTTGGAAACTAGACCCCCGAAGGAACTTATCTAGATGTGTGGTGAGCACTTTCAACCCCCAAGTGCTTCACAGAAGTTTATAACGCAGAGCCGTGAAAATAAAAAATAATTGTTCTTTCCTCAAAAATTATGTTTTAGCAAGTAATTTTTTATTTTTGCAAGGGTAACAGGAGAAATTGGACCCCAACAGTTGTTGCCCAGTTTGTCCTGAGTACGCTGGTACCCCAAATGTGGGGGTAAACCACTGTTTGGGCGCACGTCGGGGCTTGGAAGGGCGGGAGCACCATTTGACTTTTTGAACGCAAGATTGGCTGGAATCAATGGTGGCGCCATGTTGCGTTTGGAGACCCCTGATGTGCCTAAAACAGTGGAAACCCCTCAATTCTAACTTCAACACTAACCCCAACACACCCCTAATCCTAATCCCAACTGTAGCCATAACCCTAATCACAACCCTAACCCCAACACACCCCTAACCACAACCCTAACCGCAACACAACCGTAACCCTAATTCCAACCCTAATCCTAACCCTAATCCCAACCGTAACCCTAATCCCAACCCTAACCACAACTGTAACCCCAACACACCCCTAACCCTATCCGTAACCCTAACCACAAGCCTATTCTTAACCCTATTTCCAACCCTAGCCCTAATTCCAACCCTAACCCTAATGGTATGTGCCCACGTTGCGGATTCGTGTGAGATTTTTCCGCACGATTTTTGAAAAATCTGCAGGTAAAAGGCACTGCGTTTTGCCTGCGGATTTACAGCAGATTTCCAGTGTTTTTTTGTGCGGATTTCACCTGCGGATTCCTATTGAGGAACAGGTGTAAACCGCTGCGGAATCCGCACAAAGAATTGACATACTGCGGAAAATACAACACAGCGTTTCTGCACGGAATTTTCCGCACCATGGGCACAGCAGATTTGGTTTTCCTTAGGTGTACATGGTACTGTAAACCTGATGGAAAACTGCTTCGAATTCGCAGCGGCCAATCCGCTGCAGATCCGCGGCCAATCCGCTGCAGATCCGCGGCCAATCTGCTGCGGATCCGCGGCCGATCCGCTGCCAATCCGCTGCAGATCCGCGGCCAATCTGCTGCGGATCCGCTGCCGATCCGCTGCGGATCCGCGGCCGATCCGCTGCGGATCCACTGCGGATCCGCGGCCGATCCGCTGCGATCCGCGGCCGATCCGCGGCCGATCCGCTCTGTGTGCACATGCCATAACCCTACCCGTAACCCTAACCCTACCCCTAACCCTACCCCTAGTTCTAACCCTAGTTCTAACCCTAACCCTAGTGGTAAAAGAAAAAAAATTATTTTCTTTATTTTATTATTGTCCCTACCTATGGGGGTGATAAAGGGGGGGGTTTATTTATTATTTTTTTATTTTGATCGCTGTGGTAGAACCTACCACAGCGATCAAAATGTACCTGTAACGAATCTGCCAGCCTGCAGATTCGGCGGGCGTACTGAGCATGCGCCCGCCATTTTCCAAGATGGCGGCGCCCAGCGAGGACACGGCCGGACACCGGGAGGCTCGGTAAGTATGAGGGGGTGGTGGGGGGGTGGATCGGAGCACAGGGGGGGGGGATCGGAGGACGGGGGGAGCAGACAGGAGCACGGGGGAGCGGACAGGAGCACGGGGGAGCGAACAGGGGGACGGAGGGGGGTACCTGACAGAACGGACGACTGGGGAGGAGATCGGGGGCGGTGGGGGGGGCCAGTACATGATTTCCAGCCATGGCAGATGCTATTGCAGCATCGGCCATGGCTGGATTGCAATATTTCACCATTTTCATAGGTGAAATATTGCAAATTGCTCTGATTGGCTGTTGCACTTTCAACAGCCAATCAGAGCGATCGTAGCCACGTGGGGGCAAAGCCACCCCCCCTAGGCTGAAGTACAACTCCCCCTCTCCCTGCAGATCGGGTAAAATAGGAATTAACCCTTTCACCCGATCTGCAGGGATGCGATCATTCCATGACGCCGCATAGGCGTCATGGGTCGGGAAGGGGTTAAATACGTGGCACTTAAATATGTGGCACTTATATACGTGGCACCAAAATATCGTGGCACTTAAATACGTGGCACTTAAATACGTGGCACTTAAATACGTGGCACTTAAATACGTGGCACTTAAATACGTGGCACTTAAATACGTGGCACTTAAATACGTGGCACTTAAATGCGTGGCACCGAAATATCGTGGCACTTAAATGCGTGGCACTTAAATGCGTGGCACTTAAATGCGTGGCACTTAAATACGTGGCACTTATATACGTGGCACCGAAATATCGTGGCACTTAAATACGTGGCACTTAAATACGTGGCACTTAAATACGTGGCACTTATATACGTGGCACCAAAATATCGTGGCACTTAAATACGTGGCACTTAAATACGTGGCACTTAAATACGTGGCACTTAAATACGTGGCACTTAAATGCGTGGCACCGAAATATCGTGGCACTTAAATGCGTGGCACTTAAATGCGTGGCACTTAAATGCGTGGCACTTAAATGCGTGGCACTTAAATACGTGGCACTTATATACGTGGCACCGAAATATCGTGGCACTTAAATACGTGGCACTTAAATACGTGGCACTTAAATACGTGGCACTTAAATACGTGGCACATAAATACGTGGCACTTATATACGTGGCACCAAAATATCGTGGCACTTAAATACGTGGCACTTAAATACGTGGCACTTAAATACGTGGCACTTAAATACGTGGCACTTAAATACGTGGCACTTATATACGTGGCACCAAAATATCGTGGCACTTAAATACGTGGCACTTAAATACGTGGCACCGAAATATCGTGGCACTTAAATACGTGGCACTTAAATACGTGGCACTTAAATACGTGGCACTTATATACGTGGCACCAAAATATCGTGGCACTTAAATACGTGGCACTTAAATACGTGGCACCGAAATATCGTGGCACTGAAATGCGTGGCACTTAAATGCGTGGCACTTAAATATCGTGGCACTGAAATATCTGAATATACTGAAATATTGTGGCACTGAAATATCGTGGCACTTAAATACGTGGCACTGAAATATCTGAATATACTGAAATATCGTGGCACTGAAATATCGTGGCACTTAAATACGTGGCACTGAAATATTGTGGCACTGAAATACGTGGCACTGAAATATCGTGGCACTTAAATATTGTGGCACTTAAATATCGTGGCACTTAAATATCGTGGCACTATGACTCAGAAAATATTCATTAAACGTGACTGAAATACGTGGCACTATGTCAGAAAATGTTCATTAAACGGTTAGGGGTGAGGTTAGGGGTAGGGTTAAGGTTTGGATCCCTTTATCACCTTGATGGTGGTGGGTGGCTTTTCAGTTTGTTTTCTGTTTTTTTTTCTATAAAAACGCATGCGTTTTTAACGCAAACAAACGCATGTGCTTAAAAACGCATGCGTTTACATAGACAGCAATGCATTTTTTTGCCGCAAATAAACACATGCGTTTTTTTGCGGCAAAAAAACGCCGCTAGAAATTACTACAGGTTGCATTTCTGCAAATGAACGCATGCGTTGCCGAAAATGCGTCAAAACGCATGCGAAAAAACGCCAAAAAAGACGCAAGCGTCACAAAACGCAACGCAACACATGTCCATGTGCCCCCATGTTAAATATAGGGGCGCATGACGCATGCGTCACCACTGCAGCGCCCGACGCTGCGCCGCACAACGCTAATGTGAACCTAGCCTTACCTGCAATCTTTGCTGGTTCAGATACTCCAGTAAAACCCCAATCATCTGGAGGCGTTGTGGCCTGCGTATCCGCACAGAAGTAACATGCTGTTCAGTATGCGGTGGGCTACTTTCTTCCCTGTGTTCTTCATTACCAGCACTCATGGTAAGGCCTGTCAGAAAGTGGTTATGGCTTTCCAAAATGGAGATTGAGAAGAGGTTGGACTAGGAAATGACATCACGTAATTTTTTATTTTTTTTTAATCTCTTTATTTTACTGACAAATCAGCATAAAAAACGCACAAAAAACGCACTAAAAACGCACAAAAAACGCACTAAAAAAACTGCACCAAAACTGCACTGCTAAAAACGCACAAAAAACGCATAAAAACGCATAAAAAACGCAGGTGCGTTTTCTGCCAGAAGATGCAGATTTTGTGCAGATTTTGTGCAGAAAATTCTGCACCAAATCTGCATCGTGTGCACATAGCCTATAGTCTGATGTTTAGATAATAAACAACTAATAAAATATCATTGTTCTTGGCAGCTCATATTTATTCTCTTTACACGGGACGATGTGCTGCTCGTTCGGTTGGTGATCGACAGTTTGTTTACACCGGCTGATTATATAGGAGCGTTCTCAGGAATATCCCTTCATGATAATGGGCCAATGTAAATGCTCCTTAAGTAACACTGCCACATAATGTCTACAAAGGACCAAGTATTGGCAACATACTTTATATTAAAAGGAATGTGTTATCATATTACCTATTGATTAAACCAGGCTTTTGTCAAATTTATTGTAAAAAAAAAAAAAATTTTTTTTTAAACCTCCCCCCCCCAGTAATCTTGCCATTTTATATTGGCTCATTCCTGTTTTGTAAGATGACTTTTCAGTAATCTCATTACCAATGAAGACAAGATTACAGTCAAAGCGAACACCTCTATATACAATAGATTACACAGGATCCACCATTCACAATATGTGATGTCACAGCTCACCTCCTTCTCCTGTACAATGACTGATAACACCTCTATATACAGTAGATAACACAGGATCCACCATTCACAATAGGTGATGTTACAGCTCACCTCCTCCTCCTGTACAATGATTAACACCTCTATATACAGTAGATAACACAGGATCCACCATTCACAATAGGTGATATCACAGCTCACCTTCTCCTCCTGTACAATGACTGATAACACCTCTATATACAGTAGATAAAACAGGATCCACCATTCACAATAAGTGATGTCACAGCTCACCTCCTCCTCCTGTACAATGACTGATAACACCTCTATATACAGTAGATAAAACAGGATCCACTATTCACAATAAGTGATGTCACAGCTCACCTCCTCCTCCTGTACAATGACTGATAACACCTCTATATACAGTAGATAACACAGGATCCACCATTCACAATAGGTGATGTCACAGCTCACCTCCTGTATAATGACTGATAACACCTCTTTATACAGTAGATAAAACAGGATCCACCATTCACAGTAGGTGATGTCACAGCTCACCTCCTTCTCCTGTACAATGTCTGAAAACACCTCTATATACAGTAGAAAACACACGATTCACCATTTACAATAGGGTGATGTCACAGCTCACCACCTCCTCCTCCTGTACAATGAATGATAACACCTTTATATACAGTAGAAAACACAGGATCCACCATTCACAATAGGTGATGTCACAGCTCACCTCCTGTACAATGACTGATAACACCTCTATATACAGTAGATAACACAGGATCCACCATTCACAATAGGTGATGTCACAGCTCACCTCCTCCTTCTGTACAATGACTAATAATACCTCAGTAAACAGTAGATAAGACAGGATTCACCATTCACAAGAGGTGATGTCACAGCTCACCTCCTCCTTCTGTACAATGACTAATAATACCTCAATAAACAGTAGATAAGACAGGATTCACCATTCACAATAAGTGATGTCACAGCTCACCTCCTTCTCCTTCTGTACAATGAATAACACTTTTATATACAATAGAAAACACAGGATCCACCATTCACAATAGGTGATGTCACAGCTCACCTCCTCCTCCTGTACAATGAATGATGACACCTTTATATACAGTAGAAAACACAGTATCCACCATTCACAATAGGTGATATCACAGCTCACCTACTGCTCCTGTACAATGACTGATAACAGCTCTCTATATAGTAGATAATACAGGATCCACCATTCACAATAGGTGATGTCACAACTCACCTCCTTCTCCTCTCCCTTTAAAATCGCTTTAACATGTCACCAGGTTTGGCTGATATGAGATGTGGCCCCCGCCTTTTTGGGCTTATATATTGCATTCTATCGTGCGGTATATCTGCCACCGATCCGACCTGGAAGAACTGAAAAATAACTTTTATTATTCTCACCTGCGGGACAGTCCGGTCCGAGGGGTGTCGCTCTTCTTGGTCCGGCACCTCCCATCTTCTTGTGATGCCGTCCTCCTGCTTGCTTTGTGTGGATGTTGTGTCCCTGCATCATCCACACAATCTCCCCGGTATCACACTTCTACGCAGACGTAGTTGTCTGCCCTGTTGAGCGTAGAGCAAAGTCATGGAGTGCGCAAGCGCCAGGAAAGGTCAGAGAGGCCCCGCACCTGCACACTGCATGACTTTGCTCTGCCCTCAACAGGACAGGGAAGTGCGCCTGCGCAGGAGTGTGATGCCAGGGAGATTGGATGATACAGGGACGTGTCATCCACATGAACCAAGCAGGTAGACGGCATCGCAAGAAGATGATCAGCGACACCCCTTGGACCGGACCGCTCCGCAGGTGAGTATAAGAAAAGTTATTTTTCTTTTCTTACAGGCCTAATTGGGGGTCGTAACTATCGTCCAAACCTGGTGACAGGTTCCCTTTAAGCCTAGTTTCAAGTTGGTGAAATTGCAAGATTTTTATTTTTTAAGAATTGAGGATCTATGCCTTTAAGAAGAATTTAGATGCCTAGGGATAACCCAGAGTCCATGGAGCATGCTGAACAAATACAGGGTTACAGCTGAGTAATCCTTCACCAACAAAAGATGCAGAACCTGAGATGTGAGCTCCCATTGTGTAATCCTGGGAGAATGACAGGAAGGGTCTGTATTACAGGGGAAAGGGAGACTCTTCTCCTTCCTAGGTGAGGAGGAGGAGGGTGAATGGCAGCCTGTGTCATCTCCCTTAGCAGTCAGATAATCCCCTGATTTATCACTGATCCAAACCGTCTGAAATTTTCCATGTTGATCTTCAATATTTTGACACGGTGGTTTAACCTTTCTTGAAATCCAGAACAGGAGCGATATCCCCCGAAGCTTCTGAGACAGAAAAGGAGATTGAACAAAGACCTTGAAGTCTTTTTATACATAAGGACTAGTGGATGCATTTCTCCCCTAAAAATTCCCCTTTTTTTCAGACTCTTTCCATATTCTAAGAGCATCTTGAAGGCAGGTCATTGAATAAAAAGCGCTTGTCTGCTTTGTCCTCCTTACCTTCTGTGGAAAAGGCCTCTGAGCTTACCAGACGTAAGGCGTTAACATTGTCATGTCCTTGAAGTCATTGAAGTTTATGCAAGGATTATCCTCTACCATAAAACCCCAAAATGAACCGTTAGGAAATGAAAAGTGAACAATCAAATGCATCCGGATAAGTAACATGACCGCCATGATTACTAACAGGACCAGCACTACTTTGACCTTGATTACCTTGGTCTCTTTATGGATCTGTTCACACTGTAGAATGATATAAATTTAAAAAAAAATAGCGGATATCAGATTTGACTTGGCCTTGTTGTAGTAGGCAGCAGCATAAAGTAGTGAGCAACACAATTATTTCACTAAACTTCTGTTTTCTAAAACTTTTATCCTAAAGTATACAGTATGTGGCCAGCAAAGAGTCTGATATAAGGGCAGGAGTCTGGCGTATTCATGAGCTGTAGACATGTGCCCACAATGCCTTTTCGTTTTAAAGACCTGGACCTTTGGTTCAAGGAGTATTCCATGCACTAGCCTCAGATGTTGTCACGTATAATGGGACTCTACATATAAGCTATTGATTGCTGGGTCATTAAACTTAATTTGCCCCAAGACAAAAAAAGATGTCTTCTAACCTACTACAGGCTTCAGTCTAATGTGATTTCCCCTCTGGACACATTTATGTTCCAGTTACAGTAACTGCTATCAACATGTCTCATCGGTGTGACCTTCAGGCTTCTAATATCACCAGATCACACCGCTAAACCTGGTCGTGTGTGTCACGTGGAGAGTGTACATGCCATTATATCTCTCTTCTATGTGCATACAGGACTTAAAAAGAATTCAAGGCGAAGTTAAATTTTATTATTCCTTGCTTCTCCGTGGTGGTGGTGTGTATCTACCAAATGTAGGTTCTGAATGTAAGTCTGTAGGTCTGCCACCGGGGGCACAAGACCAAAATAAAACCACAGTGTAAAAGTTATCAAAGCTAGTACAATGGGAGGGTAGACAGCGATCGATCGGCTTCAAGCATGCTGCCCCCATACCAGTTTTGATAAATTTCGCCCATTGATTTTGAAGCTGCACTGCTGTTCGATGATGTTTATGGCTGCATTGCAGGACTTGGATCTTCTGCTCCAGTCCCTCCTTACATTACCTGTATGGTATCTATAGTTCATGCCCCATTTGATGACTATAAGATCATTCTAAGTAGCCGGATTCCATATAATGAATCCTGCATTGACGGAACCAGACAGAAAAGGGCCCCTGCACAAACACGGAATATGGGCCCTTTGCAGTCCAATAGCTCACCATAATGCACAATCTCACCTGCTTTGCCTTGATAGTGTCCCCCTTACCTCTGCACATGATGCACCAATGATGTGTCTGCCCCTGGAGTCCTGCTATCACTGATTATTAGCATTAACGTCCATCTTTGAACACTGCTACACATAATGTATATAAAGGTAATTTACGTAGACAGTAGAATAACTTTGTAGATGCATTCCATTATTTATCTGGTGCTGATTTCAAGCTGAGACCTGTTACACTCCAGAGCTGAACTCTGAATTCTGCTTGTATCTAATGGAGATGGTCTACAGCTTGTTCACACACACCCCTAGCAATGGAGTGGAGGCCGAGCATGCACATGGGACCAGGCTTCATAGGATCACTGCTAGTCTTATGGATAGGGGATAATTATTTTTTTTACAAATAACCCTTTAACAGACTTCTGGAATAAAGTATCTCTTCTATTAATTCAGAACGCCTTTGTTGGGCATTTACGTCTTAGCACTGTAGAAGATCATAGCTTGCCATGACCTCAGCAGGTAGTTAGGTCTCTACTGCCGATCCACCATACAACCCCGAGTGCCGGGCCGTCCTCGCATCCAGGCAGTGATCTGCCCTTGTCAAAGTCACGGCGTCTGTTGAGCTTATCTATATGCTAATATGAGATGTGACAATGGAGACTTAGTAAAAGGTGTTTAAGTGGAAACCATAAGAATATGCCGACAGCATCTGCAAACTAATGATGTTAATTAATGATATTCCCATGGACGAGTCCAGTACAGACAGGATGGGAAGTAGAGAGAACAGACTATGTTATTTCCGCCTTCCTTACCAGATTCTTGCTGAATATAAATTAAAAGTAGAAAATGTCAGACCTCTAATTAGGAAACCAAAATAACTTCACGTGGATAAGACGAGGCAAGGGGCCATCTTCTCTGGACACAGTTAAAGATTAATCATTGGCGCTGTCCATTCACTTCATGTTATGCAAAAAATGCATTCTGTGCATACACGTAAATGCAAAAGTTACAGTGAGAAAGGGTTCTTGTTTTTTTTCCCATTTGCACAAGATCAATATTTAAACATTTCTCCTAGTTTCCATTATTCTTTGAACTGCTGTGAAGTCCGACCAGATCCCAGTGACCAAGGGTGTAGAATAGGTAGAGGTTGAGAATTTGTGTCCCAAAATGTGTTTCACTCCTGGGGTGTATGACCTTTAGCAGGGAGACTCGGTAGCAACCAAAGACAAATTAAATTAGTTTTCTGTTGGAGTTGGTATAAAATGGACTGACTCCTAAAATATATAATATACTGGGTGCAGTAGTTTAGTGCAGGACATGCTGTAAATGTTTTCATAATAATATGGGAAAGTTATGAAATGTTCTGTAAATGTCTGTTCTGTTCCTGATCTAAGGATTTAGGCTTTTAGTTGAGATGAATCTGTGCTGCACTTTATGCACATGCTCAGTAATGACCAGTGCTGTGGAGTTATAGATGAGATGAATCTGTGCTGCACTTTATGCACATGCTCAGTAGTGACCAGTGCTTTGGAGTAATAGATGAGATGAATCTGTGCTGCACTTTATGTACATGCTCAGTAGTGACCAGTGCTGTGGAGTTATAGATGAGATGAATCTGTGCTGCACTTTATACACATGCTCAGTAGTGACCAGTGCTTTGGAGTTATAGATGAGATGAATCTGTGCTGCTACTTTATGTACATGCTCAGTAGTGACCAGTGCTGTGGAGTAATAGATGAGATGAATCTGTGCTGCACTTTATGTACATGCTCAGTAGTGACCAGTGCTGTGGATTAATAGATGAGATGAATCTGTGGTGCACTTTATGTACATGCTCAGTAGTGACCAGTGCTGTGGAGTTATAGATTAGATGAATCTGTGCTGCACTGTATGCACATGCTCAGTAGTGACCAGTGCGGTGGAGTTATAGATGAGATGAATCTGTGCTGCACTTTATGTACATGCTCAGTAGTGACCAGTGCTGTGGAGAAATAGATGAGATGAATCTGTGGTGCACTTTATGTACATGCTCAGTAGTGACCAGTGCTGTGGAGTTATAGATGAGATGAATCTGTGCTGCACTTTATACACATGCTCAGTAGTGACCAGTGCTGTGGAGTTATAGATGAGATGAATCTGTGCTGCACTTTATGTACATGCTCAGTAGTGACCAGTGCTGTGGAGTTATAGATGAGATGAATCTGTGGTGCACTTTATGTACATGCTCAGTAGTGACCAGTGCTGTGGAGTCAGAAGTCAAGGAAATTGAGGAGTCTGAGTCGGTGGTTTGGTTGGCTTTACCGACTCCACAGCCTTGGCTCCTCCAATATTCCCTTTCCATAAAAGTCAATGGAAACATTACAAATATGTATAACCAGTGTCGGACTGGATTGGCAAAGACCCACCAGTAACAGTGATTCTTGGGGCCCACTGCTGAGCTACATAAAGAAATAATCTGACTCTAGTAAACAAATTTATTTTTGTGTCTATGTAATATTGATTTGGCTAGCTTGCTTATTGATACTTTTTTCTGCACTACTCATTAGCGCTTCTTCACGAGGGCCTACCCGAGGATTCTCCTGTTCTCCTGTCGGCCAGTCCAAACCTGTGTACAAACAATAGTATCACATCACACAATTGGCAGTCAAAACCACTTTTTTTTATTTTTTTTGGCCATGACTTGGGTCTGTGCACTTCCATGTTGGCCAAACACCTGGTGTCATACTGATGGGGTTCTGTTGTGGGAGCTTATGCTATACCATAAATCAATAGTCATCAACCTACGGATCTTTGGCTAATCTACAACTCCCAGCATGTCCCGACTGCTGGGACTAATGGGTTTACCAATGATTGAAAGTCACAAGTTGGAAATCGCTACCATAGAGCTACAAAATGTTATTAATGCCTGATTCCTCTCCCAACACTTGCAAATGCTGCCTCTTGTTTTCCCGTCTCTCATGATTGTTGGTACATTTTTTTTTTTGCTTTTGTAAAGGAACCCTGTTGTGCTTATTGCCCACATCCAACATGAGCAACCAAAGACAAATTAAATTAGTTTTCTGTTTGAAGCCATCATGAATAATTACTATGAGTAATCGCTCCGTGAATCTCCAAAATGAGGTTACATTGCGACAAAACTGGACTTGGCGCCATAAATTTCCTATGTAAAAATCTGCATCGGGGCCAATTGACAAACCAGATTTCGGTCAGATTTGTAATTTTTTTTTTCTTTGCAGCCAATGTATAAATACTCTAGGACACCGTCTGGGTATATGTCTTCTCCACCGCGCTGCTGCTGATTTACGTATCAAAATTCATAATTAGCCTCAGTGCATTATTCAGAGGCGAATGCCATATTTATTCAATGACAAATGAAGTGTGGGGGAGATCCATTATTTATAATGAAATAGCACTGGAGCAGTTATTAAAAATCTATGATATACACGATTCCCCACTGCGACACCTCCCACAATTTCTTTAATTTGTTTTCCAATTATATTGCAAAACTCTCGGCGTGACGTGACTCTCTGCTCCTGGCTCTCAATTAGCCCGGCTGAGTCAAGATTTTGCTGTTTACTAATGCACAGTCAATGCCGTGCCATCTGATGGACTGGTCAGCCAGGACTGGTTAACTAGTGATAATATTAATTATGGTGACAAATCTGGAGACAAAATGAAGGGAAACGCGTGGTGTTGCAATTATTTTCATATAGGTGATGTTTCATTGGTGAATTGCATTGCCATAATAAAATACATACAGTCATATGAAAAAGTTTGGGCACCCCTATTAATCTTAAAGGGAACCGGTCACCGCGTTTTTTCCGTATGAGATAAAAATACTGTTAAATAGGGCCTGAGCTGTGCATTACAATAGTGTATTTTGTGGACCCCGATTCCCCACCTATGCTGCCTTAATACGTTACCAAAGTAGCCGTTTTCACCTGTCAATAGTTGACCGATGCACAGTGACACCATCTGCAGCAAGTTGATGCTGCAGCTCTCTGGAGATGGTCTGAGGATTGTCCTTGACTGATCTCACCATTCTTCTTCTCTGCCTTTCTGATGTTTTTCTTGGCCTGCCACTTCTGGCCTTAACAAGAACTGTACCTGTGTTCTTCCATTTCCTTACTATGTCCCTCACAGTGGAAATTGACAGGTTAAATCTCTGAGACAGCTTTTTGTATCCTTCCCCTGAACAACTATGTTGAATAATCTTTGTTTTCAGATCATTTGACAGTTGTTTTGAGGAGCCAATGATGCCACTCTTCAGAGGAGATTCAAACAGGAGAACAACTTGCAAGTGGTCACTTTAAGTAGCTTTTCTCATGATTGCATACACCTAGCTATGAAGTTCAAAACTCAATGAGGTTACAAAACTAAAAAAAGTGCTTTAGTAAGTCAGTAAAAAGTAGGTAGGAGTATTTAAAACAAGAAAATGATAAGGGTGCCCATACTTATGCACCTGTCAAATTTAGTTTGAATGCAGATTGCACATTTTCTGTTAGTACAATAAACCTCATTTCAAGGCAGAAACATTACTGTGTCCAACAGTTATTAGATATATGAAACTGAAATAGCTGTTGCAAAAAAAACAATTTTTATAAAACATTAAGCTTAAGATTAATAGGGGTGCCAAACTTTTTCATATGACTGTATATATATTAAACCTAAGACTTACGGTAACTCTAACTTGATCATACACATTTGCTTGGCTGACACTTCTTTATCATCCCCATGCACATGAGCACCCGTTTTATCTGAGCAGTCATTTTCTTACAATGGGGGAGAGGAGCAAGTTGGTCACTGCTAGAAGACTCTGGCAGAGGCTTATCTCCCCGGAAAACAAAAGGATCGGACAATGAAATACCTACTTCCCAATCCTCCCTGATATCAGTCTGCTGAAGACTGTGCTGGGGTGATTCTTAATGAATTTTGCCCAGATATTTAGCGGATGAGTGGATCGATTTGCAGCAGTCCAGATGTCCAGACAGGTGCTATCTGGCCACTAGACGGGAGTCCAGCGAATCGCTTACCTTACAGCATACCTGGCACCATTTTGATTAATCAGAGCTGACGTGACGTACATCACGTCACACACATAACATCACAAAAGCCCTACAAATCAAATGCCACCTTGGAGACCCCGAAAAGTAGTGAGATTGTTAGGCTTCCTAACCTAGGCTCGGTCTGATCCAAAACGCGCGTCGGGGTTTGGCACCGCATCCTTTGCACAGCGCAATCACTCTCCTGGTATGTACCCTTTCCTATGATGTGATAACGGCACGCATTCTATGCAGCAGGTAGGTTATTAAAGTCACATCTTATTAGAACCTTTCACCACTGTGTGTCCTTTATGGACGGAATGGATTTATACTGGCAAGCCTCTAAGTGTGAGACATATACTGTACCTTGATACCACCGTTATGGGTTGGCAATTGTAAACTCTGTATCCTCACATGACCACAACTGTTGCTAATTAAAAAACATCCCGACTACTATACATACATATTCCTTTACACATCTATAGTGCATGGGCTGTTTAACAATTTCCTTTGGCACACATATTCACCTTTTGTGATTACTATGTATACATGAATGTCCTCGAGTGAAATCCGGAGTTATGTAGATTTATTTATATATACATACACTGTCTTAATTCGGCTCTCTTGTTGGTTTCGAATGGTTTATTCACTTGTGTCCATATTGACACCAGTTATAATTTATACACATTGAATCTTTAGAATATTTTGGTGTCTCTTTTGATCCTTGTACATATATGTATAAATATTACACACCTGTAGCTGCGTCTCCACCTTGTGATTGATATAGAATTGACTTTTTACTGTTGTTATATAAAATGCGATAATGACCTGACAAGTAAGAGTCCGACAAAGGGAGACAAGGTAGCGGCCATTCTAGATAACGTCACTATGAGGACGTCATCGCTGCCACATTTCATCCAAGGAGTGAACTCTCTCAAGGAAAACTACTTGCCATTTATGCCCTCACTTCTGTTCGGGTGACATATGTTGGTCAAACTCTCCAGTTCTATCTGATTTCCTATTTTGGCTTGGAACGGGCCACCTAGGGCACTTAAAGGGTCCTGGTGACGAGTCTCCATTACATAGCACAGCTTGGCCATTGGATTTGTTTGATAAAAGTACCGGTAAATTGGCAGGTGCTCTTTAAGAAGACTGTTCATCTATCATTTGGACGTATTTTTGTGCCTGCTTGGGCCAGTTTATAACGGACGCTCATCTCCATAATCAGTTCTGCTCTATGCTCCGACACGTTTCAATAAGGGTCCTGAGCATAAAAGGGAGATTTGATGAGATGCAAATCCTCATGGCACGGACTCGGCGACATAGTAATGGCTTTGTCTTGGAGTCTATGCTTAGTCTAATGTCACGGGTTAAGCCGCTCGCAATGATTTCTGCATTATAGAGTGGAAGTCCTGTGCCCAGTGCATTGTACATCAGGAACTGTGTTATTGGGAGTGTTCAACGCTCAATCAATATCAACACTGGATGCATTTATTAGTGGGATTATGGGCTGCCAGGATACACAGAACTGGTATCGGACGGAGACCCTGCAGCTCCTGTGCCTCATAGTATTTACTAGATACATGAACAACTATAATAAGGCTGTTTTCACATTTGCGGTTGTGTCCGCATGCTTCTTGATTTCCTATCTTTAACATTGTAGACGCAGGTTCATGCGTTCGCCCATGCTTGCTTACACATGCGTTTTTTTGCGGTGTGCGTCGAGGTGCGGCTAACGCACCATGTTGTAATTTTTGAGGCCGCAAATTTCCGTCAAATATGCACAGGCATGCAGATGAGTGCGTTAAAAAAACGCATTGCTGTCTATGGGAACGTATACGTACGCATGCGTTCGATGCGCTTGTGCAGCGCCCCAGAGTCCTGGTCGTTGCAGTACTGTTGCTCCACCACTAAGGGGGGCTATGGTACGTCTGATGGCACTGAAGGAGTTCATCTGACCAGGTATCACAGACACCAATACATTTCACAGTCTGGCCTCCAGGGGGAGCTAAGGGCACTATGCATTAGGCCACTCCTCACAGTCTGGTAAAACTGGGGGTTGGATAGGAAGTTAGATGAAAAAGCTGACTGGGTTGGAACCAGGCAACACCTTGTGGCAGAGGGTGTTGTAGGGAAAGATTCAGAGGGGTCCCTGTCAGGGGTGGGATCCTGACAGAGGCCTATCGAACAGAGAGAACGTTACGGGACCGCGCCTGCACCTGATCGCGGCGGTACCCTAAGAAAGGACAAGAAGTGAGGTATATTGTGCTGAGTGAGAAACGAGATCAACGCAACAAGGAGAATACCAGTGGGAGTCGGGCTGTAAGATCGAGGCAACATCCTACTGAGGCGCGTAGCCGGTGGCCGGAACGCCGAGGAAGTATCAGGCTCCAAGCAATACTTCAAACCTACGGCAGGACAGTCAGCTATAGGCGGGCTGTCTCACACCAATCACCTATGAAGACATGGGGGGCGCACTAGGAGAAGGGCGACACTAGGGTCCAGGAAGAGCTCCGAGCCTACCCGTCATACGGGTGCGTCCTAGCCATATCATCTGGGGGACGAAGAAGAACATCAGAATCCAGTTGTGAGGGAACACGAGAAACACACAACAGTTGTGGGGACTATCCCGTAAGCACAGCAGGGGAGGACCACAACACACAAGCGCTAGAAGGTAGGCACAGATTTCCACCTGCAAAGGGAACTCTGGAAGTGCCATCGGACCGGCCGGACTTGCGCAGCCTGGTTGACCGTATTCCGGACTGAGGATCCTGAAGCCTTCAGTAAAGAGGTAAAGAGACTGCAACCTGGTGTCCTCGTTATTTACTGTGACCAGCACTGCACCGCACTACCACCACCATCCACACCTTTCATTGGGCGCCCCTCAGCAGGGTCACGGACCAGGCCTAGCCACCGTGACAACCCCAGAGCAGAGACCCAGAGGCCCGGTACCGGGTACCCCTCGGCCCTGTGGCAGTGGGGGCGCTACACTTGCGTACTTCGGACTGCGCATGTCCAGGAACTGATTTAGATACGCACATTGACATGCCCTCCTGGAAATATCGAATGCTTGCACATAAAAAGCGCAAATGCTGCATTTTTTTTTTGCCATCATGCGTAACCTGATGTGGATAAAAAACGCTGCGTTATCATGCGTTTGCAGGCAGTTGCGGATGATACGCTGCGGACTCAACCGCAAATGTGAAACCAGCTGTGATGGTGTGATATGCTATGTGGGTATCATTTTTTGTGTATATTTATATTTTACTTATTTTCATGGTGTTCCCTTGTAGGATGAGTTGTTATTTACCATCTGATATTCTCCCCACAGTTCTGTATTGTTATCTCTCCACAGGGTCAGTGAGTTATGTTGTTTGCTAATATGCTAATGACATGTTGACCTAGCCTGTTGAAACAATGAGCCCCTGAGACCTTCCCCCTCCTGACCTATGAATGAGGAGGGAGACTTGTAAATGTCAGTGAGGTGAGACAGAGATCAGATCCTGTGTGGAACCATGATGTGAACAGCATATCAGAGAGAGAAAGAAGGGAAATATGGACTGTTATCCGCTGTGCTGGATTGTTGGACTTTTATTCTGTAACTGAACTGAATTCGTGTTCTGGAATATTTTATCCTTTGTGTGGTGGATCGTATTTGGACCTTTCGTACTTTTGCCTAAATAAAGGTCTTGGGATTGTTCAGTCTTCGCTGGCTCTGTTGATTGTGTGGTACCGGAGAAGGAACCTGTGACTCCAGCCTTAATGAATGACCATTGGAGTACATATAATGATACTGGGCCAGATGTGAGGAAAGTATGTGCATAGGAAGTGCATTAAAATAACATTGACATTCCTAGTTTAAGTGTATGAAGGCTGGCACTTACATATCTATCCAAAAATACTTTTTTTTTAGTATCAGTAAGCAGGTGAAACTTACCCAAACTTTTTGAGAATAGAAACATCTAATTTACAGAATTTACTTTATAGTACTGCTCCTATGTACAAGAATATAACTACTATAATACTGCTCCTATGTACAAGAATATAACTACTATAATACTGCTCTATGTACAAGAATATAACTACTATAATACTGCCCCTATGTACAGGAATATAACTACTATAATACTGCCCCTATGTACAGGAATATAACTACTATAATACTGCCCCTATGTACAAGAATATAACTACTATAATACTGCCCCTATGTACAAGAATATAACTACTATAATACTGCCCCTATGTACAAGAATATAACTACTATAATACTGCTCCTATGTACAAGAATATAACTATTATAATACTGCCCCCTATGTACAAGAATATAACTACTATAATACTGCTCCTATGTACAAGAATATAACTACTATAATACTGCCCCCTATGTACAAGAATATAACTACTATAATACTGCCCCATGTACAAGAATATAACTACTATAATACTGCTCCTATGTACAAGAATATAACTACTATAATACTGCTCCTATGTACAAGAATATAACTACTATAATACTGCTCCTATGTACAAGAATATAACTACTATAATACTGCTCCTATGTACAAGAATATAACTACTATTATACTGCTCCTATGTACAAGAATATAACTACTATAATACTGCTCCTATGTACAAGAATATAACTACTATAATACTGCCTCTATGTACAAGAATATAACTACTATAATACTGCCCCTATGTACAAGAATATAACTACTATAATACTGCCTCTATGTACAAGAATATAACTACTATAATACTGCCCCCTATGTACAAGAATATAACTACTATAATACTGTCCCCTATGTACATGAATATAACTACTATAATACTGCTCTATGTACAAGAATATAACTACTATAATACTGCCCCCTATGTACAAGAATATAACTACTATAATACTGTCCACTATGTACATGAATATAACTACTATAATACTGCTCTATGTACAAGAATATAACTACTATAATACTGCTCCTATGTACAAGAATATAACTACTATAATACTGCCCCCTATGTACAAGAATATAACTACTATAATACTTCTCTATGTACAAGAATATAGCTACTATAATACTGCTCCTATGTACAAGAATATAACTACTATAATACTGTCCCCTATGTACAAGAATATAACTACTATAATACTGCTCTATGTACAAGAATATAACTACTATAATACTGCTCCTATGTACAAGAATATAACTACTATAATACTGCCCCCTATGTACAAGAATACAACTGCTATAATACTGCTCCTATGTACAAGAATATAACTGCTATAATACTGCCCCCTATGTACAAGAATACAACTGCTATAATACTGCCCCTATGTGCAAGAGTGCAAATGCTATAATACTGCCCCATGTACAAGAATACAACTGCTATAATGTTGCCTTGAAAATAATTACTATTAATCTGCCTCCCATGCAGTCTATATCGTGCAGTATTATAGTTACATTCAAAACTACAACTGTAATAGAAATATATGAAGGTGCACGGGTAGGCGGCAGGGGTTTTACATTAGTTTTGATAATTATACGATATGAAATTGCTGATCCCTAGGAAGAAATGGATTGCCGTGCATGTATTCTACACTCTTTGTAATAACTGTATACTATGGGTTTCATTCATAAGGATCAGTGTCCCCTGTAATCTGCCTCTCTCTCTCTTCTGACTCAGGTCAGGGAGGCCAGTGTGCATGTTGTGTCCCCTCTGTGCTGACGCTCGGGGGGCAGCAGTGCATCGGTCTGGGTATTGTCCTCTCTGGAGAGCTGTTCTTATTGATAATTAGCTGCTGGATGCACAAATTACATCACTATTAACACAGTTCTGAATTGCTTTTCGGCTCATGTAGCATATTTGAGAATTGCTGGGGAAGTCATTTAGCAATTAATTATCTGTCATAACGAATCTCTTATTTACAGTCCCCTCTTATTGTGTCCTATGTACAGAAATGTCAGGCAGAGATAGGAAGAAACTGGAGAGGGGCAAGAAAGTGCGACTGGTATAATAAAGTATGCGGCAGTCGCTGTCCAAGGTCCTGGTCGGCCACTGTACAGCAGAAGACCATTGATCTGGCTACAGGGTGTTATTTTTAGTGTTATGAGATTAGATTAGGATTCTGACTCTCATCAGCTCCTCTGCAATTTGGTTATGGGGTGTAGATAGGGCTTTTATGGCATAAAGACCCCCTATGTCTACGTGACTAGGTTTGACTATTAGGCCATGTGCACACGTTAAGTATTTTTCGCGTTTTTTTCGCGTTTTTTCGCTATAAAAACGTGATAAAAACGCGAACAAAAACGCTTACATATGCCTCCCATTATTTTAAGTGTATTCCGCATTTTTTGTCCAAATGTAGCCTTTTTTTCCGCGAAAAAATCGCATCGCGGAAAAAAAAGCAACATGTTCATTAAAATGCGGAATTGCAGGGGATTCCGCACACCTAGGGGTCCATTGATCTGCTTACTTCCCGCACGGGGCTGTGCCCACGATGCGGGAAGTAAGCAGATTATGTGCGGTTGGTACCCAGGGTGGAGGAGAGGAGACTCTCCTCCACGGACTGGGCACCATATAAGTGGTCAAAAAATAAGAATTAAAATAAAAAATAGTCCTATACTCACCCTCGATGTCTTCCCGCCTCCACTGCACGCTGTCGCTTCGGTTCCTGTAGCTGATGTGCGGCGAAGGACCTTGCCGATGACGTCACTGTCCTGTGATTGGTCATGAGCGGTCATGTGACCGCTCACGTGACCGTGACGTCACGGAAGGTCCTGTGCGCACAGACCAGCTATAGAAAGAGGAACGGACGCCGCTGAGGAGATGTCTGGGTGAGTATAAGCATTTTTTTTATTATTTTTAAACATTCTATCTTTTACTATAGATGCTGCATAAGCTGCATCTATAGTAAAAAGTTGGTCACACTTGTCAAACAGTATGTTTGACAAGTGTGACCAACCTGTCAGTCAGTTTTCCAAGCGATGCTACAGATCGCTTGGAAAACTTTAGCATTCTGCAAGCTAATTACACTTGCAGAATGCGAAAAAAACGCGAAAAAAACGGAAAAAAAACGCAAAAAAAAAAATGCGGATTTCTTGCAGAAAATTTCCGGTTTTCTTCAGGAAATTTCTGCAAGAAATCCGCAACGTGTGCACATACCCTTACTTTTGCCTTTTTTGTGAGAGTTTGTTTTCTTACAATGTATTACTTAGCTTGACCTGCCTGAATGGTGTCCTCCTATTATACACTGTTACTTGTGATGTATTTTGTATAGTTTGTATCTTACGGAACACCTGACTCATTCCCAGCGCTCTGCTATCAATTCTGCACAATGTATCTTCCTATTTGTGCCATTGTCCTGCTCACTCGGTGACATTTCCTATCCAGATCTGTGGGAATTGTCCTTTAGCGAGTTCTGTTTGCTCAAAGAAATGGGTTTTCTCTGCAAATACCAAACGTGCAAATGTTATATTATGTTCTAATTACTGGGTGACTTGGTCATAAAAATAATTTACACTGGCCACCTTTACGAAAGCTTGTACTCTGCTCCCTGATTTGAGGATGAGTATTATATTAATGGAACAACTGCTGTTGTAGAAAAAGCCATGAAAATGAGTGAAGCCAAAAGCAAAGGTTCCCCGGGGATATTCAGCTAGGAGGGAAATTTAAAGCCCTTCATCTAAAACCGCTTCTCCTTGTGTTAGGTGGGAATAAGATCATACACACGGCATCTGTGCCTACTGGAGGAATCTGCCCAAATCATGAAAGTTGTAGGACCTGGATCTTTGGGGCTTCAGGCTGTACCTCTAGATCTGGGAGTCTGAGTGCTAGATTGCATATACCAGCAGAGTTTTACCAGAATGACCGTAAACACAGTGTCCATCCACTTCTATATGGTCCATTTCATTAATAGGGATTAATATGTTCCCTACCCACATTACTACAGAATGAAAATAGTTCCTTTGTGAGAAAAAGACGAGGTGTGTGACCGCAGTGCTGCACGAAATGGTGAATAAGTGGCACACAACTGTCCACGAATGTCACTACATGCGACTACTAGCAAGTCTGGAGACAGTTGTAGTGCCAGGTGCTGCAAAAACTACAACTCCCATCATGCCCTGACAGGCACCAGCTGGCATGATGACCATTATGGTTTTACTGGAGAGCCAGTGGTTGGGGATCAGTTCTATGGAGGTTGGAAAGATGGTAGTCCTGTTGTATGAGGGTGGCCCTAAAGGGCCCGCTGCTATATATCTGTAGTATTATACACAGGCGGACTCAGACAGAAGAGGCCCCTGTGCAAGAAGAATATATGGGCCCTTTGGAAGTCCAATAGCTCCTCATAACTGGAGGTGGTAGTGGCCCTTGTACCTCTTGGGCCCCATGTTGCACCAATAATATGTCGGCCCTGGCATACTGAAGGTACACATGGTAGGGGGGTCTGATGCCCAGGGTTTTTCACATTAATTATATAACCCAAAGCACATATTTCATTGCTCTTAGCAACTAATTAGATCCCAGCTGTCATTTTACATTTTGCTCCCATCCTTCTTGTAAACTAATGTTTATACATCCATAATTAGAAGTCTCCCCTTCCCGTTACTGAAGTCAAGTGACATTACTCTGCCGTCCCCCTATTAAATCACTGTGAATTTGCAGGTGGGATATAATTGCTGTGGAAGCTTCCCTGTGCCCGGCGGGGGCACTTCTGTGCGGCTCATGATATGATTTACAATACCCGGCCTTGTTGTGCACCATCTCAAGGATATGGCGGCTGCGGATATAAAGGATTCTGTGGAATACTAAACTGGGGTTTGATTAGAGGAGGTCCGTGAGTTCAGCCATTGATGAGCAGGTCGCCGGTGACCCGAGGTGACATGTCTCTGCTCAGCGCTCACTGGCTGGAGGAAGAGGAAATATTTGGATGCTGTCTGTCTAATGATTTACTGAAGAGCACTCTCCAATCAAGGGCTCCGTGTGCACCAGACATGGGAACAATACAGCCTGACACTGGTCTGCACGGAAGACACGGGACACTTAGCCTCGTCCGCAGAGCGACTGAGGACGTGATTGTCCCTTCCTATAGAATTACAGGATATTGCTGTAGTCGCCCGCCTGTCTGCACAAAGCCCGACACTTACATTTCTCAAGCGAGGGCTTTAATATGTCTCTGAATCCCCCACATGTCTATTACCCAGCCGTAAACCATCATAGAATGCTGTATACCAGCCCTGAAAGGTGATGGCCCTATCTCTTACTGGCCAAACCTGGTGACAGGTTCCCTTTAAAGAAAAACTAACAGAGACCAGAATTCTTGCTGGTCGGTCGGTGATCAAATACTTATTTCATGCAATAAAATGCCATTCAATTATGTAAAAATCCTACAATGTGATTTTCAGTTTTTTCTTTTATTTTTAGATTCTGTCTCTCACAGTTGAAGTGCACCTACGATAAAAATTACAGAACTCACCATTCTTTGTAGGGGGAAAACTTGCAAAATCAGCAGTGGATCAAATACTTACTGTCCCCATTGTATGATTCACTAGCACTTTGATTAATAACTTATACGGAATAATGACACGCTGACACTTGGGGTACATGGCACTGACACTTGGGGTACATGACACTGACACTTGGGGTACATGACACTGACACTTGGGGTACATGACACGCTGACACTTGGGGTACATGACACTGACACTTGGGGTACATGACACGCTGACACTTGGGGTACATGACACGCTGAGACTTGGGGTACATGGCACTGACACTTGGGGTACATGACACTGACACTTGGGGTACATGACACTGACACTTGGGGTACATGACACTGACACTTGGGGTACATGACACTGACACTTGGGGTACATGACACTGACACTTGGGGTACATGACACTGACACTTGGGGTACATGACACGCTGACACTTGGGGTACATGACACTGACACTTGGGGTACATGACACGCTGACACTTGGGGTACATGACACGCTGAGACTTGGGGTACATGGCACTGACACTTGGGGTACATGACACTGACACTTGGGGTACATGACACTGACACATGGGGTACATGACACGCTGACACTTGGGGTACATGACACTGACACTTGGGGTACATGACACGCTGACACTTGGGGTACATGACACGCTGACACTTGGGGTACATGACACGCTGAGTCTTGGGGTACATGACACTGACACATGGGGTACATGACACGCTGACACTTGGGGTACATGACACTGACACTTGGGGTACATGACACGCTGACACTTTGGGTACATGACACGCTGAGACTTGGGGTACATGACACTGACACATGGGGTACATGACACGCTGACACTTGGGGTACATGACACTGACACTTGGGGTACATGACACGCTGACACTTGGGGTACATGACACGCTGACACTTGGGGTACATGGCACTGACACTTGGGGTACATGACACGCTGACACTTTGGGTACATGACACGCTGAGACTTGGGGTACATGACACTGACACATGGGGTACATGACACGCTGACACTTGGGGTACATGACACTGACACTTGGGGTACATGACACGCTGACACTTGGGGTACATGACACGCTGACACTTTGGGTACATGACACGCTGACACTTTGGGTACATGACACGCTGAGACTTGGGGTACATGACACTGACACATGGGGTACATGACACGCTGACACTTGGGGTACATGACACTGACATTTGGGGTAAAGAATAATGATATGGACACTTGAGGTGCAGGATGTCAGTAGGCCCCTAAAACTATATCCGCCTGTGGTCCATTAACTTTTCTCGATCCCCCTTCCTGGGTGTTCCATCCCACAGCACAGTCTTCTCTTTGGCCTCAAAGATTCTCTATAAAGTCTCCATTTCCACTGTGCACAATGAACACAAGCTGTAAGGATTCAGCTCACAAATCACAGGCGACGGACACTGAGGCGGTTATTCCCTGGTGGAACTGCTGCGTCTCTGCTCGGCTAAAAATACATTTTGCCTCATTTTCCATGTGAGGTAATCTGATCACAGGGAGCAAAGGAGAAGTGGTAATTTATGGTGTCCCTGCGAATATGCACCGAGGAAATGATGATCTTAGCATGTTACACGAGGTGAAAAATTTCCCAGGTAATGAATTCTTTACAGCAGCACTTTCTCTGACTTTCACCTCTTTTTTTTTTTGCAATCTGTGCTCCGAGAGGGGATACGATGTGTATAAAGATGGTTGAGAGCGCCAGCAAATGCTGGATTGTTAAGGTCTTGGAAAAATATTCACTCTTTTATTTAATCACCTTGATCCTGGGCTACAATATCTGGATATAAGTGGGACACAATTTTTTTCCCCATTTCTCCCTGGGCCAGGCTCCAATTTGACCTTACATAGAGTACATGCTGCTTTTTTACTTTAAAAGTGCAAATAACATAAAAGGAAAAATAGAACAATTTACAGTATCGTGACTCTGTGCAGCTCCTCTGCAGACCCTTAGGTTTCCATGGTTACAGACTACAAACAAGGAGTGTAGTCAGATCCTGCAAGCTTTTCTCATGTACAGCACCATGGAATCAATGGTGCTATATAAATTAATAATAATAATAATAATAATAATTACATAGACTATCTCCTCTTATTATTCCCTTTGTAAAAATATGCATTCCCTCTAAATCATTAAATATAATTTCAGATAATGAATGGTGTCTGTCATGTTTGGGCTGTGGCCCACGATTTTGTTCCATAGTTGGACATGTGGGGTCAATCTGTACTTGAAAAAATGGGAGAGGGGTCCTACAATCCATATGCATGGTCTCTTCATTAATAGCTTGGACTGGGACCCCTTGGATGGGTGTAAACATTTAGGGGAGTGTAGTTTTTTTTTTTTTTTATAGAATAAAGTCTGCTGTGCTTTTCCATGTATATTAACCCAATAGAGGCCAAAAAAACACACCTTTCCCTCTGTCGAATGGATGTGTATAGAGCAGCCTTCCTGGCCCGTATACCATATGGACACTGCACTGCCAATACTCAGGTGCCCTTTAATCTTGAAGACAGATTTAGTTTTCTTCTCCCAGAATGCGGCGCTTGCTCAGTTTTCCCTTTAATCCATTTAGCCATTTGGTGAAATAATGCATATTTACATATGTAAATTTCCATCATGCACATGTTGATATTCCTGACAATGAATGTAAATGTTCGGTCCTTGCAGCTGAGCCCACTGCTGTCATAAAATTAATGACATGAAAATACAAATATTCTCCGCAGCTCGCGGTCGGTTTACTTAATTTGATTTTGGATGATATTTATAGGAATTGCCGGGACTGTGCTTATGGTTTACATTGTTGTCTCTTTTATTTTATATTTCTTTATTTATTTGTTTTTATAGAACAATGAATATGAGTCTGGTGCTCTTACATACTGGTTAATTGGACTCAGACCCTAGTCCCTGTCTCCCTCCACACAATGACATTGATGAGTACATGACTTGCCCAGTAATTGATGAGTCTGTCTTAATGAGGTTGTAGAAAATTAGAACAACAAGCAATTTTAATTATTACTATATATTTTTTTTTTTTTTTAACAATCATAACGTAATCTCTCCTTGTCATCACTTACTAAAATGAGAATATATATCTATATATATATATATATATATATATATATATATATATATATCTATATATATAAGTCAAAATTGGAACAGCATCACATATTACCGCAGTTGTCGTGCAGCGTTTTCCCAACCAAAGTTCAATTGGCCTTCAGTAATAAAGATAAAAAAAGGATAAGAGCACAAAGATTAAAGAAAAAACGGGCTTTAATGCCTAAATAAATATAATATATATATATATAATATATATATTGTGGTGGGCTACCTAGAGGGCCACTTATTTCAGCCTTGGTAATGTTTTATGTTTTATGTTTTTCTTCCTTTTATGCATTATTTGCTTTCTATCCAGGCTACAAATGCAGATTATGAATTAATCACTTGAGAGAATGAAGTAATAATACAAAAAAAAGAGTATAATGAGATTAATTTCTTCTATATCTTTAATTTACAGGCGTAAAGTTTGAATTTGCATTACACCAATCCAAAAAGGTATGTATGATGTGTAATACTCTGCGGCTAGAAGTCTCTGTGATGAAGTGTCTGTGTTAGGGCAGCGTATGGTGTTCTCGGTAATTCATTTCAGCCAATAGAATGGATTTATCAGTCATTCTGCCGCTGGTTTATATCGCCGCTGTTCCAGGGTTTATAAACTGTTGTTTTCAGTTTTAAAAATAAGCACAGGGGGATTTTACATTCCTGAAAGAATGGCGAACTTCTTTGATTTGCAAATGCATTTTTTGGAGGTTGGACTTGATTACTAAAGTTTGTGGAAGAAACACTGCTCCATCTAGTGGCTGAAATACAAACTTCTGAAATGATGTACAATAACAAATTGTATTGTGGTACCGTGTTAGCCAGAAAAATCGATGTGAATACTTTTCTGCCCAATGATGACAGAAGTATTCTAGGAGTGATACCTTTATTGGCTAACCAGAAAATAATGTGTTTGCAAGCTTTCAGAGCACAGTGGCTCCTTCTTCAGGCAGGATTACAAGGTGCCCTGGAAGTATCTATATTGGGGAAACTATGCAAAGACTACAAACTAGGATGAATTTACACAGGCACACAGTCAGGAATAAAATGGACGCGCCGGTGGGAAAACATTTCTCTGGACCTGGACACCGTATGACAGACTTAAAAGTCTTAATACTAAAAGGTAATTTTAACCCCTTCACCCCCGGAGCTTTTTCCGTTTTTTCGTTTTTCGCTCTCCTCCTTCCCAGAGCCATAACTTTTTTATTTTTCCATCAATATGGCCATGTGAGGGCTTATTTTTTGCGGGACGAGATGTACTTTTGAACGATACCATTGGTTTTACCATCCCGTGTAACAGAAAACGGGAAAAAAATTCCAAGTGTGCTGAAATTGCAAAAAAAGTGCAATCACACTTGTTTTTTGTTTGGCTTTTTTGCTAGGTTCACCAAATGCTAAAACTAACCTGCCATTATGATTCTCCAGGTCATTATGAGTTCATAGACACCCAACATGTCTAGGTTATTTTTTATCTAAGTGGTGAAAAAAAATTCCAAAGTTTGCTAAAAAAAAAAAAAAAAACCATTGCGCGATTTTCCGATACCCGTAGCGTCTCCAATTTTTGTGATCTGGGGTCAGGTGAGGGCTTATTTTTTGCGTGCCGAGCTGGCGTTTTTAATTCTACCATTTTGGTGCAGATACGTTCTTTTGATCGCCCGTTATTGCATTTTAATGCAATGTCGCGGCGACCAAAAAAACGTAATTTTGGCGTTTTGATTTTTTTTTCTCGCTCTCGCTTATCGGTCAGGCCTTTGTTTTTATTGATAGATCGGGCGACTCTGAACGCGGCGATACCAAATATGTGTAGGTTTCATTTTTTTTTTATTGTTTTATTTTGATTGGGGCGAAAGGGGGGTGATTTGAACTTTTATATATTTTTTATTTTTTATATATTTTTAAACACTTTTTTTCTTAATTTTGGCATGCTTCAATAGCCTCCATAGGAGGCTAGAAGCATGCACAACTCGATCGGCTCTGCTACATAGAGGTGAAGCACAGATCACCTCTATGTAGCAGAAAGGCAGGTGTGCTTTGTAGCGCCCTGTGGTCGGCGCTGAAAGCAATCGGCCATCAACAACCATAGAACTCTCAAGGAGACCTCTGGTTGTTATGGCAATGCACCGCTGACCCCCGATCATGTGACGGGGTCAGCGGTGCGAGCACTTCCGGCCGCGCGGCCGGGAGCACTAGTTAAATGCCGCTGTCAGCGCTTGACTGCAGCATTTAACTACTAGTTAATGGGCGCGGGCGGATCGCGATTCCGCTCACGCTTATTGCGCGCACATGTCAGCTGTACAAAACAGCTGACATGTCGCGGCTTTAAGGTGGGCTCACCGCCGGAGCCCACCTTAAAGCGGGGGATCTGCCAGCTGACGTACTATTCCGTCAGCTGGCAGAAAGGGGTTAAGGACCACAGGGAAAGAAAAATTTAGGAATACAAACTAATGAATATGTTTAATTCGTTGACACTAGGACTCAATTTAACACCTGCATTTATGAGTCACTACATGGATACAATTCACACCTCCACCAGACCAGACATAAGAACATTATTCCCACTGCCTCTCCATTTGTAAGAAAATGCCTAATTTGATTACCTTGGCTTATCTGAGGACTCATCACACTTCCCACCCCCTAAAAAATGTCCTACTGTAGTATTCTTTAAATGTTGTGCTTGTTTCTTAGTAATCTATTTGTAATCTTGCCTGAAGAAGGTGCTACTGTGCTCTGAAAGCTTGCAAACATATTATTTTCTGATTAGCCAATAAAGGTATCACTCCTAGAATACTTCTGTCATCATTGGGCAGAAAAGTATTCACATAAACTTCTGAAATAAACTACTCATTATGTGTGATAGCGCAGAGTTTAAAGGAATAGTAAAATATGGCTGCATTTTTGCATGTATAATAATGGAGGCGTCAGTGCAGGAAAAGGACCAGAGTTGCTTCCCAGGTTACAGCAATTACATTCATACCATGTGGATAAGGGCGGCTAAATTAACATTGATATTAATGAAAGATTTCTAGCTTTCTGTATTATATTATTTATCTTTTAGTCTGTTATCAAAATGCATTAATCTACATACATGTTTGAGTCACTGTGTACATACATTATATTACTGATCTTGAGTTACCTCCTGTATTATACTCCAGAGCTGCACTCACTATTCTGCTGATGCAGTCACTGTGTACATACATTACTGATCCTGAGTTACCTCCTGTATTATACTCCAGAGCTGCACTCACTATTCTGCTGGTGCAGTCACTGTGTACATACATTACATTACTGATCCTGAGTTACATCCTGTATTATACTCCAGAGTTGCACAGTCTATTCTGCTGGTGCAGTCACTGTGTACATACATTACTGATCCTGAGTTACCTCCTGTATTATACTCCAGAGCTGCACTCACTCTTCTGCTGGTGCAGTCACTGTGTACATACATTACATTACTGGTCCTGAGTTACACCCTGTATTATACCCCAGAGCTGCACTCACTATTCTGCTGGTTCAGTCACTGTGTACATACATTACATTACTGATCCTGAGTTACATCCTGTATTCTACTCCAGAGCTGCACTCACTATTCTGCTGGTGTAGTCACTGTGTACATACATTACATTACTGATCCCGAGTTACATCCTGTATTATACCCCAGAGCTGCACTCACTATTCTGCTGGTTCAGTCACTGTGTACATACATTACATTACTGATCCTGAGTTACATCCTGTATTATACTCCAGAGCTGCACTCACTATTCTGCTGGTGCAGTCACTGTGTACATACATTACTGATCCTGTACTGATCCTGAGCTACTTCCTGTATTATACACCAGAGCTGCACTCAATATTCTGCTGGTGCAGTCACTGTGTACATACATTACATTACTGATCCTGAGTTACATCCTTTATTATACCCCAGAGCTGCACTCACTATTCTGCTGGTGCAGTCACCGTGTACATACATTACATTACTGATCCTGAGTTACATCCTTTATTATACCCCAGAGCTGGACTCACTATTCTGCTGGTGCAGTCACTGTGTACATACATTACATTATTGATCCTGAGTTACATCCTGTATTATACCCCAGAGCTGCACTCACTATTCTGCTGGTGCAGTCACTGTGTACATACATTACATTACTGATCCTGAGTTACATCCTGTATTATACTCCAGAGCTGCACTCACTATTCTGCTGGTGCAGTCACTGTGTACATACATTACTGATCCTGTACTGATCCTGAGCTACTTCCTGTATTATACCCCAGAGCTGCACTCACTATTCTGCTGGTTCAGTCACTGTGTACATACATTACATTACTGATCCTGAGTTACATCCTGTATTATACTCCAGAGCTGCACTCACTATTCTGCTGGTGCAGTCACTGTGTACATACATTACTGATCCTGTACTGATCCTGAGCTACTTCCTGTATTATACACCAGAGCTGCACTCAATATTCTGCTGGTGCAGTCACTGTGTACATACATTACATTACTGATCCTGAGTTACATCCTTTATTATACCCCAGAGCTGCACTCACTATTCTGCTGGTGCAGTCACCGTGTACATACATTACATTACTGATCCTGAGTTACATCCTTTATTATACCCCAGAGCTGGACTCACTATTCTGCTGGTGCAGTCACTGTGTACATACATTACATTATTGATCCTGAGTTACATCCTGTATTATACCCCAACAGCTGGACTCACTATTCTGCTGGTGCAGTCACTGTGTACATACATTACATTATTGATCCTGAGTTACATCCTGTATTATACCCCAGAGCTGCACTCACTATTCTGCTGGTGCAGTCACTGTGTACATACATACATTACATTACTGATCCTGAGTTACATCCTGTATTATACTCCAGAGCTGCACTCATTATTCTCGGGGAGACACTATGTGCATTTGTTACATTATGTTTCCTGTACTGAAGCATCTCTGGAGTATGACGCAGCATACATCCCAATCTCCCAACAATCTTCGGCTGTGTTTACGTCCAGTAATCATACGCTGATTCATATCCAGCTGCAGTCAGTTATTGGATTTGTAGATATTGCCACTAGATCTGGGTTGTTTTTTTTACATTGAAGTCTATGGATAACTGGATCCATGATAATCGGATGACTAGCGCACATGTGACCCTGGCCTTACTGTTACATAAGGGGACAGTAAGACGTTTATGTGCGGGAATAGCCTTGGTGCATATTTTGCATGTAGGCCAGTAGCTCCATCCTTTGGCGGCTCCTGCCTGTTTCTGCTTTTTCTGTGTTATTGTTCTTGGAGCGTCAGCGCTCCATTGTCCGGCTCTACCAGCTCAGATCTGAACACAACGGCTTATTTTGCATGATAACAGATTTCTGTAGACATCAGCTCGGCCCAGCTGGCGCACAGCCATCTCTTATCACAGCAATTGTCATCTCCAAGACTTTTCTCCATGCTGAACTGTACACCAGATGCTCCGAGTGTGGACAGACACGTCCAGAGCAGCCAGAAGGAGACATTGGGCCGCCATTAACCCATCTAATCCCGGTGGCTTCAGAAGTGATTTTTTCCTTTTTTATAAAATATCAGGAGCATAAATAGCAGTAAAACCCTGCGATTTACAAGGCCAGAGCTCCAGGTAATAACGGGGGAATATGAGAGCACCATTCAGGCTGCCATTGATGCCAGCCTGCATATTGTCATGACACTGGCCGTCATGAGGAGTCAGAGGTTTTTCCATGAAAGATTTCTCCATAAGAAAGGTGAACATTTGCTGGAGAGTTAACCTCTGGGGCCCTCAGTAGTCACAAGATCAGGAGTCTAGATCTCCCATCTCTCCTTGCTTGCGATCATGTTATTGTCTCGGGTATACAACAAATGCCATAATATGGTAGTATAGCCAATGGCGAGCATAGACATTTCCTAATAACACCCCTACTCTTACTTTTGGGGGTGGTTTTGCACATTGAGCCTCTTTTGTCTGATCTGAGCTATGCTCTCCTCTTTAAGGCTCGTGTACATGATTGATTTTCTCTTATGACTTTTATCCCTGATTTTCATGACTAGCACTTGCACTTGTGCTCTTCTACAGGGCCATGCACTTTATCTGATTTTTTTCTTCAGACCAACTGGTTCACGGGAAAAATCGGAGACATGTCCGATTTTGATCTAAGTGTCAAAATAATCAACAATGCAAGTCTAGGGGTATGTGAGAAACACGGACTGCACTCAAATTATATCCAAGTGTGGTTTGATTTTCACGGACTGACAGAATAAGAACATTTTACAAGAAAAACTGATGTCGCTCTAATTGGACCATTTTTCTTGGATGTTTAGAAAACGGGTCATGTGACCCCCTACCAGAATCGTGTCCAGACTAAAGGTTTGCACACTCATGGACCTTATAAGGTGACCCCGACCCCCAAGCCACCACCCTCTTCCACTGACATATAGAAAGCAGCTGCGGAGATAACTGGATTGCCAGATCAAAGACTTAAACCTTGAAAAGGTGCACGGCTCTGCGGGCCACGAATCCTCGTCCGTGTTATCACTTAGTAAGCGGCTGGAGAGCGCAGCACGTATCCAGCAGAATAGAGCAAGTTAAAAGCCCCCTCTGGTGAGGGCGACACGAGGGTCACACAGAAAAGATCAGTCTTCATATTACAGACCTGCGGAGAAAAATGTGGTTATGCCGAGCTATCGTGTTGCACAATTTTCCAGTCTTGCTCTTTTTTTTTTTATTTACCGTAATATCTTTAGTAATGTAATTTTCGTGACCTCCACGTTCTCAATTCACCCGATGAAGACATCAGATTCCCGATAGAATAAATCATATAAAGAGAATCTGCCAGCAGACAGTATGGGAGGCACAAAGCCTTACACTACACGATCGGCGCCCTTTAATCAATGAGGCAGAACAGCAAATACAAATACACGGTCTATACTAAAAGAGACAGACGAGGAAAGGTGCAGATGGGTCACTGTGCCTGGAAAAGCAGCGACGCTGCCATGGTGTTGATCAGTGGAGTCTCAGACTTGGACCCTTTCCTAATGCTACGGCTTTATAAACCCAAAAATCAGCAGAATTTCCTCTCTACCAGTTTATATCATAAATTGGAGCTTTGTGAAGTGAGAAAAGAAACTTAGGTACAAAAATATTCACAAGTTGGTCAAACATGGAAGCAAAAAATAGTTAATGTGCATCTGTTTCCTCACTGGAAGGAGTGACTGCTACATTGGACGTTGCATATCTGGTGGAGATTTTTTCACAGTTTTTTTTGCAGCAAACTGTACACAAGTTACATGTTGATTTTTCTGCAGATTTTTCTCTTTCCATTGTAACAGGTGAAATCTGCGTTGATCCGCACACAGAATAAAACAACCAGCCCCTCACCAACCATCACGGTGTTTTATTTTTCAGCAGGCTGCACAATTTCTTCCAGTAAAAATCACGCGTCCTCCGAATCAAATGTGAACAAGGATTTACATATAATCTGTGGTTGGATCTTTATTATCTAAATTAGTCTTTATTCTGGTTATTTCCCTATGTTATAAAAACAAAGTTTCCTAAGTTTTTTTTTACTGATGTGAAAAAAAAGTGCTCACTTTCTCCTATCAGTCAGTGAAAAAACAAACTGCACATGGATGGCGTCCGAGTGCTGTCTGATTTTTTTCATGGAGCCATAGACTAGCATTGACGATTTGGATCCGATACTTGGACATGTCTCTGTGATTTTGACATGACATTGGAACAGCCCCATAGCTTGTCATAGGTACGAGTGCTATCCATGGAAAAAAAAGAGCATTTGTGCATGAAAAACTGAGATGTGAATAAGCCCTTATAACAAAAAAAATAAATAAAAGATGGCTTCTCTTAAGGATAGCGCACCAGTGTGGTAATGGTGGTTGTCTATTCCCCCCGCAATCAGTAACACAAGTTAACTGTTGTGGCCCTTTCCATGGCCATTAATGCACAGCAGCTCATCTGTACATGTAGCTGTATAGTGTAACTATGGCCCCTCTATTCTGCTCATTGCTGAGGGTCAGATCCCCTCACCCTCCTCACTTTACAATGACAGGCCCTCAATATTGTATTTTTCTCCATAAAACCCATTTAATAAATGTTGAAGTGATGCTGGTACCTCCATATCATAATCTGTTTTGGCAGCCTTTGTTGCAGGGGATCTTTGCTTCTGGTCTGTTTCTGTAATCTTTCCATATCTTGTCATCGGCAGCAGCTGCTTAGTTCCATATGAAAAAAAATAATCTATTTGTTTGCCTCGTATCATGAATACACAAATAACAACACTGTGCACCCCGGCACTCTGCTTGCCGGAGCGGTGTTTAGATTTGTCAGACAAGATGAGCGATGTTCTCTTCTGTGTGTCTTGTAAGCTTTTGTGCTGCCGAATCCTGAATAATTCTCTATTCTGTTCACAGGACTGTACATCCAACAATCAATATGGGACTTCAATAGAAGCCGCTGCCAAACAGCTCCTGAACATAAACCAAGACGTGCCGCTGTATCCGCCTTATCAGCACCCGGCTAGTTTACACAGCACAAGTCGCCGGCACAAAAAGACCATCTTTCTACGGCGAGACAATACGATGTACGCGGAGAAAAAGATTTTGAAGAAGAGGAAGCATTTCCTATTGAAAGAGACTCCCATCTTGATGCCCTTGAACGGTTCCGCTGTAGACCTCATGCCCCCGGATTACGAGGACCTCAACGGCAAATGGAGAAAGCTGTATGAGGTTCAAAGGCAACGCAAGAAGCTTATGCACGATACCTGCTTGAAGTACAAGAGCGGCAGCCGGCGGATTATCACCCCTTATCACGTCTCCCGAATCTTCGTAGAAGACAAGCACAAGATACTTTACTGCGAGGTTCCAAAGGCCGGTTGCTCCAACTGGAAACGGGTATTAATGGTCCTCAACGGCTTGGCTTCCTCCACTAAGGACATCCCTCATAACACCGTTCACTACGGGAACTACTTGAAAAGGTTGGACAGTTTTGACCGTAAAGGAATCTTCAACCGTCTTAACACATACAAGAAGATGATCTTTGTCCGGCAGCCATTCGAGAGGTTGGTCTCCGCTTTCCGGGACAAGTTTGAGCACGCCAATAATTACTACCATCCGGTGTTTGGGAAAGCGATCATTTCTAAATACAGGCGAAACGCCACGAGGGAAGCATTGAGGACAGGCTCCGGCGTGCAGTTCAAAGAGTTTATCCAATACCTGCTGGATGTCCACAGGCCGGTGGGCATGGACATCCATTGGGACCACGTTAGCAAACTTTGCAGTCCCTGCTTGATAGACTACGATTTCATTGGCAAATTTGAGAGCATGGAAGATGATGCTAATTTTCTTCTACACCTCATAGGGGCTCCCGAAAATTTGACGTTTCCCAGATTTAAAGACAGACATTCCAATGAGGAAAGGACCACTAGTAAAATCACTCAGCAATATTTTGCACAATTGTCCCCGCTGGAAAGACAGCGTACCTATGATTTCTATTACATGGATTATCAAATGTTCAATTACTCCAAACCGTTTGAAGATTTGTATTGATCACGTGTAAAAGGAGGGAATGTGTTTTCTAGAAAACGTCCACTGGGAGGAAGCAGTATTGTGGTACAATATGGGAACTGATTAAGGGTGGTTTAAAGGGAATCTGTCTCAACACATCATGCTGCGGCAAAAATCTGGTGACCGAGACCCTGATTCCAACAGTGTCTCATTTATTGGGTGCTTGCTGTAGTTTTGGTAAAATCACTGGAAGGTGATTGAGAGGACTAGTAAACCTGCTACAGTGTAGTCCAACTCCGCCCCCACCATTGATTGTCAGTTTTCTGCCTATGCACAGTGTACACAGAAAGCTGACAGTGAGTGTGCAAGGTTATGCAGAAGATAAATGTTTTTAGCAAAATTGAAGCAGCCCAGTATGTGACACATCGCTGAAATCAAGTTCTCTGGTCCTACATTATTCTGCGAAACCCAGTGACAGATTCCCTTTAATGGCGCATTCAGACGTCCGGATAAACCGGAGCAAGATCGGAGACCAGTGCACGGACTGGCTGGCGGCTCTCCCAACCAGAGCTTAACAGCTGCATAGGAATACATGAACTGTTATGCTCTGGTCAGGAGAGCCACCAGCCAAGTCCGTGCACTGCGCCCCGATCTCGCCATCTGACTGCGCCTACCCTTGTGTTGTTGAAAGGTTGAAAGTGTTGATGCATCATTATTGAGCCAAAACCAGAAGTAAATCCAGCAGAAAAGGAAGAATTGTTTTCATTCCTTTTACATCCATGTCTGGTTTGGGCTTAAAAATGTGCATGAAAATACCTCTGCATAAAATTGAAACCACCCTAAGGCTTGGAGTTCAGAGATGACCCATTCCGATTTTTTTTTCTGAACTTTAAACAAGTCATAATCAAGTCCTATAAAGACCTTACAGATATTTTTTTTTATCTGGGTTTTCATGTTCAGGTATTTGAAACCAAATGGATCATACATGAAAGACATCTGTAAAGAAAAGACTGGAGAGGAAACGTATGAAGTCTGGGATTTCACATCAGTCTTGAAGCAGAAGTTTGTTGGTAGCGACCCCGCGCCGCTCACGTCTGCAGCAGAGATAAGAGGTGCCGATGACGACCCCACACACCTGCCGAGACATGTCTGCACTTGGCAGATATTGTGCATGTGTACAGCTGTAACGTCATCGGCACCGCTCAGCTCTGATGCAAAAGTCAACGACCCCAGCCAACCCCTTTAAAAGGCGTACACCTGACAATAAATGTGTTGGCTTTAAAACCCTGAACCAACCTGGAAACATCCCCTCAATCTACAACCAGATTGCACTAAAACAAGTTAATCATGGGGGTGAAACCCATCAGATAAATTACTTAAAAGTGACATTCACATTTGTGATTTCCCTCAACCTCGTTCTTTCTATTCTGACATTGAAAGAATATATTTGAGATTCTCTATTGTATAGATCTTATTTTTGCTGGTAAAAAATAAAAGTGTTTCTAAAAATACAATAAAAGGGCTAGATTTTTCTATGGAGTGGTGTAATTTTTTTTTTAACACATTTTATTCTGGTTTATAGCCCGTGTACAGGAATAAATGTAGCTAATTTCTTAAAGGACAAATTGGGATAGATTTGCAAATTGAACAATTTTTATTGAATGTATAACAGAATCCAATGTTTTGGCCCAATCACGGCCTTTTTCAAAGTTATGTGGAAAAAACAAACAAACAAGATAATAAGCATCAGAAGACATGAAAAAACACAAAAACTACTCTAATAGCAAATACACAAAAGGGAAATTAAGACAGAAGATATGTTACAGAGGGGATTAATTATCATCCAGACAATCCCAGGACTAAAATTAAACAGAAATATATAATCAATACAAAATTCAGAAATATAAGATTAATGTACCAACGATACAATGAAAAGGTGCTATATTGAGGCCCCAAATAATGAAAAGTCTGTTACAATCAGGTATCATATGAATTAAGTGTGTGAATGGATGGCCTGTGTGAATGGATGGCCTGTGTGAATGGATGGCCTGTGTGAATGGATGGCCTGTGTGAATGGCCAGTGTGAACAGTGCTATCGCGAATTTCACACACGCTCACAGTACGTCTCCTCTCACTGGGTCTTGTCTGGGGCCTCTGGGACCTTTTCATTGTATCATTGGTAAATTAATCTTATATTTCTGAATTTTGTATTGATTATATATTTTTTTAATTTTAGTCCTGGGATTCTGTGGATGATAATTAATCCCCTCAGTAACATATCTTCTATCTTAATTTCCCTTTTGTGTATTTACTATTAGAATTTTTTTTGCGTTTTTTCATGTCTTCTGATGCTTATTATCTTGTTAGGTTTTTTTTCAAATAACTTTAATAAAGGCTGTGATTGAGGCGAAACGTTGGATTCTATTATACATTCAATAAAGTTTGTTCACTTTGCAAATCTATCTCAATTTGTGCTGCAGATATTTTTTTCCTGTCAGTACTAATTTCTTGAGAGCATTCCGTTCATTACTACTGCCACATAATTTCTTAAAGGGTCCATCCGTGTTGTGTGTGCATTAAAAACACTTAAAATCATGGTGAGAAAAAGATAATGGATCAATAAGCTTACGCATTTTGGGTTAGCAACCCTTATTCATGGGGACGAATGGTTACAGTGGAGCTGCAGTGTGGCACCTGTGCTCCATTTATTCCCTACAAGGCTGTGGAGTGCTGTGCCCAGCTTTTCCAGTAGCCCCATAGAAAATGAATGGAGCAGGGGATAAGGCATCCAACCTGCTGCTCTATTTTCTAATGGTTTGGATCCACTGATTAGCAAGTTATCACCTTTCCCGTACATAGATGGAAACTTGTTATCTCTGGACAATCTTTTTAAATAAAGCCACTTTACAGTCTAAATGAAAAACAACCTCCTACTTTAGTATACAACTGCTACTCAGACGTATGTGTTGTCCTGGTTGTAGAATACAACAAACTCTGAGTGTAGAGATCATAAAATAAAAAAGTGCAATAAAGACCAATAAAACAAATATATTTAATTAACAGAATTTTATTAATATTATTGAATAAAAAATTAATAAATGCTGAATCAGGTATTGGAGTACGTAACACACACAATAATGGATATATTAAAAATATTGCTAGGTCCCTAATAGGCTTTCAAAATATTGCATAATGCCCCCCAAAATTATATGATAGCACCTTAATATAACATATGTTAAAGAAAGCAGTAAAAGTATATACAGTGACAGCAAAAATAATATATATAATATGAATGTAAAAATAAATGTGCAAAACCGTGCATTTAACACACATACTGCAGCAAAAAAAAAGTGTAATCAGATTAAATAAAGTGCAAGCAGTGCTGGACGGTTTAATATGGCAATGTTAACAGCAAATGTGTTAATAACGTAGATAAGGTGCGTTATAGAAATATATTAGAACATCTCAGTAGGGCATAATTTACCTAAGGGAAACGTGCTGCCTGGTCCCCTACGCGCGTTTTGGCGCTGTGCCTTCTTACGGGGGGCGTGTTTAACGATGGACAGGTATAAATAACACGGTGAACGCCAAGGCAACAATACACATAGATGTTGGTGATGGCACATGTGCTGACGACCCAATCACCTGCCACATCAACCAATGGCGTCATGCTGATGCCGCAAGCACATGACAGCGGAAACTCCGCCCACATATATCACGTGAGTGGGAGCCCGGACACGGCACACGGAGACACCATGGGGACGGGGCCATGGAGGGGAAGGAACACGCATGCGCACCACCCATGTGTAGAGGTAACCAGGCAACAAGAAGATACTGGACTGTAGACAAAAAGAATTGCTAAAGTTTAACTATTGTAAGTAAAAGAACTATAAAGTGGTTATTACAGATCTGGACAGATTATAATAAATAAGGGAATATGGGATAATAATGAAAAATAATAAGAGAAAAATAACAAACGTGGAAAAAAAGGGGAACCCCAAAGACACTAATAAATAATATATAATAAGATATCAAAAAATTAAAGCATATGTAAAAAAGAATGAAAAATAAATGAACCAAGGATAAATAAGAATATATAGAGATCATAATACAACCCCTGGCAAAAATTATGGAATCACCGGCCTTGGAGGATGCTCATTCAGTTGTTTAATTTTGTAGAAAAAAAGCCGATCACAGACATGGCACAAAACTAAAGTCATTTAAAAAAAGTAACCATTACTGACTACCACATTTTTTATTCTTGATTTCTTTTAGTGTTTCTTAAAGACAGAAAGTTGCCATTTGAAAGGTGAATATGGTGATGAACCAATAAATAGTGAAAAAAGTCAAATAAAAAAATAAAATAAAGAATATTCTACTTATATTGCTATAATACATATATATATATATATATATATATATATATATATATATATATATATACAAATAATTGTGATTATAAAGGTGTAAAATAATAAACAGAAGGGGTATTTAAAGGTAAAATAATAAAATGTGATAGTGAAGATTACTAGTGAACACATGATTAGTATAAGTGAATCGGAAACATGTAATAAATAAATAAAATCCCTTTAAAATAAATATAACTGAATCGGATTCAAAAATTCATATGTACTTAATAAATAAATAAAGACTCCTTTTATAAAAATAAAAAATGATAGGGCAGAATCTGGTCCAAACCTGTTGTTTTCATGTATTCCTTTAATTAGTACAGGCGATCAATATTTATATATAACCACAAATTGGAGCCTAAAAATTAGAGAAATAAAAGTAAGTTATTAATAATGTAAAAACTAACAACATTGACCATACCTACAAAATATATACATATAAATATACTTATATAAAATTAATAAAGAAATAATTGAAATATATAAAATACCTAAAATGTTTAATAATTTTTTAAGATGATCAGAGAAATGAAGAATAATTAAGTGTTTCGTTGAGACCCAGAGGTTGCAATGTATGCAAACTTCAGATCCATCTGGCTTTTTTTGGCAAGAAGTATACTAATATTACCCCCACGTAGGTCAGTAAGAATACGATCAATCCCGATGTCTCATAAACCAGATGGATCACAGTTATGGAAAGTTTTGAAGTGTCTGGGAATAGGTTTAACCCATTACTTGCCAAATTAGCAATTTTCATTTTTTTTTTAATGACAAATTTTTAATGATTTGGGTCCTAATGAATCAGAAATATAATTTGCTAAATTTTTTCAAGTACGGATTTTTCAGAAAAGGGCGTCCCAATATTCAATTAAAAATGACAATGACATGATTTCCTATTTTGAAAACATTCATTTTACAAACGCGACACAAAAAATTGGACCTAATTATAAAAAATTATAAAATCTTAGTTGCTAGAAGCTAAAGATTAGGTGTCCCAAAACAGGACATTGGTAGATAATGGGTTAAGATGTTCAGTAACTGTTTCTTTTTCTGCATCAATAATGTCCACGAACCCATAATTTAACCCCTTAGTGACGGAGCCAAATTTTTAAATCTGACTAGTGTCACTTTATTTGGTAATAACTCTGGAACACTTCAACAAATCCCAGTGATTTTGAGATTGTTTTTTCGTGACACATTATACTTTATGATAATGGTAAATTTAGGTTGATATGTTTTGTGTTTGTTTATGGAAAAATATCAAAAATTGGAGAAAAATGTTGCAAAAATAGAAATTTTCAAACTGTGAATTTTTATCCCTTTAATCCAGATAGTCATACCACAGCAAAACAGTATTAAATAACATTTCCCACATGTCTGCTTTACATCAGCACCATTTGTAAAATGTTATTTTATTTTGTTAGCATTTTAGGAGGTTTAAAAATGTATCAGTAATTTTTCATTTTTTCAAGGAAATTTACAAAATTATTTTTTTAGGGGTCCCATATATTGGGAAACCCCCAAAAGTGATAACCATTTTAAAAAAACAGCACCCCCTGACATATTGAAAACTGCAGTGAGGTAGTTCATTAACCCTTCAGATGATTTTCAGGAATTAATGCAGAGTGGCATGACAGAAATGAAAATGTGTAAATTACCACCAAAATGCCTCGGACTTCTGAACAGGCCGCTATGGCCGTCAGGCTCTAAGGCCGCTATTTGGTCGTGAATTGCCATGGCAAACATCAGGACCACATGATCATGATCTGAGGGCACCAATTGGGATAAAGAGGAGGCCTCCACTCTCTGTTAACCATTTATATGATGTAGTCACTATTGGCAGCAGCATCTAAGAGGTTAAATAGATATGGACGGTGCAAACACTGATCATGGCTGATGCAGCAAGGCTGGAATTGGGCATGTTGTTCTTTGTGAAGGACGTATGAATTAGGCTGCATACAAGGTTATCCTGGAAAAACAGTTGCTTCCTTCTGCTCAGGCAATGTTCCCCAACTCTGAGGACTGGTTGTTCCAGGACAATGCGCCATGCCACACAGCTAGGTCAATCAAGATGTGGATGAAGGACCACCACATCAAATCCCTGCCATGGCCAGCCCAATCTCCAGACCTGATCCCCATTGAAAACCTCTGGAATGTAATCAAGAGGATGGAAAGTCACAAACCATCAAACAAAGAACTGCTTACATTTGTGTACCAGAAGTGGCATAAGGTCACCCAAAAGCAGTGTGAAAGACTGGTGGAAAGCATGCCAAGACGTATGAAAGCTGTGATTAAAAATCATGGTTATTCCACAAAATATTGATTTCTGAACTCTTCCTGAGTTAAAACATTAGTATTGTTGTTTCTAAATGATTATGAACTTGTTTGTTTTTTTTGCATTATTTGAGGTCTGCAAGCAATGCATTTTTTTTTATTTTGACCATTTCTCATTTTCAGAAAATAAATACAAAATGTATTGCTCGGAACTTCGGAGACATGTTGTCAGTAGTTTATAGAATAAAAGAACAATTTACATTTTACTCAAAAATATACCTATAAAGAGAAAAATCAGAGAAACTGAACATTTTGCAGTGGTCTCTTAATTTTTGCCAGAGCTGTACAAATTATACATATATATGCACACACACACATCTAAATATATAATTGTCTAAGGGTTTTTCTGTCTGTCTGTCCTGGAAATCCCGCGTCTCTGATTGGTCGAGGCCGCCAGGCCTCGACCAATCAGCGACAGGCACAGCATAGCGACGACGATGTCATAAAGGTTGCCTCGACCAATCAGCGACGGGCACAGTATCGACGTAGATGTCATCATCTCGCGAGACCGCAGCATGCAGCAGTCACCCGAGCGTCGCAAGCGGGAAAGGCCGGTTCTGGACCCGGAGGCTCCGGAAGGTGAGTATATAACTATCTTTTATTTTATTTCTTTTTTTAACAGGAATATGATGCCCACATTGCTATATACTACGTGGGCTGGGCAATATACTACGTGGCTGGGCAATATACTACATGGCCTGTGCTATATACTACATGGGCTGCGCAATATACTACGTGGCTGGGCAATATACTACATGGCCTGTGCTATATACTACATGGGCTGCGCAATATACTACGTGGCTGGGCAATATACTACGTGGGCTGCGCAATATACTACGTGGGCTGCGCAATATCCTATGTGGCTGGGCAATATACTGCGTGGGCTGCGCAATATACAACGTGGGCTGCGCAATATACGTGGGCTGCGCAATATACTACGTGGGCTGCGCAATATACTACGTGGGCTGCGCAATATACTACGTGGGCTGCGCAATATACTACGTGGGCTGCGCAATATACTACGTGGGCTGCGCAATATACTACGTGGGCTGCGCAATATACTACGTGGGTTGCGCAATACACTACGTGGGCTGCGCAATATACTACGTGGGCTGCGCAATATACTACGTGGGCTGCGCAATATGCAATGTGGGCTGCGCAATATGCAACGTGGGCTGCGCAATGTACTGCGTTGGCTGCGCAATGTACTACGTCGGCTGCGCAATATACTACGTGGGCTGCGCAATATACAACGTGGGCTGCGCAATATACTACCTGGGCTGCGCAATATGCAATGTGGGGTGCGCAATATACAACGTGGGCTGCGCAATGTACTTCGTGGGCTGCGCAATGTACTGCGTGGGCTGCGCAATGTACTGCGTGGGCTGCGCAATGTACTGCGTGGGCTGCGCAATGTACTACGTGGGCTGTGCTATACACTACGCATACATATACTAGAATACCCGATGCGCCTCGACCAATCAGCGACGGGCACAGCATGGCGATGATGATGTCATAAAGGTTGCCTCGACCAATCAGCGACGGGCACAGTCTGCCGCGAATTCGCCTCGACCAATCAGCGACGGGCACAGTATCGGCGTAGATGTCATAATGGTTGCCATGGCGACATAAAGGTTGCCTCGACCAATCAGCGACGGGCACAGTCTGCCGCGAATTCTGGAATCATCATTGTCCATATACTACGGGGACATGCATATTCTAGAATACCCGATGCATTAGAATCGGGCCACAGTCTGGCGGCCTCGACCAATCAGAGACGGGCACAGCATGGCGACGATGATGTCATAAAGGTTGCCTCGACCAATCAGCGACAGGCACAGTCTGCCGCGAATTCGCCTCGACCAATCAGCGACGGGCACAGTATCGACGTAGATGTCATAATGGTTGCCATGGCGACGATGATGTCATAAAGGTTGCCTCGACCAATCAGCGACGGGCACAGTCTGCCGCGAATTCTGGAATCATCATTGTCCATATACTACGGGGACATGCATATTCTAGAATACCCGATGCATTAGAATCGGGCCACAGTCTAGTATATATATATATATATATATATATATATATATATATATATATATATATACACAGCACAAAAATTGCAGTAGGGTGCAAAAACCTTCCAGGTATATAAAAAAACCTCTTCAATAGTTCCGAGAAAACGAAGACAGCACACCAATAGATGAATTATATGTGCAGTTCATTGGGCCATGTGCGACATTTCGCTCCCAAGTGTGGACCTTTCTCAAGCCATACAGTATATACACATACATATAGACATACATATACATACAGGGTGGGCCATTTATATGGATACACCTAAATAATATGGTAATGGTTGGTGATATCAACTTTTTGTTTGTGGCACATTAGTATATGGGAGGGGAAAAACTTTTCAAGATGGGTGGTGACTAGTGATGAGCGAGTATACTCGTTGCTAGGGTTTTCCCAAGCACGCTCAGGTGATCTCCGAGTATTTGTAACTGCTCGGCGATTAAGTTTTCATCGCCTCAGCAGCATGATTTGCGGCTACTAGACAGCTTGAACACATGTGGGGATTCCCTAACAACCAGGCATCCCCCACATGTACTCACGCTGGGTAGTATCTGTAAATCATTCAGCTGCCGCGATGAAAACAATCTCCGAATACTAACAAATACCCGGAGGACCCCCGAGCAACAAGTATACTCGCTCATCACTAGTGGTGACCAGTTTGAAGTTGGCCGTTTTGGATCTAACTTTATTTTTTCCAATGGGAAGAGGGTCATGTGACACATCAAAACTTATTGAGAATTTCACAAGAAAAACAATGGTGTGCTTGGTTTTAACATAACGTTACTCTTTCATGAGTTATTTACAAGTTTATGACCACTTATAAAATAGACAATTGCCTTCAGAAGACCCCAAAGATAAAAGTCTAAGGGGTCAGATCAGGAGACCTTGGTGGCCATTCAACTGGCCAACGACGACCAATCCACTTTCCAGGACACTGTTCAGGTAAGAATGCTCGGACCTGACACCCATAACGTGGTGGTGCACCATCTTGCTGGAAAAACTCAAGGAATGTGCCATCTCCAGTGCGTAAAGAGGGCAACACATCATAATGCAGCAATTTCAAATATCCAGTGGCATTGAGGTTTCCATTGATGAATGACTTTTATCTTTGGGGTCATCTGAAGGCAATTGTCTATGCTGTGAAGACACGAGATGTGCAGCATCTGAAACAATGGATACTGGAAGCCTGTGCTAGCATTTCTTCTGCGGTGTTGCTATCAGTGTGTCAAGAGTTGGAGAAGGGAGTTGCATTGATAATCCAACACAATGGGCAGCACTTTGATCGCATTTTATAAGTGGTCATAAACTTGTAAATAACTCGTGAAAGAAAAAAATTACGTTAAAACCAAGCACACCATTGTTTTTCTTGTGAAATTCTCAATGATGTGTCACATGACCCTCTTACCATTGGAAAAAATAATACGGTTTTTCACTTAAACAGTCTATGTGGGTTTATTTTCTTACAGCATAAACCAACAACAGATGGAAGTCTTTACATCAGGCTTCACATCATTAGCTTGCGACACTGAACACACTGATCCTTATCTGACCAGTTGCCGTGGGTGACCGCACAGTTCATAGAGTATCATAAGCACCAACAGTCTATAGTACCTTACGGGCGCTCCTGCTGACTCCTTGTCAGTTCTCTCTCCTGGGAAAGCTGCCTTATGGGGTTCACCAACTTGCCTGGCAGGCACACATCAGTCAGTCCAGAGCCACCGAAGGACGGTGGCTTCCCCAACACAGACCATCCAGGTCCACGGTCTCACTGTGCGCTATTCAGGATGTCCATCCCACCTGGGACCGTCCAACATAAAGGCATGTGTCCTGTCCGGGTGCTATTCAGGACGTTCGTCCAACACGCCAGGCCACCAGGTCCAAAGCCCCACCACTTACTCTTCAGGCTGATAGCACTCCTAACACATAGGCTCTCTAGGACCTACAGCACTGACCATTTAGGTCCACACTCAGAGACCAAGTGACCAAACCTCAGTCACATATGGTTGTAACCACTCCCCTAGATGGGAGTGAGTGTGGCTAGTTTGACCCACCCATCTCTCATAACTAGCCCAGCCAGCCTCCCTTCATAATTATACCAACAACTATACTTGTGGGACTACAGGTCCCAGAACAACAACATTGCTTTAAGCTGACAGCACACAGTAACTTCCTCTGCAACACACATACCGGCCATTCACAACAATGCCGGACTTTGTCTCACCATATTTATGCGTGCAACTCCCATGCACTCTCATGGCCTCAATACGCCTCCGTGCGTATCCTGGGAAGACCATGCAGCACCCCCTACCTGTAACAGGGGTCACTGCATCAGAATATACATAAATAAATATATATATACTAGACTGTGGCCCGATTCTAACGCATCGGGTATTCTAGAATATGCATGTCCCCGTAGTATATGGACAATGATGATTCCAGAATTCGCGGCAGACTGTGCCCGTCGCTGATTGGTCGAGGCAACCTTTATGACATCATCGTCGCCATGGCAACCATGATGACATCTACGTCGATACTGTGCCCGTCGCTGATTGGTCGAGGCGAATTCGCGGCAGACTGTGCCCGTCGCTGATTGGTCGAGGCAACCTTTATGACATCATCGTCGCCATGCTGTGCCCGTCGCTGATTGGTCGAGGCACATCGGGTATTCTAGAATATGTATGCGTAGTGTATAGCACAGCCCACGCAGTACATTGCGCAGCCCACGCAGTACATTGCGCAGCCCACGCAGTACATTGCGCAGCCCACGCAGTACATTGCGCAGCCCACGCAGTACATTGCGCAGCCCACGCAGTACATTGCGCAGCCCACGTAGTACATTGCGCAGCCCACGTAGTACATTGCGCAGCCAACGCAGTACATTGCGCAGCCCACGTTGTATATTGCGTAGCCCACGTAGTATATTGCACAGCCCACGTTATATATTGCGCAGCCCACGTAGTACATTGCGCAGCCAACGCAGTACATTGCGCAGCCCACGTATATTGCGCAACCCACATTGCATATTGCGCAGCCCACGTATTATATTGCGCAGCCCACGTTGTATATTGCACAGCCCACGTAGTATATTGCGCAGCCCACGTAGTATATTGCGCAGCCCACGTAGTATATTGCCCAGCCACGTAGTATATTGCCCAGCCCATGTAGTATATTGCCCAGCCCACGTAGTATATAGCAATGTGGGCATCATATTCCTGTTAAAAAAAAGAAATAAAATAAAAAATAGTTATATACTCACCTTCCGGAGCCTCCGGGTCCAGAACCGGCCTTTCCCGCTTGCGACGCTCGGGTGACTGCTGCATGCTGCGGTCTCGCGAGATGATGACGTAGCGGTCTCGCGAGACCGCAACTTCATCATCTCGCGAGATCGCAGCATGGAGCAGTCACCGGAGCGTCGCAAGCGGGAAAGGCCGGTTCTGGATGCGAGGGGCCCACGGACGGTGAGTATATAACTTTTTTTTATTTATTTTTTTATTATTTTTAACATTCGTTTTACTATTCATAACGCATAGGCAGCATGAATAGTAAAAAGTTGGTCACACAGGGTTAATAGCAGCGGTAACGGACTGCATTACACCGCGGCATAACGCGGTCCGTTACCGCTGCCATTAACCCTGTGTGAGCGGTGAGCGGAGGGGTGTATGCGGGCGCCGGGCAGTGAGTGTGGGGAGTAAGGAGCGGCCATTTTCTTCCGGACTGTGCGCATCGCTGATTGGTCGCGGCAGCCATGACAGGCAGCTGCCGAGACCAATCAGCGAACGAATGACCGCGACAGACAGACAGACAGACGTATCGGGTATTCTAGAATATGCATGTCCCCGTAGTATATGGACAATGATGATTCCAGAATTCGCGGCAGACTGTGCCCGTCGCTGATTGGTCGAGGCAACCTTTATGACATCATCGTCGCCATGTCAACCATGATGACATCTACGTCGATACTGTGCCCGTCGCTGATTGGTCGAGGCCTGGCGGCCTCGACCAATCAGAGACGCGAGATTTCCAGGACAGACAGAAAAACCCTTAGACAATTATATATATAGATACACATGTATATACAGCTCTGGAAAAAATTAAGAGACCACTGCAAAAATTTCAGTCTGATTTTTCTCTTTATAGGTATATTTTTGAGTAAAATATAAATTGTTCTTTTATTCTATGAACTACTGACATGTCTCTGAAGTTCCGAGCAATACATTTTATATTTATTTTCTGAAAATGAGAAATGGTCAGAATAACAAAAAAATGCTTTGCTTGCAGACCTCAAATAATGCAAAGAAAACAAGTTCATAATCATTTAGAAACAACAATACTAATGTTTTAACTCAGGAAGAGTTCAGAAATCAATATTTTGTGGAATAACCATGATTTTTAATCACAGCTTTCATGCGTTCCTTTTATTTTTTTGAGCAGTGTATATATACACATACATATATACACATATACACACATATATATATATATATATATATACACATACATATATATTTATTGCCTAAAATACAAAGGAAATGTGACAACTTTAACGTTAGGACTTTAAGAGATCATTTCATTTTCAACTTGCTTAACTGTTCAGAATAACAGTGATTTTGACTAGGGGTGCCCATAGTTTTAAATGCCACTGTATGCTCTTTTGTGACCCCACCGAATATTAAGATTTTTTTTTTTTTTTTTTTTTGGGGGGGGGGGGGGGGCAATTAGAACTTTCTACTATGAGGCCTATGTATGACCCTGCCCACGAGGAAATACCCAGTTCTCTAGTCATGTGATCTGACTCTTAAGATCCATTAATTAAAATGTACCTTTTTTCCATATGAAAAGGTTCATTGTTATATTTGATAAGAAAAAACTTCCTCAATTGTTGACATTTCTCTTAATAAATATCAAGGATAGCCCGTGACTTTGTCCCTCCATGTATTTGAGTTTGACGCATGTTCTATCGGAGAAGGGAATATGAGGATGTAACAACTCTATTAAGGTCTAGTTACACACTACAGTCTTCAGTTTGCAAAACTACAAGTCTCAGCATGCAGTTGGTGATCACTGGAATGTATTGGAAAGTCAGCAGGCGACATGTTCTTTGTGCACAGGACCTCCTGAGTATATGATTGACAGATGACCGGTAATGGGTCTGTCTTAATAATTAATCAGCAGTAACACTCCATAATTGTAGCGAGGCCGCGAGCTGCACTCGGTCCACAGAGGAGACATTTGAGGTCTGTGTGCTCTGTCTACTCCTTAATACATTGTATTGATTTCTGGCCCATTGTGGAAGGTGTCAGCAATCAGTATTATCTCGCTTCTGTTATACACCCCAGTGGGCAGCGGAAATTGTGTCACTCACAATGAACAGGTTTGTTAAAAGGGGTCTGCCGATACATGACACTATCAAATAAAAGAGGAGACAGGAGGAGGACACTTTTTATATTCCCTTTACACAGTTGTATGTGTTTGTTGACCCTTTTTTATTATTATTGTTTTATGTTTATTGCTGTGTATTATTAAACATGTTTAAAACAATTCCCTGGATTACCTAAACCTATGATATGATACTGTTTGGTCGGCACTTCACCCTATCATTTATTGTTATCTTACTCAGAGCTCTGCAAAAATGTGACAAACCTGTCAGAGCTGCTGCTCCTGATGTCTCTCCCTTCTCTCGGTGTTGGAGATTGCAGCAGCCAGGGGGTTGTATACAAATCTCCAGTGTGGAGAGGGGAGAAAGCATGTACAATTTGAAAGCAGGCAGAGAAAGCAAGCTGTAGATTAGGAGGTAACCACAGAATAGAAGCTGTATGATATTAATATTTTCATACAAGTATTTTTGAACCTCTTAATGCCTACCAAATAAAGTCTTGGATTTTAATCCATGTAGGTGATGGATAACTGCTGAAATGAACTACAGAGATAATATCAAGTAATTTTGAGACCATCAATGACTGACATCTTCCATGCACCTCACAACATGGAAAATTTTACATCTCTCCATTCATATTACTCAGGATACGAACGGACAATCTTCTTGCTTTTCTTATAGACATTTAGACCTGACAACCAGCTGATATCACTGGAGGCGACATGGCTACAACAAAAATCTGAAACATGGATCAAGACACAAACCACATATCAGGGGTCTGCACATAAAGGAAGCAATGCAGACTGGAATGTACTTATAAAAAAATGCTACTTACAAATAAAAAATTTTTTCCATGACAAAGGTGACAGTAGCCTTTAAGGTTCTATCTGCTTCACATATCAAACATGGCAAATTCCATCATATATGGAAACCACGATGACGATACAAACAAAGCAGTTTGTGATGTGTGATACTAACTCAGAGATCCACGTAACAGTACATGAATTTGTACTAAGTCCAACTATATCGTAATAACCTCTGAGGACTGTGGAGCCCATGTATCAAACGTATTCTTGTGTAAGGCTACGTGCCCACCATCAGGAATTGCTGCAGGCTTGAAGCTGCATATTTATGCAGCGTTAAACCCGCAGCGACAAGATGTTACAGCATAGTGGATGAGATTTCAAGAAATCCCATGTCCACTATGCATGAATAGTCGCCTGCGTATCACCTGCAGAGACAGACATGAGGCACATCATTCCAGACCGCAGCAAGTTAACTTCTCTTGCTTGTCTCCGTAACAGAAATTTCACCAATAGAATGTATTGAATATGGTAAATCCGCACAGTTCAGTGAATACATGCAGAATTATCTGCGTTAATAGAAGGCAGCGAACATAAGCTGCATCTAAGGATGAGTGAATAGCTTCGGATAACTCCTTATCCGAATATCTATAGTGCTTACCGAATAGCTGCATCTGGAACCCGGATCGCTCCAGACAATCAGCTGTTTGGCGCTGCAGCTGCATGTGTCAGTATTATAGCAGATTGTAATAATTATAGGGGATAACTCAGGAGACTCTTTGCGTGGAACAACACAACTACAGGACACAGTTTTATAAGTGGTAAAGTCTATATTATCACACGGTGATTCAAACAGGTGCAGAGAGAAACTCAAGTCCACAACACTTGGTGTAAATATCAAATGCAGCTTAGCAGTCTATAGGAAACTTCAGAGGAAAATGCAATCACGCAGAAAGTCTATGAAGCACAATTATTGTCGAGGATACTTGACACGAATAAGTCCTTGCTTAGTCCAAAACACAGATAGATATGCTATAAGGCAGTTCAAATAATATCTTAGCTCAACCAGGGAGGCCTGGGTAATAGTCTCAGGTTCCTGCACAGCAGCAAACAGCTTACATGTCCAGCAAATGCAGATGGAAGTAAACACGAGCAGCAGATGAATGAGGATTACTGGAACTGGTGTATGCAGCAGGAACTCAGAGCAGAGTAGCAGGATAACCCCACAGGTTCACAGGAGCAGGTATATAGCCAGGGAGTAACTAGAGTTCAGGAGCTGGATGCAAGGCAGAATACTCTAGCACAGACTGAAAGCTGGGGTGGAGTTTTATAGCAGGAAGACAGTGCACATGAGACCAAAGACGCCATCTTGGAAAAGGGCAGTAATGCACAAAAGGTAATAAAAAATGTTCAGAGTCCTGACATTACTCCCTCCTTAGAAGCGGCCTCAGGACGATCCTGGACCTGGTTTCTCAGGGAATGTCTGATGAAAACGAGAAATCTTCTGTTGGGCATTGATGTATTCCACAGGTTCCCAAGAGTCTTCCTCAGGGGATATCCCTGCCATCTTATCAAATATTGGAGCCGATTCTTGCGAATCCTGGAATCAATAATTTCCTCCACCACAAATTGTTCTTGCCCATCAATCACCACAGGCTGCGGAGGTGGCACAACATTTCCCTGGAAGGTATTAGGAGATACAGGCTTTAGTAAAGATACATGAAAAACTGGGTGTACCTTCATAGTCCTAGGCAGCTTCAGCCGGCAGGCCACAGAGCTCACAATACCATTGATCTTGAAAGGGCCAATTAATTTCTGTCCAAGTTTTTGTGAAGGAACGTTTAACTTCAGATTCTTAGTTGCTAACCACACGGAATCTCCTACCTTGAACATGGGTGCAGGTTTACGGAATCTATCAGCCGATCTCCAGATTTTGCCTCATGCAGTCAGCCTTTCCTCCACTGCCGGAACCGGAGAATTAATTGGAGACCTAGGTAAGATACACGGATGATAACCCAGATTGACAAAGAAAGGTGTAAATTTAGTGGAGGCGCTCTAAGAATTGTTATATAAAAATTCGGCTAACGGCAGCAACTCCAACCAATCATCCTGTAGATGGCTGACATAGCATCTTAGATATTGCTCCAGCGTCTGGTTGGTACGCTCAGTCTGACCATTTGTCTGGGGATGGTAAGCGGAAGAGAGACAGACATTAATATTGAGTGCAGAGCAAAACCCCTTCCAGAATCTTGAAGTGAACTGCACTCCACGGTCAGAGATGATCTCATCCGGAACCCCATGCAACCGAAAGACATTCTGTATAACCAAGTTCACTGTATCTTTAGCTGAGGGGAGGCCGGTGCACGGAACAAAATGAGCAGCTTTAGTCAGGCGATCAACTACCACCATGATTGTATTCATGCCCCCCGATGTAGGCAGCTCCACAATAAAGTCCATTGATATAGACCCCCAAGGGCGGGACGGAACAGGTAATGGTTGTAGAAGACCCGTAGGTGCCACATGAGGAGTATTGTAACGAGCACATACCTCGCAGGAGAGAACATAGTCCTTGGTATCCTTCAGGCAAGTTGGCCACCAGAAGAATCGGCTCAGGAACTCATGTCTTCTGTACCCCCATGTGACCAGCCAACTTGGAGTCATGTACCAACTTGAGGATCTGCAGACGGACGACCTCAGGGACGTAGATACGTCAATCTCTGAACCACATGCCACCCTTAAAGACAAGATTAATATCCACAGGTGGGTTGGCCAGAAATACATCACCGTCATAGGCCTCCCTGCACTCCTTCCACAAGTCCTGATCGTGGATAACTCCAATGAAATTGACATCAGATAGAATGGTCTTGGACGGGGCTCCAGGTACGGAATCCGCAGCATGGATTTGGGATAAAGCATCAGCCTTCCCATTACGAGAACCTGGACGGTACGAGATAACAAAGTTAAATTGATTTAAAAATAAGTTCTAACGAGCCTGATGAGGAGAAAGACATCTAGCGGATCTAAGGAACTCTAAATTGCGATGGTCAGTTAGCACTATGATCTGTTGTGCAGCTACTTGCAGATGAGGCCTCCATTCTTTGAAAGCCGCAATAATAGCCAGCAATTCCTTGTCTCCCACGTCGTAATTCTTCTCTGCTGAGGTTAGTCTATGGGAAAAGAAAGCACAAGGATGTAGCAGACCCTTCTCTCCAGTTCTGAGGTGAAACAGATCTTAAGCCGATCAAAAGCTTCTTGAGCCTGTGATGACCACTTAAAGGTCTTTTCCTTCTTTGTCAAGGAAGTAATGGGACGGACAATATCAGAAAAATTTAGAATGAAGCGTCTGTAGAAATTTGCAAAACCAATAAAATGTTGGACCTCCTTAACGTTCTTGGGTACCGGCCAGTCAAGGATAGCCTGAATCTTACCAGATTCTATGTTCAGCCCCTGGGGAGAGATGATATAACCTAAGAACTGTATCTCAGAACGATGGAACTCGCATTTCTCCGGCTTAATATACAGATGGTTCTCTTTCAGACGTATTAAAACAGTTTTGACATGTTCTTCATGTTCCTGTAGAGAGTCAGAAAAGATTAGTATATCGTCCAAATAGATCACTACAAACTGGTCCAACAAATCTTTGAAAATGTCATTAGCAAGGTGTTGAAACGTTGCAGTGGCGTTACAAAGCCCGAAGGGCATCACAAGAGATTCAAAGTGTCCATACCGGCACCTGAATGCTGTCTTCCACTCATCCCCTGGACGAATACGCACCAAATTATAAGCCCCACGAAGATCCAGTTTAGAGAACACCTTAGCATGGCGGACTCTTTCCAGTAATTCGGGAATCAGAGGCAAAGGGTAACGGTTTCGTACGGTTAAATTATTGAGTTCCCGATAGTCAACACAGGGTCTCAGGGTCCCATCCTTCTTCTTTACAAAAAAGATAGGTGCCCCTGCTGGTGAGGAAGAAGGACGTATGAAGCCTTTGGCCAGATTTTCATCAATATACTCCTTTAAGGCTTGAAGCTCAGGTGCCACCAAAGGGTATACGTTACCAAAAGGAATAGCTGCCCCAGGAAGCAACTCAATGGGACAGTCATAATGCCTGTGTGGAGGAAGCTGATCTGCATTCTTCTTGTCACAGGTGTCAGAGAACTCTTTATATGCTGGAGGTAAATAAAATACCTGTACATGTGGTTCCGTAGCCGTGGACTCAGGGACAGCTTCTGTTAACGCTGAGTTGCTCCTTGTTGGAAAGATAATCTCCTTGGTCTCCCAGTTGATAATTGGGTTCTGAGAACGCAACCAAGGAATGCCTAAAATCACAGGAAAATGAGGAGAAGAAATTAGCAAGAAAGAAAGTTGCTCCTGATGATTAGGCTCCAACAAAATTTCAAGGGGTACGGTCTCCTGATCCACAGGCCCAGAGATTAAAGGTGACCCATCCACTGTTTCGATGGTAATTGGAGAGGCTCTTTGCTGAATTTCAATACCATGTTCCTTGGCAAATGCGATATCCATTAAATTGCCACCTGCACCAGAGTCAATCATAGCTGCACTGGAAATCCACTGTCCTGAACACACGATCTTAATAGGGAGAGAACAGTGAGAGTTCTTTTCCTTAAGCTCCTTGGTGGGTGAATCTATGAAAAATAACCGTAGGCACTACTATTAAGGGTGGTGCGCAAGTAGGTGCCCAAACCATATAAACTTGTAGAATAACTTGGCACACACGTGAACTGATGCTAGTGTGGTTTAATAAAAGAGAGTACATACAAACGTTTCGGTCATAGACCTTCTTCAATGTACCTCTCTCAGAGATAATGTCTGGTTGGCGGATTTATGGGGAACTAGACCCCTTATGATATCTGTTAGTAGTATTAACAGGCTAAGCGTCACTCAGGCACTAAGGTGTTCCTGTCCGGACGCGGTGTCCACCGCTTGTCCTCGGTGTGAGGAGGACACATTGAGTGTGAGAGAGGTACATTGAAGAAGGTCTATGACCGAAACGTTTGTATGTACTCTCTTTTATTAAACCACACTAGCATCAGTTCACGTGTGTGCCTTGGGGGGTGAAGTCATAGAAAGTGAATGGAATACAGCGTTTAAAGGCTGGCTACATTCAGAGATGTCAGATTCATCATCACAGTTGTCATACTCCCCTACTGCTGCTAGAACCTTGTTAGGCCGTCTAGGACACTTAGGACAATTGATCAAGAAGTGGTCAGACTGGCCGCAGTAGAAACATAGACTTTCACGAAGGTGATGCTCCCGGTGCTCATTGATCTCGCGCCTCTGAACGGAATCAATTTGCATGGGCACCTCCTCCACCTCCCGAGATGTTTTACCTGCAGGCTCTTTGGAAGGAAGGGAAAAGTTAGAAATACAGTTATATGCAGCAAACTTCTCCTGCCTACACTCAGTAAGGCGAATGTCAATGCGCACACAATGCTGTATAAATGTCTCTAGCTCTTGTGGTGACTCAGAGCGAGCTAGTTCATCTTTTACAATACTAGACAGACCCCTTTTAAAAATAGGCAATTGTGCATAACTGTCCCAATTGGTATCTACCGCTAATCTCCTGAATTCAGTAGCATACTCAATAACAGAACGTTTTGCCTGGTGTAAAGACAATAAAGCATATTCAGCGGTTGCACGGCGATTAGGATCATCAAACATTAATGCCATAGCGGCCAAGAAATCATCCAAGTTATTTAACCATGGATCACGAGACTCAATCATCGGATTCGCCCAGGCGAGCGCTCGTGCGGGCAGCAGCATTATTACCCACAGTACTTTGGATCTATCATTAGGAAAACGGTCAGCATGCACATCAAAATATAGCATACATTGATTCACAAAGCCACAAAATTTGTCGCGATCACCATTAAATCTGAATGGGGCAACTTAGGTGGGCTAGCTGGTGGCGGTTGCCCAGAGGGAAAAGTCACTTGTGCAGCTATTTGCGTGCTTATGTCCTGAAAAGCCCATCCATACTGGGACTCTATGCCAGCAAGTTTGTTTTCCTGGGCTGCCATGCGGGTGCTTAAGTCCAGCAAAGTCTGTCCAAACACTTGTTGATTGTGTTCAAAGCTTCCAAACTTATTTTGCAGACCTTACACATCTTTCTGCAGTGATCTAATTATGGAAAACACCTGCTCTAGTCTGCTTTCTGCGGTCATTGTTCCAGCAGTCTCCTTTTTTTTTTAGGCTAGAGTATCCTGTAATAATTATAGGGGATAACTCAGGAGACTCTGCGTGGAACAAGACAACTACAGGACACAGTTTTATAAGTGGTAAAGTCTATATTATCACACGGTGATTCAAACAGGTGCAGAGAGAAACTCAAGTCCACAACACTTGGTGTAAATATCAAATGCAGCTTAGCAGTCTATAGGAAACTTCAGAGGAAAATGCAATCACGCAGAAAGTCTATGAAGCACAATTATTGTCGAGGATACTTGACACGAATAAGTCCTTGCTTAGTCCAAAACACAGATAGATATGCTATAAGGCAGTTCAAATAATATCTTAGTTCAACCAGGGAGGCCTAGGTAATAGTCTCAGGTTCTTGCACAGCAGCAAACAGCTTACATGTCCAGCAAATGCAGATGGAAGTAAACACGAGCAGCAGATGACGGAGGATTACTGGAACTGGTGTATGCAGCAGGAACTCAGAGCAGAGTAGCAGGATAACCCAACAAGTTCACAGGAGCAGGTATATAGCCAGGGAGTAACCAGAGGTCAGGAGCTGGATGCAAGGCAGAATACTCTAGCACAGACTGAAGGCTGGGGTGGAGTTTTATAGCAAGAAGACACAGTGCACATGAGACCAAAAACCACCATCTTGGAAAAGGGCAGTAATGCACAAAAGGTAATAAAAAATGTTCAGAGTCCTGACACAGATATATTCTTGTACATAGGGGAAGTATTATCTACTATATAATTGTCTAAGGGTCACTTCCGTCTTTCTGTCAAGGATATTCATTGGTCGCGGCCTCTGTCTGTCATGGAATCCAAGTCGCTTATTGGTCTCGCCAGCTGCCTGTCATGGCTGCCGTGACCAATCAGCGAGGGCCACAGTCCGATTAGTCCCTCTCTACTCCCCTGCAGTCAGTGCCCGGCGCCAGCTCCATACTCCCCGCAGTCACCGCTCACACAGGGTTAATGCCAGCGGCCACGGACCGCGTTATGCCGCGGGTAACTCACTCCGTTACCGCCGCTATTAACCCTGTGTGACCAAGTTTTTACTATTGATGCTGCCTATGCAGCGTCAATAGCAAAAAGATCTAATGTTAAAAATAATAAAAAATCATATACTCACCTTCCGCCGCCTTTCCCACTACTCGCCACGCTTTGGTGACAGCTCCATGCAAGCGGCAGGTTCCGGTGCTAAGGATGGTATGCGACAAGGACCTGCCGTGACGTCACGGTCATGTCACCGCGACGTCATCACACCCTGGGACCGGAAGCTGCCGCGTGCACCGCGCACAGGCGACAGAACTACAAGGGGCCCTCGGATCGGAAGGTGAGTATGTTAGAACTACAAGGGGCCCTCGGATCGGAAGGTGAGTATGTTTATTTTTTATTTTTTAACCTGTGATATACGTGGCTGGGTAATATACTACGTCACTGTGCAATATACTACGTGGCTCTGTGCTGTATACTACGTCACTGGGCAATATACTACGTGGTTGGGCAATATACTACATCACTGGGCAATATACTACGTGGCTGGGCAATATAATACGTGGGCTGTGCAATATACTACGTGGACAAGCATATTCTAGAATACCCGATGCGTTAGAATCGGGCCACCATCTAGTAGTAGTTATATTCTTGTACATAGGAGCAGTATTATAGTAGTTATATTCTTGTACATAGGAGCAGTATTATAGTAGGTATAGTCTTGGACATAGGAGCAGTATTACAGTAGGTATATTCTTGTACATAGGGACAGTATTATAGTAGTTATATTCTTGTATATAGGGGCAGTATTATAGTAGTTATATTCGTGTATATAGGGGAAGTATTATAGTAGTTATATTCTTGTACATAGGAGAAGTATTATAGTAGTTATATTCTTGTACATAGGAGCAGTATTATAGCAGTTATATTCTTGCACATAGGGGGCAGTATTATAGTAGTTATATTCTTGTACATAGGAGCAGTATTATAGCAGTTATATTCTTGTACATATGGACAGTATTATAGTTGTTATATTCTTGCACATAGGAGCAGTATTATAGTAGTTATATTCTTGTACATAGAGGCAGTATTATCGTAGTTATATTCTTGTACATAGGAGCAGTATTATAGTAGTTATATTCTTGTACATAGGGGCAGTATTATAGTAGCTACTGTATATTCTTGTACATAGGGGCAGTATTATAGTAGTTATATTCTTGTATATAGGGGCAGTATTATAGTAGTTATATTCTTGTACATAGGGGCAGTATTATAGTAGCTACTGTATATTCTTGTACATAGGGGCAGTATTATAGTAGTTATATTCTTGTACATAGGAGCAGCATTATAGCAGTTATATTCTTGTACACAGGAGCAGTATTATAGTAGTTATATTCTTGTACATAAGTGCAGTATTATAGTAGTTATATTCTTGTACATAGGGGCAGTATTATAGTAGTTATATTCTTGTACAAAGGGAGCAGTATTCTAGTAGTTATATTCTTGTACATAGGGGCAGTATTATAGTAGTTATATTCTTGTACATAGGAGCAGTATTATGTATATATATAATTGTCTAAGGGTTTTTCTGTCTGTCTGTCTGTCCTGGAAATCCCGCGTCTCTGATTGGTCGAGGCCGCCAGGCCTCGACCAATCAGCGACGGGCACAGCATGGCGACGATGATGTCATAAAGGTTGCCTCGACCAATCAGCGACAGGCACAGTCTGCCACGAATTCGCCTCGACCAATCAGCGACGGGCACAGTAGTATCGACGTAGATGTCATAATGGTTGCCATGGCGACGATGATGTCATAAATGTTGCCTCGACCAATCAGCGACGGGCACAGTCTGCCGCGAATTCTGGAATCATCATTGTCCATATACTACGGGGACATGCATATTCTAGAATACCCGATGCATTAGAATCGGGCCACATTCTCTTAAAAAATAAAAATAAGAATGAAATATATGTGACGCCCGGGAGACCGAGGTACCCAGCACCAGATCAATGAGGTCCGTCTCTTGAGGGGGATGTCACTAGTGGCTTGACCAGGTGCTGTGGCCTCAGGCGATGCACAGTATAAGGGATATCATGAAGGAACAGACACTTACTTGATCAGCAGCAGGTCCTCTCAGCTGTGATGACCCCGATCCTGGATTGATGGCTATTGTCCAAATGAAAGACTGAGGCGCTGAAACGTTTAACCAATTTACTTCAACAAAAAGGGATTTGTAACCAACACTGTCACCGGAGTCTGTTTAAGAACTCTGAAATTACTTTGACCCTGTCAGGATTTCCACCTCTTATTATGCGCAGCTTCTGTATCGCCCTGCTGCTGTATGTGAACTGGCTGCCGGCCCAATCTGTCTCTTCTATGCTCTGGTTCGACGGACAACCCGAGTCCTTTTTTTGACGGCTTACCCCCTCTGGGAGTACCGCTGAACTCTGTGTCTGTTGCTGCGTCTTACCCTGGTGAAGCTGATATCACCTCATGTCCTTCCGGTTGCTGTATTATATATAATTAATATAGCCACGGATCCGGTATCCGTCTCTGCGCCTATTATGGGTAGTGATTATTACTACCCGGTTCTCACAATGTCCTTTTTCTCTACTCCTCTTTTCCTACTATGGGTATTACGGGCCTATAATCCGTCATAGGGCCGTTAGGAGTTCAGTTATACGACCTCTCACTTTCAGCTCCTCAGCCCAACTGCCAGTCCTTTTCTCAAACCAGAATAGATCAAGGGGAGTCTCTGGAGCTCCCCCTTCTGGCCGGAGATGGTAGTGCAGTCTTGCTATTCTAGTATTTGTATTTGGTGTCAATAACTATTTTTGTGGCAAATACCCCTAGGGGCGCCACATCCCCCCTTAGTTAAGAACAGTACTCCGGGACTGTGGGATGATAACATTTTGAAATAACAATTGATATGTACAGAGTCTTAAAAATGAAAAGTTACAAAAACCACTCAAAGAAACAAAAAAAAATGGAATTCTGTAAAAAGTCACTTCAAATAGCGTCCATTAATACAGTTCTATCCTTGAAGGTACTAGGAAGCAAAGTTCACAAAGCAGTCTTTCCGGAGTTTTGATTTAGCGTTTCCGGGCTGATAAAAAGTTCAAGAATATGCAAGAAGTTCATACAGGTAAGTCTCTGTAGGTACTGGGCTTAAACGTTACAGAACGATAACAATGACTATAGTCTTATAGTTGGTAATCCGCATACCTGGCCGGTAATTGACCCTGGGTACTACGCTGGGATCTACGTAATAGCGGTGTCTCTATGTGGTGTACTACTGTCTACTGCGGATATAGTATCTGCCCTCTCTGCTAAAGATAATTCCACCACTATGGGGTTGACAAGTCCACCGTGAATGGGATCACTCTGATCAGGAATCTGTTCTTCCTGACCTGGAACCTCTTGTAGTACGGGGTCAGCCTCTTCCTGTCTTGGGACTTCTAATATTGGATTCGGTGTTGGATAAAAGGCCACCATGGGAACCACTACTGCACCATGGTATGTTAGTAGGGTTTTGGGAAAGTCTCCTATACAGGTGTGATACATTTCCTCCTCTTTTTCCTTTACTGGTTGAACCTGTATAGGTTGAATAACTTCTGATTCTGGCTGGACAACCTCTGGCTCTTTCAACGTTTCTGGACATAATTTAAGATTGTCTCTTGACAGTAGTACAGATGTTAAACCTCCGTTTTTGCTAATGAGACACATTTTAGGATTATCCATTCTTGTTGGTAAAACTGTGTAGGGTATGGCTTCCCATTGATTATCCAGTTTATTGGTTCGACGATTCCTCTTAAGTACTTGGTCACCCGGTCTTAATAAAGTTGCTAGAGCATTCTGGTTGAAAGTTCGCTCTTGTCTTTCTCTGGTTTGCTGGAGGCTTCTTTCCACACTCTCTTGCACTTGGTGATACTGCTTTTGCCGTACTACATCCCAATTGGAGTCTTGAACTTCTGCGTCTGGTTTCAGAATTCCCATTTCTAGATCGATTGGCAATTGGCCGGGTCTTGCACGCATAAGATAAGCTGGGGTGCAGTTGGTAGAGCTCACCGGGACATGATTATACAGATCCACCAAGTCAGGCAATTTCTCTGGCCATTGATTCCTTTCCGTTTCAGGTAAAGTCTTTAGTAGGTCTATCACAATATGGTTCATCTCACATAAGCCGTTTGTTTGCGGATGATAGGCCGTCGTCCGGATCTTTTTGCAACCATACATATTACTGAATTCTCTGAAGATCTCTGATTCAAAGGCTGTACCCTGGTCAGTGAGAACCTGTTTCGGATATCCATGGGGTCTACAAAAGTACATTTGGAACGCTTTTGCTGCTGTTTTTGCAGTCATATCTTTTACAGGTACTACTACCAAGAAGCGCGAATAATGAACCACGATGGTCAAGGCATAGACGTAACCGGACCGGCTCGGTGTCAACTTCACGTGGTCCATGGCTACCAGTTCAAGTGGTTGTTTGGTGATTATGGGCTGCAGTGGTGCTCTTTGGCTCTTTTGATCGTTCCTTCTGAGGTTGCACGGGCCACAGTTTCTACACCACTGTTCGATTGATTTTCTCATCCCGACCCAATAAAATCTTTCTCTCAGAAGTACTTCTAGCTTTTTCCAACCAAAGTGACCAGCACCATTGTGGTAAGCCTCGAGGACCATCCTCACATCTTGTTTAGGCACGATAATCTGCCAAACCAATTCATGTGTTTTCGGATTGGTGTATCTTCTACAGAGTTTCCCTTGATACAGGAACATTTTGCCTCTCTCTTTCCAGAGTTGATGCGTCTCTTCTGGGGCATCCTCATCGGGATATGCACTTTGCTCAGTCAATAGTTCCTTCACTAGCTTCACAGCCGGATTGCTATCTTGGGTGTCAGCCCATCTATGGTGTGCTAAAGGATTAAAATTCGCTTCTTGTTGTTTCTGATAGGTATTTGACTGACGATGTTTTACCTTGGGCTGATGAAAGGCTGGTAGTTCAATTTCTTCAAGCTCCCCCATTTCTTCTTCTACATCTCTCAAGTGTGGCATCCGGGATAGGGCATCGGCATTTCCATTCTTGCGACCTGCTCGATACTTGATCACGAAGTTGTAATTAGATAACCGGGCTATCCATCGCTGTTCTAACGCACCTAATTTAGCCGTGTCTAGGTGGGTCAATGGATTGTTGTCAGTATAGACAATAAATTCTGCACCGGTCAAATAGTGTTTGAAACGTTCAGTCACAGCCCAAACTACTGCCAGTAACTCCAATTTGAAAGAGCTATAATTTTCAGAATTTCTTTCAGTAGGCCGGAGTTTTCTACTTGCAAAGGCGATGACTTTCTCCCGACCTTCTTGCTTTTGTGACAGCACCGCTCCCAATCCCACATTACTGGCATCGGTGTAGAGGATGAAAGGTTGATGGTAATCCGGGTACGCCAGAACTTCTTCTCCGGTTAGTGCCTTCTTTAGTTGTTCAAAGGAGTCTTCTCTTTCGTCGTTCCACTGAAAAGGAGGGTTTCAGTTTGAAGGTTTCTTTGTCTGCTCTATCAAAGCATCTTGCAAGGGCGCTGCCAATTTGGTAAATCCTTTTATAAATCTACGATAGTAACCCACTAATCCCCAGAATTGCCTCACTTCTTTTACGTTGGTAGGTCTTGGCCAATCCCTTATGGCAGTTATTTTCTCGGGATCCGGTGCTACTCCCTCCGAACTCACGATGTGCCCTAAGTATTGTACCTTTGGCTTGAGAAGGTGACATTTGGATGGTTTGATTTTCATACCATACTTGGATAAGTGTTATGATCCTTAGTGGTTGAGGATCACGAATTACTCCAGCTAAGTAACAAACATAGGACAAGCTCTAGGGAGGTGGCAAACTGGACTGACCGCAAATCTGAACCTATCCAAACACACTAGAAGTAGCCGGTGAACGTGCCTAAAAATCCTAGACGTCTCGAGCCAGCCTGAGGAACTAACTACCCCTAGAGAGAAAGAAAGACCTCTCTTGCCTCCAGAGAAATAATCCCCAAAGATATAGAAGCCCCCAACAAATAATAACGGTGAGGTAAGAGGAAGGCACATACACAGGGGTGAAAACAGATTCAGCAAATGAGGCCCACTAATACTAGATAGCAGAAAATAGTAAAGGGGTCTGTGCGGTCAGTAAAAAACCCTTACAAAATATCCACACTGAGATTTCAAGAACCCCCGCACCAACTAACGGTGTGGGGGGAGAAACTCAGTCCCCTAGAGCAACCAGCAAGCGAGGAGATCACATCTTAGCAAGCTGGACAAGAAACATGATGAATGCTGATAATCAAAAAATGAACGGACAAAAACTTAGCTTGTCTTGGAGAGGCTGGGAGCAAGGTAATCACAAGGAATCTGAAGAGCACTGAATACATTGATAGCAGGCAAGGAACTGAGTATCCAGGTGAGTTAAATAGGAAACCAACCAAGGATAACGAACCAGCTGATGCAGCCAACCTGCAGAAAGACAACACTACACAGTACCGCTTGTGACCACTAGAGGGAGCCTAAAAATAGAGTTCACAACAGATAAGGCTTCGAACACCTCTGCCAGGTCTGTTAAGTGCTGTTCGTAAGTCTTTGAGTAGACGATCACATCATCTAGGTACAGGAGGACGGTCTCGAAGTTCTTGTGTCCGAGGCAACATTCCATCAGTCGCTGGAAAGTACCAGATGCGTTACAGAGTCCGAACGGCATGCGATTAAATTCGCTTAAACCCATTGGTGTAGTGAATGCCGTTTTTTCTTTATCTCTCTCAGCCACAGGGACTTGCCAATACCCGCTTGTTAAGTCTAAGGTGGAAAAATAATTAGCAGATTTCAAAGCAGTCAAGGACTCTTCTATCCTAGGCAAGGGATAGGCGTCTTTATGGGTGATGTTATTAATCCGCCGGTAGTCTACGTACATTCTCATGGTTCCGTCCTTTTTTTTGACAATCACCAGAGGGGCCGCCCAAGGGCTACAACTATCTCTTATTACCCCGGCCTGTTTCATCTCTCTCAGCATGTCCTTCGCGCATTGATAGTGAGCGGGCGGTATGGGTCTATATCTTTCTTTTATCGGGGGATGGTCACCGGTGGGGATTGTATGTTCCACCCCTTCTATCCGTCCGAAGTCTAATGGGTGTTTACTGAAGACCTGTTCATATTCCGTCACTAATCTATACACCCCTTGTCTTTGATGGGTAGGTGTTGAATCTACACCCACATCTAGCTGTTGGCACCAATCCTCCGATTCTCCATCTGAGCCGTTATTTTCCACCTGACAGGTCGATTCTAAGGGCTCAATGGTTGTGATGGCATTGTTGTCAACAGTATATAACTTTGCCACTGTAGCATACCTTGGCAAAGTGACCTCTTCCTCTCCACAGTTCAAAAGTCGTACCGGCACCCGTCCCCGGTGTACCTCGACCACCCCTCGTGCCGTGAGTATAGTGGGCCTGCTGTCGGTGTACGCTGGTTCTATTAAGGCTTGATAGTCTCGTCCTTTAGTACCAATGGCTGCTCTACACCATACCAGCATTTCTGTTTTTGGTGGGATTACAATAGACGTTGGATCACTCACCCTCACACTGCCGATTTCTCCACCTGCAACTTCTATCTGTTGCCTTAACATTAATACTTTTATTTCCCTCCGGAGAACTCTCTGCTGGCAGGATCGGGCAGTTTCAGCAATTTGTTGTAAGACAGAAATAACTTCGGAAAAGCAGTTCTCTAACATTCATTCCTATCAATACAGTTGGTTCACAGTTCTGTCGGTCGACATCAACGACAATTATACCCTGTTTCTTCAATTCTGCTTTACCAATCTTTATGGTCATCTCCCTGAATCCTAGTTTCGGTACCAACTTACCATTACTGGCCCATATATCTAGTTCAACATCAGAGGGTCCTTTATCAATATCTACCTCAGCCCAGTACCTCTTATAAAGGATATATGGTATAGATGAAATCTGGGAACCTGTATCCAGCAAAGCGTTGAGGGGAATTCCGTCCAGCACGATAGGGATGATGGGTCGTCCTCCGATGTACCTGTCGTGCCAGGGTGTTGGGCCTTGAAAATTCATTCCTGCGAAGCGGCCCGCATTCCCAGGGGATTCCCGTTTAAATCACAATTTCGTGCAAAGTGGCCTGGCTGCTGGCAACGGCGGCAAATGGGCTGTCCATCCGGTTGGCAGCGGTCACGGGGTCGTCCTCTCCATGTCGGGTATCTCTGGGACCTCATCCATGGAACATCCTCTCTACGGTTTGCCAACTCCATCTTGGGTTCACTCATCTCCTGCATGGTTTTAGCCATTGAAGCAACAACATCAGTTAAAGAGTCAAGCTTTTGCTGAAGAGCCTCATTAGTAATGGGCCCCAGGGACTTAGCACTGGCACCAGACGTAGCTGATGTCACTGGCATTCCCCGTTGCTGAAGTGCATCTGCCATGGGTTGTGTGAGATCCTGATCCCGAGGTGCCTCTGCCAGCTGGAGACGTATAGCGCTCTCCTTTAATTGGGCAAATGTCAATTCAGGGTTCTTAAAAACAAGCATGCTCACATGCCCCCGGTGAGAAGTTTATCGGCTCCTGTGTTAAAAATGGGTTCAGCCAGTGTAAGTGATTTAAGGGCTTCCTGCAGGTTTAAGGCAAAATCTCTCACGCCCTCATTAGCTTTTTGTTTGCAATTAAAGAATCGTACTTTAGCTTTGCTGCTGGTAGTGGTTTCAAATGTAGCTTTTAATCCAGCAAATATGCGTTCAACAGTACCTTTTAGATCAGTTGCCCATGCCGTGACTTCTCGCTTAGCATGGCCACTTAACTGCATCATCAGGAGACTAACACGCTGAGCTTCACCCACGGGGAACATATCAAAATGAGCCAGCATCTTTTCCCTGAAACCGTCAAGAGTATTAGGTTCACCTTCATACATTGGAAGCCACGGGCCACCCGGGGTATATGGCATCAACACCGGCATGATGGGCGCCACTCCTTGCACTGCTGCGCTGCCAGGCTCTCTATCGACACTCTGTCTTTCAGCTGCATTAGCGTCGCTGGGTGCTGCGGCGTCTCCGTGCTGCGACATACTGTACCCCCTTAGTTAATCCAGACCCCTCCGGTCCCAGCTTCCGTCTAGATAATGTAGATTCGTTCCTCTGTGCAGCAGGATGACAATGACACGCCCCCTGCTGCCTCTAACTGCCGCACGCTCTGTGATGGTGGATTTTGAAGTTTTTCAGTTAGACTGGGGCTTGGGTAATGACGTAGCTCGATTAACAGTTTTGTGCTTAACGGTTATGAGTTGATTACATCAGGGGATGGCGGCCATTTTTACCCCATTATAACCAATGGAGAAAAGTCACTTTCAATAGTTTTCAATGGGGAACGGGATTTTCTTTAACAAAGTCAATTTCCAAGATTTTTCATCCAAATTTTCACAGTTTCAGACTCCAATTACGGCACACAATACCCGGTGTACGGGCTGGCCCAATCCTGTTCGTGACGCCAGTTGTGACGCCCGGGAGACCGAGGTACCCAGCACCAGATCAATGAGGTCCGTCTCTTGAGGGGGATGTCACTAGTGGCTTGACCAGGTGCTGTGGCCTCAGGCGATGCACAGTATAAGGGATATCATGAAGGAACAGACACTTACTTGATCAGCAGCAGGTCCTCTCAGCTGTGATGACCCCGATCCTGGATTGATGGCTATTGTCCAAATGAAAGACTGAGGCGCTGAAACGTTTAACCAATTTACTTCAACAAAAAGGGATTTGTGACCAACACTGTCACCGGAGTCTGTTTAAGAACTATGAATTACTTTGACCCTGTCAGGATTTCCACCTCTTATTATGCGCAGCTTCTGTATGGCCCTGCTGCTGTATGTGAACTGGCTGCCGGCCCAATCTGTCTCTTCTATGCTCTGGTTCGACGGACAACCCGAGTCCTTTTTTTGTCGGCTTACCCCCTCTGGGAGTACCGCTGAACTCTGTCTGTTGCTGCGTCTTACCCTGGTGAAGCTGATATCACCTCATGTCCTTCCGGTTGCTGTATTATATATAATTAATATAGCCACGGATCCGGTATCCGTCTCTGCGCCTATTATGGGTAGTGATTATTACTACCCGGTTCTCACAATGTCCTTTTTCTCTTCTCCTCTTTTCCTACTATGGGTATTACGGGCCTATAATCCGTCATAGGGCTGTTAGGAGTTCAGTTATACGACCTCTCACTTTCAGCTCCTCAGCCCAACTGCCAGTCCTTTTCTCAAACCAGAATAGATCAAGGGGAGTCTCTGGAGCTCCCCCTTCTGGCCGGAGATGGTAGTGCAGTCTTGCTATTCTAGTATTTGTATTTGGTGTCAATAACTATTTTTGTGGCAAATACCCCTAGGGGCGCTATATATATATATATATATATATATATATATATATATACACTGTGTGTGTGTGTGTGTGTATGTGTATGTATATATATATATATATATATATATATATATATATATATATACATATATATATATATATATATATATATATACATATATATATATCATATATACTTGAGAATAAGCCGAGACCCCTAATTTTACCACAAAAAACTGGGAAAACTTAATGACTCGAGTATAAGCCTAGGGTGGGAAATGCAGCAACTACTGGTAAATTTCAAAAATAAAAATAGATACCAATAAAAGTACAATTGAGACATCAGTAGGTTAAGTGTTTTTGAATATCCATATTGAATCAGGAGCCCCATGAGATGCTCCATACAAAATATGCGCCATATAATGCTGCACAAAGGTTAATGATGGCCTCATAAGATGCTCTATGGAATATTATGCCCCATATAATGCTTCACAAAGGTTGATGGCCCCATAAGATGCTCCATAGATTATGCCCCATATGCTGTTGCAATGAAGAAAAAAAAAATCATATACTCAAGTCTTGTCGCTCAGGCTCCCGACACTTGCAATATTCACCTGTCCCCTTTTCACCGCCGTGCGCAGCTCCGTCTTCCGGCTCTCTGACTGTGCCCGTCGCGACCAATCAGCAATGCGGGATTTCCGTGACAGACAGAAAGACGGAAGTGACCCTTAAACAATTATATAGTAGATTTGTGTAGGAGGAGCATAAAGTGATGGTCACAGTTAAAAACTGCAGGGGTCACGGATTTTCAACCCGCTTCATCTTCCTGAAAACTGTATTCTCCCTAGCCAAAAAAATCAGTGCCAGAAATGGGTCAAGTACTGACTCTGAAAAATAAAAATAGGGAAAACCTTTTAGAGCCATGAAAGAAAGCCAAGAAAGGTCTCCCTGCAGCAAGCCTTTGAAATGTGGTGTCAGCACTTCAAACGGCAAAAAATGTGCGCTCTCCTCCAGAGAATCAAAAACACAAAACTGTTCCTGCAGATGAAATGCGAAGAGGAAATATACAATGAGCCGTGTTTAGGAGTTATTGACACACAATGCATTGGTGTGCTACATGGGATAATGGTTCCTGAACATAGACTACACGCTAACCTAGGAAACTGTGTTTGGTATTGTAAATGTAAAACCCGGATGCCATACGGACCGCCACACAGATGAAAATCGTCTGTGTTTTTTCTGGATAAAACGTGGACAAAATTTTATACACTTGTGTGAGCTTAGCCATAGCACTGAATGAACAAGTCTCATCCAATATCCGGAAGAGAATAGTTCACATTGCGATTTTTTTCACATTGTTCAGCGTACTGTCCGATTTTTATGAGCAGGTAGGCTGCATGCACACATTGGTGGGATGTTACCATCCGAGACAACTATGTGCTGATCAGTGACCGATTAGGTGTAATGAAACATTTTGTAAGACCAAAAATATAGGATTAATTTTAAATATTTTATGAGTAATGCAAACACAAAGATGCTTTACTAATAGCCTTCACAATTTTGCAGCGTCCTGAACTGAAATAACAGCCAGGGGTGGACATACAGGCTGCACAGCGGAAGACCCAAGGAGTGGACTAAAAACTTAAGGCTAGGGATCAGATGCTAACCAAGCAACGAACCAGAGTCCTGACCAGGGGTGTAAAGATCGCCGTCACAGAAGGTGCTATCACAACCAATCCGTGCAGGAAGGGGGCTCACAGACACCAGCACCTATTTCAGCTGGATGTGAGTCCAAGGACGCTCATTCAGCTGAAGTGTATTGTGGCACAGAGACCCGTCGTCTCCCTGCACTGGAATACTAGCAAATAACGTTGGTGTTCTTGTCATGACCGGCATATTGCAAAGTCAGCTGAAGGCTACAGAAGAAGATGCCATGCGCTGTGGGAGTGGAGGAAGGTAAGAACTTTTTTGTTTTAATGTGTTGAAAAGAGGGGCAGAATTGAAATAAGGGTCCCAGGATGGAGGACATTTTATCAAGATGGAGCCCAGGATGGGGGAATCATTATACCAGGAAGGGGTCCAGGATGAAGGACATTACACCAAGAATGTGCCCAGGATGGTGGACATTACACCAGGAAGGTGCCCAGGATGGAGGACATTACACCAAGAAGGTGCCCAGGATGGAGGACATTATATCAAGATGGAGCCCAGGATGGGGGAATCATTATACCAGGAAGGGGCCCAGGATGGAGGACATTACACCAAGAATGTGCCCAGGATGGTGGACATTACACCAGGAAGGTGCCCAGGATGGAGGACATTACACCAAGAATGTGCCCAGGATGGTGGACATTACACCAGGAAGGTGCCCAGGATGGAGGACATTACACCAAGAAGGTGCCCAGGATGGAGGACATTTTATCAAGATGGAGCCCAGGATGGGGGAATCATTATACCAGGAAGGGGCCCAGGATGGAGGACATTACACCAAGAATGTGCCCAGGATGGAGGACATTACACCAGGAAGGTGCCCAGGATGGAGAACATTATATAAAGATGGAGCCCAGGATGGGGGAATCATACCAGGAAGGGGCCCAGGATGGAGGACATTACACCAAGAAGGTGCCCAGGATGGAGGACATTACACCAGGAAGGCGTCCAGGATGGAGGACATTACACCAGGAAGGTGCCCAGGATGGTGGACATTACACCAGGAAGGTGCCCAGGATGGAGGACATTACACCAGGAAGGTGCCCAGGATGGTGGACATTATATCAACATGGAGCCCAGGATGGGGGAATCATACCAGGAAGGAGGACATTACACCAAGAAGGTGCCCAGGATGGAGGACATTACACCACGAAGATGCCCAGGATGGTGGACATTACACCAGGAAGGTGCCCAGGATGGAGGACATTACACCAGGAAGGTGCCCAGGATGGAGGACATTACACCAGGAAGGTGCCCAGGATGGAGGACATTATATCAAGATGGAGCCCAGGATGGGGGAATCATACCAGGAAGGGGCCCAGGATGGAGGACATTACACCAAGAAGGTGCCCAGGATGGAGGACATTATATCAAGATGGAGCCCAGGATGGGGGAATCATTATACCAGGAAGGGGCCCAGGATGGAGGACATTACACCAAGAATGTGCCCAGGATGGTGGACATTACACCAGGAAGGTGCCCAGGATGGAGGACATTACACCAAGAAGGTGCCCAGGATGGAGGACATTTTATCAAGATGGAGCCCAGGATGGGGGAATCATTATACCAGGAAGGGGCCCAGGATGGAGGACATTACACCAAGAATGTGCCCAGGATGGAGGACATTACACCAGGAAGGTGCCCAGGATGGAGGACATTATATAAAGATGGAGCCCAGGATGGGGGAATCATACCAGGAAGGGGCCCAGGATGGAGGACATTACACCAAGAAGGTGCCCAGGATGGAGGACATTACACCAGGAAGGTGTCCAGGAAGGTGGACATTACACCAGGAAGGTGCCCAGGATGGTGGACATTACACCAGGATGGTGCCCAGGATGGTGGACATTACACCAGGAAGGTGCCCAGGATGGAGGACATTACACCAGGAAGGTGCCCAGGATGGTGGACATTACACCAGAAAGGTGCCCAGGATGGTGGACATTATATCAACATGGAGCCCAGGATGGGGGAATCATGCCAGGAAGGAGGACATTACACCAAGAAGGTGCCCAGGATGGAGGACATTACACCACGAAGATGCCCAGGATGGTGGACATTACACCAGGAAGGTGCCCAGGATGGAGGACATTACACCAGGAAGGTGCCCAGGATGGAGGACATTACACCAGGAAGGTGCCCAGGATGGAGGACATTATATCAAGATGGAGCCCAGGATGGGGGAATCATACCAGGAAGGGGCCCAGGATGGAGGACATTACACCAAGAAGGTGCCCAGGATGGAGGACATTACACCAGGAAGGTGCCCAGGATGGTGGACATTACACCAGGAAGGTGCTCAGGATGGAGGACATTACACCAGGATGGTGCCCAGGATGGTGGACATTACACCAGGAAGGTGCTCAGGATGGAGGACATTACACCAGGATGGTGCCCAGGATGGTGGACATTACACCAGGAAGGTGCCCAGGATGGAGGACATTACACTAGGAAGGTGCCCAGGATGGAGGACATTATATTAAGATGGAGCCCAGGATGGGGGAATCATACCAGGAAGGGGCCCTTGATGCAGGACATTACACCAAGAAGGTGCCCAGGATGGAGGACATTACACCAGGAAGGTGCCCAGGATGGTGGACATTACACCAGGAAGGTGTCCAGGATGGAGGACATTACACCAGGAAGGTGCCCAGGATGGTGGACATTACACCAGGAAGGTGCCCAGGATGGAGGACATTACACCAGGAAGGTGCCCAGGATGGAGGACATTATATCAAGATGGAGCCCAGGATGGGGGAATCATACCAGGAAGGGGCCCAGGATGGAGGACATTACACCAAGAATGTGCCCAGGATGGAGGACATTACACTAGGAAGGTGCCCAGGATGGTGGACATTACACCAGGAAGGTGCCCAGGATGGAGGACATTACACCAGGATGGTGCCCAGGATGGTGGACATTACACCAGGAAGGTGCCCAGGATGGTGGACATTACACCAGGAAGGTGCCCAGGATGGAGGACATTACACTAGGAAGGTGCCCAGGATGGAGGACATTACACCAGGAAGGTGCCCATGATGGAGAACATTACACCAGGAAGGTGCCCAGGATGGAGGACATTACATCAGGAAGGTGCCCAGGATGGTGGACATTACACCAGGAAGGTGCCCAGGATGGTGGACATTACACCAGGATGGTGCCCAGGATGGTGGACATTATGCCAGAATGAGGGATATTGTTACAGGAGGGGGATGTTATTACAGTAAGGTACCCAGTACAAGGGACATTATACCAGTAAAGGGCCCAGGATGAGGGACACTATACAAGGATGGGGCTTAGGATGAGGGACATTATTACTATGGGGGTAAAGACAATGAACATTATTACAGGAAAGTGCCTGGATGGGGACATAATTACATGCAGGATAAACACATATGTCTTTACAGGATCTAGAATGCTACAAAGGCCCATACACCTAACCAACATTGATGTGGGTCCCAGGTCCAAAGTTTGCACTTGGGCTTAGGGGACTCTAGTTATGCCACTGGTCTTGATAGCATTATCTATAAAGCTGTCACAAATTTTAAGATATCGGGATGGCAAAGTGGAATGGAGTTCCTGAACTCGAGGACAAATCGTTGGTGCATTATGTAGGGATTCTACCAGGATTTAGCAATTGGACAATGGAGACTTGGTAAGTGTAACTGACTGTATTGCAAGTGTCGAAGTGTGTGGTATGTGTCCTGTGTGTAAATGACGCTTGCCCATCAAGTGTGCCATCTGAAGGACTTGTGTGGCATGAGTAATGCACGTAGCACGTGACCTATGTATGAGTCACGCACACCTCCTAGCCTAGTTATGGACGGCTAAGAGGCACTCCTACATTTCAGAAGCCAGCAGAATTGTGAATGCAACTTTGGTATCAGGAGCTCCGCACCATCGGCAGATTTGTCACATTATTAAAGGCAGACGGCATGGGGTCGGGAATTTATACACAGTGTGTGACCGGATCAAAGAAAAAAATGATTTCGATGATTAAGTCGTGTCTTGCATTAGTTTTGTTGACATGTTGTGGGTGTATACCACTGCCACTAAGGGCCAATAAACCACTGTTCTTTTTGCCATATTGCTTGGTGAGGTGCCTCTATTTGTAAAATTATACATTACATATATATATATATTTATACACACACACCGCATATACTCGAGTATAAGCTGACCCAAGTATAAGCCGAGACCCCTAATTTTTCCACAAAAAAAATGGGAAAACTTAATGACTCGAGTATAAGCCTAGGAAAATGCAGCAGCTACCGGTAAATGTCAAAAATAAAAATAGGTACCAATAAAAGTAAAATTAATTGAGACATCAGTAGGTTATGTGTTTTTGAATATCCATATTGAATCAGGAGCCCCATATAATGCTCCATACAGTTCATGATGGGCCCCATAAGATGCTCCATATTAAAATATGACCCATATAATGCTCCACAAATGCCGATTATGGCCTCATAAGATGCTCCATACAGACATTTGCCCCATATGCTGTTGCTGCGATTAAAAAAAAAAAATCACATACTCGCCTCTCGTCGCTCAGGCCCCCGTCACTTGCTATAGTCACCTTTCCCCGTTCCACCGTCGGGCTCCGCTGCGTCTTCTGCAGTGATGTTCAGGCAGATGGCGCGGTGCGCACACTTATCGCGTCATCGCACCCTCTGATCTGAGCGTCACTGCAGAAAATAAGCCAAGATTGGCATTTTCAGCCTAAAAAAACGGGCTGAAATTCTTGGCTTATATTCGAGTATATACTATATATCTACTATATAATTGTCTAAAGGTCACTTCCGTCTTTCTGTCTGTCCTTCTGTCTGTCTGTCTTTGTCTGTCTGTCACGGATATTCATTGGTCGCTGCCTCTGTCAGTGAAATCCAAGTCGCTGATTGGTCGCGGCAAAACGACCACGACCAATCGGCGACGGGCACAGTCCGGCGGCAAAATGGCCGCTCCTTACTCCCCGCAGTCAGTGCCCGCTCCATAATCCCCACCAGTCAGCGCTCATTCAGGGTTAATGGCAGCGGTAACGGACCGCGTTATGCCGCGGTGTAATGCACTCCATTACCGCTGCTTATTAACCCTGTGTGACCAACTTTTTACTATTGATGCTGCCTATGCGGCATCAATAGTTAACAGATCTAATGTTAAAAACAATTTAAAAAAATCAAAAATCGTTATATACTCACCGTCCGTCGGCCCCCGGATCAGGAACAGGCCTTCTCCGCTCCTCGCGACGCTCCGGTGACCGCTCCATGCATTGCGGTCTCGCGAGATGATGACGTAGCGGTCTCGCGAGACCGTTACATCATCATCTTGCGAGACCGCAATGCACTCTTGGGACCGGAGCGGGCAAGGAGCATCGGTAACCGCTTCGCCTGGATCCGGGGCCAACGGAAGGTGAGTATAGAACTATTTTTTATTTTAATTCTTTTTTTTTTTTTAACAGGGATATGATGCCCACATTGCTATATACTACGTGGGCTGTGCAATATACTACATGAGCTGTGCAATATAATACGTGGGCTGTGCAATATACTACGTGGGCTGTGCAATGTACTACGTGGGCTGTGCAATATACTACGTGGGCTGTGCAATATACTATGTGGGCTGTGCAATGTACTACGTGGGCTGTGCAATGTACGTGGGCTGTGCAATAAACTGCATGGGCTGTGCTATATACTACATGGGCTGTGCAATGTACTACATGGGCTGTGCAATATACTGCGTGGGCTGTACTATATACTACGTGGGCTGGGCAATATACTACGTCAGCTGTGTTATACACTACGACGGCTGTGTTATACACTACGTGGCCTGTGTTATACACTACTTGGCCTGTGTTATACACTACGTGGCCTGTTATACACTACATGGGCTGTGTTATATACTGCGTGCGTGGGCTGTTATATACTACGTGAGCTGTGTTATATGCTACGTGGGCTGTTATAAACTACGTGGCTGTGTTATATGCTATGTATGCTGTTATACACTCCGTGGGCTGTGCTATCTACTACGTGGCTGTGCTATATACTCCATGGGCTATGCTATATACTTCGTGGGCTGTGCTATATACTACGTGGCTGTGCTATATACTACGTGCCTGTGCAATATACTACGTGGCTGTGCAATATACTACGTGGCTGTGCTATTAACTACGTGGGCTGTTATATACTACATGGCCGGCCTCGAACAATCAGCGTCAGGCGCAGAATCCTGTGTATTCAATGTATTATTCTAAAATCTTCATAAATAAACTACATACATATTCTAGAATACCCAATGCATTAGAATCGGGCTACCATCTAGTATATATATATATATATATATATATATATATATATATATATATGTGGAAAGAAAGAAAATTGCAGCACTCACCGTGAATTCTTCATCTCTTTTATTCAATAAAACGAACCTTTGTAGGTTGTGGCATTATAAAAGGCTTTAGGCGTTACGAGGGGAGCGGGGTTGTGCAGGAACGAGACGGACGACGGCCGTTTCACGCTGTTGCGCTTCTACGGGTCCATGTGTGTTGTGCTTGTGATGTCATATCCTTTTATAGGATTGAGACATCTTACTTTCTACTTCTAAGTGCAAAAATGCAGTGATACATTAAAAACAACAATGAACTCGGACTGCACAATACAGATAAGCAATCATTAGATGAAAACCGACATGTCAATTTTTTCATTGAGACCCCAGGGGCCCTGCGCATTGGTTTTTAGAATCCACCTGGCTTCTCTTTGCAGGAGTAATCTACTGCGATCGCCTCCCTGTTTTGGGAAGGTAACCATTTCTAGCCCCGCAAATTTCAATACATTAGGGTTACCACCATGACATTCGTGTATGTGTTTGACTAAACGAACTCTCCCTTTTCCCGTAAGGATAGAATTATAGTGCTCTCGAAACCGCACCATAAGGGGTCTTATGGTTTTCCCTATATAAAAACGATTGCAGGGGCAGAATATAACATAAACGATAAATTTACTCTTGCAAGTTATAAAATCCTTCACAATATGATGGTGTGTGCCTATTTTTAACAAACTATCTGTCATATGAAAAGCGCACATACTGCAATTTCCGCATTTGTGATTGCCGGGTGGAGCAGATTTCTCAATCCAATTTAAGTTGCGATTTTCTATGCGATTTTTCACAACTAGATCTCCTATATTTTTTGATCGTTTATACGAAAATAATGGGGACGCTGCTGTAAAATCTGGATCCTTTTGGAGGATGTGCCAGTTTTTTCGGATCGCTGCATGAATTAAGCTATCTACAGGAGTATGCTTAAAAATAAAGGGAAATCTCTGATTTTTATTATGGTTTTGTAACCCCTTATTTTTATGGTTTTTCCTTTTATTACCCTTTTTTAGAAGATCTACTTGAGATAAACTAGACACTCGTGCCTCAGCTTGTTGAAGCAGAGGCTCCGGGTAACCTCTTTCCCTAAAGCGCGCCTTTAAATCCTGAATCTGTTCTTTACAGATCTCATTATTATTATTGATTTTCCTTAATCTAACCATTTGACTGAACGGAATACTGCGCTTTGTGTGATCCGGGTGGGCGCTATTATAGTGCAGCACACTGTTTGTTGCCGTACTTTTTCTGTGGACACTTGTTATTAATACGCCTTTCTGGATCTCTAATTTGACGTCTAAGAAATCTATTTCATTACCTCCATAGATAGATGTAAATTTCATGTTATCCTCATTTTCATTTAGATAATTTACAAAGCTATTAAAGACCTCTTCGCCCCCGTCCCAAATAATAAAGATGTCGTCCGCAAACCGCAAAAAAAGCCGTATGTGTTTCAAAAAAGGATTTTTGGGGCCGGTGACATGCCTCTCCTCAAACACTGCGAGAAACAGGTTCGCGAAGACGCATGCCACCGGGGTACCCATCGCGGTACCAACCTTCTGACAATACCACTGATCCAAAAACTTAAAGGTATTGTTGGACAATACAAAACCCAAACTGTCTGTTATAAACGAAATGAAATCTTCATCCTTTTCAGTATTAAATAGGATGCTACGAATTGCATCTATGCCCTTTTGTTGAGGAATTCTGGTATATAAACTGGTAATATCTATAGATGTTAGGGCAAATGTAGGTTGCCAAATGAAGTCCTTTATAGCCAGGAGAAAATCTCCTGAGTCTTTAATAAAAGAAGGGATTTCGTATAGTAAGGGTTTTAGAGACCAATCGATAAATTGTGAAAGGGGTTCTGTGACTGAATTTATTCCGGATACGATTGGGCGACCAGGGGGTTTTTTCGCGTTTTTGTGAATTTTCGGGATGCTGTACCAGTTGGGATAATTAGGATACTCCGGTATTAATTTTTCTGCTCTCTTTTTTGAGATGGTACCTTTTTCCACATATTTACGTAATAAAGACCGTAGTTTATCCTTAATGGCGTTGGTGGGGTTTTTTTCTAATAACTGATAAGTACTTGAGTCACTGAGCTGCGATAAAGCCTCCTCAATGTAATATGCCCTATCTAGGATGACCAGGTTACCCCCTTTGTCTGCTTTTCTAACTACCACATCTTCCCACCCCTGTATTTCTTTCAGAGCTTTTTGTTCTGAAGTGGGCAGATTTTTGTGGGGTTGTGGAAAAAGGACCGCCTCTACGTCTTTGATGACTAAATCTTCAAATAGATCTATGTTATTTCCCGGAGAGATGGGGGGCATCCACCGTGATTTTACCCCACCCTTAAAGGGAGTAATTGCCGAGGTTTCTTCTATGGTTTCTGTTCCCTCTACTGGGCCATCATTTATTTTACATAGATTAGTCAAAACGTTAGTGATTTCTCTGTCCAATGTACTCGATTCTGGATATGCTATAAAACCCAACTGGCCCACTGTGGCTGGTATATCCGTGGTCACTGTCACAATAGGTGCGCCTTTATTTTTGCAGAAGAATTTATGCAAATGTAATTTGCGCGTGCTTTTAAATAATTCAATTTTAAATTCTCCTAAATCAAATGGTTCAGGTAAACAATAATTCAGTCCTCGAGATAGGACTTTAAGGTGACAATCTGTCAAAGATCTTTTTGATAAATTTACCACTTGTAAAGAGTCATTAGTGGTTACATCAGTGTCCACTGTAGTTAGCGTCTCCAGGACACTTGCTTCCGTTTTTTCATGCAGTTTTTTTCTTCTTCCTCCCCGCCGTGTTTTCTTATTTCTAAAGGGGTACCAGGCCTAGATTGCGTTTGTGAAATTGTTGTTACATTAGATGGTGGCTGGGCATCTTCTGAGATTTCTTCGGCTGCACTGGAGTCGGAGTCTGTCACCCACCCATCTCGTACTGGATGCGATTTTTTTCCAGATTTTTTGAAACGATTTTTAGGGAAAGTTCTTTTCGGAGTGTTTTTATTCCACGAGAAAATTTGATTAGTCTCAAAGTCACGTTTATCTCTCAGAAATTTTTCTTTTTTCTTTTCTTTGGTTTCTATTTGAATGATCACAAGTTTTTTTTCCAATTTTTTTTCAAAAGATTTAAAAGCATTATCTCCAATTCGAGTCTTTAATTCAAATTTGGATTTTTCTAATTGTTCGCATATTGAAGCATAGTCTTTTTCATTATGGGAAAGAACTAGCCGTAATAAATTTTGTGAACATTCCAGGTGTATTTTTTCCCATGCTGATTGAAAGTTTGCATCTTCCTTGAATTGTGAAATCTCTTTAAAAACCCGCAGGCCTCTTGGCACTCTGTTACATTCGACATAAGAATTTAACGATTTGATAGTCCAGTATAGCCGGATTTCTTTTTCTGCTATAATATAGATTTTGGATTCCAGCGTCTTAGTGCTGATCAACTCTAATTCGTCTTTGTGATTGCATTCCGAAAAGAAATTACCCGCTCCCTCTCTGCCTGCCTGCAAGCCACCTGAAGCTTCTCCCTCATTAGCCTGGTCTTCCATCCCTTCCATCGATACAGGGGATATAGACATAATATGTGTGCCAACCTCTTCGTGCTCAAGTATTAAAAGTGTAACAACTTGTTAAAGCACATACAAAAAGAGAATATACTGGCACCGAAGTGGCGTTCACTTGTGAAATGTCCTTTATACGAAGATCCTTCCTTTGGGCTATCGGGATATAGCAATTTTAGAGACGACTGAGGTGGTGCTATGCAAACACATGCGGTAATCCAAACAGGTATGTGGAAAGAAAGAAAATTGCAGCACTCACCGTGAATTCTTCATCTCTTTTATTCAATAAAACGAACCTTTGTAGGTTGTGGCATTATAAAAGGCTTTAGGCGTTACGAGGGGAGCGGGGTTGTGCAGGAACGAGACGGACGACGGCCGTTTCACGCTGTTGCGCTTCTACGGGTCCATGTGTGTTGTGCTTGTGATGTCATATCCTTTTATAGGATTGAGACATCTTACTTTCTACTTCTAAGTGCAAAAATGCAGTGATACATTAAAAACAACAATGAACTCGGACTGCACAATACAGATAAGCAATCATTAGATGAAAACCGACATGTCAATTTTTTCATTGAGACCCCAGGGGCCCTGCGCATTGGTTTTTAGAATCCACCTGGCTTCTCTTTGCAGGAGTAATCTACTGCGATCGCCTCCCTGTTTTGGGAAGGTAACCATTTCTAGCCCCGCAAATTTCAATACATTAGGGTTACCACCATGACATTCGTGTATGTGTTTGACTAAACGAACTCTCCCTTTTCCCGTAAGGATAGAATTATAGTGCCCTATCTAGGATGACCAGGTTACCCCCTTTGTCTGCTTTTCTAACTACCACATCTTCCCACCCCTGTATTTCTTTCAGAGCTTTTTGTTCTGAAGTGGGCAGATTTTTGTGGGGTTGTGGAAAAAGGACCGCCTCTACGTCTTTGATGACTAAATCTTCAAATAGATCTATGTTATTTCCCGGAGAGATGGGGGGCATCCACCGTGATTTTACCCCACCCTTAAAGGGAGTAATTGCCGAGGTTTCTTCTATGGTTATATTTTATAACTTGCAAGAGTAAATTTATCGTTTATGTTATATTCTGCCCCTGCAATCGTTTTTATATAGGGAAAACCATAAGACCCCTTATGGTGCGGTTTCGAGAGCACTATAATTCTATCCTTACGGGAAAAGGGAGAGTTCGTTTAGTCAAACACATACACGAATGTCATGGTGGTAACCCTAATGTATTGAAATTTGCGGGGCTAGAAATGGTTACCTTCCCAAAACAGGGAGGCGATCGCAGTAGATTACTCCTGCAAAGAGAAGCCAGGTGGATTCTAAAAACCAATGCGCAGGGCCCCTGGGGTCTCAATGAAAAAATTGACATGTCGGTTTTCATCTAATGATTGCTTATCTGTATTGTGCAGTCCGAGTTCATTGTTGTTTTTAATGTATCACTGCATTTTTGCACTTAGAAGTAGAAAGTAAGATGTCTCAATCCTATAAAAGGATATGACATCACAAGCACAACACACATGGACCCGTAGAAGCGCAACAGCGTGAAACGGCCGTCGTCCGTCTCGTTCCTGCACAACCCCGCTCCCCTCGTAACGCCTAAAGCCTTTTATAATGCCACAACCTACAAAGGTTCGTTTTATTGAATAAAAGAGATGAAGAATTCACGGTGAGTGCTGCAATTTTCTTTCTTTCCACATACCTGTTTGGATTACCGCATGTGTTTGCATAGCACCACCTCAGTCGTCTCTAAAATTGCTATATCCCGATAGCCCAAAGGAAGGATCTTCGTATAAAGGACATTTCACAAGTGAACGCCACTTCGGTGCCAGTATATTCTCTTTTTATATATATATATATATATATACTAGATGGTAGCCCGATTCTAACGCATCTGGTATTCTAGAATACGTATGTAGTTTATTTATGAAGATTTTAGAATAATACATTGAATACACAGCGAAGCGTGGTTCAAATCCGGCGCCAATTCGCGGCCGGACTGCGCCTGTCGCTGATTGTTCGCGGCCGGCCATGTAGTATATAACAGCCCACGTAGTAAATAGCACAGCCACGTAGTATATTGCACAGCCACGTAGTATATTGCACAGCCACGTAGTATATAGCACAGACACGTAGTATATTGCACCACCCACGTAGTATATTGCACGGCCCACGCAGTACATTGCACGGCCCACGCAGTACATTGCACGGCCAAAGCAGTACATTGCACGGCCCACGCAGTACATTGCACGGCCCACGCAGTACATTGCAATGATTTTTTTAATTATTATTATTTTTAACATTAGATCTTTTACTGTAACTATTGATGCCGCATAGGCAGCATCAATAGTAAAAAGTTGGTCACACAGGGTTAATAAGCAGCGGTAATGGAGTGTATTACACGGCGGCATAACGCGGTCCGTTACCGCTGCCATTAACCCTGTGTGAGCGCTGACTGGTGGGGATTATGGAGCGGGCACTGACTGCGGGGAGTAAGGAGCGGCCATTTTGCCGCCGAACTGTGCCCGTCGCTGATTGGTCGTGGCCGTTTTGTCGCGACCAATCAGCGACTTGGATTTCAGTGACAGACAGAGGCAGCGACCAATGAATATCCGTGTCAGACAGACAGAAAGACAGACAGACAGAAAGACGGAAGTGACCCTTAGACAATTATATAGTATACACACACACACACACACACACACGCATATAAAATTTGGTCAAAATTACTGTTATTGTGAACAGCTACTGGAAAAGACGAAGAGCTAGCACTCGACGACTATAGGTGGAGTTTCGATGGTGCAGGTGAACGGAGCCAGAAGCCCTCTTCGTAATAGAGAAAAAATCAAATCACCGCACTCATCTTGTTCATTTTTGCTAACGTGAAAATTTTATTCAAAAATGAAGACGAAACAACAGGGCAATGGTATTATAACGTTTCGGCCACCCCGTGGCCTTGGTCACAAAAATAAATGCTGTAACAAGATAGAGAAAGAAAATGTGTGAACACATAATATATACAGTGCTCAACTATACAAAATATACAATAAACCGCTCCAAGAGCAATATACACTGAGCCACCATAGAATTACCTGATGGGTAGGTCATCAATATGCCTATCAGTACCCACCTACAGGTCATGAAAAGGAAGAGCAGGTTCTTTCATTTTCTGAGTTGTGTCTGAGAGGAGGAATCTCATTGTTCTTGGTCAGAGCTGAACCAATAAAAACAGCAACAAGAAAAAGAACCAACAGTGTTACCATGCTGCCCCATGGGTGCTTAACCCCCAAGGGTGGTTTGCACGTTAATTACCAAGCCAATTTTTACAATTATGACCACTGTCCTTTTACGAGGTTATAACTCTGGAACGCTTCAACGAATCCTGATGATTCTGACACTGTTTTCTCGTGACATATCGTACTTCGTGATAGTGGTAAAATTTATTTGATACAGTTATATGAAAAAGTTTGGGCACCCCTATTAATCTTAAGCTTAATTATTTATAAAAATTGTTTTTTTTTGCAACAGCTATTTCAGTTTCATATATCTAATAACTGTTGGACACAGTAATGTTTCTGCCTTGAAATGAGGTTTATTGTACTAACAGAAAATGTGCAATCTGCATTCAAACAAAATTTGACAGGTGCATAAGTATGGGCACCTCACCAGAAAAGTGACATTAATATTTAGTAGATCCTCCTTTTGCAAAAATAACAGCCTCTAGTCGCTTCCTGTAGCTTTTAATGAGTTCCTGGATCCTGGATGAAGGTATTTTTGACCATTCCTCTTTACAAAACAATTCCAGTTCAGTTAAGTTTGATGGTCGCCGAGCATGGACAGCCCTCTTCAAATGATCCCACAGATGTTCAATGATATTCAGGTCTGGGGACTGAGATGGCCATTCCAGAACAGTGTAATTGTTCCTCTGCATGAATGCCTGAGATTTGGAGCGGTGTTTTGGATCGTTGTCTTACTGAAAGATCCATCCCCTGCGTAACTTCAACTTTGTCACTGATTCATGAACATTATTGTCAAGAATCTGCTGATACTGAGAGGAATCCATGCGTCCCTCAACTTTAACAAGATTCCTGGTCCCGGCATTGGCCACACAGACCCAAAGCATTATGGAACCTCCACCAAATTTTACTGTGGGTAGCAAGTGTTTTTCTTGGAATGCTGTGTTTTTTTGCCGCCATGCATAACGCCTTTTTGTATGACCAAACAACTCAATCTTGGTTTCATCAGTCCACAGGACCTTCTTCCAAAAAGAAATTGGCTTCTCCAAATGTGCTTTTGCATACCTCAGCCGACTCTGTTTGTGGCTTGCTTGCAGAAACGGCTTCTTTCGCATCACTCTCCCATACAGCTTCTCCTTGTGCAAAGTGCGTTGTATAGTTGACCGATGCACAGTGACACCATCTGCAGCAAGTTGATGCTGCAGCTCTCTGGAGGTGGATTGAGGATTGTCCGTGACTGATCTAACCATTCTTCTCTGCCTTTCTGATGTTTTTCTTGGCCTGCCACTTCTGGCCTTAACAAGAACTGTAACTGTGTTCTTCCATTTCCTTACTATGTTCCTCACAGTGGAAATTGACAGGTTACATCTCTGAGACAGCTTTTTGTATCCTTCCCCTGAACAACTATGTTGAATAATCTTTGTTTTCAGATCATTTGACAGTTGTTTTGAGGAGCCCATGATGCCACTCTTCAGAGGAGATTCAAACAGGAGAACAACTTGCAAGTGGCCACTTTAAGTAGCTTTTCTCATGATTGCATACACCTGGCTATGAAGATCAAACCTCAATGAGGTTACAAAACAAAAAAAAGGGCTTTAGTAAGTCAGTAAAAAGTAGGTATGAGTATTTAAAACAAGAAAATGATAAGGGTGCCCATACTTATGCACCTGTCAAATTTTGTTTGAATGCAGATTGCACATTTTCTGTTAGTACAATAAACCTCATTTCAAGGCAGAAACATTACTGTGTCCAACAGTTATTAGATATATGAAACTGTAATAGCTGTTGCAAAAAAAACAATTTTTATAAAACATTAAGCTTAAGATTAATAGGGGTGCCCAAACTTTTTCATATAACTGTATTATCTGCGTTTATTTGTGAAAAAAATGGAAATTTGGTGAAAACTTTGAAAATGTCGCAATTTTCCAACTTTGAATTTTTATGCCCTTAAATCAAAGAGATGTGTCACACAAAATACTTAATAAGTAACATTTCCTACATGTCTACTTTACATCAGCACAATTTTGGAACCAAAATTTTTTTTGTTAGGGAGTTATAAGGGTAAAATTTTGACCAGCAATTTCTCGTTTTTACAACACCATTTTTTTTAGGGACCACATCACATTTGAAGTCATTTTGAGGGGTCTATTTAATAGAAAATAACCAAGTGTGACACCATTCTAAAAGCTGCACCCATCAAGGTGCTCAAAACCACATTCAAGAAGTTTATTAACCCTTCAGGTTTCACAGGAATTTTGCAGAGCTCGGAAGGGAAGGAGTACCGTTTGACTTTTCAATGCAAAGATGACTGGAATTGAGATGGGACACCATGTCGCGTTTTGGAGAGCCCCTGATGTGCCTAAACATTGGAACCCCCCACAATTGACAGTATTTTGGATATGTAGACCCCTACGGAACTTATCTAGATGTGTTGTGAGAGCTTTGAACCTCCAAGTGTTTCACTATAGTTTATAATGTAGAGCCGTGAAAATAATTTTTTTTTTTCACAAAAATTATTGTTTAGCCCCCAGTTTTGTATTTTTCCAAGGGCAACAGGAGAAATTGGACCCCAAAAGTTGTTGTCCAATTTGTCCTGAGTACGCTGATACCCCATATGTGGGGGGGAACCACCATTTGGGCGCATAGTAGAGCTCGGAAAGGAAGGAGCTCCGTTTGGAATGCAGACTTAGATGGATTGGTCTTCAGGCGTCACATTGTATTTGCAGAGCCCCTAATGTACCTAAACAGTAGAAACCCCCCACAAGTGACCCCATATTGGAAACTAGACCCCCCAAGGAACTTATCTAGATGTGTTGTGAGAACTTTGAACCCCCAAGTGTTTCACTACAGTTTATAACGCAGAGCCGTGAAAATAAAAAATATTTTTTTTCCCACAAAAATGTTTTTTAGACCCCAAATTTTTTTTTCCCAAGGGTAACAAGAGAAATTGGAGTTGTTGTCCAATTTGTCCTGAATACGCTGATACCCCATATGTTAGGGTAAACCCCTGTTTGGGCGCACGGGAGAGCTCGGAAGGGAAAGGAGCATTGTTTTACTTCTTCAACACAGAATTGGCTGGAATTGAGATTGGACGCTATGTCGCGTTTGGAGAGCCCTTGATGTGCCTAAACAGTGGAAACTCCCAATTCTAACTGAAACCCTAACCCAAACACACCCCTAACCCTATTCCCAATTCTAACCATAACCCTAACCACACCCCTAACCTGAACATTTTCCTAACCCGAACCACACCCCTAACCCCAACCACACCCCTAACCCTAATCCCAACCCTAACCACACCCCTAACTCCAACACACCCTAACCCTAATCCCAACCATAACCCTAACCACACCACTAACCCTGACACACCCCTAACCCTAATACCAACCGTAAATGTAATCCAAACCCTAACTTTAGCCCCAACCTTAACCCCAACGGGAACATGGAAATAAATACTTTTTTTTATTTTATTATTTTTTCCTAACTAAGGGGGTGATGAAGGGGGGTTTGTTTTACTTTTATAGCGATTTCTTTAGCGGATTTTTATGATTTTTATGATTGGCAGCTGTCACACACTAAAAGATGCTTTTTATTGCAAAAAATAGTTTTCGTGTCTCCACATTTTGAAAGCTATAATTTTCCATATTTTGGTCCACAGAGTCATATGAGGTCTTGTTTTTTGGGGGACAAGTTGATGTTTTTAGTGGTACCATTTTCGGGCACGTGACATTTTTTGAAACTGTAGCACGGCCATTTGCAATTTCTTTTAGGATACATCGGGGGCTTATCTACAGCATCCCGGAATGCTGTAGATAAGCCCCTGATGCTGGTGGGGGTGACAGGTTCCCTGGACCGTTCCTGTATATCTTTAGATCATGAGCACGGGGAGAACATACAAACACCTTGCAGATCTCATCCATGGTGGGATCAGAACCGTGGACTCCCATGCTGCAAGCACCAGTGGTTTCCACTGGGCTACCGTGCTGCTCGGAAAATAGGATAATTAAACCTCCTCTTTGGGACAGGCAAAACAACAAGTTCTTCCACTCTTTTATAAAAATGCCAGGAGTTAAATCCTCAGCTTGTCCTTTTTTAGTCACTGTAAATGGGTGCTGAAGCAATTCCTTCAATGGCCACCTGTGGCCATTGACCTTCATGTACAGGGTGGGCCATGGATACACCTAAATAAAAAGGGAATGGTTGGTGATATCAACTTCCTGTTTTGGCACATTAGTATATTGGAGGGGGAAAACTTTTCAATATAGGTGTGACCACGGCGGCCATTTTGGATCCAACTTTATTTTTTTCAATTGGAAGAGGGTTATGTGACACATCAAACATTGATAATTTCACAAGAAAAACAATGGTGTGCTTGGTTTTAACATAACTTTAAGGGTATGTGCACACGTTCAGGTTTTTCGCAATAAAAACGCTATAAAAACTCATTAAAAACGCATACATTATGCATCCTATCATTTAGAATGCATTCTGCATGTTTTGTGCACATGGTGCGTTTTTTTCTGCGAAAAAACGCATCGTGGTAAAAAAAGCAGCATGTTCATTAAATTTGCGGATTTTCCACGTTTTTCCCGCAATTCTATGCATTTGGAAAAAAAGCACAAAAAACGCACAAAAAACACGTCAAAAACGCGTCAAAAACGGAAAAAAAAAAAAAAGAAATCCTGACGTGTGCACATACCCTAAAGTTTACAAGTTTATGACCACTTATAAATTGTGTTCAAAGTGCTGCCTGTTGTGTTGGATTGTCAATGCAACTCCCTTCTCCAACTCTTGACACACCGATAGCAACACCGCAGAAGAAATGCTAGCACAGACTTCCCAGTATCCGTTATTTCAGATGCTGTACATCTCGTATCTTCATCTCCTGCGAGAGAACATCCAACATCTAATCCCTCTCCAAACCCATTCTGCTGGCGAGGGGAGTCCAGAGGACGTGTTTTACACAGTGTTTGGACAACTTTAGCTTCCAGTCCTGGTTACTATCTCATTCCATTCTTCTATTGAAATGTGGTGGCCAATTCTGAAAGTGACAACTATGTTTTACAAAGAGTGAACTTGAGCTAGAGTAAAGGTGGATGGGAAAACCAAAATGAATTCCACTGCTGGAAGTGCAGGTAAAAAATACATTAATAATCGGTATATACCAGTATACAGTCATGATGGAAATCCACAATGTGAATAGGATCCAGTGGGGGCCCTACAAATCCTACTCGATATGTATATGGCGCTTGATCTCGTATATGTTAATGCACACTAGTTCTCACATTTGTTGTGTGCAGACGTGTTTACTCCACTTTACTGCACACAGTATTGCTACTCTCGATTAAACAGCACTTTTTCAAAAAAAGAACTAGTAAACCTGAGGCTTTACCCATGCTTCAGGTTGTTAGGGATGGTGGGGCTCCCAATAACAACATACATTTTAAGTTAGTTTGAACATATAAGTTCAACTTTCATCCGACCCACAAATTTTCGGATGCGTTGGAAACCTTTAACAAAAGTGTCATTCAGGACATTGGCCGCATCAAGGACGGGAAGTGCACTAAAGGTACATATAACTTAACGATAAGGGAACAACAAGCCATAAAACAATTATTATTATTATTTATTTATATTGCACCATTGATTCCATGGTGCTGTACATGAGAATGGGTTACATACAAATTACAGATATCACTTACAGTAAACAAACTAACAATAGCAGATTGATACAGAGGGGCGAGGACCCTGCCCTTGCGGGCTTACATTCTACAGCAGGGGTGTCAAACTGCATTCCTCGAGGGCCTCAAACCATGCGTGTTTTCAAGATTTCCTTCTCATTGCACAAGGTGCTGGAATCATTCTGTGCAGGTGATTAAATTATCACCTGTGCGATACAAGGAAATCCTGAAAACATGACCTGTTTGCAGCCCTTGAGGAATGCAGTTTGACACCCCTGTTCTACAGGATGGTGGGGAAGGAGACAGTAGGTTGAGGGTTGCAGGAGCTCCGATGTTGGTGAGGGGTAGCTTCGGTGGTGGCGAGGAGGCAGTGAGGCCATTGCAGGCTGCAGGCTTTCTTGAAGAGGTGGGTTTTCAGGTTCTGTCTCAAGGATCTGAATGTGGTTGATAGTCGAACATGTTGGGGCACAGAATTCCAGAGGATGGGGGATATTTGGAAGAAGTCTTGGAGGTGATAAGGTGAGGAGCGAATAAGTGTGGAGAGAAGGAGGTCTTGGGAGGACCAGAGATTACGTGAGGAAGATATCATGAGATTAGGTCAGAGATATATGGAGGAGACAGGTTGTGGATGGCTTTGTAGGTCACTATTATGCAAATTGTCTCTTCAGAGAGGAAGAGGACTAGAACTCTAGTGCCACCTATTGGAAGTAGCAATCCTAACAGTCAATGTTGACCCTTTAACGAGCCTTGTCACATGACTTAGGATAATACCCAAATCAGAATCTCAATTTGCGAAGAGACTTATATGCCATGCCTAAGGAGTTAGAATGGTTGTTGGAGATTTTGCTAAACTAGAGAAACCTTGTCCTGGATGTTATCTTAGTACTAGTGATGTATCCATGTCTCTAAAGTCTCAGCATTATCTCTTTAGTCTTCTGTACTCTTGTCAGATCCTAGGATTGACACGAGTGGTCACAAGATGTCCCAAGAGGACAAAGACAAGGTCATCGACTTCACAGGCTTCCTGGATGTCACCAGCGCCCACCCAGCTGTGGTCGGGTGACTTCTATTAGTACATTTTACTGTCGTGTTCCAGGAGTCAACACTTTTTCTTGGCAATGGGCTTTTTGGGGGGATGAGTTGTATTTGGTGGTGGCCATTATGTAGCTTGTTAACCTTTAAACAAAGGAATTTTAACAAAAAATAAATTTTACACTGTTTTTTAGCGTTTAAAATGTAAATTCGCCATGCGGCACAAATGAGGTATTAAGTTTATTCTTTAGGTCAGTACAATGATGTCAATCCCAAATTTCTGCAGTTTTATACAATAATTATGGTCTTTGCAAAACTTTTGGCTCTCAAAATATGGTGACACAAAGACAATTTTTTTTTTTCAATTTTGTGGTTTATTTATTTTTTATACTATGCATAAAGAAAAAAAAACGTAGATCTCAAATTGTTTTTTAATTTAATTTCTTACAGAGTTCATCACAAGAAAATCACTTTAAGAAAATGCCTTTGTTTTCTGATCATCCTATTCTGAGGGCCCTAACGTCATCTGAGTTATTTTGGCAAAGGGACTTGAAAAGTGCATTTTACCTAGCCTGATAGCGTTTGACTGGCCAGTAGCCTATTAGACCCTGCCTCCAAAGGAGTCCTACAGGCTGAGGTATAAGGCACATTAATGTACATTACACATTACTGATCCAGAGTTCCATTCTTTATTATACTTCAGAGCTGCACTCACTATTCTGCTGGTGCAGTCACTGTGTACATACATTACATTACTGATCCAGAGTTCCATTCTTTATTATAATTCAGAGCTCTACTCACTATTCTGCTGGTGCAGTCACTGTGTACATACATTACATTAATGATCCTGTGTTGCATCCTGTATTGTACTCCAGAGCTGCACTCACTATTCTGCTGGTGCAGTTGTAATGAGCTGGCCGGCTCTGACTGTTCTGTGATCATTGACATAGAATCTGTGACAGACACTGCCCCCGTGTGGCCAGAAGTTGTACCTATGTCGAATGTGATTACAGGGAAACAAACTGTATTTGCAAAACTCCCCCCTGCTGTGTCATGTGATCAGGAAGGAGAGGAAGAAAAAGCCCGGGAAGTCTGTCTGTGCAGAGAGAGATCAGTGTGTGATCTGGCGTCCTCCCATATATGCGACATAGGAGATTGCCTTGATGATTCCCCTCCCTTGAAAGCTGACTTCCAGATTGTTCCCAGCTCCCACACTGCAGAGCACTCAGCGGTGACATCTCCACAGATCCTGAACCCACGAACTGTAAGCGGGTCCTCTGTTGAGAGGCCGAACATTCCACCCCTACCTGCCGTACCCCAAGGACTACAGTTTGGACCTGGGAGACGGAATTTTGTTTAATCCCTGTTGTTTTCTCTTCGGCTGGAGCGTCCCCCTGCAGTGACAGGCCTGCGACGTGGGAAGATAACCTTCTGGAGCAAAGAGACTGGTAACGTGTGGATAGGGAAAGTGAGGGACAGTTTGTATTACACGTTATTTCTGTGGATAGGCATATTTTGTGTTGTTATAGTGCTTTGGAACAAAGCACTATACTGTTATTCCACCGTGGTAAACTTCTTCTTCTTATTATTATTATTATTATTAGGCTTTTTTTCGCAGTTAATGCGGCCTGAACCGCTGAACGCACAGACTCCAGTGAGGTGTCATTTCGAAGCCAGCGTCCACGAGAGGTGTGCTAAGTTATTTTCATGTCGATCGGATTTGTAGTTTTGGTGCAATTTGCATTTGAAAATTGTTTCCCCCTCATTGGAAAGCATTGTTTCAATGCATTTCAATAGGGAAATTTTCCTATACGTTTAAAATGGGCTGGTTTCTGAGGCAATTTCTAAAAATAACTTAACTGCCAAATGCCACCTGGCTGATTAGCTCATTGATATGCGCAGTCAGACACAGTTACTATGCCAACGCCTACCAACTCCACCAGGTCACAGTTTTGTCAGATAATATCAGCTCTTAAAGTGACAGTACAGCACAATTCCAAAGCACTATCTGTAGTCTTATTATTATTACAGTATACAGCGCAGAGCCCCGCAGTATACAGCGCAGAGCCGCGCAGCATACAGCGCAGAGCCCCACAGTATACAGCGCAGAGCCGCGCAGCATACAGTGCAGAGCCGCGCAGTATGCAGCGCAGAGCCGCGCATTATACAGCGCAGAGCCACGCAGCATACAGCGCGGAGCCGCGCAGCATACAGCGCGGAGCCGCGCAGCATACAGCGCAGAGCCCCACAGTATACAGCACAGAGCCGCACAGCATACAGCGCAGAGCCCTGCAGTATACAGCGCAGAGCCGCGCAGTATACAGCGCAGAGCCGCGCAGTATACAGCGCCCACCAAATTGGCCCCTGAGGGGCCCCACCCACCAAATCGGACCCAGAGTGGCTACAACTACCAAACCAGCGCCTGAGGGGCACCCAAGTGTGAAAGTCTTGCTGGGGCAACCCGGGCACCATTCCAAAGCACTATCTGTAGTTCCTTCAGGAAATACCCATCTATTTCTCTCTGTTATCAGCCATTCCCCGTACTGTTGTCAGTCTATTTCTCTCTGTTATCAGCCATTCCCCTGTCCTGCTGTCAGTCTATTCTCTCTGTTATCAGCCATTCCCCGTCCTGCTGTCAGTCTATTCTCTCTGTTATCAGCCATTCCCCTGTCCTGCTGTCAGTCTATTCTCTCTGTTATCAGCCATTCCCCGTCCTGCTGTCAGTCTATTTCTCTCTGTTATCAGTCATTCCCCGTACTGCTGTCAGTCTATTTCTCTCTGTTATCAGCCATTCCCCTATCCTGCTGTCAGTCTATTCTCTCTGTTATCAGCCATTCCCCGTCCTGCTGTCAGTCTATTCTCTCTGTTATCAGCCATTCCCCTGTCCTGCTGTCAGTCTATTCTCTCTGTTATCAGCCATTCCCCGTCCTGCTGTCAGTCTATTTCTCTCTGTTATCAGCCATTCCCCGTACTGCTGTCAGTCTATTTATCTCTGTTATCAGCCATTCCCCTGTCCTGCTGTCAGTCTATTCTCTCTGTTATCAGCCATTCCCCGTCCTGCTGTCAGTCTATTTCTCTCTGTTATCAGCAATTGCCCTGTCCGGCTGTCAGTCTATTCTCTCTGTTATCAGCCATTCCCTTGTCCTGCTGTCAGTCTATTCTCTGTTATCAGCAATTCCCTTATCCTGCTGTCAGTCAGAGTGACCCGGCCCACCAAATCGGACCCAGAGTGACCCGGCCCACCAAATCGGACCCAGAGTGACCCGGCCCACCAAATCGGACCCAGAGTGACCCGGCCCACCAAATCGGACCCAGAGTGACCCGGCCCACCAAATCGGACTCCGAGTGACCCGGCCCACCAAATCGGACCCAGAGTGACCCGGCCCACCAAACCGGACCCAGAGTGACCCGGCCCACCAAACCGGACCCAGAGTGACCCGGCCCACCAAACCGGACCCAGAGTGACCCGGCCCACCAAACCGGACCCAGAGTGACCCGGCCCACCAAACCGGACCCAGAGTGACCCGGCCCACCAAACCGGACCCAGAGTGACCCGGCCCACCAAACCGGACCCAGAGTGACCCGGGCCACCAAATCGGACCCAGAGTGACCCCGCCCACCAAATCGGTCCCAGAGTGACCCCGCTCACCTAATCGGACCCAGAGTGGCCTCAACCCTGAGGGGCTACAACTACCAAACCAGCGCCTGAGGGGCACCCAAGTGTGAAAGTCTTGCAGGGGCAGCCCGGGCACCATTCCAAAGCACTATCTGTAGTTCCTTCAGGAAATACCCATCTAGTTTATTATTGTGTTCCGCTGTGTTAAGGAAAAATGTATAACAGTAAAGATATGTTTGTTAAAATGGAATCTGGGTGTGGAAGTTTTGCTGAGCCAGATCATGGATATACATGGGCGGCCTTCCCCTCGCCCACTTCATCTGGCGTAGTCGGCAGGATCTGTGCCCAGCAGGATTCCCACCCAGGCCCAGTATACAGTCAGAAACCGCCGCCGGTGTCCATTGTAAACCAGGTCAGGAAATTTGGCGGGCGAAACTACCCCGTACCAGAGTGGGCGGAACAAGTGCGGATACTGGGAGAAATGTATAATATTGACCCTAAGACCTTGGCAGAAATGGCGGTACTGACGCTAGAGGGGGAGGCATGGACAACAGTCAGACTGGAGACGGTCAGGGGGCAGCGTGTGTTGGAGGATTTGGTGCAGGTGCTGGAAAAGACCTATGGACCTACTACGTACCAGGGAACACTGCGATACCTGTTCTTCAGACGGACACAGCTTGAATGTGAAGACATTCCCCAATATGCAAATGCCCTTCAGGTACTCCTTGAACAAGTCTGTGCAAAAGGGGAACAACTGGCTACTATGGCTCCTCGTGACCTGGTACTGAGAGACCAATTCGTTATAGGGCTGAGAGACCAGTATCTTAACCGTACGCTACAGGACTTGATTCGGATGACGCCGACTCTCACCTTCGCTGAAGTCAAGCAGGAAGCCATAGAACGTTCTAGGGGACCCATCATGGATGTGGGGACTCAGAGCGCTGCGTGCAGATCCATATTAAACAGTAAACAGCCCAACAGTGACACCGAGGAGCTGAAACAGATGGTAGCAGATTTACAGCAACAGGTGTCACAGTTAACACTAGAACGACAGAGAGACCAGCAGATACGACCTAGCCGTCCCGCGGGACCGTGTTGGTCATGTGGTGACCCTTGCCACAGGGCGAATCGTTGTCCTCAACGAACAAACCATCAGTTACCACGACGAACAGAATATCGGCTACATCCACAAGCAGAGCCACCACGCCAGGTCTCACCACAATGGCCGCCGTTAAACTAGACACCCCTGCAGCTGAGGTTCGAGCAGCAGGGGGGGACAGAGAACGGGGTGTAGAAAAACAGAACCAGCAACGGAGTACTCTTGCCTCGAGTACTCCTATAATTGAAGTTATTCTGGAGGGAGTTGCGGTGCAAGGATTGATGGACACTGGGTCGCAAGTGACCACGATCTCTGAACAGTTTTATGAAAAGTACCTCAAACCAAGAACTGCTTGTGATCCAGATACCACCATTAAGATAATTGCGGCTAATAACCTACCCATTCCAGTAACCGGAGTCGCCTGGATGGATACGAAGGCCTGTGGACAAGACCTAGGGAAACGAGGAATCGTCATTGTCAAGGAAGGCTTCGGCTCCGAGACCCCAGTAATAATCGGAATGAATATCTTGAAAGACCTGGATCTTATGCTGTTGACAAGAAAAGGGCCCAAGTACTGGCAGAAAGTTACCAAACATAAACCGACTCGTCTGGCGTTCCAGCGCGTAATCCGGACCGTTGGACTTCAACAGATGGCAAAGGAACAATTACCCCTAGCAGCCATTTAAGTGCCCCACTGTACCCGGATTACTTTGCCCGCTGAAAAAGAGACAGTCATTACCCTGCCTCTTAACACCAACCGACAGCTTGAAGGAGTTGAAGTGTTAATCGAGCCGAGGGCTCCAAGTGGGAGTAAGCTAAACCCACTAGTCGCCCGCACCCTAGCCGTCGTGAGGAACGGAAGAGTCCCTGTCAGGCTAAACAACACCGCAGACGTAGGTGTAGCTCTTGAGGCTGGCATGCAACTTGCCAGAGTATATGCTCTACCCACAGAAGTGAACCCCATGGGACCCTTACAATTCACCCCGTCTACAGAAGATGGCTGGACGGTAACTGTCTCAGCCATAAATGCTCAAGCAGATGATGAAGACATTGGGCGAAAACTACTGGAAAAAGTGCAACTGGACCCGTCCCAGTACACCAAACAGGAAGTGTCTCAAATGGAGAAACTACTGCGAGAACACCAAGACTCCTTTGCAAAGCATGACACCGACTTTGGGTACACCACCAGTATCCAACACGCGATTCCCACGGGCGATGCTGCCCCTATTCGCGAGAGGTACCGACAAATACCACCTCAACAATACCAGGAGGTGAAAAGCCTCTTCGAATCTATGCTACACGCCGGAGTGGTGCGGGGAAGCCAGAGCCCATGGGCTGCACCCGTGGTGATAGTCAAAAAGAAAGATGGATCCCTGAGATTTTGTGTAGACTACCGTCGGCTGAACGCTTGCACGATCCGGGACTCCTATCCACTCCCCCGGATCGAAGAGTCACTGACCGCCCTGAAAAAGGCCAAATATTTTTCGTCTCTAGACTTGGCCAGTGGATATTGGCAGGTCCCCATGAGTGAGAAGGACAGAGAAAAGACCGCCTTCATCCTTCCCATGGGCCTGTACGAGTTTGACCGGATGCCATTCGGCTTGAGTAACGCACCAGGGACCTTTCAGAGACTGATGGAACGCTGTCTGGGAGATTTCAACTTCGAATTCACGCTGATATACATTGATGACATCATGGTATACTCCGCCACCTTTGAGGATCATCTTCACAAGCTTGGCAAAGTGTTCCAGCGCTTGAAGAAACACGGCTTGAAGTTGAAGCCCAGCAAGTGCCGTCTATTCCAGCAGGAGATCGATTACCTGGGACACCGGATCTCGGCCGAAGGTGTCCAACCCTCTCCAGAGAAGATAGCAGCTGTCCGAGAGTGGCCACAACCAACTACCATCAAAGAGGTCCAGGCTTTCCTGGGGCTAGCGGGCTATTACCGCCGATTTGTCAAGGACTTTGCCCGGCTTGCGGAACCACTGCATGAGACCCTCCGAGGGACCGCGAACAGTCCCAGAGGACGACGCATCAGCTGGGGGCCTGACCAAGAAAGATCCTTCCGGGCGCTTCAAGCTGCTCTGACATCACCCCCTATTCTGGCATTTGCAGACTACACCTTGCCGTTCCAGTTATACACCGACGCCAGCCTTCAAGGTCTCGGGGCGGTCCTCTCCCAAGTCCAAGATAACAAGGAACGCGTAATAGCCTATGCCAGTAGATCCCTCCGTGACACCGAAAAGAACCCCGTCAACTACAGCTCTTTCCGCCTGGAACTCCTGGCCCTGACCTGGGCTATGACAGAGAAATTTGCTGGCTACCTGACAGGGGCGGAGGTGCTGGTCGTGACAGACAACAATCCTCTTGCCCACCTAGAAAATGCCAAACTAGTGGCAATGGAACAGCGCTGGATGGCAAGGCTCTCTAGATTCCAATACAAAATTAAATACAGAGCGGGGAAGGAGAATCAGAATGCTGACAGCCTTTCCAGAGTGACCTCATCCCCGCCAGTGGGGAACCGGGATGAAGAGTTGGAGGAAGATGAACTGCCCGACTTTGCCCGGCTAGCTAAACAAATAGAAGATAGCCGCCAGTATGCTGTAGGTGGGATCGAAGCCGTAGTGGGGTCCCCCCTGTCCCAACAAGAATGGGCCAAGCTTCAAGATCGAGACCCTGAACACGTCTTACTGAAACAGTACGTGACGACACAAGAGAAACCACCCTCCGAAGTAAGAGCCCGACTATCAACCAGGGCCTCTGCCCTACTTGCCCAATGGGATCGGCTGATCGTGAAGGATGGAGTCTTGTATCGCAGGGCCCTTTTATCCCATATGCTGGAAGAATGTCTGCAGATTGTCGTGCAGCTAGCTCATGAGATGGTGGCTGAAGCCCACAGAAGGAATGGCCACTTCGGCATAGACAAGACCCTCCGGTGGATCCAGCAATTCATTTTTTGCCCAGGACTCCGTAAGCTGGTTGAAAACGTCTGCCTAAGCTGTCGTACATGTGAACTCCACAAGTCTACTGAGCAGCGTGCACCCGTCCAGACCATTAGCACATCCAGGCCCCTCGAATTGTTGATGGTGGACTATCTGTTGATCGGAACGGCGAATAGTGGCTACCAGTACTGTCTGGTGATGGTGGACCACTTCACGAAATTCGCCGTCGCTGTTGCTACCAAAGATCAGACTGCCGAATCAGCTGCACAGGCCATCTGTCAACACTTCATTCGGGTCTACGGGTGTCCGGAGCGGCTGCACTCGGATCAGGGGGCGTGTTTCGAAGGGCGAGTCATTGAAGGACTTCAGCAGATGTATGGAATCAAGAAGTCCAGGACCACCCCGTATCATCCACAAGGGAATGGCGCGTGTGAACGTTTCAACCGGACTCTCTTACAACTGATCCGAACCTTAGCAGAAGACAAAAAGCCCGACTGGCCTCGATTCCTCCCAGAACTGCTGTGGGCCTATAACAACCAAGTCCATTCTGTCACCGGATACACGCCTTACACCCTCCTTTTTGGCCGCCCAGGCAAAGGCATTCATGAGCTACACCTGTCTAACTCTGATGAAGACACCTGTGGTACCTATCCTTCCTGGCTACAAGCACACCGTCAAAGGATGGAAACTGTATACCGGCTGGTGGAACAGCAGATCCAGGACCAGGTCCACACTGATCCACTTCCAGTACAAGAAGACCTACTGAGTGTGGGTCAACTAGTCCTAGTTCGTGTAAAGAAACCACAAGGAAAACTCCGGCCCAAGTGGGAGACCGAAGTCTATCGAATCATTGGACACCCGTACCCTGGTGGCCCCATCTACCAAGTACAAGGCGAAGACAGCGGCAGCCTTCGCACCCTGCACTGTAACATGTTGCGCCCCTGTCGTTCTCAGCCTGACTCCCCTCCTATAATGCCTAGAGAGACGGATGTCACTAATACTGTGGGAGACACTGATACCGGGAATGTAGAAGTGGAAAACATCCCTACCCCTGCTCGCCTGACTGACACGTCTGCACCCCTTACCTCCTCGACTGACTTACCGACTGGGGCGGAGAGTGGAGTGACTGATCGGGGAGAGAGATTAGCACCCGTTAGGCGGACAGCTAGGACCAACGCAGGAGTGCCCCCGGGACAGTCCTACAGAGACCAATATGTGTGGCCCTCTTCACAGCCGGGTCCTACAACCTCCACAGCCATCGCCTCCCTGGAGTCAGTCGTTGACAGGGACTGCCAACCTTCAAGTGGGGGGGGCGTGTAATGAGCTGGCCGGCTCTGACTGTTCTGTGATCATTGACATAGAATCTGTGACAGACACTGCCCCCGTGTGGCCAGAAGTTGTACCTATGTCGAATGTGATTACAGGGAAACAAACTGTATTTGCAAAACTCCCCCCTGCTGTGTCATGTGATCAGGAAGGAGAGGAAGAAAAAGCCCGGGAAGTCTGTCTGTGCAGAGAGAGATCAGTGTGTGATCTGGCGTCCTCCCATATATGCGACATAGGAGATTGCCTGGATGATTCCCCTCCCTTGAAAGCTGACTTCCAGATTGTTCCCAGCTCCCACACTGCAGAGCACTCAGCGGTGACATCCCCACAGATCCTGAACCCACGAACTGTAAGCGGGTCCTCTGTTGAGAGGCCGAACATTCCACCCCTACCTGCCGTACCCCAAGGACTACAGTTTGGACCTGAGAGATGGAATTTTGTTTAATCCCTGTTGTTTTCTCTTCGGCTGGAGCGTCCCCCTGCAGTGACAGGCCTGCGACGTGGGAAGATAACCTTCTGGAGCAAAGAGACTGGTAACGTGTGGATAGGGAAAGTGAGGGACAGTTTGTATTACACGGTATTTCTGTGGATAGGCATATTTTGTGTTGTTTATTATTGTGTTCCGCTGTGTTAAGGAAAAATGTATAACAGTAAAGATATGTTTGTTAAAATGGAATCTGGGTGTGGAAGTTTTGCTGAGCCAGATCATGGATATACATGGGCGGCCTTCCCCTCGCCCACTTCACAGTCACTTTGTCACATACATTACATTACTGATCCTGTAATAAACAATATCCATCCAGGTGCAATTGCCCATGGATAATAAGTGGTGTAGGCAGGAAAATATTTTAAAAACGTATATATTTTATTACAACAATTCTATTAAAAAAGACCTATTCAATAAACAGGGCTAAAAAAACCGGGACAATTGATACAGACACAAAGAATATATATACAGTACATATATGAATAACAACCAATAATTACTCCTGCTCAGCTGGTATGTAACAATTAATTGTGAGGAGCAAATATAACAGGCAAATATATTTGTCATATATATTAAAGTATATTGCAGCTCTATAGACCAAATCCCCACTATATTAGGGGTAAATGCATTTTACCAATGAAGAACCATCATTATACCGTATAAAAATCAATGTGCAAATACAAGGTGCCGGTAATGACAGTCTCCTATACTAGAATGCTAGCGTTGTCCTTCCCTCCCGCCCAACGGGCGCCGTTTCGCTGCTCACTTCAAGAAGCGAGCAGCGAAACGGCGCCCGTTGGGTGGGAGGGAAGTACACCAGACACAGGATACTATCCGTCAGTAAGCTCTTTACCATATTAGGCCTGCATATTGGCATTCACACTTGTTACTTATATTATTTCGCGGCTAGCATTCTAGTATAATATATTTGCCTGTTCTCCTCACAATTAATTGTTACATTCCAGCTGAGCAGGAGTAATTATTGGTTGTCATTCATATATGTATATGTATATATAAATATATATATATATATATATATATATATATATATATATATATATATATATATATATATATATTTTTTTTTCTTTGTGTCTGTATCAATTGTCCCTCCCTATGGAGGGTTTTTTAGCCCTGTTTATTGAATAGGTCTTTTTTAATACAATCGTTGTAATAAAATATATACGTTTTTAAAATATTTTCCTGCCTACACCACTTATTATCCATGGGCAATTGCACCTGGATGGATATTGTTGATTAGTTTAAATAGACTGTTTATTGGGCAATCTATTTCACTATGGACATTTAGTATTAATTACTGATCCTGTGTTGCATCCTGTATTATATTCCAGAGCTACACTATTCTGCTGGTGCAGTCACTGTGTACATACATTGCTGATCCTGTGTTGCATCCTGTATTATACTCCAGAGCTGCACTCACTATTCTGCTGGTGCAGTCACTGTGTTACATACATTACATTACTGATCCTGTGTTGCATCCTGTAATATTCCAGAGCTGCACTATTCTGCTGGTGCAGTCACTGTGTACATACATTACTGATCCTGTGTTTCATCCTGTATTATACTCCAGAACTGCACTATTCTGCTGGTGCAGTCACTGTGTACATACATTACATTATTAATCTTGAGTTACATCCTGTATTATACCCCAGAGCTGCACTCACTATTCTGCTGGTGCAGTCACTGTGTCACATACATTACATTACTGATCCTGTGTTGTATCCTGTATTATATTCCAGAGCTGCACTATTCTGCTGGTGCAGTCACTGTGTACATACATTACTGATCCTGTGTTGCATCCTGTATTATACTCCAGAGCTGCACTATTCTGTTGGTGCAGTCACTGTGTACATACCTTGCATTGCTGTGGGGTAGATTGCAGAACTGTGGGGACTCTGCAGCTGTCAGGACATGCTGGGAGTTGTAATGCAGCCAGTGGGGTTTTATTTGGGTTTGCGCTGCTGAGCTGAGCTGATTACACTGATCTACAAAAAAAATAAAAAATGTTCAGGCATGGACTTTAAGAACAGTTTTAGACTAACTTGAGGGTGCTGAATTCAAATCGTTTTTGCGCTATAGGTATATAGCCCATTTTCATAAATTCCATGATAAATATAAGAAGTGTATGAAAAGTGCCGGTTTATACGGTTCACTAAGGTAAATTTAGTTTATATGTGAGAATAGCTTTGTTTTCTTTGAACATGCATAATTCCCATTTGTTATGATAAACCCTTGTTTTCTGTGCTACTGGGACAATAGAGCTACAGCAGAGTATTGGGTGAAAACTGAATGGCCTCAGCGACAGAGTTTGGCATCTGGCGATAAGAATGTCATCCATGACAGTGGATAGGAAGTGTATCGGGGTCTACCGTGCTAGAGTACCTCTTTCAGTACCATCCCGTGTTTCAGGTGGTCTACTCTGCTTTGGCTGGAGTCTGAATGAAGGACGCTGGCTGGAATTGCTTGGTTACATGGGCGCATATAAAAGATCACTGCTTCTCCACGTATTTCCAGTGTGACAACACTTTACTTACAGGACACAGAATATATCACAACAGATACAGAGGGCAGGCCAATTCAAAAGCGGCAGGCCAGACATACATTACAATAGCCGCAGGTGGCCGGAGCCTGACGATATTTACTGTGGGAATTACAAAGGTGGGGGAGGTCAGAAGGGGGATATCTTGTCCCCTCTGCCCAGGGGCGCAGCCTGTGGGCTGATGCATTAGAGACATGCATCTCACATGGAACCTATTATACATACATAGAACTGCACAACATATTCTGGGTGCTGGGGGGTTCCGTAACACGGCTCCCCTTTTCAGCGACGAGATCGGCATACACAGTCTGATCCTTAACGGATCGGTTTGGGGATGACCGAAGTTTATGGGGTTGGTACAAGTTCCGTTTGTCGACTTAGTCCATCGGCGTTACTGTTTTGTTTGCCGGGTCTGTGGTGGATGGTGAAGTCCAGGGGTTGTAGGGCTAAACTCCACCGCAGTAATCTGGCATCTCCGGAGACCCGATTAAGCCAGACTAGGGGATTATGGTCCATTAGGAAGGAAAACTGTCGTCCATACAAATATGGTTGCAACTTTTTGAGTGCCCATACTACCGCCAGGCACTCCTTCTCGATGGCCGCATAGCTTACTTCACGGGGCAGTAGTTTCCGACTCAGGTAAGCTACCGGGTGTTCTTGCCCATCCGGCCCGACTTGGCTCAGTACTGCCCCCAATCCAAACATAGAAGCGTCTGTGTGAACAAGGAAACGTTTAGTTGGATTGGGTGTGGCCAATACAGGAGTATTGGTGAGGCAGTCCTTTAGCTGGCGGAAGGCTTCCTCACACTCTGGGGTCCAGGTTACCTGGTGGGGTTGGTTCCTATGGGTCAGATCAGTGAGGGGCTTGGCTACGCTGCTGTAATTGGGAACAAATTTCCTGTAATACCCTGCTGTCCCTAGAAACCCCATAACCTGGGTTTTAGTGCGTGGGGTGGGCCATTTGGCTATGGCCTCAATCTTGGCTGGTTCTGGTCGCTGTTACCCACTTCCCACCCAATGCCCTAAATACTGAACCTCTGCTTTGCCCACGTGACACTTGTTTGGGTTCAGGGTGATTCCGGCCTTGTGGATCCTGTCCAATACTGTTTCTAGGTGATTTAGATGCTCTTCCCATGTCGCGCTGTAGATGGCGATGTCATCCAGGTAGGCACAAGCATAGTCCTGGAGACCATCCAGAAGCCGGTCAGCCAGTCTCTGGAAGGTCGGCGGGACATTCTTCATCCCGAATGGCATAACTTGAAACTGGAATAAGCCGAACGGGGTGACAAATGCCGACTTGGGAATAGCGTCAGGACTAAGGGGAATCTGCCAGTAGCCTTTGCATAGATCGATGGTGGTCAAATACTTTGCCCCCGCCAGCCAGTCTAACAACTCATCCACACGCGGCATGGGATACGCATCCGTCACCGTTTTCTCATTGAGCTTACGATAGTCTACACAAAACCGTGTAGTCCCATCCTTCTTAGGCACTAACACTACGGGGGATGCCCAGGGACTATCTGACTCTTCAATGACCCCTAAACGCAACATCTCTTGTATCTCTTGTCGCATCCCTTCTCGTACAGACTCAGGGATGCGGAAGGGGGGTTGTCGCAGGGGGGTCTGATCCTGGGTCTCAACCTTGTGTTGTGCCAGGCGAGTGTACCCTGGTCTCCCCGAAAACATCCTCTGTCACTGCCTCAACAACGCCTCCGCCTGCTGTCTCTCCCGGGGACCTAGGTCTTCACCCAAGTGTACCTGGTCCCATGTTTTAGACTGAGTCCTTTCCCCTAAGACATCAGGCAAGGGAAGTCCGGCTAAATCCTCTGCTTCAGGTGCACAGATGGCCACTACCTCTTCAGGGCGCTCCCGGTAGGGCTTCAGCATATTCACGTGGAACATGCGGATAACCCTGGGGTCGTCACAATCGGCAACATTATAGGTGGTGTCGGCTTTTTTTCCCACTACCTGGTAGGGCCCCTGCCATGCAGCTTGGAACTTGTTCTGCCTAGTGGGCTCTAACACCAGGACCTTCTGTCCTATTTCCAAGGTGCGTTCTCTGGCCCTCCGATCGTACCATACGCGCTGGCACCACTGGGCCACCTGCATGTTCCCACGTACAGCCTGGGTCAGCTCCTGTAGGCGGTCCCGGAATTCCAGCACATAGGGTACAATAGGTACCCCTTTCTATGATGCCCTCCCCTTCCCAGTGTTCTAGCACTAAGTCTAGGGGTCCCCTTACCCGCCTCCCGTATACCAGTTTGAACGGGGAGAACCCAGTGGATTCTTGGGGCACCTCCCGATAGGCAAACAGGAGGTGTGGCAAGAATTTCTCCCAGTCCCTATAGGTCCTGGTAAAAGTCCCAATGAGTTGTTTTAACGTCCTGTTAAAGCATTCACACAACCCATTGGTTTGCGGGTGGTACAGGGCGCTTCTAATGGACTTTACGCCACACAGCTTCCACAGTTGGTTGGTCACCTCTGCTGTAAACTGGGTACCCTGGTCCGAGATAATCTCCCGGGGAAATCCAACCCGTGAGAAAACCTGGAGCAGGGCAGCCGCCACCGTCTCTGCCAGTGTTAGGTAACACAACCGCCTCTGGATACCGTGTGGCATAATCTACCACTGTCAATATATACCTTTTCCCTGACGGACTGGGTTTGGCTAACGGTCCTATCAGAACGACCGCTACTCGGCTAGATGGTTCCTCCACAATGGGGAGGGGGCGTAATTTGGCCTTGCATTGATCTCCCCTCTTGCCAATGCGCTGGCAACTGCCACAGGTCTGGCAGTACTGACGAACATCATAGGTTACCCCCGGCCAAAAGAAGTTTTGTGTCAGACGATGCCTGGTGCGACTGACGCCGAAGTGCCCGGCCAAGGGTATGTTATGAGCGATTCGCAGTAACTCCTGCCTATACTTCTTGGGAACTACCAGCTGTTTTATAGTGGGGCTCGTCCCTGTGTGGTGCTGCTCTGTGATCCGGTCAGGGTGGATAAAAATCAATGTTTTTTAAATCGGATTTTTTTGATTTAAATCGGATTTTTTTGATTTAAATCGGATTTTTTTCAATAAACTGCTTTTTGAGGAAAATATTTTACCATCCAAAGGTTCTTCCATCATGAGATAAAGCTGAGTTGTTTAACTCAGTAGAATAAAGGCTGTATATGTGTAACATTCACAATGCCATGCTCTTCCAGAGGTTTCTGTAGGATTAGTGGGCAGTTTCTCTCCTATATTATCACAGACGCTCGCTTTACTTACGCAGTTCTCAAAACTGAATTTGACTCCGCAGAGGTCCCAGCCTCTTCTTCACGGCAAAAATGTTACAACATGAACAGAGTTGAGAAAAAGACCTTAATCCTATTGTTCTACAAACCTATGAATACAGAATCAACCTCTTCAGTGCCAAGTCCAAGAAGTTAGACAATATGTTTCTGATTGTTTGGAGTGGAATAGATCTGCACAACACAAGAAGAATGTGAATCTAAGTGTGAGGAGGAGGAGGAAGGGCAAGCAGACAAGAAAATGAAAGTGAAACTTTGAGCACAATACTGCAGCATAGCCACAGACAGACAAGTCTGGATCTGTTTGTGTGTACGATACGATCTGAGGTTTATTACATTCTTTCCTTATAATGGCAGCAGGCCGTAAAAGAGACCCAGTTTGGGAATATTTTAATGAAGCTCCTTCGCCTATCGGTAAGGCAGGCATGCGTGCAAAATGCAAACGATGCAACAAAGAGATGCAAGGCCTGGTGGCGCGAATGAGGTAACATCATGAGAAGTGCGGTGATGAAGATGACCAAAGAAACACTTCTGAACAGGCAGGATCTTCAGGTTGGTAAACATTTTTATTGAATACTATTTCTAAAGACTGAACTGTCATGTGTGAGAAAAATTATATTTCTTATTATTACTGCATGTTACTGTCATTTGGTACAGTTATGAAGAAAAACAAATATTCCTTTTGGGGCAGGGGCAGTGATGTGTTGTGTACAATAAGTAGAAATTGTATAAACAATAAAATAACAGCATTGACTTTTTTTGTTTAGGGGAATTCATGGATTCTGGAAACTATCCACCTCCAAGATCACCATCATCCTGTTCTACAGTTTCAGAGTTATCCATCCAGGATAGTGCTTCATTAGCAGCAGCATCATCATCAGACACCCACAGCCACATATCACCATCACCCACAAGGAAGAAAAAACCTTTACCTCCTGGAACCACCATAGATAGGTTTGTGATAAGAACTAGCAGATTAGAAAAAGAGTTGATTGATGAAAAAATTGCCCAGTTTATTTATGCAACGAACTCTTCTTTCCGTCTGACTGAGAACCCACATTTTCATTAATATGGTTCAGTCACTGAGACCAGGATACAGTCCACCCAGCAGAGCTGATGTTGCAGGGAAACTGCTGGATCAAGTGTATGACAGAGAAATGGAGCAATGTGCAACAGCTCTGGAGGGTAAAATTGTTAATCTAAGTATTGATGGGTGGAGTAATGTCCACAATGATCCTATTGTATGTGCTTGTATAACAACAGAAGAAGGTAAAGTCTTCCTTGCACAAACAACTGATACGTCAGGAAATGCACACACAGCAGAATACTTACAAGAAGTGGCAGTAAAAGCTATAACGACATGTGAACAAAAATTCAAATGTCTAGTACGCAGTTTGGTCACTGACAATGCTGCAAACGTATCCAAGATGAGAAGAGATTTAGAAGAGCAGGGAGGGAATACAAAGCTGCTAATAACATATGGTTGCAGTGCTCATTTGCTGCACCTCTTAGCCAAAGACTTAAGTGTTCCAGAAATAAAGGCTAATGTTGTTGAAATTGCTAAATACTTCCGTAATAATCATTTTGCTGCAGCAGCTCTGAAAAGGATGGGTGGAACCAAGCTAACGCTCCCACAAGATGTTAGATGGAACTCTGTGGTGGACTGTTTTGAGCAGTATATCAAAAACTGGCCTATTCTGATGACACTTTGTGAAGAAAATCGAGATAAAATAGATGGCACTGTCACGGCCAAAATCCTCAACATTGGGCTTAAGAGAAATGTTGAACATATGCTGAGCTTCCTGAAACCCATCTCTCAAGCTTTAAACAAAATACAGAAAAATAGCTGTTTTATTGCAGATGCTGTTGAAATTTGGAAGGAACTGAGTGAACACTTAAAAACAGAACTACACATGGACAGAATGAAATTACAAGCAGTAAACAAACGAATGGGACAAGCACTGACTCCAGCTCATTTTTTGGCAAATATTGTCAATATCCAATATCAGGGTCAAAACCTAAGTGCTAAGGAAGAGGAGTTAGCTATGACATGGGTATCCAGCAATCATCCATCTTTAATGCCAACTATAATAAATTTCAGAGCTAAGGGGGAACCATTCAAGAAATATATGTTTGCTGAAGATATTTTAAGGAAGGTCACACCAGTAAACTGGTGGAAGTCACTTAAGCGCTTGGATTTAGAGACTGTTCAAGTAATGATTTCACTTTTAACAGCAGTTTCTTCTGCAGGCGTTGAAAGAATATTCTCTTCCTTTGGACTCATTCATTCTAAATTGAGAAATCGGTTGGGACCCAATAAAGCAGGAAAGCTTGTTTTTCTTTTCCAGATTATGAATAGGAACAAAGAAGAAGATGATGATGAAGATGAGGACAAGTGAGCTACAGAGGACAGCAGGGACAGTAGTATTTAAGTTTTTCATGTGTCGGCTGGGCTGACAGTCTAAGTTTCTTAAAATATATATGTATTTTGTTTAGCCAAATTAGTTAACAAACATGGATGTTTGTTTAAGCAAATAACTTATGCTGTAATGTTGTTATTGTTTCAGTTGAATAAATCTATTTAAATTGTTATTAAGGTCAGGATTATTTTTCTCCTTCCTAAGTACAACAGAACAGTGGTATCCAAATATGAATGATTAACCCATTAAACTGGGGAGAAAAATGTAATATAAAAAGTGATTCTAAAAATCTTCATCTACTTGCATGTTAAAGTAGCAAGAGCTAGTTTAGGTAGAAACTTTGATTTAAATCACTGATTTAAATCAAGCCTTACTGACTAGTGATTTAAATTGTGATTTAAATCGTGATTTAAATCAGTTAGATTTAAATCAAATCCACCCTGGATCCGGTAGAGGAGTCCCTGCTTCCATACAAACTGTTCCCCTTCCAGTACCCCTCTCCCCTCCTGTGCCTTCCCACGATATCCCTCCAATGAAGGATCCTCAAGTAACTCCCTCTTAAATTCAGCTGGGGTGGCCCAAGAAATGTGTCTGGCAATGGGAATACGTGTAGGGCTGGGATGTCTTACCTGAGCCTCCTCTGAGTGTGATTCGGCCTCCGCAGCTCGAGCTTGTCTCCGGGTGGTCACAGGATATGTCTCAGCCAGAGGGGCAACCGAGAAGGCAGACAACATGGGCCCCAAATCATTTCCCAGCAAGACGTCTGCAGGCAAATCCTCCATCAAGCCGACCTCAACAAGGCCATCCCCGACTCCCCAGTTCAGGTGAATCCTGGCAGTGGGCAGTCGATGTATGGCTCCCCCTGCTACATGGACTGCCACTGTCCGGTCCATCTTCCCTTGGTCCCGGACGAGATGAGGCTTCACAAGGGTCAAAGTTGCCATGGAATCTCTTAGTCCCTACATACGTTTCCCATTAACCTACATGACCTGTCGATGTGGTTGTCTATTATCTGCCCGGGCTGCCTGCACGGGGTCTACTTCATGTAGCACTTCATCCATCTCTTCCACCCCCTGGTTAGTCATAGCCCCCAATGCCTGGTCAGCTTCGCCTTGGTAGCAGTGTACAGCGGCCCGGGTGAAGGTAGCTGTTCCCGCCTTTGGCCACTGGGTATGCTGAGTCCGGTTGGGACATTGTCTTTGCAGGTGGCCCAGCTGATGGCAGGTGTGGCATCGTGCCCCAGGGGGACTGTGGTAGGCCGGGTTTTTAGCTGGTCCCCTACAATCTTCTGTGGTTTGGGGGCCTCCAGGACCATGGGCGGACCCCTAGTGACCATCTTTGATCTGGACAACTGAGGCCTCCTGGCATCATGATGTTCATCGGCCAGACGAGCGGCCTTCTCAAGAGTCGTTGGCCGCCTGTCCCGAAGCCATTCCTGTGTCTCGGGGGTTAGTCCATTAAAGAATCGTTCTAACAAGAAGAGCTGGAGGACGTTCTCCTATGTGGTTGCTTGGCTCCCTTGTACCCACTGTAGCAGTGACCGCTGTAATTTACAGGCCCATTCAGCGTGGGTATCGGTTACTCGTTTTATAAGTCCGCAGAACTTTTGGCGGTATGCCTCTAGTGTCAGCGCATACCGGGCCAAGATCACTTCTTTGATCCGCTCATAGTCCATACAGTCCTCATCAGGTACCGTGCGATAGGCATCCGCTGCCCGGCCTGTCAGCTTGCTGGCCAGAATCTGAACCCGTTCCTCCGGCTTCACTTGATGAAGGGCACACTGCCGCTCAAAGTCCTGCAGAAAGCCATCAATGTCTTCCTCTGCCTCCCCCAACTGTCGGAATGCATTATACTGGATCTTTTTGTGGCTTACTGTTGAAGGTACCTGGGCGGAGGCCAGAGCTTCCCCTGCTCGCTGACTCTCCATCTTGGCCAGCTCCACTTTGGTCCGCTCTGCCAACTCCATCTTGGCTAGCTCTATCCTGGTCCGCTCGGCCATCTTTTCCTTCAGATCAGTACGCACATCAGGCATCACCTCTTGTATGATCTCTACTGCAGGGTTTGGGCCATAGAACGCCAGTCTGTTCTTTACCTCCCTCTGGAATTCAGTCTCCTCCATGTTCACATTGGGGGGCGCTGCACTGTCGTGTTCCATGATGGCTGCTATCAAATTTGCTTTTGTTTTGTTGCTGGCGATTAACCCTCGAGCTTCCACCAGGTCTTTTAATGTAGTCCTCTTTAACTTCTGGTAGTTGTTTTCCATTCATTCCTTTCCTCCTGTAGATGGGGTATCACATCCCGCTGTCTGCCACCAGTGTAACGGTGTCTACCGTGCTAGAGTACCTCTTTCAGTACCATCCTGTGTTTCAGGAGGTCCACTCTGCTTTGGCTGGAGGCTGAATGAAGGACGCTGCCTGGAATTGCTTGGTTACATGGGCGCATATAAAAGATAACTGCTTCTCCACGTATTTCCAGTGTGTCAACACTTTACTCACAGGACACAGAATATATCACACAGATACAGAGGGCAGGCCAATTGAAAAGCGGCAGGCCAGACATACATTACAATAGCCGCAGGTGGCCGGAGCCTGCCGATATTTACTGTGGGAATTACAAAGGTGGGGGAGGTCAGAAGGGGGATATCTTGTTCCCTCTGCCCAGGGGCGCAGCCTGTGGGCTGATGCATTAGGGACATGCATCTCACATGGAACTGCACAACATATTCTGGGTGCTGAGGGGTTCCGTAACAAGAAGGACATTGTCTTTCCTCCCTTACACATAAAACTTGGATTGATGAAGCAGTTCGCCAAAGCTCTCAATCACAGTGGAGAATGTGCAGCGCCCCAGGGTCCTGGTCGTTGCATTACTGACGCTCCGCCGCTAAGGGGAGTGATGGTACGTCTGATGGCACCTAAGGAGTTCACCTGACCAGGTATCACAGTCACACTTTACACTTCACATTCTAGCCACCAGGGGGAGCAAAGGGTTCTATGCATTAGGCCACTCCTCACAATCTGGTAAAACTGGGGGCTGGATAGGAAGTTAGTCAGAAGCTGACTGGGTTGGAACCAGGCAACATCCTATGGCAGAGGGTGTTGCGGGGGAAGATTCAAGGGGGTCTCTTTCAGGGGTGGGATCCTGACAGTGGCCTAGCGAACAGAACAGAACGTTACGGAGCTGCGCCTGCACTCGAATGCGGTGGCATCCTAAGAAAGGAAAAGAAGCGAGGTTTACTGTGGAGAAGTGAGAAACGAGATCGCAGCAAAAAGGAGATAAAGCCAGTAGGAGTCGTGCCGTAAGATCGAGGCAACATCCTACTGAGGCGCGTAGCCGGTGGCCGGAACGCCGAGGAAGTATTAGGCTCCAAGCAATACTTCAAACAGCGGCAGGACAGTTAATTCTAGGTTGGCTGTCTCACCTAAATCACCTAAGCAGACATAGGGGGCAATTGTGGGAGAGGGGCGATGCTAAGGTCCCGGAAGAACTCCAGGCCTACCCGTCATACGGGTGTGTCCTATCCATATCATCTGGGAGACGGAGAAGAACATCAGAATAGATACGAGTTGTGAGAAAGAAGAACATCAGAAACAGACAACAGTTGTGACGACTATCCCGTGGTGCTCAGCAGGGAGGTACTACAACACACAGGCGCTAGAAGGTAGGCACTGATTTCCACCTGCAAAGGAAACTCTGGATGTGCCTTCGGACCGGCCGGTCTCAGCCAGCCCTGTTAGCAGTACTCTGGATTGACGATCCTGAAGCCTTCAGTAAAGAGGTAAAGAGACTGCAACCCTGTGTCCTCATTATTAATCGCGATCTGCACCACGCACCACCATCACACCTTTCATGGGACGCCCCTTAGCAGGGTCACGGACCGGGTCTAGCCACCGTGACAACCCCAGAACTGAGAGAGAGAGGCCCGTTACCGAGTACCCCGCGGCCCTTCATCTGGGGGCGCTCCAACTGCTTTAACTATATATGTTCAACTTTTCCTTGTCTTAGTGTAGAGAAAAGAAAAGGTTGGAATATTTGATGGACCTCAAATAAGAACACTTATGAGAGACCCAAATTTCATCACATCAAAGAATGAGACAGAAGAAAGAGCTTGGAATGCATTTTGTAGTAGTAGCATCTTAAGGGGTGCACGCGTGTGGGGTCAGGCACGCGCATTTCTGCAGCAAAGCATTAAGCAGCTAAGCATAAAGACACCCCAGTTATTTCAACGGCAGGAGTCAGGACCCCACTCTATGTAGCTGTCTCTTTGTCTGCTGAGTAAGCACTTCTTATTACTTGGATCTAGCTTTTCTATTAACCCACCTTACTCCTTCTCCATGTTTACCTATGCCCTTAAGGTACATTCACACGAAACGACGCTGCAGCGATAGCGACAACGATGCCGATCGCTGCAGCGTCGCTGTTTGATCGCTGGAGAGCTGTCACACAGACCGCTCTCCAGCGACCAACGATGCCGAGGTCCCCGGGTAACCAGGGTAAACATTGGGTTGCTAAGCGCAGGGCCGCGCTTAGTAACCCGATGTTTACCCTGGTTTCCAGCGTAAAGTGTAAAAAAAACAAACAGCACATACTTACATTCGCGTCCCCCGGCGTCCGCTTCCTGCACTGACTGACTGACTGAGCGCCGGCAGTAGCAGGGCACAGCGGTGACGTCACCGCTGTGCTGTGCTTTCACTTTCACTTTGCGGCGCTCAGTCAGTGTGGGAAGCAGACGGCGGGGGATGCGAATGTAAGTATGTACTGTTTGTTTTTTTTACATTTTACACTGGTAACCAGGGTAAACATCGGGTTACTAAGCGCGGCCCTGCGCTTAGTAACCCGATGTTTACCCTGGTTACCAGTGTAAAATATCGCTGGTATCGTTGCTTTTGCTGTCAAACACAACGATACACGGCGATTGGACGACCAAATAAAGTTCTGAACTTTGTTCAGGGACCAGCGACATCACAGCAGGATCCTGATCGCTGCTGCGTGTCAAACTAAACAATATCGCTAGCCAGGACGCTGCAACGTCACGGATCGCTAGCGATATCGTTACAAAGTCGTTTCGTGTGAAGGTACCTTTACAGTGTTTGCTCCACTAATCCTCTCTCTCCTTCGCTATCACAAACCCCAGCGCTCTCTAACCTAATAACCATATCCCCTTCCCTCTTACCTCCCCACCTGTCCTCCTCTGCTGACCTGCTCCTCAACCACAAATCTGTCATAAGAAAACATAAAACAAGTCGGCCACTCTTTTTCTCCCACCTGCTCTCCCTTTCTCTGCTTCTCCTCACTGCTTGAGACATATCTACCAGCCCTGGACCCCCACAGCTGACACCTCCCATTATTACCCCTCCTATCGCTCCCTATCTAATATGAACTACCGCAATCTTTCCAACATAAAACCCGTGCTCCTGACGCCCACCCCCCTGCTCCCTCTCTCTGGAGCACTGCTGGAATGCCCGCTCAATCTGCAATAAGCTTCATGTGATTCACGACCTTTTTCTCTCTCGCAATCTTGCTTTCCTTGGCCTCACAGAAACATGGCTAACACCCTCTGACACCGCCTCTCCTGCTGCACTGTGATACGGAGGCCTCCACTTCACCCACACCCCTCGCCCCGGCAACAGACATGGTGGAGGAGTGGGTCTTCTCCTTTCTTCAAACTGCACCTTTAACCCAATCCCATCTCTTCCCTCCCGTATCCTCCCCTCTTTTGAAGTCTATTCTGTCCGCATCTACTCTCCCTCCAACCTCCAAGTGGCCATCATATACTGACCTCCAGGCCCAGCCACTGCCTTTATTGATCAATTCTCCACCTGGCTTCTTCACTTTCTCTCTGCTGACATTCCCACCATCATCATGGGTGACTTCAACATCCCCATTGATACCCTTCAGTCAACAGCCTCCAAACTTCTGTCCCTTACCTCATCCTTTGGACTTACCCAGTGGTCCTCCGCAGCCACCCACACAGACGGACATACATTAGACCTGGTATTCACCCGTCTCTGCACCCCCGCAGAAACCTTGCACACCTAGACACCCACACACTCTCTGACTCCATCCTACCACTGGCATCCATATCCTCACTCCATGACACAGACACTGCCACTGCTTTCTACAATGCCACTCTCGCATCAGCTATTGACACGATTGCCCTTCTCGTCCATGGCAGAGTGCAATGTATCAATAGACAACCATGGCACAATAACACCACTAAAAAGCTCTGGCAAGTGTCCAGGGTTGTGGAGCGGCGTTGGAAGAAAACACACTCGCTTTTAAATCTGCTCTCACCTCTGCTAAACAGACCTACATCACAACCCTCGTATCTTGCCTATCCTACAACCCCAAACAGTTATTCAAAACCTTTAACTTCCTCCTCCGCCCCCGCTGCCCCCTCCAACCTCCCTCATCTCTGCTGAGGACTTTAAAAATAAGATCGACCAGACAAGGCAAGTCTTCATTGTTCAACCACCACAACCCCTTTGTATACCAGACCAATGCCGAAACCCCATAACCTCCCTATCCAACATCACTGAAGGGGTCTTAATTGTCTCCTCTCCAAATCGCACCTCACCACCTGTGCGCTTGACCCCATCCCCTCCCACCTCCTCCCCAACCTTCCCACCACACTTATCCCATCCCTAACCCACCTCTTCAACCTATCACTAACTTCTGGCACCTTTCCTTCTGCTTTCAAACATGCCACAATCACGCCTATCCTTAAAAAGCCAACCCTCGATCCAACTGCTATGCCCAGCTATCGCCCAATATCGCTGCTCCCATTCGCTTCCAAACTCCTGGAGCAGCACGTCCATGCTGAAATTTCCTCCCACCTCTCATCTAAATTGCTCTTTGACAATCTACAATCTGGTTTCCGCCCCCATCACTCAAGTGAGACAGCCCTGACCAAAATCACTAACGACCTACTTACCGCCAAAGCTAATGGACAATACTCTGTACTCCTCCTTCTAGACCTGTTCTGTGCTTTTGACACAGTTGACCACTGCCTCCTACTACAGATCCTCTCCTCCTTTGGCATCAAAGACCTCGCCCTATCCTGGATCTCGTACCTTTCCAACCGCACATTCAGCGTCTCCCACATTACCTCCTCATCCCACCCTCTCTCTGTTGGAGTCCCCCAAGGCTCTGTTCTAGGACCCCTACTCTTCTCAATCTATACACGTGGCTCGGGACAACTCATAAAGTCCCATGGATTCCAGTACCACCTCCATGCTGATGACACTCAGATCTACCTCTCTGGTCCAGACGTCACCGTTCTGCTTTCCAGAGCACTCCCAGAGTGCCTATCAGCCATATCCTCCTTCTTCTCCTCTTGCTTCCTCAAACTAAATGTGGACACATCTGACCTCATCATCTTTCCTCCATCCCATAGATCTTCCTTACCTGACCTATCTATCGCAATCAATGACATCATGCTTTCCCCCATACCGGAAGTCCGCTGCCTCGGAGTAACCTTCGACTCTGCCCTGTCCTTCAAACCGAATATCCAAGCTCTTTCCACCTCCTGACGCCTCCAGCTCAAAAATATCTCCAGATTCCGTCCTTTCCTCAACCGTCAATCTACTAAAATGCGCATGCCCTCATCATCTCCCGCCTTGACTACTGCAACATCCTTTTCTGCGGCCTCACCCTTGCACCTCTCCAGTCCATCCTTAACTCTGCTGCCCGACTAAGTCATCTCTCTCCTCGCTACTCCTCCGCTTCCCCCCCCTCTGCAAATCTCTTCACTGGCTCCCATTCACTCAGCGTATCCAGTTCAAATTACTATATATCTCTGAACTAATCTCCCGATATCTTCCCTCATGTAATCTCCGGTCCTCCCAAGACCTCCTTCTCTCCCCCACACTTATTCGCTCCTCATCCAATCGTCTCCAAGACTTCTCCCGAATATCCCCCATTCTCTGGAATTCTCTGCCCCAACACGTCCGATCAACCACATTCAGATCCTTCAGACGGAACCTGAAAACCCCATCTCTTCAGGAAAGCCTACAGCCTGCACTGACTCCGCTGCCTCCTCATCACTACCGAAGCTACCGCCTCACCAACACCGGAGCTCCTGCAACCCTCAACCTACCGTCTCCTTCCCCATAATCCTGTAGAATGTAAGCCCGCAAGGGCAGGGTCCTCGACCCTCTGTATCAGTCTGTCATTGTTAGTTTGTTTACTGTAAGTGATATCTGTAACTTGTATGTATCCCATTCTCATGTACAGCACCATGGAATCAATGGTGCTATACAAATAAATAATAATAATAATGTGGTGCAGAATTTTCTAGGGAATAAGAAAGCAGACAACTATGAAGAGCTACTAATGAGTCTGCGAAATCTTGGATGTAGAATGAATATCAAGATTCACTATTTACACAGCCATTTGGACTTTTTTCCAGAGAGAACCTTGGGGATGTGAGCGAGGAACAAGGGGAGCATCAGGACATAAAAACAATGGAAGAACGGTATCAAGGCCGGTGAGACTCACATATGATGGCTGACTATTGCTGGACCTTGATGAGAGACAACCCAGAAGCTGTACATCACAGATCAGCCAAGAAAAGAAAGTTCAGATAACTGCCATTTGTCTTTCATCTGTGTGCCATATATATGTGTTTTTATATTTTGTAGTTTAATTCTGTAAGTATGTTTGATTTTGTAATCTTTGTTATTCCTTGATTAAATATATACAAAATGCAGTACTGAAAATCATGTGTTTTTATCATAAAACACTAGGAGTAATTTTCATCAAAAATTGAAAATATCTCGAAATCCTGATGTGATAGCCAAAAACGGAGTTCATATTCGTAATCAGCAGCCAAAATTGACTTAAAATATGTTTTAAAATCTTTTGCCAGAAAAATTGCATTGACCAGTGTTATATACAAATCAATTTGCTTCTAATTGTGTCAGAACATTGATCCAATCAACTGTGTATCATCCAGGACCAAGCAGCAGGTGACACATCATTAGCCACAGCACTTCAATCACTGGCCCTTACATGTATGTCTTTCAAGAATGACTGCCACCCACCCACCTGAGCACAGGGAGAACATACAAATTCCTTGCAGATGTAGTCCATGGTGGGATCAGAACCGTGGACTCCCATGCTGCAAGTACCAGTCGTTACCACTGGGATACCGTGCTGCTTGGAAAAAAGGATAATCTTTGGCAAAGTCATTGATATGACCAGCACCAGAAAGATCAGGAAAAATTTTAGCAATTCCATTTGCAACTTCCCATGGTGGGACTAGAACCATGTTCGGCGGTATGATAATAAAGCGTTGGTTTTTGCCTCGTTTTTTTTTACGGTGTTCACTGAAGGGGTTGTTAACTAGTGGGACAGTTTTATAGGTCGGGTCGTTACAGACGCGGCGATACTAAATATGTGTACTTTTATTGTTTGGTTTTTTTTTTTATAAAGTAATGTATTTATGGGAACAATATATATATTTTTTTCTTTATTTAGGAATGTTTTTTTTTTTTTTTTTACATATGTGAATATTTTTTTTTTTTACTTTATAATATTGCCCCAGGGGGGTGCATCATGTTATTGGGTCAGATCGCTGATCTCACACTTTGCACACCACTGTGTCAGATCAGCGATCGCACAGGCACTGCAGGGACGCTTGCAAACGCTTGCTCTGAGCAGGCGCTTGCAAGCCACCTCCCTGCAGGACCCGGAAGCAGCCCCTCGGCCATATTGGATCCGGGGCCTGCAGGGAGGAGAAGGTAGGAGACCCTCGGAGCAACGCGATCATCGCGTTGCTCCGAGGGTCTCAGGGAAGCACACAGGGAGCCCCCTCCCTGCGCGATGTTTCCCTATGCCGCCGAAACCCTGCGATCATGTCACACATAGTGCTGGATGTCAGTTTACCAGGGGAATGACTGAATGGGCAGAAAAGTGGCAGTATTTATTCATACAAGTTTGTCTTTTTCGTTCTCCCACTCTTTTTAGCTGCTCATAACAAAACATGACCCAAAATAGGTTTCTATTTGTGATCTATCCTTATACATTATGGTGATATACAGAATGAAATAGTAATATTTACTGCACTTGTGTTTAATGTAAACTAAACTATATAACTATATAGAATCATTTGTATAGGAGGAACAGAAAGTGATGGTCACAGTTAAAAACTGCTGGGGTCACGGATTTCTAACCCGCTTTATCTTCCTGAAAACTGAAAGAAACCAAGCCATGAAAGAAACCAAGAAAGGTCTCCCTGCAGCAAGCCTTTGAAATGTGGTGTCAGCACTTCAAAAGGCAAAAAATGTGCGCTCTCCTCCAGAGAATCAAAAACACAAAACTGTTCCTGCAGATGAAATGCGAAGAGGAAATATACAATGAGCCGTGTTTAGGAGTTATTGACACACAATGCATTGGTGTGCTACATGGGATAATGGCTCCTGAACATAGACTACAGGCTAACCTAGGAAACTGTGTTTGGTATTGTAAATGTAAAACCCGGATGCCATACGGACTGCCACACAGATGAAAATCGTCTGTTTTTTTCTGGATAAAACGAGGACAAAATTTTATACACTTGTGTGAGCTTAGCCATAGCACTGAATGAACAAGTCTCATCCAATATCCGGAAGAGAATAGTGCACGTTGCAATTTTTTTCACATTGTTCAATGTTCTGTCCGATTTTTATGAGCAGGTAGGCTACATGCACACATTGGTGGGATGTTACCATCCGAGACAACTATGTGCTGATCAGTGACCGATTAGGTGTAATGAAACATTTTGTAAGACCAAAAATATAGAATCAATTTTAAATATTTATAAGTAATGCAAACACAAAGATGCTTTACTAATAACCTTCACAATTTTGCAGCGTCCTGAACTGAAATAACAGCCAGGGGTGGACATACAGGCTGCACAGCGGAAGACCCAAGGAGTGGACTAAAAACTTAAGGCTAGGGATCAGATGCTAACCAAGCAAAGAACCAGAGTCCTGACCAGGGGTGTAAAGATCGCCGTCACAGAAGGTGCTATCACAACCAATCCGTGCAGGAAGGGGGCTCACAGACACCAGCACCTATTTCATCTGGATTGTATTGTGGAACCCATCGTCTCCCTGCACTGGAATACTGGCAACTAACGTCGGCGTTCTTGTCATGAGCGGCATATTGCGAAGTCAGCTGAAGGCTACAGAAGATCATGTCATGCTCTGTGGGAGTGGAGGAAGGTAAGAACCTTTTTTGTTTTAATGTGTTGGAAAAGAGGGGCAGAATTGAAATAAGGGTCCTAGGATGGAGAACATTATATCAAGATGGAGCACAGGATGGGGGAATTATTATACCAGGAAGGGGCCCAGGATGGAGGACATTACACCAAGAAGGTGCCCAGGATGGTGGACATTACACCAGGAAGGTGCCCAAGATGGAGGACATTACACCAAGAAGGTGCCCAGGATGGTGGATATTACACCAGCAAGGTGCCCAGGATGGAGGACATTACACCAGGAAGGGGCCCAGGATGGAGGACATTACACCAGGAAGGTGGCAAGGATGGTGGACATTACACCAGGAAGGTGCCCAGGATGGTGGACATTACACCAGGAAGGTGCCCAGGATGGAGGACATTACACCAGAAAGGTGCCCAGCATGGTGGATATTACACCAGGAAGGTGCCCAGGATAGAGGACATTAAATCAAGATGGAGCCCAGGATGGAGGAATCATTATACCAGGAAGGTGCCCAGGATGGTGGACATTACACCAGGAAGGTGCCCAGGATGGTGGACATTACACCAGGAAGGTGCCCAGGATGGTGGGCATTACACCAGAAAGGTGCCCAGGATGGTGGACATTACACCAGGAAGGTGCCCAGGATGGAGAACATTACACCAGGAAGGTGCCCAGGATGGTGGACATTACACCATAAAGGTACCCAGGATGGAGGACATTATATCAAGATGGAGCCCAGGATGTGGGGAATCATTATACCAGGAAGGGGCCCAGGATGGAGGAGATTACACCAGGAAGGTGCCCAGTATGGAGGACATTACACCAGGAAGGTGCCCAGGATGGAGGACATTACACCAGGAAGGTGCCCAGGATGGTGGACATTACACCAGGAAGGTGCCCAGGATGGGGGACATTATGCCAGAATGAGGGGTATTGTTACAGGAGAGGGATGTTATTACAGTAAGGTACCCAGTACAAGGGACATTATACCAGTAAAGGGCCCAGGATGAGGGACATTATTACTATGGGGGTAAAGACAATGAACAGTATTACAGGAAGGTGCCTGGATGGGGACATAATTACATGCAGGATAAACACATATGTCTTTATAGGATTTAGAACGCTTCAAAGGCCCATACACCTAACCAACATTGATGTGGGTCCCAGGTCCAAAGTTTGCACTTGGGCTTAGGGGACTCTAGTTATGCCACTGGTCTTGATAGCATTATCTATAAAGCTGTCACAAATTTTAAGATATCGGGATGGCAAAGTGGAATGGAGTGCCTGAACTCGAGGACAAATCGTTGGTGCAGTATGTAGGGATTCTACCAGGATTTAGCAATTGGACAATGGAGACTTGGTAAGTGTAACTGACTGTATTGCAAGTGTCGAAGTGTGTGGTATGTGTCCTGTGTGTAAATGACGCTTGCCCATCAAGTGTGCCATCTGAAGGACGTGTGTGGCATAAGTAATGCACGTAGCATGTGACCTATGTATGAGTCACGCACACCTCCTAGCCTAGTTATGGACGGCTAAGAGGCACTCCTACATTTCAGAAGCCAGCAGAATTGTGAATGCAGCTCTGGTATCAGGAGTTAGGAGTTTTGTCACGTTAGTAAAGGCAGACGGCATATGGGGTCGGGAATTTATACACAGTGGGTGACCTGATCAAAGAAAATAATTATTTCAATGATTAAGTCATGTCTTGCATTAGCTTTGTTGGCATGTTCTGGGTGTATACCACTGCCACTATGGGCCAATAAACCACTGTTCTCTTTGCCATATTGCTTTGTGACCTGCCTATATTTGTAAAATTAATCATTATATATATTATATATATATATTCACACACACACACACACACACACACACACACACACACACACACACACACACACACACATATAGTGGCATATAAAATGTTGTCAAAATTCCAAAATTACTGTTATTGTGAACTGCTAAGCATGCTGAAGATAGTTTGACCTCTAAAAGGGCCAAAGTTAAAGATGACACATTTCCTTTTTATTTTTAAAATATTTATTATCATATTTTACATGTTAAAAATTACAAAAAGAAAAATTGACCATTGCATAAGTTTGGGGAGCCGTGGAGATTTGTGAGCTCAGATAACTTTGACCAAGGTTTCAGACCTTAATTAGAGGCTATGTTGCAGCCAAAGGCACGGGGAACATTTCACGGGTAGGGGGGAAGAATGGATTCAATGAAATTTCAGCCAAATCTTAATGAAAACATAACATCTGTAAAAAAAAAAAAAAACCTGAAGTTGAAAAGAGGATGGCTTCTACAAATGGATAATGATCCTAAACAAATGTCAAAATCCACAATAAACTACCTAAAAAGGTGCAAGTTGAAGGTTTTACGATGGCCCTCACAGTCACCTGATCCGATAATCATTGAAAATCTGTTGATAGACCTCAAAATAGCCAAGGATGGAAGACGCCCCAGGAATCTCACAGAACTGGAGGAATTATCCAGGTAAAAATGGATGAAAATCCTTCAAACAAGAATTGACATACTCTAGCCTGGCTACAGAAAGTGTTTACAAGCTGTGATACTTTCAAAGGGGGCACTACTAGGTACTAGCCATGCAGGGTGCACAAACTTGTGCATGCGTCTATTTTCCTTTTAGTAATTAAAATGTAAAAAATGACCTTTTTTTCTCCTAAAATACAAAGTAAATGTGTCATGTTTAACTTTAGGCAGTTTAGAGATCATTTCATCTTCAACTTACTTAACTGTTCACAATACCAGTAATTTTTACCAGCGATGCCCAGACTTTCACATGCCACTGTGTGCAAATAAATAATGCTTATGTATATATTGTCTCCTCAACATTGAAATTACAACACCAAGAAAGAAAAGTTGTGGAATGTTCATGATATGCATATTACAGTACGAATACAATATAGATATGTGTGTACATACAGTTGAAACCAGATGTTTCCATACACTATATAAAGATACATCTGCAGGTTTTTCTCAATATCTGACATGAAACCAGAATAAACCTTTCCTGTTTTAGTTCAATTAGGATTACCAGAATTATTAATATTTGCCAAATGCCAGAATAATGAGAGAGAGAGAATGTTTTAAGGCATTTTTATTACTTACTGCAACGTCAAAAGTTTCTATCCATTTCATTAGTATATAGTACCATTTCCCTTAGCCTGAATGACTTGGGTCACACGTTTGGGATCTCCTTCCACAAGCTTCTCACAATAGTTGGTTGGAATTTGGGCCCATACCTCCTGACAAAACTGGTGTAACTGATCCAGGTTTGTAGGTCGCCTTTCTCGCACCGGACTTTTCAGCTTTGGCCATAAATTTTCAATAGGATTGAAATCAAGGCTTTGTGATAGCCGCTCCAAAACACTGACTTTGTTATCCTTAAGCCACTTTGTTACCATTTTAGCAGTATGCTTCGGATCATTGTCCATTTGGAAGACCCATTTCCACTCGAGCTCTAACTTCCTGAATTTTGTCTTGAGATGTTGCTTCAGTATTGCCACATAATCTTATTTTCTCAGGATGCCATCTATTTTATGAAGTGCACTAGTCCCTCCTGCAACTAAACAACCCCACAACATAATGCTGCCTCCCCCGTATTTCACAGTGGGGATGGTGTTCTTAGGCTTCCAAGCTTCTCCCTTTTTCCTCCAAATGTAACGATGATCATTATGCCCAAAAAGTTCTATTTTAGTTTCATCAGACCACAGGACGTCCCCAAAAATTAAGGTCTTTGTTCCTGTGTACATTTGCAAACAGTAATCTGGATTTTTTTATGTTTCTTTTGGAATAATGGTTTCTCCCTGGCAGAGTGGCCTTTCAGCCCATGTTGATACAGTACTCGTTTCACTGTGGATATTGACACAATCTTAACAGCTTCCGCCATCATCTTCACAAGGTCTTTTGCTTTTGTCCTTGGGTTGATATGCACATGTCAGACCAAAGCATGTTCATCTCTGGCACACAGAACCCGTCTCCTTCCTGAGCTGTATGATGGCTGGACATTCCCATCTTTTTTGTACTGGTGTATAATTGTTTGTAAAGATAAACGAGGCACCTTCAGATGTCTTGAAATTGTACCTAAGGATGAGCCAGAGTTGTGCAAGTCCATAATTCTCTTTCTGACATCTTGGCTGATTTTTTAAGACTTTCCCATGATGCTACAAAAAGAAGCAGTGTGTTTCAGGTGTGCATTAAAATACATCCACAGTGGTGTCTCTAGTTAACTCAGATGTTGCAAAAAATCCTATCAGAAGATTCCAAATACATGACATCATCATATGGACAGTCCAGAATTGGCATAGTAATCTTAGTGTATGTAAACTTTTAACTTTGCAATAATAAAAATGATTTAAAACATTCTCTCTCTCGTTATTCTGGCATTTAGCAAATATTAATAATTATGGTAATCCTAATTGACCTAAAACGTGAAAGGTTTATTCTGATTTCATGTCAGATATTGAGAAAAAACATGCAGATGTGTTTTTTATATAGTGGATTTAAGCTTCTGGTAAACTTTATTGTATTTTATTAAAAAGCAAATTAAATGAAGAATAGTCTGTAACAAAGATGGTCTCAAAGAATGATATTATAGAAAAATATATAAACTATATACAAAGTTGTGTAACATGAACTAATTTTTATATTTCTTTAAAACATCTCAGTAAATCCCATTATTGATGGCCACATCTCGCAGATTATTGTGATGGAAAGTTGCTGACAGGGTATAATTCTTTCTGGTGTTGTATCAAATCTGTGAATTGTTTGTTGAAAGCCTGTTATTTTCTATTGTACAAAAAAAAAAGAAAAAGATAACGTAAAGATGAGTACATTACTGGGAAGTGTTTAACATACAGTATGTAATTGCCAACTTGCTTCTTTGTTTTGTGCCCTTCACAAGAAAGCAGCTGTTCCCTGAGCTGGAATGAAAGCAGACGTCCAGCTATGGTCTCACCCTTTATTGTTAGCACTGAGCGATGATGATCTGCTTCATTGCGGCTCGGCTATGATCAGTTATTGCTATTTAGCTACACTGTCTATAGACCCATTTACAAAGGCGTATTTCTGCTCAGGAAGATTTAACTGATTTATCTGATTAGGGCACGTCTAAAGACCCTTTTACATTAGTTGTTGCGCCCAAGGATCCCATTATACAATTTACTTGGAGGATGTAGATAACTCTGCTTTATGGATAACAACATTCAAAGTTGAAGGGGTTCAGCACCCTGATATTTTCTACGAGCGCTGTATCCATCAAAAGTTTTAACAAGAATTCCCATTATTAGGAGAAAAGCATCCAGCACTTTTAAAAAAAAAAAAACACTGACTTACTGTCTGCTGTTATTAGTTTTGCAAATACTCCAACAGTAAAGAATCCTTTCCTTTTTATTGTAGATGTCTAATGTACATTTCCCCCATATGTAGTGAATAACTCGTATAATACAGGGGGGTCTTGTTCAGCTGCGCACTCTTCCCTTTTATATCTATATGCTTCTATTAGGGCATATGGACAGTTTTTCCCATTGGAACATCATAGCTAAGGGTATCTTCCCACTGGTACAAATATCACTGTGCCTGTTACCCTTTGCAATATGCTGCAAATTTGCAACGGAATTTATTTTCCCGAGGGGAACTGACTTTTTTGCATCGAGATCTAAGGATCCCATAAATGTAATTTGCTTGAATGTTGCAGATATAGAAATACTGCATTATGGAAAACTACACGAAAAAAAGGTTTAGGATTGTAACAAAGCATCTTCATACTTTCCACCCACCAAATTCAGAAAACAATTAAAACTAGAATTCCTATTGCACCCAATCTATGTTGTAGACTTTTGTGGAGACCGTGTCTCCTGCTGCGATCGTTCTCTGAGTGTTTCCATTAATCTAATAGAAGGATGATCTCTCGCCTCCATTCTGCTGTCAGTGCGGCTGTGTTCTTATGAGTAATTTGATTTACAAGACATCCAGATTTCAGCAATAAAACGGTATCGCCTTAAATAATTAAAGAGAATGAAATTGTAATTTAGCAAGGAGAAGCTCTTTGTGCAAGAGAAGCCGCATGCGATGCCTTGCTGGAAATACAGAGTCTATTTCCTGACATCCCCGATGCGCACACATAAATCTCGGCTCTTCAGATGGAGCGTCTGTTAATCAGGACTGTGAGCAATCTGACGAGAGGCCATTTTCATTAAATGCACTTTGAAAGGAAAAGAAAACTTCTCATTTATTACGATGTTCACCTTTCACATAACTGCTGCAAAATTACCACATTATACTTGTATAATAGCAAAATCAACCTGAGGATTTGCAGAAGCGGGTAAAGCCTCTCCATCCCATCAAACTGGCCATTTTTATTTAATAGACTGACAAGCGCGGGGATCATTTTTTTGGATTTCTTATATATATATATATTTTTTTTTTAACGCAAATTGTCGCTGTCTATTCAGCAAATTTTTCAACAAGCTTTTGGTCAAAACAAGACAAACTGAGGGATCAGATTACAGCTGCATATTGAGGTCTTTGGAAAAAATGAAGGTGGAGGATGATGGAGAAACAGAGTGAGATAGAGTCAGAGAGACACCAAGATCATGTTGTTGCTGCTTTCTAGTAAGTGTTTTATCACAGCTGGATTCACAACACTGCTCAGTATAATGTCCTCCATGCTGCTGTTTCTTAACATATATTACAAAGAGAAAAGGGAGCAGGAATGACTCATGTTTGTATGTAAACCATCATAGTGTAAGAGGGTGGTTGCTGTTATGGACAGTAAGGAACACGCTGTCACTTTAAGAGGCTGCACCCCCTTGTCTGGCGTGATGGAATGTTCTGCTTCTCCCCTGCAATAGTCGGTGTGATGAACTGGTGTGGCAGAGTGCAGGTGTGGAGCTGTAGCAGCATGTGTGAGCTGAGGCTGCCGCAGAGAGGACTTTTTTTGCTGAAAGAGAGAAAAACTGTGTCCTGACATAGCTGCAAGAGAGCCACGAAGATACAGAGAAAGGGATTTACAGTTACCAGGAGCATCCCTAGGATCCAGAAGCAAGGAGAAGACCACGCTTCACAGAGCTGACAGAAAGTTGTGCGCACTACCATATTAGACTGCTGGGGGCCCCCTGGGACTGGATCTGATTCTCCAACATCACCATGAGTCTGTTCCTGTTTGGTGCACCAGTTAGGGCCTAGTGTAGGCTTCAATAGTCAGTACACGAGATCCGTGTGGCCTGCTTAGTAAAGGCCAAGGAGGTTATACGTAGAGTAGCATCATCACTTGTTTATTGTTTACATTTGCTGGTTAGACATATTTTGAGTCTGTAATACACTGTGTTCCAAATTATTATGTACAAAGTTTAAGAGTGATAAGGTTAGAATTTTTTTGTTTGTCATTTAAACTCATTGATGGTGATATGGGTCAGGGCTCTTTATATCACTGAAAGCAATTGCAGATACCTGTGCAAATTAGTTTGGCAGGTGTGTCCAAATAAAGGCAAGACTACTTAAGAAGGCTGTTCCACATTATTAAGCAGCCTACATTTTTTGCCAAAATGGGAAAGAAAAAGGATGTGTCAGCTGCTGAGAAGCAACAAATTGTGGAGTATTTAGGTCAAGGCATGACTACAATCAACATTGCCAAGACACTTCATCGTGATCATCGCACAATCAAGAAGTATGTAGCTGATTCCCAGCACACACGTGTGCGTGCTGATAAGGAAAAATTGAGGACTCTTTCCAACAGACAATTGCGTAAGGTTAAAAGAGCAGCTGCAAAAATGCCTTGTCATAGCAGCAGACAAGTTTTTGAAGCTGCTGGTGCCTCCAGCTTCCCCAGAACAACAAGATGCAGGGTCCTTCAGAGGTTTGCAGCTGTGCGTAAGCCATCCTGTCGACCACCTCTATCCACTGCACACAAGCAGAAACGGCTCCAGTGGGCCAAACGATACATGAAGACTTACTTCCAAACGGTTTTGTTCACCGATGAGTGCCGTGCAACGCTCGATGGTCCAGATGGATGGAGTGGAGGATGGCTGGTTGATGGACACCCCATGAAAACACGGCTAAGGCGCCAACAAGGAGGAGGTGGAGTAATGTTTTGGGCTGGAATCATGGGGAGAGAGATTGTTGGCCCCTTTATGATCCCTGAAGGGGTAAAGATGAACTCCATAATCTATGTGGAGTTTTTAAAACAACACTTCCTGCCATGTTTCAAGAGGAAGAACCGTGCTTTCCGCAGCAAGATCATTTTCATGCATGATAAAGCACCGTTTCATGCTGCAAAAAACACATCTGCATCTCTGGCTGCTATGGGCATAAAAGAGGACAAACTTATGGTGTGGCCACCATCTTCCCCTGACCTCAACCCCATTGTGAACCTCTGGAGCATCATCAAAAGGAGTGTCTATGATGGCGGGAGGCAGTTCACATCTAAGCAACAGCTCTGGGAGGGTATTCTGTCCACATGCAAAACAATTGAAGCAGAAACCATCCAAAAACTGACAAATTCAATGGACGAGAGAGTTCAGAAGCTTCTTTCGAACAAGGGGTCCTATGTGCAAATGTAACATCACCTAGAATAAAGTTTTCACTTGAAAACTATTTGATTTCATTTTGTAATAAGCTGATAATGCTTATAACTTCACAATTGACCATTTTTTGTTAAAAAAAAAAAAAGGTTGAAAACTCTGCTGTGCAGAATATTTTTTTTAAAAAAAGATACTGTTTTCATAGGCAGTTTGTTCCAAAACATTGCAATTATACTAGAATAGTAGATGACTGGAAAATAACAATGACTGCAATTCAGATAGGTAATTTAGAGAAAATATGAGGAAATATTTGCATAATAATTTGGAACACAGTGTAGTTGGAGCACCGTGCTATTTTACGAGAAAGATAACGTTTATAACTCTTGTAAATTGTCTTTTACCATTGTATACCCCTGTTTGCATCTTCCTCATTCACTTCGTTCCTTGCCTTCCAATAAATCTACCCTTTGTTGTTTGCACCTCATCTTGTGTACAGTAGTCTTCCTGCACCATGGTGGTCCCCCGGCCATCGCTTCAATAGCAGCTAGCCTCTACTCACTAGCTCAGAGACAACTGAAAATTAGAGAAAGGAAACTGGTGAAAAATGCGGGATACAAATCATATAAAGACCAGAAAGTAGTGTTATTTTTTCATATGCACACACACATAAAATTCCGAAATGTCGCCCAAAATGACACAGTACGCTTTAAATGATATCATCGCCTTTTCCAACCAGAATCCCATGGTCAGAAAACAGTCACAAGAACTGTCACTTTAGGGTCAGCAATGGCCCTATCTGCGCACGCGCGGAATCCCGCGGCCATTTTCCTGAAGCCCCGGGCAGCAGAGCGCTCCATCTGCGCAGGCGCGGCCACAGGAAAGATGGCCGCGCCCACCGGTAAACGGCTGAATAGCGAAGACCACGCCGTTATTCATCTCCTGGGCAGTGGATTCATCTGCTGGACATGCGCACACCACTACGCCACCAACGTAATGATGAGCAGGATCCTGGGGGACAAACAGCGCTGTGACCACGCCCATCCGACCTGACCAGCTTGAGTGACAGGACAAAACGGACACTTCACTAAGGTATTTCGGCAGCCTAACGGGGGTGTAAAGGCACCAAAGAGGCACTAATGTAAAGCCCAGCTCTGCCCCTATTTCACACTATTTTTATCTAATCTTTAAAAAACGGGGTGATAGGTTCCCTTTAAATTTAGATGGCAGAGTTAAAAAATAAATAAACAAGCATTAGTGCACATAATAGGACTAGGAGCCAACATACATGGTTGCTCCAGTATAAATAGTAATGGCGGACCCTACTTACATATAAGTAGATCACTCAGAAGTACATAATAAAAGTGCAGATAAAAAAGTGCTACAGTGCAAAAAATATTCAAACCTTACATACACAGAGTATGTGCCATATATATAATCCAAAGTGCCATGTGCCACATCACAGTCAATGTAAGAAGATCACATAACAAAGTGTTCCAGATTGAATCAAAGTGCAAAATGCAAAAAGAAGGGGGATGCTGAAAACTATACTGAGTATCTACCTTGAGGGGTCGCCACGTCCTGAATTATGCACCCCTACGTGCATTTCGGAAGTTGTCCTTCATCAGGGGGTGGCTATTGTCAAAATTGGGGTCTTTTTATAGGAACCAGCCTCCTAGCACCGCGGCCCGGGCATATGCTGCATTTTCTTCCTTGATTAGTAATGAAAGGTGTACAGTAAACAATACATTATGGGGGAAGGATTGTCCGGTTCATCAAGTAAAACAACACTGGCAGGAGCCGTCGTGTATCCTTCACTTTTCCTTTCCTATGTTACAGTGAATTCCAAACCTAACCCTGGTGGGTGTTCGAGAGAAGGGAGTCTGGTAGCCACCGATTTCACCCATGGTGTAAGGCATCACAGGGTGTTGCCCTCCAAGCATAACCCCACCAGGTGGGCACACACCCCACACGTGAAACTTTATACCATCTTTTCACTAACTGTTTTCTACATAGGAGCTCAACAGGCTCATCATTAGGTTTGGCTGTTAGCCAGTGCCGGGGTGCGGTTACAGCTGTTGTTTTCTATACACAGAGCAGTGACTGAAATCGTGCCGGTACCACCTCTATGACTGAAACCAGAACTCTGCCAGGGGGAATAAAGTTTATTTCCTCCCTGCAGTGGGGCTCTCAGTGCCGGTGCCGCACAGTGTCAGAGCGCTATAAACCTGTAGATGAAACCTATTTCTGCAAGTTAATTAAATTATTTTACATGACTGGTTCCTTTCAAAATCTGACCTTTCATGTGCCAACAGTTCGTTGCCATATACTTTAAATATGTTGGTGACTGCCACATTTAGAAGGAGACTGTTTATGTAAGCTGTGACCAAAACCATTACAAGTAAATAGAAGAGACACGGCACTCTGTGATATTTGGGAGAATAGGTGCTCAAGTAGGGTATCCAACCCAGTAACCAATTATTAGACAAAAACTTGGCACTCAATAGTTCATAAAGTGAAAATTTGTTGATTTTATTGCACGTCCAGAGACAGAACCAATAGTTGTTCCAATATAGGTTAAACGTTTTTTGTCCCGAATGGACCTTCCTCAGAACAGTTATAATTTATCTAATACAGAGATGTCAAAAATAAAAGAAAATGACACAAAGAAAGTATTAGTCTCTGCCTGGTGTAACAATCTAATAAACATATATAGACTTTTTGAATTCTGGATATGTCAAAAGAACATAGTGATACAATATAGACAGCCTTCAATATATCAAAGGTACAAATGCTATTTTCAACATTGTGTAAACAGAGTATTTAGAAAACACTATGAGTTACACACGGTATGGAAAAAAACTTAACTAGGAAAAGGATATAAGTGCTCCATAGAAAAAGAGATGAGGCTTCCATGTGGATAAGATTCGGAATCGTGGTCGAGTTCCTCCTCATTACATAATAATGTACAGTGCAACTTGCCTAGGAAGATAAACACAATTAGGGTGTTAAAATGTGCCAAAATAGGTCCCTATAATTGGAAATAAAAAGTAAAGGTACAGTACTTAGTGGCAGTGCTGTATCCTGCAGTGATGGTATGGAAGAAAAAATATGAACAGGTCAGGAGACAACCCAGGCAATACGCGATCGGATATCACAACATAAGTCCAATATACGATGCAACAAGGATCATCTCCCCCTCCCACATCATTTTCGGAACATGGGACATAGTATTGCCCAGTTAAGATTCCAGATTTTGGAGCATATTGATCAAGGAAGAAGGGGACAAAATAGGATAAAGTTGTTAAAGAGACGTGAAGCATTCTGGATCTTCACCCTACAGACTCTTGAGCCAAAGGGACTCAATAGGGATTACGATACGGCGAGTTTTCTTTAACACCATCTCTTAATTTACATATGGACATTTATATGTTGGAGTTGTATATGTTGGACTTTTATTAACCTGTATTTTCTTTGTTTTCCCATAGAATCGCTAATCCTCTTCTTTGTCTTTCACTGGGCACCCCGTGCTATCCACGGTATAGTATACATATATGTGCTATCCACTGTATAGTACTTAGAGTATTTCACTCACAACAGGCTCTTTGTTTTTCATTAGCCGACACTCCTATTTTGTGCATGGGATCCCATATATCCCTAGGATACAAATCACAAACACGTTGCATCCATTCATCCTTATATATCGCATACACCAGGAACCAGTTCTTACTACCATTTAGAGATAGGTACTCCCCCTTTCTACAAACTGATACACAAGGCAGGCAGCCGGGACTACTGATGTCCCACATTGTGCTGTTTCAATAGCACGCAATCCCCTTACAACCCTCTCCATTATATATACAGCTGCCCTGCCAATATGGGATCATTTTTCACACTTTGTCCAGTTTCTTATGTGCTGTCCGTCCTTTCTTACCATTCAGAGCATGGGCCACGGAACTCCCTAGCGACATAGCACGCCAAGAGCCCTAATACTCACACATTGGTAAGCGTCTGACAGTTTATATGGACATTTTAAGTTGTACATTACTCTTGTTGATCATCCGCAATTCTAAATATTACAGCAACGTCACACAGTTATAACCCAGAAAATAGCATTTGTACCTTTAATATATTGAAGACTGTCTATATTGTATCACTATGTTCTTTTGACATATCCAGAATTCAAAAAGTCTATATATGTTTATTAGATTGTTACACCAGGCAGAGACTAATACTTTCTTTATGTCATTTTCTTTTATTTTTGACATCTCTGTATTAGATAAATTATAACTGTTCTGAGGAAGGTCCATTCGGGACCAAAAACGTTTAACATATATTGGAACAACTATTGGTTCTGTCTCTGGACGTGCAATAAAATCAACAAATTTTCACTTTATGAACTATTGAGTGCCAAGTTTTTGTCTAACAAAACCATTACAAAGCGCTGGTATTTGATAGTGAACCTTTAAAGAGGCAGCATAGTAGGTAGAATAATTAGGAGGAGCAACTAGATCCCAATGACAGCAACATTTTCTAGTTTGCATTTGATCCCCTAACTTGATTCGCAGCCACACTGCTCATTACTTCTGTATAATGTCCTCCATGGTGCTGCTTCATAGTGACAGGGGAGCAGGAATTCCCCATTTCTGTATGCGCTGTGTATGGTAGATATCATAGCACCTACTCTCTTAGAAGGAATGGGAGGTTCCCGTTCTGCGCAGGAGGCGAGAACCAGCAGGAATTTGGGACACTGAATAATTTGAGAGCTTACGCCCAGCCCCATGTTTCAGCTGCCAAAGCAACTCTACTGTTTGAGAATGTAATGCCTTGGATAAGCAACAGTGACTCCACGCAATGGACATAGGATGCAATCAACAGCTTGTATGTGCAGACACACTTACCCTCATGCCTGTAAGGTGGAATTCCGATTATTTATTTACAGGTGTTTTTCCCAGAATCAAAATTTCCATAATGGACTTACTGATTGCTGAAGGTCTGACCGCGAACCCTATCATGGATGCAGCGAAGGTGCACATGCTCAACAACGGTTCGATTCTCTGTCGAATACTGAAAAAAGCCAATCACTGTACTCACCTATCCCCGGCAGTGCCATAGTCAATGAAGGGAGCGGCAGTCGGGCGATCGTACACTTTTAATTCTAAGAATATGTCTTTGATTTATAACTTTGCATACATTTACAGGAGGTTTTTTCTCTTTACAATATTTTTGGCCATGGTTCCTCTATCTCGGTTTACAAGCCGAAACCATTTGATGAACACAACGATCTTTGTATTACATGCCGGCTGAAACAACACGCCGCATTTCTATGACTTGTTTTCAAAGGGGGTTGATAGTTAATCAATACTGCGCTTTGTAATGTATTCTCAGTAATGGAAATGAAGCTGAAACTTTTCCTAGAGTCAGCCATATGAAACCATTCAGTCAGCTGTAACAAGGCGAATCATTGATAATGAAAGAGAACTCTAATTGAAAGATTTATGCCAAATGTCTAATCCGATAAAGAGAATTGAAATTTCAGATTTGTATTTAATTGCGTGACTATTTCATCATCCATCACGGTTAGTTCTTAATTAATTCCGGCTCCTGAGTAATGTAAGCGCCATTGATATGTCATCTGCGCTCCGTCTCCGGGCCCTGTTTAGAGGAGATCAGAATGGAGTTTCTGTACAATTTACACTGAGATAAAGCAATTTATCATTAATTGCCTATTTAAAAAAAATTTCCTTGCAGTTCTGCGCTGTGAACATTGTCCAATTTACTGATTCCTTCAATCGCTACAATAACGGAAGAGCGTAACAGTCTAAAGACTTTAACAATTTGACCTTACTTTACATTTAAGTGAATGTGCTATTAGGCCGCTTTCACATTTGCGGTTGTGTCCGCAGCGTTTCTTCCGCAAATATCTGCATGCGTTGTGTATTCCTATCTTTAACATTATCGACGCATGCGTTTTTCTATGTTCGCGTTTTGCCGCGTTTGACGACGCATGCGTCGTCTAGCCGTCTGCATCTTGGCGCAGAAATGCAACATGTAGTAATTTTTAGAGGCGTCATTTTGCCGCCTGGAAACGTATGCGGCTGATTGCGCAAGGTTTGCGCCAAAAAAACGCATTGTAGTCTATGTAAACGCATGCGTTTTTCAGTACATGCGTTTGCTTGCGTTTGCCGACGCATGCGTCTCAATTGAGAAAAACATGTCTAGACACTGATAAGCCACCCCCCACATACAAGGTGATAAAGGGAGGGTGTGGACAGTTGCAGGTCACTACTCATCAGACTGCCTTGCAGACGAGACGCCCCACAGCCCCTTGGAGCAGCAAACTAGCCTCAGAACTATGTGAGTATATCCTATCCAATGCATTTCTTTTCTATAATCTGTGTCTATATGCCCTAATTTCTGTCATTCCTTTCTTTCTGCACACATCAGAATGTCTTCTTCTTCTGATGAGGAAACGCCTGGGCCTGCACAAGGGGAACATGTCAGCGAAGTGAGTATTCACCTCCTCAGATTGTATTCACTGTCACATCTACACATATGACAATGTATATTTTCCCTTTTTCAGACCACTTCTTCTACAGCGGAAGAGACTGGGCAGGAGACTGGGCAGGAGCAGCGTAGTCACGGCCGGGAAACACGGCGGCATCGTGTAAGTATAGCTGGCTGAATGTGTATTGTATCCTCACTTTATAATTCTTGAATCTTCATTTCTTTCTACTTCTCTCTTTCTTTCCCTTTTGCTTCAGCACCAGTGTTTTTTTTTACTTCAATATTCATGCCATTCCTCTGATTCTGTTTTCTGTCTTCCGTATGTGAACGCCTCCTATATTAATGTACTTTTTGTTGTTAGGTTCCAGAGGAGGATGAGGACCTAATTGAGAATGAACACCTCATCTCCCTGGTTCACGAGCGAGTCGCATTGTGGGACACCCGGGATCCACTGCACGCCAACAATGTGACGATCCGGAGGCTTTGGAATGAGGTGGCCGCAGCGTTGTGGGATGGCTGGGCCAATGCCCCGGCTCGGGTCCGTTCTGCATTTGGTAAGTATCGCAATGCAGTGTGATGTAGTCAATACCTTGGCCATGCTCACACAACTGTGTATGATGTGAGAAAGTCATTACTTTTTCACAGCACATACAGTTGTGTGACCATGGTCAAAAGACCATTGTCCTAACTATTATGTTTTGTTTTGCCAACAGTGTCAAAAGTGAAAACACGTTGGAGATCGATGAAGGACCGCTTCAACAAGGACCTGCGCCAAGAGAGCCAGCTTCCAAGTGGTTCTGCAGCAAGGATACGCAAATACAAGTACCACCGCATCCTTGCGTTTTTGAGACCGGTCCTTGCACGAAGAACGTAAGTATATTGGTTAAAAAAGAAAAAAAAAAGTGGTGTATAATGCAATTTTTTGGGGGTCATTATTTCAAATCAGTATTTTTAATCCAAAACCTTGAGTGATTGATAGATGCAGAAGTGGGGTACGTGTTCTTTGAATACTTTCCCTCACATAGTTCCTCTCCAGGTTTTGGCTTACCAATACTGATTTGAAATACTGAGCAAATACTGAGAGTGTGACGGCAGCCTGCACAACAGATCTATACTCAGCAAGTTAGGTGTCAGAAATAATGAATTCAGGATGCCAATGGCTCCTCAATTCATTTTTCCTGACACTTGTCCTGGTGAGTATACAGGTGGCTTGTATGTCCTCTGTCGTCAATTCGTATTTCCCATCAGTATTTGTAATCCAAAACCATGAGTGGTTGATAGATGCAGAAGTGGGGTACGTGTTCTTTGAATACTTTCCCTCACATAGTTCCTCTCCAGGTTTTGGCTTACCAATACCTTGTATAGAGATATGGCTTGTATTGCCTCCATCGTCTCTTCATAGTTTACATCAGTTTTTTTAATCCCCAAGGAGTGGTCGATGCATGCAGAAGTATAGCATGTTGTTTTATGAAACTTTTATTCCTACTGTTGAACTCCTGGCTTGCAAATTCTGATGTAAAATTCACTACAAATAGTGTTAGTGTGACCTTTCCCTATCTGAATGTTTATCTAACTGTTGAGTTATCTTTTTGTAAATGTTTTGTAATATTTTTTTTTTTTTCCGCAGCACTTGGAGCTCCACTGTTGGCCCAGGTTCTGGAGCGGTCCTTCATCAGTCAGCCACGGACCCGTCCCAGCCATCCTCCAGCGCTGCAGCAAGTGGGCCTGCCACACAACCTGGAGACCAGGAAGCTGGTCCATCAGGTGTTCCCCTTCCCCAGTCCTCTGCCTCTAGCCAATTTTTTATGGGCTCCTCCCGGCAGCGGCAGAGGGCCGCGGACAGGTCACTCATGCCCGAGTTTTTGCACTTGAGCTCGGTCTTCCATGAGGGACTCAAGGCGATGGGTGACCGACTGGATACTGCCATTAGTCATATGAGCACACGTATCCAGGAGGTAACCACAGCCCTTGCCCAAGTGAAAGCCGACCTCCAGAGGCCAGCACATCATTTTTTTAATCAGATAGAACAGGGCATGTCGGAACACCTTAGTCCTGAGCTCCAGATTACTGTTATGCAGGCCTGCAATGCTGCTTACGTGCAGGCTATGCAGCAGAGTCGGTATTTTCAGCAGACAGTGGGGGCATTTCCAACAGTGCCCACACTGTCACGCTTTACATCAATGCCGACATCTGCTGCATACCACTGCACGGCCACCTCCATTCCAAACACTGCCGGACCGTATTATAGCACCACCACCATGCCCAGTGCAGTGGGTCAGCCCACCGCCACCACCATGACAACTGCTGCTCCTGCTTGGGCCTCCTCCACTGCCACCAGCATGCTGCCGCCGCAGGACCCTGGCCTGGCGTTCCCCGCCACCACTACAAGACTGCCGTTGCCGGACCCTGCCCTGGCGTTTCCTGGCACCGCCACCAGACTGCCATTGCCGGACCCTGCCCTGGCGTTTCCTGGCACCACCACCAGACTGCCGTTGCCGGACCCTGCCCTGGCGTTTCCTGGCACCACCACCAGACTGCCGTTGCCGGACCCTGCCCTGGCGTTCCCCGCCACCACTACAAGACTGCCGTTGCCGGATCCTGCCCTGGCGTTTCCTGGCACCGCCACCAGACTGCCATTGCCGGACCCTGCCCTGGCGTTCCCTGCCACCACGACAACGAGCCCGCGCAAAACAAGGAAGGGGAAAGGCAAAAAAAAAAACAAAAAACCATAGCTATCCCTCCCCCCTCACCTCCCAATGTGTCTGTAATGTCTGGTTTGTCTCACCCTTCCAGTGTGTCTCAGCCCTCTCATGTGTCTAGCCCTATCCCTGAATATCCTGACCCCAGCAGTTTCATTGCGCCTTCTCCTGCCACCCCTATGTCGGCTACAGTAAGCCAGACCTCACAACTCAACACCCCACAATATCGGCACTCAACCCCAAGCAGGCGCAGTTAATTTTTTTGTTTTTGTGTATAATAAACCTGTGTTTTGCCCCAATGAGGTTTGGTTAATTGTGTATTTCGCCGCCGTCACCACACACCGTGCGCCAATAACAAATAATGCGTCAAACACTTTTTGGGGGGCCACCTCCAACCTACAGTACTTAATTAACAGAACACTGAAGCTTGGTGTGTGCTTAAGAGATATGAGGTTGCCCCCCCAAAAAACACTTGTATTTTCTCCAAAAACAGTTCTTTCTGTTTACTCCGTGAGTTTTGGTAGCACACAGAAGACAAAATGGTGGTAATACACAGCACAAGTGTACTCAACAGGTCGTGTCTTATCAGAAACAATATTTATGACCCCTGACCTGCTGATTTTAGAAATGCATTATATTACCTCCATTTTATCTTATGGGTACATATACATATATTTCACACAAAGTGAAGGGTCAATGTACGTCATACATGACATATCTATACTCACCCGGACAAGTGTCATGAAAAATGAATTCAAGAGCAATTAGCATAATAAATTCATTATTTCAGACACCTGACTTGATTACTATAGATTTGTGGTACAGGCTGCCGTCACACTCTCAGTATTTGCTCTGTATTTTACAGCACTATTTGTAAGCCTAAACCTGGAGTGGAGCTATGTGAGGAAAAGTTCAATAAACACATATGCACCACTAAAAGCATTTAACTACCACTCCTGTTTTTGGCTTACAAATAATGCTGTTAAGTACTGGACAACTACTGCGACAATAACAGACATCGTCTATACAGTCTGCGGCAAATAGCTAATGGTGAAACAAGACAGCACTCAATGACGTCAAGAACCTAAGCCCAAAAACCCAAAGTGGTTTGTTAAGGAAATAGATAGGAGACATGGTGAAGAAAGTAAATCACAATTATTTTATTAGAAAAAACATTAACATTCCAAACATAAATTTGCAGACCCGAAACCAGCAGTACATTTTACACCATATTGTCCTGCCATGGCACACGTCCAATGTCAGAATCAAAAAACGCTGCAAATTGGTCCCGCATGTGGCCTACTTCAACTGTTGACCGCAGCGGGTGATGACGGTAATCAGGCAAAGGGTTTGCAACAGGTTCATCAAGTTCTATGGTGGGTCGCTCCTTAGCCAGAATGAAATTGTGGAGAACCACACAGGCTTTAACCACCTCATCCACTGTCTCCATTTTTAGATTTATTGCAGTTGCTAGAATGCGCCATTTGGACACCATAATCCCAAAGGCACACTCTACTGTTCTGCGTGCCGTGGTTAGTCTGTAGTTATAGATCCGTTTTGTGCGGTTCAAGTCCCGACTTGAATAGGGCTTCAGGAGATTTTCACTCATCTGAAAGGCCTCATCCCCAACCATTACAAATGGCAGCGGTGGGCCTTGAGTGTAGGGGAGTGGTCGTGGCTGTGGGAAATTAAAATTTTTGCCATAAACACGTCGGCCCATATCAGAGGTTTTAAAAGTCTGTGAATCGTTGCCACGGCCAAAAGCACCAATGTCCACAGCAATGAAGCGACAGTCCGCATCGGCTATTGCCATAAGAACTACTGAAAAATATTTTTTGTAGTTGAAGAACTGTGATCCCGTTCTGGCTGGTTTGGTAATCCGGATGTGCTTCCCATCCACCGCACCCAAACAGTTGGGAAAATCACAAACAGTCCAAAATTTGTCAGCAATTTCTTTCCACATGTCCTCCGTGGGTATGGGTATAAATTCCTCACGGAGAATGGTCCATAAAGCCCGGCAGGTTTCAAAAACAATTCCGGACAGCGTGGAAATCTCAAGGCGGTACTGGAAATGAAGGGATGACAAGCTCTCTCCAGTTGCAAGAAATCTGTAGTAAGAATAAATAATTTACAAAATAGGCAAAAAAACATCAGACCTGCAAAAAATTTTGGGTAGCTTTTGTTTAGGATTATTACGTACCTTAAGGTAACCAGGAGACGTTCCTCTGGTGGAATAGCTCTACGGAGCTGTGTGTCCTGTCTCCGGATGGCTCCTTGGACACGTTCAAGCAAATCCCGGAAAGAGTCTTGTGACATCCTGGTATATTCCGGGAATTTTTCTGGGTTCTCATTGAGCTCACCATACAGGGTGTGATATGCACCACGGCTCTCACGCAGTTCTACAATGGGGTGTTGCCAAAACCGCCTACGCCGTGTCCTTCTCTGTCTTTCCCGGTTTCGGTGTTGCTCCCAAGCAAACGCACATGCCAGAAAAATCTTGATGCTCAGATCCAGTTTGAAGTAATAGCTATCCATGTGAAGATCCATCTTGTCACAGGACACAGGAGCAAAATCTGAAGATTTCAGCTGTCCTAGGGTCTATATATAGATTTCACATAATACACGCCCTCTGTAGTCCCATTGGCTGGTTCTTGCATCTAGATTTTTTCTCTGGTAATTTTTTGCGACATGTGCACAAAAAACGCAAACGCATGGAAAACGCAAGCAAAAGCATGTAAACGCAGCGTTGTAATTACGCATGCGGTAACCGTAAGCGTTTTAAAAACGCTGCGTTTACACGCGTTTTCATGCGTTTTTCGTGTCCTTGCATTTGCGGATTAAACGCTGCAGATTCAAACGCTAATGTGAAAGTAGCCTTAGAAAACAGCCTTTTTATAAATCAGGTTTATATTAAAAAATTTTAAAGAATTTATAGTGATTTTTTTAAATGTTCCATTAGTCACTGTCTACATTAAATAAAACCTTGAAATCTAGCACTTTTCACTCTGGGCACCAAACCTTAAAATATGACAGGTAACACCGTTCCCAATGACTAATAACACCTCTATATACAGTAGATAACTGTCAGGACTCTGAACATTTTTTTACCTTTTGTGCATTACTGCCCTTTTCCAAGATGGCGTCTTTGGTCTCATGTGCACTGTGTCTTCCTGCTATAAAACTCCACCCCAGCCTTCAGTCTGTGCTAGAGTATTCTGCCTTGCATCCAGCTCCTGACCTCTGATTACTCCCTGGCTATATACCTGCTCCTGTGAACCTGTGTGGTGATCCTGCTACTCTGCTCTGAGTTCCTGCTGCATACACCAGTTTCCAGTAATCCTCCTTCATCTGCTGCTCGTGTTTACTTCCATCTCATTTGCTGGACATGTAAGCTGTTTCTGCTCTGCAAAAACCTGAGACTATTAACCAGGCCACCCTGGTTGAGCTAAGATATGATTTGAACTGCCTTATAAGCTTATCTATCTGTGTTTGGACTAAGACAAGGATTTATTCGTGTCAAGTATCCTCAAGAATAACTGTGCTTCATAGACTTTCTGCGTGATTGCATTTTCCTCTGAAGTTTCCTATAGACTGCTAAGCTGAGTTTAATATTTACACCAAGTGTTGTGGACTTGAGTTTCTCTCTGCACCTGTTTGAATCAACGTGTGATAATATAGACTTTACCACTTATAAAACTGTCCTGTAGTTGTCTTGTTCCACGCAAAGAGTCTCCTGAGTTATCCCCTATAATTATTACAGGATACTCTAGCCATAAAAAAAGGAGACTGCTGGAACACTGACTGCAGAGAGCAGATTAGAGCAGGTGTTTTCCATAATTAGATCACTGCAGAAAGATGTGGAAGGTCTGCAAAAGAAGTTTGGAAGCTTTGAACACAATCAAAAAGTGTTTGGACAGACTTTGCAGGACATAAGCAACTGCATGGCAGCCCAGGAAAACAAACTTGCTGGCATAGAGTCCCAGTATGGATGGGCTTTTCAGGACATAAGCACGCAAATAGCTGCACAAGTGACTTTACCCTCTGGGCAACCGCCACCAGCTAGCCCACCTAAGTTGCCCCATTCAGATTTAATGGTGATCGCGACAAATTTCGTGGCTTTGTGAATCAATGTATGCTATATTTTGATGTGCATGCTGGCCGTTTTCCTACTGATAGATCCAAACTTTTGTGTGTAATAATGCTACTGACCTCACGAGCTCTCGCCTGGGCGAATCCGATAATTGAGTCTCGTGACCCACGGTTAAATAACTTGGATGATTTCTTGGCCGCTATGGCATTAATGTTTGATGATCCTAATCACTGTGCAACCGCTGAATCTGCTTTATTGTCTTTACGCCAGACAAAACGTTCTGTTATTGAGTGTGTTACTGAATTCAGGAGATTAGCGGTAGACACCAATTGGGACAGTTATGCGCAATTGCCTATTTTTAAAAGGGGTCTGTCTAGTATTATAAAAGATGAACTAGCTCGCTCTGAGCCACCACAAGAGCTAGAGACATTTATACAGCATTGTGTGCTCATAGACATTCGCCTTGCTGAGCGTAGGCAGGAGAAATTTGCTGCATATAACCGTATTTCTAACTTTTCCCTTTCTTCCAAAGAGCCTGCAGGTAAAACCTCTCGGGAGGTGGAGGAGGTGCCCATGCAAGTTGATTCCATTCAGAGGCGCGAGATCAATGAACGCCGGGAGCATCGTCTTCGTGAAAGTCTATGTTTCTACTGCGGCCAGTCTGACCACTTCTTGATCAATTGTCCTAAGTGTCCTAGACGGCCTAACAAGGTGCTAGCAGCAGTAGGGGAGTATGACAACTGTGATGATGAATCTGACATCTCTGAATGTAGCCTGCCTTTAAACGCTGTATTCCATTCACTTTCTATGACTTCACCCCCCAAGGAGGTGAAAGAGAAGAACTCTCACTGTTCTCTCCCTATTAAGATCCTGTGTTCAGGACAGTGGATTTCCAGTGCAGCTATGATTGACTCTGGTGCAGGTGGCAATTTCATGGATATCACATTTGCCAAGGAACATGGTATTGAAATTCAGCAAAGAGCCTCTCCAATTACCATGGAAACAGTGGATGGGTCACCTTTAATCTCTGGGCCTGTGGATCAGGAGACCGTACCCCTTGAAATTTTGTTGGAGCCTAATCATCAGGAGCAACTTTCTTTCTTGCTAATTTCTTCTCCTCATTTTCCTGTGATTTTAGGCATTCCTTGGTTGCATTCTCAGAACCCAATTATCAACTGGGAGACCAAGGAGATTATCTTTCCAACAAGGAGCAACTCAGCGTTAACAGAAGCTGTCCCTGAGTCCACGGCTACGGAACCACATGTACAGGTATTTTCTTTACCTCCAGCATATAAAGAGTTCTCTGACATCTGTGACAAGAAGAATGCAGATCAGCTTCCTCCACACAGGCATTATGACTGTCCCATTGAGCTGCTTCCTGGGGCAGCTATTCCTTTTGGTAACGTATACCCTTTGGCGGCACCTGAGCTTCAAGCCTTAAAAGAGTATATTGATGAAAATCTGGCCAAAGGCTTCATACGTCCTTCTTCCTCACCAGCAGGGGCACCTATATTTTTTGTAAAAAAGAAGGATGGGACCCTGAGACCCTGTGTTGACTATCCGGAACTCAATAAGTTAACCGTACAAAACCGTTACCCTTTGCCTCTGATTCCCGAATTACTGGAAAGAGTCCGCCATGCTAAGGTGTTCTCTAAATTGGATCTTCGTGGGGCTTATAATTTGGTGCATTTTCGTCCAGGGGATGAGTGGAAGACAGCATTCCGATGCCGGTATGGACACTTTGAATATCTCGTGATGCCCTTCGGGCTTTGTAATGCCCCTTCAACATTTCAACACCTTGCTAATGACATTTTCAGAGATTTGTTTGACCAGTTTGTGGTGATCTATTTGGACGATATACTAATCTTTTCTGACTCTCTACAGGAACATGAAGAACATGTCAAAGCTGTTTTAAGATGTCTGAAAGAGAACCATCTGTATATCAAGCCGGAGAAATGCGAGTTCCATCGTTCTGAGATACAGTTCTTAGGTTATATCATCTCTCCCCAGGGGCTGAACATGGAATCTGGTAAGATTCAGGCTATCCTTGACTGGCTGGTACCCAAGAACGTTAAGGAGGTCCAACGTTTTATTGGTTTTGCAAATTTCTACAGACGCTTCATTCGAAATTTTTCTGATATTGTCCATCCCATTACTTCCTTGACAAAGAAGGAAAAGCCCTTTAAGTGGTCATCACAGGCTCAAGAAGCTTTTGATCGGCTTAAGATGTGTTTCACATCAGCACCGCTGTTCATACACCCAGATCCAACACTTTCTTTCATTGTGGAGGTGGACGCTTCTGATAATGCTTTGGGGGCTATTCTCTCCCAAAGAACTGGAGAGAAGGGTCTGCTATATCCTTGTGCTTTCTTTTCCCGTAGACTAACCTCAGCAGAGAAGAATTACGACGTGGGAGACAAGGAATTGCTGGCTATTATTGCGGCTTTCAAAGAATGGAGGCATCATCTGCAAGGAGCTGCACAACAGATCATAGTGCTAACTGACCATCGCAATTTAGAGTTCCTTAGATCCGCTAGATGTCTTTCTCCTCGTCAGGCTCGTTGGAACTTATTTTTAAATCAATTTAACTTTGTTATCTCGTACCGTCCAGGTTCTCGTAATGGGAAGGCTGATGCTTTATCCCGAATCCATGCTGCGGATTCCGTACCTGGAGCCCTGTCCAGGACCATTCTATCTGATGCCAATTTCATCGGAGTTATCCACGATCAGGACTTGTGGAAGGAGTGCAGGGAGGCCTATGACGGTGATTTCTGGCCAACCCACCTGTGGATATTAATCTTGTCTTTAAGGGTGGCATGTGGTTCAGAGATCGACATATCTACGTCCCTGAGGTTGTCCATCTGCAGATCCTCAAGTTGGTACATGACTCCAAGTTGGCTGGTCACAGGGGGGTACAGAAGACACAAGAGTTCCTGAGCCGATTCTTCTGGTAGCCAACTTGCCTGAAGGATACCAAGGACTATGTTCTCTCTTGCGAGGTATGTGCTCGTTACAAGACTCCTCATGTGGCACCTACGGGTCTTCTACAACCATTACCTGTTCCGTCCCGCCCTTGGGGGTCTATATCAATGGACTTTATTGTGGAGCTGCCTACATCGGGGGGCATGAATACAATCATGGTGGTAGTTGATCGCCTGACTAAAGCTGCTCATTTTGTTCCATGCACCGGCCTCCCCTCAGCTAAAGATACAGTGAACTTGGTTATACAGAATGTCTTTCGGTTGCATGGGGTTCCGGATGAGATCATCTCTGACTGTGGAGTACAGTTCACTTCAAGATTCTGGAAGGGGTTTTGCTCTGCACTCAATATTAATGTCTGTCTCTCTTCCGCTTACCATCCCCAGACAAATGGTCAGACTGAGCGTACCAACCAGACGCTGGAACAATATCTAAGATGCTATGTCAGCCATCTCCAGGATGATTGGTTGGAGTTGCTGCCATTAGCCGAATTTTCATATAATAATTCTCAGAGCGCCTCCACTAAATTTACACCTTTCTTTGCCAATCTGGGTTATCATCCGTGTATTTTACCTAGGTCTCCAATTAATTCTCCAGTTCCGGCAGTGGAGGAAAGGCTGACTGTGATGAGACAAAATCTGGAGGTTCTGAAGGAATCCCTGACCACAGCTCAAGAACGTTATAAGAGATCGGCTGATAGATTCCATAAACCTGCACCCATGTTCAAGGTAGGAGATTCCGTGTGGTTAGCAACTAAGAATCTGAAGTTAAACGTTCCTTCCCAAAAACTTGGACAGAAATTCATTGGCCCTTTCAAGATCAACGTTATTGTGAGCTCTGTGGCCTGCCGGCTGAAGCTGCCTAGGACTATGAAGGTACACCCAGTTTTTCATGTATCTTTACTAAAGCCTGTATCTCCTAATACCTTCCAGGGACGTGTTGTACCACCTCCGCAGCCTGTGGTGATTGATGGGCAAGAACAATTTGTGGTCGAGGAAATTATTGATTCCAGGATTCACAGGAATCGGCTCCAATATCTGATAAGATGGCAGGGATATCCCCCTGAGGAAGACTCTTGGGAACCTGTGGAAAACATCAATGCCCAACAGAAGATTTCTCGTTTTCATCAGAGATTCCCTGAGAAACCAGGTCCAGGATCGTCCTGAGGCCACTTCTAAGGAGGGAGTAATGTCAGGACTCTGAACATTTTTTTACCTTTTGTGCATTACTGCCCTTTCCAAGATGGCATCTTTGGTCTCATGTGCACTGTGTCTTCCTGCTATAAAACTCCACCCAGCCTTCAGTCTGTGCTAGAGTATTCTGCCTTGCATCCTGCTCCTGACCTCTGATTACTCCCTAGCTATATACCTGCTCCTGTGAACCTGTGTGGTAATCCTGCTACTCTGCTCTGAGTTCCTGCTGCATACACCAGTTTCCAGTAATCCTCCTTCATCTGCTGCTCATGTTTACTTCCATCTCATTTGCTGGACATGTAAGCTGTTTCTGCTCTGCAAAAACCTGAGACTATTAACCAGGTCTCCCTGGTTGAGCTAAGATATGATTTGAACTGCCTTATAAGCTCATCTATCTGTGTTTGTACTAAGACAAGGATTTATTCGTGTCAAGTATCCTCAAGAATAACTGTGCTTCATAGACTTTCTGCTTGATTGCATTTTCCTCTGAAGTTTCCTATAGACTGCTAAGCTGCGTTTAATATTTACACCAAGTGTTGTGGACTTGAGTTTCTCTCTGCACCTGTTTGAATCACCGTGTGATAATATAGACTTTACCACTTATAAAACTGTGTCCTGTAGTTGTCTTGTTCCACGCAAAGAGTCTCCTGAGTTGTCCCCTATAATTATTACAATAACACAGGATCCACCATTCACAATAGGTGATGTCACAGCTCACCTCCTCCTCCTGTACAATGACTGATAACACCTCTATATACAGTATATAACACAGGATCCACCATTCACAATAGGTGATGTCACAGCTCACCTCCTCCTCCTGTACAGTGACTGATAATACCTCTATATACAGTAGATAACACAGGATCCACTGTTATGATCCTAATGGCAGGGGACCTCAAAGATTACAGCAAAGTCTGCAAAACATAAATACCAGCTCATAGGGAAGTGGTAACTAGGCTGACCATATACCTGATCCTAGAGCAAACACTAACAGCAGCCGGGGAACGTGCCTACGTTGATTCTAGACGTCTCGCGCCAGCCGGAGAACTAACTACCCCTATCAGGGAAAATAAGACCTCTCTTGCCTCCAGAGAAAAGACCCCAAAGTAATACAAGCCCCCAACAAATAATAACGGTGAGGTAAGAAGAAAAGACAAACATAAGAATGAACTAGATTTAGCAAAGAGAGGCCCACTGACTAATAGCAGAATATAGTAAGAAGACTTATATGGTCAGCAAAAAACCCTGCAAAATATCCACGCTGAATATCCAAGAACCCCCAAACCGACTGACGGTGTGGGGGGAGAATATCAGCCCCCCTAGAGCTTCCAGCGATAACAGGAATCACATTTTGTACAAGCTGGACAAAAAATATGAACAATGTAAATAATCAAGAGTACGAAAGCAGGACTTAGCTTATCTTGCAAAGAACCAGGACCTGAAGACAGGAGCAAACAGAAGTGAACTGATTACAACGATGCCAGGCACTGGACTGAGAATCCAGGAAGTTTAAATAGCAACACCCCAGGCCTAACGAAGCAGGTGAGCACCAACCTGGTAAAAGACAATCCAAGTGCCAAATCACTAGTGACCACAAGAGGGAGCCAAAAAGTATAGTTCACAACAGTACCCCCCCTTTAAGGAGGGGTCACCGAACCCTCACCAAGACCACCAGGGCGACCAGGATGAGCAGCGTGGAAGGCACGAACCAAATCGGCCGCATGAACATCAGAGGCGGCCACCCAGGAATTATCCTCCTGACCATAGCCCTTCCATTTGACCAAATACTGGAGCCTCCGTCTAGAGAGACGAGAATCCAAGATCTTCTCCACCACGTACTCCAACTCGCCCTCACCCAACACCGGAGCAGGAGGCTCAACAGCAGGAACCACAGGCACAACGTACCGCCGTAACAAAGACCTATGGAACACGTTGTGAATGGCAAACGACACCGGAAGATCCAAACGAAAAGAAACCGGGTTAAGAACTTCCAAAATTTTATAAGGACCAATAAAGCGAGGCTTAAACTTAGGAGAGGAAACCTTCAGAGGGACATACCGAGAAGACAACCAAACCAAATCCCCAACACGAAGTCGGGGGCCCATACCGCGGCGGCGGTTGGCAAAACGCTGAGCCTTCTCCTGTGACAACTTCAAGTTGTCCACCACATGATTCCAAATCCGCTGCAACCTATCCACCACGGAATCCACCCCAGGACAGTCAGAAAACTCAACATGACCCGAGGAGAAACGAGGATGAAAACCAGAGTTGCAGAAGAATGGCGAAACCAAAGTAGCGGAACTAGCCCGATTATTAAGAGCAAACTCCGCCAATGGCAAGAAGGTCACCCAATCATCCTGGTCCGCAGAAACAAAACATCTCAAATAAGCCTCCAGTGTCTGATTAGTTCGCTCCGTTTGACCATTAGTCTGAGGATGGAAGGCAGATGAAAACGACAAATCAATGCCCATCTTAGCACAAAAAGATCGCCAGAATCTGGACACAAACTGGGATCCTCTGTCGGACACGATATTCTCCGGAATGCCGTGTAAACGAACCACATTCTGAAAAAACAAAGGAACCAGATCGGAAGAGGAAGGCAACTTAGGCAAGGGTACCAAATGGACCATCTTGGAAAAACGATCACACACCACCCAGATGACAGACATTCCCCGAGACACCGGAAGATCAGAAATGAAATCCATGGAAATGTGCGTCCAAGGCCTCTTCGGGACGGGCAAGGGCAAAAGCAACCCGCTAGCACAAGAACAACAAGGCTTAGCCCGAGCACAAGTCCCACAGGACTGCACAAATGACCGCACATCCCGTGACAAGGAAGGCCACCAAAAGGACCTAGCCACCAAATCTCGGGTACCAAAAATTCCCGGATGCCCTGCCAACACCGAGGAATGAACCTCGGAAATGACTCTGCTGGTCCATTTATCAGGAACAAATAGTCTGTCGGGTGGACACGAGTCAGGTCTACCAGCCTGAAATCTCTGCAACACACGTCGCAAATCCGGAGATATGGCCGACACGATCACTCCCTCTTTAAGAATACCAGCTGGCTCCGAGACTCCAGGAGAGTCAGGCACAAAGCTCCTAGAGAGAGCATCAGCCTTAACATTCTTCGAACCAGGCAGGTGTGAGACCACAAAGTCAAAACGAGAGAAAAACAATGACCAACGAGCCTGTCTAGGATTCAGGCGCTTAGCAGACTCGAGATACATCAGATTTTTGTGATCAGTCAAGACCACCACACGATGCTTAGCACCCTCAAGCCAATGACGCCACTCCTCAAATGCCCACTTCATGGCCAACAACTCCCGATTACCAACATCATAGTTCCGCTCAGCAGGCGAAAACTTCCTAGAGAAAAAGGCACATGGTCTCATCACAGAACAACCAGAGCCTCTCTGCGACAAAACAGCCCCAGCACCGATCTCAGAAGCATCCACTTCAACCTAAAAGGGAAGTGAGACATCAGGCTGGCACAAAACAGGCGCCGAAGTAAACCGGCGCTTCAGCTCCTGGAAGGCCTCCACGGCTGCAGGAGCCCAATTAGCCACATCAGAACCTTTCTTGGTTATATCCGTCAAAGGTTTAACAACGCTAGAAAAATTAGCGATAAAGCGACGGTAGAAATTAGCGAACTTCTGAAGACTCTTAACAGACGTGGGCTGAGTCCAATCATGAATAGCTCGGACCTTGACTGGGTCCATCTCCACAGCAGAAGGGGAGAAAATAAAACCCAAAAAGGAAACCTTCTGCACTCCAAAGAGACACTTTGAGCCCTTCACAAACAAAGCGTTATCACGCAAAACCTGAAACACCATCCTGACCTGCTTTACATGAGAATCCCAATCATCCGAGAAAACTAGAATATCATCAAGATACACAATCAAAAATTTATCCAGATACTTCCGGAAGATATCATGCATAAAGGACTGAAACACTGAAGGAGCATTAGAGAGCCCAAAGGGCATCACCAAGTATTCAAAATGACCTTCGGGCGTATTGAATGCAGTTTTCCATTCATCTCCCTGCCTAATGCGCACAAGGTTGTACGCACCACGAAGATCTATCTTGGTGAACCACTTGGCGCCCTTAATCCGAGCAAACAAGTCTGACAATAGCGGCAACGGATACTGAAACTTAACAGTGATTTTATTCAGAAGCCGATAGTCTATACAAGGTCTCAAAGACCCGTCTTTCTTGGCCACAAAAAAGAATCCCGCACCGAGAGGGGAAGAGGATGGACGAATATGCCCCTTCTCCAAAGACTCCTTGACATAAGAACGCATCGCGGCATGCTCGGGTACAGACAAATTAAATAATCGTCCCTTAGGAAATTTACTGCCAGGAATCAAATCTATAGCGCAGTCACAGTCCCTATGAGGAGGAAGAGCACTGGACCTGGACTCACTGAATACATCCTGATAGTCACACAAATACTCAGGAACTTCTGAAGGAGTAGAAGTAGCAATAGACACCGGCGGAGAATCGCAATGAATTCCCTGACAACCCCAACTTGAGACAGACATAGCCTTCCAATCCAAAACAGGATTATGGGTCTGTAACCATGGCAGACCTAAAACGACCAAATCATTCATTTTATGCAGAACAAGAAAACGAATCACCTCCCGATGTTCAGGAGTCATGCACATGGTCACTTGTGTCCAATACTGCGGTTTATTTTCCGCCAGTGGTGTAGCATCAATTCCTCTGAGAGGAATCGGAACCTTTAAAGGCTCCAGGACAAAACCGCAGCGCTTGGCAAACGACAAGTCCATAAGACTCAGGGCAGCACCTGAATCCACAAATGCCATAACAGGGTAGGAAGACAATGAACAAATTAAAGTCACAGACAAAATAAATTTAGGCTGCAAATTACCAATGGTGACAGGACTGACAACCTTGGTTAGGCGTTTAGAGCATGCTGATATAACATGTGTAGAATCACCACAGTAAAAACACAGCCCATTCTGACGTCTATGATTTTGTCGTTCGGTTCTAGTCAGGATTCTATCGCATTGCATTGAGACAGGTGTCTGTTCAGACAACACCGCCAGAGGTTTAGCGGATTTGCGCTCCCGCAAACGCCGATCAATCTGAATAGCCAGCGCCATAGAATCATTCAGACTTGTAGGAATTGTAAAACCCACCATCACATTCTTAATGGCTTCAGAAAGGCCATTTCTGAAATTTGCGGCCAGAGCACATTCATTCCATCGAGTAAGCACGGACCATTTCCTAAATTTTTGGCAGTACACCTCAGCTTCATCCTGGCCCTGAGAGATAGCCAGTAGAGCTTTTTCTGCCTGAATTTCAAGATTAGGCTCCTCATAAAGCAATCCGAGCGCCAGAAAAAACGCATCAACATCCGCCAATGCAGGATCTCCTGGCGCTAACGAGAAAGCCCAATCCTGAGGGTCGCCACGCAAGAAGGAGATAATAATTTTAACTTGCTGAGCTGAATCTCCAGACGAACGAGGTTTCAAAGATAGAAACAATTTACAATTATTCCTAAAATTCCTAAATTTAAATCGATCTCCAGAGAACAGCTCAGGAATAGGTATCTTAGGCTCTGACATAGGACTGCTAACAACAAAATCCTGAATGCCCTGCACACGTGCAGCAAGCTGATCCACACTAGTAATCAAGGTCTGAACATTCATGTCTGCAGCAAAGCTTCAAGCCACTCAGAGATAAAGGGGAGGAAGAAAAAAAACAAAAAAAAAAATCTCAGAACTTCTTTTCTTTTAATCCCACTTCAGCAATGCATTAACTATTTATTGGCCTGGCATACTGTTATGATCCCAATGGCAGGGGACCTCAAAGATTACAGCAAAGTCTGCAAAACATAAATACCAGCTCATAGGGAAGTGGTAACTAGGCTGACCATATACCTGATCCTAGCGCAAACACTAACAGCAGCCGGGGAACGTGCCTATGTTGATTCTAGACGTCTCGCGCCAGCCGGAGAACTAACTACCCCTATCAGGGAAAATAAGACCTCTCTTGCCTCCAGAGAAAAGACCCCAAAGTAATACAAGCCCCCAACAAATAATAACGGTGAGGTAAGAAGAAAAGACAAACGTAAGAATGAACTAGATTTAGCAAAGAGAGGCCCACTGACTAATAGCAGAATATAGTAAGAAGACTTATATGGTCAGCAAAAAAACCCTGCAAAATATCCACGCTGAATATCCAAGAACCCCCAAACCGACTGACGGTGTGGGGGGAGAATATCAGCCCCCCTAGAGCTTCCAGCGATAACAGGAATCACATTTTGTACAAGCTGGACAAAAAATATGAACAATGCAAATGATCAAGAGTACGAAAGCAGGACTTAGCTTATCTTGCAAAGAACCAGGACCTGAAGACAGGAGCAAACAGAAGTGAACTGATTACAACGATGCCAGGCACTGGACTGAGAATCCAGGAAGTTTAAATAGCAACACCCCAGGCCTAACGAAGCAGGTGAGCACCAACCTGGTAAAAGACAATCCGAGTGCCAAATCACTAGTGACCACAAGAGGGAGCCAAAAAGTATAGTTCACAACAATCCACCATTCACAATAGGCGATGTCACAGCTCACCTCCTCCTCCTGTACAATGACTGATAACACCTCTATATACAGTAGATAACACAGGATCCACCATTCACAAGAGGTGATGTCGCAGCTCACCTCCTCCTCCTGTACAATGACTGATAACACCTCTATATACAGAGTAGATAACACAGGATCCACCATTCACAATAGGTGATGTCACAGCTCACCTCCTTCTGTACAATGACTGATAACACCTCTATATACAGTAGTTAACACAGGATCCACCATTCACAATAGTTGATGTCACAGCTCACCTCCCCCTCCCGTACAATGACTGATAACACAGTAGATAACGCAGGATCCACTATGATGTCACAGCTCACTTTCTTCTCCTCCCAGCGCATTTGACTCCTCTATAGGTTGCATAGCATCTCCACAACACTTTCCCAAATTAGTCAAAAATGTATCTCCTGTCTATTGTTTGTCTCCTGTAACACAGATCTCGGACTCTAGCAGCATGGTCGCCCCATAATCATGTGCACAAAATGGAGAAAAAAAATTAGATCAAAACAATAATAGAAACCAAAAATGTATTTTCTATTAGTAAAACATATTTACGTAATGCATTCTGTTAGAGTGCCCCTTTGTACAGATTTTTCAGAAATAAACAAGTAGCAATATATAAAACTGTAAATAAGTAAATAGTTTTGCAACATTCTCTGTTTGTGCAGCGCCTCTGCTTGCAGGTTCCCATTATTTGCTGTTTGCCCTGTCACATAACCCATCACCCCATGCTGTGATATCGTTTCTATAGACAAAACATTATACATACTGATAAACGGCAAACAAGAGTTCTCAAGATGAGGGAATATGGGAACAGAGGAAATTCCATATAATTTTCTACAGAAATGTTCTGCGTCAATACAGTAAATGTAATCTTGTTACAATCATGCATGTATTGTAGGTGTATGATTTATCACTGTGGATTTCTTTCGAAAACATCTGGGAAGTTCCTGGTAAGACAGGATGACTTGGAAAGTCTTATTGGCACTGACCCGTGGATTGTGGGCTTTTTTGCCCAGGAGAGGTGACAAAACAGGACAGGGACCCAGTTATGAGGGGCGCCTTGGCATGGAAGTTGGGCTCACATATATTGGCCAGTTTATGAGAGGGGTACCTTCCTTTTTTCATAGCAATTTTTGCAGATGGGTGTACTTATATAGCACTTTTTTCCTATTTTTTATGGCGGTAGTGCATTTTCAGTGTTCTAGAGTAATCATTCTTAGTAGATAATGGTGCAACCTTAATCGTTTTTCAAAATATATGTTTTTTTGGTTGGCGCCTGTTCACACTAGCTTGGATGTGCTGGTTTTGTTCTTTATTGATGTAATTCAGCCATACAGAATGTGTATAGATATTAAAGAGGGTCCCTTATTTGGGAAGCCCCTTTAAGAGCCAGATCGGTGAGAGAATAAGTATCGACAGTTCCAGTTCTTGTGGATCCGGACACTATGTAATGAAATGTAGTTGCCCCAACTCTACCAGAATGCAGATGGTTGGCGGACCAAAGAATCATCCGGTCATTATTAAAAGTGATCGTCATGGTAAGTCCGCTTCTTTCATGAAACACATGGTGTTTTCAAGAATGGCCGGTAATGACATTTTCTATGGAGTTTAGAGCCAGATTCCTCCGAACTAGATGAGCTCTCGATACGGATAGTAGGAATAGGACAATGTAAGCCCACCGCTCTAATTATGATTTCATGAGAAGTTCTACTGTAAATAATTCTGGGATCATTGAGTCAGACTCCTGCTACGCCGTGTGGATAAGAAGCCATTTATTAGGAGATGTGGCTTTAATGAGCACATAAGCGGCACTTCTGAGGACATCAGCGAGCGCTATGCTTTCATCAGCCAGCCAGGGATGTGTGTGTTTAGTATTACCTCTCCGCCTGACGCTGCGGGGTTCCTGGAAGTATCAGCAACATCTCTAATTACTCTATGTTAATTCGGATCTATGGAAGTTAATGTTTGTCAAATCCCTCAGCACTTTGAGGTGTAAAAGAACAAGTAGCAGAATTAATGCCAGTTGTTGAAATCGATGGACCTGCAAATCTGAAACGGGCTCGCTAACAGAGAAGACACACAATCACCCAGTTTATAGCCATCGAAGAGGCTCACACAAGAAAAAAAGTTTCTGTCTGAGGCATTAAAAAAAGTTTTAAAGTTTTGCAGAAGTGGGAGAATTCATGGTCACTGTGATTACATGAACAATATATAACTACTAGATGGTGGCCCGATTCTAACGCATCGGGTATTCTAGTATATGCATGTCCACGTAGTATATTGCCCAGCGACGTAGTATATTGCCCAGCCACGTAGTATATAGCCCAGCCACGTAGTATATAGCCCAGCCACGTAGTATATTGCCCAGCGACGTAGTATATTGCCCAGTGACATAGTATACAGCACAGAGCCACGTAGTATATTGCACAGCGACGTAGTATATTGCACAGCCACATAGTATATTGCACAGCCACATAGTATACAGCACACAGCCACGTAGTATATTGCCCAGCCACATAGTATATTGCACAGCGACGTAGTATACAGCACAGAGCCACGTAGTATATTGCCCAGCCACGTAGTATATTGCCCAGCCATGTAGTATATTGCCCAGTGACGTAGTATATTGCCCAGTGACGTAGTATACAGCACAGAGCCACGTAGTATATTGCACAGCGATGTAGTATAGAGCACAGAGCCACGTAGTATATTGCCTAGCTACGTATGTCACAGGTTACAAAATAACAAATAAACAAACTCACCTTCCGATCCGAGGGCCCCTTGTAGTTCTAGCATACTCACCATACTTGTAGTTCTGTCGCCTGTGCCCGGTACAGGCGGCAGCTTCCGGTCCCAGGGTGTGATGACGTCGCGGTCACATGACCGTGACGTCATGGCAGGTCCTGCTCGCGCAGGCGCGCAGGGCCTGTGATGACGTCGCGGTCACATGACCGTGATGTCATGGCAGGTCCTTCTGCCATACGATCCTTGATACCGGAACCTGCCGCTTGCACACAGCGGTTACCGGAGGGTGGCGAGGAACGGGAAAGGAGGCGGAAGGTGAGTATATAATGATTTTTTTATTATTATTTTTAACATTAGATCCATTTACTATTGATGCTGCATAGGCAGCGTCAATAGCAAAAACTTGGTCACACATGGTTAATACCAGCGGTAACGGAGTCAGTTACCCGGGGCTTAACGCAGTCCGTTACCACTGGCATTAACCCTGTGTGAGCCGCGACTGCGGGGAGTATGGCGCGGCCGCCCGGCACTGACTGCAGGGGAGTAGGGAGGGACTAATGGGACTGTGCTCGTCGCTGATTGGTCGCGGCAGCCATGACAGGCAGCTGGCGAGACCAATCAGCGAATGAATAACCGTTACGGAAGTTGAGGACAGACAGACGGAAGTACCCCTTAGACAATTATATATATAGATTATTATTGTGCACTGTCATATATATCATAAAGTGCACTAAGCAGCGATAACACATTGGTAACGCTCACCGCAGGGGAAGCAGAGTCAGGAAGCTAAAGATCCAAACTTTAAGGGCCCTTGCATTCCCCAGTAGCAAATGCCTGAAGTGTTCTGCCAGGCCATTAACCTACACTGAAATATTGCTGGGTTATGCCACTGATTTATGAGGATCTGATCTCAAGGACCTCATGGTTCTAATAAGAAAAAAAAAAAAAAAAAAAGGGCTACAGTGTTGGTGTCACTAACGGACAAAGACAGAAGTGGGTCCCATTGCAAAAACAGAATATAGGCAGTTTGCAGCCGAATAATTCATTAAATGCAGAATTACACCTCCTTTGGAGGTGGTAGTGGCCCCCTTACCTCTTAGGGCCCTGCGCGGATACACTAACGGTACATCCGCTCCTGGTTGATGTAGAACTGCATCCACTTTTAAGTTCTACCTGCACTGTATTGCCCAGGCATCCAACTATATAGGGAACTGAGGCCGAAACTGTTCACTTTAATAGGGACGTGCTGCTTTTCTCTGCACAGCATCATCCCAGCCAGCAGCAGTTTAGGGTACATAATGCAAAATCAATGATTGTAGGGGCCCAGAGGTCAGACAGCCATCAATCGTGAAGAGATGGGCTATCAAAGTAAATGTTAAATATTACATCTGAAAAAAATGTCACTCCTTGCAGCATGCTACAGTGAAGGCTGACTACTTCTACATGGGATTTGTCCCTTTGAATTCCTCATTTCCTTGCAGTCTTGAGACCATAAATTGGGGACTTCTTGGCTCAGGCCATGCTGGTGCTTCCACCTAGTGGACAATGGGATGATTCGCCCCACAGCATTTTCTATTGTGTGGGTAGCAGAAAAGCCGTCCCTGGAGAGCAGCTTCGAAACTAATTAGTGGAAGTTTGCAAGTCTCCAGATGGAAGGGGTTGATGCAGCAACAGACTAATTAATAGTTCTTTCTGCATCACTCACTAATATGTCTTCCGTCTGGCGACACAAAATTATTATACAATGGGAAAATGGGAAAAAGTTTTACATTTGAATAATCAGGAGCCTTACTTTTATTTAAGAGGAAAACAAGGCTCATTCATGCATTTGCAACCATACTGAAATTAAAATGATGGTGATATGGAGAACACTAAACATTCATTACACATACACTGTACCTCTCTGTAGAGCTGGTGATTTGCTTCACAATTCTGAAGAATTGACAGTGCCAACATTTAAAAACCAGTGCCAATATTAGTGCCGAATTATCATCCTAGTCTCATCCAAGTCAGGGCCGGTGTCAGCACCCGGCGTACCCGGGCAAGCGCCGGGGCCCTGGTGAGACAGGGGGGGCCCATTCAGGGCCGGCGTTAGGGTCAGGCAGCTGCCAGTGCCTAGGGCCCCCGCTCCCCCAGGGGCCCTCAGCTAGCGGTACATCATGCAGCCGTTATGGGGCCCCTGTGAGGCAGGGGGGCCCACCTGCCGCCAGCGCCGACTCCCCCGCTGCATTGAACTATATTGGCATCTGGACTGGACTATGGGGCCATTCTTGGGGGGCTGTGCTGTATACTACATGTCTGTGCTATATACTACATGGCTGTTCTATATACTACTTGGGCCGTGTTATATACTACGTGGGCTGTTATATGCTACGTGGACTGTGCTATATACTACATGGCTGTTCTATATACTACGTGGGCTGTGTTAAATATGTGGCTGTGCTATATACTACATGGGCTGTTATATGCTACGTGGGCTGTGCTATATACTACATGGCTGTTCTATATACTACGTGGGCCGTGTTATATACTATATGGGCTGTTGTATGCTACGTGGACTGTGCTATATACTACATGGCTGATCTATATACTACGTGGGCTGTGTAAAACAATATGTGGCTGTGCTATATACTGTGCTATATACTATATGGGCTGTTATATGCTACGTGGGCTTTGCTATATACTACATGGCTGTTCTATATACTATGTGGCTGTGCTATATACTATATGGGCTGTTATATGCTACGTGGGCTGTGCTATATACTACATGGCTGTTCTATATACTACGTGGCTGTGCTATATACTATATGGGCTGTGCTATATACATGGCTGTTCTATATACTACGTGGGCCGTGTTATATACTATGTGGCTGTGCTATATACTATATGGGCTGTTATATGCTACGTGGGCTGTGCTATATACTATGTGGCGTGGCTGTTATATGCTACATGGGCTGTTATATACTACATGGCTGTGTTATATACTACGTGGCTGTGTTTTATGCTACGTGGGTTGTTATATACTGCATGGCTGTGTTATATGCTACGTGGCTGTGTTATATACTACGTGGGCTGTGTTATATTCTACATGGCTGTGTTATATACGATCATGAATCGTGGTATGTGTTAAAGGGGGGGGCCACAGACTCTTTCGCCCGGGGCTCTCAAAAACCTGGAGCCGGCCCTGATCCAAGTGCACCATAAGAGTTCAGCAAAATGCTACAGCAGCTCAATTTATTAATGACTTTACCTAGGGTCTTCTAGGATATGTCATGAGTGTAAGAGGAAGCAGGACTCACAGGCTTTCTCTATGAGTAGTTTGGGGAAGCAGGACTCACAGGCTTTCTCTATGGTTGGAGGAAGCAGGACTCACAGGCTTTCTCTGTGAGTGGTTTGGGAAAGCAGGACTCACAGGCTTTCTCTATGAGTGGGAGGAGGAGACAGGACTCACAGGCTTTCTCTATGAGTGGGAGGAGGAAGCAGGACTCACAGGTTTTCTCTTTGAGTGGTTGGCAGAAGCAGGACTCACAGGCTCTCTCTATGAGGCTGCCGTCACATTAGCAGTATTTGGTCAGTATTTTACATCAGTATTTGTAAGCCAAAACCAGGAGTGGGACAATTAGAGTAAAAGTATAATAGAAACATATGCACCACTTCTGCATTTATCACCCACTCCTGGTTTTGGCTTACAAATACTGATATAAAATACTGACCAAATACTGATAGTGTGACAGCAGCCTGAGTGGTTGGGGGAAGCAGGACTCACAGGCTTTCTCTATGAGAAATTGGGGAAGCAGGACTCACAGGCTTTCTCTATGAGTGGTTTGGGGAAGCAGGATTCACAGGCTTTCTCTACCAGTGGTTGGGGGAAGCAGTACTCAGAGGCTCTCTATGAGTGGTTTGGGAAAGCAGGACTCACAGGCTTTCTCTATGAGTAGTTGGGGAAACAGGACTCACAGGCTTTCTCTATGAGTAGTTGGGGGAAGCATGACTCACAGGCTTTCTCTATGAGTGGTTGGGGGAAGCAGGACTCACAGGCTTTCTCTATGAGTAGTTGGGGAATCAGGACTCACAGGCTTTCTCTATGAGTGGTTGGGGGAAGCAGGACTCACAGGCTTTCTCTACCAGTGGTTGGGGGAAGCAGGAATCACAGGCTTCCCCTATGAGTAGTTTGGGGAAGCAGGACTCACAGGCTTTCACTATGAGTGGTTGGGGGAAGCAGGACTCACAGGCTTTCTCTATTTGTGGTTGAGGGAAGCAGGACTCACAGGCTCTCTCTATGAGTGGGCAAGGAAAGCAGAACTCACAGGCTTTCTCTATGAGTGGGCAGGGAAAGCAGGACTCACAGTCTCTTTCTGAGTGGAATAAGAGTTAGGACTCACAGGCTCTGAGTGAAAGAAGAAGCAGGACTCTCAGGCTCTGTCTTGGAGTGGACTCACTGGCTTATCTCTTATAAATATGTGGGAACAAGAAGACTGAGTCTGTACAGAAAAAAAGGACTCACAGGCATAGTCTATATACAAGAGGGAAAAACATGACTCACAAACTTTCTGTATGTCTAGTGGGGAAAGCAGGGAACACAGGTTTTCTCTATGTTTTTGTGGGGATAGCAAGACTTATGTACAATTGCAATTCACTCCTCCTGTAACTGCTGAAATGTGTTACATTGCATTGTTTTATTGTCTGTACATGTCCCTACTTAATTGTTTAGTGCTGCAGAATGTGTTAGCGGCAGCGCGATATAAATAAAAATTATAGGCTTTCTCTTTGACTTTCTGATAGTCTCCCCCACTATCCTAGACTGTCTTAGAAGGCCAGGCAAAGCTGCAATAAGACTCACTTTTTTCCTCCAACATTTTGGAGGAAAGTTGGGAGGGTGGGGTGTCTTATAGTAAGGCTTTGGCTGTGGGGGGGAGCGACAGCGGGGGAGCAGCGGGTCACAGGAAAATTAAGTTAAAGAAAATTAATATTCACTGCTCCCCCCACCGATAATCCCTCCCCACCAGGGCCGGCATTAGGGGCAGGTGACTAGGCATTTGCCTGGGGCCCACGTTCCCTCTCCCCCAAAGGGTCCACAGCCAGTGGCCAGTGCCACCCCCACACAGATTCAACTGTATCTCATAGACACTGATAAAGTTGAAAGCAATGATGGAGGAGAGAGTGTCAGATGACCCTGTTTCTCTCTCCAATCATTCTCCCTCTGTCTCAGATGCAGTGGGTGTGCGATGACGTCACTTCATTTAGCGCAATGCTGTGCTGGGCAGTAGAGCTGCTGAAATGAGCTACAGATACTGGAGCAGTAGGAGAACGGGGAGAGGTAATACTGCAGGACTGTGGGGATGCATTATATTCAACTGGGGGCTTCATTGTCACGCTCACGCCCTGACTGGTGGGCGTGAGCTCGGGGGGTTTGTGGCCCCACTGAGCCACAAACTAGACTACCCTGGAAGGGGCGTGACTATGACAGCTGCCTTGGTCTTCACTGGAGCCTCTGATGGTGAGGTCAAGCTTGTGCGGCAGGCAGCTACCAGGTGCTACTCCAGGGTGGTGTCTGGTTGTGGCTGCTGATCCCACTTGGAGAACAGGAACATTAGGACAGGTGCGGGCATCAGGCAAGACTAGCAGATGAGTACGGATGAAACTCAGACGAGTAGGCTGGCACAGCTGAGACACAGGGCTGGCAGGCACGGCAGAGACACAGGGCTGGCAGGCACGGCAGAGACACAGGGCTGGCAGGCACGGCAGAGACACAGGGCTGGCAGGCACGGCAGAGACACAGGGCTGGCAGGCACGGCAGAGACACAGGGCTGGCAGGCACGGCAGAGACACAGGGCTGGCAGGCACGGCAGAGACACAGGGCTGGCAGGCACGGCAGAGACACAGGGCTGGCAGGCACGGCAGAGACACAGGGCTGGCAGGCACGGCAGAGACACAGGGCTGGCAGGCACGGCAGAGACACAGGGCTGGCAGGCACGGCAGAGACACAGGGCTGGCAGGCACGGCAGAGACACAGGGCTGGCAGGCACGGCAGAGACACAGGGCTGGCAGGCACGGCAGAGACACAGGGCTGGCAGGCACGGCAGAGACACAGGGCTGGCAGGCACGGCAGAGACACAGGGCTGGCAGGCACGGCAGAGACACAGGGCTGGCAGGCACGGCAGAGACACAGGGCTGGCAGGCACGGCAGAGACACAGGGCTGGCAGGCACGGCAGAGACACAGGGCTGGAAGGCACGGCAGAGACACAGGGCTGGCAGGCACGGCAGAGACACAGGGCTGGCAGGCACGGCAGAGACACAGGGCTGGCAGGCACGGCAGAGACACAGGGCTGGCAGGCACGGCAGAGACACAGGGCTGGCAGGCACGGCAGAGACACAGGGCTGGCAGGCACGGCAGAGACACAGGGCTGGCAGGCACGGCAGAGACACAGGGCTGGCAGGCACGGCAGAGACACAGGGCTGGCAGGCACGGCAGAGACACAGGGCTGGCAGGCACGGCAGAGACAGGGCTGGCAGGCACGGCAGAGACAGGGCTGGCAGGCACGGCAGAGACAGGGCTGGCAGGCACGGCAGAGACAGGGCTGGCAGGCACGGCAGAGACAGGGCTGGCAGGCACGGCAGAGACACAGGGCTGGCAGGAACGGCAGAGACACAGAGCTGGCAGAGACACAGGGCTGGCAGGCACGGCAGAGACACAGGGCTGGCAGGCACGGCAGAGACAGAGGGCTGGCAGACACGGCAGAGACACAGGGCTGGCAGGCACGGCAGAGACACAGGGCTGGCAGGCACGGCAGAGACACAGGGCTGGCAGGCACGGCAGAGACACAGGGCTGGCAGGCACGGCAGAGACACAGGGCTGGCAGGCACGGCAGAGACACAGGGCTGGCAGGCACGGCAGAGACACAGGGCTGGCAGGCACGGCAGAGACAGGGCTGGCAGGCACGGCAGAGACAGGGCTGGCAGGCACGGCAGAGACAGGGCTGGCAGGCACGGCAGAGACAGGGCTGGCAGGCACGGCAGAGACACAGGGCTGGCAGGCACGGCAGAGACACAGGGTTGGCAGGCACGGCAGAGACACAGGGCTGGCAGGCACGGCAGAGACACAGGGCTGGCAGGCACGGCAGAGACACAGGGCTGGCAGGCACGGCAGAGACACAGGGCTGGCAGGCACGGCAGAGACACAGGGCTGGCAGGCACGGCAGAGACACAGGGCTGGCAGGCACGGCAGAGACAGGGCTGGCAGGCACGGCAGAGACAGGGCTGGCAGGCACGGCAGAGACAGGGCTGGCAGGCACGGCAGAGACAGGGCTGGCAGGCACGGCAGAGACACAGGGCTGGCAGGAACGGCAGAGACACAGAGCTGGCAGAGACACAGGGCTGGCAGGCACGGCAGAGACACAGGGCTGGCAGGCACGGCAGAGACAGAGGGCTGGCAGACACGGCAGAGACACAGGGCTGGCAGGCACGGCAGAGACACAGGGCTGGCAGGCACGGCAGAGACACAGGGCTGGCAGGCACGGCAGAGACACAGGGCTGGCAGGCACGGCAGAGACACAGGGCTGGCAGGCACGGCAGAGACACAGGGCTGGCAGGCACGGCAGAGACACAGGGCTGGCAGGCACGGCAGAGACACAGGGCTGGCAGGCACGGCAGAGACAGGGCTGGCAGGCACGGCAGAGACAGGGCTGGCAGGCACGGCAGAGACAGGGCTGGCAGGCACGGCAGAGACACAGGGCTGGCAGGAACGGCAGAGACACAGAGCTGGCAGAGACACAGGGCTGGCAGGCACGGCAGAGACACAGGGCTGGCAGGCACGGCAGAGACAGAGGGCTGGCAGACACGGCAGAGACACAGGGCTGGCAGGCACGGCAGAGACACAGGGCTGGCAGGCACGGCAGAGACACAGGGCTGGCAGGCACGGCAGAGACACAGGGCTGGCAGGCACGGCAGAGACACAGGGCTGGCAGGCACGGCAGAGACACAGGGCTGGCAGGCACGGCAGAGACACAGGGCTGGCAGGCACGGCAGAGACACAGGGCTGGCAGGCACGGCAGAGACACAGGGCTGGCAGGCACGGCAGAGACACAGGGCTGGCAGGCACGGCAGAGACACAGGGCTGGCAGGCACGGCAGAGACACAGGGCTGGCAGGCACGGCAGAGACACAGGGCTGGCAGGCACGGCAGAGACACAGGGCTGGCAGGCACGGCAGAGACACAGGGCTGGCAGGCACGGCAGAGACACAGGGCTGGCAGGCACGGCAGAGACACAGGGCTGGCAGGCACGGCAGAGACACAGGGCTGGCAGGCACGGCAGAGACACAGGGCTGGCAGGCACGGCAGAGACAGGGCTGGCAGGCACGGCAGAGACAGGGCTGGCAGGCACGGCAGAGACACAGGGCTGGCAGGCACGGCAGAGACACAGGGCTGGCAGGCACGGCAGAGACAGGGCTGGCAGGCACGGCAGAGACAGGGCTGGCAGGCACGGCAGAGACAGGGCTGGCAGGCACGGCAGAGACACAGGGCTGGCAGGAACGGCAGAGACACAGAGCTGGCAGAGACACAGGGCTGGCAGGCACGGCAGAGACAGGGCTGGCAGGCACGGCAGAGACAGGGCTGGCAGGCACGGCAGAGACAGGGCTGGCAGGCACGGCAGAGACACAGGGCTGGCAGGAACGGCAGAGACACAGAGCTGGCAGAGACACAGGGCTGGCAGGCACGGCAGAGACACAGGGCTGGCAGGCACGGCAGAGACAGAGGGCTGGCAGACACGGCAGAGACACAGGGCTGGCAGGCACGGCAGAGACACAGGGCTGGCAGGCACGGCAGAGACACAGGGCTGGCAGGCACGGCAGAGACACAGGGCTGGCAGGCACGGCAGAGACACAGGGCTGGCAGGCACGGCAGAGACACAGGGCTGGCAGGCACGGCAGAGACAGGGCTGGCAGGCACGGCAGAGACAGGGCTGGCAGGCACGGCAGAGACAGGGCTGGCAGGCACGGCAGAGACAGGGCTGGCAGGCACGGCAGAGACAGGGCTGGCAGGCACGGCAGAGACACAGGGCTGGCAGGAACGGCAGAGACACAGAGCTGGCAGAGACACAGGGCTGGCAGGCACGGCAGAGACACAGGGCTGGCAGGCACGGCAGAGACAGAGGGCTGGCAGACACGGCAGAGACACAGGGCTGGCAGGCACGGCAGAGACACAGGGCTGGCAGGCACGGCAGAGACACAGGGCTGGCAGGCACGGCAGAGACACAGGGCTGGCAGGCACGGCAGAGACACAGGGCTGGCAGGCACGGCAGAGACACAGGGCTGGCAGGCACGGCAGAGACACAGGGCTGGCAGGCACGGCAGAGACACAGGGCTGGCAGGCACGGCAGAGACAGAGCTGGCAGGCACGGCAGAGACAGGGCTGGCAGGCACGGCAGAGACAGGGCTGGCAGGCACGGCAGAGACAGGGCTGGCAGGCATGGCAGAGACAGGGCTGGCAGGCACGGCAGAGACAGGGCTGGCAGGCACGGCAGAGACAGGGCTGGCAGGCACGGCAGAGACAGGGCTGGCAGGCACGGCAGAGACACAGGGCTGGCAGGAACGGCAGAGACACAGAGCTGGCAGAGACAGAGGGCTGGCAGGCACGGCAGAGACACAGGGCTGGCAGGCACGGCAGAGACACAGGGCTGGCAGGCACGGCAGAGACACAGGGCTGGCAGGCACAGCAGAGACACAGGGCTGGCAGGCACGGCAGAGACACAGGGCTGGCAGGCACGGCAGAGACACAGGGCTGGCAGGCACGGCAGAGACACAGGGCTGGCAGGCACGGCAGAGACACAGGGCTGGCAGGCACGGCAGAGACAGGGCTGGCAGGCACGGCAGAGACAGGGCTGGCAGGCACGGCAGAGACAGGGCTGGCAGGCACGGCAGAGACACAGGGCTGGCAGGAACGGCAGAGACACAGAGCTGGCAGAGACACAGGGCTGGCAGGCACGGCAGAGACAGGGCTGGCAGGCACGGCAGAGACAGGGCTGGCAGGCACGGCAGAGACACAGGGCTGGCAGGCACAGCAGAGACACAGGGCTGGCAGGAACGGCAGAGACATAGGGCTGGCAGAGACTCAGGGCTGGCAGGCACAGCAGAGACACAGGGCTGGCAGGTGCGGCAGAGACACAGGGCAGGTTGGTGTGGTGTATGAAGGAACAGGTTGGGACCTGTTCAAACAGGAGGTGAAGGTAAGGAAACAAGCAGCAATGAATAAAGTATGAAGGAACAGGTTGGGACCTGTTCACACAGGAGATGCAGGTACGGAAACAAGCCGGAAGTAAAAGAGCATGAAGGAACAGGTTGGGACCTGTTCACACAGGAAGAGAACCGCAAGGCTGTGGGTGGGAGCGGTAGAGCAGCAAGAGATAGCGCAGCAACAGAAGCTAAGCAGAGCAGAACCGCAAGGAATGTGGAGAGGAGCTGCAGCAAGAGATTACTGCAGCATCAGGAGCAGAGCATAGTAGAATGGAGCAGAACCGCAGGAGTGCGGAGCAGAGGTAAAGCTGCAAGAAAGACAAGGGTAGAACCACAAAGTGCAGAGCCAAGAGCAGAGTGAAGGCACAGAGTACAGGGCCAAGAGCAGAGTGAAGGAACAGAGTGCAGAGCCAAGAGCCAAGTGCAAAGCAAAGGCACAGAGTGCAGAGACAAGAGCAAAGCAAGGTCGCAGAGTGCGGAGCCGAGAGCAGAGCAGAGAGGCACTGCAGGAAAAGAAACCACAGACAAGGAGACAGAGAGAGGACAAAGTTCAGACACGGTAATGGAACAAGACAAGGTACAAGAACAAAGACACAGGGACCAGGATATTCAGCCTCCTGGAGGGCAGACAAACAAGATACAAGGCAAAGCAAGGAGAACAGCCTTCAGAGAAGGCAAGACACAAAGCAAGGCCTGGCAGCTCAGAAGCAAAACACAAACTGAGTAAACGCATTGCACAGGCCCCGTCCACTGGGTGGAGCTGCTCTAAATATTGGAGGCCTCTAGGTAATTGGTCAGGAACAGATTAGACAGGTGCACCTGATTCCTATAAGAACCAGAGAGTTCAGGCGCCGCCCCCCTATGCACACAGCCAGGAAGCATGCAGAGAGCAGAGGCACAGAATATGGAGCTGGCAAGAAACAGAAACCACAACATGACCTGGAGCAGTGGGTAAGATAGTGTGAGAGATGAGAGGCCATGCCGTGATGCCAGCAGAGTTGTTACAGTACCCCACCTTTACGGCCCCTCTTCTTCAAGCCCACCAGAATAACTTGTAGAAGAAGGATAGGAGCACACATAGTCAGAGCCATCACAACATTCCTCTGGTAGAATGAGGTAGGTGTGACATTAGGGATCTCAGGTTGCCAAGTCTCTTTGAATGCAGCAAAATCTGTCTCCTTTAGAATGGTGGAAAGCAGAGATGACCACACTTCTGTCTTGGGATCTTCACCCAATAGCCAGATGGAAGCTGGAGGCATACATACAGGAAGCATCTTCAGCCTAGTACCCTGAGAAAACTGGACCTCCTCTTCTGGATTAGAGGATGAGTAAGTCTCTGTCTTGGTATTATCACCAAGTAGCCACTTGGAAGCAAAAGACATACATTTAGGAAGCGCCATCAGCCTGTTACTCTGACAAAACTGGACCACCTCTTCTTCCAGATTGGTGAAGAACAGAGATACAAGATCTTCTGCTTCAACTTCTTCAGCCACCTGCCACATGGAATCTGAAGGCATCTTTACAGAAAGCATCTTCTGATCATTGTTCAGAGAAAAACTTTCAAGTGACAGGGATGTTCCTGGGAACTGGTCACTGGTATTGTCGCTGGAGGTGTGTGGAGAGGGCATCACTGCTTCCTTTTCTTCAGTGGCGTCAGCACACCATGACTTAACTAGCAGATCAGGTGGAGAAGTTGACAACACTGTAGACTGACCTTGCATTATAGGAACTAGAGACCTCTGGAGACTAGATAGTTCAAAATGCAGCACCATGCTGGGTCTTCGGACCGGACTGGGCAGTAGAGTACCCGGCTCAGAACGACCGATGGGCAAACTGGTCAGCAAGTGAAAAACAAATTTCTTTGAATATAATGCCCCGATTTGGAGCTGTAGTAGTCCCTTCGACACTGGACTGTTCATAAATAGGACTTGGCATTCACCAAACACCTTCCCAGGATTCTGGAGCTGTGGAACAGGAACCACACATAGACTCCGTCTGGTTTGCAGCTGGAACACATCTGCAGGACCGAAGCTCCCACAAGGCACCGAAACAGACACAGACTTTAGCGGAAGGGAGTTATTCTCACCAAGGCCAGTCTCTCCAACTGGCCCGAGGTTTTGGAGCTTTTGATCCACTGGACAGAGGCCATCCAGGTGTTCCTCACAACAGCAGTGACATTGTATGCCCTTCTTATGGCTGATTTCAGGCTGCTGCTTTGCCAGCCCACTCAACCTTTTTAGGCTTCACTCGGGTAGCTGCTTTAACGAGTAGAGGAACTGGAGGGTCACAGACTGTCGTGGCTTGATGTGGAGATTTCTTCACGGGTTTCGCCTGTCTGGAGCACCTCTCGGATCTAGGTGGGGAAGACTTTACAGGAGCAGCAGGACGAGGTATGTCAAAGACTCTACGGAAGGCCACCAGGAGGGCCCCAAGACTCAAGACGATAGGATCCCCTGCTTCCCAGAGGGGACAAATCCATAATAAAGCATTTCCTGCTAGGTAGGACATAATGTAACCCACCTTAAACCGGTCAGAGGGGAAACAAGCTGCATTCTGCAGGATGTAGCGCAAGCACTGTTCCAGGAAGCTTTGGCATTCTTCTGGATTCCCACAGAACCTAGGCAGGTCTGCTGGGTCGTGCTCCTCCTCATAGGCCAGAAGTTGCTTGTAGAGAGCGTTAGAGACTATGATTGGGTCAGAAGTCTCCTCAATCTGAACCACCCTTGGTGGAACAAATTTTTCAGGTTGCTCACATGAGCAGGAAAAAAGTTCATCATGCTCTGCGAGCGGTAGGACATGGGATACAGCGAAGGCCATGGCCTGTGCAAACTGTCACACTCACGCCCTGACTGGTGGGTGTGATGTGAGCTAGGGGGGTTTGTGGCCCCACTGTGCCACAAACCAGACTACCCTGGAAGGGGCGTGACTATGACAGCTGCCTTGGTCTTCACTGGAGCCTCTGATTGTGAGGTCAGGCTTGTGCGGCAGGCAGCTGCCAGGTGCTACTCCAGGGTGGTGTCTGGTTGTGGCTGCTGATCCCACTTGGAGAACAGGAACACTAGGACAGGTGCGGGCATCAGGCAGGACTAGCAGATGAGCATGGATGAAACGCAGACGAGTAGGCTGGCACAGCTGAGAAAAAGAGCTGGCAGAGACACAGGACTGGCAGGAACGGCAGAGACACAGGGCTGGCAGGCACGGCATAGACACAAGGCTGGCAGGCACAGCAGAGACAGGGCTGGCAGGCACGGCAGAGACACAGGGCTGGCAGGCATGGCAGAGACACAGGGCTGGCAGGCACGGCAGAGACACAGGGCTGGCAGGCACGGCAGAGACACAAGGCTGGCAGGCACGGCAGAGACACAAGGCTGGCAGGCACGGCAGAGGCACAGGGCTGGCAGGTACGGCAGAGACACAGGGCTGGCAGGCACGGCAGAGACACAGGGCTGGCAGGTACGGCAGAGACACAGGGCTGGCAGGCATGGCAGAGACACAGGGCAGGTTGGTGTGGTGTATGAAGGAACAGGTTGGGACCTGTTCACACAGGAGGTGAAGGTAAGGAAACAAGCAGGAAGGAATGAAGTATGAAGGAACAGGATGGGACCTGTTCACACAGGAGATGCAGGTACGGAAACAAGCCGGAAGGAAAAGAGTATCAAGGAACAGGTTGGGACCTGTTCACACAGGAAGAGAACCGCAAGGCTGCGGGTAGGAGCGGTAGAGCAGCAAGAGATAGCACAGCAACAGAAGCTAAGCAGAGCGGAACCGCAAGGAATGCGGAGAGGAGCTGCAGCAAGAGATTACTGCAGCAACAGGAGCGGAGCAGAGTAGAATGGAGCAGAACTGCAGGAGTGCGGAGCAGAGGTAAAGCTGCAAGAGAGATAAGGGTAGAACCACAAAGTGCAGAGCCAAGAGCAGAGTGAAGGCACAGAGTGCAGAGCCAAGAGCAGAGTGAAGGCACAGAGTACAGAGCCAAGAGCAGAGTGAAGGCACAGAGTGCAGAGCCAAGAGCCTAGTGCAAAGCAAAGGCACAGAGTGCAGAGACAAGAGCAAAGCAAGGTCGCAGAGTGCGGAGCCGAGAGCAGAGCAGAGAGGCACTGCAGGAAAAGAAACCACAGACAAGGAGACAGAGAGAAGACAAAGTTCAGACAAGGTAATGGAACAAGACAAGATACAAGAACAAAGACACAGGGACCAGGATATTCAGCCTCCTGGAGGGCAGACAAACAAGATACAAGGCAAAGCAAGGAGAACAGCCTTCAGAGAAGGCAAGACACAAAGCAAGGCCTGGCAGCTCAGAAGCAAAACACAAACTGAGTAAACGCATTGCACAGGCCCCGTCCACTGGGTGGAGCTGCTCTAAATACTGGAGGCCTCTAGGTAATTGGTCAGGAACAGATTAGACAGGTGCACCTGATTCCTATAGGAACCAGAGCGTTCAGGTACCGCCTCCCTATGCACACAGCCAGGAAGCATGCAGAGAGCAGAGGCACAGAATATGGAGCTGGCAAGAAACAGAAACCACAACATGACCTGGAGCAGTTGGTAAGTTAGTTTGAGAGATGAGAGGCCATGCCGTGATGCCAGCAGAGTTGTTACATTCATTACACTCTATGGGATGGCTGCATTATATTCTATGAGGGGGCTGCAATATACTTTAGGAGGGGAGCTGCATTATACGCTATAGGGTGACTGCATTATACACTATGGGGTATACAAAGACTCAGGTTCTCCTAATTTCAAAATATTATGTTAGAGTCAGTATATTGATAAAAAGTATACTAATTTGTGGCAGGTTTCTTTGTATGTTATACTTTATGAGGGGCACTGCATTATACACTATGAGGTGGCTGCATCATACTCTATGGGGTGGCTGCATCATACTCTTTGAGGTGGCTGCATTATGCTCTATAGCAGAGGTGTCAAAATGCATTCCTCGAGGGCCGCCAACAGGTCATGTTTTGAGGATTTCCTTGTATTGCACAGGTGATAATTTAATCACCTGCACAGAATGATTCCAGCACCTTGTGGAATTCTAAGGAAATCCTGAAAACATGACCTGCTGGCGGCCCTCGAGGAATGCAGTTGACACCTCTGCTCTATAGGATGGCTGCATTTTACTCTATGGGAAGGCTGCATTATGCTATATGAAGGACTATGAGGTGCATTATACTATGGGGAGTGCATTGACCTATATGGAGGACTATGTGGGGTGATTTATACAATATCGAGGACAATGGGATGCATCATACTATATTGAGCACTATGGGGAGTGCATTATACTATAGGGAGGATATGGACTGTGCATTATACAATATTGAGTCCATTATACTGTGGTCATTGTACAGTGCGTCATGACCACATCTTTTGCATCAATGTTTGTTTATATTTTCCTCCTCTAAAGGTACCTTCACACGAAACGACTTTGTAACGATATCGCTAGCGATCCGTGACGTTGCAGCGTCCTGGCTAGCGATATCGTTTAGTTTGACACGCAGCAGCGATCAGGATCCTGCTGTGATGTCGCTGGATAAAGTTCAGAACTTTATTTGGTCGTCCGATCGCCGTGTATCGTTGTGTTTGACAGCAAAAGCAACGATACCAGCGATATTTTACACTGGTAACCAGGGTAAACATCGGGTTACTAAGCGCAGGGCCGTGCTTAGTAACCCGATATTTACCCTGGTTACCAGTGTAAAATGTAAAAAAACCAAACAGTACATACTTACATTCGCATCCCCCGCCGTCTGCTTCCCACACTGACTGAGCGCCGCAAAGTGAAAGTGAAAGCACAGCACAGTGGTGACGTCACCGCTGTGCCCTGCTACTGCCGGCGCTCAGTCAGTCAGTCAGTGCAGGAAGTGGACGCCGGGGGACGCGAATGTAAGTATGTAGTGTTTGTTTTTTTTACATTTTACGCTGGTAACCAGGGTAAACATCGGGTTACTAAGCGCGGCCCTGCGCTTAGCAACCCGATGTTTACCCTGGTTACCCGGGGACCTCGGCATCGTTGGTCGCTGGAGAGCGGTCTGTGTGACAGCTCTCCAGCGATCAAACAGCGACGCTGCAGCGATCGGCATCGTTGTCGCTATCGCTGCAGCGTCGTTTCGTGTGAAGGTACCTTAAAACCTAGGTGCGTCATATGGTCCACTGTGTCATCAGTTCTAAAACCGTTTGCCACCAAAAGGTTTTTAGAACGGATGATACATTAATTAGTTGTGTTCCATAACTGGTTTGGTTGAAAATAATTGTTTTACTTACTCCCTTATTACATTGAAGACTATGAGCTACATCCGATCAGGGAACTGGAGGGCAACTGGTAACAAAAAGCTGATACGATGTTGCCCTTTCCCATTTCCTGCCCTCTGTCCACACTAGTTCTCATTACTTGTCACACAAGAGCCTGACTGATACTGAATCTATCATACATCACTTTCAATTACAGCAACACCTCCTGCCCCTTACAGAGCACTGCAGTGCCTGTAGTAAAATGGTTAAAATACCCAGTTGTCAGACACCACAGTAAATTATATATATATATATATATATATATATATATATTGTGGGAATATAGCTCAGCAGGGATCTTAGCTTTGGCCCAAGCAGGTGGCTATGGAGTCACAATGGACAATAGCAGGCTGGTGAGTTCCACACAGACATGTGCCAGGCGTATTTATTGTGCACATTTGTCATACAAAACATGAAATAAAATGTCTAAGGCCGTCTGGCCGCTAACTAACAACAAGGTTCTAACTACAAAATAAACCTACACAACAATAAAGAAGTTCATGCAGTCTTAGGGTACCGTCTCACATAACGATTTACCAACGATCACGACCAGTGATACGACCTGGCCGTGATCGTTGGTAAGTGGTTGTGTGGTCGCTGGGGAGCTGTCACACAGTCAGCTCTCCAGCGACCAACGATGCCGAAGTCCCCGGGTAACCAGGGTAAACATTGGGTTACTAAGCACAGGGCCGCGCTTAGTAACCCGATGTTTACCGTGGTTACCAGCGTAAAAGTAAAAAAAAACAAACAGTACATACTTACATTCCGGTGTCTGTCCCCCGGCGTTCTGCTTCTCTGCACTGTGTTTGCGCCAGCCGGAAAGCACAGCATTACAAAATCGAATAGTCCCATCGGGCTTGGGCACCAACACGATTGGGCTAGCCCAACCACTCCAGGACTCCTCATTGACTCCAAGCTCTAACATTTTCTCAACTTCTTGGGCAATGGCTTGTCTCCGAGCCTCCGGAATTCGATATGGTTTTAGCCGTACCCGCGCCTGTGGATCAGTAACAATGTCATGTTTAATTAAGTGAGTACGGCCAGGAAGTTCTGAGAAAACCTCTGCGTTTTTCTGTATGAATTCCTTGGTCTCTCGTTTTTTACTTTCGGACAGTGTCTCTGCAATACCCACTTCTGGCAGTGTTACCTGGGGGACATTTGCCAAAGATGGTGGTACCCTTCGAGGTCCATCACCAAGGGCAGCTCCTGCCATTAGACTCTCCCTGTCCCGCCAGGCCTTAAGCAAGTTTATGTGGTAGATTTGCTTGGTTTTTCTCTTGTCTGGTTGATGTATCTTATAATTCACTTCACCTACTCTCTCCAACACCTCGTATGGGCCCTGCCACTTTGCAAGAAATTTATTTTCTACAGTAGGTACTAATACTAACACCCTGTCTCCGGGTTGAAAGACTCGTGTTCTAGCCGCTCGGTTGTATACCGTGCTTTGGGCATGTTGTGCACGTTCTAAACATTCCTTAACTATTGGCATGACTGCCTCAATTCTATCTTGCATAAGCATTACGTGTTCAATTATACTACGATAAGGAGTCACCTCTTGTTCCCAAGTCTCTTTAGCAATATCTAACAGGCCTCTAGGACATCGCCCATAAACTAACTCAAAAGGCGAAAAGCCTGTGGAGGATTGGGGTACTTCACGTATAGCGAACAGGAGATATGGTAGGAGAGCATCCCAATCCCTCCCGTCCTTATCTACCACCCTTTTCAACATTGCCTTCAGGGTTTTATTAAATCGCTCCACCAATCCATCAGTCTGAGGGTGATATACTGGAGTACGCAAGTGGGAGATTTTTAGTAGTTTACATAAGTCTTTAAGTATACGAGACATAAAGGGGGTCCCCTCATCCGTTAGTATTTCCTTTGGAATGCCGGTGCGAGAAAACATTAACAAGCTCCTTTGAAATTGCTTTCGCATTGGCATTCCGCAGGGGTACTGCTTCAGGGTAACGAGTGGCATAATCTAGTACTACCAAAATGTACTGATGACCCCTGGCAGATTTAACTAGTGGACCAACTATATCCATTGCTATCCTCTCGAAGGGCACCTCTATTATTGGTAAGGGCACAAGGGGGCTTCTAAAATGTGACATAGGTGCGGTCAATTGACACGTAGGACAGGACTGACAATACTGGGTCACGTCTCCCGCTAGTCCCGGCCAAAAGAAACGTTGTAGAATACGGTGTTTTGTTTTTTTCTCCTGCCAGGTGTCCCCCCAAGGGATGTTTATGGGCCAGTTCCAAAACTACCTGGCAGAAGGACTTGGGCACCACTAGTTGCTCTACCACCACTCCTCGTACTTTGTCTATGTGATACAGCGTATCCTGTTGCACCGCCACATGTGGGAACTCATTTTGAGCCCCTGGGTACAATGGTCTTCCCTCAGAGACCTTTATGCAGCGCCCCAGAGTCCTGGTCGTTGCAGTACTGTGGCTCCGCCACTAAGGGGAGCTATGGTACGTCTGATGGCACTGAAGGAGTTCATCTGACCAGGTATCACAGACACCAATACATTTCACAGCCGGGCCACCAGGGGGAGCTAAGGGTTCTATTCACTAGGCCACTCCCCACCATTGTGGGTAAACTGGGGGTCAGGCAGGAAGTTAGACAGAAAGCTGACTGGGTCGGAGCCAGGCAACACCTTGTGGCAGAGGGTGTTGTGTGACGAGATTCAGTAGGGTCCCTGTCAGGGGTGGGATCCTGACAGAGGCCTGGCAACTTGAGCGAACGTAACGGGACCGTGCCTGCTCAGCATAGCGGCGGTGCCCAAGGAAGGATCAGAAGCGAGATAGATTGTGCTGAGTGAGAAACGAGATCAAAGCAATAAGGAGAATACCAGTAGGGGTCGTGCTGTAAGACCGAGGCAACATCCTACTGAGGCGCACAACCGGCGGCCGGAACGCCGAGGGAGTATTACAATATTCAGCTTCAAGCAATACTCTAAACAGCGGCAGGACAGTCAGTCTAAGGCGGGCTGTCTCACCTAAATCACCTATGCAGTCTTGGGGGGCAACTTGTGGAGAGGGGTGACTCTAGGGTCCCGGAAGAGCTCCGAGCCTACCCGTCAAACGGGTGCCGTCCCAACCGTAACATCAGGGAGGGACGGAGGATTAGCAGAACATCATCTAATCGAGTTGTGAGGGAACTTAAGAAACGGACACAACAGTTGTGGGGACTTTCCGTAAGCACAGCAGGGAAGGACCACAACACACAGCGCTAGAAGGAAGGCACAGATTTCCACCTGTTAAGAGAACTCCGGAGGTGCCATTGGACCGGCCGGACTTGCGCAGCCTGGTTATCCGGATTCCGGACTGAGGACCCAGAGATCTTCAGTAAAGAGGTAAAGAGACTGCAACTTGGTGTCCTCGTTATTTACTGCACCGCACCACTACAGCATCACCATCATTTATCATATCTATCACTGTACGCCCCTCAGCAGGGTCACGGACCGGGCCTAGCCACCGTGACAACCCCAGAGCAGAGACTCAGAGGCCCGGTACCGGGTACCCCTCGGCCCTGCGGCAGTGGGGGCGCTACAAATTTGGCGTCACGAACAGGATCTACTTAAGCCTGAAGAATCAGGTCATGTGTGCCTTGGAACTGTGATTTATTGTGCTTGGACTGTACTTTATTGCAAAGACTGTGTGCTGCCATTTACCGCCAAAAGTTCCCGCCAAAAGTCGCCGCCATTGCAGCGCCACAGGGAGCGCAGAGGAAGAAGGGCGTGCCATGGGAGGAGACTACCAAAGCGGCGCCAGAAGTAGCGACCGCCCCCTCCGACTCCTGCTGCGAGAGGACGACCTACCCAGCAGCCGAGGAGAAAGGCCCCCTGATTTGCAACGGCGGGAAGCGGGTAACGGAGAAGCTCGACCTCGGAGGAATGGCGGAGCCAGGTGCATGCACTGCCACCGATTATCAGGCAGCGATGATGAACAGCAAGTGCCTGAACAAGGGGGGAGCGACCCCGGCTTGCCCTCATCCACCAGAGGCGGACCTACATCCACCGCAGCGGAAGGATCTGAATTCTTTGGAACCGGCCGCGGAATTGAGCCTACCCATCCCGTCCTCGGAGCCAGCGGAGGAGGAACCATGGTGGGCGGAGCCGCATCCGGAGACCGCATTGGAAGAGCCGCGGTCCGGGTTGCAGCCGATTCCAGCATCCTCGTCAACGGACTGGAGCGACATCGGTGGAATCACATCAGGCACAGGTATGGACGGCACCCCTACTCCCCCGGCCGATTCTGCTCTCCTGACCGATCCCGCTCCTGTGACCGCTCCTCACCCCAGCAACAATAACCGTTTCTTCTCGGTGGAGCGGGTAGTCCTCACCCCCGACGCGATGGGGAAGCTGTTACCTCCACTACCGACCAAGATGGGGGAACCCATAGATGTAGGCCCGGACGGGGTGATCCTCCGGTGGGACACCCCCTGGAACGAGCCGTATGGAGCTCCGGGGGAGAGCCTCACCCTTGCGGTACTTACCTGGGAACAGTATAAGCAGTGCCTGATCCAACACTGGAAAAATCGAGACGAGACTGAACAACATAATACACAACGTAAAAAGTCTGCGCACGGCAGGAAAGACGTGGTAAAGCGGGGCACTGTGTTGGCCTATCACCCGAAGAGGGGATGGGGCTCCATACAGGAACCGGGGCTACCAACTGATGTCTTTGTTACTAGTTACAACGTAAAAACTCCATGCTGCAGTCGAGATGGTGACCCATTGCAAAGAGGGGATCAGGTGACCTACACTCGCCACCGGAATGCACAAGGATGGTGCGCTCGGAACGTCCACCGGTGTGAGCCTGAGGGAGCGTCACCTGTTGCCCCGATCATGATTGATCCAGATTTGCCAGATCTTGTTACTGTCACCACCGTACGCCTTGTAGCGGCTACTGAACTTGCAAGCAGGGTTAGCGTTCAAATCCAGACACCGGCTGATCTGATGGCACCTGAGAGACCAACTACCAGCACAGGTGCTGCCTCAGCCGGGGGTGGGAAACCACCTTCTGCACCAAATGAGTAAGATACCACGAAAATGTAAATAGTTCCGTTAACTGTTTGTTTCCTGATTTTGCTGCTAAACCCGTTCAGGGTTAACTCTTAAAGGGATCCCTTTGTTGACCCGGGATCCCTATTGTTTCTGTTTCTTTTTGGTTTGTTTTCTAATTTTTGCACAACTTCCCAAAAAATGCTGGAATCATGAACAGTGCATGATACAAACTTCTTGTACATAGTTTGCACCTTCTTAAAGGTGCTCCCTACTGGTTTTACTTAAAGAAGGACTCTTTGTGAAGTTACCGCACCGGAGCCTTTGCTGAGTATGGACTGGTAGCTTGAGAAGATATGCTACCTCATAGAGACTTGGTCCCCTCTTAAAGGGGATGTTCGCTTGTTGCATTTAAAGAATGGTATTGCTTTAAGACTGAGAGATAACGATAACGTCTTGACAAAAAGAAAGTGATGATAATGTTTGCATGAGAAAGTTATGTGTATTTAACAAGTTAATTGTGAAAAATGTTTGATAATGTTGATAGAAAAATGAGGACAGAGAGTGAACCCGTACGGGGTTAGTTAGTGAGTCCTCTTAGGAGCCATATAGAGATGGCTCATTGATCCTAAACTGAAAGTAATGTTATGTTCTATACTGTGTATAGTAGTTGAAAAGACAGAAGGCTCGGGCTGAAAGGAGCGGTCCTGTAAGAAAGGAGAGGCAGTAGGTCTGGTGCCGTTAGGACAGGCGGTCCTGCAGATTTAAAGAAGGAGAATGTAACAGTTAAATTGCCTTATAATGTGATTATAAGAAGGTCTTTAGCGGATTCAGAGTGTACGTCCTTAAAGGCAATGTTAAATTATTGTTTAAGAGTTTGTACTAAGTAGAATACCCGGTTGGGTAAGAAAAGTTATTTATAGCATGTTGGTATGATATTTAACCATGTTTGTAACGTTCAAGTGTCCTCACCTCCCATAAAGGGAAGCTCTGTTTAAATATGCTTATTGTTATTGCACTCAACAAAATTGTATGTCTTTTTGCTAACCTGTATTGTTGTTTTCTTCCCAGTCCCGGAGTACTGGATTTAACCGGGGGGGAGTGCAGCGCCCCAGAGTCCTGGTCGTTGCAGTACTGTGGCTCCGCCACTAAGGGGAGCTATGGTACGTCTGATGGCACTGAAGGAGTTCATCTGACCAGGTATCACAGACACCAATACATTTCACAGCCGGGCCACCAGGGGGAGCTAAGGGTTCTATTCACTAGGCCACTCCCCACCATTGTGGGTAAACTGGGGGTCAGGCAGGAAGTTAGACAGAAAGCTGACTGGGTCGGAGCCAGGCAACACCTTGTGGCAGAGGGTGTTGTGTGACGAGATTCAGTAGGGTCCCTGTCAGGGGTGGGATCCTGACAGAGGCCTGGCAACTTGAGCGAACGTAACGGGACCGTGCCTGCTCAGCATAGCGGCGGTGCCCAAGGAAGGATCAGAAGCGAGATAGATTGTGCTGAGTGAGAAACGAGATCAAAGCAATAAGGAGAATACCAGTAGGGGTCGTGCTGTAAGACCGAGGCAACATCCTACTGAGGCGCACAACCGGCGGCCGGAACGCCGAGGGAGTATTACAATATTCAGCTTCAAGCAATACTCTAAACAGCGGCAGGACAGTCAGTCTAAGGCGGGCTGTCTCACCTAAATCACCTATGCAGTCTTGGGGGGCAACTTGTGGAGAGGGGCGACTCTAGGGTCCCGGAAGAGCTCCGAGCCTACCCGTCAAATGGGTGCCGTCCCAACCGTAACATCAGGGAGGGACGGAGGATTAGCAGAACATCATCTAATCGAGTTGTGAGGGAACTTAAGAAACGGACACAACAGTTGTGGGGACTTTCCGTAAGCACAGCAGGGAAGGACCGCAACACACAGCGCTAGAAGGAAGGCACAGATTTCCACCTGTTAAGAGAACTCCGGAGGTGCCATTGGACCGGCCGGACTTGCGCAGCCTGGTTATCCGGATTCCGGACTGAGGACCCAGAGATCTTCAGTAAAGAGGTAAAGAGACTGCAACTTGGTGTCCTCGTTATTTACTGCACCACACCACTACAGCATCACCATCACCATCATTTATCATATCTATCACTGTACGCCCCTCAGCAGGGTCACGGACCGGGCCTAGCCACCGTGACAACCCCAGAGCAGAGACTCAGAGGCCCGGTACCGGGTACCCCTCGGCCCTGCGGCAGTGGGGGCGCTACATTTACATTTTCCCATGCCCTTGCTAGAGTAGGATCTTGGTGCTGAGCAGTCCCGAATTTACCACGGGCCACCTCAAGACCTGGCATTTCTATAGCTTCCTCTAGCTCATCTGCCTCGCCTGCATATACAGCCTGAGGAGAGTCTACAGATCTGGGAGTTTCCTCTGAGATGGGCCCCCCTTCATCTTGCTGCAATGGCTCAGGGGCTAGCCCCACGGCACCGTCCTCAACTAGAGTGTCCACGCCATTTTTAAGGCTCCACAAGTCCCAAAATAAGGGAAAGTCTCTCCTTAATATTACGTCATGTCCCATAGACTTTAGGACTGCCGCTTGATGTCTTTTGGTTCCTACTGGCGTGGCAAGGGTGACCCAGGCCGTGGGGTAGTTTTTTACATCACCATGGATGCAACTAATGCCCACGGTTAAGTTCGTTAGGGCTCTAGGGTCCACCAAACTGGCATGTACCAGAGTTACTTGACTGCCGGAATCCAAGACGGCATTCACACTATGGCAGTCGACCTCAAGGCAACACACATGTCGTTCATTTCCTGTGAGGACCTCTGCAACACAGACCGACTGTACATATAACGAAAGTCGTCTCATAGCGTTATAGTCCATTGGCTCTGTAGTCATTGGGCAGTTAGCTGCTACATAGCCAAGCCCGCGACATCGCCAACACTGTATAGGTCCTTGCCTCCTCACCGGGGACCCCAGATAGGGTCTGCTGGCTTGCTGTGAGACCATACCACCTACATAGTCCTTTATGGGTCTGCTAGCCTTCATTGCAACATTCTCTTCTTCTGAAGATGAAGCAGGTTTCGCAGGATTTTCTGGCGATTTTTTGGGAGTCCAGCGAGGTGATAACGTCCCTTGGAGTAGGCTTTCAGAAGCATTGTAGCATTCAACCATATTCACCAACTGGTCGGCTGTAGATGGGTCACCCTGTCCAACCCACCTCTGTATCTTAGCAGGTAAGGACCGCAGGTACTTGTCTAGAACAACACGTTCCACCATCTGTGCTGATGTCAAAGTCTCTGGTTGCAGCCATTTTTTTACTAGATGGACAAGATCATGCATTTGTGAGCGGGCTGGCTGATGCTCCACAAAAGTCCATAAATGTACCCTCTGTGCTCGTACATATGTGTTTACTCCCAGCCTCGCCAGGATTTCGCCTTTTAATTTGGTATAGTCCATAGCATCCACTCCACTTAGATCGTAATAGGCCTTTTGTGGATCTCCGCTCAGAAATGGAGCAACCACTTCAGCCCATCTGTCCACCGGTAAATGCTCACGTTCTGCAATACGTTCAAATACGGTGAGATACGCTTCCACATCATCGTCAGCAGTCATTTTAAGCAGCGTCTTTTGTACAGCTTTCCGCGCACTAGCAACACTTTGTGCACGATCCCCCTCATCTCGGGGCTGACGAACCAAAGCCTGCTTTAATGCATTCAACTGCTCTTGCTGAATCTGGTTTTGCTGGTCCAGGGCTTGCTGGAAGTACGTATTGGTCTGCTGTTGTTGAACATTTGCCTGCAATAACTGTTTCACCAGTTCCTCCATTTTACTGGACTCTTGGCTCTTCAAAAGCACAGGAGCTTTCAGCCAGGACATACACAGAGCACTTTCTCTGCAGTCACAGTCCAATAGCCACGATTGCCCGCATTCGAAACACCATTTGTGGGAATATAGCTCAGCAGGGATCTTTGCTTTGGCCCAAGCAGGTGGCTATGGAGTCACAATGGACAATAGCAGGCTGGTGAGTTCCACACAGACATGTGCCAGGCGTATTTATTGTGCACATTTGTCATACAAAACATGAAGTAAAATGTCTAAGGCCGTCTGGCCGCTAACTAACAACAAGGTTCTAACTACAAAATAAACTTACACAACAATAAAGAAGTTCATGCAGTCTTACTGTGTCAGCTCCCAGACCAGCAGATGAGAGAGTGAGATCCCAGCAGCTCCTGATTATCAGCTGAAGCAGTCAGGAGACCAAAACCTGGACTGCATGTGTGGAGGGGAAGCACTAGTCCTTTCCACGCTGATCACTAAAGAAACCAGGACCGGATTACAGTGAAATAAACAGCTTCACAATCAATACTGGGAGACATATGAAATGAAATGGGGAGAAACATATCTGTTTTCTAGTTCTAGTTCTACTTCTCCCTTTGGTACCTCACAATATATATATATATATATATATATATATATATATATATATATATATATATATATATATATATATATATACACACACACACACACACATACACACTCACACATAACATTTTGTGGTACACCTTTGTGTTAATGGAAACCTGTCACCAGAAAAGAAATAAAGCTGTTAACCTTTTATATCCGACATTGGTCCCCTCCTCCTCTTTGGTGAGGGCTACGGCAATGAGCCCACACCTTTTCCTGCCCATGACAGCTGATCTGATCAGCTGTCATGTGCCCTTAACAGCCATGGGTTGAAATGCCGTCTATCCGCGGCTGTTAAGATACTAAATGCCACTGTCAAACTCTGAATGCGGCATTCAACATGCACGTGTAGGATGCGTGTCATGAACCCCACCCATCGGCACCTGTGTCACATGACTGCGGGTCGCCGATGGGTTGGCATGACAACTCAGGGTCTGCAAGGAGACCCCTGTGGTTGTCATTGCTGGATTGCTATAAGCATTTCTGTTACATAGAGAAAAGCTGCAGGTCTATGTAGCATAAACGATCGGATGAGCGCAGCTTCTAGTCTCCAATAGAGATGAGCCACCTCCCTAGTGTTCGGGTTCGGTACGGTTCATCGAACAGGGACGTGTTCGACGAACTGTTCGTCGAACGTTCAACGAACACCGTCGAACCCCATTGAAACCAATGGCAGGCAAACACAAACACATAGTATACGAGTGCCGTGTGCTACTCGTATACTTGGATCTTCCTTACACGAGCACCCTGGACGATGTCTAGTGAGATTTTCTCCTTTAATGCAACAGAAGTGGCGGAGATTCTTTCTAAAGTAACCGCACCTAGCGATTTTCTTCAGATTCCTACTCAGGAACTTAAGAACCGAGACCTGGAACGTGAGTCCAGAAGAGCAATTAATTTGGAGCTCCATATTATCACAATAGCTGAATACCTTCGGGTTCAACGAATACCAAGGGGTTTGCGGGTTCCCTTACAACCCACATTCTTCAGGGACGATAAGGACTATTGTACAAAATTTGAACACATCTTCAATAAATGCTCCGCAGACCTGATGACATTAACCCTCTCCTATCTGCAAAAGAATTTGGACACTGTAAATGCTCAAATAAATGCCATCGAGAACCAATTGACCAGCACAATGCCTCAGGAGGAGTTTCAAGAACTCAAGACAAAGAACCAAGAACTGTTACGCATACACAGGTTGGAATTAGAAAAGAAGAAAAGATCAAAATTCTTGAGGGACACAGAGGATTACTTACAAAACCGTGTTTATCAGTGGCGGGATACTCGGCATTCCACCAGACGACACAGCTCCCTCAGCTCTTCTGGTTCTACCGAGAGCAGACCCGGCACCTCAAATGCTTCTACCTCCCATTCTTTTTTAGGGAACAGCCGCAGAAAGGAAGATGAGGCGGGGGGGCCAGTGTCGCAGGGGAACCCAGAAACCAGATGTCAACCCGATCTCAGGTAAGGACCTCCCACTGGTAATCAACATTTCCTCCAAGAATCTGGATCCGCACCAACTATCTCTACTCCAAAAGGGCTTATCCTTCTGCCCTATGTATAAATTTAATTCCTTTGAATTGAACATGGACCTACAGAGGTTTTTTCGGAACCTCCGTTTACGGGTCCATTTCTCTGACAAACCACCCGTATTGGTCTCATCATCTCAGGGGAACACCCCTCTTCTTGAACTCCGGGGGCTAGGACTGCGGACTTCAAGTTCCTATATGCCACCACGGGACAACCCACCAGTGGAGACTTTTGTTTCCCTAGTGGAAAGAGACATCCACGCATTTACTCGGGAGGTGGAGCAGGGGAGATTTCATTCCCACACCAATCTGTCACAGTCGGAGAAGCTATCTCTGGACCAACTATCATCGGACAATTCACTCATAATAAAACCAGCGGATAAGGGTGGGGCCACTGTGATCATGGACAAATCTGACTACCTAGAGGAGGTATTTATGCAACTAAATGATACTTCGGTTTACAATAAAATAGCACACAATCCACTAAATCAGCTAGTCCAAAAAATTAAACCAATTGTGGATTACCATCTCCAGGCGGGCACAATCGATAATAAAATGAGGGACTTTCTCATCAAAACAGACCCCATTACCCCAATATTCTATATTTTGCCCAAAATACACAAGAGCTGGTTAAACCCCCAGGACGGCCTATTGTGTCACTAACAGACTCTGTTTTGTCACCATTGGCCATTGTATTGGAAAAAATTCTCACCCCATTGGTCAAAACCACCCGATCCTTTTTGCTAGACACTAACGATTTTATTAAGGTCATCAGATCCCTGGGCCCCTTACCCCTCACATGCTTCCTGATTACTTGGGATGTAAATAGCCTGTACACGTCCATAATTCATGAAAAAGGTCTAGCAGCCACAGATAGACTCCTGAGCGAGGCCGGGGTGGACATGAAAATCCGTCATTTTTGTGCTGACCTCTTGGACTTGGTACTTAAAGAGAACTATTTTATGTTCCAAGATACCTTTTACGTCCAGCAGCAGGGCACAGCAATGGGCTCAAACGTAGCGCCTCCATACGCTATTGCATATATGGCAGCCTTCGAAAATGATTTTGTCTATAGTCATCCCCTGTTCTTAGCTCATTGTAAAATCTGGCGGAGATATATAGATGATATCTTTTGTATCTGGGATGGACCTATCGAGTAACTCGTACTTTTTGATAACCATATCAATAACATCTGGCCTGAACTTAAATTTTCCATTCAGCACGATATAAACAGAATTAGTTTTTTGGACACCTTGATTTATCGAGAGAGGGGGGGTACTCTCGGCATTGACTTATTCACCAAGCCCACATATAGGAACGGCCTGCTACATTTCAGCAGCTGCCACCCTCCGTCCATAAAAAATTCCATCCCCAAGTCACAATTTCAAAGGGTTGACAGGATTGTCTCTAACGAGGATACCAAGAAAGTAAGATTGACTGAAATGGAACACAAATTTTCTGCTAGGGGTTACCCACAGGGGGTACTCTCAAAGGCCAAACATGACATGACATCTAGGAAATCTGCTGATGGTTGTAAAAGAATTCCTTTTGTCACAACCTTTCACCCATTCTCTGGTCTTGTACAATCCACCATCAGGAGACATTGGAACATACTCTCGAAAAGTTATCCACAAATTCCTGAATTTAAGGTACCCTTTCTGTCGTGTTTCAGACGGGCCAAAAATCTTAAGGACAGATTGGTCAAAGCAGATGTGGGTTCAGGTACAACTCTTCCAAGGCAGTCTTTTCTGCAGACCCAAAGACGGGGTACTTTCCCCTGTTTCAACTGCCTTCAGTGTAGTAATGTGCAAAAGGGTCCCTCAGTATTCCACCCCCACACAGGCAGGGCCGTACCTATTAAAGGTTTCTACACATGCGAGTCCTCATTTGTAGTCTACCTGATTAAATGCCCATGTGGTCTGGCCTATGTGGGAGAGACCACACAAACAGTCCAGGACAGGGTGTCCCAACATAAGTCAACCATCCGTTGCAAAAAGACACACCTTCCCCTTCCACACCATTTTCTTGAAAAAAATCACAATATTTCCCAACTTAGATTTCAGGTTCTAGAACAAATAGACCCCCTGAGGAGAGGTCCCTGCAGCCAAACACAGCGCTTAGTCCTGGCTTCTAGTAATCAACTAGCTTTGCGCAAGCGCGGTCCTGATGACCGCGATCACGTGTTCTATGACGCGGCGGGTCATATGACCCGCTCCCAGGGCGCACTTATACCCGGAAGTGCTGCTGTCTCACAGCGGCTTCTGGCAACACCGGCTCCCCAGCACCTCGGCATCCCGGATCTGGACACACTAGGTAACATACAGGGCTCATGCACCATAGCCTGCTACCCTCTGCACGATATTTAGGGATGTTTATCCCACTGTGCATTTGTTTTCTAGCACCAGCTCCCTCCAGCGAGTTTTCGCTGTTCCCGTGCGCCCTACCTCTGATACACCCTCCAGGACCCCCGAGGTAATTAGGAGCACATCGTATATACTCACAAGTACATTATACGGTTTCTTCCCCCTGATCATTATTGGTAGTAATTCTGTTCTCATCATACTCCCCAGGTGTTTTTGCCAGGTTATATTTGTGCGCAGGTCTTTTGGGCCTATGCATCGCGCTGTCTTGCTTCCAGGTACTATATATATATTATTATGTTGGGGGCTTATGTTAATATTGCTATTATTGCATCAGCAGCACTCTAGTCCTGGACACCATACCTTTACTTTATCCGTTTGAGATACATGGTGGCTTCTTTACATAAGGAGGGTTGTTATATACTGACAGGTTGTTTTACAGCAGTTCACTCGGAATCGACCCTGCCAATTCACGTTGTCACATTTTCATTTTAGGTGTTCACCTTGCACTCTTGTTCCTAGCGCTACAGCCAGTCACTCTGCAGTACTACTTACTTAGTATCCTTCGGGGCATTGTGGCTCAATAATTTTCTTTATAATCCCAGTATGAAGTTATATCATGCTTTTTATCCTTTTCCTTATCCACGCTCATAGCTTCTAATAGTCTAACTTGAGAATTCTACAACTCACGGAGCACCAGTCTGGATTCGTTCTGACTGTCACGGTTGTCACCTTTTGTTCATCATGTGATGTATATCTTTCTCTGTACAACATCCACTGTAATCTGGTTTGTTCTCCTTTTTGTGTATGTACTCGTTCTCTTATGTGAAATCTAATTGTATATCATATGGTTTTTACAATCATGTATTTTTTTGTTTGCATATTTTGCAGTTTCATAAGAGATGTTTCTGATGAAGGTCTTGTGACCGAAAACGTTTAAAAATCTTTTGAACTGGTCGCACAAATAAACAAAACTGTTACGTTCATCTTGCAAATGAATCTTTGAGGTCCAAGTGCTTTATTATTTACAAACACATACAAACACATGGAAAACACATAGAACACACCTTAAAAGGTGTCCAAAAGCTGACAAACTGCTCAGAAGACACAACAAACACATGGAAAAGTCACAACTAGATATAGTCATGCGAAAAGAAAAGATGTGGAGGAGTAAAAGGAGGAGGAGACACAGATATAGGCTTGTCATGCCCTTCTAAAATCAAGAAAGGCTGGAGTAAAAATCTAAACTCACTCTACCAACACCCAGACGTCTTGACAAAAAAAATAAAAAAATAAAAATCTTTAGGTAGAATGGCGGCGGGTCCATTCAGAACACTTTCCTTAGAAGATGTAGTGGTACCCTCGTTGGGAGTTGTGCCAAAAAATGAACCCAATACATTCAGACTAGTGTTGAGCGATACCGTCCGATACTTGAAAGTATCGGTATCGGAAAGTATCGGCCGATACCGGCAAAGTATCGGATCCAATCCGATACCGATACCCGATACCAATACAAGTCAATGGGACTCAAGTATCGGACGGTATTCCTGATGGTTCCCAGGGTCTGAAGGAGAGGAAACTCTCCTTCAGGCCCTGGGATCCATATAAATGTGTAAAAGAAAGAATTAAAATAAAAAATATCGCTATACTCACCTGTCCGACGCAGCCTGGACCTCAGCGAGGGAACCGGCAGCGTTGTTTGTTTAAAATTCGCGCTTTTACTTGGTTACGTGAAGTCCCGGCTTGTGATTGGTCAGGGCGGCCATGTTGCCGGGACGCGGACCAATCACAGCAAGCCGTGACGAAATTACGTCACGGCTTGCTGTGATTGGTCCGCGTCCCGGCAACATGGCCGCCATTAACCAATCACAAGCCGTGACGTCACGGGAGGCTGGACACGCGCGCTTTTTAAAATGGGCGCGTGTCCAGCCTCCAGTGACGTCCCGGCTTATGATTGGTCCGCGTCCCGGCAACATGGCGCCGTGACCAATCACAGCAAGCCGTGACGAAATTACGTCACGGCTTGCTGTGATTGGTCCGCGTCCCGGCAACATGGCCGCCATTAACCAATCACAAGCCGTGACGTCACGGGAGGCTGGACACGCGCGCTTTTTAAAATGGGCGCGTGTCCAGCCTCCCGTGACGTCCCGGCTTGTGATTGGTTGCGCCGCGGTCAACCAATCACAAGCCGGGAGGCTGGACACGCGCGCATTTTAAAATTTTAAAATGGGCGCGTGTCCAGCCTCCCGTGACGTCCCGGCTTGTGATTGGTTGCGCCGCGGTCAACCAATCACAAGCCGGGAGGCTGGACACGCGCCCATTTTAAAATGCGCGCGTGTCCAGCCTCCCGTGACGTCACGGCTTGTGATTGGTTGCGTCTCCCATGTGACTGCGACGCAACCAATCACAAAGCCGGGACGTAATTTTAAAATCCTTAAGGACCTGAAATTACGTCACGGCTTGCTGTGATTGGTTGCGTCGCCCATGTGACTGCGACGCAACCAATCACAACGCCGGAACGTAATTTTAAAATCCTGAAGGACCTGAAATTACGTCACGGCTTGCTGTGATTGGTTGCGTCCCGGTCACATGGGCGGCACGCAACCAATCACAAGCCGGGACTCACGTAAAGGAAAGAAAAGCGCGAATTTTAAACAAAGAACGCTGCCGCTTCCCTCGGTAAGGTGCAGGCTGCGTCGGAGAGGTGAGTATAGCAATATTTTTTATTTTAATTCTCTCTTTTACACATTTTTACATTAATGTTGTTTCGATACCGATACCCGATATCACAAAAATATCGGATCTCGGTATCGGAATTCCGATACAGCAAGTATCGGCCGATACCCGATACTTGCAGTATCGGAATGCTCAACACTAATTCAGACTAATCCACCATTTGTCACATCCAAGGGGCAGGTCAGTAAACGACAACATCGACGCGGAACCAGGTACAGTACTATGTGCTGTACCTCCTTTGACGAGGCAATCAGGCGGGTCAAGAAGTTGGTAAGGGTCACCCTAATGGCCAAAACAGACATTGAGGGGGCGCTCCGGTTACTACCTAGTGTCCTCCCATTGGGCTGCTTCTGTGAAGGAGCATACTACATAGATCGCTGTTTGCCCATGGGGTGCTCCATATCCTGCTCACTATTTGAGGCTTTTAGTTGCTTACTCGAATGTGTCGTCATGGATGTTTGTAAGGCGGCACATATTATCCATTACCTCAACGACTTCTTATGCCTGGGCCCAAAAGATTCGCCACAGTGTGAAAACACGCGGTAGTCCACCTGTGAGAAGGAGAGAGCTGGAGGGAGAGTGGACCCCCCAGAGCCGAGGGGTTAGATTGAGAAAGAAAGAAGGCGGTGTAGCTTGCTTCATGGGTGGGGTACTCTGCTGAGTAGCAGAAATTGCTACTAGGCCCAAAAGGATTTCCTGGGCCAGATGCCGTTACAAAATAGTAGTTAGGTAAACAGGCGGTGTAGCTTGCTTCATGGGTGGCGTACGCTGCTGAGTAGCACTAAATTCTACTAGGCCCAAAAGGATTTCCTGGGCTAGATGCCGTTAAAAATAGTACTTAGGTAAACAGGCGGTGTAGCTTGCTTCATGGGTGGGGTACGCTGCTGAGTAGCACCACTAGGCCCAAAAGGATTTCCTGGGCCAGATGTCGTTAAAAATAGTACTTAGGTAAACAGGCGGTGTAGCTTGCTTCATGGGTGGGGTACGCTGCTGAGTAGCACTAAATTCTACTAGGTCCAAAAGGATTACCTGGGCTAGATGCCGTTAAAAATAGTACTTAGGTAAACAGGCGGTGTAGCTTGCTTCATGGGTGGGGTACGCTGCTGAGTAGCACTAAATTCTACTAGGCCCAAAAGGATTTCCTGGGCTAGATGCCATTACAAAATAGTAGTTAGGTAAACAGGCGGTGTAGCTTGCTTCATGGGTGGGGTACGCTGCTGAGTAGCACCAAATTCTTCTAGGCCCAAAAGGATTTCCCGGGCTAGATGCCGTTACAAAATAGTAGTTATGTAAACAGGTGGTGTAGCTTGCTTCATGGGTGGGGTACGCTGCTGAGTAGCACTAAATTCTACTAGGCCCAAAAGGATTTCCTGGGCTAGATGCCGTTACAAGATAGTAGTTAGGTAAACAGGCGGTGTAGCTTGCTTCATTGGTGGGGTACGCTGCTGAGTAGCACTAAATTCTACTAGGCCCAAAAGGATTTCCCGGGCTAGATGCCATTACAAAATAGTAGTTAGGTAAACAGGCAGTGTAGCTTGCTTCATGGGTGAAGTACGCTGCTGAGTAGCACCAAATTCTACTAGGCCCAAAAGAATTTCCTGGGCCAGATGCCGTTAAAAAATAGTACTTAGGTAAACAGGCGGTGTAGCTTGCTTCATGGGTGGGGTACGCTGCTGAGTAGCACTAAATTCTACTAGGCCCAAAAGGATTTCCTGGGCCAGATGCCGTTAAAAATAGTACTTAGGTAAAACAGGCGGTGGGTGGCTGGGCTACTCTGCTGACTAGCAGACACTGAAGCTTTGGAGCAGACCTCTGAATCCCAGGCCATAGTATGAGTAAACAACTCTGCAGACGACACCACCCACCTGGAATTGACGATAGCAACGTCATGTAAAACTCAGCAAGGGGACTAAATAAAAGAGTCTCCATTTTTTCAAAAAAATTCGGCCACAGACACCACTTAAGTGGCATCAATTTCGCCAGAGTTTTTTAAAACGGTTGGTGAGGTGATTTTCAAAAATCATCAAGCTTTTAGTCTCCCCAAGATGACACAGGGGTAGAAAAGTCCTTGCGGATCCAGGATTTGTTCATCTTGATGAACGTTAGTCTGTCTACATTGTCACTGGACAGCCGCGTGCACTTTTCTGTCAGCACACCACCAGCAGCGATGAACACACGTTCAGAGAGAACTGTCATGATCTCTGCAGGCAGAGATCATAGCAAGCCTATAGAGGGACAAGCTCTCGGAAGATGGAACTATACTGACCATGAACTAAGCCTGCCGCGCAACTAGAAATAGCCAGGTAGCATTTCCTATTTATCGCTAGATGCCCAGCTCTGGCCTAAGACCTAAATAGCTAGCAGAGGGAAATATAAGACCTGGCTCACCTCTAGAGAAATATTCCAAGGAAGACAGTAGCCCCCCACATATAATGACGGTGAGTTCAGATGAAACAACAAACGCAGCAGGAAAATAGTCTTAGCAAATTTGAGGTCCGCTTACTAGATAGCAGAAGACAGATAGTATACTTTCATGGTCAGCAGAAAAACACTAACAAAACACCATCCAGAGATTACCTTAAACTCTGGCATTAACTCATAACGCCAGAGTAGCAATCCCTGATCAACGAGAGCTTTCCAGACACAGTAACAAAACTTCAGCTGTGAACTGGAACAAATAGGCAAAACAAAACATGGACAAAAGTCCAACTTATCTAGTAGTTGTCTAGAAGCAGGAACAAGCACTGAGAGGCATCAGATAACATTGTTGACCGGCAAGAAACCACCAGAGAAATGAGCTTAAATAGCGACACCCACTACTGATGGAACCAGGTGAAACAGGAAAGAGGATGACAAGTCCAATTCCACAAGCGGCCACCGGGGGAGCCCAGAATCCAAATTCACAACAGTACCCCCCCCTCAAGGAGGGGGCACCGAACCCTCACCAGATCCACCAGGGCGACCAGGATGAGCCCTATGGAAGGCACGAACAAGATCAGAAGCATGAACATCAGATGCATTGACCCAAGAATTATCCTCCTGGCCGTAACCCTTCCAGTTGACCAGATACTGGAGTCTCCGTCTGGAAACACGAGAGTCCAAAATTTTCTCCACAACGTACTCCAACTCACCCTCAACCAACACCGGAGCAGGAGGCTCAACTGAAGGTACAACAGGTACCTCATACCTGCGCAATAACGACCGATGAAAAACGTTATGAATGGAAAAGGACGCAGGGAGGTCCAAACGGAAAGAAACAGGATTAAGAATCTCCAATATTCTATAAGGGCCGATGAACCGAGGTTTAAACTTAGGAGAAGAGACCCTCATAGGGACAAAACGAGAAGACAACCACACCAAATCTCCAACACAAAGCCGAGAACCAACACGACGATGACGGTTGGCAAAACGCTGAGTCCTCTCCTGGGACAACTTCAAATTGTCCATAACCTGCCCCCAGATGTGATGCAATCTCTCCACCACCGCATCCACTCCAGGACAATCCGAGGATTCCACCTGACCGGAGGAAAATCGAGGGTGAAACCCCGAATTACAGAAAAACGGGGACACCAAGGTGGAAGAGCTGGCCCGATTATTGAGGGCAAACTCTGCCAATGGCAAAAAAGCAACCCAATCATCCTGGTCAGCAGAGACAAAACACCTCAGATATGTCTCAAGGGTCTGATTAGTCCGCTCGGTCTGGCCATTAGTCTGAGGGTGAAAAGCAGATGAAAAAGACAAATCTATGCCCATCCTAGCACAGAATGCCCGCCAAAATCTAGACACAAATTGGGTACCTCTGTCAGAAACAATATTCTCAGGAATACCGTGCAATCGGACAACATTCTGAAAAAACAGAGGAACCAACTCAGAAGAAGAAGGCAACTTGGGCAGAGGAACCAAATGGACCATTTTAGAGAAACGGTCACAGACCACCCAGATGACAGACATCTTCTGGGAAACAGGCAGATCTGAAATAAAATCCATCGAGATGTGTGTCCAAGGCCTCTTAGGAATAGGCAAGGGCAACAGCAGTCCGCTAGCCCGAGAACTACAAGACTTGGCCCGAGCACAAACGTCACATGACTGCACAAAGACTCGCACATCTCGTGACAGGGAAGGCCACCAGAAGGATCTTGCCACCAAATCCCTGGTACCAAAAATTCCGGGATGACCTGCCAATGCAGAAGAATGTACCTCAGAGATGACTCTGCTGGTCCAATCATCCGGAACAAACAGTCTATCAGGCGGACAACGATCCGGTCTATCCGCCTGAAACTCTTGCAAGGACCGCCGCAGATCAGGAGAAACGGCCGACAAAATTACTCCCTCCCTAAGGATACCTGTGGGTTCAGAATTACCAGGAGAGTCCGGGTCAAAACTCCTAGAAAGGGCATCTGCCTTAACATTCTTAGAACCCGGTAGGTATGACACCACAAAATTAAAGCGAGAAAAAAATAAAGACCAGCGCGCCTGTCTAGGATTCAGGCGTCTGGCAGTCTCAAGATAAATCAAATTTTTGTGGTCAGTCAATACCACCACCTGATGCCTAGCCCCCTCGAGCCAATGGCGCCACTCCTCAAACGCCCACTTCATGGCCAAAAGCTCCCGATTCCCAACATCATAATTCCGCTCTGCGGGCGAAAATTTGCGAGAAAAGAAGGCACAAGGCCTAATGACGGAGCAGTCGGAACCTTTCTGCGACAACACTGCCCCAGCTCCGATCTCCGAAGCGTCAACCTCAACCTGAAAAGGCAGATTCACATCAGGCTGACGCAACACAGGGGCAGAGGCAAAACGGCGCTTAAGCTCCTGAAAGGCCTCCACAGCATGAGGGGACCAATTAGCAACATCAGCGCCTTGTCTGGTCAAATCAGTCAGTGGTTTAACGACATCCGAAAAACCAGCAATAAATCGGCGGTAAAAGTTGGCAAAGCCCAAAAATCTCTGAAGACCCTTAAGAGAGGAGGGCTGAGTCCAGTCACAAATAGCTTGCACCTTGACGGGATCCATCTCAATGGAAGAGGGAGAAAAAATATACCCCAAAAAGGAAATTTTCTGGACCCCAAAAACGCACTTAGACCCCTTCACACATAAAGAATTAGACCGCAGAACCTGAAAAACTCTCCTGACCTGCTGGACATGAGAGTCCCAGTCATCAGAAAAAATCAGAATATCATCCAGATATATTATCATAAACTTATCCAGAAAATCGCGGAAAATATCATGCATAAAAGACTGGAAAACTGAAGGGGCATTAGAAAGACCAAAAGGCATGACCAAATACTCAAAGTGGCCCTCGGGCGTATTAAATGCGGTCTTCCACTCATCCCCCTGCCTGATCCGCACCAAATTATACGCCCCACGAAGATCAATTTTAGAGAACCACTTAGCACCCTCTATACGAGCAAACAAATCAGTAAGCAATGGCAATGGGTATTGATACTTAACAGTGATCTTATTCAGAAGCCGATAATCAATACATGGTCTCAAAGAGCCATACAGAGATTAGGAGGAGAGAGAGAAAAAAGACTGCAGCAAGGCAGACTGGAGGAAAAAAAAAAAAAAAAAAAATTCCAGCAGACTTCTTATAACTCTCCTTTCTCAACCTGGGTCTTTAACACTTTATGGGCCGGTCAAACTGTCATGATCTCTGCAGGCAGAGATCATAGCAAGCCTATAGAGGGACAAGCTCTCGGAAGATGGAACTATACTGACCATGAACTAAGCCTGCCGCGCAACTAGAAATAGCCAGGTAGCATTTCCTATTTATCGCTAGATGCCCAGCTCTGGCCTAAGACCTAAATAGCTAGCAGAGGGAAATATAAGACCTGGCTCACCTCTAGAGAAATATTCCAAGGAAGACAGTAGCCCCCCACATATAATGACGGTGAGTTCAGATGAAACAACAAACGCAGCAGGAAAATAGTCTTAGCAAATTTGAGGTCCGCTTACTAGATAGCAGAAGACAGATAGTATACTTTCATGGTCAGCAGAAAAACACTAACAAAACACCATCCAGAGATTACCTTAAACTCTGGCATTAACTCATAACGCCAGAGTAGCAATCCCTGATCAACGAGAGCTTTCCAGACACAGTAACAAAACTTCAGCTGTGAACTGGAACAAATAGGCAAAACAAAACATGGACAAAAGTCCAACTTATCTAGTAGTTGTCTAGAAGCAGGAACAAGCACTGAGAGGCATCAGATAACATTGTTGACCGGCAAGAAACCACCAGAGAAATGAGCTTAAATAGCGACACCCACTACTGATGGAACCAGGTGAAACAGGAAAGAGGATGACAAGTCCAATTCCACAAGCGGCCACCGGGGGAGCCCAGAATCCAAATTCACAACAGAGAACGCTGGCTGTGGGGCACGACAAGATCTCAAAGGCGTGAGTGGCAAGCTCAGGCCATTTTCCAAGATTGGAAGCCCAAAATGAGCAAGGGTCCAGTTCCACAGTCATGGCATCGATGTTAACTTGGAGATACTCTTGTACCATCCTCTCTAGGCATTGGCTGTGCATCAGACTTCTTGTCTCCTGTGGCCTTGCAAAGGATGGTCTAAAAAAATCTTGAAACGATTGGAAAAAATTGCTGTTACCACCAGATACGATGTTACTGTTACGGTTAGAGTGATGACTCGATAGTCCCACGGTTGGCAAGTTAGAACTCAGAGATTGACTACGTGCACTACTGGTGTTTTGTGGAAAAGCAGATGTTAGATTCTGTAACAGTCTCTGCTGATACTCCTGTATGCGTGAATCCCTTTTTATGGCAGGAATTATTTCACCAAATTTGCTTTTGTACCTGGGATCTAAGAGTGTGGCAACCCAGTAGTCGGCATTACTTCGGATTCTGACAATCCGAGGGTCATGTTGCAGGTAGTGCAGCAAGAAGGCACTCATGTGTCTTGCGCATCCAGGAGGACCAAGTCCTTGTTGTCTTGGTGGTGGCGAGGTGAGAATCATGCTTCCTTCGTCTGCCCTCTCCCCCCAACCTCGCACAACAGAAATTTGATCAAGGTCTCCCTCATCTGATGAGTCTTCCATGCCCAGCGCCAGTTCGTCCTCCACTTCTTCCTCGCCTCCTGCACCTTCCTCAACAGTTTGGCTGCTACCATGCGCCCTCGGTAATCCCTCTCCCCCAGCCTTCAATGCCAGCCGCAACAAATTGTGGAGTATTTAGGTCAAGGCATGACTACAATCAACATTGCCAAGACACTTCATCGTGATCATCGCACAATCAAGAAGTATGTAGCTGATTTCCAGCACACACGTGTGCGTGCTGATAAGGAAAAATTGAGGACTCTTTCCAACAGGCAATTGCGTAAGGTTAAAAGAGCAGCTGCAAAAATGCCTTGTTATAGCAGCAGACAAGTTTTTGAAGCTGCTGGTGCCTCCAACGTCCCCAGAACAACAAGATGCAGGGTCCTTCAGAGGTTTGCAGCTGTGCGTAAGCCATCCTATCGACCACCTCTATCCACTGCACACAAGCAGAAACGGCTCTAGTGGGCCAAGCGATACATGAAGACTGATTCCAAACTGTTTTTTTCACTGATGAGTGTCGTGCAACGCTCGATGGTCCAGATGGATGGAGTGGAGGATGGCTGGTTGATGGACACCCCATGAAAACACGGCTAAGGCGCCAGCAAGGAGGAGGTGGAGTAATGTTTTGGGCTGGAATCAGGGGGAGAGAGATTGTCGGCCCCTTTATGATCCCGGAAGGGGTAAAGATGAACTCAATAAAAGAGGACAAACTTATGGTGTGGCCACCATCTTCCCCTGACCTCAACCCCATTGAGAACCTCTGGAGCATCATCAAAAGGAGTGTCTATGATGGCGGGAGGCAGTTCACATCTAAGCAACAGCTCTGGGAGGGTATTATGTCCACATGCAAAACAATTGAAGCAGAAACCATCCAAAAACTGACAAATTCAATGGACGAGAGAGTTCAGAAGCTTCTTTCGAACAAGGGGTCCTATGTGCAAATGTAACATCACCTAGAATAAAGTTTTCACTTGAAAACTATTTGATTTCATTTTGTAATAAGCTGATAATGCTTATAACTTCACAATTGACCATTTTTTTGTTCAAAATATAAAAAAAGGTTGAAAACTCTGCTGTGCATAATAATTTGGAACATGCATTTTGAGTGTTTATTTTTTTTAAAAAAGATCCTGTTTTCATAGGCAGTTTGTTCCAAAACATTGCAATTATAATAGAATAGTAGATGACTGGAAAATAACAATGACTGCAATTCAGATAGGTAATTTAGAGAAAATAGGAGGAAATATTATTTGCATAATAATTTGGAACACAGTGTAAATCACCAGAATGGTCATGCTGATAATGGCATCGCCAGCACTAAACATCGTCGTTGCTATTTCAAAACTGTGCAGAAGGGTGCATAGGTCCCTGATCTGAGACCACTCCTGCAGCGTGATTTGCCCCACCTCTTGAGCTCGTTGGCCCAGGCTATACGTCATAACGTATTGCACCAGGGCTCGTCGGACAGTGCAGACACTGCTCCTAGGCCCAAAACTATTAACTGGATTGGATGCAGTAAAAATTGAGATACACAGGCGGTATAGTTTGTTTCACAGGCGGGCTACTCTGCTGACGTGCAGACACTGCTCCTAGGCCCAAAACTATTAACTGGATTAGATGCAGTAAAAATTGAGATACACAGGCGGTATAGTTTGTTTCACAGGCGGACTACTCTGCTGACGTGCAGACACTGCTCCTAGGCCCTAAACTATTAACTGGATTAGATGCAGTAAAAATTGAGATACACAGGCGGTATAGTTTGTTTCACAGGCTGGCTACTCTGCTGACATGCAGACACTGCTCCTAGGCCCAAAACTATTAACTGGATTAGATGCAGTAAAAATTGAGATAAACAGGCGGTATAGTTTGTTTCACAGGCTGGCTACTCTGCTGACGTGCAGACACTGCTCCTAGGCCCTAAACTATTAACTGGATTAGATGCAGTAAAAATTAAGATACACAGGCGGTATAGTTTGTTTCACAGGCGGGCTACTCTGCTGACGTGCAGACACTGCTCCTAGGCCCTAAACTATTAACTGGATTAGATGCAGTAAAAATTAAGATACACAGGCGGTATAGTTTGTTTCACAGGCGGGCTACTCTGCTGACGTGCAGACACTGCTCCTAGGCCCTAAACTATTAACTGGATTAGATGCAGTGAAAATAGAGATACACAGGCGGTGTAGTTAGTTTCACAGGCGGGCTACTCTGCTGACGTGCAGACACTGCTACTAAGCCCCAAACCCCAAAACGATTTACTGGATTAGATGCAGTAGAAATTGAGATACACAGGCGGTGTAGCTAGCTTCACAGGCGGGCTACTCAGATGACTATCAGACAATGCTACTAGCCCAAAAGGATTGGCTGAGCTAGATTACACCAAATGCTGTGACTAACACCATCGCTCCCAACCGTCCCTCATTGTGCGGGACTGTCCCGGTTTTGAGCCTTTGCCCTGCTGTCCAGCTCTGGACGCTCTGATCCCGCAGAGTGACAGCAGGACCGACACGACCCCTTGTGTTAAGCCATGCCCCGGGCTCTTACCCTTCCGTATGGCTGCCTGCTTTCTGTGCACAGGAACTGTGATGAGGTCACAGGAGGGGAGGAGTCAGGGGTCAAATGATCGGGACCTCCGTGGATTGCAGGACTGAGGACTCGGCTGCCTGTGCTGGATGTTAACTTGCCACATAGTGCTGCAGCCGCAGGATAAGGTAAGTAGTGCCTTGTGTGGGGTCAGGAGGTGTACAGTGTGGATGTAGCAGAGCCGTGTGTGTGCGAGGTGTATGGAGCGGAGCCGTGTGTGTGCGAGGTGTATGGAGCGGAGCCATGTGTGTGCGCGGTGTATGGAGCGGAGCCGTGTGTGTACGAGGTGTATGGAGGGAGCCGTGTGTGTACGAGGTGTATGGAGCGGAGCCGTGTGTGTGCGAGGTGTACGGAGCGGAGCCGTGTGTGTGCGAGGTGTGTGGAGCGGAGCCGTGTGTGTACGAGGTGTGTGGAGCGGAGCCGTGTGTGTACGAGGTGTGTGGAGCGGAGCTGTGTGTGTTCGAGGTGTGTGGAGCGGAGCCGTGTGTGTGCGAGGTGTATGGAGCGGAGCTGTGTGTGTATGAGGTGTATGGAACGGAGCCGTGTGTGTATGAGGTGTATGGAGCGGAGCCGTGTGTGCAAAGTGTACAGAGCGCAGCCGCATGTGTAGGAGTAGCTATGTGTGGCCATTATATGGTACGAAGTATCATGTGCGGCCAAAATACAGTATGGAGCATCATGTGGGGTCATTATACAGTATGGAGCATCATGTGGGGTCATTATACAGTATGGAGCATCATGTGCGGTCATTATACAGTATGGAGCATCATGTGCGGTCATTATACAGTATAGAGCATCATGTGGGGTCATTATACAGTATGGAGCATCATATGTGGCCATTATAAAGTATGGAGCATCATGTGGGGTCATTATACAGTATGGAGCATCATGTGCAGCCAATATACAGTACTGAGAATCATGTGTGGTCTTTATACAGTATGGAGCATCATGTGTGGTCATTAAACAGTATAGAGCACCATGTGGGGTCTGTTATGGTCCTGGTGGTAAGAACACATGAACTGACCTGATAGGTAAACCAAAAATAAGGACAAGCTCTGGGGATGTGGGAACTTTACTGACCGCAATCCTGATCCTATCAAACACACACTATAGGCAACCGTGGAGCGTACCTGACTCTGCCTAGACGCCTCTTCACAGCCTGAGAATCTAACTATCCCTAAAGAGAAACAAAGCCTCACTTGCCTCAGAGAAATTTTCCCCATAGTGTAGGCAGCCCCCACAAATAATAACGGTGAGTTAAGGGGAAAACACAAACATAGAAATGAAAACAGGTTTTAGCAAATGAGGCCCGCTAATAACTAAATAGTCAGAAGATAGCAAGGAATCTGTGCGGTCAGTATAAAATACTACAAAAATTAACCACGCAGAGAATACAAAAAGACCCCCACACCGACTCACGATGTGAGGGGCACAACTCCGCACCCCAGAGCTTCCAGCTAGCAATCAAAATAGCATATAAGCAAGCTGGACTGAACTCATCATATACTGAGAAACATTTTCAAAAAACAATGAGCAAAATGGACTAGCATGAACTTAGCTTCTCCACGAAGAGACAGGTCACAAGGGAAGTCCCAGAGATATCTGAACCAGTACTGAATACAACGACAGCAGGCAACAAGTAAAGGTCCAGGTGGAGTTAAATAGGCAGCAAGCCTAGCAGAAAACGAGGCAGCTGGAGTCCAGCTACAAACCAGCCGTAACACTCAAAGCCACCAGAGGGAGCCCATGAACAGAACTCACAGAGTACCACTCATGACCACAGGAGGGAGCCCGAGAACGGAATTCACAACAGTACCCCCCCTTGAGGAGGGGTCACCGAACCCTCACCAGAGCCCCCAGGCCGATCAGGACGAGCCAAATGAAAGGCACGAACCAAATCGGCAGCATGGACATCAGAGGCAACAACCCAGGAATTATCCTCCTGACCATAGCCCTTCCATTTAACCAAGTACTGAAGCTTCCGTCTCGAAATACGAGAATCCAAGATCTTCTCCACCACATACTCCAATTCTCCATCGACCAACACCGGAGCAGGAGGATCAACAGAAGGAACCACAGGCACCACATACCTCCGCAACAATGACCTATGGAACACATTATGAATGGTAAAAGATGCTGGGAGGTCCAAACGAAATGAGACAGGATTGAGGATTTCTGAAATCTTATAAGGACCGATGAAACGAGGTTTAAACTTAGGAGAGGAAACCTTCATAGGAACATAACGAGATGACAACCATACCAAATCCCCCACACGAAGTCGGGGACCCACACAGCGACGGCGATTAGCAAAGCGCTGGGCCTTCTCCTGTGACAACGTCAAATTGTCCACTACGTGGTTCCAAATCTGCTGCAACCTATCCACCACAGAATCCACCCCAGGACAGTCAGAAGGCTCAACCTGACCTGAGGAAAAACGAGGATGAAAACCAGAATTACAAAAAAAAAGGCGAAACCAAAGTAGCAGAACTAGCCCGATTATTGAGGGCGAACTCAGCCAAAGGCAAAAAAGTCACCCAATCATCCTGATCAGCAGAAACAAAACATCTCAGAAAAGTTTCCAAGGTCTGATTAGTTCGTTCGGTTTGGCCATTCGTCTGAGGATGGAAGGCCGAAGAAAAAGACAAATCAATGCCCATCTTAGCACAAAAGGACCGCCAAAACCTGAACACAAACTGGGATCCTCTGTCAGACACAATGTTCTCCGGAATACCATGCAAACAAACCACATTCTGAAAAAACAGCGGAACCAAATCAGAGGAGGAGGGCAATTTAGGCAAGGACACCAAATGGACCATTTTAGAAAAACGATCACAAACCACCCAGATGACAGACATCCTCTGAGAGACTGGAAGATCCGAAATAAAATCCATGGAAATATGCGTCCAAGGCCTCTTCGGGACAGGCAAAGGCAAAAGCAATCCACTGGCACGAGAACAGCAAGGCTTGGCCCGAGCACAAATCCCACAGGACTGCACAAAGGAACGCACATCCCGCGACAAGGAAGGCCACCAAAAGGACCTGGCCACCAGATCCCTGGTACCAAAAATCCCAGGATGACCCGCTAACACCGAAGAATGAACCTCGGAAATAACTCTACTGGTCCATCTATCCGGGACAAACAGTCTCTCCGGTGGACAACGGTCAAGTCTATCGGCCTGAAATTCCTGCAGCACCCGCCGCAAATCAGGGGAGATGGCAGACAAAATCACCCCCTCTCTGAGGATACCAGCCGGCTCAGAAACTCCCGGAGAGTCAGGCACAAAACTCCTAGAAAGGGCATCAGCCTTCACATTCTTTGAGCCCGGAAGATACGAAACCACGAAATCAAAACGGGAGAAAAACAGGGACCATCGAGCTTGTCTAGGATTTAACCGCTTGGCAGACTCGAGATAAATCAAATTCTTGTGATCCGTCAAGACCACCACGCGATGCTTGGCTCCCTCAAGCCAATGTCGCCACTCCTCGAATGCCCACTTCATTGCCAGCAACTCCCGATTACCAACATCATAATTCCGCTCGGCAGGCGAAAACTTTCTAGAAAAGAAAGGCACATGGTCTCATCACCGAGCCATCAGAGCTTCTCTGTGACAAGACAGCCCCTGCTCCAATCTCAGAAGCATCAACCTCGACCTGAAAAGGAAGAGAGACATCAGGCTGACGCAAGACAGGAGCCGAAGAAAACCGACGTTTCAGCTCCTGAAAGGCCTCAATGGCCGCAGAAGACCAATTCGTCACATCAGCACCCTTTCTAGTCAAATCCGTCAAAGGCTTAACCACACTAGAAAAATTAGTGATGAAGCGACGGTAAAAATTAGCAAAGCCCAAGAACTTCTGAAGACTCTTCACCGATGTAGGTTGAGTCCAGTCATAGATGGCCTGGACTTTAACTGGATCCATCTCGATAGTAGAAGGGGAAAAAATAAAGCCCAAAAAGGAAACCTTCTGGACTCCGAAGAGACATTTAGAGCCCTTCACAAACAAGGCATTGGCACGCAGGACCTGAAACACCATCCTGACCTGCTTCACATGAGACTCCCAATCATCAGAAAAGACCAAAATATCATCCAGGTACACAATCATAAATCTATCCAGATACTCTCGGAAGATGTCATGCATGAAGGACTGAAACACGGAAGGGGCATTAGAAAGCCCAAAAGGCATCACCAAGTACTCAAAATGACCTTCGGGCGTATTAAATGCTGTTTTCCATTCATCGCCCTGCTTTATACGCACAAGATTATAAGATCCTCGAAGATCTATCTTGGTGAACCAACTAGCCCCCCTAATCCGAGCAAACAGATCGGACAGCAGAGGCAAAGGGTACTGAAATTTGACCGTAATTTTATTTAGAAGGCGATAATCTATACAGGGTCTCAGAGAACCATCCTTCTTGGCCACAAAAAAGAACCCGGCACCCAAAGGTGACGAGGACGGACGAATATGCCCTTTCTCCAAAGACTCCTTTATATAAGTCCGCATAGCGGCATGTTCTGGTACAGATAAATTAAAAAGTCGACCCTTAGGGAACTTACTACCAGGAATCAAATTTATAGCACAATCACAATCCCTATGAGGAGGTAGGGCACTGGATTTGGGCTCATCAAATACATCCTGGTAGTCCGACAAAAATTCAGGGACTTCAGAAGGAGTAGAAGAAGCAATTGACACCAAAGGAACATCGCCATGTACCCCTTGACAACCCCAACTTGACACAGACATTGCTTTCCAGTCCAGGACTGGATTATGAACCTGCAGCCATGGCAGACCCAACACGACAACATCATGCAAATTATGTAACACCAGAAAGCGAATAACCTCCTGATGTGCAGGAATCATGCACATAGTCACTTGAGTCCAGTACTGAGGCTTATTCTTGGCCAATGGCGTAGCATCAATTCCCTTTAGTGGAATAGGGAATTGCAATGGCTCCAAGATAAAACCACAGCGCCTGGCAAATGACAAATCCATCAAATTCAGGGCAGCGCCTGAATCCACAAAAGCCATAACAGAGTAGGATGACAGAGAGCAAATCAAAGTAACAGACAAAATGAATTTAGGCTGTACAGTACCAATAGTGACAGACTTAGCGAACTTTTTTGTGCGCTTAGAACAATCAGAGTTAACATGAGTGGAGTCACCACAGTAAAAGCACAACCCATTCTGACATCTGTGATTTTGCCGTTCAATTCTGGTCAGAATCCTGTCACATTGCATAGACTCAGGCTTCTGTTCAGAAAGCACCGCCAGATGGTGCACAGGTTTGCGCTCCCGCAAACGCCGATCAATCTGAATGGCCAAAGACATTGACTCATTCAGACCCGCAGGCGTGGGGAACCCCACCATAACATCCTTAAGGGCTTCAGAAAGACCCTTTCTGAAAATCGCTGCCAGGGCACACTCATTCCATTGAGTGAGCACAGACCACTTCCTAAACTTCTGACAGTAAACCTCTGCTTCATCCTGACCCTGGGAGAGAGCCAGCAAAATCTTTTCTGCCTGGTCTACTAGATTAGGTTCCTCATAAAGCAATCCAAGCGCCAGAAAAAACGCATCCACATTTAGCAATGCAGGATCTCCTGGCGCCAGGGAGAATGCCCAATCTTGAGGGTAACCACGTAACAAAGAAATAATAATTTTAACTTGCTGAGCAGGGTCACCAGAGGAACGAGGTCTCAGAGAAAGAAACAATTTGCAATTATTTTTGAAATTCAAAAACCTAGATCTATCTCCAGAGAACAGCTCAGGAATTGGTATTTTAGGTTCTGACATAGGACTGTGAACTACATAATCCTGAATGCTTTGTATCCTTGTAGCGAGCTGATCCACACAAGAGGACAAACTTTGAATGTCCATATCTGCAGCTGAGTACTGAACCACCCAGAGATTAAGGGGAGGAGAGAGGCTAAACACACTGCAGAGGAAAAAAAAACAACCTCAGAGCTTCTCTTATCCCTCTTTTGCGATGCATTAACACTTTACGGGCCTGCTGTACTGTTATGGTCCTGGTGGTAAGAACACATGAACTGACCTGATAGGTAAACCAAAAATAAAGACAAGCTCTGGGGATGTGGGAACTTTACTGACCGCAATCCTGATCCTATCAAACACACACTATAGGCAGCCGTGGAGCGTACCTGACTCTGCCTAGACACCTCTTCACAGCCTGAGAATCTAACTATCCCTAAAGAGAAACAAAGCCTCACTTGCCTCAGAGAAATTTTCCCCAAAGTGTAGGCAGCCCCCACAAATAATAACGGTGAGTTAAGGGGAAAACACAAACATAGAAATGAAAACAGGTTTTAGCAAATGAGGCCCGCTAATAACTAAATAGTCAGAAGATAGCAAGGAATCTGTGCGGTCAGTATAAAATACTACAAAAATTAACCACGCAGAGAATACAAAAAGACCCCCACACCGACTCACGATGTGAGGGGCACAACTCCGCACCCCAGAGCTTCCAGCTAGCAATCAAAATAGCATATAAGCAAGCTGGACTGAACTCATCATATACTGAGAAACATTTTCAAAAAACAATGAGCAAAATGGACTAGCATGAACTTAGCTTCTCCACGAAGAGACAGGTCACAAGGGAAGTCCCAGAGAGATCTGAACCAGTACTGAATACGACAGCAGGCAACAAGTAAAGGTCCAGGTGGAGTTAAATAGGCAGCAAGCCTAGCAGAAAACAAGGCAGCTGGAGTCCAGCTACAGACCAGCCGTAACACTCAAAGCCACCAGAGGGAGCCCATGAACAGAACTCACAGAGTACCACTCATGACCACAGGAGGGAGCCCGAGAACGGAATTCACAACAGGGGTCATTATACAGTATGGAGCATCATGTGTGGCCATTATACAGTATGGAGCACCATGTGTGGTCATTATACAGTATGGAGCATCATGTGGGGCCATTATACAGTATGGAGCATCATGTGCGGTCATTATACAGTATGGAGCATCATGTGGGGTCATTATACAGTATGGAGCATCATGTGCAGCCAATATACAGTACTGAGCATCATGTGCGGTCATTATACAGTATGGAGCATCATGTGCGGTCATTATACAGTATGGAGCATCATGTGTGGCCATTATACAGTATGGAGCATCATGTGCGGTCATTATACAGTATGGAGCATCATGTGTGGCCATTATACAGTATGGAGCATCATGTGCGGTCATTATACAGTATGGAGCATCATGTGTGGTCATCATACAGTATGGAGCATCATGTGTGGCTGTTATACAGTATGGAGCACTGTGTGGCCATATTTTTTTGTTTATAATTATTGTATATGAAACAGTGTGATCAGCAGTGCTAAATGGGTGTGGTTGGGATGTGGATATGGGTGTGACTAATTATGAATGGGTGTGGTCAGAGGCGTGGCCTAAAATTTGCCGCGACGCGCGTTGCGCAAACTTTGTCCCTTTTTCCCATCTTCAAAAGTTGGGAGGCATGCTAACACTTGCACAGCACTGGCTCAGACCTGCCTGGCAAACAGTGCTAAGAACTGCTGTAACCTACCCTGAAAAGGGCTGATATTACAACTAGTCCCGACTCCTCCCGACTCCCTAAACCTATCTCTCTGACAATTCGCTCCAAAAAAACACTCTTAGTCTGTATAGCGCCCACAGCAGCAGCGGTCCGTCTAACACTAAGCTGCTGCAGTGAGGAAATGGTGGCGACGGGGCAAATGGCTGGTTCTTATAGGGCAAGGACATGTGACATACACAGCCAATGACACACGCCCTTGCTTGTGTGCATCACATGCACATTGCTGTGTGTGTGTGCACTGCTGATAGGCTGAGAGACTGCACTGCCCCTCTGTAAATGCGGGAAAGTAAAAAAAAATGGAGATCGACGTTATTTCAGCACAGATCTATCCCCCCCCCCGCTTACTACACACTGAAACAGTCCATTAACAATGATAAACAGTTTTAATGTGCAAATAAAGCTAGGCTTTTGGTGGATGAACAGCCGAATTTTAGGCAAATTGTTCGGGTTCGTCGAACGACTCGAACACCGCCCAAAACAGCTCGAATTTGAAATTGGCGAACAGTTCGACTCGAACACCCCTCATCTCTAGTCTCCAATGGAGACTATTGAAGCGAGTGTGAAGTAAAAAAAAAAGTTTTTAAAAATATAAAAAAGTGAAAAAAATATATAAAAGTTCAAATCACTCCCTCATTCAAAATAAGACAATAAAAAAATGTAAAAATACAATACGTTCAGAATCACCCGATCTATTAATATATAAAAATAATTAATCCAATTGGTAAACGGTGTAGCGAGAAAAAAATAAAAATGCCAGAATTACGTTTTTTGGTCGCTGCAACATTGCAATAAAATACAATGACAGGCGATCAAAATATCGTATCTACACCAACATGGTATCATTAAAAACATCAGCTTGGCACACAAAAAATAAGCCCTCACCCAACCTCAGAGCCTGAAAAATGGAGACGCTACGTGTCTCGGAAAATGTCAATATTGGGGTTTTTTTATTTATTTTTATTTTTTTTACAAACTTTGGATTTTTTTTTCACCATTTAAATAAAAAAAAAGAACCTAGACATGTTTGGTGTCTATGTACCGAGTTCGCATTTCTGCTTCAGGAAAATGGCCGCCGCGATCTCCATCTGCGCACGCGCGTCATCCCGCGGCCATTTTCCTGAAGCCCCGGGCAGCAGAGCACTCCATCTGCGCACGTGCAGCCTCAGGAAGATGGCCGCCGCCACGGAAAAGCCGGTGAACAGCTCAGGCCCTATTTAACAGTATTTTTATCTCATACTGAAAAAACGGGGTTAAACTGCAGGATAGGTAAATTTTAGGCCACGCCCGTGACCACACCCATTTTACAACTACTCACACCCATATCCACGCCCCAACCACACCCATTTAGCACTGCTGATCACACTGTTTCATAAACAGAAAAAATATGGCCACACAGTGCTCCATACTGTTTAATGGCCTCACTTGATGCTTAATACTGTATAATGGACCCACATGATGCTCAATACTGTATAATGGCCACACAGGGCTCCATACTGTATAATGGCCACACATGATGCTCAATACTATATAATGGCCACACAGTGCTTCATATTGTATAATGGCCTCACATGATGCTCAATACTGTATAATGGACCACATGATGCTCAATACTGAATAATGGCCTCACAGTGCTCCATACTGTATAATGGCCACACATGATGCTCAATACTGTATAATGGCCACACAGTGCTCCATATTGTATAATGGCCCCACATGATGCTCAATACTGTATAATGGCCACACATAATGCTGCATACAGTATAATGGCCACACAGTGCTCCATACTGTATAATGGCCACACATAGTGCTCAATACTGTACAATGGCCACACATGATGCTCCATACTGTATAATGGCCACACATGATGCTGCATACAGTGTAATGGCTACACAGTGTTCCCTACTGTATAATGGCCCCACACAGTGCTCAATACTGTATAATGGCCACACAGTGCTCCATACTGTATAATGACCGCACATGATGCGGCATACAGTATAATGGCCCCACAGTGCTCCATACTGTATAATGGCCCTACATGATGCTCAATACTGTATAATGGCCACACAGTGCTCCATACTGTATAATGGCCCCACATGATGCTGGGTACAGTGTAATGGCCCCACATGATGCTGGGTACAGCATAATGGCCACATATGATGCTAAATACTGTATAATCGCCCCACATGATGATGCCAGTATACAGTCGGGGCTGTAGATATGTCCCAGCAGCTTACAATGCAGGCAAAGATTTCACCATCTGTCACTGTCCACACTGCTGCCTCACAGATCCTGCACATTGCAATATAGCCCAGCTCTGTGAACTCTGCACGCACTCGGACAACACCATTATCTACTGACTCCACTTCATAACTGCTGTAGTATATAAAGGATACATACATATATATATATATACACTAGATGGTGGCCCGATTCTAACGCATCGGGTATTCTAGAATATGCATGTCCACGTAGTATATTGCCCAGCCACGTAGTATATTGGCCAGTAACGTAGTATATTGCCCAGCCACGTAGTATATTGCCCAGTTACGTAGTATATTGCCCAGCCACGTAGTATATTGGCCAGCCACGTAGTATATTGCCCTGTCACGTAGTATATTGCCCAGCCACGTAGTATATTGGCCAGTAACGTAGTATATTGCCCAGCCACGTAGTATATTGCCCAGTTACGTAGTATATTGCCCAGCCACGTAGTATATTGGCCAGCCACGTAGTATATTGCCCTGTCACGTAGTATATTGCCCAGCCACGTAGTATATTGCCCAGTCACGTAGTATATTGCCCAGCTATGTAGTATATTGCCTAGTCACGTAGTATATTGCCCAGTCACGTAGTATATTGCCCAGCTACGTAGTATATTGCCCAGTCACGTAGTATATTGCCCAGTCACATAGTATATTGCCCAGTCACATACTATATTGTCCAGTCACGTAGTATATTGCCCAGTCACGTAGTATATTGCCCAGCCACGTAGTATATTGCCCAGCCACGTAGTATATTGCCCAGTCACGTAGTATATTGCCCAGTCACATAGTATATTGCCCAGCCACGTTTTATATTGCCCAGTGATGTAGTATATTGCCCAGTGACGTAGTATATTGCCCAGTGATGTAGTATATTGCCCAGTGATGTAGTATATTGCCCAGTCACGTAGTATATTGCCCAGCCACATAGTATATTGCCCAGTCACGTAGTATATTGCCCAGCGACGTAGTATATTGCCCAGTAACGTACAGTAGTATATTGCCCAGCTACGTAGTATATTGGCCAGTCACATAGTATATTGCCCAGTGAAGTAGTATATTGCCCAGTGATGTAGTATATTGCCCAGCTACGTAGTATATTGGCCAGTCACGTAGTATATTGCCCAGTGAAGTAGTATATTGCCCAGTGATGTAGTATATTGCCCAGCTACGTAGTATATTGGTCAGCCACGTAGTATATTGCCCAGTAATGTAGTATATTGGCCAGTGACATAAAATAAAAAATAAACATATACTCACCTTAGTCCTGGCTCCTGTGTACGGTGCACGCGGCAGCTTCCGGTCCCAGGGTTGGTATGACTATCAGCGCAGGACCTGTGATGACGTCGAGGTCACATGACCATGACATCATGGCAGGTCCTTCTCGCGCAGGCGCGCAGGACATGTGCTGAAGTCGCGGTCACATGACCGTGACGTCATGGCAGGTCCTTCTCGCGCAGGCGCGCAGGCCCTGTGATGACGTCGCGGTCACATGACTGTGACATCATGGCAGGTCCTTCTCCCATAGCATCCTTAGCACCGGTACCTGCCGGCGGACAGGACGCGACGTCGGAGGGTGAGAATAACGTTTTGGTTTTTTTATTATTATTTGTAACATTAGATCGTTTTACTATTGATGCAGCATATGCAGCATCAATAGTAAAAACTTGGTCACACAGGGTTAATAGCTGCGTAACCGGAGTGCGTTACACCGCGCTCCGGTAACGCTGGCATTAACCCTGTGTGAGGGCTGACTGGATGACTGGAGGGGAGTATGGAGCAGGCACTGACTGCAGGGAGGAAAGAGCACCCATATTGCCACCGGACTGTGGCCGTCGCTGATTGGTCGTGGCAATGGTCGTGGGCGTTTTGCCACGACCAATCAGCGACTTGGATTCCATGACAGACAGAGGCCGCGACCAATGAATAACCGAGACAGACAGACGGAAGTGACCCTTAGACAATTATATAGGAGGATATAAATATTGTGCCTATGACTAACAGGCTGCACTGGATTGCTCTAACTGCTGCCACTACTCCTGGTTATAATACCTTGTACTGTAAGCACAGCAGGGCCAGCTGCATGTATGTGTGCAGTACACGCGCACACACCTCAGAATGTCCTCTCTCCCTCTCTGAACCACCGCTGTTGTGAATTCTGCTTTTGGGCTCCCTCCGGTGGTTGTAGGTGGTAATGCAGTTGCCCCTGAGTTGCAGCCCTGGTCAGGTGTATCTGCTGATTGCAGTTCTGACTGGGGTATTTAGGCGTGCAGGATTCATTTGTCCTTGCCAGTTGTCAATTGTTCTTGGGAGGTTATGGACCTCTGCCTGGTTCCTCCTGCCTTTCTGCCAAATCAGCAAAGATAAGTGTCTGGGTTTTTTTTCCTGTGGCACACATGCAGTGTGCTTCACAATTCAGTGCTATTCTTTGTGTTTTCTTGTCCAGCTTCGATTGTGTCAGTATTTTCTCAGTCTTTGTTGGATTCTCTGGAGTGGCAGATATACATTCCATGTCTTTAGTTAGATTGTGGAACTTTTTGTATTTTCTGCTGTGGATATTTTTGGAAGGGTTTTAATACTGACCGCCTAGTAATCTGTCCTATCCTTTCCTATTTAACAAGAGTGGCCTCTTTTGCTAAATCCTGTTTCTACCTGCGTGTGTCTATTCTTCTCCTACTCACAGTCATTATTCGTGGGGGGCTGCCTATCCTTTGGGGGTCTGCTCTGAGGCAAGGTAGCATTCCTATTTCCCTCTATAGGAGTATTTAGTCCTCCGGCTGTGTCGAGGTGTCTAGGTTCGTGTTAGGCACACCCCACGGCTACTTCTAGTTGCGGTGTTAGTTCAGGATTGTGGTAAGTACAGGTTCCACCGACTCCAGAGAAAGTTTCATGCGGCTCCAAGGTCACCGGATCATAACACACCACACTGGAAGAAGGAGATACAGAAGGGGCATGGCCTAATACAAGGGGGTGTGTTGGCTGCTTCTCCTACTGGCTGTGCGGGAGAAGTAGAGTCCCGTGTGGGACTGCGGGGCACAGCCTCAAAATCGGGACAGTCCCGCAGTATGAGGGACGGTTGGGAGCTATGGTTGAATAGAATGGCGTCTCAGTCAACACATGCCGCAACTATGTCCAGCGCGTGCTCACTGTTGACGGTGTATTTGAATACTTCACGAAAAAAGAAGAGTCTTTCTCTCTTGTGAAGAAGCTGCTAAGCCGACGTCCTGGGGATAATGATGCCATAGTGAGGCATGCGCTGACTCCTGAGCTAAACAGCGCAGGCGGCTTCGGACAGAAGGACACATCTCCAGTTATATCAAATATACACACACACACACACAGTCATGGCTGAAAGTGTTGGCACCCTCGAAATTGTTCCAGAAAATGAAGTATTTCTCCCAGAACATTACTAGAATTAAGAATGTTTTGTTGTTTATTATTTCAATTATTTCATTTGTGTGTTTTGGAACAAGACCAAAAAAAAAAGACAAGTTGCACATAATTTGACACAAAACCCCAAAAATGGTCTGGACAAAATTGTTGGCACCCTCTACTTAATATCCGGTTGCACACCATTTGGAATGAATAACTGCAATCAATCGCTTCCTATAACCATCCACAAACTTCTTACACCTCTCAACTGGAATTTTGGACCGCTTTTCTATTGCAAACTGCTCCAGGTAAATGAAAAAAACACAAGGCGCCCCCAATGTGTCACACTGTTGAGAAAAACATACAACCCTTTGCAGGGAATGTACTCACCTATTAGAGTTGTGAACCTAGGTCACAACTCCCATATACGCTTAACCGCAGCAGCAGGTCTCCACAAAAATCCAACAAGGATGTTGAGGGTAGTAGTCTTAGGCGAACTGAAGACCGCGCACACGGTATGAATTTTTGGGTGATTTATTAAAGCCTACGCGTTTCAAGAGCTTTCTTGCTCTCTTCTTCAGATGCCCTGAAGAAGAGAGCAAGAAAGCTCTTGAAACGCGTAGGCTTTAATAAATCACCTAAAAATTCAAACTGCTCCAGGTGTCATATGAGAAAGCGCCTTCTCCCAACAGAAATTGTAAGATTTCTCCACAGGTGATCAATGGGATTTCGATCCGGAAAAATAACAAAATATTGTATAATGAGCAAGGCCCACTTGGTAATATTAAAAGCAATATTTTAGGAGTCCATATTCCTTTCTGGTTAGTAAAAGATTTAGATCCGGACTCATTGCTGTCACTTCATAACTCTCCGGCGCTTTGCTTCCATCCATTTCTGGGGGCTTCTTGGAGTATGTTTGGGGTCACTGTTCTGCTGGAAGACCCATGACCTAGGACACAAACCCAGCTTCCTGACACTGGGCACTACATTAACACCCAAAATCATTTGGTAATCTTCAGATGTCATAATGCCTTGCACACTGTCTATATACAAAAGATAACAAATGATCCACCATTCACAATAGGTGATGTCACAGCTCACCTCCTCCTGTACAATGACTGATAACACCTCTATATACAGTAGATAACACGGGATCCGCCATTCACAATAGGTGATGTGATGTCACAGCTCACCTCCTCCTCCTGTACAATGACTGATAACACCTCTATATACTGTAGATAACACAGGATCCACCATTCACAATAAGTGATATCCTAGCTCACCTCCTCCTCCTGTACAATGACTGATAACACCTCTATATACAGTAGATAACACAGGATCCACCATTCACAATGGGTGATGTCACAGCTCACCTCCTCCTCCTGTACAATGACTGATAACACCTCTATATGCAGTAGATAACACAGGAGCCACCATTCACAATAGGTGATGTCACAGCTCACCTCCTCCTCCTGTACAATGACTGATAACACCTCTATATACAGTAGATAACACAGGATCCACCATTCACAATAGATGATGTCACAGCTCACCTCCTCCTCCTGTACAATGACTGATAACACCTCTATATACAGTAGATAATACAGGATCCACCATTCACAATAGGTGATGTCACAGCTCACCTCCTCCTCCTGTACAATGACTGATAACACCTCTATATAAAGTAGATAGCACTGGATCCACCATTCACAATAGGTGATGTCACAGCTCACCTCCTCCTCCTGTACAATGACTGATAACACCTCTATATACAGTAGATACCATAGGATCCACAATTCACAATAGGTGATATCATAGCTCACCTCTTCCTCCTGTACAATGACTAATAATACCTCAATATACAGTAGATAAGACAGGATTCACCTTTCACAATAGGTGATGTCACAGCTCACCTCCTTCTCCTGTACAATGATTGATAACACCTCTATATACAGTAGAGCCTACCCACATGTTGCTTCCCCACTTCACACAGACTCTTATTCATGGTCATGGTTCTGGACTATTGGTATGATGGGGTTTTCTCATGAGATTGAGGTTTTTCGGGCTTTTGCATCTTTCAGCTCTCCCTCTCCCTTCCCCTCGCAGGCCACATGTGCACATTTCTGAGTTATTTTTCAAACCATATTCCATATTCCATCCTTGGCACATGTTTATCAGGGCTTTTTTTCTGTGCCACATGACCATGATTTGTATATTGTTGCAGTTTTTCTGCACATGAATTATGTATTTTATGTTGGTGGTTATGGTATTGCAACATTAACACCACTTTATTGAGTGGTTATTAACCCCTGCATTTTGGCTGTGTGGTTAGATCTTTGTGATCACTTTATTGAGGGAAGCACACTTTCTGTGGGGTGTCATTTTTCCTACCATAGGATTTGACAAACACTCCAGTATAAGCATGTTGTTTTTGCATCATTGCAATTTTAAATGTTTTTAAATGTTTTGTGGTATCGTTCTTTGCATGTATGTATATGCAGTTCTTGAGGTTTATTGTCAATAAAAAGCATATATTTTGATATTCATAAATGTTTGGAGGTGTTCCTTTACATGTGGGCATGATCTTTCCTCTGTTGTTTTTTCATGTTTTGTTACAAGCCCACAGTGAACCTTCCTTTTTCTGACATGCTTTGTGGTGCCCTCCACCTATTTATCTTTTTTCTATATACAGTAGATAGCACAGGATCCACCATTCACAATAGGTGATGTCACAGCTCACCTCCTCCTCCTGTACAATGACTGATAACACATCTATATACAGTAGATAACACAGGATCCACCATTCACAATAGGTGATGTCACAGCTCACCTCCTCCTGTACAATGACTGATAACACATCTATATACAGTAGATAACACAGGATCCACCATTCACAATAGGTGTTATCGCAGCTCACCTCCTCCTCCTGTACAATGACTGATAACACCTCTATATACAGTAGATAACACAGGATCCACCATTCACAATAGGTGATGTCACAGCTCACCTCCTCCTCCTGTGCAATGACTGATAACATCTCTATATACAGTAGAGAACACAGGATCCAACCATTCACAATAGGTGATGTCACAGCTCACCTCCTCCTCCTGTACAATGACTGATAACATCTCTATATACAGTAGATAACACAAGATCCACCATTCACCATAGGTGATATCACAGCTCACCTCCTCCTCCTGTACAATGACTGATAACACCTCTATATACAGGAGATAACACAGGATCCACCATTCACAATAGGTGTTATCACAGCTCACCTCCTCCTCCTGTACAATGACTGATAACACCTCTATATACAGTAGATAACACAGGATCCACCATTCACACTAGGTGATGTCACAGCTCACCTCCTCCTCCTGTACAATGACTGATAACACCTCTATATACAGTATATAACACAGGATCCACCATTCACACTAGGTGATGTCACAGCTCACCTCCTCCTCCTGTGCAATGACTGCTAACACCACTATATACAGTAGATAGCACTGGATCCATCATTCACAATAGGTGATGTCACAGCTCACCTCCTCCTCCTGTACAATGACTGATAAACCTCTATATACAGTAGATAGCCTGAACAGGTAAGGCATACTTGCCAACACTCAGCTAGGCAGAAGTCACATTTTACACCAATGTCTTTTGCATTATAATTTTTAAGCTTTTGTAAAACAATATAAGCGCCCCGTCACCACCCTAACACCCCCCCACACACACCTTAAAAAATATCCTGATCATATGTGAGTAACTCTGTGAAGTTTTTCCTTTGTTGCAGGGTAAAGCAGGCAATGTTGTCCCTGGCATCAGGACGCAAAGCATCTATTAAGTGTCACATTAGCTTAAGAGTCACATCAATTATCTAGTCAATTAAAAGCTAATGGAAAGCGGTAGGCTTAATTATTGGAGAGTGCTAAAGTCAAAGCCATGATTTAACCCCTGCCTGGACATAATGGCTCGCTTCCCATAATGACAACTTATGGCCTTGTCCTGACGCTCCGCGCGGTAATTCATGGATTTTGATCCTATAATTATGTGAATATTTGCATTACGCTCTAGCACATAATTACCTTGTGGAAGAGACACCAGGATTTCCTCGGCTAGCTCGCTGAATTACAAATTCCATATGTTGGTTCATTAGAAGGGTAAATGAAGCAGCGTGTTTCATTTTGGGGAGGAGGGCACGGGGATTAATTGGTCTATTACTTTATTTATCTATGTATTCACATTATTTATGTAATGATTCTGTGGCTGAAGAGAACCGGCCGCAGACATAAAAACATAAATACTCATAAGTCATCACTTAAAGGGGTTGTCGCAACATCATTAATGGTTAAAGTTGCAAATTGATTGTCAAATCCCCAGATCTACATCCTTCTAAAGGACCTAATAACTGTAAGATACAATATTGTAACGCTCCAGGAAGACATCCAGGCCTCTCTTGAACCCCTCGACTGAGTTCTCCATCACCACCTCCTCAGGCAAGCAATTCCAGATTCTCACTGCCCTAACAGTAAAGAATCCTCTTCTATGTTGGTGGAAAAACCTTGTCCCCTCCAGACGCAAAGAATGCCCCCTTGTGACCGACACCTTCCTTGGTATAAACAGATCCTCAGCGAGATATTTGTATTGTCCCCTTATATACTTATACATGGTTATTAGATCGCCCCTCAGTCATCTTTTTTCTAGACTAAATAGTCCTAATTTTGCTTATCTCTCTGGGTATTGTAGTTCCCCATCCCCTTTATTAATTTTGTTGCCCTCCTTTGTACTCGCTTTAGTTCCATTATATCCTTCCTGAGCATCGGTGCCCAAAACTGTACACAGTACTCCATGTGCGGTCTAACCAGGGTTTTGTACAGAGGCATTATAATGCTCTCATCATGTGTATCCAGACCTCCGTTAATGCACCCCGTGATCATGTTTGCCTTGGCAGCGGCTGCCTGGCACTGGCTGCTCCAGGTAAGTTTATCATTAACTAGGATCCCCAAGTCCTTCTCCATGTCAGATTTACCCAGAGGTTTCCCGTTCAGTTTGTAATGGTGATACTGATTCCTTCTTCCCATGTGTATAACCTTACATTTATCATTGTTAAACCGCATCTGTCAACTCTCGGCCCAAGTGTCCAACTTATCCGGATCCCTCTGTAGCAGAATACTATCTTCTCTTGTATTGACTGCTTTACATAGTTTTTTATCATCTGCAAATATCGATATTTTACTGTGTAAACCTTCTACCAGATCATTAATGAATATGTTAAAGAGAACAGGTCCCAATACCGACCCCTGCGGTACCCCACTGGTCACAGCGACCCAGTTAGAGACTATACCATTTATAACCACCCTCTGCTTTCTATCACTAAGCCAGTTACTAACCCATTTACACACATTTTCCCCCAGACCAAGCATTCTCATTTTGTGTACCAACCTCTTGTGCGGCACGGTATCAAACGCTTTGCAGAAATCAAGATATACCACGTCCATTGACTCACCGTGGTCTAGCCTATAGCTGACCTCTTCATAAAAACTGATTAGATTGGTCTGACAGGAGCGATTTCTCATAAACCGATGCTGATATGGAGTTACACAGTTATTCTCATTATCATCTTACCTGTTTCTTCTTTCCGGTCACATCAGCTATGTCAGCTCGTTACTGTTACTAAGTCACTTTGACATCCACACTTTACGTTGTCCACCATAATGAACAGCTACTTGGCAGCATCCTGAAAGAGAAATGAGTTAAAGTAAGAAAACCGAGTCTTAGCTTTTCAGCCAGTAAACAGCAGCCATTGGTTAGTAGTAAATGGAGAAAGTGTATTGGGTTGTCTAATCTTATATGATGTCATTATGTGTAGTTAAAAAATAATAAACCAATGCTCAGTTGTTATTAGACATGTCATGGGATTAGCTTTTCTAATTCTGGGTGGTCTGAGAATTATCGGGTAGTCACGTGGTTGGCAGATTAGGAGCTGCTCCCAATTTTGCTCTTAAAAGGGCATCGAGGATATGGACCACCATGTATGATATCTACATGCCGTAATAAAGTAGGTGGAAAGGAGCTGCTTATATGCATCAATACTCGAAAACCTATCCGGACTTGTGATTTGTTAAAACGTATTTGTTTACTGTTTTCTGCTTCTGAATGCAAGAAAGGAAGTAAAGTAACAATTCATTGACAGCAAGAGGAAAATCTTAAAAAACGGTGGAGGACCAGAATGAAAATTGGAGGTTTATATAATAATATAAAATTATTAAGCTTTATTTGCACTTCTAAGTATCAATCCATTGAGTATTCTAATCACTTTATGATTTTCAATAACCCTGCTTGCTGGCATCCAGTAGGAACCTTTTTTTGTGCTTACGGTACTGTCACACAGGTACAAAGTCAGAATTCTGATCCATGTACATCACGTAATGAGCCGTATGTGCGTGATCATCACATGACCAGAAATTATTTTTAAGCCCTGGAAGAAAAAGCGGCTCACACTGCAAGACAGCAAGCAGTGATCTTGAAAAATATGATGAATTGATACAGAAAACTGTTAGGGATTAGAAGTCCGTAGGTTGAGATATATGAGTAAATAGTTGTGTATTGTAAGTTAATTGAGGCTTATTTTCCTGTTCACTTTGCCATGGTGGATCTATCCTCATGACATCCTGAGCTTGTGAATATAGTGAAGTAATTGAGGTATTTCGTATCCTATTAACATGCTGCAGGAAAAATCTGAATGGAACATCCAGCACAGAAAAAACATAAATTAGCCTTATTGAATAATGAGGGTTTTTCCTTGTGTGGATACATGGAAAAAAACTAGAAACTGCCATGTTCTTGTAAAATACACATTGAATTTTATCTGAGATGTGTGAACATATTAACCGTATTTGAAAATGTTATCATGTAATTCACCTTTAGTGCACTAGATGGCAGTAGATTCAATGGCACTGACTACAAACCTATAAGATCTTGTATATCTAATATATAAAGCTGAATGTGTGTGTGCATGTATGTGTGTGTGTGTGCGTAGGTCCGGGATTGGCATCTGCACCGTCGCAGCTACAGCCACAAAATTTTGCACAGTCACACGTCTGGACCCCGAGAGCGTCATAGGCTAAGTTGTGAGGCGAAATTTTAACCCCGCGCGTTCCAATTCACCAAACAATTTTGCCCCTATCTACATAATGGGGAAAAAGTGAAAGGAAAAGTGTTGGAGGCAAATTGACAGCTGTTAAATGTGAACAAGGGGGACTTAAAGAGTGAGAGCGATGGCGCCAAAGAGTATATACCGTACAGTTGCTAAGGTGGGGCCCCGACATACGATACTCACCACACATGGGAATATGAACACACACACAAAATGCGCCACACACTACCACGTGCTTGAACACATATATCACCCTCAGCACACATTTCACCACACATACACCAACCTCGCCGCATAAAAGTCGAAACACAAAAGTCGCCGCTCAAAACTCGCCACGTGCAAAATTCGCCACATGCAAAACTAGGTTCACGCAAAACTCACCACATGCAAAACTAGCCACACGTGCAAAACTAGCCACACGTGCAAAAATTACCTCATGGAAAACTCGCCACACGCAAAACTTGCACACGCGGAAAAATTGCCACATGCACAAAAGTTGCAACACATGCAAAAGTTGCCTCACACAAAACTTGCACATACTCAAAACGCACAACACATAAAACTCGCCACACGCAAAACTCGCCATGCGCAAAACTTGCTGCACACAACTTCCTACACTAACCTGTCACATGCAACTCGACACACAAAAAGTTGCTACACGCATGTCGCCACACAAAACTCATCTCACAAAAGTCGCTACATGCATGTCACCACACGCAACTCAACACACACAACTTGACACACGAAACTCGCCCTAAAACACACACAAGTCTGGTATTGTCCTTCAAAAATAAAAATCTGATTAATAAGCAGACAAACTACAAGAGCAACAAATGTACCATATAGGAATCCGGCAGCTGTCAGTCACATGACCTGTCTATTATGTGTATGTGTGTGCTAATATATACTGCCAGGGGGGAGGGCTTCCTGTTGGCTGTGGATTTATCAGGCTGCCAATAGCAACCAATCACAGCTCAGCTTCTATTTTACTACAGTTAATTAATCTGAGCTCTGATTGGTTAATATAGGCAACAAAGGACATTCTCAGTATAACAAAACTTGTGTGAGGTAATAGCATGTCAGTTAGGGTGTGTTGGTGGAAAGGCTGATGTCAGTCACATCACCTCTATGTGAGAGGATATAGAAACTGCCAGTTGCATTCTATTTTTACCACAATAATACCTCATAAGAAAAAGAATTCCATGGCACGAATGTCAGCTGATGCGAAAAGAAAAGCTGCATTACGGGCCAATGAAAAATGTGAAGACCGAGAAACAAGGCTGACACACATGAGAACAGCAGCTGCTTCCTCAAGAGCCATATCCAACTGAGTTCCTCAATTCCTTGGAGCCACATGGACTTCCTCCTCACAACCTCTTTCTAAAACCTGGAGCACATATTCTGCTATTGAGAAATTTGGATCCACCAAAGCTGTGTAATGGAAAAAGAGTCTTGATTAAGAACCTGTTTCCACATGTAATTGAGGCAACCATTTTGAAAGGATGTGCCACAGGAGAAGATGTTTTCATTCCAACAATTCCTCTCATTCCATCTAATTTGCCTTTTGATTTTAAATGCCTCCAGTTTCCTGTTCGACTGGCATTTGCTATTTCCATCAGTAAGGCTCAGGGACAGTCAATGAAAGTAGTTGGAATCGATTTACTATCTCCATGCTTTTCTCATGGTCCACTTTATGTGGCCTGTTCAAGAGTTGGAACAGCCAAAAATCTGTTTGTCTTTGCAACTGAAGGAAAAACTAAGAATGTCGTTTATCAAAAGGCTCTAGAATAAGTAGTAGAAGATTGCTTAACATTAATAGGTCAATTTAGTTAAATCTGTGTGGAATACCTCTGGTGTTGAAATATATGTTGTGAAATGCTTCTATTAGCTTTGTTTTTGCTTTTAAATAATTACATATCTATCTATTTGTTTTGTGGTTTTTGTGTGCAGAATAAATTTTTGTTAAAGGGCCACTGTCACCCCCTCCAGCCGTTATAAACTAAAAGAGCCACCTTGTGCAGCAGTAATGCTGCAGTCTAACAAGGTGGCTCTTTTAGTTTTTGATTCCGTTATTCCCTCAATAAAGCGTTTTAAAATTTGCCCTAACTACCTGTCTGTAGGCCTGGAGGCGGTCCGAAGCCTCCTCTGTGAATCTCCCAACGGCCGTCACTCTTCTCTTCTGGGGATGTGGTCGCCGCCCCCTTCGCGCTGTTTCTTCTTAAATCCGGCGCCTGCGCTGTGCGTGCCTGCCTGGGACAGGCACAGTCTTCATTGTCCGTCATAGGTCAGATGCAGGGTGCCTGACTGCGCCTGTGCGGGCAGTGCGGCCACCCTGTTGCTGAATCCCCGCCCCGCACTGTGTTATTCATTATGCACAGTGCGGGGCTGGGGTTCCTGGGCATGCGCACTGCGCTGTTCAGACGCTCCCCCAGCTCCGATGCTCCCCCATCTCCCCCGCCTTCCAGCGTTGTTATTTGCGGCTGCTTCATTCCAAACGCTGGCAAGGAAACCTGTATATTACGGCAACGCTGGAAGGCGGGGGACCGGGGGAGCGTCTGAACAGCACAGTGCGCATGCCCAGGAACCCCAGCCCCGCACTGTGCATAATGAATAACACAGTGCGGGGCGGGGATTCAGCAACAGGGTGGCCGCACTGCCCGCACAGGCGCAGTCAGGCACCCTGCGTCTGACCTATGACGGACAATGAAGACTGCGCCTGTCCCAGGCAGGCTCGCACAGCGCAGGCGCCGGATTTAAGAAGAAACAGCGCGAAGGGGGCGGCGACCACATCCCCAGAAGAGAAGAGTGACGGCCGTTGGGAGATTCACAGAGGAGGCTTCGGACCGCCTCCAGGTCTACAGACAGGTAGTTAGGGCAAATTTTAAAACGCTTTATTGAGGGAATAACGGAATCAAAAACTAAAAGAGCCACCTTGTTAGACTGCAGCATTACTGCTGCACAAGGTGGCTCTTTTAGTTTATAACGGCTGGAGGGGGTGACAGTGGCCCTTTAACACATTCTATTTTGCTAACAGCAGTTATTAACCCGGGCGAAGCCGGGTAGTACAGCTAGTGGTTTCATAAATCCTATTTATTATTGTAGGTATTGGCCTGTGATAGATCTCATCTCATGTCTCACAATACTGCAAATGATGTAATAAGCTGCTGGATGTCATTACATTAGACCAAAAATCTTTCCAATACCGGACACCGTTATGTACAAGTTATGGACAAAAAAATGATATGGATCTCCAACCGCAGTTACATCAATTGCACAGGTCACCTATGTACCCCCTTAAAGCAATGGTTTCCAACCTGTGGCTCCCCGGCGTCCAGGTACGGACTGGGGCTGAAATTCAGCCCTGGCATTTGAAATCACACAGGCCCATGTTGTCCCCGTCCCCATGAACCAGATTGGATATATTACTAATATTACCTTGGATGGAGGAAAGGAAGATTTACTACAAGACCAATATTTCTAATGATTCCCCTGACCTGCTGGGATAAGTGATGGAGTCAGCGACTTTGTGCTTTGTCGAAACTCTTAACAGTATGAGTGTCTTGAGAACACCAATTCTGTTAACAACTTAGCAGACAAGGCAGCCCATGGCCAGACAGGCCCTTCTGGCATTTGCCAGAATTGCCAGATGGCCAGTCCGGCCCTGCCGGCGTCTATGAAACTATGACTCCTGGCAAACCTAAATACTATGGATGCAATTCGTAATATCACAATGATATCACCAGGTGGCAGTCTCCTCCTTTATTACAGTATTATTTATTCTACAATGCTACATTGCATCTTACAGTTATCGCAAAAAGTCTCTCTTGTTGTGGAAGACATTGATGATGTATAATTAATGATAACTGCTAGCAGTGCTCACAAAGGGTATTCCTAAAATCCTTTTAAAGGAATTTCCCAGCTAAAAAAAAATAGCATAAATGATCATAAGTTTATTACAGCAATCTTCTAATATCTGCTTACATTCTGAGGTATAAATAAGGTATCGCTGTAATCATACTGACACAAAGAATAAAGCTACCTTATCAATGTTACCACACACGGAATGGCATAAAAACAAAACAAAAAAAAAACAATTCCTGAATTGCTGGTTGACTGTGTTGGCTGAAATATGGAAAAAATATTGTTATCTAAATATGGAGATGCAATAAAAAAGCGTCTTTTAGTGTGTGACAGCAATCAAACATAAAAAAAGATAAATATTTGGTATAGCTGTAATCACACCGACCCAAAGAATAAAGCTGTCTAATCACTTATACCGCATAAGGAACAGCGCAAAAAATAAATACAACCAATTCTTCACCTGGTGATGATTTGTTCATTCTGCCTCCCAAAGATGGCAGTAAGGCTCGGCGCACATTTATCCTGCGCTCTAAACTGAGCGCTTGCACAGGGGTTTCCATGTAAATCTCTGAAATACGTGATTTAGATGCAACTCCCGGTGGAAGATTCCCTATAATGAGGCAGATGGAGGCACTGTGGACGCCGTCTGACCTGTGATCCGGCGGTATCCTTCTTTTAAGTCGTGCATAAAAGCATGGTCCACCACAGTTTTGTGCACTTCTGAAAAGAAGGAAACCGCTGAACAGAGGCAGGACGGAGTTCAAAGTAACTCTGCTGCCTCATTATTGTAAACAGATCCCTCAGGGTTTTTATAAGAATCACGCCACTCGAAGATTTAGATGGAAAACGCACTATAAGTGCTCAGCATAGAGCGCCGGATAAATGTGATCCCAAATGTTATGTAAAATGTTCCCAATAAAATCTTCAACTCAATCCACAAAAAAAGGAAGCACCTGTAGATAAATTCCCAAAAGGGTATAATTTCCAAAATGGGGTCACTTGATGGGAAATTCTGCTCTTCTAGCACTTAGGGGCTCTGTATATGGAGTCCGCAAACTATTCTAGGAAAATCTGCACTCCAGGAGGCAAAAAGTGCCCCATCCCTACCGAGTCTCGCCGTGTGGCTAATCAGTACTGTACAGCATCATATGGAGTATTTCCACATTCAGCAGAAATTGTGCGACAGATACTGGGGCCATTTTTGCCAACTTCTCCTTGTGAAAATGTAAAATCTGGGGCTAAATCAATTTTTTTTTGTGGTAAAAATGCAATTATTTTTTCATCACTGCCCAATGGTATAACATTCTGTGACACACCTGTGCTGTCAAATATGATCACTGCAGCCCTTAATTTATTCATCAAGAGGTTTACTTTGCAAAATGGGGTCACTTATGAGGAGTTCTGCTGTTCTGGCACCTCATGGGCTCTCCTAGTGGGTCATGGCACCCGCAAACCATAGCAGTAAAATCTGTACTATAATATGGGCTCCTTCCCCTCTGAGCTTTACACTGTGTCTGAAAAGTATTTCCGATTACATGTAGGGTATTGGCGCACTCAGGAGAAATTTTAACAACAAAAAGAGGGATATATATTTCCTATTAGTTCTTAGAAAAATTATAAACTTGGGGCTAAAAACTTTTTCATGGTAAAAAAAAGTAATTATTCTTTATTCACTGCCCATTAGTATAAAAATCTGCGAGGAACATGTGGTGTCAATGTGATTACTGCACCCCTAAATGAATTCAATTGCACAACTAATTTTGGGGCCCATTGTTTCCTGTTACCCCTGTAAAAATAAAAAAAAAGTCATGTCTAAAGGAAGATTTTTGTGAAAAAAAGTTAAACATTCATTTTTTTCTTTCACATTCCAAAAAATCCTTTAAAGCACCTGAAGGGTTAATAAACATCTTGAATGTGGTGTTGAGCACCTTGAGGGGTGCAGATTTTAGAATGGTGTCATTTTGCGGTATTTACTGTCATATAGACCCCTCAAAGTCAGTCTAAATGAAATGTGGTCCCTAAAAAAAAATGTTTTGTTAATTTTGTTAAAAAAAAAGGAGAAATTGCTGGTCAACTTTTAACCCTTATAACATCCTAACAAAAAAAAAAAATGTTTCAAAAATTGTGCTGATGTAGAGGTGACATGTGGGAAACGTTATTTATTAACTATATTGTGCGATATGACGCTCTGGTTTAAGGGCATAAAATTAAAAGTTTGAAACTTGCCAAATTGTCAACATTTTTGCCAAATTTCTATTTTTTTTCACCAATAAACGCAAGTTATACAGAAGAAACTTTACCACTATCATGAAGTACAATATGTCACGAATGCAGCTCCTATGCAGACCTATGTGCCTCCATGGTTACGAACTACAAATAAAACCTGGGTAGTGTTTGTCCGTCGTCTGTAACCATGGAGATGGACGGGTCTGTAAAGGCGCTGTATACACAAAACGGTAGATTTTTTTTGTACACTTGTGTAAGAAAAAAAATGGTTGCAAGGGTATTTGTATCCAAACATCACAGTATGACCTTGTACTGGTAAATCTATATAATGCATGCACCGGGTGACGCCTCCCATCACAGCATGCCCATGTCTGCTCCCTGTATTTTAGGCCCATGTTACACTGAATGCACAGATCATTTGATGGACGCCCATGCTGATGTGAGCCTGTCATCGGTGGATATGTGAGGCAGGCTGGTACACGATCGCTGCCTCTGAGACCTGCTTTCACATATCATCCTGCACGGTGGTGAGTACATATCATGTCAGATGAATGTCTGCAGGTCTCTGCCATGTTCTTTTGGAAGGCGCGGAGAACTGTGAAACCGATCCTGAGTGTTTTCAGACAGGCATATGACAAACATGGACTCCAGCTGAATCGTACAGATGGATGCAGCATTAACACAATGTGATCGGTCACGGTATCAGCCAGGGCTGTCCGGCTGGTGGCCCTCACATGCATCTCTGACAGTTCACTGAGCTATATGTGTGATATTTCTATACATTACTATGAGCCGCAGCAAAGAATGCATTTTACCTACAAAAATTAAAAGTTAATTTCCTCCTAAAATCACCAGAAAAATGCGTCAGTCATCCTCTCCTGTCATGTCAAGTAAAAATCCTATTTATCCATCCATTTGTTTTTAACCAGCTTTTCCACAAACAAACAAATTACTACATAGTCAGCCCTTCGTAAAGATATAGGAAGGAGATCGGCAACAGTGGCACGGTAGAAGAGGTACCATTCATACACCCCCACAAATACAGGATGGTGGGTTAGACATGAAGAGGAGGAGGACACAGCACAGACAGGATTAAATGCTAATTACTGTCCTGTCTGCACACTAATTACTGTCCACTTGCCCACTTTCAGCTTCTCACCCGGCCCTGGAAAGAAGCTGGTATGACATTCCGGGACTATGGAGGATGCACAGCATATACTGTAAATAATGCTGTGCATCCTCTATTAATTTCATGAAAGGGCTGCAGAAGCAGGAGGCCCTCGGCAAGTGACCATTTTTTCCCCCATAACATCAGCTCTGGGAATGGTAGAGGAGATGACAAAAAGATCAAGGTGATGATTTATATCCAAATTCCCCATATTTGAATCTGATCAGTTATCTGTTGGATGTGCTGGAAAAACAAGGCCAATTCTTTTATCAAGTCTGAAATAATTTTTTTTTCATGAAGTGTCACAGTCAAGAGCCAAAATGTGGCCACCTAAGGTCAAGATAACCTATACCACGTCCTATGGAACGTAATCGCTCAATATCATGAGACCTCATCAGTGCAGGGGTAACATGGCATGGAGTGAGGAATTTGCATAATGTATAAAGTTGAGAAAAACGATTCGCATGATCCTGGTCTAGCAGTGACGTCGGTAATCCATGGCCACCGGATCAGAGTCCTCCGATTCTCCTAATACCTGGCCGAATCTCCGTCATGAAGTCATCATTGCAGAATGTTGCAGGGTGATGTTGCGAAGGACCTACTAATCAGAAGAGGTGCTGGGGATGGAGGAGATCACAGGGCTTTGGTCCAGTGGTCAGGGATTACCTTCATGGCTGCTGGACCAGGGTTCTGCCCCAAAAATAATCTCTCTTCTTGTAATGTATATTACAAATGATTTACGGTATTTTTTTAACATTTTGATACCTTGCCAACTTTTTTGGGATGGGAGGTAGGCCAAGGAACCTCCTTCAAAATGAATTAGCACATTTTAATAAAATCTATTTCTGGTTTAAAACTCTGTATTCATTTTTTTAAAGATATTTGTCAGATATAAGATTTTCTGTCAAAATACCCGACGCTATAACAGAATTCTAAGGAAACTTTGTCTCTATGCAGGGGCTTTAAAGCTCTATAAAAGAGAAGTGAAGCTTCAACCATTATCAAGGTACGGTAGGTTAAATAACTAATCAGCTCTGAATTTTGGAACAATTTAGATTAAAAAGCAAAATTATATTTAAAGGTGGACATTCATTTTGAGGTTTAGTCATCTGCAGAACCAGCAGAATAATCCACCTTTCCTGTTCAAACAGAGCAAGTATAAGAAGTGACTTTTCTTGCCATATTGGCTGTTAATTGAATACCTTACGTTAAATCTCCCATTTTCAATATTAAATGACTGCAGAGAACAGTATATTTAATATGAAGACATTTCTCTTGAAGTCACAGACTTGTGATTAACAACACCAACTTCTGCAATGCAATTTTACTAGATTCACAAGGGTTTCTTCCCCACATAAAGCAGGGTCCTTCTCCGAATACCTTGTGCCCCAGGCTGCAGTGAATATAAATTCTATTAAACCACTGCAAATAGAGCTGGGGTCTATCTATTCTTACATTTCTTGTTGCAAAAAGGAAGAGATTGATGAATGTTCTTGAAAAGTATCAGAAAAAAGCAATAATTCTATCCAATATTGCCAGAAATCATCTGGAATTTGGTCACAAGATGTATGCCCATTGTGATGGCTCCGTTTTGGTCAAAATATGGAACATTCAAGAGATACAAGAAGAAATCAACGTTTTGCACAAACTTCCTCAGTGATTCTGAGAATTTAACAGAAGTTTCTGTCTTATAACTACTATAATACTGCTCCTATGTACAAGAATATAACTACTATAATACTGCCCCCTATGTACAAGAATATAACTACTATAATACTGTCCCTATGTACAAGAATATAACTACTATAATACTTCCCCCTATGTGCAAGAATATAACTACTATAATATTGCTTCTATGTACAAGAATATAACTACTATAACACTGCCCCCTATGTACAAGAATATAACTTCTATAATACTGCTCCTATGTACAAGAATATAACTACTATAATGCTGCCCCTATGTACAAGAATATAACTACTATAATACTGCCCCTATGTACAAGAATATAACTACTATAATACTTCCCCCTATGTGCAAGAATATAACTACTATAATATTGCTTCTATGTACAAGAATATAACTACTATAATACTGCTCCTATGTACAAGATTATAACTACTATAATACTTCCCCCTATGTGCAAGAATATAACTACTATAATACTGCTCCCATGTACAAGAATATAACTAATATAATACTGCTCCTATGTACAAGAATATAACTACTATAATACTGCTCCTATGTACAAGAATATAACTACTATAATGAGGCCCCCTATGTACAAGAATATAACTACTATAATACTGCCCCTATGTATAAGAATATAACTACTATAATACTGCTCCCATGTACAAGAATATAACTACTATAATACTGCCCCTATGTATAAGAATATAACTAATATAATACTGCTCCTATGTACAAGAATATAACTACTATAATACTGCCCCTATGTACAAGAATATAACTACTACTAGATGGTGGCCCGATTCTAACGCATCGGGTATTCTAGAATATGCATGTCCACGTAGTATATAGCACAGCCACGTAGTATATAGCACAGCCCATGCAGTATATAGCCCAGTCACGTAGTATATTGCCCAGCCACGTAGTACTATATTGCCCAGTCACGTAGTATATTGCCCAGCCACCTAGTATATTGCCCAGCCACGTAGTATATTGCCCAGTCACGTAGTATATTGCCCAGCCATACTGCCCAGCCACGTAGTATATTGCCCAGTAACCTAGTATATTGCCCAGTGACGTAGTATATTGCCCAGCCATACTGCACAGCCACGTAGTATATTGCCCAGTAACCTAGTATATTGCCCAGTGACGTAGTATATTGCCCGGCCACGTAGTATATTGCCCAGCCACGTAGTATGTAGTATATTGGTCAGCCACGTAGTATATTACACAGTCACGTAATATATTAACCAGCCACGTAGTATATTGCCCAGTGACGTAAAATAAAAAATAAACATATACTCACCTTCAGAAGGCCCGTTGAAGTCCTGACGCCTGTGTACGGTGCACGCGGCAGCTTCCGGTCCCAGGGTTGGTATGAGCGCAGGACCTGTGATGACGTCGCGGTCACATGACCGTGACGTCATGGCAGGTCCTTCTAGCATAGCATCCTTGGCACCGGAACCTGCCGCTTGCACTGCCGAGGACAGCGGGCGACGTCGGAGGGTGAGAATAACCTTTTTTTTATGATTATTATTGCATACGCAGCATCAATAGTAAAAAGTTGGTCACACAGGGTTAATAGCTGCGTTACCGGAGTGAGTTACACCACGCTCCGGTAACGCTGGCATTAACCCTGTGTGAGGGCTGACTGGAGGGGAGTATGGAGCGGGCACTGACTGCGGGGAGGAAAGAGCGGCCATTTTACCGCCGGACTGTGCCAGTCGCTGATTGGTCATGGCGTTTTGCCACGACCAATCAGCGACTTGGATTTCCATGACAGACAGAGGCCGCGACCAATGAATATCCATGACAGACAGAAAGACAGAAAGACGGAAGTGACCATTAGACAATTATAACTACTACTAGATGGTGGCCCGATTCTAACGCATCGGGTATTCTAGAATATGTATGTATGTATGTATACAGCAGCCACATAGTATATAGCACAGGCCACGTAGTATATAGGAGGCATGTAGTATATAGCAGACAAATAGAACGTGGCCTGTGCTATATACTATGTGGCTGCTATATACATACATACATATTCTAGAATACTCGATGTGTTAATACAGGCCACGCAGTACATAACACAGCCTACGTACTATATAACACAGCCCAGGCAGTACATAGCAGCCACGCAGTATATAACAGGCCACGCAGTATATAACACATGGCATGTAGTATATAGCACAGCCCATGCAGTATATAACACTGCCCATGTAGTATATAGCACAGCCCCCGCAGTATATCAAACAGCCCACGTAGTATATAACACTGCCCATGTAGTATATAGCACAGCCCACGCAGTATATCACACTGCCCTCGCAGTATATAACACTGGCCACGTAGTATATAGCACAGCCCCTGCAGTATATCACACAGCCCACGCAGTATATCACACTGCCCTCGCAGTATATAACACTGGCCACGTAGTATATAGCACAGCCCCCGCAGTATATCACACAGCCCACGTAGTATATAACACTGCCCATGTAGTATATAGCACAGCCCTCGCAGTATATCCCACAGCCCACGTAGTATATAACACTGCCCATGTAGTATATAGCACAGCCCCCGCAGTATATCACACAGCCCACGCAGTACATCACACTGCCCATGTAGTATATTGCACAGCCCGCACAGTATATCACACAGCCCACGCAGTATTTAGCAGTGTGGGCACCATATCCCTGTTAAAAAAAAATAATTAAAATAACAAATAGTGATATACTCACCCACCGGGATCCACCGAAGCTCCGCCGAGCCGCACGCTGCTGCCGCCATCTTCCGTTCCCAGGATGCATTGTGAAATTACCCAGAAGACTTAGCGGTGTCGCGAGACTGCTAAGTCTTCTGGGTAATTTCACAATGCATCTCTGGGAACGGAAGATGGCGGCAGCCGCGTGCGGCTCGGCGGACTATGGAGGGTGAGAATAGCAGGTTTTTTGTTTTTTTTATTATTTTTAACATTACATTTTTTTACTATAGATGCTGCATAGTCAGCATCAATAGTAAAACGTTGGGGACATACAGGGTTAATAGCAGAGGTAACAGAGTGCGTTACGCGTGGCATAACATAGTCTGTTACCGCTGCCATTAACCCTGTGTGAGCGCTGACTGGAGGGGAGAATGGTGCGGGCGCCGGGCACTGACTGCAGGGAGTAAGGAGTGGCCATTTTGCCGCCGGACTGTGCCCGTCGCTGATTCGTCGTGGCCGTTTTGCCACGACCAATCAGCGACTTGGATTTCCATGACAGACAGAGGCCGCGACCAATGAATATCCGGGACAGACAGATAGCTGGAAGTGACCCTTAGACAATTATATAGTAGATAATACTGCTCCTATGCACAAGAATATAACTACTATAATACTGCTCCTATGCAAAAGAATATAACTACTATAATACTGCTCCTATGTACAAGCATATCACTACTATAATACTGCTCCTATGTACAAGAATATAACTGCTATAATACTGCCCCTATGTACAAGAATATATGGTAACTACTATAATACTGCTCCTATGTACAAGAATATAACTACTACTAGATGGTGGCCCAATTCTAACGCAGCGGGTATTCTAGAATATGTATGTATGTATATAGCAGCCACATAGTATATAGCACAGGCCACGTAGTATATAGGAACCTTGTAGTATATAGCAGACACGCAGTATATAACACAGCCACGTAGTATATAACACAGCCCACGTAATATATAGCACAGCCCACGCAGTATATAACACAGCCCACGCAATACATAACACAGCCTACGCAGTATATAACACAGTCCACGTAATATATAGCACAGCCCACGCAGTATATAGCACAGCCCATGCAGTACAGGTCCTTCTCAAAAAATTAGCATATAGTGTTAAATTTCATTATTTACCATAATGTAATGATTACAATTAAACTTTCATATACTATAGATTCATTATCCACCAACTGAAATTTGTCAGGTCTTTTATTGTTTTAATACTGATGATTTTGGCATACAACTCCTGATAACCCAAAAAACCTGTCTCAATAAATTAGCATATTTCACCCGACCAATCAAATAAAAGTGTTTTTTAATACCAAACAAAAAACCATCAAATAATAATGTTCAGTTATGCACTCAATACTTGGTCGGGAATCCTTTGGCAGAAATGACTGCTTCAATGCGGCGTGGCATGGAGGCAATCAGCCTGTGACACTGCTGAGATGTTATGGAGGCCCAGGATGCTTCAATAGCGGCCTTAAGCTCATCCAGAGTGTTGGGTCTTGCGTCTCTCAACTTTCTCTTCACAATATCCCACAGATTCTCTATGGGGTTCAGGTCAGGAGAGTTGGCAGGCCAATTGAGCACAGTAATACCATGGTCAGTAAACCATTTACCAGTGGTTTTGGCACTGTGAGCAGGTGCCAGGTCGTGCTGAAAAATGAAATCTTCATCTCCATAAAGCATTTCAGCCGATGGAAGCATGAAGTGCTCCAAAATCTCCTGATAGCTAGCTGCATTGACCCTGCCCTTGATGAAACACAGTGGACCAACACCAGCAGCTGACATGGCACCCCACACCATCACTGACTGTGGGTACTTGACACTGGACTTCAGGCATTTTGGCATTTCCTTCTCCCCAGTCTTCCTCCAGACTCTGGCACCTTGATTTCCGAATGACATGCAAAATTTGCTTTCATTAGAAAAAAGTACTTGGAACCACTTAGCAACAGTCCAGTGCTGCTTCTCTGTAGCCCAGGTCAGGCGCTTCTGCCGCTGTTTATGGTTCAAAAGTGGCTTTACCTGGGGAATGCGGCACCTGTAGCCCATTTCCTGCACACGCCTGTGCACGGTGGCTCTGGATGTTTCCACACCAGACTCAGTCCACTGCTTCCTCAGGTTCCCCAAGGTCTGGAATCGGTCCTTCTCCACAATCTTCCACAGGGTCCGGTCACCTCTTCTCGTTGTACAGCGTTTTCTGCCACATTGTTTCCTTCCAACAGACTTACCATTGAGGTGCCTTGATACAGCACTCTGGGAACAGCCTATTTGTTGAGAAATTTCTTTCTGGGTCTTAGGGTACTGTCACACAGTACCATTTTGATCGCTACGACGGCACGATCCGTGACGTCGCAGCGATCGTATGAATATCGCTCCAGCGTCGTAGACTGCGGTCACACGTTGCAATCACGGCGCTGGAGCGATGCCGAAGTCCCCGGTAACCAGGGTAAACATCGGGTAACTAAGCGCAGGGCCGCGCTTAGTAACCCGATGTTTACCGTGGTTACCAGCGTAAAAGTAATAAAAAAAACAAACAGTACATACTTACATTCCGGTGTCTGTCCCCGGCGTTCTGCTTCTCTCCACTGTGTAAGCGCCATAGCCGGCAAGCACAGCGGTGACGTCAGACGTCACCGCTGTGCTCGCTTTCCGGCTGGCAGACGCTCACACAGTGGAGAGAAGCTGAGACGCTGGAGGACAGACACCGGAATGTGAGTATGTACTGTTTGTTTTTTTTACGTTTACGCTGGTAACCACGGTAAACATCGGGTTACTAAGCGCGGCCCTGCGCTTAGTTACCCGATGTTTACCCTGGTTACAAGCGAACACATCGCTGGATCGCTGTCACACACAACGATCCAGCGATGTCAGCGGGTGATCAAGCGACGAAAGAAAGTTCCACACGATCTGCTACGACGTACGATTATCAGCAGGATCCCTGATCGCTGCTGCGTGTCAGACACTGCGATATCGTAACGATATCGCTAGAACGTCATGAATCGTACCGTCGTAGCGATCAAAATGGTACTGTGTGACAGTACCCTTACCCTCTTGCTTGAGGGTGTCAATGATGGCCTTCTTGACATCTGTCAGGTCGCTAGTCTTACCCATGATGGGGGTTTTGAGTAATGAACCAGGCAGGGAGTTTTTAAAAGCCTCAGGTATCTTTTGCATGTGTTTAGAGTTAATTAGTTGATTCAGAAGATTAGGGTAATAGGTCACTTAGAGAACCTTTTCTTGATATGCTAATTTATTGAGACAGGTTTTTTGGGTTATCAGGAGTTGTATGCCAAAATCATCAGTATTAAAACAATAAAAGACCTGACAAATTTCAGTTGGTGGATAATGAATCTGTAGTATATGAAAGTTTAATTGTAATCATTACATTATGGTAAATAATGAAATTTAACACTATATGCTAATTTTTTGAGAAGGACCTGTATATAACACAGCCCACGCAGTATATAACACAACCTACGCAGTATATAACACAGACCACACAGTATATAACACAGCCCACACAGTATATAACACAGCCCACGCAGTATATAACACAGCCCACGCAGTATATAACACAGGCAATGCAGTATATAACACAGCCCACACAGTATATAATACAGGCCACGCAGTATATAACACAGCCCATGCAGTATATAACACAGCCCACGCAGTATATAGCACAGCCCACGCAGTATATAGCACAGCCCAGGCAGTATATAACACAGGCCACACAGTATATAACAGTGGCCACGCAGTATATAACACAGCCCATGCAGTATATAACACAGTCCATGCAGTATATAACACAGCCCACGCAGTATATAACACTGCCCACATAGTATATAACGCTGCCCACGTAGTTTATAGCAGCCACGCAGTATATAACAGCCCACGTAATATATAGCACAGCCCACGCAGTATGTAAACACAGCCCACATAGTACATAACACAGCCCACGCAGTATATAACACTGGCCACGTAGTATATAGCAGCATCAATAGTAAAAAGTTGGTCACACAGGGTTAATCACAGTGTTAACGGAGTGCGTTACCCGCGGCATAACGCCGTCCATTAATACTGCCATTAACCCTGTGTCAGCCCTGACTGGAGGGGAGTATGGAGCGGGCGCCGGGCACTGACTGGATGGAAGTAGGGAGGGACTAATTCTCTGCCGGACTGTGCCCGGCCGTGACCAATCAGCGACGCGGGACTTCCGTTACAGACAGACAGACAGACGGAAGTACCCCTTAGACAATTATATATATATATATATATATATATATATATATATATATATATATATATATATATATATATATAAAATACTGCCTCTATGTACAAGAATATGACTACTATAATACTGCTCCTATGTACAAGAATATAACTACTGTAATACTGCTCCTATGTACAAGAATATAACTACTATAATACTGCCCCTATGTACAAGAATATAACTACTATACTACTGCTCCTATGTACAAGAATATAACTACTATAATACTGCCCCTATGTACAAGAATATACTGTAACTACTATAATGCTGCCTCTATGTACAAGAATATAACTACTATAATACTGCTCCTATGTACAAGAATATAACTACTATAATACTGTCCCTATGTACAAGAATATAACTACTATAATACTGCCCCTATGTACAAGAATATAACTACTATAATACTGCCCCTATGTACAAGATTATAACTACTATAATACTGCTCCTATGTACAAGAATATAACTACTATAATACTGCTCCTATGTACAAGAATATAACTACTATAATACTGCTCCTATGTACAAGAATATAACTACTATAATACTGCCCCTATGTACAAGAATATAACTACTATACTACTGCCCCTATGTACAAGAATATACTGTAACTACTATAACGCTGCCTTTATGTACAAGAATATAACTACTATAATACTGCTCCTATGTACAAGAATATAACTACTATAATACTGTCCCTACTTTCTACTGAATATATATAGAAAATACGTCAGTGCAGCAAGCCAGTGACTTTTTAGTGCAAAGAATGGGGCACAGGATGGGAGCAGCACATGACAGACTGGAGGTGCAGGCTGGGGGTGCAGAATGAGTGCAGCACATGACAGAAAGGGGGCACAGGATGGGAGCAGCACATTACAGAATGGGGGTACAGGATGGGAGCAGCACATGACAGAATGGGGGCGCAGGATGGGAGCAGCACATTATAGAATGGGGGTGCAGGATGGGAGCAGCACATGACAGAATGGGGGCGAAGGATGGGAGCAGCACATGACAGAATGGGGGCGCAGGATGGGAGCAGCACATGACAAGATGGGGGTGCAGGATGGGAGCAGCATATGACAGGATGTGAGCACCACATGACAGGATGGGGACGCAGGATGAGAGCACCACATGACAGGATGGGAACGCAGGATAAGAGCACCACATGACAGGATGGGGACGCAGGATGAGAGCAGCACATGACAGGATGGGGACACAGGATGAGAGTACCACATGACAGGATGGGGTGCAGGATGGGAGCAGCATATGACAGGATGTGAGCACCACATGACAGGATGGGGACGCAGGATGAGAGCACCACATGACATGATGGGGACGCAGGATGAGAGCAGCACATGACGGGATGGGGACGCAGGATGAGAGTACCACATGACAGGATGGGGACGCAGGATAAGAGCACCACATGACAGGATGGGGACGCAGGATGAGAGCAGCACATGACAGGATGGGGACACAGGATGAGAGTACCACATGACAGGATGGGGTGCAGGATGGGAGCAGCATATGACAGGATGTGAGCACCACATGACAGGATGGGGACGCAGGATGAGAGCACCACATGACATGATGGGGACGCAGGATGAGAGCAGCACATGACAGGATGGGGACGCAGGATGAGAGTACCACATGACAGGATGGGGACGCAGGATGAGAGCACCACATTACAGGATGGGAAAGCAGGATGAGAGCACCACATGACTGGATGGTGGCACAGAATTGGAGTAGCACATACCAGGATGGGGGCAGCACATACCAGAATGGGAGCGCGGGATGGGGGCAGCACATACCAGAGTGGGGGCGCAGGATGGGAGCAGAACATGACAGCATGGGGTGCAGGATGGAAGCACCACATGACAGGATGGGGGCGCAGGATGGAAGCACCACATGACAGGATTGGGGTGCAGGATGGGAGCACATGACAGGATTGGGGTGCAGGATGGGAGCACATGACAAGATGGAGGAGCACAAAACAGGATGAGGGCGCAGGATGGGGGCTGCACATGACAGGAATGCGGCGCAGGATGGGAGCAGCATATGACAGGATGGGGGTGCAAGATGGTAGTGAGTCGCCCACCAGGGCAGGGTACTCGGTACCGGGTCCGGTCGGCTATTAAAGGGGATGTCACGGTGGCTGCAACCCGGTCCGTGGCCCTGGGACTCGCTGTAAAAGGGAAAGGTCTTTAAAGGGGAATTGTGAATAAGTCTGTCATGACGCCATCTGTGGTGTTCGGTCAATAGGGGAACAGACACCACTGCTTTAAAGGGGTCAAGGGGTCCTCTGGGGGATGTTGTTTCAGCAATGATGGTGACACTTCCCACAGGTGAAGCGGGGTCCCCAGGGATCTTAGAGTGTATGGTGATGATGGTGTTTGACGGTTAATGAGTAAAGGATACATGTTGTAAAGTCTTTACCTGGTTTACTGTAGTTGGCAGGCCACAGTCCAGGGTACCGGCAACATGTACATTAGGAGTCCAGGCAGCACGGAAACAAGTGGAATCCCCTTGGCAAGTCAGGTTGGGAGCCTTCCACTGCACGCTTGCTATAGTCCCTTGCTATCTGTAATGTCCTAACAAGGTCCTGGTTCTTTCCCCTGTGCTGGGACAGGTACCTGTATGGTAGGCAGCTTCAGCCGTTCCTTCTAGGGTCTCTGCACGGTGACTCCAGGCTCCAGGGTGCTGCTGTACCACAGGCCTAATTTGGGCAGTATACGTGTAGTTCTGTGCCCTCCGGTTCTGCTAGGTGTCCTTCAGTTCCACTCTAGCCTCGGGCTCCCGGTACCTGGTTTCTGTGCTTCAGCTTGCAGGAGGCCCACTCGCAGCCTCCCTGAGCCCTCAATCTCTGCTCTGCTCCTTTCCTGTCTGCTCTCCAGACTTCACTGCACTCACTGGTCTCTCTGGACCAACTGTCTGACTCCTCCTCCAAACCAGGATCTTTATTCAGGGAAGCTGCCCTAAAAACAGGGTTTTGAGCTCCCCCTCCTGGCCTGGATTCCGAAGGTTTTGTGTGTGTCATTTACCTGCCAACAAGAACCCTCTTGTTTCCAGGCATAGCATTACCCTCCCCGAGAGGAAGGCAGCACTACTGTGGTACCCGAACTCCTGGGGTGCCACAGTAGCAGCACATGACAAGATTAAGGTGCGCAGCACATACCAGGATGGAGACCATATACCAATATAAATGCTTGCCACCCAGGCATAGAATGGGTTCAATAGCTAGTAACTACTATAATACTGCTCCTATGTACAAGAATATAACTACTATAATACTACCCCTATGTACAAGAATATAACTACTATAATACTGCTCCTATGTACAAGAATATAACTACTATAATCCTGCCCTGTATGCATAGGAATGTGAATACTATTATAATGCCTTCCACAGACCATTAAATAGATCTGAATCCATAGGAGAATGTTCATGTTTTCACTAGGACATCCCATCCCTAATCATAACCACACAACGTGCACTGATGAGGCAATATAAAGTATGACAAGTCTTTGTAGCTGTATTCTGGTCAGCACATGTCCCAGTAAATGTGTAGGGGATCACATCAAGAGCCGCTTTGAAAAGGACATTACCCAGAAGTCTGTTCCGCTTCTAGATTGCCTTATTTGCATACTGCCTCTTGGCATCCAAAATTGGAAATCTCCCTAATTCTCTTCATTGTTTTCTACCAATATGGCCCAACAAGTAAAGAAAAAAAAATCTTCGAAAAACAATGAATAAATAAAATAAAACATAAGAATAAAAGAAGCCATTAAGCAGAAGGCTGGGCAATTTGTCTGGTTAGGTGGTAAATTAAACTTTCATTATATGCTGTATGGATTATGCGTATGGCAGGGGATATATAGTTTTAATTCTGGATTAGAACACATTGCTTTCCATGTGCTTAGAGGAAGAAAAAAACAACTTTATGTGCTCGAATTTTCCCTGCTGTCTGAGCAAATACGATCTTGGCACAGCGGGAAACGGAGGCGAATGGTTTGCTAATGCACATTACGCGTTTTGTTACCTCCAATTTGAACATGTGTAATGTCCTCAAACCCGAGCGGAAAGAAGTCTTCCGCGGCAGAGCAATTCAGCAGAAATCGTGCACATAAAATGTTTATTAACTATTCCGATGTTACATTACTCTGCTCCCAATACATTTATAATTACAGTAAAGTGCGGCAGGAATCCTGGCTGCGCTGGGGCCATTTTGCTGCGATGCTGCCTGCATGTAGACAGCTTTGGCGTATTCCGATCTCACAGCAGTCGAGCTCTCCTCCATATAAATGTCCTCGCCATGGGAGAGTGCTGGCACAGCAACCAGCAGAATATCCCTATAAAGCCATTTTAAAAGGGAGAAGCTTAATTTTATGGAAGACATTTGGAAAGGGGGTTTAAAGCGTAAACAGCCTACTGCGGCTGGTGGAAGAGCTTTGGCAAATTTCCAGTGAAGCTTGTGACTAACATATATGATACATCATGTCCTCGGCAATGTGTCTGGAGCTAGAGGGAACCGGCGACACCCTGCTTTGCTTCCAGCTGCTGAATAGCGTTTTATGAGGGCAGCCATTCTGAGAATGACTGCAATCCAAGATGGCCGCGCCAACCTCGACATAAAATAGCTGATTGCGCGAGGAAGCGAAGAAGAACAGCAGACGACTCCAATTTGTTGTTACTCGCAGCCTTTAGCTACGATATATGGAGGTTGTATCCAAAAAATATAGGCAATGACATGTAATATTTGCAGTATTTATAGGGCATTAATGGGATAGTTACTGTAGCGCCCCCACTGCCGCAGGGCCGAGTGGTACCCGGTACCAGGCCTCTGAGTCTCTGCTCTGGGGTTGTCACGGTGGCTAGACCCGGTCCGTGACCCTGCTGAGGGGCGCCCAATGAAAGGTGTGGGTGGTGATGCTGTATTGGTGCGGGCCGCAGTGAATAACGAGGACACCAGGTTGCAGTCTCTTTACCTCTTTACTGAAGGTCCCAGGATCCTCAGTCCGGAATACGGTTAACCGGGCTGCACAAGTCCGGCCGGTCCGATGGCACCTCCAGAGTTCCCTTTGCAGGTGGAAATCTGTGCCTACCTTCTAGCGCTTGTGTGTTGTGGTCCTCCCCTGCTGTGCTTACGGGATAGTCCCCACAACTGTTGTGTCTGTTTCTGAAGTTCCCTCACAACTCGATTATGATGTTCTTCTTCGTCCCCCAGATGCTATGGCTAGGACGCACCCGTATGACGGGTAGGCTCGGAGTTCTTCCGGGACCCTAGTGTCGCCCCTCTCCTGTTGTTGCCCCTCTCCTGTTGTTGCCCCCTATGTCTTCTTAGGTGATTTGAGTGAGACAGCCCGCCTATAACTGACTGTCCTGCCGTAGGTTTGAAGTTAGGCTTGGAGCTCTATACTTCCTCGGCGTTCCGGCCACCGGCTGCACGCCTCAGTAGGATGTTGCCTCGTCTTACAGCACGACTCCTACTGGTGTTTCTCCTTGTTGCGTTGATCTCGTTTCTCACTCAGCACAATAAACCTCGCTTCTTGTCCTTTCTTAGGGCACCGCCGCTATCTCGTGCAGGCGCGGTCCCGTAACGTTCTCTCTGTTCGCTAGGCCTCTGTCAGGATCCCACCCCTGACAGTGACCCCCCTGAATCTTCCCCCGCAACACCCTCTGCCACAGGATGTTGCCTGGTTCCAACCCAGTCAGCTTCTGACTAACTTCCTCTCTAACCCCCAGTTTTACCAGATTGTGAGGAGTGGCCTAATACATAGCGCCCTTAGCTCCCCCTGGAGGCCAGACTGTGAAGTGTATTGGTGTCTGTGATACCTGGTCAGGTGAACTCCTTCAGTGCCATCAGACGTACCATGGCCCCCCTTAGCGGCGGAGCATCAGTACTGCAACGACCAGGACTCTGGGGCGCTGCATTACCAAATATGCACTTATGACATTTCCATTTCTTATCTACAGACGTCATAGAAAACAGCTACCTGTGTGGTTACCAGATCCCCATTCTCCACCCGTACCTACAGAAGCGTCATTACTTCACTTTCCTCTTGGCTCGATGTTTTACAAGATATCTTTCCAGTTTTAGAAAAAAAACATTTCATGACACTCTGTCGGGAGATGTTCATGCTGTATATATCCACATGTGGCCACCCAGTGGTTGTGATGGGAGTTGTAGCATGTCATGGGTGGTGCTAATTTGCAATTAAATTTAATTACCTAATATTGAAGTCCTGGAAAGGTAAAGGTGGATACATATATCTGGCATTTATAGCATCTACTTGACCTGCAATCTGCTGCGAATCTGCCATTTGTTTTTAGCGGAGAAGTGTGCACTTAAAAAAGTGCACTAAGATATGGTCAATCATAGCCCTTTCCACCAGGAGAAAGGCCCCAAATAAACCTATCTCCGTCCCTCCGACGGACAAGGCCACAGTGAGGGTCAAGGGCTAGCCGAAGCAAAGGGAGGCCCAATCTTGTTCCCAGCAAAACTAGGTCATCTGCCATTTAGGTTGGATCCCCTCTTGAGAGGAGAGCCAGGCGTTATGGGGGAGCGGAACCTGACAGACACACACTCTCCCTCGTACATAGATCTATCAGAAGGGAACCCATAAGGGAAACGCATCCTGATAAATCCTAGTGACAAAGACACAAGTACAAATGGTCATCTGCCACCTAAATCGGCTCCCTTCTCGAGAGGAGAGCCAGGGGTTATGGGGGAGCGGAACCTGATGGGCACACACTCTCCCTCGTACCTAGATCTATCAGAAGGGAACCCATAAGGGAAAAGCATCCTGATAAATCCTAGTGACAAAGACACAAATGCAAATGGTAATTTGCCATCTAAATCGGCTCCCCTCTCGAGAGGAGAGCCAGGGGTTATGGGGGAGCGGAACCTCACGGGCACACACTCTCCCTCGTACCTAGATCTATCAAAAGGGAACCCATAAGGGAAAAGCATCCTGATAAATCCTAGTGACAAAGACACAAGTGCAAATGGTCATCTGCCATCTAAATTGGCTCCCTTCTCGAGAGGAGAGCCAGGGGTTATGGGGGAGCAGAACCTGATGGACCCACACTCTCCCCCTTGACTTATCAGAAGGGAACCCATAAGGGAAACGCATCTTGATAAATCCTACTGACAAAGACACACGTGCACAGGGTGGTACACAAGTTAAAAACAATTAAATAAATAGTGACGATATTCTAGAGTAATACTAGCCGGACCTTCGACGCAGAATTTAAAAATTCGTCATCCAAGCCAAACCACACAACCACTAACCATGAATTACAGGGGTGACCAGATAGAGTATAATTAATCATATGCCTTTGTTAAATAAAAAGTGGCAGAAATATACAAACATTAAATATAAAATAGTAAAAGCAATGTGCGCGTATTGGGACATAGATTAATAATAATAGATTTTATAAAGATTTTTTATCTCTTTTAATCAAGGCAGGCAGACCCACTTATATTACACATATTCCTCAAGTGAAAAAAAGAAAAAAACTATGTGCCAAAACTTTGAAAGGAACCAATACCATATCTCCATTAATTATACCATATATAATGGTTATATTAAAGTGCCAGTGCAAGAAATGAAATAAAATATGTGCTTAATCATAAAATTATTCCAAAAAATTCCAAAAATCCATTAAGTGCTAAGTGCAAAAAGTGAACATACTAAAAAGAAAGAGGATATGGGGAATAAAATATGAAAGTAGTATACCTTTAAGGGTCGCCACGTCCCATTGCCGCGCACCCCGACGCGCGTTTCAGAAAGAATTTCTTTCCGAACGAAGGAAATTCTTTCCGAAACGCACGTCGGGGTGCTCAGCAACGGGACGTGGCGACCCTTAAAGGTATACTACTTTCATATTTTATTCCCCATATCCTCTTTCAGCCCCCGGGATCACTCCACACAGCGTGACGGACCGGACGTCTATAAGTGCCATATGCAGCGGCGGATACACGCCCTCCCTCTCTCTTCAAGGATCTGAGACGCTCCAGGTGCGCTTTCCATCCCGGGTTGCCTAGGCTCATATACCTCATTGTCCTATGCTTCCAGTTTTGTTAAGGATATTTCTGATGAAGGTCTTGTGATTTGACCGAAAACGTTTAAATAATCTTTGAACTGGATGCACAAATAAATGGGATGTTCACTTTTTTTCATCTGAAAGAAACCATGTGAGTGCCAAGTGATTTATTACTATTGTTACAAGAGTTGTCTGCTACACTGTAATGAACCCTCCATCTGTGTCATGTGGACACTGACCGCAAGGGGAGATCTTGTAAAAGCAGGAAATCACGTATTTGGGAAAGCTACATAACGCTTCATTTTGCAATGATGATGCAGGGAGCAGCAGCTGAACGCGGAATAATAGCTTTATTGGCGGCCATATAGATTAATAGTACTTTTCCCTCAGGATGGGGGTGCACAACCTGTAGCACGGGGGGCACATGAGGCCCATGATGCCATTTTGTCATCTGTGTTTTTTGACTGCTCACATGTTTTTTTTTCCATGTGAAGTGGTACAAAGCATTGGAGCAGGGAAGAGTGAATAATCGTGCACTGTGCTGTCATCCATGGAACGTCATGTTTGGCAGAATGAAGATCTCTTGAACTCTTTGTAGCACTCCAGGAGGGATAGGTAAGATGGAGAGGCGACCATACATAAGTGCCGATATAGATATAGTGAAAGACTCGGCAATCAACATGAACTATAAAGGGGAGAGTAATATAAGGGTGTGGACTAGACTGTCGCGTTCCTACCCCTGAAGACGCCTGTCGCGTCATGTGTATTGTGTATAGTGTCATGCATCTTTGCATATATTATGTAGTGTTTTACGTAATGTATAATGTATTGTGAATGTAGGATGCATAGTTTAGGGCTAAGTGCATAAGATTGGTAGTATAAGATAGTTGATCATAGTTTAGGTAATGACGTAGGGGTAAGATAGGAAAGAACTTGGACAGAGGGGGATTATGAGCTCACCCCGCCATGTTGTCTAATGTTGGAAGTTGAAATCTGTCGGGTGCTGGTCCTGATGGTGAAGTTCAGCCAAAGGTTGAAAGAGAGGAAAAAAAGTGACACTTCCGTCCGATGATATACAAATAAATATATATATATATTGTATATATTCTAGTTGGACAGATGTGCCGCTTATTCTCCTCTTCGAATAAGATAGGATAGAGTTAATATTCGGGAATAGCCCACACTGGAAGAGGCTTAGTGTTAGGGAAAGTGACTGCTTACTGTAGATAGATAGAGTGCTAGTTCAAGTGCGAGTAAGAAATATACTGTGAGCAGTGCTGAGATTGGGGTGATCCAGAAGGAAAGGAAACTAAGGACAGGGACATAGTGAGATCCTGATGTAACTAATGAGACAGAGTGGCCTTCCGGAAAAGGGTGCTACGATAGGACGACGAGTGACGAGAATCCCGAGCTTTCAAACAGAGAACGTAATGGACCTAAACAGGACTGAGTTTGTGGGATTAGTGGGCGTCCCGAGCAGTAGATCCAGGGCGCCAGTAGTGGAAGAAATAGGAAGCAGAACCGCTGAGCGAGTAGAGAGACTTGCTGATCAGGACTGTGGCTATAAGCTAGGTTGTGATGAAGTAGGAAGGAACAGTGTGCTGGTCCGGAGGAGACTACAGAGGAAGGACACTGTGTGAATGAAAATGCTTCTTACTGTAAAGGAAACATCCAAAAGACTTTGTACCTGCTATCCCTTATATATAACCCTTACCAGGATACTTTTCAGTAAAGACTTTAATTGTGAACAGAACTCTACTTTATTGAAATGTGGAACTGATGGCCAGGCAACACCATTAGCTACAGGCGGCCTGCCCGGGTGCAAGGCCCGCACAGTACGAGAAACAACTCCCAGCCAGGACCCACACTTTCATGTAGTGCGCCGGGGCATAAAAAGTGGAGACCATTGCCTCGTCCGCAGCTACTGCCCAGCTTTATGGCACACATACATGATTGAAATGTAAATATTCTATAGATCCAGGTCCAATTGTGGCACCCCAGGAGTCCGGGCGTCCGGCTGCCAAAGTGGCTTCGCCTCCCTCACAGGGGGTGATGTCATGCCTGGAAGCAGGGCCGGACTGGCCATAGGGCACTTCTGGCAAATGCCAGAAGGGCCGGTGCCAGTGGTGGGCCGCTCAATCCGCCGCCCCCGCCGTCGCATTCAACTATACCGGCGTATAGACGCCGGTACAGTTGAATGCAATGATGGAGGAGAGAGCGTCTACAGACGCTCCTCTCCCATCATTCCCCGCTCTGCCTCTGACACTGCGGGTGCGCGATGATGTCATATCATCGCGCACCTGCTGTGTCCCGGGCAGACTGCAGCTGCTGAGACAGGAGCAGGAACCAGGAAGCAACGCTGGGCACGAGGAGAGGTGAGGAGAGTTTTTTTTTTTTCTGGACTGTGGGGCCATTCTCGGAGGAGGTGAGGGGAGGAAGAGAAGAGATGTGGGCTGTATATAGTTCTCTGTGGGCTGTGCTCTGTGCTGTATACTGCTGTGGGCTGTATATAGCTCTCTGTGGGCTGTGCTCTGTGCTGTATACTACTGTGGGCTGTATATAGCTCTCTGTGGGCTGTGCTCTGTGCTGTATACTGCTGTGGGCTGTATATAGCTCTCTGTGGGCTGTGCTCTGTGCTGTATACTACTGTGGGCTGTATATAGCTCTCTGTGGGCTGTGCTCTGTGCTGTATACTGCTGTGGGCTGTATATAGTTCTCTGTGGGCTGTGCTCTGTGCTGTATACTGCTGTGGGCTGTATATAGTTCTCTGTGGGCTGTGCTCTGTGCTGTATACTGCTGTGGGCTGTATATAGTACTCTGTGGGCTGTGCTCTGTGCTGTATACTACTGTGGGCTGTATATAGTTCTCTGTGGGCTGTGCTCTGTGCTGTATACTGCTCTGTGCTGTATATAGTTCTCTGTGGGCTGTGCTCTGTGCTGTATACTACTGTGGGCTGTATATAGTTCTCTGTGGGCTGTGCTCTGTGCTGTATACTGCTGTGGGCTGTATATAGCTCTCTGTGGGCTGTGCTCTGTGCTGTATACTACTGTGGGCTGTATATAGCTCTCTGTGGGCTGTGCTCTGTGCTGTATACTGCTGTGGGCTGTATATAGCTCTCTGTGGGCTGTGCTCTGTGCTGTATACTACTGTGGGCTGTATATAGCTCTCTGTGGGCTGTGCTCTGTGCTGTATACTGCTGTGGGCTGTATATAGTTCTCTGTGGGCTGTGCTCTGTGCTGTATACTGCTGTGGGCTGTATATAGTTCTCTGTGGGCTGTGCTCTGTGCTGTATACTGCTGTGGGCTGTATATAGTACTCTGTGGGCTGTGCTCTGTGCTGTATACTACTGTGGGCTGTATATAGTTCTCTGTGGGCTGTGCTCTGTGCTGTATACTGCTCTGTGCTGTATATAGTTCTCTGTGGGCTGTGCTCTGTGCTGTATACTACTGTGGGCTGTATATAGTTCTCTGTGGGCTGTGCTCTGTGCTGTATACTGCTGTGGGCTGTATATAGCTCTCTGTGGGCTGTGCTCTGTGCTGTATACTACTGTGGGCTGTATATAGTTCTCTGTGGGCTGTGCTCTGTGCTGTATACTACTGTGGGCTGTATATAGTTCTCTGTGGGCTGTGCTCTGTGCTGTATACTGCTGTGGGCTGTATATAGTTCTCTGTGGGCTGTGCTCTGTGCTGTATACTGCTGTGGGCTGTATATAGTTCTCTGTGGGCTGTGCTCTGTGCTGTATACTACTGTGGGCTGTATATAGTTCTCTGTGGGCTGTGCTCTGTGCTGTATACTACTGTGGGCTGTATATAGTTCTCTGTGGGCTGTGCTCTGTGCTGTATACTACTGTGGGCTGTATATAGTCCTCTGTGGGCTGTGCTCTGTGCTGTATACTGCTGTGGGCTGTATATAGTTCTCTGTGGGCTGTGCTCTGTGCTGTATACTACTGTGGGCTGTATATAGTTCTCTGTGGGCTGTGCTCTGTGCTGTATACTACTGTGGGCTGTATATAGTTCTCTGTGGGCTGTGCTCTGTGCTGTATACTGCTGTGGGCTGTATATAGCTCTCTGTGGGCTGTGCTCTGTGCTGTATACTACTGTGGGCTGTATATAGTTCTCTGTGGGCTGTGCTCTGTGCTGTATACTACTGTGGGCTGTATATAGTTCTCTGTGGGCTGTGCTCTGTGCTGTATACTGCTGTGGGCTGTATATAGTTCTCTGTGGGCTGTGCTCTGTGCTGTATACTGCTGTGGGCTGTATATAGTTCTCTGTGGGCTGTGCTCTGTGCTGTATACTGCTGTGGGCTGTATATAGCTCTCTGTGGGCTGTGCTCTGTGCTGTATACTACTGTGTGCTCTGTGCTATATATAGTTCTCTGTGGGCTGTGCTCTGTGCTGTATACTGCTGTGGGCTGTATATAGTTCTCTGTGGGCTGTGCTGTATACTGCTGTGGACTGTATATAGTTCTCTGTGGGCTGTGCTCTGTGCTGTATACTACTGTGGGCTGTATATAGCTCTCTGTGGGCTGTGCTCTGTGCTGTATACTACTGTGGGCTGTATATAGTTATCTGTGGGCTGTGCTCTGCTGTATGCTACTGTGGGCTGTATATAGTTCTCTGGGCTGTGCTCTGTGCTGTATATAGTTCTCTGTGGGCTGTGCTCTGTGCTGTATACTACTGTGGGCTGTATATAGTTATCTGTGGGCTGTGCTCTGTGCTGTATGCTACTGTGGGCTGTATATAGTTCTCTGTGGGCTGTGCTCTGTGCTGTATATAGTTCTCAGTGGGCTGTGCTCTGTGCTGTATACTACTGTGGGCTGTATATAGTTATCTGTGGGCTGTGCTCTGTGCTGTATGCTACTGTGGGCTGTATATAGTTCTCTGTGGGCTGTGCTCTGTGCTGTATATAGTTCTCTGTGGGCTGTGCTCTGTGCTGTATACTACTGTGGGCTGTATATAGTTCTCTGTGGGCTGTGCTCTGTGCTGTATACTACTGTGTGCTGTATATAGTTCTCTGGGCTGTGCTGTATATAGTACTCTGTGGGCTGTGCTCTGTGCTGTATACTACTGTGTGCTGTATATAGTTCTCTGTGGGCTGTGCTCTGTGCTGTATACTACTGTGTGCTGTATATAGTTCTCTGTGGGCTGTGCTGTATATAGTACTCTGTGGGCTGTGCTGTATATAGTACTCTGTGGGCTGTGCTGTATATAGTACTCTGTGGGCTGTGCTGTATATAGTACTCTGGGCTGTGCTGTATATAGTACTCTGTGGGCTGTGCTGTATATAGTACACTCTGGGCTGTGCTGTATATAGTACTCTCTGTGCTGTGCTTTATATAGTACTCTGGGCTGTGCTGTATATAGTACTCTGGGCTGTGCTTTATATAGTTCTCTGTGGGCTGTGCTTTATATAGTTCTCTGTGGGCTGTGCTGTATATAGTTCTCTGTGGGCTGTGCTGTATATAGTTCTCTGTGGGCTGTGCTGTATATAGTACTCTGTGGGCTGTGCTGTATATAGTACTCTCTGGGCTGTGCTGTACATAGTACTCTCTGGGCTGTGCTTTATATAGTACTCTGGGCTGTGCTGTATATAGTACTCTGGGCTGTGCTTTATATAGTTCTCTGTGGGCTGTGCTGTATATAGTTCTCTGTGGGCTGTGCTGTATATAGTTCTCTGTGGGCTGTGCTGTATATATTACTTTGTGGGCTGTGCTGTATATATTACTTTGTGGGCTGTGCTGTATATATTACTCTGTGGGCTGTGCTGTATACTACTGTGTGGACTGTGCTGTATACTTCTACGTGGGCTGTGCTGTATACTACTGTGTGGTCTGTGCTGTATACTACTGTGTGGTCTGTGCTGAATACTGCTGTGTGGGCTGTGTTATCTACTACGCGAGCTGTGCTATAGTATGCAGGCTGTGCTGTATACTATGCGGTTTGTGCTATATAATATGCGGGCTTTGCTATATACTATGGGGAGTATATTATATTCTATGGGGGAGGCCATGTTATGTACTATGTGGCTGTGTTATATACTATTGTGGGGGTATATTATATTCTATGGGGGAGGCTGCGTTATATACTATGGGGGGCTGCATTATATTCTATGGGGGGCTACATTATATATTATGGGGAGGTGGGCTGTATTATATTCTATGGGGGTTACATACTCTGGGGTGGCTGCATTATACTCTGGGGTGGCTGCATTATACTCTGGGGTGGCTGCATTATACTCTGGGGTGGCTGCATTATACTATATGTGGGCTGCATTATACTGTATCGAGGACTATGGGGAATACGTTATACTATATGAAGAACTATGGGGTGCATTATACTATGGGAAGTGAATTGTACTACATGGATGACTGTGGCGGTGCATTATACTATATGGAGCACTATGAGGATTGTATTATGCTATATGGAGGACTATGAGGAGTGTATTATACTATGTGGAGGACTGAGCAGTGTATTTTAATATATGGAGGACTATAGGGAGTGTATTATACTATATGGAGGACTATGGAGCACATTATAATATATGGAGGACTATGGGGTGTATTTTACTAAACAAGTAAAATGCTGCATATTCGGATTGTTTTTGCTGGAACAAAAAGCCTTGTTGTCAGCAGCACATTGCCAGTGTAAACTGTAGATGTGCTGCTGAAAACATGATACTGTATGGTGATCTATTAGTGATCGTTCTGTCTCATCATTATTCCTCAGCTGGTGGAAAGAGGCCGGGAAACAAGCGTTGAACAACTTCAGTATTGTCGATCAAACTCGTTTAGCGGCCTAAACTCAGCGCACGTAAATACAACAGAAAGGCTTCTGTGTGATGTGCAATATGTTAGCATTTGGGGACCCATTTTAAACTTTACCTAGGGCCCCACTTTGCCTAAAACCGGCCCTGCCTACAAGTGTACAAAGATATTATACAGTCACCATGTGACAAGTGGGCCTGTGTAACTTCAAATGCCAGGGCTGAATTTTAGTCCCAGTCCGGCCCTGCCTGGAAGCAAGGAGGAATCCCCTTGGCAGGTAACACTGGCATGCAACACTTTCCTGACTCCAGACCAGAAGAGGGAGCTCTAACACCTGTTTTAAGGGAGCTTCCCTATAAGTTCTGGCCTGGAGGCAGGGTTAGTTAGTTAGTCTTAGTGTGTGAGTCTGAGACGAAGGAAGAGGAGGCAAGTGAAGAGAACCTGAGGGATTGGAGCTGCGACTGAGCTCACCCCAGGACTAAGCCCAAAGACCGGACACCAGAGTCCGAGTTGTGTGGAGACTGCAGGCCTAGCAACTAAACCCGGAGGGCAGGAGATTGCAGGACTCCTGGCCCCAGCTGACACCCTGAGGCACAGCAGCATATGAGAGCCCGGAGTCACCACAAGGAAGTGACACCTGGAACAGGCTCAAGCTGCCTGCCATGCAGGGAATGTTCTATTTCATGGACAGACAGTAATAGGGACTTGAGGAGAGCTTAAGACATCAAGGACCTAGGAAGCAGTGCAGAGGGAAGGCCTCCAAATCCACCTGGCTAGGTGGATCCTGAAATGCTTCCAGGCTGCCCGGACCTCCATGACCACCTGTCACCAGTGCCCCGGACTGCACCTGCAATTAAAGATAAATAAACTACAGTCCTTGGGTCCTCCAATAATTTCCCACGCCCTCATTCCTGCACCCCAACATCCACAATCCCTCATAAACTGTTCTGGTAGCCCTGGGGCCCCGCTCCACCTGTGGGGAGCAGAACCATCTCAGCTGCAACACCATCAGCCCCAGCGGTCCCCATAAGCAGCATCGGCCACCACAGGTGGTGTCACGTGAAATCCCCTACAAACATTCCCTCATCACTTTTGTTGCAAGCCCAGGGCCACACACCGGGTCACTGCTGCCGTGACCACCCCTTTAAGAACCGTCCGACCCGGTTCCAAGTACCCCATGGTCTTAGCGGGCTTCACACAATCATGGTCAGAAACTTGCAGATCACTCACGGAATTGAATAAAGAGAAAACTGTGTATGCACGGCCACCTCTCCATTCACGCAGTGCAAGACAAGGTCTCGTTCTCAAAAAAGATGTGGGTCATGGAGATTGTAGGCACTGCACATCAGAAACTAATGGTATATCCTCTAGATTTGCCATAAAAGTCCAATATGGGAATATCCATTTACGTTTAGTGGTATCCGCAGCATTGAGTGACGGAGTGACTAACGCACTCTATGTGACAGCACAGCTTCGCACCTCTAACCTCAGTCCTAGGCATTTCTGAGTGGGCTTATCCAGTGAAAACAAGCTATCATCCACACAGAAGATAGGTAATAACTTACTGATCGGTGAGAGACTGACCACTGGGCCCTACACCATTTGGACGATTTTCCAGCACCCTTTATGAGGGTGCTGGAAAAAGCTGAGCATAGAATTCAGTAGCCCCATAAGGAATGAAGGGGATGGAGGTGAAGCATGCGCACTGCCACTCCATTTTAACGAGGTTACAAGTGCGTCAGATCGATGTGATTCATAGTCGTCAGACCCCCACTATCCTCTGGGTAACTTGTTTTCTGTGCCAAGAGACACAATACCAATGGTCGTTATCAGGGCCGGACTGGGACTAAAATTCAGCCCTGGCATTTGAAGTTACACAGGCCCACTTGTCACATGGTGACTGTATAATATCTTTGTACACTTGTAGGCAGGGCCGGTTTTAGGCAAAGTGGGGCCCTAGGTAAAGTTTAAAATGGGTCCCCAAATGCTAACATATTGCACATCACACAGAAGCCTTTCTGTTGTATTTACGTGCGCTGAGTTTAGGCCGCTAAACGAGTTTGATCGACAATACTGAAGTTGTTCAACGCTTGTTTCCCGGCCTCTTTCCACCAGCTGAGGAATAATGATGAGACAGAACGATCACTAATAGATCACCATACAGTATCATGTTTTCAGCAGCACATCTACAGTTTACACTGGCAATGTGCTGCTGACAACAAGGCTTTTTGTTCCAGCAAAAACAATCCGAATATGCAGCATTTTACTTGTTTAGTAAAATACACCCCATAGTCCTCCATATATTATAATGTGCTCCATAGTCCTCCATATAGTATAATACACTCCCTATAGTCCTCCATATATTAAAATACACTGCTCAGTCCTCCACATAGTATAATACACTCCTCATAGTCCTCCATATAGCATAATACAATCCTCATAGTGCTCCATATAGTATAATGCACCGCCACAGTCATCCATGTAGTACAATTCACTTCCCATAGTATAATGCACCCCATAGTTCTTCATATAGTATAACGTATTCCCCATAGTCCTCGATACAGTATAATGCAGCCCACATATAGTATAATGCAGCCACCCCAGAGTATAATGCAGCCACCCCAGAGTATAATGCAGCCACCCCAGAGTATAATGCAGCCACCCCAGAGTATGTAACCCCCATAGAATATAATACAGCCCACCTCCCCATAATATATAATGTAGCCCCCCATAGAATATAATGCAGCCCCCCATAGTATATAACGCAGCCTCCCCCATAGAATATAATATACCCCCACAATAGTATATAACACAGCCACATAGTACATAACATGGCCTCCCCCATAGAATATAATATACTCCCCATAGTATATAGCAAAGCCCGCATATTATATAGCACAAACCGCATAGTATACAGCACAGCCTGCATACTATAGCACAGCTCGCGTAGTAGATAACACAGCCCACACAGCAGTATTCAGCACAGACCACACAGTAGTATACAGCACAGACCACACAGTAGTATACAGCACAGCCCACGTAGAAGTATACAGCACAGTCCACACAGTAGTATACAGCACAGCCCACAGAGTAATATATACAGCACAGCCCACAAAGTAATATATACAGCACAGCCCACAAAGTAATATATACAGCACAGCCCACAGAGAACTATATACAGCACAGCCCACAGAGAACTATATACAGCACAGCCCACAGAGAACTATATAAAGCACAGCCCAGAGTACTATATACAGCACAGCCCAGAGTACTATATAAAGCACAGCCCAGAGAGTACTATGTACAGCACAGCCCAGAGAGTACTATATACAGCACAGCCCACAGAGTACTATATACAGCACAGCCCACAGAGAACTATATACAGCACAGCCCACAGAGAACTATATACAGCACAGCCCACAGAGAACTATATAAAGCACAGCCCACAGAGAACTATATAAAGCACAGCCCAGAGTACTATATACAGCACAGCCCAGAGTACTATATAAAGCACAGCACAGAGAGTACTATATACAGCACAGCCCAGAGTGTACTATATACAGCACAGCCCACAGAGTACTATATACAGCACAGCCCACAGAGTACTATATACAGCACAGCCCACAGAGTACTATATACAGCACAGCCCACAGAGTACTATATACAGCACAGCCCACAGAGTACTATATACAGCACAGCCCACAGAGAACTATATACAGCACACAGTAGTATACAGCACAGAGCACAGCCCACAGAGAACTATATACAGCACACAGTAGTATACAGCACAGAGCACAGCCCACAGAGTACTATATACAGCACAGCCCAGAGAACTATATACAGCACACAGTAGTATACAGCACAGAGCACAGCCCACAGAGAACTATATACAGCCCACAGTAGTATACAGCACAGAGCACAGCCCACAGAGAACTATATACAGCACAGAGCACAGCCCACAGAGAACTATATACAGCCCACAGTAGCATACAGCACAGAGCACAGCCCACAGATAACTATATACAGCCCACAGTAGTATACAGCACAGAGCACAGCCCACTGAGAACTATATACAGCACAGAGCACAGCCCACAGAGAACTATATACAGCCCACAGTAGCATACAGCACAGAGCACAGCCCACAGATAACTATATACAGCCCACAGTAGTATACAGCACAGAGCACAGCCCACAGAGAACTATATACAGCACAGAGCACAGCCCAGAGAACTATATACAGCCCACAGTAGCATACAGCAGAGCACAGCCCACAGATAACTATATACAGCCCACAGTAGTATACAGCACAGAGCACAGCCCACAGAGAGCTATATACAGCCCACAGTAGTATACAGCACAGAGCACAGCCCACAGAGAACTATATACAGTCCACAGCAGTATACAGCACAGAGCACAGCCCACAGAGAACTATATACAGCCCACAGCAGTATACAGCACAGAGCACAGCCCACAGAGAACTATATATAGCACAGAGCACACAGTAGTATACAGCACAGAGCACAGCCCACAGAGAGCTATATACAGCCCACAGCAGTATACAGCACAGAGCACAGCCCACAGAGAACTATATACAGCCCACAGCAGTATACAGCACAGAGCACAGCCCACAGAGAACTATATACAGCCCACTGCAGTATACAGCACAGAGCACAGCCCACAGAGAACTATATACAGCCCACAGTAGTATACAGCACAGAGCACAGCCCACAGAGAACTATATACAGCCCACAGTAGTATACAGCACAGAGCACAGCCCACAGAGAGCTATATACAGCCCACAGCAGTATACAGCACAGAGCACAGCCCACAGAGAACTATATACAGCCCACAGTAGTATACAGCACAGAGCACAGCCCACAGAGAACTATATACAGCCCACAGTAGTATACAGCACAGAGCACAGCCCACAGAGAACTATATACAGCCCACAGCAGTATACAGCACAGAGCACAGCCCACAGAGGACTATATACAGCCCACAGTAGTATACAGCACAGAGCACAGCCCACAGAGAACTATATACAGCCCACAGTAGTATACAGCACAGAGCACAGCCCACAGAGAACTATATACAGCCCACAGTAGTATACAGCACAGAGCACAGCCCACAGAGAACTATATACAGCCCACAGCAGTATACAGCACAGAGCACAGCCCACAGAGAACTATATACAGCCCACAGCAGTATACAGCACAGAGCACAGCCCACAGAGAACTATATACAGCCCACAGTAGTATACAGCACAGAGCACAGCCCACAGAGAACTATATACAGCCCACAGTAGTATACAGCACAGAGCACAGCCCACAGAGAGCTATATACAGCCCACAGCAGTATACAGCACAGAGCACAGCCCACAGAGAACTATATACAGCCCACAGTAGTATACAGCACAGAGCACAGCCCACAGAGAACTATATACAGCACAGAGCAGTATACAGCACAGAGCACAGCCCACAGAGAACTATATACAGCCCACAGTAGTATACAGCACAGAGCACAGCCCACAGAGAACTATATACAGCCCACAGCAGTATACAGCACAGAGCACAGCCCACAGAGAGCTATATACAGCCCACAGTAGTATACAGCACAGAGCACAGCCCACAGAGAGCTATATACAGCCCACAGCAGTATACAGCACAGAGCACAGCCCACAGAGAACTATATACAGCCCACATCTCTTCTCTTCCTCCCCTCACCTCCTCCGAGAATGGCCCCACACAGGGCCGGACTGGGACTAAAATTCAGCCCTGGCATTTGAAGTTACACAGGCCCACTTGTCACATGGTGACTGTATAATATCTTTGTACACTTGTAGGCAGGGCCGGTTTTAGGCAAAGTGGGGCCCTAGGTAAAGTTTAAAATGGGTCCCCAAATGCTAACATATTGCACATCACACAGAAGCCTTTCTGTTGTATTTACGTGCGCTGAGTTTAGGCCGCTAAACGAGTTTGATCGACAATACTGAAGTTGTTCAACGCTTGTTTCCCGGCCTCTTTCCACCAGCTGAGGAATAATGATGAGACAGAACGATCACTAATAGATCACCATACAGTATCATGTTTTCAGCAGCACATCTACAGTTTACACTGGCAATGTGCTGCTGACAACAAGGCTTTTTGTTCCAGCAAAAACAATCCGAATATGCAGCATTTTACTTGTTTAGTAAAATACACCCCATAGTCCTCCATATATTATAATGTGCTCCATAGTCCTCCATATAGTATAATACACTCCCTATAGTCCTCCATATATTAAAATACACTGCTCAGTCCTCCACATAGTATAATACACTCCTCATAGTCCTCCATATAGCATAATACAATCCTCATAGTGCTCCATATAGTATAATGCACCGCCACAGTCATCCATGTAGTACAATTCACTTCCCATAGTATAATGCACCCCATAGTTCTTCATATAGTATAACGTATTCCCCATAGTCCTCGATACAGTATAATGCAGCCCACATATAGTATAATGCAGCCACCCCAGAGTATAATGCAGCCACCCCAGAGTATAATGCAGCCACCCCAGAGTATAATGCAGCCACCCCAGAGTATGTAACCCCCATAGAATATAATACAGCCCACCTCCCCATAATATATAATGTAGCCCCCCATAGAATATAATGCAGCCCCCCATAGTATATAACGCAGCCTCCCCCATAGAATATAATATACCCCCACAATAGTATATAACACAGCCACATAGTACATAACATGGCCTCCCCCATAGAATATAATATACTCCCCATAGTATATAGCAAAGCCCGCATATTATATAGCACAAACCGCATAGTATACAGCACAGCCTGCATACTATAGCACAGCTCGCGTAGTAGATAACACAGCCCACACAGCAGTATTCAGCACAGACCACACAGTAGTATACAGCACAGACCACACAGTAGTATACAGCACAGCCCACGTAGAAGTATACAGCACAGTCCACACAGTAGTATACAGCACAGCCCACAGAGTAATATATACAGCACAGCCCACAAAGTAATATATACAGCACAGCCCACAAAGTAATATATACAGCACAGCCCACAGAGAACTATATACAGCACAGCCCACAGAGAACTATATACAGCACAGCCCACAGAGAACTATATAAAGCACAGCCCAGAGTACTATATACAGCACAGCCCAGAGTACTATATAAAGCACAGCCCAGAGAGTACTATGTACAGCACAGCCCAGAGAGTACTATATACAGCACAGCCCACAGAGTACTATATACAGCACAGCCCACAGAGAACTATATACAGCACAGCCCACAGAGAACTATATACAGCACAGCCCACAGAGAACTATATAAAGCACAGCCCACAGAGAACTATATAAAGCACAGCCCAGAGTACTATATACAGCACAGCCCAGAGTACTATATAAAGCACAGCACAGAGAGTACTATATACAGCACAGCCCAGAGTGTACTATATACAGCACAGCCCACAGAGTACTATATACAGCACAGCCCACAGAGTACTATATACAGCACAGCCCACAGAGTACTATATACAGCACAGCCCACAGAGTACTATATACAGCACAGCCCACAGAGTACTATATACAGCACAGCCCACAGAGAACTATATACAGCACACAGTAGTATACAGCACAGAGCACAGCCCACAGAGAACTATATACAGCACACAGTAGTATACAGCACAGAGCACAGCCCACAGAGTACTATATACAGCACAGCCCAGAGAACTATATACAGCACACAGTAGTATACAGCACAGAGCACAGCCCACAGAGAACTATATACAGCCCACAGTAGTATACAGCACAGAGCACAGCCCACAGAGAACTATATACAGCACAGAGCACAGCCCACAGAGAACTATATACAGCCCACAGTAGCATACAGCACAGAGCACAGCCCACAGATAACTATATACAGCCCACAGTAGTATACAGCACAGAGCACAGCCCACTGAGAACTATATACAGCACAGAGCACAGCCCACAGAGAACTATATACAGCCCACAGTAGCATACAGCACAGAGCACAGCCCACAGATAACTATATACAGCCCACAGTAGTATACAGCACAGAGCACAGCCCACAGAGAACTATATACAGCACAGAGCACAGCCCAGAGAACTATATACAGCCCACAGTAGCATACAGCAGAGCACAGCCCACAGATAACTATATACAGCCCACAGTAGTATACAGCACAGAGCACAGCCCACAGAGAGCTATATACAGCCCACAGTAGTATACAGCACAGAGCACAGCCCACAGAGAACTATATACAGTCCACAGCAGTATACAGCACAGAGCACAGCCCACAGAGAACTATATACAGCCCACAGCAGTATACAGCACAGAGCACAGCCCACAGAGAACTATATATAGCACAGAGCACACAGTAGTATACAGCACAGAGCACAGCCCACAGAGAGCTATATACAGCCCACAGCAGTATACAGCACAGAGCACAGCCCACAGAGAACTATATACAGCCCACAGCAGTATACAGCACAGAGCACAGCCCACAGAGAACTATATACAGCCCACAGCAGTATACAGCACAGAGCACAGCCCACAGAGAACTATATACAGCCCACAGTAGTATACAGCACAGAGCACAGCCCACAGAGAACTATATACAGCCCACAGTAGTATACAGCACAGAGCACAGCCCACAGAGAGCTATATACAGCCCACAGCAGTATACAGCACAGAGCACAGCCCACAGAGAACTATATACAGCCCACAGTAGTATACAGCACAGAGCACAGCCCACAGAGAACTATATACAGCCCACAGTAGTATACAGCACAGAGCACAGCCCACAGAGAACTATATACAGCCCACAGCAGTATACAGCACAGAGCACAGCCCACAGAGGACTATATACAGCCCACAGTAGTATACAGCACAGAGCACAGCCCACAGAGAACTATATACAGCCCACAGTAGTATACAGCACAGAGCACAGCCCACAGAGAACTATATACAGCCCACAGTAGTATACAGCACAGAGCACAGCCCACAGAGAACTATATACAGCCCACAGCAGTATACAGCACAGAGCACAGCCCACAGAGAACTATATACAGCCCACAGCAGTATACAGCACAGAGCACAGCCCACAGAGAACTATATACAGCCCACAGTAGTATACAGCACAGAGCACAGCCCACAGAGAACTATATACAGCCCACAGTAGTATACAGCACAGAGCACAGCCCACAGAGAGCTATATACAGCCCACAGCAGTATACAGCACAGAGCACAGAGAACTATATACAGCCCACAGTAGTATACAGCACAGAGCACAGCCCACAGAGAACTATATACAGCACAGAGCAGTATACAGCACAGAGCACAGCCCACAGAGAACTATATACAGCCCACAGTAGTATACAGCACAGAGCACAGCCCACAGAGAACTATATACAGCCCACAGCAGTATACAGCACAGAGCACAGCCCACAGAGAGCTATATACAGCCCACAGTAGTATACAGCACAGAGCACAGCCCACAGAGAGCTATATACAGCCCACAGCAGTATACAGCACAGAGCACAGCCCACAGAGAACTATATACAGCCCACATCTCTTCTCTTCCTCCCCTCACCTCCTCCGAGAATGGCCCCACAGTCCAGAAAAAAAAAAAACTCTCCTCACCTCTCCTCGTGCCCAGCGTTGCTTCCTGGTTCCTGCTCCTGTCTCAGCAGCTGCAGTCTGCCCGGGACACAGCAGGTGCGCGATGATATGACATCATCGCGCACCCGCAGTGTCAGAGGCAGAGCGGGGAATGATGGGAGAGGAGCGTCTGCAGACGCTCTCTCCTCCATCATTGCATTCAACTGTACCGGCGTCTATACGCCGGTATAGTTGAATGCGACGGCGGGGGCGGCGGATTGAGCGGCCCACCACTGGCACCGGCCCTTCTGGCATTTGCCAGAAGTGCCCTATGGCCAGTCCGGCCCTGGCCCCACAGTCCAGAAAAAAAAAAAACTCTCCTCACCTCTCCTCGTGCCCAGCGTTGCTTCCTGGTTCCTGCTCCTGTCTCAGCAGCTGCAGTCTGCCCGGGACACAGCAGGTGCGCGATGATATGACATCATCGCGCACCCGCAGTGTCAGAGGCAGAGCGGGGAATGATGGGAGAGGAGCGTCTGCAGACGCTCTCTCCTCCATCATTGCATTCAACTGTACCGGCGTCTATACGCCGGTATAGTTGAATGCGACGGCGGGGGCGGCGGATTGAGCGGCCCACCACTGGCACCGGCCCTTCTGGCATTTGCCAGAAGTGCCCTATGGCCAGTCCGGCCCTGGTCGTTATCATCAATGAGATTCCAGCTAGATTTAACTTTAAAGGGGTTGCACAGGACTGATATTGATGGTCGAACTTTAGGATAGATGATCAATATCAGATCAGTGGAGGTCTCACACCCGACACCTCCACCGATCAGCTGTTACTAGGTTCTGTGGTCACTGGAAGTTCACAGTGTGAGGAGCCAGAATACACTTGCTCTTTATACTATGGAGTGTCCATTCACCAGTACTACAACTCAACTTCTACTGAAGTCAATAGGAGCTGAAACACAGTACCCAAAAGTGGCCACTACAAAGAGTACGGAGGTGTACTATTCTGGTTCAGTACACTGTGTACTTCCGATAGTCATGGCACCATGTATCAGCAGATCAGATCAATGGAGGTACCAACCGTCGGACCTCCTCCAATCAGATATTAAAGAGACACTCGCATCAAAGTTGTTATCCTCTTAATATAATGCAGTAGTCACATTATGTACATACAGTTGCTCATTTTGCCCATCTAAACCGTTAACGTCTATGACATCATATGATTAAAAACAGAAGAGCAGAATCCTTCTAAGATCTATGTAGAAACAGGAAGTCTCTTTGCATGCATGAGTCATCACTAGAACTCCAATTCTACTTTACTGCGAATTCTATGGCAGCCCAGTTCCACTCCCTCACCAACTAATGTCCCAGCTGCTCTGCTCTTCCCCCCTGCCAGGGATTTTGCAGTGAGGCAGAAGTTTAGTTCTAATGATGACTCATGCAGGGTAAAAAAAAAAAAAAAGACTTGCTGTTTCTACAAAGAGCTTAGAAGAAATCAGCTAGTCAGTTATTAATCACATGATGTCATAGAGCTAATGGAAAAGAGAAGAATTAACTGGGTAGAAAAGCAAAATGAGAAATTGTAAGTGCTCAGTGTTATTTAATATGGTGATTGCAACACACACACACACACATTATACATAATATTTATATATATATATAAATCCTTCACTACCCCATTCAATAATACAAGTTATTGCAGGTTTTTGGGTTCTTCATATTAATTTTCAATTTTCCACTACATATTGTTATCCATCCCCAAAAAGCTAAAGACGTATTTTATCCAGATTTCCTCGGACTACAAGGTGCTGTACTTAAATTCTCCATTTTTAATTGCTGCCTTTCATTAGATCAGAATTCATTTCACCTTCAAGGTACGGGCAAATATTAAAAATAACACCGATAAACATTTTCACATCACTCAATAAAATAGATTTCTCATTTCAGGGTCGCAAATATCATATTGAGATTTTTTTCCCCTCTTAAACAATAACACTTACTATCTCTGTACTTCTATGCATACTTTTGAAGTGCCATATTAAAACCAATCTCTAAGCCTTCAGGCAAAGTGAAGCAATTAGTCTTGCAGTTGTGAATAAATAAGAATTCCTTTTATATATCTGTCCTTGACACGTACCTTGCAAATCATGGAACTTTCATCTGGTGGAATAAAATGTTAAATAATGAACATCAATACTAAAAACTTCGACTGCTTTTCAGATGAGATTTCTACATATTTCTGTTATTATATTCATTTATATTTACATTTAAAACACATTTTTCTGAGGAAAGACGTAGGCAAGACCTCAGGTGCTGCCAATGCATATGTATTACCAATATGCAAAAATTCTCTGTTTTTTATTTTATCATTTAACTATTTTTGAAAGTGGGAGGATTTTTAGATATTTTCAACATCCTTTCTTGCCATTAATGTAATCAGTAAAAACATTTAAACATATTTATACAAAAAAATCAATATTGTGATGGAGAGTTCTAAATTATTTAGATAAAAATATCATAAAGGTTTTATTACTTTAGCTAAAATATTTATTTTTTAATATATTATTAAAAAAGTTTTTTTTACTAAACAGTCAAGAAAATTATCAATTTGTAGGAATGAAAGTACTTTAGACTTGGATGCTGTGTCAGGTCTGCCCTGTCACACAAAGGCCGGCGTCACACTGGCGAGTTTTACAGACGTATGAGCGCAGAAAATACGTCCGTGAAATACGCATAACACACGGCCCAATGATTCTCTCTGTCCCAGCTCCTATCAGCTGTATTTTACGGATCCGTAGTATACGGTCTTCTACGGCCGTAGAAAATCGCAGCATGCTGCGTTTGTCACCGTATTGCGCAAAAAAATCGCCAATGAAAGTCTATGGGGGCGAGAAAAATACGGATTACACACGGACCAGCAGTGTGACTTGCGAGAAATGCGCAGCGGTGTTCTATAGAAAAGCCGGTAATTCAATTGCCGGCTTTTTCTTTCTCCTTCACAAACCCAACAGGATATGAGACATGGTTTACATACAGTAAACCATCTCATATCCCTTTTTTTTTTTGCATATTCCACACTACTAATGTTAGTAGTGTGTATGTGCAAAATTTGGGTGCTGTAGCTGGTAAAATAAAGGGTTAAATGGCAGAAAAAATTGGCGTGGGCTCCCGCGCAATTTTCTCCGCCAGAGCGGTAAAGCCAGTGACTGAGGGCAGATATTAATAGCCTAGAGAGGGTCCATGGTTATTGGCCCCCCTGGCTAAAAACATCTGCCCCCAGCCACCCCAGAAAAGGCACATCTGGAAGATGCGCCTATTCTGGCACTTGGCCCCTCTCTTCCCACTCCCGTGTAGCGGTGGGATATGGGGTAATGAAGGGTTAATGTCACCTTGCTATTGTAAGTTGACATTAAGCCAGATTAATAATGGAGAGGCGTCAATTATCTATCCATTATTAATCCAATAGTACGAAATGGTTAATAAAACACACACACATTATTTAAAAGTATTTTAATGAAATAAAGACACAGGGTGTTGTAATATTTTATAATACTGGTAATCCACCTGAAGACCCTCGTTCTGTAACAAAGGAAAAATAAAAAAACAACAATATCTCATACCTTCCGTCGCTCAGGTCAAGTCCCACGAAGTAAATCCATCTGAAGGGGTTAAATCATTTTACAGCCAGGAGCTCTGCTAAAGCAGTGCTCGTGCCTGTAAAAACCCCAGGGAATGAATGGAAAGCAGGGTGACCTGTAGTTACCTTGAGTCGCGGTGATGCGCCCTCTGCTGGATGTCCTCATGAATTGGAGCCTGGAAAAAGTTCCCACATTCGAGTTCATATGAGGACATCCAGCAGAGGGCGCATCACCCTGAAAGTATAGTGACCATTTAAAGGGGATGTCTGGATTAGTAAAACCATTTTCAAAAACCTTTTTTAGGAAATTGTAAACAAATAGGGATGTAGACCTTTCAAAACCCTCAACTTGTAGCCAGAAACTGTCATTTTGGAGCTATAGACAACAATAATGGCCATCTAGTCAGCCAGATATAGAGAGGTGGTAGTCGTTTTTGTACAACATGAAGAGGAGGTGAGCTGTGACATCACCTATTGTGAATGGTGGATCCTGTGTTATCTACTGTATATAGAGGTGTTATCAGTCATTGTACAGAAGAAGGAGGTGAGCTGTGACATCACCTATTGTGAATGGTGGATCCTGTGTTATCTACTGTATATAGAGGTGTTATCAGTCATTGTACAAGAGAAGGAGGTGAGCTGTGACATCACCTATTGTGAATGGTGGATCCTGTGTAATCTACTGTATATAGAGGTGTTATCAGTTATTGTACAGGAGGAGGTGAGCTGTGACATTACCTATTGTCGATCCTGTGTGGTGTGAGATTGTTACTAATCTTTGTAATTCTGACTGTAATGATAATGAGATGACAGATGAGAAGTGATATCTACAGAAAAAGAATTGCCAGGCTGTTATGAGACCCAGGCGAAGTTCTGGTCGGCCCTGGTAGCTTACACTGTGTGCAGAATTATTAGGCAAGCTGTATTTTGATCCCATGATACTTTTTATACATTTTGTCCTGCTCGAAGCTGTTCAGGCTTGAGAGCCAACTACCAATTAAGTAAATCAGGTGATGTGCATCTCTGTAATGAGGAGGGGTGTTGTCTAATGACATCAAAACCCTATATAATGTGTGCTTAATTATTAGGCAACTTCCTTTCCTTTGGCAAAATGGGTCAGAACAGAGATTTGACGGGCTCTGAAAAGTCCAAAATTGTGAGATGTCTTGCAGAGGGATGCAGCAGTCTTCAAATTGCCAAACTTTTGAAGCGTGATCACCGAACAATCAAGAGTTTCATGGCAAATAGCCAACAGGGTCACAAGAAGCGTGTTGGGCAAAAGAGGCGCAAAATACCTGCCCATGAATTGAGGAAAATCAAGCGCAAAGCTGCCAAGATGCCATTTGCCACCAGTGTTGCCATATTTCAGAGCTGCAACGTTATTGGAGTAACGAAAAGCTCAAGGTGTGCAATACTCAGGGACATGGCCAAGGTAAGGAAGGCTGAAAAACGACCACCTCTGAACAAGAAACATAAGATAAAATGTCAACACTGGGCCAAGAAATATCTTAAGACTGACTTTTCAAAGGTTTTATGGACTGATGAAATGATGAAATGAGAGTGACTCTTAACCCCTTAAGCCCCGAGGGTGGTTTGCAAGTTAATGCATAGTTAAAGGTATATGATAGAAAATACCCAAGTGTGACACCATTCTAAAAACTGCACCCCCAAGGTACTTAAAACCACATTCAAGAAGTTTATTAACCCTTCAGGTGTTTCACAGGAATTTTTGGAATGTTTAAAAAAAATTAACATTTAATTTTTTTCACAAAAAATTTACTTCAGCTCCAATTTGTTTCATTTTACCAAGGGTAACAGGAGAAAATGGACCCCAAAAGTTGTTGAACAATTTGTCCTGAGTACGCCGATACCCCATATGTGAGGGTAAACCACTGTTTGGGCGAATGGCAGAGATCGGAAGCGAAGGAGCGCCATTTGACTTTTCAATGCAAAATTGACTGGAATTGAGATGGGACGCCATGTTGCGTTTGGAGAGCCACTAATGTGCCTAAACATTGAAACCTCCCACAAGTGACACCAATTTGGAAAGTAGACCACCTAAGGAACTTATCTAGATGTGTGGTGAGCACTTTGACCCACCAAGTGCTTCACAGAAGTTTATAACGCAGAGCCGTGAAAATAAAAATTATTTTTTTTGCACAAAAATTATTTTTTAGCCCCCAGTTTTGTATTTTCCCAAGGGTAGCAGGACAAATTGGACCCCAAAAGTTGTGCAATTTGTCCTGAGTATGCTGATACCCCATATGTGGGGATAACCACCGTTTGGGCGCATTGCAGAGCTCGGAAGGGAAGGAGCGCCATTTGGAATGCAGACTTAGATGGATTGGTCTGCAGGCGTCATGTTGCATTTGCAGAGCCCCTGATGTACCTAAACAGTAGAAATCCCCCACAAGTTACCCCATATTAGAAACTAGACCCCCCAAGGAACTTACCTAGATGTGTTGGGAGAACTTTGAACCCCAAGTGTTTCACTACAGTTTATAACGCAGAGCCGTGAAAATAAAAAATAATTTTTTTCCCCACAAAAATGTTTATTTAGCCCCCCAAATTTTTATTTTCCCATGGGTATCAAGAGAAATTGGACCCCAAAAGTTGTTGTCCAATTTGTCCCGAGTACGCTGATACCCCATATGTTGGGGTAAACCAATATTTGGGTGCACGGGAGATCTCGGAAGGGAAGGAGCACTGTTTTACTTTTTCAACGCAGAATTGGCTGGAATTGAGATCGGACGCCATGTCGCGTTTGGAGAGCCCTGATGTGCCTAAACAGTGGAAACCCCCAATTCCAACTGAAACCCTAACCCAAACACACCCCTAATCCCAACCACACCCCCTAACCCCAACCCTAACCACACCCCTAACCCGAATCCCAACCATAACCCTAACCACACCCCTAATCCTGACACACTCCTAACCCTAATCCCGACCGTAAATGTAATCCAAACCGTAGCCCTAACCCTAACTCTAACCCTAGCCCCAACCCTAACCCTAGCGGGAAAATGGAAATAAATACATTTTTTAAATTTTTTTATTTTTCCCTATCTAAGGGGGTGATGAAGGGGGGTTTGATTTACTATTTATAGCGGGTTTTCTAGCGGATTTTTGATTGGCAGCCGTCACTCACTAAAAGACGCTTTTCATTACAAACAACGTTTTTTGCGTTACCATATTTTGAGAGCTATAATTTTTCCATATTTTGGTCCACAGAGTCATGTGAGGTCTTGTTTTTTGCGGGACGAGTTGACATTTTCATTGGTATCATTTTCGGGCAAGTGACATTTTTTGATCGCTTTTTATTCCGATTTTTGTGAGGCAGTATGACCAAAAACCAGCTATTTATGAATTTCTTTGGGGGGGGGGTGTTTATACCGTTCCGCGTTTGGTAAAATGGATAAAGCAGTTTTATTCGGGTCAGTACAATTACAGCAATACCTCATTTATATCATTTTTTATGATTTGGCGCTTTTATACGATAAAAACTATTTTATAGAAAAAAGATTTATTTTTGCATCGCTTTATTTTTCGGACTATAATTTTTTTACTTTTTCGCTGATGACGCTGTTTGGCAGCTCGTTTTTTGCGGTACAAGATGACGTTTTCAGCGGTACCATGGTTATTTATATGTTTTTGATCGCGTGCTATTCCACTTTTTGTTTGGCAGTATGATAAAGCGTTGTTTTTTGCCTCGTTTTATTTATTTACTTCACTGAAGGGGTTAACGAGTGGGACAGTTTTATAGGTCGGGTTGTTACGGACGCGGCGATACTAAATATGTGTACTTTTATTGTTTTTTTTTATTTAGATAAAGGAATGTATTTATGGGAACAATATTTTTTTTTTCTTTATTTAGGAATTTTTTTTTTTTTAACACATCTAAATATTTTTTTTTTAAACTTTATAACATTGCCCCAGGGGGGGCATCATGTTATAAGGTCAGATCGCTGATCTGGCACTTTGCAATGCACTATGTCAGATCAGCGAACATACGTGCACTGCTCCTGGCTTACCAGCGCCTGCTCTGAGCAGGCGCTTGGTAAGCCACCTCCCTGCAGGACCCGGATGTAGCCCCGCGGCCATTTTGGATCCGGGGCCTGCAGGTAGGAGACGCTCGGTACAAGGTGAGCACATCGCCTTGTACCGAGGGTCTCAGGGAAGCACGCAGGGAGCCCCCCTCCCTGCGCGATGCTTCTCTATGCCCCCGGAACGCTGCAATCATGTTTGATCGCAGTGTGCGGGGGGTTAATGTGCCGGGGGCGGTCCGTGACCGCTCCTGGCACATAGTGCCGGATGTCAGCTGCGATAGTCAGCTGACACCCGGCCGCGCTCCCCCCGTGAGCATGGCCGATCGCTATGACGTACTATCCCGTCCCTGGGAATTAAGTCCCAGGTCACCTTGATGGGATAGTACGTCATATGGGATTAAGGGGTTAATAAGGCCAGATGGATGGGCCAGAGGCTGGATCAGTAAAGGGCAGAGAGCTCCACTCCGACTCAGACGCCAGCAAGGTGGAGGTGGGGTACTGGTATGGGCTGGTATCATCAAAGATGAACTTGTGGGACCTTTTCGGGTTGAGGATGGAGTGAAGCTCAACTCCCAGACCTACTGCCAGTTTCTGGAAGACAACTTCTTCAAGCAGTCGTACAGGAAGAAGTCGGTATCGTTCAAGAAAAACAGGATTTTCATGCAGGACAATACTCCATAACATGCCTCCAACTACTCCACAGCGTGGCTGGCCAGTAAAGGTCTCAAAGAAGAATAAATAATGACATGGCCCCCTTGTTCACCTGATCTGAACCCAATCGAGAACCTGTGGTACCTCATAAAATGTGAGATCTACAGGAAGGGAAAACAGTCCACCTCTCGGAACAGTGTCTGGGAGGCTGTGGTGGCTGCTGCACGCAATGTTGATCGTAAACAGATCAAGCAACTGACAGAATCTATGGATGGAAGGCTGTTAGTGTCATCATAAAGAAAGGTGGCTATATTGGTCACTAATTTTTTTGGGTTTTGTTTTTGCAGGTCAGAAATATTTATTTCTAAATTTTGTGCAGTGATATTGGTTTACCTGGTGAAAATAAACAAGTGAGATGGGAATATACAGGTCCTTCTCAAAAAATTAGCATATAGTGTTAAATTTCATTATTTACCATAATGTAATGATTACAATTAAACTTTCATATATTATAGATTCATTATCCACCAACTGAAATTTGTCAGGTCTTTTATTGTTTTAATACTGATGATTTTGGCTTACAACTCCTGATAACCCAAAAAACCTGTCTCAATAAATTAGCATATCAAGAAAAGGTTCTCTAAACGACCTATTACCCTAATCTTCTGAATCAACTAATTAACTCTAAACACATGCAAAAGATACCTGAGGCTTTTAAAAACTCCCTGCCTGCTTCATTACTCAAAACCCCCATCATGGGTAAGACTAGCGACCTGACAGATGTCAAGAAGGCCATCATTGACACCCTCAAGCAAGAGGGTAAGACCCAGAAAGAAATTTCTCAACAAATAGGCTGTTCCCAGAGTGCTGTATCAAGGCACCTCAATGGTAAGTCTGTTGGAAGGCAAAAATGTGGCAGAAAACGCTGTACAACGAGAAGAGGTGACCGGACCCTGAGGAAGATTGTGGAGAAGGACCGATTCCAGACCTTGGGGAACCTGAGGAAGCAGTGGACTGAGTCTGGTGTGGAAACATCCAGAGCCACCGTGCACAGGTGTGTGCAGGAAATGGGCTACAGGTGCCGCATTCCCCAGGTAAAGCCACTTTTGAACCATAAACAGCGGCAGAAGCGCCTGACCTGGGCTACAGAGAAGCAGCACTGGACTGTTGCTAAGTGGTCCCAAGTACTTTTTTCTGATGAAAGCAAATTTTGCATGTCATTCGGAAATCAAGGTGCCAGAGTCTGGAGGAAGACTGGGGAGAAGGAAATGCCAAAATGCCTGAAGTCCAGTGTCAAGTACCCAGTCAGTGATGGTGTGGGGTGCCATGTCAGCTGCTGGTGTTGGTCCACTGTGTTTCATCAAGGGCAGGGTCAAAGCAGCTAGCTATCAGGAGATTTTGGAGCACTTCATGCTTCCATCGGCTGAAATGCTTTATGGAGATGAAGATTTCATTTTTCAGCACGACCTGGCACCTGCTCACAGTGCCAAAACCACTGGTAAATGGTTTACTGACCATGGTATTACTGTGCTCAATTGGCCTGCCAACTCTCCTGACCTGAACCCCATAGAGAATCTGTGGGATATTGTGAAGAGAAAGTTGAGAGACGCAAGACCCAACACTCTGGATGAGCTTAAGGCCGCTATTGAAGCATCCTGGGCCTCCATAACATCTCAGCAGTGTCACAGGCTGATTGCCTCCATGCCACGCCGCATTGAAGCAGTCATTTCTGCCAAAGGATTCCCGACCAAGTATTGAGTGCATAACTGAACATTATTATTTGATGGTTTTTTTGTTTGTTATTAAAAAACACTTTTATTTGATTGGACGGGTGAAATATGCTAATTTATTGAGACAGGTTTTTTGGGTTATCAGGAGTTGTATGCCAAAATCATCAGTATTAAAACAATAAAAGACCTGACAAATTTCAGTTGGTGGATAATGAATCTATAGTATATGAAAGTTTAATTGTAATCATTACATTATGGTAAATAATGAAATTTAACACTATATGCTAATTTTTTGAGAAGGACCTGTATTTGGTTTTTATTAAGTTGCCTAATAATTCTGCACAGTAATAGTTACCTGCACAAACAAATGTCCTCCTAAGATAGCCAAATCTAAAAAAAAAAAACACTCCAACTTCCAAAAATATTAAGCTTTGATATTTATGAGTCTTTTGGGTTGATTGGGAACATAGTTGTTCATCAATAATAAAAATAATCCTCTAAAATACAACTTGCCTAATAATTCTGCACACAGTGTATAGTAGTGGTGCCCAGTGATAATGATCAATCCATAAGACATCAGTGGAAACACATGGCATTGACACTTGCAGTAAAGGTGTGAGTTTTATAGTCACCATGTGATTAGAAAAAGAACTGCAAATGTTTTTGATCAGCCATGAGGCAATCTCTTTACCTATTAGGCCACAAGTTGTGACAAAGACATCTGCCATCTTTCTTTATCCACAATCTGGCTTAGGCTACTGTCACACTAGCGTTGTTGGCTGTACGTCGCAATGCGTCGTTCAGGAGAAAAAACGCATCGTGCAAAGTTGTCTGCAGGATGCGTTTTTCCCCATAGACTAACATTACCGACGCATTGCGACGTATTGCCATACATTGCATCCGTCATGCAAAGGTTGCGTCGTGTTTTGGCGGACCGTCGGCACAAAAAAACGTTACATGTAACTTTTTTTGTGCGTCTAGTCCGCCATTTTCGACCGCGCATGTGCCACCGAAACTCCGCCCCCTCCTCCCCGGACCTTACAATGGGGCAGCGGAAGCGTCGTAAGACTGCTTCCGCTGCCCACGTCGGGCATTTCTTTCACAGCATGCGTCGGTACGTCGGCCCGATGCAGCGCGACGGCCCCGTACCGACGCTAGTGTGAAAGCAGCCTTAGCAAACTTATTGAGTGTTGTGATTGTGAGACTGAATGACCACAGAGAAAACTGCAAGATTTCAGGATTTCTCTGAACATAAATGGTGACACTGAAAAAAAGACCAAAAAATGTTATCTGTAACCTTACTAGAATTTGTTAGCAGGTTTTTATTACCTCATCTGAGAACAGTATGATGTAGGAACAGAGTCCATGATTCCAGCGATGTATCACTTAGTTTACTGGGTGCTGTAGTTGTGATACAATCAAGCTCAGAAAGCTGCCCCCCCCCCCCCCCCCCCCCCCCGGTTAGTTAGTTGTGTACACTGTATATTGACAGTAAACTCCTAATCAGTGCTGGAGGTGGAGTTGGACCAGGATGCACTGGAGCTCTAGTCCTGCATTGATAATCTCCTGCTGAAAAACCACACGTTGTCAACAACAGCACACAGCCTAAACCGTAACACATCGCTGAAATGAGGATCTCTGCCCCTACCTCATACTGCCCTCAGATTAAATACCTGCTGACAGATTCCCTTTAAAATTGGGACCATTTTTTACATATTTGGATTACTTTTTATCATATTGGATTTTAATTTTAAGAAATATAGAATTACAATTTAGTTTTTTGTTTGAAGATGAAGACTATAAGTTACTTTTCTCCTAACCATATAATTTTTGGGATGACACAATCACTTTAAAGGGACGCTGCAAGCAAAACTGATGCCTATGTCAGAGCTTGAGGCTGTGGCGCACGACGACGGAGATTGTAAGTCCACCAAGGGCGAGAATCTCAGTCATGCTCCCCCCTACCCGTTCCATGGACATAACGCAGAATCCGTTTTGTCCTATGCAACAAAATTCACATGAGAGTTTTTACGGGGAGAACTTCTTTTATAAAATCTCCGCGCTATTGCTACCGCTGCTGAAGCTTTCGCAGAATACGGAATTTGAAGCAACAGTTCCCAGTGAATAAGAAGTTGCCAGGGTCGGAGCTCTACAAGTCGCAGTCACACAATACTCTGAATGTTCTTCACACCCTCCGGAGCTCAAAGAGAATATGTAATGATTTCAGCTACAATGCCAGCGTGCAGGTGTTACAATGAACTCTTCCGGCACACGATCCCACTGTATACAGCCAGCCACTAACATGTACAGTCATTCTGTGAGCGATCGCCTCCCAGTCTCCGGGGAGAATCACCTGTACGGTCTACCTGATTTACCTGTCCTCCATCAGAAGTGCTCCTGAAAACAACGGCGGGCGGGATGCTAATCATTAAGATGACCTACTTCTCATTTTTCCTTTTCATTTTCAAAAGCCGCGTTAAAAAATCCATAAATTAAGGAAATTAACTGATGGAGCCCCTGGCGTCTTTGTAAGCTATTTAAATCTTTAAATTTACAACATCTTCTGCATATATCAAGTAATTGAACTAACTGCGGGGATGTAACTTTAATGAGAAAATTTCCCTTTTTCTGCTGGAGCTCGTACTCCAAAAAAACAAAAAAAAGGGCCCCGGGAAGAAAAAGTTGTTTATTCCTGCCAAGGGGATAGGAAGAGCCGTATGAAGTTTCTTTTGTAGCTTTGTGATACGGGAGAACAAAAGGCATATGGAATATTTAATTTATTCTACGGATCCCGGCACCCAGTCATCGCAAACAAAAGTGACAACTGGGACCTTGTCTCCTGCTAACCTTAAAACAAAAGCACTTGACCTTTCTGAGAGGGGTGAACCCACAGCGGTTGCAGTTGCCGAGTTTCGACACTAGTTGGTGCTGACGATCTAGAAATTTGGGAAAAGTATTATGATGTTACTATTGCTACCAGCTTAAAAAGTGAAAACTGTACATATCAAAAGCCACATCCCCAGATGTACAAGGGAGATTAGTGATGTAACTGGCGTAGAATGCAACCACTCCTCAAAAACAAATCCCTGAAAGCGGGGGCTGGCTGGCAAAATGGCAAGAGGCTAAGCCCCCTCCTTACGAAGAAGCCCCAGGTACTCGCCTCCATCCAAAATAAAGATGATAAATGCACGTAAAAAGGCAAAACAAAAACTGCCTTTAAATTGAAAGTTGGCACAAATATTATTGCTAAAGTCCCTGTCCCCTATCTTCATTTTTATTTAACCCCTTTACAAAGATTCACCTACATTTCTTTTAAGTCACTCTTCTAAGCTTTGCCATTAGTGCGGAGCGCCCCTTTCCTTAAGAGTAGTAAAGTGAGGATGATGTAGCGCTGCAAGGATTGAGAACAATGCCCCCAAAACTGACACTTTGGCCCTGTGCAAAAGTTTGGGCAATTAGTAAAACTTATTTTTATTATTATTATTATTATCATCATTTTATTTTTTTTTTAGATATCTTGTCATGAGAACAGAGGCTCCAAAGCCTGTGAAAGATGCCAGGGAGCGAGGGTGGGGGGATGTGAAGTATCTGCATGGGAGATCTTCATAGCAGACATCTCCAGCTAGCCGTGCTCTATAATTGAAATGGCGCGTTTAGCCAGGGGCTAGTACAGAGGGTGCATTTTGCAATAGTACAAAGCCTGTCCATAGACGTCATTTGGTATTAATGGCCTGGAGGAAGTCTAATGCCAACCATTAGCAGAAGAGAGGCAGAAAACAGAACTTGGGGAGGGCGGAGGGATAGCTTAGGGGTAGAAGGGAAAAGGGCAATTTGGGGGGGATCTGGGAAGTAAATAGAATCCCTTAAAATGAGGCTCATAAAGGAAATGGAAGAATAGCCAAAGCCCCTATGGGGTTAAGGAGGGGAGTGTAAAAAAATAGTTCTGCCTGCACGGGGTTAAAAACACCCTACAAAATTGAATTTTTGGGGGAGAAAAAAATGATGGATAACGATAAAAATGTTCAATATGTATATGTTATTGTATCGTTGACCTCCATCCGATATATCGCTACAATCTCAACGAGGATCTAACATTTCCATGGCTTTCCTGGCAATTGCTATCATCGAAGCTGCTATAACTAGACACCGAAAATATGAAGCATTGGGGACAGATTTTATTTTTTTAAACTTACAAACCATTGTTTGTCACTATTTATTATGCTTTGCTTATATGCAGCATTTTAGACATCATCATCGCTGTCCCTATTGGGACTCACAATATCAATCCCCTATCAGTAGGTTTTTGGAGTGTGAGAGGAAACTGGAGAACCCGGAGGAAACCCACGTAAACACGGGGAGAACATACAAACTCTTGGCAGATGTGGTTCTTGGTGGGATTTGAACCCAGGACCCCAGAACTGCAAAGCAACAATGCTAACCACTGAGCCACCGTAGGCTTTCTTCTCACCACGAGTGCCAGTTATCAGCGCTAGAAGTCTCATTAATTATTGGTATTTCATGACCAGCTCAAAAGGAGATGGCAGACCTAATACAAGAGATGATTGACCCAACCATGACTATAATGCCATCAGGGTCAGCCAAGGGAAGGGACAGGATGTGGATAAGGGGGGTGCGTTTTAACATTTCACTGGGCAAATAATACTTATTTTACACTGGAAGATGTCCAACAAAGTGTGACATTTTTTGCAAAAAAAAATAAATATATACAGTATATATATTTATATATATAAGGTAAAGGTAAAAAAACTAAATAAAAAAGGAGCAAGAGAGCATGAACCCCCACCAGCCCCAAAAGAAAAAAAAAACCCTTAAGTTTTGCATCAAGTTCTAGTGTAGCTGTAGCAATTGTAACACACAGAGTCAAAGGATGTGAGAAACGTGCCCTGTGTTACTTATTTGGGAGCTGAAAATTTATGCCTCGCTGAAAGTGCCCGAGGAGGAATTACATCAGACGAAATGACAATGATTAAAATCAGCTTTTTCTCTGTGTGCCTGCCCTCGTCTGCTGGAGCTGGAGCCCGCCGATCCCCGCACTCACACCGTTAGCCCACAGCTGGCACTGGAGGGGGCACCTCTCCGACAAGGCGGCAGCAGAGGGGGCAGAGCTGGGCCACTCCATTGGAGCTGATCCTTGCCCTGGAGGCGTTTGGAAGCCCAGAGCTAGGAGTGTGCAGCGCAATCTCTCTCCTCCTCTCCATTCTCCTGCAGCTCGGGCTCCTTCCTCTCTAGTCTCCAGGCTGCACCAGGGTTTGGGGGGCTCGTGAGACCAGGGGGTGCCCAGGAGACAGAAAGGGGCACTGTTCCGGGGAGAGGACAAGGCACACAGGGAAGAAGAGGAGGAGGAGGAGGAGGAAAAGAGCTGACCGGGATCAAGGTAAGAGAGGAGGAAGGGCTTGCTGGAAAAAGTGACTTGGAAGCACAGGAGCCCCCCGATCCCTGCTGCAGGCTCCCCGGCTGCGTGTACAGGGTCTCCGAGCCGGCAGGATGGATGTGGGGTATATGGCCAATACATGGTCCATGCATGCTGGTGCTATGGAGGTGGTATGGCAGCAGACTAGGAGAGGGAGACCCCCTAATCATAGCTGGGGGGTCGTGTGCCAGTGTCCTGGTGTCTTGTGCAGTGGGTGTAAGAGTCAGTCTGTGTGTGTGATGCCTGCAGTAAGTATGATCGGCTTCCATCTCTTGCATTGTATGTTATGTATTGTTTTCCATTGTATTGCATTTAGGGGGTTGTCGGAGGGATCGTTTGAAGCAAGGGAGAATCTGGGGGTCCAGATGTGCAGGATAAGATGGGAATGTTCAGACAAGGGGATAAGTGCACTGAATGGTCCGGGGTTCTTCTGGTAAGAAACACAAGGGGGACAAGAGGAGCTGAGAGTTTTCATCCACTTCCTCCTGTCCAAAAGTTTCCTGCAAAGACTTGTGTCACTGGGTGCCCTGCTGGCTGGCTGGTCTCAGGGGCTAGCTATAGATAGATGATAGTTAGCTAGATGGATAGATAGATAATAGCTAGATAGATACATAGATAGATAGATACATAGATAGATACATAGATAGAGAATAGATAGATACATAGATAGATAGATAACAGATAGATAATAGATAGATACATACCTAAATGGATAGATAATAGATGGATATATTGATAGATAATAGATTAATAGATAGATGATAGATAATAGATAGCTAGATGGATAGATAGATAATAGATACATAGATAGGTAGATAATAGATAGATAGATACATACATAGGTAGATAACAGATAGATAATAGATAGATACATACCTAAATGGATAGATAGATAGATAATAGATGGATATATTGATAGATAATAGATAGATTAATAGATAGATAGATAAAAAGTGTTACCTCTCTCTACTATAATATGGTCATGAATGTAAGGACTTTGCATTAATCGGACAAATGGACCAAAATGTATTCAATATTTTGAAATTCTTCATAAAATAATATTTTTTGTTAACAATTTTTTTTGTTACAAATTGTCATAAGACCTGCCAAACTATCCAGATCTCCAAAGGTCAGAACCACTTGTCTTCTGGCCCCATACAGAGCAATCATCACTATAATTGCATTTTGGGTGAATTCTGAACAATTTGAAGCAAGTCCCATAAGGTTTTGTGGGTCCAGAGAGACCAGTGTTACCGATTTCTCTCCATCTCTTAGTTAGGGAAGTTGCTTTAGGACCACCGCTCATGAACTTATTATATGTCTTCCTATAAGAAGGATAAAGCTGGGAATCAGAACCCAAGCGTTCTCCAATAGATGGGAAACGTTCCCATTGGTCCGCACCAGCCTAATTGTCACTACAGATGCAAAGATTGTATGCAGATTACTAATATTTACATCTGGTCTTTCTGTTTAAAAGAAAAACTAAGGGGGGTATCGTCTCCCCTGACCACTCAGACGTTGTATTGTTCGTGCTGTGAGCAGTCTCCTAAGGCAGTGCAGGGGTTAAGCCTAGTCATGCTCCCAGTTTCATTATTATAAAATATTATGCAATCCTGATATTAATATTCAGCCACTGTGAATGTGAACTTGCTACGTTGATCTTTCTTTGTGTTTTATAATAATTGTATGGTGTTTTTGGAATCTCTGGTTAGTCACCCCCAGCCACCCCCTCGGTATGGTTCCCACAGTCTGTAGCAGTGGTGCCGAGGTGGGACCCAACTTCATCCAGCCAGTAATACTTCTGCAGTGGGGTCTGAGTGCATCGTCCATGTGTGGAGAAGTGAGGAGTATTCCTGGTGGCTTTTGTGCTATGAAGACAACACCCTGGAATATTCTCTCCATTTCTCTCCTCTTTCAACATTCCTTGCTGGAGGGCTTTTGCCCCAGGCACCCAGCCTTGAATGGAGCTCTTTTTTCCCTCCGACTCACACACAAAAAAACCCCTTTGCCTTCTGTTTACCTTTTATGGTTAAAATAACAGCTTAAGCAAAGAGGCAACTTCATGGAGAAACGATTTCTTGAAATCTTCTCAAGCTGCAGCGACATAGCAAGTTTAATCACCCCTAGAGAGCGAAACAACTGTGTGCACAATGGGACACGGAGTCGTTTTGTGTGTAAATGAGCGTGCTATGGCTTCACTTTACGTGGGCAAATAGCTTTTACAAGCAGCTACTTCCACAAAGACAGGGGGAAGATTAGCTGGTTTTTCAGAAAACTGGAGGGAGGGAAAAGACAAGACCCAGATTAACAATAAAAAAAACAAAAAAAATACACATTATTCCAAGACCTGGTTGTATTAGTTTTGCCCCCAGGTAGTTAAGCCGTCACCCAATTTGTGCTTAAGACCACCCTCCTTTTATACAATTAAAGCTGCAATAGTCAGGGAGGAGGGGGTGCCATCACTCCTGGGGGCAACTAAGCATCTGTGTTTGGCTCCATGACACGGTATTATGAATAGGTGGGAGATTCTTGGTAGTAGAGTCCACCCAAAGCCACAACTACCTGCACGCCGTCGCTCTAGTCCCCTATTTCCTTCCCCTACAAGATGCATGGGATGCCCAATTCCGCACTGTCTTCTGGAAGAGGAAAAGTGGGTAACGGGATTTTTTTTTTAATGTGGTTGTGTTTTTTAATTATTGCTTGATTTGTACTTTTAAGACTTTTACTTGATATTGCACCAAACTTTAACTAAGTGGAAACTTCCTCCAGAGGTGACTAGTAAACCCCCATAGGGTCGCAGCCTGCAGATGACTGCATGCTCATTAGTGGTAAATGGCTTTATACATTTCTAATGTAGATTGTTGAATTTTTCAGATAAACGACCTTTCTGGAGCACACGACCAACACGATCCATTGTACAGAGTCTATATTTTATATATTACTTTGCTATTGACCGCTTGTAAAAAGTATGTTGCACTTTTATCAGGTTGCAATGGGTCAACATAATGCTCAGAAGGGAGATTGGGGTGGCCACAAATATTAATGTGTTTGGCGCATGATAGGAAGTTGAGGCGCAGGTTCCAAGTGGTAAACTCAGCTCTGCTACATCAGTACTTATACAGCGGCTCTGCTCCTCCCTGTGTTATGGTAACACCGTGTCTAATCTCACATTACATAGAGAGTGTGTATCCACTGGGTAATAACGTGACACGTACGGCCCTGTGGCTGCTGCTGCTGCTGCTATTGTGTCTGTACCTTGTATTTCATTTCACACTCTGGTCCATATTGATCTTATTACAGACTGGTGGCAATTACTGTGTGTAATATATTACAGGACTGGCTGGGAAACACGCTCATAGGATCAACATAGAAAGTGAGGGGGGGGGGGGTTATTACCAAGATGTAGCACAATATTCCCACATTGTTTCATTGTGGCCTTATAAAAAAAATAAATAATAGAAAATACATGTTGAGCTCTGCTGTATCTGACTGGTATTCAGAGAAGCCACTTAGCCATGTGCGCAGTCTCTCCTATGGAAGTCTATCGCTGACACCTGTTGCATTACAGTTATTGAGGTGTAATCAATTTCTAAAAATTGGAGCAAAATGCAGTGAGTGGTCTTCATTAAGTAGATGCCTGACACTTCAGGGATGCCCCCTTCTAGGGGTGACGGACCGAGCTAGGACTGTGAAACAATGGGGCATGTTTTCTTCCTCTAAACTTAGCCAACAATTTGCTCTTTGCAGCCATGGAGGAAAAAAGGGAGCAGACTTGTGTTCATTCACAAGGCTTGTCCGTTCTCCCCATAATTCCTTTGACTGGTCAAATCCGTCGTCGGTCCGTAATGTTTGATATTGTAAGATGTCGAATCTATATTTTATTATGATGTAGCACATGCTTATATAGACCGGGCAATGGGAGATGTCCATGCACCTGTCCTATCTGCTGCAAGTCATTCTTGATAGCTTTCAGGTTACTGCTGCTCATTACTGGCTTAATTTATAAAGGTAAATGTAGAAGAAAAAACCTCAAGTTATATGCCATTTTCACAATTTTTATACAGTCGCGCTGTCCACTCTGTCTCCTACTAATATTCACAAATATAGCACAATTCAGATTTAATAATCTGGGGCCGTCGCATCAAAGAATTATCATTATTGTGCCCATTTTTATTTTCTACTAGATATAAACTTGGATCCAGTGAGTGTTTATAAAGATGTAGCAGAGCCCAGTTTGGAGTGTACAAAGAGAGCCCAATTGTGAAGAATCGATCAGTACATCCATCACCCGCATTATTGATAGCGTGTGCTGGGCATTGATCATTTCTTCATTGATACCGTTATCTCATTAGGTCACAATAAGTCAGAGTGACAGAAAAGAAGTGCAGAGGTGACCAATGCTTTATGACTCCAGACCTTCAGATGTAGAAGAGCCAAGTTTGTCATTATGATATCTCTAAGTTTTTCCATTGGAATAATGACTAATTCGTCTCTGCTACCTCGTTATACTGTGTGCAGCTCTGCTACATCTAAATGGTAGATATGGCATTAGCACCCTGTCTATCAAAGAGTTAGCCGCCTCGTCCTGTATACAGGTCACGGATAACTTTAGTGTCTTGTACTTTAAATCAGGCAGCTGGTAACCATTTACATTTTTATGCATACATCAAAGGACTGGAGTCTTGGGTATTCTTAGCATTAACCTATGCCAATTGGTGCTGGCAGGTAGATTCATCAAACAGTCTTAATACTTTATTCCAATTTTTCTTTTTTCTTGTAATGTTGTATTTTGCTTGGCGTTGTTTTCGTGTTGTGCCCGGGCACAGTAGGGTAAAGGCTGGAAGATGTTACAGTAGGTGAATGGATGTGAAAAACCTACCTCTGTGTAGCCAATAAATGCCTCGGGTGCCAAGGAAGTCACTAATTTAGAGGTGTCTTGTTATTGAGACGCACTTGCAAAAAAAAAAAAAAACCCTGAATCTCAATTCACAAATTGGTTCTCCGTTTGTCAGGGGATATTTCACATCTAACACATAAGCCCACGACCTCTAATTAGAATTTTGCAGTTTGTTTTGTGCCCCTTGAGGCTGACACCTTGGAAAGGAAGAAGAAGGAGGAAAAAAAAAATGTTCCTGATTTCTTATTGCTAATAAGCATATTCCACCTACCCTCTGGTACTTAAAAAAAAAAAAAAAAAAATACGTGCAAATACGTTTAATTGCGGTGGCGGTGGTAATTTGTACACTGGATGTATGATCAGACGGATGCAGGAATGATCTGATTAGATCTGTGATCACATCAGTATCATAATAGTGACTGTACTGAAGGACAATATCTTATTTTTTTTTTGCCTTTGCTATCAAGGAGGAAAGCAGCATGTCCCGTCTGTCTCTCACCCGCTCCCCGGTCTCTCCCTTGGCTTCACAAGGAATACCTCTCCCAGCACAGCTCACCAAATCCAACGCACCTGTGCATATCGACGTAGGGGGACACATGTACACGAGCAGCCTGGCGACGCTCACCAAGTACCCGGACTCAAGGTAAGGACAGATCTCTTCATCTGCATGTGTAAATTAATGATAATATTCCATTGTGCCCAGATCAGACTGTTCTCCTAGTGTCACGCTTTGTCCTCCTCTAACTCCCAGACACTGGAGAATGGCGTGGATTCGCTCTATTCCCAAGGGATTTCACATCACAATCAAAGATTTCGGGAGGATGGAGATTTTTCTTCATCATGGCTGCTTATTTCTTTAGGCATTGGATGAGTTTGTGATATTTAGTCAATGTTGCGAATTCAGCTCGGTATGGCAGGCGTAGTCTCCAGCGCCTTGGATGGGTCTTGACCATACTGGGCCTCACCTATTGCTCTCAGATTTGATACTCTTTCTGAAGCACCCACACTCCGTCTAGTACTAAGGCCATTTTCCGTAATTCTATATTTGAGAAAATGCAAATATTTACAGATTGTTGCAAAATCTTCATATTCTAAATGATTGATTTCCAGACATTTAAAATAAATGTAAAAGAACGCTAAAGAAAATAAAATTGTGTAAGTGAGGACGGCTTGGTAATACTTGGCATTTTGCACAACCATGACTTGGAGCACCTATGGTCTGACTTTGACCCCCGAGTTGAAAGGCCACTGCACCTGCACCTATGTATGTAAAGGTTTCTGGAAGTTCTTAGATTTGCTAAGTAACGTAGTGATGATAGGGAATAGCAGGGATTCATCCCAGTCTTACTTAAATGGCTGATAACAGGGAACAGTTCTCTCTCACGAAAACTTTATAGTCCCTGTTGGGGATCCCATAATAATAGATTTTTTGGCCAATCCCCAACACTTTCTATCCACTGCTCATGCCTGACACCCCTCGGTGAACCACAGCTGTATGACTGAACACAGGCTTTTTTCATTAGCTCTGTGCTTCCAATTAGTTTTCTAATTAGCAGCGTTTCGGTTATGGCAGTGCAGACAAGAGGGTGACTTTGCTGTGTTTTCCGGTTATGTCTGACACGCCTGTACAGAAACTTATTAAGAGACGGCCCGGCCAGGTTACTCACTGCTTGTAATTGGCTTCTATCAATAACATTCTTGCTGGTTAAACTGTAACCGTTTCTTTCCATTAAGCAAGGTCATACTTAGACACTGGGTTGTTTTTTTTTTCCTTGGGATTCCGAAAAAAAACAAAAAAACAAAACAAAAAAATTAGGGAAAATCCACAGCAGCCCTGGAGGAGATCGCAGTTGAGTGTATGCGACATACTTTCTGCATGGTAATTAGGAACATAACTTTGCTGCCAGATGTTTGGCAAGACTTGCAGACATTACACCCGCTTTCACTGAGTTGTGAGAATTGCAATGTCCGGGGCCATGCGGTACCTCTTGATTTGCAACTAAAGGAAAGCTCTAGTCGTTTCGTTTGCAACCTGCGATTGTCCAATCATTGCAAAACTACAACTCCTAGCAGGCCCCGACAGTCGCAGGTTGCAAATTTGCCAGATGCACTAGCACAGGTTGGTGACTGCTGCTATATATACCGGGGCTTTATAGCACTTTTTAGGCACGTGACCATATTTTCATCTTTTTCCTATACGCATATGTGGCCACGTCTCCATTGATCCTCTGCCAGGATGCACCACTTGCCCCCCAGTTCTGATCGCAGACTTGTCACTCTCATCTATCAGAGATTCTTGCTGTGTCTTTGTGTTTTCCCCTGGTTTGATCTGTCAAGTTATGGAGTATATATCATTTATGTCTAGGTATATTTGTTTTTTAGGAAGCAATAACAGTGGCCATATTGATGTTTGTCCAGCTTTCCCGGTATGGTTGTATTCACATGACCAGGTAGGATCTGCGTTACCACCACAATTCCTTGCCTGACAGTGGGCTTCCTGACATGAAGCATCATATATGACTTTCAGGCTGTTTGTTCAGTTCAAGAGATACGCAGTCGGGTCAGGAATTGCGGCCATAACACATATAGTAATATTCGGCTGCTGTCTGGTTGTCTGAATGCTTTCCGATTGAAACAAGTGGCAAAATACTAAAGAAGTATCCTGATCTCAGGATATACCATGAATGTCTGATAGATAAGAGTTCCACTTCTGACACCTACACCTACCACCATTATAAGGGTTCCCCCCCGACCCCATCCCAAATGGATGCTTTCTCAAGGGAGTCACAAAAACAGCCACGCACGCTTTCACAACTACCTCCCATATGGGTGAATGGGAAGAGCTACACACACGTAGCCACCTCTCCATGGATTCTCTGCTAGGATTCACCACTCACCCCCATTCTGGAGATATATGCAGTTCCCAGGTGTGTGAATAGCACACACTCATGTGTCCCCAACTCTCCAGGAGGAAGAGGATGACTCCAGAACTTCAGCGGAACGGTGATTGGTGAGAAGACTGTTGTGTAAGCATCTCGATGTGTTTCCAAATCACTGCTGCACGAGGTGACTATCATGTTCTCGTCAGGGAGAGGCAGAAACCAGTCTCCTATGTCAAGTGATGATCCGGTTCTAATTACAGGTACTGCGTTCATAACTTTGACCTGTAATTAAAGAGATCGAGCTGTAACCTCCCTACCGGGTGATTCTGTGTCCCCACGTGTGGAAGGATCACTGTGCTCTTACTATTCCAGGGGACAAGTTGTCCAAAACTCAATTTTCACAATACATGGACATCAGGGAAAGCGTCAGGACATTATCAAAGTTATTGGACCACAAAGGTCCACCACCCCCAGGGGGTCATCAGATTACCTTTCAGCAAGCCAAGGTGATCAGAGGTAGGAGATGTAGGAGATATGTAGGAGATGTAGTGGACAGGAGGCCACATAATGTGCCATAACCATGTCAGTATGTTGGGAAGTCCCCGTAACTCCACACACCACCGTCCACCTCCAGGACCCCCACGTATCTGATACAGCCTGTGTATATGTCATAAATGCCTGAATACAACACATACCCTTTAAATACTCATCTTTAATCCTATCACTTAAATTAGATATTATCTATCTTTTATTATAAACCTTCGTCCGGTTTTATGAAACTTTTCAACCACCGACATCCTCCAGCCTTTAAAAAAATCTTGTCTTCTGCACAAAATCCTCCAGGCGTTCCTGATCCTAGGAGGTAATTATTCCTCCCCCGGACTCTCTTGCTTGCTTCCTTGTTGAGTTAAATATTAATTTTAGGATGATATATATTAGAAAAAGTATGAAAAATTAGATTGCTGCTGCACCAGGTCTGATGACCCAATGAGTGTGTCTGGGGGAGCAAGATCAGTGAAAACTCCGACCTTCTCGACTCATCCTTCTGTATTAGGGTGAAAACCCTGAAAGAAGAAACGCAGCATTAAACCCAGGAGATCATTGCAGGATTACATCCTGTTTATCGGACTGGCTCTTTCATCTATGGAGCTTGTACAATGCTCTGTGTGCTCTCATGCAGGAGCTTAGCACTTCTACCTGCTAAGCAGCGTTTATTTATTTTTTTTAGAATGATCGGTGGGTGTCTCAGATAGATCAAAGATTAAAAAATGTAGGATTTGTACTTACTATAACATCCATAAAAAGGCAACTCAAAGTAAAGGATTTTGTGGCCCCAAATCTGCAGCAAAGCGAAAGACATTTTTCCCCCATCTCTGCAGAAAAAAATTCAAGGTACTGCATGCAATTCTTTGCAAGGAATAAAAGTGAAATCTACAGAACAATCCATGACAAAATCTGCATTTATTGCATGGATTTGTTACAGATTTGTATGCAGATTTGCCATTGTAGACAATATGTACGTGTGAATGTCCCCTAAGCTTTTAGTCCACCTGGCTTCTGGGCTTTGTCCAGGTCTAGTTTAGGCCTCGAGCAGGAGAGGCCACGGGCATCCGTACTGGTGTCTCTATTTACAGCGGTAACCTCGGGGGAGAAGAACCTCAGAAACCATTGTGCAACAGAAAGTTTTATAAGTTTTATGAAATTACAGGCGCATGGAGGCAACGTATAACACAACATTGCCATGAATGCACCTGTAGACACTTTGGTTGACAATCTTTAGTGTATTTTTACTAACCAGCCAGGCAGCCTTTAATATAAATTACATAATCTGTAACGGAGTCTTTACTGATGGTGTGAACAGAGGCTTAAAAGGTAGGTAACGTTTATTTGAAAAAAAAAAGAAAATTGCAAATATTCTTCATTAAAACTTTACTGTTTGCGGTCTTACCCTTCCTAAGTAGCTCCATGGTTGCAGACTTCCAAAATGTTGGTGCAGTTGCACCGTGCCATTCCAAACGTTTCAGCATTTTCATCCACTTTGCTGGCATCAGGAATCCCTTCAGGTTTTGTGAAAAATCTGCAACTGAAAATAGGCAGCAAAAACACAAAGTGCGAACACAGCCTAATGTTTGTTCATCCCTTAGTTTTGTAAAGTTAGTAGGCGCCTTAACTTTGTACATTGTATACCATAATTCACACTCAGAGCCCAAGAGTTGTGCATTTAGAGAGGCCTACATGGACATAATATGTATATATTGCAAACATAAGAAGTGGATGGTAAATTATAATTAAAATATCTGATTTGATAGGTTGTGATAGTAAACCCAGGGTTCACATTTTGGTTATTGGTGACTTATGGCTACATCGATGGCATGCTTCACATGTATGATAATACCAGAACGATGGCAACACTGTCATCTATTGCAATACAAATCCCACTGAACGTGTAGAAGATGGTGTGGGGGCGCAGGGCGACATCCTCATTACCATGTATACATATTGGGATATAATAGGGATGGCCTGTCCCTATGAATCTCTAGACGTTCAGAGATGAACACTTTCTGCTCTGCTCACTGGAATATACAGTAAACACAGGCAGCAGATTGCCCAAGGCCCGATGAGATTCAGAGCCAGCGGCTATTGACCTAGTGTTACAGCTGTAACATGTGTATCATGTGTAGAGAAAAGCTGCACACGAGATGGGGGAAGGGACAGAGACATCTCTGCCGTGCTGAAATTATCATCAGATATCAGGGGGCTTCACTGCTAAACAGGAGTGACGCCAAAGATGCGATTCCCGTAAAACAGCTAAATATGTCTGCAAAGATTACATCCACACACTGTACCTAACGATCGACGAAAAGGCATGAACCAGCTGAGACATCGATAGAGGAGATAGAAATAGCAATCTGATCATTAGGAGTCATTATATATGTACAAGACTATAACTACTATATACACTACTGCTCCTATGTACAAGAGTATAACTACTATAATACTGCTCTATGTACAAGAATATAACTACTATAATACTGCTCCCTATGTACAAGAATATAACTACTATAATACTGCCCCCTATGTACAAGAATATAACTACTATAATACTGCCCTCTATGTACAAGAGTATAACTACTATAATACTGCTCCTATGTACAAGAATATAACTACTATAATACTGCTCCCTATGTACAAGAATATAACTACTATAATACTGCTCTTATGTACAAGAATATAACTACTATAATACTGCTCCTATGTACAAGAGTATAACTACTATAATACTGCTCTATGTACAAGAATATAACTACTATAATACTGCTCCCTATGTACAAGAATATAACTACTATAATACTGCCCCTATGTACAAGAATATAACTACTATAATACCGCCCCTATGGACAAGAATATAACTACTATAATACTGCTCCTATGTACAAGAGTATAACTACTATAATGCTGCTCTATGTACAAGAATATAACTACTATAATACTGCTCCCTATGTACAAGAATATAACTACTATAATACTGCTCCCTGTGTACAAGACTATAACTACTATAATACTGCCCCTATGTACAAGAATATAACTACTATAATACTGCTCTATGTACAAGAATATAACTACTATAATACTGCTCCCTATGTACAAGAATATAACTACTATAATACTGCCCCTATGTACAAGAAGATAACTACTATAATGCTGCTCTATGTACAAGAATATAACTACTATAATACTGCTCCTATGTACTAGAATATAACTACTATAATACTGCTCTATGTACAAGAATATAACTACTATAATACTGCTCCCTATGTACAAGAATATAACTACTATTATACTGCCCCTATGTACAAGGAATTTAACTACTATAATACTGCTCCTATGTACAAGAATATAACTACTATAATACTGCCCCCTATGTACAAGAATATAACTACTATAATACTGCTACTATGTACAAGAATATAACTACTATAATACTGCTCCTATGTACAAGAGTAAAACTACAATACTGCCCCCTATGTACAAGAATATAACTACTATAATACTGCTCCTATGTACAAAAATATAACTACTATAATACTGTCCCTATGTACAAGAATATAACTACTATAACACTGCTCCAATGTACAAGAATATAACTGCTGTAATACTGCCCCCTATGTACAAGGATATAAATACTATAATACTGCCCCCATGTACAAGAATATAACTACTATAACACTGCCCCTATGTACAAGAATATAACTACTATAATACTGCCCCTATGTAAAAGAGTATAACTAAAATACTGCCCCCTATGTACAAGAATATAACTACTATACTACTGCTTCTATGTACAAGAATATAACTACTATAATACTGCCCCTAAATATGTCTGCAAAGATTACATCCACACACTGTATCTAACGATCGACGAAAAGGCATGAACCAGCTGAGACATCGATAGAGGAGATAGAAATAGCAATCTGATCATTAGGAGTCATTACATATGTTAAAAGAAGCAAAACCTGTAAAATGTTTCTCATTATATATTTCATTATGCAAAACCTATTTATTGTTTCTATATTTATCAGATTGTAATGAGCAAGTCCACTCTCCCATAGTATCATCATGAATGCTGAAGTACTAAATATAATACTATAATACTGCTCCCTATGTACTAGAATATAACTACTATAATACTGCCCCTATGTACAAGAATATAACTACTATAATACTGCCCCTATGTACAAGAATATAACTACTATAATACTGCTCTATGTACAAGAATATAACTACTATAATACTGCTCCTATGTACAAGAACATAACTACTATAATACTGCCCCTATGTACAAGAATATAACTACTATAATACCGCCCCTATGGACAAGAATATAACTACTATAATACTGCTCTATGTACAAGAATATAACTACTATAATACTGCTCCTATGTACAAGAATATAATTACTATAATACTGCTCTATGTACAAGAATATAACTACTATAATACTGCTCCCTATGTACAAGAATATAACTACTATAATACTGTCCCTATGTACAAGAATATAACTACTATAATACTGCTCCTATGTACAAAAATATAACTACTATAATACTGCCCCAATGTACAAGAATATAACTACTATAATACTGCTCCTATGTACAAAAATATAACTACTATAATACTGTCCCTATGTACAAGAATATAACTACTATAACACTGCTCCTATGTACAAGAATATTACTACTATAATACTGCCCCCTATGTACAAGGATATAAATACTATAATACTGCCCCTATGTACAAGAATATAACTACTATAATACTGCCCCTATGTAAAAGAGTATAACTGCAATACTGCCCCCTATGTACAAGAATATAACTACTATAATACTGCTCCTATGTACAAAAATATAACTACTATAATACTGCCCCAATGTACAAGAATATAACTACTATAATACTGCTCCTATGTACAAAAATATAACTACTATAATACTGTCCCTATGTACAAGAATATAACTACTATAACACTGCTCCTATGTACAAGAATATTACTACTATAATACTGCCCCCTATGTACAAGGATATAAATACTATAATACTGCCCCTATGTACAAGAATATAACTACTATAATACTGCCCCTATGTAAAAGAGTATAACTGCAATACTGCCCCCTATGTACAAGAATATAACTACTATAATACTGCTCCTATGTACAAGAATATAACTACTATAATATTGCTCCTATGTAAAAGAATATAACTACTATAATACTGCCCCTATGTGCAAGAATATAACTACTATACTACTGCTCCTATATACAAGAATATAACTACTATAATACTGCCCCTAAATATGTCTGCAAAGATTACATCCACACACTGTATCTAACGATCGACGAAAAGGCATGCACCAGCTGAGACATCGATAGAGGAGATAGAAATAGCAATCTGATCATTAGGAGTCATTATATATGTTATAAGAAGCAAAACCTGTAAAATGTTTCTCATGATATATTTCATTATGTAAAACCTACTTATTGTTTCTATATCTATCAGATTGTAATGAGCAAGTCCACTCTCCCATAGTATCATCATGAATGCTGAAGTACTAAATATAATACTATAATACTGCTCCCTATGTACAAGAATATAACTACTATAATACTTCTCTATGTACAAGAATATAACTACTATAATACTGCTCCCTATTGTTATGATCTGGTGGCCTAGGAGCAGCATGAGACGTACTCTGGAGAAGGTGGTACCTGTACTGACCGCAGACCCTGAACTTAACACCGCAACTAGAAGTAGCCGTGGAATGTACCTAACACTCCCTAGACATCTCGACACAGCTGGAGGACTAAATACCCCTAGAGATAGAAAAGGGAAAACTATCTTGCCTCAGAGAAAATCCCCAAAGGATAGACAGCCCCCCACAAATATTGACTGTGAGAGGAGAGGGAAATAACATACGCAGACTGAAATCAGGATTTAGCAAAGGAGGCCACTCTAGCTAAATAGAAAGGATAGGACAGAGTACTATGCGGTCAGTAATAACACACTAGAAAATATCCACCACAGAAAATAGAAAATCTCCACATCTAACTAAAGATATGGAGGGTATATCTGCATCTCCAGAGATATCAGCTTGGCTGAACAAATCATTATGCAGACCAAGCTGGACAAGACAAAAACATGGAAAAGAACTGAACAATAAAGCTCACAGCATGTGGACTGCAAAAAACAAAGCCAGAACTTATCTTTGTTGAAAAGAACAGCAAAGCAGGAGAGACCAGGCAGGGATGTGAATCCTCCAGGAACAATGGACAACTGGCACTGACTAAAGGGTCAAGCAAGACTAAATAGCCCAGTCAGAATTGCAATAAGTGAACACACCTGATAAATGCAGCGATCCAAAGACAGCAGCGCTACCACTTATAACCACCGGAGGGAGCCCAAGAGCAGAATTCACAACAGTACCCCCCCTTGAGGAGGGGTCACCGAACCCTCACCAAAGCCCCCAGGCCGATCAGGACGAGCCAAATGAAAGGCACGAACCAAATCGTCAGCATGAACATCGGAGGCAACAACCCAAGAATTATCCTCCTGGCCATAACCCTTCCGCCTCGAAATACGAGAATCCAAAATCTTCTCAACCACATACTCCAACTCCCCATCAATCAACACCGGGGCAGGAGGATCAACAGAGGGAACAACGGGCACCACATATTTCCGCAACAAAGATCTATGAAAAACATTATGGATGGAAAAAGATGCTGGAAGGGCCAAACGAAAAGACACAGGATTGATAATCTCAGAAATCCTATAAGGACCAATAAACCGAGGCTTGAACTTAGGGGTAGAAACCTTCATAGGAACATGACGGGAAGACAACCAGACCAAATCCCCAACCCGAAGCCGGGAACCAACACACCGACGACGGTTAGCAAAACGCTGAGCCTCCTCCTGAGACAACACCAAATTGTCCACAACATGAGCCCAAATTTGCTGCAACCTGTCAACCACAGAGTCCACCCCAGGACAATCAGAAGGCTCAGGTTTGCCTTGAAGAAAAACGAGGATGAAAACCAGAATTACAAAAGAAGGGTGAAACCAAGGTAGCAGAACTAGCCCGATTATTAAGGGCAAACTCGGCCAATGGAAAGAAAGCCACCCAATCATCCTGATCGGCAGACACAAAGCATCTCAAATAAGTTTCCAAAGTCTGGTTAGTTCGCTCGGTTTGGCCATTTGTCTGAGGATGAAATGCAGAAGAAAAAGACAAATCAATGCCCAGCCTAGCACAAAAGGCCCGCCAAAACCTAGAAACAAACTGGGAACCTCTATCGGACACAATATTCTCCGGAATGCCATGCAAACGAACCACATGCTGGAAAAACAATGGAACCAAATCAGAAAAGGAAGTCAATTTAGGCAAAGGTACCAAATGAACCATCTTAGAAAACCGGTCACAAACCACCCAGATAACCGACATCCTCTGGGAAACCGGAAGATCTGAAATAAAATCCATAGAAATATGCGTCCAAGGCCTCTCAGGGACCGGCAAAGGCAAAAGCAACCCACTAGCGCGGGAACAGCAAGGCTTGGCCCGCGCACAAGTCCCACAGGACTGCACAAAAGAACGCACATCCCGTGACAAAGAAGGCCACCAAAAGGACCTACCAACCAAATCTCTGGTACCAAATATCCCAGGATGGCCAGCCAACACAGAACAATGAACCTCAGAAATCACTTTACTAGTCCATCTGTCAGGAACAAACAGTTTCCCCACTGGACAGCGGTCAGGTTTATCAGCCTGAAATTCCTGAAGAACCCGTCGTAAATCAGGGGAGATGGCAGAAAGAATCACCCCTTCCTTCAGAATGCCGACTGGCTCAAGGACCCCAGGGGAATCAGGCAAAAAGCTCCTAGAGAGGGCATCAGCCTTAACAGTCTTAGAACCCGGAAGATACGAGACCACAAAATCAAAACGGGAGAAAAACAGGGACCATCGGGCCTGTCTAGGATTCAGCCGTTTGGCAGACTCGAGGTAAATCAGATTCTTATGATCGGTCAAGACCACAATACGGTGCTTGGCCCCCTCAAGCCAATGTCGCCACTCCTCAAATGCCCACTTCATAGCCAACAACTCACGATTGCCGACATCATAATTGCGTTCCGCAGGCGAAAACTTTCGAGAAAAGAAGGCACACGGTTTCATCAAGGAACCATCAGAATTCCTCTGAGACAAAACGGCCCCTGCCCAATCTCAGAAACGTCAACCTCCACCTGAAAAGGAAGAGAAACATCCGGCTGACGCAACACAGGGGCAGAAGTAAATCGGCGTTTAAGCTCCTGAAAGGCAGAAACAGCCGCAGAGGACCAATTTGTCACATCAGCGCCTTTCTTCGTCAAAACGGTCAGGGGTTTAACCACACTGGAGAAGTTGGCAATGAAACGGCGATAAAAATTAGCAAAGCCCAAAAATTTCTGAAGGCTCTTAACGGATGTGGGCTGGATCCAATCATGAATGGCCTGAACCTAAACCGGATCCATTTCTATAGATGAGGGAGAAAAAATGAAGCCCAAAAAAGAAACCTTCTGTACTCCAAAGAGGCACTTGGAACCCTTCACAAACAAGGCATTATCACGAAGGATCTGAAATACCATCCTGACTTGTTTCACATGAGACTCCCAATCATCTGAAAAAATCAAAATATCATCCAAATATACAATCATGAATTTATCAAGATAATTCCGAAATATATCATGCATGAAGGACTGAAACACAGATGGAGCAATAGAGAGTCCGAATGGCATCACAAGGTATTCAAAATGGCCTTCGGGCGTATTAAACGCAGTTTTCCATTCGTCACCCTGCTTAATACGAACAAGATTATATGCCCCTCGAAGGTCAATCTTAGTAAACCAACTAGCCCCCTTAATCCTAGCAAACAAATCAGAAAGCAAAGGCAAAGGGTATTGAAACTTGACCGTGATCTTATTCAAGAGGTGATAATCAATACAGGGTCTCAAGGAGCCATCCTTCTTGGCAACAAAAAAAAAAACCTGCTCCCAATGGTGAAGAAGATGGCCGAATATGCCCCTTCTCCAAAGACTCCTTAACATAACTCCGCATGGCGGCATGTTCTGGCACAGACAGGTTGAAAAGTCGGCCCTTAGGGAACTTACAGCCTGGAACCAAGTCAATAGCACAATCACAGTCCCTATGCGGTGGAAGGGAACTGGATTTGGGCTCATCGAATACATCCTGGAAATCTGACAAAAACTCAGGAATTTCAGAAGAGGGGGAGGAGGAAATTGACATCAAAGGAATGTCACCATGAACCCCCTGACAACCCCAACTAGTCACAGACATAGATTTCCAATCCAATACCGGATTATGCACCTGTAACCATGGGAAACCCAGCACAATAGCATCATGCAAATTATGCAACATCAGAAAACGACAATCTTCCTGATGGGCTGGCGCCATGCACATGGTCAGCTGTGTCCAAAACTGAGGTTTAGTTTTTGCCAGCGGTGTAGCATCAATGCCCTTCAAAGGAATAGGACTCTGCAAAGGCTGCAAGGGGAAACCACAACGTCTGGCAAATTCTAAGTCCATTAAGTTTAAAGCGGCGCCTGAATCCACAAATGCCATGACAGAAAATGACGATAATGAGCAGATCAGGGTCACAGATAACAGAAATTTGGGTTGTACAGTACTGATGGTAACGGAACTTGCGATTCTCTTGGTACGCTTAGGACAATCAGAAATAACATGAGCAGAATCGCCGCAGTAAAAACACAACCTATTCTGACGTCTGAATCCTTGTCGTTCAGCTCTAGACACAATCCTATCACACTGCATAGGCTCAGGACTCCGCTCGGAAGACAACGCCATAGTGTGCACAACTCTGCGCTCGCGCAAGCGCCGATCAATCTGAATGGCCAGAGACATAGAATCACTCAGACCAGCAGGCGTGGGGAACCCCACCATAACATCTTTAACGGATTCAGAAAGACCCTTTCTGAAAATTGCCGCCAAGACATCCTCATTCCATTTAGTCAGCACAGACTATTTTCTAAATTTCTGGCAATACGATTCTGCCGCTTCTTGACCCTGACACAGGGCCAGCAAGGTCTTCTCAGCATGATTCACTGAATTAGGTTCATCATACAATAACCCTAGCGCTTGAAAAAAGGTGTCTACATTAAGCAAAGCAGGATTCCCAGATTCCAGGGAAAATGCCCAATCCTGAGGATCGCCACGCAGCAGAGAGATGACTATTTTAACCTGCTGAATGGGATCACCAGAGGAACGGGGTTTCAGAGCAAAAAACAGTTTACAGTTATTTTTAAAGCTCAAAAATTTGGACCTGTCCGCAAAAAACAAATCAGGAGTTGGAATTCTAGGCTCTAAAACCGGAATCTGAACGATATAATCGGAAATATCCTGTACTCTAGCAGCAAGTTGATCCACACGAGAAGCCAATCCCTGAACATCCATGCCAGCGCCAAACTCCTGAGCCACCCAGAGGTAAAGAGGGAAGAAAAGACACAACAGACTACAGAAAAAAAAATGGCTCAGCACTTTCCTTCCCTTCTTCTGAGATGCGATTAACTCATTGTTGGCCAGTTGTACTGTTATGATCTGGTGGCCTAGGAGCAGCATGAGACGTACTCTGGAGAAGGTGGTACCTGTACTGACCGCAGACTCTGAACTTAACACCGCAACTAGAAGTAGCCGTGGAATGTACCTAACACTCCCTAGACATCTCGACACAGCCGGAGGACTAAATACCCCTAGAGATAGAAAAGGGAAAACTATCTTGCCTCAGAGAAAATCCCCAAAGGATAGACAGCCCCCCACAAATATTGACTGTGAGAGGAGAGGGAAATAACATACGCAGACTGAAATCAGGATTTAGCAAAGGAGGCCACTCTAGCTAAATAGAAAGGATAGGACAGAGTACTATGCGGTCAGTAATAACACACTAGAAAATATCCACCACAGAAAATACAAAATCTCCACATCTAACTAAAGATATGGAGGGTATATCTGCATCTCCAGAGATACCAGCTTGGCTGAACAAATCCTTATGCAGACCAAGCTGGACAAAACAAAAACATGGAAAAGAACTGAACAATAAAGCCCACAGCATGTGGACTGCAAAAAACAAAGCCAGAACTTATCTTTGTTGAAAAGAACAGCAAAGCATGAGAGACTAGGCAGGGATGTGAATCCTCCAGGAACAATGGACAACTGGCACTGACTAAAGGGTCAAGCAAGACTAAATAGCCCAGTCAGTATTGCAATAAGTGAACACACCTGATAAATGCAGCGATCCAAAGACAGCAGCGCTACCACTTATAACCACCGGAGGGAGCCCAAGAGCAGAATTCACAACACCCTATGTACAAGAATATAACTACTATAATACTGCCCCTATGTACAAGAATATAACTACTATAATACTGCTCTATGTACAAGAATATAACTACTATAATACTACTCTATGTACAAGAATATAACTACTATACTACTGCTCCTATGTACAAGAATATAACTACTATAATACCGCCCTTATGTACAAGAATATAACTACTATAATACTGCTCTATGTACAATAATATAACTGCTATAATACTGCTCCTATGTACAAGAATATAACTACTATAATACTGCCCCTATGTACAAGAATATAACGACTATAATACTGCTCCCTATCTAGAAGAATATAACTGCTATAATACTGCCCCTATGTACAAGAAAATAACTACTATAATACTACTCTATGTACAAGAATATAACTACTATAATACTGCTCCCTATGTACAAGACTATAACTACTATAATACTGCTCCTATGTACAAGAATATAACTACTATAATACTGCTCTATGTACAAGAATATAACTACTATAATACTGCTCCTATGTACAAGAATATAACTACTATAATACTACTCTATGTACAAGAATATAACTACTACAATACTGCTCCTATGTACAAGAGTATAACTACAATGCTGCCCCCTATGTACAAGAATATAAGGCTAGGTTCACATTGCGCTAGGTGAGTCCGTCTAATGGACACATTTTTAAGTACTCAAAACGCTTTATAACGCACATACTAACGTGGCCATAGACTTGCATTGTCTGACGCATCGTGATGCATGCCAAAATTGGCATGTGTTATTCACATAGCGTTTTTTTTTTTTGACGGACCTTGGAATGCGGCTTGCAGCGTTTTCGGGTCCGGCCAAGCTAACGCAATACTAACGGAAGCGTTAATTCTGCCATTGATGGCTATGGCAAACACATCCAGACGCAAATCTTGAAAAAATTCCAAATTGAACCATACGTTTTAATAGCGTTTGAGGGTAGTCCATGTGGTCATGTGACAGGAAACATGATTTCGGCCATTAATGTCCCAAGCACACATTTTTCCTGAGGCCTGCTGCACGTCAGAGAGAAAGTGTGTTGCAAGAGATCACAGGAAATATAAGTACATTTGTATATATATATATATCTCTGTATACATCATGGGAGTCTGCACCCACACCCCGACGATGACAAAAGGAGAAAAAAAAAATAATAAAAACTTTATTGACAGTGACAAACGCAGACAAACGCATACATCGCGAACGTACATCCAAATGAGAAAAACGCGGTCACAAGCGTTAACGCAAGCGATAACGTGATGCCTATTTTTCGACAAATTGGATCCTTTTTCTGTACATGCGTTTAACGGATCCGTTTAACGCCATGTACTTGACGCAATGTGAACCTAGCCTTACTACTATAATCCTGCTCCTATGTACAGAAATATAACTACTATAATACTGTCCCTATGTACAAGAATATAACTACTATAATACTGCTCCCTATGTATAAGAATATAACTACTATAATACTGCCCCTATGTACAAGAATATAACTACTATTATACTGCTCCTATGTACAAGAGTATAACTACTATAATACTGCCCCATCTACAAAAATATAGCGACTAGAATACTGCCCCCTATGTACAAGAATATAACTACTATAATACTGCTCCCTATGTACAAGAATATAACTACTATAATACTGCTCCTATGTACAAGAATATAACTACTATAATACTGCCCCTATGTACAAGAATATTACTACTATAATACTGCTCCCTATGTACAAGAATATAACTACTATAATACTGCTCCTATGTACAAGAATATAACTACTATAATACTGCCCCATGTACAAGAATATAACTACTATAATACTGCTCCTATGTACAAGAATATAACTACTATAATACTGCTCCTATGTACAAGAATATAACTACTATAATACTGCCCGCTATGTACAGGAATATAACTACTATAATACTGCCCCTATGTACAGGAATATAACTACTATAATACTGCTCCTATGTACAAGAATATAACTACTATAATACTGCCCGCTATGTACAAGAATATAACTACTATAATACTGCCCCTATGTACAGGAATATAACTACTATAATACTGCCCCTATGTACAGGAATATAACTACTATAATACTGCTCCTATGTACAAGAATATAACTACTATAATACTGCCCCTATGTACAAGAATATAACTACTGTAATACTGCCCCTATGTACAAGAATATAACTACTATAATACTGCTCTTATGTACAAGAATATAACTACTATAATACTGCCCCTATGTACAAGAATATAACTACTATAATACTGCCCCTATGTACAAGAATATAACTACTATAATACTGCTCTTATGTACAAGAATATAACTACTATAATACTGCCCCTATGTACAAGAATATAACTACTATAATACTGCTCTTATGTACAAGAATATAACTACTATAATATTGCCCCTATGTACAAGAATTTAACTACTATAATACCACGCCTATGTACAAAAATAGAATTACTATGATATACTCTTTAAACAAAAGTCCTGTCCACTTGATCAACTTCTACATGTAGGAATGTAATAAAAATAAACTAGGCACTCAATTTAAAGATTAATTTTTTGACTTTTAATAAATATAGTCAAGGTAAAACGTTTCGGCCGCATTTGGCCTTTCTCAATTACAAACTATACAGGAGTGTCAGGGATTCATGGGAATCTGTGGATTTTTAGTGAGGCAAGTCTCAGTATGGTCACTTTCACAAGAGTATGGGGCATTTAAAGAGGAAAAACCCCAGTGGTAAACAAGTCAGGGGACCTGGATGTGTGCACGTGCCTGGAGAATGACGCAGCATCCGCGTCCAAATGCGGTCGAAACGTTTTACCTTGACTACATTAAAAGTCAAAAAATTCATCTTTAAGTTGAGTGCCTAGTTTATTTTTATGACTTCATGGTGTGGGATCCTACTACGGCACCTTCCTTAGTAGTGCACACGGTTCTCTATTAGTACATGTAGGAATGTGGCGTACAATTTTGTCACTTCTGTCACACAGCACCCATTGGTGGAGTCTAGAAATCCATATGTAAAGCAGACGAATTAAAGCGGACAAATCATATTACTATTGAGTGATTTTTGTTTTATAACATGTTTTTTTCTTTTCTCCTCAGAATAAGTCGTCTGTTTAATGGCACAGAACCCATTGTACTGGACAGTTTAAAGCAGCATTACTTTATCGACCGGGATGGGGAAATTTTCCGCTACATCTTAAGTTTTCTACGAACGTCAAAACTGCTTCTTCCTGAAGATTTTAAGGTAAAGCTTCTAATGAAAACTATTTTTACAAAAATGTAACACTAAAACATTTACCAAGAATCACATTTTCCCATGGGTTTTCCTTGAAGATAAGACCTATGATATTATTGTTTCAAAATATATTGAAATTGCTGCCAATCTCAGCCGGCTCAGTGAGGTAATGCACCGCTCCTGCCTGCGCTTCGGCTGCTTCATTTGACCTTACATCAACAGAGCAGCTCTTCCTCTGTCGCCAGGGAGTGACTGCCTCAGGCAATGGGAAGACGATTGTTCATCAGCCTGACATTGGCAGCATTGTCCTGTCAACAGATCAGAGAGGAAGCGAAGCCTCCGCCATGTCATCTTGAGAGTTGTCAAAATGTGTGGTCCATGACCACTCTGATTAGGCAGAGATTAGAGCAGGCAGGTAGTTAGCATCTTCCTGCCTTTAAGTTCTTAGCCCCATAAATAAAATAGTCCTGGATTACCCCTTTAATTTCACGGTGCTGTACATGTGAAATGGGTTTACGTACTTTATCCTCACAGGTTTACAATCTACAGGGTATAAGGGAAGTAGACAGTAGGTCGGGGGGTATGTAAATGTGTAAATCATACTGTAGAATTCTAGAGATTGGTGGACAACTAGTCAGTGCACATCTGGCTAATTTGAATATAAGGGCACGTTAGACTTATATCATCCAGTTTTCCGTTAGCGTAACATACGCTAACGACGTTATTACTGTTTCTAAATTAGGGGACATATGTAAAAACGGTCTAGGCAGTGAAATCTGTAAAAAAAACAAAAAAACTTTGGATTTTGCATTTTCTGTAGGTCGGCCATTGTGATGCTATACTTATCGCTTCACATCCAACCCACTGGCCGGTTACAAGTTTTCCCAAAGTCATCCACATCCATTAAACATATGTTTTAATGTATGGAGGCAGGGCTGGGGCACTTGAATGTCCAGTCTTTGGGGGTAATTTATATGTCCATGTTGGAATTTCAAGATCTATGTTCCGCAAATCTCTTTTGCAAGAATCTAGCATTCGATCAAAGTCTGAAGGAGTTAATATGGCTGTGCCAACAGGAGTGGCGGCTGCTGGCCAAAAGCCATATGACTGGTAGCTACCTGATGAACTGTTCTAGCTTCTAAACTTTCTAGAATAGTTATTTACAGTCATGGAAATGTATTAATTGAGCAAATTTGTGTAGACTGATGGATGTGGTCTGGTCACTGGTTGACAAGGGAAAACTCAGAAGTGAAGTGCCCATGGCCAGTCTGCCTAGGGGGGCATAGATCTCAGCAGACGGCACGTAGAGAGCTGGTTCTTGCCATGATTTCCTCATTGGTTAGGAAACTTACATTACATGACATCACTGTGTTCCGGCCACCCGTCGGATAGTGCAGGGATTATCAGTTTTTTAGTAAATTTTGGTGGGTTCTCGGAAATAACAGGATAACAAAACATTCACTCCTCCTAAAATATGTAGATGAAATATGTAGTATTTATACTTTGTGGTGCTATTTTCTTAGAAGCTCAGGTCAGTGACTTGCTATTGGGTTGTATTCTCCCTCTTCTGTCGGAGTGTACGGTAACTAGGCAACCAGTAAACACAACTCAGCAGTCACTTCCTTTTTTGCTTCATGTAACAATGTATTCTTATTCATTGGACACGCTGGATACTATTTGTAAACTATTGAGGAAAGTATCATACACTTACCAACTTAGGCTTCTTTCACACTTCAGTTGTTTGGCGTCAGTCTGCTCCGACATAGTGACGGATCGACGGATCCGTCACAATTGTTGAGAAAACGGTTCTAACGGATCCGTTTTTTTGACAGATCAGTTCCTTGGGGGTTTTCTGGGAAAAGTATCTACTTTTTGGAGCATGCGCAATTGAAAAAGCGGATTGGGGCGATGGATCCGCCAAAATGATGGTCGCGACGGATCCGTCGCTCATAGGCGGCCATTCTATGGAATGGCGGACGCGACGGATCCGTCGCGAACCGCCATTTCTGCGCAGACAAAAAACGTTATAATGTCCGTCAATGTCTAGACAACGTCCGCCAAATTTAGACGGATCCGTCGCATGGCGGATGGAACGGACGACCATCCGCCACAATCCGTCGCTAATGCATGTCTATGGGAAAATAGCGGATCCGCCAAAAAAAAATGGCGGATCCGCTATTTGAGGAAAATGGCGGTTTCAGACTGACGCCAAAAGACTGAAGTGTGAAAGAGGCCTTACAAGAAATATTTTTGTATGAAATGGATTTTAAGAAAATCTAGATGATTAGGCAAGGTGATTGGTCATTTTTTTGGTTGCTTCCGATTAAATGGAGAAGAATAGAACACAAGAAGGTAAATTTGGTGTGATTTTATACTAGGTTCCAGGCCATAAACGTAACATATTAAATCATATAAAAATGGGAGTATACAATTATTTCCTATGGTTTTCTGAAGTGAAAGTTTATTCGAACGTAGTCTCTATTTTGGATGCATTTGATGGGTTTGCTTCTTTACCATTTTTTGGGGGGAAGGTACTAAGGGGATTACCAGAATGGAATCACGTTAGGGGGGCAGTGCTGTGGGAAATGAGAAGCCTTAGATAAGGTTTTTATTAGTACCAATGCGTTCCAGCGCCAAAAGGTGTTGGTTGATTTGTGGGTTTTTTTTCACCTTGAGAAAAAGCACCTTAATGGATTCAGTTTTTCAACCTTGAGAAAGGCACCAGTTTGGCACCGAAACGCATTGGTACAAATTTGATTTATTGACCTTGAGAAAGGCATCTTTCCGGCGCAAAATGCATTGGTAATGATTTGGTTTTTGACCTTGAGAAAGGCCTCATTCTGGCGCGAAATGCGTTGGTAATGATTTGCTTTTTGACCTTGAGAAAGGCACCATTCCGGTGCAAAATGCGTTGATACTAATAAAAACCTTAGCTGAAGCTTCTCGTTTCCCCTAGCACAGCCCATCTAACGTGATTCTCTCCATTTTGGTAAATATACATCTGGAAGATATCTCCTCCAGCCATGGGGCAGCAGTGGATATTCACAGGTGTTGAGCCTTCATACAACACCACCACGTGAACGCAAACATCCCCTCAGTGGTGTTCTTTTTAAACGCTAATGCCATATCGTGTGCTCTTTTGCCCCTCTCTAGATTTCTTCAAGTTAGGGGATTAGGAATAGCAAAAATATTATAAAAGTCAAAAAAGTATGTGTTCCCTTCCTGCAGAGCCAGGGTGGTTGATAAGCCTAGAGCATATGTACCGAGATCACCATGGGCCAGTAGACCCTGCCCAGGTTTGCCAAATAGTGACTTTACCCCTGTTTAACTGTATGGCCCAAACTTTGTGATCAAACCCAAATTATAAGGAGCAGATGACGGCCAATGTGAGAAGGGTAAAAGAGATCAGCAGGTATTCACAAACGGATTGTGGAAGAACAGAGTGTTTCATAAAGTTGGTATAAGTATCTTGTGGGGTACGATGGAAACTCCTAATATTCTGGACTACTGATCAGAACTTCTGGTTGCCATAGGCTCCAGGTTGGAAATATGTGTAATTGTTATTATATATAATTGTCTGCTCTCCGCAGATATTAAAGGAGGGATCCGAGCACCTTTGCAGTGGCTCTGTGCTGCGGCTCGTACAAAGTGATCCTGTGCCATGGACCCTTCTCTATAGGACACACAGCAGTAACAATAGGCTGTCCTAAAAAAATTATAATAGAGATCATTTAATGGCAGTCATTCAGTAATTAGCATTTAGTAAAACGAGCAAGCGGCTGGTTGCTATGGATACATGTAAATTCTTTTTTCTTTCCACCAATTTACAATGTTAGATAATGGATCCTAGTGACTTTCTACAGTAGGTCGTAGGATGCCGGGTAATTGTATAAAGAAGATAAATATAGTGTTTGTGTTTTTCTAATTAGCAAACACTTTGGAGAGTGTAAAACACATGCAGGTTTTTCTTTTCTTTTCTCCCCCTTTATCCAGAGCAGTGTCTTATGGTAAAGAAATCATTACAACGGGGCTGCTGAATATTTATCAGTTTTCACCTTTGTTTAATCAAATAGAAGAAAGTGCCGTCGGGTTACATCGCATTTCGTTTCACCCCGGCAGTTGTGAAAGTTGTTAAAAGTTTTGGAATTTTTTAGTGTTGAACAATTTGAGATCCCTGTTAATTTCTGACGAGCTTCCATGGAGCCGCCATTGTGGAGGGGGGAGGATGTCTGTAAGTCACGCGGTGCTTATAGAAGAGGTGTGACATTGTAGTATATACGGGTAGTGGTGCACTTTGTACCTCTTGGCCTTAAAGAGACGGAATCGCTACATGAATTTAAGGTGCATTGTTTTCTTGTCTATGTTTGCAAATAGAAAAATAAATATATATTACTAGGTAGGTAGATATGAGATAGATAATAGATAGAAAATAGAGATACATAGATGATAAAGAGATAGATAAACTCAGTGTGAACCAAAATGTCGCCACGCCATGTGGGTCTGAATAAATCCACTTCTTCACCTGAAGTAAATGGAGTGCTGCCTTCCTTTTTTCTTGTTATGAAGTTGGGTAAGTATTTGATGAACTGCTGAGAGGACCTGTGCACTCATAATTATAGTGTTGCTCCATTTCTTTCGATAGATAGATAATAGATAGATTAGATAGATAGATAGATAGATAATAGATAGATGATAAATAGATAATAGATAAATAGATAATAGATAGATTAGATAGATAATAGATAAATAGATAATAGATAGATGATAGATAATAGATAGATGACAGATAATAGATTATAGATAGATAAATAGATAGATAATAGATAGGTAGATAGAAGAATGGAAAAGCACGCTATAAACTAATAGGCAAAATAGGCTTGAAAAAGGTTCACTGCAACTGAAATGTGGCCACGCAACATGGGCTAAATAAAGTCCACTTTTATTTTAGTAAATATTGGAGTGCTGCCTGCTTTTTCTATTTTAGATCGATAGACACAAGGATAGATAGACGGAGGGAGAGAGGGATGGGTAGAGATAATAGATAGTATTGCCTTATAAAAAAGAATGATTCCTACTTCATAGGTAGTTGCTTTTTAAAGGGAACCTATCAGCTGGATTGTGCGCAGTAACCCACAGACAGTTTCAGGCCGGCGCCGTTATACGGATTACAATGATACCTTGGTTGATGAAATCCGTCTTGTGGTTGTTGTTTAATCGTTATGTGTTTTCAGTTAATGAGACTCTTGTGCTTTGTGGCGGCCTGTGGCGCTTTAGGCTACTTTCACACTAGCACTAGCGTTAACTGCAATCCGTCACAATGCGTCGTTTTGCAGAAAAAACGCATCCTGCAAAAGTGCTTGCAGGATGCGTTTTTTCCCCATAGACTAACATTAAGCGACGGATTGACACACATCGTAACCGTCGTGCGACGGTTGCGCCGTGTTGTGGCGGACCGTCGGCACAAAAAAACGCTACATGTAACGGTTTTTTGCCGCCGACGGTCCGCTTTTTCTGACCGCGCATGCGCGGCCGGAACTCCGCCCCCACCTCCCCGCACTTCCCCGCACCTCACAATGGGGCAGCGGATGCGCTGGAAAAATGCATCCGCTGCCCCGTTGTGCAGCGCAGAGAACGCTAGCGTTGGTAACCTCGGCCCGACACACTGCGACGGGCCGAGCCCGACGCTAGTGTGAAAGTAGCCTTATGTGGTGCTCTGCTTAGGTATTCATACTGATGGATTATGATAGGTCACCGATGGCTCACTCACCCGCCCCCTATTTTACATACTGCATATCTTATTGTTTGAAAAAAAAATAAAATAAATGACATTCATCATGCAGGCGGCGGTGCCTGCGCTATAACATGATAAGATCTATAATATATTTTCATTTGATTTTCTCATATAAATTTCTTAAGAAAAAAAAATTATCTAATGAAAATGGCACCTTTGACCGTGCCTGCGCAGTAGCATTATTCGGAACGCAATAGATGCTACTGCGCAGGCACCGCCACTGGCGCCATTTTGCAAGAGTAAAAAAAGATTGGCTCCATCAAAATGGCAGTGGCGATTTGATAGATGCTACTGCACAGGTGCCGCCAGCACCATCTTGATGGAGCCCAAAATTTTTTTTCCTCTAGCATCTATCTCCATTTTGATTAAGAGATTTTTTTTTTCTAAAGAAATTTATATGACAAAATCAAATGAAAGTATGGATATTATATATCGTATCATGCTACAGCGGAGGCACCGCCGCCTGCATGATGAATGTCTTTTTTTTCCAAACAATAAGATATGCAGTTGTAGTGCTAAGATGTTAATGGCCATCAGGAAATCATATTGGTAGCCTGTCTTTAAGGAACTTTAAGATATTAGACAGTAACAGTTCACCTTATATTAGCCCTGTATTTTCTGTAATTTTCCCAAGACCTGGACCGCATAGCTCCTTTATCAATCTTTAGTGGAAAGCGTATGTTTATAGTATCATCCAATTACTGCATAGTTTCGCTATTCATGTTTAGTGAGAAATGTCGTGTTTATAATATGGTAAAACATTTGGTACCAGGAGAGCCTTTGGCATATTTTATCCAGTGATGTATTTGTCCGATGTTGATTGACGTCTGAAGAGTTGGCCACTCTACCAAGTTCTAGTTGTCCGATATAGTATCCCTCTGGTGGAGTTTGTGTAATACTTGGTTAAGCAAGCGTTTTTTTCTAAGCAAGATATAAGTTGGGGAAGACTTCAGCTAAGACAGAAGCCTGTTAACCTGTGGACTGAAAAGGGGACGCCCATGATGCCACAGTGTGGATCCCAGGAATTTCTCTGTCTTTGCTGTTCTGTTTCTCACAGCTGATGTTCCCGGACAGATGATGGTGAAGTTTTTCCTGTGTAGTGTGCAATGTAAGTACTTTACCTTTGTGATTTATATTATGCAATATCACACTATTTCCTATTTTATGTAATCATTTAATTATTATAATAAAATGAATCGCCTTCTTTAAAGCTGTATCTGACACCTTTGAATACTAGGCAAAACAGCAGGATGTAAACTAGGGGCCAGGTCAGTGAGGGATCAGTGACCTGTCATAAGCCATAAGGATGAATATGTAAGCAAAGCACCACATGAAGACCCCCCACATAGGCCGCCCCGGAGCACGAGCATATCATTAACTGAAAAACACAAATATTAAACAACAACCACAAGACGGATTTCATTAACCAAGGTACCATTTTATTCAGTATAACGGCACTGACCTGACACTGTCTGTGGGTTACTGAGCACAATCCTGCTGATAGGTTCCCTTTAACCCCTTTCTGACATAGGGCGTAAATGTATGCCGATGACAGACTCCCCCTGTTTGGTGCAGGCTCCGGCACCGAGCCTACACCTTTCCAGGTAAATGTCAGCTGATCTATACAGCTGACATGTGCCCGCAACAGCCGCGGGTGGAATTGCGATCCACCCACAGCTGTTAACCCGCTAAATGCCATTGTCAATTTCTGACAGCGTCATTTAACTCCCGCTTCCGGAAAGCGCGCTGGAAATCCCACCCATTGGTGACTGTCACGTGATCGCGGGTCACCTATGGGTTGGTATGACAACCAGAGGTCTCCAGTAGACCTCTATTGTTGTCCATGCTGGATTGCCATGAGCACTGCCGGGTGGTCGGTGCTCATAGCAAGAGGGGAATTCTGCAACATACAGGTGATCTGATCATTGCTTGTATGTAGGTAGCTGAGCCGATTGGATTATGGCAGCTTCTAGTCTACCATGGAGACTATTAAAGCATGCCAAAAGTAAAAAAAAAAATGTTTTTAAAACTATTAAAAAATAGAAAAAGTTCAAATCACCCCCCTTTCAACACATTCAAAATAAAACAATAAAAACAAAAAATCAAACATACACATATTTGGTATCGCGGCTTTCAGAATTGCCTATCGCTAAATGGCGTAATGAGAAAAAAGTCAAAATGCCAGAATTATGGTTTTTGATTCGCTTCAACATTGCATTAAAATGCAATAACGGACGACCAAATGATCCATTCTACATCAAATATCATGAAAAATAAAGACGATACGGGTCTCAGAAAATGATGCAAATTTTTTTCTGGGGGGTGGACTTTTTTCACTGAACTCATAATGACCTGGAAAGTAATAATGGCAGGTTAGTTTTAGCATTTAGTGAACATGGTTAAAAAAAAAAAAACAACTGTGGAATTTCACTTTTTTGCAATTTCACCGCACTTGGAAATTGTTTCCCGTTTTCCAGTACACGATATGTTAAAACCAATGATGTCGTTCAAAAATACAACTCGTCCCGCTAAAAACAAGCCCTCACATGGCCATATTGACGGAAAAATAAAAAGTTATTGCTCTGGGAAGAAGGGGAGCAAAAAACGAAAACGCAAAATGAAAATACCTCCGGGGGTTAAGGGATTAAGCATTTCTTTTGGTATATCATGTTTGCCAGATTTTCCAGTCCATGTAATACAGAATGATAATTGATTGACTATAATGATCAGTGAATCTGTAGAATGTGACGTAACATGCTCATCAGTTTAGGACCCACACACATCTGTATCATTATTGTGTCCCATGGACCATTATATTGTACCACACCGAGATCATTCTCTATGACAGTGTCCTCCAGCTGTCATATTACAGGGGTGAAGCGTGGACACGGTGTCACAATCTTACCCATGTGCCTGGACTTTTAGGCTGAGCATTTTTGGGAGCTGTGACTTCGGTATCCATAAGACTGAATAACATAGCTTTCATCTTTACACTGGTTGTTGTTAAACACTCGTATGAGAAATCACAACGATACCATTAAGTGCAGTCATTCAGAAGGCAGCCGATCCTCAGCCATTGCACAACTTCTACATCTGGCTGTGTTAGTTGTTAATACCCCTTAATGCTGCAGACAGCTCTGGCTTTCACGCCCAAAAGTCAGCATTACGACAGGGTTTTTACTATGATCTCTGAAAATAACCTAGGGCTTCTCTCAACCTTTGATGTGTTACTTGTCGTAAGGCTGGCAAAAATGCGGCCTGGAATAGGTTGTTTTCAAGATGGCACTTATAGCATCTTAAGGGTTGGTACCTTGCCATACTTAGAAAGGGAACATTTTTTCTATCTATATAAAAAAAAGCAAATAGATGTGGGTCAGTGTTTAGAAAAACGACAATACCCAAGTTTATTTTAGAAAGTGCTTAGATAATAATAATACGATTTGTATTGTTTATGGTTTTAACTATGACGATCAATCACAGAATAGATCTAATCAATAGGTTAAAAGATTAATAAAGATTTCTGATTATTTAAAGAGAACCTGTCAGAACGATTTTGTAATGTAAAGACATGGCTGTAATGTCGCTGTAAACAGATTACATTGGTACGTTTGGTGAAGACATTCTCTTGTTTGTTCTTCTTTTATCAGCATTTCTAGTTTTCTGCTAATAAGATTTAGGTTCACAGGGTCTGGACTAAGCAGGGGGTCTTCTCCTCCTGTCCAGGTCCACCACCTGCCTCTGGTGTTTGAATGACAAGTTACTGAGTTTTCAGTGACATGCCCCCTGCTTGGGGCTGTCACCGTCAATGCTGTGGGCAGCATATGCATAAATTGACTTTGCGGCTGGTCTACAATAAAATGACACCTTGGGCATGCGAAGTCATCTCTAAAATGTCACTGAGCCGAGATCTCAATCTGCGCATGTTTCACAGTTTTATTGTATACCAGCCGGAGAATCAATCTGTGCATGCGCCGCCCACAGCATTGACTGCTCCAAATTTACATCAGTAACCAGTCATTCAAACACTGGAGACAGGCGGATGGGCGAGGGCAGGAGCACAGCACCTAAATCTCATTAGAAGAGAACTTCAAATACTAATTAAATAAGCACGTCTTCACCAAAGCTTTCAAATTAATCTATATAACATTACAGCCATGTTTTTACATTGCAAAATCGTGCTGACAGGTTCTCTTTAAAGGGGCTGTCCTGATACCACCTGTCCAGCGGAGAGATGATAAATGCTTTATCGCTGGGGGTCCAGCTGCTGAGACTTCCTCTAAAGTCTTGTGCAGATGATTATAGTTTTGGTCCGAGTGCGATCTGTCAAAGCATCGGATTGCACTCAGACCAATGTTATTTAATGAGGTAGTTCACATGCCTGATTTTTTCTTTGGATCGAGTGGTCCAAGTAAAAAAAAAATTGCAGCATGCACAAATTGCCTCCAATAATAAAACATCAGCCTGCACTTGAATGATAGAGTTGAACTTTCCATTAATATGCTTGGATACAGCACTTTGTGAATAGCCAGCTTCTTTAGCAATGACTGTTTGTGGCTTACCCTCCCTTGGGGAATGTGTCAATGACTTCCTTCTGGACATCTGTCAAGTTAGCAGTCTTCCCCATGATTGTGGAACCTAAAAAATACCCTTTTAAATGCTTAGGAAGCCTTTGCAGTTGTTTTTGTTAATTATTCTAATTTACTGAGATAATGACTTTTGGGTTTTCAATGGCTGTAAGCCATAATCATCAACATTAACAGAAATAAACACTTGAAATAGATCACTCGGTTTGTAATGACTCTATATATGAGTTTCACTTTTTTAATTAAAGAACTGAAATTAACTTTTTGATGATATTCTAATTTTGTGAGAAGCACTTGTGTATTTGCTTGTTTAGAACAACAACTTTAATTGAAGAAGTTTTTGAAATTGTAAAAGAAAAGTTCTGTTTATTCTGCACCACTATGGCCCTTGGACAATCTCTAGTATTGCCGCTCTGCCCCATTAATGGCTATGGCCATAATACAGCGAGGTGTTGTACTGTAGAGATATATAGGATTAAAGTTTTTGTAAAATGTGAGTATGGTTCTAGAATAGTGACATGATCCATAATATTATGTAATACAAGGAGTCATAATGTTTCCAATCCAGTAATTCACATTTATTTGGCGTGTGGAAAAAGGACTTAACACGTTCCATTTGTTGGGAGAATGTAATTAATGCTCTGTTCACATAAGGGTCATGGCTTCCAAATCCACAATAGTTGTGATTAATTGGCCATGTAAAAAAACCTGATGGATCCCATTAACTTACAATGGATCCAAAAGGCAAAAAAAACTTTTAATGGTAAATTAAATACTCCATTCTGTCCATAAAAAGCAATGGAAACCTAATGGAAAATATCCTAAAGATAGTGTGGACAGAGCCTAAGCGGTAATTTAAGTTACCCCTGACTGCCATTGTTTTACATGTGACTATGAACTACTATGGCCGAGGTGTAATTTCTTATGATCTGTCAGCAAAGACTGAGTAGCCAACGGGAGACTTATATCAATAAAAGTCTTATATTTGCAATCTCTGTTGTCGATCACAGCAAAACAAAAATATGTTTAAAGTTGCAATTTCTTTAAGAGGGTTAAAGGGGTTGTCGACTACTTACATATTGACAGCGTATCCTTGCGATAGGTCATCAATATCGGATTGGCGGGAGTCTAACACCAGAAATCCCCATTGATCAGCAGTTTTCAGAATCGGATGGATGTACAATTCATAGTGCCTGTTTTCGGGTACTGCACATACTGCATAGGGGTGTCAGGTGCTGGCTCCCCAACGTTCTAATCGATCATTAATGTATCAGCAGAGGACCTGCCATAATGACCGGTCATGACTAAACCTCAACTTTCAGCACTTTCGATAAAAATGCAAAAACAAAAATTCCAAGATATGATGCGATTATTACTTGTTTTTGGACTCTATGTATTGATAACGAAGGTCTAAACTTTTAACGCAGAGATGATGCATGTGAAATAAGTGTTAACAGCTTGTACCCCAGCATGAGAGCCTATTGATTCGGTTGCCGGTTAATATCAAACCTGTGTTTTAGCATTTTGTGTAAGAGGAGCGAGAAGTTATAAGGGCTCTCGGCCATCTGTAATTACGTTTGCTAGGGGCTGCGATGTGTATGTAGTTAATTAGCTCGCGGTAACTTTGTAAATGGAAATTCACTATTAAAAGTTCAATCCCGTTTTCTAGCATGACTAATTTTGTCAAAATTATATTTTTTGTGTAAGTTCATTTGGTTTCCAGGTGCGGAGGACTTTAATGTATGTTGAATTTAGAGACTTTTTTTTTTTTTTTTTTTTTTTTTTAAGAGGGAGAATAGGACTAGAGAAATCAGCCGCTTGTAGCTAAACCCATGATATTCTCTTTCTTTCTTTTTAAGCAATTGGTTGTAGGATACAAGAAATGTCCATAAAAAATGCTTTTATAATCTCAGTAAGAATGTAGTGATATTTTTCCATCCTTCCTGAGATGGACGGCAGTGGCTTTTGTTTCTTTATTTGCAGGAATTGGATGCTACAGCTCAGTGTCAGGTATAGATCTGACTCATTGCTTCCTTTCACAAATCCATAGCTGTATGGGGGAGCATTGCGATGTGCTGACTTGTCAAGGCAGTAGGAAGACGTCAAAACACATTCAAGGAGTTCAGGATAAGAACGTAGAAAGTAGCTGCACCTAGTAAGATGCGAAAATTCATATTTGTCTCAGAAAAGAATACAAATAGGATAGTGCCCCTCTGCAGTATTCAGGGGCAATGACCCCAAAAAATAAAACAGAGTATCAAGTAAACTAAATGTCAGAATACACCCTAGATTGGTTGAGTTGGCGGCTATCTTTTGCAACACATCCACTTTAAAACACATGCTCACACTGGCGGCCATTCCTTCTGTACCTATACACATGCATGCTCAGTTAGACTGATGGCCATTCCTTCTGTACCTATACACATGCATGCTCAGTTAGACTGGCGGCCATTCCTTCTGTACCTATACACATGCATGCTCAGTTAGACTGATGGCCATTCCTTCTGTACCTATACACATGCATGCTCAGTTAGACTGGTGGCCATTCCTTCTGTACCTATACACATGCATGCTCAGTTAGACTGATGGCCATTCCTTCTGTACCTATACACGTTTGCTCAGTTAGACTGGTGGCCATTCCTTCTGTACCTATACACATGCATGCTCAGTTAGACTGGCGGCCATTCCTTCTGTACCTATACACTTGAATGCTCAGTTAGACTGACGGCCATTCCTTCTGTACCTATACACATGCATGCTCAGTTAGACTGACGGCCATTCCTTCTGTACCTATACACATGCATGCTCAGTTAGACTGATGGCCATTCCTTCTGTACCTATACACATGCATACTCAGTTAGACTGGTGGCCATTCCTTCTGTACCTATACACATGCATGCTCAGTTAGACTGGTGGCCATTGCTTCTGTACCTATACACTTGAATGCTCAGTTAGACTGACGGCCATTCCTTCTGTACCTATACACATGCATACTCAGTTAGACTGGTGGCCATTCCTTCTGTACCTATACACATGCATGCTCAGTTAGACTGGTGGCCATTGCTTCTGTACCTATACACATGTTTGCTCAGTTAGACTGGTGGCCATTCCTTCTGTACCTATACACATGCATGCTCCGTTAGACTGACGGCCATTCCTTCTGTACCTATACACATGCATGCTCAGTTAGACTGACGGCCATTCCTTCTGTACCTATACACATGCATGCTCAGTTAGACTGATGGCCATTCCTTCTGTACCTATACACTTGAATGCTCAGTTAGACTGACGGCCATTCCTTCTGTACCTATACACATGCATGCTCAGTTAGACTGGTGGCCATTGCTTCTGTACCTATACACATGCATACTCAGTTAGACTGGTGGCCATTCCTTCTGTACCTATACACATGCATGCTCAGTTAGACTGGTGGCCATTGCTTCTGTACCTATACACATGTTTGCTCAGTTAGACTGGTGGCCATTCCTTCTGTACCTATACACATGCATGCTCCGTTAGACTGACAGCCATTCCTTCTGTACCTATACACATGCATGCTCTGATCCAACAAACGTCCGTGTTTTTCATCTGCAGAAGGGAGTAACATACTGCTAGAAAGTTCCGGCAGTGGCTTATCTTCCCTGAGAAGCATCTATGACACTATGTAATCTTTTGGGAGAAATTCTGGATGCCACCATACACATAGAATAGTGCTGAGGCGGACATATCATTGCCAAAACCAGGGGCCCAAGGGGCCAATTTATACCTCTAAAACAGGTAAAATTGTACATTACGATGAGCTATTGGATTGCAAAGAGCCAATTATTGTTCTTGCACAGGGGCCTCTTCTGTCTTTTTCCACCAGTGGAATAGTGGTTGGATGTTTTAGAAAAATATTTAGAATTGAGAGTCCTCAGTGGTTGATACCTTTTAATGGCTAAGTGAAAAGATGGTAACAAATTGCAAGCTTTCGAGACTGCTCAGGCCTCTTCATCAGGCATAAACTAATACAACATCTGAAGAATCACATATTTATACACAACACAGCACAGAACTGTCATTATGGAAGAGTGATAAACAGTTGTGTCCATAAATATTGGAACAATTCCTAGATAAGGAATGAATGTTTTGTTGTCCTCTGACTGGGGTCTGGTTCTGTTATGATGCCCCATAAGGTCTGAAGTGCAAATTCCTTAATTGATGTAAAAAGACAAATTCATGCGATACATCCATTCCTGCACTAAGTGTGTCAAAGGTTGTCATAAATTTATACTCCCAGATTCTCCTGTCTCTCTGAGATTTGAAGTTACCTTTCAATACAAGTAATTTCAGGTACATGGTGCTATGATCAGGCATACAAAAATATTTGGCCACAGGTAGTTCCATTCTTTTTTCTCTTATTGTGTGGCGGTGAGAATTTGTCCTTGTTCTCAGTTTCTGCCCTGTCTCCCCTACATACAGACCCCCAATTGGACATTTAGTACAAACAATTAAATACACCACATTAGATGTGACGCAGCTGAAGGTACCTGGGATCTTGTAGCCCTGATGTGAGTTGGGGATCTTTATCTTAAATGTCTGAAAAATAGAAAGTTCAAATCGCACCCTTAAGGCATTCAGTCTCCAAGGACTTCAGAGCGCACGCCCCAAAACCGGGGAGTCCATCCCAGACAGCATACCATATCCCCGCGAATCAGAAAGGACAGCGCCACAATGGATAGTAAAAAAGCACAGCTCACATTTTATTCTGCCTCCTGCGGCGACGTTTCGGTCAATAGACCTTTATCAAGCACAGTCTACAGCGTTCTAACCACCATTATATACAAATAACCCCAACCCCATTGAGATCGAGCTCTGCATGCTGGCTATCATGTGACATACAGCTGCACTGAAGCCGCTCGATGAAGTGGGGGATGTACTAACCAGATCATGTTAGCGGACATGCGCAGATGCACATGCTGGAGGATAGGACGACATCATTATCCGGATTGGACCTGGAGTCTTAAGGACACGCCTATGGGGGTGGCTATCGCCATGGTGATAGGAATGCGATATAATGATTGGTGGGACGTTATGTGTTTACATTTGTGCGATGGGAATTCTACCGTATTTTTGTGGGTACAGATGAGTGCATAAGAGCGATCCGGGGTGATATCTCTGGGGTAATTTAGGGGTTAATATGGGGGTGGCTCATTGGGAATTGTTTTTATTACTATATATGTATGTTATGGATATTGTGTGTTTTTTTTCTATGTGTGCTAATACCCCATTGGTACCATTGTGATTGGGGGGTGGGGTTATTTGTATATAATGGTGGTTAGAACGCTGTAGACCGTGCTTGATAAAGGTCTATTGACCGAAACGTCGCCGCAGGAGGCAGAATAAAATGTGAGCTGTGCTTTTTTACTATCCATTGTGGCACTGTCCTTTCTGATTCGCGGGGATCTTTATCTTGTCCGTGGTCATTATAAATGGACAGGTTATACATTTTTTCTGGTTGCAAGGAAAGGTTCCTGCAGCTGTTGGAGGGCAAATTTCCAACGGATGAGAGATGATCTTAGTGCAATTAACTGGGACGATATCCTGAGACATAAAAATACACAAAGAAAATGGGAGACGTTTATTAGCATCCTGGGTAGGACCTGTGCACAGTATAAACCGTATGGGAATAAACATACTAGAAATAGGAGGAAACCAATATGGCTAAATAGAGCTGTAAGGGGCGCAATAAGGGACAAAAAGAAAGCATTTAGAGAATTAAAGAAAGTAGGTAGTGAGGAGGCATTAAATAAATACAAAAAATTAATTTAATCAATTCTGTAAAAAGCAAATCAAGGCAGCAAAGATTGAGACAGAGAGACTCATTGCCAGAGAGAGTAAAAATAATCCCAAAATATTCTTTAACTACATAAATAGTAAGAAACTAAAAAATGATAGTGTTGGCCCCTTAAAAATAGTCTGGGTGAAATGATGGATGAGGATGAGGAAAAAGCCAATATGCTAAATGACTTTTTTCATCAGTATTTACACAAGAAAATCCCATGGCAGACAATATGATCAGTGATAACACAAATTCCCCATTAAGTGTCACCTGCTTAACCCAGCACGAAGTACGGCGGCATCTAAAAATCACTAAAATTGACAAATCTCCGGGCCCGGATGGGATACACCCCCGAGTACTGCAGGAATTAAGTACAGTCATTGATAGACCATTATTTTTAATCTTTAAAGAGTCCATAATAACAGGATTTGTACCACAGGACTGGCGTATAGCAAATGTGGTGCCAATATTCAAAAAGGGGACAAAAACTGAACTCGGTAATTATAGGCCAGTAAGCTTAACCTCTACTGTGGGTAAAATCCTGAAGGGCATTCTAAGGGATGCTATACTGGAGTATCTGAAGAGGAATAACCTAGGGACCGTTCATGTCAGACTAATCTGATCAATTTCTATGAAGAGGTAAGTTCCGGACTGGACCAAGGGAACCCAGTAGATGTAGTGTATATGGACTTTTCAAAAGCTTTTGATACGGTGCCACACAAAAGGTTGATACATAAAATGAGAATAATGGGGATAGGGGAAAATATGTGTAAGTGGATTGAGAGCTGGCTCAGGGATAGGAAACAAAGGGTGGTTATTAATGGGGCACACTCGGACTGGGTCACGGTTAGTAGTGGGGTACCACAGGGGTCAGTATTGGGCCCTCTTCTTTTTAACATATTTATTAAGGACCTTGTAGGGGGCATTTAGAGTAGAATTTCAATATTTGCAGATGACACTAAACTCTGCAGGGTAATCAATACAGGGGAGGACAATTTTATATTACAGGATGATTTATGTAAACTAGAAGCTTGGGCTGATAAATGGCAAATGAGCTTTAATGGGGATAAATGTAAGGTCATGCACTTGGGTAGAAGTAATAAGATGTATAACTACGTGCTTAATTCTAAAACTCTGGGCAAAACCGTCAATGAAAAAGACTTGGGTGTATGGGTGGATGAAAAACTCATATTCAGTGGCCAGTGTCAGGCAGCTGCTACAAAGGCAAATAAAATAATGGGATGCATTAAAAGAGGCATAGATGCTAATGAGGAGAACATAATTTTACCTCTATACAAGTCACTAGTGCGACCACACTTAGAATACTGTGCACAGTTCTGGTCTCCGGTGTATAAGAAAGACATAGCTGAACTAGAGCGGGTGCAGAGAAGAGCAACCAAGGTTATTAGAGGACTGGGGGGTCTGCAATACCAAGATAGGTTATTACACTTGGGGCTATTTAGTTTGGAAAAACGAAGACTAAGGGGTGATCTTATTTTAATGTATAAATATATGAGGGGACAGTACAAAGACCTTTCTGATGATCTTTTTAATCATAGACCTGAGACAGGGACAAGGGGGCATCCTCTACGTCTGGAGGAAAGAAGGTTTAAGCATAATAACAGACGCGGATTCTTTACTGTAAGAGCAGTGAGACTATGGAACTCTCTGACGTATGATGTTGTAATGAGTGACTCATTGCTTCAATTTAAGAGGGGACTGGATACCTTTCTTGAAAAGTATAATGTTACAGGGTATATATACTATCAACTTTAATAACTATGTTACTGGCTAACACGGTACAAAGATATATATCTTTCCTGTATCAAAATGGATGTTTTAGGAAACTTTCCTCTTATATGGATACTTACTTTTATTCTGTCCTAGGAATTTAATCTATTATATGAAGAAGCAAAATACTATCAGCTCCATCCTATGGTGAAGGAACTGGAGAGGTGGAAACAGGATAAGGAGCATCGGAAGCATTTCCAGCCATGTGACTGTCTAGTGGTGCGGGTGACTCCCGATCTTGGAGAGAGAATTGCACTGAGTGGGGAAAAAGCATTAATAGAGGAGATCTTTCCTGAGACTGGAGATGTCATGTGCAACTCTGTAAATGCCGGATGGAACCAAGACCCAACTCACGTCATCAGGTTTCCACTCAATGGCTACTGCAGATTAAACTCGGTGCAGGTAAGTTATAGCTTCAGAAACCATTTACATTTTTAAAAGTCATCACATGTTGGAACCTCCACTAAATTATATGTGTACGTGTCATAAAATGGGACCCAATGCTTATGTCAGGAACCTTTTTAAAGGGACTTGTCAATGAAGCAAATTTATAGTATAATACCCCGTACCCAAAGCCCCTCTCCTCTCCTAATTGCTGTGGACAGGAGTATCAGGAGGGTATTTTGCACAGGCAATCATTGAAGGGTTATTCCCAAAATAAAAAGATATACCCTATTCATGGGATAAAGGATAACTTGCTGGGATCTCCAGCGATCCTCCAAACAGGGCTTTTCAATAGAGTGAAGGTGCACATTCTCAACCATCAATCCATTTATTGTCTATGGGAATGGAGCAGAAAGCCAAGTACCGTTCTTGACTATTTCCAGCAGTCCTATAAACAATAAATGGAGTGGAGGCCAAGCATTAGTGATGAGCGAACGTGCTGGGACAAGGTGTTATCCGAGCATGCTCATGTGCTAACAGTGTCTTCGGCGTGCTTGAAAAATATGTCCCCAAGGCTTTATGTCTTGCAGCCTGTTTGTTAGGCAGTCGCTGCATGTGTTGCGACCGTCGAACAGCTGCGAGACGTTCAGCCACAGGGACTCAAAACATATTCCACCACGCTGAAGTCACTCGGTTAGCACTCGGAAAACACCTTATCCGAGCATGTTCGCTCATCACTATCGAGCATCATTAAAAAACAGGGCTGCATAGCGCCTGGCTCTCTGGGTTCCATAGCACCCACAAGTCAAGCATATACATATTATCAATAGGGAGAGGGTGGTAAGCTGCTTCAGGCAAGAGGATTGAGCATGTTCAAATCAAACATGCCCACTCCTTCTGTCTTCCATCATCTGTTAAAAAGGGAAGGTAAAAACGAACAGGAATAATAGTGTTAATTCTGCGCTGCCGGTATGAATGGATATATACCCCTCCTCATATGTAAAGCACCATGGAATAAATGGCGCTATAATAATAAATAATAATGAGGAGAAAATGTCCAGGAATATGGTTTGAATAGTCAACGCGTTTCGCAGTTTCAAACTTCTTCATCAAGACGATACCACATAAGGCAAAGTCGGGACACAACCATACACATTAGATGGTCAGTCGGTCCCACAAATGTTCTTCTGAGATTCCTCTAATGTGTATTACCAGTTTAATCAGCCCTAAACTCTATTCTGCATTGTTTCATCAACGATATATTTTACATTTCCACGTCTCACATTTGCTATAGATTTACTCTTGTTATAGATTATCTCAAAGTCTTAGATTGGAAACATAAAAATCCCCTAAATGACAAAAGTTGATTTATACGGGCTTTTTCCCCACTTCAACTATCACGCAAGCCCTTTCTGAGGTCACGTCAGCGCCATAACAATAGTCTTTAGGCTGGAAACACACATGCCGTTTAGGTGCAGGTTTTTTTTTTCAGCTTAAGTAAGGATTGGAAGAGAAGTAGAAGTCCTTCCATAAGGGTATGTGCACATGTTGAGTATTTGCAGCAGATATTTCTATGACGAGAAACCATAGGAAAAACGCTTTATAAAATAAGCGTTTGACGCCATTTACTTGCATTTCTTCCCCATTCATTTGAATGGATGAAAAGTGCAGCAAAACCGTGAAAGAATTTTCATTCTGCAGACTTGATAAAATATTTTAATGAAGATATAAGCAGCAAGTACATGAGGTTTCAGACATCTAATTCCTTTTTGCTGGTATCTTTACAGTGCAACATTTTTTTACCCTTGGAAAGAAAAAGTGACAAAAACCCAACATGTAAACAAGCCTTTGTATGTCGCTTTACTTTTGTATAGGCTACTGGCTTTAGCTCAAGAAATGCCAACACAATCAGCATGTGCGATTCCAGACTATCTAACGTGCAGCACTGGGCAAAAGTTGTAGGCAGGTGTGGAGAAAATGCTGCAAAGTAAGAAGCTTTCAACAATAGAAGTCTTTATTTGTATCAATTAACAAAATGTAAAGTGAATGAACAAGAGAGATTGAAATCCCATCAATATTTGGTAACCGCTCGTTGCCTTCATCACTTCTTCTAGGTATTTGTCACTTGCACAGTTTTTGTTAATATCAGCAGGAGGTTGTTCCAAACATCTTGGAGAACTGACCCCAGATCTTCTGTGTATGGGGCTTGTGCAGATCCTTCTGTCTCTTCATGTGACCCCAGACAGCCTGGATGATGTGAGATCAGGGCTCTGTGGGGGCCGGATCATCACTTCCAGGACTCCTCATTCTTAATGACATTGCTTGGATGTTTAGTGTCTTTCTTCTGCTGCAGAATAAATTTGGAGCCAGACAGACGCCTCCCTGATGGTACCACATGATGGATATGTATCTGTCTGTATTTCTCAGCATTGAGGACAGCATTAATCCTGATCAAATTCCCAGTTTAATTTGCAGAAATGCAGCCACAAACTTGCAGGACCCTCCGCCATGCTTTACCTGCAGACCCTCATTATTGTCCTGCTCACCAGCCCTTCGGAGAACAAACTACCAAATATTTCACATCGTGACCCCTCAGTCCTGATCACCTGCTGTCATTCTTCTGCACCCCAGTTCCTGTATTTTTGTGCAAAGTTGAGTTGCTTGACCTTGTTTTGAAGATAGTTTTTCCTTTTTTTGCCGCAATTCCTTATTGAAGTCCACTTTTGGCCAGACTTTTCCAAAGAGTAGATATGTGTGGCGGGGTCCCACTGGTTGCTGCTGCCAAGTCTGATCTGATAGCACTGCTGAATATCTTCCTATTTTGATGGGAAGTTCCTTCAAGAACGGTGTGCAAGTGATAAAAGTACCTAGAAGAACTAAGGAAGGCAAGGGGACAAAGGGCGGTCAGCAAATATTGATCTGATTTAGATTTCTTCTTGGTTCATTCACTTTCCATTTTGTTAATTGATAAAAGTAAACTATTAAAACTTCTAATTTTGAAAACTTCTTACTTTGCAGTGTTTTTCACACCTGCCTTAAACTTTTGCTTACTAATGTATGTCTACACACAGAAAACATGTGCGAGTAAATGCAGAGCTTGTGCCTCCTTACATTAGGACCACCATCCCATATGCTCAATTACTCCCCCCTCACCCCCAACAAAGACAAAAAGATTTAAAAAAAAATGTTCTCCATTTCAGATAATGCAACAATGTATTAATGCATAATTTATGTCTTGCTCATAATTAAATGATGGTGCCTGCGGTATGGACTGAAAAATAAAATGATACTTTTTTTTTTTCCAAAAGGAAAGTTCCTCTAAAAATTGCCCGTGGACTGATAACAAGTGTAACTACTAACTAGGATTCAGGCTTCAATAGGAATTCACTTGAAAATAGGTATCACATTTTGAAGCTGCCAGTCAGGAGTATGTATCATAAGGACGTATTAAGATGTTGCTCCGAGATCAGACATCTCAGCCGCTGCGGAATTCACTGGAAGTAGTAGAATCCAGTAATACATGTTTTGGTTATATCTTAGGGCAACCAAAATACAGACAGTCAACACTTGTTAAAAAAATGTTTCATCCACTGCAAGCAAAACCTACACGTACGTGCATTTTTTTGCAATGGATTTGTGCTGCACTATTACCATCAAGTGCCAATACGGTCTTATGGTTCTGACTGTGGTTGCCATGTTCAAGCTCACAGGTTCAGTTAATTGTCACAGGTCCAACTACTGAAGAAATAGTCACATATTACAGGCAGGTAACAAAAGTGGAATCCTCAGTTTGCACAATGTAATAATACAAATTCCAACTTTGAAACATTTTTTTTTCTCAACGCGTTTCGAAGTTGGACTAACTTCGTCAGGACAACCACAATAAATGGCGATGATGAAGAAGTTAGTCCAACTTCAAAACGTGCTTAGAATAAACCGCATTGTCCTTGTTATACCACGTCTTTTGATCGGCTGCGGAGATCACCACTCCTATCCTCCAAACTATGCCACAGTTGGATAAGCTGAAAAGGTGAGCGGTTACTTATTCCTTCACCTTTTTTACCGGATAAGACCTTATTACCCTTCCCCCCCCCCCCCCCATTTATCTAGAATACAGTCATATGTAGTCATATATAGTGACTGCAGAAATGTATCTGACACCCTGAAGACATCTTTGAAAGAGTTGTCTATATGCAAGTGCTTCTCACAAAATTAGAACATCATCAAAAAAGTTATTTTATTTCAGTTCTTCAATACAAGAAGTAAAACTCATATTATATACAGTCATTACAGAGTGATCTATTTCAAGTGTTTATTTCTGTTAATGTTGTTGATTATGGCTTACAGCCAATGAAAACCCAAAAGTTATTATCTCAGTAAATTACAATAAATAAAAAAAATACCTGCAAAGGCTTCCTAAGTGTTTATAAAGGTCCCTTAGTCTATTTCAGTAGACTCCACAATCATGGGGAAGACTGTGACTTGACAGATGTCCAGAAGGCAGTCATTGTCACACTCCACAAGGAGGGGAAACCACTAAAGGTCATTGCTAAAGAAGCTGGCTGTTCACACAGTGCTGTATCCAAGCATATTAATGGAGAGTTGAGTGGAAGGAAAAAGTGTGGTAGAAATAGGTGCACAAGCAACCGGGATAACCGCAGCCTTGAAAGGATTGTTAAGAAAAGGCTATTCAAAAATTTGGGTGAGTTTTACAAGGAGTGGACTGCTGCTGGAGTCATTGCTTCAAGAGGCACCACACACAGACGTATCCAGGACATGGGCTATAAGTGTCACATTCCTTGTGTCAGCCACTCATGACCAATAGACAACGCCAGAAGCGTCTTACATGGGCCAAGGAGAAAAAGAACTGGACTGTGGTCAGTGGTCCAAGGTGTTGTTTTCAGAGGAAAGTAAATTTTGCATTTCATTTGGAAATCAAGGTCCCAGAGTCTGGAGGAAGAGTGGAGAGGCCACAATCCAAGCTGCTGGTGGTCTAGTGTGAAGTTTCCACAATCAGTGATGGTTTGGGGAGCCATGTCATCTGCTGGTGGAGGTCCATTGTGTTTTATCAAGACCAAAGTAAGCTCAGCCATCTACCAGGAAATTTTAGAGCCCTTCATGCTACCCTCTGCCGACAAGCTTTTTGGAGATGGAAATGTCATTCTCCAGCAGGACGTGGCACCTGTCCACACTGCCAAAAGTACCAATACCTGGTTTACAAACAACATTATCACTGGGCTTAATTGGCCAGCAAACTCGTCTGACCTTAACCCCATAGAGAATCTATGAAGTATTGTCACGAGGAATATGAGACACCAGACCCAACAATGCAGACGAGCTGAAGGCTGCTATCAAAGCAACCTGGGCTTCCATAACCCCTCAGCAGTGCCACAGGCTGATCGCCTCCATGCCACGCTGCATTGATTCAGTAATTGATGCAAAAGGAGCCCCGACAAAGTATTGAGTGCATTTACTGAACATACATTTCAGTAGACCAACATTTCAGAATTTAAAATCATTTTTCAAGCCGGTCTTGTAAAGTATTCTAATTTACTGAGATAATGACTTTTGGGTTTTCATTGGCTGTAAGCCATAATCATCAACACGAACAGAACTAAACACTTGAAATACATCACTGCTTGTAATGAGTCTATGTAATATATGAGTTCCACTTTTTGCATTGAAAAACTGAAATAAATTCACTTTTTGATAACATCCTAATATTGTGAGAAGCACCTGCGTGTGTGTATATATATATACTGTGTATGTATATATATATATATATATATATATATATATATATATATATATATATATATTTTTAATCTTTGGCAAAAATTAATAGCCACCACTAGGGTTGAGCGACTTTTATTTTTATAGGATCGGGTCGGGTTTCACGAAACCCGACTTTCTCAAAAGTCGGGTCGAGTGAAATCGGCCGATCCTATAAAAAAGTCGGGGTCGGGGTCGGCCGAAACACGAAACCCAATGCAGTGCAATGGGATACTATGGTTCCCAGGGTCTGAAGGAGAGGAAACTCTCCTTCAGGCCCTGGGATCCATATTAATGTGTAAAATAAATTATCAAAATAAAAAATATCGATATACTCACCCTCGGACGTGCCCTGGTACTAACCGACAGGCTTCCTTCCTAAGAATGAGCGCGTGAATGACCTGCGGTGACGTCGCGGCTTGTGATTGGTCGCGAGCGGTCACATGGACAAGCCGCGACGTCATCTAAGGTCCTTCACGCGCTCATTCTTAGGAAGGAAGGCTGCCGGAAAGAAGCAGGGCGCGTCCGAGGGTGAGTATATTCCTATTAGGTATATACTCACCCTCGGACGCGCCCTGCTTCTTTCCGGCAGCCCTCCTTCCTAAGAATGAGCGCGTGAAGGACCTTAGATGACGTCGCGGCTTGTCCATGTGACCGCTCGCGACCAATCACAAGCCGCGACGTCACCGCAGATCATTCACGCGCTCATTCTTAGGAAGGAAGCCTGCCGGTTAGTACCAGGGCGCGTCCGAGGGTGAGTATATCAATATTTTTTATTTTGATTCTTTATTTAACACTTAAATATGGATTCCGATACCGATTCCCGATATCGCAAACATATCGGAACTCGGTATCGGAATTCCGATACCAGATTCAGAAGATCGCCGACCTCATGGCCGACCCCACACAGGGGTCGGGTCGGGTTTCATGAAACCCGACTTTGCCAAAAGTCGGCGACTTCTGAAAATGGCCGACCCATTTCGCTCAACCCTAGCCACCACATCAAAACCCTGTGATGGGCAGCCAAAACTCCAGACCTGAACCCCATTGAAAACCTCTGGAATGTTGATGGATAGTCACAAGCCATCAAACAAAGAAGAACTGCTTACATTTTTGTGCCAGGAGAAGTGTGAAAGACTGGTGGAAAGCATGCCAAGTCGCATGAAAGCTGTGATTAGAAATCATGGTTATTCCACAAAATATAGCTTTCTGAACATTAGTATTGTTGTTTCTAAATGATTATGAACTTGTTTTCTTTGCATTATTTGGGGTCTGAAAGCACTGGTTTTTTTGTGATTGTGACCCCTTCTCCTTTTTGAGAAAAAAAGTGCAAAATGTATTGCTTGGAAATTTGGAGACATGTCAGTAGTTTATAGAATAAATGAAAAACTTGCAGTTTACTCAGAAACATACCTATAAAGAGAAAAATCAGACTAACTGAAAATTTTGCAGTGGCCTCTCAATTTTTGCCAGAGCTGTATATGTATAGCTGCATCCTTTTTCTACCTAAAACACCATGTATTGCCATGCTTTCCAGGCCCCCCCACTGTCTGGATTGATTTAGGAAAGGGTGAGTTGCCATCATTTTGTTTATTTGAAGTCCTCAATCTTGAAGCTCTGTCTTGAACCCCACTGCAAAATCTGTAACAGGCCTCTGAATTATAACACATCCTTTATAGCACTGGTTTCCTCCTGTGATGCAGAGGTACCTTTGGGGTCCTTCAGGCTGCGGAGTTTGTGTGCAATCATGTATTTACTAAAGTTACCATATGTAATGCATGGTAACACCAAGTCATTTTCTTGGAGAGCAGTCCAAACTGGACATCTGGACTATGGAACTCTCTGCCGAATGATGTTGTAATGAGTGATTCATTACTAAAATTTAAGAGGGGGCTGGATACCTTTCTGGAAAAGTATAATGTTACAGGGTATATACACTAGATTCCTTGATAAGGCGTTGATCCAGGTAATTAGTCTGATTGCCGTATGTGGAGTCGGGAAGGAATTTTTTTCCCCAATGTGGAGCTTACTCTTTGCCACATGGTTTTTTTTTGCCTTCCTCTGGCTCAACATGTTAGGGCATGTTAGGTTAGGCTATGGGTTGGACTAAATGGACTTAAAGTCTTCCTTCAACCTTAATAACAACGTTACAATCTCACCTCTTGGGTAATCCCAATAGGCCATATTACACCCTGATTACACAACTGCTTAATTATGACTTGTGCTTCTTTTATGCTATGCGATATCAACCATCTTATGCCGCATTTTGTTCCCAGGTGATTTTGTAGGCATGAGTCATATGCTCCAAAATAACCTCATTCCCAAGTAACGTTCTGTAACACCTTCTGGCCATAGGGACATCCTGCCGCGATGTCGCCTCCAGCACCTAAACTGTTAACAATGCCATTACCACATAGGCTTCTACCTGATAACATCTCTTTTTATTCCAGACTGACAACTTTCTTGCAAAAAAAAACTAAACAGTAAATTTAGAAATATCGGCTTTATTAAGAGAAATCTTCCGCCAGATGCAGTTACAGTGTTTTCCAGTTTCTGGATTACTAGATTTACATTATTGTGCAGTTTTGCAATAGTCGTTTATCAGGACCTTAAAGAAAGAAATCAAACATTTATGACAGATGTGGAAATGGCCCCCGGGGGATGAATCTGTATTGGTAAAAATAATAGAATTTAGTATAGAAATGCTGGGCTTTTTCTACTAAGTGTACTTATGGCGCTAGACTGTGCTAATGATACCTCTAGGATTTTCTCCAGAACTTTGGCTTAGGGATTCCGGTTTTCCACATTGTTTTATTTAATTTCTTCACTCTCCTGATGAACAACATACGTGCAGACGTAGTGTGAAAGGAACTGCTCCCACATTTCTCTCCCTCGGGTAACAATCCCCTGCCATTGACAATTGCGAAAATCCAAATTTGGCCCCTATTGCAGTCTTCCCTCTATGTTTACTCTTGGTCGTGATGGTTGAGGCCATTGTTTAGCCTAGTGTAGACCTTGTGCATGTAACATGGTCATGATAGATATCTGTAGACCATGGATACTTATGCAGGACTGGCTACATCTGTATCGTGTTAATTTTCTTCCATCGACAGTTTCAACCCCGGGGAGACAACTGGAATTTTTTTTTGGGGGGGGGGTAGGAAAATGGAACTTTTCCGAGAAATAGGATACTTGAGATTTCTAAACTTCCATTGTACATTTCATTCACTGACTTTTCTTCAGTCCTGCTTCCATCTTAGAATATTTCTTAAGCTTTAATGTTATGGTCCCTTAAAGGGAATCTGTCACTAGGATCAACCCTCCTAAGTCTTCTATATGGGCCTGCAGGTCATAGGCAGCTGAATAAAATGTAACCTTGATCTCTGCAATCCGATGTTTTATTCCAGAGAAATCCAAATTTTTCTTCAAATGTAAATTAACTGTTAAGATCTATGGGCCGGACATAGATCTTCCTGAGAATCTGCCTCCAGAGATTATTACCAGTGTGAGTCATGTAATGACTGGCAGTCTGATCTCATGATTTACATGTCTCACACTGGTAACTCACCCTTTCATTTACAATAAGCTTTGGTGTCAGACTTTCAGGGAGATCTATGTCAAACCCATAGATCTTAAGAGCTCATTTACATATGAAGAAAAAAAAAAAGATTTCTCTGGAATAAGACATCACATCGCAAATATCACGGCATAATATTATTCAGCTTTCTATGACCTCTGTGCCCATATAGATGACTTAGGGTACGTGTCCACGGTCAGGATGGCTGGCGGTATCGCCGGAGCGGCGAAGCCGCTCGGCGCTAAGCCCCGCCCCCTTTCTGTGACGCGATGATGCCGGATGTGTTAACTGTACACATCCGGGATCATCGCACCCTCGCATAGCGCCCTGTGATATTACTTGCGGCGACGCAGCGTCGCCGCAGGTAGCACGGACATGCTGCGATCTGAAAAGACGCGCAGCATGTCCGGAGTCGCAGGGAAGTCGGATGCGTGTTTCCACGCATAGTGGACACGGGATTTCATAAAATCCCCTCCACTATGCTGGAACATCTGGACGCTGCGTGTTTGACGCTGCAGCTCTGCGCAGCATCAAACAAGCAGCGTTTACTGACGGTGGAGACATACCCTTAGGAGGGTTGATCCTACTGACAGATTCCCTTTAAGGAACCATAACATTAAGGGCATGTGTCCACGTTCAGGTTTGCTTCAGGCTTTGGTCAGGATTTTATGCAGGTAAAATCCTGACCAAAACTGCACCTGAGGTCACTGGCAGGTCACCTGCGGTGTTCCTGCGTGTTTTGCTCATTGTAGCAACATGCTGCGTTCTGAAAAAACGCACCGCATGTGCGTTTTTGCGGGAAAAACGCATGCGTTTTTTACTGCACAGTGGAGACAGGATTTCATTAAATCCCCTCCACTATGCTGTAACATCTGGACGCTGCGTTTTTGATGCTGTGGCTCAGCGCTGCGTCAAAAACGCAGCGTTTCCTGAACGTGGACACATACCCTAAAGCTTTCCTTACCTTTCAACATCCTGAGGATTGGTAAGGCCACCTGTCACAAAACATTTGTATAAAATGCTCACCTCAGGAGACAGAGCAAACCAGCCAGCTTTATAGCAGAGTTTGCCCAAGCTCTATAGCAAAGCATTTGCAAGTGTGTGCTCCTTACCTTGGAAACTGGTCACCCCTAATAGACTAAAGAAGTGTCCGGTTACCTGGGGAATGAACAGTAAAACTACAAAGGTAAGAAAAATCTTCCATTCTTGTGAACGGAGAAGATTTTAAATCATTTAGCAATTTTACTTATTCAAGATGATGTCGTTTCTATGCGAGTTCTACAGTTGAAAAAACTTTTTCTGTAAACTACTTCTCTCCTCTTCTTTCAGGTTCTTGAAAGACTTTTTCAGAAAGGATTTCATGTAGCAGCCTCCTGTGGGGGTGGCGTTGACTCCTCGCAGTTTAGCGAATATGTACTGTGCCGAGAGGATAGAAGGGCGCAGCCGAACACAATGAGGATAAAACAGGAGCCTCTGGACTGATGGTTGCTCAATGCTCAGATGTCCTTGCCACCATTGAAGTGTTCACTTGTCCTTGATGTCAAGAACCTCAGGACCTGCAAACCAGTATTATTAGACTTCATATAACTTTTTGTTGCCAGTTTGTGATATTTTTCGAAAGGTAACTTTTTGACATAGCCAAGTGAGCAGCCCGGTTCTCTCCATGGCTGAGGATCTCGTCAATGCAAGTTCATCTCAACAGCTGTGCTGTGACAACCTCAGTAACGTGGATCCGTTTACCCGTTTCGGATTGCTGCAATACGACTAAAGTGGCCAATCAAAAAAAAAATACACAAAAACCATTCGTCTGGTAGTAGAGTCCAATGAACACGTTCCCCCCGATAATGAAGATCTCACAGGCACTTGGGAATAAGCTACATCGTCTTTTTTTATAGATTTTATGTGTCATGCAGATTGCGCGTTGCAATCATTGATTATTCGAACGTCTGTTCCCTTGAAATGAGAAAAGGGATTACTTTTATAGCCTCTCAGATGGATAATGGGGATATATAGGACTAAGCAACAATAAAACGTTTGATAAATGCAAAACTGAAGACCAGCCAGAAGCCGGCACAGAGACCCTTGCAGCATTTTGGGTTGTCCTTAAAAAAAAAACGTAATATGGGATTTTATGTAGGGATTTCACTAGAAGATATATTTGTCATTTTGGGCATTTTTTGTCCTTTTATGAACATGTGAAAGTTAAAATAGATGAATGATGATTTGTTATTCACTAAAAAGACTACGTTTCACAATCAGGGGCGGATTAGTCCGAATCTTATGACCCTGGTTCAGTGGAATTGATGGGATGGCGATAATGGATATAAATTTATCAATTAATGAATATTTCTTATCCAATTTAGTTACTGTGGATGAAATTCTAGGGGGGCTATAAACCACATATGCACATAATAAACCCTAAAATAGCACTTTTTGCATACTGTTGGTGAAACAACACCACTAGACTAGTATAATACAGATTTTTAGGGGCTTCTGATTTGGTGACAAGTAGTAAAATACATAATTTTATATGTAACCTTTTATATTTCCGGTTGCATTGATTTTGCCGTGGTTTTTGTGATATTTATACCTGGCCTATGGCAGTGGTTGTCATTTACCAGCAGATATAAATAGGTTTTTGCTCTATCAGGTGATTTGGTCCCAATGAATGATCATAGTGCTAATTTTTTTTCTTTTCTCTTATCAACCACCCGGCAGCCTCGCTAGTAACACACATGGCTTCATACTATGTACAAAGCTTGAATACGGATTGTCCAGAGGATTAAGAAGGGTTACGATTAGCGATGCGCGAGCGTGCTCGGACAAGGTGTTATCTCAGCATGCTCGGGTGCTAATCGAGCATCTTCGGCATGCTCAAAAATATGTTTGAGTCCCCGCGGCTCTTCGACAGCCGCAACACATGCAGGGTTCACCTGTTTCTTAGACAATTTCTACATGTGTTACGGCTGCTGAACGGCCGCGAAACATGCGGGGACTCTTAGGCTACTTTCACACTAGCGTCGGGAACAACCCGTCGCTGTGCGTCGGGCCGACGTTCCCGACGCTAGCGTGGTTTCCGCCGCACAACGGGGGCAGCGGATGCATATTTCCCACGCATCCGCTGCCCCATTGTGAGGTGCGGGGAAGTGCGGGGAGGTGGGGGCGGAGTTCCGGCCGCGCATGCGCGGTCGGAAAAAGCGGACCGTCGGGAGCAAAAAACGTTACATGTAATGTTTTTTTCTCCCGACGGTCCGCTACCACATGCCCAAGCGTCGCAAAACGGATGCGACGTTTGGCAATGCGTCGCAAATGCGTCGCTAATGTTAGTCTATGACGAAAAAACGTATCCAGCAAGAACTTTTGCTGGATGCGTATTTTCGGCAAAACGACGCATTTGCGACGTATTGCAGTTAACGCTAGTGTGAAAGTAGCCTTACATATTATTCGAGCACGCCGAAGTCACTCGGTTAGCACCCGAGCATGCTCAGATAACACCTTATCCGAGCACATTCGCTCATCACTAGTTACGACCTATCAGTGTTTTTTAGTGAAGGGTTTTGGGGGTTATAGCTTCCAGCAGCCACGCAAGGGTTAAAGACACTAATAACACTATATTAACTATATGAAACGCCCGGGTAAACGATTCTAAAAATATTCAGCGTTTTTTTTATATCTGTAGGAGTCCGGTGCTGCATTCAGATCTGTATATAAATTATATGTAGAATTGTATAATATACATTATTGTAAAAAAAAAAACAACAAAAAAAAACAACTATTGTCATGTACTTGTGTATACATATTTCTAATATAGTAATTCATGCCATAAACATTTCTGTATAGTAAATGATAAAAAAAAATTACTAAATCTCGATGCTTTCATTTATTTAGATTACTTTTGGTTTTCTGATTTTTGTTTTCTGTGCATCAGGAGACAGTTTCCTTATATTGTTTAATTCTGTATTTGTTTTTTTAACCTATACGTAAATACAACTACAGAATCAAAGGCAGTGTTCAATAAGGAAAGATAAACAAATCCTGTTCACTGGTTTCTCCGGTTTGTATATTCACCGGACAATAGAATAACTAAGAAAATCAGAATAAGTGTGAGTATCCTTAAAGGGAATATTCGGGACTATTTTTTATTTTTATAATGTGCCTAATTACTAACAGGCAGATAGTTGCTAACTACCTGCATGTTGTGCCTGGCGCCGATCTGTGGTCACAGACCGCTCTTGCCAGCGATTCAGCGGCTTCCACTGATGTCACAACAGAGCAGCAGCTTCTCTTCCGCTCTGTTGACTAGGCGCGATCAAGCTGATTAACAACTGGATCCCCATTGCCTTACTGCCGCTATCATTCATTATGACATCGGGAGTCACGCCTGTTCGACAGAGCTACTAAGAAGAGGAAGAGCTGCTCTGTTGACATGGAGCAGCTGAATCGCCGGCAGGAGCGGTCAGTGACAGCTCTGAGTCTGTACCGCGCAGAACAGGCAGATAGTTAGCAACTACCTGCCTGTTCATTTTTAGGCTCATAGTAAAAAAAAATCAAAGTCATGGACAACCTCCAAGACTTCTGCAGAGTTTTTTTTGGAGCAGGTTTGGTTAGAAAAGCACCTCACTCAAAAAAAAAAAAAAACTTGAAAGACTATTCCTAATCATTTTTATTTTAAAACCACATTGTTTCTAAATTCAGTGTTTTGGGCATTTTTTTCCCACTTCAGATTTTGAATAACACCTGTTGGGAAAAAAATAAAGTGAATGTTACATCTTTGCTGTGATGCAATCTACTCCGAAATAGGTATTGTCCAATCACAAGGCTGGAAAAAAAAAACGTTTCCAAACTTTACAAACTTTGAAAAAAAAAAAAAATGCTTTTAGGAAACAGAAACTCCTCCAGAAAATACCCCAAAAAGGCGCATTTCCTGAAGCAGGTTCTACTAGAAAGCTAATGAAAAAAGACTGTGGTGTACATGCCCTAAATTTGCCAAAAGTGAATCCCACCCTGGCAAAAATCGATTTGCCTAGTGGCTGCCAGATCGTGATGAAATTTACTCATCTGGAAACCAAATACTAACTATACTTATAGCAGTGGGATACCAATATCCAGCTGCAGGAAAGGTGTCACTTCTTTGTTAGAAGGCAGAGCTGCCATCAAGAAAGTACATTTTTTTAGGTATTTGCATTTAACATAAATGATTTACGGTATTTGAAAGTTTGCAGTCTGAAAGTAGCATAAAAATGTACCTATTTAGGTAAATTCATGTGCATCCATCACTAATACACAATTATGAGTAGTTACTATGGTCCAAGCAGCTTACAACGGCTTCTTGTTATACAGTGTAGGGAATATACAGCTTAAAGCTGATGTACGGTATTTTATAGAGACAGCTAAGAGAAAATTAATGTAGCGCTTTCCGCCCAAAGTTCATATTTTATTGACAGGACAAGCATGACATTATTGAGACGTGTCATTTTAATATTTAGCGTAGATCCTAAAAGCATTCCTAAAATACAATCCTCATCATTTCCTTTAATCTATTTACAATTACACAGTAATAATAACTGGAGCTTTGTTATGGGCAGAAGGGACGAGGTGTCAATCTAAGAGGATAAAAACTTGTGTTTGGATTCTTCTGTAGGGTGTGGGTGGAAACATGTCTACAGGAAGGCATCTAAACCTCCGCTATAGTTTGATGTTGGGGGGATTTTCCTAGTCTAGATATGATGTTTTATCCTATAATGTCTTAGCCTTAGGTGTTCTATATACAGAGGCGTCACTAAAGTATGGAGCTTTGTGTCAAACTGTTCATTTATTTATTTTTCTATATTACTAATTTTTATTTGTATATTTATGTAACTTTTTCTTTCTATATGAATACATAGTAGTTATATTCTTGTACATAGGGAGCAGTATTATAGTAGTTATATTCTTGTACATAGGGGCAGTATTATAGTAGTTATATTCTTGTACATAGGAGCAGTATTATAGTAGTTACAGTTATATGAAAAAGTTTTGGCACCCCTATTAATCTTAATGTTGTATAAAAATTGTTTTTTTTTTTTGCAACAGCTATTTCAGTTTCATATATCTAATAGCTGTTGGACACAGTAATATTTCTGCCTTGAAATGAGGTTTATTGTACTAACAGAAAATGTGCAATCTGCATTCAAACAAAATTTGACAGGTGCATAAGTATGGGCACCCTTATTTTCTTGTTTTAAATACTCCTACCTACTTTTTACTGACTTACTAAAGCACTTTTTTAGGTTTTGTAACCTCGTTGAGCTTTGAACTTCATAGCCAGGTGTATGCAATCATGAGAAAAGCTACTTAAAGTGGCCACTTGCAAGTTGTTCTCCTGTTTGAATCTCCTCTGAAGAGTGGCATCATGGGCTCCTCAAAACAACTGTCAAATGATCTGAAAACAAAGATTATTCAACATAGTTGTTCAGGGGAAGGATACAAAAAGCTGTCTAAGAGATTTAACCTGTCAATTTCCACTGTGAGGAACATAGTAAGGAAATGGAAGAACACAGGTACAGTTCTTGTTAAGGCCAGAAGTGGCAGGCCAAGAAAAACATCAGAAAGGCAGAGAAGAAGAATGGTGAGATCAGTCAAGGACAATCCTCAGACCACCTCCAGAGAGCTGCAGCATCAAGTTGCTGCAGATGGTGTCACTGTGCATCGGTCAACTATACAACGCACTTTGCACAAGGAGAAGCTGTATGGGAGAGTCATGCGGAAGAAGCCGTTTCTGCAAGCACGTCACAGAGTCGGCTGAGGTATGCAAAAGCACATTTGGAGAAGCCAATTTCTTTTTGGAAGAAGGTCCTGTGGACTGATAAAACCAAGATTGAGTTGTTTGGTCATACAAAAAGGCGTTATGCATGGCGGCCAAAAAACACAGCATTCCAAGAAAAACAATTGCTACCCACAGTAAAATTTGGTGGAGGTTCCATCATGCTTTGGGGCTGTGTGGCCAATGCCGGCACCGGGAATCTTGTTAAAGTTGAGGGACGCATGGATTCCTCTCAGTATCAGCAGATTCTTGACAATAATGTTCATGAATCAGTGACAAAGTTAAAGTTACACAGGGGATGGATCTTTCAGCAAGACAATGATCCAAAACACCGCTCCAAATCTACTCAGGCATTCATGCAGAGGAACAATTACACTGTTCTGGAATGGCCATCCCAGTCCCCAGACCTGAATATCATTGAACATCTGTGGGATCATTTGAAGAGGGCTGTCCATGCTCGGCGACCATCAAACTTAACTGAACTGGAATTGTTTTTTAAAGAGGAATGGTCAAAAATACCTTCATCCAGGATCCAGGAACTCATTAAAAGCTACAGGAAGCGACTAGAGGCTGTTATTTTTGCAAAAGGAGGATCTACTAAATATTAATGTCACTTTTCTGGTGAGGTGCCCATACTTATGCACCTGTCAAATTTTGTTTGAATGCAGACTGCACATTTTCTATTAGTACAATAAACCTCATTTCAAGGCAGAAACATTACTGTGTCCAACAGTTATTAGATATATGAAACTGAAAAAGCTGTTGCAAAAAAAACAATTTTTATAAAACATTAAGCTTAAGATTAATAGGGGTGCCCAAACTTTTTCATATAACTGTATATTCCTGTACATAGGGAGCAGTATTATAGTAGTTATATTCCTGTACATAGGGGCAGTGTTATAGTAGTTATATTCTTGTACATAGGGGCAGTATTATAGTAGTTATATTCTTGTACATAGGAGCAGTATTATAGTAGTTATATTCTTGTACATAGGGGCAGTATTATAGTAGTTATATTCTTGTACATAGGAGCAGTATTATAGTAGTTATATTCTTGTACATAGGAGCAGTATTATAGTAGTTATATTCTTGTACATAGGAGGCAGTATTATAGTAGTTATATTCTTGTACATAGGAGGCATTATTCTAGTAGTTATATTCTTGTACATAGGAGGCAGTATTATAGTAGTTATATTCTTGTACATAGGAGCAGTATTATAGTAGTTATATTCTTGTACATAGGAGCAGTATTATAGTAGTTATATTCTTGTACTTTATAGTAGTTATATTCTTGTACATAGGGGCAGTATTATAGTAGTTATATTCTTGTACATAGGGGCAGTATTACAGTAGTTATATTCTTGTACATAGGGGCTATATTATAGTAGTTATATTCTTGCACATAAGAGCAGTATTATAGCAATTATATTCTTGCACACAGGGGCAGTATTATAGTAGTTATATTCTTGTACATAGGGGGCAGTATTATAGTAGTTATATTCTTGTACATAGGGGCAGTATTATAGTAGTTATATTCTTGTACATAGGGGCAGTATTATAGTTATATTCTTGTACATAGGGGCAGTATTATAGTAGTTATATTCTTGTACATAGGAGCAGTATTATAGTAGTTATATTCTTGTACATAGAAGCAGTATTATAGTCATTATATTCTTATCTATAGGAGGAGGCAGTAGTATAGTTGTTATATTCTTACAAGAAGAGGTAGCCATTTGTGGGAAAAATAATATTTTTCACAACCAAATCTATTTTATAGATGTGGGAACTAAAATGGTACTGTAGCGTCATGCTATACCGTATAATAGCAATCTTCAGCGATAGAACACTTTTTCCACCCCAAATAAAAGCCATGCACTTGCTCTGGAGCAGTTAAGAAGTACCCAACAGTACATGACCAGCTGTGATGAATGGTTTGGCTGTTGTATATGTTACAGACTACATCACTTGCATAGTTTGGAGTCCAATCTCTTTTGCCCTCCAGCAGAACACACATAAAAGGTGGCTTTCTTCCCCGGGCAATGTTTGACCCATGGCGGGGCCATTTTCTGAGAAACATAAGCTGCAGGCTCCAATGCTTATTGTGTGCAGTGAGAAAGCCTCCGGCAAACTAGACATGTTTGTTCTGCCTTCCTTCAAGTCTGACCATTTTTTATTTTTTTTTAACTAATTTCACATTTTACCTATATCTGTGTGGTATCAAGCAGGGGCTTATGGCATGAAGAAAAGTTAAGGAGTACTGTGTATACCCCTAGACCGTTCATGTATGGTAATAAGTAAAGTTTTTATCTATTAAATTCAATAGAATGAATGGAGGAAAGATGCAATTAATCAACATCATAGTTGAAGCTTGTAAGTTAGAGCCCAAAATACGCCGTATTGTCTTATTGAGGTGTAACCTGAACATAGAATACCGGTTGTTTAATTATGTGGCAAAGAGGTCATTGCCTGTATATAGCTAGAAAGAATAGAGTTGGCAGTCTTACCTTTGCGATATAAGATGTCACCAGTATCATAAATGGCACATGGCAGGTACCACCACTATCCCTATTTTTCCCTGTTGTCTGCTAGTAAAATGCTCAACATTTTAAGTTGTGATTTCGGTTAACAATATATGCAGCACCATATCTAGATCTGATTTTTTTAAAATTATCTCAATGCATTGATTTCATTAGGAACCCATTTGCAACTCATCTCATGGCAGCTGTTCCCCAATTTTCCACCAAGCACAAATATGTGCCTGTGTCCTCAACAGTCCGGAGAAGTAAGCTGATGCAGACACCTCTGCCACGGGCTTATCTCCATTAAGAATGAAAGGATTGGGCATGTTTAAATCCAACATGTCCAATCCTTTATCCTATAACATCAGGGAAGAATCAGAAATGACTTGGCTTTTCAACCTACAAGTATCCCTGGATAAATGTTACATGTTCAGTTCTTACCAAAATCCCAAACTATTGTTTCTGTGTATCTAAACAACTGCCAAATGATACATTGTGGCCATTTGTAAATACTTTTCTGCAATAGTTCTTGGATGCTTCATACTGCAGGAACTAGACATCTAAGGAATCAATAACTGAGCATAATATATGGTACAGCTTATCAGAATGGTACAAAATATAATATATCAAAGAGTGGGACATTGGTGAAATCTATAGCAAGCGGCCGATGTAAGCGCAATGTCAAGAGTTTGGTATTTTGCAATTGGTTGACAAAATCTGTGGCACTTCAGGAGTTAATGTGAAAGTTCCTCTTCTGTCTCTTGACATGACGGCTTTGAACAGAATCTACAGCTGAGGCTATTGCTTCTCTGTGACCCAGAGAGACAAGGCGAAAATGATGAAACGGATACACTGTCTCGACTGAAACGAGATGGTGGACTGCAACTTCAAAGCCTTTACAAGACCTGAAACAGGCGAGACCTGATCTTGATAAGTAAAAACATTGAGATTCACTAGGAGACACACAGATCCTCGGGGGAACTACAACCTACTGAGATTTTTGGTGGATTTAATATTCTCCTGGAGACTAAGATGTAATTTCATGAGGCCCACTCAGCTCGCTCTCCATCTCTGCTGTAGGACGTAGGTAATAAATGTTAATCAGAGGCAGACTGGGCGGTGGAGCAAGTCGGCAGTGTCTACAAGGACCCACGGGTGCCCCTTCCACCCCATGAAGATGACAGAAAGCAGGACTGGATCCCTGTCTAAAACAGATCACTTTCACTCCACTTACAGCCCTATCATAAAATCGTACACCGCTGTACTATGTCACTAATCCTCACTCAGTAGCACCGAGACTTGTCAGTTCACTTTGAGTAATAATTGTTAAAAAAAAATGTAATGAAGTCCAAGAACTGTCCCAAATTAGCATGGCATATCCTAAATTTTTAGCTACTGCCCCAGCAAATTGTGGACATCCCAAGGCAAAAATGGACCTGATTTGTGTAAACCCTGCCTGAAAGTGGGCAACTGGGCATCTTTGGGTGGGATGGAGAAATTCTTAAGCAGAACTTGGGGGCAGATGACAAGTATCCTAATGTTGGCAAGTATGCAATATGATTAAAAAATAAAAAGTATAAAGATATTTACAAAATCTACTTTTGCTCGAGCCAGTTAAATCTGTAACCTCCTTGGGAGATATACAAGAATTTTTTTTGTTTTTAAGGAGGGCGATGTGAATCAACATTTCAAACTTTTATTTTCATTCTTTAACAAATGCTGTGGGGAAATCCTGCCTCATTTCTCATGGGTATTGGGTGTCTGCCTATGTTGTTTTCAAGGCCGAGAGGATCAACTTGGATCTTTTCCCTCATCCAACTTCTGATTTTGCCCGTTCTGAATTTACGACTCCTCAAAGCTGGAGATGCACTAATTGTAGATGTCTGCACATGGAGCATTAACAATCAGTATCCTGGGACTATAAGGGATGAGATGGTTTTTTTTTTTTTTTCTGCTCTTGTACTTGAAACCTGACACAATAGCCCAGTTTGTGCTCTAACAAAAGGAGAATTTATTCAGTCTTTCCCTAGTGTTTTCCTGAGCTGGAATGTTTAGCCCAAACTAGTTAAGGCAAACCGCCTGGAACCATTCAGTTCTGGCATATTCTTGCACGCTACACCCTCTTTGGATGTAATTGCATCCCATTTTCCCCAGGCATTTAAAAAGAAACACGCCCTGCCCCGCAGCTGAACATCAGGAGAGCTTGATTTGCACGAGTATTTACAAGCATCGAAAATACCAACACAATTGCAACATAGGAGTGCGAGACACCCAGAACAATGGCGAGGCCGGTCCTGAATGTCATCTGACTCATATGTCACAGACATCATGGGTTTGTTAGCTGACCAGTGCATCACTCCCTGGAGAACAGAACCATGGCAGCGTCTGACATGATGTCTATTAATTGCCTCTCTCCAGTCCGATGTCTTTATCACTGTGTGCAGAAGGTTCTTAAAGGGACTGCCAGATCCTTCTTAATAAACCAACAATAACGCCGGAATAAAACAGATGTAGAAACATAACTTTGTGGCCATTGATTGAGGTTTACCGTAATTGCTTAGAAAAACAATCTTTTTTTATCGCAAATGAGGTTGCAAGGTCTTGGTAGGCCGTCCTGTGCCCCGCTACTGCTCAGAAAACCTTGCCGTGTGCTCCCATCTTACGGTTCAGGTAGGACAATGCTTGCGCTATCGATCAAGACCAAAGGGAGGCTTGCCTCCCACAGGGCACTCACAACCTCATTTGGACATGTGATAAAAGGCACATGTCATCTCCGCACGTGACTTTAGCAATAAGGTTTTACAAAAGCCGGTTATGGAGCTAAAACAAAACTACCTTAATTATATATTAAACTTGATCTACCAAAAAGAGACAACAAACAAAATAAAATGCATGGAAAAACGTATAAAAAATGCAATAAAAAAACCAAATAAGCGACCTAATTAGTTTATCACTACAGAAGTCCTGCTAAAAACCTGCAGCATCAAAAATGCACCAAATCCGCACCGTTGGAACTTAGTCATACTTAATAACTAATATAATGCAAAGTTAAAGGAGTTTTCCAGGACTTTTGTATTTTTTGGACTATGGGCTGCCTGTTCTTCTCGGCGCCGGCTCAGAGCGGTCACCATCCACTCCTGCTGGTGATTTAGCTGCTCCAAGTCAACAGAGCTGCTACTCTTCTGGGAAACTCGGTTGATGGGACGTGGCTGCTGACATCAAGAAGACTGACAGCAAGCTCCACGCAGCACGAAGCTGGCTGTCAATCAGTATGACATTGGCATTCATCCTTCGTCAACAGAGCAGAAGAGAAGCCGCTGCTTTGTTGATGTGACTTCGGTGGAAGCCGCTGTATCGCCGGCAGGAGCGGTCAGTGACCATTCTGTGATGGCAATATAAACAATGTTTATGTTTATATGTTTATAGTCCTTTTACTAGGCACTGCTCCTAATAGCCAGTTTCCTACTCCACACTGATGAGGGGCAAATACCCCGAAACAGCTGTCTGTGGATGGATACCATGTTTTGGTATAGGTGGTTTTCCTTATTGGATGCTGCCCTTCCCGTGGTTGTTCCTTCCCGGTGAAAGACCTGGCTATTCATTGCTTGCGTTGAGAAACACGTGATGGTGTCTCTGTGGCTTATTTACATGCATTCTTTGATGGCAGACATCGGCGCCATGCAGGTAGGTAGCAACTACCTGCCTGTTAGTTCTTAGGCCCATAGTAAAAAAAATGATATCCAGGATAACCCCTTTAAAGATCCTGGAAGAGAAGATAGTCCGTCCTGGCAATTATGAAGCCCTTGTCATTATGACAGATAAATTAAAAGTGGTTTTCTGGTTTTGGAAAAACTCTATTCTCTGCCTGCAGTTTGTTATAAAACCCCTTGAATCCTCCATTGAACGAGATAAAGCAAAAATAGGCTTAATAACATCAGTAACTTGAGTAACCTCATCTCAACGGGTCAGCCCAAATATCACAGAACTCACAAGAAACGGCTGAAAGTGCTAAAGCTTAATCCTCCAATAAAGGAGGGGAAAACGTCTTTAAGCCTTCATTTACCCACCTACACCATCCTTGGTTGATGCTGCAACATGTATGGATAACATACTTTTTTAGTATGTTTTTTTTCTCTTTAAAACGTTGACCAAACTATGTTGGTAGTCTGCATAGCTGTCTGAATCCCCTCCTACCTGCCATCATCTCCTGTGAGTCTTTTAATTAGTAGGCCTAGTGCAATGAGGTTACACTGAGCCAACTCAGAAGAAGCGTCAGGGATGCTGGCAGATATGAGGATGTTTGTAGGGCTTTGGTCTAGCAGACACAGACTACTGATATGTGTTATGCTGGGTGAAATAAGTGCACAACAACGGGAAGAGGGAAGGGTGAGCCCAAACACTAGGGAAGTGAGGAGTGGAGACCCCCTAGGCAGATCTAAAATCACCCTGTCTGCTCTAAAAGTCCCTATATAGGTTCTGCACCTATCGCCGAGAGTGGGAACCTTAAAAAGGGAATCTGTCACCCCAAAATTCGCCTATAAGCTAAGGCCACTGCCATCATGGCTTATCTACAGCATTCTATAATGCTGTAGATAAGCCCTCGATGTAACCTGAAAGATAAGAAAAACATCTTCATACGATGGCGTCCTCTTCTTTGCTTCCTGCCACGGCTCCTGCGCAGGCGTAATTTATCTGACCTGTTGAGGGCAGAGCAAAGTACTGCAGTGCGCATGTGCTGGGAAAGAAAAGGACTTCATCGTATGAAGATGGGAGGTGCTGGACCCACACCATGAAGCCCATCGGACCGGACCGCACCAGGACCACCCCTGGGTTAGTATAATCTAACTCGTTTTTCTTATCTTTCAGGTTACATCGGGGGCTTATTTACAGCATTACAGAATGCTGTAGATAAGCCCCTGACGCCGGTGGCCTTAGCTTATAGGCGAATTTTGGGGGTGACAGATTCCCTTTAAGTCCTGCCTGACCCTAGCAATAGGCCCTACATAGTGTGGAGACAGGGTGAGCACTAATAAGTCCCCAGTAAAACTCAAGACTGACAAGTAAGATGGACAGGGGGAAAACACTTGAGAAGACAACCGAGATGTCAGGCCAGCAAACCTCCAAGGGTCCTCAGGGAAAGACACTAAATGACTGCTAGAACTTCCAACAAGACTGAGGCAAGAATGAGCTAACACCCGCACCATGCTGCAGCAGTTGAATGTATTTAAACCTTCAGCACAGGTGTGTGATAAGCAGCAGAAGGTGGAGATAACTATTGGGTCCTAGAGGGAGAAGGATATCGCTCCATAACAGAGATGCAAAAATCAAGAAGGTTCTTGAGCTAAACGCAAAGACCTTCTATAGCCGGATCCAGGATGACTGTCTGTGAAACCTGACACACCCGTGACAATATGGCTGTTAGTTAAGGGTCCTGCAAATCTTTTTGCTCAACTCAATCAATACTTATCTCTCTTCTTCTAAGCCATTTTCTAAGATAACTTATAAATAGTGATGAGCAAGTATACTCGTTGCTTGGGTTTTCCGAGCATGCTCTGGTGGTCTCCGAGTATTTATGAGTGTTCGGAGATTTAGCTTTTGTTGACACAGCTGCATGATTTGCAGCTGCTAGATAGCTTGAATGTGTGGGGATTTCCTAGCAACCAGGCAACCCCCACATGTACTCAGGCTGGCTAGCAGCCGTAAACCATACAGCTACAGCGGCGGAAAACTAAATCTCTGAGCACTCGCAAATACTCGGAGACCACCCGAGCGTGCTCGGGGAAAACCGAAGCACGGAGTATACTCGCTCATCACTACTTATAAACAAATCAAGTTCATAAATCCAAGAAAGATGACGGATACTGACCCTGCTGTCAGAATACGTATCTCAGTCTGCATTTTGCTATGTACTTTGATACATAGAGGATGTAGAAAACAAACAAAGTAATATATTTAATCAAACCATATTACAAAAAGGCTTTTTAGCTAAAAATACATGTGTTTAAGTTTACAAAAAAAGAAAGCACTAAAGGGTCTATGTCCTTCAAGCAGAAGAGAACCTATAAGAGATCATAGATGAGTATTTAGGTCAATGCTCTCAGTACCTGTAACATGAGAAATGTCTGAGACACAGATTAATGTGATGCTTTTGCACACATGTAATTCCTTCGACTTCCCTGAACAGAGAACGGTTCCAAAGTCACTTGGCAGATTACAGTTCCCTTCTCAGGAGGGATTTGGAAAGCAGAGAATGGGAATTTCAGCTTCTCGGGGGATACCTACCGTAATACAAACATGGACTAGATCCAAATTCTACAGCGTCACACTGGATTTAAATGTGGCGCCTCGCTGTAAAGCAATACCGGTGCCAAATGTGGAGACCAGTGTTTTCTTTTTTTTCTTTTTTGTCCCAACTGCTTTATTTATAGATGAATACAGATTGCATTGATATATAAATGTCTAAAGGGCAAATTTTCTTACAAAAGGAGAAATAAAAGAGCATAGTTCGTACACACCTCACTTACTTGCTGGCGAGCTAGCCTAAGCTTGTTGTCTCCATGTAAATCAAATTATATCTATTAAAATACTTTCATTCACAGCGATAACTTGTAATGTGATACAGGCGGTAACGCGGGATCTGTCATACCGGAAAGAAGAGTCAGAAAAGAGTCGAAAGTATGATGCGTATTATCGGTCCTTTCAACAAGTGGCGAATAAGATACAGCGGAGGGATGCAACTATTTTTTTGGATCCGAAAGTCACATTGTTGGACTAAAACAACTTCCAGGGCAAAAACAAACAAAAAAACTTTAGGGGCTATTAGATATCTAAGACAATTATGGCATACTGAAAGAATATTTCATAAATGTTTGGCCATTACACCAGTGGAATGCGGCTTATAGTAGTATTACAATTATTTCTTAATTGTATTCGCAATCATAGAAATGGAGCACGGCAGGTATCCGGTTTCCACGACAAATTATTTGCAGACATACCACAGACATCCCAGAAAATCAGAAATCGGAGGTCAACTGGAAATTCAGATTTCTGGAGTATCTGAAATGAAATCAAGCTGTAAACTTCAGATGTTTTCCAAAAATCTATCACTATGTAAAGGCCTGGGGGAAGTTAAAGTCTGCGATATGTTTGCAGATCTAGAGATTAATATAGACAGTTCTAGGAAGCAATCTGTACGATTATATAGGAGACATGCTGCCTGTGACATAATGTATGGTATATTATATCACATGGAAGTTTTCTTAAAGGCGGTTGTCCAAAAAAGGTCAAGAGATCCTGATAACGGGCAGACCCTGCTGTGGTACCCTGTATTTGGAAATTATAAAGGGTGAGAGTTGTTGACAGATCCTCATATGGCCTGCCGTGCAGGGACATAACGATCGCGGTCGTAGAGGGTGCGACCACAACCGGACACTGGTGGGGGGCCCACTGATGCCAGCAGCTAATTCAGCTGGATATGCATCTGAGGACATACATTCATCTGAAATGCATTGTGGCGCAGAGACCCGCTGGCTCTCTGCACCGCAATACACCGCAATACAAGATGACGGCCAATTAGAGATCGGCAGTTGACGTCGGCATGCAAATCACTAGCAGTGCATGAGTGTTGTCATGCTCTGCCCGTTGATTGCACGCTGAAGTCAGCTGTCAGCTTCTGCATCAGCTATAGAAGAGGAGCAGGGGAAGTTGAGTAGAATTGTTTTTTTTCTTTCTTTTTATGTGTTAAAGAACAGCGGCAGAAGGGGGACATATATATCACAATGGGCCCAGGATGGGAAATATATTCTAGGATGGGCCTAGGTTGGGGGATATACTGTATATGCCAGGATGGGCGACATATATTCCTGGATGGCCCCTGGAAGTGAGACACACACACATATATATATATATATATATATATATATATATATATATATATATACACTCACCGGCCACTTTATTAGGTACACCATGCTAGTAACGGGTTGGACCCCCTTTTGCCTTCAGAACTGCCTCAATTCTTCGTGGCATAGATTCAACAAGGTGCTGGAAGCATTCCTCAGAGATTTTGGTCCATATTGACATGATGGCATCACACAGTTGCCGCAGATTTGTCGGCTGCACATCCCAAAGATGCTCCATACAAGGCAGGATGGATCCATGCTTTCATGTTGTTTACGCCAAATTCTGACCCTACCATCCGAATGTCACAGCAGAAATCGAGACTCATCAGACCAAGCAACGTTTTTCCAATCTTCTACTGTCCAATTTCGATGAGCTTGTACAAATTGTAGCCTCAGTTTCCTGTTCTTAGCTGAAAGGAGTGGTACCCGGTGTGGTCTTCTGCTGCTGTAGCCCATCTGCCTCAAAGTTCGACGCACTGTGCGTTCAGAGATGCTCTTAGGCCTACCTTGGTTGTAACGGGTGGCGATTTGAGTCACTGTTGCCTTTCTATCAGCTCAAACCAGTCTGCCCATTCTCCTCTGACCTCTGGCATCAACAAGGCATTTCTGCCCACAGAACTGCCGCTCACTGGATTTTTTTTCTTTTTCGGACCATTCTCTGTAAACCCTAGAGATGGTTGTGCGTGAAAATCCCAGTAGATCAGCAGTTTCTGAAATACTCAGACCAGCCCTTCTGGCACCAACAACCATGCCACGTTCAAAGGCACTCAAATCACCTTTCTTCCCCATACTGATGCTCGGTTTGAACTGCAGGAGATTGTCTTGACCATGTCTACATGCCTAAATGCACTGAGTTGCCGCCATGTGATTGGCTGATTAGAAATTAAGTGTTAACAAGAAGTTGGACAGGTGTACCTAATAAAGTGGCCGGTGAGTGTATATATATATATATATATATATATATATATTTATATACTGTATATGTCCCCCCATCCTGATATATATCAGGATGGGCCCAGGATGGCGGACATATGTTTCAGGATAGGGACCAGGATGGGGAACATATATTCCAGGATGACCCCAACCCAATATAAACACCTGAAATCTTGCCCACCTCAGATCCATGCCCATGACACCCACCCCCCCCTGCACCCTCTCTCTGTATCACTAAGGAATGCCCGCTACATCTGCAATAAACTCCACGTGATTCACAACCTCTTTACCTCTCTTAATCTTTCCTTTCTGGGCATCACTGAAACATGGCTAACACCCTCTGACACAGCCTCCCCTGCTGCACTATGTTACGGTGGCCTCCACTTCACCCACACTCCTTGCCCTGGCAACAAACATGGTGGAGAAGTGGGCCTTCTCCTTTCTTCCAACTGTACCTTTAACCCAATCCCACCTCTACCCTCCCTTATCCTCCCCTCTTTTGAAGTCTACTCTGTCCGTATCTACTCCCCCTACAACCTCCAAATGGCCGTCATATACCGACCTCCGGGCCAGACCACTGCCTTTATTGACCAATTCTCCACCTGGCTCATTCACTTTCTGTCTGCTGACATTCCCACCATTATCATGGGTGACTTCAACATCCCCATTGACACCCACCAGTCAGCAGCCTCCAAACTCCTGTCCCTTACTTCATCTTTTGGACTTACTCAGTGGTCCTCCTCAGCCACCCACACAGACGGACATACATTAGACCTGGTCTTCACCCGTCTCTGCTCTCTATCTAACTTCACCACATCCCCTCTCCCTCTATCTGACCTACTCACTTTCTCATCCCTGTCTTCCTCACCTGTCACACATGTACAGCAACATGCGCACCCCCGCAGAAACCTCGCACACCTTGACACCCACACACTCTCTGACTCTATCCTACCACTAGCATCCATATCCTCACTCCACGACACAGACACCACCACTGCTTTCTACAATGCCACACTTGCATCAGCTATTGACATGGTCGCCCCTGTCATGCATAGCACAGTGCGACAAATCAATAGACAACCCTGGCACAATAACACCACTAAAAAGCTTCGGCAAGTATCCAGAATTGCAGATCGGCGTTGGAAGAAAACGCATTCGCAAGATGATTTCACTGCACTCAAACAAGAAACACTCGTATTCAAATCAGCTCTCACCTCTGCTAAACAGGCCTATTTTACATCCCTCGTATCTTCTTTATCCCACAACCCCAAACAGTTGTTCAAAACTTTTAACTCCCTCCTCCGCCCACCACTGCCCCCTTCGAGTTCCGTATTCGTTGCCGAGGACTTTGCCACACACTTCAAAAATAACATAGACCAAACAAGGCAAGTCTTTGTTGTCAAACCAACACAGCCCCTTTATGTACCAGACCAATGCCCTAACCCCATAACTTCCCTCTCAAAAATTACTGAAGGGGAGCTTGATCATCTTCTCTCCAAATCACACCTCACCACTTGTGCGCTTGACCCCATCCCATCCCACCTCCTCCCCAACCTCACCACCACACTAATACCATCCCTAACCCATCTCTTCAACCTATCACTAACTTCTGGTACCTTTGCTCCCATTTGCTTCCAAACTCCTTGAGCAGCACGTCCATGCTGAACTTTCCTCTCATTTTGCATCTAACTCTCTCTTCGACAACCTACAATCTGGCTTCCGTCCCCGCCATACCACTGAGACTGCCTTGATCAAACTTACGAACGACTTACTTACAGCCAAAGCTAACAGACAATTCTCTATACTCCTCCTTCTAGACCTGTCCTCTGCCTTTTTTTTTGTTTTTTTTCTCTCTTGTCATTACACACCTTTCAGCTATTGTGCTTGATTAACCGACCGCTACTTAAGATCCCCCCTGACCTTTCCCCATTCACTTCCCCTGACGAAGCTGCGCTGAACAGCGATACGCGTGGGGCTTCCCCCACACTCCTCTGGTCCCGGGACTATTCTCCCCCTGACGCTTTGACTGCTGACGCTACATGCTGGGCTGCCCCATACGGTGATATTAACACTCTTGGTCGCCTTTTAGTTCTACCTTCTGGCTCTGATTTCCCTCCATACTACTTTCCATTATAATGGAATGCCTTCACTAGCTTCTTTGCAATCACTATGGGGCTTATTGGAGCTCTCTTGGGAATATCAGCACCTACACTTACCGTATATAGACATATATATATATATATATCTTCCATTAAGTCTGGGGACGCCCAGAATTCATGTGGAGTTTTTTTTTGCCTTGCTTATTTGCATGTCAACAGCAAATTACTGTGTTTATGTGTAGTGTCATTTCAGGCACTTATAGTGCCATTGTGACTTTTTTGTATATATTATAATGTCATGGGACTAGTGGTGATGTGGTTTGTTCTTTTAATATGGTTTTATTGTGGATTTTTGTCAATAAATTTTGTACCTATTATACATATACAATTTTTCTATGATTTGGGTGTGCGCTTTATATGCATGGTTCCTTTCCTTTTTTTTTATGCTGCCTTCGACACAGTTAACCACTGCCTCCTACTACAGATCCTCTCTTCCTTTTGTGTCAAAGATCTCACCCTATCCTGGATCTCCTCATATCTTACTAACCGCACATTTAGCGTCTCCTACTCCCATATTACCTCTTCATCTCACCCCCTCTCTGTTGGTGTCCCTCAAGGCTCTGTCCTAGGGCCCTTACTCAATCTATACACTCGGCCTGGAACAACTCATAAGGTCCTATGGCTTCCAGTACCATCTATATGCCGATGACACTCAGATCTACCTCTCTGGCCCAGATGTCACCTCTCTGCTCTCCAGAATCCCAGAGTGTCTATCAGCCATATCCTCCTCCTCCTTTCGCTTCCTCAAGCTCAACGTGGACAAATCTGAACTCATTATCTTTCCTCCATCGCGCACATCTTCCCTACCTGATCTATCTATCAAAATAAATAAAATCACACTTTCCCCTGTCCCCAAAATCCGCAGCCTCAGAATAACCCTTGACTCTGCCCTGTCCTTCAAACCGCACATCCAAGCTCTCGCCACCTTCTGTCGCCTCCAGCTCAAAAATTTTCCCAGAATCCATCCTTTCCTCAACCCTCACTCTACCAAAATGCTTGTGCATGCCCTAATCATCTCCCGCCTCGACTACTGCAACATCCTCCTCTGTGGCCTACCTTCTAACACTCTCGCACCCCTCCAGTCCATCCTTAACTCTGCTGCCCGACTAATTAATCTCTCTCCTCGCTACACTCCTGCTTCCCCTCTTTGCAAATCCCTTTACTGCCTCCCAATTTCCCAGCGTATCCAGTTTAAACTACTAACACTGACCTACAAAGCCATCCATAACCTTTCTCCTCTGTATATTTCCAAACTAATCTCTCAATATCTTCCCTCACGTAATCTCCGGTCCTCCCAAGACCTCCTCTCCTCTACGCTTTTTCACTCCTCACCCAATCGCCTCCACGACTTCTCCCGAATATCCACATCCTCTGGAATTCTGTGCCCCAACATGTCCGGTTATCCACCACATTTGGATCCTTCAAACGGAACCTGAAAACCCACCTCTTCAAGAAAGCTTACAACCTGTAATGACCACACGGCCACCTCAACACCATCGGAGCTACTGCAACCCCCAACCTACTGTCTCCTTCCCCATAATCCTGCAGAATGTAAGCCCGCAAGGGCAGGGTCCTCTTCCCTCTGTATCAGTCTGTCATTGTTAGTTTTGTTTTCTGTAAGTGATATTTGTATTTGGATGTAACCTCTTCTCATGTACAGCACCATGGAATTAATGGTGTTATAGAAATAAATAATAATAATAACATAACAGAATGGAAAGACTATAAACCAGAATGGGCACTGGATGAAAGACTTCTATACCAGAAAGGGGCCCAGGATGGGGGACTTTAGTACAAGATGTGGAAAATTACTGCATAAAGCGAAAGGGGGGGGGGGTAACACATTTCATAGGATTTAGATTGCAAGATGGGTCCACACATCTGATCAACATGCGCGGGTGTCTGGAGGCCCAGGTCCAAATTTTGCACTCAGGTTACACAACTGCTGCTGTGCTAAAAATTCATTTCATTTCACCAATAAATATAATACTTTAATACGCTGGGGGATCTCCAACATCTATTGGCTCTTGAATGTTCTTAAAACCAGAGTGCCACAAAACAGTGAAGGCTTATTTCTTAGGTGACTGATGAAAGCGCTGTCAATGAATTTGGCATAGGTGAAAAATGGGAGAAGAGTAGCAGAAAAATATTTAAAAAATAAAATCGATTTTGAAGTCTCAATTACTTTTTCTAACACATTTGTACAGATGTTACAAGAGCCCAGTTGAAAAGTGCTGGAAACTTCCATTTTGATGGCACATTTTATCTAAATTGCACAGAGCTCCAAATGAACTTACTGATGTTGCAAGTGTTTGGCGCACTAGCTCTATAGTTTTAATGCATCAAACGCTTTCTAAATGTGAAAAGTTTTGAACATCCCAACATAAAATCCAATTTCCCTGCAGATCGGCAGAATTCAGGCGGCTGTTGAAGGCAGCTTGCATTATGGCAAAGTCATAGATGTCTTGTGTCGGCTGACAGTTTAATACCCCCGGGAATTTGGAATTTTTAAATATGCAAAAAAACGTTATTGCATGTTAAAGATTAATATTACCAAAAGTTATCCTGCACTTTCAGGCTCCAACGGATATTTGAAAACTTCGTATGGTGGCTTCCCCCACTTGTGCTCTTCAGGTCTGTATGCTCAGTAGCATTTTCCAGCGAGCAGCCCCTCTGAAGTGCATTTATGTAATGTCTTTTACATACACAGATGATGATTACAGGATGCTGTGTACACATGTTCTCCATGTCTGACAGCATCGGATTTGGTGCCTAGTATTCATGCTTTAGGGGACAGAATCATTTTTTCCCTCCTCTTCTTCTTCTTCATCTCTCCTGATTGCGGTACCGTTCCTTTATAACCAGCCGACAGTACGTTAATGGCATTTGTACAGAATCTGTTGGGCCGTAGGGCAGTCAGATGATCCTTAACCTTTTATACTGAATGCCATCTGGAGACGGCTTCCATTGTCTGACTACTTAACATAATGGCAGTTAAGGTCATCGCTCTGCATCTTTATGAATCTGTTTGTCATCACCAGGTACAGCGAATTAAACAGCCCATGACCTGGAGTATCAGATGTATGATTGTACTGGACATATAATCCTACCTCTGCCAGGAGACAGATGGGTTAATACACAGCAAAGAAACAAATGAAAGCCATGCCATGAAGCCATCAACTGGGGAATTGTAGACTGGTTGCCTATAAGCCCCTAGCGCTACAAGCCAGTGATGGTACCAAGAATTTAACCTGGCAGTGGAAGAATGTGTAAATGCCCATCGTCATTTCTTAGTTATCTAGATCCATATCTGAAGCCAGTATTACTGATAGTTAATGTCACAAATCACCTGTAACAATAAATAAAGCTAAAGTAAAGCACCCAATAAGTTTTAGATATCTGTGTGCAAATCAAACCGGACCCTCCCCTGAGGACGCATGTTGGGAAACAGAGGTTAAATACTTCTTGTCCATTTCAGTGGCATCTGTCATTTGCTTTCGGAAGGTGAACGTGCTCCGATGACACTGCATGGTCAGGTGCCTGCCAGGACATGTGCACAGCTCCCAGGTATCATGCACGTGTCTAACACGACAGTCCTGGAAGGCACCCTGCAGACTTAACATCAGAAGTATCACTCACTTTTGGAAGTAGAGGTGAGAGGCACTGTGGAAACCCTTATTCATGCACATTCGACGGAGCAGAAGGAATACACTAAGGTGTAACTAGTAATCAAATGAATTTCCAGCTAAAAGAATGCTTCTTGTAACAAACCCATACCTCCCATGCATCCAGATCCGGCAGATCATAGCCATGATGATAGTTAAGTCATTAAGAAGACATTTGGAATAACTTAGAAACGCGTGGACTAAGAACCATTGATAAAAAATCGCAGCACTATCATCTCACAATCTGAATCTCCATTGTTGATTAGCAGCACTTGAAATCCACAGCTTTGCTCTATTTTTCCTGTATTACTGGTCAGAAGACTCAATCTGCTGCAGCTGACTGTGCTTTTACATGGTTGTGTGCTCACAACCTTATCAGGTAAGCTCAACCTTAATGATTTCTTTTACTCAGATAAGACCTTATTTGAACTTACGTTGTTCCTAGTTTCTTCACTAATGCTCTCGACTCTGATACAGAGAGGGACTGCAGACTTGAACCCCAAGCCTGGGCAATCACTTTAATGCAGCAGACGCACTGATGACACTGGTGTGGAGCCACACAGTAAAGACCGCATAATAGATCACAGACTGCACAGGAGTCAACAGTGTGATGCAGCAGCAAAAAAGACAAACACAGTTCTAGGATGTATTAAGAGAAGCATAGAGTCTAGGCCACAATAGGATAAATTAGGTGTTAATGTTTGGCACTAGCCCACAATGGTAGGGTTAGTGTTAGGGAGAGTGACTGCTTCCTAAGTTAGTTACTCAGATAGGGTATAGAGTGCAGAGTGAGCAGAGCTGCATCCGAGGGTGACCCTGAGTGAGAGGAAACTAAAAATGAGGGATAGTTAGATCTTGAGGAAAAGTGACACAAAGAAACAGAGTGGCCTGCCTTCCGGAGATGGGTCCTAGCCACGAGACCTAGAGCTTGTAACACAGGAGGAAACGGGCTTCAGCAGGACTGAGAGACGGGGACGGAGAGGGAGATCCAGAGCGCCAGTAGTGCAAGAAATAGGACGCGGATCCACTAAGCAATTGAGGAGATTTGTGAATCAGGACTCTAGCGTTAAAGCTGGGTTGTGGCAAAGTAGGAAGAAACAGTGAGCTTTGAAAGCCCTGGAGTAAACTACAGAGGAAGGACTCTGTGTGGAAATAATGCTTTATACTGTAAAGGAAACGTCCATAAGACTTTGGACCTTCTATCCCTTCTATATAACCCTTACTAAGTTACCGTTCAGTAAAGAGTTTTTTTGGACAGGTGGTCTCTCTCATTGAAGTGTGAAATCAGGTCCTGGCAAGCCTACAGCACCGGCTACATGTGGCCTGCACATGCATAAGGCCCTCATAGCACAAGTCCACACACCTAGCCAGGACCCACACTTTCATGTAACGTAACAGGGCGCTGATGACAAGTGCCTCACCCGCGGCTACCGCCCTGCACCACATTTTTCTTTTCAAAAAGCATCATGCTCTGTTTTTTTTTTCTATAGTTTTTTTCCGATAGGCTTTCCTAAGACTAGGAAGACTAGAAAATATAAATGTTTCAAATATTACCCAACTCTTGTAAAAATTATGTGAAAAAATCTTGAAATTCATAAAATTTTACTTTTTAAAAATGTTTAAAATTGTTGAGAAATTTTGCGTGTTTAGGAGAGGTGGCAAGATGGGTATAGCTATGATTTACATACGGTATGGCAGTAGTGGTACGGCTGTGTCGTCATTTGTCCCTCAATATAAATGATCCCTTTTCTGTAGAGATCCGATATGTCAGTCATGTGCAAATTAGCCTGTAAATGCATCAAGGGCATTTCAGTGCACTCAGAAGAAGCACATCCCCAGAGCACTTCAAGTCTGATCTGCATATGATTTCACTGCCACATCGGATCTCTACAAAAAAAAAAGTATAATTTTCCCTGGATAACAAAAACCTCAAAATACATCCATATTACTACTTACATATATAAAAAAAATGTGCTGACAAGTTCCCTTTAAGACAATAAAAACGAAGAAGATGGTTTATCACTGCATATGGGGATGTTGGTCTGATCCAGCCAATCACTGGCCTCAGCGATGATGTTTGTATGTACATTGGCCAAAAGGGGTGAACCCCATATTAGAATCCCTTACAAGCAAGCCAGACAATTTAACTTTAATTATTAATTGTGGTTAAAATACATACGAGGTATTGATATAAATGTTGTCCCTAATCAGTCTATCTTTCGCCATTTTAAAGGTATTCACCCATATTTTTCAATTGATTACACCCCGGGAGTCATCACTAATGTAAAGGAATAGAACAATACAAATTATAGCACAAATCTCCCCAACATGTTTCACCGCAGGTGGGGTGTCATCAGGGGATGGGACGCTGCCATCAACATGTTGAGGGGACTTGATCTATAAATTGAAATGTCCTATTCTGTTGTTACATTTGTGAGGACACCCCAGGTTGTAATCAATTTAAAAATATAAGCGAAAATAATTTAATTAATAATGATTATGGACAATATTTTAATACCCCATATGAATTTTAAACACAATTAATAATAAAAGTTACTTTTTATGGCTTGGTAGTGAAGGATTCTAACATGGGGTTCACAACTTTTGGCCAATTTATTATTATAATTAATAGTGTTACAAAGGTGTCTGAGTAACAACTCACGGGACAAAATGAACTTTATTTCTCCCACTTTCAGCCATGGAGGACTGCCGGAACAGCTTCAGTCACCGCTCACAGCATTGAGAGTGGTGACTGTAGGAACTCCCCGCCATGGACTGACAGCCAGCTCTTCAGTGCATCATCAGCGAAAACAAACGTTGAAAAGCTATCCAGGGACCAAGCGTATGGGATGACTAGTCCAAGAGGCCATTCCCTAGCGGATTCTCCCAGCTCCTAGACTGACCTAATTCTCCCTATACACATAGGTAGAGAGACCAGTCAGTCTACGGATCAGGGCAGGGAGCAGCCTCTTGGACTAGTCATCCTAATCTAATGGGCCCCCGGTCGACTTTTGCAAAGTAGGTTTTATCAGCATTTTAGAGTAAAAGATACACAACCGAAATACCGCACCTAGTGCCCAATTCATACTGCCTGTGGTTTGGGCAGCATAAATCCGATGACAAGTTGCCTTTATATGATAGGTACTACCTTTAATATCCTGCAGATCGGTGGGGGCTGGGTCTGTAACATGCAACTCAAGCAGACAGAAGTGGCCTGCTAAAAGAGTTTTGAGGGAATGTCCTTAAATCAAACCAATTTACACACCTTTGACCAGGGTTCGCACAAACGTGGGTCCCGTTTATGGCCACAATGTGCTAGGATTGTGGAGCGCCCCCACGTGTATGGGGTACTCGGTACCGGGTCCTTCGGTTCAGGGGATGTCACGGTGGCCTGACCCGGTCCGTGGCCCTTTGAGGGGCATCCAATTAAAGGTGCAGTTTGTATAATGTTTGTGACGCCACCTGTGGTGTTCGGTCAGGGTGACCGACGCTGCTTAGGGGTCCGCTGGGATGATGTTATGGCAGCAAGATGGTATACCTTCCCACAGGTGAAGTGTATCCCCAGGGCTTCCCAGAAGTGGCGATGGTGATGGTGGATGATGTAAGGCACAGTGAATAACGAGGACACAAGGTTGCAGTCTCTTTACCTTTTAGCATCCATATTCAGCATCCACAGTCCAGGGTACAGACCACAGGGTAGGTAGAGTCCGGCCGGTCCGAAGGCAAATCAAGAGTCCCCTTATCCAAGTGGAAATCAGTAGCCTTCCTACTAGCGCCCGTGTGTTGTAGTCTCCCTCCCTGCTGAGCAACTCGGTAAGGTCCTCACAACTTTCGTAGATGTTCTAGATGTCTTTTCTCTCTGTCCCCCAGATGGTGTGGATAGGACAAACCCGTATGACTGATGGCCTGAGGCTTGTTTATAGGGACCCTAGAGACGCCCCGACCCCCACAATTTGCCACTGTGTCTTCTTAGGTATTTAGGTCGGGCAGCCAACTTGGAATTGACTGTCCTGCCGGTCTCTGAAGTAATGCGTAGAGTCAATTACTCCCTCGGTGTTCCGGCCACCGGCTACGCGCTTCAGAAGGAGGCAGCCTTTACAGGGCAGAACTCCTCCCGGTGTTTTCTCCTTGTGCTGTGACTTCGTTTCTCACTCTCTACAATACACTTGTCTTCGTGTCCTTTCTTAGGATGCTGCCGCACGTGGGGCAGGCGCAGCTCCGTAGCTTTCTGTCTCGCTAGGCCTCTGTCAGGATCCCACCCCTGACATGGACCCTCTGTCTGCAGCTCAGATGTTCCTCCTTTTCCCCCTGTCTGCCTGACAGGTACTCCCTGGGTCAAACCCAGGTAGCGTCTGACTAACTTTCTATCCAAACCACCAGTTTTACCCTTCTGTGAGGAGTGCCCTACTAGATAGGAGCGTAGCTCCCCCTGGTGGATTGGAGTGTGAAGTGTGGTGTTTGGTTTGTGATACCTGGAAAGATGAACTCCTTTATTACCTTCAGATGTAATATCACTCCCCCTGGTGGAAGAATGACATTACTGCAGCAACTAGGACTCTGGGGCGCTGCACTTGCATTAGAAAAATCTGAAAATATGGAATACCCCACATTGGTGCTCTCAACAAAAGTGATTGAACTGTGGTCAGAAGCTCCAATGCCAGCAACAAATGGCTGTGTGAACAGAGCCTGAAGACAATATGTTTTAATGCCAACCTGTTACTTAAATGCTCTGCCGTGAGATATGGGAAAATACTGCAAGTTTATAGCACCAATGATCTCAGATAAAATAATGGGACTATAAAGGGAAAATCTGAAGTGTCCAATATATGATTTACCAACTGGACATGTCTCCATAAATATTAGATTGCAAATAGAAAATGAACCCACATGAAAAGGCTTAAAAAGGTCCTGGAATTTGCTCTAGCTGCTGTTTAATTACTTCACTCCTGGTTGGATCCGTAAAGAAACAAAAGAGAATTCTATTCAAAAAATATATATATATATTACTGCATATTTAACCTTTAAGACGCCAAAATAAAATTGCCTGCTATGCTAGTGCTTACAATCCTCCATAGACTTTCTTTGGTGCGCAAGCCTCGAGAAATATATATACACATATCTATAGATTAACCCAAGAAAATAACGGGGGCTGCGCAATTTAAAATGTAGCGTGATCAATAGAAATGGAATAAAGCCTGCGGTCTATTTGCACCAAGGGCAATAATAACAGAACAGTAAGACGGCTCTTGTTGGCTCTGGGGATTCTGGAGTATTATGATATGACAGAACACAAGCAATATATGTACTGAAACCTGCTACCCGCAGGCTGCTTCGAAGCTGAATTTTTTCATTTTTGTCTTTTTTTTTTTGGGATTTATCTTTGTCGAAGCATTTCTGATATTTTTTTTCTGTCTGTTGTGGTCTCTTTGCAAGTTCCTGTGATGTTTGCAGACTAAAAGATATCGCTATCTTCATTAATGTACAGCATCTCACAATTTAGTATAACATCGTGCACAAAACTGATCCCATTGCAGTGAACGTAATAAAGACGGCAAAGGAGGAAAATCAATTTCATAAACTTCCTCATCAATAAATCTGTATTGATTCCTTCATTTGTGATGACATTCTGCTGTGGTTTGCTTTGGTTAAAAAAATAATAATAATCTGCAGTATGTAAAGTTGTAACAAAGGCGTTAGTCTGCATGTGGTGTCCAATGTGAGAAGCCATATAAAGGGGGACATATTAGTTATCTCATCTCCTCCCGAAGAATTAAACTGTAGCCCACTACAGTAAGTTTTATGCTGTCTTCCATCAGTTTTCTGACCATCTTAGACTGCAAAGTTTGACAAAATTATATTTATTGTTTTTGCTTGGACTTTTTATTTCAATACTTGGGTTTCGGATCATCTTTGACCTCCAAACGCTCAATTGCTCAACATCATCTTAAGTACTGTAAGTATGTAATGAGTGATAGGTCAACCTGCCTAAGGATAGGCCATTAATATCTAAGTTCTGGATAACACCTTCATAATTTATATCTGACCTTTAGGAGGATGTTGGTGACTTTTAGGTGTCCCGCTTTGTTGCTACCTATGCATTTTGGGGTGAGTCTCGGCCACTCCAGCTTACTATATAGGATTGTATTGCCAGTTCCCTGGCCAAGGTCTGTTATCCCAGCTGCCAGATCACCGCAAAGCAGCAGTCTTTAATTTCCTTGGGTTTGAGTTTTAGGTAGCTTCTGCAGAAATGTTACCTCATACTGACTTTCTGACATTGCCGTTTCTACTGCATCACTAAGGTGGGAAGTATTGGATCAATACTTGACCATGCATGACCAAACCCAGGAACCTATGACACAAGACTATGGAGCACATGATGACTAGGACTATAACCTCTGGATTATGTTGTGCTCACTGTTACACCCAGACTTCACCAACCTCAACATTTAGATTTTAAAGAAATAGGAAAAAAATATGATACAAACTGAGAGGAACATGACTTGGAATAAACATTATTACTTGAAGAAAGACTGCCAAGTCAACCCAAACCAAGAGGCCATCTCTAGTCGTTACTATATGTTTTTCTTTCCCATGACCCTTACAATAAATTATCATGGGTGTGGATCGCAGATGTCGGACTCGTACTGATCTGATACTGATGACTTATCCTAAAGATAGATCATCGATATATAAGTCCTGGACAACTCCTTTAAAGGTTGCGACTCCCAAAAAGAAGTGATCCCATTGCAATCCAAGACCATAGTTTGAGTCATAGTTTGAAAGTTGGAACACATACACACAGGTCAATCCATTGTTCCCCCACCTCTGGCTTTCTAAGTGTTCTAAAACTACAAAACTATCATATTAGGAGTTGTAGTTTTGCAACAGCTGTTGTACCGCAGGATGAGGAATGTTAGCTAAGGCTGAAGGATTCCAAAAAATGATCACAAAGATTCAGGTAAGGAATGAAACCTCAAAGCGTATGTTACTATAATGCTGTCATGGTCACTTATAGTGATAGTCATGAATGGATGGACGAAGTCTTCAAGCACAAAAGGAGATTTTAGCCTTACTGACAACATTTATGTGTCTTTAAATCCGAGATAAAGTTCAGTTCCTTCATTTGCATGTGTAGAATTTGATCAGAAATCAAAACTCACAGTTCTCGGAGCTATGCAGAAGTTTATTGGAAACAGATGGACGGTGTGTCTGTGCCGCAGCATTGAGGTGATGACTGCTTACTTTATGTAAGAGTGTAGACCCCATGTGTGCATGAAGCAAGACCTCACGTATGTACATCCATGACACGTCTGAGGCCTCAGTGGATCTACAATGAAAACCAAATCAACAGCTGGAATCTATGAAACCTTGAAGAATATTTGCCCCTAAAAATAACAAAAATGTCCTACTCTGTCAAGTTTTGTTTATTGGAAATCTAAATGACAATCATTATGGCTGACAAAAGCCCCACCTCATCAGAGGTTGTCACACTGTCAATTTTCCTAAAGCAGCAATTCTGAGAAAGTGTGGCTTCTTACCAGTGCCTGACATTGGCACAAAGCATCTGCACCAGTTACAGAGAGTTTATCCGAACCATAAAATAATACAGCAGCGAGTGGGACAAAAGAAATGTCTAGACTCTGTGAGGAAGAAAAGGTAATATAGGCTGAGCTCCTCTTCCACCACTGCATCAGCCCTCTATCGGTCAAGTTGTCCTGTACCTCCACTTCCTCCCTGGTAGCCTGCCGCTTGCTGTAGCACATCTCCCTCTGGCAGTCTCTTGAATTAGCCTCTCCCCTCAGGTTGCCTCTTTTTGTCTCCTTCCCCTTAGGTGGACTCTTGATTTGGTTCCTCTCACTGGGGCCGCCTGTCACGGGGAGACTAGGTGGGTGAGAGCTAATTACCCGGGCCCCTGCAATTTCCCTCAGACTAGGGAAATGCTGACTGACCCTCTACCTGAAGTTTACACTGATGGTGTGCATGTCCAGGCCTCGAACCTCACCCTGCCTCCTGTTACAACCCTAAGCTGAAAACCTCTGCCCTCCACCCAGTGAATGTAATTCACCAATACCCACAGTTAGCACAGACAAGGATAAAGGAAAATATACACCACGCCGCAGTCACTCAGGAATACACTATAAATGTGCAGGGCAAAATAAACACAAATATAGGAAGGAGTAAATAAGACAAAGGAAAATACACCTGCAGCGCCCCAGAGTCCTGGTCGTTGCAGTACTGTGGCTCCGCCACTAAGGGGAGCTACAGTACGTCTGATGGCACTGAAGGAGTTCATCTGACCAGGTATCACAGACACCAATACATTTCACAGCCAGGCCACCAGGGGGAGCTAAGGGTTCTATTCACTAGACCACTCCCCACCATTGTGGGTAAACTGGGGGTCAGGCAGGAAGTTAGTGAGAAAGCTGACTGGGTTGGAACCAGGCAACACCTTGTGGCAGAGGGTGTTGCGGGAGAAGATTAAGTAGGGTCCCTGTCAGGGGTGGGATCCTGACAGGGGCTTGGCAACTTGAGCGAACGTAACGGGACCGTGCCTGCTCAGTATAGCGGCGGTACCCAAGAAGGGACTGGAAGCGAGATAGATTGTGCTGAGTGAGAAACGAGATCAAAGCAACAAGGAGAATGCCAGTAGGAGTCGTGCTGTAAGACCGAGGCAACATCCTACTGAGGCGCACAACCGGCGGCCGGAACGCCGAGGGAGTATTACAATATTCAGCTTCAAGCAATACTCTAAACCACGGCAGGACAGTCAGTCTAAGGTGGGCTGTCTCACCTAAATCACCTATGCAGTCTTGGGGGGCAACTTGTGGAGAGGGGCGACTCTAGGGTCCCGGAAGAGCTCCAAGCCTACCCGTCATACGGGTGCCGTTCCAACCGTAACATCAGGGAGGGACGGAGGATTAGCAGAACATCAACTAATCAAGTTGTGAGGGAACTTAAGAAACGGACACAACAGTTGTGGGGACTTTCCGTAAGCACAGCAGGGAAGGACCACAACACATAGCGCTAGCAGGAAGGCGCAGATTTCCACCTGTTAAGAGAACTCTGGAGGTGCCATTGGACCGGCCGGACTTGCGTAGCCTGGTTATCCGGATTCCGGACTGAGGACCCAGAGATCTTCAGTAAAGAGGTAAAGAGACTGCAACTTGGTGTCCTCGTTATTTACTGCACCGCACCACTACAGCATCACCACCACCATCACCTACCCACATCTATTACTGTACGCCCCTCAGCAGGGTCACGGACCGGGTCTAGCCACCGTGACAACCCCAGAGCAGAGACTCAGAGGCCCGGTACCGGGTACCCCTCGGCCCTGCGGCAGTGGGGGCGCTACATTTTGGCATCACGAACAGGATGTACTGAAGAATCAGGTCATGTGTGCCTTGGAACTGTGATTAGTTGTGTTTAAACTGTGCTTTATTGAGAGGATTGTGTATTGCCGTTTGCCGCCAGAAGTTCCCACCAAAAACCGCCGCCATTGCTACACCAAAGAAGGAGGGCGTGCCATGGGAGGAGACTACCAAAGTGGCGCCAGAAGCGGCGACCGCCCCCTGCGCCTCTTGCTGCAAAGCGAAGACCTGCCTCAAAGCAGAGGACCACCCCTTGATTTGCAACGGCGGGAATCGGGCGACGGAGAAGCTCAACCCCGGAGAAATGGCGGAGCCAGGTGCATGCATTGCCACCGACTATCAGACAGCGATGATGAACAGCAAGTGCCTGAAAGAGGAAGGAGCAATCCCGGCTTGCCTTCAACCACCGCAGCGGGAGAATCTGAACTCCTTGGAGCCGACGACAGGGGAGCTGAACTCACCTATCCCGACATCGGAGCCAGCCGAGGAGGAGTCATGGGGAGCGGAGTTGCATCCGGAAGCCGCAGAGGAGGAGCCGCGGTCCGGGCTGCAGCCGATTCCAGTGTCCTCGTCAACGGACCGGATCGACATCGGTGGAATCACATCAGGCGCAGGTATGGAAGACGCCCCTGCTCCCCCGCTCGATCCCGCTCCCGCGACCGGCCCCCACCCCAGTAAAAGCCGCCTCCTCTCGGCAGAGCTAGTGGTGTTACCCCCCCGATGCAATGGGGAAGCTGGTACCACCGCTGCCGACCAGGATGGGAGAACCCATAGACGTGGGCCCAGACGGGGTGATTCTCCAGTGGGACACCCCCCGGATTGGGCCGGATGGAGCTCGGGAGGAAGGGTTCACCCTTGCTGTGCTTACCTGGGAACAATACAAACAATGCTTGATCCTACATTGGAAAAGGCAGAAAGAGGCAGAGCTGGCTGACCCACCGAGAGTACAACAACCACCTCGTGCATGTGGTAATAAGGACGTGGTAAAGCGGGGAACTGTATTGGCCTTCCACCCGAAGAGGGGATGGGGCTCCATACAGGAACCGGGGCTGCCAACTGACGTCTTCGTTACTAGTTGCAACGTGAAGACTCCCTGCTGCAGCCGAGATGGTGATCCATTGCAAAAGGGGGATCAGGTGACTTACACCCGTCATCGGAATGCATACGGATGGTATGCTCGGAACGTTCGCCGCTGTGAGCTTGGGAGGGTGTCATCTGTTACTTCAACCATGATGGAACCAGACGTGACTGATCTTACCAATATTGCCACCGTACGTCTCATTGCAGCGACTGAGCTGGCGGCTAGAGTCCGCCTTCAGGTTCAGGCATCAGGTGGTCTGACTGCACCCGGGCAATTCACCAGCGACACTGGTGTGGCATCAGCCGTTGATCAAGGATTGAAGCCTGCACAGTCGGAAGGTGTCCACTTCCGACTGATGTCTTGTGATTCACTAGGAGAATAAACCTCGATACCATGAGAATGTAAATAGTTACTGTTCTATTGTTTTGCTGCTAAACCCGCCCAGGGTTAACTCTTAAAGGGATCCCTTTGTTGACCCGGGATCCCTATTGTTTGTTTGCTTTTTTCCAAGTTTTGCACAAGTTTCCAGAACTGCCGCAATCATGAACAGTGCATGATACAAACTTTTTGTAAATAGTTTGCACCTTCTTAAAGGTGCTCCCTACTGGTTTTACTTAAGGAAGGACTCTTTGTGAAGTTACCGCACCGGAGCCTTTGCTGAGTACGGACTGGTAGCTTGAGAAGATGTGCTACCTCATAGAGACTTGGTCACCTTTTAAAGGGGACGTTCACCTGTTGCACTTAAAGGGTGATATTGCTTTAAGACAGAAAGTAATAATGTCTTGACAAAAAGAAAATGATGAAGATGCTTATATGAAGAAGTTATGTGTATTTAACAAGTTAATTGTGAAAAATGTTTAATAATGTTGATAGTAACATGAAGACAGACAGTGAACCCGTACGGGGTTAGTTAGTGAGCCCTCTTAGGAGCCATATAGAGATGGCTCATGGATCTAAAACTGAAAGTAATGTTATGTTCTATACTGTGTATAGTAGTTGAAAAGGCAGTAGGCCCGGGCTGAACGGGGCGGTCCTGTAACCGAAAGGAGAGGCAGAAGGTCTGGTGCCGTTAGGACAGGCGGTCCTGCAGATTTAAAGAAGAAGAATGAAAAGTTAAAATTGCCTTATAATGTGATTATAAGAAGGTCTTCAGTGGATTCAGAGTGTACGTTCTTAAAGGCAATGTTAAATTATTGTTCGAGCATTTGTACTAAGTAGAATACCCGGTTGGGTAAGAAAAGTTACTTATAGCATGTTGCTATGATATCTAACCATGTTTGTAACGTTCAAGTGTCCTCACCTCCCATAAAGGGAAGCTCTGTTCAAGTATACTTATTGTTATTGCACTCAACAAAATTGTATGTCTTTTTGCTAACCTGTATTGTTGTTTTCTTCCCAGTCCCGGAGTACTGGATTTAACCGGGGGGGAGTGCAGCGCCCCAGAGTCCTGGTCGTTGCAGTACTGTGGCTCCGCCACTAAGGGGAGCTATGGTACGTCTGATGGCACTGAAGGAGTTCATCTGACAAGGTATCACAGACACCAATACATTTCACAGCCGGGCCACCAGGGGGAGCTAAGGGTTCTATTCACTAGGCCACTCCCCACCATTCTGGGTAAACTGGGGGTCAGGCAGGAAGTTAGTCAGAAAGCTGACTGGGTTGGAACCAGGCAACACCTTGTGGCAGAGGGTGTTGCGGGAGAAGATTCAGTAGGGTCCCTGTCAGGGGTGGGATCCTGACAGGGACTTGGCAACTTGAGCGAACGTAACGGGACCGTGCCTGCTCAGTATAGCGGCGGTACCCAAGAAGGGACTGGAAGCGAGATAGATTGTGCTGAGTGAGAAACGAGATCAAAGCAACAAGGAGAATACCAGTAGGAGTCGTGCTGTAAGACCGAGGCAACATCCTACTGAGGCGCACAACCGGCGGCCGGAACGCCGAGGGAGTATTACAATATTCAGCTTCAAGCAATACTCTAAACCACGGCAGGACAGTCAGTCTAAGGCGGGCTGTCTCACCTAAATCACCTATGCAGTCTTGGGGGGCAACTTGTGGAGAGAGGCGACTCTAGGGTCCCGGAAGAGCTCCGAGCCTACCCATCATACGGGTGCCGTTCCAACCGTAAAATCAGGGAGGGACAGAGGATTAGCAGAACATCAACTAATCGAGTTGTGAAAGAACTTAAGAAACGGACACAACAGTTGTGGGGACTTTCCGTAAGCACAGCAGGGAAGGACCACAACACATAGCGCTAGCAGGAAGGCGCAGATTTCCACCTGTTAAGAGAACTCTGGAGGTGCCATTGGACCGGCCGGACTTGCGTAGCCTGGTTATCCGGATTCCGGACTGAGGACCCAGAGATCTTCAGTAAAGAGGTAAAGAGACTGCAACTTGGTGTCCTCGTTATTTACTACACCGCACCACTACAGCATCACCACCACCATCACCTACCCACATCTATTACTGTACGCCCCTCAGCAGGGTCACGGACCGGGTCTAGCCACCGTGACAACCCCAGAGCAGAGACTCAGAGGCCCGGTACCGGGTACCCCTCGGCCCTGCGGCAGTGGGGGCGCTACACACCACCAGCAACTATTCTCCAACAACCAGCTCTCCACTCCAGACCGAGATAACAACGCAAGACAGAAGCTATAATCGGCGACGCCCAATGATCCGGAGAACTATTTAAAGGCCCTGGGCATGGCCCAGCTTCCAATCCGAGGATCAGGTGAATTAACCCTGGAACAGCTGGACAAAACCTAGCCGACGCCAATGAGCAAATAGTGGTCAAAAGCTGAATTACCGCTGTCTGTCGAACAACCTGGTCTGAACAGCGTCCGACATGACAGTACCCCGCCTTCTACGAGGGACCCCAGGGCCCTCACGGCTTATAGGACCCGGCTTGTCTGGATGGCGACGATGAAAAAACCTGACCAGCCGATCCGCATGAATATCCGAGGCTGGTACCCAGGACCTCTCCTCAGGCCCATAACCACACCAGTGTACCAAGTACTGTAAAGTACGACGCACTACACGAGAGTCAACCACCTTGGAGACTTCAAACTCCAAATTACCATCCACCAAGACTGGAGGTGGCATAGGCGCCGCGTCCACAGAACCCACCACCTTCTTTAGTAGGGACCTGTGCATCCGCACGGATGGTTTGGCTTAGATACACCCACTTGTCGCATGATTGATATACCATTAGGTTTTACCTCCAGGGTTTTTCCATGTCATTTTTCTTATAAGGTTTTCCCATGTTATTTTGCCTACATGTCAGATATAGAGTGATCTGGAGGCATCCATTATCTATGGACACATCAATTAGGCTTTTATCTGCCTTGGGGTATGGTGTATGTATAGACATGCATGTCTTATTTTAAATGTTTTTATGTCTTTTTGAGGTGTAATAAAGGTTTGGTGATATTTATATATACATGATTTCTGTATTTTGATTTTTGTGTGGTTGTGCACACCATGTGAGTCTGCCTTTCTTCTTGGTTTTTGGTTCATAGTAGGGACCTGTGGAACACATTGTGTATCTTATACACTGTAGGGAGCTCCAATCGGTACGCTACTGGGTTAATGACGGCGGTGACCCTAAATGGACCAATAAACCGTGGACCCAATTTAAGAGATGGTATTTTGAGTCTTATGTTTTTTGTGGATAACCACACCCAGTCATCCACACTCAGGTCCGGACCTGGCAAACGCCTACTGTCAGCCACACGTTTGTACCTAGCACCCACACTCAACAGGCGCTATTTAACTCTCCTCCAGACTGATGATAATTGTGCTCCTAACTGATCCTCCTCCGGAACGCCGGAAGAGCCCCTCTGACTCAAGGTACAAAATTGAGGATGTAGCCCATAAACACAAAAAAACGGAGACTCCCCAGACGACTCCTGGCAGTGATTATTGATGGCAAACTCAGCCAAAGGAAGAAAGGTAGACCACTCCTCCTGGTTATCAGAGACAAAGCAGCGTAAGTACTGTTCCAAATTTTGGTTCATACGCTCAGTCTGACCATTTGACTGAGGATGGAACGCCGAAGAATGAGACAACTTGATCCCCAGCCGTGAGCAAAATGCTCTCTAAAATTTTGCCACAAACTGAGACCCCCTATCAGACACGATGTCAGACGGAACCCCATGAAGTCTGACCACCTCCTGCACAAATACCTGAGCCAGAGTCTTAGGGTACCGTCACACAGTGCCATTTTCATCGCTACGACGGCACGATTCGTGACGTCGCAGCGTCGTATGATTATCGCTCCAGCGTCGTAGACTGCGGTCACACTTTGCAATCACGGCGCTGGAGCGATGCCGAAGTCCCCGGGTAACCAGGGTAAACATCGGGTTACTAAGCGCAGGGCCGCGCTTAGTAACCCGATGTTTACCCTGGTTACCATCGTAAATGTAAAAAAAACAAACACTACATACTTACATTCCGGTGTCTGTCCCCCGGCGTTCTGCTTCTCTGCACTGTGTAAGCACCATAGCCGGAAAGCAGAGCGGTGACGTCACCGCTGTGCTCGCTTTCCGGCTGGCAGGCGCTCACAGTGCAGAGAAGCTGAGACGCCAGAGGACAGACACCGGAATGTGAGTATGTACTGGTTTTTTTTTTTATGTTTACGCTGGTAACCAGGGTAAACATCGGGTTACTAAGTGCGGCCCTGCGCTTAGTTACCCGATGTTTACCCTGGTTACAAGCGAACGCATCGCTGGATCGGTGTCACACACAACGATCCAGCGATGTCAGCGGGTGATCAAGCGACGAAAGAAAGTTCCAAACGATCTGCTACGACGTACGATTCTCAGCGTGATGTCTGATCGCAGTAGCGTGTCAGACACAACGATATCGTAACGATATCGCTAGAACGTCACGAATCGTGCCGTCGTAGCGATGAAAATGGCACTGTGTGACGGTACCCTTAGCGTTAGGCAACGAAGGCAAAGGCACAAAGTGCGACATTTTTGAAAACCGATCAACAATCACCAAGATGACCGTGTTCCCAGCTGATGAGGGCAAATCAGTGATGAAATCCATGGAGATTTCCGTCCATGGCTTACTAGGTACTTCAAGAGGAAGTAGTGTGCCAACAGGACTGGAGCGGGGCGTCTTAGCCCTAGCGCACGTGGTACAAGCTGACACGTATGAGACCACGTCCTGTCGAATCTTGGGCCACCAAAACCGACGTGACACCAACTCCAAGGTACCTCTAACCCCTGGGTGGCCAGCCAGGACAGCATCATGATGCTCCGCCAAACCCTTTAGGCGGAGATGAAGCGGTACAAAAGATTTGTTGATGGGAAGCTCAGATGGTACCTCCTCCTGAGCCTCGGCAATCTCAGCCTCAACCTCAGTAGTGAGAGCCGAAACCACAACACCCGTTTGGAGGATGGGTACTGGATCCTCCCGAGGTTCACCCCCCGGAAAACACCTGGACAGAGCATCCGCCTTAGTGTGTTTAGACCCCGGTCTGTAAGTGACAACAAAATTGAACCACGTGAAAAACAATGCCCAGCGAGCCTGCCTGGGGGACAGACGCTTGGCTGACTCCAAATACAGCAGATTCTTATGATCGGTAATAACAGTAACCTGATGTACCGACCCCTCCAAGAAGTGTCGCCATTCCTCAAAGGCCAACTTGATTGCCAACAACTCCCTGTTGCCGATATCGTAGTTACGTTCGGCGGACGACAGTTTCTTGGAGAAATAGGCGCACGGACGCAAACCACTCAAAGATGAGCCTTGAGATAGTACCGCCCCCACACCAACCTCAGACGCATCGACTTCCACAACAAAGGGTTTTGATACGTCTGGCTGCACAAGAATGGGGGCTGAAACAAAACTGTTCTTAAGAAATTCAAATGCGCGCACAGCAGCCTCAGGCCAAACGGAGAAATTGGTACCCTTTTTAGTCATGTCAGTTAGCGGTTTAGCAATGATGGAAAAATCCTTGATAATTTTCCTATAGTATTTAGAAAACCCAAGGAACCGCTGAAGTGCTTTCAGGTTATCAGGACGTTCCCAATGCAGCACCGCTTGCACCTTAGCGGCGTCCATTTTAAAACCATAAGCAGACACAATATAACCCAAGAAAGGCAACTCTTGAACAGAAAATACACATTTCTCAAGTTTAGCATACAGCTTATTCTCTCTGAGAAGCTGTAACACCTGCCTGACATGATCTAAATGAGCATCACGGTCGCAAGAATATATGAGGATGTCATCTAGGTACACGATAACGAATTTCCCCAAAACATGCGAGAACACATCATTGATGAAATGTTGGAACACTGCAGGTGCGTTAGTCAACCCAAAAGGCATCACCAAATTTTCAAAATGACCCTCAGGGGTATTAAAAGCCGTCTTCCACTCATCACCTTGACGGACTCTTATGAGGTTGTACGCCCCCCTGAGGTCAAGCTTGGTAAACCACTTAGCACCCGCCACCTGGTTGAACAAATCTGGTATCAGTGGCATCGGGTATGTCACGAACCGTAATCTGGTTCAACTCCCTGAAATCCAAACATGGGCGTAATCTGCCATCTTTCTTCTTCACGAAGAAGAACCCTGCTGCCACCGGTGAGGATGACGGCCTGATGTGCCCTTTGCTCAAGCTTTCAGCAATATAATCTTTTAACGCTTGTCTCTCCGGACCGGAGATGTTAAACATCCTTGCTTTAGGTAACTTGGCCCCTGGTTTAAACCTGATAGAACAGTCATAGGGACGATGTGGCGGCAACTCTGAGCTACCCTTTTCAGAGAACACATCCACAAAATCCAGAAGTGACTCCGGAACGCTTGAAGTCACCGCAGCCACACATGTAGCCAGGCAATTCTCCTGGCAGAAGTCGCTCCACTGAATTATGTCCTGAGTTTTCCAGTCAATTACCGGGTTGTGCATGGACAACCAAGGAAAACCCAAAACCACCTGAGCAGGAAGATTCCTGAGCACCTTACATGTAACCCGCTCGGAATGTAGAACCCCAATGTGGAGTTTCACCTCAGCCACAAATTCAGTAATCTCCCCCTGAGAGAGAGGAGCAGCATTGATGGTGACCACACGGATAGGATGAGACAGCTTTTCAATCCTAAAACCTGCTGTGCGCGCAAACTCCTCATCAATGAGATTTGTGGCTGAACCACTATCCACAAAAACAGTAATTGGCAGCTCACTGCCAGCGATAAAAACCTTAGCAGGGAGCATGCATTGAGAAACCACCATGGAGGATATACATAAGCTCAGATTGGTCTCCTCCACACCATCTGAGCTTAGAAGTTTTCCGCCGTTGCGTTTTTCTTAGACAGCAGAGGACAGATGTTAATAAAATGACCAATTTTACCACAGTAAAAACAGGCTCCCTGCTTCCTGAGCTCAGGGGCTCGGCGCTTAACATGTGACACCCCTGCGATTTGCATAGGCTCCGTGGGCTCACATGCAGCAACCTCACGTGAACCTAAACCTTCACCCACAGGCGGTGTCTCATGCTCCCCCTGACGCAGACGGCGATCAATGCGGACAACCAGACTCATAGCGGAATCTAGAGAAGCAGGAGTCTCGTACATCAGAAGGGCTTTTTTAACCCTTCCAGAAACCCCATGAATAAACTGACTCCACAATGCTGGATCATTCCATTGGGTATCGATCGCTCAGCGGCGGAATTCAGAACAGTAATCCTCTGCTACTCGCTCCCCCTGGCGAATGGAGCGTATCTTAGATTCTGCCAGAGCCATTCTGTCAGGTTCATCATAGATTTTCCCAAGAGAAGAAAAAAAAACTCTCTGCAGAGTCAAATGCAGCTGAATCAGATGGCAAAGAAAATGCCCATGCTTGGGGATCCCCGCTTAACAATGACAACACCAGGCCCACACGCTGAGCCTCATTACCCGAGGAGATCGGGCGCATATGGAAATATAGTTTGCAAGCTTCACGAAAAGAAACAAATTTACTGCGTTCCCCAGCAAATTTTTCAGGCAAAGGAAATTTAGGCTCAGCAACTCTTTCTGTCGCTCTAGCTTGCACATTAGATACTGCTAGTCCCTGTTGCTGTACTGCCCCCCTCAACTCCGTGACCTGTAGGGACAGCGCCTCCAACTGGCGGGTTATGGAAGTCATGGGATCCATGACAAAACACACACAAAAAAAAGAACCCCCTTTTTTTTTTTTTTTTTTTGTTGGGCCGATTATAATGTCACGGGAGACTAGGTATGCAAGAGCTAATGACCCGGGCCCCTGCAATTTTCCTCAGACTAGGGAAATGCTGACTGACCCTCTACCTGAAGTTTACACTGATGGTGTGCATGTCCAGGCCTCGAACCTCACCCTGCCTCCTGTTACAACCCTAAGCTGAAAACCTCTGCCCTCCACCCAGTGAATGTAATACACCAATACCCACAGTTAGCACAGACAAGGATAAAGGAAAATATACACCACGCCGCAGTCACTCAGGAATACACTATAAATGTGCAGGGCAAAATAAACACAAATATAGGAAGGAGTAAATAAGACAAAGGAAAATACACCACCAGCAACGATTCTCCAACAACCAGCTCTCCACTCCAGACCGAGATAACAACGCAAGACAGAAGCTATAATCGGCGACGCCCAATGATCCGGAGAACTATTTAAAGGCCCTGGGCATGGCCCAGCTTCCAATCCGAGGATCAGGTAAATTAACCCTGGAACAGCTGGACAAAACCTAGCCGACACCAATGAGCAAATAGTGGTCAAAAGCGGAATTACCGCTGTCTGTCGAACGACCTGGTCTGAACAGCGTCCGACATGACACCGCCTCTAGTTCTGGCTCCTTCCCATCAGCCTGCTGCTTGCTGTAGTGCTTACACCCTTCTAGCAGCCTCTCACTTTAGCTCCTCCATCCCAGGCAGACTTTTTTATTAGCCTCTACCGTTCAGGCTGTCTCTATTTGTGGCTCCTCTCCTTCAGAATGCCTCTTGCTGCAGTTCCTCCTCTTTGTCTCATTGCTGCAGCACCAGCACACAGAACAGGAATGTCCTGCTCTAGAGGCGCCTCAGAGCCGTCTAGCTGAAAAAGTCAGGAGACTGGCCTCCTTCACAGTATGCCCGTGGCCAAGCTTTGTATCAACCACTACGATATATGAGCAATTTTACTCCCATAGTTTTATATATGCATGCTGGGACTTGTAGTACCCCAGTATTATGTAACACCCCAGTTTCCTGGTTGTTACATTGGCATTGCTTTCCTTACGGGGAGAGTGATGCCACGATTGGAAGCGAGGAAGCATTCCTTTTATCAGGTAATCAGAAACACGCAACATGTTCTTACTCCAGGCCAGAAGGGGGAGCTCTGATCCAGTTTGTGGGTGGCTCCCCTATATATATTCTGGCTGGAGGGGAAGTAGTCAGTCTGTCAGAGGGACAGAGGAGAGAAGGAGAGAGCCATGGTGCAGCCATGTGAGGTGCTGAAGCTCCTGGAAAGAGAGAAAAGAAAGCAGAATAAGTTGTAGAGAGCGTGAAGGAGGAAATGGAACAAAGGCGAAGTGAAGAGCTGGGGGTTAGCTACAACTGAGTTACCTCCATGCTGAAGTGCAGATACTGGTAGCCAGAAGACCAAGGTTGTGGGGGTCACTCTATGCCCCACGGCAGAAACCGGCGGGACAGCAGATTGCAAGTTACCTGTCCACCATAAACACAGTAACGCATAGAGGCCGGGTCATGATAGAGATCCTGTAAAAAGGCTCGAGTTACCTGTCATGTGGGTTAGTGTCCTACCTAAAGGGGGGACAGACAGAAAACGTGAGGACCTTGTGAGAGGCCTAAGGCAGCAAGGGACTACAACACAGCGCTAGAAGGAAGGCTTCCAATCCCACCTGGCTAGAGGGATTCCAGAATCGCTTCCAAGCCGGCCGGACCATACCAGCACCTGTGATCCGGTACCATGGACTGTGGCTGCCTTGCATCAGTAAAGAGGTAAAGAGACTGCAACTTGTGTCCTCTATTTCTTTCTATACCATCTACCATCTTTATCTATACACCGGGAGCCCAGAGGACCCAGCTTCACCTGTGGGAAGCCATACTATCCCTGCTGCCATAACATCACCCCAGTGGACTGCTTTAAGCAGCGTCGGTCCCCTCTGACCGAAAACCACAGATGGTGTCATGAACATTTCTTATTTTACAAACTTTATTCAAACCCCTTTAAAGACCTTAAAGGGATTTTCCAGTTTCAGAAAAACTCCTCTTCCCAGGAGCTGTTTTAGATAAAAAAACAAAACAAAACTGTGTCTTACTCACAGTCCCCGGGTCCAGTTCTGAGACTCTGCCGCTGCTCCCGATGTCTGGTATTTCCTGCAGCGCTCATGTCATATCGATAGCTCTGCTGCCAATCCAGTGAGCTCTGCCAGAAGCCTCTCGGAGCTCACTGATTGTCTGCAATGCTATCATTGTGACATCATGCTGAAGGCAATAATAAATCCTGTAAGCCATGGCGGAAACTCAGAACTGGACCCAGGTAGGGTGAATAAAGCCTGCTTTGTTTTTCTGAAACTGGAAAACCCCCTTTAGCAACCAAAATACCATAGCATGCAGGTTACATGGTATATCTAACTAAACTCAGAGAAAATCTACCAAGAAAAATAAAGACAAAAACCAAGAATATATACCATACTGTATATAACTTTCACAGGATAATCGCACATCTCATAATAACCTGCCGGACAAGGTTACTGGCCAGGCCCTGGCAGACACGGCCCTAACGTAGACCTGTCGGACAAGGTCGCCACCTGCAGTGGACAAGACATCCAGCCAACAAGGTCCACGACCTTGTGTAAAGTGCTATGCTTTTTTAACAGAAATGATGCCACTGTTGCCCATGAACTGTGTCCAATATTAAACAGAGCTGCAATACCAGTGAAAAGAAGGACACATTGTAAAATTGTTGTCCAATGTCCTGCGTCAGGCTACAAGTTTGCAGTCACTCTTTGTGACTGCAGACTTGTCAACTATCACAGCATGCACAATGCGAACTGTGAGGATTCTCCAGTGCTAGTTGCGGTTGCGTGACCGCAAGTATGTGATTTGCATACATACAGTCACGCGCCGACTAGTCGTGCACGACCTTGCTTAATGGAAGTGGACAAGTCTAGTCGGAATGTGAGTCGGAATGTGGCCGGAAGCATGCAAATCACATATTTGCGATCACTGTAGTCATGTACAGTGACTGCAGACTTGTTTTAAGCAAACAAACTGATCACTTATACTTCAATTTCATACAAATATTTAAAAAAAGTAGAATATAATTTTTCAGGTAAATAACACATTGTCAAACAGCTGTTATTTTCTTTATTTTAGATCTGTCCTTTCTTGGAAAGCAAGTTTCTCCAGCTAACATTTCCCCAGTTTCGGAAGGCCTAGAAAAGGTCTGTTACCAGAACCAATGTATGACTCTTTCTGAACACAAGAAAAAAAGGGAAAAAAAAAAAAGAATCACATTGATCTAGCTAATCTTACTTTGCATAAATTTTACACACCATTGGCAGTGGTGTAATGTTGATGAAGTGCTATGTAAATTCACACTATTGAGAGCTCTTTTAATGTAGCACAGCAAGACAGCATCTTATTACTGCAGTCTGTAGGAGCAGGTTATCTTATCACTTAAGCATCCGATCTGCTTCTTACATTCTATAATCATTTTAATTGTGATTAGAAAAAAAAAAGAAAACACTAATTATTCCTATTTCTAATTTTTACATTTGTGTTCATCTCTGTGGAACATGACTAAGCTGGGTTACAGAATAAAGGAACAGGGAAATGAAAGACTAGGCATTTACAGATCTTCTCTGAGCACTTAACAATCGACATGACAAAAGATCTTTATTAAAAATCCTTTGAAAATGTATATATTTTACTGCTGATTCAAGTTATGAGTTGACCGTGTTTAAAAGAATATGTGTCTATGCCCCCATGGGAAGACGTCTCGCACCTTAGTGGTCGGGCTTCACATCCACCATGAGGTTATAGAACAGATGGAAAAGAAGAATCAAGTGAATCCTCCAATAAGAGAAGATGTCACGTGGTCACAAGATTTAACTGTTCTATATTCATAAAGGCAGCAGATCTGTATTTACCACTATGTGGTCATTGCATGTGGAGCGCCCGCCAGGGCCGTGGGGTACTCGTTACCGGGTCCGGCGGTACTTAAAGGGGTGGTCACGGCAGCAGTGACCCGGTCCGTGGCTGTTACAGAACCCCCCAGCACCCAGAATATGTTGTGCAGTCATATGTATGTATAATAGGTTCCATGTGAGATTCATGTCCCTAATGCATCAGCCCACAGGCTGCGCCCCTGGGCAGAGGGGACAAGATATTCTCCTTCTGACCTCCCCCACCTTTGTAATTCCCACAGTAAATATCGTCAGGCTCCGGCCACCTGCGGCTATTGTAATGTATCAAAAGAAAGGAGTACAAACGGAGCAAAAAGGATGGTGCAAAATTTAAATATTTATTACGGTAAGTTACACGCATATAGTGCTTACATATATACCAAACAATACAAAAGGATGGTTAAAAATGAGGTGAGTCCCCACCGATGCACATGCTGCCAAGATGTAGTGTCCCATGCATAAGTACCACTATTAAAGCAGCCGAATAAGTATACCCAGTCACCACCGTGGGTCTCTAATATATTCCCCACAGTACAAAATGTCAGTGAAAGAACGGCGCTTACCGGTATAGTATGCAGGGGCACGTGCACCGGGCAGGATTCAGCTCGCAAAGATCCCCGACGCACGTTTCGCTGACGCGGATGTTAAGCTTCCTCAAGGGGGAGTTGCCCCCAAACCACACAAGACCCCTCAAAATAGGCGGACCACAGCACATGTGACGAGTCACATGGAATATCTTGGCCAATAACAGCCATATCAACGGCGCATGCGCGCCTGGGGCGCCCCGTCCCGCGTCAGAGACGGCGTCACGCATCGCTCAGACGCTGTGGGAGAAAGAGTCCCACAGCGCCTGCGCGAGACATAGAAGACACCGCTCGGACCGGGAACCAAGGGAACCACACGCGACGCATGCGCACTGGCTAGGCCTAGCATGGTAAGTAATTAAGATAAATATACGCCGATATAAACCCCCAAATATGGCACCCATCAGCGAAATCACATTCTGACGTATTGGAATATACATGCATATATATTGTTAACAGGCTGCCACACATCCTCAAATAGACAGAGCAGTAATAAACAAATTAATTTACAATATACATATATCTGGGGCATAAATTAAAGAAAGCGGTGCATGTAGAATTTCCAGCATGTGACGGGATCCGCTCATGCGAGGCGTCCTGAGAGTCGGAGCAAAGTCAATAAGCGAATTTAAAAACTAGAAGATAATGAAAAAAATAATAAAGTAAATAAAAACATATTAAAAGAGGCAAAAGGAATCCAAACAAGGGACCCACATATATAGGGACCCAGATGGGAACACAGGACAAGAATATAGCTGGGGACATGATCTAATACAAATACATAAAGGAGGACAATCTCGGGGGGAAGGGAAATGTATATGAGTTTATCCTAAAAAGGAAGAGAAGCTAAGGGACTCATTAAGTCCACTTGGGATCAGGGTATTAAGGCGCACAATCCAGGCAGCCTCTCGTTGCGCTAACACTTTCTTGTAGTTACCACCTCTGACCCCAAGATGGACACATTCTATGCCTCTGACCTGAAGAGTTATGAAATTGTTTAAAGTGACGGGGGAGTGTCTTCAGGTCAGAGTCATCCGTAGCCGTACGTGCAGCACATATGTCTCTGACATGTTCTCGGACACGTATTTGAAGCTCCCTGGATGTGAGTCCCACATATATCAGGGAACACTCGCACGTGGCATAATATATGACATTAGTCGTACCACATGTGATGTGTCGTCTAATGTCATATACCTTGGAACCGTCTGACGACTTGAAAGACGAGACCCGTATCATATTTGTACATGCCAGACAATGGCCACACTTGAAAGAGCCAAGTAGTGGGCCCCTGGTACCAAATGGGTTCGAAAGAGGAGGGACATAATGGCTCCGGACCAAGAGGTTGCCTAGATTGGGGGATCTTCTGGCAGTCATTGATGGAAAGTCCCCCAGCGCAGAGGCCAATACAGGTTCCGTCAACAGCACCGGCCAGTGTTTACTCAATATCTCCGGCACGTTAGACCACTCGTGGTTGTATGTGGTAATAAACCGGACCTTATCTCCCTCCATACATCTCCCTCTTGTATTATTTTTTGGGTACAATAAGTCCCGCCGCGGGGTCTTTCTTGCTCTCTCGAACCCCCGCTTAATGGTCCTACGGCTGTATCCTCGCGCCTCAAAACGTCCCTTCAAGTCCTCCACCTGTGCGAGGAATTTATTGTCGGTGGAGCATATCCGCCTCATCCTCAAGAACTGTCCGACCGGGACGGCCCCAATTGTGCTCTGATTGTGTGCCGAGCCAGCGTGTAACAAAGCGTTAACTGATGTCGACTTCCTGTAGACGTCCGTCTGAATTCGACGGGCATCATCAATCTCAAATGTAACATCCAGGAAGTCGATATGTTGGTGATCAGATTGATATGTCAATTTTATATTAAACTCATTGTCATTCAGCTGGCTCATGAATTCCCCGAGCTGCCGCGCCATTCCCCCCCCCCACAAAAACAGAATATCATCTATATAGCGCATCCAGCACAGCACATGGTCCGCGGACTGGGCGCCCGCGTCGCCAAAAATCGATCTCTCCCATGCTCCCAGAAAGAGATTGGCGTATGAGGGTGCACAGGCCGCGCCCATGGCAACACGTGTTGACGGCGTCCTTGTCGACCCTGGTGTCCTCCTAGTCACTGCTGATGTCCAAACACTCTATACTTGTATAGACCATGAGCATGGTTTGGCAGCAGTCCGCCTCTTCCTGGGAGCCTCCGACCTGGGCGGCCCTACGTGCGAATTTATCCTCGAGCTGCTGCGCTTTGTCCTCTCCCACAATTTTTTTGTCTTTAAAGACAACTATTATCTGCAGAAGCGCGGCACAGCCATGGGCGCGGCCTGTGCGCCCTCGTACGCCAATCTCTTTCTGGGAGCATGGGAGAGATCGATTTTTGGCGACGGGGGCGCCCAGTCCGCGGACCATGTGCTGTGCTGGATGCGCTATATAGATGATATTCTGGTTTTATGGGGGGGAACGGCGTGGCAGCTCGGGGAATTCATGAGCCAGCTGAATGACAATGAGTTTAATATAAAATTGACATATCAATCTGATCACCAACATATCGACTTCCTGGATGTTACATTTGAGATTGATGATGCCCATCGAATTCAGACAGACGTCTACAGGAAGTCGACATCAGTTAACGCTTTGTTACACGCTGGCTCAGCACACAATCAGAGCACAATTGGGGCCGTCCCGGTCGGACAGTTCTTGAGGATGAGGCGGATATTCTCCACCGACAATAAATTCCTCGCACAGGCGGAGGAGTTGAAGGGACGTTTTGAGGCGCGAGGATACAGCCGTAGGACCAAAAGCGGGGGTTCGAGAGAGCAAGAAAGACCCCGCGGCGGGACTTATTGTACCCAAAAAATAATACAAGAGGGAGATGTATGGAGGGAGATAAGGTCCGGTTTATTACCACATACAACCACGAGTGGTCTAACGTGCGGGAGATATTGAGTAAACACTGGCCGGTGCTGTTGACGGAACCTGTATTGGCCTCTGCGTTGGGGACTTTCCATCAATGACTGCCAGAAGATCCCCCAATCTAGGCAACCTCTTGGTCCGGAGCCATTATGTCCCTCCTCTTTCGAACCCATTTGGTACCAGGGGCCCACTACTTGGCTCTTTCAAGTGTGGCCATTGTCTGGCATGTACAAATATGATACGGGTCTCGTCTTTCAAGTCGTCAGACGGTTCCAAGGTATATGACATTAGACAACACATCACATGTGGTACGTCTAATGTCATATATTATGCCACGTGCGAGTGTTCCCTGATATATGTGGGACTCACATCCAGGGAGCTTCGAATACGTGTCCGAGAACATGTCAGAGACATATGTGCTGCACGTACGGCTACGGATGACTCTGACCTGAAGACACTCCCCCGTCACTTTAAACAATTTCATAATTGTGACGCGGGGACTCTTCAGGTCAGAGGCATAGAATGTGTCCATCTTGGGGTCAGAGGTGGTAACTACAAGAAAGTGTTAGCGCAACGAGAGGCTGCCTGGATTGTGCGCCTTAATACCCTGACCCCAAGTGGACTTAATGAGTCCCTTAGCTTCTCTTCCTTTTTAGGATAAACTCATATACATTTCCCTTCCCCCCGAGATTGTCCTCCTTTATGTATTTGTATTAGATCATGTCCCCAGCTATATTCTTGTCCTGTGTTCCCATCTGGGTCCCTATATACTTTATTATTTTTTTCATTATCTTCTAGTTTTTAAATTCGCTTATTGACTTTTCTCCGACTCTCAGGACGCCTCGCATGAGCGGATCCCGTCACATGCTGGAAATTCTACATGCGCCGCTTTCTTTAATTTATGCCCCAGATATATGTATATTGTAAATTAATTTGTTTATTACTGCTCTGTCTATTTGAGGATGTGTGGCAGCCTGTTAACAATATATATGCATGTATATTCCAATACGTCAGAATGTGATTTCGCTGATGGGTGCCATATTTGGGGGTTTATATCGGCGTATATTTATCTTAATTACTTACCATGCTAGGCCTAGCCAGTGCGCATGCGTCGCGTGTGGTTCCCTTGGTTCCCGGTCCGAGCGGTGTCTTCTATGTCTCGCGCAGGCGCTGTGGGACTCTTTCTTCCACAGCGTCTGAGCGATGCGTGACGCCGTCACTGACGCGGGACGGGGCGCCCCAGGCGCGCATGCGCCGTTGATATGGCTGTTATTGGCCAAGATATTCCATGTGACTCGTCACATGTGCTGTGGTCCGCCTATTTTGAGGGGTCCTGTGTGGTTTGGGGGCAACTCCCCCTTGAGGAAGCTTAACATCCGCGTCAGAGAAACGCGCGTGGGGGATCTTTGCGAGCTGAATCCTGCCCGGTGCACGTGCCCCTGCATACTATACCGGTAAGCGCCGTTCTTTCACTGACATTTTGTACTGTGGGGAATATATTAGAGACCCACGGTGGTGACTGGGTATACTTATTCGGCTGCTTTAATAGTGGTACTTATGCATGGGACACTACATCTTGGCAGCATGTGCACCGGTGGGGACTCACCTCATTTTTAACCATCCTTTTGTATTGTTTGGTATATATGTATGCACTATATGCGTGTAACTTAATAAATATTTAAATTTTGCACCATCCTTTTTGCTCCGTTGGTACTCCTTTCTTTTGATGGTTTATATGGAGCTAATTTGCCTTCTTGGTTGCGGGTTCCTATGGCACTATTTAGTGCTTTAATTTCTCCGCTAAAATGTTGCCTAGTTTTGTTCTCGGCTATTGTAATGTATGTCTGGCCTGCCACTTTTGAATTGGCCTGCCCTCTGTATCTATTGTGATATATATTCTGTGTCCTGTGAGTAAAGAGTTGTCACACTGGAAATACTTGGAGAAGCAGTGATACTTTATATGTGCCCATGTAATGAAGCCATTCCAGTCAGCGTCCTTCATTCAGAATCCAGCCAAAGCAGAGTGGACCTCCTAAAACACAGGGTGGTACTGAAAGAGGTACTCCAGCAGAGCAGACCCCGTTACACTCGGCTCCCCCTTTCAGCGACGCGATCGGCATACACAGTCTGATCCTTAACGGATCGGTTTGGGGATGACCGAAGTTTATGGGGCTGGTACAAGTTCCGTTTGTCGACTTAGTCCATCGGCGTTACCGTTTTGTTTGCCGGGTCTGTAGTGGATGGTGAAGTCCAGAGGTTGTAGGGCTAAACTCCACCGCAGTAATCTGGCGTTGTCTCCGGAGACCCAATTAAGCCACACTAGGGGATTATGGTCTGTTAGGAGGGAAAACTGTCGTCCATACAAATATGGTTGTAACTTTTTGAGTGCCCATACTACTGCCAGGCACTCCTTCTCGATGGCCGCATAGCTTACTTCACGGGGCAGTAGTTTCTGACTCAGGTAAGCTACCGGGTGTTCTTGGCCGTCCGGCCCGACTTGGCTCAGTACTGCCCCCAATCCAAACATAGAAGTGTCCGTATGAACAAGGAAACGTTTAGTTGGATCGGGTGCGGCCAATACAGGGGTATTGGTGAGGGCGTCCTTTAGCTGGCGGAAGGCTTCCTCACACTCTGGGGTCCAGGTTACCTGGCGGGGTTGGTTCTTACAGGTCAGATCAGTGAGGGGCTTGGCTACGCTGCTGTAATTGGGGACGAATTTCCTGTAATACCCTGCTGTCCCTAGAAACGCCATGACCTGGGTTTTCGTGCGTGGTGTGGGCCATTTGGCTATAGCCTCAATCTTGGCTGGTTCTGGTCGCTGTTTCCCACTTCCCACCCAATGTCCTAAATACTGAACCTCCGCTTTGCCCACGTGACACTTGTTTGGGTTCAGGGTGATTCCGGCCTTGTGGATCCTGTCTAATACTGTCTCTAGGTGATTTAGATGCTCTTCCCATGTCGTGCTGTAGATGGCGATGTCATCCAGGTAGGCACATGCATAGTCCTGGAGACCATCCAGAAGCCGGTCAGCCAGCCTCTGGAAGGTCGCAGGGGCATTCTTCATCCCGAATGGCATAACTCGAAGCTGGAATAAGCCGAACGGGGTGACAAATGCAGACTTGGGAATAGTGTCAGGACTAAGGGGAATCTGCCAGTAGCCTTTGCATAGATCGATGGTGGTCAAATACTTTGCCCCCGCCAGCCGGTCTAACAGCTCATCCACGCGCGGTATGGGATACGCATCTGTCACCGTTTTCTCATTGAGCCTGTGATAGTCTACACAAAACAGTGTAGTCCCATCCTTCTTGGGCACTAACACTACGGGGGATGCCCAGGGACTATCTGATTCTTCAATGACCCCTAAGCGCAACATCTCTCGTATTTCTTGTAGCATCCCTTCTCGTACAGACTCAGGGATGCAGAAGGGGGGTTGTCTCAGAGGGGTCTGATCCTGAGTCTCAACCTTGTGTTGTGCCAGGTGGGTGTACCCAGGTCTTCCTAAAAACATCCTCTGTCGCTGCCTCAACAACGCCTCCGCCTGCTGTCTCTCCCGGGGACTTAGGTCTTCACCCCAGTGTACCTGGTCCTATGTTTTAGACTGAGTCCTCTCCCCTAAGACATCAGGCAAGGGGAGTCCGGCTAAATCCTCTGCTTCAGGTGCACAGATGGCCACTACCTCTTCAGGGCGCTCCCGGTAGAGCTTCAGCATGTTCACGTGGAACATGCGGATAACCCTGGGGTCGTCAGAATCGGTGACATTATAGGTGGTGTCGGCTATTTTCCCCACTACCTGGTAGGGCCCCTGCCATGCAGCTTGGAACTTGTTCTGCCTAGTGGGTTCTAACACCAGGATCTTCTGTCCTATCTCAAAGGTGCGTTCTCTGGCCTTCCGATCGTACCATATGCGTTGGCTCTGTTGGGCCACCTGCAGGTTCCCACGTACAGCCTGGGTCAGCTCCTGCAGACGGTCCTGGAATTCCAGCACATAGGGTACAATAGGTACCCCTTCTATGGTGCCCTCCCCTTCCCAGTGTTCTAGCACTAAGTCTAGGGTCCCCTTACCCACCTCCTGTATACCAGTTCAAACTGGGAGAACCCCGTGGATTCTTGGGGTACCTCCTGATAGGCAAACAGGAGGTGTGGCAAGAATTTCTCCCAGTCCCTATAGGTCCTGGTAAAAGTCCCAATGAGTTGTTTCAACGTTCCGTTAAAGCGTTCACACAGCTCATTGGTTTGCGGGTGGTACGGGGCGCTCCTAATGGACTTTACACCGCACAGCTTCCACAGTTGGTTGGTCACTTCTGCTGTAAACTGGGTACTCTGGTCCGAGATAACCTCCCGGGGAAATCCAACCCGTGAGAAAACCTGGAGCAGGGCAGCCGCCACCGTATCTGCCAATATGTTAGGTAACGCAACTGCCTCTGGATACCGTGTGGCATAATCTACCACTGTCAATATATACCTTTTCCCTGACGGACTGGGTTTGGCTAACGGCCCTATCAGATCGACCGATACTCGGCTAAATGGCTCCTCCACAATGGGGAGGGGGCGTAATTTGGCCTGGCAGCGATCTCCTCTCTTGCCAATGCGCTGGCAACTGTCACAGGTCTGGCAGTACTGACAAACATCATAGGTTACCCCCGGCCAAAAGAAGTTTTGTGTCAGACGATGCCTGGTGTGACTGACGCCGAAGTGCCCGGCCAAGGATATGTCATGAGAGATTCGCAGTAACTCCTGCCTGTACTTCTTGGGAACTACCAGCTGTCGTTTTATAGTGGGGCTCGTCCCTGTGTGGTGCTGCTCGGTAATCCGGTAGAGGAGTCCCTGCTGCCATACAAACTTCTCCCCTTCCAGTACTCCTCTCCCCTCCTGTGCCTTCCCACGATATCCCTCTAATGAAGGATCCTCAAGTAACTCCTTCTTAAATTCAGCTGGGGTGGCCCAAAAAATGTGTCTGGCTATGGCAATATGTGTAGGGCTGGGATGTCTTACCTGGGCCTCCTCTGAGTGTGATTCCGCCTCCGCAGCTCGAGCTTGTCTCCGGGTGGTCACAGGATATGTCTCAGCCATAGGGCCGACCGAGAAGGCAGACAACATAGGCCCCAAGTCATTTCCCAGCAAGACATCTGCAGGCAATTCCTTCATCAAGCCGATCTCAACCAGGCCATCCCCGACTCCCCAGTTCAGGTGAATCCTGGCAGTGGGCAGTCGATGTATGGCTCCCCCTGCTACACGGACTGCCACTGTCCGGTCCATCTTCTCTTGGTCCCGGACGAGATGAGGCTTCACAAGGGTCAAAGTTGCTCCGGAATCTCTTAGTCCTTGCATACGTTTCCCATTAACCCACACGACCTGTCAATGCTGTTGCCGATTATCTGCCCGGGCCACCTGCAAGGGGTCTACTTCATGCAGCACTTCCTCCGTCTCTTCCATCCCCTGGTTAGTCATAGCCCCCAATGCCGGATCAGCTTCCCCTTGGTAGCAGTGTACAGCGGCCCGGCTGAAGGTAACTGTTCCCGCCTTTGGCCACTGGGTACGCTGAGTCCGGTTGGGACATTGTCTTTGCAGGTGGCCCAGCTGATGGCAGGTGTGGCATCGCGCCCCAGGGGGACTGTGGTAGGTCGGGTTTTGAGCTGGTCCCCCGACAATCTTCTGTGGTTTGGGGGCTTTCAGACCCATGGGAGGACCCCTAGTGACCATCTTTGATCCGGCCGACTGAGACCTCCTGGCATCATGATGTTCGTCGGCCAGACGAGCGGCCTCCTAAAGAGTCGTTGGTCGTCTGTCCCAAAGCCATTCCTGTATCTCGGGGGTTAGTCCATTAAAGAATCGCTCTAACAAGATGAGCTGGAGGACGTCCTCCTTAGTGGTTGCTTGGCTCCCTTGTACCCACTGTAGCAGTGACCGCCGTAATTTACAGGCCCATTCAGCGTGGGTATCGGTTACCCGTTTTATAAGTCCGCGGAACTTTTGGCGGTATGCCTCTGGTGTCAGTGCATACCGGGCCAAGATCACTTCTTTGATCCACTCATAGTCCATACAGTCCTCATCAGGTACCGTGCGATAGGGGTACGCTGCCCGGCCTGTTAGCTTGCTGGCCAGAAACTGAACCTGTTCCTCCGGCTTCACTTGATGCAGGGCACACTGCCGCTCAAAGTCCTGCAGAAAGCCATCAATGTCTTCCTCTGCCTCCCCCAACTGTCGGAAGGCATTATACTGGATCTTTTTGTGGCTTACTGTTGAAGGTACCTGGGCGGAGGCCAGAGCTCCCCCTGCTCGCTGACTCTCCTCTCTCCGCTCTGCCATCTCCACCTTGGCCAGCTCTATTTTGGTCCGCTCTGCCATCTCCATCTTGGCTAGCTCTATCCTGGTCCGCTCGGCCATCTTTTCCTTCATATCCGTACGCACATCAGCCATCACCTCTCGTATGAGCTCTACTGCAGGGTTTGGGCCATAGAACGCCAGTCTGTTCTTTACCTCCCTCTGGAATTCAGTCTCCTCCATGTTCACATTGGGGGGCGCTGCACTGTCGTGTTCCATGATGGCTGCTACCAAATTTGCTTTTGTTTTGTTGCTGGCGATTAACCCTCGAGCTTCCACCAGGTCTTTTAATGTAGTCCTCTTTAACTTCTGGTAGTTGTTTTCCATTCATTCCTTTCCTCCTGTAGATGGGGTATCACATCCCGCTGTCTGCCACCAGTGTAACGGGGTCTGCTGTGCTGGAGTACCTCTTTCAGTACCACCCCGTGTTTTAGGAGGTCCACTCTGCTTTGGCTGGATTCTGAATGAAGGACGCTGACTGGAATGGCTTCATTACATGGGCGCATATAAAATATCACTGCTTCTCCATGTATTTCCAGAGTGACAACTCTTTACTCACAGGACACAGAATATATATCACAACATATACAGAGGGCAGGCCAATTCAAAAGTGGCAGGCCAGACATACATTACAATAGCCGCAGGTGGCCTGAGCCTGCTGATATTTACTGTGGGAATTACAAAGGTGGGGGAGGTCAGAAGGAGATATCTTGTCCCCTCTGCCCAGGGGCGCAGCCTGTGGGCTGATGCATTAGGGACATGAATCTCACATGGAACCTATTATACATACATATGACTGCACATCATATTCTGGGTGCTGGGGGGTTCTGTAACACTGGCCCTGGGCGTCCAATAAAAGGGGACCAAGTGTAGTGAAAAATAAAGTCTAATGTAGTAAGGTTCGTGACGCCACCTGTTGTACTCAGGGGGTAGCCGACGCTGCTTGAAGGGATCCGCTGAGGCTGATGGTAATGCAGCTTAAATGGTTCTTCTCCCCATAGGTGGAGCGGAGGCCCCAGGGCTACCAGGACAGTCTAAGAGGGGTTGTAGATGTGGAGGTGCAGGAAAGAATTGGAGGACACAGGATTTGCAGTCCCATTTACTGGTGGAATTGCAGTCCAGGGCACAGATTACAGGTGATCTTGAAATACGGGCAGCCTGGAGGCATTTGGAATCCCCTTAGCCAGGTGGGGTTGGAAGCCTTCCTTTCTGCACTGTATTCTAGGTTCTTGATGCTTTCTTTTTCCTCAAGTCACTCTCTCAATCTATCCCTCAGGTGGAACACTACCCGCATGGCAGGCAGCTCGAGCCTTTTTACAGGTGTCCCTTCTGTCGTGGTGACTCGGGGCTCTAATCTGCTGACAGATTAGGGTGTCAGTGGTGGCCAGGAGACCTGCAATCTCCTGCCCTCCGGTTTCTGCTGTGGGGCATACAGTTCCCACACAAGCTCGGACTCTGGTGTCCGGTTTCTTGCGCTCAAGCCTGGAGTGAGCCCAATCGCAGCTCCACTCCAGTTTCTCTCACCTCCTGTGCTTCCTCTCCCATCACTGTCTCACACAGACTGACCGCTAACTCCTCCTCCAGACCAGAACTCAAGGGAAGCTACCCTGAAACCGGGTCTAGAGCTCTCCCTTCTGGCCTGGAGTCAGGAAAGTGTTGTATGCTAGTGTTACCTGTTAAGGGAATTCTTATTCGCTTCCAGGAATGGCATCACCCTCCCTGGGACGCAGGCAATACCACTGTGGCATCTAGATTCCTGGGGTGCCACACATGTTCATAACATTAATAGTCAGTTGTAATTTGTATTTTATTACACTATGGTGGTATTATACAGCCCCTAGGTTACAATTATGGTTTGGTGGCATTATTTTGGTCTATATGGTAGTACTATTGGTAATATTGTTTTTTGTAAAGTATGTATTCAGTTACCGTATGGTGGCATCATTCAGTCACGGAGTATGACCAACTTCTACCATTATATGATCACTGTGTATTGGCTCCCAGGATCTCTGCTACCTGTTCCTTGACTTCCAGGACCTCTGTTTCCTGTTTCTGGGCTTCCAGGACCTCAGCTACTGTAAGGATATGGACAGCCTGACTGCATTTTCCCCCCTGAAAAGACGTTTTATTGTTGTGTGATGTGCTGTGGTGGGATATAATGTGAATAGTCTTAATGATATGTAATGTTAATTGTTAATTGGTATATGGAGATAGTTGACTATAGGGTGAGTTTAGAGTTAATGTTTGAGACCAACCCATACTAAGAAGGACTAGTATTAGGGAGCATGACCCCTTCCGGCTTGGAAGGAAAATAGGTTGTGGAGTGCTGAGTGAGCTGTGCTGCTTACAAGGGTGACCCTAAGTGAAAAGAGACTGAGCAGGAGGGATAGCGAGATCCTGAAGATAAGTTACTAAGAGAGACAGAGTGGCTGTCACGGTTTCTGCATTGACTGTGGCCAAGGAACGCTGTGAATGACAGATCAGCTGCCCTATGGGTTCTGGAGTGTGCTGGACTGTCAGTTTTGTGAGCGACAGTACAGATATCCAATCTTTTCCTGGGGTGTGCTGGGTTGTCAACAGTTTGACAGCCTTGCTGCTCAATCTGGTTTAGTCTGTGGGCATTTCCTCAGGTGCCACCCTTTCCTAACCATTTGCAAGGTATTTAGCTGGCTCGCTTCTAGTAGTCTGTTCAGTTGTAGATTTGCTTTAGGTAGGTGTGTTTGCTTGCTCTGTATCTGTCTCTAATCTTGCTGATGACCCTGGATTTTATTGTCACTGCTCTTTTGGATTTCCCCTTCTGCTTTTGACGTACCCTACTGGTATTTGACCATGGACTGTTACCTGACCATGCTTTTCTATCACCCCTCTGTACTACGAGCCCTCCTGACTACCCTGTCTCATAAGCAGTGACTCGGTGTCACAGTGGCTTCCAGAGGCAGGTCCTAGGAGATGAGGTCTGACCAAAGAGGAGAAGAGGGCAATAATGACTTCGCGTGATCTAGAATGTATGCTTCTGTTAATACATCCCAGAATTGTATTTGCCTTTTTTGCTGCTGCATCACACTGTTGACTCACTCTGTGATCTATTAGTATACCCAAGTTTTTTTCACATATGCTGCTGCTTAGCCCTATTTCTCCCATTCTGTATATGCTTTTTTTATTTTTATTGCCCAGATATAGTACTTTGCATTTTGCCTTGTTAAAAACCATTCTGTTAATTGCTGCCTGTTGCTCCAGTTTATTTCTATCTTTTTGAATCCTCTCTCTTCTCTAGTATTAGCTATCCCTCCTAGCTTTGTGTCATCAGCAAATGTAATCAGTGTACCCTCAATTCCTTCATTTAAATCATTGATAAAGATGTGGTACCCTACTTGAGACATTCTTTCAACTGGATGTGCAGCCATTTACGACCACTCTTTGGGTCCGATCACTAAGCCAATTATGAATCCACCTAATAGTTGCCTTGTCCATTCCATACTTACTAATCTACTATATACTGTAATTGTCTAAGGGTCACTTCCGTCTGTCTGTCCTCCTGTCTGTCTGTCACGGATATTCATTGGTCGCGGCCTCTGTCTGTCATGGAAATCCAAGTCGCTGATTGGTCGCGGCAAAACAGCCACAGTCCGGAAGAAAATGGCCTCCCTTACTCCCCGCAGTCAGTGCCCGGCGCCCGCATACTCCCCTCCAGTCACCGCTCACACAGGGTTAATGGCAGCGTTGACCGCGGTGTAACGCACTCGGTTAACGCTGCTATTAACCCTGTGTGACCAACGTTTACTATTCATGCTGCCTATGCAGCATGAATAGTAAAAAGATCTAATCTTAAAAATAATAAAAAAATTAAAAAGTAGTTACATATTCACTCTCCGTTGGCCCCCGGATCGAAGCGGTTATCGATGCTCCCGGATCGAAGCGGTTACCGACTCTCCTCGCGACGCCCCGGTGACCGCTCCATGCATTGCGGTCTCGCGAGATGATGACGTGCGGTCTTGCGAGACCGCAACGTCATCATCTCGCGAGACCGCAATGCACTCTTCAGACCGGAGAGCGCGAGGACCATCGGTAACCGCTTCGATCCGGGAGCATCGGTAACCGCTTCGATCCGGGAGCCAACGGAGGGTGAGTATGTAACTATTTTTTATTTTAATTCTTTTTTTTAAACAGGGATACGGTGCATACTACGTGACTGGCCAATATACTACGTGACTGGGCAGTATACTACGTGGCTCTGTGCTGTATACTACGTGACTGGGCAATATACTATGTGGCTGGGCAATATACTATGTGGCTGGGCAATATACTACGTGGCTCTGTGCTGTATACTACGTGGCTCTATGCTGTATACTACATGGCTGGGCAATATACTACGTTGCTGGGCAATATACTACGTGGTTGGACAATATACTGCGTGGCTGGGCAATATACAACGTAACTGGGCAGTATACTACATGGCTCTGTGCTGTATACTATGTGACTGGGCAATATACTATGTGGCTGGGCAATATGCTATGTGGCTGGGCAATATACTACATGGCTCTGTGCTGTATACTACGTGGCTAGGCAATATACTACGTCGCTGGGCAATATACTACGTGGCTCTGTGCTGTATACTACGTGGCTGGGCAATATACTATGTCGCTGGGCAATATACTACATGGCTGGGCAATATACTACGTGGTTGGGCAATATACTGCATGGTTGGGCAATATACTACGTGGCTGGGCAATATACTACGTGGTTGGGCAATATACTATGTGGCTGGGCAATATACTACGTGGGCTGTGCAATATACTACGTGGGCTGTGCAATATACTACGTGGCTGTGCAATATACTACGTGGGCTGTGCAATATACTATGTGGCTGGGCAATATACTACGTGGCTAGGCAATATACTACGTGGCTGGGCAATATATTACATGGGCTGTGCAATATACTACGTGGCTGGGCAATATACTACGTGGCTGGGCAATTAACTACGTGGGCTGTGCAATATACTACGTGGCTGTGCAATATACTACGTGGGCTGTGCAATATACTATGTGGCTGGGCAATATACTACGTGGCTGGGCAATATACTACGTGGCTGGGCAATATACTACGTGGGCTGTGCAATATACTACGTGGCTGGGCAATATACTACGTGGCTGGGCAATTAACTACGTGGGCTGTGCAATATACTACGTGGACATGCATATTCTAGAATACCCGATGCGTTAGAATCGGGCCACCATCTAGTTTTTTTCAATTAGGATGGTGTGAGATACTTTGTCAAATGCTTTGCTGGAGTCAAGATATACTATATCTACAGCATTTCCTTGACCCACCCAGTCAGTGATTCTGACATAGAAGGAAATTAAGTTAGACCTAAACAGGACTGAGTACAGGGGACTAGTGAAGGATCTGGAGCGGACTTTTCAGGGTGCCACAAGTGGAAGAAATAGGATGTGGAACTGCTGAACAAGTAAATGAGACTTATCTATCAGGACTGTTGCATTAAAGCTGGGTTGTGGCGAAGTAGAGAGCAACCATGGACATAAATAGCACTGGAGTATACTAATGAGGAAAGATATTGTGTAAAAAAAAAACAGGTTCATGTTGCAAAGGAAATGTCCATAAAACTTTGTACCCATTTTCCCTTGTATATAACCCTTACCAAGTTACCATTCAGTAAAGTGTTTATTTTTGAACAGTAATCTACTTAATTGAACTATGAAACATCTGGTCCTCAAAAACCAGCAACATCGGTTACATGCGGCCTGCACTGGCGTAATGCCCTCTTCGCACAAGTAAACACACCCAGCCAAGACCTCCACTTTCTTCATGTAACGTGCCAGGGCGCCTCAGGAGAGTGCCTCACCTGCGGTTACCACCCAGCACAACGCTACACTACATGTTCCCGGGCTTCCAGGATCTCTGCTACCTTTTTCTGGGATTCTAGGACCTCTGCTCTGTTTGTCTACAGTCTCCCGTATCTCAGTACCTGTTTCCCACGTGCCTGCTGCACTAACGCCTGTGGGCCCACCCGGACCTTGGGCTTTGAGAATCCTCAACTAGTGAGCCTAACATATAGAGGTACTGGTAATATTGTTTTCGGCATAACACAATTTGTTTAGTAACATATTCAGCAATCACTCTATTTTCGGTAATCTTTGGGATAGTAGTATAATTTGATTCCTATACTGGTATATACATCTATATACATATTGGTAGATATGCGCCTTGGGATCCCTGATGTACAGATCCCAGCAATGCCTCTGAGAGAGCAATAGATTTACACATTACTTTCAGCTTTTTGGGGCCCCACTTTTCATTTTCCCCAGGGCAATACTTCATCTAAAACTAATCCAGTGGTGTATTACCCATTTCACTATTACACACAATTATCATGAATAAGCAATCTTGCATGTTCATTTGGGGGACGGGGGTCTTCTCAAATAGCGCTTTAAATCCAATACTATATCTGGATCAAATATAGCAGTTTATTCTGATCGTATAGCTAACAACCGGTTCACACTATTAGTTTTCTTCTAGAAGACATACCTTGCTCCAACATCCGGCAGTTTTACATAATGTCACAGCCCCTCTCATTACAAGTCACGACAGTAAAATGCAAAACCAGAAAAATCTAAAATTACATCAGTCAAAAAAAAAAAAAACACCCCGCACACAATGCATTCCACCACATCCACGTCATCCTTAGCCTATCAAAAGAATAGGGGGAAAAAATGAATAATTCAACCGTAAACAAACAGCAGCGATTTAACATCATGCTATAACATAGCAATGTACCGGGTATCACATTGGTAATAGAGCTTAATACCCAGTGAAAAAAATATATATATAACAAACACAAAAAGATATTTCCCATTGTTTCAGTGGAAATGCATAGAACCTTACAGAATTTCAGTCAAGGAGAAAGAAAAGAAAAAAAAAACACCTTATTACTTCTAACTCCTGCGAGCCATTTTGGTCTCCAAAGGTTTTAGACCGCCCGAGGACATGTGTCTGCAGTGTTTTCGGGAAATGACTTTCCTTCTCACGAAACACTGCTATGTTCTGAAGCGCTGCTGCCCCGGAGCGTACCCACTCAATTTTCTGATTAACCCCTGTGTTGCTGAAAAGCCTGAAACACATTACCAGGCGATGGAAGGGATTTGCCGGCCTCCTCTGTTTAACATTAATCAGATTTTTAATTCCACATGATATTGTTTTTTTGCGCCTGGAGATGGTGTGATGGTCTAAAAGCGTTATGTATAGATTGCATATTCTGGCGGTTAGGAAAAAGACAGGAAAAAAAGAGGAAAGTATCAAGAGGAGCCCCTCGATTCTCTAGTTTTCTTTTTTTTGACTCGTTGAAGTGCAAGACGATGAGCGCTGAATGTTAACACAATTAGGGCGTTTCAATATTTTTTTTTCAAAGCCGACTACTTAATATTTTTCGAAACTAACCGTAAGACACCATACATGTTAGATTAAAGTCAGCTGAACACGACGATTTCAGAAGAATTTCCTGGCCATCTTATGTGCATGGGGGCCTTCTGACTCTTCCCGACAAGATGAAGCTCAGAGAGATGAGGATCGGACAGCTTAAATTCAATCACCCAATCTTTTCTTTGTTCAGGCAGGTAAGACACTGCCAAAGTAAACTGGCAGCGGCTTTCTCTGATCTCCCCATTCTTAAGCCGGCAATGCAGCCTTGAGCATTCATATAAATGGGTAAGAGCTCATTCACACATCAGTTTTTCCGCATACAAGTGCCATCTATGTTTTGTTTTTCACGATGGACATATGAACGACACCACTGACTGAAAAATCATGGAGACAAGTCAGATGTTAATCTGAGTGTCTGATCAATAAAAATAAAAAAAATAAAAAAAAATCGAGGAGCACTAAGACACCATGTAAGTTCTGTTCGTTTTTCACAGACTGATAGCTAACAGAAGGTGGGGAAACTTTTATTTTCTTTCCTATCAGGCAAAAACTGATCAAAAACACTGATGAAACTCGGTCGCAAGAGAAAATCACTCTGTGCATGAGCCCTAAGCCAGGAGAAAACGCTGATTCATGGGGTATAAATATGATCTACTGAAATTACTAGTCAATCCGATCAATATAATAAACAGTTTAACATAACTCACTAAGTAAGAGAGTGTGATTCAGCTCCCCTAAGGTTAAATAGTCATCGAATCTACGGCTCTGGTTGGTGCTAGCAATAGGAAAAAGGTAGGAATATTCAGCCTATAAAAAACAAAAATAGTGGTAGAACTGAATAAAACAGAACATTTACCAGTACTATAGAAAAAATATATATATGTGAATTTTTCCTACATGTTTGGGGCGGAATCATGTACACGAGTAAGGACTGAGATTTAGACTGAAACTTGAAGGCAAAGCTCTACAGACCTGAACCCAATCGAGATGGTTTGGGGTGAGCTGGACCGCAGAGTGAAGGTAAAAGGGTCAACAAGTGCTAAGCATCTCTGGGAACTCCTTCAAGATTGTTGGAAGACCATTCCTGGTGACTACCTCTTGAAGCTCATCAAGAGAATGCCAAGAGTGTGCAAAGCAGTCATCAAAGCAAAAGGTGGCTACTTTGAAGAACCTAGAATATAAAACATATTTTCTGTTGTTTCACACTTTTTTGTTAAGTATATAATTCCACATGTGCTAATTCATAGTTTTGATGCCTTCAGTGTGAATATACAATTTTCATAGTCATGAAAATACAGAAATATCTTTAAAAGAGAAGGTGTGTCCAAACTTTTGGTTTGCACTGTATATATATATATATATATATATATATATATATATATATATATATATGTATATATATATATATATATATATATATATATATATATACACACACATAATATATAACACTGGGAATGTTTTGTTTTTATTTAATTCCACCAATAGAAAATGTTTACAAATTTTTTATCCAAAAAACGTCTGGATATTCCTACCTTTTGCTAACATGACACACTACAGCCACTAAGATAAATAAAATATTCCATCCTGGAACAGAAAATGTTACCCCAATCTGTTCATTTCCATCAATGTGCCCTTTGCCTACCTTCCAGAAGAAGGGGTTGGACTAATACGAGTTAGGGGTCTCTCGGTCTATGGGTCCCATAAAAGCTGTACTCACATAGATCAACATCAAGTGCCAAGGTCTTAAAGTAATAATGTCTCAATGTAAAACAACCTAAACTGAATCAAAATTGAACCTTGTAGAAATGTGTTTAACTGGTTGCCTACATGCAGTAATGGCGGCCAATAATATTTTGCTCAGCAATTAGGAACAACATACACTTTTGATGTCTGTAGGCAAACTTGTAAGGCAGGGACAAACTAAGTGTGGTCTATATCCCCGGGCAATCATTCCACCTAAATGAATGGGACTTTGGCCAATCCTATCGCTTCTAGTTCCACAGCGGTATTATTAGAAGTCGCCAGCCTTGTCATTAATGATGAAACTTTTACAAAATTGTGTTTTTTAAAAAAAATGTCAAAATATGTCATTGTGCCTCTGCACTGTCCATTTGCTTTTTGTTTTCCTTCTATGGCTAGGTAGACCGTAGTCGAACCTCGCATACATGCCTAATGTAGTTGCGCCATCTTCATCCACCCTACAGATAAATCGAGGACGAGCAAAGCTCGTTTTATGCCTATGTACACTCCAGGTAGAAGAAATAGCTGAGTGAACTTACAAATCGGGTGTAAGTCATATAAAAAAAAGGAAGATATGGTTTTGGACCCTACAAACACTTTATAAAAGGTCTGGCGCTGACACTTCAGAAGGAGAGAAAACAGAGGCTTGAAGGAACCGGCCAAGACAATAAATAGGATGTGCTGCCTCCCAGGATGAATCGCTCTTGTGAAAAATACATATGTTGTACTGTATTCCCAATGTGATGCATCATTCAGAAGGTATCAGAAAACGTACATTTATTTTATTCTGTAGCCTGCAGGTGCCATTGTTTATAATGCTGTCTATGGAGGGGTATAAACCAATGAACGCTTTATGTAGACAGTAGCCATTCAAGACCTGACAATGAAAGTTCTGCTTAGATGTAGACACCGTAACAGAGCGATGCAACAGTAATGATGAATGATATTCCTTTATATCTGAAATGTTGAGGGAGAGAGAATGAAGATATAACCTGTACATAGAAATCATTGATATTTTAGTCTATGATCCTATTCATATGTAACGAGGATCATCTTATTCAACAAAACATCGCAATTCCGAATCCTATGAGTCTACACAAAACTGGTGCACTCCTAGGTATAACTATATCCTTAAACATGATGTTATTATTCTATACTTGGACAGGTTATACAACTAATAAATTAGATAAACCGACAGAATGAACAATACAGGATACTGTTCAACGCTTGTTTTCCATATGGCAATCAAACTGCGTGGGAATGAATGATCATTGGTGCCATTTTTGAAAGGCTATGGACCAACAATGATTTTTAGGAAGCATAAAAAATGTGATAAAGCCGCTAAAAATGTATTTGCCCATTTGCCTGCTGATAGCTGGGTACATTTACACAGGCAAACAATAGATGGTACTTGCCAATCATAGGCCCATAGAAGAGGAAAACAGATGGGCACTACTACTGATGGTGGAAGAACTTTTGCCCCGAGCCTAAGTTCCCACAAAGTAAAAACCACAGCAAACTTTCCACTGTGTATTCCTTTGCAGATAATCCACTATGTTTTACAATCCAGCACGTGATTTTAAGAAATCTCATCCACATGCTGCAAAAAGTATCCACAGCGCAAATTGACAAGAGCTGTGGGTTTAAGATCTGCACATATAGGAGCAAGTCTTACCGTTTCGCACACAAAGGGTGAAATGTGTGAGTTCCCCAAAACTTTTTCCACAATGATATCTGCAGCAGTAAGTACCACTGCGGATATCATGATCTATACTACATATTCACATATATATTTAAGTGTTTTGAACAGTCAATCAGGGGTGGGTGATATGTAGAAGCATATGTGCATTTGGATATTTTGCTTTTTAAGAACTCCAGTGACTTGTCTGTACAGGACATACTGGACTTGGTCCTTTCTATATAGTGCATTGTACCCAAGAGGTTGTCCGGGTGTCTGTGACATGGATTTTCAGTGCAGCTCAGAGGATGGGTGAGCCGTACACATACACATGTAAGGAGGGACCCTCACGTGTCTCCTCTCCCCTGGACGCGGTTAAAATGATTACGAGCGCCACCTCCATGGTTCACTAATGTCATTATATTTGTTATGTACTGTAATGTGATGTGTTTGTCATGTAGTCTGTATGGGCTTAGGGATGAGGTAGGATTAGAATAGTGGGGGCATCAAAGAGATAGGGAGTAGAACAGATAGGAGTGTTAGTAAGGTACAGGCAGCAGAGCCCGGGCAGCTTTGCCCAGGGCAAGGTGTAAGCAGCAGTGAAGAAGACAGTCTGCCAGCCGTGGGGATAGAGCAGCTCTGGCAGGAAGGGGCCCCAGGTTGAGGATCATGCAGGCGGGCACGAGCCCCTGGAGGGCCGACCTAAGAAGGATCTGGGGTCTACGACAGGGGCAGAATAGCCGAGATGGCATTCCTGGCACCTTTCCCTATTGGAACCGGGCAAAGGGACGGCAAGGAGCTGGGGTGACGGACGGCACGGATGAACGTAAGTCTACTGCGCACGCTGCACATGCAAAAGAAGGGACACTGTATTCTATCTGTGGGGCACCAGGGTGTGGGAATATTACAGCCCGTTGCCATGACTACCACCCTGGCCACCTTACACACATATATTTCTTGAAGGATGGATGAGATATGGTTTGACCATTTACACAAGAAGACAATAGCTTCTACTCCACAGTAAATACTCTTTGTGATGCATGAAATATATACACTTTTGAACTTAAATGCCCATTGAGCTATTTAAAGAGGACCTTTCACCAGTTTGAATATGTTAAACTGGCCACGTCATGGAATAGTGGCTGCACAGCTGAATAAAACATATTTTTAATTTACTTCAGTTATAGAAATATTGCCATGTAAAGTTTAGATTCTAATATCTCCTTCAACAAAGGGGGAATCAGTAGAGATTTTTCTCTGTGGGAGTTTTTGTTTTTTTCCTGCATGAACACATTGACAAATTATAAGAAAGAGGCATCATACAAGGAAAAGAACACCCCCCAGAGCATGTCAGACTGGGCTTTCTTTTTATAATGACACTGCCCTGCTGTCCTCACTGATCTTATTAATGGCATCTACTGTGATTATAAGTGGTAGGGTGGGTTTAGAAGAGCAGTGTGATACTACAAACACCTTCTGCAACTGCAGCTTTCATGCCATGGCATTGTCAGTGAGGGGAGTGGAGTAGAGCTGACAGTGCTGTGAGAGAAGAGCTGCCAGAAGTGTTTGTAATGACACATAGAACTGCTCAATCACCTCCCATTTGCTATCACAGGAGATGCTGGTAGTGAAATCAGTGAGGAGAGCAGAGCTGTGTGTCATAACAGGTCTTACACAGAAAAAGCCTGTGCTCATTTGTTTTTGTCCCTAGGTTCTGTCAGTTAAATGGCCACAGTGAGAATATGTACTTATACCAACATGTGTGAGGGCCCAATTCTTTGGTTTTCCTTTAGTTCATTGTACTTTGTACATATAGAGGCGTGACTCCCCCCTTTTGGGGCTTTGCATTTTGTCTATATAGTTTTCCACAGGCAGTTATTGAAATAGTCAGATCTGGGTCCTGCTCTGCCCCCGTCTATTTTAAGGCCTGAAGGCATGTAGTGAGGTGAACTACAAGAGTTATGGATCATCCCTATAGGTACACCATGTTACGGTGGGATGGCTTTTGATCAAAATAGTGTCAACTAAGTTCCCCGTTTCATTTAATGTACTATTACCATTTATTTACTGCAAGGTATTTGCTTATTTTGTTTTTATCCTAGGTTTTGTGTGTTAATGGCCACAAAGTGAATGTGCACCTTCACACTGCACTTAGACCAATATGAATGCTGGCCCATTTCTTCATTTTTTGCCATTTTGTGATCTCTTTTAGTCCATTCCTGACAGATGCCTATAGCAATGACTCCACAAAATTGTGGAAAAATGGCAGTTCTGTCTTGAAGGAAAACTTTTCCTTCCACGTTAGGGCACTAGGAGACGTGTGACTAAACCTTGCAACGCCTATTTCAGATAACCGGTCTTCCTATATTTTTTTTTTACAAGATCACCGACACATCGAATTACAACTTCATTTACTCCGCTCATCCCTGCTTGAGTTCTCCCCCACCTCACTCGGGATTTTTAACATGAAGGTCAGAGAAGTACAGAAACACAAATATGTAATGTAGCCTTGTGTGAGTACCAGGGATGAGACTGCAGAATTCGTCTCAGAGGGCGATTCCTCTATGTCTTCTGAGGTAGGAAGGGGAAGGAGGAAGCAGCAGCAGAGTAGTTAATGCAACTGTGGCAATTTAGTTCAATTTCGATTATTACACCAGAAACAAACCATGTTGTCCAGGAGCGATCTCTTTATGAGTCTTGCTTTAGGGACTGTGACTTCTCGGCGTTGGACTTCTGAGGGGAATGAGAACATTTCTGAATGTGAACATTAAATGCAGACATCCAGGTGAAGTCGGGGGGTTAGATTTAGGTCAGTGCTATGGTAACTAAGGTATGGTGACCTTTAGAATTAATATGCAGTTAGCAAAGAAAAATCGGCCTGTATAAAGTATATCTTAATAAGATTACACAACCTCCGCTGTGTCAGGTGCTAATGAAATACAATCACATAATCGACCCATATAGAAATGTACAAGAGCATTGCCTTAGATGCAGTAAAAACAAAAAAATCCTATAATCTGGCATCACAAATGGTCAACGCACACCATATAGGAAGGACAGTCCATACTAAGATGTCTGGTCTAGAGGAAAAATCCTTAGGGGATGATGAAATGAATTCATTTCCTATATTTCGGCAAGACCAGACGCACATCTAATATGTAGGATCACAAAGTAGGGTGACAAAAGGATTGATCATATTGAATTTCAAGGGTATGTGAACACTACAAAAAGGTGCTAATTGTTTTCAGCCTCAAACCTGGGATGAGATTGACACAATCCATCCTAAAATGTCTGGTCTAGAGGGGAACTCATCAGGTGAATGTCGGCTAAATCTGATGCTTATGGGGTTGAAAAGACTCTCAAAGTTAACTATAGCAATGTACTAAACGTATGGTAAAAAAAGTGTCAATGGAAGGGTTAGTGTGAAAAAATAAAATAAAAAATTATATATATCATACCACGGCTAAAAATATGGGAGCCACAAACAGCATCCAGGCGAATCAGTAGTACTACCAGAAAAGGTCACAATTGGCATTCTTTGCTTCTGACAAGCATAATAATGGAGAGGAAGCAGGAGGTAATACTTAGCACATCGCTCGTCTCAGTCACTGCAGGTTGATGTTACCTCTGACAGTGACACTGTCATTTCAAGTCAGCGCTCTGCACAAAATGGTCTGCCTGATCACAAATAACTAAGAGAGATAATTTTTGGAATGTTTATTCAATTTTAAAAACATGAAAAGTCTGTTAGTTTGCTGTGTTGGTTCCTTCTGGGTTACTATGTATTTCTATGGTGAGATTAATTAGACATTTCGAAGGCTGTGTTGTGTTAGCTTGAAAGGGGTTGTCCAAAGAGTCCTCAGTGTTGCAATTCGTGGCAAATTGATTCATTGACAATCTAATGTTGGAGAAAAATTTGTCGATCCTGGTGAGATCTAATTTAAAAATTCCATCATCTCTAGTTGATATGCTACCCTTCATCTAAATTCCCAGGGGGGGCAGCAAATAAACTGGTCTATAACTTATTTGTGACAGAGCCAATTTTGACCTTAATGACCAAGCCAAATATTACAATTTGACCAGTGTCAGTTTATGTGGTAATGCCTCTGGAACGCTTCAATGTATCCCGCTGATTCCGAGACTGTTTGTTTCATGACATATTGTACTTCATGATAGTGGTAAAATTTCTTCGATATGACTTGTGTTTATTTATGAAAAAATGGAAATTTGCCAAAAATTTTGAAAATGTTGCAATTTTCAAACTTTTCCTTTTAATGCCCATAAATCAGAGATATGTCACACAAAATAGTTAATAAATAACATTTCCCACATGCCTACTTTACATCAGCACAATTTTGGAGACATAGTATTTTTGTTAGGAAGTTAGAAGGGTTAAAAGTTGACCAATAATTTTTCATTTTTCCAATAAAAATTTACAAAACCATTTGTTTCAGGGACCACGTCACATTTGAAGTGATTTTGAGGGGCCTATATGACAGAAAATACCCAAAGGTGACATCATTCTAAAAACTGCACTCCTCAAGGTGATCAAAACAACATTCAAGAAATGTATTAACCATTCAGTTGCTTCTTGAGAAGTGAAGCAATGTGGAAAGAAAAAATTAACATTTAACTTTTTTCATAAAAAATTTATTTAGACCCAAACTTTTTTATTTACACAGGGCTAACAGGAGAAAATGGACCACAAAATATGTTGAGTAATTTCTCATGAGCACGCCGATACCCCAATTGTGGGGGAATTCTACTGTTTGGGCTCACAGCAGGGCTCAGAAGGGAGGGAGCACTGGCTGACTTTTGAACACAAAATTGGCTGGAAACGAGAGAGGACGCCCCTGACGTGCCTAAACCGTGCAAACACCCCACAAGTGGCCCCATTTTGGAAACCACACCCCTCAAGGATTTTATCCAGGGGTATAGTGAGCATTTTGAACCCATAGGTTCGACACAGAATTTGATAACATTAGTTTGTCATACTGAATATACTGTCATTAGTGTTGCGCTCAAGTGCTTGCTACTCCAGTTTGCACCGGATGATTTGGTATGCACCGAATATCGCAGGTGCTCAAGTGACATGCTTGAGTCCCTGACCCGCATATTTTGCGGCTGTTAAACACCCCCCCCAAAAAAAAGGATGCAGAGATGTGCGAAACTCCATATATACCAGAGCACCAGATGCAAACTCGAGTAGCGAGTACTTGCGCTCAACACTAACCGTCATATCGTTATAATTTTTTTTTACTTTTGAAAAAAAAATTAACTCTGGAGGGCGCTATGTCCTTATTTCTCAGCACCATTAAAAAAAAATGGCGCTGAGGAATAAGTACCCTTAACTGCTGCCGTTAAAAGGCACATCTGCGGTCGTTAAGGGATTAAAGGGCTTGTCCAATTACAACATATTCATGACTTCTGTCTATATTATCAATAACAACTCTTGTACCTAGTCTAAAACCACCCCTAATTCTACTACAAGGGAATGCTCTTACTTTTTTTTTTTTTACAACTGAGCTGAACTCTTGGCATGCCGAAAAGGTGCTATTTCTATGTTTTGCAATTTCTGTAATATTGTTTACAAGCTGCCAATAAACAATGTAGCGTGGCATCTGTCAGATTATGGCAGAGGACAGGGTACCAAGCAATGGAAATTCTATCGTACTCATTAATAACTCTTTCTACTTGACGGGAACAAGAGAATAGCCCAAAATATATGGACTGGTTTGATATAAACAGACATACTGCAAGAACACAGTCATTTAGGAAACACATCCATCACATTTTACATTTTCAACTTTTGGAATTTACCAAGTGACAATGAAAAATGAGCTTGTATACAAGTGTGTGTAGGAACACAAACCACGTGTCGTGGATGTGTAGTCTGACAAGGTGATTACCCTCATCACAAATCAACCATATCTTTGCAAAATTCAGGATCTTGATGTTTGTGATGTAACGGCATAATGTAGCCCTGTGATCGGCCCCGAGACTGCAATTCATTATGTTTTCTGAGTCATATTGTCTAAAGCGGGGAATAAATGAGTGTGTAAGACCATGGAGAAAACAAGTCTTTGTGATTCAGCTTTGTAAAAAAAATATATATTTTGTAGAGCCAAACTATATTGATGCTCCAAAATATAATTTCTTGCAAGCAGAAATACATCCATTACTGCTGAACGTGAGACTACCATAATTTTATTGACAATCATCTTGGCTATCTCATACAAAAATTTGACTTGCAACTATTTAGCATATGATTAGTTATCCAGATTCTTGTCATGTCACTGCATTGTTACCATTTTGCTTCTAAAAATCTAGACTTCAGTTTTTATTATTGTGTCCTTATTTTGCAATTACACCTTTGGCATTCAGCACTGTTAGAGTCCTTCTGGGCTGCTCTCGAATTGATTAAAGCATGTTTCGATGGAAATCTGATCCCAGGTCTCTTCTACACATTCCCAAAGTTTTTGCTTACTGGTCGACTCACTTGGGTCTGTATACATCTTTTTCTTCAACTATACCCACAAGTGTTCAATTGGATTGACGTCTGGGGACTGTGGGGATCAATCCAACTCCTCTACCTCAATGTTATTGAACCATTACTTTGCCAATATTGAAGTACGCTTAGGGCCGTTGTCCTGCTGGAACACTATGTTGTCCTTTTCATATCCATAGCACTTGAGTGTACAAATTAACTCGCCTTGTAGGATATTCATATGTAGCTCAGCATTGAGACCACCACTGATCCTGGTCAAGTATCCAATGCTTTTGGCTGTGAAACAATCCCATATTATCAGGCTTCCTCCACCAAACTTGACAGTTCCTTCAATTTCTCCATCCATTAGCTCCCTTTCCCTTGTTTCTTCCAGACCCATTTGCACCCATCAGAGTCTAGTCTATTGACTATTATCTCATAGCTCCAAATCACCAGTTTCCAATCTTCTACTGTCCACTTTTCGTACTTTTGTGAAAACTTGAGCCGAAATTTCTTATGAAGATATTGAATTTGAGGCTTCTTCACCTTTTTCAGGACACCATTCCAGACTTGTGTAACGTGCTTGCACGGTGCTTTCATGGACATCTGTGATCTCACTATTATGAAGCTTACGAGCCTCCTCCACTACCATGTTTGTTGCACCAGAACTAATAAGCCTTGGGATGAGCCGACTTGTTGACTGCAATATTTTGCCTGGAAGTCTGCCTCTTGGTTTCTGAATGGATGGATAGATAGATAGATGGATGGATGGATAGATTTAATTTCATATTCTTCCAACTGTCATGGCGCTCACATAATGCAGATTGGCAATTTTCTTGGCCGAGAGACCGCTATCGATGAGCTGGATGAATCTGATTCTTTTTTCTTGGGAAATCTTCATTGCTGCTCCTTGATTTGAACCAGTGATTTTTCGCTTCAGAATCAACCTAACAATACACTGATCTATTAGGGAATGTGAGGACAGGTTGTATTATGTAGTATACAGGAAGAAAAAGATTCTTCCACCACCAAGAGCAAAACAGTAACAATGCAGTAACATGTGCAAAAATCTACATAACTAATCATATGCTAAATAGCTGCAAGTCACATTTATGTATCAGATAGCCAAGATGATGGTCTATAAAATTATTGTACTCTCACGTTCTAAGCAGTAGTGGATGGTTGGCTGAAAGTCAAAAGTTCAAAGCATTGTTACCTTTTTGCTTGTCAGTGTATGTGAGTTATGACATAAGAAGGGGTGCTGAATCAGTTATCTGTCAGTGTTAGAGAGCTGAGCTTTTCTGTGCCTGTTGAGACATCTGCGTTGGCAGATATGCAACAGATACAGACTTATTTGTGTGCAGGAGGAGTTTACACTTTACTGACAATAGATGGCGATGTTGTTAATGTTCTATGCTTAGTTGAATGTAATGCATAAACTTGTTGCACTTCGGTTTCACTTTCTCTCTGGTAAAAGGTTTTTCAGACTTCCTGTTATGTTGTATTAAGAAGCTGATGCATATACCTCCTGTTCTGTGAAGATAAAAGTTGAATTAACCCATATAATCTACTCTCACAAATTCCTTCTGTGACCAAACTATGCAACAGTCTGGTCATGCAATAGACACATTAGAAGTTCAGTCTGATGAAAGCACTGGAAGTGACAGGATGGCAAGTGCAGTACAGTGTGGCACTACAAAGAAAAGGAGGGATTTGGTGCTTCGCTCTGTGACTAAATTCCTTCCTTACAAAGGAAGACAAGAATCCTATAAAAATCTATGAAAGGATAATTGCTGTATATGGTTATGATGCGCCTTCTCTTGGAGTAACGCTTATTATTGTATATTGTAATAACTACTATTTACTACTGTTTAACAGTGCATGAGTTTCTGTTTCCGCAATAGTGTTACGTTGCCAATAATAATACATTGTTAAAAAAAATTAAAATGAAACAGGAAATTCCTGTTCACTGTGTGTGTGTAGCTGGAGCACATTTTACCTTTCACTTTGCACGATGACAGACAAGATGTTACTGTCCTAAATTATATGAAATACCAGTTGTAATCTGTGTTATCTTTGCTCCTGAATAAATATATATTCACTGTTCAATGGCTGGACAGTACAGAGGTTAATCTACTACCAACAGGTTATAGACCAGGAAACTCGAACAGCTCACAGGATAGAGAACAAGAGTGTACTAAGAAGAAGCTAAGATGGCCACAAGCAGCAACTCTGAAGTACAGAGTACAAAATCTGGCTAATCAAAATTAAAAAAATTTAAATTTGAGAGTCCTCAGTAGTTGATATCTTTTAATGGCTAACTTAAAAGATGCTAAATTGCAAGCTTACTACTACTCAGGTCTTATCACCTGGCATAGAATGACACAAAATCTGAAGACAAAAATCCCAAAAAAGTTAAAGGTGCTTGATAAAGGTCATTGTACCGAAACGTCGCCGCAGGAGGCAGATTAAATACGTAAGATTTTCATCACTGGCCGTTGTGGCGCTGTCTTTCTTCTGTTTTACAAAATCTGAAGAGTCACATGTTTATACACAACAGGTCACAGAAATAAAGCAATAGGTTGTAGTTTCCGTGAGGCTCTCCTTAGCACCTCCAGATTTGGATTGTAGGTGACTACTAGAGGCACCCAGTTTCTTACTTGTTTAGTTTTGTAATATAGGAGATGATTCCTTGATATTCTGGTGGCGTTTGTAATCTGCTTTTCAATCGATCGTGGATGGTAGCCCTGGTTCAAAAGGTCTTTCTGAGGCCCCTGAGGTGTTAGTCTCTGTCCATAGGGTTGGAACTGTTAGGAGTCGAGTTTCCTCTGCTGCACAGGGGGAATCTCGATCCGTGTCTGCTGCGGTCTCCCATTCTGCATCGGCCGCAGTGGAGCCTGCTCAGCGGAGATGTCGGTCCCAGCGTCTCACCAAGACTGATACTGCGCAAAGGGTTACTGCTGCCTCTCCAGGCTCTGCTATTGTACCCTGCACTGATCTGCGGCGCGCAGGCTTTTCTGGGACTAAGTCCTGCTTTGCACACACTGAGCATGCCCAGAGTAAGATCTCTCAGTGGAGATCAAGGGTCACATGCTCAGGTACTGCAGCCAAATCTATTGGTCCTTCTAGGAAGGTCCTGTAGGTGCACAGGCTCTGTAGCAGCCTCTCATTGGTCCTTCTAGGAAGGTCCTGTATGTGCTGCAGCTATTTAAGGCTCGCATGGCCGCACGGCCATGCGCTAGTATCTTCCTAAGTTATGTGCTTTGCCGCAGTGTGGTCATGTGTTTATATGTGTTCAGGGACCCGGCTGAAATAAGCCCCTAGAATGCTGGCACCTCCAGCGAGGAGATTGTGTTTGTGTGTATTCAGGGACCTGGCTGAAATAAGCCCCTAGAATGCTGGCACCTCCGGCGAGGAGTTTTGTGTGCATGCATGACCACTGACTGCTCTCATTTGGGTAGTTAGCCTGTGCCTCTGTGAAAGTCTAACAGGGCACAGAGCTTTGCTTTCTCGGCCGCTCTATATAGTGCCGCCAATTACTTAGCAGCAGGTTCTTTCCTGCACGGTGGATCCCGGGTTGCGAACGCACCAATCCCATCTAATAAATATATTTGGTGCACTCCGCCAACCCCAACAGGAACATAATCCATCTTTATGGTTAGCTATTAAAAAGTTATTATCCACTGAGGGCTCTAACATTTTAATATTTTTCTATCTGCTTGCTAACACTGTACAAAGTTATATATATAAATATATATATATATATATATATATATATATATATATATATCCTTAACCCGAACAGTAGAGGACGAACAAAAAGAGGACGAACAAAAAGCAGAAAGCACTATATCCCTCAGTATAGATGTGCAGATGATCAGACTGTGCATGTATGTAACAGTGAAACTGAAAAAAAATTTGTGGAAACAGATGCAGAAAGTGCATAAAAGGATAAATCTCTCAGCAACAAAAGCTATAAAATGAGAAAGCTGCATCAGTGTAAGCTAAATAAGGGCCAAGATATGCAGGATTATATAAGAGATACTCTAGAAATTCTGTAGCACTTGCGGGGCATTGGGGAAGAGCTAAAGGATTTCCATGTTGCTGCACTACTACTACTAAGCAGTCTACCAGAAAGCTATGACACACTTGTAACTGCACTAGATGCACGCATAGATTATGAGCTTACATTTGAGTATGTCAGAGGAAAGCTGACATACCATGAATAAAATGGTGTAGCGGAAAGGAGGAACTGGACAATTTGTGAAATTGGAAGATATATGCTATTTGTCGCAGATTTACCAACAATATATTGGGGAGAAACAACCATGACAGCTTGCCATCTTGAAAGCAGACTGCCGGGTAAAGCTACTGAAAGCTCCATTTGAGCAATGGAACAGAAATAAGCCTGAACTGCAACTATAACTACATGTCAAACAATTTACCAGTTGATGCAGTAGTTTCTAAGAAAACCAACAAACGCAGAATTTATGATCTACCGGTTTCTTAGTCTGTGTATTAGAATAATTAATTGAACGGGGGCATGTTCAAAATAATAGCAGTGTGGAGTTTAATTAGTGAGGTCAATCATTGATGCGGATACAATCTGCCAAAGAACATATCAACTGGCCTTTAGAAATGGAGAAACATTTTGTGGACTGATCAAAGTAAAATTGTTCCTTTTGGGTCCAAGGGGTACAAACAGTTCATCAGACGACCCCCTAAACCCAGCATCCAAGTCACAGTACACTCTGAATACAGTGAAGCATGGTGGTGCAAGCATCTTGTACAGCACCATGGAATTAATGGTGCTATATAAATAAATAAATAATAATAATAATAATGGGCAGGTTTCTCTTACTATAGTGCCAGACTACTGTACATATTCCCAAAGAAAAAACATACCTTCTTCTTCTACAAGACCTTCACACCAGCGGAGAGGAATTATTCCATCGGGGGGGAGTTGCTAGCTATGAAGTTGGCTTTTTCAGAGTGGAGACACCTCTTGGAGGGAGCTCGCTTTCCCTTCCAAGTGTTCACTGACCACAAGAACTTGGTATATATACAGACGACCCAGCGGCTGAATTCTCGCCAGGCTAGATGGTCCCTGTTCTTCTCCCGGTTCCATTTTACTCTCCATTTTCTCTCCAGGGAGAAGAACATTCGTGCTGATGCTCTCTCCCGCTCCATAGTGTCATCTGAGGAGGAGGAGCCTCGGCTTATTGTCCCTTCTGCGAGCCTGAGGACTGTGGCTCCGGTTTCGCTAGAGTCCGTGCCCCCGGGCAAGACTTTCGTACCAGTGAATTTGCGACCGGAGGTTCTCTCTTGGGCTCACTCGTCCAGAGTGGGTGGACATTTTGGGACCAAGAGGACATCTGAGCTTTTGGCGAGGACGTACTGGTGGCCGCATATGGCCGCACCAGTATCATTTTGAAACTAAAGACCTTGGAAATGTTACATATCTTGGAATCCAGGTCCACAGAGAAGAGGATGGAAGCTTTCTTCTAAACCAAAGTGCAAAAATCAACTCAATTCTGAATCAGTTTGGAATATCAGAAGCCAAAGGTATATTAACCTCAATGAAAACATAATACTTAAAGTTAGGAGGAGAAGATGATCTGGTATCTACAATGAGAAATACAGACAGGCAGTGGGGGCACTTCTATACATAGGAATTATGTCTTGACCCGACATCGGAGCAAAAACTGCAATTATTTGCAAATTTGTGGAAAAACAGAGCCAAAAAGACTGGAATGCTGTAATGAGAGTTCTTAGATATTTGAAAGAGATGCATTTAATAAATTTAAGGATATCTGCAAACTCAAAGGCTATGTGGATGCATACTGGTTTGGTGGCTCAATTGATCGTAAAATTGACAAGTTGCAATTTTTCAAGCTTGCAGAAAGTTAAATTTCTTGGTCTAACAGAAAACAGGTGTCTATAGCCTTGTCATCTACAGAATCAGAGTAGGTGTCTGCAGCCCACGCAAAACAAGAGGTAATTTGGTTAAATAAATTGTTAGGCAATCTTTGTAAGCCATCAACTCAACCAATGGTGATTTATGAAGACAACCGAGGATGCATTAAACTTGCATGCAGTGAGATCAATGGGAGAACCAAAACACATTGATGTTAAACATCACCTGCATCATTTGATAAAACGTGGCATGATTTAGTTTGTTTACTGTGAGAATGACCATGAAAGCCACTTCCAAGAGCCGAATTTGAAGAATTTAGAACCACTTTGGGACTAACATTAGTTGTTGAGAGGGGGTGTTGGACTAATGTTTATTATTGTATATTGCATGAACTACTATTTACTACTGTTTTGATGCTAAGATCCTAAGTTATAAGAAATACCAGTTGTAAGCTGTGTTATCTTTCTTACTGAATAAATATATATTCACTCTTGAACTGCTGGACAGTAGAGAGATTAATCCACCGACAACACCGTCTTAGTAGCAAATAAAGTTTTTGGCCAAGCAGTTTAAATGGGGTAGGAAATCAATTAAAGATGACCTCCGTTCAGGGCAACCCTTTGAAGCAACTTCAAAGGAAATGTGCAGTATAGTGGAGGCCATGATTTTGTTAGATTGTTAGGTCCTAGTCAGAGTTCATGATTTAGGTATTTCAGTTTGTACAATCTCTAGTATCATTCATGATGTTTTGATGATGTGAAAGGTCAGTTCCCGGAAAGTGCCACATGTGTTGACGCTTGAGAAAAAACATATCGACAGCAATTTATCCAAGAGAATTCAGACATGCTTAAAGAAAATCCAAGAGACTTCTATTCTTGAATTCTTATGTGTGATGAAACATGGGTCCACCACCATGATCCCAAGACCAAACAAGAGTTCATGCAATGGAAGCATAAGGGGTCACCAACTTCAAAGAAATGTTGTGATTAGCAGTCAGTTGGAGAGAACATAGAAACAGTTTTTGGGATACAGAAGACATTTTATTACTAGAATTAATGCTACATAAGACAACAATTACTGCAGACGCCTTTGCTTCAACAATGAAGGCATTATGTGAGGCAAGCAAAGAGGAACGCCATGGCAAGTTGTCGGCAGGTGTGTTGCTGCTTCACGACAACGCGCCAGCTCACAATTCTCACAAATCACAAGCTACTATCAGGGAGTGTGGCTTCATAGAGGTTAACCATTCACCCTACAGTCGAGACCTGGCCCCAAGTGATTACTTTCTATTTTGAAACCTGAAGAAATTTCTGTGGGGGTAACGATTTCCTGATGATAATACAGTCAAAGAGGCAGTAACATGGTTCTTGCAGCAGCAAGAAGTCTCCTTCTATTCTGAGGGAATCTGATCATTGGAGGTGAAGTGGAATAAGCGTGTTGAAGTTAATGGGGATTACTTTGAAAAACAGTAAGTTGAATTTTCTCAAAAAATTGTGTCTTCATATTCAGGTAGATAAATTTATGAACACCCCTCGCATCTGTTGGCCAAATAGATGTTCATCCACCAGCTATTAGAGGTGCATGGACAATTATGTCTATACAGCTAGAGCTTCAAAAGGTCTAAACCATAGTGACCTTTGCATGTTGGGATGAAGGACCCATAGCCAAAATAGTTGTAAGATCCCCATCTTGTGCAGAGTACTTTTCAACTGTACCAGAACCTTAAAGGGAACCCGTCACCCCCAAAATCGATGATGAGGTAAGCCCACCGTCATCAGGGGCTTATCTACAGCATTCTGTAATGCTGTAGATAAGCCGCTGATGTTACCTCAAAGAGGAGAAAAAGAGGTTAGATTATAATCACCCAGGGGCGGTCCCGCTGCGGTCCGGTCCGATGGGTGTCTCAGGTCCGCTCCGGTGCCTCCCATCTTCATTCCTTGACGTCCTCTTCTGGTATTCACGCCGCAGCTCCGGCACAGGCGTACTTTGTCTGCCCTGTTGAGGGCAGAGCAAAGTACTGTAGTGCGCAGGTGCCGGGCCTCTCTGACCTCTCCCACTGCCTGCGCACTGCAGTACTTTGCTCTGCCCTCAACAGGGCAGACAAAGTACACCTGCGCCAGAGCAGCGGCGTGTAGACCAGAAGAGGACGTCATGGAATGAAGATGGGAGGCGCAGGAGCGGACCTGAGATGCCCATCGGAGCGGGACCGCCCCTGGGTGAGTATAATCTGATGTCTTTTTCTCCTCTTTCAGGCAACATCAGCAGCTTATCTACAGCATTACAGAATTCTGTAGATAAGCCCCTGATGACGGTGAGCTTACCTGTTATGGTTCTCAATGGCAAGAGAACATAGCCCAGCAAACATACGAACTAGCTCTTGGAAGGATGGAAACTAAACTGACCATGAACTAAACCTGCCGCACAACTAACAGTAGCCGGGTAGCGTAGCCTGCGTTTTATCCCTAGACGCCCAGCGCCGGCCGGAGGACTAACTAATCCTGGCAGAGGAAAATATAGTCCTGGCTCACCTCTAGAGAAATTTCCCCGAAAGGCAGACAGAGGCCCCCACAAATATTGGCGGTGATTTTAGATGAAATGACAAACGTAGTATGAAAATAGGTTTAGCAAAATTGAGGTCCGCTTACTAGATAGCAGGAAGACAGAAAGGGCACTTTCATGGTCAGCTGAAAACCCTATCAAAATACCATCCTGAAATTACTTTAAGACTCTAGTATTAACTCATAACCTCAGAGTGGCAATTTCAGATCACAAGAGCTTTCCAGACACAGAAACGAAACTACAGCTGTGAACTGGAACAAAATGCAAAAACAAACAAGGACTAAGTCCAACTTAACTGGGAGTTGTCTAGCAGCAGGAACATGCACAGAAAGGCTTCTGATTACAATGTTGACCGGCATGGAAGTGACAGAGGAGCAAGGCTAAATAGCGACTCCCACATCCTGATGGAAACAGGTGAACAGAGAGGATGATGCACACCAGTACAATTCCACCAGTGGCCACCGGGGGAGCCCAAAATCCAATTTCACAACAGTACCCCCCCCTCAAGGAGGGGGCACCGAACCCTCACCAGAACCACCAGGGCGATCAGGATGAGCCCTATGAAAGGCACGGACCAAATCGGAGGCATGAACATCAGAGGCAGTCACCCAAGAATTATCCTCCTGACCGTATCCCTTCCATTTGACCAGATACTGGAGTTTCCGTCTGGAAACACGGGAGTCCAAGATTTTTTCCACAACGTACTCCAACTCGACCTCAACCAACACCGGAGCAGGAGGCTCAACGGAAGGCACAACCGGTACCTCATACCTGCGCAATAATGACCGATGAAAAACATTATGAATAGAAAAAGATGCAGGGAGGTCCAAACGGAAGGACACAGGGTTAAGAATCTCCAATATCTTGTACGGGCCGATGAACCGAGGCTTAAACTTGGGAGAAGAAACCCTCATAGGGACAAAACGAGAAGACAACCACACCAAGTCCCCAACACAAAGCCGAGGACCAACCCGACGCCGGCGGTTGGCAAAAAGCTGAGTCTTCTCCTGGGACAACTTCAAATTGTCCACTACCTGCCCCCAAATCTGATGCAACCTCTCCACCACAGCATCCACTCCAGGACAATCCGAAGATTCCACCTGACCAGAAGAAAATCGAGGATGAAACCCCGAATTACAGAAAAAGGGAGACACCAAGGTGGCAGAACTGGCCCGATTATTGAGGGCAAACTCCGCTAAAGGCAAAAAAGCAACCCAATCATCCTGATCTGCAGACACAAAACACCTCAAATATGTCTCCAAGGTCTGATTCGTCCGCTCGGTCTGGCCATTAGTCTGAGGATGGAAAGCAGACGAGAAAGACAAATCTATGCCCATCCTAGCACAGAATGCTCGCCAAAATCTAGACACGAATTGGGTACCTCTGTCAGAAACGATATTCTCCGGAATACCATGCAAACGGACCACATTTTGAAAAAACAGAGGAACCAACTCGGAAGAAGAAGGCAACTTAGGCAGGGGAACCAAATGGACCATCTTAGAGAAACGATCACACACCACCCAGATGACAGACATCTTCTGAGAAACAGGAAGATCCGAAATAAAATCCATCGAGATGTGCGTCCAGGGCCTCTTCGGGATAGGCAAGGGCAACAACAATCCACTAGCCCGAGAACAACAAGGCTTGGCCCGAGCACAAACGTCACAAGACTGCACGAAGCCTCGCACATCTCGAGACAGGGAAGGCCACCAGAAGGACCTTGCCACCAAATCCCTGGTACCAAAGATTCCAGGATGACCTGCCAACGCAGAAGAATGAACCTCAGAAATGACTTTACTGGTCCAATCATCAGGAACAAACAGTCTACCAGGTGGGCAACGATCAGGTCTATCCGCCTGAAACTCCTGCAAGGCCCGCCGCAGGTCTGGAGAAACGGCAGACAATATCACTCCATCCTTAAGGATACCTGTAGGTTCAGAATTACCAGGGGAGTCAGGCTCAAAACTCCTAGAAAGGGCATCCGCCTTAACATTCTTAGAACCCGGCAGGTAGGACACCACAAAATTAAACCGAGAGAAAAACAACGACCAGCGCGCCTGTCTAGGATTCAGGCGTCTGGTGGACTCAAGATAAATTAGATTTTTGTGGTCAGTCAATACCACCACCTGATGTCTAGCCCCCTCAAGCCAATGACGCCACTCCTCAAAAGCCCACTTCATGGCCAAAAGCTCCCGATTCCCAACATCATAATTCCGCTCGGCGGGCGAGAATTTACGCGAGAAAAAAGCACAAGGTCTCATCACGGAGCAATCGGAACTTCTCTGCGACAAAACCGCCCCAGCTCCGATTTCAGAAGCGTCGACCTCAACCTGAAAAGGAAGAGCAACATCAGGCTGACGCAACACAGGGGCGGAAGAAAAGCGGCGCTTAAGCTCCCGAAAGGCCTCCACAGCAGCAGGGGACCAATCAGCAACATCAGCACCCTTCTTAGTCAAATCAGTCAATGGTTTAACAACATCAGAAAAACCAGCAATAAATCGACGATAAAAGTTAGCAAAGCCCAAAAATTTCTGAAGACTCTTAAGAGAAGAGGGTTGCGTCCAATCACAAATAGCCTGAACCTTGACAGGATCCATCTCGATGGAAGAGGGGGAAAAAATATATCCCAAAAAGGAAATCTTTTGAACCCCAAAAACGCACTTAGAACCCTTCACACACAAGGAATTAGACCGCAAAACCTGAAAAACCCTCCTGACCTGCTGGACATGAGAGTCCCAGTCATCCGAAAAAATCAAAATATCATCCAGATACACAATCATAAATTTATCCAAATAATCACGGAAAATGTCATGCATAAAGGACTGAAAGACTGAAGGGGCATTTGAAAGACCAAAAGGCATCACCAAATACTCAAAGTGGCCCTCGGGCGTATTAAATGCGGTTTTCCACTCATCCCCCTGCTTAATTCGCACCAAATTATACGCCCCACGAAGATCTATCTTAGAGAACCACTTGGCCCCCTTTATGCGAGCAAACAAATCAGTCAGCAGTGGCAACGGATATTGATATTTAACCGTGATTTTATTCAAAAGCCGATAATCAATGCACGGCCTCAAAGAGCCATCTTTCTTAGCCACAAAGAAAAAAACGGCTCCTAAGGGAGATGACGAAGGACGAATATGTCCCTTTTCCAAGGACTCCTTTATATATTCTCGCATAGCAGCATGTTCAGGCACAGACAGATTAAATAAACGACCCTTAGGGTATTTACTACCCGGAATCAAATCTATGGCACAATCGCACTCCCGGTGCGGAGGTAATGAACCAAGCTTAGGTTCTTCAAAAACGTCACGATATTCAGTCAAGAATTCAGGAATCTCAGAGGGAATAGATGATAAAATGGAAACCACAGGTACGTCCCCATGCGTCCCCTTACATCCCCAGCTTAACACAGACATAGCTTTCCAGTCAAGGACTGGGTTATGAGATTGCAGCCATGGCAATCCAAGCACCAACACATCATGTAGGTTATACAGCACAAGAAAGCGAATAATCTCCTGGTGATCCGGATTAATCTGCATAGTTACTTGTGTCCAGTATTGTGGTTTATTGCTAGCCAATGGGGTGGAGTCAATCCCCTTCAGGGGTATAGGAGTTTCAAGAGGCTCCAAATCATACCCACAGCGTTTGGCAAAGGACCAATCCATAAGACTCAAAGCGGCGCCAGAGTCGACATAGGCATCCGCGGTAATAGATGATAAAGAACAAATCAGGGTCACAGATAGAATAAACTTAGACTGTAAAGTGCCAATTGAAACAGACTTATCAAGCTTCTTAGTACGCTTAGAGCATGCTGATATAACATGAGTTGAATCACCGCAATAGAAGCACAACCCATTTTTTCGTCTAAAATTCTGCCGTTCACTTCTAGACAGAATTCTATCACATTGCATATTCTCTGGCGTCTTCTCAGTAGACACCGCCAAATGGTGCACAGGTTTGCGCTCCCGCAGACGCCTATCGATCTGGATAGCCATAGTCATGGACTCATTCAGACCCGCAGGCACAGGGAACCCCACCATAACATCCTTAATGGCATCAGAGAGACCCTCTCTGAAATTCGCCGCCAGGGCGCACTCATTCCACTGAGTAAGCACAGCCCATTTACGGAATTTCTGGCAGTATATTTCAGCTTCGTCTTGCCCCTGAGATAGGGACATCAAGGCCTTTTCCGCCTGAAGTTCTAACTGAGGTTCCTCATAAAGCAACCCCAAGGCCAGAAAAAACGCATCCACATTGAGCAACGCAGGATCCCCTGGAGCCAATGCAAAAGCCCAATCCTGAGGGTCGCCCCGGAGCAAAGAAATCACAATCCTGACCTGCTGAGCAGGATCTCCAGCAGAGCGAGATTTCAGGGACAAAAACACCTTGCAATTATTTTTGAAATTTTGAAAGCAAGATCTATTCCCCGAGAAAAATTCAGGCAAAGGAATTCTAGGTTCAGATATAGGAACATGAACAACAAAATCTTGTAAGTTTTGAACTTTCGTGGTGAGATTATTCAAACCTGCAGCTAAACTCTGAATATCCATTTTAAACAGGTGAACACAGAGCCATTCCAGGATTAGAAGGAGAGAGAGAGAGAAAGGCTGCAATATAGGCAGACTTGCAAGAGATTCAATTACAAGCACACTCAGAACTGAGAAAAAAAAAAAAAAAAAAAATCTTCAGCAGACTTCTCTTTTCTCTCCTTTCTCTGTCAATTAATTTAACCCTTTTTGGCCGGTCAAACTGTTATGGTTCTCAATGGCAAGAGAACATAGCCCAGCAAACATACGAACTAGCTCTTGGAAGGATGGAAACTAAACTGACCATGAACTAAACCTGCCGCACAACTAACAGTAGCCGGGTAGCGTAGCCTGCGTTTTATCCCTAGACGCCCAGCGCCGGCCGGAGGACTAACTAATCCTGGCAGAGGAAAATATAGTCCTGGCTCACCTCTAGAGAAATTTCCCCGAAAGGCAGACAGAGGCCCCCACAAATATTGGCGGTGATTTTAGATGAAATGACAAACGTAGTATGAAAATAGGTTTAGCAAAATTGAGGTCCGCTTACTAGATAGCAGGAAGACAGAAAGGGCACTTTCATGGTCAGCTGAAAACCCTATCAAAATACCATCCTGAAATTACTTTAAGACTCTAGTATTAACTCATAACCTCAGAGTGGCAATTTCAGATCACAAGAGCTTTCCAGACACAGAAACGAAACTACAGCTGTGAACTGGAACAAAATGCAAAAACAAACAAGGACTAAGTCCAACTTAACTGGAAGTTGTCTAGCAGCAGGAACATGCACAGAAAGGCTTCTGATTACAATGTTGACCGGCATGGAAGTGACAGAGGAGCAAGGCTAAATAGCGACTCCCACATCCTGATGGAAACAGGTGAACAGAGAGGATGATGCACACCAGTACAATTCCACCAGTGGCCACCGGGGGAGCCCAAAATCCAATTTCACAACACTTACCTCACCATCGATTTTGTGGGTGACAGGTTCCCTTTAACCCCTTCCTGACCCATGACGCCACGTAGGCGTCATGAAAACCCGTGCCAATCCGACCCATGACGCCTATGTGGCGTCATGGAATGATCGCGTCACTGCAGATCGGGTGAAAGGGTTAACTCCAATCTCACCCGATCTGCAGAGACAGGGGGAGTGGTGCTTCAGCCCAGGGGGGGGTGGCTTCACCCCCCCGTGGCTACGATCGCTCTGATTGGCTGTTGAAAGTGAAACTGCCAATCAGAGTGATTTGTAATATTTCACCTAAAAAACTGGTGAAATATTATAATCCAGCCATGGCCGATGCTGCAATATCATCGGCCATGGCTGGAAATACAGAAGTGACCCCCCCCACACCCACCGATCGCCCCCCCAGTCCTCCGTTATGGGGTCCGGTCCCCTCCGTCCACCTGCCGGCTCCCCCGTCCTCCTGTCCGCTCCCTCCTTGTTTGGATTCACCCCCCCTGTGGTCCGATTACCCCCCCTGTGCTCTGATCCACCCCCCCATCACCCCTTCATACTTACCGATCCTCCGATCCTCCCGGTGTCCGTACGTCTCCTCGCTGGGCGCCGCCATCTTCCAAAATGGCGGGCGCATGCTCAGTGCGCCCGCCGAATCTGCCAGCCGGCAGATTCCTTACAAGTACATTTTGATCGCTGTGGTAGGTTCTATCACAGCGATCAAAATAAAAAAAATAATAAATAAACCCCCCCCTTTATCACCCCCATAGGTAGGGACAATAATAAAATAAAGAAAATATTTTTTTTTCTTTTTCCACTAGGGTTAGGGTTAGAACTAGGGTTAGGGTTAGAACTAGGGTTAGGGTTACGGGTAGGGTTAGGGTTAGGGGTAGGGTTAGGGTTACAGGTAGGGTTAGGGTTATGGCATGTGCGGATTTGGCTGCGGATCTGCAGCGGATTGGCCGCGGATCCGCAGCGGATTGGCCGCTGCGAATTCGTAGCAGTTTTCCATCAGGTTTACAGTACCGTGTACACCTATGGAAAACCAAATCCGCTGTGCCCATGGTGCGGAAAATTCCGTGCAGAAACGCTGCGTTGTATTTTCCGCAGCATGTCAATTCTTTGTGCGGATTCCGCAGCATTTTACACCTGTTCCTCAATAGGAATCCACAGGTGAAATCCGCACAAAAAAACACTGGAAATCTGCTGTAAATCCGCAGGTAAAACGCAGTGCCTTTTACTTGCAGATTTTTCAAAAATCGTGCAGAAAAATCTCACACGAATCCGCAACGTGGGCACATACCCTTAGGGTTAGGGTTGGAATTAGAGTTAGGGATGGAAATAGGGTTAAGATTAGGCTTGTGGTTAGGGTTACGGATAGGGTTAGGGGTGTGTTGGGGTTACAGTTGTGGTTAGGGTTGGGATTAGGGTTAGGGTTGGGATTAGGGTTAGGATTAGGGTTAGGGTTGGAATTAGGGTTACGGGTGTGTTGGGGTTAGGGTTGTGGTTAGGGGTGTGTTGGGGTTAGGGTTGGGATTAGGGTTATGGCTACAGTTGGGATTAGGATTAGGGGTGTGTTGGGGTTAGTGTTGAAGTTAGAATTGAGGGGTTTCCACTGTTTAGGCACATCAGGGGTCTCCAAACGCAACATGGCGCCACCATTGATTCCAGCCAATCTTGCATTCAAAAAGTCAAATGGTGCTCCCTCCCTTCCAAGCCCCGACGTGCGCCCAAACAGTGGTTTACCCCCACATTTGGGGTACCAGCGTACTCAGGACAAACTGGGCAACAACTGTTGGGGTCCAATTTCTCCTGTTACCCTTGCAAAAATAAAAAATTACTTGCTAAGACATAATTTTTGAGGAAAGAACAATTATTTTTTATTTTCACGGCTCTGCGTTATAAACTTCTGTGAAGCACTTGGGGGTTGAAAGTGCTCACCACACATCTAGATAAGTTCCTTCGGGGGTCTAGTTTCCAAAATGGGGTCACTTGTGGGGTGTTTCTACTGTTTAGGCACATCAGGAGCTCTGCAAATGCAACTTGACGCCCGCAGACCATTCCATCAAAGTCTGCATTTCAAATATCACTACTTCCCTTCCGAGCCCTGACGTGCGCCCAAACAGTGGTTTACCCCCACATATGGGGTATCACTGTACTCACAACAAACTGGGCAACAAACATTGGGGCCCAATTTCTCCTGTTACCCTTGTGAAAATAAAAAATTGCTTGCTAAAACATCTTTTTTGAGGAAAGAAAAATGATTTTTTATTTTCACGGCTCTGCGTTGTAAACTTCTGTGAAGCACTTGGGGGTTGAACGTGCTCATCACACATCTAGATAAGTTCCTTGGGGAGTCTAGTTTCCAAAATGGGGTCACTTGTGGGGTGTTTCTACTGTTTAGGCACATCAGGGGCTCTGCAAATGCAACTTGATGCCCGCAGACCATTCCATCAAAGTCTGCATTTCAAATATCACTACTTCCCTTCCGAGCCCTGACGTGCGCCCAAACAGTGGTTTACCCCCACATATGGGGTATCACTGTACTCACAACAAACTGGGCAACAAACATTGGGGCCCAATTTCTCCTGTTACCCTTGTGAAAATAAAAAATTGCTTGCTAAAACATCTTTTTTGAGGAAAGAAAAATGATTTTTTATTTTCACGGCTCTGCGTTGTAAACTTCTGTGAAGCACTTGGGGGTTGAACGTGCTCATCACACATCTAGATAAGTTCCTTGGGGGGTCTAGTTTCCAAAATGGGGTCACTTGTTGGGTGTTTCTACTGTTTAGGCACATCAGGGGCTCTGCAAATGCAACGTGACGCCCGCAGACCATTCCATCAAAGTCTACATTCCAAAACGTCACTACTTCCCTTCCGAGCCCCGGCATGTGCCCAAACAGTGGTTTACCCCCACATATGGGGTATCAGCGTACTCAGGAGAAACTGGACAACAACTTTTGGGGTCCAATTTCTCCTCTTACCCTTGCAAAAATAAAAAATTCTGGGCTAAAAAATATTTTTGAGGAAAGGAAACACATTTATTATTTTCACGGCTCTGCGTTATAAACTTCTGTGAAGCACTTGGGGGTTCAAAGTGCTCACCACACATCTAGATAAGTTCCCTTGGGGGTCTAGTTTCCAAAATGGAGTCACTTGTGGGGAGTTCCTACTGTTTAGGCACATCAGGGGCTCTGCAAACGCAACGTGACGCCCGCAGAGCATTCCATTAAAGTCTGCATTTCAAAACTTCACTACTTCCCTTCCGATCCCCAACGTGTGCCAAAACAGTGGTTTACCCCCACATATGGGGTATCAGCGTACTCAGGAGAAACTGGACAACAACTTTTGGGGTCTAATTTCTCCTGTTACCCTTGGAAAAATAAAAAAATTGTGGGCTAAAAAATCATTTTTGAGAAAAGAAAAATTATTTTTTATTTTCACGGCTCTGCGTTATAAACTTCTGCGAAGCACTTGGGGGTTCAAAGTGCTCACCACACATCTAGATTAGTTCCTTGGGAGGTCTAGTTTCCAAAATGGGGTCACTTGTGCGGGAGCTCCAATGTTTAGGCACACAGGGGCTCTCCAAACGTGACATGGTGTCCGCTAATGATTGGAGCTAATTTTCCATTCAAAAAGCCAAATGGCGTGCCTTCCTGTTATGACCCCAATGGCAGAGGGTCTCAGAAATAATTACTAAGTCTGCAAACACAAAAACCCAGCTCATAGGGCAGTGGTAACTGAGCTGACCATATATCTAATCCTAGCACCACAAATAGCAGCAGCCGGGGAACGTGCCTACGTTGGTTCTAGACGTCTCGCGCCAGCCGGAGAACTAACTAACCCTAGAAGGGAAAAGAAAGACCTTTCTTGCCTCCAGAGAAAAGACCCCAAAAGTTGGATACAAGCCCCAAACAAATAATAACGGTGAGGTAAGAGGAAAAGACAAACGTAAGAATGAGCTAGGTATTTAGCAAAGAGAGGCCCACTAGCTAATAGCAGAATATAGTAAGATGACTTATATGGTCAGCAAAAACCCTATCAAAATATCCACGCTGGATATTCAAGAACCCCCGAACCGTCTAACGGCCCGGGGGGAGAACACCAGCCCCCTAGAGCTTCCAGCAAAGTCAGGAATCACATTTAGTACAAGCTGGACAAAAATAAGAGCAAGCAAATAACCAAAAAACAAGGAAGCCGGACTTAGCTTAATTTTGCACGAACCAGGACCAGCAGACAGGAGCAAACAGAAAGGATCTGATTACAACGATGCCAGGCACTGGACTAAGGATCCAGGAAGCTTATATAGCAACACCCCTGGACTAACGACCCAGGTGGGTGCCAAACTGAGGAAAGACAATCCCAGAGTCATATCACAAGTAACCACAAGAGGGAGCCAAAAAGTCTAATTCACAACAGTACCCCCCCCTTAAGGAGGGGTCACCGAACCCTCATCAAGACCACCAGGGCGATCAGGATGAGCAGCGTGAAAGGCACGAACTAAATCGGCCGCATGCACATCAGAAGCAACCACCCAGGAATTATCCTCCTGACCATAGCCCTTCCACTTGACCAGATACTGAAGCCTCCGTCTGGAGAGACGAGAATCCAAGATCTTCTCCACCACGTACTCCAACTCGCCCTCAACCAACACCGGAGCAGGAGGCTCAACAGAAGGAACCACAGGTACAACGTACCGCCGCAACAAAGACCTATGGAACACGTTGTGAATGGCAAACGACACCGGAAGATCCAAGCGAAAGGACACAGGATTAAGGATTTCCAATATCTTGTAAGGACCGATGAAGCGAGGCTTAAATTTAGGAGAGGAGACCTTCATAGGAACAAATCGAGAAGACAGCCATACCAAATCCCCAACACGAAGTCGGGGACCCACACCGCGGCGGCGGTTGGCAAAACGCTGAGCCTTCTCCTGTGACAACTTTAAGTTGTCCACCACATGATTCCAGATCTGCTGCAACCTATCCACCACAGAATCTACCCCAGGACAGTCAGAAGGCTCCACATGTCCCGAGGAAAAACGAGGATGGAAACCAGAGTTGCAGAAAAATGGCGAAACCAAAGTAGCGGAACTAGCCCGATTATTAAGGGCAAACTCAGCCAATGGCAAGAAGGTCACCCAATCATCCTGATCTGCCGAAACAAAACACCTCAAATAAGCCTCCAGAGTCTGATTAGTTCGCTCCGTTTGTCCATTAGTCTGAGGATGAAAGGCAGACGAAAATGACAAATCAATGCCCATCCTAGCACAAAAGGATCGCCAGAACCTGGAAACAAACTGGGATCCTCTGTCAGACACAATATTCTCAGGAATGCCGTGCAAACGAACCACATTCTGAAAGAACACAGGAACCAGATCGGAAGAGGAAGGCAGCTTAGGCAAAGGCACCAAATGGACCATTTTAGAAAAGCGATCACATACCACCCAGATGACAGACATGCCCTGAGACACCGGGAGATCTGAAATGAAATCCATGGAAATGTGTGTCCAAGGCCTCTTCGGGACAGGCAAGGGCAAGAGCAACCCGCTGGCACGAGAACAGCAAGGCTTAGCTCGAGCACAAGTCCCACAGGACTGCACAAATGACTGCACATCCCGTGACAAGGAAGGCCACCAAAAGGACCTAGCCACCAGATCTCTGGTGCCAAAAATTCCCGGATGCCCTGCCAACACCGAGGAATGAACCTCGGAAATGACTCTGCTGGTCCACTTATCAGGAACAAACAGTCTGTCAGGTGGACAAGAGTCAGGTCTACCAGCCTGAAATCTCTGCAACACACGTCGCAAATCAGGAGAAATGGCCGACAAGATAACTCCCTCTTTAAGAATACCAACTGGTTCTGCGACTCCAGGAGAGTCAGGCACAAAGCTCCTTGAAAGAGCATCAGCCTTCACATTCTTTGAACCTGGTAAATACGAGACCACAAAGTCAAAACGGGAGAAAAACAATGACCAGCGGGCCTGTCTAGGATTCAGGCGTTTAGCAGACTCGAGATACATCAAATTTTTGTGATCAGTCAAGACCACCACACGATGCTTAGCACCCTCGAGCCAATGACGCCACTCCTCAAATGCCCACTTCATGGCCAGCAACTCCCGATTGCCAACATCATAATTCCGCTCAGCAGGCGAAAACTTCCTAGAGAAGAAAGCACATGGTCTCATTACCGAGCAACCAGGGCCTCTCTGCGACAAAACGGCCCCTGCCCCAATCTCAGAAGCATCCACTTCGACCTGAAAGGGAAGTGAGACATCAGGCTGGCACAAAACAGGCGCCGAAGTAAACCGGCGCTTCAACTCTTGGAACGCCTCCACGGCTGCAGGAGCCCAGTTAGCAACATCAGAACCTTTCTTGGTCATATCCGTCAAAGGTTTAACAACGCTAGAAAAATTAGCGATAAAACGACGGTAGAAGTTAGCAAAACCCAAGAACTTCTGAAGACTCTTAACTGACGTGGGTTGAGTCCAATCATGAATAGCTCGGACCTTGACTGGGTCCATCTCCACAGCAGAAGGGGAAAAAATAAACCCCAAAAAGGGAACCTTCTGTACTCCAAAGAGACACTTTGAGCCCTTAACAAACAAAGCATTCTCACGCAAAACCTGAAACACCATCCTGACCTGCTCCACATGTGAGTCCCAATCTTCAGAGAAAACCAGAATATCATCCAGATAAACAATCATAAATTTATCCAGATACTTCCGGAAAATATCATGCATAAAGGACTGAAACACTGAGGGAGCATTAGAGAGCCCAAAAGGCATCACCAAGTACTCAAAATGACCTTCGGGCGTATTAAATGCTGTCTTCCATTCATCTCCTTGCTTAATGCGCACAAGGTTGTACGCACCACGAAGATCTATCTTGGTGAACCACTTGGCACCTTTAATCCGGGCAAACAAGCCCGACAACAGAGGCAAAGGATACTGAAATTTAACAGTGATTTTATTCTGAAGCCGATAGTCAATACAAGGTCTCAAAGATCCGTCCTTCTTGGCCACAAAAAAGAATCTCGCACCAAGAGGGGAAGAGGATGGACGGATATGCCCCTTCTCCAGAGACTCCTTGATATACGAACGCATTGCGGCATGCTCAGGTACAGACAGATTAAACAGTCTTCCCTTAGGAAATTTACTACCTGGAATCAAATCTATGGCGCAGTCACAGTCCCTATGAGGAGGCAGAGCACTGGACCAGGACTCGCTGAATACATCCTGATAATCAGACAAATACTCAGGAACTTCTGAAGGAGTAGAGGAAGCAATAGACACCGGCGGGGAATCAGCATGAATTCCCTGACAGCCCCAACTTGACACAGACATTGCCTTCCAATCCAAGACTGGATTGTGGGTCTGTAACCATGGCAGACCCAAAACGACCAAATCATGCATTTTATGCAGAACAAGAAAACGAATCACCTCCCGATGTTCAGGAGTCATGCACATGGTTACCTGCGTCCAAAACTGCGGTTTATTTTCCGCCAATGGCGTAGCATCAATACCTCTAAGAGGAATAGGATTTACCAACGGTTCAAGAACAAAACCACAGCGCTTGGCAAATGACAGATCCATAAGACTCAGGGCAGCACCTGAATCCACAAACGCCATAACAGGGTAAGAAGACAATGAGCAAATTAAAGTCACAGACAAAATAAATTTAGGTTGCAAATTACCAATGGCGACAGGACTAACAACCCTTGTTAGGCGTTTAGAGCATGCTGATATAACATGTGTAGAATCACCACAGTAAAAACACAACCCATTCTGACGTCTATGATTTTTCCGCTCATTTCTAGTCTGAATTCTATCACATTGCATTAAATCAGGTGTTTGTTCAGACAACACCACCAGAGGATTAGCGGTTTTGCGCTCCCGCAAACGCCGGTCAATTTGAATAGCCAGCGCCATGGAATCATTCAGACTTGTAGGAATGGGGAAACCCACCATCACATTCTTAATGGCTTCAGAAAGGCCATTTCTGAAATTTGCGGCCAGAGCACACTCATTCCACTAAGTAAGCACGGACCATTTCAGAAATTTTTGGCAATACACTTCAGCTTCATCCTGGCCCTGAGAAATAGCCAGCAAGGCTTTTTCTGCCTGAACTTCAAGATTGGGTTCCTCGTAAAGCAATCCGAGCGCCAGAAAAAACGCATCAATATTTGCCAATGCCGGATCTCCTGGCGCTAGCGAGAAAGCCCAATCCTGAGGGTCGCCCCGTAAAAAAGAGATAACAATTTTAACTTGCTGAGCTGAATCTCCAGATGAATGGGGTCTCAGAGATAGAAACAATTTACAATTATTCCTGAAATTCCTAAACTTAAATCGGTCTCCAGAAAACAGTTCAGGAATAGGTATTTTAGGTTCAGACATTGGACTACTGGTAACAAAATCTTGTATGCCCTGCACACGAGCAGCAAGCTGGTCTACACTTGTAATCAAGGTCTGGACATTCATGTCTGCAGCAAGCACAAGCCACTCAGAGGTAAAGGGGAGGAAGAGAGGAAAAAAAAAAAAACTCAGAATTTCCTTTCTTATTATCCCACTTCTGCAATGCATTAAACATTCAATGTTGGCCTGGCATACTGTTATGACCCCAATGGCAGAGGGTCTCAGAAATAATTACTAAGTCTGCAAACACAAAAACCCAGCTCATAGGGCAGTGGTAACTGAGCTGACCATATATCTAATCCTAGCACCACAAATAGCAGCAGCCGGGGAACGTGCCTACGTTGGTTCTAGACGTCTCGCGCCAGCCGGAGAACTAACTAACCCTAGAAGGGAAAAGAAAGACCTTTCTTGCCTCCAGAGAAAAGACCCCAAAAGTTGGATACAAGCCCCCAACAAATAATAACGGTGAGGTAAGAGGAAAAGACAAATGTAAGAATGAGCTAGGTATTTAGCAAAGAGAGGCCCACTAGCTAATAGCAGAATATAGTAAGATGACTTATATGGTCAGCAAAAACCCTATCAAAATATCCACGCTGGATATTCAAGAACCCCCGAACCGTCTAACGGCCCGGGGGGAGAACACCAGCCCCCTAGAGCTTCCAGCAAAGTCAGGAATCACATTTAGTACAAGCTGGACAAAAATAAGAGCAAGCAAATAACCAAAAAACAAGGAAGCCAGACTTAGCTTAATTTTGCACGAACCAGGACCAACAGACAGGAGCAAACAGAAAGGATCTGATTACAACGATGCCAGGCACTGGACTAAGGATCCAGGAAGCTTATATAGCAACACCCCTGGACTAACGACCCAGGTGGGTGCCAAACTGAGGAAAGACAATCCCAGAGTCATATCACAAGTAACCACAAGAGGGAGCCAAAAAGTCTAATTCACAACACCTTCCCTTCCGAGCCCTGCCGTGCGCCCAAACAGTGGTTTACCCCCACATATGGGGTATCATCGTACTCAGGACAAACTGGACAACAACATTTGGGGTCCAATTTCTCCTATTACCCTTGGGAAAATAAAAAATTCTGGGCTAAAAATCATTTTTGAGGAAAGAAAAATTATTTTTTATTTTCACGGCTCTGCGTTATAAACTTCTGTGAAGCACCTGGGGGTTATAAGTGCTCACTATGCATCTAGATAAGTTCCTTGGGGGGTCTAGTTTCCAAAATGGGGTCACTTGTAGGAGAGCTCCAATGTTTAGGCACACAGGGGCTCTCCAAACGCGACATGGTGTCCGCTAACGATTGGAGCTAATTTTCCATTCAAAAAGTCAAATGGCACGCCTCCCCTTCCGAGCATTGCCGTGCACCCAAACAGTGGTTTACCCCCACATATGAGGTATCAACGTACTCAGCAGAAATTGCCCAACAAATTTTGGGATCCATTTTATCCTGTTGCCCATGTGAAAATGAAAAAATTGAGGCTAAAGAAATTTTGTGTGAAAAAAAAGTACTTTTTCATTTTTACGGATCAATTTGTGAAGCACCTGAGAGTTTAAAGTGCTCACTATGCTTCTAGATAAGTTCCTTGGGGGGTCTAGTTTCCAAAATGGGGTCACTTGTGGGAGCGCTCCAATGTTTAGGCACACAGGGGCTCTCCAAACGTGACATGGTGTCTGCTAGCGATGGAGATAATTTTTCATTCAAAAAGTCAAATGGCGCTCCTTCCCTTCCGAGCCTTACCATGTGCCCAAACAGTGGTTTACCCCCACATGTGAGGTATCGGTGTACTCAGGAGAAATTGTCCAACGAATTTTAGGATCCATTTTATCCTGTTGCCCATGTGAAAATGAAAAAATTGAGGCTAAAATAATTTTTTTGTGAAAAAAAAGTACTGTTTCATTTTTACGGATCAATTTGTGAAGCACCTGGGGGTTTAAAGTGCTCACTATGCTTCTAGATAAGTTCCTTGGGGGGTCTAGTTTCCAAAATGGGGTCACTTGTGGGGGAGCTCCAATGTTTAGGCACACGGGGGCTCTCCAAACGCGACATGGTGTCCGCTAAAGATTGGAGCCAATTTTTCATTGAAAAAGTCAAATGGCGCTCCTTCCCTTCCGAGCCCTGCCGTGCGCCCAAACAGTGGTTTACCCCCACATATGAGGTATCAGCGTACTCAGGATAAATTGGACAACAACGTTCGTGGTCCAGTTTCTCCTTTTACCTTTGGGAAAATAAAAAAAAATTCGCTAAAAGATCATTTTTGTGACTAAAAAGTTAAATGTTCATTTTTTACTTCCATGTTGCTTCTGCTGTTGTGAAACACCCGAAGGGTTAATAAACTTCTTGAATGTGGTTTTGAGCACCTTGAGGGGTGCAGTTTTTAGAATGGTGTCACTTTTGGGTATTTTCAGCCATATAGAACCCTCAAACTGACTTCAAATGTGAGGTGGTCCCTAAAAGAAATGGTTTTGTAAATTTTGTTGTAAAAATGAGAAATCACTGGTCAAATTTTAACCCTTATAACTTCCTAGCAAAAAAAAAAATTGTTTCCAAAATTGTGCTGATGTAAAGTAGACATGTGGGAAATGTTATTTATTAACTATTTTGTGTCACATAACTCTCTGGTTTAACAGAATAAAAATTCAAAATGTGAAAATTGCAAAATTTTCAAAATTTTTGCCAAATTTCTGTTTTTTTTCACAAATAAACTCAGAAATTATCGACCTAAATTTACCACTACCATGAAGCCCAATATGTCACGAAAAAACAACCTCAGAATCGCTAGGATCCATTGAAGCGTTCCTGAGTTATTACCTTATAAAGGGACACTGGTCAGAATTGCAAAAAACGGCAAGGTCATTAAGGCCAAAATAGGCTGGGTCATGAAGGGGTTAAGACCTGATATCTGTTTGCAACTGTCTATCATATGGTTTTCACTATGCAAGAGGACAGAGTCTTGAACGTAGAAAAAATAAAATTTACATGTTAATGGAAAACCATGTAAAAGTGAGAGGTGAATCTGGGTCCAAATGCCATAGTATTATTTGCCTGCATAAAATTTTTGCCCTGGCCTCATCTATTAATATTAGTTTGGAATTGCATACTGCAAAAAAGGGGGCAATGGTCAATTCATTAAGCAATTTATGTCTGTTTTCAGGTGTAAAGCGGATTAAAATATTGGAAAATTTTGCACCTTTTTTTGTTTTTACTCCAGTACTCTTTGAACAGTAGGTGGAGCTCAGTAGCGAAGGTAAACACGACGGACAAATTAAAGGGGTTGTCCACTACTTTCAATTAACCCCCCAATGTATCCCCCCGGGGCCCCTAATGAATTGTGTAAATACCTTCCATTGCCGTTTTCGCCTGTGAGCGGCGCTATGGCTGAGTCCGGGTCACGTGATGCCCAGGCTGCAGCCGCCGCTAATTTCCGCCGATGTCACGTCAATTTCCAGACTCTGGAAATTGATGTGACGTCATGAGCAGGCGTGACCCAGCCTCACAGTCAGCAGTCACTCATCAAGAGTGACTGGGCAGTGAGCGGGGCTGGGGGCTGCGGGGCTGTACTGGGGGTGGGCGGGGCTAGGTAGTAGGCAGGGATGTGAACGCTGTGCTGGGTGGGCGCAGGGGAGTCTGCGGGATGTGCCGTCAAGTGCCGGCGCCGGGATGTGCGCTGGGTCCGCTGGCCGTGCTGGGTTCTGCGGCGGACGGGTGTCATTGCTGTGTGTCTCTGTGTGCAGGCATTGTCCGATGGGACTACAAGTCCCATCGGGCTCTGCCTGCTACAGTGACAGTGATTGACACATTAGCCAATGATGGGACAGTATTAGTCCCATCATCCGGCTAATGTGTTGAATGTAAAAAAAAAAAACACATACACATATACAGTACATACAACATACAGACATACAGTACATACAGACATACACCATGTAACATGCGACATGTGACAACCTGCGACATGCGACGAAATGCGACAAGCAACATGCGGCAACATGCGACGACATGCAGCATGCGACATGTGATAACATGCAACATGCGACGACATGCAGCGACATGTGACAACATGCAACATGTGAATGCAACATGCAACATGTGACAACAAGCGACATGCGACATGCAACATTCGACATGCGACGACATGCGACATGCGACATGCAATGACATGCAACATGTGACATGCAACATGTTACATGCGACAGCATGCCACATGTGACAACATGCGACATGCAACATGTGACATGCGACGGCATGCGACATGTGACAGCATGCGACATGCGGTGACATGCAACATGTGACATGCGACAGACTACATGCGACGACATGCAACGGCATGCGACATGTGACAACATGCGACATGTGACATGCAACATGCGACAACATGCGACATGTGACATGTGACATGCAACGACATGCGACATGTGACGACATGCAACATGCAACATGCGACGACATGCAACATACGACATGTTACATGCAACATGCGACGACATGCGACATGTGACAACATGCAACATCATGCAACATGTGACATACAACATGCGACATGTGACATGCTATGACATGCGACATGCGACATGTGACATGCAACATGTGACATGCAACATGCGACGAAATTCGACATGTGACGACATACAACAAGCGACATGCAACATGCGACGACAGGCGACAGGCGACATGCAACATGCAACGACAAATAACATGCGACATGTTACATGCGACATGCAACATGCGACGACATGCGACATGTGACATGCGACATGCAACATGCGACATCTGACACGCAACATGCGACATGCAACATGTAACGACATGTGACATGCAACATGCAACATACAACATGCAACATGCCACATACAGTACATACATACAGTACATACATACATTACATAAAACATAGAGTACATACTCACCATCACTTGTCACTTTGTTCCCCGAAGCCAGTGTCACCTGTAAAAAATATTAAAATAATAAACAAACACTATACTCCCTGATCCGCAGAAATCCAATTAAACGAGTGTCCCATGACGATCTCCTGTGGAGAACAGAAGCATCAGCTGATGTGACCGCTCTCTAGAGGCTCCAGGAATACAATAATGGAAGGTATCCTTCCACAATGTATTCCTCACAATGTATTCCTACGCCCCTGTGAGAAAATAGTCCCTAGTCTCACTTTTGGCATTGCTGTGTGAGAAAGTTCCCACGCAGAAAATGCCATAAAGTGAGACCAGTGAACTATGGTAACCTCTCAGTGATGCACTGCAGGAGCCATTGTCTCCTGTCAGTGTGTCACTGAAGGTCCTATAGAGCAGTGACATCACCCGATGTCACTGTTCTATAGGGGAGATCGTCGTGGGACACTCGTTATTAATTGGACTACGGCAGACAGGTAGTATACGGTTTATTATTTTATGTTTTTTGCAGGCGCTGAAGTATGGTAAGTATGGTTAAATGAAGAATATTAAAATACTTTTTTCCTAATGTGCGTGTGTGTTTTATTAACCCTTTATTACTATTGGATTAATAATGGATAGGCGTCTTATTGACGCCTCTCCGTTATTAACCCGGCTTAATGTCACCTTACAATAGCAAGGTGTCATTAACCCCCCCTAATTACCCCATATCCCACCGCTACACGGGAGTGGGAAGAGAGGGGCTAAGTGCCAGAATTGGCGCATCTTACATTTCTGGAGCGGCTGCAGACTGGTATTTGTAGCCGGGGGGGGGCAATAACCATGGCCCCTCTCTAGGCTATGAATATCAGCACGCAGCTATCTGCATAGCCTTTCTGGCTATAAAATATAGGGGGACCCCACGTCATTTTTTGGGGGGGTCCCCCTATTTTAATAGCCAGTAAAGGCTATGCAGACAGCTGCGGGCTGATATTCACAGCCTCGGAGGGGCCATGGGTATTACCCCCTTCCCAGGCTACAAATATTGGCCCCCGGCCGTCGGCTTTCCCCCTCTGGCGCAGAAAATTGCGCGGGAGCCCACACCATTTTTTTAAAGTTTTTTTTAACTGAAACATATTGTTCATTAACCCCTCTCTGCCAGCTGATGGAATAGTACGTCAGCTGGCAGTATCCCCCCGCTTTGAGGTGGGCTCTGGCGGTGAGCCCTCTTCAAAGCCGCAATATGTCAGCTGTTTTCAATACAACAAAAAAAATTTACATGATGGCTAAACGGTGTAGCGAGAAAAAAAAAATCAAAAGCCAAAATTATGTTTTTTTGGTCGCCGCAACATTGCATTAAAATGCAATAACGGGCGATCAAAAGAACGTATCTGCACAAAAGTGGTACCATTAAAAACGTCAGCTCGGCACGCAAAAAAATTAGCCCTCACCCGACCCGATATCTCAGAAAATATAGACGCTACGGGTATCGGAAAATGGCGCAATTATTTTATTTCTTTTTAGCAAAGTTTGGAATTTTAACATAAAAGAGAACCTAGACGTGTTTGGTGTCTATGAACTCGTAATGTCCTGGAGAATCATAATGGCAGGTCAGATTTATGCTGTGTGCACACGTTGCAGATTTGGGTGCAGAATTTTCTGCACAAAATCTGCATCTCCTTGCAGAAAACGCAGCTGCGTTTTTGATGCATTTTTTCACTTTTTTTCACGTTTTTGTGCGGTTTTGATGCGGGTTTTTTGTGCGGTTTTGATGCAGTTCTTGGTGCGGTTTTTATGCAGTTTTTGGTGTGGTTTTGATGCAGTTTTTGGTGCAGTTTTGATGCGTTTTTGGTGCATTTTTTGCACGGTTTTGATGCATTTTTAAATTTTTTTAGTGCATTTTTTGTGCGATTTTGTATGCGTTTTTGAAAGCTAAATAAAGATGTATTATTGAACAAAAAATTTTTTTTGATGATGTCATTATTGTCCAACCTCCTCTTTTACATTTGTCCAACCCACACTCAATTACACACAGATAGACAGATAGATGATAGATGAAATGGATAGACAGATCTACATATAGATAGATCTATAGATGCATACATCTATCTATTCATATATCTATCTATAGATATATCTGGATAGATATATCTATTGATAGATGTATGGATAGTGTAGGGTGCGTGTCCACTGTCCGGATTACATCCGAATTAGCTGCAGATTGGATGCTGCGTACTTGTAGTCCCATCGGATGATGCCTGCACAAACACCCCAAAAGACCCCCCCCGCACAGCCCCGCACACACCTGAACAGTCCCGCACACACCTGAACAGGGCCGCACACACCCTAACAGTCCCGCACAGCGCCACACACACCCGCACACATCCGAACAGCCCGCAGACCCCGCACACACCTGAACAGTCCCGCACAGCGCCGCACACATCCGAACAGCCTGCAGACCCCGCCCGCACACACCCGAACAGTCCCGCACACACCCGAACAGCCAGGCACCCACCCGAAAAGCCCCGCACACACCCAAACAGTCCCGCACACACCCGAACAGCCCGCAGATCCCGCCCGCACACACATACACGCACACAGTCACCGCCCACACACTTCCCTCCTCCCGAAATGCAGCGCTTCTCAGACCCACATTCGCAGCAAAACTGCAGATCTTTTTTACATCTGCGGTTTTGCTGCGGATGTGCCCGACTCAATGAAAGTCTAAGGGTGCAGAAACGCTGCAGTTCGGCACAAAAGAAGTGACATGCTGCTGAAAAAAAAAGCTGCGTTTCGGTGCGGCTTTTTCCGCAGCATGTGCACATCAAGTCCGCGGCTCCCATAGACTTACATTGGTTGTGCACTACACTGCGGATTTGATGCAATTCCGTGCAGCAAAAAACCCTGCGGATCTGCAATCAAATCCGCAATGTGTGCACACAGCCTTAGCATTTAGTGAACCTAGCAAAAAAGCCAAGCAAACAACAAGTGTGGGATTGCACTTTTTTTTGCAATTTCATCGCACTTTGAATTTTTTTCACATTTTCTGTTACACGACATGCTAAAACCAATGATGTTGTTCAAAAGTAGAACTTGTCCCGCAAAAGATAAGCCCTCTCATGGCCATATTGATGGAAAAATGATTGCTCTGGAAAGAAGGGGAGCGATAAACGAAAACAAAAAAGCTCCAGGGGTGAAGGGGTTTAGAAGCATGGATATGGACATATCTATTGAAATAGACATAAATATATATATCTATCCATCCCATATCTATCTAGTGTATCTATCTATCTATCTATCTATCTATCTATCTATCTATCTATCTGTGTGTAATGGAGTGTGGGTTGGACAAATGTAAAAGAGGAGGTTGGACAGAAATGACATCACAAATCTTTTTGAAGATAGAGGGGGGAGAGGAGGGAGGGGTTGGGGTGTGTTTTGGAGTGGGTGTGCCAGGTGCACAGGCGAGTTACAAGCGAGTGCAATGCATCATGGAACTTGTAGTATTAGAGCACAATAAGTCAGGAGAAAGGAAGTTGTCGATTAACCCCATGAGAGCTGGATCCAGCACTGAAGATGTGCTGCTACAGCATGATAAAAGGTAATATTGCTAAAATAAACATGTGGCACATAATAGCAAGATTTATGAAAAAAAAATATATATATTTTTGTAGTGGACAACTTCTTTAATGGTAATTTATGCCGCATAAGTGGTGTAAATTGTATCAGAACTGTCCATCAGCCCCGGACTGGAGCACATTTCTTGCGATGGCAGCTCATAGAGGCATTACAATGATGAAGAGGTGCACTCCTCTTACTGAACTTGGCACCTATTACTCCAGCACACACTTGAAGACTGGAATACAAAGTGCTAGCCTTCATGAACAGGCCTCAAAATGTTCTAATTTTGGAGAAAACTTACATGTCAAACTTCAGTTCCATGTTTTTTTTTCATTACAAATATGCATACGATTGTGTAGTTGCCCCGGTTTGAACCATGCTCTTTAGCATTTTTCAGAATACTGTTTGTCGCCTTAGGGTTGCCCTGTACGTGGTATTCAAAGTACAGGAACATCGCTCAGTGCTGTCTCTGTGACGCACCCCGCAGGCTCTCACAGATCGCTCCAGGTCTGCCCTCAAAATCACTTCTTTAGCATAAATAATCTAAACTATTAGGACATAACAACAGGAGCAATAACCAGTACTTAACGTACAAAAATAAGTCATAGAAACAGTCATACAAATGTGCCTATTATGTCTGAAGCCATGAAAGACCTTCAACACCGCCATGAAATCTATCTCCTTGCTCGTATCATGCATTTGCTAAATTCAGGTGCTTATATAGAACTCAAGGGGTGTTCAAACTACCATATTTTACCGTCTGTGCTAGGAATGAAACTCTGGGCACAACCGCGGGTCTCCTAACCTCAACAAAGGCTACGTTCACATTTGCACCTTTGGGCGCAGCGTTGTCGACGCAACGCATGACGCAATGAAAACACACACAAAACGCAACATGTTTTGACGCATGCGTTGAATGCATGCGTCGAAAAACGCAGCGTTTTTTGTGCGTTTTCGTTGCGTTTTTGCAAAAACGCGTTTTTTGACGCATGCGTTGTCAAACAATGATTCATTCTTTTACACAATTGCTGGGAAAAAAACCCCAATTTTGTGTCTAGACACTAGATAAGGACCACCAATGGATAGAGGAGGGTGGGTGTAATGGAATTTTTGTATATATACCCTGGCAGAGATGAATTCCTCCCATTGTGTTTATAGCATCATGATGGAGCGTTCCATGGAGAGTATCTACCTGAATATGGAGTTGGAGTTTGCCTTGGCTAATGCTTATGCTATTGCCTGTTACCATCAAAGGAAAAGAGAAAAACGGAGAAGGAGTCTTCATCGGCGCTTTTGGCTACACCCTATAGTGGAAGTCCGGGAGAGCCGTGGAGCCTACCATTGCTTGTTTGGCGAGCTAAATGACAACCTTGAAAAATATTTTGAATTTACCAGGATGTCTCAAGACAGCTTCCGATATCTGCTTCGTCTTGTGGAAGGATCCATTACCAGGCAGGACACACAGCTCCGGAGATCAATTTCTGCTGAGGAACGGCTGCTGGTGACTCTACGGTACGTTATCTTGCAATGCAAAGGCCTGTCATATGTTCAGCAATGTTTTCTTTTTTTTTTTTGTTATTCTATTTTTATATTTCAATGTACTTAATTTAATTTTTAAATTTATCTGTTTGGCAGTTTCCTGGCTACCGGAGAGACCTTGAGATCCCTGCATTTCCAATTCAGGATTGGAGTCTCCACACTTTCGGGAATTATTGCCGACACATGCCGTGCTTTGTGGGACAATCTCCGGGATGAATTTTTACCCCTCCCTACAACTGAATTATGGGAGGTCAACTCAAAAAAATTTGAACAACTGTGTTCTTTCCCTAACTGTATTGGAGCTGTGGATGGGAAGCACATTAGGATTACAAAGCCTGCAAGAAGTGGATCTCTGTTTTTTAATTATAAAAAATACTTTTCCACCGTGCTCATGGCAATTGCAGGTGCGGACTGCAGGTTTGTCGCCGTGGACATTGGAGCGTTTGGCCGTGCAAATGATTCACGGACATTTAAGGAGTCTGATATGCGCCGCAGATTATATCAGAACAATTTTAATTTCCCCCAGCCACGACCTCTTCCCAACACCGAAGGGCCCGGCAATGCCATTTGTTGTGGTTGGGGATGAGGCATTTCAAATGTGTGCCAACCTACTGAAACCATACTCCAGTCGGGGCTTGGACCACACAAAAAGTATTTTTAATTATAGACTGTCCAGGGACAGAAGAACTGTGGAGTGCGCCTTTTGGAATCCTGGTCTCCAAATGGCGGATTTTAGGATCCGCTATAAATCTGAAAATTGAGACAGTGGATGAGGTGGTGAAGGCTTGTGTGGTTCTCCACAATTATATTATTGCTAAAGAGAGAGTCAACGTGGAACTGGATGAACCTATATCAAACCCATTGCCCGATTACCAAGATCATCCTCTGAGGACAACTTTGGAAATTGGGCAGATGAGGGATCGATTTGCTTCCTATTTTGTTTCAGATGTTGGCCGTGTGTCATGGCAAGATCAAATAGTGTAGTGTTGATTTTAACAGTACTTTATCCTGCTTTTAACTTAAAATAAATTTATTGTGCTTAATAAAAATCTAAATTCTGACATTTAAAGATTTACACACTATTGAGTCCATTAAATTTTACCAGCCTAATGTAATGTTCTTTCAATGTTGTAATGTACCTAGATTTTCTACTGTGTTGTGTTTTGAATAAACGTACTGTAGTGTGCCTTTCCGTTACAAAAAACTGCTCCCCTTTTTTTTAACAATGTGGTTGTCAATAACAAAATGTTAAAACAAAGGCAATGTCCTAGAACCAAATGTGTGTACCACAAATAATGTACTAATGTGAGCACCAGTTCCCAAAGAGACTCTGCCAAACCACCCCACTTGTTCACATAGCCATGTGTTCCATAGTTTGTAGCGAACATGATCGGCTCCCACCTTGTCAAGCAATTAAGCTTGCAGACTAGTTGCATATGGAACCTGGCTTCATGTAGCGCGTGGGCTGAAGCAGGTTTTCTGCCGCTGCAGCTGTATGTGCCGCGGCTGTGTGACAGGCACTACACATGCATGGCGAGGCCAACAAATAGGCCTGGGTTGTGCATGTGTTCTGCCTGTCACACAGCCTCTGAACATGTGGCTGCAGATCATAATCCGCACTCCATGAAGCTGGGGCCCATATGCTACAAGCCGGCAAGTGTTTTGCTTGCCAAGGAGGGAGCCGATCATGTTCGCTCAACTCTAGTGAGTTAACACTATTGAACTCAGGATGCTGGAAAAGGTCCTGAGTCAAATAGTGGCGACACTTGTCCACGTGACCATTGCTACCACCTCACCTGACAACAAAACAAAATAGATAAAATAGTGTCAGACATTGCAGATATGAGGTGTGAAAAACAAAAGATTTATGCATGCGGCGCACGGTGTGAGTTGCTGCAAACTTATTTTAGAACAAGAAACTCCAATTTTGTTAGCAAAATATCAATAATTATATTAATAAGGGGGACACAAAAAGAAAAATGGGGAAAGGTTTAAGGGGTAGGAACGTTCGTAATTAAGGGCGAATGATATCCCCCGGTTTGGGAGTGGGTGGAGGGGGAGGAGGAGGAGGAGGAACCGTACTGTAAAATACTTGAAGGTATCTCTGACCACCCTGTGGCCGACGGTGGCGAGATTGCCAACGCAGGAGGGGAGGGAGGAGGCACGACCAGTCTCCTAGTCACTCTTGACTGGCTCTGGCTACTCCTGCTCCGGCTAGACCCCGGCCGAGAGCTCAGTGTTGGTATTGGAGCAGCCAGAGCCGCCGTAGCTGTCCGTGTTTTTTTTCGTTTTCTCCTCTCTCCCTCTGGGTGGTGTTCTGCGTGGCGTCTTCTGGAACTGGAAGGCCTGGCAGGAGCAGGACTTGGCGGCTCGTTTAGATGGTGTCGGTGGCGGCGGCCCTCAGCACCCGGACTTCTGTGGAGTTGCTCTGCAGCAGGAGTCGGAGTCATGCTAGCAGCGATGGTACTACGGGCATTATAGTCGCTGACTGCATGACCCGAGCCTGCTGCAGAGCAGTCACGTAGGCATTGTTGCTGGCCTGCATCACCGAAATCTGGAGTTCCGGCGTAAGATGCCATGCCCTTCGCAATGGCACTAAAAAAATGTTTTGCCGGCCTCGAGAGCTCGGATTCCATTGTTTCAAGGTGCCGGTCGATATTGGACAGAGCAGTGTCCATTCTATCGCCCAGCGCCTTGAAACAATTCTGGAAGACCGTGCCCAAATGCAAAAATTCGGGCATTAGCGGCCTGTCCGAGGCCCGCTGACGCTGTCGGGAATACCCGAAGGAAGGAGCGCCAGTGGCCTCGGCCAGGGGAACACCTGATGGACCGGCTGCCGGTTCTCCAGATGGTGGTGCAAGCCTGCTCTCGCTGTGGGATGGCTGTGACGGGTCAGATGGCGATTCATGAAGGACCGCTCCAGATGGCCGAACAGGCTCGAGGGTGCTGCTGTGTGTTCTGTGAAAACATAAGGAAAACATTAGTATACAAAATATAACATTTCACATTCGCCACCTCCTGTGTAATAAAAAGTTAACATTGCATCACACAACAGTAAAACAATTTTAAATAATTGTAAAGGGTCAGTTCCGTCTGTCAGTCTGTCTGTCCTGCAGTAACGGTTTTCATTCGCTGATTGTTCTGGCCAGCTGCCTGTCATGGCTGACGCGACCAATCAGCGACGGGCACAGTCCATAATCAAATGGCCACTCCTTACTCCCCGCAGTGAATGCCTGTCGCCCGCATACTCCCCTCTGTCACGATAAACACTTACCAGCGGTAACCGTTGCCGCCGTTAAACCTTGATGTCACAAACTTTTAAATATTGACGCTGCCTATGCCGCATCAATATTTAAAAATATAAACATTTTGATTTTAAAAATTACCAGACTATACTCAACCGTGGTTGCCGTTTGTGACGTTTATGCTTATCGTTGGACCTGCCATGACGTCACCTACTGGATACAGGGGCATTCCTGACGATCATACGTGACATGGGCACCATACCAGCAGATGCAATACTGGCATCGCTGGATGTGAAAGATTTATATACCTCGATACCACACGATGAGGGCATTAATTCAGTGAGAAAACTTCTTCTGACCAAAGGGACCCATCAACATCAAACCGACTTGATAGTCGAATTACTCACTGTTGTTCTGAACTGCAACTATTTTCTTTTCCAAGATCAATTTTACCTACAGGTGCGGGGGACCGCGATGGGCTCCAACGTGGCGCCCCCTTACGCAAATTGCTACATGGCAGACTTCGAGGAGAGTCTTATCTATCCAGATCCGCGTTTCCAGACTAACATTTTACTCTGGAAACGCTATATTGATGATATTTTTTGCGTATGGGGCGGCACGCTGGAGTCCCTCCTGTCCTTTGTGGATTTCCTGAACAGTGCTTGGCCAGGTATCTCCTTCACCATGGCCCATGACTCCCATAGAATGAACTTCTTAGACACAGTGGTCATCAAAGTCCAATTAGGCAATCTGAGCACGGACATCCACATTAAAAACACAGACAGGAACAGCCTACTACATTACCAAAGTTGGCACCCCCAGGCCATAAAGAAGGCGATTCCCAAATCTCAAATTCAGCGGGTCACCCGCATAGTCTCAGATATGGGGTTACGCACACAAAGAGTATCTGAAATGAAGGCTAAATTTCAAGCAAGAAGCTACCCAGACTCTATTCTCCAAGAATCCCAGTCATCAAACCATAACACCAGACCGAAAATTCAGAACCAGAACCGAATTCCCTTCGTCCACACCTTCCACCTGTTCGCCTACATATTACATAGAAGCATACGCCAACATTGGCATCTTCTTAAAACTGCTCATCCCAATATCCCTGAATTCAGGGAACCATTCCTCCCATGTTTCAGGAGAACCCGTAATCTTAGAGATTCATTGGTTAGAGCGGATCTAGGATCTGACAGAAGATTACCCACACAAAGGTTTCTTCAGAATCCCAGAGTAGGGACTTTCCCGTGTCTTCACTGCGCTCAGTGTAGCAATGTCCTGAGGGGCAATTCACTCCACCATCCACACTCTGGGAAGTCTTTCCCACTTAAAGGCTACTTTACTTGCGAAACATCATATGTAATTTACGTTATTAAATGTCCATGTGGGATGCTGTATGTGGGAGAGACGACCCGGTCTATCCGGGAGCGTATCTCTAAACATAAATCTACGATCAGATGTGGGAATAAACTACTACCTATCCCACAGCATTTCATATCCAAAGGCCATAACATTTCACAATTAATGTTCCAAGTAATCGAACAGGTCTCACTCCCCAGAGGTGGAGGCGACAGACTGGCTTCCCTCAAACAAAGGGAATCCTTTTGGATCCATACTCTCGATACCCTGCATCCTAGGGGTCTTAACAGAGAGTATGACCTCACTTTCACATAAGGTTGGATACTTCCCTTTTTTTTTTTCCTTTTTTTTCCTTTGTTATAAACCACCGTCTCCATAGAGGTTTTATTATCTATGACCATCCCACTATAAATCTAAAGCAATTTATATCATGCTGCTAAGTTTTAGTATTGTGATTTCAATAATCTTAACATTGTCTATCTGTCTTCCTAGAGCCGACTATATTGAAACCTCCAGAACTCATCTTCCTTTCTGCGGGGCACAGCTGGAATTAACACGTACCACTCTCCTCATCGTGTCACCCTCCTCATTCACCAGCGCGATTATTAACTCACGTTTTTTCCGCAACTTCAGTACGGTATCCACGCAACGGTACACAGATTTAGCAGTCCCGCCTCTCCACAGTCAGCGCCCTCTGGTTGGCTGACACAATTCTGTCAGTCATGGCAACGACACACGGCCATTTCCGGTATATCTTTTCCGGTCTGGCCGTCGCACATTAAAGGAACGCCGAACAGGCACTTTCACATCCGGGCAGCACTTTGACAGCGGTGGACACCGCGCCTAAGCCCGCACTTCCATCAGGTAATGTCCTCATCACCACTCGCCACCATGGCGCTGACTCGTAGCTATCAGTCTTACCTGGATGAATCATTTTTATTTCAGCACTCTGACGTGCTTCCTACTTGCCACAAAAGGCACTAACCAGGTACCACTCACCCCACGGGGGGATTTCACGTTATGTGCACAAGTGCACCTCCACACTTATGCCTCTTATTTTTAATACAGCAGACTCCTTTTGTGTTCCTCCAAATACTTTAGATAACCATAGAACCACCAAATCTACTGAGTGGACGCTCAGTTAATCTACTGTACGGTACGCACATTTTCATGCTCTCTCCACCGTATTCACCCACGTTAGGGGGCTTCTGGTATTTTGGTCTACTCCTCAAAGTTGTATCAGTTTCTATAGCCAGCTACTTCCTATGACCGCTTGATTTACTGTATATACATTGTTTTTCTGTTCATTATTTTGGTTTTTCACCTTTCAATTTTGTAAATATTCACACATGTGTTACAGATGGATGTAATCTTTATTTATATTTTGCCTATAATTTTGTAGTTACTGACGAAGGCCATACCAGGCCGAAACGTTTGACCGTACTACAGAATAATAAAAAAACCTTAATCCAAGTTGAGTGCCAGGTTCTTTATAATTATATGCATATGGTTTGGGAACCTACCTGTGCACCACTCTAGCAGTGCTCACGAGTTTTTTCTCAATGTGACCGAGACGTCATCACAGGTCATGTGATCAGACCAACCCTGGGAACGGAACCTGCCGTGGACCTTAAGGTCTTCCGTGTCAATTTTTTTAAAATTTTTTTTGTTTGGAAAACTGTGACAAACCAGGATGGGCAATATACAACGCCACTATTAAATATTGTACGTGGCTGGGCAATATACTATGTGTCTCTGTGCTGTACTACGTCACTGGCCAATATTCTAAATGGCTGGGCAATATACTACGTGACTGGACAATATAGTATGTGAACATGCATTTTGTACAATACCCGATGTGTTTGAATAGGTACTAAATACTTACTCTCGGCGGGCAAGGACCGGTCTCAGGAACTGGAGAAGTCTGGTGTGCTTGTACGTAGATGTCCTTGCCGCAGCAGCACCACTACGAGCCTGTTCCTCCTCCTTCCGCAGGCCACGATTGAAACGGTCCTTCATGGAACGCCATCTTGTCCTCAATTTTTTGACTGTGAAAAAACAAAACCCTCCAAAAAATTTTGAGAAAAATTTTCATGTGATAACGCAACTGTGTGCGATGCAACAAACTTTCAGGAGTTGATCGCATCACACACGGTGGTGTATCCTATCCTGATGTGTCAGAGCGGCATTTCAGCAATACTTACCAAAGTTATCTTTGTCCGCGGATGAAGCTGTGTCAAAGCCATCCCACAGCGATTGGGCAACCTCCGTCCACATACGCCTTAAAACAACCTGGTCCGCGTGCCGAGGGTCACAGCCGTCCCACAACGGGCCTCGCTCCTGGATAGAGGCGACCATGATTTCTATGTCTATCTCCTCATCTTGGTCCCGTTGTGAGACCTAGAATAATTGGAAAACAATGTTTGCAATCTAAATAAAAATAGCTCTCTCCCCCCTACCCAAAAAAAAAATAAAATCTTGCCACTACAGCTTGGCCCCGAGGTCGCTGCTCCTGCTGGTGCGCTTCCTCCTCCTCACTTGAAGAAGCCTGGAAAATAGTTTTACAACAATTGAGTGACACGTATACAAATGACACCGAATAGTAAGCAACAGTAGATCATGTACTCACCTGACTCCCCTGCGGTGTTGTGTGGCTTGACTCGCTGGCCATGGTAACAAGATAAATTCTGCAAGGAAAACCCCCCAAAAATATTTACATTAACAGAATGCACAATTATACACAGCCACATAGAGGAAAATATCAAAAAAACCATACATAAGCATTACGAACACAACGAACAGTGCACTCATAGTACAATGCCAACTGAACAAGCCCTGAGCAAACCACACCACCATACATTGAAACTACAATGGCAGAGACGACACAATGCCAGAGTATAGCAAAAGCAGAATAGAACAGTCCCAGAAAAGATAACAAAACAAATAAACAACAGACCCTATGTACTAATCCAAAAAATACACATATCTTTTTTAAAAAAATAAATAGTTTTTTTTCAGAAAGGCACAAGAAAAGGCAAACCAAAAAAAAAAAAAAAAAAGGAAAATAAAAGTCAATCCTGGATAGACCACCATACTTTACAATAAAACCAACAAGGCCGGAGACAATGAAACGCCATCATATAACGCCAGAAATACATCACAACCAGAATAAAAAAACACCCTCAAAATAAGGAAAATAAAAGTCAATCCTGGATAGACCAACATACTTTACAATAAAACCAACAAGGCCAGAGACAATGAAACGCCATCATATAACGCCAGAAATACATCACAACCATAATAAAAAAACACCCCCCCAAAAAAAGGAAAGTAAAAGTCAATCCTGGATAGACCACCATACTTTACAATAAAACCAACAAGGCCGGAGACAATGAAACGCCATCATATAACGCCAGAAATACATCACAACCAGAATAAAAAAACACCCCCCCAAAAAAAGGAAAATAAAAGTCAATCCTGGATAGACCAACATACTTTACAATAAAACCAACAAGGCCGGAGACAATGAAACGTCATCATATAACGCCAGAAATACATCACAACTAGAATAAAAAAAAAACAATGTCCATTGCACAACCACAGTATAGACGGTGAAAGTGCATAACAAACAAATACACAACTTGCTATAAATTTTAAAAAATCAAACACAAAGAAAATGCGCAGATCCATTCTATACTTACATCTCTTGAAAGCAGATGATGCAGATGAGAGCTTGTCTGTTCTCTGTCCTATGCAGCAGCCAAGTGACAAACAATGCAAACATTTTATTTATATATGTCGGATGTTTTTTCACTGTCTAGACACCGTCTAGACACTGTTTTGTGTTATTTTATTAAAAGACGCATGCGTCGCACAACACAGTACGACGCACGCACTTGCATCCGTTGCGTTGTCTATTGTGTTGAATGGGGATAAAAACGCAATTACGACGCATGGGCGATGCATGCGTTTTTTCCAAAATTTTCAACGCTACAAAAATGCAACATGTAGCGTCGGCCGCGCCCCCCAGGTGCGGCCAAACGACGCATGCGTCGTGAAACGCAACAAAACGCATGACAACGCATGTCCATGCGTCCCCAATGTTAAAGATAGGGGCGCATGACGCATGCGTCGACGACGCTGCGCCCAAAGGCGCAAATGTGAACATAGCCTAACAGCATCATTTATGTCTATGAGGTTTGTATGTAAGGGAAGCCACGGACTACCCTGGATTTGCGGCCATAACAAAGACCAGAAAATACAGTTGTCCCAAAGCACCTTGAAAAGTCTTGAAAAGCCATTAGTAGCTGCTTTACAACAAAGCATGTTACTAGCATTAAAAAAATAATTTTACCAGTTTTTGCATCCATTTACTTCACTTAATGTTGCTGCTGATGGGGAAGGCTCTGGACAGAATCAGTCTCCTTCCCCTCCTGGCAGCAGACAATATAACCACTTCTACTGTAAAAGGGGATTTCTCATCTATTCTGTTATGTACTGCAGAGACACTTTTGTGACAAGCAGGCAGAAAGCCATTTCAGTATGAAATAACCAAAAAGGTCTGTTTCAGTAGAATTTTCGCCACTTGTTTGTGTCTGATATTGAAGTTCAGTTCATTCCTTTTTTTATCCTAATCCTGACATCCCCTTTAACATGACTGTTTTGAATTAAGGACTTTCTACTCCAGCAGAAACATTTAGTTTAAAAAGTTTTTGGAGATCCAACTGAAGGAAATTTCTTAATCCAATATTCTCAGAATCGCTGTTTACCTGCAGGAGCAACAAACATTCTGATCACAGAGTAAATACACAGTATTATTCGTAGATAGGATATGGACACTTTCAGGGATTTTATTCCTACTTAAATGCATATATGTTTTGGCCTAAAAATAATTTTTGGAATTAAAAATGTTGCACCATTTGGCTTTTTATTTGTTCCTTGCTTCAGTCTACACAAAAAAAAAATACAGATAAAAGTTACAAAAATTCTATCCAGACAAGCCCAGAGTGTCAATTTCAATGGTCCTAAGGATGCAGATACAGTTGAACATAGCGGTGGAACAGGGAGCCGTCAGCTCCTTTCTCCACTATTCAGCTCCTGAAACAAAGTCTCAGTGCACCAGGTGCCATGATGTCACCTGCCTTGTGAGCAGAGTCTCAGTCAATCTTTGCTACCAAATCTGATGGAAGCTACCAACACACCAACACTGGTGTGAATAGAGCCATATATATTTAGTCAGGTTACTATAATAAAAATGATACCTGTTTTATAGTAATCTGAAGCTCCAGTGCTTCAATATCACATGCAAATTAGCCTGGGGATGCATTAGGGGAGGGAGAGTATCAATCCCACCCCCAACGCACTTCCACCCTAATTTACATATGGCTTCAAATCTTGATTTCTCAGTGTTGGCACATCGGATTAGTACAAGACATGTATTATTTTTTATTGCTGTATTAAGAGATATACAACAGTAAATTAATCATCCTGAGAGCTAAATCTTAAAAATTCTGAATGCCATGAAATGCAAGCAGCCGGGTGTGCAGCTGAAAACTACAATGCTAAAGACAGGGCGACAGATCCATATTTATTACAAGGAGACAAAAAAACAAAGTACCGTATGTTTAAGCAGACATGGTCCTGAAGTGACTGCATGGCGTTAGGTGACAGACCTGCAAACAGTGGAAAAGATAACAGTCAGAGCCAGGAACAAACTACTTTTCCTTTCTTATTACAGTGAAAATGTCTCCCAACTTGTTAAAATTGATCAAATAGAAAGCTGTGAATAGAGAAAAAAATTAAGCCAACTAGCAAAGTGTGACTTGGATTTAATATTTTATAATTGCCAAGGGATATTCTGAGATCAATGGGTTTTTGCCTGCAATGAACGTCAGAAAGATATGTACTTCAGTCTTTTAGAGAACATGGTCTATTTAATTCTTGTGTCTGATGCATTTGAAATATGCCTGTGTTGGCCTTCTCTCTCCCCCCCTCCAGCGCTGCCGCAGGCAGACATTACCACTTTTAATAGGGTACCGTGTGAGCAAAGGCAAGGCAGCCAGTAACCCAGCCCCACTAATGGCTCTGTCTGTTTAGAAGCTCGCACCTTTTTTTTTTAATTTTATGCAGCTAATTTTAGTTTTGCATGCTGGGTTGTTTCACTTCGAGATAAATGAATAGAAACAAAGGGTTCGGGGCTGCAGCTAACAAAGCGTGAATACTTTCAAAGTTCTTCTTACATTGGAATTTCTCTTTTAACGCGTACTGGAGGAGAGTGATTTTATTTTGTATTTGTGGATTTTTTTGTTTTTGTGTTTTGTTTCTATTATTATTTTGTGTCTTTTTTTTAGAATCCCACTTAGTTGGAAAAATTAGGATTGTTTACATATATATTTGCAAAGGCAGGACTTTGGCTACTGGAAAAAACAGATTGGCCATATTATAGATTAAAGGGGTTGTCTAGGACTGAAATTTTGATGACCTGTCTGACTCCCAACATCCCCACCGATCAGCCATTTACAGCTCTGGTGGCGGTCAGATGTAAATAATGTTTTGAGCCAAAACAGCACAGACCCGTTCACTATGTAGTGGCCTTTAGTTCTTGGGTAATGTAGCTCAATGTAACATCCCTGCAGGAATCTCTGCATAGCTTCTCATCTCCCCTCTTACTCACCACTCCAAGCCATGCTGTGAGTTCTGTCCTCTGCCGACTCCATGCTCTGAGTTGCAGGATACTCCGGTCACATGGGAGCGCACAGGACACAGATGAAAGGATTAAACATTTCTTTGTTTATTGAAATCCACAACGTGTTTCAACAGAAACGCTCCATCTTCATCAGGTGGCAGTATCCTGCAACTCACTGTTTATTCCTCTCCTGAGGCACCCGGCAGGAGCTGCATTAGATCTTTCTCAATCAACTTCTCCCCTGACCGCCAGCTTGGCGCTCCATTAGCCTGTCTTCTCTGTATCTATTGGCTCCATGCTCTGGGCCTCATGTCCTTGCTTGTTGCATACCTCCTGACTGTATGCTTAGGGCAGCGGCCCAGGCACTTCCTCTTTCCTGTTTCATATAGTGACTGTGTGCACCTTCCTAAGGTGTCCCCTGCCAAATGCCAAGAGGCATCAGGTACTTAAGGTATTCCCAACCCTAGGGGGATGCCTGAGCAACGTACTTTCTCAGTTAGTGTCTTGCTGCTGAGGTGCCGGGTCCTGTCTTGCTTTATCTCTCGTTTCAGCAACCCAGAGGGGCTTCGTACCCTGGCCTGTACCTGTGTCCTGTATATCTCGTGTCAGCCACCCAAAAGGGCTTCGTACCCTGGCCTGTACCTGTGTCTCACATGTCAGCCACCCAGAGGGGCTTCGTACCCTGGCCTGCACCTGTGTCCTGTATATCTTGTGTCAGCCACCCAAAGGGGCTTCGTACCCTGGTCTGAGTCCTTGTCTCTGTGCCTTGTCCCGTTCCTGACCCTGTCTGAACTTAGTCCTATACCTGTTTGTATCCCTGTCTGTAGCCTTTCCTATTCTGCTGTGTGTTTCCTGGTGTTCACTCCTTCTGCTCTTTGCTCTGCCTCCTGCGGTTCTGCTCTTTGCTCCGCCTCCTGCGGTCCTGCTCTTTGCTCCACCTCCTGCGGTTCTGCTCTGCTCTGCCTACTGCGGCTCTGTCCTGCTCTCCTTATCGTGCGGCTTTGCTCTGCTTCCGCTCAGTGCCCTGTGTGTCCTTGTCCCTCCCTGGTCCCTTATCCTACTCATTCAAGCCTGTGTTCTCATGTCTCCTTAAACAGTTCCTGTCCCTCCAGTCTGAACTGGTTCCTATCTGCTGCCTACTCGTACATGCCTATGTTTCTGTCCTACCCTAACCAGTTCAAGTCCCGTTAGCCGTGCCTGCCTGCCTACCTAGAATGCCAGCCGTGCCTGCCTAGAGTGCCAGCCATGCCCACCTGTCTGCCAGATTGCCAGTCGTCCCTGAGTGCCAGCCGTGCCCGCCTGCCAGCCAAAGTGCCAGTCGTGCCCACCTACCTGAGTGCCAGCCGTGCTCGCCTGCCTGCCAGAGTGCCAGCCGTGCTCGCCTGCCTGCCAGAGTGCCAGTCGTGCCCACCTGCCTGCCAGAGTGCCAGCCGTGCCTGCCTGCCTGCCAGAGTGCCAGCCGTGCCCGCCTGCCAGAGTGCCAGCCATGCCCGCCTGCCTGCCAGAATGCCAGTTGTGCCCACCTGCCTGCCAGAATGACAGTCATGCCTGCCTGCCTGCCAGAGTGCCAGCCATGCGCCCCAGAGTACCAGTAGTGCCTATCCGCACTTGCTCGCACCTGTCTCTTGTGTTTTGTCCCTCAGTGAGATCAGCTGCCACAGCCAAAATGCCCTGGAGTGGTACCTGGCAGCTGCCTGCCGCACAAGCCTGACCTCACCATCAGAGGCTCCAGTGAACAACAAGGTAGCTGCTTAGTCACGCCCCTTCCAGGGTAGTCAGGTTTGTGGCACAGTGGGGCCACAATCCTCTTGTTCACGCCTCCCAGTCTGGGTGCGAGTGTAACACTCAGCTCCATCATGTCAATAGGAGCTGAATTGCAGTACCCAGTAATGGCCACTACATAGTGAACCATCCACTACCATAGCTGATAACAGCTGATCACTGGGGGTGTTGAATGAAGGACCCTTATCCATCTCCTATCCTCTTGGATTGGTCATCAATATATCAGTTTTGTACATCCACTTTAATATGATTTTTTTTGTTTGAGCCTTGAATATACAGTGCCTTGCGAAAGTATTTGGCCCCCTGGAACTTTCCAACCTTTTCCCACATATCATGATTCAATCATAAAGATACCAAATGTAAATTTTGATGAAGAATCAACAACAAGTGGAACACAATTGTGAAGTTGAACAAAATGTATTGGTTATTTTAAATTTTTGTGGAAATTCAAAAACTGAAAAGTGGGGAGTTCAATATTATTCTGCCCCTTTACTTTCAGTGCAGCAAACTCACTCCAGGAGTTCATTGTGGATCTCTGAATGATCCAATGTTGTCCTAAATGCCTAATGATGATAAATAATCCGCCTGTGTGTAATCAAGTCTCCGTATAAATGCACCTGCTCTGTGATAGTCTCAGGGTTCTGTGTGAAGCACAGAGAGCATCATGAAGACCAAGAAACACAACAGGCAGGTCCGTGATACTGTTGTGGACAAGTTTAAAGCCGGATTTGGATACAAAATGATTTCCAAAACTTTAAACATCCCAAGGAGCACTGTGCAAGTGATCATATTGAAATGGAAGGAGTATCATATCACTGCAAATTTACTAAGACCCGGCCGTCCCTCTAAACTTTCATCTCAAACAAGGAGAAGACTGATCAGAGCTATGCAGCCAAGAGGCCAATGATCACTCTGGATGAACTGCAGAGATCTACAGCTGAGGTGGGACAGTCTGTCCATAGGACAACAATGAGTCGTACACTGCACAAATCTGGCCTTTATGGAAGAGTGGCAAGAAGAAAGCCATTTCTCAAAGATATCCATAAAAAGTGTCGCTTAATGTTTGCAACAAGCCACCTGGGAGACACACCAAACATGTGGAAGAAGGTGCTCTGGTCAGATGAAACCAAAATCGAACTTTTTGGCAACAATGCCTAACGATATATTTGGCGTAAAGGCAACACAGCTCATCACCCTGAACACACCATCCCCACTGTCAAACATGGTGGTGGCAGCATCATGGTTTGGGCTTGCTTTCCTTTAGCAGGGACAGGGAAGATGGTTAAAATTGATGGAAAGATGGATGGAGCCAAATACAGGACCATTCTTGAAGAAAACCTGTTGGAGTCTGCAAAAGACCTAAGACAGGGACGGAGACTTGTTTTCCAACAAGACAATGATCCCAAACATAAGGCAAAATCTACAATGGAATGGTTCACAAATAAACGTATCCAGGTGTTAGAATGGCCAAGTCAGAGTCCAGACCTCAATCCAATCGAGAATCTGTGGAAAGAGCTGAAAACTGCTGTTCACAAATGATCTCCATCAAACCTCACTGAGCTCGAGCTGTTTGCCAAGGAAGAATGGGCAAGAATTTCAGTCTCTCGATGTACAAACTGATAGAGACATACCCCAAGCGACTTGCAGCTGTAATCGCAGCAAAAGGGGGCGCAACAAAGTATTAAGTTAAAGGGGGCCGAATAATATTGCACGCCTCACTTTTCAGTTTTTGAATGTCCACAAAAATTTAAAATAACCAATAAATTTCGTTCAACTTCACAACTGTGTTCCATTTGTTGCCGATTCTTCACCAAATATTTACATTTGGTATCTTTATGTTTGAAGCATGATATGTGGGAAAAGGTTGAAAAGTTCCAGGGGACCGAATTCTTTCGCAAGGCACTGTACGGATTAAATGAGACAGTAATTGTAATTTCCCTGTGCTGTATATATGCTCATTGTATATGATGAGTTGGATCTGTGGTTACTCAATATACATTGAGCTCTATGTCTATATTATGTAATTTCTGATAAAGAAGTAGTGGAAATAATTGCTTTTCGAATTACATGGGAAACGTTGGAAATTATACATTTGCATGTACTGTATTAAAAACCTACAGATGAGCGAGATAAAAGGTACTTATTTGGTTTAATTGATATTTAAAAGGGTAATATAGTCTACATAAATTGTGACCCACGGCACTCCCTGATGAAGCCGAATTTCGGCTATACGCGTGGGATTTCTTTGTCCCTCACAAGAAAAAAAAAATCGTTTTCATTTTACTCCCTTATCATTTCTGCTTGCCTGGTATATATTAACGGTGTTAATTCACATTTTTCTTATTTGTGATACTATTTATGTGATATTTTATGCTGTGCCTTATTTTCCCATTATTGTTTATATATATATATATATATATATATATATATATATATATATATATATATATATACACTCACCGGCCACTTTATTAGGTACACCTGTCCAACTTCTTATTAACACTTAATTTCTAATCAGCCAATCACATGGCGGCAACTCAGTGCATTTAGGCATGTAGACATGGTCAAGACAATCTCCTGCAGTTCAAACCGAGCATCAGTATGGGGAAGAAAGGTGATTTGAGCGCCTTTGAACGTGGCATGGTTGTTGGTGCCAGAAGGGCTGGTCTGAGTATTTCAGAAACTGCTGATCTACTGGGATTTTCACGCACAACCATCTCTAGGGTTTACAGAGAATGGTCCGAAAAAGAAAAAAAATCCAGTGAGCGGCAGTTCTGTGGGCGGAAATGCCTTGTTGATGCCAGAGGTCAGAGGAGAATGGGCAGACTGGTTCGAGCTGATAGAAAGGCAACAGTGACTCAAATCGCCACCCGTTACAACCAAGGTAGGCCTAAGAGCATCTCTGAACGCACAGTGCGTCGAACTTTGAGGCACATGGGCTACAGCAGCAGAAGACCACACCGGGTACCACTCCTTTCAGCTAAGAACAGGAAACTGAGGCTACAATTTGTACAAGCTCATCGAAATTGGACAGTAGAAGATTGGAAAAACGTTGCTTGGTCTGATGAGTCTCGATTTCTGCTGCGACATTCGGATGGTAGGGTCAGAATTTGGCGTAAACAACATGAAAGCATGGATCCATCCTGCCTTGTATGGAGCATCTTTGGGATGTGCAGCCGACAAATCTGCGGCAACTGTGTGATGCCATCATGTCAATATGGACCAAAATCTCTGAGGAATGCTTCCAGCACCTTGTTGAATCTATGCCACGAAGAATTGAGGCAGTTCTGAAGGCAAAAGGGGGTCCAACCCGTTACTAGCATGGTGTACCTAATAAAGTGGCCGGTGAGTGTATATATATATGTATATATATATATATATATATATATATATATATATATATATATATATAATTTCCTGTATTTTTGCATTTGCTGTCACATGTTTGCCTAACGGTTCCATGTGGTTCTCCTTGGAAATTTACTGCTATCTCCTCTAAAGGGATTTTTCTCATTGTGGCACTCTGGTTTTAACTTGTTTGTATCTGTTTTTTTGCATTTTTGAATAAAAATATTACATTTTGTGATGTGTCTGTCCAAGCATAGTTTATTTTTATCTAGGATTCTTTACTTTACTTTTTTACTATGCAGTGAGCACTCCCTATTATTTTGGTGGTGTCCGCTTCCTCTGAAGTAATTGTGTTATCACTCATGGGATAGTTGATAATTGTCAAATTGATGAGTTCCCTGATGGTCCCCACCAGGACATGGGTTCCTGTTCTCTCGCTGGTTTGTGGTCCAATATGAGTAGAATGGAGGGTCTTGTTGCGCCTACGCCCTTCTAAGTTGAGGGGAAGATGGATGTGTGAAATACAGGGATATTCCTTAGACAACTCTTTGGCCTTGGCCATGGTGGAGCGGTTGGAGTGTGATTGAGTGTGTGGACAGGTGACAATTATACAGGTAATGAGTTAAAAAAGGAGCAATTAATTCAGGTAATGAGTGCGGAGTAGGAGGCTTCTTACAGAAAAACTAACAGGTCTGTAAGAGCCAACATTTCTGCTGGTTGGTAGGTGATAAAATACTTGTTTCATACAATAAAATGCAATTTAATTATGTAAAAATTATACAATGTAATTTTCTGGTTTTTATGTTTCGATTCTGTCTCTCACAGGTGAAGTGTACCTACGATAGAAATGACAGACCTCTCCATTCTTTGTAGGGGAAAACTGGCTAAATCAGCAGTGGATCAAATGCGTATTTTCACCACTGTAAATGTTTTACACTATTTGCCTTCTATAGTCTCTGCGCTATTTGCAGGCTTCTGAATTAGTAAACTGATAATCCATAAGGAGCTTGGTCTTATGGATACATTTATAAACCCCTGTCTTTGTTCTTCTCAGCTGATTTACGATCACAAAGTTTATGTACAGGTACTTTAATATTGATGGACTATCTTTAGGATAAGTCATCAATACCAGATCAGTGGGAGTGTGATCTTCAGTACCTCGCTGCAGCCACTGTGCACTTGACATAGCTGTGCTGCTCCATCCACTTCTAAGCAAATCTGCCCGCACCTGCTGATCAAAATTAAAATACCGGACAACCCCTTTAACTCATTCCGCAGCCAACAATAGACAGTGCAACACAGAGGCTGTAGAAAGCAAAAAGGGCAACATTTTTTAATAAAACGAAATTGCTAAAATTATCTTTAGCCAAAAGTACATGCATTTAACAAAAAAAAGTAGATTTTGAAAGTGTCTGTAACATTTAGTGGGCAACATTACAGAATTGAAAGTTGACAATAAGTCTATAAGTTTTAATTGCTTTGAAATTTTGACCTTATATTTCTTGTAACATTTCCCCCCTTCAAAAAAATAAATTAGTTCGAAAACCTTTGTTTGCTGCACAAATTAATGACCGTGTTGTGAGATTGTCACTCAGATATTGTATGGTATTGGGGTGAATTCATCCCCTGTGATGCTGCTGCAGATTTTTTTTTTATCTGCAGCATGTTACCGTAAATTCTGTTGCATTTTCTTTCGCAGGGTAAGGCTAGTTTCACACTAGCGTTTACCTGATCTGCGGCGGGCTGCGGACTTCCTCCGTGAAGCCCCGCCCCCGCCGCACCTCCGCCGCTAGCTCCGCCTACTTCTGCATGCGGCCTGTGTACCTATATTTAACATTAGGTACGCAGGTCGTGCCACAGTATGTGGATGGTGCCGCATGCGTCGTTTTGACGATGCGAAAAAAAAAAAATGCTACATGGCTGCGTCTACGATGGTCGCCGCATCGTCAAAACGACGCATGCGGCACCATCCGCATACTGCGGCACGACCTGCGTACCTTATGTTAAATATAGGTACACAGGCCGCATGCAGAAGTAGGTGGAGCTAGCGGCGGAGGTGCGGCGGGGGGCGGGGCTTCACGGAGGAAGTCCGCAGCCCGCCGCAGATCAGGTAAACGCTAGTGTGAAACTAGCCTAACCCATAGGGTAAAATCTGCATCAAAACATGGATGAAACATTTTTGGGATGTCACTATGAATTTATTGCAGATGTGCTGTGAAATCTGCAATTTAAAAGGTCTGCAGCACGAGCTTAGTAGTCTTGCAGAAAATGTATTAGTTTTGACAAATATGACATTCTTCTTTTTCCTGATATTGAGTGAATAATATATTCCGCACTCAAGTAGAGAATTACTCCAATCTCCTCAATGTTGTCTTCATATAATTAGAGATTATCGATTAATAATTGATTTAGCTTAAAAATGGTAGGCCTCCATTGCCTTCCTGCACAGAACGTTTAGGGTATGGCCCAATGGGCCGTACACACTACAGATTGTATGTCAAAGAACTGAGTATAAAAAATCCACACTACCAGTATTGTGTCTGAAATGTCTGAAGACTTATTTACATACTTTGTAGTTCGATCGCCATCACCAACATTGTTGATTCATGTGCAGTCTGTGATCTATTAGTATAGCCAAGTCATTTTCACATGTGCTGTTGCTTAGTTCTATTCCTCCCATTCTGCAGATGTCATTTTCTTTTTCTTTCCCACATGTAGAATCTTGTATTTCTCCCTGTTAAATACCATTCTATTACTTTCTGCCCATTGTTCAAGCTTATCTAGATTCTTCTGAATCCACTCTCTGTCTTCTCTAGTGTTAGCTAGAAGTTAGGACTTTGCATCGTCTTCAAATTTGATCAGTTTATCTTCAGTTCCCTTACCTAGATCACTTATAAAAATGTTGAACAACACTGGGGCCAGGACAGAGTCTTGTGGTACCCCACATGAAACACTCTTCCAATTGGATGTGCAACCATTTACCACTTTTTCGTATGATCACTGAGCCAGTTATGAATCCACCTAACCGTAGCCTTGTCAATCCCACACTTGCTTTTTTTCCAATAAGGATAGTATGAGATATTTATACTATATCTACTGCATTTCCCTGATCCACCCAGTCAGTGATTCCATCATAGAAGGAAATTAGATAAGTCTGGCATGACTTGTTTGCTACAAACCCATGCAGGCTCTGGTTGATTACTGTATTCTTATCCAAGTACTTACTGTACATACATGTTGCTTAATAATTTGTTCAATGATCTTTCCTGGTATATTAGTAAGGCTCTTTGGCCTGTAATTTCCTGGCTCTAACTTTACCTTTTTTTTTGAAGATAAAGACAACATTTTCCCTTCTCCAATCTTCTGAGACTTCTCCTGTTCTCCAGGATTATTCAAAGAATCTGTCCAGTGGTTCTTCAATTTCCTGTGCCATATCTTTCAGTACCCTAGAATGTAATTAATCTGGACCAAGAGATTTAAATTAATTTAAATTAGCTAAGTGTTTCCTCACCATCTCTCTGTTTATGGATAGTGCGGCTTCTTCTGGGAACATGTTATATTTTTTCCTACTTTTTCATAATAAAGTCTTATTGTTTTGGATGTGCACTTGGCCTTTCCATATTCTTTTTTTAAAACTTATTTTTACCAGACAATCCCTTTAAAAGATCTCTGAAATCAACTGAATTTTGACAGTCAAAGTTCATAAAGAAAAAAGGCGTGGAGATGTATGAGCCACTATTCCTGATCGTCTGTGGTCCCAATATTTGTTCTTGAGCCCTTGGCCATCAGCCTTGTCCGCAGCTGAGCCCAGACCACAACTATGCTCAGTTCATTTTTTCCATAGCCACACCTGGAGAATTTCTCTACAGTCTTTTTAGTACATTGACGATCCAGCAAAATGACAATGGGGTATTTTAACACTTTTAGGCATCCTGCTGAAGTGTCTGTCAGGGGAATTTTCTCTATCTTTAATAAACCAGCAACTCAAGGTGCCACTGACTTATTATCACACATCCTGTCATTGACAATCAGGTGAGAAAATTCCTATTAATGGCAAAATTATCAGTGATAATATGTCCTTGTCATTACATTTCCTAAAGTGCTATATAGATTGACATCTACAAAAAAAACCGATTACATTTCTGCCTGTTAATTACAGACCTGCTATTAACAGCTTTATCACCGGAGGGTCCAGTAACATTGGTAAAGATCCCTGTAGGGTTGCAAAGTTAAAAATGGGAAGAATCCTTAACACTTGCCAATAGTGTCTATTCTTCACACTGTTGTGTCAGTTCTGGTCCAGGGAGATGAGACTGACACTTGGGGCAATCTATTGTCAGCCTTTCATCTTTCATCCTAGGGTGCTGTTTGTCATTTAGTGTCATATTTTGCAATAGATGGGGAGCTATATTTAATTTTTACTTTGCAAGTTGAATACTCATTTTAAAAGTGGTATATTGAACTTTCTGTAAAGAATGATCTCATAGGAAGGCAAGTCATTCCCTTCAAAACAGCATTTTCAGCCATTATTCAAGCGTAGAAATCAAGTAACTTAACTAACGAAGTCAACAAGTCTGACATTCCTGTGTGATGCAATTTGCATTATGTAAAAATAGTCTTTATGCAATGATTTGTACAGTTGTAGCCAAAAGTTTTGAGACTGACACACATTTTGATTTTCACAAAGTTTGCTGCTTCAGTGTTTAGATCTTCAAGTCGGATGTTTTGAAGTACAATGAGAAGCATTTTTCATAAGGTTTTAAGTTAGGGCAAATACATCAAATTTATGCAAAGACTCAACGCAGTGTTTATCCCCCCCAAGACCCTGCAATTTGCCCTGGAAGATGGATATCCGCTTCTGAGCCAAATCCTGACTGATGATCACCCATTGTTACCTAATCAGTGCTGAAAGTTTATCACAATTTCTATGTGTTGTTTGTTGATTTTTTGAGAATTGAGCACAGGTTGAGATCTGGGGAGTTTCCTGGTCAAGGACCCAAAATGTAAATATTTTGAAGTTTAGACTTTAGACACTTCGAACAGTATCCAGTCAGTGTCTGCAGTGACACACCTTTCACAAAAGAATTAGTAACATGCAGTTGTTAATTTATACATCATTTCTAGGAAGAACAATAGTGGATCGGTACAATGTAGAATTAAATAATAGGATGATCCAGAATTGTTATATTATAGGGAATGGAAGTGTTTACTAAAAAAGTAAAATGTCAGGAGTGACGTAAAGAAGTTGTCCAAGAATACTATGTTTTTTGGATTTTAAGTGATCATGTTACTGGGAATGGTATTCATTGAAAGGTATGAACAATTTTTTTAAATTATTTTTTGCAATTATTTTAGCTGTAAATGCCTTCCTTCCCTGCTCTACCACACGACCTTCTCCCATCCAATTGCTCTGGGTCTGTGCTCCATACAAAACAAAGTTGAAGACGGAGCCATCGTCACCATAGTCAGCTAGAGGAGGGAGTGGGAAAAATAATAATGTATGCAATTTTTTAAAATAATATCAGTTACAAAATTACTTAATTTTTAGTAAAAATAAAAAATATCACAAAGAATCAAGATCAAGGGCCAATTCAGACAACCTCTATAGAAGGACATGTCACTTGCTTAAAAATGAAGTTCTTTACATTGTAAAAATCCTTGAGCTCCCCTGATTCTGACACTTTCCATTTTGTGCTGCATCACTCCAATGCAGAGATAGTCACATTTTTTGCTTTTGGAGAGAAGTATGTGAAATCTCTGCTTGCAGCCAACTGGGTGTGTCTTCAGAATCTTCTCTCAGGTGTGCACTTTGACGCCTTCTGTTGTGAATTCCGTTCTCGGGCTCCCTCCTGTGGTCATGAGTGGTACTTTGTGAGTTCTGTTCATGGGCTCCCTCTGGTGGCTTTGAGTGTTACGACTGGTCTGTAGCTGGACTCCAGCTGCCTCGTTTCCTGCTAGGCTTGCTGCCTATTTAACTCCACCTGGACCTTTACTTGTTGCCTGCTGTCGTTGTATTCAGTACTGGTTCAGATCTCTCTGGGACTTCCCTTGTGACCTGTCTCCTCGTGGAGAAGCTAAGTTCATGCTAGTCTATTTTTGCTCATTGCTATTTGAAAATGTTTCTCATTTTATATGATGAGTTCAGTCCAGCTTGCTTATATGCTATTTGATTGCTAGCTGGAAGCTCTGGGGTGCGGAGTTGCGCCCCTCACATCGTGAGTCGGTGTGGGGGTCTTTTTGTATTCTCTGCGTGGATAATTTTTGTAGTATTTTATACTGACCGCACAGATTCCTTGCTACCCTCTGACTATTTAGTTATTAGCGGGCCTCATTTGCTAAAACCTATTTTCATTTCTATGTTTGTGTTTTCCTCTTAACTCACCGTCATTATTTGTGGGGGCTGCTCTCACTTTGGGGAAAATTTCTCTGAGGCAAGTGAGGCTTTGTTTCTCTCTAGGGGTAGCTAGTTTCTCAGGCTGTGCAGAGGCGTCTAGGCCGAGTTAGGAACGCTCCACGGCTGCCTATAGTGCGTGTTAATAGGATCAGGATTGCGGTCAGTAAAGTTCCCACATCCCCAGAGCTTGTCCTATTTTTTGGTTTACCTATCAGGTCAGTTCATGTGTTCTTACCACCAGAACCATAACAGCCTTCCTCTCAGATGGTGTCAATCACAGCTCCGCAGCTGGGCTGGCACGATGTAATTGGCCCCATCTGAGCAGGAGAAGAGAGCACTGAAGAAACGTCCAATTGGACCCAAGTAGAGATTTCACATACTGCGCTCTAGAAAAAGAGAAATGTGAATATCTGTGCAATAGAGTGACGCAGGGCAAAATGCAAAAAAAAAAAAAAGAGCTGCAGAATCAGGGTGATCTCAGGGTTTTGTTTTTTTTTTTTTACAAGATTTTTAACTCAATATTTTGAGCAAGTGACAGGTCCTTTTTAAAGGATATGAGGAACTTTTTTTTTTACCTAAATGCATGTATTTTGGGGCTAAAAATAACTTATGTAAGAAAATGTCACCACTTGAATCCAAATTGGAAAAATTATTTTAAGCCCAAAATAAATGCAAAAAAAATTCCCAAAGGTGCCCATAGCCATTAAATAGAGCCACTCCACAGCCTTGCTATGTATACACGCACATACTAATTCCCTTCCTTCCTCGATCAGGGGAAAGGAAAGGAGTTAATGAAATGTCAATTTGAAAAACAGAGAAAGCTATATAGCCTTCTGGAGAATAAATCTATATTTCTTGCAAAGTATTTTATTTTTTTCTGTAAGATTTATACATTTGGATACAAACTCACGGACACAGTGTGCAAAGAAAAATGGAAACGAGCAGTGAAGTTGGGATTGATTTACTTCATTAGCTGGGATTACAAGTTTAACTTACAAACCAGAGGTCAAAATTTCTCATTAACAAGGGGGCCATGGAACGCTGCAGGGCTCAGTTCAAGAGGAGACCACTCTTATTACTAACTACACATTTCAATCTGTCTTTGATGTTCCTGCTTTACCCTCCTTCCTTTTATTTTTTTGGCAGAGGAGTTGATTTTAATTGTAGCTATACAACATAGCTGGGTCTGCCTTACAGCCAGCCTCAAACATCTGCAGTGAGTGCGTCCTAGTCATATTGGGTGCACTCCATAGCCGCGGGCTTGTTTTAATGGCTCCCCTTTTCATACAAGGCTGGGATTGTTTTCCACGTGATTCTAGTTAATTTAGCTGCAGGAGAGGGCATCAGTTTTCTCTGCAACTTTTCTTTTTTTTTTCCTCCTGATCTATAATCTTAAACTGAGCAGCTGAAAGACGAATAAACAGAAGGAACCGGCCAATGGTTTCCAGTAGGAGTAACCAGTAAATGAGACGTCTTCGAAATTCTAAATGGAAGAATTATGCTCAATGTCAAATGGTCTTTTTATGTCTGGAAGTTTTTTGTTTTTTTTTCTCTCCTGAACACTTTACATTCATTTGTCAGGCTGAGGGAATGTATTACTAGGAGCCTCTCCGGGTCTCCCTAGGCAATGCAGAGCCTTAAAAGAGCACTACAAAGGAACATTAAACATTTACATCTTGGATCACAAATCTTTGGGTTGAACAATTGGATGTTTGGCTGCAAATGTCACAGGAGTAAAATGTTTACAAGAGTGTGGACAGGAAATCAGGTGATGAAACAAGGAGACAAGCAGGTTTTGTTTTCTTTTTGGGATCTTATAAAAAAAATGGTGCAAAGAGGATTGGGGAGGAAATCAGAAAAAGCTGAACTTCCCGGGCTTCATCAAGGATAGATAATAATATAGTAACCCTGCTGGCCACTCAGCTCAAGGTGGTGGTAGCAATCTGAGGGGGCCATCGTCCCTACTGCCCCATAAACAACCAATGGTATAATAAATCGTACATTATTAATGGAGGCTCCAGTTACCAATGTTGCATTAGGGCCCTTATAGATGGAGGGTTCAATGGCCAAAGCTGCATTAGTGCTCAGGTGCTATAAAGTGCCGCTGCGCACAAGTCCTTGAAAATTGGATCCATATATTGCGCCATACAGTATAATGGGCCCCATATATTGCTCTATACACTCTAAAGGGTCCCATATATTGCTCTATACACTCTAAAGGGTCCCATATATTGCTTCATACATTATAATGGGCCCCATATATTGCTTCATGCAGTAAAATGGGCCCCATTTATTGCTCTATATAGTATAATGGGCCCCATATATTGCTCTATATAGTATAATGAGCCCCATATATTACTCCATATAGTATAATGGGCCCCATATATTGCTTCATGCAGTATAATGAGCCCCATATAATGCTCCATACAGAATAATGAGCCCCATATATTGCTTCATACAGTATAATGGGCCCCATATATTGCTTCATACAGAATAATGGGCCCCATATATTGCTCTATATAGTATAACGGGCCCCATATATTGCTGTATATAGTATAATGAGCCCCATATATTGCTCTATATAGTATAATGAGCCCCATATATTGCTCCATACAGAATAATGAGCCCCATATATTGCTTCATACAGTATAATGGGCCCCATATATTGCTCCATACAGTATAATGGGCCCCATATACTGCTCTATATAGTATAATGAGCCCCATATATTGCTCTATATAGTATAATAAGCCCCATATATTATTCCATATAGTATAATGGGCCGCATATATTGTTTCATACAGTATAATGGGCCCTATATATTGCTCTATATAGTATAACGAGCCCCATATATTGCTTAATACAGTATAATGGGCCCCATATATTGCTCTATATAGTATAATGAGACCCATGTATTTCTCTATATAGGATAATGAGCCCCATATATTACTCCATATAGTATAATGGGCTGCATATATTGTTTCATACAGTATAATGGGTGTTGTGAATCCGCTTTTGGGCTCCCCTGGTGGTTGCTGGTGGTTCTGGTGACTTGTGTGTCTTTGCTGTCTCAGTTCACCTGCTCCCATCAGTGTTTGGGAGTTTCCTATTTAGCCTTGCTCTCCAGTCATTTCCTTGCCGGTCATCATTGTAACCAGAGCCTTCGGTTGCATGTTCCTGCTACTAGTCTGCTGATCAGCTAAGTGGACTTTGTCCTTTTGTTTTGTATCTTTTGTCCAGTTTGCAGTTTTGTTATTCTCTGTAGCTGGAAGCTCTTGTGGGCTGAAATTGCCACTCCTGTGTCATGAGTTGACACAGGAGTCTTAAAGTAATTTCAGGATGGTTTTTTGATAGGGTTTTCAGTTGACCGTGAAGTCCTCTTTTGTATCCTTCTGCTATCTAGTAAGTGGACCTCTCTTTGCTAAATCTACCTTCATACTGTGTATGTCTTTTCCTCTAAACTCACCGTCATTACATGTGGGGGGCTGCTATCATCTTTTGGGGTATTTCCCTAGAGGTAAGCCAGGTCTGTTCCTTCCTCTACCAGGGGTAGTTAGTCCTCCGGCTGGCGCGTGGCATCTAGGGTTAATCAGGTATGCTCCCTGGCTACTATTAGTTGTGTGGTAGATTTAGCTCACGGTCAGCTCGAGATTCCATCACCCAGAGCTCGTCCGTTATCTTTGTGTTTTGATGTTTCCCTGCCATTGGGAATCATGACAGTATGACCGGCCCGTGTTAAAGTTACTGGCAGAAGAAAGGAGAGAAAAAGAAGTCTGTAGAGTTTATTTTTTTTTTTTTGTTTTTTTTTCCCTATGTTTGCTCCATAGTTGGATCAGTTGTATTTCAGCTCTAATTACAGCCTTTGCCTTTCTCTCCTTCTAATCCTTGAATGGCTCTGATCTCACCTGTTTAAAGATGGATCCTCAGAGCTTGGCTGCAGGTTTAAATAATCTTGCTACTAAGGTTCAAAATTTACAAGAATTTGTTATACATACTCCGATGTCTGAACCTAAGATTCCTACACCAGAGGTGTTTTCCGGAGATAGATCTCGGTTTCTGAATTTCAAATATAATTGTAAATTATTCCTTTCTCTCAGACCTCACTCCTCTGGAGATCCTGTCCAGCAGGTTAAGATTGTGATTTCTTTGCTGCGAGGTGACCCTCAAAACTGGGCATTTTCATTGACACCAGGGGATCCTGCGTTGCTCAATGTGGATGCCTTTTTTCTGGCTTTAGGCTTGCTTTATGAGGAACCTAATTTGGAGATTCAAGCTGAAAAAGCTTTGATAGCCCTATCTCAAGGGCAAGATGAAGCTGAGATATACTGCCAAAAATTTCGTAAATGGTCTGTGCTTACTCAGTGGAATGAGTGCGCCCTAGCGGCAAATTTCAGAGAGGGCCTCTCTGATGCCGTTAAGGATGTTATGGTCGGGTTCCCTGCGCCTACAGGTCTGAATGAGTCCATGACAATGGCTATTCAGATTGATCGGCGTTTGCGGGAGCGCAAGCCTGTGCACCATTTGGCGGTATCTTCTGAAAAGTCGCCAGAGAATATGCAATGTGACAGAACTCTGTCCAGAAGCGAGCGGCAGAATTACAGGCGTAAAAATGGGTTATGTTTCTATTGTGGTGATTCTGCTCATGTTATATCAGCATGCTCTAAACGCACAAAGAAGGCTGACAAGTCTATTTGCACTTTACAGTCTAAATTTATTCTGTCTGTAACCTTGATTTGTTCATTATCAGTTATTACTGTGGATGCCTATGTGGACTCTGGCGCCGCCCTGAGTCTTATGGATTGGTCCTTTGCCAGGCGCTGTGGGTTTGATTTAGAGCCACTGGAAGTCCCTATACCTCTAAAGGGTATTGATTCTACCCCTTTGGCTAGTAATAAACCACAATTCTGTACGCAAGTGACTATGCGTATGACTCCAGACCATCAGGAGGTGATTCGCTTCCTTGTGTTGTACAATTTACATGATGTTTTAGTGCTTGGATTACCATGGTTACAATCTCATAACCCAGTCCTTGACTGGAAAACAATGTCTGTGATAAGCTGGGGATGTCGGGGGGCTCATGGGGATGTACCTTTGGTTTCCATTTCGTCATCTACTCCCTCTGAGATTCCAGCATTTTTGTCTGATTATCGTGATGTTTTTGAAGAGCCTAAGATTGGTTCTCTCCCTCCCCACAGAGATTGTGATTGCGCCATAGATCTGATTCCTGGCAGTAAATTTCCAAAGGGTCGTTTGTTTAATTTATCTGTGCCTGAACATGCTGCTATGCGAGAGTATATTAAGGAGTCCCTGGAAAAGGGACATATTCGTCCTTCTTCATCTCCTTTAGGAGCTGGTTTTTTCTTTGTGTCTAAGAAGGATGGCTCTCTGAGGCCTTGTATTGATTATCGACTCCTGAATAAAATTACAGTCAAATATCAGTATCCGTTGCCTTTGTTGACTGATTTGTTTGCTCGCATAAGAGGGGCTAAGTGGTTCTCTAAGATTGATCTTCGTGGGGCGTATAATTTGGTGCGAATTAAGCAGGGGGATGAGTGGAAAACCGCATTTAATACGCCTGAGGGCCATTTTGAGTATTTAGTAATGCCTTTCGGCCTTTCAAATGCACCTTCGGTCTTTCAGTCCTTTATGCATGATATTTTCCGTGAATATTTGGATAAATTTATGATTGTGTATTTGGACGATATTTTGATTTTTTCTGATGACTGGGAGTCTCATGTTCAACAGGTCAGGAGGGTTTTTCAGGTTTTGCGGACTAGTTCTTTGTGTGTAAAGGGTTCAAAGTGTGTTTTTGGGGTTCAAAAGATTTCTTTTTTGGGGTACATTTTTTCCCCTTCTTCTGTTGAGATGGACCCTGTTAAGGTTCGGGCTATTTGTGACTGGACGCAGCCTACTTCTCTTAAGAGTCTTCAGAAATTCTTGGGCTTTGCTAATTTCTATCGTCAATTTATAACTGGGTTTTCTGGCGTTGCTAAACCTTTGACTGATTTGACTAGAAAGGGTGCTGATGTTGCCGATTGGTCCCCTGCTGCTGTGGAGGCCTTTCGGGAGCTTAAGCGCCGCTTTTCGTCTGCTCCTGTGTTGCGCCAGCCTGATGTTTCTCTTCCCTTTCAGGTTGAGGTCGATGCTTCCGAGATCGGAGCAGGGGCGGTTTTGTCGCAGAAAAGTTCCGATTGCTCAGTGATGAGACCTTGTGCGTTCTTTTCTCGTAAATTTTCGGCCGCCGAGCGAAACTATGATGTTGGTAATCGGGAGCTTTTGGCCATGAAGTGGGCGTTTGAGGAGTGGCGTCATTGGCTTGAGGGTGCCAGACATCAGGTGGTGGTTTTGACTGATCACAAGAATCTGATTTATCTGGAGTCTGCCAGGCGCCTGAATCCTAGACAGGCACGCTGGTCGTTGTTTTTTTCTCGGTTTAATTTTGTGGTCTCATACTTACCGGGTTCTAAAAATGTGAAGGCAGATGCTCTTTCTAGGAGTTTTGAGCCTGACTCTCCTGGGGATTCTGAACCTGCTGGTATCCTTAAGGATGGGGTGGTTTTGTCTGCTGTCTCCCCAGACTTGCGACGTGCTTTGCAAGAATTTCAGGCAGATAGACCTGATCGTTGTCCACCTGGTAGACTGTTTGTTCCTGATGATTGGACCAGTAGAGTCATCTCGGAAGTTCATTCTTCTACTCTGGCAGGTCATCCTGGAATTTTTGGTACTAGAGATTTGGTGGCTAGGTCCTTCTGGTGGCCTTCCCTGTCTCGAGATGTGCGTGTTTTTGTGCAGTCTTGTGATGTTTGTGCTCGGGCCAAGCCTTGTTGTTCTAGGGCTAGTGGGTTATTGTTGCCCTTGCCTATTCCGAAGAGGCCTTGGACGCACATCTCTATGGACTTTATTTCTGATCTCCCTGTTTCTCAGAAGATGTCTGTCATCTGGGTGGTGTGTGACCGTTTTTCTAAAATGGTCCATTTGGTGCCATTGCCTAAGTTGCCTTCCTCATCTGAATTGGTCCCTCTGTTTTTTCAAAATGTGGTTCGCCTGCATGGGATTCCGGAAAACATCGTTTCTGACAGGGGAACCCAGTTCGTGTCTAGATTTTGGCGGACATTCTGTTCCAGGTTGGGAATTGATTTGTCTTTTTCGTCTGCATTCCATCCTCAGACTAATGGCCAGACGGAGCGAGCTAATCAAACTTTGGAGACTTATTTGAGGTGTTTTGTGTCTGCGGATCAGGATGACTGGGTTGCCTTTTGGCCGTTGGCAGAGTTTGCTCTTAATAATCGGGCTAGTTCTGCCACTTTGGTTTCCCCTTTCTTTTTCAATTCAGGGTTTCACCCTCGTTTTTCATCTGGTCAGGTGGAATCTTCGGATTGTCCGGGAGTTGATGCTGTGGTGGATCGGTTGCATCGGATTTGGGGACAAGTGGTGGACAATTTGAAGTTGTCCCAGGAGAGGACTCAGCAGTTTGCTAACCGCCGGCGTCGTGTTGGTCCTCGCCTTCGTGTTGGGGACTTGGTGTGGTTGTCTTCCCGTTTTGTCCCTATGAGGGTTTCTTCTCCTAAGTTTAAGCCCCGGTTCATCGGTCCTTATAGGATTTTGGAGATTCTTAACCCTGTGTCCTTTCGTTTGGACCTCCCGGCATCTTTCGCTATCCATAATGTATTCCATCGGTCGTTGTTGCGGAGGTATGAGGTACCGGTGGTTCCTTCTACTGAACCTCCTGCTCCTGTGCTGGTAGGGGGTGAATTGGAGTACATTGTGGAGAAGATCCTGGACTCCCGTATTTCCAGACGGAGACTTCAGTATCTGGTTAAATGGAAGGGCTATGGTCAAAAAGATAATTCTTGGGTAACTGCCTCTGATGTTCATGCCTCGGATTTGGTTTGTGCCTTTCATAGGGCTCATCCAGATCGTCCTGGTGGTTCTCGTGAGGGTTCGGTGCCCCCTCCTTAAGGGGGGGGTACTGTTGTGAATCCGCTTTTGGGCTCCCCTGGTGGTTGCTGGTGGTTCTGGTGACTTGTGTGTCTTTGCTGTCTCAGTTCACCTGCTCCCATCAGTGTTTGGGAGTTTCCTATTTAGCCTTGCTCTCCAGTCATTTCCTTGCCGGTCATCATTGTAACCAGAGCCTTCGGTTGCATGTTCCTGCTACTAGTCTGCTGATCAGCTAAGTGGACTTTGTCCTTTTGTTTTGTATCTTTTGTCCAGTTTGCAGTTTTGTTATTCTCTGTAGCTGGAAGCTCTTGTGGGCTGAAATTGCCACTCCTGTGTCATGAGTTGACACAGGAGTCTTAAAGTAATTTCAAGATGGTTTTTTGATAGGGTTTTCAGTTGACCGTGAAGTCCTCTTTTGTATCCTTCTGCTATCTAGTAAGTGGACCTCTCTTTGCTAAATCTACCTTCATACTGTGTATGTCTTTTCCTCTAAACTCACCGTCATTACATGTGGGGGGCTGCTATCATCTTTTGGGGTATTTCCCTAGAGGTAAGCCAGGTCTGTTCCTTCCTCTACCAGGGGTAGTTAGTCCTCCGGCTGGCGCGTGGCATCTAGGGTTAATCAGGTATGCTCCCTGGCTACTATTAGTTGTGTGGTAGATTTAGCTCACGGTCAGCTCGAGATTCCATCACCCAGAGCTCGTCCGTTATCTTTGTGTTTTGATGTTTCCCTGCCATTGGGAATCATGACAAATGGGCCCTATATATTGCTCTATATAGTATAATGAGCCCCATATATTACTCCATACAGTATAATAGGCCCCATATATTGCTTCATACAGTATAATGTGAACAATATAGTATTTCATACAGGATTATGGGCACCACATAGCCCTCCATATAATATAAAAGGCACCACATAATGCTCCATAGAGTATAATAGGCACATATATTGCTCCGTACAGTATAATGAGCCCCATATAATGCTCCATACAGAATAATGAACCCCATATATTGCTTCATACAGTATAATGGGCCCCATATATTGCTCTATATAGTATAATGAGCCCCATACACTGCTCTATATAGTATAATAAGCCCCATATATTGCTCTATATAGTATAATGAGCCCCATACACTGCTCTATATAGTATAATAAGCCCCATATATTGCTCTATATAGTATAATGGGCCCCATATATTGATTAGTACAGTATAATGGTCCCCATATATTGCTCTATATAGTATAATGAGCCCCATATATTTTTCTATATAGCATAATGAGCCCCATATATTACTCCATATAGTATAATGGGCCGCATATATTGTTTCATACAGTATAATGTGAACAATATAGTCTTTCATACAGGATTATGGGCACCACGTAGCCCTCCATATAATATAAAAGGCACCACATAATGCTCCATAGAGTATAATAGGCACATATATTGCTCTGTACAGTATAATGGGCCCCATGTAATGCTCAATACATATAAAATAAATAATCAAATACATTTGGCGCTCCAGTCTCCTCGGCGTCTTTTAACCTTCTACACTGCTTGACAGAGAAGGCGCGCTGTAGTGACGTCATTGCGCCCTCTGCACTGAGACGCCACAGAGCTCAGACATAGGGGGAATGATGGAAGAGGGAGCATCAGCTGACGCTCTCTCTCCCTTCATTGTTTTCAACTGTATTGGCATCCAGGATGCCCAAAATGCAGAAACAGTTGAAAGTGCGATGTGGGGGGGGGGCTTGGTGCTGAAGCTGGCCCCGGGACCCCCAACAACTTATGGGTCCCACACGTCAACTGCCAGGGTCCCCGACAGTGATTTGTTTAGTCCCCCGACACTTGCCTGGGAGTGTATACCAGCAGAATAGTGAGTGCAGCTCTGGAGTATAATACAGGATGGAACTCAGGATCTGTGCTGCTTGCTGTAGTTTTGATAAAATTACTGTTATATTAGCAGTAGATTATCAGTAGAGGACTAGCAAACCTGCTGCCATGAAGTAAAACCCCGCCCCCACAACTGATTGTAAGCTTTCTGCCAATGCACAGTATACACAGAAAGCTGCCAACCAGTGATGTGGTCGGGGTTATACACAGCTCAGGAGTCCGCAAGCTCTTCAATCTGCTGCAGATAAAACTTTGATACTAACAAAACTACAGCACGCAGCCCAGTAAGTGATAGATCTCTGGATTCAGAGTACCTGCCCCTACATCGTGCTGCTCTCAGATGGTGTAGCAAAAAATTTGCAACAGATTCCCTTTAAATCTGCCTTTATCATTGAAAGATGCTAAAAGAGCCATTCAAATAATACAAATGTGGAAACACATTTGACAATAGCAAATGAGCCATCCATAATTATGATAGCAGAAACTCTATCATTACCAGGCCTAGTTTAATCAGATGCATAACCTTTTGCAAGTAAAAGCTCTAAGAACACCTTGGGCCCAGCTACATCACTTTTGCGTTAGATTGTGCTATATTGTCAGTAATATTAGTCTATTGGAAAGGGTAGCAAGAAATTATAGGTCTACACAAGGTTTTACACTGCAGTCATTTCAGTACACAGAAAACCTAGGAAGAATTGTTGTTGTTTTTTAGAACATAAAACTGCAAAATATATTAACAATTGCTATTTCATGCACCTCCTTTTATAATAACCACTCCAATGTTCAATAGCAGCATGAAAATACTATATAAACCTTCACTACATAAAAAAGTAAAAACAAAATATAAAAATAGCTTGCAAAACACAGAACATACATAATAGATTTCCCTATATAATATGGGTAGAGTCTACACATAAATGTAATTTTTTTTCTCTAAAAAGTGAAAATTCAAAGTCTACAACAGCTTCCAACTTTTTTTTAAAATCTGATTCTGATGTAATTTTATTTGCACTCATCTGTGTACGCATACAGTCGATGGCCATGTTTAGTTTGCCTTGTTTTCCCACTTGCAGCAAATTAGGGAGCGGAAAATTGCTGCACACCCAGTATATTAGTTTAGCTCTGGAGATGGAACCAGTCTTTTTTAAATAAATAATAATAAAAAATATTGAAACTAATCGGCTTGTTTCATGTTTTTCCAAAGCCTCCTTGTCTGTAGCCCGGCAGCAGCAGTGGCGGCGACGGCGGCAAAGTCCCTTTTGGCTACTGGTTTCATTTCAACAGCAGAGTGTAGGTCAAGCCACCGGCCCCGACACCGAGTCACCTTTGTAATGCGCGCGGGGGCCTTTTCTCGTCTGTCCTGCGTAGGGGTGTGACTATTACCTTCAGGTTTAGACTAGGGTTTATCAACAATGCTAGACATCTTTGAAAGGTCATTATTCCAGGCTAATTTCGACTTGGCGATGAAATGAAGGCTTGTCTCTGTGAGGGATTAATTTAAAAAACTCAGGATTTGATGTCAGTGGGAAATAGCCAGCGTGGGATTCATAAGGCTGCCTTTTCCTGCTGCTGGCCAGGGCCTGGGGCTAATTTCTTACGAGATGAAAAGTCTGACAAGCCCTTCAGTTAAGCTGAAAGCAGGCAGCGGTCCAGCAACACCCACTGGCCCTGCAGGCATCCTGTGACCCCTTTAGAAAAGTCACATTCACTTTGCTCTTGAGAAAGGAAAAATAACGCTACAGGCGTTTTTGTTTTAAACCATGTGAAATAAGGAAATGTGAGGATGTGAAAATGAAGTGAAAAAAAAAGAGGGGAAAAAAATGAATTCATTTCCTCCCTTATTTGTGCGATGGCTTAAAGAGCCCAAGTCATTTCTCAAAAAGAAAGAAAAAGAAACTTATAACATAGAGAGATAGAAAGAGACAGTCTGGAGATAATTCACACATCAAAATGTTTACAGTAAGGCAAAATTATAATAGATAAAGAAGCCTTATATGTGCAGGAAGAATTAACACTGAAGCGACCAGTCAGAATAGTAACGGAGATGCAGAACAGTAAATGTAACCTGAAATCTTCAGGATTGTATCAGTATCAGAGATGGAAGAAGTTGTCACCGATCGATTTTTACAATGGAAATGCGGCCTCATTGGACATGTATTAGTTCTGTGGGATGAAGAGCTGTAACAGGTGCATATGGAAGTATAGCTGGGAGCAGTAATTTAAGCAGTGTGCCCACCCTCACATCTAACCCTCAAGCTATGCTTATGTAGAAGAGCCTGTAATCCCCCTCTAGCACCAGCACCCAGTGTAGCTCAGAACTGTCACCATTACAAAAATTAGGACAAAGGCCGCACTCACACATCTGTGTTTTGCGGTCCAAGTACAGAGAGAGCTGTAAAGCACCACTCCAGCATTTTAAAAAAAATTCCATCACTGGAGTGGGATCACTAGTTCCTTGCCCCTAGGAATATACTTACCAGATGACGTCTTCTTCTCTTTTTGGCATCGCTCCGGATCTGCTCTGCCATCTTATGACCGATCATAAGTTCTGGCCTCATTCTGGTTCTCATAGACTTATATGGAGAAGTGATCTCCGGCTCGCCCTAAAAAACAGTAGAGCGATCAAGCGGGTCACAAACGCTAGAAGATGACCGAATCGGAGCCAAGAACAAAAGAAGACGGTGGCTGTTAAGCAGCAGGGAACTTACATTACTGATATCATTCCAGCTGGGAAATTTAAAAAAAAATGCAGAAGAGGGGTTTTAATTAATTTGATGAATCTTACTCCAGTTCTGCTGTGGTGAAATATGTATATATCTATATATGTGTAGTGACATATGTCTAGGGTTATATGTGTAACTAGCAGTAGTTGAACATCTGTCCTGAAAATGCAGGCCTCACAAAGGTCACAGCATGTATATCTTGAGAAGGCAGACTACTGTCTCCACTCTTGCCAGGGGGTCGTGCTGGGAACCAAGAAAAAGGGAAACATTTGACACCTCCTAGCTCTTTGAAGAGAGATGTCAATTACAGCCTGACACCATCTATCTGTGAGAACTTTTACACAGGGAATCTCAGAACACATAATATATTCATTGGGGGAGCGGCCGCGATCCAATCAAAAACAAGCAATTATGATATTAACCTGAAGGGCTGGTCTAGAAATCTGACCTCCAGAGTAAAGCTATAAATTAGGCTTGTATACATAGAATCGTGTTCACATGTGAGGGCAGCCTGGGAAGCTGATGTGTTCCACCAACTCCATATTCACACCCCCCCTCAGGGAGCAGAAAGCAGACTACAAAGTAAGACGTTTCTGTAAGTTTTCTCCTGTTTATTTTATACTGTTTTGCATATCTGTATGCCTTATTATATTTTTATACCTTTTTCTTACTATAAGCACTGAACCTTTTTGTATGAAAGAATAAAACTTTAACAAGTTGAACCTTGAATGTTCTGAAAGAATCCATAGCCTTAAACTGTATGATCCGTATGAGTGGTAGACAGTATTAGTAATTTCTGGGACTCATCGCCCGTGTATTCGGTGAGTGGTGGCAGCGTGTATGAGCGGATGTGTGGCCTGGGTCGCTGTGTGATTTATGCTCCCATTACAGCATAGGACAGAGGTTGAATGCTGGACTGAGAGAAGGGAGATGGGGTTGTGCCTGCAAGGGTAAATCTAAGTCACGTGCTGAGAGCGGGCACGTGACGAATTAGTGACACCACGGAGAGGGATCCATGATATCTGCCTTCATTAAGACTGACGTACAAAGCACCAAACTTGATTAATCGCCCCCAAGGAGTTTTGGAAATCCCTCACTGATCAGACTGATATTAAAGAGTACCTGTCATATCTGATAATGCTATCAGCCTGCAAAAATAAGGTTATTCTAAAGTCCTTTCTGCAGTAACATATGGATGTGAAACCTGGACGATAAAAAAAACAGGACAGAAGCAGAATCAATGCCTTAGAAATGTGGTGCTGCAGAAGGATGTTCAATACCATAGATGGCAAGCAAAAAAAAAAACAATTATGTTACAAATCAAGCCAGACATGTCCCTGGAATCAAGGATCACCAAGCTACTTGCCTACTTTGGACACATCATACAAAGACAGCAATCACTGGAGAAGGACATCATGGTCGGAAGAACAGAAGGAACAAGGCAAAGAGGAAGACCAAGAACCCAATGGTTTGATACTATCAGGATAATGGTGGAGAAGGCCCTGGTGGACCTATCTAGGCTTACACAAAATCGATCTTCCTACAAAGCGTTCATCCATCAAGTCGCATTGAGCTGACGAAAAAAATATTGGCGCCCAACTGGTTCCTCTACAAAGCTGCTCATGTACACCACCAGTCTTCTTGCATCCTCTTCTAGGTCTAGGTGTCTTCTGCAGCCAATCAAGTGGCATTCCACCTGACATGGAAGAAACAGTTTTCTAGCTCTCTTTACCGGCTCAGACAGAAGTCACTGCGGCAGATAATAAAATGGCTATTTTCAATGTGGATTTGTATCCAAACCATTAAACTAAATCACCACCACTGATTGCTGAAATGAAGATTATGAAGCACTCAGCTTTCTGTTTAACTTAGGAGACAGAAGACGGTTCCTTCAATCTCAGAGAAGAGTAGCACTCGGCTGATGGGCAATATCTCCTTTGTCTCGATAATCAATGGTGGGTTTCATCACCAAGTTACCCACTGATCAAAACATCTGACAGCTAATCTCTAAAAGGGCACAAGGGCAAATTCTCCTTTTGTGTCAAAAGAGACAGCAGTGATGTAGACAATGGTAAGAAATTAAAACAAAGAATATTATAAAGTCTTTTAACATTAGATTATGCAACAAGTGCTTTTTATCACTACTTTAGAAGAGAAGAAAACCTTAAGAAACTGAAAATGTTGCATTTTAGTCTATATTTTGGATGGTAAATAAAATGTTTGTGCTTCATCCCCCCAGTCCCTGAGGAGCCAGGGTCCAAGACAGTAATGATTTGTATTAATTAACAGACATGTATCACATAGGAAAATCTCTTTCAAGGTATTACTAACTCTTTTTGTCTCTGTCTGCTTAATACTACGATTTCCACACAGAATTTAAAGGGACTCTGTCACCTGAATTGGAGGGAACAATTTTCAGCCATAGGGGCGGGGTTTTCGGGTGTTTGATTCACCCTTTCCTTACCCGCTGGCTGCATGCTGGCTGCAATATTGGATTGAAGTTCATTCTCTGTCCTCCGTAGTACGAGGGGCGATCCAAAAGTAATGATAATCGGTTATTTCTATTGCACCCAGAAATTAAAATAAAATGTTTTCTTCTCTCTTAGGTACCCTCTAGTCCAGGAAAAAAAAATCACTTAAATAGACCACGATTCCCGGAGCTAAATTCATTTGAATATGAACTGCCGAGGAGTGAACATCAAAATGGAAAAAAACGAGCTCAGAGCTGCCATCAAATACCTCTGCTTGAAAAAAATGACTACCAAAGACATACACAGCGACTTGGTGGAAACATTGGGGGACTCTTCTCCTCCATATTCCACAGTTGCATGCTGGTCCAAGGAATCTAAGCTGGGAAGAACATCGATGGAAGATGAACATCGTGAAGGACGCCTGTGACTATCAGGCATGTAGCTGAGGTCACAGGGATCTCATATGGCAGTATTCAAAGAATCCTTGCAAAAGAATTGCATATGAGAAAGGTCTCTGCGCGTTGGGTGCCAAAAATCTTAACCGACGAGCAAAAGAAGAAACGAGTTGACATTTCAATAGCAAATCTCGAAAAGTTCCAAGCTTCCAAGCAGACAAGGAAAGTTTTTTGTCACGCTTTTTTACCATGGACGAGACATGGATCCACCACTTTGATCCCGAAACTAAACAACAATCAATGACATGGAAACGAGCCGTCGAACCGACGCCGAAGAAATTCAAAGTGTCAAGCTCAGCAGGGAAGGTTATGGCATCCGTTTTTTGGGACGCTGAAGGAATTATTATGGTGGACTATTTGGAGAAGGGAGCCACTATTACGGGCTCCTACTACGCAGAACAAATAAGAAGATTGCGGGAGGCTATCAAGGAGAAAAGGCGCGGCAAACTGCGGTCTGGAGTGCTGTTTCACCAAGATAACGCGCCAGCTCACAAAGCTGCAGTTGCCATGGCTACCATTCAAGAAGCGGGCTTTGAACTAGTGGAACACCCCCCCTATTCGCCAGATCTAGCCCCCAGTGACTTCTTTCTCTTTCCTTGGCTCAAGGAACACCTCCGGGGCAAGAAATTTGACGACAATAGCGACGTGATAACCGCTGTTGGGGATTTTTTTGAGGGTCAAGATCAAGAATTTTTTTTAGAAGGGAATTCTAAGTTTAGAAAAGAGATGGACTAAATGTATAGACTTGTTAGGAGAAAAATAAAAATTTTTTTTGACTATATTCATTGTGTTTAGTATTGATTATCATTACTTTTGGATCGTCAATCGTACATGCCTGCACAAGGCAATCTTGCCTTACGCAGGTGTGTACTATGGAGGACAGAGAATTAACTTCAATCCAATATTGCAGCCAGCGGGTAAGGAAAAGGTGAATCAAACACCCGAAAACCCCGCCCCTATGGCTGAAAATTGTTCCCTCCAAATCAGGTGACAGAGTCCCTTTAAGACTTGGACAGAAAAGGCAAAAAAAATAAAAAATGAGAAATTTTGTGAATGTGCTTTGTGTTACAAGTCTCCCATTATTTTATAATAATAAAGTGGTGCCTATTATTCCCGGCTACTTTAATGGATTCGATAAAAATCAAACCACATGTCCAGGACGTTATTTTATCCAGATTCAGAATGATGTTTAAGGTTAGTTAGCAGATTCAAAGAATGCTTTCCCTGAACATTTAGTTTACTCTATTTTCCACCCACAGATTGGAGAAAGAAATATGTCTTTGAAGACAATTCTGTGTTCAATTAGAAATAGAAGCCGTCTATCTGCAGACATGAGACTGGGAGGAAAATAAAACAACAACATAGGTTCTCGTGATGTGTAGACAGGGCTATCTAGGTGACAATGCAAAGGTCTCGGTTAGCTTTTTGCCAAGTCAGGTTAGGTTCTCAGAGAGTATTGTTGGCGTGTCTTCAGACTAAATGCCACCCAATCTACTTACCCTTTTCTGGTAGATATGAACGGTGGTAGCGCTGATCATTTGCAAAAGGTCACGATTGGTAGCTAGCCCGTGAGCAGTCATTTAAAATTCCATTGATCCCTATTTGTAGTGAGGGAAAAGAAAATGGACATTTTGTGCTGTGAGTTGCAATTATGACGCTCCCAGGCAATTGTAAATAGATGTGCAAATCTTGACACTGGGAATACCTCTGAGAAGGAATTATGGCTCGAAAGATGAACGCTGTAAAAGGTTGAAAATAATAAAAAATAGAAAAAAAGAAGAAGAAATACTGTGGTCTTAAGAAACCGATAGGAAGGAGCTATCTTAAAAATACAGAATGCATAGAGATCTGGACAGAGGATGGGGAGAGTGCGGGTGAAGGATTCCGATTCAGCAAGACATAAAAAAAGGGCAACGCAAGATAAATTATTTTATTAATGCCATTAATCCAGTTTAGAAACTTTCATAAAAGTTATTAGTGAATTAGTTAATAGAGGGGGTCCTCAGTTCAGGATTTTCATAACTCGGACAAAGTGGAAAGTGATTAAATAGAGAGCCACTCGCTCTGGCCATCTACTGATGTGAATGGACGCTGTATAATGCAGGCATCCCCGATCCATGGCTCATGTGGCTCCAGGTGAATCTGATAGTTAAAATCAATGATGGGCTCACTGCTTCATCACTCTCCATCTTGTAGGCTGTAGGCCACGTTATTACTGTGGGTTACAGGATGGTGGTGGCGCATGTAGAAAGTCAGTGTTCGGGTATGACGATGTCACTGAATGGCTCCACCTGGGCCTGGACGTTAAAAGGGTGGACTCATTGGAAAAATCGAGATTTTTTTTTCTTTTCTGGGGCATTGCCATTTTTAAACCGGCACTCTAGGGGCATCATTCGTTTTTTGGGGGACATTTAGAGGTCTTTATTACTTTTTGGGGGCACTTCAGCATTAATTGTTAAGGAGCACTCAGGGGATATTATAACTTGCTAAAGGGGCATTATTACCAATACGGGCAATAAGGATAATATTACTGGATAAGGGGCACTCGGGGCACTATAACTTGTTGAGGGAGCACTTAACATTGTTATTGTTGACAGCACAGTCCCTGTTGATATTGAGAGATGTGCTGCCGACGACAATTATTTAATGGCCATATCCCCGATCCAACGCGACCTGATTGGCGACATGTTTACACAAGCCACTGATGAGGAATGAGTGTTATATTGCTTTAGTGATCAGGCCCCATCTAGGGATGGGGCCTGCAGTGATCAGATATTTATCAGCTACGCTGTGTAATAACATTGTATAGATTATTCTTTATTAGTACAAATCCGTAAAAGCAAACTACATTTTTATAATATATACTTTTTTTAGAAGGGTTTTTATGGATTTGAACTAATGAAAAATGCATATATTTTTTTTGCATTAGCTAGAGCCATTTCAACTTTTTCCTATGCACCTGTGTAGTTATAAGATAGGCTACTTTCACTCTAGCGTTGTTGGCTGTACGTCGCAATGCGTCGTTTAGGAGAAAAAACGCATCCTGCAAAGTTGTCTGCAGGATGCGTTTTTTCCCCATAGACTAACATTAGCGACACATTGCGACATATGGCCACACGTCGCAACTGTCTTGCGACAGTTGCGTCGTGTTTTGGAGGACTGTCGGCACAAAAAAAATTACATGTAGCTTTTTTTGCGCGTCATGTCCGCCATTTTCGACCGCGCATGCGCAGCCGAAACTCCGCCCCCTCCTCCCCGGACCTTTCAATGGGGCAGCGGATGCGTCGTAAGACTGCTTCCGCTGCCCACGTCGGGCATCACTGTCACAACGCGCGTCGGCACGTCGGGCCGACGCTAGTGTGAAAGCAGCCATAAGTGTCTGGCATGGGAAAACCATTTTAATTAGTAAGTGATAAACAGAAATGATTATGCATCTCTAAGCCAAACTCACTTGTGGCCTTTAAATTAAAGTTTTTTTTGTTTGTTTGTTTGTTTTTTTAAAGCCGGAGATTGCACTCTCCACCTGACAAAGTGAATAAATGGTGCCACAAAAAAAGTGCACTAGGATGCAGTCTCTTGTAAACCTCTCAGGAGAAAGGCCCCCCCAAAAAAACATTCCTTGTCCCTCTGAGCCAAAAGGCCACAGCGATGGTCAGGGACAAATAGCCTCCAGGGAGACCCAATCTTGCTCCTATTTCCCCCGGAGTGCCACCAAGGGAGAACTAGGAGCTATCGATGTTCGTCTCCCTTCCCGGAAGAGTAGAGTCAGGGGTCAGTGGAACCTAATGGGGTAGTCCAATATTTTGGGATAGCTCATCAATATCAGATCAGTACTGATCCAGAACTCCCAGCGATCTGCTGTTACCAGCTCCAGCGACTGGATGTATACAGTGTAGTGAGCAGGGTCAGTACATGGTGTAGTGGCCACTCCTGGGTACTGCAGATCAGCTCCTATTACAGCACCATACACTGTTTATAACTAGGAGCCGCTAGAGTCAGTAACAACTGATTTGTGAAAAGTAACTGTTGTCGGACCGCCACCGATATAATATAAACTTATTTTGAGAGTGGAAAACCTGCATCAGACATGTTCATAGGACATATGTCACTTTTTTGGAAAATCTACTGTATATTAGACTCCAGAACAGGTGGTATATTTGAATAAAATATAATTTATTAAACACAAAAAGTTAAAACCAGATATACATCTGAATCAATCAACAGATAAATAGACAAGTGCAGATTCCATTAAAAGAGGGACTACATAGCCGTAAGGAAGCCACCAATAACCTACAGCGCTGTGCTACCTGGTGTACTTCAGTAATGAACCTCTCTATGAAGTATAGAACTAAATAACAGGGTAATTCACTGCCATATATAAAGTCCGAAAAGCGCCCATAATAGCCTATGTTGTTAATGTTGTAACTAATGTCTACCAGATAGACTATCTTGGTACAACTACAACTAAAGCATGTGGAATGATGTGCGCCAGAATAAAATACATGGACTGATGATTGCAAAGTTCTAATGACTAGAGGCTTAATGAGAACAAAATAAATATAGTACTTTACCAAAGCGCTGTAGTGTGGCAATACCTCGGCGTCCCTCTGCCTCGACGCGCGTTTTACAGACCGCTTCTTCAGGAAGTAGACCAGGTAGCACAGCGCTGTAGGTTATTGGTGGCTTCCTTACGGCTATGTAGTCCCTCTTTTAATGGAATCTGCACTTGTCTATTTATCTGTTGATTGATTCAGATGTATATCTGGTTTTAACTTTTTGTGTTTAATAAATTATATTTTATTCAAATATACCACCTGTTCTGGAGTCTAATATACAGTAGATTTTCCAAAAAAGTGACATATGTATTATGCATTCGGTGGTATTTGTTCCCCTGGTTATGGGGCATTATACTGAGGGCAAACTTTTGTGAGTCATGTTCATAGGACAGGAAGGTCACACAGGTCTCGCAGTGTCAATACATTTAGAAAAGTTCACTTCCAAATCTAATATCCCTATTGTGGTGCAGTGACCCACGTTACAGCCAGGGAGCGCTGTGTGTGCGCTTCAAGATGCGCTTGGAGGCATAAATGTGATGAGACAAAGTCCGGCAGGAGTGTAAATGGCCGGTGTGTGTGTTGCAGAGGAAGACACTCTGCGCTGTCAGTCTGAAGTTAAGTTGGTGTGCTGGGACCTGTAGTCCCACAAGTAATTGTGTAATGCTAATGGGAGACTGGCAGGGCTAGTTATGAGAGATGGGAGGGTCAAACTAGCCACACACACCCACACTCCCACCCAGGGAGTGGTTACAGGTATATAATGTGACCAGGGTGTGGGTCACATGTTCCGGTGTGGTTCCTGTGTATGGATCCGTTTGTTCCATGTGCAAGTTCCTGGACGGTCAGTGTTGGAGTCTCCTGGCATTGGAGAAGTCCTGCAAGCACCTGAGACCGTGGACCTAGTAGACGGTCAGTGTTGGATTGTCCTGAAGTGGGCTGGAGTCCTGGAAGCACTGCTGAGGCTATGGACTGAATGCTCGAGGGTGTTGGATTGTCCTTGGATGGACTGGAGTCCTGTAAGCACTTGGGAAGATCATGGACTGATGGCCTGTGTGTTGGAAGTGCCTGTGATTGGCGCATGGAGAGGTTGCATCTACAGAGCCTGAGACGGTTTCTGTGTTGGGGAAGCTACAGTTCCTACTGTGGGTCTGGACTATCTGAGGTGCCCTGGTCACAAGGACGGTGATCCCAGTGAGGCAGCTTTCCCCTCTGAACCAGCACTGGCAGGAGTCAGTGTGTGGAGCCGAAGCTCCTGAGAGGTAACCCCTGGTATGGAAAAAACCTGTGATATACGACAGAGACGTATCTGCCATTGGAACAGACTGTCGGGGTTTAATATGTTCCGTTGATGCATGTAATGAACTGTAATGGAGAGAAAAGACGTGACTACCGTATGTTTTGTAAAGCCACACGTGTTAAAGTAACAGACTGTGTGTAACCTGGCTTACAGTGCGGTTTATGATGCTTTAATAAACCAGAATGGACTTAATTTGTGTGAGAAATCGTGCCTGTATGCGTTATTCCCGTGCAAAGCGAGTGTCCCCCAAGACCCGAAGTAAAGGAAACGCTACACTATGTAGCTATAGACTATGAGAGACGGACACATGTATAATGTGACTTATGCACAGTCAACTGATAACCAATAATGTGATGCTTTGGAAGAACAGCACTGACCCAAGATCTATATTATCGGAATTTTCCAGCACAGTATAACAGTCTGTCCCTCTCGGTGCTACAAAGTGCTACAAATCAGAACACTGATGCAGCGCAGCAGCCCATGCCAATCATCTTCATGGCGACATGAATGAGAACATGAGAAGTACAGAAAGCTGCGAGCTCCCAGTACGGTTAATGCAATATTCCTCTGAGCCTAAAGCAGAACATCCGCCGTGCCACGACGCCACTAGTGGGTCTGCCGATCACCCTCATCTAACGTGACAACTTTAATGAATGAGGAGAGTGTATGTGATGCCTCAAACCTCACCATGAACCCAGAGACTGTCACTGAACTAAAGGACTGGAATAACACACAAGAGGTTCAAGAGTGATGGGGAGCCACTAGAGATGAACATTTCAGGTGTCATCTGACTAATTGCATGTATTTTAGCTTTAATGCCTATGACTTTAATAGGGATGGACTAAAGGGAAGTCGTCATTTCGCTGAAGAATACAAGAGCAGTCGTGAAGCTAAATGTTTTAAGGAACGATAGAAATCCTCTTACCCATGTATTCGATGGGGTTGTGCCCAACAAACAAGTAAACCCTGCACGTGTTTGCGGCTATCGAACAACTGCGAGACATGCAGGCACGGGGACTCAAACATATTTTTCGAGCACGCCGAAAACACTCAGCACTCAAGCATGTTCAGATCACACCTTCACGTTGGCTCATCACTAGTGATTTGCTATTTTTCTAATCGTGGACAACCCTATTACCTGCCTGACTATGCAGGATGTAAATATACGTTATTCTGCATCACAAGGAGTAAACTAAGCCTACAAATCATCCTGATATAGCTAGTGAAATCACATTAGCTTAACGACTGTATTACACAGCTAGAGTCCAAATCTGATGGTGGAGATCAAGAGAACCTCTGAATTTCTCTGGATGTCACAGATAAAGCATGAGGTCTAAGGGGGAACATTTTTCTTTGTGGAGAGTGCCAAGCCTGTGTAAGGAGACTTGTTGGTCATACAATGCTAATGCATTGCATGGCCAATAGGTCTCCTTACACTGGCTCGGCACTCTCCACAGGAAAAATGTTCCCCCTTAGACCTCTAGCTTTAACTGTGGCATCCAAAGGAATTCAAAGGAAGAGACTGAGCTTTGATTGAAACACTGGGAATCTCAGAGATGCGATTCATGTCCCAGACTAGCAGGGGCAGGCCGCCTAGTGTCCATTAAGGGCTGTCAGTCTGTATTCCTGCAGCTAAGAGTATTCTTAAAAGTGTATTCCAGCATGCTCGCGTCTGCATTTTTTGCTGATGACATTGTGACGCTAAATACCCGCCAGGACACAGGCTTGCTTCCTATTCTAATGTATAGACCAGATGCTAGATACCTGCCACATACACACGTCTGTTGACATCTTCCATTGCAACACAGAGAACAACACAGGAGAATTCTTATCTATGCCTTACAAATGCCTATGCATTATTACTACAGAGGCTTATGTACTGACCGGTAAATATGTCATTATACCATAATCACATTTTTATTCCATGGGAATACACAGATATACTGTACATATATTAGAAATGCAGTTATAAAAACATTTACTAAAAGCACACATGCGTAATAAATAAAGTTTATTTAAAGAAAAGAGGCAAAAACATTAAATATTAAACTATACACAGATTTGGTTTCATAATTACTGTAACTAACCTTACAATTATGCTATCATTACGGATAAAATACTTGGCGCCAAATTCATCAAAATGGCACTAAATGTGTGACAAATTTGATACAAATTAAAAGATCATTTCTTTTTTTTAATTTTTATTTTAATTTGAAGTTTTTTCAAATAACATTTTTAGCGGAAAAAAAAAATCATCCCTATATGAATCTAAATGCTTCATGTTTGTCTTAATCTTTCTAAAAAAATTTTAGATTTTATGGTCCACTAGAGTACTAGAGTATTGTTGTGTAAAAATTTTGCAGCTCTTCAAAATGGCAAAAATAATGCATTAGCCAAAAACATCTCGATAATGAAAACCATGCCCACATTGTCGAACAAACCGAAGAAAAATGATGAGGAATGGCAGAAAATAAAAAATAAAAAATAGTGCAAAAGCCATAAGAAATTTGGATGCTTAAAATACAAACTCTATTGTCAAATAAAAAAGCAAAAAGATCAGTGAATCGGGGCCAAAGCCTCATACGGTTAAGTTAAAGAAAAAATGTTTTAAAGAAGTTATGACGTCTGGGATCCAAAACTAAAAAAAAAAAAATTAGGGGGCTTCTCAAAGGGTTAAACTGTTCTGCTTTATCAACTTGTACAAACTTTGATAGGGGTCCAAAAGTAGTGTGTTACCCAAAAAGTTACAGGGTCGCAACCGGCATAGTTGACTCCTGGATGGAAGTTGTAAAGGACCCTTTTTAAGCAGATATGTGTTCATGTAGACTGATATTAAAGGATTTGACCACCTGATCTTTATACCCATGCTTGCCTCAACTGCCCAATACACATGCGCTATCTGTGAAAATGATACAGAGTGGTCAAAGCGGTAACAAACTTTAAAGCTATGGATTGATTACTTGCAGACTTTTATATTAAGGTTGGAACAAGATCAGCTGGATAGTGACCAATCCAACACCTGCGTGTTCCCCTTGTACCTGCACAATTTTATTTTAATAATCTGATTTCATTCTCGTATTATATTTAATCAAGACGGTAAAGTCAAGTCCTATCAACAGAAATCCCCAATGGACCTGCCCATGTGCACATGAGGAGTAAGCACACAGTTACACGGGGCTTAGTTCACTGCCGTGTACCTCGAGACTAATTTACGGAGAACCATTACAACAAACAGTTCTCTTTCTTCTGCAAAAGTAAATACTTATATGAAAATGTTTTCAAGAAGACTCAAAGCAAGAGCTAAATTACTGATACGTAAAGGGAACCTGTCACCCCCCCAGGCGTTTTTAACTAAAAGAGCCACCTTGTGCAGCAGTAATGCTGCATTCTGACAAGGTGGCTCTTTTAGTTCTGGGTGCTGTAACTGCAGAAATAATCCATTTTGTAATTTGTCCTAAATACCTTTCTTCAGTCCTGGAGGCAGGCCTTTCCCCCCCTGCTGCAGACGCCACACTGCCGTCACTCAAGTCTTCTTGGCGCCGGGCGCCGCCTCAGCGCTGTTTTGAAATGAGCCGGCGCCTGCGCTCTTTTGTCATGCCTTGGGCAGGCGCACTGAGCGCTGCCCGTCCTGTCCTCATATGCAGTCTAGCTGACTGCGCCTGTGCGGCCGCCCTGTCTGTGAATCCCAGCCCCACAATGTGAATAAATCAGAAGACACTGCGGGGCTGGGATTCCCAGGCAGGGCGTCCGCACAGGCGCAGTCAGCCAGACTGCATATGAGGACGGGCAGCGCTCACTGCACCTGCCCAAGGCAGGAGAAAAGAGCGCAGGCGCCGGCTCATTTCAAAACAGCGCTGAGGAGGCGGCGCCCGGTGCCAAGAAGATTTGAGTGACGGCTGTGTGGTGTCTGCAGCAGGGGGGAAAGGCCTGCCTCCAGGACTGAAGAAAGGTATTTAGGACAAATTATAAAATGGATTATTTCTGCAGTTACAGCACCAATAACTAAAAGAGCCACCTTGTCAGAATGCAGCATTACTGCTGCACAAGTTGGCTCTTTTAGTTAAAAACGCCTGGGGGGGGGTGACAGGTTCCCTTTAAGGAGAAGGTTCTGGGTCTTATGGCAACAATGGTTCCAGTCTGCAATAAAAGAAATGGTAAATAATAATCTGAATGACTGCCCACTAATGATAATGTTGGGATGAAGATCAAGAAAAAAAGATTAATTTCCTACTATTAAAAGAGCACTTACACATTTAGTTACAATTCTTGTGTATCCTGTGCGTACCCAGAAGACTGGTGGGATACTTGCAAAATAAAAAAAAAACTTCTGTGTCGGCTATAGAAGAGGACACCACACGTTGTGGGAGTGGGGGAAGACAAGAACTATTTTTTTTCTCAGGGGAACGAAACAACAGCAGAATGGGGGACATATATACCAGGATGGGGGGCATACATAGCAGGAAGGAACCTAGGATTGGGGGCATATATACTAAGAAGGGGCCCAGGATGGGGGGCATACATAGCAGGAAGGAACCTAGGATGGGGGAAATATATACGAGGAAGGAACACAGGATGGGGGGCATACACAGCAGGAAGGAACCAAGGATGGGGGGCATATATACCAGGAAGGAGCCCAAGATGGGGGGCATGCATAGCAGGAAGGAACCTAGGATGGGGGGCATACACAGCAGGAAGGAACACAGGATGAGGGGCATACACAGCAGGAAGGAACACAGGATGGGGGGCATACAAAGCAGGAAGGAACCAAGGATGGGGGGCATATATACCAGGAAGGAGCCAAAGATGGGGGGCATGCATAGCAGGAAGGAACCTAGGATAGGGGGCATACATAACAGGAAGGAAACAGGGATGGGAGGCATACATACAAAGAAGGAACCCAGGATGGGGGGCATATATATTAGGAAGGTGCTCAAGATGGGGGCATACATACCAGGATGGAACCCAGGATGGGGGGGCATATATACCAGGAAGGGGCCCAGGATGTGGAGCATACATAGCAGGAAGGAACCTAGGATGGGGTCATATATACCAGGAAGGGGCTCAAGATGGGGGCATATATAACAGGATGGAACCTAGGATGGATGGCATATATACCAAGAAGGGGCTCAAGATGGGGGCATGCATACAAGGAAGGAACCCAGGATGGGAAGCATATATAACAGGAAGGAACCTAGGATGGGGGCAAATATACCAAGAATGGGCTAAAGATGTGGGCATACATAGAAGGAATCCAGGATGGGGGCATACATAGCAGGAAGGAACCAAGGATGGGGGGCATATATACCAGGAAGAGGCAAAGGATGGGAAGCATATATACCATGAAGGAACTTAGGATGGGGACATATATACCAGGAAGGGGCTCAAGATGGGGGCATGCATAGCAGGAAGGAACCCAGGATGGGGGTCATATATAACAGAAAGGAACTCAGGATGGGGGCATACATACCAGGAAGGAACCCAGGATGGGGAATATTACTAAATAATGGGGGAGAGAAACACAAATGTCCTTATAGGATTTAGAATGCTACAAGGGCCCATACATCTCACCAATATGCAGATGGACCCAGGTCCACAAATTTTGCACCATGGCCCACTGGATTCTAGTTACGAAACCTGCCTGAAGGTTACAACCCTGTAACCTAATGATATAAATGCAAAAAAAGCAATGTTTTAGCTCCAAAGAGTCTTTGTCAAGGCTTAACAAAGGCTCTTTGGAGCTGAAACGTTGCTTTTTTGCACACATGGCAAATTAAAACTTTGTTCACTTTTTTGATAGTCCTACAGTATGCTGACGTTTTTTCTTCAGATAGATAGATAGATAGATAGCTAGATAGATAGATAGATAGATAGATAGATAGATAGATGTGAATAGAAGCAGCAGATCATTATTTTCCAGAAGGGCTTTGTTGGGGTTCCATACAGACATGGAGAGCAGTGTGTGTTAAGCTTCAAACCATGTTGAGAAAGAAAAATTATAGGGATGAACTGAGATAACTCTTGATCAGTCCCTACAGGCTAACAAATGTCATAAACAGGAAGCCACAATTCATCAGATCAGGTCTCCGATGATAATGGAGAGACAGAGGGAGATAATTTGGCATCAGATGTTGTGACTGAAGCTCGTCTGATTAACACATGGATGTTCAGTTGGGTAACCGTTCTTTCATACAGCCGCTGCCACTGAGGTTTTAGCCTCTTTTTTGACAGCCACGATTGCTGGATACAGCACACGAGACCTTGTGTTACAGATATAAATATCTCAGCGCGATGTAGATCATTTCATTGACAGCTCAGCGAGTTATACAGCATGAACCTATTGTTCGTAAGGGAGGCTCATAGCAAATAATGAAGTGACCCTGCTGGACCCTATAAAGCACCATCCAGCCCCATAGTCTGTACCGCTATGGCATGGATTGTATAATTCTCATCTTTTTTCAATAGATATTGTGCCGGCCATCAGCTGATTGCCATGGTTCAGGCTTCTAAAGCCCCTGCCAGTACTAGCTGCCATTTCGCTAAGATCCAGTTTTCCAGAACCACTCTAATATTGGCTTTCTACGCTAATAGAATTTTGCGCATAGAGGCCTCCATCTATTATGGCTATAGACCTTAATACATTTCCTGGAAAATTATGGTTTTCATGATATCATCCCTTAAAATGTTGCCTCTACAGCTATATAAAGAGGTTCTTATTGGCCCGTTCCTTGTATGATCCTTTGCAAAATATTACAATACATTCTGAGCTATAAAACATCTTTAATTATGATTTAAGATTACAAATACTTAAAGAAAAAACTTTGCAAAGTAATATAATCAAAGCCTGGTATACTGTCCTACCCTGTAAGCATGAAGAGGTAATCGGCTAGAGTGTGAAGTGCCTACAAAAACATTGTGGGGTCTTGACATACTATCATGTTTTTTCAAGTCCCCCTGGAGGATCTGGATTTAGAAGGTCAGGTAATGAATCGCAGGTCTTCCTTAGAGTTAATGTGAGTTGGGTCCCATATTAAAAGGATTTGGTTTTCTCTGGTGGTGAAGAGGTTAACGACCCTTTCTATGCTGGTCAAAAACATGCAGCTCCATTTCAGCTACTTCTGATCTGGTCATTATCTCTTCCTATAAAAACTACTGAGACCTTCTTGTCGCTGCCTGTGAAAGATTCGTCTTACTGTGCTGAGTGCCCAAGTGGTTGGAGCAGAGTTGTTGTATTAGTGTTCTCTGGTTTGGCTGTAGTTTGTGTGCGTTTATCTCCTGCTCCCTATTCCCATATAGTTTATTCCTCCCTGCCCCTATCCTTCTCCCTATTGTTGGTTTGTGCTTTTCTTTGATAGAGGTTTTCTGTTATCACTGTTTTGTCTTTGTGTCTTGTTTACCTTACATTTCTATCCCATGACTCATGGGGTGGGTGACGGGACAAATCACGGTTTAACAGGCGCATAGTAAGGTAGGAGACTCGGGCCCCTCTATCTTCAAGAGTATCCCCCGGGAAAGGGATATTAGGGTCCCAGTTCGAGGCCTCCGTTCCTTACCATAGACCTTCACAGTGTGACACTTTAAAGGAAATCGGTCACCCCAAAATTCGCCTATAAGCTAAGGCCACCAGTATCAGGAGCTTATCTACAGCATTCTGTAATGCAACGCAACACTCAATCACTGACGTATTGAGATGACAAAAATGCTACATAGGCTTAGGGTATGTGTCCACGTTCAGGATTGCATCAGGATTTGGTCAGGATTTTCCATCAGTGTTTGTAAGCCAAAACCAGGAGTGGGTGATAAATGCAGAAGTGGTGCATATGTTTCTATTATACTTTTCCTCTAATTGTTCCACTCCTGGTTTTGGCTTACAAAAACTGATGAAAAATCCTGACCAAATCCTGATGCAATCCTGAACGTGGACACATACCCTAATAGTGTGACGTTTTAGAATAAATAGGCAATTCCAGGTTGGCAAAATTCCCTGGTACATCTCACTTGTACATTGTAGACCCTTTAAGTACAGTTATCCTGTAACTAATGTAATTAAAGAAGAAAAGGCAAATTTTCCAGGGAAGCAGCAGGTAAAGTCAATAAAACTTGAGTTTTATTAGTTAGTTAAAACAATAGCGGTTCTTCCAGTGGCAAGCAACCTCACTTTGTCTTCACGCATTACTTTGTGTTTTAAGTCACTAATAAAGCTCAAGTTTTAGTCACTTTACCTGCTGCTTTGATGGAGAATTTGCTTTTTATTCCTTGACTGCTATGCCTGGACCTGGGCAGCTCCGTGCGAGGGCTTCGATGGCATCCCTGCCTGGTATCTGGTGAGCTGACTCTCCTCTCCCTTTCCACTGCTCGGTCATGTTGTAATTAAAGTGCCCTCAATAGAGTGAAAATTCTGGTTTCCACTTGATATTCAGTGCTAGCCTCCAATTTCTACCTCGACGGGGTGGTTATCACCAAAACTCTGGCCTATCCCCTACTCTGTAATATTACAAAAGCTACACGCGGTTTTACATAATGGAAGCTTCAAGCTCCAGTCTCTTCTTTCTAGACAGCCTGAAGCATTTCTGTCGCCACAGCAATAACGCTTAATGTGACACCGGAAAGTCACAGGAACATACGGAATTCTGAAAAACTCTAAGAAAAATAAACAAATGTCTCAGATTTCTACACATTGTAGTGAACTACGTTCTAACTCCATTAACGCACTCTGAAAACTTTAATCGTCTCTGTTGTTTCAACAAACATTACATAAATCAGTACTATGAGTGAACATAAACTTTATATTGTATGTTATCAGATAGATGGGCTTCTTTCACTACTTAAGAACCACTTTATCTGCAATCTAAACTCATCATTGAATCAGAAAAACAGCTAAAATCCATTTTGGTCAAAATCAGAATACAGCTGTCTAGTTGAGACAGACAGACAGACTGGTGCTGCAAATTTCTAGTAAGTGTTTCTTCTCACCCTAGTGCTGGATTCACAGCCACTCTGCTCTATACTGCTGTATAATCTCCTCTATTTTGCTGCTTATGAACATGTGCTACATAAAGACAGGAGAAAAGGAATCCATCATGTCTGTGTATGCTGTGTGTATTAGACATAGCAGCCAGTCCACACCCACTAGCTCAGACACAACTGAAAAGTAGACATAGAGGCTGCAGAGGGCAAATATGGTGAAAAATGCAGGATGCAAATCATACAATGGACAGACAGGTATGGTTTAAGACACCTCACTTAAAGCCACAGACAAGCTGGAGGCATCTGACAAAGCAGAGAGTACAATAGTTTTGCAGCAGATAAAAAAAGACCACAGACAAAAGGGAAAATAATAGCATTCAGTACTAAGGAATTGGGATTAAAAAAAATTTATGTGCTTCGTCTGAGGCTTTTCTAAATAGAGATATAAAATAAGGAGATGTCTTCTTTCAGGCTGCATTTAGCACATGAGCCTGATAAAAATTTTAAGACGTCTTGAGCGGTTATGTTTAAAACACAAGTTTAAACAGTGCTACAAACACGGCTTTCTGCCAAGATCAATGCTAAAAAAAAATATGCCGGATTGGAGACAAGATATTTCAAGCCATATCTCTCAATAGTTTGTTCTTTTTTTTTTTTTTGTTAACTAACCGGCAAGCAGTAAATTAAGGAGTCTGGTAGGCACAATGCGGGGAATGATCCCATCCTATTGATCACATGTAATTTGCATCTTACAAAAGATGTGAAATCTTGCATTCTCACTCCACAAGGAAAATCTCAATGATTTATTCATTTCAAATAAAAAATAGAAGGTAGATGAGAGAGCCCTCACATCACAGGCTTCAGCTATCTCAGGGCAGTATAGCAAGGCTGTTCCTTCCCTCCGCCTCAAGGGCTTTTTTTTGGTGTGTTCAAGTCCCTCTAATTAACAAGGTGAACCGTGCAGCAGATCTCTAATTAGCGAACATGACAAGCCAATGGAAGCAAGAGGAGACCGTGCCGGTGTTCGGGTTTTGGTCAACAGAAAGGCACAGCGATGTGTTCAAGTATTTTTGTGTAACTTGCTGGGTGGAAATAAAATTTGGAAAAAAAAAAAAAAAGGTGGATGATTGGAATATTTTGCATAAGTACGTACCAAAAGTGATAAACACATACACTGTTAATGCAACACTCTGAGTCTGTTAATCTATCAGTAGTCACAAATGCTCAGCATCAACCAGCGCTTCATTATAATATGTGCAATTAAGAGCGGTTCTGCTCAGCGCAGTTATGGAGGTGCACAAATAATATCAAGTATCAGTCTATGTCGTGTCTTTGCTGACGGTTTGCGTGCGGTTACCTGTTACACAATGATGTAGTATCAGACCAAATAAACCCAAGTTATGGTGGCCATCCAAAAATGCTTTTAGAGCTATATAACAAAAAAATACCAGATACAATTCCTCTTTTTACGGCCTTGAGCTAAATGTAATATTGTTTATTTTAGTTTTTTTTACTTCTGTTGTGTCTATGGACCTGGTAACTAATTTAATCCATCTACTTTCCTGAACAGAGGTGGTGGGGAACTAGAGTCTGCAATAGAACGGGCTTGCAATACATGTGTATGCGCAATAAGAAAAGTTATTTAATATATTTTAGATGCACAAAACCCAAAACCTGGATCATAATTAACAGGATTTGTAAAGTAAAATCCTCAAGGCACAGCTCAGACCCTACCGTATCAATCAGTGACCTAATGCTGTTGAACTGTTGAATTGTAAAGAACTGTGGAATATGTTGGCGCGATATATAAATACAATATTATTATAATAATTATTATTATAAATGCTCATTCCTGTAATTTCTCATGATACCCCAACCTCTGTCATATAAATCACGGCACTAGTCAACAATCACAGGTGGACTGGTACGCTCTTCTCGTCATTCCCATTAGTCCATCGGATCAGGGCCGGACTGACCATCTGGCAATTCTGGCAAATGACAGAAGGGCCTGTCTGGTCACTGGCTGCCTTGTCTTCTACATTGTTAACAGAATCGGTGTTCTCAAGTTACCCATACTGCTAAGAGTTGTGACGGAGCACAAAGTCGCTGACACAAGTTTTAACACAAGTCAACATCAGTACTCTAATGAGAAGAACATTATATTCCACATAGCAAATGTTATGATTTTGGAAATAGTGGCCACTTATAAAAACTCTCCTGCTCTCATGGAGATACATAATTTGGACTAATAAAAGGTAAAATAGTAGCTAACATGCATCCAAACATATGCTCTTTGTAATAATTTTAGCAAGCCTTCCTGCTTTATCCTAAGCTCTGAGAGGATCTGCCTAGAGTTTTTACAACCACATCTTGCTCTGAAAGAGGAAGGTAGCAAGGAACCCTAAAATTTGAGTCATCGAGTACTGACAGAACAAAGTGAAAGGAAGGTGAAAAGTGAAATCCCTTTACTGTGGCAGGTAATAGACTGCCTTATAAACGTATTGTTGCATGGACATTTATTTAAAGGGTAGCAGTCATTTCAGCTGACTTTAGAATAAGTTGTCAAATAAGTATTGAAATCAAACCATAGATATCCATAAATGTGTAATAATGAGAAATGACAGTGAAAAAAAAATATTGAACACACTTACTGAAATTTAATTAATACTTCGTACAAAAGCCTTTGTTGGTGATGACAGCTTCAAGACGCCTCCTGTATGGAGAAACTAGTGGCAGACTGCTCAGGTGTGATTTTGGCCCATTTTCAGAATAAGTTGTCATGTTCAGCAGGTGAAATCAGTATGTAACACGTTACCAATTTTCTAATGAAATCTATTTCTAAAGGTGCTATTGACATGAAATTCTCACCAGATGTCAGTAACAACCGGTCCAGTCCACAAAGACAAAGAAATCAAACCATAGATGTCCATAGATTAAGTTGTGTGTAATAATCGGAAATTACATGGGAAAAAAGTATTGAACACGATTACTGAAATTTAATTAATACTTCGTACAAAAGCCTTTGTTGGTGATGACAGCTTTAAGACGCCTCCTGTATGGAGAAACTAGTGGCAGGCATTACTCAGGTGTAATTTTGGCCCATTCCTCCACACAAACACTCTTCACACCATGAAGGTCCAGTGGGCTACTTCTATGAACTCTAAGCTTAGTTTGTTCTGTACATTTTCTATTGGATTCCGGTCAGGTAATCTGCTCTGCCATTCTAGAAGCTTTATTTTCCTTTCTCTGAAACCAATTGAGAGTTTCCTTGTCTGTGTGTTTGGGGTCATTGTCTTGCTGAAATGTCCACCCTCGTTTCATCTTCATCATCCTGGTAGACGGCAGCAGATTTTTATAAAGAATGTCTTGGTACATTTGTATGCAAATTGCCTCTTCTGAAAAAAAGAGGACTTAAACTCTGTAGCACCACCTGTTGGAAGTAGCGATCCTACAAGTCACAATCAACCCTTTAACGAGTCGTGCAATATGACTTAGGATAAAAGCCAAATCAGTATCTCAATTCGCAGACACGGTGTTTCGGGCTGTTGGCCCTCGTCAGTGCGAAGCATGAGAACTGATTTGGCTAAGTGAGAGGCTCTGGACTGGGGTCTAAGGGGTAACGTTTCTCCTTATGGAGAGTGACATACCATCTCTGGCTTGTCAAGGTAAGGAGGCTTATTCGCCGTGCAATGCTCCCCTGGGAAGTATAATATGCAAATTGCCTCTTCTGAGAAAAAGGGGACTTAAACTCTATAGCGCCACCTGTTGGAACCAGCGATCCTACAAGTCACAATCAACCCTTTAACGAGTCGTGCAATATGACTTAGGATGAAAGCCAAATCAGTATCTCAATTCGCAGACACGGTGTTTCGGGCTGTTGGCCCTCATCAGTGCGAAGCATGAGAACTGATTTGGCTAGGTGAGAGGCTCTGGACTGGGGTCTAAGGGGTATCGTTTCTCCTTATGGAGAGTGACATACCATCTCTGGCTTGTCAAGGTAAGGAGGCTTATTCGCCGTGCAATGCTCCTCTGGGAAATATAATATGCAAATTGCCTCTTCTGAGAATAAGAGGACTTAAACTCTATAGCGCCACCTGTTGGAAGAAGCGATCCTACAAATCACAATCAACCCTTTAACGAGTAGTGCAATATGACTTAGGATAAGTCGGTGTGTCCCTTGGTACATTTGTTCATTCATCCTTCCTTGAGTTATGCCAGTAAGTTTGCCAGTACTGCATGCTGAAAAACAGCTCCACACCATGATGTTCCCACCTCCAAACTTCACTGTTGGTATGGTGCTTTTGGAGTGATATGTAGTACCATTTGGCCTCCAAACACGATGTGTATTATGGAATCCAAAGTGTTCAATTTTGGCCTCATTTGACTAGACTATATTCTCCCAGTATTTCACATGCTTGTCATAATGTTGTTGAGCAACATTTACATGCTTGAACGTGCTTTTTTTCAGCAACGGGGTCTTTTGTGGTGACTGTGCATACAGACCATGGAGGCTGCGTGGTGAGCATGCATACAGACCATGGAGGTTGAGTGCATTACTCAGTTTTCTTTCAAACAATTGTACCTGCTGATTCCAGTTCTTTCTGTAGCTCTCCACGGGTGGTTCTTGGCTTTTGGACAACTCTTCTGATAATTCTTTCAACTTCTCTGGTAGTGGCCAGGTTATGGTGGGATGTTCTTTGCACTTGTGGATTATGGGACCAACAGTGCTTACTGGAATCTTCAGTAGTTTAGAAATTCTTCTGTAATCTAAGCCATCAGTATGTTTTGCAACAATAAGGTTGGAAAGGTCTTGAGACAGCTTACTAGTTTTTCCCATCATGAGATGTTTCTTTTTTATAGACCATCAGTTGAACGAGCTGATATTATTTGTCACTAAGTGGCACGATTGCTGTTATGGTTCTCAATGGCAAGAGAACATAGCCCAGCAAACATAAGTACTAGCTCTTGGAAGGATGGAAACTAAACTGACCATGAACTAAACCTGCCGCACAACTAACAGTAGCCGGGTAGCGTTGCCTACGTTTTTATCCCTAGACGCCCAGCGCCGGCCGGAGGACTAACTAATCCTGGCAGAGGAAAATATAGTCCTGGCTCACCTCTAGAGAAATTTCCCCGATAGGCAGACAGAGGCCCCCACATATATTGGCGGTGATGTTAGATGAAATGACAAACGTAGTATGAAAATAGGTTTAGCAAAATTGAGGTCCGCTTACTAGATAGCAGGAAGACAGAAAGGGCACTTTCATGGTCAGCTGAAAACCCTATCCAAATACCATCCTGAAATTACTTTAAGACTCTAGTATTAACTCATAACATCAGAGTGGCAATTTCAGATCACAAGAGCTTTCCAGACACAGAAACGAAACTACAGCTGTGAACTGGAACAAAATGCAAAAACAAACGAGGACTAAAGTCCAACTTAGCTGGGAGTTGTCTAGCAGCAGGAACATGCACAGAAAGGCTTCTGATTACAATGTTGACCGGCATGGAAGTGACAGAGGAGCAAGGTTAAATAGCGACTCCCACATCCTGATGGAAACAGGTGAACAGAGGGGATGATGCACACCAGTTAAATTCCACCAGTGGCCACCGGGGGAGCCCAAAATCCAATTTCACAACAGTACCCCCCCCTCAAGGAGGGGGCACCGAACCCTCACCAGAACCACCAGGGCGATCAGGATGAGCCCTATGAAAGGCACGGACCAGATCGGAGGCATGAACATCAGAGGCAGTCACCCAAGAATTATCCTCCTGACCGTATCCCTTCCATTTGACCAGATACTGGAGTTTCCGTCTGGAAACACGGGAGTCCAAGATTTTTTCCACAACGTACTCCAACTCGCCCTCAACCAACACCGGAGCAGGAGGCTCAACGGAAGGCACAACCGGTACCTCATACCTGCGCAACAATGACCGATGAAAAACATTATGAATAGAAAAAGATGCAGGGAGGTCCAAACGGAAGGACACAGGGTTAAGAATCTCCAATATCTTGTACGGGCCGATGAACCGAGGCTTAAACTTAGGAGAAGAAACCCTCATAGGGACAAAACGAGAAGACAACCACACCAAGTCCCCAACACAAAGCCGAGGACCAACCCGACGCCGGCGGTTGGCAAAAAGCTGAGTCTTCTCCTGGGACAACTTCAAATTGTCCACTACCTGCCCCCAAATCTGATGCAACCTCTCCACCACAGCATCCACTCCAGGACAATCTGAAGATTCCACCTGACCAGAAGAAAATCGAGGATGAAACCCCGAATTACAGAAAAAAGGAGACACCAAGGTGGCAGAGCTGGCCCGATTATTGAGGGCAAACTCCGCTAAAGGCAAAAAAGCAACCCAATCATCCTGATCTGCAGACACAAAACACCTCAAATATGTCTCCAAGGTCTGATTCGTCCGCTCGGTCTGGCCATTTGTCTGAGGATGGAAAGCAGACGAGAAAGACAAATCTATGCCCATCCTAGCACAGAATGCTCGCCAAAATCTAGACACGAATTGGGTTCCTCTGTCAGAAACGATATTCTCCGGAATACCATGCAAACGGACCACATTTTGAAAAAACAGAGGAACCAACTCGGAAGAAGAAGGCAACTTAGGCAGGGGAACCAAATGGACCATCTTAGAGAAACGGTCACACACCACCCAGATGACAGACATCTTCTGAGAAACAGGAAGATCCGAAATAAAATCCATCGAGATGTGCGTCCAGGGCCTCTTCGGGATAGGCAAGGGCAACAACAATCCACTAGCCCGAGAACAACAAGGCTTGGCCCGAGCACAAACGTCACAAGACTGCACAAAGCCTCGCACATCTCGAGACAGGGAAGGCCACCAGAAGGACCTTGCCACCAAATCCCTGGTACCAAAGATTCCAGGATGACCTGTCAACGCAGAAGAATGAACCTCAGAAATGACTTTACTGGTCCAATCATCAGGAACAAACAGTCTACCAGGTGGGCAACGATCAGGTCTATCCGCCTGAAACTCCTGCAAGGCCCGCCGCAGGTCTGGAGAAACGGCAGACAATATCACTCCATCCTTAAGGATACCTGTAGGTTCAGAATTACCAGGGGAGTCAGGCTCAAAACTCCTAGAAAGGGCATCCGCCTTAACATTCTTAGAACCCGGCAGGTAGGACACCACAAAATTAAACCGAGAGAAAAACAACGACCAGCGCGCCTGTCTAGGATTCAGGCGTCTGGCGGACTCAAGATAAATTAGATTTTTGTGGTCAGTCAATACCACCACCTGATGTCTAGCCCCCTCAAGCCAATGACGCCACTCCTCAAAAGCCCACTTCATGGCCAAAAGCTCCCGATTCCCAACATCATAATTCCGCTCGGCGGGCGAAAATTTACGCGAGAAAAAGGCACAAGGTCTCATCACGGAACAATCGGAACTTCTCTGCGACAAAACTGCCCCAGCTCCGATTTCAGAAGCGTCGACCTCAACCTGAAAAGGAAGAGCAACATCAGGCTGACGCAACACAGGGGCGGAAGAAAAGCGGCGCTTAAGCTCCCGAAAGGCCTCCACAGCAGCAGGGGACCAATCAGCAACATCAGCACCCTTCTTAGTCAAATCAGTCAATGGTTTAACAACATCAGAAAAACCAGCAATAAATCGACGATAAAAGTTAGCAAAGCCCAAAAATTTCTGAAGACTCTTAAGAGAAGAGGGTTGCGTCCAATCACAAATAGCCTGAACCTTGACAGGATCCATCTCGATGGAAGAGGGGGAAAAAATATATCCCAAAAAGGAAATCTTTTGAACCCCAAAAACGCACTTAGAACCCTTCACACACAAGGAATTAGACCGCAAAACCTGAAAAACCCTCCTGACCTGCTGGACATGAGAGTCCCAGTCATCCGAAAAAATCAAAATATCATCCAGATACACAATCATAAATTTATCCAAATAATCACGGAAAATGTCATGCATAAAGGACTGAAAGACTGAAGGGGCATTTGAAAGACCAAAAGGCATCACCAAATACTCAAAGTGGCCCTCGGGCGTATTAAATGCGGTCTTCCACTCATCCCCCTGCTTAATTCGCACCAAATTATACGCCCCACGGAGATCTATCTTAGAGAACCACTTGGCCCCCTTTATGCGAGCAAACAAATCAGTCAGCAGTGGCAACGGATATTGATATTTAACCGTGATTTTATTCAAAAGCCGATAATCAATACACGGTCTCAAAGAGCCATCTTTCTTAGCCACAAAGAAAAAACCGGCTCCTAAGGGAGATGACGAAGGACGAATATGTCCCTTTTCCAAGGACTCCTTTATATATTCTCGCATAGCAGCATGTTCAGGCACAGACAGATTAAATAAACGACCCTTAGGGTATTTACTACCCGGAATCAAATCTATGGCACAATCGCACTCCCGGTGCGGAGGTAATGAACCAAGCTTAGGTTCTTCAAAAACGTCACGATATTCAGTCAAGAATTCAGGAATCTCAGAGGGAATAGATGATGAAATGGAAACCACAGGTACGTCCCCATGCGTCCCCTTACATCCCCAGCTTAACACAGACATAGCTTTCCAGTCAAGGACTGGGTTATGAGATTGCAGCCATGGCAATCCAAGCACCAACACATCATGTAGGTTATACAGCACAAGAAAGCGAATAATCTCCTGATGATCCGGATTAATCCGCATAGTTACTTGTGTCCAGTATTGTGGTTTATTACTAGCCAATGGGGTGGAGTCAATCCCCTTCAGGGGTATAGGAGTTTCAAGAGGCTCCAAATCATACCCACAGCGTTTGGCAAAGGACCAATCCATAAGACTCAAAGCGGCGCCAGAGTCGACATAGGCATCCGCGGTAATAGATGATAAAGAACAAATCAGGGTCACAGATAGAATAAACTTAGACTGTAAAGTGCCAATTGAAACAGACTTATCAAGCTTCTTAGTACGCTTAGAGCATGCTGATATAACATGAGTTGAATCACCGCAATAGAAGCACAACCCATTTTTTCGTCTTAAATTCTGCCGTTCACTTCTGGACAGAATTCTATCACATTGCATATTCTCTGGCGTCTTCTCAGTAGACACCGCCAAATGGTGCACAGGTTTGCGCTCCCGCAGACGCCTATCGATCTGGATAGCCATTGTCATGGACTCATTCAGACCCGCAGGCACAGGGAACCCCACCATAACATCCTTAATGGCATCAGAGAGACCCTCTCTGAAATTCGCCGCCAGGGCGCACTCATTCCACTGAGTAAGCACAGCCCATTTACGGAATTTCTGGCAGTATATTTCAGCTTCGTCTTGCCCCTGAGATAGGGACATCAAGGCCTTTTCCGCCTGAAGCTCTAACTGAGGTTCCTCATAAAGCAACCCCAAGGCCAGAAAAAACGCATCCACATTGAGCAACGCAGGATCCCCTGGAGCCAATGCAAAAGCCCAATCCTGAGGGTCGCCCCGGAGCAAGGAAATCACAATCCTGACCTGCTGAGCAGGATCTCCAGCAGAGCGAGATTTCAGGGACAAAAACAACTTGCAATTATTTTTGAAATTTTGAAAGCAAGATCTATTCCCCGAGAAAAATTCAGGCAAAGGAATTCTAGGTTCAGATATAGGAACATGAACAACAAAATCTTGTAAATTTTGAACTTTCGTGGTGAGATTATTCAAACCTGCAGCTAAACTCTGAATATCCATTTTAAACAGGTGAACACAGAGCCATTCCAGGATTAGAAGGAGAGAGAGAGAGAGAGAAAGGCTGCAATATAGGCAGACTTGCAAGAGATTCAATTACAAGCACACTCAGAACTGAAGGGAAGGGAAAAAAAAAAAAAAAAAAATCTTCAGCAGACTTCTCTTTTCTCTCCTTTCTCTGTCAATTAATTTAACCCTTTTAGGCCGGTCAAACTGTAATGGTTCTCAATGGCAAGAGAACATAGCCCAGCAAACATAAGTACTAGCTCTTGGAAGGATGGAAACTAAACTGACCATGAACTAAACCTGCCGCACAACTAACAGTAGCCGGGTAGCGTTGCCTACGTTTTTATCCCTAGACGCCCAGCGCCGGCCGGAGGACTAACTAATCCTGGCAGAGGAAAATATAGTCCTGGCTCACCTCTAGAGAAATTTCCCCGATAGGCAGACAGAGGCCCCCACATATATTGGCGGTGATTTTAGATGAAATGACAAACGTAGTATGAAAATAGGTTTAGCAAAATTGAGGTCCGCTTACTAGATAGCAGGAAGACAGAAAGGGCACTTTCATGGTCAGCTGAAAACCCTATCCAAATACCATCCTGAAATTACTTTAAGACTCTAGTATTAACTCATAACATCAGAGTGGCAATTTCAGATCACAAGAGCTTTCCAGACACAGAAACGAAACTACAGCTGTGAACTGGAACAAAATGCAAAAACAAACGAGGACTAAAGTCCAACTTAGCTGGGAGTTGTCTAGCAGCAGGAACATGCACAGAAAGGCTTCTGATTACAATGTTGACCGGCATGGAAGTGACAGAGGAGCAAGGTTAAATAGCGACTCCCACATCCTGATGGAAACAGGTGAACAGAGGGGATGATGCACACCAGTTAAATTCCACCAGTGGCCACCGGGGGAGCCCAAAATCCAATTTCACAACAGATTGCCGTGTAATTACTTATAGAGTTCAGCTAGTGTCATGACTTTCCATGGCTTTTTGCACCTCTCTTTCTTCATGTGTTCAAAACTTTTTGACTGCGTCATTTATCATTATTACACATAAACCTTTAAAAATAGATTTACTTAAAAAATTGGTGACATGTTCAACACTTATGTTACCCGCTGTATATGTATATAAGGAATTATACTATTTCTGGTGATAATATGACTTGTGTCCTACATTTTTCACCATTATTTTTCCACAGGCTCTAATTTTCAGTTGTCTCTGTGCTAGTGGGTGTAGACTAGCTGCTATGATGTCTCCCATATACTGAACATACACAGGCATTAGTGACTGTTATTCTCCTGTGTCTAGGAGGATAATATACAGCAATGTAGTTCTAAATCCATCCATGGGGGTGAGATAAATTTTTAGTAGATAATTACAGCACAATCTCTGCTCCTCACTCCTCTCCATAGACTTCAGTAGGCAGCTGCAATCTGACAGCTCATTGAGTTGGCAGTCAGTCTTGTCTTGACTAAACACAGATTTTAGTTTTTTGAAGTGAATGATGAGTTCAGGAGGTAGGGAGGAGTTGAAGAAGAGGTTCATACATGGAGTGAGAATATTTTGTCTCTTATAAGATATATTGCAAACAGATAGGTGGATCAAATTGCAGAACTCCAGTCCATTGGCCAGGTCTGCAATTTCAGGCAGATGGACGGAAGCTCCTGGAGATTTCTGGAGCATCTTTTGATTAGCTTTGCTGTCATAGCATCAATAACGTAAGAGAGGTAAAAAATTTGCAGCGTTCCCATCCAATGGCCAAAGACTTCTGACCTGGCCAAAACACCAGAGTCCCACAAATCATTCCGCCCATCTCTGATTATAAAGTTTCTTATATTTGCTTGAACTATTCATTTATGCAAACTTGGTTAAAAAGATAGCAATCGTTTAAGGTTTTTGCAAAACCCACATGAGGATGAACTGCAGTGTCCTGTGACACCATGGAGCATAAAATTAGCTGTGGGTAGATGAAGGAATAAGAGACTTCTGGGGAACAGGTACAAGGGGAGTGAATTATTTTGGTTAAACCAAGTAAGTCTTGTGCTGTATGCAGGTGACACAGATATGCTGCACCACCATGCTAGTAGGAGAGGGTGGGAGGGGTTGGTTGGAGGACATTTGGTGACTACATGAAGTGCTGGACTGGTTTATTAGCTATGTAAACAAGGATATGTCAAAGTCCTTGGTTAACAGGAATGGCAACCTGTTCTTTTGCGGTAAGGCAGAGTGTGACACTAAAGGTTGCCAAGTTGGAGTGGTCGATCAGTGGTTGGAGGTGGTGATGATGTGGTCGGTGTGTGGATGTACCAGCTCCACTGAGCCCTGACCATGGAGTAGAAGACAGACAGCTTTGCTATCTTAGGACTGGTATTGTTACGACTCGGTTGTTGGGTGACCCGGGACCAGGGCTAATTCCCTGTCCCTAATGCTGGAGGAGTGCCCTAGTTCGCCATATTTGCCAGGTTACTTCTGAAGGTGAAGATGCCGGGGCCACATACCTTGCCTTATATCCTGTATCCGCCTTCCATCTGTACCCTTCCCTCACCCAGGGAAGAAGGGAGCAGCAGTGCACCGCAGTATACCAACCAGACAAACAAGGCAACACGAACAAGGGCAACAGAGAATACCAGGCATACAAATAGTCACATATAACAGAGGAATGCATTGGGGAGTGGAGGATGGAGAAAAACCAAAGTAGGAGAAGGAAAGGGAATAATCATAGTTACAAACCCAAGCAACAGTCTCTGATAAATCCACCATACGACTTCTCATTTAACCACTAAGCAACTATCCTCCGAGCCATGCAGCATAAGCTAGCTCTGATGATGTGTGTCAGTCAGGACCCAGACTATATAAGGGATAGGAGTGGCTAACCGTGCTCATCATTGACTCACAGAGCTCCCAACATGGCGAATTAACCCCTGTACTGCCAAAAGAAATGAACACCGTTTAAAAAGGTGAAGTGCTTCTTTTCAGCGCAGGAGTAGGAGCAATCAGATGCTGCGATCTTCTGGCTCCTATCTGTTGCGGTAACCCTATAACAGGTATACCATACTTTCTGTCCCACATTTCATGAAGAGCAACACAATTTCACATAGCATGCTTCAATGGAAAAGAAAGAGGAATGTAATTCAATATAATGGGAAAGATAGATATATACATTTAAATGGGGGATTAAGTATCCTTTAAGATAGTGTTGCTGGGTCGAAAAGTGCTAGTTTATAGTAATTTTGCTCTCTATGGACAAAATAGTCCTACTCACAGTGGATATTAAGTTGTACTCAATTTCTGTAGTATGTCCATGTCTTTGCTAACTTGCAAGCACTCACCAATATTCACGGAATATGCAGCCCTGGTAAGAAGAGTTAATCATTTGTTACGCGACTGCATGCAGTATAACAGTGAATACTAATGGTCTTATGTGTTTCTCCTTTAGCACGACACGAAGCCTCTGTGCAAAAAAAATCTGCCAGCATCTGAACTCTAATCTACCATATGCACAGTAGAAGCATACTGCAAACAACCTGTCAGAAACACTTACTATCCCAATAACCAAGCCACCAAAGACTCAAAATATGATCCAACAGCGCTATGCAATTATGAGCCGAGTTAGCCCGCCCCAATTGGAAGCATATGTTACTCCATGTCTCAACAATGCAGTTTTTGTTGACAAATGTACAAGCCCACTACCAACATTTGCAGATTTAACCATCTTTTTTTCTTCTTTTACTCTCTCACCAAGGGAATTTTACAATCTTCTTGGAGAACACATTCTTTTTTGACTGTCACTCGATAATAGAAGACAACAATATGTGTACGCAACATTAAATAAGACTGGCCAGCGACACTTAGGAGGTATATATATATATATATATATATATAACTAAGATTGGCTGTATACATTTAATAGCTCACTCAGCTGAACTCCTCATACATGTGCACTCCCACTTATACTGAGCGTGATTATATCCTAAATAGGCAGCAGCGTCTGTCACCAGCTTATCTCCTGGAACAAAGATGGGGCATGTTGAAATTCTACATGCTTGATCCTTTTTAATGGTCTGATGGTCCCGTCAAAACCGACTAACCTGGCTCTAAAGATGTAGGACTACCTACTGGATCCTGCCAGTAAAAATATGGCTGTTAAACCACAGTCAGTGGTCACATGCCAATGGGATCAAAAGGATAAGGAAATCGAAGGTATAAAATGGCAAAGCACCATGTTCATTAGTCATCTGGGTGGTCCTACATCAGGACAAGTCATGATCTTGTCGCTGTTAGCACATTCACTTTACTTGGGTTGATGTCCCGTCGGCACAGCTGGTGCTGACTTCGGACACCATATGTAGGATCTCATTCAAGGCAGAGTAGGCACGTTAACAGTGAGGAGGACCAGACCCCACTACAGCACCCCATCGATGGTTATGGGGAGAGGTGTATGGTGTTTTATAACTTCAATGTCTTTATCTTACTAATAGAGGAGTCACAAAGCCACATAACTTGGAGGATTGCTCATCTTCGGCGTTGGGCCTCCTGACACTCACGTCATGTCATTATGCCATGAAAAACTACATCCAATAAGCTGCCGTAATAGGCTGCATTTTTCACACTTCCCTTGGATGTCTGAGGGAAGTGTGAGGAAAGTAGTCCTTTAGTGGTCGCCGATTGTCTGCAGCATTTAGAAGGCATGACTAATAACTTCACATAAGCATCAGGAGACCCGGCAACGACATTTCCAGAATGGCACCCGTACGGGAGGCGAGTATTTGTTATTTTTATCTTACACTGAGGAATACAATGTTTAAGAAGTGGTTGCCCAAGTAGCGTACTGCCCCTTTAACCTTAATTTATTCAGACTAATGATTGAGAACTAGCTGTGATGCATGTTCTAAACTAAGCACATAGCCTTGTAGAGGAGATTACCCATCTACAAATCGCAGCTTTAGAGTTCTAATTGCTGGCTATGTTCTGCACAAAACTGAAATGTAATCTTATATGATAATTAGGATGCTTGGTGCACCATTGCTGTGGCCAAAAGTCTCATTACACCTTAACGCCCACTGGTCCTTTCCTCCCTCACTGGTGAGTAACAGCACTGGCTTGCCTGGAGAACTCAGATAATAAGCCAGCCTGTTAATCAGCAGTGAGGGGGCAAGGACATGCAAAACCAGCGGGAGGAGCAGTGCACAGAGCATCTTGGCCACACCCAGGGTGCAGCGGCACTAATTAGCATATTTGATTAAACTTCAGTTTATGTAAAATGGAGGAAGCGATTAGGGCATTAAAGGCAAGATTATTATAGGGGCGATATCCCCTAGAAGACTATGTGCCTAGTTTATACTGACAATTTTTAAGGAATTCTTTAACTTAGATTTTTGCTTTGGTATTTGCCATTACATTGTAACCGCACAGTTACTCTCTATTGTACATTGCTCTGTGCATACACAGACCTGCTCTTATTTTGTGATTTCAAATAATTATTTACATTATGTATTATTTAAACTATACAGTAAATTTAAAGGAAATCTCCAACTCCTTACATACTGTATATACAATATTTCCCAGACAAATCACTAGGCATTTTCAATACTTGCTATTTATGGGATCTAAGTGGCTACAGCTTTGTTTCCCCATTGATGAACCAGTCCTTTTAATTACATGATGAAATATCTCTTTGGTAGTTTTCATATTTTTGTAATATTGCAGAAATTACTCATCTTAATGTATTGTTTTATACTCTCTCATCTGTACTAGTTTAGTTATTTTGTTTTGTTGCAATGGTTGCTCAAAATATATTAAATTGCGATGTCACGCCGCAGATATGCAGGTAGATGCCAGCTCTAGATGGCAGTAGAGTGGAGGTAAGACTGCAACACTTGCCAGAGCAGACCTGCAGCGCTGCAGCGAGGCAACCACCAGGTGGCAACAGGGTAGTCAAACAAGTCGAGTCAAAACCAGGAGAGTAATGTAGTACAAAGGGGAAAATGAACTCAGAGTCAGAGACAAGCCAGAGGGTCAATACCAGATGGAAGCAGAAGTACCAGGAGCAAAAGACAGAGTCGGGTCAGAGACAAAGCCGAGTCAAGTACCAGAGAGTCCAAACACAAAAGGAAAAAACTGAGTCAGAACGGGGGAAGGGGAATGAACAGACACAGGAACAGTGAGGAATCGCAGCAGGACAAATCAGGATATAACCAGAGTCAGCTACTCATGCAGTAGTAAGAAGCCAATCACCAAGACAAAGGATGCACCAGGAGGATCAGGCTGAATATATATATATATATGCCTTTATTAATTCTTAAGTGGCAGTACAGTATCAGATAGTATATTAAAACCAAACAGTTAATACAAAAAGACGAAGGAACTAGGTTTCCAAAACACGTGTCGGGAGTGTGCGTGTTCAGGACGGCGAGGTACCCACAGGTAATGTTTATAAATATTCCCTGCTCTCTAGCACTTTGCACTTTTTTATTTGGCATTTTATGTGAAACTAAAAGGGTGATAGCCCCGTCTTTGTGCACCTTTGCATTGTTCCAATTGATTGCACTATAAAGCACTTTTTGTATTTTGCACATAAATTTTTTTTTTAATTTTTATATATAAATTTCACACTTTTGCTTCTGGGAATTTGTATCTTCATTCTGGAAATCATTACCTGGCACAGAAATACTGGTAAAAATTTTTTTTTTTTTTTTTTAGATTTTCATATGTGCAATAGGGTTTCCGCTTATTTGATTTGATATTTATTGCCGTCCTGCATAGCACACTTTTTGTATTAACTGTTTGGTTTTAATATACTATCTGATACTGTACTGCCACTTAAGAATTAATAAAGGCATATATATATATATATATATATATTCAGCCTGGTCCTCCTGGTGCATCCTTTGTCTTGGTGATTGGCTTCTTACTCATGGTGTAAGTGGTTTCCACTTTTTTATTCAAAAGACACCCTGGTGAATTAATATTGAATAATATATAGGTGTCCAATTATATTTTATTAATACATTATATTTTATTACTATTCCAATCAGGGTTGTTTCTTTTGCTGTCTTTTACTCATGCAGTAGGCAGAAGCTATAACTGACACCGTCTGCAGGATGCATTGGAAAGAAATAGCCGACTTGATGCCAGAAGGAGGCAGGGAAAAGTTAACCCTTGACATGATCAGATCAGGAAAGAGAGACAGGATACAAAACCCGGTCTGGATCATGACAAAAGATTAGTAGAGTCCAGAACACAGGCTTTTTGGACCAGAAGTTGTGATTTAAATAATAAGAAATAAGACACTTCTACCAGTGAGCAAATCAATCACTGTCTGAGTTAATATTACAATTTCTTGACTTATCTATTATGGACTATGAAGAATTTTATAGCAGGTCTTGGAAGCTTCTCCAAGCAGCAGAGCCTTAGGCTACTTTCACACTAGCGTCGGGAACAACCCGTCGCTGCGCGTCGGGCCGACGTTCCCGACGCTAGTGTGGTCTCCGCCGCACAACGGGGGCAGCGGATGCATATTTCCCACGCATCCGCTGCCCCATTGTGATGTGCGGGGAAGTGCGGGGAGGTGGGGGCGGAGTTCCGACTGCGCATGCGCGGTCGGAAAAAGCGGACCGTCGGGAGCAAAAAACGTTACATGTAACGTTTTTTTCTCCCGACGGACCGCTACCATACGCCCAAACGCCGCCAAACGCATTCACCGTTTGGAAATGCGTCGCAAATGCGTCGCAAATGCGTCGCTAATGTTACTCTATGACGAAACAACGTATCCAGCAAAAACTTTTGCTGGATGCGGCGTTTCGCAAAAACGACGCATTTGCGACGTATTGCAGTTAACGCTAGTGTGAAACTAGCCTTAGACCACATACACACCTGACAGGTTTGCACTGCAAACTTGTGACAACTTACAGGTCTACTTTTGATCTCAACTCCCATCCAAGTCTAATGGAAACGTTTCTTGTAGAAATATAAACATGAATAATGAATATGTTATTTTAACCCCTTAGTGACAGCCAATTTGGTACTTAATGATCGAGCCAATTTTTACAATTCTGACCACTGTCACTTTATGAGGTTATAACTCTGGAACGCTTTAATGGATCCTGCTGATTCTGAGATTGTTTTTTCATGACATATTGTACTTCATGTTAGTGGTAACATTTCTTTGATATTACTTGTTATTATTTATGAAAAAAACGGAAATATGGCGAAAATGTTTAAAATTTTGCAATTTTCAAACTTTGAATTTTTATGCCCTTAAATCAGAGAGATATGTCACACAAAATAGTTAATAAATAACATTTCCCACATGTCTACTTTACATCAGCACAATTTTGGAAACAACATTTCTTTTTGTTAGGAAGTTATAAGGCTTAAAAGTTGACCAGCGATTTCTCATTTTTACAACAAAATTTACAAAACAATTTCACATTTAAAGTCACTTTGAAGGGTGTACATGACAGAAAATACCCAAAGTTGACACCATACTAAAAACTACACCCCTCAAGGTGCTCAAAACCAAATTCAAGAAGTTTATTAACCCTTTAAGTGCTTCACAGGAACTGAAACAATGTGGAAGGAAAAAATGAACATTTAACTTTTTTTTTCAAACATTTTACTTCAGAACCAATTTATTTTATTTTCACAAGTGTAAAAAGAGAAAATGAACTACAAAATTGTTTGTGCAATCTGTCCTGAGTATGCCAATACCCCATATGTGGGGATAAACCACTGTTTGGGCGCAAGGCAGGGCTTGGAAGAGAAGGAGCACCGTTTGACTTTTTCAATGCAGAATTGGCTGGAATTGAGATTGGACGCCATGTCACGTTTGGAGAGCCCCTGATGTGCCTAAACAGTGGAAACCCCCCCACAAGTGACACCATTTTGGAAACTAGACCCTTTAAGAAACTTGTCTAGATGTGTGGTGAGCACTTTAAACCCCAAGGTGGTTCACAGAAGTTTATAACGTAGAGCCGTGAAAATAAAAAAAAATCACATTTTTTTCTACAGAAATGATCTTTTTGCCACAAAATTTTTATTTTCACAAGGGTAACAGGAGAAATTAGACCCCAAAAGTTGTTGTGCTATTTGTCCTGAGTACGCCGATACCCCATATGTGGGGGTAAACAACAGTTTGGGCGCATGGCAGAGCTTGGAAGAGGAGTTCCGTTTGACTTTTTCAATGCAGAATTGGCTGGAATTGAGATCAGACGCCATGTCGTGTTTGGAGAGCGCCTGATGTGCCTAAACCGTAGAAACCCCCCACAAGTGACACCATTTTGGAAACTAGACCCATTAAGGAACTTATCCAGATGTGTGGTGAGCACTTTGACCCCCCAAGTGCTTCACAGAAATTTATAACGTAGAGCCGTGAAAATAAAAAATCCTTTTTTTTCCTCAAAAATTATTTTTTAGCTCACAATTTTTTATTTTTTCAAGGGTAACAGGAGAAGTTGGACCCCAAAATTTGTTGTCCAGTTTGTCCTGAGTACGCTGATACCCCATATGTGGGGGGACCACTGTTTGGGCACACATCGGGGCTCGGAAGGGAAGTAGTAACGTTTTAAAATGCAGACTTTGATGGAATGGTCTGCGGGCATTATGTTGCATTTTCAGAGCCCCTGATGTACCTAAACAGTAGAAACCCCCCACAAGTGACCCTATTTTGGAAACTAGACCCCCCAAGGAACTTATCTAGATGTGTGGTGAGCACTTTGAATGCCCAAGTGCTTCACATAAGTTTATAATGCAGAGTAGTGAAAATTAAAAAAAAAAAAAATTCCACAAAAATTATTTTTTTAGCCCCAAATTTTTTATTTTCCCAAGGGTAATAGGAGAAATTGGACCCCAAAATTTGTTGACCAATTTGTCCTGAGTACGCTGATACCCCATATATGGGGGGGACCTCTGTTTGAGCACACATCAGGGCTCAGAAGGGAAGTAGTGACGTTTTAAAATGCAGACTTTGATGGAATGGTCAGCGGGTGTCATGTTGCATTTTCAGAGCCCCTGATGTACCTAAACAGGAGAAACCCCCAAGTGACCCTATTTTGGAAACTAGACCCCCCAGGGAACTTATCTAGATATGTGGTGAGCATTTTGAACGCCCAAGTGCTTCACAGAAGTTTGACGCAGAGCCGTTTAAATAAAAAATCATTTTTTTCCACAAAAATTATTTTTTAGCCCCCAATTTTTTTTTATTTTCGCAAGAGTAACAGGAGAAACTGGATCCCAAAAGTTGTTGTCCAATTAGCTCTAAGTATGCTGATGCCCCATATGTGGGGGTAAACCACTGTTTGGGCACACGGCAGAGCTCAGAAAGGAGGGAGCACCATTTGAGTTTTTGAGCGCAAAATTGGCTGTCACGTTTGGAGACCCCCTGATGTACCTAAACAGTGGAAACCCCCCAATTCTAACTCCAACCCTAACACAAACACACCCCTAACCCTAATCCCAACCTGATCCATAATCCTAATCACAACCCTAACCATAACCCTAATCACTACCCTAACCCCAAAACACCCCTAACCCTAATCCCAACCCTAACCATAACCCTAATCAAAACCCTTAGCCCAACACACCCCTAATCATAATCTCAACCCTAACCCTAATCCCAACCCTAATCCCAATACACCCCTAACCCTAATCCCAACCCTAACCTTAACCCTAATTCCAGACCTAACCCTAATCCCAAACGTAACCCTAATGCCAACCCTAACCTTAATGCCAACCCTAACCCTAATACCAACCCTAACCCTAATCCAAACCCTAATCCCAACTCTAACCCTAACTTTAGCCCCACCCCTTACCCTAGCCCCAACCCTAACCGGAAAATGGAAATACATACTTTTTTTATTTTATTGCTTTTTCCTAACTAAGGGAGTGATAAAAGGGAGGTATTTATAATTTTTTCTATTTTGATCACTGTGATAGGATTTCACAGTGACCAAAATAAAACAAGAGGAAGAACCTTCCTCTGCCGGCAGATCACGGCTGGCGCACAGCCCATGCACCCGCCATTTTCTTACCGGAGGAAGAAGCCAGCGGCGGCAAGGAGGGGACGCAGGAGGACCCAGGGACACCAGTAAGTATAACAGGTACCACGATCCCCCTATTTCTCTGTCCTCTGATGTGCGATCACATCAGAAGACAGAGAATGACAGACATCGCTTTCTTTTTTTTTGCGGTCGCTGGTAAACCGTTAATTACCAGGGATCGCAAAACAGGGATCCGTAAAAACCGACCCCGATCATGTTTTTTGGGGTCTCGGCTACCCCCAGCAGCCGAGACCCCAAAGATCTGCCATTTTTTTCCCGGAAGAAGATGGCGGCGCCCATCGGGAGCCACGAGGAGCACCGCGGGACACGGGTAATTATCGGGGGGCGATCGGGGACCCCATTTCTCTGTCCTCTGATGTGCGATCACATCGGATCACAGAGAAATTAAATGGGAAATCGCTTTTTTGGTTTTTTTTGTGGCCGCCGGTAAACGGTTAATTACCGGCAATCGCAACCCTGGGGTCGGTAAAAACCGACCCGAATCATGTTCTCTGGGGTCTTGGCTACCCCCGGCAACCAAGACCCCAGAGAAAATCTGACTCTGGGGGGCGCTATACACTTTTTCCACAGCGTATCGGTGGTCGTTAAGGGGTTAAATAATTTTTTAGTGGAAAAGCCTGTGGAGTCTCAAAGTGGACTTCACTCTTTCACTGAATTATGTAAATTTCTACTTATAACACATGCAGAGTTTACCACGGAACTGCCACAAATGTCTTCTGGACTTTATCTATAAGGCTAAGAGTAGGATTTCACCTGTGCAAAAAAAAAACTTTGGGATTGGGTAATGATGTCCTGTTAACTCCCTAAAAGTGGAAACTAAAGTGTAGACAAGTAGAAGAGTATCACTTTATCCATAAAAGTGGGAAAGTAGGAAGAGTCAGGACAAATAAAAAGCCAAAAAACAGGAGCTGCAAAAACCATAGTTGGGGTCAGAAGTACAATAAAGAAAATTGAGAACAAAAAAGGAACGTAGCTCAAAGCACTATTCTGCATGCCAAGTTATGCGCTCATTAAGCATAATAGGCCAAATACTGACATTAAACTCTAAAAACTGTACCTAGCATGACATTATAGACTCCATTATTTGCAGAACCACAACATTTAGGGGCACCCTAACCAACAATGTTTGCCACAATGCTGTCAATGTAGTGGGTGGGGTTCTGAACTCCCCAGTAAAACCATAAGAAAAAGGTTGCTTTGGACCACACAGCCTGGTTCATGGTGCTTTGAATATCTATTTGACATATGAACATAAGGAAAACTTTCTTCAAAACTATCCAGTGGATTTTTCAATTAATGGTATGGCCTTTCCTTAGTGCAAGGTTCCCTAAAGGCACTTAAGAGCTGTCAGACTCCCTTTAAATCAGTCTTACTTGAGGTTGTCTTCTGCTAGACCTTTGGGAACGATTATTTTGTCAGTACCTGGCCCTTATTGCAGAATACTCTGATATTCCAGCTTATCAGATAAGGAACCAATGGTATAATGTATCTGGTAGAAAAACTGGGATACCTGGACAGCACAAACATGGGAAGCAGGTACCAAAACAGCACTGAAGTTCACCAAGACATGCTTGTAATACCAATGGTGAAATGGCTGCATCCTGGGGAAAATAGGCAGCTGGCAGAGCAAGCAGAAGCCCAACTGGAAGGTGAAAACCTCAGTCAAACAGAGCTGACCCATAAAATTATCGCCTGCAATACAAGGTGCGGATTTAATTGGGAAGAAAAAAAAAAGTTGAAAAAGTTTACAGCCTGCTGAGTCTGTGTAATGTCACACTGTTCCAGGCTGTGAATGAAACATTGACTCCTCTCTATCACCCAGTCACTATGTGTCAGAAATACACAGGGTAAAACATCTGACGGCTGTGAGAGCTGGATTCAGACTAAAGGCTGTGACTGAATGATGGCAGGATGGGGCAAACATGGCCAAGAACCATGTAAAGAGCCAACAAGACCGTGCTAAAGAGTGAGCGAATCCAATGGTAAAGATTACAGGGAATCTGTCAGCAGGTGTTTGCTATGTAATCTGACAGCAGTATGATATACGGACAGAGATTCGTCACTTAGTTTACTGGGTGCAACAGTTGTGATACAATGTAACTAACCAAACCTTGGATAGGAGTTGTGATACACTGGCTGTTTTCTCTGCTGCAGATATAGCAGAGCTCTGTATATCCCCGCCCACACCACTGGTTGGCAGCTTTCTGTGTGGACTGTGCATAGGCAGAAAGCTGCCATTCAGTGGTGAGGGCGCGCGGACCAGGAGGCATGAGACATCTAGCCTGGTAGTGATAATATCCTGCTGATAAAACACTGATTTAATTGAAACAGCAAAACACAGCCTAGTAAGTCACACATCACCGGCATCAGAGTCTGTGCCCCTATATATTGCTGTTCTTAGATTGCATATTAAAAACCTGATGACAGGCTCCCTTTACCCTCTTCACGATCCATAACATATATTTGTGCAGCGCCCCAGAGTCCTGGTCGTTGCAGTACTGTGGCTCCGCCACTATGGGGAGCTACGGTGCGTCCGATGGCACTGAAGGAGTTCATCTGATCAGGTATCACAGACACCAATACATTTCACAGCTGGGCCTCCGGGGGGAGCTAAGGGTGCTATTCATTAGGCCACTCCCCACCATAGTGGGTAAACTGGGGGTCAGGCAGGAAGTTAGATCAGAAAGCTGACTGGATTGGACGAAGCAACACCTAGTGGCAGAGGGTGTTGTGGAGGAAGAGACAGTAGGGTCTCTGTCAGGGGTGGGATCCTGACAGAGGCTTGGCATTGGAAAGAACGTAACGGGTCCGCGCCAGCTCCGGGAAGCGGCGGGGCCCCAAGAAAGGACTAGAAGCGAGATAGATTGTGCTGAGTGAGAAACGAGATCAAGCGATAGGAGAATTCCAGTAGGGGTCGTGCTGTAAGACCGGAGCAACACCCTACTGAGGCGCACTACCGGTGGCCGGAACGCCGAGGGAGTATTATAACATTCAGCTTCAAGCAATACTCTAAACAGCGGCAGGACAGTCAGTTTAAGGCGGGCTGTCTAACACATATCACCTATGAAGTCTTGGGAGGCAATTGCGGGAGAGGGGCGTCTCTAGGGTCCCGGAAGAACTCAAGGCCTACCCGACAAACGGGTGCCGTTCTAACTGTAACATCAGGAAGGGACGGACGATTAGAAGAACATCATTTAATCGAGTTGTGAGGGAACTTAAGAAACAGACACAACAGTTGTGGGGTACTTTCCGTAAGCACAGCAGGGAAGGACTACAACACATAGCGCTAAGAAGGAAGGCACCGATTTCCACCTGTGAAGAGAACTCTGGAGGTGCCATTGGACCGGCCGGACTTGCGCAGCTTGGTGAACCGTATTCTGGACTGAGGACTCAGAGATTTCCAGTAAAGAGGTAAAGAGACTGCAACCTGGTGTCCTCGTTATTTACCGCGACCTGCACCCCACAACTGCACCGTTACAACACCACTTACTGCACCGGACGTCCCCCACTGACAGACAGGGCCACGGACCGGGTCTAGCCACCGTGACAACTCCAGGACTGAGACCCAGAGGCCCGGCTCCGGGTACCCCTAGGCCCTGCGGCGGTGTGGGGGCGCTCCAACTTGGCGTCACGAACAGGATCTACTTAAGCCTGAAGAATCAGGTCATGTGTGCCTTGGAACTGTGATTTATTGTGCTTGGATTGTACTTTATTGCAAAGACTGTGCTGCGCCATTTACCGCCAAACGTTCCCGCCAAAAAAAACGGCGCCATTGCTACGCCAGAGAGACAGGAGGGCGTGCCATGGGAGGAGACTACCAAAGTGGCGCCAGAAACGGCGATCGCCCCCTGCGCCTCTTGTTGCAAAGCGATGACCTGCCTCAAAGCAGAGAACCGCCCCCTGACTTGCGATGGCGGGAACGAGGTGAAGGAGGAGCTCGACCTTGGAGAAATGGCAGGGTCAGATGCATGCATTGCCGCCGAATGCCGGACAGCGACGATGAACAGCAGGTGCCCGAACAACGGCGAGGTGATCCCGGTTTGTCCTCACCCATCAGAAGAGGACTCGCGTCCACCGCCGGTGAGGGACCTGGACTCCTTGGAGACACCAGTGGAGGAGCCGAGCCTGCCTATCCTAGTCACGGAATCATGGAGGGCGGAGTTACGTCAAGAGATGACTCCGGTGGAGCCGTGGTCCGGGCTGCAGCCGATTCCAGTGTCCTTGTCAACGGACCGGAGCGACATCGGTGGAATCACCTCAGGTGCAGGTATGGACGACATCCCTACTCCCCTGATCGATCCCACTCCCGTGACCGCTCCCCACCCCGGCAATGATCGTTCCTTCTTGGTGGAGCGGGTTATCCTCACCTCCAACGCGATGGGGAAGCTAGTGCCTCCGCTACCAACCAAGATGGGAGAACCCATAGGTGTGGGCCTAGACGGGCTGATCCTTCGGTGGGACACCCCCTGGACAGGGCCGGATGGGACCCGGGAGGATGGCCTCACCCTTGCGGTACTTACCTGGGAGCAGTATAAGCAATGTCTGATCCAACACTGGAAAGATCGGGACGAGACCGAACCACCTGACATGCAACGTAAGAAGTCGGCTCCCGGCAGGAAAGACGTGGTAAAGCGGGGAACTGTACTGGCCTACCACCCGAAGAGGGGATGGGGCTCCATACAGGAACCGGGGCTACCAACTGATGTCTTTGTCACTAGCTATAATGTGAAGACCCCCTGCTGCAGTCGAAATGGTGACCCGTTACAAAGAGGGGATCAGGTGACTTACACCCGCCATCGGAGTGCACAAGGATGGTGTGCCCGGAACGTTCGACGGTGTGAGCCTGAGAGAGCGCCCCCTGTTGTCCCGATCATGACTGATCCCGATTTGCCGGACCTCGTTCCCATCACCACGGTACGTCTTGTAGCGGCTACCGAACTCGCAAGCAGGATTAGCCTTCAAATCCAGGCACCGGCTGATCTGATGGCATCTGAGAGACCAACTACCAGTACGGGTGCCACGTTGGCTGGGGGACAAAGACCGCCCCCAGACTTAGAAGAATAAACCTCGATACCATGAATCTGTAAATAGTTACTGTTTTCCTGTGTTTTGCTAAACCCGTTCAGGGTAAACTCTTAAAGGGATCCTTCTATGGACCTGGGATCCCTATTGTTTTGTTTTCTTGTTTGTCTTTCAAGTTTTTGCACAAAAGTTTACAGAACTGCTGAAATCATGAACAGTGCATGATCCGAACTTTTTGTATATAGTTTGCACCTTATTAAAGGCGCTCCCTACTGGTTTTACTTAAAGAAAGACTCTTTGCGAAGATACCGCACTGGAACCTTTGTTGAGTATGGACTGGTAGCTTGAGAAGATACGCTACCTCATAGAGACTTGGTCCTCTCTTAAAGGGGATGTTCATTTGTCACGCTTCGATAGTAATATTGCTTAAGATGAGTAGCAATAATGTCTTGACCAAAGGAAATGATGATAATGTTTATATGAGAAAAGTTATATGTGTTTAACTGGTTAAATGTGAAGAAATATTGATAATGTGCTTTGAGAAGTAAAAGATAGAAGAAGGATGCAGTGGACCCGTAGAGATAGACGTGGTGTCCAGCATGCATAGTAGACAGAAAGATAATGAGAAGGCTAATGTTCGATAGAAAATGTTTTTGATAATGCTGATGGATAATTAATGGGGATAGAAGGTAAACCCTGAGTTCTCATAGGAGTCAAGAAGAGATGGCTCAGTGCTCTAAAACTGAAAGTAATGTTATGTTCTATACTGTGTATAGTAGTTGAAAAGGCAGTAGGCCCTGGCTGAACGGGGCGGTCCTGTAACTGAAAGGAGAGGCAGTAGGTCTGTGGCCGATAGGACAGGCGGTCCTGCAGATTTAAAGAAGGAGAATGAGAAAGTTAAAATGCCTTATAATGTGATTATAGGAAGGTCTTTAGTGGATTAAGAGTGTATGTCCTTAAAGGCAAAGTTAAATTATTGTTCAACAATCTTGCACTTAGTAGAATACCCGGTTGGGTAACGGGAGTTATTTATAACCTGTAATTTATAATGTTAACTATGTTTGTAACGTTCAAGTGTCCTCACCTCCCATAAAGGGAAGCTCTGTTCAAATATGCTTATTGTTATTGCACTCAACAAAATTGTATGTCTTTTTGCTAACTTGTATTGTTGTTTTCTTCCCAGTCCCGGAGTACTGTGTTTAACCAGGGGGGAGTGCAGCGCCCCAGAGTCCTGGTCGTTGCAGTACTGTGGCTCCGCCACTATGGGGAGCTACGGTGCGTACGATGGCACTGAAGGAGTTCACTGATCAGGTATCACAGACACCAATACATTTCACAGCTGGGCCTCCGGGGGGAGCTAAGGGTGCTATTCATTAGGCCACTCCCCACCATAGTGGGTAAACTGGGGGTCAGGCAGGAAGTTAGATCAGAAAGCTGACTGGATTGGACGAAGCAACACCTAGTGGCAGAGGGTGTTGTGGAGGAAGAGACAGTAGGGTCTCTGTCAGGGGTGGGATCCTGACAGAGGCTTGGCATTGGAAAGAACGTAACGGGTCCGCGCCAGCTCCGGGAAGCGGCGGGGCCCCAAGAAAGGACTAGAAGCGAGATAGATTGTGCTGAGTGAGAAACGAGATCAAGCGATAGGAGAATTCCAGTAGGGGTCGTGCTGTAAGACCGGAGCAACACCCTACTGAGGCGCACTACCGGTGGCCGGAACGCCGAGGGAGTATTATAACATTCAGCTTCAAGCAATACTCTAAACAGCGGCAGGACAGTCAGTTTAAGGCGGGCTGTCTAACACATATCACCTATGAAGTCTTGGGAGGCAATTGCGGGAGAGGGGCGTCTCTAGGGTCCCGGAAGAACTCCAGGCCTACCCGACAAACGGGTGCCGTTCTAACTGTAACATCAGGAAGGGACGGACGATTAGAAGAACATCATTTAATCGAGTTGTGAGGGAACTTAAGAAACAGACACAACAGTTGTGGGGTACTTTCCGTAAGCACAGCAGGGAAGGACTACAACACATAGCGCTAAGAAGGAAGGCACCGATTTCCACCTGTGAAGAGAACTCTGGAGGTGCCATTGGACCGGCCGGACTTGCGCAGCTTGGTGAACCGTATTCTGGACTGAGGACTCAGAGATCTCCAGTAAAGAGGTAAAGAGACTGCAACCTGGTGTCCTCGTTATTTACCGCGACCTGCACCCCACAACTGCACCGTTACAACAACACTTACTGCACCGGACGTCCCCCACTGACAGACAGGGCCACGGACCGGGTCTAGCCACCGTGACAACTCCAGGACTGAGACCCAGAGGCCCGGCTCCGGGTACCCCTAGGCCCTGCGGCGGTGTGGGGGCGCTCCAACTTGGCGTCACGAACAGGATCTACTTAAGCCTGAAGAATCAGGTCATGTGTGCCTTGGAACTGTGATTTATTGTGCTTGGATTGTACTTTATTGCAAAGACTGTGCTGCGCCATTTACCGCCAAAAGTTCCCGCCAAAAAAAATGGCGCCATTGCTACGCCAGAGAGACAGGAGGGCGTGCCATGGGAGGAGACTACCAAAGTGGCGCCAGAAACGGCGATCGCCCCCTGCGCCTCTTGTTGCAAAGCGATGACCTGCCTCAAAGCAGAGAACCGCCCCCTGACTTGCGATGGCGGGAACGAGGTGAAGGAGGAGCTCGACCTTGGAGAAATGGCAGGGTCAGATGCATGCATTGCCGCCGAATGCCGGACAGCGACGATGAACAGCAGGTGCCCGAACAACGGCGAGGTGATCCCGGTTTGTCCTCACCCATCAGAAGAGGACTCGCGTCCACCGCCGGTGAGGGACCTGGACTCCTTGGAGACACCAGTGGAGGAGCCGAGCCTGCCTATCCTAGTCACGGAATCATGGAGGGCGGAGTTACGTCAAGAGATGACTCCGGTGGAGCCGTGGTCCGGGCTGCAGCCGATTCCAGTGTCCTTGTCAACGGACCGGAGCGACATCGGTGGAATCACCTCAGGTGCAGGTATGGACGACATCCCTACTCCCCTGATCGATCCCACTCCCGTGACCGCTCCCCACCCCGGCAATGATCGTTCCTTCTTGGTGGAGCGGGTTATCCTCACCTCCAACGCGATGGGGAAGCTAGTGCCTCCGCTACCAACCAAGATGGGAGAACCCATAGGTGTGGGCCTAGACGGGGTGATCCTTCGGTGGGACACCCCCTGGACAGGGCCGGATGGGACCCGGGAGGATGGCCTCACCCTTGCGGTACTTACCTGGGAGCAGTATAAGCAATGTCTGATCCAACACTGGAAAGATCGGGACGAGACCGAACCACCTGACACGCAACGTAAGAAGTCGGCTCCCGGCAGGAAAGACGTGGTAAAGCGGGGAACTGTACTGGCCTACCACCCGAAGAGGGGATGGGGCTCCATACAGGAACCGGGGCTACCAACTGATGTCTTTGTCACTAGCTATAATGTGAAGACCCCCTGCTGCAGTCGAAATGGTGACCCGTTACAAAGAGGGGATCAGGTGACTTACACCCGCCATCGGAGTGCACAAGGATGGTGTGCCCGGAACGTTCGACGGTGTGAGCCTGAGAGAGCGCCCCCTGTTGTCCCGATCATGACTGATCCCGATTTGCCGGACCTCGTTCCCATCACCACGGTACGTCTTGTAGCGGCTACCGAACTCGCAAGCAGGATTAGCCTTCAAATCCAGGCACCGGCTGATCTGATGGCATCTGAGAGACCAACTACCAGTACGGGTGCCACGTTGGCTGGGGGACAAAGACCGCCCCCAGACTTAGAAGAATAAACCTCGATACCATGAATCTGTAAATAGTTACTGTTTTCCTGTGTTTTGCTAAACCCGTTCAGGGTAAACTCTTAAAGGGATCCTTCTATGGACCTGGGATCCCTATTGTTTTGTTTTCTTGTTTGTCTTTCAAGTTTTTGCACAAAAGTTTACAGAACTGCTGAAATCATGAACAGTGCATGATCCGAACTTTTTGTATATAGTTTGCACCTTATTAAAGGCGCTCCCTACTGGTTTTACTTAAAGAAAGACTCTTTGCGAAGATACCGCACTGGAACCTTTGTTGAGTATGGACTGGTAGCTTGAGAAGATACGCTACCTCATAGAGACTTGGTCCTCTCTTAAAGGGGATGTTCATTTGTCACGCTTCGATAGTAATATTGCTTAAGATGAGTAGCAATAATGTCTTGACCAAAGGAAATGATGATAATGTTTATATGAGAAAAGTTATATGTGTTTAACTGGTTAAATGTGAAGAAATATTGATAATGTGCTTTGAGAAGTAAAAGATAGAAGAAGGATGCAGTGGACCCGTAGAGATAGACGTGGTGTCCAGCATGCATAGTAGACAGAAAGATAATGAGAAGGCTAATGTTCGATAGAAAATGTTTTTGATAATGCTGATGGATAATTAATGGGGATAGAAGGTAAACCCTGAGTTCTCATAGGAGTCAAGAAGAGATGGCTCAGTGCTCTAAAACTGAAAGTAATGTTATGTTCTATACTGTGTATAGTAGTTGAAAAGGCAGTAGGCCCTGGCTGAACGGGGCGGTCCTGTAACTGAAAGGAGAGGCAGTAGGTCTGTGGCCGATAGGACAGGCGGTCCTGCAGATTTAAAGAAGGAGAATGAGAAAGTTAAAATGCCTTATAATGTGATTATAGGAAGGTCTTTAGTGGATTAAGAGTGTATGTCCTTAAAGGCAAAGTTAAATTATTGTTCAACAATCTTGCACTTAGTAGAATACCCGGTTGGGTAACGGGAGTTATTTATAACCTGTAATTTATAATGTTAACTATGTTTGTAACGTTCAAGTGTCCTCACCTCCCATAAAGGGAAGCTCTGTTCAAATATGCTTATTGTTATTGCACTCAACAAAATTGTATGTCTTTTTGCTAACTTGTATTGTTGTTTTCTTCCCAGTCCCGGAGTACTGTGTTTAACCAGGGGGGAGTGCAGCGCCCCAGAGTCCTGGTCGTTGCAGTACTGTGGCTCCGCCACTATGGGGAGCTACGGTGCGTCCGATGGCACTGAAGGAGTTCATCTGATCAGGTATCACAGACACCAATACATTTCACAGCTGGGCCTCCGGGGGGAGCTAAGGGTGCTATTCATTAGGCCACTCCCCACCATAGTGGGTAAACTGGGGGTCAGGCAGGAAGTTAGATCAGAAAGCTGACTGGATTGGACGAAGCAACACCTAGTGGCAGAGGGTGTTGTGGAGGAAGAGACAGTAGGGTCTCTGTCAGGGGTGGGATCCTGACAGAGGCTTGGCATTGGAAAGAACGTAACGGGTCCGCGCCAGCTCCGGGAAGCGGCGGGGCCCCAAGAAAGGACTAGAAGCGAGATAGATTGTGCTGAGTGAGAAACGAGATCAAGCGATAGGAGAATTCCAGTAGGGGTCGTGCTGTAAGACCGGAGCAACACCCTACTGAGGCGCACTACCGGTGGCCGGAACGCCGAGGGAGTATTATAACATTCAGCTTCAAGCAATACTCTAAACAGCGGCAGGACAGTCAGTTTAAGGCGGGCTGTCTAACACATATCACCTATGAAGTCTTGGGAGGCAATTGCGGGAGAGGGGCGTCTCTAGGGTCCCGGAAGAACTCCAGGCCTATCCGACAAACGGGTGCCGTTCCAACTGTAACATCAGGAAGGGACGGAAGATTAGAAGAACATCATTTAATCGAGTTGTGAGGGAACTTAAGAAACAGACACAACGGTTGTGGGGTACTTTCCGTAAGCACAGCAGGGAAGGACTACAACACATAGCGCTAAGAAGGAAGGCACCGATTTCCACCTGTGAAGAGAACTCTGGAGGTGCCATTGGACCGGCCGGACTTGCGCAGCTTGGTGAACCGTATTCTGGACTGAGGACTCAGAGATCTCCAGTAAAGAGGTAAAGAGACTGCAACCTGGTGTCCTCGTTATTTACCGCGACCTGCACCCCACAACTGCACCGTTACAACACCACTTACTGCACCGGACGTCCCCCACTGACAGACAGGGCCACGGACCGGGTCTAGCCACCGTGACAACTCCAGGACTGAGACCCAGAGGCCCGGCTCCGGGTACCCCTAGGCCCTGCGGCGGTGTGGGGGCGCTCCAACTACATCACAGGTCGCATCCCTGCCTTTGACATGGGCTCGCATGTTGAGACCACATCTTCCCTGCACACGATGACTGATTTAATTAAAATGGTATTACTAAAAATATCAGCTCATGGAGCAAAAAATAAGCCCTCACCTAGCCCCAGAAAAGCTATGGGTCCTGGAAAATGGCGACAAAAATGTATTTCACATTTTTTTTCACCACTAACATAAATAAAACCTGTATGTTTGCTATCTGCGTACTCGCACTGACCTGGGGAATCATATTTCCAGGTCAGTTTTACCATATAGTGAACATGGTAAATAATTTATAAAAAAAAATAGCTATTGTGGAATTGCACTTTATTTTCAATTTCAACACACTTGGATTTTTTTTCCCTGCTTTCTAGTGCATCACGTGATAAAATGAATGGTGTCATTCAAAAGTACAACTTGTCCCGTAAAAGGCAAGCCCTCTCATCTGTGTGTTTGATTTTAGCACATTAACACATATAGTTTAGCAGAAGCACTCACCGTTCACCATGACCGTTGTTGCTGCTGTTCTCTTACATTATGGGCTCGCACACACGGCCGTAAAAATCGGATAAGTGCTATCCGTTGTTTGACAGATAGCACCCATCCCCATGTTATTCTTTGGTGCCATGCACACGGACGAAGACAGTCTGAGGAAAAAATAGCAGCACGCTTGAGTTGCATCCTACTGGATTGCACTCGGCCATTCACGTGTAAAAAAAAAAAAATCGGGCTGTTTTCAGATGATATCTGAGTGCAGTTCAATTTTGCAGACTGACAGAATGGACAAGATGGAGGAGATTTTTTTTTTCTTTTTATCCGAGAAAATCGTATCGTGCTCTGATCAGAATGAGATTAGCATCATCAGCCTGATTTTCTTGGATGACAGAAAAGTGGTGGTGTCACCCTAGCCTAAAAAAAAATGTATAAATCCAATGCAAAAAAAATCATCTTGGATCAGCTTGCTAAAGTTCCACTTTTCTATTAGTTAATACATTAAAAAAAGTAATAATAATACGAATTTATTACATAAAATCTCATAAAAACACACTGCTGCACAGTAAATGGCAGAAACAATGGGTGTAAATGCTGAAAACTGCTTTCATATTGTATAATAATGATATGTTATCTGTTGAGATTAGAGATTAGCTAATTAATTTCCTGTTTTGTGGGATACAATAGGAAAATCAGTTTTTTTTCACATCAATGCAAAAAAACAAATTACTTATGAGCTTTCCTGATAGGTCATTAATCATCATCATCATCATCAGTAGTTCAGCACCTAGCACCTCCACTGATCAGCTGTCTGCAGCTCCAACAGTGGCCGGCGTGCACCCGTTTACGGACCTGGGACTCCACAGCTCTCTGTAGTGGCCATTATTGGGTACTGCAGCTTAACTCCTATTGAAGTGAACTTGATAGGACCTGCAGTCTATGAGAACAGACAATGTGCTAAGCTGTAAACGGTTAATGACGGCAGTTTGGCTAGGGGAGCCGAAAAAAAATACTGCGGACACATAAGGTGTCCAGTTACATGATGACAGCTATCTCTCCTGCCCCACCACCATACATATCAATATTTGACTTGGCTTTATGTGTTTTCAATAGGGAGAGGTAACGAAATTGCTTCTCCTGGTGATTGCTTATCTCCTGGGAGAACAAAAAGATTGGGCAATTACATTAAGGCCATATTCCCACATTAAAAGTTATGTTTTTTCCTCTACCTTTTTTTTTTTTAACCCCTACAGTACATAATTTGTTGGGCGAGAGTTGGGAAGCCCCCCATACACATCAGATGGTCTGCAGGTTGGGTAGCCTTTAATCTAATTAGCATGGGGCATATAAAGTTATGAGTTTGGTGAATTCATGTGTTGAGGGCTCCCCTCGTCTTCCCCTGGCCCTTAGGCCCTGATTTATAAGACTGTGCCCTTATAAATATAATGGACTTATAAAAATGTGTCCGCTGCATTCATTTAGCACTCCTAGTAATCAAATGGCACGAAAAAATGTCTGGACCATGATATTAAGCTGACAGATCACCGATCTATTAGCACTCCCGAATACTGAGGGTATTGCCCCCCAAGACTTCTCTTAAGGTACCGTCACACTAGGCGATATCGCCAGCGATCCGTGACGTTGCAGCGACCTGGATAGCGATATCGCTGTATTTGACACGCAGCAGCGATCTGGATCCCGCTGTGAAATTGCTGGTCGCTGCTAGAAGGTCTGCACTTTATTTGGTCGCTAGGTCGCCGTGTATCGCCGTGTTTGACAGCAAAAAGCAAGGATACCAGCGATATTTTACACTGGTAACCAGGGTAAACATCGGGTTACTAAGCGCAGGGCCGCGCTTAGTAACCCGATGTTTACCCTGGTTACCAGCGTAAAAGTTAAAAAAACAAACAGCACATACTCACCAGCGCGTCCCCCAGCCTCTGCTTCCTGACACTGACTGAGCGCCGGCCCTAAACTGAAAGTGAAAGCACAGCGGTGACGTCACCGCTGTGCTGTTAGGGCCGGAGCTCAGTCAGCGTCAGGAAGCAGAGGCTGGGGGACGCGCTGGTGAGTATGTGCTGTTTGTTTTTTTAACTTTTACGCTGGTAACCAGGGTAAACATCGGGTTACTAAGCGCGGCCCTGCGCTTAGCAACCCGATGCTTACCCTGGTTACCCGGGGACCTCGGCATCGTTGGTCGCTGGAGAGCGGTCTGTGTGACAGCTCTCCAGCGACCAAACAGCGACGCTGCAGCGATCGGCATCGCTGTCGCTATCGCTGCAGCGTCGCTTAATGTGACGGTACCTTTAGTTGAAGGGTGAACGATTGGTATATTTTTTTGTCTGGAACAAGCCTTTAAGATCTCCTTTAAGTCTTTTCACTTCACAAGTAAATTCGTGAAAGTCTTCACATGAGACTCTGCATATTTTAGCTGCTGGTTAAATTTTTTTTGCGAGTTTAACCTCTCGAGTGCAGAAGAACGGCACCAAGTCTATGGCATTATAATCCTGCAATCTTCCAAACAGGTTCATGTGGAGTAAACAAAATTAGCACAATTCTTACTGTCAACAGCTACTATGCTGCGATTTCTGTGTACCTGAATACAATTAACACCTGATTTTTCTACTTAGTATTTCTGACACCTTCTGAGAGCCTTATTGACTCGTCTGACACATTCACCTGATATTGAGAACACCTTCTCCTTGCGATGGATACGTCTTATCTCTTTCCAGCCTTTTTAGATTTTATATAGTTTGACATGTTAATCCAACCTTTGGCCGCAGAGCAATGAAAACGTCTAAATAGAAAAAAAAAAATCTTGAAATAAAAAAAAAAAAGGCACGTCTAGGAAAGTCTGTCAGAAATATGCAGACACTCAATAAAGATTTCCTCTGATTTAGGCAATATTCTCACGCTAAAGGAAGATAAGGGCTGCCTCGTACCCTACTTAAATATAGAATGAAAGGGAGATTGCCTTTCTCTAACCAGATACAATATTTCTTTAGATGGAAACAATACTCAATTCACTAGAAATATAATGATTTGGATGGAAAAAAGAAAAGTTACAATTTTACATCTCGATACTTTTTGGCAAGCTGCATATTCAGTATCATCTGGAGTAATTGGATCTCCGGCAAACCTGAATATTAAAGATGATGAGTGAATACATTTGCAGAACCATGTGCTAGTTACCAGGTCGGTAGTCTGTGGACGTTGGACGGGAGCCATAGGAACTTTTTTCAGCCTGTTGGAATCACTGGCGCCTTTTCCGATGCATAGGTCATGGTTCCACGTGAATGACGTTGAGGTGGGACTAAGAGTCAGAAGAAGTACCTGGGATAACAGAAGGTTGGGGGTGGTTTGCAGGGATACCAACGTGGCAGCTAGACCAGGGTCCTGTGAAATGACCGGCTCATCTCTACCTAATATCCTAGTGGCAGGTTATTTCACTGGTGCCGCTTCAGCCTGTGTGAATGAACCAGTAAATGAGCGCCTTGTATACAGCTGATCGGTGACGATTATTGGCCAGTCTATATGGACCTTTAGCCTAACCTCTTGGGTATGGTTTCCAGAAAGCATGATGCAGTGCTCAATCTGTCGCTACTCTGCCAGTACAATATGACAGAAATATGCCATCTCAACAGAGCCTCCAAAACGAATGTGAACCTAGTCAGTGATAAAAACCCACTAATTTCAAAGGTGTCTCTTGACCATTTATTTCCCTGACCTCTTAAATTTTGTTTGGCAAGGAAAAAAGCCATGGGAGTCTGGCAGCGGCCTCATGAGCAGCATAACTTGAAGCTTGTGCACCCCAATGCAAAAGCTCCAATGGGGCCCCCAATTATTGCAACCCAGCACCTATTACAGTTACAGACAATGTAGGAACCATGAACGTAGCCAAGTATTCTAGTATATGAGGAGTCAGGAGAAAACTTTTGGCCAAACAATTGATCAGTGGCAACAACCATCTATAATATAATGCTAGAGCAAAGAATATATAACTTATCAGAAAATGTTGCAGTCCTAGAAATTAATTCTCAATTTTTTGATGAGTTAACGTATCATGATATATGCAGTAAGTAGTACAAAGTAATCTGCACACACACAAAAAATGTGGAAGTAGCTTTAGGCATAGAAGCTTGGAGACAACTGGTGGTGAGGGCTTAGGGCAATATGTGATCTGTCTGTTCTGCATTCCATCTTCTCTCCTAAGGCAAAGCTATGAGAACAGACGAAACTGAAGAATAGCTTTTGTTTTGCCCTTAGATTGTGCTCTAGGCTCTGAGGAAAGTCTCCAGGAGGGATAAATAACAGACAGGTGTCTACAAATATCACCTTGACCTGGGAGGCAAATTCTTAGGCTATATACACACACGAGTCTTTTTATTTGTGGGGGTCAAAAACAACAAGTTTTTCAGGTAGAAACCGCTTCAGGAAACGCTACTTCTATGTGCAATTGTCTAGGTGTTTTTTTGTTTTTTTTGGTCCTTTAGTGTTTTTGTAAATGTTAGGTTAATGTTTCCTAAGCATTTTATTAATATTTTTCAAGGAGCGTTTTCTGTAAAAGCATTTGGAGTGGATTTTAAGCTTTTTTTAAGCAATTTATTGTTGGCAAATTTCTCAAGTTTTTTTTTTTTTAAATCCATTAAGCAATAAATATAACACTTACAAAATGCTCAAAAAGGCGCTCAGGAATCTTTATGGCATTTTTTCAACCACAGCATTAACTTATGTGAAGTTTGGAGCTACTTTATAGCAGAAAAACCCTGAGGAACGGTCAGGTCTAGTGATGAGCGAGCATGCTTCAAGCACTTTTTGAGCAATTTTTCAAGAAAAAAACCTAAAAAAAACTATGAGCACATACCTTCACTATTTATAAGTTTTTAATAAGTTATTGGACTAAACCAAGACGAAAAAGTAACAGTATTTTGGGCTTCATTTAGCAAAAATCTGAAACACCTCCTGTGTAGAACAGCTTTTCATGAACATAGAGGATATATTGGCAACAACTAGAAACAATATTAAGACTTTAAGATCCTGGTAAGGTTTTGAACCCTGTTAAAATGTTCTTTATATGTTACTGTATTGCATAGATGCTTGCACATGTAGCTTTATGGAAATTGGAGCATATATTAAATGCTTTGGAAATTAGATTTCTATTTAAGACTTACTTGTATTCAGGTGTTGTATACCTGTGATAAGGAATACTATATAAAGAGGTGACATTGTTTATCTCTGTGCACATTCTAAATAGGTTGTCCATATAAGCTGCGGCCTCTTCAAACAGCTAATCAGGAAGGGGGTGCGATTAGCTGGACGCTGACCAGTCTAATATTGATAGTCAAGGGATAAGCCATCAATTTTAAAAGTCTGTTTAATCCATTAATGGTGCAGTCAGACAGGTGTATAAATCAGACTGCAATGTGTGGACTGGCAGGTGGGCTCTCCCAACCCGAGCTCGCTCGCTTCATGCATTTCACTGCAGCTGTCGCGCTCAGGTGGGAACAGTGGTAGCCAGTCCGAGCATTGGTACAATTTATACAGCCATCGAGAAAAATGAAAAAACTTGGTTGGTTCTTTGCAATTGCAGCCAGCCTTCTTTTCTGTCTTGACGACAACTTAGCTAGCCGAGTTGTAATACCAGAGACAACCCATGGGCGAGAGAGGTGCTGTGCCTGAAAGTAAGCGGTCATGTTTTTCTCAACTCAAACTGCCCTTCTAACCTAGTTCCCAGTGATTAATAACCATACAGAAAAAGTCAAGTGTTTAAAAATAGAGATAAAATCCAAGTTTAGATAACTATAGTAGAGGAACGGCATTCTTTCCTTATTAAAAGGGTACATTATGCTAATGCGCTGTATATTACAGCAGGTGTATGTCCACCTGTTATCTAAACATGCACATACAGGTCATGTGAAGCTGAACTAGTCACTGACTTTATTCAGAAACCTGCAGAGAATAGGGCAAACTCGTCTAAGGAACTCATTCATTTTAATGGTATTTTTTGTCTTTTAGCATAGATAGAATTACTACCAGGGTCAATCGGTGAAACACAAGAAACCATTTGATTCATACTTCCCGATGTGAAAATTAGAGCATTTTTTGGCTAAACACATTTTATTTTGCTCACAATGGTATAAAAATCCTTTCTTTTTTTTTTTGCAGGGGACTAACAGCATCCGTCTCCCTTTCCACATACTTATACATCAGTTCAGTAGCCTTATGTTTAATATAACCCCCGAGATGTTGTGGGGGCACCGTGAGGATCTCATCTTCTTAGCGTGCAGACAGTGTTCCAGACTAAAGAAAGTTAAAGAGAATTTGCCAGGTGTGGAAAAATCGAATGTTGTCTTTGACTGCGGCCCACGATTTTCACAGGCGAGTCCTCGGGCAGGAGACTGCACAGAGCTGCAAAGTCAAAGTGTAATGTTCCGAGGAGTTTACAGGAACAGATTTCAATGCTTTGCATCTGGGCAGAGAGATCATGAAATCGGTAAATATACAGTATATGGAGCGGCCCCCAGACGCAGGGCAGCGGGGTACTCGGATCCGGGTCTCTCGGTGCTGGGGATGTCACGGTGGCCAGACCCGGTCCGTGGTCCTGCTAAGGGGCGCCCAATGAAAGGTGTAGGTGGTGGTGTAGGTCGCAGTAAATGACGAGGACACAGGGTTGCAGTCTCTTTACCGCTTTACTGAAGGCTTCAGCATCCGCAATCCAGAGCACTGCTAACAGGGCTGGCTGAGACCGGCCGGTCCGAAGGCACATCCAGAGTTCCCTTTGCAGGTGGAAATCAGTTGCCTACCTACTAGCGCCTGGGTGTTGTAGTACTTCCCTGCTGAGCACCACGGGATAGTCCTCATAACTGTCGTGTATGTTTCTGTTCTTTCTCTCCGTCCCCCAGATGATATGGATAGGACGCACCCGTATGACGGGGTAGGCCTGGAGTTATTTTATAGGGACCCTAGAGACGCCCCTCTCCCACAATTGCCTCAGTTGTCCTCATTAGGTGTAAAAGGTGAGACAGCCAACCTATAATTAACTGCCCGGCCGTTGGTTTGAAGTAATGCGTAGAGCCCAATACTTCCTCGGCGTTCCGGCCGCCGGCTACGCACCTCAGTAGGATGTTGCCGATCTCGGGGCACGACTCCTACTGGTACTATCGCCTTTGTGCTGTGATCTCGTTTCTCACTTCTCCACAATATACTTCGCTTCGTGTCCTTTCTTAAGATGCCGCCGCAATGAGGTGCAGGCACGGCTCCGTAACGATCTGTCCTTGTGCTAGGCCTCTGTCAGGATCCCACCCCTGACAGGGACCCCCCTGGATCTCCCCCAAGCAACCTCTTCTCTCACTAGATGTTACCTGGGCAAAACCCAGTCAGCTTCTCCCTAACTTCCTATCCAGCCCCCAGTTTTACCAAAGCGTGAGGAGTGGCCTAATACATAGAACTCTTTGCTCCCCCTGGTGGCCAGAGTGTGAAGTGTAATGTGTGACTGTGATACCTGGTCAGGTGAACTCCTTTAGTGCCATCAGACGTACCATCACTCCCCTTAGTGGCGGAGCGACAGTACTGCAACAACCAGGTCTCTGGGGCGCTGCATATATGTTCCTGCTATGGTTGTTTGTGATAGCAGCTAGTGCCAGGAAGATTTAGCTGTCACTAGGGTTCCTACATGGTTTCCAGTAATCAATGCAACAACATACACTTTAATACTAGTCCTAAATATCTGTAACTAAACTTTTGCTCATTTATTGTAGCCCCTTAAAAGCCCCAAAGATTAGTGTGTGTGTCCCCACCAATCACTCAAAGCACAGGGCAGAAGTGCTTAGCTCGGCATAAGTGATACTACCACTATTGTTAGTTGGGATTTATGGTTTCCATTACAATTGCTACAAACACTGCAATATCAAAATTATATATTTTTTATTTTTCTGGGGGTTTTTTTACGCTTAAAAATTTTATTTTTAAAAATTATTTATTTTTGTGCTGCTTTATTCAAAGTCCCATAACATATATTTTTTTTCTAAAGACAAAGCTAATTTCATTTTTTTTTTTTTTACCTTGAGATGACTGTCAACCTTATCATAACTTTTTATTCCGCTTTTTTCTTTTTTAGGTCAAGGCAGAAATAAAAAAAATTAAATTAGCAATTTTGGCGAAACATGCATAATTTTGGGGGTGTTCACCATACAGGGAAAATAATACGATAATTTTATTGGCTGGATCGTTACATGACTTAGCGATAACATTTACGTATACTTTTAATTTTCTTTTTGTTGTTTTTTTTAAGAACAAGACTTTTTGCTGGAAAAAATGGATTTGAGTTTTATCACTTGGATTTTTTTTTCTTTCTGACAAAATAAAACCATTTAGATGCTTCAGTCAGCAATTATATTGGCGGCTAAGATATAATAGCTGGGATCAGAGTTTCTGATCTTAGCCATTAATGCATAGTGTCAGCGCTTATGTTTGTGCCATTGCTGCCTTTAACTACATTCACACAGCACCATAGCATGCAGCTAATAAAATAACTTGTTTTCACATCACAGGTTTACACGTCATGCTTGATATAGCACCTACAGTTAACAAATAAAAAATATGCAATGGTAAGTAATAAGTATATTTATCCACAGCAGTGCAAAGTCTCATGGCTTCCAGGTATTACACCGCTACCAGAATGAATCAGTGCTGGCCATCCTTTCTGAAGTCTGTATTATCTTCTGTATATAGAGGTGAGGTTAGCCATTGTACAGGAGGAGGAGGAGGTGAGCTGTGACATCACCTATTGTGAATGGTGGATCCTTTGTTATCTACTGTATATAGAGGTGTTATCAGTCATTGTACAGGAGGAGGAGGTGAGCTGTGACATCACCTATTGTTAATGGTGGATCCTATGTTTTCTACTATATAGAGCTGTTATCAGTCATTGTACAGGAGAAGGAGGTGCGCTGGGGTATCACCTATAGCCAATGGTAAATCTGAATTATCCACTGTATACGGAAGTCTTTCTAATCTATTCTATGATGATAATGAGACTGCTGAAAAGTTTGATGTCCAGAAAAATGTATGAGTCTAGTATAAGCCTAGTGTCAGGACTCTGAACATTTTTTACCTTTTGTGCATTACTGCCCTTTTCCAAGATGGCGTCTTTGGTCTCATGTGCACTGTGTCTTCCTGCTATAAAACTCCACCCCAGCCTTCAGTCTGTGCTAGAGTATTCTGCCTTGCATCCAGCTCCTGACCTCTGATTACTCCCTGGCTATACACCTGCTCCTGTGAACCTGTGTGGTGATCCTGCTACTCTGCTCTGAGTTCCTGCTGCATACACAAGTTTCCAGTAATCCTCCTTCATCTGCTGTTCGTGTTTACTTCCATCTGCATTTGCTGGACATGTAAGCTGTTTCTGCTTTGCAATAACCTGAGACTATTACCCAGGCCTCCTCCCTGGTTGAGCTAAGATATGATTTGAACTGCCTAATAAGCATATCTATCTGTGCCTGGACTAAGACAAGGATTTATTCGCGTCAAGTATCCTCAAGAATAACTGTGCTTCATAGACTTTCTGCGTGATTGCATTTTCCTCTGAAGTTTCCTATAGACTGCTAAGCTGCGTTTATTATTTGCACCAAGTGTTCTGGACTTGAGTTTCTCTCTGCACCTGTTTGAATCACCGTGTGATAATATAGTCTTTACCACTTATAAAACTGTGTCCTGTAGTTGTCTTGTTCCACGCAAAGAGTCTCCTGAGTTATCCCCTATAATTATTACACCTAGTGGCAACAGTAAAAATTACAAGATTTTAGATTTTTTTTTTTTTTAATTCAGATAGTGATATAAAAACTTGAAAAAACTTCAGCAAACAAAAAAACAACAACCCTGAATTAGAGAAATTGTTCATTTTCTGATGACATATTCCTTTTACATTTGCTATTTCAATACATTTCAGATTTCATCGCAGCCCCATGCACATTTAGTAAGCAGACCTATATAAGAAGCTGGGTTGGTTATCCTCAGACTATAAGTAGTCAGATCTATTGCGGCCCCGATACAACTATGCAGGTTCTAATATTTGTGCATCCGTCGATATCAGACAAAAAGCTCATAAGCCTTCAGCTCATATGAAGATGCAGCAGAAGTGCAAAAAAAAAAAAAAAAAACCAAGCACACAACTAAGAAAAGTGGAAGTGACCGATCCGTTTACATTGAAAATGTTAATATTGCAGGTTGTTTACTTGCTAAAAACGATAACACCAGAGGGTCCGAAGCGTTTTCTCAAGTGCAATACCTCATTATTTAATTAGATAATGTCCTGGAAAGTCTTGCAAGGGAGAGACAGTAGTTTAATGGAATGTATACAAGCAGGATGAATTAGGGCAGCCTGTATGTGTTTTATCTTCACTATACAAATTGTGGTAGCACTGTGTACTTCTCCGATTCTAGCAGATGAAATAATTTATCAAGAACTTGGGAACTCTAATCAAAGGCTTGTGCTCGACACTGATCATTCAAACGGAGAAAGTATACTTTCCTGGATCTGCTATGAATTATACATTGCTGCGCGATGGGTCTGTGCCAAGGCAAAAGAAGCTATATGTGCGGTATAAAACCAAGATTGCCCCAGGAGCAGCAATCAGTACCAAACCTTCCCTTTTCCTTAAGTGACAGAAGTTGGTGCTCCGAGCGCTAGGCAGAACAAAGGAAATTTTCAGGGATAAACCGGAGTCTAGGCCCCCTCCTAACCACCCTCTGTAACAGAGACATTGGTAATAATTGAGAACATCGCAACAGAATATTCCTTTTTTTACATAAGAAAGCTTCTGTTACCTTGAACATTATGTAAGGAGTGACCTTCCTCTTAAAACCTTGGTGGAGGGTGAAAAAATGCTAAATATTCTTGTACATAAATAATATTTACTTTATAAAAGCATCTCGTAAGCGCATAGGAAATAGCCTAGAGTGACCTGTGAGAAATAAAGGAGGGACTCTAAACCAACAAATCCCCATACATATAGTAGTTGAGGTTACTTTTTCATATATTTTATTTTCTATGCTTTTCTAGTTTTGTTTTTTTTCCTTTTTATACACTTTTAACCTGCTATGTCCCATAGAGTTGCGCAGTTTGAAAAGTTTTTACAGCTAAAAGCGAACAAGCAAAATAATAATAATAATAAAAAAAACCCTCTTTCTACACTTGTTGACATAAAGCACAGCTCTTCAGGCCCTGTACAAGACATGTCAATTTTAATATATTTTTAATAACTTTTTCGTATTCGAAATTTAGCACTTTAATAAAAAATGGAAAAAAAAAAGTTTACTGAGATAATTAAAAAATATATATATTGCCTTTTACAGAGGCTTAGACGATAAGATAGTTAATGCTAAAGCTCGGGACAGTCAACGTCTCTCACTATCCATTCCTATAACGTTTGACCCTTCCCTACCGAAATGAAAGTAATTTAATAGTGCGGCAGAATTACATTTTCTATTCAAAGTAAAGAGGGATATCTGCTCGATAAGGGTGCAACACCCGGCAACCCAGCCGATCAACTGTTCCCGATGCTCTTAGTGGCAGGATGTGGTGAGCTACGGAGCTCCGTCAATGGAACAGTGTCCGTAGCTGAGCACTGCATATTCACCCCCTATAAACAGTTATATATACACAGTAATTTGCTCAATATTAGATATAACTCCCCCTAGGGGATACTGTACCATAAAGAATTGAATATATCACAGGAGGGTGTGATCAAAAAATGCACTGACCTCAACCATGGTACTATTATAAACAATTTTTATTAGAACAATTCTTTTAAAAACAACATGTTAATGTAACTAGAAGAAAGGGTCCTGGAACCACAAAAAAGGGACAAATCTGCCATAGGTCACTCCCAATGAGAATCTGGCTAGATACTTTGTGTTTCTATAGCTGCCCCTGCTATATTGCTCAGATGAAAAAATAATGAATAATAACATATAATCACATGTAAGGGAAAGAAAATTCATTCGCTCATATGAGCACACCTAGCTGCACGCTAATCCTCTTAGTTAAATTAGATATTTCCCCCACATTGAAAAAATCAATACAGCTATCTATTTAGTATGAGGCATACCTGTTTTTTAGCCACATGTGATATAACTACTGTTAAAAGTTGATGAATATGCAGATCTAAAATATAAAAAAAAATAATTTTATATTTCAGATCTGCATATTCATCAACTTTTAACAGTAGTTATTTGGGTATCTACCATTCTGGTGAAGATGGAGTGAAATAATCCAAGGACATCTTAATACCAAAGTGAAAGAACTATGAAAGTTTGAGAAACCATGGAGGACTTTGTAATGTGGACCAATAGCGTTAGTTTTTGTCATTATCGGGAGTGTGGGATTCTATTTAATACTTGTCTGTATTATGCCATGTTATAAGTAGGACGAGAATTTTATGGGGCAATATCTATAATATAACGCTGGGAGCGTCACTCTGTCCGAAGCCTTTATAGACTGCGCAAGCGCAAGCGCCGGCGCAGTCTGGACCCCACAGAGTGACGCTCCCAGGAGATCGCGGTGTGCGTAAGCACTGAACGCACACCGCGATCTCCAACGGAGAAGCGGGGACGAGCCACGGAGCCAGGAGGGTGAGTATATTTACCTGTCCTCCGTTCCACCGCTGCGCGCGAGCCTCCGTCCTCCACATCCTCTGCCTGAGACGTTCAGTTCAGAGGGCACGATGACGCGCTTAATGCGCGCCGCCCTCTGACTGAACAGTCACAGCCAGAGGACAGGACCCGGAAGACAGACCGGCGCGCAGCAGTGGAACGGGAGGACAGGTAAATATAGCAAGTACCGGGGGCCTGAGCTAGCGGCGACCCCGGCACCTGACCCCCACAGCGCGCCGGTGTCCCCGCCTGCTCAGGCCCCCAGCACAGCCACGCACAGCCGCCCGCAGTCAGCAGAGCCACGCACAGCCCCCCCGCAGTCAGCAGAGCCACGCACAGCCCCCCGCAGTCAGCAGAGCCACGCACAGCCCCCCGCAGTCAGCAGAGCCACGCACAGCCCCCCGCAGTCAGCAGAGCCACGCACAGCCCCCCCGCAGTCAGCAGAGCCACGCACAGCCGCCCGCAGTCAGCAGAGCCACGCACAGCCGCCCGCAGTCAGCAGAGCCACGCACAGCCGCCCGCAGTCAGCAGAGCCACGCACAGCCGCCCGCAGTCAGCAGAGCCACGCACAGCCCCCCGCAGTCAGCAGAGCCACGCACAGCCCCCCGCAGTCAGCAGAGCCACGCACAGCCCCCCGCAGTCAGCAGAGCCACGCACAGCCGCCCGCAGTCAGCAGAGCCACGCACAGCCGCCCGCAGTCAGCAGAGCCACGCACAGCCGCCCGCAGTCAGCAGAGCCACGCACAGCCGCCCGCAGTCAGCAGAGCCACGCACAGCCGCCCGCAGTCAGCAGAGCCACGCACAGCCGCCCGCAGTCAGCAGAGCCACGCACAGCCGCCCGCAGTCAGCAGAGCCACGCACAGCCGCCCGCAGTCAGCAGAGCCACGCACAGCCGCCCGCAGTCAGCAGAGCCACGCACAGCCGCCCGCAGTCAGCAGAGCCACGCACAGCCGTCAGCAGAGCCACGCACAGCCGCCCGCAGTCAGCAGAGCCACGCACAGCCGCCCGCAGTCAGCAGAGCCACGCACAGCCGCCCGCAGTCAGCAGAGCCACGCACAGCCGCCCGCAGTCAGCAGAGCCACGCACAGCCGCCCGCAGTCAGCAGAGCCACGCACAGCCGCCCGCAGTCAGCAGAGCCACGCACAGCCGCCCGCAGTCAGCAGAGCCACGCACAGCCGCCCGCAGTCAGCAGAGCCACGCACAGCCGCCCGCAGTCAGCAGAGCCACGCACAGCCGCCCGCACTCAGCAGAGCCACGCACAGCCGCCCGCACTCAGCAGAGCCACGCACAGCCGCCCGCACTCAGCAGAGCCACGCACAGCCGCCCGCACTCAGCAGAGCCACGCACAGCCGCCCGCACTCAGCAGAGCCACGCACAGCCGCCCGCACTCAGCAGAGCCACGCACAGCCGCCCGCACTCAGCAGAGCCACGCACAGCCGCCCGCACTCAGCAGAGCCACGCACAGCCGCCCGCACTCAGCAGAGCCACGCACAGCCGCCCGCAGTCAGCAGAGCCACGCACAGCCGCCCGCAGTCAGCAGAGCCACGCACAGCCGCCCGCAGTCAGCAGAGCCACGCACAGCCGCCCGCAGTCAGCAGAGCCACGCACAGCCGCCCGCAGTCAGCAGAGCCACGCACAGCCGCCCGCAGTCAGCAGAGCCACGCACAGCCGCCCGCAGTCAGCAGAGCCACGCACAGCCGCCCGCAGTCAGCAGAGCCACGCACAGCCGCCCGCACTCAGCAGAGCCACGCACAGCCGCCCGCAGTCAGCAGAGCCACGCACAGCCGCCCGCAGTCAGCAGAGCCACGCACAGCCGCCCGCAGTCAGCAGAGCCACGCACAGCCGCCCGCAGTCAGCAGAGCCACGCACAGCCGCCCGCACTCAGCAGAGCCACGCACAGCCGCCCGCACTCAGCAGAGCCACGCACAGCCGCCCGCACTCAGCAGAGCCACGCACAGCCGCCCGCACTCAGCAGAGCCACGCACAGCCGCCCGCACTCAGCAGAGCCACGCACAGCCGCCCGCAGTCAGCAGAGCCACGCACAGCCGCCCGCAGTCAGCAGAGCCACGCACAGCCGCCCGCAGTCAGCAGAGCCACGCACAGCCGCCCGCAGTCAGCAGAGCCACGCACAGCCGCCCGCAGTCAGCAGAGCCACGCACAGCCGCCCGCAGTCAGCAGAGCCACGCACAGCCGCCCGCAGTCAGCAGAGCCACGCACAGCCGCCCGCAGTCAGCAGAGCCACGCACAGCCGCCCGCAGTCAGCAGAGCCACGCACAGCCGCCCGCAGTCAGCAGAGCCACGCACAGCCGCCCGCAGTCAGCAGAGCCACGCACAGCCGCCCGCAGTCAGCAGAGCCACGCACAGCCGCCCGCAGTCAGCAGAGCCACGCACAGCCGCCCGCAGTCAGCAGAGCCACGCACAGCCGCCCGCACTCAGCAGAGCCACGCACAGCCGCCCGCACTCAGCAGAGCCACGCACAGCCGCCCGCACTCAGCAGAGCCACGCACAGCCGCCCGCACTCAGCAGAGCCACGCACAGCCGCCCGCACTCAGCACAGCCGCCCGCACTCAGCACAGCCGCCCGCACTCAGCACAGCCGCCCGCACTCAGCACAGCCGCCCGCACTCAGCACAGCCGCCCGCACTCAGCACAGCCGCCCGCACTCAGCACAGCCGCCCGCACTCAGCACAGCCGCCCGCACTCAGCACAGCCGCACTCGGGCAGTAGAGCCGGAGAGAGAAAGATGGGAGCAACATATGGCAGAATGGAAACAGGAACAGGCAGAATGGGGGCGCGGGATGGGAGCAGCACATGACAGAATGATTGCGCACGATGGGAGCAGCACATGACAGGATGGGGGTGCAGGATGGGAGCACATGACAGGATGGGGCGCAGGATGGGAGCAGCACATGACAGGATGGGAGCAGCACATGACAGAATGGGGGCACACACATGACAGGATGGGGGTGTAGGATGGAGCAGCATATGACAGGATGGGGGCGCAGGATGGGAGCACATGACAGGATGGGGACGAAGGATTGAGCAGCACATGACAGGATGGGGGCGCAGGATGGAGGAGCACATGACAGGATGGGGGCGCAGGATGGAGCAGCACATGACAGGATGGGGCCGCAGGATGGAGGAGCACATGACAGGATGGGGACGCAGGATGGAGCAGCACATGACAGGATGGGGACGCAGGATGGAGCAGCACATGACAGGATGGTGACCATATACCAATATAAATGCTCGCCACCCGGGCGTAGAACGGGTTCAATAGCTAGTTTATGTATATTCACATTCACACATAGGGATTATAAAATTGGGTATCACAGGTATATAGGAACATTCATAAACATAAATTATTTATGCAAAAACCCTGCTAGGTTAGCAGGGAGGGTTGCATTAAGATAATGAGGACACATTAGCAATGCACATTCTTGGGTATAAGTATATTTGTTTATAGGATTTTATATGGTTTTATGTCATAGTATTTAAAATTGATAGTCACATCCTTGCACTATGTAACAATAGGGTATTTATTTAGGTATCGTGGTCATTTTAATATAAGCTCTTTTTATAGGATATTCCACAATTCAATAGGCACGTTATACATGCACTTATATTTAAATAGTTCCTTTTTTACATATTAGTATATCTAATATTTTAAGTGTTATTGCAATTTTGCACTTAATAGAATCCACTAAGAGATGAATACCAATAGAAATTATCTTTAGGTTTTTTCCTTCCTCCATTCACACTTTATGTTGGGATGTGCACTTGCGCGAATCGCGGACCTGTGGAGAACAGCGAGCGGTCGCCAGGGAAACGAGGACGCAGAGTTGTGCGTACGCACGACCTGCCGCCTCTGACCCCATGACCGGGATCTGCATCTCCTTGGTTACAGGATGCCGCGAATCTGCGCAAGCGCCGCGATGTCCTTGGCAATAGGAAGTCCGTACGGCAGTAACTAGGAGGAATTTCCGGTTTTCGTACATTTACGTAATATCCGGTTTCCGTACACCTACGTAATGCGGGCATCAGCGTAGCCAATGATAGGTGTCACACTCCACCTTACTATAGTTATTAGGAGTACCGGGGGCCCAATCATCACTTAGCGCACCATATTTAAACCGGCTAATCCCCTGCCCAGACACGCCTCCTGAAGAAGCGGTGTGAAACGCGCGTCGGGGCAGAGGGACGCCGAGGATCACTCCCATGTGGCTAAAAAACAGGTATGCCTCATACTAAATAGATAGCTGTATTGATTTTTTCAATGTGGGGGAAATATCTAATTTAACTAAGAGGATTAGCGTGCAGCTACCTAGATTAAGGTGTGCTCATATGAGCGAATGAATTTTCTTTCCCTTACATGTGATTATATGTTATTATTCATTATTTTTTCATCTGAGCAATATAGCAGGGGCAGCTATAGAAACACAAAGTATCTAGCCAGATTCTCATTGGGAGTGACCTATGGCAGATTTGTCCCTTTTTTGTGGTTCCAGGACCCTTTCTTCTAGTTACATTAACATGTTGTTTTTAAAAGAATTGTTCTAATAAAAATTGTTTATAATAGTACCATGGTTGAGGTCAGTGCATTTTTTGATCACACCCTCCTCTGATATATCCCCTATAAACAGTGCAGTAACTGGGCGCGGCCACTATGCAGCTGACGGAGATGTGCCATGGTGACCCGATGTTGTCATGACGACATCTGGGTAACCAGGCTACGGCAAGCCCCTTAGACCATACGCCGAGCACAGTCTCAGGGGCTTGTGTCAGTGCAGCACTGACAGTTAACAAATAATAATAATCTTTATACAGCGCCAACATATTCCGCAGCGCTTTATAGTTTAAGGCCATGTGCACACGTCGCAGATTTGCTTGGGGAAAACTTTGCACGGTTAATGCATCTCTTGTCAGAAAACGCAGTGGAAATTCCACACGTTTTTATGCAGATTTGATGCGTTTTTGATGCGGATTTTCATGCATTATTGAAAATCCATAGAGCTAAATAAAGATATATTATTAACCCCTTTCTGACATCAGACGTACTATCCCGTCAAGGTGACCTGATCCCGTATGACCATCAATGGGATAATACATCATATGCATTCAGCTGCGCTCACGGGGAAAGCGTGGCTGATCGCGGCCGGGTGTCAGCTGATTATCACAGCTGACATCTGGCACTATGTGCCAGGAGCAGACACGGACCGCTCCCGGCACTTTAACCCCTGAAACACTGCGATCAAACATGATCGCAGTGTTCCGGTGGTATAAGGAAGCATGCTTCCCTGAGAACCTCAGAACAATGCGATGTGATCGCGTTGTTCCGAGAGTCTCTTCCGTCCTCCCTGCAGGCCTCAGATCCAAGATGGCCACGGGGGTCCTTCAGGGTCCTGCAGGGAGGTGGCTTGTCAGTGCCTGCTCAGAGCAGGTGCCGGCAAGCCTCCTGCACTGCCTGTCAGATCGCTGATCTGACACAGTGCTCTGCAAAGTGTCAGATCAGCGATCTGACAATATATAGTTATGTCCCACAATGTAAAAAAAAAAAAATTACACTGTAAAATATTTTAAAAAAATCCTAAATAAAGAAAAAATAATTAAATATTGTTCCAATAAATACATTTCTTTATGTAAATTTTAAAAAAACAAACAATGAAAGTGCACATATTTAGTATCGCTGCGTCAATAACGACCCGACCTATAAAACTGTCCCACTAGTTAAGCCCTTCAGTAAACACCATAAAAAAAAAACGAGGCAAAAAACAGTGCTTTATCATCATGCCGCAGAACGAAAAGTGGAATAACACGCAATCAAAAAGACGGATATAAATAAACATTGTACTGCCAAAAACGTCATCTTGTCTCGCAAAAAAAGAGCTGCCATACAGCACCATCAGTGAAAAAATAACGTTATAGCTCTCAGAATAAAGCAATGCAAAAACAATTATTTTTATATAAAATAGTTTTTATTGTATAAAAGCGCCCCAAAAGATATATATATAAATCTGTAATTGTACTGACCAGAAGAATAAAACTGCTTTATCAGTTTTACCAAATGCAAAATGGTATAAACGCCCCCCCAAAAGAAATTCATGAATAGCTTGTTTTTGTTGATTCTGCCTCCCAAAAATTGTAATAAAAAGTGATCAAAAAATGTCATGTGCCCGAAAATGGTACCAATAAAAAAGTCAACTTGTCCCTCAAAAAACAAGACCTCACATGACTCTGTGGACCAAAATATGGAAAAATAATAGCTCTCAAAATGTGGTGACGCATCTTTTAGTGTGTGACAGCTGCCAAACAAAAATCTACAACAAAAATCAAACTCCCCTTTATCACCCCCTTAGTTAGGGAAAAATAATAAAATTTTAAAAAATGTATTTATTTTCATTTTCCCATTAGGGTTAGGGTTGGGGCTAAAGTTAGGGTTGAGGCTAAAGTTAGGGTTAGAGTTGGGGCTAAAGTTTGGGTTGGGGCTAGAGTTGGGGTTAGGGTTTGGATTACATTTACAGTTGGGTTAGGGGTGTGGTCAGGGTTAAGGTTAGGGTTGGGATTAGGGGTGTGTTTGGGTTAGGGGTGTGGTTAGGGTTATGATTAGGGTTGGGATTAGGGTTAGGGGTGTGTTGGGTTAAGGTTGGAGTTAGAATTGGGGGGTTTCCACTGTTTAGGTGCATCAGGGGCTCTGCAAACACAACATGACGTCTGATCTGAATTCCATCCAATTCTGCGTTGAAAAGGTAAAACGGTGCTCCTTCCCTTCCGAGCTCTGCTGTGCACCCAAACAGTGGTTTACACCCCACATAAGGGGTATCAGCATACTCAGGACGAATTGGACAACAACTTTTGCAGTCCAATTTCTCCTGTTGCTCTTGGGAAAAAAATTGTGGCGCTAAAATATCATTTTTGTGGGAAAAAAATGATTTTTTATTTTCACGCCTCTGCGTTATAAACTTTAGTGAAACACTTGGGGGTTCCAAGTTCTCACAACACATCTAGATAAGTTTCTTAGTGGGTCTACTTTCCAAAATGGTGTCACTTGTGAGGAGTTTCCACTGTTTAGGCACATCAGGGGCTCTCCAAACGTGACATGGCGTCCTATCTCAATTCCAGCCAATTTTGCATTGAAAAGTCAAATGGCGCTCCTTCCCTTCCGAGTTCTGCCATGTGCCCAAACAGTGGTTTACCCCCACATATGGGGTATCGGCATACCCAGGATAAATTGTACAACAACTTTTCGGGTCCATTTTCTCCTGTTACCCTTGGTAAAATAAAACAAATTGGAGCTGAAGTAAATTTTTTGTGAAAAAAAGTTAAATGTTCATTTTTTTTTTTAAAACATTCCAAAATTCTTGTGAAGCACCTGAAGGGTTAATAAACTTCTTAGGCCGGCGTCACACTGGCGAGTTTTACGGACGTAAGAGCGCAGAAACTACGTCCGTAAAACTCGCATAACGTACGGCACAATTATTCTCAATGGGGCTGCTCCTATTAGCCGTATATTACGGTTCAGTATTATACGGCTTTCTACGGCCGTACAAAATCGCAGCATGCTGCGTTTGTCAGCATACTGCGCAAAAAAATCGCCAATGAAAGTCTATGGGGGCGAGAAAAATACGGATTCCACACGGACCAGCAGTGTGACTTGCGAGAAATACGCAGCGCTGTTAGTGAAAAGTCGGTAATTCAATTGCCGGCTTTTCATTTCTCCTGCACAAACCCGACAGGATATGAGACATGGTTTACATACAGTAAACCATCTCATATCCCCCTTTTTTTTGCATATTCCACACTACTAATGTTAGTAGTGTGTATGTGCAAAATTTCAGCGCTGTAGCTGCTAAAATAAAGGGTTAAATGGCGGAAAAAATTGGCGTGGGCTCCCGCGCAATTTTCTCCGCCAGAGCGGTAAAGCCAGTGACTGACGGCAGATATTAATAGCCAGGAGAGGGTCCATGGTTATTGGCCCCCCCGTGGCTAAAAACATCTGCCCCCAGCCACCCCAGAAAAGGCACATCTGGAAGATGCGCCTATTCTGGCACTTGGCCACTCTCTTCCCACTCCCTGTAGCGGTGGGATATGGGGTAATGAAGGGTTAATGCCACCTTGCTATTGGAAGGTGACATTAAGCCAGATTAATAATGGAGAGGCGTCAATTATGTCACCTATCCATTATTAATCCAATTGTTGGAAAGGGTTAAAAAACACACACACACATGATTAAAAAGGATTTTAATGAAATAAACACAGCGGTTGTTGTAATAATTTATTGTTCTCTCAAATCCATTTGCAGTCCCTCGCTTGGCAACATAATAAACGCACAAGATACATACCTTCTCTGATGAACTGTCAGGTCCAACGATGTAATCCATCTGAAGGGGTTAACTAATATTACAAGCAGGAGCCCTGCTATAATGCAGCTGTGCTCCGTGCTTGTAATTCCCCTGCGAATGAATGAAATGTAGGTCATTGACCTACATTTCATTCATTCGCGGTGAGGCGCCCCCTGGTGGATGTCCTCATATGACCTGGAGCGTGGGAAAAAGTTCCCAGGCTGCAGTTCATGAGAACATCCACCAGAGGGCGCCTCACCGCGAATGAATGAAATGTAGGTCAATGACCTACATTTCATTCATTCGCAGGGGAATTACAAGCACGGAGCACAGCTGCATTATAGCAGGGCTCCTGCTTGTAATATTAGTTAACCCCTTCAGATGGATTACATCGTTGGACCTGACAGTACATCAGAAGGTATGTATCTTGTGCGTTTATTATGTTGCCAAGCGAGGGACTGCAAATGGATTTGAGAGAACAATAAATTATTACAACAACCGCTGTGTTTATTTCATTAAAATCCTTTTTAATCATGTGTGTGTGTGTTTTTTAACCCTTTCCAACAATTGGATTAATAATGGATAGGTGTCATAATTGACGCCTCTCCATTATTAATCTGGCTTAATGTCACCTTCCAATAGCAAGGTGGCATTAACCCTTCATTACCCCATATCCCACCGCTACAGGGAGTGGGAAGAGAGTGGCCAAGTGCCAGAATAGGCGCATCTTCCAGATGTGCCTTTTCTGGGGTGGCTGGGGGCAGATGTTTTTAGCCACGGGGGGGCCAATAACCATGGACCCTCTCCTGGCTATTAATATCTGCCCTCAGTCACTGGCTTTACCATTCTGGCGGAGAAAATTGCGCGGGAGCCCACGCCAATTTTTTCCGCCATTTAACCCTTTATTTTAGCAGCTACAGCGCTGAAATTTTGCACATACACACTACTAACATTAGTAGTGTGGAATATGCAAAAAAAGAGGGGATATGAGATGGTTTACTGTATGTAAACCATGTCTCATATCCTGTCGGGTTTGTGCAGGAGAAATGAAAAGCCGGCAATTGAATTACCGGCTGTTCACATAGATCGCGCTGAATGAAATCTAAATACAGAATATATATATATGTGTCTCAATGACATATATATATATATATACTGTATATATGTTTTCCCGAACATTTGAGCACATAAATCCATTAGATGTCGGTTTTGCAAGCCTGCGCGAAAATCTCGCAGTACGGATGCCATACGGATTACATACGGAGGATGCCATGCGCAAAATACGCTGACACACCCTGACTACGGATCACTATTTTGGGAACATTTCACCGTATTTCGGCCGTATTACGGCCGTAAAATACGGACCGTATTGTCTTACGCCGAGTGTGACGCCGGCCTTAAATGTGGTTTTGAGCACCTTGAGGGGTGCAGTTTTTAGAATGGTGTCACTTTTTGATATTTTCTATCATATAGACTAAGTGACTTCAAATGTGATGTGGTCCCTAAAAAAAAATGGTGTTGCAAAAATGAGAAATTGCTGGTCAAATTTTAACCCTTATAACTCCCTAACAAAAAAAAATTTTGGTTCCAAAATTGTGCTGATGTAAAGTAGCCATGTGGAAAATGTTACTTATTAAGTATTTTGTGTAACATATTTATCTCTGTGATTTAAGGGCATGAAAATTCAAATTTGAAAAAATGCAAAATTTTAAAATTTTTTGACAAATTTCCATTTTTTTCACAAATAAACACAAGCAATATCAAAGAAATTTTACCACTCTCATGAAGTACAATATGTGACGAGAAAAAATGTCAGAATCATCAGGCTCCGTTGAAGCGTTCCAGAGTTATAACCTCATAAAGGGACAGTGGTCAGAATTATAAAAATTGGCCCGGTCATTAACGTGCAAACCACCCTTGGGGGTAAAGGGGTTGAAAAAAAAAAATTGTGATGTCTTTTCCTTGTTCAATCTCTTCAGCCAGATACCCTCATTAATATTAAATAAAGACACACACACCAGCCTATGTAGGAGCATTAAAAGGGAACCTGTCACCTGCCGATATTAGGTGCGGCCACTGCCTTTTAGGGCTTATCTACAGCATTCTAGAATGCTGTAGATAAGCCCCTGATCTGACCTGCAAGAGAAGAAAAATAAGTTTTATTATACTCACCTGGGGAGTGGTCCAGTGCGGTACAGTCTGACGGGTGTCGAAGGTCCGAGTCCGGCACCTCCCATCTTCTTGCAATGCCGCCCTCCTGCTTCATCGCTCCCCGGCATCGTGCTCCTGCGCACGCATACTTCTCTGCCCTGTTGAGGACAGAGTAAAGTACTGCAGTGCACAGGCGCTGGGCCTCTCTGACCTTTCCTGTCGTCTGCGCACTGCAGTACTTTGCTCTGCCCTCAACAGGCCAGAGAAGTATGCCTGCATAGGAGCACGATGCCAGGGAGCGATGAAGAAACAGAAGGGCAGCATCACAAAAAGATGGAAGGCGCCAGACCTGGACCTGCGACACCCATCGGACCAGACCGCACCAGACGCCCCCCCCAGGTGAGTATAATAAAACATATTTTTCTTCTCTTGCAGGTCAGATCGGGGGCTTATCTACAGCATTATAGAATGCTGTAGATAAGCCCTCAAAGGCAGTGGCAGCAGCTAATATCGGCCAAAGCAGGTGACAGGTTCCCTTTTAACATAATTAACCTACATATGCTGTAACAAAAAAGCAACTGTCAGAAATCTGTGTGAAATGCAATATCTGTTTAGTTAAAAAAAAAAAAAAAAACTGCGTGGCCTCCCGCATAATTTAGGCATTCTAGGTCCTCACCACATGTCTAGATAAGTTCCTTAGGCGGTCTAGTTTCCAAAATGGTGTCATTGTTTAGGCACATTAGGGGCTCTCCAAACGCGACATGGCGTCAGCTAATTATTCCATCAAAATTTATTTTATAAAAAGATACATGGGGCTCATTCCCTTCCGAGCCCTGCCATGCACCCAAACAATAGTTTTCCCCCACATATGGGGTATCAGCGTACTCAGAAGAAATTGCACAACAAATTATATGGTTCAATTTTTCCTGTTACCCTTGTGAAAAAAATCTAAATTTGGGGCTAAATACATTTTTTGTGGGAAATTTTTTTATTTTTTTTATTTTCACGGCTCAATGTCATAAACTTCTGAGAAGCACATGGGGTTGGGTTCTAAGTGCTCACCACACATCTAGATACATTCCTTGATGGGCCTAATTTCCAAACTGATTTCACTTGTGGGTTTTTTTCCCACTGTTTAGGCACATCAGGGGCTCTCCAAAAACGACATTGGCGTCCTCTAATTATTTCAGCAAATCTTGCTTTCAAAAAGTCAAATGGCACTCTTTCCCTTCTGAACCCTGCCCTGCGCCCAAACTGCAGTTTCACCCCACAGATGGCATACTCAGGAGAAATTGCAGAACAAATTTTGAGTTCCCTTTTTCCTGTTACTTTTGCGGAAAAAAAAAAAAAAGGGTCTAAAATGAAATTTTTGTGAAAGAAAAATAAATGTTCATTTTTTCCTTCTATATTCCAAAATTCTTGTGAAGCACCTGAGGGTCTTAAAAACTTATTGAATGTGGTTTTGAGCACCTTCAGGGGTCCAGTTTTTAGAATAGAAAAGGGTGAGAGAAGAGAACCTCCAGCGATTAAATAAAAAGGAAAGTAATCTTTTTCTTTTACAAAAATATTTCTTTTTCTTTTTGATTTCATCGCTGGAGGTTCTCTTCCCTCACCCTTTTCTATTTGCTGAAGTCCAAGACTGAGATGGCTCCGGGCGATGTTACTTCATCCAGCAATGTGCTGCAGCAGATGGTGAGCTGACATTTTTCCCCATTATTTTCCCTCAGTTTTTAGAATGACGTCACTTTTGGGTACTTTGTCACTTCAAATGTAATGAGGTCCCTAAAAAAATGGTTTCGTAAATTGTTGAAAAAATTAGAAATTGCTGGTCAACTTTTAACCCTTTTAACTTCCTAACAGAAAAAAAAATAATGTTTCAAAAATTGTGCTCATGTAAAGTAGACATGTGAAAAATTTTATTTTGCGTGACATAACTCTCTGATTCAAGGGCATACAAATTAAAAGTTTCAAAATTGCAAAATTCTCCCACATTTTCATTTTTCCACAAATAAGCGCAAGTCATATCGAATAAATTTTACCACTATCATTAAGTACAATAGGTCACGAATCAGTGGGATCCGATAAAGCGTTCCAGAGTTATAACCTCAAATTGACACTGGTCAGAATTGTAAAATTTGACCTGGTTATGAAAGTGCAAAGGGGTTCAAGTGAAGCTATAATAAAAAAAATAGCTATTGTTTAAATCAGATTTTTGTATTAAATGAATTTTTTTTAATACTTTGGCAATTTTTTTTTTTAAACACATCACGATCTGTATTCAAAATAAAAAAAAAAAAATAGGGATCTTGCTATTTTTACACCGACCACTGGGACTTGTTTAGACTCTAACCTATTGTTTCAGGAAATCCACATGTACATAAGCAGCAATAAACAAACTTCCAGCTGACCTTTTGTTTTGGAGCATCTAATGAGCATATTCAAAAGACATTCTGAGGCCGGTTTCACACGTCAGTGGCTCCGGTACGTGAGGTGACAGTTTCCTCCCGTACCGGAGACACTGCCACACGTAGACCCATAAAAATCAATGCATCTGTTCAGATGTCATTGATTTTTTGCGGACCGTGTGCGGAACGTGTCTCCGTGTGCCAAACACGGAGACATGTCAGTGTTCGTGGGAGCGCACGTTTTACACGGACCCAATAGAGTCAATGGGTCCGCGTAAAACACGCACCTCACACGGACATTCTCCGTCTGGGGTCCGTGTGCGTGCAGGAGACAGCGCTACAGTAAGCGCTGTCCCCCCACATGGTGCTGAAGCCGGTATTCATATCTTCCCTGTAGCAGCGTTTGCTATAGAGAAAATATGAAGAATAGTGTTAAAAATAAAGATTTAGGTGTCCGCCGCCCCCCCACCCCCTGTGCGCCCCCCCGCTGGTCAGAAAATACTTACCCGCTCCCTCGCTCCTTCCTGGTCTGGCCGCGCCTCCTACTGTATGCGGTCACGTGGGCCCGATCATTTACATCATGAATATGTGGCTCCACCTCCCATAGGGGCGGAGCCGACTATTCATGATTGTAATTGATCGGCCCCACGTGACCGCATACAGTAGGAGGCGCGGCCAGACCAGGAAGGAGCGACAGCCGACGGGGGACCCGGATAAGTATTTTCTGACCAGCGGGGGGGGCGCACAGGGGGTGGGGGGGCGGCGGACACCTAAATTTTTATTTTTAACACTATTCTTCATATTTTCTCTGCAGCAAACGTTACTGCAGAGAGGATATGAAGCGCAGCTTCAGCACCATGCAGAGTGGGTACCACACGCTCCGTGTGGTACCCACTCGCCATACGGGCGGCACACGTGTGCCGCAGGTATGGCCTCCGTGAGTTCCCAGGCACACGGACACGGATAACTCCGGTACCGATTTGTCCGGTACCGGAATTATCTGGACGTGTGGGACAGCCCTAAAGGAAGGAGGAGCAGGTGAGCTGTGACATAGAATCATTTAATAAATATAGGAAAACTGACTGAACAGCAATCTAGTCTGAACTGGTGCATAACCAAAAAAAGACGTACATAGCAAATAGATAATGTCTAATAACATGATAAATGTTATAGGTACCCATCCGATTTGAGATTACCTTGCTGTTTGGTGGATGGGCTCACAATTTTTGGTCAAATCTTGTGCTAAGCATCTCATGTGTTTTTTCATAGATTTCACAAGCTATTATGCTATTCACATTTCATGTATCGCACATTTCCTTGCTTTAGCACAGTAAAATTGAGTGCAGCCATTATCTATTTGCTATAGAATCATATAATGTTAGAGTTGAAAGGGACCTCCAGGGTCATCGTGTCCAACCCCCTGCTCAATGTAGAATTCACTAAACCATCTCAGACAGATGTTTGTCCAACATCTGTTTGAAGACTTCCATTGAAGAAGAACTCATCACCTCTCCTGGGCAGCTTGTTACACTCATTGATCACCCTCACTGTCAAAAATGTTTTTCAATATCAGATCTGTATCTTGTCCCTTTCAGTTTCATTCCATTGCTTCTAGTTTTTCTTTGTGCAAATGAGAATAATGATGATCCCTCTACACTGTGACAGCCCTTCAGATATTTGTAGACAGCTACTAAGTCTCTTCTTAGCCTTCTTTTTTTCAAGCTAAACATTCCAAGATCCTTTAACCTTTTTTCATAAAACATACTTTGCAGTCCGCTCATCATCCTGGTAGCTCTTCTCTGAACTTGCACCAGTTTTTCAATGTCTTTTTTAAAATGTGGAGACCAGAACAGGACACAGTATTCCAGATGAGGCCTGACCAAGGAGGAGAAGAGGAGGAATAATTACTTCACGTGATCTAGAATCTATGCTTCTATTAATACATCCTAGAACTGTGTTTGCCTTTTGTTTGCTGCTGCATCACACGGTTGACTCATGTGCAGTCTATGATCTATTAGTATACCTTTTTCACAAGTGCAGTTGCTTAGTTCTATTCCTCCCATTCTGTAGATGTAATTTTCGTTTTTGTTGCCCAGATGTAGAATCTTGTATTTCTCCCAGTTAAATACCATTCTATTAGTCGCTGCCATTGTTCACGCTTATCTGGATCCTTCTAAATCCTTTCTCCGTCTTCTCTAGTGTTAGCTATCCCTCCTAACTTTGCATCGTCTGCAAATTTGATTAGTTTACCTTCAGTTCCCTTATCTATCTAGATCATTTATAAAAATGTTGAACAACACTGGTGCCAGGAAAGAGCCTTTTGGTACCCCACTTGAATCACTTTTCCAATTGAATGTGCAACCATTAATTATCAATCTTTCAGTAGGATCACTGAGCCAGTTATAAATCCACCTAACTATAGCACACATCGCCTATTGTGAGTGGTGGATCCTGCATTATCTACTGTATATAGAGGTGTTATTAGTCATTGTACAGGAGAGGAGGAGGTGAGCTGTGACATCACCTATTGTGAATGGTGGATCCTTTGTTATCAGTGGTGTATAGATGTGTTATCTGTAATTGTAGTTGTGCTAATAATAATAATGAGTCTGGTGAAAATGCTTCCTGAGAACACAGGAAGTAAAATAAAACGCACCAATGGCCAGTGTCAAAATTGAAGGTTTCCCTTTTTTTTCTTAAAAAGACTGATATGAAAAAAAAAAACATTGCCAACGTTTTTTAGAGATACCTGTAACACAAAAATCAGATTTAAACAATATGTCATCTTCTGATGATCGCTTTGCTTTAACTGAAGCAAAAGTTTGAAAATGTTTTCATTTTTATGGTGTCAGTCGAAGAATTTCCATCACGTCAAATATGGAATGTTCTTCCCTTAAGTGATCGAATGACCAGACACATGCATAGTTCACACATTGGATAATGCTGCTACACTGGCCACAGCACATACAGGTGCTTCTCACAAAATTAGATCATCAAAAAGTTAATTTATTTCAGTTCGTCAATACAAAAAGTGAAACTTATTTATTATATAGATTTATTACAAAGAGTGATCTATTTTAAGTGCTTATTTCTGTTAATGTTGAGGATTAGGGCTTATAGCCAATGAAAACCCAAAAGTCATTATCTCAGTAAATTAGAATAACTAACAAAAAACACCTGTAAAGGCTCCTAAGTGTTTATAAAAGGTCCCTTAGTCTGTTTCAGTAGCTCCACAATCATGGGGAAGACTTCTGACTTGACAGATGTCCAGAAGGCACTCATTGACACTCCACAAGGAGGATAAGCCTCAAAAGGTCATTGCTAAATTAGCTGGCTGTTCACAGAGTGCTGTATCCAAGCATATTCATGGAAAGTGGAAGGAAAAAGTGTGGTAGAAAAAGGTGCACAAGCAACCGGGATAACCGCAGCCTTGAAAGGATTGTCAAGAAAATGCCATTCAAAAATTTGGGGGAGATTCACAGGAGTGGACTGCTGCTGGAGTCATTGCTTCAAGAGCTACCACACACAGATGTATCCAGGACATGAGCTACAAGTGTCACATTCCTTGAGTCAAACCACTCATGACCAATAGTCAAGGCTAGAAGTGTCTTACCTGGGCCAAGGCGAAAAAGAACTGGACTGTTACTCAGTGGTCCAAGGTGTTGTTTTCAGATGAGAGCTAATTTTGCATTTCATTTGGAAATCAAGGTCCCAGAGTCTGGAGGAAGAGTGGAGAGGTCACAATCCAAGCTGCTTGAAGTCTAGTGTGAAGTTTCCACAATCAGTGATGGTTTCGGAAGCCATGTCATCTGCTGGTGTAGGTCCACTGTGTTTTATCAAGACTAAAGTCAGCGCAGCCATCTACCAGGAAATTTTATAGCACTTCATGCTTCCCTCTGCCAAGATTTTTCGAGATGGAAATTTAATTCTCCAGCAGGACTTGGCACCTGTCCACACTGCCAAAAGTACCAATACCTGGTTTACAAACAACAGTATCACTGTGCTTGATTGGCAGCAAACTCGCCTGACCTTAACCCCATAGAGAATCTATGGAGTATTGTCAAGAGGAAGATGAGAGACACCAGACCCAACAATGCAGACGAACTGAAGGCTGCTATCAAAGCAACCTGGGCTTCCACAACCCCTCAGCAGTGCCACAGGCTGATGGCCTCCATGCCACAGGCTGATGGCCTCCATGCCACGCCGCATTGATGCAGTAATTGATGCAAAAGGAGCTCAGACCAAGTATTGAGTGCATTTACTGAACATACATTTCAGTAAGCCAACATTTCTGATTTTAAATTCATTTTTCAAGCTGGTGTTATAAAGTATTCTAATTTACGGATATAATGACTTTTGGGATTTCATTGGCTGTAAGCCATAATCATCAACATTAACAGAAATAAACACTTGAAATAAGTCAATCTGTTTGTAATGACTCTATATAATATACGAGTTTCACTTTTTGCATTGAAGAACTGAAATAAATTAACTTTTCGATGATATTCTAATTTTGTGAGAAGCACCTGTAGGCAAGAGTAAACGCTCTTTCTGGGGAAAAACAAAGCATAACTTTTTTTTTCCGAATCATGGAATCATGGCCAACAACAACCTGCTATAAATTTCCTTGAATTCCCTTGACCAGGGGTTGATAGATAAGATCTGGACTCCTAGACACTACAGATCATGGACCAATTTAAATAATCCAAGAACCTCTTACAGCATCGGCATTTGGACCTCGGTTTGGGATGCAATGTATTCCTCCCTAATCTAGGCAAGATAACTTGAGGCTGGCAATGTATCTAATTAGAATCTAAGTGATATAGCTGAAGGCCAACCAGAGACATGTTGTGAAGATTAGCATATTCATGACATAGCAATCATTAAGCATATCATTTCACTATTCATTCAATACATCTGTAGGACTCTTCGTAACAAGGGCAGTCACTGTAATGACCAAGGTAAAAAGTGTCTACAAAGCCCCCTCCTCACCACTAGAGAAAAGGTGTCCAGAGAAGGTTAAAAGGGCTTCATAGATCCCAATGAATGACATTAGTCTTTTCTACAGAGAATGTATCAGAAATGAAATAAAATTGTATTTCCACTTATTAGGGGCTTTCACACAAGCCATTTGATGTAGCTTACAAAGCTAAAGTGAAGAGTGGATCGGATTTGGAAAATACTTATTTAGAGGAGACTGCACTTGTCTTTTTATCATTCAGTCCTAGTTTGGACTTTAAAACTGCACAAAGGTAGGTGTGAAATCATCCTTATACTGTGATGCTGCAGATGTATATTGCAACCTACATCTACAGGTACCCAGCACTCTCTTCCGAAGCCCCGCTGTCCTCTTGCATCATGTCATCTTGCGTACGGGTTGCCTGCGTGTGCCAGTTCCATTTCTCTCTTTAAATCTGATAACTGCCAATTGCTCTGTTACTGCATTTTGGGAACTCCAACTTGCCTGTGTATCTACTAAGAGACTACTCCAAGGGTAATGGCATGGGGATTATCTGTTGGAAAGGGAGGTTAAAGAAAGTTTTAAAGCAACTTTTCTAGCTATCTCTGTCCTTCTGTTGGTTGATTGACAGCTCTGCCAGAAAAAGACAGACATACTACACCACCACTACTACTACACCAAAAACCTAGTGGCTCCACGTCTCCAGTCAGCCCTTGTCACAGCCGTGCACTGCGGGATTCCACATATCAAACACTACATGGCCTGATAAATAAATGGTTTATAATAAAAGATGTGATTATTACCAGCATGCATTGCCGCTGTTCTGCTGTCTATGTGGAATAGAAAAAAAACTCTTTAATGAATTATTGTAAAATCACTAACTTTGCATTTTCTGTGCATCTAAAAATTTAAGGATTACAGTAATTAGGAACTCGGAAAACCTAATGACGTTAATTTTCACTTTAATGCCCCAGATGTTATGCTGTTAATTGACAGAGCATATTTATTCGTAAATAAATGTATTCGCAGAGAAAATATGGGTAATCAGATTTGATGTGAACTTCTGTCTAAACATTTTCAGATCTTCAATCATACACAATTTTTTTTTTTTTTTCCGAAGCGTAATTAGTATTTGCTGACTGCAAATTGCACTTTAATTGACAAATTGCTTGTGTGTGTTGCTGTGGATAGGATATGTGTCTTGTCTGCTTAGTAACTTTTGATAGATTGAGAACGCAAAACCTGGAGAAGTGTCAATAGCAAATCTTCGTGTTAGTGACAGGCATCAGTCCTCTGACGAGTGGGGATTGCGAGATGCTCTTATTATACGAGCGAAATGCAAATAACAATTCCTGTTTACACACAAATATTTAAGCCTTCGTGACAGGTGCCTTACGCGAAAACAACAATTAGAGATCTTATGATTTGGCAAGGTCTTAAAAGAGGATTAATACGGAAATACAGGCAAGATCATAGATTGAGCGTGCGGGAAGTCTCACACATTTTACACATAAAATGTTAGTTAATAAAAGCTGCTATGCCGGCATTTGTGGACTTTTAGTATTATGTTGATGGTGGATTTAAAGGATAACTTAAGAATTTCAGCCCTATGTATAGCTTTTTTTAATTTGTTCTCATTTTCTAGGGTGTGCCTCCATTTAAGAAGTCGACGAGGTCAATATATTGCATTTCTATATCTTGTATCCTTGGAAGGATAATAGAGAAGGAATTGTGCCATTTTGAACCTCACAGACAAGCAAGCAGGAAGTTGTGGTAGTACGATGGTCAGCCCTTATGTATACAATCATCCGCCTATCCCTACCCCATTTAAACTGCTTGGTCCAAAACTTTACTAGGTAATAATAAGATGCACCATCATCATAGAATAATAGAGTTGGAAGTGACCACACTAAACCATCTCAGACACGTCTGTCCAGCCTCTGTTTTCAGACTTCCATTGAAGGAGAACTCACCACCTCCCGTAGCAGCCTGTTCCACTCATTGATCACCTTCACTGTCAAAATGTTTTTTCTAATATCTAATCTGTACTTTCTCTCTTTCAGTTTCATTCCATTGCTTCTCGTGTTTCCATGTGCAAATGAGAATAATGATGATTCCTCTACACTGTGACAGCCCTTCAGATATTTGTAGACAGCTATTAAGTCTCCTCTTAGCCTTTTTTTCTAAGTGAACCATTCCAGGATCCTTTAACCGTTCCTCGTAGGACATAGTTTCAGTCCCCTCACCATCCTGGTAGCTCTTCTCTGAACTTGCTCCAGTTCATCATCATCGACAGCAATCATTCTTTCGTGGATTTCTTTAGGCTTCTTTTCTTCCTCTGTAGGAAATTTAATCACGGAATAAAACTCCAAACCTCTCCCTTTCTTTGTAGAGCCGCACTGTACTGCACTTGCCATCCTGTCACTTCCGATGCTTTCGTCAGGCTGAGTTTCCAATGTGTTTGTTGCATGACTAGACATATCACCATGCACAGGACAGCGCGCCTCTCCAACACTGACAGAATATGCTGGGGTAGACAACTTCTTGAACACCCCTTGTAGACAATAAAGGCATACACTTACATAGACTAAAGTTGACAAAACCTGCTGACATTGGCAGGACAGTCTAATGTGTATGGTGGAGGCCTCGTCGCTTTCACCTGATAGATGATGTCAAGGAAAGAAGGGTCTAGCCTGCTGAATTTGGGGGATGAATTGTGTAAGATACTGTTATATGAAGGGATGAGTTTCTGACTGTGTTAAAATGATGGTAAAAGGACAAAAGTCAATTTGTTGAATGTGATAGCCCCATCTGATAAGTTGCAGGGCAGGCTTAAAGCGAGTCTGTCACCCCCAAAATGAATATTAAAGCTTTCTATGCAGCGCTATAGGGTACTTAGCCCCTATAAAAAAAAATCATCTAAGTACTGTACCTGTTAGTGGTACACTGCCTGATAAAATTACTTTGAATTTTCCTGTAGATTAGGGTGCACCTTTGGTGTCAGATATACCCCCCTCATTTTGAATGTTGAAGGCCTTCCCCGGCTCCTGATTGACAATGCTCACTTTCCAGATTGAGCACAGTCTGAAAATCATCCCATGTTTGTGTGCATGCACACTGACACTTCCTGAGTCCAGGCGTGCACACAGTGTGGTCAGGCGCGTTAGTCTCCCTGGCTCTTTTCTGCAGATAGCGCTGGCTACACTTCCCGGGTGTCTTAATGTAGTGAACTGTGTCCGAAAAGAGCAGCTAGTAAGAAGAACGTGCCCACCCACACTGTCACTGTGAGCACAGTCTGGCTCCGGCGGTGTCAGTGCACATGAGCACACATGTGGACTGAATTCAGACAGTGCTCGCTCTAAGAAGTGGGGGAAGGTTTTTGGTGGTGTGTAACAGTGCACCAATACCTTTTCCACGCCACGCCAAGGGTGCACCAAAGCCTCCCCCTCTTATTTGTATGTGAATTAAAATTATTTTTCACAGGCACTGTATTTCTAGGTATGATTTTTATAGGGGCTAAATCCCCTATAGCTCTTTTAATATGGATTTGGGAGGTGTCAGACTTCCTTAAAATATGTGGACGCTGTAAGATTTATCTGGTTTTCCTTGGTAGCGCATTCCGGAGACGTGGTGCAGCACGAGAAAAGTATTGGCATTTCAGGTTCAGATTATAGAACACATTATTGTACAATCCTAGGTAAATTGTAGCGCACAGGTACGTTGTTACACAGAGATGTAGGAGGACATATAGGGCAGCCCCACATTGTGCAGAGCTTTGTGGGTGAGAGCGCATTGATTGGCACTACAGTCGTCCTTCATCTAATCATCCTTGTGTATCAGGAACTGTCTGAATGCGACTGGCAATAGATAATAGAGGATTGTACATTATGCCGCCTCTGCCCGTATGCCAGGCGGAGTAACATTTCTGCTAATAATTAGGCAATAAATGAATCTGGTGTTTAGCACAACAGCTTCTTCATGCGAGGATAAAAAAAAAAAAAAAAAACTATGAAAAGATGTTGGAAATCATCCCACTGTGAGCAACAAATCCTGTCTCCTGTTCGTAACTTCTTTTCTCTCAAGACATATCTGAGCGAGCCGCTATTATCATTTCTGATATACAAGCATTTTGAGTATAATTTATAGGTGGAGAGAGTCACAGATTTGAGATACCTGAACGTGACATTGAATTTCTACATAGCTGCGGGGGGATGACTGGGTTATTGCAGGCTTCAAAAACCTTCCTCGGCATTGACTCTTCAATGAAAGATCCGCGTTACAAATTTAGGGTAAAAATCAGAAACAAAAAAAAAACTATTTTTTTTCCTCAGCTGTCACTTATTCTTTTTAAAGCTGCTGACACGCACCTTAATAATGGCTGCAATTGGTGTTGATTTCAGTATTTTACGCCTGTGACCGGTAATTCACCTTTTTAAAAAGGGACTGTAAACATGAAGCAATGAGATGCTGTTAGGATGCAGTCGGCTGTCAACGCTCCCACAACGTGAGGACATTCAGGTTTTCTATGCTGTCACTAACTTATTAACATAAAATTAGAAGTCCTGCATCTGTCAGTCAAAATGGTGCAATGAACGGGCCAACAAATCTGTAATAAAATCTGCACTTGTCCAGATGTGGATTTTGGTGCAGATAAAAAGCATTGATTTCATTTTTATTCTTGTAATGAATGAGCTCCGTGATGAAAAGCAATGGCATATCCACAATGGATGGAGCACGTGTGGATTTGTAAATCTGTAGCATGCCTAGAAGCTCCATTGTGAGTGAATGGGGCTGCAGAATTTTGGCGTACTTTCCTCAACACATATGGAAGGTCTGAGCTCAATCTCAAGGTCGGACCGCCAGCACTAAATGTCTGCTGATCACCTACTTGTGTCCTGATCGGCGGTGGTTTAATAGCCTGCTTACACAGGCTAATCTGTCAGAGACTGTTCAGTTCACATAACCTGCCATTGTTCTCGGCAGCACAAGTCCTTTTTACATGAGACAAAGTGCTGCCGAGAACGATTCATTTTTTTGTTTAGACCCCAAGATCAGCGAGTGTCTTGCTCATGCAATGGGTGATCGGTAGCCTGTCTAGACTGCTTGTGTATCGTAAAAATGTGTTCATTCTTAGGCCATGTTCACACGTTCAGCATGTGGTCAGTATTTTACATCAGCATTTCTAAAAATCAGGAGTGGAACAATCACAGGAAAAGTATAACAGAAACACGTCACCACGTCTGCATTTGTCACACACTTCTGGTTTTTGCTTACAAATACTGATGTAAAATACTGGCCAAATACTAAATGTGTGAACATGGCCTTAATCATAGAACGTAACTGGACCTAAAAAGTTTCTCAGAAACACACATACGCGTCATCGGTCATGTCCCTGCCTTTGATGCGGGCTCCGGTGCTGAGCCTGCATCTTTCCCTGTACTTGATGGCTGGTTTAGTCAGCCTTCAAGTGACTCCAACAGCTGCAGGTGGATCCGAGATCCACCCACGGCTGTTAACAAGTTAAATGCCGCTGTCAGTCACTGACAATGGCGTTTTACACGAGCTGGCCAGAAGTGTGTCACAAGTTGTGCCCATCGGCGCCCCGTCACGTGATTGCAGGGCACCAATACAGTATTAAAAAGAAACATCACTGCATATGATAAACTAAACACTATTAAAATAAGAACAAGTATGAACGCATATGTTGCGGTTGTTTATTTCTATTAAAATGATGTGCTTAGTGGTGTGAGGTTGATATACAGTGTGTGGGCTGGATGGGTTCTCATGACAGCGGGGATCTGCAGAAGATCCTGATGCCTGTCATTGTGCATCTCCTGTGAACACCGGCACATGATTTTTACTGAAGTCCTGATATCTGGAACACAAGCGATTGGATGATCCCTGCTTCAAGTCTCCCAAGGGGACTATTACATAAACTAAAAAGGGGGAAAAAAAAGTAAAAAAAAATGTTTTTTTTGTAAAAAAAAACAAAAAAACAAAAGATGAAATCACCCCACTTTTTGTCCCATTGAAAGGAACACCATAAGGCCGGTTTCACACGTCAGTGGCTCCGGTACGTGAGGTGACAGTTTCCTCACGTACCGGAGACACTGACACACGTAGACCCATAAAAATCAATGCATCTGTGCAGATGTCATTGATTTTTTGCGGACCGTGTCTCCGAGTGCCAAACACGGAGACATGTCAGTGTTCGTGGGAGCGCACGTATTACACGGACCCATTAAAGTCAATGGGTCCGTGTAAAACACGGACCACACACGGACGGTCTCCGTGTGCAGTCCCTGTGGCGTGCAGGAGACAGCGCTACAGTAAGCGCTGTCCCCCCCACATGGTGCTGAAGCCGCCATTCATATCTTCTGTGCAGCAGCGTTTGCTGCATAGAAGATATGAATAATAGTGTTTAAAAGAAAGATCTATGTGTCCGCCGCCCTCCCACCCCCTGTGCGCCCCCCCGCTGTTCGGAAAATACTCACCCGCCTCCCTCGCAGTGTCCTGTGCTGGCCGCGCCTTCTACTGTATGCGGTCACGTGGGGCCGCCGATTAGAGTCATGAATATGTGGCTCCACCTCCCATAGGGGTGGAGCCGCCTATTCATGACTGTAAATGAGCGGCCCCACGTGACCGCATACAGTAGAAGGGGCGGCCAGCAAAGGAAGCAGCGACAGCCAATGAGGGAAGCGGGTGAGTATTTTCAGAACAGCGGGGGGGCGCACAGGGGGTGGGAGGGCGGCGGACAGATAGATCTTTCTTTTAAACACTATTATTCATATCTTCTATGCAGCAAACGCTGCTGCACAGAAGATATGAATTGCGGCTTCAGCACGATGCAGTGTACCACACGCGTGGGTACCACACGCTCCGTATGGCCTACGTGAGCTCACGGGCACACGGACACGGATAACTCCGGTACCGATTTTTTCCGGTACCGGAATTATCTGGACGTGTGGGACAGCCCTAAAGAAAATACACGTTTGGTATTCTTGCGTTCGGAAATATCCAATCTATCAAAACATAAAAGCAAATTAATCAAATCGGTAAACGGCGTAAGGAGAAAAAAAAATGCCAGAATTGCAGTTTTCTGGTAGGCGCAACAATGCATTAAAATGCAATAAGAGGCGATCAAAATATTCTATCTACCCCAAGATAGTATCAGTAAAAAATGGCAGCTCAGGGCGCAAAGAATAAGCCCTCACCCAGCCACAGATCACAAAAACTGGAAACTCTACGGGTCCTGGAAAATGGCGACAAACGAAAAAAAAAAAAGAAAAATCAATTGTGGAATTGCACTTATTTTTTGCAATTTCTCCGCACTTTGATTTTTTTTTTTTTTTTTCAATTTTTCAGTACACAATATGGTAAAATCAATGGTGCTATTCAAAAGTACAACTTGTCCCTCCAAAAACAAACCCTCATGTTGCTATATAGATGGGAAAATATAAACTTATGTAATCAGTTGGGCAAATGCCTGTATAAAAAAAAAAAAAAAAAAAAAGATTTGGACCACCTTGCCCTCATAAATGTGCAAAAATGACCCGAAATAATGACACGCAAAAGAAAATATATATAAAAGGTTCTGTGCATGAAGCTACCAGTACTTTTTCTTTTGTTGCAACTTTTTCAAGCTTTCTTTACACAATGAAGAAGGTAAAGGTGCCAACAGGTAAGAAGACAGATCATTCACGATTACTCCCAAAATGTCTGCAGTATTTGTTCCTCTAATGTTTAGATAAGCTACCTCCTTCCAAACTTGCACCACAAACCCATTCACTGTCCTCTACCATTTACAACTCAATTAAAAAAGAAAAAAAAACTTAAATTTTGGAAAAAAAAGTTTTATTTTTCCTCTGACATTCCTCTTATTCCATCTCAATTTCCCTAATGCTGAATCTAACACCCAATGGATCTTTATTGCAGACAAAGATTTAGCAAAGAGCAAAAAAAACCTCTTTGAAAGTTTGATGTGCGCCATGATAAATCAATCCTTACAATCAGTCTGATGGCCATAGCTTTGCATGGAAGCGAGGAGCATGAAGATTTTTTGTGCCCTCAACAGAGCAACGTGGTAAAATAAAGCTTTTTTGTGTAATTCTCAAGTGTATAGCAAGTATCAAGCACACAGAATAAAGTATAGTTTAGCATGTCGAAAGATACTGATCTCAAATGCATTCAGATCCCATCAATCCACTACTGTGCTACCGCCACTCCATTCACTTCTATGGGACTAACAGAACAACTATGTCCATTAGTCGAACAGAAGTAAATAAAGCTGAGGTGGTACTACTACTCTATCCCACAGAGGACTTTGGGAGCCGATTCTCAGGGTCGGTGAGGTGACAGCTGTTGCTCCCCTGCGATCATACATTTATCATCTCTCCTGTATGAGAAAACCCGAATCTGTCAGTAGTATCAACCCTCCTAAGTCATCTATATGGACATGCGGGTCATAGAAAGTAGAACAAAATGATACCTTGATATCTGTGATCCAATATGTTATTCCAGAGAAATTCACATTTTATTAAAGATGAAAATGAGCTGTTAAGATCTATGGGCTGGACATAGATCTCCCTGACAATCTGTCTCCAGAGATTATTGTAAATGAAATGGGATGTCACCAGTGTGAGACATGTACATCAGGAGAGCAGACTGTCAGTCATTACATGTCTCACACTCGTAACGCCTTCTTTCATGTACAATAAGCTCTGGAGGCAGATTCTGAAGTAGATCTATGTCCAGACCATAGAGCCTAACAGTTCATTTACATATTAAGAAAAAAGTGGATTTCTCTGGAATAAGATACAGGATTGTAGATATCAAGGTCTAATTTTATTCAACTTTCACTCAACGGAGTGCTCCAGCATTCTATATGAGAGAGACACTTCCGGTGGTGGCTTATCTCAGAGAGAACAAAAGTATCAGCAGTCCGAAATCGGGCATGCCAAATCCTTAAGTCCCCCGACAATTAGTTGTCCAGGGCCCCAATTTACATTAAACAGTTGGCCGGACCCGACGATATCAGCCAACAACAGTCGGGCTCCTGTCCTTCTCTGCCCTTACCTATATTGAGGTCGGCTGACACAAGGTGAAGTTATAATACTAAAGATATAACTATTCCAATTGGGTACACATCTTCGCGATGGGATGGCTTTTATGTTTTTCTGATGAAAATAGTTTCCTATGTTATTGACATGCACTATTACTATTTACTTACTACAGAGTACACCCCCCGGAAGAAGGCAGGCGCCGAAACGCACGTAGGGTCTCGAGCACATTGTTATGCCGCCGCCACCACCCGCTTCTCCCTGCTATACTTACCTGTCCTCGGCGTCCCGGCGCGGCTCTGCTGCTGCGGCGTCCCTCCTCCAGCGCTCGCTCCCGGCGTCAGCTGATCGTCGGGTGCGCACGCACGCCAGCTTCCGTTCTGCGCGTGCGCACCTCTAGTCTCTTCTACGCTGTCTGCCTGGTCCTTTCCATGATCCTGGAGGACCCTCGCCACCCGGAAGTAAGCTCTTGCGCTGCTATTTCTTCCGGTCTCATTCCTGCCTCTGTGCCTGATGTTCACTTGTGCTTTGCAAGTGCTTCTGGTCGCACATAATCTCTGTGCATCTTTTGTGCTCTGATCTTGTGTATTTGTCCTGTCTCACCGCAGCTCTGCGTCAGTGGCTTCCGTTCCTGAACTTCCAGTCTCGTCATCGTTCCTGCGTTTCCAGCTCTCCTTCTGTTTCCAGTGTTCCCGCGTCAGTCCCTGGTTTCCTGAAGTTCCAGTCTCGTCTCTGTTCCGCGTTTCCAGCTCTCCTCGTGTTTCAGCGGTACCGTATTACCTCTTATCCCTGCCTCCCTCCGTTTCTCTTGGTTACTACTTCCTCTTTGGTCCTCCAGCTTCCGTGGCGATAGTCCCTTGCGTTCCTGCCCCTTAACGCTCCCTGTATAGGGGGTGGTCCACCTGGCCAGCTCGTCCGTAAGGGGTTCGTCGTCACGGTCTCAGTGGGTCCACTTTTCTTCCCGAGATTCCTCACACACATGTAGGTATTATGAGCCATCTTTATTTATTGGATTTTTATTGATTTTATCCTCCTTGGTATGGTGTTATGTTAGTGACTTTTAGTCATCCAGCACTCCCTGCACTTTAAGGGTACGTGTCCACGGTCAGGATGGCCGGCGGTATCGCCGGAGCGGCGAAGCCGCTCGGCGCTAAGCCCCGCCCCCTTTCTGGGACGCGATGATGCCGGATGTGTTAACTGTACACATCCGGGATCATCGCACCCTCGCATAGCGCCCTGTGATATTACTTGCGGCGTCGCAGCGTCGCCGCAGGTAGCACGGACATGCTGCGATCTGAAAAGACGCGCAGCATGTCCGGAGTCGCAGGGAAGTCGGATGCGTGTTTCCACGCATAGTGGACACGGGATTTCATAAAATCCCCTCCACTATGCTGGAACATCTGGACGCTGCGTGTTTGACGCTGCAGCTCTGCGCAGCGTCAAACAAGCAGCGTTTACTGACGGTGGAGACATACCCTAAAGCTCCACTTAGCACTTTTTTATCACAGCCAAAGTGGCATTATATTTGTATGGGCTTATGTGCAATTGCTTTACTATATGAATTGTGCAATATAGGCCTGGTTTTGAATTTTTGTGGCACTTTATCTAGCACATTGCACTTTGATTATTTGGAATTTCGTTGTGCATTTATTGTTAAATTATAGGTTACACATTCTAATTTTTCTTTTTTTGCACATTTTTTAAAAAAATGTTTTTTTTGCACATATATTTTTTGTATTGATTGCACTATGTATTTTTATGTGGTTACTATTTAATTATTTTTGTTGGAATAGCGCTGGTATATACCATATCATTGTGGAGATTTATTAATTATTTGATTTTTATAATTATTGGTTGGCGTCTAATTTTTACCATTATATTGTGCTCATGTTTTTCAGCTATACTTGATTAAATTAGTTGTTTTATATGTTATAATATTTCTAATAAAATAATTTTATACATTGTCCTTTTTTGCACTTTTTTTTGGGATGATTTATGTTAATATTGGTGCATGACACATTATTTTACATACAAGTGGTTTCATATCTGATTACTACAGAGTATATGCTCATTTTGGTTTTTGCTTGGGTTTTATCAGTATTTAATGTGTGTGGATCATAATAATTCTCAAATAGTCATTTGTACTAATCATATTATCTATTAAACAAGATAAAGTTGCTAGAAAGTACAATGACCATTCAAGTCGTTTGCAATTAGTTTCAGATATAAGACAATACATGAATAAAAAGGAAAAAAAAAAAAGTATTTTCACTTGTATATATTAACAAAATAATTACTGCCTTAATTTAGACACCAGAAGGGTTTCAATCTGATTACCCGTTCTATGACATTTATCCATCAGGCTACATTCTACCTACGATATTAGGAAAAAAACAAGTTCTAAGTGATTAGTGTTTCTGTTTTGGGAAGTTTTCCCCATTAGCAGTAAATTACGCATACATTTCTTCTGCCCTATTTCAAAATAAAAACTTGAATCGACATCAGCCGCCTTGGTGATAGTCAAGCTACCTGAAATGAAATGAAAGTGTAACGCATGCAAATACTCTCCCCTCGGGGGGTCGCTATATATTAATGTATTAGTTTGCCAACATTAAGATCAAAACATAAAAAAGCAACAAATACATCCTAAAAAGTTTTTCGGCAGATTTCCTATTAATGATATGCAAGGAGTAGGGTATAAAACATTAATCGTCGTGAAGCCTTGATATGTCAATTGTAATATCTCCAGATTTGCTTACCTCCGTTTTCCTGTTTTAGATGAGCTTGCCTGGAGCGTTTTAGCCTCAAGACGATCTGCTCAAGATGGAAAAAAAGGGAAAAGGGAGAGAAAAAAAAAAACGGAGAGAAAAATAAATAAATAAAACCTAGGTTAACAGATGGATAAGGACCATCGTCTGTTGCAGTAAGTTAAAAAAACAGTCTAGAAAGGAAAACAGGAACTAAAGTGTTGGAGATGGGATGCTTCAAAATAACAGAGGTGCAATTTCAAGCCTGTAGGCCTGACCCTGAAACCTGTTAAATATGCAGCTTAAAAGAAAAAAAAACAACATGGCAAAATAGCTCATTATATGTTTTTACCATGTTCCAAGGGCTTTATATCCTTAACTAATGAATGCCAACATTTTTAGATCCTGCAAGTTTTGAAAGGGTTGGCTATTTTTATTATTACCGTATTTTATAATATGACAATCATATTCCGCAGCGTTTTATAGACATTATCATCACTGTCCCTATTGAGGCATCAATATGTATAAGAGTCATGTCCATTGCTAGTCTTGGTAATAAAGGACTTTGAAGCGGCCTACTATCAACATTAGAAAACATGGACATCCAGATCCCTAGATTACTGGCCATAACATGAAGACCCCCCCATCTGGGTATTCATTTTTTTATGGCTGCACACTAATAGGGAGAGAAGAGGATGCTGAAGTTACTACCTCACTTTGCAATAGTCTATGCAATCCTCTCAAAATAACCAGGACATTTTGGAGGCATGTTCCGATTTCCGAAATATCCTAGTCAATGGACGATCATAAAGTTCATGGTTGTACAGAGTTCTCCAGCTGCTTTTTATTCTAATCATTAGTTGGAAGTGCAGAATATGGCAATCCCTACTATGACATTCACCGGCCCTGATGAAAAATAATGTATAAAGTTTTCCAACACTTGGAAAGCCCCTTTAAAAAATTCTGATTAATTTCAGACAACCCTGAAGACGGTTTAAGTCCACAAGCTTAGGTCTGTGTAAAACAGCAAGTAGTCCTTTACTTATCCTCCCAGGTCCAGCGCCGAGTCTCCATGGATCGGCTGGAGCTTGTACTGTCTACAATGGCTGAGCATCTGAGATCAGTGATTGGCTTTATCGCTGTCAATGTTGCATTATCGCTGCAGCCAGTCAACAAAGACTGGAGCAGCGGCGAAGATGTAGTGCTGGACCCTAGGAGGGCAAGTACATCTTGTTTTGCTATTTTACACAACACAGGGAACAAGTCCTTTAAAGGTACATTCACATGTATTAGAATTGCTGCAATTTTGTACCTGCTGATTTGTGCACGTAAAATCTGCAGTGGATTATATAATAAGTACCAAGAGGCAAGCATATTAGATTTTGCAAACTTCCATCGACTTGGACATGTGCTATGGATTTTCCAATCTACGGCATTTCAATTTCTGCTGTGGACTCTCACAGCAAATTTCCTCTTTTCCGATGTAGCAGAGGTAAAATTCATAATGAATCTGTGGCAAAATTTGCACATGTGGATTTGGCTGCAGATTCATCCCAAATCTGTGGCACAATCTGCATCTCCCCATCTGGAAGTAACAACACCTTAATAAACCTCAAGCAGGTTTTGTCCTGGCGATGGCACAATACAAAAAAATACAAATATAAGAAAGCAACTATCGAAGCTGTGTGTGTGTTTGTAGCATTTATGGCTATAGAAGCTTGGATTACAGGTGCAATTATGCATAATTTAAGGGTGGTGAGAAATTGCTACCACAAAATGTATCCACACCCGAGGTTTTTTTCTTTCCTTTCTCTTCCTTTGTTAATTAAACGCTGAGAGGAGAGCTTAAGGGCTTTATGAAACATCCCACACCTCGGGTGTGTGAAAAATATGGTTACACCCAAACAGCATTCATGTTTTATTAATTTGATAGGCAGACTCTTATTTTTTTTATGATGCTGCCTCTGGAATATTACTAATATATATGTATATATCTATATCTGCATGCGTACATATGGCTGAGAGTCTGAGAAAAAGCCTCCTGGGTGTTTTGCTGCAAGACAAGACTCAGAAATTTGATTGGTGGTACAAATAACAATGAACCTGTTCTGACTATGAACGCCCGGCGGATGACTATTATAAAGCCGTCATTAGCTGTAAATGCAGAAATGGACACGAATGAAGGTGGGATGTATATTACAGAAGCTTTATGTGCAAAGTAGTGCACCGAGTATATGAAATACCAAATCAGAGAGCAAAACTGTGGGGCAGAGAACAAAACCAGCTTTGTAAATTCATAAGAAGAATGGTAGATGATGGAAGATACGAGGTGGTTCTCGGGGCTCCTGACCAACGATCACAGATTATGGAAGTGGCTGCTAGACAGGGCCCAGCAAATCAATTTGCACCTTTATGCGTTGTGAATCGAATGTGTCTTATTATGCTCGGAGGTCTCTACAGATCCCAGACTATAATAAACAGATTAAAGAAAAAAAAAAGTAAACTCTTCTTTTCCTGTCCCTCACCTATCCAGCCCCTCTCTACTCTAGTCCAGTCTTCACACATCCGCTTCGGTCTACTGCGTCCCATTATCTTCAGCCCTTCTGTGTTTGAATATGCATAAAAATGTTGCAAGAGACCCAGTAATGTGACAGCATGACATTTTGAAGCCTAGCATTAAGGGACGCATCAGCTTGGACCAAGGCGAACGCCTACAAACTGGAGTGTAGAGGGGCTGCGTGGATGGACATGAACCCGAGTGAGGCGAGAACCCAGTAAAAAGCCGGCTGATTGCCATTTTGCTAGGTTCTCTTGAACCGAATCACCTGAAATTCAGATTTGCCTTAATCCACAAATTTTGGGAAACTCTGAACTAAATTGATTTGTTTAGAATTGATGCACTCGTCTCTTACAGGTTTGTCAATGAAAACCTAACAAAACATTATATGTATTATCCCCAAGCAGGAGGCCAAAAAAAAATTCTACAGTAGTTGATATCCTTTATTATGGTTATAAAATAATGTTAATGTTTTTTTGAAAATTCAAAAATAATTTTTTTTTAAATGTATAATAATATATATCTATTTTACTGCAGTGTAACCTAAATAATCAGTAGTCTCATATAGTAGACACCATCATAATGTACATTAGCCCGTATACAATGGAGAGAAGGAGAAGAAAGGGTAAGGGATAGTGTAGACCCTAGACATGAGTAGTGTGAAGGATGGTAAGGGAAAGTTGTCAGAATTGCTTTTATTTTAAGTGGCTAATGTGACATTAGGCACTACTCAAGGACTAGCCATGAGTCAGAGTGGTCAAGAGGTCCAAGGTCAAAAGCCAGGAAGGTACATCAAAGACAAAAGGATAGTGAGGGGCAAAGTTCAGGGTTTGGTAACTAAAGTCAGAACACATCAAAGGCAAAAGGCGTTATACTAACAGGCAGTCGGAAGGCAAATCCAAGGTTCGGCAACAAAAGATCAGAATATCAAAACACAGAGCACAGAGTAAGTACACTACTGAGTTGAAGCTACAACTGGCAATGATCTGACATTGCCAGCCAGTGAAATAGTCTGGAAATTATCTGGAAAGGAAAACACATGGAAGAAATACACCAGCCCAATACGCCCCTGCGATCCATAGAGCTGCTGAGCTGTCACTCACAGAACTGACAGCCCAACATGCCCCTGCTATCCATAATGCGGCTGAGCTGTCACTCACCGAACTCACAGCCCAGCACTCCCCTGCTTTCCATAGGGCAGCTGAGTTGTCACTCACAGCGTCCCTAGAACACAGCGAGTGATGGAATTGTGAGAGCTACATTGTAACGGAGACCTGGAGCATCTAGATAACCTATGCATGGTTGCCAAGATAGTCAAAAAGTTCCCAGAGTCTATTCTACTCATGTGTACAGTCATGGCCAAAGGTATTGGTACCCTTAAAATTGTTCCAGAAAATGAAGTATTTCTCCCAGACAATTATTGCAAGTACACGTTTTGTTATAAACATGTTTATTTCCTTTGTGTGTACTGGAACGCCACAGAAAAAAAAACTGAAAAAAAGGCAAATGGAACATCATTTCACAGAACACTCCAAAAATGGGCTGGACAAAAATATTAGCCACTCTCAACTTAATATTTGGTTGCAGACACTTTTGAATGAATAACTGCAATCAATAGCTACCTATAACCATCAAAGAAGCTTCTTACACCTCTCAATTGGAATTTTTGAGCACTTTTCTTTTGGAAACTGCTCCAGGTCTCTCATATTTGAAGGCGCCTTATCCCAACAGCAATTTTAAGATATCGCCACAGGTGTTCAATGGGATGTAGACCCAGACTCATTGCTGCCACTTCAGAACTCTTCAGTATATTGTTTCTATCCATTTCTGTAGGCCTCTTGAAGTATGTTTGTGGTCAATGTCCTGCTGGAAGACCCTTAACCTAGGACACAAACCCAGCTTTTTGACACTGGGCACTACATTATGACACAAAGTCCTTTGGTAATCTTTAGATTTCATGATGCCTTGCACACAGTAAAGGCTCCTAGTGCCAGAGGCAGCAACACAAACTCAAACATCTTTGAACCTCCACCATATTTCACTGTAGGTACTGTGTTCTTTTCTTTGTAGACCTCATTCCATTTTCAGTTAACGTTAGAATGATGTAGTGAAGAATATTGGAGGTATAATTCCATGTCATCATCTGTATCCTATTTAGCATCTGATTATAAAAACCCTTTCTGCATCTGCTGTAGTAATAGGACACCTGGCCAGCTTCAAACTAAGGGATTCAAACCTCCACTAGCTAGCTGGTATGCAATGTTCCACAGGAAGACCCCCTGTGGATCCAAGCCATTCGGCCTGAGTCCTTTGTTCAGCCAGCTAGGATTTCATAAAGGAGTTATGGATATACTATACCTCCTGGCTGTATATTGAGTATATTTCTGAGATCCCTAAAACAGAGCAATTGCCTTCCTGGGTTTTGAGCCATTCTATCACGCACGGAAAAAGAAGGAGGTACATGTAGCAGCTAGGCAGCAAAACTGTGTTTAGTCTCTAGTATCAGGGGCCCGGTCGGATCCGATGGTGCCAGAACTGCTGCCTTAGGACTGCCCTGAAAAAAGTTATGATCTTTCATAGGTTTTAGGGATTTAGGTACAGTTCAGAGGGCAGGGGGGAGTGACCCAGAGGGTTAATTGCTTGTGTGAAGCATATGGAGCACCCACTAGGACCGTGGAATACTCGGTACCGGGTCGGCACAGTTCTTAGAGGGATGTGTCACAGTGGTAGTGACCCGGTCCGTGGCCCTTGGCGTCCAGTTTAAGGGGATGAATGGAAGTGGAAATAAAGTCTAATGTAGTAGTATTCGTGACGCCACCTGTGGTATTCGGTCAGGGATGGCCGACGTTGCTTAAAGGGGTCCACTGGGTATCAGGGCTGAGGTAGTGGACCCTCTGGGTCACGGCTTCAGAGCCCCCGAGGATAAGTGAACCAGATGAGGCCTCTCCCTATACAGGGAGAGTTTAGGACAGACCCAAGGAGGATGAAGCCGCAACTGCCGGAGCCAAAGGGACGACTGGTGATAGCCCAAATACACAACGAAGGATGGGGAAAAGACAGAGCTACTGAAGAGACTAGAATGGCGGGAGTACTGAACAGATGGCAGAAGCTAAGACAAAGTACTGACCGGTATAATGGAAGTACAGGCACGAGGGAACCAAGGAGACTCTAGACTGGCAGGAACGGCAAACACGCAGGACTGGTAAGACACGGCAGGAACACTGGACTGGCAGGAATGGGACCACAGGACAGGCAGGAGCAAGGCAGGAACACAGGACTGGCAGGAACACAGGACTGGCAGGAACACGGCAGAAACACAGGACAGGCAGGAACACAGCAGGAGCACAGGACTAGCAGGAACACGGGACTGGCGGGAACATGGCTGGAACACAGGACTGGCAGGAACACGGCAGGAACACAGGACTGGCAGGAACACAGGACTGGCAGGAACATAGGACTGGCAGGAACACAGCAGGAACACAGGACTGGCAGGAACACAGCAGGAGTACAGGACTGGCAGGAACACGGCTGGAACTCAGGGCTGGCAGGAATACGGTAGGAACACAGACAGGCAGAGTCACAGATCAGGAAACGAGAAACGGAGCCTAGGAACCTAAGGTGACCACTGGCATAAGACCAGTGAACGCAATAGACGCAAAGGCGTCAGAGCAGGGCAGATGCTGGGAAGAAATACCCGACGGGCGCCGCCATATTGGAGGCGGAGCCGCTGGGTCACGACCTCCCAGAAGCCCTAGCGACGAGGGGAGCACGTCTGCGCATGCGTGGACCGGCAAAGGGACGAGCGCCGGAGAAGCAGGAAGACAGAGAGCAGGAGGGAGCATCGGGAGCGCGCCGGCCGGACAGGTAAGTATATGAAGGTGGCGTGACAGTACCCCCTCTCTTACCCCCCCTCTCTTTAAAACTGGAAAGGAATCTTTTCAAGATTACAGGAGCATTGATATTTTCCAGAGGTTCCCAAGATCGTTCCTCAGGACCAAAGCCTTTCCAATCAATTAAGAAAAAGGCCTTACCCTTAAACTTCCTAGCGAGAATATCCTTAACCTCAAAAGAATCTTCAGAAGAGACAGGTAAATGAGAAGGCGACAGAGCAGAATGATAATGATTAAAAATTGCGGGTTTGAGGAGTCACACGTGAAAAGAGTTTGGAATATGTAACGAGGTGGGCAACTTCAACTTGTAGGCTACATCATTAATTTGGCTAGAAATTTCAAAGGGACCGATGTAACGTGGACCTAATTTATGAGAGGGAATCTTGAGTCTAATGTAGCGAGAAGATAACAAGACCTTGTCACCCGGTTGATACGGAGGAGCATCTAAACGCCTCTTGTCAGCATGCTTTTTCATTCTGCAACTAGCCTTCAGAAGTGCCTCCTTAGCCTCCTGCCAAATTTTAGAGAACTCTAAAGACAAGGAATCCGCCGCCGGTACACCTGAGGTGGGGGAAACAGGGAGAGGAATGCCGGCATGTTGCCCAAAAACAATAAAAAAAGGAGATTTGGAAGAAGATTCACTAGTATTGTTATTGTAAGCGAATTCAGCCGAAGGAAGAAGAGACACCCAGTCATCGTGATGAGCATTAGTAAAATGACGAAGATAAGATGTGAGAATCTGATTCACACGCTCCACTTGCCCGTTGGACTGGGGGTGGTATGCAGAAAAAAAATTTAACGATACCTTCATAAGTCCACAAAGAGTTCTCCAGAAACGAGAGGTAAACTGAACTCCACGATCGGACACAATATGCTGAGGGAATCCATGAAGTCGAAACACTTGATGAAGAAAGACCTTCGCGAGTTCAGGAGCAGAAGGCAAACCAGGTAGGGAGATGAAATGAGCCATCTTGGAAAATCTATCCACTACCACCAAGATTACTGTGCAGTTAGAAGATTTCGGTAAATCGGTGATGAAATCCATTGCAATATGACTCCAGGGAACCGAGGGCACAGGAAATGGATGCAGTGGTCCAGAAGGTAGCTGACGAGGAACTTTGTTCCTGGCACATGAAGAACATGAGGCAACGAAATCCAGAACATCTTGGCGAAGCGAAGGCCACCAGTAATGGCGAGAAATTAGAGTAAGAGTTTTCTTGCCTCCAACATGTCCAGCGAAGCGGGAAGAATGACTCCAATGTAAAACCTTTAATTTGTCATGATTTGACACAAGGGTTTTTCCCCGAGGTGTAGCTACCACCTTTACGGAGCCAATGAAATAATCCTAGCAGGATCAAGGATATGCGCTGGTCTTTCCTCCACATCCAGAGGTTGAAAAGATCTTGACAGAGCGTCAGCTTTAATGTTCTTATTCCCGGGTCGGAAATGTAACTTGAAGTCGAAATGACCAAAGAACAAAGAACATCTGGCTTGTCGCGGATTTAGTCTTTGGGCGGTCTGGACATAGGACAGATTCTTGTGATCTGTAAAAATAACGAAAGGATGTACAGCCCCTTCTAGGAGGTACCGCCACTCCTCTAGGGCCAATTTTATGGCCAGTAATTCCTTGTCACCAATGGAATAATTTCGCTCCGTAGGAGAGAAAGCCTTTGAGAAAAAGCCACAGGTGACTAACCGACCCGAATTGGATCTTTGGAGTAGGACCGCTCCAGCTCCAATAGAGGAAGCATCCACCTCCAGAATGAACGGTTTGTTGGAGTCCGGTCGATGAAGCACTGGTGCTGAAGCAAACTCTTGCTTCAGAGTCTGAAAAGCAGCTTCGGCCTCCGGAGGCCAGAGATTAGAGTTAGCCCTCTTGCGTACCAGAGCCGAGATTGGTTTGGTCAAAAAAGAGAAATGAGGGATAAATTGTCTATAATAGTTGGCAAAGCCAAGGAATCGCTGAATAGCCTTTTCTCCCGAAGGACGGGGCCAATTTAGGACGGCCGAGACTTTCTCAGGATCCATTTTCAGACCATCCTCTGAGACAATATACCTCAGAAAGGGTACCGAAGCCTGTTCAAAGACACATTTCTCAATCTTTGCGAAGAGATGATTCTATCTCAAACATAGTAAGACTCGACGGACATCTCGTCGATGAGTGGACAAATCTGGAGAAAAGACGAGGATGTCATCCAAGTAGACTACGACACTGGTGTAGAGGCAATCTCGAAAGATATCGTTGACGAACTCTTGGAACACTGCGGGAGCATTACAAAGTCCAAAAGGCATTACCAAATACTCGTAGTGACCATCCCAAGTATTGAACGCGGTTTTCCATTCGTCCCCCGCACGGATACGAATCAAGTTGTAGGCTCCTCGGAGATCCAGCTTAGTAAAAATTCGTGCCCCCCTCAGGCGGTCGAAGAGTTCTGAAATAAGAGGCAAGGGGTATTTATTCTTCACAGTGATGTTATTTAACCCTCTGTAGTCAATACAAGGACGAAGGGTACCATCCTTCTTCTTCACAAAAAAAGAAACCTGCCCCTGCTGGAGACGAAGATTTTCGAATAAAACCTTTGGCAAGGTTTTCTTGGATATAGTCCGACATAGCTTGAGTCTCTGCAGGCGAGAGCGGATAAATTCTTCTTCTAGGGGGAGTGGTACCAGGTACAAGGTCTACAGGACAGTCGTAGGGACGATGCGGCGGAAGAGTATCCGCCTCCTTCTTATCAAAAACATCCGCAAAAGAGGCGTAAACTGAAGGCAACCCAGAAGGGATGGAGAGGGAACACCAACAGGATGCACCGGCAGCAGACAACGAGTCCGACAAGAATCTCCCCAACGAAGAATGTTACCCCTATGCCAATCTAAGACGGGTTCGTGGAGCCGTAACCACGGAAGCCTGAGGAGAATGGGATAAGAGATGTTGGCTAAAACAAGAAACCAGATTCTCTCCCTATGAAGAGCCCCTACCTGAAGCGCAACTAACTGAGTAACTTGAGTAACAGTCTCTTGCAGAGGTCTACCGTCTACGGAAGCAAGGAGAAGAGGACTCTCTAAAGACCTAACAGGAACAGAAAACTTAATAACCTCCTCCAACCTAATAAAATTTCCCGCTGCCCGGGAGTCTACATAAGCCTCAAGAGAGATAAGCCTATCATGAGAGTGCAGCAAAACTGGTAAAGTGAGGGGTAGAGAGGTTTCACATGCACCTAGGGAGGCCTCTCTTACCTGACCTAGGTGGAGGAGTTTTCCGGACGATCTGGGCAGGCTCGGAGAAGATGAGAAGAGCTTCCACAGTAAAAACAAAGACCTTGGGCGCATCTCTCTCTCCGACGTTGTTCGGAGAGTTTAAGACGATCCACTTGCATCGGCTCTGGGACAGGAACCGAAGTAGAAACTCTGGGCCGAGGACTGAGAGGTCTACGAGAAGGCGTAGAAGAACAAGGAAATTTCTTCTCCCGAGCTCGCTCTTGAAAGCGTAGGTCTATGCGAGTAGCCAAGGCAATTAAGTCCTCCAAATTAGTTGGAGTATCTCGACCTGCTAACTCATCTTTCATCTTTAATATGACTAGAAAGTCCCCGCCAGAAAGCCCCTACTAAGGCCTCGTTATTCCAACCCAAGTCAGAAGATAAGGTCCGAAACTGGATGGCGTATTGCCCTACCGTTAAAGACCCCTGTAGTAAATTAAACAAAGCCTCAGTGGTTGAGGCCAAGCGACCTGGTTCGTCAAATACCCGATGAAAGGTCTCTAAAAATGGAGTGAGCTGAAGAACCACTGGATCATCCCGCTCCCAAAGAGGATTAACCCATGCTAAGGCATCCCCCTCCAAATGCGAAACAATAAACGCCACCTTGGCCCGATCCGTGGGATACTGCAAGGGAAGGAGCTCAAAGTGAAGACGGCACTGGTCGAGAAATCCCCGACATTGTTTGGGATCTCCATTAAAGCGAGGGGGTTTAGCCAAACGGGGAGTGGGATGAGGAGCTAGAGTTGGTGAGGGAACGGACGCGGCAGCCTGGAGAGAAAGAAGGCGACTATCAACGGAAGCCATATAACCCAAAATATGGGACTGAGCATCGCGCTGCTGTGCCAGTTCTTGTTGCAAACTGGCCAGCTGAGAGGCATTTCCCGGATCAGAGGACTGGAGAGCAGAGAGACGGGAGTCCATAGATTTCATGAAGGACATCATCCGAGACTGATTCTCCCGCAAGAAAACAAGCTCTTTCTGAGTGGCTGCGGCTCCAGCGGGATCCATGGCCTTTGCGTACTATCAGGGCTGATGTAGTGGACCCTCTGGGTCACGGTTTCAGAGCCCCCGAGGATGAGTGAACCAGATGAGGCCTCCCCCTATACAGGGAGAGTTTGGGACAGACCCAAGGAGGATGAAGCCGCAACTGCCGGAGCCAAAGGGACGACTGGTGATAGCCCAAATACACAATGAAGGATGGGGAAAAGACAGAGCTACTGAAGAGACTAGAATGGCGGGAGTACTGAACAGATGGCAGAAGCTAAGACAAAGTACTGACCGGTATAATGGAAGTACAGGCACGAGGGAACCAAGGAGACTCTAGACTGGCAGGAACGGCAAACACGCAGGACTGGTAAGACACGTCAGGAACACTGGACTGGCAGGAATGGGACCACAGGACAGGCAGGAGCAAGGCAGGAACACAGGACTGGCAGGAACACAGGACTGGCAGGAACACGGCAGGAACACAGGACTGGCAGGAACACAGCAGGAGCACAGGACTGGCAGGAACACGGGACTGGCGGGAACACGGCTGGAACACAGGACTGGCAGGAACACAGGACTGGCAGGAACACAGCAGAAGTACAGGACTGGCAGGAACACGGCTGGAACTCAGGGCTGGCAGGAATACGGTAGGAACACAGACAGGCAGAGTCACAGATCAGGAAACGAGAAACGGAGCCTAGGAACCTAAGGTGACCACTGGCATAAGACCAGTGAACGCAATAGACGCAAAGGCATCAGAGCAGGGCAGATGCTGGGAAGAAGTACCCGACGGGCGCCGCCATATTGGAGGCGGAGCCGCCGGGTCACGACCTCCCAGAAGCCCTAGCAACGAGGGGAGCGCGTCTGCGCATGCGCGGACCGGCAAAGGGACGAGCACCAGAGAAGCAGGAAGACAGAGAGCAGGAGGAAGCATCGGGAGCGTGCCGGCCGGACAGGTAAGTATATGAAGGTGGCGTGACACTGGGAATGATGGTATTGCAGCAGAGGTGGTATAGCTCCCCACAGGTAGAGGTTAGTCCCCAGGGCTCCCGATGCAGTTGGTAAGGGATGATAGATGGTTAAGTGCAGGAAAGAATTGGTGGACACAAGGTTGCAGTCTCTTTACCTTTTACTGATGACGTTCAGGTACAGGTTACAGGTGTTTTTTTGAATCCGGGCAGCCTGGAAGCGATTAGGAATCCCCCTAGCCAGGTGGGGTTGGAAGCTTTTCTTACTACGAGGTTCTCAGTCCCTTGCTGCCTGAGGCTTCACACAAGGTCCTCTCTCAATCTGTCCTTTCAGGTGGACAATACCAGCATGGCAGGCAACTTGAGCCTTTTTACAGGTGTCCCTCTCTCGTGGTGACTCCGGGCTCTAATCTGTTGCTGTGCCTTCAGGTATAATTGTGGCCAGGAGACTTGGAATCTCCTGCCCGCTGGTTTCTGCTGTGGGGCATACAGTTCCCCACAACCTTGGACTTCCGACCTCCGGTTTCTGCGCTCAATCCTGGGGGTGAGCTCACTCGCAGCTTCACTCCCAGTATCTCTCTCCTCCTGTGCTCCTTCTCCCCTCACTGTCTCCTACAGACTGACTGCTGACTCCTCCTCCAGCCAGAACATATAGGGAAGCTACCCTCAAACCGGTTCCAGAGCTCCCCCTTCTGGCCTGGAGTCAGAACAGTGTTGTATGTACGTGTTACCTGTTAAAAGGGATCCTTGTCGCTATCAGGGATGGCATCACCCTCCTCGTGAGGAAGGCAATACCACTGTGACAACCGGCTTCCTGGGGTGTCACACATAACCTATTGCTTTTTCTCTGAGAGGTCACGAGGACACATCATGTGAGGAGAAATCACAAAGGGGACCACAAGCCTCCCATGTGGCAGCCCCTCCCCAACAAGCCATGCCTTTTATGTAACTGGTAACTGACCATATGTTCTGCTTATACCTTTTGTCCTACCACTATTGTATTTGCATATTTGACCGTTATATATGTATAATCATTGTGTATATATAGTGTATTTTCTAGTTTGCCCTTAAGGTGATTAAATATATATTTTAACCTTGGTTGCTGTTTTATCTCGATCCACAAATCAAAACATCCATTTCTAGGCCTAATCTCACACACTATTGGGGGCTAGTTCCTGGCCCGATATAACCCTGTTAATGGACCAAGCGTATGAATGAGGCATTGAATGAGTAACTGGTGGTCCTACTATGCTGATAAGGTTCTGTTTTCACTGGTGCTAGTGAAAGGAGTCTCTCAGCTTGTCAGGATTGTGGGCGAGTGTGGTGCCACGTCAGTGACAGCGTGGGTCACCTGCTGTCACTCCCAGTGCCTCCCTGAGTCCTTGAGTACAGGGGGGTGTCTGTGTAAAACTGTGCCAAGCTGACCTTACATGTCCCTAGGGGGTGCGGAACATCACGTGGGTACAAGTGGGTAGACCTTACCACGTGATCCCGCTGACATAATATTGACTCTATAGAAAGCAATGGGACATTCACTATTTTCTAATGGTGGTCAGAAGTAAAAAAAAATCATGGATAAGAAAAATAGTAAACTATAGCACACAAAAATTATAGTCTCTGAATTGTTATTATAATGGTTAATCAGGCAGAATTAGGTCAATTAGATCCAAGTGAATACAGATACAGTAGATTCAACGTATAGACCCTTCATGGCCTTTTTCAAGAGATATCTGTGAGGTGTTGGATCGCTGGGTTTTATGGTCTGAAGTCCATTCTGCCGTAATATTGACGTTAGGCGGGGTGGCCAGGTGTGGATACTTCACGTTCATCACAGATGTGCTTTACCAAAAAGCTCTATCTTGGTCTCATCTGTCCACAAGATGCTTTCGCAGAAGGATTTTGGCTCAGTCATGTACATTTTGGCAAACTGCAGTCTAGCTTTTTTATGTCTCTGTGTCAGCAGTGGGATCCTCTGGGCTCACCTACTTTAGTATTTCATTCAAATGTCGACGAAGAGTTCGTGCAACTTGAGCCTGTAAGACAGCTTGAATTTTTTTGAAAATTGATTGGGGCTGCTTATCTACCACCTGGACTATCCTGCACTGCAACCTTTCCTCAATGTTTCTCTTCCGTCCATGTCCAGGGAGATTAGTTACAGTTCTATGGTTTGCAAACTTTTTGATTATGTTGCGCACCATGTACAAAGGAGCATCAAGATCTCTGGAGATGGACTTGTAACCTTGAGATTGTTGATATTTTTCAAAAATTAGGTTCTCAAGTCTTTATACAGTTCTCTTCTCCTCTTTCTGTTCTCCATGCTTAGTGTGGCCCCCACACAGACACACAATGCAAAGTTTGAGTTAACTTCTCCCCTTTTTATTTGGTTTTAGGTGTGATTTTCATATCATCCACACCTATTATTTGCTATAGGTGAGTTTGGAAGAGCATGCTTGAAACAAAGTTTTTTACCCACAATTTTGGAAATGTGCCAACAATTTTGTCCAGCCCATTTTTGGAATTTTGTGTAAAATTATAACCAATTTTGCCTTTTTCTCTGCTTTTGTTTGTGTTATTTCACTAGACATAAAGGAAATAAGCATGTGTACTCGCAATAATTTTATGGTAGAAATTCTTCACTTTCTGGAACAATTTCAAAGGTACCAACACTTTCGGCCATGACTATCTTCATATACAACATTGTATTGGAAGCTTGGTCTCTCACAGCTGAAATAGCATAGAGATTTTCCACTTGTCCACAATGCAAATATATTGTGAGAGTTTATTTATTTGGTAACTTATGATTTTTTTTGCTAAATGCACTGAGTTTTATCCAGATGAGGACGATGATGTGTATTTCTTACCTCTAATAAATATTTTCCATGCATCGGCAGCAACACGAGTCTGCTTTCATTTCACAGCTGTAACAAAGAGGTGAAAAAAAAATCACACACAATTAGTGTGACTCATTAAAGCTCACATATATCGCAAATAGCAGCGCTAAGCAGATACACAGCGACTCATGTAGACTGCCATTATCAATAAGATTTCACAAGCACGCTCGAGTAAAAGCCGCATTGCTCAGAACATGACATGTTTGGTGCACAATGAAAAAATGTATATCCTATGAAGGAGTGCTTCGAGCATGTTTCCTGTACGAAGAGAGTCATCTGTTGGATTATCTATTTTCATCTCTTAAATATATTTACTTACATAAAAAAAATCAATGCAAAACCATCAGTTGATAAGAACTTGCTCATACCAATGTGTTCTGTGTCCCCGTTGGGGAATACATCTGAAATGCCCCGCAAAAGGGGGTCCAGACTCATGGGCCGACCGGGCTAATAGAGTGCAATGGTGACGGCAGAGTGCATGTGAGCTCGTGAGCTCTGCCGTGCACTTTTTTTTTTTTTTTTAAGGAGTGTACGCCTGCAGGAGGTCGACACTCAGACGTAGTAGTTTGTCAGGGTGATTACCTTCTGCAGGCGTTCACTCCACAAAAAGTGCACGGTAGAGATCACATGCGCTCTGCCGTCACCATTGTAGTCCTTTGGCCCCATCGGGCAATGCGTTTAGACCCCGTTTTGCGGGGCATTTCAGAAGTATGCCCCGACAAGGACACAGAGCGCTATGTGAAAGCACCCTTAGAGATTGACACCAATGAAAAAAAAAGCAACCACAAACTCCTTAGGGTACTTTCACACTAGCGTTTTTTGCAATACGTCGCAATGCGTCGTTTTGGCGAAAAAAGGCATCCTGCAAAGTTGTCTGCAGGATGCGTTTTTTCCCCATTGACTAACATTAGCGACGCATTGCGACGCATTGACACACGTCGCAACCGTCATGCGACGGTTGCGTCGTGTTGTGGCGGACCGTCGGCAGCAAAAAATGTTGCTTGCAACGTTTTTTGCTGCATCGAGAACGTCTTTTCCGACCGCGCATGCGCGGCCGGAACTCCGCCTCCTCCTCCCTGCACCTCACAATGGGGCAGCGGATGCGCTGAAAATCAGCACCCGTTGTGCTGCGCAACGTTGTGCAGCGCAAACGTTGTACCCGTTTGTGCAGCGCAAACAACGCTAGCGTCGGTACGTCGGCCCGACGCACTGCGACGGGCCGAGTACGACGCTAATGTGAAAGTAGCCTTAAAGAGGTTGAACAATATGGATAGTACTTCAAAGATAGACTGTCCTGCTGCTTGACAGGGCCAGTACATGGTATTTCAGTGAGGAAGCAGAAAACCCTCTGAGGAGACACCAGTTTGGAAATTACATCTCTTTGGGAATTAATCTACAGGTAGAATGACGATTTTGACTTCATAGGTGTTTTACAGAAATCAGCATGCAGTTGATTTTGCAGAATGAAAATTGCAAATATGCCAGATTAGTGCCCAATATATTGTACCCAGTTGATGTTTTTATTGGTACCATTTTGGAGTACATAATATTTTGGATCACTTTAAAGGTTTGGTTCACATTTATCCTGAGCTTTACGTTGAGCACTTACATTCGGGTTTCCGTCTAAGTCTCAGAAAAATGTGATTTAGATGGTAGTTCACACAGGTCCATTCACTAACGGCATTATTACTCAGTATTCTGTTTGACCTCTGTTCCAGCAGTGCCCATCTTTTCAGAGGTGCAAAAAACTGTGGTTGACCGTGCTCCTGATGATACCTCAAGAAATGGGACACTGTTGGATCAGAAGCCATATGGAGTCCAAGATGACTCCATCTGCCTCTTTACCGAGCTGTCAAGAGTAAGAGCCTGTATGGCCTAAAACGCGTAGACCCGATGTCCACCATGTTATTTTATACTATCTTGATTCTTTTCTTTGTTTTTAGCCATATCCAAAGAACTGTGATGTTTTATATAAAAAAATAATTTTTTTGCGGTTGCTGGAATTTTCCACTATTTCTTCCGCAATTAGTGATACCACATTTCTATGTGTTTTTCTAAAGGTTTTGCTACTTTTGCATATTAAGATCAGTATTATTGAAAAAAACTAAAATTGCTTATACATCTCCATATTCTGAGAGCTATAACTTTTTTATTTTTCTGCTGACAGAGGAGTCTTTTTTTTTTTTTGCGGGACAAGGTGGTGTTTTCATAGATTCCATTTTTTAATCAAAAAACAGTTTTTGCCAGCTTTTTAATTTTTTTCTTTTAAGGTGTTCAGTGTAGGGGTAAATAGTGTCAGCTTCATAGATCCAGTTGTTTCGGACAAGGTGATACCAAATATGTGTACTTTTTTTGTTTTTACATAAAAATGCATATTTATTGGCAAATATATATATATTTTTTGAGCGTTTTTGCTTTTTTTTTTAATCATTTTTTGCTTTTTCACTTAGTCTCTCTATGGTACTTCAACTTTCATTTAACTGATCACTTGTCCAATACCCTATAATATCACAGGTCTGCAAAAAATTTTTTTTCAAGAGCTGTTTTGGTCATTCCACGTAATCTTTATGTTTTTAAGTGCGCTGAATCCGAAAATGACCTCCGTTTTGTCATAGGACATCAAGTTTTCTGACAATTTAAGTAACTATGTTAAATAAGACAATACCTCAAAATAAATGAAAATAGACTCATAAAATTAATTTTTTATTGCAAATGTTTCATGAAAATCATTTTTTACCTGCAATGAGCTCACTAACACACACTAAAATCAATTCTTCGTCCCTGTGAGGCTTCTCTTGGTACATTTACGCTTGTGAGTAGCATCTGGAATGTCTCTCTGAAGCATCCAACAGTAGTCTGTCATCATTGTAATGCTCCATCTTCCCTGGTATCTTCTTTCCATCTCTTTAATGTCCTGGTGGAATCGTTCACCTTGCTCTTCACTCACAGCTCCCAAATTTTCAGGAAAGTTGTCAAGGTGGGAATGGAGGAAATGCACTTTCAAACTCATCAGGCAACCTAAAGCTTGAAATGCTTTCAGCATTAGTCCGACGATTTTTTTGTAGTCAGGGTCTTGGTTATTGCCTAAAAATTTCTCTACGACCTCTTTAAATGCAAACCACCCTTCTTTTTGTGGATATTCACCACAAATGTAACAGAAACTGTCAGGTGAATTAATACACTTCCGCTGAGCCATAATGCTAATTTTGGGAAACACGGTTGAATATGACGAGCTAACACGAACTGAGATGAAAAAGTGTGAACTGGCGAGAACCAAGATAAAACAATTGAATGAAGCCCGAGCATGTCAGAGCCTGCTCGTTCAGCTTGCAACATGTTGATGCTGGTTTCATTAGCTCACTCTGAAAGTTCTTTTCTTTGAAAGTTATATTTTTTGGCATTGTATATCTTCAATGCATTGATGTGAATTAATTAATAGTAATTTTGACTTTCAAAACCCTAAGGTAAAAATACCAAAAATTGAGAAAAATATACTAAATTTGAAGCGAATTTTGCATTTTGTGCAGGATATTTTTCAATATTTTTTTCGTTTTCAGCACACCAAAATACATGGAAATTAGATGAAAATAATCAAACAGCTTTTTAGTTGCAGACCTGTGTATTTGTTCCAAAGTATCTGACCTGTCAGTTTTACACTGACAAAAGGCCAGTTAAACACCGCTTGTGGCAGGGCCTAACAGGTCACCGTAGATTCCAGACCAGGTGATCTTTATATGACCTCTGGTTGGCATGACCACAATTTGCTATCTGCGTTGGAGTCTAGAGGGTGCTGAAGGGGTGAGAGAGGAACCTTCTAAATGTGCTAACCACTGAGCATAGTGGTTCAGTGGTTAGCACTTACTATGCGGCTCTGGGTTCCTGGATTCAAATCCCACCAAGGACAGCATCTGCAAGGAGTTTGTATGTTCGTCCCGTGTTTGGGAGGGTATCGTCTGGGTTCTCTGGTTTCCTTCCAGTCTCTGAAGACATACTGATAGGGAATGTAGATTGTGAGCCTCAATGGGGACGGTAAACATAATAAATAAATAACGACCCACAGTTTTTGTTCAGGGCTGTTGCCATATTTATCACAAATTGGTTCTAAATTTGGAATTTCCAGTGCCAAAATCCTGTTAAATTGCCTAGGCTGGGTCAAAGCTTTTGTAAATTCGTAGACGGGGTTACATACAAAAATCTGCTTGCATCTCGTGCATGTCACAAACAATTTGTGACATTTGTGCTTATTAAAATCTTGAAAACAAAATGACATTTTTATTTAAAAAAAAAAAAAAGTATCGTACCCCAATAAATGCAGACATGGAGAATATACCGTAACTTCATAAAATATAAAGTTAAAATTCCTCCCCAAAATGTATTTTTCAAATTTCCAAAAATGATAGTTTTTTTTCCACCTCCTCATGCCAATATCACATTATCCCAGCTGAATCCAACAGTAGCTAACCGTCATGTGTCGGAAAAATGAAGTGAGCCCGGTGAACGTTATTTTCCTATTGATATTTACTTCTGTTTTTTTTTAATGATGTGATGTGAAATGAACTGGCATTCTTCAGCATCACCCTTGGCTTTATGTCAGCTATTGGTTTGTCTCAGTCAATCAATGCCACATCTGCCGCACCGAGCTGCCATTCACCAGTAGGGGGCACTGCAATGATTTTATCTTAGGGCACAAAATAGGAAACTAGTTGATTAAAAGAGTTTATTAGCCAGAAAAAAAAGGCTAAGTAAATTAGCCAAAAGTAGGTGCGATACATGATGTACCAAGTTTTAATGTATTTATGAGACAGGACTTTGACTTTGATACTTAAGGGGCTTTTTTTTGTAACATTTCCTGAAATTTTTAGCATTAAAAGATAAAAAAAGGGGGGTTATTATAGACGTTATGAGGAATTGGCACTGTCACGCAATGCGATGCCTTAGAAATGCTGCACGTTCTCATAGATCTGATTCATCTGTCCTTTGTGAAATGATCACAAGCTGAGAACAAGTTGATTAATTGATGCAGAAAAGGGGGGAAAAAGACAGTAACTAAAAATTGCTACAAGGTTATTGTGACAATATAGAATCCCATCCACACCTTGCCTTCTTCCTAATTCTCACCTGCATTTATAGCAGCAGGAAGTAGGGGAGGGTGCGAGTATGGAGAGGAAAATAGGATATAATTGGTCATTGAGTTGGTCCTTATGTACCTGATCACTCAGTGTCTGTGTAGCAAGCATCCAAGGTGCGTCTGCGGAAATAAATTTCTTTTCTATACATCTGTAGCAATTAAATCACTAATGGCCATGTGGTTTCACGCAAAATCATGTGGCCATTAATAGGCAAGCCATTAGCAATTAATTTTTAATGGTGCAGGGGAAAGCAGATGCGACTTTTAGGAAGCTACTTCTCAGTAGACACACACATGCTCAACTGTTTGTCCATATAAATTTCTCCTTAGGGTAGCTTCACACAACTGATTTTTCCACATAGAAGAAAAAAGGACCCATTATTCTGATCAGAGTGTGATCAATTTTTCTTGTACGTGGAGGAAAAAAAATAAAAAAAACCTCCACCTTGTCTTATCAGTTCGTCTGTAAAAATCGGACCGCACTTGGATGCAATCAATCATCATCAGACAGCATTTGAAATCTCAAAAGTAGTGAGGAAATTGAAACACGGAGGGGAGAGAATTATCAACTTCCAGGGGTAGACACAGACAAAAGAGGCCCCTGTACAAGAACACTATAGGAGCCCTTTGCAGTCCAATAGCTCCTCATAATGCACAATTCCACTTGCTTTGGAGGTGGTAGTGGCCCAACTGACTTCTTGGGCCCCTGTGCGGCTGCACAGGTAACACCAATAATATGTCAGCCCCTATCAAAATCAATTCTATGAAAAAGTGGTGTAGTTGTCCATCACCCGCCGTCAATCAGATTGCCTCATTTGTATTGAAAAGGGGCTTCTAAAAAATGAGATTAGTTGTTTTGGGTGAGGTTTTTCTTAGCATCAATCTTAATTAATCACTTCTATAAAAGTTATTTTAGAAAAGCTGAAGTCCTATTTCTACCAGAAAATTATTGCAATTACACGTTTTGTTATACACATGTTTATTTCCTTTGTGTGTATTAGAATAACACAAAAGAGACAGAAAAAAAGGCAAATTGGACATAATTTCACACAAACCTCCCAAAGCATTTGATACTTGTTCAAACTCACCCGTTGCAAGTAACAAGTGTCGGCAATATGAAAATCACGCCTGAAACCAGATAAAAAGGGGAGAAGTTGACTCAATCTTTGCATTGTGTGTCTGTGTCTGCCACACTAAGCATGGAGAAAAGAAAAGGAGAAGAAAACTGAGGACTTGAGAACCAAAATTGTTGAAAAATATCAACAATCTCAAGGTTACAAATCCATCTCCAGAGATCTTGATGTTCCTTTGTACACAGTATGCAACATAATCAGTAAGTCTGAAGACTACCAAAGGATTGTGGGTGGCAAAGTAGAGCCCAGTGTCAGAAATCTGGGTTTGTGTCAAAGGTCATGGGTCATCCAGTAGAACAAGGACCCCAAACATGCTTAAAGAACCCAGAAATAGATGGAAACAAAGTGCTGGAGAATTCTTTAGAGGCAGCAATGAGTCTGGGTCTAAATCCCATTGATCACCTGTGGAGAGATCTTACAATTTCTGTTGGGAGAAGGGGCCTTCACATATGAGAGCCTGGGAGCAGTTTGCAAAAGAAGAGTCGTCCAAAATTCCAGTTGAGACGTGTAAGAAGCTTGTTGATGGTTATAGGAAGCCATTGATTGCAGTTATTTATTACAAAGGCTGTGCAACCAAATATGACGTAGAGGGAGCAAGTAATTTTGTCCGGCCCATTGTTGGGGGTTTGTGTGAAATTCTGTCAAATTTGCCTTTTTTTCCACTGTGTAATTGCAATAAATGTCTGGGAGAAACACTTCATTTTCTGGAATAATCTCCAGGGTGCCAACAATTTCGACCATGACTGTGTGTGTGTGTGAGTGTATATATATATATATATATATATATATATATATATATATATATATATATACTAGCTGAAGAGCCCGGCGTTGCCTGGGCATAGTAAATATCTGTGGTTAGTTATAGCACCTCACCTCTCTTATTTTCCATCACGCCTCTCATTTTCCCCCTCACATCTCTCATTTTCTTCCTTACACCTCTCATTTTCCCCCTCACTCCTCTTATTTTCCCCCTTACTCCTCTCATTCCCCCCTAACTCTTGTCATTTTGACCTCACATCTGTCATTTTCCGATCACTCCACTATTTTCCCTAACTCCTCTCAATTTGCACTCATACCTTTTCATTTTCACATCACACCCCTCATTTTCACCTCACACCTCTCATTTTCCCCTCAGTATATACATATTTGTCATCTCCCTTATATATAGTATACACCTGTATGTCATCTCCTTTATATAGTATATACCTGTATGTCATCTCCCCTGTAAATAGTATATACCTGCTGTATGTCATCTCCTCCGGTATATTGTATATACCTATGTGTCATCTCCTCCTGTGTATAGTATAAACCTGTATGTCATCTCTTCTGTATATACTATATACCTGTATGTCGTCTCCTCCTATATATAGTATATACCTGTATGTCATCTCCTGTATATAGTATGTACCTGTGTGTCATCTCCTCCTGTATATAGTATATACCTGTGTGTCATCTCCTCCTGTATATAGTATATACCTGTGTGTCATCTCCTCCTGTATATAGTATATACCTGTGTGTCATCTCCTCCTGTATATAGTATATACCTGTGTGTCATCTCCTCCTGTATATAGCATATACCTGTGTGTCATCTCCTCCTGTATATAGTATATACCTGTGTGTCATCTCCCTGTATATAGTATATACCTGTGTGTCATCTCCCCTGTATATAGTATATATGTGTGTGTCATCTTTTCCTGTATATAGTATATACCTGTGTGTCATCTCCTCCTGTATATAGTATATACCTGTGTGTCATCTCTCCTGTATATAGTATATACCTGTGTGTCATCTCCTCCTGTATATAGTATATACCTGTATGTCATCTCCTCCTGTATATAGTATATACCTGTGTGTCATCTCCCCTGTATATAGTATATATGTGTGTTTCATCTCCTCCTGTATATAGTATATACCTGTATGTCATCTCCTGTATATAGTATATACCTGTGTGTAATCTCCCCTGTATATAGTATATACCTGTGTGTCATCTCCCCTGTACATAGTATGTACCTGTATGTCATCTCCCCTGTATATAGTATATACCAGTGTGTCATCTCCTCCTGTACATAGTATATAACTGTGTGTCATCTCCCCTGTATATAGTATATATGTGTGTCATCTCCTGTATATAGTATATACTGTACCTGTGTGTCATCTCCTCGTGTATATAGTATATACCTGTATGTCATCTCCTCCTGTATATAGTATATACCTGTGTGTCATCTCCCCTGTAAATAGTATATATGTGTGTGTCATCTCCTCCTGTATATAGTATATACCTGTATGTCATCCCCTGTATATAGTATATACCTGTGTGTCATCTCCCCTGTATATAGTATATACCTGTGTGTCATCTCCTCCTGTATATAGCATATATCTGTATGTCATCTCCTCCTGTATTAGACCGCGTTCACATGTTATTTGCTCAGTATTTTTACCTCAGTATTTGTAAGCTAAATTGGCAGCCTGATAAATCCGCAGCCAACAGGAATCCCTCCCCCCTGGCAGTGTATATTAGCTCACACATACACATAATAGACAGGTCATGTGACTGACAGCTGCCGTATTTCCTATATGGTACAGTTGTTGCTCTTGTAGTTTGTCTGCTTATTAATCAGATTTTTATTTTTGAAGGATAATACCAGACTTGTGTGTGTTTTAGGGCGAGTTTCATGTGTCAAGTTGTGTGTGTTGAGTTGCGTGTGGCGACATGCATGTAGCGACTTTTGTGAGATGAGTTTTGTGTGGCGACATGCGTGTAGCAACTTTTTGTGTGTCGAGTTGCATGTGACAGGTTAGTGTAGCAAGTTGTGTGCAGCAAGTTTTGCGCGTGGCGAGTTTTGAGCGGCGACTTTTGTGTTTCGACTTTTATGTGGCGAGGTTGGTGTATGTGTGGTGAAATGTGTGCTGAGGGTGGTATATGTGTTCAAGCACGTGGCAGTGTGTGGCTCATTTGTGTGTGTGTTCATATCCCCATGTGTGGTGAGTATCCCATGTCGGGGCCCCACTTTAGCAACTGTACGGTATATATGGAGCGCCCCCAGACGCAGGGCCGGGGGGTACTCGGTACCGGGCCTCTCTGTCTCGGTCCTGGGGTTGTCACGGTGGCTAGACCCGGTCCGTGACCCTGCTAAGGGGCGTCCAATGAAAGGTGTGATGATGGTGCGTGGTGCGAGGTGCGATGAATAACGAGGACACAGGGTTGCAGTCTCTTTACCTCTTTACTGAAGGCTTCGGGATCCGCAATCCAGAGCACTGCTAACAGGGCTGGCTGAGACCGGCCGGTCCAAAGGCACATCCAGAGTTCCCTTTGCAGGTGGAAATCAGTGCCTACCTTCTAGCGCCTGTGTGTTGTAGTACCTCCCTGCTGAGCACCACGGGATAGTCCTCACAACTGTTGTGTCTGTTTCTGATGTTCTTTCTCTCTCCGTCCCCCAGATGATTTGGCTAGGATGCACCCGTATGACGGGGTAGGCCTGGAGTTATTTTATAGGGACCCTAGAGACGCCCCTCTACCACAATTGCCTCCATTGTCTGCTTAGGTGATTTAGGTGAGACAGCCAACCTAAAGTTAACTGTCCTGCCGCTGTTTGAAGTAATGCTTGGAGCCCAATACTTCCTCGGCGTTCCGGCCACTGGCTACGCGCCTCAGTAGGATGTTGCCACGATCTTAGGGCACGACTCCTACTGGTTCTATTCTCCTTTGTGCTGTGATCTCGTTTCTCACTTCTCCACAATAAACCTCGCTTCGTGTCCTTTCTTAGGCTACGTTCACATTTGCGCTGTGCGCCGCAGCGTCGGGCACTGCAGCGTCGCCGCATGCGTCATGCGCCCCTATATTTAACATGGGGGCGCATGGACATGCGTTGTGTTGCGTTTTGTGACGCATGCGTCTTTTTGGGCGCACGCATCAGGGCGCAGAGGACGCAGCAATATGCATTTTTTTTGCGTCCAAAATCATGCAAAAAAAGGACGCATGCGTCACAAAACAATGCGTTTTGCATGCGTTGTGCGTTGTGTCGCCGACGCAACACACAACAACGCAAATGTGAACGTAGCCTTAGGATGCCACCGCAACGGGTGCAGGCGCGGCTCTGTAACGATCTGTCCTTTTCGCTAGGCCACTGTCAGGATCCCACCCCTGACAGAGCCCCCCCTGAATCTTCCCAAGCAACCCCTTCTCTCACTAGGTGTTGCCTGGGCAAAACCCAGTCAGCTTCTCTCTAACTTCCTATCCAGCCCCCAGTTTTACCAGATTGTGAGGAGTGGCCTAATACATAGAACCCTTTGCTCCCCCTGGTGGCCAGACTGTGAAGTGTATTGGTGTCTGTGATACCTGGTCAGGTGAACTCCTTTAGTGCAATCAGACGTAACATCACTCCCCTTAGTGGCAGAGCGACATTACTGCAACGACCAGGACTCTGGGGCGCTGCATATACTCTTTGGTGCCATTGCTCTCACTCTTTAAGTCCCCCTTGTTCACATCTGGCAGCTGTCAATTCGCCTCCAACACTTTTCCTTTCACTTTTTCCCCATTATGTAGATAGGGGCAAAATTGTTTGGTGAATTGAAACGCGCGGGGTTAAAATTTTGCCTCACAACATAGCCTATGATGCTTTTGGGGTCCAGACGTGTGACTGTGCAAAATTTTGTGGCTGTAGCTGCGACAGTGCAGATGCCAATCCCGGACATACACGCACACATACATACACACACACATTCAGCTAGATAGATAGATAGATAGATAGATAGATAGATAGATAGATAGATAGATAGATAGATAGATAGATAGATAGATAGATAGATATAAAAATAAAAAAAGGAAAACAGCACGAAAAACTAAAAAAAAAGTGGACTTTATTGCCCAAATGGCGTGGCGACATTTCGGATATAGCATCCTTTCTCAAGAAAGGATACTATATCCGAAACGTCGCCACGCCGTTTGGGCAATAAAGTCCACTTTTTTTTTAGTTTTTCGTGCTGTTTTCCTTTTTTATTTTTATTTTGAAAACCATTTGAATACTGGTTGGGGAAACTTTGCACATCTTTAAGGTAGTATTTGGTGCTGTTACAATTTTTTCTCTCTCTATATATGATATATATATATATCCATGAACAAGAGAAAAGAAATCGGACCGCACTAACAGTCTATGGAAAGCGTGGTGGGGAACCGCTCACCTGCACAGAGCTTGCCGTCGTCTTCAATCCTGGGTGCCGAACTCCGCAGAAATCCAGTGTTGTAAATCAATGAAGAGAGAAGAAGGAGCGCACTCACAGGAGATCCATTGCAGGTAACTTTTATTGAAGCACGTAGTACATCTTCACGGCCGAGGGTGCTGGGGAGGGAGTGTGGCTGTGCGGGACAACAGCTGTTTCGCGCTTGACTGGCGCTTCAACAGGTCCGTATATATATATACACACACACACACACTGATCAACAAAATAAAGGGAACACAAACAACAGAATCTAACTCCAAGTAAATCAAACTTCTGTGAAATCAAACTGTCCACTTAGGAAGCAACACTGATTGACAATCAATTTCACATGCCGTAGTGTAAGTGGAATAGACAACAGATGGAAATTATTGGCAATTATTAAGACACCCTCAATAAAGGAGTGGTTCTGCAGGTGGGGACCACAGACCACATCTCAGTACCAATGCTTTCTGGCTGATGTCTTGGTTACTTTTGAATGTTGGTTGTGCTTTCACACTTGTGGTAGCATGAAACGGACTCTACAACCCACACAAGTGGCTCAGATGGTGCAGCTCATCCAGGAGATGGCACATCAATGCGAGCTGTGGCAAGAAGGTTTGCTGTGTCTGTCAGCGTACTGTTCAGAGGCTGGAGGCACTACCAGGAGACAGGCCAGTACACCAGGAGACGTGGAGGGGGCCATAAGAGGGCAACAACCCAGCAGCAGGACCGCTACCTCCACCTTTGTGCAAGGAGGAACAGGAGGAGCACTGCCAGAGCCCTGCAAAATGACCTCCAGCAGGCCACAAATGTGCATGTGTCTGCACAAACAGAAACAGACTCCATGAGGATGGTCTGAGGGCCCGACGTCCACAGATGGGGGTTGTGCTCACAGCCAAACACCGTGCAGGACGCTTGGCATTTGCCACAGAACACCAGGATTGGCAAATTCGCCACACGCGCCCTGTGCTCTTCACAGCTGAAAGCAGGTTCACGCTGAGCACATGTGACTGGCGTGACAGAGTCTGGAGATGCCGTGGAGAGCAATCTGTTGCCTGCAACATCATTCAGCATGACCGGTTTGGCAGTGGGTCAGTAATGGTGTGGGGTGACATTTCTTTGGTGGGCTGCACAGCCCTCTATGTGCTCACAAGAGGTAGCCTGACTGCCATTAAGTACCGAGATGAGATCCTGAGACCCCTTGTGAAACCATATGCTGGTACGGTTGGCCCTGGGTTCCTCCTAATGCAGGACAATGCCAGACCTCATGTGGCTGGAGTGTGTCAGCAGTTCCTGCAAGATGAAGGCATTGAAGCAATGGACTGACCCGCCCATTCCCCAAACCTGAATCTGATTGAACACATCTGGGACATCATGTCTCACTCCATCCACCAACGTCACGTTGCACCACAGACTGTCAAGGTGTTGGCAGATGCTTTAGTCCAGGTCTAGGAGGAGATCCCTCAGCAGACTATCCGCCGCCTCATCAGGAGCATGCCCAGGCGTTGTACAGTAGGGAGGTCATACAGGCACGTGGAGGCCACACACACTACTGAGCATCATTTCCTTGTCATGAGGCATTTACACTGAAGTTGAATCAGCCTATAATCTGATTTTCCACTTTGATTTTGAGTATCATTCCAAATCCAGACCTCCATGGGATATTCATTTTGATTTACATTGATAATTGTTATGTTTTATTGTTCTTAACACATTTCAGTATGCAATGAATAAAAATTTGCAACTGGAACATTTCATTTAGAGATATCTAGGATGTGGTATTTTAGTGTTCCCTTTATTTTTTTGAGCAGTGTATATTACATTTGTATAAATGGAGCCAGATAATGACCTGGAGATAAATAACAAAACTTCTAAGACTTTCCTTTTCAAGCTTGTCAGGATGGTAAGGAAAACTAAGGTATGGCACCATCTAGTGGTCAGGTGAGGAAGTAAAAATCAATTGCAAAGTAATCAGCATCATCTCAAAATATGGAGGCTCTACTAGATAAAGTATATTGATATGGTAACACTTCATGACATCAAATAGTCTAGCATTGCCATCTGACCTACTCTGTATGAAAAAGTGACCCACTGTTAGCACAGCGAGCACTGTACCCTCTCACAGAAGGTAACATACAGAGAAGCACATTAGGAAACGGCATTTGTTGTATTAGTATAAAAGTGTAGAGATCTCATAAAAAGTGAACCCAAGCGAAAAGGTTGCAAACCAACACTATAGGGGTTGTATATTGTTATCAGCATTTGCCGTTGCTGCACAGGTGTACCTGTACAGTCACATTTTGTGCCTTCTTGATGACTTATATGTAGTGACAAGCAAATCTGGAAAAATTCTAATTTTGCACAAACTTGGTCAGGGAATTCAATTTCTTTTGAACTTATTTGCTGCAAATCAAATGTGCCTTATTATGATATGAGGTCTCTCCAGACCCCAAAGTATAAAAGTATAATGAACATGTTTTCTTCAGTACCGCAGTAACCGGTGAGGTCTTCACTGAATCATCTTCAGTGTCTTCTAGCACCCGGCATCTTCAGTGCTTCCTGTGCACAAAGGAAGGCAAATGTGGGCTGTTCGAGAATTTTTTGGGAACCCCTTCTCAGATCTTTTTAAAGGGAATGCTGTGTTTTAAAAAAAAAATGCACCAGGCTCAAAAAACACTTCCAAATGGCTATGTACAAAACTAGCTTCTTCACACTCAAACATTGGTAAAAATTATTGTTAATTTAATTTGCATTTATTGTCATTTTTATTCTGTTACATTTGGTGTTTTTCAACTCTTGTAGAGAAGTCTGTGGTAAAAATGGCACAAAAAGCTGTTTTACGAGAATTCCACATAAAAAAAAAATAAAAAAGAACACCACAGACTCAAACAAAAGATTACACTGGTCAACAGCATTTTTGGTGCCAAAGATATTTCATCGAATTTAGGGTATTTTTGGGGTGCTGATTCTGAATATGTCATCAGTTTTGCCAGATTGGCTCAAGTTTTTGAGATTTTTGGTATCTTATTTATAGCACTTGTTGGTAAATGCGACGCATCATCTCATTAATTTCTTTGGATTAGTACTTGAACTGAGCAGTTCTCAATATAGTTTTGTGTTAATTGGTGTTCTAAAAGTTTGTTCATAGCTTGATTTTTGCACTAACTTTATGTTGTTGTCTGTTTTCCAGTGAAAAGCATGAACTCATCAAGAAGAAGTTGTCTTAACGATCCAGACTCATTCTGTTACATTTGTGGTGAATACACACTGCCAAAACATAGAAGAAACATAACAGACTTCGTAAAAAAAGTGTATTTTGCCTATTTTGGGATTATGCTTGGGGACCAAGACAAGTTTTGGGCACCACACATAGTGTGCAAAGTATGTATCGAATTATTACGAAAATGGAGCAAAGGACAAAGAAAAAGCTTCAAATTTGGTGTTCCAATGGTGTGGAGAGAGCCAAAAAATCATCATGATGACTGTTATTTATGGTAAACACAGGTACAGGCACATCTTCACAATGAGGGACAGGCCTTCTTGCAGATTCCATGTTACTCCCATTTTCGTTTCTTATGCTTATTGAATCCTTGCACTTGCACTGCACAGAAATAACAGTCATCATGATGATTTTTTGGCTCTCTCCACACCATTGGAACACCAAATTTGAAGCTTTTTCTTTGTCCTTTGCTCCATTTTCGTAATAATTCGATACATGCTTTGCACACTATGTGTGGTGCCCAAAACTTGTCTTGGTCCCCAAGCATAACCCCAAAATAGGCAAAATACACTTTTTTTACGAAGTCTGTTATGTTTCTTCTATGTTTTGGCAGTGTGTATTCACCACAAATGTAACAGAATGAGTCTGGATCGTTAAGACAACTTCTTCTTGATGAGTTCATGCTTTTCACTGGAAAACAGACAACAACATAAAGTTAGTGCAAAAATCAAGCTATGAACAAACTTTTAGAACACTAATTAACACAAAACTATATTGAGAACTGCTCAGTTCAAGTACTAATCCAAAGAAATTAATGAGATGATGCGTCGCATTTACCAACAAGTGCTACAAATAAGATACCAAAAATGTCAAAAACTTGAGCCAATCTGGCAAAACTGATAGCATATTCAGAATCAGCACCCCAAAAATACCCCAAATTCATTAAAATATTTTGGACACCAGAAAAAAATTTTTTTTTTGTTGACCTGTGTTATAAATCCATGAACCAAAAATGAATTTTATGTGGTGTTTTCTATATTTTACTATAGATGGTAGTTTTCCATATGGTGATAACAGCATTTTTTTGCCCAAAATACCATACAGCTTCTTCCGGCGGCGAAACACGCGTCGGGGTGAAATGACGCCCGGGAGAAGCTGTGCGGCAGGTAATATATATCCGGCTATTACTTCTTTCATTCCCCCATTTCTATTGAGGCGGTTATGCCCTCCATATTGGCCCATTGTGGCATGTATATATGAATTGGGGAGGTTAAGTATTGTATTAGAGACCCTATGTTCTAGGATCTTGGGTATTGATATAAATGCCGCCTAGCTTCTCAGCAACATTGAAGTTGGTATAGTGTCAGCATGTTTTTGGCTTAGGTACGTTTTGTCATCCTCTAGCATGTGCTATATGCAGAAGGTTGCTGTACACATATATACAGTATATACCTATACTCGTTTTGTTCTGTGGCGTCCCTTAGTATGGTATCTGATGTATTTTTGGATTGATCAATTGTTCTATTTTTAATTATTTACTAATAAACATGATTTTATATTGTATTTGTGGGATCTCTTCTTGGCCCCATTGAAACAATTATGGGATCGTGTGTTATACAACTATAGGATTAGTAATGGATAGGCGTCTTAGAGACACCTCTCCATTACCAAGCTGTGGGCTTGATGTCTCCAGACAATACAAAGGTGACGTCAACCGCACAAATATGAACCCCACTTGCCACCGGGACAGGGCAAGTGGGAGGTAATGGGCATCTGATAGATGTGCCTTTTCTGGGCAGCGGTGGGCTGATATTTTTAGGTTGACAATATAGAATACCAACCCCCAGCTGTCTTCTTTAACTTGGCTGGTTGTCTAAAATAGAGGGGGACTGACGACGTTTTTAAAAATTATTTTTTAAAAATTAAAAATACGGCATGGGGACCCCTCTATTCTTGATAACCAACCTTGCAAAAAGCTGACAGCTAAGGGATTCAGTCTGAACCTTTTTGCAGGCAGGACATGGGACTCTCTTTATAACAGTCCCCAATACACCTGACATCTCCATAGACCCAGATGGTTGACTTCATTCTTGTCTTCTTCATGCGGATGCTGGGTGGCTTTGCTCTAGGGAATCTTTCCGCCCCTGGGTTTATCATCTCACCTCGTTCTAGGTCCCCTGGTGTAAAAGTGACTACAACACTTTTTGCAGCATTCTCTGGTGTCGATAGAAGCAGCTGACTTTAAGCTTCGCATCTCAATCACACAGAATATATTGTCAGGTCAAATGAATGGATGCATAAGGAGAATTGGCCTTAGGACCTCTCTGCTGCAAGACAGATGACCTATTCATCAGCACTCACCTACATCTTTTACTTGGCCTCACAAACGTTCTCTAAGGATTGGCCTGGAAAATTGGAATTATCTCAAAATTAGATGCATTTTATTCCCAAAATTAATGCCGCTTTGACATTAACGTGAAGGGATCCAAAGTGCAAATGCTACTCACCGACTGTGGAGGGAAAAACTAGTGCTCCAAGGCAAAGCACAGTTCTCTGGGTACCAGGCAAAATTGTACTAGGGAGACCTGGTAGAAGCATATGATAATGGCCATCCCAGTTTTGCTACCGTTTTGTTTCCGATTTGTGATTTTATGTTTTTCATTCTGTGACTCAGATCAAAAACAAACATGTCTCCATCATTTTCATGTGCACAGCACCATAGATTATAATGTGTGCTTGTTCTATACATGAAAAAAAAAGATAGAGAAGAACAGAAGAGTTTGTCTGCAAAGGAGATTTAGAAACAAATGATGCGAAACAATTAACTGAGACCCACTGCAAAATTGCATAATTTGCGATTTTCCATTTATTAGGAAAGATTGGTGCTTTACATCAAGCAAGAAATTGCAGGGCGGTGAGGAACCTCTGTTCTAGACCTCAACAGGGGCATTACATAATGGCACTACATCCCAAAAGGTCCTGGTGGCCAACAACAAGGAAAATGAACAAACTGTAACAATAAAAATGTTAGTCTTATGTGCAAATATCACTAGCTGTATTGGTTACGTGGATATTTGGCACGTCTCGCCTGTAACACAGTAAGGAAAGAGACACTGCTGGTGCAATGGCAGAAGTGGGAGTATGCAAGGCCTACAACATAAAAACCAATGGAAGACACTTTAGAAGTTGAAAAATTTTGGTTTAATGTGTGCTAAAGAGAGTGTAACATGTCTAGCAAAAAGCACCAAAATGATCATGATACGCACCACGGTGATGAGGAGCAGTTTCTGACTGTCTATGATAGTTTTATCCTGTCTAACCTTAGGACAGTTTTGATAAATCTTTCTTGCTGTGTTACACATGGAGCAAGGCCTGAGGGGGCAGAACATGACCCAAGACAGTAAAGAACATCAAATAGAGAAGTCATGCTGCGCACCCTGAGGCCTTGCTGTAGGGAAAAACAGTCTATTCATTTTACCACGAGTGGTCCTTTAACCCCTTAGGCTACTTTCACACATCAGGTTTTCGCTGTCAGGCTCAATCCGGCACTTCCGGCTGTTTGCTAGAATATAAGCCTATGGGAGCCGGAAGGTGCCGGATCTGAAAAATGAGGGATTCTGGGGCCGGATTCCGTTTTTTTAAACTGATCATGCTCCAAATTTTTTTTAATCCAATAATCTAGATATGCTAGCCAGATCCGTAGAAAAAAATGGATCTGTCGCATCATTTTTTCACAGTCTGCGCCGGATCCGTTTTTTCAAACATTTGCCGGATTGTGCCTGATACAAAAAACCTGATGTGTGAAAGTAGCCTTAGTGACAGAGCCAATTTTGTGCTTAATGACCATGCCAATTTTTACAATTCTGACCACTGTCACTTTATGTGTTTATATCTCTGGAACGCTTCCACAGATCTCATTGATTCTGAGACTGTTCTGTTTTTTCGTGACATATTGTACTTTATGTTAGTGGTAAAATTTCTTCGATATGACTTGCGTTTATTTATGAAAAAAATGGAAATATGGCGGAAATTTTGCAAATTTTGCTATTTTCAAACTTTTAATTTTTATGCCCTTAAATCTGAGAGATATGTCACACAAAATACTTAATAAATAACATTTCCCATATGTCTACTTTACATCAGCATAATTTTTGAAATAATATATTTTTTTGTTAGGAAGGTATAAAGAGTTCAAAGTTGACCAGCGATTTCTCATTTTTCCAACAAAATTTACAAAACCATTTTTTTAGGGACCACCTCGCATTTGAAGGGACTTTGGGGGGTCAATATAACAGAAAATACCCAAAAGTGACACCATTCAGAAAACTGCACCCCTCAAGATGTGCAAAACCACATTCAAGAAGTTGCTTCACGAGAACTAAAAGCAATGTAGAAGGAAAAAATTAGCATTTTACTTTTTTCACAAAAAATTTACTTTGGAACCAATTTTTTTTTTTCACAAGGGTAACAGGAGAAAAATGGACCGCAAAATTTGTTGTGCAATTTCTGCTAAATACGCCGCTACCCCATATGTGGGGAAAAGCCACTGTTTGGGTGCATGGCAGGGCTCAGAAGGGAGGGAACACTGTTTGACTTTTTGAATACAAAATTGGTTGGAATCTATGTTGGCGCCATGTTGGGTTTGGAGACCCCCTGATGTACCTAAACAGTGGAAACCCCCCAATTCTAACTCCAACCCTAACCCTAATCCCAACCGTAACCATAACTCTAACCACAAACCTAACCCTAACACACCCCTAACCCTAATCCCAACCCTAACCACAAACCTAACCCTGGCACAACCCTAATCCTAACTGTAATCCCAACCCTAACCCTAACTTTAGCCCAACTCTAACCATAATGGAAAAATGGAAATACATTTTTTAATTTTTTTTTATTTTTAGCGAACTAAGGGGGTAATAAAGGGGAGTTTGATTTACAATTTTTTTATTTTGATCACTGTGATAGGGTCTATCACAGTGATCAAAATGAACCAATAGGAAAAATTTCCTATTGTTGCTGGGTGCCGAACAGCAGATCTCAGCAGGCGCATTGCGCATGCGCCCGCCATTTTGTCCCGGAAGAAGATGCCGGCGGCCCGGGGGACTTCACGGGGTCATACAGGGACACCAGAGATACCGGGGGGGGGGGGGGGGTGATCGGGGGACCCTATTTCTCTCTCCTCTGATGTGCGATCACATCAGAGGAGAGAGAAATTAAATGGAAAATCTGACTTTTTTTTGTGTGGTCACCATTATACCCTTTAATAACGGCAATCGCAACACTGGGGTCAGTAAAAACCAACTCGAATCATGTGGTCATGGGGTCAGAACAGATTTACTATACAGAATAGGTGATTCGAGTCCTGACGTTGTGTGTGGCACGCTACAAAAGGTGGCATCAGGCCTGCAAATCCTAACAGAAGCCGGAGATTCTGGTAGATAGGAGTCGGATCGCAGGGCTTTGGTCAGGTGGCTACGGACAATTAACATGGCTGCTGGACCAGGGTGCTGCACATCTTTTTGCTCAACTCTACAGGAGATTTTTCAGATCAACTCCTACACAAATTACGATATATTGTGAAAGCATGAACAGAGAATACTTTTACATCAATAGGTCAAAGCTAGTCTACTGCCGCTTTTTCTGATGCCCATGTTGATACTGAAAAACACAGGAGGCATGAGCTGAACATTAGATCTAATACCAAGTGCGAAAACTGCAAGTTTAACTTTTTTAATTTACAAATATTTATGCATATAATAATATTAAATATACACACACACACACACTGTATATATAAAAGGTACACTAAACATAAAAGCCTGATTTAGTAGGACATTTCTTAATAACACAATTCCTTTACCAAATTTAGACTTCCATTGAAAGAATCTTCGCTACTTGCATTTTTGCAGCCCTGAATTTAGGCATTTAGAAAGCACATAAGATGGCCCATGATTGTTGGAGGGAGGCAAAAGTTTACCTTCATCACAATATGGGATGGCATTGTAACACCCCAGGTAACCGGTTGTTACAGTGATGTTGCCTTCCTTTCAGGGAGGGTGATATCATGCTTGGAGGCAAGGAGGACTCCCTTTAAAAGGTAATGCACCTACATGCAACACATTGTGAATCCAGGCCAGAAGGGGGCGCTCTGAACCCGGATTCAGGGGAGCTTCCCCAGATATATATTCTGGTCTGGAGGAGGAGTTAGACAGTTGATCCAGGCAGTAGTTCAGAGACAGTGAAGGAGAGAGGAGTGAGAGCAGAGAGTGGGGCCGTGCAGCCACGAGTGGTGCTGCAGCTGCAGGAGCGGAAGAGAACCTGAAGGGTTGCAGTGATAGTATGTGTTGGAGGGGAGAAGCAAAGGAGAAGCAATGAGCTCGGAGGGGAACTGTGATTGGGCACCATCTGAGCTGAAGCGCAGGAACCGGGCACCAGGAGCCCGAGGCTGTGTCGTACTTCAAGTCCCACAGCAGAACCAGAAGAACAGAAGATTTTAAGTCGTCTGTCAGCACCCACTCCTGAAGGTGCAGCAGTACACAGAGAGCCCGGGTCGTGATAGAGACCCTGTAAAAAGGCTTGCATTGCCCACCATAAGGGTTAATGTCCCAGGACAGGAGAGAGAGGACTTTGTAAGGGAGCCACAGGCAGCAAGGGCATCACAAAAGAGCGTGAGTAGGAAGGCTTACAAACCTCACCTGGGAGAGGATCCACCATTGCCTCCAGCCCGGCCGGACTGCATTACCACCTGTTGCTGGTACCCAGGACTGTGGCTTACTACAACCAGTAGTGTTGAGCGATACCGTCCGATACTTGAAAGTATCGGTATCGGAAAGTATCGGCCGATAGCGGCAAAGTATCGGATCTAATCCGATACCGATACCCGATACCAATACAAGTCAATGGGACACCAAGTATCGGATGGTATCCTGTATGGTTCCCAGGGTCTGAAGGAGAGGAAACTCTCCTTCAGGCCCTGGGATCCATATCAATGTGTAAAAGAAAGAATTAAAATAAAAAATAGGGATATACTCACCTCTCCGACGCAGCCTGGACTTTACCGCCGTAACCGGGAGCCGTTGTACCTAAGAATGCGTGCTTGAAGGGCCTTAGATGAGGTCACTGCGCTCTGATTGGTCCGTAGCGGTCGCGTGACCGCTACGCGACCAATCACAAAGCAGTGACGTCACCTAAGGTCTTTCAAGCGCTTGAAATACCTTAGAAGACGTCCGCAGCTTCTGATTGGTCACGTAGCGGTTGCGTGACCGCTACGCGACCAATCACAAAGCAGTGACGTCACCTAAGGTCTTTCAAGCGCTTGAAATACCTTAGAAGACGTCCGCAGCTTCTGATTGGTCACGTAGCGGTTGCGTGACCGCTACGCGACCAATGACCGCTACGCGACCAATCACAAAGCAGTGACGTCTTCTAAGGTATTTCAAGCGCTTGAAAGACCTTAGGTGACGTCACTGCTTTGTGATTGGTCGCGTAGCGGTCACGCGACCGCTACGGACCAATCAGAGCGCAGTGACCTCATCTAAGGCCCTTCAAGCGTGCATTCTTAGGTACAACGGCTCCCGGTTACGGCGGTAAAGTCCAGGAGCCGCCGGAGAGGTGAGTATATCCCTATTTTTTATTTTAATTCTTTATTTTACACATTGATATTAATCCCGATACCGATTCCCGATACCACAAAAGTATCGGATCTCGGTATCGGAATTCCGATACCCGCAAGTATCGGCCGATACCCGATACTTGCGGTATCGGAATGCTCAACACTAACAACCAGTAAACCAGGTAAAGAGACTGTAATCCTGTGTCCTCTGTTTATTCTGGCACCACACCATCCTTGCCAAACACACTGGGAGCCTTGGAGACCCAGCTTCACCTGTGGAAAGCAATACCATCCCAGCTGCAGTACCATCATCCTCAGAGGACCCCCTTAAGCAGCGTCGATCACCCTTGACCGAGTATCATAGGTGGCATCACAAACTTTTATTGTTTTTACAACCCCTTTAAAGACTATCCCTTTTACTTGGGCGCCCAGGGCCACGGACCGAGTCCCCGCCACCGTGACCTCCCCATTAATAACGACCGACCCGTTACCGAGTACCCCTAGGCCCTGGCGGGCGTTCCAGCATCATAAAGCCCTGAAACCTTTTTAGAGTGATCTCTCCCTTCAGAGTAAATTTGCAATTTCAGTCCATTTTATCTACAGCATACATTTTGTGACATTCAGATGCCATCCAGTGGCCTCTGTAGCAAACTCAGTGACTGCACATAGCGCAAGTACTGAATTCTTCAGCCCGATCGGGGAAAGAAAAATATGTTGAAGACATTTATGCGTTAAATGTCTCCTAAAGCTGTAAATGTATGTACTCCCTTATTTACGAGCTCTTGGCTCGGAACAAATTTCCCTTCCCGCCAATGCCCTGGCCAACAATTATCCCATTATTATCTCTGCAGCTTTTAACAATAAAAATGGAAAAACTTGTTTGCTGCAAAGAAAAAATAAAAATAATCACAAGAGAGAAAACAAAAATTAGGTCAACACCTGACTCAACCTTGAAGACACTGCGAGCGGTGCTGGAGGCCCTTGTTTTCAGAGGGTTGAATAACATTGAAACCAGAGATGGATTCTAAAAGCAAATAGGATGGGAGGAGGGGTATAGCAATACAAAAACATGTACGCTAGCCATAATCGTCACTGTGCTTATTAAGAATATAAACTTCTGCGAATATAATAATTAAAAAAAAGAAATGCAAATAAGATGGGAGAGCAAAACACATTTATAATAGGTTATTTTGAACTAAATATATATATATATATTATCTTTCTTAGATGCCAGTTTCCCCTTGGGCTACTCACACATTCTTCATACACGCTGGGAATTGCAAGGCAGCAATGAGAGGATTAATACAGATCCCCAGCTCCTCACCCTGAGGCTTTATACTCAGACGTCTATCTGTCCTTAGGAGAGGTTAGGGGTTGAAGCTAAAATATGCAAACAACAGACTCATTTTAGGAGCATTCCCTCCCTTCAAATAAAAAAAAACTTTTTATAGATCTCTGTGGAGAAGAAGTTAAATTATATTTTTGTTTTGTAGAGCTTTTATATAATCCTGTGCGTCTTCTTGGAGCCTGGGTGGACTGGAGTTCTGCTAGGGGCCAAATCAGACGTGTAGCAGTTCAACACGTTTCATCTTTTTTGTGTACTCACAATCTCATCCTTTGTGTGAGAATGGAGGGGACAGTCAGCCATAGACTATACTGGAAAGGAGCGACACAAATCTGCGGCTGATGGCCTCATCGTCTCATTTCTTTGTGGTTGCCTCCAGAGTCACAACTTATGTTTTATCTTTTGGATCTATTTCTACAGCATAGTTTTATGGCTCAGCCGGTGACGTAGCGTGGGTTTTGAAGCACCAAGGGCATGGAAAGTATTTTCTATCCCCCAACCTGTGGACCAACAGCACTTACCGAGTCCCTTCCATCAATCCAATATTCAACCTCTTATCCTCCAAGCCATATAAATTATTTTTTTAAGAAAATACTTTTAGAATTATAGTTTGCCCTTTGGCTATTTTTTTGTCTTTTATTGAATGAAACATGAAATTTGAAAAATAAAATGTTATAAATTTTTATTTTTATTTTACATATTTATGACTTTTTTTTTTTTTTTTAAATGTTATTATTTTCTTACCCTATCGCTAACCTTAGTTTATCGCAGGAAAACTTTGTAAAAGCATTGTTTTACATTATTGTTTTCAAAATTATTATTATTTGTTTGTTTGTAGTTTTTTGTTTGTTTTCTTTTACAGGAAATGATTTTTTATTAAATAAGGACAGCTCTCCCAGCAAGTCTCTGCCTCTCGTCTCACAAAAAGGGCTCTTACATATGGCCGTATAAAATCAGATAAGTGCTATCTCTACAGGGCAGTTTACAAGATTCAATACGATTTTGCTCAGCCTTTGCCATCTTGGTTGTTGCTTCCAGTGCCTATACAGAAAGCAGTAGACAAGGAGAGGTTGTCATCGGCTGTTGCGCTCCGATAGGTAGTAACCAAGAAGACAAAGCTCACTTCATTATACCGATAGCTTTGTCATCTTGGTACCTGACTATGTAAAGTGCAAGAGCTGATGACAAATTAATCTTAACTGCTGCAATCTGCAAAGGAAAAGGTGGCAAAGGAGCCATTGGCGCAGTAGTTTGAAGAAGAAGCAGTGATTGTCCTTGGATCCTTTCACAGTAGGGTTAAGTGGCAAAGCTTTGAATCCTAATAAAATTTGGAGCCCGCGACAACTGGCCCAGTTGCCCCCTACATCCTACACCACTGAACAATGCCCAATTTAAAAAAAGTCAATGGAAGAAAAAGAAAGCAACCCCCATTTTTCTTGTCCAATACAACCCCGTTAAACAAAATCCAGTAGAGTTCCAAAGATTGCACAAGCCCTCACGAAAGCAGGAATTGGCTAAATTAATAGGACCCATCCAGATCCCCAGAAAAGGGCGCTAAAAGGCCTTATTAAAATGGAGCATATTTTTTAGTAGATACTCTACTACCGTATACATTAATGCAGAAGCAGAATACTGTTCGTCAAATGTTTATTTTTATTTTACCAATATTTTAGATAATGAATCCAATTTTCCTTGGGTTAAAACATGGAAAATAAAACAGGAAAACAAAACAGTGAATATCGACCTGTTTAATAATATTCCCACGAGTAAAACAAAAAAAGTTTCTAAACAAAGCTCTTTAAAGATTAATTGATTTATCAATTAACGCCTTCAGCCGCATCTGGCCACAGGGAAAGTGTTTAAGTCAATAATGATAGCATGCTGTGTGAATAAGGGATGTGTAGAGTTATGGACATGGACCGTGAGGAGAGAAACTTCTGGGTTCCAAGAAAAATACGTGATTGCATGTTCTACATGTTACGGTAAATACAGTTCAATGACAACAGTCCACATGCAGCGTTAAGCTCGTCGTTCTCACTGAGAGGCAAGTCTCTTGCACTGCACAGTCTGTACCAATAGGTGAAAAATCATGGACCTCTCTATGCTGACCCGTTTCCCTGGTGTTCTCCCTAACATCCTCTGAAGTTTCTCTGATACATACTTTTATTATTGTGAGTAGGAAATCATTCTTCAACCCTCTAGGCCACTTATTCAGCAACTTTCAGTTGATCTTAGAAGATACCACACTTGGCCTGCCTTATTCAGGTAACACTTTGATCTCTGAGGGGACAATGCCTGTAGCAAAGACATATGTCTGAAAGCAGCTCTGGAACAACTGAAGTCACAACCAGCACAGGGTTCTCGTCAAATACAAAAGCTTCAGGACAACTTCAAGTGTCAGCAACATGACAACTATCTACATACACCATTACAACAGAAACATGGTGGCACTTTTCAACATGTACTACAGACTCTGGCATATTCCATGTTTTATGGGTGGCTATATATCTCCTTAGGCCATCTCTGTGGCTCTTTTTCACCTATTCTATGTCGCATCTTCCCTCCAGTGTAAGCACTCCCTCAAGTTCTCTCTCAAATTGCTCTCCCTCGAGTTCTCTCTCGAATTGCTCTTCCCTAGCCTTGCTCACATGCAGGAGCTGTACCATCCTGTCCCCTCTGCAGTTGCCTTTATTGCAGTCATGGCAATGCCTTCCTCCTGCAGCTCTGAATTTCTACGCACAGTCACTTTGTGACAGGGTACCCATTTTGCAACTCCAGCAGGAAGGAGTATGCACTTTTAAGAAAATAGAGGTGTTGTGCACACCCCCCTTGAAGACATGTGTTGTGATATTGTAACATGGTGTGGGGTGGTAGCTGTGGGCGAAGAATTTGCCTTCAGAGCCCTGGTACGTTACATGAAACAGTGATTCCTAGCTGAGTGTGTAGACTTGTGCTGTGAGGGCCTTACACCCTCGCAGGCCGCATGTAGCCGGTGTTGTGGGCTTGCCAGGACCAGATGTTTCACAGTTAAATGAGAAAGACCACCCTTCCAAAATAAACTCTTTACAGAATGGTAACTTGGTAATAGTTATGTACAAGGGATTGAAGGTACAAAGTCTTATGGATGTTTCTTTTACAGTATGAAGCATTTTTCCACACAGGGTCCTTCCTCTATAGTATACTCCAGGGCTTTCAAGGCACTGTTTCTTCCTACTTTGCCATAATCCAGCTTTAACTCTACAGTCCTAATTAATTAGTCTCCTTTACTTGCTTAGCAGGTCCGTGTCCTATTTCTTCCACTACTGGAGCTCTGGATCTCCCGCTTGGGATCCTTCACTAGTCCCAATCTCTCAGTCCTGCTAAGGCCTACTACCTTCTGCGTTACAAGCTCAAGGTCTTGTGGCTAGTCATCTTCTCCTAGGATCCCACTCCGAAAGGTCACTGTCTCTTTTGTTATTTTTCTTCAGGATCTCGCTATCTCTCCTGCTGGGGCTCCTCTCACTTAGGGTCACCTTTGTAAGTGGCACTGCTCACTCTGCACTCCAAAACCCAATTGTACAGCCAATGAGGAGTAATTATCATAGCCTGTATAAAAGCCAAAGCAAGATAGCTGTTTTGTAGTGAGTCCTGATAGGTAAATGAGATCACAGCTCACAGCTATAGAGATAAGGAGAGAAAGCCAACATTACACATTACCGATAATGGGTTTGGCAGCACAGAATGGTTACCATCCGTTTACCCATAGACATATATGTTAAGGTCAGTTTGACACTACTAAGGCTATGTTTGAATTACAGAACTTGAAAAGTGTTGAGCATAATCCTAGGAAACCTCCAAGGGTTACACGTGTGTTTTCAGGGCAATACGAAGCTTTGCAGTGATTCACGGCGAATCGATTCTCTACAAATTATATTTTTGGAGAAAAATTAGTCGAAGATGGCAAATTTGAACGTAAAAATATTTGCTCAGCAAAAATCGCATTCATTCACACAGAAATTGACATGCAGCTCAGATTTTTAATATTTAATCTGCACTGCATTGGGCAAAATCTACTGTCCGTGTGCAACAATATCCAAGCGTCAAACATGCAGGTGCAAACACACCACAGATTTGAATACAAATCTGCTCTATTTGGATTACATTAAGGGCCTATACATCAGATTTCCATCCTGAAAAAAACAAAACGTGCATTTTACCATTTTGTGCAGTTTTCATCTGTCGCACATCCATAGTTTTGGTTCGTATTTCTTGTCGGTGGTATCCATTTTTGTTGTTGATTCCTATCAGATCAATGTGAAAGATCATTGCGTTTGTAAAATAAGTAGTTTGACATCTAATATTTTCTGCAGTCTGGAGATACTGATAATCTAGAAAGTTTCTTGACCCAGATTATATGTATTTCAAAATTTTCCACTTACATTTAGTCAAAAATTAAAATACTTTAAAAAATAAGCTTTATGTATGCAAAAAGTGAATGCAGTCATTACAGCAATGAGTCATTAATAACACCAGGTCGCCATCCTCTGCAGAGAGCAGATCAGAAAATATCTAATAGCACTCAATGGCGGCTGCACTACAAACGCACACAGAAGGTATCAATCGGCTCCGGGCAGAATCCGTTCACAAAGACTTTTTAGAACAAAAGGACTCTGTAAATGTATTTAAAAACACAGCTTACGGGGAAATTTGCTCACATTGATTCACAGGGCCTTGGGGCGCTGCAGGAGTTTCGTTTCCATCAAACAGACCACCCTCAGGAGATAGATGACCCATGGTAAACAATACCATCCCCCCTATCTATTCGAATATCAATGTCTTGATAAACACATATCACATTAGGAACATAAAAATGAAGTCTTGCGTTTGCGTGAGTGCGCAGATATATTAGTTTGTAAGCTCTCATGGGACTAGTGTACTATGGAGTCATATTTTGAACATAATGAGGGACATTTGCCTAGCGCCCAATAATCCAGAAGTTCTGCTGGTCCAACATGCAGCTGAAAGCGGAAGCGGATCAACTTGCTAGTCCAATAGGATTTCAGGGATCCGAGCTAATGCCATAGCTGTAAGATTAGACTGGGCTGGGCAATCTAGTTTCAAAAACTTGTTGAGAGATTTAAAATATTCCAAGAAATCATTGTGGACTTAAAGGGAATGTTTCATCAGAAAATGACCTATTGTTTAAATTAAATTTTTATGTTGCATTTTTTTAAAATGTGATCTTTATCATAAAACTAAATACTGTGCCTTGCGAAAGTATTCGGCTCTGTCACGATAATGTGAATATGCCATGTTTGAGCATCTACCTAACTTTACAACACACGCTGCAGGCTATTCCGACCCCCCCCCCTTCTCTCTCTTACTGCTGCTTGTATGTGTGCAATTCCGAACCCTCACTAGAATCACTGAAGAAGTTTAAGGCTTGACACTGCCCCTCCCTCCTCCCAAGGAATGCCTTTGTCTGGTGAAACCAAAAACGTAAATATGTAGAAGAGCAGTGCATGTCATTACTCAGCCCACTTAGTGATGTCACTACAAGAGGGGATATCTTTACCCATGATGAATTGGGTGTGAGTCTTGGCCCAGGAAGCAAGCTGTTCTAATGCACCTGGATGTATCTCCTGAGCACATGGCCGCCATGCTGATATGAAATGATATAAGGAACTGTAAGGGTACCGTCACACAGTGGCATTTTTATCGCTACGACGGCACGATTCGTGACGTTCTAGCGATATAGTTACGATCTCACAGTGTCTGACACGCAGCAGCGATCAGGGACGCTGCTGAGAATCGTACGTCGTAGCAGATCGTTTGAAACTTTCTTTCGTCGCTGGATCTCCCGCTGTCATCGCTGGATCGTTGTGTGTGACAGCGATCCAGCGATGCGTTCGCTTGTAACCAGGGTAAACATCGGGTTACTAAGCGCAGGGCCGCGCTTAGTAACCCGATGTTTACCGTGGTTACCAGCGAACCTCGGCATCGTTGGTCGCTGGAGAGCGGTCTGTGTGACAGCTCTCCAGCGACCACACAACCACTTACCAACGATCACGGCCAGGTCGTATCGCTGGTCGTGATCGTTGGTAAATCGTTATGTGAGACGGTACCCTTAGTGTGTTTCTTCTGTTAATCCTTTTTTATTTGTAATTGCAATGTACATACGAATTGTCTCCTTTAGAATATCTTTTTATACCTGGTAAACACTGCCTACCTTTTTTATTTAGTAAAATATATAATCTACTAGCTTGTCTCTTCATGCTCTATAAACGAACTGTCGCTTCCTCTGAAGTGAATTACGCTACTGATTTGGGTTGGCTCCGGACCCGTTAACCCCTGTGGAATCGGAGCTGGCGGCAGCATACTTTGTTCTGTGTGATTGGGAATCTTTGTAGCGACGGCGGCGTTGATAATTATTGTTCCCACCTGCGTGTGAGTAGTTTTATTGCTCTCGCTGCAGCATACCCAATAGCCAGTACATAGCAGGCAGCCTTTTTGGCAACTAATTACCCTAGGTGCAGTACCTAATCTGACCTGAGGGTAATGGGGGCACCAGAGAGCTGCAAGTTCCAAACAGGAACTAGTAAGTGGGATATAGATAAATCCCCTTCAGAAGGAGTCCAGAGACGATACCGTGTGTACTTGAGATTACCCCCTCCCTTTCTCTTTGTTTTTCTATTCTATCTTTTATTTGGCAACCATGGTTGTGCAGGGAGAAACCTTTTATAAGAAGCAGACCAAGCCCACCCGACAGTTACAGCGATGTGGCACATGGACTCGGGACCCACTTTGACCAATGGACTCAAGGACTGTCAGTGACCACCTTTGCACAGCTGAGGGACCTGATGATCAAAGACCAGTTCTTACATCTTTGCCCAGCTGAGGTGTGACAGTTCATGACGGACAGAGAGCCCAAAGACGTGACTAATTGCGGAAGCCTATGAGGCCAACCGTAAATCAGAAGTGTGGAAGCCAGTCACCGCAAGCTGGAGAGGGGGTAAGCCTGCAACCAACGTCAGTGCCCCTGCCAGCCAACTCACCAGAGGCCCTGTCCTTGTTGCCAACAGCACCAGACCTACCACCGACCTTCGCCAGTGTTTTGTTTGCAATCGGACTGGTCTGGTGCCAACTGTCCAGAGAAGCAGAAGAACCCACCAGCAGAAGAATCCACCTGTATGTAATCAAGTCTCCGTATAAATGCACCTGCTCTGTGATAGTCTCCGGGTTGTGTTTGAAGCACAGAGAGCATCATGAAGACCAAGGAACACAACAGGCAGGTCCATGATACTGTTGTGGAGAAGTTTAAAGCCGGATTTGGATACAAAATGATTTCCAAAACTTTAAACATCCCAAGGAGCACTGTGCAAGCGATCATATTGAAATGGAAGGAGTATTATACCACTGCAAATCTACCAAGACCCGGCCGTCCCTCTAAACTTGCATCTGAAACAAGGAGAAGACTGATCAGAGATGCAGCCAAGAGGCCCATGATCACTCTGGATGAACTGCAGAGATCTACAGCTGAGGTGGGACATCTGTCCATAGGGCAACAATCAGTCGTACACTGCACAAATCTGGCCTTTATGGAAGAGTGGCAAGAAGAAAGCCATTTCTCAAAGATATCAATAAAAAGTGTAATTTAAAGTTTGCAACAAGCCACCTGGGAGACACACCAAACATGTGGAAGGTGGTGCTCTGGTCAGAGGACACCAAAATCGAACTTTTTGGCAACAATGCCATACGATTAGTGATTGGCGAATATACTCGTTACTCAAGATTTCCTGAGCACGCTCGGGTGTCCTCCAGGTTGCCTGGTTGCTAGGGAATCCCCACATGTACTTATGCTGGCTAACAGATGTAAATCATTCAGCTGCGGCAATAAAAACTAAATTTCCGAGCACTAAAAAATACGTGGAGGACACCCGAGCGTGCTCGAGGAAATCTCGAGTAACGAGTATATTCGCTCATCACTACAAACGATATGTTTGGCGTAAAGGCCACACAGCTCATTACCCTAAACACACCATCCCCACTGTCAAACATGGTGGTGGCAGCATCATGGTTTGGGCCTGCTTTTCTTCTGCAGGGACAGGGAAGATGGTTAAAAATGATGGAAAGATGGATGGAGCCAAATACAGGACCATTCTTGAAGAAAACCTGTTGGGAGTCTGCAAAAGACCTGAGACTGGGACGGAGATTTATCTTCCAACAAGACAATGATCCCAAACATAAAGCAAAATCTACAGTGGAATGGTTCACAAATAAAAGGTATCCAGGTGAGTCCAGGCCTCAATCTAATCAAGAATCTGTGGAAAGAGTTGAAAACTGCTGTTCACAAACGATCTCCATCAAACCTCACTGAGCTCGAGCTGTTAGTCAAGGAAGAAGGGGCAAGAATTTCAGTCTCTCGATGTACAAAACTGATAGAGACATACCCCAAGCGACTTGCAGCTGTAATTGCAGCAAAAGGTGGCGCAAAAAAGTATTAAGCTAAAGGGGCCAAATAATATTGCATGCCCCACTTTTCAGTTTTTGAATTTTCACAAAAATTTAAAATAACCAATAGATTTCGTTCAACTTCACAATTGTGTTCCACTTGTTGATTCTTCACCAAAAATTTATATTTGGTATTTTTATGTTTGAAGCATGATATGTGGGAAAAGGTTGAAAAGTTCCAGGGAGCTGAATACTTTCGCGAGGCACAGTAAATCTTGCAATTTTCACAACTGCCACTGGGGCTTTTTTAGACTTCCTGTCCTTTCAGGAAAAGTTTACAGAGGTTTCCTACTAAATCACTACTAAAACACCTCTGTACAGATCATCCACTAGTCACAGTAAGTGATGTCACAGGTGACCAGCTCCCCCTCCCTTCACAATGACCTTTGTATTCGCTCACTAGATGCCTCACTACAAAAGATGGGGTCTGAGTCTGTTTATTACAACTACGGTAAAATACAAGTGGATTTCCTGAACAAGAGGAAGTTACAGTCTAAATATGCTTCAAATTGCATATATATATATATATACACATATATATATATATATATATATATATATATACACTCACCGGCCACTTTATTAGGTACACCATGCTAGTAACCGGTTGGACCCCCTTTTGCCTTCAGAACTGCCTCAATTCTTCGTGGCATAGATTCAACAAGGTGCTGGAAGCATTCCTCAGAGATTTTGGTCCATATTGACATGATGGCATCACACAGTTGCCGCAGATTTGTCGGCTGCACATCCCAAAGATGCTCCATACAAGGCAGGATGGATCCATGCTTTCATGTTGTTTACGCCAAATTCTGACCCTACCATCCGAATGTCGCAGCAGAAATCGAGACTCATCAGACCAAGCAACGTTTTTCCAATCTTCTACTGTCCAATTTCGATGAGCTTGTACAAATTGTAGCCTCAGTTTCCTGTTCTTAGCTGAAAGGAGTGGTACCCGGTGTGGTCTTCTGCTGCTGTAGCCCATCTGCCTCAAAGTTCGACGCACTGTGCGTTCAGAGATGCTCTTAGGCCTACCTTGGTTGTAACGGGTGGCGATTTGAGTCACTGTTGCCTTTCTATCAGCTCGAACCAGTCTGCCCATTCTCCTCTGACCTCTGGCATCAACAAGGCATTTCCGCCCACAGAACTGCCGCTCACTGGATTTTTTTTCTTTTTCGGACCATTCTCTGTAAACCCTAGAGATGGTTGTGCGTGAAAATCCCAGTAGATCAGCAGTTTCTGAAATACTCAGACCAGCCCTTCTGGCACCAACAACCATGCCACGTTCAAAGGCACTCAAATCACCTTTCTTCCCCATACTGATGCTCGGTTTGAACTGCAGGAGATTGTCTTGACCATGTCTACATGCCTAAATGCACTGAGTTGCCGCCATGTGATTGGCTGATTAGAAATTAAGTGTTAACAAGAAGTTGGACAGGTGTACCTAATAAAGTGGCCGGTGAGTGTATATATATATTGAGTGTCACACAATCCGAAAAAAACGATTAGACCTCCCGGTCTCGAAACATTTTGCAGAAGCAAAACATACAGAAAGAGATCTAAAATTTAGGGTGATAGATCGGATCCCTATACAAAGAAGAGGGGGAGACAGAATAAGCCTTTTAAAAAAACTAGAATTAAGATGGATTTATGAGCTCAATACCTTAAAACCAAAAGGACTCAATGTAGAATTTAAAATGTAACTACCTCACAAGAATGAACCTAGGATTCAGTTATGTATAAAGACTCCTGTGTAGTAATATTTGGGGTACTATGCATTGGTGATAAACGAGAGTTGTGATTATGTATAGTGCTCTAATTTTAATTGTATGTCTAATTTTGTTTTTCAGTAATATCTTCACGTCTAATAAGGCATAAGCTACCCCCGACCTGCTGGTGGAAGAATAACCACATGGAGGACATAATAGATATAGTTTAATTTTGCTTATTTTTTTGTCTTATTCTAAAAAATTATTTTTATTTTTTTTGGATCCATTTGGAAATGTCATGATTGTCAGTCAACAATATCTGCCAAAATAAACTAATTGCATTTAGAAAAAGAATTATCTAAGAGAATTTATTTTATATTTAGACACATAGCTATAAGTATATTCACTTATATGGACTGCCACAAGGTGATGATGTGGCCTGGAAAGGTTATGCGTCAACGTGGGGATACATTGACTAATGGAGATAGCCTGAAAAAGGTGTCGTCCATCAAGTCAGAGTGGAGGTTTAAACGTTGAAGATATGAAGTGTCTAAAGATAAGAAATATATGCCTGAGAAGTATTATACATGTGGATAAATATGCGGATATATTAGCTATATATAAAGTGGCGCCGTAATGTCCACGGTTATATATATATATACGCATAAGCGAGCGTTCTGAGCGTTCTGCCACATCCAAGATGGCATTCCGCTAGGGATATATTGGCAGAGCGCATGCGCTAAGAAAAGGATTACCTGCTTGGGCCTTATTGGCTGGCAGACTATGACATGACCAAATGACGCGCAGACATGCGCAGTAGAAGCACTAGAACGCCGTTATCGGCAATTACAGCGTCCTCCATGCGGCTTAGACTGTACACAGCGGGATAAGGGCTATAAATCACAATATATGTAAGTAATACGTGACACATGTCCTTTTTATAATGAACGTATATGAACAAAAAGTAAAAAGATAATAAGATGCGGAGATTTAAGTCCAGATTAGCACTTTGGCACGGAGCACTTTATCATGTGAAGATGAAACTATGGATGTTATGTATATATCGTGTAAATAATATGAGCAAACATTTATGTATTAATGGCCACTTTATTATGTAAATGAGTGTGGATTATACCTATATAAAGCACATGTGTATGATATACCCACTGCTTGAGAAAGGCTCAGTGTGAGCCGAAACGTCGCACAGAGATGTGGGCTGAATAAATTTCACATTTTTTCACCCTGAAAAGGATTTGGAGTGCTGCCTTCTCTTTCTATTTTTGTATATATATATATATATATATATATATATATATATATATATATATATATATATAGTGGGGAAAAAAAGTATTTAGTCAGTCAGCAATAGTGCAAGTTCCGCCACTTAAAAAGATGAGAGGCGTCTGTAATTTACATAATAGGTAGACCTCAACTATGGGAGACAAACTGAGAAAAAAAAATCCAGAAAATCACATTGTCTGTTTTTTTATCATTTTATTTGCATATTATGGTGGAAAATAAGTATTTGGTCAGAAAGAAACAATCAAGATTTCTGGCTCTCACAGACCTGTAACTTCTTCTTTAAGAGTCTCCTCTTTCCTCCACTCATTACCTGTAGTAATGGCACCTGTTTAAACTTGTTATCAGTATAAAAAGACACCTGTGCACACCCTCAAACAGTCTGACTCCAAACTCCACTATGGTGAAGACCAAAGAGCTGTCAAAGGACACCAGAAACAAAATTGTAGCCCTGCACCAGGCTGGGAAGACTGAATCTGCAATAGCCAACCAGCTTGGAGTGAAGAAATCAACAGTGGGAGCAATAATTAGAAAATGGAAGACATACAAGACCACTGATAATCTCCCTCGATCTGGGGCTCCACGCAAAATCCCACCCCGTGGGGTCAGAATGATCACAAGAACGGTGAGCAAAAATCCCAGAACCACGCGGGGGGACCTAGTGAATGAACTGCAGAGAGCTGGGACCAATGTAACAAGGCCTACCATAAGTAACACACTACGCCACCATGGACTCAGATCCTGCAGTGCCAGACATGTCCCACTGCTTAAGCCAGTACATGTCCGGGCCCGTCTGAAGTTTGCTAGAGAGCATTTGGATGATCCAGGGGAGTTTTGGGAGAATGTCCTATGGTCTGATGAAACCAAACTGGAACTGTTTGGTAGAAACACAACTTGTCGTGTTTGGAGGAAAAAGAATACTGAGTTGCATCCATCAAACACCATACCTACTGTAAAGCATGGTGGTGGAAACATCATGCTTTGGGGCTGTTTCTCTGCAAAGGGGCTAGGACGACTGATCCGGGTACATGAAAGAATGAATGGGGCCATGTATCGTGAGATTTTGAGTGCAAACCTCCTTCCATCAGCAAGGGCATTGAAGATGAAACGTGGCTGGGTCTTTCAACATGACAATGATCCAAAGCACACCGCCAGGGCAATGAAGGAGTGGCTTCGTAAGAAGCATTTCAAGGTCCTGGAGTGGCCTAGCCAGTCTCCAGATCTCAACCCTATAGAAAACCTTTGGAGGGAGTTGAAAGTCCGTGTTGAATGGGCCAACATACCAACAACAGTGTGTGGCAACCTTGTGAAGACTTACAGAAAACGTTTGACCTCTGTCATTGCCAACAAAGGATATATTACAAAGTATTGAGATGAAATTTTGTTTCTGACCAAATACTTATTTTCCACCATAATATGCAAATAAAAAGATAAAAAACAGACAATGTGATTTTCTGGATTTTTTTTGCTCAGTTTGTCTCCCATAGTTGAGGTCTACCTATGATGTAAATTACAGACGCCTCTCATCTTTTTAAGTGGTGGAACTTGCACTATTGCTGACTGACTAAATACTTTTTTGCCCCACTGTATATATATACACACACATATATTATGAGAGAGTCACTGGTAATGTGCTGGAGGAGAGATGTGTTTCACTGAGGTTATTAGCTTCGGTGATGTAAATCTGTAAGTTTTGATCCAGCATGTTATGTACTGAGAGGGGTTAATCAGACATGACAGCTGAAGAGTTGGGTGGGACAGATGTTTACTGGTGATGAGCGAATATACTCGTTACTCGAGATTTCTCGAGCATGCTCAGAGGTCCTACGAGTATTTTTTAGTGCTCGGAGATTTAGTTTCTCTTGCCGCAGCTGAATGATTTACATCTGTTAGCCAGCATAAGTACATGTGGGGGTTAGAATATAAACCAACTGTCACGCCTCCCGCACCTGGTCTTTTACATACTCACCTGTCCCGACGTGCTGCTGCCACCGCTTCTCCTGGGTCTTCTTCCGGCATGTGTGTTCGGCGCTGCGCATCCCTGGAGTGTCCGTGCACCGCCTACTCTCCTCGCTTCCTGCTTCCTCGCTGGATTCTGGTTCCCGGCGGCTGCGCGTGCGCACTTCTTTTCCCTGCTGTGACCACGCACGCGCACTTCACTGGCTGGTCGTCGTTCGTGATCCTGGAGGTTACCTGACCCGGAAGTTCTTCGCCATTCGCCCTATATCAGGTAGCCTCTCCCTCTGCTCCATGCCTGATTGTCATTTGCCTTCATTTAACCCAGGTCTCCTCTTTGCTCTGCATCTTCGCCTTAGTTAGTCTGCCTTGTGTCTCCGCCATTGTCAGTCTGCCCCGTGTCTCTGCACTTGTCAGTCTGCCCCGTGTCTCCGCCAGTTTGTCTGCCCCGTGTCTCCGCCATAGTTAGTCTGCCTGTGTCTTCGCCATAGCCTCTCTGCCCTGTGTCTCCGCCATAACCAGACTACCCTGTGCCTACGCCTTAGTCTGCCAGTCCTGTATTCCCGCCGTACCCAGCGTGCTCTTTGTCCTCTCTTTACTCTGCTTATCCAGCCTATTTCCCGCTCCTACTTTCTGTCCCTGAGTATCAGCTTCCACGGCAATAGTCTCCCTCGGGCCTGCCCCTAACGCTCCCTGTATTGGGGGTAGTCCACCTGGTTAGCTCACCCTTGGGAGGTTCGTTGTCGCGGTACTGTGGGTTCATTCTAGGAGTTCCTGAAGATCTGACAGTACAATCAGGCCATGGACCCCGCTGGTACTCCGTCTCCCACCCAAAAAGAACTATTTTTACGGGAGAATCAGTCAAGGATAATGTCCTTTCTAAAGTCCATGGAGTCCCGTTTGTCGGTCCTTCAGACCTCTGACCCTGAGAGCGCTACTCAGCTGGCTAGTCTCCAACAGGAGCTTGCTCAGCAACGTGATACCCAGGCCCACATTTTGAATTATATGGCCTCTGTGGATGACCGTCTGCTTGCCCTTCAGTCTGCCGCCTCTGTCTCGCCCCAGGCTACTACTCCTCATCCGTTGCCCTGTTTGGCGAAACCGCCACGGTACAGTGGAGATCCCAAGTTATGTAGAGGGTTTCTTAATCAGTGCCAATTGCATTTTGAGTTGCTGCCTCAGCAGTATCCTACTGACCGAGCAAAAGTGGCCTTTGTTGTGTCTCATTTAGAGGGGGACGCTTTAGCCTGAAGCGAGACAGAGGCCGCAGACTAAGGTGAAGATGCAGAGCAAAGAGGAGACCTGGGTCAAATGAAAGCAAATGACAATCAGGCATGGAGCAGAGGGAGGGGCTACCTGATATAGGGCGAATGGCGAAGATGTTCCGGGTCAGGTAACCTCCAGGATCACGAACGACGACCAGCCAGTGGGAGGGCACGTGCGTGGTCAGAGCCGGGAGAAGAAGTGCACACGCGCAGCCGCCGGGAACCAGAATCCATCCAGGAAGCAGGAAGCGAGGAGAGCGGGCGGCGCATGGACACTCCGGGGACACGCAGAGCCGAACACACATGCTGGAAGCCGGAAGAAGACCCAGGAGAAGCAGCAGCACGTCGGGACAGGTGAGTATGTAAAAGACCAGGTGCGGGAGGCGTGACACCAGCATGCCCGTGATGCATAAGCTGAGTTTCGGGAGCACGGACCCGCTGTGTCCGGGCGTGTAGAATCCAAGAGAAGAAAATGTCCAGCTTCACCGAATCCGTGAAAAAAAGTTTTCTTTATTCACAAACTTAAACATGGAGGATACAAACTTCCCTAATTGATTAAGGGAGCTTAGTCTCCAGAAACACGTTGAGATTCTTACCCATATGGTTTGTGCTGAAGTTTGTATCCTCCATGTTTAAGATTGTGAATAAAGAAAACTTTTTTTCACGGATTCGGTGAAGCTGGACATTTTCTTCTCTTGGATTCTACATGTGGGGGTTGCCTGGTTGCTAGGGAATCCCCACATGTACTTATGCTGGCTAACAGATGTAAATCATTCAGCTGCGGCAAGAAAAACTAAATCTCCGAGCACAAAAAATACTCGGAGGACCCCCGAGCATGCTTGAGAAATCTCGAGTAACGAGTATATTCGCTCATCACTAATGTTTACCATATCTCCACCCTAGAGAGGGATCCAGGAGGTAAAATTGAAACCTTTGAACCTAATGATTGTTCTGTGTACTTTGGAGGGGAGCTGGGCTCTTGATAAACACAGATGTGTTTACTGTGTTTAGGCTATGTGCACACGTTCAGGATTTCTTGCAGAAAATTCCTGAGAAAAACCTGAAATTTTCTGCAAGAAATCTGCATGTGTTTTTTGCGTGTTTTTGCCGCGTTTTTGGTGCGTTTTTGATACGTTTTTTTCCGGACATTTCCCAATGCATTTTATAGTGGGAAATCCGCAAAATTAATGAACATGCTGCGTTTTTTACCACGATGCGTTTTTTTCGCGGAAAAAAACGCATCATGTGCACAAAACATGCGGAATTCATTCTAAATGATGGGATGCATATTGTATGCTGTTTTTTTGCGGTTTTATAGTGTTTTCATCGTGAAAAAAACGTGAAAAATCAGCAACGTATGCACACAGCCTTACTGCACAGGCGAACCCTGCAGTTATAAGAACTATCTGGCTGCTATCTCTTAAGGCCCCGTCTCACATAGCGAGATCGCTAGCGAGATCGCTGCTGAGTCACAAGTTTTGTGACGCAACAGCGACCTCAGTAGCGATCTCGCTATGTGTGACACGTACCAGCGATCAGGCCCCTGCTGTGAGATCGCTGGTCGTGTCGGAATGGCCTGGACCTTTTTTTGGTCGTTGAGGTCCCGCTGACATCGCTGAATCGGTGTGTGTGACACCGATCCAGCGATGTCTTCACTGGTAACCAGGGTAAACATCGGGTTACTAAGCGCAGGGCCGCTCTTAGTAACCCGATGTTTACCCTGGTTACCAAAAAAAACAAACAGTACATACTCGCCTTTCGGTGTCCGTCAGGTCCCTTGCCGTCTGCTTCCTGCTCTGAGTGCCGCCATACAGTGAGAGCACAGCACAGCAGTGACGTCACCGCTCTGCTCTCACTGTATGGCGGCACTCAGAGCAGGAAGCAGACGGCAAGGGACCTGACGGACACCGAAAGGCGAGTATGTACTGTTTGTTTTTTTTGGTAACCAGGGTAAACATCGGGTTACTAAGAGCGGCCCTGCGCTTAGTAACCCGATGTTTACCCTGGTTACCCGGGTGCTGCAGGGGGACTTCGGCATCGTTGAAGACAGTTTCAACGATGCCGAAGTCGTTCCCCTGATCGTTGGTCGCTGGAGAGAGCTGTCTGTGTGACAGCTCCCCAGCGACCACACAGCGACTTACCAACGATCACGGCCAGGTCATATCGCTGGTCGTGATCGTTGGTAAATCGCTATGTGAGACGGGGCATTTACTCTGCACCTTATCTATGATCTGGCTTTGGATTAAGCGATAACGTGATTAAGGCTCTGGTAGAGTCGAAACGTCAAGTGTTAATATCGCTTCTACTACATATTCTTGTTTCTGCTCCCACAAATTGTATATATAATAAAATTTAAACCAATTAGCATGAAATCTACATGAGTGTGCAGTGAAATTATATTATACTGTTACTAGGGCCAATTGGTCCATTAAACCGGAACCTCGCAATTTGGACCGAGTGCACGCTAACTTTACTTCTATATACACACACAGTCATGGCCAAAAGTGTTGGCAACCCTTGAAATTATTCCAGAAAATGTAGTATTTCTTCCAGAAAATTATTGCAATTACACGTCTTGTTATACACGTTTATTTCCTTTGTGGGTATTGGAACAACACAGAAACACAGAGAAAAGAAAAGGCAAATTGGAATTCTTGGCACCCTCAACTTAACCCTTTCACCACCTTGAGATTGTCTGTTTTTTTGCCATTTCATTTTTTGCTCCCCTTCTTCTCAGAGCCATAACTTTTTTTATTTTTATGTCAATACAAATCCAGAAAGATTAGCTACAGTTCTATGGGTTGTAAACTTCTTGACTATGTGGTACACTGTGGACAAAAGAACATCAAGATCTCTGGAGATGGACTATTCACTTACAGTATAGCAACACCCAAAATGGCCACTTTCCCGCGCTTTTCCCTTAAATACCCCCACACCTAGCCCCTCCCCTCTTCCTTGAACCACCTATACCACCTCATTTTACTCCCAGTCGTGTGGGCCTCGGCTTAACTAGTTAAGCTCCCACCCATCCTTCACAGAGGTTTGCAAAATTAATTAGACAACTGAGAAAAAAAACAAAATACTGAGCTCTGTTGTGGCCGGTGAATGTGTCTAAACAAACTAAGAAAAGGCCCTACTAAACTTATTGAAACAACAAAAACAATAACATTTCACCAAGAGATGAGAGTACTGAGCAAAAAGACGCAGAAGACATTATTCTCCGATACTTGCCACCGATAAGTAGATGTGAGGTTCTGAACCAGAAAACAATGGATTAGCGCAACCCCCTCCTCAACTTGCTGAGCTCTTGTGGGGAATGATACCAGTTCAATGTACAGAAGCAGATGTTAAAGAATTTTAAACTAAAGTTTCAAGGGTGTTTGAAAGAGCCGGAGAAGAGAATCACACGCTTGTGATAATGGGTTGATCCTCTGAAGCAGTTATCTCTGCAGGAATCTAACAAGACCCGCTGGTTATGCCATGATGGCTCCTATCAGCGATCAGGTACCAGAGAGATTTTCTTTCCCACACACAGCGTGCTGCTTCTTCCCGATAGCTTGATGGAAACTGGATTATAAGAGCTGCAACTTTCTGCATTATTTAAGGCAACAAACATACCCCAGTTGCGCATGAATCTTGCCTTACCTTTGATAGCCAGTGAAATAATGAATATTATATTACCGCAGTTATTATGCCTCTAAAGAAGGACAGCTCTGGAAAGAATTGTTTTGTATAGCCAAGCGTTATAGACTTCACCGCTCTTATACAATGGATGAACATATTTGATATCTTAAGCAGGCCTTAGATGTAAAAACTCCCCCCACTCTACTCTACTAAAAGGATATGCACTCTGTTCTTTTTATTTTTTCTTTTCAATCAGAACGCAATTTGGGAAAAAGCAAAAAGACAAGATTTTTTTTTAAGCAAAAGAGAGAAAATGATACCTATTGTTTGCTTTTTACTGCTACATTTTTTTTTATCTCTTGCACTAGTTGACTTTCAATTCAAATGTTTACATCCTGACCCAAAGGGGAAATTTTCTTAGACCAGCATTTCCTACATTGGTCTTCGAGAAGAAACATTTGGTGTAAAATGAGAGGACGTAGGCCTCTAAATAATGTTGCTGTCTGTACGACTGAAAATCAAATTTGTGTTTTAATCCCCACCTCTCTTTTAGGCATAAATTTTAGCAAATTCGCTTGGGAGAGTGACACAAAAACAGATAAAGTAGGAAACGTGTGAACTAAAATGTACAATTTTGATACAGTCAGTAATACATTTCTCCCAAGTTATACATTTTGATATACTTACAGGATCTGGACACTTTAGGTAGCATTGTTTTTTTGTTTTTTTACTCAAATGTAGGTAATTATAGCTAAAATAATTTTTGTAATTGGGTTTCAGTAAAAATGTTGCATCGTTTGCAATTGATATCATCTATGTATCACAGTACATAGCAGAATGAGTTAGCAATGAATCCGTCAGGGAGCTCGTCTGATGGCAGTCTGTAATCCTTATTTCTCTTTTCCCCATCTTCCAAGCTGATTTATGAGAAGTTGTAAGTTAAAGGGTTTACTACTGCTTGGACAACACCTTCTTAATCACTATATTCATCCCTTATCAAAAGTTAAATACGTAGGCTCATGCTCGTGACCTTAATTTTGGTTGCACAGCGGATTGCACTTGAACCAATGTTATTCTATGAGGCCATGCACATGTCTGAGGAAAAAATCATAGCATGCCCCGCTTGGATCAGAATATCGGATTGCACTCAGCCACGTAAGTCAATGAGTGTGTGAAAAAAAAGCATCAGACTTGGACTCGGATGAGTGCGGCCCAATTTTCATTGTCAGAGTGTGCTAACTATAAGCGGCCAGATTCTCTTGGATGCGAGAAAGTAAGCTGGTGTGACCCTAGCTGTATGCTCACCAGCACTGTTCCAGCAGTGTCAGTACTGGCTCTCCTTGGGCTTGCATGACAATCACTCTCCCCTCCATCAGACAAAGTGAGAGAGCAGCATCATCTCTCATTTCCTCTGGTTGTCAGTTATGTATGAAGGAGGAGAGAGTGAAGCCAGGAATGACAGACCGCAGCGACAGCGTGACATAATGTCACACGAGCCCCGAGAGAGGCAGTGCCAACACAGATGGAACTGCGTCGGCACCAGATGCGAATATAAAGGTCATTATTTTATAAGTTGGAACATAGTGATTGAGAAGGGAGTGTCTGAGTAGTGGACAACCCCTTTAACCCCTTCCCGACATGCCCCGTACTAGTGCGGCGCATGTCTGGTCCCCTGCTTTGATGTGAGTTCCGGCGGTGAGCCCACATCAAAGTCGCAACATGTCAGCTGTTTTGTACAGCTGACATGTGCGCGCAATAGCGGCGGGTGAAATCGCGATTCACCCGCCGCTATTAACCTGTTAAATGCCGCTGTCAAACGCTGACAGCGGCATTTAACTGGTGCTTCCGGCCACGCGGCCGGAAATGACCTCATCGCCGACCCCATCACATGATCGGGGGTCGCGATGCATCAGGATGGTAACCATAGAGGTCATTGAGACCTCTATGGTTACTGATGCCGGCCTGCTGTGCGCGCCCCCTGTTGTCGGCGCTCATAGCACACCTGCATTTCAGCTACATAGCAGCAATCTTATGATCATCCTATGTAGCAGAGCCGATCGAGTTGTGCCAGCTTCTAGCCTCCCATGGAGGCTATTGAAGCATGGCACAAGTAAAAAAAAAATGTTTTTAAAAATATGAAAAAAATAAAAAATAATATATAAAAAGTTTAAATGACCCCCCTTTCGCACCATCCTAAATAAAACAATTTAAAAAAAAATCAAACCTACACATATTTGGTATCGCCGCGTTCAGAATCGCTCGATCTATCAATAAAAAAAGGATTAACCTGATCGCTGATCGCTGATGGCGTAGCGAGAAAAAAATTCGAAACGCCAGAATTACATTTTTTTGGTCGCCGCGACATTGCATTAAAATGCAATAACGGGCGATCAAAAGAACGTATCTGCACAAAAGTAGTATCATTAAAAATCTCAGCTCGGCACGCAAAAAATAAGGCCTCACCTGACCTCCAGATCACGAAAAATGGAGACGCTACGGGTATCGGAAAATGGCGCATTTTGGTTTTTTTAAGGCCGGTTTCACACGTCAGTGGCTCCGGTACGTGAGGTGACAGTTTCCTCACGTACCGGAGACACTGACACACGTAGACCCATAAAAATCAATGCATCTGTCATTGATTTTTTGCGGACCGTGTCTCCGTGTGCCAAACACGGAGACATGTCAGTGTTCGTGGGAGCGCACGTTTTACACGGACCCAATAGAGTCAATGGGTCCGCGTAAAACACGGACCTCACACGGACATTCTCCGTCTGGGGTCCGTGTGCGTGCCGGAGACAGCGCTACAGTAAGCGCTGTCCCCCCCACATGGTGCTGAAGCCGCGATTCATATCTTCCCTGTAGCAGCGTTTGCTATAGAGAAAATATGAAGAATAGTGTTAAAAATAAAGATTTAGGTGTCCGCCGCCCCCCACCCCCTGTGCGCCCCCCCCGCTGGTCAGAAAATACTTATCCGGGTCCCCGGTCGACTGTCGCTCCTTCCTGGTCTGGCCGCGCCTCCTACTGTATGCGGTCACGTGGGGCCGATCAATTACAATCATGAATAGTCGGCTCCGCCCCTATGGAGGTGGAGCCACATATTCATGACTGTAAATGATCGGGCCCACGTGACCGCATGCAGGAGAAGCCGCGGCCAGACCAGGAAGCAGCGAGGGAGCGGGTAAGTATTTTCTGACCAGCGGGGGGGCGCACAGGGGGTGGGGGGGCGGCGGACACCTAAATCTTTATTTTTAACACTATTCTTCATATTTTCTCTGCAGCAAACGTTACTGCAGAGAGGATATGAATCGCAGCTTCAGCACCATGCAGAGTGGGTACCACACGCTCCGTGTGGTACCCACTCGCCATACGGGCGGCACACGTGTGCCGCAGGTATGGCCTCCGTGAGTTCCCAGGCACACGGACACGGATAACTCCGGTACCGATTTATTCCGGTACCGGAATTATCTGGACGTGTGGGACAGCCCTAAAGCAAAGTTTTGAATCTTTTTTCTCCACTTAGATAAAAAATAACCTAGACATGTTAGGTGTCTATGAACTCGTAATGACCTGGACAATCATAATGGCAGGTCAGTTTTAGCATTAAGTGAAGCTAGCAAAAAAGCCAATCAAAAAACAAGTGTGGGATTGCACTTTTTTTGCAATATCACCGAACTTGGATTTTTTTTCCTGTTTTCTAGTTCAGGACATGGTAAAACCAATGGTGTTGTTCAAAAGTACAACTCGTCCCGCCAAAAATAAGCCCTCACATGGCCATATTGATGGAAAAATAAAAAAGTTATGGCTTTGGGAAAGAGGGGAGCGAAAAACGAAAACGCAAAAACGAAAAAGGGCCGCGGCAGGAAGGGGTTAAAGTTTGATATGATCATAAATCAGCTTATTGGAATTGAGAACATGTTCACTGATGGATTTTCAGGTAACTCATTCTGTAGTTTGCAATGTTCTGTGATACATAGAGGCTGTAGGAGCAAAGCAACACAAAATTTAAAAAAAATGCCAAAAATAACTGCATTTAATGCTTTAAATAAAATATTTATTCAGATAATAATAATAATAATAATAATAATAATAATATGAGTTGTTGTCGTTTTTTTGTGTTTGTTTTTAGTTTTTAGGTCAACCACTGCAGCCAGATGTAACATTAAATTCTAACAATAGATTAATAAACATTTCACATACAAAGTGTTTTGTACTTGGCATTTCTTTTTTTTCAAAACACGTCATGCGCAAGGTTTGGTGCTTTTTCGGGAGTGGTTTCCCATAGGTTTCCTTATAGCAGTTGAAGAGGCCAGAAAAAAACCAACATGTTTTAAAAGTTACTGAATAAAAATAAAAAAAAGTCATCAAAAAGGTGTTGAAAATTGCAAAAAAAAAGTGAAGCACATTATGATTTTAACAAGCATTTAAAAGGGTTCTCTGAAGCACTGATGATGTTGGGTTCACACATACCTGGTACATGATCAGCCGGTATCGTGCACGCATCCCAGCAACTGAGTAGCGCAGACGCAACAATGGGAGAAACCCTTTTAAAAAGCCCAAATTAATGTGTGTGAAGGAGGCCCAATTATGGCAACCAGGAACGTAGATGGACGAAGACTTAACAGGAAATGTGACCTAGGAAGGTGCCAACAAGCCACAAAAATCAGGATCTTTACCCTGAGTGAAGGAAAGCCTAAGTTTGACTCTGGGGGCCACAGTGGCCAAATAACACTTATGGGGGCAACTGTGGCTAGCAGTTATGTTTTGTGGCAGGCACATAGTTGAGTGAGCATTAGTAGCGGGTATACCGTTTTCAGAGCATTCATGGTTAAGTTTTAGTAACTTTGGATTCATTTTTTTTCTAAAATGTGACTATATTCACATTGGGTTTTGTTGTTTTATATTTTATTTGCATTATCGAAATGTCACAAGGCATGTTTGCCCATGCATTGCCTTCCAAATAGAGAGTCTGGACCCATCGAAGAAAAGAAGGACTATATGTGGGGTTTTCACACAGATGCGTAGGGTTTGGGACTAGTATAATTGTGCGTGGAATCATGTTACAGTATATTAACTCACATGCACATTAATGCAATTTTTTCTGCAGACACATAATAGATAATACAATGTGGCTCTGCAAACCTTACATAACAATCACTTCCAGATTCTAAAGATACCCTAAGCATCTCAATTTTTGTAAAACACTGCCCTCTGGTGTATTCTTGTTTAAAGCAAAACTTTTTTTTTTTTACCTGGAAGAAGCGCCTTGAGGGTCATTCAACTTGATTTTGTGATTTGCAGAGACCTGAACACTGAAGCCCTCGGGTCTCGTTCTGGTTTGTATTGTTGGTGCCTTCACTATTATGCCTGGAAAACACCAAGCCGGGTTATTATGTGCTGTCTCCACCAATTTGCATCAAAGACCATTCTGTCCAGGAATTGCATTTAACAGTCTCCAAATTAGCGAGGAAGGCAGGAGGCTGCAGCTGTGCATCGCGCTAAAGGTTCTATGCAGTAAAACCAGAAATAATTGCTTCATTATATATATATATATATATACATACACACACATACATATATATATATTATTATCATTAATATTATTATTTATTGTTATAGCGCCATTTATTCCATGGCGCTTTACATGTGAGGAGGGGTATACATAATAAAAACAAGTACAATAATCTTAAACAGTACAAGTCATAACTGGTGCAGGAGGAGAGAGGACCCTGCCCGCGATATATATATATATATTGCTTTGCCATTAAAAGAATTTCCCCCCCAAAAAACAGCAACTACAGATGTTTATATCATCCTGACTTCCATGGGTTGTCCAGGCTTGGGGCTTAAGTCTACAGTGAGCGCAAGTATGCCATTGGAACATATGTGCTCAATAGTAGGCGCCAGGACCAACTAGCAATTTATGCAGGCCTTTGGGCGACAGAGTCCCAGTGAGCCCTTCTTTGCTTTCAATCTTTCTTTCTTGCCTTAGGTCGTTAAAGTTGTGTGAGAGGTTGTTTTTTTTGTGGTACAAGCTGTACAGGGTGGGCCATTTATAAAGTTGCATTCAAAAATGGCTGACTTAAAAATGGTCGCCATGGTCACCACCCATCTTGAAAAGTTTTCCCCCCTCCCATATACTAATGTGCCACAAACATGAAGTTGATATCTCCAACCATTCCCAGTTTACTTAGGTGTATCCATATACATGGCCCACCCTGTGGTTTCATTACCACCATTTTGGGGTTCATATGATTTTCTGATCTCTCTTTCCTTCATTTTTTTGGGGGGAGGAAAAATGACAAAAAAAAAAAAAGACTGTGTGCCCACAATGAGTTTTAGGGCTCATTTCCACTTGCGAGGAAAACAGATGAGTGCAATCCGATAAAAAATCGGATTGCACTCGGACCAATGTTATTCAATAGGTGTCTTTTCATTTGCGATTTTTTTCTCAGCCGAAATCGGACTGAGAAAAAAATCGCAGCATGCTGCGATTTGCTGCAAGTCTCGGACGAGACTCGCCAATGCAAGTCAATGGGTGCGTGAAAAAAACGCATGGAATACGGACCATCCGTATTCCGTCCGTTTTTTACGGATACATTACCATTCTGTGGCATAGAACACTGTAAATGGTCCTGTAAATGACTATAAAAATAGTTGCAGAGAAAAAAAACGGATTGCATACGGATGTAAAACGGATGGAGCAATTAAAAATCGCATTGCACTTGCATAACACTCGCATGACAATCGCATACGCTACATCCGTTTTTTTGGTCCAGATTACGGACCGTTTGTTCTCTTGCAAGTGGAAATGAGCCCATAGGTGAGTTTTTGACGCTGCGTATTTTCACTAAGTAAAAAACGAAGTGCAATACAGATTCAGCATGAAGTGGAAGGGGTTAAGGCTAAGTTCACAGGGGGTTTTTTGTGGTATTTTTTTTTTTCTGCAGCAAAACATGAATGCTTTCCAGGAAAGAAGCTGAGGCAAAAACGCAGGTTTTGGTGTGTTTTTTTCCATTCAATTAGGCTAATTTCACACTAGAGTCGGCCTGTCGCAGTGCGTCGGGCCGACGTACGGACGCGTACTGTGAAATAGAAGCACAACGGGGGCAGCGGATGCAGTTTTTCAACGCATCCGCTGCCCCATTGTAATGACCGGGGAGGATGGGGGCAGAGTTCCGGCCGCGCATGCGCGGTCGGAAATGGCAGACACCACGCACAAAAAAAGTTACATGTAACTTTTCTTGTGTCGACGGTCCGCCAAAACACAACGACATGTGGCAATGCGTCGCAATGCGTTGCTAATGCAAGCCTATGGAGAAAAAACGCATCCTGTGGGCAACTTTGCAGGATGCATTTTTTCTCCAAAACGACGCATTGCGACGTGCGTCGTATGACGCTAGTGTGAAAGTAGCCTTAATGGGTGAAAAACGTTGAAAGAAGTGATATGCTCTATGTGTGTTTCAAGTCATCAACATGGCAATTTCTCTTGCGGGTACTCCAAGTTTAAGGTGCAGATTTTACCCATAGACTTGAATTAGATTCGGAAAATCTGCAGGTAACATGCTTTTTTAGCGGGTTTCTGAGGAGGAAACACATCAAAGACACATATGATTATATCAATAAAGTGTTGCCAAAGCCAAATATCAGGAAGTATCAAAAACCAAAGCAGATATTTAAAACATGACTAAAAAAATGATAAAAACCACAGTGTGAAACAGAATCGCAATGAAAAAAATGTAAGTAACCTAATTTACCTAATAGGTGCAGAAATGATGCAAAAAAAAAAAAAATCAGCAACATCAAAAACTCACCAATAGCTCTTCATAGGAACGTAGCTATTTTATTATTCTGATCATTTTGGGGGGGTTTTGCATTCACTCCATTAGGCTATGTGCACACGTTCAGGTTTTTTGGTGTTTTTTTCACGTTAAAACTCATTAAAAATGCATACATTATGCATCCTATCATTTAGAATGCATTCTGCATGTTTTGTGCACATGGTGCGTTTTTTTTCCGCGAAAAAAACGCATCACGGTAAAAAAAAGCAGCATGTTCATTAATTTTGCGGATTTTCCGCGTTTTTCCCTCAATTCTATGCATTTGGAAAAAAACGCACAAAAAACGCACAAAAAATGCGTCAAAAACGCGTGAAAAAAACCACAAAAAACGCATGCGGTTTTATGGCAGAAATGTCCGGTTTTTGTCAGGAAAATTTCTGCAAGAAATCCTGACGTGTGCACATACCCTAAATGTTATGGTAATTTATTAGGCTAAGTTCACACTAGGTGTTATTGCAGCGTATGTTTTTTTTTGCAGGCTTTACTGCAAAAAGTTGCAAAAACACTTGGAAAGCAGAAAAAAAAGACACTTTTGAGCTAGCGCAAAACTCATTAATTGAATGCGTCATTTTGATGGCAAAAACATAACGATGGGTCAAGAAAAGCGAGTTAACCCTTCCCAAGCTTGGACGTCTAGGTATGTCCACGGTCGTACACCCTGCATTTGATGCAGGCTCCGGCACTGAACCCGCATCTTTCCCTGCAAGACAACTGATTTGTGAAAATAAAAATAAAAAAATGTACAAAATAAATAGAAATACCACTGCAAAAAAACGCGACAAAAATGAAGAAAAACACCATCATTCTCTCTTCATCTGCATCCAATATATGGTTGAATGAAGAGAAAAATTAAAATGTGGAAAATAATGTTGAGGGGGTATTTTTGTGCTTTTTGTTGTTAAACATGTTGTTTCTATAAAAAAAATAAAAAATAAATAAAGATTACAAAAAAAATACCATTGACAAAAAATGTGCAGAAAGTGAAGAAAAACACCCTAAAAATTAAAAATACACTGTTTTACACTTCCTTTTCGACTTAGAACTATTATATGGCTGTATGATTTAACAAAAAAAAACACACAGGAAAAAATCAGCAAACAATGGTGTGATTTTAAAAAAATAAATAAATACATTAATATGAAAGAATGCAACAAAAGTGAAAAAAAAAACCACAAAAAAACACCATTTTACTATTTTATGCCTCTTTTTTCGATGTGGTAAATTACGTTATTTTTTGCCACAAGACCTATGTATGTGGCAACGACCGAGCCACCATTGCTATATATATATATATATATATATATCTTCTGTACATGTATCCACTTTTCCTTACAATAAATCTTAACATTTTGATACATTTTTAACATTTCCAGTGAAAAATTTACCTCACAAACTTCAGGTAACGATAATAAAAAATGGCTACTGCACCTCACTTCACATCACATCACTCACCTCAAGGCCTTGTTTTGTTTTTTTCTTTGTCAATCAGCAAACTTTCTTGATATGTTGAAAAAGACAACACAGGAAGTAGAAGGCAAAAATACAAAGGCAACAGAGGAGAAATGAGGCCGGCGTCACACTGGTGAGTTTTACGGATGTATGAGCGGCGCAGAAAATACGGATTGCATACGGTACAATGATTCTCTATGGCCCTGCTCCTATCTGCCGTATCTTACTAATCCGTATTATACGGCCTTGTACGGCCGTAGAAAATCGCAGCATGCTGCGTTTGTCAGCGTATTGCGCAAAAAATCCGCCAATGAAAGTCTATGGGGGCGAGAAAATTACGGATTCCACACGGACCAGCAGTGTGACTTGCGAGAAATACGCAGCGGTGTTCTCTAGAAAAGCCGGCAATTCAGTGCGGTGTACAGTAAAATCACACTGACAGAATAGAATAGGTAGAATAAATGTGTTCACATAGAATAGGTATATATATATATATATGTCAGTGAGACATATATATATATATATATTTAATTCAGCGCAAGATAGGATAAAAGCCGGTAATTCAATTACCGGCTTTTGCTCTCTCCTTCACAAACCCGACAGAATATGAGACATGGTTTACATACAGTATTATTTTATTACATATTCCTCTTTAGTAATGTAACAAGTGTCAGTGTGTAAAATTTTGAAGCTCTAGCTATTAAATTAAAGGGTTAAATCCCGGAAAAAAAATTGGTGTGGGCTCCCGCGCAATTTTCTCCGCCAGAGTGGGAAAGCCAGTGACTGAGGGCAGATATTAATAGCCTAGGGAGGTACCATGGTTATAGGACCCCCCTGGCTAAAAACATCTGCCCCCAGCCACCCCAGAAAAGGCACATCTGGAAGATGCGCCTATTCTGGCACTTAGCCTCTCTTTTCCCACTCCCGTGTAGCGGTGGAATATGGGGTAATGAAGGGTTAATGTCACCTTGCTATTGTAAGGTGACATTAAGCCAGGTTAATAATGGAGAGGCGTCAATTATGACACCTATCCATTATTTATCCATTAGTACGAAATGGTTAATAAAACACACACACACACACATTATTCAAAAGTATTTTAATTAAATAAAGACACAGGGTGTTTTAATATTTTATTATACTCTCAATCCACCTGAAGACCCTTGTCACCTGAAATAAAGTTAAACAAAACAAACAACAATATTCCATACCTTCCGTCGATCAGTCTTGTCCCACGCTGTAAATCCATCTAAAGGGGTTAAATCATTTAACACCCAGAAGCTCTGCTAATGCAGCTGTGCTCCTGTCTGTAAAACTTTGTGAATGAATGGAATGCAGGGGAATGTCCTATAGTTGCTGGATGAACTCATATGAACTCGACTGTGGGAACTTTTCTGAATGTAGTGGTACCAAACATGTATTTTTTATTGCTGTATTTTGAATGAGGCAAAAGGTGGGTGATTTGAACTTTTATATATTTTTTAAATATTTTTTTAAAACATTAATTTTTACTTTCTTTACTAGTTTTCTTAGAAGAATTGAAGTTGCGATCATCAGATCGCTTGTGCTAAACATAGCAGGGATGAATCTCTGCTATGTGTAGCAGGAATCATCGTCTCCTATGAACGTCGGCCACGGGCTGGCATTCATAGGAGATCTCCAATGACAAACACAGGAGTCTTTTGCAGACCCCCAGCTGTCATAACAACCCATCGGCACTCTGCGATCATGTGACAGTGGCGCCGATGGGCGAGTCTTATGATGCGCTACCAGTTTGCGCAACTTAAATTCTGCTGTCAGAGATTGACAGCGGCATTTAACTAGTAAACAGCTGCAGGTGAATCGCGATTCCACCCTCGGCTGTTAGAGGCATATGACAGCTGATTTAATATATATATCATATAATATTTAATATAATCTTCCAATAGCACTAGATTTCAGGGTTTTTTTCAGTTTTTTTTTGTATTCTGGGCACCACAGTTACTGGGGCAAGGATGTCAAATACAGGTGCCATTATTTAGGACTCATGCAACATACTCGATTACTGTGCCGCCTAGCGTTCAACAGCAATTGGCTGGAGAGTATACGTAAACCTGCAGCGCCCCAGAGTCCTGGTCGTTGCAGTAATGTCGCTCTTCTACCAGGGGGAGTGATGTTACGTCTGATGGTACTAAAGGAGTTCACCTGACCAGGTATCACAGTCACACACTACACTTCACACTCCGGCCACCAGGGGAAGCAAAAGGTTCTATCTATTAGGCCACTCCTCACACTCGGGTAAAACTGGGAGTTGGATAGGAAGTTAGGGAGAAAGCTGCCTGGGTGAGACCCAAAGAAGACCTGTCAGGCAGACAGGGAGAGAAGGAGGAACATCTGAGCTGCAGACAGAGGTCCCTGTCAGGGGTGGGATCCTGACAGAGACATAGCAAGAGATAGAATGTTACGGAGCTGCGCCTGCACCTCATTGCGGCAGCATCCTAAGAAAGCACAAGAAGCGAAGTATATTGTGGAGAAGTGAGAAACGAGATCACAGCACAAGGAGATAATACCAGGAGGAGTCCTGCCTTAAGATCGGCAACATCCTTCTGAGGTGCGTAGCCGGTGGCCGGACACCGAGGGAGTAATAGGCTCTACGCATTACTTCAAACAATGGCAGGACAGTTAATTCCAAGTTGGCTGCCCAACCTTTAACCTAAGGCAAATTGTGGGAGAGGGGCGTCACTAGGGTCCCTATAAAATAGCTCCAGGCCTACCCCGTCATACGGGTCGTCCTAGCCATACCATCTGGGGGACGGAGAGAAAACATCAGAAACATACACGACAGTTGTGAGGACTATCCCGTGGTGCTCAGCAGGGAAGTACTACAACACACAGCTGCTAGTAGGAAGGCTACTGATTTCCACCTGCAAAGGGAACTCTGGATGTGCCTTTGGACCGGCCGGATTCAGCCAGCCCCGTTAGCAGTGCTCTGGATTGTGGACGCTGAAGTCTACAGTAAAAGGTAAAGAGACTGCAACCTTGTGTCCTCGTTATTTACTGCGACCTACACCATCATCATCTACCTTAGGGCTCATTTCCACTGGCGAGAGACAAATCGGTCCGTAATCTGGACCGAAAAAACGGATGTAACCTATGCGATTGTCATGCGAGTGTCATGCGAGTGCAATGCGAGTGCAATGCGATTTTTAATCGCATCATCCGTATGACATCAGTATGACATCCGTATTGCTGTCCGATTTTTACGCACCAGTGTCCTTTGAAAAGCCGGCAATTCAGCTCCGTGTACAGTAAAATCACACTGACAGGTTAGAATAGAGTAGATATATGCACATAGAATGTGTATATATACATATATGCATGTCAGTGAGACACCTATATATGTATATTTATATTTAATGCAGCGCTAGATAGCTTAAAAGCCTCTAATTCAATTGCCGGCTTTTTCCTTCTCCTTCACAAACCCGACAGGATATGAGACATGGTTTACATACAGTAAACCATCTCATATCCCCATTTTTTTTGCATATTCCACACTACTAATGTTAATAGTGTGTATGTGCAAAATTTGGCCGCTGTAGCTGCTAAAATAAAGGGTTAAATGGCGGAAAAAATTGGCGTGGGCTCCCGCGCAATTTTCTCCGCCAGAGTGGTAAAGCCAGTGACTGACGGCAGATATTAATAGCCTAGAGAGGGTCCATGGTTATTGGCCCCCCCTGGCTACAAACATCTGCCCCAAGCCACCCCAGAAAAGGCACATCTGGAAGATGCGCCTATTCTGGCACTTGGCCACTCTCTTCCCACTCCCGTGTAGCGGTGGGATATGGTGTAATGAAGGGTTAATGCCACCTTGCTATTGTAAGGTGACATTAAGCCAGATTAATAATGGACAGGTGTCAATTATGACACCTATCCATTATTAATCCAATCGTATGAAAGGGTTAAAAAACACACACACACACATGATTTAAAAGTATTTTAATGAAATAAACACAGCGGTTGTTTTAATATTTTATTGCTCTCTCAATCCATTTGCAGACCCTCGCTTGGCAAAACAATAAACACACAATATACATACCTTCTGCTGACCTGTCACGTCCCACGAGGTAATCCATCTGAAGGGGTTAAAATAATTTACAAGCAGGAGCCCTGCAAATGCAGCTGTGCTCGTGCTTGTAATTCCCCGGCGAATGAAGGAAATGTAGGTCAATGACCTACATTCCCTTCAGTCGCGGTGATGCGCCCCCTGGTGGATGTCCTCATATGACCTAGAGCGTGGGAAAAAGTTCCCAGGCTGCAGTTCATGAGAACATCCAGCAGGGGCGCATCACCACGACTGAATGTAAGTATAGATCACTCTGCTTTCCTTTCAGCACCCGGGGATTACAGGCACGAGCGAGTGGTTTATCGCAGCTCTGCCTGTAATATTAGTTAACCCCTTCAAATGGATTACCTCGTGGGACCTGACAGTTCATCAGAAAGGGTATGTATATTGTGTGTTTATTGTTTTGCCAAGCGAGGGTGTTCCTGATGGATTGAGAGAGCAATAAAATACTAAAACAACCTGTTTGTTTCTTTCATTAAAATACTTTTAAATCATGTGTGTGTGTGTGTGTTTTTTAACCCTTTCAGACAAATGGATTAATAATGGATAGGTGTCATAATTGACGCCTCTCCATTATTAATCTGGCTTAATGTCACCTTACAATAGCAAGGTGGCATTAACCCTTCATTACCCCATATCCCACCGCTACACGGGAGTGGGAAGAGAGTGGCCAAGTGCCAGAATAGGCGCATCTTCCAGATGTGCCTTTTCTGGGGTGGCTGGGGGCAGATGTTTGTAGCCAGGGGGGGCCAATAACCATGGACCCTCTCTAGGCTATTAATATCTGCCCTCAGTCACTGGCTTTACCACTCTGGCGGAGAAAATTGCGCGGGAGCCCACGCCAATTTTTTCCGCCATTTAACCCTTTATTTGAGCAGCTACAGCGGCCAAATTTTGCACATACACACTACTAACATTAGTAGTGTGGAATATGCAAAAAAAAAGGGGGATATGACATGGTTTACTGTATGTAAACCATGTCTCATATCCTGTCGGGTTTGTGAAGGAGAGAGCAAAAGCCGGCAATTGAATTAGCGGCTTTTATGCTATCTAGCGCTGCATTAAATATAAATATACATATATAGGTGTCTCACTGACATATATATACAGTGGGGCAAAAAAGTATTTAGTCAGTCAGCAATAGTGCAAGTTCCACCACTTAAAAAGATGAGAGGCGTCTGTAATTTACATCATAGTTAGACCTCAACTATGGGAGACAAACTGAGAAAAAAAAATCCAGAAAATCACATTGTCTGTTTTTGGATCATTTTATTTGCATTTTATGGTGGAAAATAAGTATTTGGTCAGAAACAAACAATCAAGATTTCTGGCTCTCCCAGACCTGTAACTTCTTCTTTAAGAGTCTCCTCTTTCCTCCACTCATTACCTGTAGTAATGGCACCTGTTTAAACTTGTTATCAGTATAAAAAGACACCTGTGCACACCCTCAAACAGTCTGACTCCAAACTCCACTATGGTGAAGACCAAAGAGCTGTCAAAGGACACCAGAAACAAAATTGTAGCCCTGCACCAGGCTGGGAAGACTGAATCTGCAATAGCCAACCAGCTTGGAGTGAAGAAATCAACAGTGGGAGCAATAATTAGAAAATGGAAGACGTTCAAGACCACTGATAATCTCCCTCGATCTGGGGCTCCACGCAAAATCCCACCCCGTGGGGTCAGAATGATCACAAGAACGGTGAGCAAAAATCCCAGAACCACGCGGGGTGACCTGTTATGACCCCAATGGCGAGGGTCTCAGAGGAACGTGGAAGTCTGCAGAATACAAAAATCCAGCTCATAGGGCAGTGGTAACTGGGTTGACCATATATCTACTCCTAACGCCAACACTAGAAGTAGCCGAGGATCATTCCTACGTTGATTCTAGATGACACGCGCCAGCCGGAGAATCTAGCTACCCCTAGTAGAGGAAAACAAAGACCTTTCTTGCCTCCAGAGAAGGGGACCCCAAAGCTGGATAGAAGCCCCCCACAAATAATGACGGTGAGGTAAGAGGAAATGACAAACACAGAAATGAACCAGGTTTAGCACAGAGAGGCCCGCTTACTGATAGCAGAATAAAGAAAGGTAACTTATATGGTCAACAAAAACCCTATCAAAATCCACACTGGAAATTCAAGAACCCCCGAACCGTCTAACGGTCCGGGGGGAGAACACCAGCTCCCTAGAGCTTCCAGCAAAGGTCAGGATATAGATTTGGAACAAGCTGGACAAAAATACAAAACCAAAACAAATAGCAAAAAGCAAAAGGCAGACTTAGCTGATATAACTGGAACCAGGATCAGTAGACAAGAGCACAGCAGACTAGCTCTGATAACTACGTTGCCAGGCATTGAACTGAAGGTCCAGGGAGCTTATATAGCAACACCCCTAACTAACGACCCAGGTGCGGATAAAAGGAATGACAGAAAAACCAGAGTCAAAAAACTAGTAACCACTAGAGGGAGCAAAAAGCAAATTCACAACAGTACCCCCCCCTTAGTGAGGGGTCACCGAACCCTCACCACGACCACCAGGGCGATCAGGATGAGCGGCATGAAAGGCACGAACTAAATCGGCCGCATGAACATCAGAGGCGACCACCCAGGAATTATCCTCCTGACCATAGCCCTTCCACTTGACCAGGTACTGAAGCCTCCGCCTGGAGAGGCGAGAATCCAAGATCTTCTCCACCACGTATTCCAACTCGCCCTCAACCAACACAGGAGCAGGAGGCTCAGCAGAAGGAACTACAGGCACAATGTACCGCCGCAACAAGGACCTATGAAATACATTGTGAATAGCAAACGACACAGGAAGATCCAGACGAAAAGATACAGGATTAAGGATTTCCAATATCTTGTAAGGCCCAATAAAACGAGGTTTAAATTTGGGAGAGGAGACCTTCATAGGAACAAAGCGGGAAGAAAGCCATACCAAATCCCCAACGCGTAGTCGGGGACCCACACCGCGGCGGCGGTTGGCAAAGCGCTGAGCCTTCTCCTGTGACAACTTCAAGTTGTCCACCACATGATTCCAGATCAGCTGCAACCTATCCACCACAGAATCCACCCCAGGACAGTCAGAAGGCTCCACATGACCCGAAGAAAAGCGAGGATGGAAACCAGAGTTGCAGAAAAAAGGCGAAACCAAGGTGGCGGAACTAGCCCGATTATTAAGGGCAAACTCAGCCAACGGCAAGAATGTCACCCAATCATCCTGATCAGCAGAGACAAAACACCTCAAATAAGCCTCCAAAGTCTGATTGGTTCGCTCCGTCTGTCCATTAGTCTGAGGATGGAAAGCAGACGAAAACGACAAATCAATGCCCATCCTACTACAAAAGGATCGCCAGAACCTGGAAACGAACTGGGATCCTCTGTCTGACACAATATTCTCAGGGATGCCGTGCAAACGAACCACGTTCTGGAAAAACACAGGAACCAGATCGGAAGAGGAAGGCAGCTTAGGCAAAGGAACCAAATGGACCATCTTGGAGAAGCGATCACATATCACCCAGATAACGGACATGCCCTGAGATAGCGGAAGATCAGAAATGAAATCCATGGAGATATGTGTCCAAGGTCTCTTCGGGACAGGCAAGGGCAAGAGCAAACCGCTGGCACGAGAACAGCAAGGCTTAGCTCGAGCACAAGTCCCACAGGACTGCACAAATGACCGCACATCCCTTGACAAGGAAGGCCACCAAAAGGACCTGGCCACCAGATCTCTGGTGCCAAAAATTCCCGGGTGACCTGCCAACACCGAGGAATGAACCTCGGAAATGACTCTGCTGGTCCACTTATCCGGGACAAACAGTCTGTCAGGTGGACAAGACTCAGGCCTATCAGCCTGAAATCTCTGCAACACACGTCGCAGATCCGGAGAAATAGCTGACAAGATAACTCCATCTTTAAGAATACCAACAGGATCAGCGACTCCAGGAGCATCAGGCACAAAGCTCCTAGAAAGAGCATCGGCCTTCACATTCTTTGAACCTGGTAAATACGAGACAACAAAATCAAAGCGGGAGAAAAACAATGACCAGCGGGCCTGTCTCGGATTAAGGCGTTTAGCAGACTCGAGATACATCAGATTTTTGTGATCAGTCAAGACCACCACACGATGCTTAGCACCCTCGAGCCAATGACGCCACTCCTCAAATGCCCATTTCATGGCCAACAACTCCCGATTGCCCACATCATAATTTCGCTCGGCAGGCGAAAACTTCCTAGAGAAAAAGGCACAAGGTTTCATAACAGAGCAACCAGGGCCTCTCTGCGACAAAACGGCCCCTGCCCCAATCTCCGAAGCATCCACCTCAACCTGAAAGGGAAGTGAGACGTCAGGCTGGCACAAAACAGGCGCCGAAGTAAACCGGCGTTTCAACTCCTGGAAAGCCTCCACGGCAGCAGGAGCCCAGTTAGCTACATCGGAGCCCTTCTTGGTCATATCCGTCAAAGGTTTCACAATGCTAGAAAAATTAGCGATAAAACGACGGTAGAAGTTAGCGAAGCCCAAGAACTTCTGAAGACTCTTAACTGACGAGGGCTGAGTCCAATCAAGAATAGCTCGGACCTTGACTGGGTCCATCTCCACAGCAGAAGGGGAAAAAATGAACCCCAAAAAGGGAACCTTCTGTACACCAAAGAGACACTTTGAGCCCTTGACAAACAAAGAATTTTCACGCAAAATTTTAAAGACCAACCTGACCTGCTCCACATGCGAATCCCAATTATCAGAAAAAACCAAAATATCATCCAGATAAACAATCAAAAATTTATCCAGATACTTCCGGAAAATGTCATGCATAAAGGACTGAAAAACTGAAGGCGCATTGGAGAGCCCAAAAGGCATCACCAAGTACTCAAAATGACCTTCGGGCGTATTGAATGCGGTTTTCCATTCATCACCTTGCTTAATGCGCACAAGGTTGTACGCACCACGAAGGTCTATCTTGGTGAACCACTTGGCACCCTTAATCCGGGCAAACAAGTCAGACAACAGCGGTAAAGGATACTGAAATTTGACAGTGATCTTATTTAAAAGCCGATAATCAATACAAGGTCTCAAAGATCCGTCCTTTTTTGCCACAAAAAAGAATCCCGCACCAAGAGGGGAAGAAGACGGACGAATATGTCCTTTCTCCAGAGACTCCTTGATATATGAACGCATAGCGGTATGTTCAGGTACCGACAGATTAAACAGTCTTCCCTTAGGAAATTTACTGCCTGGGATCAAATCTATAGCACAGTCACAGTCCCTATGAGGAGGCAGTGCACTGGACTCAGACTCACTGAAGACATCCTGATAATCAGACAAATACTCCGGAACTTCCGAAGGCGTAGAAGAAGCAATAGACACAGGCAGGGAATCCCCATGAATACCACGACAGCCCCAACTTGAGACTGACATAGCCTTCCAGTCCAGGACTGGATTATGGGTCTGTAACCATGGCAGCCCTAAAACAACCAAATCATGCATTTTATGTAAAACCAGGAAACGTATCACCTCGCGGTGTTCAGGAGTCATGCACATGGTAACCTGTGTCCAATACTGCGGTTTATTTGCTGCCAATGGTGTAGCATCAATACCCCTAAGAGGAATAGGATTTTCTAATGGTTCAAGAGTAAAACCACAGCGCTTAGCGAATGAGAGATCCATGAGACTCAGGGCAGCACCTGAATCTACAAACGCCATGACAGGATAAGATGACAGTGAGCAAATCAAAGTTACAGACAGAATAAATTTAGGTTGCAAATTACCAACGGTGACAGGACTAACAACCTTAGCTATACGTTTAGAGCATGCTGAGATAACATGTGTAGAATCACCACAGTAGTAGCACAAGCCATTCCGGCGTCTATGAATTTTCCGCTCATTTCTAGTCAGGATTCTATCACATTGCATTAAATCAGGTGTCTGTTCAGACAACACCATGAGGGAATTTGCGGTTTTTCTATCACATTGCACCGAATTAGGTGTCTGTTCAGACAACACCATGAGGGAATTTGCGGTTTTGCGCTCCCGCAACCGCCGGTCAATTTGAATAGCCAGTGCCATAGTGTCATTCAGACCTGTGGGAATGGGAAAACCCACCATAACATTCTTAATGGCTTCAGAAAGGCCATTTCTAAAATTAGCGGCCAGTGCACACTCGTTCCAATGTGTCAGCACGGACCATTTCCGAAATTTTTGGCAATACACTTCAGCCTCGTCCTGCCCCTGAGACATAGCCAGCAAGGCCTTTTCTGCCTGAATCTCAAGATTGGGTTCCTCATAAAGTAAACCGAGCGCCAGAAAAAACGCATCAAGATCAGCCAATACCGGATCTCCTGGCGCCAGCGAAAAAGCCCAATCCTGAGGGTCGCCCCGTAAGAACGAAATCACAATTTTTACTTGCTGAGCAGAATCTCCAGATGAACAGGGTCTCAGGGACAAAAACAATTTACAATTATTCACGAAATTCCTAAACTTAAACCTGTCTCCGGAAAACAGCTCAGGAATCGGTATTTTAGGTTCTGACCTAGGATTTCTGATAACATAGTCTTGTATGCCCTGCACACGAGTAGCCAGCTGGTCCACACTTGTAATCAAGGTCTGGACATTCATGTCTGCAGCAAGCATAGCCACTCTGAGGTAAAGGGGAAGAAGAAAAAAAAAAAAAAAAAACTCAGAATCTTCTTTCTTATAATCCCTCTTCTGCAATGCATTAAACATTTAATACTGGCCTGGCAAACTGTTATGACCCCAATGGCGAGGGTCTCAGAGGAACGTGGAAGTCTGCAGAATACAAAAATCCAGCTCATAGGGCAGTGGTAACTGGGTTGACCATATATCTACTCCTAACGCCAACACTAGAAGTAGCCGGGGATCATTCCTACGTTGATTCTAGATGACACGCGCCAGCCGGAGAATCTAGCTACCCCTAGTAGAGGAAAACAAAGACCTTTCTTGCCTCCAGAGAAGGGGACCCCAAAGCTGGATAGAAGCCCCCCACAAATAATGACGGTGAGGTAAGAGGAAATGACAAACACAGAAATGAACCAGGTTTAGCACAGAGAGGCCCGCTTACTGATAGCAGAATAAAGAAAGGTAACTTATATGGTCAACAAAAACCCTATCAAAATCCACACTGGAAATTCAAGAACCCCCGAACCGTCTAACGGTCCGGGGGGAGAACACCAGCTCCCTAGAGCTTCCAGCAAAGGTCAGGATATAGATTTGGAACAAGCTGGACAAAAATACAAAACCAAAACAAATAGCAAAAAGCAAAAGGCAGACTTAGCTGATATAACTGGAACCAGGATCAGTAGACAAGAGCACAGCAGACTAGCTCTGATAACTACGTTGCCAGGCATTGAACTGAAGGTCCAGGGAGCTTATATAGCAACACCCCTAACTAACGACCCAGGTGCGGATAAAAGGAATGACAGAAAAACCAGAGTCAAAAAACTAGTAACCACTAGAGGGAGCAAAAAGCAAATTCACAACAGTGACCTAGTGAATGAACTGCAGAGAGCTGGGACCAATGTAACAAGGCCTACCATAAGTAACACACTACGCCACCATGGACTCAGATCCTGCAGTGCCAGACGTGTCCCACTGCTTAAGCCAGTACATGTCCGGGCCCGTCTGAAGTTTGCTAGAGAGCATTTGGATGATCCAGAGGAGTTTTGGGAGAATGTCCTATGGTCTGATGAAACCAAACTGGAACTGTTTGGTAGAAACACAACTTGTCGTGTTTGGAGGAAAAAGAATACTGAGTTGCATCCATCAAACACCATACCTACTGTAAAGCATGGTGGTGGAAACATCATGCTTTGGGGCTGTTTCTCTGCAAAGGGGCCAGAACGACTGATCCGGGTACATGAAAGAATGAATGGGGCCATGTATCGTGAGATTTTGAGTGCAAACCTCCTTCCATCAGCAAGGGCATTGAAGTTGAAACGTGGCTGGGTCTTTCAACATGACAATGATCCAAAGCACACCGCCAGGGCAACGAAGGAGTGGCTTCGTAAGAAGCATTTCAAGGTCCTGGAGTGGCCTAGCCAGTCTCCAGATCTCAACCCTATAGAAAACCTTTGGAGGGAGTTGAAAGTCCGTGTTGCCATTGAAAAGCCAAAAACATCACTGCTCTAGAGGAGATCTGCATGGAGGAATGGGCCAACATACCAACAACAGTGTGTGGCAACCTTGTGAAGACTTACAGAAAACGTTTGACCTCTGTCATTGCCAACAAAGGATATATTACAAAGTATTGAGATGAAATTTTGTTTCTGACCAAATACTTATTTTCCACCATAATATGCAAATAAAATGATAAAAAAACAGACAATGTGATTTTCTGGATTTTTTTTTCTCAGTTTGTCTCCCATAGTTGAGGTCTACCTATGATGTAAATTACAGACGCCTCTCATCTTTTTAAGTGGTGGAACTTGCACTATTGCTGACTGACTAAATACTTTTTTGCCCCACTGTATGTATATATACACATTCTATGTGTATATATCTAGTCTATTCTAACCTGTCAGTGTGATTTTACTGTACACCGCGCTGAATTGCCGGCTTACCGGTGCGTAAAAATCGGACAGAACTCGCATGGTGCGAGTGCTGTGCGATTTTTTTCTCGCACCCATTGACTTGCATTGGCGAGTCTCGTCCGAGACTCGCAGCAAATCGCAGCATGCTGCGATTTTTTTCTCAGTCCGATTTCTGCCGAGAAAAAAAATCGCAAATGAAAAGACACCTATTGAATAACGTTGGTCCGAGTGCAATCCGATTTTTTATCGGATTGCACTCGTCCGTTTTCCTCGCCAGTGGAAATGAGCCCTTACTGGGAAGCCCTGGGGACATACTTCACTTGTGGGAAGGTATACCATCTAGCTGCCATAACATCACCCCAGCGGACCCCTAAGCAGCGTCGGTCACCCTGACCGAACACCACAGGTGGCGTCACGAACACTTGACAAACTACTACCTTTAATTGGGTGCCCGTTAGCAGGGCCACGGACCGGGTTGGGCCACCGTGACATCCCCAGAACCGAGACAGAGGGACCCGGTACCGAGTACCCCACTGCCCTGCGCCTGGGGGCGATCCAAGCCCTTAAAGGGATTTTCCACTTTAAAAGAAACTGCTCCCCAAACGATTATATAATTATAAAATAACAAGCACAGCCGGTACTCCCCCTCTTCACCACTAAATCTCCGACGCAGCGACAGTCTCTGTGTTTTGGCCGCGTACATCACTGCTGCAGCCAATCACTGAGCTCAGCAGCTATACTGATGTAGATGCCACAAACTGATGAGCTCAGTGATTGGCTGCAGCGTTGATTTGCTCTGCAGTCATGATGAAACTGCTACAACCAATCATTGCTCTGCTGATGGATTTTTAGTTCTTTTTCTACAGGATTCATTTTTGGCTATGACTAAAAAACTGCAGGCATTTCCCCCAAAAAAATTACTGTGGCTTTTGCGCATTTTGTCTGGAGTAAAATGGATATAAGATTAACCTCTTTTTTGTATTTGTGACTTATTTATTATTAAATTTACACTTTTTAATAATTCTTTTAAGAGTTTTTTTTTCTTCTGAATTTGGCATTATTGTTGAGGTTTTCATTATCGAGATGTTTTAGCCGAATTTATAATTTGTGACTTTTCGAAATGTCGAAAAAAATTGTCACCCATCCAAAAGGTAATGTACTGATTGGTAGCTTTCCGAACGCTGGGCCCAGCAGCGATCAGCAGGACGGGGAATTTTTATTTCCAGTATGTAAATTTTGACAATTTTAATGGATTGGATACTTGAGCACCTCTCCAGTCATTCTCTATGGACTGCTGCAAAAAGCCAAGTGCATTGCCATAGGGAATAACTGAAGTGGAGGTTGAGCGTGCGCATTGCCGCACCATTCTAATGGGGATAAAGGTGCCCCCTTTTGCCGAACGGTCCAGGTCCCAGCGGTCGAATCACTACCAATCAGACAACCCCTTTAATTGTACTCTAGTAGCCTAGTGAAGACCAAATCTGTCTATTTTTTGGTGCAGTTGAAGCCTAATGTATAAGTTTATTGAAAGGATCATGGCATTTTATGCTGGGTTTTGGACCCTCATCGATCTGATATTGATTACCCATCCTAAGAACCTAAGTTCTGGAAAATCCCTTTAAGTAAGAAGAAATCTAGTTCTGCAACCACAGTTTCTGTAGGAAAGTGCAGAAAAGCAGAGTTAGTCAGGAAAGTCAATAAACAAAACGTTAAGTCCATGGCAGTCATGTCACATCATAAATGTGATTTAATCCTACACCATAAAATTTATCAAGCATAAAATCAACCGCAGAGGTATGATCGTTCTTATAGTGCGCTCCCCCTGGCGAATATGCGGTGGGGTCTAGGTAAGGACATCTCACAATCTGCGGTCCTGTTTTGACAACAGGCAATAAAAGCCACGCAGACAGATTTAAAGCCTGCCTTGCAGCCAAATATGCACATTTTGGAAAAAGAGGTGTATACAGCTACAGGGGATGGGTAATTAGGAAAATGTCATTAATGCTTTTATAAAACGACAGATTTGTCAATGCATTCTGATTAATTATTTGCATAATCATTGCAGTGTTAAACCTAACCCTTATTTTCCGCAGAAACGCCGCATCAAATCCGCAGTGTGTGCATTTATCCTTAGAAATGTAGTATATCCCTTGCTGAATTTTTGCCATAGTGAAATTAACAGAAATAAAAAGTACTGTAAATTTTGCTGCGGAAAAGGTGTGGATTTTACTCCCATTTTACCCTGTATGTTGCACTCTAAAATCCACAGTATAAACTGACAAGCTGCAGATTTCAAATCCACAACCCAGCTCAATTTCCCAAAGCAGGTAGTATAATACACAGCCAACTTTCCGCAAGCGATTCTGCGGCTGAATATTTGCCAGATTTACACCTTGGGACTAAACCCCAACGGTTTGTGCACACGGCGTCTTATACATCTGTGAACCCGTCGAGGTTTTTCAAGCATAAGACACTAAAGGAAAATGCCTGTGTCTTTTCTGAAGTTTTTTTTACTGTAGCTTTGTAGCTAGCTTCTTTTATTTTTGCTTCCATGTATATGTTGCGCCCCAGGGTCCTGGTCGTCACAGTAGCATTGCTTTCCTCGCTGGGAGAGTGATGTTACGCTTGAAGGCAAGAAGGGATAACTGCAACCAGGTACCACAAATATGCAACACATTCACACTCCAGGCCACCAGGGGGAGCTTTTGATCCTACTTGCTTGGTGACTCCCCATATATATATAACTGGTAGTCTGTAGGGAAAGTCAGTGAGTTCCAGGCAGGACCAGTCAGGAGAAGGACTGGATCAGTCTGAGGCAGCAGAAGGGTTTTACGGAGCTGTGCCACCACAGTGCAGCAGCTCCTGGAAAGAGACATTGAAAAAGCCGAATACATTGCAGACAGCGTTCAGGAGAGCAAAGCACAGGAGAGAATACCAGGGGGAGACCAGCCCCGAGCAGGCTGCCCCCTTCTGAGGAGCAGAGGCCGGTAGCCAGAACACCGAGGGTGTAAGGACCTCTATGGCTTACATCAGAGACCGGCAGGAGAGCTGAACTTTACGTTACCTGTCCGACCTAACACCCAGGAGGCACGGTGGCACTCCTCAGAGGCCGGGGCGTGCTAGAGTCCCTATAAACAGCCTCAAGCCACCAGTCATACGGGTTATGTCCTATCCTACCCGGGGGACAGAGAGAGAGATAACATCTGTGAGGACCTTATGTGGAGCTTTAAGCCATAAGGAACTACAACACCACGGCGCTAGAGGAAGGCTTTTGATTTCCACCTGGGTAAGGGGACTCCTAGCTTGTCTTCAAGCCGGCCTGACCCTGCCTGCCCTGTGATCTGGTGCTCTGGACTGCGGATGCTGAAGTCTTCAGTAAACCAAGGTAAATAGACTGCAATCTTGTGTCCTCGTTCTTTACTGCCCTCCTCACCATCTTCCATCTACACACCGGGAGCCCTGGGGACATACTTCACCTGTGGGAAGTTATACCATCTAGCTGCCAAAACATCACCCCAGAGGACCCCTTAAAGCAGCGTCGGTCCCTACTGACCGAATACCACAGGTGGCGTCATGAACACAAACTTTATTCCCCTTTAAAGACCTTTCCCATTTACATGAGCGCCCAGGGCCACAGACCGGGTTGCAGCCACCATGACATCCCCCTGTGAACACCACCGGACCTGGTACCGAGTACCCCACGGCCCTGGTGGGCGACTCATCTTGGCGTCACGAACAGGATGTACTGACCCAGCAAATCGGGTCATGTGCGCTTAAAAGACTACTTGAACCGTGCTATTGGAGCGCCCCCACTGCCGCAGGGCCGAGGGGTACCCGGTACCGGGCCTCTCTGTCTCGGTTCTGGGGTTGTCACGGTGGCTAGACCCGGTCCGTGACCCTGCTGAGGGGCGTCCAGTGAAAGTTGAGAATGATGTGGTGTGGTGCAGGTCGCGGTGAATAACGAGGACACCAGGTTGCAGTCTCTTTACCTCTTTACTGAAGGCTTCAGGATCCTCAATCCGGAGTACGGTTAACAGGGCTGTCTGAGACCGGCCAGTCCGATGGCACTTCCAGAGTTCCCTTTGCAGGTGGAAATCTGTGCCTACCTTCTAGCGCTTGTGTGTTGTAGTCCTTCCCTGCTTAGCACCACGGGATAGTCCTCACAACTGTTGTGTCTGTTTCTGAAGTTCCCTCACAACTGATTCTGATGTTCTTCTCAGTCCCCCAGGTGATATGGCTAGGATGCACCCGTATGACGGGTAGGCCTGGAGTTCTTCCGGGACCCTAGAGTCGCCCCTCTCCAACTGTTGCCCCCTATGTCTGCTTAGGTGATTTAGGTGAGACAGCCCGCCTATATCTGACTGTCCTGCCGTAGGTTTGAAGTAAGGCCTGGAGCTCAATACTTCCTCGGCGTTTCCGGCCACCGGCTACGCGCCTCAGTAGGATGTTGCCTCGATCTTACAGCACGACTCCTACTGGTGTTTTCTCCTTGTTGCGTTGATCTCGTTTCTCACTCTTCACAATAAACCTCGCTTCTTGTCCTTTCTTGGGGTACCGCCGCAATGAAGTGCAGGCGCGGTCCCGTAACGTTCTTTCTGTTCGCTAGGCCTCTTGTCATGATCCCAATGGCAGGGAATTTGTCAACATAACACGGGCAAAAACAGGACGAGCTCTAGGGTGATGGAACCTGAGCTGACCGCGATCCTGAACCTCAACACTCAACTAACAGTAGCCGGGGAACGTTCCTGGGGGGCCCCTAGACGTCTCGCGCCAGCCGGAGATCTAGCTTCCCCTATCAGAAGAATCACAGACCTATCTTGCCTCCAGAGAATGATTCCCACAGAAATAGCAGCCCCCCACATATAATGACGGTGAAATGAGAGGAAGGCACAAACGTAGTTATGAAAACAGATTCAGCAAAATGAGGCCCGCTTAAGCTAGATAGCAGAGGATACAAAAGGTGAACTGCGCGGTCAGCTTAAAACCCTTCAAAATACCATCCTGAAATTACTTGAACTCATGTGCCAACTCATGGTACATGAGTGGTAATTTCAGACCACTAGAGCAACCAGCAGCAGAGAATTACATATCTGCAAGCTGGACTAAAAACATGAAAGCAAACATGAAACAGGGAAATCCAGACTTAGCTTGTCTTGAAGGCTTTAGGAGCAGGTAGCAAAGGTAACAGAGAGACACACTGATACATTGATAGCCGGCAAGGGAATGACAGGAAAGCCAGGTTAAATAGGAAACACCCAGCCTCTGATGGACAGGTGGAAACCAGAGACCGCAACCCACCAAAGTCACCCAGTACCAGTTGTAACCACCAGAGGGAGCCCAAAAACAGAATCCACAACAGTACCCCCCCCTTGAGGAGGGGTCACCGAACCCTCACGAGAACCCCCAGGGTGATCAGGATGAGCTCTATGGAAGGCGCGGACCAAATCAGTCGCATGAACATCAGAGGCGACCACCCAGGAATTATCCTCCTGACCATAACCCTTCCACTTAACCAAATACTGGAGTTTACGTCTGGAAACACGAGAATCCAAGATCTTCTCAACAACATACTCCAATTCTCCCTCCACCAGCACCGGAGCAGGAGGCTCAACCGAAGGAACAACAGGCACCTCATACCTCCGCAATAACGACCGATGGAACACATTATGAATAGCAAACGATGCTGGGAGATCCAACCGAAAAGATACAGGGTTAAGAATCTCCAAGATCTTATAAGGACCGATGAACCGAGGCTTGAACTTGGGAGAAGAGACCTTCATAGGGACAAAACGAGAAGACAACCACACCAAGTCCCCAACACGAAGTCGGGGACCCACGCGGCGACGGCGATTAGCAAACTGCTGAGCCTTCTCCTGAGACAACTTCAAATTGTCCACCACCTGATTCCAAATCTGATGTAGCCTGTCCACCACCACGTCCACTCCAGGACAATCCGAAGGCTCCACCTGACCAGAGGAAAAACGAGGATGAAACCCCGAATTACAAAAGAAAGGAGAAACCAAAGTAGCAGAACTAGCCCGATTATTAAGGGCAAATTCGGCCAGTGGCAAAAAGGCAACCCAGTCATCTTGATCAGCAGAAACAAAACACCTTAAATAAGTTTCCAAGGTCTGATTAGTTCGCTCCGTCTGGCCATTCGTCTGAGGATGGAATGCAGACGAGAAAGACAAATTAATGCCCATCTTAGCACAAAACGTCCGCCAAAATCTAGACACAAACTGGGATCCCCTGTCAGAAACGATATTCTCCGGAATCCCATGCAAACGAACCACGTTCTGAAAAAACAAAGGGACCAACTCAGAGGAGGAAGGCAACTTAGGCAAGGGTACCAAATGAACCATCTTAGAAAAGCGGTCACACACAACCCAGATAACGGACATTTTCTGTGAGACAGGGAGATCTGAAATAAAATCCATGGAAATGTGCGTCCAAGGCCTCTTCGGGATAGGCAAGGATAACAACAACCCACTGGCCCGAGAACAGCAAGGCTTAGCCCGAGCACACACTTCACAAGACTGCACAAAGGTGCGCACATCCCTTGACAAGGAAGGCCACCAAAAAGACCTGGCCACCAAGTCTCTAGTACCAAATATTCCAGGATGACCAGCCAACACAGAAGAATGGACCTCGGAGATGACTCTACTGGTCCAATCATCCGGAACAAACAGTCTTTCTGGTGGACAACGATCAGGTTTATCCGCCTGAAACTCCTGCAATGCACGTCGCAAGTCTGGGGAGACGGCGGACAATATTACCCCATCCCTAAGGATACCAGTAGGCCCAGAATCTCCAGGAGAGTCAGGCACAAAACTCCTGGAAAGAGCATCTGCCTTCACATTCTTTGAACCTGGCAGGTATGAAACCACGAAATTGAAACGAGAAAAAAACAACGACCAACGAGCCTGTCTAGGATTCAGACGCCTGGCAGACTCAAGGTAAATCAGATTTTTGTGATCAGTCAAGACCACCACACGATGTCTAGCACCCTCAAGCCAATGACGCCACTCCTCAAATGCCCACTTCATGGCCAAAAGCTCCCGATTACCCACATCATAATTGCGCTCGGCGGGCGAGAATTTTCTAGAAAAGAACGCACATGGCTTCATCACCGAGCCATCGGAACTTCTCTGTGACAAAACCGCCCCCGCACCAATCTCGGAAGCATCAACCTCAACCTGAAAAGGAAGTGAAACATCTGGTTGACATAACACAGGAGCAGAAGAAAACCGGCGCTTAAGTTCCTGAAAGGCCTCCACAGCCGCAGGAGACCAATCAGCAACATCAGCACCCTCTTTAGTCAAATCAGTCAAAGGTTTAACAACACTGGAAAAATTAGTAATGAACCGACGATAAAACCCAAGAACTTCTGAAGACTCTTAACAGATGTAGGTTGTGTCCAGTCACAAATCGCCTGAACCTTGACGGGATCCATCTCAATAGTAGAAGGAGAAAAAATGTACCCCAAAAAAGAAATCTTCTGGACTCCGAAGAGACATTTTGAGCCCTTCACAAACAGAGAATTGGCCCGCAGGACTTGAAACACCTTCCTGACCTGTAGAACATGAGACTCCCAGTCATCAGAAAACACCAAAATATCATCCAAATACACAATCATAAACTTATCCAGATATTCACGGAAAATATTGTGCATAAAGGACTGAAAGACTGAAGGAGCATTAGAAAGTCCAAAAGGCATTACCAAATACTCAAAATGGCCCTCAGGCATATTAAATGCGGTTTTCCACTCATCACCCTGCTTTATCCGCACAAGATTATACGCACCGCGAAGATCTATCTTAGTGAACCACCTAGCCCCCTTAATGCGAGCAAACAAATCAGTCAATAATGGCAATGGATACTGATATTTGACTGTAATCTTATTCAGAAGGCGATAATCTATACAAGGCCTCAGGGAACCATCTTTTTTAGCCACGAAAAAAAACCTGCTCCCAGAGGGGACGAAGATGGACGAATATGTCCCTTTTCCAAGGACTCCTTAATATAATTCCGCATAGCAGTATGCTCTGGCACTGACAGATTAAATAAACGACCCTTAGGGAATTTACTGCCAGGAATTAATTCTATAGCACAGTCACAATCCCTATGAGGAGGGAGCGAATTGAGCTTAGGCTCCTCAAAAACATCCCGATAGTCAGACAAAAACGCAGTGACCTCAGAAGGAGTAGATGAAGCGATTGAAATCAGAGGTGCATCATCATGAACCCCCTGACATCCCCAGCTTAACACAGACATTGTTTTCCAATCCAGGACTGGATTATGAGTTTGTAACCATGGCAGACCAAGCACTAGTACATCATGTAAATTATACAGTACAAGGAAGCGAATCACCTCCTGATGAACGGGAGTCATGCGCATGGTCACTTGTGTCCAGTACTGCGGTTTATTCATAGCCAATGGTGTAGAGTCAATTCCCTTCAAAGGAATAGGAACTTCCAGAGGCTCCAGACTAAAACCGCAGCGTTTGGCAAATGACCAATCCATAAGACTCAGGGCAGCGCCCGAATCCACATAGGCATCAACGGAAATGGATGACAGTGAACAAATCAGAGTTACAGACAAAATGAACTTGGCCTGCAGAGTACTAATGGCAAAAGATTTATCAACCTTTTTTGTGCGTTTAGAGCATGCTGATATAACATGAGCTGAATCACCACAATAAAAACACAATCCATTTTTCCGCCTATAATTTTTGCCGTTCACTTCTGGACTGAATTCTATCACATTGCATAGTCTCAGGTGCCTGTTCAGAAGACACCGCCAACTGGTGCACAGGTTTGCGCTCCCGTAAACGCCGATCAATCTGAATGGCCATAGTCATAGACTCATTCAGACCTGTAGGCGCAGGGAACCCCACCATAATATCCTTAATGGCCTCAGAAAGACCATCTCTGAAGTTTGCAGCCAGGGCGCACTCATTCCACTGAGTAAGCACCGACCATTTCCGAAATTTTTGACAATATACTTCCGCTTCATCATGCCCCTGAGAGAGGGCTAATAAAGCCTTTTCAGCCTGAATCTCCAGGTTAGGTTCCTCATAGAGCAATCCCAGTGCCAGAAAAAACGCATCCACACTGAGCAATGCAGGATCCCCTGGTGCCAATGCAAATGCCCAATTCTGAGGGTCGCCCCGCAGGAAAGATATTACAATCTTGACCTGCTGAGCAGGGTCTCCAGAGGAGCGAGATTTCAAAGAAAGAAACAATTTGCAATTGTTCCTGAAATTCAGGAAGGTAGATCTATCTCCAGAAAAAAACTCTGGAATAGGAATTCTAGGTTCAGACATAGGAGTGTGAACAACAAAATCCTGTATGTTTTGAACTCTTGCAGCAAGATTATTCAGGCTGGAAGCCAAACTCTGGACATCCATGTTAAACAGCTAAGGTCAGAGCCATTCAAGGGTTAAGAGGAGGTAAGAAGCAGCTAGACAGCAATTAAGGGCTAGGCAGCAAAACTCTGAGGGAAAAAAAAAAAAAAAAAATTTCCCTTCAACACTTCTCCTGCTTCAGCCCAAACAATTAACACTTTGTGGGCCGGCTATACTGTCATGATCCCAATGGCAGGGAATTTGTCAACATAACGGGCAAAAACAGGACGAGCTCTAGGGTGATGGAACCTGAGCTGACCACGATCCTGAACCTCAACACTCAACTAACAGTAGCCGGGGAACGTTCCTGGGGGGCCCCTAGACGTCTCGCGCCAGCCGGAGATCTAGCTTCCCCTATCAGAAGAATCACAGACCTATCTTGCCTCCAGAGAATGATTCCCACAGAAATAGCAGCCCCCCACATATAATGACGGTGAAATGAGAGGAAGGCACAAACGTAGTTATGAAAACAGATTCAGCAAAATGAGGCCCGCTTAAGCTAGATAGCAGAGGATACAAAAGGTGAACTGCGCGGTCAGCTTAAAACCCTTCAAAATACCATCCTGAAATTACTTGAACTCATGTGCCAACTCATGGTACATGAGTGGTAATTTCAGACCACTAGAGCAACCAGCAGCAGAGAATTACATATCTGCAAGCTGGACTAAAAACATGAAAGCAAACATGAAACAGGGAAATCCAGACTTAGCTTGTCTTGAAGGCTTTAGGAGCAGGTAGCAAAGGTAACAGAGACACACTGATACATTGATAGCCGGCAAGGGAATGACAGGAAAGCCAGGTTAAATAGGAAACACCCAGCCTCTGATGGACAGGTGGAAACCAGAGACCGCAACCCACCAAAGTCACCCAGTACCAGTTGTAACCACCAGAGGGAACCCAAAAACAGAATCCACAACAGTACCCCCCCCTTGAGGAGGGGTCACCGAACCCTCACGAGAACCCCCAGGGCGATCAGGATGAGCTCTATGGAAGGCGCGGACCAAATCAGTCGCATGAACATCAGAGGCGACCACCCAGGAATTATCCTCCTGACCATAACCCTTCCACTTAACCAAATACTGGAGTTTACGTCTGGAAACACGAGAATCCAAGATCTTCTCAACAACATACTCCAATTCTCCCTCCACCAGCACCGGAGCAGGAGGCTCAACCGAAGGAACAACGGGCACCTCATACCTCCGCAATAACGACCGATGGAACACATTATGAATAGCAAACGATGCTGGGAGATCCAACCGAAAAGATACAGGGTTAAGAATCTCCAAGATCTTATAAGGACCGATGAACCGAGGCTTGAACTTGGGAGAAGAGACCTTCATAGGGACAAAACGAGAAGACAACCACACCAAGTCCCCAACACGAAGTCGGGGACCCACGCGGCGACGGCGATTAGCAAACTGCTGAGCCTTCTCCTGAGACAACTTCAAATTGTCCACCACCTGATTCCAAATCTGATGTAGCCTGTCCACCACCACGTCCACTCCAGGACAATCCGAAGGCTCCACCTGACCAGAGGAAAAACGAGGATGAAACCCCGAATTACAAAAGAAAGGAGAAACCAAAGTAGCAGAACTAGCCCGATTATTAAGGGCAAATTCGGCCAGTGGCAAAAAGGCAACCCAGTCATCTTGATCAGCAGAAACAAAACACCTTAAATAAGTTTCCAAGGTCTGATTAGTTCGCTCCGTCTGGCCATTCGTCTGAGGATGGAATGCAGACGAGAAAGACAAATTAATGCCCATCTTAGCACAAAACGTCCGCCAAAATCTAGACACAAACTGGGATCCCCTGTCAGAAACGATATTCTCCGGAATCCCATGCAAACGAACCACGTTCTGAAAAAACAAAGGGACCAACTCAGAGGAGGAAGGCAACTTAGGCAAGGGTACCAAATGAACCATCTTAGAAAAGCGGTCACACACAACCCAGATAACGGACATTTTCTGTGAGACAGGGAGATCTGAAATAAAGTCCATGGAAATGTGCGTCCAAGGCCTCTTCGGGATAGGCAAGGATAACAACAACCCACTGGCCCGAGAACAGCAAGGCTTAGCCCGAGCACACACTTCACAAGACTGCACAAAGGTGCGCACATCCCTTGACAAGGAAGGCCACCAAAAAGACCTGGTGTTATGGTTCTCAATGGCAAGAGAACATAGCCCAGCATACATAAGAACTAGCTCTTGGAAGGATGGAAACTTAAACTGACCATGAACTAAACCTGCCGCACAACTAACAGTAGCCGGGTAGCGTGCCTGCGTTTTATCCCTAGACGCTCAGCGCCAGCCGGAGGACTAACTAATCCTGGCAGAGGAAAATACAGTCCTGGCTCACCTCTAGAGAAATTTCCCCGAAAGGCAGACAGAGGCCCCCACATATATTGGCGGTGATTTTAGATGAAAATGACAAACGTAGTATGAAAATAGGTTTAGCAAAATCGAGGTCCGCTTACTAGAAAGCAGGAAGACAGAAAGGGTACTTTCATGGTCAGCTGAAAATCCTATCAAAACACCATCCTGAAATTACTTTAAGACTCTAGTATTAACTCATAACATCAGAGTGGCAATTTCAGATCACAAGAGCTTTCCAGACACAGAAACGAAACTGCAGCTGTGAACTGGAACAAAATGCAAAAAACAAACAAGGACAAAAGTCCGACTTAGCTGGAAGTTGTCTGGTAGCAGGAACATGCACAGAAAGGCTTCTGATTACAATGTTGACCGGCATGGAAGTGACAGAGGAGCAAGGTTAAATAGCGACTCCCACATCCTGATGGGAACAGGTGAACAGAGGGGATGATGCACACAAGTTCAATTCCACCAGTGGCCACCGGGGGAGCCCAAAATCCAATTTCACAACAGTACCCCCCCTCAAGGAGGGGGCACCGAACCCTCACCAGAACCACCAGGGCGATCAGGATGAGCCCTATGAAAGGCACGGACCAGATCGGAGGCATGAACATCAGAGGCAGTCACCCAAGAATTATCCTCCTGACCGTATCCCTTCCATTTGACCAGATACTGGAGTTTCCGTCTGGAAACACGGGAGTCCAAGATTTTTTCCACAACGTACTCCAACTCGCCCTCAACCAACACCGGAGCAGGAGGCTCAACGGAAGGCACAACCGGTACCTCATACCTGCGCAACAATGACCGATGAAAAACATTATGAATAGAAAAAGATGCAGGGAGGTCCAAACGGAAGGACACAGGGTTAAGAATCTCCAATATCTTGTACGGGCCGATGAACCGAGGCTTAAACTTAGGAGAAGAAACCCTCATAGGGACAAAACGAGAAGACAACCACACCAAGTCCCCGACACAAAGCCGAGGACCAACCCGACGCCGGCGGTTGGCAAAAAGCTGAGTCTTCTCCTGGGACAACTTCAAATTGTCCACCACCTGCCCCCAAATCTGATGCAACCTCTCCACCACAGCATCCACTCCAGGACAATCCGAAGATTCCACCTGACCGGAGGAAAATCGAGGATGAAACCCCGAATTACAGAAAAAAGTAGACACCAAGGTGGCAGAGCTGGCCCGATTATTGAGGGCAAACTCCGCTAAAGAGGCAAAAAAGCAACCCAATCATCCTGATCTGCAGACACAAAACACCTCAAATATGTCTCCAAAGTCTGATTCGTCCGCTCGGTCTGGCCATTAGTCTGAGGATGGAAAGCAGACGAGAAAGACAAATCTATGCCCATCCTAGCACAGAATGCCCGCCAAAATCTAGACACGAATTGGGTTCCTCTGTCAGAAACGATATTCTCCGGAATACCATGCAAACGAACCACATTTTGAAAAAACAGAGGAACCAACTCGGAAGAAGAATGCAACTTAGGCAGGGGAACCAAATGGACCATCTTAGAGAAACGGTCACACACCACCCAGATGACAGACATCTTCTGAGAAACAGGAAGATCCGAAATAAAATCCATCGAGATGTGCGTCCAAGGCCTCTTCGGGATAGGCAAGGGCAACAACAATCCACTAGCCCGAGAACAACAAGGCTTGGCCCGAGCACAAACGTCACAAGACTGCACAAAGCCTCGTACATCTCGTGACAGGGAAGGCCACCAGAAGGACCTTGCCACCAAATCCCTGGTACCAAAGATTCCAGGATGACCTGCCAACGCAGAAGAATGAACCTCAGAAATGACTTTACTGGTCCAATCATCAGGAACAAACAGTCTACCAGGTGGGCAACGATCAGGTCTATCCGCCTGAAACTCCTGCAAGGCCCGCCGCAGGTCTGGAGAAACGGCAGACAATATCACTCCATCCTTAAGGATACCTGTAGGTTCAGAATTACCAGGGGTCAGGCTCAAAACTCCTAGAAAGGGCATCCGCCTTAACATTCTTAGAACCCGGTAGGTATGACACCACAAAATTAAACCGAGAGAAAAACAACGACCAGCGTGCCTGTCTAGGATTCAGGCGTCTGGCGGACTCAAGATAAATTAAATTTTTGTGGTCGGTCAATACCACCACCTGATGTCTAGCCCCCTCAAGCCAATGACGCCACTCCTCAAAAGCCCACTTCATGGCCAAAAGCTCCCGATTCCCAATATCATAATTCCGCTCGGCGGGCGAAAATTTACGAGAAAAAAAAGCACAAGGTTTCATCACGGAGCAGTCGGAACTTCTTTGCGACAAAACCGCCCCAGCTCCGATTTCAGAAGCGTCGACCTCAACCTGAAAAGGAAGAGCAACATCAGGCTGACGCAACACAGGGGCGGAAGAAAAGCGGCGCTTAAGCTCCCGAAAGGCCTCCACAGCAGCAGGGGACCAATCAGCAACATCAGCACCCTTCTTAGTCAAATCAGTCAATGGTTTAACAACATCAGAAAAACCAGCAATAAATCGACGATAAAAGTTAGCAAAGCCCAAAAATTTCTGAAGACTCTTAAGAGAAGAGGGTTGCGTCCAATCACAAATAGCCTGAACCTTGACAGGATCCATCTCGATGGAAGAGGGGGAAAAAATGTATCCCAAGAAGGAAATCTTTTGAACCCCAAAAACGCACTTAGAACCCTTCACACACAAGGAATTAGACCGCAAAACCTGAAAAACCCTCCTGACCTGCTGGACATGAGAGTCCCAGTCATCCGAAAAAATCAGAATATTATCCAGATACACAATCATAAATTTATCCAAATAATCACGAAAAATGTCATGCATAAAGGACTGAAAGACTGAAGGGGCATTTGAAAGGCCAAAAGGCATCACCAAATACTCAAAGTGGCCCTCGGGCGTATTAAATGCGGTTTTCCACTCATCCCCCTGCTTAATTCGCACCAAATTATACGCCCCACGGAGATCTATCTTAGAGAACCACTTGGCCCCCTTTATGCGAGCAAACAAATCAGTCAGCAGTGGCAACGGATATTGATATTTAACCGTGATTTTATTCAAAAGCCGATAATCAATACACGGCCTCAAAGAGCCATCTTTCTTAGACACAAAGAAAAAACCGGCTCCTAAGGGAGATGACGAAGGACGAATATGTCCCTTTTCCAAGGACTCCTTTATATATTCTCGCATAGCAGCATGTTCAGGCACAGACAGATTAAATAAACGACCCTTAGGGTATTTACTACCCGGAATCAAATCTATGGCACAATCGCACTCCCGGTGCGGAGGTAATGAACCAAGCTTAGGTTCTTCAAAAACGTCACGATAGTCAGACAAGAATTCAGGAATCTCAGAGGGAATAGATGACGAAATGGAAACCAAAGGTACGTCCCCATGCATCCCCTTACATCCCCAGCTTAACACAGACATAGCTTTCCAGTCGAGGACTGGGTTATGAGATTGCAGCCATGGCAATCCAAGCACCAACACATCATGTAGATTATACAGCACAAGAAAGCGAATAATCTCCTGATGATCCGGATTAATTCGCATAGTTACTTGTGTCCAGTATTGTGGTTTATTACTAGCCAATGGGGTGGAGTCAATCCCCTTCAGAGGTATAGGAGTTTCAAGAGGCTCTAAATCATACCCACAGCGTTTGGCAAAGGACCAATCCATAAGACTCAAAGCGGCGCCAGAGTCGACATAGGCATCCGCGGTAATAGATGATAAAGAACAAATCAGGGTCACAGATAGAATAAACTTAGACTGAAAAGTGCCAATTGAAACTGACTTATCAAGCTTCTTAGTACGCTTAGAGCATGCTGATATAACATGAGTTGAATCACCACAATAAAAGCACAACCCATTTTTTCGTCTAAAATTCTGCCGTTCGCTTCTGGACAGAATTCTATCACATTGCATATTCTCTGGCGTCTTCTCAGTAGACACCGCCAAATGGTGCACAGGTTTGCGCTCCCGCAGACGTCTATCGATCTGGATAGCCATTGTCATGGACTCATTCAGACCCGCAGGCACAGGGAACCCCACCATAACATCCTTAATGGCATCAGAGAGACCCTCTCTGAAATTCGCCGCCAGGGCGCACTCATTCCACTGAGTAAGCACAGACCATTTACGGAATTTTTGGCAGTATATTTCAACTTCATCTTGCCCCTGAGATAGGGACATCAAGGCTTTTTCCGCCTGAAGCTCTAAATGAGGTTCCTCATAAAGCAACCCCAAGGCCAGAAAAAACGCATCCACATTGAGCAACGCAGGATCCCCTGGAGCCAATGCAAAAGCCCAATCTTGAGGGTCGCCCCGGAGCAAGGAAATCACAATCCTGACCTGCTGTGCAGGATCTCCAGCAGAGCGAGATTTCAGGGACAAAAACAACTTGCAATTATTTTTGAAATTTTGAAAGCAAGATCTATTCCCCGAGAAAAAATCAGGCAAAGGAATTCTAGGTTCAGATATAGGAACATGAACAACAAAATCTTGTAAATTTTGAACTTTCGTGGTGAGATTATTCAAACCTGCAGCTAAACTCTGAATATCCATTTTAAACAGGTGAACACAGAGCCATTCCAGGATTAGAAGGAGAGAGAGAGAGGAAGGCTGCAATATAGGCAGACTTGCAAGTGATTCAATTGAAAGCACACTCAGAACTGAAGGAAAAAAAAAAAAAAATTTTCAGCAGACTTCTTTTTTCTCTCCTTTCTCTGCCAATTAATTTAACCCTTTGTGGGCCAGTCAAACTGTTATGGTTCTCAATGGCAAGAGAACATAGCCCAGCATACATAAGAACTAGCTCTTGGAAGGATGGAAACTTAAACTGACCATGAACTAAACCTGCCGCACAACTAACAGTAGCCGGGTAGCGTGCCTGCGTTTTATCCCTAGACGCTCAGCGCCAGCCGGAGGACTAACTAATCCTGGCAGAGGAAAATACAGTCCTGGCTCACCTCTAGAGAAATTTCCCCGAAAGGCAGACAGAGGCCCCCACATATATTGGCGGTGATTTTAGATGAAAATGACAAACGTAGTATGAAAATAGGTTTAGCAAAATCGAGGTCCGCTTACTAGAAAGCAGGAAGACAGAAAGGGTACTTTCATGGTCAGCTGAAAACCCTATCAAAACACCATCCTGAAATTACTTTAAGACTCTAGTATTAACTCATAACATCAGAGTGGCAATTTCAGATCACAAGAGCTTTCCAGACACAGAAACGAAACTGCAGCTGTGAACTGGAACAAAATGCAAAAAACAAACAAGGACAAAAGTCCGACTTAGCTGGAAGTTGTCTGGTAGCAGGAACATGCACAGAAAGGCTTCTGATTACAATGTTGACCGGCATGGAAGTGACAGAGGAGCAAGGTTAAATAGCGACTCCCACATCCTGATGGGAACAGGTGAACAGAGGGGATGATGCACACAAGTTCAATTCCACCAGTGGCCACCGGGGGAGCCCAAAATCCAATTTCACAACACCTGGCCACCAAGTCTCTAGTACCAAATATTCCAGGATGACCAGCCAACACAGAAGAATGGACCTTGGAGATGACTCTACTGGTCCAATCATCCGGAACAAACAGTCTTTCTGGTGGACAACGATCAGGTTTATCCGCCTGAAACTCCTGCAATGCACGTCGCAAGTCTGGGGAGACGGCGGACAATATTACCCCATCCCTAAGGATACCAGTAGGCCCAGAATCTCCAGGAGAGTCAGGCACAAAACTCCTGGAAAGAGCATCTGCCTTCACATTCTTTGAACCTGGCAGGTATGAAACCACAAAATTGAAACGAGAAAAAAACAACGACCAACGGGCCTGTCTAGGATTCAGACGCCTGGCAGACTCAAGGTAAATCAGATTTTTGTGATCAGTCAAGACCACCACACGATGTCTAGCACCCTCAAGCCAATGACGCCACTCCTCAAATGCCCACTTCATGGCCAAAAGCTCCCGATTACCCACATCATAATTGCGCTCGGCGGGCGAGAATTTTCTAGAAAAGAACGCACATGGCTTCATCACCGAGCCATCGGAACTTCTCTGTGACAAAACCGCCCCCGCACCAATCTCGGAAGCATCAACCTCAACCTGAAAAGGAAGTGAAACATCTGGTTGACACAACACAGGAGCAGAAGAAAACCGGCGCTTAAGTTCCTGAAAGGCCTCCACAGCCGCAGGAGACCAATCAGCAACATCAGCACCCTCTTTAGTCAAATCAGTCAAAGGTTTAACAACACTGGAAAAATTAGTAATGAACCGACGATAAAACCCAAGAACTTCTGAAGACTCTTAACAGATGTAGGTTGTGTCCAGTCACAAATCGCCTGAACCTTGACGGGATCCATCTCAATAGTAGAAGGAGAAAAAATGTACCCCAAAAAAGAAATCTTCTGGACTCCGAAGAGACATTTTGAGCCCTTTACAAACAGAGAATTGGCCCGCAGGACTTGAAACACCTTCCTGACCTGTAGAACATGAGACTCCCAGTCATCAGAAAACACCAAAATATCATCCAAATACACAATCATAAACTTATCCAGATATTCACAGAAAATATTGTGCATAAAGGACTGAAAGACTGAAGGAGCATTAGAAAGTCCAAAAGGCATTACCAAATACTCAAAATGGCCCTCAGGCGTATTAAATGCGGTTTTCCACTCATCACCCTGCTTTATCCGCACAAGATTATACGCACCGCGAAGATCTATCTTAGTGAACCACCTAGCCCCCTTAATGCGAGCAAACAAATCAGTCAATAATGGCAATGGATACTGATATTTGACTGTAATCTTATTCAGAAGGCGATAATCTATACAAGGCCTCAGGGAACCATCTTTTTTAGCCACGAAAAAAAAACCTGCTCCCAGAGGGGACGAAGATGGACGAATATGTCCCTTTTCCAAGGACTCCTTAATATAATTCCGCATAGCAGTATGCTCTGGCACTGACAGATTAAATAAACGACCCTTAGGGAATTTACTGCCAGGAATTAATTCTATAGCACAGTCACAATCCCTATGAGGAGGGAGCGAATTGAGCTTAGGCTCCTCAAAAACATCCCGATAGTCAGACAAAAACGCAGGGACCTCAGAAGGAGTAGATGAAGCGATTGAAATCAGAGGTGCATCATCATGAACCCCCTGACATCCCCAGCTTAACACAGACATTGTTTTCCAATCCAGGACTGGATTATGAGTTTGTAACCATGGCAGACCAAGCACTAGTACATCATGTAAATTATACAGTACAAGGAAGCGAATCACCTCCTGATGAACGGGAGTCATGCGCATGGTCACTTGTGTCCAGTACTGCGGTTTATTCATAGCCAATGGTGTAGAGTCAATTCCCTTCAAAGGAATAGGAACTTCCAGAGGCTCCAGACTAAAACCGCAGCGTTTGGCAAATGACCAATCCATAAGACTCAGGGCAGCGCCCGAATCCACATAGGCATCAACGGAAATGGATGACAGTGAACAAATCAGAGTTACAGACAAAATGAACTTGAACTAATGGCAAAAGATTTATCAACCTTTTTTGTGCGTTTAGAGCATGCTGATATAACATGAGCTGAATCACCACAATAAAAACACAATCCATTTTTCCGCCTATAATTTTTGCCGTTCACTTCTGGACTGAATTCTATCACATTGCATAGTCTCAGGTGCCTGTTCAGAAGACACCGCCAACTGGTGCACAGGTTTGCGCTCCCGTAAACGCCGATCAATCTGAATGGCCATAGTCATAGACTCATTCAGACCTGTAGGCGCAGGGAACCCCACCATAATATCCTTAATGGCCTCAGAAAGACCATCTCTGAAGTTTGCAGCCAGGGCGCACTCATTCCACTGAGTAAGCACCGACCATTTCCGAAATTTTTGACAATATACTTCCGCTTCATCATGCCCCTGAGAGAGGGCTAATAAAGCCTTTTCAGCCTGAATCTCCAGGTTAGGTTCCTCATAGAGCAATCCCAGTGCCAGAAAAAACGCATCCACACTGAGCAATGCAGGATCCCCTGGTGCCAATGCAAATGCCCAATTCTGAGGGTCGCCCCGCAGGAAAGATATTACAATCTTGACCTGCTGAGCAGGGTCTCCAGAGGAGCGAGATTTCAAAGAAAGAAACAATTTGCAATTGTTCCTGAAATTCAGGAAGGTAGATCTATCTCCAGAAAAAAACTCTGGAATAGGAATTCTAGGTTCAGACATAGGAGTGTGAACAACAAAATCCTGTATGTTTTGAACTCTTGCAGCAAGATTATTCAGGCTGGAAGCCAAACTCTGGACATCCATGTTAAACAGCTAAGGTCAGAGCCATTCAAGGGTTAAGAGGAGGTAAGAAGCAGCTAGACAGCAATTAAGGGCTAGGCAGCAAAACTCTGAGGGAAAAAAAAAAACAACACTTCTCCTGCTTCAGCCCAAACAATTAACACTTTGTGGGCCGGCTATACTGTCATGATCCCAATGGCAGGGAATTTGTCAACATAACGGGCAAAAACAGGACGAGCTCTAGGGTGATGGAACCTGAGCTGACCGCGATCCTGAACCTCAACACTCAACTAACAGTAGCCGGGGAACGTTCCTGGGGGGCCCCTAGACGTCTCGCGCCAGCCGGAGATCTAGCTTCCCCTATCAGAAGAATCACAGACCTATCTTGCCTCCAGAGAATGATTCCCACAGAAATAGCAGCCCCCCACATATAATGACGGTGAAATGAGAGGAAGGCACAAACGTAGTTATGAAAACAGATTCAGCAAAATGAGGCCCGCTTAAGCTAGATAGCAGAGGATACAAAAGGTGAACTGCGCGGTCAGCTTAAAACCCTTCAAAATACCATCCTGAAATTACTTGAACTCATGTGCCAACTCATGGTACATGAGTGGTAATTTCAGACCACTAGAGCAACCAGCAGCAGAGAATTACATATCTGCAAGCTGGACTAAAAACATGAAAGCAAACATGAAACAGGGAAATCCAGACTTAGCTTGTCTTGAAGGCTTTAGGAGCAGGTAGCAAAGGTAACAGAGACACACTGATACATTGAAAGCCGGCAAGGGAATGACAGGAAAGCCAGGTTAAATAGGAAACACCCAGCCTCTGATGGACAGGTGGAAACCAGAGACCGCAACCCACCAAAGTCACCCAGTACCAGTTGTAACCACCAGAGGGAGCCCAAAAACAGAATCCACAACAGCCTCTGTCAGGATCCCACCCCTGACAGGGACCCCCCTGAATCTTCCCCTGCAACACCCTCTGCCACAGGATGTTGCTTGGTTCCAACCCAGTCAGCTTTCTGTCTAACTTCCTATCTAACCCCCAGTTTTACCAGATTGTGAGGAGTGGCCTAATACATAGCACCCTTAGCTCCCCCTGGAGGCCAGACTGTGAAGTGTATTGGTGTCTGTGATACCTGGTCAGGTGAACTCCTTCAGTGCCATCAGACGTACTAACACCCCCCTTAGCGGCGGAGCATCAGTACTGCAATGACCAGGACTCTGGGGCGCTGCACTCCCCCCCGGTTAAATCCAGTACTCCTGGACTGGGAAGAAAACAACAATACATGTCAGCAAAAAGACACACAATTTTTGAAATGCAATAACAAGTAATAAGTAATAAGAACAGTGCTTCCCTTTATGGGAGGTGAGGACTCTTGAACGTTAAAAACATGGTTAAATATTTTAAATAACAGACTATAAATAACTTCTATTACCCAACCGGGTATTCTACTTAGTGCAATTTCTGAACAATAATTTAACATTGCCTTTAAGGACGTATGAGCTGAATCCACTAAAGACCTACTATAAAACTAACTTTTCCTTTAAGGGCGTATAAGCTGAACCCACTAAAGAATTACTTATAAAACACTATAATGCTAATCAACTTTTCTTCATTTTTCCAACTTTACATTCGCAGGACCGCCTGTCTATCTGTCCCAGGCCTACTGCCTCTCGCTCTTCTGCAGGACCGCCTCGTTCCTCATCTGGGCCTACTGCCTTTCTCTTTCTATACACAGTATAGGACTTATCAACCTTCTCTCGGATCACTGAGCCATCTCTGTATGGCCCCTAGGAGGACTCACCGACTAACCCCGTACGGGTTCACTTCCTGTCCTCATTCTCTAACACATTATTAAACATTCCTTACAATCAACTAACTGACTACATATAACTTTTACATATAAGTGTTATTACTACTTCTTTCAAGGCATCATTATACTTTAAGTGCTATTAGCAAACGTTCCCTTTAAGAGGGAACCAAGTCTCTTGGAGGTAGTGCAACTTCTCAAGCTGCAAGTTCGTGTAAGGCAGGGACTCCTGTACTGTTTCCAGGAACAGTTTCTTCGCAAAGAGTCCTTTTCCTTGTAAAACCAGTAGGGAGCACCTTTAAGAAGGTGCAAACTATTTACAATAAGTTTGTAATCATGCAGTGTTCATGATCCAGCAGTTCTTTTCAACAGTGATAAACAGGAAACAAGACAAAAAAGGCAAAAATAGGGATCCCGGGTAAACTAAGGGATCCCTTTAAGAGTTAACCCTAATCGGGTTGTAGCAGCAGAAAAACATGGAAAGACAAACAGTTAACTATATACAGTATGTCGAGCTTTAGGGCCTCATAGTAAGTTGCAAGATATCAGCCGATAGTGGACGTCTCCTGACCGCGGAGGCTTCGGTCCCTGGTCTCCGGCTGATGCGGTTTCAATGTCGGTGGTTGGTCTCTCGGGTGCAGGTAGATCACCCGGTGTCTGGATTCGAAGGCTAACCCTGGTTGCAAGTTCGGTAGCAGCAACAAGGCGCACTGTGGCGATAGTAGCAAGATCTGTCAAGGCCGGATCGGTCATGCTCGGGGCAGCAGGTGACACCTCTGCAGGCCCACAACGTTGAACGTTCCGAGCGCACCATCCTTGTGCACTCCGATGGCGAGTGTAGGTCACCTGGTCCCCTCTTTGTAATAATGGGTCACCATATCGGTTGCGGAAGGGGGTCTTCACATTGCAACTGGTAACAAAGATGTCAGTCGGTAGCCCCGGTTCCTGTATGGAGCCCCAACCCCACTTTGGGTGAAAGGCCAGCACAGTTCCCCACTTTACCATATCTTTCCTGCCGTGCGCAGGCTTTGAGTGTTGCACTTTTGGTGGGTCAATTTGTTCTGTCTCTTTTCGGTTTTTCCAGTGTAGAATTAAGCATTGTTTATATTGTTCCCATGTGAGCACAGCAAGGGTGAGGCCCTCCTCCCGGGCTCCATCTGGCCCAAGCCGGGGGGTGTCCCACTGGAAGATCACCCCCTCTGAGCTCACATCTAAGGGTTCCCCCATCTTGGTCGGTAGCGGAGGCACCAGCTTCTCCATCGTGTTGGGGGTTAGCACCACCAGCTCCGCTGAGAGGAGCCGGTCACTGTCGGGGTGAGGAGCGGTTGCGGGAGGGGGATCGGTCAGGAGAGCAGGATCGGTCGGGGGAGCCGGGACGTTTTCCATACCTGCGTCTGATGTGATTCCACCGATGTCAATCAGTTCCGTTGACAAGGGCACTGGAATCGGCTGCAGCCCGGACCGCGTCTCCTCCAAGGCGGCCTCCTGGTCTGGCTCCGCTCCCCATTGCTTCACATCGGCTGGCTCCGTAGTCTGGATAGGTGGGCTCAGCTCCTCCACCGGCGGCTCCAAGGAGTTCGGGTCCTCCAGCTGCTGTGGGTTCGGGCCTGCCTCCCGCTGGTGGGGACAATCCTGGATCACTACGTCGCCGCTCAGGTACTCGCTGGTCACCTTCGCTGTCTCGAGATCGGCAGCTGTGCATGCACCTGACTCCGCCATTCCTTCGAGGCCGAGGCCACTCTGGTCTCGGCTCTTGCCGTCACAAGCCAGGGGGCGATTCCTCTCTGTTCCTGGGCAGGTCGTCATCTCGCAGCAGAAGTCGGAGGGGGTGGTCACCACTTTTGGCCCCATTTTGGTAGTCTCCGCCCATGGCATGCCCTTCTTCTTCGGCACAGCAATGGCGGCGGTTTTTGGCGGGAATTTTTGGCGGCAAGCGGCAATACACAGTCTTTGCAATAAGTCACAGTCCAAGCACAATAAATCACAGTTCCAAGGCACACATGACCTGATTCTTCAGGCTTAAGTAGATCCTGTTCGTGAAGTTGGAGAGGCCCCACTGCCGCAGGGCCGAGGGGTACCCAGTACCGGGCCTCTCTGTCTCAGTTCTGGGGTTGTCACGGTAGCTAGACCCGGCCCGTGACCCTGCTGAGGGGCATCCAGTGAAAGTTGAGAATGATGTGGTGTGGTGCAGGTCGCGGTGAATAACGAGGACACCAGGTTGCAGTCTCTTTACCTCTTTACTGAAGGCTTCAGGATCCTCAATCTGGAGTACGGTTAACAGGGCTGTCTGAGACCGGCCGGTCTGATGGCACATCCAGAGTTCCCTTTGCAGGTGGAAATCTGTGCCTACCTTCTAGCGCTTGTGTGTTGTAGTCCTTCCCTGCTTAGCACCACGGGATAGTCCTCACAACTGTTGTGTCTGTTTCTGAAGTTCCCTCACAACTGATTCTGATGTTCTTCTCCGTCCCCCAGATGATATGGCTAGGACGCACCCGTATGACGGGTAGGCCTGGAGTTCTTCCGGGACCCTAGAGTCGCCCCTCTCCAACTGTTGCCCCCTATGTCTGCTTAGGTGATTTAGGTGAGACAGCCCGCCTATAACTGACTGTCCTGCCATAGGTTTGAAGTAAGGCCTGGAGCTCAATACTTCCTCGGCGTTTCTGGCCACCGGCTATGCGCCTCAGTAGGATGTTGCCTCGATCTTACAGCACGACTCCTACTGGTGTTTTCTCCTTGTTGCGTTGATCTCGTTTCTCACTCTTCACAATAAACCTCGCTACTTGTCCTTTCTTGGGGTACCGCCGCAATGAAGTGCAGGCGCGGTCCCGTAACGTTCTTTCTGTTCGCTAGGCCTCTGTCAGGATCCCACCCCTGACAGGGACCCCCCTGAATCTTCCCCTGCAACACCCTCTGCCACAGGATGTTGCTTGGTTCCAACCCAGTCAGCTTTCTGTCTAACTTCCTATCTAACCCCCAGTTTTACCAGATTGTGAGGAATGGCCTAATACATAGCACCCTTAGCTCCCCCTGGAGGCCAGACTGTGAAGTGTATTGGTGTCTGTGATACCTGGTCAGGTGAACTTCTTCAGTGCCATCAGACGTACCAACACCCCCCTTAGCGGCGGAGCATCAGTACTGCAACGACCAGGACTCTGGGGCGCTACATTATATTGAGAGACTGTTTACTGTGAAAGACTGCCAAAATTGCCGCCAAAACCACCACCATTAAAGCGCCACGAGGAGCGCCGGAGAAGAAGCGCGTGCCATCGTGGGCGGGCCCAGCAGAGCGGCGCTAAGATCATGCCCGCCCCTGCCAGCACTGTGATGTGAGGAAGGAGTGTTGAGGGAGGATCTAAAGTGATCCTTCACGGTTAACTCAGTGATTTCCAAATTAATCTACAGGGCGTTGCCGGCAACTGAAAATGACCAGACGGAGACATATGTCTCTGTATGGGGGATCGAGCAGATCTCTGGCCCCCGTTTTATTGTGTATCACTTTTCATAATCATAGAAATTATACTTCAACCAATCAGCATAAGAACACGCTCACAGTTCTTAACCTATAAGAATGCAGAAAAAACTTAACCCATAAATATACAGAAAAACCGGAAACTACATATATGGTCATATCTTCTTGGCATAGAAAAACACATACTAACAGGTGCCTCAGTCTGGTATAGCGATACACCCCCGAGTCCCTTCCCTGGCTCGAGTCCAAAGACTCAAGGTCTTTATACCAATTATGAACCATAGCCTAGTTGAATAACAGGCTTGTGAACAACAAGATAAAATTATTTCATGGCCGCTATAACCTTTTACCTAATTAAATAACAGAATTTATCTTTAAGCAACAAGAAAATGGAGTCGAAAGCACAAAATGGAGAATCTTTCTAAATTTCTTCCTTCACAGGAGGAAGAACCGGGAATCATCCTCCTCCCCTGCGTGCGTGGCTCCCCCATCCTGCTCCCCTGCGTGCGTGGCTCCCCCATCCTCCTCCCCTGCGTGCGTGGCTCCCCCATCCTTCTCCCCTGCGTGCGTGGCTCCCTCATCCTCCTCCCCTGCGTGCGTGGCTCCCCCATCCTTCTCCCCTGCGTGCGTGGCTCCCCCATCCTTCTCCCCTGCGTGAGTGGCTCCCCCATCCTTCTCCCCTGCGTGCGTGGCTCCCCCATCCTTCTCCCCTGCGTGCGTGGCTCCCCCATCCTTCTCCCCTGCATTCATGGCTCCCCATCCTTCTCCCCTGCGTTCATGGCTCCACCATCCTTCTCCCCAGCGTGCATGGCTCCCCATCCTTCTTCCCTGCATTCATGGCTCCCCCATTCTTCTCCCCTGCGTTAATGGCTCCCCATTCTTCTCCCCTGCGTTCATGGCTCCCCATCCTTCTCCCCTGTGTTCATGGTTCCCCATCCTTCTCCCCTGCGTTCATGGCTCCCCCATTCTTCTCCCCTGCGTTCATGGCTCCCCATCCTTCTCCCCTGCGTTCATAGCTCCCCATCCTTCTCCCCTGCGTTCATGGCTCCCCATCCTTCTCCCCTGCGTTCATGGCTCCCCATCCTTCTCCCCTGCGTTCATGGCTCCCCCATTCTTCTCCCCTGCGTTCATGGCTCCCCATCCTTCTCCCCTGCGTTCATGGCTCCCCATCCTTCTCCCCTGCGTTCATGGCTCCCCATCCTTCTCCCCTGCGTTCATGGCTCCCCCATTCTTCTCCCCTGCGTTAATGGTTCCCCCATTCTTCTCCCCTGCGTTCATGGCTCCCCCATTCTTCTCCCCTGCTTTCATGGCTCCCCCATCCTTCTCCCCTGCGTGCATGGCTCCCCCATACTTTTTCCCTGTCATACTCACCTCTCACCGGGCGGCGCAGAACTTCCCGGCATCTCTGCAGCGTCTTCCTTCCTGTCTTCAGCGGTCACATGGTAGCGCTCATTAAGGTGATGAATATGCGCATATTCATGACCTTACTGACGGTACCATGTGACCGCTGAAGACAGGACGCACTGCCGGCGCTGAGACAAGACAGAGACACAGTTGCAGCCACCGCTGGAGGAAGGTGAGTATTACGTCTTCAGGGAGGGAGGGAGGGGGGCAGGAGGGAGGAGGGGGGCGGGCACTTGACCCCGGAGTTTAAAAAAAAAAAAAAAAAACTAGCAGCGCAAATCCAGTTATAGAATCTGCCGCCCCCTCTCTTCTGCCGCCTGAAGCAAAGAGATCAAGTCGCCTCATGGTAGCGGCGTCCCTGGTTTTGGACAACAACAGTAGTATTAAGTATATCCAATATATCCCAAATTTGATCATCTAGATAATCTGTTGCCCTAACCAATTTATCCCACATTTGTGTAATCAAAGGGTAAATGAAAACAGAACTGACAATTTTATTGGCTATACCCATCTGTACTACATGTGGTCTCCCCAAAAGGAAAAACCAAAACATTATGTCCCCTTATTTGCTATTAGTCTGTTTAACCAGCATGCATCGCGATGCGTAGATCCACGTCGGCCTTCCTTCCAGCTTTACTGACATAGGAGTAATGAGGAGGACTTGGTAGGGACCGTCATACAAGGGTTCTAGTCCGTGTTTTCTGACATGGCTTTTCACGACCACAAAACCACCAAACTTTAAGTTGTGACAAGTGTTGGTTTCTGCTGAATCTGGAAGGGAAGAAAAAAACTAAAACATGGGTGTTAGCAAGATTTTTACTAAGGCTACTTTCACACTAGCGTTAACTGCAATCCGCCACAATGCGTCGTTTTGCCGAAAAAACGCATCCTGCAAAAGTGCTTGCAGGATGCGTTTTTTCCCCATAGACTTACATTAAGCGATGTATTGCGACGGATTGACACACGTCGCGACCGTCGTGCGACGGTTGCGCCGTGTTGTGGCGGACCGTCGGGACCAAAAAACGCTACATGTAACGTTTTTTTGCTCACGACGGTCCGCTTTTTCCGACCGCGCATGCGCGGCCGGAACTCCGCCCCCACCTCCCCGCACTTCCCCGCACCTCACAATGGGGCAGCGGATGCGCTGGAAAAATGCATCCGCTGCCCCCGTTGTGCGGCGGAGACAACGCTAGCATCGGGAACCTCGGCCCGACGCACCGCGACGGGCCGAGCCCGACGCTAGTGTGAAAGTAGCCTAAGCTGAATAACATATGGAACAGCACAGTCAGTTTCCTCTGATAACTACTGAGGCTGGAAATTTGCAACTGGGGGCCTAGCACCAAACAATATCTCATATGGGGACAGGCCATGTTTTGCCTTAGGGGTAGTACGAATGTGGTACAGTACAATGGGTAGGAGCTCTGGCCATGGAGCCGTAGTCTCCTGCATCATTTTGGTCAATTGTCCCTTCAGTGTGCCGTTCAGCCTCTCAACTTTCCCACTGGATTGTGGATGGTACGGAGTATGGAGGGCTACCTTCGCTGTGGTTTTTGCAGTCATGTTGGTAACGGGGAATGCTTCTGGCCAACTGGAGAATATGTCGACAACCTCCAGACAATATTCATACCTTCCAGACTTAGGCAACGTGATGTGGTCCACTTGGAGCCTTTGGAAAGGATAGTCGGGCTTAGCAAGGTGCTTTGGGGGTACACGTTGAAGTTGACCGAGATTGTAGGTCTGACAGATATTACATGCACGGTTGAGTGCTGTCAGGACTGTAGAAATACCTGGAGCCTAGTAGAATTTTTGTACATTTTTTTCCTCTATGTGTGGGCCCATGTGCCCACGTGGCAATAGCAGGGTACATCCGCTTAGGGAGACACACAAGTTGGTCCTTTTTCCAGAGACCATGTCCATACGTGCTCCATCAGCCTTCCACCGCTTCACTTCTTCCTTTGGAGACATTCTCTGCATCGTCATTAAGCGGTCTCGCGGGGTCCGACAGAAAACCTCAGTCTGTTGTCGATCATCAGGTTCCTGTAGAGTCAGTGTTTCTTGTAACTGTTTACGCTGAGAGCGTGTGGTCACCATAGTTGGTATGGTCAGTTCAACGGGTAGGAAAGCAGCAGCTTTTGCTTGCATATCCGCAAAGGCGTTACCAACAGTGTGTGGACTTTTCCTAGGACCGCGCGCCTTAATTTTGATAATGGCCACATGGGTAGGTAATTTGATTGAGTCCATGAGGGTTTTAACAGCTTCAGCATTCTTCACTGGAGTCCCGGCAGTGGTAATAAACCCTCGATTGGCCCATAGGGCTCCGAAATCATGAGCAATACCAAATGCATACTGTGAGTCCGTGTATATATTAGCCCGCCTGTCCTGTCTTTGGCCAGAACACATGCAGTAGACAGAGCCTGAAGTTCTACTTCTTGTGCTGACAGTGAGGGAGGGAGTGCAGCTGCGTGCACTACAGTGTCTTCCGTAGTAACAGCGTATCCGGTGTGGAATCTGCCAAATCATCAGCACATCTTAAACCGTCTTCCAGGGCATGGTAGAGAGGCTGCATTATGCGGGATGCGTCCGATATCCACTGACAACAATTAGTACATAGTCCAAGAAAACGCTGGAGTTCAGTCTCATCTTTTGGGAAAGGAAGGGAGCTGACGGCTATTTTTTCTTTCTTTTGTGAGGTGTCTGACACCCTGAAGGAGACAGTGACCCAAAAATATCACTTGACCAAAGCAGAACCGAAGTTTCGAGGCCGAAATCCGACAGTTCAGATCTGCCAGATACTTGAGGATGCTAACAGTGGCAGCAATGGCTTCCTGCTCTGTTGTCGTCCCTGATAAATGCAAACAGAAACTGGCAATTTGGGTGTAATGGAATGCTGAAGAAGGCATTGGCAAGGTCGATGACTGTGAACCAAGCAGCATCCTGAGATATCTGGGACAAAAGAGTATGTGGATTAGGCACTGGAGTTTCCAGAACAGTAGCTGCATTAACTGCCCGTAGATCTTGTACCAGCCGGTACACAGGGGGTTGGGTCTTCTTCTTAACGGGAAACAAGGGCGTGTTCCATGGGGAAACACAGGGTACCAGGGCACCATTATCGAGTAACATTTGTATTTGCCCCTTGAGGCCCTGCTCCTGATCATGTTTCAAAGGGTACTGATGGACTTTGGGAAAAGGGGCACCAGGTTTGAAAAACACTTTTACTGGTTCTACAGGCATTATTGGGGGTGGATCTGGGCCTATCAGGGCCATCATAACCGTAGGAAGGGTGTGTAGGATACAGATCTCATCATTGTGTTCATCTGCATAGGGGTTATATAACGTAAGTACCATCTGACCATCATCTTGGAATTGTATTCTGGAGGGAAACTGTGATAATAAATCTGCCCCCAGTAAATTTACCCGGATATATAGGAGAGATTACGAACTGAGCCGTGACTTCAGGGAAGGATCCCAATGGGATGGGTTTTGTAAGAGTATATTTATTGGGTCTGCCATCTACTCCAATTAAAACAAGCTCTTGATCTGAGAATTGACATGGCGGGGCTGGAGAGTGAGATTCTCAGACATAGGGTTAAAAGGGATATTGGAGTTTGGGACTGGATTTGTGTACGGTGGGAGGGCTGGAGCTGGAGTCTGTTACGTGGGCCACTGATAAGGAACGGAGCTGCGTCCTTGTAGCTTGTAGCTGCGGTGGGGGCTAGGGTTGGAGCAGAAATCGCTGCAGCTACTGATTTAACCTTTAATTTCCCTGCTGATGCAGAACGGGCTAAGTTCTTTTGAAAACTCTTTACTATTTTCAATGCATCATCCGTAGTGGAAGTCTTAATATCGGGTCTAACTGACATTATTGCCTCTTTCAATTCAGATTTAAGGCCGGACATTAAAGCTGCCACAAAAATGTGTGAATGGGCTTTATTTTACAATGAGAATAACAGATCTTTAAATACTACCATAAGACGCCCATAGAACTTCTCGGCAGTCCAGGATATATTGGTGCCTTGGGGTTAAAGGGCATAGGGCTTACAGTCGGGAGTAGAGGCTTAATTTCCTGGGGAGGGACCATATTATCTAGCAGGGAGACCCCCTGTCCCCAATTTTTAATTGTTTGCTTTCCCGACACAATCTCAGTCACTTTCTCAGTTCCTTCTTGCACCACAAAACATCCAGTATTTTGTCATAGTAATAGACAACTTTCCTTTTTCAACGTAATTCACTTCCTCTGTTGATCCTCAGTTTGCTATATATCAACCACTCAACTTGAAGCAGGTGAATCTTTTACCAATCTTTCAATTACACTGATAATCAAACAATCTCTTACAAGTTTCCTTCTAAAACTAGGTACCATATTTCACTTTCAACTTCCAACTTACAATATTTCTTTCTACTTCAATACAATATTGTACTATTGTTTTAAACACAAATCTCCCAGCGCGACAGAAAATATAGAGAAACTTAGAACGCAGCTACGTGCCCCCTCTATACCAGAGACGCAGTAGAGATAAGAAAATCACAGCATTCCTCAACACAGAGAAAGCAATAACGCAGCTGTTTGACCCCTCCCATCAGGTATCTTAGAGATAACGCACAGAAACAGAATACAGCAGTTCTCAGACTTAATTAATTTCTACAAAACCTTCATCACACAATTCATATGCCAGACCACCTTAGAAAAACCCGTGATTGAGAATATTGTTCCTGCATTCCTGACAGATTTATTTCCCCATCTTTGGGCTAACAATATCAGATTCATCACACAAATTCAAAGTCTTCTTTTCCTTCCATGGAAACTGATTCTCCTTTAGAGCTAAATATACTTACTTTAGTTGTGCACAATACCGAGCGGCCTTACGGTTTTGTTCCACTGGGTCTCTCTGTCCCCCGCTGGGACAACCCAAAAACACAGTACTCAGTGAAAGGAGGAGGGCGTCTTAGACTTTCCCTCCGGACACTTCTGGACATATATAAATATATATATAATTCCAGAGTTACGCATCCTACCCAATCTTCGATCACCTCACCGCGCCTGATTCTAACAGTGATCAGGAATTCAGGATATTTTGACTATAAAGAGAATTACATCACTGGTCAATCCGGGGTGTCCGTCCCTTATGAGGTACGGTTCGAGCACTGGGCTCCCAACGGAACTACACCTCTATATGATTCCACCCAAAAATCACCCCACCATCGGGGACAAACCTCAGATCCTGTTTGCAACAACAAACACTGGAAAACCACACCAAACGGTCAGTCTGGACAGTATAACTGCCAACTTACCGTGGTTGTTGTGGGGGATGATCAGTCCCAATTTTCCAGTGCCTGTGTCCAGTCAGAGGGTCCTCTGTCTTGTTGTCCTCCGGGGAGCAGAAGCGTTCCTATTTGGGGCCCCACGTTTTCAGGCGCCAACTGTTGAGGGAGGATCTAAAGTGATCCTTCACGGTTAACTCAGTGATTTCCAAATTAATCTACAGGGCGTTGCCGGCAACTGAAAATGACCAGACGGAGACATATGTCTCTGTATGGGGGATCGAGTAGACCTCTGGCCCCCATTTTATTGTGTATCGCTTTTCATAATCATAGAAATTATACTTCAACCAATCAGCATAAGAACACGCTCACAGTTCTTAACCTATAAGAATGCAGGAAAAACTTAACCCATAAATATACAGAAAAACCGGAAACTACATATATGGTCATATCTTCTTGGCATAGAAAAACACATACTAACAGGTGCCTCAGTCTGGTATAGCGATACACCCCCGAGTCCCTTCCCTGGCTCGAGTCCGAAGACTCAAGGTCTTTATACCAATTATGAACCATAGCCTAGTTGAATAACAGGCTTGTGAACAACAAGATAAAATTATTTCATGGCCGCTATAACCTTTTACCTAATTAAATAACAGAATTTATCTTTAAGCAACAAGAAAATGGAGTCGAAAGCACAAAATGGAGAATCTTTCTTAATTTCTTCCTTCACAGGAGGAAGAACCGGGAATCAACATGACGGAGTGAGGTGAGCGGACCCCGGAGCGTGGGATGGAGCAAGAGGACTCTCCCAGCCGGGACCTGCAAGAACTGCACCCGTCACCGACGGTGAGCCCAGACCTCCTGCGGAGAGAGATGGAGGAGCTGGCCCAATGACTCCTGCAGATTCAGATGACAGTGGTGACCGCACGGAAGGAGTCCCGAATCAAAAAGATGATGACCGCACAGTGACAAAACTTACCACCATCGCTCACAACCCCGATGGAGCCAGAAAGTAAGACACTGCCGGAAAGCGAGATGCTGCAAATGGAGATGGCAATGCCGCAGCACAAGGCCCTGCAGCCCGCTGACCAGGCACCGCAACAAGTGATCCTGACCCCCAGTAGAGGAGCAGATCAGCACAGGTGGTGAGATGCGATCTTGAGAGTAGAGTGGAGAGTTGATCTTCTGTAATGGTGGAGAAGTTGGTTTTGGAGGTGGAGGGCTGGGAAGTCGGGAGGAAGGGCTCTGGGGGTTGTTGACCAAAACTGTCTCTGATGTTATCAATCTTCTGCTTGAAGAATGAGGCAAAGTCTTCAGCTGAGATAAGTGGGGAGGGAGGAGGTGCTGGGGGATGGAGGAGAGAATTGAAGGTGTTGAATAACTGTTTAGGGTTGTGAGACAGGGAGGATATGAGAGATGAGAAGTAGGTTTGTTTAACTGTGGCGAGTGTGGTCTTGAAAGTAGTGAGGGACTGTTTGAATGCGATGAGGTGTTCGTTGGAGTGGGATCTTTTCCATCTGCGCTCAGCAGCCCTGGAAGCTCGCCTCAGTTCTTTGGTCAGGCTGGTGTGCCAGGGCTGTCTGTTGATTTTGCGAGCTTTGGTATGTGTAAGTGGGGCAGCAGATTCCAAAGCTACAGCTATTGTGGTGTTATATAGAGCGGCAGCGTCATCCGCATTGTGTAAGGAACTTATATCTGTGAGAGGGAGGAGGGATTCAGAGAATGAATGTAGGTCAAGATGTTTAAGATTTCTGCGAGGGTGTGAAAGTTTGTGGGGTGGGGATTGTAGACATGGAGTGGAGAGGGAAGAGAATATGAGAATGTTGTGGTCAGAGAGAGGAAGAGGTGAGTTAGAGAGGTTAGATAGGGAGCAGAGGTGGGTGAAGATGAGGTCCAGTGTGTGACCATTTTTGTGGGTGGCTGTAGAAGACCATTGAGTGAGGCCGAAGGAGGAAGTGAGAGATAGAAGTTTAGTGGCAGCTGAGAGGGAAGTGTCAATAGGGATGTTGAAGTCGCCCATGATGATAGTGGGGATGTCCACAGAAAGGAAATGAAGTAACCAGGTGGTGAAGTGGTCAAAGAAGGTGGTGGCTGGCCCTGGGGGGCGGTAAATGACAGCTAGTTGGAGGTTGGAGGGGGAGTAGATGCGCAAAGAGTGCACCTCAAAGGAAGGGAGGGTGACAGAGGGTGGCAGTGGGACTGGGGTGAAGGAGCAGTTATCTGACAGGAGAAAACCAACTCCTCCGCCATGTTTGCTGCTGGGGCAGGGTATGTGAGAAAGGTGGAAGCCACCGTAAGAGCGTGCAGCAGGGGAGGCTGTGTCAGAAGGGGTGAGCCAGGTTTCGGTGATGGTGAGGAAGGAAAGTTTGGTAGTAAAAAAAGATCATGGATGTAGGAAAGCTTGTTCCAGAAAGAGCGAGTGTTCCACAGAGCTCCTGTTAGTGGGACTGGGGAAGCGGGGGCTGGGTGAATGGGTTTAAGGTTAGAGAGGTTACGGAAGTTTGTGATAGAGCGTGGATGGGAGGTAGAAATGACTGTGGGAATGTGGTGAGGAGGACCAGGATTTGGAGAGATATCACCAGCAGTGAGAAGGAGCAAAGAAAGTGTTAGCAGGTGGGAGCAGGAGAGGGCATGAGGGGGCTGTCTGTGCTTGGAGACAGAGGATTGTATGTTAAGGAACAGTTCTGAGGAGGAGGTGAGATGGATTGGGAGGATTGAAGCAGAGATAAACAGTTCCTTACTTGGTGTAGGGATTAGGGGAGGTAGCATAAAGTGAAGGATTATAGGGGTGAGAGTGAAAATAAACAGAAACATTGTTTAGAGTGACTGGCCAGTTACCTTCAGTTCCCTTCAGGTTCAATTCAGGTTTTAATTCTATCTACTGTAATCTTCACACTTCTAGGACACACTTAGAGGAATCACACTGCAGACTGAAGTCTGTGCAGACTTGAGCTATGCAATATAAGTACAACTAAGTGCAGTCAGATGTGAAGCAGAGAGGAGTGGTCTCTGCTCATCATGGTCAGAGAATTAAGACTGGACCAGATGCATACAATCAAGTCAGAGTAAACAATGTCATAAATAACACGGGTGGGGTAAAGCTGGGGTTAGCTGAAAGACATACCATGTGGATGCTAGGTGTATCCTCGCTCTTTACTGCTCTCCTCACCATCTTCCATCTACACACCGGGAGCCCTGGGGACATACTTCACCTGTGGGAAGTTATACCATCTAGCTGCCATAACATCACCCCAGGTCCCCACTGACCGAATACCACAGGTGGTGTCACGAACACAAACTTTATTCCGTTTTAAAGACCTTTCCCTTTTACATGAGCGCCCAGGGCCACGGACCAGGTTGCAGCCACCATGACATCCCCCTGTGAACACCACCGGACCCGGTACCGAGTACCCCACGGCCCTGGCGGGTGACTCATATAACATGGTACGTGGCTTCCAGACTGAAGCCGCATGAAAAATGGTCGGGTCACTCCTTTTAGCCACTTTGCATCTTTCTAAACCTGAAGCAATTTAAAGAAGCTTAAAAAGATTGAACATATGAATAGCACGCTGTTGTGACTTTGTAATGGACATTTTTATTAACATTTTAGTAAGCGTTTTCTGACACTTGCATACTCACATACATACATTCTGTAAGGGTATGTGCAACAAGGAGGGTGGCAGGTCCTTATGTCCTTCTTTTTAGCACTCGTGCACTTTATCTCCCAGGCAGGCAAGTCCCCTGATGATTAGGCCTGCTAAGAAACGCGTCGGGACACTTCAATAGGGAGAGCGCAGGGCATGATATTGCTCAGGGGTAGCTGTGGACTGCCCTTGTAAGGGCAGGAGCTCGGGACCTAGGTTTACGGATAGCCCCTCAGGGATTGACAGGGTATTGTCTCCCGACATCGCTGACTTATGGATTTCTCCGCTCCAGCAAACTGTGGGCTTCACCTACCTGGTCTACGGCAATTGGTGAGATCATTCCTGTTTTAAACATTTATATGATGTCTACCTGATTATCTTATCCCGCCTGTCTATAATTTGCCTTTGATACCTGCTGATACCTATATAAATAAGATTACCTGGTAAAGCATTTTTTGCACTTAGGTGTGCTTTTGTTCTAAACTAGAGGTATCTTGACAGTTTGGGACAGCACACCTGGCGTGTGTAGCGATTGTTCCTACTTAATCTTTTGGTACTATTCATTAATGGTACTTTACCATACAGGTTATATCATTCAGTACCTTCTCTTGGGGTGACACTATTTATTTTTTTGTTGGTGTTTAGTTTTTACCTTGTACACAATAAAGGTTATGTTTTAATTCCTACTATAGCTATGTTCCTCTAATATTGGTGGGATTTTTTGGATATTCCCAAACAGATATATTCAGATTTGCTGCTTTCGCGTATGTGCAGGACCATAGAAAGTCACAAAAGAGCATGTCTTTGCAACCTTTACAAAGTAAGGCCGGGGTCATGCGTGTTTTACGGATGTAAGAGCGCAGAAACTACATCCGTAAAACTCGCATTACATAAGGCACAATTATTCTCAATGGGGCTGCTCCTATCAGCCGTATATTACGGATCCGTAATATACGGCTTTCTACGGCCGTACAAAATCGCAGCATGCTGCGTTTGTCAGCGTATTGCGCAAAAAAATCGCCAATGAAAGTCTATGGGGGCGAGAAAAATACGGATTCCACACGGACCAGCAGTGTGACTTGCGATAAATACGCAGCGGTGTTAGTGAAAAGTCGGTAATTCAATTGCCGGCTTTTCATTTCTCCTGCACAAACCCGACAGGATATGAGACATGGTTTACATACAGTAAACCATCTCATATCCCCATTTTGTTTGCATATTCCACACTACTAATGTTAGTAGTGTTGTGGATTCTGTTTGTGGGCTCCCTCTGGTGGTTACTGCTGGTACTGGGTGACTTTGGTGGGTTGCGGCCTTTGGTTTCCACCTGTCCATCAGAGGCTGGGTGTTTCCTATTTTACCTGGCCTTTCTGTCATTCCCTTGCCGGCTATCAATGTATTCAGATGTGCTCTGTTTGGTTCCTGCCTACCTGCTCCCAGATCTTTCAGGATAAGCTAAGTGCTGATTTTCAGTTGTTGTTTTTTTGTCCAGCTTGCTTATTATGTCTCTATGCTAGCTGGTAGCTCTAGTGGACTGAGGTTCTCCCCATGTGCCATGAGTTGGCACATGGGTTCTTGTAATCTCAGGATGGTTTTTTGATTAGGGTTTTTTGCTGACCGCTCAGACCCCTTTTGTATCGTTCTGCTTTCTAGTTTACAACGGGCCTCAATTTGCTGAACCTATATATATCATCTCTATGTGTGTGCCTTCCTCTCATTTCACCGTCAATACATGTGGGGGGCAACTATACCTTTTGGGGTTCATTCCTCTGGAGGCAAGTGAGGTCTTTATTTTCTCTGCAGTACTAGTTAGCTCTTAGGCTGGTGCGTGGCGTCTAGAACCAACGTAGGCACGCTCCCTGGCTATCTCTAGTTGCGTTTGTCAGGCGTAGGGCAGCGGTCAGCCCAGGTTCCATCACCCTAGAGCTCGTCCGATATTTTGTATTACTTTGCTTGTCCCTTGCTATCCCTAGCCATTGGGATTCATGACTGTATAGCCGGCCCACAAAGTGTTAATTGTTTGGGCTGAAGCAGGAGAAAAAGAAGTGTTTAAGGGAATTTTTTTTTTTTTTTTTTCCTTCAGAGTTTTGCTGCCTAGCCCTTAATTGCTGTCTAGTTGCTTCTTACCTCCTCTTAACCCTTGAATGGCTCTGATATTAGCTGTTTAACATGGATGTCCAGAGTTTGGCTTCCAGCCTGAGTAATCTCGCGGCAAAAGTTCAAAACATACAGGATTTTGTTGTTCACACTCCCATGTCTGAACCTAGAATTCCTATTCCAGAGTTCTTTTCTGGAGATAGATCTACCTTCCTGAATTTCAGGAACAATTGTAAATTGTTTCTTTCTTTAAAATCTCGCTCCTCTGGAGACCCTGCTCAACAGGTCAAGATTGTAATATCTTTCCTGCGGGGCGACCCTCAGAATTGGGCATTTGCATTGGCACCAGGGGATCCTGCATTGCTCAATGTGGATGCGTTTTTTCTGGCATTGGGATTGCTCTATGAGGAACCCAACCTGGAGATTCAGGCTGAAAAGGCTTTATTAGCCCTCTCTCAGGGGCATGATGAAGCGGAAATATATTGTCAAAAATTTCAGAAATGGTCGGTGCTTACTCAGTGGAATGAGTGCGCCCTGGCTGCAAACTTCAGAAATGGTCTTTCCGAGGCCATTAAGGATATTATGGTGGGGTTCCCTACGCCTACAGGTCTGAATGAGTCGATGGCTATGGCCATTCAGATTGATCGGCGTTTACGGGAGCGCAAACCCGTGCACCAGTTGGCGGTGTCTTCTGAACAGGCACCTGAGACTATGCAATGTGATAGAATTCAGTCCAGAAGTGAACGGCAAAATTATAGGCGGAAAAATGGATTGTGTTTTTATTGTGGTGATTCAGCTCATGTTATATCAGCATGCTCTAAACGCACAAAAAGGGTTGATAAATCTTTTGCCATTGGTACTCTGCAGCCTAAGTTCATTTTGTCTGTGACTCTGATTTTTTCACTGTCGTCCATTTCCGTCGATGCCTATGTGGATTCAGGCGCTGCCCTGAGTCTTATGGATTGGTCATTTGCTAAACGCTGCGGTTTTAGTCTGGAGCCTCTGGAAGTTCCTATCCCTCTGAAGGGAATTGACTCTACACCATTGGCTATGAATAAGCCGCAGTATTGGACACAAGTGACCATGCGCATGACTCCCGTTCATCAGGAGGTGATTCGCTTCCTTGTACTGTATAATTTACATGATGTACTAGTGCTTGGTCTGCCATGGTTACAAACTCATAATCCTGTCCTGGACTGGAAAACAATGTCTGTGTTAAGCTGGGGATGTCAGGGGGTTCATGATGATGCACCTCCGATTTCAATCGCTTCATCTACTCCTTCTGAGATCCCTGCGTTTTTGTCTGACTATAGGGATGTTTTTGAGGAGCCTAAGCTCAATTCGCTCCCTCCGCATAGAGATTGTGACTGTGCTATAGAATTGATTCCTGGCAGTAAGTTCCCTAAGGGTCGTTTATTTAATCTGTCAGTGCCAGAGCATACTGCTATGCGGAATTATATTAAGGAGTCCTTGGAAAAGGGACATATTCGTCCATCTTCGTCCCCTCTGGGAGCAGGTTTTTTTTTCGTGGCAAAAAAAGATGGTTCCCTGAGGCCTTGTATAGATTATCGCCTTCTGAATAAGATTACAGTCAAATATCAGTATCCACTGCCATTATTGACTGATTTGTTTGCTCGCATTAAGGGGGCTAGGTGGTTCACTAAGATAGATCTTCGCGGTGCGTATAATCTGGTGCGGATAAAACAGGGTGACGAGTGGAAAACCGCATTTAATACGCCTGAGGGCCATTTTGAGTATTTGGTAATGCCTTTTGGACTCTCCAATGCTCCGTCAGTCTTTCAGTCCTTTATGCACAATATTTTCCGTGAATATCTGGATAAGTTTATGATTGTGTATTTGGATGATATTTTGGTGTTTTCTGATGACTGGGAGTCTCATGTTTTACAGGTCAGGAAGGTGTTTCAGGTTCTGCGGGCCAATTCTCTGTTTGTGAAGGGCTCAAAGTGTCTCTTCGGAGTCCAGAAGATTTCTTTTTTGGGGTACATTTTTTCTCCTTCTACTATTGAGATGGATCCCGTCAAGGTTCAGGCGATTTGTGACTGGACACAACCTACATCTGTTAAGAGCCTTCAGAAGTTCTTGGGGTTTGCTAATTTTTATCGTCGGTTCATTGCTAATTTTTCCAGTATTGTTAAACCTTTGACTGATTTGACTAAAAAGGGTGCTGATGTTGCTGATTGGTCTCCTGCGGCCGTGGAGGCCTTTCAGGAACTTAAACGCCGGTTTTCTTCTGCTCCTGTGTTGTGTCAACCAGATGTTTCACTTCCTTTTCAGGTTGAGGTTGATGCTTCCGAGATTGGAGCGGGGGCGGTTTTGTCACAGAGAAGTTCTAATGGCTCGGTGATGAAGCCATGTGCATTCTTCTCTAGAAAATTCTCGCCCGCCGAGCGCAATTATGATGTGGGTAATCGGGAGCTTTTGGCCATGAAGTGGGCATTTGAGGAGTGGCGTCATTGGCTTGAGGGTGCTAAACATCGTGTGGTGGTCTTGACTGATCACAAGAATCTCACTTACCTTGAGTCTGCCAGGCGTTTGAATCCTAGACAGGCTCGTTGGTCGTTGTTTTTTTCTCGTTTCAATTTCGTGGTTTCATACCTGCCAGGTTCAAAGAATGTGAAGGCAGATGCTCTTTCCAGGAGTTTTGTGCCTGACTCTCCTGGAGACTCTGGGCCTACTGGTATCCTTAGGGATGGGGTAATATTGTCCGCCGTATCCCCAGACTTGCGACGTGCATTGCAGGAGTTTCAGGTGGATAAACCGGATCGTTGTCCACCAGAAAGACTGTTTGTTCCGGATGATTGGACCAGTAGAGTCATCTCCAAGGTCCATTCTTCTGTGTTGGCTGGTCATCCTGGAATATTTGGTACTAGAGACTTGGTGGCCAGGTCTTTTTGGTGGCCTTCCTTGTCTAGGGATGTGCGTACCTTTGTGCAGTCTTGTGAAGTGTGTGCTCGAGCTAAGCCTTGCTGTTCTCGGGCCAGTGGGTTGTTGTTATCCTTGCCCATCCCGAAGAGGCCTTGGACGCACATTTCCATGGATTTTATTTCTGATCTCCCGGTTTCACAGAAAATGTCCGTTATCTGGGTTGTGTGTGACCGCTTTTCTAAGATGGTTAATTTGGTGCCCTTGCCTAAGTTGCCTTCCTCCTCTGAGTTGGTCCCTTTATTTTTTCAGAACGTGGTTCGTTTGCATGGGATTCCGGAGAATATCGTTTCTGACAGGGGATCCCAGTTTGTGTCTAGATTTTGGCGGACGTTTTGTGCCAAGATGGGCATTGATTTGTCTTTCTCGTCTGCATTCCATCCTCAGACGAATGGCCAGACGGAGCGAACTAATCAGACCTTGGAAACTTATTTGAGGTGTTTTGTTTCTGCTGATCAAGATGACTGGGTTGCCTTTTTGCCACTGGCCGAATTTGCCCTTAATAATCGGGCTAGTTCTGCTACTTTGGTTTCTCCTTTTTTTTGTAATTCGGGGTTTCATCCTCGTTTTTCCTCTGGTCAGGTGGAGTCTTCGGATTGTCCTGGAGTGGACGTGGTGGTGGACAGGCTACATCAGATTTGGAATCAGGTGGTGGACAATTTGAAGTTATCTCAGGAGAAGACTCAGCAGTTTGCTAATCGCCGTCGCCGCGTGGGTCCCCGACTTCTTGTTGGGGATTTGGTGTGGTTGTCTTCTCGTTTTGTCCCTATGAAGGTCTCTTCTCCTAAGTTCAAGCCTCGGTTCATCGGTACTTATAGGATCTCGGAGATTCTTAACCCTGTATCTTTTCGTTTGGATCTCCCAGCATCGTTTGCTATTCATAATGTGTTCCATCGGTCGTTGTTGCGGAGGTATGAGGTGCCCGTTGTTCCTTCGGTTGAGCCTCCTGCTCCGGTGCTGGTGGAGGGAGAATTGGAGTATGTTGTTGAGAAGATCTTGGATTCTCGTGTTTCCAGACGCAAACTCCAGTATTTGTTTAAGTGGAAGGGTTATGGTCAGGAGGATAATTCCTGGGTGGTCGCCTCCGATGTTCATGCGACTGATTTGGTCCGCGCCTTCCATAGAGCTCACCCTGATCGCCCTGGGGGTTCTCGTGAGGGTTCGGTGACCCCTCCTCAAGGGGGGGTACTGTTGTGGATTCTGTTTGTGGGCTCCCTCTGGTGGTTACTGCTGGTACTGGGTGACTTTGGTGGGTTGCGGCCTTTGGTTTCCACCTGTCCATCAGAGGCTGGGTGTTTCCTATTTTACCTGGCCTTTCTGTCATTCCCTTGCCGGCTATCAATGTATTCAGATGTGCTCTGTTTGGTTCCTGCCTACCTGCTCCCAGATCTTTCAGGATAAGCTAAGTGCTGATTTTCAGTTGTTGTTTTTTTGTCCAGCTTGCTTATTATGTCTCTATGCTAGCTGGTAGCTCTAGTGGACTGAGGTTCTCCCCATGTGCCATGAGTTGGCACATGGGTTCTTGTAATCTCAGGATGGTTTTTTGATTAGGGTTTTTTGCTGACCGCTCAGACCCCTTTTGTATCGTTCTGCTTTCTAGTTTACAGCGGGCCTCAATTTGCTGAACCTATATATATCATCTCTATGTGTGTGCCTTCCTCTCATTTCACCGTCAATACATGTGGGGGGCAACTATACCTTTTGGGGTTCATTCCTCTGGAGGCAAGTGAGGTCTTTATTTTCTCTGCAGTACTAGTTAGCTCTTAGGCTGGTGCGTGGCGTCTAGAACCAACGTAGGCACGCTCCCTGGCTATCTCTAGTTGCGTTTGTCAGGCGTGGGGCAGCGGTCAGCCCAGGTTCCATCACCCTAGAGCTCGTCCGATATTTTGTATTACTTTGCTTGTCCCTTGCTATCCCTAGCCATTGGGATTCATGACTTAGTAGTGTGTATGTGCAAAATTTCAGCGCTGTAGCTGCTAAAATAAAGGGTTAAATGGCGGAAAAAATTGGCGTGGGCTCCCGCGCAATTTTCTCCGCCAGAATTGTAAAGCCAGTGACTGAGGGCAGATATTAATAGCCAGGAGAGGGTCCATGGTTATTGGCCCCCCTTGGCTACAAACATCTGCCCCCAGCCACCCCAGAAAAGGCACATCTGGAAGATGCGCCTATTCTGGCACTTGGCCACTCTCTTCCCACTCCCTGTAGCGGTGGGATATGGGGTAATGAAGGGTTAATGCCACCTTGCTATTGTAAGGTGACATTAAGCCAGATTAATAATGGAGAGGCGTCAATTATGACACCTATCCATTATTAATCCAATTGTATGAAAGGGTTAAAAAACACACACACACACATTATTAAAAAGTATTTTAATGAAATAAACACAGCGGTTGTTTTAATAATTCATTGCTCTCTCAATCCATCAGCAACACCCTCGCTTGGAAAAATAATAAACACACAAGATACATACCTTCTGATGTCCTATCACGTCCAACGAGGTAATCCATCTGAAGGGGTTAACTAATATTACAGGCACGAGCTGCGATAAACCACTCGCTCGTGCCTGTAATCCCCGGGTGCTGAAAGGAAAGCTGGATCTGTACTTACATTGAGTCGCGGTGATGCGCCCCTGCTGGATGTTCTCATGAACTGCAGCCTGGGAACTTTTTCCCACGCTCCAGGTCATATGAGGACATCCACCAGGGGGCGCATCACCGCGACTGAAGGAAATGTAGGTCAATGACCTACATTTCATTCATTCGCCGGGGATTACAGGCACGGAGCACAGCTGCATTAGCAGGGCTCCTGCCTGTAAAATATTTTAACCCCTTTAGATGGATTACCTCGTGGGACGTGACGGTTCAGCTGAGGGTATGTATCTTGTGCGTTTATTATTTTGCCAAGCGAGGGTGTTGTTGATGGATTGAGAGAGCAATAAATTATTAAAACAACCGCTGTGTTTATTTCATTAAAATACTTTTAAATCATGTGTGTGTGTGTTTTTTAACCCTTTCATACAATTGGATTAATAATGGATAGGTGTCATAATTGACGCCTCTCCATTATTAATCTGGCTTAATGTCACCTTACAATAGCAAGGTGACTTTAACCCTTCATTACCCCATATCCCACCGCTACAGGGGAGTGGGAAGAGAGTGGCCAAGTGCCAGAATAGGCGCATCTTCCAGATGTGCCTTTTCTGGGGTGGCTGGGGGCAGATGTTTTTAGCCACGGGGGGCCAATAACCATGGACCCTCTCCTGGCTATTAATATCTGCCGTCAGTCACTGGCTTTACCATTCTGGCGGAGAAAATTGCGCGGGAGCCCACGCCAATTTTTTCCGCCATTTAACCCTTTATTTTAGCAGCTACAGCGCTGAAATTTTGCACATACACACTACTAACATTAGTAGTGTGGAATATGCAAAAAAAATGGGGATATGAGATGGTTTACTGTATGTAAACCATGTCTCATATCCTGTCGGGTTTGTGCAGGAGAAATGAAAAGCCGGCAATTGAATTACCGACTTTTCACAGATATCGCGCTGAATGAAATCTAAATACAGAATATATATATATATGTGTCTCAATGACATATATATATATATATATATACTGTATATATGTTTTAATGAACATTTGAGCACATAAATCCATTAGATGTCGGTTTTGCAAGCCTGCGCGAAAATCTCGCAGTACGGATGCCATACGGATTACATACGGAGGATGCCATGCGCAAAATACGCTGACACACCCTGCCTACGGATCAATATTTTGAGAACATTTCTCCGTATTACGGCCGTAGTACGGACGTATAATACGTGGCGTATTGTCTTACGCCAAGTGTGACCCCAGCCTAATTTTCCTACTACTGAAGCCCTATATTCACCTTTCATTGCACCGATAAAGCATGTGAAAACCCACAGTGAATTCCTCCACATTACCCTCCACACACAGTATGATGACCCTACAGTACCCCAGTTAACTCCCCCAGCAAAGTATGATGACCCCAACACAGTATGATCCCTCAACTGTGACCTCCACACAGCTCTCCATGCAGTATAATGGCCCCCACACTGTATAATGGCCAGCATACAGCCCTCAACACAATATGATGGACACCACAGAACCTTCACATTGTACTGTATATCTGCTTGCATACAGTATAATGGCCCCCACATAGCCCTCTAAATATTATAATGGCCCCCACATAGGCGTCCAAATATTACAATGGCCCCAGGTACGGACTCACACAGGCCCATGCTGTCCCTGTCCCAAAGCACTAGATGGGATATATTTCTAATATTACCCTGGATGGAGGAAAGCAAGATTTACTGCAAGACCAATATTTCTATTTATACCCGTGGCCTGTTGGGGTAAGTGACGGAGTCAGCAACTTAATGCTCTGTCAAAACTTTTAACAGTATGGGTGTCTTGAGAACAACAATTCTGTTAATAATGTAGCAGACAAAGCCCATGACCAGACAAGCCCTTCTGGAATTTGCCAGAATTGCCAGATGGCCAGTCTGGCCCTGAATGGCCCCCTTTCACAACTCTGTTGGGTGTCTCGGGACCTAGCTTTCCCTGTTCCCAAGATTACTTCTGATGATGGTGCCAGGGCCACGTACCTTGCCTTATCACCTGAATCCACCCACAGTCTGTACCCTTCCCTCAACCAAGGAAGAGGGGAGTAGCAGTGCACCGTAGTACACCAACCAGACGAACAAGGTAACACAAACAAGTGAAATGGAAAATGCCAGGCATACAAATATACAATGACATATAACAGAGGAATGCACCGGGGAGTAGATGGGGTTAAACCAAAGTAGGAAAAGGAAATGGAATTATCACACTCACTAAACCAAGCAACAGTCACCGATAAATACACCAAACACCTTCTCTTATAACCACCAACTACTATCCTCCCAGCCAGGCAGCATAAGCTAGCTCTGACTATGTGTGTCAGTGAGGACCCTGATTATATAGGGGATAGGAGTGGCTAGCCATGCTCAGTTGAGAGCCCTAGCTCCCCGTGCTCCCAACATGGCCGATTAACCCCTGTACTGCCAAAAGAAATTTACATCGTTTAAAAAGAAGGTAAAGTGTTTCTATTCAGCGCAGGAGTAGGAGCAACCAGACACTGCGGTCTTCTAACTCCTCTCTATAGCGGTAAACCCGGGACACTCCCACATAGCCCCCTATACAGAATAATGTGGTCCCCATAGCCCTTAATATAGTATACTGCACTACCCAAGGACAGTTCAGTCCACGAAAAATCACAGGCATGTGAATGGCCCCACAGAATATCATGAAAATCGGACGTCTGAATGAGCCTTTAGCCTAAATTCATGTCAGTAATTTGTTATTGATTAAATGCAGATGGCATCTGAGTGCTACCCGTTCCTTCACGGTCCCATCCATTGACATATGTGAATTTGGTCTGCGAATTGTAACCATGAGCTATAATGGGTACGTGTAAAAAAAATAGTTTATTTTTACTTGAATCTTATCTGAAAAACCATAACAAATGCAGGTATTGATTTCTACATTGAATCCAAACCTTTTTAGATTTTTAAGCCTAACAATCCAAGGCAGGCTAGGACTTATTGTACCACAGAGGCAAACAAGGCAGCACGGACGATACGTACAATTAATGTTTCACAAAATTGGAATTCAGGTGGAAAAAGAGTTTGGATGCAGCAGATGAATACCGGGCACCTAGAAAACATCATGCGCTGCACAGATCAGAACAGCTCCGCTCATCTGTCAGTTCTGGATTCAGGGTAGCTCGGGGCTGACGAGCGATGAGAAGAGATTTCTTCCCTCTCCCCCTGAGCACAATTTAATAACCCCAGTCTGGCATCACAAACAAAAGTTTCCAAAGTGTGCTAATAAAATGAATCTCAGCTCCAACTCCTGCCTATAAAATAGATGACTGCGCTGCTTAACGCAGATGAATCCCTGCCCGTAAACACAAAAGCTTGTACATAATGTTTTATCTCACGCTATATACCTTTTATCTACAGATACATCTTATATAAGTCAAGAATTTGGCGCTAATAGTGCAGGGGTGACAACCTCCCCAAGCCCCTCGAAATGAAAAATCTGCCAACCACAACATGGAGACATAGCATTATAAAAATAAAAAGTCATACATTGTTATTTTTCTTCCACTTTTTATGACATTTTGTGTGTCCCACAAAAATAGGCAGGACAAAATTGCTGGCACCCTCAACTTAATATCTGGTTGCACGCCCTTTGGAATAAATAACTACAATCAATCGCTTCCTATAACCATCAACAAGCTTCTTACACTTCTCAGCTGGAAATTTGGAGCACTCTTCTTTTGCAAACTGCTCCAGGTCTCTCATATTTTAAGGCACCTTCTCCCAACAGCAATTTTAAGATCTCTCCACAGGTGATCAATGGGATTTAGATCCAAACTCATTGCTGCCACTTAAGAACACTTCAGAATTTTGTTTCCATCCATTTGTGGGGGCTTCTTGAAGTATGTTTGGGGTCAATGTCCTGCTGGAAGACCGATGACTTAGGACGCAAACCAAGCTTTCTGACACTGGCCACTACATTGCGACACAAAATCCTTTGGAAATCTTCAGCAAAACAACTCCAAAACATATTTGAACCTCCACCATATTTGACTGTAGGTACTGTGTTCTTTTCTTTGTAGACCTCATTCTGTTTTTGGTAAACAGTAGAATGCTGTGCTTTATCAAAATGCTATATCTTCGTATCATCTGTCCATAAGATGCGTACTCATGTACATTTTGGCAAACTGCAGTCTAGCTTTTCTATGTCTCTGTGTCAGCAGTGGGATCCTCCTGGGTCTCCTGCCTTAGCGTTTAATTTTATTCAAATGTCGATGTATAGTTCTCACTGACACTGATGCACTCTGAGCCTGCAGGGCAGCTTACATTTCTTTGGAACTTGATTGGGGCTGCTTATCCACCATCCGGACTATCCTGCATTGCAACTTTTCATCAATTTTTTTCTGCCGTCCATATCCAGGGAGATTAGCTACAGTGCCATGGGTTGTAAACTTCTTGATTATGTTGCGGCCTGTGGACAAAGGAACATCAAGATCTCTGGTGATGGACTTGTAATCTTGAGATTGTTGATATTTTTTCATCAAGTTTGGTTCTCAAGTCCTCAGACAGTTCTTGTCTCCTCTTTCTGTTCTCCATGCTTAGTGTGGCGCACAATACAAAGATTGAGTCAACTTCTCCCTTTTTATCTGGTATAAGGTGTGATTTTCATATTGCCAACACCTGCTACTTGCCACCAGTGAGTGTGAACGAGCATCATATGCTTGAAACAAAGTTGTTTACCCACAATTTTGGAAAGGTGCCAACAATTTTGTCTGGCCCGTTAGGGGGTTTGCGTGAAATTACGTCCAATTTGCCTTTTTTTCTCTATTTTTGTGTTTTTGCAATACACACAAAAGAGATAAACATGTGTATAACAAAATGTGTAATTCCAATAATTTTCTAGGAGAAATACTTCACTTTCTGGACCAATTTCAGGGGTGACAACACTTTTGGACATGACTTATTAGGCAGCTCCTCCCATCACTCCTCACCTGAATGATGGTTCCTATTACTCTCCAGCTTTCTGTGCGTGTTTTCTCATCTCGCCTTATCTGTTTCTGACCCAGCTCGTTTACCCATTCTGTCTGACCTCTCCACTCCTGATCCCGGCTTTCCATAGTGAACCCGTGATTCTGTGCCCCGTAATTAAGACCGTCTAACCACAATTTTGTTTTGCCCACCTGAACCTTGTACTTGAGTCTTTGACCCTCAGGTCAGCTGCTGCAATTTCAGAGACTGCCTTGGAGTGGTACCTTGTGTCTACTGACGCAGTGGGTCCACACCCACCTGTGTTATAGTCACATGCCGATTTGATGTGCACATCCTCTCTTGATACAAGTGAATTGAGTGAGACATGACATGTCTAGTAGAAATGTGGCCGGAAGTATGCATGCTTGTGATCAGATGGCCGCCCGCTCCTGGAGTCGGCACCGGAGAATCCTGAAAGCGCGCAGTGTGCATGCTGTGAAGAGTCACAAGTCTGCTGTCCCATAGAGACCCAAGCCTGGACAACCCCTTTAGTTATTCAATGTTGCCATTTGGGGGTGTCTGGACGGAAAGAAAAAAAAAAAGTAAAATTTGAGAAAACCATTCTAAATTATCTTCCTGTTGTTTTGTTCTTCCGACTTTATCTGTCGCCTGCCGGCCAAATTGTGAAAGATGCATCCCCTTCCAAATAATTAAATATCAATTCATTCCTGCAATGAATCTCCGAAAAAGAACATCTTGCGAAGAAAAGAAGTTAATAAACTGTGAGAGAGTTCCTGCTTCTCCTGTCATCCCTGGAAGAAGAGTTTACTCACATCGTTATGGTCTTGGGCCAATATCAATTTGTCTAAATCTAGATGACTGGGATGAATTAAATTATTGAGGATGGAGCTTTTTCTGGTTTAATCATGCCCAAAAGGAATATATTGTGCGGACCCTACAGCGGAGGAGAAGATACAAGAGGCAGTTTAAGTGACAAGCCCTCCCTTTCTGACAAGATGTGGATACATTGTGGTTGTGAAAAAAAACCCAGAACCTCTGTCAATTATAGTCTTGCTTGCAGACAATTCGCATCTCGCTGCCTGCTCCATGCGCAGCATGCTAAACAGCCGTTTGTTTTAGCGTAAAGCATCATTTTGCTTTGATCAGTTATCAGGACGAATAATAAGATACATAGAAAACGCTGCTAAAAACAATTGTTCGCCGCCGACAAACACAATATTTGTCATTATGGAACGGCTCTATAAACGGCGCAAATTTATCAGCTTCGGGACAAAAGGTTTCCATCAGTGCCGGTTTGCTTACTAATATCTTCTTGGTAAGAAGGGGAGAGGGGGGAGATGCTACTGCTCCACAAATAAAGGGATAATCCTTAACGTGTTATGGGTCTGAGTGCGCATAAATTGCCCAGCTGACTTCATCCATGGGCACTAAATCTAAAGCAAAATCGCAAACTTTTTTAAATGGCAGGGCTGGAGGTTACGCAGTACGGTGCAAGCGAATTCTTTGTTAGTTGCTCACTGAATGTGCATTTGAATGCCAAGGCTTCATCTGATGATAGAACATTCCTGCGCCACCAATAGTAAACTGTAAAAGCTTGTGACAACACAACATTTTATCTTAATTAACCACAGGTCTATTTTCAGCAAACCAGGTGGAATAGACTCTTATCTATATGTTGACTTTTGAATTGATGTGTTTCTTTCTGGTTGGTCAAGCTTCTGAAATGTTGACTCTTCTTGTAGGTTAAATTGATATTTTTAAATGAATGACTAACATCCAACAGATTGAGACAGCACACTGTAATCAATTAGAAAAAAAGTGTTCCTTTAATGGCCCATACGGCGACGTTTCGATCCAAGTGTGGATCTTTCTCAAGATGTTATTCATAAGGACTGGTATGTACCGGGGAGGCTTGGCACCCAACTACTTTTTAACTGTGCTGTTACTACATTTATTTTTAAATGGATGACTAGTGATACAGGGTCATAGAACAATGATGTTTACTGATATGTTGGTTACACATTGTTCAGACCAGACAGTTTGTTGACTTGCAAAATAGAGAAGGAAAAACTATGCAAATAGATTACATAATTAAACAATGCGAGTTGGTCTTATCAGCATTCTTCCCCTTTACCTGTAAATACTGGATAAAGGTATGTTGTTAAATATAAAAATAGTAGATGCCCCTCTGTAAGAGATATACCTCCAGACAGCCAAGCAATCCAGAGATCCAAAGAATCACAGATTCTCTACAAGACAACAGCCAAGACATCATGGCTCCCTCACCAGGGACACAGATTTGACATTCTACAGGATGCCAGCTTAGGGGACCATGGCACCGGCTGAAAGATTGCAGATCTGTTACATTGACCATCGCAAATCCATGCATACATTTGGGGTAGTCAGGATTTGGACCTACCGGTCACTTGAGACCGATGGATACGTTTGTGGGGGCCAAGAATGGGACCCACCAGTTGCCTGGCTCCATGGAGATGTTCGAAGAAGCCAGGTTGTGACCCTCCAATCAACTGGCCTTGTACCTCAATGGACTGTCATCTTCCTACACTTGTCGTTACCTCCCCTATGTATGCGTGCCACAGGTGGGGTAGTGGGCCCTCGAAACTCTGAAGTCACAGCTGCTTTTATCCCGACGAGTGAGCGGGAGGGCGAGACTCTGTAATGTGCACCATCTTGGGTATTTGCTGGGACTGTTCTATGTGTTATTTGCCTGTTTCGTGGTTGAATAAAGTATTGCCGCACTGTTTTACCCTCACCCTGTGTTGTCTGAGTAGCATATTGCCCATGGTAAATGGAGAGCGGACCTTCAATGAGGTGATCCTTGGTCTATGCGGTTTCAGCTAGCGAATCAGGGCACCCGCTGACCCCCCGTGTCACTCTCCACAGGGCTCATTCAGACATCCGGGCTAATCAGTCCGAGATTTGGCTGCAATGCACGGACTGGCCGTGGCTCTCACGAGTCGAGCAGGACAGCTTTGGTTGGTAGACCCGTGGCCAGATCCATGCATTAGTGGTCCAGTTTCGGACCGATGTGCATGGATATGCTGAATGAGCATTTGGGGAGCAGCACATTTCCAGAAGGTTCCAGTTGGCATCTGTGGCATGTGGGAGATTTGCCAACTCATCCACAAAGTCAGGAAGGTCTCCATTGTATATGGGAGCCTTCCAGATGTTCTAGGAGAGTTAGCAAATGGGATCTAAAGCAGCGGTCTCCAACCTGTGGCTCCCAAGCTGTCGCAAAACTATGGCTCCCAGCATGGTTGGATGGCAGTGGGTGGAAACACTGGAGCGGATGAAAGAAGTAACACGTTTATTCTTCTCTGTTATTAGAAGCTATAGGGAAAAGACAGTGTGACGAAAACGAGAGCAAAAATTACGGCGGCATTCTTCATGAAGTGAGAGAAGATTCTGGCGACTGCACCTCAGATTTAAGATGGAGAGCACCTTCTAACACTCTCGCACCCCTCCAGTCCATCCTTAACTCTGCTGCCCGACTAATTAATCTCTCTCCTCGCTACACTCCTGCTTCCCCTCTTTGCAAATCCCTTCACTGGCTCCCAATTTCCCAGCGTATCCAGTTTAAACTACTAACACTGACCTACAAAGCCATCCATAACCTTTCTCCTCCGTATATTTCCACACTAATCTCCCGATATCTTCCCTCACGTAATCTCCGGTCCTCCCAAGACCTCCTCCTCTCCTCCACACTTATTCGCTCCTCACCCAATCGCCTCCAAGACTTCTCCCGAATATCACCCATCCTCTGGAATTCAGTGCCCCAACACATCCGGTTATCCACTACTTTTGGATCCTTCAAAAGAAACCTGAAAACCCACCTCTTCAAAGAAGCTTACAGCCTGTAAAGACCACACAGCCACCTCAACACCATTGGAGCTACTGTAACCCCGACCTACTGTCTCCTTCCCCATAATCCTGTAGAATGTAAGCCCGCAAGGGCAGGGTCCTCTTCCCTCTGTACAGTCTCATTGTTAGTTTTGTTTACTGTAAGTGATATCTGTATTTTGATGTAACCCCTTCTCATGTACAGCACCATGGAATTAATGGTGCTATATAAACAAATAATAATAATAATAATAATAATAAAAGAGCAAAAGAAGGGTCCTGCAGCACTGAGGAGAAGCAGGGTGCTGCTGGGAGATGTCGCTTTACACAGCTCTGTGAAGTGGGATGCACAGAGGGGCACAACATTTTGGATTTTAAAATCATTTTTCCAGCTGGTGTTATAAACTATTCTAATTTACTGAGATAATGACTTTTGGGTTTTCATTGGCTGTACTATAAAATCATCAATAGTAACAGCAATAAACACTTGAAATAGATCACTTTGTTTGTAATGACTCTGTATAATATAGGAGTTTCACTTTCTGAACTGAAACACTACGAGTGAGTATAATAAAACATATTTGTGTTATCTTGCAGGTCTGATAGGGGGGGCTTATCTACAACATTATAGAATGATGTAGATAGGCCCTGAAAGGCAGAGGCCGCATCTTATATCGGCCAAAATGTTGTCAGGTTCCCTTTAAAGCTTCTTGTAGCGCTGGCCCTTTAAGACTCTGGTTGGCGAAGCACGGCTCCTTCCTGCCAACCACACGGCTCTCGCGAGAAGTCAGCGCGGCAGCTCCCGGCGTGCATCGCGCGGGTTGATGACGAAGGCGGCGGCGGCCATGTTAGTTTAGGCCTCTGATCCGGAGAACGCAGAAAGGAAGAAGCGGAAGGAGAGAGAAGATCTCCGGGCGGCGGCAATCCGTGTCCATCCGGCGGGGGCGGCACCATGAGCGGCGGGACGCCGTACATCGGCAGCAAGATCAGCCTCATCTCCAAGGCGGAGATCCGATATGAGGGCATCCTGTACACCATCGACACCGAGAACTCCACGGTGGCCCTGGCCAAAGGTACCGGGGGCCGGAGCCGGGGGAGGGCGACCGGCAGTTACACCCCCTATATACCGTGTACTCCTCACACCTCTGTATATACACCCCCCGGTATATACCGTGTACTCCTCACACCTCTGTATATACACCCCCCCGGTATATACCGTGTACTCCTCACACCTCTGTATATACACCCCCCGGTATATACCGTGTACTCCTCACACCTCTGTATATACACCCCCCGGTATATACCGTGTACTCCTCACACCTCTGTATATACACCCCCCCGGTATATACCGTGTACTCCTCACACCTCTGTATATACACCCCCCCGGTATATACCGTCTACTCCTCACACCTCTGTATATACACCCCCCGGTATATACCGTGTACTCCTCACACCTCTGTATATACACCCCCCGGTATATACCGTGTACTCCTCACACCTCTGTATATACACCCCCCCGGTATATACCGTGTACTCCTCACACCTCTGTATATACACCCCCCGCTATATACCGTGTACTCCTCACACCTCTGTATATACACCCCCCGCTATATACCGTGTACTCCTCACACCTCTGTATATACACCCCCCCGGTATATACCGTGTACTCCTCACACCTCTGTATATACACCCCCCGCTATATACCGTATACTCCTCACACCTCTGTATATACACCCCCCGCTATATACCGTATACTCCTCACACCTCTGTATATACACCCCCCGCTATATACCGTATACTCCTCACACATCTGTATATACACCCCCCGCTATATACCGTATACTCCTCACACATCTGTATATACACCCCCCGCTATATACCGTATACTCCTCACACATCTGTATATACACCCCCCCCGCTATATACCGTATACTCCTCACACATCTGTATATACACCCCCCCGGTATATACCGTATACTCCTCACACATCTGTATATACACCCCCGGTATATACCGTATACTCCTCACACATCTGTATATACACCCCCCGCTATATACCGTATACTCCTCACACATCTGTATATACACCCCCCGCTATATACCGTATACGCCTCACACATCTGTATATACACACCCCCTGGTATATACCGTATACTCCTCACACATCTGTATATACACCCCCGGTATATACTGTATACTCCTCACACATCTGTATATACACCCCCGGTATATACCGTATACTCCTCACACATCTGTATATACACCCCCCGCTATATACCGTATACTCCTCACACATCTGTATATACACCCCCCGCTATATACCGTATACTCCTCACACATCTGTATATACACCCCCCGCTATATACCGTATACTCCTCACACATCTGTATATACACCCCCCGCTATATACCGTATACTATTATTTATTTATATAGCACCATTGATTCCATGGTGCTGTACATGAGAAGGGGTTACATACAAGTTACAGATATCACTTAGGGTACCGTTACACAAAACGATTTACCAACGATCACGACCAGCGATACGACCTGGCCGTGATCGTTGGTAAGTCGTTGTGTGGTTGCTGGGGAGCTGTCACACAGACAGCTCTCCAGCGACCAACGATGCCGAAGTCCCCGGGTAACCAGGGTAAACATCGGGTTACTAAGCGCAGGGCCGCGCTTAGTAACCCGATGTTTACCCTGGTTACCATCATACATGTAAAAAAAAAAATAAAAACCGTACATACTCACATTCCGGTGTCCGTCAGGTCCCTCGCCGTCTGCTTCCCGCACTGACTGAGTGCCGGCCGTAAAGTGAAAGCCGAGCACAGCGGTGACGTCACCGCTGTGATCTGCTTTCACTTTACGGCCGGGAGTCAGTCAGTGCGGGAAGCAGACGGCGAGGGACCTGACGGACACCGGAATGTGAGTATGTACGTTTTTTTTTTTTTTTTACATGTATGATGGTAACCAGGGTAAACATCGGGTTACTAAGCGCGGCTCTGCGCTTAGTAACCCGATGTTTACCCTGTTTACAAGCGAATGCATCGCTGGATCGGTGTCACACACACCGATCCAGCGATGACAGCGGAAGATCCAGCGACGAAATAAAGTTCCAAACGATCTGCTACGACGTACGATTCTCAGCAGGGTCCCTGATCGCTGCTGCGTGTCAGACACAGCAATATCGTATGGATATCGCTGGAACGTCACGGATCGTACCGTCGTAGTGACAAAAGTGCCACTGTGAGACGGTACCCTTACAGTAAACAAACTAACAATTACAGACTGATACAGAGGGGTGACGACCCTGCCCTTGCTGATTTACATTCTACAGGATGGTGGGGTAGGAGACAATAGGTTGGGGGTTGCAGGAGCTCCGGTGTTGGTGAGGCGGTAGCTTCGGTAGTGATAAGGAGGCAGCAGGGTCAGTGCAGGCTGTAGGCTTTCCTGAAGAGATGAGTTTTCAGGTTCCGTCTGAAGGATCCGACTGTGGTTGATAGTCGGACGTGTTGGGGCAGAGAGTTCCAGAGGATGGGGGATATTCGGGGGAAGTCTTGGAGGTGATTGGGTGAGGAGCGAATAAGTGTGGAGGAGAGAAGGAGGTCTTGGGAGGAGAGAAGGAGGTCTTGGGAGGACCGGAGATTACGTGAGGGAAGATATTGGCAGATTAGTTCAGAGATATATGGAGGAGACAGGTTACGGATGGCTTTGTAGGTCAGTATTAGTAATTTGAACTGGATACGCTGAGGGAATGGGAACCAGTGAAGAGATTTGCAGAGGGGAGAAGCGGAGGAGTAGCGAGGAGAGAGATGGATTAGTCGGGCAGCAGAGTTAAGGATGGACTGGAGGGGTGCGAGAGTGTTAGCAGGGAGGGTATACTCCTCACACATCTGTATGTACACCCCCTGGTATATACTGTATACTCCTCACATCTGTATATACACCCCCCGGTATATACCATGTACTCCTCACATCTGTATATACACCCCCCGGTATATACCATGTACTCCTCACACATCTGTATATACACCCCCTGGTATATACCGTGTACTCCTCACACATCTATATATGCACCCCCTGGTATATACTGTATACTCCTCACATCTGTATATACACCCCCCGGTATATACCGTATACTCCTCACACATCTGTATATACACCCCCCCGGTATATACCGTATACTCCTCACACATCTGTATATACACCCCCCGGTATATACCGTATACTCCTCACACATCTGTATATACACCCCCCTGGTATATACCGTATACTCCTCACACATCTGTATATACACCCCCCCGCTATATACCGTGTACTCCTCACACATCTATATATGCACCCCCCGGTATATACTGTATACTCCTCACATCTGTATATACACCCCCTGGTATATACCGTATACTCCTCACACATCTATATATGCACCCCCTGGTATATACTGTATACTCCTCACATCTGTATATACACCCCCTGGTATATACTGTATACTCCTCACACATCTGTATATACACCCCCGGTATATACCGTATACTCCTCACACATCTATATACTGTATTCTGTGGATTATAAGACGCACCCCATATTTTGAGGAGAAAATAGGGAAAAATGTTTTAAATAAAATGGTGGTGCTTCTTATAATCCAGGCGTCTTATTGCTTACCGGGGGTGGTGGGTGCGGTGAAGTGGGGTGGAGGAGGCAGGAGTGGGGTGATAATGCAGGCTGGAAAGAGGGGGTGTTCAGATGTTCTGCACTTTGCTGTGGGCGAACTCTGCCGGCATTTTGTGAATGGCCGCTGGGGGGGTTACATGTGCAGATGGATATTTTGACACCAAGATATCGGGAGATGAGCTCAGATCTCCTCTCTGAGATCTTGGTGCCGAGATCTCCGTCTGCCCATGCGCCGCCCTCCCTGGCAGCCATTTTCCGGGAGTCCACCACACACAAAACCATGGCACTGCGGGGGCTCTGGCCTTTGACATAATGTCGGCAGAGCCCCCCACAGCAGCACCGCCAGGCACCCGCCTTCTGCTTGGGTTTATTTCCTTCCGCCTTCTGTTTTCGGTGATTGCTAGTGAATAGAAACAATTAATGTGATCATGGTTTTTTTACTTGTATATGCTTTATCCGTAAGATAAAGTGAACCGTCTGCACATGCTCACATGTGGCAGTATCAGTCCTGCACTATAGGCGCTGGTGCTGCAATAAAAATGGTGCCTGTACTGTAGCCGTCCGACCTGCCAGTCATGAGAGATCTATTGCAGAAGTCGTATGCAAATTAGGTTGCAAGTGCACAGGGGGCGTGTTCAGGTATACTTCTATCTAATGATGTCATCGTGGAGGGAAGTGCTTTATTGTTAACTAGCGCATGTCCAGTAGCTAATGGATACAATACGAACAATACGTGAATAGTTCGGATGGCGGCGGCCACAGGAAGTGAGTTCCAGCGACTGGCCAGATGATGGGAGTTGTCATCTTCTGCAGTGTACACAATGGTAGTGCCGGATATTGACCGCACCAGTCGTCGCCCCTTGTCCAGGTTAGGGATTGCGCAGCTCTAACCTCCGTCTTCTCCTTCTCTTACCTTGTTGACTTTCTCCCTGGCAGTCCGCTCCTTCGGGACAGAGGACCGACCTACAGAGCGGCCTATTCCTCCCCGAGATGAAGTGTTCGAGTACATCATATTCAGGGGGAGCGACATCAAGGACCTTACGGTCTGTGAACCCCCAAAACCCCAGTGCTCCTTGCCTCAAGACCCTGCGATAGTCCAGGTAGGTGATGCCTTCCCTAATCCTTTCTCATAGATTGCGTTGAGTTATACTGATTTTTGGTCTATCTGTTTAGCCAAAGTGATTGGTTTCCCTGCAGCTCCCCCGCAGGGGGTAAGCGGCATTACAGGGACGGCTCCCTCAAATGAGCATGTTTTGCTTTGACCCTCTGTTGTTGTTCTTGCTGCCACTTCTCACCCTGGAGTCCTTAGTGTCAAGGGGCAGCTCAGACCAACCCTGCGCTGAATATGGCGATTCCAAGACTTCCAGCATGGAGGAGTACTGGACTTTGTGAAAATTGTACTGTGTTAGCAGGGCTGCTTCTTAGGACTGTCTGAATTTAGGTAAAGGCTTATTTCCCCCACCTAAAAAAAAAAAAAAATTGTCAGGGTCTCAGCAATCAGCAAGTTATTCCCTGTGTTGTCCTATGGCTGGGGGGTGACTTCTTTATGTGGGGAATTAAGACTTTGGACGTTACTGTTGTCCATGTTCTCATATTTGTGTTTCTCTTCAGTCGTCTCTAGGGTCTACGTCAGCATCTTCATTCCAGACTGTTGGCTCCTATGCTCCGTTCAGCAGGATGCCGGCGTACAGTCAGTTCAGCGCCAGCTCTCTAGTGCCCCAACAGTTCGGATCTGTTGGAGTTGGTAAGTTTCTTTCTCCAGCAGAATAGTGAGTGCAGCTCTGGAGTATAATACAGGATGTAACTAAGGATCAGTAATGTATGTACACAGTGATTGCACCAGCAGAATAGTGAGTGCAGCTCTGGAGTATAATACAGGATGTAACTCCGGATCAGTAATGTAATGTATGTATACAGTGTCTGCACCAGCAGAATAGTGAGTGCAGCTCTGGAGTATAATACAGGATGTAACTCCGGATCAGTAATGTAATGTATGTATACAGTGACTGCACCAGCAGAATAGTGAGTGCAGCTCTGGAGTATAATACAGGATGTAACTCAGGATCAGTAATGTATGTACATGGTGACTGCACCAGCAGAATAGTGAGTGCAGCTCTGGGGTATAATACAGGATGTAACTCAGGATCAGTAATGTATGTACATGGTGACTGCACCAGCAGAATAGTGAGTGCAGCTCTGGAGTATAATACAGGATGTAACTCAGGATCAGTAATGTAATGTATGTACACAGTGATTGCACCAGCAGAATAGTGAGTGCAGCTCTGGAGTATAATACAGGATGTAACTCCGGATCAGTAATGTAATGTATGTATACAGTGACTGCACCAGCAGAATAGTGAGTGCAGCTCTGGAGTATAATACAGGATGTAACTCAGGATCAGTAATGTATGTACATGGTGACTGCACCAGCAGAATAGTGAGTGCAGCTCTGGAGTATAATACAGGATGTAACTCAGGATCAGTAATGTAATGTGTGTACACAGTGACTGCACCAGCAGAATAGTGAGTGCAGCTCTGGGTTATAATACAGGATGTAACTCAGGATCAGTAGTGAAATGTATGTACACAGTGACTGCACAAGCAGAATAGTGAGTGCAGCTCTGGGGTATAATACAGGATGTAACTCAGGATTAGTAATGTATGTACACAGTGACTGCACCAGCAGAATAGTGAGTGCAGCTCTGGGGTATAATACAGGATGTAACTCGGGATCAGTAATGTAATGTATGTACACAGTGACTGCACCAGCAGAATAGTGAGTGCAGCTCTGGGGTATAATACAGGCTATAGCGATGGATCAGTGCACAATGCAATATTTTTACGTTTACTCACATTTTTCTTCAAATATGTTTGTGTTTTATTTTTCTAATTCGTTGATTTAATACCCTTTTTTAATTTTTCCTAAAAGCAGGGAATACCTTGACCTCATTTGGTGCTGAAAATACAACGGGTGCTGCTCTTCCCCCATCCTCCGCTGTGGGTTCTTCATTTAATCAAGAAACAAGGACTCTGAAAACGCAGTTATCGCAAGGTAACGGCCGTCGCCTGCATTTTCTGGTGCAATCACCAGGTAGACGTGATCGGCGTCCGTCCGTCTGATCCTTGTCATGTATGAAGGCGGCAGATTCTCCAGGTCATCCATGTGCTGCACTGATAATGGGGGCACGTCTGTTCCTTTCCTTGCTTGGTTTTCTTCTCTATGAATGCACCTTCCTTTCTATTAGCGATTTTACACTTGGATTTGTTATATACAGAACTCTCTGGGGTAAACGTTTTTTTTTTTTCTTTTCTTTTATTCCCTAACGTTGGACGGGATAGTACATCCGACGTCAGATTCCCTGCTTTGAGGTGGGCTCCGGCGGTGAGCCCACCTCAAAGCCGTGACATGTCAGCTGTTTTCAACAGCTGACATGTGCACGCAATAGGCGCGGACGAAATCGTGATCAGCGGTGTGTTGGCATGACAACCAGAGGTCTCCTTGAGACCTCTACTGTTGTTGATGCCAGATTGCTGTGAGCGCCACCCTGTGGACGGTGCTCATAGCAAGTAATTCTGCTACATAGAGGCGATCTGAGCATCACCTATATGTAGCAGAGCTGATCAAGTTGTGCCAGCTTCTAGTCTCCCATGGAGACTATTGAAGTATGCCAAAAGTATTTTAAAAAAAAGTGATTAAAAATATAAAAAACAAACAAAAAAGCATAAGTTCAAATAACCCCTCTTTCAAAATAAAACAATAAAAATAAAATCAAACATGGACCTATTTGGTATCGCCTCGTTCAGAATCGCCCGATCTATCAACAAAACAAAAAGGATTAACCTGATCGCTAAATGGCGTAGTGAGAAAAAAAGTAAAAACGCCAGAATTAAGCTTATTTGGTCGCCGCGACATTGCATTAAAATGCAATAACGGGCGATCAAAAGAACGTATCTGCACAAAAGTGGTATCATTAAAAACGTCAGCTCGGCATGCAAAAAGTAAGCCCTTACCCAACCCGAGATCACGAAAAATGTTGACCCTACAGGTATCGGATAATTGGGCAGTTAATTTTTTTTCCGCAAACTTTGGAATTTTTTTTTCACCACTTGCCATATTGACGGGAAAAAAAAAAAAAGTTATGGCTCTGGGAGCGAAAAACGAAAAAAGCTGTCATGAAGGTGTTAAATTCTATTTTTTTTTTTTTTTAATGCGCCTGACGTGTTTCTGTTCTATGGGAACCTGTGTGTCTGGGCTGATGGTTCTCCTCTTCTATTTAGGGAGGACAAGCCCCTTGCTAGATTCCTTACGGAAGAGCCCAACCCTTGAACAAGGCGTCCAGACAGCACCCGTCGCTCCGGCGGCAGCGGGCACCGGCAGGCGAAGTCCTGTATCTTCTAGATCTTTGCCATCCACGAGCCAAAAGACGTTGGAGAGTCTAGAGCAAAGAAAGGGTGAGAAAAACACCGACTGCACAGATTACCGTCCCATTGTGCACCGACCTCCTTCATTCATTCCTTGTTTTCTTGCAGTTGATGTACAGAAGTCAAGACCTGAAATGGATCTGCTCCGGAATGACAAGCAGGACCCCAACAAGAGACACGTTGGTATGTATGCCATGGGGGGGCTCAGGAGCGTCACCTCCGATCCTGAGAATGGAGCCATCGGCAACGTGAATCCCAGAAGTTGGACCCCTTACCTCTAACCTTTAACCCTTCCAGCACCTTTGGGTGGACCTCAGCCCAGAAGAGGACGCGGTGGCCACCGGGGCGGCCGTGGAAGATTTAACGTAAGAAGAGACGGACCGATGAAGTTCGAAAAAGACTTTGACTTTGAAAGCGCAAATGCACAATTCAACAAAGAAGAAATCGACAGGGAATTTCACAATAAGTTAAAAATTAAAGGTGAGAAGTTTTCAGGGGCTGATTTCTGTTTTTTTTTAATTTTTTTTATCGGACCCTTTAAAGACTAACTATTTTGTACAGTGTCTATCACAGATTTTTACATTTTCTTTTTCTATTCCTTATTTTTTCAATGCTCGTCCAGACGATAAACCCGAGAAGCCGGTGAATGGGGAAGATAAAGCCGACTCTGGGGTGGACACTCAGAACAGCGAAGGAAACGCCGAGGAGGAGGAAGTGCCGGCGAGCTGTTACTACGACAAAACCAAATCATTCTTCGACAACATCTCCTGTGACGATAACAGGTACAACTCCTGCACCTGTCATCTCTGTGCATTGGTTTTTCACATTTGCATTAGAAGATCAATTAAGAGCCTATGCTAGATCGCACACGCGGCAGCTTGTACTGCGCTAATCCAAGGGAATGTCTGGGTGACTTCCCACGGATTGTTGTCCTGTTTCTGACTTACTCCATCTTGCAGTAGAGCTGGATTGAGACATGTTGTCAGAAATGGTTTCTTCATTTTGCTTTTTCTCATTCATTTCTAATTAAAATAAAATTCTCCCTCCTTTCAGAGATCGAAGACCTACCTGGGCGGAGGAAAGGAGGATCAATGCAGAGACGTTTGGACTTCCTCTACGCTCCAGAGGCCGCGGGGGCTACCGAGGTAGAGGAGGCGGAGGGGGGATGGGTTACCGCGGAGGCAGAGGCCGAGGAGGCGAGAGGAGAGGCGGCCCTCCAGGAAGCAATTATGGGCCTCCCCGAGGTTTTCGCAGTGCATACAGAGGAGGACGCGGAGGAAGAGAGTTTTCAGACTATGAATACAGGGTAAGATCAACAGAGTAACCTGAGAAAAGCAGGGATTAAAAGTATCCGTCCGAAACCTAGCGAAACTGTTAAACTGTAAAGCGCTGCGGAATATGTTGACGCTATATAAAGATTATTATTATTAGCGAGGAGCGAAGTGATTCACCGGATCCTTGGCTTCAGAACAAGGAGCCCCTTGAACCGCCTCCTTCCTGTCAATATCTCGGGCTCCTTTTTTTGATTAGCTGGGGTGCTGTGACATCTTAATGCTGCCTAATAAGAGATGCTGGGATGCCAGCATTTATTTGGGGCCTTAATATGGACCCTGAGAATTTAGGCGCTGCTCCTTTTCCTGTTTTTATCACTTGCCCATTTGATTTTCCTGTACTCCAAGCTATGCAGGGAATGGCCCCTGACGCAGCACGGAGCTAAGGCAATGCAGCGCTACTTTCCTAATGGTGGGTCAGACCACCAACCATAATTAAACATCATTGAGATAAGTTACCACTATAACAGCAACCTAATGTTTTTTTACTTTTCTCTTGCAGAAAGACAACAAGGTGGCCGCCTAGTCCAGGATGGAAAGTGTTCGTTTGTTATGGTTTTTTTTTTTGTCCGTCTGGAGAACTTGTGTTCGGTCTTTTGTGAAGAATGACATTTATCTTTCTGTATATTTTGTCACCAGCACTGGGGGGGGGAGGGGAAAGGGGATTTTGACTACGTAACAAAACGTCTTCAGTGCAGCGGGGTCCTGCCAGAAACTCCTTTTTTCTTTTGGGTTTTTTTTTCATACACTCGGGAGGTCCCTGCAACACTAAAGTACTAGAAACGGGTGGCAGAAAAGTGACAAATCTTTCCATTTGTTCAACATTATTGAAACAGAAGAGTGAAGTCTGACACGACGTGGGACGGGAGCTCAGAACTTTTTTTTTTTTTTTTTTCCCCTGCATTTTTGCAGTTTACTTTGTCTGTTTTTGAACAGTTGTTTTTTTTTTTTTTTTTTTAAATTGACGTCCCGGCCGCCCCTTCTTCCTGCCTCAGACTCTGTATAGCAGCACATTTAGTCGGGTGTAGTACAGGGAGATACCGTTTTCTTAAACAAAGGACACTTTTTTTTTTTTTTATATATATATATATAGTTGTGAGATTGAGTTGATCCCACTGCCAAAGAACCCCCCCCATATCCCAAGCTTTGTTAAAGATGACAACCTTTGTATCTGGCGCATCTAGTGGCGCGTTCACCATCATCTCATTGTGGCGGGTTTTATTTTATTCTTCTAAGAGGTTTCCATTAGATAAGTTTTTTTTTTTTTTTTTTTTTTTTTCTTTAGGCGCAGAGATTAAAAAAAACAAAACCTATTTTGAAGTGCAGCAACATTAAACTTTCTGATGAGCCTGTAAACTAAAGAGTCCGCTTTATGGTTCACCATTTACTAATCTGTATTTCTAAATTTTTTATTTTTTTTTTTCCTTTTAATTTTTCTGTCTCCGTTCACATACAGAGCTGCGTTCAGCCATCTGCAGGTTGGCCTTTGGAAGTATAAAGGCCCCGTCTCACATAGCGAGATCGCTAGCGAGATCGCTGCTGAGTCACAAGTTTTGTGACGCAACAGCGACCTCCATAGCGATCTCGCTATGTGTGACACGTACCAGCGATCAGGCCCCTGCTGCGAGATCGCTGGTCGTGTCGGAATGGCCTGGACCTTTTTTTGGTCGTTGAGGCCCCGCTGACATTGCTGAATCGGTGTGTGTGACACCGATCCAGCGATGTCTTCACTGGTAACCAGGGTAAACATCGGGTTACTAAGCGCAGGGCCGCGCTTAGTAACCCGATGTTTACCCTGGTTACCAGCGTAAATGTAAAAAAAAACAAACAGTACATACTCGCCTTCTGATGTCCGTCAGGTCCCTTGCCGTCTGCTTCCTGCTCTCACTGACTCCCGGCCGTACAGTGAGAAGTGAGAGCACAGCAGTGACGTCACCGCTGCGCTCTGCTCTCAGTGTACGGCGGCAGTCAGTCAGAGCAGGAAGCAGGCGGCAAGGGACCTGGACACCGAAAGGCGAGTATGTACGGTTTGTTTTTTTTGGTAACCAGGGTAAACATCGGGTTACTAAGCGCGGCCCTGCGCTTAGTAACCCGATGTTTACCCTGGTTACCCGGGTGCTGCAGGGGTACTTCGGCATCGTTGAAGACAGTTTCAACGATGCCAAAGTCGTTCCCCTGATCGTTGGTCGCTGGGGAGAGCTGTCTGTGTGACAGCTCCCCAGCGACCACACAGCGACTTACCAACGATCACGGCCAGGTCATATCGCTGGTCGTGATCGTTGGTAAATCGCTTAGTGAGACGGGGCCTTTACTGCAGGTTTCTAACCTGAATTCTCTGTGCTGCTTTGGATGTGAATAGAGTAGTACTGGATAAAGCATTTGTGCAAACTTAACGGCTGAGGCCACAAACCCGTGTGAACGTGACCAGTCTTTTTTTTTTTTTTTGTTTGTTTTTTGTAACCATGGACCCATTAACCATAGACCTGCCACGCACCCCCTTCCCTAAACAGAGAGCCTGTCTATTAAAAAAAAAAAAAAAAAATGGCTGAGTCCTCCACTTCACTGGTGGCCCCCCATGGCATCTTCTTATTTTTCAAAAATTATTAACGTGAACCTAAAAATAGCAGAAGTCAGGCCGAGGCTGTGGGTTTTCCTCTCCCGCCTTGAAATCCCCCTGAAATGTTTTTTGCATTGTAGCCCAAAGACGAGAGGAATAAGAGTAGAGATTACTAAACCTGAAGTGGAGAAATGCCGCAGAGTCGTTTTACGGCGCCTCTTACCCCCCTACACCTGTGACTGATGAAAAAAGGGATTCAAAGATGTCATAGGAGTTTTTTTTTTTTAAGACATTTTGCTTTTCTATTTTTTTTTTTTTTTATTTTGGGGATTTTTTTCATTTGTGTTTAAAAGTTGATTAAGCAAAACAGAAGTAGATCAGAGTCCACGACCCTAATTTATTGGCCTCTCCTGCTGGCCGCAGCCTGCAGTGTGATCCTGGTTACACATCTCATACTCTATTCACATCCAGAGCTGTGTAGGGCGAATTTTATTACTTGACGCTATCTCTGGAATGAAGGTTTTAATCTCATCCACTTTTTTTTTTTTATTTGTTTCTGCACCTTACATGAGACTAATGAACAGCGAGTGCCTGGAGTTTGACATATCGTGGTCTGTGCTAACATTGGGGCAGCAGTAAGATGTGCAATTCTGCAGCCTGTGCTCAATATTTTGAATGCAGCTCTGGATGTGACTAGAGTAGTGCCGTGTTCATACATAAAAAAAAAACCACAAGCTTTTGTCTTTGCAATTTTGCACTGAAATAGGCAATAGCGATCTTCTCAATTTGTGGCATTTTCCTGCAAAGAAAGTTCAAAAGAGTCTCCAGACATCCAGTGGGAACAAGTTTTCATTAAGTCGCATCCATTTTGCTGATGAAAGGCAGATTATCTGTACAGGGAAAACAGCCTAATAAGTGACAATGTAAGATGACTTGTGACCCCAGCATTGTTTAGCGCTGAGGGAAATTTTTTTTTTTTTCTTTTTTTAAGTTACCTATCACGAAATTGATGGTGGGGGTATGTCAGATGGGGGGGCACTGTTATAATAGGTCTGCAGTGTGCCTGCCTGACCCCCGCTCTGCAAAAAAGCAAAGCGTAGCGCCCTAGAGAATGAATGGAGCAGCGGACTGGCATACACACTAAAGTGCCCCCTTATGCTCTCGGACCCCCACAATCTTGTAAGTAGGTGATGACCCCTTTAAATCCCTGCATTTATGTCCTCCACCTCCAGAGCAGTGTGAATGCTGGACATGTATAACATTAGTACTTGTGGTCTCGTTCACCTCCCGATATTTATTCATTTACAAGGCGGCAGCACCCTGCAATGGTTCTACCAAGAGGGTCCTGGCTTGGGGTGGAAATGGCACTTTATGGTAAAAATTCAGTTTCTAAGTAGCACTTGATAAGGAGAGTCTTGCGTCCCGGCGTAGACTGCCATATGTAGCCATGGGACCACTGGTGTTGATTTTATAGCCGTAGGGAAACTACTGCTCCCAGCATGCCATTGCCCTCCTATCTCCGCTCAGAAAAGTGCAGGCAGTCGAAGCAAAGAGCGTCCGATCGATTGCAGTCTGTCCGTTTAGAATAGATGGGTCCTGGGGAATAAAATACAAGCCCTGTAAATGCCTCACACTGGTTTACCTGAGGGGGCGCTAATGTGCAGCTACAGTAGGCAACTGCACAGTCCTATTAATCATTACATCCAGAATCTGCTGTATTTAGGGAATTGACGTTATCTGTCTCGTGTACCTCCGCCCGTGTGTGCATATGACGACCACCAGGGGGAGCAGTGAGACTTGGTGTCTGGGGGATGTAGCAGCAGACTGGTGTGAATGGAGTCAGAGACCACATGTAAAAGGAAGGTATGTACAGAGATCCTGGACACAATGTGACTTGAATGACGGGTGTAGTGCGGAGTGTCTGTGGCTGGGGGTGATGCACAAACTGCTGGGCGACTATTCATTGCATATTACTGAAGTGTGGACGACTGATCAGGGTGATATATAAATATATATATTTTTTTTTTTGTACTTGTACAAAGGATAACATTGTAATTCTTTTGGAGAACAAAGCCCTGCAAATGTTTTTATTCTAAGGCAGAATAAAAGTTCAAATAAAAAAAAAAGTTACTTTTTTTTTGTCTTGTTTTCGCTTATTGGTTTGCAATAGTGGGAAACATTTTTTGGGTGGGTCAGTGGTAAATCATGGTCTGTATACAGTCTGCAGTCCCCACCTGAACCCTCAGCTTTATAGGGGTCTGGATGGATCACTTGCTGTATAAATGGAGAGATATATATATATATATATATATATATATATATATATATTTGTGCTCCTCTGCAGTACAGTGATGGTTCTGATAAGTGGTCCGAGGACGATGTCGCTCAATGGAACTCTACTCCTTAGTGTTTACTCCGTCTACTCCAATCCTAAAAAAAAGAAAACAATCCATCTGCCTCCCCCATAAGCTGTACAGAGGGGGCACTACTGCTGAGGACAGTCTGATGCCAATGCTGCGGCAGTGCTCTTTATGCTGCGCACATTCAGGATTCGTGGATTTTTTCCTTCGCCTTGTATTCATTGACTGGTTTTGCCTGAAATTCCACAGCATGGTGCACAAGGTTCATGAATTTACAGCAAATGAAAAAACATTCGTATATAACACTGTTGTACTTTATCCCACAAGTTTGTGTTGGTGGACTCTGCTTGTTCAATTTTTTTTATCTTTTATAGATTTTGTTCTGATGTCCACTCTCCCTGGGCTGTCTGTGTACCTTTCCTGGTCCTCTTCCTGGTCGGTCCGTCCATCCATCCATCCATCTTTCCCTGTCCGACAGTCTGCCTGCCCTCCTTTCCCAGTCCGTCTGTACTTTCCCGGTTCGGTCCTCCTTTCCCTGTCTGTCCGTCTGCCCTCCTTTCCCCATCCGTCTTCCTTTCCCCCTCCGTCCGCCCTCCCTCCTTTCCCCGCCCGTCCGCCCTCCCTCCTTTCCCCGCCCGTCCGTCCGCCCTCCCTCCTTTCCCCGCCCGTCCGTCCGCCCTCCCTCCTTTCCCCGTCCGTCCGCCCTCCCTCCTTTCCCCGCCCGTCCGCCCTCCCTCCTTTCCCCGCCCGTCCGTCCGCCCTCCCTCCTTTCCCCGCCCGTCCGCCCTCCCTCCTTTCCCCGTCCGTCCGCCCTCCCTCCTTTCCCCGTCCGCCCGTCCGTCCGCCCTCCCTCCTTTCCCCGTCCGTCCGCCCTCCCTCCTTTGCCCGCCCGTCCGTCCGCCCTCCCTCTGCCCGCCCGTCCGTCCGCCCTCCCTCCTTTGCCCGCCCGTCCGTCCGCCCTCCCTCCTTTGCCCGCCCGTCTGTCCGTCCTCCCTCCTTTGCCCGCCCGTCTGTCCGTCCTCCCTCCTTTGCCCGCCCGTCTGTCCGTCCTCCCTCCTTTGCCCGCCCGTCTGTCCGTCCTCCCTCCTTTGCCCGCCCGTCTGTCCGTCCTCCCTCCTTTGCCCGCCCGTCTGTCCGTCCTCCCTCCTTTGCCCGCCCGTCTGTCCGTCCTCCCTCCTTTGCCCGCCCGTCTGTCCGTCCTCCCTCCTTTGCCCGCCCGTCTGTCCGTCCTCCCTCCTTTGCCCGCCCGTCTGTCCGTCCTCCCTCCTTTGCCCGCCCGTCTGTCCGTCCTCCCTCCTTTGCCCGCCCGTCTGTCCGTCCTCCCTCCTTTGCCCGCCCGTCTGTCCGTCCTCCCTCCTTTGCCCGCCCGTCTGTCCGTCCTCCCTCCTTTGCCCGCCCGTCTGTCCGTCCTCCCTCCTTTGCCCGCCCGTCTGTCCGTCCTCCCTCCTTTGCCCGCCCGTCTGTCCGTCCTCCCTCCTTTGCCCGCCCGTCTGTCCGCCCTCCCTCCTTTGCCCGCCCGTCCGCCCTCCCTCCTTTGCCCGCCCGTCCGTCCGTCCGTCCTCCCTCCTTTGCCCGCCCGTCCGTCCTCCCTCCTTTGCCCGCCCGTCCGTCCTCCCTCCTTTGCCCGCCCGTCCGTCCTCCCTCCTTTGCCCGCCCGTCTGTCCGTCCTCCCTCCTTTGCCCGCCCGTCTGTCCGTCCTCCCTCCTTTGCCCGCCCGTCTGTCCGTCCTCCCTCCTTTGCCCGCCCGTCTGTCCGTCCTCCCTCCTTTGCCCGCCCGTCTGTCCGTCCTCCCTCCTTTGCCCGCCCGTCCGTCCGTCCTCCCTCCTTTGCCCGCCCGTCCGTCCGTCCTCCCTCCTTTGCCCGCCCGTCCGTCCGTCCTCCCTCCTTTGCCCGCCCGTCCGTCCGTCCTCCCTCCTTTGCCCGCCCGTCCGTCCTCCCTCCTTTGCCCGCCCGTCCGTCCGCCCTCCCTCCTTTCCCCGCCCGTCCGTCCGCCCTCCCTCCTTTCCCCGCCCGTCCGTCCGCCCTCCCTCCTTTCCCCGCCCGTCCGTCCGCCCTCCCTCCTTTCCCCGTCCGTCCGCCCTCCCTCCTTTCCCCGCCCGTCCTCGCTCCTTTCCCCGCCTGTCCGTCCGCCCTCCTTTCCCCATCCATCCATCCATCTTTCCCTGTCCGACAGTCTGCCTGCCCTCCTTTCCCAGTCCGTCTGTACTTTCTCGGTTCGGTCCTCCTTTCCCTGTCTGCCCGTCTGCCCTCCTTCCCCCATCCGTCTTCCTTTCCCCCGTCCGCCCTCCCTCCTTTCCCCCGTCCGCCCTCCCTCCTTTCCCCGCCCGTTCGCCCTCCCTCCCTCCTTTCCCCGTCCGTCCGCCCTCCCTCCTTTCCCCGTCCGTCCGCCCTCCCTCCTTTGGCCGCTCTCCCTCCCTTGGCCGCTCTCCCTCCTTTCCCCGCCCGTCTGTCCGCCCGCCCTCCTTTCCCCGCCCGTCCTCCTTTCCCCGCCCGTCCTCCTTTCCCCGCCCGCCCTCCTTTCCCCGCCCGCCCTCCTTTCCCCGCCCGCCCTCCTTTCCCCGCCCGCCCGTCCTCCCTCCTTTGCCCGCCCGTCCTCCCTCCTTTCCCCGCCCGTCCGCCCTCCCTTCCCCGCCCTCCCTCCTTTCCCCGTCCGTCCTCCTTTCCCCGTCCGTCCTCCTTTCCCCGCCCTCCCTCCTTTCCCCGCCCGTCCGTCCGTCCTCCCTTCCCCGCCCTCCCTCCTTTCCCCGCCCGTCCGTCCGTCCGTCCTCCCTTCCCCGCCCTCCCTCCTTTCCCCGCCCGTCCGTCCGTCCTCCCTTCCCCGCCCTCCCTCCTTTCCCCGCCCATCCGTCCGCCCTCCCTCCTTTGCCCGCCCGTCCGTCCGTCCTCCCTCCTTTGCCCGCCCGTCCGCCCTCCCTCCTTTGCCCGCCCGTCCGTCCGCCCTCCCTCCTTTGCCCGCCCGTCCGTCCGCCCTCCCTCCTTTCCCCGCCCGTCCGCCCTCCCTCCTTTCCCTGCCCGTCCTCGCTCCTTTCCCCGCCTGTCCGTCCGCCCTCCTTTCCCCATCCATCCATCCATCTTTCCCTGTCCGACAGTCTGCCTGCCCTCCTTTCCCAGTCCGTCTGTACTTTCTCGGTTCGGTCCTCCTTTCCCTGTCTGCCCGTCTGCCCTCCTTCCCCCATCCGTCTTCCTTTCCCCCGTCCGCCCTCCCTCCTTTCCCCGTCCGTCCGCCCTCCCTCCTTTCCCCGTCCGCCCTCCCTCCTTTCCCCGTCCGCCCTCCCTCCTTTCCCCGTCCGTCCGCCCTCCCTCCTTTGGCCGCTCTCCCTCCCTTGGCCGCTCTCCCTCCTTTCCCCGCCCGTCCGTCCGCCCTCCCTCCTTTCCCCGCCCGTCCGTCTGTCCGCCCGTCCTCCTTTCCCCGCCCGCCCTCCTTTCCCCGCCCGCCCGTCCTCCCTCCTTTCCCCGCCCGTCCGCCCTCCCTTCCCCGCCCTCCCTCCTTTCCCCGTCCGTCCTCCCTTCCCCGCCCTCCCTCCTTTCCCCGCCCGTCCGTCCGTCCTCCCTTCCCCGCCCTCCCTCCTTTCCCCGCCCGTCCGTCCGTCCTCCCTTCCCCGCCCTCCCTCCTTTCCCCGCCCGCCCGTCCGTCCGTCCTCCCTTCCCCGCCCTCCCTCCTTTCCCCGCCCGTCCGTCCGCCCTCCCTCCTTTCCCCGCCCGTCCGTCCGCCCTCCCTCCTTTCCCCGCCCGTCCTCCCTCCTTTCCCCGCCCGTCCTCGCTCCTTTCCCCGCCTGTCCGTCCACCCTCCTTTCCCCATCCATCCATCCATCTTTCCCTGTCCGACAGTCTGCCTGCCCTCCTTTCCCAGTCCGTCTGTACTTTCTCGGTTCGGTCCTCCTTTCCCTGTCTGCCCGTCTGCCCTCCTTTCCCCATCCGTCTTCCTTTCCCCCGTCCGCCCTCCCTCCTTTCCCCCGTCCGCCCTCCCTCCTTTCCCCGCCCGTTCGCCCTCCCTCCCTCCTTTCCCCGCCCGTTCGCCCTCCCTCCCTCCTTTCCCCGTCCGTCCGCCCTCCCTCCTTTCCCCGTCCGCCCTCCCTCCTTTCCCCGTCCGCCCTCCCTCCTTTCCCCGTCCGCCCGCCCTCCCTCCTTTGGCCGCTCTCCCTCCCTTGGCCGCTCTCCCTCCTTTCCCCGCCCGTCCGTCCGCCCTCCCTCCTTTCCCCGCCCGTCCGTCTGTCCGCCCGCCCTCCTTTCCCCGCCCGCCCTCCTTTCCCCGCCCGCCCTCCCGTCCTCCCTCCTTTCCCCGCCCGTCCGCCCTCCCTTCCCCGCCCTCCCTCCTTTCCCCGTCCGTCCTCCCTTCCCCGCCCTCCCTCCTTTCCCCGCCCGTCCGTCCGTCCTCCTTTCCCCGCCCTCCCTCCTTTCCCCGCCCTCCCTCCTTTCCCCGCCCGTCCGTCCGTCCTCCCTTCCCCGCCCTCCCTCCTTTCCCCGCCCGCCCGTCCGTCCGTCCTCCCTTCCCCGCCCTCCCTCCTTTCCCCGCCCGTCCGTCCTCCCTTCCCCGCCCTCCCTCCTTTCCCCGTCCGCCCTCCTAAACATTCCCTCCCAGAGCAGATTATGGGCACTTAGAATTTTATTTTCTTTTTCTCGCCTATGCACAAACTTTCAGTGACTGTTATGTTAAAGTCAAAATCATGAGAGGAGCAAAGAACAAGCATGGAATCAGCACCTAAGCCTTGTCTTCTGCTTTCGTCAGTTGTTGCTGGGAGCTGTAGTACTCCTGCCCGAGCGTCACCTGACAATGCAGCGAGCTCTCCGCCTCTTACTACAGACACGTCCTAGTTTCCTTCCGTGTGACGGTCTCGCTGTAACTGGTGGACACAACGGGCAGCGGAAGCCGCTCTATAACACTGTGCGATCACGTGACCAGTGACTTCGCCCCGCCTTTAGTGAGGACGTCAGTAACGCGCCGGCCGTGTTGTGACGTAGTCTGCGTGCGCCGGATGTGCAGAGAACTCCAGGCAAAATGTCTCTCGTGTTCGTTCCGGAGAGGCTCCGTGGCCGAGTACAGATCCCGGAGGACAACGTGCAGCGGGTAAGAGCTCGAGGGGCTGCGGCGGTACAGATATACTGTGACGTCATCAGTCTTCCAAAATAGAGGCGCTGCTCCTAGATAGGTCGCCGTGGACAACCCCTTTAAGAAGTCCTCTGTTTACTAATTGTATGGGACATCAGCGCTGCAGACAATACCACAACGTCCTTGTCTTGGGTCCAACTCTGTCTGTAAATAAAAAAAAAACAAAAACCCAGACTACAGTTGGCGTTTTCGAAAAACCCCTTTAAGGCGTCTTGTCCAGCACTGTGTACGTCTGCGTAATTGGTCACGTTTCAGGATAAAAATGTGGGTGTCATTCAGGGGGTCCGCAGCGGCTTCATCCTCGGCATGTGCTGTTCCTTTAAGATTAGTTGTAAGTCATAATCATCGACATTAACAGAAATAAACACGTGAAGTAGATCACTCTGCGTGTAATGACTATAGAAGAACTGAAATAAATGAACTTCTTGATGATATTCTAATTCTGTGAGAAGCACCTGTATGTAGCAGAATTTAATTTTTAGCTGCAGTCCTAGAAATATTTTCGATTCATAGTGAGTTCATACAGGCCCATAGGGTAACAGGATTCCCCCGGTGGGCAGACACGGGCCCCAAACCCCACGGTACGGGCAGTACTTGGTAGAATTCTTTTGATTCACTCTGTACAGAAAAAAAGCAGCATCTCATCGTTCATTAACCACGCTGTCCAGTTTATTATATAGAGATATAGGTAAATTTGTGAACAAGGGTAGTGTAATATTTATATGCACATTAAAAGTGAGTTACTAGTGGGCCCCTGGTACCCTAGTCTGACACAGAGGCCATATGTAGCCGGACTGCAGCACAAGAGAATGAGCATGTCACTTCGCCAAACCCTTAAATGTGCATGGCAGTGTTAGAATCCACCTGAAAAAGACAGTGTGCACTACCCTTACAAAGGGCTGCAGGAAAAAACATGGCTGCTTCCTTCAACTTCTGCCTACAGGTTGCATGTGGTATTGCAGCTCAGGTCTATTAACTAGAGATGAGTATATTCATTAGCAGGACTCTGATTCAGTGGTCATATCAGTACCATCTACCTGCCTGCGTACCCGGGTCTGGTTTGGACTTGTGCAGCGTAACATACACACATGACTTTCCCTGGACTGCCCCTTTAAATCCCGCACCCTGTACCTTTCACCTTCTTTTTGCTTGATGTCTTGTCCTTTTATTTCTGTTTCTTCAGCTGCTGGACGAAAATGATCAACTCATTCGCTGCATCGTGGAATATCAGAACAAGGGCCGAGCTGTGGAGTGTTCACAGTAAGTTCCCTTTTATACGTTGCAAAAATAGAGAGAAGGGGTGCTCACTATACACTATATAATAGTATAGGTGCTCTGGAGGAAAAATAGCATAGGTAACATAGAAGAACTCTGGCACACTCAAAAGGATTTTTTCAACTGAATAAAGTTTATTTAAATCATTTCTTTGTAATCTTCTTATTCTTATTCCAAAAATATATTATAATCCGCATACAGGAAATACAGGGTAGATGTACCAGGTATTATTTTAACGTTTCGGCTCGATATGAGCCTTTATCAAGATATACCTGTTTCTCCAGTAAAGTGAAAGTCCGGGGTTAAATGTCCACAGCACGGACATTTAACCCCGGACTTTCACTTTACTGGAGAAACAGGTGTATCTTGATAAAGGCTCATATCGAGCCGAAACGTTGAAATTAAAATAATACCTGGTACATCTACCCTGTATTTCCTGTATGCGGATTATAATATATTTTTGGAATAAGAATAAGAAGATTACAAAGAAATGATTTAAATAAACTTTATTCAGTTGAAAAAAATCCTTTTGAGTGTGCCGGAGTTCTAATATGTTACCCTTTTATATGTTGTCATGTTTATTAAAGGGACGGTTGGCAAAGATGATCCTTATAGAAAATAGCCGGTCAGTGGGAAGTAGCTGCTAGTGGAGTGGGTGGGCTTTACGGTAGACCACCTCGTATAGCATTATTAATGACATAGGACTGCGCAGTGGTTGGCTGGTCTCTCACATTTTCCTTTCTGTGCCAGGTACCAGCAGATTCTGCACAGAAACCTCATCTATTTGGCAACAATAGCAGATGCCACCCCACCGCAACCTGAGAAACCAACGACATAAATCCATAAGCATCGTGCGATTTATACACCATTCTCGATTGTGCCGTGATAACATTGTTAAAGAACGACGCAGTTCCAATTTTTTGCCACATGGTGGTGCTAGAGTACCAGTGTTTTCTTTTTCTACTAGAAGCTCCATTCATTTCTGAGACTTGTAGTGCATCAAGACATATCTGATGCTTTATCTTCTTGTGCTTCTGTACATGTTGCATTAAGTTGTTTGTTTATTTTTTTTTTTAATAAAATTATTTAAAACTAAAACTTTTCCCCAGACTCTTCCTCCAGGAAAATCCATAACACAGAACACAAAGGGCGTGGCGATGGAGAGACCATGTGTTCCCACTTACGCTATAACTTGCTCCTGATTTGGTGCAAGGATACTGTCGTGTTCAAGGAGGATGATGTCACTACATAGACATTTTGGTACTTTGAGCAGGCGACAAACAATCCTTTGAATCCCAATATCACCTGTAGGCTTGACATTCATTTTGCACAGTTGGAGGAGACCATATTACGTTCTTGGACCTTACCCTTGCAAATAAGTAGTGATGGACCCTTAACCTTGATATACCGTAAAGAAAGATCAACAAATATTTTGCTACTACGAGAGTGTCTTCTCCCTTAGAGCCCCGAAGGACAATGTCTTACACTACGGTATTATTGTTCTGATTTTGTGGATTTCCAACATAATAGCTTGGAATTGACAGGGGTTCAGGAGAGGATACCCCGAGACATGTTATTGATGAGGCTGATCGTCATGCCTTTTCTAGGGATAGGTGGTCTCTATGCGGGATAATGAGATTACGCGCCTCATCGACACGTACAATGACCAAACGGGCGACGTTATGGGAATTCCTAGAAGGGTTTGGGGTGTTCTTGGGGCCGATCCTGACATAGGTAAATGCATCACACCTGTACCATCTGATACTTTTAGGAAAGGAAAATCCCTAAGGGATCATTTATTCCTTAATCATTATGTACTCCCCACCGGGATGTGGCTTGTCAAAAACTGCTGGTTACCTCCCGTTGTGGCTCGTGTAGCTTCTGTCGATATGCAACTCAAATGTAAAACACTTAAGGGGACAGTGACAGGCAGGGGGTACACCTGGAAACATATTCCTAAGTGTACAACTTTATAGGTAAGAAAGGCAGCTGTGAGTATTGATCAGCCAACATTTTGGGGATATCCGTAACAATAGGGACACTCACCTGGCACGTCACATTAATCCGATCCACAAAGGGGGCCTGAACTCGCCCTCTTTTAGGGTCATCGCTCCTCCAGATACACTACATCATGAAACGAGACGGATATTCTGCCTCGAGTCCATAGCTCCAAGGGGACTGAAAGGTTGAATCTGATGGTCCTAGGTCTTTTTTCAACCTATATAACTATGAGTGGGGTTAGTTTCCTGTGACCCCCCTTATATCCACTATTTTAAGGTCCAACTGAGGAAACATTGCTTTCCCACTTTTTTCATGATTACCCCCTCTTCATTGTTTAGCAGGGAGAGGGATACTTTCCTAATTGGCACATTATGTCGCTGCCATGTCCGTACTTCTGTCTACAAAGCCCAGACCTCGGCTTAGCTTCTAAAGAGACCATGATTGTCTCCATATACTACACACAGATGATCTCAGGGTAAAGGGAACTTAAAAAAAAAATAAATAAATAACTCACCCCCTTTACCTCCTAATATACATTTTATATTGCCTTGTCCATGAGGCATAAAAAGCTGCAAAAAAACAAAACAGTTGCTGCAACTATACAGCAAAATTGCAAAAAGTGATACATTTACTCCAAAATGGTACCAAAAAATAAAGCCCATAGATTTTTTTTTTCCTCCATTTTTATTAATGGTGTCATTCTAAACTAAAAGTCGTCTCACCCGCACAAAAAAGGGGGCAAACAGCCAAAAAATTGACTGTTAGAGGTTAAAGGCCAGAATAAATTTGGTACAAACTTACTATTAAAGGGTTCTCAGACAATGCCCTAGGGTGGGTGGTTAATATTGGTCGGGGTCTGACCCCGTCTCCCTTTAATCGGTACAGTAAGTTACCCTCTATTCTCTTTACATAGGAGTGAAAAGTGACGAAGCCGCGTCCAACAACAAGACATGAAGTAAAGGTCACACTATTAAATGTATCTTTAATAAAGCAAATAGTCATTTTACTTACAGAAGCTTCAGAAGTAAAATACAAACTGTACAGTTCCAGTTTCGGAGTGTTTGCTGGAGAGAAAACAAAAAAGCGATCGTTGGGGGAGGAGAGGGAGAAGGGGGTCACACTCGCACAGCGCCAAACCCACTCCCCCTCTTGGCGAAGAATGAACATGCTCGTAGAGGGGAGTGGGTTCACCCCATTTTTTTTATATATATTTTTTTGTTTGTTTTTTGCTAGAGGTGACCAATATCCGGAAAAAAAAAAGAAAATTTGGAAGCCAAAAAACATAGCACCTACATGGTCAAAGCTTCAACATACAGAAAAGAAAAAAATGGTCTCAACTTTTTTTTTTAATTTTTTTTTTCCCCCCGTTTAATTTAGAAGACTTCAAAATACACGTAAAAAATATATATATATTTATTATGTCGCCTGTGGAACAATTGTTGGCACTTTTGAGACGTCTGTTCGGTACAAATATATACGTCTATCCGTTAATAAGACCATAATTATTCTGATAAAATACGGGAGAGGTCAAGTGCAAAGGAACGAAAACGGGGGATGGGGAACGGGGGCGCTAGTCGTAGGAAGGGGTGACCCTATGTGAATTGTTTCATACAACTCAATGTTTAGAGCCAGTCTTGGAAACAAGAGGTACAAAATATTTAAAAAAAAAAAACACCACACGAAATGCGGTGCCGAAATGCGTTGGTATAGAAAGGGGTTCTAGACTGCACACAAGTCTCTGTAAACAGACAGGATGAAGACTTGAAAGCAAAAAAAAAAAAACCCAAAAAACTATAAATACGGGCGACAAACACAAAAGGGTCCGCTAGAACAGGGAGGGTTGAGTGGAGCGGATGAGGGGTTTATTTTTACCCCCTTTTTTTTGTATATATAGTTTAGTGTTTTATACATATTTTTGGTTTATTTTAGATAAACTTTGTAAAAATGAAAAAAAAAAAAAACGCTCAATGTGCTTTGAGGAACAAGTCCGTCGCCATCTATCGGCGCGATCTCCCTCACGGTAACGATTAACGCAGAATATTGATAAAAAATATATACAAAAATAAGATTAATACTGTCAGTAAGTTTTGGAAATTTTTTGCCTTTTTTTAATGTACGTTTTCCATTCTAGAAAATACAAGTGATGGGTGAGGGAAGGGATTTAACAATAAGGGGCTTCAGCCAAAAAAAAAAAATGAAATGACTTAAATACATATAAACTATATAATAATATTTATATATAAAGTATTTCTTGTAACATCGATCAGGATTAATGGAGAGTTCGGGGGGCAACCTGTACAGAAAAAGGAGGGTGGTTGGGATTTCGTGGTAAGCACCATGTATATAAGCATCTCTGCAGCCACTTTGGTTGGAAGAAACTCGGCGCACCGTTTGGGGTTTCCGCTTCCGGAGGGGAATAAGGAGATTCATGGCACTGAGAAGTGACATTTGTAAAAAATAGACTTTAATGTCGTCTACCTGCTATTTTGTTAGATATTTGTCGGAGCCAGCTCACATAGATATTATTTTCATTCTATATTATTAGTTTTATTTTAAAGAAAAAAATTGAAAAGTCTTTTACTATCCCAGAATCGCCTTCTCTCTCGTCAGGAGTGTTATGTGCGTAATGCCTTTGGCCAGATGAATAAAAAGTAGAAAAATAATAATAATAAAAATAAATTGCCAGAAAGTGAGGTTGTTTTATGACACAACCAGGTTCTGTCGCTCTTGCTGGGGATGAGGTGGAGGGGGTTATACTCCGACCTCGGCCTCCCAGGAAGAGAGAAAAAAAAAATATATATATATATATATATATATATATAACGGCAAAGTATAACATTCGCCCTTTGTAATCCTTCGGGTTTTCTGCCAGGGCTTTCATAGGGGCATCGGGGAGGGGGGGGGGAAAATGCCCCTCAACCCTGGCCAGTATGGAGAACAACTACTGAACAGACCCTCGTCCCAAAATCTGATGCATTTCTATGGGGACGCAATAAGCATCACCATATAAATATAGCCCTGGGGCCGAGAGCCCCTGTGGTCTCTGTATAGAAAAGAATAGCATTGGATGGACACCCCGGCCCACCAGGGCCTAGAGTCACACAGGGTCGGGGGGACTGCACAGCTCGACTCACCACCATACAATCCTCAACCAGGCCGGGCCTTGTTATTAACCAGCTCCATGTTGGAATTGCTCTTTTATGGGGGGGCACAGGGTTGGGAGGGGGTTTAGTATGTTTCCCATTAAAAAAAACAAAAAACGAAGTGGAACTCTTCAAAATTTCTGAAAAATCCACACTGCTCGTCTCACGTATTCGGTGGAAACCACAAAAACAGGATCAGAACCAGACAACCCAAACTTTCCACAACAAGTTATGAGACTGCAAAACCCTTCCCACCCCCTGGAAACACAACCCCCCCCCCCCAATAAAACACAGGGACGCAGCCGACACGGACCCCCAAGCAGCTTGGTCAGAACTGGTGCAGGTAGGAAGGCCGGCGCTCGTGCTTCATCTGGAACGATTTAAAGCCCTTGTTTGCCTGCTGGGATGGCTGCTGCGCGTAAGCGAACGTGGAGGAGATCCCAGTCGGCGGAGCGCAGTCGTTGGCCGTGGACCAGACCGGTGATTGCAGCATTTGCATTGAGTCGTTCCACTGGCTCCCCGGACTCGTCATGTGGTATAAAGAAGAACTCTGATTGGGCAGTGTATTGGTGAGGGGGGACGAGTGCTGCCAGGGGGCCTTCGGGGGCCACGTTTTGGTTTTGTTCTCCTGAAAATAGAAAATTAAACACTTATCAGACGCTCGGTCCATTGCAAGGAGCGCACAAGGATGGTTTTAGATGGGCGTATTTCACGGACCCCCAGCCTCAGTTCGGGTCGGCATTGCAGCCTTTAAAGGGACTGTCTGCTACATTTACTTTGGTGGCTGATCCTTGGGAAAGGTCATCAATGTCTGATCGACCGGGGTCAGACACCCGTCACTCCCATGATCAGCTGATATCGGTGTTGGCGGCAGGAAGTGCTCACTTGCAGAGCTGCTCCATCTTCTGATAGTGACCGCCGCCGGGTATTACACATCCGCCCCTATTGATTTGAATAGATGTGCAGTACTAGCCGCAGACCATACAAGTAAACGGAGCAGCTCGGGAAGGGAGTACTTTCTGTCGCTGGCACTGATAACAGCTGATAGGCGGGGGTCCCAGGTGCCAGACCACAACCTATCAGATATTGATGACCTGTCCCAATTTGGACTACCTGAGGTTGTGCCTTATCGAACCCAATAAATGGCGATATCCCGGTCAGCGTCTCACCTGGTTGAGATCATCCACTGTTGAGAGGAGTGGTGGTGACGGTAGAGTGTTCGCCTCCTGTTCACCACTGCTGTGTTTCCTAGTAAAAGACAGCAGGACAGAAGGGGGTTAACAAGTAATAATAATTAATAATAGTCCTGCACCCCGCATAGTACAACGTCCCGCACTCATCCGTCTCCGCAGCAGGAGCTCATTTCTGGGTGTCAGCAGCTCTCGGACGTCACTTACCTCCTCTGCTTGACGGCAGCGACAAGATCCGGCCCTGAGAACATAGAGAATAGACTGTCTCCGTTTGCAGATGACGTCTCATCGCTGGAGCTGGCGGAGTCTCCCTGAGCGCCCGTCCAGCTGCTGTTCATCCCGTCTCTGGAAGGCAAGGGAACGGTAATGTGCAACACATCCTCACTGGCGGAACAGACCGCACCGGAACAGACCGCAGTGGATCGGCCAAACACTTACACTGAAGTCCTGCACTAAGTAGTAAAAATGCTACGCATGGCCACAGATGGCGCCGTCATTACTCAGGAGGAACAGAGGCCACAGTGTACAGAGCCATCTAGGGCCCAGCCAGGGTGCGGCTGGGCCCTAGATGGCTCTGTACACTGTGGCCTCTCTTCACACAGGATGCATCATGGTGAGCCCACTACATGGCGTCATTAATAGGCTCTGAGCCATATACTTTGCATTCCTGTGTGAACACGCCACATACAGACTATTTGTTTGCACAGGTGCACCAAGCGGCCAATTCCTGATTGTAGGGTGGCTGCATTATCGGTATTATTGCACCTGTGTATTTGCCATCTTAACTTGGGTCCGCTGTACCTTGGTTAGTGCAATTGTTGGAGGCTCTGAACAGGTAAGCATCTCTGCCTGTATACTGGTGTTTTTTTTTGTTTAGAAGAGTGGGGGGTCTTTCCTCTTATGGTGTTTTTTTTACAGGGGTCCTCCCTTTTTTCAGTTTACCTTATGGATAAAATACTTTGACGTACGGATGCAGCGATTCAATATGCTTTTTTTACTTTCGCACGGTGAAACTGGGGACTTGCACTTTGTTAGTCCCCATGGGGACATGAACCTGTGATCATTGATTGCTCGTTCCATTTAGTGCAATGTAACGTCCAGGGTGCAGGAGGACCACAAACTGCCATGTTCTTACCCCTCCGAGAAGTATTCTGGGAATGGCCAGGTTCTGTGCGACTCATCAGGATGGGGCCAGTTGCTACGTGTGGTGCTTGGCCGGCGGACATGCTGTGCTTGCCGTTTTTGTTGCATAGCTTGGTTGACCCCGGCCACATAGCGGGCAAACTCCGGGTCCGAACCAACTGCGGGAGAGATGGGAAAAGGACAGTCAGTGGTTGCCAGGCTCAGATGTTTGCTCTGTGTCATCCCCCAGGACTAAGCTTTTAAGCCTCCCTGTCTTCTACCTCTGAATACAGCACAATGGGAGACCAATGCCAGTCAGCAGCTGCTAAAGCCCCTGTTTACAGGCACAAAATCCCACCCATTAGTTAGAAATAATAGCAGGCTGCAGACGAGGCCAGTGGGTTATTTCATATTATAGGGTGATAAGACCACAGCTGGGACTGTGGACGTACAGCTAGTGCTCTCAGTTATCTTCTGCAAAAGTGGCCGAAGCAATAATAAAGCATGTCTCCATTTATTCTGTTTGGATGGAGCATGGGGCCACGGTTCTAGGCCCCGATCATGGTGTATCCTATGGATATTGCACAAATGTCTAAATTGAAAATATCGCTTTAAAGTGCGACGCCTGAGGAGGCAGGAGTGGGACAGATTCTTTCCTTCATGCTCACTACATCCCTGTATTGTGCTTTGCCCCCTCAGGCCTTGTACTTTCTGCTGCTGACAGTCATGTAGGTCCGGCATGCACACAGGAGCGCGGACGGCCATGAACAAGCAATGTGTGTAGCAATGTCAGTCGCAACGTGTTGTGTACAGCCGGCAGCTATCATGCATCAGTCCTATTAAATAGTATTCAGAGCCGGAGGCAGAGGGCCGGGCGCCTGGAGGCAGAGGGCCGGGCACCTGAACAAAAGACACCCCACTAGTAGAATCATATATATATTAGGAAATGTATTGTGTATACATGGATCTAAAAAACCAGAGTCGTCACCTGCGGGATCAAAAGGCAGAATGTCTCCGAGCATGCCGAACACTCCTTCACTTTGGTCCCGGTTTGGCCAAGTGTTATTTCGAGGGCCTTGCGATTTCTGCCCCAGCATCTCAGACATCATGTTATCCATAAAACTGCTGACCAGCCCCATGCTATACAGGTCAGAGCTCAGATCGGGGACCCCCTGACCGCTCCACTGGCTCATCTGTCCGAGGGGAGACAGGCCACTGCCGACGGCTTGTGACGACTGCTGGGACGAGCTGTTTAACCATTTCCCAGACGGGTGTGGCGACTGTTGCTGCTGCGGACCGATGGGCTGGAACAAGTGCTGATAATACTGCAGCTGCGGTTTCTGGGAGATCGGCAGCGGCGGTGGTTGCTGTAACAGTCCTTGTTGTTGCTGCGGTTGCGTTGGAGGAGGATGCATCGGAGGGGGGTGCATTACTGGCTGCGACGGTGGCTTTACAGTCCCTTGTTTTGGCTCCGGAGCTACGGAGGACGTAGCAGAATTTCTCCTCTTGACCACTGGAGACGTCTGCTGAGATTTGCCCATGTTGAAGCCGGATAGGAAGTCGATGACGTCCTGCATTTCCTGGTCAGAGGGCAAGTTCATCCCCTTCTCGTCCTTTAAATCGTCTCCTTTAAACAAGTCCTCTCGGCGGTCGACCAGAAAGCCATTGACTATGTGGCTGTTGGTGCTGTGGCCGGAGCCATCCATGGACCTGGAGAAGCTCCCCAGGGTCAGCATGCTCTGCAGCTTGGAGTCCGCGTGGTTGGGATGTTTCCCCTTTTCATCTGAGTGATTAGTGGTTAAGACATGTTTGGAGGGGGTCTGAGGGACGGAGTAACTCCCGCTGTGACCGGAGACGCTACAAGACACTTTCTTGGTGAACCGCGAAGTCAGTTTTGAGAACGTCTTTTGGAGTCCACCCGCCGACTTGCTGCCGCTCCCGTGCGGAAGATCGATCTGGTTCCCGAACTCGGAGGTTTCTCTCTGCAGCTGAATCTGGATGATTGGCAATACTTGTTCCCTGCAAGCAAAGCAAGAGGTCAGATGACCGGCACACAATATTGGTGGTCAGAAAACCTTAAAGGGGTTGTCCAGGACTCAGGTCATCGATATTGCACACCTGGCGCCCCCCACTGATCAGCTGTACTGAGCCCCCAGGAGGGCCGTATATAAACAGCACAGCTCCATACACTGTGTACTGGCCATTCTTGGTATTGCAGTTCACCTCCCATTCGCTCCAATAGGAGCTGAGCTGCAGTACTAAGAACGACCACTACACAGCTGTGGCGCTGTGCTGTTGATATCCATTCACTGTTTATATCCATCCGTCGAGGGTTCTTATCGGTGGCAGCCGGGGGTCTTGAAAGGTACTTTTTTGGCATTTAATGTCTACTGTGTGATGCTGGATATTCCCTGCAAGGTAAATAAGGACTCCTAACCTGGTGATAACTCAACACTTCCCTTCCCCCACCATAAGCTCAATATTGGGAGCGCCTAAAGACAATCCCTTTAAGCAGCACTATTAATAGTGTAAAGCTGACACATTGGTACCAGGATGCATCTACGGACATTGTATATTAGTGGAGCCGCCATTAGTCTCTGCCGGAGCGCATTAGCTGAAGATGGTTATGGAGGAAGCAACCGTTAAAGAGATGGCGTGTTTACAGTATGCCGACACCGGCGAGGTCTTGCGGTGCAGATTTAGCGCCTGCTCCCGGTCACCCTGATCTGCAGGGAAATGCAGCGGTGCTGTTCACATGAATAGGGCTGAGCTGCGGGTCTCACAGCAGGAATGGTTTTCTGCAGGAAGAGGGATCTAGAAAACCAAAGAAACAAACCGCACAATACAACCTACAGTAATATAATGAGACACGTACCGGCCCTCCTTCCAGCGGGTGACGTCAAACACCGCTGTGTACAGGACATCCACTAGCCCCAGGGTCTTCTCTGGGTCCAGGCTCCTCTGCAGCAGAGACATTGTCGCCGGGTCTTCCTTTAAACACCTGAGGGTCACGATAAAAAGTCATCTCACACACAGAAGGAAGACATGACAGCTGTACGGACTACTACAAATCCATAGAAGAGGCAAAGATTGGATAGAAGGCGCCAGGTCCCATTCGGAACAGTGAACCCCGCACGATCAATCTGAAGCCATCTCCCATAGATATCGGGTGGTCTTCAGTTGCACCTTTAGCATTTCGGATCTTAAGACTTAAGTCACGAACGACTTGCAGAAATCCAAATCGTTTGCAATAATCGCACAGCGGATGCAACTGTTCCTCCAGTATCAAAACACATGGGGCGAATGTGACACCGAATCCCGCATAGCGGCAGGTCTATCGTAGTCATGGCGGTTCTGTCCCCACGCAGTTTGCATCGCGGCGTCTATAAGGCCCTCCTCATCAACCTGTATGTAGTAAATGCCCCTCTAGTGTAAAGCTCTGCTTTTAATTCCCATAGCTATAACAAAACAACAACAAAAAAAAAGAATTACCAAGTGGATGGGACTTGCACGATGAGTCGGGAGCCCTCCAGACTGATCTGCGGGGCATACGCTTCCTTATTCTCAATCTGTGCTGTATCAACGACCACCTAATTTTTGGGGAGGAGAACAAAGGAAAAAAAAAAAAAACACATTAGTTGCATGGGTTAGAAACCGCTTCGACAGCTCCAGCAAATCATTACAGTCGGAAGTGAGCAACGCTGCGGAGATTTTCCCATTGCTCTCAGCTCAGCTATAATGGACAGTGTAGCTTTATGTACGCAGCTCTCCTGCAAAGTTTTGGAATTAAAGCCCCGATCATTGTATAATCAGCATTTCTGTAACTTTCTCATAGACTTAAGGGGGAGACATATGAACACTGTACTCGCCCTATAGAAGTGGAGGTCCACACGCTCAACCTCCCCTCCTTCCAGAGCCCACGGTCTCGGGATTGGTGGGGGTCCCAACAGTGGGACACAAATCAATGTGTCAGGACAGATAATGGGCAGTCCGACCTATTTAGCTCCAAGAGTAGCAAAACTTAAGCTGTGAGAAAGGCTCCAGAATGTCCTATCTTTGACACCAGGTTACAGATGAGCTCGGAGGCCTAAAGAGGGAGTTTTGCACTTCTCCCATGCAATAAGGGAAATGCTGGACACCGGCCATGAATCAGGAGGGGGTGGCCGGCGTGCCAGGAATCTAGGTTGGAGGGTTAAAAGTTACACTTAGCTCCAAGACTCTCAGTGACGACGGCACGATCGTAGCCAAATGCTGGTTTCTCACACCCAGCCCGGTGGAGGAAGCGGGAGGCTTCCTGCCCATGGAGGGAGGGATACTGAGCGACAGGTGCTTCCTCCCCTATTATCTGACGCCGATGAGATCATTTCCCCGACACTGCTAAAATCCCCCCCGCCGCCTTGTACCTGCAGAACATAACACTGCAGATAAGCCCCTATTCAGGGGTAAAAGTGGTCCAGATGTGAGTAGGTGTGTGGGCTGCAGACGAGTCTCCTATTAAGCATGCAAGTGACGACTCGTCGAGCAGGGTGTGCCAGGAGGCGGCAGGGACACGGGCCCATCCGGAGACTCGCGGAGCATGAAAATGATTCTGGGACGTCAGAATGTGCAGGTGAAATCATCCCTCCTTGCAGAAGCCCCCCCAGACACAATAGATAGCTAAAGGTGACCATTTATTACAACATGCACTTACCAGACCAGCCTGGCCGAAAAGCAACTGCACTGCAGTTTTACAAGCCCCCCGCCAAGTGGAAGGGCACACTTGATTGAGAATTTCCGTCACGGCGCTTTCGTCCCGGCCGGTCATGCCGTTGTGAGAGTCGGCCTCTCTGATCAGCTGCAGCATCGCGTGCTAGAAGAACGGAGTGGAGATTCGGCATTAACCGATAACCCGGCACAACGAAACGTTGACTGGCAGGCGCGGACTTGGCGAAAGTTACCGTTTTAAGCTTCAGGTTATCGGTTGAGGACTCGTTGAAGGACGTTCCTTTCAGGAAGTGGGAGCCGATCTGCACCGGTATGGTCGGGAGCTCGCACTGGATCGGCTGCGGTGGCGTCTGCCTCCTTCCTGCCTGTTGTGCTTCCGCGTCGCTGCAGCAGCCCTGTGGGAACAGAAAAGTAATTTTCTCATGATCCTGGTGGTCTGAGATCTTCGGTGCGGCAGACTTAGACTGGCGCTGCCGAGCGGAGTCAAGCCGTGCCGTGGGGAGAATTGGGGACCCAACCGATCCAACACTTGCTTTTTGCCCCTTTTGTAGTGTACATGGGCCGTTACCTTCAGACAGTCTTCGATAGCCTTGGGATTGAGGTGGAAGCCGGCCTTCATGGCATATTCACAGTGACCTAAACTCTCCAGTGCCATCCGATATGCCTGCAACAACACCAGCGACAGGAAAATTTAGCATTAGATGTATTTAATATAGAGCCGGAGGGGACCACGAAGCCGCGGGGGGTGCAGAGTCTTACCTGTAAGGTGCTGTCGATCTTCAGGTTCAGCTCCTTCAGGTGATGCTCTGGGATGGCCAAGCTCTGCGAGCAGAAGAGCTGCTGAACCTCTAACCCGGCCAGGGAGCCGTCACATCCTCTCTCTCGCAGGCGGCTTGTGGCCTGTCAGCAGAAACCCGCGTGTTAGAATAATGCGGCGGCGCTCGTTAGGTTTGCACAGATCAGCAAATTCTGAACCCAGAAGACATAATGCATCCGATCAGCAGGTGCCCCTTCTGTGCCTCGGGGGTCTGCAGCGAGCGTTGGTGCTGGGCAAGAGCCTATAAAAAGTGCACTGTGTAAATGCGGGATATGGGCACCTCTCATCCTAGAGCAATGATTAATATGTCCAGCGGTGGCGCTGCAGAGAGGGATCACCGATGGGGGTCCCAACATGGGGGCACTGAATGAAAAGACTCCGACGTGGGATCGCGATTTGCATTTTCAATGTTTATTTGGGCGGCGGTAAATATTTAAAGGGACGCGGATGAAGACGTTGCTCAGTTTATTTCCAAGCACATATGTAAAGCTGAGAGCTTGAGACACGAGTCTGCAGCATGCTGGGACTTGTAGTAGAGTGATCTGACCCAGTTTTGCAGATTACCAGTCTCTGGGATCAGAGTCCTCGCGCTGACAAGTGTTACTGCAGGTTAATAGCTGAAAGGATCACATGGATCAGAGGAGGAGGAAGAGGAGGAGGAGGAGGGCAGCCCTGGGCAAGAGGAATGGTTCTGGCAAGACAACCCTGAAACTCGCAGCCCATTCACATCTCCTAGGAGTAAACAGATGACGTCGCTGCAGGAGGAGGCAACGAGCAACTCCCGAGACCGTGTGTGGCTCACGTGGACGGATATGTAGCAGGATATGGACTTTTTTTTTTCTTAAATGCATTTATTTAGGGCTAAAAAATTTGTAATTAAAAATGTTGCACCTTTTGCCTTCTATAGATTCAGTGTTGCACTGACTTATAAATGCTTCTCACTTAATTAGAATATCATCAAAAAGGTATTTTTTATATATTATTTTTTATATATATATTTATTTGTTATATTTATTTCAGTTCTTCAATACAAAAAGTGAAACTCATATTATAGAGAGTCATTACACACAGTGATCTATTTCACGTGTTTATTTCTGTTAATGTTGATGATTATGGCTTACAGCCAATGAAAACCCAAAAGTCATTATCTCAGTAAATTAGAATAATTAACAAAAAACACCTGCAAAGGCTTCCTAAGTGTTGCATTTACTGATCATACATTTCAGTACGCCAACATTTTGGATGCTAAAATCATTTTTCAAGCTGGTGTTCTAAAGTATTCTAATTTAATGAGATAATAACTTTTGGGTTTTCATTGGCTGTAAGCCATAGTCATCAACATTAACAGAAATAAACACGTGAAATAGATCACTCTAATGACTCAGTTTCACTTTTTGTATTGAAGAACTGAAATAAATTAACGTTTTGATGATATTCTAATTTATTGAGAAGCACCTGTAATTGCAAGCTGCAGGATGAGTTAAGCTACTTTCACACATCAGGTTTTCAGTGTCAGGCTAAACCCGGCGAATGTTAAGAAAAAACGATCCGGCGCAAATTTTGAAAAACTGATGCGACGGATCCGTTTTGTTGACTGATCTGGCTAGCCTATCTAGATTATTGGATAAAAAAAAAAAATTTGGAGCATGCTCAGTTTAAAAAAAACAGATCAGGCTGCCGGATCCGGCACCCATAAGCTTTCATTGTAGCAAACAGCCGGAAGCGCCGGATCCGGCGCTTCAGGCTTTTTTGCCGCAGACAAAAAACGTTGCAGTAGACATTTTTTCCAGACGCCGGAATCGGAATTTTAGCCGGATCCGGGAAAAAAACGGAAGGAACGCTGGGCCATGCGGCGCGATCCGGCGCTAATACAAGTCAATGGGGGAAAAGACGTTTCCGGTTTTTATTTTTTCCGGTTTTTCTCTAAAAAGCCGGATTTAGCCTGAAACAAAAAGACGGATGTGTTAAAGTAGCCTTAACTGAGAAGCCATCAGTGAGCTTTACTAAAGAACCCATTGGGATACTTTCTGACCCCTATTTGCCTTTTTCTGAACTCATCTCTGCTGATTCAGGGTATGTGCACACGTTCAGGTTTTTTCGCATTTTTTTTCACGATAAACACACTATAAAAACTCATTAAAAACGCATACATTATGCATCCTATCATTTAGAATGCATTCTGCATGTTTTGTGCACATGGTGCGTTTATTTCCGTGAAAAAAACGCATTGCGGTAAAAAAAGCAGCATGTTCATTAATTTTGTGGATTTTCCTCGTTTTTCCCGCAATTCTATGCATTTGGAAAAAAAAAACGCACAAAAAACGCATCAAAAACGCATGAAAAACCGCGAAAAAAACCACATGCGTTTTTCTGGCAGAAATGTCCGGTTTTTGTCAGGAAAATTTCTGCAAGAAATCCTGACGTGTGCACATAGCCTTAGGACCACAAGACCACAACAAAGTTGGACATGCCAGGAAACAAGGAGTTTGCAACAGAAAAATGATGATTTTTTTCTAAACGAAACCCAAAAGCAAACATGTTTGGTATGAAAAAAGACAAGAACAAGAACAACCACCGGGGATTATAATGATCTGAGCAGCAAAGTAATAAGCCGCTCTGCAGTGAGGACACATTGTTGTTCGGCAAATAGGAGCGATCCCAGTCCTACAGCCGGACATCGAGGGGAAACTCATCCGACTTCAGGCTCATATGGAATTACTTATCGAAACCACAGACTCAACTACATTCCAGTATGTTCCAGCCATCCCATCCCCCCATACATAAAGGGCATGTACACATTATCCCACAACTCGGCAGGGACGCAGCAGACGATACAAATCAATGTCCGATGATCCTTTCAAAAGCCGCTACATGATAATATCGGATTCACAATAGGTGATGTCACAGCTCACCACCTCCTTTTCCTGTACAATGACTGATAACACCTCTATATACAGTAGATAACACAGGATCCACCATTCAAAATAGGTGATATCACAGATCACCTCCTCCTCCTGTACAATGACTGATAACACCTCTATATACAGTAGATAACACAGGATCCACCATTCACAATAGGTGATGTCACAGCTCACCTCCTCCTCCTGTACAATGACTGATAACACCTCTATATACAGTAGATAACACAGGATCCACCATTCACAATAGGTGATGTCACAGCTCACCTCCTCCTCCTGTACAATGACTAATAACACCTCTATACACAGTAGATAACACAGGATCCACCATTCACAATAGGTGATGTCACAGCTCACCTCCTCCTCCTGTACAATGACTGATAACACCTATATACCGTAGATAACAGAATCCACCATTCACAATAGGTGATGTCACAGCTCACCTCCTCCTCCTGTACAATGACTGATAACACCTCTATATACAGTAGATAACACAGGATCCACCTTTCACAATAGCTGATGTCACAGCTCACCTCCTCCTCCTGTACAATGACTGATAACACCTCTATATACCGTAGATAACACAGAATCCACCATTCACAATAGGTGATGTCACAGCTCACCTCCTCCTCCTGTACAATGACTGATAACACCTCTATATACAGTAGATAACACAGGATCCACCATTCACAATAGGTGATGTCACAGCTCACCTCCTCCTCCTGTACAATGACTAATAACACCTCTATACACAGTAGATAACACAGGATCCACCATTCACAATAGGTGATGTCACAGCTCACCTCCTCCTCCTGTACAATGACTGATAACACCTATATACCGTAGATAACAGAATCCACCATTCACAATAGGTGATGTCACAGCTCACCTCCTCCTCCTGTACAATGACTGATAACACCTCTATATACAGTAGATAACACAGGATCCACCTTTCACAATAGCTGATGTCACAGCTCACCTCCTCCTCCTGTACAATGACTGATAACACCTCTATATACAGTAGATAACACAGGATCCACCTTTCACAATAGGTGATGTCACAGCTCACCTCCTCCTCCTGTACAATGACTGATAACACCTCTATATACAGTAGATAACACAGGATCCACCTTTCACAATAGCTGATGTCACAGCTCACCTCATCCTCCTGTACAACGAGGGATAACATACAGGAAAATGCAATGGGCTGCAACCAATGACTCCACGTCATGCTGGGAGTTATAATCCCACAGCAGCAAGAGCACTAAGGAAAATCCCAGAGAGAGGAGACCTTGACTAAAGAAAATCCCAAGATTTATCGGGGGCTGATGCGCCCACCTCGTCCCTGCAGGCAATATTAGACAGATGTAGGCAACAGTTTACATTATGGAAACTGGGGCCTAAGGAGCAGCTTTCAGTAAATAAATAAGAGGCCCATTGGCAGAGTTTCCATCCCCACATTCCTCGTCCTCGCTCGCGGCTCGGAGTTCCCCATCAATACGTTTTCTATAAATAACCCGGTGTGAGAAGACAAGAGCGGTATTATACAGGCGGCCCGCCATCACCCGCGCTGGCACCGCCGTGCTCTCCTACACAACCGAGCGCTCCAATTAAAAAAAAGGTCAGTGTGTGGACGGACACGTCCTCCCTGCACACAATGCACAAAGGCCCACACAGACGAAACATGGAGCGAGCTGCGGACGGCTCTTCTGCCTGGTAGTGGACATGTGGCAGAGCGCGATCAGTGCATGTTTAATTCCCGTGGACTGATTCTTGCACTGCTGTACCTGCCGGACAGTATGGCTGCCTGGGAACGTGCTGTGTAACTAACAAGTATTCCCGACAGGGGTCACCGGGCCGTGCATCACTAACGAGCGCCACCATTGATTATTCAGGCAGAGCGGTCAGTGTGGGTTGAAAAGGATTAAACAGGTTGTCTGACAACAGTTTTAAATAAGTTGTCAGCAGCACATCGCGATGCCACACGCCATCACAAGGAGTCAGTGACATCATACTTTTTGGTAGCATTGAGGGCGAGACGGGGCCGGGGCGCAGGAGGAGGCGAAGGCGAGAGGGGGCGCAGGAGGAGGCGAAGGCGAGAGGGAGCTTAGGTAAAGGCAAAGGCGAGAGGGGGCGCAGGAGGAGGCGGCGAAGGCGAGAGGGGGCGCAGGAGGCGGCGGCGGCGCAGGAGGCGGCGGCGAGCCGGGGCGCAGGAAGAGGCGGCAAAGGCGAGCCGGGGCGCAGGAAGAGGCGGCAAAGGCAAGCCGGGGCGCAGGAGGAGGCGGCAAAGGCGAGCCGGGGCACAGGAGGAGGCGGCGGCGAGCCAGGGTGCAGATGGCGACGAGGAGAGATGGGCCATGGGGCGGGGAGGGGGGTGTTCAACGTTCTGATGCGCCTGCCCCATTTTTCTTTAAAAAACTGTAGACAAACAAAAGAACCAAAGGTCCGTAGATAAGGCCAAGCGGACGCTTCCACCTCCTGCATTATATCGGTCGGCCTCAGCCTGTCACACTTTCCGCTGTCTCGTCATTGCGCCATATCTCCTACGTTGCCTTGTACGCGGCTCCTGCCCTTTGAATCACTTGGTGACGGTCCAGGCCATGTGGGTTGATGAAAGGATTCCTGCACCGCACATCCTCAGACACTATGAGTCACGTATGACTGTGCGGCAGGACGATGGCCTCCATCCTCACCGGTCACAAGTCTTAAGACTATAGAGATGTGCAGCTCAGGACTGGTGGAAGGCGGCCCAGTGGTTGCTCACCTCGGTAGCTCCTCGCCAGGTCCGCACAGCGTCGTCCAGCTCTCTCTTGGGGCTCAGCTCGCCCGGTCCGGGAGCATTCTTGCGCTCTTGTGCTATCGCTTCAGCAAAGGGCTGCACTTTCTGCAACGCCTGGGACAAGAACTGAAAATGAACCTGCATCACAGTCAAGAAACAGCGACCGAGCACCTGTGGAGAGGAGGAGAGCGTGGGTTACTACACAAGGCCACATGTATCCTCCGAGCAGGCATAGAAATCATTTAAAAAGGGGTCTTCAGCCCCCAAAAATCATAGAATGGAGAGACTTATGGGGATATAGCCGACAAGTTGTTTTTGGTATTTTAATGCATTTTATACAGTTTTATAAAAGTTTTGAAAACCCCTTTAAAACGATATACTTAAAGGGGTCCTCTGGAATTTTACTAAATTCTGCCCTGCAGTAGGGAATGTTCTGAAATAAAGTAATACCCTTTAAATACCCAAATGCTGGTGACCCCAGTAGTTCCTTTAACTAAGACGTCTCGTCATTTGACAGCTTATCAATATCAGTGGTCATGTATGAGTGTACGGCAGGTGACCGCTGAGGTCTGTGACTGGCTGCAGCGGTCAGGTGACTGATGGGATGGGACAGCATCGCTGCAGGACAAGCAGGAGCAGCAAACAAGGCAAAGCAGAAGTTCTCTAGTCTTCCATGTGAGGCGAGATGGTGACTCCACAGAACACGAGATCACTTCTAGATAAAACAATGAGGCTTTCACGCCGGTGGGAGAATTCCTGACTGATCTGTAATCTGTGACCTGATGGGACAGAGGAAATAACACGTGTGACCCTGCAGGGATCCTGCTCACATTTTCCAAGACTTAACCTCACTTTGTCTTCTCGTCATTTACGCTGTCAGTCACCCAGCTTTCATAGAGGCCTGAACGGCAGAGCAACTAGTCCCCGGCCACTGAGCAGATCTGCTGGTGGGAGAGAACGGTGACTGGCCGGCACACAGCTTTCCCAGGATCAGATATACCTGACCCTGTCCTGCTAAGCATGGCGGCTGACAGCTTTTTTGCTGGCCTCTTTATACACATGCATACTCAGCTCAGCAAAGCGTGCGTGTGTTCTCAATGGGAAGTGGGGGGGGGGGAAGCTGCAACCAAACTGCCCTGATCTCCCGAAAGGACAACGGATCGTGCATGCGAAGGATTCAGCATGCCCAATCCTTCTTTCCCATCTTGATTTTTGGATATTGGTGCCAGTCCAGGCCCCTCCACCTCCCGTTTATGGGGAGATGGTTTCATACTTCGCACTCGGCACCGATCATGTGCTGAAGGGAGCAGGCTGATGGTCTAATAACTAAACCTCTTTTCCCATCGCTGCCATAGACAGAGCTATTAAAATAAGCAGCCGTCCAGCCCCCATAACAAGCACAATAGCTAAGACAGCCCCCCATTACGTCTATGCACTAATCATGATAGGCAAGGGGGCTGGCTTAGCAATTAAAATAAGGCAGTCGGCCAGCCCCCTTCACATACACAGAGCTGACTACACACTTGGTGAGCACAAGCTAGAAGAAACCCAGGACCAACGACCGACCATGTCTGAAAATTCGGGACTTCATTCTAACTGTAATAAATCTAAAGTCAGTTCTTTCAGCGGAGAATCCCTCTAAGAAATTCAGAAAGAAGACGACGCAGTAACAATTATCTGCACATCCAGAAAGAAGAAAAAAACCAAACACCCAACTACGGTATATAGGAGTGAAGTTCTGAATATTTTCCTCCTGACATGTGCAGACAAGGAGCGATGAGAGCGCCGGCGTCCCGTCCACAGCTGCTTCACATGGGGAGGAAATAAAATGTCTATTTTGGTCCCCTGACGTCTGGCAGCGCACTGCTTGTCAAACAAGCAGACGTCACGTCTTGTGCAAGCAAGAAAAACACATGAATGAAGGATCCGCGTAATCACTGGGGAAGCACATGAGCGAGCGGCCGCCTCCGACGTAATCACAGGGTTAACACTAGTGAGCGACCACCTCCGACGTGATCACAGGGTAAACACACGAGCAAGCGACCACCTCCGATGTGGTCACAGGGTAAATACACGAGCGAGCCACCACCTCCGATGTGATCACAGGGTAAATACACGAACAAGCGACCGCCTACGATGTGATCACAGGGTAAATACACGAGTGAGCGACCGCCTCCGACGTGATCACAGGGTAAATACACGAGCGAGCGAGCGCCTCCGACGTGATCACAGGGTAAATACAAGAGCGAACGACCGCCTCAGATGTGATCACAGGGTAAACAGACGAGCGAGCGACTGCCGCCGATGTGATCACAGGGTAAACACACGAGAGAGCGACCACCTCCGACATGATAACAGGGTAAACACACGAGCGAGCGACCACCTCCGATGTGATCACAGGGTAAATACACGAGCGAGCGACCACCTCCGATGTGATCACAGGGTAAATACAAGAGCGAGCGACCACCTCCGATGTGATCACAGGGTAAATACAAGAGCGAGCGACCACCTCCGATGTGATCACAGGGTAAATACACGAGCGAGCGACCACCTCCGACATGATAACAGGATAAACACACGAGCGAGCGACCACCTCCGATGTGATCACAGGGTAAATACACGAGCGAGCGACCACCTCCGATGTGATCACAGGGTAAATACACGAGCGAGCGACTGCCTCCGACGTGATCACAGGGTAAATACAAGAGCGAACTACCACCTCCGATGTGATCACAGGTTAAATACACGAGCGACCGACCACCTCCGATGTGATCACAGGGTAAATACACGAGCGAGCCACCACCTCCGATGTGATCACAGGGTATATACACGAGCGAGCGACCGCCTCCGACGTGATCACAGGGTAAATACAAGAGCGAACGACCACCTCAGATGTGATCACAAGGTAAACACGAGCGAGCGACCACCTCCGATGTGATCACAGGGTAAACAGACGAGCGAGCGACTACCTCCGACATGATCACAGGGTAAACACACGAGCGAGCGACCACCTCAGATGAGATCACAAGGTAAACACACGAGCGATCGGCTACCTCAGACGTGATCACAGGGTAAACACGAGCGAGCAGCCGCCTCCTACGTGATCACAGGGGAAACACAAGCGAGCGGCAGCCTCCTACGTGATCACAGGGTAAACACACGAACGACTGTCCACCTCCGATGTGATCACAGGATAAACAAACGAGTGGGCGACCACCTCCGATGTGATCACAGGATAAACAAACGAGCGAGCAACCACCTCCGACATGATCACAGGGTAAACACATAAGAGAGCGACTACCTCAAATGTGATCACAAGGTTAACAAACGAGTAAACGTCTCCGACGTGATCACATGGGAAACACGAGAGAGCGACCGTGTCTGACGTGATCACAAGGTAAACAAACGAGCGAGCAACCGCCTCTGACGTGATCACAGGGTACACAGGAGAGAGCAACCACGTCCGACGTGATCATAAGGGAAACACACGAGAGAGCAACCGCTGCCGACGTGATCACAGGGTAGACACGAGCGAGCGGCCACCTCCGACGTGATCACAGGGGAAACAAGCGAGAGAGCAACCGCCCTCGACGTGATCACAGGGGAAAACACACGAGCGAGCGACCACCTCCAACGTGATCACAAGGTGAACAAACGAGCAAGCATCCACCTCTGACGTGATCACGGAGGAAACACACGAGAGCAACCACGTCCAACATGATCACAGGGAGAAACACAAGAGCGATCGCGTCCGACATGATCGCAGTGTACACACGAGCCAGCAACCGCCTCCGACGTGATCACAGGGGAAACACATGAGCGAGCAACCGCCTCCAACGTGATCACAAGCGAAACACGCGAACGAGCAACCGCCTCTGACGTGATCACAGGGGAAACACACAAGTGACCTTCTGCGGCCTGATCACTGGGTAAACATGAGCGAGCGGCCGCCTCAGACGTGATCACCGGTGAAATATGAGTGGCCACCTCTGATGTATGCAATCACAGTGATAAGAGTAATTTTCGTTCTGCACATTTTCCTCTTATAGGACTATACCCCACGGCAGTCCAACTCCTCTGATAACTGTCGTCTAGTTCTGATGACCCTCTGCATGCTCAGTTCGGCTGAGCGTGCCTTTGTTCTCAATGATTTTTGGCCTCTCGCAGGTGAAGGGAAGTCTTTCTTATATTACACTGTATGGTGCGCCATCCCTCGGTTATTCCTCCTGGAAATGCATCAATAAACTGGCAACTGGGTGGAGTCCAGTTGTGGGTGTCTTCTACACAATATGATACTATCCAGTGCCAGACTGAACAAGGACATACCCCTTTGGCAAACTGCTATTTTATCACCCAGTTGTTAATTTGTCAATTTCCAAGAGGAATAATAGAGGAACAACATAAGAAAAAAAAACATCCAGAAAGGTTATTTCAAAGAGAAATAGTAAAACAGACATGTCAGGAGGGAACAGATGCAAATAAATGGTGACCCCCCCCCTCCAAATCCCACCAGCAATGGAGGAAAAGCAAATAGGATCAACATCAAGAGATGAAAAATGTCTGCAAATGTAGTAAGCGCCCCCGTCCCGTCTCTTACAGTGTGGTGTGAATTTAGTGAGCGCACCCGTCCCGTCTCCTACAGTGAGGTGTGAGTCAGTCTCTACATCACGGTCCAGGACTGTCAGGATTGCTGGAGCTGCCGCAGTCCACAGGCAAGAACTGCCATAAAGCCGCTCTGCTCACTGCACACGGAGCGCTCCATGAAGGGTCCCTGTAATGTCAGAGGAGCAGAGGATAAAGTTTTCTTTTTTTTTTTTTTTTTTTTTTTTTATCTTTGGGTCGGTGTCTGTAGAGAAGGAAGGTCTGGATTAGTAAAGATAAAGCCAAGAGGAAACGGTGCAGACGGAGAGGAGTATGGGAGCATCTGATGTGCGGGGACAGCGAGGGAGTCACAAGGAAACCCTGGGACTTGTTCATAGCGCTACACAGAGACTGCACCGCTAGACGCTGCCGTCATCTGCACCGCTAGACGCTGCCGTCATCTGCACCGCTAGACGCTGCCGTCATCTGCACCGCTAGACGCTGCCGTCATCTGCACCGCTAGACGCTGCCGTCATCTGCACCGCTAGACGCTGCCGTCATCTGCACCGCTAGACGCTGCCGTCATCTGCACCGCTAGACGCTGCCGTCATCTGCACCGCTAGACGCTGCCGTCATCTGCACCGCTAGACGCTGCCGTCATCTGCACCGCTAGACGCTGCCGTCATCTGCACCGCTAGACGCTGCCGTCATCTGCACCGCTAGATGCTGCCGTCATCTGCACCGCTAGATACTGCCGTCATCCCCACCGCTAGATACTGCCGTCATCCCCACGTCATATACACAGACATCACTGCTCGATACTCCCATCATCCACACATCATATACAAAGACATCACTGTAGATACTCCCATCATCCACATGTCATACAGACATCACTGCTAGATACTCCCATCATCCACACATCATATACACTGACAGCACTGCTAGATACTGCCATCATCTACACTGCTAGATACTGCCATCATCCACACGTCATATACACACACATCACTGCTAGATACTGCCATCATCCACACATCATACACAGACATCACTGCTAGATACTGCCATCATCCACACATCATACAGACATCACTGCTAGATACTGCCATCATCCACACATCATACACAGACATCACTGCTAGATACTGCCATCATCCACACATCATACACACACATCACTGCTAGATACTGCCATCATCCACACATCATACACAGACATCACTGCTAGATACTGCCATCATCCACACATCATACACAGACATCACTGCTAGATACTGCCATCATCCACACATCATACACAGACATCACTGCTAGATACTGCCATCATCCACACATCATACACAGACATCACTGCTAGATACTGCCATCATCCACACATCATACACAGACATCACTGCTAGATACTGCCATCATCCACACATCATACACAGACATCACTGCTAGATACTCCCATCATCCACACGTCATACACACACATCACTGCTAGATACTGCCATCATCCACACATCATACACAGACATCACTGCTAGATACTCCCATCATCCACACGTCATATACACAGACATCACTGCTAGATACTCCCATCATCCACATGTCATATACACAGACATCACTGCTAGATACTCCCATCATCCACATGTCATATACACAGACATCACTGCTAGATACTCCCATCATCCACGTCATATACACAGACATCACTGCTAGATACTCCCATCATCCACATGTCATACAGACATCACTGCTAGATACTCCCATCATCCACACATCATATACACTGACAGCACTGCTAGATACTGCCATCATCTACACTGCTAGATACTGCCATCATCCACACGTCATATATATACACACACATCACTGCTAGATACTGCCATCATCCACACGTCATATATATATACACACACATCACTGCTAGATACTGCCATCATCCACACGTCATATATATACACACACATCACTGCTAGATACTGCCATCATCCACACATCATATACACAGACATCACTGCTAGATACTCCCATCATCCACATGTCATATACACAGACATCACTGCTAGATACTCCCATCATCCACATGTCATATACACAGACATCACTGCTAGATACTCCCATCATCCACATGTCATATACACAGACATCACTGCTAGATACTCCCATCATCCACATGTCATATACACAGACATCACTGCTAGATACTCCCATCATCCACATGTCATATACACAGACATCACTGCTAGATACTCCCATCATCCACATGTCATATACACAGACATCACTGCTAGATACTCCCATCATCCACATGTCATATACACAGACATCACTGCTAGATACTCCCATCATCCACATGTCATATACACAGACATCACTGCTAGATACTCCCATCATCCACATGTCATATACACAGACATCACTGCTAGATACTCCCATCATCCACATGTCATATACACAGACATCACTGCTAGATACTCCCATCATCCACAGACAACACTGCCAATGGGCACCGAGGCCACAGCTCTCTGTTTCTTTAGCTTTTTCTGAGGGGCCTGTAGGAATTTTCCCGAACTCGGTTTCTTGGCAGGACCGGATTGTTTTGCATTCACCATCTTCCATGGAAACGTCTGGGGAGACAGGAAGTGATGTTTCCTGCAGCTCCGGCTCTCGGGCAGGATATCAAATAAGACCGATAGGGGCAAAAAGACACCACGGGGGCGGCCGGACCTCAGCCATGGAACCAAAATAAATCCTCGCACGAGTCGCCTCTAACTTTACATCCATCACCGGGCGAAAATGGAAATAGTCCCCAGTAAAAGAGGTTTTATTTATATTCTCACGCTCCACCAATAGCCACACGAGTGAAAATGACCCCGCTAACAGAGCGCAGGAGCCACGTACAGAGACACCCGGGGTAACAGAGCACAGGAGCCACATACACAGACACCCCGGGTAACAGAGCGCAGGAGCCCTGTACAGAGACACCCCGGGTAACAGAGCGCAGGAGCCACATACAGAGACAACCCGGGTAACAGAGCGCAGGAGCCACATACAGAGACAACCCGGGTAAGAGCGCAGGAGCCACGTACAGAGACACCCCGGGTAACTGAGCGCAGGAGCCACGTACAGAGACAACCCGGGTAAGAGCGCAGGAGCCACGTACAGAGACACCCCGGGTAACTGAGCGCAGGAGCCACGTACACAGACACCCCGGGTAACAGAGCACAGGAGCCATGTACACAGACACCCCGGGTAAGAGCGCAGGAGCCACGTACAGAGACACTGCGGAAAACAGCGCAGGAGCCACGCACAGAGACACCCCGAATAACAGAGCGCAGGAGCCACGTACAGAAACACCCCGGGTAACAGAGCACAGGAGCCACGTAGAGACACCACGAACAAGAGAGCGCAGGAGCCACGTACAGATACCCCGGGTAACTGAGAGCAGGAGCCACGTACACAGACACCCCGGGTAACTGAGCGCAGGAGCCACGTACAGAGACACCCCGGGTAACTGAGAGCAGGAGCCACGTACACAGACACCCCGGGTAACTGAGCGCAGGAGCCCCGTACAGAGACACTCTGGGTAACTGAGCGCAGGAGCCACGTACACAGACACCCCAGGTAACAAAGCCAAGTATAGAGACACCCCGAATAACAGAGCGCAGGAGCCACGTACACAGACACCCCGGGTAACAGAGCGCAGGAGCCACGTACAGAGACACCCCGGGTAACTGAGTGCAGGAGCCCCGTACAGAGACACTCTGGGTAACTGAGCGCAGGAGCCACGTACACAGACACCCCAGGTAACAAAGCCAAGTATAGAGACACCCCGAATAACAGAGCGCAGGAGCCACGTACACAGACACCCCGGGTAACAGAGCGCAGGAGCCACATACACAGACACCCTGGGTAAAAGAGCGTAGGAGCCACGTACACAGACACCCCGGGTAACAGAGCGCAGGAGCCACGTACAGAGACACGCCGAATAACAGCGCAGGAGCCCCGTACAGAGACACCCCGGGTAACTGAGCGCAGGAGCCACATACAGAGACACCCCGGGTAACAGAGCACAGGAGCCACGTAGAGACACCACGAACAAGAGAGCGCAGGAGCCACGTACACAGACACCCCGGGTAACTGAGTGCAGGAGCCCCGTACAGAGACACTCTGGGTAACTGAGCGCAGGAGCCACGTACACAGACACCCCAGGTAACAAAGCCAAGTATAGAGACACCCCGAATAACAGAGCGCAGGAGCCACGTACAGAGACACCCTGGGTAAAAGAGCGTAGGAGCCACGTACACAGACACCCCGGGTAACAGAGCGCAGGAGCCACATACACAGACACCCTGGGTAAAAGAGCGTAGGAGCCACGTACACAGACACCCCGGGTAACAGAGCGCAGGAGCCACGTACAGAGACACGCCGAATAACAGCGCAGGAGCCCCGTACAGAGACACCCCGGGTAACTGAGCGCAGGAGCCACATACACAGACACCCTGGGTAAAAGAGCGTAGGAGCCACGTACACAGACACCCCGGGTAACAGAGCGCAGGAGCCACGTACAGAGACACGCCGAATAACAGCGCAGGAGCCCCGTACAGAGACACCCCGGGTAACTGAGCGCAGGAGCCACGTACACAGACACCCCGGGTAACAGAGCGCAGGAGCCACGTACACAGACACCCCAGGTAACAGAGCACAGGATCCACGTAGAGACACCACGAATAACAGAGCGCAGGAGCCCCGTACAGACACCCCGGGTAACTGAGCGCAGGAGCCACGTACAGAGACACCCCGAATAACAGAGACACCCCAGATAACAGAGCGCAGGAGCCACACACACAGACACCCCAGATAACAGACCACAGGGGCCGCATAAAGAAACCCCACCTCCCCGGATCTTAAAGGAACAAGTAATAGCCTTCTGAAACTTTTCCACTTGAAGACATATTTTACTATGCAGCCCTTAATGTATCCGCCTTCACAAATACTTTTTTTCGCAATACTCTCATATACATACAATAAAAAAAAAAAAACACAACAAACGAGACTTGATTAAAAATGTCCTACCGTTTTGTTTTTACAGCTCCTCTGCTGCCTATGCATCTCCATGGTAACAGACAATCTGTGGTTGAATCCTGCTGTCTTATCCCCCTATTACTTTCCACTACTTTTACTTAACCGTCTAAATGTACATTAGCATAATGGAAAGAAACAAAAAAAAAAAAAAAAGTGTGCGACTGCAAAATCAGACTACATATAGTTTGTTTGTAGTCTGTTACCACGGAGACGCATGGTCTGCATCACAACTGTAGCATCCAAAATATTGAAAACTTTAATGAACCATCTATAGATGTTTCTACCTAGAAATCTGTGGCCAAAGTGTCCCCCATCTGATGATAAAGTGATGGTATACCCCAGTAATATGCCGGAATACCACCCCACTCTTAAAGGGGAAGAAAAAAAAAAAAACATGCAAATTCCCTTATCTACCAATTCTAATAAGAAAGCGCGGCTCACCTCTATATCCTGCAGGCTGAACTCGTTCTGGTCTTTAAAGTTGGCCGCCCCCGCGCTCAGCTCCATTAGCATTTTTGCTATCTCCGGTTTTATTGCTGCAGTGAGCCGACTGGCAGCCTCCATGACATGTTCCTGCACGTCTTTGAGTTGCATAGCTGCCTTCGAGTAGTGCGAATGACGGAAAACGCTGCTGAAAAGGTCGGTGAGGAAAGTGCTGGCGCGGCAGAACACGTTGAGAGCATCCAAATACTTAGAGATACCTTGCTGGATGTCGGCTACGGGCGTAGTGTGGGTGGAGGGGTTAGGGCAGCCGGTGGCGTTGGCCTGAGATACCAAAGGGGTGGTGGAGGCCAAGGGTGCGCTCAGAGTCCGGCTGAGCTCAGGCATCTGGTACTGCTGGTGTTGCTGCACCTTCTGCTTGGACCCGCCAAGCAAAAAACGCCTTTTGTAGTCCATTTTACTTTCCTGTGCACTGCAGCAATACATAGGTGACCCACTAGCCACAGGTACCTAAAACAGCCGTGCCGACAGAACCCACCTCTCCGGATGCCTGGCTATGTCAGATAGTACAGCAGGGTGGCAAACATGGGTTTCCTACAAGGCATTTCCAAAAGGCAGGCTGTGTAATGTGTACGCGCGGAGCACAGAGGCGGCAGATCCGCTGACTTAGGGATTTATTTTATTTTTATTTTTTTTTAGCATTCAGTGCAGCCCAGCTGCAAGTTCACAACTTGTGGAAGCCAGCTGATATACGTGCGCCTCGCTCCGGTTAACCCTTCTCCGTCACCAGCAGCAGCAAAAAAAAAAAAATAATAATAATTCTGCTTATTCCAAACCAGGAAAAAAAAAAACAAAACACAAAATTCCACTAAAAATAAAGTCAGCACGGCAAAAAACAAAACAAAAAAAGAATAACAACCAACACACTGATCAACAGCTGGTGGGTATGAAGCGATCCGGAGGGATTTGTGTAGGTGCTACAGTCCGGCAGATCCAGTCTGCGCCTGGAATACTGTGGGGGTCTCTGACGGGATTTGCTGCTGGATGACGTCCCCCCTCCTCTCGTCGTTCGTCCTCTCCCCTCGTCTTCCTCTCTGGCTTTGTTGAGGTAGTTTAGTTACAGCGGAAACAAGTGCAGCTCCCAGATTGCGCTTGCTCTGGAGAAAGAATGCACACCATGTATTTGTAAGGCCTCTAGGTCATTTCCTGGCAAAAGAGAGAGAGGAAAAAAGAAAAAAAAAAGGTTTTACATTTTTGCTATTTCAAGGACATTCCTACACAGCCTCGCTAGGAGGAGCACGGTGGCAGCGGACAAAGCGAAAGTGGCCATTGTCCTGTCGTCAGGGACATTTACACTTTAACCAGGAACTTCAACCAAAACTAATACAATGTAACAAAACCTCAGCCGTCAGAGCTCACAGACTTGGAGAGAAACTGGAAAACAAAAGTTTTAAGAAGTTGCAAAACTTTTTTCGGCATGCAATGATTATTGAGTTCTTTGGAGGGTCACGTGCATGCACCATTTGTTCACCACCCCGTTTATAAGGGGGGGGGGGTCCGGTTATTAAAGAAGCTTGCCGGACCCTGAAGCCTCACCTGATTTAGAACTTTGTCTAAGAATGACATAAAAAAAAAATTCCAAAAAATGTAGACCTACTATTACATTTCTGGAACAAGTCCCCGAGACTTATTCCATGCACAATTTTACTAAGTCTGGAGGATGGCGGTTTTAGTGGAACTATCCCTTTAAGAATACAAACTATTATTCCTTGTAGCAGTAATAAGTTACTATGTTCCCTTTATAGAATGAAGTCGGCGGCCCCTCGGCCAATGTCACGGTGTGTTACTGGCAATATTTACAGCTTATTCAATCCAACCTGAAAGATTAGGAGAGGTTTTCTGATTTCTGCTATGGGGTCTGGGAATACAGTAAATGTGAACAAGTCCTTGAAAAATCAGCAGTAGGGGTACGGCTGAGGAGGCGCTCGTCTCCCGATAAAAATTATACCCTTCTTGTACAGATGCGATGTGCCACTTATGAGATATCAAGCGTAGAAGTATCAGTCTGGAAGTGCACAGGGGCGTGTCACTGCTCTACAACTGCTTCTATGACACGCCTCCAGTGCACTTCCAGACTGATTTGCCTATGGCTTTTAAGCTCAATATCTCACGGCTGGTATATCGGATCTCTACAAAAAAGGTTTCATTTTTAATCGGGGCACCAGCGCCTAAACAGCTGTACCGTACCGCTCCTGCCAAGTGTAAACATAAAAGCCTCTGGGAGGTCAGTATGGCTTCCATGGATAGATGGCATTACATAACTGGCGCCATTATTATGATGGTTTCTCTTAAAGCAGCGCATTAAAGCCTGGAACAATGTAAAAAAAAGGACTGAGGGCTAATCGTATTGAAAGACATTCCTGGAACGGATCATGCATAGTTTGGGAATGACACCGTGAACAAACATTTGAGGTAGTCACAGTATCAGCGAGGCCGCACAACACATTTTCTTGAACAATTGCCTTTAAAAGGCAATTACCCTAAAGCGCAAAGTGGATTCATCCAAAAAAGTCTGGACTAGGAAACAAGACTAAACCACTGAGACATAAAGGGAGGGGGTGTCTTTCTTCTTTATACTACAGTTACTAACCACTACCCCCCCACCACACACACAAAAAAGATACCTCAAAGTAGAATCGGGGGCTCGTAATAATATTACATTGTCAGAAGTAGTGGTGTTTCTGAGATAGGTAGCACGTCCCTTTAATACTGTGACGGATAAATGAGGCTAGTCAGCGGATTAAGATTACGGCTTACGAGGATGGATTAGTAGTAGCTGCGCTCGTACAATTGGCGGATTACACCCAGACGAGTTATATAAGGAGGAGTGATAAGACAGTGAGCGGCGCTGTGCACCATTTATCGGAAAATCGGCAGCGACGTCTTCCGCTACATCGTCAGATTTTGCTGCAGAAAAGCTAATTTTTTCAGGTTACGGGAAGAGATCGTGGTCATATTTGCAACAAATGTGCGGCACTGCTCAATACACGCTGCGGCCCCGCTATGCCTCAACAGTCGGACCTCAGGACCCCCATCTATCCATAGGAGGGGCTTACCTTTCTGCATTACAGCCCAATTGTTGGTGAACGGGACTGTGCTGCAGATCGCAGCGCCTGGATTACTGGGTAACTAGTGACGGAGCACTTTGTGCCAACAAACCGCAGCTCTCCTGGTGGTCTCTCTATGGGCAGATACCCTCTACGGCAAAGTCCAAGAGCTCTAGAAGGGGTTGGCAACTAACTTACTTACAGGGCAACTACCCTTAGGTGGCACTAAGGGGGGGGGGGGGGATATCTGCGGATGGTAACTCTGGCGTCTTGAGCCAGGCGGCCGGACGTCTCCTCTCGGACAGGCCCGGCTCTGGTTTAGTTTCTCCGTAAACACCAGAAGCCAAGCTTGGCATTGTGTAAGAGTCCTATCAGATTGATGACCGGCAGAATAAACAGCGGCCGCACAATCTCGCTGGCGCTTCCTTTGTTAGAGGCTGCTCGGTTATATATAGCTCCCTGAAAATTAAAATTAGAACCCTTCTTGCCTGAAGTCTTTGCTTATGTAAAAGTCTATGGCCATAGAGATACAGGCCGAGAACCACAGGCCACAGGATGCCCATATCCATATTGTTGAATTTCCCATCTACACTTTCTATTCTTTAGGGGAGAAAAGCCACTGGCAGGAATATCTGGCAGCCGCTCACTCCACCATGGTCGGGCACGTATACAGTGTCAGGAGTGACGGCAGTCGTTGACCAGGGCAGGCTGCACACCAACCAGCGCAATCCTATCACTTCTCCAGATCAGAGGTGTGACATCACAACAATGTATCAGCACAATGCTTATGACAATCCTATGAGATACATTTAAGTTGCACAGAAGCATTAGAACAATCTGTAACAGCGCCCCCTCTGCCTACAGGTCGTGTGTGGTATTGTAGCTCAGGTCTGTTTACATGTGTGGTGCCCATTCTGCTTTCTATTCCGGGACAGACCCCAAAATTAGGATTATATTCACCAACGGTAAGCAGACACTTTATCATTATAAACAAAGATTTGATTTCTCGCCTCTCGAAGTTACGGAACATCATTTTTTACAAGAGGCCGTTACCCTTCTGAATGCAGGCGTCCAAAGCGTCCTCCATACACAGACCAAGCAGCGCACATGAGTGCACAGAACACGTGTCAGCGAGCACGACGACAGAAACACACAGCTATACTGAACAGGTGACGACACGGCGACAACTGGGCCCGGACGGTGCACCATCTGCTAAAGCCACACAGACTACTGCAACCGACCCGATGAACCGTCCTGACCCAAACCACAATTAATGCTAAATACTTATATGGGGGACGAAAGGTGAGAAAAAGACTCCGGCAGCCATTACTGGGTCATTCAGATGAAGATCCAACCTGTTATCAAGTGTTGGATTGTATAAAGTCTTATATTCAATGAAAACGGTGCAATGCTTCATCTCCCCTGTGGTGGCTCTGTAGGCAGATTTGTCAGCTGATCACTGGCAGTCCCACCAGCAAGACACGTGAGCGGCCATTTTATTTGGGGTCCTCCGCAATATCGGGACCAAGAAGCTGAAATTTCCCCGGAAACTTTGGAAAACCTCCTAAGAAAACACAAGGGCCGTCCTGTGCTGACATTTCACAAATGTCCCGGGGCCTGTGAAGGTAGTATGTCGGGGGTCACATATTTAGATCATTATTTTTAGAAGTCGGCCATTGGTCAGACAACATGACATCTGGGACCGAGCAGCTGCGCTCGCACTATGGAAGGGGCAGAGGGGCTTTCATTTCCCTTTATCCCATCGTCACTTGGAATTCGGTGACAGAAGGTTACCAGAAGAGTTTGGGAAGAAGTTTCATCGCTTTCTGACATATTAAAGCCAACAGGAAATGTCTGCATACTTCACAGATCCGAGCCGCGGCCAGGCTCAGAAACAATGGAAAACATGGAGCAGATTGCCGGAGGATTCAGCAGACCGCCATCTTCTCAGGCCGAGGACACAATTGGGGGGGGATTAATCAAAAAGAATCATGGCATATAGTAGCCACATCACAGATTTATTTATTTTTTTGAGGGAGGTTATATGAAGTAAAGCATAACTTTTTTTTTTTTTGGGGTGGGGGTGGGGGGCAGCAATCTGACAGTCAATCTCAACCATAAGCAAGGGGGGGTCTCCCAACACGAACACACCCCATTCATAACAAGTCTGCCATTTCCTCTCTTTGCTCCATTATTTTTGGCCAAAATGAAGTATGGAGGTGGAAAGAAGGGAGGTCAAAGCCCGTACGTGACTTTTCCAAAAAGTGTAAGGGTACCGTCACACAGTGGCACTTTGATCGCTCCGACAGCACGATCCGTGACGTTGCAGTGTCGCTTGATTATCGCTCCAGCGTCGTAGACTGCGGTCACACTTTGCAATGCACGGCGCTGGAGCGATAATTTCATGACGTAGTTGCGATATAGAAGTCATACGGGACATTGGGAATATCGTGCACACCTTTGTTACACGCTGCGATCATGCCGCCACAGCGGGACACTTGACGACGAAATAACGTTTCAAACGATCTGCTACGACGTACGATTCTCAGCGGGGTCCCTGATCGCAGTAGCGTGTCAGACACAGCAATATCATAACTATATCGCTGGAACGTCACGGATCGTGCCGTTGTAGTGACCAAAGTGCCACTGTGTGACAGTACCCTAAGGGTCAGAAAACAAGCAAGTCTGAAACAATAGGAGCCAGCAGCAGAGTATAGGAGCCAGGAAGCGGCGCCCCCATCATCCTAGGTGTGACGAGTGGGATCCAGACCTGGCCGCCATGGCTTCTTACATGCAGGTCTACCATGGATAAGGGCAGAGGAGTTCTGGGGAATGTCCTTACTGGGATCATCCACAATGGAGTATACTGGGCAGGGCCCCGAGTCACCCTTAGGAGGTGGTAATCCACATTTCAGGATTATTCCATAACCACCATGTTTATCCCCATCAATAATGACAGCAAACCTAAAAAAAAAATTCCCATTAATGGGCGCGTTTCATCCACGGAGTGCGGAGACTTTTGCCACGTTCCAACGCAGATTTGTGCCATCACAAAGGGTAAAATCCACATTGAAAACCTGCAGCGGAAATTTATAGGAAGTAGATGTAAAATTCGCTCCGTTGATTCATTTCTGCCAAATTTCTAGAGCAGGTGGATAAGATTTTTTACAATCTAGGGACACGACTTTGGAGCCATTGTAATATGCTGATAATTTGGGAAAAGCGCACGTATCTGCCACGAGTGAATGTCGCCTTCGAGAGGGTAACGTCACTGGTTACTGTACACAAGTTTAAAGAATAAATAATAATTATTGCCTATAAAAAATATATAAACTAAGTTGAAGGGGTGGGAAAATGTAAAAGTATTCACTGTGTATCATATAGAAATACTACTAAAAAATAAAATAGCAAAAAAAGTAATCAAAATCTAGAAGACTAACCAAACTAAAAAAAAAAAAAAATAAGAAAAGTAAAAATTTCATAATGAAAAAAATCCCCCCAAAAAAATTAGATGTTTCATACAAGCATAATAAAAATTAGTGTATAAAGAGAATACTAATCTAAGTAAAAAGGTATTACAAAAATTAAAAATAAAAATATACAAAATAAAATAATCTAAAAAGTACGGTAAAACCATCATTCAAGTTGAAATATATATAATTATAAATTTTTAAATATATATTATAAAATATATAAATACGCATTATTTATAATAAAAATATAAATAAAAAATATTTATGACTACTTATATATACACATACAAACATATTTTAATTTCTATCATCTTCCCTTATGAAATAATAATAGAATAATAGTGATATTTCGCTGCGGCTTGTTTACATCTAAGAAATTCTCTAAACTTTTATAACTTGAAGACCCCACTACTTCCTACAGGAAACCAGCTGTTGGTAGCGAGGCCACGTATTCTCATAGTAATAACCTAGAATTGTGGCCCTTCTCCATCACTCATCGCGCTCTTACCCGCTGGTCGGGGGCTAAAGCCGATGGATGACGACCACAGAATCAAGAAATTACCGCATATTTCCTCCGAACAGTCGGGAGGATTACCCGAAAGCCCCCGCAGATGTTTACCATTCCTCCATCCAAACTTGTTCCCACAAGAATGTACAACAACTCCAAAGAAAAGAAAGAAAAAAAAAAAACGCAAAAACAGTGTCCTCATTAGTGGCTTGGGCGGAAACCGGCAGCCAGTCCCTCATTGACAAGTCTGGGATAAGCGGCCATTATTCCTTGCAGCTATTCAGGACCGCTCATTGACACCAAGTAAAACGCGCGCGGGGGGATGGAAGCGCCATAAAATAGGAGAAGAAAAATAAAGTAAACTATGATAATAAAAATAAACTATTACATTTAAGTGTGGACGTGTAGAAAGTGATAATCCACCTGATTTACTCATTTTGGTTCTGACGAGATTGGAGACAGTTATGGAGAAAAACCCTCAAAACTTTGTATATTCCTTGCAAATTCTGTCCTTTGCATATGAATGGATGAAATCTGCGGCTCTCACAGATGGGGGCAGAACTGGACGCCGGGGCACATGGTGATGCCCTCTGGCGGCTGCACTCAGGAGGCGGCTGCACTCAGGAGGCAGCATTGCTAGCCTTCTCCATGGGAAATTCTCCATCGTGAGGTCATCACATGCCATTCACATTCCTTATCATCACAGTGAAACCTACCACCTGACAAGTCATAGAAAAGGAACAGGTTCTCCGTGTGTAGGGTGGGATCCTTCTGCATTCCTTCATAAGGACATGGGGGCTTCTCTTCTAAGGGTACGGGAATAATCCCTAGTCACATTGCAAGGCTTGTTAAACCCCATCACCAGTGTCATGTAGAGACAGAGAGCCTGATTCCAGTGATTTATCATTTACTGGGCTGCTTGCTGTAGTTTTGATAAGCAGGAGATCACTAGTAAACCCCACCCAACACCATTGACTGACAACTTTCTGCCTATGCACAGTGTATAGAGAAAGCTGGCAAATCACTGATGAGGGTGGGGTTATACATGGCTCAGCAAATAAAACTGGGATTTTATTAAAAAAAATACAGCAAGCGGCCTAATAAGTGATACATTGCTGAAATCAGGGTCTCTTCCCCTACATCATCCGCTTATCTTAAGACTTTAGATAATCACATTTAATAGAAAAAATAGCAAGGCTGTAAAAATCAAAAAGGCGGGGACGGCCGCAGGGTGACTTGTGCCAGGGACACCAGGTCGTCAGCACGCAGCCACCGGCCATCCCTCCCAGCATGTCCTATGATAATATCTACCGTAGCTCCTCCTGTGGCAACAGTGCAAACATTCTGCAGTCATTGGAACGCTCGTGCTGGTGGAAACGCATGTAGATGGAAAATGTCCAAGTCATCGAGAAGAGACGATTTCACTGCACAAATACACGGTAAAATATAGATAAAATCTGAGACGTGACGAGGAGCCTGACAACAAGGAGAGCGACGCTTGGGTCCAGTGATCGGACAGAGGACAACACTTATCTGATCCAGCGAAAAACACAGATAGGAGAATAAAATCCTAATCTCCAGTGATGGGTCATACTGGTATTTACTACTATTATCAACAATCACAGGGTAAAAAGAGATGGCGGCACCTCCAGTGCCCTTACAGGATTCGAACGTAATGGCCAGGAATGGAGATAACTCCGATCCCGGCCGCATTCCCTTCAATAGCAATTGTGGCATCTAGGGGTCGGTAAAGGGGATCGGACGGGCTATCGAGGCCCAGTGTGCCCAGAAAAACCAGCAACTAATATAATAAAACCATAGAGTTAATGCAGTTCGCACGTTCCCACGCCGTCATCCCACAGAAGACCACCCTGTACATATATTATGTGCTTTACAGATGACCACAAGCATCCAGCCGGGCAGCGCTGCAATGTGTCAGCAGCCCCCACTATATTCTATAGTCCTGCACAGAGCAGGTATATAGATCCCACCTCCGCTCGCCAGCACGGGGGTGTCCATCTCCACAACTATGTGTGCCAATCCGGCACCCTACACAGCACTTTTCCCCGCAATCCGGCACCCTACGTGGCGCTTCTCCCTGAAATCCGGCACCCAATGTGGCGATTCTCCCTGAAATCCGGCACCCTACGTGGCGATTCTCCCTGATATCCGGCACCCTACATGGCGCTTCTCCCTGCAATCCGGCATCCTACACAGCGCTCTTCCCTGCAATCCGGCATCCTACATAGCGCTTTTCCCTGCAATCCGGCACCCTAGATAGCGCACTTCCCTGCAATCCGGCACCCTAGATAGCGCTCTTCCCTGTAATCCGGCACCCTAGATAGCGCTCTTCCCTGTAATCCGGCACCCTACATGGCGCTTTCCCCTGCAATCCGGCACCCTACATGGCGCTTTCCCCTGCAATCCGGCACCCTACATGGCGCTTTTCACGGTAATCCGGCACCCTACATGGCGCTTTTCACGGTAATCCGGCACCCTACATGGCGCTTTTCACGGTAATCCGGCACCCTACATGGCGCTTTTCACGGTAATCCGGCACCCTACATGGCGCTTTTCACGGTAATCCGGCACCCTACATGGCGCTTTTCACGGTAATCCGGCACCCTATATGGCACTTTTCAAAGTAATCCGACACCCTACAAGGTCCTTTTCGTGGTAATCCGGCACCCTAGGCTATATTGCAATGATCACTACAGTATTCCCTATGTAGTAGCATTCAGAAGTGGCGGTGTGGATCCTGCCTGTACATCAGGAGCAATCCCTGCAGCACCAAACATGTGATAGACAAATCACTTGGAGCTAAACTGTTGCAGAAAAGCGACCTATCAGTTCATCTCCGGATGTAAAATGTCTGTCCCTCCTAGACTACAGTATAAAACGCACCAAAACGCAGACCCCCATACCGGGTCATTGCATAAGACGTCATCTGATTGCAGGGATCGCAACAGCAAGGTGAAGGGGCAGAGGTCTGAGTGCTCCGAAAAATCAGTCACTGGGAAAATTCACGTGAGCCCACGACGCTTTTACCCCATTCTGATGGCACAAGCCTATCTGACCAGCGTCTAAACTGCACCAACAAACACCAAGACAGGAGAACGCCCGGTGCCAAGTCCTGCAGGAGCCATTGCTCCAGACATCAGTGCATATGACGGAGGTCTACTGTCTGCACTGGCAAGGTCTTCCTGCCTGCCACCTATGTAATTGCCTATGTGACCACCTATGCTGTCACAGATGAGGGTCTAACATATTTAAGAGCATCCAGTAAATCACTGAAAACAGCTCCATTCACAATGTGAACAAAGACCCTTTAATTACCCCTCCCCCTCAAAAATGCAAGAGGCCATGTCATTCTTAAATGCCACCCATTCCTTAAATAACCTGCCACTTCCTACATAAGCAGAGGAGCCCCCACCCTGCTCTTCCTAAATATTCCCACTGAGGGAGCGGACCACCTAAATAAACTACAGCCCCGTCCTGAAAACTTCAATCAAGACATGGCTAAGGGACGTGACCGCAACGCAATGTCCGAAACTGGCAGTGAGGAAAAACGTGGACTACAGATTTATATTAAATTGTTCTGCATTCTGAGCCCCATTGTGGAAAACCCCACGGTACGTCCTTGACAGGACTACACACTACTTGTATCTATGTGCTTCAGTACGCAAGGCCTGGCGGAGACCACTACACAGGCGCAGTACGGGGGTCCGAGCTCAGATCACCATCGAAAAGTCTGCACCAGTGACCTTTATAATCCCATCTCCAGCCTCTTAAACACTACAACTCTCAGCAATTGTTATAACAGTCACCTCAATGCTGGGAGGAGATTTCCACCATGTAAAGCGGCTCAGGCTGAACAGCTGACACCTCCAGTCCCAAAGCCCCCCATCGCCCTGACACCTCCAGTCCCACAGCCCCCCATCGCCCTGACACCCCCAGTCCCACAGCACCCCATCGCCCTGACACCCCCAGTCCCCCATCGCCCTGACACCTCCAGTTCCACAGCCCCCCCATCACCCTGACACCTCCAGTTCCACAGCCCCCCCATCACCCTGACACCTCCAGTTCCACAGCCCCCCCATCACCCTGACACCTCCAGTTCCACAGCCCCCGACACCTCCAGTCCCACAGCCCCCATCGCCCTGACACTTCCAGTCCCACAGCCCCCCATCACCCTGACACCTCCAGTCCCACAGCCCCCCGTCGCCCTGACACCTCCAGTCCCACAGCCCCCCGTCGCCCTGACACTTCCAGTCCCACAGGCCCCTATCGCCCTGACACCTCCAGTTCCACAGCCCCCGACACCTCCAGTTCCACAGCCCCCGACACCTCCAGTTCCACAGCCCCCGACACCTCCAGTTCCACAGCCCCCGACACCTCCAGTTCCACAGCCCCCGACACCTCCAGTTCCACAGCCCCCGACACCTCCAGTTCCACAGCCCCCGACACCTCCAGTTCCACAGCCCCCGACACCTCCAGTTCCACAGCCCCCGACACCTCCAGTTCCACAGCCCCCGACACCTCCAGTTCCACAGCCCCCGACACCTCCAGTTCCACAGCCCCCGACACCTCCAGTTCCACAGCCCCCGACACCTCCAGTTCCACAGCCCCCGACACCTCCAGTTCCACAGCCCCCGACACCTCCAGTTCCACAGCCCCCGACACCTCCAGTTCCACAGCCCCCGACACCTCCAGTTCCACAGCCCCCGACACCTCCAGTTCCACAGCCCCCGACACCTCCAGTTCCACAGCCCCCGACACCTCCAGTTCCACAGCCCCCGACACCTCCAGTTCCACAGCCCCCGACACCTCCAGTTCCACAGCCCCCGACACCTCCAGTTCCACAGCCCCCGACACCTCCAGTTCCACAGCCCCCGACACCTCCAGTTCCACAGCCCCCGACACCTCCAGTTCCACAGCCCCCGACACCTCCAGTTCCACAGCCCCCGACACCTCCAGTTCCACAGCCCCCGACACCTCCAGTTCCACAGCCCCCGACACCTCCAGTTCCACAGCCCCCGACACCTCCAGTTCCACAGCCCCCGACACCTCCAGTTCCACAGCCCCCGACACCTCCAGTTCCACAGCCCCCGACACCTCCAGTTCCACAGCCCCCGACACCTCCAGTTCCACAGCCCCCGACACCTCCAGTTCCACAGCCCCCGACACCTCCAGTTCCACAGCCCCCGACACCACCAGTTCCACAGCCCCCGACACCTCCAGTTCCACAGCCCCCGACACCTCCAGTTCCACAGCCCCCGACACCTCCAGTTCCACAGCCCCCGACACCTCCAGTTCCACAGCCCCCGACACCTCCAGTTCCACAGCCCCCGACACCTCCAGTTCCACAGCCCCCGACACCTCCAGTTCCACAGCCCCCGACACCTCCAGTTCCACAGCCCCCGACACCTCCAGTTCCACAGCCCCCGACACCTCCAGTTCCACAGCCCCCGACACCTCCAGTTCCACAGCCCCCGACACCTCCAGTTCCACAGCCCCCGACACCTCCAGTTCCACAGCCCCCGACACCTCCAGTTCCACAGCCCCCGACACCTCCAGTTCCACAGCCCCCCCATCACCCTGACACCTCCAGTCCCACAGCCCCCCATCACCCTGACACCTCCAGTCCCACAGCCCCCATCGCCCTGACACTTCCAGTCCCACAGCCCCCCATCGCCCTGACACCTCCAGACCCACAGTCCCCCATCACCCTGACACCTCCAGTCCCACAGCCCCCCCATCACCCTGACACCTCCAGTCCCACAGCCCCCATCGCCCTGACACTTCCAGTCCCACAGCCCCCCCATCACCCTGACACCTCCAGTCCCACAGCCCCCCATCACCCTGACACCTCCAGTCCCACAGCCCCCCATCACCCTGACACCTCCAGTCCCACAGCCCCCATCGCCCTGACACTTCCAGTCCCACAGCCCCCCATCGCCCTGACACCTCCAGACCCACAGTCCCCCATCACCCTGACACCTCCAGTCCCACAGCCCCCCATCACCCTGACACCTCCAGTCCCACAGCCCCCATCGCCCTGACACTTCCAGTCCCACAGCCCCCCCATCACCCTGACACCTCCAGTCCCACAGTCCCCATCGTCTTACAGCCCCCATCGCCCTGACACCCCCTGTATTACAGCCCCCAGTCTCTGCCGCCCCCAGCACGGACGCGTCTTCCTCTCCCCCCGTGTTTCCCAGTAGCCGCGGGGCCTCTCCCACTATGTAACACCGACAGCTCATAGGGAGGGAGCAGAAAGGGGGACACGGCCCCGAACTCACCGTGCTCCAGTCACCGGGGCCGCTCTCACCATCTAGTCCCTGACACCCCGCCCGCCGGATGTGACGTCACGGCTCCTCTACCCTCACGGAATGTTCCCCTCCGTTGGCTCCACAGAGCGGGGTAAATCTCATAGTTTCCTCCGGAGCCTGATTCGCAGGGACAGCCCCAGTGTTACATGAAGCTCGGTCTCCGGCGTGCGCGACCACAGCGCCAAAGAGAGAGAGACGTGCGCGCCACCGCAATAGGAGATTATGTGCCGCGCATGCGCGTCCCTCTAATCAGTGCTATATGCTACTGGACAAGCAGATACCTAGAGCAACCAATCAGATTCACGCTCTCATTTTGCAGGTTTTCTAAAGAGAGTGAAAGCCGCAAACTGATTGGTTTCTATTAGCAACTACTTCAGTTTAAATGTGCAGTTGCCCATAGCAACCTTATAGATAAGTAATGTAATGTGTGTAAACAGTGACTGCACCAGCTGAACAGTGAGTGCAGCTCTGGGGTATAATACAGGATGTAACTCAGGATCAGTAATGTAATGTATGTACACAGTGACTGCACCAGCAGAATAGTGAGTGCAGCTCTGGAGTATAATACAGGATGTAACTCAGGATCAGTAATGTAATGTATGTACACAGTGACTGCACCAGCAGAATAGTGAGTGCAGCTCTGGAGTATAATACAGGATGTAACTCAGGATCAGTAATGTAATGTATGTACACAGTGACTGCACCAGCAGAATAGTGAGTGCAGCTCTGGAGTATAATACAGGATGTAACTCAGGATCAGTACTGTAATGTATGTACACAGTGACTGCACCAGCAGAATAGTGAGTGCAGCTCTGGAGTATAATACAGGATGTAACTCAGGATCAGTACTGTAATGCATGTACACAGTGACTGCACCAGCAGAATAAGGAGTGCAGCTCTGGAGTAGAATACAGGATGTAACTCAGGATCAGTAATGTAATGTATGTACACAGTGACTGCACCAGCAGAATAGTGAGTGCAGCTCTGGGGTATAATACAGGATGTAACTCAGGATCAGTAATGTAATGTATGTACACGGTGACTGCACCAGCAGAATGGTGAGTGCAGCTCTGGGGCATAATACAGGATGTAACTCAGGATCAGTAATGTAATGTATGTACACAGTGACTGCACCAGCAGAATAGTGAGTGCAGCTCTGGAGTATAATACAGGATGTAACTCAGGATCAGTACTGTAAGGCTATGTCTCCACGTTCAGGATGGCCGGCGGTATCGCTGCAGCGGCGAAGCCGCTCGGCGCTAAGCCCCACCCCCTTTCTGGGACGCGATCATGCCGGATGTGTTAACTCTTCACATCCGGGATGATCGCTCTCTCCCATAGCGCCCTGTGATATGCCTTGCGGGGACGCTGCGTCCCCGCAAGGTGTACGGACATGCTGCGATCTGAAAAGACGCGCAGCATATCCGGAGTCGCAGGGCCGCCGCGTGCGGGTTTCCACGCATAGTGGAGACGGGATTTCATAAAATCCCCTCCACTATGCTGGAACATTTGGACGCTGCTTGTTTGACACTGCAGCTCTGCGCAGCGTCAAACAAGCAGCGTTTCCTGACCGTGGAAACATACGCTAATGCATGTACACAGTGACTGCACCAGCAGAATAAGGAGTGCAGCTCTGGAGTATAATACAGGATGTAACTCAGGATCAGTAATGTAATGTATGTACACAGTGACTGCACCAGCAGAATAGTGAGTGCAGCTCTGGGGTATAATACAGGATGTAACTCAGGATCAGTAATGTAATGTATGTACACAGTGACTGCACCAGCAGAATAGTGAGCATAGCTCTGGGGTATAATACAGGAGGTAACTCAGGATCAGTAATGTAATGTATGTACACAGTGACTGCACCAGCAGAATAGTGAGTGCAGCTCTGGAGTATAATACAGGATGTAACTCAGGATCAGTAATGTAATGTATGTACACAGTGACTGCACCAGCAGAATAGTGAGTGCAGCTCTGGAGTATAATACAGGATGTAACTCAGGATCAGTACTGTAATGCATGTACACAGTGACTGCACCAGCAGAATAAGGAGTGCAGCTCTGGAGTAGAATACAGGATGTAACTCAGGATCAGTAATGTAATGTATGTACACAGTGACTGCACCAGCAGAATAGTGAGTGCAGCTCTGGGGTATAATACAGGATGTAACTCAGGATCAGTAATGTAATGTATGTACACAGTGACTGCACCAGCAGAATGGTGAGTGCAGCTCTGGGGCATAATACAGGATGTAACTCAGGATCAGTAATGTAATGTATGTACACAGTGACTGCACCAGCAGAATAGTGAGTGCAGCTCTGGAGTATAATACAGGATGTAACTCAGGATCAGTACTGTAAGGCTATGTCTCCACGTTCAGGATGGCCGGCGGTATCGCTGCAGCGGCGAAGCCGCTCGGCGCTAAGCCCCACCCCCTTTCTGGGACGCGATCATGCCGGATGTGTTAACTCTTCACATCCGGGATGATCGCTCTCTCCCATAGCGCCCTGTGATATGCCTTGCGGGGACGCTGCGTCCCCGCAAGGTGTACGGACATGCTGCGATCTGAAAAGACGCGCAGCATATCCGGAGTCGCAGGGCCGCCGCGTGCGGGTTTCCACGCATAGTGGAGACGGGATTTCATAAAATCCCCTCCACTATGCTGGAACATTTGGACGCTGCTTGTTTGACGCTGCAGCTCTGCGCAGCGTCAAACAAGCAGCGTTTCCTGACCGTGGAAACATACGCTAATGCATGTACACAGTGACTGCACCAGCAGAATAAGGAGTGCAGCTCTGGAGTATAATACAGGATGTAACTCAGGATCAGTAATGTAATGTATGTACACAGTGACTGCACCAGCAGAATAGTGAGTGCAGCTCTGGGGTATAATACAGGATGTAACTCAGGATCAGTAATGTAATGTATGTACACAGTGACTGCACCAGCAGAATAGTGAGCATAGCTCTGGGGTATAATACAGGAGGTAACTCAGGATCAGTAATGTAATGTATGTACACAGTGACTGCACCAGCAGAATAGTGAGTGCAGCTCTGGAGTATAATACAGGATGTAACTCTGGATCAGTAATGTAATGTATGTACACAGTGACTGCACCAGCAGAATGGTGAGTGCAGCTCTGGAGTATAATACAGGATGTACCGTAACTCAGGATCATTAATGTAATGTATGTACACAGTGACTACACCAGCAGAATAGTGAGTGCAGCTCTGGGGTATAATACAGGATGTAACTCAGGATCAGTAATGTAATTTATGTACACAGTGACTGCACCAGTAGAATAGCGAGTGCAGCTCTGGGGTATAATACAGGATGTAACTCAGGATCAGTAATGTAATGTATGTACACAGTGACTGCACCAGCAGAATAGTGAGTGCAGCTCTGGGGTATAATACAGGATGTAACTCGGGATCAGTAATGTATGTACACAGCGACTGCACCAGCAGAATAGTGAGTGCAGCTGTGGGGTAAAATACAGGACGTAACTCAGGATCAGTAATGTATGTACACAGTGACTGCACCAGCAGAATAGTGAGTGCAGCTCTGGAGTATAATACAGGATGTAACTCAGGATCAGTAATGTAATGTATGTACACAGTGACTGCACCAGCAGAATAGTGAGTGCAGCTCTGTGGTATAATACAGGATGTAACTAACTCAGGATCAGTAATGTAATGTATGTACACAGTGACTGCACCAGCAGAATAGTGAGTGCAGCTCTGGAGTATAATACAGGAGGTAACTGAGGATCAGTGCAGAAAGTAATGTATGTACACAGATTTACATGGAGGACATACTGGAGTTGTTTGTCTTCTCCTTGGGTTGGACATACAGACAGCATTTGTAGGGTATGTAGAAACCAATCGTCTGTGTAAATAATGGAGGAGACCACTTCCCCACTCCAATGTCCCCTCTTTGGGCCCCTGAAACTGTATAAATAGGGAATGTAGCCAAAGGACACACATTACAGCATGGTCTCAGACTAACCCCACCATAACCCCATCTCTTCCCACCAGGACACAAGCTGTGTAATGTGAAACCAGAACCTGGGATCAGACAAGGCTGGAGCTATTGTGCTTTTCCCTAATGTTTGAGTGGAGGTTGTGGGGGCTCTCAGATGTATAGAGGGGTCTGGCTCAGCTGGCATTTCTAGTTCTAGGAGATCCAGGTCTCGGATGTCTGTTCCTCACTCTGCAGTCAGTGACTGAGAACATTCTATTCATTATACATCCAGGGGCTTAAAAAAACTCAAAGTATTGGAAAACTCTTGTTCTCCTGGATCCAACTCATTGGAAAAAAAAATATTTTTTTTAAAACGAGTCTTTTTCACCCTCCCCAATCCAGAGCTGAGTCTCCTCCGCTGCTCTTGGCGTCTGTTATTTTTGCAGCGCTAACAACACATCTATAACACTGCAGACAATCAGTGACCTCAGGAGATGCGCCCAAAAGTACAATCTGTTTAGAGCAACTGAGCTCAGTGACTGGCTGCAGCGCTGCAGACAATAACAGACAGCTGCGGAGATTCAGCGTCAGACCTGGGAAGGGATCCCTTTAAGGCTTCTTTCACACTAGCGTCGGGCTTGGCCCGTCGCTGTGCGTCGGGCCGAGGTTCCCGACGCTAGCGTTGTCTCCGCCGCACAACGGGTGCAGCGGATGCATTTTTCCAGCGCATCCGCTGCCCCATTGTGAGGTGCGGGGAAGCGCGGGGAGGTGGGGGCAGCGTTCCGGCCGCGCATGCGCGGTCGGAAAAAGCGGACCGTCGTGAGCAAAAAACGTTACATGTAGCGTTTTTTGCTCCCGACGGTCCGCCACTGCACGACGCATCCGTCGCACGACAGGTGCGACGTGTGGCAATCCGTCACAATGCGTCGCTTAATGTAAATCAATGGTGAAAAAACGCATCCTGCAAACACTTTTGCAGGATGCGTTTTTTTGGCAAAACGACGCATTGTGACAGAATGCAGTTAACGCTAGTGTGAAAGTAGCCTAATCCTCTTTACAGATGAGGGTTTGCTACAGTTGTATCCAGTTAAACTCATCAGATCAAATCTCTCCTGCCCTGATTTTTGCTACAATGTATCAGTTTGGATTCCAGGCTGTTTACCTTCATAGATCATTGTCTGCACTGGATACAATTGTAGCAAACCCTCAGCTACAGCGTATATTGATTTTAAGCCGTTGCCTGTAAGCAAGGTTTCCATTCACTGACAGCAAGCGATCTTCAAAATGGGAAGGAATTGAAACACAACATTGAGATATTTGGCTGGAACGTTCTGCGCCTTTAAATCATATTGGATCATTCATTTTATTGAGTCCAATGTATTAAAGCCAAGTAGACTCACGGCGTGTCACGGTGACTCACACAACGGCGTGGCCTCTGGACCGCTCTGTATTAACCCTCTGAGAACTATCATAAGAAAAATGGAAAACGGAGATTTCGTTTTTCTTCCAAGTCTTTGATCAAACTCAACTATTCAAGCTCGGATCCAGCACAGGGCAAGAGGATGAGATTTTATTTTTTAATTTTTTTCATACATGATAAAAATCATGCGACGTGTTTGGATTTCAATGCTTTTTTGCAATATAATCTGAGAGCAGCATGATGTATAGGCAGAAACCCTGATTCCTGTCTCTTACAGGACTGCTTGTTGTAGTTTTAATACAATCAGTGTTTTATCAGCAGGATATTATCACTACAGGACTAGTTGTCTAGTGTCTCCTAGTCCAACCACGCCCCCCACCATGGATTGTCAGCTTTCTATCAACGTACAGTGTAAACAGCAAGCTGCTAATCAGTGATGTGGGCGGGGTTATACAGGGCTCAGCATTCTGAGCTCTGCTGATGTGATCTGATGTGAATGATCTAACGATAAAACATCAGTGGCCCAATCCTGGACAACCCGTTTAAACAAGTAACTGTTCACTGCCTGCATGGGGTAAGCAGCTGCGTATTCTCTGCTCCTCGGAGCACATGTTTCGCTGTTTGTTTCATCTCATGTGACTCACATTTCTGAAATCTTTTTCTGTTTTTTTTTCTGCCGTGAACAATTCCCCAGGAATTAGAGACGAAACCACAGAAATGCTCTGTGTGACCAGACTCACGCAGTGGAAAAAAAAGAGAAGAAGGTGGTTTCGCTGTAGAAACTATAAGATTTTTGTCTTTTCCCAGAGCTGGATGTCACACTGCGACTACGCTACACACGATCATCTAATAACATGGTACCTAAATGGCTGAGGTCAGATTAGAAGATTTTACTGACTATCGATATTTTTCAACATCCAATCAAATTGCATGATTAGGTGACGTAAAAATGGCTAAAACCGTGATGCTAGTCACTACTGTGCGGCTGGGTGGTCAAGAGGTCCGAGGTCAAAAGTCAGGAGGGTACGTCATAGACAGAGGGGTGAGATAAAGGCGTAGTCAGGGCACAGTCCGGGGTCAATAGTCCAAGAGGGGTGAGATAAAGGCGTAGTCAGGGTACAGTCCGGGGTCAATAGTCCAAGAGGGGTGAGATAAAGGCGTAGTCAGGGCACAGTCCGGAGTCAATAGTCCAAGAGGGGTGAGATAAAGGCGTAGTCAGGGCACAGTCCGGAGTCAATATCCCAAGAGGGTTGAGATAAAGGCGTAGTCAGGGCACAGTCCGGAGTCAATAGTCCAAGAGGGTTGAGATAAAGGCGTAGTCAGGGTACAGTTCGGGGTCAATAGCCCAAGAGGGATGAGATAAAGGCATAGTGAGGGCACAGTTCGGGGTCAATAGTCCAAGAGGGGTGAGATAAATGCGTAGTCAGGGTACAGTTAGGGGTCAATAGCCCAAGAGGGGTGAGATAAAGGCGTAGTCAGGGCACAGTCCAGGGTCAATAGCCCAAGAGGGGTGAGATAAAGGCGTAGTCAGGGCACAGTCCGGGGTCAATAGTCCAAGAGGGGTGAGATAAAGGCATTGTCATGGCACAGTTCGGGGTCAATAGCCCAAGAGGGATGAGATGAAGGCATTGTCAGGGCACAGTTCGGGGTCAATAGTCCAAGAGGGGTGAGATAAAGGCATAGTCAGGGCACAGACCGGGATCAATAGTCCAAGAGGGGTGAGATAAAGGCGTAGTAAGGGCACAGTCAGGGGTCAATAGTCCAAGAAGGTAGCGGATCACGACAAAAGGGGCTAGACAAACAGATGGTCAAGATAAATCCAAGGTTGACCAACAAAGATCAGAATACCAGACAAGGAGCACAGAGAAAGCACACAACTCATTAGCAAAGCTACAACTAGCAGCAATCACAGGCAGCGAGCTGGTTAAATAGCCAAGCACAGGAGACACATGGAGGAAGCCCCAGCATGCCATGGCCCTGATTGGATGGATAAACTGAAGCCATTGACATCTCAGCATGCCCCAGCATCCGATTGGATGGCTCAGCTGTCCATCACCACACTGACAGCTCAGCGTACCCGTCCTAGTTTGGACAACAGAACGGTAATTCACTGCGTCCAGAATATGGAAAAAAAACTATTCTGCAATCATCGACCATAGAATGCGAGATCATCCAGCAAGACGTATTTGTATCTTTTAAACAAAGGACATATCTCTAGGAACCCAAGTGCATGGTACGGGGCTGCACAGTCAGGTGACTAGAAGACTCCAAATGGGGACAGTGGAGTTACAAATGTTGCATTGAAGCAATCAGTGCGGCCAGAGATAGTTTTCTATACAAATTATCATCTGAAATGAAGACATACGCAGCACGGAATTATCTATCAGGAATATGCTGCCACCTTGTGGAAATTGAGTGTGTTTATTTAAAAGGGGGTATTCGAAGAATTGAAGGTTACCCATTATTCATGTCCCCATTGACGCTGTGCCCCTTCGTGAATGGAGCGAAGGTGAGCGCGTTCTGCTTCATTCATTGTCTATGGCACTGCTGAAATATCGTGACGCTCTACTGGCCTCGTTTCGGCCAACCCATTGACAATGAATGGGCACTGTTAGGATTGGTACCATAGTATCACTCCTGGGGTGTAGTTGGCACACTTTTTTGGGCACTGTTAGGATTGGTACCATAGTATCGCTCCTGGGGTGTAGTTGGCACACTTTTTTGGGCACTGTTAGGATTGGTACCATAGTATCACTCCTGGGGTGTAGTTGGCACACTTTTTTGGGCACTGTTAGGATTGGTACCATAGTATCACTCCAGGGGTGTAGTTGGCACACTTCTACTGTATAGACACATAAGATTGAGAAATTAATAAGAAAGTCTTTGCATTGATTAATAGTGAAATGGCTAAAGGCTGTTATGTATATGTAAATACAGTGGCATGTAAAAGTTTGGGCACCCCTGGTCAAAATCACTGTTACTGTGAACAGTTAAGCAAGTTGAAGATTAAATGATTTCTAAAAGGGCTAAAGTTAACGATGACGCATTTCCTTTGTATTTTAGGCAAAAAATATATACTGTATTTTTCGGATTATAAGACGCACTTTTATTATCCCCCAAATTAGGGGGAAAATGGAGGTGCGTCTTATAAACCGAACACTGTTCTTACTGAGGGAGCAATGCTGCAGGCCTGGAGCTGGGGGTATTGTGGTGGTGGTGCGGTGATAGTGTGATGTGCGGTGGTGGTATGGCGGCGAGCTAGGGTGGTACGGCGGCAAGTGGTAGCCCTTTGGCAGCGGCATATGGCGGCCGCCATTTTTCTTCCGGGGTCCAGCTTCTAACTCTGCACAGGCAAAGATGGAGGAAAGACTAAATCTCCCATCCGCGCCTGCCCCCCTATACGATGTCTCCAGGAAAATGGCCGCGGATGCGGTGCAGGCGCAGATGGAGATCTCGGCACCAATATCTCCATCTGTGCATACGTCGCCCCGGCAGCCATTTTCCCGGAGTCCATTGCATAGTAAACAGTTCGGGGGCTCTGGGCTTTCACAAAATGTAGGTGGAGCCCCCCGCTCCATCGGACACCCACAGTGCCACTCTTGCCTCCTCCAGCAGCGACCCTGGGACCCTGCTCCACTGCGGCCTGCACCACTGAACACCATCAGCAACCCTGGGACCCCACTTCAAAGCAGCCACCACCCCCGGTAAGCAATAAGATGGCTGGATTGTAAGTAGCACCACCATTTTATTAAAAAAAAAAAATTTGGCCAATTTTTCTCCTCAAAATTTGTGGTACATCTTTTAATCCGGTGCGTCTTATAAACCGCAAAATACGGTATATTTTCACCTTTTACATTTTAAAAATTGCAAAAAGGAAAATGGGCTGATGCAAAAGTCTGGGCACCCTGCATGGTTAGTATCCCCTTTTGCAAGTGTCACAGTTTGTAAACACTTTTTGTAAACAGTCAAGAGTCTTTCAATTCTTGTTTGAGGGTTTTTCCTCCATCCTTCCTTGGAGAATTCTTCCCGTTCTGTGAGATTACTGGATCGTCTTGCTTCCTCTGCTATTTTGAGGTTTAGCTACAGATTTTCAATGATGTTCAGATGAGGGGACTGTGAGGGACATTGTAAAACCTTCAGCTTGCTCCTTTTTAGGTCATCTATTGTGGATTGTGATGTGTGTGTAGGATCATTATCTATATGTAGAAGCCATCCTCTTCCTCTTTTCAATTCCAAAAAAGTTGGACAGAAGTAAAAAAAAAATGGAAAGAAAATAAAGCGCCAAATGTCTTCTATTGGTGAAAAGTTGGACTGCCGGTGGCTGGTTCATTATACGAACTCTTCTTCTATGGAGACGGGCTTTGGTGAAAGATGCAGAATGTGGTTTACTATTGTCTTTCTGAAATATAAGAGACTTTCCCTGAAATAAACCTTGTCTAGATGAAGCAGATGTTGTTCTAGAACCTCTATATAATGCTGAGCATTGATGGAACCTTTCAAGTGTGCATTGCCTGAGCCATAGGCACTGATGCAGTCCCCACTCATCAGAGATGAAAGAACTGTGTGCTGATAACAAGCTGGATGCTCCCTCTCCTTGATAACAAGCTGGATGTCTGTCTCCTTGATAACTAGCAGAATGTTCCCTCTCCTTGATAACAAGCTGGATGGTCCCTCTCCTTAATAACAAGAAGGATGTTCCCACTCCTCGATAACAAGCTGGATAGTCCCTCTCTTCCATAACAAGCTGGATGGTCCCGCTCCTCGATAACAAGCTGGATGGTCCCTCTCCTTGATAACAAGTTGGATGGTCCATTTCCTCGATAACAAGCCGGATGCACCATCTTCTCCATAATAAACGGCATGATACCTCTCCATGATAACAAGCTGGATGGTCCCTCTCCTTGATAATAAGCTTGATGGTCCATCTTCTTGATTACAATCTGGATGGTGCCTCTCCTCGATAACAAGCTAGATGGTCCATCTCCTCAATAACAAGCTGAATGGTCCCTGTCTTTGATAACAAGTTGGATGGTCCATCTCCTCGATAACAAGCTGGATGGTCCCTTTCCTCGATAACGAGCCTTTGCAATTTTACATTGAGGAACTTTTTTTTTTTTTAATTTGTTGAACAATTTTTAGACTTCGTTTTCCAGATTAGTAACCTCTGACCATCTTTGTTTCTGAGAGACTCTGACTCTGTAATATGCTCTTTCTATACACATTAATGTGACTTAGGTGAAAATTGACCCTCAGGCTGTATTTCATTAGTAACATTTACTTTTCCAGGAGTTTGGTAACCCTGTAATAACTTTTTTGAGTTGTGTCACCGCCATCAATTTCTAAATTAGATATTTTCTCATGTAAAAAAAGAAAAATTTCCAATGTTCACCTACTGATCCATGTCCTGTGTTCTGCTGTGAATAAAATTTGGCATTAGGAGATTTCCAAATCATCACATTCTTTTTTTCTTTACATTTTACACTGCTGACAAACATTTGGAGAATTGGGTTTGTAGAATGCATTGGAAAATGTTAATAAATTGTGAACCTGCAGAAAAGCAGTGAAGCCTCCAGATAAAATGTATAGAGGGGATCTGAATTTAGGGCAGCGCTGATTTATAAGACGATTGCCTGCCACCTAGTGGTTAAATTGAAAATAACTTTTTATTTGTCATCAAAGATGATGTTGCCAAAAATCTCATCTGTCCGTGACGTCTTTGCTACAAATTGGATCTTACTGCACAAAAGAAAGATCCACCTGCGACAGGGACACATGACAGCTGATCAGATCAGCTGAAATGTGCCGGAAAACATCGCAGGTGCCTGCATCAAAAAGAGTACCTATACGTCATAGGTTGTGAAGTGGTTAAGGGGGATTAAGGACTAAACCTCACACTGTAGAAATTATTGCAGCTCCATTCATCTGAATTGTTTCATTTGCAGAAAAATATGCAGCGTGTGAATTCAGTCCTAAAGGGGTGCTCTCAAGTTCTGAAGTAGCTTTAATTAGCATGAAGATAAGCACACTTGCAGTTGACTTGCTTTTGCTACTTGCCGTCATTCTCTTGGAATGAGAGCTTTTATCTTTTATAGTGCGATGCTGGTTTCTATGGAGCTTGGCTTCTAGACCTTGTCTGACTGTGTGCTGTTGTTACTGTAACACCGACATACCTGCATGGTCCTTCTCCCTCGATCCATCAGGGACGCTGACATGCTCACCGCCACTCAGCTGTGCCTCCTGCTCTGGCTCCTAGGTTCTGCACTCTCCATGCAGGTCTTCTGGCAATGCGCTTAGGTTACACGCGTGATCCCGGTCTCTCAAAGGGGCAGCTCACATACTCCAGAAGTGTCCCCAGCCTATAACTGGAAGCCACTATTTAAGGCACCTTCCCTTTTAGGGAGGTGCCTGAGCAACTTCAGTATCTAGTATGTCTTATTCTACTAGTCTCTTGTCAGGTCCGTGCTGTGTTCCTGAACCAGTCCTGCGACCCTGTATCAGAGTCCAGGGCCGGACTGGCCATCGGGCAGTTCTGGCAAATGCCAGAAGGGCCGGTGCCAGTAGTGGGCCGCTGCACGCCGACTCACCCTTCCCCCCCAGTGCCGCCGCCGCATTCAACTATACCGAAGTCTATGACGCCAGTACAGTTGAATGCAATGATAAAGGAGAGAGCGTCACCTGATGCTCCCTCTCCCATCACTCCCCGCTCTGCCTCTGACACTGCGGGTGCACGCGCAGTGCAGCGGTAGCTGCTGAGACAGGAGCAGGGAGGAACGCGGGCACGAGGAGAGGTAAGGAGATTGTGTTTTTTTTACTGGACTGTGGGGCCATTCTAGGGGGGGAGGAGAGATGTGGGCTGTGCTGTATACTACTATGTGGGCTGTGCTATATACTACTGTGTGGGCAGTGCTGTATACTATGAGGGCTGTGCTGTATACTACTGTGTGGGCTCTGCTGTATACTACTGTGTGGGCTGTGCTGTATACTACTATGTGGGCTGTGCTATATACTACTGTGTGGGCTCTGCTGTATACTACTATGTGGGCTGTGCTATACACTACTATGTGGGCTCTGCTGTGTACTACTATGTGGGCAGTGCTGTATACTACTGTGTGGGCAGTGCTGTATACTACTATGTGGGCAGTGCTGTATACTACTGTGTGGGCTCTGCTGTATACCACTATGTGGGCTGTGCTATATACTACTATGTGGGCTCTGCTGTATACTAATATATGGGCAGTGCTGTATACTACTGTGTGGGCAGTGCTGTATACTACTATGTGAGCTATGCTGTATACTACTATGTGGGCTGCGCTATATACTACTATGTGGGCTCTGCTGTATACTACTATGTGGGCAGTGCTGTATACCACTATGTGGGCTGTGCTGTATACTACTATGTGGGCTGTGCTGTATATTACTGTGTGGGCTGTGCTGTATACTACTGTGTGGGCTGTGCTGTATATTACTGTGTGGGCTGTGCTATATACTACTGTGTGGGCAGTGCTGTATACTACTGTGTGGGCAGTGCTGCATACTACTGTGTGGGCTGTGCTGTATACTACTGTGTGGGCTGTGCTGTATACTACTGTATGGGCTGTGCTGTATACTGCTATGTGGGCTGTGTTATCTGCTATGCGGGTTGTGCTATATACTATGGGGGGTATATTATATTCTATGGGGGAGGCCGTGTTACATACTATGTGGCTGTTATATACTATTGTGGGGGTATATTATATTCTATGGGGGAGGCTGTGTTATATACTATGGGGGGCTGCATTATATTCTATGCGGGCTACATTATATATTATGGGGAGGTGGGCTGTATTATATTCTATGGGGTGGCTGCATTATACTCTGGGGTGGCTGCATTATACTCTGGGGTAGCTGCATTATATACTGTAGGGTGGTGGCTGCATTATACTGTATCGTGGACTATGGGGAATACGTTATACTATATGAAGAACTATGGGGTCAATTATACTATGGGAAGTGAATTGTACTACATGGATGACTATGGTGGTGCATTATACTATATGGAGCACTATGAGGAGTGTATTATGCTATATGGAGGACTATGAGGAGTGTATTATGCTATATGGAGGACTATGAGGAGTGTATTATGCTATATGGAGAACTGTGGTGCACATTATAATATATAAAGGACTATGGGGTGTATTTTACTAAACAAGTAAAATGCTGCATATTCAGATTGTTTTTGCTGGAACAAAAATCATTGTTCTCAGCAGCACATCGCCAGCGTAAACTGTAGATGTGCTGCTGATAACATGATACTGTATGGTGATCTGTTAGTGATCTATTAGTGATCGTTCTGTCCCATCATTATTCCTCAGCTGGTGGAAAGAGGCCGGGAAACAAGTGTTGAACAACTTCAGTATTGTTGATCAAACTCATTTAGCGGCCTGAACTCAGCACTTGTAAATACAACCGAAATGCTTTTGTGTGATGTGCAATATGTTAGCATTTGGGGCCCCATTTTAAACTTTGCCTAGGGCCCCACTTTGCCTAAAACCGGCCCTGCCTACAAGTGTACAAAGATATTATACAGTCGCCATGTGACAAGTGGGCCTGTGTAACTTCAAATGCCAGAGCTAAATTTTAGTCCCAGTCCAGCCCTGCCAGAGTCCATCCTGTCTCCCTGAATTCATACTGCTATCCTGAACCTGTTTGTTCCGAAACTCATCCTGCTATCCCATACTACAGTCCGAACCTGTTCCTGAATCCATTCTGTCTGAAACAGCGGTAAGGTATCCATTCAGCCAGTGATCCTGATCCTGTCCTGCCTGCAGCCCTGGAGCCTGCACTGGAGTAGTACCTGGCAACTTCCTGCTGCCTAAGCCTAACCTCACCATCAGAGCCTCTGGTGAAGACCAGGTAGCTGTTTAGTTATGAATGTCCAGGGAACTTCCAGCCTGTGACAGAGTGGGTCGACACCCACCAGCGTGACAGTTACATTGTAGGAGATGAGTTAACTCTTAGCATCCTAGCCTCCAACCCATTAATTTCTATACAGGAGTTAAAGGGAACCTGTCACCTGAATTTGGCGGGACCGGTTTTGGGTCATATGGGCGGGGTTTTCGGGTGTTTAATTCACCCTTTCCTTACCCGCTGGCTGCAATATTGGATTGAAGTTCATTCTCTGTCCTCCGGAGTACACGCCAGCGCAAGGCAATATTGCCTTGCGCAGGCGTGTACTCCGGAGGACAGAGAATGATCTTCAATCCAATATTGCGGCCAGCATGCAGCCAGCGGGTAAGGAAAGGGTGAATCAAACACCCGAAAACCCTGCCCATATGACCCAAAACCGGTCCCGCCAAATTCAGGTGACAGGTTCCCTTTAACAGCTCAGCTCCCTCCCCCTCTCAAACTCCTGATGAGCTTTTCCTTACCAGTTCTGTATAATCCAATCCCCAATACTCAGGATCAGGGACCTCTGTGTTCCGAGCTGTGTGCATTTTCAAATTCCCTGTTATCTCTATGTATAAAAACAGTGAGAGATGTGTAGACTCCATTACAAAGAAAGATTGTGTTACAGCAGAACTTATGCTGAGCTTTATTGTTCTACTAATGCTAAATCTCTGCGAAACACTAGAACTGTCACTCAAAGAGCAGTGCCCACCCCCACTTTCCTTCCAGAAAGTAAGAACGAGACTGCAGAGCTGTGAGCAAACTGTATAGGAGCCCAGGAGGCGATTTCACTGAGTGATTTATGAAGAATCTGATCCAAATCACTGATGAAACTCGGGTCCGTTTTTTTGCATCATAGAAAAATATCTGACTAAGGCTCTGTGCACACAGTTTTTTTAGGCAGTCAAAAAAAATAATTCCTAGTGATTCTTCATTGTGGTAGGTGCACACAACGCCTCTTACAGGAGGACGAATCTGCCAAGTATTTCAATAGGACACTTCAGGAAACTTTGCCATTTTTTTTCCTGAACCCTCTTTTTGTTAGGTTTTTTTTTTTTTTTTTTTTTTGGGGGGGGGGTTGTTTCCTGAGCGAATTTCTGACTATTAGGGTTCATTTCCACATGCGAGGCACACGTCCGTATCTCGCATGTGGAAACCAAGCTGTGGAGCCGGCACTCCAGAGCCGAGCGTGCGGCCGCATAGGAACACATGGAGCTGCACGCTCCGCTCCAAAGTGCCGGCGCCAGAGCTTGGCCTCCACATGCGAGATACGGACGTGTGCCTCGCATGTGGAAATGAGCCCTTAGCAGGACACTCAAAAAAACACCTGGACGTCTATTGAGCCTTTCCATTGACTTCTATTGAGCAGAAGCCGCCAGAACCTTCAGGTCACTCATTTTCACCTTGGGCGACATGAAACGGATAAAAGATGCTCCAAAAAAAGCCTGACTGTATGAACAGCGAGAGGTTTTTACATAGGACTTCATATTTTTCCTTCTTTTGAGCGCTTTTTCAGGAGGGCCTCAGAGCGGAACCACCTGAAAAGGTTTTCGGGTCACAATAAACGGCGTAAAGAATAATCCCCTCGCCCTCCCAAAAAAATGGCTGAATTGCTTTTTTTTTTTTTTTTTTTTACCTTTTCATCACTTCATTCACAACTACAAGTTGTCCTGGAAAAAAAAAAAGAACAAGTAAATAAATGATGAATCTTGGAAGAGGAGGGGGAAAAAATGGAAGCGTAAAAAGTTAAAAATGGCTCTGACAGGAACAGGGATAAGAAATAAAACCAGTCCCGCCAAAGGCAAGCCTTCTTGTAAAGCAGCAAAAAATAGCTGCGGCCAATGACACTTGTGCTGACAGGGCTCCAATACTCTCTCACAGTGAGTAAAATGGCTGCCACTCCTTCTTTTCTGGCCTCCATATTGGTGAAGCCAATGCACCACCCTCTAGCAGTGGAGTTTGGTCTACGGAAACATGGCCGCTACCGTCACCTTCAGGGAAGAAGAGGTCACGTGACGCGGCCGCCTAGCGACAGAGCGAGTGGGCCTGAGAGAAAACGAAGCGTCCTATTGGTTGCTGCTGAGACACGTGGTGCGCATCAGAGGGGCGTGTCTCCTCCCTCTGCACGCAGACACGACCCTATATAAGAGGCGTCACCGGCCCCGTTTTCTTTTCTCCGTCCTCCCTTAGCTTCGGGTCTTTCGTGCACTGCTCCAGCTCCGCCATGGCGCTCACCGCTGACCCCGTCTACCAGAAGCTCGTCAAGTTCTACGAGGCCAACCACTCCGCCCTCAACCTCAGGAAGCTGTTTGCTGCTGACAAGGAACGGTTCTGCAAATTCAGGTACTGTCACGTGACGTCACCATGACGTAACGAATGCAAGTGCCATTTTTTTTCTCCTCTTCCCATTTGCCTGCACAATTATTGCTTTTCCTTAGTCTAAAGGGCTAGCTAACTCGTGCAAATCTACTGTGCTGTCACTTTAAAATTAACCCCTTCCCTGATGAAAGCAGCTCTGCTGCTGCTTAATAGCTGCCATGTAACAATTCTGCAGATTTGGGTGCAGAGGAAGCTCTGGGGGCCCCTATTCATACCCCTGGAGTTGTCCTTTAGGACTCTGCAGGCTTTGGGGCCAGTGCTGGGGCTGATGAAGGGGTTAATGGCTAGTAGATGGCAGTGGGGGTCCCTGGAGGTGCAGCAGTGGGTGGGCTGCAGCAGTGATCTGAGCCGTCATCCTGCGCCCTTCATTCCTCCTTGTGGTTCTGTACGTGCAGTGTGACACATCCCCCGACTGCAGGGAGCGCAGATGTACAGCTCTGCTTGCAGTAGGGGGGCCGGTGTGGCATGCTGGGAGTTGTGGTCTTCAGATCTGTGCTCTCCCCTGTGCACTGCTCAGCCTCTGTCCCTGGTATTTCATGATGGACAATCCCTTTAAGACTGTGGTGTCAGTAGCCTGATCTGCACTGGGGAGAGTGGAGTGTCAGCTCCTGGGCGCAGGCGTTCTGCTTTATATAGGGGGAGGGAGTTTTCTTTCCGCTGCATCCATTCCTCTATGTAGTGTGGTGTGTCTTGTATACTGCCCCCTAATGGCTGCTGATGGGATGACAGTGTAATGAGCCACTGTCTGATCTCTGTCCTAAAGCTCTGCAGATCTCCTGTACTAGGTGGCCCCGAGTGTTATAGGGGCCCCCATGTCTGATGGTGACACACAAGCTTTTTGCCTTGTTCTTGAAATTACCTTTGTCCCCCAGCTCTGGCCCTGCTTATATTTCCTGCAGTCAGGTGGTCGGGGGCCACTATGCAGGACCCCCTCAGTCTCTGGTGGGCACAGGTTGCCCTTCTACCTCTTCCCCAATCCCAGAGCCCTAGGTTCGGTCCTGCAGTACCTTCCCTGCAGCCGTCTACGGGGCGGTCGTGGTTCAGCCACAGCGTCACCCCTGATGTGTGGGTGACCCTCGGATAAAGAACTACAAGTATCTGGTAAGGTGAGGGTCCGGCCCCTGCAGTGTTCTAGTCTCGGGGTCTTTGCTGTCAGTGCAGGGCTTGTCTGCAGGGTTATATTTACCCTAACCTTCAGTGGCAGCTCCTCACCCCAGCTGCCTTTCTCTGTGGGTGGAGATCCCTTGGCGGGGGGTGGCCGTGCACAGGAGACCTCTTATTTTCGGCGGCAGTTTGCACAGCGGTTGAGGAACGTCGTTTTGCAATATGACATAGAAGTCTCCGACTTCTTGTTCTGGGTGGTGGATGGGGAAAGACTGGCATGATGACACTGGGGTTTGCACAGTGGGCACAGATGACTTGGTACTATGTCCAGGATGGCTGTGGGTGCTAGGATTATAGAGCGCCGCTAAAAGAAAAGCACCCACGGACAACTTGCATATTTAATTTCTCAGGAGCATTGCTGGCTTATAAGCCTCCTCACACTGGCACATTGCCCTTATATCCCATGGACCCTGGAATGTCAAACTGCTGCTTATTTGTACCAAGCATGTGCTGTAAGATGCCATCAGATTCCTGGCTACGTTACAGGGCAGTTTTGCATCTTCCATCTTGCAGCACAGTCGTTGATTAACTTTTAAAGGGGTATTCCCATCTTAAAGGGATGACCCATTCTCTACATTCTAAGCTTTCTGTGCAAGCGAATGGGGTTGGCTGCATTTGCACTGAACTAGTAGAAACCTGTCATTCTCACGCTCTGTGGGGGGGGGGGTCCCATAGTTTAGACCCCATATCCTACGACTTGTCCTGGTTATAATAAGAATGTGCACCCTCTCTCTTTGGCTGATTTTGGAGATCGATGAGTGCCTAAAACATTCTGAAGAGATCTAATGTTGTGTCCTAAAACTTATTGTCCTACATCTTCACAGCAAGACCCTCGCCACCGGAGAAGGAGACATCTTGGTGGATTACTCCAAGAACCTGATCACTGAAGACTTGTTCAAGCTGCTGATAGAACTGGTAAGCTGTAATGCTCTGTGCTGCTGTTGCACCAGCACACTGACCTGTCGCCCTGCGCTTTCCTCTTGGCTCATCTCCGGTCTATAACGCAATCGTTGTGGTCGGGATGCAAATACGAAAGGCGCGTTTCTCAATTTTAATGGCGCAACATAGAGGAACGTTACAGAACAACCACAAACTCCTTATTCCTGGGAGTGATGCCCAAGAGTGGTCTCTGCCCATGACTGGGGTCCAGTATGACCCTCTGGCTGATATTAATCTACCAGTCTGAGTATGGGTTATTATGCTCCTTGATTAACATAGGGGACCCCAGACATGCATATTGGAGCCCCCTAAGTAAGTGCACATGACATTGGCTTGTGGCGTCGGTGCTGCAGCGATCACCTGTTCACTACATGTAACATCTCTGCCTGGTGATCAGTGACGGAGCATGGCTGTCCGCAGCAGCACCGGTGACACAGGAGGATGGGGGTTATGCTCCAGTCCGGGGAGGGGGACCTGTCCTCGGCTGTCATCTGACACTCTATTTTTACATGTTTCAGGCCCAGTCAAGAGGTGTGGAGGCTGCCAGAAAGCGCATGTTCTCTGCCGAGAAGATAAACTTCACCGAGGTATCGGCTGTAACCCCTTCACTGCCAGAATTCCTACACGACTGCTGTAGGGATTGTTTTTTTTTTTTTAATTTTCTTTCTACCATGACTTTGCACTTGTGCGCTGTCGTGTTTAGGTATCATGAAATCTGCAGCGTCCTTCTCTCTATTTTGCAATGCCTAATTTGTTACGCCCCCTGCAGAAAACCTGCCGTGTAACCTACTGCCCTGAGGAGCTACAGTACTGGCATCCAGCAGATAAGGAAACTGCTTCACCCTGCATGACGGTGTAATCTTGGTACGATTAGCGGATGCCGCCTGAACGGTTTGGCAGCACACATGCCTGTTCACCCAAGGGCGCACCCTCCATAGAGTGTGCAGGGTGCTCGGGTTCGGCCTCGCCCCACATTTTCTTTCACTTTTAGCCAACTTTTTTTTTTTTTAGTATTGTATGCGTTGGCGTTGACTTGTTGTTCTTGGCAGTGATCTCTCTTCCAATCATTCAGTTGGGCTGATCCCCAGCAGGTAAGGAGGAATGCAGCGTATTCAGTGACTGCCGTATCCACCTCCTGCGCAGGGTCACGCCACAGGGCATGTGTGATTGGCACTGCAGGGACAGGAGTAGCAGACACGCTTAGATCATTAAACTCTGGTTATTCTTCCAGCCCCTGGTGTATATCCTCCATCCCCTCTCCCCCAATTTATTACACCCAGCCCCTCACGACGTCTGCCTTTACTAACGTGACTGAATGGCCAATGGTGCGGAGCTCCTTATTCCAGTAATGGGAGCCACCAGTGTAACCAGTCCATTCATGACACTACTTCCTCATCTCCTGTGAGCGATCTTATTAAAGTGGAATGAACTGCAGCAAATCGGCCATGAAGTGGATACTCTGTAATGTTAGAGTGGGAGGAGAGGGCAGAAAAGTAATCAACTTTCTGCTGACCCCATAACTGCAGACCTCCTCTGGTATAACATCAGCACAAACACTGCGCCCCCACCAGGAGCTTCATGGCCGAGCAGCTGCATGCAGCCGTACATCACCAAGCACAATTGGAACAAGTAAATAGAAATAAGCAATACAAAATACCAAGGCCGAGGGAGGCTTCTGCCTCGCTCCCAGAATAAATGCTGAGTTTACGTAAACTGATGGAATACTCCTATTTATATATAGCAACTGAGAGAAAGATGGAGTACATACACCACCAAAAGGATAATAAAATCTGATTTTTTTTTTTTATTGAAGCATTATTACTTAAAATACAAGCCATATATATTGGCACCAAAAGAGGGGTGCATATGAGTTTGGTGGCTTCTGTATTTGGTACTCTTGATTTATCACAGGTCTTTTCTGCACCTTCTATTGTATGTATTTTTATACTATTCTTTTTACATGAGTTATGATCTGACCTACCCCTGGTTACTTTATTGTCCCTGGTTTCTCCTCTGCTGCACCAGCATGTCTCCGCATTTATTCTCCTCTCTGCTGCTCTACTGCTCTGCTGCTCTACTGCTCAAAAAAATAAAGGGAACATTCAAATAACACATCCTAGATCTGAATGAAATATTCTCATTGAATACTTTGTTCTGTACAAAGTTGAATGTGCAGACAACAAAATCACTCAAATCAATGGAAATCAAATTAAGCAATGGAGGCCTGGATTTGGAACGATACTCAAAATCAAATTGGAAAATCAAATTACAGGCTTATCCAACCTCAGTGGAAATGCCTCAAAACAAGGAAAATGATGCTCAGTAGTGTGTGGCCTCCACGTGCCTGTTTGACCTCCCTACAACGCCTGGGCATGCTCTTGATGAGGCGGCGGATGGTCTCCTGTGGGATCTCCTCCCATACCTGGACTAAAGCATCCGCCAACTCCTGGACAGTCTGTGGTGCAACGTGACATTGGTGGATGGTGCGAGACATGATGCCCCAGATGTGTCCAATCGGATTCAGGTCTGGGGAACGGGCAGGCCAGTCCATAGCTTCAATGCCTTCTTCTTGCAGGAGCTGCTGACACTCCAGCCACATGAGGTCTGGCATTGTCCTGCATTAGGAGGAACCCAGGGCCAACCGCACCAGCATATGGTCTCACAAGGGGACTGAGGATCTCCTCTCAGTACCTAATGGCAGTCAGGCTACCTCTGGCGCGCACATGGAGGGCTGTGTGGCCCTCCAAAGAAATGCCACCCCACACCATTACTGACCCACTGCCAAACCGGTTATGCTGAAGGATGTTGCAGGCAGCAGATCGCTCTCCATGGCGTCTCCAGACTCACATGTGCTCAGTGTGAACCTGCTTTCATCTGTGAAGATCACAGGGTGCCAGTGGCGAATTTGCCAATCCTGGTGTTCTGTGGCAAATGCCAAGCGTCCTGCACGGAGTTGTGCTGTGAGCACAACCCCCATCTGTGGACGTCGGGCACCATCCTCATGGAGTCGGTTTCTTACCGTTTGTGCAGACACATGCACATTTGTGGCCTGCTGTAGGTCATTTTGCAGGGCTCTGGCAGTGCTCCTCCTTGCACAAAGGCGGAGGTAGCGGTCCTTCTGCTGGGTTGTTGCCCTCCTACGGCCCCCTCCACGTCTCCTGGTGTACTGGCCTGTCTCCTGGTAGCGCCTCCAGCCTCTGGACACTCCGCTGACAGACACAGCAAAGCTTCTTGCCACAGCTCACATTGATGTGCCATCCTGGATGAGCTGCACTACCTGAGCCACTTGTGTGGCATGTGGAGTCCGTCTCATGCTACCACGAGTGTGAAAGCACAACCAACATTCAAGTGACCAAAACATCAGCCAGAAAGCATTGGTACTGAGATGTGGTCTGTGGTCCCCACCTGCAGAACCACTCCCTAATTGAGGGTGTCTTGATAATTGCAAATGATTTCCATTTGTTGTCTATTCCATTTGCACAACAGCATGTGAAATTGATTGTCAATCAGTGTTGCTTCCTAAGTGGACAGTTTGATTTCACAGAAGTTTGATTTACTTGGAGTTAGATTCAGTTTGTGTTTCCTTTATTTTTTTTTGAGCAGTGTATATGGCTTGTACTGTTTTTTGCTTCATTAAAATTTTTTGGGGGATTTTATTGTCCTTTTGGTGGTGTATGTACTACATCTTTCTCTCTTCTGGGCAGTGACAGATCTCACTTCTCTATCTGTCTGATGGAGGAGTCTGGGCTTGGTGACAAAACTGTGCCCAAGGTCCATACAGACATTGGGGGGGGGGGCGTAGTTTGGTGGAAGAACAGGCCCGGAACTCCATTCAGCTTCATATTAATGTCTGGGTGTAAGATGGGAGGACAGATGTGCTCCTGTAGTGTAACGTGGGGGGCGCATACTTATCTCCATATAGTTTTTTGGGGATGATGGCTGTTCTTGTTTTCATGCATCCCCAGAATCGCTCCGTGCTGCACATCGCTCTGCGCAACCGATCAAACACCGCTATCCAGGTGGACGGCAAGGATGTGATGCCAGAAGTCAATGCCGTCTTGCACAAGATGAAGGCTTTCTGCCAGGTACAGCGCCAGTTCTGGTGGTTACCTCCAATACCCATTTTCTATGGATGACTTGCCATTTGCTTTTCTTCAGCGAGTACGCGGTGGGGAATGGAAGGGTTACACTGGAAAGACAATCACTGACGTGGTGAATGTGGGAATCGGCGGCTCTGATCTGGTAAGCATGGCACCTATTTGGCTTTAGACTTGTCAATTTGGCTACTAGAAGACCTGCCTGTCCAATCCTAGGGTCCCCTGATGGTCACAGAGGCACTGAAGCCATACTCCAAAGGCGGCCCCCGCGTCTGGTTTGTGTCCAACATCGATGGGACCCACATGGCCAAAACCCTGGCAGAGCTGAACCCAGAGAGCACGCTGTTCATCATTGCCTCCAAGGTGAGGACTGCTGCGTTCCCTGCATAGCCTCGGGGCTTCGGATCTGGGCTGCACGTGGAGATAAGTCGTGTCCAATGCCGACCGCTGTGCAAACAGTGGGGAAAATGCAGATCTGGAATGACGCTGCAGATCTGTTCTGTGCGGAGCCGGGTGGAGCTTTTGTCTCAAACTTTATATTGGAGATGTTGATGTCAACTGGTGCAGCTGCTGCAGAACGCATCATAGGAGGAGTCCACCTTCTGAGGATACGACGTTACATTTTTTTTTTTAATATTCCTTCTTCTTGCAGACTTTCACCACCCAGGAAACGATCACCAATGCTGAAACCGCCAAGGAGTGGTTCCTGAAAGCCGCCAAAGATGTGAGTATTTGTGGGCCAGCGCCGTGCCACCTCTTCTGTCGGCCGTGGGTTTGGATCCTTAACCTGCTCCTTTCTTTCAGCCATCTGCAGTAGCCAAGCACTTTGTTGCCCTCTCTACCAACGCAGTAAGTGCACTCTAATCTTCAATGCATCCCCTTGTTGCAGAACTACAACTCTCAGTATGCCCTGACACCCTTCAGGTGGGAGTTGTAGTTTTGCTACAGTCAAATATCACTGCATTAACTTTATTTTTCTATTTTGCAGCCAAAAGTGAAAGATTTTGGAATTGACACAGCCAATATGTTTGAGTTCTGGGATGTAAGTATATCTGATGGGAGTGGTAGTGCCAGACGGGCAGGAATTCTCTTCAGCTGTCGTACAACCACAACTCCCAGTAATGTCGGGGCATGTTGTGGGTTTGCAGCACTTGGTGATCAGTCTGCACTGTACAGACAGCTGATGGTAACCTGACCCGTCCCTGCTGGGTTATTCTGGGGTCCGACCTTTCGTGCCATTTACTCGGCGGCCACCCTACTGTACCTAAAGGTCACTGACTAATTCAATGTCAGTCGTTCTCGCCGACCTCTAGTTGCGTCACATCTGGATTGTAGAGGACAGAATATAACAATGATCCATTATCTCTTCTCCCCTGTAGTGGGTCGGCGGTCGCTATTCCCTCTGGTCCGCCATCGGCCTCTCCATTGCCCTCCATGTTGGTAAGTGGTCACCCAGATGTCTACTCCAGATTAAATATGCACTAATAAAAATATATTAATATTATTTTTTTCCCTCCCCCTCCAGGCTTTGATAACTTTGAGAAGCTTCTGGCCGGAGCCCACTGGATGGTGAGGTCTCTTGATTCTCTTATACAAGGAGGAAACGTTCCATGTTTGTTGTCCCCTGTGATCACCCTGCTGCCATATTGAGCCTTTCCTTTGCTTTCCAGGACAATCACTTCTACAATACTCCTCTTGAAAACAACATCCCGGTCATCTTGGCCATGCTGGGCGTCTGGTACATCAACTTCTATGGCTGCGAGACTCAGGCCCTGCTCCCCTACGATCAGTACATGCACCGGTTTGCAGCCTATTTCCAGCAGGTCTGTGCCGCACCGATCCTTCCCTTCTGCAGAACATCTTTGGTAGATGACTGTCATATTCTCGTCCTTCGCAGGGAGACATGGAGTCCAACGGGAAATACATCACTAAGACCGGAGCCCGGGTCAACTACAACACCGGCCCTGTAGTGTGGGGTGAGCCGGGAACCAACGGGCAGCACGCCTTCTACCAGCTCATTCACCAAGGTGGGTCCTGCAGCCTTTCATATCACACGCTGTGTACAGGCTACAACACTTAAAGGGGTTTTCAGGGATATTTATGGGCCAGATCTTAAAGAGGTTGTCTAATAGAATTAATCTCCCATCTGGTGATCACTTACTGATTGGTCAGACCCCCACTGATTGGCAGAACAGGTTATTTATCCCCAATCTGCTGTGCACATGCTCAACCGCTGCACCATTCTTTTCCTATGGGGCTGCTTTGCACATGTGCCACTTTGTTCCTTGTCTGGCTCCAGTAATGACAGAGCTGGTCCTGACTTTGGGGGTCCATGGGTAGACCTGAATTAGGAGGACACTCAGCAGCTGGGGAAGGTGCAAACACGAGTGATGGTGTAATGTCGCCATCTAGTGGCTGAATTGCAAAATGCAACACTAAGAAATATAAATAAATGGATTTCTGCACCATGACGCTGGTACTTGTTCTTCTTTTTTTTCTCCATCTTAATGAACAAATCAATATCTGTTAATACACATTTGTTTAACTGTATTCCACCATAGGAACACGCATGATCCCCTGTGATTTCATGATACCGGCACAGACCCAACACCCAATCCGTGACGGGCTTCATCACAAGGTAACCATACTGACTCCCACAAAAAAACACTTCAAACCCAAATTAACTTGAGGAGGGAAAAAAACAAAACCATGCATGTGGCCCATAGTGACAGGTTAGAAGTGTCCTGGGGGGGGGGGGGGGGGGGGTGTGGCACCAGGAGGAGGCTCCAGTCAATTAATGTTTTGCTCAGAGAAGAAGATTGATTAGGTTTTTTTCTTTCTGCCCTAGATCCTGATGGCTAACTTCCTGGCCCAGACTGAGGCGCTCATGAAGGGGAAGTCTACAGAGGAGGCGAAAGCAGAGCTACAGGCGTCTGGACTGTCTGGGGAGGCTCTGGAGAAACTGCTCCCACACAAGGTAAAGTAATTGGACCGTTTGCGCATGCCGTCTGCTGACTGTTTCTAAATTTCTTTTTTTTTTTTTTTTTTTTTACATCCTTTTTTTTATAGGTATTTGAAGGAAACCGACCAACCAACTCCATTGTGTTCAGCAAGCTCAGCCCCTTCATCTTGGGAGCTTTAATCGGTGAGCGTCTACTATATATCCTTGGAGTTTTGGGCTGTGTAGCCGGCAGCAATGGCCACTTCTCTTGGCTTTCCTGGTACTTTTGACTATTTGTTTTTTTAGCTTTGACTGACCCAGACTTCTTCATTATCTTCTAGCCATGTATGAACACAAAATCTTCGTTCAAGGGGTCGTGTGGGACATCAACAGTTACGACCAGTGGGGGTGAGTAAAAATGGGTCAGGGGTGCAGTTTCTGAAAAAGGCAGTCACATCTGTCTTCTCATCCCTGCACATCTTTGACAGCTGATCACTTTCTGCTTTTTTTTTTTTTTTCTCAGTGTTGAACTTGGGAAGCAACTGGCCAAGAAGATTGAGCCAGAACTGGAGTCTGATGCCGCCGTCTCCTCTCACGACTCCTCCACTAACGGCCTGATTAACTTCTACAAGAAGCACAGGTTATGAACCGAGGGTGGCGTTCAGCGTCCCGACATCTGATGTCTCCTGGTCTCAGCTTTTAGCAGAAGGCACTTTCCTGACTGTAGTCTGTCCTTGTCTCGTGTCCATGTTGTCAGCGGAGGGGGGTAGCGATGGAGCTGTCCTGTACGCACTGCATAGATGTAACTGCACTGTTCCAAACACCATGGCAGGGGGCGCTATAATAGTTACCGGGGCCCAGGCTAGTGGACCTACGTCTCCCCAGCACTTGGATGTTCTGTTTTGCACTGTCCTGTCCTGTGCAAACAACGGTTTACAGAATAAATGGATCACAAACCAGATGTCGCTCTGTTCTTCATGGGTTTGGGTCCTGCGGATCACGAGTTGGCCGAATAAGGCTTGTCTTACACATTGCGTTTAAATGGTGGGTATGCCACATAAGATCTGAAAGACAATGATGCCTGGTTCCAGGTACGTGGAAGGCTTAAAAGGCTTCTTCCTGCCTGGTTAAAAATTTCAAAAAACAAATGGATTGAAGCTAAAATTCAGCTCCTGGACACCAGTAAGAATTATATTTCCAAAAATAAAGTCCACGAAAGTGGAACAGGTGGCCTTAGAATAGGGAGTCTTGTCCTTAACACAGTAGGGAGGTTTTTTTCTCATTTTGGAACCTGAAGAACAGGGAGAGGATTCTGTAGTCCTCTTCTATTTAGAAAGCCAGATGTCTCCTTCATAACTATTGGGAACCTGAAAGATCTAAATTGTTCAAAGGTCAAACATTTCAAGATGGATGGAACGATGGTAAAACTTTTTTCTGAAATTCTACATGTGATAAGTCTCCAAGATGCATAGTAACAAGTACCAATCCTCAAGAAATATCAGTGGCAGCAAATATCCAGGGGGGACAGGCATCATTATCAGTTCCAAGCTCTATCCTTTGGGTTGGTCATGGTCCCGAGAGTGCTCACCCTGATAACTGCAGAGATGTTAGTCCTTATCCAAGACATTGTTCATCCCATATCTAGACAACTTCCTGAAAAACCAGGTTAGTCTGTGGTCAGGCGATACAACACTTATCCAGCATCTTAGCTTCCTTTTGGATGGTTGGTAAATGTGAACAAATGCAAAAGTTTCCAAGGAATTCTTCTGGATTCGTGCAGAGATCCTTTCTTCCAGAAAAAAATATAAGCCAAAGTCACCAGAATGTTCAGTCTGATGAGGAATCGGAGCTGAGACATTATGTCCACCCAGGAGTCCCGGATGGTGGAGTATAATCATCTGTCCTTAACTAGAGGGAAAGGACAATATCAAGTTTGTTTTTTTTTTTCCCTAGATCCCAGGGAATCCCCCTGTAGGGTGAATGCGTTTCTCCACAAATGGTCTCTGGAGTTCACTTAAGTACCAATCTCCCTGATCCCATCAGTTTTAAGGAAGATTCTGTCTGACCAAGGTGTGGTTCACTTGGCGAAGTCTAATGGCAGTGGGGGATCCACGGGTTAATATCTAACAAGGGAAGACTATGTAGTGAAGAAAGGGTGATGTGAACATGGTCGGACTGGCCCACCGGGAAACTGGAGAAACCTCCGGTGGGCTCCCACAACGCCTGCCTCCTTCATTTGCATGCTCTGCCCTGTATTCTGATCGCGTGCACCACGCAGTGAGTGTTATTCCATACCCGGTGCCCGTCTGCACTGCTCAGCAACAAGTGATGTGAGTTCTTTCTCACCACCTGCTGCTGCGGCTTCTGTTGACCTCATTGCACTCACTGCTCTCGGCTGCGTAGTGCTGGATGAGATCAATAGAAGCTGCATCAGCAGGTGATGAGAGTGCTCACAGGACGTCACAAATTACTGAGAAGTGCAGACGGCCGGCATCTGGTATGAGCACAGCAGGCTCCATCACACACTGAGACTGTGCACTCAGCACAGCCGGCTCCATCACACACTGTGAGACTGAGCACTTGCAGCACAGCCGGCTCCATCACACACTGTGAGACTGAGCACTCGCAGCACAGCCGGCTCCATCACACACTGTGAGACTGAGCACTCGCAGCACAGCCGGCTCCATCACACACTGTGAGACTGTGCACTCAGCACAGCTGGCTCATCACACACTATGAGACTGCCCTCACAGCACAGCCGGCTCTATCACGCTCTAAAGGCCCCGTCTCGCATAGCGAGATCGCTGCTGAGTCACAAGTTTTGTGACGCAACAGCGACCTCAGTAGCGATCTCGCTATGTGTGACACGTACCAGCGATCAGGCCCCTGCTGCGAGATCGCTGGTCGTGTCAGAATGGCCTGGACCTTTTTTTGGTCGTTGAGGTCCCGCTGACATCGCTGAATCGGTGTGTGTGACACCGATCCAGCGATGTCTTCACTGGTAACCAGGGTAAACATCGGGTTACTAAGCGCGGCCCTGCGCTTAGTAACCCGATGGTTACCCGGGTGCTGCAGGGGGACTTCGGCATCGTTGAAGACAGTTTCAACGATGCCGAAGTCGTTCCCCTGATCGTTGGTCGCTGGAGAGAGCTGTCTGTGTGACAGCTCCCCAGCGACCACACAGCGACGCTGCAGCGTCGCTGTGTGAGACTGGGCCTTAAGACTTCGCACTGACAGCACAGCCGGCTCCATCACACACTGTGAGACTGCCCTCACAGCACAGCCGGCTCCATCACACACTGTGAGACTGCCCTCACAGCACAGCCGGCTCTATCACGCGCTGACAGCACAGCCGGCTCCATCACACACTGAGACTGAGCACTCGCAGCACAGCCGGCTCCATCACACACTGAGACTGCGCACAGCCGGCTCCATCACACACTGAGACTGCGCACTCGCAGCACAGCCGGCTCCATCACACACTGTGCGACTGCGCATAGCCGGCTCCATCACACACTGAGACTGCGCACTCGCAGCACAGCTGGCTCCATCACACACACAGACTGCGCACTTGCAGCACAGCCGGCTCCATCACACACTGAGACTGAGCACTCGCAGCACAGCCGGCTCCATCACACACTGTGCGACTGCGCATAGCCGGCTCCATCACACACTGAGACTGCGCACTCGCAGCACAGCCGGCTCCATCACACACACACTGCGCACTCGCAGCACAGCCGGCTCCATCACACACACACTGCGCACTCGCAGCACAGCCGGCTCCATCACACACACACTGCGCACTCGCAGCACAGCCGGCTCCATCACACACACACTGCGCACTCGCAGGACAGCCGGCTCCATCACACACTGAGACTGAGCACAGTCGGCTCCAGGGGTGGGCTGGGCCGGAGAGGGGCAATTGCCCCCTGGGCTGATCTCCTAGCGGCAGCTTTGGGCCGCTCAGCCACACATTACTTTAGAAGCCGCACTGTACCTTTATTTGCTCTTCCCAATAAGCAGCATCAAGGTCACTGGAAGCAGTAATGTCCTTCCAGCTCTGTGATTGGTGCAGAAGCCGTCCCTAGAGGCTGTACTGTAGTGTTCCTGCTCAGTCAGCCTGCAGTCACTCAGTGTGCTGCCTTACCTCAGGTGTGTGAGTAGCTGCAGGCAATCATGGAGGCCTGGTGTCTGCTTCTTAGTTGTTTGGGGGGGGGGGATTCATGGTTGATAGTCATCTGGAGGGCAGTTATTGGGGTACATATCTGTGGGGCAGGCAGAAATAGGAGTGGAAGTTTCTCTGTCTCATTCTGTGTGATTAAATGCAGGATCAAGTCAGTGTATTCCTGTGTATGGTTGTGTGTGTGATGACGTGTATGTGTGCATGCATGTTCTTGGTGAAGTGTGTATGTGGTGAAATGTGTACATGTGCGTCTGGGTGTGTGAACTGTGTATATGCGCATCACACACTGTGAGACTGCGCACTCACAGCCCAGCCGGCCCCCAGTGTGTGCAACCGTGTGTGTGGTGACCTGTGTACATGGTGGCGTATGTATACGTTTCCATGGTGATGTGCATAGGGCCGTGTGAGTATATACGCCTCTGTAGTGACGTGTGTGTGTATCAGTGTACGTGGGGATGTGTGTGTCTGTGTACGTGGGGATGTGTAGCTGCACATTTCTGTTAATGCGCAGTAGCTGGGTGTATGGCCACCAGATTTATCAACGCACTTTGTGTTCACAGTGAAGCAGCGGTGACACCGGACTCTGTCAGCCATTAGCGCCAAGTTTGAAAATCTTGCGTTTGGCTGTGTCCTCCATCCGGGCCCTGCGCAGGGAGAGCGACAATGAAGCCGAGGTGTGTGTGTATACAGCTTCACTGCGTATTTGGAGAGTGGTGGTAGAAGCTGTGGGGTGTCACTGGTGTCTCTGCCCCCTTACAACCTCTTGTTTTACAGAAGATGTGATGGCAGAGATGAAGCACATTTCCCACAGACTGTCACCATGATTGCAAGACCTCTTCAGAGGCTAATCTTAACCCCTTCTGACATCAGACGTACTATTCCATCCATGTGACCTGGGCACATATGACCATGGACGGAATAGTACATCTAAGTGATCGGCTGTGATTACGGGGGTGAGCGCAGCCGGGTGTCAGCTGATTTTCACGGACTGCTCTCAGCACTTTAATACAAGATTGCAGCGTTCTGGTGGCATATTGAAGCATCGCGCAGGGAGGGGGCTCCCTGCAGGCTTCCCTCAGACCAATGCAATGTGGTCACATTGTTCCGAGGGTCCCCTTCCTACAGGCCCCTGGATCCAAGATGGCCGCGGGGTCCTGCAGGGAGGTGGCTTGTCAGTGCGTCCTGAGAGCAGGACCTGAGAAGCCTCTTTTACTCCCTGTCAGATCACTGATCTGACACACTGCTGTGCAAAGTGTCAGATCCCACGCTGGGAAAATGTAAAAAAGTTTGAAAAAAAATTATACTGTGTAAAAATTTATTTTTTTAAATTCCTAAACAATGAAAAAAAAAAGTACTGTTCCAATAAATACATTTCTTTATGTAAATAAAACAAAAACAAGAAAAAAGTACACATATTTGGTATCGCCGTGTCCGTAACAACCCGACCTATAAAACTGTCCCACTAGTTAAGGCTACTTTCATACATCCATCAGGCTTAATCCGGCGAATTTAGAAAAAAATGGATCCGGCAAAAGTTGCCCCCAGATCCGTTTTTTTCTCACAGACTTGTAATAGCGCTGGATTGTGACGGATGGCCACACGTTTCATCCTGGAGTAATGGTTTTTTTTTGTCCGTTGAAAAAACGGACAGCGACGACTCTGGCGGCTTCCGGAGTTTGCTATAATGAAAGCCTATGGCGCCGGATCTGTGAAATGATGAATCCGGCACCGGATTCAATTTTTTTTTTCAATTGAGCATGCCCTGTAGCAGTCTCTCCCTCTCAGCTAGGGCCCGGATATCAGCTAGTCCGGCAAAAAGAACGGATCCGCCGCATCAGTTTTTAACAATTTGCAATGGATCCATTTTTTTTTCCAAAAGTATTTGAATTCAGCCTGACGGCGAAAATCTGATGTGTGAAAGTAGCCTAACCCCTTGAGTGATCACCGTAAAAAAAAGAAATAAAAAGCAAAGCAAAAAACAATGCTTTATTATCATCCCGCCAAACAAAAAGTGGAAATACAAGCAATAAAAAAGACAGATATAAATAAACATGGTACCACTGAAAACGTCATCTTGTCCCTCAAAAAACGAGCCACCATACAGCGTCATCAGCGAAAAAATAAAAAAGTTATAGTCCTCAGAATAAAGCGATGACAAAATAATTATTTTTTCTATAAAATAGTTTTTATCGTATAAAAGCTCCAAAACAAAAAAAATTATGTAAATGTGGTATCGCTGTAATCGTACTGACCCTAAGAATAAAACTGCTTTATCAATTTTACCAAACGCGGAACGGTATAAACGCCTCCCCCAAAAAAAAATCCATGAATAGCTGGTTTTTGGTCATTCTGCCTCACAAAAATCGGAATAAAAAGCGATCAAAAAATCTCCCGTGCCCGAACATGTTACCAATAAAAACGTCAACTCGTCCCGCAAAAAACAAGACCTCACATGACTCTGTGGACTCAAATATGGAAAAATTATAGCTCTCAAAATGTGGTAACGCAAAAAATATTTTTTGCAATAAAAAGCGTCTTTCAGTGTGTGACGGCTGCCAATCATAAAAATCCGCTAAAAAACCCGCTATAAAAGTAAATCAAACCCCCCTTCATCACCCGCTTAGTTAGGGAAAAATTAAAAAAAATTTAAAAATGTATTTATTTCCATTTTCCCATTAGGGCTAGGGTTAGGGCTAGGGTTAGGGTTGGGGCTAGGGTTAAGGCTACAGTTAGGGTTGGGGCTAAAGTTAGGGTTAGGGTTGGGGCTAAAGTTAGGGCTAGGGTTTGGATTACATTTACGGTTGGGAATAGGGTTGGGATTAGGGTTAGGGGTGTGTCTGGGTTAGAGGTGTGGTTAGGGTTACCGTTGGGATTAGGGTTAGGGGTGTGTTTGGATTAGGGTTTCACATATAATTGGGGGGTTTCCACTTTTTAGGCACATCAGGGGCTCTCCAAACGCGACTTGGCGTCCGATCTCAATTCCAGCCAATTCTGCGTTGAAAAAGTAAAACAGTGCTCCTTCCCTTCCGAGCTCTCCCGTGCACCCAAACAGGGGTTTACCCCAACCTATGGGGTATCGGCGTACTCGGAACACATTGGAGAACAACTTTTGGGGTCCAATTTCTCCTGTTACCCTTGGGAAAATACAAAACTGGGGGCTAAAAAATAATTTGTGGAAAAAAAAAATATTTTTTATTTGCATGGCTCTGCGTTATAAACTGTAGTGAAACACTTGGGGGTTCAAAGCTCTCACAACACATTTAGATGAGTTCCTTAGGGGGTCTACTTTCCAAAATGGTGTCACTTGTGGGGGGTTTCAATGTTTAGGCACATCAGTGGCTCTCCAAACGCGACATGGCTTCCTATCTCCATTCCAGCCAATTCTCCATTGAAAAGTCAAACAGAGCTTCTTTCCTTCCGAGCTTTGCCATGTGCCCAAATAGTGGTTTATCCCCACATATTGTCATGTCGGACACTGTTCAGACCAGGTCGTCTGACAGACAGCAGTAATTCCGCGTTTGACCACTGTTTGCTCATTGGCGTCGGCTAGTTTTCGTCTGGCTGCTCCGGGGTTAATTTATCTGATCCTCGGATTGGAAGCTGGGCCATGCCCATTTCCTTTAAATGGTTCTCCTGATCTTTGGGCGTCGCCGATTATAGCTTCTGTCTTATCCGTAGTTATCTCGGTCCGGAGTGGAGAGCTGGTTGTTGGAGAATCGTTGCTGGTGGTGTATTTTCCTTTGTCTTATTTACTCCTTCCTAAATTTGTATTTATTTTGCCCTGCACCGTTATAGTGTATTCCTGATTGACTGCGGCGTGGTGTATATTTTCCTTTATCCTTGTTTGTTATAACTGTGGGTATTGGTCTATTGCATTCACTGGGTGGTGGGCGGTGGTGTCCAGTCTAGGGCTGAATCGGGAGTCAGGGTGAGGGTGGAGGCCTGAACATGCACACCTTCAGTGTAAACTTCAGGTAGAGGGTCAGACAGGGTTTCCCTAGTCTGAGGGAAATTGCAGGGGCCCGGGTTATTAGCTCTCGCCCTCCTTGTATCCCCGTGACACATATGGGGTATCGGCATACTCAGGACAAATTGTACAACAACTTTTGGGGTCCATTTTCTCCTGTTACCCTTGGTAAAATAAAACAAATTGGATCTGAAGTAATTTTTTTGTGAAAAAAAGTTAAATGTTCATTTTTATTTAAACATTCCAAAAATTCCTGTGAAACACTTGAAGGGTTAATAAACTTCTTGAATGTGGTTTTGAGCACCTTGAGGGGTGCAGTTTTTAGAATGCTGTCACACTTGGTTATTTTCTATCATATAGACCCCTCAAAATGACTTCAAATGAGATGTGGTCCCTAAAAAAAAAATGGTGTTGTAAAAATGAGAAATCGCTGGCGAACTTTTAACCCTTATAACTCCGTAACAAAAAAAAATGTTGGTTCCAAAATTGTGCTGATGTAAAGTAGACATGTGGGAAATGTTACTTAAGTATTTTGTGTGACATATCTGTGTGAATTAAGGGCATGAAAGTTCAAAGTTGGAAAGTTGAGAAATTTTAAACATTTTGGCCAAATTTCAGTTTTTTTCACAAATAAACACAGGTAATATCGAAGAAATTTTGCCACTATCATGAAGTACAATATGTCACGAGAAAACAATGTCAGAATCACCAGGATCCGTTTAAGCGTTCCAGAGTTATAACCTCAATTGGCCCGGTCATTAACGTGCAAACCACCCTCGGGGTTAATCTGCAGGATAATAGCGTTCCTAACCTGCCCGGCGCCTGCACTTAGCCAAATGCTGCAGGAAGAAAATTAAATTAATTCTCCATGTAGCGTTCACATCTTCATCATGGAGATGGTGCTAACACAGGTTCAGTCACCGCTTTGAGTCTACGGAGCTGCGGCTGTAACCGCACCCTTCATTGACTGATACTCTGCATTGGGGAGTGCTGTCATTCAGGGCCGGGGGTGCAGTTACAGCCATCACTCTGTATACTCAGAGCGGTGACTGAACCGGTGCTACCCCCACCCCGTGACTGAAACCCAAACACTGAAGGGGGAATAAAGTTCATTTTCTCCCCTGCAGCGTTCGGCTAAATGCGGGCGCTGGGCAGGTTAGTAACACTATTAACCTGCAGATTATTCCCATGGCTGTAGTTTAATAGCGTTTTTTTGCAGTCAGGTTCCCTTTAAACAAAACGCCACAGGAAATGAATTAAAAAAAATACTTTTAGAGATTAGATAGGTAGAGAGTAGTGATGAGCAAGATGCTTGGGTGTTCACTGAATATTTTGGCGTGCTCGTAGATTATGTTTGTGTCTTCGCAGCTGCATGATTTGCAGCTGCTGGACAGCCTGAATACATGTGGGGATTCCCTAACAAACAGGCAATCCTTGCATGTGTTCAGGTTGTCTAACAGGCACAAATCATGCAGCTGTGGAGACAAAAACATAATCTACGAGCACGCCAAAATATTCAGAGAGCACCGGAGCATGCTCGCTCATCATTAGTGGGGAGAAGTGTAGGGAGTTGTGTAATAAAGCTCACTACAAAGCGGTTAGGCTGTGTGCATACGTTCCGGATTTTTTTGCGTTTTTCGGTGGTATTCAGCTATAAAAACGCAATAAAACAGCTAAAAAAACCCGCATACATTAAGCATCCTATTATTAGAATGCATTCCGCATTTTTTGTGCACATGCTGCGTTTTTTTAAGCAGGGCGAAATCGCATTCCAGAAAAATACGCAGCATGTTCATTCTTTGTGCGGAATCGCGGGGATTCCGCACACATAGGAATTCATTGATTTGCTTACTTTCCGCATGGGGCTATGCCCACCATGCGGGATATAAGCAGATCATGTGCGGTTGGTACCCAGGGTGGAGGAGAGGAGACTCTCCTCCAGGCCCTGGGAACCATATACGTGTGTTAAAAAAAAAAAAATTTGTGATATTCTCATCTTCCAGCGGCTCCCGCAGCCTTCCCGCTCCTCGCGATGCTTCCGTTCCCAGTAATACCTTATGGCAATGACCTGTGATAACGTAGCGGTCTCGCATGATGCTACGTCATCTGGGGTCATTGCCGCGAGGCATTACTGGGAACGGAAGCATCGCGAGGAGTGGGAAGGCTGCGGGGGCCGCCGTAAGGTGAAAATATCACGATTTTTTTATTTTTTTTATTATTTTTAACATTGTATCTTTTTACTATTGATGCTGCATATGCCGCAGATCGCTTGGAAAACGCTAGCATTCTGCAAGCTTATTACGCTTGCAAAACGCTAGTGAGTCGCCCGCCAAGGCCGTGGGTTACCCATTACTGGGTCCGGTGTTCACAGGGGAATGTCACAGTGGCAACCCGGTCCTCTGGGGTTATGTTATGGCAGCTAGATGGTATAACTTCCCACAGGTGAAGTCTATCCCCTGGGCTCCCGGTGTGTAGATGGAAGATGGTGAATGGCGCAGTAAAAAACAAGGACACAGGTTTGCAGTCTCTTTACCTGATTTACTGAAGACTTCGGGCAGCCACAGTCCAGGGTACCAGATCACAGGGTAGGCAGGGTCCGGCCGGCTTGGAAGAGAATCCAGAGTCCCCTTTACCAGGTGGAGTTAAAAGCCTTCCTCTAGCGCGGTGGTGTTGTAGTCCCGTACTGCCTATGGCTTCAGATAAGGTCATCACAGTTCTTCTCTCTGCCCCCCCTTATAGGATAGAACAATACCTGCATGACAAGTAACTCGAGCCTTTTTACAGGGACTCTAGCACGCCCCGGGCTCTATGTATTACTGTGTCTCGTGTGTGTGGCGGAGAGGTAACTTGCAGTTCAGCTGTCCTGCCGGTCTCTGATGTAAGTCGTAGAGTCCTTACAACCTTGGTGGTCCGGCTACCGGTTATCTGCGCCTCAGAAGGAGGCAGCCTGCTCTTAGCTGGTCTCCCCTGATGTTACTCTCCTGTGCTACGCTCACTGAACAATGTTCGGCTTTCTGTATGTCCCTTTTCCAGGAGCTGTAGTGCTTCAGACTACACGGCCCCTTCAGGCCTCCTGACACTCTGTCGGTCTGCTTTCTTCTATCTCTCTGACAATCTACTGAAACTGAACTCCTTTTCCTCCAGATCAGAATATATTTATATGGGAGTTCACCCTAAACTAGGCTTAGAACTCTCCCTTCTGGCCTGAAGTGTGAACATGTTGTATGCGTTGTGGTTACCTGATAAAAGATATCCTTCATTGCTTCCAAACGCAACATCACTCTCCCAGTGAGGAAAGCAATGCTACTGTGACAACCAGGACCCTGGGGCACCACACTAGTGTTTAGAGGGAATACGCATGCCAATTCCGCATGCGTATTTCCAGCAGCAGGGAGTTGCGAAATTTCCGCGGTAATTCCGGACGTGTGCACATAGCCTTAGGGTGTAAGGATAGACATTTACAAAGGACATTATAGGTACCGGAGCTTAAGTTAAGCCACTAAAGTGTGGTAACTTTTGACGAATTTGGTTGACTGGTTTTGCCATAATACTTGCCGCCCATGTTCTTACTACTTTGCTGTATCTGGCCAACACTGGGTGAAAATGGCAAAAGCCACAAAATTTTTTAACAAATTCAAGATGTGCACACATTTTCAAAGTGTATTATGCCAGAATTCTAGCAAAAATAATTAGATGAAATGTGGCCTAAGTGTATAAGTCAATTCAGTACACAAATAAAACTAAAGTGTAGATCAGTCTTACATTGTGACTGCGCACACTGGAGTGTTCCTACAAGGAGGCATACGATTATAGATATAAACAGGTTAAGGCTGGCATCTAAGGTAGCATTTGTTGTGTGTAACACTTTACGGTATGGCTGCTGAGAAGTAGAGTTGAGTGAATATGTTTGGAATCGATGGCCGAATCTGAAATTGCCATATTTGTGCCATACTGGTACCAACATATTCGGTCATTTCGACTCCCATTGCCTCCAATGACGTTCAGCTGCGTTCAGTGAATATTGCAAATACAATATTCTGATAATAATCAGAATTGATTTTTGAAAAATTCGCTCAACTCTACTACAAAAACCATTTACGTATAGTATGTATGAAATGGATTCTTATCAGTTGCAACTCGGATGCGCACTACTCACGCTGAATGGTATGTGAGACCTTAGGGTACCGTCTCACAGTGGCACTTTTGTCGCTACGACGGTACGATCCGTGACGTTCCAGCGATATCCATACGATATCGCTGTGTCTGACACGCAGCAGCGATCAGGGACCCCGCTGAGAATCGTACGTCGTAGCAGATCGTTTGGAACTTTATTTCGTCGCTGGATCTCCCGCTGTCATCGCTGGATCGGTGTGTGTGACACCGATCCAGCGATGTGTTCGCTTGTAACTAGGGTAAACATCGGGTTACTAAGCGCAGGGCCGCGCTTAGTAACCCGATGTTTACCCTGGTTACCATCGTAAATGTAAAAAAAAGGAAAATACTCACATTCCGGTGTCCGTCAGGTCCCTAGCCGTCTGCTTCCCGCACTGACTGACTGCCGGCCGGCAAGTAAAAGCACAGCACAGCGGTGACGTCACTGCTGTGCTCTGCTTTCACTTTACGGCCGGCACTCAGTCAGTGCAGGAAGCGGACGGCGAGGGACCTGACGGACACCGGAATGTGAGTATGTACTGTTTGGTTTTTTTTACATTTACGATGGTAACCAGGGTAAACATCGGGTTACTAAGCGCGGCCCTGCGCTTAGTAACCCGATGTTTACCCTGGTTACCCGGGGACTTCGGCATCGTTGGTCGCTGGAGAGCTGTCTGTGTGACAGCTCCCCAGCGACCACACAACGACTTACCAACGATCACGGCCAGGTCGTATCGCTGGTCGTGATCGTTGGTAAATCGTTTTGTGTAACGGTACCCTTAGACTCCTTAACATAAATATGATCCACCACTCCTGGGCCAGTGCTTTGTGTTTTTCCCCCCAGGCTAAAATTTGCCAGCCAGCTTCTGGCCGGCTCCCTCACAGACTGTGAGACTACACACTGACAGCACAGCCGGCTCCATCACACACTGTGAGACTGCACACTCACAGCACAGCCGGCTCCATCACACACTGCGAGACTGCACATTCACAGCACAGCTGGCTCCATCACACACTGCGAGACTGCGCACTCACAGCACAGCCGGCTCCATCACAGACTGAGACTGAGACTGCGCACTCACAGCACAGCCGGCTCCATCACAGACTGAGACTGCGCACTCACAGCACAGCCGGCTCCATCACACACTGCAAGACTGCACACTCACAGCACAGCCGGCTCTATCACAGACTGAGACTGCGCACTCGCAGCACAGCCAGCTCCATCACAGACTGAGACTGCTCACTCGCAGCACAGCCGGCTCCCTCACAGACAGACTGCGCACTCGCAGCACAGCCGGTTCCATCACAGACTGTGCACTCACAGCACAGCCGGCTCCCACACACACTGCAAGACTGCACACTCACAGCACAGCCGGCTCCATCACAGACAGACTGCGCACTCGCAGCACAGCCGGCTCCCTCAGACTGTGCACTCACAGCACAGCCGTCTCCCTCACACACTGAGACTGCTCACTTACAGCACAGCCGGCTCCCTCACACACAGACTGCGCATTCACAGCACAGCCGGCTCCCTCACACACTGCGATACTGCGCACTCGCAGCACAGCCGGCTCCCTCCCACACTGCGATACTGCGCACTCGCAGCACAGCCGGCTCCCTCACACTGCGAGACTGCACACACAGCACAGCCGGCTCCATCACAGACTGTGCACTCGCAGCACAGCCGGCTCCCTCAGACTGAGAGACTGTGCACTCGCAGCACAGCCGGCTCCCTCACACACTGCGAGACTGCACACTCGCAGCACAGCCGGCTCAGTCACAGACTGTGCACTCGCAGCACAGCCGGCTCCCTCACAGACAGACTGCGCACTCGCAGCACAGCTGGCTCCGTCACACTGTGAGACTGCACACTCGCAGCACAGTGCGTCTAAAACGGAGTTGATTTTTGGAGGGAATGTCGTCACGGGAAGGGGCGGGGCCTTCTTCAGTCCAGTGAAGACCCTAGAGCAGGAAGCAGCGCTGTGCTGAGGCGTAAAATGACAGGCTGCACCATGTAGCTATGTGACGAGGTGAGTGCTGAGGGGCTGCACCATGTAGCTGTGTGAGGAGGAGAGGACTGAGGGGCTGCACCATGGAGCCGTGTGAGGAGAGGACTGAGGAGCTGCACCATGGAGCCGTGTGAGGAGAGGACTGAGGAGCTGCACCATGGAGCCGTGTGAGGAGAGGACTGAGGGGCTGCACCATGGAGCCGTGTGAGGAGAGGACTGAGGGGCTGCACCATGGAGCAGTGTGAGGAGAGGACTGAGGGGCTGCACCATGGAGCCGTGTGAGGAGAGGACTGAGGGGCTGTACCATGGAGCCGTGTGAGGAGAGGACTGTGACAGTGGCTTCTATGGAATGGGCGACGATGACATGAGTATGGTTTAATTTAGATTCATTAAAGGAGTCTGTCATTCTTTCAATTAAAGGACTTTATTCTGGCTGTATGTTTATTTACCATATAACTATAGGATTAGTAATGGAGTAAAGGCCAGAGTTGGCAGAACTAATAGATGCACCTTTTCTGGGCGGCTGTGGTCTGCTATTCTTAGGGCAGGGGGGAGCAATATCAATGACCCCTTACCAGCCTGAGAACACCAGCCCCCCAGCTGTCAATTTTGCCTGGCTGGTTATCAAAAATATAGATGAACCCATGCCGTTTTTTATTTCTAATTATTTAAAGTGCAAGCTGATGAATACTCCCATCAGCCGCTCCTGCTCTTGCCGTTATTAGCAGCAGGCGTAGGCTGATGGGAGCAGTAGTCCCCATTAGCTGACGCCAGTGACCAGAAGTAAACATTATACCTACAATCACTGCTGCAGGCTCACGCTGTCAAATGAATCGCGGCTGTCTGACCGGTGGTAATGATTTTACCGCCAATCAGAAGCGATGTTTGCTGCACCGTCATGGCATACACTTGATGTTCGAGACCCCCATTCAAAGTGAATGGAGTCTGGGTCCTGTTCTGGTACCTGAACCCAAAGTTTTTAGTTTTTTGTTTTTTTTAACGGACTGGCCAGATCCAAATATACAGAGGTCCGCATAGCTCTAATCCTGTGTCTAGTGTGTGACTGGTGCGTATGTGTCCTGTTTCTAGCGTGTGACTGGTGTGCATGTATGTGGCACATGTCTAATTAATACAATCTTTCTGTGCTTATCAAATATAATTGTTCTCGGCAGCACTTGACTTGTTTACACAAAATTATCTGCTGCCGATAAGGATGTTTTTAAACCAAGCATAAAAATCATTGCACCCAACATATGAGCATCTTGCTTGTTTGTCAGGCGATTGTTTGGACAGATAATCAGGGAATTTTTTCCAACTATATATCAGCTTGACAAGATGGAAGCTAAGGGAAGACTCTGCAGCTAGTACACCTTAGGCATGGTGGACCCCAAGAATGATTTTCTCTGGTGGGCCCAAACTACCCCAGTCCGACGCTGGATGTGAAAACAAAAACTAACTAGAATTACACCGTACTGGTCCACTTTCTGCTATAATGTCCCCATATCCTGGTCTTTTTATTGGCATAATGTCCTCCATCCTGGTATATATGCCCTGTATTCTAGCCCCCATCCTGCTATACAGTTATATGAAAAAGTTTGGGCACCCCTATTAATCTTAAGCTTAATGTTTTATAAAAATTGTTTTTTTTTGCAACAGCTATTTCAGTTTCATATATCTAATAACTGTTGGACACAGTAATGTTTCTGCCTTGAAATGAGGTTTATTGTACTAACAGAAAATGTGCAATCTGCATTCAAACAAAATTTGACAGGTGCATAAGTATGGGCACCTCACCAGAAAAGTGACATTAATATTTAGTAGATCCTCCTTTTGCAAAAATAACAGCCTCTAGTCGCTTCCTGTAGCTTTTAATGAGTTCCTGGATGAAGGTATTTTTGACCATTCCTCTTTGCAAAACAATTCCAGTTCAGTTAAGTTTGATGGTCGCCGAGCATGAACAGCCCTCTTCAAATGGTCCCTTCAGATGTTCAATGATATTCAGGTCTGGGGACTGGGATGGCCATTCCAGAACAGTGTAATTGTTCCTCTGCATGAATGCCTGAGTAGATTTGGAGCTGTGTTTTGGATCATTGTCTTACTTAACCCCTTTCTGCCATTGGACGTACTATTCCGTCCATGTGGGGTGGGCCCTAATTCCCAAGGACGGAATAGTACGTCCAGCGCGATCGGCCGCACTCACGGGGGGAGCGCGGCCGAGCTCTCACAACACATCTAGATGAGTTCCTTAGGGGGTCTAGTTTCCAATATTGGGTCACTTGTGGGGGGTTTCTACTGTTTAGGTACATTAGGGGCTCTGCAAACGCAATGTGACGCCTGCAGACCATTCCATCTAAGTCTGCATTCCAAATGATGCTCCTTCCCTTCCGAGCTCTGCCATGCGCTCAAACGGTGGTTCTCCCCCACATATCAGGTATCAGCGTACTCAGGACAAATTGGACAACAATATTTAGGGTCCAATTTCTCCTGTTACCCTTGGAAAAATACAAAACTGGGGGCTAAAAAATAATTTTTGTGGGAAAAAATTTTTGTTTCATTTTTACGGCTCTGCATTATAAACTTCTGTGAAGCACTTGGTGGGTCAAAGTGCTCAACACACCTCTAGAGAAGATCCTTAGGGGGTCTACTTTCCAAAATGGTGTCACTTGTGGGGGGTTTCAATGTTTAGGCACATCAGGGGCTCTCCAAACGCAACATGGCGTCCCATCTCAATTCCAGTCAATTTTGCATTGAAAAGTCAAATGGCGCTCCTTCGCTTCCGAGCACTCATGCGCCCAAACAGTGGTTTACCCCCACATACGGGGTATCAGCGTACTCAGGAGAAAATGGACCCCAAAAGATGTTGTACAATTTATCCTGTTACCCTTGGTAAAATAAAACAAATTTGAGCTGAAGTAAATTTTGTGTGAAAAAAAGTTAAATGTTCATTTTTATTTAAACATTCCAAAAATTCCAGTGAAACACCTGAAGGGTTAATAAACTTCTTGAATGTGGTTTTGAGTACCTTGAGGGGTGCAGTTTTTAGAATGGTGTCACACTTGGTTATTTTCTATCATATAGACCCCTCAAAACTACTTCAAATGAGATGTGGTCCCTAAAAAAAAATGGTGTTGTAAAAATGAGAAATTGCTGGTCAACTTTTAACCCTTATAACTCTAACAAAAAAAAATTTTGGTTCCAAAATTGTGCTGATGTAAAGTAAAGTAGACATGTGGGAAATGTTACTTATTAAGTATTTTGTGTGACATATCACTGATTTAATTGCATAAAAATTCAAAGTTGGAAAATTGCGAAATTTTCAAAATTTTCGCCAAATTTCCTTTTTTTCACAAATAAATGCAGGTAATATCAAATAAATTTTACCACTATCATGAAGTACAATATGTCATGAGAAAACAATGTCAGAATCACCAGGATCCGTTGAAGCGTTCCAGAGTTATAACCTCATAAAGGGACAGTGGTCAGAATTGTAAAATTGCAAACCACCCTTGGGGGTGAAGGGGTTAAAGATCCATCCCCTGCGTAACTTCAACTTTGTCACTGATTCATGAACATTATTGTCAAGAAACTGCTGATACTGAGAGGAATCCATGCGTCCCTCAACTTTAACAAGATTCCCGGTCCTGGCATTGGCCACACAGCCCCAAAGCATGATGGAACCTCCACCAAATTTTACTGTGGGTAGCAAGTGTTTTTCTTGGAATGCTGTGTTTTTTTGCCGCCATGCATAAAGCCTTTTTGTATGACCAAATAACTCAATCTTGGTTTCATCAGTCCACAGGACCTTCTTCCAAAAAGAAATTGGCTTCTCCAAATGTGCTTTTGCATACCTCAGCCGACTCTGTTTGTGGCGTTCTTGCAGAAACGGCTTCTTTCGCATCACTCTCCCATACAGCTTCTCCTTGTGCAAAGTGTGTTGTATAGTTGACCGATGCACAGTGACACCATCTGCAGCAAGTTGATGCTGCAGCTCTCTGGAGGTGGTCTGAGGATTGTCCTTGACTGATCTCACCATTCTTCTTCTTTGCCTTTCTGATGTTTTTCTTGGCCTGCCACTTCTGGCCTTAACAAGAACTGTACCTGTGTTCTTCCATTTCCTTACTATGTTCCTCACAGTGGAAATTGACAGGTTAAATCTCTGAGACAGCTTTTTGTATCCTTCCCCTGAACAACTATGTTGAATAATCTTTGTTTTCAGATCATTTGACAGTTGTTTTGAGGAGCCCATGATGCCACTCTTCGGAGGAGATTCAAACAGGAGAACAACTTGCAAGTGGCCACTTTAAGTAGCTTTTCTCATGATTGCATACACCTAGCTATGAAGTTCAAAGCTCAATGAGGTTACAAAACAAAAAATAGTGCTTTAGTAAGTCAGTAAAAAGTAGGTAGGAGTATTTAAAACAAGAAAATGATAAGGGTGCCCATACTTATGCACCTGTCAAATTTTGTTTGAATGCAGATTGCACATTTTCTGTTAGTACAATAAACATCATTTCAAGGCAGAAACATTACTGTGTCCAACAGTTATTAGATATATGAAACTGAAATAGCTGTTGCAAAAAAAAACAATTTTTCTAAAACATTAAAGGGAACCTGTCACCACGTTTTTGGAAGATGGGATAAAAATAGCGTTAAATAGGGGCAGAGGTGGGCGTTACATTAGTGTGTTTGTTATGCGTTTATTACCCACCTAAGTTGCCGAAATACCTTTGCAAAGTCTCCGTTTTCGCCTGTCAATCAGGCTGGTCTGGTCAAAAGGGCGTTGTCTTCCCCCAGATTTTGCGTAGTTTTCCGTTGGTGGCGTAGTGGTGTGCGCATGCCCAAGGTCCCGAATCCTCTGCCAGGGGATTTAAAAGAGCGCGCTGTTCGTTTTCATTGGTGATCGGTGGGCGCGGCCATCTTCCTTTGGCCGCGCGTGCGCAGAAGCGGCGCTCTGCTGGCCGCGGCTTCAGGAAAATGGCCGCCGCGATATCCATCTGCGCACGCGCGGCATCCCGCGGCCATTTTCCTGAAGCCGCGGCCAGCAGAGCGCCGCTTCTGCGCACGCGCGGCCAAAGGAAGATGGCCGCGCCCACTGATCACCAATGAAATAACGAACAGCGCGCTCTTTTAAATCCCCTGGCAGAGGATTCGGGACCTTGGGCATGCGCACACCACTACGCCACCAACGGAAAACTACGCAAAATCTGGGGGAAGACAACGCCCTTTTGACCAGACCAGCCTGATTGACAGGCGAAAACGGAGACTTTGCAAAGGTATTTCGGCAACTTAGGTGGGTAATAAACGCATAACAAACACACTAATGTAACGCCCACCTCTGCCCCTATTTAACGCTATTTTTATCCCATCTTCCAAAAACGTGGTGACAGGTTCCCTTTAAGCTTAAGATTAATAGGGGTGCCCAAACTTTTTCATATAACTGTATATGCCCCTTATCCTGAACCCCATCCTGGTGTAATGAGCCCTATTCTGTAATACACTGCTCAAAAAAGGAACACTAAAATCTCACATCCTAGATATCACTGAATGAAATATTCCCGTTTCAAATCTTTAATCATTACATAGCAGAATGCACTGAGAATAATAAAACAGAAATGATCAATGGAAATCAAACTAATATCCCATGAACGTCTGGATTTGGAATGATGCTCAAAATCAAAGCAGAAAATCAAATTACAGGCTGATACAACTTCAGTGGAAATGCCTCAAGACAAGGAAATGATGCTCAGTAGTGTGTGTGACCTCCATGTGCCTGTATGACCTCCCTGCTGTACAATGCCTGGGCATGCTCCTGATAGATCTCCTCCCAGACCTGGATTACCGCACCAGTCAACTCCTGGACAGTCTGTGGTGCAACAAGGCATATGGTTATGTACACACCTAGAATAAATGCAGTGGGTTTTTTTTTTACATGGAATTTAACATTTCAAGCAAAGTAGATGTAAAATACATGATGTTTCATGTTACTTTTTTTTTTTTTTTTTTTACAGCTTCGCCCCCACCCAAAAAAAAATGTAAAGTCAAAGGGGTAAGTAAAACTTCTACTTGGAGTTAAGAGCCATGAACTGCCCCATAGCTATTAGGCTAGGTTCACAATGCGTTAGTGGGTGATCGCTAACGGACAGCGTTGCACGGCGAAAATGTCGCAATTAACGCCATGCAACGGGTCCGTTAGCGCACCCATTGACAGCAATGTAAATTTTGCCTGTAGCGCATCACTAGCGCGTGCCTTTTTCGGCTCGCGCTAGCGATGTGCCGTTCTTTTGTAGCGCGCCTCGGACGCTGCTTGCAGCGTCCGCGGCGCGCCCGAGGTCCGTTCCCCGCTCTTGCAGATCGGGGATCTGCGAGAGCGGGGACGTTAGCGCGACCCCTAAACGCGGCCCCTACAAAAACATTGCGTTAGCGCAATCCGCAAGCGCTAGCGCTAAACGGATTGCCCTAACGCAATGTGAACCTAGCCATGTGAACATGTTACTTCCGTGTTAACAGTGCACACTGCCCTCTGCTGGACATATCGGCAAATGACAAGCAGTCTCAACCACAACAGATAGAAGCAGTCATAATAAGAATAAGATATTTGTAAAAACATTAATTAATCGTTCCATCAATTTTTAATACAGGTAATTAAAAATGCAGATAAAATCGGCACAAAAGCCTTGTGGTCCTGTTCAATGTCATTAAAATCAGCTGTTTAAGTGCAAAATAAAATCAGTCTGAACAGTCAGCGCTAAAAGACGAAGTCCGTGTCCGTCATGTGAACGGCCCAAGCAAACTTGTCCCGATGGGTCTTGTTGTAGATTTTCTCAAGGCCGACGTCCCATTTCTTACACCTATAAGAAAACCGTGGATATGGTTACATCTAGCAGTGTTTAGTTTCCCTGCAGCGCCTCCAGAGGGGAACTGAGGTATTACAATCCCTATTCCAGATAATGGGCTGTAAGGACATGATTACACGTTTTTCAGGCAGAAACGGCTTCTGGTAAAGCTTTTTTTGTGGAGGGGGAGATAGGGGAGCGAGGTTTTTTTGTAAAGTTTTTTTTTTTTTTTTTTTTTTTTTTTAATTCGTTTAGAGCCACTTCTAAAAAGTAATTTAAAAAAAATTGAAAAAAAAATGCATGCTGCAGATATACCTATTTTTATATATTTTTTAGTGTTTGTGCATTTTTTTTTCTTCCAGTCTAATAAATGGAAAAAAAACCTAAAAAAACAATGAAAAACGCGCATATTTTAAGAAGTGTTTTTTGCTGCGAAGTCTGATTTTTGCTGCAGGAAAAAAAAATAAAAAAAAAATAAAAAGTTCCATATTTGAACATACCCTTAGTGAAAAAACACAGAATTCCCATACGTGACCCGTCAGTGTTCCTCCGCTACTCACCAGGCCACTGAAATCCTGGGATCCAGATAGTTTAGCTTGGAGGTGCTCAGGGCGATCTGCTTGTTCTCTTCTCGGTCCGTCGCCTGCACCTCCAGTTTCATCAGCTGCTCCTCACCTCTCATGACGGCTTTCTTCTTGCTTTCCACAACTCTACGGGATACAGGAAAGATATGGCGCTCACCGCCCATGTGTCCATAAAGTGGGCGAAATATTACTCAGAAGTGGCTCTAAAACCCAGCACATGTGTTATGGGGGGAGATGGAGCTCTTAAATAGCCAATAAGAATTGTGATCACTTATGATCAGGGGTAGTCTCCCTTTTATAAGTCCTAGTCCCGCCCCTGAGGACCCCACTCCCATTCCGCTGGACCTGATTGATCCTTCTATTACAAGGATGACCTTTTATTGAAAAGATCTCCACAATTCCCCTGTCTGACTGCAGGTGAAATAATATTCCGGGGGGAAACAGGACACATCCCTGACAAATTAACAGATTAAACCCTGATCTTATGATGATGACATTTCGGTCCCCCGGGGGGGGGGGGGGTGCACTTACTTCCGCGGCTTCTCAGTGTCGTTTTCTTTAGCTTCTTTCTTGGCGTCTTTTAGCTCCTTCTTGGCCAATATAATCTGTTCTTTTTTGGCTTCAATCTGGTGAAATAGAATAAGTGCTTTCGACATAAAAATGTGAAAAAAACACTTTTAACCCCTTAATGACAGCCAATATGTCTTTTACCTGACCTAAGATATAAGAGAATATCCTCCCCATACAGGTGACAATCCAGCAGCTGCTGGCTGTTCACTATAGCTGACAACTTGCTGTATCAGCCACGATCCGTGTTTGCACCGTCCAAATCTGTTTAACCCCTTAGATGCTGCTGTCAATAGTGACTACATCATTATAAATGGTTAACAGAGTGTGGGGGCTTCCTCTTTATCCCAATCGGTGCCCTCAGATCATGATTTTGTGGTCCTGATGGTTGCCATGGCAATTCACGTCCAAATAGCGGCCTTAGAGTCTGACAGCTGTAGTAATCTGTTCAGAAGTTAGAGGCATTTAGGTGGTAAAAATACACATTTTAATTTCTGTCATTCCACTTTGCATTAATTCCTGAAAACCACCTGAAGAGTTAATAAACTACCTGACAGCAGTTTTCAAAATGTCAGGGGGTGCGGTTTTTAAAATGGCATCACTTTGTGGGGTTTCCCAATATATATAGGATACCTAAAGTCACTTGAAACATGGATAGGTCCCTAAAAAAATAAATTTAGTAAATTTCCTTGAAAAAATGAAAAATTACTGCTACATTATTAAACCTCCTAAAATGCTAACAAAATAAAACATTGTACAAATGGTGCTGATGTAAAGCAGAAATGTGGGAAATGTTTTTTATTAATGTTTTGTTGCGGTATGACTATCTGGATTAAAGGGATAATCATTCAAAGTTTGAAAATTGCTAATTTAAAATTTTTCTCAAATTTCTGATATTTTTTATAAATAAACACAAAACATATCGACCTAAATTTACCCATTATCATAAAGTATAATGTGTCACGAAAAAACAAACTCAACATCACTGGGATTTGTTGAAGTGTTCCAGAGTTATTACCACATAAAGTGACACTGGTCAGATTTCAAAAATTTGGCTCCGTCACTAAGGGGTTAAAGGAATATGTCAACATGTAAACCGCCTGCTCGGAGCCATGCTGGGGGCGCTGGAGGGTAGAGGAGATCCCTGCACAATGTAGGTCGTGGCCGGAGGATGTCATCATGCCATTTATTCACACCTGCAGGACCAGGGTACAGAAAAGCCCAAGGAGGCCCCTAGAAAGGCTCTGCATGCCCTTCAGGCCAAGGGGGCCCCCAGAGAGGCTCTGCACGCCCTACAGACCAATGCTGTCCCCAGATAGGCTCTGCATGCCCTCCAGGACAAGTGAGCCCCCAGAGAGGCTCTGCACGCTCTCCAGATCAAGGGGGCCCTGTTATGACCCCAATGGCGAGGGTCTCAGAGGAACGTGGAAGTCTGCAGAATACAAAAATCCAGCTCATAGGGCAGTGGTAACTGGGTTGACCATATATCTACTCCTAACGCCAACACTAGAAGTAGCCGGGGATCATTCCTACGTTGATTCTAGATGACACGCGCCAGCCGGAGAATTTAGCTACCCCTAGTAGAGGAAAACAAAGACCTTTCTTGCCTCCAGAGAAGGGGACCCCAAAGCTGGATAGAAGCCCCTCACAAATAATGACGGTGAGGTAAGAGGAAATGACAAACACAGAAATGAACCAGGTTTAGCACAGAGAGGCCCGCTTACTGATAGCAGAATAAAGAAAGGTAACTTATATGGTCAACAAAAACCCTATCAAAATCCACACTGGAAATTCAAGAACCCCCGAACCGTCTAACGGTCCGGGGGGAGAACACCAGCCCCCTAGAGCTTCCAGCAAAGGTCAGGATATAGATTTGGAACAAGCTGGACAAAAATACAAAACCAAAACAAATAGCAAAAAGCAAAAGGCAGACTTAGCTGATATAACTGGAACCAGGATCAGTAGACAAGAGCACAGCAGACTAGCTCTGATAACTACGTTGCCAGGCATTGAACTGAAGGTCCAGGGAGCTTATATAGCAACACCCCTAACTAACGACCCAGGTGCGGATAAAAGGAATGACAGAAAAACCAGAGTCAAAAAACTAGTAACCACTAGAGGGAGCAAAAAGCAAATTCACAACAGTACCCCCCCCTTAGTGAGGGGTCACCGAACCCTCACCACGACCACCAGGACGATCAGGATGAGCGGCATGAAAGGCACGAACTAAATCGGCCGCATGAACATCAGAGGCGACCACCCAGGAGTTATCCTCCTGACCATAGCCCTTCCACTTGACCAGGTACTGAAGCCTCCGCCTGGAGAGGCGAGAATCCAAGATCTTCTCCACCACGTACTCCAACTCGCCCTCAACCAACACCGGAGCAGGAGGCTCAGCAGAAGGAACTACAGGCACAATGTACCGCCGCAACAAGGACCTATGAAATACATTGTGAATAGCAAACGACACAGGAAGATCCAGACGAAAAGATACAGGATTAAGGATTTCCAATATCTTGTAAGGCCCAATAAAACGAGGTTTAAATTTGGGAGAGGAGACCTTCATAGGAACAAAGCGGGAAGAAAGCCATACCAAATCCCCAACGCGTAGTCGGGGACCCACACCGCGGCGGCGGTTGGCAAAGCGCTGAGCCTTCTCCTGTGACAACTTCAAGTTGTCCACCACATGATTCCAGATCTGCTGCAACCTATCCACCACAGAATCCACCCCAGGACAGTCAGAAGGCTCCACATGACCCGAAGAAAAGCGAGGATGGAAACCAGAGTTGCAGAAAAAAGGCGAAACCAAGGTGGCGGAACTAGCCCGATTATTAAGGGCAAACTCAGCCAATGGCAAGAATGTCACCCAATCGTCCTGATCAGCAGAGACAAAACACCTCAAATAAGCCTCCAAAGTCTGATTGGTTCGCTCCGTCTGTCCATTAGTCTGAGGATGGAAAGCAGACGAAAACGACAAATCAATGCCCATCCTACTACAAAAGGATCGCCAGAACCTGGAAACGAACTGGGATCCTCTGTCTGACACAATATTCTCAGGGATGCCGTGCAAACGAACCACGTTCTGGAAAAACACAGGAACCAGATCGGAAGAGGAAGGCAGCTTAGGCAAAGGAACCAAATGGACCATCTTGGAGAAGCGATCACATATCACCCAGATAACGGACATGCCCTGAGATAGCGGAAGATCAGAAATGAAATCCATGGAGATATGTGTCCAAGGTCTCTTCGGGACAGGCAAGGGCAAGAGCAAACCGCTGGCACGAGAACAGCAAGGCTTAGCTCGAGCACAAGTCCCACAGGACTGCACAAATGACCGCACATCCCTTGACAAGGAAGGCCACCAAAAGGACCTGGCCACCAGATCTCTGGTGCCAAAAATTCCCGGGTGACCTGCCAACACCGAGGAATGAACCTCGGAAATGACTCTGCTGGTCCACTTATCCGGGACAAACAGTCTGTCAGGTGGACAAGACTCAGGCCTATCAGCCTGAAATCTCTGCAACACACGTCGCAGATCCGGAGAAATAGCTGACAAGATAACTCCATCTTTAAGAATACCAACAGGATCAGCGACTCCAGGAGCATCAGGCACAAAGCTCCTAGAAAGAGCATCGGCCTTCACATTCTTTGAACCTGGTAAATACGAGACAACAAAATCAAAGCGGGAGAAAAACAATGACCAGCGGGCCTGTCTCGGATTAAGGCGTTTAGCAGACTCGAGATACATCAGATTTTTGTGATCAGTCAAGACCACCACACGATGCTTAGCACCCTCGAGCCAATGACGCCACTCCTCAAATGCCCATTTCATGGCCAACAACTCCCGATTGCCCACATCATAATTTCGCTCGGCAGGCGAAAACTTCCTAGAGAAAAAGGCACAAGGTTTCATAACAGAGCAACCAGGGCCTCTCTGCGACAAAACGGCCCCTGCCCCAATCTCCGAAGCATCCACCTCAACCTGAAAGGGAAGTGAGACGTCAGGCTGGCACAAAACAGGCGCCGAAGTAAACCGGCGTTTCAACTCCTGGAAAGCCTCCACGGCAGCAGGAGCCCAGTTAGCTACATCGGAGCCCTTCTTGGTCATATCCGTCAAAGGTTTCACAATGCTAGAAAAATTAGCGATAAAACGACGGTAGAAGTTAGCGAAGCCCAAGAACTTCTGAAGACTCTTAACTGACGAGGGCTGAGTCCAATCAAGAATAGCTCGGACCTTGACTGGGTCCATCTCCACAGCAGAAGGGGAAAAAATGAACCCCAAAAAGGGAACCTTCTGTACACCAAAGAGACACTTTGAGCCCTTGACAAACAAAGAATTTTCACGCAAAATTTTAAAGACCAACCTGACCTGCTCCACATGCGAATTCCAATTATCAGAAAAAACCAAAATATCATCCAGATAAACAATCAAAAATTTATCCAGATACTTCCGGAAAATGTCATGCATAAAGGACTGAAAAACTGAAGGCGCATTGGAGAGCCCAAAAGGCATCACCAAGTACTCAAAATGACCTTCGGGCGTATTGAATGCGGTTTTCCATTCATCACCTTGCTTAATGCGCACAAGGTTGTACGCACCACGAAGATCTATCTTGGTGAACCACTTGGCACCCTTAATCCGGGCAAACAAGTCAGACAACAGCGGTAAAGGATACTGAAATTTGACAGTGATCTTATTTAAAAGCCGATAATCAATACAAGGTCTCAAAGATCCGTCCTTTTTTGCCACAAAAAAGAATCCCGCACCAAGAGGGGAAGAAGACGGACGAATATGTCCTTTCTCCAGAGACTCCTTGATATATGAACGCATAGCGGTATGTTCAGGTACCGACAGATTAAACAGTCTTCCCTTAGGAAATTTACTGCCTGGGATCAAATCTATAGCACAGTCACAGTCCCTATGAGGAGGCAGTGCACTGGACTCAGACTCACTGAAGACATCCTGATAATCAGACAAATACTCCGGAACTTCCGAAGGCGTAGAAGAAGCAATAGACACAGGCAGGGAATCCCCATGAATACCACGACAGCCCCAACTTGAGACTGACATAGCCTTCCAGTCCAGGACTGGATTATGGGTCTGTAACCATGGCAGCCCTAAAACAACCAAATCATGCATTTTATGTAAAACCAGGAAACGTATCACCTCGCGGTGTTCAGGAGTCATGCACATGGTAACCTGTGTCCAATACTGCGGTTTATTTGCTGCCAATGGTGTAGCATCAATACCCCTAAGAGGAATAGGATTTTCTAATGGTTCAAGAGTAAAACCACAGCGCTTAGCAAATGAGAGATCCATGAGACTCAGGGCAGCACCTGAATCTACAAACGCCATGACAGGATAAGATGACAGTGAGCAAATCAAAGTTACAGACAGAATAAATTTAGGTTGCAAATTACCAACGGTGACAGGACTAACAACCTTAGCTATACGTTTAGAGCATGCTGAGATAACATGTGTAGAATCACCACAGTAGTAGCACAAGCCATTCCAGCGTCTATGAATTTTCCGCTCATTTCTAGTCAGGATTCTATCACATTGCATTAAATCAGGTGTCTGTTCAGACAACACCATGAGGGAATTTGCGGTTTTGCGCTCCCGCAACCGCCGGTCAATTTGAATAGCCAGTGCCATAGTATCATTCAGACCTGTGGGAATGGGAAAACCCACCATAACATTCTTAATGGCTTCAGAAAGGCCATTTCTAAAATTAGCGGCCAGTGCACACTCGTTCCAATGTGTCAGCACGGACCATTTCCGAAATTTTTGGCAATACATTTCAGCCTCGTCCTGCCCCTGAGACATAGCCAGCAAGGCCTTTTCTGCCTGAATCTCAAGATTAGGTTCCTCATAAAGTAAACCGAGCGCCAGAAAAAACGCATCAAGATCAGCTAATGCCGGATCTCCTGGCGCCAGTGAAAAAGCCCAATCCTGAGGGTCGCCCCGTAAGAACGAAATAACAATTTTTACTTGCTGAGCAGAATCTCCAGATGAACAGGGTCTCAGGGACAAAAACAATTTACAATTATTCACGAAATTCCTAAACTTAAACCTGTCTCCGGAAAACAGTTCAGGAATCGGTATTTTAGGTTCTGACCTAGGATTTCTGATAACATAGTCTTGTATGCCCTGCACACGAGTAGCCAGCTGGTCCACACTTGTAATCAAGGTCTGGACATTCATGTCTGCAGCAAGCATAGCCACTCTGAGGTAAAGGGGAAGAAGAAGAAAAAAAAAAAAACTCAAAATCTTCTTTCTTATAATCCCTCTTCTGCAATGCATTAAACATTTAATACTGGCCTGGCAAACTGTTATGACCCCAATGGCGAGGGTCTCAGAGGAACGTGGAAGTCTGCAGAATACAAAAATCCAGCTCATAGGGCAGTGGTAACTGGGTTGACCATATATCTACTCCTAACGCCAACACTAGAAGTAGCCGGGGATCATTCCTACGTTGATTCTAGATGACACGCGCCAGCCGGAGAATCTAGCTACCCCTAGTAGAGGAAAACAAAGACCTTTCTTGCCTCCAGAGAAGGGGACCCCAAAGCTGGATAGAAGCCCCCCACAAATAATGACGGTGAGGTAAGAGGAAATGACAAACACAGAAATGAACCAGGTTTAGCACAGAGAGGCCCGCTTACTGATAGCAGAATAAAGAAAGGTAACTTATATGGTCAACAAAAACCCTATCAAAATCCACACTGGAAATTCAAGAACCCCCGAACCGTCTAACGGTCCGGGGGGAGAACACCAGCCCCCTAGAGCTTCCAGCAAAGGTCAGGATATAGATTTGGAACAAGCTGGACAAAAATACAAAACCAAAACAAATAGCAAAAAGCAAAAGGCAGACTTAGCTGATATAACTGGAACCAGGATCAGTAGACAAGAGCACAGCAGACTAGCTCTGATAACTACGTTGCCAGGCATTGAACTGAAGGTCCAGGGAGCTTATATAGCAACACCCCTAACTAACGACCCAGGTGCGGATAAAAGGAATGACAGAAAAACCAGAGTCAAAAAACTAGTAACCACTAGAGGGAGCAAAAAGCAAATTCACAACAGGGCCCCCAGGGAGGCTCTGCACATCCTCCAGGCCAAGGGGGGGCACAGAGAGGCTCTGCATGCCCTCCAGGACAAGGGAGACCCCAGAGAGGCTCTGCATGCCCTCCAGGACAAGGGGGTCCCCAGAGAGGCTCAGCACACCCTCCAGGACAAGTGAGCCCCCAGAGAGGCTCTTTACGCTCTCCAGACCAAGGGGGAACCCAGAGAGACCTTTCATGCCCTCCAGGACAAGGGAGCCCCCAGAGGGTCTGTACGCCCTCCAGGACAAGGGGGCCCCCAGAGAGGCTCTGCACACCCTCCAGGACAAGGAGAGGGGAGCCCCGAGAGGCACCAAGGGTGTGATTTTGAGACCAGTGCTTGTAGTTGTGTTTGCAGCACTACTGCGGATCCCCAGAGCATCAGCGCTGTGGTTTATTAATTGAAAATCTGCTGACTGTCTTTTATCATTGCAATTAGTGATTAGAGGCTAAAGCCTAATACACCTAGAGAAAACATGTTAAGGATGACCGATCCAGCATCGGGCGCTATGAGGGACTCCCATTTCCTCGTAATTCTCACCTTGGATCTCAGATTAGCCATGGACTGATCGAATGTTTTCGGTGGAGCCCGTTGATGGTTGCAAAGTATAGCAACCGCCCTGTTGGCTCTGTTATAAGACAGGATCCTTCCCGGGACCGTGTCCTCCGCTGGAGGAAAAAAATGGAAACTTATCAGTGGTCAGAACAGAGAAGGTAATAGTAACGCTGACCTGCTATTAGTCCTGGGGCAGAGCCTGGACAGACTTTACAGAAATTTACAAAACCTTTGATACTACAGAAGTTTTGCTGAGCCCCCCCCCCCCAATATAAATTTCTAAAATGAAGGGGCCGAAGCCAGTGTATTAAAAGGATAAAGCCTATCCAAAGGGCGCACACATGGCATACGCGTCAGTGCACCTTCCTAAGATTCATGAGATTGTATGGAAAGGACCAAGTTGAGCTAATCTACATCCGCTATGTATCACAGTACATAGACTGCAGAATGAGTTACCGCTGAATCAGTCAGTGAGCTGGTTTCATCTGGTCATAAATTAGAGGGTTTAGGAGAAGATATATAGGGGTTACAGTAACTGATAACTCATTCTGCATTGTACACTGATACATTGAGGCTGTAGAATCCAAAATGGTTCCTATTGCAAATAAAGCTTTTTTAGGCATAATATTTGTATTTGGGGACCTGTACAGGACGGATTGGCTACAGATGTGTTGGCATCTTACGGTCTGTCAGTTCCTGCAGCTGCTGTTGCAGCGTGACCGAGGCGTTGTAAGTCCTGAAAACCTTGGCCGTCAGTCCTTCCATCAGGGACTGCAAGTGTTTGTTCAGCATTGGTGTCTGTAAAGAGAGGCAATCCTACATTAATTACCAAATCTATGAATAGACACGACCACTTATCAAATGCATAGCAACAGAACCAAACAGGCCGTGGCTCACAGCCTCCTGCAGTACTACAACCCCCAGCATCCCCTGACAGCCTGCCAACTCTTATAATTTGCAAAAGTGAGGGCCGTAGGTTGCATTTACATCCCCTTTTTACATACCGATCATCCTACTCCTCCTTTCCTTTCGAGAACACAAATATTTCTAGCTTCCAGTCATTAAAGGAGATGTGTTACTTGCCATATATTTTTTTTTTTTACCTGGTGTCAATGCCATTTTTCTCCTGAATCCCGCGCAGTTTTTCTCATCTTCCTGCGCCTCTCCATTCCTGAGATATGGCCCCTTCTTACCTGTATGCAAATCTAGTCTTGTTATTAAGTAGGTGTTGTCCTAAAAGAAAACACCCACTTGGCTAACAAGAGTAGATTTCTATACAAGGAAGATAGGGCTGTATCTCGGGAACAGAGAAGCACAGGAACAAAAGAAAAATATCACCGGATTCAGGAGAACAGCGGCATTTACACCAGGTACATAAATTATATTTATGGCAAGTGACAGGGGAGGCAGAGAGGTATACAGCACAATATAACGGCATGATCGTACGCCTCGCTCCATCTTATCAGTGTCTCTGGTCTGTGCCAATTGTATATTTCTCGCGCACCAGGAGGACGACAATTAATTTGCAGAACAAAGCATATTTCCCAGGATCTGGAGGACTGCCACGTGCGATTATCTGTGAGCAGCCATGACAGCGCTCCTTGCTCTCATGGATACTCTGGCTCTGAGTTATAAGCAGCCGTTGCCTTTTTGCAGTCTCTTTAGGTTTTATCATTGGCACGGCACGGCTTCTGTGCCCACTAACTCTTCCAGGAGGCGAGACAATGGCACACGGTGGTGACAACCTCCTTCCTCTCTGGGACTTCTTCCTCCAGCTGGTGACAATAGAGCGGCCAGGAGTTGCCAGCTCCAATAGATCTCTGGTAATGGGCTACCCAAGGAGGGCTAGAAAGGTTAACACTCACGTTCAGTCTGTCAAATAGATCATCTTCGTCCTGCTTATTCTCCATGAACAGCTGCAGATTCTTATACACCTGAGAGACAGAATAAGGCAAGGAATCAAAGAACGAGCCCCAGGGTCGACCATACTGAAAAGGACAGCAAAGGAAAACGGGGCCCTGGGCACTGAAGAAACTGGGTCCCCGGATGCTGTGAATTCATAAAGGTCTCAGTCTAAATATATAAAATATACTCACAAACTAATTTATCGAAATATTCATAACACAATGCTGCCATCTGGTCTCCTCAAACACACAATGCTCCACCACTTGACCTCTAACACACCATGCCACCACTGGACTGTAAACACACAATGTGCCGCCACTGGTCCCCAAACACCTAGTGCCAAAATCAGGCCCCACTCACCATGCCACCGCTGCACCCTAAACACACCGTGCCAAAGCAATGCCCCCAAACACACGTGTCACCGTTGAGCTCCCACTCACTAAGCCACCACTGGACCCTAAACACAGTACTACCATCGGTGTCCCACTCACCGAGCCACCACTGGACCCTAAACACATACCATGCTGCCACTGGATCCCAAACACACACCATACCATCATGAGGCTCCATCTCACAGAGCAACCATTGTACTCTAAACACACACCGTGCCACGACAATGCCCCCAAACACATACCGTTTCACCATTGAGCTCCCACTCACCAAGCCACCACTGGACCCTACACACTGCAACGACCATGCACCCACAACACCACCATCAGATGCCAACACCACAAACCCAGGCTTAGTGCCCACAACCGAGCCATCATTCAGGATTCACACCATATGGTCAGCTTCTAAATAATACCACCATACAATGCCTAAATAAAAGTGTTGGGAAAAGGGTCCTTAATACCATCTCCTCTTTGGTCCAGTCTTTGGGAACTTCCTAGTGGAAAACTTGTCGCCATTTGACACCCCCTTATACCACAGATTGTAGTATAGGACACAATGACCATGTAGAAATGACATTTGCTTAGAGGGAATCCTTTACCTTTTTTTCCACTGGAACCTTGTTGTAATATCGGATGGAGTCTTTACCCAGGAAGTCGAACTCGACCACGTGTTTCTCTCCATCAAGTTCTGAGTAAAGTTTAATGTGCTCCACCCTCAATGAGCAGCAACCCACCGTGTCAGCCGTCTCCCCTTCTTCCTTCTCATTACCCGCTCTCAGAGCTAGCTGAAATGCAAGGACATCGAGGGGAAATTAAGAGGGGACTCCAATTTAGTCTTTAGATACCTTTCATAGGATATTGAAGACCACATTTCAGTGTGCTCTGTAGCTTCGTGGTGAAGCCTTTGTGTCCCCTAATAAGATTGTGTCGGAAAGTGAGAAGCAAATCTGACTATAATTGAATCACCTTGTCAATGAAGTACAAAGCCACCGCCCTCTGTCGTATCCGCATCTCTTTGGACTTGAAGTCTTCCCGATACGTTCTCCTAATAGAGTCGACATGATTCTTCAGCTTCCTGGCCACTTCGTATTTCTCCCAGTCTTTCTCACCCTTGGGAATAAAAGAAATTTATAAGAAGTGTTCCAAAAAAAAAAAATCAAACTCCGCTCCAAGGGGGAGAAAACTTCACTCACTAAAGGGGCTTTCATGCAGTTCCCACCTGTCATGTGATGAGATCTAATCAGGCAGCAAATGAACAGTCAAGTCCCTGAAATTGTGTTGGAAGCAGGAAAAATGGTCAAATGTAATGATTTGAGTGGGTGTGAATATCTCCAAATTGTGGGCCTGGTGGGGTGCTCTCCAGGTACACGGCGGACCACCTGGTGGGGTGTTCTCCAGGTACACGGCGGACCACCTGGTGGGGTGTTCTCCAGGTACACGGCGGACCACCTGGTGGGGTGTTCTCCAGGTACACGGCGGACCACCTGGTGGGGTGTTCTCCAGGTACACGGCGGACCACCTGGTGGGGTGTTCTCCAGGTACACGGCGGACCACCTGGTGGGGTGTTCTCCAGGTACACGGCAGACCACCTGGTGGGGTGTTCTCCAGGTACACGGCAGACCACCTGGTGGGGTGTTCTCCAGGTACACAGTGGACCACCTGGTGGGGTATTGTTCCGGTAGACAGCGGACCTGGTGGGGTACTCTCCCGGTACACGGCGGACCTGGTGGGGTATTCTTCCACTACACGGCGGACCTGGAGGGGGGGGGCTCTTGGTACACTTTAGGTCAAGTGGGGGGAGGAGTTTCCAGAACACAAAAGGTCTGGGGGGGGGGTTCCCCGTACAGGGTGGGCCTTGTGACAGTGTTCCAGGTGAGGAGTGGTATGTACATCAAAACAGTAGTCCAACGACGGACAGGTGGCAGCAGGTTCATAGGCTCAAAAGGTTCGATAATGCACCTGGGAAGATCTAGCTTATCTGGCCGGATCCCAATGAATACCGAGTAGCAAAAATATCTGAAAAAGTTCCTGCTGGATATGAGAAGACGTAGAGCATCAGAGCTTATATAGGGATGTGTTGCTGTTGACCTATCAGAACGCCCATGACGGGCCCCTTCCCATCACTGATAGTGTCTTCAATGGCCAGGTATCAATCATGAGAAGAAGTTGGCCAGATTATGCGGCCAGTCGTGTGGAATCACTTAGGGGAAGAGATGGATGCACTATGGCAAGAAGACAAGACCTCCGGGTCAGTGTGATGGGCAATGTTCTGCTGGAAACCTTGGTCTGCACAATGTTAGGTAGGTGGTACGTGCAGTACCCACATGATGCCAGGACCCAGTACATCCCTCCGTGGCCATGATATGCCGATGGCAGTGCCTATTTCAGCAGGATAATGGCCCTCGCCACACAGAAAACTGTTGAGGAGTCATCTGAAGAACATAAGGCTGCTACCTAGATTCTGCAGATGAGATATCTCCCGGCTGTGCAGAGAAATGATCTAATGGCCTATCCTGGACGGCCAGAGCTACAATCCGCGCTCAATCTCATTTCATCTCCATTCTGGACGATCTTCACAAAATGAACAAAATTATAAAATGTTTTTCCATTTTTATTACCTGCGGCTAAGCAAAATGAAAGCTTCTCCGTAGCCGCCAGCTTCTGAAGCCAGATCTTCTCATTCCCAGACTTAATTCACCGTTCTTCCTTGTGCCGAGATTTCCTCTAATTATGAGCCATGGGCATTCATGAGTGGTGATAAAACGACAGCACATTGCCCCTCAGATGGGTACAATGTCCATCAGCTGCAGCCGTGGCACGGTGGAGCTTCAGATGTATGGCACCAGCACCCGTGTACAGAGGGTGAAGCCATTCATCACATTCAGAGGAGACAATGCCCAGGGCACCGGCGTGCCAACACACAACACCCTGGCATTCAGCTGTGCAGGCAAGTTCAGACAAGAACCTCTGCACTTACTAAGACTACAATAAAGCAGTGGTTCTGCTACCGTTTGCTTCTCCAGAGTGGCTGATAACATGGAACAATAGACTGTTCTCTGATCCAGCTCTCCTTTTGGTGTCTCACTTAGGACCCGACCCCAGCAAGTGCAGATACCACCTAACACTAGACATACAAGGTATTAACTAACCTTCCCATTACCGTCCACCACCACTGCACCCGTGTCCTCCACCAAATGTTGGTTTCCACCCAGGAATGACCGTGTATGACCGGCCTCCTGCAGAATGGCGGCCAGGACGGACAACCACAGCTACAGATACATAGGCCAACAATAAAGGAAGGGCTGCCCCCCATCTCGTACATTGGAGGGATAGCCACAGAATATGCCTTGAACAATAGGGTGGAGGGGAACAGAGGCGATGGCACTGGGCACAAAATTCTTAGAGACACGAGATCAAACAGGAAAAAAATAATTACAGTTGTATAGGTAGGACTGAACATCTGGGGTAGAGCTCGTACCCCCAACTTCTGACCTGCTCTGTACAGGTAGAAGAGGACACGGTCGCTCGGATTAGTATGGGGTATTGTGGGGCACTATTACTTTTGGAGGGGGCAAGGAGCGTTTGAATTAAGGTGCTATTTTGTCTTAACATTTTAAGGGGGCATTATTTGGTTAAAAGAGGCACCCAGAGGGCATTATTTGGTTAGAGAGGGACATTATTGGTTAAGGGGGCTCCTCAGAGGAACATTATGGGTTAAGGGGGCACCTCAGAGGAACATTATAGATTAAGGGGGCACCTCAGTGGAACATTATAGATTAAGGGGGCACCTCAGTGGAACATTATTGGTTAAGGGGGCACCTCAGAGGGACATTGTAGAGTAAGGGGGCACCTCAGAGGGACATTATTGGTTAAGGGGGCACCTCAGAGGGACATTAAAGATTAAGGGGGCACCTCAGGGGAATATTATTGGTTAAGGCGGCACCTCAGAAGGAATTATTTGGGTACTGTATTTGCTTTGAGGAGTGTCATACTTGCCTTGCCCCACGCCACTAGCCATAAATGTATGATAGGTTTTATTGGTGGGATTGGCACACACTGAGAACATTGACCCATAGAGCGACAGTCAGTGGTCTGGACTCACAATTTAAGAGCAGTGCATGTCCGCACCCATCAGCAGTGAAGGTGGAGTGTTATGGCTGCCCTATTAAGAATGATGTGGGTTCCATCAGTGGTGGCCTGTATGTACGGGGTAATGCCACCATTGTTCGAGGCGAGACCAACCCTTTAATGATGGCATACACAACCCAAATATCAATATTTCAAAATGGCCACTAAATCCTACACTTGGGGGGCGCCCTGTAGAGACGCACCATCCAGGGCTTACAGTAGTTGCCCCATCACTCCCTCCTTGCCATTCTTCTATGACAGAGGGGCCCCAATAGTAAGGGCCCAGGTATAACTGAATGGATGCTGAACCATTAACCCAATTTCATATAATATCTCCACACCTTAAATACCAGGTTGATGAGGTCCCACACGTGCGGGCCCCGCTCTCTCTGTAAACCCAGCGCTCGCTGCAGTTATTTGCCTAGGGAATATGTGAACCCTTCTCCGCTAATGTTAGGGTTTGGCTGCAGATTGGAAATATGGCTTCATTATCAATCTATAGGTCTCAACGGGCTGAGGAATGAACAGCATGTGCTCTGTGGAGCATGGGGAGCAGCGGGGGCACAGCACAGCGTTGGGTATTAAAATCTCATCTCCGGGAAGATATAAAACAGAGAAGGAAGAATTTCACCAGGGATGATATTTATGGAGAACTGGAAGAGTTAATGAGAACGCCGCTGCTAGCGAAACAGCTAAAAGGCATACAGCCCCCCCCCCCTTCACACCAATCCTCTCCGGGTTACGTACCACTCCAATAGTGACCCCTGGAACGGCCCCTCCAAACATATGCTTTTAGCTACGAATACATAAAAAAAAAAAAAGTAGAAAATCCCTTTAAAAAGTTGCTGGGGGGGGGGCAATCTGAGACCCACCTGCCCCCCCTCATCATCCTCAATTAAGGGCAGCAGTGCCTCTTCAGTGCAATGGCCCCATAGCTTTTATTTCGGCTGCAGCTCCTTGCACGGATAGGCGGCCGAGACTGAGAACTGCACAAAGGAGTTCAGAAAGAAATAATAGTAATATGACTCCCCCATCAGAACGAGCTTACTGACTGATCCTCAGTACACTCATGCAGCAGCCAGCAGAGTGCAGAGGAATGAAAACAGTGCAAAAGTTTTAATGAAACCCAATTGCAAAAGTGATTTTTAGCCCAAAATACAAACAAAAAGTCCTTGTAGGGGTCCTGATCCTTAAGGCATCATGTGTTAAGACTTAGAGAGGTCTGCTTTCTTGGATGCCTCTATGTCCTCAGAACACAATCTCCTCTCTGCACCGCTAATGGTTATGGATCCCCAATCGGAGGGCAATTACTGACCAAGCCCAGGTAACCAGATAGTTGGACGTGCCCGAGTTGGGCATTGACGACCCAGTGCAGGGGCATTTTGGAATATGTTGGGCAGTAAACGTTATATTATTTTGTACCTTTAACTTGGAATTGGCATTCAGCATCACGTATTTCACGGACCCCTGCACGTTCTCAGTCCACGAGGCCAACCAGGTGACCGAATGGTCGTGCCGAACTTCTTTCCATCGATGGCCACTAGGGGGCACAGGAATTCTTGAGTCTCTGGATTAAAAAGGGGGGGGCGGATAAGAGAAAAAATAAAAATCATCAGAGACCACCCAGTCCATTTAATATATATGAGGTCCTTTTCGGTTATCTCGCAGATTCGCCTATGGTGCAAAAATCAGAGGCGGACACTTGGATTTGCGCCGCCTACGGAGTTGTACGACATCTGCGGACGTCAGTCATCCTAGACACGACCGCATTACATTTATATGGCGGAACGGTCATTATGGGGAACACCTGTGTAACATGCAGCTATATGGCAGCACTATAGTGAGTGCTATTGTAAAGGCGTAAACGTCCTTGGAGCCGTGCATTCAACATTTGGTTTAGGCATTCGAAACATTAGCTATAGCGGAACTATAAGTCCCAGCATGCTCCAATATCATCAATTGGAGTCGAAAGGTAGCTATATGGCGGCACTATAGGGTGTGCCAATGCAAAAGTGCCAATGTCCCTGCAGTCGTGCATTCAACATTTGGTTGAGGCATTTGAGACGTGATCAGCTATAGTGGAACTAGAAGTCCCAGCATGCTGTAATATCGATTAAAGTCGAAAAACAACTATATGGCGGCACTATAGGGTGTGTTAAAGCGAAAGTGTGTATGTCAGTGGAGCCGTGCATTTAACATATGGTGCAGGCATCTGAAAGATCAGCTGTAGTGGAACTAGAAGTCCCAGCATGCGCTACAATCACCAGTGGTTTGAGTTAAGAGGTGCTCAGCGCATGATCTACCGCTCTCCCCATAAAGTTCGCTTATTGAGCGCACAGGAAATGTAATATACACCGGGAGTCGGAAGAATTTGCCAAATGTTCACCTTAACCGTAAAGATAAACATTCCCTTTATCTAAATGAAACAGGAGCGGCGCTTCACAGTCCATAATGTAATCTCTCAGTCGTATCACAGGTTATTAAATCTCCACAGAACACAAGAGCCGCAATTTCAAACAAATTCAACCTCGCGGCTCAGAGCAACGTGTCGGAAGTTCAGAGCGAGGAGCGAGTGAATTGCGAATTACCTGGCGGGTCACAAGTTCACGATCTGGATGAAGGAGTAAGAAATGAGTTCTAGAAAAGGGGAGAAAAATAAATAAAATGATTTGCTCTATTGTATTAGACTTTATGGGCATTATAAATGGTAAACGCCTTCCCCTGCAGGTGGCGCTGTTGGATATAAAATGGCTCGACGATCGATTTCTACGCTTTATTGCGATCGCTGCGGACTGCAGTTCTGATTATTTCAGGCAGAGGGAAATGAAAATGGAAAATATAAAAGCACTGGGAAAGTGAGGGTTTAATAACGGAGTATAGGCAATATTCTGTAGGAAGAATGTGTGTTGGTAAATTAAAAGGGATATTCCCACAAAAAAATGAAATAAATAACTACGTATCTATAAGATAGATGATAATTTATGAATGCTGGGGGGTTTGACTGCTAGGACTTCAATCATTACAGAGATCGGGGTTGAAACTTGTGGAAACCCCTTTAAAGGGGACCTATCATAAGGTCACAAGTGACCAGCTATTACTCCTATTTTATTTTCACTGCTTCCCTGATTGTTTCACTTTTTGTTTTTTTGTTTAAATCCGCCATACGGTTCCGGAGATATGGGCCTTTTTATTTAGTGGCAATTTTGATGGTCTTTATAATGGGGTGTGGTCTAATGCACAGTAGTCTGAGACACGCCCCCTGAGAATGCTAAGAGACACGCCCTCTTATTAAGGCCATAAAAAGTTGCTCTAAATACAAAGGGCCATATCTCTGGAACCGTATGGCAGATTAAAAAAACAAAACAAACAGAATACTCAGGGGAACAGAGGGAATAACATACGAGTACAAATTGGTGACATTTGAGCTGGTGATAAGTCCCCTTTAAATAAAGATTGCATGTCACATCTGCACCAAACTGCATGGAAATTTGAAAAAAAACAAAAAACAAACAAACATGCTCTTTCCATAAAAGCAATATTGCAAAATCAACACCATGGATCCATTTTCTGCTCATCTTAATGTCTGCTACTGTAGACCGTTGCGGATTTTACTCGTGCAATTCAGCATCAACATTTCCATAGAATGTGCCAATTAAGACTTTTAGGCAAAAACAGGAAACCGTTTTAATTGGTACAATAAGACAACGTAGCATCCTTCAGTCCTTGATAGACGAGATTCTTGCCCATTTCCTAGGATTATGGTGCAGGGAACGGCTCTCCTGATCCCCCCCTCCCCCCATATCCCCCAGACCCCCTGGTTAATATTACAGTTCACACATCCCGGCTGCACGGAGATTAAACCTGCATAGGAAGCTTTCAGATGTATCAGTCTGGTTAATCTCCGCAATCAATACTTTCCTGCAGATTCTGCACTCTCCTCCTCCTCTGCATTTCTAGTAGCAAAGCGACAATGCAACGATGCTGCAATCTGCAGGACTGGGAGACGAACGCTATGGCTGAATGGCTCCCGATACTATGTATCAAGTCTCTCTTGTCTATGGATCAGATTATCATTGCAGCATCCATCAGAACTCATTACTTCGCCCCAATAATTAGGTGGCACAGCTACCAAACGTAACCCCTCCAAAAATATGAGAAGTGACAAGTGCAAAATCCATAATATGTTGCATATGGTTACATTGTATTCCAATGTAGTCATCACCTCCCCTGAAGTTTTAGAGTAAGATGAGAAAACCATTTTTGCCAATTATATCACTTGTATTTTTCACCAATCATCATTTTGCAGCTTCTCTATTTTCAGTTGTCTGAGCTGCTGGGTACAGACATACTGTTATGGTATCTCCCATACACAGCAGTACACACAGACGTGTGGGAGTCCTGCTCTCCATCTGTATGTAACATCTTCAGAAGCAGTACATACAGCAGTACTGAGCAGTGTATCTGCGAATACAGCACTGGAGGTGTGAAACATTTACTAGAAAGCAGCAGTATAATTTCACTTTATTTTATGGTCCGCAATTCTCCCATGTTTTGATTCTGATTGATTTTTTACTGTTCCCCCCACATATGGCAGCAGCGGCTCAGTATTGGGGTATCAGGTGCTGTAGGACACATGGCAGCAGCGGCTCAGTATTGGGGTATCAGGGGCAGTAATAGGGACACATACGGCAGCAGCGGCTCAGTATTGGGGTATCAGGGGCAGTAATAGGGACACATACGGCAACAGAGGCTCAGTATTGGGGTATCAGGTGCTGTAGGACACATACGGCAGCAGCGGCTCAGTATTGGGGTATCGGGTGCTGTAGGACACATGGCAGCAGAGGCTCAGTATTGGGGTATCAAGTGCTGTAGGACACATACGGCAGCAGCGGCTCAGTATTGGGGTATCGGGTGCTGTAGGACACATACGGCAGCAGCGGCTCAGTATTGGGATATCAGGTGCTGTAGGACACATACGGCAGCAGAGGCTCAGTATTGGGGTATCAGGTGCTGTAGGACACATACAGCAGCAGCGGCTCAGTATTGGGGTATCAGGTGCTGTAGGACACATACGGCAGCAGGGGCTCAGTATTGGGGTATCGGGTGCTGTAGGACACATACGGCAGCAGAGGCTCAGTATTGGGGTATCAGGTGCTGTAGGACACATACGGCAGCAGCGGCTCAGTATTGGGGTATCAGGTGCTGTAGGACACATACGGCAGCAGCGGCTCAGTATTGGGGTATCGGGTGCTGTAGGACACATACGGCAGCAGAGGCTCAGTATTGGGGTATCGGGTGCTGTAGGACACATACCGCAGCAGCGGCTCAGTATTGGGGTATCAGGTGCTGTAGGACACATACGGCAGCAGCGGCTCAGTATTGGGGTATCGGGTGCTGTAGGACACATACGGCAGCAGAGGCTCAGTATTGGGGTATCGGGTGCTGTAGGACACATACCGCAGCAGCGGCTCAGTATTGGGGTATCGGGTGCTGTAGGACACATACGGCAGCAGCGGCTCAGTATTGGGGTATCAGGTGCTGTAGGACACATACGGCAGCAGAGGCTCAGTATTGGGGTATCCGGTGCTGTAGGACACATACGGCAGCAGCGGCTCAGTATTGGGGGGGGGATCAGGTGTCGGACATTTACGGCAGCAGAGGCTCAGTATTGGGATATCAGGTGCTGTAGGACACATACGGCAGCAGAGGCTCAGTATTGGGGTATCAGGTGCAGTAATAGGGACACATACGGCAGCAGCGGCTCAGTATTGGGGTATCAGGTGCTGTAGGACACATACGGCAGCAGAGGCTCAGTATTGGGGTATCTGGTCCTGTAGGACACATGGCAGCAGCGGCTCAGTATTGGGGTATCAGGTGCAGTAATAGGGACACATACGGCAGCAGCGGCTCAGTATTGGGGTATCAGGTGCTGTAGGACACATACGGGAGCAGGTGCTCAGTATTGGGGTATCAGGTGCAGTAATAGGGACACATACGGCAGCAGCGGCTCAGTATTGGGGTATCAGGTGCTGTAGGACACATACGGGAGCAGGGGCTCAGTATTGGGATATCAGGTGTTGTAGGACACATACGGCAGCAGAGGCTCAGTATTGGGGTATCAGGTGCAGTAATAGGGACACATACGGCAGCAGCGGCTCAGTATTGGGGTATCAGGTGCTGTAGGACACATACGGCAGCAGAGGCTCAGTATTGGGGTATCTGGTCCTGTAGGACACATATGGCAGCAGCGGCTCAGTATTGGGGTATCAGGTGCAGTAATAGGGACACATACGGCAGCAGAGGCTCAGTATTGGGATATCAGGTGCTGTAGGACACATACGGCAGCAGAGGCTCAGTATTGGGGTATCTGGTCCTGTAGGACACATATGGCAGCAGCGGCTCAGTATTGGGGTATCAGGTGCAGTAATAGGGACACATACGGCAGCAGCGGCTCAGTATTGGGGTATCAGGTGCTGTAGGACACATACGGGAGCAGGGGCTCAGTATTGGGATATCAGGTGTTGTAGGACACATATGGCAGCAGAGGCTCAGTATTGTGTTATCAGCAGAATGCTGAATGGAAACAACATTTTTTGCTACTAATCTCACCAGCGCTGCAGAGATTTACTTTGATAGTGACTTTTAACCCAGACACCTTATTGGGATGCGCCAAGACTACTACTATTGCATAAATTTAGGTAAAAAAAAACCAAACATCCTTAATCTATAAAAGAGCGCCACTCTCGCCGATAGGCTTTGTCTGGTATTGCAGTTCAAATTTTATAATCTTTCACCCAAACCCCACACACACACCGTCCTTACGTGTTACTGGAGGCCACAAAATCAGACGTGCGGCTGAGTCCTAGATGTCATTTCAGTTAGATTTAGTTTAGTATTAAGGGGGTACTCCGATCTCATATCGATAGGATGTACCGTCCCTCTATGATCAGGAGACATCCAACTTTTAGGACCTCATTCAAACTGAAAATGAAGGGTGCCCAACTCTAGCGCAAGCGCTGCACCCCCTGCCCTGAAGGGCAGCATTCCCGGCCACTTAACTGTGCAGGGGATTGGAGTTGCACTGCAAAGAGCAGCAAAATGGGGACAACATGCTACCCCAGCGCTACTTCCCAAGTTTTCCCTTTCGGAACAGTTGGGGACCCAAAAAGTCTGCAACACAAGCACCTGTCCCCCCCATTGTACATCATAGGGTATCTACTTGAAAAGCTTGACTGGCACAAACGATGCTTGGTCTGTCTGCAAAGACCAAAGCTTAAATGGTACTGTTCACATAGAAGAGAAGGGGTATCAGCCATACCATGATTTTTCTGATGCTGTCCTAAAGTGTTATTTCCCATCTTCATAAATAGGGTATTGTTGGATAGAGCTTATAAATGCAAGCAATTTTCCAATTTACTGCTTATTAAAATTCCCAGCCGTTCTTGAGATAAACATTTGTCTTTTGTTTCCTCGTCGTCTTGGAGACAGACCACTCCTGCTAGACAGCAGAACATGTGCAGCGCTTACAGGCGCTTGTAAGCGCTGTTTTGAAGCTGGCCAGGATCTATAGAGAACGCTCTTACCTTCTAATCATGGCCAGCATGAGAGCAATGCTTATAATTTAGACAGCAGCAGTGGTCTGTCTCCTAGGCGACGATCTGTAAACAAAAAGATAAGTGTTAATATCTCAAGAACGGCTGCAAATTTTAACAAACAGTAAATTGCAAAAGTGCTTGTTTTCATAAGCACAATCTGGCAATGCACCATTTATAAAGATGGGATTTAACTTTACAATCAGGTGTTATCTTTAGAAACTAAAAAAGTTAAAAAAAAATTTGTTAAAAAAAAAAAAATATATATATATATAGTTATCAGAAGTTAAAGTTGATGTAGGAACCCCCGAAACTGCTGCTATGGCAACTATTCTTGCTCCAACATCCCAGTGTTATTAACGGGGCACTTTACCACAAGGTAAAACAATCAGATCTTGTTCTAGAGCAATAAACGCTGAAGTCTGATTCATTTCTACACTGCAGGGGATTCCTGAGAAAGCACATACATGGACAGGAAGTGTTGTCATGGGGTAACCAGAACACAACAGAAATTGCACGCTTCAGTCGTGTAATCGGATTTAAAGTTTTGTGTGTTTTTTTAGTGTTAATAAATAAAAAAAGTAGAAAGTTTTAGAAGTTTTTTCATTTGTCCCGGATTAAAAAAAAAAAAAATGGCCAAGAGCAAAAAATAAGTAATGGTTATTTTAATAACCCATTTCTTCTGACCCTGCAGTGATGACATCCCCACCGTCATTCAGATGACCGCTGCAGTCAATCACAGTATGCGAAACGGGCATGTAACTGGCTGCAGCAATCGTGTGAACGACTGATGCGACGTCCTTGCTGCGGAACCAGTGGAAACCGTAAGAGCAGCAACCATTGATGGTGTAGGAAAGACATGGTTATTTTAGCATATTTTCTACTTTTAGTCAATTTTTCCCGAAATCTTAGATAATTCTATAAAATCTCCTTTAAAATAGTTGCACCAAGCTGGGATGGCCCCGATTACTGGGGGTCCCCCATTGGTGACGAAAACAGGACCTGATGGAGAAAGCCAAGCACTGTACGAGACCATCTCCAGTGGTCCCATAACATGCTCACCACTGCAGATATCAATATACAAAGCTCTATTCTTGAGATCCTTAGGGGTCTCCATCCTGTGGATATTTGATAACCTGATCTAGGAGCCGTCCTTGGTCCTGAATGTATCGTCCTCCCTTCAGTCACAGCAGCATTTTGTAGGATTATGCCGACGTGAAAACGTCAGTCGCTTTACTTTACAGATTGGAGGGTCTATGGAAGGGTGAGGGCTAATTTTCTAACTATTGTAGCCGCATTGGCAATAATTACCGAACCACTTAAGTGGCTTCCAGAATTTCTATAGTATCCAACTGTGATCTCCTATTCAGAGGTCCATCACTGGAGCTGCCTGCGTTCACAGACTCCGCTTTCTTTGTAGTCTTATTTAATTGCACTTCCTCCTCTCTGATAAATGGCGGCATCCCCCCCTTATTTTTTTTTTAATACTACTTTTCCCACATTGACCTCGATGACCGCTTTCCACCCGCAGTAGAAACTCATTACTTAGAATTCGCTCGTCAAAAAAAAAAATAAGTTCACATTGTGCAAAGTTTGTTAAGATGAGCCAAGTTTCCATGGAAAGAACCCCAGAAGACGTATCGTACACCTGGGGTCCGCGCAGGTTATTAATATGGTACTCGAGACAGAACCCAACTACCTGCATGCAGAACAGCAGACTACATTATTGTGTTTGCATATTGTTCCGGCTCGTACGGCCATCTTGTGCTGCAAAGGTCTAAGAGGGTTAGCGGTTGGGAATGGGAAGGGTTTTCTCATATTATTTAAACAAGTAAAAAAACAAAAAATAAAATGCAAAAAATTGTATGACTAAAGATAGGTGGGATTTTAAGTTTTACAGTTGCTTAGCCAGGCTGCCAGCCAGAACGGTCAATCTTCAGGAGCAGGAAGCCTGGAGATGGGAGCGGTGTGCTCCTGAAGATAGAAACCAACACCCCAATATTATTTAATTACCAATAACCCATAGAAAATGGTTATTTTGGCAGTAAATGCAGCCATACTGCTGCCCATAACTGTCAGTCATCAGTAGCACACTACGTCCTTACAAGGAGGAAGTCAGGAGGCAGGGGAGCGGTGCGCTCCCGAATGTAGAAACTTGAACACGTCAATATTTAATTACTAATAACATATTGAATTTGGTTATTTTGGCAACAAATGCAGCCATACTGCTGTATGAACTGTCGATCATCAGGAACGCACTGCGCCCCGGCAAGCAGGAGGGAGCGGTGTGCTCCTGGACAAAAACATGAGAACACCCCAATGCTTTTCAATTAATTGAATATGGTTATTTTGGCCATAAATGCAGCCATAGTGCTGTATCGAACTGTTGATCATCAGGAGCGCACTTCTCTGGCAAGCAGGGAGGGGAGCGGTGTGCTCCTGAATGTAGAGAACTGAGAACACTTCAACTTTATTTAATTACTAATAACATATTGAATATGGCTATTTTGACAACAAATGCAGTCATAGTGCTGTACCGAACTGTCGATCATCAGGAACGCACTGCGCTCCGGCAAGCAGGAAGTCGGGAGGGGAGCGGTGCACTCCTGAAGAAAAATTGTGAGCTAAACCCTTTAAACTCTTGTGGCAATGGAGTCAAGAGGTTCAAAAAAATTGAACCAAATTGATTACAGGAAGTAAAATTGATGACCTATCTTTATGACAGGCCATCAATATTAGGTGGCGGCCCAACTCTCGGCACCTCTACAGAGCACCTTTGTAGCAAGGACAGCAGTACTCTGGCATGTGCCTCGTCTTCCTCATTGCTTACCTGGCACAGTTCTGCATATTTATTGGTGGCTGTGCTTAGTTTCATAGCTCATTACAGCTTCATTCCACTCACGTTTTTGTCAGTGTTTCTGGCCTCCTCGCTGGTGGACTTGGTGTAACCACACCAATCTCTGCAAGGAAACATACCAACCCTGGATGAACATCCTCCAGCAGAAGACACTTACTCGCTGCAGTTGATGATCACATCTTCCGGGAGGATTCGCTTTTTCAGCATTCCCTGCTTAGGGTGGTCACCTCTCCCTCGGAACAACGACGGGGGCTCAATTTTGAAGTTCCCGATCCTCTCCCGGTGGTGATCCATTATACAGAAGCCGTATTCCTCCACCAGCTTTGCATTCTCTTCTTTAAGTTTCTGACGAGTGACGAAAGAAATCAGATGAGAGAAAGATTTGTATCTTTAATATCTAAAGATAACACTCCCCCCCACCCAAGTGATCTGCAGCAGAACTCTGCTAATACATCATGGAGCCACATGAACATCCGGGCCCCGATATATATTTATTAGTGCAATCTCTTCCTTCACAAGTGGGAAACAGACTGACTGCTGCTTGGCTGCCAGGGACGTGACAGGCAACCACCATTCCTTACAGCATTGTTGATAAATGACTATAGTTGCGACGTTTATGTGCACAGAAATATTGCTCCTAGTGGAGTCCGTTAGAGGTCCCTCTGATTGTGGTGCCCCCCACAGCACCTCAAACACATGTAGTATGATGCCTCCCACAGTATCCCAAACACACACAATATTATGGGACTCCCACAAAAACCCAGACACACTTGCACAGCATGATGAGTCCTTTCGACACCGTGCCCCTAACAGTAATGCCCCCACAATATATTATGTACACCACTGATACCCACACATGAGGATGCCTCCCCTTCCCACTACTCACCAGCCCCAATAATGGTGAGCTGCTCAGGTCTGTGCGGTTTGTGGCTCCACACAAGGTGCAATCTAGTGATGTTATAGCATGTGCTGTGCCAAGGCTCAGACTGAACGGTGGAGCAGGGATCTGCCGGCTCTCTCCTCCACTATTCTATTCAAATGCATCTACATCTTGAGAATGCTAAAAGTTGAAAATAAAACTTATAACTGACCTCTTGGGATAGCTCCTCACAGAAGGTGCAATCTAGTGATGTTATAGCATGTGCTGTGCCAAGGCTCAGACTGAACGGTGGAGCAGGGATCTGCCGGCTCTCTCCTCCACTATTATACTTAAACTGCATCCTGAGAATGCTTTTAAAGTTGAAAAAAAAAGAAAAAAAAAAAACACTGACCTCCCGGGATAACTCCTCAACACTGGGATTGTCCCACTGGAAGAGTTGTGAGGTTAATTCTTGGGTATCACTTCAACCCTTGCAGGCTCAATTTGTAAATTTATGGCCTTGATGCAAAACAGTAGCCATCGCCATATGTGTTATGTCTGGTTATCCAGCATGGACTATGGTCCTCTAGGCCACATCAGACACCAGGGCCCAGGAGTAATGGGTGGACAACTTGTGGGGTTTAAGGGGTTATGGGGACACTTCTACCTCTAAAAGCAGAAAACCGCTTTGGTCACAGACACAAAAAGGGGGCCCATATACTGTTTTTGACAGTGGCCCTCTTCTGGGTGTCTACCACTGCCCAGGAGAAGCCCCTGCACATCCCCTTTATACACCGATGCATGAGACAAGTCCCCCAACTTCCAATTCTGAACTGAACGGGCTTATAAATAAACCTCCACCTGCTGCAGAACCTCTATTAGAACTCGAGCATTCTGATTTAATTCCTTAATTAATGTGTAATTAAAAAGCCATTGTCTTACTAATTAGCAGGTTCTATTCTGCTGCACTTGTTGCCATTATTAGAATTAAATCTCTGGGTTAGAAGTAAAATCCTCTTCGCTGTTACGTGAAACTTTATCTGGAAGCGATTTATGTTCTGTTCTACAAAACAGCCAGTCACTGATCGTCCCAGAACATAATGGGGGGTCTGATTATCCAAACCTCATAAGGACGTCAATATCGGGTACTGTAACTCCAGGAATAAAACATCAAACCACCAATTTACAGGGGGTTGCCAAAGGCTCGGAGAATTGATAAAGCAGCTCTGGATGTGACTAGAGTAGAAGATGCAGCAGAACATTGGGTAAGATGAGGCGCTGCACAACTTCTTTATTAGAGTCACACACTGACTTTTCGTGATTAGTGAAAGGGGACCTGAACAGTCCCTAGGACTGGGGCCCTAACTAATCCTGCTCCCAAAGGTACATCTAAAGGTGAGGAGGTTTGGGCCACCAGCCTTACTATTCTCCTGTTATTGCCTAAGGTGTCCCCTGTCCCTATCCCAGGAAGTCTGGGACAGAAATGCTAGTGTATCAACACGTAAGATAGACAGGGATAACAAAAAGCAACTAATATACAAAACACTCACCAAAGGTATAGAGGTATATAGGGAAGGATAGTTATGTACCAAACAACTGTGAATAGGACAATGAGGAAAGTATACACCAAAAAGCAGCATACAACAATCTCCAGTAGCAACAACGAACTCCAATTCAGCACAGCATCTCCAAGGAGCAAGGAAATGACCAGATCAGAAGCAGCTGAAATGGAGCTGCATGTTTCTGGCCAGCATAGGAAGGGTCGTTAACCTCTTCAGCACCAAAGGAAACCAAATACATATAATATGGGACACAAACACAGGCTAACTGGAAGATCTGCAATTGACAATACGTAGTGATCTTCTAAACCCAGATCTCCCAGGAGGACGTGACACACTCGTGACACACAGGGAACGAAGAGCCTTGGTGCATGCCAGGAGAACAGGTCACAAAATCCCAAATCTGTAGATATATCATGCATGTGCCCCATCAATTAGAATACGACATGTCCTCTGTAGCGGCTAGGCATTGGACGGTTAACTCTGCAACCGACCCAGTCAGCGTACAACAGTGATTCTTACATGCCAGATTATACAGTAAACTACTAAAATGTTTTGAAATATAATTATATGGAAGAGAAGGAATAATTTTAAATAAAATCTCAGTTGCTGAAGTTTCTGAGATGGACTAAGATTTTCAGTATCATTAGCCATTCCAAAACCCGAACTATGGATAAAAAAATAAGCGTGCTAAACGTAGTAAACATAGTAAACGTGATAGATTTTGAACACAGAAAGCTATAGACACCTTTACGACAATTTTCAGTGCACAGACTATGAAGATAAAATGCTGGAATTTTACACAAAAAAAACGCACTTGCATTTTCTATCCATGTATTTTCTCAGACTTTAAATACAAGCACAGTTCAGAAGTGTGTATGCAAAAAATGCAAGTAACCCATTTTACATAATAGGTGCAGAAAATCGGCAACATCAGTGAGAACGTAGCCTTAAAGCATTTTTATAATTCTGCAAAAATGCCAATTTTTTTTTCAACATTTTTCACTGGATAAAAAAGTGAAAGTTTTGCAACATTTCAGAATATTGCAAAAGATGAATTAACTAAAAACATGCGAATAATGGAAACCAGGCCCACAAACAAATCTTGAGTAAACCTCAAACTCCTAGAACTTTGTTTATAAAAGATTACAGTCTTTTTTTTATCAATAGCAGTTTAGAAAGTAAATTCATTTTTACCAGTTTTTCTTCTTTGCTGCGATTTTTCCTTTCCTCCGTTTTAACTTTATGGTAATTATTGATTTCTGTAAAATCGCACTTTGCCAGATCAGTAATCACCATGCGCTCTTCCAGGGTCATTTCCTAGAAGAAATAACATACAATTATCTGGTTTCGCCAGGAACAGAGTAGAGTAACCGTCTACTTGGGAGTCTATTAGGTTTCAGTCTAGAAACTCCCCTAAGATCCCGAGAGTAAAGTGTTCAAGGAGGTTTTAATAAAAAATGCACAACATTGAAATTGAAACTCCAAAAAGGAAAAGTGGTGGAATTCTAGAAATCACCTGATGCAGACATGTTCTTGATTTGCTAATTTATTATAAAAAAAGGGAATCAAAATTTACCAAACCGTCTATTTTTGCCATCATTGAAGTAATTAATGGTCATCTGAGAAAGCTTCAATTGGCAAATCATCAAGATCCACTGCTCGCAGCTCATTTTGCAGTCCTCGATTAATCATGTTCCAAATGGTAGACAAGACTGGAGATACCGCAGACCTTGGTGGCACGTTATTGAGAATGAGCAATATGCTGCTCATCTTAGTATTGAAAAATGGCTCCTCTGACACTATGGCTCCTTTGGAGACACTTGAGGATCTATACATATCAGCGCTCTTTTTTAGGTAAAAGTTTTACGTAATTCTCCCAAAAGTTGGCTTTTGCTAGAATATACAACCCAGCCATTGTAGAGTGGTGACAATCCCTCCACAGAGCATCACCGAGACCCTTTTAGAAGACAGATTAATTAGTCTGGAAAGCAAATCTCAATACTTCACTTGACGCAGACTATAATAAAGTCATGTCTGTGACAGCCCAAGAAAAATCCTCTCGTTTCATTCATGTGTCGAATGCCCCATTAATTCCCCTCACGCTCTTTTCCATTTCTTAATCAATTGGCCCTAACAATAGTCATTGGCTCAGAATTATAATCTCATTATAGCCAAGCCAAGAGGAATAATGTGAAATAAATGGAATTGTGCACCCTTTAAAACCTTTATGGAGGACAGGACCTTTGACTGAGCCGGTCTGATCTCCGCTTATGATTTGTAATTGTTCCGAGTTTTTCAGACTCTTGTATTTTCACAAGCTTTTATTCCTTACTGGCCATTGGTTAATTTCCTTTGTCAATACAAATTAATGCTAATTTATCACATCCAAGCGCTTTGCATGGAGTCATAATTTATGCATAATTGGACTTATTAGCGTGTCCAAAGTTCATTGTTTTCATGGCTTAAAAAGACATGACTGCTCCTACAGGCTTTACCATCTGGCTTTTTTTGACACCTCCATTGGGGTAAGACTAATACCAGACACATCCAACGGATCGGAGTGGTGCTTTTACAGGTAAAGAAACTTTCTAAGGGTATGTGTCCACGTTCAGGATTGCATCAGGATTTGGTCAGGATTTTCCATCAGTATTTGTAAGCCAAAACCAGGAGTGGGTGATAAATGCAGAAGTGGAGCATATGTTTCTATTATACGTTTCCTCTAATTGTTCCACTCCTGGTTTTGGCTTACAAATACTGATGGAAAATCCTGACCAAATCCTGATGCAATCCTGAACGTGGACACATAGCCTAATATTGGACAGATCATATATTTTAAGTATTCCAAAATAAGGAACAGATATTGGTGGTTCTAGTCTCACCCAGTCTACTGGCTGCAAAATCTGGGCAGAGAATGGAGAGGCGGCCATGGAGGACTTCTCTAGGGAATCTCCAAAAACCGAACTGGTACCCAACCACTTAACATTTTGGTCTACCCATAGAAGAGCACCAACATGTACAGATCCTCAAACTTTACTGGGTCCAAACCTCAAGCATATTTATGGATGGGTCACCTTATTAGCTACAGGTTGGACCCCTATGGCTGTGAAAACTGCATCAATTCATCGTAGATATCACTTTGCCATAAATTTGTTCTGTAGAAATATCGGCCCACGTGGACAGGATAGCTTATTGCCGTTTCCACAAAGACTGAAGTAGGGACATATTCAGAATGGTCTTTTCCGGGGACTGTAGGCCAAGAAAGCAACCAAAACTCACCATCAGCAATCTGACTATACGACCATGGTGGACTGGTGCATTGGGTAAACAGCTGTCATGCAGGGAGGAACTTGATCAGCAACAATATTTGGATAAGACCTACTGTCTAAACATGTGTTCACAGTTCTCAGAGGACCGAGGGTGTGTAAGAAGGTGGACATGCTGCTCACACACCCCTTGCAGAATCTGTGTTGATGTAATGCATTATTTTGTGCATTGTCATGTGATGAAGCGGTGTTCTGCCCAGCAACAGGTTGTGAGCAGGCATCAGTTATCAGTTGTGACTAGCCCAGAATGAGAGGGGCTGTGTCGAAAGACAGGAAGACTTCCTGCTAGAAGCTCAGATAGTACCTAGCCTGCAAGATTAACAGACCTCAGGTTTGGCTGGCTAGAGAACCACATGGAGTGGGTGTCCCTGTGGCAAGGGGGAGACAAAGGATCCAGATAGTAAGACTGTGTAGAGAAGAGACAACTGGAAGAAAATTTGAGTAGCAGTCTAGAGTCGGGACAGAAATAGTGAGAACGCAAAGGAAGAAGAATCGGGGGTCTTGGGTAGGAAGCCTACGAGGAAGGTACGGAGTTATTTGCCAGAAAGGTAAGAGACCTACCTAAAAGGGAAAGTCAAGAGAGTTGAAGGGAAAATGCTCCAAATGTGAAAAAGGCAGATGTCTCTGATAGAGGAGTTTACCTTCTCTTCCTGCTTCTGAGCTATTCTCTGCCGATTTAGGACTACAAAGTTGAGCTTAACTTTAATGTTATATGGAGAGTAGCTCAAGAAGAGGAGATAAAGTTTATGTCAGACCAAGCTCACTGCTGGTTTCTCAATTAATTCATTCTACAGACAGTAGTCAAACGGTGGAAAATGTAATAAAACCCAATTGCTAACTATTTTTAACCAAAAAAAGTCCATATCCTTAAGAACTTTTTTTGGTGGTCAGTTGGTACCACCATTACAGTCCACTAGTAATGGCTTTTTCTTCCACTCAAAGTGCGTCCTATTGCTTCAAAAAGTATGGAAAGAAGAGAAAATTAAGGAAAAAAAACCAAGAAAGAAACACACGGGGGAGGGGAGAATACGCCTTGTACCAGGTAGACTTAATGTATTCTGAAAGGCTTTACTAAGGGGAGCAAGCTGTGATAAGAGGATTGCGCCACGTGCAGACCTCATGTTCACCACCACGTCCGTCTGTAACGATTTAGCTGCCTTTAATCTTTGGAAAGGTTTTGCTTTTTTTTTTTTAGGATTCCTGCTGTTTAAGCAATCGCTCTTCAGTTGTCTTTAAACAGGGCGACCTATAAATATGTGAATTTGCACGGCCGGTGCCCGTGCTGCGCTGGAAATAAGGTTTAGGTAGGGATTAAGCCATAGGACGGAGCACTAACAATAGCTGAAGACAACACTTATCTCCATAGGGTAAATTTTGTTAAGTGGCGAATGCATGCGGGACAGGTGACACGTCCATAAAGGACCTTCAGTTCTGAAGAAGTCGTGGAGAAAAGTTTCAATAAAATGGTGCCATGCGGAAAAGGAGACGAGCAGATCGATATACAACTTTGCGCCGACAGATTCTGGATGACATAATATTCCTGATAATTCTGAGCTTAGTAGTCCAGTGGGCGGACACGATCACGTAAAAGATTGTCAATCATTGGGAGTCTCCACCCACTGGACTATAATTCTCTAAAAGAATACAATAAAATTTATGCTAATTTAACGCTGGAGAGGACTGGTGCATGTTAATCTGGGACTAATACCATCTGATGTATGATGCCGCTGATCAGCAAACGCCTGGAGCAGAAATCCGCCTTCGTCAAAGCCTACACTTTGGGGCAGAGAGGCGCTGAGGTTTTCTTAATATGCAAAACCAGGAGATAGAGCACAAAAGCAAGGGGAGGCGCAAGTGAGTGTGCAAAAGCGCAGGGGAATGCAGAATAGTGAGGACACCCAAGAGACAAGGAGGCAGAAATTGGAAGCAAAGCTTCCTCTGTAGCCAAACACGTATATTGCACTGGTCCCAACAAGTAGCCAGCGTCACAGAATGGTCCTCCTATCTCTATTGCGCTGAGACCTTCCTCATCTGGCTTTGGCAGCATACACTTGTACTCCTTTCAAAAGTTCCAGTCTACTCCCTTAGGTACAATCTGTTGCAGCGCCCTCATTCAATTTCAGTCATTAGTGGCCGTGACACTGTGCCAGAGTCAGCCACAGAGTTAATCTCCCCTATGTAACTCATGTGCAACAGAGGGTCCAAAAGCGGGAGAAGTGCAACGGAGGGCCCAAAAAACGGGAGAGGCGCAACGGAGGGCCCTAAAGCGGAAGAAGCCCAATGGAGGGCCCTAAAGTGAGAGAGGCCCATCGGAGGGCCCAAAAGCGGGAGAGCCACAATGGAGGGCCCAAAAGCAGGAAAGGCACAAATTAGAGAGATGCATGAAAGAAATAGAATAATATTTTTATCTTGCTTAGTCTCATTTTCCCATCCTCCCATCTGATACATTCTGACATATGTTTTCCCATAAAAGAAGTGAATGCAACCTGCTCAGTTCATCCGTTATAATGATTGCTTATAGCGTTAAGAAACTTCATAATTACGTAAAAAGGCAAAGCAGCGAGATATATGTTTGCAGAGTCAGGAGCATTGAGACTCTGGTGGCCTGGCTGAGATGAGCAGCATAAATCGTCTTGTGTTCACCATTTTATGATTTCCCAAGGAAAAAGCCGAGCAGCGATGTTTGCAATTACAAATCTTCCACTTTGTACCGAACATTCCTGCGGCTGACAGACAGGAAAAAAAAATAAAAAATGAAAGTTTGTGCATTTGTGTTGAATACGGGTTTTCGTGCCAGAGGTGATCCGTTGCCTCATGTGAAGGTCCATCTCTGGGTCTCTGCGGAGCTGAACTCAATCACACGCTCCTGAATGCAGCTGTCCATGTTACCCAAGACAGTGATGGCTCCTGGACAGCCGGACCGGAGGCCATTAGTGTTTTGCCAATACCTGGACGCAAATTTGAATTTGCTCCACAATGAGAATGACTGGCAGCAAAACACCTGATGAGCGCTGCAGAGGAGGCAACTTCACAGATGAATGAAACTCAATTTTCTGCTGTGTATTACATTATCTGGGCCCAGCTGGAGAAAATTGTAACTTAGTCTTTAGAGGACATACAGAACAAATTTCGGAAAATACCCAAAACGTTGTAACCCCAAATAGCAAGCCATCTGCAGGAAAGGGCTAATTGTACTACAAGGGATGTGTTGTACCTGGGTCTCGCTTAATGCAGCTAACAGAAGACATGGCCACGTTATACAGTAGATGGAAACCAATAGCCCAAAACTAGTTTCTCTCATCTTCCATACACGCCTCTTACATTTTTGCTTTGGTGCCTTTGGGTATTTGCCCCATTGTTGCTGATATCTGCTGAGCCGCTGCACGTGGCAGTTGTCACAGGTTTACCGCAATAAGGTGGCCAAAAGACCACATTGTCTGATTTCTTACACTGCTGCACTGTTTAGAAACACTCCATATTAAGCAGTGCATGTTTCTGCTAGCAGTGCATGGGTTAATCTGTTTAGTTGAGAGCTTCTGAAGCTTCTCTGCTTTGATGGTCTCAGCTGTTCAGTGTTGGCCACTCCTCTCTGCTATATAAACTCGCCTCTGGCAATATGGGATTGCCAGTGTTAATTTCAAACTGCTTGGTTCTGGAGTAGGAGGCGTTGATTGTATGAGGAGGTGTTTGGAATGTTGTTCAGAAGATTGTTGCTTGGTGATTTGACAGTGTACATATCCTCATCCTCTCCTTTTTGGTTTTTCCTTCCTTTACTTCCCAGTTTTCCACTGTTTGTGAGTGCATATTTATATAATTGTCATTTTCATTTATCCCTGTGCATCTTCCTTTTTAGTCTAGTTTGTGTATTCATATACACTACAACTCCTCACTTCCCTGGGTGGTGGAGAGGACAGATAAGGGCTGATTTAGGACAAGCTCAGCAAGGCACGTGTCCCCTGCGTTGTCACCATCAGAAGTAATCAGGGGAGCAGGGATAGATTAGGGTGCCCCTTAGCTTTAGTGATAGGGAAGGAGTACCAAGCTCTGGGAATATCCTGCAACAGAGCCATGACAGCAGTTATGCCAAACTCTGCCAGGAGAGTTGGCTAAAAGGTGGCCTGCAGGAGGGCATCAAGAGGAAGAGGGAGCACTGTCGTAGTAACCACGTGTAGTACCAAAGGGACCAGCGCAGTGTATGGCGGAGCCAAAGACCATTGGATTCATGGTAAGAGACCAAAGTACACAAGAGTTATGGCTGATCAGTGCAGGGAAAAAAAAGCAGCAAACTGTTTATAACCATCTACAACTCTTATCTTCCAAACTTTACAGCTGTCGAATAGGTCCTACCCAGTCTGTGCTTCAATCATGTTGTACGGACATCTGCATGAGACCTTACAACTACAAAAAAGACCTTTTGTTGTCAACTATAATGCTCATGTTGCCCTCTGTAAAAAGAGATTGAGACAACGTAACCCCAATTTATAAGGCTTGATGCTGTCAGGGCATGCTGGGAGTTTATAGTTTTGCAACAGCACACTAACACCCTGTGTGAGATGTCTCTACCGTAAGACTACAGTATTCAGCAGCCATCACCCCCGACTGACGATCTGAACGTGCCTCCTGGACAGACCCTGTGCGCATCTGTTATCTGCATACACAACAATGCCAGAATACAATTAGATACGGTACATCATTTTGTCCACATTTGCCAAACTACTTAATAAATCAAAAGTAGCTTGATGGAACGAATTATAAGCTGCTCACTTCCATTCTCCACACATTGTTCAATCCCGTAAATAACCCAGTAAAATACACCGTCCTCTTTCATGAGAACATTGTCAAATGCATCATTGGATGACAAAGCTCAAGATTCAAAGCCTGCAAGTCATTCCTGAAATGAAGTTTGAAAATGCTCACTCAGGAAGGAAGATACGGAATTACATTATCTGGCATCGTCACACTACCCCCTATGTACAAGAATGTAACTACTATAATACTGCTCCTATGTACAAGAATATAACTACTATAATACTGCCCCTATGTACAAGAATATAACTACTATTATACTGCTCCTATGTACAAGAATATAACTACTATTATACTGCTCCTATGTACAAGAATATAACTACTATAATACTGCCTCCTATGTACAAGAATATAATTACTATAATACTGCCCCTATGTACAAGAATATAACTACTATAATACTGCCCCTATGTACAAGAATATAACTACTATAATACTGCCCCTATGAACAAAAATATAACTACTATAATACTGCTCCTATGTACAAGAATATAACTACTATAATACTGCCTCCTATGTGCAAGAATATAACTACTATAATACTGCTCCTATGTACAAGAATATAACTACTATAATACTGCCCCATGTACAAGAATACCGGTTTTTACGTACCGGTAATAGGATTTTACAGAGTCCACGACAGCACCCACAACGAGAGAGGGGATCCGCCCACCTTCCGGACAGGAACCTACAGGTTAAAAAGGGGCGGTCCCCCTCGCCCTCCAGTTTGTGTTCCAGAGTACAAGGGATACCGCCAATGAATCAGTACATGACAATATTATCTTAACCACTTCTAAATACCACCACCTCTATAGAGTGATCTCTAAGGCACACCTTCCAACAGAGTGCAGGAATAAGTAACTAAATACGGGGGGGAATGTATGGGTGCTGTCGTGGACTCTGTAAAATCCTATTACCGGTACGTAAAAACCGGTTTTCCTATCGCCACGACAGCACCCACAACGAGAGACTTTCAAAGACTATTAACTGGGAGGGACCACAGCACTAAGTACTGAACGGCCAAACTGTAAGCTGGAATTAGCAGATAGATCAAGGCGATAGTGTTTATAAAAGGTGGAAGGTGATGACCAAGTTGCCGCCTTACATATCATTTCAATGGGAACATCTGCCTTCTCCGCCCAGGATGAAGCCATGGCCCGAGTGGAGTGCGCCCTGATGCCTTCTGGTGGTGTTACTCCCCTGGCAGAGTAGGCAAGACATATCGCTTCTCTAATCCATCTGGCGATAGAGTTTTTCGTGACACCAGAACCCTTTTTCCGATTCTGGAAAGAAATAAACAGAGCCCTACTCTGTCTCCAGCTTTGTGTCCTATCCAGGTATTCTAATATTGCCCTCTTAACATCTAGGGTATGATATTTTTTCTCCTCTTCTGAACCTGGATTTTCATAGAAAGATGGTAAATAAATCTCCTGACTTCTATGAAATTTAGTTGCTACTTTTGGCAAGTATGCAGGATCAGGTTTTAAGACAATCTTGTCCTGGAGAATTATTAGGTAAGGAGGATCTACTGATAACGCATGTATATCACTGACCCTCCTGGCAGACGTTAATGCTAAAAGTAGGGCTGTTTTTAAGGTTACATTTTTTATCGAAATAGAGTCTAAAGGCTCAAAGGGAGGTTCGGTCAACGCCTCAAGCACCAAATTTAGATCCCAAGGGGGTATTCTTACAATATGGATTGGGTTAGAACGCTGACAAGCCTTAATAAACCTAGCAACCCATCTATTACCAGCTATATCACTATTATATAGAGCTCCCAAGGCTGAAACATGAACTCTTAGAGTGTTGACTGCTAAACCCAATTCCCAGCCTTTTTGAAGAAATTCTAAAATAGCTGAAATTGGAGCATTATCTCCTAATGGTTGCTGATAAAACATAAGGAACTTCTTCCAAATTTTTGTATAGATCTTTGTAGTAACCTCCTTCCTACTTTTCAATAAGGTATCTATTAAAGCACTAGAGAACCCCCTCTCCTTCAGAAGCTCCCTCTCAAGTTCCAAGCCGTTAAGTGAAGAGTCTCCAAATTTGGATGACGAAATGGACCTTGAGAAAGGAGTTCTGGAACCACTGGCAATACCCAGGGATCGGTCACAGACATTGTCCTGAGGAGAGAAAACCAAGGCCTCCTGGGCCAGAAGGGGGCGATTAAAATCACTCTGGCTCTTTCCTCCCGGATCTTCCTGAGAACTATCGGAATTAGACACATAGGGGGAAAGGCGTATGCCAGCTGGAAGTCCCAACGGACACGAAGGGAATCCACTATGAATGGTTGGTCTGCTATGTGTAAGGATGCAAACCTCCTGACCTTCCTGTTCTCCCTCGTAGCAAACAGATCTATTATCGGCAATCCCCACAGCTTGACTATCTGATCGAATATGTGTCGGTTTAAGGACCACTCTCCCTGACGAAGGGAATGGCGACTGAGGTAGTCCGCCTCTGTATTGAGTTCCCCTTTTATATGAACTGCCGACAAGGATTGTAAGTGATTCTCGGCCAGAGACAATATTTGTGCTGTAGTGGTCATTAGGGATCGTGATCTTGTCCCCCCCTGATGACTGATGTAGGCTACTACAGTCATATTGTCTGTTTGTATCTGCACATGCGAATTCCTCAGGGAAGGTAGTAAGCAAAGAAGAGCCTGATTGACTGCAGCAAGCTCTCTTAGATTTGAGGAATTCTGGGACTCTTGAATCGACCAACACCCCTGGGTTAGAATGTTTCCCATATGGGCTCCCCAACCGAACGGACTGGCATCTGTTGTAACTACGTTGTCCGGAGTGATGGTCCAGAGAACTCCTTTTGATAAATGTGCAAGATTGAGCCACCATCTCAGATCGTGAAGAGTGGCAGGCGATAGACTGAACTTTCTGCTCAGAGCACCGTGAAGATCTTTTTCTGCTTGGAGAACTTCGTATTGAAGCATTCGGGTATGAGCCTGAGCCCATCTCACCGCCGAAATACACGCAGTCAAAGATCCTAGTAGAGACATTGCGTCTCTTAAACTTAAGTTTGGAGCTTTTCTTACGGCCGTGATCCTTTGAATGATCTTCTGCTTCTTCTCTTCTGGTAGGAAGGATGACTGATCTTCGGAGTCTAGAAGAACTCCCAGGAACAATTGACGACGTCTTGTGGGTTCCAGTTTTGACTTTTCCCAGTTGATTATCCAACCGAGTTCCTGTAGGGATGATATTATGGCATTTACCCTAGACGTACACTGAGCAATTGAATTTCCAACTATTAAAAAATCATCTAGATAGGGCACTACAAGGGTTTCTTTTTCCCCGATATGGGCCATTACTTCCGACACAACTTTTGTAAAAACTCTAGGTGCCATGGACAGGCCAAAGGGCATTGCTAAAAATTGGAAATGTTTAATCTGATGGTTTACCCATACTGCCATCCTGAGGAATTGCTGGTGATCTCTGTGAACTGGAAGATGGTAGTACGCATCTTTTAGATCCAAAACCGACATGTAGCACCTAGGAAATAAAAGCTTAGTTGTTGATTTAATGGACTCCATCTTAAAAGCGTGGTACTGAAGATATTTATTCAATTTACGTAAATTTATGATAGTCCTAAAGGACCCATCAGGTTTAGAGATTAAGAATAGCGGGGAATAAAACCCCGTCTTCTCCTGATGTTCTGGTACTTCTTCAATAACTCGCTTTGTAAGCAATTGTTGAATCTCTAATTCTAAGGCCTGTTGTTGGGCCGGAGTGTCCAGTGATGTGATAACAAAATGATTTGGGGGAGTTCTCAAAAATTCTAATTTTAATCCTGACTCAACTACCCCCATTATCCAGGCACTAGAAGTTATCCTTTTCCATTCCGCTGAGAAGAACCTTAGTCTTCCCCCTACTGGTAGATCTGTTTTATTTGTAATTACATCTACGTCTTGAGAAAGATGAAGGGTTTTTATAGTATCCACCTTTCTTCTTTTGATCCCACGTCTCCCAGTCACGATTGTATCCCTGTTGATCTGACTGGAATTTTCTGAAGGGCATGCGTCTCCGGAAGGCATTCCTAAAAGTGGGATTAAAAGTTTTAGGAAATCCCTTCTTTCTGTCTTCTGCCTTTGCAAGGATGTCATCCAGCACCGGGCCGAATAGGTACTCACCCCTACACGGAATGGAGCACAATTTGGCTTTTGCCTGAGCATCCCCCTTCCAGGTCTTTAGCCAAAGTGCCCGTCGGGCTGCGTTTGAGAGACCCGCCGATCTTGCAGCCAATTTCAGGGAATCAATCGAGGCATCCGCCAGATAAGCTGCTCCTTCTCTGACTTGAGACAGGGAGTTAAACAATTTATCCCTAGGTACTTTAGCTTTAAGTTGTTCTTCCAGCTGGGTTACCCAGACCATAACCGACCTTGCCATACAGGTGCCTGCGATTGCGGGCTTAAAGGCTCCCGACGATGCTTCCCACACCTTTTTAAGGAGCATGTCAGCCTTTCTGTCTGAAGGATCCTTAAGGAGTCCTACATCCTCTAATGGTAGCGAGGCTGTTTTCGAGGTAGAGGCTACTGCCGCGTCTACTTTCGGGATTTTCATCCACTGGGATAAGGTGTCATCCTCAAAGGGGTACCTTCTTTTTGCGGCCGAAGGTAAGAACCCTTTATCCAGCTTGTCCCACTCCCGTCTGACCAGATCTTTAATGGTATCTACCACCGGGAAAGCTTTGCGACTTTTCTGACTCAGCCCTGCGAACATGATCTCCTGGGTTGTTTTCGGTTCTTTACTCTGTCACACCCATAGTTGCACGGACTGCCTTAATTAAAGCCTCCATATTGTCGGTGGAAAAGCAAGGCCTTCTTTCCTCATCTGAGGAGGATGGTGATGAACTCTCCGAGCACTCACCCTCCTGCAACGAAGGGCTGGAATCGGATACCATTTCCATAGTAGTTTTCTCATGCCGTCTAGTTTTAAGGGACGATTTTATTTCTTCCCTTATTACTTCTCTCAAATCTGATACACGGAGGGGGGCCTCTTCCTCTAACGTACAGCATATACACAACTGACATAATTTCTTTAAATAGGTGTCAGGTAGTGGCTCCGTGCATAACGCACACTGCTTATGTTTAGACTTTGAGACCTTCTTCCCCTATAACAAAGCACAGTATAGAAGACAGTTGCATCAGCCAAAGGCTCAGATATTAAACTCACCACTGCTGATGAAATTAGAGTACCGGTTTCTGAGGGGGTGAGGTGTGACGTGACATCGGGTTGCCAGGATCCTGCTGCCCGCGTGCCACATCTCCACTACGAGATCTGCTGCTGCTCCTCTGTTCTAACTGTCGGTGTTCGGCGTCTCCTGTGGAAGACATGTTGCCGCACACCACTCACCAAGCGCTGCCATCTTTTCAAAGGTCCCGCGCTCCTCCTCCCGGTCTCCTCCGGAAGTCATTAGATCACTTCCGGGTCATAAGCGCAGACCTGCTCCTGCAGCGTCGCGCGCGCGTGGACGACCCGGGGCGACGTGCCTTCCCCCGGGAACGCCACCCTCGACCACTCGGTCATGCCGCTCCTTGCCAGACGAGGGGGGAAACTGAACACAGGACTTCCCCCGACGCTGCTTCCGGGCCCCCGATTCTGCCGTTCTCACCTGGACACTGCACAGAGGCTTGGCGGACCCGGGTAAGTGAACGAAAAACCTGTAGGCTCCCGCCGTCCGGACAGGAACCCAAACTGGAGGGCGAGGGGGACCGCCCCTTTTTAACCTGTAGGTTCCTGTCCAGAAGGTGGGCGGATCCCCTCTCTCGTTGTGGGTGCTGTCGTGGCGATAGGAAAATAACTATTATACTGCCCTTATGTACAAGAATATAACTACCGTACTATAATACTGTCCCCTATATTCAAGAATATAACTATAATACTGCCCCTATGGACAAGAATATAACTACTATAACTACTATAATACTGCTCCCTATGTACAAGAATATAACTACTATAATACTGCCCCTATGTACAAGAATATAACTACTATAACTACTATAATACTGCCCCTATGTACAAGAATATAACTACGATAATACTGCTCCTATGTACAAGAATATAACTACTATAATACTGCCCCTATGTACAAGAATATAACTACTATAATACTGCCCCTATGTACAAGAATATAACTACCATAATACTGCTCCTATGTACAAGAATATAACTACTATAATACTGCCCCTATGTACAAGAATATAACTACTATAATACTGCTATGTACGAGAATATAACTACTATAATACTGCCCCTATGTACAAGAATATAACTACTATAATACTGCTCCTATGTACAAGAATATAACTACTATAACTACTATAATACTGCCCCTATCTATGTACAAAAATATAACTACGATAATACTGCTCCTATGTACAAGAATATAACTACTATAATACTGCCCCTATGTACAAGAATATAACTACTATAATACTGCTATGTACAAGAATATAACTACTATAATACTGCCCCTATGTACAAGAATATAACTACTATAATACTGCTCCTATGTACAAGAATATAACTACTATAACTACTATAATACTGCCCCTATGTACAAAAATATAACTACGATAATACTGCTCCTATGTACAAGAATATAACTACTATAATACTGCCCCTATGTACAAGAATATAACTACTATAATACTGCTATGTACAAGAATATAACTACTATAATACTGCCCCTATGTACAAGAATATAACTACTATAATACTGCTCCTATGTACAAGAATATAACTACTATAATACTGCCCCTATGAACAAGAATATAACTACTATAAGGCTACTTTCACACTAGCGTCGGGAACAACCCGTCGCTGTGCGTCGGGCCGACGTTCCCGACGCTAGCGTGGTCTCCGCCGCACAACGGGGGCAGCGGATGCATTTTTACCACGCATCCGCTGCCCCATTGTGAGGTGCGGGGAAGTGCGGGGAGGTGGGGGCGGAGTCATGTAACGTTACATGTAACGTTTTTTTCTCCCGACGGTCCGCTACCACACGCCCAAGCGTCGCAAAACGGACGCAACGTTTGGCAATGCGTCGCAAATGCGTCGCTAATGTTAGTCTATGACGAAAAAACGTATCCAGCAAGAACTTTTGCTGGATGCGTATTTTCGGCAAAACGACGCATTTGCGACGTATTGCAGTTAACGCTAGTGTGAAAGTAGCCTAATACTGCTCCCTATGTACAAGAATATAACTACTGTAATACTGCTCCTATGTACAAGAATATAACTACTATAATACTGCCCCTATGTACAAGAATATAACTACTATAATACTGCCCCTATGTACAAGAATATAACTACTATAATACTGCTCCTATGTACAAGAATATAACTACTATAATACTGCTCCTATGTACAAGAATATAACTACTATAATACTGCTCCTATGTACAAGAATATAACTACTATAATACTGCTCCCATGTACAAGAATATAACTACTATAATACTGCCCCTATGTACAAGAATATAACTACTATAATACTGCCTCCTATGTACAAGAATATAACTACTATAATACTGCCCCTATGTACAAGAATATAACTACTATAATACTGCTCCCATGTACAAGAATATAACTCAGAAGAATATTTATACCTGGAACTACTTTCTTAGTGAATTGTCTGCCTTGCTCTAGTACAATCAATTTTCTCCCTATTTATCAGGAAAAACTCAACAAAACACTATTGAAAAGAATCCTTCCTGAACGGCCCGGCTCCTTCCTATCTTCATTACGTGTGAAGGGTTAGATGCCCAGGGCCCCGCACCACCAGATACAGAGTTGTTGCTACAGTGAGACTTTGCAGAAAACTTCAAATAGCTCTGCATTATACATCCCCTTTCTGCTTGGCTGATGGTGGTGCTAATTGGCAAGTGTTACGTCCTTTAAGATGTAAGGGGAGATGTAAAAAATATATGAGTACAGAAGTGGAGAGGCAGCAAGGAAACTCTGCACATGCATTTTTCATGAGCAGGATTTAACAAAGCAGATGTCTGGCCAGGGGCGTGCTGTGAAATTCAGCCCTGGCACTGACAAAAGCATCAGCTCTACTGCAACAGCAAAGACAGAGACCCCGGCACAGGTCAGGATACTGAGGCTGAGATGTTACGGGGATGTAAAAAGAAAATGGCATCTTGACATTCAGAGCTCAGTTGGGAGAGAGCTCGCTAATTCCAGCCGTCCCTCAAGCTCAGATCAAAGACTCCTTCCACTTCAGAAATAAGAAAATTATCCGTTTCAATAGTGATCTGTACAAATGGACTGGAATAATAACCGTTCCACTGCCCTTTTCCCAATGTAAATTGCCTGGGCTGAGATTTTGCACAGGATCTTGAGATATACTGTATATATATCCAGCAATTATGGATGTAGATGGAAACGTGCACGAGAGCGAGCAAGCAAAAGAACCAAAGGGCGCCGCAAAGAGGAGAACCAAAGGGTGCCGCAAAGAGGAGAACCAAGGGGCGCCGCAAAGAGGAGAACCAAAGGGCGCCACAAAGTAGAGAACCAAAGGGAACCGCAAAGAGGAGAATCAAAGGGCGCTGCAAAGAGGAGATGAAGCGCAGAAAGGAGGAGGAGAAAGTGCGCCGAAAGGAGGAGTCAATGGAATTATTGATCAGTTGCTGTCAACATAATAATAATGATAAGAATATTATTATAATAAAAAATTCCAACCTTTCTACCCTACCCTTCCAGCTAATCCATGCCAAGCATTTGCAATGAGTTTGCTGGTCCTTAAAGTGTGCAGAAATACTATATAGCACAAAACCGGCAACAGCTTGCTCCTGCCACCCTGAGCTAATTACCATTTCATTATTAATCACGCAGCTGCTTCGCCAGCTTAAGTCTCTCCAAAGTACGATGAAGCTTCACATATGGAGCGCGGAAGAATTTTACAATGGCATTTAGGAAAGGTATTTAGAGTTTGACAACTTTTGATTTACCAGAAACAAGATTATTATTATTTCTTTGTGTGTAGAACAAATCGTACATAAAAAAAAAAAAAATACCATGCACGGGCTGAAAGTGTTCGACAGCCCACTCTAGCTAGCCAAAGTTTGCACCAGAAGACGACCAGAGAATTTCCAACATTTGGCTTTTTGTAACTTGCGTTGCAATTGTACTGCAGTGCCCCAGAGTCCTGGTTGCTGCATTCATGTTATTCTTCCACCTGGGGGAGTGATATTACGTCTGAAGGTAATAAAGGAGTCCATCTTTCCAGGTAGCACAGCATCACACCACACTTCACACTCCAATCCACCAGGGGGAGCCATGCTCCTATCTAGTAGGGCACTCCTCACAGAAGGGTAAAACTGGTGGTTTGGATAGAAAGCGAGAGATGCTGGCTGGGCTTTGCCCAGGCAACACCTGTCAGGCAGACAGGGGGAGAAAGAGGAACATCTGAGCTGCAGACAGAGGGTCCCTGTCAGGGGTGGGATCCTGACAGAGGCCTAGCGAGACAGAAAGACACGGAGCTGCGCCTGCCTCACGTGCAGCAGCATCCTAAGAAAGGACACGAAGAGAAGTGTATTGTAGAGAGTGAGAAACGAAGTCACAGCACAAGGAGAAAACACCGGGAGGAGTTCTGCCCCGAGACAGGCAGCCTCCTTCTGAGGCGCGTAGCCGGAACACTGAGGGAGTAATTGACTCTACGCATTACTTCAGAGACCGGCAGGACAGTCAATTCCAAGTTGGCTGCCCGACCTTAATACCCAAGAAGACACGGTGGCAAATTGTGGGGGTCGGGGCATCTCTAGGGTCCCTATAAACAAGCCTCAGGCCATCCCAGTCATACGGGTTTGTCCTATCCACACCATCTGAGGGACAGAGAGAGAGAACATCAGAAACATCCACGAAAGTTGTGAGGACTATCCCGTGGTGCTCAGCAGGGAAGTACTACAACACACAGGCGCTAGTAGGAAGGCTACTGATTTCCACCTGGATAAGGGGACTCTGGATTTGCCTTCGGACCAGCCGGACTTTGCCTACCCCTGTGGTCTGCACCCTGGACTGTGGATGCTGAAGCTTCCAGTAAAAGGTAAAGAGACTGCAACCTTGTGTCCTCGTTATCCTCCACGCCTTGCATCACCCACCATCACCACCTACCCATCTGGGAAGCCCTGGGGACATACTTCACCTGTGGGAAGGTATACCATCTAGCTACCACTCCATCACCCCAGCGGACCCCTAGCAGCGTCGGTCACCCTGACCGAATACCACAGGTGGCGTCACGAACACTGTACAAACTACACCTTTAAATTGGACGCCCCTCAAAGGGCCACGGACCGGGTCGGGCCACCGTGGCATTCCCCGCAGAACCGAAGGACCCGGTACCGAGTACCCCATTGCCCTTAACGTGGGGGCGCTCCAGTACCAACTTGCCGTTTTCAACGTGCTCGAATCCACTTAGGTCATGGTGCGCTGTAACAATGGCATAGTGAAATGTTTGGCCACGTAACGTCACAATGTAGCTCTTGCCTTGCATGTATGATACTTTTAACAACTTCTCTTTGGAGAAACAAGGAAAAATTTAAGTGGTTCTTTCAGACACCAAATTGATTCCAACCCTGGAATACTTCCAAAACATCTGGGAAATGGCACATGCTTCTGAGGTGCAGTTGTGACAAATAAGGGACCATTGGTAGGTATGCTGCCCTTTCATGTTATCACCATAGACAAGAGATGGTCAATGGATCCTCCTTCACCAACAAAGATCTCATTGATGGTGAGGTCCAGTCCACCTAAAGTCTTTTATATTACCCTGCGATCCTGAGGATTTACCTTTCTCCAATCCATAAAGAAGTTAGTCCGGAAGATTTCCACTGTGGTGTATTCATGGTCCAACATGCTGGCAAAGAACTTGGCCACTTCTTCTGCCTGAATGCTGAGCTGGAAAGGTTTTCCTGTAACATAGTGGAAAGACCATAATAAATGGGAGTACATAGCGAGGTTCAAAAATACAAGAAAAAAGTAACAAAAACAACAGCATGTAAAAAAACAAAAAACATATTTTTTCCCACTTTGCAAATATATTGCAAAAATCAAGAACCGAAAACAAGCTGGATCTTGAAAACCACTGTTGAGGGAGGATCTAAATTGATCCTTCACGGTTAACTCAGTGATTTCCAAATTAATCTACAGGGCGTTGCCGGCAACTGAAAATGACCAGACGGAGACATGTGTCTCTGTATGGGGGGATCGAGCTGATCTCTGGCCCCGTTTTTATTGTGTATGAATTTTGATAGTCATAGAAATTATACTTCAACCAATCAGCATAAGAACACGCTCACAGTTCTTTAACCTATAAGAATGCAGGAAAAACTTAACCCATAAGAATACAGTAAAAATGGAAACTACAGATATGGTCATGTCTTTTTGGCATAGTATGTGTTTTTCTAACAGATGCCTCAGTCTTGTATAGTGATACACCCCCGAATCTATTATCTGGCTTGAGTCAGAAGACTCAAGGTCTTTATACCAATTATGAACCATAGCCTAGTTGCATACCAGGCTTGTGAACAACAAGATAAAGTTACTTCATGGCAGCTGTAACCTTTTACCTAATTAAATAACAGAATTTATCTTTAAGCAACAAGAAAATGGAGTCAAAAACACAAAATGGAGAATCTAGCACAAAATGGAGAACCTTTCATACTTTGTTCCTTCACACCACAAAATCAAAAATGCAAATGAATTATTCCAATATCCAAATTTGCTACATTAAAGATGTGTAAAGTTGTCAGCTGTCGTCATCTGTTTTGACTACCCCAAAAGTCTAGCATGATTCTATGAGATTAAAGGTCCAGGCATGTTGGATGTCAATGTGACCAGCTTCCCGTCTGTATCTGCCAAGGAGGTCTCCATATGCAGACTCCTCTTATTCAGATGACATTTTTCACATGTGTATGGTCAGCTTAAAGGGTACTTCCATCACATTTCTAGGATATGCCACCACTTTATGATTGGTGGATGTTCCTCTGGGAGCCTTACGAATACTGAAAAATGAGACCATAGTGCCGATTTGGTGAAACGTCCTCTTCCAAGTTTTTCTTCTAGGCCGGTGTTTCCCAAACTCCAGTCCTCACGGACCCCACGGGTCATGTTTTCAGGATTTCCATAGTGTTGCACAGGTGAGACAATTCCTGATGCCTTGATGATACTTCCACTACTTGAGCAATACTAAGGAAATCCTGAAAACATGACCCGTGGGGTCCGTGAGGACTGGAGTTTGGGAAACACTTCTAGGCTGTTGTCGGTTCAGGAAGATGCAGCCAGTCCTCTGCACAACGGGCAGGCTGAGGAGCCATCCAGTGTTGCAGCCCCTTTTATCTTTATTTATACCAGAGGGGGTCCCATAAGTCATGCATGCTCATATAGACAAAAAAAAAAGGTTTAGTTATGTTCGTAGTCAAAATGACTTAATCCCAGGCCAAGGGGGTCTCCATACACAGTCTCCCCTTATATGGATAGACTAAGTCACTAGGATATTTCCGCCACTTTATGATAACGTTTGGAAGCCCCAAAAATCCTGAAATTAAGAGGCTATAGTGCAGATTTGTTGATATGTCCTTTTCTAAGTTTTCCCCCCAGGCTGTTGATTGTTCAAGGAAACGCTGATGGTCCCCTACACACAGGGGTGGCTGGGGAGTCATCGAATGTTGCAGCCCCTTTTATTTATAGCAATGGAACTCCCCGTAGTCACAACCCCATAGACCATAAAATGATGGCATATTCCGATCTTGCATATAGTTCCATTATGATTGGTGGGAGGTCCAATATAGGAGACCCTGACTGATCCAGAGAATGATGGTGTCGCAAAGCCAACTACTTGATACATCAACGTTGATCTACTAGCCGATGAGCTTATTGCAGTTGGTACATTTCGCTTGAATGGGGTCACACCATTTTTTGCGCAGGATGATAGCTGGGGCACCAAATCAGTGCTGCACCCTCTTCATCCCCAAGATCAGTGGAAGTCTCAGATCATTAAGTTATGGTCTCTCAGTCATATGCCATCACTTTATGAGGTGGGAAGACCCACTGAAGGCAAAATGGCAGACTAGACCCTACGACTATTACAGTACAGATCCGTAAGGTATGGTGCCTCAATTCAGCACAACGAGAAGATTGAGAAACCCCTGCGAGGATACTGTGCAACGTACCCATGGCCTTTTTCAAGAAGCAGGCCTGTAGCTATTTCCACATCATCTGCTTTGAGGCCGGCCTTGCAGTTCTCTCAAGACAGTAACATGCATAAGGAAATTCGTTGACATTGCTGTAGGGGGGTGCAGTAGTCCTGAGGCTCCGGTGCGCGAATGGGCTCTATTGCCTTTCTGCCACACAAGAGGGCATTATTAGGAGTGATTTAAGTAATGGTTTGGGGGGCTGCTGCATATTTTACCGCAAGCTATTCCTCCGGCTTTGGAAGTTACAGTCACTGGCGATTGCATAAATCAGCATTTTAAATGGAGGTGCTGCAATCCTCCCTAAAGACGTCAATTTATATTAATCTGTGTAATGAGGCTGTAAATTGAGCTGATCACTGGCTAGTAATTAAGCAGCAAGGAAAACAACATTCAAGATTGCCTGCTGAAGGCAGCCTCAGGCTCTGTATACTCCTATACTCCGGGGGCTAGAAGGAGGGCTGCATTTCAGGCAGTTAAACCACTGGATGCACTGAGGCTATAGCCGCTTGTGCGTCAGGAGCCTTTTTGTACAGTTTGCCATTTTTTTTTTCTGCTTCAACTACTACTACTAATTACACAATGATTATAACCTTATATTATTGTACTATAATATATATACTTTTTATAGGAAAATTTATATATATATATATATATATATATATATATATATATATATATATATATATATATATATATATATATATATATATACACATACACACACATACATACATACACATACACACGTATATGTATATATATGTGTATATATCTATAGATCTATATAGATCTATATCTGATTGTGTGTATTTATCAAGCCACGCCCACTCCACATAGCCCCACCCCTTCCACATAGCCATACTCAGCTCCGTCCACAATGCCCACTAAGTAATATAATCTGATGTATGGGGTGAGATCCGATATGCGAGGTAATATCCCATATATTAGGTAATATCTCAAAGATGAGGAAATTGCCAATATATGAGGTTATGTAATCTGATATATGAGGCGAGATATCATATATGAGGTAATATAATCCCATATATTAGGTAAGTCAATATATGAGGTAATATAATCTGATATACTATGTGATATCGGAGATAATATAATCCCATTTATGAGGCGATATATGAGGTAATATCCAATGTGAGGTAATATCTGTTGCTCGGGGTAATATAATCTCCGTATATGAGGGAATATTATTTTATATGAGATAATATAATCCAATATATTAGGTAATATCTGTTATGAAGTAACAATCCCAAATGATGCAATATAATCCGATGTACGAGGTAATATCCAATATATGAGGCAATATATCCCATATATGAGGTAATATTATCCAATATATAAGGTAATATCCAATATATGATTTGATTTCCAATATATGAGATAATATAATCAGATATGTGAGGAACTATCCAATATATGAGGAAATATAATCCGAGATATGAGGTAATATAAACATATATAAAGTAATATCTGATATGAGGTGAAATAATCATATGTTTAATATAATCCAATATATAGGGTGATACCCATATATGATGTGATATAATCCAATATGTGATGTAATATAATCTCATATATGAGGTGATATCCGATATATGATGTGGTATAATCCCATTTATGAGGCAGTATCCGATATTTGAGGCAATATAATCGAATATATGACGAAATATCCAATATGAGGCAATATCTGTTGCATGAGGTAATATAGTCCCCATATATCAGGCAATATAACCCCATATGAGAAAATATCATCCAATATATTAGGTAATATCTGTTAGGACTCTTTCAGACATCCATGTCTCCAGTACATGTGGTGACAGTTTTCACACGTACCGAAGACATTTGCACATGTAGACCCATTCAAGTGAATGGGTCTGTGCACGTCAGTGTGTTTACACGGACTGTGTATCCATGGGCAAAACATGCTCACATGTCCGCTTTTTAACAGTAGCGCGGTCTGCAAAACGTATTGCACATGTGCACACTGATTATCCATGTGTTATTAGTGGGACACATACCGGCGACTGGGAATCAGCAGTACTGTTCCCCGGCGTGGGGTGCTGAAGACCGCTTTCATCATTCTCCCCTGTTTGCACTGTGATAAATTTTTCATGGTGATCTGCAGTGAACTCACAGAGTTGTACTGATGTGAACTCACTGACTCTCACATTGCTGAGGTCACCACAGTTCAGCCAGGCTGGGAGCGCAGCCTCAGTGACCGGCAGTAACCTCAATGAGGTCACTGATGCCTCGCTCACAGCAGCTCATTCATCAGTAGTTCTCAGCCTTGACAGTCACATCTTGGCAAGTTGAAAACTTAATCCCCAAATATGGATTACAGTGGGAGACAGAACGACGGAGAGGTCGGGGGATATGGTTGTTTTTTTCTTTTTGTTTTATTACAGGAGACGATGGCTTCAATAGAATGGGTGTTAGGTGAGTATAACTGTTATTTTTAAATAAAAGGACAAGTTTTTTTCAAATATAAGAATTTATACTTGCTGTGTTTATTTACAATACAACCATAGGATTAGTAATAAGTCCAAGGGAGGAGCCTCAGATTACACAGCTGTGGTCATAACAGGAAGTTGCTGTGCACATATGATGAAAAGAGGAGCGAATGAGGGGAGCGAGGCGGGAATGAGGGGAGCGAGGCGGGAATGAGGGGAGCGAGGCGGGAATGAGGGGAGCGAGGCGGGAATGAGGGGAGCGAGGCGGGAATGAGGGGAGCGAGGCGGGAATGAGGGGAGCGAGGCGGGAATGAGGGGAGCGAGGCGGGAATGAGGGGAGCGAGGCGGGAATGAGGGGAGCGAGGCGGGAATGAGGGGAGCGAGGCGGGAATGAGGGGAGCGAGGCGAAAGTGATCGGAAAGTGACAGGTGCGAGGTCAAAATGAGAGGTGTGAGGGGAAAATGAGAGGTGTGAAGGGGGGAAAAGATTTGAGGGGGAAAATGAGAGGCGTGATGGGAAAATGAGAGAAGTGAGGTGCTCACTGTCAATACTTGGGTAATCATTTAGTTAATTTGTGTTGCAAATCTGTAGTGTTGAATATATGATGTGCAATGTTTGTTATAACTAACCACAGTTAGTTACTATGCCTGGGCAATGTGAGGCTCTTCAACTAGTAATATGTATTTTAATTATACATTGATTATAACCTTGCAAATAGCCATGATCAAATCTTATCATTTTTGGTCTACAGCATCTATGCAGACCAGTGTATCACCATGATAAGCCCTGTGCAGTCTGATCTTGCAGTCACATCATAAACGGACCTTGCGATCTCAACACAGACACTGATTGTTTATCCTTACTGTAGTTTAAAAGACTGCAGCCCATTTCACCCAAGCGGTGCAAACAGTTGCACCCTGGAGATTCTGAGGATGTGCCATCAATATGATCCTGGAGCAGTCACAAAAAAACTGCAGTATCAGAGTTTGTTACCATGGCAACACCATTGCTCTATTTGAAAAGTTGCTTTATTATGATTCTAATAACTCCCTTTAAATCCTTCCAGCTCAGCTCTCACTTTCTATCGTTGCACTACCAAGAAGTAGGAGGTCAGGCTGAAGGGAGGGACAGAGGGCTGGCTCTTTCCCAGGAGTGCTGCAGCTGATTGACAAGTCACCCCCTATTGTGTACATACAGAAAGACCTGTCAATCACCTGCAGTGGCGCTGGAAAGAGTCAGACAAGTCTAATCTCCAGCTGCAATTCCCAGCAAGATCTTTAAAGTGATTTTTTTCTGAAATGCTGGAGTATTACGGAGCAAAATTTACAGGGCTGCATTTGTGCAGCTCTACTCCTATTCATGCCAATAAGTACAAATTAAAGATCAGCCATCTTGGCTGCAGAAGGAATCTGTAGGATATTTTTAATCAAGATTATTTGCAAATAGGTTACTTACGCAGCAAAGCCAGGCAGTACAGGGTTAATTTATAGCACTGCAGGTCTTAATTAGATGTGCTTGCCTAGATTTTTATTAGAACCATGGCCTGTGTGTGTTCACTAGGTAGGTGTGTCAGTCTGCTGAATGAAGCAGAGTCAAGTGTGCTGCTGGTGCGTGACCAGCCAAGATTTGAGCTCGAGCTGAGAGACCTGCAGTCGTCCCTATCGAAACGGAGCTAGGAAAGCTGAGTAGTCTGTGTTGGAGCTGCAGAGAGTCGTGTGGAAGCTGCAGCCTGTTCAGCGTGAACTGTGTCTGGAGTTAAACACTTCTGTTTGACACTGGAAGCTACTGAATCTCACGATGAAGGGGATACCTTGTGGTGGGATTGTGCCTCTTCTGTATGTGAAGTTTGCTCAGCGAGTAAGGACTGTAATCTTTTTGGGTGAGCTCACACTGACATTTTAGTGCCTGCTGAATTAACAGTTTGCTGCTATTCCTTTGTGCCCGGAAGAGGCTGTTTTTTTTGGTTTTTAATTGGTTGTAGTTTTATCAAGACAATAAAACTGCACCTGTTTGGACCAAATAGCATTGCCTATGTGAAAGCTAGCCTAGAGTGAATCCCTACAATATGCCGAATGCTTGAAAAGTAAGAGACGTGGCGCATGCAGTCTGTAGGACTGAGAAATAGACAAGAATGATGTTCAGCCATTTCTGCTGAAAAAAAACAAAAAAACACTGCAGGATATATATTTTTTTAATTGAAACCAACTGCATAATTTTAAAAGTAGCAGTGGTGGCATATGCGCAGTGTAGACCCATACATGGTCCTTGGAATTTATGAGATCACTAAGTGCAATGTTCAGCTAGCTCACACGCAGAAAAATAATGGTGGTATATTTTTTAAATAAAAACCTTTTACATAGTACCTTATGTGGAGGAATTTGAAAGGAGAAGAGATAGCGCATGCGCTTTAGAACACCATTCAAGTCTACGGGACAGATGAAAAATATCCTAGAGTTTTTTTCTGCATGTGAGAACAGTGCACCTGACCATCTCATAAGCAAAAAATAAAAAAAACTGGGGGATAGCATATTTTTCTGTAAAAACCCATTTGTAAGGTTGCTTGCTTGGAGGAGTGTGGAAGAACAAGTGCTGGTGCGTGTGCACAAAAGTATCCATCAAAGTGCAGGTGTCACCCTTTGCCCTCAGATACAGAGAAGTTCATTGTTCTACTAAACTAGTAAAAAAAGGGTTTTCTGACATTGGATGACATCTTTGCGCAATGAAACAATTATTCTTTTCCTGTTATATTTATTCAAGGAAGTGTCTTAACCCACGATAAGTGCTAGCGATACCTGCCCATATCTGACCTTCCAGAGACGAAAGTGCAGACTTGTCCGCCAACATTGACCCATCCTAAAAAAACATCTACTGCTGAAAATTCACAACGGAGATTAATTACATAAATGGTTTCCGAGCTTGGACCAAGAAATCTATATCTGTAGAAATGAAGAAAAACGTGAAACCTTTCACTCCGAGCATGAAATCCCCAGTTAAATGTCGAAAGGAAGGAATTTAAGCCTTGTACCGTCATAGTAAAACTTTACATCTGTTGGCAACGGATCATACGGTGGAGCGAACACCGGGCCTTTATGTTCCAGAAATTTCCATTTGATACCGTCTTCATACTTCTCTTCCTCCCACCTGCAATGAATAATATGGGAAAAGCATTATTGCTTTTTTTTGTTTTTTCCCTGAACACCTGCTGGGACACATCTAGAAGACAAACAGCCTCTCACAAAGACAAGATAGATTTGGACGGTGCTAAAGCCTTCATTCCGCAGACACATCCGCGGGATATTGTTTCAGATCATTGGCAGGTTCTGTACTGGCCGGTGGTAGCTTTTTCTTTTTTTTGTCTGGCATATACATATTTATTTTAAGAAAATTCCCAAAGCCAAATTCACAGGACCTGGTGCATTAACCATGGCGTCACCCAGGGCTTCGGTATCAGTCATCGCAATAATTCACGGACATTGTATTTTTCATTTACCAGATACAATACAGAAGTATCATCGTGGTGTTGACAGGCATTTATCTTTATCTATAAAAATGTAAAAAGCATCTGTATAAAATAGCGGCGTCTGCTCCCTGTCGACAGCGCCAGCTCCCCGATGACCTCATTATTTAACGAGAGGATCTGTCAGCACTTTTGACACATCTGGTTTATAGAAATCTCACTGCAGATACCCCCTCCTACTGCCACAACCATGGACTGATACTTCCCATTCTTTCCTGGCTGCAAGATGGCAGCCAGGATTTACAGAATGGAGCATCTGGTTGCGCATGCGCCATATTTCACTTTTTAATCACTATGGCACTCATTAAAATAGCCGATGTGTTGGGGGAGGTTCAGTGCCATAGAGCCGAAATGGAAAGACAAGGTGCATGAGCAACGATCAGTCTGTGTGACACCATTGGAAATAGTAGGCTGAGATTTTAATGTTGTGCAACACATGTTGCAGGGTAGTCCCACTCTTAGGCTAGAGGTACATTAGTCTAGGGTTGAGCGAAACGGGTCGTTCATTTTCATAAGTCGCCGACTTTTGGCAAAGTCGGCGTCTCATGAAACCCGACCCGATCCCTGTGCGGGGTCGGCGATGCGGTACGCGATCTTGACGCCAAAGTCGCGTTTCGTATGACGCGTTTAGCGCCATTTTTTCAGCCAATGAATGAGCGTGGGCAGAGTGATGACATAGGTCTTAGGGGAGTGAACGCTTATCGTCATGTTATCGCTTGTGCGCAGTAGGGATTTGGAATGTGCAAAACGAAATTTTCTGTGCTGGGACGGAGGGGGGGGGGGGGGGAGAGAGAAAAAAAAAAAATTAAATAAAAAAATAAATAAATTTCCTTCATTGGGTTTCGTGTTTCGGCCGAAACCCGACTTTTCACGGTGGTCGGCCGATTTCACTCGACTTAAGACAGTCGGGTTTCACAAAACCCGACTCGACCCTAAAAAACTAAAGGTCGCTCAACCCTATACATTACAATTTGCCTGCAAAACAGGTCGTGCGGTCAAAAATTACTTTACGCTACATCGCAGAAAAGAGTTAAAGGAGTCACGTTGCAAAACTGCAAGGAACCACACAAGCAATTAAAAAAAAAAAAAAAAAATCCATTGCATGCCGAATTTTTGGAAACTTGCTTGTGGTCACGTTACCTTGTAGATAAAGCAATGTTATTCCCTTGTAGCGGTGATCTTTGGCCATGCAACCTGTCGCTACGTTGCCCCCAAGCCTTCTCCTACAAGGGAGTGTTCAAAACATCTTCTCCCCAGTTGGAGAGTTATGGCAAAAGGACGGCTTCTGCTCATGGTGCGATCATGCAATACACCGACCATGTTGATAAGAACGAGCACCATGTATTTAAGTGAGCAGTTGCACTACTTCCACCCCTAAGGAATTACACCTGACTACTCAGGGTCGGAGTAGCGGTTCCCACAGTTATCAGCCAATTTCCAGGGTGTTCATTTGAGGGTGGGAAGTGTGAGACGAGGGTCTCAGACACGGGAAATTATTTTCTGCAAGTTCATTCCTCTTCATAAAATAACAAAACATGTTTGTGCTTCTTTGCGGTCTCATTACATGTACAGTACTATTTGTAAAAATAAGAGAATGTTATAATCAGCTCATCAGTATACCGTAATTGGATTTTGTAAACAAATGCAATCAAGCCGTGAGTACAAGTGTTCATCGCTCTTTTTTTGCATTGCATTTTCAGGCCTCGGTCTCCCGAGTATTCGGTTCTAGATGAAGAACTCGTGTTTCTGCCCAATGCTCAGTCCTTATTAGAGGATATAAGCGTGAACAGTCCTTCTCGACCTGTATGACGTCCATCTGATTCTTCCTCGTCAGGTTTTACAGTAGTTAGCGATTCTTTTTACCTAGTTTGTCTGTGGTACAAAACAGCGGAGGGCCAGATGCATTGGCTTTATAACCCGGAGACAACAGACTGATGAATCAAAGAATAATCAAAAAATTGTGCAAAGTAATCATTTTCAAGTCTCGGATGAAATTAACTCTTTCTCAACAGAAAATGTATTTAATTTAACAGCCTTCAGAGCCTTGATGTATGAACGATCTATAGGAAGATGGATCTTGTACAAGCCTAGATAGATCAACCAAGGACTTCTCCATCGTTATCTTGATAGTATCAAGCCATCGGGTTGCTGGTCTTCCTCTATGCCTTGCTCCTCTCTTGACCACAATGTCCTTCTTCAGTGACTGTTTTACTCCATGTCACATAACCACCTTTAGCATTTAATTTTTACAACCTTGTGCTCTCGAGCCATGGTGACTTGATGGATGAACGATCTGAAGGAAGATTTATTTTGTGTAAGCATAGATAGGTCCACCATGGTCTTCTTCACCATTAGCTTGATAGTATCAAGCCATCGAGTTGCTGGTCTTCCTCTTCACCTTGCTCTTTCTATCTTCTGGCCACAATGTCCTTCTCCACTGATTATTTTACTCTTCTACCCTATGAAAATCAGATTAAAAGGATTGTATCATGAAGACAAACCATATCCACATGACCTGAGTTGGTCATCAATCCATGAACCTCAAGATTGCGATGGCTGATCATGCCTTTGACATTTTCGGCAGTCATCCCTTTCAAATAAGTTCTTGACGAGCAAATTTAGTTGGATCATTCAGAAGAATGCTCAAATGTCAGCAGCAAAATTGGGCACATTTGGCGGCACCACCAGGATGCCCACAAAATTCCCATTCGGCCATCATGACCACTTTTGCTGATGTTATTATATGGAGTTGTCTAGTATAATGCTAAAATGTACTGTCCATAGAGTTGTTTTTTTTTAATTTTTTTATTTTTAGAAGCCTCATTTCCTCACGGTCTTCCAGGTCTCCATTTCCCACCCTTTGAATGTGCATGTGGACAAGGTGGCTCTTCTGGAGGTGGAATATTTTGGCACCGCACAGGAAATCTTCCATAGGCATTTATTTCTTTGAGGTTTTGGTGGTATATGGGGAATATGTCTTATTACCTCGGTACCTTCCTGGACTTGTGTTGAACGGTAGTTCGGATGTGAACGGAGGCCAATAAATCACAAAAAAAAAAAAGGTTAAAAGCCGAAATCAGCAAAGGGCATAAATTGCATAGGTAAGAGTTAAGTTTCCAAATGCCAACAGGTAGGCATATTGCAAAAGCATGACCATAATATTTTCCCAACTTATCAATAAAACATTTAATTAGGGAAACAAATCCCATAAGAAGCCGCCATTGAGACATTAGTGAGCTGCAGTCATTTCTTGGACGAGATTTACTCAGCTGCTGAGACAATAGAGGTTGGTGCCAGACAAGTTTCTGGATTTTTGGATGTGTGCGCCATTCACTTGCCAGGTAATGCCAGTTCAATTTTCGATGCTGGAAACCTGGCAGCTGCTTGTGCGTCAGATACGGCACCCGGGGGATCGGCAGATTAGAACGGTTAAAGGGGGAAGTACCGTGGGACGAAATAGAACAATTCTGGTTATTTCTTTGCCTGGTTTTACAAGACCTAGAAGATGATATTACTGTGCATGTATCAGACATCTTCCAACCAATTTTTCTCCTTATCAAGACAAAGAGAAGACCTTTTCTAGTCCCGGAGACCATGTTTGGGGCTTCTTTGTCAATTATTCAGCAGGGGAGAGACTGGAGCCCTGACATTTTGAGGCCAGCGCTGTGTGGAGACTTTGGCTACATGACACCAATTTTGCAGGTTCTCAAGCGGCGATTAAAAATGTGGTCTCGTCACTACAGTCCACAACATCTGACCATGACGAGGATTTCCAATTCTTTGAGACCATAAAAATGAAAATAAAGTGTTTGGCTACAGGAGCCATTCTTCCTAGGTGGTCATCAGTTTGATTGTTTTTTTTTTTTTTTGGAGTGTCAAAAACACCCTAAAAATTGCACCGACTTTGAACTTGTAAACAAGTCACGCATCCAAAAAAATAATGATTTTTCTAGTTCCCAGAGAGCATTTTTGAGGATTTGGCTATGAATTGCAGGAGACTTAGAAATGTAAAAAAATATTAAAATATTGACTTGTCGTACATAACTTGCATTAAACTGGAAAAGTCGCTTGCAATTTGCTAGCAAAAAATTCAACAGGTTTAGGGTCTCCACGAATCGACAGCATTTACACGTCTGTTTCTGTTTTTACAACCCTTCAAAATGACCATTTTTCACACCCATTTGCAATCAGTTTTACATCACTTTTTACCCCCAGTTTTTAAAAACTGATAAAGATAACATTTTATTAATTTTTTCCCTGTTGACATTTTGCAATAAATCGATGAAAAACTGACAAAACAGATGTGTTTTTTATTGTATGACTCCCAAGTCGTAAGTCATCATGTGGCCCTAGCCTTAAACTTAGAGCCCCATCTTCCCCAGGGGCAGGTGTACATTTATGTCGTACTCGTAACCTATGACACTCAGAGTGAATTCTGATGATTTGCTGGGTGCGCCCGTTTTTGATGAATCAGGCCCTAAATGTTGTGTAATATATGAGGCATTTTACAAATCACTTGGGCCAAAGAACTTTAAAGAGACTGTCAGGACAAAATGACTGTTCAAACCAAACATGATCTCATTGCACCCTTGGTGTTGCCAAGCCATTGTTTTCACATTCCTACCTACTTCTTTTCTATCCATCTCTGCCCTCTTCTCCTGTAAAGTCGGAGCTGTCAATCAAGGAAGAGGAGGGCACAGATAGATGGATAACACATGGTTGCTATCAGTTGTTTGGCCATACCAAGGGTGCACTGAGCGCACGTGCTTGGTTGGAACAGTCATTTTGTAATATCTGTACAAAAAAACCCATATATTTATAATTTTGAGGTCTTTATTTGGGGCCCTCAGACACCAGAGCCTAGAGGTGTAGCTAGATTCCAGACTGTGGGGTGCTCTATGGCTGCTGTAGACCGGTGTTGTGCCGGACAGTTCTCCCGTTTGGCAGGATAGGAGGACCGGAGTAGGAAGGAGATGTGCCATAAATCTAATTTTGCCCATAAAGAGCTAGCGGCGGCACACAAATAAAAACAATAACCCTTTGGCTAGATGGGAACTTTGGGAAGTCTATAATTTGCAATTTCCCCATTTTCTACATAATTGGATTATGGTCTTTACCATCTCCATCGCGCCTGCTCCTCCTCTTCCTTCTTCTTCACCTTGAGAGCAATGGCTGCTTCCTTCTCCTCTTTGGTTTTCGTCAGCTTATTCGGACCCTCGTTCTTCACTTCTTTCTTTATATTTTTCTTAAAAATAAGTTAAAAATAGCTGTATTAAGGAGTGTAATGGATGGAGCGGGTAGACTTTCCGACTGCTACATATCTTAATGGTTTCCGTTAACTGGTCACTTTCAGCATCCCCTCCATCCTCCACCGTCTCCAATACATTTTTTATAGAGGTAAGAATACAGGTCACCTTCTCTGTGAAAAGTGGAAAATTGAAGGTGACTGGTTAAAGCGAGGGATCTCTGCTACTGTACGGCCCCTGGAGACGCCGGCATCAATCTTTATTCACAAGGGAAAAGCAACTTCGTGATCTGGAAGGGAGACTGACAGCCCGGGACCACAGGAGCGACGAACAATTACTCGAGCGGACGGTGTGTGTGTGGGGTAATATTCATTTTCTCTTATTTCCTAAAGTGTAGCTGAACGGCGCAATAGTACGGTATATTACCAATATATTCATGGAAATTGACAACAGGCTCCATGCACAGTTTTTGCAACAGAAATGGCTACATTCACTTCTCTGGAAACGGTAGTGCACACGTGTGACCACTCCAATCATTTATGGGAGCGGTAGTGCACACGTGTGACCACCCCAACCATTTATGGGAGCAGTAGTGCACGTGTGCCCACTCCAATCATTTATGGGTCTATGGGAGCAATAGTGTACATGTGTGACCACCCCAGTCAATTATGGGTCTATGGGAGCAGCAGTGCACACGTGTGCCCTCTCCAATCATTTATGGGTCTATGGTAGCGGTAGTGCACATGAGTGACCACTACTCCCATACACAGTGCACAGACAACCTCTCCATTCCCACAGAGGACACGGGATCCTCAATCTCTGGATCGGCAGAGTCCCGATGGTTAGACACGCACCCATAATACATTTAGCACTTATCCTGTGGATGGGTAATACATTTTGTTTGTGGTTAACCCTACAAGTCCCCATAGAAAAAAAACACAAGATAGGAAGGGGAGCCCTTGTGACCATTTTGCATTAGGGCCCATGAGCACCATGTAAATCTTCTGCAATTCCACCACATTTAATTCTTTGTTACATGTTTTCACCATAAGGGCACAGTTCGAAGACAGATCAGACCACAGTGCATGGACTGGCCCTCACTCTGGTTGGGAGAGCCGCCGCTCAGGTCAGGAGGGCCGCCGGCCAGTCTGTGCATTGTAGTCTGATCTTGGTCCATTTTATATGGCCGTCTGACTGCGCCCTAAGAAATGTGTTTTTTTTTTACGCATTCTGCTCTAGTGAATAAAAAGCATTATAAAAGGTGGAAAAATGGCGAGTGCCAGTCTGTAGAGTCACGCTTCCACCCATTACGGGATATAAACCGTTATTGTGCACTACAATCTTTTTTTCCACCATTGCTTCCCTAATGCAGTCAGTCCGGCTTGTACTCGCTACATGAATACCTGCAAACACGCAGCCATAAATCCAAAGTGTTGAAAACTGAAAGCACAATATTAGTTTAAAAGGTAAAAATAAAGAATATTCTGCACAAAACGCCAGAGCCGTAATGGCTGCGCCTTGTAGGTTGGGCATTAATAGAGGCACAATTTATCCTGGACGGAAGCTTTTTGCCGGCGGTAAGTGCTCCACCACCAGCCCAATTACATGTCCGACTCTACTGATGGATTTGTAAACGTACGATTTTTCTCTTTTCTCTGTTCCCTTTGTTTCACATGATGGCACCAAACAATCGCTTGTTTGCCCGTTGTTCGCTTTCATGAACCTGCGACACTTAACCACATATTGTGTAGAGGGATGGAAATGGTAATGTGATATTTAACTCAACGTCCTGAGTTGTGCATTGTTCTACCCGGGGCACAACTTCTAACGCTGCTTTATAAAGGGGTTATGGACGTAGATATGGGGTTAAATTGGCAATCTCATACACTGTACTGTAAAGTGAAGAGGTTTTCTGCTAAAATGAACAAAAAAAGCAATTTGTGCAAATATATTTACATCTTTCCTACTGCTGCAAGTATTCTTTCAAAATGCCAGGATAAAGCACTAACAAAAAGAAAATCGGGGTCATCCATATAAAATTTTAAGTGAGAGTCTAGTTTAGAATATCAATATTCTAAGATACAGGAATTGAAAAATATGGCGCCACCCTTAAGAGGTTGTGGGTAGTACTGCAGCTGAAGCTCTATTAAAGTGAATGGAGCCGAGCTGCAAAACCCCACAACCAGTGGTGTGACTTGATCTTATGGGCCCTCTACGCAAAATGTAGACCTGGACCCCCAACCTGCATGTTGGCCTGATGTAAAGGCCCTTCTGGATCCTATGAAGACATACGGGTTCATCCCCCATCCTGACCCCTTCCAGTAATAATGTACTCCATCCTGGGCTTTGCCAGTGATGTTCTCAATCTTGGGCCCCTTCCTAGTATAATGTCCCCCATCCCGGGCAGCTGCTTTTAATAACCTCCCCAATCCTGGTCTACTCCCTATAATAATGTCCTTTCATCTTGGGCCCCTTCCTGGTATAATGTCCCACATATTGGTATACTGTCCCCCATCATTGGCCGCTTTCTATTATATACCGTCCCCCATCCTGGGCTCCATCCTGGTATAATGTCGCTTCCTAATGTATACTGTCCCCCATCCTGAGCCCCTTCCTGGTATAGTGTCTCTCATCCTGGGCCCATTTCAGGTATATTGTCCCCCATCTAGAGCCCCTTCTTGGTATACTGTCCCCCATCTTGTTATACTGTACCCCATCCTGGGTCCCTCTCTATAATAATGGTCCCTTCCTGGTATAATGTCCCTTATGCTAGGCCCCTTTCTGGTATTATGTCCCTCACCCTGGGGTCCTTTCTGGTATAGTGTCCCCCATCCTGGGTCTCTCCGTTCTTCTTCAGCGCATTTTAAAAAGAAACTAATGATTATTCTTACTCATGAAGTCCTCCTCTGTAGCCAGTACAGAAGCAGGCAGTTGACTTCATTGTGCCGACACTGGCAGCACATGACCTCACTGCCATGTGCCGTCCATCATGGGCAAACAGACATCTGCCGCCAGCCTCTGACTGGCCAGCGTCATGTATTGCATTGCAGGGAGCTGTCAGGTCTCTGGGTTGTAGCCTAATGCAAGTGACTAAGATTGCACCCTGCCCTGTGGATCCGAATGTGACCCCATTCACCTGCAGTACAGGTATACATTAATATAGACACCCCCTTTAAAGGTTGGGTGAACATTAACTTCTGAGATCTTTATTAGTAGGGAGTGTACTCCAGCAGTAAGAAGCCACCCACCTTTCCATCTAGTTTGCTCTCCTCCGTTGCCGGCTGCTCTTTATCTTTCTCTGTCTTTATTTTTTTCTTTTTCGACCTGCGGAGAAAATGTAATAAGTGTTCTTTCTTTGTGTCGGCAATTTGTAATATTTTCTCTCCTGTTCAATATCATTTTAGCAGACCGTATGGAACGGATTAAAAATCCTGTGTCGTAATATTGTTAAATTAAAAAGATGAATGTATCGGGTGGTTTGTAATCAGAGCGCGACGTTCAATCCCGTTCAGGCGTTTTCCGATGTTTGATGACAGAATTTCTCTCAAAACAGAACTTCCAAGATAAATTAGAATTGATTTGCTGTATATTGTACGGTGACACTTGTTTCCTTTCTTTTTCTAATCTCACATTATTATATTTCTGCTATTAGACGGCTAATCCTGTGTGTTTATATAGCGTTATTGCGATCAATCACTACAATTGCCTTTTTGTCATTAAGGCTGCAGATTTAAAGAACAGACAAACTTTTCGATACGAGCCGTGTGGGCAAATTTATTAACCCAATTTTATCCTGCATGGTTATGTTACAGATGAATGGATCATCTACAATGTATTATTGAGCCTTTTAGGGGTCCGAATTGTATTTGTGATACTTTGAAATGTTGCCCCCAGGCCAGTCGACCCCAGGCCAGCCCAGAAATTGTGGTCTGTATACAGATCACAAAAGATGGTCTTACGCAGGGTATTTAGATACAGAATTAAGGCAGGAAAGCCAACCTATAGCCACATAATCAAGTCCACTTGATTATGTGGCTATAAATCAAGTCCGTCTTTGTAATCTAACCATAAGTCAGCATTGGAGCTGTATAAACAAAACGGTAGGCAATTTGGGCACTTTGGACTATCCCTACTTGCAGAAAAGTACTTAGCCTGGAAGTAAGTACTCCGTTTCCCTGCAGCACCTCCACAGGAGCAAAGAAGTATTACCAGAATAAAAAAAAAAAAAAGGAGCCTTCTGCAAAAACAGTTTAATAATGTATCTATGACAGAAGCTGCTTACATAAGTGGTCCCTTCCTACATCTTAGGCACAAGTATGTCTGACCCTGGGTATTACACCTTGTCTAGTCAATAATGCACTACAGAAAAGGTCCTCCAGAGTGAGAGGTGCTCGCTATAACCAGTCTTCACTTAATATTGAAAGATTCGCTCCGGCAGTGCTCACTTCCGCATTGGCAGGTGTGTGGCGCTGATGACGTCCTGCTGACATGTGACTGAGTAGAAGTGCAAAACTGGCAGGTGTCTGTCGATGAGACTTCATCAGAGACACTCATGTCCCAATGCGGAGGTGGTGCCAGGACAACTTTCAGCTTCATTTACAAAAAACTTTGATTTTACTGGAAACCACCGATAACACTTACTTGATGTCAGGATCATCATTCGCCTCATCTCTTGCCCTTTTTTTCCCTTGTTTAGCCACCTTTTTCTTTAAAGACACAAAGTCTTCATCTTCAGACTCCATCTTTATAGTAATGGAACTAAAAACAAAAATGGTGATACGTTAGGCAGCGAGAAGAGCAGGCCGAAATAAAGCTGTAGTGCTAGCTGTAGGGATGGGGACTTCGTGGCCCCTTCACATCAGCATTTATATAAATAGCAGGGGGCTTGGGAGCAGAAAGAGGAGATGTCACCGTACCTTGAGAAGCCATCATCAGGTTTTTGGGATTCAGATTTCTTCTTTGTCTAGAAACCAAAAATGAAGAGTCGTGAATTTCTAGTGAAAGGCGAGAACACCAGAGATTGGTCATTGATGAGCCATTGATGTTAAACTGGTGATCAGTGACCGAAAAACTAGGAGTTAGACATACCGGTAACGGTATTTCCAGGAGTCCATTATGACAGCACCACAAGGAGGTTGCTCTTCATATCCTTGATAGGGACAGGAACACAGAAGAGGTTAAATAGCCCCTCCCCACCTCCACCCTTCAGTGATTTTACAAAGTACCACACCAGGATGGATACAACGCAATTTTATTGAACTTCCTCTCTATACATGTTTATATCACACATCAGACAGGAGTTCAAGGGAGGGTAAATAATGGGTGCTGTCATAATGGACTCCTGGAAATACCGTTACCGGTATGTCTAACTCCTAGTTTCCAGGTCGTCCCTTATGACAGCACCACAAGGAGAAATACCAAATAACTCCTATTTAGGGCGGGATTACAGCTTGGAGGACCTTCCTCCCAAAGCCGGTCTGTTGTTTTGACAGAACGTCTAGTTTGTAGTGTCTACAAAAGGTATTTGAACTAGACCAAGTTGCCGCCCGGCAAATTTGGTCCATGGATGCACCCGCACTCTCTGCCCATGAAGCAGATATTGCTCTCAAAGAGTGGGCTTTTAGGTGTTCTGGAGGGGATTCACCGGCTGAAGTATACGCAGCGCAAATAGTAGATTTAATCCATCTAGCTAGAGTTGCTTTTGAGGCTTTTTTGCCTCTATTTTTCCCCGACATCTGTATAAAGAGATTTGGATCAATTCTCCAGCCGTCTGTAAGTTTCAAATACTGCAAAACTGTTCTCTTAACATCCAGGGAATGGAGAGAACGTTCTTTTTCGTTGTTAAAGTTCTGACAGAACGTAGGCAAAATTATTTCCTGGCTTCTGTGAAAGTCCGTCACAACTTTCGGAAGAAACGAAGGATCCAACCTTAGAATGATGCAGTCTTCCTGTATCTTTAAATATGGATCCGTTATGGACAAGGCTTGAATTTCGCCTATTCGCCTTGCTGTCGTTATTGCGACCAGAAAGACAGTCTTGAATGTTACGGATTTTAGGTCTGACTGATCAAGCGGCTCGTAAGGAGCCTTCCGTAATTCATTAAGTACCAATGTGAGGTTCCATGAGGGTACTGAACTTATTGTCGGTCTGATACGTTGCGTAGCTGATGTATCTCATTACCCAGGGATGGTTTGCTAATGGATAGTCATAAAAGGCACTTAACGCTGAGATTTGTACTTTTAGCGTACTAGGCCTCAAGCCCATATCAAAGCCTGTTTGGAGAAAATTTAAGATTTGAGAGATATCTGGTTCTTGTAGAACAGATATTGAAGTATTGGTATGAGTACAAAATTTCTTCCAAATTTTTTGGTATATAGCCGAGGTTACCGGCTTTCTGCTTTTCTTCATGGTTGAGATAACCGAGTCCGACAGTCCTTTTGATCTCAAGATTTCCCTCTCAAGATCCATGCTGAGAGTTGTAACATTTTTAGATTTTGATGGACCAGCGGTCCTTGCGTTAGAAGATCCCGCCTCAGCGGTAGTAGCACTGGGTCTTCTATCGCCATCCACTTCAGCAGAGGAAACCAGCTCCTCTTGGGCCAATATGGCACTATTCGGATCACTACCGCTGGACTTTCCTGAATTTTTCTCAGAACTCTGGGAACTAGAGCTAGGGGAGGGAACGCGTATGCCAGTTCCATGTTCCAATGTTGAGCCAAGGCATCTATGGCAGTTGGATTGTCTCCTGGATTTAATGAGAACAATTCTTTTGTTTTTGTATTGTCCTTTGTGGCAAATAAATCTACCTGCGGAGTGCCCCATTGTTGGATTAGCTGAGCAAAGACTTCTCCGTTTAGAGACCACTCTGTCAGTTACAATTTCTCTCTGCTGAGAAAATCCGCTATTTGGTTTTGCGAGCCTTTTAGATGAACTGCTGTGATGGACTTCACAGTATCCTCTGCCCAGGAGAATATTGTCTCTGCTAGCGCCTGAAGTGGACGGTGCCTCGGTCCTCCTTGATGTAGGAGAAAGGCTACCGTGGTCGAGTTGTCTGAGAAGACTCGGATATGGTGTCCCTGCACTTCGTGTTGGCACCCCTTTAGTGCTTCCCAGACCGCTCTGAGTTCCCTGTAATTGGAGGAACTGTTGCGTACCGATGGCGGCCATGTCCCCTGAAGGTATCATCCTTCTATGTGGGCTCCCCAGCCCTTTGAGCTTGCATCGGTCGTTATGTTTACACATGGAGATATATTCCATGGTTTTCCTCTTTTGAGGTTTTTTATATCGATCCACCATGAGAGGGACTGTTTTACTTCGCTGGATAACTGCATCCTGTTGTCTAAGGAGTCTTCCTTTCCATTCCATACCGAAAGAATTTCCTTTTGGAGCGTTCTGGAGCGAAACTGACTCCACTGTACGCTGGGAATGCACGAGGTCATTAGTCCTAGGATCCTCATGGCCTTCCTGATGGAAATGTATTTCCGTTTTTTTATCGGTTGAAATTCTTTTTTGATTGACCGTTGTTTTTGGTCTGGTAGGAAGGAGTATTCCAGCTCGGAATTTAGAAGTACACCCAGAAATATTTTGTGTGTCTCTGGTTCGAGACTCGACTTTTTTAAATTTATTACCCACCCCAGATGTTTCAGGAGTGACATGGTAACTCTTAAGGATTCTTCCATCTGTTGGGATGAATTTGCTACCAGCAACAGATCGTCCAGGTAGGGTGTAATGAGAATTTCTTTTTCCCTCAAGTGGGCCATGATCTCTGTCATGAGCTTTGTGAATATTCTTGGGGCAGAGGAGAGACCGAAAGGTAGACATTGATACTGGAAATGCAGAATCCCCTTGTGACTTCTTATTGCAAATCTGAGGAATTTTTGATGTGATGGATGGATGGGAACATGATAGTACGCATGTTTGAGGTCTAGCGTGCACATTACCGAATTCTTTTTTATTAACGGTACGATTGACTTGAGAGATTCCATCTTGAAGCGTTTGTACGCCACCCATTTGTTTAATGGTTTTAGGTTTATTATTGTGCGGTATTCTCCGCTCGGTTTTCTTATGGAGAACAGACTGGAGTAGTGCCCCTGGAAGTGCTGATGATGGGGTACCGGTATTATGACGTGCAACTCTAAGAGTTCCTGTATGTCCGTTAGCAGTCTCTGATGTACTGCTGATGACTTCGTCTGTGTCAAACAGAATCTCTTGGGGGGTAGATGAGTAAACTCTATCTTGTACCCCTGTGCCACTGTCTGCAGAATCCACTGATTCTGAGTAATGTTCTGCCATCCCTCCAGGAAGTATTGTAGTCTTCCTCCTATATTGTTGGCGTCATTGTTTGCTGGGTCCTGATGACTGGTCTCGAAAGGAACCTCTTCCTCTGCCCCCTTTAGGGTAGCTCCATCTACCGGACTTCCCTTTTCCTCTGTAGTCCTGTCTTGGGTGAGAGCGAGTTCTACGAAAAAATTGTGTCTTTTTTGGCTTCTCTTCAGGGAAGCCTTTTTTCTTATCGGACGCCTTCTCGAGTAGCTCGTCAAGAACTGGACCGAACACGTGAGATCCTGAGAATGGAATCGAACACAGCTTGTTTTTGGATTGGGTATCTCCCGACCATGATCTCAGCCATAAGGCTCTTCTTGCTGCGTTCAACAGTGCATTGTTCCTGGCAGCAAAACGCACAGATTCCGCGGAAGCGTCCGCCATAAAATCAGTCGCCATTTTCAGCACTGAAAGATTTTAGGATCTCTTCTCTTGGGGTTCTGTCTGTAATATGACTCTCCAACTCGTCTACCCAAAGACTCATAGATCTTGCAACAGAGGTAGCCGCTATGTTCGTTTTCATAATGGCGGCCGATGACTCCCAGGCTTTTTTGAGAAGATCTTCTGACCTCTTATCCATCGGATCCTTTAATCCTGATGAGTCCTCGAAGGGGATAGCCGTTTTCTTTGTGACCTTAGCCACAGGAATATCAATCTTTGGAACTGATTCCCAGATTTTAGTTTCTTCTGGATCGAAGGGAAGACGGTACTTGAAGTCTCTCGGGACTACTAGTTTTTTTCCCACGTCTTCCCACTCTTCCATTATCATTGCTGTAATGTGGTTATTGACCGGAAAAACTCTATTTCTGCGAGTTCTCAGGCCTCCGAACATCTCGTCTTGAACCGATAGTGGTTCAGACGAGTCCTCTATCTTCATGGTGCTTCTAACTGCTTTGAGCAGTATGTCCGTATTTTCGGATGAAAACCGGTATCTTTTCCGTTTTTCTGGTGATACCGCCGACGGACCCTGTTCCTCTGAGCCTGGATCGGAATACCCCGAGACCTCTCCTTCTTCGGAACTTAGATCCATGTCCCATCTGGGCCTTTTAGGTCGTGGAGACCGTGGAGACTGGGGTGGCACCATTGTAGACACCGTAGCTTGGACTTCGTCTCGAATCATGGTCTTTATATTATCTAGTAACGAAGCCTGCTCATCCTTTAGAAGTTTAGTGATGCATTTTTCGCATAACTTCTTTTTATAACCATCTGGGAGCTTGACGGTGCATAACGGACATCTGGTCCTTTTCTTTACCGCCGGCCTTTCAGGGACGTCCTTATCCTGTAAATGTAAGGGAGACCCCTGTAGCTACGGATCTAAGGTAATGTAATGTCTCCCATACCACGTACTACTCACATGGTCCGTGGGCGGCTCTAAGGATTGGACGACTGGACGACTAGCACCTTCCATTCTACTGAGTCAAGTGTGCTGTCAGATGTCTGTCATTAAGTAGTCAATCTTACCCTGCTTCAAGACATCTGATTCGTCCTCCTTCCGAGCTCAGCTGCCGGCTTCCACGGTAATTCCAGGTGCCCAGCTGTACTGCGCATGCGTCCTCCGGAACGCACGCCGATCAGCCTGGGACCTGGATTCTGGCGCACCATCCGGCCGCCATTCTGTTCCGGTCACTGCTTTCCCCCACAGGCTTTCCGGCGTATCCGGAAATGCTTCGGCGCCGCCGACCCCAGGAATCCGGCCACGCCCCCGGAAGTTGTCACTGACCGGGCGCTGGACCGGAAGTCCGGGGAACGACGCCAGCACCGGCCGCACGTGGAGCCTGAGGGAGCGCCGGACACCGCAGCCGCTGTCTCAGAGCCCCTTTGTGAGGGGGTGAGACAGGCCCTGGGAGCACACAGCTCAACCTTGTTGCGGAGGTACCTCCGTCGGTCTCCAGCAACTTTTTAAGGAGTCTTCTCCGCAAGACCCTCGCGGCCAGAGCCCCCTAACAGGAGGATGGGACCGCAGTCAGGAGCGTCTGCTCCAAGACCTGACACCGATATCAGGTAAATCTTCTGGAGAACTCTCTCCTGCTTCTGTCCCTGATAGGGACAGGAAAAACACTGAAGGGTGGAGGTGGGGAGGGGCTATTTAACCTCTTCTGTGTTCCTGTCCCTATCAAGGATATGAAGAGCAACCTCCTTGTGGTGCTGTCATAAGGGACGACCTGGAAACATTAATTCTGGTCTTGTCTCCAAACCTGTCTAATCTATCCAGTGTGAATGGACTCTCTAAAGAAAAAACAGAAGTGTTCCGGCTCCTTTATGGAGGAGTTTAGGATGGTCACAGACCTTGTTCTTGTTCTCTTTGCCCTTCTTGGTATGGTCTTTGTTCTCCGCGTTGCTCTTGTTTTCACCATTTCCATCCTTTTCCTTTCTTTCTCTCTTTTTGGCCGCTTTTTCCTCCTGCTCCAGGGTGGTTTTCCATTTCTTCTTGTCTTTGGTTTTCTTAGAGACTTCTTTAAAGTGACTCAAATCCTGATTCGTCGTATCTTGTGTCATTGCGCTGGGAAGATAATAAAAAAGTTACAATGTCACCTACTTTAATACGAGGCTGGATACTATCACAAGAGAGGTTCTTAGCCGAACTTTATCTTTAAAAAGTGATGAGAAAAATGGTCCCTTTCAGCTTTTCACTTTTTTTTAAATCTCCTATTTATCTGGTGCTGTACTACATAGCTAAAGCTGCAGCAAATATGCAGGTTTTGGCGATATTCACATGGGACCTATACAAAATCCACAGCTGTAAAAAAAAAAAAAAAAAAAAAGTTTAAAAAAAATAAAAAAAAAGAAACTGCAATTTTTGTTGAAGATTTCAGTGCTGCAAAGAATAAAATCCAAAAAGAACATCTCTGCCACTTTGTGGCCACTGTAGTCGCGTGTAATTCTGGGATATTCGCTACTTTTATCTCAGCTTCGATGCAATTTTTAGATTTCGAATTCCTCTGTGCTGATCCAGTTTACAGACTTTCCATAATGTTTTGTTTTCACACCATAATCCTCTACTATGTTGTTTTCATTTTCTAACTATTAAGCGAAAGACCATCTTGGCATTGTAGCACAGTGATCATATTATCAAGCCTCACCGGCCCGGCGACACATTGCATTCGATAAGGTTCCGAAAAGCAATTACAATTTTCTAGATGGAATAAAATGAATCTCGTCTCCGAGGTTGATAGCGTTTGAGTGGTGCAAGAGGCGCCAAAGTAACAGATACTTAGCATTATTGTTTTTGTAATTCTGCAGTATCTATATTGCAGACTGAGGTTTTTAGATACATTTAAATGGGTATCCCAAAATATCATAATATGGAGAAAAGACTAGATTTTTAAAGCAAAAAATGCAAGCACACCCCTTAGCATTTTTTGGCCCCACTCAAAAACAGCACTTATTTTGCCCCTTATCCTAAGAATACAAAAGAAAACCTTTAAAAGACTGATACCAAACTCTGTGGATTCAGACATCTCTTTCTTTTTGAAGGTGCCTATAGAAGAGCAAATAGATTTGCAGCACCATGGTTGAGAGTCTACGTCGGTACTTCATGCCCATGGTTGATCAACGAGGACGCCGGATCGGACTCCTGAAAATCTTTTTGTCCATTTCTAGCACCTATACTCCTTCCTCCAAATGCTTGTTAGCCCAACAGCTATTTTTCTTGCCTCACTAATGCACATGCACGCTCAATTTAGCTGAGCGTGCATGTGTACTGAAAAACACTATCAGACTAAAAAAATTATTCACATTGGATAATTACGGTATGTGCACACGTCAGGATTTTGTCAGGATTTTTCCTCAGGTTTTGTAGCCAAAACCAGGAGTGGGTGATAAATGCAGAAGTGGTGCATATGTTTCTATTATACTTTTCCTCTAATTGTTCCACTCCTGGTTTTGGCTACAAAACCTGAGGAAAAAGCCTGACAAAATCCTGACGTGTGCACATAGCCTGAATGTATTATCATGGAGGTTTTATTGTGGGGGGGGGAGGATATCCATCAATCATGACTGATGGTCATACATGTGCATGATCACAGCTTAATTTGCTGTCTATGGAAGTAGGTGAATTGGAGTGGTGGACACAGCTTAGCACCACCATTCCATTTAGCCAGGACCCAGAGACCACCTATAATATAATCAGTGGTCAGCCGACCCCACTGAACATAAGTGATAAATTAGGTTTGTGGAGCAGAAGGGAGTAAGATGCACCCAATCACTTCCGATGGTGGCTTATCTACCATGAGAACAAAAGATTGGGCATGTCAAAAACAAATATGCCTGACCCATTTTTTTAACAGTATCTGCAGAGAAAGAAAGAACAATTCCAAAACACAAGATCGTTGGTCATTCTCATCCCACCGAATTCAGCCTCAAAGCTTCTATAGAGCCAAGGATCATCCACGTATAAAACGGACCAATTGCAGATTCATAAGTGCATTTTAAAAGTTGTGTTCCCCTCTTAATTCTAGCACTTTCCAGACCGATTACAAAGCTAGTTTTGCAAATTGCAACCATAAAAATTAATTTACATAATTGTCCCATTCCAATGAGCACTTTAATTAAATTGTCAGCATTTTTAAAAGGTTTTGCTATATGGATGTGGCTCCTCTGTCATACTCTCGTTAAACTCAATCTTTTATTATTTTCGACTCCAAATTGAGGCTTTGTTCCAAGATCACGTCACTGTGGCATTTCTCAGATTGAAGCTCAATATTATTATTTTTTTTTTATTGGCAGCTTGTGCATTGAATAGTGTATCACCGGCCAGCACCCTTCACGAGCAGTGTTGGTGCGGTTGGGTGACTATTCTGTAATATCCCTAGACCTCCGCGTCATCTGGAGCCCACCCTGGATTCATGTACTCTGCAATGGTGCTCATCATACCTATGAATATAAAACATATTCTGCGACCATAAATCCTGTACAGTGGGGTCGGCTTCTTTATATTCCCATTGGAACATTGGTTTTACCACTGAAAGGTTAATTGCACTCATTAACTTTCCATATAATATATCTAACTATTGAATGGCAGTTTGTTTTAATCCAAACCTGTATTTACAATTAGGAACTGTAGGGCCAGTGCCTAAGGCGGCGCTTTGCGAATGGCGGTGTTACCTCCTCAATCTCTTGCCAGACCTCGTGCTACAGACTTGGTTCAGTAGAGCCATAGAAGGAGTGGATGTTGCATCCCTAATAATGGCATTTAAATATGGCAGCAGAATGTTGATCCTTATAGGGCTACTTGTACAAAAATAAAAGTATTTTTAAGTTAAAAATCGATGGGGGTCCAAAAACCAGCATCCCACTGAACAGCTCTTTTGCAGCTTCTGTTGTGGCCAGATGTGCAGAGCTGAAACATCCCAGCTTCATAAACTACGCAGCAGCTGTTTTCTGGTACTGAAGCCCAACTCCCGTTCATTTCAATAGGTGCTAAGTTGCAGTACCTGAGAATGGCCACTATGCCATGTATAGAGCTCTTCCGTTCAGGTGCATTAGGCATCATTCGCATGACAGTTTTTCTCACATACATGAAAAATGGACTGAGCGGCAGAGTTGCGGCAGAGTTGCGGAAGAGTTGCGGAAGAGTTGCGCTTTCAGTCTGCAGGAGCATGTTGCTCCCCAGACAAAATCGTTAATTTCTCAGGAATAATGCAATAGACCGAAAAATAGAGACAGGTATCAATGCAGTCAACTTCCATAGACCTATATAGCCAGTTAAAGGGGGTTAAACTTGCTTGCAGATTCACTTTATAAATCCCTGTGCTTGAGAACGAAAAACCGGATTACTTACCGGTAATGCTCTTTTATAGAGCCCACAACAGGACCCACAGAGAGGGGATCCACCCCTAGGAACAGGAAACCTACAGAGATAAAAGGGGGGGCCCCCTCGCTCATCACTTGCATTACAGAGAATGAGAGGAACCGCCACTGGGTTTTAGTTAATTTGCTCCATAAAAAAGTATATATACATATCTACAATCTTAAGTTATGTACAATCTACTATATACAATTGACCCCTCACCACCGGAATGCACCACACCACGCAACTATAGTTAAGGGAGGGAAGTGAGTGGGTGCTGTCGTGGGCTCTATAAAAGAGCATTACTGGTAAGTAATCGTTTTTTTCTCTTCGCCACGACAGCATCCACTGAGAGATTTTCAGAGAATCACCTGTCAAGAACTAATCTACCAAAGGCCAAATCAGTCAAAGAAGATAAATCTAGCCTATAGTGCCAATAGAATGTAGAAGGCAAAGACCAGGTTGCAGCCTTACATATAAGGTCTATCGGGACATCCGCTTTTTCAGCCCAGGAAGAAGATATGGCCCTTGCAGAGTGTGCTCTTCCTTTCGCCTTATATGCCAGTGAAATCGCATCTCTGAGCCAGCGAGACAGCAGATTTTTCGTGACCATGGATCCTTTCTTGTTACCCTGGAAAGATACAAAGAGGGGCCTGCTCTGCCTCCAGGGCCTAGTCCTATCCAAATAGGCTTAAACAGTTCTTTTTACATCCAAGTTGTGGAGTCTCTCCTCCTCTGGTGTTGAGGGATCATCAAAGGCAGGAAGATTTCTTGGGACCTATGGAATTTAGTAGTCATTTTGGGAAGATAGGATGGGTCTGTTTTTATGACTATTCTGTCAGGATATATTGACAAAAAGAGGAGGACCTATTGATAGAGCCTGGAGGTCACTCACTCTCCTAGCTGACACCAAGGCCACTGATAAGATGGTCTTCAATGAAACATTTCATCGAGGCTAAGAGGAGGGGCTCAAACGGGGTCTCTGTCAAGGCATCTAAGACTAAATTCAGATCCCATGGAGGAACCTGCGGTATTTGGACCGGGTCTGTACGCTGGCATGCTGATATATATCGAGATACCCATCTATTGCCTGCAACGTCAATTATAAAAGGCTCGCAGAGCTGAAATTTGAACTTTTAGAGTACTAACTGAAAGCCCTAATTCGTGTCCTTTCTGTAGGAACTGTAATATAGGAGATTTAGTTACTTCGGTAGATAGGTTTACATAATGAAACTGTAGAAATTTTTTTCCAGACTCTGGTGTAGATTTTTGTTGTGGACTCTTTCCTACTTTTTAAGAGGGTATTAATTAAACTATCAGAGAATCCTTTAAGTTTTAGTAGCTGCCTTTCAAATTCCATGCCGTGAGGTGCAGGCCTTTGACCTGAGGGTGGAAGAAAGGGCCTTGTGAGCAGGTCTCGAACCTCCGGGAGTATCCATGGATCGGAGATTGACATGGCTCTCAGCCATGAGAACCACAGCCTCTTGGGCCAAAACGGGGCTATTAAGATTACTCTTACTCCTTCCTTCCTTATCTTCCTGATGACTATTGGTAATAGCATCAAAGGCGGAAAGGCATAGGCCAAGTGAAATGTCCATGGGGTCTGCAAGGCGTCAAATATGTCCGGATTGTCCATCCTGTACAATGAAGCAAATCTTTCAACCTGCCAGTCGTCTCTCGTGACGAATAAGTCTATTTGTGGCAAGCCCCACATAACCGTTATTCTGAAAATTTGCCTACTGAGCACCCATTCCCCCTGGTGCAGGGTGTAGCGGCTGAGAAAATCTGCCCTGAAGTGGTCTATGCCTCTGACATGCAGGGCAGACAGGGACAAGAGGTGTTTTTCGTCTAGTTCCAGAATGTCTGCTGTGATGGACATGAGTGTTTGATCGCACACCTCCTTGGTGGTTTAGATAAGCTACTGAGGTGGTGTTGTCAGACAGAATTCTCGTATGAGATCCTAGTAGCTGCGGAAGAAAGTTAGATATGGCATGATATATAGCCTTTAACTCGCTCACATTTGAAGAGTCATCAGTCTCTGCCCTAGACCACCGACCTTGGACTATTTTGTCCCTGAAATGTGACCCCCACCCAAAGGGACTTGCCTCCGTAGTAATTATGTTTGAGGGGACTAGAACCCAAGGTACTCCTCCCGAGAGATTAATCAGGTTGAACCACCATTTAAGGGAGTTGACTACATCTGACGGCAGGGATAGTCTACCTTCCAAATGTCCCAGCAGTCTTCTATCCTGCTGCAAAGTGAATTTTTTAACTTCCTAGTATGAAGCTGAGCCCACTGAACTGCAGGAATACATGATACATTCGCTCAAGGACATGCTATTCTTATGCAGTGCCCCAGGGTCCTGGTCGTTGCAGTAATGTCATTCTCCTCTAAGTGGGAGTGATGTTACGTTTGGAGACAAAGGAGATCTCACTACCTGGTAACACTAACTTCATACTCCAGTCCACCAGGGGGAGCTAAGCTCCTATTTATTAGGGCACTCTTCACAATAAGGTAAAACTGGTGGTCTGGATAGAAAGATAGGGAGATGCTGGCTGAGCTTCGCTCAGGCAGCTGCTAGCTGAGCTCCGCTCAGGCAGCTGCTAGCTGAGCTCCGCTCAGTTATTTAGCCCCTGACAGGTGGGATCCTGTCAGAGGCCTAGACAGAAGGCCACAGAGCTGCGCCTGCCCCACGTGCGACAGCTTCTAGAAAGACACTGAAGGAGAACTGTCTTGTAGAGAGTGAGAAGAAGTCATAGCAAAAGGAGAGGAAACCAGAAGGAGTTCTGCCCTACACAGGCTGCCTCCTGAGGCGCAGGATCCCGGTAGCCGGAACACCGAGGGAGCAACAGTCCTTTATGCCTTGCTTCAGAGACCGTCAGGACAGCTAATTTCACGTTACCTGCCCGCCCTATACCCAGGAGGCAAGGTGGCATCCACGAGAGGCTGGGGCATGATAGAGTCCCTGTAAAAAGCCTCACGCCACCGGTCATACGGGTTTGTCCTATCCATCCGGGGGACAGAGAGAGACAACATCTAGAACATCTACTACAGTTGTGAGGACCTTATGAGAGGCTCAGCAGTAAGGTACTACAACACCTAGGCGCTAGAAGAAGGCTACTGATTTCCACCTGGATAAGGGGACTCTGGATTTGCCTCCAAACCGGCCGGACTCTGCCTGCCCTGTGATCTGGTGCTCTGGACTGTGGATGCTGAAGCCTACAGTAAAAAGGTAAAGAGACTGCAACCTTGTATCCTCGTTCTTCACTGCGCCTTTCACCATCCACCATCTACACACTGGGAAGCCCTGGGGACATACTTCACCTGTGGGAAGGTATACCATCTAGCTGCCATAACATCACCCCAGCGGACCCCTTAAAGCAGCGTCGGTCATCCTGACCGAATACCACAGGTGGCGTCACGAACACTTCCCCTTTTAAGACCTTTCCCCTTATTTCAACGGACCTCCCGAGGGCCACGGACCGAGTCAGCCACCGTGACATCCCCCTTGAGAACCGAAAGGCCCGGTACCGAGTACCCCATAGCCCTTTGGGGTGCTCCACTTAATTATAGATAACCTTTTCGATTCTGATAGACATTTTTGGTTTACAGAGTCCAGATGAAGGCCTAGGAACATCTGGCAGGTTACAGGGCGTAGTCTGGATTTTTCACAGTTGATCAACCAGCCTAGAGTCTGTAAGGAAGAGATTATTTCCACCAGTCTGTTCACATTGGAGGGGGGAATTTCCTACTATGAGAAGGTCATCGAGGTACGGAACAACCAGGGTGTCTAACCCATAAATGAGACATTACCTCCAACATCAATTTGGTAAAACACGGGGTGCCATAGACAACCCAAAGGGCATCGCCATGAATTGTAGATGATGGAAATGACCCCCCAATGTGACTGCTACTCAGAGAAAACGCTGATGTGAAATATGTATAGGGAGATGGTAATACTCATTTAAGATCTAACACAGCCATATAACATTCGGGAAATAAAATTTTTAAGGCTGAACGTATAGTCTCCATTTTGAAGGTTTTTGATCTTAAAAAGGTATTTCGTTTTCTCAGAATAATTATGGTTCTAAAAGAACCATCAGGTTTGGGGACCAGAAATAAGGGGGAGTAAAAAGCTAGTGATGAGCGAATATACTCGAGATTACCCGAGCACGCTCGGGTGACCTCCGAGTGTTTTTTAGTGCTCGGAGATTTAGTTTTCCTCACCTCAGCTGAATGATTTACATCTCTTAGCCAGCTTGATTACATGTGGGGATTCCTGAGCAACCAGGCAACCCCCACATGTACTTATGCTGGCTAACAGAAGTAAATCATTCAGCTGCGGCAATGAAAACAATCTCCGAGCACTAAAAAATACTCGGAGGTCACCTGAGCATGCTCGAGAAATCTCGAGTAACGAGTATATTCGCTCACCAAAGCGGCTTGTCAGTAAACTACAGGGTGTGGGGATGAAGGCACAGGTTGAGGTGTGGAACAAGCCGACTTCTTATCCTTTCCAGCCTTATCCGTGGAATCACTCTTTAGAGTGTCCACTTGCACTTTTCTTGCTACTGCCACGAGCAGACAACATTAGCTCCTCCAGTGGGCGCGAAACAGGGTAATTTGGGGATGACATTGTAGCGCACCAACAAATCCACTGGTCTGTACTTATATAGCACTGGATATTAGAGGCAATTTCTCCTTTTTTATTTGTCTCCCGGAAGTAATCCTCACTTCCGGGACCTGTGCATTATTGTCGATATTGCGGCCGCTGTGAATCGCGTCACCTCATTCCCACACAGCCCCAGAAGTATACCCAACCACTTCCAGGGCGCTCTGGTGATCGCGCATGCGTATGGCCTACTCACCGCCACGTCCCCCAACTGCAGTGCCCGCATCCCAGACTGGAGACCGCCACTACTGCAGCCTTTCAGGTAGGGCACTTACATCACGCCCGCTTACCTCCTGCTTCTATTAGGGGTACCGCCAACGGGAGAACCGTGCCCCTTGGAATAGAAACCTCAGGTGGCACTGCTGTAGTATGAGCCAGGATGGGCTCGGATATCACTCCGCTCAGAGGAGGAGGGAGCTATAAAAGACCATTCCCCCAACCCTGGCACTGGAGCCCCTGCCGCTGTATAAGAACGCGCACAGACAGCGATCCAGCCCAGGCATCCTCCTCTTAGTCAAATCTTCAGAGTACAATCTCTGCAGGTTCCCTTCTAGGAAGAGGAAACCAACTGAGGAGCGAGTGGGGCCCGCCCCTTTTATCTCTGTAGGTTTCCTGTTCCTAGGGGTGGATCCCTTCTCTCAGTGGGTGCTGTCGTGGCGAAGAGAAAAAAAGGATTTTTAACATGAAATATATTGCAAAGTTACTTGTTTTTATGCGCACTTTTCAATTTTTAAAAATAGATTAAAAACCCATTTAAATGCAGTGAAGACTCCTCCTCTGAGAATCTAGGACTATAATACAAGTTATCATTCAGGTTTCACAATGTATAATCAGCGCAGAAGCCATTTACGGCAATGTTAAGGCAAACTTATTTTTCCTTTTCTTCTATTAGCTACCACCATCGCCAGTGACCCAGCACTTCCAGTACAGGAGGATATGTACTGGTGCACAATAGCTAAAAGCATACAGCAGCATTATAACCTAATCATCCCGGCAGAGTATGGGGGGGGGGTGATTGTTTGCCCCTCAGCCTCCCTGATAAATGTTCCTGCCTTTAACATTATAAAAACGAAAAAAAAAAAGAAATGAGTGGGTAAAAAATTATTGGGATATTCAGATAATGGCGAATACGGCTTCCAGTGTCTTTTTAGACATTGACGTGGATGCTAAAAGGAAATCCATTTTCTATTTTCATACATAGAGATGGACAATACGTTAAAAGCCTATACCGTTTCATCCCTCATCCACAGGTACCTGGATTATTACTGGTACAATGGGAACAAAACCCTTTAACCAGCACTGCCTTTAGTTTCAGGTAATTTACAGGGAGTAACAACTTGTTGGGTTGGCTTCTTTAGAAAACATTGCAGCTGCCTCGACTACAAAGGGGACGTAGGAAAACGGAGATTAAAATCAGCACTACAGATGTTAGTTTGGCTTGGAGTTGCAATACCACAAGCAGCCAATGGACAGGAGTGGCGCGGTTTCTACGAGGGAAAGGAGCAGACATTTTTGTCACTTTAAAATCAGAGGTGGGCAATTTGAATCACATAGGAGACGCCAGGACTGCTGTATAACCATCACATAGGAGACGCTGGGACTGCTGTATAACCATCACAGACGCTGGGACTGCTGTATAACCATTACATAGGAGATGCGGGGACTGCTGTATAACCATCACATAGGAGACGCCAGGACTGCTGTATAACCATCACATAGGAGACGCCAGGACTGCTTTATAACCATCACATAGGAGACGCCAGGACTGCTGTATAACCATCACATAGGAGACGCCAGGACTGCTGTATAACCATCACATAGGAGACGCCAGGACTGCTTTATAACCATCACATATACGCCGGGACTGCTGTATAACCATCACATAGGAGACGCCAAGACTGCTGTATAACCATCACATAGGAGACGCCAAGACTGCTGTATAACCATCACATAGGAGACGCCAGGACTGCTGTATAACCATCACATAGAAGACGCCGGGGCTGCTGTATAACCATCACATAGGAGACATAGGGGCTGCTGTATAACCATCACATAGACATAAGAGCTGCTGTATATGCATAACATAGGAGATGCAGGGACTGCTGTATATACGTAACATGAGAGGCTGGGGTCTAATATATCGCTGAGGAGGGCTCGGGCATAGACATCAATGGGGAGGGCATAGACATCACTGCTGAGTATATACATCATTGGGACGCTGGTGGCATGGACAACACTGGGCAGGGCTGGGAGGCATAGACATCACTGGGGAGCATATCCATAACTGGGCAGGCTGGCAGGAGGCTGCTGGCCTCCATCTGTGGGATGGGAGTGCATCGCGCTCTAACTACACCCACAAAGTACATCCTCAGTAGCAAATGGAGGGCCAGCAGCCGGCAATACATGACTGCCGGTCAGAGCACTGCGGTCCCTGTGAATCTGCCTAGGGGTCACAGAAAAGGGTCATTGTGGCCAGGAGGTTCCCCAGCCTGTTTTAATTGAAGTTGAAGGACCATTACCCAATAGTAACATTAATGTTGACCCCTAAGGTCCCAGTTGTTTCTGATGCCAGCCACATAATAATGCCGGAATAATCGATCTTTATCACAGCCATTCTGCAGTGCCCACATAACCACCATGCCAGATGTAAACACTCGATGGTCCTTACTGAAATCCTCACTTGCCATTGCAAGTCAGACACGGGATACAGCTGGGCACAGGAGACTTGCACTTTGTACCCTGAACCAAAAATTAATGAAACTGAGCTGATCATTAACCCCTTCCCGACCTTTGACGCAGCGTATGAGTCATGAAAACCTGTGCCAATCCGACCTGTGACGCAGCATATGCGTCATGGTCGGATCGCGCTCCTGCAGGCAGGGTGAAAGGGTTAACTGTAATTTCACCCGACCTGCAGGGACAGGGGGAGTGGTACTTGAGCCCAGGGGGGGAGGCTTTGCCCCCCCCGTGGATACGATCGCTCTGATTGGCTGTTGAAAGTGACGTTTCACTTTCAATCAGAGCGATAGTAATATTTCACCAATGAAAATTGGTGAAATATTACAATCCAGACATGGCCGATGCTGCAATAGCATCAGCCATAGCTGGAGATCGCGATCTGCCCCCCGCCACCGATCTCCCCTCCGTCCTGTCATCTGCTGTCCTCCGCTCCCCCCGTCCTCCTGTCCGCTCTCCGATCCCACTCCCTCATACTTACTGACCTCAGGTGTCCCTCCCGGTGTCCGTCCGTCTGCTCCATGGGCGCCGCCATTTTCCAAAATGGTGGGCGCATGCGCAGTGCGCCCGCCGAATCTGCCGGCCGGCAGATTCGTTCCAGGTACATTTTGATCGCTGTGATAGGTTCTATCACAGCGATCAAAATAAAAAAAAAATTAATAAAACCCGCTTTATCATCTCCATAGGTAGGGACAATAATAAAATAAAGAATAATTATTTACTTTTATTTTTCCACTAGGGTTAGGGCTAGGGCTAGAATTAGCCTATGTGCACACGGTGCGGATTTGGCTGCGGATCCGCAGCGGATTGGCTGCTGCGGATTCGTAGCAGTTTTCCATCACGTTTACAGTACCATGTAAACCTATGGAAAACCAAATCCGCAGTGCCCATGGTGCGGAAAATACCATGCGGAAATGCTGCGTTGTATTTTCTGCACTCAATTCTTTGTGTGGATTCCGCAGCGTTTTACACCTGTTCCTCAATAGGAATCCGCAGGTGAAATCCACACATAAAACACTGGAAATCCGTGTTAAATCCGCAGGTAAAACGCAGTGCGCTTTACCTGCGGATTTTTCAAAAACTGTGCGGAAAAATCCTCACATGAATCCGCAACGTGGGCAATAGCCGTAGGATTAGGGTTGGAAATAGGGTTAAGATGAGGGTGTGTTGGGGTTAGGGTTTGGCTTGTGGTTAGGGTTAGGGGTGTGTTGGGGCTAGTGTTGGAGTTAGAATTTAGGGGTTTCCACTGTTTAGGCACATCAGGGGTCTCCAAACGCGACATGGCGCCACCATTGATTTTCAGCCAATCTTGCGTTCAAAAAGTCAAATGGTGCTCCCTCCCTTCCAAGCCCCAACGTGGACCCAAACAGTGGTTTACCCAAACATATGGGTTATCGACGTACTCAGGAAAAATTGCACAACAACTTTGGGGGTCTAATTTCTCCTGTTACCCTTGGGAAAATAAAAAATGGGGGTCTAAAAACTTATTTTTGTGGAAAAAAAGATTTTTTATTTTCACGGCTCTGCGTTATAAATTTCTGTGAAGCACTTGGGGGATCAAAGTGCTCACCACACATCTAGATAAGTTCCTTGGGGGGGTCTAGTTTCCAAAATGGGGTAACTTGTGGGGGGTTTCTACTGTTTAGGCACATCAGGGGCTCTGCAAACGCAACGTGATGCCCGCAGACCATTCCATCAAAGTCTGCATTCCAAAACGTCACTGCTTCCCTTCTGAGCCCCAATGTGTCCTAACAGTGGTTTACCCCCACATATGGGGTATCAGCGTACTCAGGACAAACTGGGCAACAAATATTGGGGTCCAATTTCTCCTGTTACTCTTGTGAAAATAAAAAATTGCTTGCTAAAAAATAATTTTTGAGGAAAGAAAAAGGGAATTAGACCTACCGGTAATTCGGTTTCCAGGTAGTCCCTCAGGTAAGCACAATGGAGGACGTCCTTCCTTTGACCTATAGCGGGACAGGATTATAGAGAGGTTAAAAGGACCCTCCCACCTCCACCCTCCAGTGTTTTTTCAAAGTACCACAGAAGGATGGAAATAAATGGTCTAAACATGCCCTTACAAACACGTGTGTTATAATCCATTTAACGGCTTCATCTTAATTTTGAGCCATGGTGACTCAAAGGACGAACGATCTGCCGGTAGATTAATCCCGTACAAGCCTAAAAAGAGAAACATAAGGGAGGGAACTAAGGGTGCTGTCCTGAGGGACTACCTGGAAACCGAATTACCGGTAGGTCTAATTCCCTTTTTCCATTACGTCCCTCAGGACAGCACAATGGAGAATACCAAAGAAACTCTCCCAGGGTGGGTACAGAAGCCCAGGAATCAAAGTCCCAGGCTAAAACCAGACTAGATGTATAAATGATCTGAAAGTTCAGAAAAACCATAGATATCTAAAGAGATCCGCAAAGAAAATCACCGTAGTGAGTGTCTGATATACATCTATAATGGCCAATTTCAGTATGAATGTGGTAAATGAAATAAGCATCAGAAACAGAGGGAAATTCACCCATTGTACTCCAATACCAATAATGAACCACAGCAAGTTATTTATTGTGATAGATACTTATAGACAGCGCAGCCCCAGAATATGGTTAGAGAACCTTACTGCCCAGCAAAATATGGTGAAAGTCACAGCCACCACACAATGAGGACTGTACCGACCAATAATAAGCTGCATGTGCTTATAACAGGACTGTTCCTTCATCGGACCTTCTGGGCTCAGGTTAAGCCTTGGTTACAGACCAGCTTACCGTACTACAAGGAGACCTGCAGGACAGAGGTCCTGGACTGCGGAAAGATCAAACCAATAACAGTTAGTACATGGATAATGGCAGAGCATTGGGTGTACGCACATTACTCATCCAGGAGATCACGTCTATTCCAAATCCTTAGATGTCTAATCCCAAGTAAGGGTTGGATATTATTGAAACTAAGGGATCCACCATCTATTAGAAGCGCTGAAAGAGAAACGTGGATCATCACTCCTGTTTTCCTTGATGTTAGTCACAGGGAGTCCGGACTCTGAATCAATGAATGTGGTGGTGCTATTAAAAATCTTCCGACACTTGAAATTATTCGAAACTGCATTTATACGAGTCATTAGTCCAGACATTATAAGTATGTCGACTATTTGTCCATATATGCATATACGCACATACATATCCCAAGAGGCAATCTTCTCAGGGATCTTTATACACTCAGACTGCCATTGTGGGAGTAACCATATTCCATGGCTAGAGAAAAGTAGGTTTCTTCCCCATTACGGAGGGAGATTATCTACTGTGAGGCAGTGAGACTATGGGGTCTTAACAGTAAGAGCCCTGGACACAGTTTCATTTATCTTAGGAGCCGTGACTGCTGTCAGAGCCGTGAGTATGGGATCCTCTGCCACACGACAGTACTGCTGCTTCACCACAAGGTACAGAAGGCAGTGCGGATGTCTCTGGTAAACATAACGCAACAGACTTATGGGACAAGAATCTGTCTGATTGACGAATGTAGAGTTTGGGAAGGATCAATAACAATAAACTTTATATAAAGTCAACATATTCCGCAGCGCTTTACAGCTAGACAGTTTCAAACGCAACAGTCATAAGTAACCACCATATAATAATTAAAGCAAAATAAAACGACCCTGCTCGTGAGAGTTCAATCTACAATGAGGCGGGGAAGATACAATGTACAAGTGTGTATTAAGGCTACGTTCACATTTGCGGTCAGCGCCGCAGCGGCGCCGCATGCGTCATGCGCCCCTATATTTAACATGGGGGCGCATGGACATGCGTTGTGCTGCGTTTAGCGCCGCATGGCCGCAAGCGTTGGACGCAAGAAACGCATCAAGTTGCATTTTTTTTGCGTCCAACTTTCGGCCAAAAACGACGCATGCGGCGCAAAACGCAGCGTTTTAGCGTGCGTTTTGCCGCGTTTTTGTTTGCGTTGTGCGCTGCGGCGCCGACGCTGCGGCGCACAACGCAAATGTGAACGTAGCCTTACAATGTTGTATAACAATGATGGCACAGCCATCTTCAGGGGGTGGGGGATAGATGGAGATAGTGAATGGGGTACACACACACAAACACAAAATGACTGATTAGGGAACGTGATAGGCCGCTCTGAACAAATGTGTTTTGAGGGAGTGCCCAAAACTATGCAAATTGTAGATGGTCCTAATATTTTAGGGCAAATCATTCCAAGGAGGAAGGAATCCTTCCTTTCAACTCGTGGGATTTTTCCCATTCCCAGGACAGTAGTATGTCCTTTTATAGGATGTACCAAAATGACGTATGTCATCTTTTAAAGCTAATTATGTAATAGACTTGCCTTTAGCACTCAAGGTAGAATCTACCTGACAGATCTGTTCCAAACAGAAGAAATGCAAATTCTACTAAGACAATTCAAGCATATCTGTTTGCTTGACTAAGCCCTGTTGTAAAGAATGAAGTAACAGAAGCTGGATCTGGGTCCAAAAACACAAGGACTCTATATCCAGAGTTGAGGCCCAAGACAAAAATGTGAAGTGGTAGGCCGATGATACAATGTGCAGCCACACAAGGCACAAGACAGAAGGTCTAACACAGTGGTTCACCGCCAGAGGCGGAAAAAGCACCAAGCCTGACACACTAATGATACCCCCTGAGGCACAGGGCACCAAAACCCTATGATGCAAAATGATGCATATAGGAACTATGAAGCAATATAATGCAATATGATGTCCAAAGGCACGATTAAGTAATCGGATTCAATACGATGCAATATGATGCAAAGTCACTATGAAGCGCTATAATGCATATAGCAACTATGAAGAAATATGATGCACAAAGGCAATCTAAAGCACTATGATGCATACACGAACAATGAAGCAATATGATGCATATAGGAATAATGAAGCAGTATGATGCATGAAGTAACTATGAAGCGCTATGGTGCATATAGGAACAATGAAGCACTATAATGCATATAGGAACTATGAAGCAATATGATGCATGAAGTAACTATAAAGCACAATGGTGCATATAGGAACAATGAAGCAATATGCTGTAATATAATACACAAAGTCACTATGAAGCGCTATGATGCATATAGGAACCATGAAGCAATATGCTGTAATCTAATGCACAAAGGCAATATAAAGCACTATGGTGCATATAGGAACAATGAAGCAATATGCTGTAATATAATACACAAAGTCACTATGAAGCGCTATGATGCATATAGGAACCATGAAGCAATATGCTGTAATCTAATGCACAAAGGCAATATGAAGCGCTATGATGCGTATAGGAACCATGAAGCAATATGCTGTAATATAATGCACAGAGGCAATATGAAGCGCTATGATGCATATAGGAACCATGAAGCAATATGCTGTAATATAATGCTCAAAGGTAATATGAAGCGCTATGATGTGTATAGGAACCATGAAGCAATATGCTGTAATATAATGCTCAAAGGTAATATGAAGCGCTATGATGCGTATAGGAACCATGAAGCAATATGCTGTAATATAATGCACAGAGGCAATATGCAGTGCTATGATGCGTATAGGAACCATGAAGCAATATGCTGTAATCTAATGCACAGAGGCAATATGAAGCGCTATGATGCGTATAGGAACCATGAAGCAATATGCTGTAATATAATGCACAGAGGCAATATGAAGCGCTATGATGCATATAGGAACCATGAAGCAATATGCTGTAATCTAATGCACAGAGGCAATATGAAGCGCTATGATGCGTATAGGAACCATGAAGCAATATGCTGTAATCTAATGCACAGAGGCAATATGAAGCGCTATGATGCGTATAGGAACTATGAAGCAATATGCTGTAATATAATGCACAAAGGCAATATGAAGCGCTATGATGTGTATAGGAACCATGAAGCAATATGCTGTAATCTAATGCACAGAGGCAATATGAAGCGTTATGATGCATATAGGAACCATGAAGCAATATGATACACAAAGGCAATATGAGCACTATGATGCATATAGGAACAGAGATGCAATATATGATGCAGAAAGGCAATATGAAGCACTCTGATGCATAAAGGAACCATGAAGCAATATGATGCAATATGATACACGAAGTAACTATGAAGCGCTATGATGCATATAGGAACTATAAAGCAATATGATGCCGTATGATAACCCAGAGGCACTCAATATGTTGCATAGATGTACTATGATTCAGTATCATGCACAGAGACCCTCCATATGATGCATAAAAGCAGTATGATGCAGTATTATGCACGGAGGCACTTGATATGATGCACAGAAAGACTAGGCCATGCTTGAAGGTGCCAAACAAGAGACCAGGCCTACACTTTTAAGCAAAAGAGCAATCTATCAGAGGTCCAGATATATCTCCACTCTGAACAGTACCTCTCATTTGTCAGACTGACTCCACCCGAAGGAGCTAATTAATGAGCTGCAGCTGGAGGGCAGACTTCATGGAGACAATGTGCTGAATCTACACTTTTGTGTCCTCCTACGGACGGAGTAGTTAAGTTGCAAAGAAAAGTGAAACACTTGTTTATTGAACCAAAAAATGGAAAGCATACTTCCAAAAAAATCACTCTGAAGCCCAATCATAAGGCTCAGTGCAGACAAAACCTGCAACTAACTGAAGTCCAGTCATGAGATGTAGCCTGGACATATGGCCCTACCATAGCCTAGAGGTCCAAGGCCTAGCTGCAAATGGGTTCCAGGTACAGCTTTGACACAAAGGCATGAGACTAGAGTCAGCCCAGAGGCCCAGGCCATCAATGCAACATTTAAACCATGCACTCACCTGTGCTGGCTCCATACCTGCTAGTAGACAGGGGGAGCTGGTAACGCCGAAAGCCTACCGTGGAAGGAAGTGGCGTCCCCATTACTCTTCTCCTGTGCCCCCTTCCGTGTTTCATCGTGGAGCGCACGCCAAACCTATGTGCCGGCGCTCCTCTCTGGCATCACTGTAAGCGCCACGGCCTTCTCCACCACACGACTTTCGGACGTAGAGGTGTTTTGCCGGTTGGCGTCCGAGCCGAGAGCCCCCCACCGGGAGGAAGCGGCTCTACCCAGGAGCCCGTCCGCTCGACTGGTCTCTGGGGCTGAGGGACTCCCCACCGGGGAGTTTCCACCCTGGGCTACTTGACAGGGGGAAGGATTGGACCAGCCGCACGATCCCCCTGAGCCCATTGCACAGGCTGACTGTTCGTTGAGGAAACCCCTCAAAGAGGAGTCGGCCACTGTCCACTTGACAGGGGTGAGAGAATCCACAGGCTATCTTCGCTCTAGGAGCAACCTCTCATACAACCGTCCCCTGTAGGGACAGGAAAAACACTGGAGGGTGGAGGTGGGAGGGTCCTTTTAACCTCTCTATGATCCTGTCCCGCTATAGGTCAAAGGAAGGACGTCCTCCATTGTGCTGTCCTGAGGGACGTAATGGGAAAATGATTTTTTATTTGCACGGCTCTGCATTATAAACTTCTGTGAAGCACTTGGGAGTTCAAAGTGCTCACCACACATCTAGATTAGTTCCATGGGAGGTCTAGTTTCAAAAATGGGGTCACTTGTGGGGGAGCTCCAATGTTTAGGCACACAGGGGCTCTCCAAACGCGACACGGTGTCCGCTAATGATGGGAGCTAATTTTTCATTCAAAAAGTCAAATGGCGCTCCTTCCCTTCCGAGCCCTGCCGTGTGCCCAAACCGTGGTTTACCCCCACATGTGAGGTATCAGTGTACTCAGGAGAAATTACCCAATAAATTTTAGGATCCCTTTTATCCTGTTGCCCATGTGGAAATGAACAAATCGAGGCTAAAATAATTTTTTTGTGAAAAAAAAGTACTTTTTCACTGTTACGGATCAATTTGTGAAGCACCTGGGGGTTCAAAGTGCTCACTATGCATCTAGATTAGTTCCTTGGGGGGGTCTACTTTCTAAAATGGGGTCACTTGTGAGGGATCTCCATTGTTTAGGCACACAGGGGCTCTCCAAACGCGACATGGTGTCCGCTAACGATTAGAGCTAATTTTTCATTCAAAAGTCAAATGGCGCTCCTTCCCTTCCGAGCCCTGCCGTGTGCACAAACAGTGGTTTGTGACCACATATGAGATATCGGTGTACTCAGGAGAAATTGCCCAACACATTTTAGGATCCATTTTATCCTGTTGCCCATGTGAAAATGAAAAACATTGAGGCTAAAATAATTTTTTTGTGAAAAAAAAAAGTACTTTATCTTTACGGATCAATTTGTGAAGCACCTGGGGGTTCAAAGTGCTCACTATGCATCTAGATAAGCTCCTTGGGGGGTTTAGTTTCCAAAATGGGGTCACTTGTGGGGGTGCTCCAATGTTTAGGCACATAGGGGCTCTCCAAACGCGACTTGGTGTCCGCTAAAGATTGGAGCCAATTTTTCATTGAAAAATTCAAATGGCGCTCCTTCCCTTCCGAGCCCTGCCATGCGCCCAAACAGTGGTTCCCCCCACATATGGGGTATCGGCGTACTCAGGACAAATTGTACAACAACTTTCGTAGTCCAGTTTCTTCTTTTACCCTTGGGAAAATAAAAAAAATTGTTGCTAAAAGATCATTTTTGTGACTAAAAAGTTAAATGTTCATTTTTTCCTTCCTTTTTTCTGCTCCTGTGAAGCACCTGAAGGGTTAATAAACTTCTTGAATATGGTTTTGAGCACCTTGAGGGGTGCAGTTTTTAGAATGGTGTCACTTTTGGGCATTTTCAGCCATATAGACCCCTCAAACTGACTTCAAATGTGAGGTGGTCCCTAAAAAAAATGGTTTTGTAAATTTTGTTGTAAAAATGACAAATTGCTGGTCAAATGTTAACCCTTATAACTTCCTAGCAAAAAAAAATTGTGTTTCCAAAATTGTGCTGATGTAAAGTAAACATGTGGGAAATGTTATTTAGGATAATTTAGGCTAGGATCCTTTGAAGCGTTTTTGAGTTATTACCTCAAAGGGTCAGAATTGCAAAAAAACGGCCAGGTCATTAAGGTCAAAATAGGCTGGGTCATGAAGGTGTTAAAGGGTTAATTAGCTGGGACATAATTGAAGGTAATTAGCTTAGGGCCAAAAAATAAAGTTATTCACTGTATCTGGGAGATTAGACATGGCATCAAATACCAGGGCTAGTCATGTCACCTGGGGCTAGCACTGTGCCCAGCGCTGGCACACAGACTTGTCGCTTAGTAAGCGGTGTCATTATGGTGTAAATGCCCACTCTGCATCAGGACAAAATGCCAGGAGGAAATTATCTGGGGATGACGCGTTTACAAGTCAGATTTTATAGCACAGGTGATATAACGTGCAAGAGTGACCCAGCGAGCGGCACAGCGTACATGGCAAGCGCCCGGGGCAAGGAAAGTATCCATGGACCAAGCCATGGACAGAAGAGGGTCCCTGGGCAGAATAATATATGGGCCCTTCGTTGGTCAATAGCTCATCAATCCATCTTCTCTGGAGTTGGATGTGGTCCCATTACCTCTTCCGGCCCCGTAAGTCGCCCTTGCTTTTCCCCTGTCCAGAAATTGAACCCTTTATCCTCTCAAGATGACTTTGCAATCAGCTGCTGCGCTCTCCATATGCAGTAAATGAAATGAGAAAGCCCACAGAATAATCATTAAAACTAATCATTGCTGCGCTATGCATAGGCAGTAACTGAAATGATAAAGTGATCAGAATTATCAGTAAACGCATCCTTGCTGAGCTCTGCATAGGCAGTCACATTACTCTGAGCACAATAAAAGTAAATTACCCCCCCAAAAAAATGGAAAATCATCATTGCACATAAAATCCAGCAGCGGCATAAAGGAACGATGATGCAGAGTTTGGGGACAGACAGCCCCTTTTACTACAAGCCAGAGACTTTCATTTCTAAACCTTTCATATAAATATATAATTTTTTTTTTCTTCTGACACCATTCACAATCCTTTTAAAGCAATGACCCCGGATCTACCCGCAATATCACAAATAGCATTATCAAAATGGTATAACTTTACAGCAATCACCCTAAGAACAGCGCTCCGGCAGCCTGATTACCGGTAATATCCTTGAAGCGCACAGAAATTCACAGGATTTCTCATTAAATCCATATTCGGTCAGAAAGGTTAGTGGATTTTCTTGGTGTTTTTTTGGGAACAGACAGGGCTGAAATGACCATTCGGTAGAATTATCGACTCGGCCATTTCAGGATGCAGAGGCAGTCAATCAAAAAGAAAAGTTTTGTTTTAAAGGGATCCTGATGCGAGATTCATGCTGGCACCATGCCACAACCAGCCGGAATCAGACACTGGCTGTTTTATTACAGTCTTGTATTTTGAAATACTGCAGGTTTTCTTAAAACAAAGAAAAACAAAAACGGAAAAAAACAAAAAAACAAAAATCAAAATGAAACCAAAAAAATCCAAGCAAAAACACACAATCCAAGCAAAAACACACAATCCAAGCAAAAACACACAATCCAAGCAAAAACACACAATCCAAGCAAAAACACACAATCCAAGCAAAAACACACAATCCAAGCAAAAACACACAATCCAAGCAAAAACACACAATCCAAGCAAAAACACACAATCAAAGCAAAAACACACAATCAAAGCAAAAACACACAATCCAACAAAAACCACCAATCAAACGAATAAACAATCCAAACAAATAAACAATCCAAACAAATAAACAATCCAAACAAATAAACAATCCAAACAAATAAACAATCCAAACAAATAAACAATCCAAACAAATAAATAACCCCCCCCCAAAAAAAAAAAAAAAAATACTGTCTTGCATGACTAGTCTTAAGGCTTGATCACACTTTCTGCACTTTTGAGCAGGATGAAAAAATAAAGCAGTTCCAGCAATGAGATCCTTTGAATCTCATGCATACGATGCTTATTTTTTCCTGGCAGATTTGCACCAGTGACTTATTAAATCTCATACATGCAAATAAATGGGGAGGGGGAGTAAATGCATCAAAACGAACATATTTTACGCATTTTTCCTGCAAAAAAAATCTGCGAACACTAGTGTGCACAAAGACCAAGGCGCAGGTCCCAGACTGCTTCTTCTCTCCACATGGCTAGCTAGAAAGAAACTTGGGTAACAAGGAGAGAAGCCAAGGAGGAGCAGCATTCGTCATGTAAGACACATAGGGCACAATCCATTATTGCATTTGCCCCCTTTGATCTAGATTTTGGCTTTTTTTGTTTTAAATTTGTGCATGTTTTAAAGTATTTTACATGCATTTCTTTTTATTATTTTCTCACTGTTCCATCATTGTGGGCACAGTAAGGAGTTTCCATATGTTTTCAGCCGATTTATCAATTGCAACTTTTTCAAAAGTTACCAAGTTTTACACAAATATTTACACTGGAGAAAGGTTGAACTTAATGGACTGAGGATTTGTTTTCAATCTATGCAATGTATGGCCAAAGTACAATGCGTACAGAGCCTTGGCATGATCTTTTGTGCATGGCGGACTCACAATTATGGGACCGTAGACAGCGGGAGCACAATGATTAATAACTGCAAAAATATAGATGTGCAATACTTCAATTTCCTGCAGCAGGTTCATATAGTTCATATAGTTCCCTACACAATGCGGATGACGCTGCCGCTCTATATAACTCCACAATAGCTGCAGCTTTGGAATCTCTTGCCCCTCTCACACATACCAAAGCTCGTAAAATCAACAGACAGCCCTGGCACACCAGCCTGACCAAAGAACTGAGGCGAGCTTCCAGGGCTATATAAATCCTACAAAAAGAGCTACGGAGTATAAACACCCATCAGATTATAAAACCATAATGAATTTTATTAGAGAACATATAGACATCAGTAACAACAAGTATAAAAATAGACAAGGTACACGTATGAACACATATATGGCGGCACAACCACACTGAAAAGGTAGCACCTCGGGTTCAGAAGTAACACGTGCAGACAACTACAAGGAACATAATGGTCACTCAATAACTAATGTATATAGCTGTAAAGTGCATAGTGCTACATATGAGAGGCCATTATGCCCAGCAGTGAACTTCATCTATGAATCCTACATCAGAAGGTATAGTACAAATGTCAAGTTAATTCTGCCATTCTTACCCGCAATATCCTATGGTGCCAGTGTGTGTCCGATGGCCCCGACGCGCGATTCGCGTGGGCTTCCTCGGGGGGACATGTTTGTGTGTCTGACTAGGCGTTATTTAAGGACAACTGGACAGCTGTGACGGCCGTCGCGCATATTGATTGGCGCATGCGCGCCGCCATGTACGGCAAGCCGCACATCACATCCCCGGAGCCCGCGGTGCTCAGAGCAGGCAGAGGGAAAACCCTCAGGACGTCACTTCCTGCTCCACCGCTGATGGACGCCGGAGATAGTGATGCGCCGTCACCGCTGTGGCGCGCATGCGCACATACATACGCGGCCATCTTCCTTGAGGGAACAAGTAAGGGCAGCAGCAACGCTGCTAAAATAGGGTATGAAATAATGGGGTAATCAAATTCTTATTAAGGAGTGATATACCACCCCCTCATAACATTAAATAGGTTGTAAAACGAGGTGCCATAAATCCCATAAATGTGATTAAAGTGAAACTAGTGCAAAGTGACTTGTATACCGTGCTAACTAATACTCATATTGCCGAAAATCCCGACAGATTAATAGACCTATTACCTTTGGTAACAATCATATAAAACCTTCCTTATATACCGAAGGTGGAGAGACTCGATCCCAATCATTAAATGGGTGACATAAAGTGCTCAAAGTGCATCTTTAAAACAATTAAGAGTGAAATATCCAAAATAGGATCCAAAAATAATTCATAACATACTCAGCTACCTAATACTGGGTATGAGTGCTAACTCAACACCCATAAAAATAATAATAAATAAATTGTGCCAAAAACCCAATATATAGACACCATCTAGTTCCTAATCCCTCCTACACCCTACATCTCTTGTATATATAATGCACTCAATCACAGACAAACAGCATAAACATCAAAAGAAAAGAGCAGTCATAACAATCCCGCATAGACAGCTCCAATATAAATACAAATAAAAGAAGTGCTCTAGTCTAAAACGTCAATATATTGCTGCTGTCATATGGCTCATAATCATCTGTATAGTTTATATATGCCGTAGTCCATAACTGGTTTCAAAATTCTTCCAGATTCTTCACCTGTCCGAAGATTTGATCGATCAAATATCCAGATGTCGACAGCACGCCCAGACAACCGACAGTGATGGAAAGAGATACGTGTAAAGGTACTAAAAAATGACAAAAAACGAAGACACACAAAATTAAAATCCAGAAGCAGGGTTATCGGACCGGACCTGGAGCTCGAACTTTTATAAGAAAGATGTAAAGCTAACCTGTTCGTTTAACCCATGTGGGGACAATGTACCTAGTATGCTAATCCATCGGCATTCAAGTTGTGCGAGTTTTTTCTTTAGATCCCCGCCTCTTATTCCCCCCCTCACATGATCAATCCCAAAGACCCTCAGTTCCTTCGGATTACATCTATGATGCTGCTTAAAGTGTCTAGGTATAGACTTAAGAGGTACATCATCCTTTGCCTCTCTAGCAGCCATTATGTCCCTGACATGCTCTCGCGTTCTGACCCTTAGTTCGCGTGAGGTCAGTCCCACGTAGGATAGGTTACATGTACATTTTGCCATGTAGACCACAAAAGTGGTACTACATGAAATGTAATCTGTGATTTTAAACTGTTTCCCATCCACAGAGGCAAATGATAATGTTCTCACATGATTGCGACACGCCAGGCAGTCGCCGCACGGAAAAAAGCCCCACTTTCTTTTACCAGCACCGAAAATGGGAGGGATCTTAGCTACGTAATGGCTCTTGACCAAAATATCTCTCAGATTTTTCGCCCTCCTTGCTGTCATAAGGGGTTCTTCCGAGAGATATTCGGCCAAGACTGGTTCTGTCCTCAATATGGGCCAATGTCTCCTAAGAATATTCCTCATTTTTCCCCACTGGTGGTTAAAAGTGGATATGTACCTAATTTTTTCATCCTTCTTTTTATTAGTTTTAGGTGCACATGATAGGAGATCACATCTTTTTTGATTTTTAGCTCTGACATATCCTCTTTTTATACTCCTATTGCTGTATCCACGTGACCTAAATCTCTCCCCAAGGTCCACAGACTGTTTCAAGAAGTCCTCCTCAGTAGAACATATCCTCCTCATCCTTAAGAACTGCCCTATGGGGATTGCCCCAATAGTGGAGCCAGTGTGGGATGAGGAGGCATGTAAGAGTGCATTTACTGAGGTGGACTTCCTATACACATCCGTGACAATGGAACCATCGGTCTGAACGTACAGCATGATGTCGAGGAAAGATATACTCACTCTACTAAAATTGTACGTAAGCCTGATGTTGAGGCTGTTACGGTTCAAATCCTGCATAAACTGATGAAGGTGTTCTACAGACCCTTGCCAAATAAACAAAATATCATCAATGTACCGATACCACCCCAGTACTTGGGGGGCGGGGTGTGCGCCCCCGAATATAGCCCTTTCCCAATATCCCAAAAACAAATTTGCATACGAGGGCGCACACGCCGCCCCCATCGCGGTCCCGCGACTCTGGAGGTAGTATCGGTCCCTAAACGTAAAACACTTATGTGTCAGGATGAACCGCAAAAGCCCCAACACCAGGCTCACCACATCTGAGTCAATACTGCTTGATTCAAGAAAAAAAGTTGCTGCCTCCATCCCATCATCATGATGTATGGAGGTGTAGAGTGTTTCGATATCAGCTGTCACCAACAGCATGTGTGGTTCCAACGAAAGTCCATCCAGTCTCCTCAGGACGTCCGTTGTGTCCCTGACATAGGAGGGTAAAGTTTCTACTTGTGACCTAAGATAATAATCAATGTATTTACATACTGGGTCACATAACCCCCCTATGCCAGAGACAATCGGACGTCCTGGGGGATTAATTGAGTCTTTGTGGACCTTGGGGAGGAGGTAAAACGTGGGCATAATAGGACATTCCACCACCAATCCATCAAATGTTTTTTTACTGATGGTGCCCCTATATAAGGCCTCTTCCAGCATATCTATGAGTTCCCTCCCAAATTTCGGTAGGGGGTTATGTGAAAGCAAAGTATATGTCTCCTTATTCCGCAGCTGTTTAAATGCCTCTTTTTCGTATTTCTCGATAGGCCAAACAACCACATTCCCCCCTTTATCTGAAGGTTTTATTACCACATCCTGCAGATCACGTATTTCTTGCAGGGCTCTTCTCTGCCCACGTGTAAGGTTGTCTTTCTTGTTGCTGTTAGTAATAGTTTTTAACTCCGCAGCAACCAAATTGGTAAAAATTTCTACCTGTGGGCAGAGTGATAGAGGAGGGAACGTGGTTGACTTGGCATAGATGGGTGGGGGAGGCATACCTGGAGAGGGGTTAGCAGCTTCCATTTCCAGTTCTTCCAAAATGGCAAGAGTCTCTTGTTCAGTCACTGTATTACCCTCAGATAAGGGACGAGAGTGTAGTTTTTTCAGGATAAGTTTTCGTGAAAATAAATTCAAATCTTTGAGTGCTGTGAAATAATCATAATTATTGCATGGGGAAAAAGAAAGGCCGAGACCAAGGACTTCACATTGGGTCTCTGTAAGAGTATGATGTGACAGATTAATTACCTCAAGTGTGGAGTTCTTAGGTCTCTTGTCTTTCTGAGGGGATGTTGGTGTTTTCCTTTTATTACCAAATCTGGTTACTTTCTGCCAGCGATCTTTAGATATGTCGCTCCTCTCTGCTCCTAGATTTCCCCTTTCCTCTCTTTTCTCGTCACTTGACGATACTGAAGAGAATGAGACGGACCGAGTTCTTGAGGCTGATCTCCTATTAAATCCGTTAGTCCTCCATCTATATACTCTGTTATTTTTTGCGTCTGCGACATCGCGTTGATATTTTTTAGTTTTTAGGGATACAATTTCCTTCTCCCATTTTTGAATCTCTATATCAAGTTCATTTTTGAAGGAGATATTATTCTCTGGTGTAAGAGCTTTATTTATCTCCTCCTGGATACATTCTAATTCCTTATCCAGGTCATCAATATTTGATTCATTATCTTTAATCAATAGGGTCATAAACCCTTTAGAGCATGTCGCTGCAACTTCCTCCCACTCATTCTTGAATGCTTCACTGTCTATGTTAAAAGACGGGAACACTTGGATGCGTAGTCCTCTAGGGATCAATCCACATGTTATGTATCGTTCTAGGAAAGATTTATTCCACCATAACCGGGTTTTTTTCTGTAGTAGCTCTTTAAACTTGTTGGTCAGGTCCGTCAGATCCCTGGATCTGGAATCTAAAACCGTACATGTGTTCTCGTTGAACACCTTGTCTAATTGCGCTAGCCACGTCTTTTCACGTGCTTTAAAGTCCATTACACCAGTGTGGACAGCTGTGAATACACAGAGAATTACTAAATACAGATACCACTGATGCATATCAGATATCAGAACGGGAAACACCCTATACTGGACATATGATATAACAGGGCAAACTCCACTAGATATATAAATCCTACAAAAAGAGCTACGGAGTATAAACACCCATCAGATTATAAAACCATAATGAATTTTATTAGAGAACATATAGACATCAGTAACAACAAGTATAAAAATAGACAAAGAGCTTCCAGGGCTGCTGAGCGGAGATGGAAAAGATCCCACTCCAATGAGCACTTCATCACATTCAAACAGTTCCTCACTACTTTCAAGACCACACTCGCCACAGCAAAACAAACCTACTGCTCATCTCTCATATCCACCCTGTCTCACAAACCTAAACAGTTATTCAACACCTTCAACTCTCTCCTCCGTCTCCCAGCACCTCCTCCCTCCCCATTCATCTCAGCTGAAGACTTTGCCTCATTTTTCAAGCAGAAGATTGAGATCATCAGAGACAGTTTTAGTAGACAACCCCCAGAGCCCTTTCTCCCAACTACCCAGCCCTCCACCTCCAAAACCAGCTTCTCCACCATTACAGAAGATCGACTCTCCACTCTACTCTGAAGAACACATCTCACCACCCCATCTCTTCAACCTATCACTAACAACTGGTGTTTTCCCCTCAAGCTTTAAACATGCCTTAATCATACCTATCATCAAAAATCCCTCTCTTGACCCTTCCTCTGTATCTAGCTATCGCCCTATATCACTTCTCCCTTATGCCTCAAAACTACTGGAACACGTCCATCTTGAACCGTCCTCCCATCTATCTTCCTACTCCCTCTTCGACAGCTTACAATCAGGCTTCCGGTCACACCACTCCACTGAAACTGCCCTAACTAAGGTCACCAATGACCTATTAACCGCCAAGAGCAAGCGACACTACTCTATCCTCCTCCTCCTGGACCTGTCCTCTGCCTTTGACACAGTGGACCATTCCCTATTACTACAGACCCTCTCATCCCTTGGCATCACAGACTCGGCCCTATCCTGGATCTTGTCATACCTAACTGACCGAACATTCAGTGTCTCCCACTCACACACCACTTCCTCACCTCGCCCCCTATCTGTCAGTCCCACAAGGTTCAGTTCTAGGGCCCCTACTCTTCTCCATTTACACTTTTGGCCTGGGACAGCTCATAGAATCTCACGGTTTTCAGTATCATCTCTATGCTGATACACAGATCTACATCTCTGGACCGGACTTCACCACCCTACTAACCAGAATCCCTCAATGTCTGTCCGCTATTTCATCCTTCTTCTCCGCTAGGTTTCTAAATCTTAACACTGACAAAAGAGAATTCATCGTCTTCCCCCCCCCCCCCCCCCCATCTCACGCGACCCCCCCCCAATGAACCTATCCATTACAGTAAACGGCTGCCCACTCTCCCCAGTCCCACAAGCTCGCTGTCTCGGGGTAATCCTCGACACTGATCTCTCCTTCAAACCGCATATCCAAGCCCTTTCCACTTCCTGCCACCTTAAACTCAAAAATATTTCACGGATCCATACATTCCTAAACCAAGAAAATGCAAAAACCCTAGTCCATGCCCTCATCATCTCCCGCCTAGTCTACTGTAACCTCCTGCTCTGTGGCCTCCCCTCTAACACTCTTGCACCCCTCCAATCTATTCTAAACTCCGCTGCCTGACTAATCCACCTGTCCCCCCGCTATTCCCCGGCCTCTCCCCTCTGTCAGTCCCTTCACTGGCTCCCCATTGCTCAGAGACTCCAGTACAAAACCCTGACCATGACATACAAAGCCATCCACAACCTGTCTCCTCCATACATCTGTGACCTCGTCTCCCGGTACTTACCTGCACGCAACCTCCGATCCTCACAAGATCTCCTTCTCTACTCCCCTCTTATCTCCTCTTCCCACAATCGTATACTAGATTTCTCTCGCGCTTCCCCCCTACTCTGGAACCCTCTACCACAACACATCAGACTCTCGCCTACCATCGAAACCTTCAAAAAGAACCTGAAGACCCACCTCTTCCGATAAGCCTACAACCTGCAGTAACCACCGATCAACCAAACCGCTGCACGACCAGCTCTATCCTCACCTACTGTATCCTCACCCATCCCTTGTAGATTGTGAGCCCTCGCGGGCAGGGTCCTCTCTCCTCCTGTACCAGTTGTGACTTGTATTGTTCAAGATTATTGTACTTGTTTTTATTATGTATAACCCTCCTCACATGTAAAGCGCCATGGAATAAATGGCGCTATAATAAATAATAATAATAATAATAATAATAATAATAATAATAAAGTGTCCACATGCTTCCCATTTACATAAATCCTATACATAGGAAGAAAAAAAAAAAAAAAAAAATCAAAACCTTAAAATAGACACCATCTTATACCAAGGATGATGGAGCATTAGGGTATGTTCAGACGTTGCGTTTTTGTAGCATTTTTTGTATGAAGTAGGTTTGGTGCATTATTCTAAAATGTAAAGTGCTGCGGAATAATATTATTATTATTATTATTATTTTTATTATTATTATTTTTATTATTATTATTTTTATTATTATTATTATTATTATTATTTTTTTTATTATTTTTATTATTTTTATTATTTTTATTATTTTTATTATTATTATTATTTTTTCAGCAAAAGATTTCTGAAACCTCACGCACCTGCTGCTATTTTTTCTTATCTGCACTCATTTTGAGCTCTGCTGCGGTTTTCGCCAAGACGTACATCAATAGTGTTAGCGTTTAAAAACACACATCATATGCAGAGGTTTTTCTGCCAACATTCTGATTTTCGGTGCAGAGAAAAAAAAGCAATCTGTGAACATAGCCTAATTCTAGGTTCCCGCAATGAGTTTTTGCTGTTGCAGATTTTCCGTCAGTAATACAGGATATTTGCATTTTTTCTGAAAAACGCAGAGTAAAAAAAAACTCATCATGTGAACGTAACCTAAGGGTACCTTCACACTGGTCGATTCTGCTACGATTACGACGCATTTGCGTCATATTCGACATCGCAGTACGAGCTCGTAGCCAGCGGTCACACTCTACGATGTTAACGCTTTTTCTGACGTAGTTGCGATGTGAACGTCACGCGTCGCAATCGTACGCTACCCTTCACACCGCCATAGTCCTACGACTCCGAGCGTGACGTATTACCAGCATGGGCGTGCTAAAACGTCACGCCCAATCAGGAGACAGGTATGCGGAAGCCCAACCCACGTAGTCGCATTACGAGCTCGTATGACCGCCGTCACATACTACGATTTCGACCGCCACAGCGAGACATTTACGACGAAAGAAAGTTCTGCTCTTTCTTTCACATCGTACGATGCTGGGCTGCGTCGCAAATCGTAACGCCATGTCACACTTTGCAACCTCGGAACGAGGACGGATAAACGTCACAAATCGAACGCTCGTTCAGACTTTGATTGCACAGTGTGAAGGGGCCCTTAGTACTAAAAAACACACAACAACCTGTAAATCCAAATTCTCACTGACCTGGCCCAACAAAGACCCTCCAGGAATCACTGATTAGGAGGCTGATTGTGGGAGGGTCTCCTTTTATAACCTCTTGTGTTCTGGGCAATTTGCCTTGGTTAACCCTTTCACTTCTTTATATCATTATATCTAGTGATGAGCGAGCGTGCTCAGATAAGGTGTTATTCGAGCGCTCGTGTGTTAATAGAAGGTCTTCGGTGAGCTTGAATATTATGTTCAAGACCCCGCAGCTGAATGTCACTCATCACTATTTACAAATAAAGAGCAAACGCAGATATAAACAATATAATATTAAGAGTTTTATATTTATATGGAAATTTCTATATTTTCACACAGTTGATTGCAGGGATTTCTCCGGATTTCAGCATCCCTTTGGGGATGACAGAGTACCACTGTGCCGCTTTTCATTTTTGATGTTTCCTCTTCATGTTCCAAAAGATAAACTTTTTTTTTTGTAAATTATTGTTCAATAGAGTTGTATCAGGGCTTGTTTTTTTGTGGTACGAGCTGTAGTTTTTATTACTATTATTTTGGGGTCTGGAGGACGTTTATTCCATTTTATTCCAGCCATTCTTCCATTTTAATTTTTATTTTATTTTTCCGACGTTCACCATATAGGATAAAAATGATGATATTTTATTGGTTCCGACAGTTGGATTGCAAAATACGCCATTTTTTTAAATTTTTCATTCATATTACAGGAGATTCCGTGATATAATTTTAATTTAATTTTTTTAAATATTTTACTTTTTTTTTTCTTTTTTCATTGGTCTTTTTAAAGCAGCTGAACCAGGGATCACTTGATTGCTTGTATAATACTGCAATATACTGTAACATTACCTATACAAACATGGCAGACATTGGGACGTTCAATAGTCTCCGGTCTGCCATGACAATGCCATTGGCACTCCACAATAATTTTATAGAGGGGATTATGGGCATCAGAAGGGGACACCTTCACCCTTTTTCAATATTTTAGGCCATATTCCCATGTAGCGTACAAGTTGCGTTTTTCCCCCATTAAAAGACTGCTGGTCTGTGCTTTCTTTGGTGCATTTTTTATAGGCGTTTTAAATACAGAATCCCAGTGTTTCTCTATAAAAAATACAAATTTGCACCACAAGGACTTGCGGACAATAGTTTTTTTTTTCTGGTATGCACATGTGTGATTGTGGAGCATGATGAATCGATGTAGAACCCTGGTCTTAAAGGCAATGGACATCTTTGACATGGAAAAAATAATTTTTACATATGTTAGTACGGTAGTTACTTTTAGCTAATCCAATTGTACTAAGCTTCTTTTAGTGCAATCTTCAGTCCTTCATTTATTTTAGATCCTTATATTTGCAGTTTTCAGTCTTATCCAAGGCCTTTTATGCCTCTCAGGAAAAAAACTAAAAAGATTCTGCTAGGGTATATCTTAAGATATCAACCAAAAAAAAGAAAAAACCCTAAAAAAAAATCTTTTATTAAATACTGTTAAAAGAATTTTGAAAAATTCAAAGAAAAAATATTATAAAAGCAGCACGTCTCAATTCTTAGGACAGAAGCTAGTATATGCATACACAGAGAGTTATGAAAAAATAGTATTCCTAACGTGTTCCTAATAGGACCCAAATTATAGATTATACAGTGAGTGGACAAAGTATCTACAGTGTGAGAGAGGGCAGAAAGGATAGCATATCTGCTGATATATGAGCTAATGAAGACAGCAACACCCTGGAGTCAAACAGACATCACATCCAGCCTATTTAACTGGGAGTAAAACACAGACACCACACACAGCCTATATTACTAGTAGAGACACACAGAGCTCACATCCAGCCTATATTACTGGGAGAGACACACAGAGCTCACATCCAGCCTATATTACTGGGAGAGACACACAGAGCTCACATCCAGCCTATATTACTGGGAGAGACACATATACTGTACCTCACATCCAGCCTATATTACTGGGAGAGACACACAGATCTCACATCCAGCCTATATTACTGGGAGAGACACACAGACCTCACATCTAGCCTATATTACTGGGAGAGACACACAGAGCTCACATCCAGCCTATATTACTGGGAGAGACACACAGACCTCACATCCAGCCTATATTACTGGGAGATACACACAGACCTCACATCTAGCCTATATTACTGGGAGAGACACACAGAGCTCACATCCAGCCTATATTACTGGGAGATACACACAGAGCTCACATCCAGCCTATATTACTGGGAGACACACAGATCTCACATCCAGCCTATATTACTGGGAGAGACACACAGATCTCACATCCAGCCTATATTACTGGGAGACACAGAGCTCACATCCAGCCTATATTACTGGGAGAGACACACAGAGCTCACATCCAGCCTATATTACTGGGAGATACACACAGACCTCACATCCAGCCTATATTACTGGGAGACACACAGAGCTCACATCCAGCCTATATTACTGGGAGAGACACACAGATCTCACATCCAGCCTATATTACTGGGAGAGACACACAGATCTCACATCCAGCCTATATTACTGGGAGATACACACAGACCTCACATCTAGCCTATATTACTGGGAGAGACACACAGAGCTCACATCCAGCCTATATTACTGGGAGATACACACAGAGCTCACATCCAGCCTATATTACTGGGAGACACACAGATCTCACATCCAGCCTATATTACTGGGAGAGACACACAGATCTCACATCCAGCCTATATTACTGGGAGACACAGAGCTCACATCCAGCCTATATTACTGGGAGAGACACACAGAGCTCACATCCAGCCTATATTACTGGGAGATACACACAGACCTCACATCCAGCCTATATTACTGGGAGACACACAGAGCTCACATCCAGCCTATATTACTGGGAGAGACACACAGATCTCACATCCAGCCTATATTACTGGGAGAGACACACAGATCTCACATCCAGCCTATATTACTGGGAGACACAGACCTCACATCCGGCCTATATTACTGGGAGAGACACACAGAGCTCACATCCAGCCTATATTACTGGGAGATACACACAGACCTCACATCCGGCCTATATTACTGGGAGAGACATAGACCTCACATCCAGCCTATAATACTGGGAGAGACACACAGACCTCACATCCAGCCTATATTACTGGGAGAGACACACAGACCTCACATCCAGCCTATATTACTGGGAGAGACACATAGAGTTAAATTATCTGTGGTATATTATCTCTATTGTCTGCTTACTATTGAGCTACTTGAAGTGCAGTGTGTGCCTATTATGATTTTTAAGATGCAGATTTTCTGCTCCATTTAACTCTATTTTTGTTGAATATATAGGCACTTATTTGTGGGCATTCTGGGACATATAATGACGCTATGTTCCTGAGCTTTATAAATACGATTACTGATACAGACTGCTCTATTGCATCTTTAAGTCTGCTGATTTATGCGATACAATATATAGGCACTTATCATTTGAGGACACTGATGCCTCTAGATTTATTTGTCCATCTATTATTGAACTGAGACAATATATAGGCATATAGCTCTGTTATACCCTCCGTCACATACAACTGATCTGACAGGCGCTTCTCTTTTACTTTCATTTCTCCTTCCTCACCAGATTGTGAGGAAAGCCCCTCCCTCCAGGTAGTTTCCTGTCTCTTGAAGGTCTGTGAAACCTGATATCACAGTTGGATTTCAGAGCTTCAGGGGAGAGGATATAGCTGCACAGATCTCTCAGGCTCATTGTATGTGAATACGTCACATTCAGTAAGGTTGGTATTTTATGTTTTTATTCATCACAATAGTTTATTTAGCTTGTTTTATGAATGTATAGCACAAAATGTGAGGATATTTCATAGAAATAAGGGAGATTTTATAAAAGAAAGTGTGCTGCTCAGGCATATACAGTAGTTCCCTAACATATTCCTTCTCTTGCTTCAGACTATTTGGCGGGAGTTTTGAAAAGTTTGTATTTCATAGTTATTAGTTTTATGTTAAGTAAATGTTTTTTTTTGCAACTGATTATGTGTAGTCTCTTTTATTACATCCCTATGAAGGTCACTGATCACTTTTAGAGCACTGAAATTGCAAACATTAGATATTATAGGTATTTTTCCAGCAGGCGCCTGACAGGCACATTGTATGTGAACTCGTTAGTCCGAATATTGTATGTGACGGAGGGTTAAATCTCTCTTAGGGCTGTCCCACACGTCCAGATAATTCCGGTACCGGAATAAATCGGTACCGGAGTTATCCGTGTCCGTGTGCCTGGGAACTCACGGAGGCCATACGTGCGGCACACGTGTGCCGCCCGTATGGCGAGTGGGTACCACACGGAGCGTGTGGTACCCACTCTGCATGGTGCTGAAGCTGCGATTCATATCTTCCCTGCAGCAACGTTTGCTGTAGAGAAAATATGAAGAATAGTGTTTAAAATAAAGATCCATGTGTCCGCCGCCCCCCCCACCCCCTGTGCGCCCCCCCGCTGGTCAGAAAATACTTACCCACTCCCTCGCTGCTTCCTGGTCTGGCCGCAGCTTCTCCTGCATGCGGTCACGTGGGCCCGATCATTTACAGTCATGAATATGTGGCTCCACCTCCCATAGGGGCGGAGCCGACTATTCATGATTGTAAATGATCGGCCCCACGTGACCGCATACAGTAGGAGGCGCGGCCAGACCAGGAAGGAGCGAGGGAGCGGGTAAGTATTTTCTGACCAGCGGGGGGGCGCACAGGGGGTGGGGGGGCGGCGGACACATGGATCTTTATTTTAAACACTATTCTTCATATTTTCTCTACAGCAAACGTTGCTGCAGGGAAGATATGAATACCGGCTTCAGCACCATGGGGGGACAGCGCTTACTGTAGCGCTGTCTCCTGCACGCACACGGACCCCAGACGGAGAATGTCCGTGTGAGGTCCGTGTTTTACGCGGACCCATTGACTCTATTGGGTCCGTGTAAAACGTGCGCTCCCACGAACACTGACATGTCTCCGTGTTTGGCACACGGAGACACGGTCCGCAAAAAATCAATGACATCTGAACAGATGCATTGATTTTTATGGGTCTACGTGTGTCAGTGTCTCCGGTACGTGAGGAAACTGTCACCTCACGTACCGGAGCCACTGACGTGTGAAACCGGCCTTAGGCTGGATGTGATGTCTGTGTGTCTCCAGGGCGTTGCTGTCTTTATTAGCTCATATATCAGCACAGATTCTATCCTTTCTGCCCTCTCTGAGACTGTAGATACTTTGTCTACTCTCCACATTAGGAGATCTGTGTACATCCCTCTCCCTGCTGCTATCTCTAAGACCTCATTCACACATCAATATTTTCAACATACGAGAAAAGGAGATTTAATTTTTTGATCGGACTTCATTAGAGTTTGTTCCAAGTGTAATCAATCGAGTGTACTGTATCTTAGAACAACAGTGTCAGATGTAGCAGAGTTGGAAGAAGAAAAACTGGTGTAGCAGAGTTGGAACCACAGCAACAGATGTAGCAGGGCTGTGGAACTAAGGCAACAAATGTAGCAGAATTGGAAGCATGGTAACTGATGTAGCAGAGTGGTAATGTACGATAGATCAGAGCTGTCATTATGATGCAGCACAGTTGATAGTATTATGTAGCAGAGTTGTCATAAGGGTGTAGCAGTGCTGTAACCATGAATGGCAGAGTTGTTACTACAATATAGAAGGTTTCAAGAAGTGCTGAAATATGGGGCTGGTATAGCAAAGTAAAACTTTGATGTAGCAGAGTGGAACTATGATGTAGCAGAGTGGAACTATGATGTAGCAGAGTGGAACTATGATGTAGAAGAGCGGAACTATGATATAGTAGAGCAGAACTATGATGTAGCAGAGCGGAACTATAACGTTGCAGAGCGAAACTATCATGTAGCAGAATAGAACTGATGTAGCCACGTGGAAGTATGATGTAGCAAAGTGGAACTATGATGTAGCAGAATGGAACTATGATGTAGCAGAATGGAACTATGATGTGGCAGAGTGGAAGTATGATGCAGCAAAGTGGAACTGTGATGCATAATAATTGAACTAAGATGCAGAAGAAATTAACTATGAGGTAGCAAAGAGGAACTATGATGTAGAAGAGAGGAACTATGATGTAGAAGAGCGGAACTATGATGTTGCAGAGCGGAACCATCATGTAGCATAACAGAGCTGATCTAAGATGCAGCATAGCGGAACTATGACATTTCAGAGGGAAACTATAATATAGTAGAATAGAACTATGATGTAGCAGCGTGGAACTATGATGTAGCAGAGTGGAACTATGATGTAGCAGCGTGGAAGTATGATGTAGCAAAGTGGAACTATGATGTAGCAGAATGGAACTATGATGTAGCAGAGTGGAAGTATGATGCAGCAGAGTGGAACTATGATGCAGAATAATTGAACTAAGATGCAGAAGAATTGAACCATGAGGTAGCAAAGCGGAACTATGATGTAACAGAGCAGAACTGTGATATAGCAGAGCGAAATGATGATGTAGCAGGACGGAACTATGATGTAGCAGGGCGGAACTATGATGTAGCAGGGCGGAACTATGATGTAGCAGAGTGGAAAGATAATGTAACAGGGCGGAACGATAATGTGGGAGAGCGAAACGATGATGTAGCTGAGTGGAACGATGATGTAGCACAGCGGAACTATGATGTAGAAGAGCGGAAATATGATGTACCAGCAGCGACACACACTACCAGAATACTTTTTAAAAGACCCAAGTGAATGATGTCATTGGTGAGTGTTTGGTTACTGCTGTAACCCATAGTGCTGAAGAAGAGACAGGATCAGCCAGAAAGGGCAAATAATGCAACGTTTGGTTCTGGAACTGGAACAGGCAAGTGTGAGAATAACCTCCAAGCACCGCACCTCTTCAAAGACTGTAACGATCAAGACTGTACAGGGGCGGACACACCATTGGTGCAGCCTGTGCAGCTACCCAAGGGCCCAAGAGGTAACGACCTCCAAAGCAGGTGGAATTGGGGATTATAGTGAGCGATTGGACTGCAAAGGGCCCGTACATTGTTCCTGCACGGGGACGTCTTCTGTGTCCGGTCTTGAGCAGAGATCTTAGCAGGATACAACCCTTCACGTTCAGTGTCTGTAATATTCTCTCCCATATCAGAGAAAAGGGTGAAATATAATGGCATTTCATAGTCGTTAAGAATGATTGGGACACACATTATAATTTAAATTGCATGAAAGTCTAATCTCCTGCAAATTAGACAGATTAATACAATGAAGATATTCCGCTGTGCTAATGCATCGCCGTCTCCAACCATTTCTGCCCTTCCAATAATAGTTATAATTTGTGATTAAGAGACTTGTCTCAAAAAAATTACTTTGTTTTCGTTGTCTTGACAGGAAGAATATTGTGTGAAGCATCCTATTATCCTATTATATTACTTTTAAAGGGGAAACTATAAGGAAAACAAAATTTGGAATAACCATTAATTTAGAAACTAACTCTACAGAAAACCTAGAAATTCAATGATCACAATAATCAGGGGCTGCTTGCTGGGCCTTTAATAAGGGTCTGTCCTGCTGCAGTAGGCTCACTAGCAACACTACAGGTGAAGAGAGGCATTACACGGGCCATCGATGTGTCAGGGAGCGCAGTAAGTCCCTGTTCTGGCTAATACAAAGGGGCCTTCTAGAATGTCTCCAATGCAAAAAGTTGGGCATTAGATTTCTATAAATCCGATTCACTTTGCAAGAACCGTATGGCGCTGCATTTTTGGAGCGACGAAAATCTGTAGCGTCAAAAACTCACCAAAAACTCACTGTAGGAACTTCTAGGTTTTGAAAAACACCTGGTACAATAAAATAAAGTGGTTAAAGGCAATAACCAAAGACTGTGTCTGAAACCCGTCTGCTTTTCCTATGGGGTTGGATGGATTTTTTTCTACATGAATGTTCTAATAAAAGAGAATTTTTAAAGATCATTTTGCTGGATTATTGCTTCTCCTTGGATCTTGCGGTACTGTATGTCTCCGTAAAATTGGACTGCTTTATTGTTCAGGTGAGCTGATCTTCTCTTTTGTTTCTGGCTAACAAAAAAAATAAGTGTATGTTGTTTCTTTGAAGTGGATCCTGATAGAATCTGCTTCACACAAGGCACTGACCAATCAAAACTCAGCAAAAAGTGATTCAGAATAAAAAGTTCCAAAATTCTTCAAAAGTCAAATTCCCCAAAAAGGAGTATCTAATTTAGCCAACCATACCCTCCTTGAGTGTTGGACTGGGCTGCTAAGGGCCCTCCAGTAACTAACTCCAGGGCCCCATTTTTCAGTTCCAAGTAAATGTGACATTATTCTCAATCACAAATGTATTTTATAATGATCTCGGTAGATTGTTAAATAAATAAATAAGATGTTGCCTTTGTCTTTACATTGTCATTCAAGACACTGTGCCAAGTACTGCTCATATAAGAGGGTTGTGGCACACTATTGTACAGGGGCCCACCGGAGGATTCTCCTGTTCTGCTGCCGGTCAGTCCAAGCCAGCCCTCCTCACGATTATACCTTCTACAGATGGTTCTCTAGTTTCGCTGGTATGTGCTGCTTTGAATATTTTTTTTCCCATGGCACTTTGTTCCGAAAATAAGTTTTCATATCAATCCCCCTTATTTTGATTTTTAAGAGAAGTAAACATTTGCAGCAAATTAGAAAGCATTTTTCTTTTGCTTTTATCGAGCATTTTGCCCCTAATACCGTCTGAGCGTTCTTCCAGGAGATCTTGAATAGAAGGAACATCGGAGAGCAGACAGGGCGGCATTCTCCTAGATGAATGAATACAGGCACTTTATTGCAAAGCGCCGTCTAATAAGACTATTTTCGAAAATGACGGTTGTTTGAGGAGTATGCAGGGGAAAGACGCTCAGAAAATTACCCTGGTGGTTGGATCCTGTTGACAATTGTGTTCCTAACAAATGTCAGGGTGATCAAGACAAAGGACAAGCGACGGAGATATTGGAAATTTAAGAAAAATTATTGTAAACAAGTTGTTCCGACGTGAAAAGAACAGTCGGGAAAGTAGATGCCGAGATACCGACAAACACTGGTAAAAGAAATCAGATTACTTACAGGTATTTCTAAGGTCATGGTGGAAAAACTTTCCTTCTCTCTGCAGGTTTGTTATCAGCTTACGTAGATTTTTTTTAAAAGGACCAAATTTTTTTAACAAATGGTTAGAAAAATTCTGCATGTTTTTTTTTCTTAGGTCAGAAGAGACAGGCAGGGGCTATCTCATAGAGAACATAGGACCTCGGGATCGGTCACGTTGAATTTTCGATGACCGATCCTTTTGTTCTTAGGTCAGAGGAGTCTGGTAGCGGCTCTCTCATAGAGAACGTAGGACCTCGAGATCGGTCATGCTGGATTTTTGATGACCGATCCTTTCATTCTTAGGTCAGAAAGGTCTGGCAGCAGCTCTCTCATAGAGAACGAAGGACCTCGAGATCGGTCATGCTGGATTTTTTATGACCGATCCTTTGGTTCTTAGGTCAGAAAAGTCTGGCAGTGGCTCTCTCATAGAGAACGTAGGACCTCGGGATCAGTCACGTTGAATTTTTGATGACTGATCCTTTTGATCTTAGGTCAGAGGAGTCTGGCAGCAACTCTCTCATAGAGAACGTAGGACCTCGAGATCGGTCATGCTGGATTTTTTTATGACCGATCCTTTTGTTCTTAGGTCAGAAAAGTCTGGCAGTGGCTCTCTCATAGAGAACGTAGGACCTCGGGATCGGTCACGTTGAATTTTTGATGACCGATCCTTTCGATCTTAGGTCAGAGGAGTCTGGCAGTGGCTCTCTCATAGGGAACGTAGGACCTCGAGATCGGTCATGCTGGATTTTTGATGACCGATCCTTTCATTCTCAGGTCAGAAGAGTGTGGCAGTGGCTCTCTCATAGAGAACGTAGTGTCACGGGGAGACTAGGTGAGCGAGAACTAATAACCCGGGCCCCTGCAATTTCCCTCAGACTAGGGAAATCCTGACTGACCCTCTACCTGGAGTTTACACTGATGGTGTGCATGTCCAGGCCTCGAACCTCACCCTGTCTCCTGTTTCAACCCTAGGCTGAAACCTCCTCCCACCACCCAGTGAAGAGGTAATACACCAATACCCACAGTTAGCACAGAAAAGGATAAAGGAAAAATATACACCACGCCGCAGTCACTCAGGAATACACTATAAATGTGCAGGGCAAAATAAATACAAATATAGGAAGGAGTAAATAAGACTAAGGAAAATACACCACCAGCAACGAATCTCCAACAACCAGCTCTCCACTCCAGACCGAAATAACAACGCACAAGACAGAAGCTATAATCGGCGACGCCCAATGATCAGGAGAACTATTTAAAGGCAATGGGCATGGCCCAGCTACCAATCCGAGGATCAGGTAAATTAACCCCGGAACAGCTAGATAAAATCTAGTCGACGCCAATGAGCAAATAGTGGTCAAAAGCGGAATTACCGCTGTCTGTCGAACGACCTGGTCTGAACAGCGTCCGACATGACACGTAGGACCTTGAGATCAGTCATGTTGTATTTTTGATGACCGATCCTTTCGTTCTTAGGTCAGAGGAGTCTGGCAGCGGATCTCTCATAGAGAGCTTAGGACCTCGAGATTGGTCATGTTGGATTTTTGATGACCGGTCCTTGTATTCTTAGGTCGGAGGAGTCTGGCAGCCGCTCTTTTATAGAGAACGTAGGACCTCAGGATCTGTCACGTTGGATTTTGATGACCAATCCTTGCATTCTTAGGTCAGAGGAATCTGGCAGCTGCTCTCTCATAGAGAACGTAGGATCTCGGGATCAGTCATGCTGGTTTTTAGATGACCAATCCTTTCGTTCTCAGGTCAGAAGATTGTGGCAGCGGCTCTCTCATAGAGAACGTAGGACCTTGAGATTTATCTTGTTGTATTTTTAATGACAGATCCTTTCATTCTTACGTCAGAGGAGTCTGGCAGCTTATCTCTCATAAAGAACTTAGGACCTTAAGATTGGTCACGTTGGATTTTTGATGACCGATCCTTTCGTTCTCAGGTCAGAAGAGTGTGGCAGCGGCTCTCTCATAGAGAACGTAGGAGCTTGAGATCGGTCATGTTGTATTTTTGATGACCGATCCTTTCATTCTTACGTCAGAGAAGTCTGGTAGCGGATCTCTCATAGATAACTTAAGACCTCTTGACTGGTCCTGTGTATGGGGGACTCAGGAGAGATAGCTTTCTACTATGTGTGGGGGGCTTTAGACATGAGGTTCAGATGATGAGGACAGATGGAAGCCGAGCTTGACACATTATCACCTATCACAGGATCCTGACCGCTCCCAAGAATGGAAAATGCTCCTTTCGAATGAAGAAGTGGCTGTGAATGTGCGGCACCTCTCTATTTTCGACACTAACCTCGAACAGTCTCATAGAGAATGAATGGAGCGGGGGCATACATACGCACCCATCACTCTTTATAAACTGGGTATTTTAGAGAGCTGTTCTCGGAGATGGTGGAGGTTCCCAGAGGAGGGACACGCAGAAAACAACAAATTATTACCTAGAGGCGAGGATCACATAAGCATATAAAAAAAATCGGTCCAACTTTTATCAAGAAAATTGGGATGAATTTTGTCCTCACTTTTCATCGTGTGCTGTTTGTATGCAATCATTATTTTTTACTCAGTCGCTATGAATCATTTACAGTTCCCTATGCTACAAAATTTTAATGTATCCATAAAAATTAGTTGTCATACTGTGGCATCCGATTTTTTTCTCACACATATTCACTGTTAGGGCTTGTTTACGTAAGCGTATTTTCAGTCCGGGTGCTGTCCGTAAAAAAAACGGACCTATGTTATTCAATGCAGCAGTACAAATGAGCCTTTTTTTCTGACCCGATCTGTGTGTGAAAAAAATCGCAGCATGCACTAGTCTTTTCTTTAAATCGGATGAGACTTGCCTATTTATGACTATGGGCTCCACCCAGGGGATTAACGACCGTGGACCAGAGGCAGGGGTGGATTAAGGGTAGCCAGGGCCCCGGGCTGTACAGACACTGTGGCCCCCCCCCCCGGTCATGTGACGGGGGTCATGTGACGGGGGGTCATGTGACGGGGGGGTCATGTGACGGGGGGTCATGTTATACCTGAACCAGATTATTCCAGAAAAATGGCCGGGCCCTACTCTACTGTAACTTATTAAATATTTGTTAAAATATGCAATACAATTTAGCTATATTTTGATTTATTTTTCAATTTTTAAAATTAACAATATCACATACAAGGAACAAATACCACCGCACCATGACCAGACCACAAATTACAACCACAGTGATCGAATAATATCACATACAAGGAACAAATACCACCGCACCATGTCAAGACCACATATTACCACCACTTGGTGACCAAATAGCACATACAAGGGACAAATACCGCAACACCATTTCCAGACCACATATTACCACCACATAGTGACTGAATACTACAATACTGATCAGTAATAAAAAAACAACAACACAATACTATCACCATAAGTGCCAGTATTCACAGGAGATCTGTACTTAGTATGCAGTGTCTGTGTAGAGGTAATACAGAGATCACTGGTGGTATTATACACAGGAGCTCTGTATATAATGTATAGGTAATACAGTGATCACTGGTGACATTGTACACAGGACCTCTGTATATAGTATACAGTGTATAGTGTCAGTGTATAGGTAACACTGACTCACCAGTGACGTCTCTAGGTTAAGTCCTTCATCTTTCATCCAGCACAGACCGCCATCATTTCTTCCAGCCAGGACTTGTCTCTGCAGGAAATAACACAGTTATCTCGAGCTCCGCTTGCAGAACACATTACTTAATTTTTCCCAACTTCTACATTACATCACATGAAGAAAAAAAGGCGACATAGTGTCACTCTGCACAGTAACAGGACCGCCCCCCCATTTAAAACAGTATACTCAAAAAATAAAATAAATACATCACTGCAGTAATAATATCCCTTAATTAGCCCCTATGTCCAGCATTGCCCCCAGACAGTGTGTTCAACAATCTGCCCCAGTATGTCCAGCATATTGCCCCAGAGTGTCCAGCATTGCCCCCAGACAGTGTGTCCAGCAATCTGCCCCAGTGTGTCCAGCAATCATCTGCCCCAGTGTGTCCTCCAGCATTGCCCCCAGTGTGTCCAGCAATCTGCCCCAGTGTGCCCAGCATTGCCCCCAGTGTGTCCAGCAATCTGCCCCAGTGTCTCCAGCATTGCCCCAGTGTCTCCAGCATTGCCCCCAGTGTCCAGCAATCTGCCCCAGTGTCTCCAGTATTGCCCCAGTGTCTCCAGCATTGCCCCCAGTGTGTCCAGCAATCTGTCCCAGTGTCTCCAGCATTGCCCCAGTGTCTCCAGCAATCATCTGCCCCAGTGTGTCCTCCAGCATTGCCCCCAGTGTGTCCAGCAATCAGCCCCAGTGTCTCCAGCATTGCCCCCAGTGTCTCCAGCATTGCCCCCAGTGTCCAGCAATCTACCCCAGTGTCTCCAGCATTGCCCCAGTGTCTCCAGCATTGCCCCCAGTGTGTCCAGCAATCTGCCCCAGTGTCTCCAGCATTGCCCCCCAGTGTCCAGCAATCTGCCCCAGTGTCTCCAGCATTGCCCCCAGTGTGTCCAGCAATCTGCCCCAGTGTCTCCAGCATTGCCCCCAGTGTCTCCAGCATTGCCCCCAGTGTCCAGCAATCTGCCCCAGTGTCTCCAGCATTGCCCCAGTGTCTCCAGCAATCATCTGCCCCAGTGTGTCCTCCAGCATTGCCCCCAGTGTGTCCAGCAATCTGCCCCAGTGTCTCCAGCATTGCCCCCAGTGTCTCCAGCATTGCCCCCAGTGTCCAGCAATCTGCCCCAGTGTCTCCAGCATTGCCCCAGTGTCTCCAGCAATCATCTGCCCCAGTGTGTCCTCCAGCGTTGCCCCCAGTGTGTCCAGCAATCTGCCCCAGTGTCTCCAGCATTGCCCCCAGTGTCTCCAGTTTTGCCCCCAGTGTTTCCAGCAATCTGCCCCAGTGTGTCCAGCATATTGCCCCGGGCCCCCCGGATTGCCGTTCGCAAAAAAACAAAACGAGTTCTCCTCACCTGACCGGCGCTCCAGCGGCAAGCTCCTTTCAGCAGCGTGGACTTGCCGGCGACTGACAATGACGTCAGACGCCGGCGACGTGTGCGCTGCGCATGCGGCCGACTTCAGCTGCCAGCCTCCAATTGGCTGGCGGCTGTTGTTAACTATTGACGTGTGGGCGCGCGCCCGCACATCAATAGGAAACCGCCGCAGCGCCGGTAGGGGCCTGGTGAGCAGATGAGATGGGGCCCCTCTCTCTGCCCACCGGGCCCATAAATGATACGCCAGTAAGGGCACGGGGGCACTCGGGCAGTAATGTCCTGAATGGAGGCGGGCAATCTGTGCGGTAGCCCAGGGCCCCCCCACACCACTGGGCCCTGGGCTACCGCCCAGATTGACCCTCTTATAATCCGCCCCTGACCAGAGGCGTAGCTAGGGTTTTGGTTCAGGGGGGCGAAGCTTCTGAGTGGGCCTCTAACCAGATAACCTTGATTACAACTGGGTGACGCACCCTAATAGTGGAGGAGAACCTCAGCAGATGACAGGGATGTTGCTGAAAATAATCTCTATACAAAGAGCAACATTGATATTACCGCCATATGGTCAGTGGTAAATAATACCAGTCCTACGGAACTTATAAGTGATTACTGCATAGTTACAGATAATGACTTACCGCTGACGTTCTTCCTGATGGAATCGTTCACTTTTCCCGTCTTTTCCATCTGGCCCAGACCGACATGACAACTTCTTCCAGCCACGACTCGGCTGCAGAGAATACAACAGAGACCTGTTTCACTTCTCATATTCCAGCCCCATCACCATCTATTCCCAACCTGCACAAACTGCTCATCCTGCTGATATCCCAATACTGAGCCGCTGCTGCCGTATGTGTCCCTATTACTGCCCCTGATACCCCAATACTGAGCCACTGTTGCAGTATGTGACCCTATTACTGCTCCTGATACCCCTATACTGAGCCGCTGCTGCCGTATGTGTCCCTATTACTGCCCCTGATACCCCAATACTGAGCCGCTGCTGCCCTATGTGACCCTATTACTGCCCCTGCTGTGTCGTTCTCTGTGCCCTCTAAATTCTAAAGCAACTCTCTAACATATAGTAATGCCGGGTGGAAGTGTCCTAGAAAACAGTGCCCATATTTTGTCCCCTAAAAAGTAATAATGCCCTGTGTGCCCCTTTGACAGTCACAGTAACCTGAGTTCTCCTATAACAATAAGTGCCCACTTTAGATTTCATAATGTTCCGAGTCTCCCCCCTGTTCAGCTCCCCTATACACAGTAGGATGCTCTCTTATACACAGTATAATGCTTATCCCTTAATATCCCCCAAACTATTTAATGGCTCCAACACTGTATGATGGCCCACTCACTGTAATCTCCACACTGTATGTTGCCCCCCTAGATAGCATCCATATAGTATAATACACCAGATAGTCCTCAATATAGTATAATGCAGCCCCCATAGGCAGAATTTATAGTATAATTGTAGCGCCCCCACTGCCGCAGGGCCGAGGGGTACCCGGTGCCGGGCCTCTGAGTCTCTGCTCTGGGGTTGTCACGGTGGCTAGGCCCGGTCCGTGACCCTGCCGTGGGGTGCACAGTGTAATAGGTATAACGGATGATGGTGATGAGGCTGTAGTGGTGCAGTGCAGTAAATAAGGAGGACACCAGGTTGCAGTCTCTTTACCTCTTTACTGAAGATCTCTGGGTCCTCAGTCCAGAATATGGTTCACCAGGCTGCGCAAGTCCGGCCGGTCCAATGGCACCTCCAGAGTTCTCTTCACAGGTGGAAATCGGTGCCTTCCTTCTAGCGCTATGTGTTGCGGTCCTTCCCTGCTGTGCTTACGGAAAGTCCCCACAACTGTTGTGTCTGTGTCTTAAGTTCCCTCACAACTCAATTAGATGATGTTCTGCTAATTCTCCGTCCCTCCCTGGTGTTCTGGTTGGGACGGCACCCGTTTGACGGGTAGGCTCGGAGCTCTTCCGGGACCCTAGAGTAGCCCCTCTCCACAAGTTGCCCCCCAAGACTGCATAGGTGATTTAAGTTAGACAGCCCGCCTTAGACTGACTGTCCTGCCGCTGTTTGAAGTATTGCTTGAAGCTGAATGTTATAATACTCCCTCGGCGTTCCGGCCACCGGTAGTGCGCCTCAGTAGGATGTTGCATCGGTCTTACAGCACGACCCCTACTGGTATTTCTCCTTTTGCGTGATCTCGTTTCTCACTCAGCACAATCTATCTCGCTTCTAGTCCTTCCTTGGGCACCGCCGCTATGCTGAGCAGGCACGGTCCCGTTACGTTCGTTCAAGTTGCCAAGCCTCTGTCACGATCCCACCCCTGACAGAGACCCTACTGTATCTTCCCCCACAACACCCTCTGCCACAAGGTGTTGCCTGGTTCCAACCCAGTCAGCTTTCTGATCTAACTTCCTGCCTGACCCCCAGTTTACCCACTATGGTGGGGAGTGGCCTAGTGAATAGAACCCTTAGCTCCCCCCGGAGGCCCGGCTGTGAAATGTATTGGTGTCTGTGATACCTGATCAGATGAACTCCTTCAGTGCCATCAGACGCACCATAGCTCCCCTTAGTGGCGGAGCCACAGTACTGCAACGACCAGGACTCTGGGGCGCTGCACTATGCACTCCCCATAGGCCTCCATATAGTATAGTGCACTCCCCATAGGTCTTCATATAGTATAATGCATTCCCCATAGGCAGTCTATACCATAACACCTTCACAAGACACATGCCCACAACAAATTAATTGAATATCATTAGAGAATATTACATTATATTAAGGGCAATATCACAGGATATTTTGGGATAATCGCAACTCTGAAATACAAAAACCGCAGCAAAAACGCGATCAAAAATACACCCAAGAAATTTATGTATTTATAAATATGAAAAAACTTTATTAGAAATTGCCAGGATAGGAGACATAGGGAAAACAAGGCTCATGCCGTTTCACACGTTTGGAAACGCAAGGGTGCACACCCATGCAGTGGCATCGGATGTAAGGAGGAATATAACAATCATGCTCATAGTGTATACAGCAAATGCAATCCTACAAGCTGGAGTCACAGGTAACTATACTGATATTCCATAGGTAGTTACAATATATATAATATACATTTTACCTGGACAACGCGGGATTCGATACCACCACAGCTGCGGTTTTTGTATAGGCAGTCTATAGTATAATGCACTCCCGCAGTGTTCCCCAACTCCGGTCCTCAAGAGCCACCAACAGGTCATGTCTTCAGGATTTCCTTAGTATTGCACAGGTGATTGAATGCTTGCCTGTGCAGGTAATGCAATGATCACCTGGGCAATACTAAGGAAATGACCTGTTGGTGGCTCTTGAGGACCGGAGTTGGGGAACGGGGAACAGTCTATAGTATAATGCACTCACTATAGGCAGATACTATATTATAATGCAGCCCCCCTCTCATAAGCAGCCTCTGTAATATAATGTAGCCCCCCCTCATAGGCAGCCTATATATTGTAATGCAGCCCCCCTCTCATAAGCAGCCTCTGTATTATAATGCAGCCCCCCTCTCATAGGCAGCCTCTGTAATATAATGCAGCCCACCTCTCATAGGCAGCCTATATATTATAATGCAGCCCCTCATAGGCAGCCTTTGTATTATAATGCAGCCCCCCTCTCATAGGCAGCCTCTGTAATATAATGTAGCCCCCCTCTCATATGCAGCCTATATATTATAATGCAGCCCCTCATAGGCAGCCTCTGTATTCTCTCATTGGCAGCCTCTGTATTATAATGCAGCCCCCCTCTCATATGCAGCCTATATATTATAATGCAGCCCCTCATAGGCAGCCTTTGTATTATAATGTAGCCCCCCTCTCATAGGCAGCCTCTGTAATATAATGTAGCCCTCTCATAGGAATCCTCTCTATTACAATGCAGCCCCCCTCTCACAGGCAACCTATATATTATAATGCAGCCCCCCTCTCACAGGCAGCTTCTCTATTATAATGCAGCCCCCTCTCATAGGCAGCCTATTATAATGCAGCCCCTCATAGGCAGCCTCTCTATTATAAAGCAGTGCCCTCTCAAAGGCAGCATATTAAATTGCAGTCCCCATAGGCAGCCTTTCTATTATAATGCAGCCCCCCATAGGCTGCCTCTCTATTATAATGTAGCCCACCATAGGCAGCCTCTCTATTATAATGCAGCCCCCATAGGCAACCTCTCTATTGTAATGCAGCTCCATTAAAAAAAAAAATACTCACCTCTCTTCCTCCTGCTTCCTCCGCTGCTCCGACCTGATCATCTGCTGACAGCGGGCGCCGGGTAGTGATGTCAGCGCGCCCGCTGTCAGTGTCTGCGTCAGATGCTGGTAGGGGGATGATGGGAGAGGCTGCTGTTATGGACCTTGTGGTTTGGAGCACCCGGAATGACCTGATGGTTAAACTATCACACAGGACGAGCTCTGGGAAGTGGGAGCTCTGCTGACCGCAAGCCTAATCCTATCACACAAACACTAGAAATAGCCGTGGAGCGTACCTAACTCTGCCTAGATGCCTCTTCACAGCCTAAGAGCTAACTACCCCTAAGATAGGAAATAAAGCCTAACTTGCCTCAGAGAAATTTCCCCAAAGGAAAAGGCAGCCCCCCACAAATATTGACTGTGAGTTAAGATGAAAGTCACAAACATAAGAATGAAACAGGTTTCAGCAACGGAGGCCAGACTTCACTAAACAGACTGAGGATAGAAAAGGTATCTTTGCGGTCAGCACAAAACACTACAAAAAGCCACGCAGAGTGTGCAAAAAGACCCCCGCACCGACTCACGGTGCGGAGGTGCCACTCTGCCTCCCAGAGCTTCCAGCTAGAAAGGCAATATCATGATAGCAAGCTGGACAAGAAAACAAAGATAAGCAAATAAACTAGCAGGGACTTAGCTTCGCTGGAGTAGACAGGTCCTCAGAAAGATCCAAGAGAGATCTGAACCAGTACTAGAACATTGACAGCTGGCATCAAGTAACGATCTGAGTGGAGTTAAATAGAGCAGCCAGCCTGGGACCAAACGAGGTCAGCTGAGGAAGGAACCTCAGAACCAGCAGCTCCACTCACAGCCACCAGAGGGAGTCCATGGGCCGAACTCGCCGAAGTACCATTCATGACCACAGGAGGGAGTTCGAGAACAGAATTCACAACAGTACCCCCTCCTTGAGGAGGGGTCACCAAACCCTCACCAGAGCCCCCAGGCCGATCAGGACGAGCCAAATGAAAGGCACGAACTAGATCGGCAGCATGAACATCAGAGGCAACAACCCAGGAATTATCTTCCTGACCATAACCCTTCCACTTGACCAGGTACTGAAGTTTCCGTCTCGAAATACGAGAATCTAAAATCTTCTCCACCACATACTCCAACTCCCCCTCAACCAACACCGGGGCAGGAGGGTCAACGGAGTGAACCATAGGCGCCACATATCTCCGCAACAACGACCTATGGAACACATTATGGATGGCAAAAGAAGCTGGAAGGGCCAAACGAAATGATACAGGATTGAGAATCTCAGAAATCTTATAGGACCAATGAAACGAGGCTTAAACTTAGGAGAAGAAACCTTCATAGGAACATAACGAGATGACAACCAAACCAAATCTCCAACACGAAGTCGGGGACCAACACAGCGACGGCGGTTAGCGAAACGTTGAGCCTTCTCCTGGGACAATGTCAAATTGTCCACTACGTGAGTCCAAATTTGCTGTAACCTGTCCACCACAGAATCTACACCAGGACAGTCCGAAGGCTCAACCTGCCCTGAAGAAAAACGAGGATGGAAACCAGAATTACAGAAAAAAGGCGAAACCAAAGTAGCCGAGCTGGCCCGATTATTAAGGGCGAACTCAGCCAAAGGCAAGAAGGACACCCAATCATCCTGATCAGCAGAAACAAAGCATCTCAGATATGTCTCCAAAGTCTGATTGGTTCGTTCGGTTTGTTCATTTGTCTGAGGATGGAAAGCTGAAGAAAAAGACAAATCAATGCCCATCTTAGCACAAAAGGACCGCCAAAACCTTGAAACAAACTGGGAACCTCTGTCCGACACGATGTTCTCCGGAATGCCATGCAAACGAACCACATGCTGGAAAAATAATGGAACCAAATCAGAGGAGGAAGGCAATTTAGGCAAGGGTACCAAATGGACCATCTTAGAGAAGCGATCACAAACCACCCAGATGACCGACATCCTTTGAGAGACAGGGAGATCTGAAATAAAATCCATGGAAATATGCGTCCAGGGCCTTTTCGGGACCGGCAAGGGCAAAAGCAACCCACTGGCATGAGAACAGCAGGGCTTAGCCCGAGCACAAGTCTCACAGGACTGCACAAAAGAACGCACATCCCGTGACAAGGACGGCCACCAAAAGGATCTAGCCACCAAATCTCTAGTACCAAAGATTCCAGGATGACCAGCCAACACCGAACAATGAACCTCAGAGATAACTCTACTAGTCCATCTATCAGGGACAAACAGTTTCTCCGCTGGACAACGGTCAGGTCTATCAGCCTGAAACTTCTGCAGCACCCGCCGCAAATCAGGAGAGATGGCAGACAAAATTACCCCCTCTTTGAGAATACCAACCGGCTCAGGAATTCCCGGAGAATCAGGCACGAAACTCCTTGAAAGGACATCAGCATTCACATTCTTAGAACCCGGAAGGTATGAAACCACAAAATCGAAGCGGGAGAAAAACAGCGACCATCGAGCCTGTCTAGGATTCAACCGCTTGGCAGACTCGAGATAAGTCAGATTCTTGTGATCCGTTAAGACCACCACGCGATGCTTGGCTCCTTCAAGCCAATGTCGCCACTCCTCAAATGCCCACTTCATAGCTAACAACTCTCGATTGCCCAAATCATAATTGCGCTCAGCAGGCGAAAACTTTCTAGAAAAGAAAGCACATGGTTTCATCACCGAGCCATCAGAACTTCTTTGAGATAAAACAGCCCCTGCTCCAATCTCAGAAGCATCAACCTCGACCTGAAACGGGAGCGAAACATCTGGCTGACACAACACAGGGGCAGAAGAAAAACGACGCTTCAACTCCTGAAAAGCCTCAACGGCCGCAGAGGACCAATTGACCACATCAGCACCTTTCTTGGTCAAATCAGTCAATGGTTTAACAACACTCGAAAAATTAGCGATGAAGCGACGGTAAAAATTAGCAAAGCCCAGGAATTTCTGAAGGCTCTACACAGAAGTAGGCTGAGTCCAATCATAAATGGCCTGAACTTTAACAGGGTCCATCTCGATAGTAGAAGGGGAAAAAATGAAGCCCAAAAATGAAACCTTCTGAACTCCAAAGAGACATTTAGACCCTTTCACAAACAAGGAATTAGCACGAAGGACCTGGAACACCATTCTAACCTGCTTCACATGAGACTCCCAATCATCCGAAAAGACCAAAATATCATCCAAATATACAATCATGAATCTATCCAGGTACTTTCGGAAGATGTCATGCATAAAGGACTGAAACACAGATGGAGCATTAGAAAGCCCGAATGGCATCACCAGGTACTCAAAATGGCCCTCGGGCGTATTAAATGCTGTTTTCCATTCATCGCCCTGCTTAATACGCACAAGATTATACGCGCCTCGAAGATCTATCTTGGTGAACCAACTAGCCCCCTTAATCCGAGCAAACAAATCAGACAGTAGCGGCAAAGGGTACTGAAATTTGACCGTGATTTTATTAAGAAGGCGGTAATCTATACAAGGTCTCAGAGAACCATCCTTCTTGGCCACAAAAAAGAACCCTGCTCCCAATGGTGACGACGACGGGCGAATATGCCCTTTCTCCAAGGACTCCTTTATATAACTCCGCATAGCGGCATGCTCTGGCACAGACAAATTGAACAGTCGGCCCTTAGGAAACTTACTACCAGGAATCAAATTAATAGCACAATCACAGTCCCTATGAGGAGGTAGGGCACTGGACTTGGGCTCATCAAATACATCCCGGTAATCCGACAAAAACTCAGGGACTTCAGAAGGAGTGGAAGACGAAATTGACAACAATGGAACATCTCCATGTACCCCTTGACAACCCCAACTGGACACAGACATTGATTTCCAATCCAATACTGGATTATGGACCTGTAGCCATGGCAAACCCAAAACGACCACATCATGCAGATTATGCAACACCAAAAAGCGAATTGTTGTGAATTTGGATTCTGGGCTCCCCCGGTGGCCGCTTGTGGAATTGGACTTGTCATCCTCTTTCCTGTTTCACCTGGTTCCATCAGTAGTGGGTGTCGCTATTTAAGCTCATTTCTCTGGTGGTTTCTTGCCGGTCAACAATGTTATCTGATGCCTCTCAGTGCTTGTTCCTGCTTCTGACAACTACTAGATAAGTTGGACTTTTGTCCATGTTTCGTTTTGCCTATTTGTTCCAGTTCACAGCTGAAGTTTTGTTACTGTGTCTGGAAAGCTCTCGTTGATCAGGGATTGCTACTCTGGCGTTATGAGTTAATGCCAGAGTTTAAGGTAATCTCTGGATGGTGTTTTGTTAGTGTTTTTCTGCTGACCATGAAAGTATACTATCTGTCTTCTGCTATCTAGTAAGCGGACCTCAAATTTGCTAAGACTATTTTCCTGCTGCGTTTGTTGTTTCATCTGAACTCACCGTCATTATATGTGGGGGGCTACTGTCTTCTTTGGAATATTTCTCTAGAGGTGAGCCAGGTCTTATATTTCCCTCTGCTAGCTATTTAGGTCTTAGGCCAGAGCTGGGCATCTAGCAATAAATAGGAAATGCTACCTGGCTATTTCTAGTTGCGCGGCAGGCTTAGTTCATGGTCAGTATAGTTCCATCTTCCGAGAGCTTGTCCCTCTATAGGCTTGCTATGATCTCTGCCTGCAGAGATCATGACAGTTTGACCGGCCAATAAAGTGTTAAAGACCCAGGTTGAGAAAGGAGAGTTATAAGAAGTCTGCTGGAATTTTTTTTTTTTTTTTTTTTTCCTCCAGTTTGCCTTGCTGCAGTTTTTTTTTTCTCTCTCTCCTCCTAATCTCTGTATGGCTCTGTGTGCACCTGACAATAATGGATCTTCAGAGTGTAACTGCGGGTTTGAATAATCTCATCACGAAAGTACAAAATTTACAAGATTTTGTGGTACATGCTCCAGTATCTGAGCCGAGAATTCCTTTGCCGGAGTTCTTCACAGGGAATAGAGCTAGCTTCCAGAATTTCCGAAATAATTGTAAGCTTTATTTGTCCCTGAAGTCTCGTTCAGCTGGAGACCCTGCTCAGCAGGTTAGGATTGTGATTTCCTTGCTCAGGGGTGACCCTCAAGATTGGGCCTTCTCATTGCCAGCAGGGGATCCTGCGTTGCGCGATGTGGATGCGTTTTTTCTGGCCTTGGGCTTGCTTTATGAGGAACCTCATTTGGAACTTCAGGCAGAAAAAACTTTGATGGCACTATCTCAGGGGCAAGACGAAGCTGAGGTTTACTGCCAAAAATTCCGTAAATGGTCTGTGCTTACTCAGTGGAATGAGTGCGCCTTGGCGGCAACTTTCAGAGAAGGTCTCTCTGATGCCGTTAAGGATGTTATGGTGGGGTTCCCTGTGCCTGCAGGTCTGAATGAGTCCATGACAATGGCTATTCAGATTGATAGGCGTCTGCGGGAGCGCAAACCTGTGCACCATCTGGCGGTGTCTATGGAAAAGACGCCAGAAAGTATACAGTGTGATAGAATTCTGTCCAGGAGCGAGCGACAGAATTTTAGACGGAAGAATGGATTGTGCTTCTATTGTGGGGATTCTACTCATGTTATATCAGCATGCTCTAGGCGTACAAAGAAGCTTGATAAGTCTGTTTCCATTGGCACCATTCAGTCTAAGTTTATTTTGTCTGTAACCCTGATTTGCTCTTTGTCATCCATTGCTACGGACGCCTATGTTGACTCTGGCGCCGCTCTGAGTCTTATGGATTGGTCCTTTGCCAATCGTTGTGGTTTTGATTTAGAGCCTTTGGAGACTCTTATTCCTCTGAAGGGGATTGACTCCACCCCATTGGCTAATAATAAACCACAATACTGGACACAAGTAACCATGCGTATCAATCCGGATCACCAGGAGATTATTCGTTTCCTGGTGCTGTATAATTTACATGACGATTTGGTACTGGGATTGCCATGGTTGCAGTCTCACAATCCAGTCTTGGACTGGAGAGCAATGTCTGTGTTGAGCTGGGGATGTAAGGGTATTCATGGGGACTTACCTTTGGTTTCTATTTCGTCGTCCATTCCCTCTGAAGTCCCTGAGTTCCTCTCTGATTATCAAGACGTCTTTGACGAACCCAAGCTTGGGTCGTTACCTCCGCACCGTGAGTGCGATTGTGCCATAGATTTGATACCGGGTTGCAAATATCCAAAGGGTCGTTTGTTTAATCTGTCTGTGCCGGAACATGCTGCTATGCGGGAATATATAAAGGAGTCTTTGGAAAAGGGACATATTCGTCCATCTTCTTCTCCCTTGGGAGCTGGGTTTTTCTTTGTCTCAAAAGAGGACGGCTCTTTGAGACCATGTATTGATTATCGGCTTCTGAATAAGATCACTGTTAAGTACCAATACCCATTGCCATTGCTTACTGATTTGTTTGCTCGTATAGAGGGTGCTAAGTGGTTCTCTAAAATTGATCTTCGTGGGGCGTATAATTTGGTGCGGATCAGGCAGGGGGATGAGTGGAAGACCGCATTTAATACGCCCGAGGGCCACTTTGAGTATTTGGTCATGCCTTTTGGTCTTTCTAATGCCCCTTCAGTTTTCCAGTCTTTTATGCATGATATTTTCCGCGATTTTCTGGATAAATTTATGATAATATATCTGGATGATATTCTGATTTTTTCTGATGACTGGGACTCTCATGTCCAGCAGGTCAGGAGAGTTTTTCAGGTTCTGCGGTCTAATTCTTTATGTGTGAAGGGGTCTAAGTGCGTTTTTGGGGTCCAGAAAATTTCCTTTTTGGGGTATATTTTTTCTCCCTCTTCCATTGAGATGGATCCCGTCAAGGTGCAAGCTATTTGTGACTGGACTCAGCCCTCCTCTCTTAAGGGTCTTCAGAGATTTTTGGGCTTTGCCAACTTTTACCGCCGATTTATTGCTGGTTTTTCGGATGTCGTTAAACCACTGACTGATTTGACCAGACATGGCGCTGATGTTGCTAATTGGTCCCCTCATGCTGTAGGGGCCTTTCAGGAGCTTAAGCACCGTTTTGCCTCTGCCCCTGTGTTACGTCAGCCTGATGTGAATCTGCCTTTTCAGGTTGAGGTTGACGCTTCGGAGATCGGAGCTGGGGCAGTGTTGTCGCAGAAAGGTTCCGACTGCTCCGTCATTAGGCCTTGTGCCTTCTTTTCTCGCAAATTTTCGCCCGCAGAGCGGAATTATGATGTTGGGAATAGGGAGCTTTTGGCCATGAAGTGGGCGTTTGAGGAGTGGCGCCATTGGCTAGAGGGGGCTAAGCATCAGGTGGTGGTATTGACTGACCACAAAAATTTGATTTATCTTGAGACTGCCAGGCGCCTGAATCCTAGACAGGCGCGCTGGTCTTTATTTTTTTCTCGCTTTAATTTTGTGGTGTCATACCTACCGGGTTCTAAGAATGTTAAGGCAGATGCCCTTTCTAGGAGTTTTGACCCGGACTCTCCTGGTAATGCTGAACCCACAGGTATCCTTAGGGAGGGAGTAATTTTGTCGGCCGTTTCTCCTGATCTGCGGCGGTCCTTGCAAGAGTTTCAGGCGGATAGACCGGATCGTTGTCCGCCTGATAGACTGTTTGTTCCGGATGATTGGACCAGTAGAGTCATCTCTGAGGTACATTCTTCTGCATTGGCAGGTCATCCCGGAATTTTTGGTACCAGGGATTTGGTGGCAAGATCCTTCTGGTGGCCTTCCCTGTCACGAGATGTGCGAGTCTTTGTGCAGTCATGTGACATTTGTGCTCGGGCCAAGTCTTGTAGTTCTCGGGCTAGCGGACTGCTGTTGCCCTTGCCTATTCCTAAGAGGCCTTGGACACACATCTCGATGGATTTTATTTCAGATCTGCCTGTTTCCCAGAAGATGTCTGTCATCTGGGTGGTCTGTGACCGTTTCTCTAAAATGGTCCATTTGGTTCCTCTGCCCAAGTTGCCTTCTTCTTCTGAGTTGGTTCCTCTGTTTTTTCAGAATGTTGTCCGATTGCACGGTATTCCTGAGAATATTGTTTCTGACAGAGGTACCCAATTTGTGTCTAGATTTTGGCGGGCATTCTGTGCTAGGATGGGCATAGATTTGTCTTTTTCATCTGCTTTTCACCCTCAGACTAATGGCCAGACCGAGCGGACTAATCAGACCCTGGAGACATATCTGAGGTGTTTTGTCTCTGCTGACCAGGATGATTGGGTTGCTTTTTTGCCATTGGCAGAGTTCGCCCTCAATAATCGGGCCAGCTCTTCCACCTTGGTGTCCCCGTTTTTCTGTAATTCGGATGGATGCGGTGGTGGAGAGATTGCATCACATCTGGGGGCAGGTTATGGACAATTTGAAGTTGTCCCAGGAGAAGACTCAGCGTTTTGCCAACCGTCATCGTCGTGTTGGTTCTCGGCTTTGTGTTGGAGATTTGGTGTGGTTGTCTTCTCGTTTTGTCCCTATGAGGGTCTCTTCTCCTAAGTTTAAACCTCGGTTCATCGGCCCTTATAGAATATTGGAGATTCTTAATCCTGTTTCTTTCCGTTTGGACCTCCCTGCGTCCTTTTCCATTCATAACGTTTTTCATCGGTCGTTATTGCGCAGGTATGAGGTACCTGTTGTACCTTCAGTTGAGCCTCCTGCTCCGGTGTTGGTTGAGGGTGAGTTGGAGTACGTTGTGGAGAAAATTTTGGACTCTCGTGTTTCCAGACGGAGACTCCAGTATCTGGTCAACTGGAAGGGTTACGGCCAGGAGGATAATTCTTGGGTCAATGCATCTGATGTTCATGCTTCTGATCTTGTTCGTGCCTTCCATAGGGCTCATCCTGGTCGCCCTGGTGGATCTGGTGAGGGTTCGGTGCCCCCTCCTTGAGGGGGGGGTACTGTTGTGAATTTGGATTCTGGGCTCCCCCGGTGGCCGCTTGTGGAATTGGACTTGTCATCCTCTTTCCTGTTTCACCTGGTTCCATCAGTAGTGGGTGTCGCTATTTAAGCTCATTTCTCTGGTGGTTTCTTGCCGGTCAACAATGTTATCTGATGCCTCTCAGTGCTTGTTCCTGCTTCTGACAACTACTAGATAAGTTGGACTTTTGTCCATGTTTCGTTTTGCCTATTTGTTCCAGTTCACAGCTGAAGTTTTGTTACTGTGTCTGGAAAGCTCTCGTTGATCAGGGATTGCTACTCTGGCGTTATGAGTTAATGCCAGAGTTTAAGGTAATCTCTGGATGGTGTTTTGTTAGTGTTTTTCTGCTGACCATGAAAGTATACTATCTGTCTTCTGCTATCTAGTAAGCGGACCTCAAATTTGCTAAGACTATTTTCCTGCTGCGTTTGTTGTTTCATCTGAACTCACCGTCATTATATGTGGGGGGCTACTGTCTTCTTTGGAATATTTCTCTAGAGGTGAGCCAGGTCTTATATTTCCCTCTGCTAGCTATTTAGGTCTTAGGCCAGAGCTGGGCATCTAGCAATAAATAGGAAATGCTACCTGGCTATTTCTAGTTGCGCGGCAGGCTTAGTTCATGGTCAGTATAGTTCCATCTTCCGAGAGCTTGTCCCTCTATAGGCTTGCTATGATCTCTGCCTGCAGAGATCATGACAGCGAATATCCTGGTCAATTGAGTCCAGTACTGAGGCTTATTCTTGGCCAAAGGCGTAGCATCAATTCCTCTCAATGGAATAGGATACTGCAAGGGCTCCAAGAAAAAAACCACAGCGCCTGGCAAACTCCAAGTCCATCAAATTCAGGGCAGTGCCTGAATCCACAAATGCCATAACAGAATAGGATGACAAAGAGCAAATCAGAGTAACGGACAAAAGAACTTTAGGCTGTACCGTACCAATGGTGGCAGACCTAGCGAACCGCTTAGTGCGCTTAGGACAATCAGAGATAGCATGAGTGGAGTCACCACAGTAAAAACACGGCCCATTCTGACGTCTGTGTTCTTGCCGTTCAGCTCTGGTCAAAGTCCTATCACATTGCATAGGCTCAGACCTCTGCTCAGAAGATACCGCCAAATGGTGCACAGCTTTGCGCTCACGCAAGCGTCGATCGATCTGAATGGCCAAGGACATAGACTCATTCAGACCAGCAGGCGTGGGAAATCCCACCGTAACATCCTTAAGGGCTTCAGAAAGACCCTTTCTGAAAATTGCTGCCAGGGCACATTCATTCCACTGAGTAAGCACAGACCACTTTCTAAACTTCTGACAATATACCTCCGCTTCATCCTGACCCTGACACAAAGCCAGCAAGATTTTCTCTGCCTGATCCACTGAATTCGGTTCATCATAAAGCAATCCAAGCGCCAGAAAAAAACGCATCCACATTCCGCAATGCAGGATCTCCTGGCGCAAGGGAAAATGCCCAGTCTTGAGGGTCGCCACGTAACAAAGAAATAATGATTTTTACTTGTTGAATGGGGTCACCAAAGGAGCGGGGTTTCAAAGCAAGAAACAGTCTACAATTATTTTTGAAATTCAGGAACTTAGATCTATCCCCAGAAAACAAATCAGGAATTGGAATTCTAGGCTCTAACATCGGATTCTGAACTACATAATCTTGAATGCTTTGTACCCTAGCAGTGAGTTGATCCATACAAGAGGACAGACCTTGAATGTCCATATCTACACCTGTGTCCTGAACCACCCAGAGATTAAGGGGAAAAGAAAGACAAAACACACTGCAGAAAAAAAAAATGGTCTCAGAACTTCTCTTATCCCTCTATTGAGATGCATTAACACTTTAGAGGCCAGCTGTACTGTTATGGACCTGGTGGTTAGGAGCACCCGGAATGACCTGATGGTTAAACTATCACACAGGACGAGCTCTGGGAAGTGGGAGCTCTGCTGACCGCAAGCCTAATCCTATCACACAAACACTAGAAATAGCCGTGGAGCGTACCTAACTCTGCCTAGACGCCTCTTCACAGCCTAAGAGCTAACTACCCCTAAGATAGGAAATAAAGCCTAACTTGCCTCAGAGAAATTTCCCCAAAGGAAAAGGCAGCCCCCCACAAATATTGACTGTGAGTTAAGATGAAAGTCACAAACATAAGAATGAAACAGGTTTCAGCAAAGGAGGCCAGACTTCACTAAACAGACTGAGGATAGAAAAGGTATCTTTGCGGTCAGCACAAAACACTACAAAAAGCCACGCAGAGTGTGCAAAAAGACCGTTCGCACCGACTCACGGTGCGGAGGTGCCACTCTGCCTCCCAGAGCTTCCAGCTAGCAAGGCAATATCATGATAGCAAGCTGGACAAGAAAACAAAGATAAGCAAATAAACTAGCAGGGACTTAGCTTCGCTGGAGTAGACAGGTCCTCAGAAAGATCCAAGAGAGATCTGAACCAGTACTAGAACATTGACAGCTGGCATCAAGTAACGATCTGAGTGGAGTTAAATAGAGCAGCCAGCGTGGGACCAAACGAGGTCAGCTGAGGAAGGAACCTCAGAACCAGCAGCTCCACTCACAGCCACCAGAGGGAGTCCATGGGCCGAACTCGCCGAAGTACCATTCATGACCACAGGAGGGAGTTCGAGAACAGAATTCACAACAGGCAGCGTAACGCTCCTTCTCCCATCAATGCGGTCAGCTGTATCAGCTAGATGCCGATACAGTTGACCCTGCAGTGACAGGTAGGAGGCCCACTGCTGGCACCGGCCCCCCCGCCTGCTCAGGGGCCCCATTGCGGCAGAGCAGGGAGATCATGTCTCCCTGCTCTGCCACAGAATGTAACTCTATCGGCACGCTGTGCACGCTAATACATAGCGTAGATAGCGTAGCTCCGGGTGGGCCACCTCAGAACGCGGGGCCCAGGGCGCCCGCACCCTCTGCCCCCCATTAGCTACGCTACTGCCGTTGACCCATGCAGGCGAGAGGCTGGCCATCGCCAGTGCAAACTTCAAGTATATGTGCATCCTCGAACGTACATTCAGCTGAAGTGTATTGCGGTGCAGAGACTCATCGGGTCCGTGCGCAGCAATACACAGCCAATCAGAAGCCGGCATGTGTGTGACTGTAGATACAGTGACGTTATGAGCTCCCACCGCTTGCACTCTGAAGTCAGCTGCCGGTGTCAGGACTCTGAACATTTTTTACCTTTTGTGCATTGCTGCCCTTTTCCAAGATGGCGTCTTTGGTCTCATGTGCACTGTGTCTTCCTGCTATAAAACTCCACCCCAGTCTTCAGTCTGGTCTAGAGTATTCTGCCTTGCATCCAGCTCCTGACCTCTGATTACTCCCTGGCTATATACCTGCTCCTGTGAACCTGTGTGGTGATCCTGCTACTCTGCTCTGAGTTCCTGCTGCATACACCAGTTTCCAGTAATCCTCCTTCATCTGCTGCTTGTGTTTACTTCCATCTGCACTTGCTGGACATGTAAGCTGTTGCAGCTTTGCAATAACCTGAGACTATTAACCAGGCCTCTCTGGTTGAGCTAAGATATGATTTGAACTGCCTAATAAGCATATCTGTTATGACCCCAGTGGACAGGGTCTCAGAGGAACGTGTAAGTCTGCAAGATACAAAAATCCAGCTCATAGGGCTGTGGTAACTGGGTTGACCAAATAGCTACTCCTAACGCCAACACTAGAAGTAGCCGGGGATCATGCCTACGGTGATCGCTAGATGACTCGCGCCAGCCGGAGAATCTAACTACCCCTAGGAGAAGAAAACAAAGACCTCTCTTGCCTCCAGAGAAAGGGACCCCAAAGCAAGATACAAGCCCCCCACAAATAATAACGGTGAGGTAAGAGGAAATGACAAACACAGAAATGAACCAGGTTCAGCAAAGAGAGGCCAGCTTACTAATAGCAGAATAAAGCAAGATAACTTATCTGGTCAACAAAAACCCTATAAAAATCCACGCTGGAGATTCAAGAACCCCCGAACCGTCTAACGGTCCGGGGGGAGAACACCAGCCCCCTAGAGCTTCCAGCAAAGGTCAGGATACAGATAGGAACAAGCTGGACAAAAATACCAAACAAAACAAAAGCAAAAAGCAAAGAAGCAGACTTAGATTGAAAAACAGGAACCAGGATCAGAGGACAAGAGCACAACAGATTAGCTCTGATTTCAACGATGCCAGGCATTGAACTGAAGGTCCAGGGAGCTTATATAGCAACGCCCCTGAACTAACGGCCCAGGTGAGGATATAGGAAAAGACAGACGCTCCAGAGTCAAATCACTAATGACCACTAGAGGGAGCAAAAAGCAAAATCACAACACATATCTATCTGTGTCTGGACTAAGACAAGGATTTATTCGTGTCAAGTATCCTCAAGAATAACTGTGCTTCATAGACTTTCTGCTTGATTCCTCTGAAGTTTCCTATAGACTGCTAAGCTGCGTTTATTATTTGCACCAAGTGTTGTGGACTTGAGTTTCTCTCTGCACCTGTTTGAATCACCGTGTGATAATATAGACTTTACCACTTATAAAACTGTGTCCTGTAGTTGTCTTGTTCCACGCAAAGAGTCTCCTGAGTTATCCCCTATAATTATTACAGCCGGCTTCAGAAGAGGATGCCGCAAGGCAGGGGATTGGAGGGAAGGTGAGAATTGTTTATTTTTTTCTATGCATTAAAGAACTGCGGGGACATATACCAGGATCGGGAACATACCAGAATGGGGCAAGGGACATATATGACAGGATGGGGGATATACAAGAACCCCCGAACCGTCTAACGGTCCGGGGGGAGAACACCAGCCCCCTAGAGCTTCCAGCAAAGGTCAGGATACAGATAGGAACAAGCTGGACAAAAATACCAAACAAAACAAAAGCAAAAAGCAAAGAAGCAGACTTAGATTGAAAAACAGGAACCAGGATCAGAGGACAAGAGCACAACAGATTAGCTCTGATTTCAACGATGCCAGGCATTGAACTGAAGGTCCAGGGAGCTTATATAGCAACGCCCCTGAACTAACGGCCCAGGTGAGGATATAGGAAAAGACAGACGCTCCAGAGTCAAATCACTAATGACCACTAGAGGGAGCAAAAAGCAAAATCACAACAGTACCCCCCCCTTAGTGAGGGGTCACCGAACCCTCACCACGACCACCAGGGCGATCAGGATGAGCGGCGTGAAAGGCACGAACTAAATCGGCCGCATGAACATCAGAGGCGACCACCCAGGAATTATCTTCCTGACCATAGCCCTTCCACTTGACCAGGTACTGAAGCCTCCGCCTGGAGAGACGAGAATCCAAGATCTTCTCCACCACGTACTCCAACTCGCCCTCAACCAACACCGGAGCAGGAGGCTCAGCAGAAGGAACCACAGGCACAACGTACCGCCGCAACAAGGACCTATGAAACACGTTGTGGATAGCAAACGACACAGGAAGATCCAGGCGAAAGGACACAGGATTAAGAATTTCCAATATCTTGTAAGGACCAATAAAACGAGGTTTAAATTTGGGAGAGGAAACCTTCATAGGAACAAAGCGGGAAGAAAGCCACACCAAATCCCCAACACGTAGTCGGGGACCCACACCGCGGCGGCGGTTGGCAAAGCGCTGAGCCCTCTCCTGTGACAACTTCAAGTTGTCCACCACAAGATTCCAGATCCGCTGCAACCTATCCACCACAGAATCCACCCCAGGGCAGTCAGAAGGTTCCACATGACCCGAAGAAAAACGAGGGTGGAAACCAGAGTTGCAGAAAAACGGCGAAACCAAGGTGGCGGAACTAGCCCGATTATTAAGGGCAAACTCAGCTAACGGCAAGAAGGTCACCCAATCGTCCTGATCAGCAGAGACAAAACACCTCAAATAAGCCTCCAAAGTCTGATTAGTTCGCTCCGTCTGTCCATTAGTCTGAGGATGGAAAGCAGACGAAAACGACAAGTCAATGCCCATCCTACTACAAAAGGATCGCCAGAATCTGGAAACGAACTGGGATCCTCTGTCTGACACAATATTCTCAGGGATGCCGTGCAACCGAACCACGTTCTGGAAAAACACAGGAACCAGATCGGAAGAGGAAGGCAGTTTAGGCAAAGGAACCAAATGGACCATCTTGGAGAAGCGATCACATATCACCCAGATAACAGACATGCCCTGAGACACCGGAAGATCAGAAATGAAATCCATGGAGATATGTGTCCAAGGTCTCTTAGGGACAGGCAAGGGCAAGAGCAACCCGCTGGCACGAGAACAGCAAGGCTTAGCTCGAGCACAAGTCCCACAGGACTGTACAAATGACCGCACATCCCTAGACAAGGAAGGCCACCAAAAGGATCTGGCCACCAGATCTCTGGTGCCAAAAATTCCTGGGTGACCTGCCAACACCGAGGAATGAACCTCGGAAATGACTCTGCTGGTCCACTTATCAGGCACAAACAGTCTGTCAGGTGGACAAGAATCAGGCCTATCAGCCTGAAATCTCTGCAACACACGTCGCAGATCTGGAGAAATAGCTGACAAGATAATACCATCCTTAAGAATACCAACAGGTTCAGCGACTCCAGGAGCATCAGGCACAAAGCTCCTGGAAAGAGCATCGGCCTTCACATTCTTTGAACCTGGTAAATACGAGACAACAAAGTCAAAACGGGAGAAAAACAATGACCAGCGGGCCTGTCTAGGATTCAGGCGTTTAGCAGACTCGAGATACATCAGATTTTTGTGATCAGTCAAGACCACCACACGATGCTTAGCACCCTTGAGCCAATGACGCCACTCCTCAAATGCCCATTTCATGGCCAACAACTCCCGATTGCCCACATCATAATTTCGCTCCGCAGGCGAAAACTTCCTAGAGAAAAAGGCGCAAGGTCTCATAACAGAGCAACCAGGGCCTCTCTGCGACAAAACGGCCCCTGCTCCAATCTCTGAAGCATCCACCTCAACTTGAAAGGGAAGCGAGACATCAGGCTGGCACAAAACAGGCGCCGAAGTAAACCGACGTTTCAACTCCTGGAAAGCCTCCACGGCAGCAGGAGCCCAATTAACCACATCGGAGCCCTTCTTGGTCATATCCGTCAAAGGTTTCACAATGCTAGAAAAGTTAGCGATAAAACGACGGTAGAAGTTAGCGAAACCCAAGAACTTCTGAAGACTCTTAACTGACGAGGGCTGAGTCCAATCAAGAATAGCTCGGACCTTGACTGGGTCCATCTCCACAGCAGAAGGGGAAAAAATGAACCCCAAAAAGGGAACCTTCTGTACACCAAAAAGACACTTTGAGCCCTTGACAAACAAAGAATTTTCACGCAAAATTTTAAAGACCATCCTGACCTGCTCCACATGCGAGTCCCAATTATCAGAAAAAAACAGAATATCATCCAGATAAACGATCAGAAATTTATCCAGATAGTTCCGGAAAATGTCATGCATAAAGGACTGAAAAACTGAAGGGGCATTAGAGAGCCCAAAAGGCATCACCAAGTACTCAAAATGACCTTCGGGCGTATTGAATGCGGTTTTCCATTCATCCCCTTGCTTAATGCGCACAAGGTTGTACGCACCACGAAGGTCTATCTTGGTAAACCACTTGGCACCTTTAATCCGGGCAAACAAGTCAGACAACAGCGGCAAAGGATACTGAAATTTGACAGTGATCTTATTTAAAAGCCGATAGTCAATACAAGGCCTCAAAGATCCGTCCTTTTTAGCCACAAAAAAGAATCCCGCACCAAGAGGGGAAGAAGACGGACGGATGTGTCCTTTCTCCAGAGACTCCTTGATATATGAACGCATAGCGGTATGTTCAGGTATCGACAGATTAAACAGTCTTCCCTTAGGAAACTTACTGCCTGGAATCAAATCTATTGCACAGTCACATTCCCTATGAGGAGGCAATGCACTGGACCTGGACTCGCTAAAGACATCCTGATAATCAGACAAGTACTCCGGAACTTCCGAAGGCGTAGAAGAAGCAATAGACACAGGCAGGGAATCCTCATGAATACCACGACAGCCCCAACTAGACACTGACATAGCCTTCCAGTCAAGGACTGGATTATGGGTCTGTAACCATGGCAGCCCCAAAACAACCAAATCATGCATTTTATGTAGAACGAGAAAACGTATCACCTCGCGGTGTTCAGGAGTCATGCACATGGTAACCTGTGTCCAATACTGCGGCTTATTTTCTGCCAATGGCGTAGCATCAATACCCCTAAGAGGGATAGGATTTTCTAATGGTTCAAGAATAAAACCACAGCGCTTAGCAAATGAGAGATCCATAAGACTCAGGGCAGCACCTGAATCTACAAACGCCATGACAGGATAAGATGACAGTGAGCAAATCAAAGTTACAGACAGAATAAACTTAGGATGCAAATTACCAACGGTGACAGGACTAACAACCTTAGATATACGTTTAGAGCATGCTGAGATAACATGTGTAGAATCACCACATTAGTAGCACAAGCCATTCCGGCGTGTATGAATTTTCCTCTCATTTCTAGTCAGGATTCTATCACATTGCATCAAATCAGGTGTCCGTTCAGACAACACCATGAGGGAATTTGCGGTTTTTCTATCACATTGCATCACATCAGGTGTCTGTTCAGACAACAACATGAGGGAATTTGCGGTTTTGCGCTCCCGCAACCGCCGGTCAATTTGAATAGCCAGGGACATGGTATCATTCAGACCTGTGGGAATGGGAAAACCCACCATAACATTCTTAATGGCCTCAGAAAGGCCATTTCTAAAATTAGCGGCCAGTGCACACTCGTTCCAATGTGTCAGCACGGACCATTTCCGAAATTTTTGGCAATACACCTCTGCCTCGTCCTGGCCCTGAGACATAGCCAGCAAGGCTTTCTCTGCCTGAATCTCAAGATTGGGTTCCTCATAAAGTAAACCGAGCGCCAGAAAAAACGCATCAATATCAGCCAATGCCGGATCTCCTGGCGCCAACGAAAAAGCCCAATCCTGAGGGTCACCCCGTAAGAATGAAATAACAATTTTTACTTGTTGAGCAGAGTCTCCAGACGAACAAGGTTTCAGGGACAAAAATAATTTACAATTATTCCTGAAATTCCTAAACTTAAATCGGTCTCCTGAAAACAGTTCAGGAATCGGAATCTTGGGTTCAGACCTAGGATTTCTGGTAACATAATCTTGTATACCCTGCACACGAGCGGCAAGCTGGTCCACACTTGTAATCAAGGTCTGGACATTCATGTCTGCAGCAAGCTTAAGCCACTCTGAGGTAAAGGGGAAAAGAAAAAAAAAAAAATGAGAGAGGGAAAAAAAAACCTCAAAATTTTCTTTCTTATAATCCCACTTCTGCAATGCATTAAACATTTAATACGGGCCTGGCATACTGTTATGACCCCAGTGGACAGGGTCTCAGAGGAACGTGTAAGTCTGCAAGATACAAAAATCCAGCTCATAGGGCTGTGGTAACTGGGTTGACCAAATAGCTACTCCTAACGCCAACACTAGAAGTAGCCGGGGATCATGCCTACGGTGATCGCTAGATGACTCGCGCCAGCCGGAGAATCTAACTACCCCTAGGAGAAGAAAACAAAGACCTCTCTTGCCTCCAGAGAAAGGGACCCCAAAGCAAGATACAAGCCCCCCACAAATAATAACGGTGAGGTAAGAGGAAATGACAAACACAGAAATGAACCAGGTTCAGCAAAGAGAGACCAGCTTACTAATAGCAGAATAAAGCAAGATAACTTATCTGGTCAACAAAAACCCTATAAAAATCCACGCTGGAGATTCAAGAACCCCCGAACCGACTAACGGTCCGGGGGGAGAACACCAGCCCCCTAGAGCTTCCAGCAAAGGTCAGGATACAGATAGGAACAAGCTGGACAAAAATACCAAACAAAACAAAAGCAAAAAGCAAAGAAGCAGACTTAGATTGAAAAACAGGAACCAGGATCAGAGGACAAGAGCACAACAGATTAGCTCTGATTTCAACGATGCCAGGCATTGAACTGAAGGTCCAGGGAGCTTATATAGCAACGCCCCTGAACTAACGGCCCAGGTGAGGATATAGGAAAAGACAGACGCTCCAGAGTCAAATCACTAATGACCACTAGAGGGAGCAAAAAGCAAAATCACAACAGTACCCCCCCCTTAGTGAGGGGTCACCGAACCCTCACCACGACCACCAGGGCGATCAGGATGAGCGGCGTGAAAGGCACGAACTAAATCGGCCGCATGAACATCAGAGGCGACCACCCAGGAATTATCTTCCTGACCATAGCCCTTCCACTTGACCAGGTACTGAAGCCTCCGCCTGGAGAGACGAGAATCCAAGATCTTCTCCACCACGTACTCCAACTCGCCCTCAACCAACACCGGAGCAGGAGACTCAGCAGAAGGAACCACAGGCACAACGTACCGCCGCAACAAGGACCTATGAAACACGTTGTGGATAGCAAACGACACAGGAAGATCCAGGCGAAAGGACACAGGATTAAGAATTTCCAATATCTTGTAAGGACCAATAAAACGAGGTTTAAATTTGGGAGAGGAAACCTTCATAGGAACAAAGCGGGAAGAAAGCCACACCAAATCCCCAACACGTAGTCGGGGACCCACACCGCGGCGGCGGTTGGCAAAGCGCTGAGCCCTCTCCTGTGACAACTTCAAGTTGTCCACCACAAGATTCCAGATCCGCTGCAACCTATCCACCACAGAATCCACCCCAGGGCAGTCAGAAGGTTCCACATGACCCGAAGAAAAACGAGGGTGGAAACCAGAGTTGCAGAAAAACGGCGAAACCAAGGTGGCGGAACTAGCCCGATTATTAAGGGCAAACTCAGCTAACGGCAAGAAGGTCACCCAATCGTCCTGATCAGCAGAGACAAAACACCTCAAATAAGCCTCCAAAGTCTGATTAGTTCGCTCCGTCTGTCCATTAGTCTGAGGATGGAAAGCAGACGAAAACGACAAGTCAATGCCCATCCTACTACAAAAGGATCGCCAGAATCTGGAAACGAACTGGGATCCTCTGTCTGACACAATATTCTCATGGATGCCGTGCAACCGAACCACGTTCTGGAAAAACACAGGAACCAGATCGGAAGAGGAAGGCAGTTTAGGCAAAGGAACCAAATGGACCATCTTGGAGAAGCGATCACATATCACCCAGATAACAGACATGCCCTGAGACACCGGAAGATCAGAAATGAAATCCATGGAGATATGTGTCCAAGGTCTCTTAGGGACAGGCAAGGGCAAGAGCAACCCGCTGGCACGAGAACAGCAAGGCTTAGCTCGAGCACAAGTCCCACAGGACTGTACAAATGACCGCACATCCCTAGACAAGGAAGGCCACCAAAAGGATCTGGCCACCAGATCTCTGGTGCCAAAAATTCCTGGGTGACCTGCCAACACCGAGGAATGAACCTCGGAAATGACTCTGCTGGTCCACTTATCAGGCACAAACAGTCTGTCAGGTGGACAAGAATCAGGCCTATCAGCCTGAAATCTCTGCAACACACGTCGCAGATCTGGAGAAATAGCTGACAAGATAATACCATCCTTAAGAATACCAACAGGTTCAGCGACTCCAGGAGCATCAGGCACAAAGCTCCTGGAAAGAGCATCGGCCTTCACATTCTTTGAACCTGGTAAATACGAGACAACAAAGTCAAAACGGGAGAAAAACAATGACCAGCGGGCCTGTCTAGGATTCAGGCGTTTAGCAGACTCGAGATACATCAGATTTTTGTGATCAGTCAAGACCACCACACGATGCTTAGCACCCTCGAGCCAATGACGCCACTCCTCAAATGCCCATTTCATGGCCAACAACTCCCGATTGCCCACATCATAATTTCGCTCCGCAGGCGAAAACTTCCTAGAGAAAAAGGCGCAAGGTCTCATAACAGAGCAACCAGGGCCTCTCTGCGACAAAACGGCCCCTGCTCCAATCTCTGAAGCATCCACCTCAACTTGAAAGGGAAGCGAGACATCAGGCTGGCACAAAACAGGTGCCGAAGTAAACCGACGTTTCAACTCCTGGAAAGCCTCCACGGCAGCAGGAGCCCAATTAACCACATCGGAGCCCTTCTTGGTCATATCCGTCAAAGGTTTCACAATGCTAGAAAAGTTAGCGATAAAACGACGGTAGAAGTTAGCGAAACCCAAGAACTTCTGAAGACTCTTAACTGACGAGGGCTGAGTCCAATCAAGAATAGCTCGGACCTTGACTGGGTCCATCTCCACAGCAGAAGGGGAAAAAATGAACCCCAAAAAGGGAACCTTCTGTACACCAAAAAGACACTTTGAGCCCTTGACAAACAAAGAATTTTCACGCAAAATTTTAAAGACCATCCTGACCTGCTCCACATGCGAGTCCCAATTATCAGAAAAAAACAGAATATCATCCAGATAAACGATCAGAAATTTATCCAGATAGTTCCGGAAAATGTCATGCATAAAGGACTGAAAAACTGAAGGGGCATTAGAGAGCCCAAAAGGCATCACCAAGTACTCAAAATGACCTTCGGGCGTATTGAATGCGGTTTTCCATTCATCCCCTTGCTTAATGCGCACAAGGTTGTACGCACCACGAAGGTCTATCTTGGTAAACCACTTGGCACCTTTAATCCGGGCAAACAAGTCAGACAACAGCGGCAAAGGATACTGAAATTTGACAGTGATCTTATTTAAAAGCCGATAGTCAATACAAGGCCTCAAAGATCCGTCCTTTTTAGCCACAAAAAAGAATCCCGCACCAAGAGGGGAAGAAGACGGACGGATGTGTCCTTTCTCCAGAGACTCCTTGATATATGAACGCATAGCGGTATGTTCAGGTATCGACAGATTAAACAGTCTTCCCTTAGGAAACTTACTGCCTGGAATCAAATCTATTGCACAGTCACATTCCCTATGAGGAGGCAATGCACTGGACCTGGACTCGCTAAAGACATCCTGATAATCAGACAAGTACTCCGGAACTTCCGAAGGCGTAGAAGAAGCAATAGACACAGGCAGGGAATCCTCATGAATACCACGACAGCCCCAACTAGACACTGACATAGCCTTCCAGTCAAGGACTGGATTATGGGTCTGTAACCATGGCAGCCCCAAAACAACCAAATCATGCATTTTATGTAGAACGAGAAAACGTATCACCTCGCGGTGTTCAGGAGTCATGCACATGGTAACCTGTGTCCAATACTGCGGCTTATTTTCTGCCAATGGCGTAGCATCAATACCCCTAAGAGGGATAGGATTTTCTAATGGTTCAAGAATAAAACCACAGCGCTTAGCAAATGAGAGATCCATAAGACTCAGGGCAGCACCTGAATCTACAAACGCCATGACAGGATAAGATGACAGTGAGCAAATCAAAGTTACAGACAGAATAAACTTAGGATGCAAATTACCAACGGTGACAGGACTAACAACCTTAGATATACGTTTAGAGCATGCTGAGATAACATGTGTAGAATCACCACATTAGTAGCACAAGCCATTCCGGCGTGTATGAATTTTCCTCTCATTTCTAGTCAGGATTCTATCACATTGCATCAAATCAGGTGTCCGTTCAGACAACACCATGAGGGAATTTGCGGTTTTTCTATCACATTGCATCACATCAGGTGTCTGTTCAGACAACAACATGAGGGAATTTGCGGTTTTGCGCTCCCGCAACCGCCGGTCAATTTGAATAGCCAGGGACATGGTATCATTCAGACCTGTGGGAATGGGAAAACCCACCATAACATTCTTAATGGCCTCAGAAAGGCCATTTCTAAAATTAGCGGCCAGTGCACACTCGTTCCAATGTGTCAGCACAGACCATTTCCGAAATTTTTGGCAATACACCTCTGCCTCGTCCTGGCCCTGAGACATAGCCAGCAAGGCTTTCTCTGCCTGAATCTCAAGATTGGGTTCCTCATAAAGTAAACCGAGCGCCAGAAAAAACGCATCAATATCAGCCAATGCCGGATCTCCTGGCGCCAACGAAAAAGCCCAATCCTGAGGGTCACCCCGTAAGAATGAAATAACAATTTTTACTTGTTGAGCAGAGTCTCCAGACGAACAAGGTTTCAGGGACAAAAATAATTTACAATTATTCCTGAAATTCCTAAACTTAAATCGGTCTCCTGAAAACAGTTCAGGAATCGGAATCTTGGGTTCAGACCTAGGATTTCTGGTAACATAATCTTGTATACCCTGCACACGAGCGGCAAGCTGGTCCACACTTGTAATCAAGGTCTGGACATTCATGTCTGCAGCAAGCTTAAGCCACTCTGAGGTAAAGGGGAAAAGAAAAAAAAAAAAATGAGAGAGGGAAAAAAAAAACTCAAAATTTTCTTTCTTATAATCCCACTTCTGCAATGCATTAAACATTTAATATGGGCCTGGCATACTGTTATGACCCCAGTGGACAGGGTCTCAGAGGAACGTGTAAGTCTGCAAGATACAAAAATCCAGCTCATAGGGCTGTGGTAACTGGGTTGACCAAATAGCTACTCCTAACGCCAACACTAGAAGTAGCCGGGGATCATGCCTACGGTGATCGCTAGATGACTCGCGCCAGCCGGAGAATCTAACTACCCCTAGGAGAAGAAAACAAAGACCTCTCTTGCCTCCAGAGAAAGGGACCCCAAAGCAAGATACAAGCCCCCCACAAATAATAACGGTGAGGTAAGAGGAAATGACAAACACAGAAATGAACCAGGTTCAGCAAAGAGAGGCCAGCTTACTAATAGCAGAATAAAGCAAGATAACTTATCTGGTCAACAAAAACCCTATAAAAATCCACGCTGGAGATTCAAGAACCCCCGAACCGTCTAACGGTCCGGGGGGAGAACACCAGCCCCCTAGAGCTTCCAGCAAAGGTCAGGATACAGATAGGAACAAGCTGGACAAAAATACCAAACAAAACAAAAGCAAAAAGCAAAGAAGCAGACTTAGCTTGAAAAACAGGAACCAGGATCAGAGGACAAGAGCACAACAGATTAGCTCTGATTTCAACGTGCCAGGCATTGAACTGAAGGTCCAGGGAGCTTATATAGCAACGCCCCTGAACTAACGGCCCAGGTGAGGATATAGGAAAAGACAGACGCTCCAGAGTCAAATCACTAATGACCACTAGAGGGAGCAAAAAGCAAAATCACAACACATATCTATCTGTGTCTGGACTAAGACAAGGATTTATTCGTGTCAAGTATCCTCAAGAATAACTGTGCTTCATAGACTTTCTGCTTGATTCCTCTGAAGTTTCCTATAGACTGCTAAGCTGCGTTTATTATTTGCACCAAGTGTTGTGGACTTGAGTTTCTCTCTGCACCTGTTTGAATCACCGTGTGATAATATAGACTTTACCACTTATAAAACTGTGTCCTGTAGTTGTCTTGTTCCACGCAAAGAGTCTCCTGAGTTATCCCCTATAATTATTACAGCCGGCTTCAGAAGAGGATGCCGCAAGGCAGGGGATTGGAGGGAAGGTGAGAATTGTTTATTTTTTTCTATGCATTAAAGAACTGCGGGGACATATACCAGGATCGGGAACATACCAGAATGGGGCAAGGGACATATATGACAGGATGGGGGATATATATACCAGGATGGAGGGAGACATACAGCTCTGGCAAAAACACCACCACATCAAACCCCTGTCATGGAATGGGTGCGTGTAAACACGTACCTCACACGGATGGCTTCCGTGTGCATTTTTAAACTTATAGGGTTAACATGCAAAACAATTGTATCAATAATGGACAGGGGTGTAGACATTACTTAGGCCAAACTTTTGAAAAGTCTAGACAGCAGTCTTGGCTGTGAAGTGAATCTGGAGAGTTATCACAGTGGTGGGATCTTTCAACTGTGTTGATTTTTGACTTTATTATGGCCCCCCGTGTGGACACAGAAAGACTCGTAAGTCTTGTACTGCCCTTTGGGACACTCGATCTGAAGGATACCATGACAGGCTGGCCATCGAATGTGCTTGGTTTGCTATAGCTGAACAGCTCTACCCAAGACCTGGTTGGGCCACATATTCACCAGCAAAGCAGGCTAAGTTTGGTAAGTTACCCTATTGAAGTTCCTTATTAAAAAGAATGTTGAAAGATTTTTGAACATATGCAAATAAATTAACATTGTGCTTTATATCGCTCATGTTGCGTGTCTAACAAACACACACATTTATATTTGTTTTTCAACTTTGCACGTACAAGGCCAATATCATCTAGAATTAAGCTTATGACTAATATATTAGAGTATGATCCCTCTCTTAAATATCAAAAATAAGCATGAACCATGCTTGTTCCAACGTTCAAAACCATGCAGTATGTCTTTGTGACATAATGTCATTGCTGTTCTGTAGCTTTATGTATTTACAACCTTTTTACCATTTTTTAAAACTTAAAATATAAAAACCTAAGTAAAGGGCTTCTTTTCAGCCATGTGGATAAAATAAATACTTGTTCAAAGATTCCATGGTGTTACAAAAGTGGTATATAATATTTTAAAGCCTGTACTGAAGTCAAGCATAGCTCTATAGATGTCTCACATTTGTTGGGCTTAGGCCTAACTATGCTATAATATTTGTGAAAATTGTAAAGCACTGATGTAATATTTTAAATAAGTTAGGCCCTGAAAGTGTGTCTGACATTGTTATAATTAAACATTTTAAATGTAGAAATTTTTAACAAGTAAGGATCATCATGTGCTGCCTGATATTATAAGGCTATGTTCACACGGTGCGTTTTTTGCTGCGGATCCGCAGCGGAATTGCACTGCGGATCCGCAGCAGTTTTCCATGTAGGTTACAGTACAATGTAACCCAATGGGAAAAAGGACCCGCTGTGCCGACGATCCTTTTTTCAACAGGCAAATCCGCAGCGTTTTTGCCTGCAGAAAAAAGAAGTAGCATGTCACTTCTTTCTGCAGATTCCGCTGCGGGTTTCCAGCAGCACCAATAGGAAACTGCATTTGGAAACCCGCAGTGGAATCCGCAGAAGAAAAAGGATCAAAAACCGCAGCTAAAATCAGCGCTGAATTTAGCTGCGGTTTTTCAAAACAGGACCTGAAAAAAAAAGGATGAAAAAAAGGATCGTGTGAACGTAGCCTAAATCCGCCATACACACATTCTTCAAACATAGTAGTCCCTTTGAGTGTATGTGTTTAAAATGTTGGCCTGGACACACCACTGTTGGTTGTCTGACTGTGCTTAATCCAATGTTTTGACATCATTGTTAACACCACACAAGATTTGTCACACAAGGCAAGGCCTTACATATGGCTGCTGGGCATTGTTAATTGTGGGAATGTTTGTGTTTTACACAGCCAAAGTCATGCAGGCAATGTTATTAGAATGCGATTTGCAAACTTGCCATGATGTCATGATATGAAATTGCTGTCTCACAACATGGCTTAACCCCTTTACCCCCAAGGGTGGTTTGCACGTTGATGACCGGGCCAATTTTTACAATTCTGACTACTGTCCCTTTATGAGGTTATAACTCTGGAACGCTTCAAACGGATCCCGGTGATTCTGACATTGTTTTCTTGTGACATATTGTACTTCATGATAGTGGTAAAATTTATTCGATATAACTTGCGTTTATTTGTGAAAAAAATGGAAATTTGGCGGAAATTTTGAAAATTTCGCAATTTTCCAACTTTGAATTTTTATGCCCTGAAATCACAGAGATAAGTCACGCAAAATACTTAATAAGTAACATTTCCCACATGTCTACTTTACATCAGCACAATTTTGGAACCAAAATGTTTTTTTGTTAGGGAGTTATAAGGGTTAAAAGTTGACCAGCAATTTCTCATTTTTACAACACCATTTTTTTTTAGGGACCACATCTCATTTGAAGTAATTTTGAGGGGTCTATATGATAGAAAATAACCAAGTGTGACACCATTCTAAAAACTTCACCCCTCAAGGTGCTCAAAACCACATTCAAGAAGTTTATTAACCCTTCAGGTGTTTCACAGGAATTTTTGGAATGTTTAAATAAAAATGAACATTTAACTTTTTTCGCAAAAAATTTACTTCAGTTCCAATTTGTTTTATTTTACCAAGGGTAACAGGAGAAAATGGACCCCAAAAGTTGTTGTACAATTTGTCCTGAGTACGCCGATACCCCATATGTGGGGGTAAACCACTGTTTGGGCGCATGGCACAGCTCGGAAACGAAGGAGCGCCATTTGACTTTTCAATGCAAAATTGACTGGAATTGAGATGGGACACCATGTTGCGTTTGGAGAGCCCCTGATGTGCGTAAACATTGAAACCCCCCACAAGTGACACCATTTTGGAAAGTAGACCCCCTAAGGAACTTATCTAGATGTGTGGTGAGCACTTTGACCCACCAAGTGCTTCACACAAGTTTATAATGCAGAGCCGTAAAAATAAAAAATCATATTTTTTCACAAAAATGATCTTTTTGCCCCCAATTTTTTATTTTCCCAAGGGTAAGAGAAGAAATTGGACCCCAAAAATTGTTGTACAATTTGTCCTGAGTACTCTGATACCCCATATGTGGGTGTAAACCATTGTTTGGGCGCATGGCAGAGCTCGGAAGGGAAGGAGCGCCATTTGACTTTTCAATGCAAAATTGACTGGAATTGAGATGGGACGCCATGTTGCGTTTGGAGAGCCCCTGATGTGCCTAAACATTGAAACCCCCCACAAGTGACACCATTTTGGAAAGTAGACCCCTTAAGGAACTTATCTAGATGTGTGGTGAGCACTTTGACCCAACAAGTGCTTCACAGAAGTTTATAATGCAGAGCCATAAAAATAAAAAATCATATTTTTTCACAAAAATGATCTTTTCGCCCCCAATTTTTTATTTTCCCAAGGGTAAGAGAAGAAATTGGACCCCAAAAGTTGTTGTGCAACTCAATTTGTCCTGACTACGCTGATACCCGATATGTGGGGGTAAACGACTGTTTGGGCGCATGGCAGAGCTCGGAAGGGAAGGAGCGCCGATTGACTTTTCAATGCAAAATTGATTGGAATTGAGATGGGACGCCATGTCGCGTTTGGAGAGCCCCTGATGTGCCTAAACATTAAAACCCCCCACAAGTGACACCATTTTGGAAAGTAGACCCCCTAAGGAACTTATCTAGATGTGTTTGGAGAGCTTTGAATCCCTAAGTGTTTCACTACAGTTTATAACGCAGAGCCGTGAAAATAATTTTTTTTTTTTTTTCTTCACAAAAATGATTTTTTAGCCCCCAGTTTTGTATTTTCCCAAGGGTAACAGGAGAAATTGTACCCCAAAAGTTGTTGTCCAATTTGTCCTGAGTACGCTGATACCCCGTATGTGGGGGGGAACCACTGTTTGGGCGCATGGCAGAGCTCGGAAGGGAAGGAGCGCCATTTGGAATGCAGACTTAGATGGATTGGTCTGCAGGCGTCACGCTGCATTTGTAGAGCCCCTGATGTACCCAAACAGTAGAAACCCCCCACAAGTGACCCCATATTGGAAACTAGACCTCCCAAGGAACTTATCTAGATATGTTGTGAGAACTTTGAACCCCCAAGTGTTTCACTACAGGTTACAACGCAGAGCCGTGGAAATAAAAAATCTTTTTTTTCCCACAAAAATGATTTTTAGCCCCCCAAATTTTTATTTTCCCAAGGATAACAAGAAAACTTGAACCCCTAAAGTTGTTGTCCAATTTGTCCCGAGTACGCTGATACCCCATATGTTGGGGTAAACCCCTGTTTGGGCGCACGGGAGAGCTCGGAAGGGAAGGAGCACTGTTTTACTTTTTCAACGCAGAATTGGCTGGAATTGAGATCGGATGCCATGTCGCGTTTGGAGAGCCCCTGATGTGCCTGAACAGTGGAAACTCCCCAATTCTACCTGCAACCCTAATCCAAACACACCTCTAACCCTAATCCCAATGGTAACTCTAACCACACCCCTAACCCTGACACACTCCTAACCCTAATCCTAACCGTAAATGTAATCCAAAGCCTAACTTTAGCCCCAACCCTAACCCTAACTTTAGCTCCAACCCTAGCCCCAACCCTAACCCTAGCCCTAACCTTAAAGGGAACCTGTCACCACGTTTTTGGAAGATGGGATAAAAATAGCGTTAAATAGGGGCAGAGGTGGGCGTTACATTAGTGTGTGTGTTATGCGTTTATTACCCACCTAAGTTGCCGAAATAACTTTGCAAAGTCTCCGTTTTCGCCTGTCAATCAGGCTGGTCAGGTCGCATGGGCGTTGTCTTCCCCCAGATTTGGCGTAGTTTTCCGTTGGTGGCGTAGTGGTGTGCGCATGCCCAAAGTCCGGAATCCTCTTCCAGGGGATTTAAAATAGCGCGGTGTTCGTTATTGCATTGGTGATCGGTGGGCGCGGCCATCTTCCTTTGGCCGCGCGTGCGCAGAAGCGGCGCTCTGCTGGCCGCGGCTTCAGGAAAATGGCCGCCGCGATATCCATCTGCGCACGCGCGGCATCCCGCGGCCATTTTCCTGAAGCCGCGGCCAGCAGAGCGCCGCTTCTGCGCACGCGCGGCCAAAGGAAGATGGCCGCGCCCACCGATCACCAATGCAATAACGAACACCGCGCTATTTTAAATCCCCTGGAAGAGGATTCCGGACTTTGGGCATGCGCACACCACTACGCCACCAACGGAAAACTACGCCAAATCTGGGTGAAGACACCACGCCCATGTGACCTGACCAGCCTGATTGACAGGCGAAAACGGAGACTTTGCAAAGTTATTTCGGCAACTTAGGTGGGTAATAAACGCATAACAAACACACTAATGTAATGCCCACCTCTGCCCCTATTTAACGCTATTTTTATCCCATCTTCCAAAAACGTGGTGACAGGTTCCCTTTAACCCTAACCCTAGCCCTAACCCTAGCCCTAATCCTAATGGGAAAATGGAAATAAATACATTTTTTTAATTTTATTATTTTTCCCTAAGGGGGTGATGAAGAGGGGGTTTGATTTACTTTTATAGCATTTTTTTATATCGGATTTTTATGATTGGCAGCTGTCACACACTAAAAGACGCTTTTTATAGCAAAAAAGTTTTTGCGTCTCCACATTTTGAGACCTATAATTTTTCCATATTGTGGTCCACAGAGTCATGTGAGGTCTTGATTTTTGCGGGACGAGTTGACGTTTTTATTGTTAACATTTTTGGGCACATGACATTTTTTGATCGCTTTTTATTCTGATTTTTGTGAGGCAGAATGACCAAAAAACAGCTATTCATGAATTTCTTTTGGGGGAGGCGTTTATACCGTTCCACGTTTGGTAAAATTGATAAAGCAGTTTTATTCGTCGGGTCAGTACGATTACAGCGATATCTCATTTATATCATTTTTTTATGTTTTGGCGCTTTTATACGATAAAAGCTATTTTATAGAAAAAATAATTATTTTGGCATCACTTTATTCTGAGGACTATAACTTTTTTTTTTGCTTATGATGCTGTATGGCGGCTTTTTTTTTGCGGGACAAGATGATGTTTTCAGCGGTACCAGGGTTATTTATATCCATCTTTTTGATCGCGTGTTATTCTACTTTTTGTTGAGCGGTATGATAACAAAGCGTTGTTTTTTGGCTGTTTTTTTCTTTTTCTTACGGTGTTCACTGGAGGGGTTAACTAGTGGGACAGTTTTATAGGTTGGGTCGTTACGGACGTGGCAATACTAAATATGTGTACTTTTATTGTTTTTTTTATTATTATTTAGATAAAGAAATGTATTTATGGGAATAATATTTTTTTTTTCTTTATGTAGGAATTTTTTTTTTACACATGTGGAATTTTTTTTTTTTTACTTTGTCCCAGGGGGGGACATCACAGATCGCTGATCTGACAGTTTGCACAGCACTCTGTCAGATCAGCGATCTGACTGACAGTGCTGCAGGCTTACCAGCGCCTGCACTGGACCCGGAAGTAATCCCTGCAGGACCCGGATGCAGCCCCGCGGCCATTTTGGATCCGGGATAGGAGGGATAGGAGGTAAGAGACGCTCGGAGCAACGTGTTCTCATCGCGTTGCTCCGGGGGTCTCAGGGAAGCACGCAGGGAGCCCCCTCCCTGCGCGATGCTTCCCTATACCGCCGGAACACTACGATCATGTTTGATCGGGGGTTAATGTGCCGAGGGCAGTCCGTGACCGCTCCTGGCACATAGTGCCGGATGTCAGCTGCGATAGTCAGCTGACACCCGGCCGCGATCGGCCGCGCTCGCCCCGTGAGCGCGGCCGATCGCATATGACGTACTATCCCGTCACTGGGAATTAAGTCCCTGGTCACCTCGACGGGATAGTACGTCATATGGGATTAAGGGGTTAACAAAATATGTTGGATATATGTCCTCAATTACATACTGTAATACAAATTCAACTATACCATACCTGTCTGCTGTTATCTTCCTTGCAGGAATCCATATCTGGGGCATACACAGTTTACAACCTGGACGGTGCAAAGATGCGACTGTCCCAGCTGGTAAATACTGTGTTAATAGTGTTGACGTCATTGAAGCTGCGAACCCTCACAGCCTCAACTGCGTTGAAATATGGACCCTTGGAAAGTCTCCAAAAATTTTGATGCTTCGAGGTCAGTATGTGTGACCAAGATGATCCAGAGGTGTCACACTCTCCTTCAAAAACACAATGATTAATGGTCTAAGTTATTTTATAATAGCCAAACATTGACGTAACAAATACATACTTGAACACATGTAATATTTGGCATTCACAAAATAAACACATTATAATGAGGTATTATATGGTATGGGGAATAATTAGCCTTTGATAAGAGCATGTATCAGTTACCCACATCAAATGTAAGCTCGCACCCACATCAAATGTAAGCTCGCAACCCACATCAAGGGTCCTCATTGTCTTGCGAGTCCCTAACCAAATTATACAAAAAATTTCAAAAATAATAAACTAAAGTATACCATAACCTTGGTTAATGAATACATAAGTCATGGTAACATTAGTTGGGCACCTCCATTTGCCATGGCACACTACCCTCTGGTGTCAAAAAATAATCTGCAAAAATATTCCTGACTACAAGGCCAGACTGAGCAACTCGGCGAGCCTGCTGCGGGTCCTCTGGTAATGGCACATTAAACACCCTCACATCCTCAACATCCTCCAAGTATGCTTCTTGTTTTCTGCAAGAACTATGCAAAATTACGGCAGCCTTTAGGACTGCTTGGACATTGTTTGGATGCATCTGAATTTGTGTCTCAAAGATAAGCCATTTAGAAGTCAAGATCTCAAAAGCACACTCAACCAATCTACGGGCTTTCATCAGGCGAAGATTAAAAATGCACCTACGGGTGTCCAAACTTTGACGTGGAAATGGTCACAGAACATGCCTTGATACCGCAAAACCCTCATCAGCAACCATCATAAATGGTGCAGGTGGGCCCGAGGCTCCTGGAATCACACATGGATGGGGAATATGTAAATTTGTCTCAGCAATAGTGTTGAGCGATACCGTCCGATACTTGAAAGTATCGGTATCGGAAAGTATCGGCCGATACCGGCAAAGTATCGGATCCAATCCGATACCGATACCCGATACCAATACAAGTCAATGGGACTCAAGTATCGGACGGTATTCCTGATGGTTCCCAGGGTCTGAAGGAGAGGAAACTCTCCTTCAGGCCCTGGGATCCATATAAATGTGTAAAAGAAAGAATTAAAATAAAAAATATCGCTATACTCACCTCTCCGACGCAGCCTGGACCTCAGCGAGGGAACCGGCAGCGTTGTTTGTTTAAAATTCGCGCTTTTACTTGGTTACGTGAAGTCCCGGCTTGTGATTGGTCAGGGCGGCCATGTTGCCGGGACGCGGACCAATCACAGCAAGCCGTGACGAAATTACGTCACGGCTTGCTGTGATTGGTCCGCGTCCCGGCAACATGGCCGCCATTAACCAATCACAAGCCGGGACGTCACGGGAGGCTGGACACGCGCCCATTTTAAAAAGCGCGCGTGTCCAGCCTCCAGTGACGTCCCGGCTTATGATTGGTCACGGCGCCATGTTGCCGGGACGCGGACCAATCACAGCAAGCCGTGACGAAATTACGTCACGGCTTGCTGTGATTGGTCCGCGTCCCGGCAACATGGCCGCCATTAACCAATCACAAGCCGTGACGTCACGGGAGGCTGGACACGCGCGCTTTTTAAAATGGGCGCGTGTCCAGCCTCCCGTGACGTCCCGGCTTGTGATTGGTTGCGCCGCGGTCAACCAATCACAAGCCGGGAGGCTGGACACGCGCGCATTTTAAAATTTTAAAATGGGCGCGTGTCCAGCCTCCCGGCTTGTGATTGGTTGATCGCGGCGCAACCAATCACAAGCCGGGACGTCACGGGAGGCTGGACACGCGCCCATTTTAAAATGCGCGCGTGTCCAGCCTCCCGTGACGTCACGGCTTGTGATTGGTTGCGTCTCCCATGTGACTGCGACGCAACCAATCACAAAGCCGGGACGTAATTTTAAAATCCTTAAGGACCTGAAATTACGTCACGGCTTGCTGTGATTGGTTGCGTCTCCCATGTGACTGCGACGCAACCAATCACAACGCCGGAACGTAATTTTAAAATCCTGAAGGACCTGAAATTACGTCACGGCTTGCTGTGATTGGTTGCGTCCCGGTCACATGGGCGGCACGCAACCAATCACAAGCCGGGACTCACGTAAAGGAAAGAAAAGCGCGAATTTTAAACAAAGAACGCTGCCGCTTCCCTCGGTAAGGTGCAGGCTGCGTCGGAGAGGTGAGTATAGCAATATTTTTTATTTTAACCCCTTCACCCCAAAGCCTGTTTTCACCTAAGTGACACGGCCAATTTTTACAATTCTGACCACTGTCACTTTATGAGGTCATAACTCTGAAACGCTTCAACGGATCCTGGTGAATCTGAGACTGTTTTCTCGTGACATATTGTACTTTATGATAGTGGTAAAACTTCTTCGATATGACTTGCATTTATTTGTGAAAAAAACAGAAATTTGTCGAAAATTATGAAAATTTTCGAATTTTCAAATTTTTCGTTTTTATGCCCTTAAATTAGAGTTATATCACATAATATACTTAATAAACAACATTTCCCACATGTCTGCTTTACATCAGCACAATTTTGGAAACATAATTTTTTTTTGTTAGGGAGTTATAAGGGTTAAAAGTTGACCAGCGATTTCTCATTTTTGCAACAAAATTTGCAAAACCATTTTTTTTACGGACCACCTCACACTTGAAGTGACTTTGAGGGGTCTATATGACAGAAAATGTCCAAAAGTGACACCATTCTAAAAACTGCACCCCTCAAGGTACTCTAAACCACATTCAAAAAGTTTATTAACCCTTCAGGTGCTTCACAGGAATTTTTGGAATGTTTAAAAAAAATTGAACATTTAACTTTTTTTTCACAAAATTTTTACTTCAGATCCAATTTGTTTTATTTTACCAAGGGTAACAGGAGAAATTGGACTAAAAAAGTCGTTGTACAATTTGTCCAGAGTACGCCGATACCCCACATGTTGGGGTAAACCATTGATTGGGCACATGGCAGAGCTCGGAAGGGAAGGAGCGCCATTTGACTTTTCAATGCAAAATTGGCTGGAATTGAGATCGGAACCCATGTCGTGCCCCTGACGTGCCTAAACAGTGGAAACCCCCACAAGTGACACCATTTTGGAAAGTAGACCCTCTAAGGAACTAATCTAGATGTGTGGTGAGCACTTTGAACCTCCAAGTGCTTCACAGAAGTTTATAATGTAGAGCCGTAAAAAAAATTAATATTAATTTTCACAAAAAATGATCTTTTTGCCCCAAATTTTTTATTTTCCCAAGGGCAGCAGGATAAATTGGACCCCAAAAGTTGTTGTGCAATTTGTCCTGAGTACGCTGATACTTCATATATGGGGATAAACCACTGTTTGGGCGCATGGCAGAGCTCGGAAGGGAAGGAGCGCCATTTGACTTTTCAATGCAAAATTGGCTGGAATTGAGATCGGAACCCATGTCGTGTTTGGAGAGCCCCTGACGTGCCTAAACAGTGGAAACCCCCACAAATGACACCATTTTGGAAAGAAGACCCCCTAATGAACTTATTTAGATGTGTGGTGAGCACTTTTAACCCCCAGTTGTTTCACTGAAGTTTAGAATGTAGCGCTGTGAAAATTAAAAAATCATTTTTTTTTCCACAAAATGATGTTTTAGCCCGCAATTTTTTTTCCCCCAAAGGTAACAGGAGAAATTGGACCACAAAAGTTATTGTCCAATTTGTCCTGAGTACGCTGATACCCCATACATTGGGGGGAACCACTGTTTGGGCGCACGGCAGAGCTCGGAAGGGAAGGAGCGCCGTTTGAAATGCAGACTTAGATGGATTGGTCTGCAGGTGTCATGTTGCATTTGCAGAGCCCCTGATGTACCTAAACAGTAGAAACCCCCCACAAGTGACCCCATATTGGAAACTAGACCCCCCCACGGAACTTATCTAGATGTGTTGTGAGAACTTTGAACCAACAAGTGTTTCACTACAGTTTATCACGCAGAGCCGTGAAAATAAAAAATATTTTTTTTTCCACGAAAATTATATTTTAGCCCCCACATTTTTATTTTCCCAAGGGTAACAGGAGAAATTGGACAACAAAAGTTGTTGTCCAATTTGTCCTGAGTACGCTGATACCCCATATGTGGGGGGGAACCACTGTTTGGGCGCACGGCAGAGCTCGGAAGGGAAGGAGCGCCGTTTGAAATGCAGACTTAGATGGATTGGTCTGCAGGTGTCATGTTGCATTTGCAGAGCCCCTGATGTACCTAAACAGCAGAAACCCCCCACAAGTGACCCCATATTGGAAACTAGACCCCCCACGGAACTTATCTAGATGTGTTGTGAGAACTTTGAACCCCCAAGTGCTTCACTACAGTTTATAACGCAGAGCCGCGAAAATAAATATTTTTTTCCACGAAAATTATATTTTAGCCCCCACGTTTTTATTTTCCCAAGGGTAAGGCTGGTTTCACACTTGCGTTTTTATCTGCATGCGTTTTTTTTAAAAACGCATGTGTGAAAAAACGCATGTAAACGCGGTAAAACGCATGCGTTTTTATAGAAAAACACAAGAAAACAAGAAAAAAACAAAAAACCCTAACCCTACCCCTAACCTGAAATACGTGGCACTGAAATACGTGGCACTGAAATACGTTTATATACGTATATAAGTGCCACGATATTTCAGGTGCCACGTATATAAGTGCCACGTATATAAGTGCCACGTATATAAGTGCCACGTATTTAAGTGCCACGTATTTAAGTGCCACGTATTTAAGTGCCACGTATTTAAGTGCCACGTATTTAAGTGCCACGTATTTAAGTGCCACGTATTTAACGTAAATGCCACGATATTTCAGTGCCACGTATTTCACTGAAATATCGTGGCACTGAAAGACGTGGCACTGAAAGACGTGGCACTGAAAGACGTGGCACTATGACTGTCAGAAAATGTTCATTAAACGGTTAGGGATGAGTTTAGGGGTAGGGTTAGGGTTTGGATCCCTTTATCACCTTGATGGTGGTGGGTGACTTTTCAGTGTGTCTTCTGTTTTTTTTCTATAAAAATGCATGCGTTTTTAACGCAAACGCGTTGAGATCGGACGCCATGTCGCGTTTGGAGAGCCCCTGATGTGCCTAAACAGTGAAAACTCCCCAATTCTAACTGAAACCCTAACCCCAACCCTAACCCTAGTTCTAACCCTAGCGCTACTTTCACACTAGCGTTTTTTTGCATACGTCGCAATGCGTCGTTTTGGCGAAAAAACGCATCCTGCAAAGTCATCTGCAGGATGCGTTTTTTCCCCATAGACTAACATTAGCGACGTATTGACACACGTCGCAAGCGTCGTGCGACGGTTGCGTCGTGTTGTGGCGGACAGCCGGCAGCAACAAACGTTACATGTAACTTTTTTTGTGCCGACGGTCCACCATTTCCAACCGCGCATGCGCGGCTGGAACTCCGCCCCCACCTCCCCGCACCTCACAATGGGGCAGCGGATGCGTGGAAAAACAGCATCCGCTGCCCCCGTTGTGCGGCGCTTGCATAGTATGCGTCGGTATGTCGGGCCGACGCAGCGCAACGGCCCCGTACCGACGCTAGTGTGAAAGTAGCCTAACGGGAAAATGTAAATAAATATATTTTTTAAAATTTTATTATTTTTCCTAACTAAGGGGGTGATTAAGGGGGATTTGATTTACTTTTATAGCGTTTTTTGGGCGGATTTTTATGGTTGGCAGCCGTCACACACTAAAAGACGCTTTTTATTGCAAAAAATAGTTTTTGCATCACCACATTTTGAGAGCTATAATTTTTCCATATTTTGGTCCACAGAGTCATGTGAGATCTTGTTTTTTGCAGGACGAGTTGACGTTTTTATTGGTACCATTTTCGGGTACATGACATTTTTTGATCGCTTTTTATTCCGATTTTTGGGAGGCGGAATGAACAAAAACCAGCAATTCCTGAAATTCTTTTAGGGGGGGCGTTTATACCGTTCCGCGTTTGGTAAAAAGGATAAAGCAGTTTTATTCGTCGGGTCAGTACGATTACAGCGATACCTCATTTATGTAATTTTTTTATGTTTTGGCGCTTTTACACAATAAAAACTTTTATATAAAAAAATAATTGTTTTTGCATCGCTTTATTCTGAGAGCTATAACTTTTTTATTTTTCTGCTGATGATGCTGTATGGCGGCTTTTTTTTGCGGGACAAGATGACGTTTTCAGCGGTACCATGGTTATTTATATCCGTCTTTTTGATCGCGTGTTATTCCACTTTTTGTTTGGCGGTATGAGAATAAAGCGTTGTTTTTTGCCTCGTTTTTTTTAATTTTTTTTACGGTGTTCATTGAAGGGGTTAACTAGTGATATAGTTTTATAGGTGGGGTCGTTACGGACGCGGCGATACTAAATATGTGTACTTTTATTGTGTGGTGTTTTTTTATTTAGATAAAGAAATGTATTTATGGGAATATATTTATTTTTTTTTTCTTTATTTAGGAATTTTTTATTTTTTTTTTTTATTTTTTTTTACACATGTGGAAATTTTTTTTTTTTACTTTTTTACTTTGTCCCAGGGGGGGACATCACAGATCGGTGATCTGATAGTGTGCACAGCACTCTATCAGATCACCGATCTGACAGGCACATTACAGAGGCTTGCCGGCGCCTGCTATGAGGAATTCTCAGCAGACGCCGGCAAGCAGGGTCATCTTATGACCCGGAAGGAGTCCCGCGGCCATCTTGGATCCGGGGACTCCTTCCAGGTCACCGGAGCAGCGTGATCTCATCGCGTTGCTCCGGTGGGAGAGCGCAGGGAGCCCCCGTCCCTGCGCGATCCCCCTCTATGCCGCTGTCACTATTGACAGCGGCATCAGAGGGGTTAAATGCCCGCGATCGGCGACAGCGCCGATCGTGGGCATTGCTGCGGGGTGTCAGCTGTCATATACAGCTGACACCCGCACCCGATCACCGCGGCGCTCAGCGTGAGACCGCGGTGATCGGGGCGCCGTACTAGTACTGCGGCTGGCACTAATGCAGTGCCGGCAGCGCCGTACTAGTACGGCGCATGGCACGAAGGGGTTAATTCTCTCTTTTACACATTTTTACATTAATGTTGTTTCGATACCGATACCCGATATCACAAAAATATCGGATCTCGGTATCGGAATTCCGATACCCGCAAGTATCGGCCGATACCCGATACTTGCAGTATCGGAATGCTCAACACTACTCAGCAAGTCGCCTAGACAATCTTGAAGATCTCAAGATGCGAGCATCAGAGGCGGTCCCATATGCCCCAATGTCAACAATTACAAAACAGTAGTTGCTGTCAGCTACAGCCAAGCAGCACTAGCGAAAAATATTTCTTGTAATTAAAGTACGGCGAGCTAGAGTTTGGCGGTTTCTTTACACTAATTTGTTTACCACCCAGGGCACCAGTGCAATTTTGGAATTCTGTGGCTTCCATGAAACCCTGGGCAATCCTCAGCCAGTCTTGTGTGGTTGGCTTGAGGCATGAAGTGTCTCTTCAGCTTGTCCCAAATAAGTCCCGGATATAGTTGATGCTCCAAGGAGGAACTCAAAATGGAGTGAAGAATATGAATTGCCAGTAGCCAGGAATCTGCTAACCAAACCATAGTTTAGGTGTAAAATCATCAACACAAAGTACATAATATGCTGGCAAATGAACAAATACAGCACCTAGGAAACTAATATATGTTTCTGAAAAGAGCAACCACACCCATGAAGGAAGCACACAGGTGTAAGTTAGAATCTACATCTCACAAATTGTGCAGGTTAGGAGTTTGTGTGAGGGGCCTACTATTTTTGGGTATGCATTAGAAAACATAAAGTTTATGTAGGCCTTTGGTTAAAGGAATATGGTAATCAAAGACATGTATGGCATAAAAAATAATGTTCTCAGCTTAGCGTAGTGAAATCACACTTTACACTCTAAAAATTCTTATTACACAATTTGTTTTTGGTTTTAAAAATTTACCTCAAGGTTACTAGCAAACGCTCCTCAGGAGAAATGCTTAGTAACATAGAAGTGTCTTCTCTGAGAAGATAAGGACGCAAATACTCAAGTATGTTGTCAAATCCGCTAATGGAGAGACGACAAAAAGCTAAAAACTTCAACGGGTATTTGCCAAGTTCATGATACAATTTGTCAAAATGACCATAACTCCCACGTAGTAAAAGTATAGGGTGAACCCATAGCCTTTTTTTCCACCGTTGCTCCTCAACAAGCATATGTTTCCGAACCCCAAAGCGACGTGACACAAGCCATGTCAACCACAACAACGCCTCATTTGATATAGACATATTTGTGAGGGCAAAGGAGTCAGAAAACACAACCCTAAGATTATATGACATTGGACTACCCTTTTTTGGTCCGCCTATAATCCCTAATCAGTAATGGCTCACACATTTGAAATTTCTAACTCTTTAATTAACTCATTAACCCTTCTCTAGGACATAGAATCCTTTGATTGTGCTACGTTTACACACGGACAGCACACGGATGCAAAACACGGACACACTGACATCACACGGATCCCACACGGATGTACCACATGAGCACACGGACATGGACAACTCCGGTACCATGTTCTCTGCTACAGGAATTATCTGGACGTGTGAAACCACCCTAAGGCTGGTTTCACACGTCCAGATAATTCCAGTACCGGAGAAAACAGTACTGCAGTTATTCGTGTCTGTGTGCTCATGTGGCACATCAGTGCCATGTGCCGCCTGAGGACCACACGGACCGTGCAGGAGAGACAGCGCTACAGTAAGCGCTGTCCCCCTGCGTGTGGTGCTGAAGGCGGCATTCATCTCTTCTCCCCTGCAGGAGACAAGAGATGAAAAATCAAGTTTTGGGGTTTTTTTTGTAAAAAATAAAGTTTGGGGGTCACCTCCCACCTCCCAACCCCCGTGTTCCCGCCCGCTTGCAGAGAAATACCCACCCAGCTCCCGTGACGTATCCTCTCAGCACCGGCAGCTTGTCCTGTGTGAGCGGTCACGTGGTACCGCACATTACAGTGATGAATATGCACACAGGACAAGCTGCTGGCGCTGAGAGGAGACATCGCGGGACCTGGGTATTTCTCTGCAAGCGGGCGGGCGCACGGGGGGATGGGAGGCGGGAGGTGACCCCCAAACTTTATTTTTAACAAAACAAAACAAAAACTTGATTTTTCATCTCTTGTCTCCTGCAGGGGAGAAGAGATGAATGCCACCTTCAGCATGACACGCAGGGGGGACAGAGCTTACTGCAGCGCTGTCTCTCCTGCAGGTGGTACGTGCACACGGAGGAGAGTGCACACTGTTCTCCGTGTGCACATGTGCGGGACGCTTTGCGGACCGTGCTGCCGGAGATAAACGGGCATATACCAGGATGGGGGACAAATATACCAGGATGGGAACCAGGATAAGGGACAAATATACCAGGATGGGGGACAAATATACCAGGATGGGGGACATATATACCAGGATGGGGTAACATATACCAGGATGGGGGAACATATATACCAGGATGGGACCCAAGAAAAGGGACAAATATACCAGGATTGGGACAAATATACCAGGATGGGGGACAAATATACCAGGATGGGAACCAGGATAAGGGACAAATATACCAGGATGGGGGACAAATATACCAGGATGGAGGACATATATACCAGGATGGGAACCAGGATAAGGGACAAATATACCAGGATAAAGGACATATACACCAGGATTGAGGATATATATACCAGGATACGACCCAAGATAATTGACATATATATACCAGGATGGAGGGCATATATATATACCAGGATGGGGTGAGGGCCTGGTCCTAATCTTGCCCATTGGACTCTATTTACACTACTGGTTACCCCCAACAAAAATCTGATGTATGAAGCCACAGTATAACGTCCTTTTTTTACGGATACATTACCATTCTGTAACATAGTAAACTGTAAATGGTCCTGTAAATGATTTATAGAACAGATAGCACACAGATGACAAGTGAGAAAAAATGTTTTCCGAGATTTCTGGATGAAACTCTACACGACTTTTCAGATGCTCGTGCGAACCAACCCTTAGGTTGTTAATTCTCTGGCATTTATTTGCTTTCTTCTCAGAACATTTTTATAAAATCTACTTTTCCACTTATAATAACAGCGCTACCACTTTAATGACACTAACCTCAGATCAGGCGCTGGCGGCCATAAATCATCTGCCTAAAATATCTCCCTGTGAAGTTGGTAATAACTTTTACCCTAGTAGTCCCTTCTGCCAAGTAGGTGAAGGGTGGCGACCGGCAGCGACCTAGAAAAGAACAAAAACACATTAAAAACATATTGAACATAGAAATCTTCATGCGTTTTCATTAGTGAACTTTAAGAGGTAAATATTTGAAGGCTTTATATGCAGAGCCTTTAACCCCTTCATAACTGAGACATTTTTCATCTCTTTTGTTTTCCCATTTTTTTGTATGGGTCGAGTGGCAATTTTTTACGGCATTCATTATGCAGGAAAAATGACCTGGTGATAAGATTCCTCAGATCGGTTACTCTCCATGAACTGGCGCGCTGCCATCTGTCATATAAAATTCCTTTAAAATGGTGGCACTGAATTTAAGACTTTTGGGAGTTCCATCTTTGGCCGTAAATAGTCCAGGAACGGCTGTTGGGGTCCAACTGCTGGCTGTAAGTAGTCCAGCGCTGACTGTTGGGGGCCCCACTGCTGGCTGTAAGTAGTCCAGCGCTGACTGTTGGGGTCCAACTGCTGGCTGTAAGTAGTCCAGCGCTGACTGTTGGGGGCCCCACTGCTGGCTGTAAGTAGTCCAGCGCTGACTGTTGGGGGCCCCACTGCTGACTGTAAGTAGTCCAGCGCTGACTGTTGGGGGCCCCACTGCTGGCTGTAAGTAGTCCAGCGCTGACTGTTGGGGGCCCCACTGCTGGCTGTAAGTAGTCCAGCGCTGACTGTTGGGGGCCCCACTGCTGGCTGTAAGTAGTCCAGCGCTGACTGTTGGGGGCCCCACTGCTGACTGTAAGTAGTCCAGCGCTGACTGTTGGGGGCCCCACTGCTGGCTGTAAGTAGTCCAGCGCTGACTGTTGGGGGCCCCACTGCTAGCTGTAAGTAGTCCAGCGCTGACTTTTGGGGGCCCTACTGCTGACTGTAAGTAGTCCAGCGCTGACTGTTGGGGGCCCCACTGCTGGCTGTAAGTAGTCCAGCGCTGACTGTTGGGGGCCCCACTGCTGGCTGTAAGTAGTCCAGCGCTGACTGTTGGGGGCCCCACTGCTGGCTGTAAGTAGTCCAGCGCTGACTGTTGGGGGCCCCACTGCTGACTGTAAGTAGTCCAGCGCTGACTGTTGGGGGCCCCACTGCTGGCTGTAAGTAGTCCAGCGCTGACTGTTGGGGGCCCCACTGCTAGCTGTAAGTAGTCCAGCGCTGACTTTTGGGGGCCCTACTGCTGACTGTAAGTAGTCCAGCGCTGACTGTTGGGGGCCCCACTGCTGGCTGTAAGTAGTCCAGTGCTGACTGTTGGGGGCCCTACTGCTGACTGTAAGTAGTCCAGCGCTGACTGTTGGGGGTCCCACTGCTGGCTGTAAGTAGTCCAGCGCTGACTGTTGGGGGCCCCACTGCTGGCTCTAAGTAGTCCAGCGCTGACAGTTGGGGGCCCCACTGCTGGCTGTAAGTAGTCCAGCGCTGACTGTTGGGGGTCCCACTGCTAGCTGTAAGTAGTCCAGCGCTGACTGTTGGGGGTCCCACTGCTGGCTGTAAGTAGTCCAGCGCTGACTGTTGGGGGCCCCAATGCTGGCTGTAAGTAGTCCAGCGCTGACTGTTGGGGGCCCCACTGCTGGCTGTAAGTAGTCCAGCGCTGACTGTTGGGGGTCCCACTGCTAGCTGTAAGTAGTCCAGCGCTGACTGTTGGGGGCCCCACTGCTGGCTGTAAGTAGTCCAGCGCTGACTGTTGGGGGCCCCACTGCTGGCTGTAAGTAGTCCAGCGCTGACTGTTGGGGGCCCCACTGCTGGCTGTAAGTCCAGCGCTGACTGTTGGGGGCCCCACTGCTGGCTGTAAGTAGTCCAGCGCTGACTGTTGGGGGCCCCACTGCTGGCTGTAAGTAGTCCAGCGCTGACTGTTGGGGGCCCTACTGCTGACTGTAAGTAGTCCAGCGCTGACTGTTGGGGGTCACACTGCTGGCTGTAAGTAGTTCAGCGCTGACTGTTGGGGGCCCCACTGCTGGCTGTAAGTAGTCCAGCGCTGACTGTTGGGGGCCCCACTGCTGGCTGTAAGTAGTCCAGCGCTGACTGTTGGGGGTCCCACTGCTAGCTGTAAGTAGTCCAGCGCTGACTGTTGTGGGTCCCACTGCTGGCTGTAAGTAGTCCAGCGCTGACTGTTGGGGGCCCCACTGCTGGCTGTAAGTAGTCCAGCGCTGACTGTTGGGGGTCCCACTGCTGGCTGTAAATAGTCCAGCGCTGACTGTTGGGGTTCCCATCGCTGGCTGTAAGTAGTCCAGCGCTGACTGTTGGGGGTCCCATCGCTGACCGTAAATAGACCAGCGCTGACTGATGGGGGTCCCACCATTGGCTGTAAATAGTGCAGCCCTGTGTTGGGCCTTCTCTGGCAGTCCCATAGACAATGAATGGAGCAGAGATTGCGCATGTGCATCGCTGGCCGTAAATAGACAAGCGCTGACTGTTGGGGACCCCACTGCTGGCTGTAAGTAGTCCAGCGCTGTTGGGGGTCCCACAGCTGGCCATATATAGACAAGCATGGACTGTTGGGGGTTCCATCGCTGGCCATAAATAGACAATCGCTGACTGTTGGGGGTCCCTCTGCTGGCTGTAAATAGACCAGCGCTGACTGTTGGGGGTCCCATCGCTCACCGTAAATAGACCAGCGCTGACTGATGGGGGTCCCACCATTGGCTGTAAATAGTGCAGCCCTGTGTTGGGCCTTCTCTGGCAGTCCCATAGACAATGAATGGAGCAGAGATTGCGCATGTGCATCGCTGGCCGTAAATAGACAAGCGCTGACTGTTGGGGGCCCCACTGCTGGCTGTAAGTAGTCCAGCGCTGTTGGGGGTCCCACAGCTGGCCATATATAGACAAGCATGGACTGTTGGGGGTTCCATCGCTGGCCATAAATAGACAATCGCTGACTGTTGGGGGTCCCTCTGCTGGCTGTAAATAGACCAGCGCTGACTGTTGGGGGTCCCATCGCTCACCGTAAATAGACCAGCGCTGACTGTTGGGGTCCCACCGCTCACCGTAAATAGACCAGCGCTGACTGTTGGGGGTCCCACCGCTCACCGTAAATAGACCAGCACTGACTGTTGGGGGCCCCACTGCTGGCTGTAAGTAGTCCAGCGCTGACTGTTGGGGGCCCCACTGCTGGCTGTAAGTAGTCCAGCGCTGACTGTTGGGGGTCCCACTGCTAGCTGTAAGTAGTCCAGCGCTGACTGTTGTGGGTCCCACTGCTGGCTGTAAGTAGTCCAGCGCTGACTGTTGGGGGCCCCACTGCTGGCTGTAAGTAGTCCAGCGCTGACTGTTGGGGGTCCCACTGCTGGCTGTAAATAGTCCAGCGCTGACTGTTGGGGTTCCCATCGCTGGCTGTAAGTAGTCCAGCGCTGACTGTTGGGGGTCCCATCGCTGACCGTAAATAGACCAGCGCTGACTGATGGGGGTCCCACCATTGGCTGTAAATAGTGCAGCCCTGTGTTGGGCCTTCTCTGGCAGTCCCATAGACAATGAATGGAGCAGAGATTGCGCATGTGCATCGCTGGCCGTAAATAGACAAGCGCTGACTGTTGGGGGCCCCACTGCTGGCTGTAAGTAGTCCAGCGCTGTTGGGGTCCCACAGCTGGCCATATATAGACAAGCATGGACTGTTGGGGGTTCCATCGCTGGCCATAAATAGACAATCGCTGACTGTTGGGGGTCCCTCTGCTGGCTGTAAATAGACCAGCGCTGACTGTTGGGGGTCCCATCGCTCACCGTAAATAGACCAGCGCTGACTGTTGGGGGTCCCACCGCTCACCGTAAATAGACCAGCGCTGACTGTTGGGGGTCCCACCGCTCACCGTAAATAGACCAGCACTGACTGTTGGGGGTCCTTCTGCTGGCTGTAAATAGACCAGCGCTGACTGTCGGGGGTCCCATCGCTGGCCGTAAATAGACCAGCGCTGACTGTTGGGGGTCCCTCTGCTGGCTGTAAGTAGTCCAGCGCTGACTGTTGTGGGTCCCATCGCTGACCGTAAATAGACCAGCGCTGACTGTTGGGGGTCCCACCGCTCACCGTAAATAGACCAGCGCTGACTGTTGGGGGTCCCACCGCTCACCGTAAATAGACCAGCACTGACTGTTGGGGGTCCTTCTGCTGGCTGTAAATAGACCAGCGCTGACTGTCGGGGGTCCCATCGCTGGCCGTAAATAGACCAGCGCTGACTGTTGGGGGTCCCTCTGCTGGCTGTAAGTAGTCCAGCGCTGACTGTTGGGGGTCCCATCGCTGACCGTAAATAGACCAGCGCTGACTGTTGGGGGTCCCACCATTGGCTGTAAATAGTGCAGCCCTGTGTTGGGCCTTCTCTGGCAGTCCCATAGACAATGAATGGAGCAGAGATTGTGCATGTGCGCCTCAGATCAATTCATGACGATCCATTCCCTGGTTCTAGAGTTTCTGTACCGTTTCCATCATTCATATCCTGTGGCCCTCAGCGATCAGTTATTTATTACACCTCGTATGTCTATTAAAGTAAACAGGATCTGCTGCAGCCATATTTATTCTCCATTATCAATCGCTGACAAGTATATGAAGCTTCTTTTAATACGCCTCTATGAGCGTGATTTTTATCAGGACAGGATCACTTCTGCTTTTTTTATTTGCTCTTGCAAAATTCTAGACTATAAAGAGATCTGTGCCGGATTATCAGAATGTCTGGATTACTAGAGGTGGTGAAACATGGCTTTCAGAGGATTTGACATTGATGTAGGATGTGATTGGGGAATGAGGGGGCAGCAGTGGCGCGATGACAGACATTTTTTTTTCTGTGGCACTAAGACCAGTCTGGTACGGAGCCCGGACGTCGCCGTGTCAGGTACTGAGGTTGCAGCGCTCCAGTGAGTGACGCTAGTTCTGCTTATTGGAGGCAGATTAGTTTATTTTTAATTATTTCTATTTTCATATGTAATTTAATGCCAGGGCCTAGTAATGACCAGCGCAGGCAAAAAGTAGAGCGGCAACCAATCAGAAGGCTGCTTTTATTTTGCAAGATGTCCTGCAACCAATCAGAGCTCTGCTTTTATTTTCCAAGATGTCCTGCAACCAATCAGAACTCTGCTTTTATTTTCCAACCTGCCCTGGTTTTATGCAAGCTGAAATCTGATTGGTTGCTAAGGGTATCTCCTTTATAGTTCACGGCCTCTATTCAAAACAAGGTAAATAAAACCAAAACAACTTCTTCCTGTCATATCACAGACGCGCCCGACTCCAGGATATCGGACGGGGTTAGCAGTGTTTCTTTTGTAAACATACGCCTAAATATTTAATGCCACATTCAACATGGCTGACTTCTTCAGCTGCAGACTTACGCCACACCTCTTCTTTCATTGGCTGCCGCCGGTGGGTACACCGTGACGTCAGTACTGGAAGCCGGAAGGACCATAGTGCACGTTTACGGCTGCGGGGATGTTCCCCGGGGCTTGGCCTCACATCATGCGATTGGCACACGTCCTGAAGCCGGAGAGGTTGCAGCGTGTGGCGGGTGTTGCCAGCTGTCTGATTGCAGGAGGCTGCGGGAGAGGGAAGGTGCTGTGCCATCAGTTGCCCTTAGTTCCCGTATCTACCTCCTTTCAGCAGGTCAGCTCAATGCCTGCAAGCATGGAGGACGTCCTGAGCAAGTGTGTGCCCCCTCTTCCACCCTATGAGACCAAAGAGAAAAGCCCCCCACCGCCCGAGCTGCAGAGCTTGCACTTCATGCATTACTACAGTTCCCTGGAGAAGGGGCAGAGGGTGGCACTGCTGGGGCAACTGGCCGCAGACTATGGGGTGGACCATACCCAGGTGGCAGAACTCAGCAGCAAGCTGGTGCAAGCCCAGCAGAAGCGGGATCTGGGCACCGTCATGCAGGTGGAGGACCGGCTGCGCTACTACCTCACCCCACAGTACAAGGTGCTGTTCAGCCACGTCAGCAAGATGGAGGGCGGCATGAAGTTTCTGGTGGACCTAAGATCGGACATAGTGGAGGGGGTGAGCGCCAAGGTGGCCGATGCCCCCCATCTTAGGGTAAGCTGTAATCTGTTTGCCCTGTTTGTTTTTATTTACAGATGGTGACGTCAGGATGGGATGACATCACAGAGCGGGGTAGGGATGGGATGACATCACACTGCGGCATCAGGATGGGATGACATCACACTGCGGTGTAAGGATGGGATGACATCACACTGCGGCATCAGGATGGGATGACATCACAGAGCGGCATCAAGATGGGATGACATCACAGAGCGGCATCAGAATGGGATGACATCACAGAGCGGCATCAGAATGGGATGACATCACACTGCGGTGTCAGGATGGGATGACATCACACTGCGGCGTCAGGATGGGATGACATCACACTGCGGCGTCAGGATGGGATGACATCACACTGCGGTGTAAGGATGGGATGACATCACACTGCGGCATCAGGATGGGATGACATCACACTGCGGCATCAGGATGGGATGACATCACAGAGCGGCATCAGGATGGGATGACATCACACTGCGGTGTCAGGATGGGATGACATCACACTGCGGTGTCAGGATGGGATGACATCACACTGCGGTGATGGGATGACATCACAGCGGCGTCGGGATGGGTTGACATCACAGAGCGGCATCAGAATGGGATGACATCACAGCGACGTCGGGATGAGGTGACATCACAGAGCAACGTCACGATGGGATGACATCACAGAGCGGCATCAGGATGGGATGACATCACAGAGCGGCATCAGGATGGGATGACATCACACTGCGGTGTCAGGATGGGATGACATCACACTGCGGCGTCAGGATGGGATGACATCACACTGCGGCGTCAGGATGGGATGACATCACACTGCGGCGTCAGGATGGGATGACATCACAGAGCGGCATCAGGATGGGATGACATCACAGAGCGGCATCAGGATGGGATGACATCACAGAGCGGCGTCAGAATGGGATGACATCACACTGCGGTGTCAGGATGGGATGACATCACAGAGCAACGTCAGGATGGAATGACATCACAGAGCGGCATCGGGATGGGGTGACATCACAGAGCGGCGTCGGGATGGGGTGACATCACAGAGCGGCATCGGGATGGGGTGACATCACAGAGCGGGGTAGGGATGGGGTGACATCACAGAGCGGGGTAGGGATGGGGTGACATCACAGAGCGGCATCAGGATGGGATGACATCACAGAGCGGCGTCGGGATGGGATGACATCACAGAGTGTGGTAGGGATGGGGTGACATCACAGAGCGGCGTCAGGATGGGATGACATCACAATGCGGCGTCAGGATGGGGTGACATCACAGCGTGGTAGGGATGGGGTGACATCACAGAGCGGCGTCAGGATGGGATGACATCACACTGCGGCGTCAGGATGGGATGACATCACAGAGTGGCGTCAGGATGGGATGACATCACAGCGGCGTCGGGATGGGATGACATCACAGAGTGGGGTAGAGATGGGATGACATCACAGAGCGGCGTCAGGATGGGATGACATCACAGAGCGGCGTCAGGATGGGATGACATCACAATGCGGCGTCAGGATGGGATGACATCACAGAGCGGCGTCGGGATGGGGTGACATCACAGAGCGGGGTAGGGATGGGGTGACATCACAGAGCGGGGTAGGGATGGGGTGACATCACAGAGCGGGGTAGGGATGGGGTGACATCACAGAGCGGCATCAGGATGGGATGACATCACACTGCGGCGTCAGGATGGGATGACATCACAGAGCGTGGTAGGGATGGGGTGACATCACAGAGTGGCGTCAGGATGGGATGACATCACACTGCGGTGTCAGGATGGGATGACATCACAGAGCGTGGTAGGGATGGGGTGACATCACAGCGGCGTCAGGATGGGATGACATCACAGCGGCGTCTGGATGGGATGACATCACAGCGGCGTCGGGATGGGATGACATCACAATGTGGCGTCGTGATGGGATGACATCACAGAGCGGGGTAGAGATGGGATGACATCACAGCGGCGTCAGGATGGGATGACATCACAGAGCGGCGTCAGGATGGGATGACATCACAGAGCGGCGTCAGGATGGGATGACATCACAATGCGGCGTCAGGATGGGATGACATCAGTCTGCGGCGTCAGGATGGGGTGACATCACAGAGCGACATCAGGATGCGATGACATCACACTGCGACGTCAGGATGGGATGACATCACGGAGCGGCATCAGGATGAGATGACATCACAGAGCGGCGTCGGGATGGGGTGACATCACAGAGCGGCGTCAGGATGGGATGACATCACACTGCGGCGTCAGGATGGGATGACATCACAGAGCGTGGTAGGGATGGGGTGACATCACAGAGCGGCGTCAGGATGGGATGACATCACAATGCGGCGTCAGGATGGGATGACATCACAGAGCGTGGTAGGGATGGGGTGACATCACAGAGCGGCGTCAGGATGGGATGACATCACAGAGTGGCGTCAGGATGGGATGACATCACAGAGTGGCGTCAGGATGGGATGACATCACAGCGGCGTCGGGGTGGGATGACATCACAATGTGGCGTCGTGATGGGATGACATCACAGAGCGGGGTAGAGATGGGATGACATCACAGAGCGGCGTCAGGATGGGAAGACATCACAGAGCGGCGTCAGGATGGGATGACATCACAATGCGGCGTCAGGATGAGATGACATCACAGAGCGGCGTCGGGATGGGGTGACATCACAGAGCGGGGTAGGGATGGGGTGACATCACAGAGCGGGGTAGGGATGGGGTGACATCACAGAGCGGCGTCAGGATGGGATGACATCACAGAGCGGCGTCAGGATGGGATGATCACAGCGACTTTGGGATGGGATGACATCACAGAGCGACGTCAGGATGGGATGACATCACAGAGTGGCGTCGGGATGGGATGACATCAGTCTGCGGCGTCAGGATGGGGTGACATCACAGAGCGACATCAGGATGCGATGACATCACACTGCGACGTCAGGATGGGATGACATCACGGAGCGGCATCAGGATGAGATGACATCACAGAGCGGCGTCGGGATGGGGTGACATCACAGAGCGGCGTCAGGATGGGATGACATCACAGCGGCGTCGGGATGGGATGACATCACAGAGCGGCGTCGGGATGGGATGACATCACAGCGACGTCGGAATGGGGTGACATCACAGCAACGTCAGGATGGGATGACATCACACTGCGACGTCAGGATGGGATGACATCACAGAGCAACGTCGGAATGGGATGACATCACAGTGCGGTGTCAGGATGGGATGACATCACAGCGACGTCAGGGGGATGGGGTGACATCACAGAGCGGCGTCAGGATGGGATGACATCACAGAGCGACATCATACCCTGCAATGTGGCCGCACCAGGGGGCATTGTCCTTGTCATCATATATAGGACTAGTGAATAGTGACGCAATGTGCCATGCAATAAGGAAGCCAGCGGGGCGGTACTTCACAATGTCACCATGCAGTCCTCACCCCTATACAGGGAGCGAGCTGCAAGGCCACGTTCAGACAGCAGATTTGTTTTATCAATATGCTAAATCTTATTGTTTTAATCTTTTAATATTTATTCTATTGTATTTTTTTTTTGGTCCACGTCTTTTTTTACCATCAGAGCAGTCTCCATGTGTATTGTATGCAAACAAAAAACAGATGACGGTGGAAAGCATCTGTGCGTTGTTTTCTTTCACAGACCCACTTCATTTGGGGAGTTTATTTTTATTTAGAATGTTATTATACAGAAAAAAATGCATAGTTAATGACATGGATAAATACAGTGAAAAGGTGTTTTTCACATTAAGAAATTAAATAGGGGCCTTAAAGGGAATCGGTCACTTTGAAAAAAAACAAACACTTTTTACCTGCAGATATGGAGTTAATCTGCAAGTTAATGGCATTCTAAACCTGCCCGGCGCCTGCATTTAGAGCCCCGGTGTCTGGAAGAACATAAGTTTATTCCCTCGGCACCATTCAGCTTCCAGTTGTAGGGGCGGCACCAGCGGGGGATCAGTACCGCTCTGTGTATAGTGAGCAGCGCCTGTAACCGCTCCCCCAGCAGTGACTGACAGCCTTGTCTAATGCGGAGCTGCTGTCAGCGCTGGAGCGTGGTTACTGGTGCTGCTCACTATACACAGTGCGGTGACTGATCCCGCACCTCCGCCGCGCCCATGATGGTACGCCAAACACTGACAAGAGGAATAAAATGTATTTCCTGTTTGTTTGTTTTTTTCATACTTTGTGCTTTTTACATCTGGATTGAAACAGTATCTGACATTTTAGGTAACGTGTCTGAACAGGAGGAAAAGCACTATTTCTGGCCAGTATATAACTTGTATCCTACATTTTTCACCGTATTTGCACTCTGCAGCCTCTATCTCTTATTTTCAGTTGTCTCTGAGCTAGTTGGTGCACACTAGCTGCTATGATGTCTCACATCCACAGACATGAGTAATTCCTGCTCTCCTGTCTGTGCAACACATGTTGCAACAGCAGCATGAAGGAAATTATACATTATTATATATGCTCTCCCCGGAGCTCCCTTTGCTTTTCGTTTCTGTCTCCATAGACTTTTAGGTTTTTTTTTGTTTGTTTTTTCTGGGAGCACTAATTTCTTGGTAGCTGGAAAGCCCCAGTTTGTAGGTTACTGACGTAATATGTGGTTGTGGCTCTCAGCTCTGCATTTTACAGGGGTTTCTCTCCCGGTTGGTAACGTCCCATAATCCGTAGTATTGGGGCACCCCGTTATTTGTGCACTGCATCGGATGGCTCACCTGTAGGCTGAGGGTGCTGGCACTTGAGTGCTGTGCATTGGGTTTATTAGCGGGTTTCAGTATATATGGAAATCTTATTATTTCACTTCTTATTTGTGTTTTGCGCTTTCCAGCTGCTTCATATTTCATGACCACTTTTACCAGTTTTTTACATGCGTGGTTATTTTAGCAAATGGGCCATTAAATGGCATTTTAACCTGTTGGTCACAGTATGGCGCAGCCTCTAATAGTCGCTGTTGCACTGTATAGCACAGCGGGCTTTTCCTAAATAGGCATTTTATCTGGAAAATAGCAAAAGATTCTGAGAAATTAGTACACAGCGTTCATAAGCACGGGAAGTTATGGAGTGAGGATAGAAAGAAAGGTGGTGTAAAACTGAGGATCGTTCTGTGTGTACACGAGACCTCGGGACGTATCTAGTTAGCCACTTGGAGGGGAAAAGTTCTGACGTTTTCAATTCGGCAAGTTTGCTGTCATTGAATTGAAGCCGCCTCTCACATCTGAAGATTTGCTACAATTGTATCAGAGCAAAACTGTCAGAACTTATAGCACAGAAGAGAGAATTGTCCTGACGCTGTATACCAAGACCAAAACATTTATACGTTTCCCCTTAAACCACTCGAGTGCTGCTTTAGCGGTATGCTTTGGATCATTGTCTTGTTGGAAGATGAACCTCCGTCCCAGTCTCAGATCACTGACAAACAGGTTTTGCTCAAGAATATCCCTGTATTTTGAACCATCCATCTTCCCCTTGACTCAGACCATTTTCCCGGTCTCTGCTGCTGAAAAACATTCCCACAGCATGTTGCCACCACCATGTTTCACTGTGGGCACAGTGTTCTTGGGTAATGAGCTGTGTTGGTTTGGTGCCAGACATAGCGTTTACCTTGGTGGTCAAAAAGTTCAATTTTGGTCTCGTCTGACCACAGCACCTTCATCCATATATTTTGGGCATTTTCCATGTCTCTTGGCAAACTCAAAACAAGCCTTACGTTTTTTTGTAAGAAAAGTTTTTTTTTCTGCCCACTTTTCCATAAAGGCCATCTCTATGGAGTGCACAGCTTATTGTGGTCATTTGGACAGATGCTCCAGTCTCTTGCTTGGTAACTCCTATGCTCTTTCAGAGTTATTTTTTTTGTCTCTGTGCTGCCTCTCACATTAATGCCCTCCTTGCCCAAGCTGATAGTGTTGGTGGGTGCGCTCTCTTGGCAGGTTTGTTGTGGTACCATGCTCTTTCCATTCGACGAAAATGGATTTGATGGTGCTCCGGAGATCATCAGAGATTGGGATATTTTTATTTTCAGTAACCCAACCCTGACTTGTACTTTTCAACAACTTTGTCCCTGATTTGTTTGGAGATCTCCTTGGTCTTCATGGTGTTGTTTTTCGATCCCCTTGGTCTTCATGGTGGTGTTTTTTTATCCCCATGGTGGTGTTTTTTGATCTCCTTGGTCTTCATGGTGTTGTTTGGATATCTCCTTGGTCTTCATAGTGTTGATTGGAGATCTCTTTAGTCTTCATGGTGGTGTTTGGAGATCTCCTTGGTCTTCATGGTGTTTGGGTAGTGATGTTAATTGTGTTGCAGCATCCATGGCCTTTTAGAAAAGGTAAAGTGTATATACTTACTGACATGTGACACTTAGATTGCACAGAGGTGGATGTCCTGTCGCTAATCATGTGATTTATGAAGGTAATTGCCTGCACCAGAAATTTTTAGGGGGCTTTATAGCAAAAAGGGTGAATACATATGCACATGCCAATTTTTAGTTACTGTATATACTCGAGTATAAGCTGAGAATTTCAGCCCATTTTTTTAGGCTGAAATTGCCCCTCTCGGCTTATACTCGAGTAATTGTCCCAGGGGTCGTCAGCTGTCTAATAATACTCACCTGCTCCTGGCGCGGTCCCTGGACGTCCCTCGTTCTCCGGGCGCTGACAGCTTCTTCCTATATTGAGCGGTCACATGGTACTGCTCATTACAGTAATGAATATGGACCCCACTCCACTCCCATAGGGGTGGAGCTGCATATTCATTACTGTAATGAGCGGTACCATGTGACCGCTCAACACAGGAAGAAGCTGTCGGTGCCCGGAGAACCAGGGACCGCGTCGGGAGCAGGTGAGTATGGCGGGGGCAGTGCGCTATATTCACCTGTTCCTCGTTCCAGCGTCGGCGCCGCTCCGTCTTCTGCATCCTCTGCAGTGACGCTCAGGTCAGAGGGCGCGATGACGCGATTAGTGTGCGCGCCGCCCTCTGCCTGAGCATCAGTGCAGAGGACGCGGAAGACACAGCGACGCTCGGCGGTGAAACGGGAGACAGGTGAATATAGCAAGTGCCGGGGGCCTGAGCGACGAGAGGTGAGTATGTATGTGATTTTTTTTTTTTAACTCGCAGCAACAGCATATGGGGCAAATATCTCTATGGAGCATCTTATGGGGCCGTGTGCAACGTTATATGGGGGCAAATATCTCTATGGAGCATCTTATGGGGCCATGTGCAGCGTTAAAATGGGGCAAATATCTCTATTGAGCAGCTTATGGGGCCATGTGCAGTGTTATATGGGGGTAAATATCTCTATGGAGCATCTTATGGGGCCATGTGCAGCATTATATGGGGGTAAATATCTCTATGGAGCATCTTATGGGGACATAATCAGCATTTGTGCAGCATTATATGGGGGCAAATGTCTCTATGGAGCATCTTATGGGGCCATAATCAGCATTTGTGGAGCATGATATGGGGCAAATATCTCTATGGAGCATATTATGGGGTCATAATCAACATTTGTGCGGCATTATATGGGGCATATTTTAATATGGAGCATCTTATGGGGCCCATCATGAACTGTATGGAGCATTATATGGGGTATATTTTAATATGGAGCATCTTATGGGGCCATCATGAACTATATCGAGCATTATATGGGGCTCCTGATTCAATATGGATATTCAAAAACACGTAACCTACTGATTTCTCAATTAATTTTACTTTTATTGGTATCTATTTTTATTTTTGACATTTACCGGTAGCTGCTGCATTTTCCACCCTAGGCTTATACTCGAGTCATTAAAGGGCCACTGTCACCCCCCTCCAGCCGTTATAAACTAAAAGAGCCATCTTGTGCAGCAGTAATGCTGCATTCTAACAAGGTGGCTCTTTTAGTTTTAGGTTCAAGTGTACCCCAAAAAAAGCGATTTGATACTTAGCCATAATTGGTGTCTCTAGCCACGTAGGCTGGTCCTCCCTCCCCAGCTCGAAACGCTCCTCTGCCGTCACTCACATCTTCTTGGGCTTTCTGCGCCGCCCCCTCAGCGCTGTTTACGTTCTCAAACTGGCGCCTGCGCTGTGTAGTACTGTTCTGCGCAGGCGCAGTAAGCTCTGGCCGTCTGCCGTCCAAGCCCGGCTTTCACACTGCGCCTGCGTAGAACAGTACTACACAGCGCAGGCGCCAGTTTGAGAACGTAAACAGCGCTGAGGGGGCGGCGCAGAAAGCCCAAGAAGATGTGAGTGACGGCAGAGGAGCGTTTCGAGCTGGGGAGGGAGGACCAGCCTACGTGGCTAGAGACACCAATTATGGCTAAGTATCAAATCGCTTTTTTGGGGGTATACTTGAACCTAAAACTAAAATAGCCACCTTGTTAGAATGCAGCATTACTGCTGCACAAGGTGGCTCTTTTAGTTTATAACGGCTGGAGGGGGTGACAGTGGCCCTTTAAGTTTTCCCAGTTTTTTGTGGCAAAATTAGAGGGGTCGGCTTATACTCGAGTATATACGGTATTTGATCTCATGCATTTAATGTATGCCTTTATTTTTCTCACTTCACTACCTTAGACTACTTAGTGCTGATGCGTCACACACAAATCGGATTGCAGGTTGTAATGTAACAAAATGGTAAAAAGCTGAGGGGGTGAAGACCTTCGAAAGCCACTGTAGATGGAAGCAGCGGGTCCTCCTGCCATACCCCATAACAATGAGTGATCGTTCTGTGCACCTGGAAGTGTAACACAAATGACTGCTGATCGTCTTGTATATAGCTGATAGATTACCGACCACGGTTTACTAATTTAAATGGGCCCTTAAGGTAGGTCATCAATAGTCCGACACTCGAGACCCCCACCGATAAGCTGTTTTCCCCCCTGGTGGCTGGATCTACACTGTACGGAGCGCCTGTTCTCTGCAAAGTGACCTGTAGAGCTGTTTTTTCCCAGTATTGTATGATCGCCTGGAATATCTAATAATCTGGAACATATGAGACGGGAGCCCTTACTGGAGCTCCCGTAATCTGGGTCAGGACTAGTGATGAGCGAGGGTGCGCGGATGAGGCATTACACTTATCTCCCAGCTTTTCTACAATACACTGTAGATCAACTTCTAATCACGAGGAGGTCGATTGAAGGACTTTTTTTTTTTCATAGAAATAATTTTTATAATTACTAATTTTACATAAATTTATGCAAAAAAAATTGTTGTCCTCATCTGAGACCTGAATGATCACAGTGCGATTTCCACAACCACAGATCCTGGTGTTGGAGGATTGTATGATCATGGTTGCTCTTGTTACCGACATCATTTCCAGCAATTAACTTGACGGCAATTAGAAATATTCTGTCTCGTGTAACTGAACATTTAAGAAAATAACACACCAGGGATTATAATTTTAAATTTTTGTTTAAATTTTTTTTTTTGCAAATTCCTATGTGTTCAGCTTCATAGGCACAAGACAATTTAGAGGGTACATCTACAGACAGGGGCTGATGATGGCCGGAGACCTGTGGTTGGGCGGACATTGCAGCCGTAGCTCAGATTGTACAGCTGCCGTACGGACATGTGAATGAGCCTTAAAGGTGCCCATACATATTAGATGGCTGCCAGCATGCTTGTTCGGCCGACTTCTGTCTCTCCAGACTCGCCCATCTATACGTGTATCCCCAATATGGCCAAGCGTGCATCCATTCTGTATGGGGAGAGCAGAGTAAGCCTCTGCCGTGTTTGTGTTACTCTGTCCATTGCTGGCTGCAGAATGAGGTAACTGAGTGTCTGTCAGTGAGCTTCTTCTGAGTTTGTAAAACTTTTATCTGTTTACTTTTTTTTTTCCTCCTGAGCTCCTAAGTACTGTTTTATGATATCATCAATGTTCAGCTGAACTTTGATGTGGTCTGTGGTCAATACATCGGCACTGAGCAATTCCAAAAGAGTCATAAAAAGACAGATAAAAGCAGTGGTGTAACTAGAATCCATTGCGCCTCAGTGCAAGATTTGGACCAGTCCCCCATCCCCATCATTGTATAAATGTTTCCCTTCTTGGCCCCATCCTGGTATATTTGTCTCCCATCCTGATGTATACAGTGGCATGTGAAGGTTTGGGCACCCATGGCTCAAATTTCTGTTATTGTGAACAGTTAAGTAAGTTGTAAATGAAATGATCTCTAAAAGGGCTAAAGTTAAAGATGACACATTTCCCTTGTATTTTTCAGCAAAAATCAAGCGTGTGTGTGTGTGTGTGTGTGTGTATATATATATATATATATGTGTGTGTGTGTGTGCGCGTATATAAATAAATATATCTAATATATAAAGCTGAATGTGTGTATGTGTGCATGTATGTATGTATGTGTGTGTGTATGTCCGGGATTGGCATCTGAACCGTCGCAGCTACAGCCACAAAATTTTGCACAGTCACACATCTCGACCCCGAGAGCGTCATAGGCTGTGTTGTGAGGCGAAATTTTAACCCCGCGCGTTCCAATTCACCAAACAATTTTGCCCCTATCTACATAATGGGGAAAAAATGAAAGGAAAAGTGTTGGAGGCAAATTAACAGCTGCCAGATGTGAACAAGGGGGACTTAAAGAATGAGAGCGATGGCGCCAAAGAGTATATACTGTATAGTTGCTAAGGTGGGGCCCCGACATGGGATAATCACCACACCACCACGGGGATATGAACACACACAAAATGCACCACACACTACCACGTGCTCGAACACATATACCACCCTCAGCGCACATTTCACCACACATACACCAACCTCGCCAGATAAAAGTCGAAACACAAAAGTCGCCGCTCAAAACTCGCCACGCGCAAAACTCTCCACATGCAAAACTCGCCACGCGCAAAACTCGCCATGCGCAAAACTTGCTGCACACAACTTGCTACCCTAACCTGTCACATGCAACTCGACACACAAAAAGTTGCTACACGCATGTCGCCACACAAAACTCAACACACACAACTTGACACACGAAACTCGCCCTAAAACACACACAAGTCTGGTATTATCCTTCAAAAATAAAAATCTGATTAATAAGCAAACTACAAGAGCAACAAATGTACCATATAGGAATCCGGCAGCTGTCAGTCACATGACCAGTCTATTATGTGTATGTGTGAGCTAATATATACTGCCAGGGGGTGGGCTTACTGTTGGCTGGGGATTTATCAGGCTGCCAATTTAGCTTACAAATACCGTGGTAAAAATACTGACCAAATAACGTGTGAACGAGGGCTGATACAGGAGGAGATGACACACAGGTATATATTATTTACAGGGGAGATGACACACAGGTATATACTATATACAGGAGGAGATGACACACCGATATATACTATATACAGGAGAGATGACACACAGGTATATACTATATAGAGGAGGAGATGACATACAGGTACATACTACATACAGGAGGAGATGACCTACAGGTATATACTATATACAGAAGGAGATGACACACAGGTATATACTATATACAGGAGCAGATTACCTACAGGTATATAGTATATACAGGAGGAGATGACATACAGGTATATGCTATGTATAGGAGGAGATGACATACAGGTATATACTATATACAGGAGGAGATGACACACAGGTATATACTATATACAGGAGATTACATACAGGTATATCTAATATATAAAGCTGAATGTGTGTATGTATGTATGTGTGTATGTCCGGGATTGGCATCTGCACCGTGGCAGCTACAGCCACAAAATTTTGCACAGTCACACGTCTGGACCCCGAGAGCGTCATAGGCTATGTTGTGAGGTGAAATTTTAACCCCGCGTGTTCCAATTCACCAAACAATTTTGCCCCTATCTACATAATGGGGAAAAAGTGAAGGGAAAAGTGTTGGCGGAAAATTGACAGCTGCCAGATGTGAACAATGGGGACTTAAAGAATGAGAGCGATGGCGCCAAAGAGTATATACTGTACAGTTGCTAAGGTGGGGCCCCGACATGGGATACTCACCACACACGGGGATATGAACACAAACACAAAATGCGCCACACACTACCACGTGCTTGAACACATATACGACCCTCAGCACACATTTCACAACACACACACCAACCTCGCCACATAAAAGTCGAAACACAAAAGTCACCACTCAAAACTCGCCACGCGCAAAACTCGCTACATGCAAAACTCGCCATATGCAAAACTAGGCTCACGCAAAACTCACCTCATGGAAAACTCACCTCATGCAAAACTCACCTCATGCAAAACTTGCGCACACAGAAAAATTGCCACCTGTACAAAAGTTGTAACACATGCTAAAGTTGCCTCACACAAAACTTGCACATACTCAAAAGGCACCACACATAAAACTCGCCACGCGCAAAACTCGCCATGCACAAATCTTGCTGCACACAACTTGCTACACTAACCTGTCACATGCAACTCGACACACAAAATGTTGCTACACGCATGTCACCACACAAAACTCATCTCACAAAAGTCGCTACATGCATGTCGCCACACGCAACTCAACACACACAACTTGACACATGAAACTCGCCCTAAAACACACACAAGTCTGATATTATCCTTCAAAAATAAAAATCTGATTTAATAAGCTGACAAACTACAAGAGCAACAAATGTACCATATAGGAATCCGGCAGCTGTCAGTCACATGACCAGTCTATTATGTGTATGTGTGAGCTAATATATACTGCCAGGGGGTGGGCTTACTGTTGGCTGGGGATTTATCAGGCTGCCAATAGCAACCAATCACAGCTCAGCTTCTATTTTGCTACAGTTAATTAATCTGAGCTCTGATTGGTTAATATAGGCAACAAAGACATTCTCAGTATAACAAAGCTAATATATGTTGTGAAATTCTTCTATTAGCTTAGTTTTTGCCTTTTAATAATTACATTTCTATCTATTTGTTTTGTGGTTTTTGCGTGCAGAATAAATTTTTGTTAACACATTCTATTTTGCTAACAGCAGTCATTAACCCGGGCGAAGCCGGGTAGTACAGCTAGTAGAATATATATACTGCTCAAAAAAAATAAAGGGAACACTTAAACAACAGAATATAACTCCAAGTAAATCAAACTTCTGTGATATCAAACTGTCCACTTAGGAAGCAACACTGATTGACAATCAATTTCACATGCTGTTGTGCAAGTGGAGTAGACAACAGATGGAAATTATTGGCATGTATCAAGACACCCTCAATAAAGGAGTGGTTCTGCAGGTGGGGACCACAGACCACATCTCAGTACCAATGCTTTCTGGCTGATGTTTTGATCACTTTTGAATGTTGGTTGTGCTTTCACACTCGTGGTAGCATGAGACGGACTCTGCTACCCACACAAGTGGCTCAGGTAGTGCAGCTCATACAGGATGGCACATCAATGCGAGATGTGGCAAGAAGGTTTGCTGTGTCTGTCAGCGTAGTGTCCAGAGGCTGGAAGCGCTATCAGGAGACAGGCCAGTACACCAGGAGACGTGGAGGGGGCCATAAGAGGGCAACAACCCAGCAGCAGGACTGCTAGCTCAGCCTTTGTGCAAGGAGGAACAGGAGGAGCACTGCCAGAGGCCTGCAAAATGACCACCAGCAGGCCACAAATGTGCATGTCTGCACAAATGGTTAGAAACCGACTACATGAGGATGGTCTGAGTGCCCGACGTCCACAGATGGTGCAGGACGCTTGGCATTTGCCACAGAACACCAGGATTGGCAAATTCGACACTGGCGCCCTGTGCTCTTCACAGATGAGAGCAGGTTCACACTGAGCACATGTGAGTCTGGAGACGCCGTGGAGAGCGATCTGCTGCCTGCAACATCCTTCAGCATGACCGGTTTGGCAGTGGGTCAGTAATGTTGTGGGGTGGCATTTCTTTGGAGGGACATACAGCCCTCCATGTGCTCGCCAGAGGTAGCCTGACTGCCATTAGGTACCGAGATGAGATCCTCAGGCCCCTTGTGAGACCATATGCTTGTGCTGTTGGCCCTGGGTTCCTCCTAATGCAGGACAATGCCAGACCTCATGTGGCTGGAGTGTGTCAGCAGTTCCTGCAAGATGAAGTCATTGAAGCTATGGACTGGCTCGCCCGTTCCCCAGACCTGAATCCAATTGAACACATCTGGGACATCATGTCTCGCACCATCCACCAACGTCACGTTGCACCACCGACTGTCCAGTAGTTAGCAGATGCTTTAGTCCAGGTCTGGAAGGAGATCCCTCAGGAGACCATCCGCTGCCTCATCAGGAGCATGTCCAGGTATTGTCTTGAGGCATTCCCACTGAAGTTGGATCAGCCGGCAATTTGATTTTCCACTTTGATTTTGAGCATCATTCCAACTCCAGACCTCCATGGGATATTAGTTGTGATTTACATTGATCATTTTTACGTTTTACTGTTCTAAACGCATTCCACTATGTAATGAATAAAGATTTACAACTGGAATATTTCATTCAGTGATATCTAGGATGTGGGATTTTAGTGTTCCCTTTATTTTTTTGAGAGATATATATATATTTATATACACAGCTCTGGGAAAAATTAAGAGACCACCACATCAAAACCCTTTCATGGGCAGCCCAATCTCCAGACCTGAACCCCATTGAAAACCTCTGCAATGTAATCAAGAGGATGATGGATAGTCACAAGCCATCAAACAAAGAAGAACTTTTTTCAACCAGAAGCAGTGTGAAAGACTAGTGGAAAGCATGCCAAGATGCATGAAAGCTGTGATTAAAAATCATGGTTATTCCACAAAATATTGATTTCTGAACTCTTCCGGAGTTAAAACATTAGTATTGTTGTTTATAACTGATTATGAACTTGTTATTTTTGCATTATTTGAGGTCTGCAAGCAATGCATTTTTTTTGTTATTTTGACCATTTCTCATTTTCAGAATATAAATACAAAATGTATTGCTTGGAACTTCGGAGACATGTTGTCAGTAGTTTATAGAATAAAAGAACAATTTACATTTCACTCAAAAATATACCTAGAAAGAGAAAAATCAGACAAACTGAACCTTTTTTTTTGAATTTTTTGCCAGAGATAGATATATATATATATATATATATATATATATATATATATATATATATATATATATATATATATATATATATATATATATATATATATATATAATGTGGTGGTCTGATTCGGGTCAGGAGACCCCCAGCCAGTCCGTAGATCCTGGTCTGTCCTCTGACCGCAAGACACGAGTACAAGACCTGGCGTTCTATCTCTTCTTCCCTGTTTTTTTTTTTTCTATATATATTTTTTTCCCCTCTTCCCAAAAGTGAATTTTCATTCTGCCAGAGAAGAAAATTAAGTCAACACCCTCCTAAATTATTTTCTAACTTCTCCCAAATATTTAATAACCAAGTTTCCAGTTTTCGGATGTTTATTCCCCGCCAGATCCAGTATTGCAGAGGTCAATGTGCTGCGTGTAAAGCTAATAGGAAGTGTGCGGCATTGAATGGCAGCGCCGACTCGTTGTATCTACAGTTGATTCAGAATCAATTCTTTGCACAATGGAAAAGCGTACTTGGCATACTGGGGAATTTTTCCTTTTTTCTTTTTTTTTTCTATTTACGCTACTACTCTCCTAATCTCCTTCCGATATTGTTCCCTGTCCATTTGCATTCTGTAAAATGTCTTTTTACATTCCCTTATCTCTTTGCAGAACGCAGCCTCTTGATTTTATAGCACCCCTAGGTACACACAATTAAATCTTTTCAGATTTAATTGAGGCCGGGCACACATGAAATGGAAAACATTTTTTTTTTATTCTCGGCTCGTTGTTCAGATCTTAATTCCTCCGACTTCGAGGATTTGTGTTATTTTTCAGGGGTTTAAAAAAAAAATTAAAAAAAATTAGGATTATTTAAATGAATTGTATTTGCAGAAATTACGCTCTTGTTGGTGTCTCTGGTCCTTATAGAACTAACTAGTTGCCTCATTTAATATTCATGAGGTATAATTAATATTTGTACATGTCTGGGTGGTACATGCTGAGTTTGTGCAATGTTGTATAACATGGGGGTTCCCCTTACAAGTAGCTCAATCGGGGTGATTCTTGGTGGTTATGCAGACGACTTTCCACCCACCCTTTCCACCCACCCTTTCCACCCTCTCTTTCCACCCTCTCTTTCCACCCTCTCTTTCCGCCCACCCTTTCCGCCCACCCTTTCCGCCCTCCCTTTCCGGTAAGGTTCAGTTCACATGTACACATATTTGAGTTGCAGGGAGATCTATTGTGGATTTTGCTGAAGATTTGCAGTGGATTTCCTTCTGTGCTCTGCAAATTGTGGAATCTGCTGTGGATCTAACAATCAGCACAAAAGGTCAAATCAAATTCAGCTGCACATTTCCTTGCTCTCCGCCCACGCTCTCCGCCCACGCTCTCCGCCCACGCTCTCCGCCCACGCTCTCCGCCCACGCTCTCCGCCCACGCTTTCCCAAATTTCATCCATGTGCTGCTGAGGAAATGTGCAGATGAATTTGATTTGATCTTTTGTGCAGATTCCGCAATTTGCAGAGCACAGAAGGAAATCCACTGCAAATCTGCTTCAAAATCCACAGCAGATCTGCCTGCAACTCAAAAATGTGTATATGTGAACTGGACCTTACAGTAATGTAATACTGCTAGGACATGTGGCCTGATCTCTGGGACTCCCACCCATCCTGTGAATGAAGGGGCCACAATGCAGCACTTAAATGTGATCATGTCGCCATTCCTTGCCCACTTTGTTGCTTAATTGTGGTGGCCCTTTACTATTTTTTTTTTTTTACCCAACATAGCAGTGCCTCCCACTTGTATCCGGATCAGTGTGGGTCCCAGAGCCTGGAATAAAAAGGGGCTGCGAGGAGGAGGCAATGAGATCAGTCACAGACATCTTTATACACAAAGTAAACTTGGGTGTTTTATCTGAAGTTGAGGCTATCTTTCTAGTAAATGTCAGTAAGCTCTTGGAAAGTTGGCTGACCGCTAGTGATCTTTCAAAAACATACATTTGCCTTGTTCCCGAACTTTAATCCTGTTTTTTTTCCCCCCTCTTCCTCCAGGAGATGAATGGGATCGTGAAGAGCATGCTGTCCGAGTGGTTCTCTGTTGGATTCCTGAACCTGGAGAGGATAACCTGGCAATCACCCTGTGAGGTCTTGCAGAAGATCAGTGAGTAAGTGCACCGGATGGAGATTTTTCATTTTGCCCTCCTTGCCCGTACAATGGACACACCCATGCAGAACCCTTCTTCCGTGGGGTTTGTACCATCCAGCAGTCCGGCCTACGTGGAGAAGTCCTTAGTTGTTGTTCTCTACTGTCGTTCTTTGCAGATGGTTTATAGCTATGTAGTTTTCTGTCTATAGGTTTACTGTACACCCCTTGGAATGAATAGGAGTTAAGAAAATATTTGGCCATGTTTCTTAAATTTATTTTAGGATGACAAAGGTCCATTCAAATACATTTTGAATCTACGTTTATCATTTTTATATATTGGACGTTTTTGTAAATTTATATTTGTCACATTTTTTTGGAGGCATTTAAATATTAAAATATTTTTTTCCTGTCTGGAATTGCAAATTTAGTTTTTTTTTTTTGTTGATCTGCTCCTCTGTAATAACTTCCTGTACCTTCTTTTTGGTGAGTCCAGTGTCTGCTGCGATCTGTCACATATCTGACAATCAGCCATCACCCTTAGATTTTCAAGTTAGAAAATAGTTTTTGTACATCGTGGACACCTCTATATATCTGCCATGAATTGTCGAATTGCCCGGTGTGGGAGATGCCTGCGCTAAAATAATGCACATCATGTTTTTTTATTTTATACAAGACCATGCGGTTAATTTACTTCCATACGTGCGACTCGTCATCCAGCTTTAGCTGAACCAGTTACAAATATGACCATTTGTTAGACTATACCATTGGCTGCTATGATGTCTCCCATACACATCACACATAGACATGAGTGATTCCTGCTCTTCTTTCTCTGTAGCACATATTCAAATGCAGCATCTGTATGGAGGATATTATACTGCAGTACTGAGCAGTGTAGCTGTGAATCCAGCACTAGGGTGAGAGAAAACACTAGAAAGCTGCAGCACAGAGGTCATTATACAGCAGTCCTTAGAAGTGTAGCTGTGAATCCAGCACTAGGGGCAGATAAAATACTTTATAGAAAGCTGCAGCATGGAGGACACTATACAGCCCTACTGATCTGTGTATCTGTGAATCTAGTACCATACTAGGGAGAGATAAATCACTAAGTAGCGAACAAACCCACACTGGTTTCCTTATTGAGGTGATCGGCCTTATTATTGTAAACTTAGAACTTGTTAGTCATCCTCCCCCTGTTTTGCTATGATGGAGGAAGGACTGGACATTTGCTAATGTTGGCTTTCTGTGCAGGTACGAGGCTGTGCATCCCGTCAGGAACTGGACGGACATGAAGCGCAGAGTCGGCCCTTACAGGAGATGCTTCACCTTCACTCATAACGCAATGCCTGGGGAGCCCCTCATCGTGCTACATGTGGCCCTGGTGCAGCACATTTTGGGTAATATTCAGGTGAGATTTTGCATGTTGCTTGGTGATTTTGTGAATATGCTTGGGTTTACCAAGTCATAAGGTTTGGATCTCTGCCTTTTTAATTAAAGGCCCTCATACAGAGGCTAAAGTCAGACGAAAATCTAGTGTTTGTGTTGGCCTTCTGACCTTCTCGACAGATTATCTTGGTAGAGAGAAGTATCCGTCCAGTTGGATTTCCAATGGCTGATCCTTTTATTTTCTGGGAGATAAGCCAACTCGAGAGGAGGTTGCCAGCGGCTGTCTCATAGGGGTGTATAAAGAACACAGGCGCACTCTGCCAATCGTCTCCACGTGTGGGGGAGTCAGGAGAGATGGGGGTTGGCCAAACAATCACATATCTACACCCCATTGAAACAAGATCTCCAGTGCACAAACCATGATCTTATGTGGGCTTAAGAATAATTAGATGTTCTTTTTAAAGAAAATGTTCTGTTTCTTGGATTTGTCTCATGGTTTTGAATTTTTTTTGCTCTGTTGCCCCTGGCTTCTCTGTGGGGGTCTCTGCATCTGCATCTCTTCTGGTACTGCAGACTCGATATGAGCTCTGTGTGTCTCTCCCAATAATATAGGCTAAATGTGAAGTCTGTGTCTCTCAGTGATACATGCTGGATGTGATCTCTGAGCGTCTCAGTGAAATAAGCTGGATGTGAGCTCTGTGTGTCTCTCCCAGTAGTATAGGCTGGATGTGATCTCTGTATGTCTCTCCCAGTAATATAGGCTGGATGTGAGCTCTGTGTGTCTCTCCCAGTAATATAGGCTGGATGTGAGATCTGTGTGTCTCCCAGTAATATAGGCTGGATGTGAGGTCTGTGTGTCTCCCAATAATATAGGCTGGATGTGAGCTCTGTGTGTCTCCCAGTAGTATAGGCTGGATGTGAGGTCTGTGTGTCTACCAATAATATAGGCTGGATGTGAGATCTGTGTGTCTCTCCCAGTAGTATAGGCTGGATGTGAGGTCTGTGTGTCTCTTCCAGTAATATAGGTTGTGTGTGCGCTCTGTATGTCTCAGTAACATAGGCTGGATGTGAGCTTTGCATGTCTCCCAATAATATAGGCTGGATGTGAGCTCTGTGGGTCTCTACTAGTAATATAGGCTGGATGTGAGCTCTGTGTGTCTCTCCCAGTAATATAGGCTGGATGTGAGCTCTGTGCCTCTCCCAGTAATATAGGCTGGATGTGAGCTCTGTGTGTCTATCCCAGTAATATAGGCTGGATGTGAGCTCTGTGTGTCTCCCAATAATATAGGCTGGATGTGAGCTCTGTGCCTCTCCCAGTAATATAGGCTGGATGTGAGCTCTGTGTGTCTATCCCAGTAATATAGGCTGTGTGTGCAATGTGTGTGTTTTTCCCAGTGTTATAGGCTGGATGTGAAGTATGTGTGTCTCTCCCAGTAATATAGGCTGGATGTGAGGTCTGTGTGTCTCCCAGTAATATAGGCTGCATGTGAGCGCTGTGTCTCTCTCTCAGTAATATAGGCTGGATGTGAGCTCTGTGTGTCTCCCAATAATATAGGCTGGATGTGAGCTCTGTGCCTCTCCCAGTAATATAGGCTGGATGTGAGCTCTGTGTGTCTATCCCAGTAATATAGGCTGTGTGTGCAATGTGTGTGTTTTTCCCAGTGTTATAGGCTGGATGTGAAGTATGTGTGTCTCTCCCAGTAATATAGGCTGGATGTGAGGTCTGTGTGTCTCCCAGCAATATAGGCTGCATGTGAGCGCTGTGTCTCTCTCTCAGTAATATAGGCTGGATGTGAGGTCTATGTGTCTCTCCTAGTAATATAGGCCGGATGTGAGGTCTGTGTGTCTCTCCTAGTAATATACAGGTCCTTCTCAAAAAATTAGCATATAGTGTTAAATTTCATTATTTACCATAATGTAATGATTACAATTAAACTTTCATATATTATAGATTCATTATCCACCAACTGAAATTTGTCAGGTCTTTTATTGTTTTAATACTGATGATTTTGGCATACAACTCCTGAAAACCCAAAAAACCTGTCTCAATAAATTAGCATATTTCACCCGGCCAATCAAATAAAAGTGTTTTTTAATAACAAACAAAAAAACCATCAAATAATAATGTTCAGTTATGCACTCAATACTTGGTCGGGAATCCTTTGGCAGAAATGACTGCTTCAATGCGGCGTGGCATGGAGGCAATCAGCCTGTGACACTGCTGAGATGTTATGGAGGCCCAGGATGCTTCAATAGCGGCCTTAAGCTCATCCAGAGTGTTGGGTCTTGCGTCTCTCAACTTTCTCTTCACAATATCCCACAGATTCTCTATGGGGTTCAGGTCAGGAGAGTTGGCAGGCCAATTGAGCACAGTAATACCATGGTCAGTAAACCATTTACCAGTGGTTTTGGCACTGTGAGCAGGTGCCAGGTCGTGCTGGAAAATGAAATCTTCATCTCCATAAAGCATTTCAGCCGATGGAAGCATGAAGTGCTCCAAAATCTCCTGATAGCTAGCTGCATTGACCCTGCCCTTGATGAAACACAGTGGACCAACACCAGCAGCTGACATGGCACCCCACACCATCACTGACTGTGGGTACTTGACACTGGACTTCAGGCATTTTGGCATTTCCTTCTCCCCAGTCTTCCTCCAGACTCTGGCACCTTGATTTCCGAATGACATGCAAAATTTGCTTTCATCAGAAAAAAGTACTTGGGACCACTTAGCAACAGTCCAGTGCTGCTTCTCTGTAGCCCAGGTCAGGCGCTTCTGCCGCTGTTTATGGTTCAAAAGTGGCTTTACCTGGGGAATGCGGCACCTGTAGCCCATTTCCTGCACACGCCTGTGCACGGTGGCTCTGGATGTTTCCACACCAGACTCAGTCCACTGCTTCCTCAGGTTCCCCAAGGTCTGGAATCGGTCCTTCTCCACAATCTTCCTCAGGGTCCGGTCACCTCTTCTCGTTGTACAGCGTTTTCTGCCACATTGTTTCCTTCCAACAGACTTACCATTGAGGTGCCTTGATACAGCACTCTGGGAACAGCCTATTTGTTGAGAAATTTCTTTCTGGGTCTTACCCTCTTGCTTGAGGGTGTCAATGATGGCCTTCTTGACATCTGTCAGGTCGCTAGTCTTACCCATGATGGGGGTTTTGAGTAATGAACCAGGCAGGGAGTTTTTAAAAGCCTCAGGTATCTTTTGCATGTGTTTAGAGTTAATTAGTTGATTCAGAAGATTAGGGTAATAGGTCGTTTAGAGAACCTTTTCTTGATATGCTAATTTATTGAGACAGGTTTTTTGGGTTTTCAGGAGTTGTATGCCAAAATCATCAGTATTAAAACAATAAGGCCATGTGCACACGTTCAGTATTTTTCGCGTTTTTTTCGCGTTTTTTCGCTATAAAAACGTGATAAAAACGCGAAAAAAACGCTAACAAATGCCTCCCATTATTTTCAGTGTATTCCGCATTTTTTGTGCAAATGTAGCCTTTTTTTCCGCGAAAAAATCGCATCGCGGAAAAAAAAGCAACATGTTCATTAAAATGCGGAATTGCAGGGGATTCCGCACACCTAGGGGTCCATTGATCTGCTTACTTCCCGCACGGGGCTGTGCCCACGATGCGGGAAGTAAGCAGATTATGTGCGGTTGGTACCCAGGGTGGAGGAGAGGAGACTCTCCTCCACGCACTGGGCACCATATAAGTGGTAAAAAAATAAGAATTAAAATAAAAAATAGTCCTATACTCACCCTCTGATGGCCCCCGAAGTGTTCCCGCCTCTGTGCTGCACGCTGCCGTTCGGTTCCTGTAGCAGCAGCTGGTGTGCGGTGAAGGACCTTGCCGAATGACGTCACTGTCCTGTGATTGGCCGAGACCGCTCACGTGACCGTGACGTCATGGAGGGCCCTGCGCGCACACATCAGCTATAGGAACGGACGCCGGTGAGGAGATCTGATGTCTGCGGGTGAGTATAAGCATTTTTTTTATTTTTTTTATTATTTTTAAACATTCTATCTTTTACTATAGATGCTGCATAGGCAGCATCTATAGTAACAAGTTGGTCACACTTGTCAAACGCTATGTTTGACAAGTGTGACCAACTTGTCAGTCAGTTTTCCAAGCGATGCTACAGATCGCTTGGAAAACTTTAGCATTCTGCAAGCTAATTACGCTTGCAGAATGCTAAAAAAACGCAAAAAAAACGGAAAAAAAAACGCAAAAAAAAAAAAATGCGGATTTCTTGCAGAAAATTTCCGGTTTTCTTCAGGAAATTTCTGCAAGAAATCCGCAACGTGTGCACATACCCTAAAAGTCCTGACAAATTTCAGTTGGTGGATAATGAATCTATAATATATGAAAGTTTAATTGTAATCATTACATTATGGTAAATAATGAAATTTAACACTATATGCTAATTTTTTGAGAAGGACCTGTAGGCTGGATGTGAGCTCTGTGTATCTATCCCAGTAATATAGGCTGGATGTGAGGTCTGTGTGTCTCCCAGTAATATAGGCTGGATGTGAGGTCTGTGTGTCTCTCCTAGTAATATAAGCTGGATGTGAGGTCTGTGTGTCTCCCAGTAATATAGGCTCGATGTGAGATCTGTGTATCTCTCCCAGTAATATAGGCTGGATGTGAGGTATGTGTGTCTCTCCCAGTAATATAGGCTGGATGTGAGCTCTGTGTATCTATCCTAGTAATATAGGCTGGATGTGAGATCTGTGTCTCTCAGGGTGGATTGATTTAAATCACGCCGATTTAAATCATGATTTAAATCACGATTTAAATCAAAAGATTTTTTTCTATTTAAATCGGATCGATTTAAATCATGATTTTAATCATGATTTAAATCACTGATTTAAATCAAAAGGTTTTTTTTAATATAAATCACGATTAAAATGAGAAGTGAGAGCAGTGCGCATGTGCGCCCATAGTTACACGGACGAAACTAGGGGCAACGATCTAACGCCAGGGTGAGGGGGGGACCCCAAAGTAAGTAAAAATCTTTTTTGTTTTACTATATGGCAATAGGTAGGTGTTTAAAAGCAGCATGTCTTAATTGTATAAACTATTAATAGCCTCCACATTTTGTTCATACTGCCCCTTTAATTCCACACTTCTAGCTTGGTTTCACTTTTGGTTTAGTTTCTTTTTCCATTCAGTTGACATGCCCAAACTTGTTGGATAGTCAGCATCCTACAGAAACCTCTGGAAGAGCATGGCATTGTGAATGTTACACATATGCAGCCTTTATTCTACTGAGTTAAACAACTCAGCTTTATCTCATGATGGAAGAACCTTTGGCTGGTAAAATATTTTCCTCAAAAAGCAGTTTATTGAAAAAAATCCGATTTAAATCAAAAAAATCCGATTTAAATCAAAAAAATCCGATTTTTTTGATTTTTTTAAAAAAACATTGATTTTTATCCACCCTGGTGTCTCTCCCAGTAATATAGGCTGGATGTGAGGTCTGTGTGTCTCCCAGTAATATAGGCTGGATGTGAGCTCTGTGTCTCTCCCAGTAATATAGGCTGGATGTGAGCTCTGTGTCTCTCCCAGTAATATAGGCTGGATGTGAGGTCTGTGTGTCTCTCCCAGTAATATAGGCTGGATGTGAGCTCTGTGTGTCTCCCAGTAATATAGGCTGAATGTGAGCTCTGTGTCTCTCCCAGTAATATAGGCTGGATGTGAGATCTGTGTCTCTCCCAGTAATATAGGCTGGATGTGAGCTCTGTGTGTCTCCCAGTAATATGGGCTGGATGTGAGCTCTGTGTCTCTCCCAGTAATATAGGCTGGATGTGAGGTCTGTGTGTCTCTACTAGTAATATAGGCTGCATGTGAGGTCTGTGTGTCTCTCCAGTAATATAGGCTGGATGTGAGCTCTGTGTATCTATCCCAGTAATATAGGCTGGATGTGAGCTGTGTCTCTCTCCCAGTAATATAGGCTGGATGTGAGCTCTGTGTGTCTCTCCCAGTAATATAGGCTGCATGTGAGGTCTGTGTGTCTCTACTAGTAATATAGGCTGCATGTGAGGTCTGTGTGTCTCTCCAGTAATATAGGCTGGATGTGAGCTGTGTGTGTCTCTCCAGTAATATAGGCTGGATGTGAGCTCTGTGTGTCTCTCCAGTAATATAGGCTGGATGTGAGCTGTGTGTGTCTCTCCAGTAATATAGGCTGGATGTGAGCTGTGTGTCTCTCCCAGTAATATAGGCTGGGTGTGAGATCTGTGTGTCTCTCCCAGTAATATAGACTGGATGTGAGATCTGTGTCTCTCTCCCAGTAATATAGGCTGGATGTGAGGTCTGTGTGTCTCTCCCAGTAATATAGGCTGGGTGTGAGCTGTGTGTTTCTCCCAGTAATATAGGCTGGATGTGAGCTCCGCGTGTCTTAGTATTATAAACTATTTTAGACCAAATAAGGTACTCTTGTGGGGTATACATGGACACAAAAGACATCAACTGGTCCAGAATCTGCCAGATTAGAGGAAATAAGTCCCCTTCCAAGTGTATCAGGAATTATTGAAGCATTTATTTATGGCAAGGACTTCAATGTGGCAAGGAAGGGGTTTAATAGCCTAAAATAGGGCGGCAGCACGTACCTCAATTACCCCAGCAGGATGCCCACGGTTTGCGAATGCCACTTCAATCTCTGATTTAATAAGAAGCCTTTGAAAATAATTAATATGAAAGTGTCGCTAATTCGCCGGGGCGTTGACTTCTTCCCCTGGAAGTTAGACTGAGTCAGGTGTGAGCCGACTGTGCGTTCCCTGCTGCGACGACAGGACCCGGGGATCGCTGCCGAGTGCAAGCGTTTTATGATAATGGAGGTCACGAGCTTTCACAGGAGGAGAGATCGCAGGAGGGAAAACTTCAAGGTGGTGACTTGTACCTGCAATGCCGACAATTGCACAAAAATAGCCATAGTAAAGGTGTACGGCGCCACCATGGGCAAGCGGGAAGCCATAAATTGCACGTACGACTGGGCACTTATCAACAAAGGATAAGTGGCACAAATAATGAAGTGTTTTTGGGGTTGTAAACGTAGTAGTTGCCGTGAATGATGGTTAATGACCTTATTTGCATTACTTTTATATACATAGATTGACCTGATTTAAAGGGATTGTCAGCGCCAACGAACGGTATACGCACATAGCCTTGAAGGGCACATAGCCCTATAAATATTACACATTTTCTTGGTTTTATCGCAGCTGCCATTCTGTAGAAATCAAAATATAATCAGATATGCTAATTAGGATGCATGGTGCATTCTGGGTGTGGCCAAGAGACTTGGGGAACTGTTCCGCCATCTGGATTTGCATATCTCCTCCGCCTTCACTGGTGATTGACAGCTCTAAAACAAGCATGGGCTCCAGAAAAAGCTCCGGCAAGCCAGCGCTGGCAATTACCAGCGAGGAAGGCAGGAACGTGGAAAAGGAGAGGGTGAAACGGAGCACTCAGTCTCTTGGACACGCCCTTGGAGCACTAAGCAGCCTAATTAGCATATTTAATCAAACGTCAGGTGTAGTGAAATATGTATAGGTTTACACGTGTAGCCAGCAGTAGCTTAGCATCTGTACTGAAGCTGCAGGTCTCACGAAGGTCACAACACATGTGTCTTGAGAAGGCAGTCTACTGTCTCCGATCTCGCCAGGGGGTCGTGCTGGGAACCAGGAAGAAAAGTAAACATTTTTACACCTTTTGAAGAGAGATGTCAATTACAGCCTGACACTATCTATCTGTGGGAAAGTTTTACACAGGGAATCTCAGAGGAAAATAATTTATTCATTGGGGGAGTGGCCGTGGCCCAATCAAAAGCAAGCAATTATAATATCAACCCGAGAGGCTGTTCTAGAAATCTGACCTCCAGGGTGACTCTATAAATTAGGCCTGTATGCATAGAATCGGTTCACAGATTGAGGGGCAGCCTGGGAAGCTGATGTGATCCAGTCCATACTCACCCCCCTAAGGGAGCAGAAGCAGACTACAAGTTAGCTATTTCTGTAAGTTTTCTCCTGTTTATTTTATACTGTTTTGCATAGTTGTATGTCTTTTTATTACCATATTTTTATTCCTTTTTCTTTACTGTAAGCACTGCACCTTTTTTTTTAATTAAAGCATAAAACTTTAACAAGTTGAACCTTGTATGTTCTAAAGAATCCATAGCCTTAAACTGTTTGATCCTTAAGAGTGGTAGACAGTAGTAGTAATATTTCCAGGACTTATCGCCCGTGTGTTCGGTGAGTGGTGGAAGAGTGTATGAACTTTTAAAGGGTACTATTTTGAGGTTGATTGATACAATCGACCTTCAATAATTTGATCAAAAAAAGAAAAATCACTCAAATTATTTTGCCCATGAGCTATTTTTCTGGTGTGAAAATCCTACCCAGCATGCCTCAGGAGAGCCGGGATTTTGCCTTATTGTGGGTGGAGCTTTGTCCTCTGCTCTTTATCGCCACCTAATGGAAATGGGGTAAAGCATTTTCACCAGTGTGGACATAGGTTTTTATTGTGGAACTGTTAACATATTCATTGTTTTTTTTTCTTTGCATAGACAATTGTGAAAGAGATTCTTCCGTCCGAGGTAGAGGAGGAAAAGAAGATCAAGTCCGCCATTTTTTACTCCATTAGTCTGACGCAACAAGGTCTGCAAGGCGTGGAGCTGGGCAATTATCTCATCAAGAGGGTAGTGAAGGAACTACAGGTTGGTAAAGCGTCCCTCTTATTACCCAGCTCCATAGCATGTGCTGCCGAATCTACAATGCAGCGGTACCAATCGTCCTCCTATTATCCTTGCACTGATGCATTGCAACAAACCCTCTGCTTTTATCCGAACTTATGCTGGTCTGTTTTCAGCCTCTGATTGGATCCTGAGAATAGTTTTGAGAGTATAAGTAGAAAACCTCCGTACTCTCTATTTTAAAAAAAAAAACAAAAAAAAAAACCAAGGGGTGAGGCTGTTGAAGACCACTTTGATCTGCCAAAGCTATACATTATTATCATCCAGTTTAGGCGACCTCCCAGTGATAGCAGATAACCGCACTGGTTTTTTTTTTTTCCCAAAAAAATTCTGGCCACTAGATTTGTGTGTAACCTAATCCACTGCCTGTTATCAAGAGTAATCCATCATTGGCAGCAGACACTCCGAGAAAGATTACAAAAAGTGGGGACCGATTTTTGCTGATTTACAGTAAGTGGGGGCGGGTCTTTGTCACTTTACAGTAAGTGGGGGGCGGGTCTTTGTCACTTTACAGTAAGTGGGGGCGGGTCTTTGCCACTTTACAGTAAGTGGGGCGGGTCTTTGCCACTTTACAGTAAGTGGGGCGGGTCTTTGCCACTTTACAGTAAGTGGGGTGGGTCTTCTCCACTTTACAGTTAGTGGAGGCGTGTCTTCTCCACTTTACAGTTAGTGGGGCGGGTCTTTGCCACTTTATAGTAAGTGGGGCGGGTCTTTGCCACTTTACAGTAAGTGGGGCGGGTCTTTGCCACTTTGCAGTAAGTGGGGGCAGGTATTTGCCACTTTACAGTAATTGGGGGCAGGTCTTCTCCACTTTACAGTTAGTGGGGGGCGGGTCTTCGAAACTTTACAGGAAGCAAAACTCAAAATAGAAACAAAGTAAGCAAATACCCTACAGTAAATAAACAGCAATAGTGTATGAAAAAGATATAGGGTGCTTAGTTAATACTTTTTTTAATCCAAATCATGTTAACTAAGTACCCTATATAATTTTCATGTGCTAGTGCTATTTTTATTTATTTACTGCATTGCCTCATGGCTGTATGTCCATTAGGCGTTTCTCTGTCCTTCTCAGCCCTTATTTACATTTTACGTCACTTGAGAAAAAGGTAAGTGTGAAGAGTATTGGAAATATAATTTCATGTCAATCCTTTGTATCCTATTTGGCAGGGGATTATAAAGCTCCGTTCCCATGTGTACCTTTAACAGGACATGTAGCACATCAGTGGGGTGGGGGGTCAAGCCTCAAAAGGCTGTGAATTACAGATCTCAAACCTTGAGCCAGCTAAGCTCAGAACAGAAGGCTTGCTTGCAAAATGGATACCATGCGGTCTAACTGCTTTGTTGAGACAGCTATTATTGTTTCTTAAGGAGAATATGTACTTATCGTGCGTCCTGGTCACACTCCGGTTACAGTTTCGAGATCTCTGGACCGGTCCGAACACCTTCCAGAGTCTTGATCTGTACTAGCACCACCGGGTGGGGTGATACATAGAATGTCTAGTAGGAGTCAGGTAGCAAAGCTGTGTTTAGTTTTAACACATAACAGGGGCCCGTCCGGATCTGATGGCTCCAACACCGCCTCCCTAGGACCATCCATTTAAGAGTTATGACTTAGGTTTTGGAATTTTTAGCTGCTAGAGGCAAGGGGAGGGGATTTAGATTGAGCCCAGAGGGCAGGAAGAGAGTGATCCAAAGGGATTAAAGGCTAGTCATGGAGGCTCTCTCAGTTTTGCTTGCGGTTCACTTCGAAGGTGGGGACCACGTTGAGTAACGTGCTGTGAAGGACCTAGGAACCAGCTGGCAGCCCATGCCCCCTGCGACCCAGCACACACATGGTCGAACATCATTGACATGATTCATCTACTGTATTTGCATATCTGACCATTGTATATGTATAACTATAGTGTATTGTCTAGTGTGCCCTTAAGGCGATTAAATATATAACTTAACCTTGGTTTGGTGTTTTATCTCCATCCACGATTCCACATGTCCGTTTCTCGGTTTAAATTCCCGTGCCGAGGCTGGTTTCCAGCCCATTATAATCCTGATAACGGACCAGGCTTATATCTAATGAGGAACTTGTGGCAGTCCTGCCAGGCTGACCAGGCGCTGTTTCACTGCTGCTAGTGAAAGGGCTCTCTCAGCCTGTCATGGTTATGAGTGAGTGTGGTGTAACATCCTCTAACCTTCCCATGCCTCCCTGGGCCCGTGTGGACTGGTGGTGTCTGTGTAAAACTGTACCAAGCCGACCTTGCATGTCCCCAGGGGGTGCGGAACGTCATGTTGGCGAAAGTGGGGAGACCGCATTACGTGATTCTTGTGACGCCAGGTGGGGTGGGGAGGTGCGGGTTCATCACAGTTAGGTTTTAATATTAGAGGCTAGGACTGTCCAGGGTCACCGTGGCATGGTGCGATGGCTTTTCCTTTTTTTTTTTTAATCAAAATTATGCTAACTAAGTACCCTATATTATTTTCATGCACTCCTGCTATTTATTTACTACAGGGTCTTTATTTATTTTCCTTTTGTCTTGGGTTTTGTGTATTTAGTGGCCAGTGTGAACATGCGCCTACATGCACAGCAACTTATATTTCAGTTCATCTCTTTAGTTTTTTTTTTTTTTTATAGGAATCCTTGATCGGGTCTTTGAAGCATTGTACAGGAAGCTAGGGTTGGGCCGCTGCCACTGTACAGGAAGCAGTAGGGTGGGTCATTGCCGCTGTACAGGAAGCAGGTGGGCGGGTCGTTGCCACTGTACAGGAAGCAGGAGGGTGTGTCTTTGCCGCTGTACAGGAAGCAGGAGGGCGGGTCATTGCCGCTGTACAGGAAGCGGGAGGGCGGGTCGTTGCCGCTGTACAGGAAGCGGGAGGGCGGGTCGTTGCCGCTGTACAGGAAGCGGGAGGGCGGGTTTTTGCCGCTGTACAGGAAGCGGGAGGGCGGGTCGTTGCCACTGTACAGGAAGCGGGAGGGTCGTTGCCGCTGTACAGGAAGCGGGAGGGCGGGTCGTTGCCGCTGTACAGGAAGCGGGAGGGCGGGTCGTTGCCGCTGTACAGGAAGCGGGAGGGCGGGTCGTTGCCGCTGTACAGGAAGCGGGAGGGCGGGTCGTTGCCACTGTACAGGAAGCAGGAGGGTGTGTCTTTGCCGCTGTACAGGAAGCGGGAGGGCGGGTCATTGCCGCTGTACAGGAAGCGGGAGGGCGGGTCGTTGCCGCTGTACAGGAAGCGGGAGGGCGGGTCGTTGCCGCTGTACAGGAAGCGGGAGGGCGGGTTTTTGCCGCTGTACAGGAAGCGGGAGGGCGGGTCGTTGCCACTGTACAGGAAGCGGGAGGGTCGTTGCCGCTGTACAGGAAGCGGGAGGGCGGGTCGTTGCCGCTGTACAGGAAGCGGGAGGGCGGGTCGTTGCCGCTGTACAGGAAGCGGGAGGGTGGGTCGTTGCCACTGCACAGGAAGCGGGAGGGCGGGTCGTTGCCGCTGTACAGGAAGCGGGAGGGCGGGTAGTTGCCGCTGTACAGGAAGCGGGAGGGCGGGTCGTTGCCGCTGTACAGGAAGCGGGAGGGCGGGTTTTTGCCGCTGTACAGGAAGCGGGAGGGCGGGTCGTTGCCACTGTACAGGAAGCGGGAGGGTCGTTGCCGCTGTACAGGAAGCGGGAGGGCGGGTCGTTGCCGCTGTACAGGAAGCGGGAGGGCGGGTCGTTGCCGCTGTACAGGAAGCGGGAGGGCGGGTCGTTGCCACTGTACAGGAAGCGGGAGGGCGGGTCGTTGCCACTGTACAGGAAGCGGGAGGGCGGGTCGTTGCCTCTGTACAGGAAGCAGGAGGGTGTGTCTTTGCCACTGTACAGGAAGCAGGAGGGCGAGTCGTTGTCACTGTACAGGAAGCATGAGGGCGGATCTTTGCCACTGTACAGGAAGCAGGGGGCCGAGTCGTTTCCGCTGTACAGGAAGCAGGGGGGCAGATCTTTACTGTTTGTCTCACTCCATACAGTGATAGCAGAGAGGCAGGATTTTAGTTCATGGCATGTAAACCATTGGATAATGACAGCCGGAGAGAGAGAGAGAAAGGAAGTTCCAGCACCTATAGTGCTAGCAGAAGATCGAGTGGATGGCATGTTACAGAGAATTGGGCCAGTCCCTGGACATATCTGACTGGTATGTGCACCAGAAGCCGTTCGACCTTGTTGTGGGAACATAGTGCATGCAGCAAGATCGTTCTTTACTACATGTTTTGTGTAAAAGGAAATGGTCAGTAATCCCCCTCCCTGTAAATAAGCTCCTATTTATTTGCAGTGACATTATTTCACATTCAGCCACTTAGGTTATTTTGTAGCTCGTATTGCTGATGAGGGTGAATAGCGCCCATTTAGTAAAATTACCTGTGTTCCGGCTCCGGGGCTTGTTCTCTTGCCTTAGTTTGTTCTGGCAATCTTCATGGCCCCGTTCTATGATTACGGGGAGCCGATCCCGTTAACTTTCTGCGCCCGCCTGCGCTCTATCAGCTCTCGTCTATAGACACACAATGCCGCGCACCTGGACGGGGCCGCCGCCATTACCCGACTACTGCCGGAATTCGCAGAGACTAATAGTAATTCTTTCCTTGGCCATTTCTGCCCAATTACAGCACTCAGTAAATGCAGGCGTAATCTTCCCCCCCATTATCCTGCAAACAAAGTGCCTTTATTTGTTTCTCTCCAGGACATTCGTGGGTCGCAGATAATAATTTTTTTTGCGGGCAGCTTGTATTCGTGATGCTTAATGTTCCCCTGATGGACTGCGGCGTATAAGCGGCTCATAGGATATTACAATGCTATCCGGCTGGGGCATCGCCGTCTGCGACTGAAACCTTCCCGTTGAGGACGCTTTTCTCGCTCATTTCATATCCGCGGCTTAGTATAGATTTTTGGAGACTTCTGCAAACACATCTCATCTTTTATGGGATTTTTCATATGGAGAAATGGACAGAATAACCCAGTTATACAGAGGAGCGGACATGAAATGTAAAAAGAGGCAAAAAAATTTGTTTCCAGTAAAACCAATATGGCTCTACTGAACCCAGCGCTATATTTGCATGATTTTTATACGGGGAGAGGGGAGTAAGCCGCTACCAAATAACCAACCACGCTGTCAGGTTATCTTCCCTGAGAACAAAGGATCAGGCATGTTAAAATCCAACAGCCCTATCCCTTCGTTTTTCACTTCCTCTGCTCTTTTGATGGTATCTGGATACCCCTGTGTTCCCCCCCTTTTTTAAAGGGATTATCCTATGAGCAGCATATGCAGGGACCCCCACAGATTACGAGACAGAGGACCCCAACAGATTCCTTTCAAGAGGCTGTCCTTTTTCAGAGAATGCCGCCCGTGAGCAGTTTGTAATAGAAAAGCAAACCGTGTCCCACCGCTGCTCCCTGAGCTTTCTGTCCACACGAGCAGATCCGCTATGGTCACTGATCATCTGCAGCGCTGACGTGAGCTCTGACTCGGAAAGAAACTTTCCATCCACGTGGGCAGAGCCGCTAAGGTTACTGATCGTCTGCAGCTCTGATGTGTGCTCCGACTCAGCAAAGGGCTTTCTGTCCACACGGACAGAGCCGCTGATCAGCTGCAGCGCTGGCAAAGTGATGTCAGCACTGCAGACGATAAGAAACATCAGCGTCTGGGGCATTGGTAAGTGTCCTGCTGGTAGACCTAATTTTATTTTTTTTTTTGTGTAGATGATTCCTAGAAAAAGTCAAATATATTCTGCTCCGTGTATCGCTACTTGGTTGCTCTGTAGCGGCAGAATAGAATGGCGACTTTCCCTTCTGATCCATGTAACGTCTCGTGGTCTCGGCACACGCCGGCCATATTCTTTTATTCTTCACAGCCGGCTAAATTTAAAGCAAGGTGAAGATAACAAAAGCGAGGTCAAGAGACGATCTGAGGAAGGAAATAATAATTTTTGGAAACTTTCTAACCTTTCATGTAAGAGGATTTCACTTCTCGGCTCGCACACGGCGTCGCTTTTGGTCAGTGTTATCGGATGAATGATCCCGTCCCCCTGAATACGAATGCCATAGTTGATAAGAGACTTTCAAACGGACATTCTGCCTTCATTCCTCCCAGCGCTTATCTTCTCGGCGCAGGACGCAAGGGTCTCCAGATCGAGATGCTTTATGAAAGCTTTCTGTGTCTGCACAATCACCAGTTATTATTTCCTTCTTTTCCCTTTAATCCATTTTTATTACATTTTTTTAATGTGGTCTTATTGAAATTCCACCTTGTTTGGGATCATTGCCTTCCCAACCTACTCTTCCCGCCTCCACCCAGTAATTGCTTCCTTCCAACCATTTATGAATTTTAGGATCGATGCTGTTTTCTTCTCCTTAGTTTGGTGACCAAACTCCTACTTAGGTTTTCATGTCTGCAGCCAAGTGTGACCATCTGGATAAGCTATAGAAGTTGCCATATTTTGCTTAGATTTCCTTTAAATGGGGTAATGCGGTACTGTGCAAAAGTTTTAGGTAGGTGTGGGAAAAATGCAGCAGAGTAAGGAGCTTCTAACCAAAAGTGTTGATTTTTTTGTTTTTATTAATTAACAAAATGCAAAGTGAATGAACCAAAGAGAAATGTAAATCGGGTGAATATTTATGACCGCTCGCCTCCTTCATCACTTTGTCTCGGTCACTTGTACACTGTTTTAGAAGGATCTTGTCAGGGGGGTGTTCCAAACATCTTGGATAACTGACCCCAGGTTAATATTTGGTAACCACCCATCGCATTCATCACTTTTTCTTGGTTACTTGTACACTGTGTTAGTAGGAGGTTGTTCCAAACATCTTGGAGAGCTGACCCCAGGTCAAATATTTGGTGACCACCCGTCGCCTTCATCACTTCGTCTCGGTTTTTTGTCCACTGTCTTAGAAGGATCTTGGCAGGAGGTTGTTCCAAACATCTTGGAGAACTGACCCCAGATCTTCTGTCTGAGGCTTATGCCAACATTTTTCTCTTTATGTGATCCCAGACAGACTGGATGATGTGAGGTCAGGGCTTCGTGGAGGACACATCTAGGTGGTGGGCAATGTTTTGCTGGGAAACTTTATGTCCTGGTATCATGTGGATGTGACACGTTCCTCCTACCTAACCATTGTACAGAACAATAATAATAATAACATGGCAGCTCATAATTCAGCAAGGTATTGCCCCTGTCGTATTGCTCAACTGCTCAGAAATGGTGGAGGAACAAGACGGAGATCAAAGTGATGACTTGACTCCTAATCCCAATCAATCATCTGTGGGATGTGCTAGAGAAACGAGTCCGATCCAAAGATGCCACACTTACCGTCTCACATAACGATTTACCACCGATCACGACCAGCGATACGACCTGGCCGTGATCGTTGGTAAGTGGTTGTGTGGTCACTGGGGAGCTGTCACACAGACAGCTCTCCAGCGACCAACGATGCCGAAGGCCCCGGGTAACCAGGGTAAACATCGGGTTACTAAGCGCAGGGCCGCGCTTAGTAACCCGATGTTTACCGTGGTTACCAGCGTAAAAGTAAAAAAAAAAAAAACAGTACATACTCACATTCCAGTGTCTGTCCCCCGGCGTTCTGCCTCTCTCCACTGTGTCTGTGCCAGCCGGAAAGCACAGCGGTGACGTCACCGCTGTGCTCGCTTTCCGGCTGGCCGGCGCTCACAGTGCAAAGAAGCAGAACGCCGGGGGACAGACACCGGAATGTAAGTATGTACTTTTTTTTTTTTTTTTACTTTTACACTGGTAACCACGGTAAACATCGGGTTACTAAGCGCTGCCCTGCGCTTAGTAACCCGATGTTTACCCTGGTTACAAGCGAACGCATCGCTGGATCGCTGTCACACACACCGATCCAGCGATGACAGCGGGAGATCCAGCGACGAAAGAAAGTTCCAAACGATCTGCTACGACGTACGATTCTCAGCAGGGTCCCTGATCGCTGCTGCGTGTCACACACAGCGATATCGCTGGAACGTCACAGGTCGCACCGTCGTAGCGACCAAAGTGCCACTGTGTGACGGTACCCTTAGTGCTAGATACCACCAGACACCATCTGAGGTGTGGTGGAGTCCATGGTTCAGAGTGAGGGACCTACACAAGATTAGGCAGGTTGTCTAATTCTATGGGGGATGTGTTGTGAACTATACTTTTTGGCTCCCTCTTGTGGTCACTAGTGATTTGGCACTTGGATTATCTTTTACCAGGTTGGTACTCACCTGCTTCGTTAGGCCTGGGGTGTTGCTATTTAAACTTCCTGGATTCTCAGTCCAGTGCCTGGCATCGTTGTAATCAGTTCACTTCTGTTTGCTCCTGTCTTCAGGTCCTGGTTCTTTGCAAGATAAGCTAAGTCCTGCTTTCGTACTTTTGATCATTTGCATTGTTCATAATTTTTGTCCAGCTTTCCAGGGTTTTTTGCTGACCATATAAGTCTTCTTACTATATTCTGCTATTAGTCAGTGGGCCTCTCTTTGCTAAATCTAGTTCATTCCTACGTTTGTCTTTTCTTCTTACCTCACCGTTATTATTTGTTGGGGGCTTGTATTACTTTGGGGTCTTTTCTCTGGAGGCAGGAGAGGTCTTGTTTTCCCTGATAGGGTTAGTTAGTTCTCCGGCTGGCGCGAGACGTCTAGGATCAACGTAGGCACGTTCCCCGGCTGCTGTTAGTGTTTGCGCTAGGATCAGGTATATGGTCAGCTTAGTTACCACTTCCCTATGAGCTGGTATTTATGTTTTGCAGACTTGCTGTAATCTCTGAGGTCCCCTGCCATTGGGATCATAACAGTATGCCAGGCCTATAAATAGTTAATGCATTGCTGAAGTGGGATTAAAAGAAAAGAAGTTCTGAGTTTGTTTTTTTTTTTTTTTTTTTTTTTTTCTTCCTCCCCTTTATCTCTGAGTGGCTTGAAGCTTTGCTGCAGACATGAATGTTCAGACCTTGATTACTAGTGTGGATCAGCTTGCTGCACGTGTGCAGGGCATTCAGGATTTTGTTGTTAGCAGTCCTATGTCTCAGCCTAAGATACCTATTCCTGAGCTGTTCTCTGGAGATCGATTTAAATTTAGGAATTTTAGGAATAATTGTAAATTGTTTCTATCTTTGAAACCTCGTTCGTCTGGAGATTCAGCTCAGCAAGTTAAAATTGTTATCTCCTTCTTGCGTGGCGACCCTCAGGATTGGGCTTTCTCGTTAGCGCCAGGAGATCCTGCATTGGCGGATGTTGATGCGTTTTTTCTGGCGCTCGGATTGCTTTATGAGGAGCCTAATCTTGAAATTCAGGCAGAAAAAGCTCTACTGGCCATCTCTCAGGGCCAGGATGAAGCTGAGGTGTACTGCCAAAAATTTCGGAAATGGTCCGTGCTTACTCAATGGAATGAATGTGCTCTGGCCGCAAATTTCAGAAATGGCCTTTCTGAAGCCGTTAAGAATGTGATGGTGGGTTTTACAATTCCTACAAGTCTGAATGATTCTATGGCGCTGGCTATTCAGATTGATGGGCGTTTGCGGGAGCGCAAATCCGCTAAACCTCTGGCGGTGTTGTCTGAACAGACACCTGTTTCAATGCAATGCGATAGAATCCTGACTAGAACCGAACGACAAAATCATAGACGTCAGAATGGGCTGTGTTTTTACTGTGGTGATTCTACACATGTTATATCAGCATGCTCTAAACGCCTAACCAAGGTTGTCAGTCCTGTCACCATTGGTAATTTGCAGCCTAAATTTATTTTGTCTGTGACTTTAATTTGTTCATTGTCTTCCTACCCTGTTATGGCATTTGTGGATTCAGGTGCTGCCCTGAGTCTTATGGACTTGTCGTTTGCCAAGCGCTGCGGTTTTGTCCTGGAGCCTTTAAAGGTTCCGATTCCTCTCAGAGGAATTGATGCTACGCCACTGGCGGAAAATAAACCGCAGTATTGGACACAAGTGACCATGTGCATGACTCCTGAACATCGGGAGGTGATTCGTTTTCTTGTTCTGCATAAAATTAATGATTTGGTCGTTTTAGGTCTGCCATGGTTACAGACTCATAATCCTGTTTTGGATTGGAAGGCTATGTCTGTGTCGAGTTGGGGTTGTCAGGGAATTCATTGCGATTCGCCGCCGGTGTCTATTGCTACTTCTACTCCTTCAGAGGTTCCTGAGTATTTGTGTGACTATCAGGATGTATTCAGTGAGTCCAGGTCCAGTGCTCTTCCTCCTCATAGGGACTGTGACTGCGCTATAGATTTGATTCCTGGCAGTAAATTTCCTAAGGGACGATTATTTAATTTGTCTGTACCCGAGCATGCCGCGATGCGTTCTTATGTCAAGGAGTCTTTGGAGAAGGGGCATATTCGTCCATCCTCTTCCCCTCTCGGTGCGGGATTCTTTTTTGTGGCCAAGAAGGACGGGTCTTTGAGACCTTGTATAGACTATCGGCTTCTGAATAAAATCACTGTTAAGTTTCAGTATCCTTTGCCACTATTGTCAGACTTGTTTGCTCGGATTAAGGGTGCCAAGTGGTTCACCAAGATAGATCTTCGTGGTGCGTACAACCTTGTGCGCATTAGGCAGGGAGATGAATGGAAAACTGCATTCAATACGCCCGAAGGTCATTTTGAATACTTGGTGATGCCCTTTGGGCTCTCTAATGCTCCTTCAGTGTTTCAGTCCTTTATGCATGATATCTTCCGGAAGTATCTGGATAAATTTATGATTGTTTATCTGGATGATATTCTGGTTTTCTCGGATGATTGGGATTCTCATGTAAAGCAGGTCAGGATGGTGTTTCAGGTTTTGCGTGATAATGCTTTGTTTGTGAAGGGCTCAAAGTGTCTCTTTGGAGTGCAGAAGGTTTCCTTTTTGGGTTTTATTTTCTCCCCTTCTGCTGTGGAGATGGACCCAGTCAAGGTCCGAGCTATTCATGATTGGACTCAGCCCACGTCTGTTAAGAGTCTTCAAAAGTTCTTGGGGTTTGCTAATTTCTACCGTCGCTTTATCGCTAACTTTTCTGGCGTTGTTAAACCTTTGACGGATATGACCAAGAAAGGTTCTGATGTGGCTAATTGGGCCCCTGCAGCCGTGGAGGCCTTCCAGGAGCTGAAGCGCCGGTTTACTTCGGCGCCTGTTTTGTGCCAGCCTGATGTCTCACTTCCCTTTCAGGTTGAAGTGGATGCTTCTGAGATCGGTGCTGGGGCTGTTTTGTCGCAGAGAGGCTCTGGTTGCTCTGTGATGAGACCATGTGCCTTTTTCTCTAGGAAGTTTTCGCCTGCTGAGCGGAACTATGATGTTGGTAATCGGGAGTTGTTGGCCATGAAGTGGGCATTTGAGGAGTGGCGTCATTGGCTCGAGGGTGCTAAGCATCGTGTGGTGGTCTTGACTGATCACAAAAATCTGATGTATCTCGAGTCTGCTAAGCGCCTGAATCCTAGACAGGCGCGTTGGTCATTGTTTTTCTCTCGTTTTGACTTTGTGGTCTCGTACCTGCCTGGTTCGAAGAATGTTAAGGCTGATGCTCTTTCTAGGAGCTTTGTGCCTGACTCTCCTGGAGTCTCGGAGCCAGCTGGTATTCTTAAAGAGGGAGTTATCGTGTCAGCCATATCTCCTGATTTGCGATGTGTGTTGCAGAGATTTCAGGCTGGTAGACCTGACTCTTGTCCACCCGACAGACTGTTTGTTCCTGATAAATGGACCAGCAAAGTCATTTCCGAGGTTCATTCCTCGGTGTTGGCAGGGCATCCGGGAATTTTTGGTACCCGAGATTTGGTGGCTAGGTCCTTTTGGTGGCCTTCCTTGTCACGGGATGTGCGGTCATTTGTGCAGTCCTGTGGGACTTGTGCTCGGGCTAAGCCTTGTTGTTCTCGTGCTAGCGGGTTGCTTTTGCCCTTGCCCGTCCCGAAGAGGCCTTGGACACACATTTACATGGATTTCATTTCTGATCTTCCGGTGTCTCAAGGAATGTCTGTCATCTGGGTGGTGTGTGATCGTTTTTCCAAGATGGTCCATTTGGTACCCTTGCCTAAGTTGCCTTCCTCTTCCGATCTGGTTCCTTTGTTTTTTCAGAATGTGGTTCGTTTACACAGCATTCCGGAGAATATCGTGTCCGACAGAGGATCCCAGTTTGTGTCCAGATTCTGGCGATCTTTTTGTGCTAAAATGGGCATTGATTTGTCGTTTTCATCTGCCTTCCATCCTCAGACTAATGGTCAAACGGAGCGAACTAATCAGACACTGGAGGCTTATTTGAGATGTTTTGTTTCTGCAGACCAGGATGATTGGGTGACCTTCTTGCCATTGGCGGAGTTTGCCCTTAATAATCGGGCTAGTTCCGCTACTTTGGTTTCGCCATTCTTCTGCAACTCTGGTTTTCATCCTCGTTTCTCCTCGGGTCATGTTGAGTCTTCTGACTGTCCTGGGGTGGATTCCGTGGTGGATAGGTTGCAGCAGATTTGGAATCATGTGGTGGACAACTTGAAGTTGTCACAGGAGAAGGCTCAGCGTTTTGCCAACCGCCGCCGCGGTGTGGGCCCCCGACTTCGTGTTGGGGATTTGGTTTGGTTGTCTTCTCGGTATGTCCCTCTGAAGGTTTCCTCTCCTAAGTTTAAGCCTCGCTTTATTGGTCCTTATAAAATTTTGGAAGTTCTTAACCTGGTTTCTTTTCGTTTGGATCTTCCGGTGTCGTTTGCCATTCACAACGTGTTCCATAGGTCTTTGTTGCAGCGGTACGTTGTGCCTGTGGTTCCTGCTGTTGAGCCTCCTGCTCCGGTGTTGGTTGAGGGCGAGTTGGAGTACGTGGTGGAGAAGATCTTGGATTCTCGTCTCTCTAGACGGAGGCTCCAGTATTTGGTCAAATGGAAGGGCTATGGTCAGGAGGATAATTCCTGGGTGGCCGCCTCTGATGTTCATGCGGCCGATTTGGTTCGGGCCTTCCACGCTGCTCATCCTGGTCGCCCTGGTGGTCTTGGTGAGGGTTCGGTGACCCCTCCTTAAAGGGGGGGTACTGTTGTGAACTATACTTTTTGGCTCCCTCTTGTGGTCACTAGTGATTTGGCACTTGGATTGTCTTTTACCAGGTTGGTACTCACCTGCTTCGTTAGGCCTGGGGTGTTGCTATTTAAACTTCCTGGATTCTCAGTCCAGTGCCTGGCATCGTTGTAATCAGTTCACTTCTGTTTGCTCCTGTCTTCAGGTCCTGGTTCTTTGCAAGATAAGCTAATTCCTGCTTTCGTACTTTTGATCATTTGCATTGTTCATAATTTTTGTCCAGCTTGTACAAAATGTGATTCCTGATATCGCTGGAAGCTCTAGGGGGCTGATATTCTCCCCCCACACCGTCAGTCGGTTTGGGGGTTCTTGGATATTCAGCGTGGATATTTTGCAGGGTTTTTTGCTGACCATATAAGTCTTCTTACTATATTCTGCTATTAGTCAGTGGGCCTCTCTTTGCTAAATCTAGTTCATTCCTACGTTTGTCTTTTCTTCTTACCTCACCGTTATTATTTGTTGGGGGCTTGTATTACTTTGGGGTCTTTTCTCTGGAGGCAAGAGAGGTCTTATTTTCCCTGATAGGGTTAGTTAGTTCTCCGGCTGGCGCGAGACGTCTAGGATCAACGTAGGCACGTTCCCCGGCTGCTGTTAGTGTTTGCGCTAGGATCAGGTATATGGTCAGCTTAGTTACCACTTCCCTATGAGCTGGTATTTATGTTTTGCAGACTTGCTGTAATCTCTGAGGTCCCCTGCCATTGGGATCATAACAGGGATGTGCTGCTTTGGTAGAAATATTTGGTGCAAGGGGTGGCCATCGAATGCCTCTCTTTCACTAAAGTGCAAAATGTATGTCCTTTACAGACGCCATATTCTTTTTCTAATCCATCATTGAAGCGAGTTGCATTGAAGCGAGTTATGTGAATTATGACTCGATGCCACCAAGGCAAGGGTCAATATTTTGGAAGCTAATCCAGGCTCTCAGATAAAAATGACTTGTATCTGAAATAAAGTACAATCAGTCACTCTTGTACAGCTTAGTCGCGTCTCGGATCACTTGGCACGCATATGTTTTGAGTGGAGATGACTTCTGGCCACCGCTTTTCTTTGATGCCATATTGAAATTCAGCATGCCCTATACCTCTTTTCCCCCAACTTGTGACATCTGGTGAAAGTCGGAACCCCCCACCTTATCTTATTAGATGGTGTGACGTCACTACACAGGCACAGCTCTCCGGCGCCCCCCTTTGTCTCTCAAGTCAATAAGGGAACTGCACTTAGAGCAAATGGCCGCCGGGGAGACTGCCCTGTTACCCATCTGGGGGTATTCTAAGATTTGCAATCAGAATAAAAGGATCAGCCCAAAATTAATTTATAATTTAATTGCCTTAAGGTTGCACTAGGTAATTACAAGAAATATACGGTAAAAATATATCAAGAGTTACAGTCAGAGTAAAATATAACAATAATAGTACAAGGCTTAGAGGTATAAAGCTGGAAGTCAATTTACCAGGTTGAAGGTCGCTTGTGGAAGCCGTGGGGCTCTGCGTTTCACAGGTACAAGACTTAGTTGCCGGGCAGCCCGCAAAAAGCACGTGCTTGCTCCCCTCTGGCTGGCATATGCCCTCTTCCCTTAGTTCATCGTCATCTTCTTCTGTTGAGTGTGTGTGTCACTCTCCAAGTGTCCTCAGCTCTTAAACCTTCCGTGTCCCTCCCCCCTGTAACTGGGTGGGCTAGCAATCTCCACCCCTCAGCTTCCCTGCAAGATTTATTCCCAATACCTAATAAATGGAATAACTTTTCTCAGGATGATCGGATCAGTACACGGGCAGTACCAGTGCATGTGGTTTGTTCTGCCGGTCGTACAGGGATCAAACCTGGACCCATTAGGTCTCTGTGGGAGGCTGATCTCTATATCTCAGGTTCTAGAACTCCCACGGACCCGGGAGTTGCACTGTCAGATGCGCAATTTCTTTAGGGCGGTGAAGATTTTTTTATGAGCCTGTACCTCGGACGATGCGTCCATAATTCATAATTTCATGGTGGAGACAGTCCGGCTGGGCAGATAATAGACTTTGGCTCCTGTAGCCACCTGACATGTATGCTTTAATTGAGCCCCCAAGCACCTCCATGCCCCCTGCTGGCGTGGCTTCCTCACTCAGGCTTTGAAATGCCATCTGCCTGCTACACTGCGCTCAGCCCATTACCATACTAAAGGAACTTTATGCAGGTAGGGGAAAAGGTGGGGGCCAGGAGTGTTCATCCCTGCAGATGTGTGACATGGTGAATTCGGATAGGAGACAAAATGGAGTCACGCCAATCTCTATTAGTATGCCCCATATCCAAGATGGCGGCTGCTCCCTCATCACAGATGGTGGTTGGGTTTGACCGTTATTCATCTCAATTGTATGCTAGTCTTAAAGGGCTTTGCCTCATTTTCTTTGTCCAGGAGCACACCTCTCCTTGTCTTCCTGGCTTCATCCTTACCAGGAGGTGGTGCGCTCCTGAAGACTGACCATTGGCCCAAAATATGCGCAAGCAGAGGAGCCCAGGGGTACTAAAAGTAGTGGATCCAGTCAGCGCTTGCAAGGCAAGCTTACCTAGGAAACCGGCCACCACTGATAGACTGCAGAGGGGGCCGGTAATCTAGGCAGTATCAAGTATGGAATTAAATATCCGTCCATTCTTGGGAACGGAGAGGATTTTTAATAATGGGTAAATGGTCAAAGTTGCTTTATTTTTTCCTTCTTTAGAGCTTCGGGATAGGATCTCACCCTATACACTTTTGCTGTTGGTGCACTGAACCAGTAAAACCATCATTACATATACAGTCATGGCCAAAAGTATTCACACCCCTGCAATTCTGTCAGATAATACTCAGTTTCTTCCTGAAAATGATTGCAAACACAAATTCTTTGTTATTATTATCATCATTTCATTTGTCTTAAATGAAAAAACACAAAAGAGAATGAAGCAAAAAGCAAAACATTGATCATTTCACACAAAGCTCCAAAAATGGGCCAGACAAAAGTATTGGCACCCTCAGCCAAATACTTGGTTGCACAACATTTAGCCAAAATAACTGCGACCAACCGCTTCCGGTAACCATCAATGAGATTCTTACAATGCTCTGCTGGCATTTTAGACCATTCTTCTTTGGCAAACTGCTCCAGGTCCCTGATATTTGAAGGGTGCCTTCTCCAAACTGCCATTTTAAGATCTCTCCACAGGTGTTCTATGGGATTCAGGTCTGGACTCATTGCTGGCCACTTTAGAAGTCTCCTGTGCTTTCTCTCAAACCATTTTCTAGTGCTTTTTGAAGTGTGTTTTGGGTCATTGTCCTGCTGGAAGACCCATGACCTCTGAGGGAGACCCAGCTTTCTCACACTGGGCCCTACATTATGCTGCAACATTTGTTGGTAATAGGTAACGACATTATTAACGTCTTTATTGTCGATTCCTGTCCCGTTCGAACCATTGACCTGTTTGTTCGGGGTGTGGGATACGGAGGCTTGGGATCATTATACTGGGATCTTTCTCCGAGAGACGCTCTTTTTAGCACGGAAGGTGTTGGCGTTAAGATGGATGGGTGGCTCCCCCCCCGACCCTTAGAGTTTGGATTGATCTGGTGAATTCGATTATCCCATATGAAAGAACAATGTATCAAAATAGAGGTTGTCCAGGTAAATTTGAAAAGATATGGGGCAGATGGAATTCCTCTTATCGTACTCTATAGTCTGCACTGACTAGACATCTACATAGAAAGGTGGGCTTGTGGTTTTCGGGGGCATCGCTCATAGAGCAGGATTCAAATCTGTTTTTCTTTCGGCGACTTACTGTTAATGGTTAAAGTTGTATAATAGGTATTTTCTTATAAGGAACTATTGATTTACCATGCACATTCCATTATCTTTGTAACTTCTAATATGATGATGTTTTGCAACTATTTGTATTTCACGGTATAATTAATGACGATAATGTTGGTAATCTTCAGACTTCATAATGCCATGCACATGGTCAAGCAGTCCAGTGCCAGAGGCAGCAAAGCCACCCCAAAACCTCAGGGAACCTCCACCATACTGTAGGGACCGTGTTCTTTTCTTTGAATGCCTCTTTTTTTCTCCTGTAAACTCTATGTTGATGCCTTTGCCCAAAAAGCTCTACTTTTATCTCATCTGACCAGAGAACATTCTTCCAAAACGTTTTGGGCTTTTTTTAGGTAAATTTTGGCAAACTCCAGCCTGGCTTTTTTATGTCTCGGGGTAAGAAGTGGGGTCTTCCTGGGTCTCCTATCATGCAGTCCCTTTTCATTCAGACGCCGATGGATAGTAAGGGTTGACACTGTTGTACCCTCGGACTGCAGGGCATCTTGAACTTGTTTGCATGTTAGTCGAGGTTCTTTATCCAACATCCGCACAATCTTGTGTTGAAATCTCTTGTCAATTTTTCTTTTCCGTCCACATCTTGGGAGGTTAGCCACAGTGCCATGGGCTTTAAACTTCTTGATGACACTGCGCACGGTAGACACAGGAACATTCAGGTCTTTGGGGATGGACTTGTAGCCTTGAGATTGCTCATGCTTCCTCACAATTTGGTTTTTCAAGTCCTCAGACATTTTTGGTCTTCTTTCTTTTCTCCATGCTCAATGTGGTACACACAAGGACACAGGACAGAGGTTGAGTCAACTTTAATCCATGTCAACTGGCTGCAAGTGTGATTTAGTTATTGCCAACACCTGCTAGGTGCCACAGGTAAGTTACAGGAGCTGTTAATTACACTAATTAGAGAAGCATCACATGATTTTTCGAACAGTGCCAATACTTTTGTCCACCCCCTTTTTTATGTTTGGTGTGACATTATATCCAATTTGGCTTTAGAACAATTCTTTTTGTGTTTTTTCATTTAAGACAAATTAAATGAAGATAATAATACCAAAGAATTTGTGTTTGCAATCATTTTCAGGAAGAAACTGAGTATTATCTGACAGAATTGCATTCCATGACTGTAGGACCTTGCACCACGATGGTCGCTCCTTTATCCATTTGTTAGGGTATTGCCTTCACCCCACTAATTGATTCCAAACCATCAAATATTTGCTGGTGAAATGGTTAATGTATTTTTTCCTCTTTTTTTTTTTTTTTCCCCCATTGGTGAAAAGTAATCTAGCGCTGACATTTGCGGTTGTCAGTACCACTTGAACATCAAAGGCTGGCTGCTGCTGTCATTTCTTTGTGGGCTCGATAAGTTATTTAGCGCCTGTGATGTGCCTTTCTGTCTTGCTTAGTAACTGCCTCGGATCTGCAAAAAGGCTTTTGTGCCCAGCGCTGGCTGACTGAAAGGCTTTTTAGCAGGGAGGATGGAGGGGTGTCACGCGGAGGCCCACGCCGTGCCATGTTCCTCCGCATTTAAAGGGACTGTCTTCTATCTCCAGCTAACAGCTGTGTAACATTAGCAGATGTGACAGGCGCCACACGACCCTTTTGAAGCTGATGAGTTTCCAGGTGAGATAAATGCATCAGATGTTGTTTTTTTTATTTATATAGATTTTTTTTTTTATGATTGATGTTTCACGCTGGAGACTGCAATAAGAGTCGCGTGAAGAGAGATTTGTTTTTACACGGTGTTGTCAGGGCGAGCAATTATGCAAATTGGGATGTGGAACAGATCCTAATGGGCTTACAGTCAAGGTGAATGAATGGCGATAGCGCGTCTTCATACCAAGCCCACCTTCAGGTAATAGGATCATTTCATTTTTTGTTTATTATTTTAGGGCGGAAGATGCCCAGAGACACTAGATTAGTGGCCCATTGACTGTAATGTCTATTGCAATCTTCAGCTTAGAGCTTGTAGGTTCGATGAGGGTCAGATCCAGGACCCTAATCGATTAATCCTATAGGTCAGGTGAGCGATTTTTTTTTTTTTTTATGGCAGCCCCAGGGATAATGAATGGAGCTACTGTCAGGCATCCAACCTGTCGTTCTGAAAGTTCCTGTTCTGACAAACTGTGCTGGTCCCTGAAGTTGGACCTCCACAGTCAAAAAGTTATCCCCTCTCCTGCGCATACATGACTGTTTTCACCAGACAACCCCTTTAATTTTTTTTTAGACTGCTGTTTTCTGGGTTTATGGATGGTCTGTATCATCTTGACAATTCACTGGTCGACTTGTGTCATGCATTTTTCACCAATTTTCCTTTCTGCAGGCTCTATCTCTACTTTTCAGTTGTCTCTGAGTTGGTGGGTGTAGACTATCTGCTATGCTGAAAAAGCCTCATCATGGACAACATCATACAACAGTACTGAGCAGTGTACTTCTGAATCCAGCTCTAAGGGAGATTACATTTACTAGAAAGTAGCAGCACATTCTGTGTAATCTTTCTCTCTTTCTCCTGTGTTCTCGGCCCCTGTGTTCTCGGCCCCTGTGTTCTCGGCCCCTGTGTTTTCGGCCCCCCTGTGTTCTCCAGTGTTTTCGGCCCCCCTGTGTTCTCCAGTGTTTTCGGCCCCCCTGTGTTCTCCAGTGTTTTCGGCCCCCCTGTGTTCTCCAGTGTTTTCGGCCCCCCTGTGTTCTCCAGTGTTTTCGGCCCCCCTGTGTTCTCCAGTGTTTTCGGCCCCCCTGTGTTCTCCAGTGTTTTCGGCCCCCCTGTGTTCTCCAGTGTTTTCGGCCCCCCTGTGTTCTCCAGTGTTTTCGGCCCCCCTGTGTTCTCCAGTGTTTTCGGCCCCCCTGTGTTCTCCAGTGTTTTCGGCCCCCCTGTGTTCTCCAGTGTTTTCGGCCCCCCTCGGTTCTCCAGTGTTTTCGGCCCCCCTGGGTTCTCCAGTGTTTTCGGCCCCCCTGGGTTCTCCAGTGTTTTCGGCCCCCCTGGGTTCTCCAGTGTTTTCGGCCCCCCTCGGTTCTCCAGTGTTTTCGGCCCCCCTGGGTTCTCCAGTGTTTTCGGCCCCCCTGGGTTCTCCAGTGTTTTCGGCCCCCCTGGGTTCTCCAGTGTTTTCGGCCCCCCTGGGTTCTCCAGTGTTTTCGGCCCCCCTGGGTTCTCCAGTGTTTTCGGCCCCCCTCGGTTCTCCAGTGTTTTCGGCCCCCCTCGGTTCTCCAGTGTTTTCGGCCCCCCTCGGTTCTCCAGTGTTTTCGGCCCCCCTCGGTTCTCCAGTGTTTTCGGCCCCCCTCGGTTCTCCAGTGTTTTCGGCCCCCCTCGGTTCTCCAGTGTTTTCGGCCCCCCTCGGTTCTCCAGTGTTTTCGGCCCCCCTCGGTTCTCCAGTGTTTTCGGCCCCCCTCGGTTCTCCAGTGTTTTCGGCCCCCCTCGGTTCTCCAGTGTTTTCGGCCCCCCTCGGTTCTCCAGTGTTTTCGGCCCCCCTCGGTTCTCCAGTGTTTTCGGCCCCCCTCGGTTCTCCAGTGTTTTCGGCCCCCCTCGGTTCTCCAGTGTTCTAGGCCCCCCTCGGTTCTCCAGTGTTCTAGGCCCCCCTCGGTTCTCCAGTGTTCTAGGCCTCTCGCTTCTCTGTTTTTCCTCAGTTCTCTCTTTTTTTTCTCGGCGCGCTCTTTTCCTCGGCCTCTCGGTTCACTATTTTGCTCTTTTTCAGAGTGGATTGCATGTTTAAGAGGCAGGAAAGTAGCTCATCAGTGGAGAGAGAAGCAGATTTCTCTACTTGTACTATTGGTCCACACTTGCATCTTTTGTATAGGAACAGCATATTCTTCAGGCTTATGTTTATTTCTTTGTGCTTCTCGTCATTGTGTCTTGCACGTAAGTTTTCTTTCTCTACAGTGGAGGGCACTCTAACTCTCTTAGTAGCGCACAAGGCGTCTCATTTGTTATCCTCTTTTGTTGGACAATTCATTATTGTTTCGTACAAACACCTTTTTATCATTTGTGACAAATTCCATCCTTGTGCTTTTTTGTTTTTTTGCTTGCTCAGCTAATACAAGACGTGGCATATATTTTGGGGGGTTAAAGAAGCGCCTGTGGTCAGGCCTCTGTGGGAGCAGTATGCTGTTTGTTTGTTTTTCGACAGGTGGCTCAATTTTTCTGGAATCCACCGGAAGCCTTGTCAAACACTTGAGTTTTGCTGGCCGGAGAGCCGCGTTTACCCTAGCGTGTCTTCCCTCTTGCCAAGGAACGAACTCTAACACTGAGGTGTATATCAAACGTGTGACACAGTAGTTGGTTTTAAAACCCGCTGAGCGCGTCCTCTTCATTATCCCCAGCCGCAGTGTTTTCAGGGAAGGAGACTGTTTACTGAGCCACCATGCTGAGAAGCCAAAAAAGAAAGGGATTCGGACACATTTTTTACAGAATCGTTTTTCAGTAAAAAAAAAAAAAAAAAATGTACTACATGCTTGGTTGATCAGTATTCAAATTATATTATTGCTCTGGATTCACAAATCCCCTCCAGAGCTGCATTCTGAATTATGATATTCTCCAGTTCTCTAGGACTAAATATCTCACTGACACCCTCTTCTGGTTTAGTATTTCTACAGTATCCATTATGTTTTAGGTTTAAATTCACCAACCTCCAAACCTAAATACACCATTCCTGGTCTGGTGGTCTCCATTCTTTCTCCCAATAAAGGGGCTCTGCAGGGCCTAGTCTAGACTGGGCAGGAGGTGCGGATGCTCGATCTCCACTCCATTCATTGTCTGAGAAAGAAATAGTTTGTACAGTGTCCATTATGTTTTAGGTCTAAAGCCACCTTCCAACCCCAAACCTAAATACACCATTCTAGGCCTAGTGTCTCCCGTTCTTCCTCCCCGAGAAAGGGGCTCTGCAGGGCCTAGTCTAGACAGGGCAGGAGGTGCGGATGCTCGATCTCCGCTCCATTTTGGATCTGAGACAGAAATTGTTTCTACAGTATTCATTATGTTTTAGGTCTAAAGCCATCACCCAACCCCCAAACCTAAACACACCATTCCTGATCTGGTGCCCTCTATTCTTCCTCCCTTAGAAATGAACTCTTGAGGTTCTAGCCTAGACAGGACAGGGGGTATGCAAGTTTGGTCTCCGCTCCATTCATGGTGGGAGAAAAAAATTGGTTCTACAGTTTCCATTATGTTTAGGTATAAAGCCAACCCCCAAACCTAAATACACCAATCCTGGTTTGGTGCCCTCCGTCGTTCCCCCCCCCAGAGAAAGGGGCTCTGCAGGGCCTAGTCTAGAACAGGGCAGGAGGTGCGCATGCTCGATCTCTGCTCCATTCATTGTTGGAGAAAGAGAAATTGTTTCTTCAGTGTCCCATTATGTTTTAGGTTTAAAACCACCATCCAACCCCCAAATCAAAATACACCATTCCTGATCTGGTGCACTCTGTTCTCCCCACTCTCCCCTCCTCTAGGAAAGGGGCTCTGCAGGGCCTAGTCTAGACAGGGCAGGAGGTGCGCATGCTCGATCTCTGCTCCATTCATTGTCAGAGAAAGAGGAGCTCAGCGCTGCGCAATACATAAAAAAGACATAAGTGCCCGGTAACTTCGGGTCTTCTACTCCAGCCCCATCAAGAGCTGCATTCACAACTCTTCTCTGTAGTAATCAATGCTTTGCGGTGCTGCATTGTAGGAGGAGAGGTAGTGTGTTTTTTGGGGGGACACAATGCTGCTTATAATAGTCTTCCTGCTTTGCGCATTTCTAACTTTGCAGTGAATCATGTTGTCTTCTGTGCTATTCGGATCTACAGCATAATCAAAAAGCCTAATAATAATGTGCTCCGTGAGGAGTAATGGCTGTCCGCTTACTTGTGACGAGAATATGTAGCTGAAGTGTACAGGAGGAGTGGGGGCTGCGCACGTCGGAGGAGGACATTGCTCTCTTGAAGATGCCAGGTTTAAATTATTCCGTCATCTGCCGTTCTATTACTAAAATAACAGAACACTTGTCTGGTTACAGGTTTATAAAAGTTTCTAGTGTTTACTGAAAAGTACAGGAAGTCCCAAAGTACTAAATTATAAAGGATTCTGACTCACATGGCAACAGCGAAACGTGTATAGGGGCAGTATTATAGTAGTTATATTCTTGTACATAGGGGCAGTATTATAGTAGTTATATTCTTGTACATAGGGGGCAGTATTATAGTAGTTATATTCTTGTACATAGGGGCAGTCTTATAGTAGTTATATTCTTGTACATAGGAGCGGTATTATAGTAGTTATATTCTTGTACATAGCGGCAGTATTATAGTAGTTATATTCTTGTACATAGGGGCAGTATTATAGTAGTTATATTCTTGTACATAGGGGGCAGTATTATAGTAGTTATATTCTTGTACATAGGGGCAGTATTATAGTAGTTATATTCTTGTACATAGGGGCAGTATTATAGTAGTTATATTCTTGTACATAGGGGGCAGTATTATAGTAGTTATATTCTTGTATATAGGGGCAGTATTATAGTCGTTATATTCTTGTACATAGGGGGCAGTATTCTAGTAGTTATATTCTTGTACATAGGAGCAGTATTATAGTAGTTATATTCTTGTACATAGGGGGCAGTATTATAGTAGTTATATTCTTGTACATAGGAGCAGTATTATAGTAGTTATATTCTTGTACATAGGAGCAGTATTATAGTAGTTATATTCTTGTACATAGGAGCAGTATTATAGTAGTTATATTCTTGTACATAAGGGGCAGTATTACAGTAGTTATATTCTTGTATATAGGGGCAGTATTATAGTAGTTATATTCCTGTACATAGGAGCAGTATTATAGTAGTTATATTCTTGTATATAGGGGCAGTATTATAGTAGTTATATTCTTGTACATAGGGGGCAGTATTATAGTAGTTATATTCTTGTATATAGGGGCAGTATTATAGTAGTTATATTCTTGTACATAGGGGCAGTATTATAGTAGTTATATTCTTGTACATAAGGGGCAGTATTATAGTAGTTATATTCTTGTATATAGGGGCAGTATTATAGTAGTTATATTCCTGTACATAGGAGCAGTATTATAGTAGTTATATTCTTGTATATAGGGGCAGTATTATAGTAGTCCACCAGTTGATGGGAGAGCAGTGAAGTTTGTAAGGAAGGTTGCATTACAAGTTCAGGAGAACCTGTCTTAAATATACACACAATCATGTTCCCAACACATCTGTTATAGTAAAGGTAGTGTTCCAAACCCTTCTGCAGCTGGCCATAGACAGTATAAAACTGAGTCTATAGGAGGCAAATTATTCAAATTTTTTAATGAAACCCAATAGAATATTTTTAATCCCAATTACATGCATGTAGGTAAGAAAATCAAAACATCCATCAATGGTGGAGAACTTCCTTTAATCCATTCAGGTCAAGATAACTTGATGCAATAACACAAAAATATTTGAGCATGGAACACTTTCTTTATGTGATTCGGGATAATATCAGAATACCATAAAATACAGATTTTTTTTCCAACCAGTTCTTTGGCACTGGTTCTCACTTAATATAAGCAGATGCACAAACACATTGGACCCAGGAATGTTTCCATCTCATAAGGTTGGCTGCAAACATTTATGTGTCCTGTGATGTAGGATGTGACATTATATGGCAGCACCTGCGCGGCCTCGGCAGTGACTTGGCGCAGTTTTCTGTTGTGTGCGGATTACCAGCGGAAGCAGCGGCACCTAAAAGCGAAAAAAGCAAGAACGTAGGTTCATTATAAAGCTGTATGGATCGGAGAGACATTAGCACAGTGTGAAGTCTCCTCCATCGATTCATCCCTGCACTCTCCCTTTGATTCGGCGCTGGCTTCCTAATTCCTGCACTTCCCCTTCCCTCCTGGGTTGTCACATTTAATTAATGGCATGTTTGGGCTTTCCAAGTCATTATGGGGTATGTGCACATTTAACACTTGAGGTTGCAGCAGTAGCATGGTCCTGGAAGACCCCTTTAACAAAGCACTGGCCAATCAGAATCACACTCCATATGCGCTATTATTCCAGACTTTCCCGGTTGGAGATCCGCCATGGTAAAAAAAACACATTTGCAAAATGGTCTCTGACATTTTCAAAGTTTATTTCATTGAAAACTCCACGGTGATCCGGTTGGAATCGTTTTAAAAGGTAAGTAGTATCCATGGTGACCGGTGGCCTGAAATAATAAGTTAAGTGTAATGTGCCATTGCTATTAGTTTCTGCCTCGGGAATGATTAATGACGGCTCTAATGAAAGCATGTTTTCTTCTCGCTGACGGATATTAGGGCTTTAATGAAAACAAGTTAGACGGCTGACCGGAGGCCGGCCACTGGCAGAATGTCGCCCTCTAGATGGATCAGGACCTTGACTTAATCCCCCAAATCAGCAGAAATGCTGCATTTTTTGTGCGTCTTTTAAAAAGACAGACTAAATCAAACCATTATTGGCTCCATGGGTGACTCGTGACCATAAATGTAAAGGTTGGTCACAATGTTAGAAGTTTGTATTTTTAATTTAAGAGTTGTTTAAAATATATATATTTGTCGGACTCCAATGCGGTGGTTGCATCAGTAGTCCATGGCTGGCGGACCACAGGCCCGTGTACCGCCTTTGACCCGATGGGTCTAACAATTTGTACATCCTGTGTGACGTTGCACCAGACCTATGAATTTTAAGGAAGCGCCAGGAATGTGAGCAGGTCGGATAAAGTTAGCGAATGTTGTTGTTGTAGTAAATGTATGCTGTCACATTCCCGCAAAGATTATAGTTGATCTCTGGGATTCCAGTACTTAAGTGTTCAATTTTCCTGCAGTGCCTCCACAGGTAAATTGTGGTACTGCACAGCTGTAAGCAATGGATTGAGTAAGTAATGCAGGAGTGGGTTGGGTCCTCCTGCATGATGCATAAAAACATCCTTTGCCCTGAACCAGAGCCACCCTTTCTGGTACTAGTTATGGGGTATTTAGCAAACAATTTTCCAGAGGTTTCACTCACTCAAGAAATGTTCAATGAATCATTAGTAGTTCATAGTGGAGATGTTTTGAAAAGTTCATACTTCCGCCAAGAACGGTCTGTTGTGTGGGGAGAGGCTGCAGGTCTTTTAGCCCAAACTCCTGGCCTATAAGACTAGGCCTATTTTTAGCCAATCCGTACGCAGGCTGTGAATATTTGACACATGAATTTTGTTTTAAGGGGTATTTTTATTTTGTATTGCTAGGATAGTTTATCATCATTAGCGGGTCTGATTAATGATATCCCATCAATCTTGCTATGTTTTTTTTTTTTTTTTCTTGAACAGCATTGTTCTTGGCGACCTACCTCTGCACAGGACTTAGTGTTCTAATGTTCTGTCCTCAGGAGTGCACCGCTTCCTGTTTTTCCGATAGACCGTGCGCTCCTGATGACTGACAGTGCACTTTTGAAGCTCGACATCCCGAACCAGCAGTATGGTTATGCTGCTGGTCCAAATTACCGTATTTTTTGGACTATAAGATGCACTTTTTTCCTCCAAAAATGTTGAGGAAAATGGGGGGTGCACCTTTTAGTTCGGATGTACTGGCTCTGGCTGAGGTGGGGGAGCGATATTGGCAGAGCAGCGGGTCACACGAGGCTGAAGCCGGTAGCTGATGCTAACTCCTGTGCCTGCTGGGAAAGAGAAATGAATATTCACTGCATTCCACGCCCATGGGCGTTGAGGGTAATGAATATTCATTTTTCTTTAGCATCCTGGTCTGATTGGTCCCATCCTTGATCTTGTATGATTTGACCCATTCGAAAACATAAAAAAACAAACCATTACATTTACCTTTCCGTCGCTCCCTTGCAGCATCCTGCTCTGTTGCCAGCAGCTGCTTTATGCTTGTAAGCATAGCATGGCAGAGACATCATGCGCTGCTCGCAAGCCGAAGTGCAGCTGCCAGAATACTCACTGCCCTGCACACTGTGACTGTCCGCGCAGAGAGCAGTGATTATTCATTGCTCTTCAGTAGCGGGCACAGTGTCGGCCACTGGCTTCCTGCAGCTGCCGGGTGATAACGCGTGCCACTACTTAAGATAAGTAAATATTCACCTCTCTGGGTGTGGAGAGAGGTGAATATAAATTTTTCTTAAGTAGCGGCATACATGACTGCCAGCGGCTGACACTGTGCACGCTACTGAAGAGCAATGAATACTCACTGCTCTTTGCGCGCACAGTCCTGGCGTGGGGAGCAGTGAGTATTCTGGCAGTTGTGCACTGTTTACAAGCATAAAGCCGCTGTTGGCACTGGAGGAAGACGCTGCGAGGGAGTGCCGGGAAGGTAAGCGGAATATGTTTTTTTTTCTGCTGCGGGTGGGGTCCAATTATAAGGATTGGGCCATGCATACCAGGACCAGGATGGGGACCAATCATACCAGAATAGGGATGGGGCCATGTATACTGGGATGAGGGGACCAATATATACCAGGATAGGAGATATTATGTACAGAATTGACCACATTTTTTACTTACATTTTTTTCTTCCTAATTTCCTCCTCCAAAACCTAGGTGCGTGCGGTTTATGGTCCGGTGCATCTTATAGTCCGAAAAATATGCGTACTTTATGCTTACTTTAAATACCTGATCTAAGAGTAAGAATGGATATATAGATGTCATCTAATGTCTACTTTTTCTCACATTTTATTTTGCAGGGAGAGTTTTCCCAATTATCTGAGTTTTGCAGTTTATCCCCAATCCCTGGATTTACCAAATGGCTCCTCGGTGCTTTCAACTCACAAACCAAAGAATTGGGGCGGACTGAGCTGTTTTTGGAATCTGAGTGTAAGGAGATATCGGACATCACAGGATTACCGGCTGTTGAAACCCTGAAACGCCTCTTCACCAGCAATGAGTGGATGAAGTCTGAGAGACTGGTGAAGGTGTTGGAGGCCCCTCTGATGAGGCTCTGCGCTTGGTATTTGTATGGAGAGAAGCATCGTGGTTTTGCCTTAAACCCTGTAGCAAATTTCCATTTACAAAACGGGGCTGTCCTATGGCGACTGAACTGGATGGCCGATACAAGTCCGCGGGGCGCTGTGGCCTCCTGTGGCATGATGGTCAACTACCGCTACTTCTTAGAGGACACATCGGTGAACAGTGCTAGATACCTGCGTGTGAAGCACATCGAGGCCTCCGAACAAGTGCTCAACTTGGTTTCTCAATTTAGAAAGGACAGCAAGTTGTAGATGGGAACGGTCAGCAGCGAAAGTCAGGAGCCGGGACTGGTTAAGCTCAGTACCAAGTACTGTCCACTTAGCGGTTGGTTGTGTTTTTGCCATATGATGCCTTGTCTCGTGATTGATTGAACAAGAGACATTTTAAAGATATGACTTCATGTTCACATTGGTGACTTTTTAATTTTTTTTAATGTAAATTATTGCAATCTTTAAAGTTGTGCAGGATTTGCAAAATATGGCCGCTTTTTTCCCATAAAAAGACCGCCGCACATGTCGACAGGTTGTGTGCAGGATTGCAGGTCTCCTCTTGTTTATGTGGTTCCTGGGTGCAGTTTATTTTTTTTTAAAAGACAAGAAAAAAAGGTCCTTTGCTCATCCTCCCTATATCTTCCATGTCTTATCAGCGGCATCCGCTCTGAGCCACTGCCTCAACAGACATTGGTGCTGGACTTGGGGAGGGTGAGTGAAGCACAGTATGATTTGACAGACAGTGGTTTAGGCAAACTGGGAAAATGGTGCTGCCCACAATTTGGGGAATGGAGTGATTGTTTCTGGAAGAAAGTGTCCATGTTTTTTTGTTTTTTTTTTTTGTAATCCTAGACAACCCTTCAATTTGTTAGTTGATATTAAAGTGGTAAAAGTGAGTTTATTTGCAGTTTGTCTTCTCAACACTTGTGTTGTATGGCAGACCATGAGGATTTTCTCTGCAGATTTGCACATGAAAAGTTTGCAGGGGATTACAGTGTGGTTCTTGTGAATAGATCTCCCCTTCCCCAGAGAAGGGACCTGCATCTATCAGGCCTTTATGGTACACCCTATGGATATGCCGTTCTTTATTACATTAGTGCATTTTTTTGCCTGTCTTTTCTGCTTCCGCCTTATTTTTCTCTTAATTTGCACTTATTTTAAAGTCACTTTCTTATGTCCTCCAGTCTTTGGAATGATTTAATGCACTTTTGTTTTTTTGTGTGCGAAGTTGGTGACCGTTAGCAATACACGTTAGATATATATATTTTTTAAAATAAAGTGTAAATAACTTTTTTAAAGGAATTGGTCAGGTCCACAGGCAGCATGAATCCTACCAAGTTGCTATCGTCGTGCAGCCAGGATCCCCTATTCTTACAAACGTTTGAGCCTTTCAGAGATTACATACTTTAAAGAGTCTTCTCTGGGCGGTGATTGCCAGGTTTCTTCCCAAGCGAGAGACCTGCCAATCACCTTCAGTGGCGCTGGGAATAGCTGGACTAGTCATATTAGCCTCAGTTGGGTCTTTACACTGTAACGGCAGTGTATAAAAGAGTCATCAGCATGGGCTCCTTCAGAGGTACCATTTTGAATGCAGCTCAGGCTGTGACTGTAAAACTTCACATGGTGATCACCGCTGGGGTGGCTCACTTTTGAGTGCAGATTCTTAGCTCAATGAATGGCTGATCTTGATAATCCCTTGGTGAAGTGTTAATTTCCCCTACAGCACCCCTGCCGAAAAATAATAGAATTATATGCTGTCCATTTAAATAATTAGTGAGGGGAAGGCGAGTGCTAAATGGGAGCTTCCCCCCCCCCCCACACACACTACTGTAACATCAATTTACTTAATAAGACATAAAAATGGGGTCTGTAAGTGCCAAAATTCAAGAAAGCAGTTTTCTCAGAGTTTTTCTTTGCTGTTTTAAACTTCCTATTGATTTGTTTTTTCTCTCTCTCCTTTTGGTGTTGATAACTGATTGGGTTTTAAGTGCTTCCTGCCTACGCTGTGCATATGTAACGCTCAATTACTAAGGAGTGCCAGGAGCGGACTTATAAAAAGCTGACAGCAGCGGGGAAATAAAGAACCGTCAATCTCTTCTCCTGCATTATCCGGCAATCAATATGGCCTGTCTTGAGCGGCGGATCAAAAGGATATCCCCAAACAGTGATCGGTACAGATGAAGTTGTCGGAGATGAAAGATGGTCGCTAATCCGCTGCTGCCTGACGGGTGACATTGCACCGTCTGTCAAGTTCTTTTGTGTTGCTCAAACTTTGTATTTGAATGTTTTAGCATAAAAATAAAAAACTAAATTTGATGCTAACATTGACTGTAGTATATTGAGGGTTGATATAAGGGATTTTCCTGAAATGGCTCCACCCTTCTGTCTGGTATTGACTAGGCAATGGCAGACACAACCTATGGTGTAGTGGAAAAATCAAACTATTAACTTTTAACCCCTTACGTGTCATTTAATTGCTTTGTAGGTCATATATTTAAAGGGGCTAGCCACTATTGTTTTTTATAGATGGCCCATGAATATGAGCTTTCGTCGGTAACCGTTGTTTGGCGTGGCATCCCTACTGATCAGCCTTTACTGGCAGGAGCAGTAGGAACCTCTTGGCTGTGGTGTGTCCTATTCAAATAAATAGGAGGTTGCGCTGTAGCACCTGGCTGTATCTGAGAACTTTCTGCTGAAGTCAATTGGCGGGGTGTTGTACCCCCCCAATCGATCAGATATTGATGGCCTATCTTTTTGGATCCTGTTGATTATTGTGCTGGCACCAGTGACCTGATTACCCGATGAATACGAGTTTTGCTTGATTGCCAAGTTTTCACTGCCTGAAAATTGGGAATGAGGGTCTTTACAAAGTTTGTTCCATCTAGACAAGCCAAAAATCAACAATGTGTTTTTCTTTCTATTTCCTATATTCTTCTACTTACTTTTTCTTGGGATTTCATTTCTAAATCTTTTTTTGAAATCTTGATTGTGCACGTAGGAGCAGCAAACTGCTCTGTGTATTAAAAATGTTAAATTAATTTCTATGATGTTTAAAAATGAAAAGCGCTTGTGAAAACAATCAATTTTTGAAATTATCTCTTATTAAAACTCTTCTCCATTCTCAAGCAGCTGACTGTGCTGCTGTGAAGTTTGTAGGATCCAAAGTTAGGCAAGTACTTTACATATGTGGTTTTAGGTGTTTATTTATTGTCAAGCTATTGTTTGTTGTAAGGGGGACTTGGGGCATTATTCTTGAATGTCTGGGTGACTTGGGTGCACATTATTATTTTTTTTTATGTATATAGCACCATTAATTCCATGGTGCTGTACATGAGACGAGGTTATGTCAAAATCCAAATATCACTTCCAGTAAATAAACTAAAAATTACAGACTGGTACAGAGGGACGTGGACCCTGCCCTTGTGGGCTTACATTCTCATGGATTATGGGGAAGGAGACAGTAGATCGGCAGTTGCAGTAGCTTCGATGGTGTTGGTTGCTGTGTGGTCATTACAGGCTGTAATCTTTCTTGCAGAGATGGGTTTTCAGGTTCTGTGTGAAGGATCCAAATGTGGTGGATAATCGGATGTGTTGGGGGATACTTGGGAAAAGTCTTTGACGCGATTGTTGAGGATCGAATAAGCTTGGAGGTGAGGAGTTCTTGGGAGGACTGGAGCTTACCTGAGGGAAGATATTGAGAGATAAGTTTTCAAATATATGGAGGAGAAAGGTTATGGATGGCTTTGTAGGTCAGTGTTAGTAGTTTAAACTAGGTACACTGGGATATTGTGAGTCAGTGAAGGGATTTGCAAAGAGGGGAAGCAGGAGTGTAGGGAGGAGAGACATTAGTTATCCAGCAGATGTAAGTATGGCCTGGAGGGGTGTTAGAAGGTAGGTCACATAGGAAGATGTTGCAGTAGTCGAGGTGGGAGATGATTAGGGATGGATGAGGAAAGGATGGATTGTGTAAATATGTTGGATCTGGAGGTGGTGGATGTGTGATTTCAAGGACAGGGCAGAGTCAAGGGTTACTTTGAGGCAGTTGTTTTTTTTTTGGGACAGGGTAAAGTGTGATTTAATTTGTGATAGATAGATCAGGTAGGGAAGATATGTGAGATAGAGGAAAGATAATTAGTTCAGATTTGTTAACATTGAGTTTGAGGAAGTGAGAGCAGAAGGAGGAGGATGTGGGTGATAGACACTTCTGGGATTCTGGAGAGCAGAGAGGTGACATCTGGGCTAGAGAGGTAGATCAGAGTATTATCAGTATATAGATAGTACTGGAAGACATAGTATTTAATGAGTTGTCCCAGGCCAAGGGTATGGATGGAGATGAGTTAGGGTATGTGCACACGTCAGGATTTCTTCAGTAATTTTTGCATTTTTTTTTGCGGATTTCCCCGATAAAAACGCTATAATTCTGCACAAAAAAACGCATACATTCTGCATCCTATCATTTAGAATGCATTCTGCATTTTTTGTGCAAATGTTGCGTTTTTGCCGCAAAAAAAACAAAATCCGGCAAAAGAAGCAACATGTTCATTATTTTTGCAGATCTTTTGCGGATTTCCCATGATTTTGGAGTGTCAGGAGAAAAACGCAAAAAATCCGCAAAAAAAACCGCGCAAAAAAAACCCGTATGCGGATTTCTGGCAGAAATGTCCGGATTTTGTCAGGAAAATTTCTGCAAGAAATCCTGACGTGTGCACATACCCTAAAGGTTTTAGAACAGAGCTTTGAGGATATCAACAGAGAGGGTGAGATGAGGAGGTAGTGTGGTAGTAGGAAATGCTAAATGTGTGTTTAAGGTGTGAGGATAAGGTGAGGTCTTTGACTTAAAATGAAAAGAGGATCTGTAGTAGAAGGCAGTGGTCAACTGTGTTAACCTGTCACCTGAATTTGGTGGGACCGGTTTTGGGTCATATGGGCGGGGTTTTCGGGTGTTTGATTCACCCTTTCCTTACCCGCTGGCTGCATGCTGGCCGCAATATTGGATTGAAGTTCATTCTCTGTCCTCCGGAGTACACGCCTGCGCAAGGCAATATTGCCTTGCGATGGCGTGTACTCCGGAGGACAGAGAATGAACTTCAATCCAATATTGCAGCCAGCGGGTAAGGAAAGGGTGAATCAAACACCCAAAAACCCTGCCCATATGACCCAAAACCGGTCCCGCCAAATTCAGGTGACAGGTTCCCTTTAAGGCAGAGGAGAGGTCTAGAAGGAGGAGTCTAGAGAATTGTCTGTTAGCTTTGGCTGTAAGTAGGTAGTTTGTAATTTTGTTGATGGCAGTATCAGTGGAATGTTGGGGATGGAAGTCAAATTGTAGGCTGTAGAAGAGAGAGTTGGATGCAAAGTGAGAGGAAAGTTTAGCATGGACGTGCAGCTCAAGGAGTTTAGAAGCCAATGGTAGCAAATATATGGGGTGATTGTTGGACCTAGTGGTCTGGTCAAGGGATGGCTTTTTGAGGATAGGTGTGATTATGGCATGTTTGAAAGCAGAGGGGAGGGTGTCAGAAGTTAGTGGTAGGTTGAGGAGATGGCTTAGGGATGGGATAGGTGTAGTCGTGAGTTTGGGGAGGAGGTGTGATTTTGAGAGAAGATGAGCAAGCTGTATTGTAGTGATTTTGGAGAGGGAGGTTATGGGGTTAGTGCAATGGTGTGGTACACTAAAGTGGTTTTTGTGGTGGGCCAACATACAATTGCCTTGTTTGTTGTATTATGTTTTTGAAGTGTGTGGCAAAGTTATTGCCAGAGATTAGGGAAGTTTGAGGGGGCAATGGTGGGCAGAGGAGGGAGGTGAATGTGTTCTACAAGTGTTGTGGGTCAAGGAAGATACAAGGGATGTAAATGAGGCCTGTTTAGTGGAGGTGAGAGCTGATTTGAATGGGGGTGTTTTGTGTTCGATTGTTTTGTTGTAATGTGTTTGTGTAATTGTGTATGTTTGTCGAAGCTTTTTATTGAGGTTATTGTGCAGGGTTGTCTATTGATTGTTTGCACTCTGCTATGTATGATAGGGGCTACTGAGTAGATGGCTGATTCTAGAGTGGTATTGTAGAAACTAGGGGTAGTGTCTGTTGTGGAGTGAAGCTATGGAGGATCACTGGATAAGTCCAAAAGATGATGTAAGTGACATGAGTTTTGAGACTGTTGTAATATTGCCCAGTAGGGGAATTTGTGTTTGTGAGTGTCAGCTATGTGTTTGTGATTTGATTGACTGTTAATTTATGAGATGTAAAGAGGTTGTTAATCCCATAGAGTTGATTGTGGAAGGTGTAGGCATTCGAGAGTGATTAATAGGGTGGTTGGTGCCAAGAGCAGGGATGTGTTGTTTTTTTCTTTTTGGAGTGCCATGAGGGTGTAGTAATGGGAGGTATGAGCTGTGTGGGTTTTTGGATTTGGAGATATGTAGTCAGCAGGAAGGATAGGGAGAGAGGGAGTAATGGAGGCTAAACTGTTAGGGTGTGTGTGCATGATGAGATTAAGTGTTGAGGAAGTAATTGAGTCCAATGTTGAACAGAGTGTAGTCTTACCTTGTGTTCCCTTCTGTCTCCTATTTCTGGCAATATTTCTGCTGCATCCTTATCGAGACAGAACGCGGTCACACAGACCTGGGACACTACATTTATAGTCGACTTAGGGCCCCTTCACACTGGTCGATTCTGCTACGATTACGACGCATTTGCGTCATATTCGACATCGCAGTACGAGCTCGTAGCCAGCGGTCACACTCTACGATGTTAACGCTTTTTCTGACGTAGTTGCGATGTGAACGTCACGCGTCGCAATCGTACGCTACCCTTCACACCGCCATAGTCCTACGACTCCGAGCGTGACGTATTACCAGCATGGGCGTGCTAAAACGTCACGCCCAATCAGGAGACAGGTATGCGGAAGCCCAACCCACATAGTCGCATTACGAGCTCGTATGACCGCCGTCACATACTACGATTTCGACCGCCACAGCGAGACATTTACGACGAAAGAAAGTTCTGCTCTTTCTTTCACATCGTACGATGCTGGGCTGCGTCGCAAATCGTAACGCCATGTCACACTTTGCAACCTCGGAACGAGGACGGATAAACGTCACAAATCGAACGCTCGTTCAGACTTTGATTGCACAGTGTGAAGGGGCCCTAAGGGCACATTAACGAGGCCAGGTGTGACAAGGAGGCGGAGGCTCAGCAGGAAGTCAAATTACACACAGGTGACGACAATTAGGAATTAGAGGCAATACCAACAGGAAATGGACACATCCAAATGGACACATTAAGCCACATGTGTGTTAAAATCAAGGAATTAAGGTGAGAAACATGCAGGCAAAAAAAAAAAACAAACACATACAGGAAGGAACATTATTACTTAACGTGCTGGGGAGCCTACAAAACCAATATTCATACATGGCAGGAGCACAAGGAAGATGTGACATGATATTATTACTCTGTTTCTGGGACTGGAGGCTTTACTACACAGGAAATGTAATCACAATTCAGAACTGCACTGTTCATCTTCAGCCCCCTTCTCACCATACGGATACTACAGGCCACCAGTGCAAACTGAAGATATGTCCAACTTCTGCAAAAAAAATAGAACATAATTGTCATGGAAGATTTCAACAATCTGAACATTTGTTGGGAATCTCTCTCAAGCAAAACTAACCAGTCAAACAAATTCAGATCATCACTTACTGACAACTTTATCTTCAAAAACATAAAAGGTAGGGGAGAAAACAAGGGGGTGTGCTACATTGGATATAATCCTTAAAAACATGGAGGAAATGGTTGAGAAGATAAAAGTGGCTGCAACACTAAGAGATAGCAACCATGCTATTTTTGAAATTTAGAAAAATATAGGAGGAAGACCCATGAACACTCACACTTCAAAGTTACATTTCAGAAAAGCAGATTTTAAGGGACTCTGAAAGAGAATCCAAAAGATCCAATGGCTGGAGATTCCTAAGGACAAAAAATATCCAGGAAGGATAGGAAATCTGAAAAAATAACATTCGCAAAGCACACTAGGTAACAATTCAAAAAAAAGGGAAGAATAGGAAGCATTTCAGGAAACCAGGATGGATGAACACACAACTTAAACACATGCTAAAAAGGAAGAAATAAATATTTAGCAAATGGAAAGAGACAGGCATATCTAAAGAAGACTATAATGCTATCTGCAGAGCAGGAATCAAAATAGCTAAAGCTGACAATGAATTAAGGCTTGCAAGAGATGGCAAAAACAAAAAAGGAGTTTGGGGATATGTCAATAGTTAAATTCTATAGGATTTAGAAAAGCGGAAAATAAAGAAATGGTAAAAAAAAGGATGTTGAGAACGCCACAATTCAAAAAAAAAAATGTTGCATCTGTTTTCGCTCACAAAAGAAAAGGAACATCAACTTATCTTCATTGTCCTATTAAACAAATAGAAGAATCCACAATATCTAGATACAGAAAGATAGTGAAGAAACACATAGCTAAAGGTACCGTCACATTAAGCGACGCTGCAGCGATATAGACAACGATGCCGATCGCTGCAGCGTCGCTGTGTGGTCGCTGGAGAGCTGTCACTCAGACAGCTCTCCAGCGACCAACGATGCCGAAGTCCCCGGGTAACCAGGGTAAACATCGGGTTACTAAGCGCAGGGCCGCGCTTAGTAACCCGATGTTTACCCTGGTTACCAGTGTAAATGTAAAAAAAAACAAACACTACATACTTACATTCCGGTGTCTGTCGCGTCCCCCGGCGTCCGCTTCCCTGCACTGTGTAAGCGCCGGCCCTAAAGCAGAGCGTTGACGTCACCGCTGTGCTCTGCTTTACGGCCGGCCGGCGCTGACACAGTGCAGGGAAGCGGACGCCGGGGGACGCGACACACCGGAATGTAAAGTATGTAGTGTTTGTTTTTTTTAACATTTACAATGGTAACCAGGGTAAATATCGGGTTACTAAGTGCGGCCCTGCGCTTAGTAACCCGATGTTTACCCTGGTTACCAGTGAAGACATTGCTGAATCCGCGTCACACACGCCGATTCAGCGATGTCAGCGGGTGATCCAGCGACGAAATAAGGTGCTGGCCTTCTAGCTCCGACCAACGATGTCACAGCAGGATCCTGATCGCTGCTGCATGTCAAACACAACAATATCGCTATCCAGGACGTTGCAACGTCACGGATCGCTGTCGTTATCGTTGTTAAGTTGTTCAGTGTGAAGGTACCTTAACATAAATTAATTCAAGTCTCCCAAGTCCAAATGAATTACACCCCAGAGTTCTTAAATAGCAGAAGAAATCTTTAAACCACTCTCCGTAATCTTAAAAACATCTTGGAAAAATCCTAGAAGACTGGAGAACAGCAAATGTTGTTCCTATCTTCAAAAAGAGGAAAAAGGTGGACCCAGGAAACTATAGGCCGGTGAGTCTGACAGCTATACCAGGAAAAATCTTTCAACAAATTATTAAACAACACATATGTAAGTACATGGCTAAGAATGAAGTGATTAAACAGACTCAACATGGGTTTGTAACTAATTAGTCACATCAGACTAACTTAATTTCCTTCTATGACATAATCACTGACTGGGTGGATCAAGAAAATACTGTGGATATAAGATATCTTCACTTCGACAAAGTATCTCATACAATCCTTATTAAAAAAAAAAACTAAGTATGAAATGAACAAGGGAACTAGTAGGTGGATTCAAAACTGGCTTACTGATCGGACCCAAAGAGTGGTCGTAAATGGCTGCACATCCGGTTGGAAGAAGGTTTCAAGTGGGAAACCACAGGATTCTGTCCTGGACCCTGTATTGTTCAACATCTTTATTAACAATTTAAGTAGGAATTGAGAGTACACTGATAAAATTTGATGATGAAAAAGCTAGGAGGAATAGTTAATACTAGAGCACAAAAAGAAAATTAAAAAAAGACAGAAAAAAACTGGAGCAGTGGGCAATAACTACCAGAATGTTTTTTAACACGGAAAAATACAAACTACTACATCTGGACAATCAAAAGAAAAAAAAAACACATACAGAATGGGAGGAATAGGGCTAATCAACAGCACATGTGAAAAACACTTGGGTATACTAATAGATCATAAACTGAACATGAATCAGCAGTGTGATACAGCAGCAACAAAAAAGGCAAATGACATTCTGGGATGTAGTAACAGAAGCATAGTCTAGATCACACAAAGTCATTATTGCCCTCTACTCCTCTTTGGTCACACCTCATCTGGAATACTGTGTCCAGTTTTGGGCACCACATTTTAAAAAACACATCAACAAACTGGAGCAAGTTCAGAGAAGAGCAACCAGGATGGTGACCAGTCTGCAAACCATGTCCTGTAAGGAACGGGTACAGGATTTGAGAATGTTTAACTTGTAAAAAAGAAGACTGAGAGGAGACTTAATAGCTGTCTACAAATATCTCAAGGGCTGTCACATTGTAGAATGATCATCTTTATTCTCATTTGCACAAGGAAACACTAGAAGCAATGGGATGAAACTGAATGGGAGGAGACACAGATTAGATACTAGAAAAAACTGTAAGACAAAATGATCAATAAGTGGAACAAGCTGCTACGAGAGGTGGTGAGTTCTCCTTCCATGGAAGTTGGAAAACAGGCTGGACAGACATCTGTCTGAGATGATTTAGTGACTCCTGCTCTGAGCAGGGGGTTGAACCAGATGACGTCCCTTCAAACTCTACCATTCCAAGATTCTAAGATGTCCCTGACAAAGACCTCCATGTAGGTAGAAGAGATGGACCAAATCCGATTTCTTGGCACTAGATCTTAATAAACTAAACCACTACAACAATATCAAAGATTTCAATTTATTTCTGTCCTGAAGTTTCTTGATTGATAATTAGTGTTGAGCATTCCGATACCGCAAGTATCGGGTATCGGCCGATACTTGCGGGTATCGGAATTCCGATACTGAGATCCGATACTTTTGTGGTATCGGGTATCGGTATCGAAACAACATTAATGTGTAAAATAAAGAATTAAAATAAAAAATATTGCTATACTCACCTCTCCGACGCAGCCTGGACCTCACCGAGGGAACTGGCAGCGTTGTTTGCTTAAAATGCGCGCTTTTACTTCCTTCCGTGACGTCACGGCTTGTGATTGGTCGCGTGCCGCCCATGTGGCCGCGACGCGACCAATCACAGCAAGCCGTGATGTAATTTTCAGGTCCTCAATGCCTAATTCTAGGCATTCATGATTTTAAAATTACGTTCCGGCTTGTGATTGGTCGCGTCGCGGTCACATGGGCGACGCGACCAATCACAAGCCGTGACGTCACGGGAGGCAGGAGACGCGCGCATTTTTAAAATTACGTCACGGCTTGTGATTGGTTGCGTGCCGCCCATGTGACCGCGACGCAACCAATCACAGCAAGCCGTGACGTAATTTCAGGTCCTGATGCCTATTTCTGCATTCAGGACCTGAAATTACGTCACGGCTTGCTGTGATTGGTCGCGTCGCGGCCACATGGGCGGCACGCGACCAATCACAAGCCGTGACGTCACGGAAGGAAGTAAAAGCGCGCATTTTAAGCAAACAACGCTGCCGGTTCCCTCGGTGAGGTCCAGGCTGCGTCGGAGAGGTGAGTATAGCAATATTTTTTATTTTAATTCTTAATTTTACACATTAATATGGATCCCAGGGCCTGAAGGAGAGTTTCCTCTCCTTCAGACCCTGGGAACCATCAGGGATACCGTCCGATACATGAGTCCCATTGACTTGTATTGGTATCGGGTATCGGTATCGGATTAGATCCGATACTTTGCCGGTATCGGCCGATACTTTCCGATACCGATACTTTCAAGTATCGGACGGTATCGCTCAACACTATTGATAATACAATTAGACTATCTTCCCTTCCTCTAGCTAAGGTGGAGATAGCACATTCATCTCTCTAACTTACTTAAACATGGAAGGGAATGGAGACGGTTCAATATTACTGGATCTGAGGGCACTCACAAACATTATTATTACACAATATATACACACACAGATATACAGTACAGACCAAAAGTTTGGACACACCTCATTTAAAGATTTTTCTGTACTTTCATGACTATGAAAATTGTAAATTCACACTGAAGGCATCAAAACTATGAATTAACACGTGGAATTATATACTTAACAATAAAGTGTGAAACAACTGAAAATATGTCTTATATTCTAGGTTCTTCAAAGTAGCCACCTTTTGCTTTGATGACTGCTTTGCACACTCTTGGCATTCTCTTGATGAGCTTCAAGAGGTAGTCACCGGGAATGGTCTTCCAACAATCTTGAAGGAGTTTCCAGAGATGCTTAGCACTTGTGGCGGATTCGTGTGTGGATTTTTCCACACCGTTTATGCAAAATCAACAGGTAAAACGTGCTGTTTTACCTGTGTATTTACTGTGGATTTCCTGCGTTTTTTGTGAGGATTTCGCCTGTGTTTTTACACCTGCGGATTCCTATTATAGAGCAGGTGTAAAACGCTGCGGAATCCGCACAAAGAATTGACATGCTGTGAAAAATACAACGCAGCGTTTCCGTGTGGTATTTTCCGCACCATGGGCACTGCGGATTTGGTTTTCTATAGGTTTACATGGTACTGTACACCGCATGGAAAACTGCTGTGAATCCTCACCATGTGCACATAGCCTGAGAGTGAGAAAGAGGCCAGAACGAGGCTCCCATAGACTTACATTGATTAGTGACCTCTGCGCTGCTCCATAAAACACTGGAGCAGCGGACAGGCCATAAACTGCAGGAGACGGAGCTGAGGGGAGACTAAAAAAGATGAAAATGCCAGAAGATGAGTATCAGACGGGGCAGGGGACGTGGATTTTCAGCACCGCTCCAGCAGTGAAATAAAAAAAAAATGCTGGAGTGGTGCTGTAAATGTGATGCAGCTCTTGGTTACTGTATGGGGGTTTCGTATACTAATACTCATAAAGACCCAGGTGGTACGTATCAAAAGCCCCCTACCATTCCCCCATCTCCAGCCAGCAAATATTACATGTGATGGATCACATATAATATCATAACAAAACATTATAATATTCAGCCCCCAGTGACCTGTCCCCCCTCCCCCACTTCAGCCCCAATGCCCCCATCAACTCACATCCACCCCCTCAGTGTTCTGTCTCCCCTCACCCACCTTCAGCCCCCACAACACCCCCATGGTCTCACATTTACCCCCCAGTGCCCTGTCTCCCCTCCCCCACTTCAGTACCCAATACCCCCATCCATACCTCCCAACTTTTGAAGATGGGAAAGAGGGACAAAGTTTGCGGCGCGCAACATGCGCCACGGCAAATTTTAGGCCACACCTCTGACCACACCCATTCATAATTAGTCACACCCATATCCACGTCCCAACCACACCCATTTAGCACTGCTGATCACACTGTTTCATATACAATAATTCTAAACAAAAAAATATGGCTACACAGTGCTCCATACTGTATAATGACCGCACATGATGCTCCATACTGTATAATGGCCACACATGATGCTCCATACTGTATATTGGCTGCACATGATGCTCCATACTGTATAATGACCGCACATGATGCTCCATACTGTATAATGACCGCACATGATGCTCCATACTGTATAATGACTGCACATGATGCTCCATACTGTATAATGACCGCACATGATGCTCCATACTGTATAATGACCGCACATGATGCTCCATACTGTATATTGGCTGCACATGATGCTCCATACTGTATAATGGCCACACAGTGCTCCATACTGTATAATGACCACACATGATGCTCCATACTGTATAATGGCCACACATGATGCTCCATACTGTATAATGGCCCCACATGATGCTCCATACTGTATAATGGGCGCACATGATACTTTGTACCATATAATGGCCACACATAGCTACTCCTACACACGCGGCTGCGCTCCGTTCACTTTGCACACACGGCTCCGCTCCATACACACGCGCTCCGCTCCATACACCTCATACACACGCGGCTCTGCTCCGTACACCTCGTACACATTCAGCTCCGCTCCATACGCCTCGTACACATTCAGCTCCGCTCCATACGCCTCATACACACACGGCTCTGCTCCGTACGCCTCGTACACATTCAGCTCCGCTCCATACACCTCATACACACACGGCTCCGCTCCATACACCTCATACACACATTGCTCCGCTCCATACACCTCATACACACACGGCTCCGCTCCATACACCTCATACACACATTGCTCCGCTCCATACACCTCATACACACAATGCTCCGCTCCATACACCTCATACACACACGGCTCTGCTCCATACACCTCGTACACACACGGCTCTGCTCCATACACCTCATACAGACACGGCTCCGCTCCATACACCTCGTACACACACGGCTCCGCTCCATACACCTCGCACACACATGGCTCCGCTTCATACACACATTACTCTGCTCCATACACCTCATACACACATTGCTCCGCTCCATACACCTCATACACACATTGCTCTGCTCCATACACCTCATACATACATTGCTCCGCTCCATACACCTCATACACACATTGCTCCGCTCCATACACCTCATAAACACACGGCTCTGCTCCATACACCTCATACACACATTTCTCCGCTCCATACACCTCGCACACACACGGCTGCGCTTCATACACACATTGCTCCGCTCCATACACACATTGCTCCGCTCCATACACCTCATACACACATTGCTCCGCTCCATACACTTCATACACACATTGCTGTGCTCCATACACCTCATACACACACGGCTCCGCTCCATACACCTCGTACACACACGGCTCCGCTCTATACACCTCGTACACACACGGCTCCGCTCCATACACCTCGCACACACACACGGCTCTGCTACATCCACACTGCACACCTCCTGACCCCACACAAGGCATTACTGCCAGTGAGCACTGAGCAGCCGAGGCAAACAGAGGGAGGTTGTGAGTGTGTCCATCCCACCCTGCTCAGCCCCACTCATTCCACGCACGATTACTATCCAGGCATTATTAGCTCCAGTCCACTGGTCTGCTGCTTACATTGCCGCTGGCACCCAGGCTGTGTTCGGCTGTTACGTACCTCAAAGAAGTGTTCCCTCTCTCTCCCTCTCTGAACAGTGACGCACACAGGAAGACTCAGGATCATACGGAAGGGAAGGGGCGTGGCCTAACAAAAGGCGGCGTGACGGCGCGGCAAAGCATCAAATCCGGGACAGTCCCGCACAATGAGGGACGGTTGGGTGCTATGCCCCTATCATCTCACATACACCCCCTCAGTACCCTGTCCCCCTCACCCACTTTTAGCGCCCACAATACCCCAATGGTCTCACATTCACATCACAGTGACATACCTGAATCTAATCAACCTAATAAGTTCCATCCCCACTTACTGATAAAAGTTTGCAGGCAAGGACCAGGAAGTGTCTAGGTGAAATGTAAGATGTGGGCACTAGGACCAAGCGTGCCTGAGCCAATCCCAGCGTGCACAGAGTGAAGAAGAAAATTGCAGCCGGGGAAAAGCTTCATGATCAGGTCAGAAGGGCGAAACCATTCACTGCAGGAGGGAAACTGCAGCCGGCCATTGTGCTAGCAGCCTGCAGAGTCTTCCTCAGATGGGAGCAGACATTATACTGCTCTGCTCCTATGCGGTGTTCTGCCTCCTCACAGTAGTGGCCCTGGCTCCCGGTGGGCCCCTTCATGTGACAGGGCCTGGGTGCGATGGCCCCCTCTGACCCCCCAGTAGCTACGCTACTGGTCATTAAGTTTTCCAAGATTTTTGTTGCAAAATTAGGGGGTTAGCTTATACTCGGATTGGCTTTTACTTGAGTATATACAGTATATATATTTATATATATAAATATATATATTACAAACAGCAGACCAAATTAGGGGAAAAGAAAATAAAGCTGGTAATAATCACATAAAAAAGATCAAATAGAGTAATAATTAAAGAAAAAGGGCCCTCCTTCAAAAATAAATCATTCAAAGACATTTTATATTTTGTTTTACATAGACAAAAAATATTATATATTCTGGAACAAAACCAAAAGAATATGCACATGTACATGTAATGTATAAAGAAAAAAGAGGGAGTAGGGTTATGTCCTAACACCTTAACATGCAACATTAAAAATGGAAAACACACAAATGTGAAACAATAAAACTGCATAAGTGCAAGGTATAAATAAGAAAAATGCACCACGTACGATGCATGAAACGCAAAAGAAAGTGACAATATAAAAAAATTAAGAGATTAAATGTAATGCAGCACATGAACTACAGTGTAACACATAAGGTGCATAGAGTGCAAAATGGAAATTAAAAATCAATGAAGGAAAAAGGGGCCTGTACCTTTAAGGTCCGCCGATCCTAATGTAGTGCACACCCCCCCAAAGCACATTTCGGAAGTAAACTCCTTAGAACCCAGACTGTTGTAGCAGTCTCATTGCATCCTAATAAAGAAAAAACAGACTGCTGAATAGACATCACGCAGGATACACTGACAGTTCTGTATATACATCACATAAGATACAGGCTGCTGTATATACCACAGATTACATTGACAGTTCCCACACAGCAATCAGTTCTGATGAAGATCTAAACAGACCAAAGCGTTAATTTGACAATTGCCAAATAAATCTGTTACACATTCAAACTATCCTGAGTGACAAGTTTATTGCTAACATTGGGACTTATGTATATATTGGAAAAAGATAAACACTGTTGTAGATACATAAAAGACTGAGATCGTACAGTACACATCACTGTGCTTTATATATTACATAGAATAACTTGAGACTTTGTATACATATCAGAGGATACACTGAGATTGTAGAATAAATATCAAATAGGATACACAGACAGCAGTATACATCACAAAAAGACTGCAGTATATACATCACATAGGATATAGTAAAACTGCTTTACATTAGAGGATATACTATGACTGCTGTATATACATCTCATAGGAGATATTAAAACTGCTGTATATAAATCACATAAGAAATATGTCAAGTGCTGCATAAACATCACATAGCTTACACAAACTGCTGTATATACATCACATAGGATACAAAGAGATTGCTGTATATACATCATATAGGATACAATGACACTGCTGTATATACATCATATAGATTACACAGACTTGAGACTGCTGTATACATCCCATAGCAGACACTGTTTACTATGTGATGTATATACAGCAGCCAGTGTCTGCTATGTGATATATACAGCAGTCTGTCTCAAATGTGTTACATGCAGTAATCTCAGTATCTCATGTGATGTATATAAAGCAGTGTGGGTATATCCTATGTGATGTATAAACAGCAGTCTGGGTGTTAGGGGTCGAGTTCCCGCCTCTGCACAGGGGGAATCTCGGGCCATCTCCGCTGTGGTCTCCTATTCTTCTCCTGCCGCAGTGGAGCCTGCTCAGCGGAGACGTCGGTCCCTGCATCTCGCTCAGTCTGACTGTGCAATGGGTTACTGCTGCCTTTCCAGCTTCTGCCATTGTAGCCAGTACTCGGCAGCGGCGAGCAGACGTTTTTGGGACTAAGTCCTGCTTTTCCCCTTCTGAGCATGCCCAGGGTAAGATCTCTCGCTGGAGATCAAGAGTCACATGCTTAGATACTGCAGATAATCCCATTGGTCCTCTAGGAAGGTCCTAAAGGTGCTCAACTTCTGTGGCAGCCTCCCATTGGTCCTCCTGGGAAGATCCTGTACTTGCTGCAGCTATAAAAGGTTTGCATGACTGAACGGCCATGCGCAATAGCAGAGGCGGGAACTCGACCCCTAACACCCAGACTGCTGTTTATACATCACATAGGATATACCCACACTGCTTTATATACATCACATGAGATACTGAGATTACTGCATGTAACACATTTGAGACAGACTGCTGTATATATCACATAGCAGACACTGGCTGCTGTATATACATCACATAGTAAACAGTGTCTGCTATGGGATGTATACAGCAGTCTCAAGTCTGTGTAATCTATATGATGTATATACAGCAGTGTCATTGTATCCTATATGATGTATATACAGCAGTCTCTTTGTATCCTATGTGATGTATATACAGCAGTTTGTGTAAGCTATGTGATGTTTATGCAGCACTTGACATATTTCTTATGTGATTTATATACAGCAGTTTTAATATCTCCTATGAGATGTATATACAGCAGTCATAGTATATCCTCTAATGTAAAGCAGTTTTACTGTATCCTATGTGATGTATATACTGCAGTCTTTTTGTGATGTATACTGCTGTCTGGGTATCCTATTTGATATTTATTCTACAATCTCAGTGTATCCTCTGATATGCATACAAAGTCTCAAGTTATTCTATGTAATATATAAAGCACAGTGATGTGTACTGTACGATCTCAGTCTTTTATGTATCTACAACAGTGTTTATCTTTTTCCAATATATACATAAGTCCCAATGTTAGCAATAAACTTGTCACTCAGGATAGTTTGAATGTGTAACAGATTTATTTGGCAATTGTCAAATTAGCGCTTTGGTCTGTTTAGATCTTCATCAGAACTGATTGCTGTGTGGGAACAGTCAATGTAATCAATCCAAGTTATGTGCTTTGCGCCAGTGTGGTTATGTGTGATTGTATTAAGGGACCCGGATGAAATAAGCCCCTAGAATACCGGCACCTCCGGTGAGGAGATTGTGTGCTTGCATGACCACTGACTGCTATCAGTTCGGCAGTTAGCTTGTGCTCCTGTGAGTCTAACAGGGCGCAGTGCTTTCCTTTCACTGCTACTCTGTGAAGTAACAGAGCTAGCCTATACCGCCAAATAGTGCCACCATTCACTAGCAGCAGGTTCCTCCTGCACGGTCGACCCCGGGCTGCGAACGCACCAATAATAATAATAAACATCTATATTTACTCGGTGCGTTACGCTATCCCTAACACTGGGTCTCCTAAATTATGTATATTCAGCAGTGTCAGTTTGTATGTGATGTATACAGCAGTCGCAAGTCTGTATAACTTATATGATGTATACAGCAGTGTCAGTGTATGAATTAATAAATATATACAGCAATCTCAGTATATCCTATGATGTACATGCAGCACCCCAGGTAACAAACTGCTGCAGTGATGTTGCTTTTGCTTCGGGGAAGGTAGTATCATGCTCAGAGGCAATGGCGTTCTCTTCACCAGGTGAGGTACACACATACAACACATTCCAAGTCCAGGCCAGGAGGGGGAGCTCAGGACCCAGATTCAGGGGAGCTTCCCTAAGCTATATGTATCCTGACCTGGAGGAGGAGTTAGACAGTCTGGGAGAGACAGTGGACAGAGACAGTTGGTCCAGGGAGACCAAGGGAGATAGTCTGGGAGAAAGACTGAAGTGGAAGGACATCTGGAGCAGACGTGAGAGGCCTGGAAGCCACTGAGGAGCTGCAGCCTCTGGGAAAGGAGGAACAACTTGCAGGATTGTATGTGGAGTACCTGAGGAGGAAAGGAGCAAGGAGAAGAATAGGGCTCAGAGGGGAACTGTGAACGGGCACCCTCAGAGCCAAAGCGCAGTACCGGGCACAGGGAGCCCGAGGCTTTTGTGGGACTCTAGGACACAAAGCACAACCGGAGGGCACGACACTACACGTTAACTGCCCGAACCACGCCTGAGATGCAGCAGCAACTAAGGAGCCCGGGGCATGTTAGAGTTGCTGTAAAACAGCTCAAGCTGCCCGTCATACAGGTACCTGTCCCAGGACAGAGGGAAAACTGGAAGAACCTGTAGGAAGCTTCAAGCAGCAGGGACCTCACCTTTAACGGCGCTAGAGTTAAGGCTCATGGACCTCTACTGGCACAAGAGAACCCTCCATTGCCTCTGGCCTGGTCGGGCCTTACCCCCATCCATGCCTGGTACCCTGGACTGTGGCCAGCCAACTACAGTAAGCCAGATAAAGACTTACAACTTGTGTCCTCCACTTATTCGCAGCATTCACCACCTTGCCACACACCTTAGGACCCTGGGGACCACGCTTCACCTGTCGGAAGTGTACTATTAGTGCTGCAATAACATCCCCCAGAGGACCCCTTTAAAGCAGCATCGGTCCCACTACTGACCGAACAACACAAGTGGCGTCATGACAGCCTCATAAACATTTTCCCCTTTAAAGACCGTTCCCCTTTAACGTTGAGCCCCAGGGCCACGGACCGGGTCACAGCCACTGTGACATCTGTTGTGTATCCGCTTTTTGGGCTCCCCTGGTGGTTGCTGGTGGTACTGGTGACTTGTTTGCACTTTGCTTCTTCTGTTCACCTGCTTCCATCAGTGTTTGGGAGTTTCCTATTTAGCCTTGCTCTCCAGTCATTTCCTTGCCGGTCATCATTGTAACCAGGGCCTTCGGTTGCATGTTCCTGCTACTAGTCTGCTGATCAGCTAAGTGGACTTTGTCCTTTTGTTTTGTACCTTTTGTCCAGTTTGCAGTTTTTGTAATTCTCTGTAGCTGGAAGCTCTTGCGGGCTGAAATTGCCACTCCTGTGTCATGAGTTGACACAGGAGTCTTAAAGTAATTTCAGGATGGTTTTTGAAAGGGCTTTCAGTTGACCGTGAAGTCCTCTTTTGTATCCTTCTGCTATCTAGTAAGTGGACCTCTCTTTGCTAAATCTACTTTCATACTGTGTATGTCTTTTCCTCTTAATTCACCGTTATTACATGTGGGGGGCTGCTATCATCTTTTGGGGTATTTCCCTAGAGGTAAGCCAGGTCTGTTTCTTCCTCTACCAGGCGTAGTTAGTCCTCCGGCTGGCGCGTGGCATATAGGAAGCCGTAGGTATGCTCCCTGGCTACTGTTAGTTGTGTGGTAGATTTAGCTCACGGTCAACTCGAGTTTCCATCACCCGAGAGCTCGTTCGTTACTTATGTGTTTTTTACGTTCCCTTGCCATTGGGAACCATGACAGTATGACCGGCCCACAAAGTGTTAATTGTTTGGGCTGAAGCAGGAGAAAAAGAAGTGTTGAAGGGAATTTTTTTTTTTTTTTTTCTTTCCCTCAGAGTTTTGCTGCCTAGCCCTTAATTGCTGTCTAGCTGCTTCTTACCTCCTCTTAACCCTTGAATGGCTCTGAACTTAGCTGTTTAACATGGATGTCCAGAGTTTGGCTGCAGGTTTAAATAATTTTGCTACGAAGGTTCAAAATTTACAAGATTTTGTTATACATGCTCCTATTTCTGAACCTAAAATCCCTACACCAGAGGTGTTTTCCGGAGATAGATCTCGGTTTTTGAATTTCAAATATAATTGTAAATTATTCCTTTCTCTCAGACCTCACTCCTCAGGAGATCCTGTCCAGCAGGTTAAGATTGTAATCTCTTTGCTGCGAGGTGACCCTCAAAATTGGGCATTTTCATTGGCACCAGGGGATCCTGCGTTGTTCAATGTGGATGCGTTTTTCCTGGCTTTAGGGTTGCTTTATGAGGAACCTAATTTGGAGATTCAAGCTGAAAAAGCTTTGATAGCCCTATCTCAAGGGCAAGATGAAGCGGAGATATACTGCCAAAAATTTCGTAGGTGGTCTGTGCTTACTCAGTGGAATGAGTGCGCCTTAGCGGCAAATTTCAGAGAGGGCCTTTCTGATGCCGTTAAAGATGTTATGGTCGGGTTCCCTGCGCCTACAGGTCTGAATGAGTCCATGACAATGGCAATTCAGATTGATCGGCGTTTGCGGGTGCGCAAACCCGTGCACCATTTGGCGGTATCTTCTGAAGAGACGCCAGAGAAAATGCAATGTGACAGAGTTATGTCCAGAAGCGAGCGGCAGAATTATAGGCGTAAAAATGGGTTATGCTTCTATTGTGGTGATTCTGCTCATGTTATATCGGCATGCTCTAAGCGTACTAGGAAGGTTGACAAGTCCATTTCAATTGGCACTTTACAGTCCAAATTTATTTTGTCTGTAACCTTGATTTGTTCATTATCAGTTATTACCGTGGATGCCTATGTGGACTCGGGCGCCGCTCTGAGTCTTATGGACTGGTCCTTTGCCAGGCGCTGTGGGTTTGATTTAGAGCCTCTGGAAGTCCCTATACCTCTGAAGGGTATTGATTCTACACCTTTGGCTTGTAATAAACCACAGTTCTGGATGCAAGTGACTATGCGTATGACTCCAGACCATCAGGAGGTGATTCGCTTCCTTGTGTTGTACAATTTACATGATGTTTTGGTGCTTGGATTACCATGGTTACAGTCTCATAACCCAGTCCTTGACTGGAAGGCTATGTCTGTGTTAAGCTGGGGATGTCGGGGGGCTCATGGGGACACTCCTATGGTGTCCATTTCGTCATCTATTCCATCTGAGATTCCGGCATTTTTGTCTGATTATCGTGATATTTTTGAAGAGCCTAAGATTGGTTCACTCCCTCCTCACAGGGATTGTGATTGCGCCATAGATCTGATTCCTGGCAGTAAATTTCCAAAGGGTCGTTTGTTTAACCTATCTGTACCTGAACATGCTGCTATGCGCGAGTATATTAAGGAGTCCCTGGAAAAGGGACATATTCGTCCTTCTTCATCACCTTTAGGAGCCGTTTTTTTCTTTGTCTCTAAAAAGGATGGCTCTCTGAGGCCTTGTATTGATTATCGTCTCCTGAATAAAATTACAGTCAAATATCAGTATCCGTTGCCTTTGCTGACTGATTTGTTTGCTCGCATAAGGGGGGCTAAGTGGTTCTCTAAGATTGATCTTCGTGGGGCGTATAATTTGGTGCGAATTAAGCAGGGGGATGAGTGGAAGACCGCATTTAATACGCCTGAGGGCCATTTTGAGTATTTGGTAATGCCTTTCGGCCTTTCTAATGCACCTTCTGTCTTTCAGTCCTTAATGCATGATATTTTCCGGGAATATTTGGATAAATTTATGATTGTGTACTTGGATGATATTTTGATTTTTTCTGATGACTGGGAGTCTCATGTTCAGCAGGTCAGGAGGGTTTTTCAGGTTTTGCGGGAGAATTCTTTGTGTGTAAAGGGTTCAAAGTGTGTTTTTGGGGTTCAAAAAATTTCATTTTTGGGGTATATTTTTTCCCCTTCTTCTATTGAGATGGACCCTGTCAAGGTTCGGGCTATTTACGACTGGACGCAGCCTACTTCTCTGAAGAGTCTCCAGAAATTCTTGGGCTTTGCTAATTTTTATCGTCGATTTATAGCTGGTTTTTCTGGCGTTGCTAAACCTATGACGGATTTGACTAAAAAGGGTGCTGATGTTGCCAATTGGTCCCCTGCTGCCGTGGAGGCCTTTCGGGAGCTTAAGCGCCGCTTTTTGTCTGCCCCTGTGTTGCGCCAGCCTGATGTTTCTCTTCCCTTTCAGGTTGAGGTCGATGCTTCCGAGATCGGAGCGCGGGCGGTTTTGTCGCAGAAAAGTTCCGACTGCTCAGTGATGAGACCTTGTGCGTTCTTTTCGCGAAAATTTTCGGCCGCCGAGCGAAACTATGATGTTGGTAATCGGGAGCTTTTGGCCATGAAGTGGGCATTTGAGGAGTGGCGTCATTGGCTTGAGGGTGCCAGACATCAGGTGGTAGTTTTGACTGATCACAAGAATTTAATTTATTTGGAGTCTGCCAGGCGCCTGAATCCTAGACAGGCACGTTGGTCGTTGTTCTTTTCCCGGTTTAATTTTGTGGTCTCGTACTTACCGGGTTCTAGGAATGTGAAAGCAGATGCTCTTTCTAGGAGTTTTGAGCCTGACTCTCCTGGGAATTCTGAACCTGCTGGTGTCCTTAAGGATGGAGTGGTTTTGTCTGCTGTCTCTCCAGATTTGCGACGTGCTTTGCAAGAATTTCAGGCGGATAGACCTGATCGTTGTCCGTCTGGTAGACTGTTTGTTCCTGACGAGTGGACCACTAGAGTCATCTCGGAAGTTCATTCTTCTACTCTGGCAGGTCATCCGGGAATTTTTGGCACCAGAGATTTGGTGGCTAGATCCTTCTGGTGGCCTTCCCTGTCTCGAGATGTGCGTGTTTTTGTGCGGTCTTGCGATGTGTGTGCTCGGGCCAAGCCTTGTTGTTCTAGGGCTAGTGGGTTGTTGTTGCCCTTGCCTATTCCGAAGAGGCCTTGGACGCACATCTCTATGGACTTTATCTCGGATCTCCCTGTTTCTCAGAAGATGTCTGTCATCTGGGTGGTGTGTGACCGTTTTTCTAAAATGGTTCATTTGGTGCCATTGCCTAAGTTGCCCTCCTCATCTGAGTTGATCCCTCTGTTTTTTCAAAATGTGGTTCGCTTGCATGGTATTCCGGAAAACATCGTTTCTGACAGGGGTACCCAGTTCGTGTCTAGATTTTGGCGGGCAGTCTGTGCCAGGTTGGGCATTGATTTGTCCTTTTCGTCTGCATTCCATCCCCAGACCAATGGCCAGACGGAGCGAACTAATCAAACTTTGGAGACTTATTTGAGGTGTTTTGTGTCTGCGGATCAGGATGATTGGGTTGCCTTTCTGCCGTTGGCGGAGTTTGCTCTTAATAATCGGGCTAGTTCTGCCACTTTGGTTTCTCCTTTCTTTTGCAATTCAGGGTTTCATCCGCGTTTTTCATCTGGTCAGGTTGAATCTTCGGATTGTCCTGGAGTGGATGCGGTGGTGGATCGGTTGCATCGGATTTGGGGACAAGTGGTGGATAATTTGGAATTGTCCCAGGAGAGGACTCAGCAGTTTGCTAACCGTCGTCGTCGTGTTGGTCCCCACCTTCGCGTTGGGGACTTGGTGTGGTTGTCTTCCCGTTTTGTCCCTATGAGAGTTTCTTCTCCCAAATTTAAGCCTCGGTTCATCGGTCCTTATAGGATTTTGGAGATTCTTAACCCTGTTTCCTTTCGTTTGGACCTCCCGGCATCTTTCGCTATCCATAATGTGTTCCATCGGTCGTTGTTGCGGAGATATGAGGTACCGGTGGTTCCTTCTACTGAACCTCCTGCTCCTGTGCTGGTGGAGGGTGAATTGGAGTACGTCGTGGAGAAGATCTTGGACTCCCGTATTTCCAGACGGAGACTTCAATATCTGGTTAAATGGAAAGGCTATGGTCAGGAAGATAATTCTTGGGTAACTGCCTCTGATGTTCATGCCTCGGATTTGGTTCGTGCCTTTCATAGGGCTCATCCGGATCGCCCTGGCGGTTCTTGTGAGGGTTCGGTGCCCCCTCCTTAAGGGGAGGGTACTGTTGTGTATCCGCTTTTTGGGCTCCCCTGGTGGTTGCTGGTGGTACTGGTGACTTGTTTTCACTTTGCTTCTTCTGTTCACCTGCTTCCATCAGTGTTTGGGAGTTTCCTATTTAGCCTTGCTCTCCAGTCATTTCCTTGCCGGTCATCATTGTAACCAGAGCCTTCGGTTGCATGTTCCTGCTACTAGTCTGCTGATCAGCTAAGTGGACTTTGTCCTTTTGTTTTGTACCTTTTGTCCAGTTTGCAGTTTTTGTAATTCTCTGTAGCTGGAAGCTCTTGCGGGCTGAAATTGCCACTCCTGTGTCATGAGTTGACACAGGAGTCTTAAAGTAATTTCAGGATGGTTTTTGAAAGGGCTTTCAGTTGACCGTGAAGTCCTCTTTTGTATCCTTCTGCTATCTAGTAAGTGGACCTCTCTTTGCTAAATCTACTTTCATACTGTGTATGTCTTTTCCTCTTAATTCACCGTTATTACATGTGGGGGGCTGCTATCATCTTTTGGGGTATTTCCCTAGAGGTAAGCCAGGTCTGTTTCTTCCTCTACCAGGCGTAGTTAGTCCTCCGGCTGGCGCGTGGCATATAGGAAGCCGTAGGTATGCTCCCTGGCTACTGTTAGTTGTGTGGTAGATTTAGCTCACGGTCAACTCGAGTTTCCATCACCCGAGAGCTCGTTCGTTACTTATGTGTTTTTTACGTTACCTTGCCATTGGGAACCATGACAGACATCCCTCTTGAGACTGGACCCGGTATGGAGTACCCCGCTGCCCTGGCTGGGCAACTCATACACATAGCAGTCTGTGTGTCCTATATGATGTACATACAGAAGTCACTGTCTCCTATGTGTTGTTCATCTGTTGTTCATAAAACACGTATATACAGCAGTCTCAATGTATCCTATGTGTTGACATAAAACAGTCTTTGTGTATCCTGTTATGTATATACAGCAGTGTGTGTATCCTATATGATGTATATACAGCAATGTCAGTGTATCTTACGTCATATATACAGTGTTAGTAGTCTCAGTTTCCTATGTGATGTATATACAGCTGTGTCAAAGACTACGGTATATAGATCAAATATAATACACTGACACTGCTGTATATATGACATAAGATACTGTATATACATTATAGAGGAGACACTGACACTGCCGAATATACATCGCATAGGAAACACTGAGATGGCTGTATATACATCACTTAGGAGATACTGAGACTGCTAACAAAAACCCAATTGTTGCATGTGTAACAGCTGTCGACCAGCCGTGAGACATGCAGCAACGGCAACTCCAACATAGTATTCGAGCACCCTAAAGATACTTTATTAGCACACAAGCGTGCTCAGCTGTCACTTTATCCAAGCACTTTTGCTCATCACTAGGTAAAATATATTGATTTTTCAATAAGTGCCTCCACAATATAGCGCCGCCATAGGCACTTGACTTCTTCTGCACTTGGAAAATATGTCTCTGCATAAGTGCATTTGTCCTCATACAGGCAACTAATTACAATACTAGAGCTGCATCATTGCCTTAAATGCCCAAACCAACACGTTAATTAACTCTTTGCAGCCCTGCTTGATATCTGATTATCATTTTGGATAACAGACATTTTTTTTTTCACTTCAGCAGCAACTCTAGATTTTCAACTTCTCTGCGGCTTTTGGAACATAAAGACAATACCCTAACAATAGGGTCCTGATCACCGCACATCTAAAGCGTTAGATTAGCCAGTGTTGTCTGCAATTTTCATTTGGGTGTCTGACCGCGAGTTTTAAATCACAAAATATTTTGCCTCCATCTACATCATAAAACAATAGCGGGATACAAAGCAGGAACAGTGGGGACCCCACTGAGAATTGATTACCTATCCGCAACGTGGTTGATAAATGTATGATTGCTGGGGTCTGACTACTAAACAATGGATCCACAGGTTCCTGCATTGGGACCCTATTTTTGAGGGTTCACTTTAAACAAAAATTTAAAGAATACAATCCCTTTAACTACTGCCCGCTCCATGACACTTTGAGCCTATTCACCCAGGTCTGCAGTGATCAAAGTCCGCAGCCATCAGCCAGCATCGACAGTGACATTTAAGGGGTTAAAGATAAATCACTGACTCCAGCATTTCATTTGTGCCATCCTAGTTTGGGCGCCAATTACGGGGCGTTCATGGGTATGAATGGCAGCCAGTGGCATGATAAAGGATCACGTCACTGCCATCTTGGTACTCCTGCAAAATCCTGCCACAGGCAGGACATCAAAGAAGAAAGTGGTACCACAGTAGGTTACATAAGTGATCAAACAATTTATTGCTAAAGTCCCCTTTGGGGACTAACAAAAAAAAATGTTTGAATGATAATCCATCATTTTATTTTTATTTTATAAATCAATTAGTGACTAATTGCAACCAATAGATGCCACCAGTGTAAAATTTTTTATCATAATGGAAAACTTTTAATAAAACTTTTACAACTGTTGACAATATTGATGGCCATCTGCTGGATCTTCATCTTTTGGATCAAGTTGACCCCACAATGTAGAAGATCCTAACAGACTTGAGTACGAATGTGCCACAACTGCACCATAAATGGTGTCTGACGAATCTGCCCCCGACTCCGGTGACGGTGCTGAAACGAGCGTTTATTATCATTACCAGGAGGCGCAGAGAAAGTCTCCAAGGAACCCAATGAGGTGTCAGATGTCTCCTATTTCCAGGAGAAGATGTCTTCCTATTTCCAGGAGAAGAGCTGTCACCGGAGCCCTCCTGTAACAATGATTAATGAGCTGTAAATACGGTGCGTCTGCTGATTAATCCCGTGTATTGCTTCCTCTCCGGGGCCTCTGGGGATTCTCGTACAGTAGATCTGCACCACGTCGCAACAGTTGCCTTCGTTCTTGTTGTTGCCTCCATAACAGTAAAGAACAATAATTCCATAATTTCCCTCCAGCAACAGCAAATTTGGAAGAAAATCTCCTCTCTAGCCATTGTACAGCTGCTGCAGAAACTCATAATACACCTCAGCTGCTACAGAAGCTCAAAATACACCTCAGCTGCTGCAGAACCTCATTAAAAAACACATCAACTACACATGCGTGCCATTCTCAACTCCTGTGACAGTGACAAACCTGGGGCGCTGCAATAAATAATTATCATATAAGTAGAGGAATGGACGCCTTTTCCCATCACATTCTAGGGATCAATGCTTTGGTAAAATCAGGGGTTTTATCTTTCACAAATTTTGAGCTTATAGACGAGCAGAAAGTGACATTACATTTTGCTGCTAGTTATTAGGGTGACTCCTAATTAAAATCTACCTCCATCAAAAAGCCCTTTATATGCATTTCATCAACCTCAGCAAATTAGGAGAGCTGTAAACCAAAAGGTTATTGTAATATGCTGTCATTACTGCAATCATTCTGTATTAATGACTATGGATTAATTATAAATGATGCTTGTGGCTTCCTATAGATCAAACCTCTGACTGCAAACTGCGGAAAGTAAAAGCACAAAAACAAAACCGAGTAATGAAAGACTGGAAAACAAGGTTCAGTATAAAAGGGATGTTGATGTCAGATAATACAAGAAAAAAAAATTTGGTCACTATATTTCCGAGTCTACTCTAAATGTCATAGCAAATTGCTGCACATTACTCTAATACTGCTCCTATGTACAAAAATATAACTACTATAATACTGCCCCTATGTACAAGAATATAACTACTATTATACTGCCCCTATGTACAAGAATATAACTACTATAATACTGCCCCATGTACAAAAATATAACTACTATGATACTGCCCCTATGTGCAAGAATGAAACTACTATAATACTGCTCCTATGTACAAGAATATAACTACTATAATACTGCTCCTATGTACAAGAATATAACTGCTATAATACTGCTCCTATGTACAAGAATATAACTACTATAATACTGCTCCTATGTACAAGAATATAACTGCTATAATACTGCTCCTATGTATAAGAATATAACTACTATAATACTGCCCCATGCACAAAAATATAACTACTATGATACTGCCCCTATGTGCAAGAATGAAACTACTATTATACTGCCCCTATGTACAAGAATATACCTACTATAATACTGCCCCATGTACAAGAATATAACTACTATAATACTGCCCCTATATACAAGAATGTAACTACTATAATACTGATCCTATATACAAGAGTATAACTACTATAATACTGCCTCCTATGTACAAGAATATAACTACTATAATACGTTTTTAATAAACATCACTTGTTTTTAACTTTGTTTTTAACTTTATATTGCCAATAAAGTATTCTTTTATCAGCAACCACATATTTAAGGGGCAGTAATGGATTTAATGTCCTATACTAGCCATGCCCCTAATGAAGTAGATATACGAAGGCATATATACACAAAACTTCATTCTTCATATTACCCAAAGTACATACATCATTTGCCCGATGCAACTCTTAAGTGGAGGCGGACCTAGGGCGGGGCGATACCTTATTTGCAGCGTATAAAAGGAGTGAAAGTGTTTGCAGGCGGTAACCCTGACGAAGAAGGCCGAGCACCTTCGAAACGCGTTGGTTAGACGCCACCCTTTTTGGCTCCAACGCCGCTCTGTACCGTAGTGACGTCACTGTTCAGGCACCCACGAGCCGGCGTTAGCGGCCATTTTTTCTTCTCCTCGCGGTTACCAGGGACGCCTTCGGCCGGGGCTCCCAGGTACCGCTACTGCTGCATTATCCGCTGCTATCATCCCCCGTCCTTCATAGACGCCGCACCTCATTCCACAGCGGACGCCAGACAGGACGCTGGAGCGGCTTAGCAATCACAACTAGGTAAGCACCGTCTATACAACCCGTATAGACATACATATGCAAGGTATCAGGCCCGCATGTTACGCACAGCAGGCCTACATTGGATAGTGATCTGGACACTTTCTATCACATATTGTTATTAACCCCTGCTGCCCAGTATTACAGAACACGCACCCCCGAGCGCGGTCCCTCATATCCGTATTGTGATATTCTAGCGCACATATTTCCTCCCAGGATAGGCACAGATCCTGTGTGGTCCAGCGGCTAGGGGTGCCCATTCCTCACATCATCCCACCGCCTATTCCTCTTGCCACCAACTGCCATTTCCTTCTCCCTTCCCTCCTTGTGGCGAGCGCCATAGTGTGTGTAATTGCTCTATGACTATAATACTGCTCCTATGTACAAGAATATAACTACTATAATACTGTCCCTATGTGCAAGAATAAAACTACTATAATACTGCCCCATGTACAAGAATATAACTACTATAATACTGCCTCCTATGTACAAAAATATAACTACTGTAATACTGCTCCTATGTACAACAATATAACTACTATAATACTGCCCCTATGTACAAGAATATAACTACTATAATACTGCTCCTATGTACAAGAATATAACTACTATAATACTGCTCCTATGTACAAGACTATAACTACTATAATACTGCCCCATGTACAAGAATATAACTACTATAATACTGCTCCTATGTACAAGAATATAACTACTATAATACTGCCCCATGTACAAAAATATAACTACTATAGTACTGCCCCTATGTATAAGAATATAACTACTATAATACTGCCCCTATGTACAAGAATATAACTACCATAATACTGCCCCTATGTGCAAGAATAAAACTACTATAATACTGCCCCATGTGCAAAAATATAACTACTATAATACTGCCCCTATGTGCAAGAATAAAACTACTATAATACTGCCCCATGTACAAGAATATAACTACTATAATACTGCTCCTATATACAAGAATGTAACTGCTATAATACTGCTCCTATATACAAGAATATAACTACTATAATACTGCCTCCTATGTACAAGAATATAACTACTATAATACTGCTCCTATATACAAGAATATAACTACTATAATACTGCTCCTATGTACAAGAATATAACTACTATAATACTGCCCCTATGTACAAGAATATAACTACTATAATACTGCTCCTATGTACAAGAATATAACTGCTATAATACTGCCCCTATGTACAAGAATATAACTACTATAATACTGCCCCATGTACAAGAATATAACTACTATAATACTGCCCCTATGTATAAGAATATAACTACTATAATACTGCCCCTATGTACAAGAATATAACTACTATAATACTGCTCCTATGTACAAGAATATAACTGCTATAATACTGCCCCTATGTACAAGAATATAACTACTATAATACTGCCCCATGTACAAGAATATAACTACTATAATACTGCCCCTATGTATAAGAATATAACTACTATAATACTGCCCCTATGTACAAGAATATAACTACTATAATACTGCTCCTATGTACAAGAATATAACTACTATAATACTACCCATATATAGAATATAACCACTATTATAGTTATTGGGGTTTATAAAATACACAGTTTATTCCCTTGCATTAGTTTCCTATGTTGCTGCTTGTATTGATAAGTGCAGATACACTTGGTCTCTAGTTTTGCCTTTCTATATATTATGAGCACATGTATTACGCTATTTCTATCACTCTGTGTTCAGTTTTGGAGCAGACCTGTGATCTAATAAGTCTCCTCTTGATTTCACCACTTTTCTCTTCCATATAAAGTTACATGTGACTTGTTGACATCCTTAGCTAATTTCTCGGCTCCTTTAGGAATCTTTCACCCTTGCAAGCCTAAATGGTCTTAGATCTGCTGCATTTGAAGGTATTAGCTGGAGCATAAAAAAGCAATGTGTTAAAAAATGCGAAAAAAATCCGCTTTTTTTTAATATTTATTTTTGGAATGTTATAACGATGCCCTGAAATTGCAAGCTAACAAGGCTGGCGCAGTATGACAGAAACGTAACCTCATCATTTTAATGTAACCTATCGGTGTCCTAGTTTTGTTCCAGCATTTCTTTGATCAGTTTCTCTTTATGTATGTTCATCGCTGGGGCTAATGGGGGAGCCTGGTGCAAAGATGTTAATGCTGAGACACGGCAGAACTTTGGGGTCCCGTCCCCAGATAAATATACAGAGCTATTTTTATAATCTTATGCGTAATAAAAAAAACAGAAAAGAAAAAAAGCTTTGGCAAACTTGAATACAATGTGGAATAGAACAGCACTGATGGGATTAATGCAGATTCTCAATACAGATATATTGGAAACTGTAAAACCTGCTGACCGGCTCCTCCGATCCTTGATGAAGAGGATGGTTGAGAACTAGATTTAGGATAGAGCTAAAACACCACCAGAGCAAGTGCAAGAAAATATGCAGAAAATACAGTAGGTCAATATACGACCATGAGTGTATAGGAAAGAGGGGCCTATGACAGACCTATGGTCCGTTGTGGTCACTAGTCTCATGAAGTTGAGCAAAAAGATCTACAGGACCCCGGTCCACATCGGTAGCCCACAGCAGCCGTACTAGAGTCCTGCAAACATCCTTCAACTTGCTGGCATCCTCAGCACTTTTCTGATTAGTAGGCACAGTGTGACGCTATGCACACATGGGCCTATTAATCAGAAAAAGTGTCGTGTCAGGGTTTCCAGAAAGTAGGAGGATGATAGCAGGGCTCTGGTCTGCCTGCCATTGACTACTCACATTGCCACTATCCCAGGGTGCTGCAAATATTTTTGCAAAACTCTATAGTCCAATCTAAAACCTTCTACCCATCTCCATCGACTGCTTTCATTCTGACACTTTTTCTGTTGCATGCCGAAAGACCCTCACTAATGCAATATAATGGATGGAGAGGTCACTGCCTCCCGCATGATCAACCATCTCCTCTTCTGCTGCTATTTGTCGCTCCTGCCCCCAATGACTTGCTACTATAATTACTGATGTTATTACCTGACCAGACAGGTCACTGCCTCCCGCATGATCAACCATCTCCTCTTCTGCTGCTGCTTGTGGCTCCTGCCTCCAAAGACTTGCTACTATAATTACTGATGTTATTACCTGAGCAGACAGATCACTGCCTCTCACATGATCAACTGTAGCGCCCCCACTGCCGCAGGGCCGAGGGGTACCCGGTACTGGGCCTCTGAGTCTCTGCTCTGGGGTTGTCACGGTGGCTAGACCCGGTCCGTGACCCTGCTGAGGGGCGCCCAATGAAAGGTGTGGATGGTGGTGGTGGTGCGGTGCGGTGCTGGCCACAGTAAATAACGAGGACACCAGGTTGCAGTCTCTTTACCTCTTTACTGAAGACTTCAGGATCCTCAGTCCGGAATACGGTTAACCAGGCTGCGCAAGTCCGGCCGGTCCGATGGCACCTCCAGAGTTCCCTTTGCAGGTGGAAATCTGTGCCTACCTTCTAGCGCTTGTGTGTTGTGGTCCTCCCCTGCTGTGCTTACGGGATAGTCCCCACAACTGTTGTGTCTGTTTCTCGTGTTCCCTCATAACTCGATTCTGATGTTCTTCTCCGTCCCCCAGATGATATGGCTAGGACGCACCCGTATGACGGGTAGGCTCGGAGCTCTTCCGGGACCCTAGTGTCGCCCCTCTCCTATTGTTGCCCCCTGTGTCTTCGTAGGTGATTTGTGTGAGACAGCCCGCCTATAGCTGACTGTCCTGCCGTAGGTTTGAAGTATTGCTTGGAGCCTAGTACTTCCTCGGCATTCCGGCCACCGGCTACGCGCCTCAGTAGGATGTTGCCTGTTGTGAACTGTGTTTCTGGGCTCCCTCTGGTGGTCACTAACGGTATTGTGTTAGGCATGTCTTGTTGCAGGCCTGAGCTCCAGCTGTGTCGTTAAGCAGCGGGTGTTCCCTATTTAAGTCTCCTCCGGACTCAGTCTCTTGCCTGGCATCGTTGTATCCAGACCTATATGGTCTCCTCCGGATTCCTTTCAGTCTGTCTCATGCAAGAAAAGCTAAGTCCGTTTTGTATAATTTGGATCGTTTGCATTTTTCAGTGTCTTTGTCCAGCTTGCTTAATATTTGATTTGTTGGCTCGCTGGAAGCTCTAGGGGGCTGATATTTTCCCTCCGCACCGTCAGTCGGTGTGGGGGTTCTTGAATGTTCAGCGTGGATGTTTTTGTAGGGTTTTCTGCTGACCGCATAGTCCACTATCTATTTTCTGTCTCTTGCCTCACCGTTATTATTTGTTGGGGGCTTTCTATATCTTTGGGGTTCAATTTCTCTGGAGGCAAGTGAGGTCTTATTTTCCCTCTAGGGGTAGTCAGTTCTCCGGCTGGCTCGAGACGTCTAGAACCAACGTAGGCACGTTCACCGGCTGCTTCTAGTTGTGTGTGTTAGGATCAGGTATGCGGTTAGCCCAGTTTCCACCTCCCTAGAGCAGTATTTATGTTTTTGCTATCTTGCCGGAATATCAGAGATCCTCTACCACTGGGATCATAACAGTATGCCAGGCCGAAAGAAAATGTTTATTGCATCGCAGAAGCGGGATTAAAAAGAAGTTCTGAGTTTTTTTTGTTTTTTTTTGTTGCTGCAGTTTGCCTAGCTTCTTCCATCCCCTTTTTCTCTGAGTGGCTGGAACTCTGCTGCAGATATGAATGTCCAGACTCTGACTTCTAGTGTGGATCAGCTTGCTGCTAGGGTGCAAAGCATTCAGGATTTTGTTATCCATAGCCCTATGTCTGAACCAAAAATACCTATTCCTGAGCCGTTTTTTGGAGATAGATCTAAGTTCCTGAATTTTAGGAATAATTGCAAATTTTTTCTGTCTCTGAAACCTCGTTCCTCTGGTGATTCCGCTCAGCAAGTTAAGATTGTTATTTCCTTCTTGCGCGGCGACCCTCAAGATTGGGCCTTCTCTCTGGCGCCAGGAGATCCTGCATTGGTGAATGTTGATGCGTTTTTCCTGGCACTTGGTTTGCTTTATGAGGAGCCTAATCTTGAAAATCAGGCTGAAAAGATGTTGCTGGCTATCTCTCAGGGTCAGGACGAAGCTGAGGTATATTGTCAAAAATGTCTGAAATGGTCCGTGCTTACTCAATGGAATGAGTGTGCACTGGCCGCAAATTTCAGAAATGGTCTTTCTGAAGCCATTAAAGATGTGATGGTGGGGTTTCCTATCCCTACAGGTCTGAATGATTCAATGGCTCTGGCCATTCAAATTGATCGACGTTTGCGGGAGCGCAAATCTGTTAATCCTTTGGCGGTGCTGTCTGAACGGTCACCTGATTCTATGCAATGTGACAGAATTTTGACCAGAGCCGAGCGACAAAATCATAGACGTCAAAATGGGTTGAGTTTCTACTGTGGTGATTCAACACATGTTATCTCAGCATGCTCTAAACGCTTAAAAAAAATTGTTAATCCTGTCGCCATTGGTACTTTTCAGCCTAAGTTTATTTTGTCTGTGACTTTAATTTGTTCATTATCTTCTTACTCAGTTATGGCTTTTGTGGATTCTGGTGCTGCTTTAAGTCTGATGGATTTGTCGTTTGCCAAGCGCTGCGGTTTTGTCCTGGAGCCTTTGGAAAATCCTATTCCTCTTAGAGGAATTGATTCTACGCCATTGGCAGAGAATAAACCTCAGTATTGGACGCAAGTGACCATGTGCATGACTCCTGTACATCAGGAGGTGATTCGTTTTCTGGTACTGCATAAAATGCATGATGTTGTCGTTTTGGGTCTGCCATGGTTACAGGCCCATAATCCAGTTTTAGATTGGAAAGCTATGACTGTGTCTAGTTGGGGGTGTCAGGGGATTCATGGCGATTCTCCATTGGTGTCTATTGCTTCTTCTACTCCTTCTGAGATCCCTGAGTTTTTGTCAGACTTTCAGGATGTATTTAATGAGGCCAGGTCCAGTGCCCTTCCTCCTCATAGGGACTGTGATTGTGCTATAGATTTGATTCCTGGTAGTAAGTTTCCTAAGGGACGACTCTTTAATTTATCTGTGCCAGAGCATGCCGCGATGCGGAGTTATATAAAGGAGTCTTTGGAGAAGGGACATATTCGCCCATCCTCTTCTCCTCTTGGTGCAGGATTCTTTTTTGTGGGCAAGAAAGACGGGTCTTTGAGACCCTGTATTGATTATCGTCTTCTGAATAAGATCACTGTCAAATTTCAGTATCCTTTGCCATTGTTGTCTGATTTGTTTGCTCGGATTAAGGGATCCAGTTGGTTCACCAAGATAGATCTTCGTGGTGCGTATAACCTTGTGCGCATAAAGCAGGGAGATGAATGGAAAACGGCATTTAATACGCCCGAGGGTCATTTTGAGTACCTGGTGATGCCTTTTGGATTATCGAATGCCCCTTCTGTGTTTCAGTCCTTCATGCATGACATCTTCCAGAAATATCTGGATAAATTTATGATTATTTATCTGGATGATATTTTGGTTTTTTCTGATGATTGGGAGTCCCATGTGAACCAGGTCAGGATGGTGTTTCAGGTTCTGCGGGAGAATGCTCTATTTGTGAAGGGCTCAAAATGTATCTTTGGGGTACAGAAGGTTTCTTTTTTGGGTTTTATTTTTCCCCTTCTACTGTGGAGATGGACCCAGTCAAGGTCTGTGCCATTCATGACTGGACTCAGCCCACGTCTGTTAAGAGCCTGCAGAAGTTCTTGGGCTTTGCTAATTTTTACCGTCGTTTTATCGCTAATTTTTCCAGCGTGGTTAAACCTTTGACGGATATGACCAAGAAGGGTTCTGATGTTGCTAATTGGTCTCCTGCGGCCGTGGAGGCCTTTCGGGAGCTGAAGCGTCGGTTTACTTCAGCGCCAGTCTTGTGCCAGCCGGATGTCTCTCTTCCCTTCCAGGTTGAAGTTGATGCTTCTGAGATTGGTGCAGGGGCTGTTTTGTCGCAAAAAAGTTCTGATGGCTCCGTGATGAAGCCATGCGCCTTCTTTTCAAGAAAATTTTCGCCTGCTGAGCGGAACTATGATGTTGGTAATCGGGAGTTGTTGGCTATGAAGTGGGCATTTGAGGAGTGGCGACATTGGCTCGAGGGAGCTAGACATCGTGTGGTGGTCTTGACTGATCATAAAAATCTGATTTACCTCGAGTCTGCCAAGCGCCTGAATCCTAGACAGGCTCGTTGGTCGTTGTTTTTCTCCCGTTTTGACTTTGTGGTCTCGTACCTGCCTGGTTCGAAGAACGTGAAGGCTGATGCACTTTCTAGGAGTTTTGCGCCTGACTCTCCGGGAGTCTTGGAGCCGGCTGGTATTCTCAGAGAGGGAGTGATTTTGTCTGCCATTTCCCCAGATTTGCAACGAGTGCTGCAGAAATTTCAGGCTGATAGGCCTGATCGTTGCCCACCAGAGAGACTGTTTGTCCCTGACAGATGGACCAGCAGAGTTATTTCTGAGGTTCATTCTTCAGTGTTGGCGGGACATCCTGGGATTTTCGGTACCAGAGATTTGGTGGCTAGGTCCTTTTGGTGGCCTTCCTTGTCGCGGGATGTGCGTTCTTTTGTGCAGTCCTGTGGGATTTGTGCTCGGGCTAAGTCTTGCTGTTCTCGTGCCAGCGGGTTGCTTTTGCCCTTGCCTATCCCGAAGAGGCCTTGGACACACATTTCCATGGATTTCATTTCGGATCTTCCGGTATCTCGGAAGATGTCTGTCATCTGGGTGGTGTGCGATCATTTTTCTAAAATGGTCCATTTGGTGCCCTTGCCTAAGTTGCCTTCCTCCTCTGATTTGGTCCCTTTGTTCTTTCAGAATGTGGTTCGTTTGCACGGCATCCCTGAGAATATTGTGTCTGACAGAGGATCCCAGTTTGTGTCCAGATTCTGGCGATCCTTTTGTGCTAAGATGGGTATTGATTTGTCTTTTTCGTCGGCTTTTCATCCTCAGACTAATGGCCAGACCGAGCGAACTAATCAGACGTTGGAGACTTATTTGAGATGTTTTGTTTCTGCTGATCAGGACGACTGGGTTACCTTTTTGCCACTGGCCGAGTTTGCCCTTAATAATCGGGCTAGTTCTGCCACTTTGGTTTCACCGTTTTTCTGCAACTCTGGTTTTCATCCTCGTTTCTCCTCGGGCCAGGTTGAACCTTCTGACTGTCCTGGGGTTGATTCTGTGGTGGATAGGTTGCAGCGGATTTGGAACCATGTGGTGGACAATTTGAAATTGTCACAAGACAAGGCCCAGCGTTTTGCCAACCGCCGCCGTGGTGTGGGTCCCCGACTTCGTGTTGGGGATTTGGTTTGGTTGTCTTCTCGGCATGTTCCTTTGAAAGTCTCCTCTCCTAAGTTCAAGCCTCGCTTTATCGGTCCTTATAAGATTTTGGAAATCCTTAACCCGGTGTCTTTTCGCTTGGACCTTCCAGCGTCATTTGCTATTCATAATGTGTTCCATAGGTCCTTGTTGCGGCGGTACGTGGTGCCTATGGTTCCTGCTGTTGAGCCTCCTGCCCCGGTTTTGGTTGAGGGTGAGTTGGAGTACGTGGTGGAGAAGATTCTGGATTCTCGTATCTCTAGACGGAAACTCCAGTATTTGGTTAAGTGGAAAGGCTATGGTCAGGAGGATAATTCCTGGGTTGTCGCCTCTGATGTTCATGCGGCTGATTTGGTTCATGCCTTTCACGCTGCTCATCCTGATCGCCCTGGGGGTCTTGGTGAGGGTTCGGTGACCCCTCCTCAAGGGGGGGGTACTATTGTGAACTGTGTTTCTGGGCTCCCTCTGGTGGTCACTAACGGTATTGTGTTAGGCATGTCTTGTTGCAGGCCTGAGCTCCAGCTGTGTCGTTAAGCAGCGGGTGTTCCCTATTTAAGTCTCCTCCGGACTCAGTCTCTTGCCTGGCATCGTTGTATCCAGACCTATATGGTCTCCTCCGGATTCCTTTCAGTGTGTCTCATGCAAGAAAAGCTAAGTCCGTTTTGTATAATTTGGATCGTTTGCATTTTTCAGTGTCTTTGTCCAGCTTGCTTAACATTTGATTTGTTGGCTCGCTGGAAGCTCTAGGGGGCTGATATTCTCCCTCCGCACCGTCAGTCGGTGTGAGGGTTCTTGAATGTTCAGCGTGGATGTTTTTGTAGGGTTTTCTGCTGACCGCATAGTCCACTATCTATTTTCTGTCTATCTAGACTAGTGGGCCTCACTTTGCTGAATCTAGTTCATCTCTACGTTTGTGTTTTCCTCTTGCCTCACCGTTATTATTTGTTGGGGGCTTTCTATATCTTTGGGGTTCAATTTCTCTGGAGGCAAGTGAGGTCTTATTTTCCCTCTAGGGGTAGTCAGTTCTCCGGCTGGCTCGAGACGTCTAGAACCAACGTAGGCACGTTCACCGGCTGCTTCTAGTTGTGTGTGTTAGGATCAGGTATGCGGTTAGCCCAGTTTCCACCTCCCTAGAGCAGTATTTATGTTTTTGCTATCTTGCCGGAATATCAGAGATCCTCTACCACTGGGATCATAACAGTTGCCTCGTCTTACAGCACGACTCCTACTGGTATTTCTCCTTGTTGCGTTGATCTCGTTTCTCACTCAGCACAATATACCTCGCTTCTTGTCCTTTCTTAGGGCACCGCCGCTATCTAGTGCAGGCGCGGTCCCGTAACGTTCTCTCTGTTCGCTAGGCCTCTGTCAGGATCCCACCCCTGACAGGGACCCCCCTGAGTCTCTCCCCGCAACACCCCCTGCCACAGGGTGTTGCCTGTTCGATTCCCAGTCAGCTTCTTCTCTCACTTCCTATCCAACCCCCAGTTTTACCAGATTGTGAGGAGTGGCCTAATACATAGCACCCTTAGCTCCCCCTGGAGGCCAGACTGTGAAGTGTATTGGTGTCTATGATACCTGGCCAGGTGGACTCCTTCAGTGCCATCAGACGTACCATAGCCCCCCTTAGCGGTGGAGCATCAGTACTGCAACGACCAGGACTCTGGGGCGCTGCACTCCCCCCCGGTTAAATCCAGTACTCCTGGACTGGGAAGAAAACAACAATACATGTCAGCAAAAAGACATACAATTTTGGAAATGCAATAACCATAAGCAAATTTGAACAGAGCTTCCCTTTATGGGAGGTGAGGACACTTGAACGTTACAAACATAGTTAAATACTTTAAATAACATACTATAAATAACTTTTCTTACCCAACCGGGTATTCTACTAAGTGCAAATTTTTGAACAATAATTTAACGTTGCCTTTAAGGACGTACACGCTGAATCCACTAAATACCTTCTTATAAAACACTATAAGGCTAATCAACTTTTCCTTCATTTTCCATCTTTACATCTGCAGGACCGCCTGTCTATCTGCCCCAGGCCTACTGCCTCTCGTTCTGTTGCAGGACCGCCCCTTTCCGCCCGGGCCTACTGCCTTTCTGCTACTATACACAGTATAGAACGTATCATCCATCTCTCAGTTCAGGATCACCGAGCCATCTCTATATGGCTCCAAAGAGGATTCACCAACTAACCCCGTATGGGTTCACTTCCTGTCCTCATTCTCTGACACATCATTAAACATTTCTTACTATCAACTGTCTGACTATATATAACTCTTTATGCGTAAACATTATTAGTACTTTCTTTTAAAGCATCATCATTCTTTAAGTGCTATCGATGAACGTTCCCTTTAAGAAGGAACCAAGTCTCTATGAGGTAGTGCAACTTCTCAAGCTGCAAGTCCGTACACAGCAAGGACTCCGGTACTGCTTCCAGGAACAGTTTCTTCGCAAAGAGTCCTTTCTTTTATAAAACCAGTAGAGGGCACCTTTAAGAAGGTGCAAACTATTTACAAGGAGTTTGTAATCATGCAGTGTTCATGATCCAGCAGTTCTTTCAACAATGATAAAATAGAAAACAAAACAAAAGCAGAAGAAGGGATCCCGGGTAAACAAAGGGATCCCTTTAAGAGTTAACCCTGACCGGGTCATTGCAGCAAGAGGACAAACAGTTAACTATTTACATGTTCAGAGGATTAGAGCATTTACTTGAACCACTCAGGAGGCAGCACCGGCGGAGGCAACCCCTTTGGATATTGCCCGCCGTGTCATGGTTCCCAATGGCAAGGGAACGTAAAAAACACATAAGTAACGAACGAGCTCTCGGGTGATGGAAACTCGAGTTGACCGTGAGCTAAATCTACCACACAACTAACAGTAGCCAGGGAGCATACCTACGGCTTCCTATATGCCACGCGCCAGCCGGAGGACTAACTACGCCTGGTAGAGGAAGAAACAGACCTGGCTTACCTCTAGGGAAATACCCCAAAAGATGATAGCAGCCCCCCACATGTAATAACGGTGAATTAAGAGGAAAAGACATACACAATATGAAAGTAGATTTAGCAAAGAGAGGTCTACTTACTAGATAGCAGAAGGATACAAAAGAGGACTTCACGGTCAACTGAAAGCCCTTTCAAAAACCATCCTGAAATTACTTTAAGACTCCTGTGTCAACTCATGACACAGGAGTGGCAATTTCAGCCCGCAAGAGCTTCCAGCTACAGAGAATTACAAAAACTGCAAACTGGACAAAACGTACAAAACAAAAGGACAAAGTCCACTTAGCTGATCAGCAGACTAGTAGCAGGAACATGCAACCGAAGGCTCTGGTTACAATGATGACCGGCAAGGAAATGACTGGAGAGCAAGGCTAAATAGGAAACTCCCAAACACTGATGGAAGCAGGTGAACAGAAGAAGCAAAGTGAAAACAAGTCACCAGTACCACCAGCAACCACCAGGGGAGCCCAAAAAGCGGATACACAACAGTACCCTCCCCTTAAGGAGGGGGCACCGAACCCTCACAAGAACCGCCAGGGCGATCCGGATGAGCCCTATGAAAGGCACGAACCAAATCCGAGGCATGAACATCAGAGGCAGTTACCCAAGAATTATCTTCCTGACCATAGCCTTTCCATTTAACCAGATATTGAAGTCTCCGTCTGGAAATACGGGAGTCCAAGATCTTCTCCACGACGTACTCCAATTCACCCTCCACCAGCACAGGAGCAGGAGGTTCAGTAGAAGGAACCACCGGTACCTCATATCTCCGCAACAACGACCGATGGAACACATTATGGATAGCGAAAGATGCCGGGAGGTCCAAACGAAAGGAAACAGGGTTAAGAATCTCCAAAATCCTATAAGGACCGATGAACCGAGGCTTAAATTTGGGAGAAGAAACTCTCATAGGGACAAAACGGGAAGACAACCACACCAAGTCCCCAACGCGAAGGTGGGGACCAACACGACGACGACGGTTAGCAAACTGCTGAGTCCTCTCCTGGGACAATTCCAAATTATCCACCACTTGTCCCCAAATCCGATGCAACCGATCCACCACCGCATCCACTCCAGGACAATCCGAAGATTCAACCTGACCAGATGAAAAACGCGGATGAAACCCTGAATTGCAAAAGAAAGGAGAAACCAAAGTGGCAGAACTAGCCCAATTATTAAGAGCAAACTCCGCCAACGGCAGAAAGGCAACCCAATCATCCTGATCCGCAGAAACAAAACACCTCAAATAAGTCTCCAAAGTTTGATTAGTTCGCTCCGTCTGGCCATTGGTCTGAGGATGGAATGCAGACGAAAAGGACAAATCAATGCCCAACCTGGCACAGACTGCCCGCCAAAATCTAGACACGAACTGGGTACCCCTGTCAGAAACGATGTTTTCCGGAATACCATGCAAGCGAACCACATTTTGAAAAAACAGAGGGACCAACTCAGATGAGGAAGGCAACTTAGGCAATGGCACCAAATGAACCATTTTAGAAAAACGGTCACACACCACCCAGATGACAGACATCTTCTGAGAAACAGGGAGATCCGAGATAAAGTCCATAGAGATGTGCGTCCAAGGCCTCTTCGGAATAGGCAAGGGCAACAACAACCCACTAGCCCTAGAACAACAAGGCTTGGCCCGAGCACACACATCGCAAGACTGCACAAAAACACGCACATCTCGAGACAAGGAAGGCCACCAGAAGGACCTAGCCACCAAATCTCTGGTGCCAAAAATTCCCGGATGACCTGCCAGAGTAGAAGAATGAACTTCCGATATGACTCTAGTGGTCCACTCGTCAGGAACAAACAGTCTACCAGACGGACAACGATCAGGTCTATCCGCCTGAAATTCTTGCAAAGCACGTCGCAAATCTGGAGAGACAGCAGACAAAACCACTCCATCCTTAAGGACACCAGCAGGTTCAGAATTCCCAGGAGAGTCAGGCTCAAAACTCCTAGAAAGAGCATCTGCCTTCACATTCCTAGAACCCGGTAAGAACGAGACCACAAAATTAAACCGGGAAAAGAACAACGACCAACGTGCCTGTCTAGGATTCAGGCGCCTGGCAGACTCCAAATAAATTAAATTCTTGTGATCAGTCAAAACTACCACCTGATGTCTGGCACCCTCAAGCCAATGACGCCACTCCTCAAATGCCCACTTCATGGCCAAAAGCTCCCGATTACCAACATCATAGTTTCGCTCGGCGGCCGAAAATTTTCGCGAAAAGAACGCACAAGGTCTCATCACTGAGCAGTCGGAACTTTTCTGCGACAAAACTGCCCCCGCTCCGATCTCGGAAGCATCGACCTCAACCTGAAAGGGAAGAGAAACATCAGGCTGGCGCAACACAGGGGCAGACAAAAAGCGGCGCTTAAGCTCCCGAAAGGCCTCCACGGCAGCAGGGGACCAATTGGCAACATCAGCACCCTTTTTAGTCGAATCCGTCAGAGGTTTAGCAACGCCAGAAAAACCAGCTATAAATCGACAATAAAAATTAGCAAAGCCCAAGAATTTCTGGAGACTCTTCAGAGAAGTAGGCTGCGTCCAGTCGTAAATAGCCCGAACCTTGACAGGGTCCATCTCAATAGAAGAAGGGGAAAAAATATACCCCAAAAATGAAATTTTTTGAACCCCAAAAACACACTTTGAACCCTTTACATACAAAGAATTCTCCCGCAAAACCTGAAAAACCCTCCTGACCTGCTGAACATGAGACCCCCAGTCATCAGAAAAAATCAAAATATCATCCAAGTACACAATCATAAATTTATCCAAATATTCCCGGAAAATATCATGCATTAAGGACTGAAAGACAGAAGGTGCATTAGAAAGGCCGAAAGGCATTACCAAATACTCAAAATGGCCCTCAGGCGTATTAAATGCGGTCTTCCACTCATCCCCCTGCTTAATTCGCACCAAATTATACGCCCCACGAAGATCAATCTTAGAGAACCACTTAGCCCCCCTTATGCGAGCAAACAAATCAGTCAGCAAAGGCAACGGATACTGATATTTGACTGTAATTTTATTCAGGAGACGATAATCAATACAAGGCCTCAGAGAGCCATCCTTTTTAGAGACAAAGAAAAAACCGGCTCCTAAAGGTGATGAAGAAGGACGAATATGTCCCTTTTCCAGGGACTCCTTAATATACTCGCGCATAGCAGCATGTTCAGGTACAGATAGGTTAAACAAACGACCCTTTGGAAATTTACTGCCAGGAATCAGATCTATGGCGCAATCACAATCCCTGTGAGGAGGGAGTAAACCAATCTTAGGCTCTTCAAAAATATCACGATAATCAGACAAAAATGCCGGAACCTCAGATGGAATAGATGACGAAATGGACACCATAGGAGTGTCCCCATGAGCCCCCCGACATCCCCAGCTTAACACAGACATAGCCTTCCAGTCAAGGACAGGGTTATGAGACTGTAACCATGGTAATCCAAGCACCAAAACATCATGTAAATTGTACAACACAATGAAGCGAATCACCTCCTGATGGTCTGGAGTCATACGCATAGTCACTTGCGTCCAGAACTGTGGTTTATTACAAGCCAAAGGTGTAGAATCAATACCCTTCAGAGGTATAGGGACTTCCAGAGGCTCTAAATCAAACCCACAGCGCCTGGCAAAGGACCAGTCCATAAGACTCAGAGCGGCGCCCGAGTCCACATAGGCATCCACGGTAATAACTGATAATGAACAAATCAAGGTTACAGACAAAATAAATTTGGACTGTAAAGTGCCAATTGAAATGGACTTGTCAACCTTCCTAGTACGCTTAGAGCATGCCGATATAACATGAGCAGAATCACCACAATAGAAGCATAACCCATTTTTACGCCTATAATTCTGCCGCTCGCTTCTGGACATAACTCTGTCACATTGCATTTTCTCTGGCGTCTCTTCAGAAGATACCGCCAAATGGTGCACGGGTTTGCGCTCCCGCAAACGCCGATCAATCTGAATTGCCATTGTCATGGACTCATTCAGACCTGTAGGCGCAGGGAACCCGACCATAACATCTTTAACGGCATCAGAAAGGCCCTCTCTGAAATTTGCCGCTAAGGCGCACTCATTCCACTGAGTAAGCACAGACCACCTATGAAATTTTTGGCAGTATATCTCCGCTTCATCTTGCCCTTGAGATAGGGCTATCAAAGCTTTTTCAGCTTGAATCTCCAAATTAGGTTCCTCATAAAGCAACCCTAAAGCCAGGAAAAACGCATCCACATTGAGCAACGCAGGATCCCCTGGTGCCAATGAAAATGCCCAATTTTGAGGGTCACCTCGCAGCAAAGAGATTACAATCTTAACCTGCTGGACAGGATCTCCTGAGGAGTGAGGTCTGAGAGAAAGGAATAATTTACAATTATATTTGAAATTCAAAAACCGAGATCTATCTCCGGAAAACACCTCTGGTGTAAGGATTTTAGGTTCAGAAATAGGAGCATGTATAACAAAATCTTGTAAATTTTGAACCTTCGTAGCAAGATTATTTAAACCTGCAGCCAAACTCTGGACATCCATGTTAAACAGCTAAGTTCAGAGCCATTCAAGGGTTAAGAGGAGGTAAGAAGCAGCTAGACAGCAATTAAGGGCTAGGCAGCAAAACTCTGAGGGAAAGAAAAAAAAAAATTTCCCTTCAACACTTCTTTTTCTCCTGCTTCAGCCCAAACAATTAACACTTTGTGGGCCGGTCATACTGTCATGGTTCCCAATGGCAAGGGAACGTAAAAAACACATAAGTAACGAACGAGCTCTCGGGTGATGGAAACTCGAGTTGACCGTGAGCTAAATCTACCACACAACTAACAGTAGCCAGGGAGCATACCTACGGCTTCCTATATGCCACGCGCCAGCCGGAGGACTAACTACGCCTGGTAGAGGAAGAAACAGACCTGGCTTACCTCTAGGGAAATACCCCAAAAGATGATAGCAGCCCCCCACATGTAATAACGGTGAATTAAGAGGAAAAGACATACACAGTATGAAAGTAGATTTAGCAAAGAGAGGTCTACTTACTAGATAGCAGAAGGATACAAAAGAGGACTTCACGGTCAACTGAAAGCCCTTTCAAAAACCATCCTGAAATTACTTTAAGACTCCTGTGTCAACTCATGACACAGGAGTGGCAATTTCAGCCCGCAAGAGCTTCCAGCTACAGAGAATTACTAAAACTGCAAACTGGACAAAACGTACAAAACAAAAGGACAAAGTCCACTTAGCTGATCAGCAGACTAGTAGCAGGAACATGCAACCGAAGGCTCTGGTTACAATGATGACCGGCAAGGAAATGACTGGAAAGCAAGGCTAAATAGGAAACTCCCAAACACTGATGGAAGCAGGTGAACAGAAGAAGCAAAGTGCAAACAAGTCACCAGTACCACCAGCAACCACCAGGGGAGCCCAAAAAGCGGATACACAACACCACCGCCTGGCACTGCGTAAGGGGGCGCGCTGTCCCATCTGGGGGTCTGCGTGCCCACCGTCTTCCGTTCTGGGGCAGCTGATGCACTGACCACCTGAGAAGACGCCCCCTTGGCCACGACAGTGGTTGAGGTGACAATGTTGCAGGTCGTGGTTTTGATGAGGGTGTACGTCGGAGTGACCTCGGTGGTTTTGGTGATGATCATGGGCTGACCACAAGGGGGCACCTCTGCCACGGGGGTCAGCTTCGCTGGCACCTTAGTCGGGGGTGTCACGAGGTTTTGCTTCTTGTGGACATTCAGGGCGAACCACCCCTTTTCCCCTAGGTGCCTGGTGTAAGCAACTTCGTCCCCCGGGTAGAGATCCCGGTCTGGGTGGCCCTCTCTGAGTTGAGACTCCACATCCCGCCGGTTGACAAAGACTTCGGCGTACAGGCCCGGCTCTTTTATAAAGCCCCAGCCTCCGCGGAGCTTGAAGGCGACAACGGTACCCTGCCTGCGCGGGGCCTGGTGAGCGATGGGGTCCTTGCGGGCCCGGTCCTTGACCGCCAAGTCCTTTTGGTGGTAGGCCTCTAGCCCGGCCTGGTACGCCCTTTCCTTCTCCTCCCACTGCTGTTCCAGCTGGGCCTGGTATTCCTCCCAGCTCAGGGCCTGCACCATCTCCCCTTCCCGTGTCTTCACCTCGGGGAACCCCATGAGGTTGGGTCCTAGGTTCACCAAGTGGCACACTGTACGCTCTGCATGGACCTCACTCAGCGGGGTAATTGGTGGAATCGGGGCTTTCAAGAGGTGTTCCATACCCGTTGTGTCCTCCCACGGTAACAAGCGCTGGAGTCTATGGGTCCCAGGGAGAGGGGGTGCCGCGATGGGGCCTATCAACAGACCCTCAGCCAGCGGGACAGGGTCGGCGGACTCACCAGTCGGTGCGTGCCCCTCCTCCTCGGTCGGCTCCGCTGGCGGTATGGTCAATGGAATCGTCGGCTGGGGTTCCGGCAGCAATGCAGGATCCGACATTAGAAGGTCCTCCGCTGGCGCCTCCGTCCGCAGCTGGAGGAGTTGTTCGATCAGGCCCCCCATCTCCATTTGCAGGAGGCCGGCCCCAATCGCGGAGAGCTGGCCGCTGGGCTCATCCGGGTGGCTAGGGGAGTCTTCGGCTTCAACCCCGCATTCCTGGTTTGAGCGACTCGTCATGGCGTCCTCCGCGTGGGTCGCTTCCTGGTCTTTTTCCCGCTCTCTCCTTCGTGGGCGGTTTCGTTTTCTCTGTCTCCGCCCACCATTGAGAATCAGGAGGCGGATCTCGGCTGCTGACGGACACGTCCTCACGGTGCAGAAATATTTAGACTGGGCGGCCATTGTCTTTCGAGCTCTTCAGCTGGTCCATGCCTACTCCACGCCCCTCTTCTTCTCCTGCGCTCTCCTCAGCGCTGTAATGGCGGCGGTTTTGGCGGCAAATGGCAGTGCACAGTCTTTGCGATAAGTCACAGTCCAAGTACAATAAATCACAGTTCCAAGGCACACATGACTGTCATGATCTCCATGGCCAGAGAACTAGCATAAGCCTCTATAGGAACAAGCTCTTGGAAGATGTAACTATACTGACCATGAACTAAACCTACCGCATCATCTAGAAGTAGCCAGGTAGCATGTCCTACTTTTTATCCCTATATGCCCAGCGCCGGCCGGAGAACTAAATAATGCTAGCAGAGGGAAATATAAGACCTGACTCACCTCTAGAGAAATGCCCAAAAAGGAGACAGAGGCCCCCCACATATATTGGCGGTGATATGAGATGAAACAACAAACGCAGCAGGAAAATAGTTTTAGCAAATTTGAGGTCCGCTTTCTAGATAGCAGAAGACAGAAAGCATACTTTCATGGTCAGTAGAAAACCCTAACAAAACACATCCAGAAATTACTTTAGGACTCTGGCATTAACTCATAATACCAGAGTGGCAATTCCTGATCAACAAGAGCTTTCCAGACACAGTAACGAAACTGCAGCTGTGAACTGGAACCAAAATACAAAAACAAAACATGGACGAATGTCCAACTTATCTAGTAGATGTCTGGGAGCAGGAACAAGCACAGAGAGGCTTCTGATAACATTGTTGACCGGCAAGCATCTAACAGAGAAGCCAGGTTATATAGCGACACCCAGATCTAATCAGAACAGGTGAACAGGGAAGATGATGTCACAAGTTCAATTCCACCAGTAGCCACCGGGGGAGCCCAGAATCCAAATTCACAACAGTACCCCCCCCTCAAGGAGGGGGCACCGAACCCTCACCAGAACCACCAGGGCGATCAGGATGGGCCCTATGAAAGGCACGAACCAGATCAGAGGCATGAACATCAGATGCAGTGACCCAAGAATTATCCTCCTGGCCATATCCCTTCCACTTGACCAGATACTGGAGTCTCCGTCTGGAAACACGGGAGTCTAGGATTTTTTCCACAACGTACTCCAACTCACCCTCAACCAACACCGGAGCAGGAGGCTCAACGGAAGGCACAACCGGTGCCTCATACCTGCGCAATAACGACCGATGAAAAACGTTATGAATAGAAAAGGATGCAGGGAGGTCCAAACGGAAGGAAACAGGGTTAAGAATCTCCAATATTTTATACGGACCGATGAACCGAGGCTTAAACTTAGGAGATGAGACCCTCATAGGGACAAAACGAGAAGACAACCACACCAAATCTCCAACACAAAGCCGAGGACCAACACGACGGTGACGGTTGGCAAAAAGCTGAGTCTTCTCCTGGGACAACTTTAAATTGTCCATCACCTGCCCCCAGATATGATGCAATCTCTCCACCACCGCATCCACTCCAGGACAATCCGAGGATTCCATCTGACCGGAGGAAAATCGAGGATGGAACCCCGAATTACAGAAAAACGGGGAAACCAAGGTGGCAGAGCTGGCCCGATTATTGAGGGCGAACTCCGCCAATGGCAAAAAAGCAACCCAATCATCCTGGTCAGCAGACACAAAACACCTCAGATATGTCTCCAGGGTCTGATTAGTCCGCTCGGTCTGGCCATTAGTCTGAGGGTGAAAAGCAGACGAAAAAGACAAATCTATGCCCATCCTAGCACAAAATGCCCGCCAAAATCTAGACACAAATTGGGTTCCTCTGTCAGAAACGATATTCTCAGGAATACCATGCAAACGAACAACATTTTGAAAAAACAGGGGCACCAACTCGGAAGAAGAAGGCAATTTGGGCAGGGGAACCAAATGAACCATCTTAGAAAAACGGTCACACACCACCCAGATGACAGACATCTTCTGAGAAACAGGCAGATCTGAAATAAAATCCATCGAGATGTGTGTCCAAGGCCTCTTAGGAATAGGCAAGGGCAACAATAATCCACTAGCCCGAGAACAACAAGGCTTGGCCCGAGCACAAACGTCACAAGACTGCACAAAGCCTCGCACATCTCGTGACAGGGAAGGCCACCAGAAGGATCTTGCCACCAAATCCCTGGTACCAAAAATTCCAGGATGACCTGCCAACGCAGAAGAATGCACCTCAGAGATGACTTTACTGGTCCAATCATCAGGAACAAACAGCCTATCAGGCGGACAACGATCCGGTCTATCCGCCTGAAACTCCTGCAAGGCCCGCCGCAGGTCTGGAGAAACGGCTGACAAGATAACTCCCTCCTTAAGAATACCTGTGGGGTCAGAGTTGCCAGGTGAATCAGGCTCAAAACTCCTAGAAAGGGCATCCGCCTTAACATTCTTAGAACCTGGTAGGTACGATACCACAAAATTAAACCGAGAAAAAAATAATGACCAGCGCGCCTGTCTAGGATTCAGGCGCCTGGCGGTCTCAAGATAAATCAAATTTTTGTGGTCAGTCAATACCACCACCTGATGTCTGGCCCCCTCGAGCCAATGGCGCCACTCCTCAAACGCCCACTTCATGGCCAAAAGCTCCCGATTCCCAACATCATAATTCCGCTCAGCGGGCGAAAATTTACGGGAAAAGAAGGCACAAGGCCTCATCACGGCGCAGTCAGAACTTTTCTGCGACAACACTGCCCCAGCTCCGATCTCAGAAGCGTCGACCTCAACCTGAAAAGGAAGAGTCACATCAGGCTGACGCAACACAGGGGCAGAAGAAAAACAGCGCTTAAGCTCCTGAAAGGCCTCCACAGCATCAGGGGACCAATTAGCAACATCAGCACCCTGTCTAGTCAAATCGGTCAATGGCTTAACGACATCCGAAAAACCAGAAATAAATCGACGATAAAAGTTGGCAAAGCCCAAAAATTTCTGAAGACTTTTAAGAGAAGAGGGCTGCGTCCAATCACAAATAGCTTGAACCTTGACAGGATCCATCTCAATGGAAGAGGGAGAAAAAATATATCCCAAAAAGGAAATTCTCTGAACCCCAAAAACGCACTTAGAACCCTTGACACACAGAGAATTAGACCGCAAAACCTGAAAAACCCTCTTAACTTGCCGGACATGAGAGTCCCAGTCATCCGAAAAAATCAGAATATCATCCAGATACACTATCATAAATTTATCCAAAAAATCGCGGAAAATATCATGCATAAAGGACTGGAAGACTGAAGGGGCATTAGAAAGACCAAAAGGCATCACCAAATACTCAAAGTGGCCCTCGGGCGTATTAAATGCGGTTTTCCACTCATCCCCCTGCCTGATCCGCACCAAATTATACGCCCCACGGAGATCAATCTTAGAGAACCACTTGGCCCCCTTTATGCGAGCAAACAAATCAGTCAGCAACGGCAATGGGTATTGATATTTAACCGTGATTTTATTCAAAAGCCGATAATCAATACATGGTCTCAAAGAGCCGTCTTTTTTTGACACAAAGAAAAAACCGGCTCCTAAGGGAGATGACGATGGACGAATATGTCCCTTTTCCAAGGACTCCTTTATATATTCTCGCATAGCAGTATGTTCAGGCACAGACAGATTAAATAAACGACCCTTTGGGTATTTACTACCCGGAATTAAATCTATAGCACAATCGCACTCACGGTGCGGAGGTAGTGAACCAAGCTTGGGTTCTTCAAAGACGTCACGATAGTCAGACAGGAACTCAGGGATTTCAGAGGGGATAGATGATGAAATGGACACCAAAGGTACGTCCCCATGAGTCCCCTTACATCCCCAGCTCAACACAGACATAGCTCTCCAGTCAAGGACTGGGTTGTGAGACTGCAGCCATGGCAATCCCAGCACCAAATCCTCATGTAGATTATACAGCACTAGAAAACGAATAGTCTCCTGGTGATCCGGATTAATACACATAGTCACTTGTGTCCAGTATTGTGGTTTATTATTAGCCAATGGGGTGGAGTCAATCCCCTTCAGAGGAATAAGAGTTTCCAAAGGCTCTAAATCATACCCACAACGATTGGCAAAGGACCAATCCATAAGACTCAAAGCGGCGCCAGAGTCGATATAGGCGTCAGTAGTAATAGATGACAAAGAGCAAATCAGGGTCACAGACAAAATAAATTTAGACTGTAAAGTGCCAATGGAAACAGATTTATCAAGCTTTTTAGTACGTTTAGAGCATGCTGATATAACATGAGTAGAATCCCCACAATAGAAACACAACCCATTTTTCCGTCTAAAATTCTGCCGCTCGCTTCTGGACAGAATTCTATCACACTGCATGCTTTCTGGCGTCTTCTCAGTGGACACCGCCAGATGGTGCACTGGTTTGCGCTCCCGCAGACGCCTATCGATCTGAATGGCCATTGTCATGGACTCATTCAGACCCGCAGGCACAGGGAACCCCACCATAACATCCTTAATGGCATCAGAGAGACCCTCTCTGAAAGTAGCCGCCAAGGCACACTCATTCCACTGAGTAAGCACAGACCATTTACGGAATCTTTGGCAGTAAATTTCAGCTTCATCTTGCCCCTGCGATAGGGACATCAAAGTTTTTTCTGCCTGAAGTTCCAAATGAGGTTCCTCATACAGCAAGCCCAAGGCCAAAAAAAACGCATCCACATTGCGCAACGCAGGATCCCCTGGTGCCAATGCAAAAGCCCAGTCTTGAGGGTCGCCGCGGAGCAAGGAAATCACAATCCCAACCTGCTGTGCAGGGTCTCCAGCAGAACGAGATTTCAGGGACAAAAATAGCTTACAATTATTTCTAAAATTCTGAAAGCTAGATCTATTCCCTGAGAAGAATTCCGGCAAAGGAATTCTCGGCTCAGATACCGGAGCATGAATAATAAAATCTTGCAAATTTTGTACTTTCGTGGTGAGATTATTCAAACCTGCAGTTACACTCTGAAGATCCATTATTAACAGGTGAACACAAAGCCATTCAAAGATTATAAGGAGAGAGAAAAAAAAGAAAGACTGCAGCATAGACAGACTGGCAAGTGATCCAATTAAGAGCACAGAAAAAAAAAAAAAAAAAAAAACTCTCAGCAGACTTCTTATTTCTCTCCTTTCTCAGCCAAGGATTTTAACCCTTTAGTGGGCCGGTCAAACTGTCATGATCTCCATGGCCAGAGAACTAGCATAAGCCTCTATAGGAACAAGCTCTTGGAAGATGTAACTATACTGACCATGAACTAAACCTACCGCATCATCTAGAAGTAGCCAGGTAGCATGTCCTACTTTTTATCCCTATATGCCCAGCGCCGGCCGGAGAACTAAATAATGCTAGCAGAGGGAAATATAAGACCTGACTCACCTCTAGAGAAATGCCCAAAAAGGAGACAGAGGCCCCCCACATATATTGGCGGTGATATGAGATGAAACAACAAACGCAGCAGGAAAATAGTTTTAGCAAATTTGAGGTCCGCTTTCTAGATAGCAGAAGACAGAAAGCATACTTTCATGGTCAGTAGAAAACCCTAACAAAACACATCCAGAAATTACTTTAGGACTCTGGCATTAACTCATAATACCAGAGTGGCAATTCCTGATCAACAAGAGCTTTCCAGACACAGTAACGAAACTGCAGCTGTGAACTGGAACCAAAATACAAAAACAAAACATGGACGAATGTCCAACTTATCTAGTAGATGTCTGGGAGCAGGAACAAGCACAGAGAGGCTTCTGATAACATTGTTGACCGGCAAGCATCTAACAGAGAAGCCAGGTTATATAGCGACACCCAGATCTAATCAGAACAGGTGAACAGGGAAGATGATGTCACAAGTTCAATTCCACCAGTAGCCACCGGGGGAGCCCAGAATCCAAATTCACAACACATGACCTGATTCTTCAGGCTTAAGTAGATCCTGTTCGTGACGCCAAGTTGTAGCGCCCCCACTGCTGCAGGGCCGAGGGGTACCCGGTACCGGGCCTCTGAGTCTCTGCTCTGGGGTTGTCACGGTGGCTAGACCCGGTCCGTGACCCTGCTGAGGGGCGCCCAATGAAAGGTGTGGATGGTGGTGGTGGTGCGGTGCGGTGCTGGCCACAGTAAATAACGAGGACACCAGGTTGCAGTCTCTTTACCTCTTTACTGAAGGCTTCAGGATCCTCAGTCCGGAATACGGTTAACCAGGCTGCGCAAGTCCGGCCGGTCCGATGGCACCTCCAGAGTTCCCTTTGCAGGTGGAAATCTGTGCCTACCTTCTAGCGCTTGTGTGTTGTGGTCCTCCCCTGCTGTGCTTACTGGATAGTCCACACAACTGTTGTGTCTGTTTCTCGTGTTCCCTCACAACTCGATTCTGATGTTCTTCTCCGTCCCCCAGATGATATGGCTAGGACGCACCCGTATGACGGGTAGGCTCGGAGCTCTTCCGGGACCCTAGTGTTGCCCCTCTCCTATTGTTGCCCCCTGTGTCTTCGTAGGTGATTTGTGTGAGACAGCCCGCCTATAGCTGACTGTCCTGCCGTAGGTTTGAAGTATTGCTTGGAGCCTAGTACTTCCTCGGCGTTCCGGCCACCGGCTACGCGCCTCAGTAGGATGTTGCCTCGTCTTACAGCACGACTCCTACTGGTATTTCTCCTTGTTGCGTTGATCTCGTTTCTCACTCAGCACAATATACCTCGCTTCTTGTCCTTTCTTAGGGCACCGCCGCTATCTAGTGCAGGCGCGGTCCCGTAACGTTCTCTCTGTTCGCTAGGCCTCTGTCAGGATCCCACCCCTGACAGGGACCCCCCTGAGTCTCTCCCCGCAACACCCCCTGCCACAGGGTGTTGCCTGTTCGATTCCCAGTCAGCTTCTTCTCTCACTTCCTATCCAACCCCCAGTTTTACCAGATTGTGAGGAGTGGCCTAATACATAGCACCCTTAGCTCCCCCTGGAGGCCAGACTGTGAAGTGTATTGGTGTCTGTGATACCTGGTCAGGTGGACTCCTTCAGTGCCATCAGACGTACCATAGCCCCCCTTAGCGGCGGAGCATCAGTACTGCAACGACCAGGACTCTGGGGCGCTGCACAACCATCTCCTCTTCTGCTGCTTTTGTGTCTCCTCCCACTTAATGACTTGCTACTATAATTAGTGATATTATTTCTGTACATGTATGGACAAGTCACTGCCTCCCACATAATCAACATCCTCTTCTGCTGGTAGCTTTTCACTTAGTGACACAGATCCTGTTAATTGCAGCACTATTAATCACTATTTTCTTTGGACAGGTCATTGTTCCTTACAATTGCAGTACACTAATCTCTCGCTGCTGTCATCTTCACCATTTTTTAGGTGACTACTAAGCAGTGACAAAGTATGTGTACCCCAATGCAACAATTTCCAATAGGAGCCTGCGCTATCACTGGTCCTTAAATAATATTGAAGGCTCCAGGGTTTGGTTGTGACTGCAACCACTGCACCCATTATAGTTACACCCCTGCTGCAAAGTTTCGGTCCGTGGTAAGGGTACATAACTACCAGGGGAGCACCTGATTGGGTGCATCTCTTCTGAGAAATTCTGTGCAAATTACTTATGTAGTCCATGAAAATAAAGTCTCTAGTATACCCTCTCCCTATGCAACATAGTATGGGACATCACACATCAAATGCCTCTTATCTTCACTGCTTCGTGGCTCACCCTCCTCTCCCTCTAGGAGGGATTGTGTTTCACATGCTGGGCAGCAGAAGTACAGCATCCAAAGGGTACAGAAATGAAGGAAAGGGATTATAGCACTTCCTTACACCTCCTAATAGGGGAGCATGATCACAGCTGTGTTCAAATTGTCATAAATTTTGTGCAAATTGTTTAAATGCAGTAAAATTTGTTACTTACTAATGTAGTACATTGAAATCTCTTCCTCCAATTTTCAATGATCTTTGCTTCTTCCTCCTCCTTTTCCCATCTTAGCAGGTATTGTGTTTCACATGCTGGGCAGCACAAATCAAATGATTATAGAAATATGTCAGGAACTGATATGTGTTCTTTGCACGTAAAGTACAACACTTCCTAATAGCAGAGTATGGAGACTGTTTGTGCAATTTATGATAAATTGTGTGCAAATTGCTTAAGTGCAGGAAGATTTGTTACTTACTAATAAAATACATGCAAATACAATTTACCTTCTCCCTCTCCTTATAACATGGGATGTAACACATCACATGCCTCTAATTTTCACTGCTCCTTCCACTTTTCCTACTTTGGGAGGGAATGGGTTTCACATGCTGGGCAGCAGAGGTTTAACATCCAATGAGGTGAAAAGGAAAGAAATATGTTCGCAGTTCGTAAGTGTTATTTGTAAGGAACGTGATAACAGGACTTCCTTACATCTTATAGAGTAGCAAAAAGACAATTGTGCATAGTGGTAATCTCGGAGAAAGGAGAGAAGATCTAGGGGAACTGTAGTCCATCACATTGGTAATCCCAACCATAAAAAATCCTGGTATCATCAAAACAGAAATGAAACTACTGAATAAATACTTCTGAATTGGTGCCCAGTTTATGTTGGCATCATTTGGTGAGTGTTCACGCAAATGTAAGTCCCTTTTTTTGTAAGACCTTAAACCTCATTTAAATGGAGCCCCACAAATGGGGAAGAGGGGGTGCAGGCAATTGAATACTGCATGTCGGAGGAGAAAAGAAGATGCCATGATTATCGCTGGCTTCACCTGATGGCTGAAACATATTCACTGCAGATGGTCCTTATTGTGAGCTCAATCCATCTAATATGTTTTGAGTTTAATTCTTACTTCTGGACTCTCTCCTCACTTAAGAGGATTGTCTCAAAAAGGCAGTCCTTGTTCACCCATTCCAATGTTTCCCAAACACTAGTCCTCATGGCCCCGGCAGGTCATGTTTTCAGGATTTCCATAGTATTGCACAAATGAGAGAATTCCTGATGCCTTGATGATACTTCGATCATCTCTGCAATACTAAGGACATTCTGAGAACATCACCTGTAGGAGACTGTGAGGACTGGAGTTTGGGAAACATTGACCTATACTATTAGATGATAGGGACATCAAAGAGGGATCTTCTGCCTTACTCCTCTATTCAAGAGCCAGAGGAGAGAGCCACTTGTATAGTCTCTCTGGTAGTCTTCTTGAGTCATCCAAAGATGGCCATTTATGGTGAAATGGTTAATTTGGTGGAAAGCAGTTCACCAAATAATGTGGATACAAGCTTACTGAGTCTCATCAATGACAGATATGGGGAATGAGAAAAATTGAGATCTCAACACGCAACATTGGCAAGATATCTCATCCCTAGGTGGTGCCTGGTGTGTATGAAAGATTAGAGGGGTGCATGGCCAATTTTAAGAATGAAGGGAATGGCGTGAAACAATATGAAGACAAAATCTCATTTTAATTTGTTGGATGAGGGCAAAACCAAAAAATTTAAGATTCAAAAAGTTTGACTTTTCATAAAATTGGTCTTATTTTCCTATCCAATGAAATGTGAACTTGTAGAAGGCTGAAAAATGTAGCTCAATGCATTTGTGATATTTCTCCTGAATCGGCAACTTCTCCCTGGACATGAATGAGCTTCTCGAGAGTCAGCACAGCATAAACCAAAAATGGGTTCAGCCTCCAGTGAAATCTCTGGGCGACCTGTGGAATCAATCCATCGGACATTAATGGGTCGAGGAAACGAGATGTATCAAGAACGTTCAGATGTAGAAGTCTATTTCCAAGAAGAAAAGGGCAAGAATGTTCTTGAAATACAGCACCATACCGAGGAACGTCCCAGCAGTGCCAGCCCTCGTCTTTACCCAAAGCCTCCAGCACTTTCGACTGGAAATAATGTGCTGATACCAGACAATTTCTATAGATGAAAGGCGAGGCAGACTTTCATGCTAATAATGTCTCTTAAAATAACAGATGAATCCCTGAATAATTAAATAATGAGAAAATGCTGCAGCAAGGTTAAATATGAAAGGGGATTTGGTTTTTGAAGTTACATTAAGAGGGTTGGGGGGGCACTGTACTTTTCTAATGGCTGATATCTTCTTTTATAGAAAAGATGAAAGGATTCTTCGATTTGACTTGCCATTGTTTTATGGCCAAGCAATGTTTCCTTTAGAACCTGTAACATCTTAATTATTTGGGGGAAAAGAAGTCCTAATCGGGATGACTGCGTGAATTTACAGCATGAGTGCGAAAAGTCTTCATGAAAGTAAGTGCAGCTGCTATGAGGTCCTTGAAGAAAGCGGCTCATCCCTCCCTAATCCCATACCCTCCACTCCTGGAAGACAAATATATGAGATGAAATTATAAAAATGCAAAATTAACAAATAAGGGAATAGGAGATTTCATGGGAAAGATTAGGGCTATTGGGTCTAACCTGCCCAGACAATGGGGGTTGCAAAGATAACTGTGAGCACTTCAGATTTGCTGGACAGCACTCTTATTTGAGCATTAGATATGTGGCACTGCTGTCTTTTAGATAACTTTATGGGACTGTTATTTCAACATTGAAGATGTGACATTACTATTATTTAGGTAACTTTATGGCACTGTTATTTCAGCATTGTAGGTGTGGCTTTGCTACTGTATGGCAATGTTAGTGCGGCCCTCTGGAGCGAGGGCATCTCTCTGGATCAGGAATCTTCCTCTTTTACCCAGAGTGGTGATCTGCTAACAAAGAGCGACCCTCGGTGGGCTGCTAACAAAGAGCGACCCTCGGTGGGCTGCTAACAAAGAGCAACCCCCGTGAGCTGATAATGAAAAGCGTCCCTCGGTGAGCTACTTAGAAAAAGCAACCCTCGGTCAGCTGCTAATGAAGAGTGATCCCCGGTGAGCTAAGAAAAAGCAACCCTCGGTGAGCTGCTAACGAACAGCGATACTCGGTGAGCTGCTAACAAAGAGTGACCCTCAATGAGCTGCTAACAAAGAGCGACCCTCGGTGGGCTGCTAATGAAAAGCAACCCTCGGTGAGCTGCTAACGAACAGCGATACTCGGTGAGCTACTAACGAAGGGTGACCCTCAATGAGCTGCTAACAAAGAGCGACCCTCGGTGGGCTGCTAATGAAAAGCATCCCTCGGTGAGCTACTTAGAAAAAGCGACCCTCGGTCAGCTGCTAACGAAGAGCGACCGACGGTGAGCTAATAAAAAGTGACCCTCGGTGAGCTGCTAACAAAGAGCGACCCTCAGTGAGCTGCTAATGAAAAGCGTCCCTCGGTGAGCTACTTAGAAAAAGCGACCCTCGGTCAGCTGCTAATGAAGGGCGACCCTCGGTGAGCTAAGAAAAAGCAACCCTCGGTGAGCTGCTAACGAACAGTGATACTCGGTGAGCTGCTAAGAAAGAGCGACCCTCGGTGAGCTACTAACGAAGGGTGACCATCTCCGTGTGCGGTTCCACCATTACTCTGAAGCAACATGCCCGCTGCCTTGGGGTCATCCTTGATTCCGAGCTTTTCATTCACCCCCCACATCCGATCACTGGCTCGCTCTTCTTATCTGCATCTCAAAAACATTTCTAGAATTCGCCCTTTTCTTACTTTCGACTCTGCAAAAACTCTTACTGTTTCACTTATTAATTCCAGTCTGGACTATTGTAACTCTCTACTAATCGGCCTCCCTCTTACCAAACTCTCCCCGCTCCAATCTGTCCTGAATGCTGCAGCCAGGATCATATTCCTCACCAGCCGTTACACTGATGCCTCTACCTTGTGCCAGTCATTACACTGGCTACCCATCCACTCCAGAATCCAGTACAAAACTAGTACCCTCATCCACAAAGCACTCCATGGCTCAGCACCACCCTACATCTCCTCTCTGGTCTCAGTCTACCACCCTACCCGTGCCCTCCGCTCCACTAATGACCTCAGGTTAGCATCCTCAATAATCAGAACCTCCCTCTCCCGTCTCCAAGACTTTACACGTGCTGCGCCGATTCTTTGGAATGCACTACCTAGGTTAATACGATTAATCCCCAATCCCCACAGTTTTAAGCGTGCCCTAAAAACTCATTTGTTCAGATAGGCCACACAGGGATTGTTAGGTTAATGCGTTGAGGTGGTAGGCCAATCATTAAAAAAATAAAAAAAAAACATAATCAAGTTCCTTGCATCATGTTCTCATACACTTTATGCAGTTAATAGCCCTCTGTGTCTGTACTGTTACATACTTAGGCAGTTAACTGGTTCATGCAGCTTTACATGAACACCCGAGCCTTACACTATGGCTGGTCCAAATAACTAAAGCAATTGTTACCATCCACCTCTCGTGTCTCCCCTTTTCCTCATAGTTTGTAAGCTTGCGAGCAGGGCCCTCATTTCTCTTGGTATCTGTTTTGAACTGTGATTTCTGTTATGCTGTAATGTCTATTGTCTGTACAAGCCCCCTCTATAATTTGTAAAGCGCTGCGGAATATGTTGGCGCTATATAAATAAAATTATTATTATTATAATGAGCTGCTAACAAAGAGCGACCCTCGGTGAGCTGCTAATGAAAAGCAACCCTCGTGAGCTACTTAGACAAAGCGACCCTCAGTCAGCTGCTAACGAAGAGCGACCATCGGTGAGCTGCTAACGAACAGTGATACTCGGTGAGCTGCTAACAGAGAGCAATAATCGGTGAGCTGCTAACAAAGAGCGACCCTTGGTGAACGGCTAACGAAGGATGACCCCCAGTGAGCTAATAAAGAGCGACCCTCGGTGAGCTGCTGACAAAGAGTTAACCTCGGTGAGCTCCTACTGAACAGTGACCCTCGGTGAGCTGCTAACAAATAGCGACCCTCGGTAAGCTCCTAACGAAGAGCGACCCTCGGTGAGTTGCTAACAAAGAGCGACCCTCAGGGGGCTGCATTACATTCTATGGAGCTGTGCTGCATTACATTCTATGGGGCTGTGCTGCATTACATTCTATGGGGCTGTGCTGCATTACATTCTATGGGGGCTGTGCTGCATTACATTCTATGGGGGCTGACTGCATTACATTCTATGGGGCTGTGCTGTATTACATTCTATGGGGGCTGGCTGCATTACAATCTATGGGGGCTGTGCTGTATTACATTATATGGGGGCTGGCTGCATTACATTCTATGGTGCTGTGCTGCATTACATTCTATGGGGGCTGACTGCATTACATTCTATGGGGGCTGACTGCATTACATTCTATGGGGGCTGACTGCATTACATTCTATGGGGGCTGACTGCATTACATTCTATGGGGGCTGTGCTGCATTACATTCTATGGGGGCTGGCTGCATTACAATCTATGGGGGCTGTGCTGTATTCCATTCTATGGGGACTGTGCTGCATTCCATTCTATGAGGGCTGTGCTGTATTACATTCTATGAGGGCTGTGCTGTATTACATTCTATGGGGCTGTGCTGTATTACATTCTATGGGGGCTGTGATGCATTACATTCTATGGGGACTGTGCTGCATTACATTCTATGAGGGCTGTGCTGCATTACATTCTATGAGGGCTGTGCTGTATTACATTCTATGGGGCTGTGCTGTATTACATTCTATGGGGACTGTGCTGCATTCCATTCTATGAGGGCTGTGCTGTATTACATTCTATGAGGGCTGTGCTGTATTACATTCTATGGGGCTGTGCTGTATTACATTCTATGGGGCTGTGCTTTATTACATTCTATGGGGGCAGTGCTGCATTACATTCTATGGGGGCAGTGCTGCATTACATTATATGGGAGCTGTGCTGCATTACATTCTATGAGGGCTGTCCTGCATTACATTCTATGGGGGCTGTGCTGCATTACATTCTATGAGGGCTGTGCTGCATTACATTCTATGGGGGCTGTGCTGCATTACATTCTATGGGGCTGTGCTGTATTATAGTCTATGAGGGCTGTGCTGCATTACATTCTATGGGGGCTGTGCTGCATTACATTCTATGGGGACTGAGCTGTAATGCTGGATACAGCTGTGATTATATGTTATATAGACGTGTCACACTCCCCTCACTTCTTGTAACCTACAAGTGTACAAAGATATTATACAGTCACCAGGCGACAAGTGGGCCTGTGTGACTTCAAATGCCAGGGCTGAATTTTAGTCCCAGTCCGGCCCTGGGTGTATGTCTATCTATCTATACATATACACAGTACATACATACCAACAGTCATGAAAGCAGCGCTTCCTCTGCATGACCTTGACCTGTCCATCGCAACGTAATCCAATTAGCGTCAAAGTCTCCAATTTTGCTCATGCTGGTGATGACCTTTCCAGCCATGCTATTCACACCAGACATTCGAGATGATGATAAGATTATAGCGGTCATGTGTGTCAAAAAACTTCTCCGACTGACGGAAAAGAATCACATCTTTAATTGGATCTATAAATAATGTGAAGATTTAAAAAAAGTTTGCTTTCCGTTACCTGGAACTGATTTTAAGATCGTCACCTTTAGCGCTGCATGAAAACTTCTGCACAGTGCATAAAGATGCCTAGAAGGGTTTACAGAATTGCAGAAACTGGGCTGCTTTTTTTTTTAATACAAATAGCGCCACCTTTGTCCACAGGTCATGTCTGGTACCGCAATTCAGCAAAATTGAGATGATAGTATGGAGATATAAAAATGTGAAACCCCAAGAAAGCGAAAGATGGATATAACACAGTGTTCAAGCTCCTTCTCCCCTGGCAAACCAATCAGTCTTGTGGAGAATCAATCTCTGTCCCCGTGGACAGATGTTTCCTTTGCTTTCCATCTTGAAGATAAAGATGCGAGGCCTCCTCCACGTCATAAAATAGTTCATCGAGAAGTAAAAATTACACCTTTAATTAGAGGTCCTGCACAGCTGAGGAAATGGATGAGCCCAAAATCCCAAGACGTCAGCACTTCTGCCTGGCATGAAGGGAGCGATCAGTCGTGAGATTTGGCAGCGGGGAAATAGATGGTTCATGGAAATTGGCAGAAGATGAAGATGAGGGCCTTCCTATAAATGTCTAACAATGATATGAGTAGATTTATGAAGACGGTGATCAGTAAGTATTATTGATTGCTGGTAGGAGATGACAGCTCGCTGATGGTAAATACGAATATGGCTGCCAACCTGGCAACTGAAGTGGCACAAAGTTCGGTATTATGCATGAAGTGATGTCTTACGGTATAGCTTAAGCGTGTCTTACGGTATAACTTAAGTGTGTCTTACGGTATACCTTACGTGTGTGTTACGGTATAGATTAAGCGTGTCTTACAGTATAGCTTAAGCGTGTCTTACGGTATAGCTTAAGTGTGTGTTACGGTATAGCTTAAGCGTGTGTTACGGTATAGCTTAAGTGTGTGTTACGGTATAGCTTAAGTGTGTGTTACGGTATAGCTTAAGCGTGTCTTACGGTATAGCTTAAACGTGTCTTACGGTATAGCTTAAGTGTGTGTTACGGTATAGCTTAAGCGTGTGTTACGGTATAGCTTAAGTGTGTGTTACGGTATAGCTTAAGTGTGTGTTACGGTATAGATTAAGCGTGTCTTACAGTATAGCTTAAGCGTGTCTTACGGTATAGCTTAAGTGTGTGTTACGGTATAGCTTAAGTGTGTGTTACGGTATAGCTTAAGTGTGTGTTACGGTATAGCTTGCAACATTCGGAGAATTCAAAAATTTCACCCCTTAATGACGCCATTTTAGCACCATCATATGGGAAATCAGCATGCCCAAAAAATTATACCTGCACTATTCTTAATTTTGCTCACATAAATTAGGACCCTGGTTGCAGCGTTTAGAAAAATAGTTAAAAAAATTCAAAAGTTTACTCCTCTTACCAAAAGTCAAGGGGCCATCGTAAGGGCAATACGACATGCTCCAAAAGTGCCATATTCAGTCAACGCACACAAATTTGGATCTTTTGTTCTACATCCACTCCATGTAGACCCGATAGGACAGAATGCGTTTGGCATTCGTGGTACCCCTTGTCAATGTGTTCAAGTTTTGATTAAGGGCTCTTTTGGATGTCCGCTTTTCGTGTATGAGTTCTATCTGTGTTTGTCACGTGTTTTTTTGTAGAGAATGGGGCATATCTGGTTTGTTTTATGTGGACCGAGTGGTGTTGAGCAGAGACATATCCGATATATATTGTTTTGAGGGTTGGATCAAAATTGGTAATGCAAGTCTATAGGACCATGAAAAGAATTGGACAGCACTGGGATGCTATCTGAATGCTGTTTGTTTTTCAAGTACTGATAGATAGGCAAAGCTGGAGAAACATTTCTTTTTTCCCTCAGTAAAAAAAAACTAATGAAGCTTGGAGCAAATTGTTGAAACTGGGACCAAACTGATGAAACATGTACCAAACTATGAAACTGGGACCAAACTGATGAAACTCGGACCAAACTGATGAAACTCGGACCAAACTGATGAAACTCGGACCAAACTGATGAAACGTGGACCAAACTCTGAAGCTGGGACCAAACTGATGAAACTCACACCAAACTGATGAAACATTGACAAAACTGATACAACTCGGACCAAACTATGAAACTCAGACCAAAGTGATAAAACTCAGACCAAACTGATGAAACATGGACCAAACTGATGAAACATGGACCAAACTGATGAAACGTGGACAAAACTATGAAACGTGGACAAAACTGATGAAACTCAGACCCAACTGATGAAACATGGACCAAACCGATAAAACTCAGACCAAACTATGAAACATGGGCCAAAGTGATTTAACTGGTGTTACAGAACCCCCCAGCACCCAGAATATGTTGTGCAGTCATATGTATGTATAATAGGTTCCATGTTAAATGCATCAGTCCACAGGCTGCGCCCCTGGGCAGAGGGGACAAGATATTCTCCTTCTGACCTCCCCCACCTTTGTAATTCCCACAGTAAATATCGGCAGGCTCCGGCCACCTGCGGCTATTGTAATGTATGTCTGGCCTGCCGCTTTTCAATTGGCCTGCCCTCTGTATGTGTGTGATATATATTCTGTGTCCTGTGAGTAAAGGGTTGTCACACTGGAAATACGTGGAGAAGCAGTGATCTTTTATATGCGCCCATGTAACCAAGGAATTCCAGCCAGCGTCCTTCATTCATACTCCAGCCAAAGCAGAGTGGACCTCCTGAACCACGGGGTGGTACTGAAAGAGGTACCCCAGCACGGTAGACCCCGTTACACCTAGGACCAAACTGATGAAACGTGGACAAAACTATGAAACTTGGACCAAACTGATGAAACCGGGACCAAACTATGGAAATCAGACCAAACTGATGAAACATGGACCAAACTGATGAAACTGGCAGCAAACTGATGAAACTCGAACAAAACTGATGAAACATGGACCAAACTGATAAAACTTGGAGCAAACTATGAAATTCAGACCAAACTGATGGAACTCGGACCAAACTAATAAAACTCGGACCAAACTGATAAAACTCGGACCAAATAGATAAAACTCGGACCAAACTGATAAAACTCGGACCAAACTGATGAAACATACACCAAACTGATGAAACTCGGAATAAACTGATAACACTCAGAACAAACTTCATAAGTGTTTTTGATCACAGTTTGGTCCGTTTTTCTTCCACAAGAAAAATCACTGCCGTCAGAATGAGCCTTAGGGTATTTTTTCTTGATTGGTATTTTAGACCCTATATATTCCCATTAGAGATTACGTGTTTTTTGAGAGCCTACAATATTTAGTTTATTGCAATATGCTCAGTTTTGGTTATTTTTTCAGTTTTATAGATTTGAAAATTGCAGACAAACCCTTAAAAAGTTTGAGGGTTTTTTGTCCACTGACTCTTTAAAAAAAATGAAGTTAGTGAATTAGGATGGAATGAAAACCTTTAGTAATTTAACAGACATGATGTAATACCTGGTGGAGGCCACAGATCATGGATGCCCTTGACATGTGCTCCTCAGGATATCGGCCCCAGTAAAGGTGGAAATACAAAGAGCATCAACTATGTCAACTCTTAATTGTAACCAGCACAAGGCCAGCAGAACACACGTCTCTCTATGCTTTCTTTCTCGAGGGAATGGTTTCGATGCCAGGGCCGTTATGTTGATTGCAGAGAAAAAAGAAAAAGCTGAATATCACATTAAACTGATTAAAATGCCTGAGAAGTAAGTCAGTACCCCCTTCCCCCATCTCACTCCTCCCTAGAGGAATAACTCATCCACATCAGTAACATTATCAGGTTCACGAGAGCAGAGACGACGGCTGTCATAAAGGCACTTCTTGTAACGGGCGTTCAAACCGTACAAACATCATAAAGTAAATATTCCATATAATTAATGTCGGCACCTTGTTTCCTATGAGAATAAATAAATGCATTTAAATGGGAGCGGTCACCGGATCAAAGGTGGACAGTTTTTGCTTCAATGTTTTTCCCATTTCTCCCCTGAGTATTACACTTAAAAAAAAAAAAAAAATCGCCATATGGTTTTCAGAGATATGAGCCTTTTTATTTGGTGTTAATTTTTATGGTCTTTTCAAGGAGGCGTGGCTCATAGGGTAATTATGCAAAACTGTTTAAAGTCACGCCCCCAAATAATCCTATGAGCCACACCTCTGAAAAAGGACCATAAAAAGTGGCACCAAAGATAAGGCTCATAGCTCTGGAAGGGTACGATAGATTCAAAAAAATAAAATAATAAACAGCATACTCAGGGGAGTAGCTGGAATAAAATAGGAGCAAAAACTGCACAATTTTAAACAATTTACGACATCGGGAGTAATAGTTCGCCAATGTTGGACTCCCTCCCTTTGATGTGGGCTCCGGCGGTGAGCCCACGTCTTTCCTGGGACATGTCAGCTGTTTTGAACAGCTGACATGTGCCTGCAATAGCCTCGGGTGGAATCACGATCCACCCGCAGCTATTAACCAGTTAAATTGCGCTGTCAGCATTTGACATTTAACAAGTGCTTCCAACAATCGCGCCGGAAATGCGCCCAAAGGTGGCCAGCGTCACCAGTGTGTTGGCATGACAACTGGAGGTATCCTGGAGACCTCTATGGTTGTCAGTGCCGGATTGCTGTGAGGGCCACTCAGTGATCGGCGCTCATAGCAAGTGAGCAATTCTGCTATATAGAGGCGATCTGATCATTGTCTCTATGTAGCAGAGCCGATCGGGTTATGGCAGCTTCTAGTCTCCCATTGGTGTCTATGAACTCGTAATGACCTGGAGAATCATAATGGCAGGTCAGTTTTAGCATTTAGTGAACCAATCAAAAAAGCCAAACAAAAAACAAGCGTGGGATTGCACTTTTTTACAAATTTCACCACACTTGAATTTTTTTCACGTTTTCCAGTACACGACATGGTAAATCCAATGGCGTCATTCAAAATTACAACTCGTCCCGCAAAAAACAAGCCCTCACACGGCCATTTTGATGGAAAAATAAAAATGTTATGGCTCTGAGAAGAAGGGGCAAAAAAACAAAAAACTGAAAAAAGCTCCGGGGGTTAAGACGTTAAACTGGTGAAAGGTCCCTTTTAAAGGTGGAGCCTACATAAATATAGGAGGGAATAAGAGATCTCTAACAGTATAGTAGGCTCTGAAGGAAATCTAATACTACAGGAATTTTTGTTTTTTGATTATCTGTCTTTAAAAAAAAAACTTTTTTGGACTTTTTTTAGAGAAGGGAAGAGGATCAAATATAATAAAGCTAACACATAAACATACACTGAATTGTCAGTTATGGTGTATGTTGTTTGTGCTATTTAGTTTTCAATACTATTTGTTCTTCAAAATGTCACATATTTTTGGCAACTTTTTAATTACTAATGTTTTAAATATACCGTATCTCTCTCTCTCTATATATATAGACGGTATATTTAAAACATCATCATATGGGCAGTCCAGAATTGTTTAAAGGCATAGTAATCTTAGTGTACTTCGTTTTAACTGTATGTGTATATATATATATATATATATATATATATATATATATACAGTTGAAACTAGAAGTTTACATACACTAAGATTACTATGCCTTTAAACAGTTCTGGACTGCCCATATGATGATGTAATGTGTTTGGAAGCTTCCGTTTTTTTTGCACCATCTGAGTTAATTAGACACACTTCTGTGAATGTATTTTAATGCACACCTGAAACACACTGCTTCTTTGTGTAGCATCTTACGAAAGTCTAAAGAAATCAGCCAAGATATCAGGAAGAGAATTGTGGACAAGTGTGGCTCATCCTTGGATACAATTTCAAGATACCTGAAGGTGCATTGTTCATCTGTGCAAACAAGTATACGCAAGTACAAACAAGATGGGAATGTCCAGCCATCATACCGCTCAGGAAGGAGATGGGTTCTGGGTCCCAGAGATGAACGTGCTTTGGTCCAACATGTGTATATCAATCTAAGGACAAAATAAAAAGATACGGTGAAGATGATGGAGGAAGCTGGTAACATTGTGTCAATATCCACAGTGAAACGAGTACCATATCAACTTGGGCGGAAAGGCCACTCTGCCAGGAAGAAAACATTTCTCAAAAAGAAACAGAAAATGTTTGCAAATGCACACAGGAACAAAGCCCTTAACTTTTGGAGACATGTCCTGTGGTCTGATGAATCTAAAATTTAATGTTTTGGATATAATGACCATCAATACATTTGGAGGAAAATGGGAGAAGCTTGGAAGCCTAAGAACACCATCCCCACTGTGAAACGCAGTTCTGGGCTATAGAGGACATGATTTCTGGCTACCTAAACTCCTTAACCAATATTTCACAGTCCATTTACGGTTCGGGTCAGTCCAGGCATTGCTGTTCGCATCAGAACGTAAAACATGGCAGTCTGAACTTGTCCCTAAACTGTTGGGTTGAGCTAACTTTGCAAAGAAAGGATGCCACACTCTGCTTAAAAAATTAAGCATTTCATACAGATGAAAATCAATGAGTACACCAAGTATCACTTTGGTTGAAGTGCGTTCACACTTTGGTCCAGTTTTTGAACCCTAAACAATAAATGGATAGTAAAGTTAAATTAAATTTATAGAAAAGATAATAGTTCACCAGGTAATCATTCATTAAGCCGGTGTTCAACCATCAACTTACTTCTATCTGCTGTATATGGCCATATTTCAGAAAGGGCTGATACTTAGAAGAAAAGTCCTTTAGTTTAATTGTCAAGATGTGGTGGAATTGTAAAAGGGAAAGGAATTATATAGGAAATATAGTTCACCAGGCAATCATTCATGAAACCCAGGGGCAGACATACAGTTGGTGATAATTTTTGTAAATGGGTTTCATTAATCATTTTGCACGGTTCGCCTTCTATAACCTCTGTGTTACACTGCCTATTGATGGCTGCAGAATGAGTTAACTGAGAATCCATCAATCAGTTTGCTATTGTTACTCTCTTGTCTGCCTCTTTCTGAGCTCCTCTCTACTGATTTATGACCACAGACCGCCTCAAAGTTGAAAGGGGAGGGATGCAAAGAGCATGAAAAAGCCAAACGGTCCTATATATCTAATGAATCCCAATTGCAAAAATGATTTTTAGCCTCAAATACACCATTTTGTTTGGCGCATCGTATAGATTGTGTCTGATGTGTTTGGTCACCTTTTCAGAAAGGGGTGATGCCTAGAGGAGAAGCTCCTTAGTTGAACCTGAAGTTTCCATGTAATGGCATTTAAAATGAAATTAGAAGCCAAAGAGAGGCGAGAAAATGCTACAAAAAGTTCAACATTGTATCTACTTATTTTTGAAGAAGTAAAATGTACGGTCAGTGAAACATTGTAACAAAATGTTAAGATGAGGAAAATGCATTTAATTCTGTAAATGAAATAATTTAGCCTTTTAAATGTACGGAACAGTTGAATATCAGATGTCTCCGGCTGTCACTTTGTGTCTTCTCAGAAGTTATCTCAGCCATGTTTTTGGTCACTTGGCATTTTTCGTCTCGAATTATTATTAATTTTTTTTCGGTTGAAATCTGTGATTTGACATTTTAAAGAATGTCAACGTACTTAGCAGATTTGTAATTAACTTATTGAGTAAAAAAAATAGATGGGAAAAAAAAACTTTAAAGGCAGAAATGTTAGCGTGGACAGGTAATTAGGCTTGGGAGGAAACAAAATTAGAAAAAATGAACGGCAAAAATGAGTGGGTGGTGCTGCAGAAAACAGTAATTGGTCAAGCTTTCTAAGAGATAATCAGAGAAATGACTGTCACAATGGAGGCCAGACGCTTTGGCAAAGAGGACAATTGTGTAAATATATTATTATGGAATTAGACTTATGACGAAAAGGGTGTATGACTGGAGCTACAGTGAGCCCATTAGTCTGGAGTATGTGGATGATATACTTTAGGAATAGTTATTGCTCTCAATCAAAAGTCACCATATAGGCCAAATCCAACAATAATGGTGGTGCTCTCTCTCGACAAAGAGAAGGATCAGCACATTGGATTTCCAAGAACCAATCATTTTGTTCTCCAGAAGATAAGCCACCATTAGAGGATTCTGGCAGTGGCTCTCTCGTTGAGGACACAGGAACGCTCAACCAAGATGAGCATGGAGGACTCAGGAGACATAGCTGTTGGCCAAATGATCAGTCAACCAACAGCTATTGAATGCGTTTGGCTGCTGGTAGAGCTGCAGATATAGGATGGGTGGGTTTGGATGGATGATCCTCTTGGTAATAAATTCAGATTGATCAATATATCCATCTGATGTATCCCTTCTTGGCTGGTTGTCTACTCTAGTGTCTCTCACAGGGCATCTGTTTGCCTTCTGATCTGGTGGAATTGTATTCCAATAATGGAGTTCCCTTATGGGAAAATGAGAAGAAATGGCGCTTTCTTAGTGTAGTAAAATTAAATTTGTTAAAACCAAAAGATAGGGAATTTTCTCACCTGATGAAGTTGTGCACTTCAGGGCACAACTCCCAAAACACATAAGCTGCATCCAGTAGGTGCGCTGTTGTAAAATACTGCATGGGAGTTCCGGCAATACGTAATAAAGGTGGAGGTAGCAGGTGAATTCTGCTCCCGTGATAATGAATGTGATGGATAAAAATAATGCCAAAAATAAAAATACAGTTTTTTTTATAGTAGAAAAAATTACACAATGCGTTTCGCCTGTATCCAGCCTTCCTCGGGTGTCTAAAACATTTTAGACACCTGAGGAAGGCTGGATACGCTGAAACGCATTGTGTTTTTTATTTTTTTTTGCGACATTTTAATCTGTCACATTCACTATCACGAGAGTGCCATTCACCTGGTATCTACCCTTATCTGGTGGCATTGATAATTTGTGCCCACTGTAATTTAATTGCCAGATGGTAACTACTCTTGTGTTGGAAAAACGACTCATGTAAGAGAGTCCAGAGGTTCTGGTTTTGGGGCTTAGCTTAGTAACTTTCAAAAGAAGGATGCAATAATAGTATTGGTCAGTATTACGGTGGACAGGGCCGGCGTTTGGCACAGGTAGACCAGGCAGACGCCTGGGGCCCCCACCCAGAAAGGGGGCCCCCTGCCTCTGCAGCCCCTGTATGAAGTGCCCAGAGGGTGTACAGCAGTACTGTGCATTGCTCTGTTGTTCTGGAATGCCTCTCCCAAACCCCCCTTGAGACCCCCTCAGTGCTGTGATTTACTCATGTGGTCCAGAGCTCTGTGCTGTTTACTGTAGGATCAGGTTTCACAGTCACATACAGCAGGGATCAGCATGGGCTCTGACCAGTCACTAAATCATTGCTTGTAATCTGACAGGGCGACCTCCTGTCACTACTGTCTGGATGACACAAGACAGGAATATTGTCTGCTGAATCAGGGTATTTATTATATAGAAATAAATGAATTCCCACGTGAAATAATAAGGGTAAACTATACATATATAGTACAGGTGTGCATAGGAATCAGCGTTTTTGGTGCATTTTTTTTTGCAGCTCTCTTGGCAGTAAAAACACTGCTTTCAAAACACCCATTTTTTAGGGTATGTGCAGAGGATCCGGAAATGGCAGCCCTTTGGATGCAGCGGACATGTGCGGTGTCCAAAGTGCTGCCATCTTTTGAACACAGGTGATTCCGCATGTGTTCATTGAACTGTGTGGAATCACCGCGTCCTATACATTGCAGGGGTGAGATTTCTCTTGCGGAGACTCGCGTCTACGCCATATAAATTGGCATGCTGGGGTCTGGAGAGACGCGCCCCATGTCCGTCTCTGCAGGTGAGGTGTCGGTGTCAGTGCACGCATAGTAGAGATGGAATTTCATGAAATCCCATCCACTATACTGTAACATGTGGCCACTGCGGGTTGGACGCTGCACAAGTACACAGCAGAAGTGACATGCTGCAGATTTAAAAAAGGCTGCAGGTGTGAAATTCAGTCAACGGAAAATAAAAGGTGTGCGGGAGATTTCTGAAAATCTCAGTTTTTGCTTGTGCTGTAAAATGCTGTAAACTTCTTATTTGCAGAAGAAAAAGCTGCAAAAATTCTGCATATGAACATGGCGAAAAGCTGCTTTTCAAAGTGCCCAGTGACCCTGCGTACAGCTAATAGTGGCAGACCCGTTGGCCGATATAAGGCCCCTAAATATGGGGGCCACAGTGCAATGTTATCATTTGGGGCCCCCACTTTAAATTTTTGCCTAGGGCCCCACTTTGTCTAAAACCGGCCCTGACGGTGGAGAGATGTGCCTGGTACTGTTATTTGGGCACTCTAAATAATATTTCTGAGGCTGTTATAAGGGAGTGTTGTGGCACTGTGTATGGCGCTGTTGAGCATTGCGTTTGGGAACCTTATGTGGGTGGTGTGTCTGGAGGACAATGTTATTTGCTGTTCTGAAGAGCGATGTTAGTTACCTTTAATGGGTTATACCATCTGGAACATTCACAGGATATTATCAGGAAGTGCCCAAAAATTGTCCACTTGTCAATTTTTAGACTTCCAATTAAAAAAGAATTGCTGGGCATATTTATTCTGCAACGTTCTCTCCATCCATTTCTTTGGTAGTAATGAGAATTTTCAAGTTCAGAGCTTCTATAGAAATGTATGGAAAGCCGAACATGTGCAATCACTTGGCCTTTCCTGGTAGCTCATGATGAGCTATGTTCTTCCCATCAGTAGGATCGGCATCCATCTGACATTTAGGACTTCTTCTATCAGTTTCTTAGGCAGGAATACCTCTCTATATCAGGCACTTTTGGGGGGTCAAGTCAACTTTATGCCTCGTAAGCGTCTCCCATTTTCCCCCTCCAAACTTTGGAAGGTTCGGCATTACTTTTACAGCCCAGGATCTTTTTGTATGCACATCCGTTATAAAATCCTATGACATATATGTAAATTCTTCTTTTTTATTCATCATATATAAATTCCTGCCTCCCCTATTCATGAATCAAGGTCTAAAAACAGAAATATGGACAAAAGAAAAACTCAATTAAGAAATTAGAGCAGATGTGATCAATGAAAATATGGATTTGTAGCTCATCTAAGTCCGGACTCTGATTATATTATGCGGTAATGTAATGTTTCTATTCAGAGATGGCTTTTCTATACATTTACTCCATGTAATGATGATTACTGCCCTGACTTTATACAATCACGTCCAGGTTCTGTGGTTGGAGGCCATTAAAATTAATGCATTTTCTTTAAAAAAAAAAAAATTCAAATCTAAATAGTAAATGGGTCTGAAAAATTGCACTAATTTAATATATCCCAATCGCTGATACAGAGCTCCAAATTCCCTGCATAGACAGAGTTAAAGGGGTTTGCCAGGTCCCGTTTCTTTTTAATGCATCAGCTACAACTTTCTAATATTCCTTATTTTTCATTTCACCAGGTGTGGAATCCTTGTGTGTACCACACACAAGGATCCTTGAATTTGTAGTTCAAAGGCATATCCTTCATAAAAGATGCTCCAAATAGAATATGTACTATCAAAACAAGTGGCTCCAGGGGCTAAAATAAAGGTAAAATTCGCACAAAACTCGGTTACGCAAATTTCATCCAATATTCTTTAAGTTGGCACAACGCCTTTAACATTTTTCCAATACTCCCAGAAAGTCCCTTTAAATAATAAAATTTGAACTTCCTGCAGCTACCACTAGAGGGAGCTTAATGCATACAGTTTATACACTGAAATCAATAAGAGCACAGTATGCAGCAAGCTCCCTCTAGTGGCAGCTGGGGGTAGATAGAATTGTAGCAACTAACTCACTATTGAAAAAGAGGATTTGGAGCAATGTATCAGAAAATAACTAGTTGTTCCCTATAGGGGTGGAAACCCATGAAGCAAAAACTACTTCTATCAAGGAGGGTATTGACACATTCCATGCTGATAAATACCAATATATTGCCGATACCAGCCTTCTTGATGGGAGCAATTCTTGCCCGATGGTGACCCTTGGAAAAACGGGAACGGAAAAGACAATCCTTGTATATTCTACATACATATACAGAGGTTGTAGGATACATGTTGGGGGCTATTGTTCTCCCGAGAGTCTTTATAAATGATATTTTGTAAGCTGAATGTTGTCAGATTGCGGCACTATAGGAGAAACTGAATTTTATTTATACTGTTCATCCCGATCTAGGAGTGAAAATACCGTTTTAATATCTCGCTTTATGGAAATCTTGAACTATAAAAAGGAGAAAGCGGCAGAGAAATGACACCAGTGTGCATCTTTTATTTAGCAGGGTTCGGCGGATTTCTATAAATACAATTTTCTTTAGCGTCTGGAATGAGCTGAACTTCTGCAGCGACTGAGAAGTTTCCCAATCTTCACATGGGAAGTTTAATAGTATGAGAGCCAAGTGGTGGTCCAGGCGCTGTGGCTACCATGTGTCCATCCGAACCCGACCTTTAAGGGGCTGTCCAGATGAAGATTTTCTTTTTTTAATCAGTTTATATGCTTATGCTATGCTCTTTTGTAATGAACTTTATTTTTGATATCTTCGTGGATCTGTCGTCTTTGCTATAGGTTACATGTTCTTTTGGAGACATGCCCAATTTGGGGACATACATCGTGCATGTGATAGTTCCCTGCTTTGGTCATCGTAAGTGCAATTATGTGCATGTACAGGCTCAAGCACTTTGTTATCGCACATGAGCACTATGTGTACCACGTATGCCCACTTTGAGAGCCGATGTCACGCTATGACGGTCTATGGTAAGGAAGGGAGGCCTCAAACGGTCCCTGGAACTGGGACCCTAACTAGCCCTGTCCCGGGGGTACTCTTGAAGGTAGAGAGGCCTGAGTTTCTAACCTTACCATGCACCTGTTAAACTCTGATTTGTCCCCTCTCCAACCCCATGAGACATAGGAAAGAAATGTAACGTAAACAAGACACAAAGACACAACAGCGATAACAGAAAGCAAGAAACATACAAACACTCACCCAAGGCAGAGAGGTACATAGGGAAGGATAGGAATGTACCAACCAAATGGGAATAGGACAATGAGGAAAGCATACACCCAAAAGCAGCACACATCTCCAGCAGCAACAAAGACCTCCAACTCAGCACAGCATCTCCAAGGAGCTAGGAAGCAAAGCTTTCACTGGCAAGGCTGAGGAGGTCTGGCCAAGTTATATAGGGAGAGGTAATGACCAGATCAGAAGCAGCTGAAAAGGATCTGCAAGTTTCTGACCAGCATAGAAAGCCTCTTCAGCCCCCAAAAAACCCAACTCCATTTAATATGGGACGCAAGCACACAGGCTAAATGGAAGATCTGCGATTCACAATACGTAGTGATCTTCTAACACCAGATCTCCCAGGAGGACGTGACACATTCGTGACAGCCACGCATGCCCAGTGTGTGAGCCACGCATGCCCAGTGTGTGAGCCAGGCATGCCCACTGTGTGAGCCGGGCATGCCCACTGTGTGAGCCGGGCATGCCCACTGTGTGAGCCCGGCATGCCCAATGTGTGAGCCCCGCATGCCCAATGGGTGAGCCCCGCATGCCCAATGGGTGAGCCCCGCATGCCCACTGGGTGAGCCCCGCATGCCCACTGGGTGAGCCCCGCATGCCCACCGGGTGAGCCCGATATGCACTGTCAAAAAGAGTACTTGACTCATAGCATTTACATGACATCACTAAAGATAACACTGGGGAAAGGCCCAAGCAGAGAAAATCACATTCATGACATATGGCGTGATCAGATAAGTCACCAAGAGAGTTGACCAAGAGTCACATGACCTATATTGAAAATGATGTATCAATGAGAATATTATTAATAAGCATAACTTTAGGAGATAAGTGAAGCAAACACCCTCAGTTATGGGAAAACACCTTTAAAAAAGACATAAGTTGCCATTGAAAAAAAATATACAACTCTTTCAGTAGAAAGCAAGTTATTACATGGCTGGGTAGACAGAAAAATGTAAATGGTATTGTTCTTTGAAGTGATGCATGAAAAAAAAACAACTATACAGCCACATCTTAAAAGCTGTAAAACAAAGCTGAGTCCTTTAAGGTAATGATCAGGGCAATTTTATTATAGTCACTAGTCATATGTCATTAGAGACAGCAGAATTAAAATAAAAATATACCTGTTTTGTAGTTATCCGATGCGCCAGCGCTGAGAAATCAAGCTTTGAAGACACATGCAAATTTGCCAGGAAGTCTGGGTGTGCGCCTGTGCACTTGGAGTTCACTGCCACGCCCCCAAGGCTAATTTGCATGTGTCTTTAAAGCTTAATTTCTCAGCGCTGGTGAATCGGATTTCTGAAAGACAGGTATCATTTTTATTGTTATTCTTCGGTCTATAATGTCGTACTCCTAGTTTCAGTAATAAAATCGTCCCGACGGGTTCCCTTTAAGGGGTTAACTGTAATGCTCTACAATATATAACAATTGGAGGATTAGCACATTCCTTGTGCTGACAGTTATAAATGACAGTCCTGCCTGATACTGTAGGTTGTAGTTCTGTTATCTATATACAGGTGACCCCTGCGGCCAGTCACTCTCATCCACGCTCTTGTCTGGATTTATAGATTTACTGAAAAGACTGCAACCAGATATGGAAGGGCTCTTCAGATGAGAAATCTCATTCTTAGAAAGGTCCTAGGGGCCAAACGTCAGATATCATATTAATTCTTGAAATAGTTAAAAATAGAGAGAGGACTGGAGATAAGGCGAGGTGTAATAGTCTGCGGCCTTATCTATCAGGGACAGCTTGCTATTTTCAGAATTATTAACCCATTACTGCTCAGGGGGTTTTCTAGCCTCAATCTCAATGCAGTGCAACATTACTAATTCATTTACAGAGAGGTTGCGATTTATTGGGAAAGGCAGAGCAGGAAATAAATATAGAAAGGGAGAGAAAGAAAGGGAGAGAAAGTAAGAAAGGGAGAGAGAAAGAAAGAAAGAAAGAAAGAAAGAAAGAAAGAAAGAAAGAAAGAAAGAAAGAAAGAAAGAAAGAAAGAAAGAAAGAAAAAGAAAGAAAGGGAGAAAGGGAGGGAGAAAAAAGGAAGGGAGAAAGGAAAGGAGAAAGAAAGAAAGAAAAAAAGAAAGAAAGAAAGAGAAAGAAAGAGAGGAAGGGAGAAAGAAAGGAACGGAGAAAGCCAGAAAGGAAGGGAGAAAGAAAGAAAAATAGAAAATGACAAAAGAAAGAAGAAGAAAGAAATGAAAGAAAAAAAGAGGAAGGAACAGAGAAAGAAAAGAGAAGAAAAAAAGAAAAAAAAAGGAAAAGAAAAACTAAAAAGAAATACATAGAGATGGTAAGAGGGAAAGAACGTAAGAATAAAAGAGAAAAAGAAAGAGGTAGAGAATGAGAAAAGGAAAAAAGAAAGTGAGGAGAAAGAAAGGGGAAAAAAAGGAATGAAGAGAGAAAGAAAGCAAAAGAAAAGACAGAAAGAATGAAAGCATGAGAATAGGAAGGCAAATAAAAAATGAAAAAAAAAGAAAGAGGGAAAGGTAAAATGAGAAAGAAAATTAAAGAGAGAAAGAAAAACAAAAGGAACAGAGAAAAAGAGACTGAGAAAGTGAAAATGAAATAAAGAAAGAGAGAGCAAAAAAAAGAGAAGAAAATAAAAGAAAGAAAGAAAGAAAGAAAGAGAACAGCACTCACCTAGTAAAGTCCGCACGGCTTCAGCGCTGTCACTCTCGAGGTCCCTGATGGTCCACTGTTTACTGGTCCTACACTGATGTAGTACATACATGTGACCACTGCAGCCAATCACTGCCATCTGCTGCCTTGTGCTGCACATTCTGACATCACTGGTGAGCAGGGCCGTATTTAGAGTTTCTGCTGCCCTAGGCACTTTTAGTGCTGCCTTCCCCATTAGTGAGTATGACACTATCGGCAGTGACTTTTGGCAAAAATCGCTGATGTGAAAGTCACCTTTTGCAGCAGATCCGGCAGTTTTTCCGCATCTGCTGCGTAATTGATCACTTACGGCAACACTGCGTTTGGCCTCATTCATTCCCTATGGGATTTGCAGCACTTGCTGTGATCCGGCAAATGCGGTACCATACCTCCCAACTTTTGAAGGAGGCAAAAGAGGGCTAAATTTTGTGGCACTTTTTAGCCCACACCTCTGATCACACCCATTTCACAACTAGTCACACCAATATCCACATCCCAACCACATCCATTTAGCACTGCTGATCACACTGTTTCATAAACAATAATTATAAACAAAAAAAAATGGCCACACAGTGCTCCATACTGTATAATAGCCACACATGATGCTACATACTGTATAATGGCCACACATGATGCTCCATACTGTATAATGACCCCACATGATGCTCCATACTGTATAATGGCCACATATGTTTGCTCCATACTGTATAATGGCCCTCCTCCTGTATGCATGGCTCATATCCCCCCCCTCCCTGCATGCATGGCTCATCTCCCCCCTTCCTGTATGCATGGCTCATCTCCCACCCATATGCATTGCTCATCTCCCCCCCATATGCATGGCTCATCTCCCCCCCTCCCTGTATGCATGGCTCATCTCCCCCCTCCCTGTATGCATGGCTCATCGGCTCCCCGCTCCCATCGTGCATGGCTCATCTCTCCCCCCCTCCCTGTATGCATGGCTCATCGGCTCCCCGCTCCCATGTTGCATGGCTCATCTCCCCCCTCCCTGTATACATGGCTCATCTGTCCCCCCTCCTGTATTCATGGCTCATTGGCTCCCTGCTCCCGTATGCATGGCTTATCTCTCCCCCCTGTATTCATGGCTCATCGGCTCCCCGCTCCCATCTTGCATGGCTCAGCTCCCCGTCCTCCTTCATCCTCCCCCCGTCCTCCCTGGCTGTCATACTCACCTTTTCCACACTGCGCCACACTCTGTCCCAGCGCGGGCGCAGCACCTTCCTCCTGCGTGAGCAGTCACGTGGTACCGCTCATTAAGGTCATGAATATGCATCCATATTCATCACCTTAATGAGCGGTACCACGTGACCGCTCACACAGGACGAGCTGCCGGCGCTGAGACCAGGCATCGCTGGAGTAGGTGAGTACGACGTCTTCAAGGAGGGAGGCAGGCGGGCGGTCGGGGGGGTGTGGGAGCATCAGGGGAGGGCGGTCGGGAGGTGACCCCGGACTTTAATTTAAAAAAAAAACAGAAAAAAAACTTGCTCAGGTGCCCCCCCGGCATCGTCCCGCCCTAGGCACGTGCCCTCAAGTGCCTAGTGGCAAATATGGCCCTGCTGGTGAGGCTAGTGATTGGCTGAAGTGATCATGTGCGTATAAGGCATATCAGGTGTGATGCAGTGACCCTTGTTACAGGTAGGGGGCGCTGCATGGTCTTCCTGGAATACGAATAGAGGCATATTGAGGCCATAGGATTGCATGGCAATCGCAGGCATAACTGTGGTAATGAGACAAAGTCCGGCATTATTGTGAATGGTCGGTATGTGTGTCGCAGAGGAAGATACTCTGCACTGTTAGCCTGAAGTAAGGATATTTTGGGACCTGTAGTCCCACAAGTAATTGTGTTGTTTGTATAATTGTGAAGGGAGGCTGGCAGGGCTAGTTCTGAGAGCTGGGCGGGTCGGACTAGCCACACCCACAGCACCACCCATCTATGGGAGTGGTTACAAGTATGTAATGTGACCAGGGTGTGGGTCACATGTCTCTGAGTATGGACCTGAATGGTTCTGTGCTGGAAGGTCCTGGAAGCCTATGTGCTAGGAGTGCTATCTCCCTGAATAGCACGTGGTGTGGCTTTGGACCTTGTGGCCTGGGGTGTTGGATGAACATCCTGAATAGCACCCGGACACACACGCCTGTGTGTTGGACGGTCCCACGTGGCACGTGGGGACGGATGTCCTGAACAGCACACTGTAGAGGCCTTGGTGTTGGGAGGTCCAGAGTGTGGACTGGAACTCTGAAGAGCACCTGGTAAGGCCGAGGTCCTGGAAGGCCTTTGTGTTGGGAGGTCCTGGGAGTACGACTGGATCCCTGAAGAGCATATGAGGGAGGCCTTGGACCTGGGGGCCTATGTGTTGGATGGTCCCAGGTGGGGATGGACGTCCTGAATAGCCCATAAAGGCCATATGCTGCAGAGCCGATGACGGCTGCTGTGTGGGGAAGCTACCGTCCTTCGGTTGGTCTGGACTGACTGATGTGTGCCTGCCAGGCAAGTTGGTGAACCCGTAAGGCAGTTTCCCCAGGAGAGAGGACTGACAAGGAGTCAGCAGGTGGAGCAGGAGATCCCGTAAGGTACCTATACAAACTGTTGGTGCTTGTTATGTACTATGAACTGTGTGCTAACCCACGGCAACTGGTCAGAAGAGGATCAGCGTGTTTAGTTTCCGCAAACTAATGATGTGCAACTTAATGTGATGTCCCGATACAGAGTGTAATGGACTGTTCGTGATACGGTTTATGACTATATAATAAACCGCAAAATAAATAAAAATAAATAAAATAAAAGTCAGGAACCCCTTTAAGTATTTAGTAAACCTCTGTGTGCTGCGAGGAGACGGCTGTCTGGTGTCTGCAAATCCTGAACCATTCATGTGAATTATAAGAATATTTCAGGATTCCGCACAACAGAATCAATCACAAATGAAAGCCAATCTGCAACTTTTAATTTCCAGATGAAGTTGTCGAGATTCTGCAGGAAAATCGTCACCCGGGCTGTAATTACAGAACAATAATTGTGGTGGTAAATTAACTCAGCGAAGGAAGAAGAAAAAATGAAACCGCCTCTAGGTACGAGTCAGCAAAACAGAGAAGCGGAGCCAGCGGAGCAGAGAATTCCATGTCCTGTCTGTCTGACATGAAACCCTGGTTGCTGCTGTCAGACAGGCAGGTGACACACAGAGCCCCGACATGGGATTGACGACGGGCGCCATTATCTAATAGTTCACTGCACAATTCCACAAAACAAGATGCAAAGGTCAAAACAAACAAGAAATAAATTTTGATGCACACAGTACGCTGATTTATACTGCAGCACTGCTTCCCAACAACATTCCATACAACATTCCGGAACGTTGAAGTTACTAATTATGTATTACGTTGCGTCTTCTGGTTACAGCACGAGCGGCATTCAGTAGTGTGCCGACACTCACAGCATTAAAAGCGTCACCGAGTGACACTGACTGTAATGGTGCCAGCCAGTCAGATCTACTGTGACCTCACCAGTCACAGACATTGATTATTCCTGGCAACGTTACTGAGGCACTGAGGCTGGCAACTTTACAGAGGCCCTGACTGTGGCTAGCAAACTTATGGAGACCATTTCTGTGAATGGGACCATTAGGGAGGCAGTGACTGTCGCTGGGACCATTAGAGAGGCACTGATTGTGGCTGGGACCATTAGAGAGGCACTGATTGTGGATGGCACCGACTATGGCTGTCACCACTAGGGAGGCACTGACTGTGGCTGGCACCATTAGGGAGGCACTGACTGTGGCTGGGACTATTAGGAAGGCACGGACTGTGGCTGGCACTGTCAGGGAGCTACGGACTGTGTTTGGCACCATTAGGAAGGCACTGACTGTGGATGGCACCATTAGGGAGGCACTGACTGTGGCAGGCACCATTAGGGATGCAGTGACTGTGGCTGGCACCATTAGGGAGGCACTGACTGTGGATGGCACCATTAGAGAGGCACTGACTGTGGCTGGAACCATTAGGGAGGCACTGACTGGGGTTGGCACCATTAGGGAGGCACTGACTATGGCTGGCGCCATTAGGGATGCAGTGACTGTGGCTGGCACCATTAGGGATGCAGTGACTGTGGCTGGCACCATTAGAGAGGCACTGACTGTGGCTAGGGCCATTAGGGAGGTACGGACTGAGGCTGGCACCATTAGGAAGGCACTGACTGTGGATGGCACCATTAGGGAGGCACTGACTGTGGCAGGCACCATTAGGGATGCAGTGACTGTGGCTGGCACCATTAGGGATGCAGTGACTGTGGCTGGCACCATTAGAGAGGCACTGACTGTGGCTAGGGCCATTAGGGAGGTACGGACTGAGGCTGGCACCATTAGGGAGGCACTGACTGTGGTTGGCACCATTAGGGAGGCACTGACTGTGGTTGGCACCATTAGGGAGGCACCGACTGTGGTTAGCACCATTAGGGAGGCACTGACTGTGGCTGGCACCATTAGGGAGGCACTGACTGTGGTTGGCACCATTAGGGGGCACTGACTGTGGCTGGCACCATTAGGGAGGCACTGACTGGCTGGCACCGTCAGGGAGTTATGGATTGTGTGGCACCATTAGGAAGGCACTGACTGTGGATGGCACCATTAGGGAGGCACTGACTGTGGCTGGCACCATTAGGGATGCAGTGACTGTGGCTGGCACCATTAGGGAGGCACTGACTGTGGCTGGCACCATTAGAGAGGCACTGACTATGGCTGGGACCATTAGGGAGGCACTGACTGTGGCTGGGACAATTAGGGAGGCATTGACTGTGGCTGGCACCATGAGGGAGGCACTGACTGTGACTGGCACCATTAGGGAGGCACTGACTGTGGCTGGGACCATTAGGGAGGCACTGACTGTTGATGGCACCATTAGGGAGGCACTGACTGTGGCTGGGACCATTAGGGAGGCACTGACTGTTGATGGCACCATTAGGGATGCAGTGACTGTGGCTGGCACCATTAGGGATACAGTGACTGTGGCTGCCACCATTAGGGATGCAGTGACTGTGGCTGGGGCCATTAGGGAGGCACTGACTGTGGTTGACACCATTAGGGAGGCACTGACTGTGGTTGGCACCATTAGGGAGGCACTGACTGTGGCTGGCACCATTAGAGAGGCACTGACTGTGGCTGGCACCATTAGAGAGGCATCTACTGTGGATGGCACCATTAGGGAGGCACTGACTGTGGCTGGCACCATTAGGGAGGTACTTACTGTGGATGGCACCATTAGGGAGGCACTGACTGTGGATGGCACCATTGTGGATGCAGTTGTGGCACCCCAGGAGTTCGGGTACCACAGTGGTGCTGCCTTCCTCTCGGGGAGGGTAATGCCATGCCTGGAGACAGGAGGGATCCCTTTGGCAGGTAAGTTGTACATGCAACACTTTCTGAATCCAGGCCAGAAGGGGGAGCTCTAAACCCAGTTTAAGGGGAGCTTTCCTCAATATACATCCTGGTCTGGAGGAGGAGTCAGACAGTTGGTCCATGGAGACCAAGTGAGACAGTCTGGTGCAGACAAGCACAGAGTGAAGGATCACAGAGGAAACCTAGGTGCTAGAGGAGGGCCCCTCTAAGCTGAGCACAGAAACCGGGCACCGGGAGCTCGAGGCTGTGTGAAACTGCAAGTCCCACAGTAGAATCATAGGGCAGGAAGCTAAAAGTGACTTGCCCACATTAAACCTGAGGTACTGCAGCACTTCAGAGCTCGGGAGTCACCGTGTAAAGAGACCCCAGAGAAACGTCTCAAGTTGCCTACTATGCAGGTACTGTCCCAGGACAGGAGAGCAACAGAACCTTGTTAGGACACCACATGCAGCAAGGGACTAGAAACCAGTGCATAGTGGAAGGCTCCCAAACTGACCTGGCAAAAGGGATTTCCACCTGTCTTCAGGCTGTCTGGACCCCAAGGACACCTGTTGCCGGTACCCTGGACTGAGGATGACTACAACAACAGTAAACCAAGTAAAGACTGCAACCCCATGTCCTCCATTTATTTGCCGGCATCCACCACAACATCCTTGCCATACACCTTAGGAGCCCTAGGGACCCCGCTTCACCTGTGGGAAGCGTCACCATCTTTGCTGCAGTAACATCACCCCAGAGGACCCCTTACTTAAATTTAAGAGGGGACTGGATACCTTTCTGGAAAAGTATAATGTTACAGGGTGTATATACTAGATTCCTTGATAGGGCGTTGATCCAGGGAACTAGTCTGATTGCCGTCTGTGGAGTCGGGAAGGAATTTTTTTCCCCAATGTGGAGCTTACTCTTTGCCACATGGTTTTTTTTTGCCTTCCTCTGGCTCAACATGTTAGGGCATGTTAGGTTAGGCTATGGGTTGAACTAAATGGACTTAAAGTCTTCCTTCAACCTTAATAACTATGTTAAGCAGCGTCGGTCACCTCTGACCGAGAACCACAGGTGGTGTCACGAATACAAACTTTATTACAACTCCCTTAAAAGACTTTTCCCTTTTACTTGAGTGCCCAGGGCTACGGACCGCATCGCTGCCACCGTGAGAACCCCTTTAATTTTGACCGGACCCGGTACCTAGTACCCCACTGCCCTGCTGGGCGACTCAGAGTGACTGTGGCTGGCACCATTAGGGAGGCACTGACTGTGGCTGGGACCATTAGGGAGGCACTGACTGTGGATGGCACCATTAGGGAGGCACTGACTGTGGCTGGGACCATTAGGGAGGCACTGACTGTGGATGGCACCATTAGGGAGGCACTGACTGTGGATGGCATCATTAGGGAGGCACTGATTGTGCCTCACATTGTTACGGAGGCACTGACTGATGTTGGTATTATTGTGGTTATAATGGGGCGCCAGGTCGATCTACGTTCAGACCAGATCAGTAAATCTCGAGACAGACATTGGCTGAGGTTGTGTGTTCATTCTCAACCATAAACTTCTATGAGATTTCTTTTGATCGGCACAAAACCCTACAAGTGGTCAGTGGACACCGCGCTGCCAGCATTACCGCGCTGCACTATTGTCACCCAGAGCTGCACTCATCTATCTTCCTTATCAAAAGGTAATTCTGTCGGTTAGAAATAGAGTGAAAGCTCCTTGTAAGGAGCCGCTGGTGGAAGGAGATTATTTCCTTCCAGTCCCGGTTTAGACCCATCTTATATTTGAATGTAGTTTAAGCCTTTTCACTTTAGAAGATATTGTGCAAAACGCTTCAATATATTCCTGACAAGGAAGAGCTGATGCGGCACATTCCTCAACGTCACCTCTGCAGAATACTACATTGATATTTTGCACATTAATGGTATAGAAAATGAAAAGCTTCTCGGCAAAAGCCACAGCTTTCTCATGGGGGAAAATCGTCCATATTCAACAGGGTTGGACCAAAAGTTTGAGGATTGTGTGCAGACCCTTGTATTATAATTATTGGTGGTGTCTCCCGATGACGAACGTTGGAGGCCAACGTCAATGGACAGATGGTGGCTTTTGGTCATCACCGTCTGGGGAGGTGGAAGCAGATTTTTGATTGTGACTGAGAACCTCAATACAAGCAAATTGAGTGAGGCCGGACACGACTAGTCAGAATGTGGCTGGAATTATGGAAATTGGTCACATATGGTATGGTATAAGGCCTGGTGCCAACACCAGGGAATCCTGACAGTGTGCATTGTGCATGCTGTAAGGATTCACTAGTCTGCAGTCACATAGAATGACTGCAGACTTGTACCCCTTTAAATCTTCGGTAATAGCAGAAAGCTGTCATCGTGCCCAGCCAGGGACAAAGCATTTTTCTATGTAGCTACAACTCTTTTTTTAGGACCATACCCCATTCATGTCCTATCCATACCATCCACAAATGTGTTTTGGGATGCAGCCCCTTTTCTGGGATTTTTTCAGATGCTTTTTTGGCACCCATTTGATTTTCCAGCCAAAAAAAATCCCAGAAACCTCCTGGTCATTCTAAAATGATGTCAGGGCATGCTGGAAAGTATAGTTTCCCAAGAGACCACATAGGAAGTGCTAATATCTTATATTACAAGTATGGCCACTATTGGAGTATGATTTGAGGGGGCAATTGTGTTGACCCTTGGGGGCATTTTGACAAATTTAGCCACCGACAATAATATACACTTGATATGGGATATATTAAAGGGGATGTGCAGGTAGTCAAAAATATTTTCATTTTCTTCCAAGAACAGTGTCACAGCTGTCCACCGGTCATGTATGGTATTGCAGGTAAGTCTCATTCACTTCAATGGAGCGGAACTACAATCCCAGACACAACCAGTAGCTGTTTGTAGAAGAAAGCAGACATTTTTTTTTCCTAGTAGTCCTAGGGTGTTGGACCCCCACCGATTAGCTCTGCTGATGTGTGGCCCCATGGATGGCAGCTACATTGAAGAACTGCGTTGTCGCTTTCATACCATAGGAATAATAGTCATTTTCCAAATGTCATCTAAAGTAGGTAAATTGATTTTTTGCAAAAAAAATAAACTAAAATAAATTCCTAAAACCACCACTAGAGGGCAGCTTCTAGCTTAGTTAGTGCGGAGCTGACAGTTAATGATTGACTTCATGTTCTTGTTCCGCAGGCTCAGGAAAACAATGTCAGCAGCACTTCAGACTGAATGTTAGATTTCCGCTCACTTTCCAGATTTTTGTTTCTCTTCTTCATCTATTTTAAGCCTCCGATGTGGGTTGAGTAAGGCCAGTGCTTTGTTCTGGGAGAATGTGCACTAAAAGGCACAATTATGTAATAAGACTGATACTATTTGTATGACATGGTACCGGAGGGAGTCGCAAAATGGAAGATAAAAACAAAAAAAAGAAGGAATCGACAGGCGTGCAAAAGAAGAGAAACAGAGTTCAGAATTTTTGCCTGCAAGGGTTAACTGTGCCGTAATCTGGGTTGTAGCCCCTTCATTGTTCAATTTGATGAGTTCAATGCAGATTTCCAAAGTGCGCAAAACAAATGGCGCCTGAGGGGGGGCTCTATTTTGTGCCCTTATGCCTTGAGGGGTCTTATGTCTTATTAAAAACTTGTATAAAATAACAATTTTTTCAGCATATTAACATTACATTGTGCCATCCCTATATTACTCCTCCTGGAAATGCATGAATGAGATATTCACAGTAAGCAGCTGCATTGCACTTACAAGGTCTTTTCACACTGCGTTTTATTGAACCAGGGAAGTGGAGCCGGGCGCACGGAGGCACTGAGTGATGGCTGGGAGACGTTTGTGTCAGGGGGGAAAAGAAATGCCCGCCTGACAAACTACAGGTAGGAAAGGTAAATTCTAAAAACAAATAGTTCAGCGTTGGCAGGGACCCCAACTAAAAGAGCCACTTTGACAGAATGCAGCATTAGTGTTGCAGAAGGTGGCTCTTTTAGTTAAAAACGCCTGGGCGGGGTGACAGGTTCCCTTTAACCTCACAGCTGCTCCTGACCTGATCATTTCCTCTCTCTATAAAATCTGGCCAGACCTCTTCCTCACCAGTGAAAGTTTACTTCCTGGTTCTCTGGAGTTCCTGTGCTGAGTTGGAGATTGTTTTTGCTGTTATTGTGTGTATGCTTTCCTCTTTGTCCTATTCCAATTTGGTTTGTACATTCCTACACTTCCCTATATACCTCTCTATCTTTTATGAGTGTTTTGTATGTTAGCTGCTTTTTGTTATCCCTGCTTGTCTTACGTGTTTATACACTAGCATTTCTGTCCCATGCCTCCTGAGGAGGGGACAGTTTAAGGTATAGCAGGATAACAGTAAGGCACATATCCCAAACCTCCTCACCATCAGAGGTACCTTTGGGAGCAGGGTTAGTTAGGGCACCAGTCCCAGGAACAGTGCAGTCTCAGTGTGACAATAATATAAAAGAAGTCCATTAGGTCATCTAAGGTAGAATAAAATGGATTTTCTCCATACTTTAAATTGCAGATTAGCTTGTTCTGATTGGCTGAAAGCTCTAAAAACAATCAATATAACAGATATCTATTACACTGGTACATAATTATTTTAAATTTTAACCATCTAATCCATACAGTGCCTTGCGAAAGTATTCGGCCCCCTGGAACTTTTCAACCTTTTCCCACATATCATGCTTCAAATATACAGATACCAAATGTAAATTTTTGGTGAAGAATAAACAACAAGTGGAACACAATTATGAAGTTGAACAAAATGTATTGGTTATTTTAAATTTTTGTGGAAATTCAAAAACTGAAAAGTGGGGCGTGCAAAAAAAGCTTGCCCCAAATAGAAGCCGCCCGGGGAAACCCAAGGTCAGGTAAAAGCATAATTGGAAGCAAATTGCCCAGCAGTGCGACTTTTTGCTTGGTTCCACAAGTGATCAACCAGACATAGAGCTGCACTGCCAGACAATTTGCTTCCAACTTTTTTTTTATACTCTCAGTAATTATTGAGTTTAGACACATAAAAATATATAAAACACATGACACACTAGCTTCTACCCAACCTTAAGTTTTGCCTGTTGACTTTTTCTTGGAGTAGGCTTTCCTAGGGTGGAAAATGTGACAGAGGGTGAGGATTATGGCTGAAGCGGATTCTGCTTTAAAAAGCACACAATTGTACTACTATGGTTGTATACCTGGACGATCTCTTCCTCACGAAGACACCAGCGAGGTTAGAACAAGGCAAAGTTCAATAAAGTTGTTCAACACACTGTATAGTCAAAACATCTAAAATACAACTTTACCTCATCAACAATCTTTAGAAAGGAACCCAAATAATACAGAATTCTCCCTCTCCGTCACACTACCAGCCTTAGAGAAGTTTGCCCCAAGAAGAAGCAGATAGGCGAAACCTAAGGTGGAGTAGAAGTTGAATTGGAAGCAAATTGCCCAAGAGTGAGACTTTATGTCCGATTCCACAAGTGATAAATAGACATAGAGCTGCACTGTCAGACTATTTGCTTCCAATTGAGGTTTTTACTCTTGTAGGAATAAGTAAATTAAAATACATAAAAATATATAAAACATGCATCATGCCCGCTTCTAGCAAACCTTAAGTTTCACCTTCCGGCTTCTTCTTGGGGTAATACATTGAATACATGTAAAAAAAATCAAATAGGATTAGCATAAACAATATAAAAATGATAAAAATGTATACAAAAAGGTATCTGTTTTTTAATTATTATTATATTATCCTTTTGACAAAACTATCACCCACAGGGAATCGAGGCCTAGCAGTGTGCCATAACAATTTGCACTTGGTTACATGCTCAATGCACAAATGAACCATGAGTGTTATAAAAAAAATAATAATAAAAAAATACAGCATATCCTTTTCCTCCTCCTTTTCCCACAGCTTGCACATAATTAAACAGAGCAGCAAATGTGTAAAAGCTGTGAATGTGGCGCCCAACATTGGAGCTGCTGGAATAAAGAGGAGAATTATTCTGAAAGTTGTTACTCTGTTGCTTTGTGAATCTATCTTTAGGCTAGAGGTGCGGTATTAATATTTCATAATCCACAGGTGCTTGCAAAAAAACAAGATGATTGAGAGGCAAATCACATATGGCTGTTAATGAAATATTCTAGGATTGTACTTGCAACAAAAGTCATTGGGGAATTTATTTTTTTTTTGGCCAGAAATATGATGTGCCAAGAATTATATAGTTTCAGTAATACAACATGATCATTGTGCATCAACTCACCGATAAAGTCCTAGTATACAAAATCCTAGTTATAAGACATGGTAGTAGAGTAGGGGTACAAAATCTGCAGTCTGGAGGGGCACATGAGCCCTGAGATGCCAGGATGTGATTGTCCCCAACCATCGAGATAAGGGAATAATTGTCACGTGTGAGTAGTTTCTGTGTCAGAGAGGAGTGGTGCTCACAAGCATGGATAGGTAAGTTACCCTTGAGTTCCCAACCAAAGCATCATCAGTCAAGGTGGATGTGTGACTCAGGTCACTACTCCCGGACAGGCTGTGAGGCAGAGAAGTCAGATGTTCTGAGGTCAATATCAAGGGAAGACATAGTAAAGGAAGGGAAAAGACAAAGGCTTAAGCCAGGTTACAGTCCGGGGTCAGAATAACAGAAAAATAGCAGATCTAAGCAAAGGGGCAAAAACAAATGGGTAGTCAGAATACGGTCCTAAGGTCAGGCAGCTGTAAATCATAACTCACAGCACAGGAATCAGGCAAACACCCACCAAAGAGCAGCAGCTTTGACCGGCAGTGATCTGGGCCAGACACCTAACCTAAATAGCAGGGCAATTATTAAGAACAGGGAGCACCTGGCGGAATCTCTGCATCTCCCAGTCACAGATAGGTCAACTGAGCTGTCAATCATAGCACCCACAGCTCAGCTCACCCCAGCACAGGATAGGATGACAGAGCTGTCCATCACTGAGTCCCGGACACTCCGAGTGGAGGAAACTTAATAGGATGTTTATGGGAACGGTGAATCTTTTAGAGGAGAGAAATGCTGTAAATATCCCATAAGGTAATACCCCTTTAAGTATTTTGTGGCCCTTGGGAGTAGTTAAAAATGACAATGTGGCCCTCACACCAGAAAACATTGTTGTTTGTGCTAACCTAGTTATACAGAATCAAGCAAAAATATACATGAAAGGGAAGCGTTACTTTGTGACAGCAACATCCCAATTGAGATAACAGAATTGGACCCAAACAGTTGTCACTCTTTCATGCCACTGCTGTCAACTCTGTGATGCAACCAATTTTACATTTGAGATAGCTCCTTACATATAACGATTGTTTAAGCAAATTTACCTAAAGATTGTCTCTTTGGGGGTGGGCCTTGTTAGAGCAGGGGCGGGATTAAAAAAATGATTTATCAGATTTATCATGATTTGGCATTCAAAAATTATGGAAGGTACAATATTTGACATTTGATGTTCACATAATCAGTGCCAATAAAAAGTTGAAGGCATTTTCTATTTTAGTTACTTCTCTTCTCAGATAGGAGCCGATAGCCTTTCTGTTGGCCACGACAAAGATTTTGTTTCCATGTAGGTAAAGAGCCTGGCCAAGGAAGAGTGGCTTATTGGCACAACCTGACACCCAACACATGGTGCATATGACACACTACATCCTCTCTTATCTAATGCCTGGACGGGACGCCATTTAATATATGGCCACTAGTGGAGCAGAGTTCTCCACCTTGGCTCTGCAAGCTGAGTACTTCTGACTATGACATCAATATGGCAGAGTGGTCCACCACTTTAAAGCATCAATCATAGCAGAGCTGAAGGGTTGCCTTCCATTCTCATCTTTCATCACCGTAAAGGAAATAAAGAGGAGTGTGAGCCCTAGATTGGCTGTAAATAGAGGTAAGAGGAGGGATCAGCAGAGGATCAAGATAGATTCCAATTTCCTGAAATTTGCAGTTCCATTTTGCAATTTGCAACGTCTGGCTGCCATTCTTGAACCATTAAGGGTGGGCAAATGGTTCAAAAACAACAAAAAAATGAACCATTACCCCACTGATCTCTGACCGCTGTCCGGTCATCTTTCCACCATCATTTTCCACATTTCCAATCTGTTCACTATAGACCAGTCTTCCGGCAGCCATCATGCCATAAGGGCGTGACTTTGTGATGTCATGACTTGCGCCACAACCTTAGCATCCGGGCTGGAAGTCCTGGCTTATAGTTATGTAGACGGCGATACGGCGTTCAATGGCAGAACAAAACAACCGGATGGCTGGCAATGAGCACCGAAGGCGGTAGGACAGGTGAGGATTAGTTTTCTTTTTGTTGTTTTTGGATAGACCTAATCAGTGTCAGACTGGGGTGCCAAAGGCCCACCAGTAACCAACTCCAAGGCCCCACAGAAATTGATATAACAATGAACTGGATAGATTGTTAAATTAATAAGATGCTGCTGTTATACATAGTGGTTCAAGTATATTATACAAAGTACTGCTCATATATGAGTGTGGTGGCCCACCGGAGGATTTTCCGGTTTTCCCGTGGGCCAGTCCAAGCCTGGACCTAACAATAATAAGGAACATTCAACTTGCAGTGAATTTCTTAGTTGCAAAATTAAATGTCGGCTAAAACGTATCAAATTTGAAATCCAAACAATCCACTCATCACCAGATGTAAACCCTTAACTCCAGATTGGATGCAATTTTGCACCTCTCAGTCTACAGGTCAGGTGGGTTTTCCCAGTTTCCTTCATTCTGGGTCACAGATATAAGGTTGAGGGTGAAAGTGCAACTGGTAGAGTTTAAGAAAACCCCCCCAAAAAATTTTCTGCCACAACCAGGAATTTGAATTATAGTTCGTGCAAAAAAACAAAATCTTGCGAAGGCCAATTTTTGCCGACCGAATTTTCGTTCCGAGTGCTGTCTGTGAAAAAACAGACAGCACATGGACTGCAATCAGACCCGTATTAATCAATGGGGTAGTGCAGGTGAGGGATTATTTTCAGCACGTAAAAAAAAAACCTGTCCTATGGGTGTGCAAAATACTTGCCCCAAAAACAGATTCCATACCAAACTATCCGATTTTTAGGCATAAATTGCAATTCTTCATCATAGGAAACGGTTTTTAGTCTTGGACATTTTTAATAACTTGCTGTATAAAAATGGAAAGGAAAAATCATTCTATTTTTCTGAATGAAAACCTTGACGATTTTTTATATGCTCGCGTGAACTCACCCGAAAGGATAGAGAGAGGTCCAGCAACGACACTTCCAAGTAATTCTGCCTTTCCTAATGTGCCCATCATGAGTAGACCCCTAAAATCTAATTGAAAAGCCCGAGCGGATAGTGGAAGCAGTTTTCCACTCGACACAGGTTACCGTGAACACCCTGATTGCCGAGCTCCGACGCATCGGCGTAATAGACTTGTTTTGATATTCTCCCTCTAAATGCTGACTTCTCCGGCTCCTGCCAATTGAAGCAATTCAGTTCTACACCGCAGACCCCGATCTGTTTCGCTTGAGTTAGAAATCGCATTAATTCAAAGATTATTCCTCCGCACAGTGTGGCACATTCACAGGTACGTTACACAACTGTCAATTTGTCAGGCCTCTCTCCAAGACTTTTACATGGGGAATAGGATCCAATTTGGATCGGCTACAAGTGAATAAACATAATAAACTTCAAAACTCTGCTCCTGTATATGGAAATGGCAGACAACGATGAAAAAATGCAGAGGTCGATGGAGAAAAAAAAAATCAGTGGGGCTGGGAAGGTCGAGGAACGGGAGTCCACAGGTGTCATCATGGATGAGGGGGACACTGGTTATAAGCAATGATGAAGACCGAAAACTCAATCCATTGTATCTGTCAAATTCTGTATCTGTCACCTTCCATAGATTGATGGCTCAATGCACTTGACCAAATATTTTGCATTTATATGATACTGTGCACAAAGAATTTTCAGCTTTCTTCACAGAGACATGATGGTCTAAAGGGATGGGGGCACTTTTTGCAGTAAATCGAGCCCCACCATTTGCCAAATTAGAAATAGGAAATTTTTGGATGGATTAGAATTCTGACAAAATGCCGCCTCTTACAGGGTGCAGCCTTAGGTGAGGCTCTCGTTTCATGCTTGGATTAAAAAGTTAGACTTTCTAAATAGTCATTGTTATATACCGTAATTATTGTACAATTTTGCTGCCACTTAGGGTCTGTAAGTCCTTTGTTTATCTGTGTGCTTTTGCACAAATACTCAGATCTCTACAGCACGGAAAGAGGAGAAAGAATCTAGAGTTTCAGGGAGGACAGAGGAAACAATCTATAGAAAGGAAGGAAAGCACATGGCGAGAGAATTACAGGACAAACGCTTAGATGATATACTAACCACTGAAGACAGCAGCTTGTTAATTACACATATGCAGCTTATATTACTTGGAGAGACACACAGACATCACATACAACCTTTATTACTGGGAGAGACATACAAAACTCACATTCAGCCTAAAATACTGAGAGAGACACATGTAGCACACATCCAGGCTATATTAGTGGGAGAGATACAAATACCTCATATCCAGCCTATATTACTGGGAGAGACACACAGACCTCACATCCAGCCTACATTTCTGAGAGACACACAGACCTCACATCTAATCTATATTACTGGAAGACACGCGCAGAGCTCATATCCAGCATATATTACGGAGCGAGACACATAAACCTCACATCCAGCCTATATTACTGGGAGAGACACACAGACCTCACATCCAGCCTGCATTACTGAAAGAGACACACAGACCTCACATCTAACCTATATTACTGGGAGAGACACACAGAGCTCACATCCAGTCTATATTATTATGATACACACAGAGCTCACATCCAGACTATATTAGTATGAGAGACACAAAGACCTCACAGTCAGCCTATGTTTTACAGACACACACAGACCTCACATCCAGCCTATATCACTGAGAGACACACAGAGCTCACATCTAGAATATATTACTGGGAGACACGCAGATCTCACATCCAGCCTATATTAGTGGGAGAGATACATAGATCTTACATCCTGCCTATATTACTGAAAGAGACATACAGAGCTCACTTTCAGCCTATATTACTGGGAGAGAAACGCAACTCATATCCAGCCTATATTACTGGGAGACACAAAGGCCTCGCATCCAGCCTATATTACTGGGAGAGACACACAGACCTCACATCCAGCCTATATTATGGAGACACACACAGACCTCACATATATCCTATATTACTGGGAGAGACACACAGGCTTCACAGCCAGCCTATATTACTGGGAGACACACAGACTTCACATCCAGCCTATATTATGGAGACACACAGAGCTCACATCCAGCCTATATTACTGGGAGACACACAGCTCACATCCAGCCTATATTACTGGGAGAGACACACAGACCTCACATCCAGCCTATATTACTAGGAGAGACACACAGAGCTCACATCCAGCCTATATTACTGGGAGAGACACACAGATCTCACATCCAGCCTATATTACTGGGAGACCCACAGAGCTCATATCCAACCTATATTACTGGGAGACACACAGACATCACATCCAGCCTATATTACTGAGAGACATATAAAGATCACATCCAGCCTGTATTACTAGAAGTCACATAATTAACTCATATAAAACGTAATTTACTTGGACACACACACCTTGAATCCAGTCTATACTGCTGGGAGAGATACTCCCACAAGAGACAAATCGGAGAGGGCAGATGAGATTACAAACTGCATATCAGGGGGACTGAAAACTATTGAATTGCATTAACAAAAGGTAACAATGCCATCTAAAAACTATATTTTCCAGTTCATAGGCTTAAAGATATCATTGCTAGAGCAATGTAGAGTAGAATTTCATAGGCGAGTATATTACAATGTTTATTTTTATTGTAGCTAGTTTACCTATTATCCAGTCCAGTTTAATATTGGGGAAAGCTTTTCACAAACACATGTATTAATCATGCAATTTAATGCATGGAAGAGCAGATGTCTGTCGACAACACATTTGGAAATCATTTTGACAGGCGATTGCTTCCGACAGATGTTAACAATACACTAAATTTTTCTATTGTGGGCAGAGAAAATTAGCTAAAAGATTGGAAATGTAAAGTGAACATTAAAGTAAAAAATATTCAAGTTGCATAAAGGCGCTTCTTTCATGAGGTTGCTAATAAATAGCCTTTTTTCAATATACAAATCCAGATTGCTGATGGTGACCATCAAACTTTTGGTCAAAAGACCTTTCTGCTCTGTCATAAAAAAAGACCCTGGCACTGGTATTATAAATGGTGCATGGTAGGTGGGCACCTTGTTACAAATTTTGCATTTGGACCCAGAAGCTTCTGTTAATCATCTGTTCTGGCTCCCTGTGATCGCCACCTTCTGCAGTTGCCAACATTCGATTTCTCGGGTATCCTCCTCTGATATTACCAATCTAGGTCTTTAAGGACAGTTCTGGCAGAGGTAAGGTACTTTGAAGTTAAGTAACACTGTCAAGAGTGGACTCAAGTTGGTCAGGAATTTTTGTTTACTGCACTATGCTGAACTCCAGCAAGGTGTCTATCATCTCCTCTGCTATTCTTGACTTGCATGCCACATACAAATGTTTGAAAATGAGCAACTACTCAGAACTGTTCTCAGTCCTGCTCATATCGAACCTCTACAATGAAGATAAAGCATCTCTTCAAGCAGGCCTCCAGTTTGTATTTACTTCTTTGAAACATCATTGCTATTAACCATTGCCCGGATGCAAGATATCAGACTCCATTTGCTTCTGTAACATCACTGCTGTTAAACTTTGCCCTGCTGGACAATACCAGACTACATTTATGTCTCTGTTACAACTCTGCTGTTACCCATTGCCCTGCTGCAACATACCAGTCTTCATATTACTTCTGTAACATCACTGTTAACAGTTGCCCTGTTGGATGGTACCAGGCTACATTTAGGTCTCTGTTACATCTCTGCTGTTAACCATTGCTCTGCTGCAACATACCAGTCTTCATATTACTTCTATTACAAAACTGCTGTTAACCATTGCCCTGCTGGATGATACCAGACTCTATTTACGTCTCTGTTACATCTCTGCTGTTAACCATTGTCCTGCTGTAACAAACCAGTATTAATATTACTTCAGTAACTTCACTGCTGTTAACCACTGCCCTGTCAAATGATACCAGACTGTATTCCTGTGATTAACTGTTCCCGTGCCAAAAGACACCTATATTCCTATAGAGTTACTGTTCTCATGTGTATCTGCACACCTGGCTCTGCTTTTTCTGTGCTACCTGCTCCTCTCTTTTTTTGTCTGCAGTATATTAAGACCCGCTCCATTGCACTGACGCCTCTTGTCCTTGCTTCTCACCTAGACCTATAGCTTAGTGAATCCAGCTCAACAATTGAGCCCTAGATACACCTTTGTGTTTGCACCATATTCAGTTGACAAACGAATATTCACAAAGCTCACGATAGATAAAAGTGGTAAAAATAGCAAAGTCATAATATAAATGTCATGCGTCATTTTTACTCAGCTTCCTTGATCCCCTCTATTTTTTATTTCAGGCCGTCACCTACAAGACTCAGCAAATCCACCTAAAGACTATATTTCTCTCCATGATGTAATTGCACCTTGAAAAACAACTCTTCTTGACCCTCAGCAAGTTCTTGAATATCTGAAGAGGGTGAAGAAAAGCTTTGCAAGAAGCTCACATCTTATCTCAGCTTTATGGGAAGAAATATTATACTCCTTCTAGATGTAATTTCCAAGCGTGACATCTAAAGATCACTTCAAGGGAGATGTGAGTTCTGAAAGTTTGGGAATCTTCTAATTAATTACCTCTTTCCGTCTCTTTCCAGCAACCTACGAGTCCTGCAAAAATGACTAAGTTTCCAGATTTCAACTTTTTTTTTCCATTTCCATCTATGCGGCAAAACTTTCCTAAATAGATTTGTATGGAGCGACCTCTGTCTTTTATCATCTTCCTCTGTTGTTAGTGGATTCCTTTGAATTACTGTCGGCTCAGAGGCTGGTTCTATGTCCATCATCGTGGAGTTTAAAAGGTTAGTGTCTTGCTATGCTGAGCCCCTCTGTTGTGGAAGAGGGAAGATGGGTATGATTGCTTGGCCCATTTTTTTTCCTGAGATTGATAAGTTGTTTTTTTCTTATAGTACTGAACCTTTGGTGTTGACTTTTTGCCAAGTAGATGTTGGTAGCTTGCTACAAAAATGGTTTATTAGTACTATTGGAAGCTATTTAAAATATGAAAGGGTGATGAAGTATGGACAATAAGTCAAAAATCCTCAAAATCTTGATGGTTCTGGTCCAATATAGTAGTGTAAAAAAAGTCGCCACCTATTTCTACCCAAAATATATATTTTTGGGGGGACTATAAGACTTTGCAGTAAGTCATTGTATGCAAGGATGATTGAGGAGTAAAGATGAGCAAACTTGTTCTCAAAATGTTCTCCAATTTCAAAGTCAGCACATTTGGATTCATGTTCGGATTTCTGAGCATTTTCCGCAAAATTTGGTAAATGATCAAGTTTCCACTAAGGCTGTGATCTTACCGGCGGTTTGATTGTCGGTAACGTTACCGCCGGTGAGATCATCACCATCAGTCAGAGCGCTGATGGGAGTATTCATCAGCCGGTGTCTGCGCGCTAAACAAATAATAAAAAAACAGTGTGGGTTCGCCTGTACTTTTAATAACCAGCCAGGAAAAACTAACAGCTGCGGGCTGCAACCCTCAGCTGTCCGCTTCAGCAAGGCTTTTTATCAAGAAGAGGGATCCCCACTCCGATTTTTTAAATTATTTTGAAAAAAAATTGTTTAAAAAAAATGGAGTGGGGTCTCCCCGGTTTTGACATCCATCCAAGCTAAAGCAGACAGCTGGGGGCTGGTATTCTCTGGCTGGTAAGGGACCATGGATATTGCCCCCAGCCTAAAAATAGCAGCTTGCAGTCACCCAGAAAAGGCACATCTATTAGATTCACCAATTCTGGGGCTTTGCCCAGCTCTTCCCACTTGTCCTGTAGCGGTGGCAAGTAAGATTCATATTTCTGAGGTTGATGTCACCTTTGTATTGTCCAGTGACATCAAGCTCACAGCTTAGTAATGGAGAGGCATCTATAAGACCCGAACTGAACCCTTTCTTGACTGTTCGCCACATAGGCACATCCAGGGGTTCACTCATCTCTACTGAGGAGAGAACCTTTCCCATGTGGGAAAGTAATTGACAATCGTTAAAGAATATGTGAAGGCTAAGCCAACATTTAGGGGTCGTCCAGATTAGAAAGCATTTTTTAATACCATTATAGGACTTTCTGGGATAAAGGTTCTGAATGAGGGACTGTCACCTTTGATCAATTCGCCACAGAGGGTAGTTACCAAAAAAAGAGTGTCTATTTCTCTGCAGAATCCAGGGTTTATAGATAGAGAACATTATTTCAATGGACATCTAGTGATGCTTCCTTCCCTCTCTCGTGGCTCTATGGTGTACTCAGATTACAAAAATCCCAAAACACTTTGCAGACCCTCTCTTCCGTACATGTTTTTTGATCAATACTGTAGTAGAATGGTTTTCGGTGCATGTATGGGGGAAGAATTGTTAAACATTCCTCTATAGTAGGAGTGCCAAACCTGCTGCCCTTGATTCAATTCTGGATGTCTCTCAGCCATTTCTCCATGCCAGACTCCTCTCTATTCAATACTCAAAAGTGAAGAGACAGAGGCTAAAAACCCCACGATAGAAAGCAGTCCAATATATATAAAAAAGTATAAATTTTATTCAGAATCACATGGTATAAGGATTATAGCAACAACAATGAAAATACAAAGAGTTAAAAAGAAACGCTCTAGGGTCGGCAGAATGCTACATGGGCCCAATATAGTAAGCACATATTTGCTATGATATTTATAGTGCAAATATCACCCCATATATAATTATATCCTCTTGTAATGGATAGCAGGAGAAATATAAAAACACGCAATATATAGCAAAAATGAGCAGCAGGGAGGTACATATGATATGGACATAATAGTCCTACCACCAGCTTATCAATAGCTGTGCTGCAAACAACCAGTACAATATGCGATAAAAAGTATACTCATTACCTGCAATTGGCGTGATAATAGTGGCCCAGAGGATCTGCCCGACCGCCCCAACGCACGTTTCGGTTGGCACCTTCGTCAGGGCATAGTACACGCCTGTATAAGGCAAGATTGCCTTGTGCAGGCATGTACTACGGAGGAAAGAGAATGAACTTCAATCCAATATTGCAGCCAGCATGCAGCCAGCGGGTAAGGAAAGGGTGAATCAAACACCCGAAAACCCCGCCCCTATGGCTGAAAATTGTTCCCTCCAAATTCAGGTGACAGAGTCCCTTTAACAATGTGTCCAAAAATGTTGCCTATCCCTGCCTTTGGGAGTGTTCCCATTCCACTTTCTGCCAAGATTTGAGCCTCCATTTTGATAACAGAGACACAGGAGAATGACTATCAAAGATGTGCTAGAGTGGAACACAAAAGGGCACATATGGAGTGATACACTATGAGAGATAACGACACAAGTAATTGTGTTCACCCAGAGATGTTGTGTTAAGGCACAACCCCTGTGAAGATATTTGATCTTCATGGCTTGGAGAAGTAATTCTGTAAGGTATATTGTCGAAATAGATGACTCACTGTTGTGAATTTACTTTTTGCTCCCTCTAGTGGTTACTAGTTTTTTGACTCTGGTTTTTCTGTCATTCCTTTTATCCGCACCTGGGTCGTTAGTTAAGGGTGTTGCTATTTAAGCTCCCTGGACCTTCAGTTCAATGCCTGGCAACGTAGTTATCAGAGCTAGTCTGCTGTGCTCTTGTCTACTGATCCTGGTTCCAGTTATATCAGCTAAGTCCGCTTTTTGCTTTTTGCTATTTTGTTTTGGTTTTGTATTTTTGTCCAGCTTGTTCCAAATATATATCCTGACCTTTGCTGGAAGCTCTAGGGGGCTGGTGTTCTCCCCCCGGACCGTTAGACGGTTCGGGGGTTCTTGAATTTCCAGTGTGGATTTTGATAGGGTTTTTGTTGACCATATAAGTTACCTTTCTTTATTCTGCTATCAGTAAGCGGGCCTCTCTGTGCTAAACCTGGTTCATTTCTGTGTTTGTCATTTCCTCTTACCTCACCGTTATTATTTGTGGGGGGCTTCTATCCAGCTTTGGGGTCCCCTTCTCTGGAGGCAAGAAAGGTCTTTTGTTTTCCTCTACTAGGGGTAGCTAGATTCTCCGGCTGGAGCGTGTCATCTAGAATCAACGTAGGAATGATCCCCGGCTACTTCTAGTGTTGGCGTTAGGAGTAGATATATGGTCAACCCAGCTACCACTGCCCTATGAGCTGGATTTTTGTATTCTGCAGACTTCCACGTTCCTCTGAGACCCTCGCCATTGGGGTCATAACAGTTTGCCAGGCCAGTATTAAATGTTTAATGCATTGCAGAAGAGGGATTATAAGAAAGAAGATTCTGAGTTTTTTTTTTTTTCTTCTTCCCCTTTACCTCAGAGTGGCTATGCTTGCTGCAGACATGAATGTCCAGACCTTGATTACAAGTGTGGACCAGCTGGCTACTCGTGTGCAGGGCATACAAGACTATGTTATCAGTAATCCTAGGTCAGAACCTAAAATACCGATTCCTGAACTGTTTTCCGGAGACAGGTTTAAGTTTAGGAATTTTGTGAATAATTGTAAATTGTTTTTGTCCCTGAGACCCTGTTCATCTGGAGACTCTGCTCAGCAAGTAAAAATAGTTATTTCGTTCTTACGGGGCGACCCTCAGGATTGGGCTTTTTCGCTGGCGCCAGGAGATCCGGCATTGGCTGATATTAATGCGTTTTTTCTGGCGCTCGGTTTACTTTATGAGGAACCCAATCTTGAGATTCAGGCAGAAAAGGCCTTGCTGGCTATGTCTCAGGGGCAGGACAAGGCTGAAGTGTACTGCCAAAAATTTCGGAAATGGTCCGTGCTGACACATTGGAACGAGTGTGCACTGGCCGCTAATTTTAGAAATGGCCTTTCTGAAGCCATTAAGAATGTTATGGTGGGTTTTCCCATTCCCACAGGTCTGAATGATACTATGGCACTGGCTATTCAAATTGACCGGCGGTTGCGGGAGCGCAAAACCGCAAATTCCCTCATGGTGTTGTCTGAACAGACACCTAATTCGGTGCAATGTGATAGAAAAATCGCAAATTCCCTCATGGTGTTGTCTGAACAGACACCTGATTTAATGCAATGTGATAGAATCCTGACTAGAAATGAGCGGAAAATTCATAGACGCCGGAATGGCTTGTGCTACTACTGTGGTGATTCTACACATATTATCTCAGCATGCTCTAAACGTATAGCTAAGGTTGTTAGTCCTGTCACCGTTGGTAATTTGCAACCTAAATTTATTCTGTCTGTAACTTTGATTTGCTCACTGTCGTCTTTTCCTGTCATGGCGTTTGTAGATTCAGGTGCTGCCCTGAGTCTTATGGATCTGTCATTTGCTAAGCACTGTGGTTTTACTCTTGAACCATTAGAAAATCCTATTCCTCTTAGGGGTATTGATGCTACACCATTGGCAGCAAATAAACCGCAGTATTGGACTCAGGTTACCATGTGCATGACTCCTGAACACCGCGAGGTGATACGTTTCCTGGTTTTACATAAAATGCATGATTTGGTTGTTTTAGGGCTGCCATGGTTACAGACCCATAATCCAGTCCTGGACTGGAAGGCTATGTCAGTCTCAAGTTGGGGCTGTCGTGGTATTCATGGGGATTCCCTGCCTGTGTCTATTGCTTCTTCTACGCCTTCGGAAGTTCCGGAGTATTTGTCTGATTATCAGGATGTCTTCAGTGAGTCTGAGTCCAGTGCACTGCCTCCTCATAGGGACTGTGACTGTGCTATAGATTTGATCCCAGGCAGTAAATTTCCTAAGGGAAGACTGTTTAATCTGTCGGTACCTGAACATACCGCTATGCGTTCATATATCAAGGAGTCTCTAGAGAAAGGACATATTCGTCCGTCTTCTTCCCCTCTTGGTGCGGGATTCTTTTTTGTGGCAAAAAAGGACGGATCTTTGAGACCTTGTATTGATTATCGGCTTTTAAATAAGATCACTGTCAAATTTCAGTATCCTTTACCGCTGTTGTCTGACTTGTTTGCCCGGATTAAAGGTGCCAAGTGGTTCACCAAGATAGATCTTCGTGGTGCGTACAACCTTGTGCGCATTAAGCAAGGTGATGAATGGAAAACCGCATTCAATACGCCCGAAGGTCATTTTGAGTACTTGGTGATGCCTTTTGGGCTCTCCAATGCGCCTTCAGTTTTTCAGTCCTTTATGCATGACATTTTCCGGAAGTATCTGGATAAATTTTTGATTGTTTATCTGGATGATATTTTGGTTTTTTCTGATAATTGGGATTCGCATGTGGAGCAGGTCAGGTTGGTCTTTAAAATTTTGCGTGAAAATTCTTTGTTTGTCAAGGGCTCAAAGTGTCTCTTTGGTGTACAGAAGGTTCCCTTTTTGGGGTTCATTTTTTCCCCTTCTGCTGTGGAGATGGACCCAGTCAAGGTCCGAGCTATTCTTGATTGGACTCAGCCCTCGTCAGTTAAGAGTCTACAGAAGTTCTTGGGTTTCGCTAACTTCTACCGTCGTTTTATCGCTAATTTTTCTAGCATTGTGAAACCTTTGACGGATATGACCAAGAAGGGCTCCGATGTAGCTAACTGGGCTCCTGCTGCCGTGGAGGCTTTCCAGGAGTTGAAACGCCGGTTTACTTCGGCGCCTGTTTTGTGCCAGCCCGATGTCTCACTTCCCTTTCAGGTTGAGGTGGATGCTTCAGAGATTGGAGCAGGGGCCGTTTTGTCGCAGAGAGGCCCTGGTTGCTCTGTTATGAAACCTTGTGCCTTTTTCTCTAGGAAGTTTTCGCCTGCCGAGCGAAATTATGATGTGGGCAATCGGGAGTTGTTGGCCATGAAATGGGCATTTGAGGAGTGGCGTCATTGGCTCGAGGGTGCTAAGCATCGTGTGGTGGTCTTGACTGATCACAAAAATCTGATGTATCTCGAGTCTGCTAAACGCCTTAATCCGAGACAGGCCCGCTGGTCATTGTTTTTCTCCCGCTTTGATTTTGTTGTCTCGTATTTACCAGGTTCAAAGAATGTGAAGGCCGATGCTCTTTCTAGGAGCTTTGTGCCTGATGCTCCTGGAGTCGCTGATCCTGTTGGTATTCTTAAAGATGGAGTTATCTTGTCAGCTATTTCTCCGGATCTGCGACGTGTGTTGCAGAGATTTCAGGCTGATAGGCCTGAGTCTTGTCCACCTGACAGACTGTTTGTCCCGGATAAGTGGACCAGCAGAGTCATTTCCGAGGTTCATTCCTCGGTGTTGGCAGGTCACCCGGGAATTTTTGGCACCAGAGATCTGGTGGCCAGGTCCTTTTGGTGGCCTTCCTTGTCAAGGGATGTGCGGTCATTTGTGCAGTCCTGTGGGACTTGTGCTCGAGCTAAGCCTTGCTGTTCTCGTGCCAGCGGTTTGCTCTTGCCCTTGCCTGTCCCGAAGAGACCTTGGACACATATCTCCATGGATTTCATTTCTGATCTTCCGCTATCCCAGGGCATGTCCGTTATCTGGGTGATATGTGATCGCTTCTCAAAGATGGTCCATTTGGTTCCTTTGCCTAAGCTGCCTTCCTCTTCCGATCTGGTTCCTGTGTTTTTCCAGAACGTGGTTCGTTTGCACGGCATCCCTGAGAATATTATGTCAGACAGAGGATCCCAGTTCGTTTCCAGATTCTGGCGATCCTTTTGTAGTAGGATGGGCATTGATTTGTCGTTTTCGTCTGCTTTCCATCCTCAGACTAATGGACAGACGGAGCGAACCAATCAGACTTTGGAGGCTTATTTGAGGTGTTTTGTCTCTGCTGATCAGGACGATTGGGTGACATTCTTGCCGTTGGCTGAGTTTGCCCTTAATAATCGGGCTAGTTCCGCCACCTTGGTTTCGCCTTTTTTCTGCAACTCTGGTTTCCATCCTCGCTTTTCTTCGGGTCATGTGGAGCCTTCTGACTGTCCTGGGGTGGATTCTGTGGTGGATAGGTTGCAGCGGATCTGGAATCATGTGGTGGACAACTTGAAGTTGTCACAGGAGAGGGCTCAGCGCTTTGCCAACCGCCGCCGCGGTGTGGGTCCCCGACTACGCGTTGGGGATTTGGTATGGCTTTCTTCCCGCTTTGTTCCTATGAAGGTCTCCTCTCCCAAATTTAAACCTCGTTTTATTGGGCCTTACAAGATATTGGAAATCCTTAATCCTGTATCTTTTCGTCTGGATCTTCCTGTGTCGTTTGCTATTCACAATGTATTTCATAGGTCCTTGTTGCGGCGGTACATTGTGCCTATAGTTCCTTCTGCTGAGCCTCCTGCTCCGGTGTTGGTTGAGGGCGAGTTGGAGTACGTGGTGGAGAAGATCTTGGATTCTCGCCTCTCCAGGCGGAGGCTTCAGTACCTGGTCAAGTGGAAGGGCTATGGTCAGGAGGATAATTCCTGGGTGGTCGCCTCTGATGTTCATGCGGCCGATTTAGTTCGTGCCTTTCATGCCGCTCATCCTGATCGCCCTGGTGGTCGTGGTGAGGGTTCGGTGACCCCTCACTAAGGGGGGGGTACTGTTGTGAATTTACTTTTTGCTCCCTCTAGTGGTTACTAGTTTTTTGACTCTGGTTTTTCTGTCATTCCTTTTATCCGCACCTGGGTCGTTAGTTAAGGGTGTTGCTATTTAAGCTCCCTGGACCTTCAGTTCAATGCCTGGCAACGTAGTTATCAGAGCTAGTCTGCTGTGCTCTTGTCTACTGATCCTGGTTCCAGTTATATCAGCTAAGTCCGCTTTTTGCTTTTTGCTATTTTGTTTTGGTTTTGTATTTTTGTCCAGCTTGTTCCAAATATATATCCTGACCTTTGCTGGAAGCTCTAGGGGGCTGGTGTTCTCCCCCCGGACCGTTAGACGGTTCGGGGGTTCTTGAATTTCCAGTGTGGATTTTGATAGGGTTTTTGTTGACCATATAAGTTACCTTTCTTTATTCTGCTATCAGTAAGCGGGCCTCTCTGTGCTAAACCTGGTTCATTTCTGTGTTTGTCATTTCCTCTTACCTCACCGTTATTATTTGTGGGGGGCTTCTATCCAGCTTTGGGGTCCCCTTCTCTGGAGGCAAGAAAGGTCTTTTGTTTTCCTCTACTAGGGGTAGCTAGATTCTCCGGCTGGAGCGTGTCATCTAGAATCAACGTAGGAATGATCCCCGGCTACTTCTAGTGTTGGCGTTAGGAGTAGATATATGGTCAACCCAGCTACCACTGCCCTATGAGCTGGATTTTTGTATTCTGCAGACTTCCACGTTCCTCTGAGACCCTCGCCATTGGGGTCATAACACTCACTTTAAGAGTTGGAATGAAAGTTCACCAACAGGATAACAGTAAGGTTTATATTTCATACGCGTTTCGATACTGAACCAACCCCTTTTTCAAGTTTTGTGGTTTTTGTCTTGACAAAGGTTCCAGTTCGGCACCGAAACGCATAGAAAATAAAAACCTGTTATCTCGTCCAAAGAACTTTCATTCCAGCACCGCCGCACTTCCTATCAAAGGTTTTTGGCATCTTCATGGCTGTTGCCTTGGGTGATACACAATCCCAAAAACTTGAAATATTATTCTAGAACTGAGCAGGATGGATAGATTATAGGTCAATTGACTTCTTCTACTGGCAACTCAGTCTTAGTCTCAACATCATTGGGTTCTTTGGTTGAAGATTTAGAAAATTTTTGGAAACTTTTGGAAAACTTTTTTTGGCTATTAAATTTTCTATATTCTAATTTATGATTTGTGAGTTCAAATTGTTTTATGAATAAGATATATTGCTAGGAATCTTCTATAGGTAACTGCAGCGTTTGACCTTAGAGAGTTGGCCACGTTCTCTGATTGACGTAATCATAATTCACTTTGACATCAAGTAGCTTGATTTCTTCCTACTGTTGATGAATATGTTGTTGCATTTGAATATAAATCGAATGTGCAAATTAATTTTTCTTTTTTTATTTAGTCTTTGTTCTCCGTAGCATTGTCTTGATGTTAATTTACCCGGTGTATTTTTATATAGCCCATTCTCAGCCACTGAATACCTGAATAATAACATTGGTTAGCGTTAGTCGTTCCATTCAGTCCCGTGAATAATGGGATCCCATCAAGGTGTGCATATACATGTGTTATGAGAACCATTTCAATCCCGTTGGAGTCAGCAGTGAGAAGTCCTTTGAAGGGCTTTTGTTCTCTTGATGAGGGAAAAAAATACAGTTGATCTACATATAAATGCGAGAATGTAAAATCCTCGTTCTGGTTCATTAGTTGTATATCTGTCAATGCACATTTATAATGACTCCTAACCCGCCGCCGAGTCACCATGGTGTGCTTCCAAAATAAGAATTGTTTTCTTACTCCGACAAAGAGTGGTCTCCAAAATAAGACCAATGCTACCAATGACCAACCATTGACTTGTAATTTTGGTGCGTCAACACTACATACAGTAAGTGGTTGTCCTCAGTCTCTTTTTCCTAGTGGGATCCCCTGATATTAAGCCCATTCCTGAGCTCCCCAGCGATCAGCTGTACCCCAGAAGAAAGTGAACAACCTCCCAGAAGTGACGCCACTTGGAAAAAAAGAAGTTCTATAGCCAAAAGGAATGTTGAGTCCCGGGAGGTAAAACCATTTCTACGTGTCCCATGTTTTTGTGGACTGAGACATGTCAAACTCCTGTTCATCTTGCGGACAGAACTCATTTGGCTAAGTAAATGGGCAAGTAAAAAAAATAGATCTGTATGGAGACGCTTAGGAAACCTCCTTCCATTTTTTTTTAATTTACAAGAAAAATGGATGGTAAAAAAGGGATACAGACCAAAATGGCTGAAAAATTAACCATTGCATCAATGAAAAAAGGACATTTTTTGCACATGCAGTTATGTGGCAGCTATCTTTCCTGACTCGACTCCAGAATTGGGCTTCACTCCCTTCCCCTATGGCTGTCCTCTTTTCCTGTACTGCACGTCAAGTTTCTCAGCGGACCTCACCGACATCATCTGTGGCTTTTTAAGGCTGACTTAGCCTGTGTGTCTGACTATTCAGTCAGTGTTGTATTCAGTTGCCGTTTTCCTTGAGTTTAACATTATCCAGTTTCTCCAGCTGCAATCATCTTTGCAAACTCCTGAGCTTTATGCAACTTGCACTTTTTGCTCCTCAGACCTCACGTTCTACCCTTCATCTTTTTTCTAATGGCCTTTTGCGTGATCTTGATGCATTGCAACTTGATGGATGAATAATCTGCAGGAAGATCGATCTTTTGTAAGCCTAGATAGGTCCACCATGGTCTTCTTCACGGTTATCCTGATTAAATCAAGCCATTGGGTTGCTGGTCTTCCTCTTTGGCTTGTTCCTTCTGTTCTTCCGACCATGACGTCCTTCTCCATTGATTGCTCTCTTCGTATGATGTGTTCAAAGTAGGCAAGTTGTAGCTTGGTGATCCTTGCTTTGAGTGAAATGTCTGTTTTGACTCTCCTGTATTTGTCTCAATCCTGGCTCTGCGATTTCTTGTGTCTTCTGCTCCACTTATGCCATCTTCCTTCGTACATGTGTTCACCCTGACATGCAACTTAGTGAATCGTAACACTCCCTAGTAAACATTTGCTCTCCACTCAGCAAGAGTTGCGAAATTATCCGCTGTCAGGTGGCTTATCGCTGGAACCAAATGGAAAGGGCATTGTAAAGGACATTTGATCCTTTTGTCACTTGACACCATCTGTCAGTGGAAAGCCAAGAGGTCCCCATACACACTAGATGGTTGACTACTATATTACGACTCTAGACAAGAAAACAAGAAACTTCCTGAAGGACCTTTCAACCATGTTAATTCAGAATGACCAAACAGGGTAATTAAAATGGATTGTTTTAACTAGACAATGGGGCAGTAGGGCTGAGCTTATGGGGAATGATACCCATTAAGTATGCAATATTCTAGTGTGAGTCTATAGTTTTTTTTTGGGAGCCTCAGTTTTTGGTTTTATAATGGAAGGACACGGCAGCCGCTCTTTGTCTGGACTGACTGGCTGAACGTGGCTTTCCTTTCTTGAATTTTTTTAGTTCGAGACTTGTCAAGATGACAAAAGCAGCTGGAATCCCCGCCATCTGTCATCTGTGATGTGCACAGTATTTGGAAATGTCCTAGTCTATTTAACACTGAGAAGCAAATTGTACTTGTCATAATTATTCAAAGCCCAAATAATTATAGCTAATGTCAGAAAACATCACACTGGAGAGAACCACCGTTGTCTGTGCTCGGGACTCAAAGACGCATAATTAGCTTTATTTTAGTTTTCGCAGGTTTTTACTTCTACTTTGTAGACATCACGCTGTCCGTTTCCATCATGCTGGGAATAAAGTTAATTTATGACTGTATTTTTTTACTTCGCTCTGCTGTTAGCTGTTAGGATCTCCTGTCGAGAGGTCAGAGTCCAGACAGACCAAAAACACGACGATGATGCTATGAGACTCATCTTAATGTTCTGTGTGCTAAGGTCACCCGCCAAAAGTTTTTCCCATCTGGCTCGAGGCTATATCTTATTAAGGAAAAGTTTGTAAAAGAAATAAATTGTTTTCCAATTAGCGGCATCACTGAAAAGTTTATTTTTGTGTGGTAATGACCAAAGAAACAAAGGAAAAACAGAGAAAAAATGTTAAACTGTCAACTCTCACCTTCTGTACTTGTGTGTGCATTGTATTGCTCATGTTGATTGTACTTGTCTATGTATGCCCCTTTTTTCACATACAAAGCGCCATGGAATAAATGGCACTATAAAAATGAATAATAATAATAATAATAACTGTACGATGGAGCGCCGTGTTATGACAACAGGGGATGTTTGTTCTTTCCGGAGTGCTAATATTCTAAAGTTGGCCAGCACATTAACTCGATGTATAAAGGGAACTTCTGGTGGTGAATATTTGGGTAAAGTTTCAGAAGAAGGAGGGAATTGAGAACTTAATCTTTGGCCAATAGTGCTCTCATGAGAATGGACAACTTTTGCTTCCGATTTCTAAAGACCCCAAAAGACAATATATTAATGCGTGATGAAGCCACTTACTTAGGCCTGACTGGTTGACCATCCAGAGGCGTAACAATTGCTGTCAGGAGGGGAGCCCGTGACACCAGTGCCCATTTCAGCTGGATGTTAGTGCGAGTACGCACACTCATTTGAAATTTATTTAGGTGCAGAGATTCACTGTCTCTCTGCACTGCAATACAAGCCGTCGTTCAATCCGAGGCCGGCAGCTGAAATCGGCATGCCCATCACGGTCGGCACATGGCGGTGACGTTATTTGCTGTGCCAGGCAAAACAAAGTCAGCTGCCATCTACTGTGCAGGCTGTAAAGGAGAACACTCTGCAACGTGGGAACTGAGGAAGGTAGGAACAAATGTTTATTTTCTTTTTAAAAAGTTATTGGAATGGAACGGGGAACATAAAGGGTTCAGTTTGGGGGACATTATACAAGGAAGGGGCCCATATGTCTTTATAGGATTGAGAAGGCTACAAACTCTAATACATCTGACCAACATGCAGATAGGGGTTCAGTTCCCAATTTTCTCATCTGGGCCCATTGGACTCCAGTTACACCGCTGCGACCACCTGATGTATATAGAAAAAAGCATTACTGCAAAGAAAATTGCACACCATACAATAATAAACAGTCATTTGTAAAAAAAATAACACGCTGATTTTATTGAACACTTCAAAAACACCACAAACCGTTAAAAACATAGTTAAAAAGTACAAACACCATCTAATACACACAGGTAATAGAGACCGTAACCTAGTATGATATTGAAACCCAAATACAACCTCATGAGGAGATGTGCAAAGCCCCTATTTTGGACAGCATAGTATAATATGACTCATTTGTGCACATGGAAAAACCCTATGCAAAGAGTAAAGGACAGTTGCCCAAAGGAATATAGAGCTAAACCAGCCAAATAGGTTTAAAGGTCACCTATACAAAAAAAAATATACTACTAGGTCCTACAAGTATATATGGAGGAAACCCCCCATAGAGATACAACCTGGTGATAGAGCGATGCCCACGCATATCGCCTGGAGCACAGGTAAGCCGGAAGGGGCACGTACCGCCAAGGATAGAAAACCGCGCATGGGCAGAAGTACCGATGACCAGCGCCTGCAGACGAGGGATTGCATAGATACAAAAGCGCGCATGCGCAGGAAGCGTCGGCCAAGGCATCCGAGCATGGGCCAATGTGAAATAGACAGCGCCTGAGCCAGGCGGAACGCATGGATCCAGGGCGCGCATGCGCAGAGAGGAAACGTCGGCCGAGGCACCCGCGCATGGAATAGAGGCCATACGAAAGGCCATAGGGTGCCAAAATATGAAACGGAGCCACCGGAAGGTAATAAATCGGGGCTGCAACCCAGGCACCAAAGCAAGATATGCCAGCAGTAATAAAAGATTTTACATACGGTGTAAAGATGACGTAACATAAGGGGCACTACAAGGTGCAGACACACCCGTAAGCAAGCCCATAATTAAAAATATAGCACCTAGATGGAATTGATATAAGGAACATATAAGTGCCAGCAGAACAAAGTAAAGTAAGACCATGACAATAAGGTGCAAGAAGTACCCAAGGGACAACGCCCTATAGGTGATGTAAACATATTATTGAGCATGTAGCACATATAGGCGCGACCACCTATAAGCCCCAAAGACAGAAACATATAGGTATAAAGCAGGCCACATACATGCCTCACAGATCATCCATTCCATCCCCCGGGGGCACACATACATGCAATCATACAGACCCAAATGTACATAAGTAAAAGGAGGAAACAGAGGGTACCAAAACTTTTCCACAATATTAGAAATAAGTTTTTTATTATAATTACACTATGTTCCAAATTATTATGCAAATTACATTTTTATCAGATTTTCCTAAATGGTCGGTGCAAATGACAGTCAGTCTAATAAAAGTCATCACCCGTTAGATTATACATCGAATTTTATTGAAGAAACCTCCCAATGATAACAGTATAATTTCCAAAATGAATAAAAACTCAAAATGCACTGTTCCAAATTATTAGGCACAGTAGAATTTCTAAACATTTGATATGTTTTAACCCCTTCACCCCCAAGGGTGGTTTGCACGTTAATGACCAGGCCAATTTGTACAATTCTGACCACTGTCCCTTTATGAGGTTATAACTCTGGAACTCTTCAACGGATCTTGGCGATTCTGACACTGTTTTCTCGTGACATATTGTACTTCATGATAGTGGTAAAATTTATTCGATATAACTTGCGTTTATTTGTGAAAAAAATGGAAATTTGGGGAAAATTTAGAAAATTTCGCAATTTTCCAACTTTGAATTTTTATGCCCTTAAATCACAGAGATATGTCACGCAAAATACTTAATAAGTAACATTCCCCACATGTCTACTTTACATCAGCACAATTTTGGAAGCAAAATTTTTTTTTGTTAGGGAGTTATAAGGGTTAAAATTTGACCAGAAATTTCTCATTTTTACAACACCATTTTTTTTTAGGGACCACATCTCATTTGAAGTCATTTTGAGGGGTCTATATGATAGAAAATAACCAAGTGTGACACCATTCTAAAAACTGCTCCCCTCAAGGTGCTCAAAACCACATTCAAGAAGTTTATTAAACCTTTACGTGCTTCACAGGAATTTTTGGAATGTTTAAATAAAAATGAACATTTAACTTTTTTTCACACAAAATTTATTTCAGCTCCAATTTGTTTTATTTTACCAAGGGTAACAGGAGAAAATGGACCCCAAAAGTTGTTGTACAATTTGTCCTGAGTGCGCTGATACCCAATATGCGGGGGTAAACCACTGTTTGGGCGCATGGCAGAGCTCGGAAGGAAAGGAGCGCCATTTTACTTTTCAATGCAAAATTGACTGGAATTGAGATGGGACGCCATGTTGCGTTTGGAGAGCCCCTGATGTGCCTAAACATTGAAACCCCCCACAAGTGACACCATTGTTGAAAGTAGACCCCCTAAGGCACTTATCTAGATGTGTGGTGAGCACTTTGACCCACCAAGTGCTTCACAGAAGTTTATAATGCAGAGCCGTAAAAATAAAAAATCATATTTTTTCACAAAAATGATCATTTCGCCCCCAATTTTTTATTTTCACAAGGGTAACAGGATAAATTTGGACCCTAAAAGTTGTTGTCCAATTTGTCCTGAGTACGCTGATACCTCATATGTGGGTGTAAACCATTGTTTGGGCGCATGGCAGAGCTCGGAAGGGAAGGAGCGCCATTTGACTTTTCAATGCAAAATTGACTGGAATTGAGATGGGACGCCATGTTGGGTTTGGAGAGCCCCTCATGTGCCTAAACATTGAAAGCCCCCACAAGTGACACCATTTTGGAAAGTAGACCCCTTAAGGAACTTATCTAGATATGTGGTGAGCACTTTGACCCAACAAGTGCTTCACAGAAGTTTATAATGCAGAGCCGGAAAAATAAAAAATCATATTTTTTCACAAAAGTGATCTTTTTGCCCCCAATTTTTTATTTTCCCAAGGGTAAGAGAAGAAATTAGACCACACAAGTTGTTGTGCAATTTGTCCTGAGTACGACGATACCCCATATGTGGGGGTAAACCACTGTTTGGGCGCATAGCAGAGCTCGGAAGGGAAGGAGCGCCATTTTACTTTTCAATGCAAAATTGACTGGAATTGAGATGGGACGCCATGTTGGGTTTGGAGAGCCCCTCATGTGCCTAAACATTGAAACCCCCCACAAGTGACACCATTTTGGAAAGTAGACCCCTTAAGGAACTTATCTAGATGTGTGGTGAGCACTTTGACCCAATAAGTGCTTTGCAGAAGTTTATAATGCAGAGCCGTAAAAATAAAAAATCATATTTTTTCACAAAAGTGATCTTTTTGCCCCCAATTTTTTATTTTCCCAAGGGTAAGAGAAGAAATTAGACCACAAAAGTTGTTGTGCAATTTGTCCTGAGTACGATGATACCCCACATGTGGGGGTAAACCACTGTTTTGGCGCATAGCAGAGCTTGGAAGGGAAGGAGCGCCATTTTACTTTTCAATGCAAAATTGACTGGAATTAAGATGGGACGCCATGTTGTGTTTGGAGAGCCCCTGATGTGCCTATACATTGAAACCCCCCACAAGTGACCCCATATTAGAAACTAGACCTCCCAAGGAACTTATCTAGATGTGTTGTGAGAACTTTGAACCTACAAGTGTTTCACTACAGTTTATAACGCAGAGACGTGAAAATAAAAATTCTTTTTTTTTTCACAAAAATTATTTTTTAGCTCCCAGTTTTGTATTTTCACAAGGGTAACAGGATAAATTGGACCCTAAAAGTTGTTGTCCAATTTGTCCTGAGTACGCTGATACCCCATATGTGGGGGGGAACTACTGTTTGGGCACCTGGCAGAGCTCGGAAGGGAAGGAGCGCCATTTGGAATGCAGACTTAGATGGATTGGTCTGCAGGCGTCACGTTGCATTTGCAGAGCCCCTGATGTACCCAAACAGTACAAACCCCCCACAAGTGACCCCATATTGGAAACTAGACCTCCCAAGGAACTTATCTAGATGTGTTGTGAGAACTTTGAACCTACAAGTGTTTCACTACAGTTTATAACGCAGAGCCGTGAAAATAAAAATTCTTTTTTTTTTCACAAAAATTATTTTTTAGCTCCCAGTTTTGTATTTTCACAAGGGTAACAGGATAAATTGGACCCTAAAAGTTGTTGTCCAATTTGTCCTGAGTACGCTGATACCCCATATGTGGGGGGGAACTACTGTTTGGGCACCTGGCAGAGCTCGGAAGGGAAGGAGCGCCATTTGGAATGCAGACTTAGATGGATTGGTCTGCAGGCGTCACGTTGCATTTGCAGAGCCCCTGATGTACCCAAACAGTACAAACCCCCCACAAGTGACCCCATATTGGAAACTAGACCTCCCAAGGAACTTATCTAGATGTGTTTTGAGAGCTTTGAACCCCCAAGTGTTTCACTACAGTTTATAATGCAGAGCCGTGAAAATAAAAATTCTTTTTTTTTTCACAAAAATTATATTTAGCCCCCAGTTTTGTATTTTCACAAGGGTAACAGGATAAATTGGACCCTAAAAGTTGTTGTCCAATTTGTCCTGAGTACGCTGATACCCCATATGTGGGGGGGAACCACTGTTTGGGCGCCTGGCAGAGCTCGGAAGGGAAGGAGCGCCATTTGGAATGCAGACTTAGATGGATTGGTCTGCAGGCGTCACGTTGCATTTGCAGAGCCCCTGATGTACCCAAACAGTACAAACCCCCCACAAGTGACCCCATATTGGAAACTAGACCTCCCAAGGAACTTATCTAGATGTGTTGTGAGAACTTTGAACCCCCAAGTGTTTCACTACAGTTTATAACGCAGAGCCGTGAAAATAAAAATTCTTTTTTTTCACAAAAATGATATTTTAGCCCCCAGTTTTGTATTTTCACAAGGGTAACAGGATAAATTGGACACCAAAAGTTGTTGTCCAATTTGTCCTGAGTACACTAATACCCCACATGTGAGGGGTAACCACTGTTTGGGCGCCTGGCAGAGCTCGGAAGGGAAGGAGCGCCATTTGGAATGCAGACTTAGATGGATTGGTCTGCAGGCGTCACGTTGCATTTGCAGAGCCCCTGATGTACCCAAACAGTAGAAACCCCCCACAAGTGACCCCATATTGGAAACTACACCTCCCAAGGAACTTATCTAGATGCGTTGTGAGAACTTTGAACCCCCAAGTGTTTCACTACAGTTTACAATGCAGAGCCGTGAAAATAAAAAATCTTTTTTTTCCCACAAAAATGATTTTTAGCCCCCCAAATTTTTATTTTCCCAAGGATAACAAGAGAACTTCGACCCCAAAATTTGTTGTCCAATTTGTCCCGAGTACTCTGATACCCCATATGTTGGGGTAAACCCCTGTTTGGGCGCATGGGAGAGCTCGGAAGGGAAGGAGCACTGTTTTACTTTTTCAACGCAGAATTGGCTGGAATTGAGATCGGACGCCATGTCGCGTTTGGAGAGCCCCTGATGTGCCTAAACAGTGGAAACCCCCCAATTCTACCTGAAACCCTAATCCAAACACACCCCTAACCCTAATCCCAACAGTAAACCCTAACCACACCCCTAACCCTGACACACCCCTAACTCTAATCCCAACCCTAATCCCAACCGTAAATGTAATCCAAACCCTAACCCTAACTTTAGCCCCAAAGACAGAAACATATAGGTATAAAGCAGGCCACATACATGCCTCACAGATCATCCATTCCATCCCCCGGGGGCACACATACATGCAATCATACAGACCCAAATGTACATAAGTAAAAGGAGGAAACAGAGGGTACCAAAACTTTTCCACAATATTAGAAATAAGTTTTTTATTATAATTACACTATGTTCCAAATTATTATGCAAATTACATTTTTATCAGATTTTCCTAAATGGTCGGTGCAAATGACAGTCAGTCTAATAAAAGTCATCACCCGTTAGATTATACATCGAATTTTATTGAAGAAACCTCCCAATGATAACAGTATAATTTCCAAAATGAATAAAAACTCAAAATGCACTGTTCCAAATTATTAGGCACAGTAGAATTTCTAAACATTTGATATGTTTTAACCCCTTCACCCCCAAGGGTGGTTTGCACGTTAATGACCAGGCCAATTTGTACAATTCTGACCACTGTCCCTTTATGAGGTTATAACTCTGGAACTCTTCAACGGATCTTGGCGATTCTGACACTGTTTTCTCGTGACATATTGTACTTCATGATAGTGGTAAAATTTATTCGATATAACTTGCGTTTATTTGTGAAAAAAATGGAAATTTGGGGAAAATTTAGAAAATTTCGCAATTTTCCAACTTTGAATTTTTATGCCCTTAAATCACAGAGATATGTCACGCAAAATACTTAATAAGTAACATTCCCCACATGTCTACTTTACATCAGCACAATTTTGGAAGCAAAATTTTTTTTTGTTAGGGAGTTATAAGGGTTAAAATTTGACCAGAAATTTCTCATTTTTACAACACCATTTTTTTTTAGGGACCACATCTCATTTGAAGTCATTTTGAGGGGTCTATATGATAGAAAATAACCAAGTGTGACACCATTCTAAAAACTGCTCCCCTCAAGGTGCTCAAAACCACATTCAAGAAGTTTATTAAACCTTTACGTGCTTCACAGGAATTTTTGGAATGTTTAAATAAAAATGAACATTTAACTTTTTTTCACACAAAATTTATTTCAGCTCCAATTTGTTTTATTTTACCAAGGGTAACAGGAGAAAATGGACCCCAAAAGTTGTTGTACAATTTGTCCTGAGTGCGCTGATACCCAATATGCGGGGGTAAACCACTGTTTGGGCGCATGGCAGAGCTCGGAAGGAAAGGAGCGCCATTTTACTTTTCAATGCAAAATTGACTGGAATTGAGATGGGACGCCATGTTGCGTTTGGAGAGCCCCTGATGTGCCTAAACATTGAAACCCCCCACAAGTGACACCATTGTTGAAAGTAGACCCCCTAAGGCACTTATCTAGATGTGTGGTGAGCACTTTGACCCACCAAGTGCTTCACAGAAGTTTATAATGCAGAGCCGTAAAAATAAAAAATCATATTTTTTCACAAAAATGATCTTTTCGCCCCCAATTTTTTATTTTCACAAGGGTAACAGGATAAATTTGGACCCTAAAAGTTGTTGTCCAATTTGTCCTGAGTACGCTGATACCTCATATGTGGATGTAAACCATTGTTTGGGCGCATGGCAGAGCTCGGAAGGGAAGGAGCGCCATTTGACTTTTCAATGCAAAATTGACTGGAATTGAGATGGGACGCCATGTTGGGTTTGGAGAGCCCCTCATGTGCCTAAACATTGAAAGCCCCCACAAGTGACACCATTTTGGAAAGTAGACCCCTTAAGGAACTTATCTAGATATGTGGTGAGCACTTTGACCCAACAAGTGCTTCACAGAAGTTTATAATGCAGAGCCGGAAAAATAAAAAATCATATTTTTTCACAAAAGTGATCTTTTTGCCCCCAATTTTTTATTTTCCCAAGGGTAAGAGAAGAAATTAGACCACACAAGTTGTTGTGCAATTTGTCCTGAGTACGACGATACCCCATATGTGGGGGTAAACCACTGTTTGGGCGCATAGCAGAGCTCGGAAGGGAAGGAGCGCCATTTTACTTTTCAATGCAAAATTGACTGGAATTGAGATGGGACGCCATGTTGGGTTTGGAGAGCCCCTCATGTGCCTAAACATTGAAACCCCCCACAAGTGACACCATTTTGGAAAGTAGACCCCTTAAGGAACTTATCTAGATGTGTGGTGAGCACTTTGACCCAATAAGTGCTTTGCAGAAGTTTATAATGCAGAGCCGTAAAAATAAAAAATCATATTTTTTCACAAAAGTGATCTTTTTGCCCCCAATTTTTTATTTTCCCAAGGGTAAGAGAAGAAATTAGACCACAAAAGTTGTTGTGCAATTTGTCCTGAGTACGATGATACCCCACATGTGGGGGTAAACCACTGTTTTGGCGCATAGCAGAGCTTGGAAGGGAAGGAGCGCCATTTTACTTTTCAATGCAAAATTGACTGGAATTAAGATGGGACGCCATGTTGTGTTTGGAGAGCCCCTGATGTGCCTATACATTGAAACCCCCCACAAGTGACCCCATATTGGAAACTAGACCTCCCAAGGAACTTATCTAGATGTGTTGTGAGAACTTTGAACCTACAAGTGTTTCACTACAGTTTATAACGCAGAGACGTGAAAATAAAAATTCTTTTTTTTTTCACAAAAATTATTTTTTAGCTCCCAGTTTTGTATTTTCACAAGGGTAACAGGATAAATTGGACCCTAAAAGTTGCTGTCCAATTTGTCCTGAGTACGCTGATACCCCATATGTGGGGGGGAACTACTGTTTGGGCACCTGGCAGAGCTCGGAAGGGAAGGAGCGCCATTTGGAATGCAGACTTAGATGGATTGGTCTGCAGGCGTCACGTTGCATTTGCAGAGCCCCTGATGTACCCAAACAGTACAAACCCCCCACAAGTGACCCCATATTGGAAACTAGACCTCCCAAGGAACTTATCTAGATGTGTTGTGAGAACTTTGAACCTACAAGTGTTTCACTACAGTTTATAACGCAGAGCCGTGAAAATAAAAATTCTTTTTTTTTTTCACAAAAATTATTTTTTAGCTCCCAGTTTTGTATTTTCACAAGGGTAACAGGATAAATTGGACCCTAAAAGTTGTTGTCCAATTTGTCCTGAGTACGCTGATACCCCATATGTGGGGGGGAACTACTGTTTGGGCACCTGGCAGAGCTCGGAAGGGAAGGAGCGCCATTTGGAATGCAGACTTAGATGGATTGGTCTGCAGGCGTCACGTTGCATTTGCAGAGCCCCTGATGTACCCAAACAGTACAAACCCCCCACAAGTGACCCCATATTGGAAACTAGACCTCCCAAGGAACTTATCTAGATGTGTTTTGAGAGCTTTGAACCCCCAAGTGTTTCACTACAGTTTATAATGCAGAGCCGTGAAAATAAAAATTCTTTTTTTTTTCACAAAAATTATATTTAGCCCCCAGTTTTGTATTTTCACAAGGGTAACAGGATAAATTGGACCCTAAAAGTTGTTGTCCAATTTGTCCTGAGTACGCTGATACCCCATATGTGGGGGGGAACCACTGTTTGGGCGCCTGGCAGAGCTCGGAAGGGAAGGAGCGCCATTTGGAATGCAGACTTAGATGGATTGGTCTGCAGGCGTCACGTTGCATTTGCAGAGCCCCTGATGTACCCAAACAGTACAAACCCCCCACAAGTGACCCCATATTGGAAACTAGACCTCCCAAGGAACTTATCTAGATGTGTTGTGAGAACTTTGAACCCCCAAGTGTTTCACTACAGTTTATAACGCAGAGCCGTGAAAATAAAAATTCTTTTTTTTCACAAAAATGATATTTTAGCCCCCAGTTTTGTATTTTCACAAGGGTAACAGGATAAATTGGACACCAAAAGTTGTTGTCCAATTTGTCCTGAGTACACTAATACCCCACATGTGAGGGGTAACCACTGTTTGGGCGCCTGGCAGAGCTCGGAAGGGAAGGAGCGCCATTTGGAATGCAGACTTAGATGGATTGGTCTGCAGGCGTCACGTTGCATTTGCAGAGCCCCTGATGTACCCAAACAGTAGAAACCCCCCACAAGTGACCCCATATTGGAAACTACACCTCCCAAGGAACTTATCTAGATGCGTTGTGAGAACTTTGAACCCCCAAGTGTTTCACTACAGTTTACAATGCAGAGCCGTGAAAATAAAAAATCTTTTTTTTCCCACAAAAATGATTTTTAGCCCCCCAAATTTTTATTTTCCCAAGGATAACAAGAGAACTTCGACCCCAAAATTTGTTGTCCAATTTGTCCCGAGTACTCTGATACCCCATATGTTGGGGTAAACCCCTGTTTGGGCGCATGGGAGAGCTCGGAAGGGAAGGAGCACTGTTTTACTTTTTCAACGCAGAATTGGCTGGAATTGAGATCGGACGCCATGTCGCGTTTGGAGAGCCCCTGATGTGCCTAAACAGTGGAAACCCCCCAATTCTACCTGAAACCCTAATCCAAACACACCCCTAACCCTAATCCCAACAGTAAACCCTAACCACACCCCTAACCCTGACACACCCCTAACTCTAATCCCAACCCTAATCCCAACCGTAAATGTAATCCAAACCCTAACCCTAACTTTAGCCCCAAAGACAGAAACATATAGGTATAAAGCAGGCCACATACATGCCTCACAGATCATCCATTCCATCCCCCGGGGGCACACATACATGCAATCATACAGACCCAAATGTACATACAGTGCCTACAAGTAGTATTCAACCCCCTGCAGATTTAGCAGGTTTAATAAGATGCAAATAAGTTAGAGCCTTCAAACTTCAAACAAGAGCAGGATTTATTAACAGATGCATAAATCTTACAAACCAAAAAGTTTTGTTGCTCAGTTAAATTTTTATAACTTTTAAACATAAAAGTGTGGGTCAATTATTATTCAACCCCTAGGTTTAATATTTTGTGGAATAACCTTTGTTTGCAATTACAGCTAATAGTCGTCTTTTATAAGACCTGATCAGGCCAGCACAGGTCTCTGGAGTTATCTTGGCCCACTCCTCCATGCAGATCTTCTCCAAGTTATCTAGGTTCTTTGGGTGTCTCATGTGGACTTTAATCTTGAGCTCCTTCCACAAGTTTTCAATTGGGTTAAGGTCAGGAGACTGACTAGGCCACTGCAACACCTTGATTTTTTGCCTCTTGAACCAGGCCTTGGTTTTCTTGGCTGTGTGCTTTGGGTCGTTGTCTTGTTGGAAGATGAAATGACGACCCATCTTAAGATCCTTGATGGAGGAGCGGAGGTTCTTGGCCAAAATCTCCAGGTAGGCCATGCTATCCATCTTCCCATGGATGCGGACCAGATGGCCAGGCCCCTTGGCTGAGAAACAGCCCCACAGCATGATGCTGCCACCACCATGCTTGACTGTAGGGATGGTATTCTTGGGGTCGTATGCAGTGCCATCCAGTCTCCAAACGTCACGTGTGTGGTTGGCACCAAAGATCTCGATCTTGGTCTCATCAGACCAGAGAACCTTGAACCAGTCAGTCTCAGAGTCCTCCAAGTGATCATGAGCAAACTGTAGACGAGCCTTGACATGACGCTTTGAAAGTAAAGGTACCTTACGGGCTCGTCTGGAACGGAGACCATTGCGGTGGAGTACGTTACTTATGGCATTGACTGAAACCAATGTCCCCACTGCCATGAGATCTTCCCGGAGCTTCTTCCTTGTTGTCCTTGGGTTAGCCTTGACTCTTCGGACAAGCCTGGCCTCGGCACGGGAGGAAACTTTCAAAGGCTGTCCAGGCCGTGGAAGGCTAACAGTAGTTCCATAAGCCTTCCACTTCCGGATGATGCTCCCAACAGTGGAGACAGGTAGGCCCAACTCCTTGGAAAGGGTTTTGTACCCCTTGCCAGCCTTGTGACCCTCCACGATCTTGTCTCTGATGGCCTTGGAATGCTCCTTTGTCTTTCCCATGTTGACCATGTTTGAGTGCTGTTCACAAGTTTGTGGAGGGTCTTAAATAGTAAGAAAAGGCTGGAAAAAGAGATAATTAATCCCAACATGTGAAGCTCATTGTTCTTTGTGCCTGAACTACTTCTTAATACTTTAGGGGAACCAAACAGAATTCTGGTGGGTTGAGGGGTTGAATAATAAATGACCCTCTGAAAAGACTTTTCACAATTTAAAAAAAAAATAAACAAAGAAATAACATTCTTTTTTGCTGCAGGGCATTTCACACTTCCAGGCTGATCTACAGTCCAAATGTCACAATGCCAAGTTAATTCCAAATGTGTAAACCTGCTAAATCTGCAGGGGGTTGAATACTACTTGTAGGCACTGTAAGTAAAAGGAGGAAACAGAGGGTACCAAAACTTTTCCACAATATTAGAAATAAGTTTTTTATTATAATTACACTATGTTCCAAATTATTATGCAAATTACATTTTTATCAGATTTTCCTAAATGGTCGGTGCAAATGACAGTCAGTCTAATAAAAGTCATCACCCGTTAGATTATACATCGAATTTTATTGAAGAAACCTCCCAATGATAACAGTATAATTTCCAAAATGAATAAAAACTCAAAATGCACTGTTCCAAATTATTAGGCACAGTAGAATTTCTAAACATTTGATATGTTTTAACCCCTTCACCCCCAAGGGTGGTTTGCATGTTAATGACCAGGTCAATTTGTACAATTCTGACCACTGTCCCTTTATGAGGTTATAACTCTGGAACTCTTCAACGGATCTTGGCGATTCTGACACTGTTTTCTCGTGACATATTGTACTTCATGATAGTGGTAAAATTTATTCGATATAACTTGCGTTTATTTGTGAAAAAAATGGAAATTTGGGGAAAATTTAGAAAATTTCGCAATTTTCCAACTTTGAATTTTTATGCCCTTAAATCACAGAGATATGTCACGCAAAATACTTAATAAGTAACATTCCCCACATGTCTACTTTACATCAGCACAATTTTGGAAGCAAAATTTTTTTTTGTTAGGGAGTTATAAGGGTTAAAATTTGACCAGAAATTTCTCATTTTTACAACACCATTTTTTTTTAGGGACCACATCTCATTTGAAGTCATTTTGAGGGGTCTATATGATAGAAAATAACCAAGTGTGACACCATTCTAAAAACTGCTCCCCTCAAGGTGCTCAAAACCACATTCAAGAAGTTTATTAAACCTTTACGTGCTTCACAGGAATTTTTGGAATGTTTAAATAAAAATGAACATTTAACTTTTTTTCACACAAAATTTATTTCAGCTCCAATTTGTTTTATTTTACCAAGGGTAACAGGAGAAAATGGACCCCAAAAGTTGTTGTACAATTTGTCCTGAGTGCGCTGATACCCAATATGCGGGGGTAAACCACTGTTTGGGCGCATGGCAGAGCTCGGAAGGAAAGGAGCGCCATTTTACTTTTCAATGCAAAATTGACTGGAATTGAGATGGGACGCCATGTTGCGTTTGGAGAGCCCCTGATGTGCCTAAACATTGAAACCCCCCACAAGTGACACCATTGTTGAAAGTAGACCCCCTAAGGCACTTATCTAGATGTGTGGTGAGCACTTTGACCCACCAAGTGCTTCACAGAAGTTTATAATGCAGAGCCGTAAAAATAAAAAATCATATTTTTTCACAAAAATGATCATTTCGCCCCCAATTTTTTATTTTCACAAGGGTAACAGGATAAATTTGGACCCTAAAAGTTGTTGTCCAATTTGTCCTGAGTACGCTGATACCTCATATGTGGGTGTAAACCATTGTTTGGGCGCATGGCAGAGCTCGGAAGGGAAGGAGCGCCATTTGACTTTTCAATGCAAAATTGACTGGAATTGAGATGGGACGCCATGTTGGGTTTGGAGAGCCCCTCATGTGCCTAAACATTGAAAGCCCCCACAAGTGACACCATTTTGGAAAGTAGACCCCTTAAGGAACTTATCTAGATATGTGGTGAGCACTTTGACCCAACAAGTGCTTCACAGAAGTTTATAATGCAGAGCCGGAAAAATAAAAAATCATATTTTTTCACAAAAGTGATCTTTTTGCCCCCAATTTTTTATTTTCCCAAGGGTAAGAGAAGAAATTAGACCACACAAGTTGTTGTGCAATTTGTCCTGAGTACGACGATACCCCATATGTGGGGGTAAACCACTGTTTGGGCGCATAGCAGAGCTCGGAAGGGAAGGAGCGCCATTTTACTTTTCAATGCAAAATTGACTGGAATTGAGATGGGACGCCATGTTGGGTTTGGAGAGCCCCTCATGTGCCTAAACATTGAAACCCCCCACAAGTGACACCATTTTGGAAAGTAGACCCCTTAAGGAACTTATCTAGATGTGTGGTGAGCACTTTGACCCAATAAGTGCTTTGCAGAAGTTTATAATGCAGAGCCGGAAAAATAAAAAATCATATTTTTTCACAAAAGTGATCTTTTTGCCCCCAATTTTTTATTTTCCCAAGGGTAAGAGAAGAAATTAGACCACAAAAGTTGTTGTGCAATTTATCCTGAGTACGATGATACCCCACATGTGGGGGTAAACCACTGTTTTGGCGCATAGCAGAGCTTGGAAGGGAAGGAGCGCCATTTTACTTTTCAATGCAAAATTGACTGGAATTAAGATGGGACGCCATGTTGTGTTTGGAGAGCCCCTGATGTGCCTATACATTGAAACCCCCCACAAGTGACCCCATATTGGAAACTAGACCTCCCAAGGAACTTATCTAGATGTGTTGTGAGAACTTTGAACCTACAAGTGTTTCACTACAGTTTATAACGCAGAGCCGTGAAAATAAAAATTCTTTTTTTTTTCACAAAAATTATTTTTTAGCTCCCAGTTTTGTATTTTCACAAGGGTAACAGGATAAATTGGACCCTAAAAGTTGTTGTCCAATTTGTCCTGAGTACGCTGATACCCCATATGTGGGGGGGAACTACTGTTTGGGCACCTGGCAGAGCTCGGAAGGGAAGGAGCGCCATTTGGAATGCAGACTTAGATGGATTGGTCTGCAGGCGTCACGTTGCATTTGCAGAGCCCCTGATGTACCCAAACAGTACAAACCCCCCACAAGTGACCCCATATTGGAAACTAGACCTCCCAAGGAACTTATCTAGATGTGTTTTGAGAGCTTTGAACCCCCAAGTGTTTCACTACAGTTTATAATGCAGAGCCGTGAAAATAAAAATTCTTTTTTTTTTTCACAAAAATTATATTTAGCCCCCAGTTTTGTATTTTCACAAGGGTAACAGGATAAATTGGACCCTAAAAGTTGTTGTCCAATTTGTCCTGAGTACGCTGATACCCCATATGTGGGGGGGAACCACTGTTTGGGCGCCTGGCAGAGCTCGGAAGGGAAGGAGCGCCATTTGGAATGCAGACTTAGATGGATTGGTCTGCAGGCGTCACGTTGCATTTGCAGAGCCCCTGATGTACCCAAACAGTACAAACCCCCCACAAGTGACCCCATATTGGAAACTAGACCTCCCAAGGAACTTATCTAGATGTGTTGTGAGAACTTTGAACCCCCAAGTGTTTCACTACAGTTTATAACGCAGAGCCGTGAAAATAAAAATTCTTTTTTTTCACAAAAATGATATTTTAGCCCCCAGTTTTGTATTTTCACAAGGGTAACAGGATAAATTGGACACCAAAAGTTGTTGTCCAATTTGTCCTGAGTACACTAATACCCCACATGTGAGGGGTAACCACTGTTTGGGCGCATGGCAGAGCTCGGAAGGGAAGGAGCGCCATTTGGAATGCAGACTTAGATGGATTGGTCTGCAGGCGTCACGTTGCATTTGCAGAGCCCCTGATGTACCCAAACAGTAGAAACCCCCCACAAGTGACCCCATATTGGAAACTACACCTCCCAAGGAACTTATCTAGATGCGTTGTGAGAACTTTGAACCCCCAAGTGTTTCACTACAGTTTACAATGCAGAGCCGTGAAAATAAAAAATATTTTTTTTCCCACAAAAATGATTTTTAGCCCCCCAAATTTTTATTTTCCCAAGGATAGCAAGAGAACTTCGACCCCAAAATTTGTTGTCCAATTTGTCCCGAGTACTCTGATACCCCATATGTTGGGGTAAACCCCTGTTTGGGCGCATGGGAGAGCTCGGAAGGGAAGGAGCACTGTTTTACTTTTTCAACGCAGAATTGGCTGGAATTGAGATCGGACGCCATGTCGCGTTTGGAGAGCCCCTGATGTGCCTAAACAGTGGAAACCCCCCAATTCTACCTGAAACCCTAATCCAAACACACCCCTAACCCTAATCCCAACAGTAAACCCTAACCACACCCCTAACCCTGACACACCCCTAACTCTAATCCCAACCCTAATCCCAACCGTAAATGTAATCCAAACCCTAACCCTAACTTTAGCCCCAACCCTAACCCTAACTTTAGCCCCAACCCTAGCCCCAACCCTAGCCCTAACCCTAGCCCTAACCCTAGCTCTAACCCTAGCCCTAGCCCTAACCCTAGCTCTAACCCTAGCCCTAACCCTAGCTCTAACCCTAACCCTAGCCCTAACCCTAGCTCTAACCCTAGCCCTAACCCTAGCCCTAACCCTAGCCCTAACCCTAGCCCTAACCCTAACCCTAGCCCTAACCCTAACCCTAGCCCTAACCCTAGCCCTAACCCTAACCCTAGCCCTAATGGGAAAATGGAAATAAATACATTTTTAAATTTTTTTTTATTTTTCGCTAACTAAGGGGGTGATGAAGGGGGGTTTGATTTACTTTTATAGCGGCTTTTTTAGCGGATTTTTATGATTGGCAGCCGTCACACACTGAAAGACGCTTTTTATTGCAAAAAATATTTTTTGCGTTACCACATTTTGAGACCTATAATTTTTCCATATTTTGGTCCACAGAGTCATGTGAGGTCTTGTTTTTTGCGGGACGAGTTAACGTTTTTATTGGTAACATTTTCGGACACGTGATAGATTTTGATCACTTTTTATTTCGATTTTTGTGAGGCAGAATGACCAAAAACCAGCTATTCATGAATTTCTTTTGGGGGAGGCGTTTATACCGTTCCACGTTTGGTAAAATTGATAAAGCAGTTTTATTCTTCGGGTCAGTACGATTACAGCGATATCTCATTTATATCATTTTTTTATGTTTTGGCGATTTTATATGATAAAAGCTATTTTATAGAAAAAATAATTATTTTGGCATCGCTTTATTCTGAGGACTATAACTTTTTATTTTTTTGCTTATGATGCTGTATGGCGGCTCGTTTTTTGCAGGACAAGATGACGTTTTCAGCGGTACCATGGTTATTTATATCCGTCTTTTTGATCGCGTGTTATTCCGCATTTTGTTCGGCGGTATGATAATAAAGCGTTGTTTTTTGGCTCGTTTTTTTTTTTTTCTTACGGTGTTCACTGAAGGGGTTAACTAGTGGGACAGTTTTATAGGTTGGGTCATTACGGATGCGGCGATACTAAATATGTGTACTTTTATTGTTTTTTTTTAATAAAGAAATGTATTTATGGGAATAATATATATTTTTTTTCTTTATTTAGGAATTTTTTTTTTTTATTTTTTTTTTACACTTGTGGAAATTTTTTTTTTTACTTTTTTACTTTATCCCAGGGGGGGACATCACAGATCGCCCATCTGACAGTTTGCACAGCACTCTGTCAGATGGGCGATCTTACTTTCATCCTTTCGGACCCTGACCCGGAAGTACTCCCTGCAGGACCCGGATGCAGCCCCGCGGCCATTTTGGATCCGGGGCCTGCAGGGAGAAGACGCTCGGTACAAGGTGAGTGCATCACCTTGTACTGATCGTCTCAGGGAAGCCCGCAGGGAGCCCCCTCCCTGCGCGATGCTTCCCTGTACCGCCGGTACACCGCGATCATGTTTGATCGCGGTGTGCCGGGGGTTAATGTGCCGGGGGCGGTCTGTGATTGCTCCTGGCACATAGTGCCGGATGTCAGCTGCGATAGGCAGCTGACACCCGGCCGCGATCGGCCGCGCTCCCCCCGTGAGCGCGGCCGATCGCATATGACGTACTATCCCGTTGGTGGTCATACGGGCCCACCCCACCTCGACGGGATAGTACGTCAGATGTCAGAAAGGGGTTAAAGAACTGAAATTGCTCATTTGTGGAATTTGCAGCATTAGGAGGTCACATTCACTGAACAAAAAAGCTATTTAACGCCAAAACATCCCAACAGGCCAAGTTACATGTTAACATAGGACCCCTTCTTTGATGTCACCTTCACAATTCTTGCATCCATTGAACTTGTGAGTTTTTGGAGAGTTTTTGCTTGTATTTCTTTGCATGAAGTTGGAATAGCCTCCCAGAGCTGCTGTTTGGATGTGAACTGCCTCCCACCCTCATAGATCTTTTGCTTGATGATCCTCTAAAGGTTCTCTATAGGGTTGAGGTCAGGGGAAGATGGTGGCCACACCATGAGTTTATCTCCTTTTATGCCCATAGCAGCCAATGACTCATAGGTATTCTTTGCAGCATGAGATGGGGCATTGTCAGCATGAAGATGATTTTGCTCCTGAAGGCACATTTCTGCTTTTCAGACCATAGAAGAAAGTTGTCAGTCAGAAACTCTATATACTTTGCAGAGGTCATTTTCACACCTTCAGGAACCTTAAAGGGCCTTGCCAGCTGTTTCCCATGATTCTGGCCCAAAACATGACTCCTCCACCTCCTCGCTGACGTTGCAGCTTTGTTGGGACATGGTGGCCATCCACCAACCATCCACTACTCCATCCATCTGGACCATCCAGGGTTGCTCAACACTTATCAGTAAACAAGACTGTTTGGAAATTAGTCTTTATGTATGTGTGGGCCCAATACAATCATTTCTGCTTGTGAACACTGTTTAAGGGTGGCCGAATAGTAGGTTTATGCACCACAGCAAGCCTTTGAAGGAGCCTACACCTTGAGGTTCGAGGGACTCCAGAGGCACCAGCGGCTTCAAATATCTGTTTGCTGCTTTGTAATGGCTTTTTAGCAGCTGCTCTCTTAATCCGATGAACTTGCCTGGCAGAAATCTTCCTCATTATGCCTTTATCAGCACAAACACATTTGTGCTCAGATACAGCCACAAATCTCTTAACAGTACGATGATCACACTTATGTTTTTGGAAAATTTCTAATGTTTTCATCCCTTCACCAAGTCATTGCACTATTTGATGCTTTTCAGCAGCAGAGAGATCCTTTTTCTTTCCCATGTTACTTGAAAACTGTGACCTGCTTAATAATGTGGAACATCATTTTTAAGTAGTTTTCCTTTAATTAGAATCACCTGGAAAACCAATTATCACATGTGTTTAAGTTTGATTTCAGTGATCCATTGATCCCTGAGACACAATACCATCCACGAGTTTATTTGAAAAACAAAACAATTAAATCTTTATCACACTTAAATCCAATTTGCATAATAATTTGGAACACAGTGTATTTTATTATGCAGACAGACATAGTGCATAGTATATAATATATATGATTCCCTGAACAATAAATAGTAAGACTTGTAGTACAATCAAGTAGTGTGGGCGAATAGACACCCATAAAGTAGCAGCAATAAGATGTAGAAAAGGGACAACTGTCCTAGAGCCTAAAAAAACCCCAAAAAATATATACGGAAGCAGATGTCATAGGTAAACAAACAACAAACACTTTATTAAGTACTGTTTAAAACAACTTTTTGTAAAAAATAGTATATACCATCCTCTGGGAATTAACACATGCAAAATACAACTGCAGGTGCAGGGCTACGCATAACAACCAAAAAAATATAGACTAATCAGTATGCAAAGGGGTCTAAATAGCTAATACATAGTGAATTAATAGGTAGTGTGGTGTATATTGTCTTTCTAGGAAAATCCACCATCATAGGTATACATCCTTAGCTTAAAGGGGTCACTATACCCAGTATTATAATATGTATCGACCGATACCACATAACATACAAGTGACAAGTAAAAGTGCTTGGTGCTTTGTAAACCGGTCTACATATATGCCGCTAAATAGTCAATGGTACTCAGGATGGGCTGTACCTAAGAGGTTTATCACCACACCATGCCCCATATTGAATACGCATTAAAGATAAAGAAAATGGAAGTGATGCATAACCTGCACGTGCAGTCCTGAAGGCCCCAACGCGCGTTTCGCGTCTTGCTTCTTCCGGGGGAAGTGTGTGTAGTGTGTCAGTGTCGGGGCTTTTTATAGCCCTGTCTTTAATTAGTGGCAGCGTCGTTGTTATAGCGCTCACATCGCTGGGCCAGGTCCCAGCGCACGCGCAGGTCAGCGTCCCACGTCACTGTTCCGCTTCCCCGTCCGACGCGTCAGGTCGGGGGGTGGAGTCAGCGACGTCACGGACGCGTCTCCATGGCAGCACGGTAACCCGGACAGCGATGGAGCGCACACGCCGCTGGGTTCAGAGTAAGGAGAATGGAGGGTGTGTGCTATGATATGTGAAGAGCGGAAGCTGAGAAAAAAGACATAAGTGAGGAAAGTAGACTCCGTAGAGTGAGAATCTAACCATCAGTATGTATCCCAATTGAGCAAAATGGTTTTGGCATATAGAGGCCAAATAGGGGGACAACACGCGCAAGCCATGCATCACCCCCCAAAAAATTGAATATTCATTTAATTAATAACGAATATATTTGTAATATAAAGAATTATATGACCTCTAAGTGATAAAATATAAAAAATAAAAAATATAAAAATAAAAATAAAGAATGCTTATTACAGTGACCTAATAAAGCCAGATAATAAAAGTGCATCGGTGCTGTGGATAACAGTGGATTAATAAGTTACATTGCCGAAGCTAAATAGTGAAACAGTAGGGAATATCCCAATAAGCAAACTACTGCTAAAAATATGTGCATGTAAAGTGACTAGTGCTGCCTAGAGCTTTGTTTGATAGAAGATGATTATGGATATATGTATTATACCCATAATCATCTACATTCGAGCAATATACTAAAAAGGTGCAACGTGTAATCATAAAATAAATGGCAATCCATACGCCAATAGTGATAGACCCGGTATCTTGAAAGTTAATGTCTTCTCAACATGTCCTCGTATACGGTACTTTTTTACTTCTCATGTTCTTCAGATATCTCCATGTCCTCCAAAGAAGTCCTGTTCCAGACCCGCCACACCTCAGCAGGCATCCGGATCCTCCAAAAGTCCAGAACCCAAACCACCAAACACTCACCAGTCGGTAAGTATATGCAATCTAAAAAACTAAAGAAAAAATGATTAAAAACCTGGCATTATATACATAAAATAACATGACACAGATAAAAAACACATAAATTAAAATTAAAGAAAGGGGGCAAAGCTCAACTTTTCATTTAGACCCTTGAACACAGTCAATCTTCTTGATCCATCTAGTTTCTAGCTGGGCAAGGGTCTTCTTCCAGTTACCACCTCTTTGGTCAATAAAGACTTTATCAATTCCTGACACCATTAGGAGTTTAGCATTGCAATCATGCACTTGCTTGAAATGTCTGGGTATCGGTTTTAATTCTGACACATCAGTTGTCTCTCGTGCATTTACAATGTCTCTGAAATGTTCTCTAACTCGTATTTTTAGTGGTCTAGAGGTTAGGCCCACATAAATTTTACCGCACGGGCATTTAGCGTAGTAGATCACGCCAATTGTATTACAAGTTATGTGTTGTGTGATGGTAAAGTTTTTTGTTCCATCACTTGATTTAAACACTGAGGCTTTCTGCATATTTGGACACGCGATACAGTCATTACACGGGAAAAAGCCCCATTTAGGTCCTTTCGAACTAAATGCTCTACTTGGATCCTCGCCAGGGTGGTAGCTGTGTACTAATATGTCCTTTAAATTTCTCGATCTTCTGTACGTGATGGATGAAGTATTGTTGATGTGTTTAGTAAAAATTTGGTCAGTTTTCAGTATTGCCCAGTATTTGTTAAGGGCCTTTTCATATCCATCCACTTTTTATTGTATGTTGATATGAATCTGATCATAGGGTCCTGTACATTCTTTTTATCTTTTGGCTTTAGAAGATTGATCCGATTTTCTGCTGCTGCTCTTCTACGACCTTTTTTAATGCTCCTATTTAGAGTATCCCCGACTTCTAAACCTTTCTGCCAAGTCGTCGGCCTGTTTGTTGAACAGCGAATCATTGGAGCAAATTCTTTTGATCCTCAGAAATTGGCCCGTTGGTATGGCATTCACCACCTGTTGAGGGTGGGAAGAAGAGGCATGAAGGAGAGAGTTCACAGCCGTTTCCTTACGAAACACATCAGTTACCAGGGCATTAAATTGTCCCTTTGAAATAAGTATATCCAGAAATTCAATACTAGTTTGGTTATACTTACACGTCAGCTTTACATTGATATTGTTGATGTTCAGTACGTCCACAAATGACAGGAGCTCTTCTTCCGTGCCCTGCCAAATCATGAGAATGTCATCGATAAATCTTGCCCAAAAGAGAACTTTCTCAATATCCGCAATAGGGTTGGTAAAAAATATTTTCCTTTCCCATGCCCCTAAAAAAAGATTTGCATATGAGGGGGCGAAAGCCGCCCCCATTGCTGTACCTTGCTTTTGCAGGTAAATGGTGTTTTTAAAAATATAATAATTATGTTCTAATGCAAATCTTAGAAGGGACATAAGGAGCTTAATTAGCTCCACATCGTAGTCAGACATTGTAAGAAACATCTGTACAGCTTGTATGCCATCTTTATGCTGGATTGAGGTGTAGAGTGACTCTACATCTAAGGTAACAAGCCACATATCATCTTCCATAGGGATGCCTTCCACTTTACCTAGTACATCACCAGTGTCCAGATATGTGATGGTAGAGTTTGCACAATTGGCTTCAGATGAAAATCTAGATAATTACATATTGTTTCACATAAACTTGCATTTCCTGAAATGATAGGTTGTCCCGGCGGATTTGACAGACTTTTGTGGACTTTCGGAATAAAGTATATACCTGCAGTTCTAGGATACATGGGTACAAGATTGTCTCTTAGTTCCTTTGTTATTGTCCCCTCTTCAAAAGCTTTATCCAAAACTTCATACAGCTCGCTCTGGAATGCAGATGTAGGTTTATAAGTTAATTTTTTGTAACAGGAAGATTCCCTGAGTTGTCTGAAGGCTTCCCTCTCGTATTGCTTCTTCGGCCAAATCACTACATTGCCCCCTTTATCAGAGGGCTTTATCACTATATCTTTCAGGTTTTTGAGTTCATATAATGCTTTTCTTTGATCATTTGTTAAGTTGTCATTTGAAATGCCTTTAGCAATTTTTTCAAACTCCTCAGTAACCAATTTAACAAATATTTCAATATTTGGATATATGTTCAATGAGGGGAATTTCTTTGGTGTAGGTACTGTGAACTTACTCTTTGTCGAGGATGCATCCTGTTCATTCATCAATTCCTCTAATGTTGTTATGGCTTCCATTTCCTCAGTGCTCCACTCTTCACCTCCATTTGTTTTGTCATGTAGTTTCTTTAGAACTAGTTTCCGTGCAAACAGATGGAGATCCTTTATGGCTAGGAAGGGGTCAAAAGGAGAGACAGGGGAAAACGTTAGACCTAGACTTAATACCTCTACCTGTGACTCAGACAATTGAGTATCTGATAGGTTGATCACCTGTAATTTTGATGAGGGATTGTCAGTTCTTCTGTTATAGCTATTACCCTTTTTCCTGTAATTATTTTTCCTTAGATTGTATGTACGATTTCTCACTCCCCGTTCTCCTTCATCATCCCTGGATGACATGGATGAGAATGATGAAGATCTAGATTTATCATGTTCCCCGGTTGTAGTAGACCGCCATATATAGATGGTTCCACTTTTGAAGTCATTTAGATCTCTTTGAAATTTTTTTGTTTTTACTTCTTTGACGTCTTTCTCCCAGATTTGAAATTGGGTATCAATGTCTTTATTCAGAATGTCCAATTCAGATGTTGTTAGAACCTCAGTCAATTTTTTGCGTGTGTTTTCAATGTCCATATCAAATTTATCTAGACTTCTTTTGTTGTTGCCAATTAGCAGTTCAATAAGTGATTTTTAACATTAATTACATACTTCCTCCCACTTCGTTTTGAACAGACTATCGTCTATTGGGAAGGAAGGCATAATTCTCACCCGAAGTCCTCTAGGTATAAGCCCTTTAGCTAGATATCTCTCTAAATATGCCTTGTTCCACCACATGCGGGTACGTTTTTTTTAAAGATATTTCATGGAGTTTTTCAACAAAATTTTTTGCCCACTTTCATTAATATCATTTTGCACGGTATCTCCACCAAAGACAGTATCAATTCTCGACAGCCAGGCTGTATCCCTAGCTTTTATATCCATTATCTGGCCACACACAAATCTGTAAACAAAGTACAGAGTATATCACAGAAACATATAGTTTAAACCTGGCCTATTAGAATGACTCTTCCAAAAAATCATAAAAAAACCAAAAAAATATATACGGAAGCAGATGTCATAGGTAAACAAACAACAAACACTTTATTAAGTACTGATTAAAACAACTTTTTGAAAAAAATAGTATATACCATCCTCTGTGAAATAACACATGCAAAATACAACTGCAGGTGCAGGGCTACGCATAACAATCAAAAAAATATAGACTAATCAGTATGCAAAGGGGTCTAAATAGCTAATACATAGTGAATTAATAGGTGTAGTGTGGTGTATATTGTCTTTCTAGGAAAATCCAGTCCACCATCATAGGTATACATCCTTAGCTTAAAGGGGTCACTATACCCAGTATTATAATATGTATCGACCGATACCACATAACATACAAGTGACAAATAAAAGTGCTTGGTGCTTTGTAAACCGGTCTACATATATGCCGCTAAATAGTCAATGGTACTCAGGATGGGCTGTACCTAAGAGGTTTATCACCACACCATGCCCCATATTGAATACGCATTAAAGATAAAGAAAATGGAAGTGATGCATAACCTGCACTTGCAGTCCTGAAGGCCCCAACGCGCGTTTCGCGTCTTGCTTCTTCTGGGGGAAGTGTGTGTAGAGTGTCAGTGGCAGCGGCGTTGTTATGGTGCTCACATCGCTGGGCCGGGTCCCAGCGCACGCGCAGGTCAGCGTCCCACGTCACTGTTCCGCTTCCCCGTCCACCGCTGCCACTAATTAAAGACAGGGCTATAAAAAGCCCCGACACTGACACACTACACACACTTCCCCCGGAAGAAGCAAGATGCGAAACGCGCGTTGGGGCCTTCAGGACTGCACGTGCAGGTTATGCATCACTTCCATTTTCTTTATCTTTAATGCGTATTCAATATGGGGCATGGTGTGGTGATAAACCTCTTAGGTACAGCCCATCCTGAGTACCATTGACTATTTAGCGGCATATATGTAGACCGGTTTACAAAGCACCAAACACTTTTACTTGTCACTTGTATGTTATGTGGTATCGGTGGATACATATTATAATACTGGGTATAGTGACCCCTTTAAGCTAAGGATGTATACCTATGATGGTGGATTTTCCTAGAAAGACAATATACACCACACTACCTATTAATTCACTATGTATTAGCTATTTAGACCCCTTTGCATACTGATTAGTCTATATTTTTTTGGTTGTTATGCGTAGCCCTGCACCTGCAGTTGTATTTTGCATGTGTTAATTCCCAGAGGATGGTATATACTATTTTTTACAAAAAGTTGTTTTAAACAGTACTTAATAAAGTGTTTGTTGTTTGTTTACCTATGACATCTGCTTCCGTATATATTTTTTTGGTTTTTTTTAGGCTCTAGGACAGTTGTCCCTTTTCTACATCTTATTGCTGCTACTTTATGGGTGTCTATTCGCCCACACTACTTGATTGTACTACAAGTCTTACTATTTATTGTTCAGGGAATCATATATATTATATACTATGCACTATGTCTGTCTGCATAATAAAATAATTATAATAAAAAACTTTTTTCTAATATTGTGGAAAAGTTTTGGTACCCTCTGTTTCCTCCTTTTACTTATGTACATTTGGGTCTGTATGATTGCATGTATGTGTGCCCCCGGGGGATGGAATGGATGATCTGTGAGGCATGTATGTGGCCTGCTTTATACCTATATGTTTCTGTCGTTGGGGCTTATAGGTGGTCGCGCCTATATGTGCTACATGCACAATAATATGTTTACATCACCTATAGGGCGTTGTCCCTTGGGTACTTCTTGCACCTTATTGTCATGGTCTTACTTTACTTTGTTCTGCTGGCACTTATATGTTCCTTATATCAATTCCATCTAGGTGCTATATTTTTAATTATGGGCTTGCTTACGGGTGTGTCTGCACCTTGTAGTGCCCCTTATGTTACGTCATCTTTACACCGTATGTAAAATCTTTTATTACTGCTGGCATATCTTGCTTTGGTGCCTGGGTTGCAGCCCCGATGTATTACCTTCCGGTGGCTCCGTTTCATATTTTGGCACCCTATGGCCTTTCTTATGGCCTCTATTCCATGCGCGGGTGCCTCGGCCGCCGTTTCCTCTCTGCGCATGCGCGCCCTGGATCCAAGCATTCCGCCTGGCTCAGGCGCTGTCTATTTCACATTGGCCCATGCGCGGATGCCTTGGCCGACGCTTCCTGCGCATGCGCGCTTTTGTATCTATGCAATCCCTCGTCTGCAGGCGCTGGTCATTGGTACTTCTGCCCATGCGCGGTTTTCTATCCTTGGCGGTACGTGCCCCTTCCGGCTTACCTGTGCTCACACACACCGGTCTCTTATCAGCTATTAGGCTCAACGTATATATGGCTGTTGAACAATTCTGCTGACATCTTCCCTGACGAAGCCTGTTCGCCAGGCGATACGCGTAGGCATCGCTCTATCACCAGGTTGTATCTCTATGGGGGGTTTCCTCCGTATATACTTGTGGGACCTAGTAGTATATTTTTTTTTGTATAGGTGACCCTTAAGCCTATTTGGCTGGTTTAGCTCTATATTCCTTTGGGCAGCTGTCCTTTACTCTTTGCATAGGGTTTTTCCATGTGCACAAATGAGTCATATTATACTATGCTGTCCAAAATAGGGGCTTTGCACATCTCCTCATGAGCCACTAGGTTGTATTTGGGTTTCAAAATCATACTAGGTTACGGTCTCTATTACCTGTGTGTATCAGATGATGCTTGTACTTTTTAATTATGTTTTTAACGGTTTGTGGTGTTTTTGAAGTGTTCAATAAAATCAGCGTGTTATTTTTTTTTTTTCAAATGACTGTTTATTATTGTATGGTGTGCAATTTTCTTTGCAGTAATGCTTTTCTCTTTTTGCTAAACAATTGTTTCTATTACTGACATTGCACCCTTGATATATTCTGAATAATATATGGCAGTGCGCCCAATTTTCTGATTATTTGACATCTGATGTATATAGAGACCTTTACATCTTCCCAACAGATTTTTGTCATGCGGCCTCCCAGTGTCCTGGTCGTCGCAGTGATGTCATTATCCTTTCAGGGGAGAAGTGATGTCATGTCTGAAGGCAATGAAAGACAACCACATTCAGGTATCACACACATGCAACATGTTGTTCACACTCCAGACCAGAAGGGGGAGCTCTAAGCCTGTTTAGGGTGAACTTCCCTATTTAACATCCTGGCTGGAGAAAGCAAGAGTTCAGTTCCTGTCAGGCAGACAGAAGAAGTGGAGCTCTGCTGGCCTGAAGTGCTGCAACTCCTGGAAAAAGACACAAAAAGGTGAACATACTGCAGAGAGTGTGCAGGAAAGCAGAGCACAGGAGAGGAATATCAGAGGGAGATCTGTTGTGAATTCCGTTCTTGGGCTCCATCCTGTGGTTGCTAATGGTATTTTTGGGAGTTCTGCTCTTGGGCTCCCTCTGGTGGTTTCAAGTGGAACTTAGCAGCTGCGTTCACTAATCGGTTTCCTGGCCTTGTTATTTAACTGGGCTTTTGGCTGTAGTGGATGCCAGCTGTCAATGTATTTCCTGTGGATTCTGTCCTTTCTTGGAAGTTCTCTGTTGGCCAGTCCATTTCCAGCTTAAGATAAGTCTGCTAGTTTTTGGGTGTTTCCCTGCTTATGACCTTTTGTTCAGTTCAATTTATGTCTCTTTGTCCAGCTTGTCATTATGAAATATTCCCGCTAGTTGGAAGCTCTGGGGTCGCAGATTTGCCCCTCCACACCGTGAGTCGGTGTGGTGGTTATTTTTGTAAACTCTGCACGGATTTTTAGTTTTTATACTGACCGCACAGTAACCTTTTCTATCTCTGTCTATTTAGATAGTACTGGCCTCCTTTGCTAAAAAAACTAGTTTCATTTCTGAGTTTGTCATTTCCCTCTCCACTCACCGTCAATATTTGTGGGGGGCTATCTTCCTTTGGGGGTTTCTCTGAGGCGAGATAGCTTTCCGTTTCCATTTTCAGGGGTAGCTAGTTCTTAGGCTGTGCAGAGGCGTCTAGGCAGAGTCAGGTACGCTCCACGGCTATTTCTAGTGTTGGTGTTAGGAGTAGGGATTGCGGTCAGTAAAGTTACCACCTCCTCAGAGCTAGTACTACTTTTGTTTTGCCCACTAGGTCATTTCAGTGCTGCTCCGTATTCACTGGTCATATCAGTGATTACTGTCTGTGGAGCTGCTACCTCCTCTAAGCGAGGAGTCCATGATTGGTTTTACCCACCAGGTCATCTCAGTACCGCTCCGTACCCACCAGGTCATAACAGTACAGCTGGCCCACAATGTGTTAAATGCATCTCAAAAGAGGGAAGAGAAAGTTCTGAGTCATTTTTTTTTGTGTGTTGCTTGTTTTGTCCTTTTTTTCCCCTTGATTTTTGGATGGTGCAGGAGCTGGGTGCTGATATGGAGGTTCAGGGTCTGTCTGCGCGTGTTGATCATCCTGCTTCAAGGGTACAGAGTATCCAAGACTATGTTATTCAAACTCCTGTTTCTGAGCCTAGAATTCCTATTCCTGATTTGTTTTCTGGGGATAGATCTAGGTTTTTGAATTTTAAAAATAATTGCAGATTATTTTTTGCTCTGAGACCCCGTTCCTCTGGTGACCCCATTCAGCAGGTGAAGATTATTATTTCTCTGCTGCGTGGCGACCCGCAGGACTGGGCATTCTCCCTGGAGCCAGGCAATCCTGCATTGCTCAATATAGATTCGTTTTTTCAAGCACTGGGACTGCTTTATGACGAACCCAATTCTGTGGATCAGGCAGAAAAAATTTTGCTGGCTCTGTGTCAAGGTCAGGAAGCGGTAGAGATATATTGTCAGAAATTTAGAAAGTGGTCTGTACTTGCAAAATGGAATGAGGATGCCCTGGCGGCTATTTTCAGAAAGGGTCTTTCTGAAGCTCTTAAAGATGTTATGGTGGGGTTTCCCACGCCTGCTGGTTTGAACAATCAATGTCTCTGGCTATTCAGATTGATCGGCGCTTACGGGAACGTAAGGTGGTGCACCATATGGCGGTGTCCTCTGGGCAGAGTTCAGAGCCTATGCAATGCGATAGAGTTTTGACGAGAGCAGAACGGCAGGAGTTCAGACGTCAGAATGGGCTGTGTTTTTACTGTGGTGACACTACTCATGCTATCTCTGACTGCCCGAAGCGAACTAAGAGGGTTGCTAAGTCGGTTACCATCAGTACTGTACAGCCTAAATTTCTCTTGTCTATTACCCTGATTTGCTCATTGTCGTCCTTTTCTGTAATGGCATTTGTGGATTCTGGCGCTGCCCTGAACTTAATGGACCTAGAATTTGCCAAGCGCTGTGGTTTTTCCTTGGAGCCTTTGCAGAGTCCTATTCCCTTGAGGGGGATTGATGCTACGCCATTGGCCAAGAATAAACCTCAGTACTGGACACAGTAGCCATGAACATGGCTCCAGCACATCAGGAAAATATTTGCTTTTTGGTGTTGCATAATTTGCATGATGTGGTTGTGCTGCGGTTTCCATGGTTACAGGTACATAATCCAGTGCTGGATTGGAAATCTATGTCCGTGACTAGTTGGGGTTGTCAGGGGATACATAGTGACATTCCTCTGATGTCAATTTCCTCGTCCCCTTCTTCTGAAGTTCCTGAGTTTTTGTCAGATTTCCAGGATATATTTGAGGAGCCTAAATCCAGTCCTCTGCCTCCTCATAGGGACTGTGATTGCGCTATTAATTTGATTCCTGGCTGTAAGTTCCCTAAGGGTCGACTTTTCAATCTGTCTGTGCCAGAGCATGCCGCTATGCGGACTTATGTAAAGGAGTCCTTGGAGAACGGGCATATTCGCCCGTCTTCGTCACCGTTGGGAGCGGGGTTCTTTTTTGTTGCCAAGAAGGATGGCTCCTTGAGGCCCTGTATAGATTATCGCCTTCTCAATAAGATCACGGTCAAATTCCAGTACCCTTTGCCTTTGCTCTCTGATTTGTTTGCTCGGATTAAAGGGGCTAGCTGGTTTACCAAGATTGACCTTCGAGGGGCGTATAATCTGGTCCGCATCAAACAGGGTGATGAATGGAAAACAGCATTTAATACGCCCGAAGGCCATTTTGAATATCTTGTGATGCCTTTCGGGCTCTCTAATGCTCCATCTGTGTTTCAGTCCTTTATGCATGATATTTTCCGGGAGTATTTGGATAAATTTATGATTGTATATTTGGATGATATTTTGTTTTTTTCCGATGATTGGGAGACTCATGTGAAGCAGGTCAGGATGGTATTTCAGATTCTTCGTGCTAATACTCTGTTTGTGAAGGGGTCCAAGTGCCTTTTTTGGAGTTCAGAAGGTTTCTTTTCTGGGGTTCATTTTTTCTCCCTCGGCTATTGAAATGGACCCTGTTAAGGTCCAGGCTATTTATGATTGGACTCAGCCCACATCTGTGAAGAGCCTTCAAAAATTTTTGGGCTTTGCTAATTTTTATCGCCGCTTCATTGCTAATTTTTTGACTGTGGTTAAACCTCTGACCGATTTGACCAAGAAAGGTGCAGATGTGGTGAATTGGTCCTCTGCGGCTGTGGAGGCCTTTCAGGAGCTTAAGCGTCGTTTTACTTCTGCCCCTGTGTTGCGTCAGCCAGATGTTTCTCTCCCTTTTCAGGTTGAGGTTGACGCTTCTGAGATTGGGGCAGGAGCTGTTCTGTCTCAGAGAAGTTCTGATGGCTCTGTGTTGAAGCCGTGTGCTTTCTTCTCCAGAAAGTTTTCGCCTGCTGAGCGTAATTATGATGTCGGCAATCGGGAGTTGTTGGCTATGAAGTGGGCATTCGAGGAGTGGCGACATTGGCTTGAGGGAGCCAAGCATCGTGTTGTGGTCTTGACCGACCATAAGAATCTTATTTACCTTGAGTCGGCCAAGCGCTTGAATCCTAGACAGACTCGGTGGTCTTTGTTTTTCTCCCGTTTTGATTTTGTGGTCTCGTATCTTCCGGGATCTAAGAATGTGAAGGCTGATGCCTTGTCTAGGAGTTTTTTGCCTGATTCTCCTGGAGTCCGTGAGCCGGCTGGTATTCTCAAGGAGGGGGTGATTCTTTCTCCCCTGATTTGCGGCGGGTGCTTCAGGAGTTTCAGGCTGATAGACCCGACCGCTGTCCTGTGGGGAAATTGTTTGTTCCTGATAGATGGACTAGTAAGGTGATTTCTGAGATCCATTGTTCGGTGTTGGCTGGTCATCCTGGGATCTTTGGAACTAGAGATTTGGTTGCCAGGTCCTTTTGGTGGCCTTCTTTGTCACGGGATGTGCGTTCCTTCGTGCAGTCCTGTGGGATTTGTGCACGGGCTAAGCCCTGCTGTTCTCGTGCTAGTGGGTTGCTTTTGCCCTTGCCTATCCCTGAGAGGCCCTGGACGCATATTTCCATGGATTTTATTTCTGATCTTCCTGTGTCTCAGAAGATGTCTGTCATCTGGGTGGTTTGTGACTGGTTTTCTAAAATGGTCCATCTGGTACCTTTGCCTAAGTTGCCTTCCTCCTCTGATTTGGTTCCTTTGTTTTTCCAGCATGTGGTTCGTTTGCATGGTATTCCGGAGAATATTGTGTCTGACAGAGGTACCCAGTTTGTTTCTAGGTTTTGGCGGTCCTTTTGTGGTAGAATGGGCATTAATTTGTCTTTTTCTTCGGCGTTTCACCCTCAGACAAATGGACAGACGGAGCGAACCAATCAGACCTTGGAAACCTACTTGAGATGCTTTGTGTCTGCTGATCAGGATGATTGGGTTACCTTCTTGCCATTGGCCGAGTTTGCCCTTAATAATCGGGCTAGTTCGGCTACTTTGGTTTCGCCTTTTTTTGCAATTTTGGTTTTCATCCTCGTTTTTCTTCAGGGCAGGTTGAGCCTTCGGACTGTCCTGGGGTAGATTCTGTGGTGGACAGGTTGCAGCGGATTTGGACTCATGTGGTGGACAATTTAACATTGTCTCAGGAAACGGCTCAACGTTTTGCTAACCGCCGTCGGTGCGTTGGTCCCCGGCTTCGGGTTGGGGATTTGGTCTGGTTGTCTTCTCGTCATGTTCCTATGAAGGTCTCTTCCCCTAAGTTCAAACCTCGTTTTATTGGTCCTTATAGGATTTCGGAAATTATCAATCCGGTGTCTTTTTCGTCTGGCCCTTCCAGCTTCGTTTTCCATTCATAATGTGTTCCATAGATCTTTGTTGCGGAGATATGTGGTGTCCATGGTTCCCTCCGTTGACCCTCCTGCTCCGGTGTTGGTTGAGGGGGAGCTGGAATATGTGGTGGAGAAGATTTTGGATTCTCGTCTTTCAAGGCGGAAACTTCAGTATCTGGTCAAGTGGAAGGGTGATGGCCAGGAGGATAACTCTTGGGTTTTTGCCTCCGATGTCCATGCTGTCAATTTGGTACGTGCTTTTCATTTGGCTCGTCCCGATCAGCCTGGGGGCTCTGGTGAGGGTTCGGTGACCCCTCCTCAAGGGGGGGGTACTGTTGTGAATTCCGTTCTTGGGCTCTATCCTGTGGTTGCTAATGGTATTTTTGGGAGTTCTGCTCTTGGGCTCCCTCTGGTGGTTTCAAGTGGAACTTAGCAGCTGCGTTCACTAATCGGTTTCCTGGCCTTGTTATTTAACTGGGCTTTTGGCTGTAGTGGATGCCAGCTGTCAATGTATTTCCTGTGGATTCTGTCCTTTCTTGGAAGTTCTCTGTTGGCCAGTCCATTTCCAGCTTAAGAAAAGTCTGCTAGTTTTTGGGTGTTTCCCTGCTTATGACCTTTTGTTCAGTTCAATTTATGTCTCTTTGTCCAGCTTGTCATTATGAAATATTCCCGCTAGTTGGAAGCTCTGGGGTCGCAGATTTGCCCCTCCACACCGTGAGTCGGTGTGGTGGTTATTTTTGTAAACTGCGTGGATTTTTAGTTTTTATACTGACCGCACAGTAACCTTTTCTATCTCTGTCTATTTAGATAGTACTGGCCTCCTTTGCTAAAAAAACTAGTTTCATTTCTGAGTTTGTCATTTCCCTCTCCACTCACCGTCAATATTTGTGGGGGGCTATCTTCCTTTGGGGGTTTCTCTGAGGCGAGATAGCTTTCCGTTTCCATTTTCAGGGGTAGCTAGTTCTTATGCTGTGCAGAGGCGTCTAGGCAGAGTCAGGTACGCTCCACGGCTATTTTAGTGTTGGTGTTAGGAGTAGGGATTGCGGTCAGTAAAGTTACCACCTCCTCAGAGCTAGTACTACTTTTGTTTTGCCCACTAGGTCATTTCAGTGCTGCTCCGTATTCACTGGTCATATCAGTGATTACTGTCTGTGGAGCTGCTACCTCCTCTAAGCGAGTCCATGATTGGTTTTACCCACCAGGTCATCTCAGTACTGCTCCGTACCCACCAGGTCATAACAGAGATCAGCCAGGAACAAGCTGCTCCTTTCTGAGGCGCAGAAGCCGGTAGCCAGAAACACCGAGGGAGTAATTGACTCTACGCATTATTTCAGAAACCGGCAGGACAGTCAAATCCAAGTTGGCTGCCCGACCTTAATACCTAAGAAGACACGGTGGCAAATTGTGGGGGTCGGGGCGTCTCTAGGGTCCCTACAAACAAGCCCCAGGCTATCCCAGTCATACGGGTTGTCCTATCCATACCATCTGGGGGACAGAGAAGAAGAAATAACAACATCTAGAACATCTACAAGAGTTGTGAGGACCTTACCGAGAGGCTCAGCAGGGAGGTACTACAACACACAGGTGCTAGTAGGAAGGCTACTGATTTCCACCTCTGGAATTGCCTTCAGACCGACCGGACTCTACCTGCCCTGTCATCTGGCGCTCCGGGCTAAGGATACCATCTGAAGTCTTCAGTAAACAAGGTAAAAGACTGAAAACCTGTCTCCTCGTTCTTTATTGCACCTTGCCCATATATAAACTCTTTTACTGGACACCCCTGAGGGCCACGGACCGGGTCAGCCACTGTGACATTCCCCGAACCGCAGGACCCGGTACCGAGTACCCCATTGCCCTACTTAGGGGGCGCTCCAGTCACAGCTGGCCATCTTGTGCCAATCATCTCAGAACATGATGATATTGTTACGGAACTGCAACACAGAACTAATTATAGAAGGGGAAAACTGACCCTGCACAGAGACTAGGCTAATACCCTACGATGGAGTGGGCGACCCATTCCTTGCGAATAGACCCACCGACGATCCTAGGTTAATCTCAAGCGAAGACCTATAGATAGCGGGAAGGAGGTCCCTAAAAGATCTAACGACTGAGTATAAAAACAGGTCACCTCTTAATAGAAAATACAGAGAAGGCTGCAGAAACCAACAGAAAACAGAAACTAAGGATAGCAGAACCGGGAGTCCCAGAACTGCACAATATCAAACACAGAAAGCTATCAAACACCTAGCCAGAACTCTAACACTCTAACACCGTTGTCCAGCAAGGACTGGGAGGCAGGTGCTAGATAATAAAGGGTGATACAATCACCTGACCTAAGACAACCCAGCACCAGGGGAAAAAGACCAGCAGCCAGAAAACCACAACAAGATGGCGGATGGTCAAAAACAAAACAGATTCTAACAGATATATTGATTGGAACAAAATAGTCGAACTTAAGTCAATGATTCTGATTCAATAAAATAAAATCCAGTAAAGTCAGCCATAGACTGATGGCTGCCGGCTGAAAGATTCTTTGGCCGATAGTTAGGCTGACAACCATCACTCCAATACACAGGAGGACAAGTACTCCAATACACAGTAGGCTGAAATTGGACATGCCCAATCGACATCTCTAATAATCTTTAGTCGGCCTTGACCCCCATATACATTAGACTGTTGGCTGTACCTATGAATATTGGCGGATTCAGTCAACATTAATCTAATGCGCATGGGGGTCTTAAGACCTCAATGTATGAGCAATATTATGGGTCTACATCCTTAACTTCTAATGGATCTGATGAACCTAATTATCTACATTTGTGGTTGTCAACCTGAAGCTCTCCAGCTGCTGCAAGACTCCTGTCTGGAAGTTGACAGAGGTTGGAGACCTTTTGATCTGCGGTAAAGTTGGTCAACTGTGAATATCATTCCTAAGCCTTAATATATCTGTAGTAAGAGAGCAATTATTATATTCAGCTTCTAGGCAGCTACTTTCTCTGTTGACCCCTGGCTGGCCCTGGAAAACAAATTTATTTGCAGATTACTTAGGGAGTCTTGGAGATTCTTAATGTCGAAAACTTGTTTTTTTCAAAATCCAATGAACTGTAGGTCAACGACTTGACTCTTTTGCGAGACATTTTACACTTTCTATACCGTAAAAAGAACTTAGGTACAGAAAAAGAATATACGTATACTTAATGGTTGGTAATTAGCCTAACTTGTACCGTGCGGATAATTTGATTTGAAAGGTCACCATAGACTGGAAGGCAATTGTCCGTCTGTAAGAAAAAGGTCAACCCTACTGGGTGTCACTGCGCCTCTACGCGCCGCCGCATCTGCCGCCGCTCCTGCTGCCGCACCTGCCACTCGCCTTTCTGTTCACCAACATACTTACCCGACCCGTTGCGCTCCTGCGGTGTGCGCGTGCCTTCTGGTCTCTACTCCTCCAGTCTCGCTGCCAGTCCCTTGCTCCCATCGGGTGCACGTGCGTGCAGCGCCCCAGAGTCCTGGTTGCTGCAGTAATGTCATTCTTCCACCAGGGGGAGTGATATAACGTCTGATGGTACTGAAGGAGTTCATCTTTCCAGGTATCACAAAACAGACACCACACTTCACACTCCAGACCACCAGGGGGAGCCATGCTCCTATCTAGTAGGGCACTCCTCACAGAAGGGTAAAACTGGTGGTTTGGATAGAAAGTGAGGGAGAAGCTGACTGGGCTTTGCCCAGGCAACACCTGTCAGGCAGACAGGGGGAAAGGAGGAACATCTGAGCTGCAGACAGAGGGCCCTTGTCAGGGGTGGGATCCTGACAGAGGCCTAGCACGAGACAGAAAGACACGGAGCAGCCCTGCCCCACATGCGGCAGCATCCTAAGGAAGGACAAGAAAGGAATTGTGTTGCAGGGAGTGAGAAACGAAGTCACAGCACAAGGAGACAACACCAGAAGGAGTTCTGACCTGTAAGAGGCTGCCTCCTTCTGAGGCGCGTAGCCGGTGGCCGGAATACTGAGGGAGTAATTGACTCTACGCATTACTTCAAAGACCAGCAGGACAGTCAATTCCAAGTTGGCTGCCTGACCTTAAAACCTAAGAAGACACAGTGGCAAATTGTGGGGGTCGGGGCGTCTCTAGGGTCCCTATAAACAAGCCTCAGGCCATCAGTCATACGGGTATGTCCTATCCATACCATCTGGGGGACAGAGAGGAAGAGATAACATCTAGAACATCTACAAAGGTTGTGAGGACTATCCCATGGTGCTCAGCAGGGAGGTACTACAACACACAGGCGCTAGTAGGAAGGCTACTGATTTCCACCTGGATAAGAGAATTCTGGATTTGCCTTCGGACCGGCCGGACTCTGCCTGCCCTGTGAACGGTACTCTGGACTGTGGATGCAGAAGTCTTCAGTAAAAGGTAAAGAGACTGCAACCTTTGTGTCCTCGTTATTCACTGCGCCTTACATCGTCCACCATCACCACCTACACATCTGGGAAGCCCTGGGGACATACTTCACCTGTGGGAAGGTATACCATTTAGCTGCCATTCCATCACCCCAGCGGACCCCTAAGCAGCGTCGGTCAGCCTGACCGTGTACCACAGGTGGCGTCACGAACACTAGACAAACTTCACCTTTAAATGGACGCCCCTCAAAAAGCCAAGGACCGGGTCAGGCCACCGTGACATCCCCCGAACCGAAGGACCTGGTACCGAGTACCCCACTGCCCTTAACGTGGGAGCGATCCATGCGCTCCTCCTCTCTCCAACTCCTTCTGCGCACGTGCACTTCCTTCCTCTGCTCTGCAGATTCTCCGTTCCTCCTATGAGTCTGGAGGATCTCGAACCGGAAGTTCTGCAGCACTTGGTCTATTTAAGGTATCTCCTTCCTCTGCTCCCTGCCTGATTGTCATTTGTCCTCACTTGACCCAGGTCCCTCTGAGCTTTGTTCTCTCCAGTGCGATACTCTGTCTGTCTTGTGTCTACGCCTTATCCTGTCAGTCCTGGGCATCCGCCATATCCTGCTTGCTCAGTGTCTCCGCCATATCCAGTCTGTCCGCCATACCCTGTCCGTCCTGTGTCTTCGCCATATCTTGTATGTCCTGGGCGTTTGCCATATCCTGCTTGTCCAGTGTCTCCGCCATATCCTGCTTGTCCTGTGTTTCCGCCATATCCAGTCTGTCAGCCATATCCTGCCCGTCCTGTGTCTCTGCCTTACCCTGTCTGTCCTGTGCGTCCACCATATCTAGTTCACTCTGTGTTTCAGTCACTGTCACTCTGTCCCGAGTCTCCGCCTTAGCCACTTCCGCGTCTTTCCTCTCCTACTTCCTGTTCCTCGGTATCAGCTCCTGCGGCAATAGTCTCCCTTGGGCCTGCCTCTAACGCTCCCTGTATTGGGGGTGGTCCACCAGGCCAGCTCACCCTTGGGAGGTTTGTTGTCGTGGTTCTGCGGGTTCACTTTTTGGAGATCCAAAAGATCTGACACTGGGAAACAGATGGTCGACATTGAAGATTAATATTGTGGTGATTAGGAAAACCTTGGGCTGTGACGTGAGGTTGGCGCCATTGACCAGTCCCTCTTTGGATGTAGAAGGACGATGTTTTGTTTTATCCACCAACCTAAAATTACATTTTCTTTCTAATGTGCAAAGCAGCTAATGTTACATTTGGCATCAAAGGGATTGAGTCAATCACGTTCAGTGGCGTCGCTCCTGCTGGGTGTCTTCATAATGTGTTTTTGATCCTTCGTGTGTTTTGAACATGAAAGGACTGATAATGTTGGAAAGCATCTGATAGCGGCGGAAACAGCTGTCTGGGATCAGAGGCGCTTGCTGATGTTTGTGTACTACATAATCAATAGATACACCTCAGAGTTACCACGCTTCTGGTGTTCCAATACATCTGTGTCATCCTGCCTAAATCTCGCTGCAGACTGCGCAGTAATTAGTGCAGGGGGACAGATGTGCGGCTGGTTCTCGTCTCATGGGATGCCTGCATGGATGTAACCAGTAAGAAAACAATGCGGAAGGATCTCATGTTAATACCAGAGAATTTATGGAAAGAAAATAGGATTATTGACGAACAAAAGTAGCCAATGCTCTCATCCCGGTGACTGCCTCATTAGCATTAATTGCTAATTGTCACTATTAAGTTGTCGTCTTTTGTTCTTTTAGGTCTGATAATTATATTGATTTGTGGCTCTGTGCAATTTTTCAACTTTTTCTTGGTTGGTAAAATGCTGTCATATGCGTGTAAGAAAACCCCAAATAATACTTACCAATTCTTCAGGACTGTCTAAGATGATATCAGAAAAACCAGAGACTTTCAGGACTCTTGGAAGAGTTGGCACATCACTCTGGTACTGCCAAATCCTCCCTGAACCTCCTACAAAGCAAAAGTCACCTACATTTTTTCATTGCAATAATGTCACCAAGCACAATATCGACTGAGTGGTGTAAAACCGCCACCACTGGACTCCAGTGCTGAGAAAGGTGCATTCATTGGGAACAGATTGTTGGAAAAGGGTGTGGTAATGCAAATTAAAAAACAAAATTGCAATTACCTATTTACAGGCAGGTTTTTTTTTTTAAAGTTGGCAAATATGTGTAAGGTTATGGAGAGGCTGACTGCGTTTCCCCCTTGAATAAACAAGTTCATTGTGGAAATGTAACATGTTCATGTATAATGTATAAAGTGTGATAAGTATCATATGCATAATGTATAGTAATGTAGTTCATATTGTTATAGATGTATAGTGTTTTGTAAGGGAGATCTTCCCAGCAACAGACTGCAGGAACAGATACAGTTAATGATTAGGATTAGTCCACAGTTGGGGAGAGGGCTACTGCCAGGGAAAGCATACTGTTTCCTGTAGTTAGCAAGATAGAGTTTGGAGAGTAACAATGTGCAGTGCTAGCTAGGGGTGATCGACAGCTAGGAGAGACTGGATGTATAGTAATGTAGTGCATAGTGTTATACATGTATAATGTTTTGTAAGGGAGATCTGCCCAGCAACAGACTGCAGGAACAGATACAGTTAATGATTGGGACTAGACCAAAGTGGGGGGAAGGTGCTAGTGTCATGGAAAGTAGACTGTTTCCTGTAGTTAGGAAGATGGAGTTTGGAGAGTTACAAGTGTGCAGTGATGGCTAAGGATGATTGACAGCTAGAAGAGACTGGAGTGAGGAATAGCAAGATTCTAAAGTGCATTACTCATGAGACTGAGAGACCTTCCAGTCACGACAAACCTGAGAGGTTGCTAGTGCCGAAGGTAACCTAAAGAGGACTGAGAGCCTGGGACTAATGGGGGTCCCGAGCGATAGATCCAGTGGGTCCATAGTGAGAGGGTGCTGAGCGAGGAGAAACTAGCTGATCAGGACTGTGGCCTAGATGCTGAGATGTGGTGACGTAGAGATGAAACAGATAATCTGCAGAGCCCATGAGTAGCCTACAGAGGAAGGATACAGCGGGAATGAAAAGGCTTCTTACTGTGAAGGAAACATGCTTAAAACCGTGCACTCGCTGTCCCTTATACATAACCCTCATCAGGTTCAGTAAAGGCCCCATGTTTGAACAGAAGTCTCCTTTATTAATCTGTGGAATTTGTGGTTCTGGCCAGGCTACACCATCTAGGAAAGGTGACCTGCACAATACTAACACCAACATCAACACTTAGTCAGGACCCACCGTTTCATGTAGCGCACCAGGCGTGACAGGAGAAGATGAGTGCCTCACCCGTAACTAATGCCCCGCACTGCGTTTCATATGCCCCAAACACAATGTCATCACTCTCCTCTGCACTAGATAAAATCAAAGATGATTATATTCGAGAAGTGATGCTCTTTTCTCACCCTATTTAATTGGGAAGATCATGTTGGATGCCCAGTGCTCCTTGACCAACTGTTTGTACTCCATTTTTTAACTCATTGCCCTCTATCTTGCTTATGTTTTGCTGATACCAGGAGAATGGGGTTGTCCTACTACAGGGGTCTGGTTTCTGTAAGCCTTTCAGTGACAAATAGAGATGGTCTGCTTCTTACCCCCATCCTTATAGACCCCATCACTTACCAACTTTATCCCACACCTCCATGATGGGACACAGTGCCCCCCCCCCCCCGTCAAGTCAATTCTGGTTACATTGCTTCCAAATGGGGAAAAATGATGGAGTCCTTAAAAATGCTACCAACAGTGCCATACTTGCCATCTTTTGGAAACAGTCATCAGGAAGATTTTATAAAGTGATCTTGCACAGAGTGATCTATTTCACGTGTTTATTTCTGTTAATGTTGAGGATTATGGCTTATAGCCAATGAAAACCCAAAAGTCATTACAGTGCCTTGCAAAGGTATTCAGCTTTCTGGAACTTTTCAACCTTTTCCCACATATCATGCTTCAAACATAAGGATACCAAATGTAAATTTTTGGTGAAGAATCAACAAGTGGAACACAATTGTGAAGTTGAATGAAATTTATTGGTTATTTTAAATTTTTGTGGAAATTCAAAAAAACTGAAAAGTGGGGCGTGCAATATTATTTGGCCCCTTTACTTTCAGTGCAGCAAACTCACTCCAGAAGTTCATTGTGGATCTCTGAATGATCCAATGTTGTCCTAAATGCCTAATGATGATAAATATAATCCACCTGTGAGTAATCAAGTCTCCGTATAAATGCACCTGCTCTGTGATAGTCTCAGGGTTCTGTTTGAAATTGTCTTTCTGGCCCCAACTTGATTTGCATCCGGCACAGGTAACCCCGGAAATGGCCATAATGTATGTGTGTTATTTAGGGGTGAGAAAAATTGTTTGTAATGACTCTATATAATATGTGAGTTTCACTTTTTGTATTGAAGAACTGAAATAATTTAACTTTTTGATGATATTCTAATTTTGTGAGAAGCGCCTGTATACTGGGAAAGTTGACAAATATTTAAAACCCCCAGTAATTGGTATTTATAATAACCCCCAACTATTCCGGCTATAATACCCCAAACATTTGTACCCTCGGAAAATTCTAGTCTCATCCTCTGGAACTGCTCCTGGATTACAAAACTTCATTACCAGAATGTGAAAAATAATTGTACATTTTTAGAAAAATATTATCTTTTTACTCTGGACTTTGTCCCCAGAACCAGGTTCCATTGTTTCCATTTGTCTAATATCTTGATTATACGAGGACAGGACCTCCGCCGCAGACGTGACCCACAAGTGGTACACTTCATCTCAAAATCCAAAATTAAAGGCAGCAAAAATGCAGAAAACGCAGGTTTCCGTGGAAACGGCTGTAAAAGTAAATGTATGCATAATTATATGAGATAATGAACAGTGTCGGCCACCTCCGGTTCACTCCCTGGTCCCATCTAAAGCTGCGGTATCACAGGACATTCTGCATCTGGGTTCACGGGAGTGAGAGTCCTCAGGAAATTAAGTGTATTTTATCAATTTCTATCAGAATATTGTGTGACGGATAATTTCTATCCTTAGATCAGTTTACCGACCCCAGAACGTGATCAACTTACCAGGTCCTCAGGTTCATTGGCAGCAAAGAGAATTTTAGCTTAATTTTAGTGTTTGGAGCTGGTAAGAAAGTCATTAAAAAGAGACAAGCTAATATCAATCCAAACATCTAATAACTTAGCATCACCCATCACTTATATCTATTGATGCTACATGGAGAAAAGTTTTGGACACATGTCAATCACCGAATAAAGGATTTTCCTGTTGCCCCTCGTGTATAACATCCGGCCCTTCGCCGGCCCCCGATGCATAACATCCGGGCCTTCGCCTGTCCCCGGTGTATAACATCTGTCCCCTCGCCCATCCCCGATGTATAACATCCGGCCTCACGCCCACCCCCCCATATATAACATTCGACCTCTTGCCCGCCTCCGGTGTATAACATCCTGCCTCTTACCCGCCCTTGGTGTATAACAACCGGCCCCTCTCCTGTTCTCAGTGTATAACATCCGGCCCCTCTCCCGCCACTGGTGTATAACATCTGTCCCCTCACCCATCCCCGGTGTAAAACATCTGGCCCCTCTCCCGTTTCCAGTGTATAACATCTGATCCCTCGTCCGCCCCTGGTGTATAACATCCGGCCTTTCGCCCACCCCGGCGTATAGCATCTGGCCTCTTGCCCACTCCCGGTGTATAACATCCGGCGCCTCTCCCATTCCCGGTGTACTGTATAACATCCGGCCACTCTCCCATTCCCGGTGCATAATATCCGGCCCCTCGCCCATCCCCGATGTATAACATCTGGCCCCTCTCCCATTTCCGGTGTATAACATCCGATCCCGCGCCCGCCCCTGGTGTATAACATCCGGCCTCTCGCTCGCCCCGGCGTATAGCATCCGGCCTTTTGCACACTCCCGGTGTATAACATCCGGCCCCCTCGCTACCTGGTGTATAACATCTTGCCCCTCTCCCGCCTCCAGTGTATAAAATTTGGCCCCATTGCCCCCCCAGTTGTATAACATCTTGCCCCTCTCCTGCCCTCAGTGTATAACATCTGGACCCAACGCCACGTGCTGTATAACATCCGACCCCTCGGTGTATAAAATCTGGTGTGCCGCCTCGGCTGGGCCGCTGAGGTAATGGCAGGGCCGGATTGGCCATCTGGCAATTCTGGCAAATGCCAGAAGGGCCTGTCTGGTCAAGGGCCATCTTGTCTGCTACATTGTTAACAGAATCGGTGTTCTCAAGACTCCCATACTGTTAAGAGTTGTGACGGAGCACAAAGTCGCTGACTCCGTCACTTACCCCAGCAGGCCATGGGTATTATTAGAAATATTTGTCTTAGGGCTCATACTCACATGCGAGAAACTTGGATGAGTCTCGCAAGTCAATACCCGGTGCTGCTGCCGCCACTCAGATCAGAGCGTGCGGCCGCTTAGCAATACATGCAGCCCCACGCTCCACTCCTGAGTGCTGGGTGCAGTGCCGGGTATTGACGTGCAAGACTCATCCGAGTTTCTCGCATGTGAGTATGAGCCCTTATAGTAAATCTTGCTTTCCTCCATCCAGGGTAATATTAGTAATATATCCCATCTGGTGCTTGGGGACGGGGACAGCATGGGCCTGTGTGATTTCAAATGCCAGGGCTGAATTTCATCCTCAATCCGTACCTGGGTAATGGTACTGGGTCACAGCAGTCTGAGTGGTGGTCGAGTCCGTCCGGGGGCGCGTGCCACTCTGTCAATTATGGGGTTAATAATAAAAATAATTAAAAGGTTCGTGACACCTGTTGGGAAGTTCGGCCTGATATATCCAGGCACTAATGAGGGTCAAAAACAAGAGAAGTCCAGCTCAACGAACTTGTGAACAAACTTCTTTCTTTATTTAACAAAAGTCCTCAGCAGAGGATAAAACAACATCAGCATACACAGTTACATGGTATGCAACATCAACGCATTTCAGGTGACTAAGCACCCTTAATCATGTTTAAGCTGGACTTGTTTTTGATTGCTCCACGCCTTGACACAGCATTTCCTGCACTCTGAACACCGAAGTACTGTATGTCCATTACGGTGAGCTGGACTTTTTCCTACTAATGAGGTTCCCTGGGAGTTAGGTGACGATGGACAGTGCCAGATGATTAACCCCTTCCCAACTAGGGCTGGCACCCAGGGGAGTTGGAGCAGGAATGGGGAAGCAGAGAATAATCAGTTTAAGGGTACCGTCACACAGTGCCATTTTCATCGCTACGACGGCACGATTCGTGACGTTGCAGCGTCGTATAAGTATCGCTCCAGCGTCGTATACTGCGGTCACACGTTGCAATACACGGCGCTGGAGCGATAATTTCATGACATATTTGCGATGTAGAAGCCATTGGTTACTGTGCGCACATCGTATACAACCTGTGTCACACAATGCAATCATGCCGCCACAGCGGGACACTAGACGACGAAAGAAAGTTTCAAACGATCTGCTACGACGTACGATTCTCAGCGGGGATCCGGATCGCAGTAGCGTGTCAGACACAGCGATATCGTAAATGCATCGCTGGAACGTCACGAATCGTGCCGTTGTAGCGATCAAAATTGCACTGTGTGACAGTACCCTAAGGCTAAGTTAACATTAGCGTTTGAGTCCGCAGCGTGGTGCTGCAGACTTCTTTCCTTAAGCTCTGCCTACTTCCGCAAGCGTCCTGCGTACTTATCTTTAACATTGTGTACACAGGGACATGCGTTGTATGCGGATGCATCATTTTGACGTGCCCACCGAACGCAACTTATTGCATGTTCTTGCATTCGGCATGTGCCTGCTTACCCAATATTAAAGATAGGTACCCAGGACGCAGGACCACACTGCGGACTCACACGCTAATGTGAACTTAACCTTAGACAGGGTAATGATCAGTTGGCACCTCATGCTGAAGTTCTGCAAACAGTTCCACAAGCTTCCATACAACTCACATACAAATTTTGGTCAGACCTGCCTGGTGGGAGTTCTGCTTCTCTGCTGTGATGTAGTGTGGCCTTCCTGCTGCTAATTATACATCTGGTAAATGGTTCCTTGGATTCACAGGTGTCCAAGAAAAACAGTTACTGGTTCTGTGATCCCTTCCAGCAAGCAGGCAGCTCAAATCCTGTGGTAAACACTCTCTCTTGCAGCAGTGTCCCTGATTATATGCACTGCTGAGCTCCTGGGCAAAAGCACACTACTACTCGTGATATGAAAACCGAGCAGTCTTTCAGTTTAGCATGGACCATAGAAGTCTCTGTGCCCTAGGTACTGATACCCTGCCAGGTACAGTTTGTCCTCGCAGGGAGATCACGCTCCTCTCTCCTCTGTCTGCGGACCTATATTTTCCAACCTCTTCCTACATCTTCACTGCTCTGCACATTGCAACCTCTCAGAAGCACATCCTCCCCACTGAGGGATCTGCACACTTCCTGATTCAAGCAAAAGTGCCAAATCTGCCAGTGAGGGATAGGGAAAAATGTGTGGGTGCAGTTTTTCCCAGCAGAGAAACCAGCGCTCACCATAGCTGGCAATACAGATAAATTATATTATACAGTACAAGCATGTGTAATACCCCAGGTAACTGGCTGTTAGAGTGGTATTGCCTTCCTCTCGGGGATGCCATGCTTGGAAGCGAGGAAAGATCCCTTTAACAGGTAACACATACATGCAACATGTTCTGACTCCAGGCCAGAGGGGGGAGCTCTGATCCAGTTTGTGGGTGGCTCCCCTATATATATTCTGGCTGGAGGAGGAGTAGTCAGTCAGTGAAGTAGACTCAGGAAGAGAGAGGGGCCGTTCAGACGTGAAGATCTGCAGCTCCTGGAAAGGACAAAGAGAGAGACAGAACAGTTTGTAGAGAGTGTGAATGAGGAAGAAGGAAAGGAGAGTAAAGAGCTGGAGGGGAGCTGCGACTGAGCTTCCTCCAAGCTGAAGCGCAAGGAATCGGTGGCCGGAAGACCGAGCCTATGTGGGACTGTATGCCCCACAGCAGAAAACGGTAGACAGCAGATTACAAGTCTCCTGTCCACCATTAACACCCAAAGGCACAGTAACACATAGAGCAAGAAAGTCATTTGAGAGACCCCTGTAAAATGGCTCAAGTTACCTACCATGTGGGTAGTGTCCTACCTAAAAGGGGCAGAACGAAACCCGGTACCGAGTACCCCATGGCCCTTGGGGCACTCCAAACTTGGCGTCACAAACAGGATGGACCGACCCAATAAAGTGGGTCTTGTGCGCCTAAAAGACTGTGCTTAATTGTGAGATCATTGAAGTGCTAATTGCAGCCAAAACTGCTGCCATTACAGCGCCACGAGGAGTGCAGGAGAAGAAAGGCATGCCGTCGTGGGCAGAGACTAGCTGTTTGGCGTGAAAACCATGAACGCACCCTTCAAGTGCTGTTATACTACAAGGACATGTCCATCGACAAGGGAGGTCCGCCTCCAGATCTGTTATAATGGGAACCAGAAGAAGAAGCCACGCCCACGGAGAACAGAGCAGGAACAGCGCGTGTGTGCAGCCACGGACCTGTAGAAAAAGATGGCGAGCAGTGGTCACCCGGAGGGTGGAGAAGCAGCAGAGGACTTTCCCAGACGATGGGAGGAGGACCCGGACCTACCAACACTTGTGGATCCGGAGCTTCTGGGAGCACAAGTGGAGGAGCTGAGCCGCCAGCTCCTGAACACGGAGCTGACTGCGGTGAGGGAATGGAAGGCGGCCCTGCGCAGAAAGACCGCACTGGAGGAGCCGTGACCTGTCCAGCGATCAGCGTCCACAGCCTCAGCAGCGGAGCACACTGGCACTGGGGGAATGATATCTGAAGCAGGTATGTAGAACGACCCTGCCCAGGTGACCAACCCCATTCCAGCGACTGCTCCTGCCCTAGCGACTGACCCCGCTCCAAAGACTGACCTTATCCCAGCCACCGACATTACCACACTGCAGACCGAAGAGACACTGGTAGGCCTGCTCCCAGCACCATCAGCCCCCCGACCTCTAATAAGGTCCTCACTGTTATTACTCCTCTCACTGTTCCCCGTGGTCGGATAGAACAAAACACGTATGACTGATGGCCTGAGGCTTTTTATAGGGACCCTAGAGACGCCCCGGCCCCCACAAGTTGCCACCGTGTCTCCTGTGTATAAAGGTCGGGCAGCCAACGTAGAATTAACTGTCCTGCCAGTCTCTGAAGTAAAGCATAGAGATCCTTACTCCCTCGGTATTCTGTCCACCGGATCGCGCACCAGATGGATGCAGCTTCTCGCGGCCACTCTCCTCTCTGGTATCCACTTGTTGCTATGCCTTCGTTTGGAAAGCAGTCATCAAAGCAAAAGGTGGCTACTTTGAAGAAGCTAGAATATAAGACAAATTTTCAGTTGTTTCACACTTTTTTGTTAAGTATATAATTCCACATGTGTTAATTCATAGTTTTGATGCCTTCAGTGTGAATTTTACAATTTTCATAGTCATGAAAATACAGAAAAATCTTTAAATGAGAAGGTGTGTCCAAACTTTTGGTCTGTACTGTATATGCACAAGTAATATTTGGTATTACAGAAAGCTCTATATTTTTGGTAAAGCTAATGTTTTGCACTTGTAAATGATGTTATGCAACGGTTAAAGCAAGATAACCTCCCATGAAGGGAAGCACAGTTATTTAACCTGTTGTTTTGCTTTTCAAAAATCTTATATGTCTTTAATCTGTCATTGTTGTTTTGTTTTCACAGTCTGGGAATAATGGATTTAACGGGGGGAGTGTAACACCCCAGGTAACTGGCTGTTACAGTTGCATTGCCTTCCTCTCAGGGAGGGTGATGCCATGCATGGAAGCAAGAAGGATCTCTTTAACAGGTAACTGTTAAACACATACAGGCAACATGTTCTGACTCCAAGCCAGAAGGGGGAGCTCTGATCCAGTTTGTGGGTGGCTCCCCTATATATCTTCCGGCTGGAGGAGGAGGAGGAGTCAGTCAGTGAAGCAGACTCAGGAAGAGAGAGGGGCCGTGCCGACGTGAAGATCTGAAGCTCCTGGAAAGGACAAAGAGAGATAGACAGACAGAACAGTTTGTAGAGAGTGTGAAGGAGGAAGAAGCAAAGGAGAGTGAAGAGTTGGAGGGGAGCTGCGACTGAGCTTCCTCTATGCTGAAGCGCAAGGAACCGGTGGCCGGAAGACCGAGGCTGTGTGGGAGTGTATGCCCCACAACAAAAACCTGCGGACAGCAGATTTAAAGTCTCCTGTCCACCATTAACACCCAAAGGCACAGTAACACATAGAGCCCAAAGTCATCTGAGAGATCCCTGTGAAATGGCTCGAGTTACCTGCCATGCAGGTTAGTGTCCTACCTAAAAGGGGCAGAGAGAGAAAGTGAGGACCTTGTGTGAGGCCTAAGGCTGCAAGGGACTACAACAGCGCAGGAGGAAGAGGAAGGCTTCCAACTCGACCTGGCTAGGGGATCTCAGAATCGCTTCCAGGCCGGCCGGACCACACCAGCACCTGTTAACCGTACCCTGGACTGTGGCTGCCTTACACCAGTAAAAAGGTAAAGAGACTGCAACATTGTGTCCTCCACTTCCTTCTACACCATCTTCCATCTGTCCCTACTACACTGGGAGCCCTGGGGACCCAGCTTCACCTGTGGGAAGCCATACCATCCAAACTGCAGTACCATCACCCCAGTGGACCCCTTTAAGCAGCGTCAGTTAACCCTGGCCGAATACCACAGGTGACGTCACAAACTTTATTCTTTATTTAACAATCCCTTTAAAGACCTTTCCCTTTTAATTGGACGCCCAGGGCCACGGCCCGGGTCACTGCCACCGTGACACATCCCTTTAAGAACAGGACCCAGTACCGAGTATCCCATGGCCCTTGGGGGCGCTCCACTTGCATTTTGTGGCGCTACAGGCTAGGGTGCCACGCTGGCCTCTCACCCGAGATCTATTACACCCGGCCCCTCATGCCATCTGCCTTTACGAATATGTGACAAAACGGCCGGTGGTGCAGAGCTCACTGATACCAGCACGGCCCTTTAATAGGAGCCACCGGGGTAAAAAGTCCATTCATGACATTTCTTCCTCCTAAATCTTTCCCCATCACCTGTGAGTGATTTTATTGAGAAATGTAAGGAACTGCAGCAACTCAGCCATGAAATATAGACCCGTTCAGAGCAGGGGAGAGGGGGCAAGTGCAGTGGAACAGATTACAGAAAAGTCACCAACGCTTTGCTGATTCCATAACCGCAGAGTCCAGACCTCCTCTGGCATAACATCAGAACCAACACTGCACCCCCCGCCGGGAGCTTCATGGCCGAGCAGCTGCAAACAACCGTACATCACCAAGCACAATGCCGAGCGTCGGATGGAGTGGTGTAAAGCCGCCACCACTGGACTCTGAAGGAGAAGTGTTCTGTGCAGTGACGGATCATACTTCTCTATCTGCGTCTGATGGAGGAGTCTGGGTTTGGTGACTCCAGGAGGACGTTACCCCCTGACTGCATTGTGCTCCCTGTACAGTTGGTGGAGGAGGATCTGCACTTATTGCTTCCGGCATTAGATCACTAGACATTCCATCATACTATGCAAGTCATGAAAGCAAACTGTGCAGACACCAAACAAGCAGGGCATTCTCTTTGCGTCCGTGTGTCACACACCACCACCCAGAGGCGTAGCTAGCAGGGCCGGACTGGCCATCGGGCAGTTCTGGCAAATGCCAGAAGGGCCGGTGACAGTAGTGGGCCGCTTGAGTGTGCCTCTGTCGGCACACTCCCCCCGCTGTCGGCAGACTCCCCGCCCTGCATTCAACTACAGTTGAATGCAATGATGGAGGAGAGAGCGTCCGCTGTCGCTCCCTCTCCCATCATTCCCCGCTCTGCCTGCTGCTGACACTGCGGGTGCGCGATGATGTCATATCATCGCGCACCTGCTGTGTGTCGGGCGGGCAGTCTGCAGCCGCTGAGACTGGAGCCAGGAGCAGCGCGGGGCAAGAGGAAAGGTGAGTAGAGTTTTTTTTATTATTATATATATATATCTATGAGTGATAACTAGATTGTGGGGCTATTGGGGGGGCTGCATTACATTCTATGGGGCTGTGCTGCATTACATTCTATGGGGGCTGTGCTGCATTACATTCTATGGGGGCTGTGCTGCATTACATTCTATGGGGGCTGTGCTGCATTACATTCTATGGGGGCTGTGCTGCATTACATTCTATGGGGGCTGACTGCATTACATTCTATGGGGGCTGACTGCATTACATTCTATGGGGGCTGTGCTGCATTACATTATATGGGGCTGTGCTGCATTACATTCTATGGGGGCTGACTGCATTACATTCTATGGGGGCTGGCTGCATTACATTCTATGGGGGCTGGCTGCATTACATTATATGGTGTAAGAATCATGTCGGTCTGGTAGTCGGGGGCAGGTATATCTCGCCCAGGTATTTGTCCTATTTGAATTAGACCGCTCAGTATCTTCAGGATAATGATGGGTTAATGGGTGCAGGAATAAAGGATGACCAGCTGGGGGTTTCCGGTGTCAGCCTGGGGCACACAGATTGCCTGTCTGTGTGAGACAAACGTGAGTGAGAGCTGTGCTCAAGGACTGTGTGTTGTTAGCTGGGTGGGAGAAGCCCCCCCAGTTGTTAGATAGCAGCCTATTGGTTTAGTTAGTGCCGGACAGGCTAGGATTTATTTTTATGTTTTGTTTTTTCTATGTTGCTTTCACGTTAATAAATCTGACCTGAGGTCAGCCAACTTGGAAACCTGCTGTCGCCTCAGAATTCAATGCGCAAACCACGTGACCTTTGACCCCAGCAAAGGCGATCCCGGAGTGTTTTGTTACATTGTGGTGGAGAATGCGGGCAACACGTGGCACAGGCGACAGTATGGAAGACGTGGTGAAAGCCCTAGTACAGTCCACTGCCGTACAGCAGCAGGCCACTGCCGCACAGCATGAAGCTAATCGCTTGATGGCCGCACAGCTGAAGGAGTTATTGGACATGACGGTTGCAGACCGCCAGCTTCTCCAACAGGTGGCGCAGCGCCTGGTGAGCATGCCTGAGGTAGACCCGGAAGCAGAGTCCAGAAGGATCCATGTGAGTCGGTACTGGCAAAAGTTGACTGCAGAAGATGACGTCGAAGCATACCTGACAACGTTCGAGCGGACGGCGTTGAGGGAGAAGTGGCCGAAGGCACGATGGGCCGATTTGATTGCTCCGTTTCTCTCCGGCGAGGCCCAAAAAGCTTACCATGACTTAGACCCGGAAGTCGCTCAGGACTTTGAGAAGCTGAAAGTGGAGATCCTGGCCCGGCTAGGTGTGACGACGGCTGTCCGTGCGCAGAGGGTACACCAGTGGACATACCAGCCAGATAAACCGCCGCGGTCTCAGATGTTCGACCTGATCTACTTGACAAAGAAATGGCTGCAACCCGAGGTACTGACAACCCCAGAAATAATTCAGCGGGTTGTCCTGGACAAGTATTTGAGAGTGCTACCTCCAGCGCTGAAAAGGTGGGTAAGCCAAGGAAATCCCACGACAGCGGATCAACTTGTGGAGTTGGTCGAGCGTTATTCCGTGGCAGAAGGACTTCCCGACGAAACCACTGGCACCCGGTCTGTGCCTTCTCCTCGTGGAACCGGTAAGACTGTTCCAGTGACTACGGGTGAAGGAAAATCGCCAAAAACTGTGGGGGAGGAACACGGGGCTGCTCGCACTCCGAGGCCGAGAGTGTTGGACGGTGGGCTCAATAGGGGGCCTGTTAGGTGTTTCCGCTGCCATGAGAAGGGCCATATTTCTGCGAACTGTCCTGTTACCACTGATCCCATGCAGTGCGATGTTACAGACTCTAAGAAACGCATGTCTTTGGTTACACGGCTAGTGAATGTGAATGCGGGTCAAAATGATATAGCGAAACACCTGTGTGAATTATCTGTTGATGGGAAAAGTGTTGTGGCGTTACTAGACTCTGGAAGTGTGGTGACTCTGGTGAAAGCTAGTCTGGTGGCACTTCCATCGGGTTCGTCTGATAAATTTTCTGTAACGTGTGTGCATGGTGACACCTGCTCGTACCTAACGGCGGTCATATCGATTTCCACTCCCTATGGGTCTGTGCAACACAAAGTGGGACTCGTTCCCGCATTGTTACAGGATGTAATCCTGGGCAGGGATTTTCCCCATTTCTGGCAGTTGTGGGAGAATCAGTTGCACCTTCACCGTAGCTGTGAATCTTTTCCCATGCCATCTGGAGGTCCCGAACTCCTAGAGGAGGTCCCACAGGCAGACGTTGCTGGGGAGGTTATTGAATCTAACCTTCAGTTCCCCTTCTCAGTTATGGCGGGGGAAACTGAGGAAACTGAGGAAACTCAGCGAGAGATGGAGGCAGACAGCCATCCAGCACCCTGCCTACCAGATTTGGGAGTCCAGTTGGATGACTTCCACAGCGAGCAAATGAGAGATCCTACCCTGACTTCGGCTAGGAAAAATGTGAAAATGATAGATGGGGTACCCGTAGAACCTGACACTAGGCTAGCGTACCCGTACATGGTTCTTGAAAATGATTTGCTCTACCAGGTAGAGAAAAAAGGGGAAGATATTGTGCAACAGTTAGTGGTACCCAAACCTTATCGGCGGAAGGTACTGGACCTGGCCCACGGACATATAATGGGGGGACATCTGGGGGTACAGAAAACCACAGAAAGGATATCGCATTGTTTTGTGTGGCCCGGAATACTTAATGATGTACGTAACTATTGTGAGTCCTGTCCAGAATGCCAAATCTCTGCGCCTAAAACTCGGTTCTGTAGCCCTTTGGTACCCCTCCCTATCATTGGAGTCCCTTTTGAGAGAATTGGGATGGACCTGGTTGGGCCCCTTCCCCGGTCCGCACGTGGGCACCAACATATCCTCGTCATCATGGACTATGCCACTCGTTACCCAGAAGCCATCCCTTTGCGTAACACTGCTACCAAAACGATCGCCAAAGAGTTGGTACAAGTGTTTAGTCGGGTGGGAATTCCAAAACAGATACTCACCGACCAGGGGATTCCCTTTATGTCAAGGGTGATGAAGGAGCTCTGCAGACTCTTACAAATAGACCAGTTGCGTACGTCTGTCTATCACCCTCAAACAGATGGCCTGGTTGAGCGGTTCAACAAAACCTTAAAACAGATGCTCCGGAAGGCGATAGACAAAGATGGGAAGAACTGGGATTACTTGCTACCCTATTTGCTGTTTGCCATTAGGGAAGTTCCCCAGTCTTCCACAGGGTTTTCGCCTTTCGAACTGTTGTACACCCGTCGTCCCCGGGGACTGTTAGACGTCGCAAAAGAAACCTGGGAAGGTCAAGTCACTCCCTTTAAAACGGTGATCGACCATGTAACACAAATGCAGGACCGTATTGCCGCTGTCATGCCCATTGTTAGGGACCATATGTTACAGGCCCAGGGAGCCCAGAGGCAAAGTTATGATAGAGGTGCTAAGGTCCGTACGTTTGCATCCGGGGATAGGGTGTTGGTCCTAATCCCTACAGTGGATAGTAAATTTCTAGCGAAATGGCAGGGCCCCTTTGAGGTCATGGAAAGAGTTGGTGAAGTAAACTATAAAGTGTACCAACCCGGTAAGAGAAAACCAGAACAGATTTATCATGTGAATCTGATAAAACCCTGGAAAGACCGCTCTGCCCTAACGGCGGATCTGCCCCGTCCGGGTTGCGCACCTACCGTACCGGAGGTGCAGATTGCCGAGACGCTCTCGGAACAACAAAAATCTGAGGTTAAGCAGTTTTTGTTACAGAACCGACAGTTTTTCTCGGAAAAACCTGGCCGGACTAAGCTGGTGAAACATGAGATTGTTACAGAGCCTGGTGTCACAGTTCATGTGAAGCCATACCGGATTCCGGAAGCACGCTGTGAAGCCGTCTCCCGGGAGGTGGTGGCAATGTTGGACTTAGGAGTCATTGAGGAGTCACACAGCACCTGGTCCAGTCCAATCGTGTTGATACCTAAGCCGGATGGCTCCATACGGTTTTGTAATGACTTTAGGAAACTGAATGCGGCTTCTAAATTTGATGCGTACCCTATGCCTCGGGTCGATGAGTTAATCGACTGGCTGGGTAAAGCCCGATACATTACAACCCTGGATCTAACAAAGGGGTACTGGCAGATCCCTCTGGCCGAGGCGGCCAGAGAGAAGACGGCATTTGCTACACCGGAAGGTCTGTTCCAGTATGTCTACATGCCGTTTGGACTTCACGGAGCTCCAGCAACGTTCCAGAGGTTGATGGATCGAGTCTTGAGGCCCCACAGGCAGTACGCTTCGGCCTACCTGGATGACATCGTAATTTACAGCATGGACTGGGAAACTCACCTCCGGAAAATACAGGCGGTGATTGATGACCTGCGAGACGCAGGCTTAACGGCAAATCCCAACAAATGTCACATCGGGCTTGAAGAAGCCCGATACTTGGGTTACGTGATTGGCAGAGGAGTGGTTAAACCACAGATCGACAAAATACAGGCAATTCAGAGCTGGCCGCAACCAGTGAACAAGAAACAAGTACAGGCTTTCCTGGGGATCGCCGGCTATTATCGCCGGTTCATACCCAATTTTGCAGCCATGGCTACCTCCTTGACGGATCTTACCAAAGGGAAGGATTCCGTCATGGTAAAATGGACCTCAGCGGCTGGAGAGGCCTTCCACAGCCTGAAACGAGCTTTGTGCTCTCAGCCCATAGTTGTGACTCCTGATTTCAGCAGCGAGTTTGTGGTGCAAACTGATGCTTCTGATACTGGGGTCGGAGCTGTACTTTCCCAGGTGAGGGACGGAGTCGAACACCCGGTCCTCTACCTCAGCCGGAAACTGAATGTACATGAGCAGAGGTATGCCGTGGTTGAAAAAGAGTGCCTAGCCATTAAATGGGCTCTCGACTCCCTCAAGTATTACCTGGCAGGTAGAAAGTTTAGGCTGGTCACGGACCATGCCCCTCTCAAGTGGATGCACCTCCACAAAGACCGTAATAGTCGGGTAACCCGGTGGTTCCTTGCCCTGCAGGCTTACTCTTTCACGGTGGAGCACCGCCCCGGGGTGCAAATGGGGAACGCTGATGCCCTGTCCCGAGTACACTGTTTCGAGAGTGTTCTTGCTCGACCTGAGTGGTCTGAGCAGGGGGGGAGGATATGTAAGAATCATGTCGGTCTGGTAGTCGGGGGCAGGTATATCTCGCCCAGGTATTTGTCCTATGTGAATTAGACCGCTCGGTATCTTCAGGATAATGATGGGTTAATGGGTGCAGGAATAAAGGATGACCAGCTGGGGGTTTCCGGTGTCAGACTGGGGCACACAGATTGCCTGTCTGTGTGAGACAAACGTGAGTGAGAGCTGTGCTCAAGGACTGTGTGTTGTTAGCTGGGTGGGAGAAGCCCCCCCAGTTGTTAGCAGCCTATTGGTTTAGTTAGTGCCGGACAGGCTAGGATTTATTTTTATGTTTTGTTTTTTCTATGTTGCTTTCACGTTAATAAATCTGACCTGAGGTCAGCCAACTTGGAAACCTGCTGTCGCCTCAGAATTCAATGCACAAACCACGTGACCTTTGACCCCAGCAAAGGCGATCCCGGAGTGTTTTGTTACAATGGGGACTGGCTGCATTACATTCTATGGGGCTGTGATGCATTACACTCTATGGGGCTGTGATGCATTACATTCTATGGGCGCTGTGCTGTATTGCATTCTATGGGGGCTGTGCTGCATTACATTCTATGGGGGCTGTGCTGTATTACATTCTATGGGGGCTGGCTGCATTACAATCTATGGGGGCTGTGCTGTATTACATTCTATGGGGGCTGTGCTGTATTACAATCTATGGAGCTGTGCTGTATTACATTCTATGGGGCTGTGCTGCATTACATTCTATGGGGGCTGGCTGCATTACATTCTATGGGGGCTGTGCTGTATTACATTCTATGGGGGCTGTGCTGTATTACATTCTATGGGGGCTGTGCTGTATTACATTCTAGGGGGGCTATGCTGCATTACATTCTATGGGGGCTGGCTGCATTACAATCTAGGGGGGCTGTGCTGTATTACATTATATAGGGCAGTGCTGTATTACATTCTATGAGGGCTGTGCTGTATTACATTCTATGGGGCTGCGCTGTATTACATTCTATGGGGCTGCGCTGTATTACATTCTATGGGGGCTGTGCTGCATTACATTCTATGGGGCTGTGCTGCATTACATTCTATGGGGGCTGGCTGCATTATATTCTATGGGGGCTGTGCTGTATTACATTCTATGAGGGCTGTGCTGTATTACATTCTATGGGGCTGTGCTGTATTAAATTCTATGGGGGCTGTGCTGTATTACATTCTATGGGGGCTGTGCTGCATTACATTCTATGGGGCTGTGCTGCATTACATTCTATGGGGGGCTATGCTGTATTACATTCTATGGGGGCTGTGCTGTATTACATTCTATGGGGCTGTGCTGCATTACATTCTATGGGGCTGTGCTGCATTACATTCTATGGGGGCTGTGCTGTATTACATTCTATGGGGGCTGTGCTGCATTACATTCTATGGGGGCAGTGCTGCATTACATTCTATGGGGGCAGTGCTGCATTACATTCTATAGGGGCTGTGCTGCATTACATTCTATGGGGGCTGTGCTGCATTACATTCTATGGGGGGGACTGTATTACATTCTATGGGGGCTGTGCTGCATTACATTCTATGGGGGCTGTGCTGCATTACATTATATGGGGGCTGTGCTGCATTACATTCTATGGGGGGGCTGTATTGCATTCTATGGGGACTGTGCTGTATTACATTCTATGGGGACTGTGCTGTATTACATTCTATGGGGACTGAGCTGTAATGCTGGATACAGCTGCGATTATATGTTATATAGACGTGTCACACTCCCCTCACTTCTTGTAATGTTACAAGTGTACAAAGATATTATACAGTCACCAGGCGACAAGTGGGCCTGTGTGACTTCAAATGCCAGGGCTGAATTTTAGTCCCTGTCCGGCCCTGTAGCTAGGGTTTTGGTTCAGGGGGGGCGAAGCTTCTGAGTGGGCCCCTAACCAGGCAACCTTGATTACAGCTTGGTGACGCACCCTAATAGTGGAGGAGAACCTCAGCAGATGACCGCGCTGTTACTGAAGATAATCTCTATATAACGACCAACATGGGTCTTACTGCCATATGGTCAGTGGTAGATACCAGTCCTATAGAACATGTAAGAGATCACAGCACAGTTACAGACAATGTCTTACCGCTGACGTTCTCTGATAGAATCGTCCCTTTTCCCATCTTTTCTTTCTGGCCCAGACTGACATGACAGCTTCTTCCAGCCACGACTCGGCTGCAGAGAATACAACAAAGACACGTTTCACTTCTCACATTCCAGCCATCACCATCTATTCCCAACCTGCACAAACCCCTCATCCTGCTGATACCCCAATACTGAGCCGCTGCTGCCGTATGTGTCCCTATTACTACACCTGATACTCCAATACTGAGCCGCTGCTGCCGTATGTGACCCTATTACTGCCCCTGATACCCCAATACTGAGCCGCTGCTGTATGTGTCCCTATTACTGCACCTGCTGTGTAAATTCTAAAGCACCCCTCTATAATATAATAATGCGGGGTGCAAGTGCCCTAGAAAACAGTGCCCATATTTTGCCCCCTAAAAAGTAATATTGCCCTGTGTACCCTTTGATAGCCACAGTAACCTGAGTTCCCCTGTAACAATAAGTGCCCACTTTACATTTAATAATGTCCCGAGTCTCCCCCCTGTACAGCTCCTCTATACACTGTATGATGCCCCCTCACTGTATAGTACCACCCACACAGTATACTGACCTCTTAGTAGACTCCAAACTGTTTGATGGCTCCAACACTGTGTGATGGACCCTTCGCTGTAATCCCCACACTGTATGATGGCCCCATAGATAACCTCCATACAGTATAATGTGCCAGATAGTCCTCAATATAGTACAAGACAGTACCCCTATAGGCAGACCCTGTAATATAAGGCAGAACCCCCCCATAGGCAGATCCTGTAGTATAAGGCTGCACACCCCCCCATAGGCAGATCCTGCAATGTATAAGGCAGCACCCCCCATAGGCAGATCCTGCAATGTATAAGGCTGCACACCCCCCATAGGCAGACCCTGCAATGTATAAGGCTGCACACCCTCCTAGGCAGATCCTGCAATGTATAAGGCTGCACACCCTCCTAGGCAGATCCTGCAATGTATAAGGCTGCACACCCCCCATAGGCAGATCCTGCAATGTATAAGGCTGCACACCCCCCATAGGCAGATCCTGCAATGTATAAGGCTGCACACACCCCCATAGCCAGATCCTGTAATGTATAAGGCAGACCCCATAAAAAAACTCACCTCTCTTCCTCCTTGTTCCAGCGTTGCTCCCTGCTCCCGCTCTTGTCCTGACAGTGGGCGCCAGGCAGTGACGTCACCGCACCCACTGTCAGTGTCAGCGATGTCAGAAGCTGACAGGGGGATGATGGGCGAAGGAGCACTGCGCAGCGCTCCTTCCCTCATCAATGCGGTGAGCTGTAACGGCTAGATGCCGATACAGCTCACCATGCGATAACGGGCGGGGGGCCCACTGCTGGCACCGGGCCCCCAGCCTGCTCAGGGGCCCCATAGCAGCAGAGCAGGGAGATTGATTCTGCCTGCTCTGCCGCAGAATGTAACTGTAACGGCGCGTATTGTGCACGGATTTTCAATCAGAGATGATCAAGCAGGACTATATCGGTGGTCCATATCTGCTAGACCAGAGCGCTGCAACCCTTCTCCTACCTGACGAGATCCTCGGCCCCTCTTCTGATCAATAAGTCCAGTGTGAGGTCTTGTTTATCTGGTCTACTGATCAGAAGGATGCAGGTAAAGGACCCAGGTCATGCAAATCTTTTTGACGACCTCTGGTCAGTTCTCCTCTCTCCGAGACTAATTAGTGTTTTATTTCTAAAATGAAAAGGCAGCAGACAGATAAATCCATTTTTTCTAAATTGTCTGTAAAGGGGAATCCGTCAGCAATGTGTTATGTAATCTGAGAGCAGCTCGATATAGGGGCTGACATCTTGATTCCAGCGATGTGTCATTTAGTGGTCTGCTTGCAGTCATTTTAATAAAATCCCCGTTTTCTCTGCTGCAGATGTCTAAATGCTCAGCCCTGTATAAGCCCGCCCACATCACTGATTGGTCACTTCCTGCCAATGCAAAGAGTATATAAAAAGCTACCAATCAGTGTAGAGGGCAGGATTACCCAGAGGAGTTGACTAGGATGCACGAGACAACTAGTCCTGTAGTGATAATCTCCTGCTGATAAAACACTGATTTTATAGAAACAATAACACAACCCAGTAAGTGATACATCGTTGGAATCAGGGTCTCTGCCCCTACATTATGCTCATATTAAATAGCAAAACCTTTCTGATAGATTCTCTTAAGTTTTCATATGAAATATTGAATAAAAATTGATAAAAACTTACTGGGATCCAGAAATCTCCTTCCAATAGATGTGCTTTATTTGAGGTGTGGATTAAGGTTTTTAAAAGGGAATTTTATGTCCTCATTTACAGGGAGGAGAGCGCCGCTCTGACCCAGAGGTATTTGTCGTATGGCGCCCTCTTTTATATGACCAGATGAAGTAAGCGGACCACGTTTCATCCAAATCATCTAAATACATTACCCCCGAGGGTCTTCTGCCCCTTTAAGTGATCAATGATAATGTAATGGAGATTTGAAAAGTTTCAGGAAAGTTTCCCAAAGTTTATATTCCTTCTAATGATCGTCTCTAGATGAGAATATATTTCTCAGGCTTTTTTCTTCCTTTTCCCCACATTTAATATAATGAGGTTTCTTCATTATACAGACGCCGAGCTGCAGAGATTGACATAAAGTCTTCCCAATCTATCTGTCATTTGCCCCCTATGAAGTATCATATGAAAAGGGCCATTGATACGTTCTTTTATTGAGCGCTCACAATGAGGTCCTGCAGATTTTAAGTTCGGGTAATACAAGTGGATACAGAGCTGTCACATATTAGCAACTTCTCGCTGTGAGAACGCAGACTGTACTACGGCCCCGGAATAGTAATCCGGGAAAAGGAGACAATCACATACTGGAAGCAGTGGGCCAAAATGCAACTTTAGTTAGCCCGAGCCCTCCCCTAGGGCGGCAAGACACTTATTGGTGATCATTTATTTTGCAATTTGTTGCAATTACCCAATTCTATTGGATATTATATATATACTCTTCTACAAACAATGAAAGCTGAAACTATCTTAAAAGGACACGGACGCCTTTATGGAGAATATTTTTTTACTTAAATGTATGTATTTTGGGCTGAAATAAATGTTTGCAATAGGGTTTCATTAAATATTTTGCAGTATTTGTATTCTACATCCTTTAGGTATCATAGCACATTTAGCATATAGTAGGCTGCAGAATGAGCCAACTGGGAATTTGCCAGTGAGGGGGAGGAGGAGGAGGAGGAGGAGGAGAAAAAAAAAAATCCCCATTGACCTGCATTGGGTTTCGTGTTTCGGTTGGCCCCCGACTTTTCACAATAATCGGCCGATTTCACACGATCCGACTTTCGAGACAGTCGGGTTTCACGAGACCCGACTCGATCCTAAAAAAGCAAAAGTCGCTCAACATTAGTAATGAATATACACTGCTGTACAGCGCTATTATATGGAAACTTGCTGGAAATGCTTAGCGGTTCCACTGTATGTTTACCACTATGACTGTTCTAGCAAGGTAGCACTTGTGTATAGACCCCACTATGTCAATGAGTGAACCGTGTAGCACTACTGGGTGACCTCTATGTGGCACTACTATATGGAAACTTTCTGGAAATGCTTAGTGGTTCCACTGTATATTCACCACTACGACTATTTTAGCAACGTAGCACTTCTGTATAGACCCCACTATGTCAATGAGTAAACTGTGCAGCACTACTGTGTGAGCACTATGTGGCACTACTATATGAAAACTTGCTGGAATTGCTTAGCGGTTCCACCGTATATTTACCACTATGACTGTTCTAGCAAGGCAGCACTACTGTATAGACCCCACTATGTCAATGAGTGAACCGTGTAGCACTACTGGGTGACCACTATGTGGCACTACTATATGGAAACTTTCTGGAAATGTTAGCGGTTCCACTGTATATTCACCACTACGACTCAGCAAGGTAGCACTTCTGTATGGCCCCACTATGTCAATGAGTAAATTGTGCAGCACTACTGTGTGATCACTATGTGGCACTACTATATGGAAACTTGTGGAAAATGCTTATCGGTTCAACTGTATATTTACCACTATGACCGTTCTAGCAAGGTAGCACTTCTGTATAGACCCCACTATGTCAATGAGTGAACTTTGCAGCACTACAATGTGAGCACTATGTGGCACTACTATATGAAAACTTGCTGAAAATGCTTATCGGTTCAACTGTATATTCACCACTATCATTGTTTTAGCAAGGTAGCACTTCTGTATAGACCCCACTATGTCAATGAGTAAACCGTGTAGCACTACTGGGTGAGCACTATGTGGCACTATATGGAAACTTGCTGAAAATGCTTAGCGGTTCCGCTGTATATTCACCACTATGACTGTTGTAGCAAGGTAGCACTTCTGTATAGACCCTACTATGTGAATTAGTGAACTGTGCAGCACTACTGTGTGAGCACTATGTGGCACTACTATATGGACAGTGTTATTCAGCAGGATCACACCTGCTATATTCTAGATTATGCTGATTTTCTTGTATATTCTTATAAGTTTTAGGAATGATAATTGTTGATAATTTCCTCATATGGATACAGTCCCGGTGCAATATTCCCTTTCACTATGTAACCACAGTGTAAATAAATTCTGATACTGTTATAATCTGCTTCTTCCTCTCCACTCGGCTCAGACAAATCCGGCACTAATATATGAGAACCACGTGTTATGGAAAGTCACGTAGACACCGGCACAGACACCTGTGGGCTCATTGATCTGTGATTAATTTAATCAGGCAAAGGTCGCACGGTGGGAATTGTGGTGACGTTCCAGCCGTCCCTATCCGCTGGAGGTTGTGAGCGTTCTCCTCTCTGGTGGCACAATGCCATATGTGAATCCAGCAGAAAACAAATGACTGGAAACCTGGAGCGGTGCATCCTGGGACCAGGAGCTGTATTACTGGGGGCCCACGCATTTCCAGCTACTACATGTTTTTCAATTCACATTATATGCAACCGTTTCACTTAAAGGGCTAGAACTGATATACACATTTTCTTTAAAGGGCACAATGCACCTCCCAACCTGCGCTCTCATCTCCCTTGATTGACAGAAGCGAGAGGAAGTTGGAGATAGATGAAAAACGAGTAGATGGATAGGTGCACTGAACTGCTGTGCCAAGCCAAGGGTGCACCGTGCAGCCATGCTTGGTTTGCACAGTTATTGTGTCTTGACATGCCTTTTAATAGACTATAATTGTCCCCTGGCAATTATGCAAATGCTTTTGGTGCACATAGGTCTCAGAACTGTCCCAATACTCATACTCTTTAATTTGACGTACGCTTTTTAAAAAATTAGTGTATGATTCATCTATCAGAACTCTGCCAGCACTATAGGTGCTAGAACATGTTTGCCCCTCACATCCCAATGTTTCTTCCTCTTGCCATTGTCCAATAGTTTGCTGGTCCTAAACTGAAAGCCTTCTGTTCTCTTATGTTCATCAGTTTACCCAACGAAGGAGCGAGACAAGGACCTGCCCCTAATACATCACCGCACCCTATTTCTACTTTGTGGTTAATGCACCAAAGAAAGACGTTTTTAAAGGATTAAACATTCCTGATTCTTCCAAAAGCAGAAACACAGCTCACCAAAGGTTGTGTCTGATATTGCAGCTCAGTCCCACTCATTTAGTTCATTGCAATACCAGACTCAACCTGTGGACAAGGGTGGCGCTGTTGCTGCAAAAATGCAGCTTTTTTTCTAGATTTTGTCCTATGCCTTTCATGGCAATTAATTGTCAACGGAGCTCAATATTTAGATAATGGATGCAGGGATGGCTCCAGGTCTTAGTGACAGAATCCCAATGGGTCTCTCTTCACTTTTGATTTTCCCTCCTCACATCCAAGAATTATAAATTTTTTCAGTCCACTCAGTTGTATCAGGACTAATTTTTTGGGATACAAGCTGCAGTTTTTTTTTTGGTTAGAATTTTGTGGTCCGTACGACTGTGATCTTGAACCTGATATCCCTTGAAGAATACACTGCAATACTGTGGTATTGCAATGTATTGTAAAATTACCCGTCTTCAGTGCAGCCGTGACCGAGGTTGACAATTCTGTTAGCACCTTGCAATTATATTTCAGGGGTTTCATGGGGTCTGAAAGGACAACTTTCCCTATTTTCCAATCGTTTGAATGCTGTAGTCATGATTGACAATGGCATCTAAGGGGTAAAATTGCAGTGATCAGAGCTAACTCCGATCACAGCTGCTAAACTTGGGTGCCGGCTGTATAACACAGCTCCATGAATGCAGTGCACACGTGTATGGCTGATGTCACAAGTTGCAACCTGAGCATAGTTGACCCCCCAGACGCCAGGTGATTTGCAGGGTGCTGGCCCAGGATGGAGGATAGTACTGCATCTTCTCAGCAAGGCTAGAATTAATTGCATTTCTACCCCATGTATTCTCTTAATTCCTATGCATGTACTTAAACTAACAAGTCAGTAAGCGGGGTGCCCTGCGCGCCCACGGCGGTACCACAATCTTGTTTTTTTAAATTCTAGTAGGCACGCAGAGCATAAATTCGGCACGAATATGGCACATTCGGGTTTGTGATTGGAAACGAGAGCAAAATTTTATAAAATTGGAAAAAATTGGAAACATTTGGTAAAAAGTGTGGAAAAATATTTGTGTTGCCACGAAAGTATTTTCAGCACTTTGGCTACGATAATGGTGGTGTACGAAGAGCATGGGGCAAGTGTTTGATGCGGGTAGGGGGTGGGGAGAGATCAGAGAAGCGGCGTGATTGTAAACTTTTTTTTCTAACTTTATGTGTGCACATTGTGGCTAGCCAATCAGGGTGCAAGAAATATCCATAATGTCCTCATAACTGATTGTGTCATTGGCTGCTGAAATCACATCTTGTTTTTTGACAATGTAACAGCACATAGAGGCTGCTCCTGATGCTGGGACTGGGTGCTGATAGGTTTTAGCTAGTTAGCTAGGCGGTTGTTTCTAAGTCAGATAGTTTAGCTAGGTACTGTCCTGTGTGGCTGTGAAATCGACCTTCCGGCATTTTTTGGGGCCATTACTGAGGTCCACAGACAAAGACAGCAGGGCACATTTCAGACAATTGTGTTGTGCACTGCTTCTATTTTGCTCCGTGGACGAGTAGATCGTTCTCACTAATATTTTTTCAGTTGCTAAATGTAATACAACAAGGCAGATCACCTTGCCATTTAGTGATGTGACATTCTCCCGATGCCGATGTTTTAAAGTATTGGAATAAAGAAGTTTTTTTAACCGGTGAGTGCCATCCGTTCCTTTCAATTTTTGTTGACATTGTTCTGTGATTTGAGCGGTTGGCCAGGAAACAATTTTTTGGGGAGCAGTTTCTACCGTGATTCAGCATGCCATATCTCACCTTGTCACTTATTGACAGTGAAATTCAACTGTCTGCAGAGCTCATGCAGATTAAAAAAAATGTTTCTGTTGCTAAACGTGATACAGCCCACCATATCCCATGTTGTAATTCTGTGGCGATTAAATTATTCTGTGTGTAGAGCTGTTATACAGTAAAAAACGTTTTGGGCAGTAGCTAATGTAATTCAGCATGCCATATATCACCTTGTCAATTAGTGGCGGTGAAATTTAACTGCCTGCATAGCTCATGCAGATTAAAAAATTTCTGTTGCTAAACGTGATACATCCGGCTATATCCCACCTTGTCATTTTGTGGCGGTGAAATTGTTCTGTGTGCAGAGCTGTTGCGTAAAGACAAAAGAAAAAATCCAGCTCACCATAGTTGTAGTCCCTGGAGGCTCGGAGCACGGAAACACTGTGTCAAGGCGTGAGGAATGCAGGAAATAGAAAAAAATCCAGCTCAACGAGGTGGTGAAAAAGCAAAGTCTTGGTACTTTATTCACTTCATATCAAAAAATAGAGGATAAAACAACAGCACAATATAATTAAAAACACTATCTACGCGTTTCTGGTGACATAGCACCCTTAGTCATGACTAAGGGTGCTATGTCACCAGAAACGCGTAGATAGTGTTTTTAATTATATTGTGCTGTTGTTTTATCCTCTATTTTTTGATATGAAGTGAATAAAGTACCAAGACTTTGCTTTTTCACCACCTCGTTGAGCTGGATTTTTTTCTATTTCGTGCAGAGCTGTTGCACAGTAAAAAAAATATATTATTTTTTTTACAAACTTGATACAGCAGGCTAGATTTGAGTTTGAAATTGTTTGGAGCATATCTTGCAGGTTATACACGCCTCATCCACACTAGACAAATTTGTTCTGTTACTAACGTGATACAGTAGATCTCAGTTTGAAATTGTTTAGAGCATCCAGTCTATGTTATTCAGGCCTCATCAACACTAAGACAATTCTTTCTTCTGTAACTAACACGATACAGCACACCATATTTCACCTTGTCATTTAGTGCCGCTGAACTTCAGCTGTGTGCAGGACTGGTGCATAGTCAAATCTATTTTTTTGTTGCTAATACTCTGCTCCTACCACACTATCTGAGCAACATGCCTGGGAAAAAGCGAGGCCGTGGTGGAAGGGGAATTAGGCTTGGTGTTCAAGGTATATGTGGTAATGTTTGTGAAAGCACTAGTGAACCATCAACGTTGCGTCCTATGCAAAGACAACTGACAACTTCTGTTACTAAACGGGCTACTCCACTAGCTTTCTTTGGCACAGTGGTACGCCTTGTTGATGAGGCTAAGAAAGAGCATCTGATTGAGTAGATGGCAAGAGCAGCTTCAAGTGGCCTTTCCTCCTCTTCCTCCACCTCAATATCACACCAAGTACAGTCCACAGAGGTAGCACCCAAATCCCCCCTGCTTCCCCCCATGTCCCAACAGCTCCAACCGTACAACTGACTGTACGGAACCACAGAAGGGTGAGTCTAAAGAGCTGTTCACACATTCTATGCCATGGTCATCAGATGTGCACTCAAAAGCTTCACAGAGTCAAGAGGAGATCTTCACCGATGCCCAAAATTTTTTAGCTTCGATCAAGAGCAGGACGAAGTAAGGTTCGAACAGCATCCTGACCCACATCACCAAACGTTAACCCCAGGGGGGATGTTAATCCTGATGAGACATATCTGAGGCTCATGCAGACTGTACTGTGCTGTCAGGGCAGGAAGAGGTTGTGGGTGACTCCAAGGGCGAGGAATGTGATAACACAGAGGATGATGATGATGTGCTAGATCCCAGTTGGCTGGGAATAGTGGCAAACAGCTGAGTTAGTCATCTGAGGAGGAAGACTAGGAGGTTACATTGCGCCATATGTCACAGACACAAAGTGATGCAGCCACGACGAGCAATGCATCCTCAGCCACAACTGTGGCTGTGGCCAGCAGCGTTCACAGGGCTGCAGCTCGCAGGAGCGGCAAGGGTTGCCTACCCTGGGCCTTTTTTGGCACGTAGTGATCCAGCCACGACAAGCACTGCATCCACTAAAAGTATTTTCAGCACTTTGGCTATGTAAATGGTGGTGCATGATGAGCTTGGGGCAAATGTTTGATGTGGGCAAAGGATGTGTAGAGCCCAGAGGAGCTTGTAAACTTTTATGTGTGTTTTTGCCTCCCATTGACTCCAATGGTGAATATTCAACGAATAAATCAGCAAATATTGCAAATTCGTAGACTGTAATCCGAACTGAACATTGAAATATTTGCTCATCTCTAGCATCTGATTCATTATCCGCACTGAATCCTTCGACCGGCTGAAGTCTGCTGATCCCCATGGGGCTCAGCAGAGAAAACAACCTGGCAAAATAATGCAGAAAAACAATATACAAAAGAGTCTGGAGTCGTCTATGGAATAAACATTCGCTGATATTTACAGCCGGGTGCTCGTCATCTCAAACCGAAGAGCAGACATAAAATATACGGAAGGCAATAATTATCCTTCATAAAAAAAATCAAATTGATCGACGGAAGGAGGATTGTGTTTTTCCTTCACATCTCTCATCTGCACAACTGTGATAAGCTAAGTGCCAGCGTCCATGTCCTGCTCGGGAGGCAGAAGGACCCCAATCAAAGTGATGTGCCGTCTTCCTTGATACTGCTGCACCCGGCCCGTTCTTCATAGGGATGAATGAGTCGATAGCCTTCAGATATTTTTGCAATCACTCTCCGGGTTGCAGCTTTCAAAGAATAAAGTGGAATATGATACAGTCATTATTTCATTGAAGGCAGCGAATAGGTTAAAAGGCCATCTATAATAACCGTAAAATATTAATTATATAAAAGGTTGTTTTAAAGAGGATTACAAAAACAAAACATGACTTTTTTTTCTCCCCTTTTGCAAAACAGCACCATGGCTGACTACAGGTTGTGTCTGGTATTGCTTCTTAACCCCATTTAATTCAATGGAGCCAACTGCAATACAAGATGCAGCCTGTAGACAGGGGTGGCACTATTTTTTGGGGATGAAAGTTGCCATATTTTTCGAGTCCTGGAAAAATCAGTGAAGTTAGCTACACTGCCCATTATATTAATGTCAGCCGGACCCACTGATCCTTCTATTGTGTCTAGCAGTCCCGTTATCTGGATGTCAGGACCTGCTGGATTTTAACATGGCTGATCCTTCTGTTCTCAAGGGAGATAAGCGGCCATCAAATCGAAGGACATGGGCATGCTCAGCTGAATCGAGGACACAAGCACGCTCAGCCGAACCGAGGACATGGGCATGCTCAGCCATACCAAGGACACAGTCATGTTCAGCTGAACTGAGGACACAGTCATGCTCAGCCGAACCGAGGACACGGTCATGCTCAGCCAAACAGAGGACATGGTCATGGTCAGCCGAACAGAAGACAAGGGCATGTTCAGCTGAACCAAGGGCATGAGCATACTCAGCCGATCCGAAGACACGGGCATGCTCAGCCAAAACCAGGACACGGTCATGCTCAGCCGAACCCAGGACATGGTCATGCTCAGCCAAACAGAGGACATGGTCATGGTCAGCCGAACAGAAGACAAGGGCATGTTCAGCTGAACCAAGGGCATGAGCATACTCAGCCGATCCGAAGACACGGGCATGCTCAGCCAAAACCAGGACACGGTCATGCTCAGCCGAACCGAGGACACGGTCATGCTCAGCCGAACCCAGGACATGGTCATGCTCAGCTAAACCGAGGACACGGTAATTGTCAGCCGAATCGAGGACACGGTCATGCTCAGCCGAACCCAGGACATGGTCATGCTCAGCCAAACCGAGGACACGGTCATGGTCAGCTGAACCAAAGACAAGGGCATGCTCAGGTGAACCAAGGACATGGGCATACTCAGCCAATCCGAAGACACAGGCATGCTCAACCAAAACCAGAACACGGGCATGCTCAGCCAAAACCAGAACACGGGCATGCTCAGCCGAACCCAGGACTTGGGCATGCTCAGCCAACCATAGGACATGGGCATGCTCAGCCGAACGCAGGACACATGTATGCTCAACCGAACCGAGGAGACAGGCATGCTCAACTAAACCGAGGACAGACACAAGCATGCTCAACTGAACTGACGACACATGCACACTCAGCCAAACTAAGCGTGCATGTGTATGTCTGAGGTGAAAGGAATAGCAGTAAACTAGAGCTGAGAAAATGATTTGTAGCACCTTGGTCACACAGCCACATTGGTAGTCTGTGGCATCCGGACTAGAACCATGCAAACCTCTTCCTACCTGCCGGGATCCCCTGCGCCTCTTCTAATCAGTCGGCAACAATATGACATCATGGGGGGCTGCAAGAGGTGCCCACGATGCCGGAGGGTAGGAGATTTGCAGCATTCCCGGACCAGGGTCTTGCAAATAGTTTTGCTCATGTTAATTATTGATTATTTGTAAATATTCTATAAATGAATCATAATATAAATAATTACATTAACCCCAATACAGAAAGTGGCTTCAACCCAGAAGAACAAACCCTCCTTGCAGTTGATCACGATGGATCTTTCGGCTCACGTCTCGCCGCAGCACGGCCCATCAAGTAGGGTAACTAGATTATGTCACATTTTGCTTCCAGGGGACTGAAAGTAAATAAAACCTGAAAAATGAGTCTGTTCCACAGGTGATGAAATGTGCTCCGCAGGAAGACTTACAGCCAGGATGGGCTCCGTTCTGCATGGTATTTATTAGGAGGCGCAGGGAAGGCCATGCTGACGGCAGAAGCCCAATATTTCTTTTCTGACAGCGCGGACCCCCTCGGGTTAATACGCCCCACGTTGCGTTGTTGTTTACTCTTCATTAAGCTAAATGCTTTATGCAGATGAGCTGATATGAAGCCAGACGACCGATCCGGGAAGGCTGAGATTTGATCTGATGAGTTCATTGAACTGAAATTTCGACTTAATTTCCATAATTACGCTGCCCCGTTCTCATAATGCAAATTGATTGCTGCAAAAATACAAAATAAAGCAAAAATTTAGACAAAAAAAAATAATGAATAAACACAATAATTTGAGCCTCGGGGCTTCGCGCTTGTGTTTTACAAATATCCTACCATCCTTTTCTACAGATGTCACTTTTTTTTGTGCCATTTTTATTTTATTTTTTTTTAATTTCCATTTTTTTCATTATTTAACTTTGCTCGTGCTGTGCTCGGTATGGGAGAAATGAAAATTCTGGGAAATTTATTAGCTTGCACGTTAATAGCTTTTGCAATTATTATACATGGTTAAAGGGATACTAGCTTTGTTATATTAAAGGAGTATTCCCACCTTAGAAATGTAGGATATGTATGCAACGTGCAGATGGGCAGAGGAGGACCTTGAAGATATTCAATGGGAAGTATGATCCATCAGCAGTGGCCAAACATGCACCGTGCTTACAAGCTCTTTTCTATAAAGCTTGTAAGTGCTGCTTTGCTTTAGTGCAAGTGCAGCAGAGGCAAAGCTGCCTTATATAACAGGATCGAAGAACATATAGCTTGGACCAGAGGTATGGCGAACTGTCAATCAAGCATGATGCCTTGCTACCTTGAAAAGCAAGCAGTCTACTAAGTGGTGCAGATACCCCGACTTCCAGCCTGGCACTTTGGGAGGATAGGATTGGTGCGTCTGAGAATGCATTGCAATACAAGCCACTGGCCAATCAGAGATCAGCAGCCAACGTCGGCATGCCAGTGCCATCATGTGTTGACTTTGCCAGCACAATGAAGTCAGCTGCAGAAGTGAATGCTGCACGTCCTTGGAGTGGAGGAAGGTAAGAAGAATCATTTATTATTTTTTTTAATGTATTGGAAATGAGCGGCAGAATATTCTGCCAGAAAGGGGCTAAGGATGGGGGACATTATACCAGGAAGGAGCCAAGGATGGGGGACATTATACTAGGAAGGGGACAAGGATGGGGGACATTATACCAAGAAGGGACAGGAATGGGGGACATTATACCAGGAAGGAGCCCAGGATGAGGGACATTATACAAGGAAGGGGCCCACGATGGAGGACATTATACCAGGATAGGGCCAAGGATGGGGGACATTATACCAGGAAGGGGCCAAGAATGGGAAACATTATCCCAGGAAGGGGCCCAGGATGGGGGACATTATACCAAAAAGGGACCAAGAATGGGGTAATTATATCAGGAAAGGGCCCAGGATGGAGGACATTATACTAGAAAAGGGCTCTAGATGGGGGAAGTTATTTCTTGGAGGTGTTCAGGATGGGGGTAATTATGCTAGGAATGGACCCAGGATGAGGTCATTCTAACAAGAGGTACCTCAGGACACAGGATTTTTTTTTTAATAAGAAAGGGCACAGAAAGGGGGACAATAGACCAGAAAGGGGCCTACAATGATAGACATTATTACAGGATGGGGGCCAAGATGTAGGAAATTGTTACAGGAAACAGCCAGGACAGGGGACATTATTACATGAGGGGTTGAATATACATGTGCTTATAGGATTTAGAAAGCTACAAGGGCTCATACATCTGACCAACATACAGGTGGGGCCCAGGTCCAAATTTTGCATCAGGGCCCATTGAATGCTAGTTACACCATTGCCCTCCTAGTTTAATTTTGAGATGGCACTTTAGATCTTTAGTCCTTTTCTGAATGTTTAGTTCAGTGGATGGACAATTGGGACCATTTCCCCAACATAGTTTGTCAAGGGAAAGTCATAAGGTCCCCATACACATTAGCTAATCGGATGGTTTCCATAAAACCGTTTGGTTTTGACCAACTTATTCTCTTTAGCCAATTGACTCCAAAGAGTCTACAATGAGTGTAGACTGTCAACCTGATGTCAAAACTTCTTCTAAACATCTCTCGATGGTGAAGACCTTGTTCTCAGCCACTTGAAGTCCAAGAAGACCTCAAATTGTTCTTAGATGTAGTTTTTATTCAAGTTGATACGACCCTCGGAGTGAAAGTCTGGTGATCCAAAACGTGACCATGGGTGGTCATGATGGTTTCAGATAGAGCAAAATATCAAGAAGCAGAAGAACAGAGATTTTTGCAACATCTGCCCAAATAATGCACCGTTCTTTCGGAAGCAAACTTATCACCTTGCCTTATAGATTCAGAGAGGACCACAACCACCAAAAAAAAGTAAGCTTGTAGCCGGGACCATTGGAGAAGTTGCCACCATGGATTCTACTCCCAGTTACAATAATGACTCCAATTAAAAAAAAAAAAAAAATGATATAAGAACCCAACTACTACAGCCAGAGACACTGAGGTCCGAGGTTTTATATCATGTAAAACTGATTGGTTACAAGTTATATTTTGTTTTCTCTGTCTTTTCTTTTTTATTACTGCCCATGTAGCAGTGATGCACCCCCCCCTCACAGCATAATTACGTTTCTTCATCGTTATCGTTGTATTTTAGTGTTGTACATATTTACACAGGCAATTATGTCTAAATGAACTGGTACATTAGTAAGCGCCGACATCGGGCATTAAATCAGATTTTTATTTTCAGAGAGCATTATAAAGCCAAAAGAATGAGGGACAACAATATTTGATAAGGAATTAAATACAGAAAATAAAAAAAGTACAACAATACAAATATAAAAAGGGAATAAGATGTAAAAGCAGTTGCTTGCTTTAAAGAGCATATGTCATAATAAATTCTGGTTTACGTAAATAACCCAATATCCCTTTAAGTCTTCTAGCGGGCTTCATATAAAGCAATAAATAAAGTGTCCTACGCCTACGAGTCATTTCCAATAAATGTGCAGTAGTGATGAGAGAACATGCTCGGATAAGGCGTTAAGTGTCAGAGTGCCTGCGGCATGATCGAATACTATGTTCTAGTCCCCACCGCTGCAAGTCTCACAGCTGTTCGACAGCCGCAACTCACTGATGATTCTCAGTCAGCTCATTCTGGTTCCAGCAATGTACAGAAAAACTAAAAGACCATAGATGCCAAACTGTGCAATTTTTTTTTTATGAAATCCAATTGGAAAAATTATTGTAGCACAAAATACATGCATGGCAAAATATCGTAAAGTAGAAGACAATTGTGAATAGCCTAATGTTAATGACCCACATAGCTGAAGCGACCACCACTGGAACCAAACCGGACTAACTGTAACCAAGATATTGGGCTCTGAGTGTTTAAAATTAATCTCTCAGAAGATTAGCATAATGTAGAGGAAGAGAGACTGATTCCAGCGATATATCACTTACTGTGCTGTGTTTTGCTATTTCAATAAAATCAGTGTTTTATCAGCAGGAGATTATCACTACAGGACTAGTTATCTCATGCCTCCTAGTCAACTGGTTTGTATAACCACGCCCCCAACACTGATTGGCAGCTTTCTGTCAATATACACAGAAAGCCGCCAATAAATGATGTGGGCGGGGTTATACAGGGCTCACTATTTAGAGCACTGCAGAGAAAATAGTGATTGTATCAAAAGGACAGCAAGAAGACCAGCAAGTGATACATCACTGGAATCAGGGTCTCAGCCCCTACATCACACTTATCTTTGATTACAAAGCAAAAAACTCGCTTTAAACATTAAGATCTCAGGTTTCTGCATAATTGCCTATGCACCATACAGATCGCTCCTAAATCACCGGTTCAGTGACAGACGGAGCCATTACATGTCGTTATCTGAGCCGGCCGGCCTATTATGTAAAACAAGGCGCGATCATTTGTCTCATGGTTGCAATAAGGAGGTAGAACCACTTAAGACACACAAACGATGTATTTAGCCCAGTCATATGAATCATGCGTCCTGGGGGCAAATAGTCTTTTTTTTTTTAAAGAAAAGCACAATCTGGAAGTATTTAATTTTAAAGTATCCAAAATAAATTCAGCTCTTGTCGAGAAAATTAATTGAGACGGGTTCTCTATTTACTCATGGATAAACATCCAGGGCATTTCTCCTTAGAATGAGAAATGATTTGACTTGAAAAAACCTCAAGTGTCATCGCCTCCGGCTGACGAATCTTCCACAAATGGAAAGTGATCAGTCAAAATCAGGAACCAGTACCTAACGCTCTTCTGTTCAGTCGCGGCCCTTTGTTCTGGCCGTAGAGAGTCGGTGAAGACTACAGATCAGTCTACTGAACAAGTCACACGTTCTCCTCGCTCCTTCACCGGTCGATTTAGGCAGGGTCATAACTACAGGCCCAGGTAGTTATCCCACTCAGGTCCTGGAGCCTAAGGAACCCAAAAAGTTCCTTTGACCTATATAAAATGACCAATACTATTAAAGACTGTCAATAATTGGGAGCCCTGTTGGAAATTTTGCAACGGGGCCCATGAGCTTAAAGTTACACCTCTGGATACGGTGGGGGAGATTTTCAGCATGCATCTGAAACAAGGGTAAAGTTGAGATGGCAAAGAAGTGTTGAGAAGTTTCTGCTGCAGCCAGTTGTCCTACGACCAGACACAAAATTTGATCTGATGTTTGAGGTCCTTTTGACCTATATCAAAAGACCAATGCTATTAAATACTTGCAGTAATTGGGGTCCCCGTTGGGACTTTTGCATTGGGGTCCATGAGCTTCAAGCTATGCCACTGGATAAGGCGGGAGAGATTTTCAACATGCTTCCGAAAGAAGGGTAGAGTTTAGATGGCAAAGAAGTGTTGAGAAGCTTCTGCTGCAGCCAGCTGTCCAACGGTCAGACACAAAATTTGATCTGATGTTTGAGGTCCTTTTGACCTATATCAAAAGACCAATGCTATTAAGTACTTGCAGTAATTTGGGTCCCCGTTGAGACTTTTGCGTTGGGGTCCATGAGCTTCAAGTTACGCCACTTGATAAGGCGGGAGAGATTTTCGACATGCTTCCAAACAAGGGTAGAGTTGAGATGGCAAAGAAGTGTTGAGAAGCTTCTGCTGCAGCCAGTTGTCCTACGACCAGACACAAAATTTGATCTGATGTTTGAGGTCCTTTTGACCTATATCAAAAGACCAATGCTATAAAATACTTGCAGTAATTGGGGTCCCTGTTGGGACTTTTGCATTGGGATCCATGAGCTTCAAGTTACGCCACTGGATAAGGCGGGAGAGATTTTCTACATGCTTCCGAAAGAAGGGTAGAGTTTAGATGGCAAAGAAGTGTTGAGAACCTTCTGCTGCAGCCAGTTGTCCTACGGCCAGACACAAAATTTGATCTGATATTTGAGGTCCTTGTGACCTATATGAAAAGACCAATACTAATAAATACTTGCAATAATTGGGGTCCCTGTTGGAACTTTTGCATCAGGACCCATGAGCTTCAAGTTACATCACTGGATAAGGAGGGTGGGATTTTCGATATGCTTCCGAAAGAAGGGTAGAGTTTAGATGGCAAAGAAGTATTGAGAAGCTTCTGCTGCAGTCAGTTGTCCTATGGCCGGACACAAAATTTGATCTGAGGTTTGAAAAATTAGGATCGAAGTGGAGATATTAATAACCCCTTTTAACCTTTTTTTGCAGAGGGTAGGGACTAATGGTCCCCTTTGGCATGGGAAGTGGTGACTGCCAGTGACTTCCTCTCTTTATATGATTCTTGCTCTCTAAATTTTTCAAAAGTAGAGGAAATTTTTTTCAATTTTTGGGTAAGATTGGTGACCACAAGTTTGGAATCGATAGCAGCTGTCACCCAGACTTGCCTTACTTAGCAGCAAATGTTTTTTCAGATGCGTCCCAGAGGTATGTAAATCCCCTGCCGGCTCGGTGCCAATACCCTGGCAGTCACAGGACCCCTGTGCAAGAACAATATATTGGACCTTTGCAGTCCAATTATTCATCATAATGCACAATCCCACTTTTTGTTTTTGGAGGTATTGGCAACCCTGACCTCTTGGGACTCTGTGCGGGTCCACAGGTTGCAGCAACGTGGTCCCTGGGAGGCTTTCCTGGAGCAATGAAGTGACGTACCGCTGCAGCAAACCACTGACCTAGGAGTGATGCAATCACGCAAGGCAAGCGAGCGCTGAGGAGGTGCGTGACTGGCTGCAGCGGTCACATACGAGTATATCACGTCGTCCTCTGCAACCAATGCAGCAAGTAGAATGGATTCAATAGATTCTCTAACATTTTCCAAACCTCGCACAACCCCGGCAGCTGAGATATTCTGCTCAGTCAATAGTGCACGCGGAAAATGTAGCTTTTGCTATAAATTGTAGTTTTATAAGTCTATTATCTTCCTAGGGAGATCTTGTTGTTTTTTTTTCACCGTGACATCAGTCAGGAAGACGGCGTTCAGTTCTGTGCCAGTATATATCACAGAGAGCGTGTGCCCGTGGGGCATCCGGGGTCAGGACAGGGCAACTCTCGTCTTAGCTTTAGCGATTGTTCTTTTCCTTGGTCAATAATGTGACAGAAGGAAGAAAACTGGAGACGTCGGATAAACAATGAATTAAGGACGTGGAGAAAATAGGAGGAAGACAGAACGTTACCCTAAAAAAGGAAACTTTGGATTCTTGGCCTACACACAAGGTTTTATATAAGGATGGAAAAGGTGTGAGCTTAGGCTACGTTCACACAATGAGTTTTTGACGTTGCATATTTTAAAAAAAATAATGGGGGCAGAAAATCCACCTTATAAAGGGTGTGGTTGGCGACTGGTCATGTGATTAATGGGTGGTATGTATCGCAGAGGTGGGTGGCTCTGTGATGGAAGCCTGGGCGTGTTTTGCTCAGCAGATCTACTGCTGAGGGATTTGTTTTACATTGGGAAGGCTTCCAGGTGATTGGAGAGATGGATGGGTTCAGTCACCTACAAACCCACCCAAAGAGGTGTGTCTGAACACTTAAGATGGTTGTGTGTTTGAGGACCTGCGGTGATGTCATGATCACCTGACTAGCCATGTGACAGGTACCTGGGTGTGGTTACACCTATGTAATGGAGGTGTGTTTGGCACATGTGAGTGGGAGTGTTTGGGAGTCTGTCAATGTGGACAGATTTCCATGTGTCCCAACTGGACACTACAGAGTGGCCTGTGTGTTGGACGGTTCCAAGTGGGGACGGACGTCCTGAACAGCACACAGAGAGACCGTGTTTTGGCTATAGAGCCTGTGTGCTGGACATGCCCACAGACCTGAGAGAGCGGAGCTCTACTTTGGACATTGAGGATTCGTCTGTTTGATGTAAGACTTTGCCTTTTTAGTTTATGGAGAAAATATACCATATAGACTGTTTTAACTGAAAGATTGTTCCTGTGTGCCTGACCATTGCAGCCAAGCGAGTGTCACCCAAGACACATAGTAAGTGCTATCTTACAAGGGATTTATCTTCATTCCTGTAAAAAAAATAGAAAGTAAAGTGGCTGCCCATTCCTTGCTTCTTCCTTGACTTCCTAGACTTATCAGAGCATACTCATTTGGAGTACAGATGATGGCAGTGATGAGTCGGCTCAGCTCACCAACTGTGTCTGTCACTCACTCTGGGGATACGCAGCTGCAGGAGATTGTGCTGAAAAGCGGAACACTCACAGGAGGAGACAGAGGCTGACCCATCACTGCCATCAGCTGTACTCCAAATCAGACAGGGCAAAAGACAAGGTACAAAAGCCTCTGAAAGGAAATTTTATTTGTACCGGAATGAAGACTAATCTCGTAATAAAGTGGTTCACAAAGTTCCGTATCTTATTGCTGCTGGACAAAAAAAGTCAAATAAAAATAAAATAAAATCTAATAAAAACCGATTATATTATATATTCTACATTATGTTTGAATATAAATAAGTTATATTTGAGAGATCAAATGAAAATGATATTTTAACAAAAATATTAAAAATAAAAAAAAGAGAATCTGTCATGGGGACGAATATATATTATATAAATATAAATCTATCTATCTATCTATCTATAAAATAAATATATTATATAAATAAATATATTAAATAAATATTATAAAATATATATATATATATATATATATATATATATACTGTATATATGCCCCTGTGACAGATTCTCTCTTTATTTTTGTTAAAATATCATTTTTATTTGATCTTTCCCGTAAAACATAACAGAGAGAACGCAGCAGGAAAAAATAACTCAAGTAATGTTCAGTTGTTTCTCTGTGTTTTTTTTTTTTTTTTTTTAACTGCATGTATTTCAGGCTAAAAATCATTTTTGCAATTGGGTTTCTTTAAAAATGTTAGCTTTTACAGACTTTTTGTATCCCGGCACATTCAGCTTTGATGTGATCTGTGATCATAAATCAGCCGAGAGGAGCTCCGAAGAAAACCGTTTTAAACTGGCTGTCAGACTTCATGGCGAGCTCACTGAAGGATTCCCAGTTTGCTCATTCTGCAGTCATCAATAGACCGTGCATCAAAATTCACAAAGGCTGTAAGAAGGCAAACAATGTAGAACATTTAATGAAACATAGTTGTAAAAATTATTTTTAGTCCCAATTAAGTGTGTTAAAGTTAAGAAAAAAAAATTGTCCCTGCCGCTGGAGAACCGCTTTAAGAATAACACTGACAACTTTTTTATCTACTAGAATTTATGTAACCAAAATAATATCTCAGAATATTTTTTATGTATGCACTATCTGAATTTGTCCCTTTCCATGACCCCATAACTATCCGTCTGGCTCCTGCGTTACTCATATCAGATGTTTGGAGCTTTGTGAATTCTACGCATTTCAGGCAACATTCGCCAATGTAAGTCTATAGGTGCACTAAGAAATGGGACCCCATACGGATCAGCAGTATAGCATCCTAGTTTTATGGATATGGTGCCGTTATGAACCCAGATAGGACAAACACAACAGATAGGACAGCGCTGATCTGTACGGGACACCTTCTTTATCGAGGATGACTATTCCATGACTATGTATGAAGTAAGCAATGCAGAAGACGTGGCGCTTGCTATAAGAACCCACATCCTCTTTTTTCAGCAGATCATGGGGGTGCTAGTAGTTGGCGCTGCACTAATTGGATATTGATCGCCAAGGAAAGGTCATTAATATTATTCGTCTCTGAAAAGACTTTAAAAGGTATTGTCTGGGATTGATGACTTAATCTAAGGTTAGGGTCACACCAGCGTTTATTCTCTCATCCGAAAGAATCGGATCAATTTTGCTAATCAGTGTTTGATCATAGCGTGATTTCTCCATCTTCTCTATTGTGTCAGTCCAATTAAACTGGACTGCACTCAGATGTCATCCGAGTGCAGTCCGATGGTTTCCACAGACTCATTAACTTGCAAGGCCGAATGCCATCCGAATGTCACATAAAACTTGGGCACGCTGCATTTTTCCTTTTTTTTTGGTTCCCCTGACCAGTTCTGTTCAAAAACCTGTGCACGGCCACACAGACTAACATTAGTTCGAGTGCGACCTTTAGGCCGGGGTCACACTAGACCGTAATACGGACGAGTGCTATGTGATAAAAAATCGCATAGCACTCGGCCCAATGTTAATCTATGGTGCAGCTCCCATCATCCGATATTTTCTCCACCGTATTCAGGATCCGAGTGAAATCGCAGCATGCTGCGATTGTCAGCGTATCTCGGCCGAGACTCGCCAATGCAAGTCTATGGGTGCGAGAAAAAATCGGATTACACACGGACCATGCGTGTGCATTGCGAGAAATACGCAGCGGTGTTCTATAGAAAAGCCGGTAATTCAATTGCCGGCTTCTCATTTCTCCTTCACAAACCCGACAGGATATGAGACATGGTTTTCATACAGTAAACCATCTCATATCCCCTTTTTTTTGCATATTCCACACTACTAATGTTAGTAGTGTGTATGTGCAAAATTTGGCCGCTGTAGCTGCTCAAATAAAGGGTTAAATGGCGGAAAAAATTGGCGTGGGCTCCCGCGCAATTTTCTCCGCCAGAGCGGTAAAGCCAGTGACTGAGGGCAGATATTAATAGCCAGGAGAGGGTCCATGGTTATTGGCCCCCCGTGGCTAAAAACATCTGCCCCCAGCCACCCCAGAAAAGGCACATCTGGAAGATGCGCCTATTCTGGCACTTGGCCACTCTCTTCCCACTCCCTGTAGCGGTGGGATATGGGGTAATGAAGGGTTAATGCCACCTTGCTATTGTAAGGTGACATTAAGCCAGATTAATAATGGAGAGGCGTCAATTATGACACCTATCCATTATTAATCCAATTGTTTGAAAGGGTTAAAAAACACACACACACATGATTTAAAAGTATTTTAATGAAATAAACACAGCGGTTGTTTTAATATTTTATTGCTCTCTCATTCCATTTTCAGACCCTCGCTTGGCAAAACAATAAACACACAATATACATACCCTCTCTGATGAACTGTCACGTCCCACGAAGTAATCCATCTGAAGGGGTTAACTAATATTACAGGCAGAGCTGCGATAAACCACTCGCTCGTGCCTGTAATCCCCGGGTGCTGAAAGGAAAGCAGTGATGTGTACTTACATTCAGTCGCGGTGATGCGCCCCTGCTGGATGTTCTCATGAACTGCAGCCTGGGAACTTTTCCCCAGGCTCCAGGTCATATGAGGACATCCACCAGGGGGCGCATCACCGCGACTGAAGGAAATGTAGGTCAATGACCTATAGTTACCTTCAGTCGCGGTGATGCGCCCCCTGGTGGATGTCCTCATATGACCTGGAGCGTGGGAAAAAGTTCCCAGGCTGCAGTTCATGAGAACATCCAGCAGGGGCGCATCACCGCGACTGAATGTAAGTACAGATCCTGCTTTCCTTTCAGCACCCGGGGATTACAGGCACGAGCGAGTGGATTATCGCAGCTCTGCCTGTAATATTAGTTAACCCCTTCAGATGGATTACTTCGTGGGACGTGACAGTTCATCAGAGAGGGTATGTATATTGTGTGTTTATTGTTTTGCCAAGCGAGGGTCTGAAAATGGAATGAGAGAGCAATAAAATATTAAAACAACCGCTGTGTTTATTTCATTAAAATACTTTTTAATCATGTGTGTGTGTGTTTTTTAACCCTTTCAAACAATTGGATTAATAATGGATAGGTGACATAATTGACGCCTCTCCATTATTAATCTGGCTTAATGTCACCTTACAATAGCAAGGTGGCATTAACCCTTCATTACCCCATATCCCACCGCTACAGGGAGTGGGAAGAGAGTGGCCAAGTGCCAGAATAGGCGCATCTTCCAGATGTGCCTTTTCTGGGGTGGCTGGGGGCAGATGTTTTTAGCCAGGGGGGCCAATAACCATGGACCCTCTCTAGGCTATTAATATCTGTCCTCAGTCACTGGCTTTACCACTCTGGCGGAGAAAATTGCGCGGGAGCCCACGCCAATTTTTTCCGCCATTTAACCCTTTATTTGAGCAGCTACAGCGGCCAAATTTTGCACATACACACTACTAACATTAGTAGTGTGGAATATGCAAAAAAAATGGGAATATGAGATGGTTTACTGTATGAAAACCATGTCTCATATCCTGTCGGGTTTGTGAAGGAGAAATGCAAAGCCGGCAATTGAATTACCGGCTTTTCACAGATATCGCGCTGAATGAAATATAAATACAGAATATATATATATGTGTCTCAATGACATATCTCTATATATATATACTGTATATATGTTTTCCCGAACATTTGAGCACATAAATCCATTAGATGTCGGTTTTGCAAGCTTGCGAGAAAATCTCGGCATACGGATGCCATACGGATGTCACACGGATGTCACACGGATCATTTGATGCGAGGAAATTGCATCCTCGCACTGCACACGGATCACTGTTTTTGAAACATTTGTGCGATTCTCGGCCGTGAAAAACAGACCGTTTTTTTATACGTTAAGTGTGTCCCCGGCCTTAGGGGGATAAAAAAAAATCACTGAATGCCCGAGTTTGATCTAAAATTTGCATTGCTCTCGGCCATGCAAGTCAAAAACCATCGGGCTGCACTCGGATTGCATCAGAGTGCAGTCCGATTTTCACGGATTGACACAATGGAGAAGATGTGGAATTTTTTTCCCATCTTCTGTGATTTGCATAATTGAGAAATGACAGAAAATATGCTGGTGTGACCCCCATCCTAAAGATGTAATTAAAGAGGTATTCCCCATCTGCAAAATCATATCCCAATATGTAGTCGGTGTAATAATAACAATAATAATATTAGCAAATGCCTCCAATTAGAAATGTAGTATAGTTCTTCTGATTAGCTATGTCCCCTATGCTTAGGTATCCATGGTTGCGATCACTCATATAGTGACAGTTAGTTATTAGTTGTCGTAAACCATGGATAGCTGCAATGTCCTGCACATGGGGTAAGTGACATAGCTAATCAGAAGAACTATACTACATTTCTAATTGGAAGTATTTGCTAATATTATTACACTTACTACATATTGGGATAGGATCTTGGGGACGGGAATACACTTTTAATAAATCCTTTAAGACTGGGTCTAATTAGGCAGCTCCAGATTTCTCACAAACCAGGCAGCTTCCTTGGCCTGTGTGACCTACGAGGGATTTCCAGGAGTTGAAGAATCACCTGCGTCATGAATACTTTAGGAAGCCATTGTGGGGATGAATATTTAATGGCATCCTATGTAATAAGTGCAGCGCTGAATAATTAATGCGCAAAGCTAAATGCACAAGCAGCTAATTGTTTTCAGGGTTCCTTCGGCGCGCGTCGGAGGCTGAGTGACTCTCAAGTGGATTTCTCCCTAAGGACGACCTGATGTGCTAAACGTGATGCTCATTTCACAGTAAATGGGAAAGTAAATCATTGCAGGAAGGTACAAAGACGCTGGTACAAGACGCAGGAAGGTACAAAGATGCTGGTACAAGACGAAGGAAGGTACAAAGACGCTGGTACAAGACGCAGGAAGGTACAAAGACGCTGGTACAAGATGCAGGTAAAAGACGCAGGAAGGTACAAAAATGCTGGTACAAGACACAGGAAGGTACAAAGACGCTGGTACAAGACACAGGAAGGTACAAAGACGCTGGTACAAGACACAGGAAGGTACAAAGACGCTGGTACAAGACACAGGAAGGTACAAAGACGCTGGTACAAGACACAGGAAGGTACAAAGACGCTGGTACAAGACACAGGAAGGTACAAAGACGCTGGTACAAGACACAGGAAGGTACAAAGACGCTGGTACAAGACACAGGAAGGTACAAAGATGCTGGTACAAGACACAGGAAGGTACAAAGACGCTCGTACAAGACACAGGAAGGTACAAAGACGCTGGTACAAGATGCAGGAAGGTACAAGACGCAGGAAGGTACAAAGACGCTGGTACAAGACACAGGAAGGTACAAAGACGCTGGTACAAGACACAGGAAGGTACAAAGATGCTGGTACAAGACACAGGAAGGTACAAAGACGCTCGTACAAGACACAGGAAGGTACAAAGACGCTGGTACAAGATGCAGGAAGGTACAAGACGCAGGAAGGTACAAAGACGCTGGTACAAGACGCAGGAAGGTACAAGACTCAGGAAGGTACAAGACACTAGTAATCCAGGAGGTCGTATTATAAGGGTGGTTATACCTTTACCATGATCTAGATATTCATTTTTTCGAAAATCAGATTAATAATCGAGCTGGAGATTATGTAGCATCCAAGCTTTACTTATTTCTTTGTATTTTAATATTCCGTTCATTCTGGGTTTAGGAATCCAGTGGGCGGGACAAACTAGTGATTGACATCCTTGAATTAGGAGAGCTAGTTGTCAAATCACTAAAGTCCGCCCACTGGACTCCTAGGTCCAAAGTGGACCAAGGTCCAAAGGTCTTGGAGTAAAAGGCATTCAGTATGTGTTCCTACAAAATATGCATCAGTCTGTTCAGTCCGTCCTGCTCGATCACCTGATGCCTGCCCTGATGGGTTCAATGTGACTCGTTACCTGTCCAAAAATGAAATCAGCTTAAATTAGTAAAGGATACAACTTGATAATATGCTTAATAACTAAAAGGTGCCCGATCTTCTGCTATAAGAACACGTTGTCTTATGGTGCGAGTGTAGCAGAGGACATTTTCTGTGTTGGTCCCGGACCACAGCATGGTTAAAACTTGGCTGGTTGCTCATGTCAATAGCTAATAATAAAAATAATAATAATTTTATTTATATAGCGCCAACATATTCCGCAGCGCTTTACAAATTTTAGAGGGGACTTGTACAGACAATAGACATTACAGCATAACAGAAATCACAGTTCAAAATAGATACCAAGAGGAATGAGGGCCCTGCTCGCAAGCTTACAATCTATGAGGAAAAGGGGAGACACGAGAGGTGGATAAGCCACCTCCCTTATCTGACACAGCCTATGAATGGACAGAGGAAGTGGCTGGCTTGGCTACTCTACTGAAATAACCAGCTATTCAGAGAGAAAGGTGTTGGCTTCGCTAGTAAAGGGACCAGTTATACATAGAGAAGGGGGCTGGCTTGGCCCAATGCTGCACATGGCCATATTATGGCCGATGCCACACATGGTCCTATAATGGCTGACATCCCACCAGGTCCGATAATGGCCGACCCCATACATGGTCCTATAAAGGGCCGATGCCACACATGGTCCTATAATGGGCCGACCCTGCACATGGTCCTATAATGGGCCAACACTGCACATGGTCCTATAATGGGCCGACCACGTACATGGTCCTATAATGGGCCGACCCCGCACACGGTCCTATAATGGGCCAACACTGCACATGGTGCTATAATGGGCCAACACTGCACATGGTCCTATAATGGGCCGACCCCGCACATGGTCCTATAATGGGCCGACCGCGCACATGGTGCTATAATGGGCCGACCGCGCACATGGTCCTATAATGGGCTGACCCCGCACATGGTCCTATAATGGGCCGACCCTGCACATGATCCTATAATGGGCTGACCCCGCAGATGGTGCTATAATGGGCCGACCGCGCACATGGTGCTATAATGGGCAGGGGCGCTGATCTATTCTATGATTTATATGACGTAATTTCTCCTACACTTTGGATCTCTGCATGTTTGGATCTTCTATATGATTTCTTCTCTCCTCCCTTTTTGGCACAGACTCCCGGTCTCCCCATCTCTTCCTCCCCCCGATATGTATTAGTACAGGGGGTGCCGTCACTTCCCTTTATTTTGATATGTAGAGCTCTGCATTAGTGCCAGAGTGTGAGGTTCCTCCTTGTTTCTGCGGGAAATAATTAAAAGCCAAACTTACGATTCGCACCCTTCATTAGCAGTAACGAGCTTGGAATTGGGAGGAAGAAATAAATGTAGAAAGAGACAGAAATAATAAATTAATTGCCTTAAACATGTGGAAATTAGAGCGGAGAGCAAGTGTATGATGGTGAGGAGGCTCGTGTGGGTTGTAATGTATTCATATCGCGGCTTGTGCGCTGTGTGAGCGGAATACAGAAATATCCGTCATAGCCGACGACCGCAGAAACAACAGCAGTCCCTGTCCTTACAGTGTATACAATCCAGAAATATATATATATGGCTTGATTTTTGCAGAATAGAATAGTATCTTGCTAGAATATCATTTTTGTTTTTTGTTTTCTTAATTTTTTTTATTATTAGGGGAGGAGGAACCTTTTTTATTTTTAAGTTCTCCTCTTACTACTGTCTGATACCAAATAAACATAGATTTTTTTTTTCATTTTTGGTGCTTTTTTTTAAAAATAAAACTTATTTGTACTTTTTGTCCCCCTAGCTTATGAAAACTTTTACATACTTTTTGATCCCCCATATTTTCTTTGTTCCCCCATTTTATAAAAAATGTCCCTCGTTTATAAAAACTTTGATAAACTTTATTGTACCTTTTTGTACTTTTTACTCCCCTATTACTTACAAATTATTTTGTGTCCCTAGTATATAAAAACTTTTACAAACTTTTTTGTACTTTTTCATCCTCCCTATTTTTTGTCCCAATATTTTATAAAACTTATATTGTCCCCTCCCAGTTTATAAATACTTTTATAAACTTGTTTGCAAATGTTTCTGTCCCCCTTATAGTTCTTGAAATTATATTTTGTTAATCAAATTTGCATCAAAATCACATAGAACAAAGTGAAAAAGTATCTGTCCACCTACATATAAATATATACAGCTCTGGCAAAAATTAAGAGACCACGGCACAGTTTTATAAAAATCATCTTCTCTACATGTCTGACAGTCATTCCATTCCAGTGTCAGTTGAATTCCAACCAGAGTACACCTCATTCTACTTAATGTGCTTCTGATTAGGTGATCTCCTGAATCAAATCTTATTCAATGAAGGAAAGTATAAAAAACCCTGCTCTGATGTTCACAATCCTCTTGCAATAGGACAAGCTGGATGGCAAAACAAGTGCTAGTAATCCCAAAAGTAATAGGAATGAAAAAATAACTTTTAACCATGCCAAACGAGCTGAAAAAGAAAAGTATTGAGTGAGGAAAAGAAGGGCTCAATTCTGGCTTTACTAGCAGAGGGACACAGTGAGTGTCATGTTGCCTCCATCCTTAAATTTTCTAAGACGGCAGTCCATTACAACAAGGTCAAGCAGCAGACATTAGGGACAACAAAGATACAGACCAGCAGAGAGCGAAAACGACTCTCCACTGACTGGGATGACCGTCATCTTATTCGAATGTCACTCAGCAACTGCAGAATGACATCAAGTGACCTACAAAAGGAATGGCAGCTGTGGCGTAGTGCATGGCAAGAACAGTTCGTAACAAGCTCCTAGAGGCAGGACTCAAGTCACGTAAAGCTAGAAAAAAGCCTTTCGTCAATGAGAAGCAAAGGAGAGCCAGGCTGAAGTTTGCCAAAGACCATAAGGATTGGACCACAGAGGACTGGAGTAAGGTAATCTTCTCTGATTAGTCTAATTTTCAGCTTTGCCCAACGCCTGGTCATCTAATGGTTACACCGAGACCTGGAAAGGCGTACAAGCCACAGTGTCTGGCACTCACTGTGAAATTTGGTGGAGGATCGGTGATCATCTGAGGATGCTTCAGCAAGGCTGGAATTTGGCAGGTTAATCTTTGCGAAGGATATATGAATCAAGCCGCATACAAGGTTATCCTGGAAAAACAGTTGATTCCTTCTGCTCAGGCAATGTTCCCCAACTCTGAGGACTGTTTTTTCCAGCAGGACAGTGCGCCATGCCACACAGCTAGGTTAATCAAGGTGTGGATGAAGGACCACCACATCAAAACCCTGTCATGGCAGCCCAATCTCCAGACCTGAACCCCATTGAAAACCTCTGGAATGTAATCAAGAGGAATAATAATAATAATAATCTTTATTTTTATATAGCGTTTACATATTCCGCAGCGCTTTACAGGTTGCACACATTATCATCGCTGTCCCCGATGGGGCTCACAATCTAAATTCCCTATCAGCATGTCTTTGGAATGTGGGAGGAAACCGGAGTGCCCGGAGGAAACCCACGCAAACACGAAGAGAACATACAAACTCTTTGCAGATGTTGTCCAAGGTGGGATTAGAACCCAGGACTCCAGCGCTGCAAGGCTGCTGTGCTAACCACTGCGCCACCGGAAGATGGATAGTCACAAGTAGGGTTGAGCGACTTTTGCTTTTTTAGGATCGAGTCGGGTTTCGTGAAACCCGACTGTCTCGAAAGTCAAATTGTGTGAAATCGGCCGATTATTGTGAAAAGTCGGGGTGCCGACCGAAACATGAAACCCAATGCAAGTCAACGGGGATTGATTTTTTTTTTTTTTTTCTCTCTCTCTCTCTCTCTCTCTCTCTCTCTCCCAAACGTTAAGATGGCGCTTTTACCCCTTGTGACGCCGCACAAAGCGAGCCGGAACCCATGTCATCACGCTGCACACACTCCTTCATTGGCTGAAAAAAATGGCGGGGAAAGCGTCATACGAAATGCGACTTTGGCGCGAAAATCGCCGACCGTGTGGCCGATCCCACGCTGGGGTCGGGTCGAGTTTCACGAAACCCGACTTTGCCAAAAGTCGGCGACTTTTGAAAATGACCGATCCGTTTCGCTCAACCCTAGTCACAAGCCATCAAACAAAGAACTGCTTACATTTTTGAACCAGGAGTGGCATAAGGTCACCCAAAAGCAGTGTGAAAAATATAGTTACTTACCAATAACGGTATTTCTCTGACCCCATGACGGCACCACGGCGAGAGGAGATCTGCCCCGTTGAAATAGGAAACCTACAGATAAAAAGGCGGTACCCCTCTTCCGCATCAGTTGTTTTACAGAGCACTAAAGGAACTTTCAGATTAAAGACATCACTAATTACATTAAATACTCATATTATTACTGAATGGAAGCACCGCATGAAAATTTTTACTAACTGGATAACTAAATAACTGAATAGCTGAATGTGCACACCCACGCGTGAAGGGAGGGGATATACGGGTGCCGTCATGGGGGTCAGAGAAATACCGTTATTGGTAAGTAACCATATTTTTCTCTCTCCCCCCATGAAGGCACCATGGAGAGAATTGCAGAGATATGCAGACTAGGGTGGGACCACCACCTCCAGAACCCCTTTGCCAAAAGTAAGATCTGAAGAGGAGGCTAGATCCATCCAATAGTGGTTGAAAAATGTAGAGGGAGAGGACCAAGTTGCGGCTCTACATATCTGTTCTATCAAGGCTCCGGCTCTTTCCGCCCAGGAAGTTGCCACTGATCTTGTTGAGTGAGCCTTTATTTTCTCCGGAACGGCTGCCCCGTGAGAGGAGTGTGACAGTGTGATAACATCTCTTATCAACCTTGCGAGTGTACTCCTGGATGTTTTCTGCCCTTTCCGTAGTCCCTGAAAGCAGACAAAAAGAGACCAGTCCTTCCTACACTCCCGTGCTGCTGTTAGATGTTGGACTATGCATCTCCTCACGTCTAGGGTGTGTAGAGCTTCCTCCCTACTATTTTTGGGGTTAGGACAAAAAGCAGGGAGGGTTATCTCCTGAGCCCTGTGAAAATGAGATGCCACTTTTGGGAGGTAAGCCGGGTCTATTTTAAGGACCACTCTATCCTCTAAAACTTGGGTGAGAGGTGGATATGCTGATAGAGCCTGAATATCGCTGACCCTGCGTGCTGAAGTTAAGGCCACTAGTAAGGACGTTTTAAGGGACAATAGTTTCAGCTGGGCTTCTGATAGGGGTTCAAAAGGGTCCTTTGTTAAAGCTGAGAGGACAAAAATCAGATCCCAGGGGGGAACACCCTGAGATAAGATAGATCTGGATCTGCTTGCAGCCTTGATGAATCTAGCTATCCATTGGTTGCCAAGTTATAATTGTACAGGGCACCTAGCACCGCAACCTGAACTTTTAAGGTATTTATGGCCAGCTCATGTTCTAGGCCCTTCTGCAAAAATTCTAATATAGCCGTGAGTGGAACCTCCCCATCCCAGGCAGCACCTGCTACTGAGATAAATTTTTTCCAAATTCTACTGCATGTTTTGGTGGTTACCGGTTTTCTGCTTTGTTGGAGGGTGGCAATTAAATTTGGAGAGAATCCCTTGATGCTGAAAAAAGTGACCTTTCAAGTTCCATGCCGTCAAGTGTAAGTTTTATACTTGCGGATGGATCACAGGCCCTTGGGAAAGAAGGTCCAGAAGTTCCGGAAGGATCCAAGGGTCTGAGATAGACAGCATCTTTAACCATGAAAACCATGGCCTCCTCGGCCAGAATAGGGCTATCAAGATTACCCTTGCCCTATCCTCCCAAATCTTCCTCAGGACTGCTGGAATCAGGACTATGGGTGGAAAGGCATATGCTAGGTGGTAATTCCAAGGTATCATGAGGGTGTCTAGAGCAACCGGGTTCCCGAGGGGATCTATAGAGCAGGAGGTGTCGACTTTCCGATTCTTGCTGTTTGCGAACAGGTCTATGGCTGGATAACCCCATGCCTTCGCAATCTGGTCTAACACCGACTGTGTCAGCTCCCATTCGCCTGGTCTTAGCTGGGTTCAACTCTGGTAATCTGCTGTTTGATTTTCTGACACCTTTATGTGTAGTGCTGACAGGGAACTCAAGCTGTTTTCGGCAATCTGAAAGATTGACCCTGTTACCTCCATCAAAGAGCGGGATCTGGTCCCCCCCAGTGATTTAGATAGGCCACTACTACTTGATTGTCCAAGAATACTCTCACATGGGGGGATTGGAGAGAGCTCAGAAAATGTATCAGGGCGAATTTTACGGCTAGGAGCTCCTTCATATTTGAGGACGCCGAACTCACTTTTCCTTCCCCAACTCCTTGGGCTAATTGACAGAATAGGTGAGCCCCCCAACCTCTGGGACTTGCGTCTGTCGTTAAAATTTGGGAAACTGGCAAAGTCCAGGGAACACCCCGAATTAAGTTGTCTGTGTTTGTCCACCATTGTAGCGAGAGGGCTGTTTCTGATGATATATCTAACCGCCCTTCTAAATTCCCTTTTAGGGAATTTTCTGCTGCCAATATTTCCCACTGTAGTTTCCTTGAATGGACCTGAGCCCACTGGACAGCCGGGATACAAGAAGTCATATTCCCTAAGAGTGACATAGCCTTCCACAGGGTAGTAGAGGGAAAGGCTAGCACTTGAGATGCCAGTTCTGCCATATTTTGTACCTTCCGATCCGGGAGACGGCATTCATGATTGTTTGAGTCCAGTAATATGCCCAAATACTCCTGTACTTGACTTGGTACAATCTTGGATTTTGGCAAGTTTAGCATCCAACCTAAGCTTGTCAGACCCATTATGGCCTTGTTTAGTTGGTCCTTGTAGTGATGTGGGGAATTGCCTATTATGAGAAGATAGTCACGTACCTGGACGATCAAAATATTTTGTTCCCTTAGGTGGGCCATCACTTCCGCCATTATCTTGGTGAAGACTCTTGGGGCGATAGCTAACGGAAGAGCCGCAAATTGAAAGTGCAGCGCCCCAGAGTCCTGGTCGTTGCAGTAACATCGCTCTGCCGCTAAGGGGAGTGATGTTGCGTCTGATTGCACTAAGGGAGTTCACCTGACCAGGTATCACACACTACACTTCACACTCCGGCCACCAGGGGGGGTGGTTCTATCTAGTAGGCCACTCTTCACACTCTGGTAAAACTGGGGGTTGGACAACAAGACGGAGAGAAGTAACTGGGAAGAGCTAGAGAGAGGACCTGTCAGGGAAGGGATCCTGGCAGACTCCTAATAGACTGACGCAACAAGTGAGCAACAGGAATACAGCAAAGAGGCAATAGGACCAGAAGGAGTTGTGCTGAAAGATCGAGGCAACATCCTTCTGAGGCGCAAACAGTCGGTGTCCGGAACGCCGAGAAAGTAAGAGACTTTAAGCATTACTTCAAACCACGGCAGGACAGCCAATTATAGGTTGGCTGTCTCCTAAAAACACCTAAGCAGACAACGGAGGCAGCTGTGGGAGAGGGGCGACTCTAGAGTCCCGGAAGAACTCCAGGCCTACCCTGTCAAACGGGTGCGTCCTGCCCGATCATCTGGGGGACGGAGAGAGAACGAACATCAGAGGCAGACAGAATCAGTTGTGAGGACTATCCCGGGGTGCTCAGCAGGGAAGGACTACAACACATAGGCGCTAGCAGGTAGACGCTGATTCTCACCTGTTAAGGGAACTCCTAATGTGCCTTTGGACCGGCCGGTCTCAGACAGCTTAACAGTGCTCTGGATTGACTAACTCGAAGCCTTCAGTAAAGCGGTAAAGAGACTGCAACCTGGTGTCCTCGTTATTTACCGCGGCCCGCACCAATACAGCATCACCACCCACACCTTTCATTGAGCGCCCCTCAGCAGGGTCACAGACCGGGTCTACCCACCGTGACAACCCCAGAGCAGAGACTCAGAGGCCCAGTACCGGGTACCCCTCGGCCCTGCGGCAGTGGGGGCGCTACAACTTGGCGTCACGAACAGGATCTACTTAAGCCTGAAGAATCAGGTCATGTGTGCCTTGGAACTGTGATTTATTGTGCTTGGACTGTGACTTATTGCAAAGACTGTGCATTGTTATTGCGCCAAGAGTTCCCGCCACAATTCGCCATCGCCACGCGCGGTGGGAGGAGCCTTAGCTTCGTGGGCGGAACTGGTCAAAAAGAAGCGCGGAACGAGAAAGCGTGGTAAAGTGCCAACCCCGGAAGAGGAACTCCGACCTCCAGCAGGTTAGTGGGAGGAAGGGACAGCCATGTCTGAGTCAGGGGAAGCGGAGGCGGCGGTCGCAGCCGTGAACGCAGAGGCAGCTCCGGTCCCCGTAGCGGACGTAGCCGCGGCCCTAATACCACCACTGGTGGCCACGGAACCCGCTGCCCCCATCAGCCAGTCGGACACTGCCGCTACCACAAAGGCCATAATGCCCTTCTCTATGCCGTATCTGCCCGGAGCGGCCTGGCTCCCGCGATACTCCGGGGAGTTGCACACATTAACTGATTTTAAAGAGGGAATCTGCAGCCTGCTCGAGTTCTATCCCCTGACGGAGCCTCAGAAGGTTCATATGATAATCGGCCAACTCTTCGGGGCGGCTCTGAGAGAAGTGAAGTCCTGGCCCGCCGCGGATAAGAGAACTGCACAGCAGGTTTTTGCAAAGCTTAAAGCCACCTTCGATACCCGCACTGCTACAGAAATTAAACTGACTTTCTATGGATGCAAACAGAGACCGCAGGATAGCTCACGGGACTATGCCCTTAATCTCCAGGAGGCGCTGCGGGCCATCAAGCAGAGTGACCCCGACAGCATGCAGGATGAGGATAAACTCCTGAAGGAGCGGTTCATTGAGGGGCTCCTGTGCAGTCACTAACGGGGCCAATTGCACTTCCTGGCCATGCAAAATCCAGACTTGACTTTTGCGCAATTTAAGGATAAAGCTATCCAGGCGTTGCAGGAGCGACAGCCCAGCCGTGCAGCGCCTCCCAGGCGTCCCGCTCTCACATACCACCAGGAGGTGGCGTCGGATGCCCCAGTCGCCGCCGAGGCCGATGCCCAGAGCCTAGAGGACGACTCCCATGCAGGACTCCGCCTCCAGATGCAGGAGCTGACCAAGAGCGTTGCTGCCCTAGCCCGGACGGTGCAGTCCCTACAGGAGGCCCCCAAGGAGAAGATCCAGCTGGCCTCCAGACCAGAGGATGTCCCTTGGATGCGACAGAGGAGGACTCCGCCGACCAGAGGTCGGGACGATGATCGCTTCCATCGGGACGGACGACCCATCTGCCGCCGCTGTCATCAGGTGGGCCACCTTGCAAGGTACTGTCCTTTAAACAAGCAACCCCTGGTGCAAAGGGCCAACCCCCAGGAGTAGGACGGTCAGGCCCGCAGCATTGGAGAGCAAAATACATTGGAGGGCGACCAGTTCTTCCTGTAGTGGTTGACGGTATCCCCATGAACGCTTTGCTGGACACCGGTTCTCAGGTGACGACTATGCCTTACGTGCTTTATAAACGGTATTGGGAGGACACCGATATTACTCGTGGCCCTGATGACGATTTCACCATAATAGCTAGTAATGGTCAGCCGTTGCCACAAGTGGGGTATAAAGAGGTCACCATCAAGGTGGGGCAGGTGGAATTGAAAACCCAAGGGATTGTAATTGTTGATATTGACCGCTGAGAATGTAACCCCATGATGACTATCGGTACTAATGTTATAGAAAATTGTCTTGCAGAAGTTATTGTTTTGTTGCAACAGGTAGCAGAAACCGCTGGCCACAGTGAACAACGCGCCCTGCAAAAAGAAATCAGGGCTCTGATGCAGAGACAGCAGGTAGAGCTGACTGGTGGTGAGATTGGTCGTGTCACTGTGAGTGATTCAAACCCCATCGCGATACCCCCCAGGAGTGAGATGTTAATCTGGTGTCGGGCAGCCATAGGCCTCAGGGGTTAGGACTACCAGGCCTTGGTAGAACCCGTCTACTCAGACAATAGGCCTACTATCCTGACAGCCCGGGGGGTGGTCGACGTCCGCCAAGGGAGGGTGCCCGTACGTGTCCTCAATTGTGGGGAGGAAGAGGTTCACCTCACCAAGTATGCCACGCTCGCCAAACTGTTCGTTGTCAATAATAGTGTGATACAGACACCTGAACCCTTGGTCCCGTCAAACGTGGCGGAGGACAACGGTTCTGCAGGGCACTCGAAAGATTGGTGTCGGGAATTGCATGTGGGCACTGACTCCACCCCAGCCCATCAGAAACAGGGGGCCTAAAGGGTGGTTCACGAGTACGAGCAGGTATTCAGCAAACACCCCTTAGATTTTGGACAGGTGAAAGGGATCCAACATCACATCCCCACGGGAGATCACCGACCCGTAAAAGAGAGATATTGCCCTGTACCCCCAGCTCATTACCAGTGTGCCAAAGACATGTTACGAGAAATGAAGGAGGCTGGGGTGGTGAGAGACAGTTGTAGCCCCTGGGCAGCCCCATTAGTCCTTGTTAAAAAGAAGGATGGTACAATGAGGATGTGTGTTGATTACAGGCAGTTGAATCGCATTACACATAAGGACGCATACCCACTGCCCAGGATAGAGGAGTCTCTGGCTGCCTTAAAATCTGCTAACTACTTCTCTACCTTAGATCTCACCAGTGGGTACTGGCAGGTTCCCGTGGTGGAGGCGGACAAAGAGAAGACAGCCTTCACGACACCGATGGGTCTCTGCGAATTTAACTACATGCCCTTCGGATTGTGCAATGCCCCGGGGACGTGTCAGAGGATGATGGAGTGCTGCCTGGGGCACAAGAACTTTGAAACCGTACTGCTGTATTTGGATGATGTCATTGTCTTCCCTAAGACCTACGAAGACCATCTGAAGCACCTGGCTGAGGTGTTTGAAGCCCTGTCCAACTTTGGCTTAAAGGTGAAACCATCCAAATGTCATCTGCTGAAACCAAAAGTGCAGTACCTGGGCCATGTGGTGAGCGCCGAAGGAGTGGCCCCAGACCCGACAAGGTCACGGTGATCCAGGACTGGCCAAAGCCCAGCAACCTCCACGAAGTCCGGCAGTTCCTCGGGCTGGTAGGCTATTACCGGAGGTTCATTAAGGACTTCACCAAGAAGGCCACGCCCTTGCAAAACCTGTTGGTGGGCCAATCAAAGAAGACCAAGGGGAGGAACACCCCATTTGATTGGAACGAGGGGCTGGAGGGATCCTTCACTTGCTTAAAGTCGGCACTGACGGGAGAAGAGGTACTGGCCTACCTGTCATGATTCCCCAATGGCATGGGAACATCAGAAACACAAAATAACAGACTAGCCCTCGGGTGATGGAAACTCAAGCTGACCGTGACCTAAATCTACCACACAACTAACAGTAGCCAGGAAGCATTCCTACGGCTGCCTAGATGCCATGCGCCAGCCGGAGAACTAACTACGCCTGGAAGAGGAAGGAACAGACCTGGCTTACCTCTAGTGAAATTCCCCAAAGATGATAGTAGCCCCCACATATATTAACGGTGAGTTCAGAGGAAAAGACATACACAGTATGAAGGTAGATTTAGCAAAGCGAGGTCCACTTACTAGATAGAGGAAGGATACAAAAGAGGACTTCACGGTCAGCTGAAAAACCCTTTCAAAAACCCATCCTGAAATTACTTTAAGACTCCTGTGTCAACTCATGACACAGGAGTGGCAATTTCAGTCCACAAGAGCTTCCAGTAACAGGAAATGACAAACTGTAAACTGGACAAAAAATACAAAACAAAAAGGACAAGAGTCCACTTAGCTGATCAGCAGACTGGTAGCAGGAACATGCAACTGAAAGACTCAGGTTACAATGATGACCGGCAAGGAAGTGACTGGAGAGCAAGGCTAAATAGGGAACTCCCAAAACTGATGGAAGCAGGTGAGCTGAGGCAGAAAAGAACACACAAGTCTCCAGTACCACCAGCCACCACTAGGGGAGCCCAAAAAGCGGATCACAACACCTACCCCGAGTACGACCAACCGTTTGTGCTGTACACGGATGCCAGCAATGTAGGATTGGGAGCCGTGCTGTCCCAGGTCCAGAAAGGCAAGGAGAGGGTAATCGCTTACGCCAGCAGGAAACTTCGTCCCACGGAAAGGAACCCTGACAACTACAGTTCCTTTAAGCTGGAATTCCTTGCCATCGTCTGGGCAGTGACAGAGAGGTTCAAACACTACCTGGCCTCAGCGAAATTCACCGTCTTCACGGATAACAATCCACTAACGCATCTGGATACCGCCAAACTCGGGGCCTTAGAACAGCGGTGGATGGCCCGGCTGTCCAACTACAACTTCACCATCAAGTACCGGGCAGGACGCAAGAATGCAAATGCCGATGCCTTGTCTCGAATGCCCAATTTGCCAGAAACGGGGGAAGACCCGGAGGCACTTGAAGAGGTGGAGCTGCCTGCATTCCATCGCCCCAAAGCCACTCCGAACTCCCATCATGTGAAGAACAGGCACAAGAACCAACCGGATGCCACGCTGAATCCCCTGCCCCATCATGGATGGGCGGAAACCCAGGATGGTGACCCCGCGGTCCGTCGGGTGAAAGAGCTCTTGACGCAGGCAGGGTTGCATCCTGGCCCAGATGATCTACAGGAGACCCAACAGCTGTGGAAGGGGAAAAGCAAACTGTTTCTCCATGATGGCAAGCTGTGCCGGAGAAGCATCGACCCACGTACTCACGAATTGGTATGGCAGATAGTAGTGCCAAGGCGAGATGCGCCCATGGTTCTAGGGGCCTACCACGATGGAGCCGGAGACTTCGGGTGGAAGAAGCTGGAGAGGCTACTCCGAGGGAGGTTCTATTGGATTGGCATGAAGAGAGCCATTGAGAAGCGGTGTCGAGAGTGCGGTCCATGTAGCCTACGCAGGAGGGACCGTGGCAGCCAACGGGCTCCCTTGCAGCCAATCATCACCAGGCGGCCGCTCGAACTGGTCGCGCTGGACCATGTGAAGCTGACACCTAGCCGGTCAGGCTATGTCTACGCTCTTACCATTGTGGATCACTACTCCAGATTTTTGGTGGTTGTGCCTGTCAAGGATCTAACGGCCAGGACGGCCGCCAAGGCTTTCCAGCAGTACTTTTGTAGGCCCCATGGCTACCCGGAGAAGGTACTGACCGATCAGGGACCGGCATTCGAAGCGGAGGTGTTCCAAGAGTTTTGCCAACTGTACGGGTGTAAGAAGATCAGAACCACACCATACCATCCCCAAACCAATGGGATGTGCGAAAAGATGAACCAGGTGGTGATCGACTTACTAAAGACCTTGCCCGTAGAGGAACGGAACCTGTGGCCAACGAAGTTGCCTGACTTGATGGACATATATAATCACATCCCAGTAAATTCCACCAACTGCACCATAGCATACCTAATGCGAGGAAGGTCTAGCAAGTTACCCGTTGATCTGGACATGGGGGTCCTAACCCCCAAAGACACATCGCCAGATGCCGATTGGGATACCGAGAGGCGGCAAAGGTACCGCAAGGTACAAGAATGCGTGGAAAGAAGCCTTGCTCAGGCCAGGCAAAAACAGGAAAGGGACTACAACCAGCAGGCCCCTGCAATTCCTTTGCCACCTGGTGAGCACGTACTCAAACGAAAGAGGAGGTTACACAAACTCGACGACCAATGGGAAGCCGAACCGTATACCGTCCTGCCATCCGATTTTGACAACACGAAGGTTTGCCTCATCAGCAAGGATGGAGGGGAGACCTCGACGGTGATATCCAGGGACCACCTTAAAGCCTGCCCTGATAAGCTGAGAGTGAGGGAAATGGATCCAGGAACCTCCCCACCTGTAGAAAAGGAGAAGATGATCCACACTGTCCTTGGTGACTTTCCCCAGTCCTGGACTCAGATAAATCAGGCCATCGTGGTACCTGTTCTAACGTTCCACCAGCCGAACCCACCAGAACCAATGGTGGTACCAGATCATCCGGCCCCACAGCCTCAACAAGCCCTACCTGAAGATGCCGTGCCGACCGTTGAACTGACAAATCCTCCCTCTGCTATCGGTGAGCCTGCCGTACCCACTGTTGCTAGCAGCAGCCCTGAGAGCTCCAGCCTGCCAGTGCTACCCAGACTCACTAGAAGTGTAGCTAGAAGGCAGTGCACTACACCAGCGGTAGCAAGCATAGTGGGCCCTGTTAGGCCAGTAGCAACCCCTGCGCTGCGAAGGTCTACGCGCAGCACTCAGAATCAAACTCCCCTCCGCTACAAAACTTGGAGGTATTAGTGAGGGCTGCTATTTAGTTAACAATTGTTTGTGTGCATATCTTTTGTTACAGGTTTTAAAATGGACAACGGAGTAATGGACAGTGAATTACTCCAAAAACTTCTAAAAGGGGACCCCTTTGTTTACCCGGGGTCCCCGCTGTTTCAACCACTGAACTGAGAGTCATAAACTGTGCATGACCTAACTTTTGCAACGTTCAAGAGTCCTCACCTCCTATAAAGGGAAGCACTGTTATGTTTAATTGTTTATGATGTTTCAAAATTTTGTGTATTTTCTGTTAACATGTATTGTTGTTCTAATTTTCCCAGTCCGGGAGTACTGGATTTAACCGGGGGGGAGTGCAGCGCCCCAGAGTCCTGGTCGTTGCAGTAACGTCGTTCTGCCGCTAAGGGGAGTGATGTTGCGTCTGATTGCACTAAGGGAGTTCACCTGACCAGGTATCACACACTACACTTCACACTCCGGCCACCAGGGGGGGTGGTTCTATCTAGTAGGCCACTCTTCACACTCTGGTAAAACTGGGGGTTGGACAACAAGACGGAGAGAAGTAACTGGGAAGAGCTAGAGAGAGGACCTGTCAGGGATGGGATCCTGGCAGACTCCTAATAGACCCACGCAACAAGTGAGCAACAGGAATACAGCAAAGAGGCAATAGGACCAGAAGGAGTTGTGCTGAAAGATCGAGGCAACATCCTTCTGAGGCGCAAACAGTCGGTGGCTGGAACGCCGAGAAAGTAAGAGACTTTAAGCATTACTTCAAACCACGGCAGGACAGCCAATTATAGGTTGGCTGTCTCATAAAAACACCTAAGCAGACAACGGAGGCAGCTGTGGGAGAGGGGCGACTCTAGAGTCCCGGAAGAACTCCAGGCCTACCCCGTCAAACGGGTGCGTCCTGCCCGATCATCTGGGGGACGGAGAGAGAACGAACATCAGAGGCAGACAGAATCAGTTGTGAGGACTATCCCGGGGTGCTCAGCAGGGAAGGACTACAAAACATAGGCGCTAGCAGGTAGACGCTGATTCTCACCTGTTAAGGGAACTCCTAATGTGCCTTTGGACCGGCCGGTCTCAGACAGCCCGGTTAACAGTGCTCTGGATTGGCTAACTCGAAGCCTTCAGTAAAGAGGTAAAGAGACTGCAACCTGGTGTCCTCGTTATTTACCGCGGCCCGCACCAATACAGCATCACCACCCACACCTTTCATTGGGCGCCCCTCAGCAGGGTCACGGACCGGGTCTAGCCACCGTGACAACCCCAGAGCAGAGACTCAGAGGCCCAGTACCGGGTACCCCTCGGCCCTGCGGCAGTGGGGGCGCTACAACTGTGCTATATCTCCCCCTGAATCATGAGTGCCACCCTGAGGAATTTTCGGTAATCCTCGTGGATCGGGACGTGATAATATGCATCCTTTAGGTCTAAAACTGTCATGAAACAGGAAGGAAACAGCATTTTTACTGCAGATTTTATTGTCTCCATCTTGAAGGACTCTATATGTAAACATTTGTTCAATTTTTTAAGGTTTACAATAGTTCTGAAAGTCCCATCTGGCTTTTTTCTTAGAAAAAGCGGAGAGTAAAACCCCTTGCCTCCTTCTTGATGGGGAACCTCCTGGAGAACATTATTTTCCAATAGGCCTAGAATTTCCTGTTGAAGGGCCAGCTGCTCTTCTTTCCAGGGTCTTTGGGGGGTCCCTATGAGGGATGGGGGAGGAGGGTAAAGGAATTTTAGTTTTAGTCCTGATCTTATTATATTGATAATCCATGTGCTGTTGGATATCTTTTCCCAGGCTGGGAGAAAGAAAACTAACCTTCCCCCCACCCGGGGAACACCCACATTGGGATTGAGTTTTGGGGGTGCTGGGTTTATTAAACATGAACCCCTTGGATTTGTTCTTTTTATCCCCCCATCCTTCCCGGGGACTTTCCCCCCACTTTTTGGGAGGCTTCCTATTCCCAAATTTCCTACCCTTTTGTAGGAGTACCCAAAGAGATTAGGGAAAGATTTCTTTTTATCTCCAACTTTTTCTAAAATATTGTCCAGGGTGGGCAAGAACAGGAATTCACCTTCACAGGGGATAGAACATAATTTTGATTTAGTTTGGAGATCCCCCGGCCTAGATTTAAGCCACAAGGCCCGTCTGGCTGCATTTGAAAAAGAACCTGACCTAGCAGGCTAGTCTGACGGAATCCACGGAGGCGTCTGCCAAAAAAGCCGCTGCCCCCCTCATTATAGGGACAGTGTTTAGAATTGTATCTCTAGAGGTCTTTTCCTTCAGTTGTGTTTCAAGTTGATCTAGCCATATCATTAAAGCCCTAGCAGTACAGGTGGCTGCAACTGAAGGCTTTAGTCAACCCCCAGGAACCTTTAAGAAAAAATCTGCCTTCTTGTCCATGGGGTCTTTTAACGTTCCCATGTCTTCAAATGGAAGTGCACATTTTTTGGAGGCTTTGGCGATAGCCACATCTAATTTTCGGGCTTTCCCCCAGAAGGAACACATGGGATATTTTCTCTTGGGAGTGAGAAGGCCCTTTTTACTGTTTTTTTTCCATTCTTTTTTAATCCAGTTTTGGACTTTTTCGTTCAATGGAAAAGACCTTCTGTTTTTTTGTTTAAGCCCGCTAAACATTATGTCTTGAATGGGTTTATTTGGCCGGGAATCTATGAGACCCATCGTGGATCTAATTACTTTAGTTAAGTTATCTGTTTCCCCTATTGGATAACAGCACCCACCATCCTCAGAAGAAGATGACGAGGCAGAAGAGGGTGAGCTATCAGAATCTGACTCACTCCTGCTCTCTGAACTACCGGACTCAGAAACAGGGGAAATGTACTTAGCTTTCTGTCGTTTTTTTTTCCCCGTCTTTTCTAAGGATTTAAGGGAGTCCTCCACCTGATATTTAATTAGGGACCTGAGGTTTGAGGCAAAGTTTGGTGCTTCTTCAGAAATTGTTTGCTGAATACTACTGGAGCTACACAGCCTTTTCGACAAAGTAGTGGGTAGATCCTCTGCAGATAGTGCACATATGCTATGTTTAGTCTTGGTGGCACATTTCTTCCCCTATAAGACAAGAGAAATAGGCCCTAATTACAGAGTGACCTTCATGAAGTCCACTTACCACCTAGCAGAGAATGGAAGGATACCGGATACGAGGACCATTTATTCGAAGATGATATTTCTTTCCAGCTGACGATCGTGCTAGGGCTCTTACTGCGTTGAGAGCCTGAACAGTTGCTGCTGCTGCGTCTCTGGGAAGGATCCTTCTCCGTTTTTCTTCTGCTGTCATGGCTGCTGCTGAAGGCTTGACCAAGAGAAACCCTGGCTGGGATAATTACCCAAAGAGGCCTGCTCTTCTGGGAGCTCCTTGTTGCTCATACCTGCTAGGAATGTCGAATCACTAAGAAGCGCCTGCTTGGAGCCAGGAATGTTTTAAAAAGCTATATCCGGACCTCCCCCAGCCTCTGTTTCATTAAGGGAACGCTGCTTGCCCCATTACAGCGTTCCCAGTAATGCATTGCGCCCCTTGACATCATTGGGATCCCGCGCATGCGCAGTACTGGATTACCCAGCAAGGCATAGCGGCCGCTTAACTCGCTCTCGTTCCGGAGCTCTGGAAACTGCAGCCATGAGGGATGCCGCACAAGCGCCGGGAGAGGTGGTTTTCTGTTCTTTCTTCTGCCACCTCTCCCCACACACCCTCAAGGACCCACTGACCCTGGTGGTGGCGCTTTGGAAAGCTGCCCCAGTCGGGGGAAGGGAACCCCCTGCCTGTGAGTCGCACGCCAGGGCCGTGGGGTACTCGGTACCGGGTCCTGCGGTTCACAGGGGGATGTCACGGTTGCGACCCGGTCCGTGGCCCTGGGCGCCCATGTAAAAGGGAAAGGTCTTTAAAGGGAATAAAGTTTATGTTCATGACGCCACCTGTGGTATTCGGTCAGTGGGGACCAACGCTGCTTTAAGGGGTCCTCTGGGGTGATGTTATGGCAGCTAGATGGTATAACTTCCCACATGTGAAGTATATCCCCAGGGCTCCCGGTGTGTAGATGGAGGATAGTGAAAGGCGCAGTAAAGAATGAGGACACAGGTTTGCAGTCTCTTTACCTTGTTTACTGTCGACTTTAGGCAGCCACAGTCCAGGGCACCAGATCACAGGACAGGCAGGGTCCGGCCGGCTGGGAGGCAAGTTAGGTGTCCCCTTATCAGGGTTGAAATCAAAAGCCTTCATCTAGCGCTGTAGTGTTGTAGTTCCTTACTGCCTAGGGCTTCACATAAGGTCATCACAGATGTTCTCTCTCTCCCTGTCCCCCGGATAGGATAGGACATAACACGTATGACTGGTGGCTTGAGGCTGTTTATAGGGACTCTAGCACGCCCCGGCCTCTGAGGGGTGCCACCGTGCCTCCTGGGTGTTAGGTCGGACAGGTAACTTGGAGTTCAGCTGTCCTGCCGGTCTCTGATGTAAGTCATAGAGGTCCTTACAATTTCAGTGTTCCGGCTACCGGTCTCTGCACCTCAGAAGGAAGCAGCCTTCTCAGGGCTGGTCTCCCCATAGTATTCTCTCCTGTCCTTTGCTCTCCTGCATGCTTTCTGCAATGTATTCGGCTTTCCTAATGTCTCTTTCCAGGAACTGCTGCACTGCGGCTACACAGCTCCGTAAAACCTTCTCTCCTCAGACTGATCCAGTCTCTTTCCTCGCAAGAGCTGGCTGGACCTTTCTGGAACTGACTGACTTTCCCTGCAGACTACCAGTTTTATATATATATATATATATATATATATATATATATATATATATATACATACTAGCTGTACTACCCGGCTTCGCCCGGGGTAATAACTGCTGTTAGCAAAATAGAATGTGTTAACAAAAATTTATTCTGCACAAAAAACCACAAAACAAATAGATAGAAATGTAATTATTAAAAGGCAAAAACTAAGCTAATAGAAGCATTTTACAACATATATTTCAACACCAGAGATATTCCACACAGATTTAACTAAATTGGCCAAGTAATGTGAAGTAATCTTCTACTACTTAATCGAGAGCCTTTTGATAAACGACATTCTTAGTTTTTCCTTCAGGTGCAAAGACAACCAGATTTTTGACTGTTCCAACTCTTGAACAGGCCACATAAAGTTGACCATGAGAAAAGCATGGAGATTGTAAATCTAAGCTAGCTGAAGAGCCCGGCGTTGCCTGGTCATAGTAAATATCTGTGGTTAGTTATAGCACCTCACTTCTCTTATTTTCCCATCACGCCTCTCATTTTCCCCATCACATCTTTCATTTTCCCCCTCACATCTCTCATTTTCTCCCTCACACCTCTCATTTTCCCCCTCACTCCTCTTATTTTCCCCCTCACTCCTCTCATTCCCCCCTAACACTTGTCATTTCGACCTCACATCTGTCATTTTCCGATCACTCCACTATTTTCCCTCACTCCTCTCATTTTGCACTCACACCTTTTCATTTTCACCTCACACCTCTCATTTTCACCTCAGTATATACATGTTTGTCATCTCCCTTATATATAGTATACACCTGTATGTCATCTCCTGTATATAGTATATACCTGTATGTCATCTCCCCTGTATATAGTATATACCTGCTGTGTGTCATCTCCCCTGTATATAGTATATACCTGCATGTCATCTCCTCCTATATATAGTATATACCTGTATGTAATCTCCTCCTGTATATAGTATATACCTGTGTGTCATCTTGCCTATATATAGTATATATCTGTGTGTCATCTCCTCCTGTATATAGTATATACCTGTATGTCATCTCCTCCTATACATAGCATATACCTGTATGTCATCTCCTCCTGTATATACTATATACCTGTAGGTAATCTGCTCCTATATATAGTATATACCTGTGTGTCATCTCCTTCTGTATATAGTATATACCTGTATGTCATCTCCTGCTGTATGTAGTATGTACCTGTATGTCATCTCCTCCTCTATATAGTATATACCTGTGTGTCATCTCCTCCTGTATATAGTATATATCTGTATGTCATCTCCTCCTGTATTAGACCTTGTTCACACGTTATTTGGTCAGTATTTTTACCTCAGTATTTGTAAGCTAAATTGGCAGCCTGATAAATCCCCAGCCAACAGTAAGCCCACCCCCTGGCAGTATATATTAGCTCACACATACACATAATAGACTGGTCATGTGACTGACAGCTGCCGGATTCCTATATGGTACATTTGTTGCTCTTGTAGTTTGTCAGCTTATTAATCAGATTTTTATTTTTGAAGGATAATACCAGACTTGTGAGTGTTTTAGGGCGAGTTTCGTGTGTCAAGTTGTGTGTGTTGAGTTGCGTGTGGCGACATGCATGTACCGACTTTTGTGAGATGAGTTTTGTGTGGCGACATGCATGTAGCAACTTTTTGTGTGTCGAGTTGCATGTGACAGGTTAGTGTAGCAAGTTGTGTGCAGCAAGTTTTGCGCATGGCGAGTTTTGCGTGTGGCGAGTTTTATGTGTGGTGCCTTTTGAGTATGTGCAAGTTTTGTGTGAGGCAACTTTTGCATGTGTTGCAACTTTTGTGCATGTGGCAATTTTTCCGCGTGTGCAAGTTTTGCGTGTGGCGAGTTTTCCATGAGGTGAGTTTTGCACGTGTGGCGAGTTTTGCATGTGGAGAGTTTTGCGCGTGGCGCGTTTTGAGCGGCGACTTTTGTGTTTCAACTTTTATGTGGCGAGGTTGGTGTATGTGTGGTGAAATGTGCGCTGAGGGTGGTATATGTGTTCGAGCACGTGGTAGTGTGTGGCGCATTTTGTGTGTGTGTTCATATCACCGTGGTGGTGTGGTGATTATCCCATGTCGGGGCCCCACCTTAGCAACTGTACAGTATATACTCTTTGGCGCCATCGCTCTCATTCTTTAAGTCCCCCTTGTTCACATCTGGCAGCTGTTAATTTGCCTCCAACACTTTTCCTTTCATTTTTTCCCCATTATGTAGATAGGGGCAAAATTGTTTGGTGAATTGGAAAGCGCGGGGTTAAAATTTCACCTCACAATATAGCCTATGACGCTCTCGGGGTCCAGACGTGTGACTGTGCAAAATTTTGTGGCTGTAGCTGCGACGGTTCAGATGCCAATCCCGGACATACATACACACATACACACATACATACACACATTCAGCTTTATATATTAGATATAGGGAGTCACCTAGTGAATAGGATCAAAAGCTCCCCCTGGTGGGCTGGAGTGTGAATGTGTTGCATGTTTGTGGTACCTGGTTACAGTTATCCCTTCTTTCCTTCAAGCGTAACATCACTCTCCCCGTGAGGAAAGCAATGCTACTGTGACAACCAGGACCCTGGGGCGCCACACCTGCACCGAACTGACAAGCCCTGGAATCATGGTGACAGAGGTATGTCTAGTAGCTGTATGGTTCCCTCAGGACAGGAAACCAACTGATGCGGAAGAGGGGTAGCGCCTTTTTATCTGTAGGTTTCCTGTCCCGACGGGGCGGATCCCCTCTCTCCGTGGTGCCGTCATGGGGGGGGGGGGAGAGAGAAAGACTGGTGGAAAGCATGCCAAGATGCATGAAAGCTGTAATTAAAAATCATGGTTATTCCACAAAATTTTGATTTCTGAACTCTTCCTGAGTTAAAATATTAGTATTCTTGTTTCTGAAGGATTATGAACTTTTTTTTGCATTATTTGAGGTCTGCAAGCAATGCATTTTTTTGTTATTTTGACCATTTCTCATTTATTGCTTGGAAGTTCGGAGACATGTTGTCAGTAGTTTATAGAATAAAAGAACAATTTACATTTTACTCAAAAATATACCTATAAAGAGAAAAATCAGACAAACTGAAAATTTTGCAGCGGTCTCTTATTTTTTGCCAGAGCTGTATATATTTATGTGCACACACATACATGCAACACTGTTCAAAAAATAATGGAACACTTACACAAGATAATGTAACTCCAAGTCAATCACACTTCTGTGAAATTAACAAGACACCCCCTATTAAGGAGTGGTTCTGCAGGTTGGTGACCACAGACAATTTCTCTGTCCTCATTCTTTTTGACTGTTCGTTTGGTCACTTTTGCATTTTGTCATTACTCTCAACCCTACTTGAACAGTAGCACGAGACAGACTCTATAACCAACAGAAGTTGCTCAGGTAGTGCAGCTCATCCAGGATGGCACATCAATGCAAGCTGTAGCAAGAAGAGTAGCTGTGTCTGATAGCACAGTGTCCAGAGCATGGAGCAGATACCAGGACACAGGCAAGTACATCAGGAAATGTGGAGGGGGCAGTAGAACGGCAACAACCAGGCAGCAGAACCGCCATCTCCAGGGCAATTGGCATTTGCCAGAAAACACCAAGAATGGCAGATTCGACATTTGCGCCCTGTGGTCTTCACAGATGAGATAGGTTCATACTGAGCACATGTGACAAGAAGTGGCAGAGTCTGGAGATGCCATGGAGAATGTTCTGCTGCCTGCAACATCCTCTAGCATGACCAGTTTGGCACTGCTTCAATAATGGTGTGGGTAGGCATCTCTTTGGAGGGCCGCACAGCCCTGCATGTGCTCACCAGAGGTAGCCTTACTGCCAGTAGGTACGAGATAAGATCCTCTGACCCATTGTGAGACCATATGGAGGGCCAGTGGGCCCTAGGTTCCATCTGATGCATGACAACGCTAGGCCTCATGTGGCTTAAGTGCATCAGCAGTTCCTCCATGATGAAGGCATTTATGCTATGGACTGGCCTGCCCGTTCCCCAGACCTGAATCCAATCGAGGACATCTGGGACATCATGTGCAGCTCTATCCACCAATGCCATGTTGCACCACAGACTGTCCAGGAGTTGACTGATACTTTAATCCAGATCTGAAAGTTGATCCCTCAGTAGAACATCCGCCACCTCGTCAGGACCATGCCCAGGCATTATAGGGAGATCATACAGGTATGTGGAGGCCACACACACTACTGAGCATCATTTCCTTGTCTTGAGGCATTTCCACTGAAGTTGGATCAGCCTGTAATTTAATTTTCCACTTTGATTTTGATTATCATTCCAAATCCAGACCTCCATGGGTTATTGTGATTTACATTGATCCTTTTTATGATTTATTGTTCTCAACACATTCCACTATGTAATGAATAAAGATTTACAATTGGAATATTACGTTCAGTGATATCTAGGATGTCGGAATCTAGTGTTCCCGTTATTTTATTTGACAAGTGTATATATGTAGCGCCCCCACTGCCGCAGGGCCAAGGGGTACCCGGTACCGGGCCTTTGAGTCTCTGCTCTGGGGTTGTCACGGTGGCTAGACCCGGTCCGTGACCCTGCTGAGGGGCGCCCAATGAAAGGTGTGGGTGGTTTTGCTGTACACTTTATGCAATTAATAGCACTCTGTGTCTGTACTGCTACATACTTAGGCAGTTAACTGGTTCATGCAGCTTTACATGAACACCCGAGCCTTACACTATGGCTGGTCCAAATAACTAAAGCAATTGTTACCATCCACCTCTCGTGTCTCCCCTTTTCCTCATAGTTTGTAAGCTTGCGAGCAGGGCCCTCATTCCTCCTGGTATCTATTTTGAACTGTGATTTCTGTTATGCTGTGATGTCTATTGTCTGTAAAAGTCCCCTCTATAAGTTGTAAAGCGCTGCGGAATATGTTGGCGCTATATAAATAAAAATTATTATTATTATAGTGGTGCGGTGCAGGTCGCAGTAAATAACGAGGACACCAGGTTGCAGTCTCTTTACCTCTTTACTGAAGGCTTCAGGATCCTCAGTCCGGAATACGGTTAACCGGGCTGTGGGAGTCCGGCCGGTCCGATGGCACCTCCAGAGTTCCCTTTGCAGGTGGAAATCTGTGCCTACCTTCTAGCGCTTGTGTGTTGTGGTCCTCCCCTGCTGTGCTTACGGGATAGTCCCCACAACTGTTGTGTCTGTTTCTGAAGTTCCCTCACAACTCGATTATGATGTTCTTCTTCGTCCCCCAGATCATATGGCTAGGACGCACCGGTATGACGGTTAGGCTCGGAGCTCTTCCTGGACCCTAGTGTCGCCCCTCTCCTGTTGTTGCCCCCTATGTCTTCTTAGGTGATTTGGGTGAGACAGCCCGCCTATAACTGACTGTCCTGCCGTAGGTTTGAAGTTAGGCCTGGAGCTCTATACTTCCTCGGCTTTCCGGCCACCAGCTGCGCGCCTCAGTAGGATGTTGCCTCGTCTTACAGCACGACTCCTACTGGTATTCTCCTTGTTGCGTTGATCTCGTTTCTCACTCAGCACAATAAACCTCGCTTCTTGCCCTTTCTTAGGGTTCCGCCGCGATCAGGTGCAGGCGCGGTCCCGTAACGTTCTCTCAGTTCGTTAGGCCTCTGTCAGGATTCCACCCGACAGGGACCCCCCTGAATCTTCCCCTGCAACACCCTCTGCCACAGGATGTTGCCTGGTTCCAACCCAGTCAGCTTCTAACTAACTTCCTATCCAACCCCCAGTTTTACCAGATTGTGAGGAGTGGCCTAATACATAGCACCCTTAGCTCCCCCTGGAGGCCAGACTGTGAAGTGTATTGGTGTCTGTGATACTTGGTCAGGTGAACTCCTTCAGTGCCATCAGACGTACCATAGCCCCCCTTAGTGGCGGAGCATCAGTACTGCAACGACCAGGACTCTGGGGCGCTGCATATATATCTCAAGATCCTAGCACGGAACTTTGGACCTACAATACACAATATCAAGTACCGGCATATAAAATCAGAAAAACTCTTTTGAGAGGTTTCTGTTTTAAGTGTATAGTAAAAGTTTCTATGAAAGTCATAGACCCCCAAATTTATTAAAACTGGCAAAAAAATGTCATAAAATTAGGATTAATTTATTGGGCTTTCTTGGCTACATCACAGCGACTTTTCCAAAGGTCATGAGTGGATGGAGTTTTGGTCACTCTCCTAAAACTAGTCAATTACCCCGGTGCTGTATGTTTGTTCTGCTAATGAAAAAAACAAACAAAAATAATAGAATAGAATAGAAATAAACAATAAAAAATAAAAGGATAAACAGAAAATAAGATAAAATAAATAAAAATAATAAAAGATGCTGGCAGAGATGGCTTCCTCCATTGTGTGATGCTTCCTGCCATATTCCCGACACAATGCTCTTGCTAGAACATTAGGCGGGCAGCCGCGTTTACGCATTTAACATTTTGTTAAAATGTTACATTCTTTTATAATATACTTTTTTGTGTATTTTTTTTCATGTTTCACTTATGCTAATAATAATAAATAAAAAAAATGTAAAAAAAATAAAAAGTTTCCTGTTGAGAAATGAAAAAGCAATTTCCAGTTTTGTTCCCGTCAATAAAAAAAAATGAAAAGGCTCTCCATTAAATGAGTCAAAGGAGGAACGCGACTCGTAATTGTAGGACGAGAGTCGTCATTGTGTTCCCATGGAGGATGTACAAGAAATAAAAAAGTGCTCGGAGTACTCACAGGAGAGAGTGATTTTAAGTCAAAGAACAAAGATGAGTGTTACAAATTCCACTGACAGAGCAAGCTCACTGATGGATTCTCTGTTAACTCATTGTGCATCCAACCAATAGTGAGTGCAATATAGAGGCTATAAGAGACAAACAATGGAATATATGTAATAAAACACAATCAGTGTTTTATCAGCAGGAGATCAATCACTATAGGACTAGTTGTCTTGTACCTCCTAGTCAAACCACACCCCCACCACTGATTGGCAGCCCAGGTTGGGAGAGCCGCCTGGCCAGTCTGTGCACTGCAGTCCTACCTTGCTCTGATATTTATGGCCATTGGACTGCGCACTAATAAATCATAGAATGTTAGAGTTGGAAGAAACCTCCGGGGTCATGATGTCCAACCCCCTGCTCAATGCAGGAGTCACTAAACCATCTCAAACAGATGTCTGTCTAGCCTCTGTTAGAAGACTTCCATTGAAGGAGAACTCACCACCTCTCGAGGCAGCCTGTTCCACACTTTGATCACTCTCACTGTCATATTATTGGAAGTTCTCCAATGAAGTCCCAATTTGAGATCTCCGTGGACCCAGTTCATTTTAGTGAGCAGTGGCCGGATATGTGTAGCCTAGGGATGGACATACCACATGAACAACTTAAACATCTGAACAGGGTTTCTCCAGCAAATGAGGCCAACGGTGGTCTCAACTATCCTGTAGATCCCATGTAAAGGTTTAAGCTTGGATGGACTCCATTATTGGTGGACTGGCACAACAGCTAGAGTTTCTTGGAAGCCATGTGTACGGTGGTCCATTCCCCTTCAGTAGGGTTCCTATCCAGTAGACCTCTTCTTGATATTGGTCCTTTGGTGGAAAAATTCCTTGTGAGTCCTCCTCCATTGCCCTCTTCGTCTTTGTGCCCACAAATGTCAGACATTCTCACTTTGACGCTACAGTCTCCGACTACTGTTACTTTTCCATCTTGCTAAAATAAAGAGGCGTTTGGAGATTTGGGGGTAATGTTGTAAAGAAGACAAATACTGTATCATAAATGCCGCCTCTCTAATGTAATCTCTGTATCATGAGGCCCACGGGTGAAATTCTGCAGAAAGAAAGACTTTTTCCCACTTAATAATAAAGGAATACGTTACTTTTAATGTCACAACCTTGACTTTTTTTTCTCCTGGATTCTTCTCTTCCATTTTTCTCTGAAATGCATCCACTTTGGAACATTTACAGTTTTTTATTTTTCTGCCACTTCTGTAGGCTCGTTTAATGCATCATTAATTTGTACAAATGTAAAGCTTTATTACTAGAGGAAATAACATTTGGTTATAACAGTAGGGGAAAAAATTAGGGGTCATTCGAGAGACGACTGGCTTCTAAGGATCTAATAAGTGTGAGACGATTGTACTAATTTACTTGCAACTCGAATTATCGGCTCTACTGGGCTCGGAAACCTTCTGATATAATGCTGCATTTTGTATATCTATCAAGGAAATTTGACTCAAAAATAAAAGTTGTGGCAAGGAAGTCTCGGCAACGTTTTAGGAGAGTTCATGGAGCGTTCTACCATTATTGACCGTTTGAGAAAAACTGAGTTGTATCCTGGGACCTAAAGAGGTCTACAAGCTATTGTTCTATTTCTTCTATTATCTTCTCAATGTCTATGGGTGGAAGGTTTCAGCAACATCGAAAGCGCCAAAGCGTACAAAATAGAGGTCCAATCTTGTACTTGTACATGAGGTCTTAGAACTTTCTTGGTACCATGGGTTCAAGCTTCTGAGGTTATCATATCATGACATCTTCTGATAATCAACCAGTTAGGAGTCGCATGGACAACTTCAGGTGAGGGTCCACCAAGAAGTCCTTAACTAGTATGATGTAGAACAGTTTCCCAAACTCCAGTCCTGCTGTGATGGTCCAGGACTCGTAACATTATTAGGAGCTTACTGAGCATGCATTGCTCCTTCTGGTGAGATGACCATGGGCAATGACTTCTCAGGATATGTTTCCCTTATGGGTTCCCCTTTGAACAGTTTAGGTGGGAGGGGAGGCATGTTTGGTCCTTAGTTTCTGCCCCAACCCTAGGCTCTCCTTCTTCAGGACAGGGGCCTGTCTAGATTGGCTCCTGGTTTCACTTGAGTGGCAGCTTAGGTAGATGCAGGGAGCATGATTTGGGCTTTTCCTCAACTTCGGCAAAAGTGGAGCCATTAGTCCCGGTTCCTCGATGTGCCTTTCTGACTGGGAGGGATAGGGAATAGTTTATTAGGAGCCCTGCATCTTTCTAAGAGGACCACATTCTTGAGCACTATTTTTTTTACTTGGCACCTTCACATTTTTCAGAGCACCTTGGGGAAGAGAGCCCCATCTAGGGCTTTAAAAAAAAAGACCATGGACAATGGCGGTGCCTGCACAGAATCCCAGGCAGGGATGACAGGTCAAAGAGAGTAGAGTGACTTGTCAGTCAACCCCATATCGATTCTTACAAAGAGCATCAGCAAATACAAAGTTACCCTTCAAAACAGCGAATTCTTACGGTCTCCAGATATGGTATGAAGTCATCGATTTGGCCATTAGAGGGCAAAATGAAGCAAAATAAATGAAGATCTGCATAAAACGAGTCCCCATGCCAAAAGGTGAAAATCAGTCTAGTAATAGGGGACATTAATATAAATGAGTAAAAGTTAAAATTAGAGCGAGAACATTAAAACCAGCGTTAGCCGTGGAGAAGTCTCTAAATACTCCGTGTGTATTATTAAATTGAAAAGGAAATTGATACAGCAAATAGACTTAAAGGAACGAGCAGAGAAATTAATCTCCTCCCCGAGACGAAGACGGGCACATCACTCTCTTCATTATCCATCATCTAATATCTTTAACTAGCGGAAATCTGAACACAGCGACTGCGAGAATTATGAATCTTTCCAGACTTGTTGCACTGTTAGAAAACTATAGGAAAACTTTTTTTAATAATTAATTGGAATAAATCATCAATTTATTAATAGGGAAAAAAAGTTTGCAAATTAGCTCCCATCATGAAGAAAGAAAACTGTCTCTATTGCCATTTGTTGGAAGTAATAACCCAAGAAGTCAAAGTCCTTGAGCCTTAAATCATAACTAAAGACATCTATAAAAGTGCCTTTTTTTGGGGGTGGGGTGGGCAGGTATTTGCGCCTCATCAACAAGGAAAAAAGTTATGGTTGGCTAGTAAAGGGTTAGACAATGACTTTTAGGATAGCTAACTCCAAAATTGTCTATCCTGTTAGATGAGAAAAAAAACATATAATTTTTTTTTAGGTTTTGTGCATTTTCGCATCTAAAAAATTAAAATGATGCAAATTTTGGAAAATACGCTTTATAAACATTTCCATTTTTTATACACAACTCCTATGGGACTGTAGATTGTTTCTGCAGTCATGTTGTCCTGGCTCCCTTTTCTTTTTTGGCCTGCTCTCTGCGCCTTACATGTTCCTTTGATTTCTCTCATTCAGACCATACAGACCTGGCTCAGGAGGCTGAGTGCCACCCGATATTCAGGTAATTGTCCTCTGTCTCCACGGTAGACTTCTTGCCTGCACTTGTATCATTTCAGACCCAGCTTTGCTACTCCTGTATCACATTGAAGGGAAGCTCTGCTATATTGATTAATCCAGCTCTGTTACTACAGAATGAGCTCTGCTGCTCTGTACACTCATTGATGAGTCAACTCTGCTACTTTGCTGTGCCATGGTAGCTACTTGAACTACCGATATTTGCTACTTTTTTTTTTTATTTGCTTCTGAAACAGCTGTTACTTGCACTGTTACAAACTCAACTCTGCCATCATTACCATACTGAACTCTGTTGCAAATTCAGCTCTGCTTTATTGCTGTACTTACTCTACTACACCAATAGCCGTAACTCAATTTCTGCTTTAGTGCGGATGACAATTCTTCTGCACGAGTCCGCTATTCTAGGTTCTGTATTTCTGGCCCTGTCTCATCTGCCACCATTGTCCCTACTTATCCCTCTGCTGTCCCTATGTCATCTTTACCATTCTGCATATGTACTGCTCACCTGGACCTAGGTCTTTAAAAGCATCAGTGATAGTGAAGCTGTCCACTGCCCTGGAATTCCCACTTAGATTTCTAAAAAAAAAAAAAAAAATTTCCATTTCAACTCGAGAATAATGAGGCCAGAGATTGGAAAAAAAAATACAATCAGGAAAATCTGCCTTTTTCATCTTATCTAATTAAAGTTAGTCTTTATTAATCACTTGTGGGACCGGTAATGTCAGTGTTATTCAGAACTCAGAGGAGGGGGGACACCACAGAAGAGGTGAAATTGAATTGAAATTGATATCTTCGCTCGGGGGACCCTCCACACAATCCAAAAATGAAGTTTTCATGGCGGAATTTAATTTACGGAGATTGGAATTTAAACTAACGATAAAAATGGTCAACAGGCTGCAGGATGTAGGGCGATGCCAGCGGGGACCGAACAACAAGGTGGTCTACGTAATAACATGTCCATTGCAATAAATCCAGAGATATGTAATGCTGCTGAATGGGAATACTTGTCCTTTATGCACATACATAGACGGGCCGAAGTAATTTTCCATTTGCTTCAGCAATGCTGTATTTTGTGGTCTGTATTAATTCCACAATGCACAGACAGGTGGTAGGCCTCCTGCCCAGATCTCCACAGCCTCATACAGTATGTGCCTACGTCGCTGTCACGTTCAGGTTAGAACTATGGCCCCTCTGTACATTGTGGTATGAGTATAGACCATGGATATGTGAATATGAACGTATATTTATCTGATCTTTTTCATACGTCTGCCCATCTAGCTATCCGTTCATCTACCCAACAATCTACCAATTCATCCACTCAGCCATCCACTCAACTATCCACTTAACTATCCATAAATATTCCAAACTACCCATCTACCTAGCTACCCATTTACTCAACTACACATCCAGCCATATTTACTCACCCATCACCTCTACCCATCCATACTCCCAACTACCCATCCGTCCATCTATCAAACTAGCCAGGTACCCATCCATCTGGCTAACTATCCATCCATCTAGCCAACTATCCATCTATCTATCCAGCAACCCATCATCTATCTACCGTACTTATCCATCCCATTTACCCATCTATTTTCCCAACTACCTATCCAGCTAACTATCCATCCATTCAACTGCTCGTCCCAACTAGAATGCCAAGAGTGTGCAAAGCAGTCATCAAAGCAAAAGGTGGCTACTTTGAAGAACCTAGAATATAAGACATAATTTCAGTTGTTTCACACTTTTTTGTTAAGTATATAATTCCACATGTGATAATTCATAGTTTTGATGCCTTCAGTGTGAATGTACAATTTTCATAGTCATGAAAATACAGAAAAATGTGTAAATGAGAAGGTGTGTCCAAAATTTTGGTCTGTACTGTATACCCACAGCTAATATATCACTATAATCAATTGCTTAACTTGACCCCATGAGCCAGACCAGCTCAAACCACACAGTTCCTTGGTACTTTATAGACACCAAAAACAGGAACCAGCAGGGAAAAGGGGACAGCTACTTTCAGAGTGCTAAATCAGCTTGTTGCTAGGTAGGCCTTAGCCAGAATATTTCATGTATTCATACAACCAATAATATAGCAGCTTAATTGTATGCTAATTAGCTAACCACCCCTTTTCTTTTCTGTATGCACCTATAAAACCATGTACGAACAATAAACTGCCGGATATGGTGGAATGTTATTCTGTCACCCATGTGAACAGTGTCATTCTTCCTTGAGCGCTCAATATATTCTATATCTGATTGGGAACGGCCGCAGCACACACAGAGATAGATTCATCCCAAACCAAATTTCCATAACACCCAAGGCTCTTCATTCTGCCACGCGCAGCCCACCTAAACATGCCTGTGTCCTGGCGGTGACTGGTACTAGACCGGCATCTCCTGGCCGTCATTGGTAATAGACTGACATCTACTGATGGTGACTGGTAAAAGACTGGCGTCTCCGGGCCGTGACTGGCAATAGACCAGTGACTTCTGGTGGTGACTGGTAATAGACCGGCGTCTCCTGGCAGTGACTGGTAATAGACTGGCGTCTCCTGATGGTGACTGGTATTAGACTGGTGTCTCCTGGCCTTGACTGGTAATAGATTGGCGTCTTCTGGAGGTGACTGGAAATAGACCAGCGTCTCCTGGCAGTGACTGGTAATGGACTGGCATCTCCTGATGGTGACTGGTAATAGATCGGCGTCTTCTGGAGGTGACTGGAAATAGACCAGCGTCTCCTGGCAGTCACTGGTAATGGACTGGCATCTCCTGATGGTGACTGGTAATAGACCGGCGTCTCCTGGCCATGACTGGTAATAGATGGGCATTTCCTGGCAGTGACTGGTAATAGACTGTTGTCTCCTGATGGTGACTGGTAAAAGACCGGCATCTCCTCGTCTTCACTTGCAAAGATAATTGATTTTGCTTTCCAAGAGCGCCTCAGAATCTGATAAGGGTCTGCCTTTGTTTTCTGCCACAGACCTATTGCTCACCTCGTTAGTGGAGTTAATTATCCGCCTTGCTAAAGAGTAGAAAAAGTTACATTCCAGGAAAATAGACAGATCTCTGAATAATGGATGGGGTTTATCAGTGTTTCAATGTGTATGTTGTACTGGATAAGAAAAATAGCCACTGGGTTATGTCTTACTTTGCAACTTCGCTGTTTTTTTTTTTTTTTTAATAAACCACAATATTTTTCATCTTAAAGTTAGGGTGTGATCCTAAATAATGCAACACTGTCAGAACTTATTGGATAATTTCAGACTGTGCAGAGACACAGATGCTCCTTTGTGACAAGGGTAAAAGTTATCACCCAGAAATTTGTAAGAGGAATAACAGAGGAAAAGACACTTCATACTTGTAGATACTAAGGAAAACTGATGTCAGGAAAGAGGACAGGTGCTCTTAAAGACCAGTTAAAGGGATCAATTATGTTAAACTTAATAAATAAAAATATTTAAAGTAGCTGATAGCTTCTTGAAATATCTCTGTATTTAATAGGTAAAATGTCAAAGTAGTGGACAACCCCTTTAAATCTCTGTATACAATAAGTAAAATGTTGTAACGTAGCGGACAACCCCTTTAAATATCTCTCTATAAATAAGTAAAATGTATGGAAATAGCGGACAACCCCTTTAAATGTTATATGACTTTTAATGGGGATGTCCGCCACTTTTAGACATTTTTTAAATTATATATAGAGATATATTTAAAGGGGTTATTCACTACTTTAAGATATTTTATTATTTACATAGAGATATTTAAAGGGGTTGTCCACTACTTTAAGACATTGTTTATATAGAGATATTTAAAGGGGTTTGTGCCACTTTAAGACAGATTGATAAATAGATATATTTAATGGGATTGTCCACTACTTTAAGGGTACCGTCACACAGTGCAATTTTGATCGCTACGACGGCACGATCCGTGACGTCGCAGCGATCGTATGATTATCGCTCCAGCGTCGTAGACTGCGGTCACACGTTGCAATCACGGCGCTGGAGCGATGCCGAAGTCCCCGGGTAACCAGCGCAGGGCCGCGCTTAGTAACCCGATGTTTACCGTGGTTACCAGCGTAAAAGTAAAAAAAAACAAACCGTACATACTCCCCATCTGATGTCCGTCAGGTCCCTTGCCGTCTGCTTCCCGCTGTGACTGAGTGCCGCCGTACAGTGAGAGCACAGCACAGCAGTGACGTCACCGCTGTGATCTGCTCTCACTTTCCGGCCGGCAGACAGTCAGAGCGGGAAGCGGACGGCAAGGGACCTGACGGACATCAGATGGTGAGCATGTACGGTTTTTTTTTTTTTAACTTTTACGCTGGTAACCACGGTAAACATCGGGTTACTAAGCGCGGCCCTGCGCTTAGTTACCCGATGTTTACCCTGGTTACCAGCGAACGCATCGCTGGATCGCTGTCACACACAACGATCCAGCGATGTCAGCGGGTGATCAAGCGACGAAAGAAAGTTCCAAACGATCTGCTACGACGTACGATTCTCAGCAGGATCCCTGATCGCTGCTGCGTGTCAGACACTGCGATATCGTAACGATATCGCTAGAACGTCACGAATCGTACCGTCGTAGTGATCAAAATTGCACTGTGTGACAGTACCCTAAGACATTTTATCTAATATATAATTGCCTAGAATACTACTTCCTGCAATTTGTGCCAACTTCCGTGGCTTTGTCCGGAGCTATTGTACGGAGCTATTGTCCGGAGCTATTGTCCGGAGATAAGTGACGTCACCAGTGTCCTACACCCAGGCAGAGCACAGGGGCCCCAGGCAGAACATGGGGCCCCAGGCAGAGCATATGGGGCCCCAGGCAGCATATGGGGCACCAGGCAGAGCACAGGGGCCCCAGGCAGCATATGGGGCCCCAGGCAGAGCACAGTGGCCCCAGGCAGAGCACACACCAAATCGGAGGCCGAGGGGCCCCGCCAACCAAATCGGAGGCCGAGGAGCCCCGCCCACCAAATCGAAGGCCGAGCGGCCCCGCCCACCAAAGCGGAGGCCGAGGGGCCCGGCCCCGCCCACCAAAGCGGAGGCCGAGGGGCCCCAACCACCACATCGGAGGCCGAGGGTCCCCGCCCACCAAATCGGAGGCCGAGGGTCCCCGCCCACCAAATCGGAGGCCGAGGGTCCCCACCATCCAAATCGGAGGCCGAGGGGCCCCGCCCACCAAATCGGAGGCCGGTCCCCGCCCACCAAATCGGAGGCCGAGGGTCCCCACCCACCAAATCGGAGGACGAGGGGCCCCACCAACCAAATCGGAGGCCGAGGAGCCCCGCCCACCAAAAGTAAGTGCGGCCCCAAAAGTAAGTGCGCCCCCGGGTGCAAAAGTAAGTGCGCCCCCGGGTGCAAAAGTAAGTGCGCCCCCGGGTGCAAAAGTAAGTGCGCCCCGGGTGCAAAAGTAAGCGCGCCCCCGGCCCCGGGTGCAAAAGTAAGCGCGCCCCCCAGTCCCGTGTGTGAAAAGTGCTGCTGTAAAGCTGGTAGCGCTGTTCAAGCACCATGTATTTCCTTCAGGAAATGCCCATCTAATATATAATTGCCTAGAATACTACTTCCTGCAATTTGTGCCAACTTCCGTGGCTTTGTCCGGAGCTAATGTCCGGGGCTAATGTCCGGAGCTAATGTCCGGAGCTAATGTCCGGAGATAAGTGACGTCACCAGTGTCCTACACCCAGCCAGAGCACAGGGGCCCCAGGCAGCATATGGGGCCCCAGGCAGAGCACAGTGGCCCCAGGCAGAGCACAGGGGCCCCAGGCAGCATATGGGGCCCCAGGCAGAGCACAGTGGTCCCAGGCAGAGCACAGGGGCCCCAGGCAGCCTATGGGGCCCCAGGCAGAGCACAGTGGCCCCAGGCAGAGCACAGGGGCCCCAGGCAGCATATGGGGCCCCAGGCAGAGCACAGGGGCCCCAGGCAGCATATGGGGCCCCAGGCAGAGCACAGGGGCCCCAGGCAGAGCACAGGGGCCCCAGGCAGAGCACAGGGGCCCCAGGCAGCATATGGGGCCCCAGGCAGAGCACAGTGGCCCCAGGCAGAGCACAGGGGCCCCAGGCAGAACATGGGGCCCCAGGCAGAGCACGGGGGCCCCAGGCAGAGCACAGGGGCCCCAGGCAGAGCACAGGGGTCCCAGGCAGCATATGGGGCCCCAGGCAGAGCACAGTGGCCCCAGGCAGAGCACAGGGGCCCCAGGCAGCATATGGGGCCCCAGGCAGAGCACAGTGGTCCCAGGCAGAGCACAGGGGCCCCAGGCAGCTTATGGGGCCCCAGGCAGAGCACAGTGGCCCCAGGCAGAACATGGGGCCCCAGGCAGAGCACAGTGGCCCCAGGCAGAGCACAGGAGCCCCAGGCAGAGCATGGGGCCCCAGGCAGAGCACAGGGGCCCCAGGCGGCATATGGGGCCCCAGGCAGAGCACAGGGGCCCCAGGCAGCATATGGGGCCCCAGGCAGAGCACAGTGGCCCCAGGCAGAGCACAGGGGCCCCAGGCAGCATATGGGGCCCCAGGCAGAGCACAGTGGTCCCAGGCAGAGCACAGGGGCCCCAGGAAGCCTATGGGGCCCCAGGCAGAGCACAGTGGCCCCAGGCAGAACATGGGGCCCCAGGCAGAGCACAGGGGCCCCAGGCAGAGCACAGGGGCCCCAGGCAGCATATGGGGCCCCAGGCAGAGCACAGTGGTCCCAGGTAGAGCACAGGGGCCCCAGGCAGCCTATGGGGCCCCAGGCAGAGCACAGGGGCCCCAGGCAGCCTATGGGGCCCCAGGCAGAGCACAGGGGCCCCAGGCAGCATATGGGGCCCCAGGCAGAGCACAGGGGCCCCAGGCAGAGCACAGGGGCCCCAGGCAGAACATGGGGCCCCAGGCAGAGCACAGGGGCCCCAGGCAGCATATGGGGCCCCAGGCAGAGCACAGGGGCCCCAGGCAGCATATGGGGCCCCAGGCAGAGCACAGCGATATTTTGGACCACTGTGCGGTGTTTCAGACCCCCTGTGTGATGTCTGGGGCCCTGTTCTTAAGTATATTAAAGATTAAAGTAACGTATATTAAAGTATATTATAGATCAAATTTGACACGTTTATGAGCACCATTGAGTGATATACTCAAGAATGACATAATTTTTCAACATTTTATGGTTTCAAACTGTAAACACTCAGAGTTTTTTTTACTTCAACCAGAAAACCTTAACGGTTCATAAAAAACTTGACTGTTCAGGATATGATAAGTCATAGTATTCTGAATCTTTAACTTATAAAGATACCTTTACATGGGGTGATTATTGGTTCCAGAGAGGCTTTCGGCCGATAATCGTACACATCGGCTGTCACGGCTGGTGACAGGACAATACAATATAAACGTTCAAAGGTAAACACTGATAACATTAACCCCTTAACGACCGCCGATACGCCTTTTAACGGCGGCCGCTAAGGGTACTTAATCCACAGCGCCGTTAATTAACGGCGCTGTGGAAAAAGTGAATAGCGCCCCCCAGAGTCGGATTTTCTCTGGGGTCTCGGTTGCCGAGGGTAGCCGAGACCCCAGAGAACATGATTCGGGGGGTTTTTACCGACCCCCGAGTTGCGATCGCCGGTAATTAACCGTTTACCGGCGGTCGCAACAAAAAAAAACAAAACGCGATTTGCCGTTTAATTTCTCTGTCCTCCGATGTGATCGCACATCGGAGGACAGAGAAATGTGGTCCCCGATGGCCCCCAATAGCCCCCCAATACTTACCTACCTCCCCCGGTGCTCCTCGTGTCTCCCCATGGGCGCCGCCATCTTTTTTCCGGGAAAAAATGGCGGGCGCACGCGCAGTGCGCCCGCCGCCCGGCACCCGGATGTTCTTTGGGGTCTCGGCTGCCGGGGGTAGCCGAGACCCCAAAGAACATGATCGGGGTCGATTTGCACCGACCCCTGCTTTGCGATCGCCGGTAATTAACAGTTTACCGGCGACCGCAAAAAAAAAAAAAAAAAAAAAAGCGATCAGTTATTTCTCTGTCCTCTGATGTGATCGCACATCAGAGGACAGAGAAATAGGGGGATTCGGGGACCCTAACATACTCACCCGGGGTCCCTGGGTCCTCTTCTGTCTTCTCCTGCCAGCCGGCTTTTTCATCATGGCGGGCGCATGCGCAGTGCGCCCGCCATCTGCCGGCCGGCAGGAGAAGACAAGTTGGGGCTAAAATTAGGGTTAGGGTTAGAGTTAGGGTTAGGGTTAGGGTTAGGGTTGGGGCTAAATTTAGGGTTAGGGCTAGGGTTAGGGTTAGGCTACTTTCACACTAGCGTTTTTTGGCTTCCGTCGCAATGCGTCGTTGGAGAAAAAACGCATCCTGCAAAAGTGCTTGCAGGATGCGTTTTTTCTCCATTGGCTTGCATTAGCGACGCATTGCGACGGATTGCCACATGTCGCATCCGTCGTGCGACGGATGCGTCGTGCTTCGGCGGACCGTCGACACAAAAAAAACTACATGTAACTTTTTTGTGCGACGTGTCCCACATATTTCAGTGCCACGTGCCACGTATTTAAGTGACACGTGCCACGTATCAAAGTGCCACGTGCCACATATTTCAGTGCCACGTATCAAAGTGCCACGTGCCACGTATCAAAGTGCCACGTGCCACGTATCAAAGTGCCACGTGCCACATATTTCAGTGCCACGTGCCACGTATCAAAGTGCCACGTGCCACGTATCAAAGTGCCACGTGCCACATCTTTCAGTGCCACGTGCCACGTATTTAAGAGACACGTGCCACGTATCAAAGTGCCACGTGCCACATATTTCAGTGCCACGTGCCACGTATTTAAGTGACACGTGCCACGTATCAAAGTGCCACGTGCCACATATTTCAGTGCCACGTATCAAAGTGCCACGTGCCACGTGCCACGTATCAAAGTGCCACGTGCCACGTATTTCAGTGCCACGTATTTAAGTGACACGTATCACGTATAAGTGCCACGTGTCACGTATTTAATTGCCACATATTTAAGTGCCACGTATCAAGATTTTCCATGGAGAACAGACACATCCAGAGATATGTCTGCTCTCCACGGCTGCAGCAACACACTGACAGGAGCCATAGTTCCTGTCGGTGTGTCACTGCGCATGCGCGAGCGAGTTTACCGGCGGTCATTGACCCCGGCACTCTCGCTTAACGGCAGTGCTGCGTGGGAAAGTTCAACGCAGCTGTACTGCTGTTAACCGAGACGCCGGAGTCATTGAACTCCGGAACAGTACGCGATACACTGCTAGGAGCTTCGCTCCTGGCAGTGTATCGCCGGAGAGCAGCCGATCGGCGTGGGACACTCGTTTTATGGATTCTGCGGACAGGGAGTATGAATTTGGTTTATTATTTTTGGATTTTTTCCTGGAGGATCGAGGGCTTCGCCTACAAGTGTGCTGTTGGTGAGTATATACTCTGTGTTATATGTTGTATGTACTGTGTGTCATGTATGTGTATTGTGTGTAGGTGTTTTGTGTAACTTTACAATTGTGCTAAGTCGCACAGGGACAACTCTCCCATCCTAATACCGGATGGGAGTAGTAGTCCCATACGGCGACTTAGCACAATGGTGGCACTAGCGTCGCATGGGGACACACACACGCACACACACGCACACACACGCACACACACACACACAGAAGGACTCCATGCTGCTTCACTGGGGGGCGGGGGCTTCCCTCTTCCTGTCCGACGTCACGTCCGGTCCTGGGTGTCAACCCCTCCGTACAAAGACGCCGACACCCAGGACAAAGGCGCTGTGTGTGGAAGGTAATATGGGGCCCTAGGGGGATACGCAGACACGCCGCTGCGTAAAGAATTGACATGTCAATTCTTTTTACGCCGGCGTGTTTGCAGACAAAAGCGCCGCGTTTTTTTGCGGTGTGTCTGAACGGCAAAGTGAATTTCTCATTCACTTTGCCGGCAGACGAAAATGACATTGCGCATTTTTGAAAAGCGCCCGCAAAATAGCGCTCAAAAATGCGCTATGTCTGAAAGTAGCCTAAGGCTTCTTTCACACTTGCGTCTGTACGGGGCGGTCGCAATGCGTCGGCCCGACGTACCGACGCACGTTGTGAAAATTGTGTACAACGTGGGCAGCGGATGCAGTTTTTCAACGCATCCGCTGCCCAGTCTATGTCCTGGGGAGGAGGGGGCAGAGTTACGGCCACGCATCCGCGGAAATGGCGGACGCGACGTACAAAAAAAAGGTTACATTGAACTTTTTTTGTGACGACGGGGGCTAAAGTTATGGTTAGGGTTGGGGCTAAAGTTAGGGTTGGGGCTAAAGTTAGGGTTAGAGTTGGGATTAGGGTTAGGGTTTGGATTAGGGTTGGGATTAGTGTTACGTTTGGGATTAGGGTTGGGATTAGGGTTAGGATTAGGGTTAGGGGTGTGTTGGATTTAGGGTTTTGATTAGGGTTATGGTTAGGGTTGAGATTAGGGCTGTTTTGGGGTTAGGGTTGTGATTATCGTTAGGGTTGTGATTAGGATTATGGATCGGGTTGAGATTAGGGTTAGGGCTGTGTTGGGGTTAGGGTTGGAGTTAGAATTGGGGGGTTTCCACTGTTTAGGTACATCAGGGGGTCTCCAAACACGACAGCCAATTTTGCGCTAAAAAAGTCAAATGGTACTCCCTCCCTTCTGAGCTCTGCCGTGCGCCCAAACAGTGGTTTACCCCCACATATGGGGCATCAGCGTACTCGGGATAAATTGGACAACAACTTTTGGGGTCCAATTTCTCCTGTTACCCTTGTGAAAATAAAAACTTGGGGGCTAAAAATCTTTTTTGTTGGAAAAAAATATATTTTTTTATTTTCACTACTCTGCATTATAAATTTCTGTGAAGCACTTGGGCATTCAAAGTTCTCACCACATATCTAGATAAGTTCCTTGGGGGGTCTATTTTCCAAAATGGGGTCACTTGTTGGGGGTTTCTACTGTTTAGGTACATTAGGGGTCTGCAAAGGAAACATAACGCCCGCAGACAATTCTATCAAAGTCTGCATTCCAAAATGGCACTCCTTCCCTTCCGAGCTCTGCCATGCGCCCAAACAGTGGTTTACCCCCACATATGGGGTACCAGCATACTCAGGACAAATTGGACAACAACTTTTGGGGTCCAATTTCTCTTGTTACCCTTGTGAAAATAAAAACTTGGGGGCTAAAAAATCTTTATTGTTAAAAAATATATATTTTTTATTTTCACGACTCTGCATTATAAACTTCTGTGATGCACTTGGGCATTCAAAGTTCTCACTACACATCTAGATAAGTTCCATGGGGGGTCTAGTTTCCAAAATGGGGTCACTTTTGGGGGGTTTCTGCTGTTTAGGCACATCAGGGGCTCTCCAAACGCGACATGGCGTCCGATCTCAATTCCAGTCAATTTTGCATTGAAAAGTCAAATGGCGCTCCTTTGCTTCCGAGCTCAGCCATGCGCCCAAACAGTGGTTTACCCCCACATATGGGGTGTCGGCGTACTCAAGACAAATTGTACAACAGCTTCTGGGGTCCATTTTCTCCTGTTACCCTTGGTAAAATAAAAATTTGGAGGCAAAAAGATCATTTTTGTAGAAAAAATGCGATTTTTTTATTTTCACGGCTCTACGTTATAAACTTCTGTGAAGCACCTGGGGGTTTAAAGTGCTCACCACACATCTAGATAAGTTCCTTAAGGGGTCTAGTTTCCAAAATGGTGTCATATGTGGGGGGTCTCTTCTGTTTAGGCACATCAGCGGCTCTCCAAACGTGACATGGCGTCCGATCTCAATTCCAGCCAATTCTACATTGAAAAAGTAAAACGACACTCCTTCTCTTCCAAGCTCTGCGGTGCGCCCAAACAGTGGTTTACCCCCATATATGGGGTATCGATGTACTCAGGAGAAATTGCACAACAACTTTTGTGGTCTAATTTCTCCTGTTACCCTTGTGAAAATAAAAATTTGGGGGCAAAAAGATCATTTTTGTAGAAAAAATGAGATTTTTTATTTTCACGGCTCTACGTTATAAACTTCTGTGAAGCACTTGGGGGTTCAAAGTGCTCACCACACATCTAGATAAGTTCCTTGGGGGGTCTAGTTTCCAAAATGGTATCACTTGTGGGGGGTTTCCACTGTTTAGGCACATCAGGGACTCTCCAAACGCGACATGGCATCCGATCTCAATTCCAGCCAATTCTGCATTGAAAAAGTCAAACGGTGCTCCTTCACTTCCAAGCTCTGCGGTGCGCCCAAACAGTGGTTTACCTCCACATATGGGGTATCGACGTACTCAGGAGAAATTGCACAACAACTTTTGTGGTCTAATTTCTCCTGTTACCCTTGTGAAAATAAGAATTTGTGGGCGAAAAAATCATTTTTGTGAAAACAAATGCGATTTTTTATTTTCACGGCTCTACGTTATAAACTTCTGTGAAGCACTTGGGGGTTCAAAGTGCTCACCACACATCTAGATAAGTTCCTTGGGGGGTCTAGTTTCCAAAATGGTGTCACTTGTGGGGGGTTTCCACTGTTTAGGCACATCAGGGACTCTCCAAACGCGACATGGCGTCCGATCTCAATTCCAGCCAATTCTGCATTGAAACAGTCAAACGGTGCTCCTTCACTTCCAAGCTCTGCGGTGCGCCCAAACAGTGGTTTACCTCCACATATGGGGTATCGGCGTACTCAGGAAAAATTGCACAACAAAATTTGTGGTTAAATTTCTGTTTTTACACTTGTGAAAATTAAAAAAAATGGTTCTGAAGTAAAATGTTTGCAAAAAAAAGTAAAATGTTAATTTTTTTCTTCCACATTGTTTTAGTTCCTGTGAAGTACGTAAAGGGTTAATAAACTTCTTGAATGTGGTTTTGAGCAGCTTGAGGGGTGCAGTTTTTAGAATGGTGTCACACTTGGTTATTTTCTATCATATAGACCCCTCAAAATCACTTCAAAGGTGATGTGGTCCCTAAAAAAAACATGGTGTTGTAAAAATGAGAAATTGCTGGTCAACTTTTAACCCTTAACTCCCTAACAAAAAAAAAAATTGTTTCCAAAATTGTGCTGATGTAAAGTAGACATGTGAGAAATGTTATTTATTAACTATTTTTTGTGACATATCTCTCTGATTTAAGGGCATAAAAATACAAAGTTTGAAAATTGCAAAATTTTAAAAATTTTCGCCATATTTCCATTTTTTTCATAAATAATCGCAAGTAATATCGAAGAAATGTTACCACTAACTTGAAGTACAACATGTCACGAAAAAACAGTCTCAGAATCAGCGGGATCCGATAAAGCGTTCCAGAGTTATAACCTCATAAAGTGACACTGGTCAGAATTGTAAAAATTGGCTCGGTCATTAAGTACCAAATTGGCTCTGTCACTAAGGGGTTAAAATCTAATATATAATTGCCTAGAATACTACTTCCGGCAATTTGTGCCAACTTCCGTGGCTTTGTCCGGAGATAATGTCCGGAGATAAGTGACGTCACCAGCGTCCTACACCCGCTCAGGGTGGACAAAGATATATGCCTTCGTGGTGCGCGGCACTTTTCTGATTGGTTGCCGCCTGCCGCGAGCGACCAATCAGAAATGTGCCGTACTGTCAAGAATTGTCAAGAGCTGGTGAGTGCAGCCATTTTTTGTTCTTTCTTACTATTATTTATTAATTGTATTATTCTTACATTTGAATAAATAAAGTATATATGGATTCTAGACTCCCGATTCTTTAGAATCGGGCTGCCATCTAGTCTACTATATAATTGTCTAAGGGTCACTTCCGTCTGTCTGTCTGTCCTTCTGTCTGTCTGTCTGTCACGGATATTCATTGGTCGCGGCCTCTGTCTGTCATGGAAATCCAAGTCGCTGATTGGTCACGGCAAAACGGCCACGACCAATCAGCGACGGGCAAAGTCCGGCGGCAAAATGGCCACTCCTTACTCCCTGCAGTCAGTGCCCGGCGCCCACATACTCCCCTCCAGTCAGTGCTCACACAGGGTTAATGGCAGCGATAACAGACCGCGTTATGCCACGTGTAACGCACTCCGTTACCTCTGCTATTAACCCTGTGTGTCCCCAATGTTTTACTATTGATGCTGCCTATGCAGCATCAATAGTAAAAAAATGTAATGTTAAAAATAATAAAAAAACAAAAAACCTGCTATTCTCACCCTCCGTAGTCCGCCGAGCCGCACGCGGCTGCCGCCATCTTCCGTTCCCAGAAATGCATTGCGAAATTACCCAGAAGACTTAGCGGTCTTGCGAGACCGCTAAATCTTCTGGGTAATTTCGCAATGCATCCTGGGAACGGAAGATGGCAGCAGCCGAGCGCACATCGCCAGAGCTTCGGTGGATCCCGGTGGGTGAGTATATCATTATTTTTTATTTTAATTATTTTTTTTTTAACAGGGATATGGTGCCCACACTGCTAAATACTGCGTGGGCTGTGTTATATACTGCGGGGGCTGTGCAATATACTACATGGGCAGTGTTATATACTACGTGGGCTGTGTGATATACTGCGGGGGGCTGTGCTATATACTACATGGGCAGTGTTATATACTACATGGGCTGTGTGATATACTGCGGGGGCTGTGCTATATACTACATGGGCAGTGTTATATACTACGTGGGCTGTGTGATATACTGCGGGGGGCTGTGCTATATACTACATGGGCAGTGTTATATACTACGTGGGCTGTGTGATATACTGCGGGGGCTGTGCGATATACTACATTGGCAGTGTTATATACTGCGTGGGCTGTGTTATATACTGCGTGCCCTGTGTTATATACTGCGTGGCTGCTATATACTGCATGGGCTGTGTTATATAGTACGTGGGCTGTGTTATGTACTGCGTGGCCTGTATTAACGCATCGGGTATTCTAGAATATGTATGTATGTATATAGCAGCCACATAGTATATAGCACAGGCCACGTACTATTTGTCTGCTATATACTACATGCCTCATATACTACGTGGCCTGTGCTATATACTATGTGGCTGCTATATACATACATACATACATACATACATACATACATACATACATATTCTAGAATACCCGATGCGTTAGAATCGTGCCACCATCTAGTTATATATAAAGAGATATATTTAAAAGGGTTGTCTGCTACTTTAAGACCTTATTATATGTAGAGTGATTTAAAGCGGTTGTCCGCTACATTAAAGCATTTTATTATAGAGAAAAATATTTAAAGGGGTTGCCAGTTACCTTAAGACATCTGCTGTATGGAGCAAGTGCATGATGGGGTTCTATACAAAAATAATATTAAGGAATTGTCACTCAGTTTTCCAACATTTGCAGCGTTGCAGTAAACCTTGGTCTGGACGTTGCGCACATCGAGCCTTCGTAGCCCCAGTTTCTGCCGCCATCATTTCCCGCCGTAGTAGGACACATCAGACGAATTTGTCTCCTTTCTTCCCCATAAATAATAAACTTTCTCTGTTGTGGGATTTTATGCCAGGGATTGGAATAGAGGACGCGGGTTGTTTTTTTTCCTACCTGGAGTCTCGGATATCATATAAATATATTCACCAGGAGCCGGCAGTGACAGCGTCTATTAGAGTTATGACTGTAGAGTTGGTGATACATTTAGATTTCCGGAGCGGTGCTAGTGCGGGGGAGCTGCGTACATCTCCTCGTGTGTCGCTCCCTTTGTATACCGCTTCCATTTTCATTATTAAGGACTCGTAATAAATCTCAGCTAAATTGACTCCTCTTAGACTTGGGATCCGAGACACTGGCGGCAATTTTGCCATATTCATCCCCTCCTCCGCCCCTTTTGAGGCAAAATCTATTACGCTGGCTGAAAAGTAGAGAAGTTTGAATTGCGGGAGGAAAGTTTAATCAGTTTGTAGAGTACGGTCATCTCTTCTAATCGCTTCTCGGAGTGGGCATTATCTCTGCAGGAAGGATGGGATTCCTCCTTGTGCGTTTTTTTTTTTGCTTTGAAGAGAACAAAATAAGAAAATTTCAAAAAGTGACAGTATAAAGCCTCCATAATGCATATTTGTAGCTGCATGAATCAAACTTCATGGGTACTCCTATCTCAGAAATTCATGGAACATGTGCTCACCAGGTGAGGTGGATCCTCCAAGCCCAAGGTCCGGGTGGGAATTGGGACAACAGGCATTGGTGAAGCAGATAGGTGAAGCAGGCAGGCGTGGTGCAGGAGACCACAGGTAACCCAACGGTATGCTAGAAACCGCAGGCAGGCAGAAGACATCCAGGAGATCACAGGTAAATAGGCAGGTTGATGGAAACTGTAGGCAGGTGGGGGAAGTCCAGGACACAGCAGGTAAAGTGCAGGAAGCCGTCATGCAAGCAGGAAGCAGGAGACCACAGGCAAGCAATTGGGGTGCAGGAGACCACAAGCAAGCAGGGTGGGAGTGCAGAAGACCACAGACAAGCAGTCGGGATGATGGAAACCGCAGGCAGACCAGTGATATCCAGGAGATCACAGGCAAGCAGAGCAGGTCAAGGTGCCTAGAGTAGCTGAGTAGCTGAGAGTCTAGAAGCATTGAAGTCTTAATGTCAAGACACAGGTGTGTGTCTTGGTGAACCTTATTTAGGCCAAGGCTGATGATCACATGGGATCACACTGGAACATCTGGAAAGCCCAACGTGGAGCACAACAGAGTCTAGCAGACCGGGGTGAGGGAGGGAAAGCACAGATCCGGGACAGGTGCCTAATAATATGTCAGGACTTGCCAAACAATAGTTGAGGGACCAGCCTCTTGGATAAACACCTATTTTCAAAATGTCCTGCCTCTTGATAGTGGTGTATCACTGAATAGAAGCGCAAGTGCCAAAAGTCTATGGGGATGCAAGATTTCACTCCCTCAATCCCGTGGACAAAGTAGGTAGTGCCCAAGCAAACTAATTGAGTAAAGTAGCCACTAGTTCATAAGGGAAGCGCAACAGTCAAGATGCACTCTGCATGGGCAGAAACAGACAGTAGGTAAAGCTCTCAGCATACTCGCTCATCACTACAGCAGATCCTTTTGGTCTCCTTGAGATCACCCACCACTAGACATGTCTGGCAGCAGCTCGGCTGATCGAGCGCTCCTGTGTATGAGATAGCTGCAGGCCTATTGATCAAGCCGACGGTCATCTAAGGTGTATGGTGGGGCTTAAGACCAAAGCAAAGCTTCCCAAAGACCTTAATTCGCCCTTGACCACACTGTCTCTCGAGCTGTACTTGGGTAGATGTTAGTCTTCATTGTTAAAGTGGCATTGAAGCCAAGTACCAGAGCAATCTGTAAGTACCTTACACAAAACAATTAGCTCTTTTTTTTGTTGACATTCCCTTTAATTTGACGCCATCAGGTCCCTAAAGCTCTACTCTATATTAATGTCTAATCTTCAGCTCAGATTTCCCTTAATGCCAAACACATACAGTAGCTTTTAATTAATACTTTTCCCTCTGAAGGGCCGGTATCACTTTTGTACCTCGTCGACCCATCTCATAATACTTTTACATCAGGAGCGAATAGATCCAGAGGGCTTCTTGTTTCCATCAGGCTACAACATAAAGTAATTAGCTTCCAACTCCCTGACTCATCTCTGTGTGTCTATCAAGGAGGAAAATGAAAATTACAGAGTGATTTCCATATGGTGCTCTGAGCGAGGAGTCGTCTCCGGAATGGAAATCTCCGATGGAGACCAGAAGCGATTTAATCTTTCTTAGTGGAGGACGTTTATGGCGGGGGCAGTAACCCAGCTGCTGACGAAGACATCTTCCAGTACAGTAGAATAGAGCCCTGGATACAGTTATTAGGCTTATTCATAATTGGGATTTACTATGCCACACTTTGCATTTTTGCAATTACCAGTCTTAATTTTGCCGATGCCACTCTGGACACGTCTAACAGCCAAGACTCATATTTTATAAACGCAAATCAAGCAAGACCTCAGCTCAGATCTCTAAGCACCAGTCACTTCTCATTTAGCTGCAGCAGAGAAACCAAACAGGATTTTATTTGTCCTGTCTATGTTTAACCCTCTGTGCTCTCCTGGAAACACAAGTCAGAAGCCAAGGTGCAGAATTCAACAGCCACCATATAGCTGGACTGACCACTCAAAGGTAACCTTCTCCTAAAAAAGATTCGGGAGCCTTTCCGATAGAGCCCTGGTTTTACTTCTCATGCATGGCACATAAATGAAAAATAGGATATTTTTCATTCCTTATACTAGTATTTGTCCAAAGTGACCAATTAGATCCAGACAGAAAACCAAGCTATACCTCTGGAATAATGGGTAGAACTGCCGTTGACCACCAATTTTTTGGGTCAAACCCGACGATCGACTTGAAATTGGTCATATCAAGAATTACAGAAGATAGGAAGTGATTGAAGGATTGCTCCTGGTGTCAAAATGCGGGCAAAAGAGTGTGAGGATATTTAGCATTAGCGAGACATCTACACATTTATGCTCCAGCTTAGACTCCTCATACTCATGATAAAACTTTGCAGTAGTTGGCATGGAAAAACATGGCAGTCATAATGAGAAAAACTTTAGTCAAAACTACATATATGACAGAGAAGCTACTTAAGGTTCTTGAAGGAATGGAGCTGGTTATACAAGTGAACCATGGAATCATTTTGTTTTTAATAATATTTTTGTATTTTGTTTTTATTTTCTAATAAAAGTTAATTTTTAATTTAATGGATCTCTTCAGCCCCCCTTTTTATTTTAATTAGGGTTCATACATTATATAAGTGAATCATAGGGTTGTAAAACAATTGAAGAAATACCACTCCATATATCGTCAGCTCAATTGACTATTCGCTCATGAGCGTTTGGTGTGGAAGAAACTGGCTCTCCTACATAAAGCCTCAAAATTTATGGTTTTGAGCTGGTTCTGTCAGTAGACCAGAGGGGTTTGAGGTCAGTAGGAATTAGCAAAACATCTTATCTTTGGTTCTCCATAATTCTACAACTTTGGTGTGGAAGAACTGGTCTTCCTATACCAAGCATTGACCTCAACTCAGTCAAAACAGTGAGTGAGAGGCAAATCTTAGCAACTCAAGACCTGGAAACAATTATAGTAGTGCTTTTTTTGCACTAGTGAAAAAGCAAATCTTTCCAGCTACGTTTCAAAATTTATCAATAAAGCCTGTCGATGGGAGTAAATCTGTTATGAGATCCAAACAGCCAATTGGCCAAAAAATGTATTTTCCAGCTTTTACACACCTGTCCTGGGTATCCCAGCTCTGATTCCTTCCCCAGGGTCCCCTGCCCTTTGTTGTGCACCACATCAAGTTTTACAAGTTGCCCGGAGTGGATCAATGACATCATCTCCATAGACCTATTTAAGGTCCATTTAGACATACTTGTATTTTGGGATTGAGACTCTAGTCCTTTGTTTGGTGTACACCACCATCTGGATTTTTTGCTGTTTTGCTTCCATTGATCCCTGCTAGGTTCCACTACAACTATCTTGCTGCTCTTGAGGTTCCTGTGTGCACCAAATCCTCGCTGCCCATGTGCCTTCTAGCATCAATGCCTGGGGTCTCTGTGCTCAACCGGACCCGGGGATTAGAGGATCCATCTAACCTGGTGAGCCAAATGCCATCTTAGAAATGTCTTTTGCAATAAAAAAAAGTAATCTTCAGCTTATGCCAATATATCAGAACACAGTGATCTAACCCGCGAGAATGATGACCCTTTGGAGAAACCTTTGCTGTTGTTTTTGGCTGGAGGGCAGGATGAGCACGAGTCATCCTTTTCCAAATGCTTGAATGGGGGAGTTCAGAAATAGCTATAGATGTTCATTCAAATGGGTGCCGCATCAATGAGACTTGTCACCGACTTAGGACGTCCTTTATGCAATGTAAATTGGTAAAAAATATGATTGCTAGCATATGCAACATGAGCATTTGGCAAGTTATGCTATTGATGTAGTTTGAGCAACTCTTTATACCTTTTACGCTGTGATACCATTTTAATACAAGACCTGGCTGCTACATCTTGAAATATGACCATGGTCCTTTGTCCTTGTATTGGTACCAAAAGGTATCCAAACATGGCGAAAGTTGTCTAAAATAGTTTATCTTGCGTTGCTCACTCCCACATCTGGAGGTGAGAGACACCAATGATGTCGTGTCTACAGATACCTAGAGGGATGCCTACATGACCATCCGGTATCATGCACCACAATATCTGCATACATCCTGGCAGTTAAGTGTAGGTGCAACAGCACCTGCGACGCTCAACTCCTGATGCAAAAGTTGGCATCTCCACTTAAACCCTCTCTTATTTTAGATTAGCGCTTACAAGCTTTGGCCATTGCCAAGTTACTGTTAAGATCTGCCGCCAACGCAAAACAGTTCAAAAACCCAAGTAGAACATTTGTTAAATCACATATCATAGAAGAATGTAAAACAAAAAGCACAATTTTGGCAGAGGAGACAACAGCCACGTCCAATTTGGAATAAGCCCACCAAAAACAGAACCTTCGAGAAGTTCATTAATAACTGCTCGCCTGTAAACGCAACGCAATGAGCTGACTAATTACCGGATGTGTCGCTTAACGAAGATGCACCAAGACCCTGACAGATGCCTCCAAGAAGGAACTTTGAATGAAATTCTCTCAGATGTTACGACAAGGATACAATTATAGAAATGGATTTGCGCTTGGGAAGTTTGGAGGACGCTGATCATCATGATCTTTGCCATACATTGTAACTCTCGGCTGCACCATCTCATGGAGGACAAACTTTACGACAAAAATGCATTATAAAGGGGCAGGAGATATATGTAATTGTTTTCAAATGTAATGTTTTGGAAAGATGAATTTCAAGTTAGACAGGCTCTTTAAAAATCAATTTGCACTTGCTTCCTCTGTAAAGATTTATACCAGTGCAAAAAAAAATCCATTAGTATGAAAAGTGCTTAAAAACTTGGCAGAGTATCTCAGAAGGCATCAGTTTCGAGGACTAATTGCAACTAATTATTCACTCAGAGGTTGCACGTTGCGTGCGGTCCCCAGGGGTGGAGAGAGGGTTGTCTGTATGTTCAGAGCCGTGTAGATTATCTTGTGTATATTTGTTTCTAAAGTTTTCATGTGCAAACATTGCAGCAATAAACAATTTCTACTTAGCCATATTAACATCTGGGTAAGAGCTCGGAGTGGTAATTGCAACTGCAATGTCGGCCGTTAAAAAGTTTATGTAGATGATTTTATTTCTTGGTTTTACGAGAAAATTATTTAATCTATAAGGCTTAAATTACAGGGAAAGAAAATTCATGCAAAGCCGTGAGAGTCTACTGAATTGGTTAGAAGGCTTGAGCTACGTATGCTTGACGTCAGCATGAGAGATGTACAGAGGAGCAGAGGACTCCTTTCCTGGTGCCGGGTAAGGCCATAAAGATAACGTTTGTAGGAATCTAACGCTGGCCATAAACTCCCAACCTCCTGTAAACATGCATGTGGTGCGCGCCCATGTAAGGGCAATGGGGTACTCTGTACCGGGTCCTTCAGTTCAGGGGATGTCACGGTGGCCCGACCCGGTCCGTGGCCCTTTGAGGGGCATCCAATAAAAGGAAAAGTTTGGTTAGTGTTCGTGACGCCACCTGTGGTATTCGGTCAGGGTGACCGACGCTGCTTAGGGGTCCCGCTGGGGTGATGTTATGGCAGCAAGATGGTATACCTTCCCACAGATGAAGTGTGTCCCCAGGGCTTCCCAGAAGTGTAGATGGTGGATGATGTAAGGCGCAGTGAATAACGAGGACACAAGGTTGCAGTCTCTCTACCTTTTACTGAAGACTTCAGCATCCACAGTCCAGGGCACCAAATCACAGGGCAGGCAGGGTCCAGCCGGTCTGAAGGCAAATCCAGAGTCCCCTTATCCAGGTGGAAATCAGTAGCCTTCCTCTAGCGCCTGTGTGTTGTAGTACCTCCCTGCTGAGCTTCTCGGTAAGGTCCTCACAACTGTTGTAGATGTTCTAGATGTTATGTCTTCCTCTCTGTCCCCCAGATGGTATGGATAGGACAAACCCGTATGACTGGTGGCCTGAGGCTTTTTACAGGGACCCTAGAGACGCCCCAGCCCCCACAAGTTGCCACCGTGCCTCCTGAGTATAAGGTCGGGCAGCCAATGTGGAATTGACTGTCCTGCCGGTCTCTGGAGCAAGGCTTAGAGAATATCGCTCCCTTGGTGTTCCGGCCACCGGCTTCTGCGCCTCAGAAGGAGGCAGCCTTTTGCAGGGCAGAACTCCTTCTGGTTTTCTCTCCTTGTGCCATGACTTCGTCTCTCACCCGCTACAATACAATTCTCGTTCGTGTCCTTCCTTAGGATGCTGCCGCACATGGGGCAGGCGCAGCTCCGTGGCCTTCTGTCTAGGCCTCTGACAGGATCCCACCCCTGTCAGGGACCTCTCTGTCTGCAGCTCTGTGATGTTCCTCCTTCCCCTCTGTCAGCCTGACAGGGTGCTGCCTGGGTGAAGCCCAGTCAGCGTCTGATTCCTTCTTCCTCCAGTCAGCTTCTGACCAACTATCTATCCAAACCACCAGTTTTACCTAATTGTGAGGAGTGCCCTATTGAATAGGAGCAAGGCTCCCCCTGGTGGTCTGGAGTGTGAAGTGTGGTGTATGGTTTGTGATACCTGGGAAGAAGATCTCCTTTATTGCCATCAGATGTAATATCACTCCCCCTGGTGGAAGAATAATATTACTGCAACGACCAGGACTCTGGGGCGCTGCACATGCTTGGTTCACCTGAGGGTGCATGGGTTCTGAAGTTCCAGACATCTTTGGTGGAGGAAAAATTGGTGCGCACTAGGGTTAAGGTAGGGCGAGGTGCCGGTGTAGAGGACTGGAATGTCCCAAACACTAAGACTAAATTTAATACACCGCACACTCTAGGGGTATCATATGAAAAAAAATTGAATTTATTGAAGTGCTTTTTAGATTTATTATTCAACAGTGCAAAATTGCGACCAGAGGTCAAACTGACAACGTTTCGACTCTTCCCGAGTCTTTGTCAAGTGGTCGCTGAAAAGAACAAAACATATATAAACAATTGTACAACACGAGTATACATATAAAGATCATTATGTTCACAATTGTAGCACACAAAACCCGAGGGAGAGAGAAACAAGAACATATATAGATATATATACATATATACAAGACATAGCATTTTACAGGTATTGCCTCCTGTCACGGGTGAGAGGAATCCCCCCTTGTTGTAGGTGAGAGTGACGATCCGCGTTTCTGTTTTTTCATTTTTTTCATTTTTACATTTTTTCCATTTTTCATTTTATCAGTTTATTCTTTATCTTTATTTTTCTAATCAAGGTGCATGCATCGTCCAGACAATTTTTCCAAAAAAAACTACGTTATGTCCCCATTTATTTTCTTTTTCCATTGGTTTTTCAGTTGTTTTCATTGTTTTTCAAATTCCATTTAGATTCTGCTAAAGGTTTCTATATGTACCAAGGGTTTGCCCCTCCTGTATAAAACAGCCAACCAATACCGTATCTATAATCTGTCAGGACTCTTTACCATTGTGTCACACCTACTCCACACACACTTAAGCCCAGCGGTCATCCCAGAGCGCAGGCGCTATCATTACAGGTTACACATAGCGCTGTGTTTCCCTGACTATGTTCGCACTTGCACAGTGCATTCCAGTGATTGCCCTAAAGCGCAGGCGCTGTTACTATAACTAGTATACAGCGCTCCGTTCCCTTGATGACGCCTGCTCCTGGTGATACTAGGAGGGGAGAGAAGGGTAATTAGGTAAGTTTTACTGGGGGAGAGGAGGAGATATTGGGAAAGTGGTACCAAGGGAGAAAAGGGTTATCCTAGAAGTAAAACTGGGGAGGTAATACAGGAAAAGGGGAGATTTTTGGGAAGTGATACAAGGAGGGGGAGAAGGGTAATTAGTTATATTTTACTGGGGAGGAGTAGATACTGGGAAAGGGATTCCAAGGGAGAAATGGGTGATCATTAGTGTTGAGCGATACCGTCCGATACTTGAAAGTATCGGTATCGGAAAGTATCGGCCGATACCGGCAAAGTATCGGATCCAATCCGATACCGATACCCGATACCAATACAAGTCAATGGGACTCAAGTATCGGACGGTATTCCTGATGGTTCCCAGGGTCTGAAGGAGAGGAAACTCTCCTTCAGGCCCTGGGATCCATATAAATGTGTAAAAGAAAGAATTAAAATAAAAAATATCGCTATACTCACCTGTCCGACGCAGCCTGGACCTCAGCGAGGGAACCGGCAGCGTTCTTTGTTTAAAATTCGCGCTTTTACTTGGTTACATGAAGTCCCGGCTTGTGATTGGTCAGGGCGGCCATGTTGCCGGGACGCGGACCAATCACAGCAAGCCGTGACGAAATTACGTCACGGCTTGCTGTGATTGGTCCGCGTCCCGGCAACATGGCCGCCATTAACCAATCACAAGCCGTGACGTCACGGGAGGCTGGACACGCGCGCTTTTTAAAATGGGCGCGTGTCCAGCCTCCCGTGACGTCCCGGCTTGTGATTGGTTGCGCCGCGGTCAACCAATCACAAGCCGGGAGGCTGGACACGCGCGCATTTTAAAATTTTAAAATGATCACTGATCATAGACGTCAAACTGGGGAGGTGAATATACAGGTGCAGGAAGAGATATTGGGGAGGTGATACTGGGGGAGAGAAGGAGCTATTGGGAAGGTCATACTGGGATAGAGGAGGGGAGGATATAGGGTGGGGGATGCTATGGGTGCAGGGAATATTTGGCAGGTGATACCAGTATAGAGGAATATAGATTGGGGAGGAGATACTAGGGTAGAGGAGGGAATATTGGGGAGGTGACGCTTTGGGGGCAGGAGCAGATAATGGGGATGTGATACTGGAGGAGAGGAAGTGATACAGGAGAGATGGAGGATAATGCTGAGAATTAATATACGGGGCGAAATTTTACTTATGTGTGTGTGGGATGTATAGAGAATGGAAAGTGGTGTTACCAGTAGGAGAGTAGAAGTGGTATTGGCAGAGGTTGGTTTTACACCCACGTGTCAATCCAACATTCTCACCTTGGTGCTCCACAGTCTGAGTACGGAGCACGATGCAGGGACCGACCACAGATCTCCTGTGTTTGGTTTGGGTCAAGAGATCCACGTCCGATCTTTACATTGTGCTCCATACTCAGTCTGTGAAACACAGGTGTGTGGATTGGTGCTAAAGACAAATCATTCATTAGATATTATTAAGGGTGATGTTTGGAGGAAGAAGGAGGGAAGATAAATGTCCCCTGAGGTAAGAAGAGAGAGGTAGAATGAGATACAATCTGGCTAAAGATACTAAGGTAGGGAAAAAATATCAATACTGAGGGAGACGGGTGACAATGTTTAGTTGGTGACTTAGAAGGGACCCAAGAAAGACTATACAAGCATTATTGTAGCCCTATTACCGTGAAGACGCATAGGTCTGCATAGTGGCTGTATACCTAAAAAACTGAAAATAATTGGATATACCGTACAGACCAAAAGTTTGGACACACCTCATTTAAAGATTTTTCTGTATTTTCATGACTATGAAAATTGTACATTCACACTGAAGGCATCAAAACTATGAAGTAACACATGTGGAATTATATACTTAAAAAAGTATATTATCTGATAATCAAATTTAGTCTCAGAAACAAGAAAAATGAAAAAACTAAATATATCAAAGCTTTATTAAACACCAATTTAGGATTTAAAAATAACACAACACCCAAAAACCCTAATGTTAGAAATGGGTTTAATTTAAAAGACCTGGTACAAAAATAAGGGGCAAAAAAAGGGGGAGGGAAAGACAAAAATCGGAGCAATACTCCTATATGTCCCTTAAGGTATTCCCTGCCTGTCTGCGGAGGTTGGCACCCTCTTGAACGCAATGTGGCGCCCCCGCTCCTCGTCGACTATCCCTTAAGGCCCTGTAAACGTCCCTTTACCCGTATGAGGTTACTATGTGACTACCAAGCTAAACCAAACCTAGAAGCCTATCAGCTGTTATCACAGGTAATCTGGTACCCACATGTGTATGGCATGGTTACAAATACACAAATGGTGAAATAAATAAATAAACAGTCCTAAAAGAGCCTGAAACACTTATCTGTGTCCAGGTTCAGCCTCTACGCGTTTCCCCCCCATGATGTGGTTCTTCAGGAGGCATATGGGAAGATGAAGGTCCGTGTACACATGTGGGTACCAGATTACCTGTGATAACAGCTGATAACAGTTTGTGATAACAGTTTGTGATATAAATTGATGATATCCATTTAGATAACATCTGTTAACTATAGTGTTCATCTATCTTCTAGTGTTTACTACGGTAAATATTTTTTATCTATTATCTGTAATCTGGAGCCTTTAGGCATATTATATATATAGGGTATGGCTGGTTAAAGGTATTTGTATAGGTCTGACCGAGTTATAGACATCTTCCATATGGGTCACCAGTTTAGCCCCTCAGGCACTGCCCAGATTTAGGATCCCTAAAAATCGCAGGGAATCAGGCAGGGTTAGAAGGGTCAGCCGCCGACGAGCGGGGGCGCCGTTTGCGTCCAAGAGGGTGCCAACCTCCGCTGATAGGCAGGGCAAATTTTGCTAGGGACTCCGTAGGGAATACTAGCCAAAAGTAGTAGTATATAAATAGAATAGGGGTCCCACGGTCAGACCAAGTTTTTCTTGGTGAACTATACCTGGTTTTGACTCATTGGTTGTCCCTAGGCTTCTAGGTTTGGTTTAGCTTGGTAGTCACATAGTAACCTCATACGGGTAAAGGGACGTTTACAGGGCCTTAAGGGATAGTCGACGAGGAGCGGGGGCGCCACATTGAATTATATACTTAACAAAAAAGTGTGAAACAACTGAAAATACGCCTTATATTCTAGGTTCTACAAAGTAGCCACCTTTTGCTTTGATGACTGCTTTGCACACTCTTGGCATTCTCTTGATGAGCTTCAAGAGGTAGTCCCCGGGAATGGTCTTCCAACAATCTTGAAGGAGTTCCAAGAGATGCTTAGCACTTCTTGGCCCTTTTGCCTTCACTCTGCAGTCCAGCTCACCCCAAACCATCTCGATTGGGTTCAGGTCTGGTGACTGTGGAGGCCAGGTCATCTGGCGTAGCACCCCATCACTCTCCTTCTTGGTCAAATAGCCCTTACACAGCCTGGAGGTGTGTTTGGGGTCATTGTCCTGTTGAAAAATAAATGATGGTCCAACTAAACGCTAACCGGATGGAATAGCATGCCGCTGCAAGATGCTGTGGTAGCCATGCTGGTTCAGCATGCCTTCAATTTTAAATAAATCCCCAACAGTGTCACCAGCAAAGCACCCCCCAAACCATCCCACCTCCTCCACCATGCTTCATGGTGGGAACCAGGCATGTAGAGTCCATCTGTTCACCTTTTCTGCATTGCACAAAGACACGGTGGTTGGAACCAAAGATCTCAAATTTGGACTCATCAGACCAAAGCACAGATTTCCACTGGTCTAATGTCCATTCCTTGTGTTCTTTAGAAGGCCTGCTGAACAAAGTCTCCTCTTAAAAGTTGTTGTAGAGATGTGTCTGCTGCTAGAACTCTGTGTGGCATTGACGTGGTCTCTAATCTGAGCTACTGTTAACCTGCGATTTCTGAGGATGGTGACTCGAATAAACTTATCCTTAGAAGCAGAGGTGACTCTTGGTCTTCCTTTCCTGGGGCCGTCCTCATGTCAGCCAGTTTCTTTGTAGCGCTTGATGGTTTTTGCCACTGCACTTGGGAACACTTTCAAAGTTTTCCCAGTTTTTCGGACTGACTGACCTTCATTTCTTAAAGTAATGGTGGCCACTCATTTTTCTTTACTTAGCTGTTTTTTTCTTGCCATAATACAAATTCTAACAGTCTATTCAGTAGAACTATCAGCTGTGTATCCACCAGACTTCTGCACAACACAACTGATGGTCCCTACCCCATTTATAAGGCAAAAAATCCCACTTATTAAACCTAACAGGGCACACCTGTGAAGTGAAAACCATTCCTAGTGACTACCTCTTGAAGCTCATCAAGAGAATACCAAGAGTGTGCAAAATAGTCATCAAAGCAAAAGGTGGCTACTTTGAAGAACCTAGAATATAAGACATATTTTCAGTTGTTTCACACTTTTTTGTTAAGTATATAATTCCACATGTGTTAATTCATAGTTTTGATGCCTTCAGTGTGAATGTACAATTTTCATAGTCATCAAAATACAGTAAAATCTTTAAATGGGAAGGTGTGTCCAAACTTTTGGTCTGTACTGTATATTTGCAATGCAAATTAGAGATGAAAAAATGGTGTGAAGGTGGACAATATTTTTTTTTTAGTTACATGGTTTTTATGCAGGGAGTAGGGAGTCCCAAAATATTCCTACAAGTGATGCTTGCTAACCAAAGGCGGGCCCCAGGTGTTTGTATAGCAATTCCTATAAGAATGCTTTGTTTAAGTCACCAATCACATCACTGGACTAAACGTAGCAGACGTGCCGGATGCGCGGGGACTGATAAAGACTGGGGGAACGTATGTTTGGCAGCAGACACCACTATTCTACATTCTGTAAGACTCCCTTTAGGAAATCTTTTTTATTCTCTCCGTTCTGTTCATTAAAACACATGCTTACTCTCCTCATTGAAGTTAAATGTTCTGGATCAGGCCATATTGTGAACGGTCCATTTACTTTTCGTTTCCGCTGAAGGAATAACCAGTGATCTATGGTTTAATTACATTTCTACCGCTACAAAACTAATACAGCCAAAGCAAAAAAAAAAAGAAAGAAAAATGACTGAACTGGGCAATGGTGTCAGCGTCTATTGTACAGGAGTACCTCGTTTTCCATTACATGGCATATGGTATTCTTGGTATCGGATCTCTGGTGCCTGGTGGTCCATGGTGGAAGCAGAGAATGACGTGAGGCTAGGATAATGTTCCCCTAGCTAGGTGGCTATGGGCTTGGTATTTTGGAGGCAAATTGGAGGGATGTTTATTCAATGCCAAGGTTCTTACCCTTTAACCTCCATGCAGTGGTCTGTGTAAGAACCAAATTCACCAATATTTGGGCAGGAGAGAAGGAGAATTGATCCTTAAAGGGGTTCTCCAGGAAAAAGAAACTGAATGGATAAAAGAAATACAATTTTTAAGCAATTCCCAAAATACCATTAATCAGTAACTCACCCTCATATGGTCTAGAGAGGTAATAATTATGGTACATGAAAATGGCCTCTGCTTTGTTACTCTGAGAGACAAAGGTCCTAGAATATTAATATGGAAGGTACCGGTGAACATATGCAGAAAGAACCTCCACCCTCCCTTCATGTGTAGGAAGATATCCTCCCAGTGGATATTCTGGTCTAACACTGATACCAGGGGTACTGGCATAAGAAGAGGCTACTCACACTGCTGTCCACCCTATCTGAACTAATACTAGAGAAACCAGTGGTTCTGAGGTAACAAGAGGCTCTTCACACTGCTGTCCACCATGTCTATCTGATCTAATACTAGAGAAAAGAGAAACCAGGGATGCTGAGGTAAGAAGAGGCTTCTCACACTGCTGTCTACTCTATCTGATCTAATACTGGAGATACCAGGAGTGCTGCGATAAGAAGAGGCTGCTCACACTGCTGTCCACCCTGTCTATCTGATCTAATACTAGAGAAACCAGTGGTTCTGAGGTAACAAGAGGCTCCTCACACTGCTGTCCACCCTGTCTATCTGATCTAATACTAGAGAAACCAGGGGTGCTGGGGTAAGAAGAGGCTTCTCACACTGCTGTCCACCCTGTCTATCTAATCTAATACTAGAGAAACCAGTGGTTCTGAGGTAACAAGAGGCTCCTCACACTACTATCCACCCTGTCTATCTGATCTAATACTGGAGATACCAGTAGAATGTAAGTCCGCAAGGACAGGCTCCTCTCCCCTCTGTACCAGTCTGTCATTGTAAATATGTTTACTGTTAACGATATCTATAACCCTGTATGTAACCCCTTTTTCACATGTACAGCACCATGGAATTAATGGTGCTATATAAATAATAATAATAATACCAGAGGTGCTGAGATGTCAAGGGGATATCACAACAGAGTGGGGTCAGATGATCACAGTGTCTGATGATACATACACCTGCGGTGGTTAGAATGCCTTTGACGTCCTATTAGCAATTTTGGATTTCTTTGCTCTGGCGCTGCAAGGGATAAACTGCTTAGTAGGATTCCAGGAGTTCTCTAACTTGGGTGATATCAGTTGTTCTGAGTTGGTTACTCCCCAGCAGCTATAATAAACCTCTCTCTTGCTTCTGACCTTGGCAGTGATAGTTCATTCTGCCTGGTTTGGTGTTAGATGAGTAATTCATGTTTGGAGTAAGCGTTTGGAGAGTTGTTCTGGATATTACTGAGTGGGGTTAGTTTGAGCGCTTATCCTTGTCCTTACCTATTTGGTTTCACCTACCTATCCCTCCCCTGTGTTTTTAACTTTGTTGTTTTGTGAGTGTATTTGTATGATGGTACTTTTCTTTTAACCCTGTCTGTCTGATTAATGCAATCCTATACACGTCAGCCTCACACCTCCATGGGAGGGGAAGGGAACAGATAAGGGCTAAGATTGGAGCATAGCAAGGTATGTGACCCCAGGGTCTCTACCTTCTTGTTTAATCCAGGGGACAATGATAGACTAGGGTGACCCCCAGTCAAGGGATCAGTTAAGCACCCACAGTCCTTAGTCAATGTGTGACATTGGAGATACCAACAATGCTGAGTTAAGAGGCTGTTCACACTGCTGTCCACCCTATCTTATTTAATAGTGGAAATACCAGGGGTGTTGAGGAAATAAGTGGCTGCTCATGAGTCGCCCCCAGGGTCGTGGGGTACTCGGTATTGGGTCCGGTCTTAAAGGGGATGTCACGGTGGCTGTGACCTGGTCTGAGGCCCTGGGCACCCAATAAAAGGGGAAAGTTCTTTTAGGGAGAATAGTGGATAAAGTCTATTGTTCGTGACACCACCTGTGGTTCTCAGTCAATAGGGACCGACGCTGCTTAAAGGGGTCCTCTGGGGTGATGTTGTTGCAACAAGATGGTAACGTTTCCCACAGGTGAAGCGGGGTCCCCAGGGCTCCGAAGGTGTGTGGCAAGGATGGTGTATGCCGACGAATAAGTGGAGTTCACAGAGTTGTATAGTCTTTACCTGGTTTACTGGTGGTAGAAGGCCACAGTCCAGGGTACCAACAACAGGTACAAAAGGAGTCCAGGCAGCCCGAAAACAAGTGGAAATCCCCTTGGCAGGTCAGGTTGGGAGCCTTCCACTATGCACTGGTTTCTTGTACCTTGCTACCCATGGTTTTCTGGCAAAGTACTCCTTTCTCTCTCCTGTCCTGGGACAGAACCTGCACGGAAGGCAGCTTGAGCTGTACTCTTGGGGGTCTCTGACACGGTGACTCCAGGCTCTATCTGCTGCTGTGCCTCAGGTATGGTATGGGCAGTATACTTATAGTCCTATGCCCTCCTGGTCTGTCGTGGACCTTACAGTTATCCACAGCCTCGGGCTCCTGGTGCCTAGTTTCTGCACTGTGGCTCACAGGAGGCCCACTCGCACCCTCCCTGAGGTCCTAATCTCTCCTATGCTCCTTTCCTGTCTCGTGTCTCTCTTAGACGTCTGCTCTCTCTGGTCTCCCTGGACCAACTGCCTAGCTGCTCCTACAGACCAGGATGGATATAGGGAAGTTTCCCTAAAACAGGGTTTTGAGCTCCCCCCCTGGCCTGGAGTCAGAATGTGGTGTCTGTAAGATTTACCTGCCAAAGGGATCCCTCTTGTTTCCAGGCATAGCACTACCCTCCCCGAGAGGAAGGCAGCACTACTGTGGTACCTGAACTCCTGGGGTGCCACACTCACACTGCTGTCCACCCTGTCTATCTGATCTTATACTGGAAATACCAGGAGTGCTGCATTAAGAAGAGGCTGCACACACTGCTGTTCACCCTATCTGATCTAATACTTAAGATACCAGTGGTTCTGAGGTAAGAAGAAGCTGCTCACACTGCTGAGCATCCTCTTGTAAGTTCATTTTGAAGGTGGAGGGAATGATGATTAGCTTCCTACTTCTGAAGCTCTGGCAGCGTATCGACAACCACAAAGTTCTACTCAAGTTTCATGGTCATAAATCAGCTGATAGGAGAGTAAATACGGTAACTTCCTTCTTTAGAGCTCCTATCAACTGATTTAGGACCATGAAAGTTGAGCAGAACTTTGTGGGCATCAATAAACTGACAGGAGCTCCGAAGAAGAAAGATAAAAGAGTTTTATACTTGTCTGCCAGATTGTGCTTACTTGCGGATTCTGAGATAACTCATTCTGCAACCAGCAATTCACAGGGCAACACAGAGGCTATAGAAGACCAATGGTGCAACATTATTAATGAAACACAATTGCAAAAATTATTTTTTGATAAAAATACACACATTTAAGTAAATTAAAAATCCCCCAAATGTATCCATATTATTTTGAATTAATGCCCTTTACCATTATAAAAAATGGCCACATAAACCATATTAATATTAGCTCTACCCATTAATTATGATGAAATTGGCCAACCATCTAACGTGTTCAGACTCAACCCAGGTGTCAAGATAAAGGAGGGTCAGGCATGTTGGATTTTAGCATGTTCAGTCCTTTGCTCTCTTGGAAGATAAGCCACCACCTTCATATTCATGCATGATAACAAACATTCAGCTAAATTGATCATGCATATATAGGAGGTCAAAACGCAACAATCTCTATATACAGTGGCATGTAAAAGTTTGAGCACCACTGGTCAAAATTACTGTTACTGTGAACAGTTAAACAACTTGAAGATCAAATGATCTCTAAAAGGCCTATAGTTAAAGATGACACATTTCCGTTGTATTTTAGGCAAAAAAAATAGTATTGTTTTTTCACTTTACAAATCACAAAATTTTGAGTGGAGTTGTTGTAGCAGTGATCTGTGGTTTGCTGTAGTATGTGTTTGTTTAACCCCTGGTCCCTGTTCCAATTTAGTTTATTCCTCCCTGTCCCTATCCTCTTCCCTATTGTTGGTTATTGCCTTATTTGAAAGAGGTTTTCTGCTATACCTGTTTTGTCTTTGTGTCTTGCTTACCTTACATTTCTGTCCCATGCCTCATGGGGTGGGGGAGGGGACAGATTAGGGTTTTAAAAGGAGCATAGTAAGATTGGAGACTCGGGCCTTTCTACCTTCAAGAGTGCCCCCGGGACATTGATAGCTAGGGTTCCAGTTCCAGGGACAGTTTGATGGCCCTCCCTCCTTCCCAAAGACCATAACAGTGTGACAAATATATATTTTCATATATAGTTTGGGCACCTGCATGGTTAGTATCTAGTAACATCCCCTTTTGCAAGTATCACAGTTTGTAAACGCTTTTTGTGGCCAGTCAAGAGTCTTTCAATTCTTGTTTGAGAGATTTTCATCCATTCTTCCTTGGTAAATTCCTTCAGTTCTGTGAGACTCCTGAGTCATCTTCCATCCTCTGCTATTTTCAGGTCTAGCTACAGATTTTCAATGATGTTCAGATCAGGGGACTGTGAGGGCCATTGTAAAACCTTCAGCTTGCACCTTTTGAGGTTGTCTATTGTGGATTTTGACGTTTGTTTAGGATCATTATCTATTTGTAGAAGCCATCCTATTTTCAACTTCAGCTTTTTTACAGATGGCGTTATGTTTGCATGAAGAATTTGTTAAAATTTCATTGACGTCATTGTTCCCTCTACCCGTGAAATGTTCCCCATGCCATTAGCTGCAACACAGCCTCTTTACCTGATATTCTGTGCTCTTTTTTCCCACACATACATTTGATCATTGTAGCCAAAGAGTTCTATTTTATCCTCATCGGTCTATAGGACTTGTTTCCAGAATGCATCAGGCTTGTTTAGATGTTCTTTTGCATACTTCTGAAACTGAGTTTTATGGTGAGGATGCAGAAGAGGTTTTCTTCTGATTACTCTTCTTTGAAGGCCATATTTGTGCAGGTTTCTCTGAACATTAGAATAATGTAACATAACTGCCAGAGTTTGCTATATTTTTCTGAAGGTCTTTTGTTTTCAAGCGAGGGTTCTGATTTGCCTCTCTAGCAATCCTACAGGCAGCTCTCACTGAAATTTTGCTTGGTCTTCCAGACCTTATTTTGACCTCCACTATTCCTGGTAACTGCCATTTCTTAACTACATTTCGTACTGAGGAAAGGGCAACTTGAAAACTCTTTGCAATATTCTTATAGCCTTCTCCTGCTTTGTGGGCCTCCACCATTTTCATTTTCAGAGTGCTAGGCAGCTGCTTAGTAGACCCCATGGCTGCTGTTTTTGGCACAAAGTTAGAGGAGGCTGGGTTTTATAAAGCTGGGATATCTGCATCACCTGGCCTTGCCTAACAATGATAATGAACAAGTCATAACCCTAACAGGCTAATTGAGGTCTAAAACCTTGGTCAAAGTTTTCTGAGCACAGAAATTTCTTAGGGTGCCCAGACTTTGCGCCAGCCCATTTTCCTTTTTGTAAAACGAAAAAAGTGACAATGTATTTTTTTTTTTGCCGAAAATACAAAGGAAATGTGTCATCTTTAACTTTAGGCCTTTTAGAGATCATTTCATCATCAACTTGAACTTGCTTAACTTTTCACAGTACCACTAATTTTGACCAGAGGTGAACAAACTTTTAGATGCCACTACATCAACCTCCTCCCTCACCATGTATTTGATGCAGGACACCAAATCAACCAAGGCACCACACGTGTCAGGACTAGACGCCACGCCGCTCTTATCTAGTCTTCACCAGAGCACATGTAATGTCAGACAAATTTTAGAATTAAGATGCTTTATCAGTGCCAATTCCGAGGCCGATCCAGCGCTTTAATCCTTTTTCAGTTCACACTTTGCCAGCGCAGACATATTTCATGCCCATCCCAAAGAGGAACCCTAATGAAAGAAGCGAATATTCAATTTGTGCTCTTTGACTCCAGAATTAAGACAAAATCCAGTCTTAATACCAGCACGGCTGAGCGCTCGAGATAAGGTCACCCCAGCTCCGACCTTCGACAGGGATTTCAAGTCGCATTTGCCGACTGTAACTTGTTAATAATGGATAAAATATGATTTCAATAATACATCTGATACATAATTCAGCGTTTCCATCAGAACAGTGTGTACAATCCCCCTCGTAATGATCCGTGTGTATGAATATCCGATAATTAAGTCCTTTTCTCAGACAGGCGTTTTATAATGTAATCAGGATATTAATTAGTGGACATTAAGCAGAAAAAACACAGGGAGGAGGAAGAAGACGAAGATTACCCAGACTGCATGAGAAGAGGTCTGCGCTGTGACCTGAGCCGGTGTGGGAGAGGCAGGGACTTAATGTATTCAGATTAACACGTGTTTCCCCCGATGTCCCATCCATTTACTGTATATGTGACACACATCACAAATGGTCCATATGACCCCCTTCATCACAGCTTCTCAACACAGACCTAAGACCCCTCCAATAAAAAATATAGACCCCCATAATAAAGATCTCAGAAGGGATCCTCACCACAAATACAGATCCCCAAGCAGATCTTTTTAACTAATTAGGACCACATACCAGACCCCCTAAACAAATACAGACCCAAAACCAGACCCCTAAAAAATACAGACTGCGGATCAGACCCCTAAACAAATACAGACCCCCGACTAGACCTGCTAAACAAATACAGACCCCTCTCCCGATCAGACCCATAAACAAAGCACCAGAACTTCTAAACAAATACAGACCTCAGAACAGGCCCCCTAAACAAATAGACAGTAGATCAGACCCCCTAAACAAATACAGAACCTAGACTCACTAAACAAATACAGAACCCAAACCGCCTAAACTAATACAGACTCCAGACCAGACCCCCTAAACAATTATAGACCTCAGACCAGACACACCCTAAACAAATAGATAGTAGATCAGACACCTGTAGTAATAAAGATTCCACAAGAGGCCCTAAAAACAAGTACAAACCCCAGAGCACATCCCCTAAGCAAATACGGACAACAGACCAGACCCTATAAACAAATAAACAGTAGACAAGACCACAAGAACAAATACAGACCCCATGCCCTATGAAAATACAGACCCCAGACCAAACCCATCAAACAAATCCACAGTAGATAAGACCCCCTAAATACAGATTCAAGACCAAACCCTAAACAGACAGTATATCAGACCCACTAAATAAGGAAAATAAAAAAAAATTGGAGTCTGGCTCAACAGGACTGTATTTCCTTTTCTTTTTATTTTTCAAAAGAAAATATAGTGCATACAAAAGAAAAATTTACATGGTCAACATGACCAAGTCGACGCATTTCGACTGCACTAGGCAGTCTTACTCATGACTAGTGCAGTCGAAACGCGTCGACTTGGTCATGTTGACCATGTACATTTTTCTTTTGTATGCACTATATTTTCTTTTGAAAAATAAAAAGAAAAGGAAATCCAGTCCTGTTGAGCCAGACTCCAATTTTTTTTCTATTTTCCTTGATGTGGGGCTGGAGTATGAGCCCCAGGTGGATGAGCATAGAGCTACTGGGTGAGCTGGAATCAAGTTTCCACTAAATATGGACCCCAGACCAGACCCTCTAAGTAAATACAGATCCCAGACCAGACCCACTAAACAAATACAGACAGTAGACCAGACCCTCTAAAATCCAGACCCCAGACCAAGCCCCATAAACAATAGACACCCTAAATCTCATAAACAAATAGATCCCAGGCCAGACCCCCTAAACAAATACAGAACCCAACAAACCAGACCTCCAATAGAAATTGTGCCCCTGACACCACCAGTGCAACTACAGATGACCATCTAGTCTGCCCTCCATTCCTCCGGCCCCTGAGGGGCCCTGACTTTTTCACACATGAGATTATATTACTTGCACAGAGTGATAGAGACACTGGGGGGGGGGGGGGGGGGGTGACCTGACTTTTTGAGAAAATGTGTGACCAAATCCACTGGAGTAACTTATAATTAGGCACAGAGTGGATGTTTTCCAGCCCGCCCGCTCTTTGTGGATGACCCCCCTCTACTGGGGTATATAGACCTGACTCATGAACTGTAAGGATTTGGCAGCCCCCAATGTTCCACCGTCTCCCCTCGCTCTCTGGTTATTGTTTGTTTTCCCGTCTCGTCACGCTGCCATTAGTTGTGCATTTACAGGGCCGCTCTCTGCAGCGGAGACTTTCTAATGATCGAGCGCTTCGGCCATCATTGCATGATAATGCTTCCTGAATAGAGTCGCTTCCCCTAATAAATCATCCTTATCCCGTCATCTCCATTACATTCCTCCCTCCTCACTCCTGACAGTGACAGATGGGACAAGTCTCAAGTTTTTATTTTTCCTTTAAATGTTAAGAAAAAATAAATAAAATGTATCAGCGTTTCCTCACCAGGAATATATATTTTTATGAAGATCTTGGGTGACGGATGGAGCATAAATAACTCCGATACTAAACCGCAACCTGCGCACATGATTGATGTCCGGACAAGACTGAACAGCAAAGGAATAAAGCTTACTAAGCATATCTCCATAGAAAGGGTTAAAGGGGTTAAATAGGATGTATCAATGATGATGGATTGAGCAGTAATAGATCGATGGGGTCCAAGCCCAATCAACTGGGGGTCCTACCACTGGAGATAAGAACAGGTGTGAATGGTGCTGTACTGAGCATGTGCAGCCAGCACTCCTATAGAAAGAATAGGAAGGTGCTCGCACATGCTCAGTGCCTCTCTGTTCATAAAGTGGACTTTGGGACCCCCGTTCTCATGTCCCAGTAGACAAAGAGCTGTGACCTCCATCAATCTCAAGAACAGGGGTCCTTGAATGAAGCAATAGTGAGAATGTGCGGCAGTTTCTGAAGTCTCTTGAATTAATGAAGCAGTGAGCATGTGCGACCACCACACCATTCATTAATCGAGGCGACCATTCTCATGATTAGTGAAGAGTCCCAGTATTACCATAAGTAATGTATGTATACAGTGACTGCACCAGCAGAATAGTGAGTGCACCTCTGGGGTATAATACAGGGTGTAACCCAGAATCAGTAATGCAATGTATGTGCACAGTGACTGCACCAGCAGAATAGTGAGTGCACCTCTGGGGTATAATACAGGATGTAACCCAGAATCAGTAATGCAATGTATGTGCACAGTGACTGCACCAGCAGAATAGTGAGTGCAGCTCTGGGGTATAATACAAGATGTAACTCAGGATCAGTAATGTAATGTATGTACACAGTGACTGCACCAGCAGAATAGTGAGTGCAGCTCTGGAGTATAATAAAGGATGTAACCCAGAATCAGTAATGTAATGTATGTACACAGTGACTGCACCAGCAGAATAGTGAGTGCAGCTCTGGGGTATAATACAGGATGTTACTCAGGATCAGTAATGTATGTACACAGTGACTGCACCAGCAGAATAGTGAGTGCAGCTCTGGAGTATAATACAGGATGTTACTCAGGATCAGTAATGTAATGTATGTACACAGTGACTGCACCAGCAGAATAGTGAGTGCAGCTCTTGGGTATTATACAGGATGTAACTCAGGATCAGTAATGTAATGTATGCACACAGTGACTGCACCAGCAGAATAGTGAGTGCACCTCTGGGGTATAATACAGGATGTAACTCAGGATCAGTAATGTATGTACACAGTGACTGCACCAGCAGAATAGTGAGTGCACCTCTGGGGTATAATACAGGATGTAACCCAGAATCAGTAATGTAATGTATGTGCACAGTGACTGCACCAGCAGAATAGTGAGTGCAGCTCTGGGGTATAATACAAGATGTAACTCAGGATCAGTAATGTAATGTATGTACACAGTGACTGCACCAGCAGAATAGTGAGTGCAGCTCTGGAGTATAATACAGGATGTTACTCAGGATCAGTAATGTAATATATGTACACAGTGACTGCACCAGCAGAATAGTGAGTGCAGCTCTGGGGTATAATACAGAATGTAACTCAGGATCAGTAATGTAATGTATGTACACAGTGACTGACTGCACCAGCAGAATAGTGAGTGCAGCACTGGGGTATAATACAGGATGTAACTCAGGATAAGTAATGTAATGTTTGTGCACAGTGACTGCACCAGCAGAATAGTGAGCGCAGCACTGGGGTACAATACAGGATGTAACTCAGGATCAGTACAGGATCAGTGTTGTAGGTGACTTCGCTTCATATAAAGTCTATATCTATACGATCACTGTACCATTATAACCAGCGGTGGACATATTGTGTCCTATCACCTTCTCTCCGATAATGTATATTTTTCATAATTACCTACACATAACACAATAAGAATATTCTAATGGTTCCTTTTGTCCTTTCTCCTTTTCCCCCTGAAGGAACTAGGACTGTTTATCAAACAGACAAATTAAACTTTATCGGTTTCTTAAATGCCAAGACCTTTTGTGGCGAATGTGATACAGCGGTGAAATGACTGCAGTAAGTAAAGCAGAAGCAAAGTGCTGGGTTTGCATTTGATTAGTAGTGTGAATTCACCTAGGTGCTCGGCAATGAAAATATTTAACATTAACCTTTCCGATGAACTGTGTGATGTGCTTAGCATGCAGGATATTTATCTGCGGTTTGGACGGGGGCTCGCGATGTTGCCCCTCTGCTTCCTCTCCATTATCAGGGGATCTGCAGATCCAGCTCAGCCTGGTGGGAGGTTTACATAGGGGCTTGACCTTTCGTTACGTTTCTTTATACTGGCTTATGCCGATCGCTCCATTATTACCCCTGGATGTTTAGGGGGGCTGCTGACTTTCAGACATAGTACAAGACCTGTTCTGTGCATTGAAGTTTAGCTCTAAAAAAAATAGGAGCTGTGCTGCAATACCAAATGCAACCTGCAGCCAGGAGTGGCGCTGTTCTCTTTAAAAAAAACACAACTATAGCTTCAATTACCAATTTTTCCAAGGACATATTGCACAATCCTTACATACAAAAAAACTGACATCAGCTGATCATTGGGAAGCCGCTGTAGGGGGCAGAATAAAACTACACAAACCATTTTATAGTTTATCTCTTTCATGATGGTTACGTTAACTTCTACTTGGTACTTATCTCATGTGTAGGCAACCTAAATGAGATGTCCAGGACTAGAAACAGCGCCCCACTTATCTATGGGTTGTCTCCGGTATGGCAGCTCAACTCCATGGAAGTGGATGTAGCTTAAAGGGGTTATTTCCATCTTCATAGATGGATATTTTCAGATAGAGCTCATAAAAACAAGCACTTTTGCAATTTACTGCTTGTTAAAATTTGCAGCCGTTCTTGAGATATTATCACTTGTTTTTATCTGCAGCTGGTTGCCTAGGAAACCGACCACCGCTGTTGTTTAGCTTGCAAGCATTGCGCTCAACCTGGCAGGGACTAGGAGGTAACATCCCGCTCCAGCAATCTTAACCAGCTTCAAAACAGTGTTCAGAAACTCAGAAAAAAAGAGTGTAACCACTGTGTGTGTTTTGTTGTCTAGCAGAGGCGGTCTGTCTCCAAGGCAACGAGCTCTAAAACAACAAAAATGTTAATATCTCAAGAACGGATGAAAATTTTAACAAGCAGTAAATTGATTGTATTTACAAGCTCTATCCGAAAATACAAATTTTTTTAAAAAATGAAAGTAACCCTTTAACTGCAGTACCACAAACGACCTGTGGACTAGGGTGGTGCTGTTTTTCAGAAAAAAAAGTATTTCTTTTTATTAATCTTGGATAACCCTAATCTGATTGGATCTTCAAAGGTGGTCGTATCTCTTGTCGATTTACTGGATATTTTGCGACTGTATCTCGCACATACGGCTATAGAACATGGTCCCTGGTGAGTTGAGTCCATGTTTAATGAACCCGGAGAGACAGTATTAAAATGTCTCACAAATCTTTAACGCAATAATGCAAAACTGCAACGTAAGCATGTATAGAGATTAGTGATTTGCATCTCTTCCATGAAACATATGTCCGGCTCCGTTTCATGTTTAGTCTTTGTTTTTTTTTATTCTTTTACTGGAACAGATGTAAAGAATTTAATGATTTTTTAATGGAAAATAATAATAATAAATAATTAATTTTCCGACTAAACCTCCCTCATTGATTTAGAATTTATTGCAAGAGAGGACCCATGTAAGACCCAATTCAAGTCTCATTCACATGGTGCATTTTTCTTCATTACTTGTTTTAATCTGTTGTGTGTTGTTTAAAAAACAGCAAAAAAAAAAAAAAAAAAAGCACTAAGTTCATTCTTTCACTGAAGATTTTCGAAATGACTCGGCAACAAAAAAAAGCACAACTTCAGATGCATTTTTCATACAGAAAAAAAGTAACAAGCTCCACTACTAGTACCTGGAATCAACTTTTGCAGAAAAGCAGATCCCTGTGATGTCAATGAGGAGCTGTTCGTGGTGCTGACGTGTTTTCTAGTCCAGCACTTCAGGGGTAAAACCTAGAAAATCCAAATCCAGTGAAGACAGATTTCACCATTACTGAGATAGGGAGCTGGCAGTTGGTCCCTTTAACCCCTTCACCCCCAAGGGTGGTTTGCACGTTAATGACCGGGCCAATTTTTACAATTCTGACCACTGTCCCTTTATGAGGCTATAACTCTGGAACGCTTTGACGGATCTTGGCGATTCTGACATTGTTTTCTCGTGACATATTGTACTTCATGTTAGTGGTAAAATTTATTCGATATAACTTGCGTTTATTTGTGAAAAAAATGGAAATTTGGCGAAAATTTTGAAAATTTTGCAATTTTCCAACTTTGAATTTTTATGCCCTTAAATCACAGACATATGTCACGCAAAATACTTAATAAGTAACATTTCCCACATGTCTACTTTACATCAGTACAATTTTGGAACCAAAATTTTTTTTTGTGACGGAGTTATAAGGGTTAAAAGTTGACCAGCAATTTCTCATTTTTACAACACCATTTTTTTTTAGGGACCACATCTCATTTGAAGTCATTTTGAGGGGTCTATATGATAGAAAATACCCAAGTGTGACACCATTCTAAAAACTGCACCCCTCAAGGTGCTCAAAACCACATTCAAGAAGTTTATTAACCCTTCAGGTGTTTCACAGGAATTTTTGGAATGTTTAAATAAAAATGAACATTTAACTTTTTTTCACACAAAATTTATTTCAGCTCCAATTTGTTTTATTTTACCAAGGGTAACAGGAGAAAATGGACCCCCAAAGTTGTTGTACAATTTGTCCTGAGTACGCTGATACCCCATATGTGGGGGTAAACCACTGTTTGGGCGTATGGCAGAGCTCGGAAGGAAAGGAGCGCCATTTGACTTTTCAATGCAAAATTGACTGGAATTGAGATGGGACGCCATGTTGCGTTTGGAGAGCCCCTGATGTGCCTAAACACTGAAACCCCCTACAAGTGACACCATTTTGGAAAGTAGACCCCCTAAGGAACTTATCTTGATGTGTGGTGAGCACTTTGACCCACCAAGTGCTTCACAGAAGTTTATAATGCAGAGCCGTAAAAATAAAAAATCATATTGTTTCACAAAAATGATCTTTTCGCCCCCAATTTTTTATTTTCCCAAGGGTAAGAGAAGAAATTGGACCCCAAAAAATGTTGTGCAATTTGTCCTGAGTACGATGATACCCCATATGTGGGTGTAAACCATTGTTTGGGCGCATGGCAGAGCTTGGAAGGGAAGGAGCGCCATTTGACTTTTCAATGCAAAATTGACTGGAATTGAGATGGGACGCCATGTTGCGTTTGGAGAGCCCCTGATGTGCCTAAACATTGAAACTCCCTACAAGTGACACCATTTTGGAAAGTAGACCCCCTAAGGAACTTATCTAGATGTGTGGTGAGCACTTTGACTCACCAAGTGCTTCACAGAAGTTTATAATGCAGAGCCGTAAAAATAAAAAATCATATTTTTTCACAAAAATGATCTTTTCGCCCCCAATTTTTTATTTTCCCAAGGGTAAGAGAAGAAATTGGACCCCAAAAAATGTTGGCCAATTTGTCCTGAGTACGATGATACCCCATATGTGGGTGTAAACCATTGTTTGGGCGCATGGCAGAGCTTGGAAGGGAAGGAGCGCCATTTGACTTTTCAATGCAAAATTGACTGGAATTGAGATGGGACGCCATGTTGCGTTTGGAGAGCCCCTGATGTGCCTAAACATTGAAACTCCCTACAAGTGACACCATTTTGGAAAGTAGACCCCCTAAGGAACTTATCTAGATGTGTGGTGAGCACTTTGACCCACCAAGTGCTTCACAGAAGTTTATAATGCAGAGCCGTAAAAATAAAAAATCATATTTTTTCACAAAAATGATCTTTTCGCCCCCAATTTTTTATTTTCCCAAGGGTAAGAGAAGAAATTGGACCCCAAAAAATGTTGGCCAATTTGTCCTGAGTACGATGATACCCCATATGTGGGTGTAAACCATTGTTTGGGCGCATGGCAGAGCTTGGAAGGGAAGGAGCGCCATTTGACTTTTCAATGCAAAATTGACTGGAATTGAGATGGGACGCCATGTTGCGTTTGGAGAGCCCCTGATGTGCCTAAACATTGAAACTCCCTACAAGTGACACCATTTTGGAAAGTAGACCCCCTAAGGAACTTATCTAGATGTGTGGTGAGCACTTTGACCCACCAAGTGCTTCACAGAAGTTTATAATGCAGAGCCGTAAAAATAAAAAATCATATTTTTTCACAAAAATGATCTTTTCGCCCCCAATTTTTTATTTTCTCAAGGGTAAGAGAAGAAATTGGACCCCAAAAAATGTTGGCCAATTTGTCCTGAGTACGCTGATACCCCATATGTGGGTGTAAACCATTGTTTGGGCGCATGGCAGAGCTTGGAAGGGAAGGAGCGCCATTTGACTTTTCAATGCAAAATTGACTGGAATTGAGATGGGACGCCATGTTGCGTTTGGAGAGCCCCTGATGTGCCTAAACATTGAAACTCCCTACAAGTGACACCATTTTGGAAAGTAGACCCCCTAAGGAACTTATCTAGATGTGTTTTGAGAGCTTTGAACCCCCAAGTGTTTCACTACAGATTATAACGCAGAGCCGTGAAAATAATTTTTATTTTTTTTCTCAAAAATGATTTTTTAGCACCCAGCTTTGTATTTTTACAAGGGTAACAGAATAAATTGGACCCCAAAATTTGTTTTCCAATTTGTCCTGAGTACGCTGATACCCCATATGTGGGGGGGAACCACTGTTTGGGCGCATGACAGAGCTCGGAAGGGAAGGAGCGCCATTTGGAATGCAGACTTAAATGGATTGGTCAGCAGCCGTCACGTTGCATTTGCAGAGCCCCTGATGTACCCAAACAGTACAAACCCCCCACAAGTGACCCCATATTGGAAACTAGACCTCCCAAGGAACTTATCTAGATGTGTTTTGAGAACTTTGAACCCCCAAGTGTTTCACTAAAGTTTATAGCGCAAAGCCGTGAAAATAAAAATTCTTTTTTTTTTTCACAAAAATGATTTTTTAGCCCCCAGTTTTGTATTTTTACAAGGGTAACAGGATAAATTAGACCCCAAAAGTTGTTGTCCAATTTGTCCTGAGTACGCTGATACCCCATATGTGGGGGGGAACCACTGTTTGGGTGCATGACAGAGCTCGGAAGGGAAGGAGCGCCATTTGGAATGCAGCCTTAAATGGATTGGTCTGCAGGCGTCACGTTGCATTTGCAGAGCCCCTGATGTACCCAAACAGTACAAACCCCCCACAAGTGACCCCATATTGGAAACTAGACCTCCCAAGGAACTTATCTAGATGTGTTGTGAGAACTTTGAACCCCCAAGTGTTTCACTACAGTTTATAACGCAGAGCCGTGAAAATAAAACATCTTTTTTTTCCCACAAAAATGATTTTTAGCCCCCCAAATTTTTATTTTCCTAAGGATAACAAGAGAACTTGGACCCCAGAAGTTGTTGTTCAATTTGTCCCGAGTACGCTGATAACACATATGTTGGGGTAAACCCCTTTTTGGGCGCACGGGAGAGCTCGGAAGGGAAGGAGCACTGTTTTACTTTTTCAACGCAGAATTGGCTGGAATTGAGATTGGACGCCATGTCGCGCTTGGAGAGCCCCTGATGTGCCTGGACAGTGGAAACTCCCCAATTCTACCTGAAACCCTAACCCAAACACACCCCTAACCCTAATCCCAACGGTAACCCTAACCACACCCCTAGCCCTGACACACCCATAATTCTAATCCCAACCCTAATCCAAACGTAAATGTAATCCAAACCCTAACCCTAACTTTACCTCCAACCCTAGCCCTAACCCTAACCCTACCCCTCACCCTAACCCTAAACGTGACTGAAATACGTGTCACTAAAATACGTGTCACTAAAATACGTGGCACTGAAATACGTGGCACTGAAATACGTGGCACTGAAATACGTGGCACTGAAATACGTGGCACTGAAATACGTGATACGTGGCACTTAAATACGTGGCACTGAAACACGTGGCACTGAAATACGTGATACGTGGCACTGAAATACGTGGCACTGAAATACGTGGCACTGAAATACGTGGCACTTAAATACGTGGCACTTAAATACGTGGCACTGAAACACGTGGCACTGAAACACGTGGCACTGAAACACGTGGCACTGAAATACGTGGCACTGAAATACGTGGCACTGAAATATGTGGCACTGAAATATGTGATACGTGGCACTTAAATACGTGGCACTGAAACACGTGGCACTGAAACACGTGGCACTGAAACACGTGGCACTGAAATACGTGGCACTGAAATACGTGGCACTGAAATACGTGGCACTGAAATACGTGGTACTAAAATATGTGGCACTGAAATACGTGATACGTGGCACTGAAATACGTGGCACTGAAACACGTGGCACTGAAATACGTGATACGTGGCACAGAAATACGTGGCACAGAAATACGTGGCACTGAAATACGTGGCACTGAAATACGTGGCACTGAAATACGTGGCACTGAAATACGTGGCACTATGACTGTCAGAAAATGTTCATTAAACGGTTAGGGGTGAGGTTAGGGGTAGAGTTAGGGTTAGGGTTTGGATCCCTTTATCACCTTGATGGTGGTGGGTGGCTTTTCAGTGTGTTTTCTGTTTTTTTTCGATAAAAATGCATGCGTTTTTAACGCAAACAAACGCATGTGCTTAAAAACGCAAGAAAATACTGCAGGTTGTATTTCTGAAAATGAACGCATGCAGAAAAAAACCGCATGCGTTTGAAAACGCGACCAAACGCGTACAAAAAAACCGCATGCGTTTTCAATGTCAAATATAGGGAAAAAACGCATGCGTTTTTTTGTGCAAAAAACGCTGCAGACAAAAACGCAAGTGTGAAACCAGCGACGCTTTTTATAGCAAAAAAGTTTTTGCGTCTCCACATTTTGAGACCTATAATTTTTCCACATTTTGCTCCACAGAGTCATGTGAGGTCTTGTTTTTTGCGGGACGAGTTGACGTTTTTATTGGTAACATTTTCGGACACGTGACCATTTTTGATCGCTTTTTATTCTGATTTTTGTGAGGCAGAATGACCAAAAACCTGCTATTCATGAATTTCTTTTGGGAGAGGCGTTTATACCGTTCCGCGTTTGGTAAAATTGATAAAGCAGTTTTATTCGTCGGGTCAGTACGATTACAGCGATATCTCATTTATATCATTTTTTTATGTTTTGGCGCTTTTATACGATAAAAACTAAAATATAGAAAAAATAATTATTTTGGTATCGCTTTATTCTCAGGACTATAACTTTTTTATTTTTTTGCTGATGATGCTGTATGGCGGCTTTTTTTTTGCGGGACAAGATGACGTTTTCAGCGGTACCATGGATATTTATATCAGTCTTTTTGATCGTGTGTTATTCCACTTTTTGTTCGGCGGTATGGTAATAAAGCGTTGTTTTTTGCCTCGTTTTTTTTTTTTTTTTCTTACGGTGTTTACTGAAGGGGTTAACTAGTGGGGCAGTTTTATAGGTTGGGTCGTTACGGACGCGGCGATACTAAATATGTGTACTTTTATTGTTTTGTTTTTTTTATTTAGATAAAGAAATGTATTTATGGGAATAATATATTTTTTTTATTATTATTTATTTAGGAATTTTTTTTTTATTTTTTTTTACACATGTGGAAAAATTTTTTTTTAACTTTTTTACTTTGTCCCAGGGGGGGACATTACAGATCATTGATCTGGCAGTGTGCACAGCACTCTGCCAGATCGACGATCTGCTGTGCAGGGCTGCAGGCTTTCCAAGTGTCTGCTCTGAGCAGACACTCGGTAAGCCACCTCCCTCCCTGCAGGACCCGGATGCCGCGGCCATCTTGGATCCGGGACCTGCGGCGAGGAGGGAGGTAGGAGACCCTCAGAGCAACGCGATCACATCGCGTTGCTCCGGGGGTCTCAGGGAAGCCCGCAGGGAGCCCCCTCCCTGCGCGATGCTTCCCTATACCGCCGGTACACTGCGATCATGTTTGATCGCGGTGTGCCGGGGGTTAATGTGCCGGGGGCGGTCCGTGACCGCTCCTGGCACATAGTGCCGGATGTCAGCTGCGATATGCAGCTGACACCCGGCCGCGATCGGCCGCGCTCCCCCCGTGAGCGCCGCTGATCGATGATGACGTACTATCCCGTCGGCGGTCATACGGGCCCACCCCACCTCGACGGGATAGTACGTCAAATGTCGGGAAGGGGTTAAAATTATATTAAGTGGGAGGAGCTAGTGGAACACAGATACATTCTAGGGAGGCGCTAGTGCAACACAGACATTCTAGGGAGGAGCTAGTGGAACACACAGACATTCCAGGGAGGAGCTAGTGGAACACACACATTCCAGAGAGGAGCTAGTGGAATACACAGACATTCCAGGGTGGAGCTAGTGGAACACACAGACATTCTAGGGAGGAGCTACTGGAACACACAGACATTCTAGGGAGGAGCTAGTAGAACACAGATATTGCAGGGAGGAGCTAGTGGAACACAGATGTAGCGCCCCCACTGCCGCAGGGCCGAGGGGTACCCGGTACCGGGCCTCTGAGTCTCTGCTCTGGGGTTGTCACAGTGGCTAGACCCGGTCCGTGACCCTGCTGAGGGGCGCCCAATGAAAGGTGTGGGTGGTGATGCTGTAGTGGTGCGGGCCGCAGTAAATAACGAGGACACCAGGTTGCAGTCTCTTTACCTCTTTACTGAAGGCTTCAGGATCCTCAGTCCGGAATACGGTTAACCAGGCTGCGCAAGTCCGGCCGGTCCGATGGCACCTCCAGAGTTCCCTTTGCAGGTGGAAATCTGTGCCTACCTTCTAGCGCTTGTGTGTTGTGGTCCTCCCCTGCTGTGCTTACGGGATAGTCCCCACAACTGTTGTCTGTTTCTGAAGTTCCCTCACAACTCGATTATGATGTTCTTCTTCGTCCCCCAGATGATATGGCTAGGACGCACCCGTATGACGGGTAGGCTCGGAGCTCTTCCTGGACCCTAGTGTCGCCCCTCTCCTGTTGTTGCCCCCTATGTCTTCTTAGGTGATTTGGGTGAGACAGCCCGCCTATAACTGACTGTCCTGCCGTAGGTTTGCCGTTAGGCCTGGAGCTCTATACTTCCTCGGCGTTCCGGCCACCGGCTGCGCGCCTCAGTAGGATGTTGCCTCGTCTTACAGCACGACTCCTACTGGTGTTTCTCCTTGTTGCGTTGATCTCGTTTCTCACTCAGCACAATAAACCTCGCTTCTTGTCCTTTCTTAGGGTACCGCCGCGATCAGGTGCAGGCGTGGTCCCATAACGTTCTCTCTGTTTGCTAGGCCTCTGTCAGGATCCCACCCCTGACAGGGACCTTCCTGAATCTTCCCCTGCAACACCCTCTGCCACAGGATGTTGCCTGGATCCAACCCAGTCAGCTTCTCTCTAACTTCCTATCCAACCCCCAATTTTACCAGATTGTGAGGAGTGGCCTAATACATAGCACCCTTAGCTCCCCCTGGAGGCCAGACTGTGAAGTGTATTGGTGTCTGTGATACCTGGTCAGGTGAACTCCTTCAGTGCCATCAGACGTACCATAGCCCCCCTTTGCGGCGGAGCATCAGTACTGCAACGACCAGGACTCTGGGGCGTTGCACAGACATTCTAGGGAGGAGCTAGTGGAACACAGACATTCTAGGGAGGAGCTAGTGGAACACAGACATTCTAGGGAGGAGCTAGTGGAACACACAGACATTCTTGGGAGGAGCTAGTGGAAGACACAGACATTCTTGGGAGGAGCTAGTGCAACACACAGACATTCTAGGGAGGAGCTAGTGGAACACACATTCTAGGGAGGAGCTAGTGGAAGACACAGACTTTCTAGGGAGGAGCTAGTGGAACACAGACATTCTAGGATGGAGCTAGTGGAACACACAGACATTCTAGGGAGGAGCTAGTGGAACACAGACATTCTAGGGAGGAGCTAGTGGAACACACAGATATTCTAGGGAGGAGCTAGTGGAACACACAGACTTTCTATGGAGGAGCTAGTGGAACACAGACATTCTAGGATGAAGCTAGTGGAACACAGACATTCTAGGGAGGAGCTAGTGGAACACACATTCTAGGATGGAGCTAGTGGAACACAGACATTCTAGGGAGGAGCTAGTGGAACACAGACATTCTAGGGAGGAGCTAGCGGAACACACAGATATTCTAGGGAGGAGCTAGTGGAACACAGACATTCTAGGGAGGAGCTAGTGGAACACAGACATTCTAGGGAGGAGCTAGCGGAACACACAGATATTCTAGGGATGAGCTAGTGGAACACACAGACTTTCTAGGGAGAAGCTAGTGGAACACACAGACATTCTAGGGAGGAGCTAGTGGAACAGACATTCTAGGGAGGAGCTAGTGGAACACACAGACATTCCAGGGAGAAGCTAGTGGAACACACACATTCCAGAGAGGAGCTAGTGGAACACACAGACATTCCAGGGTGGAGCTAGTGGAGCACACAGACTTTCTAGGGAGAAGCTAGTGGAACACACAGACATTCTAGGGAGGAGCTAGTGGAACAGACATTCTAGGGAGGAGCTAGTGGAACACACAGACATTCCAGGGAGGAGCTAGTGGAACACACACATTCCAGAGAGGAGCTAGTGGAACACACAGACATTCCAGGGTGGAGCTAGTGGAACACACATACATTCTAGGGAGCAGCTACTGGAACACACAGACATTCTAGGGAGAAGCTAGTGGAACACACAGACATTCTAGGGAGGAGCTACTGGAACACACAGATATTGCAGGGAGGAGCTAGTGGAACAGACATTCTAGGGAGGAGCTAGTGGAACACACAGACATTCCAGGGAGGAGCTAGTGGAACACACACATTCCAGAGAGGAGCTAGTGGAACACACAGACATTCCAGGGTGGAGCTAGTGGAACACACAGACATTCTAGGGAGGAGCTACTGGAACACACAGACATTCTAGGGAGGAGCTAGTGGAACACACAGATATTGCAGGGAGGATCTAGTGGAACACAGACATTCTAGGGAGGAGCTAGTGGAACAGAAATTCTAGGGAGCAGCTAGTGGAACACACAGACATTCCAGGGAGGAGCTACTGGAACACACATTCCAGAGAGGAGCTAGTGGAACACACAGACATTCCAGGGAGGAGCTAGTGGAACACACAGACATTCTAGGGAGGAGCTACTGGAACACACAGACAGTCTAGGGAGAAGCTAGTGGAACACACAGACATTCTAGGGAGGAGCTAGTGGAATACACACATTCTAGGGAGGAGCTAGTGGAAGACACAGACTTTCTAGGGAGGAGCTAGTGAAACACAGACATTCTAGGGAGGAGCTAGTGGAACAAAGATATTCTAGGGAGGAGCTAGTGGAACACACAGACTTTCTATGGAGGAGCAAGTGGAACACCGACATTCTAGGATTAAGCTAGTGGAACACAGACATTCTAGGGAGGAGCTAGTGGAACACACACACATTCTAGGATGGAGCTAGTGGAACACACAGACATTCTAGGGAGGAGCTAGTGGAACACAGACATTCTAGGGAGGAGCTAGCGGAACACACAGATATTCTAGGGAGGAGCTAGTGGAACACACAGACATTCTAGGGAGGAGCTAGTGGAACACACAGACATTCTAGGGAGGAGCTAGTGGAACACAGACATTCTAGGGAGGAGCTAGCGGAACACACAGATATTCTAGGGAGGAGCTAGTGGAACACACAGACTTTCTAGGGAGGAGCTAGTGGAACATAGACATTCTAGGATGGAGCTAGTGGAACACACAGACATTCTAGGGAGGAGCTAGTGGAACACACAGACATTCTAGGGAGGAGCTAGTGGAACACAGACATTCTAGGGAGGAGCTAGCGGAACAACCAGATATTCTAGGGAGGAGCTAGTGGAACACACAGACTTTCTAGGGAGGAGCTAGTGGAACATAGACATTCTAGGATGGAGCTAGTGGAACACACAGACATTCTAGGGAGGAGCTAGTGGAACACACAGACTTTCTAGGGAGGAGCTAGTGGAACACAGACATTCTAGGATGGAGCTAGTGGACCACACAGACATTCTAGGGAAGAGCTAGTGGAACACACAGACATTCTAGGGAGGCGCTAGTGCAACACACAGACATTCTAGGGAGGAGCTAGTGGAACACACAGACATTCTAGGGAGGAGCTAGTGGAACACACAGACATTCTAGGGAGGAGCTAGTGGAACACACAGACATTCTAGGGAGGAACTAGTGGAACACAGACATTCTAGGGAGAAGCTAGTGGAACACACAGACATTCTAGGGAGGAGCTAGTGGAACAGATATTCTAGGGAGGAGCTAGTGGACCACACAGACATTCCAGGGAGGAGCTAGTGGACCACACAGACATTCTAGGGTGGAGCTAGTGGAACACACAGACATTCTAGGGAGGAGCTAGAGGAACACACAGATATTCTAGGGTGGAGCTAGTGGAACACACAGACATTCTAGGGTGGAGCTAGTGGAACACACAGACATTCTAGGGAGGAGCTAGTGGAACACACATACATTCTAGGGAGGAGCTAGTGGACCACACAGACATTCTAGAGTGGAGCTAGTGGAACACACAGACATTCTAGGGAGGAGCTAGAGGAAAACACAGACATTCCAGAGAGGAGCTAGTGGAAGACACAGACATTCTAGGGAGGAGCTAGTGGAACACACAGACATTCTAGGGAAAAGCTAGTGGAACACACAGACATTCTAGGAAGGAGCTAGTGGAACACACAGACATTCCAGGGAGGAGCTAGTGGAACACACAGACATTCTAGGGAGGAGCTAGTGGAACAGACATTCTAGGGAGGAGCTAGTGGAACACGCAGACATTCCAGGGAGGAGCTAGTGGAACACACACATTCCAGAGAGGAGCTAGTGGAATACACAGACATTCCAGGGTGGAGCTAGTGGAACACACAGACATTCTAGGGAGGAGCTACTGGAACACACAGACATTCTAGGGAGTAGCTAGTAGAACACAGATATTGCAGGGAGGAGCTAGTGGAACACAGATGTAGCGCCCCCACTGCCGCAGGGCCGAGGGGTACCCGGTACCGGGCCTCTGAGTCTCTGCTCTGGGGTTGTCACAGTGGCTAGACCTGGTCCGTGACCCTGCTGAGGGGCGCCCAATGAAAGGTGTGGGTGGTGATGCTGTAGTGGTGCGGGCCGCAGTAAATAACGAGGACACCAGGTTGCAGTCTCTTTACCTCTTTACTGAAGGCTTCAGGATCCTCAGTCCGGAATACGGTTAACCAGGCTGCGCAAGTCCGGCCGGTCCGATGGCACCTCCAGAGTTCCCTTTGCAGGTGGAAATCTGTGCCTACCTTCTAGCGCTTGTGTGTTGTGGTCCTCCCCTGCTGTGCTTACGGGATAGTCCCCACAACTGTTGTCTGTTTCTGAAGTTCCCTCACAACTCGATTATGATGTTCTTCTTCGTCCCCCAGATGATATGGCTAGGACGCACCCGTATGACGGGTAGGCTCGGAGCTCTTCCTGGACCCTAGTGTCGCCCCTCTCCTGTTGTTGCCCCCTATGTCTTCTTAGGTGATTTGGGTGAGACAGCCCGCCTATAACTGACTGTCCTGCCGTAGGTTTGAAGTTAGGCCTGGAGCTCTATACTTCCTCGGCGTTCCGGCCACCGGCTGCGCGCCTCAGTAGGATGTTGCCTCGTCTTACAGCACGACTCCTACTGGTGTTTCTCCTTGTTGCGTTGATCTCGTTTCTCACTCAGCACAATAAACCTCGCTTCTTGTCCTTTCTTAGGGTACCGCCGCGATCAGGTGCAGGCGTGGTCCCGTAACGTTCTCTCTGTTTGCTAGGCCTCTGTCAGGATCCCACCCCTGACAGGGACCTTCCTGAATCTTCCCCTGCAACACCCTCTGCCACAGGATGTTGCCTGGATCCAACCCAGTCAGCTTCTCTCTAACTTCCTATCCAACCCCCAATTTTACCAGATTGTGAGGAGTGGCCTAATACATAGCACCCTTAGCTCCCCCTGGAGGCCAGACTGTGAAGTGTATTGGTGTCTGTGATACCTGGTCAGGTGAACTCCTTCAGTGCCATCAGACGTACCATAGCCCCCCTTTGCGGCGGAGCATCAGTACTGCAACGACCAGGACTCTGGGGCGTTGCACAGACATTCTAGGGAGGAGCTAGTGGAACACAGACATTCTAGGGAGGAGCTAGTGGAACACAGACATTCTTGGGAGGAGCTAGTGGAAGACACAGACATTCTTGGGAGGAGCTAGTGCAACACACAGACATTCTAGGGAGGAGCTAGTGGAACACACATTCTAGGGAGGAGCTAGTGGAAGACACAGACTTTCTAGGGAGGAGCTAGTGGAACACAGACATTCTAGGATGGAGCTAGTGGAACACACAGACATTCTAGGGAGGAGCTAGTGGAACACAGACATTCTAGGGAGGAGCTAGTGGAACACACAGATATTCTAGGGAGGAGCTAGTGGAACACACAGACTTTCTATGGAGGAGCTAGTGGAACACAGACATTCTAGGATGAAGCTAGTGGAACACAGACATTCTAGGGAGGAGCTAGTGGAACACACATTCTAGGATGGAGCTAGTGGAACACACAGACATTCTAGGGAGGAGCTAGTGGAACACAGACATTCTAGGGAGGAGCTAGCGGAACACACAGATATTCTAGGGAGGAGCTAGTGGAACACAGACATTCTAGGGAGGAGCTAGTGGAACACAGACATTCTAGGGAGGAGCTAGCGGAACACACAGATATTCTAGGGATGAGCTAGTGGAACACACAGACTTTCTAGGGAGAAGCTAGTGGAACACACAGACATTCTAGGGAGGAGCTAGTGGAACAGACATTCTAGGGAGGAGCTAGTGGAACACACAGACATTCCAGGGAGAAGCTAGTGGAACACACACATTCCAGAGAGGAGCTAGTGGAACACACAGACATTCCAGGGTGGAGCTAGTGGAACACACAGACTTTCTAGGGAGAAGCTAGTGGAACACACAGACATTCTAGGGAGGAGCTAGTGGAACAGACATTCTAGGGAGGAGCTAGAGGAACACACATACATTCTAGGGAGCAGCTACTGGAACACACAGACATTCTAGGGAGAAGCTAGTGGAACACACAGACATTCTAGGGAGGAGCTAGTGGAACACACAGATATTGCAGGGAGGAGCTAGTGGAACAGACATTCTAGGGAGGAGCTAGTGGAACACACAGACATTCCAGGGAGGAGCTAGTGGAACACACACATTCCAGAGAGGAGCTAGTGGAACACACAGACATTCCAGGGTGGAGCTAGTGGAACACACAGACATTCTAGGGAGGAGCTACTGGAACACACAGACATTCTAGGGAGGAGCTAGTGGAACACACAGATATTGCAGGGAGGAGCTAGTGGAACACAGACATTCTAGGGAGGAGCTAGTGGAACAGAAATTCTAGGGAGGAGCTAGTGGAACACACAGACATTCCAGGGAGGAGCTACTGGAACACACATTCCAGAGAGGAGCTAGTGGAACACACAGACATTCCAGGGAGGAGCTAGTGGAACACACAGACATTCTAGGGAGGAGCTAGTGGAACACACAGATATTGCAGGGAGGAGCTAGTGGAACACAGACATTCTAGGGAGGAGCTAGTGGAACACAGACATTCTAGGGAGGAGCTAGTGGAACACAGACATTCTAGGGAGGAGCTAGTGGAACACAGACATTCTTGGGAGGAGCTAGTGGAACACAGACATTCTTGGGAGGAGCTAGTGGAACACACAGACATTCTTGAGAGGAGCTAGTGGAACACACAGACATTCTTGGGAGGAGCTAGTGGAACACACAGACATTCTAGGGAGGAGCTAGTGGAATACACACATTCTAGGGAGGAGCTAGTGGAAGACACAGACTTTCTAGGGAGGAGCTAGTGAAACACAGACATTCTAGGGAGGAGCTAGTGGAACAAAGATATTCTAGGGAGGAGCTAGTGGAACACACAGACTTTCTATGGAGGAGCAAGTGGAACACCGACATTCTAGGATTAAGCTAGTGGAACACAGACATTCTAGGGAGGAGCTAGTGGAACACACACACATTCTAGGATGGAGCTAGTGGAACACACAGACATTCTAGGGAGGAGCTAGTGGAACACAGACATTCTAGGGAGGAGCTAGCGGAACACACAGATATTCTAGGGAGGAGCTAGTGGAACACACAGACATTCTAGGGAGGAGCTAGTGGAACACACAGACATTCTAGGGAGGAGCTAGTGGAACACAGACATTCTAGGGAGGAGCTAGCGGAACACACAGATATTCTAAGGAGGAGCTAGTGGAACACACAGACTTTCTAGGGAGGAGCTAGTGGAACATAGACATTCTAGGATGGAGCTAGTGGAACACACAGACATTCTAGGGAGGAGCTAGTGGAACACACAGACATTCTAGGGAGGAGCTAGTGGAACACAGACATTCTAGGGAGGAGCTAGCGGAACACACAGATATTCTAGGGAGGAGCTAGTGGAACACACAGACTTTCTAGGGAGGAGCTAGTGGAACATAGACATTCTAGGATGGAGCTAGTGGAACACACAGACATTCTAGGGAGGAGCTAGTGGAACACACAGACATTCTAGGGAGGAGCTAGTGGAACACAGACATTCTAGGGAGGAGCTAGCGGAACACACAGATATTCTAGGGAGGAGCTAGTGGAACACACAGACTTTCTAGGGAGGAGCTAGTGGAACACAGACATTCTAGGATGGAGCTAGTGGACCACACAGACATTCTAGGGAGGAGCTAGTGGAACACACAGACTTTCTAGGGAGGAGCTAGTGGAACACAGACATTCTAGGATGGAGCTAGTGGACCACACAGACATTCTAGGGAGGAGCTAGTGGAACATACAGAAATTCTAGGAAGGAGCTAGAACACACAGACATTCCGCTATATTTCTCCATAGAACCTTTTAAGCACCAACTGTCACCTTCTGTCTCAGTAATGAGAAAGTTTATATTCACTGAGGACACATTTTACCTATGAATTCAGAATATTGAGAATGAGGAATAAGTGCAGGAGAAGAAAGAAATTGATTTATATATAACAAAGTTTCTTATATTTATACACACACTGTTGATTTACAAAAAATAAAATAAATAAAATGATAATTCTATTTGATCATTCATACTTAAAGGGGCAGCTCCATTTTTACTAATTCTGTACTTGTGCATTGTTAAATTTGAACAATGGTTCTGAGACCAATAGGGTATGTAGGACTGTCTGCCGATCATAAGCATTGGCGGTATCATTGGCCAAAAGGGATCCAATGGAGTGTAAGATATTTTTTTTTCTACCTGCTACATTTGTTTCATGTGTATTGAGCTTTTCCATCCATTCTCCCTTATTAAACCAAATCTGGTCTAGGATCTGGGGATCAGTCCCCCAGAGATAAGTAAGTTATCAAGTATAAGGTTAGTGATTTTCGATATTACAAAAAAAAGAAAACTCCTTAAACTATTAAAATGTTTCCTATTATTTATTGCAAATCCACTTTGCGCTTCATTTGAGGTTTGTTTTTTTTTCCCTGAAAAGGTTTTGAAAACGGCCTAAAAAAAAAAAAAAATGGACTCCACTTCTTTGAAGACATCCAAAAATATATAGAATAAAAATTTACTAAATAAAAAATGCAAAATATGTAAAAAAAAACCAAAAAAAATAAAACAACAAAACTTTAAAAATAATTAAAAAATAAATACATTATATATAAAACATAAAAAAACAGATAAAATAAAAAAACAAAAAATTGTAATCAAAAGTTACATTTCCAGAAGCAGTTAACTTTCTTTCCTTCTAAAAAAAAACAAAACTCCAAACGAATGTAGCCTAATGAAGATTCGTGAATGATATCTTGCTGAGTTAAGACAACTTGAAGTTAACACTTCACTATGGTAGGCACAAAAAGAAAAAAAGAAAAAAGTTTGTGATGCAAAAAAAATGTCTCCTTTTCTACTAAGCCCAGGACCGGTCATGTCTTCTAACCATGTGACCCTAAGACCATTTATTGAAAGCAGAGTTGCATTGTTAACTCTTTTTCCTGCAACCAAAACTTGTTTTCTTGGCAGAAAAACATAAGTATTGTTGCATTTTTTGCAGCATTGTTTCAACTGCGGATTCCATGCGTTTCTTCATTTGGTCTGTCCTTTTAAATAAAAGCAGCAGATAAGGGGTTAACGCCACGGCTGTAAGGCATCGCGCCCCGTGAGGCCAGAGGTGATTGCACAGCACTTGAAAACTGCTAATTGACTGACGCTCAGCACCCACGTATATTCCGCGTATCCGTTTTATTGATTTCTAAGAAATTGGAATTGATGGAGTGATGCCGCGGAGCAGAGCTGTTTGCTGGATAGAATTGCTCGAGCACGCTTTTACCTCCGACTATTTGCATATTATTCAATTAATATTCTTCCTAGGGATTATCTGCTTTTCTGGTGTCTCTTTCATGCATATATCAACAAGGACTACAATACTCAACATCACGTTTGATTTAGAGAGGTGACTAATCCGGCAGCTCGTTATGAAGGTTTTTCTTTTCCAGCATCAAAAGGTGAATATTTAGGTGTTTATTTTATTTTATTTCTATATTTTATTTACGCTGCCTGCAAATTAATTATGAACATTATACGACAACCTAGCATTAGAAAAAACATTGAGGCACATCTGTGTAGTACTTCATCCAACTTGTTAATGGGAGTGGCGCTGTTTCTGGAACAAGGTGTTATGTCTCACTTGGTGTAGATGAACAGCTGTTGTGCAGGACATGGCTTTGGTGCAGTGGGGAGGTCCAATTGGGACAACAGAGGCTGTTTTGGCACAATGGTGACTGTTCTAACAGTAATAATCCACAAATTAGAATGGTATACTCAGCAATGAGGATGTGGGAAAGTATGGCTATGTAGTAAAAGAGTCAGAGGCAGAACAGAATTAACTTATTAATGTAGTAGAGCAGAGTTTGGAGCCACTGCAGATGGGGCAGAATCATGGGGCAGATGAGGCAGGATCATGGGACAGATGGGGCGGATCATGGGACACATGAGGCAGGATCATGGGGCAGATAGGGCAGGATAATGGGGCAGATAGGGCAGGATAATGGGGCAGGATGGGGAGATCAGATGGGGCACGATGGGACATCACATGGAGGCAGGATGGGAGAACATATGGCTGGAGCCAGCAATGAGACACACGGGGCCAGGATGGGGGATATTATTACTGCAGTGAGGTATTTATTCTATTTTTTGAGGATAGTGTTTTAAATGGGGGAGGCGGTCCTGTTACTGTGCAGAGCAACACTGTCGCTTTTTTCCTTCATCTGGTGTAGTTCAGAATTAGGGAAAACAAACAATTTATGTGTTCTGCAAGCGCTGCTCTAGGAAGAAGTGACGGCAGTCTGTGCTGGATGAAGATAAAAAGCAAAAATGGAGGACTTCACCTAGAGACATCACTGGTGAGTCAGTGTGTTAACTGTACACTGACACTATACACTGTATAATATATACAGCAGTCCTGTGTACAACGTCACCAGTGGTCACTGTATTACCTTTACACTATACACTATATACAGAGATCCTGTGTATAATGTCACCAGTGATCACTGTATTACCTGTACACAGACACTGCATACTAAGTACAGATCACCCTTGTATAATGGCACTTATGGTGATATTAGTATTGTGTTTTTTTTATTACTGATCAGAATTTTAGTATTCCGTCACTATGTGGTGGTAATATGTTGTCCAGCCATGGTGTGGCGGTGTGGTCTGGTCATGGTGTGGTGGTATTTGTCCTTTGTATGTGATATTATTCGGTCACTGTGGTGGTAATATGTGGTCTGGTCATGGTGTGGCGGTATTTGTTCCTTGTATGTGGTATTATTGATCATCATGTTGTGGTAATATGTGGTGTGGACATGATGCGGTGGTATTTGTCCCTTGTATGTGATACTATTGGGTCACTGTGGTGGTAATATGTGGTCTGGTCATGGTGTGGCGGTATTTGTTCCTTGTATGTGGTATTATAAGTCACTATGTGGTGGTAATATGGCGTCTGGTCATGGTACGGTGGTATTTGTCCCCTGTATGTGATATTTTTGGTCATTTTAAAAATTGAAAAATACAAATACATTGTATTGGATATTTTAACAAATGATTAATGGGATAGAGTAGAGTAGGGCCAAGACAAAAGAGTCTACCATGTCATGATGGCGACTTAAAAAAATCTTTTGACTGTGGACAGTTCTAGGGGTGGAGGCAGGGCTGGGGTGGAGCCTGGGAGGAGTCACAAGGGGGCCCCAAAAATTTTGCCAGTATGGGGCCCCTAAATTCCTAGTGGCAGCCCTGCAGAGGATGCAGCACCCAGTGGCGGATCTAAGAGAGGATTTTTCCAATCCTGGACAACCCTTTTAAGAAGCAGTAAATGGTGTCCTTTTGGAAGATGCACAGATCTCTCAGAAACAAGTATTGCTAAATAAAAACTACATGCAAATTGCCTCTTCAGAGAAAAAGAGGACTTAAACTCTATAGCGCCACCTGTTGGAAGTAGCGATCCTACAAGTCCCAATCAACCCTTTAACGAGTCGTGCAATATGACTTAGGATAAAAGAAAAACTACCGTATATACTCGAGTATAAGCCAAGATTTTAAGCCCACTTTTTGGGGCTGAAAGTCCCCCTCTCGGCTTATACTCGAGTCATACCCAGGGGTCGGCAGGGGAGGGGGAGCGGAGCTGTCTAATCATGCTCACCTGCTCCTGGCACGGTCCCTGCAGGTCCCTGCTTCCTGGTGCTGCAGTTTCTTCCTGTAGTGAGCGGTCACATGGTACAGCTCATTACAGTAATGAATATGCGGCTCCACCTCCCATAGGGGTGGAGCCGCATATCCATTACTGTAACGAGTGGTAACGGTGACCGCTCACTACAGGAAGAAAATGCGGCGCCAGGGAACAGACATGCAGCGACGGTGCCAGGAGCAGGTGAGGTATGACGGGGGCAGTGAGAGATATTCACCTGCTCCTCATTCCACCGTCGGCACCGCTGTGTCTTCCGCAGTGACGCTCAGGTCAGAGGGCACGGTGACGCGATTAGTGCGCGCCGCCCTCTTCCTGAACGTCGGTGCAGAGGATGGGAAGACGCAGCGGCGGTCAGCGGTGGGACGCGGAGCAGGTGACTATAGCAAGTGCCGGGGGCCGGAGAGGTGAGTATGTAATTTTTTTATTTTTTTAATCGCAGCAACAGCATATGGGGCAAATATCTGTATGGGGCATCTTATGTGGCCATGTGCAGCATTAAATGGGGCAAATATCTGTATGGAGCATCTTATGTGGCCATGTGCAGCATGATATGGGGGCAAATATCTGTAAAAAAAAAAACATAATCAGGTTCCTCGCATCATGTTCTCATACACTTTATGCAGTTAATAGCACTCTGTGTCTGTACTGTTACATACTTAGGCAGTTAACTGGTTCATGCAGCTTTACATGAACACCCGAGCCTTACACTATGGCTGGTCCAAATAACTAAAGCAATTGTTACCATCCACCTCTCGTGTCTCCCCTTTTCCTCATAGTTTGTAAGCTTGCGAGCAGGGCCCTCATTCCTCCTGGTATCTGTTTTGAACTGTGATTTCTGTTATGCCGTAATATCTATTGTCTGAACAAGTCCCCTCTATAATTTGTAAAGCGCTGCGGAATATGTTGGCGCTATATAAATAAAAAATTATTATTATCTTATGGGGCCATAATCCACATTTGTGGAGCATTGTACGGGCCAAATGTCTGTATGGAGCATCTTATGGGTTCATAATCAACATTTGTGCAGCATTATATGGGGCATATTTTAATATGGAGCATCTTCTGGAGCCCATCATAAACTGTATGGAGCATCTTATGGGGCTCCTGATTCAATATGGATATTCAAAAACACTTAAACTACTGATGTCTCAATTAATTTTACTTTTATTGGTATCTATTTTTATTTTTGAAATTTACCAGTAGCTGCTGCATTTTCCGCCCTAGGCTTATACTCGAGTCATTAAGTTTTCCCAGTTTTTTGTGGCAAAATTAGGGGGGTCGGCTTATACTCGAGTATATACGGTAATCACTGTAGTACCCCAGAATGGCCACTGCAAGGTGTGTGGCGCTGTGCTATCGCAGCTCTGTACACTAAACGTCCAGCAGCGACTGGACCTGATAACTGATAGGTCATCAATACCCTTGTCCTGGACAACCCCTTTAAGTATAGCGACGTGTTCCTTTCTCTATGTCTAGGTTGAAATATTCTAGAAATTCAAACTTCTGACAATTTCTAGATGGTTTGCTTTTTTTTCTCCATTTAACAGGAATATAAATTCCTTGCGACATGCCCCTCAATGCCATGAATAAAATATAATTCCTAATTTACATTCCCCATTTGATAATCCCGCGGTATATTATTTACTGGATTGGCTGTCACTGCAGGATGCGCCCCCTCCCCGCCCCCACCATTCGCCTCCAGGCCGTACACGTTATCTCCTCTCAGTAATACACTCCGTTACATCATTCATGTATTCGCTCGCACTTCTGCTCATTTTCTCACACCTTCTCCTTTCACTCTTTCAAGGCTTTTATACACATCACATTAATGTCTTATAAGACTGTGTATTACAAAACTAAGCACAGCGTTGGTCACCTCTGACTGAGAACCACAGGTGGAGTCACAAACACAAACTTTATTCAAAACTCCTTTAAAGACTTTTCCTTTAACATGGGCACCCAGGGCCATTGACCGGGTCGCCGCCACCGTGACATCCCCTTTTAAGTACCGTACCCGGTACCGAGTATCCCATGGCCCTGGCGGGTGTTCCATTTTGGCATCAGGAACAGGATGGACTGACCCATTGAAGAGGGTCTTGAGTGCCTAAGAGACTGTGTTTAACTGTGGGACTGTGAACTGTGAATTGCCGCCAAAACAGCCACCATTACAGCACCATGTGGCATACAGGAGGAGAAGGGCGTGTTGTCGTGGGCAGAGCTTGGAGGAATGGCGCAAAAGTTATGGCAGCCCCTCATCGATATTACTATGTCCGAGAGATCTGTCCGTCAGTAGGAGTAGTCCGCCTAGTGTGGGATGGCGGGGATGAGGAGAGAAGGAACCACCCACGAGAAGCAGCATCAAAGGAACAGCAGGAAGACACGGCTCAGAATCTGGTCGGTAAGATGGTGAGCGGAGGTCACCTGGAGGAAGGGGAGGAAGCAGGAAGCTGCCCCAGCCAATGGGAGAAAAAAAAAGATCTGCCATCAGAGATGAACCCGGAGGTTCTTGGAGCAGAAATGGAAGAGCTGTGCTGTCAGTTCAGGCAGTCCTGGTTCTGTGCAGCCGCAAAAGCGTGGGAGCAGCGATGGAGCCAGCTTCCGGGATCCCAGCCTGCAGCGGAAGAGACTGGCACCGGACACACGGCAGGTAAGAATACCGACCCTGCCCCGGTAGCCGAGGATACCCTGATAGGGTCCGTAGACGCTCCGCCACCCCTACCACCCGGCCGGGTGTGCAGAATAATTGGGAGCAGCCCTGGGAGATTGTGCATACCTCCGAAGCACCGCTGTAGCCAAAGAGGGGGGCCAAGGAAGCACACGGAGAATGGGTGACCTTCCGGTGGGAGCACTCCGGCACCAACTTGATGGGGTTCCCCGGGGAGGCCCAGGCTGAGTGAGAACATCTGGAGGTAATCAGCCAGAAAAAGTACTGTTAGCAGCAGGAGTTCAAACAGGAGCAGGAGAGACAGCAATCTCTGGCCCAGCAGGCAGAGTATGAGAAAAGGAATATGCAGAAGCCCAGACCCCAGATACTGGATTAAAAACAATTGAGTCATCTGTTGTGACATTTGCAGAAAGCTTTTCCCAGTCAGGGAATAGCAGCCCTCCAGAGCTACCATGGCAAAGGAAATAGACAATTTTGATTGCAAGTTTGAATATGACTGTAAATAGTTAAAGAGTTCAAAAGTTTGTTTAACCTGGCCAGGTTTGCGTTTAAAGGGATCATTTGTTTAAAGACACTGAGGCCATGAACGGTGAATGGTCCACAAACTCTCCATTGTACATAGTTGGCACCTCTTTAGGTGCTTTCTACTGGTTTTACAAGGAGCCGTTAAAAAAACTATTCATTAATTGCACTGAAGGAACTGTTTAATACCATTTGCTTTAAAGTTATTTGTTTTAAAGGGACCTGAAGAAAAACCCGTTTGGCGTAGCCGAAGACACAGTCCACAGACGAGGCCAGTTACTGTATGTCTTGCAGCACACCCAACTCCTATGTTGGGGGTTTACGGACGGGTCCCCCGCATCATTGCTGCCGTTCAAATTGGTAATAGACTTGAAAATGTTGAATATGTTGCACTTTAAGATAGTGAAAATGTTAGTATTGTTAGAAGTGAGAGTTTTCAGATAGTAGTGAATATTATAGTGAGAGTTAGTAAATGAAGCAAAGATGATGTTTGTTTTTGCACTTTGATTGAAGAGAGTTCTAAAGATAGTATACCCATAAAGGGTAGTCACCATTATACCATGTATATATGTTCTTGCAACATTTAAAGTATTAATTACCTCCTTAAAGAGGGAAGCCAACATGTATACCTGTTTACAAGCATTTAAAAATGTTTTTGTATGTCTTTATCAACCTGTTGTTGTTGTTCTTTTCCCAGTCCGAGAGTACTGGATTTAACGGGGGGGGTGTAACACCCCAGGGTCCTGGTTGTTTAAGTGGTATTGCTTTCCTCACATGGAGAGTGATGTCACACTTGGAAGCGAGGGAAGATCTTCTTTATCAGGTAACCACAAACATACAACATGCTCACACTCCAGGCCAGAAGGGGGAGCTCTGATCCAGCTTATGGGTGGTGTCATGGTTCCCAATGGCAAGGGAACGTCAGAGAACTTAAACAACAGACTAGCTCTTGGGTGATGGAATCTCGAGCTGACCGTGAGCTAAACCTACCACACAACTAACAGTGGCCGGGTGGCGTACCTACGTTTTATCCCTAGACGCCTAGCGCCAGCCGGAGGACTAACTAACCCTAATAGAGGAAAAGACAGACCTGGCTTACCTCTAGGGAAATTCCCCCAAAAAGGAGACAGAAGCCCCCCACATATATTGACGGTGAGTTCAGAGGAAAAGACATACGCAGTATGAAGGTAGGTTCAGCAAAGCGAGGTCCGCTTACTAGATAGCAAGAAGATACAATAGGGAACTTCACGGTCAGCTGAAAACCCTATTAAAATACCATCCCGAAATTACTTTAAGACTCATGTGTCAACTCATGACACCGGAGTGGCAATTTCGGCCCACAAGAGCTTCCAGCTACAGAAAAATAACATAACTGTGAACTGGAACAAAAATGCAAAACAAACTTAGGACTAAGAGTCCAACTTAGCTGATAGTAGTCTAGAAGCAGGAACATGCAACAGAAAGGCTCTGGTTACATTGATGGCCGGCACTGGAATAACTGAGCAGCAAGACTAAATAGGATACTCCCATATCCTGATGGAAACAGGTGAACAGAGAAAGTAAAGCACACAAGTCCAGTACCACCAGTGACCACCGGGGGAGCCCAAAAACCAAATTCACAACAGTACCCCCCCCTCAAGGAGGGGGCACCGAACCCTCACAAGAACCACCAGGGCGATCAGGATGAGCCCTATGAAAGGCACGGACCAAATCAGAGGCATGAACATCAGAGGCTGTCACCCAAGAATTATCCTCTTGACCGTAGCCCTTCCACTTGACCAAATACTGAAGTTTCCATCTGGAAACACGGGAGTCCAAGATCTTCTCCACAATATACTCCAATTCACCCTCAACCAACACCGGAGCGGGAGGCTCAACGGAAGGCACAACCGGTACCTCATACCTGCGCAATAATGACCGATGGAAGACATTATGGATAGAAAAAGATGCTGGGAGGTCCAATCGAAAGGACACGGGGTTAAGAATCTCCAAAATCTTATACGGGCCGATGAACCGAGGCTTAAACTTAGGAGAAGAAACCCTCATAGGGACAAAACGAGAAGACAACCATACCAAGTCCCCAACACGAAGGCGAGGACCAACACGACGACGGCAGTTAGCAAAATGCCGAGTCTTCTCCTGGGACAACTCCAAATTGTCCACCACCTGTCCCCAAATCCGATGCAACCTATCCACCACAGTATCCACTCCAGGACAATCCGAAGACTCCACCTGACCAGAAGAAAAACGAGGATGAAACCCCGAATTGCAAAAGAAAGGAGAAACCAAAGTGGCAGAACTAGCCCGATTATTGAGGGCAAACTCCGCCAACGGCAAAAAGGCAACCCAGTCATCCTGATCCGCAGACACAAAACACCTCAAATAAGTCTCCAAGGTCTGATTAGTTCGCTCAGTCTGGCCATTAGTCTGAGGATGGAACGCAGACGAAAAAGACAAATCAATGCCCATCCTAGCACAGAACGCCCGCCAAAATCTAGACACGAACTGGGTCCCCCTGTCAGAAACGATATTCTCCGGAATACCATGCAAGCGAACCACATTTTGAAAAAACAGAGGAACCAACTCGGATGAGGAAGGCAACTTAGGCAAGGGCACCAAATGGACCATCTTTGAAAAACGGTCACACACCACCCAGATGACAGACATTTTCTGAGAAACAGGGAGATCAGAAATAAAATCCATAGAGATGTGAGTCCAAGGCCTCTTTGGAATAGGCAAAGATAACAACAATCCGCTGGCCCGAGAACAACAAGGTTTGGCCCGAGCACAAACATCACAAGACTGCACAAAAACTCGTACATCTCGAGACAGGGAAGGCCACCAGAAGGACCTAGCCACCAAATCCCTGGTACCAAAGATCCCGGGATGACCTGCCAACACAGAAGAATGAACCTCCGAGATGACTCTACTGGTCCAATCATCAGGAACAAACAGTCTACCAGGCGGGCAACGATCAGGTCTATCCGCCTGAAACTCCTGCAAAGCCCGTCGCAGGTCTGGGGAAACAGCAGATAATATCACCCCATCCTTAAGGATACCATCCACCTCTCGTGTCTCCCCTTTTCCTCATAGATTGTAAGCTTGCGAGCAGGGCCCTCATTCCTACTGGTATCTGTTTTGAACTGTGATTTCTGTTATGCTGTAATGTCTATTGTCTGTATAAGTCCCCTCTATAAGTTGTAAAGCGCTGCGGAATATGTTGGCGCTATATAAATAAAATTATTATTATTATTATTATTACCTGTAGGTTCAGAATCACCAGGGGAATCAGGCTCAAAACTCCTAGAAAGGGCATCCGCCTTCACATTTTTAGAACCTGGTAAGTATGAGACCACAAAATTAAACCGAGAGAAAAACAACGACCAGCGCGCCTGTCTAGGATTCAGGCGCCTGGCAGACTCAAGATAAATCAAATTCTTGTGATCGGTCAATACCACCACCTGATGTCTAGCCCCCTCAAGCCAATGACGCCACTCCTCAAAAGCCCACTTCATAGCCAAAAGCTCCCGATTACCAATATCATAATTTCGCTCGGCGGGCGAAAATTTTCGAGAAAAGAACGCACAAGGTCTCATCACGGAGCAGTCGGAACTTTTCTGCGACAAGACCGCCCCAGCTCCGATCTCGGAAGCATCGACCTCAACCTGAAAAGGAAGAGTAACATCAGGCTGACGCAACACAGGGGCGGAAGAAAAGCGGCGCTTAAGCTCCCGAAAGGCCTCCACAGCAGCAGGGGACCAATCAGCAACATCAGCACCCTTTTTGGTCAAATCAGTCAAAGGTTTAGCAACATCAGAAAAACCAGTTATAAATCGACGATAAAAATTAGCAAAGCCCAAAAATTTCTGAAGGCTCTTAAGAGAAGAAGGTTGCGTCCAATCACAAATAGCCCGAACCTTGACAGGATCCATCTCAATGGAAGAAGGGGAAAAAAATGTACCCCAAAAAAGAAATCTTTTGAACCCCAAAAATACACTTAGAACCCTTCACACACAAGGAATTAGCCCGCAAAACCTGAAAAACCCTCCTGACCTGTTGGACATGAGAATCCCAGTCATCCGAAAAAATCAAAACATCATCCAGATACACGATCATAAATTTATCCAAATATTCACGGAAAATGTCATGCATAAAGGACTGAAAGACTGAAGGGGCATTTGAAAGACCAAAAGGCATTACTAAATACTCAAAATGGCCCTCGGGCGTATTAAATGCGGTTTTCCACTCATCCCCCTGCTTAATTCGCACCAAATTATACGCCCCACGGAGATCAATCTTAGAGAACCACTTAGCCCCCTTTATTCGAGCAAACAAATCAGTCAGCAGTGGCAGAGGATACTGATATTTGACTGTAATTTTATTCAAGAGTCGATAATCAATACACGGCCTCAAAGAGCCATCTTTTTTAGATACAAAGAAAAAACCGGCTCCTAAGGGAGATGAAGAAGGACGAATATGTCCCTTTTCCAGGGACTCCTTAATATATTCTCGCATAGCAGCATGTTCAGGTACAGATAGATTAAATAAATGACCCTTTGGAAATTTACTGCCCGGAATCAGATCTATGGTACAATCGCAATCTCTGTGAGGAGGTAGTGAACCAAGCTTAGGCTCCTCAAAAACATCACGATAATCAGACAAAAATTCCGGAATCTCAGAGGGAATAGATGACGAAATGGAAACCAAAGGTACGTCCCCATGAGCCCCCTGACATCCCCAGCTTAACACAGACATAGCTTTCCAGTCAAGGACTGGGTTATGAGATTGTAACCATGGTAATCCGAGCACCAAAACGTCATGTAGATTATACAACACAAGGAAGCGAATCATCTCCTGATGGTCTGGATTCATACGCATAGTCACTTGTGTCCAGTATTGTGGTTTATTTCTAGCCAATGGTGTAGAGTCAATACCCTTCAGAGGTATAGGAACTTCCAGAGGCTCTAGATCAAACCCACAGCGCCTGGCAAAGGACCAATCCATTAGACTCAAAGCGGCGCCAGAGTCGACATAGGCATCCGCGGTAATTGACGATAATGAACAAATCAAGGTCACAGACAGAATAAACTTAGACTGTAAAGTGCCAATTGAAATAGACTTATCAACCTTTTTTGTACGTTTAGAGCATGCTGATATAACATGAGTTGAATCACCACAATAGAAGCACAACCCATTTTTTCGCCTAAAATTCTGCCGTTCGCTTCTGGACAGAATTCTATCACATTGCATATTTTCTGGAGCCTTCTCAGAAGACACCGCCAAATGGTGCACAGGTTTGCGCTCCCGCAAACGCCGATCAATCTGAATAGCCATTGTCATGGACTCATTCAGACCTGTAGGTGCAGGGAACCCCACCATAACATCTTTAATGGCATCAGAGAGACCCTCTCTGAAATTCGCCGCCAGGGCGCACTCATTCCACTGAGTAAGCACAGACCATTTACGAAATTTTTGGCAGTATATTTCAGCTTCATCTTGCCCTTGAGATAGGGCCATCAAGGCTTTTTCAGCCTGAATCTCTAAGTTAGGTTCCTCATAAAGCAACCCCAAAGCCAGAAAAAACGCATCCACATTGAGCAACGCAGGATCCCCGGGTGCCAATGCAAATGCCCAGTTTTGAGGGTCACCCCGCAGCAAGGAAATTACTATCCTAACCTGCTGTGCGGGATCTCTGTTGTGAATTTGCTTTTTGCTCCCTCTAGTGGTTACTAGTTTTTTGACTCTGGTTTTTCTGTCATTCCTTTTATCCGCACCTGGGTCGTTAGTTAGGGGTGTTGCTATATAAGCTCCCTGGACCTTCAGTTCAATGCCTGGCAACGTAGTTATCAGAGCTAGTCTGCTGTGCTCTTGTCTACTGATCCTGGTTCCAGTTATATCAGCTAAGTCTGCCTTTTGCTTTTTGCTATTTGTTTTGTTTTTGTATTTTTGTCCAGCTTGTTCCAAATCTATATCCTGACCTTTGCTGGAAGCTCTAGGGGGCTGGTGTTCTCCCCCCGGACCGTTAGACGGTTCGGGGGTTCTTGAATTTCCAGTGTGGATTTTGATAGGGTTTTTGTTGACCATATAAGTTACCTTTCTTTATTCTGCTATCAGTAAGCGGGCCTCTCTGTGCTAAACCTGGTTCATTTCTGTGTTTGTCATTTCCTCTTACCTAACCGTCATTATTTGTGGGGGGCTTCTATCCAGCTTTGGGGTCCCCTTCTCTGGAGGCAAGAAAGGTCTTTGTTTTCCTCTACTAGGGGTAGCTAGATTCTCCGGCTGGCGCGTGTCATCTAGAATCAACGTAGGAATGATCCCCGGCTACTTCTAGTGTTGGCGTTAGGAGTAGATATATGGTCAACCCAGTTACCACTGCCCTATGAGCTGGATTTTTGTATTCTGCAGACTTCCACGTTCCTCTGAGACCCTCGCCATTGGGGTCATAACAGTTTGCCAGGCCAGTATTAAATGTTTATGCATGACATTTTCCGGAAGTATCTGGATAAATTTTTGATTGTTTATCTGGATGATATTTTGGTTTTTTCTGATAATTGGGATTCGCATGTGGAGCAGGTCAGGTTGGTCTTTAAAATTTTGCGTGAAAATTCTTTGTTTGTCAAGGGCTCAAAGTGTCTCTTTGGTGTACAGAAGGTTCCCTTTTTGGGGTTCATTTTTTCCCCTTCTGCTGTGGAGATGGACCCAGTCAAGGTCCGAGCTATTCTTGATTGGACTCAGCCCTCGTCAGTTAAGAGTCTTCAGAAGTTCTTGGGCTTCGCTAACTTCTACCGTCGTTTTATCGCTAATTTTTCTAGCATTGTGAAACCTTTGACGGATATGACCAAGAAGGGCTCCGATGTAGCTAACTGGGCTCCTGCTGCCGTGGAGGCTTTCCAGGAGTTGAAACGCCGGTTTACTTCGGCGCCGGTTTTGTGCCAGCCTGACGTCTCACTTCCCTTTCAGGTTGAGGTGGATGCTTCGGAGATTGGGGCAGGGGCCGTTTTGTCGCAGAGAGGCCCTGGTTGCTCTGTTATGAAACCTTGTGCCTTTTTCTCTAGGAAGTTTTCGCCTGCCGAGCGAAATTATGATGTGGGCAATCGGGAGTTGTTGGCCATGAAATGGGCATTTGAGGAGTGGCGTCATTGGCTCGAGGGTGCTAAGCATCGTGTGGTGGTCTTGACTGATCACAAAAATCTGATGTATCTCGAGTCTGCTAAACGCCTTAATCCGAGACAGGCCCGCTGGTCATTTTTTTTCTCCCGCTTTGATTTTGTTGTCTCGTATTTACCAGGTTCAAAGAATGTGAAGGCCGATGCTCTTTCTAGGAGCTTTGTGCCTGATGCTCCTGGAGTCGCTGATCCTGTTGGTATTCTTAAAGATGGAGTTATCTTGTCAGCTATTTCTCCGGATCTGCGACGTGTGTTGCAGAGATTTCAGGCTGATAGGCCTGAGTCTTGTCCACCTGACAGACTGTTTGTCCCGGATAAGTGGACCAGCAGAGTCATTTCCGAGGTTCATTCCTCGGTGTTGGCAGGTCACCCGGGAATTTTTGGCACCAGAGATCTGGTGGCCAGGTCCTTTTGGTGGCCTTCCTTGTCAAGGGATGTGCGGTCATTTGTGCAGTCCTGTGGGACTTGTGCTCGAGCTAAGCCTTGCTGTTCTCGTGCCAGCGGTTTGCTCTTGCCCTTGCCTGTCCCGAAGAGACCTTGGACACATATCTCCATGGATTTCATTTCTGATCTTCCGCTATCTCAGGGCATGTCCGTTATCTGGGTGATATGTGATCGCTTCTCCAAGATGGTCCATTTGGTTCCTTTGCCTAAGCTGCCTTCCTCTTCCGATCTGGTTCCTGTGTTTTTCCAGAACGTGGTTCGTTTGCACGGCATCCCTGAGAATATTGTGTCAGACAGAGGATCCCAGTTCGTTTCCAGGTTCTGGCGATCCTTTTGTAGTAGGATGGGCATTGATTTGTCGTTTTCGTCTGCTTTCCATCCTCAGACTAATGGACAGACGGAGCGAACCAATCAGACTTTGGAGGCTTATTTGAGGTGTTTTGTCTCTGCTGATCAGGACGATTGGGTGACATTCTTGCCGTTGGCTGAGTTTGCCCTTAATAATCGGGCTAGTTCCGCCACCTTGGTTTCGCCTTTTTTCTGCAACTCTGGTTTCCATCCTCGCTTTTCTTCGGGTCATGTGGAGCCTTCTGACTGTCCTGGGGTGGATTCTGTGGTGGATAGGTTGCAGCAGATCTGGAATCATGTGGTGGACAACTTGAAGTTGTCACAGGAGAAGGCTCAGCGCTTTGCCAACCGCCGCCGCGGTGTGGGTCCCCGACTACGCGTTGGGGATTTGGTATGGCTTTCTTCCCGCTTTGTTCCTATGAAGGTCTCCTCTCCCAAATTTAAACCTCGTTTTATTGGGCCTTACAAGATATTGGAAATCCTTAATCCTGTATCTTTTCGTCTGGATCTTCCTGTGTCGTTTGCTATTCACAATGTATTTCATAGGTCCTTGTTGCGGCGGTACATTGTGCCTGTAGTTCCTTCTGCTGAGCCTCCTGCTCCGGTGTTGGTTGAGGGCGAGTTGGAGTACGTGGTGGAGAAGATCTTGGATTCTCGCCTCTCCAGGCGGAGGCTTCAGTACCTGGTCAAGTGGAAGGGCTATGGTCAGGAGGATAATTCCTGGGTGGTCGCCTCTGATGTTCATGCGGCCGATTTAGTTCGTGCCTTTCATGCCGCTCATCCTGATCGCCCTGGTGGTCGTGGTGAGGGTTCGGTGACCCCTCACTAAGGGGGGGGTACTGTTGTGAATTTGCTTTTTGCTCCCTCTAGTGGTTACTAGTTTTTTGACTCTGGTTTTTCTGTCATTCCTTTTATCCGCACCTGGGTCGTTAGTTAGGGGTGTTGCTATATAAGCTCCCTGGACCTTCAGTTCAATGCCTGGCAACGTAGTTATCAGAGCTAGTCTGCTGTGCTCTTGTCTACTGATCCTGGTTCCAGTTATATCAGCTAAGTCTGCCTTTTGCTTTTTGCTATTTGTTTTGTTTTTGTATTTTTGTCCAGCTTGTTCCAAATCTATATCCTGACCTTTGCTGGAAGCTCTAGGGGGCTGGTGTTCTCCCCCCGGACCGTTAGACGGTTCGGGGGTTCTTGAATTTCCAGTGTGGATTTTGATAGGGTTTTTGTTGACCATATAAGTTACCTTTCTTTATTCTGCTATCAGTAAGCGGGCCTCTCTGTGCTAAACCTGGTTCATTTCTGTGTTTGTCATTTCCTCTTACCTAACCGTCATTATTTGTGGGGGGCTTCTATCCAGCTTTGGGGTCCCCTTCTCTGGAGGCAAGAAAGGTCTTTGTTTTCCTCTACTAGGGGTAGCTAGATTCTCCGGCTGGCGCGTGTCATCTAGAATCAACGTAGGAATGATCCCCGGCTACTTCTAGTGTTGGCGTTAGGAGTAGATATATGGTCAACCCAGTTACCACTGCCCTATGAGCTGGATTTTTGTATTCTGCAGACTTCCACGTTCCTCTGAGACCCTCGCCATTGGGGTCATAACAGATCTCCAGCGGAGCGAGTTCTCAGGGAAAGAAATAATTTACAATTATTTTTGAAATTCAGGAAACGAGATCTATCCCCGGAGAAAAATTCTGGTATAGGAATTCTAGGTTCAGATATAGGAGCATGAATAACAAAATCCTGTAAATTTTGAACCTTCGTAGCAAGATTATTCAAACCTGTAGCCAAACTCTGAGGATCCATTTTAATCAGGTGAGATCAGAGCCATTCAAGGATTAGAAGGAGAGAGAGAGACAAAGGCTGCAATTTAGAGCAGAAATGCAACTGAGTCAACTAAAAAGCAAGCTCAGAAAAAAATAAAAAAAAAAAATCTGCAGACTTCTTTTTCTCTCCTTTCTTCTGCCAACGGTTTTAACCCTTGGCCGGCCATACTGTCATGGTTCCCAATGGCAAGGGAACGTCAGAGAACTTAAACAACAGACTAGCTCTTGGGTGATGGAATCTCGAGCTGACCGTGAGCTAAACCTACCACACAACTAACAGTGGCCGGGTGGCGTACCTACGTTTTATCCCTAGACGCCTAGCGCCAGCCGGAGGACTAACTAACCCTAATAGAGGAAAAGACAGACCTGGCTTACCTCTAGGGAAATTCCCCCAAAAAGGAGACAGAAGCCCCCCACATATATTGACGGTGAGTTCAGAGGAAAAGACATACGCAGTATGAAGGTAGGTTCAGCAAAGCGAGGTCCGCTTACTAGATAGCAAGAAGATACAATAGGGAACTTCACGGTCAGCTGAAAACCCTATTAAAATACCATCCCGAAATTACTTTAAGACTCATGTGTCAACTCATGACACCGGAGTGGCAATTTCGGCCCACAAGAGCTTCCAGCTACAGAAAAATAACATAACTGTGAACTGGAACAAAAATGCAAAACAAACTTAGGACTAAGAGTCCAACTTAGCTGATAGTAGTCTAGAAGCAGGAACATGCAACAGAAAGGCTCTGGTTACATTGATGGCCGGCACTAGAATAACTGAGCAGCAAGGCTAAATAGGATACTCCCATATCCTGATGGAAACAGGTGAACAGAGAAAGTAAAGCACACAAGTCCAGTACCACCAGTGACCACCGGGGGAGCCCAAAAACCAAATTCACAACAGGGTGGCTTATATATATATATATATATATATATATATATATATATATATATATATATATATCTAATATATAAAGCTGAATGTGTGTGTGTGTGTATGTATGTATGTATGTATGTATGTATGTCCGGGATTGGCATCTGAACCGTAGCAGCTACAGCCACAAAATTTTGCACAGTCACACGTCTGGACCCCGAGAGCGTCATAGGCTATGTTGTGAGGTGAAATTTTAACCCCGCGCTTTCCAATTCACCAAACAATTTTGCCCCTATCTACATAATGGGGAAAAAGTGAAAGGAAAAGTGTTGGAGGCGTCGCAGCTACAGGCACAAAATTTTGCACAGTCACACGTCTGGACCCTGAGAGCGTCAAAGCTATATTGTGAGGTGAAATTTTAACCCCGCGCTTTCCAAGTCACCAAACAATTTTGCCCCTATCTACATAATGGGGAAAACATGAAAGGAAAAGTGTTGGAGGCAAATTAACAGCTGCCAGATGTGAACAAGGGGGACTTAAAGAATGACAGCGATGGCACCAAAGAGTATATACTGTACAGTTGCTAAGGTGGGGCCCCAACATGGGATAATCACACCACCACGGGGATATGAACACACACACAAAATGCGCCACACACTACCACGTGCTCGAACACATATACCACCCTCAGTGCACATTTCACCACACATACACCAACCTCGCCACATAAAAGTAGAAACACAAAAGTCGCCGCTCAAAACTCGCCACGCGCAAAACTCTCCACATGCAAAACTCGCCACACGTGCAAAACTCGCCACACGCAAAACTTGCACACGCAGAAAAATTGCCACACGCAGAAAAATTGCCACATGCACAAAAGTTGCAACACATGCAAAAGTTGCCTCACACAAAACTTGCACATACTCAAAAGGCACCACACATAAAACTCGCCACGCGCAAAACTCGCCATGCGCAAAACTTGCTGCACACAACTTGCTACACTAACCTGTCACATGCAACTCGACACACAAAAAGTTGCTACACGCATGTCGCCACACAAAACTCATCTCACAAAAGTCCCTACATGCATGTCGCCACACGCAACTCAACACACACAACTTGACACACGAAACTCGCCCTAAAACACACACAAGTCTGGTATCCTTCAAAAATAAAAATCTGATTAATAAGCAGACAAACTACAAGAGCAACAAATGTACCATATAGGAATCCGGCAGCTGTCAGTCACATGACCAGTCTATTATGTGTATGTGTGAGCTAATATATACTGCCAGGGGGTGGGCTTACTGTTGGCTGGGGATTTATCAGGCTGCCATTTTAGCTTACAAATACTGAGGTAAAAATACTGACCAAATAACGTGTGAACGAGGGCTAATACAGGAGGAGATGGCATACAGCTATATACTATATACAGGAGATGACACACAGGTATATACTATTTACAGGGGAGATGACACACAGGTATATACTATATACAGGAGGAGATGACACACAGATATATACTATATACAGGAGAGATGACACACAGGTATATACTATATAGAGGAGGAGATGACATACAGGTACATACTACATACAGGAGGAGATGACATACAGGTATATACTATATACAGGAGGAGATGACACACAGGTATATACTATATACAGGAGCAGATTACCTACAGGTATATAGTATATACAGGAGGAGATGACACAGGTATATGCTATGTATAGGAGGAGATGACATACAGGTATATACTATATACAGGAGATGACACACAGATATATACTATATATAGGTGAGATGACACACAGGTATATACTATATACAGGAGATTACATACAGGTATATCTAATATATAAAGCTGAATGTGTGTATGTATGTATGTGTGTATGTCCGGGATTGGCATCTGTACCGTCGCAGCTACAGCCACAAAATTTTGCACAGTCACACGTCTGGACCCCGAGAGCGTCATAGGCTATGTTGTGAGGTGAAATTTTAACCCCGCGCGTTCCAATTCACCAAACAATTTTGCTCCTATCTACATAATGGGGAAAAAGTGAAGGGAAAAGTGTTGGAGGAAAATTGACAGCTGCCAGATGTGAACAATGAGGACTTAAAGAATGAGAGCGATGGCGCCAAAGAGTATATACCGTACAGTTGCTAAGGTGGGGCCCCGACATGGGATACTCACCACACACGGGGATATGAACACAAACACAAAATGCGCCACACACTACCACGTGCTTGAACACATATACCACCCTCAGCACACATTTCACCACACACACACACCAACCTCGCCACATAAAAGTCGAAACACAAAAGTCACCACTCAAAACTCGCTACATGCAAAACTCGCCATATGCAAAACTAGGCTCACGCAAAACTCGCCACACGTGCAAAACTCACCTCATGGAAAACTCACCTCATGCAAAACTTGCACACACAGAAAAATTGCCACATGTACAAAAGTTGCACCACATGCAAAAGTTGCCTCACACAAAACTTGCACATACTCAAAATGCACCACACATAAAACTCGCCACGCGCAAAACTCGCCATGCACAAATCTTGCTGCACACAACTTGCTACACTAACCTGTCACATGCAACTCAACACACAAAATGTTGCTACACGCATGTCGCCACACAAAACTCATCTCACAAAAGTCGCTACATGCATGTCGCCACACGCAACTCAACACACACAACTTGACACATAAAACTCGCCCTAAAACACACACAAGTCTGGTATTGTCCTTCAAAAATAAAAATCTGATTAATAAGCAAACTACAAGAGCAACAAATGTACCATATAGGAAATACGGCAGCTGTCAGTCACATGACCTGTCTATTATGTGTATGTGTGAGCTAATATATACTGCCAGGGGGGAGGGCTTCCTGTTGGCTGGGGATTTATCAGGCTGCCAATAGCAACCAATCACAGCTCAGCTTCTATTTTGCTACAGTTAATTAACCTGAGCTCTGATTGGTTAATATAGGCAACAAAGACATTCTCAGTATAACAAAGCTAATATATGTTGTGAAATGCTTCTATTTGCTTAGTTTTTGCCTTTTAATAATTACATTTCTATCTATTTGTTTTGTGGTTTTTGTGTGCAGAATAAATTTTTGTTAACACATTCTATTTTGCTAACAGCAGTCATTAACCCGGGCGAAGCCGGGTAGTACAGCTAGTATATATATATATATATATTCTGGTCTGGAGGGAAAGTGGTCAGTCTGTCAGAGGGACAGAGCACAGCCAGTATGAGTTAGTTCCTGTCAGTGAGACAGAGGAAAGGAAAGTGAGGGGCCGTGCAGCCACAAGGGTGCTGCAGCTCCTGGACACAGAGAACATAGAATGAAGAACACATTGTAGAGAGCGTGCAGGAGAGCAAAGCATAGGAGAGTGACAACTGGGGAGGACAGCTGCGACTGGGCTACCTCCTCACAGAGCGCTGTCACCGGTAGCCGGTACACAGAGGTTGTGTCGGACTCCAGGAGGCACAGCAGAAACCGGCAGGACAGGTGGACTACACAATACCTCTCCACCCTAATACCCAGGAGACACAGTGGCGCATAGAGCCTGGGTCATGATAGAGACCCTGTAAAAAGGCTCGAGCCACCTGTCATACGAGTTAGTGTCCCACCTTTAAGGAGGACAGAGAGAACAGTGAGGACTCTGACAGAAGCCACAAGCATTAAGGGACTATAACACCACTGCACTAGTAGGAAGGCTTTCAAGTCCACCTGGTAAAGGGGACTCTGAACTCGCTTCCAAGCCGGCCGGACCCTGCCTGTACTTGGACCCTGCCGGGACCATGGACTGTGACTGCCTGAAATTTTCAGTAAACCAGGTAAAGAGACTGCAAACCATGTCCTCCGTTTCTTTATACACTACCCACCATCTCCAGCTACACACCGGGAGCCCTGGGGACCCAATTTCACCTGTGGGAAGTTATACCATCTTAGCTGCCACAACATCACCCCAGAGGACTCCTTTAAGCAGCGTTGGTCACCTGTGATTGTGAACCACAGATGGAGTCACGAACACAAACTTTATTCAAAACTCCTTTAAAGACTTTTCCTTTAACATGGGTGCCAAGGGCCTCGGACCGGGTAGCCGCCACCGTGACATCCCCCTTTAAGTACCGGACCCGGTACCGAGTACCCCACGGCCCTGGCGAGCGTTTCACATACATTACATTACTGATCCTGTACTGATCCTGAGTTACATCCTGTAATATACCCCAGAGCTGCACTCACTATTCTGCTGGTGCAGTCACTGTTTACATACATTACATTACTGATCCTGAGTTACATCCTGTACTATACTTCAGAACTGCACTCACTATTCTGCTGGTGCAATCACTGTGTACATACATTACATTACTGATCCTGTACTAATCCCGCGTTACATCCTGTAGATCTTTTATTATAAAAATGAAAAACGTGACAATAATAATAGCGGAAAACATAACAAAAATATTAGCCAGAAAATAATTAGTATGCTGAACACTGGTCCAGCCTCTCATTCTCTCCTCTCACACATATTATACAGTATATACAGAATAATAACTACTTTGACCTTCTGGTCCGGTCACCAAAAATAATAATAACAAATAAAATAAACAATGGCAAACAAAAACTATATACATGAACTTTTTTTTTTTTTAAAGTTTTTTAGTTTTAAATAAAATAATCACAAATTTAAACAAATATATACAATACTAAGCTATCCTCCATTCCCAACCCCCCGCACTGACTTGAGAGCTGGTCCTGCGTCTCATTCCTCAGTCCATGTCCAACGTCCGTAGGCCAGATCAGGCCGTGCCAGTTTTCCCCCAAACAACCCAGTGTCCCATAGTCCCACAAGATAAACCCACCTCCCCCCCTTTCCCACCACCCAACCTAACACCTACACCCAAATCTATATCCCTATATACAATATATACAGCAGCACACACTACAATAACCATAAATCACAAAGCCCAAGTTCGGCGCCTGCAGCCCTACATCACTGTATAATGATCAAACAAAACAAAAATCTACAGTGTCAGCAGCAGCCCACCACCAGGAAAGGAGATGACCAGACTAGGGCACACTAAAAGAAAAGCCCCTCCAGAGGAGAGCGGCCCTCCGTGAGCCCAGTCTCCCATACTCCAGAGAGCGCACCTTCACCAGGTCACCGAGTATGGTCCTAAATACATTGTCCACTGGGAGGATTTTTCGTTGCGTCGATACTAAGCACCGTGCGTTCCACGTGTGATACCTAACCACTGCGCTAACTAGAAATAAGGTGCAGCGGTCCTGACCACCAAGGTCTCCGAATGCTCCATAGGCCCATTCCGCATAGTAGAGACTGGCCAGCCGAGACCAGCCAATGAAGGCGCCCACCCTGTTGTACACCTCTGTGTTGAAGGGACAATGAAGCAGGAAGTGGTCCATGCTTTCCAGCAAGGTACCACAATGCTCCCGAGGACAATTCCTGTCCTCAGAGGTCCTACACTTCAGATTGTCCCTCACACACAGTTTCCCATGGAAGCAGTGCCAAGCCAAGTCCCAAAACTTTGAGGGTATCCTGATAGAATTCAAAACATGCAAACCCACCCCAAGATCCCGACTTGGGCAGTCCCTGAGCGCCAGAGGCCTCTGGAAATGGGTAAACAGAACCCTATTGTCAAAGAGTTTCCTTGGCAGAGTCCTGATCTCCCACATTCCCAGACCCCACCGACGAATTACCTTCAGAACCAAGGTAGCGTAAGCCGGAAGATGTCCATGCGGTGTGCGAAGATCCTTCAGTTGCCCTCCTGTCTCCCATTCCTGGAAGAAAGGCTGAAACCATCCCCTACAGGAGAATACCCACGGAAGAGCCCTCTTTCCAGAGGTTTGCAATATTGATCTTAATGAAGGTATCCACAAGGAATACCACAGGGTTGACCATACCCAACCCTCCTAGTCTCCTCGTACGGTAAGTGAGCTCCCTCTTAACCAGGTTCAGTCTATTCTCCCATAACAGTTGGAAGAACAAACTGTAGACCCGAGTCCAGAGAGATTCCGGCAAGATACACACACTGCCCAGATAAATCAGTAAAGGGAGCAGGTAAGTTTTGATCAGGTTTACCCTTTCCCTTAGGGTCAAAGACCAACCCTTCCATTGGTTCACCTTCTGAGTGGCGATCTCTAGCCTGCTGTCCTAATTTTGTTTGGGGTAATCCCCCTGGCCAAATTCGATGTCAAGGATTTTTGCAGAGACTTTGGGTCCTGGAAGGGTGTCCGGGAGATCAAATCCAGGATCTCCTCCTCCCAGCCAGAGACTCTCACACTTATCCCGGTTGATCTTGGACCCGGATGCCTCCTCTCCGAGGAGAGGAAACAAACACGGTGACATCATCGGCATACGCCACCACCCTCAGAGTGGCCTCCGGTACTGCCTGGTCCATCCCGATCCCTGCCAACGGTCCACGCTCCACCCTCCTAAGAAGAGGGTCAATTGCAAACACGTACAGCAACGGGCTCAAAGGACAACCCTGGCGAACACCGGACCCAACCTCAAAAGAGCTGCCAATCCAACCATTCACAAGCGGGAAACTCTCTGTCCCACTTTACAAGGTCTTAAGCCAATCAACAAACCCCCCCGGCAGGCCATATCTCAGAAGGACGGACTAGAGGTACTCGTGATTAACCCGATCAAACACTTTTGCCTGGTCCAGTGACAGCATGTACCCCTTCCAGTGACCAGCCCTACCCTGCTCCACTGCCTCTCGGTCACTGAGCACAGCACTGGCCTGGAACAGAGCAATGCTGGGCCTCCGAAAGGAGTCGGGGTGCAAATTTCACCAGCCGATTAAACAGCACCTTTGCCAGAACCTTCCTGTCTGCATTGAGAAGCGCTATGGGGCGCCAATTCTCAATGCAAGATGGGTCCTTACCCTTTGACAGGATGATCAGAGCAGACCTCCTCATTGACTTCGGCAGAGTGCCCGAGGAAAGACACTCATTGAATACCTCAGTCAAGAGGGGAACCAAAACGTCCTTAAAGATCTTATAGAATTCAGATGTTAAGCCATCTGGACCAGGAGATCTTTTTTGGGCAAGCCCTTCAATCGCCAACTGAACTTCCTCTTCCCTGATCATTTCTGTCAAAACGTCAAGAGAGGGGTCTACCCCTGGTTCGGGGACGGCTTCAGCCAGGAAAGCCGACATCTCATCCCAATCAAGATCCCTCTTCCCCAAGAGGTGCGAGTAGAAGGATCTGACAACCTCCAGGATCCCTGATCTGGATCGCCTCAGGGACCCCGTAGTGTCGACCAGTCCTGTAACTACTTTACTATTCACTGACATCTTGCAGTTTCTGTAAGGGTCGGGCGAGCGGTACTTCCCATAATCCCTCTCAAAAAACAAAGATGCGTGTCTATCGTACTGACACCTCATAAGCAAAGATTTCACTCTGGAGATCTCCTCGCGGCTACCTCCAGTTGAGACAAGATGTTCGAGTTTCCTCCTCAGACCCTGATACAGGCGGTACCTGCTCAGACTCCTGAGGCTCGAGAGCTGGCGGAAGAATCTTGCCACCCTTTCCTTGAACATCTCCCACCACTCTGACTTACTACTACAAAGATCCAGTAAGGGTACCTGGCTCTGAAGAAAACCCTCAAAGGACTGTCTTATCTCCGCTTCTTCCAAGAGAGACGAATTGAGCCTTCAAAAGCCTCTTCCCATCCAGAGGGTCTCTGTAACATTCAGAGAAAACAAAATTAAACAGTGGTCGGAGAACTCCACCTCAACAACAGACACTGCTGAAGAGAGAGCTTCCTCCTTTAAATAAAACCTATCTATTCTGGACCTACAGTTACCTCTATGATAGGTGAACCCCTCGTGGCCTGGGGTGTGCCAAATGTGGACATCCATCAGGCGAGCCTCACTAGCTATACTATTAAGGGCAACGCTATCATAAGTCAGCTTGTCTCTGGAACCCCTCTATCTCGGGGCCTCGTGACAGCATTGAAGTCCCCTCCAAAGACAACCTGCCGACTTGTAAAAAGGTAGGGCTTGATCCTCATAAAGAGACACTTCCGGTCCCACTTAGATTGGGGACCATAGATGTTGATGAGCCGGAGCTCTTGTCCCTTCATGAGAACATCTAAGATCAGGCACCTCCCCATTTCTAACTCAATAACCCGTCGGCATTCCACCGGTGCGGTAAAAAGGACCGCCACTCCGCTATAGGGCTCGGCCGCAAGAGACCAATAGGAGGGCCCGAGTCTCCACTCCCTCTTAGCTTTAAACACATCTGCCATGTTTGGCAGCCTGGTCTCTTGCAAAAAGAAAATATCAGCTTCAACCCGGCTGAGAAAATCAAAGGCCGCAAATCTAGCTGTATTTGACTTTATGCTGGCGACATTAATGGACGCCAGCGTCAACGGAGTGGGTTCCGCCATCATTGGTGATTGAGTTAGATAGCTTTCTCTTTCCCACTCCCCTTATCCTCTGCCTCAGAGGAGGAATCCCTCCCCCTCTTTAATGACAATGAGGTATCCATTCCCACGTGTTTTTTATTTTTATCGTCCTCATCTCCAGACTCTGGGCCAGTCCCTCCCTCCAAGGATCTTACATTCCCTGAAGAAGGAGACTCGGCGTCCCCTGTGAGCCCTGCCAAAGCCAGAACCTCACCCTCAGCTTCCTCCTCAGAGGAAGAGATGTTTTCAAGGGCTTGGAACCGGTAAGAAAGACCAACCAGAGGGGAGTCGGTTTTTCCTTCCTTAGGTACCTTGGTCAGAGCGGGAGAAGATTTTTTATCTCCCTTCTTTCTCTTCTTTTTGGTGCCGAGCTTACGCTTGTCCTCTAGCCACTGCCTATTATCCTCATCCATACTTTCATAATGGGATGACTCTGAGGCAGTGGCACTTTCCTCCGTGTGGATCCTCCTGACCTCCTCATCCAACTCATCATCCTTCGGGGCCTCAGCAGCAAGACTGGCGTCCAGTACAGGGGCTGCCGCAGTAGCCCGAGGCTCGCCCGGCTCCCTATCCTGTCTGCGCTTGTCTAGACGCCTTAGCTGGGCAGGCGTCTTTTTATTGCTTTTCTTCCTTGGCTCCTCAGCTCCCTCACCCTTGCTAGTCCCTTCCCCAACAGAATCAGCCTCACAGCTTTCTCCCACCGGGGTCATGACTGCGTTAGCGAAGGAGCGAGGACAACGGCTGAATGGGTGACCTAACTCACCACACAGGTGGCACCTAATCTCCATACAAGATGCAGCAAGATGGCCGATATCCCCACACAATGCACACTTCTGCACAGTGCAGTTTGCGCTGAAGTGTGTGGGGTCGCCGCACTTGTGACAGAGCTTCGGTTGCCCCTGGTAGAAGACCAGGATACGATCCCTACCCAGGAAGGCAGATAATGGTATGTGGGCAACCGTACCACCTGAACGCTTAAGTTTTACCATAAACGTTCAGGCCCCTGACCAGATACCAAACTTGTCACGGTTTTTCTTTGGCATTTCTACCACCTCTCCATACCGGCTAAGCCACGTCATGATGTCATAACAAGAAAGCGACTCGTTACAAGTCATCACGGTCACTTTCTTGACTTGGTTTTGGTGAGACACCACCTGAACGGCAAAGTCTCACCAGCCAGGCTCATTCTTTGCCAACTCATAGTTCGACCAGAAAAGCACCGCTGATCTTTCTCCGCTGTGGGGTGCCGCTGATCCTTTATATCAGCATCTTGTTGACCAGCGGCGCCAACACAGAACAGGACTTTGGTGGGAGGACCGGAACTCCCAGCCCCAGCAACCCCCTCACACTGCCGCCGCTTCTCAACTAAGTGATCAGCAGCAACAGCATTCAGGGGCACCGAGGCTACTGGAGCTGCCCCTGACACTGGGCCGCTCCCCCCTCCCACTGAGGAGCGCGCCACAGTATCATGGCCTGACCTTTTGCCCGCCGACGGGCCGCCCTCACTGTCCAGCCTCTCGGCTGATGCACCTGCTGCTATATCCCCGCTACTACAAGCAGAGACGGAGCTCTGCGCCTCACTACCGTGCTTTGTAACCTCCCCGTGCCTTTGCACCGGATCCACAGCAGAGCCCGGGCTGGGCTGGGCAATGGGGCTTATACAGCGAGCTGACCCTGCAGCTGACTCAGGGGGTACAGGGAGGGGGGCATATACATAGCTTACCGCTTCTTGCAGCTTTGGCTTGATCTTCTTTACCTTTGTCTTCTGGCCCCCAGGTGCCTCCTCTGGTAAATCATCACCAAGATGGAAGTTCTGAAGGCACACTGGGGACTCCAGGAGCTTGATCTCTGCCATTAGCGCCCCTCCCTGGCTGATGTCACTGTCCTCCCCAGAGCCAGCAGAACTGTGACGAGATGTCATTGTCGCCTGTCCAGCAGGGAGCTCGCAGCACGTGGCCTGTGAGTGACAAAGCAGGCTGCCAGGTGGGGCTTTCTGCTGGTCATCCTCCTTCTCCTCATCATCATCATTATCCATATGACTCCCAGACTGCAGCCCCTTCTGCCTTTGCTCTCTGTTATCAGCCATTTCTCTGAATCGGTCTTCATTTTGCAATTTTTCTTTAAATGGTCCACTTTTTTCTTGAATAAATGCTTTTCTTACCTCCAGGTCATTAATTTCAAGCTTCAGCCTCTTTACCTCCGCCTGCAATTGCGTCTTCCTGGGTCTGGAGGTGCCTGCAGCTTTTGCGCTTGTGCAGCGCATCTCCTCCCGGAGCCTCCTCAGTGTCTTACTAGCCTCTTCATACTCACGGAGGTGGCTCATGACCCGGGAGGCATAGGTGGACACAGACTCCCGGGGTCTCTGCAGCGCCCAACCCCATACCTCCCAACTTTTGAAGATGGGAAAGAGGGAGAAAAGTCGGCAAATTTTAGGCCACGCCTCTGACTACACCCATTCATAACTAGTCACACCCATATCCACGTCCCAACCACACCCATTTAGCACTGCTGATCACACTGTTTCATAAAGAATAATTATAAACAAAAAAATATGGCCACACAGTGCTCCATACTGTATAATGGCCACACATGATGCTCCATACTGTATAATGACCACACATGATGCTCAATACTGTATAATGGCCCCACAGTGCTCCATACTGTATAATGGCCACACATGATGCTCCATACTGTATAATATCCGCACATGATGCTACATACTGTATAATGGCCGCACATGATGCTCCATACTGTATGACTGCACATGATGCTCCATACAGTATAATGGCCCCATATGATGCTCCATACTGTATAATGACCGCGCATGATGCTCCATACTGTATAATGGCCACACATGATGCTCCATACTGTATTGGCCACACATGATGCTCCATACTGTATAATGACTGCACATAATGCTCCATACTGTATATTGGCCAAACATGATGCTCCATACTGTATAATGACCGCACATGCTGCTCCATACTGTATATTGGCCGCACATGATACTTCGTACCGTATAATGGCCACACATAGCTACTCCTACACACCCAGCTGCGCTCCGTACACTTTGCACACACGGCTCCGCTCCGTACACACGGCTCCACTCCATACACCTCATACACACACGGCTCCGCTCCGTACACCTCGTACACATTCAGCTCCGCTCCGTACACCTCGTACACATTCAGCTCCGCTCCATACACCTCGTACACATTCAGCTCCACTCGGTACACATTCAGCTCCGCTCCATACACCTCATACACACACGGTTCTGCTCCGTACACCTCGTACACACGGCTCCGCTCCATACACCTCATACACACACGGCTACACTCCGTACACCTCATACACATTCAGCTCCGCTTCATACACCTAATACACACACGGCTCCGCTCCGTGCACCTCATACACACACGGCTCTGCTCCGTACACCTCATACACACACGGCTAACTGCACAGACTTCTCCATACCTGATACGTCGATCTGCAATCACAGCAGCAGAGGCCAGTAACAGAGGAGGCTGTCAGTGTCCATCCCACCCTGCTCAGTCCCACTCATTCCACGCACGATTAGTTTACTAGCCAGGCATGATTAGCTCAGCAGTCCACTGGTCTGCTGCTTATTGCGGCACCCAGGGCTGTGTTCGGAAGATAAGCCCTGGAGGTGGTGACTGACTGTGTTGTAACTTGTCTTATGTACCTCAAAGAACAGAAGTGTCCCCTCTCAGTGTCTCCCTCTCTGAAGTTCTGTACCGCATGCACACTGGAGACTCACTCAGGAACACACCGGAAGGGGCGTGGCCTGACACAAGGGGGCGTGACACGTACCTCAAAAATGTTCCCTCTCTCTCCCTCTGAGCTGTACCGCGCACACTGGAAGAAAAACAGACTGCAGGGGAAGGGGCGTGTCAGATGCTTCTGCTGTCTGCGGGAAGCAGAGCATCCCGTGCTGGACAGTGGGGCAAAGCATCAAAACCGGGACAGTCCCGCACAATGAGGGACGGTTGGGAGCTATGCCCAACCCTCCTCAGTGAGGTCGGCCTCACCTCCGTGAGCACTCAGCTTTCCTCCGGAAGGACCGCCATCTTTCACACTACCAGGTTTCTCCTCCATGGAAGCCTTGCGGCTTCTCTGGGTCTCTGCAGCCACATTGCTGCGACTCCTGGTGGAGCGTCTCACCCCCGAATCCTCTGATGTGCAGGCTGGTAGCTGGTTCCTTCTGCCCCCCGCCAGCCTGGTCCGGAAAGCAGAAACCTGGGACTTGGCTCCTTTACTCATCCCAGGAAACCCACACCCTCCCTGGGTAAGAGAGAGAGCAGGTCCCTGGGCGGAGAGGTGGTGGTTCTCAAGAGCTCAGGAGCACACAGTAGGATCAGCAGCGACCGCACCCACAATGAACACAATGAGCAGCAGCTGAGCAGAGCTGCACTCACTATCCTGCTAGTGCAGTCACTGTGTACATACATTACATTACTGATCCTGAGTTACATCCTGTATTATACTCCAGAGCTGCACTCACTATTCTGCTGGTGTAGTTGCTGTGTACACACATTACATTATTGATCCTGAGTTACATCCTGTATTATACTTCAGAGCTGCACTCATTATTCTGCTGGTGCAGTCACTGTGTATGGATTGCCCACCAGGGCAGCAGGGTACTCTGTACCGGGTCCAGTCTTAAAGGGTATGTCACAGTGGCTGCATCCCAGTCCGTGGCCCTGAGCGCCCAACCAAAGGGAAAGGTCTTCAAAGGGATTTGTAATGTCTATTTTTCGTGACGCCACCTGTGGTATTCGGTCAGTAGGGACCAACGCTACTTAAAGGGGTCCTCTGGGGTGATGTTGTTGCAGCAAGATGGTAACGCTTCGCCCTGGTGAAGCGGGGTCCCCAGGGCTCCCAAGGTGTGTAGCAAAGATGGTGTATGCCAACGAATAAGTATAGGATCCAGATATTGCAGTCTTTTACCTGGTTTGCGGACGGTATCAGTCCTCAGTCCAGGGTACCAGGTGTAGGGTAGTTGTAGTCCGCCCGGCTTGGAGGCAATAAGGGATTTCACTTCAGGTGAGGTCCATAAACCTTTCCTACTTACGCCAGATGGCGAGGTCCCTGCGGCTTAAAGCTTGCAGACAGGGACCCCTCTCTCCTGTCCCAAGACAGATGTCTGTACGATAGGCAGTTTGAGCCTGTTTATAGGATCTCTTAGATGACCCGGCTCTTAGGGTTACTGCTTCACCTCAAACTTGTTACAGGCAATTGACATATAGTACTATGCCCTCCGTTTCTGTCACGCGTCCTGGAGAACAACACAACCTCGGGCTTCCGGAACCCAGCTTCTGCGTTCTGGCTCTGAGGGTGTCCTTCCGCTGTTCACCTCCTGAGCCCTTTCCTCCACTGTGCTTCTTCCCTCTAAGCTCCTTCACAATTCAACTCTCTTTCTGCTTCTCTTTCCAGGGATAGCAGCTCCCTCATGGCTGCTTGACCCCCAAGTCTGCTCCAGACGTCCTTCTACTCTCCTCACTCCTCTACAACTCACTACCAACTTACTGGCTCCGCCTCCAGACCAGGATACATATAGCTAAGGGATGCTCCCTTGAATCTGGGTTCAGAGCTCCTCCTCCTGGCCTAGATTCAGATGTGTTGAATGTAAGTGCCTTACCTGATAGAAAGAATCCCCCTTGCCTCCAAGCGTGACATCACCCTCCCCAAAGAGAAACCAACATCACTGCAGCAACTGGCTACCTGGGGTGCTGCATGTACATACATTACTGATCCTGAGTTACATCCTGTATTATACTCCAGAGCTGCACTCACTATTCTGCTGGTGCAGTCACTGTGTGCATACATTACATTACTGATCCTGAGTTACATTCTGTATCATACTCCAGAGCTGCACTCACTATTCTGCTGGTGCAGTCAGTGTGTACATACATTACATTACTTATCTTGTACTGATCCGGAGTTGCATCCTGTATTATACCCCAGAGCTGCCCTCACTATTCTGCTGGTGCATTCACTGTGTACATATATCACATTACTGATCCTGATTTGCATCCTGTATTATACCCCAGAGCAGCACTCACTATTCTGCTGGTGCAGTCACTGTGTACATACAATAAATTACTGATCCTGAGTTGCATCCTGTATTATAACCAGAGCTGCACTCACTATTCTGCTGGTGCAGTCACTGAGTACATACATTTCATTACTAAACCTGAGTTACATCCTGTTTTATACTCCATATGTACATATATCACATTACTTATCCTGAGTTGCATCCTGTATTATACCCCAGAGCAGCACTCACTATTCTGCTGGTGCAGTCACTGTGTACATACAATAAATTACTGATCCTGAGTTGCATCCTGTATTATAACCAGAGCTGCACTCACTATTCTGCTGGTGCAGTCACTGAGTACATACATTTCATTACTAAACCTGAGTTACATCCTGTTTTATACTCCATATGTACATACATTACATTACTGATCCTGAGTTGCATCCTGTATTATACCCCAGAGCAGCACTCACTATTCTGCTGGTGCAGTCACTGTGTACATACAATAAATTACTGATCCTGAGTTGCATCCTGTATTATAACCAGAGCTGCACTCACTATTCTGCTGGTGCAGTCACTGAGTACATACATTTCATTACTAAACCTGAGTTACATCCTGTTTTATACTCCATATGTACATACATTACATTACTGATCCTGAGTTACATCCTGTATTATACCCCAGAGCTGCACTCACTATTCTGCTGGTGCAGTCACTGTGTATACACATTACATTACTGATCCTGAGTTACATCCTGTATTATACCCCAGAGCTGCACTCGCTATTCTGCTGGTGCAGTCACTGTGTACATACATTCCATTACTGATCCTGACTCTGTTACATCCTGTATTATATCCCAGAGCTGCACTCGCTATTCTGCTGGTGCAGTCACTGTGTACATACATTCCATTACTGATCCTGACTCTGTTACATCCTGTATTATATCCCAGAGCTGCACTCACTATTCTGCTGGTGCAGTCACTGTGTGCATACATTACATTACTGATCCTGAGTTACATCCTGTATTATACTCCAGAGCTGCACTCAGTATTCTGCTGGTGCAGACAGTGTGTACATACAATATTGATCCTGTTGCTCCTCCAAGTCCTTACTGGGTGGTCAGGTCTCTGCCTCCCTGTTTGCTATCATAGCTGTACAATAGTCCTTCTGGACGTCCCATAGACATATGTCCGCCTCTGTCCTTGGCTATAGATTGTGCATTACACAGAACCCTTTAGAAGCAGCGCTGCCCTCCCCGTTCCTGGCTGTGTGTCTGGGGATAGTGCGTCTCTCCAACAATATAGGTCACAGATGGCCTCGCTCATTATATCTGAAAACACATTTACCTTTCCTACGTGCGGCTCTGGATGTGAACTTTATGGCTAATGAACGTTAAATACAATTCAAACAATTGGATCTCGCAGACGACGACCTTCATCCTCCCATTCATCGTGACCCAAAATAATATATTTCTGCTCCGACTGTGAAGGATTTCTGAATTCTGCTCCCCTAATGGTGGAACATTACTTCATTGAACAATTGTATACAATTGATTTTTGTGAGTATTTTGCACCTTTGTATAAAGGACGCCATTATCAAGATTATTATCACTAATAGTATCAAAATTAGAAAACTTTTGGGATCTCATACTCCTTTAAAGGAGCAGTCCAGGATTAAATATAAAGAAATTACTTTTTTTTTCCTAGAAATAGCGCCACTCCAGTTGAGTGGCCAAGTCTGGTATTGCATCTGCCATTTTATTTTATTTATTTTTTTATGGAAAGTCAATGCAAGACCAAAAAGATGCACCAGATTTATTAAGAGATGCAGTCAGAGTTTTGCAGGATTGGAATAATAGGTTCACTTTCTCTGACAACAGCGCCACACCTGTGCACAAGTTGCATGCGGTACTGCAGCTTGGTGAAAGCATTCTAGAAATGTGTTCCCATTTACGTCATACCTGCGTTCCGGCAGATTATTCTGGTATTTACTTACATTTTGTGCTGCGGTTGGATATTTACTTAAAACAATTGTGGTTTTCTGCTCGGAACATCAGATAAATGACAGAAGGGAATAAACACAAATCCATCCTATTCTTATCTGTGATAGAACTGGGACAAAAGCCTCAGGGCTGCTTCCCATCAAATGATTGCTGCGGTAAAAATGTATTCAAGTTGCAAATGGATTAAAAAGAGTCTCTAAGCACAAAATGACTGAGCAAACAAAGCACAGGTTCATACTCAGCTATGCTGCAACCAATGGGCTCTGCTACAAGCACTAAGTGGGTGTCCTGGCATTTAGCGCTCTTGTTTTGCTGGACTCAGCTACATGAACTGTTCGAGTCTCTTGACATACCCAGCTCTGCTCTTCCACTGGACTCTGCTACATTCATTGAGTCTCTTGGCATTACCCAGCTCTGCTGTTCCACTGGACTCAGCCACAACCACTGAGTGAATATCTTAACATACTCAACTCTGCTGTTCCGCTGGACTCAGTAACAGCATTGTTCTATGCTCTATCCCTACAATGCATTGCCAAAGCTTCTCAGCTCTGCTACATCTACGAGACTTGCACTATTGTGCATTAACCCAACTCTGCTTTAACAGAAATTAATTAATTTGACCTGAGTCGCTGATGTCACTGATTGGCTGACGTAAAATCTGAACTGCTGACAATAACAGAAGCCAGGAACAATGGTGGGAACTCGGCTCTGGACCTGGGGAGAAGGATTATAGAAGGGTTTGTTAAAAAAAAAAATTTGGGTCGGGGGACAGAGGTTTTCTGAATCTGGAACAGCCCTTTAACACCAAAGTTAAGTGAACTGATGAAGCAGAAAGTTTAGTGACAACTATTGGCTGAATCTCTTGACATACGCACCTCCCCTGTTCTGCTGGGCTCTGCTGCATTCACTGAGTCTCTTGACATACCCACCTCCGCTGTTCTGCTAGACTCTGCTACATTCACTGAGTCTCTTGACATACCCAGGTCCGCTGTTTCAATGGACTCTGCGACAATCACAACTTGTCTCTTGACATACCCAGCTTCGCTGTTCCACTGGACTCTGTGACAATCACAGCTTGTCTCTTGACATACCCAGCTCTGCTCTTCCACTGGACTCTGCAGCAATCACAGCTTGTCTCTTGACATACCCAGCTCTGCTGTTCCACTGGACTCTGCAGCAATCACAACTCTATGAAGAGGTAAGTTCCGGACTGGACCAAGGGAACCCAGTGGACGTAGTGTATATGGACTTTTCCAAAGCTTTTGATACGGTGCCACACAAAAGGTTGTTACATAAAATGAGAGTAATGGGGATAGGGGAAAATATGTGTAAGTGGGTTGAGAGCTGGCTCAGGGATAGGAAACAAAGGGTGGTTATTAATGGAGCACACTCGGACTGGGTTGCGGTTAGCAGTGGGGTACCACAGGGGTCAGTATTGGGCCCTCTTCTTTTTAACATATTTATTAATGACCTTGTAGGGGGCATTCAGAGTAGAATTTCAATATTTGCAGATGACACTAAACTCTGCAGGGTAATCAATACAGGGGAGGACAATTTTATATTACAGGATGATTTATGTAAACTAGAAGCTTGGGCTGATAAATGGCAAATGAGCTTTAATGGGGATAAATGTAAGGTCATGCACTTGGGTAGAAGTAATAAGATGTATAACTATGTGCTTAATTCTAAAACTCTGGGCAAAACCGTCAATGAAAAAGACCTGGGTATATGGGTGGATGACAAACTCATATTCAGTGGCCAGTGTCAGACAGCTGCTACAAAGGCAAATAAAATAATGGGATGTATTAAAAGAGGCATAGATGCTCATGAGGAGAACATAATTTTACCTCTATACAAGTCACTAGTTCGACCACACTTAGAATACTGTGCACAGTTCTGGTCTCCGGTGTATAAGAAAGACATAGCTGAACTGGAGCGGGTGCAGAGAAGAGCAACCAAGGTTATTAGAGGACTGGGGGGTCTGCAATACCAAGATAGGTTATTACACTTGGGGCTATTTAGTTTGGAAAAATGAAGACTAAGGGGTGATCTTATTTTAATGTATAAATATATGAGGGGACAGTACAAAGACCTTTCGGATGATCTTTTTAATCATAGACCTGAGACAGGGACAAGGGGGCATCCTCTACGTCTGGAGGAAAGAAGGTTTAAGCATAATAACAGACGCGGATTCTTTACTGTAAGAGCAGTGAGACTATGGAACTCTCTGCCGTATGATGTTGTAATGAGTGATTCATTAATTAAATTTAAGAGGGGACTGGATGCCTTTCTGGAAAAGTATAATGTTACAGGGTATATATACTAGATTCCTTGATAAGGCGTTGATCCAGGGAACTAGTCTGATTGCCGTATGTGGAGTCGGGAAGGAATTTTTTTCCCCATGGTGGAGTTACTCTTTGCCACATGGGTTTTTTTTTCCTTCCTCTGGATCAACATGTTAGGGCATGTTAGGTTAGGCTATGGGTTGAACTAGATGGACTTACAGTCTTCCTTCAACCTTAATAACTATGTAACTATGTAACTATGTAACTTCTCTTGACATACCCATCTCCGCTGTTCCACTGGACTCTGCGACAATCACAGCTTGTCTCTTGACATACCCAGTGTGAAGAAACCAGATTGTATCTTAATTTCCAAGACAACCATATATTTGCAAATCCAAAAGAACTGGCTTTTTTATCTGTATATTGGCTTGTGAATTTAAGTGTTTATGTCTGGTGGGTCAAGAAGACAGACTTGCCAACTGATATACTATCTAACATACTGTGTAAGTCTGTAAAGGTACCTTCACACGAAGCGACGCTGCAGCGATAGCGACAACGATGCCGATCGCTGCAGCGTCGCTGTTTGATCGCTGGAGAGCTGTCACACAGACCGCTCTCCAGCGACCAACGATGCCGAGGCCCCCGGGTAACCAGGGTAAACATCGGGTTGCTAAGCCCAGGGCCGCGCTTAGTAACCTGATGTTTACCCTGGTTACCAGCGTAAAAGTAAAAAAAACAAACAGTACATACTCACCTGCGCGTCCCCCAGCGTCCGCTTCCTGACACTGACTGAGCTCCGGCCCTAACAGCACAGCAGTGACGTCACCGCTGTGCTTTCACTTTCACTTTAGGGCCGGCTCAGGAAGCAGAGGCTGGGGGACGCGCAGGTGAGCATGTACTGTTTGTTTTTTTTTACTTTTACGCTGGTAACCAGGGTAAACATCGGGTTACTAAGCGCGGCCCTGCGCTTGGTAACCCGATGTTTACCCTGGTTACCAGTGTAAAACATCGCTGGTATCGTTGCTTTTGCTTTCAAACACAACGATACACAGCGATCGGACGACCAAATAAAGTTCTGGACTTTATTCAGCGACCAGCGACATCAGAGCAGGATCCTGATCGCTGCTGCGTGTCAAACGAAACGATATCGCTAGCGAGGACGCTGCAACGTCACGGATCGCTAGCGATGTCGTTTCGTGTGAAGGTACCTTAATAGTGACTGTACATTGAGTGTGTTAAGCTTTGTTTATTGATGTGTGCTGATATGCTAATAGTGCTACTTAATCCCATCACCATTGTTTACCTTATCTTGATGTTGGACTGAAAGACCCTGGGTAATTCTAAAAATAGCTTACATGCCTTGGGTATAAAAAGACTCAGAGATCACATCCTGGGAGTCTGAAGTAATACAGAGCTACCAGCCAGACATTCTGAAAACCACCCAACAGACAAGAGAAAGGACTGCAGCCAATTCATCATGGCACCATCACGAGGGACACTGATGTAGGATTCTATAGGAAACAACCTAGGGGTTTTCGGCTCCGGTTGGAAGGACACAGCTCTGATCCAGTGACCATCTCTGCACCATGGATATGTTTGGAGAAAGTCAGGGTTGGGACCCGCTGGTCGCCTGGTTCCATGGAGATGGTCAGATAAGCCAGGTGGTGACTCTCGTGTCAACTGGCTTTAGACCTTGTATGGACTCTATGGACAGTTCTTGGTCATCTCCTTATGCTTGTCGTTACCTCTTCTCTGTGTGTTCATCCACAGATGGAGTAGCGACCCTGGGATCTCTGACATCACGTCATACTGGAAATACATGGAGACGCAGTGGTCTTTTATATGCGCCCATGTGACCATGGGAGCTCTGACATCGTGTCATACTGGAAATACGTGGAGACGCAGTGATATTTTATATGCGCCCATGTAACCAAACAATTCCAGTCATGGTGAGATTGTTCTGTTTGCTATTGTTTTGTGGTTCAATAAAGTATTGCCACACTGTTTTACCTTAACCCTGTGTTGTCTGTGTAGTGTATTGCCCACAGGGAGATAGAGCAGGCTTTCAGTGGTATGAGCCGTGGTCCATGCAGTCTTGCTAAAGACAGCCTGGCCAGCGGACGAGAGCACCCACTGACTCCATTTCTCCACACCCAGCTCCGCTGTTCCACTGGACTTTGCGACAATCAGAGCTTGTCTCCTGACATACCCAGCTCTGCTGTTCCACTGGACTCTGTGACAATCACAGCTTGTCTCTTGACATGCCCAGGTCTGCTGTTCCACTGGACTCTGTTGTAATCACAGCTTGTCTCTTGACATGCCCAAGTCTGCTGTTCCACTGGACTCTGCAGCAATCATGGCTTGTCTCTTGACATACCCAGCTTTACTGTTCCACTGGACTCAACTCCATGCACTGAGTCTCTTGCTCTGCTGTTACGCTGGGCTATAAGCAGAAAGTTTAGTGACAACTTCTATTGGTGGCTTCATCCTTAAGACTTTTGCAAATAAGATCTAGTTATTTTGCTAGTGCCACCAATGGGTAGTAGATACCCAGTTTGTGTCCGATACTCCAAATGATCCCTGCACTGTGACTAGGAACATTAGCCAAACCCTACACTGATGAGGGGCAAGTACCCTGAAACACCTGATTGCAAATGCTGTCTAGACTGACACATTGCTCATTGGAGCGTGTCTGTTAATGGCCCCAATTTCCATGCCATCCGTGGTGCACTTGGCCATTAGATGGACATGGTCTTTAATCTTCTTGACTTAATAGTCATAACTACGGAGGTAGCAGCAACATCGATAAACTCGGTGACATAGTCTAGTAAAATTGGATGCGCGGTAGAATTTTCCCCGGTGGATCTGACACAACAATGGTGCCCGGCTAAAAACAACCTGATTTGGCGCCAATCACGTGCCATTAATGTTAATTTCTTAGGCAATAAACCATAAATTGCCATATAATTATATACGGATTATAATGGAAGCCGAAGTTCTCTCTAGAGGTCGGACCCAATGAGTCAAAAGTCAAGAGTGTGAGGATGTCAGACGTAGAAGCGTTATCCAGCGCCTCTCAATAGCACATCAGGGGGTGACGCGGTGTTGACGACCTCTTGACATTTCACATCCACAACTCCTCCGCTAATGAGTTACATGATACCCGCCATGCAGCAGTCAGCGGCATGTCAGCGGTGCTCCCGCGTGGCGCTGGGAGCCGCTGAATAACTGTTCCTTATGTACAACCAGCATAGAACACGTCTCAACAACTGCAACGACAAGGGTTAATTATTACTCCATTATTTCTTAAAGTGAATATGTCATTAGGAAATGACCAATGGGTTAAAAGTTGGATTTTTGTGTTAAATGCCGTTTTCTTTAAATCAAAGATTTGGGAAGATTTTTTTTCATATCACAATCTTTAGTCAAATAAAAATGAAAAACAAAAATGATGATCAGTGTGAAAATTTATTTTCTAAGACAAATTTCCTGTGTCAATAAATTCACATGTACACTAGCCACAGTGAACAAACTCTGAGCATAGGGTTTGTATTGAATAACCTTAAGAGCATGTGCAAAATTCACTGAGAAGGGATGGGTAGGAGGTGAGCTGTGACATCACCTATTGTGAATGGTGGATCCTGTGTTATCTACTGTATATAGAGGTGTTATCAGTCATTGTACAGGAGGAGGAGGTGAGCTGTGACATCTCCTATTGTGAATGGTGGATTATGTGTTATCTACTGTATATAGAGGTGTTATCAGTCATTGTACAGGAGGAGGAGGTGAGCTGTGACATCTCCTATTGTGAATGGTGGATTATGTGTTATCTACTGTATATAGAGGTGTTATCAGTCATTGTACAGGTGGAGGTGAGCTGTGACCACCTATTGTGAATGGTGGATCCTGTGTTATCTACTGTATAGAGGTGTTATCAATTATTGTACAGGAGAAGGAGGTGAGCTGTGACATCACCTATTGTGAATGGTGGATCCTGTGTTATCTACTGTATATAGAGGTGTTATCAGTCATTGTACAGGAGGAGGAGGTGAGCTGTGACATCACCTATTGTGAATGGTGGATCCTGTGTTATCTACTGTATATAGAGGTGTTATCAGTCATTGTACAGGAGGAGGTGAGCTGTGACATCACCTATTGTGAATGGTGGATCCTGTGTTATCTACTGTATATAGAGGTGTTATCAGTCATTGTACAGGAGGAGAAGGTTAGCTGTGACATCACCTATTGTGAATGGTGGATCCTGTGTTATCTACTGTATATAGAGGTGTTATCAGTCATTGTACAGGAGGAGGAGGAGGTGAGCTGTGACATCACCTATTGTGAATGGTGGATCCTGTGTTATCTATATATATAATTGTCTAAGGGTTTTTCCGTCTGTCTGTCTGTCTGTCCTGGAAATCCCGCGTCTCTGATTGGTCGAGGCCGCCAGGCCTCGACCAATCAGCGACGGGCACAGCATGGCGACGATGATGTCATAAAGGCTGCCTCGACCAATCAGCGACGGGCACAGCATGGCGACGATGATGTCATAAAGGCTGCCTCGACCAATCAGCGACGGGCACAGCATGGCGACGATGATGTCATAAAGGCTGCCTCGACCAATCAGCGACGGGCACAGCATGGCGACGATGATGTCATAAAGGCTGCCTCGACCAATCAGCGACGGGCACAGCATGGCGACGATGATGTCATAAAGGCTGCCTCGACCAATCAGCGACGGGCACAGCATGGCGACGATGATGTCATAAAGGCTGCCTCGACCAATCAGCGACGGGCACAGCATGGCGATGATGATGTCATAAAGGCTGCCTCGACCAATCAGCGACGGGCACAGTCTGCCGTTAATTCGCCTCGACCAATCAGCGACGGGCACAGTCTGCCGCAAATTCTGGAATCATCATTGTCCATATACTACGGGGACATACATATTCTAGAATATGGCCTGGGCCTCGACCAATCAGCGACAGGCACAGTATCGACGTAGATGTCATAATGGTTGCCATGGCGACGATGATGTCATAAAGGTTGCCTTTACCAATCAGCGACGGGCACAGTCTGCCGCGAATTCTGGAATCATCATTGTCCATATACTACGGGGACATGCATATTCTAGAATATGGCCTGGGCCTCGACCAATCAGCGACGGGCACAGCACGACGATGATGTCATAAAGGTTGCCTCGACCAATCAGCGACGGGCACAGTCTGCCGCGAATTCGCCTCGACCAATCAGCGACGGGCACAGTATCGACGTAGATGTCATAATGGTTGCCATGGCGACGATGATGTCATAAAGGTTGCCTTGACCAATCAGCGACGGGCACAGTCTGCCGCGAATTCTAGAATCATCATTGTCCATATACTACGGGGACATGCATATTCTAGAACACCCGATGCATTAGAATCGGGCCACAATCTAGTCTACTATATATAGAGGTGTTATCAGTCATTGTACAGGAGGAGGAGGTGAGCTGTGACATCACCTATTGTGAATGGTGGATGCTGTGTTATCTACTGTATATAGAGGTGTTATCAGTCATTGTACAGGAGGAGGTGAGCTGTGACATCACCTATTGTGAATGGTGGATGCTGTGCTATCTACTGTATATAGAGGTGTTAATCGTCATTGTACAGGAGGAGGAGGTGAGCTGTGACATCACCTATTGTGAATGGTGGATCTTGTGTTACCTACTGTATTTAGAGGTGTTTTCAGTCATTGTACAGGAGGAGGAGGAGGTGAGCTGTGATATTACCTATTGTAAATGATGGATCCTGTGTTATCTACTGTATATAGAGGTGTTATCAGTCATTGAACAGGAGGAGGAGGTGAGCTGTGACATCACCTATTATGAATGGCGGATCCTGTGTTATCTACTGTATATAGAGGTGTTATCAGTCATTGTACAGGAGGAGGAGGTGAGCTGTGACATCACCTATTGTAAATGGTGGATCCTGTGTTATCTACTGTATATAGAGGTGTTATCATTGTACAGGAGGAGGAGGTGAGCTGTGACATCACCTATTGTGAATGGTGGATGCTGTGTTATCTACTGTATATAGAGGTGTTATCAGTCATTGTACAGGAGGAGGTGAGCTGTGACATCACCTATTGTGAGTGGTGGCTCCTGTGTTACCTACTGTATATAGAGGTGTTATCAGTTATTGTACAGAAGGAGTTGAGCTGTGACATCACCTATTGTGAATGGTGGATCCTGTGTTATCTTCTGTATATAGAGGTGTTATCAGTCACTGTACAGGAGGAGGAGGTGAGCTGTGACATCATCTATTGTGAATGGTGGATCCTGTGTTATCTACTGTATATAGAGGTGTTATCAGTCACTGTACAGGAGGAGGAGGTGAGCTGTGACATCACCCATTGTGAATGGTGGATCCTGTGTTATCTACTGTATATAGAGGTGTTATCAGTCATTGTACAGGAGGAGGAGGTGAGCTGTGACATCACCTATTGTGAATGGTGGATCCTGAGCCACCAGCTGTGTGTAGAGGTGTTATTAGTCATAGTTGTCCTGTCTCTGATGATGAGGAGCCTGCTGTGAATTCTTTCTTAAAGTAAAGGATGTGAGACTCTATAAAAGCCCCAGTGGCCACTCTGAAAATTGCAAGATGATTTGCATTTTTTAAGTGCAGATATAGGTGACACTGAGGAAAAATAACATTGCCAAGATTCATGGAGAGGTAAGCTTTCTTCATACCCAAACCCTGCAGCAGTAAATCATTTTGCCAGAAATGCATAGAAATAGATTAGAAATAAGAACAGTTGATATATTATTATTATATATGTGGTCGTGAGAATATAGGATGGGGGAGGGGAGAGACCCCCTTATCAAGATAATAGAAGCAGGACTTCACCTCGGTGCATTCAGCATATTAATGATAGTCATAATATGTCGGCGTTTACCACTGCCAGCTACGACATAGGGTTTCTATACAGTTTCCACTCTACTATAGGGAAAGTCATTAATTCTCCGTAGCAAAAAGATATAAATACAAACAAGTCACAAATAACCATAAAGGATGGGGAACACCGAGTGATAAATCTGCTGCAGTTCCCTTTACAATTTGTGTTTCTGGATCTGCAATAAAACAGCAAGGAAATTACAAATTGGCCGCGATACTTTAAAGACCTGAATTAAAAAGTAAAAAGCGAAAAGTTACAGTGTCATTTAAGGAAGAAATGCAATTTGTCACAAAGGGCTAATTAAAAGTGCTTGAAAAATGACCTCCGCGCAGTTTCTAGGCAGTTTATTCCAATATGCAGGACATTTGTAATGAGAGAGAGGGGAATGTATGAAAACACGTCCGCTCTTTGTACAGTTTGGCGCATTTGTATGCTAATTTAGGTGTCTGGTTAAATTGTACACATGGCCTAACACCAGTTTTTATAGTTTCAGAAATTCTTAAAATAATCTTTATTTGCATTGGCTAGCTGTACAATTAAAGGGAAGGGCTCATCAGAAAATGACCTAGCCTTTAAATCAGGTTTTAGTGTTACATCGATGAAAAAAAAAGTTCCCTTCTCAGCTCCCCAGCACTGTAAACACAATCTTCCTACAGATAGATGGTAAAAATGAAATCTCACAGTTGTGACAAAAAAAGAGTGATAATTGTGAAATCTACAAATGTTACAATAAAATTTACCTGTATTATATATAATGCTGTAAGGATGCAGCCGGACAGGTCCTGGATGGGAGATGGGTTATTAGGTGATGAGAAGCCTGAAAAAGCAGGATTCAGCACCATTAGTGCTGAGAGATTTTTTTTTGTAAAGGCCTGGATTTGGGGTCCAGATTTCAGGAGCAGCTAGAAGAGTTGGGTGGGACTAGCTGATCCCATATCTCCAATCAAGGATATGCAGTCCATTTAAAAAGCAGCTGAGCTGTCTCAGATGTGGGAGGAGGGAAGGACCTTTACTGCTGGTGAACCAAAGCTAGAAACAGAAATGGGTGCAATGTACTTGTATTCGGGTGAGCCTACACTGACGACTGTGTCTGCGGCATAAGAACGTTTTTGGAACAGCCATTTTTGTGGTGTGAGCTAGGACTGTTTTCTTGACATTTAATAAGTGCTCACTGTTTTGATACAAGAACTTTGTGCCTGTTCATATCCCCACTGTCTACGACATAATATATATATTATTAATTTTTCATCAAGTTTAGATAAATATTTTTGGGAGCTAATGATTTAGTAAGAAGAGAAAAAATATAAATAATTTCTATATGGGGTAAATCTGCAGCGGTGTTAACCTGCCCAGCGCTTGCTCTTAGCCAATAGACTACGGGGAGAAATCAAAACTTTATTCCTTCTGCCAGCATTCGGGTTCAGTCACAGGGCAGCACCGAAGCGGGTTCTGTCACCCCTCTGACTATACAGATCAGTGACTGTTCGGTCATAGCTACAGGCTCCCGTCTCATGGTTCTTCCGGTAGCGGTATTGTTATGTTGCTTTACACTTAATGACTAAAACGATAAAACTTTCTTGGTGATCATGTAAATTTTTATGTATGATCAATCAATTTCATCCACGATGAGCTTTATGTTCATCATCATCACTGATCATCTGGCTCATTTCCACAGGACGATTATCATTAAGAACGCTTGTAATCTGAAGGATAATCATTGTAAACAGGATTTAAAGTACACCTCCCGTATAATGAGCACTACAGAAAACAGCAGGGAACGTGGATACAAGACGCCTCTCGCAAGGCTCTATTTCTGAAGTTAGGGCAGGAGAGGAAGCGACTACAAAGATCTCTTGCTCTGGAGGACCTGCCATGTCCTGTAATGATGTGAATGGGAGCTATGTAATGCTCAATTTCCCCTGTGGAGGTGCTGCAGAGAAATTGGACACTTACTACCAGGTCTCACAAATGACAGAGGATCGCTGTGGAACCCAGAACGAAGACGTTTTTTGATCAGTAATTAGGGGTTATTGGAGCGCCCCTTTAGGGCTATGGGATACTCGGTACCGGGTCCTTCGGTTCTCGGCGGGGATGTCACGGTGGCTGACTCGGTCCGTGGCCCTAGGGACGATTCTTGCACCTCAGAAGGAGGCAGCCTCTCACAGGGCAGAACTCCTTCTGGTTTCCTCTCCTTGTGCTATGACTTTGTTTCTCACTCACTGCAATACACTTCTCTTCTAATGTCTCTTTCTTAGGATGCTGCCACACGTGGGCCAGGCGCAGATCCGTGGACCCTCGTCCTCCGCAGACCGCAGTCTGGAGCTGACTGGAACCCACTCCAGCCAGCTTCTGCCAAACTCCGTCGGGTTCTGACTAACTTCCTAACCAAACCACCAGTTTTACCTAACTGTGAGGAGTGCCCTAATAGATAGAAGCGTAGCTCCCCCTGGCGGCCTGGAGTGTGAAGTGTGTTGTGTGTGGTTTGTGATACCTGGACAGAAGATCTCCTTTATTGCCTCCAGACGTAATATCACGCCCCCTAGTGGAAGAACAACATTACTGCAACGACCAGGACTCTGGGGCGCTGCATTATCATCTCTTAGTAAGGTGACCGACTATAAACATAAGGGTGAATGACCTCGGGGAGATCAAAACATCACCGTGGAGACACCATCACGTGTTTCTCAACGCAGTGATCCAGAACACTGCCGCCATCCCTAAAGGGAAATATGCAAATGCATGTAGAAAAGCCACGGAGACACCATCACGTGTTTCTCAACGCAAGCAATGAATAGCCAGGTCTTTTCACCGTGGTTGTTCCTTCCCGGTGAAAGACCTGGCTATTCATTGCCATATAGACCAACGATTTTCCGAATTTCTGCCAAGAAAAGAAAGTAAGTTCATAAAATCCGAGGTCTAGAAAGGGACGAGCTGAAGTATCCATCACTTGTAATGTCACTTGTACTACAGCTAATGGGCTGCTGGTTTATGCATTTTTCTGAACATCAAATACAACAGCCATTAAGTTCTAACATTTTATGAGCAATGTTATTAGATAGGAAACAGCTTTGACTATATACTGTAGTTTTGACAAATGGATTCTCATGGACGCGGCCTCTTCGTGAAACATCAAGATCTATTGCCGGCTTCTATCCAGCTTCATTTTGGGCAGGACTACTGAGGGACAATGAGAGGTTTATGGGATTCACAACACAGTTTTATGTTTGGCTGAGAGACATCTGTTCACCATCTACTGAGATGTAACTTGACTTTTATCTTTTTACTTTACGTAGATATTAATACATCGCTTTATGGCATCATTTCATTTTTTTTTAAAACCCATAAAACAATGTAAAGTGTGAAGTGTTTTTCCAAAATAATAGACATTTGGTGAAAAACAGCAGCAGATCCGAGCAGAGACAGATTGTATCTACGGGCTACTATATAGCAAGTTATAAAAGCTATGAAAATACACATAAGGTCTTCACAGTGATGAGGCAACAAGAGGATTAAAAATACTGCAGCCCATGGAAGACTTACAGGATGTTCAAAAATATACCTACTATAATATTGCCCCCTATGTACAAGAATATAACTACTATAATACTGCTCCCTATGTACAAGAATATAACTACTATAATACTGCTCCTATGTACAAGAATATAACTACTATAATACTGCCCCTATGTACAAGAATATAACTACTATAATACTGCCCCTATGTACAAGAATGTAACCACTATAATACCGCCTCTATGTACAAGAATATCACTACTATAATACTGCTTCTATGTACAAGAATATAACTACTATAATACTGATCCTATGTACAAGAATATAACTACTATAATATTGCCCCCTATGTACAAGAATATAACTACTATAATACTGCCCCTATGTACAAGAATATAACTACTATAATACTGCCCCTATGTACAAGAATATAACTACTATAATACTGCCCCTATGTACAAGAATATAACTACTATAATACTGCCTCTATGTACAAGAATATCACTACTATAATACTGCTTCTATGTACAAGAATATAACTACTATAATACTGATCCTATGTACAAGAATATAACTACTATAATACTGCTCCCTATGTACAAGAATATAACTACTATAATACTGCTCCCTATGTACAAGAATATAACTACTATAATACTGCTCCTATGTACAAGAATATAACTACTATAATACTGCTCCCTATGTACAAGAATATAACTACTATAATACTGATCCTATGTACAAGAATATAACTACTATAATACTGCCCCCTATGTACAAGAATATAACTACTATAATACTGCTCCCTATGTACAAAAATATAACTACTATAATACTGCCCCTATGTACAAGAATATAACTACTATAATACTGCCCCTATGTACAAGAATATAACTACTATAATATTGCCCCATGTACAAGAATATAACTACTATAATACTGCTCCTATGTACAAGACTATAACTACTATAATACTGCCCCTATGTACAAGAATATAACTACTGTAATACTGCCCCTATGTACAAGAATATAACTGCTATAGTACTGCTCCTATGTACATGAATATAACTACTATAATACTGCCCCCTATGTACAAGAATATAGCTACTATAATACTGCCCCCCTATGTACAAGAATATAACTACTATAATACTGCTCCTATGTACAAGAATATAACTACTATAATACTGCTCCTATGAACAAGAATATAACTACTATAATACTGCCCCCTATGTACAAGAAAATAACTACTATAATACTGCCCCCTATGTACAAGAAAATAACTACAGTAATACTGCCCCTATGTACAAGAATATAACTGCTATAGTACTGCTCCTGTGTACAAGAATATAACTACTATAATACTGTAAGGGTATGTTCCCACGGTCAGGAAATGCTGCGGCCAGATGTTACAGAATAGTGGATGGGATGTGAAGAAATCCCATCACCGCTATGCATGCAGGGACGCCTCCGGCTTCCCTGTGGAGACGAACATGCGGCACGTCTTTCGAGACTGCAGAATGTCAATTTAACTTGCGGAGACGCTCAGTGTCCGCAAGATAAATTTCACGTCCAATGTATTGGGCCTGGTGATTCCGGATGGTTCAATTAACACATGCAGAATCACCTGCATTCAAAAGCCGTCAGCGCTCTGGACGAAGTGGACATGTGCTGCGTCCAAAGCGCTGTCGGTTCCTGACCGTGGGAACATACCATAAAAACAAAAAGTCCAGTTCAGAAACATACAAGATTCTTGTGATTCAGAGCAGATGACAATGTCTGTGCCTTGATATAAATTAGTCCAAAAGAATAAGAGGGAGTCTGGCTTCACAATAACGGTAAATGCGGTACTTTATTCTCAGCGTGAACAAGTTCACAGACATCGGTGCAGTTAAAATATTATAATAGAAAAATTAGAACTCCATCCAGATGGAATTTAATTTTTCTATTATATTTTAACTGCACCGATGTCTATGAACTTGTTCACGCTGAGAATAAAGTATTTACCGTTATTGTGAAGCCGGACTTCCTCTTATTCTTTTGGATTATAATACTGTCCCTATGTACAAGAATATTATTACTGTAATGTAGCCACTTCTGTATAGGAATATCAATAAATGTTATGGGCAGCATATTAAATGTTGGCTCAGTGGTTAGTAGATCTGTGGTCCTGGGTTGAAATCCCACCAAGGACAACATCAGCAAAGCGGAGGCTGTGGGCCAGGTGAAACTGTGCCTGCTGTGGAAGCACAACAAACACGCATGTCCATGATACCTAGCTTCCTTTCCCTTTTTGCGGGGGAGCACAGGACATCACTATTGAAGCCAGAACATTGTGAACAGGTGGTTGGTTGGATAGCAGATAATGAATCCAGTAGGTTTCCAAGAACCACCCTGTCTTGGAACTACATAATCCCCACCATGATCTTCCTTCCTCCCACCATGGCGAGACCCAGAGACAAGTGTTCCAACACACGAAAATTTTAAGAGCTCTTCAGAGTGTCCATTAATTGATTCTGGCCTCTTGCCAAAATGATGCCAAAATATTTGATCATCCATGGTCAGAAGAAGACAATGGTGTGGATTGGCAATTAGGGTCTCTAAAAGTAGATGATGATGAGACACAGTTGCCATCAAGTGATGTCAAGTCAACAAGTCAGGAGGACAAGAGTGCGGAAGTGGAAGACGAGGTGATGGACTATGAAGTCATTGACCCAACTTGGGAAGGTGCCATGTTGAGAGAGGCCGGCAGCGCAAGAGGGATGAATCAGCTGCACCGCAACAGGCAGGAAGAGACAGTAGGTTGTTTTGTGGGATAAGGCAGGCAACTGTTCTTTAGACCACCCACACGCGGCAAGTTCCCAGGCCAAGGGTTAGGCATTTCCCCTTCTGGTGCTTTATTTTAAAAAAGTACTAATAATAAAAGAATTGTCATTTGCAACCTACAGTATGCCATCTCAAGATTAACAGGGGCCTGACCACCACCAGCATGCTCAGGCACATGTCATCGAAGCACCCGACTAGGTAGGCCAGACACCTGGGTCCACTATCAGTGTCTGCAGGTGACACCACTACTTTTTCCCCTGTGCTTCCCAATCCTCTGTCCATGATGCCGGTGTGGGTGATTCCACCTGCACCTGTCGTTGCACATTCGCAAGCACAATCAGCAACCACGTCCAATTCCTTTTCACAGAGCAGCATTCAACTATCCCTACCCCAGGCTTTGGAACACAAGCGTAAATACCCAGACATCCACCCACAGGCCCAAACACTAAATGGGCACATTTTCAGACTGCTTGACCTGGAATTGCTGTCAAGTTAGTTTCGAGGACACAAACTTTCAGCAACCTCATGGCAGCCATTCCTAGGTACTCTGTTCCCAGCCGCCACTATTTCTTCAAGTGTGCCGCCCCCCCGCCTTACACATCACGTGTCCAATACATCACCCGTGCCCTGACCAACGCAGTTACTGAGAAGGTCCACTTAATAACCGACACGTGGACAAGAGCTAATGGCCAGGGATGCTTCATTTCCCTGATGGCACACTGGGTGATCCTAGTGGAGGCCATGACCAGGTTGGACCCTGGGTCGGCACATGTGCTACTGATGCCAAGGATTGCGGGCCCTAGTTCCATCAGGGTTTCCTCCCCGTACTACACCAGTTCCTGTACCCCCTCTTCCTCCTCCATCTCAGATTTGTCATCAATATCAGTCGCAAGCTGGAAGCACTGCAGCACTGCCTCGATGAAGCAGCAACAGGCTCTGCTGACACTCATTTATTTAGGTGACAAACAGCACACCGCCGCAGAGTTGTTGAAAGGTTTAACAGACCAGACAGACCTGTGGTTCTCACCGCTGAACCTACAACCAGGCATGGTCGTGGCTGTAACCTAGTGGTGGATCTGAAGCTTTACAAGCTCGCACACATACGATGTCTGGCCAATGTGCTCAACTTTGTGGTTCAGCGAATTCTGAAAACCTACCTAGATTTGTCTGAGCTACTTGTGAAGGTATGCCACGTGTGTGCCCATTTCCACAAGTCAGCAACAGCTGCTGCTGGTCTGGCAGTGCTGCAGCAGTGCTTGCAAGTGCCAGCTCACCGACTTGTGTGCAACTTGACCATGCATCGGTACTCCGCATTACATATGTTGGCAAGGCTTTGTGAGCAGTAGAAGACAGTAGATGAATCCCAGTTACAACACACCAGTTGGTATTTTGGTCAGCCTCCGCACATAACAACTGACAAGTGGGCATGGATGTTTAACATCTGTGAGGTTCACCAAAACACTGAGCAATCAACCAAGATTGTGAGCGTTGATTACATCATAATCAGCATAACCATCCCGCATCTGTGTATACTCAAATACTCCCTGCTCACAATTAAAGAGGAAGCTTTGAATGTGGACCAGGTGGAGATGGAGGAAGAAAGTACAATGGGCGACACTAACCGGCCCAGTCTCATCTCATCATCTCAACGTGGATTGGGTAATAATGAGAAGGAGGAGGTTGAGGAGGAGAAGGCAGAGGAGATGGTTTCCTGTGCTACAGATGGTACCAGCTTCATCCTGTCTGTTCAGCATGGATGGCCTCGAGGAGGAGAGGGAGAGTTGTCCTCCTGTTGGGCACAGGGAAGTCTTGCCTGCTGGGAGTCTGGCACTCATGGCTGACTACGTCCCTCTGCCTTTACCGTTACCCTCGTGTTATATGCATTTTGGCCAAGACTGATTACTGGTTGTGCACCCTTCTTGACCCACGCTAAAAAGGGAACTTTCCAGCTCTCTTTCCTGCGGCAAAGAAGGCTAGTAAAATTATGCAGTACCAGAAGGCCATAGGCAAACAATCAATAAAAAAATTCCCAATGTTGGGGGCAGAGGTCATAGATCCTTGGGCAACCAAGGAGGAGCAGAGGTGAGGGAGACAAACACAAGGTCTAATGTCTAACAAATGCAGGGAAACACCAAAGGTATGAGACAATTTCATTAGACCCTCCCAGCGCAAAGGCCCTGATGCGGAGAGTTATCTGACAAGGATGGAAAAGTTTTTGAAGATGGTGAAAGAATTCCCAGCCAACCATACCAGCGTCCGCCGTGATTCCTCTGTGCTGTGCAAGTAATGGGAATCCAAGCTGGACACATGGCATAAATTGTTCCTCTATGCCATCGAGGTGCTGGCCTGCTCTGCCGCTAGTGTTTTGTCAGAGCGGGTTTTAGGCATAAAAGCATACTAGGGGCGCACGGAGCCGGGAACAAAACACACCCGTTATTAAAGATGGCCAACAAGGGGTTAATATACCACCTATACCACACAATTGTATATAGATCACAGGGGAAAACCCACTGTCTTATATGATTAAATATGTGAAACCACCTTGCTATATCCAATATGTGATCTTTACAACATGAGCGTAATTGGAGGAACCATAGTCCTAAGTATCTGATATAAATAACAAGTATCAATTACCTTTTAGTAGAAAAACAGGTGGGATGTACACAGGGTCCGTGCGCCCTCCCCGACGCACGTTTCGGTTGTCACACCTTCCTCAGTGCGCCCCTAGTATGCTTTTATGCCTATGCGGTGTCCATGCACACCATGTAGCACTGTACTTCACCTGTTTTTGATAATGCGATGTATATTTGTATATTTTCTGCAACCTTTGTGAACTAATAAAGATTAATGTTTTATACATTGTTCTAATTGGACGTGTTGGTCGTTTCCTTGGGCCCCTGTGACCCATAATCTTTTTCCTTTATATCTAATACAGGGTGTATCTGAGTCCCTCTTCCTTTTAAGAAAGTTCTTGCATTGTCCACATAGGCTTTGAGAGTTTCACAGAGTCCCTCCTTCATAAATTACACAGGATGTGTGTATCTTTGGTTTTGAGTGTTTTATGAGTCCATAAAAGTAGAGTAATACTCTGACAACATTGTTCCCTGATAGCCAGAGATGAGTCCAGGCGTTTTCCCCATGCTGTTTCCATTTCAGCTGTGCTTCCATCCATTTTAGTGGTTTTCCTGCCCACCCCACCAGCCTTCCTGTTAGGGTCTTCCAGAAAAATGCTCCACTTTCCCATTGACTTCCATTATACTAGTTATTCAAGTGTAGCCCGTCCGAGCGTCCGACTGATTAGAGCACTGAGCACTCGAGCCTTTTAGCACTCGATCACCACTAATAGTAAGTCGTTCTTAAGGAATAAGATGCTTACTTGTTACCGTGCTGCTGTAAAATCCTGCATCCGACACTTATACATGGAGTGATTAAGCTGATACCACGCTGTCAGTGTAATGTATTCACTGTGTTATTAATACTCTGCCCTTTGCGCTCATTTCGCCCGTACATCTGTTCTTGCCAGGGATACTTTCAGTGGCATCACTTTCAGTGAGAATGACGTTCATTAATCAGTGAATGAGGGCAATCGTCCTTCTGTGGCAGCGAGCGCCGGCTTTATCACACTTTGTCTTGTACACATTTACCATTTGGCGTCCTGCTCCAGAGCAATTTAATAAACAGAGTGGGCGCTTAAATGGAACATTGAAATACGCCATTGGTCTGACGTTTCGCTTCCTCTCCGACAGCTGCTGGAACGTTTTACACGCTAGATTGTCCAGCTGTGAGCTCACACAGAAAAACTGCAGGATGAGAAGAGCCAAATATTTCACACCCAAGGAAAGAAAAAAGCAAGAGTATGTGCTGCTTTTTTTAACCCCTTCATGACCCATTTTTTGCAATTCTGACCAGTGTCCCTTTATGAGGTAATAACGCAGGAACAATTCAATGGATCGTAGCGATTCTGAGTTTGTTTTTCGTGACATATTGGGCTTCATGTTAGTGGTAAATTTAGGTCGATAATTTTTGCGTTTATTTGTGAAAAAAAAATGTAAATTTGGCGCAAATTTAGAAAATTTCGCAATTTTCAAATTTTGAATTTTTATTCTGATAAACGAGAGTTATGTGACACAAAATAGTTAGTTAATAAATAACATTTCCCACATGTCTACTTTACATCAGCACAATTTTGGAAACAAAATTTTTTTTTGCTAGGAATTATAAGGGTTAAAATTTGACCAGCGATTTCTCATTTTTACAACAAAATTTACAAAACCATTTTTTTAGGGACCACCTCACATTTGAAGTCAGTTTGAGGGTTCTATATGGCTGAAAATACCCAAAAGTGACACCATTCTAAAAACTGCACTCCTCAAGGTGCTCAAAACCACATTCAAGAAGTTTATTAACCCTTCAGGTGTTTCACAGCAGCAGAAGCAACATGGAAGGAAAAATGAACATTTAACTTTTTAGTCACAAAAATGAACTTTTAGCAACAATTTTTTTATTTTACCAAGGGTAAAAGGAGAAACTGGACCCCGAAAGTTGTGGTCCAATTTGTCCTGAGTACGCCGATACCCCATATGTGGGGGGTACCACTGTTTAGGCGCACGACAGGGCTTGGAAGGGAGGGAGCGCCATTTGACTTGTTGAATGAAAAGTTGGCTCCAATCTTTAGCGGACACCATGTCGCATTGGGAGAGCCCCTATGTGCCTAAAGATTGGAGCTCCCCCAAAAGTGACCCCATTTTGGAAACTAGATGCCCCAAGGAACTTATCTAGATGCATAGTGAGCACTTTAAACCCCCAGGTGCTTCATAAATTGAGCCGTAAAAATGAAAAAGTACTTTTTTCACAAAAAAGTTATTTTGGCCTAATTTTTTTTCATTTTCACATGGGCAACAGGATAAATTGGATCCTAAAATTTGTTGGGCAATTTCTCCCGTGTACACCGATACCTCACATGTGGGGGTAAACTACTGTTTGGGCACACGGAAAGGCTCGGAAGGGAAGGAGCGCCATTTGACTTTTTGAATGAAAAGTTGGCTCCAATCTTTAGCGGACACCATGTCGCATTTGGAGAGCCTCTGTGTGCCTAAACATTGGAGCTCCCCCACAAGTGACCCCATTTTGGAAACTAGACCCCCCAAGGAACTTACCTAGATGCATAGTGAGCACTTTAAACCCTCAGGTGCTTCACAAATTGATCCGTAAAAATGAAAAAGTACTTTTTTTTCACAAAAATGTTCATTTAGCCTCAATTTTTTCATTTTCACATGGGCAACAGGATAATATGGATCCTAAAATTTGTTGGGCAATGTCTCCTGAGTACACCGATACCTCATATGTGGGGGTAAACCACTGTTTGGGCGCACGGCAGGGCTCGGAAGGGAAGGAGCACCATTTGACTTTTTGAATGGAAAATTAGCTCCAATCATTAGCGGACACCATGTCGTGTTTGGAGAGCCCCTGATGTCCCTAAACAGTAGAAACCCCCCAACAAGTGACCCTATTATGGAAAAAAGACCCCCCAAGGAACTTATCTAGATGTGTGGTGAGCACTTTTAACCCCCAAGTGCTTCACAGAAGTTTATAACGCAGAACTGTAAAAATAAAAAAAGATTTTTCTTTCCTCAAAAATGATTTTTTTAGCCCGCAATTTTTTATTTTCACAAAGGTAACAGGAGAAATTGGACCCCAAAAGTTGTTGTCCAGTTTGTCCTGAGTACACTCATATCCCACATGTGTGGGTAAACCTTTATTTGGGCACACGTCGGGGCTCAGAAGGGAAGTAGTGACGTTTTGAAATGCAGACTTTGATGGAATGGTCTGGGGGCGTCAAGTTGCGTTTGCAGAGCCCCTGATGTGCCTAAACAGTAGAAACCCCCCACAAGTGACCCCATTTCGGAAACTAGACCCCCCAAGGAGCTTATCTAGATGTGTGGTGAACACTTTGAACCCCCAAGTGCTTCACAGAAGTTTATAACGCAGAGCCGTGAAAATAAAAAATAATTTTTCTTTCCTCAAAAAATGATTTTTTAGCCCCACAATTTTTTATTTTCACAAGAGTGACAGGAGAAATTGGACCCCAAAAGTTGTCCAGTTTGTCCTGAGTATGCTGGTACCCCATATGTGGGGGTAAACCACTGTTTGGGCACACGTCGGGGCTCGGAAGGGAGGGACCACCATTTGACTTTTTGAACGCAAGATTGGCTGGAATCAATGGTGGCACCATGTCGCGTTTGGAGACCCCTGATGTGCCTAAACAGTGGAAACCCCTCAATTCTAACTCCAACACTAACCCCAACACATCCCTAACCCTAATCCCAACTCTAACCATGACCCTAATCACAACCCTAACCCCAACACACCCCTAACCACAACCCTAACCCCAACACAGCCCTAACCCTAACCACAACCCTAACCCCAACACACCCCTAACCCTAATCCCAACCCTAACCACAAGCCGAACACTAACCCCAACACACCCCTAACCCTAATCTTAAGCCTAATTCCAGCTCTAACCCTAATTCCAACCCTAACTCTAATTTCAACCCTAACACTAAGGCTATGCGCCCACGTTGCGGATTTGTGTGCGGATTTATGTGTGGATTTTTCCACACCATTTTTGAAAAATCCGCAGATAAAATGTACTGCGTTTTACCTGCGGATTTACTGCGGATTACCAGTGTCTTTTGTGTGGATTTCACCAGCCGATTCCTATACAGTAACAGGTGCAAAACGCTGCGGAATCCGCACAAAGAATTGTCATGCTCCGGAAAATACCGAGCAGTATTTTCCACCTCATGGGCACAGGGGATTTGGTTTTCCATAGGTTTACATGGTACTGTAAACGTGATGGAAAACTGCTACGAATCCGCAGCGGCCAATCCGCAGCCAAATCCGCACCGTGTAACATAGCCTAATTCTAACCCTAACTCTAATTCTAAACCTAATTCTATCCCTAATTGCAACCCTAACCCTAATTGCAACCCTAACCCTAGTGGAAAAATAAAAATATATTTTCTTTATTTTATTATGTTCCCTACCTATGGAGGTGATAAATGGGGGGGTTATTTACTATTTTTTTAATTTTGATCACTGTGATAGAACCTATCACAGTGATGAAAATGTACCTGGAATGAATCTCCCAGCTAGCAGATTCGGCGGGCGCACTGCGCATGCGCCCGCCATTTTGGATGATGACAGCACCCATAGGAGAAGACTGAGGGACACCGGGAAGGACATCGGGACTTGGTAAGTATGGGGGGTGGGATCGGACAGCGGGGGGGCAGAGGGAAGGACGGGGGGGCAGAGGGGAGAGGAGGGTGCGGAGGACAGGCGGAGGGGTAGGAAACACTGACGGTGGCTGCAGATCGCCACCGTCAGTCGGTGGCGGGGTCAGATCGGGGTCTCCAGCTGTGGCCGATGATATTGCAGCATCGGCCATGGCTGGATTGTAATATTTCATCAATTTTCATTGGTGAAATATTACGATTGCTCTGATTGACTGTTTCACTTTCAACAGCCAATAAGAGTGATCGTAGCCACGGGGGGGGGGGGGGGGGGTGATGCCACTCCCCCCGGGCTCAAGTACCACTCCCCCTGTCCCTGCAGGTTGGGTCAAATTTCAGCTAACCCTTTTACTCGATCTGCAGGAATGCAATCCTGCCATGACGCCACATAGGCATCACAGGTCGGATTGGCACCGACTTTCATGACACCTACGTGGCGTCACAGGTCAGGAAGGGATTAAAGCAGATCTGCATCAATTTACATACCAAAAAACTCTGCATAAATTGTGATGGGCGAACCCATGGTATATTCAGGTCCAGTGGGTTCAGCTGAATGTCTGAAAAAAAAGTTTGGTTCGGGTAACCAAACCCCATTCAGATGAATGGGGGGTCCTAATATGTGTTGTTTGCCATACTATCATCTGCATGACAGCGTGGTAAACACAGGCTCTGATCAGTGGTAAGATTATTACTGCCAGTCAGAGCGCTGTGGTTCCCACATTGTCAGATGATCATGTGAGCACACAGTTGTGACGGGTGGTAAAAAGTTTACCTCCAGTCACAGGTGTCAGATGATAAGAGAGTACTACTCCCATCAGCCTACTACTGTTGTCACTGAAAACAGTAAAAGCAGGCACAGTTGATGGGAGTATTAGACAGCCGCCGCATGCACTATAAATAAATTAAAAAAAAAGTACATGAGGTCTCTTCTATTTTTGATAACCAGCACAGGCAAAACTGACAGCTGCGGGCTGCAACCCTCAGCTGTCAGCTTTATCATGGCTGGTTATCAAGAATAGAGGGGTTCCCACATAATTTTAAAAAAAGCGAAGGGTCCCACCAATTTTTGACAACCAGCCAAGCTAAAGCAGACAACTGGGGGCTGGTATTCTCAGGCTAATAAGGGTCAATGACTCTTGACTCCCTCAAGCTAAAAATAGCAGCCCGCAGCCACCCCAGAAAAGGCGCAAGATTAGACGCTTGCCCTGGTGCGGTGGCAAGTGGGGTAATATTTGTGGGGTTTATGTCAGCTGTGTTATAGCCGCTGACTTCAAGCCCACAGGTTAGTAGTGGAGATATGTCTATAAGACGCCTCTCACTACTAACCCCATAGTTAGATTGTGATAGAGACACAGCCAGAATAAAGTCCTTTATTTGAAAGAAAGGCACTGACTTTAAATTGAAATAAAAAGCAGTTATACTCACCTAACACCCACTCCATTGAAGCCCTTGTCCCCTGTAAAAAAAATTGAAAATAATAAACAACAAAAATACTCACCTTACGCCTAATCCAACAATGCCCATGTGCCCTTTAAAAAAAATTAAAAAATAAACAACCATATCCCTCACCTGTCCGATGTGAAGATAATCCATACTGTCCCACGACGATCTGACACACACACTGACAGGAGCTAATAACTCCTGCTGTGTCTAGCGCTGAGCTCTAAGCTGATGAATCCCGGTAACATCACCTACAGTACTGCTCGATGTGTGAGAAAGTTCATGCAGCGGCACCGTAAGTGAAGTTACTGGGGTTCAGCTATGAACTCTGGTGAACTTTCTCATGGGACCACAGCGCTAGACACTGACATAATCGATTACGCTACTGTCAGCGTGTGCCAGATGGCAGGGAGATCGGTCAAATCACTCTTGTGACCGCTGTACAAATAATCCTGATTGTCATTGGACAATATGGATTATCTTCACATCGGATGCCATTATTGTTAATTTTTTATTTTATTTATGAACAACTACTGTAAAATACACACCCAAGGTAACCTTTGTTCACAGCCATTAGGTGTTCCAGCAACTGGAAACTCTAGTAACCTTAAAATGTCCCTCAAAGTTTCCCATGAGGATTCAGGGCCTCGCAGCTGCCAGAAAACCAGGTGGCTGTGAACTCTGTTAATTTGTAGGTTACCGGAGTTCATGGCTGTCAACTCTGGTAACCTGAAGGTTACCTGAGTTCAAGTCACCGGGTCTCAGATAGCTCCAGTGCTGGACCATTGAATGTCGGCGTGCTAAGTGCCGGACTCATGGGCGTTCAGTCCAGCACCGGCATTTGCAAAGCAAGAGAAACAGTTGCTATGAACTCAGATGACCTTACTGTTCTAGTTAATAAATTTTAAAAAAAGACGAGACGAAACGTCTCGACGTAACGCTTTTTCGTCCGTCGAATCTGCCAGTTCCGACCACGCATGCGCGACCGGAACTCCGCCCCCTCCTCCCCGGAACTCACAATGGGCAGCGGATGCATCGTAAGACTGCATCCGCTGCCCACGTTGTGCACAATTGTGCACAACGTTCGTCGGTATGTCGGGCCGACTGTTTGTGACGGCCCCGTACCGACGGAAATGTGAAAGAAGCCTAATGGGGAAAAAATGAAAGGAAAAGTGTTGGAGGCAAATTAACAGCTGCCAGATGTGAACAAGGGGGACTTAAAGAATGAGAGCGATGGCGCCAAAGAGTATATACTGTACAGTTGCTAAGGTGGGGACCCAACATGGGATAATCACCACACCACCACGGGGATATGAACACACACACAAAATGCGCCACACACTACCACGTGCTCGAACACATATACCACCCTCAGCGCACATTTCACCACACATACACCAACCTCGCCACATAAAAGTCGAAACACAAAAGTCGCCGCTCAAAACTCGCCACGCGCAAAACTCTCCACATGCAAAACTCGCCGCACGTGCAAAACTCACCTCATGGAAAACTCGCCACACGCAAAACTTGCACACGCGGAAAAATTGCCACATGCACAAAAGTTGCAACACATGCAAAAGTTGCCTCACACAAAACTTGCACATACTCAAAAGGCACCACACATAAAACTCGCCACGCGCAAAACTCGCCATGCGCAAAACTTGCTGCACACAACTTGCTACACTAACCTGTCACATGCAACTCGACACACAAAAAGTTGCTACACGCATGTCGCCACACAAAACTCATCTCACAAAAATCGCTACATGCATGTCGCCACACGCAACTCAACACACACAACTTGACACACAAAACTCGCCCTAAAACACACACAAGTCTGGTATTATCCTTCAAAAATAAAAATCTGATTAATAAGCAGACAAACTACAAGAGCAACAAATGTACCATATAGGAATCCGGCAGCTGTCAGTCACATGACCAGTCTATTATGTGTATGTGTGAGCTAATATATACTGCCAGGGGGTGGGCTTACTGTTGGCTGGGGATTTATCAGGCTGCCAATTTAGCTTACAAATACTGAGGTAAAAATACTGACCAAATAACGTGTAAACGAGGTCTAATACAGGAGGAGATGACATACAGATATATACTATATACAGGAGGAGATGACACACAGGTATATACTATTTACAGGGGAGATGACACACAGGTATATACTATATACAGGAGGAGATGACAGATATATACTATATACAGGAGAGATGACACACAGGTATATACTATATAGAGGAGGAGATGACATACAGGTACATACTACATACAGGAGGAGATGACATACAGGTATATACTATATACAGGAGGAGATGACACACAGGTATATACTATATACAGGAGCAGATTACCTACAGGTATATAGTATATACAGGAGGAGATGACATACAGGTATATGCTATGTATAGGAGGAGATGACATACAGGTATATACTATATACAGGAGGAGATGACACACAGATATATACTATATATAGGTGAGATGACACACAGGTATATACTATATACAGGAGGAGATTACATACAGGTATATACTATATATAGGAGGAGATGACATACAGGTATATACTATATACAGGGGAGATGACACACAGCAGGTATATACTATATACAGGGGAGATGACATACAGGTATATACTATATACAGGAGATGACATACAGGTGTATACTATATATAAGGGAGATGACAAACATGTATATACTGAGGTGAAAATGAGAGGTGTGAGGTGAAAATGAAAAGGTGTGAGTGCAAAATGAGAGGAGTGAGGGAAAATAGTGGAGTGATCGGAAAATGACAGATGTGAGGTCGAAATGACAAGTGTTAGGGGGGAATGAGAGGAGTGAAGGGGGAAAATAAGAGGAGTGAGGGGGAAAATGAGAGGTGTGAGGGAGAAAATGAGAGATGTGATGGGGAAAATGAAAGATGTGATGGGGAAAATGAGAGGCGTGATGGGAAAATAAGAGAAGTGAGGTGCTATAACTAACCACAGATATTTACTATGCACAGGCAACGCCGGGCTCTTCAGCTAGTATATTTATATATATATAAAAAGAACAAAACAAATAAGAAGTTTGGTTGATTAATATTTTACCCATAAGGCCAAGCTGCACTTTCATATAAAATTAATTTCAATAAACCCAATAAGGGAGCCGCGACGGGTCCCATCTCACAGTCTCTCCATTGGCTCCTCACCGGTGACAGCCGTCACTCACGCCGCGTCCGTCAGCCATCACCTCCTCTACGGGATGATAATGAGATGAGATCTTGTCATTATTTATTAGTCAAAAGTGACAAATAATGAAAACAATCGAAGGATTGATGTCAGCAAAAATATGGATTTTTTAAACCAGCGCTGACGGAAGGAGAAATGGAAATAAATCAAAATATATTAGCTCGCTGCTCATTGTCTGCGACTAAGTGACAGATTCCGAAAAATAATAATGAGAAAAAAATGATATTAATACAAGAAATAATTTTAAAAAGGCCGGTAAATGCTGATCAGGTCGGTCTTGCACCTGTCACCATATTCAGGTCCATATAAAAAGGTATACAAAAATTCCCAAATAGTTCAGATGGTAGCAACGCAGCCGTAACACCCAGAGACCCTCAGTTTTGCTGCCCCCAACTTACATAAAGGATTGAGATGGGGCAAGATTAGTAACAGAATGTAGGTGCCAATGCAAAAAGAAATGAAGAAGGTAGTGGCAAAAATAAGAGCTGGATAAGGAACATTACACAGATGTGATGCAGGTTACCTGCCATCATAACAGCACCAAAAATGATGTAACTGGACGCCTAAGTTGATGTCGATCATTGACTTGAGCAATGCAGAGTTTTTCTAACCTTCTGTCACAAGTGATCAAGACGGAGCGTCAGGATAACTTTTGCTACAGCTGTACATATATAGGTAAAGGAAAAAATAACTAGGTGTAAAAACAAACCACAGGAAGGACAGAGACCAAAGTCTGATTTTTTGTTGTCGCTGCACAGGAGACTTAAAGGAGTTGTCCAATAATTTCATATTAATGACCTATCGAGTCCGAGACCCGCCACTTTCTACCGATCAGCTGTTGCCAGGTCCTGCGACCGCGAGATGTAAACTGTCGATAGAGCCAAACGGCACAGCTCCATACACCACATGGTGGCCGCTCTTTGGTTCTTTATTTGGCTTTTTAAAAAAATGTACATATATATATATATATATATATATATATATATATCAACATTGAAATTGAGACAACCGTGGAATTGTGTAAATCACCAGATTAAGACGTTACTCAGCTACTATCGCTGAGATCATATGAGAATGTATACATTTGGGGAAATCATCAAGATCCGCTGCTGGCTGCTCCTTTTGCAGTCACCAACTAAAAACGTCCCCAATGTGCTTAATGGGAGACAAGTCTGGAGATGCTGAAGCCATAGGAGTAGTTTTAGGTCACACAGGCTGCTCTCAGTAGCACAAGTCCAGGGATAATAACTCCCGTTACCCATTAATTTGCATATTACGAGAGAAATTTTTACATTCTGCGTATCCTCTAATCACAGTCTTAAAAGGGGGCTTGTTGGACAGGAGATATAGGGTGCAATAAAGACACGGAAAGGACTTTTTACTCCAGAAGAGACTGGGAAAATTGGATGACGACCCTGGGGAATCAATAATGAGGATTATGTTAACTGCTTAATTGTTATCCAAATTTTCCTGGGCCCTGAATGACATTTTTCCCCATAGTTACGCATTAATGCCAATTTTAATGGCAAATTTACCCTTGAGGAGACTGGGAAAGCTGCGTGACAAGCCTGTGCAAGTTGGAATGCTTTATTAATTACTAAAATATGAAAAGGAGCAATCAGCTCACCTGTCCGGGTGCATGACAAAATACTTGTCCCAACAGTCCCATCAATAGCCGGCACTCACATCTTCTTAAAAGAATCGCTTTACTGATCCAGTAGTATAAAAAATGATTGAACATAACAGCCCAAAAATTAAAAAGGCAGAAAAGAAATATACGCTGCTCTCCGGCAACATGTTTCAGACCTACATGGCTTGACAAAGGACCATGTAGGACTGAAACATGTTACCTGGGAGCGCAGAGGATATTTCTTTACTTTTTAATTTTTGTGCCATTATGTTCAATCATTTTTTGTGCCTTTTATACTACTGGATCAATAAAGCATTTATTTTAAGAAGATGTGAGTGAAAGCTGATTATATTACCACCTTGTTTTTCTTGGCTCCGAAGTAACAAAATTGACTAATTATGCATTAATATTAACCTTTCTTAAATATTGCTTTATGAAAAAGTAGATTTTTTCCCTGAAGATACTTGGAAAGTCGGGTGGTAAGCTGCAATAAAGACTATAATGATTAATGCCTGGAGGCAAAATTAGAGATGCATTGATATAAATTATTTACTTATTGCATTATAAAAAGGCTTTCTGCTTGAGTCGACTGGGAAAGCTGGGTGACATTCCTATACTATAAGCTATGGAGGTTATAGAGCTTTCTCCATAGGATGACTTATTATAGGAATAGAATGAACTGATCTGGATTTGTCCATGTTGCTTTGACAAATACATAAAACCATCGCATAAAAATAAAACAGCATAAATCTCGTAATCTCCGGCGTCTGATGATCAGCACAGTAATTGTTCCATCAATATTTCAGGCGAGATCCAGATGTGTCCCTGGAAGATCATTATTCTTTTATACCCGCTAATCATAAATCTCGTGGCCATTACATGGATTCAGCTGCTATCAATAACTGTGTCCTAATAATGACTGAAGAAGAAGAAAATCTTTACCCTATTTGTAGCCGCCTGTGATTTGCATGAAGATGGAGGTTTATTTAAACTCCACTATGGTAATTTGCAGGCGAGAAATGAAAGATGTAAATGGCGATGAGATGCAAGCGACATGAGTGATGCCTCTCAATGGCGCGAGGACTCCAAAAAGATGGTGAAAAGTTTGTATTAAAGGGAATCAAATACAAATGAGGAATATTTTGTAACACTCCTGCAATTCCAAAACTTGCCCTGCACTTGTGTCATTTGGAAACTAATCCGGACAGATTTTCAGTTACAGGATGCAAAAAAGAATGTTCCTATTCACTGCCAGCAAGCAGAGATCTTAAAATGTTGAGAAATCTTAAAGGAAAGTTATAAAAGGTGGCCAACTTTTCCATCACCAAAAGCTGGTCAACTTTTCCGTCACCAAAGTTGGACAACTTATCCGCCACCAAAGTTGGACAACTTTTCCATCACCAAAGGTTAGACAACTTTTCCGCCAAAGTTGGACACCTTTTCCGCCACCAAAGTTGGACACCTTTTCCGTCACCAAAGTTGGACACCTTTTCCGTCACCAAAGTTGGACACCTTTTCCGTCACCAAAGTTGGATAACTTTTCCGTCAAAGTTGGACAACTTTTCCGCCACCAAAGTTGGACAACTTTTCCGCCACCAAAGTTGGACTTTTCCGCCACCAAAGTTGGACAACTTTTCCGCCAAAGTTGGATAACTTTTCCATCACCAAAGGTTAGACAACTTTTCCGCCACCAAAGTTGGACAACTTTTCCGTCACCAAAGTTGGACAACTTTTCCGCCACAAAAGTTGTATAACTTTTCAGCCACCAAAGTTGGACAACTTTTCCTGTTATGACCCCAATGGCGAGGGTCTCAGAGGAACAAGAAAGTCTGCGAAGTACAAAAATCCAGCTCATAGGGCAGTGGTAACTGGGTTGACCATATATCTACTCCTAACGCCAACACTAGAAGTAGCCGGGGAACATGCCTACGTTGGTCGCTAGATGTCTCGCGCCAGCCGGAGGACTAACTACCCCTAGAAGAGGAAAACAAAGACCTCTCTTGCCTCCAGATAATAGACCCCAAAAGTTGGATACAAGCCCCCCACAAATAATAACGGTGAGGTAAGAGGAAATGACAAACACAGAGATGAACTAGGTTTAGCAAAGAGAGGCCCACTTACTAATAGCAGAATGTAGTAAGATAACTTATATGGTCAACAAAAACCCTATCAAAATTCCACACTGGAAATTCAAGAACCCCCGAACCGTCTAACGGCCCGGGGGGAGAACTCCAGCCTCCCTAGAGCTTCCAGCAAGGTTAGCATACAGATTATGTACAAGCTGGACAAAAATGCAAACAGAAACAAATAGCAAAAAGCAAGAAAGCAGACTTAGCTTAATCTAGCAGGAACCAGGATCAGTAGACAAGAGCACAACAGATTAGCTCTGATTACAACGTTGCCAGGCATTGAACTGAAGGTCCAGGGAGCTTATATAGCAACACCCCTGAACTAACGGCCCAGGTGAGCATACAAGGGATGACTGACATACCCAGAGTAAAATCACTAGTAACCACTAGAGGGAGCCAAAAAGCAAATTCACAACAGTACCCCCCCCTTAGTGAGGGGTCACCGAACCCTCACCAAGACCACCAGGGTGATCAGGATGAGCGGCGTGAAAGGCACGAACCAAATCGGCCGCATGCACATCAGAGGCGACCACCCAGGAATTATCCTCCTGACCATAGCCCTTCCACTTGACCAGGTACTGAAGCCTCCGCCTGGAGAGACGAGAATCTAAGATCTTCTCCACCACGTACTCCAACTCGCCCTCAACCAACACCGGAGCAGGAGGCTCCGCAGAAGGGACCACAGGCACAACGTACCGCCGCAACAAGGACCTATGAAATACGTTGTGAATGGCAAACGACACCGGAAGATCCAGGCGAAAGGATACAGGATTAAGGATTTCCAATATCTTGTAAGGACCAATGAAGCGAGGCTTAAATTTGGGAGAGGAGACCTTCATAGGAACAAATCGAGAAGACAGCCATACCAAATCCCCAACGCGAAGTCGGGGACCCACACCGCGGCGGCGGTTGGCAAAACGCTGAGCCTTCTCCTGTGACAACTTCAAGTTGTCCACCACATGACTCCAGATCCGCTGCAACCTATCCACCACAGAATCCACCCCAGGACAGTCAGAAGGCTCCACATGTCCCGAGGAAAAACGAGGATGGAAACCAGAGTTGCAGAAAAATGGCGAAACCAAGGTGGCGGAACTAGCCCGATTATTAAGGGCAAATTCAGCCAACGGCAAGAAGGTCACCCAATCATCCTGATCAGAAGAGACAAAACACCTCAAATAAGCCTCCAGAGTCTGATTAGTTCGCTCCGTTTGTCCGTTAGTCTGGGGATGAAAAGCGGACGAAAACGACAAATCAATGCCCATCCTACCACAAAAGGATCGCCAGAACCTGGAAACAAACTGGGATCCTCTGTCCGACACAATATTCTCAGGAATGCCGTGCAAACGAACCACGTTCTGGAAGAACACAGGAACCAGATCAGAAGAGGAGGGCAGCTTAGGTAAAGGAACCAAATGGACCATCTTGGAGAAACGATCACATATCACCCAGATGACAGACATGCCCTGAGACACCGGAAGATCAGAAATGAAATCCATAGAGATGTGTGTCCAAGGTCTCTTCGGGACAGGCAAGGGCAAGAGCAACCCGCTGGCACGAGAACAGCAAGGCTTAGCTCGAGCACAAGTTCCACAGGACTGCACAAATGACCGCACATCCCTTGACAAGGAAGGCCACCAAAAGGACCTGGCCACCAGATCTCTGGTGCCAAAAGTTCCCGGGTGCCCTGCCAACACTGAGGAATGAACCTCGGAAATGACTCTGCTGGTCCATTTAGCAGGCACAAACAATCTGTCAGATGGACAAGAGTCAGGCCTACCAGCCTGAAATCTCTGCAACACACGCCGCAGATCAGGAGAAATAGCTGACAAGATAACTCCTTCCTTAAGAATACCCACAGGTTCAGCGACTCCAGGAGCATCAGGCACAAAGCTCCTAGACAGAGCATCGGCCTTCACATTCTTAGAACCTGGTAAATACGAGACCACAAAGTCAAAACGGGAGAAAAACAATGACCAGCGGGCCTGTCTAGGATTCAGGCGTTTAGCAGACTCGAGATACATCAGATTTTTGTGATCAGTCAAGACCACCACACGATGCTTAGCACCCTCGAGCCAATGACGCCACTCCTCAAATGCCCACTTCATGGCCAACAACTCCCGATTGCCCACATCATAATTTCGCTCTGCCGGCGAAAACTTCCTGGAGAAAAAGGCACAAGGTCTCATAGTAGAGCAACCAGGGCCTCTCTGCGACAAAACGGCCCCTGCCCCAATCTCCGAAGCATCCACCTCCACCTGAAAGGGAAGTGAGGTGTCAGGTTGGCTAAAAACAGGCGCCGAAGTAAATCGGCGTTTCAACTCCTGGAAAGCCTCCACGGCAGCAGGAGCCCAGTTAGCTACATCAGAGCCTTTCTTGGTCATATCCGTCAATGGTTTAACAACGCTAGAAAAATTTGCGATAAAACGACGGTAGAAGTTAGCAAAACCCAAGAACTTCTGAAGACTCTTAACTGACGAGGGTTGAGTCCAATCATGAATAGCTCGGACCTTGACTGGGTCCATCTCCACAGCAGAAGGGGAAAAAATGAACCCCAAAAAGGGAACCCTCTGTACACCAAAGAGACACTTTGAGCCTTTAACAAACAAAGAATTTTCACGCAAAATCTTAAAAACCATCCTGACCTGCTCCACATGCGAGTCCCAATCATCAGAAAAAACCAGAATATCATCCAGATAAACAATCAAAAATTTATCCAGATACTTCCGGAAAATGTCATGCATGAAGGACTGAAAAACTGAAGGTGCATTAGAGAGCCCAAATGGCATCACCAAGTACTCAAAATGACCTTCGGGCGTATTGAATGCGGTTTTCCATTCATCGCCTTGCTTAATGCGCACAAGGTTGTACGCACCACGAAGGTCTATCTTGGTGAACCACTTGGCACCTTTAATCCGGGCAAACAAGTCTGACAACAGCGGCAAAGGATACTGAAATTTGACAGTGATCTTGTTTAAAAGCCGATAGTCAATACAAGGCCTCAAAGATCCGTCCTTTTTGGCCACAAAAAAGAATCCCGCACCAAGAGGGGAAGAAGAAGGACGGATATACCCCTTCTCAAGAGACTCCTTGATATATGAACGCATCGCGGTATGTTCAGGTACCGACAAATTAAACAGTCTCCCCTTAGGAAACTTACTGCCAGGAATCAAATCTATTGCACAGTCATATTCCCTATGAGGAGGCAGTGCACTGGACTTAGACTCGCTGAAGACATCCTGATAATCAGACAAATACGCCGGAACTTCCGAAGGCGTAGAAGAAGCAATTGAACAGGGGGGGCGGGAATCTCCATGAATTCCATGGCAGCCCCAACTTGACACCGACATTGCCTTCCAGTCCAAGACTGGATTATGGGTCTGTAACCATGGTAAACCCAAAACAACCAAATCATGCATCTTATGCAGAACAAGAAAACGTATCACCTCCCGATGTTCGGGAGTCATGCACATGGTAACCTGTGTCCAAAACTGCGGTTTATTTTTTGCCAAAGGCGTAGCATCAATACCCCTAAGAGGAATAGGATTTTCTAATGGCTCCAGACCAAAACCGCAGCGCTTGGCAAATGACAGATCCATCAGACTCAGGGCAGCACCTGAGTCTACAAACGCCAAGACAGGATACGATGACAGTGAGCAAATCAAAGTTACAGATAGAATAAATTTAGGTTGCAAATTACCAATGGCGACAGGACTAACAACCCTAGTAAGACGTTTAGAGCATGCTGAGATAACATGTGTAGAATCACCACAGTAGTAACACAAGCCATTCTGGCGTCTATGAATTTTCCGCTCATTTCTAGTCAGGATTCTATCACATTGCATTAAATCAGGTGCCTGTTCAGACAACACCATGAGGGAATTTGCGGTTTTGCGCTCCCGCAACCGCCGGTCGATTTGAATTGCCAGGGCCATGGAATCATTCAGACCTGTGGGAATGGGAAAACCCACCATCACATTCTTAATGGCTTCAGAAAGGCCATTTCTGAAATTTGCAGCCAATGCACACTCGTTCCACTGGGTCAGCACGGACCATTTCCGAAATTTTTGGCAATACACTTCAGCCTCGTCCTGGCCCTGAGACATAGCCAGCAAGGCTTTTTCTGCCTGAATCTCAAGATTGGGTTCCTCATAAAGCAAACCGAGCGCCAGAAAAAACGCATCAATATCAGCCAATGCCGGATCTCCTGGTGCCAGCGAGAAGGCCCAATCCTGAGGGTCGCCCCGTAAAAAAGAAATAACAATTTTCACTTGCTGAGCGGAGTCTCCAGATGAACAGGGTCTCAGGGACAAAAACAATTTACAATTATTCCTGAAATTTCTAAATTTAAATCGGTCTCCGGAAAACAGTTCAGGAATCGGTATCTTAGGTTCTGACATAGGATTTCTGGTAACATAATCTTGTATGCCCTGCACATGAGCAGTAAGCTGGTCCAGCAAACACAAGCCACTCAGAGGTAAAGGGGAAAAGAAAAAAAAAATAAATGAGAAAAAAAAAAAAAAAAACTCAGAATTTTCTTTCTTATAATCCCGCTTCTGCAATGCATTTAACATTTAATACTGGCCTGGCAAACTGTTATGACCCCAATGGCGAGGGTCTCAGAGGAACAAGAAAGTCTGCGAAGTACAAAAATCCAGCTCATAGGGCAGTGGTAACTGGGTTGACCATATATCTACTCCTAACGCCAACACTAGAAGTAGCCGGGGAACATGCCTACGTTGGTCGCTAGATGTCTCGCGCCAGCCGGAGGACTAACTACCCCTAGAAGAGGAAAACAAAGACCTCTCTTGCCTCCAGATAATAGACCCCAAAAGTTGGATACAAGCCCCCCACAAATAATAACGGTGAGGTAAGAGGAAATGACAAACACAGACATGAACTAGGTTTAGCAAAGAGAGGCCCACTTACTAATAGCAGAATGTAGTAAGATAACTTATATGGTCAACAAAAACCCTATCAAAATTCCACACTGGAGATTCAAGAACCCCCGAACCGTCTAACGGCCCGGGGGGAGAACTCCAGCCTCCCTAGAGCTTCCAGCAAGGTTAGCATACAGATTATGTACAAGCTGGACAAAAATGCAAACAGAAACAAATAGCAAAAAGCAAGAAAGCAGACTTAGCTTAATCTAGCAGGAACCAGGATCAGTAGACAAGAGCACAACAGATTAGCTCTGATTACAATGTTGCCAGGCATTGAACTGAAGGTCCAGGGAGCTTATATAGCAACACCCCTGAACTAACGGCCCAGGTGAGCATACAAGGGATGACTGACATACCCAGAGTCAAATCACTAGTAACCACTAGAGGGAGCCAAAAAGCAAATTCACAACATTTTCCGCCACAAAAATTGGACAACTTTTCCGCCACAAAAGTTGGACAACTTTTCCGCCACCAAAGTTGGACAACTTTTCCGCCACCAAAGTTGGACAACTTTTCCGTCACCAAAGTTGGACAACTTTTCTATCCCATCACACTGTGCACATGTCCTTGCTCATGTCACTTCTGTCTTATGTGACCTTGAAGGCATTAAAAGAAGTGACCTGTTCATCATTCAGGTGACTCCAGCTTGGAATCCACCAACTCTCTACACTTCACAGTATAAAGAGAAAAGAACTGTCAAGAATGATGGCTATTTCAACTTAGAAAACCACCACAGCATTTTCATGAAGCGGCTTTGCCTGTGAAAACTCTGACTGTGATGATTTTTTCATGTAGTTTTAGGCATGAAGGAGGTCTAGAGTTTACAATACTAGTCAATGGTAAGACTCAAAAGACGTACGGTTATCTTTTTTCATCAAAAACCGCTAGTGGTTTCTTCATTGAAGTGGAGTTAAAAAAAACACACAACCCAAACGCATTGAAAAATGCTCAAAAAACCTGTAGAAAAAGCACTCAGGATATACCACCCACCCCCAAGAAAAAAAATTACTAAAAAGAGATGCCAGCCTTTCCCGAACCGTCTTCCTCAAGAAAAACTCAGCATGTTCGCCCACCTGAAAAAAGATGTCATGTACACATACCCATTAAGAGAGTCTGTGTGCCTCCCCAAAATCGCAACCCATAGGGAACATCTGTAATGCATCAGATTTTTACTGAATTTGTGTTTTGTTTTTGTTTTTTTAACAGCCCTCAGCTCAATCTTGAGCAATGGCGACTTGATGGATGAACGCTCTGCAGGAAGATCGATTTTGTGCAGCCTAGGTAGGTCCACCAGGGTCTTCTCTACCATTATCTCGATAGTATCTAGCCATAAGGTTGCTGGTCTTCCTCTTCACCTTGTTCCTTCTATTCTTCCAACCATGATGTCCTTCTCCAATGACTGCTCTCTTTATAGTGCCTTATTTCCATCATTAACCAAGAAAAACGTATTTGATCGTGTACATTCTAAACCGATGATATAAAACATGGACACACAGATTGCACACAGCAGATCTATGCTGATTGCAGGGGAATCAACCTAAATGTGGAGATCTCCTCAGGCAGACCATTGTTATCAGTCCATAGACTTCATGTGCTTGCTTATGGAATGCTGTAGACCTATACCATGTTGGAACAGGTTCCTTGGATGCACGAGAAGAGATGATTCCAAGATCCATTTTCTATCTTGACGTGCAGGTTCACTTTTGTCTTTTTAGTGGATCCCATTGCACATACATAAGATTTAATACATTACTTGTGCCACCCAAGTGTCAAATGATTGTTCCAAACTTACCTCTTGCTGGGTTGTTTACTGCTGGATTTTTTGGATCCATTGAAACTGACCCCTTTGGAGGGCCCTCTTGTGCTTTGACGGGCCAGTCCATCTTTGGACATAGATCTCCACCAGCTTCACTCATCTCTGGCTTGTGTGCATTTCATTTTCACTTAGCATTCATTTTCCAAGATCATTATTATTTGTTGTAGGAGCCTTTGGCTCGGTTTCAAGCAGTGGTGACTTGATGGATGAAGGCTCTGTAGGAAGATAGATCTTGTGCAAGCCTAGATAGGTCCACCAGGGTCTTCTCCCGCGTTCTCTTGATAGTATCAAGCCATCGGGTTGCTGGTCTTCCTCTTTGCCTTGTTCCTTGTATTTGTCCGACCATGATGTCCAGTGATTGCTCTCTTCATATATTATGTCCAAAGTAGGCAAGTCATAGCTTGGTGATCTTTGTGCCTTGAATCCAAAAATAACACGATTCTTATTCATCACGATAAGGTTTCTATACAAATGTGGAGATCGTCTCCAGCGTTTTCAGGATTATTTCTTTTAAAGCCATGGATGAATAGAATGACAGCAATCCAAACATACTCAGCTTGTGAAGACACGTTTTATCCACAGTGAAACAAAGAAAGGTCAAGGCAGGTAACACATCCAGTCACAGTACAGATAATAAGATGTTGTGCCCAGACAGAAGCAATCTCAAGGAGCACTGAGGCTTAAACATTCGGCTTCACGCTGCCTTTACGTTTCAAAGCTTTGGAAGTTTTAGAATGTTACCTTGATTTCTAACAATTCCCAGCCGGGACTGCAGAAGACCAGCGGATCACCTAACTTCATTATCAGGGGGTGAAGGGCAACAGTTGTTTTAGTGATTTATATAGAGTTGTGATTTTTGGGAGCAGGTCATGTATGACCGGTGCCTTCTAGAAGTACAAGCAGGACCTTCCAGGGCCATCTCCGGGGATGGTTGTTATCAAGTCTCTGCTGACGATAGGTGTCAATGATTTAAGGGGTTATTTAACATCATAAGATGTTCTTACAAAGAGCTAAACATTCATATACAAGAACAAAATGAGTAAAACTGAACAGAATATATTTTGCCAGTCTCGTAACAAAACTAACTAGATGTTTCCCTCCTTTCTCATTTTCCGGGGCCTATTGATGTTGTGTTGACCAGACATCTCACCTACACAATAAACAATGGACTCTGGTAAATGGAGACCGTCATAAAACATTGGTAAGGGGAAGAATGCTCCTTTTGTCCTGTGCGGATGCATTCTTATTCCACCACTGCTCTAATGAAGACAAATCCTTTGTCCACAGCCAATCTCTTAAAGATATTTTGCTGCTCCACCGCAGGCTGTACAGACAATTCTCTGCTTCTTTCCTGGTTATGTAGACAATTCCGTGCTCCACCGCAGGCTGTACAGACAATTCTCTGCTTCTCTCCTGGTTATATAGGCAATTCTGTACTCCACCGCAGGCTGTACAGACAATTCTCTGCTTCTTTCCTGGTTATATAGGCAATTCTGTGCTCCACCACAGGCTGTACAGACAATTCTCTGCTTCTTTCCTGGTTATATAGACAATTCTGTGCTCCACCACAGGCTGTACAGACAATTCTCTGCTTCTTTCCTGGTTATATAGGCAATTCCGTGCTTCACCACTGGTTGTACAGCTAATTCCCCCTTCCACTGCTGGTTGTACAAACAATCCCCTGCCCCTTTCCTAGTTATACAGACCATTCCCTGCTTCACTGCTGGTTGTACAGAATATTCCCTCCACCGCTGGTTGTACAGACTATTCCCTCCTCCACTGCTGGCTGTACAGACTATTCCTTAATCCACTGCTGGTTGTACCGAACTTTCCCTGCTCCACCGCTGGTTGTACAGATCATTCCCTGCTCCACCGCTGGTTGTACAAATCATTCCCTGCTCCACCGCTGGTTGTACAAATCATTCCCTGCTCCACCGCTGGTTGTACAAATCATTCCCTGCTCCACTGCTGGTCATACAGACCATTCCCTGCTCCACCGCTGGTTGCACAGACTGTTCCCTCCTCCACCGCTGGTTGTACAGATCATTCCCTGCTCCACCACTGGTTGTACAGATCAATCCCTGCTCCACTGCTGGTCGTACAGCTTATTCCCTGCTCCACTGCTGGTTGTACAGAGCATTCCCTGCTCCACTGCTGGTCCTACAGATCATTCCCTGCACCACCGCTGGTTGTACAAATCATTCCCTGCTCCACCGTTGGTTGTACAAATCATTCCCTGCTCCACCGCTGGTTGTACAAATCATTCCCTGCTCCACCGCTGGTTGTACAAATCATTCCCTGCTCCACCGCTGGTTGTACAGATCTATCCCTGCTCCACCGCTGGTTGTACAGATCTATCCCTGCTCCACCGCTGGTTGTACAGATCTATCCCTGCTCCACCGCTGGTTGTACAGATCTATCCCTGCTCCACCGCTGGTTGTACAGATCATTCCCTGCTCCACCGCTGGTTGTACAGATTATTCCCTGCTCCACCGCTGGTTGTACAGATTATTCCCTGCTCCACCGCTGGTTGTACAGATTATTCCCTGCTCCACTGCTGGTTGTACAGATTATTTTCTGCTCCACTGCTGGTTGTACACATTATTCCCTGCTCCACTGCTGGTTGTACAGATTATTCTCTGCTCCACTGCTGGTTGTACACATTATTCCCTGCTCCACTGCTGGTTGTACAGATCATTCCCTGCTCCACCGCTGATTGTACAGATCATTCCCTGCTCCACCGCTGGTTGTACAAATCATTCCCTGCTTCACCGCTGGTCGTACAGAATATTCCCTGCTCCACTGCTGGTTGCACAGATCATTCCCTGCTCCACGGCTGGTTGAACAGACAATTCCCCCTTCTACTGCTGGTCGTACAGATCATTCCCTACTCCACCATTGGTTGCACAGATCATTCCCTGCTCCACCACTTGTTGTACAGATCATTCCCTGCTCCACCGCTGGTTGAACAGACAATTCCCCCTTCTACTGCTGGTTGTACAGATCATTTTCTGCTCCACCATTGGTTGTACAGAGCATTCCCTGCTCCACTGCTGGTCATACAGATCATTCCCTGCTCCACTGCTGGTTGTACAGAGCATCCCCTGCTCCACTGCTGGTCATACAGATCATCCCCTGCTCCACTGCTGGTTATACAGATCTATCCCTGCTCCACCGCTGGTCGTACAGATCATTCCCTGCTCCACTGCTGGTTGTACACATCATTACCTGCTCCACCGCTGGTTGTACAGAGCATTCCCAGCTACACTGCTGGGTGGTCTGATAGAGAACCAGATCATGGGGTTAATGATCGGGGCTGATCCGAGGTACCGAGGCCACAGACAGCGCAATTTCTGCAGTAATAAAGAAGACGCAGGACTTGCTGGTTCCAGCCCTGGACACTTGGAAAGGCCTTTATTTGTTCTATCTAATATTGAGATGTTACTTGTGACCTCTTCAGGAAAGTTATAAATTATTCTGATTTTCATATCTATAGTTTTGGAATGAAAAGTCCTTTGACGATATCGAAAAAATGATGCAGTAAAATCTTTGGGAGATTTCTAAAATCGTGAATGGAGGAGAAATACTAGCTGCTGTACATTTACATTTTATCCACATAAACTTGGCACACATTTGCGCCATCTGTAGGATATCATCATAGCTTTAAAGGGTTTTATGAAATTGAAATAAAGTATCTTCCATTTTTATATATTTCATAAACAGCGCAACGCTAAGGGGAGTGATGGTACGTCTGATTGTACTTAAGGAGTTCACCTGACCAGGTATCACAGATACCAATACACTTCACAGTCTGGCCTCCAGGGGGAGCAAAGGGTACTATGTATTAGGCCACTCCTCACAATCTGGTAAAACTGGGGGTTGGATAGGAAGTTAGTGAGAAGCTGACTGGGTTGGAACCAGGCAACATCCTGTGGCAGGGGGTGTTGCAGGGGAAAGATTCAGGGGGGTCCCTGTCAGGGGTGGGATCCTGACAGAGGCCTAGCGAACAAGACAGAGCGTTAAGGAACCGCGTCTGCACTACATTGCGGCGGTATCTCAAGAAAGGACAAGAAGCGAGGTTTATTGTGAAGAGTGAGAAACGAGATCACAGCAAAAAGGAGATAACACCAGTAGGAGTCGTGCCGTAAGATCGAGGCAGCATCTTACTGAGGCGCGTAGCCGGTGGCCGGAACGCCGAGGAAGTATTGGGCTCCAAGCATTACTTCAAACCAACGGCAGGACAGTTAATTATAGGTTGGCTGTCTCACCTAAATCACCTAAGAAGACATAGGGGGCAACTGTGGGAGAGGGGCGTCACTAGGGTCCCGGAAGAACTCCAGGCCTACCCGTCATACGGGTGCGTCCTAGCCATATCATCTGGGGGATGGAGAAGAACATCAGAACAGATATAAGTTGTGAGAAAGAACATCAGAAACAGACACAACAGTTGTGAGGACTATCCCGTGGTGCTCAGCAGGGAAGCACTACAACACACAGGCGCTAGAAGGTAGGCACAGATTTCCACCTGCAAAGGGAACTCTGGAGGTGCCTTCGGACCGGCCGGTCTCAGCCAGCCCTGTTAACAGTACTCTGGATTGAGGATCCTGAAGCCTTCAGTAAAGAGGTAAAGAGACTGCAACCCTGTGTCCTCGTTATTCACCGCAACCTACACCACACACCACCATCACACCTTTCATTGGACGCCCCTTAGCAGGGCCATGGACCGGGTCTAGCCACCGTGACAACCCCAAGACCGAGACAGAGAGGCCCGGTACCGAGTACCCCGCGGCCCTGCGTCTGGGGGCACTCCAAACTTGGCATCACGAACAGGATCTACTTAAGCCTGGAGAATCAGGTCATGTGTGCCTTGGAACTGTGTCTGAATTGTGCTTGAACTGTGATTTATTGCAAAGACTGTGGATAGCCACTTGCCGCCAAAAGTTCCCGCCAGAACCGCCGCCATTACAGCGCTAAGAGGAGCGCAGGAGAAGAAGAAGGGCGTGGAAGTGGGCGTGGACAAGCTGAAGAGCGCGAAAGACAATGGCCGCCCAGTCTACATATTTCTGTACCTTGAGGACGTGTCCGTCAGCAGCCGAGATCCGCCTCCTAATCCTCAATGGAGGGCGGAGACAACGAAAAAGAAACCGCCCATGAAGGAGAGAGCGGGAAAAAGATCAGGAAGCGACCCATGTGGGGGACGTGATGGCCGACCGCTCAGACCCAGAGTGTGGGGTTGAAGTGGAGAACTCCCCCAGCTATCCGGAGGAGCATAGAGGCCCAGTCTCCACGGCCGATGCAGATCTCCTGCAGCTCGAGATAGAAGACTTGATCGGACAGCTTCTCCAGCTGCGGGTGGAAGCCAAGGCCGCACCCCAAGGGACGCCAGCGGAGGAGTCCCTGACCTTGGTCCCTGCACCGATGGTCGAGTTGCTGCCGACGTCTCCACCGATGTCACCGCCAGCGGAACCAGCCGCGAGGGAGGACGTTACGCCGGCCGGTAAGCCGGCAGCACCACCTCCCCCTGGAACCTATCGACTCCAGCACCTCCTCCCCTGGGACCAGGCCACAGGCATGGAGCAACTCCTAAAGACCCCGATCTCGGCAGTCACCCTGCCGAGCGCGGTTTATGCCGAGCGCACGGTGTGCCGCTGGGTGAACCCCGGGTCCAACTTTATGGGGTTCCCCGGGGTGGCGACCCAGAAAGGAGAGATGGTGCAAGCCCTCAGCTGGGAAGAATACCAGGCACAGCTAGAACAGCAGTGGGACAAGAAGGAGAAGGCGTACCAGGCCGGGCTGGAGGCCCATCACCAGAAAGACTTAGCAGTGAAGGATCGGGCCCGCAAGGACCCCACCGCTCATCAGGCCCCGCGCAGGCAGGGCATCATCATCACCTTTAGGCTCCGTGGAGGCTGGGGCTTTATTAAAGAGCTGGGCCTGTACGCCGAGGTGTTCGTAAACCGGAGGGATGTCGAGTCCCACCTGAAGGAGGGGCATCCCGACCGGGACCTCTACCCGGGGGATGAGGTCACCCACACCCGGCACTTTGTGGAGAAGGGGTGGTTTGCCCTGAATGTCCATAGGAGGCGAGGTCCCGCGGCGCCCCCGACCACGGTGCCGGTGAAGCTGCCCCCTGTGGCGAAGGCGCCCTCTTGTGACCGGTCCACTGTTACCACAAAGACCACGGTGGTTACTCCAACCTGCACCGTTGTCAAGACCACCACCTGCACTGTTGCTACCACCATGGTAGCCGGAAGCTTGGCCGCAGTAATGACCAGTACCCAGGTCGTTACAGGATCTAAAACTGTGGGTACCCAGACCCCTGACTGGAGCGAGGGGGCTTCTGGTGCAACACTTGGTAGCCGCAGGTACCCGGGCGGATGGCCCCGCGCTACTGCCAGAACCAAAGTAAGATACTAATGCTCTGCAAATGTATATAGTTAACTGTTTATTTCCTTGCTTTTTGCTGCTAGTACCCGACCAGGGTTGTTCTTAAAGGGATCCCTTTGTTTACCCGGGATCCCTATTGTTTTTATTTTTGTTTTTATTTCCCTTTTTGCTTTTTGGTTCACCCCTGTTGCAAAGACTACCGAATCATGGACGGTGAATGGTTCACAAACTGTAATGTAAATAGTTTGCGCCCTATTAAGGGTGCCCCCTACTGGTTTTACAAGAAAAAGAACTCTTTTCGAAGAAACTGTTCCTGGAAACAGTACAGGAGTTCCTGCCGTACACGGACTTGCAACTTGAGAAGTTGCACTACCTCAAAGAGACTTGGTCCCCTCTTAAAGGGGAGGTTCACCAGATGCACTTAATGTATAATGTTGCCTTAAAAGAAAGTGAATAGTCTTAATGTTTTACATAGGAGTATTATGTAGTTAGCTAGACAGTTATAGAAAATGTTTGATAATGTTGCTAGAGATTGAGGACAGGAAGTAGACCCGTAGGGGGTTAGTGAGAGAGTCCTCCTAGGAGCCATAGAGAGATGGCTCAGTGATCCTGTACTAAGAAAAGAGGCAGTAGGCCTGGGCAGATAGACAGGCGGTCCTGCATATGAACAATCAGAAAGTAAAAAGAAGAGTATTGCACTTAGAAGAGAAAAATAAAGAAAAAGTTAATTTATATTTTAGAAGTTTTATAGTAAGCCTTTAGTGGGTTCAGCTTATACGTCCTTAAAGGCAAAGTTAAATTATTGTTCAGAATTTGCACTTAGTAGAATACCCGGCTGGGTAATAGAAGTTATTTATAGTATGTTATTTAAAATATTTAACCATGTTTTGTTTGTAACGTTCAAGAGTCCTCACCTCCCATAAAGGGAAACACTGTTATTATTATTACTTGTTTATTGCATTTCAAAATTTGTATGTCTTTTGCTGACATGTATTGTTGTTTTCTTCCCAGTCCGGGAGTACTGGATTTAACTGGGGGAGAGTGCAGCGCCCCAGAGTCCTGGTCGTTGCAGTACTGATGCTCCGCCGCTAAGGGGAGTGATGGTACGTCTGATGGCACTTAAGGAGTTCACCTGACCAGGTATCACAGACACCAATACACTTCACAGTCTGGCCTCCAGGGGGAGCAAAGGGTACTATGTATTAGGCCACTCCTCACAATCTGGTAAAACTGGGGGTTGGATAGGAAGTTAGTGAGAAGCTGACTGGGTTGGAACCAGGCAACATCCTGTGGCAGGGGGTGTTGCAGGGGAAAGATTCAGGGGGTCCCTGTCAGGGGTGGGATCCTGACAGAGGCCTAGCGAACAAGACAGAGCGTTAAGGAACCGCACCTGCACTACATTGCGGCGGTATCTCAAGAAAGGACAAGAAGCGAGGTTTATTGTGAAGAGTGAGAAAAGAGATCACAGCAAAAAGGAGATAACACCAGTAGGAGTCGTGCCGTAAGATCGAGGCAGCATCCTACTGAGGCGCGTAGCCGGTGGCCGGAACGCCGAGGAAGTATTGGGCTCCAAGCATTACTTCAAACCAACGGCAGGACAGTTAATTATACAGTAGGTTGGCTGTCTCACCTAAATCCCCTAAGCAGACATAGGGGGCAATTGTGGGAGAGGGGCGTCACTAGGATCCCGGAAGAACTCCAGGCCTACCCGTCATACGGGTGCGTCCTAGCCATATCATCTGGGGGACGGAGAAGAACATCAGAATAGAAACGAGAGTTGTGAGAAAGAACATCATACAGACACAACAGTTGTGAGGACTATCCCGTGGTGCTCAGCAGGGAAGGACTACAACACACAGGCGCTAGAAGGTAGGCACAGATTTCCACCTGCGAAGGGAACTCTGGAGGTGCCTTCGGACCGGCCGGTCTCAGCCAGCCCTGTTAACAGTACTCTGGATTGAGGATCCTGAAGCCTTCAGTAAAGAGGTAAAGAGACTGCAACCCTGTGTCCTCGTTATTCACCGCGACCTACACCACGCACCACCATCACACCTTTCATTGGACGCCACTTAGTAGGGCCACGGACCGGGTCTAGCCACTGTGACAACCCCAAGACTGAGACAGAGAGGCCCGGTACCGAGTACCCCGCGGCCCTGCGTCTGGGGGCGCTCCACCTAGAGGTTGGGTCTAGTATTGCAACCAAGCACTTTCTTAAGCTGTAATACCAGAAACTGCCTATGGACAAGTGTAGCGCTGATGATACTCGTCTCATAAAGCCCTTTATAGCCCAACCTCAGAGCTGAACTCTGAATGCAGTATTGCGTTACCTTCCTGGCAGCTGAGATATTGGAGGGTTCTTTGTCAGGATCGGTGGTCACCACATTTCTTTTGCAACCTGTATACTGACAGCGCAAAAACAATTGACATTGACCTGCAAAGTTCTATTTTACTCGACAGGGAAAGGAAATAATGAGCCGTTGTGGTCTCCAGTCTCTGCCGGCCTTCAGAATATTCTTATATCTTGACCTCCTTCATCTTTATGAATGTCACAGATGAACACATGAATTTCAAGTTATTGAGCAGAATAAGATCCTAAGTAGTTGGCCATTAGTGTAGACCCTCGGTGTGCTAGGAAGCACTGTAAGGAAAGTCCATTGACTTCAATGAGAACTGTATAAGGGGTTGCCCACCTTTCAGGACAATAATTCATAATATTTACAATTGGGTTCTATTCAAATATTGCACTGTTTACCTTATATAGCCTCAGTGTTGAGAAGTTTATTGTTGACTGCAAGATGAGTTAACTGAGTATCAGTCAGTGAGCTCATTCCTATTGAATGAATGGAGATTTGTATCTCTTTTCTCTGCTTTTTCTGAGCTCCTCTCGGCTGATTTATGACCACAGGCCACATCAAAGGTGAATGCGGTGCGAAAAAAAGCACCAATAAAAGCCAAAACGGTGCAAACTTTTTAATAAAATCCAATTGCAAAAAAATTATATTTAGCCTAAAATAAATGTATCTCAGTAAAAAAAAGCCAATCTTGTCCCCAAAGGTGGAAAATCCCTTTAAGTCTTGCAGTGGTGCTGATGTTGAGAAATTGAATACTTCCCTCTGAGCTTGCTCAGAGCTGATCGCTGGTGGTCACAGCCAAAGGAGATCCTGTACTCAACTTCTTGTAAAGCAAGAAAAAGGAGCAACCCTCCAACCTTTATAGTATGTCAACTCATTAAAGGGTGTATGAATGCAGGGAGAAGAAGATGAGACGGATTCATCATTTCTTTTGCGCTTTTTTGTCTATTTTTGCATATTTTTACATCATTTTTCTTTTGTGCTTTTTTTAAATCTAGTTTTGCATATTTTAGCTCATTTTTCTTTTGCGCATTTTTGTCTTATTTTATATATTTTTAGCTTGTTTTTCTGTCTAGTTTTGTATATTTAAGTTCATCTTCTTTTGTGCTTTCTTGTCTAGTTTTGCATATTTTTAGCTCTGTTTTCTTTTGCACTTTTTTGTCTAGTTTTATATATCTTTATCTTGCTTTTCTTTGGCACTTTTTTGTCTAGTTTTGTATATTTTTAGCTGTTTTCTTTTACACTTTTTTGTCTAGTTTTATATATTTTAAGGGTATGTATCCACGTTCTGGATTGTATCAGGATTTGGTCAGGATTTTTCATCAGTATTTGTAAGCCAAAACCAGGACTGGAACAATTAGAGGAAAAGTATAATAGAAACATATGCTCCACTTCTGCATTTATCACCCACTCCTGGTTTTGGCTTACAAATACTGATGGAAAATCCTGACCAAATCCTGATGCAATCCTGAACGTGGACACATACCCTTATCTTGCTTTTCTTTGGCACTTTTTTGTCTAGTTATGCATATTTTAGCTCATTTTTCTTTTGCGCTTTTTTGTCTTGTTTATATATTTTTAGCTTGCTTTTCTATCTAGTTTTGTATATTTTAGTTCTTTTTCTTTTGTGCTTTCTTGTCTAGTTTTGTAAATTTTTAGCTCTGTTTTCTTTTGCACTTTTGTGTCTAGTTTTATATATTTTTATCTTGCTTTTCTTTGGCACTTTTTGGTGTAGTTCTGTATATTTTTTTACCTTGTCTTTTTGTCTAGCTTTGCATATTTTTAGCTTGTTATTTTGTCTAGTTTTGTATATTTTTAGCTCATTTTTCTTTTGCGCTTTTTGGTCTACTTTTGCACATTTTTAGATCACTTTTCTTTTGTGTCTTTTAAAGTCACTTTTCTATGTGTTTTGTTTTACTTCACGATTATACGCAAAGTTTATTTTTTGTAGAAATTTTCATCTGATTCCTCATTTTCATTTTCCAGAAAAGTGGAAAAATTTCTTTTTACGCAAATGTGCTTAAGACTGATTTTAGGAACGTCGAAAGTTTTTTTTGCATTTTTTTTAGGTCATTTAGGGTATGTGAACACGTTCAGGTTTTTTCGCGTTTTTTCGCGATAAAAACTCATTAAAAATGCATACATCCTATCATTTAGAATGCATTCTGCATGTTTTGTGCACATGGTGCATTTTTTTTGGGGAAAAAAACGCATCGCAGTAAAAAAAAGCAGCATGTTTATTAATTTTGCGGATTTTCCGCTTTTTTTCCCGCAATTCAATGCATTTGGAAAAAACGCACAAAAAACGCGTCAAAAACGCATGAAAAAAGGCTAAAAAAATGCATGCGGTTTTCTGGCAGAAATGTCTGGTTTTTGTCAGCAAAATTTCTGCAAGAAATCCTGACGTGTGCACATACCCTTACCCCCTAAAAAAAAAGACTAAGGATGAACAAAGATTTCTGATATTGTGCAAAATTCTTCAAAACAGTGCAGGCGGGTCATGAATTTTGAGCAAACGGCAATGAATACTACAAGACAGAAAAGAAAAAAATGACTTACAAAAGTAAATAAAAATGTCATTAATTAATCAGGGCCTGATCGTTTTATAGGAGTATGTGGCTTTTTGTATGATGTTTCTATCAGGGGAGTGGACACTTGTATTGCCTTTTCCATATTTGATAAACATGCTGATACTTAGTATCTTCCGCCCAATAAATAACAACAATGTGATATTATGAGTTCTATCCAAGATCAGATGCTTCAGCTGACAGGTTAACCCCTTGGTGTCTGCTGGCTTCCATTTACCATCCCATGTGGTGTTCAGGGTGGTCATACAATGGTGGCCAGCAGGGGGCATCCTCTTCCTATAAGGTAAAGCAGTCTGACCATATAATGGAGGTGCATTGCTCTAAACAAGCATCAACGGTTTTCCTGCTTGGACAAAAATGGAGCAGGATTCACAGCATCTTAAATCTAATCTCTTAAGTCTCCACATATTGCAAACTTGTATCAGCAGAACTGAAAATGCAAAGATTTATTGCTCCGTACAATAAACTGGTGGATGTGATCATTCACATGAAGGTGACCTCGATAAAAGCAAATGAAGGGACTTATGCCCATAATAAGTTATGACGCCATGTAACGTCTGCTATATCTGGAGATTACTCTTATATAGGGGTACGTTCGAAAGACTGAATTAATTTGATGTCTGCTATAGAGATAAATGTTTTTGGACTAGTGACATCAATTGTGTAAAATTTTACTGCAGATATAAGGATGATAATTAGAAAAAGATGGGACTTACTGCAGAATATACACTAGGAGGCGTCCGGCATGTTCTAACCGGGTCCTTTATCGACGGGAAAAATTGAGCAAAATTTAAGAAAGTAACACTCTGTCCCTTCAGATTACACAAGGCACATAGCTTTGCATAGGAACTGTGTACTGTTTGCTACAATTTCTCATCATTTTGCATAAACCTGATAGAAAGTGCTAAGTACCAGAGAAGCCGTAAGGGGTTAAAACGACAAGCTCGGTTCAGCCACGAGGGACCGGGTTTCATGCGCTTGGATACATAACCTTGTAAAGCTTGCACTAGACATGGGGAAAGTCTTGTAGAAAGATAAAATATTAACTGTAACTTAAATAGAAAATCACACGTTAAGCAAGGAATCATGTTACCAGATACTTCTCGAAATAAATAATGGATTAAAAAGTACATTTGGAATAGCATCAAGAAGACTAGTGATCTTCAAAGTCCGTGAACTGAACTGCTGAAAGATGGCAACTCCCACTATAGTCCGTGAAATCAGATGTTGTTTATTGGGTTAAAAGATGCCAGCTTCAACTCCAGTAGCTTATATAAGTTGATGACCATGATGCCAGAAGATGTCCACTCCAACTACAGTAAAAGAAATCAGAGGTGAACCCTGGTGCTGGAAGATGGTCAGTGAAATCAAATGACGGCCATGGTACTGGAAGACAACTCCAACTACAGTTAGTCAAAATGACACATTGTTCATAGTGCTAGAAGATGGCAACACCAACTACAATCAGTCCATGGTGCTGGAAGATGGCAACACCAACTACAGTCCATGGTTCTAGAAGATGGCAACTTCAACTACAGTCAGTCCACGGTGCTGGGAAATGGAAACACCAACTACAGTCAGTCCATGGTGCTAGAAGATGGCAACTTCAACTACAGTCAGTCCATGGTGCTAGAAGATGGCAACACCAACTACAGTCAGTCCATGGTGCTGGAAGATGGCAACACAACTTCAGTCAGTCCATGGTGCTGGAAGATGGCAACTTCAACTACAGTCAGTCCATGGTGCTAGAAGATGGCAACACCAACTACAGTCAGTCCATGGTGCTGGAAGATGGCAACTTCAACTACAGTTAGTCCATGGTGCTGGAAGATGGCAACACAACTACAGTCAGTCCATGGTGCTAGAAGATGGCAACTTCAACTACAGTTAGTCCATGGTGCTGGAAGATGGCAACACAACTACAGTCAGTCCATGGTGCTAGAAGATGGCAACTTCAACTACAGTCAGTCCATGGTGCTGGAAGATGGCAACACCAACTACAGTCAGTCCATGGTGCTGGAAGATGGCAACACAACTACAGTCAGTCCATGGTGCTGGGAGGTGGCAACACCAACTACAGTCAGTCCATGGTGCTAGAATATGGCAACACCAACTACAATCAGTCCATGGTGCTGGAAAATGGCAACTTCAACTACAGTCAGTCCACGGTGCTGGAAGATGGCAACACCAACTACAGTCAGTCCATGGTGCAGGGAAATGGAAACACCAACTACAGTCAGTCCACGGTGCGGGAAGATGGCAACTTCAACTACAGTCAGTCCATGGAGCTGGAAGATAGCAACACCAACTACAGTCAGTCCATGGTGCCGGAAGATGACAACACCAACTACAGTCAGTCCATGGTGCCGGAAGATGGCAACTTCAACTAAATAAGTGAAATCATATGTTGTCCTTGGTGCTGAAGGCTGGCAACTACAACTACAGTATGTTAAATATGTTGTCAATTTTTGTTAATGGTGCTGGAAGATGGCAGTGTCAACTACGGTCAGTCGGTCCAACTATAGTAAGTTCGAATCACATGCTGGATATGGTGCTGGAAAATGGCAACTGCAACTATAGTCAGTGAAATCACATGATGTCCATTGTGTTGGGAGAAAGCAACTCCAACTAGTGTCAGTCAGAATCAGATGCTGTCCATGGTGCTGAAGGATGTCAACAACTAGTCAGTGAGATCAGATATTGTCCATGGTCTTGAAAGATGGCCACTGCAGTCAGGCCATGTGCACACGTTCAGGATTTTTAGCGTTTTTTTCGCGTTTTTTCGCTATAAAAACGTGATAAAAACGCGAAAAAAACGCTAACATATGCCTCCTATTATTTACAAGGTATTCCGCATTTTTTGTGCAAATGTTGCGATTTTTTCCGCGAAAAAATCGCATAGCGGAAAAAAAAGCAACATGTTCATTAAAAATGCGGAATTGCGGGGATTCCGCACACCTAGGGGTCCATTGATCTGCTTACTTCCCGCACGGGGCTGTGCCCACGATGCGGGAAGTAAGCAGATTATGTGCGGTTGGTACCCAGGGTGGAGGAGAGGAAACTCTCCTCCACGCACTGGGCACCATATAAGTGGTCAAAAAATAAGAAATAAAATAAAAAACAGTCCTATACTCACCCTCGATGTCCAGCGCAGTGTTCCCGCCTCTGTGCTGCACATTGGCTGGTTCCTGTAGCTGGTGTGCGGAGAAGGACCTTGCCGAATGACGTCACTGTCCTGTGATTGGTCGAGACCGCTCACGTGACCGTGACGTCATGGAAGGCCCTGCGCGCACACATCAGCTATAGGAATGGACGCCGGTGAGGAGATCTGATGTCTGCGGGTGAGTATAAGCATTTTTTTTATTTTTTTTATTATTTTTAAACGTTCTATCTTTTACTATAGATGCTGCAAAAGCAGCATCTATAGTAACAAGTTGGTCACACTTGTCAAACGCTATGTTTGACAAGTGTGACCAACTTGTCAGTCAGTTTTCCAAGCGATGCTACAGATCGCTTGGAAAACTTTAGCATTCTGCAAGCTAATTACGCTTGCAGAATGTTAAAAAAACGCAAAAAAAACGGAAAAAAAACGCAAAAAAAAAAATGCGGATTTCTTGCAGAAAATTTCCGGTTTTCTTCAGGAAATTTCTGCAAGAAATCCTGAACGTGTGCACATACCCTCACAGTTAGTTAAATAGGTTGCTGACCATGATGCCGGAAGATAGCCACTTCAACTACAGTTAGTGACATCAGATGTTGTCCATGGTGCTGGAATATAGCCACTGCAACTACAGTCAGTGACATCAGATGTTGTCCATGGTGCTGGAAGATGACAGCTCCAACTACAGTCAGTGACATTAAATGTTGTCCATGGTGCTGGAAGATGACAACTCCAACTACAGTCAGTGACATCAAATGTTGTCCATGGTGCTGGAAGATGACAACTCCAACTACAGTCAGTGAAAATGAGATGCTAGTTATGGAGCTGGAAGATGGCATCAACTACTACAGCCAGTGAAATTAGATGTTGTCCATGTACTGGAAGATGACAACTCCAACTACAGTCAGTGACATCAGATACTCTCCATGTTGCTGGAAGATGGCAACTCCAACTAGAGTAGTGAAGTAATGTGAGTTTTAGTGATCTCTATCTTTGGAGCTCTTGGTATTGGAAAACTATTATCCCAGCAAGTTGTTAAAGTTACAGCCTTTACGAACCATACTTTGACTATTTACAGTCTTGCCACTACTATTTACTAGTGATGAGCGAGTGTTCTCATTGCTCGGGTGACCTCCGAGTATTTATGACTGCTCGGTGATTTAGTTTTTATCTTGGCAACTGAATGATTTACAGCTACTAGCCAGCTTGATTACATGTGGGGATTCCCTAGCAACCAGGCAACCCCCACATGTACTCAGCCTGGCTAGTAGTTGTAAATCATTCAGCTGCCGAGATGAAAGCTAAATCTCCAAGCAGTCATAAATACTCAGAGACCACCCGAGCATGCTCGGGAAAACCCGAGCAACGAGTACACTTGCTCATCACTACTGGTTACCTTGCTATCATTAATATAGTTGGATTCAGTAACATTAAATCTAAAAAATACATTTCACAAATTAGGTACAGATGTAGAATTTCTAACTTGGTACATCACCCATAAACCATACAATGATGCAGAAGAATATATCAACACGTAACACAACACAAGCTGCTGAACATGTAGGTGCCAGGTTTCAGTGTTCTGCATCAAGATATCTAATTGCATTGCGGTACGAGTGTCAAGTTAAGAAAAGCTACATCTGTGTCCATAGGAAACAGGAAACATGCATTATCGAAGTGAAAAATTGGGATCTTCTTCCATGTATGAAGGATCTGTACTCATGGATCTTCTCAGTTATTAAAGAATTCCATAGCAATAACACAACAAAAGAAGGGAGGAGGGGGAAATGAAGCTGCAGTTAATTAATCGATGGTTCCATAATAAAGCACAAGGTGGGGGAGGGGATATTTAAAAGATTATACATAATATACTTATTTACATGTACAGTAGTTCTGCCTTCTGTTTTCCCAATTTCAGCCTCCATCATGATTCCTAGCTCTCATCCTGCATGTTCCTTTATACTCTGTGAAAAATCGCATGTTGCATTAGTAAAGCATCACAAGACGAGCTAGAGCTTAAACCTTCTGTCTCTGTGATTATCTTCTCCTTTATATTCTTCTAAATAAGTGAACAGATTATCAGTATATAGTAAGGGAGGCTGATATGCGATTTCCTACATTATACCTGTGCAGTCATCATCATGATCTGCGATGTGAGTCAACTTCCAGTGGAGAACCTCAGTGGTGTGATCCATGCAATTGCATCATACACCAGGTCTGGTGGACATGAACCCATATAATTTCCAGGATGACCACCATGTGATAAAAATGAAGAGAAGAATACCATAAATTTCGAGATAGAACGGGTCAAGCTGAATTATATATGGTGAGGAAGTAGTGAAAGAATACTGTAAATTACTGCAAGACATAGATGAAAATCCTATAACTCAATGGTATCAAAAGCAGTTCATGGAGATGTATAAGTTAGAAAAAAAAGTCTGCTTTTCTAAGAAACAGCGCCACTCTTCTCTGTGGGCTACGTGTGGTATTGCAACTCACCCCATTAATATTGATTTTTTTTTTAGAAATTACACAGATATACAGCAGTCCCTATAGTCATTTTGTAGCAAACACTACAGAACCAAGGTTCCGATACCTTAACGATTGACCTTGGATTAGCATATTCACCTTCATTTCTGCATAACTAATTCCATAGTCGCGGCGCGCCTAATAGACATTTCACGCCTATACCGTTAAATAGACAAATGACCACAGAATTTGAGCTCCTTTTGCCAAGCAATAATTTAGTGTAAAGATGAGCTACAGCCTTGAAAGAGCCAAAATAAAAACGTCTGGGTCTTGGAATTAAAAAGCCCAGAGGGGATTATTTTGCAGAGTCACATTGAGGTTCACTGGTTTAAAAAAAAAAAAAAAAAAGCGGTGCACATTTTACTATGATTACTTTAATTGCTGAAACTGGAAAATGGAAAAATAAATTAGTCCAACCTAGATGTACTCAACCAAGTCTAGGTTTCCTGCCCAGTATGCGCTCGCCAACAATCAATGCACAATTTTCTGCAATTTTCGAGAGCCTCCAGAGTCCACCATGATTAAGGTGCCAATGGTCTGGAACCTATCGAATTCAGCGAAAGTCTTGGCAGGTGGTTGATGTAGTGAAGCGCATTCAAAACGTGTTAGAAATTGATAAAGTGGCTATTTTGTAGCTCACACAACCAAAATAAAATTGTATTTACGAGTCCAGGAAATCGGCAAAACGGGCGCAGGATGAATGTTCTCGTGAAGAGCTGCGGAGTGGTACACATGTAGTCGTCAGTGCCAGGATCCTCTGCCATGTTACCAAAGCTAACATATGGCTGGTCGCGGTCCTCACTAAACCATCTGTATTGCGCCGTAATAAACTGCAAGCTATTGGAAATCAATTCCGAGTAGTTGGAGTCGTCTCCGGAGCCGTGAAGCTCTTAAAGGACACATTAGGAAACTCCTGAAGTTCTGCTCTGTTCTTTATTCCGAGGACAAATTAGTGCTGAATTATCTTCAGATTACCAAAATTTTAGAGTTTTAAGATCTTTCCCTCTTTTTTTTTTAGCATCTATTTCCCAGGTATCCTTGACCCCGAGCTCAAAGCATATCAGTGTGGGTGAGAACTATGGTGCTTCTCCATGGTACACCATTACGGTCCACATTATAAAAAGAAAATAAAGAAATCACAGCATTCTATATTATATGTGGATCTTTCATTACATTTTACAATAGTAACTGCACCCATTAAATAGATGTTTTAGGCCTGATGATGCTGGTGTACTTAGTACGAAAATGCAGATCAGAATGGTTCAATAATTCTGACATTATAAAATAAGCATTGTAGGAGTTCAGAAAAAATAGTGAGAGCTCATAAGTCCATGTGTATTCAGTCACTTCCCATCCAGCCTGACGAGCAGCAGCTTGTACTGAGCAGAGTGAGATCTCAGCAGCAGAATGTAAGGAGCTGTCAATCAGGCTTTGTGAAGCTGCAGGGAGGAGGGATACTGAAGAGTTGTCAAGTCAGGATAGGTGTGTGGAGTTTCAGTAGCACGAGGAGGGATACTGTGGAGCTGCCAAACAGACTAGTTGGGCAGAGATTCAGCAGCAGCAGGGAGGAAGAACACTGAGGAGCTGCCAATCAGACTTGGTGGGGGAGCTTCAGCAGGAGGCAGGAAGGATACTAAGGATTTGTCAGTCAGATTGGTTTGGCAGAAATTCATCAACAGCAGGGAGGAGGAACACTGAGCAGCTGTCAATGAGATTAAATAGGAGGAGATTCAGCAGCAGGGAAGAGGAACACTGAGGAGCCATCAACCACACTAGATGGGGGAGATGCAGCAGTAGCAGGCAGGAAGGATACAGAGGAGATGTCAGACTAGTTTGGCAGAGATTAATCAGCAGCAGGGAGGATTAACACTGAGGAGCTGTCAATCAGAGTAGATAGGGAGATACAGCAGGAGGAAGGATACTAAGGAGATGTCCATTAGGGTACTGTCACACTCTGCAACTTTCCAACGATCACGACCAGCGATACGACCTGGCCGTGATCGTTGGAAAGTCGTTGTGTGGTCGCTGGAGAGCTGTCACACAGACAGCTCTCCAGCGACCAACGATGCCGAGGTCCCGGGTAACCAGGGTAAACATCGGGTTACTAAGCGCAGGGCCGCGCTTAGTAACCCGATGTTTACCCTGGTTACCAGCGTAAAAGTAAAAAAAAAAAACCGTACATACTCACATTCCGGTGTCCTTCAGGTCCCTTGCCGTCTGCTTCCCGCTCTGACTGAGTGCCGCCGTAAAGTGAAAGCAGATCACAGCGGTGACGTCACCGCTGTGATCTGCTCTTACTTTCTGGCCGGCAGCCAGTCAGAGCGGGAAGCAGACGGCAAGGGACCTGACGGACACCGGAATGTGAGTATGTACGTTTTTTTTTTTTTTACATTTACGCTGGTAACCAGGGTAAACATCGGGTTACTAAGCGCGGCCCTGCGCTTAGTAACCCGATGTTTACCCTGGTTACAAGCGAACGCATCGCTGGATCGCAGTCACACACAATGATCCAGCGATGACAGCGGGAGATCCAGCGACGAAATAAAGTTCCAAACGATCTGCTACGACGTACGATTCTCAGCAGGGTCCCTGATCGCAGTAGCGTGTCAGACACTGCGATATCGTATGGATATCGCTGGAACGTCACGGATCGTACCGTCGTAGCGATCAAAGTGCCACTGTGTGACAGTACCCTAAGTCAGACTAGTTGGGCAGAGATTCATCAACAGCAAGGAGTAGGAACACTGAGGAGCTGTCAATCAGACTAGGTGAGGGGAGATTCAGCAGTATCAGCAGGGAGAAGAGCCACAAAACTTTTAGTTAGTCTACACAGGCAATGATACAGGAAAAGTTACTGAGGAGCTGTATAAAACTTTAACAAGCAACCAATAGCCTGATGATTAGACATTGGGATTAAACAATTATAAAGAATTATATGCAGCGCCCCAGAGTCCTGGTCGTTGCAGTACTGATGCTCCGCCGCTGAGGGGGGCTATGGTACGTCTGATGGCACTGAAGGAGTTCTTCTGACCAAGTATCACAGACACCAATACACTTCACAGTCTGGCCTCCAGGGGGAGCTAAGGGTGCTATGTATTAGGCCACTCCTCACAATCTGGTAAAACTGGGGGTTAGATAGGAAGTTAGTGAGAAGCTGACTGGGTTGGAACCAGGCAACATCCTGTGGCAGAGGGTGTTGCAGGGGAAGATTCAGGGGGGTCCCTGTCAGGGGTGGGATCCTGACAGAGGCCTAGCGAACAGAAAGAACGTTACGGGACCGCGCCTGCACGATATAGCGGCGGTACCCCAAAAAAGGACAAGAAGCGAGTTTTATTGTGCTGAGTGAGAAACGAGATCGACGCAACAAGGAGAAACACCAGTAGGAGTCGTGCTGTAAGACGAGGCAACATCCTACTGAGGCACGTAGCCGGTGGCCGGAAACGCCGAGGAAGTATTGAGCTCCAGGCCTTACTTCAAACCTACGGCAGGACAGTCAGTTATAGGCGGGCTGTCTCACTCAAATCACCTAAGAAGACATAGGGGGCAACATTTGGAGAGGGGCGACTCTAGGGTCCCGGAAGAGCTCCGAGCCTACCCGTCATACGGGTGCGTCCTAGCCATATCATCTGGGGGACGGAGAAGAACATCAGAATCGAGTTGTGAGGGAACTTCAGAAACAGACACAACAGTTGTGGGGACTATCCCGTAAGCACAGCAGGGAAGGACTACAGCACACAGGCGCTAGAAGGTAGGCACAGATTTCCACCTGCAAAGGGAACTCTGGAGGTGCCATCGGACCGGCCGGACTCAGGTAGCCCGGTTAACCGTATTCTGGACTGAGGATCCTGAAGCCTTCAGTAAAGAGGTAAAGAGACTGCAACCCTGTGTCCTCGTTATTCATCGCGACCTGCACCACACCACAACATCATCAGCCTCTCCACCTTCATTGGGCGCCTCTAAGCAGGGTCACGGACCGGGCCTAGCCACAGTGACAACCCCAGAACTGAGACACAGAGGCCCGGTACCGGGTACCCCTCGGCCCTGCGGCAGTGGGGACGCTCCAACTACAGCTCGATTGAGAAAGCTTTTCGCAGTAAGTACACCAGCCTTATCAGGTCTAAGATCTATTTAACAATGCATGCAGCTGTTTTGTGAGAGCTTGTAAAATGACCAATTTGGACAGATGTGCTGTAAAATGCTAGTTTATAAAAGGCAGTAAAGTCAGTGCAGCATGGTGTTCTGTTTTGTACATTGCATCAAAATATGCAATGACAGAGACTCAGCACTAAACCCTAGGAGGGTGAGTAAACCACTTTTTTTCATATATCAAACTGCAGCCGGGAGAAAGCAGTTTTTCTAAACCGGTTAATGCCTTTAAAGGAGATCAAAGCAGACTCCAAGGGAGACTTATAATTTAGAGATTGTATAAGAATATAAGAATATGAAGTTAAAGGATAAAGTTAAAGCAGCCAGTGCTGACACTTTTTGGCAGCAGCCAGCGCAGACACGTTTTGCCAGCAGCCAGAGCAGAGACTTTTTGCCAGCAGCCAGCGCAGACTTTTTGCCAGCAACCAGCGCAGACACTTTTTGCCAGCAGCCAGCGCAGACATGTTTTGCCAGCAGCCAGAGCAGAGACTTTTTGACAGCTGCCAGCGCAGAGACTTTTTACCAGCAACCAGTGCAGACACTTTTTGCCAGCAGCCAGCGCAGACATGTTTTGCCAGCAGCCAGCGCAGAGACTTTTTGCCAGCAGCCAGCGCAGAGACTTTTTGCCAGCAGCCAGCTTAGACACTTTTTGCCAGCAGCCAGTGCAGACACTTTTTGCCAGCAGCCAGAGCAGACACTTTTTTTCCAGCAGCCAGCTTAGACACTTTTTGCCAACAGCCAGTGCAGACACTTTTTGCCAGCAGCCAGCGCAGAGACTTTTTGCCAGCAGCCAATGCAGACATCGTTTGCAAGAGGCCAGCGCAGACACATTTTGCCAGCAGTCAGCGCAGACACATTTTGCCAGCAGTCAGCGCAGACATCTTTTGCAAGAGGCCAGCGCAGACACATTTTTGTATCTGGAACATTTCAACACCATGGACAGCTCTTTGTTTCCCGGACTCTGGGCTGATTCTTTTACTTTGGCAGCCACCTTATTCTTTGCCCGTAGGCAGATCCCTTTCCCTGAGCCTAATTTTCCATTATCTCAGTTTCTCTCGTAATTTCTAATAAGAAAGGAACGCGAGTCAAGCAGCGATAGCCACCCCCCCCCCCCCCCTCCCGAGTTACACGCGACACACGATACATCTCTGTATACAAAGCAATGGCAATTATGGAAATCAGATGTCGAGGGGAAAAAAAAAAGCTTGATGGTATTTCTTATAATGTATATCTCAAAAAGTTTCACTAAAGGGCCTCATGAAAGGGGTCGTACCCTCCGATAGCATGGGGCACCAAAAGCATCTAGTCCCAAATCTATCCCCCTGCACCTATTGGGTAGACCATCAGTCCTGTCTGTGCAGATACCAGCGGTTGCATACAAGGCAACTGACACAGGAGGGGACGCCTCGATATATGCTAACCATGCCAATCACATTTACCTTGATTAATCCTTTGTCGTTGGCCCAGTGTGACGTCTTCCTTGCTCAGGTCTGAGCAAATTGTGGCTTTTTTTTAGTATTTGGATCCATTATTTTATTAGATCTGATTAACATGTATTCTATTAAAATGTCATTTACACATTTTACCCAATTTGCATTAAAAAAAACGATAATCAAGGGAACAAGGATTTTTTTTCTCGTTATGTGAAACCTGCAGGAACTCCATTGACTATTTATAAGATGTTTGTATCAAGCAACACAACATTTTTTTTTTCAATCCACAATTTTAATGAATTCAATCAGTTCAGAAGCACAAGACAGCCAAGCGATACAAGTCCTGTCACTCTGTATCGACTGCTTTACCTCTAGGCACTTAACCTGCATTAATGATGTGTATGTATCATTTATCATCACTTGTTGAGAGCCATCAAAAGGAATTTATCTTTAAGAAATCCCCTTTAATTAGGAGTTACCTTAATTCCTTTATAGTGATTGGATTTCAGCTATTAAACACCAACCAGGCAGGGTTAATGGGGTTCACCACCGTGCTGGATGATGACACTTCAATAAGCTCTAAAGCAAATCTTGACCTCAATGGTCGAGAAGACGACAACCCCAATTGGAGATGACCTCAAAGCCAATCTTTTGCCACAAGGGTCTAGATTGATTCACAAGTAACCTGTGACATAAGTGGATGTACATGTTCTCTTTAGATCAGAGCTAGACCCCAGATTATTATCGTCTAATAAGCCATAACTTGACCTTGCGCCTCTGTGACCAAGCAGCGGGCAAATTTTACGGCATCCCACACAGTATTTTAGGTTGCACCCCTAACCCTTGGAAAGACAACGGAGCTTATAGGGATCATATACGGTCAAGTTTGTTTTTCCTGCCCCTACAAGATACAGAAAATCCCTTAATTGCCAAGAGAGATTGCAAATGTTTGGGCTGCACGGCAATTTCCTTCTTTCAGCTGAATTGTGTCCATGTACCCCAAGTCTTGGATTGAGTCTTAAGGCATGGAAAACTCAGATATAGGAGTCAAATTAGTGTCATTGACTGGTAAAGACCGCTCATTTTTGGGGTGAAGAGTTCTAACCATCAATGCTTTGAAGGCACTTTAGATGGTGCAACTGTATTGGCCCAGATGCCCCTTAAATGGGACCACAGATTTAGAGAAAAGCAAATTAAATTCACCTTGAATTTCACAAAAAAAAAAATCAGAGTTGCCAAAATCTAATTTTTGGGGGGAGCCAATTTGCATGAATCCAGGAAAACAACAAGCCTCAATTTTTGGCAAGGAAAAGGAGGAAGAACAATTGTAAAAATTAATACTCGCCCAATACTCACAAGTCTTCTTCGGGTCCGATCACCATTGCTATCTTCCCTTGACCATCGTCAGCGTTCTCCGGTGACTAGTGGCCTCTTTTTAGCTGTTGAACACACTACAAGATGTCATAATGGCAAACGAAATGCCGAAAGGTGCAGTAGCCAGAAAACCACGAGGATGGTCCAGTGAAGATCGCACTGGACACAAGACCACAGAAGTCAACCAGACCAGAGCAGGGCTGCACGACGGGACAGGAGAGGCCCAGTCAGTATTAATTTTTTTTACATTTCTTATTTTACATATGTCTGGAGAGAACTCCGACCATAATAATGTACATTATTTTTTGACCAAATTTGAGCAAACGTCAACATTTCTGAGATTCGCTCATCGTCATTTGGTTCCTGTGAAGAACTGATGATTGCCTGCTCTCCAAGCTCTTCATACATGTGGGTGACACAATCGTAAAAGTTTTCATGTAACTTGAAAAAGCCCTGAAAATTTTTCCACCACCCAATAGTTGTTGAAGGGGTGCGAGCAGAGCCTCACCGCACTCTAAGAGATCCTTCAGGTGCACGCGCCTTGTTCGGCTGAGCGTCATTGTCTCAGGCAAAATCGGTGCCACTGTCCATCAGCTCTCGTTCCTCTTTGATTAATTCTCAACAAGGCTTCAAAAACCACTCTAAATGCCACCAGCCCCGTTCACGAAGAGTCTGCGGCTGGGACCTGCCCTTTTCTTCTCCGCGCGCTTGTTTGCTTTGTACGAGAAACAGAATTCTTGTATATTTGCTCGGTGTCATGAACTTGTCTCTTCTGTCGGCGCTAGTCAAACAGATCGCTCTAAAATTCACTGAGCAATGCAGAAAGCTTCATAAATATTTAGCTTTAAAATGGAATTAAAGACAAAAAAAAGTCCAAAAAGGTTTATCATAATCTGCATAGAGCCCACAATAATATCCAGCTATCAGAGATGAGCAAATCAATTCAAAGGAGAATCCGCTTCGGGTATCAACTTCAGCAATTTGATTTACATAAGATGCAATAATCCGCGACGCCACTGCCTATTGGAGATCATTGAATTGGCCACAGAAGGTTTTTATGCCCAATTTTACAACCGCACAGAATTCCCTATAATGCCTTGTGGTAATGAAATCACATGGTATAGCACAACCAATACAGAAGGACTATTATAGCCTGTATAAAAGCCAAGGTAAGGAGTGCAGCAGCCATTTGTGGTGAATCTAGATAGTGAGAGGATATCACAGCTTAGCCATAGAAATAGGAAAAGAAAGCCATAAAATACTAAAGATGCTAAACATATAGTAGTGAAGAACCGCTGCCATCTGTTTAACTATAATAAGTGCAGGGGCTGCAATCGCACCTAAGCCCTAGAGACTAGAGGAGTCCAAAAGGTTTCTTTGCCTCCATATAAAAGGACTATTACTATTTAATACCTGTCTATATGAAAGGAGTTTGTGGCTATCTCTCGCGGTGCTGATTTAATGAAGATGTCAATCCAAGGGTATTTTTAATAAATTTGCGTTTTTTTATTCAACGCGTTTCAAAGTGACAAGCACCATTTCTTCAGGACACAACCATATATTTAAGACCTGTGATATCTGAGGGACCTGTAGGAGAGTTTTAATTTGGTCCCACAAGATTCAAAATTACACCATTGCATTTACTCATAGCAATGTATGCTGAGGTCACTTGGACATTACTAAAGCTGTGTTTATATTGAACAGCTTGAAATGAGTTGGATACAGTCCTAGGAGACGTCAGAGTGTTACAAGCGTCTTTTCAGGTAAAGTTGGCGAGCTTTAATCGCAGAGGATTCAATTATCTCTTCTCTCTACTGTAGTTACAGTAATTTCTATAGAATTCATATATCTAAAATCGGAATATTTACTTGTTTATCTAATGTATCCATCTCATGTTGGTTTATTTTCCTATGTATCCATCTATCTCATATCTATTGTATTTATCATCTATTGTATCCCTCTATCCATTACTTCATCCATCAAATCTGATCATCCATCTGTCTCTCTATCAATCAAGTCTATCATTCTTTCATCTAATCATTCACCCCTCTACCCATCCAGGCCTCCATCCTTTGATCCATTTCTCTATCCATTTCTCCATCCATCCAATCTATCATCCATTTATCTATCCATCCATGCCTCCACCCATCTACTCATACCTCTGTCCATCTATCGATCCCTCCATCCATCGGTGCATCTATTCATCTATCCGTCTATTCATCTAGCATCATTCTATCCCTCTAGCCATCCATCCAATCTATCATCCATCCCCTATCCATCCATGATCCATCCATCTATCCATACCTCTGTCCATCCATCCATCCTTTCATTCATGAATATATTCATCCATGGAATCTAACCATCCATATATCCCTCTATCATCCTTCTATCCCTGTAACCATCCATTTATCCATCCATCCAATGTATCATCAATCCCTCCCTCCATGCATCTATCCATCCATCTAACCCTCTATCCATCTAGCATCCTTCTATCAAATCTATCCATCCATCAAATGTATCATCCATCCATCCAATCTATAATCCATCCCTCTATCCATACATGCCTCCACCCATCTATCCATCCATGCATCTATCTATCCATCTATCCTTCTATCCATCTATCATCGTTCTATCCCTGTATCCATCCCTCCATCCATAAAGTGTATGCTCCATCCATCCATCCAATCTATCATCCTTCTATCCCTCTACCCATCCCTCCATCAAGTGTATCCTCCATCCAATCGAGCATCCATCTATCCATACCTCTATACATCAATCGTTCCATGCCTCTGTCCATCAATCAATCCATCCCATCCTCTATCCATCCCTCCATCCATCCAATTTTTCTGTGTCTATCCATCTATCTATTGAATCTGTAGTATCCATCTATCCGACTCTTAGTCTTTTCTTGATTTTCGCACGGCACATATCAGTATAAAACCATCTATTCTCAGATATTTAGCTTTTGTTTCTCCGTTTTCTCTTGTAAATATAAAAGTAACTTTTGTAGTAGAGATATAAACCGCGGCGGTGTCAGGGCGGCTGAGATATCGCTTCTCTCCCGGTCAGCCCTTCTCAAGGTCAGCATTTTCCGAGACTCTACACTCCGTCTCCATGTTTGCTTCACCCGCCGGTGTTTGCAGCATAAATCCTGGGCCCTGACAAACTTTATGATAGGATGATTTATGATTTGTCTCTGCCAGCATCCTACAAGCGTCCCACCAGGCCACGCTCCAGCGAGCTGTCACACGTGTCAATAGGATCCTCAGACAATAAGGTGCAAAGTTTTCCCTCTGCCTGTGGGAAGGAAACGCGAAAGGAGTAGAAATAATTCACCTCGTGGAGAGAAAATGCAGCAGAGGATGAATCAAACCCAGTGCAAACATGAAGGCTGGTTATGTAGGGGATCCGGCGCTTCCTTACAGAATTTACTACTACTAATCTCACGATATGGGTATTTACCCTCTTCCCGACTGCAGCTGAGATTTCCAATTTTTTTTAATTAAAATAACCTCCCATCATGTGCCACCTTTGCACTCCCTTCTTCCCCCCTACATCAAGACCCAAATTACAATTGACAGTAATCTGTCACCTGGTTTTTACTACCTGATCTGAGAGCAGCATGATGTAAAGGCAGAGACACTGTTTCTAGCAATAATATTATTTACATCGGGTTGGCTCCATGAAAAAAATAACAGTTGTCCAATGAGTTTTTCCAATGTGTAGGTCACTTCAGGATCTCGCTATCATTTGCCCTTAGTCTCCTCTCACTCTGGTTCACCCTTAAGGGAGCTCTACTCACTCTGCACCTCCTACTTGCACTTAAGCCAAAACTCCAACGGACTACGTACAGGAAATTTCAAATATCAGATGGACGAGGGAATGTCCTGTTATAAATGATTAATTAAGGCTCAGTAACTTATCCTCTGGTCATTGCATGAATATAGCGAATATCTAAACTACTGGCAGTATATTAGAGCAGGAAAAGCAGAGCAGATCGATATATAGAATTATGGGAACATTCAATACAACTTGTAGTTTATTCAACTATAGCCTTGCTCTTTCAATGTTAAAAAGTCCAGTAGGTGGGGCTATTCAGTGATCGACTGCCTTCTTATATGACTGTGCCTACAGAGAGAGGTGACAATCAGTAAAAAGTATCGCCCACTGGACTCCTAAGCAGAGAAAGAGCAGTATACAATAAAAGTTACCTAGAAGTAGGATGACCCACTGGACTAAGTATAAAAAAGCAGCATAAAATACACGTATAAAAAAGCAGTGTAAAATACAAGTTACACAGATGTAGGACCGCCCACTGGACTAAGTATAAAAAAGCAGTCTAAAATACAAGTTACACAAGAGTAGGACCGCCCACTGGACTAAGTATAAAAAAGCACTATAAAATACAAGTTACACAGGAGTGGGACCGCCCACTGGACTAAAAAGCATTGAACAAGCAGTACAAAATGCAAGTTTTGCAGAAGTATAAAAAAGCAGTATAAAATACAAGTTGCACAGAAGCAGGACGTCCCTCTGGACGAAGAATAAAAAAGCAGTATAAAATACAAGTTACACAGAAGTATAAAAAAAGCAGTATAAAATACAAAGGACACAAGTAGGACTGCCCACTGGATTAGGTATAAAAAAGCAGTATAAAATACAGGTAAGGAAAAAGATGGACTGTTCACCAGACTCCTAAGCATAAAAAAGCAAGAATGAAAATGAATAAAGTACAAGTTATAGTAAATATTTTCCCATAAAACTTTTTATCAATCTGTTCAGCTCTTTTTGCTCTAGAACATACAGCCAACAGACAAGACTGCATTTACAATGTGATAATTCCTGTTACGTAAACCATACATGAGAAGACGACAATGTAAAGATGTCCCAGCTGTGTAATATATGATATATATATGGACATATGTGCTATTGGGTGAACCAAGGACAAGACATCCTTGTTTTCTTGGCCGATGTCTTTGAAGTTCTTGAGAAGACTTGCTGGTGGAGACCATTGCTCCTTTTGCCCTCCCAACATTTCGACCCTTTCCATCAGCCTCCACATGTGGGTGATGTCAGGGCCAAACACATATTTTTCAGCTTGACCCTCATTTCGGAGAGCAAGTGACTCAATCGTCGTATCTCTGGCCGCATCCTGTAAAACACATTCTGCTAAACCTCGGATGATCTGTACTTGCCGTCTTGAGCAGACAGCTTATTCTGTAGGATATAATTCTTGGTGACAGCGAGAAGGACAGTTATATCAATTGTGGAACATGTATTTAATTTCATCTAAGCCTCCATATTTCTCTTCTTTATGCCAAAGGCTTATTCCTGTCTGGAGTGTTCGGCTTATCGCAGGTGTAACCGAACAATATAATTTACAGCGCATCTTGAAAGTAAGCCGACAAAGTTTAGCAAGTAGGAAAAAAATAAATAAAGATATTTCCATCGAGCCGGCTCCTGTACATGGTTCAAGGGCAGCTGGTTTTTGCATGTCTTCCTTCCAATAAAAGACGCACATCATCTAAGTCATATAAAGAAGGTGCCTAAGTAAACCAAGTAGGGGAGCGAATTGGGTATTCAAAAAATGAGGTTTCCTAGAAAACGAGACGATCTTGGCCAAAAATAAAGGTCTTGAACATCATCCCTTGGAATCCATAAAGTGTCTCCTTCCCGAGACCATGAGCAATTAGCTGTGATCTGAGATTGAGTATTTAGTTTTCCTGTAGCGCTCCTACAGGAGAATTAAGTATTACACAATGTCGATTTAAATCAAAGGGTTTTCTGTGTAATGCAGGACAACACAGGTCCCCCAGAGCAAGAGGCACTCTTCATATCCAATAATATGTTTAGCCAAGAGATGAGTATCCTGAATAGTGGACCCCCTTTAATAAAGGGTTATTTCCAAAATAGTAAGTTATCCCGTATCAATAGGATAGGAAATCACTAGGTTTAATTCAGATCCCGGGTATAAGGGATAACTCACTGATCACTGGGAGTGTGACCGATATGTTACCTAATCATCCAGGGAACTGGGCTGCTATGGGGACCATAGAGAATGGGAGGACTTGGTGGTGCTCATGTTGATCTCAGGCAGAAAGAAAAGGGTTCCGTACTGTAGAACATCCTTCTCTGAGACCACCAGCAATCAGCTGTAATCAGAGATGGAACTTTGTGGTAAGTATTCAGTTTTGTACTGCACTCTCCTACAGGAGAAGCTAAGTATTGCACAGTGTCCATCTGAACAATTAACTGCCTCTATTAAGAAGTTATTCCCAAAATAATAAGTGATCCCCTATCTATAGGATAGGAGATAATTCGCTACTCTCTGGGGGTCTGACTATTAGGTTCCCTAGTGATCCCGAAAACTGGAGCCTCATCAAGAATGGAGTTAAGCTGAGCTCGGCTTTCTCCTGCAGTCCCATAAGCAATGAATGGAATATGCTTATTTCTTCTCCAGAATTCTAGAGCCCTGGAGATCCCAGTGGTCAGACCCCAGCGATCAGCAACTTATCTATTATTCTATGGAATTTACTGTTTGGGAAATAACCCATTCATAAAAGTCTCCAATATGAAAATGCTGTTTTAGGGTTACGATTAGCCCTACTGGACTACGCATTTAACATATGGGACAATCCCTTTAACACATGACATGTCTCTAATACAAAAAGCAGAACAAGCACAAGTCCCGTATGATCCAACGAAAGAACCTCATTTGCATTTTTTTGCTCATAGACCCCCTTTTGGCTGAGTTTGTCTATATGAGGTGTGACTTGGCACAAGCAAGTCAACATTAATGGGGTTGTTCCATGTTTGGCACCCCTGTCTATGAGCCAATGTTTGGCACCCCTGTCTATGAGCCTAAGTTGATTACTGTCCATAAAAAAGATCTTGCAATGGACAAGTGTTCATTCTAATGGTCGACATGTAATACCCCCATTGTTCTCTGCAGTGGGCCCTGTTGTTTCCAGCTGTTCAGTTTTTTTTAATCCAAACCTGGTTGGCTTAAAATAAAAAAAAAGAGATGGAAGAAATTATACACAACAAACAGATCAATATAAGAATGTCAGGCCACTACCAAAGATGCCATAAACATGTAAAGAGAATAAACCATCAGCGCACCGCATGTTTGGTCATTAAAGATGGATCCATTTATTCCTTCATTTAAGGATAATTATGGAGCGCCCCCAGACGCAGGGCCGCGAGGTACTCAGTACCGGGCCTCTCTGTCTCGGTCCTGGGGTTGTCACGGTGGCTAGACCCGGTCCGTGACCCTGCTAAGGGGCGTCCAATGAAAGGTGTGATGGTGGTGCGTGGTGCAAGTCGCGATGAATAACAAGGACACAGGGTTGCAGTCTCTTTACCTCTTTACTGAAGGCTTCAGGATCCGCAATCCAGAGCACTGCTAACAGGGCTGGCTGAGACCGGCCGGTCTGAAGGCACACCCAGAGTTTCCTTTGCAGGTGGAAATCAGTGCCTACCTTCTAGCGCCTGTGTGTTGTAGTACCTCCCTGCTGAGCACCACGGGATAGTCCTGACAACTGTTGTGTCTGTTTCTGATGTTCTTCTCTCACAACTCGTATCTGTTCTGATGTTCTTCTCCGTCCCCCAGATGATATGGCTAGGACGCACCCGTATGACGGGTAGGCCTGGAGTTCTTTCAGGACCCTAGCGTCGCCCCTCTCCCACAATTGCCCCCTATGTCTGCTTAGGTGATTTAGGTGAGACAGCCAACCTAAAATTAACTGTCCTGCCGCTGTTTGAAGTACTGCTTGGAGCCTAATACTTCCTCGGCGTTCCGGCCACCGGCTACGCGCCTCAGTAGGATGTTGCCTCGATCATACAGCACGACTCCTACTGGCTTTATCTCCTTTTTGCTGCGATCTCGTTTCTCACTTCTCCACAATAAACCTCGCTTCGTTTCCTTTCTTAGGATGCCGCCGCAATGGGTGCAGGCGCGGCTCCATAACGTTCTGTTCTGTTCGCTAGGCCACTGTCAGGATTCCACCCCTGACAGAGACCCCCCTGAATCTTCCCCTGCAACACCCTCTGCCACAGGATGTTGCCTGGATCCAACCCAGTCAGCTTCCGACTAACTTCCAATCCAGCCCACAGTTTTACCAGATTGTGAGGAGTGGCCTAATACATAGAACCCTTTGCTCCCCCTGGTGGCCAGAATGTGAAGTGTAAAGTGTGACTGTGATACCTGGTCAGGTGAGCTCCTTAAGTGTCATCAGACGTACCATCACTCCCCTTAGCGTGGAGCGTCAGTACTGCAATGACCAGGACTCTGGGATATTTCTTTTCTTGATTCTCAATACAGAAAAAGAAGGATATGTGCACTTCTGCAACCATTTTTTACATGAAACAATTTGCAAAAAGTATAAAAAAAATCTCCCTCTGTTTTCTGTCTACAGCTTGTATGCAGACGAATGTTTCTATGGTTACAGACTACAAAGGATCCATGTAGTCTGATCCTGCAGTCATGTGTTAATTTACTATTTCTGCCACAGCTTCTGCTGCAGATTGATAACTTGCTGATTGCTTGGGGTCACACTACTGGGACCCATACTGATCTTGAGAATGGAAAGCAGGTATAGAGCATATAAACCTCTGCTCCATTCTTTTTCTATGGGACTGTGGGAGATAGCCGTAAGCTGTACTTATATTTCAGGCAGTCTCGTAAACAATGAATGGAGTAGAGATACACAATGCTGCTCCACTGAAGCCTCATTCTAGGTACGACTGTTTGAACCTGAAACTTCAGCAAGCTATCTACCCTGTAGTTATAAGTTAGCAGTTTTCAGCAAGTTATCACATATCCTGTAGTTATAAGTTAGCAGTTTTCAGCAAGTTATCATGTATCCTGTAGTTATACATTAGCAGTTTTCAGCAAGTTATCATGTATTCTGTAGTTATAACTTAGCAGATTTCAGCAAGTTATCATGTATCCTTTAGTTGCATATTCACAGTTTTCAGCAAGTTTAGTTATATGTTAGCAGATTTCAGCAAGTTATCATCTATCCCAGCTACCGCCCCATATCACTGCTCCTGTTTGCTTCAAAACTCCTTGAGCAGCATGTCCATGCTCAAATTTCCTCCCACCTCTCATCTAACTCTCTCTTTGACAACCTCCAATCTGGCTTCCACCCCCACCACTCCACCGAAACTGCTCTGACCAAAATTACTAATGACTTAGTCACAGCCAAAGCTAACAAACAGTTCTCCATCCTCCTCCTTTTTGACCTGTCCTCTGCTTTCGACACAGTCGATCACTGCCTACTGATACAGATTCTTTCTTCCCTTGGCATCAAGGACCTTGCCCTGTCCTGGATTGCCTCATACCTTTCCGACCGCACATTTAGTGTTTCCCACTCCCACACCACCTCCTCATCCCGCCCTCTCTCTGTTGGAGTCCCTCAAGGCTCTGTCCTAGGGCCCCTACTTTTTTTCCATCTATACCCTTGGCCTAGGACAACTCATAAAGTCCCATGGCTTCCATTACCACCTGTATGCGGACGACGCTCAGATCTACCTCTCTGACCCAGATGTCACCTCTCTGCTGTCCAGAATCCCGAAGTGTCTGTCAGCCATATGCTCCTTCACCTCTCGCTTCCTAAAACTCAATGTAGACAAAACCGAACTCATCATCTTTCCCCCATCTCACGTATCCCCCCTACCTGACCTATCTATTATGGTAAACGGCATCACGCTCTCTCCCGCACCTGAAATCCGCTGCCTCGCGGTAACTCTTGACTCTGCCCTGTCCTTCAAACCGCACGTCCAAACTCTTGCCAACTCCTGTCGCCTCCAACTCAAAAATATTGCCAGAATCCGTCCCTTCCTCAGCCCACAATCTACCAAAACTCTTGTGCATGCCCTCATCATCTCCCGCCTCGACTACTGCAACACCCTCCTCTGTGGCCTCCCCGCTAACTCTCTTGCACCACTCCAGTCTGTCCTCAACTCTGCTGCCTGGCTAATTCACCTCTCTCCTCGCTACTCCCCTGCTTCTCCCCTCTGCAAATTTCTCCACTGGCTCCCAATTCCCCAACGAATCCAGTTCAAACTACTAACACTGATCTACAAAGCCATCCACAACCTGTCCCCTCCCTAAGTCTCTGAACTAATCTCCCAATACCTTCCCTCATGTAATCTCCGATCCTCCCAAGACCTCCTACTCTCCTCCACACTTATTCGTTCCTCACACAACCGCCTCCAAGATTTCTCCCGAATATCCCCCATCTTCTGGAATTCCATGCCTCAACACGTCCGACTATCCACCACCCTCGGATCCTTCAGACGGAACCTGAAAACCCATCTCTTCAAGAAGGCCTACAGCCTGCAATAACCATTCTGCCGCCTCGCCATAGCCAGAGCAGCCGCCTCACCACCGCCAGAGCTGCAGCACCTCTGATCTTCTGTCTCTTCCCCACTATCCCATAGAATGTAAGTCCGCAAGGACAGCGTCCTCTCTCCCCTCTGTACCAGTCTGTCACTGTAAACCTGTTTACTGTAAATATCTGTAACTCTGTTTGTAACCCCTTTCTCATGTAGAGCACCATGGAATTAATGGTGCTATATAAATAAATAATAATAATAATAATAATAATAATGATAAAAAAAAGTAGGTGTTAACTTGCAGTCAGATACCCAGTAATCAGGAAATTATCCGCCATCCAATGGATAGGAAATAAAGTTCAAACTTAAGAATACCCCTGTAAGGTCATAATTACTCAAAAGATATGCTCCAAAACGGTTATTACATTTAAAATTTAAGACTGGAATACAGCTTTAATTCCATGTGGCTCTTCTACTCAAATCCCTTACGGGGCACGGATGTGACTGATAAGCTGGGGTGTAGAATGTGGAACAAGGAAAATAATGAAGTGTATACATTACCTCTAATAGCTATTGATCTGAACTACATGTCTGATAAGATCAGTCATTATGCTGAATTGGACATACTTCTCTGTCCTGATACTTTAAATAACAATGTGCTGGTAGCAAGCTTTAAATATTTTATCGCTCCTGAATACTAGAACCCAAGTGGTTTATGCTGAAGTGGCAGATCAAGGTCTACTGTCGTGAATTTACTACCTGTAGTAAGTAACGGCTGCCATAGACCCAGTCAATATGGTCTTGTGCATTTCATTCACATGGGAATAAAAAAAAAAAGAAATTCCAGTTTCCCAACTTCAGCAATGTTTGGCTTCATGAATTAACTAAAGCTATTAGGGGACATAGTTTACTCTCAGTGGTAGGAGAGTAACCAGTCACCAAACCTCAATGGAGTTATGGCTTCGATACAGAGAAAACCTCAATGGAGTTATGGTTTCGATACAAAGGGCAAAATGCAAAAGTGCAAGAATCCGCAATGTCATGTAAATGGGAGCAGCCTGTAGTGGAAGCACAAGAATACGGGTGAGACATGAAAGGTTGAAAGGTGGGGTGCTAGTGAAATCTGTCTAAGAAAACCACCCAACACAAAGAGGGGTTCTTCTTAGATAAGGAATTCTGGTCTAGTTAGGAGGTGGTCTTCTCAAAAGAGTGAACCAAAAAGCAGAAATAGGAAGCCAAAGTCATAAGTACAAATTTGCACAGAAAATTTTATTAAATATTTTTTAAAAACACTCCTTTAAATATATTAAAAAGTGGAGACAACACATGTCAGAAAAACTACACAACGTAAGCCACGGATGACATATCACCGTAACACCTTCAAATTGGTTACTCCAAAGAGCTGCTGACCACCCCTATTGCTTTAAGTATGTGGACTCTAATTTTACCCACTGATTTTAGTCCTATGGTGGACATAACACAATGTCTATGCTGTATATAGATATAAGGTGCATAGTGCTTCACTAGACATTAAGCAGTGATTAGTCCACAGGTTGTTACCATAAATATAGGCCAAATTCTATTGTGAGCCAAACCATATCACAATATACTGCTGGTTAAAGTAACCGAAAACCATATTAAGCAAAAACATTTGGAGGTTTAAATGTCATACATGACCTGCACGTGTAGTCCTGAGCCCCAACGCACGTTTCGCGTTAGCTTCGTCCGGGGGAATGTGTGCCTAGATGCAATATAGAGCTCTATTTATAGTGTTTCCTTTCATAGGTGGCAGCGGTGTTGTAATGGCGCTCACATCGCTGGCCCCGACCATAGCGCATGCGCAGCTCGGCGTCCCACGTCACCGCTCCACTTCCCTGCTCGACGCGTCAGAGCAGGGGGCGGAGTCAGAGACGCGTGAGGACGCGTTGCCACGGCAGCGCGGCAGTCCAGGACAACAAGGGAGCGCATCAGCCGCATGATGGAATATGTAAGGGCACGTGTAATCTTATGAAGACAAAGTAAAGCGGGATATATCTAGGATGCATATATGTGGATAAATAATTGGATTTGGATTATGCGATGTGTATTTTACAAAGGGTAAACCCATATATAATTAGCTTACAACTAAGGGGTGTGAAGGGGCGGGGTCAGAACGTGACAAAACATGTTGCTGCAGCAACGCGGCAATGCAGAACAACAATAGAACATATCTGCTGCAGTGAAGAGGGTGTTGCAGACACAGGTAATTAATGGGGACAAAATCCTATAAAATGTGTCTAAAATACACACATATAAATAAGTCATTGCAATTTACTGTTGCAATATGCATTTTGAAAAGAATATATATATAAATCTACATGAAAGTGAACCTCCATATAGGAGATAGGATCAAAAAAGCAAAAAAAGCTGAAGGCCAAGATTTAGTGTGTGGAGGCCAAGTTAAAATATATATATGTAAATATGTGATGAATAATTAAATTGTGCAGTGTGTATATTTTTTTTGAAAAATAAGTCTCCATATACATATGTGAAACTAAAACCAGACGTGCAAGTCCTGTATGCCATCCAATATAACTAAATATTGGTAAGAGATATACAAATTGAATTATATCCAATATATACCACTATGATGGTAAACACATACCGGTATCCTAAAAATTAAAAAGTAATATACAGTTGTGTAAATTATGGGTATATTAAATTACCAAACTAAAAATACATATCAACAGTACTACATTGACTATGTTGTTACATTACATTAGAACTATATCACAAAGCAAAAAAATTTTTTTCCAAAGCAAAAAAATTTTTAGTGGGAAAATACATGTGATAATACTATATTCCCATGTATAAAGTTCCCATCTGTATTATAATCAGGGGTCCCATCTTTGTCCTCTTAAATTGTTCTTTCTCTTCTTCTTTCACAGATAAAGATCCTCCACAGTGCTATAGTCCAAAGTCTCCAACCATCAAAACGCCATGCATTCCTCCCATCAATTCCAAATCCATGCTTCCGCGCAAACCACCATTAGGTAAGTATAAGAGCTAAAACTGAAGAAAATAAGATTAAAATATATGTACAGCATTAAAAACACACAAAGAAGAAGGACAACACATATTTACTAAAGAAAAGGGGCAAAACTCAACTTTTCATTTAACCCTTTAGGTTGGACACAGTCAATCCTTTTTATCCACCTGGTCTCTAACTGCGCTAGAATTTTCTTCCAGTTCCCACCTCGCTGATCAATAAACACTTTGTCAATCCCTGATACCTTTAAAAGTTTGGCATTGCAATTATGCATTTGTTTAAAATGCCTCGGTATAGGCTTTAAAGTTGACAAATCAGTTTCCTCCTGGGCATTTGTTATATCCCTATAATGTTCCCTGACCCTAATTTTTAGTGGTCTAGATGTTAAACCAACATAGATCTTACCGCAAGGGCAGTTAGCATAGTAAATCACACCTACCGTGTTGCAGGTTATATGTTGTGTGATGGTGAAAGTTTTTGTTCCGTCACTAGATTTGAATGTCAATGCTTTCTGCATGTTAGGGCAGGCAATACAGTCATTACAGGGGTAAAATCCCCACTTGGGTCCTTTTGATCCGAAGGCTTTACTCGGTTCTTCACCAGGATAGTAGCTGTGTACCAGCATGTCTTTTAGATTCTGTGATCTCCTATAGGTGATGCTAATTGCTAATGCTAAACCTATTGCTAATATGTTTGGTCAAGACTTGATCCGTTTTTAATATTGCCCAATATTTATTAAGGGCTTGTTTCATATCCGTCCATTTTTCATTGTAAGTTGATATAAATCTGACCATGTCGTTCTGTTTACTAGTTTTTGTTTTCGATTGAATGAGGTTTGTTCGATTTTCGGCCGCTGCTCTTCTGCGAGCCCTTTTAATGCTTCTATTCGAATAACCCCGATTTCTGAACCTGGTTGCTAAATCATCCGCCTGTTTATCAAACAGGGAGTCATTGGAACAAATTCTTTTAACACGCAGGAATTGGCCTGTTGGTATCGCATTTACCACTTGATGAGGGTGAGAGGAGGATGCGTGGAGGAGAGAGTTCACAGCAGTCTCTTTTCGGAATACATCAGTCTGTAGGGTTTTTGAAGGTCCTTGTGAGATGAGGATATCCAGAAATTCAATACATTCTTGGTTGTACTTGCATGTTAGTTTCACGTTGATATCATTGTTGTTCAGTATGTCCACAAAAGTGAGGAGTTCTTGTTCCGTACCCTGCCAGATCATAAGAATATCGTCAATAAATCTAGCCCAAAATAAAACTTTTTCAATATCTGCTATTGGGTTGGTAAAAAAGATTTTCCTTTCCCACGCCCCTAAAAATAAATTGGCATATGAGGGGGCAAACGCCGCCCCCATAGCCGTTCCCTGCTTTTGTACGTAGATAGTATTTTTGAAAATGAAATAGTTGTGTTCCAATGCAAATTTTAATAGGGACATCAGAAAGTCAATCAAACCTGTATCATATTCAGACATTGAAAGAAACATTTGTGTCGCACGTATACCATCCTTATGTTGGATTGAGGTGTACAATGATTCAACGTCAAGGGTGACGAGCCACATGTCGTCCTCCATTGGGATGCCCTCTATTTTACCTAATACATCACCGGTATCTTTAATATGTGATGGTAGGTCTTGGACAATCGGCTTTAAGTAGAAATCTAAATACTTACATATAGTCTCACACAAGCTTGCATTCCCTGAGACAATTGGTCGTCCGGGCGGGTTGGATAAATTCTTGTGTACTTTTGGAATGAAGTATATGCATGCAGTTCTGGGATACATTGGTATTAAATTATCCCTCAATTTTTTCGTTATTATTCCTTCTTGAAATGCTCTGTCCAAAATATTGTATAGTTCATTCTGAAAGGCAGATGTGGGGTTATATGTTAGTTTTTTATAACACGTGCTGTCCCTAAGTTGTTTGAACGCCTCTTTTTCATATTGTTTCTGTGGCCAGATAACAATGTTTCCCCCTTTATCTGAGGGTTTGATTACTATTCCTTTCATCTTTTTGAGTTCATTTAGTGCTATCCTCTGATTGTTAGACATATTATCATTGGAGATACCTCTAGTTATTTTTTCAAACTCCTCAGTGACCAATTTAACAAATATTTCGATGTTCGGATAAATATTCAATGATGGAAATTTCTTTGGAACTGGTACATTGAACTTACTCTTATTTGTTGGTTCATCTTGTTCACCACTTAATTCCTCCAACGTTCTTATGGCCTCCATTTCCTCCACACTCCATTCTTCACCCCTCTCAGATTTCTCATGTAGCTTCTTTAAGACCAATTTCCGTGCAAACAGATGGAGGTCTTTTATGGATAGGAAGGAGTCAAACGGGGAAACAGGAGAAAAAGTTAAACCCAAACTTAACACATCCAATTGTGCCTCTGACAATTGGATTTCCGATAGGTTAATCACCTGTAGTTTGGATGAAGATTGGTCAGTCTTCCTATCGTTTTTCTTTTTATAGTCATTCCCTTTTCTGTTGTAATTCTTTTTCCTCAAATTGTAGTTGCGATATCTTGCTCCTGATTCCCCTTCATCATCCCTCGATGACATGGATGAGAATGATGAAGATCTTGATTTGTCCTGTTCTCTATTTATCATTAGGCGCCATCTATAGATGTTGCCACTCTTGAAATCATTCAAGTCTCTCTGGAATTTTTTTGTTTTTACTTCCTTAACCTCCTTTTCCCAGATTTGAAATTGAGTGTCTATGTCATTGTTCAGTGTGTCCAGTTCTGACACTGACAAAGTCTCAGTTAATTTCTTACGTGTGTTCTCTATGTCCATATCAAATTTGTCTAGGCTTTTCTTATTATTGCCTATTAATAATTCAATAAGTGATCTCGAACATTGGTTACAAATCTCTTCCCACTTTGTCTTAAATATACTATCCTCTATAGGGAATGAGGGCATGATTCTCACCCTAAGTCCTCTAGGTATGAGTCCTTTAGCCAAATACTTCTCCAAGGACGCCTTGTTCCACCACATACGGGTCCGTTTTTTCAACAGATATTTCATTGAGTTTTTTAATTCTATTTTTTGCCCATTTTCACTACTTTCAATCTGCACGGTGTCTCCACTAAAAACAGTATCTATTGTAGATAACCAGGCTGTATCCCTGGCCTTTACATCCATTTTGTAGCCACACAACTGTAAACAAAGTACAGGAATAATTCAAATTTTCATATAAGAAAAGAACCGGCCTATGTATATGACACTTCCATAACCATAGAATAAACCAAAAAGCAGAAATAGGAAGCCAAAGTCATAAGTACAAATTTGCACAGAAAATTTTATTAAATATTTTTTAAAAACACTCCTTTAAATATATTAAAAAGTGGAGACAACACATGTCAGAAAAACTACACAACGTAAGCCACGGATGACATATCACCGTAACACCTTCAAATTGGTTACTCCAAAGAGCTGCTGACCACCCCTATTGCTTTAAGTATGTGGACTCTAATTTTACCCACTGATTTTAGTCCTATGGTGGACATAACACAATGTCTATGCTGTATATAGATATAAGGTGCATAGTGCTTCACTAGACATTAAGCAGTGATTAGTCCACAGGTTGTTACCATAAATATAGGCCAAATTCTATTGTGAGCCAAACCATATCACAATATACTGCTGGTTAAAGTAACCGAAAACCATATTAAGCAAAAACATTTGGAGGTTTAAATGTCATACATGACCTGCACGTGTAGTCCTGAGCCCCAACGCACGTTTCGCGTTAGCTTCGTCCGGGGGAATGTGTGCCTAGATGCAATATAGAGCTCTATTTATAGTGTTTCCTTTCATAGGTGGCAGCGGTGTTGTAATGGCGCTCACATCGCTGGCCCCGACCATAGCGCATGCGCAGCTCGGCGTCCCACGTCACCGCTCCACTTCCCTGCTCGACGCGTCAGAGCGTCTCTGACTCCGCCCCCTGCTCTGACGCGTCGAGCAGGGAAGTGGAGCGGTGACGTGGGACGCCGAGCTGCGCATGCGCTATGGTCGGGGCCAGCGATGTGAGCGCCATTACAACACCGCTGCCACCTATGAAAGGAAACACTATAAATAGAGCTCTATATTGCATCTAGGCACACATTCCCCCGGACGAAGCTAACGCGAAACGTGCGTTGGGGCTCAGGACTACACGTGCAGGTCATGTATGACATTTAAACCTCCAAATGTTTTTGCTTAATATGGTTTTCGGTTACTTTAACCAGCAGTATATTGTGATATGGTTTGGCTCACAATAGAATTTGGCCTATATTTATGGTAACAACCTGTGGACTAATCACTGCTTAATGTCTAGTGAAGCACTATGCACCTTATATCTATATACAGCATAGACATTGTGTTATGTCCACCATAGGACTAAAATCAGTGGGTAAAATTAGAGTCCACATACTTAAAGCAATAGGGGTGGTCAGCAGCTCTTTGGAGTAACCAATTTGAAGGTGTTACGGTGATATGTCATCCGTGGCTTACGTTGTGTAGTTTTTCTGACATGTGTTGTCTCCACTTTTTAATATATTTAAAGGAGTGTTTTTAAAAAATATTTAATAAAATTTTCTGTGCAAATTTGTACTTATGACTTTGGCTTCCTATTTCTGCTTTTTGGTTTATTCTATGGTTATGGAAGTGTCATATACATAGGCCGGTTCTTTTCTTATATGAAAATTCTCAAAAGAGTGGCTGGCATGAACAGAGGTTCCAATCTCTTGCAATTAGTTTTACTTATATAGTGCAACGTATTCCGCACCTCTCTACAGAGACTTCCATTACTCCCCATCTTCACTGGGGCTCCCAATCTAAATTATAAATGCTAATTAATTGACCAATGCGATGTAAATAAATACAAGCACTTTATCCAAGCCCAATCATATGACAATTTCAAATGATGACTGTCATGAGTAAAGACCCTATTTGAAAAGGGAAAGGTTTCACCAACAATAGATAGGTGTCGGGTGAACGATTGTTCTTTTGGTATCTATCTCACCCGACTTTCCCATACACAGGGGCCCTCACTCTACCAAGCACCATTGCCAGTCTAAGCTGGTGGCAGCTTATCTTGCCAAGAAGAAAAGGATTGGCAGTCCAAAACTGGACATGCCGGAAACCTACCTCCTCCAACATCAGGGTGAGAGATGTGAGTCATTCATAGACTGTTGGCCAAGTCTGACAAGTTTGGTCACATTGTCTAATGTGCATGAGGTCCTTTAGATTATAGTTTCCCAACTTACTCCAGACTTTAGAACTGTATTGATGTCTCACTTTATGATCTGTGGAGAAACAACTACGGGGACCCTCACTGATCCGGAAATGAAAGGTGCCTCAGTGTTATTTTAGTGCTTCTTCCCCCTTCATTGGGCAGGAAACTATCAAACATCCTCACTCAAGAAAATGGGCTCAGACAGTTGCTTGCGCCACCAGGTAAATGAGGGTCTTGTTGGCCAAGGAAACCTTAGAAAATGATGCAGTGCTAAATCTCTTAATATTTTGGTGCAATAGTGACTCCAAAGGTTGGCACTCACTCAATTATAAAGGCATATGGCATGACTTTATAAGATAGAACTCCCCTTTAAGATCATAAAGGCTACAATATGGATCTGCATTGTAGTAACGGTGCAGCTATAATGGATGGAGTAGTAGCATTCACACTTAGAAAATTACCATGAAACTTGAGTGTATGCATTGGGGCAATGGAGTCTCGGTAATGGATGATTGTTCATCCATCAAGTCGCCATGGCTTGAGAGTTAGCCAAAGACCATTAAAAAAAAAAAAAGGATGATCCTGGATAAATGCTACTAATACATGTGGATCTTATATCCATTAGTCTTAGCATTGGTTTTAAAAGTAACGAGAACGACAGGTTGGTTGATAGTCAGAATTTTCCATATATACATATTTTCCCACCAAAGAGAAGTCAGCTTTGACATTTCTTTCGCTAATTATGTAGTAAAGGCGTGTGATCCGGATACCGCTCGGTGGATCAGAAAGGGGTCTGCAGAGGGAGATTTTCATCTCTTTGTATGATCTACCTCCCCGCTCTCTAATGTGTCAATCATAGCGGTTGAAGACTTTGCTAATGTCCAATATTTTGTATTCAATTTCCGTTGACAGATGTCTGCGCGTTTGATTCTGACTCCTGGCTGATTTCATGCAAAAATCCACAGTAGGAGAGAAGCTTCGGGGTAAAATCTAATGAATTAATCTGGCAGAAAAGCTCCTTCTGATACACATAGATCTTTCTAACTATTGCAGAAAGGGGATTATTTGCAAGCCCGACTCCTTCCTGCGCAGTCTGATTTACAAACCCTAACGTACAATCTTCAAGCCGAGCATATGTTACCGGTGATGATGGAAAATAATTATACTGCGGGAAGGCAAAGGCCAGCAATGACATTATGTAAGAAAACTAGATGGTAAACTCGCGCCTCTGCCTCGCTGGTGTCTGCTCTGTGATTAGTAGACTACTGCACCGAGCTTTACCTCTCCAGTAACGCAAAAACAGCAATATATAATAGCTTGAATGTATCACATGATCCTACAAAAATCTTGAGAACATAGCATAAGCAGGAATTAAAATTAAAACATAACTTTTAATGTATAACCAAATAAAGGAATATATTAAATAAACTGTCACCCAAAAAGTGTATCGATAAAAAAGTACTACTGGGTATACCCTGTCAGGGGACGTGCCATAAAAAATGTAGTACTTATCCAAGATTTTATTGCAGACGCTGGCAGTGGTCCAGTGTCCTATCACTCAATCCAAGGTACCTGATTAAATGGTGATAATGCCTGTAGAAGAAGCATTTATCAAGTGCCAATACAGATAAACAGATAGCCTTGGTTGCATTAATATTAGCAGTTATCACAAAGCAAAGGGAGGGGTAAGATCAATTGGAAAAGACATGTACACAAAAGTAATATTGGAACAATCTCACCAATTGCTGAGGATAGGTAAGGTGGAGCCCCAATTCGCTTAGGTGGAGAAATCCTTCAAGCCACAGCAGCAGGAGACAATTCCCTGTCAGTCCCTGGAGGGCTATCAATAAATCTCAATCCCCGAGCTCCTGCCCTTACAAGGACAGTCCACATCTACCCCTAAGGTATAACATGCATTGCACTCTCCCTATTTCCAGGTCCCAACGCGTTTCTTTGCAAGCAGGATCATCAGGGGACTATCTTGCATGGGAGATAGGGTGCTTCAGTGCTACAAATAGAGCTGCCACCCTCTATACTAAACTGCAGAGTATATACATTACTGATCCTGAGTTACAACCTGTATTATACTCGAGAGCTGCACTCACTATTCTGCTAGTGCAGTCACTGTGTGCATACATTACATTACTGATCCTGAGTTACATCCTGTATTATACTCCAGAGCTGCACTCACTATTCTGCTGGTGCAGTCACTGTGTACTTACATTACTGATCCTGAGTTACATCCTGTATTATACTCCAGAGCTGCACTCACTATTCTGCTGGTGCAGTCACTGTGTGTACATATATTACATTACTGATCCTGAGTTACATCCTGTATGATACTCCAGAGCTGCACTCACTATTCTGCTGGTGCAGTCACTGTGTACATACATTACATTACTGATCCTGAGTTACATACTGTATTATACCCCAGAGCTGCACTCACTATTCTGCTGGTGCAGTCACTGTATACATACATTACATTACTGATCCTGAGTTACATCCTGTATTATACTCCAGAGCTGCACTCACTATTCTGCTGGTGCAGTCACTGTGTACTTACATTACTGATCCTGAGTTACATCCTGTATTATACTCCAGAGCTGCACTCACTATTCTGCTGGTGCAGTCACTGTGTACATACATTACATTACTGATCCTGAGTTACATCCTGTATTATACTCCAGAGCTGCACTCACTATTCTGCTGGTGCAGTCACTGTGTACATACATTACATTACTGATCCTGAGTTACATCCTGTATTATACCCCAGAGCTGCACTCACTATTCTGCTGGTGCAGTCACCGTGTACATACATTACATTACTGATCCTGAGTTACATCCTGTATTATACCCCAGAGCTGCACTCACTATTCTGCTGGTGCAGTCACTGTGTACATACATTACATTACTGATCCTGAGTTACATCCTGTATTATACTCCAGAGCTGCACTCACTATTCTGCTGGTGCAGTCACTGTGTACATACATTACATTACTGATCCTGAGTTACATCCTGTATTATACTCCAGAGCTGCACTCACTATTCTGCTGGTGCAGTCACTGTGTACATACATTACATTACTGATCCTGAGTTACATCCTGTATTATACCCCAGAGCTGCACTCACTATTCTGCTGGTGCAGTCACTGTGTACATACATTACATTACTGATCCTGAGTTACATCCTGTATTATACTCCAGAGCTGCACTCACTATTCTGCTGGTGCAGTCACTGTGTACATACATTACATTACTGATCCTGAGTTACATCCTGTATTATACTCCAGAGCTGCACTCACTATTCTGCTGGTGCAGTCACTGTGTACATACATTACATTACTGATCCTGAGTTACATCCTGTATTATACCCCAGAGCTGCACTCACTATTCTGCTGGTGCAGTCACTGTGTACATACATTACATTACTGATCCTGAGTTACATCCTGTATTATACTCCAGAGCTGCACTCACTATTCTGCTGGTGCAGTCACTGTGTACATACATTACATTACTGATCCTGAGTTACATCCTGTATTATACTCCAGAGCTGCACTCACTATTCTGCTGGTGCAGTCACTGTGTACATACATTACATTACTGATCCTGAGTTACATCCTGTATTATACTCCAGAGCTGCACTCACTATTCTGCTGGTGCAGTCACTGTGTACATACATTACATTACTGATCCTGAGTTACATCCTGTATTATACTCCAGAGCTGCACTCACTATTCTGCTGGTGCAGTCACTGTGTACATACATTACATTACTGATCCTGAGTTACATCCTGTATTATACCCCAGAGCTGCACTCACTGTTCTGCTGGTGCAGTCACTGTGTACATACATTACATTACTGATCCTGAGTTACATCCTGTATTATACTCCAGAGCTGCACTCACTGTTCTGCTGGTGCAGTCACTGTGTACATACATTACATTACTGATCCTGAGTTACATCCTGTATTATACCCCAGAGCTGCACTCACTATTCTGCTTGGGCAGCCACTGTGTACATACATTACATTACTGATCCTGAGTTACATCCTGTATTATACCTCAGAGCTGCACTCACTATTCTGCTTGGGCAGCCACTGTGTACATACATTACATTACTGATCCTGAGTTGCATCCTGTATTATACTCCAGAGCTGCACTCACTATTCTGCTGGTGCAGTCACTGTGTGTACATATATTACATTACTGATCCTGAGTTGCATCCTGTATTATACTCCAGAGCTGCACTCACTATTCTGCTGGTGCAGTCACTGTGTACATACATTACATTACTGATCCTGAGTTACATCCTGTAATATACCCCAGAGCTGCACTCACTGTTCTGCTGGTGCAGTCACTGTGTACATACATTACTTATTAGTTACCCCTTATTGCCTCCCTCACTTCTCCTGTTTGCTTACATTATTACAATGGCCAGTGTTGCACCTCTCCATAGTCCACCCTTACAGACCCTCTCCTCAGGTCACTGACCATTCCTCTCTCCCCGTATACTTTAATTGTATTACTTTGCTGAAACTTACCGCTCACTGACTGTTCATTCTCTGAGTCTGGGATGATTTTTCCCTTGTGGCAGCAGAGAGATTTTTTGATCTAGGATCCAACTTGACGTGGATTCTGGAGGGAAATCAAACATCCTGGTAGACGTAAAGAATTGTCTCATTCAGCAGCGGCGGCTAAAGGAGGGCTCAGGAATCGGTGTCATGTTAAATATTCGGAGCAGGAAGACAGCCAGGTACTCGAAGTGACATGATGAATTTCCCCTTCTCCTGCTGTTTCTATCTCATTAAATAAAGTGATTAAAGAGTTATCAAATTTTAATACTTCAAATTGACTGCAGCCGGCAACTTTCTGTGTACGGCAAATCATCCTTGAAGTTACACAGGCTTTAATTTTATTGAAATGCCGGCATCGACTTTCGAGCGGAGAGAAGAAATATTGAGAAAACATTTCTTAATTATTTCAAATTTGTGAAGCCTTTTTTAAAGCTATATTTTATGTTGCACAGAAACAAGCTAAATTGCAGAATAGATTCATCATTACATGTGCTGGAACACTGCGAGTCCATCAAGTTCAGCCGAGGGATGGGAAACGATACAGGGAATGGGTTAAGGCACAACCACAAAGCATTATCTGTTTAGCCCTAAAGTGCAAGTTTTTACCCACTGATCCCGAGTGTCGATCAACTGGATGAACGCTCAGAACAACAGAACAAGAACTTTACCCATGTACAGAATATAACTAGTTATGTGTCTTTTTTTCGAACAAAGCTTCTGAGCCTTTGTAGAAAACACATGGTTCCCACTGTGACCAGTTCTCATGGTAAAAAAGCCTTGTGTCTTCTGGAGATTGAACCTCTTTATTCTGGGGTTCTACATAAATCTGCTTTTAAGCTTCTATTTTGTATTTACTTATGCAAGTTAATTATGTCTTCATTAGACTTCAATAAATGTTATTCTTTTAATCTCTTCTCATAACTAAAATCCTCCATGCCCCTTATTAGTTTTGTGACTCTTTTTCCACCTTTTTTAACTGCAGGACATCCATTCTATGAATTGGTGCCCAGAACTGAACTGCAAGCACAAGACGAGGTTGTCCTAATGCTTTTTAAAGTGGTAACTATACGTTCCTGCCACGCGAGTCCATGCCTCCTTCAATACATGCTGATATCCTGCTCGCCTTAGAAGCTACTGATTGAAAAGGTTTAGTGTATGGTCTACAAGTACACCAAGATCCTTCTCTACAAGTGACCCTCCTAGATTAACTCCACTAGAACATTTGATGATGCCCTCAAATTATCATACCTGGATTCTTCTGGCTTTCCTAGTTATATTCCACCTAGAATACATGATGCCCGCAGATTATTGGTACTCACTCCTTCTCTACATCTTACTCTCCTAGTTTAACTCCACTAGAACATTATTACACTGTGACGGTCTTTGGTAAGGAAAGGGGACCTCAAATTGTCCCTATAGCTGGGACCATGTCCTGGGGGTTCTCTTGATGGTAGACAGGCCCGAGTCTCCGACCTTACTATGCCCCTGTTAAGGTCCTAAGCTGTCCCCTTCCCCAGGAGGCCTGGGACAGATATGTTAGTGTATAAACACGTAAGACAAACAGGGATAACAAAAAGCAACTTGCATACAAAAAAACACTCACCAATGGTAGAGAGGGGAATAAAGGGAAGGATAGGAAGATACAAACCAAATGGGAATGAAATAATGGAGAAACCATACACCCAAACACAGCAGACAACAATCTCCAGCAGCAACTAAGAACTCCAACTTCAGCAAGTCAGGAAGTTAACTTTCACAGGCAGGGATGAGAAGGGTCTGGCCAAGTTTTTTAAAGGGAGAAAATGAGCATGTCAGGAACAGCTGTGAGATGGAGCTGCATGTCTCCAACCAGTATACAAAGAGTCGTTAACCTCTTCAGCACCAAAGGAAGCAAAGTCCATTTAATATAAGGAACAAAACACACAGGCTAAATGGAAGACCTGCGATTCACATTATGTAATGATTGCCTAACCCCAGATGTCCCAGGAGGACGTGAAACACTTGTGACAAACATATGATGATGCCCTCAGATTATTATACCTGGATTCTTCTTTACATGTGACTCTCCTACTTTTTTCCAACTAGCTTGCAGATTATTAGTGCTCAGTCCTTCTCTACATGTGGCTCTCCTAGTTAAACTCCCCTAAAACACATAATGATGCCTACAGGTTATTATACCTGGATTCTTCTCTACAAGTGACGCTCCCCTTTCTATTATCCCCCTAGATTATATGCTGCCTGCAGAATATTATTCACACAGATCCTTCTCTACAAGTGACTCTCCTAGTTTTAAAAACCCCGGGAACATAGGAAGCTCTCAGGTTATAACTGCCCAGGTGCATAATTTTACATTTATCCACATTGAAGCCAAGTTTGTCCAAGTCATCCTATAATTCATGACCATACTTCATAGACGGCACTACACGGCGAAGCTTGGTCTCATTGCTACAATAGAAACAACTTTATTCTATATTATTAATAAATAGCTTGAATGATAGCAGACCCCGCACTGAAGCTTGGGGGGACACCCACAATAAGGGGCCTGCAGAGGGGGTCTCCATGTCTTCTCTGTTGCCTTATATCCTGAGATTCCTGACTCCTTATACGCTAATTATTGACATCTCTGCTCTGTATCTCCCTGCAGATTTTTTTTGCCTGAAGCAGGAGAGAAACATTTCGCTCTCCATGGTGCTGGAACATAAAGTGGCAACTTCTGCAACCAGCGAATGAGAGGAAGAACTGAAGTGTAAAACTTATATTGCAAAGAATCCTTCCTTTACCGATGTTGTATTCCTATGGGTTAGTCACCCTTAATGGTGCAGGTATAAAACTATTTATTTACATTGATAAAACCCTTTCTATTTGAAAGATGTTGGTAGGGATCAAGATCGTCAGTTTAGGACACTCTTCTAACTTCGTCCTAGATACAATTCCCAGAATACAATAATCTACCTTTCTTTTTTTTTAAATATGATGATGAGATTCTTCATAAACATATTTTTCGAGCACACCGAAGACACCCGGTTGATAACACCTTATGCCAGCATGTTTGCTCACCACTAATAATGACCCAGTTGATCTTCGAGTGATTTTTATGTTACAGTAACCAGGATCTACATCCGACACATTTTCTGCTGTAGGATCTTATTATCAATTACTCTTCATCAGCCAAAATATTACCTCGCCTGTGAGTCAATGGGAAGATTTACATCCAGACCTTTGATCTCCCGCCTCCATCCAACAAGAGAGATGATGGAATTAATTTTACTGGGTCTGTGACCTTCTGATAGTTATTGGTATTGACACGCCGGTTCTCGCCTCATGTAGAATATTGGCAAGTCATTCCATTCCCGAAGCCGCTGCCTTTACAATACCATTGAAATGGGGTCCCACACGGTTTGCACGGTGGTCCAATCTTATTATCCAAGATGTCACTCTGCAAAGAGCAAAACCTTTCTTCAGCTCACGTGGATCCTATCAAGAAGTGACAACAATATCAGTTGAACCTGATGAGGAATAATAAGTTGCAGACGTATCTGACAACATAAGCCGCAGAGCTAAGACTGCAATCTCCATGTTGTCTTTAAATGTCAGTTATTTGTATCACACGTCAAGATGGCATTGTTATTATTATTGGTAATTGTTTTGGAGTTTCAGAAGTAACCTTTTATCAAAGTTATTGGGATCTGTACATTTATGGGCTCAGTTAATAGGGTTTTCCTCCTTGGGGAACCTCTTTCTATATTCCTTTCAAGGGTATGTAAAATATATTGTATATTATTAATTCATTAGAATTGCTTGGAATTGCTCTGAAAGATCCATTGCATCCAAGAACTGTACTACTAATTGCAATAGACCCATGTAATGCCTAAAAGAGTTTTCTGGTATTGGTAGAAAACTATACAAAAGGGGGGATAATAGCCTAAAATAACAAAAGAACTAGTACTACTTACACTTTAAAATTGCCTGCAGCTCCAGCACTGCTCTTCCATGCCATCTAGCCATGTGATTGCTGATTCCAATCATTGGTCCTAGTGTTCTTGCACCATTAAATGATGAGACAAATGGTTGGCTGCAGCAATTATGTAGGTAGATGGCATGTGACCATTGCATGGAAGTAAATAGAGACTGGCAAGGAGTTGAAGCATTGGTACAACAGTGGAATTATCAGGTAAATAAAAGGCTGTATTATATGCAAATGACTCCTCAATAAAAAGAGCAGATTATGGGGCAAAAGATCTCCACTGTAGATATAAAGAAATAGAATAATGATGACTAAAGGTGAGCAAACTTAAAAGTTCGGGGTTCGTACCGACAGTTAGTCTGCAGTGTTAAATGTCAAACACGGATGTGGAACGCCCGCCAGGGCTGTGGGGTACTTGGTACCGGGTCCGGTCCTTAAAGGGGATATGTCATGGTGGCGGCAACCCGGTCCGTGGCCCTGGGCGCCCATGTACAAGAGATAGGTCTTTAAAGGGGTTTGAATAAAGTTTGTGTTCATGACGCCACCCGTGGTATTCGGTCAGGATGACCGAAGCTGATTAAAGGAATCCTCTGGGGTGATGTTGTGGCAGCAGAGATGGTATGGCTTCCCACAGGTGAAGCTGGCTCTCGATGTGTCGCTGGTGATGGTGGGTAATGTATAAAGAAATGGAGGACACAGGTTTTCAGTCTCTTTACCTGGTTTAGTGAAGACTTCAGGCTGCCACAGTCCAGGGTCCCGGATTAAAGATACCAGGTGGATTTAAAAGCCTTCCTACCAGTGCTGTGGTGTAGTCTCTTCCTGCCTGTGGCTTCTGTCAAGATCCTCACAGTTCTCTCTGTCCTCCATAAAGGTGGGACACTAACCCATATGACAGGTGACTCGAGCCTTTTTATAGGCTCTCTATCACAACCCGGGCTCTATGCGCCACTGTGTCTCCTGGGTATTAGGGCAGACAGGTGATGTGTAGTCCAGCTGCCCTGCCGGTTTCTGCAGTCTTGGAGTCAATCACAACCTCGGTCTTCCGGCTACCGCTGTCTGCGCTCTGTAGGGAGGTAGCCCAGTCGCAGCTGTCCTCCCCAATTGTCACTTCTCCTGTGCTTCGCTCTCCTGCACGATCACTACGAGCTGTTCTTCCTTCTGTGTTATCTCTGTCCAGGAGCTGCAGCACCCTCGTGGTTGCACGGCCCCTCCAGTCCTTCTGACTGCTCTCTTCTCTCTCTGCCAGGAGCTGCAGACTCCCACATCTGCTCAGCTACACTCCTTCCTTACCAGCCTCGCCTAAGCTGATGTTCCTTGACCAGCTCCTCTCTGGCAATCTCTGACTCACTGACTGACTTTCCCTCCAGACCAGAATATATATATAGGGAAGCCACCCATAAGCAGGATCAGAGCTCCCCCCTTCTGGCCTGGAGTGTGAACATGTTGTATGTTTGTGTTTACCTAATAAAGAAGATCCTCCTTCACTTACAAGCTTGACATCACTCTCCCCGTGAGGAAAGCAATGCCACTGTAACAACCATGACCCTGGGGTGTTACAGATGTCTCCTGGAAGTGCATTGCAATGTTCGGAGTTCTGGGGGAAAGGGAGAAAATTTTTTCCAGCTCAAAAGGTTTTGGAGCCCAGTGTTTTCTGGTGGAAGTCCGGGTACAGTTCTGGTAGACATACCAATCTTTGGGTTCTGGTGGAAGTTCGGGTACAGTTCTGGTAGACAAACCGAATTTTGGGTTCTGGTGGAAGTTCGGGTGCAGTTCAGGTAGACGTATCGAACTTTGGGTTCTGGTGGAAGTTCGAGTACAGTTCAGGTAGAAGGACTAAACTTTGAGTTCTGGTGGAAGTTTGGGTACAATTCTGGTAGACAAACCAAATGTTGGGTTCTGGTAGAAGTTCAGGTGAAGTTCTGGTAGGCAAACCAAACTTTTGGTTTTGGTGGAAGTTCAGGTACAGTTATGGTAGACGAATGAATCTTTGGCTTCTGGTAGAAGTTCAGGTGCAGTTCTGGTAGACAAACCAAATTTTTGGTACTGGTGGAAGTTCGGATACAGTTCTAGTAGACTAACCAAACTTTGGGTTCTGGTGGAAGATTGGATAAAACTCTGGTAGACGATCTGAACTTTACAGTAAAGTTCAGTTAGAATAGCAGAACCTGATCCTTCACAGGTCCACTTGTGGGCATTTGCTTTTTGTCCTCTGATGCTGGCCAATCAAAAGCAGATAAGCTCTGTGGTGTACGCCCAGTTGGCTGAAGGAAAATGTACATCTTTTTACTAGGGTACATGGCTTTCGAAAGGAGGGGCACAGGAGAAAAAGTAAAGCTGTTCTAGAATCAGTGAAGCAGCAACGATTCAGGGAGATACCCAGTTTAAATTATTGAAATTTGATAATCCCATACCCCCCAAAAAAAAACATATTTGAAGTTGTTCTATTAGGAAAAAATAAATAACTTTTCCAACTTTCTCCACATTTCTTTGGCTTTAACCCAGTCAGTTTTGTGGAGTCTTGTCCTACTAAGGGCAGGTTTAGAGACACATCGTAAACCTTCCTGACAGGTTTTGGAAATTCATAAGGAAATTTGACGTGGATACAATAGACTTGAAAGGGGAGAATTAAATACCTGACTTCTAATGACCCGTTAATGTAAACAAATCTGCTCCGTAGAGACCACCGTCCCCAATAGCTGCATTACCATATGTCACTCGGCAAACAATAGACACGTCTTCCTCCAGGAGTGATGTGCAGACAATTAATGCCGGAGCGTAGGAAATGAATAGTCGTTAAATATGGATGTTTGGGTCTATTTTTCAAGCGGGAAGCTCAATTCTCACCCTCTGCACACAGATGCCCCGATGGGGGAAATTCACAGGTTAGAGAGCAGGCAGGGGCACACAAGGTTAAAACGGGCTACCTGCGAGAGCGCCTTTGTTTTTGCCTACAGTTTAATTACTTGCCATCTCCCGCACCGAGACGAGAGATCACAGGGGAGATCTAGGAAATCGGAGCATGGTGGGAACAGAACGGTGTTTATTAAACTCAGAATTAATCTTGGTTATATGCATGTTAGAATCATTGCACTTCCATTGAAGTTATTTACTCCACTGATGATTTTTGGACAGGTCAGTACATTTAAAGGGGTACTCCCATTTTAAGTTTTTAGAGACTTTTAGGCTGTTCAGTAATGGTCTTTCTTCTAGGAGCACTAAATTAGTTTGAGAGAAGACTTGAGAGAAGGAGGAGCGGTAAATTCCAAACACTTTTCTTCATGGCTTAATAAACCCTTAATTTAGTGGTATAAAGATGAGCAGCTTGGTGTGAATACATTAACTTGATACTCTGTCAGGAGAGGTTTATGCTGTGTGTGTCTACGTGTGGACTCCCAGTGGTTGAAGGTTTTGCAAACACGTTGCAATCCTTTATTAACCCATTACATTGTGTAGTAAGTGCTGGTGTAAGAAGCTGGTTTATACAGCCAGCATTTGCCTCCAACAGCAGTGACCAGAGCTACCGCCAATCGCTGCTGTTCAACCATTAAATGTTGCTGTCATTCACTGCCACACGATCCTAACCGGGACGTCTGTTCTAGGTGACCATTTGCAGGATAGAAATAGTTTGCCATGACAGTCGGGAGCCAGCTGAAGGCTTCTGTTATGGCCATGTGGCTGGACTTCATAGAAGAGCACAATTTGTCCCATTTTTAATCGCAGGTTAAAGTCTTATGTTTTCTTCCAGCTAACACATGCGGCTTGTTGAATTTTACTCAATATCTAAAATGATTTAAACGATATTTAATGCATGTTCGCATATAGCAAAATTTAACCAAAAACTCCAAACATGCATAAAACAACTCCGGGGTGAATTGGAGTATATTTATGCAAAAAAATTAGCAAAATTAAAAACAAGCAAACAAGTATAAAATGGACTTTAAAAAAAAGGAGCACAATGAGAGGAATAAAAAGCTAACCAAAAATTTGCGAAAATCACCAATAACTAGATAAAGATGTCGATGCAATAAGGAATCAGGCCTTGTAGGCTTTAGTCCTGCCGTTGCACTGATGGCCCTCCAGCAGCGAAACCTGACGCACTGCTCCATGGCAGCTATGGGAGCAGTTCCTTCCCTGCGTATAGACACAAACTGTCAATATAACCCAATTATGTGCAAATGTCCTTTAAGAAATTAATTTATTTTGGTCAATATTTATGTATAAAACATCAAGTACATGAAAGAAACAAGTCATCTGTCTAGGAGAGTCCATGCCCTGGAGACTCTTGTGTCTCCGTCTCAAAAGTGGAATTGTCTGTTATGCTCCCGTCGTAGTTTCGTAATATAGTTGAAATCAGATTTAGGGCTACAGTGAGCATTCAATAAGTCACTTTCTGACTGCATTGATTTATTTTCAGTCACAAAAAATCAATACAGACAGAAATCATAAATTCTTCATGTGCCTTTTACAATCCCCTTTCAAGGACAATAAGAGCATAGGAAGGGTCCGCGAGGGTTATAATCTTATAATAAATTCACACGAGCAGCGGACCCTGAGTGACGCATCCTCCTGTCTGATCGATGAAGCTTCGACGTAGGGGAAGGTCTAATATGTGCACTTGGTTCAATGCTGGAGAATGTATCTTGATGGCTACTTACAGTACTTGTAAAAAAAAAAAGAAAGAAAAACATAAAATCTATAACAATCTTTCCCTCAAGTACGGTTTCAGACTGATAAATAAAACATAATTACCAGACTTTGACTGTTCTGACTTCTGATTTACTAATATGGGCATTTTTATATTCTAGGTGGAAATTCTCGTTAGAATCAATGTTTCATAAAGATTAAAAATGGACTTGATATTAAAACTTTAAAGAAAAGTGAGATAGAGAATGCTGCAATAACCGACCAACCAAGATGGGGATTGTAAAGGCAACATCCTGTTCTTCATCCGTTTTCCTAATGGAGTAATTCCACATTATAGAATGTAGGTCATAGTCCCAAAAGAAGGCCATTATGGTGGGGAAAATGTCAGGTAAAGACTTGACTAAATGCAGTATACAAATGAGTAGGACAAGAGAGTCAAGGGTCAATACCAGGAAGGTGGGAAGATCCAAGACAAAAGCAAAAGACAAAGCTATGGTCAATGCCAAGGAGTCCAATAGGAAAGGTGCGAGAAGTGAAGCCCTATTTGTACTTTGAAACACAAAGTATAAAAATAGCTTTCAATAGTTTTGGCTGGCTTCACTTTTCATTGGGGAGATCTCAATAGTGGTGGTTGGCTTTACTTTTCAATGTGGAGCTCTTGATGGTTGTGAGTGTTTTAATTCTTATATAGGGAGTGCTAGATAGTTCTGGTTGGCATCACCGTTCCATGGGGTGCTCTGAATGGTTGCGGTTGGCTAGACCTTTACATAACAGAGCTCTCAATGGTTATGGTTGGCTTCACTTTTCCAAGGGGAGCTCTGAATGGTTGTGGTTGGCTAGACTTTTCCATAGCGGAGCTCTCAAAGATTGTGGTTGACTTCACTTTTCCATGGGGAGCACTCAATGGTTGTAGTGTTGACTAGACTTTCCATAGAGGAGCGCTCAATGGTTGTGGTTGGGTAGTCCTTTCCATAGAGGAGCTCTCTATGGTTGTGGTTGTCTAGTCCTTTCCATAGAGGAGCTCTCAATGGTTGTGGTTGGCTAGACCATTCCATGAGGCATCCTCAATGCTTTGCTTTTCCATGGGAAGCTCTCAATGGTTGTGGCTGGCTTCCCTTTTCCATGAGGATCTGTCAATAGTTGTGGATGGCTTCTCTTTATCACACAGAATTCTCAAAGTACATGGTTGTCATCCATTTTTAATGGAGTGTTAACCATCATTGTGGCTCACTTTCATTTTACATGAAGACTGTCATGGCTGCAACTGAGGTTCATTCTCCATTGTGACCTCACAGTGGTTCTGGTTTGGGTGGCATTTAATGCACAACCAGATATTGCCAGGAATGTAGAGCAAAGAGATGTTGTTCACCTTTTCTAGGTCAACTACATCTCTCTATATAGCAAATCTAGTTCCAATGGAAAAGATTTTGCAAGGAGACAACCCCCTTACCTTCCTCCCTGGCCTATCCAAAAATTCCAGTTGACACATTCATGTAGCCTAGGTTCTTGAAAATCCTATTTATCATCAGCCCCTTATTAGTTTTATAGAATACTTACTAAAAACATAAAAACTAACAGTCATAAAACATATTCTGACTAAAACTTATGGGGCAGAAAATATCTGTAAATATAAACTGTTTATTCCCAGACCATAAAGAGGATTATGGCACAAAATGCTCTAAAAGAACCTCAGCTTATTGAGAAGAATCAGCCGGGACGTGCTCTACAAGCGTAAGTTTTCTTATTACCCGTGTTCTCTTTTCATCTTTTCCCTTTGGATTTTTGCTAGTTAAATTTCATTATTTTCATTACATAATTTCTGCCTTTTTTCTACAGGAGTCACTTTTATTTACAAAGCACATTTCCACAGAGTTAAGATTTGTGAATAGACGAGAAAAATATAACAATGGAGATATGGCTAGAGAAAAAATATAACAGTATGTGCATAAATAAATGTCTGCATAATGAGTGATCAACGAGTGGTGGCGAGTTCTCCTTCAATGGAAGTCTTCAAACAGAGGCTGGACAGATATCTGTCCGAGATGGTTAAATAACTAAAAAATACAGCGTGGGGACATCACTATTTTTGATAACATGCCAATGTAAACATGACAGCAGGGGTTTGCAGCTTGCAGCTGTCAGCTTTACCTGCACTGGTTATCAAAAATAGAGGGGCAACCACGCCAATTTTCAAAATGTATTTATTTTTTGCACAGAAACCAGCTGATGAATACTCTCATCAGAACAGGTGTAGGATGAGGAGACTAATACTCATCAGTCGATGGCTGTGACCAGCGGTAACTTTTTTACTGCTGGTCACAGCTGTTTCTCATGCTGTCATCTGACAGTGTGGGAACCGCAGTGCTCTGACCAGCCGTAACAAACTTACCATTGATCAGAGCTGTAACGCAGATGACAGTTTGGGAAACAATGGATGTTCGGGTCTCCTATTATTCTGAATGGGGTCTAGGTTCAGGTTGGGTACCATTCTGATACCCGAAACCAAACTTTTTTCTTAAATGTTCAGCTGGACCCGAACATCCATGGGTTCGCCCATCACTATTTATTATGAATCTTTATACAAATTGTGCAGTTTAAGATTATGTGGAAGCATAAGTAAATTTGTGTACTAGGGTAAGGTATTTTAATCTATGTAGCAGAACAGTAGACCCGTAGATTTAATATACTGGTGGACCTTTGTCACCCCTGTCCAACACTGACTAATGTACCTGCTGATCGTGCATCTGGATAGTATGATTGTTCTTTGCTTTTTGCACTCAGCTTATAGTCTTGTCGAATAAACTGGACTAGTGAAAATCGATTTTTATAAAATGAATATATAGACAAGTTTCCTTTATATTTGTGCTTCACAAGAAACAAAAAAGAAAAGTTTCCTAAAAGTTTACCTGCACTTTGCGCTGGAGCCAATCAACTCCAAATACACTGCACTTACAGAGATAATTTTACATCATTGCCTTCAAAAAGTAAAGGTTGTACATTTTCAAAGGAAGAGGGGAGAATTTCAGGTGGGAAAACCATAAATTTCACAGTTTGACAACACAGAGAGCAGTCTGTCCCCAATAACCATAATTATACTAAATCAGCATTTTTTTTATTTATGTGCCTTTTGTGACCTTGGCATGAAATCTCAGCCCTCACGCTTGATGCCACAGCAGGATAATGATCAAAGATGAGCCGTCGAGTCCTTTAGTTGACAGTTATGTGCCTGATACAGAATGCTGATGTAACCAGGGTTTCTGTATAGAACGCGTCTACTCATCAAGTCATCTCTGCCGTGGTTGACGCCTGAGTGCTGCATATATTTTTTTTACATCTTCTTTTTGCTTGAAACATTTTCAGGGTATTACAGATATCTTTCTCGGCTTTTTCTGGAATGTCCAAAATGTTTTGCCAACTTAAATATTTTACTAACTCCAGGGAGTTAAAGGGATCCTGTTGGTTCATTTTATCTCCTTTATGCCTCATGACAATTTTTCCAAACATATCGCTTTATGCGTTTTAAATGATGCACTCTATATACTAATTACATGTGAAATGTCAACTGGGAGTGGTCACTGTGCAAAATAGTCCAAATCCTGACTCTCCAGCAATGATTGACATCCATCCTCTTGCTGTAGTTACCACCAGCCTCCTCCAAATCTTGCGCATGTACTATTGCCTCATACTCCCTAGGCACGGGGTACTGTGCTCTACATCACACATTGTATGTACACATTAACTACTAAAGTCCACATCTGGAGCCAAGAGTAATGACCACATGGACTAGTAAACGTCAAATCAGGTGTCCTGGCTAAAATTTGGTTCCTTGCTTGGGAATACGACGAAGATTTTCACATTTTTGCAAAAGTCCAATTGATACTAAGGTTGATATATAGACCTACATCTTGTTTCTTCACTATAAATGGCGCCAGTTTTTAATAAGCAGATTGAATACTAACTTTAAGTTTATTTGCAGACTTGCATGTCTGAAAAAGTGTAGCGCTATAGCTTGTGCCAATTTAAAAAAAAAAATTTAAATAATATTGGACACCCAGGGTACTATGACACCCAGGGTACCTAGTGCCAAGTGTAATAATTATTACTATACCTAGCAATATGTCCAGTATGCCAACTTATAGTTTGTGCATTTTGTAATAACCCGCCTATAACTTGCAGCAAGGTTCCGATACTGACCTACATCTTGGTTTCTTTACTATAAATGGAGCCAATTTTTAATAAGCAGATCCAAGTTTAATTTTTTTACTTATTTACAGACTTTCATATCATATTTCATATTCCGTGGGATGCTGAAAATAATGAGTAAAAAGTAAAGCTAGATCTAGATTATGAAGTTATACTTTGCGCCAAGTTCCAATGATAAAGTTTATGTCTAGACGTGGTTCCTTATGCCTTACTTATTGCATATACTATATTTACTTTGAAGCCTATCTGCCCCTTCTGGATCAAGTCCCCAGCAATTATTCGACCTATCCTACCAGTGACTTGCAACATTGGGAGTTTGACGCTTATATGTCATCCAATTAACACTTAAAAACCACAATAACTCTAAAAGAGAACATAAAGTTATTAGACAGTTGGAGACTTGAAAAGAAGTCTGCTTTATTTTTTCCTCAAACCAATGCCACCTTTGTCTACAGGCTATGCTTGGTATTGCAGCTTAGCCCTCGTTTTAATGCATATGTGTTAGCTCCAAAACCATATGCTGTGTCCCGCTGGTCTACTATTATATACTAATTTATGACTTCATATGGACATCATATTACTGAAAACAAGTTCTGTGGTATATTTCATGCTGGGGACCAAAAAGTTCATGAACATCAAAGAAGACTTTATTTTTCAGGCTGACGGCCATTATATAAAATTAATTTAAATCACAAGAGATGTTTTCATCCCCTGTTGGGGGGTGGATTGATTTTTTTTTTGCACCCCTCACTGTGAGCATCACAAATGAAAATGAGTTTTCCCCAGGGGCTGGCAACAAATTCAGTTCCAGATTGCTCTAGTGCTTCTGCAGGATTCAAGCTTAATATATATACCGTATATATAAAAATGACACATTTTTATTTTTCTTGCATACACATCTTATAAATAAATTTGAAGGATCCATCAATGGTCTATTGAGATGATATTGTGTCCCAGGACGAAATGATAAGGAAATGTTTGCATTTTCTACTTTGCAAGCACAAACATAACCCTTAAATGTCTCATTGGGCACACCATTGTGTTTCCCGAAATATGTTTTATATATTGAATATTGTCACCAACTACACCCATCTTTTAAATAAATTGCCCTAAAAATAGCAAATAAAGAGTATATCAATAGTTTAACCTTCTGTGTGATTTACCACCACTCAAATTATTTCCATATATATGCTCAAACGATAGTCAAGATCAACTTTTCTTGGCAAAAATTCAGGATAGACATCTAAATTTTAGCCATAGCCACCCCCTTATATACCCCCCCCCCCTTCTTGCCTTTCTGAGTTAATAAACCTCTCAAAAGAGCTGTATTTGGGGGGACTTTTCTCTGAGATTTAGTGGGGCTCGAGAGATTTTCTGACATTTCTGAGGGTCTCCCATTATTCCAAGAGGCTACTTGATGTACCAAAAATTGGTAAGTATGGCAAAAGTGTAAAAAGAAATGGCATTCATAAGAGGGTGCATACCAAAGGGGGCAGGACAAGGGGTGAAACAGATTGGAAAACCCAACACAAAGTCTTTTTGTTTAGGGTGGTAAAACTCATCATATGGAGTAAATTTTGATGTCGGCTATGGAGTCCCTTTCTTCTGTGCACTATATGATTATACCACATGGAATTCTAGGAATTTTTGACACTGCCCAATCTTTCGTCTTGCATATTTTTTTCCTCTACAGACTTCCTCTTTTTATTCTGTCAGGTCTCTGGAGAGGTAAAAGCAGTTTAGCATCGGTTTTCTCTATTTACCACTAAGCTCTTTAGCAGGGCACTGATGAATAATGCTTTGCATTTATAATGTGAAAAATAAAAGAAGATTGGCCTCAGTGATGCGTCTCAAATCCAGCAGAATTTTATTTTTCCTTTAATGCTTTCTGCAAAATCCTGATTACGTTTTATTTTAACCCACCGTGTTCGGTATGGTCAGCTGCACTCTCACTGATGAGATGTTTCACCTTGTAGAGGATGGCTCCTTGTGAGCTATTGTGATGTACAACACAAACCCATGGCCAAAATATTTTGCCAACACTAGGATTCTGGTGCCTAAGGTGGGCCAAAAGCCACTTTGGGGAGATGGTAACTTGTAACATAAGGCTCAAGGAGCTTTATGTCTTTGACCTGTAGCATCATTTCCTCTTGATTCCCGCAAAATTCTTGTTACTAAATGTTGAGTTTCTGCCGCTGTTCCGCTGTCTGTTATTGGCTGCAGCATTGACGTCACAGCAGCATTGACGTCACATCTACAGCACTGCAGCCAATCGGCGAGCTGCTATGTGTTCTGTCTACATCGACACAGCCACTGAGCTCACTGATTGCCTGCAGCACTGTTGGCATGATGTCAGAGTCACAGCTAATAACAGTTACTGGGAGTAACGGCAGAGACTCAGTGATGGACCCAGGGCGAGTGAATAAAGAATAGGTTGTTTATTTTTGCACCCAGGGACCCAGATTTTCTGAGAGCGGACAACCCCTATCAGATTGAAAAATCTATGCTGTGCTCCCCAATTGACTTTTGAAAAAAAAGTGATCTAAGGTGGCATCAGCCAGAACACAACCAACCAGTGAATACTCAATATGGATGCGAGACACATCATAATAATATCTACCTACTGAAACAACCTTCCCTCTCATTGCCCTGACTGTCTAATGACAGGTTTCTAATGAAAAAAAAAGACAAAAGAAACCCCAAACCACTCTCTTAGCTTTTTATTTATGGAGCATGGGAAGGGGTTCCTCACGGTTACAACACAAAACAGTGGGCATCCACTACTTCCTTTCGGTAATTTGCTGCTCATCCACCTTCCTACCCAACCCATAGTCACATCCTAGCCCATCACTAAAAGTTCTTCTATTTCTGAACAAGATGAAATGAGATGAGTTGAGATTTTTTAGATGATCACTTCATGAGTCTTGGTCGTCTTTGGGGCTGGTTTTCTCAAAGAAGGTGGCCATTATGCATAATAAATGGTGGCAGGCTCGGACTGGCCCACAGGGCAACAGGGGAATCCTCCGGTGGTCCCCTGTGTAAATCTGGGCCCCCAACCTCACTGTATGGGCAGTACTTAGCATAATTCACTTGATTCACTCTGTACAGAAAAAGCAGCATCTCATTATTTCTTAACCACGCTGCCCAGTTTATTATTAAATAGAGATATAGGTAAATTTGTGAACAAAGGTAGTATAATATTTGCATGCAGGTGAAAAATGGGCCCCCCCCAAAGTCATTGTTACTGGTGGGCCCTTGTCACCCCAGTCTGACAATGAATGGGGTGTGAGGTATTGGTGTACTTTGTCAATCTGTTACTTACTTTTAGAATGTTGTCTTCTACAGTCACCTCCAAATCTGAACTCAGGAGCACCGTATTGTGGGGAAACCATGGTCAAGTTTTAAGGGACAACCAGTAGAATGTAGAACCTATTTCTGTAGACAAGTGGAGAAGAAAAAACATAAAATTACTCAAAAGCAGTAAAGCAAGGTGTTAGATTTTTATAATAAAAAATTTAATAATATACAATGTGATTGTCACGGATGTGTCAGAGACTGCAGACCGTTGCACTGCATCTGTCTGCAGAAGGCCTCGGTTTGCTTTGCAGACTAGTGGCCACCTCCCTTGGTGCTAATGACCATACCTGGACTTGGGTGTTCATAACTCCCTACTTCCTATTGGGAGGTGTGGGTGTTATTTCCTGTTCGCACTTCTCTGTTTGGACTTGGAGCTGTAGAGGTCTGCTAGCATCCATTTAGAGTTTGGAGGGCGTTGGTGTGTCTCTCTGAGTCTACTAAAGCTAAGTGTCCCCTTTGTTGCATTTATCCTTGCTGTCTTTAGTGTTAGTGGGATTGACTAGCGCTCATCCTGTCCTTCCCGATGCAGGGTGTTGTGAATTCTGTTTGTGGGCTCCCTCTGGTGGCTACTGGTGGTACTGGTTGACTTCTGTCTTTTATCTCCAGTGCACCTGTTTCCATCAGGAAATGGGAGTTTCCTATATAGTCTGGCTTCTCAGTCATTTACTTGCCGGCTATCAATGTTACCAGAGCTCCTCTGTTACTTGCTACCTGCTCCAAGTCTGCTGATTCAGATAAGTTGGATCATCTGTACCTTTTGTCCAGCGTGCATTTATATGAATCTTGCTGCTGGAAGCTCTAGTGAACTGAAATGACCACTCCGGTGTCATGAGTTGATACCGGAGTTTAAAGTCATTTCAGGATGGTATTTTGTAGGGTTTTGAGTTGACCGCGTAGTCCACTTTTGTATTTTCTGCTATCTAGTTAGTGGGCCTCTCTTTGCTGAACCTGTATTCATACTGCGTATGTGTTTTCTTCTTAACTAACCGTCATTATATGTTGGGGGCTACTATCTCTTTGGGGTTATCTCTGGAGGCAAGCCAGGTCTGTGTTTCCTCTATTAGGGGTAGCTAGATCTCTGGCTGGTGCGAGACGTCTAGGGATAAAACGCAGGTACGTTCCCCGGCCACTGGTAGTTGTGCGTGAGGTTCAGCATCGCGGTCAGCTTAGATTCCATCTTCCTAGAGCTAGTCCTGTTTTTGCCTATGTCCCTGCCATTGGGAATCATGACAGCAGGGCTTATTGCCAGGGTCACACAGGGATTAGGTATCCTGCTCAGAGATAGATGCGGAACCTATATAGGGACGGTAGGACAGACAGGGTGACATTAGATGAGTTCAGTGGTCACCACTTCACCCTTCCCTAGCATTTGGTTCCCCTTCCCTTATCCCTTTATGTTGCACAAAGTCTGTCCTACACTGTGCATGACAGCGATATAGAGTTAAGTATCAATGTATGCCGGCAACTCCTACTGATGGATTTTTTTTTTGAGTTACACATCTTTATTGAGTCTTCAATGCTTCTTAGAGAATCGGCTGCCTGCTCTCTCCAACACTCTCCGTAATGTAAGAAACTGGCAGTGATGAAAATTAGACAAAATAAGACAAAATGGGGAGGTTAGCATCTGTCTATTCCAGGCTGGCAAATGAAGCTTCGGTAATAGATATTGGTTGATTTTCCTTCTGCCATCTTGACGATATAACTTTATTGGATGTATGAGCTGTAGCTGAAGTGTAAAGATATCAGAGGAATACAGACTTCATTCAATTTTCTCACCGATGCCTGGCAGAATGACTTTGAAATGAGATAGCTGTAGAAATCGCGTGTCCCTGAAGTTGGGAGCAATAAGAATTTTTTTTCTATTTTAATTACACATCTTTTGTATATTCATAGATGTTACTTTGAAAGCATTCAGCAGAAATACTCTACTGAGGTAGTAGAGCGCTCAAACCTGAATAAATGAGGCTAGCTCGGGCTGGATTGTGTTGAATTTTAGTTCTACAGCCGGGACTGAAGTATTTTCTTTTTTTTATAGGAAAGAAAAAGTATTGACGTGCTATAGCACATTGTTGGCATACGTGATTATAGTTTTTAGGAGCGTTTTGCAGTTCAGCACATTTTATATACCAATTAAGCTCACTTACGTCGCTTGATATAGGGCGCAACACTACCCTTAGTGTTGTATATTGAAGACAGTGATGGATTAAAAGCTTTTATAGGCAAGAATGGGAAATTATAATGGGCTGTGAAGCTACTTTGATTGGCTTTTTAGCTTCCGAAAACAGCACGCCGGGGAAGAAAATCATGTGGAATTGAAATTATTTTGGTAAATAAGTGGAGGCTGTAGATATATCACAATACTCAATGAAGGACTATTTTGTATCCTTCTTTAAATGTTACATTGCATTTGCATACTAAAGTCAGGTCATTTTTGCATGTAGCTGAACAGTTGGCCCCCAAAATCAATGTTATTAGTGGGCTTTTGCCAACCCAGTCCAACACTGCCATTGGTGCCACGTCTACAGTCGCATAGAGGCCAAAAGGTAAGAAGGCCAACTACCACCTTCAAAATAAATGGAACTGTGCATTAAGGAGGCTTCTTCAGTATTCTTTGTAGATTTGCCAAATCTACCACGAGTCTTGGGATCACCCTTTCACTTGGGAACCTAGTCATTCCAAGAGTTAACAAGTATAATGAATTTTGTCATAAAAATTAAAATGTGCAATTTTTTGCTTGTAAACTTGGATAATTACACAAGCAGTGTCGGACTGGGATGCCAAGGGTCCACCAGTAACCAACTCCAGGCCCCTCACTTTTCAGCTACATTCAAATGTGACATTATCCTCAATCACAAATTTATATAACAATGATCTGGGTAGATTGTTAACTGAATAAAATGCCGCCTTTGTCTGTACATAGTGATTCAAGTACAGTGTGCCAAGTACTGTTCATATGAAGAGGGTGGTGGCCCACCGGAGGATTCTCCTGTACTCCTGTGGGCCAGTCCAAGCCTGCACAGGAGGGATTACATGCTGGCACCTCCAGTGAACAGCTGTAACCCGAGGGAGAATGTTATTTTTTTAGCAAGTGTTGAATATCCCTGCATCGCCTCCATAAGACAGATGATGCATTACATGTCCCATATGAAGATTAATGGGTTGTGAGCATCCTGCGTTATACATTAACTGGCTGGATCCACTAGGCATAATGAGTCGTAAATGTTTCTATTATGCCGACATCCAAAAATGCCATTTCTTCTGGTGGATTAGGCGAGTGGTCTCCAACTTATGGAGCATAACCCTGATATAGTTAGACAGTCACATAATGAACATAACTAAGGGCCCATTAAAACTACATAATCTGGGATGTTAATTGCCAACCGATAGGTTACAAACTGGGGGTCATTTAATAGATTGTTTAGACAAGAAGATCTAATTTCAATTGCACTTAAAATGACCATTATTAGATCAGGCTGAGCACAAAGGTGACATTGTTCTCGGCAGCACATTAACACATGTGCTGCCAAGATTTTTTTTTTTTGCGCCATCTAAAAAAATTAATAAATTTACCCAACGAACTAGCATATATTTAATTAGTTGAGTGATTGTCAGCCTGTTAATACTGCCCAATTATTGGGAATTGAGCGGTCCTAGGAACGGACCAATGTAAGTGCACCTTTAGTGATCTAATCAGAAAGATGCTAATCTTATAGAGACACCCGATCCTGCACCTACAATGTTCTGAGCATCTCTGATAAAAGCTCTGCTCCGTTTCTTCTAATCTTTTATTACTATAATCTCCTCTGCAGCATATCTGAAATTCTGCTTAAAACAATGCTTGAATTATTTCTGCCGTTCAGGTGATCAAACATTCTATTTTATGTCCCCACTCATCCTGCTAATTTAATATGGATCTGATAATCACTGTGTCTTAATGCATGGCTTTTGTTGGATTTTAGAGCAGAAGACAAAAAAAAATTATATAGATATATCCTCATAGCTAATTTAGCAAGCTCAATAGCCTGATAATGATGATACACTGAGATCTGGTGTCTAATTAATAAAATGCATGCAAATGAGATAGAACTTAAAGAATTTACTTGCTATTGCTTTTTTTCCCCATAATATACATCCCTCTCTACCACTTATAACATTCACAAAGGCATCAGCTTTCCATTTATCGATAGGTGTGAATGTCGTGTGCTCGGTGCCACTGATCTCTTTTTAATAATTTGGGTCCTTGATCATTGAAAACTCAAGTGATTGGCTGTAAAACTATATATTAAAAAAATGTTAAATTTGCCTGCAGTGCCTCCACAGGCAACGTAACGCATTGCATGGTACTCCTTGAACTGAAAGGGCTGGCTGTGTATTCACAAATGTCCTTGGTTCTTCAGCTCATCTTCTAGCTAGTGGATATCCTGCATGAATGTCACGGGGTTACCACGATAGTGTGGAGCCAGAAGACCGCAGCGTCAGATTGCTCCTACTCTGGCGCTAAGAAGAAGCACTTCTTAATTTTAAATGTTTTTATTTCTTCTGGCAGAACAGGGGTTAATCGGCCATGTTGGAAATCCCTGTGGTCACAGCTTAGCTCAGTTAGCCACTCCTCATCCATTTACAATCTGAGCTCTAGTACTAATCCTTGTCAGAGCTAGCATTTGCCGCATGGCTAACTGAGGGAGTGGAGTACTCATGAGACGGAGAGTTGGAGGAGTTATTAGTAACTGTTGCTTGCTTTGTATGTGTGCTAATTCCTTATACTTCTCTGTGTTTTCTAATTCCCCTACCTCCACACCCTGGTGTATTCTTCTGTTATATGTAAGTGAATATTTTGTATGCCTGGAGTTTTCTGGTAACCCTTGTCTATGTTGCCTTGTTTGTCGGGTTGGTGTACTACAGTGCACAGTAGCGCCCCCTCTTCCCTGGGTGGGGGAAGAGAACAGACGAAGGGCTAACTTAGGAGATAAGGCAAGGGTGGAGGCCGTGGCATCTTCACCATCTAAAGTATCCCGGGGAGCAGGGCGAGTTAGGGCGCCCCCGAGTGTTAGAGACAGGGAAGGAGCCCCTGGTCCTGGGTCACCAGTTATCTGTATCGTGACAATGACGTTCCCTTTTTATGACAAAATACGGTAAATTATAATGGGTTTCAAAAATATTTTTAAAAGAAATCCAGATGAAACCTTCTGTACTGACTCATGGGTAAACGTATCCCATCTTTGTTCCTTCATTTTATCTCCAATTAATCACAGTCATTCCTCCATTCATCCCTTGTCCTGTTTCATATTTTATCTGTTCCTTATTTTATTTTATCTTGTCCCTCTTTTTTGCCGCCGTCTTTGCTCTGGCTACAAATTTCCTTATTGTCCCCCATTTTTCTCTCTTTGATCAGCCTCTATCCCTCCTTAGACCAGTGTCTATATTTCTTTTCAGCCCTATATTTGCTCCTTACTTGTCACCTCTTGGTGCCTTCTGTTACTCACTTGTCCAAGCTCCAGCACTGAACTCTGCATCCTCCTTCCCCAGTGGCAAGTTTCTCCTATGCCCATGTGTGTTGGTTACCTCTGATATAAGACATCGAGGAGTTATACAGTAGGTTGGCTCAGGTGGCAATACTCTGACTGAGTATTCAGGTAGTTTGATGTCCACACCACTACCACATCAGTAGGCTATGGTTTTCTTTTTAAGTGTGTCTAATGATATTCCCAGAACTTCTGTGGGCTATACTATATCATACTTCTATTATGTTGAGGTGCCTCCTGACAAGCACAACTCTGCTATAACCACTGGACTCTGCTACATTGCAACAAGTGTGTCACCTTACAAAGCCAGCACTGCAGTACCGCTAGACTCTGCTACTTTCCAATAGGTGAGTCTTTATTCTGCTACATCACCAAGTCTCTAAAGGTCCTCTTGAACCTCCATTGCTCCAGCTGCCATTCACCTCTACAGCCTCCATTATTCCAGACAGTTCTCCTCACTGCATTAGTGTCATGTGTCTGTGCTGATCCGATCTGCTCATCTGGATCATAGGCTTTGAGGATCCACCTCATAAGGTGAGACATAATATCTTCTTCATCAGTCCTCTGCCTCTGAACGACCATCTTCAGCTACTCTGTTGCTTCCCTTTTCTATCATCTAAGAGACGTTCAGTTTTGGCTCCATGTCTGACATTGTCTTATCCTATGCCCGTCCCTTCTTGTCGGTCTACCATTCAACCATGGTCCTTCCTACTCATCCACTGGCTTTATTTCCTTGGTCCACTTTCTATCATCTAAACTCTTATCATTCGGCAAAACATCTCACCAACTTCTAATCTAATAAGGCCATAACGTAATCAATTTTTAATAGTCGAAAAAGATCAAGGACAATTTCCCAAAAAATTGTGGCATAGGTATAGCAAGAAATGAGACTGTGTATTAAGGAAATCACACAGCCCTTGTATGAAAGCTGTTACAGTGCCTGCCATTACTACCTTTTGTAGTCGGCATTCCACTTTCTGACTGCTCTAACTGTAAAGAGCCATTTCCTGATTAGCTGCCGGAATCGCCTTTCTTCAACCCATAATGAATGCCTCCTAGTCCTCAGTATGGTCCTTGGAAGACATAAGTCATGAGTTAGTGTCTTGTAGTGGCCACAAATATATTTATCCAAGTAAATGAGATCTCCTCTGAGACGTCTTTTTTTTTCTAAGCTAAACTTTTCCAACATCTCCTATTATAAGAGGTATTCCATCTTTTGTAATAATCTAGTTGCCACCTTTGAACTGACTAACTTCTAAATATCCTTTTTAAAATGTGGAAACCAAAACTGGATCCCATATTCTAGATGTGGCCTCACCACTGATTTAGAAAGGGGTAACAATACGTTGGGATCGCGGAATTTTATCTCTCTTTTTATACACCCTAAAATCTACTAGTGTTTCCTCCCCATCAGTTGGCTTTTTTTCTTTGTGGTTCCACATCTGACTAATCCCAGATCAACTACATAGGAACATCAAATCTCTGATCCTTCCTCTTTCTTTCTTCTTACTTTCAACCACGGTCCCTTCAAGGTTCTCTCCTCGTCTACTCATGTTCTTTCCCTGGTCCATCTCTGTTCACTTTCTATCATCTAAAGTTACATTTTGGCTCCACATCTGCCAAATTCTAATCTAATGTTTAGTTAGATCATGCTCTTGTTCCTTTTTTATCCTGTCCCCTTCAACAATTTTACATCCTTAGTTTCTGTCTCATCTACTTCTATTCCTTTCCCACCAGTTGCTTTTTTTTTGTTTCACAACTGACCAGCCATTTTACTCCTATTTCACCTTAATCTGGTCCATTTCCTGTTCTGCTACATTTCAGCAACGGTCCTACCTCGGTTTCCTCCTCATCTACTTTAGTTCCCTCCCTGGTCAATCTGTTCACTTTCTATCATCTAAACTCTTACTTTTGGCCTCCACACCTATCCAAAGTCTAATCTAATGTATAGCAATTAGCAATATCATACTCTTGTTCCTTCTTTGTCTTTCCTGTCCCCTTCAACAATTTTCCATCCTTGCTTTCATTATCATCTACTTCTGCTTCTTCCCCATCAGTTGGCTTCTTTTTGGTTCCACAACTGATCAGCCATCATTCTCCTATTTCTTCCTTATCCGTTCCATTTCCTGGTCTTCTACCTTTCAACCATGGTCCTTCTTCAGGCTTCTTTCTTACCTTCCTCAATATTTTCCCTTTTCCACCACCTGTTCACTTTCTACTCTTTTTTTAGTTACACATCTGACTTATACATACAAGTACAAAATACCCTTTCTTAGAGTTATCCCTTTCGGCTATATTTCTTCAGCTCCTTCATCATCTACTTCTGTTCCTTCCTAGTCCCACCTCTGTTACTTTTCGATCATCTGCACTCATTGTTTCTGCTTTCGCATCTCATCAAAATTAGATCTTCTATAGAAGAACATCAAGTTTTGATCAACTATGATCTGTAATGTGTGAAACAAAAATTTCAAAAAGTACTCAATGAAATGTTCTTGAAAATCCAAAAGCAACGACTATGGCAAACAAACAAAAATGTAAAAGTAAAAAATACAAAATTGTAGAGGAAATTATCGTTTGGTTTCTGAATTCCCAGATAGAAGGACATTCAGTCTGATGACAATAATTACTGGATGCAGGGACACTTGATTTATGATAATACATTTATAGCTTCACATTTCAGTCCTTTTTTTTTTCGCTTTTCCCTGGCAGACAATTTGTAAGAAAATAACAGGTGTTACTGGAAAAGCCAGGGCTCTATTTAATAATGTGCTTAGTTGAAATAAAATACATTATCTCTCATATGCCGCAAGAGTTTGTATAATGCTCCGGCAATCTTCCTGTCTCTACTTGCATTATGTATTCCACTGGCTAATTTACGGACTGTAACGGGGCGAGATAGCAACGCAAAAAAAGAAAAAATAATGTCTTAAAATAAATAATTGTACTTTTCTTTGACTTAATCTGTTTTAAAAATATTTTCCTTAATTAACATATTAATCTGCTACAAATATGAAAAACTGCCCCCGCAGTCTGCTCTCCTCGTAGTGCACTGAGCATCTCTGGTATTTTGCTTTTTTTTTACTCTTCCTTTTCCCTATAGGCACAACAGAAAAAAAATATGACAAGACGCGGCTGCTTAGAATTAGAAATTGACATTTTAGGATTAATTTGATTTTATTAAACAAGTGCTACGTGTGTTTTTTTTTGGAAATGGGATTTGCATGTCATTAAAAGTGGATTGTGTTTACTGGAGAGTAGGAATGACAGATAATAGGATTTCGCTCAAAGATCTAGGGTAACGTCATTATTTTCGCTAATTTTTTGTCTTTTTTTAGCATTTTGTATATACGGAGACTATTTAATTGGATATTTGTTTTAATCAATCCCTTTTTTTAATAGAAGCATCCCCTGACAAATTGGTCAAAAGATGTCCTGCTGCTGGGTCTCTTTGCAACCAGCCATAATCAGTGCGGAGGATCAATTTCCCTGCAGTGCCTCCGCAGGTGACATGAAGCATTGCATCCACAGTCTTTAGATTTTACTTGTAAAGGATAACACAGATGAAAAATTAAATTAAAGGGAACCCCCAAAATCGAAGGTGAGCTAAGCCCACCGGCATCAGGGGCTTATCTACAGCATTCTGTAATGCTGCAGATAAGCCCCTGATGTAACCTGAAAGATGAGAAAAAGAGGTTATATTATACTTACCTGGGCGGGCAGTCCGATCCGATAGGTGTCGCGGTCCGGTCTGGGGCCTCCCATCTTCATAGGATGACATCCTCTTCTTGTCTTCACGCTGCGGCTCCAGCGCAGGCGTACTTTGTCTGCCATTTTGAGGGCAGAGCAAAGTACTGCAGTGCGCAGGCGTAGGGCCTCTCTGACCTTTCCCAGCGCCTGCGCACTGCAGTACTTTGTTCTGCCCTCAACAGGACAAAGTACGCCTGCGCCGGAGCCGCAGCATGACTACAAGAAGAGGACATCATCGTATGAAGATGGGAGGCCCCGGACCAGACCGCAACGCCCATCGGATCGGACCGCCTGCCCAGGTGAGTACAATCTAACCTCTTTTTCTCATCTTTCAGGATACATCGGGGGCTTATCTACAGCATTTCAGAATGCTGTAGATAAGCCCCTGATCCCGGTGGGCTTAGCTCACCTTCGATTTTGGGGGTGACAGGTTCCCTTTAAGACTGGCATTTTTCACTCTAGACTTGAATTTATAGAAGTGGAGCCAACAAAATGTTTTGGGAGGCACACAAGGCTCATCTGTTTTCTGGTGTACATTATTGTAAATTTGTTGCACCGGGTTAGTCTTTTTGTTTGGCCAAATGTTGACCACTTTTTTAAAAGTGCAAAAATGTGAACATTTTGTACATAAAAACAACGTTTTGCAACATTTGGATGACAATTTTCTGGCATAGCGGGGAATATAAATTACACCACAATCATAACCTAATGACTCAAGAGGGAGAAAAGGCATTTTTATTTATGATGATTGCAAATATTGGACCAGTCTGCACTAACAAACCACAAACAGGTGTAGAAGTTTTAGCTCTATGGTAGCCACTTGGATACAGGATACACACAGAGTTTTGATATCAAAATAGCATACTTTTTTGTCTCATAAACGTTTCAGCTCCAAAATTAAAACAGCTTTTCTCCAGTAAAAATGAGCCACAAAACAGTCCTTTCTTCAGCACATAGGAAGGCAAAATAAATCAAATGGTTTCACCAACTTGGTATCACAGGCACTTCTCAACCTCTACCATAGACTGTCCACCATGAACGATTTTTCTCCAGCTTTAACACAACACAATCTGATGAGCGAACCATGCTGCCTGTTATTAGTCCTGAAAGATCCGGGCTGCAGCATGGGAACGACCTTTCCCATCCAGGCTCTTTTGGTCGCTCCTAAATCCCGGACTCAAAATTTATTCACAATAAAAACTATCTCAGTAACACATACCTGCCATCCAGGACCTTACCTCCTGCCTTGCTACACAGTGTAATTTTATTTTTTTATTATTTTTTTTTTTTGAACACCTAACAACTTCTGTTTTTGTTTTATTTTTTAGTCTACTTTTATATTTAATGTGTTCATTTTCTTTACAGGGATATTCCCATCATTAAAAGTTAATGAGTATTCTAAGGATATTTTATAACTTGTGGACCAATAGGGTACTAACCCCTGATATGAAAGTGGGGATTTTAAATACCCCATTGGAATGAATACTTGGCTGCTCATGCGCACCCACCACCACTCTGTTAATTCTCTATCACACTGCCTGATGAGCATGCGCATCCTCCTCTCCATTCAGGCAAGACAGTAGAGAGCCCCACTCTTGGGGGTTCCCAGTAGTTAGGTGGTTAGTATTTTTCATGATGGGGAAAACCCTTTAAAGTTTTGAATATTTGACCACCAAATACCTGTGCCTCTCCAACTATTGCTAAACTACAATGCCAAGCGGGTATCATTTCACAACATCTCAGAAGTCAAAGGTTGCAGTAACCCAAAAGGAATGTAGCTTAAAGGTAAATTAAAAACAGAAGAAAGTTTCTCAACAGGAAAGTAGGAATAAGATGAGTTTGGTCTTTACAATACAAGATGGATGATAATATGGTAAAATAAGTACTTGGGAAGGTTTGTCAATAATGTTATGATACAATAAATGGACGTTACCAAATATTGTCTCTTTCCTGTGCTACTATGCATCCAAATGAGCCCAAACAAAAGATTAATGTCAGCCAAGTATTTTTATTTTGCTGACCACCTTATGTGTATGGGGTCTTCCCAACTTTCCTTGTACAGATGATGTTGGGGTAAAGAATGATCGAAGAACTTGAATTTTAAGAGCAAGTCCTTTTCTTTTAACGGAGGTTAGTTGCCACCAGAGGCATCAACCTATTCCCCCTCTCTAAAAAGATTTAAAAATAATATGTTGTCCCTCCATGGATTATTATGCTCGTCAAGGTCTTTACTTTTCTACTTATGTTTGTGCGGCGCCCCAGGGTCCTGGTCATCGCAGTGGTATTGCTTTCCTCTCGGGGAGAGTGATATTACATTTGGAGGGAAAGAAGGATAACTGTTATGATCCTAGTGGTAGAGGATCTCAGAAGTTCCAGCTAAGTCCGCAAACACAAAAACCAGCTCATAGGGAGGTGCTAACTTGGCTGACCGTATAACTGATCCTAGCACAACAACTAGAAGTAGCCGGGGAACGTACCTACGTTGATTCTAGACGCCTCGCACCAGCCGGAGAACTAACTAACCCTTTCAGAGAAAATAAGACCTCACTTGCCTCAAGAGAAAGGACCCCAAAGTTAAAATACAAGCCCCCAACAAATAATAACGGTGAGGTAAGAAGAAAAGACAAACGTAAGTATGAACTAGATTTAGCAAAGAGAGGCCCACTAATTAATAGCAGAAAATAGGAAGAGGACTTATGCGGTCAGCAAAAACCCTACAAAAATATCCACGCTGAGTATCCAAGAACCCCCGCACCGACTAACGGTGTGGGGGGAGGATATCAGCCCCCTAGAGCTTCCAGCAAAAATCAGGAATCACATTATAACAAGCTGGAACAAAATAGAAGCAATGCGAATAAACAAAAATAAGAAAGCAGGACTTAGCTTATCTTGCAAAAAACAGGAGACCAGGAGTCAGGAGCAAACAGACATAGACTGACTACATCGATTCCAGGCACTAGACTGAGTATCCAGGAGTATCTGAGTATCTAAATAGGAACACCCAAAGCCTAACGAACCAGGTGGGTACCAACCTGGAGAAAGATGATCCAAGTGTAATACCGCTAGTGACCACAAGAGGGAGCCAAGAAATATAGTTCACAACAGTACCCCCCCTTTAAGGAGGGGTCACCGAACCCTCACCAAGACCACCAGGGCGATCAGGATGAGCAGCGTGAAAGGCACGAACCAAATCGGCCGCATAAACATCAGAGGCGACCACCCAGGAATTATCCTCCTGACCATAGCCCTTCCATTTGACCAGATACTGAAGCCTCCGTCTAGAGAGACGAGAATCCAAGATCTTCTCCACCACGTACTCCAACTCGCCCTCAACCAAGACCGGAGCAGGAGGGTCAACAGCAGGAACCACAGGCACAACGTACCGCCGCAACAAAGACCTATGGAACACATTGTGAATGGCAAACGATACCGGAAGATCCAAACGAAAAGACACCGGATTAAGGACTTCCAAAATTTTATAAGGACCAATAAAGCGAGGCTTAAACTTAGGAGAGGAAACCTTCAGAGGGACATACCGAGAAGACAACCAAACCAAATCCCCAACACGAAGTCGGGGACCCACACCGCGGCGGCGGTTGGCAAAACGCTGAGCCTTCTCCTGTGACAATTTCAAGTTGTCCACCACATGATTCCAAATCCGCTGCAACCTATCCACCACGGAATCCACCCCAGGACAGTCAGAAGATTCAACATGACCCGAGGAAAAACGAGGATGAAAACCAGAGTTGCAGAAAAATGGCGAAACCAAAGTAGCGGAACTAGCCAGATTATTGAGGGCAAACTCAGCCAATGGCAAGAAGGTCACCCAATCATCCTGATCCTCAGAAACAAAACATCTCAAATAAGCCTCCAGCGTCTGATTAGTTCGCTCCGTTTGGCCATTAGTCTGAGGATGAAAGGCAGACGAAAACGACAAATCAATGCCCATCTTAGCACAAAAAGATCGCCAGAACCTGGACACAAACTGGGATCCTCTGTCAGACACGATATTCTCAGGAATGCCATGCAAACGAACCACATTCTGAAAGAACAAAGGAACCAGAGCGGAAGAGGAAGGCAACTTAGGCAAGGGCACCAAATGGATCATCTTGGAAAGCGATCACACACCACCCAGATGACAGACATTCCTTGAGACACCGGAAGATCTGAAATGAAATCCATGGAAATGTGTGTCCAGGGCCTCTTCGAGACGGGCAAGGGCAAAAGCAACCCGCTGGCACGAGAACAGCAAGGCTTAGCCCGAGCACAAATCCCACAGGACTGCACAAAAGAACGCACATCCCGCGACAAGGAAGGCCACCAAAAGGACCTAGCTACCAAATCTCTGGTACCAAAAATCCCAGGATGCCCTGCCAACACTGAGGAATGAACCTCGGAGATAACTCTGCTGGTCCATTTATCAGGAACAAACAGTCTATCAGGTGGGCAAGGATCAGGTCTACCAGCCTGAAATCTCTGCAACACACGTCGCAAATCAGGAGAAATGGCCGACAAGATTACTCCCTCTTTAAGAATACCAGCTGGCTCTGAGACTCCCGGAGAGTCAGGCACAAAACTCCTAGAAAGAGCATCAGCCTTCACATTCTTCGAACCAGGCAGGTATGAGACCACAAAGTCAAAACGGGAGAAAAACAACGACCAACGAGCCTGTCTAGGATTCAGGCGCTTAGCAGACTCGAGATACATCAAATTTTTGTGATCAGTCAAGACCACCACACGATGCTTAGCTCCCTCGAGCCAATGACGCCACTCCTCAAATGCCCACTTCATGGCCAACAACTCCCGATTGCCAACATCATAGTTCCGCTCCGCAGGCGAAAATTTCCTAGAAAAAAAAGCACAAGGTCTCATCACCGAGCAACCAGAGCCTTTCTGCGACAAAACAGCCCCTGCACCGAACTCAGAAGCGTCCACTTTAACCTGAAAGGGAAGTGAGACATCAGGCTGGCACAAAACAGGCGCCGAAGTAAACCGGCGCTTCAGCTCCCGGAAAGCCTCCACGGTTGCCGGAGCCCAATTAGCCACATCAGAACCTTTCTTGGTCATATCCGTCAAAGGTTTAACAACGCTAGAGAAATTAGCAATAAAACGACGGTAGAAATTAGCAAAACCCAAGAACTTCTGAAGACTCTTAACAGACGTGGGTTGAGTCCAATCATGAATAGCTCGGACCTTGACAGGGTCCATCTCCACTGTAGAAGGGGAGAAAATGAAACCCAGAAAGGAAACCTTCTGCACTCCAAAGAGACACTTTGAGCCCTTCACAAACAAAGCATTATCACGCAAAACCTGAAACACCATCCTGACCTGCTTTACATGAGAATCCCAATCATCAGAAAAAAACAGAATATCATCCAGATAAAGAATCATGAATTTATCTAGATACTTCCGGAAGATGTCATGCATAAAGGACTGAAACACTGAAGGAGCATTAGAGAGCCCAAAAGGCATCACCAAGTACTCAAAATGACCTTCGGGCGTATTAAATGCAGTTTTCCATTCATCTCCCTGCTTAATGCGCACAAGGTTATACGCACCACGAAGATCTATCTTGGTGAACCATTTGGCACCCTTAATCCGAGCAAACAAGTCCGACAATAGTGGCAAAGGATACTGAAATTTGACCGTGATTTTATTCAGAAGCCGATAGTCTATACAAGGTCTCAAAGACCCGTCTTTCTTGGTTACAAAAAAGAATCCCGCACCAAGAGGGGAAGAGGATGGACGAATATGTCCCTTCTCCAAAGACTCCTTTATATAAGAACGCATTGCGGCATGCTCAGGTACAGATAGATTAAATAATCGTCCCTTAGGAAATTTACTACCAGGAATCAAATCTATTGCGCAGTCACAGTCCCTATGAGGAGGAAGGGCACTGGACCTGGACTCACTGAACACATCCTGATAGTCCAACAAATACTCCGGAACCTCAGAAGGAGTAGAAGAAGCAATAGAGACCGACGGGGAATCACAATGAATTCCCTGACAACCCCAACTTGACACAGACATTGCCTTCCAATCCAAAACTGGATTATGGGTCTGTAACCATGGCAGACCTAAAACGACCAAATCATGCATTTTATGCAGAACAAGAAAACGAATCACCTCCCGATGTTCAGGAGTCATGCACATGGTCACTTGTGTCCAATACTGCGGTTTATTCTCCGCCAATGGCGTAGCATCAATTCCTCTAAGAGGAATAGGATTTTCTAAAGGCTCCAGAACAAAACCACAGCGCTTGGCAAACGACAAGTCCATAAGGCTCAGGGCAGCACCTGAATCCACAAATGCCATAACAGGGTAGGAAGACAATGAGCAAATTAAAGTCACAGACAAAATAAACGTAGGTTGCAAATTACCAATGGCGACAGGACTAACAACCTTTGCTAGGCGTTTAGAGCATGCTGAGATAACATGTGTAGCATCACCACAGTAAAAACACAACCCATTCTGACGTCTATGATTTTGTCGTTCGGTTCTAGTCTGAATTCTATCACATTGCATTGAGTCAGGTGTCCGTTCAGACAACACCGCCAGAGGATTAGCAGATTTGCGCTCCCGCAAACGCCGATCTATCTGAATAGCAAGAGCCATAGAATCATTCAGATTTGTAGGAATGGGAAAGCCCACCATCACATTCTGAATAGCTTCAGAAAGGCCATTTCTGAAATTTGCGGCCAGAGCACACTCATTCCATTGAGTAAGCACGGACCATTTCCGAAATTTTTGGCAATACACCTCAGCTTCATCCTGGCCCTGAGAAATAGCCAGCAACGCTTTTTCTGCCTGAATTTCAAGATTGGGCTCCTCATAAAGCAATCCGAGCGCCAGAAAAAACGCATCAATATTTGCCAATGCCGGATCTCCTGGCGCCAATGAGAAAGCCCAATCCTGAGGGTCGCCACGCAAGAAGGAGATAACAATTTTCACTTGCTGAGCTGAGTCTCCAGACGAACGAGGTCTCAAAGAAAGAAACAATTTACAATTATTCCTAAAATTCCTAAATTTAAATCGATCTCCAGAGAACAGCTCAGGAATAGGTATCTTAGGCTCTGACATAAGACTACTAGTAACAAAATCCTGAATGCCCTGCACTCGTGCAGCAAGCTGATCCACACTAGTAATCAGAGTCTGAACATTCATGTCTGCAGCAGAGCTTCAAGCCACTCAGAGGAAAAAGGGGAAGAAGAAAAAAAAACAAAAAACTCAGAACTTCTTTTCTTTTAATCCCGCTTCTGCAATGCATTAAATATTCACTTTCTCAGGGCCTGGAATACTGTTATGATCCTAGTGGTAGAGGATCTCAGAAGTTCCAGCTAAATCCGCAAACACAAAAACCAGCTCATAGGGAGGTGGTAACTTGGCTGACCGTATAACTGATCCTAGCACAACAACTAGAAGTAGCCGGGGAACGTACCTACGTTGATTCTAGACGTCTCGCACCAGCCGGAGAACTAACTAACCCTTTCAGAGAAAATAAGACCTCACTTGCCTCAAGAGAAAGGACCCCAAAGTTAAAATACAAGCCCCCAACAAATAATAACGGTGAGGTAAGAAGAAAAGACAAACGTAAGTATGAACTAGATTTAGCAAAGAGAGGCCCACTAATTAATAGCAGAAAATAGGAAGAGGACTTATGCGGTCAGCAAAAACCCTACAAAAATATCCACGCTGAGTATCCAAGAACCCCCGCACCGACTAACGGTGTGGGGGGAGGATATCAGCCCCCTAGAGCTTCCATCAAAAATCAGGAATCACATTATAACAAGCTGGAACAAAATAGAAGCAATGCGAATAAACAAAAATAAGAAAGCTGGACTTAGCTTATCTTGCAAAAAAAAAAAACAGGAGACCAGGAGTCAGGAGCAAACAGACATAGACTGACTACATCGATTCCAGGCACTAGACTGAGTATCCAGGAAGTCTAAATAGGAACACCCAAGGCTTAACGAACCAGGTGGGTACCAACCTGGAGAAAGATGATCCAAGTGTAATACCGCTAGTGACCACAAGAGATAGTTCACAACAGATAACTGCATCCAGGTATCACAAACATGCAACACATTTCACACTCCAGACCACCAGGGGGAGCTTCTGCTCCTATTTATTAGGTCACTCCCCATATATATATATATATATACAGTATATAACTGGTAGTCTGTAGGGAAGGTTAGAACATTCCAGACAGTAGTCTGAAGTGGACAGAGGGTCCAAGGAGCTGTGCATGCTCTCAGAGCTGCCGCTCCCAGAAAGAGACATTCAGAAGGCAGAACTGTATTTCAGTGAGCATGAAGGAAGTCGTAGCAAAGGAGAGGATACCAGAAGGGGGCCAGCCCTACACAGGCTGCCTCCTTCTGAGGAGCAGAATCCCGGTAGCCGGAACACCGATGGAGTAAGGACCTTTATGCTTTGCTCCAGAGACCGGCAGGACAGCTAATTGCAAGTTACCTGTCCTCCCTACACCCAGGAGGCACAGTGGCAACCCATGGAGGCCGGGGCATTCTAGAGTCCCTATAAACAGCCTCAAGCCACCAGTCATACGGCTTTGTCCTATCCTATATTCAAGGCCAACGTTGAGGGTTAATGACGGGTCCATCGCATCATTTCTGCTCTTACGTTATTAATTGACTAGAGTATTGGTACATTCACACTACCTCAGAAGGAAAAGGACTTGAATATAGTTTGCGCCTTTAAAGGGTAAGTCTATTTGTTGCACTTTCTTAAAGTGGTAATGTTTAATATAGCCGTTAGTTAGATAGTCTGATATGGTAATGCACCTTGAATAAAATGAAGAATAAGACTGAACTGAGACTTTGATAAATGATGCACTTTTATATAGTAAACCTGTGGGAGTTAGTCAGAAACTTTGCACTTGAAGAAGAATAAAAGTAATAAGATGTGGATTTGCACTTTGAAGCTTTGATAGTATACCCGTTCGGGTAATCGTATTTCATAGTTAGTAAATTGCTGCACTGTTCCATTAAGTTGTTTTATGTTTAAAAGTGGATCCACAATGTAAATATGTTTTGTTACGCAACGTTCAAGAGTCCTCACCTCCCATAAAGGGAAGCATCAGTTCATATTAACTTGTTTCATTGCATTGAAAAATTGTATGTTTTTTGCTAACCTGTAACTGTTGTTTTCTTTTCCTAGTCCGGGAGTATTAGATTTAATGGGGGAAAGAGTGGCGTCCCAAGGGTCCTGGTCATCGCAGTGGTATTGCTAAGGCAAAGAAGGATAACTGCATCCAGGTATCACAAACATGCAACACATTTCACACTCCAGACCACCAGAAGGAGCTTCTGCTTATATTTATCAGGTCACTCCCCATATATATATATAACTGGTAGTCTGTAGGGAAGGTTAGAACGTTCCAGACAGTAGTCTGAGGTGGACAGAGGGTCCAAGGAGCTGTGCATGCTCTCAGAGCTGCAGCTCCCAGAAAGAGACATTCAGAAGGCAGAACTCTATTGCAGTGAGCGTGAAGGAAGTCGTAGCAAAGGAGATGATATCAGAATGGGACCAGCCCTACACAGGCTGCCTCCTTCTCAGGCGCAGAATCCCGGTAGCCGGAACACTGATGGAGTAAGGACCTTTATGCTTTGCTCCAGAGACCGTCAGGACAGCTAATTGCAAGTTACCTGTCCTCCCTACACCCAGGAGGCACAGTGGCAACCCATGGAGGCCGGGGCGTTCTAGAGTCCCTATAAACAGCCTCAAGCCACCAGTCATACGGCTTTGTCCTATCCTATATGGGGACAGAGAGAAAGACATTACATCTGTGAGACCCTTATGTGAAGCCATAGGCAGTAAGGGACTACACCACTGCAGCGCAAGGGAAGGCTACTGATTTCCACCTGGACAAGGGAACTCTGGACTTGCCTCCAAACCGGCCAGACTCTGCCTGCCCTGTGATCTGGTGCCCTGAACTGTGGATGCTAAAGTCTTCAGTAAAGGTAAAGAGACTGCAACCTTGTGTCCTCGTTCTTCTCTGCGCCTCTCACAATACCACCATCTACACACCGAGAAGCCCTCGGGACATACTTCACCTGTGGGAAGGTATACCATCTAGCTGCCATAACATCACCCCAGTGGATGGTCACCCTGACCGAATACCACAGGTGGCGTCATGAACATAAACTCTATCCCTTTAAATACCTTTCCCTTTTACATGGCCGTCCCAGGGCTACGGACCGGGTCAGCCACTGTGACATCCCCCTATGAATCGCAGGACCCGGTTCCGAGTACCCCACGGCCCCATGGAGGCGCTCCAATTGGGGACATTTTTTTCCAATTTATTTCTACAAATAAAATAAACAAATTTTTTCTTTACAAAATGCAAAAAAATCTACAAGAAAACAGGTAATAAATGGGGCTGGTGCATCATATGGGACATGAGCTATCCAATGTCCTTTTCCGCAAAGCTTCGGGACAGTACCTAAATAAAACAAATAAAATCAACCTCTATTATGTTAGGAGACAGATGTTATTAATGGTCGTTTAACCTCAAGGTGAGCCGAATGTCCTGGAAGCAAGAAGTAAAATACAGTGATGTAAAATGTCTCGAGAAAGGACTGTGGGTTCCCCATAAAAAATGTCGACAGGAATTCCTAAATACAGCATTAAACTAGATGTGAACAGGAGAGATGAGGCTGTGTCATACATACAAATACGGCACATAAAAGCCCATCACTAGTGGCTTTCTTGAGACGGGGCTGAAATAAATCAAAACTTTGTTGACGTCTTAAGAATATGGAATCTTCGACATTGAGGCCATGGAAGATAGAAAAGTCTTCTGCCGTTTATATGGAGTTAACTGGTTTCATTCATTATTTAGGATGGGTTTTCGAGAGCTGGAAGGCTAGAAATTGAAGTACACAATTGCTTATGATACTGTAAGAAGCTAGGGAGGGTTAGAAGTAGATGTTCCTATGGCTATAGCCTTCAATGTAAAGCAAAGGGATGGTATATAAAATGAAAAAAATCCATCAATCTATCAGTGTCCAACTGACCCACCAGAGGACTCTACATCAGCCAGAAGAACATGTTTAGACATAAGAATGGGCCATCAAAAGATAACCTTCATGTGATCCTCATGATACAGTGGGGCAAAAAAGTATTTAGTCAGTCAGCAATAGTGCAAGTTCCACCACTTAAAAAGATGAGAGGCGTCTGTAATTTACATCATAGGTAGACCTCAACTATGGGAGACAAACTGAGAAAAAAAAATCCAGAAAATCACATTTTCTGTTTTTTTTATCATTTTATTTGCATATTATGGTGGAAAATAAGTATTTGGTCAGAAAAAAATCAAGATTTCTGGCTCTCACAGACCTGTAACTTCTTCTTTAAGAGTCTCCTCTTTCCTCCACTCATTACCTGTAGTAATGGCACCTGTTTAAACTTGTTATCAGTATAAAAAGACACCTGTGCACACCCTCAAACAGTCTGACTCCAAACTCCACTATGGTGAAGACCAAAGAGCTGTCAAAGGACACCAGAAACAAAATTATAGCCCTGCACCAGGCTGGGAAGACTGAATCTGCAATAGCCAACCAGCTTGGAGTGAAGAAATCAACAGTGGGAGCAATAATTAGAAAATGGAAGACATTCAAGACCACTGATAATCTCCCTCGATCTGGGGCTCCACCTAAAATCCCACCCCGTGGGGTCAGAATGATCACAAGAACGGTGAGCAAAAATCCCAGAACCATGCGGGGGGACCTAGGGAATGAACTGCAGAGAGCTGGGACCAATGTAACAAGGCCTACCATAAGTAACACACTACGCCACCATGGACTCAGATCCTGAAGTGCCAGACGTGTCCCACTGCTTAAGCCAGTACATGTCCGGGCCCGTCTGAAGTTTGCTAGAGAGCATTTGGATGATCCAGAGGAGTTTTGGGAGAATGTCCTATGGTCTGATGAAACCAAACTGGAACTGTTTGGTAGAAACACAACTTGTCGTGTTTGGAGGAAAAAGAATACTGAGTTGCATCCATCCAACACCATACCTACTGTAAAGCATGGTGGTGGAAACATCATGCTTTGGGGCTGTTTCTCTGCAAAGGGGCCAGGACGACTGATCCGGGTACATGAAAGAATGAATGGGGCCATGTATCGTGAGATTTTGAGTGCAAACCTCCTTCCATCAGCAAGGGCATTGAAGGTGAAACGTGGCTGGGTCTTTCAACATGACAATGATCCAAAGCACACCGCCAGGGCAACGAAGGAGTGGCTTCGTAAGAAGCATTTCAAGGTCCTGGAGTGGCCTAGCCAGTCTCCAGATCTCAACCCTATAGAAAACCTTTGGAGGGAGTTGAAAGTCCGTGTTGCCAAGCGAAAAGCCAAAAACATCACTGCTCTAGAGGAGATCTGCATGGAGGAATGGGCCAACATACCAACAACAGTGTGTGGCAACCTTGTGAAGACTTACAGTAAACGTTTGACCTCTGTCATTGCCAACAAAGGATATATTACAAAGTATTGAGATGAAATTTTGTTTCTGACCAAATACTTATTTTCCACCATAATATGCAAATAAAATGATAAAAAAACAGAAAATGTGATTTTCTGGATTTTTTTTTCTCAGTTTGTCTCCCATAGTTGAGGTCTACCTATGATGTAAATTACAGACGCCTCTCATCTTTTTAAGTGGTGGAACTTGCACTATTGCTGACTGACTAAATACTTTTTTGCCCCACTGTATGCTGCTTGCAACTGCTCTTAATTCACATATATCCTATTTACCATATAAATAGGATTCAGTTAAAAAAAAATGTATGTTGGGTTTCCAGAATGGTGGTCTCAAGGCAAAGCAGTTGAAGATTTTAGACACTAATGTTTTGTTTTGGGTCTTAAATTTTAGCTCTGTGTCTCTGACTAAAGCCCCTCATACACATTAGGCTAATATCGGCCAATATTGTCCAGCACAGCCAACAGTGATGTGTATGGGAGCATCAGCCAGGCGATTGCTGGGGGAGATGTCAATCAGGCACGTCCTATTTGGACTGTTGATCACTTTATTCTCCTGGAGATAAGCTGCAGGCAGAGAAGTCTGTTGGTGGCCTTACCATAGAGAACAAAGGAGTGATTGGCTAAACTAACGCCCCTGTATACACTAGACATTGGAAATGACTGTCGGACAAAAGATTGAATGAAACATCATTTTCGATAGGCATCTAATGGGTATAGGGGCCTTGAAGATACTTGAACCGATTGCAAAATTTTTAGCAGGAATCAGTAGTAGAGATGAGCCACCTCCCCAGTGTTCGGGTTTGGTTCGGTTCGTCGAACAGAGAAGGGATTCTCTGTCCTCCATAGTACACGCCTGCATAAGGCAAGATTGCCTTGTGCAGGCATGCACTACGGAGGACAGAAAATGAACTTCAATCCAATACTGCAGCCAGCATGCAGCCAGCGGGTAAGGAAAGGGTGAATCAAACACCCAAAAACCCCGCCCATATGACTGAAAATTGTTCCCTCCAAATTCAGGTGACAGAGTCCCTTTAAGTGGTATCAATTTTGCCAGAGTTTTTTAAAACAGTTGGTGAGGTGATTTTCAAAAATCATCAAGCTTTTAGTCTCCCCAAGATGACACAGGGGTAGAAAAGTCCTTGCGGATCCAGGATTTGTTCATCTTGATGAACGTTAGTCTGTCTACATTGTCACTGGACAGCCGCGTGCGCTTATCTGTCAGCACACCACCAGCAGCGCTGAACACACGTTCAGAGAGAACGCTGGCTGCGGGGCACGACAAGATCTCCAAGGCGTGAGTGGCGAGCTCAGGCCATTTTTCAAGATTTGAAGCAATCTTGAAAAAATGAGCAAGGGTCCAGTTCCACAGTCATGGCATCAATGTTAACTTGGAGATACTCTTGTATCATCCTCTCTAGGCATTGGCTGTGCGTCAGACTTCTTGTCTCCTGTAGCCTTGCAAAGGATGGTCTAAAAAAATCTTGAAACGATTGGAAAAAATTGCTGTTCCCACCAGATACGATGTTACTGTTACGGTTAGAGTGATGACTCGATAGTCCAACGGTTGGCAAGTTAGAACTCAGAGATTGACTATGTACACCACTGGTGTTTTGTGGAAAAGCAGATGTTAGATTCTGTAACAGTCTCTGCTGATACTCCTGCATGCGTGAATCCCTTTCTATGGCAGGAATTATTTCGCCAAATTTGCTTTTGTACTGGGGATCTAAGAGTGTGACAACCCAGTAGTCGGCATTACTTTGGATTCTGACAATCCGAGGGTCATGTTGCAGGTAGTGCATCAAGAAGGCACTCATTTGTCTTGCGCATCCAGGAGGACCAAGTCCTTGTTGTCTTGGTGGTGGCGAGGTGAGAATCATGCTTCCTTCGTCTGCCCTCTCCCCCCAAGCTCGCACAACAGAAATTTGATCAAGGTCTCCCTCATCTGATGAGTCTTCTATGCCCAGCGCCAGTTCGTCCTCCACTTCTTCCTCGCCTCCTGCACCTTACTCAACAGTTTGGCTGCTACCATGCGCCCTCGGTAATCCCTCTCCCCCAGCCTCCAATGCCAGCTGCCTTGGTGCTGCCAACCTTCTTGACCTCGGAGATATGATCCCTTCCGCATACGACTCCTCCTGTTCCTCCTCCTCCTCTTGTTCCACCACCTGACTCTGAACACTGTGTAGGGTGTGCTCCAGCATGTAAATCACCGGAATGGTCATGCTGATAATGGCATCGTCAGCACTAAACATCTTCGTTGCTATTTCAAAACTGTGCAGAAGGGTGCATAGGTACCTGATCTGAAACCACATCTGCAGCGTGATTTGCCCCACCTCTTAATCTCGTTGGCCCAGGCTATACGTCATAACGTATTGCACCAGGGCTCATCGGTGCTGCCACAGTCGCTGCAACATGTGCAGAGTTGAATTCCACCGTGTGGGCACATTGCATTTCAGCCGGTGAACTGGCAGGCACAACGACTTCTGTAGAGATGCAAGTCATCGAGCTGCGGGTTGCGAACGGCGGAAGTGAGCACACAGCGACCGTGCCCTCTGCAGAAGCCCATCTAGTCCGGCATAGTGGGATAAAAATTGCTGGACAACCAGGTTCAAAACGTGAGCCATACAAGGCACATGTGTGAGATTGCCCCGGCGAAGGGCCGCACTCAGGTTTGCAGCATTGTTGCACACAGCCTTCCCTGGATGCAGGTTGAGTGGAGACAACAATTGATGGAACTCGGTCTCCAGAGCTGACCACAACTCCTCAGCTGTGTGACTCATATTTCCCAGACATTTCAATGTAAACACTGCCTGATGCCGTTGAGCCCTGGTGACAGCATAGTGAGGAGGTGTGCAGGATTCCTTCTGCGCAGTTACAACGCAGGTGGCATTACCAGACAGGCTTTGGGTGCAGGTGGAGGACCGAGAGGAGGTTGAGGAGGCAGAAGCAGTGGAGGAACTTCTAGATGCAGAGGATCGACGAGCAACTAATGGGGATGGCAAGACTTGGACAACAGCCCCTTCTCCTGATGTTGTCGTAGTTACCCAGTGCCCAGTCACCGACATGTAACGCCCCTGTCCATGTCTACTCATCCAAGTGTCTGTGGTGAAATGCACCCTGTCACACACAGAGTTTCTCAAGGAAGCGGTGATGTTGTGTGCGACATGCCGGTGTAGCGCAGGCACAGCTTTCTTTGAGAAGTAGTGGCGACTGGGCATCTGGTACTGGGGCACTGTGACGGACATAAAGTCTCGAAAATCCTCTGTGTCCACCAGGCGGAAAGGCAGCATTTCTGTAGCCAACAGCTTGCTGATGGAGAAATTCAACCTCTTACCTTTGTCATGGCTAGGAGGAAATGGTCTTTTACGTGCATGTATTGTTCTCCTGTATCCCTTGCAGTTTCCTTCTGAGACATCTTTATTTTTCTGCCCCACTATGCAAGTAACCTCCTTAGACAGTATCTTTACTTCTTGAAAGGTTTTTCCCATATTCCTAGAAAGATAGTGTTGAAAAGTGCTTATGAAAAGAAGCACTTTTGCAATTTACTGCTATTTAAATTGAAATATTAACACTTTCGTTTACAGCTTATTGCCTAAGAGACCGACCACCGATGAGGTCAAGCACGCCACTGCAGCTTGCCAGGATTAAGTAATAACAGCGCACTCCAGTGATCCTGGCCAGCTTCAGCAACAGTTACAAGCTCAATATAAAATAGCATGTAAGCACTGCGCATGTTCTGTTGTCTAGCAGAGGTAGCCGGTCTCCAAGGCAACAAGCTGAAAACAAAAGAAAAATTAATATTCCAAAAACAGCTAAAAAAATAAGCATTAAATTGCTTGTATTTACAAGAACTGTCCAACAATACCAATTTTGGAAGGTGAGAATTAACCCTTTAATTCTTCCTAATTCCCGATTTTTCTATAATTTGGCTTTTATTTTCATCCGCCCACCTCGCATAGCCCCTCAAGCTCTTTTAGATTGCTTTGACTATGCTTCCTTTGTGCTATATCCATTCTTTAGTCATTTCCTTGCTCTCCAATTAGCTTTTAGCCCTTTCTTCAAGCTTGCCTTGTTGACTTTTTCCTTCCCGAACTCATCTTGGTTGTTCATCTCTCATTGCCTCTGGTTTTATTATAAGTCCATGTCCAATTTCAACCATTACTCATCCAAAACATCAGGCACAAATCTGTGCCACCAAAACATTAATGCTATGAAGAACAAGGCGAGAACAAGACTTCCGGGTAAGAGTAGTCCATACTAATGCTAATGACCATGCATTACATTTGGTGCCTAGATGGTCACCTCAATCACCCATTTTATTGGAACAAATATTTCCAGCTTCATGTGTGCCAGTTACAAAGTAGAAAGAAGTTGCTAGAGCTCTGAGTAATGGTAAATAAATGAGAACCATGGCTTCCTGGCCATTATGGATTCCTAACATAGCACTTTGTCTTAGCAAATTGATATACATGACTTCTCTTCTATGTTTCAGCACCACAAGCTGTGCACAGCAAGACCTCGATTAATTTACACTTCCCATCCGCTCATTGAAATGCAGAATGGTGAGTGAAAGCTGGTGTGATAAAATAACATGAAATGTGTTTATAACCAGAGCTAACACACAAGGCAATCTTCTGCTTTCCATTGTTCTCCTTCCCCCAAAAAAAACAAGTATCCTTCTGAGGAGTACAATTGTCAAGATCGGTAAACAAGACAACGATTCACCATGGCTTCAAGAACTTGATATCTTGGAAGTTCATGCTTAATTGCCACTTAAATTGAGCTTTTAATGTCGTGCAATCACTTCATTAGTTCCGGGAATATTCAAAAGAAACAAAGGGAGGATTCGTTTGCAGAGCAGAAATGGCAATTTTTCACTAAAACCAAGTCTTGTGACCCTTATGGCTATTATTTTATTTTTTTTTTTTAAAGGTGCCACTCATTGTTTTGCCAGGGAATGGGCTGAGTGAGGCTATTTAACACACACAATATAAGGTTAAAAAGAAGCAATTTAAAAGCTACACTCAGGGAGAAATGACAATGATTGAAGTACAAGGACTTTGTTCAAGAAAAAGGACTCCTGGCTGTGAGATGAAAGCCCCTTTTTTTCCAACTTTTCTTTAGCTACAGTGTCTAGCTGCCTGTCTGGCTCGTGAAATCTTGACGGTAACAGCCGAGCTTCTACTACTGAGTTTAAAAACACATCAGAAAATCGACATCTTATATTACCTGTTCCAATTACACTTTCTCCAGTATTTCACTGCATGTTGCAAAGTTTATGTTTTTTTTTGCAACACACAATGTGAAATATTTCAAGAAGCCTCCCAGGCAAGGTCAGACTGGACCATTAGAGGATGTTCCTACTGGACTAAGACAGTGGCACAATATTGGAGTCAAATGGTCCCGTAGAAGAGACGGCTTTGGAGCAATCACTTTCCACTAGAGCCTATTTTGGATGAGATTCATCCAATTCACAAATACGTTTTTAGACATTTTTATTGAAATGTTTTGTGTGCTCAAGGATACCAACAACCAATTTGCCAAAATTCCAATTTTGCAGATACAATCAGAAAATTCTATTGAACAAAGTGTTCTCCCATTGTTTTTCACCAGACTCCACATTACCAAGTGAAGACCTGGAGGCCAAGTATGGGAAGACAGAAGAACAATGGCTGATCTGAGGACATTTGAAGAGATAGGGGTAGGACTAAGAAGAGAAGCATATAAGAATGTTTGCAAGTCTTTTCCATTTCAGCAGGAATTTGAATAAATCGAATCATGAAAAATTTAGATTCTGTGGAGTCTATACTTTTTCAGTGAGTTTGAAATTAATTTAATGTCCTGTGTGCTCAAGGTTACCAACATGCATTACACAAAGTTGATCAAATCTTCTAAAATTCCAATTTTGCAGATACAATAAAAAAATTAAATTGAATTTATACCTCTTCCTTCATTTTTCACAAGACTCCACACATCCTTGACGGGCATTCTGCACCACGTAACAGAATGAAGAACTGGAGACCTAGTAAAAGAAGATATAAGACCGATGGCTGATCGGAGGACATTTTGAGAGGAGAGTTTAACTTTTTTTTAACCTCTGTCTGTCCCTGCTGAAATTAAAGTGAATCGAATCATGAAAAATTCAGAAGGATTTAATTAAGCTTAAACAATGGGCAGCGACTAATAGAATGGAATTTAACGGAGAAATGCAAGATTCTACATCTGGCAAGAAAAATGAAAATTACATCTACAGAATGGGAGAAATAGAACTAACCAACAGCACGTGTGAAAAAGACTTGGGTATACTAATAGATCACAGGCTACACATGAATCAACAGTGTGATGCAGTAGCAAAAAAGGCAAACACAGTTCTAGGAAGTATTAAGAGACGCATAGAATCTAGATCATATGAAGTAATTATCCCCCTCTACTCTTCCTTGGTCAGGCCTCATCTGGAATACTGTGTCCAGTTCTGGGCACCACATTTTAAAAAAAAGACATTGAAAAACTCGAGAAAGTTCAAAGAAGAGCTTCCAGGATGGTGAGCGGACTGAAAAGTATGTCCTATGAGGAATGGTTTAAAGGATCTGGGAATGTTTAGCTTGCATAAAAGAAGGCTAAGAGGAGACGTAATAGTGGTCTACAAATAAACAAGGAATGCACATGGAAACGCGAGAAGCATTGAAATGAAACTGAAAGGGAGAAGATAAAGATTAGATATTAGAAAAATCTTTTTGACAATTAGGATGGTCAATGAGTGGAACAGGCTGTCCTGAGAGGTGGTGAGTTCTCCTTCAATGGAAGTTTTCAAATTGAAGCTGGACAGATATCTGACTGACTGCATTGAGCAGGGGGTTGGACACGATGACCCTGGAGGTCCCTTCCAACTCTAACATTCTAGGATTCTATGATTCTAGAGGGTCTAAAATAAAATTCAGGAAATTTGTAATTAATTAAAATTTGTTACTAATCAATTTGCTCATCTATAGAATGGACGAAGGGTGGATTTCAGAATCATGTTTCCTGGTTGTCCTCAATACTGAACCCCAGTCCAGTATTGAAGATTGAGCCAAATCACATTTGCCCAAACAAATAAAATAAAATTATGGGTTGACAGCTATTCATATAGACTTCCCGGTACACATTGTGGCCAAGTGGCGCACGCAAGTAATCTCAATGGGGTGATTGGAGAAAGCTGCTGCCAATTGTGGTTTATTTCCCTGAGAATATAAGATTGTGCATGTTGAAATTCATCCTGCCTGTTCCTTCTCCTATTGAAATAATCTGCCAGGAGGAATAGTCAGAAGTGATGAGCGAACATGCTGGGATAAGTTGTTATCCGAGCATGCTTGGGTGTTAACCGAGTGACTTCGGCGTGCTCGAATACTATATTCGAGTTCCTGCATCTCCATTTCTCATGGCTGTTTGACACATGCATGGATTGCCTGTTTGTTAGATAATCCCTGCATGTGTTGCGACTGTCAAACAGCCATGACACTTGCAGCCGAGGGGACTCGAACATATTTTTTGAGCACACCAAAGACACCTGGTTAGCATCCGGAAAACACCTTATCCGAGCATGTTCACTCATCACTAATAGTCAGCACTCCTCCTCTATACCCTAAGATAGTCACTAGGTTGTGCAGGAACTTTGAATTTATTTGTATGGGTGTGTTAGACCAAAAACTGGTGTCAAATTTGCTGACATTGTCACAATTTTTAAAAGAGAAATACCAGCAAATTCTGAGCCACTCCAGATTAGAAATAGGATAGGGGTATCATACATGCTTCACCTAAAATGTGAAGTCCTGGGCTGGACTGGAGGTGATAAACTTCCCCTGATAAATATACTTTGATTAAATTCAGCAGAAATGGGCGATTTACATTTTTTTTGTCCGACGCTACTTTGGAAATTTTATATTTAAAAAAATTATTTTTCGCTAAGGCTAACAGTTGGATATTGTCTGCCAAAAATGTGGTTCATCAGGTTGGATTTGTTTTCTGCTGTTCTGCTCTGCAAAATACAAGCGTCTGGCACGACTTTGCCGGCCGTGCACCTTAGCCAACCTCGGGATCCGTTGTCACGACTTTGCCGGCCGTGCCCATCATCAGCCAATTCGACCAACCTCGGGATCCGATGGCATGACTTTGCCGGCCATGCACATCATCAGTCAATTCGACCAACCTCGGGATCCGATGGCATGACTTTGCCGGCCGTGCACATCATCAGTCAATTTGACCAACCTCGGGATCCGATGGCATGACTTTGCCGGCCATGCACATCATCAGCCAATTCGGCCAACCTCGGGATCCGATGGCACGACTTTGCCGGCCGTGCACATCATCAGTCAATTTGACACCAACCTCGGGATCCGATGGCACGACTTTGCTCTCCCGTGCACATCAGCCAATTCAGCCAACTCTGGGATCCGATGTCACATAATACATTGGGGATGAATGGAGAGGAGCATCTAATATAGGCAAAAAAAATAAAACATGCAATGCGTAAAGCAAAGTATCTGCAGTGCTTCTCAATATAAAATGCAAGCTTTTCCTTTAAGACTCCAGAAGCATGACTCGCACATAGTGTCTGTATACATAAAATATTCTATTTTTTCAATGCTGGGGATTATAATGTGGAAGGTAAATTACAGGCTGTCTGCATGATTTGAAGCGGTGGATAAGCACTTGACGGACAGCACGTTAATCTCCTCTAATTTGATTATTGCCGGTATTATACGATTTGGATATTTCTTTAAATACCCCCCGATTTGTTCCTGTCCATTTCTGCTCCAGTTGGCTGAATGTTCACTGGACTATGACAATGTGTGAACTGGGGTTCATACTGTGCACAACGGGGACAAATCACTATCATTAAGCTATATATTGCTAATATTGCATGGAAAATCACCTGGGGACTTATTGGAAATTACATCGTGGGTATTTAAAGCCCAATGTGAATGACACAATGGCCGTGCATGCACACTACCGCTCCATCCGGGCTTTATGGGACTTCTTATAAAACCTAATAAATAATAACCTGCCATTCAATTGGGACATCCATTTATAGGATTGGTGGGGATCCCAGTAGTGTAACCCCCAGCGACTAACAAGTTATCCTTTGGATAAATGATTACTTACTGAGATGGGACTAACCCTTTAACTCTAGGAATACACAGATACATTGCAATGTGGCATCTAATAATTGTCCAGCGTGGTCACATTGTGCCTTGTGATGTAAGGCCAGAGACACACTAGAATTGTTAAAATCAGTCTGATTTTGTTCCTGAAAAGAGGGATGAGTGTCACGCGATTTTCATGCGAGTAAATTCCAAATCCCATGCGATTTTAACATGAGCTTTTACATATGGGAGAATTAGTCTGTCATTTACACATATTTTTCCAAGGAAGTATTCTTCAATACAATATATATATATATATATATATATATATATATATATATATATATATATATATATATATATATATATATATATATATATATATATATATATATACAGTACAGACCAAAAGTTTGGACACACCTTCTCATTTAAAGATTTTTCTGTATTTTCATGACTATGATAATTGTACATTCACACTGAAGGCATCAAAATTATGAATTAACACATGTGGAATTATATACTTAACAAAAAAGTGTGAAACAACTGAAAATATGTCTTATATTCTAGGTTCTTCAAAGTAGCCACCTTTTGCTTTGATGACTGCTTTGCACACTCTTGGCATTCTTTCCCATTTAAATGTGCTAGCACGTTATATATATACTATGTTCTGATGTGTGGATATACTTACTCTACTATACCCTTTATTCAACCGCCTTTACTGCCAAGTTTCTATTGCTTGGTATGCGTTACTGTTGATGGCAATACTGTGTTTTGTATATATGCCTTTATTTTGTAAAACTTGCGCATTACGCAGTTCTTACCAGCTTTCATATGTGCGCACTATATGGATGTATTTGTTCTCGGCGCACACACTGTGCATTGTAGCGGCTTTGTTTTCAGCGGGGTATGTTGCTATACATTTGATCTCTTATAGGCTATCTAGCTGTGCCTGCGCTCTGGTCATCTCTGACATCATCAGCCTTCGCTGCTGAGCGCATGCGCCGTATTCAGCGGCCGTTTGTTACATCTCTCTTCCTGAGCCGCTATAGCACATCTTTAAACAGGAAGTGTTTGGATATGAGCGTGTATATCAAGGAGGTACCTTCAGGTAACAACCGCAGCCCTATTTTGTTTTCATCTATCTATACTGCCATATGTTCATCTAATCTCTCCTGATGAACCCAACCATGTGGGGGAAACGCGTCGAGAGTAGTGGTGAGGCATTTCTCGCCTTCAAGTCATCAATGTGAGCCATGATATCTGGACTAGTTGCAGTATACAACAGATGAGTATAATATCGTCTTGGATTAATGCATCTATTCTACTATGTCTTATGAGTATCTGCAAATAATCTGTTCCAGTTACATGGGGTGTCATTTGGTCATCTATGTGGTATATGCATTTTTGCAGGGTCTAATTACCGGTCAGTTTGGTCAGGTTTGATCTTCAGTTTGGTGTCCTCAGCCTTGCAACAGTCTCCTTTGGTGTCCTCTGCTTTACAAGTTTCTCCGATTATTAATGCCCCCCACTGGATGTGTTATATGCAAATATATTTATCTCTATCCTTGGGTCTTACAGCACACTGGAGGGGAGGGCCTGAGACGCTATGTAAGAGGCACCACACATATATATATATATTTTTACAAGTTATTTACAGCCATCTGGCGTTCTGTTTCTCACTCTATCCCTTATAGGGAGGAGCTAGGAGACTAGGGAGAGTCGTCGCACGAGCGGGGGCGCCATTCTCGACCTCTTTAAGGGTGCCAACCTCCGCATCTAGGTAGATTTATCTCTAGGGCCAACTCTTAGCCTATAGGGATACCTTGCATATATCTGCACACCCTTATAGTTTATGAGTGTGTATCACATTTGTTATAACATCTTCAAACCTTGTATACCGTTTAGTATTTTATACTTGTAAGGGGCTATCAGGGGATTCCCACCCCTCCCCTCCTTATTTAGCTGACCTATTAGGTAGGGCGTTATCTATTTGTTTTTGTGTTCTTGTTATATTTAATAAAGTATTGGAGTTTTATGGGGGTTTTCTATTGTTAAACTCCCTATGTCCGGGATTGGCATCTGCACCGTCGCAGCTACAGCCACAAAATTTTGCACAGTCACACGTCTGGACCCCGAGAGCGTCTTAGGCTATGTTGTGAGGTGAAATTTTAACCCCGCGCGTTCCAATTCACCAAACAATTTTGCCCCTATCTACATAATGGGAAAAAGTGAAGGGAAAAGTGTTGGAGGAAAATTGACAGCTGCCAGATGTGAACAATGGGGACTTAAAGAATGAGAGTGATGGCGTCAAAGAGTATATAACGTACAGTTGCTAAGGTGGGGCCCCGACATGGGATAATCACCACACCACCACGGGGATATGAACACACACACAAAATGCGCCACACACTACCACGTGCTTGAACACATATACCACCCTCAGCCCACATTTCACCACACACACACCAACCTCGCCACATAAAAGTCGAAACACAAAAGTCACCACTCAAAACTCGCCACGCGCAAAACTCGCTACATGCAAAACTCGCCATATGCAAAACTAGGCTCACGCAAAACTCGCCACACGTGCAAAACTCACCTCATGCAAAACTTGCACATACAGAAAAATTGCCACATGTACAAAAGTTGCACCACATGCAAAAGTTGCCTCACACAAAACTTGCACATACTCAAAACGCACCACACATAAAACTCGCCACGCGCAAAACTCGCCATGCACAAATCTTGCTGCACACAACTTGCTACACTAACCTGTCACATGCAACTCGACACACAAAAAGTTGCTACACGCATGTCACCACACAAAACTCATCTCACAAAAGTCGCTACATGCATGTCGCCACACGCAACTCAACACACACAACTTGACACATGAAACTCGCCCTAAAACACACACAAGTCTGGTATTATCCTTCAAAAATAAAAATCTGATTAATAAGCTGACAAACTACAAGAGCAACAATTGTACCATATAGGAAATACGGCAGCTGTCAGTCACATGACCTGTCTATTATGTGTATGTGTGAGCTAATATATACTGCCAGGGGGGAGGGCTTCCTGTTGGCTGGGGATTTATCAGGCTGCCAATAGCAACCAATCACAGCTCAGCTTCTATTTTGCTACAGTTAATTAATCTGAGCTCTGATTGGTTAATATAGGCAACAAAGACATTCTCAGTATAACAAAGCTAATATATGTTAAGAAATGCTTCTATTAGCTTAGTTTTTGCCTTTTAATAATTACATTTCTATCTATTTGTTTTGTGGTTTTTGTGTGCAGAATAAATTTTTGTTAACACATTCTATTTTGCTAACAGCAGTCATTAACCCGGGCGAAGCCGGGTAGTACAGCTAGTCTAATATATAAAGCTGAATGTGTGTATGTATGTATGTGTGTATGTATGTCCGGGATTGGCATCTGAACCGTCGCAGCTACAGCCACAAAATTTTGCACAGTCACACGTCTGGACCCCGAGAGCGTCATAGGCTATGTTGTGAGGTGAAATTTTAACCCCGCGCTTTCCAATTCACCAAACAATTTTGCCCCTATCTGCATAATGGGGAAAAAGTGAAAGGAAAAGTGTTGGAGGCGTCGCAGCTACAGGCACAAAATTTTGCACAGTCACACGTCTGGACCCTGAGAGCGTCAAAGCTATGTTGTGAGGTGAAATTTTAACCCTGCGCTTTCCAATTCACCAAACAATTTTGCCCCTATCTGCATAATGGGGAAAAAGTGAAAGGAAAAGTGTTGGAGGTGTCGCAGCTACAGCCACAAAATTTTGCACAGTCACACGTCTGGACCCCGAGAGCGTCAAAGCTATGTTGTGAGGTGAAATTTTAACCCCGCGCTTTCCAATTCACCAAACAATTTTGCCCCTATCTACATAATGGGGAAAAAATGAAAGGAAAAGTGTTGGAGGCAAATTAACAGCTGCCAGATGTGAACAAGGGGGACTTAAAGAATGAGAGCGATGGCGCCAAAGAGTATATACTGTACAGTTGCTAAGGTGGGGCCCCGACATGGGATAATAACCACACCACCACGGGGATATGAACACACACAAAAAATGCGCCACACACTACCACGTGCTCGAACACATATACCACCCTCAGCGCACATTTCACCACACATACACCAACCTCGCCACATAAAAGTTGAAACACAAAAGTCGCCGCTCAAAACTCACCACGCGCAAAACTCACCTCATGGAAAACTCGCCACACGCAAAACTTGCACACGCGGAAAAATTGCCACATGCACAAAAGTTGCAACACATGCAAAAGTTGCCTCACACAAAACTTGCACATACTCAAAAGGCACCACACATAAAACTCGCCACGCGCAAAACTTGCCATGCGCAAAACTTGCTGCACACAACTTGCTACACTAACCTGTCACATGCAACTCGACACACAATAAGTTGCTACACGCATGTCGCCACACAAAACTCATCTCACAAAAGTCGCTACATGCATGTCGCCACACGCAACTCAACACACACAACTTGACACACGAAACTCGCCCTAAAACACACACAAGTCTGGTATTATCCTTCAAAAATAAAAATCTGATTAATAAGCTGACAAACTACAAGAGCAACAAATGTACCATATAGGAATCCGGCAGCTGTCAGTCACATGACCAGTCTATTATGTGTATGTGTGAGCTAATATATACTGCCAGGGGGTGGGCTTACTGTTGGCTGGGGATTTATCAGGCTGCCAATTTAGCTTACAAATACTGAGGTAAAAATACTGACCAAATAACGTGTGAACGAGGTCTAATACAGGAGGAGATGACATACCGATATATACTATATACAGGAGGAGATGACACACAGGTATATACTATTTACAGGGGAGATAACACACAGGTATATACTATATGCAGGAGGAGATGACACACAGATATATACTATATACAGGAGAGATGACACACAGGTATATACTATATAGAGGAGATGACATACAGGTACATACTACATACAGCAGGAGATGACATACAGGTATATACTATATACAGAAGGAGATGACACACAGGTATATACTATATACAGGAGCAGATTACCTACAGGTATATAGTATATACAGGAGGAGATGACATACAGGTATATGCTATGTATAGGAGGAGATGACATACAGGTATATACTATATACAGGAGGAGATGACACACAGATATATACTATATATAGGTGAGATGACACACAGGTATATACTATATACAGGAGGAGATTACATACAGGTATATACTATATATAGGAGGAGATGACATACAGGTATATACTATATACAGGGGAGATGACACACAGCAGGTATATACTATATACAGGGGAGATGACATACAGGTATATACTATATACAGGAGATGACATACAGGTGTATACTATATATAAGGGAGATGACAAACATGTATATACTGAGGTGAAAATGAGAGGTGTGAGTGCAAAATGAGAGTGAGGGAAAATAGTGGAGTGATCGGAAAATGACAGATGTGAGGTCGAAATGACAAGTGTTAGGGGGGAATGAGAGGAGTGAGGGGGAAAATAAGAGGAGTGAGGGGGAAAATGAGAGGTGTGAGGGAGAAAATGAGAGATGTGAGGGGGAAAATGAAAGATGTGATGGGGAAAATGAGAGGCGTGATGGGAAAATAAGAGAAGTGAGGTGCTATAACTAACCACAGATATTTACTATGCCCAGGCAACGCCGGGCTCTTCAGCTAGCTTAGATTTACAATCTCCATGCTTTTCTCATGGTCAACTTTATGTGGCCTGTTCAAGAGTTGGAACAGCCAAAAATCTGTTTGTCTTTGCACCTGAAGGAAAAACTAAGAATGTCTTTTATCAAAAGGCTCTCGAATAAGTAGTAGAAGATTACTTCACATTACTTGGCCAATTTAGTTAAATCTGTGTGGAATATCTCTGGTGTTGAAATATATGTTGTAAAATGCTTCTATTAGCTTAGTTTTCGCCTTTTAATAATTACATTTCTATCTATTTGTTTTGTGTTTTTTTTCTGCAGAATAAATTTTTGTTAACACATTCTATTTTGCTAACAGCAGTTATTACCCCGGGCGAAGCCGGGTAATACAGTGTTGTGAACTGTGTTTCTGGGCTCCCTCTGGTGGTCACTAACGGTATTGTGTTATGCATGTCTTGTTGCAGGCCTGAGCTCCAGCTGTGTCGTTAAGCAGCGGGTGTTCCCTATTTAAGTCTCCTCCGGACTCAGTCTCTTGCCTGGCATCGTTGTATCCAGACCTATATGGTCTCCTCCGGATTCCTTTCAGTCTGTCTCATGCAAGAAAAGCTAAGTCCGTTTTGTATAATTTGGATCGTTTGCATTTTTCAATGTCTTTGTCCAGCTTGCTTAATATTTGATTTTCTGGCTCGCTGGAAGCTCTAGGGGGCTGATATTCTCCCTCCGCACCGTCAGTCGGTGTGGGGGTTCTTGAATGTTCAGCGTGGATGTTTTTGTAGGGTTTTCTGCTGACCGCATAGTCCACTATCTATTTTCTGTCTATCTAGACTAGTGGGCCTCACTTTGCTGAATCTAGTTCATCTCTACGTTTGTGTTTTCCTCTTGCCTCACCGTTATTATTTGTTGGGGGCTTTCTATATCTTTGGGGTTCAATTTCTCTGGAGGCAAGTGAGGTCTTATTTTCCCTCTAGGGGTAGTCAGTTCTCCGGCTGGCTCGAGACGTCTAGAACCAACGTAGGCACGTTCACCGGCTGCTTCTAGTTGTGTGTGTTAGGATCAGGTATGCGGTTAGCCCAGTTTCCACCTCCCTAGAGCAGTATTTATGTTTTTGCTATCTTGCCGGAATATCAGAGATCCTCTACCACTGGGATCATAACAGTACAGCTAGTATTTATATATGTGTACATATGTAAACCTGGAATTCTATCCTGTTGGGTCACACTGTGATTTTACTGTACGCAGCTGCTAAAATGTTGTGTTTTCAAGGTGTGTAAAAATCGGATGGCACTCGCACCATGGGGCCCCTGTGTGGCTGCACCGATGACATGTCTGCCACTGGGGGCTTACCGTGGGGACAGAGATCATGATGGCTGCAGCACCAATGGAAAGGATCAACCTTCTCTCTTCAGCTCCTGGCTCCTGTGTGGCAGTGATTACCCCTCAGCTGCACCAAACACTGTGCAGCCCTAAAAGTGTGGAGTGGAAGGAGAGGAATGGTCAGGTCCATCCAGGGGCGGATTATAAGAGGGTCAATCTGGGCAGTAGCCCAGGGCCCAGTGGTGTGGGGGGGCCCTGGGCTACCGCACAGATTGCCCGCCGGCCACCGCCATCAGGGCATTACTGCATGTGCCCCTGTCAGACTGGCATATCTGTTGTGAATTTGGATTCTGGGCTCCCCCGGTGGCTACTGGTGGAATTGAACTGGTGTCTTCATCTTCTCTGTTCACCTGTTCCCATCAAGATGTGGGAGTCGCTATATAACCTTGCTGCTCTGTTAGTTGCTTGCCGGTCAACAATGTTATCAGAAGCCTCTCTGTGCTTGTTCCTGCTCCTAGACAACTACTAGATAAGTTGGACTCTTGTCCATGTTTGTTTTTGCATTTTTGTTCCAGTTCACAGCTGAAGTTTCGTTACTGTGTCTGGAAAGCTCTTGTGAACAGGAATTGCCACTCTGGTGTTATGAGTTAATGCCAGAGTTTTAAAGTAATTTCTGGATGGTGTTTTTGATAGGCTTTTCAGCTGACCATGAAAGTGTCCTTTCTGTCTTCTGCTATGTAGTAAGTGGACCTCAAATTTGCTAAACCTATTTTCATACTACGTTTGTTATTTCATCTCAACTCACCGCCAATACATGTGGGGGGCCTCTGTCTCCTTTCGGGGTATTTCTCTAGAGGTGAGCTAGGACTAATATTTTCCTCTGCTAGTTTTATTTAGTCCTCCGGCTGGTGCTGGGCATCTAGAATCAACGTAGGCATGCTACCCGGCCACTGCTAGTTGTGCGTTAGGTTTAGTTCATGGTCAGCTCAGTTCCCATCTTCCAAGAGCTAGTTCCTATATATGCTTATGCTATGTTCTCTTGCCATTGAGATCATGACAGTTTGACCGGCCTTCAAAGTGTTAATTGTTTGGGCTGAAGCAGGAGAAAAAGAAGTGTTGAAGGGAAATTTTTTTATTTTTTTTTCCCCCTCAGAGTTTTGCTGCCTAGCCCTTAATTGCTGTCTAGCTGCTTCTTACCTCCTCTTAACCCTTGAATGGCTCTGTGTCCACCTGTTTGTAATGGATCTTCAGAGTGTAACTGCAGGTTTGAATAATCTCGCCACGAAGGTACAAAATTTGCAAGATTTTGTTTGTCATGCACCTGTATCTGAGCCGAGAATTCCTTTGCCGGAATTTTTCTCGGGGAATAGATCCGGGTTTCAGAATTTTCGAAATAATTGCAAATTATTTTTGTCCCTGAAATCTCGCTCTGCTGGAGACCCTGCACAGCAGGTCAGGATTGTGATTTCCTTGCTCCGGGGCGACCCTCAAGACTGGGCTTTTTCATTGACACCAGGGGATCCTGCGTTGCTCAATGTGGATGCGTTTTTTCTGGCCTTGGGGTTGCTTTATGACGAACCTCATTTGGAGCTTCAGGCAGAAAAAACTTTGATGTCCCTATCTCAGGGGCAAGATGAAGCGGAAATTTACTGCCAAAGATTCCGTAAATGGTCTGTGCTTACTCAGTGGAATGAGTGCGCCCTGGCGGCGACTTTCAGAGAGGGTCTCTCTGATGCCATTAAGGATGTTATGGTGGGGTTCCCTGTGCCTGCGGGTCTGAATGAGTCCATGACAATGGCTATTCAGATCGATAGGCGTTTGCGGGAGCGCAAACCAGTGCACCATCTGGCGGTGTCCACTGAGAAGTCGCCAGAGAGTATGCAGTGTGATAGAATTCTGTCCCGAAGCGAGCGGCAGAATTTTAGACGGAAAAATGGGTTGTGTTTCTATTGTGGTGATTCTACTCATGTTATATCAGCATGCTCTAAGCGCACTAAAAAGCTTGGTAAATCTGTTTCCATTTGCACCTTACCGTCTAAATTTATTCTATCTGTGACCCTGATTTGCTCTTTGTCATCTATTACCACGGACGCCTATGTCGACTCTGGCGCCGCTTTGAGTCTTATGGATTGGTCCTTTGCCAAACGCTGTGGGTATGATTTAGAGCCTTTGGAGACTCCTATTCCTCTGAAGGGGATTGACTCCACCCCATTGGCTAATAATAAACCACAATACTGGACACAAGTAACTATGCGTATTAATCCGGATCACCAGGAGATTATTCGCTTTCTGGTGCTGTATAATCTACATGATGATTTGGTGCTAGGATTGCCTTGGCTGCAATCTCACAACCCAGTCCTCGACTGGAGAGCTATGTCTGTGTTGAGCTGGGGATGTAAGGGGGCTCATGGGGATGTACCTGTGGTTTCCATTTCATCATCCATTCCCTCTGAAATTCCTGAGTTCCTGTCTGACTATCGTGACGTCTTTGAAGAATCCAAGCTTGGTTCGTTACCTCCGCACCGAGAGTGCGATTGTGCCATAGATTTAATCCCGGGTAGTAAATACCCAAAGGGTCGTTTATTTAATCTGTCTGTGCCTGAACATGCTGCTATGCGAGAATATATAAAGGAGTCCTTGGAAAAGGGACATATTCGTCCATCGTCATCTCCCTTAGGAGCCGGTTTTTTCTTTGTGTCAAAAAAAGACGGCTCTTTGAGACCATGTATTGATTATCGGCTTTTGAATAAAATCACTGTTAAATATCAATACCCATTGCCGTTGCTGACTGATTTGTTTGCTCGCATAAAGGGGGCCAAGTGGTTCTCTAAGATTGACCTTCGTGGGGCGTATAATTTGGTGCGAATCAGGCAGGGGGATGAGTGGAAAACCGCATTTAATACGCCCGAGGGCCACTTTGAGTATTTAGTGATGCCTTTTGGTCTTTCTAATGCTCCGTCAGTTTTCCAGTCCTTTATGCATGATATTTTTCGCGATTATTTGGATAAATTTATGATTGTGTATCTGGATGATATTCTGATTTTTTCGGATGACTGGGACTCTCATGTCCAGCAAGTCAGGAGGGTTTTTCAGGTTTTGCGGTCTAATTCTTTGTGTGTGAAGGGTTCTAAGTGTGTTTTTGGGGTACAGAGGATTTCCTTTTTGGGATATATTTTTTCCCCCTCTTCCATTGAAATGGATCCTGTCAAGGTTCAAGCTATTTGTGATTGGACGCAGCCCTCTTCTCTTAAGAGTCTTCAGAAATTTTTGGGCTTTGCTAACTTTTATCGTCGATTTATTGATGGTTTTTCGGATATTGCTAAACCATTGACCGATTTGACTAAGAAGGGTGCTGATGTTGCTGATTGGTCCCCTGATGCTGTGGAGGCCTTTCGGGAGCTTAAGCGCCGTTTTTCCTCTGACCCTGTGTTGCGTCAGCCTGATGTTGCTCTACCTTTTCAGGTTGAGGTCGACGCTTCTGAGATCGGAGCTGGGGCAGTGTTGTCGCAGAAAAGTTCTGACTGCTCTGTGATGAGGCCTTGTGCCTTCTTTTCCCGTAAATTTTCGCCCGCTGAGCGGAATTATGATGTTGGGAATCGGGAGCTTTTGGCCATGAAGTGGGCTTTTGAGGAGTGGCGCCATTGGCTTGAGGGGGCCAGACATCAGGTGGTGGTATTGACTGACCACAAAAATTTGATTTATCTTGAGACCGCCAGGCGCCTGAATCCTAGACAGGCGCGCTGGTCATTATTTTTCTCTCGGTTTAATTTTGTGGTGTCGTACCTACCGGGTTCTAAGAATGTTAAGGCGGATGCCCTTTCTAGGAGTTTTGAGCCTGACTCGCCTGGTAACTCTGAGCCCACAGGTATCCTTAAGGATGGAGTGGTATTGTCAGCCGTTTCTCCAGACCTGCGGCGGGCCTTGCAGGAGTTTCAGGCGGATAGACCTGATCGTTGCCCACCTGATAAACTGTTTGTTCCTGATGATTGGACCAGTAGAGTCATCTCTGAGGTTCATTCTTCTGCGTTGGCAGGTCATCCTGGCATTTTTGGTACCAGGGATTTGGTGGCAAGGTCCTTCTGGTGGCCTTCCCTGTCACGAGATGTGCGAGGCTTTGTGCAGTCTTGTGACGTTTGTGCTCGGGCCAAGCCTTGTTGTTCTCGGGCTAGTGGATTATTGTTGCCCTTGCCTATTCCTAAGAGGCCTTGGACGCACATCTCGATGGATTTTATTTCAGATCTGCCTGTTTCTCAGAAGATGTCTGTCATCTGGGTGGTGTGTGACCGTTTTTCTAAGATGGTCCATTTGGTTCCTCTGCCCAAGTTACCTTCTTCTTCCGAGTTGGTTCCTCTGTTTTTTCAAAATGTTGTTCGTTTGCATGGTATTCCTGAGAATATCGTTTCTGACAGAGGGACCCAATTCGTGTCTAGATTTTGGCGGGCATTTTGTGCTAGGATGGGCATAGATTTATTTTTTTCGTCCGCTTTCCATCCTCAGACGAATGGCCAGACCGAGCGGATTAATCAGACCCTGGAGACATATCTGAGGTGTTTTGTGTCTGCTGACCAGGATGATTGGGTTGCTTTTTTGCCATTGGCGGAGTTCGCTCTCAATAATCGGGCCAGCTCTGCCACTTTGGTGTCCCCGTTTTTCTGTAATTCGGGGTTTCATCCTCGATTTTCCTCTGGTCAGGTGGAATCTTCGGATTGTCCTGGAGTGGATGCTGTGGTGGAGAGATTGCATCAGATCTGGGGGCAGGTGGTGGACAATTTGAGGTTGTCCCAGGAGAAGACTCAGCTTTTTGCCAACCGCCACCGTCGTGTTGGTCCTCGGCTTTCTGTTGGGGATTTGGTGTGGTTGTCTTCTCGTTTTGTCCCTATGAGGGTCTCTTCTCCTAAGTTTAAGCCTCGGTTTATCGGCCCGTATAAGATATTGGAGATTCTTAACCCTGTTTCCTTCCGTTTGGACCTCCCTGCATCCTTTTCTATTCATAACGTTTTTCATCGGTCATTATTGCGCAGGTATGAGGTACCGGTTGTGCCTTCCGTTGAGCCTCCTGCTCCGGTGTTGGTTGAGGGTGAGTTGGAGTACGTTGTGGAGAAGGTCTTGGACTCTCGTGTTTCCAGACGGAGACTCCAGTATCTGGTCAAGTGGAAGGGATACAGCCAGGAGGATAATTCTTGGGTGAATGCATCTGATGTTCATGCCTCCGATCTGGTTCGTGCCTTTCATAGGGCCCATCCTGATCGCCCTGGTGGTTCTGGTGAGGGTTCGGTGCCCCCTCCTTGAGGGGGGGGTACTGTTGTGAATTTGGATTCTGGGCTCCCCCGGTGGCTACTGGTGGAATTGAACTGGTGTCTTCATCTTCTCTGTTCACCTGTTCCCATCAAGATGTGGGAGTCGCTATATAACCTTGCTGCTCTGTTAGTTGCTTGCCGGTCAACAATGTTATCAGAAGCCTCTCTGTGCTTGTTCCTGCTCCTAGACAACTACTAGATAAGTTGGACTCTTGTCCATGTTTGTTTTTGCATTTTTGTTCCAGTTCACAGCTGAAGTTTCGTTACTGTGTCTGGAAAGCTCTTGTGAACAGGAATTGCCACTCTGGTGTTATGAGTTAATGCCAGAGTTTTAAAGTAATTTCTGGATGGTGTTTTTGATAGGCTTTTCAGCTGACCATGAAAGTGTCCTTTCTGTCTTCTGCTATGTAGTAAGTGGACCTCAAATTTGCTAAACCTATTTTCATACTACGTTTGTTATTTCATCTCAACTCACCGCCAATACATGTGGGGGGCCTCTGTCTCCTTTCGGGGTATTTCTCTAGAGGTGAGCTAGGACTAATATTTTCCTCTGCTAGTTTTATTTAGTCCTCCGGCTGGTGCTGGGCATCTAGAATCAACGTAGGCATGCTACCCGGCCACTGCTAGTTGTGCGTTAGGTTTAGTTCATGGTCAGCTCAGTTCCCATCTTCCAAGAGCTAGTTCCTATATATGCTTATGCTATGTTCTCTTGCCATTGAGATCATGACACATATCATTTATGGGCCCAGACCCGGTAAGCAGAGAGAGGGGGCCCGCATCGGGCCCCGTCTCATCTGCTCACCGGGCCCCTACCGGCGCTGCGGCGGTTTCCTATTGAAACAATAGTTAACAACAGCTGCCAGCCAATTGGAGGCTGGCAGCTGAAGTCGGCCGCAGGCGCAGTGCACATGTCGCCGGTGTCTGACGTCATTGTCAGTCGCTGGCGAGTCCACACTGCTGGAGGGAGCTCGCCGCCTGGAGCGCTTTTCAGGTGAGGAGAACTCGTTTTTTGTTGTTGTTTTTTTGCGAATGGCAATCCGGGGGGCCCGGGGCAATATGCTGGAGACACTGGGGGCAATGCTGGAGACACTGGGGCAGATTACTGGACACACTGGGGCAGATGATTGCTGGACACACTGGGGCAATGCTGGAGACACTGGGGGCAATGCTGGAGACACTGGGGGCAATGCTGGAGACACTGGGGCAATGCTGGAGACACTGGGGGCAATACTGGAGACACTGGGGCAATGCTGCAGGACACACTGGGGCAGATGATTGCTGGAGACACTGGGGCAGATTGCTGGACACTGGGGGCAATGCTGAAAACACTGGGGCAATGCTGGAGACACTGGGGCAGATTGCTGGACACACTGGGGCAATGCTGGAGGACACACTGGGGCAGATGATTGCTGGAGACACTGGGGGCAATGCTGGAGACACTGGGGCAGATTGCTGGACACACTGGGGGCAATGCTGGAGGACACACTGGGGCAGATGATTGCTGGACATACTGGGGGCAATGCTGGAGACACTGGGGGCAATGCTGGAGACACTGGGGCAGATTGCTGGACACACTGGGGGCAATGCTGGAGGACACACTGGGGCAGATGATTGCTGGAGACACTGGGGCAATGCTGGAGACACTGGGGCAGATTGCTGGACACTGGGGGCAATGCTGGAGACACTGGGGCAGATTGCTGGACACACTGGGGGCAATGCTGGAGGACACACTGGGGCAGATGATTGCTGGACATACTGGGTGCAATGCTGGAGACACTGGGGGCAATGCTGGAGACACTGGGGCAGATTGCTGGACACACTGCGGGCAATGCTGGAGGACACACTGGGGCAGATGATTGCTGGAGACACTGGGGCAATGCTGGAGACACTGGGGCAGATTGCTGGACACTGGGGGCAATGCTGGAGACACTGGGGCAGATTGCTGGACATACTGGGGCAATGCTAGAGACACTGGGGCAATGCTGGAGACACTGGGGCAGATTGCTGGACACACTGGGGGCAATGCTGGAGGACACACTGGGGCAGATGATTGCTGGACACACTGGGGGCAATGCTGGAGACACTGGGGGCAATGCTGGAGACACTGGGGCAGATTGCTGGACACACTGGGGGCAATGATGGAGGTCACACTGGGGCAGATGATTGCTGGAGACACTGGGGGCAATGCTGGAGACACTGTGGCAATGCTGGAGACACTGGGGCAGATTGTTGGACACTGGGGGCAGATGATTGCTGGAGACACTGGGCTAATGCTGGAGACACTGGGGCAGATTGCTGGACACACTGGGGCAATGCTGGAGGACACACTGGGGCAGATGATTGCTGGAGACACTGGGGGCAATGCTGGAAACACTGGGGGCAATGCTGGAGACACTGGGGCAATGCTGGAGACACTGGGGCAGATTGCTGGACACACTGGGGGCAATGCTGGAGGACACACTGGGGCAGATGATTGCTGGACATACTGGGGGCAATGCTGGAGACACTGGGGGCAATGCTGGAGACACTGGGGCAGATTGCTGGACACACTGGGGGCAATGCTGGAGGACACACTGGGGCAGATGATTGCTGGAGACACTGGGGCAATGCTGGAGACACTGGGGCAGATTGCTGGACATACTGGGGCAATGCTAGAGACACTGGGGCAATGCTGGAGACACTGGGGCAGATTGCTGGACACACTGGGGGCAATGCTGGAGGACACACTGGGGCAGATGATTGCTGGACACACTGGGGGCAATGCTGGAGACACTGGGGGCAATGCTGGAGACACTGGGGCAGATTGCTGGACACACTGGGGGCAATGCTGGAGGACACACTGGGGCAGATGATTGCTGGAGACACTGGGGCAATGCTGGAGACACTGGGGCAGATTGCTGGACATACTGGGGCAATGCTAGAGACACTGGGGCAATGCTGGAGACACTGGGGCAGATTGCTGGACACACTGGGGGCAATGCTGGAGGACACACTGGGGCAGATGATTGCTGGACACACTGGGGGCAATGCTGGAGACACTGGGGGCAATGCTGGACACACTGGGGCAGATTGCTGGACACACTGGGGGCAATGATGGAGGACACACTGGGGCAGATGATTGCTGGAGACACTGGGGGCAATGCTGGAGACACTGTGGCAATGCTGGAGACACTGGGGCAGATTGTTGGACACTGGGGGCAGATGATTGCTGGAGACACTGGGCTAATGCTGGAGACACTGGGGCAATGCTGGAGACACTGGGGCAGATTGCTGGACACACTGGGGGCAATGCTGGAGGACACACTGGGGCAGATGATTGCTGGACACACTGGGGGCAATGCTGGAGACACTGGGGGCAATGCTGGAGACACTGGGGCAGATTGCTGGACACACTGGGGGCAATGATGGAGGACACACTGGGGCAGATGATTGCTGGAGACACTGGGGGCAATGCTGGAGACACTGTGGCAATGCTGGAGACACTGGGGCAGATTGTTGGACACTGGGGGCAGATGATTGCTGGAGACACTGGGCTAATGCTGGAGACACTGGGGCAGATTGCTGGACACACTGGGGCAATGCTGGAGGACACACTGGGGCAGATGATTGCTGGAGACACTGGGGGCAATGCTGGAAACACTGGGGGCAATGCTGGAGACACTGGGGCAATGCTGGAGACACTGGGGCAGATTGCTGGACACACTGGGGGCAATGCTGGAGGACACACTGGGGCAGATGATTGCTGGACATATGGGGGCAATGCTGGAGACACTGGGGGCAATGCTGGAGACACTGGGGCAGATTGCTGGACACACTGGGGGCAATGCTGGAGGACACACTGGGCAGATGATTGCTGGAGATGCTGGGGCAATGCTGGAGACACTGGGGCAGATTGCTGGACACTGGGGGCAATGCTGGAGACACTGGGGCAGATTGCTGGACATACTGGGGCAATGCTAGAGACACTGGGGCAATGCTGGAGACACTGGGGCAGATTGCTGGACACACTGGGGGCAATGCTGGAGGACACACTGGGGCAGATGATTGCTGGACACACTGGGGCAATGCTGGAGACACTGGGGGCAATGCTGGAGACACTGGGGCAGATTGATGGACACACTGGGGGCAATGATGGAGGACACACTGGGGCAGATGATTGCTGGAGACACTGGGGGCAATGCTGGAGACACTGTGGCAATGCTGGAGACACTGGGGCAGATTGTTGGACACTGGGGGCAGATGATTACTGGAGACACTGGGGCAATGCTGGAGACACTGGGGCAGATTGCTGGACACTGGGGGCAATGCTGGAGACACTGGGGCAATGCTGGAGACACTGGGGCAGATTGCTGGAGACACTGGGGGTAATATGCTGGACACACTGGGGGTAATATGCTGGACACACTGGGGATAATATGCTGGACACACTGGGGCAGATTGCTGGACACTCTGGGGCAATATGCTGGACATACTGGGGCAGATTGTTGAACACACTGTCTGGGGCAATGCTGGACATAGGGGCTAATTAAGGGATATTATTACTGCAGTGATGTATTTATTTTATTTTTTGAGTATGCTGTTTTAAATGGGGGGGCGGTCCTGTTACTGTGCAGAGGGACACTATGTCGCCTTTTTTTCTTCATGTGGTGTAATGTAGAAGTTGGGAAAAATTTAGTAATGTGTTCTGCAAGCGGAGCTCGAGATAACTGTGTTATTTCCTGCAGAAACGAGTCCTGGCTGGAAGAAATGATGGCGGTCTGTGCTGGATGAAAGATGAAGGACTTCACCTAGAGACGTCACTGGTGAGTCAGTGTTACCTATACACTGACACTATACACTGCACACTATATACAGAGGTCCTGTGTACAATGTCACCAGTGATCACTGTATTACCTATACATTATATACAGAGCTCCTGTGTATAATACCACCAGTGATCTCTGTATTACCTCTACACAGACACTGCATACTAAGTACAGATCTCCTGTGAATACTGGCACTTATGGTGATAGTATTGTGTTGGTTTTTTTTTATTACTGATCAGTATTGTAGTATTCATTCACTATGTGGTGGTAATATGTGGTCTGGAAATGGTGTTGCGGTATTTGTCCCTTGTAAGTGCTATTTGGTCACCAAATGGTGGTAATATGTGGTCTTGACATGGTGCGGTGGTATTTGTTCCTTGTATGTGATATTATTCGATCACTGTGGTTGTAATTTGTGGTCTGGTCATGGTGCGGTGGTATTTGTTCCTTGTATGTGATATTGGTCATTTTAAAAATTGAAAAATAAATCCAAATATACCTAAATTGTATTGGATATTTTAACAAATATTTAATAGGTTACAGTAGAGTAGGGCCCGGCCATTTTTCTGGAATAATCTGGTTCAGGTATCACATGACCCCGTCACATGACCCCCGTCACATGACCGGGGGGGCCTACAGTGTCTGAACAGCCCGGGGCCCTGGCTACCCTTAATCCACCCCTGGGTCCATCCACTTCCAAGTGTAGGTGCAAAAAAAATCTGTTGCAGATCCACTGGCAGATTTTGCTGAACATTCAAAATTTGCAAATCTTGCAGCAGATTTTACACTTTTCCCGCAGATCAATCACCATCAGCTGCAGATTTCCTATGTTCAAATTAGCACAAAAATTATCAACTTGGAAGCATTTACATAAAAGTTGCGGCAGATTCAAGATGACCCCTGTGCCTGTCATTGCCATCCGCCGCGGGCCGGCATTCATAGGAGATCGTGATTCCCGCTATCGGACGATCTCAGCTTCAACTCTCTTAAGAGGACTATTAAAGTAAAAACTGAAAACAAAAGTTTTTAAAAATCTGAAAAAACCCCCCACAAAAGATCATATCTCCTCCCTTTTGTCCAAATAAAACTAGGTTAAAAAAGTGCACATATTTGATATCGCTGCATTCGTAAAAGTGCGATCTATCATAATAAATAAAATAAATCAATCCGATCGGTAAATGACGTAGCGAGAAAAAAATCTAATCCTTAGAATTATGCTTTTTTGGACTCCCAACATTGCAATGAAATGCAATAACAGACGACCAAAACATTGTATCTACTGCAAAATGGTATGATTAAAAACAGCAGCTTGAGGCGCAAAAAATAAGCCCTCACCCAGCCCCAGATTCCGAAAAATGGAGACATTATGGGTCTCCGAAATTACGACAGAAGAAATTTTTTTTTTCTTACAAATTTCTGAATTTTTTTCCCTACTTAAGTTAAAAAAAAACTAGACATGTTTGGTATCTGTGCACTCGTACAGAGCTGGAGAATCATAATGGCAGGTTAGTTTTACTGTATAGAGAACAAGGTAAATTTTTTTTTTTTTAAATTGTGGAATTGCGCTTTTGTTTTGCAATTTCAATGCACTTGGAATCTTTTCCATTCCATGATAAAATGAACGGTGTCATTCAAAAGTACAACTCTTCCCGCAAAAAAACAAGGCCTGATACGGCTAAGAGGATGGAAAAATAAAAAAGTTATGGCTCTTGGAATAAGGGGAGGAAAAAACTAAATGGAAAATGTCAAGGTCATGAAGAGGTGAAGCCTGGGTGCAATTCACACTTGCCTCTCGCACTTTGCTTTCTGCCCCCTCTACAAGTGAAGCGTCATCACAGTGTAAAGGCCCCGTCTCACTAAGCGATTTACCAACGATCACGACCAGCGATACGACCTGGCCGTGATCGTTGGTAAGTCGCTGTGTGGTCGCTGGGGAGCTGTCACACAGACAGACAGACAGCTCTCTCCAGCGACCAACGATCAGGGGAACGACTTCGGCATCGTTGAAACTGTCTTCAACGATGCCGAAGTCCCCCTGCAGCACCCGGGTAACCAGGGTAAACATCGGGTTACTAAGCGCAGGGCCGCGCTTAGTAACCCGATGTTTACCCTGGTTACCAAAAAAAACAAACAGTACATACTCGCCTTTCGGTGTCCAGGTCCCTTGCCGTCTGCTTCCTGCTCTGACTGAGATCCGGCCGTACAGTGAGAGCAGAGCGCAGCGGTGACGTCACTGCTGTGCTCTCACTTCTCACTGTACGGCCGGCAGTCAGTGAGAGCAGGAAGCAGACGGCAAGGGACCTGACGGACATCAGAAGGCGAGTATGTAGTGTTTGTTTTTTTTTACATTTACGCTGGTAACCAGGGTAAACATCGGGTTACTAAGCGCGGCCCTGCGCTTAGTAACCCAATGTTTACCCTGGTTACCAGTGAAGACATCGCTGGATCGGTGTCACACACACCGATTCAGCGATGTCAGCGGGGCCTCAACGACCAAGAAAAGGTCCAGGCCATTCCGACACGACCAGCGATCTCGCAGCAGGGGCCTGATCGCTGGTACGTGTCACACATAGCGAGATCGCTACTGAGGTCGCTGTTGCGTCACAAAACTTGTGACTCAGCAGCGATCTCGCTAGCGATCTCGCTATGTGAGACGGGGCCTTAATGAAAACTTCTGCAAATTTCTAATATTCTTTTTGTTCCAGTTTTTCGCCATTTTCAAGATCTCTAAGCAGGGCTAATCTTATTTATTTCTAGAGGCTGAAAATCAATTTTTTGCTTCCAGTTGATGGTTTTCTACAATTGTATCCAGCATGGACAATTATCTGTGAGCGTAAGTCATCTGCAGATTGTCAAATAAATATCTACTTTGTCCCCTATCTTCGAATCTCCGGGGTTGTGAACGATAAGATCAAGCTCCACCATTTCTCCATGTTGTAGAAGACTAGAGAAGACACCACATCTGATGTGGAGACGTCACCAGGTCGGATATAGTCAGTGACATAGCATGTAACGTGATCACTTTATGGAACAGGGGACTCGTGTCCTGGCAGATGAGCATCCAATCCAATGAAAAGGTTCCATTGGATGGATGTATCAAGAACCGTCCTGGACAAAGTGATGCCTCTTATCGTTGGATCTTTCCATCGAGCCAACACTAGTGAGACCAATATTAGTGATGAGCGAACGTGCTCGGATAAGGTGTTATCTGATATTGCTCAGGTGCTAACCGAGTGTCTTCGGCGTGCTCGAAAAATATGTTCAAGTCCCCGAGGCTGCAGTTCGACAGCCGGAACATATGCAGGGAATTCCTGTTTGTTAGGCACGTGCATGTGTTGCGCCTGTTGAACACGCATGAGACATGCAACTGCAGGGACTGGAACATAATATACGAGCACGCCAAAGTCACCCAGTTAGCACCCGAACATGCTCAGATAACACCTTATCCCAGCACGCTCGCTCATCACTAATTTTTCTCTAGGATTATAGGAATAATTCCCAGCACAGTTCTGTTCATCCTCTGCTTGTAGCCATAAGGACATTTCCCGTGTACCACACATAAAGGGGATATATTCAGCCATCACAAGAGATGATGGAGTTGTAAAGGTCACAGCTTCTCCTGCTCGGCCTGAACCCCCATATAAAATATTCCCCAAATGTCTAATTATGGATTGTAATAACGGCTCCAGGTGACACATCCATAAGTGCTAATTTGTCTCCGCCATTTGCATATTAATTGTCCAGCATGTTCCAGTTTCCGGCGTCACCTTTGTAATTGCTTTCTGTGATTATCTCTTACATTAACTTAATATTTTTAATGGCGATTTTTATCCTTTTCAACCGAGAGAAAAATCCGCAGACGGAAAACAGAGCAAAACATTAAAAATGAGGTCGCTAGGGGTCTGTGCTGTGAGAACGGAGCCGCTAGGTAGTTTCCGGGACCCCTTGTCCGGTCACAGTTTATTCTTCTGCCTTTTGCCATCTGATTACTTCAGGATCAAAAGGAGCATCATGAATTACAGAATTACAATATTTTTATAATGGTTTTATAATTATGTGGTCTGCAGTTATCAGCTGGCATGAGGTTCCTTTATATCAGTGATAGAGTATTGGGTGGGTGCCAATGTATACAGTACAGATGAAAAGTTTGGACACACCTTCTCATTTAAAGATTTTTCTGTATTTTCATGACTATGAAAATTGTAAATTCACACTGAAGGCATCAAAACTATGAATTAACACATGTGGAATTATATACTTAACAAAAAAGTGTGAAACAACTGAAAATATGTCTTATATTCTAAGTTCTTCAAAGTAGCCACCTTTTGCTTTGATGACTGCTTTGCACATTCTTGGCATTCTCTTAATGAGCTTTAAGAGGTAGTCACCAGGAATGGTTTTCACTTCACTGTTATGATCTGGTGGCCTAGGAGCAGCATGGACGAGCTCTGGAGTAGGTGGCCTCTATACTGACCGCAGACCCTGAACTTAACACCGCAACTATAAGTAGCCGTGGGATGTTCCTGTCACTCCCTCGACACCTCGTCACAGCCGGAGGACTAATTACCCCTAAAGAAAGAAACAGGAAAACTATCTTGCCTCAGAGAAAATCCCCAAAGGAAAGACAGCCCCCCACAAATATTGACTGTGAGAGGAGAGGGAAATTAAAAACGCAGACTGAAAACAGAATTTAGCAAAGGAGGCCACGCTACCTAGAAAGAAAAGACAGGACAGAGTACTGTGCGGTCAGTATTAAAATACTACAAAAATCCACCACAGAGAATACAAAAATCTCCACACCTAACTAAAGGCATGGAGGGTAACTCTGCAACTCCAGAGCTTCCAGCTTGGCTGAATAAATCCTTACACAGACAAAGCTGGACAAGAAAAAACATAGCAATTCACTGAACTATAAAGTCCACCGCATGTGGACTGCAAAAACAAAGCCAGGACTTATCTTTGATGATTTGGACAATCCAGCAGGAGAAACCAAGCAGAGATGTGAATCCTCCAGAAAAACAATGGACAACTGTCACTCACTAAAGGGTGAAGCCAGACTAAGTAGCCCCGTCCAAAGTGGAAGCACCTGATGACTGCTGTGAAGGACAAACAGCAGCACTACCACTTATAACCACCAGAGGGAGCCCAAGAGCAGAACCCACAACAGAATTCACAACAGTACCCCCCCCTTGAGGAGGGGTCACCGAACCCTCACGAGAGCCCCCAGGCCGATCCGGACGAGCCAAATGGAAGGCACAAACCAAATCGTCAGCATGAACATCGGAGGCAACAACCCAAGAATTATCCTCCTGGCCATAACCCTTCCACTTGACAAGATACTGAAGCCTCCATCTTGAAAAACGAGAATCCAAGATCTTCTCCACAACATACTCCAACTCCCCATCAATCAACACCGGGGCAGGAGGATCAACAAAGGGAACCACGGGCACCACATATTTCCGCAACAAAGATCTATGAAAAACATTATGGATGGAAAAAGAGGCTGGAAGGGCCAAACGAAAAGACACTGGATTGATAATCTCAGAAATCCTATAAGGACCAATAAACCGAGGCTTGAACTTCGGGGAAGAAACCTTCATAGGAACATGACGAGAAGACAACCAGACCAAATCCCCAACCCGAAGCCGGGAACCCACACGCCGACGACGGTTGGCAAAACGCTGAGCCTCCTCCTGAGACAACACCAAATTGTCCACAACATGAGCCCAAATCTGCTGCAACCTGTCAACCACAGAGTCCACCCCAGGACAATCAGAAGACTCAACCTGCCCTGAAGAAAAACGAGGATGAAACCCAGAATTACAAAAGAATGGTGAAACCAAGGTAGCTGAACTAGCCCGATTATTAAGGGAAAACTCGGCCAATGGCAAGAAAGCCACCCAATCATCCTGATCGGCAGACACAAAGCATCTCAAATAAGTTTCCAAAGTCTGGTTAGTTCGCTCGGTTTGGCCATTTGTCTGAGGATGAAATGCGGAAGAAAAAGACAAATCAATGCCCAGCTTAGCACAAAAGGACCGCCAAAACCTAGAAACAAACTGGGAACCTCTATCGGACACAATATTCTCTGGAATGCCATGCAAACGAACCACATGCTGAAAAAACAACGGAACCAACTCAGAAGAGGAAGGCAATTTAGGCAAAGGTACCAAATGAACCATCTTAGAAAACCGGTCACAGACCAACCAGATAACAGACATCCTCTGGGAAACAGGAAGATCCGAAATAAAATCCATAGAAATATGCGTCCAAGGCCTCTCAGGGACCGGCAAAGGCAAAAGCAACCCACTAATCGCGGGAGCAGCAAGGTTTGGCCCGCGCACAAGTCCCACAGGACTGCACAAAAGAACGCACATCCCGTGACAAAGAAGGCCACCAAAAGGACCTACTAACCAAATCTCTGGTACCAAAAATCCCAGGATGGCCAGCCAACACAGAACAGTGAACCTCAGAAATCACTTTACTAGTCCATCTGTCAGGAACAAACAGTTTCCCCGCTGGACAGCGATCAGGTTTGTCAGCTTGAAACTCCTGAAGAACCCGTCGCAACTCAGGGGAGATGGCAGAAAGAATCACCCCCTCCTTCAGAATACCAACCGGCTCAAGGACCCCAGGGGAATCAGGCAAAAAACTCCTAGAGAGGGCATCAGCCTTAACATTCTTAGAACCCGGAAGATACGAGACAACAAAATCAAAACGAGAGAAAAACAGGGACCATCGGGCCTGTCTAGGATTCAGCCGTTTGGCAGACTCGAGGTAAATCAGATTCTTATGATCGGTCAAGACCACAATACGGTGCTTGGCCCCCTCAAGCCAATGTCGCCACTCCTCAAATGCCCACTTCATAGCCAACAACTCACGATTGCCGACATCATAATTGCGTTCCGCAGGCGAAAACTTTCGAGAAAAGAAGGCACACGGTTTCATCAAGGAACCATCAGAATTCCTCTGAGACAAAACGGCCCCTGCCCCAATCTCAGAAGCGTCAACCTCAACCTGAAAAGGAAGAGAAACATCCGGCTGACGCAACACAGGGGCAGAAGTAAATCGGCGCTTAAGCTCCTGAAAGGCAGAAACAGCCTCAGAGGACCATTTAGCTACATCAGAACCCTTCCTCGTCAAATCGGTCAGGGGTTTAACCGCACTGGAGAAGTTGGCAATGAAACGGCGATAAAAATTAGCAAAGCCCAAAAATTTCTGAAGGCTCTTCACAGATGTGGGCTGGATCCAATCATGAATGGCCTGAACCTTAACCGGATCCATTTCTATAGATGATGGAGAAAAAATGAAGCCCAAAAAAGAAACCTTCTGTACTCCAAAGAGGCACTTAGACCCCTTCACAAACAAGGCATTATCACGAAGGACCTGAAATACCATCCTGACTTGTTTCACATGAGACTCCCAATCATCTGAAAAAATCAAAATATCATCCAAATATACAATCATGAATTTATCAAGATAATTCCAAAAAATATCATGCATGAGGGACTGAAACACAGATGGGGCATTAGAGAGTCCGAATGGCATCACAAGATATTCAAAATGGCCCTCGGGCGTATTAAACGCAGTTTTCCATTCATCACCCTGCTTAATACGAACAAGATTATATGCCCCTCGAAGGTCAATCTTAGTAAACCAACTAGCCCCCTTAATCCTGGCAAACAAATCAGAAAGCAAAGGCAAAGGGTATTGGAATTTGACCGTGATCTTATTGAAGAGGCGATAATCAATACAGGGTCTCAAGGAGCCATCCTTCTTGGCAACAAAAAAAAAACCTGCTCCCAATGGAGAAGAAGATGCCTGAATATGCCCCTTCTCCAAAGACTCCTTTACATAGCTCCGCATGGCGGCATGTTCAGGCACAGACAGGTTGAAAAGTCGACCCTTAGGAAACTTAGAGCCTGGAATCAAGTCAATAGCACAATCACAGTCCCTATGCGGTGGAAGGGAACTGGACTTGGGCTCATCGAAAACATCCTGGAAATCTGACAGAAACTCAGGAATTTCAGAAGAGGGGGAGGAGGAAATTGACATCAGAGGAACGTCATCATGAACTCCCTGACAACCCCAACTAGTCACAGACATAGATTTCCAATCCAACACCGGATTATGTACCTGTAACCATGGAAACCCCAGCACAATAGCATCATGCAAATTATGCAACACCAGGAAACGACAATCTTCCTGATGGGCTGGCGCCATGCACATGGTTAACTGTGTCCAAAACTGAGGTTTATTTTTAGCCAATGGTGTAGCATCAATACCCCTCAATGGGATAGGACTCCGCAAAGGCTGTAAGGGAAAACCACAACGTCTGGCAAATTCTAAGTCCATCAAATTTAAAGCGACGCCTGAATCCACAAATGCCATGACAGAGAATGACGATAATGAGCAGATCAGGGTCACAGATAACAGAAATTTAGGTTGTACAGTACTGATGGTAACAGAATTAGCGATTCTCTTGGCACGCTTAGGGCAATCAGAAATAACATGAGCAGAATCGCCGCAGTAAAAGCACAACCTATTCTGACGTCTGAATCCTTGGCGTTCAGCTCTAGACACAATCCTATCACACTGCATTGGCTCAGGACTCCGCTCGGAAGACAATGCCATAGTGTGCACAGCTCTGCGCTCAAGCAAGCACCGATCAATTTGAATGGCCAGAGACATAGAATCACTCAGACCTGCAAGCGTGGGGAAGCCCACCATAACATCTTTAACAGATTCAGAAAGACCCTTTCTGAAAATTGCCGCCAAAGCATCCTCATTCCACTTAGTAAGCACAGACCATTTTCTAAATTTCTGGCAATATGATTCTGCCGCTTCTTGACCCTGACACAGGGCCAACAAGGTTTTCTCAGCATGATCCACAGAATTAGGTTCATCATACAATAACCGAAGCGCCTGAAAAAAGATGTCTACATTAAGCAAGGCCGGATTCCCATGTTCCAGGGCAAATGCCCAATCCTGAGGGTCGCCACGCAACAGAGATATGACAATTTTTACCTGCTGGATGGGATCACCAGAGGAACGGGGCTTCAGAGCAAAAAACAGTTTACAATTATTTTTAAAGCTCAAAAATTTGGACCTGTCCCCAAAAAACAGATCGGGGGTAGGAATTATAGGCTCTAAAACAGGAGTCTGCACGATATAATCAGAAATACCCTGTACTCTAGCAGCAAGTTGATCCACCCAAGAAGCAAGTCCCTGAACATCCATGTCAGCGCCTAACTCTTGAGCCACCCAGAGGTGAAGAGGGAAAAAAAAACACAACAGAGTACAGAAAAAAAAATGTCTCAGCACTTTCTTTCCCTTCTTTTGAGATGCGGTTAACTCATTGTTGGCCAGTTGTACTGTTATGATCTGGTGGCCTTGGAGCAGCATGGACGAGCTCTGGAGTAGGTGGCCTCTATACTGACCACAGACCCTGAACTTAACACCGCAACTATAAGTAGCCGTGGGATGTTCCTGTCACTCCCTCGACACCTCGTCACAGCCGGAGGACTAATTACCCCTAAAGAAAGAAACAGGAAAACTATCTTGCCTCAGAGAAAATCCCCAAAGGAAAGACAGCCCCCCACAAATATTGACTGTGAGAGGAGAGGGAAATTACAAATGCAGACTGAAAACAAAATTTAGCAAAGGAGGCCACGCTACCTAGAAAGAAAAGACAGGACAGAGTACTGTGCGGTCAGTATTAAAATACTACAAAAATCCACCACAGAGAATACAAAAATCTCCACACCTAACTAAAGGCATGGAGGGTAACTCTGCGACTCCAGAGCTTCCAGCTTGGCTGAATAAATCCTTACACAGACAAAGCTGGACAAGAAAAAACATAGCAATTCACTGAACTATAAAGTCCACCGCATGTGGACTGCAAAAACAAATCTTTGATGATTTGGACAATCCAGCAGGAGAAACCAAGCAGAGATGTGAATCCTCCAGAAAAACAATGGACAACTGGCACTCACTAAAGGGTGAAGCCAGACTAAATAGCCCCGTCCAAAGTGGAAGCACCTGATGACTGCTGTGAAGGACAAACAGCAGCACTACCACTTATAACCACCGGAGGGAGCCCAAGAGCAGAACCCACAACAGAATTCACAACACTTCACAGGTGTGCCCTGTCAGGTTTAATAAGTGGGATTTCTTGCCTTATAAATGGGGTTGGGACCATCAGTTGTGTTGTGCAGAAGTCTGGTGGATACACAGCTGATAGTCCTACTGAATAGACTGTTAGAATTTGTATTATAGCAAGAAAAAAGCAGCTAAGTAAAAAAAAAATGAGTGGCCATCATTACTTTAAGAAATGAAGGTCAGTCAGTTCGAAAAATTGGGAAAACTTTGAAAGTGTCCCCAAATGCAGTTGCAAAAACCATTAAGCGCTACAAAGAAACTGGCTCACATGAGGACCGCCCCAGGAAAGGAAGACCAAGAGTCACCTCTGCTTCTGAGGATAAGTTTATCCGAGTCACCAGCCTCAGAAATCGCAGGTTAACAGCAGCTCAGATTAGAGATCAGGTCAATGCCACACAGAGTTCTAGCAGCAGACTCATCTCTACAACAACTGTAAGGCCAGGGTCACAAACAACGTATAAAAATACGGTCCGTTTTACATGGACGAGAATCGCACAAATGTTTCCGAAACAGTGATCCGTTTGCAGTGCGAGGATGCGATTTCCTCACATCAAATTATCCGTGTGACATCCGTGTGACATCCGTATGGCATCAGTATGGCGAGATTTTCTCGCAGGCTTGCAAAATGGACATATAACTTTTTTTTTACCTGAAAATAATTTAAATCATCATCAAGAACACTATTTAATGGCCCTAAAACAGGTGGCAGCCACCAATCTATGCAGTACAGTCCCTGCTTGTGTTGGTGGATTTCTTATTGCTGAGCAACATGTCTGATCTTCTGACTTTTAACACCACAGAGCTTGTGCTTGACAACTGGGTACTTTCCCAACGTTTTGGTCAGCCATACCCAGTTATTGTAGAGCCGAGGAGGCGGAGACGGATGTGGGTACATACACTTTTGAAGAAACGGATCAATAAAGGCCATTTCAACCTGCTCTGCTCTGCTATGCTGCTCTGAGGACAAATCCAGACAAGTTCTTCAACTATTGTCGGATGAGGATCCAAAGGTTTGATATTTTCTTGGAGATTTTGCGGCCAGGGATCACCAAGAAGGACAACCAGAATGCGCAAATCCATTTCTGCAGAGGAGCGCCTTATCCTTACGTTACGGTATGTATAAATCCTCTTTTTATAAATAATTTTATTATTTTCATGGTCTTATCCCTTTTTTTAATATATAAATTGTTATGTAGCGTCAACATCATTTGGGCTTTTGTAATATTGTATTTTCTAGAACATCAAAGCCATCGCATGTCCTTAATGTTTTCGTAAACATGGCTTCTTAGTTATCTAATCTTAGTTTTTGCCCATATAACACTGTAATGTGTTCCATTTTGTATTTTTTATCAAATATTATGTTTTCTTTTAGGTTCCTTTCCACTGGCCTTTCATATACGGCACTGCATTTAGTTTTTACTGGGCAAATCCACAATTTCTGGCATTGTGCGGGATACATGTTCTGAAATCTGGAGAAGACTCCATCAAGAGGTGATGCCTGAGCCTAAAATGGCAGACTGGTTATGTATTGCCCAAGGATTTCATGACACGTGCCAGTTTCTGCACTGTATTGGTGCTCTGGATGGAAAGCACATCCGTGTGCGTAAGCCGCCGAACTCAGGGACCCAATTCTATAAATATAAACAGTTTTTCTCTGTAGTGCTGTTGGCCCTGGTCGACAGCAACTACAGGTTTATAATTGTAGATATTGGGGCCTATGGGAGAACTGGAGACTCTAGAGTCTTCAGTCTTCCATTATGGGTCGGCGGCTGCGCAATAATGATTTGGATCTCCCACCCCCAAGTCACATACCAGGGGCTAATTTGGATGCGGTGCCTTACATGATGGTAGCAGATGAGGCGTTTCAATTATCACGGAACGTCATGAGGCCCTATCCACGGAAAGGCCTGGTATTGGTCCCTGCAACTCCGCCAGCGTCTACTGACATCATTCACTGCAAAGAAACACAAGAATTGTTTTAACTATCAAGCACATAACTCCAACAGGTACAGGGTTTGCAATCGCACAAGGGCCCTGGAGCCTAGGGGGACATAAAAGTCCCTGTGTCCTATATAAAAGGACTCTATCTGTAAAATTTTACCCATATTAGGGTGTCATGTTGATGATTTTGCATCCGCAAGCAAGAGTTTTTGAAATTTACCTCACTAAGAATAAACACATCACATATGATGTGTTCATGGTTATTTTTATCAGGAACACAATTTATAAAGGATGGTACTTACAAATTTCTTGCTGAACATCATGAGGTCGCTCATCAAAATCGGGGGAACATGTGGCCACAGATTGCCCTCCATGCTGCATCTTTACGTGCACGGTCCGCATAAGGTGCGTCGCGTTGGTCCCATAATTCTGGTCTATCATGGACCAGAGCAATCAGCATCTCCACATTTACAGGTCCTTCTCAAAAAATTAGCATATAGTGTTAAATTTCATTATTTACCATAATGTAATGATTACAATTAAACTTTCATATATTATAGATTCATTATCCACCAACTGAAATTTGTCAGGTCTTTTATTGTTTTAATACTGATGATTTTGGCCTACAACTCCTGATAACCCAAAAAACCTGTCTCAATAAATTAGCATATCAAGAAAAGGTTCTCTAAATGACCTATTACCCTAATCTTCTGAATCAACTAATTAACTCTAAACACATGCAAAAGATACCTGAGGCTTTTAAAAACTCCCTGCCTGGTTCATTACTCAAAACCCCCATCATGGGTAAGACTAGCGACCTGACAGATGTCAAGAAGGCCATCATTGACACCTTCAAGCAAGAGGGTAAGACCCAGAAAGAAATTTCTCAACAAATAGGCTGTTCCCAGAGTGCTGTATCAAGGCACCTCAATGGTAAGTCTGTTGGAAGGAAACAATGTGGCAGAAAACGCTGTACAACGAGAAGAGGTGACCGGACCCTGAGGAAGATTGTGGAGAAGGACCGATTCCAGACCTTGGGGAACCTGAGGAAGCAGTGGACTGAGTCTGGTGTGGAAACATCCAGAGCCACCGTGCACAGGCGTGTGCAGGAAATGGGCTACAGGTGCCGCATTCCCCAGGTAAAGCCACTTTTGAACCATAAACAGCGGCAGAAGCGCCTGACCTGGTACTTTTTTCTGATGAAAGCAAATTTTGCATGTCATTCGGAAATCAAGGTGCCAGAGTCTGGAGGAAGACTGGGGAGAAGGAAATGCCAAAATGCCTGAAGTCCAGTGTCAAGTACCCACAGTCAGTGATGGTGTGGGGTGCCATGTCAGCTGCTGGTGTTGGTCCATTGTGTTTCATCAAGGGCAGGGTCAATGCAGCTAGCTATCATGAGATTTTGGAGCACTTCATGCTTCCATCGGCTGAAATGCTTTATGGAGATGAAGATTTCATTTTTCAGCACGACCTGGCACCTGCTCACAGTGCCAAAACCACTGGTAAATGGTTTACTGACCATGGTATTACTGTGCTCAATTGGCCTGCCAACTCTCCTGACCTGAACCCCATAGAGAATCTGTGGGATATTGTGAAGAGAAAGTTGAGAGACGCAAGACCCAACACTCTGGATGAGCTTAAGGCCGCTATTGAAGCATCCTGGGCCTCCATAACATCTCAGAAGTGTCACAGGCTGATTGCCTCCATGCCACGCCGCATTGAAGCAGTCATTTCTGCCAAAGGATTCCCGACCAAGTATTGAGTGCATAACTGAACATTATTATTTGATGTTTTTTTTTGTTTGTTATTAAAAAACACTTTTATTTGATTGGACGGGTGAAATATGCTAATTTATTGAGACAGGTTTTTTGGGTTATCAGGAGTTGTAGGCCAAAATCATCAGTATTAAAACAATAAAAGACCTGACAAATTTCAGTTGGTGGATAATGAATCTATAATATATGAAAGTTTAATTGTAATCATTACATTATGGTAAATAATGAAATTTAACACTATATGCTAATTTTTTGAGAAGGACCTGTATATGTCTGGCCATGCTGCTACACAGCACACTCTGTGGAGGCATGCTTCCTGGTTTTCAATCCAGCGTGGCCCAGAAATTAGCATGCCAAAGCTTCCTGATAATGGATGATTCAATTTCCTGTCACCTGGAGGTGTCTTCCGTATTTCTCGCAATGCACACGCATGGTCCGTGTGTAATCTGATTTTTTCTTGCACCCATAGACTTGCATTGGCGATTCTCGGCCGAGATACGCTGACAATCACAGCATGCTGCGATTTCACTCGGATTCTGAATACGGCTGAGAAAATATTGGATGATGGGAGCTGCACTATAGATTAACATTGGGCCGAGTGCTATGCGATTTTTTATCGCATTGCACTCGTCCGTATTACGGTCTAGTGTGACTCCGGCCATAAGAGGAGACTTTGTGCAGCAGGCCTTCATGGTAAAATAGCTGCTAGGAAACCACTGCTAAGGACAGGCAACAAGCAGAAGAGACTTGTTTGGGCTAAAGAATACAAGGAATGGACATTAGACCAGAGGTGTTTTGGTCTGAGGAGTCCAAATTTAAGATCTTTGGTTTCAACCACCATGTCTTTGTGCGACGCAGAAAAGGTGAACGGATGGACTCTACATGCCTGGTTCCCACCGTGAAGCATGGAGGAGGTGTGATGGAGTGGGGGTGCTTTGCTGGTGACACTGTTGGGGATTTATTCAAAATTGAAGGCATTCTGAACCAGCATGGCTACCACAGCATCTTGCAGCGGCATGCTATTCCATCAGGTTTGCATTTAGTTGGACTATCATTTATTTTTCAACAGGACAATGACCCCAAACACACCTCCAGGCTGTGTAAGGGTTATTTGACCAAGAAGGAGAGTGATGGGGTGCTACGCCAGATGACCTGGCCTCCACAGTCACCAGACCTGAACCCAATCGAGATGGTTTGGGGTAAGCTGGACCGCAGAGTGAAGGCAAAAGGGCCATCAAGTGCTAAGCATCTCTGGGAACTCCTTCAAGATTGTCGGAAGACCATTTCCAGTGACTACCTCTTGAAGCTCATCAAGAGAATGCCAAGAGTGTGCAAAGTAGTCATCAAAGCAAAAGGTGTCTACTTTTAAGAACCTAGAATATAAGACATATTTTCAGTTGTTTCACACTTTTTTGTTAAGTGTATAATTCCACATGTGTTAATTTATAGTTTTGATGCCTTCAGTGTGAATTTACAATTTTCACAGGCATGAAAATATAGAAAAATCTTTAAATGAGAAGGTGTGTCCAAACTTTTGGTCTGTACTGTATGATGGTGAAAAATCCCCCCAAAGTCGCCCCGCTGTCTAGTAATTGGTGCATGCAAGCGCTGCATCTTCTTGGAGAACATAGTGAGTGCCCACCTGAGTTTGAGCTTCTGTGCTCTGCATAGGCAGCAACTGGAATGACAAAGCTGATGCTGAGCACAGCAGCTGATGACAAAATCATCTCACCTGGTATAAGTGTGAAGTACATCAGTGATTAGAGGGGAAGTTGAATAATAAAGGAAAAAATAGAAAAAATCATGTGGAACATTGAAAAAGATATCCCCCATACCCATAGGACCTGATCGGAGCTGCACGCATGCGCTTTCTGCACTTCCCTGCTTCCTGTGTCTCTATGTCTCCATGACACGGAGTCGCAGTCTTGTGACTCGGCTTCATTGGTCACATGACGCGAGTGCCGGTGACTTACGGTTTTCCCCAACATGCATGCGTTGATCATCACCCAGTCTTCTCCATTCGGCAGCAACACCCCTCCTTCTTAAGCCTCCGGTTCACAACGGCTGACACCCCCTGATGAAGGACGAGTTCCGAAACGCGCGTCGGGGTGTGAGTCGCACCTGGACCAAGAAACCCTTAGGTATCTGAGTCACTCAGCCAGGGCAGTGGGGTACTAGGTACCGGGTCTGGTCTAAAGGGGGATGTCACGGTGGCTGCGATCCAGTCCATGGCCCTGGGGCTCAACGTTAAAGGGGAATGGTCTTTAACCCCTTCATGACCCAGCCTATTTTGGCCTTAATGACCTGGCCGTTTTTTGCAATTCTGACCAGTGTCCCTTTATGAGGTAATAACTCAGGAACGCTTCAACGGATCCTAGCGATTCTGAGATTGTTTTTTCGTGACATATTGGGCTTCATGTTAGTGGTAAATTTAGGTCGATAATTTCTGAGTTTATTTGTGAAAAAAACGGAAATTTGGCGAAAATTTTGAAAATGTTGCAATTTTCACATTTTGAATTTTTATTCTGTTAAACCAGAGAGTTATGTGACACAAAGTAGTTAATAAATAACATTTCCCACATGTCTACTTTACATCAGCACAATTTTGGAAACAAATTTTTTTTTTGCTAGGAAGTTATAAGGGTTAAATTTTGACCAGTGATTTCTAATTTTTACAACAAAATTTACAAAACCATTTTTTTTAGGGACCACCTCACATTTGAAGTCAGTTTGAGGGTTCTATATGGCTGAAAATACCCAGAAGTGACACCATTCTAAAAACTGCACCCGTCAAGGTGCTCAAAACCACATTCAAGAAGTTTATTCACCCTTCAGGTGTTTCACAGCAGCAGAAGCAACATGGAAGTAAAAAATGAACATTTAACTTTTTAGTCACAAAAATGATCTTTTCGCAACAATTTTTTTATTTTCCCAAGGGCAAAAGGAGAAACTGGACCACGAACGTTGTTGTCCAATTTGTCCTGAGTACGCTGATACCTCATATGTGGGGGTAAACCACTGTTTGGGTGCACGGCAGGGCTCGGAAGGGAAGGAGCGCCATTTGACTTTTTGAATGAAAAATTGGCTCCAATCTTTAGCGGACACCATGTCACGTTTGGGGAGCCCCCGTGTGCCTAAACATTGGAGCTCCCCCACAAGTGACCCCATTTTGGAAACTAGACGCCCCAAGGAACTTATCTAGAAGCATAGTGAGCACTTTAAACCCCCAGGTGCTTCACAAATTGATCCGTAAAAATGAAACAGTACTTTTTTTTCACCAAAAAATTATTTTAGCCTCAATTTTTTCATTTTCACATGGGCAACAGGATAAAATGGATCCTAAAATTTGTTGGACAATTTCTCCTGAGTACACCGATACCTCACATGTGGGGGTAAACCACTGTTTGGGCACATGGTAAGGCTCGGAAGGGAAGGAGCGCCATTTGACTTTTTGAATGAAAAATTATCTCCATCGCTAGCGGACACCATGTCACGTTTGGAGAGCCCCTGTGTGCCTAAACATTGGAGCTCCCCCACAAGTGACCCCATTTTGGAAACTAGACCCCCCAAGGAACTTATCTAGAAGCATAGTGAGCACTTTAAACCCTCAGGTGCTTCACAAATTGATCCGTAAAAATGAAAAAGTACTTTTTTTCACACACAATTTCTTTTAGCCTCAATTTTTTCATTTTCACTTGGGCAACAGGATAAAATGGATCCTAAAATTTGTTGGGCAATTTCTCCTGAGTACGCCGATACCTCATATGTGGGGGTAAACCACTGTTTGGGTGCACGGCAAGGCTCGGAAGGGGAGGCGTGCCATTTGACTTTTTGAATGGAAAATTAGCTCCAATCGTTAGCGGACACCATGTCGCGTTTGGAGAGCCCCTGTGTGCCTAAACATTGGAGCTCCCGCACAAGTGACCCCATTTTGGAAACTAGACCTCCCAAGGAACTAATCTAGATGTGTGGTGAGCACTTTGAACCCCCAAGTGCTTCACAGAAGTTTATAACGCAGAGCCATGAAAATAAAAAATAATTTTTCTTTTCTCAAAAATGATTTTTTAGCCCACAATTTTTTATTTTCCCAAGGGTAACAGGAGAAATTGGACCCCAAACGTTGTTGTCCAGTTTCTCCTGAGTACGATTATACCCCATATGTGGGGGTAAACCACTGTTTGGGCACATGCCGGGGTTCGGAAGGGAAGTAGTGACGTTTTGAAATGCAGACTTTGATGGAATGCTCTGCGGGCGTCAGGTTGCGTTTGCAGAGCCCCTGATGTGCCTAAACAGTAGGAACTCCCCACAAGTGACTCCATTTTGGAAACTAGACCCCCAAGGGAACTTATCTAGATGTGTGTTGAGCACTTTGAACCCCCAAGTGCTTCACAGAAGTTTATAACGCAGAGCCGTGAAAATAATAAATGTGTTTCCTTTCCTCAAAAATATTTTTTTAGCCCAGAATTTTTTATTTTTGCAAGGGTAACAGGAGAAATTTGACCCCAAAAGTTGTTGTCCAGTTTCTCCTGAGTACGCTGATACCCCATATGTGGCGGTAAACCACTGTTTGGGCACATGCCGGGGCTCGGAAGGGAAGTAGTGATGTTTTGGAATGCAGACTTTGATGGAATGGTCTGCGGGCATCATGTTACGTTTGCAGAGCCCCTGATATGCCTAAACAGTAGAAACCCCCCACAAGTGACCCCATTTTGGAAACTAGACCCCCCAAGGAACTTATCTAGATGTGTGGTGAGCACGTTTAACCCCCAAGTGCTTCACAGAAGTTTACAACGCAGAGCCGTGAAAATAAAAAATCATTTTTCTTTCCTCAAAAAAGATGTTTTAGCAAGCAATTTTTTATTTTCACAAGGGTAACAGGAGAAATTGGACCCCAATATTTGTTGCCCAGTTTGTTGTGAGTATGCTGGTACCCCATATGTGGGGGTAAACCACTGTTTGGGCACACGTCAGGGCTCGGAATGGAAGTAGTGACATTTGAAATGCAGACTTTGATGGAATGGTCTGCGGGCATCACGTTGCATTTGCAGAGCCCCTGATGTGCCTAAACAGTAGAAACACCCCACAAGTGACTCCATTTTGGAAACTAGACCCCCCAAGGAACTTATCTAGATGTGTGGTGAGCACTTTCAACCCCCAAGTGCTTCACAGAAGTTTATAACGCAGAGAGCCGTGAAAATAAAAAATAATTGTTCTTTCCTCAAAAAATTATGTTTTAGCAAGTAATTTTTTATTTTTGCAAGGGTAACAGGAGAAATTTGACCCCAACAGCTGTTGCCCAGTTTGTCCTGAGTACGCTGGTACCCCATATGTGGGGGTAAACCACTGTTTGGGCGCACGTCAGGGCTTGGAAGGGAGGGAGCACCATTTGACTTTTTGAACGCAAGATTGGCTGGAATCAATGGTGGCGCCATGTTGCGTTTGGAGACCCACTGATGTGCCTAAACAGTGGAAACCCCTCAATTCTAACTTCAACACTAACCCCAACACACCCCTAACCCTAATCCCAACTGTAGCCATAACCCTAATCACAACCCTATCCCCAGCACACCCCTAACCACAACTCTAACCCCAACACACCCGTAACCCTAATTCCAACCCTAATCCTAACCCTAATCCCAACCCTAACCCTAATCCCAACCCTAACCACAACTGTAACCCCAACACACCCCTAACCCTATCCGTAACCCTAACCACAAGCCTAATCTTAACACTATTTCCAACCCTAGCCCTAATTCCAACCCTAACTCTAATTCCAACCCTAACCCTAAGGCTATGTGCCCACGTTGCGGATTCGTGTGAGATTTTTACCGCACGATTTTTTAAAAATCTGCAGGTAAAAGGCACTGCGTTTTACCTGCAGATTTACAGCGGATTTCCAGTGTTTTTTTGTGCGGATTTCACTATTGAGGAACAGGTGTAAAACGCTGCGGAATCCGCACAAAGAATTGACATGCTGCGGAAAATACAACGCAGCGTTTCTGAACGGAATTTTCCGCACCATGAGCACAGCGGATTTGGTTTTCCATAGGTGTACATGGTACTGTAAACCTGATGGGAAAACTGCTACGAATTCGCAGCGGCCAATCCGCTGCGGATCCGCGGCCAAATCCGCACTGTGTGCACATGCCATAACCCTAACCCTAACCCTACCCCTAACCCTAACCCTACCCCTAGTTCTAACCCTAGTTCTAACCCTAACCCTAGTGGAAAAAGAAAAAAAAATATTTTCTTTATTTTATTATTGTCCCTACCTATGGGGGTGATAAAGGGGGGGGTTATTTATTATTTTTTTATTTTGATCGCTGTGATAAAACCTATCACAGCGATTAAAATGTACTTGCAACGAATCTGCCGGCCGGCAGATTCGGGGGGGCGCACTGCGCATGCGCCCCCATTTTGGAAGATGGCGGCGCCCATGGAGAAGACGGATGCACACCGGGAGCCTCGGTAAGTATAAGGGGGGGGGAGATCGGGGCACGGGGGGGGCATCGGAGCACAGGGGGGTGGCATAGGTGCACGGGGGGAGCGGACAGGAGGACGTGGGAGCGGAGCACAAGACGGAGGGGAGCGGAGCACAGATCGGTGGCTTGGGGGGGCGATCGGTGGGGTGGGGGGGGTCACATAAGTGTTTCCAGCCATGGCCGATGATATTGCAGCATCGGCCATGGCTGGATTGTAATATTTCACCAGTTTTTTAGGTGAAATATTACAAAGCGCTCTGATTGGCAGTTTCACTTTCAACAGCCAATCAGAGCGATCGTAGCCATGGGGGGGTGAAGCCACCCCCCTGGGCTGAAGTACCACTCCCCCTGTCCCTGCAGATCGGGTGAAATTGGAGTTAACCCTTTCACCCGATCTGCAGGGACGCGATCATTCCATGACGCCACATAGGCTTCATGGGTCGGATTGGCACCGACTTTCATGACGCCTACGTGGCGTCAAAGGTCGGGAAGGGGTTAAAGGGGAAAATGTTCAAAGTCTGTTGTGACACCACCTGTGGTGTTCGGTCAGCAGTGGGACCGACACTGCGTTGAAGGGGTCCCCTGGGGGATGCTGTGGCAGCACGGGTGTTACACTTCCCACGGGTGAAGTGGGGTCCCCAGGGGTCTTATGGTGTGTGGCCAAGTTGATGGTATGTGCCGATGAATAAATGGAGGAGACAAATGGTTTACTGCAGATGGTAGGCCACAGTCCAGGGCACTGGCAACAGGAACATTAGGAGTTCAGGCAGTCCAGAGACAAGTGGAATCCCCTTGGCAAGTCAGGTTGGGGGCCTTCCACTCTGCGCTTGCTGTGTCTGAGGTCCCTGCTGCCACTAAGCGCTCCAAACAAGGTCCTAGTTGTTTCCCCTGTCCTGGGACAGGTACCTGTATGGTAGGCAGCTTGAGCCGTCCCCACTGGGGGTCTCCGCACGGTGACTCCAGGCTCCAGGGTGTTGCTGTACCACAGGTGTGAATGGGCGATGTCCATGTAATCCTGTGCCCTCCAGTTCTGCTCTGTGTTTTAGAATTTCCACAAAAGACTCGGGTTCCCGGTACCCGGTTTCTGCGCACTGACTCCTTGGAGGCTTACTCGTAGCCTCCTTGAGTCCTGTATCTCCTCTCTGCTCCCTTCCTTTCTGTCCTCACTCACCGACTCTCTGTACAGACTGAATTGTACTCACTGGTCTCCTGGGACCAACTGTCTGACTCCTCCTCCAAACCAGGATCTTTATTCAGGGAAGCTGCCCTAAAACAGGGTTTTGAGCTCCCCCTCCTGGCCTGGATTTGGAAGGTGTTATGTGTGTGACAACCTGCCAAAAGGGAATCTCAATTGTCTCCAGGCATAGCACTACCCTCCCCGAGAGGAAGGCAGCACTACTGTGGTATCCAAACTCCTGGGGTGCCACATTCCCCCCGTTAAATCCAATACTCCTGGACTGGGAAAAGAAAACGTAAACAAAATACATTGTAAATAATTGTAAATACATTAGAAATACATTAGGACAGGTTAATAACTTTTCAGCCCTTACGGGAGGCGTGGTTCTTGAACATTGCAAACAAATTTATAAAAGTATATTTGGCCTTATACCAGGGTGTCCATGTTCATAAATTTAACAGTACCGATGTGAGGGACCAGTTATAAACCCCCAAGTAGGATTGGGCAGGCTCCAAGGCATATCCAGACCAGGTGTTCACCACCCCTGATGGTTTTATCATCGGTCTGCTGAAACAAAGAAGGATCTACCAATGCCGGCAAGTGGGCAGAACCAGGGTGCACCTTGAGGGTGCCAAACTATTTACAATGAAAGTTTTTGGGTAATCACTGTCCATTACCTCAATGTCCATTATAAACCTGTAATGGAATACATGCAAACATTTTCAAACAGGTAACACCAATTATTGACAGTGTTGTTCTAATCTTTTTGCATCCATAGAGGTTGCAGAATTCTTGAAACATTTCTGCTACAAAGGCTGGTCCTTGGTCAGTAAGTACCTTCTCAGGATATCCATGTGGTCTACAGAAGTACTGTTGGAAGGCTTTGGCTGCCGTCTTTGCTGTCTGGTCCTTGACAGGTACAACTTCCAGGAATCTGGAGTAATGATCCACAATAGTCAAAGCGTAAACATAGCCTGACCGGCTTGGAGTTAGCTTCATGTGGTCTAAGGCCACCAGTTCAAGTGGCTGTTTGGTGACTATGGGCTGTAGGGGAGCCCTCTGGCTGTCACGGTCCTTTTTGCGCAGGTTACATAGGCCACACTCTCGGCACCACTTTTCTATGGCTTTTCTCATGCCAATCCAGTAAAACCTTCCATGTAACAGGGTCTCTAACTTCTTCCATCCGAAGTCCCCTGCTCCATTGTGGTACACTGCCAGAACCATTGGTGCATCTTGTCTTGGGACCACTATCTGCCAGACCAACTCGTGAGTGTGTGGGTCGATGTTTCTCCGGCACAGCTTACCATCGTAGATAAATAATTTGCCTTTCTACTTCCACAGTTGTTGCGTCTCTTGTGGATTATCTGGACCAGGGTGTGAATCTGCTTGCGTCTGCAGCTCTTTCACCAGACGGACCGCGAGGTCACTGTTCTGTGTCTCTGCCCATCCATGGTGGGGCAATGGGTTCAGTGTGGCTTCTTGCTTGCTACTGCGCCTGTTCCTCACATAATGAGAGTACTGAGTTGCTCCAGGGCAATGGAAAGCTGGTAACTCGACCTCTTCCAGTACCTCTGGATCCTCTTCCACCTCTGGTAAGTTGGGCATCCTGGATAACACATCGGATTTGGCATTCTTGTGCCCTGCACTGTGTTTGATGGTGAATTCATAGTTGGACAACCGGGCCATCCAACACTACTCCAAGGCACCTAGTTTTGCCATCTCCAGGTGAGTCAGCGGATTGTTGTTCATGTAAACTGTGAATCTTGCGGAGGCCAGGAGGTGCTTGAACCTCTCTGTTACCGCCCAGACGATGGCGAGGAACTCCAGCTTAAAGGAACTATAATTTTCGGCGTTCATTTCTGTAGGGCAAAGCTTCCTGCTGGCGTAAGAGATTACCCTTTCCTTGCCCTTCTGTACCTGGGACAGTACTGCTCCCAATCCCACGTTGGTGGCATCCGTGTACAGCACAAATGGTTGGTCATATTCTGGGTAGGCCACTACCTCATCTCCCATGAGAGCCAACTTCAACCGAGTGAAGGATCCTTGCAGCCTGTCGTTCCAGTCAAACGGGGTATTCTTACATTTGGTTTTCTTAGATTGGCCCACTAACAAGTCTTGCAGTGGTGCGGCTATCTTGGTGAAGTCTTTAATAAATCTTCTGTAGTAGCCTACCAACCCGAGGAACTGTTGGACTGCGTGGATGCTACTGGGTTTTGGCCAGTTCTTGATCACAGTGACCTTGTCAGGGTCTGGTGCCAATCCTTTGAAGCTTACCACATGGCCCAAGTACTGCACTTTGGGTTTCAACAGGTGACATTTATATGGTTTTACCTTCAAGCCAAAATTGGACAGGGCTTCAAACACTTCGGCCAGGTGCTTCAGTTGGTCCTCATAAGTCTTGGAGAAGACTATGACATCGTCCAGGTACAACAAGACGGTTTCGAAGTTCTTGTGCCCAAGACAGCACTCCATCATTCTCTGAAATGTTCCTGGGGCTTTGCACAGTCCAAACGGCATGTAATTAAATTAGCGAGACCCATTGGTGTTGTGAAGGCCTTCTCCTTATCTGCCTCTGCTACGGGAACCTGCCAGTACCCACTAGTAAGATCCAAGGTGGAAAAGTAGGTAGCAGATTTTAAGGCGGCTAATGACTCTTCTATTCTAGGCAACGGGTATGCATCCTTGTGTGTATTGCGGTTTATCTGCCTATAATCTACACACATTCTCATGGTGCCATCCTTTTTCCTGACGAGGACTAATGGAGCTGCCCAGGGGCTACAACTATCTCTGATTACCCCAGCCTCCTTCATCTCTCGCAACATACTTTTGGCACACTGGTAATGAGCTGGAGGTACAGGCCGGTACCTCTCCTTAATGGGTGGATGGGAATATGATGTTGTACCCCTTTTGCCTGCCCCAAATCTAGTGGATGTTTCCTGAATACAAGTTCATACCTTGTATATTACCATACTCTCATGTTTTGTTATGTGTGCACTTGTGCCATCTTTTCATATTTGGGTGATATCAGACATTTGGCACCTTTCTCTCGGCTTATTATAGCCTAGGATATTTTGGGTTTTAATATAGATATTTTGGTACTGATTTATATATAGGGCTTTTAGTATATGTGTTTATACTTATTGTAGAGCTCCGTTACTTGTTTTGTAGGGCAGATGTCAGCAGTTAACGTAGCACCACTTACATAGGATCTCTTGGTATCCATAGTTATTTATAACACAATTGGTGGTTGCTTGCGTGTTACTATGCTGTAGCCCTCTTTAATATGTCATTTGGCATCCCTTATTACGGCTATTCCTGATATATCACAACTGTTTTTGATTTATTGTTAATAAAATATTAGCTTTTAATCTTCAGTAAACTGTTGTAGGATCTCTTTTTGTCTCATGTGGACATATAGGGACTAGTGTTGTTCTACTATCTGAATACATAGGTTCTACCAGGGCCTGGGAAGTCTTTACCTCTGATACCTATTGCTCCCCAACACCATATTAACATTTCACTCCTGGGAGGGTATTGTAATGGGGATTGGATCACTCACTGTGACTCTGCCAATTTCTCCACCAGATAGTTCTACAGTACCTGCTGTCTCTGTAGCAGGGCTCTGATTTCCTTTTGCAGGAGTCTCTGCTCACTGGAACCAGCAGTTTAGCCACCTGTTGTAATAAGACAATAACCTCAGCAAGACAATTTTCAATAACATTAGTGCAGCGCCCCAGAGACCTGGTCGTTGCAGTAACATTGCTCTGCCACTAAGGGGAGTGATGGTATGTCTGATGGCACCAAATGAGTTCACCTGACCAGGTATCACAGGCACCAATACACTTCACCATCTGGCCTCCAGGGGGAGCTAAGGGTACTATGCATTAGGCCACTCCTCACAATCTGGTAAAACTGGGGGTTGGATAGAAAGTGGGAGAGAAGCTGACTGGGTTTTGCACAGGCAACACCTAGTGAGAGAAGGGGTTGCTTGAGAAGATTCAGGGGGGTCCCTGTCAGGGGTGGGATCCTGACAGAGGCCTAGCGAACAGAACAGAACGTTACGGAACCGCGCCTGCACTGATTTACGGCGGTATCTTAAGAAAGGACAAGAAGCGAGGTTTATTGTGAAGCAGTGAGAAACGAGATCACAGCAAAAAGGAGATAATACCAGTAGGAGTCGTGCTCCGAGATCGGCAACATCCTACTGAGGCGCGTAGCCGGTGACCGGAACGCCGAGGAAGTATTGGGCTCCAAGCATTACTTCAAACAGCGGCAGGACAGTTAATTATAGGTTGGCTGTCTCACCTAAATCACCTAAGCAGACATAGGGGGCAACTGTGGGAGAGGGGCGTCACTAGGGTCCCGGAAGAACTCCAGGCCTACCCGTCATACGGGTGCGTCCTAGCCATATCATCTGGGGGACGGAGAAGAACATCAGAATAGAAACGAGAGTTGTGAGAAAGAACATCAGACAGACACAACAGTTGTGAGGACTATCCCGTGGTGATCAGCAGGGAAGGACTACAACACACAGGCGCTAGAAGGGAGGCACTGATTTCCACCTGTGAAGGGAACTCTGGATGTGCCTTCGGACCGGCCGGTCTCAGCTAGCCCTGTTAGCAGTGCTCCGGATTGCGGATCCTGAAGCCTACAGTAAAGAGGTAAAGAGACTGCAACCTTGTGTCGTTATTTCCTCGCACCACGCACCACCACCTTTAATTGGACGCCCCTTAGCAGGGCCATGGACCGGGTCAGGCCACCGAGACAACCCCAAGACCGAGACTGGGAGGCCCGGTACCGAGTGCCCTCCGGCCCTGCGTCTGGGGGCGCTCCAAACTTGGCGTCACGAACAGGATCTACTTAAGCCTGAAGAAACAGGTCATGTGTGCCTTGGAACTGTGATTGACTTGTGCCTTAAACCGTGGTTTATTGTAAAGACTGTGCATTGCCATTGCCGCCAGACATTCCCACCAAAATCGCCGCCATTGCAGCGCCGAAGAAGAAGAAAGGCATGCCATGGGAGGAGACTATCAAAGTAGCGCCAAAAACAGCGACTGCCCCCTCCGACTATTGCTGAAAATTGACGACCTGCCCCGAAACAGAGAATAACCACCCCCTGGTGTGCAACCGCGGGAACTCAGGCAAGAAGAAGCCAGACCCCCAAGAAATGGCTCAGCCAGGTGCCTGTGCAGCTACCGACCTCGAGACAGCAAAGGTGACCAGCGAGTACCTGAGTGACGACGCAGCGATCCCGGGTTGTCTCCACCGGCTAGAGGCAGACCCGAACCCGCCGCAGCTGAGGGACCCGAACTCCTTGGAGCCGCCGGCGGAGGAGCCGAGTCCACCTATCTCAACCACGGAGCCAGCAGATGCGAAGCCATGGAAGGCGGAACCGTGTTTGGAGGACGCCTTGGCAGAACCGCGGTCAGAGCTGCTGCCGACTCCAGTATCCTCGTCAGTGGAACAGATCGGCATCGGTGGAACCACAACAGACGCAGGTATGGAAAGTGCCCATGCCCCACTGACCGATCCAGCTCCCGAGACCACTCCCCGCCCCGACAGTGACCGGTTCCTCTCGGCGGAGCTGGTAGTGCTAACTCCCGACACCATGGAGATGCTGGTGCCTCCGCTACCGACACAGATGGGGGAGCCCATAGACGTGAGCTTGGAGGGGGTGTTCTTCCAGTGGGATACCCCCTGGATTGGGCCAGGCAGAGCCCGGGAGGAGGGCCTCACTCTTGCTGTGCTCACTTGGGAACAGTATAAACAATGCTTGATTCGATGCTGGAAAAAACGAAAAGAGACAGAACAAATTGACCCACCGAAAGTACAAAATCCAAAGCCCACACCTAGCAAGAAAGACTTGGTAAAGCGGGGAACTGTACTGGCCTTTCACCCAAAGCGAGGTTGGGGCTCGATACAAGAACCGGGACTACCGACTGACATCTTCTTAACCAGTTATAATGTGAAGACTCCGTTCCGCAACCGATGCGATGATCCATTACTACAAAAGGGGGACCAGGTGGCCTACACTCACCACCGGAGTGCGCAAGGATGGTGCGCTCGGAACGTCCAACGTTGTGGGCATGTAGCGGCTCCAACTGTTGCCCCGATCATGACCGATTCGGACTTGACAGATCTTGCTACTATCGCCGCCGTGCGCCTTGTTGCTGCTACTGAGCTAGCAACCAGAGTTGGCATTCGAATCCAGACCCTGGGTGACCTGACCGCACCTGAAAGACGAACCACTGATATCAACACTGCGACGGCCGGGAATAGGGAACCGGAGCCTCTGCAGTCAGGAGGCGTTCACTACCGGCTGATGTCCTGCAACCTACTATGAAGCCTTAAAGTTCTACAAACTGTAAATAGTTCTTTTAATTGTTTGTCCCTTTGTTGCTGCTGAAACCCGACCAGGGTTACTTTTAAAGGGATCCCTTAGTTGACCCGGGATCCCTATTGTTTAACTTCTTTTTGTTTGCTCCTTTTGCACCCCCTATTTTGAAAAGACTGCCGAATCATGGACGGTGAATGGTTCACAAACTGCCTTGTAAATAGTTTGCACCTTATTAAAGGTGCCCCCCCTACTGGTTTTACAAGAAAAGGAACTCTTTTCAAAGAAACTGTTCCTGGAAACAGCACAGGAGTTCCTGCTGTCGACAGACTTGCAACTTGAGAAGTTGCACTACCTCAAGGAGACTTACCACATAAGCAAACGTGTATGCACAAACTTGGGATCACCACACAGTAATTAGAAAAAATATACACAATCTTTATTTAGAAACAGTCCACAAAAAACAATTTAAAAACATTTAAAAACCCACACCATCGTAGTGGGGTACTGAGTCCATAACAATAATTGACTAATGTCACAAAATAATTGTAAAACACACCACAGCCTAATATTTGATATAATATCAATGCACATAAACAGATCACATATATCGACCCATATACAAAGGTTGCATTGACAATCACACTGTGTACCAGTGTGATTGGCTGATACAAAAGAGCCTGCCAAAAAAACCTAATTTCCTAGCTATGAACCCTCATAGGGAAATAGAGGGGAAGAAAGGAGGGCAATGGAACAAGGTCCCAAATACTAGAGATATATGAAAATACCAAAAATGCCCTATACCTACTTCAGCCCTTCAATAAAGGCTCTTACCCAGCTTTCCGGGGTGAAATACCCTGCAACCCTGTGCTGTGCAGTTTATCCAATCAGAGGGGCTGTGTGGATACAAAGACCCACGCGTATCGACGCTGCCTGCGTCTTCCTCAAGGTCAGTATGCTTACCTCAAGGACACTTGGTTCCCTCTTAAAGGGGAAGTTCACTAGTTGCACCTAATGTGTAATGTTGCCTTAAAAGAAAGTGAACAGTAATAATGTTGTATGTGGCAAGTAATGTGTAGTTAGTTAGTTATCGCAAATGTTTAATAATGTTATTAAAAGACTGAGGACAGGAAAGCACTGAAAGCTGAACTTCAGGGAAAAACAAACCTGTAGAGGTTAGGGAGTCCTCCTGAAAACCATAGAGAGATGGTTGACCAATCTTATACTGTGAATTGGGAGAGAGGCAGTAGGCCTGGGCAGATAGACAGGCAGTCCTGCATCAGACGAATCAGAGAGTCAATAGGAAAGTGTTGCACTTAGAAAAGAGAAGTGACAAAAAGTTAATTTATATTATAGAGTTTTATAATAAGCCTTTAGTGGATCTAGCTTATACGTCTTTAAAGGCAAAGTTAAGTTATTGTTCAGGATTTGCACTTAAGTAGAATACCCGGTTGGGTAAGAGAAGTTATTTATAATCTGTTATTTAAAATATTTAACCGTGTTCCTGTTTTGTAACGTTTAAGAGTCCTCACCTCCCATAAAGGGAAGCACTGTTGAAAATTGTACTTGTTCAAAGCATTTTAAAAATTTGTATGTCTTTTTCTGATATGTATTGTTGTTTTCTTCCCAGTCCAGGAGTACTGGATTTAACCGGGGGGGGGAGTGCAGCGCCCCAGAGACCTGGTCGTTGCAGTAACATCGCTCTGCCACTAAGGGGAGTGATGGTACGTCTGATGGCACCAAAGGAGTTCACCTGACCAGGTATCACAGGCACCAATACACTTCACCGTCTGGCCTCCAGGGGGAGCTAAGGGTACTATGCATTAGGCCACTCCTCACAATTTGGTAAAGCTGACTGGGTTTTGCCCAGGCAACACCTAGTGAGAGAAGGGGTTGCTTGAGAAGATTCAGGGGGGTCCCTGTCAGGGGTGGGATCCTGACAGAGGCCTAGCAAACAAAACAGAACGTTACGGAACCGCGCCTGCACTGATTTACGGCGGTATCTTAAGAAAGGACAAGAAGCGAGGTTTATTGTGAAGCAATGAGAAACGAGATCACAGCAAAAAGGAGATAATACCAGTAGGAGTCGTGCCCCGAGATCGGCAACATCCTACTGAGGCACGTAGCTGGTGACTAGAACGCCGAGGAAGTATTGGGCTCCAAGCATTACTTCAAACAGCGGCAGGACAGTTAATTATAGGTTGGCTGTCTCACCTAAATCACCTAAGCAGACATAGGGGGCAACTGTTGTGAACTCTGTTTTCAGGCTCCCTCTTGTGGTCACAGGTGGTATTGTGTGACTTTTGTTTTGGGCTCCCCCTGGTGGCTTTGTTTGTTATCCTGCGGGTCTGTGGCTGATCAGCTGCCTCGTTATTCACTTGGGAGTTTCCTATTTAGCTCTGTTTCACTTCCACTTGTTGCCGGCTGTCAATGTATTCAGTGCTATTCTGATTTCTTCTGACTACCTTGCTACCAGTCTCTTCAAGAGAAGCTAAGTTTTCGTTTTGTTCATTTTTTGATCATCTGTGTTCGATATGTTTCTTGTCCAGCTTGCTAATATGTGATTTCTCAGCTTGCTGGTAGCTCTAGGGGGCTGAGTTTCTCCCCCCCACACCGTTAGTTGGTGTGGGGGTCTTGAATTCTCAGCGTGGATATTTTGGTAGGGTTTTTTGCTGACCGCACAGTTCTCTATCTGTTTTCTGCTATCTAGTATTAGCGGGCCTCATTTGCTGAATCTGTTTTCATTCCTACGTGTGTCTTTTCTCCTTACCTCACCGTTATTATTTGTTGGGGGCTTCCTATATCCTTGGGGTTATTTCTCTTGAGGCAAGTGAGGTCTTGCTTTCTCTTTAGGGGTAGTCAGTTTCTCAGGCTGCGTCGAGACGTCCAGGATTTTAGGCACGTTCACCGGCTACCTTTAGTGTGTTTGGATAGGATCAGATTTGCGGTCAGTCCAGTTACCACCTCCCTAGAGCTTGTTCTTTGCTTAGTAACTTAGCTGGTATTTCCTGTGATCCCCAGCCACTGGGATCATAACAGGCAACTGTGGGAGAGGGGCGTCACTAGGGTCCCGGAAGAACTCCAGGCCTACCCGTCATACGGGTGCGTCCTAGCCATATCATCTGGGGGACGGAGAAGAACATGAGAATAGAAACGAGAGTTGTGAGAAAGAACATCAGACAGACACAACAGTTGTGAGGACTATCCTGTGGTGCTCAGCAGGGAAGGACTACAACACACAGGCGCTAGAAGGGAGGCACTGATTTCCACCTGTGAAGGGAACTCTGGATGTGCCTTCGGACCGGCCGGTCTCAGCCAGCCCTGTTAGCAGTGCTCCGGATTGCGGATCCTGAAGCCTACAGTAAAGAGGTAAAGAGACTGCAACTCTGTGTCTTCGTTATTTCCTCGCACCACCACCTTTAATTGGACGCCCCTTAGCAGGGCCACGGACCGGGTCAGGCCACCGTGACAATCCCAAGACCGAGACTGGGAGGCCCGTTACCGAGTGCCCCGCGGCCCTGCGTCTGGGGGCGCTCCATTAGTACCAATGGTCATCATGGGGTTACATTCACGTCGGTCAATATCAACAATCACCATTCTTTGGGCCTTTAATTCCACCCGCCCCACTTTAATGGTGACCTCCTTGTATCCCACCTGTGGCAAAGGCTGACCATTACTGGCTACTATTCTTAGATCACTATCTGGGCCACGGGTAATGTCTGTGTCAGCCCAATAATGTTTATAAAGAATGTAAGGCATAGTTGTAACCTGAGAACAGGTGTCCAACAAAGCGTTCATCGGGATGCCGTCGATCACAATGGGGAGAACTGGTCGTCCTCCGACATACTTGGCTGGCAAGTTGTGTGGGCCTGGTTGTCCTATTCCTGGGGGTTGGCCCTCTGCCCCAGGAGTCGCTCGTTTAAATGACAGTACCTTGCAATGTGTCCTGCCTGATTGCAGCGGCGACAGATGGGTCATCCATCCTGGTGATAGCGGTCGTCATCTCTCCCTCTGGTCGGCGGGATCCTCTTCTGTCGTCGCCAGGGGACGTCCTCCAGTCTGGAAGCCAGCTTGATCTTCTCCTTAGGGAAGTTGTATCGCTACCAGGCGCAGGGCAGTGGGGAACTCGTTACCGGGTCCCCCTATCTCGGTTCTGGGGATGTCACAGTGGCCCTACCGGTCCGTGGCCCTGCTAAGGGGCGCCCAATTAAAGGTGCAGTTTGTCAAGTGTTCATGACGCCACCTGTGGTGTTCAGTCAGGGTGACCGACGCTGCTAGGGGTCCACTGGGGTGATGTTATGGCAGCTAGATGGTGTACCTTCCCACAGGTGAAGTATGTCCCCAGGGCTTCCCAGTAAGGTAGATGATGATGGTGTAGGTCGCAGTAAATAACAAGGACACAAGGTTGCAGTCTCTTTACCTTTTACTGTAGACTTCAGGGTCCACAATCCAGAGCACTGCTAACAGGGCTGGCTGAGTCCGGCTGGTCCGAAGGCACATCCGGAGTTCCCTTTGCAGGTGGAAATCAGTAGCCTTCCTACTAGCGCCTGTGTGTTGTAGTACCTCCCTGCTGAGCACCACGGGATAGTCCTCACAACTGTCGTGTATGTTTCTGATGTTCTCTCTCCGTCCCCCAGATGGTATGGCTAGGACAACGGGGTAGGCCTGGAGCTATTTTATAGGGACCCTAGAGACGCCCCTCTCCCACAATTTGCCTCCGTTTTCTTCATTAGGTATTAACCCCTTTCTGACCTCGGACGGGATAGTACGTCCGAGGTCAGAAGCCCCGCTTAAAAAAGTTATGGCTCTGGGAAGGAGGGGAGTGAAAAACGAACACGGAAAAACTAAAAATCCCAAGGTCATGAAGGGGTTAAGGTTGAGCAGCCAACTTAGAATTAACTGTCCTGCCATTGTTTGAAGTAATGCGTAGAGCCTATTACTCCCTCGGTGTTCCGGCCACCGGCTACGCTCCTCAGAAGGATGTTGCCGATCTTAAAGCAGGACTCCTCCTGGTATTATCTCCTTGTACTGTGATCTCGTTTCTCACTTCTCCACAATATACTCCGCTTCTTGTCCTTTCTTAGGATGCTGCCGCAATGAGGTGCAGGCGCAGCTCCGTAACGTTCTATCTCTTGCTAAGTCTCTGCCAGGATCCCACCCCTGACAGGGACCTCTGTCTGCAGCTCAGATGTTCCTCCTTCTCTCCCTGTCTGCCTGACAGGTCTTTCCTGGGTCTCACCCAGCAGCTTCTCTAACTTCCTATCCAACCCCCAGTTTTACCCAAGTGTGAGGCGTGGCCTAATAGATAGAACCTTTTGCTCCCCCTGGTGGCCGGAGTGTGAAGTGTAGTGTGTGACTGTGATACCTGGTCAGGTGAACTCTTTTAGTACCATCAGACATACCATCACTCCCCCTGGTGGGAGAGCAACAATACTGCAACGACCAGGGCTCTGGGGCGCTGCAGATTCCTGTAGAGACTGTACAGTCCAGGCTAATGCAGCTACACTTTTGGTCAGCTCTTGCACCTGGAGTGCCTCTTGCAAAATTAAGGGCATAATCCCGTATGCTGTCTTGTGCTCTCTGCCTACACCCAAAGAACTTCATTTTTATTTCTGCAGCGGTGCGGGTGTCAAAGGTGACTGAGTTTAGCAAAGATCTGCTGCACAGTCCTTTTTTCCACATCTGGCCAGGATTATACCTCTCTTAGGGCCGCACCAATCAGTTGGCCAGTTAAGATGTTAATTTTCTGATGCTCTGTCAGGGGATAAACTTCAAATAGGCTGCAGAGCCTTTCCTTAAAGTTATTTAATGTATGGGCCTCTCCAGAATACTGTGGAAGCCAAGCCGCTCCAGGAATATATGGCATGGACAGCGGCATTATGGGCGTTGTAGCTGCGGCGGGGTCCGGTCGAATTGTTGGAGTTGCGGGCAGTGCAGGTTCTTAATAGTGGTATGAGGCCTGTGGCTGCGTCCGCTGCGGGACCTGGGGGTACTATGGAGCCTGCAGCTGCGACTGCCGCCAATCCTCCTCCCGGGTCAGACATGGCTCTTCCCCCTTGCTAACCTGGTAAAAGCCGGGGTCTCCTCTCCGGAGTCTGCAGCGGTTCCTCCGGTGCTCCGTCTTTCACTTTGCGGCGCCCTCACTTATGGCGTTCCTCTGGCAGCGCGGCACCCGTTTCTCCTGCTTCGCTCTCTTTTTGGCCAGCTCCACCCATGAAGGTACGTCTCCTCCCCCTCCCGCTCCACGCGGCGTGGCAATGGCGGTTTTTGGCGGCAAACTGTCAGTCTCTGGCACACAGTACCTGACGATGCCAGGGCATGAAATCCTGTTCGTGACGCCAAAGTTGAGTCACCCAGCGAGGGCAGTAGGGTACTCGGTACCGGGTCCGGTTTAAAGGGGGGATATGATCCGGTCCGTGGCCCTGGGGCTCAATGTTAAAGGGGAACGATCTTTAAAGGGGAAAATGTTCAAAGTCTGTCATGATGCCACCTGTGGTGTTCGGTCAGTAGTGGACCGACACTGTGTTGAAGGGGTCCCCTGGGGGTGTTGCGGCAGCACAGGTGTTACACTTCCCACAGGTGATGCGGGGTCCCCAGGGGTCCTATGGTGTGTGGCCAAGATGATGGTATGTGCCGATGAATAAATGGAGACAAATTGTAAGTCTTTACCTGGTTTACTGTAGATGGTAGGTCACAGTCCAGGGCACTGGCAACAGGAACTTTAGGAGTTCAGGCAGTCCAGAGACAAGTGGAATCCCCTTGGCAAGTCAGGTTGGGGGCCTTCCACTCTGCGCTTGCTGTGTCTGAGGTCCCTGCTGCCACTAAGTGCTCCAAACAAGGTCCTAGTTGTTTCCCCTGTCCTGGGACAGGTACCTGAAGGGTAGGCAGCTTGAGCCGTCCCTACTGGGGGTCTCCACATGGTGACTCCAGGCTCCAGGGTGCTGCTGTACCACAGGTGTGAATGTGTGAATGGGCAATGTCCATGTAATCCTATGTCCTCCAGTTCTGCTCTGTGTTTTAGAATTTCCACAAAAGCCTCGGGTTCCCGATACCCGGTTTCTGCACACTGACTCCTTGGAGGGCTACTCGTAGCCTCCTTGAGTCCTGTATCTCCTCTCTACTCCCATCCTGTCTGTCCTTGCTCACAGACTCTCTGTACAGACTGAATGCACTCACAAGTCTCCTGGGACCAAATGTCTGACTCCTCCTCCAACCAGGATCTTTATTCAGGGAAGCTGCCCTAAAACAGGGTTTTGAGCTCCCCCTCCTGGCCTGGATTTGGAAGCTGTTATGTGTGTGACAACCTGCCAAAGGGAATCTCAATTGTCTCCAAGCATAGCACTACCCTCCCCGAGAGGAAGGCAGCAGTACTGTGGTACCCGAACTCCTGGGATGCCACATATCTCATTGTGCTCAGGCTCTTTATTTCCCAGCCCACTTCGGGTTAACTACACACTGCAGCATTTTGCACCTTTCACTTACATTTACCTCCTGGTGATGCATTTACATTCTAATCACCTCTTTTGTAGAGCTTGCATCTAATACTGTTTTCCACATTTTGTCTTTTACTTGCTACACTAATTATACAGTGTTAATTCACTGTTTACAGTGCTTCCTTTACCATTTCTAGTTTATCTTTATATTGCCTAGTCACAATCACCTTTTATACCAGTGTTCCCCAAGTCCGGTCCTCAAGAGCCAGCAACAGGTCATGTTTTCAGGATTTCCATAGTATTGCACAGGTGATAATTGTATCACCTGGATAGGCAAGCATTCAATGACCTGTAATACTAAGGATATCCTCATAACTTGACCTGTTGGTGGCTCTTGAGGACCGCAGTTGGGGAACACTGTTTTATACATTTGTGGTAGGCCACTAAGGAGGCGCCAGATGTTGCAGAAGGGCCAGCTGGGGCATGTAGTCCCACTGGCAGCAGATAATGATGTCACGGTAGCTGCAGTGGGTCGCTGGACCCCTCAACACTTCCCTTGTGTCCACAACAATTGTGAATAGCGGGAGGTGGTATTTGTAGATGGTATAGGACCCCCAGGGCACTCCTGTAGCGGTGGTGTCTGGGTGCAGAGTTTGGAGCGCCAGTGGTGTTTGTGCAATCTCAAGCAGCCAGACACACAGCAGGTGAACTTGTAAACATAACAATTTAACTGAAAGAGGTAACGGGGTACAGTCTCTCTCTTAAAGGCAAAGTTCACAATATATTGTGCATATGAAAGTAATGATTCTCTCCTCATGAGACAAGTGAGGTTATGGCCTCTCAGAGCAGCTGGAGCAGAGTTCTCTTCATTTGCTATTAGAGGAAGTGCTATGCGCAGTCCAAGAAATATTACACTGATGGAGGGACCTTCACAGATTGGCTCTCTGTGGAAATGTGGAAGTACTCACGGTATGGAGCCTACGATTCCCTATCACAGGGGGTAGGTTAAACAAAGTCAGTGGCGTGGCAGTGTGAGAGTCCTGAGCTGGGAGTTACCTCAGGAAGTGTGAGTTCTGAGCTGCAAGTTACCTCAGGAAGTGTGAGAGTCCTGAGCTGGGAGGTACCTCAGGAAGTGTGAGAGTCCGGAGCTGGAAGTTACCTCAGGAAGTGTGAGAGTCTGGAGCTGGATGTTACCTCAAGAAGTGTGAGAGACCTGAGCAGGGAGGCTCCTTCCAGCCATTTCTATGGCAGCTTGTTGTGAGGAGAATAATCACTTAGATTTCATATACACATTAGCCAGTAGATGGCAGCAAGCACATTTATGAGTCGTCAGTATACAATGCAATGTATTACATTCCCTAACTCGCAGTACCCAAACTAATCCAGACATACTGGAACCAATCTACTGCCACACAACAACTGCCTCATTCAGCCGCAATAGAACGGCTACCGGGATACCACACATTCATATGACTATTTTATTATTTTACAATACAGTACAATATTGAGTGTCAATTTGTTCTTGCTCTATTGGTATTGTGAGGCATCTTCTCTTGATAATTATTCTGATTTTTATGCAGCTATACTTATACATTAGCTATTCATTGTTTACCTAGTGGTTCGTTTTTAATATAAATTTCTGTTATCTCTAATTACATACTGTTTTACCTGTGTGGGCATCTCTTTTGCATGTTCTGCTACTTCCCTTTACCCTCACTAATAAAGGTATTTTAAGCTTTAATTTTATGGTCCCTATTTATCCTTTTTGGCCATGTGTTCAGTTCTTTTTTCTTTGGTCTTCACAATTTCTGATTTGTCTTACATTCTCCCTTGTACAGCAGATATATATCACCCATTTTTTCTGTATTCACTACACCCATTTTCAAAACTAATGATATATATCTATTGCTGTGTTCAGTGCTTGTTGAAATCATTTTCTGTCATGTCAGATGCTGCAGAAGCAGAACACAACAGGTGAGAGGAGTTTGTCATCGACTGATGGAGCTGTATAGTTGGGAGGATATGCAGCTTGCATAGTCAAGAAATAGCCAGAGGTTGATATACGGAGAAGCAGAATAGTTTGGAGGATAAGCAGGAATTGTAGTCAGGAAATAGCCAGAGCTTGGTACACAGAGCAGCAGAATAGTTGGGAGGATAAGAAGGAATTGTAGTCAGGAAATAGCTAGAAGTCGGTACAGAGAGGAGCAGTATAGTTTGGAGGATAAGCAGGTTGCATAGCTAGGAAAAAGCCAGAGGTCGGTACACGGAGCAGCAGAATAGTTGGGAGGATAAGCAGGAATCGTAGTGAGGAAATAGCCAGAGGTCGGTACATGGAGCAGCACTAGAATCTTGAGGATAAGCAGCAGGTGGAAAGAAGCTAGACTTCCAGGTACAGTTCCAGGTTTAAGTAGGGTGTTCAATCAGGAGATCACAGGGTTGAGCCAATCAGGAACTCGGGGTGGAGATAATCAAAATCTCGGGGTGGAGACAATCAGGAACAACACAGGTAACAGTATCTGGGTTAGCAAGGAACTGTCCAGTGAGCTGAATAGCTCAAAGGGAAGAGCTGCCGCCTGGTGTACAACAGCTGCTGGGTTTGAGTCCTGGCACTAGCACAGAGGAAGCTGGTTGTTGGGGAATGAATAAACAGAGCCAACTGCTCGAGCTAGAACAGATGAGGGTCTGAAGTACAGCACCATTAACCAGGAAGGAACTGTATGGTTAAGTAGGCACCATAAGGATAAGAATGTTAATTACAGCGTTATGCAAATGAACGAGAAGTGGATACCGCTTTCACGCCACCACACCGACGCCACCACTGAGATTGTACCACCTGGACCTTGTGACCAAGACATAGTACCTATTACAGTGTGTACTCTGATGAAGGACCTTGCCAACTGAAGCATCGATTGTAATGTGACACTGTAAATAAAATTACTTATTTTTCACCTATCACCTGAGTGCTAAGTTTTTCTATATTACTACATGGTTTGGGACCCTACTTGTGCACCTTACTTTGGAGAGCCGCTATCATCAAACTTATATATGGACGAACGGTATCTTTAGGGCCTCAATTACCTGTCAGAGGCCAAAAATTTGTCTTTTCAACCTTTATCAGGTTGTTACATGTCAGTAAACCATTATTTTAGTGCTTCACATGAAGAACATTTTTTTTTATAACAGGGGCCCATGGGCAACGTAACCCTTGTATTCCAACAGGGTGTTTATATGACACGAGTGCTATAAAAAATCTGATTCTTACAGTATGGGTTCTCTAAGCCACACACATTATTTTATCTGTCATTAAGTTACTGTACATGGTTTTTAGGTTATTGTATACAGTGGGGCAAAAAAGTATTTAGTCAGTCAGCAATAGTGCAAGTTCCACCACTTAAAAAGATGAGAGGCGTCTGTAATTTACATCATAGGTAGACCTCAACTATGGGAGACAAACTGAGAAAAAAAAATCCAGAAAATCACATTTTCTGTTTTTTTATCATTTTATTTGCATATTATGGTGGAAAATAAGTATTTGGTCAGAAACAAAATTTCATCTTAATACTTTGATATATATTCTTTGTTGGCAATGACAGAGGTCAAACGTTTTCTGTAAGTCTTCACAAGGTTGCCACACACTGTTGTTGGTATGTTGGCCCATTCCTCCATGCAGATCTCCTCTAGAGCAGTGATGTTTTTGGCTTTTCGCTTGGCAACACAGACTTTCAACTCCCTCCAAAGGTTTTCTATAGGGTTGAGATCTGGAGACTGACTAGGCCACTCCAGGACCTTGAAATGCTTCTTACGAAGCCACTCCTTCGTTGCCCTGGTGGTGTGCTTTGGATCATTGTCATGTTGAAAGACCCAGCCACGTTTCATCTTCAATGCCCTTGCTGATGGAAGGAGGTTTGCACTCAAAATCTCACGATACATGGCCCCATTCATTCTTTCATGTACCCGGATCAGTCGTCCTGGCCCCTTTGCAGAGAAACAGCCCCAAAGCATGATGTTTCCACCACCATGCTTTACAGTAGGTATGGTGTTGGATGGATGCAACTCAGTATTCTTTTTCCTCCAAACACGACAAGTTGTGTTTCTACCAAACAGTTCCAGTTTGGTTTCATCAGACCATAGGACATTCTCCCAAAACTCCTCTGGATCATCCAAATGCTCTCTAGCAAACTTCAGACGGGCCCGGACATGTACTGGCTTAAGCAGTGGGACATGTCAGGCACTGCAGGATCTGAGTCCATGGTGGCGTAGTGTGTTACTTATGGTAGGCCTTGTTACATTGGTCCCAGCTCTCTGCAGTTCATTCACTAGGTCCCCCCGCGTGGTTCTGGGATTTTTGCTCACCGTTCTTGTGATCATTCTGACCCCACGGGGTGGGATTTTGCGTGGAGCCCCAGATCGAGGGAGATTATCAGTGGTCTTGAATGTCTTCCATTTTCTAATTATTGCTCCCACTGTTGATTTCTTCACTCCAAGCTGGTTGACTATTGCAGATTCAGTCTTCCCAGCCTGGTGCAGGGCTACAATTTTGTTTCTGGTGTCCTTTGACAGCTTTTTGGTCTTCACCATAGTGGAGTTTGGAGTCAGACTGTTTGAGGGTGTGCACAGGTGTCTTTTTATACTGATAACAAGTTTAAACAGGTGCCATTACTACAGGTAATGAGTGGAGGAAAGAGGAGACTCTTAACGAAGAAGTTACAGGTCTGTGAGAGCCAGAAATCTTGATTGTTTTTTTCTGACCAAATACTTATTTTCCACCATAATATGCAAATAAAATGATAAAAAAACTGAAAATGTGATTTTCTGGATTTTTTTTTCTCAGTTTGTCTCCCATAGTTGAGGTCTACCTATGATGTAAATTACAGACGCCTCTCATCTTTTTAAGTGGTGGAACTTGCACTATTGCTGACCGACTAAATACTTTTTTGCCCCACTGTACATGTGCACTTCTTAGAAAAAGGCTGATGGCTAAAGTCAATAACTACCCCATTGTGCCTGTAGATCACTGTGGAAATACCCCAATGTAGCCTAAAGGATCACATGTAAGAGATGGGGGATGGAGGAAAACATTGATCTCTCCCGATCCCTGTTTTCATATCCACCATCCACATAAAAAAAATTCTTCAACAGCAAAGGCTTAGATGGCGAACGATCAAACCTCCATGTTTTAAGAATGCTGCCGGGGTTTCCTGTGCCCCATTTCAATTAATTAGCACCTTCCCTTGGCTCCTGGTGCACTTGTCAAGGCAGTATTTTCTGCAAACTCAGATCCGATAACTTGACAAGTGCGCTATTCATGGGATTTGTCAGAAGCAACATTAAAGGCAAACACAAAGGTTTAACTCCTGGATAACTGTCTTTTATATGTGAATTAGTTTGCATTAGAGATCATGGCTGTCACAATACAGCATTGCATCTGATATTACCTCATATTGTGTTGAACACACTATGAAGTATTGCCCAGCACAGTACATCCATGATGTGTTGGTCCCATGCCATTGCTGCTTGCAGTTATTTATCATCAATGGCAAAGACTGCTGCTATAAGTGAACAGCCAAGGTGACCTGAGGACATTTTTTATGTTTTTGTCATGTATCGTACAAAGCTTTCCACAATCTATTGACCGTAATTATTATGTCCAGGTATGGGCAAAAAATGAGGAGCATTTCATAAGAAAGTGCAGCACGGACAAGAGGTGATGGTGCAGCGAGCAGGTTTAATGGATGTTATGTAACGTGGCGAGGCACTTGCCTCCAGAGCCTCAGCACGTTACATAAAAGTGTGGGTCCTAGATGGGTGTGTGGACTTTTGCTGTGAGGGCCCGTTCAGACTGTATATAGCCAGTGTTGCAGGCTGACCAGGACCAGATGTTTCATAGTTCAATGAAAGAGACTTCCGTTCCAAAATAAACTCTTTACTGAACGGCATGTGAGATAGAGGGTACAAAGTCTTATGGACGTTTCCTTTACAGTATCCTTCCTCTGCAGTTCTTCTCCTGGGCTAGGGAGGCTCACTGTTTCTCCTTACTTAGCCACAACCCAGCTATAATGCTACAGCCCTGATCAGCAAGTCTCCTTACTTGCTCCATGGCACCGCGTCCTATTTCTTCCTGCTCGGGTCCCCCACCACTAGTCCGTCGTACTCAGTCTTGCTTAGGCCTGTTACCTTCTGCGTTACAAGCTCTAGGGTTCATGACTTGCTGTCCTGTCCTCTTCCTACTCCGAAAGGCCACCCTCTCTGTCCCGTCATTAGCTTTTTTTTAGGATATCACTATCGCTCCTTCTTAGTCTCCTCTCACTCTGGATCACTCCTAAGGCAGCTCTGCTCATTTCACACTTCCAGATCTTTCTCCCTAACTTACAGGAAGCAGTCACTTGTCCTAACTCTAACCCAACCCATGTGGGCTAGTCCCAAATAATAACCCTATCTTACCCTATTGTCACTACCTTTGCCACATTCAACTATCTACATCCCTGTAACACATATCTTACAACACTTTACTATCAGCTATACATTACATATTACTACATTACCTATAACACTATGTATAACTATATCACAAGACACTACTGAATATATCCAAAAGACACATGGCAAAATACACTCAATGGGATTGGTGTCTTCAGGGGCAAGAAAGCTGTAGTACTGTTCACCATCCTTACAGGTACATGAAATAGGGAGGACCAGTAGAGCTGGGTATGCAAGATGGCAGATGGATCAGCTGAGCTGTAAGTATAAGATACAGCAGAGCCAAATGTACAGAGAGCACATAGGAATAGCAGATTTGAGCATGCAGCCAGGTATCTTATTTCCAGAGTGCAGGCAGCACAGATTGCCATGGCTGCAGATTGCAATCAAATATTACTGTGAAGTACATGGAACGACAAGGATTGGCAGAGCCACATATGCAGGACAGAAGGTAGATCAGTGAAGCTAGAAGTATTAAATCTAGCAGATCCAAATGTGCAGCATTCAGGAATAGTTAAGATGAGAAGGCAATCAGGAACGTTGTTGCAGGAGTGTGGGTAGCACTGACTACCATTGCTTCTGGTTGCAGATATCACCAAACATTAATGGAAGTACATGGAACAATGAAGATCGGTAGAACTGCATATGCAGGACAGCAGGTAGATCAGTGGAGCTGGGAGTAATAGATGCAACAAAGCCAAATGTGTGGACAGCACACAGAAACAGCAAATTTGATTTGACAATCAGGTAGTTTGTTGCAGGAGTGCGGGCAGCACATGGGAATAGAAGAAATGAGTAATCAGGTGCCTCGTTGCAGGAGTGTGGGCAGCACATGAGAATAGCAGAAATGAGTAGGTAATCGGGCAGCTTGTTGCAGTAGTGTGGGCAGCACATGGGAATAGCAGAAATGAGTAGGTAATCAGGCAGCTTGTTGCAGGAGTGCGGGCAGCACATGGGAATAGCAGAAATGAGTAGGTAATCAGGCAGCTTGTTGCAGGAGTGCGGGCAGCACATGGGAATAGCAGAAATGAGTAGGTAATCAGGCAGCTTGTTGCAGTAGTGTGGGCAGCACATGGGAATAGCAGAAATGAGAAATCAGGTGCCTTGTTGCAGGAGCGTGGGTAGCACATGAAAATAGCAAAAATGAGTAGGTAATCTGGCAACTTGTTGCAGTAGTGCAGGTAGCACTTTGAAATAGAGTTAAGCAGGCAGTGATTCACCTTGTTTCAGGAGTATATTGTCACTAAACATTGCACAGAAAGATTAAAAAAGCTGGTTCTCAAAAATGTTTGCTTTTTGCCATACCACCTGATGCCACTAGGATCCCAGCTTTTTACCATTAAGGGCAAAGACCGCCAATATGACTGAGTCAGCCAGGATTTTTCCACAATGTTTGGGCTTACAATGTACACGCTGGTGTTATCACATTGTTTCCATGCAGGTATGAGATATGACACAAGGAACATTTCAAAAGTAATGTTGGTCACTGACGAATGCACCACCAAAAGGGCCAATATCGGAGGGTAGAGCGGCAAATTTTCTCTCATTCCATGACTTAGAGGCAATGGGAAAATGAATGCATGTCTAGGAACTGGCCCAATAAATTGGCTATACTGGGATTTATGGTGGACATGTTGCCTTTCCTCCGCTAAGTATTTACCCCTATAAAACTACAAGATGTATATGTTTAGTAATGAAGCGCAATGATGGAGTCAGTTGGGAAAAAAATGCCTTTTTTTCTGAGCATAATAAACCTTATTTAGAGTATTTATGCTGGTGAATAATGGAAATCCTCCACCGGCAGTAATTAAGTCACTAAACGGATTCAATTTGGTCACATTAATAGGAAATATGACTCTGGTTGTGTGCTAACTTGAGGATTTATGATAATTGACCCCCTTTTTCTCGGGAATGATGCGTGAAAGCCATAGCAATTAGACCCGAGCATTGAGCGGAGTGAGCAGAACCTGGAGCACTGTATCTACATTCAGGGGATTCACAGGAAGGATTTATCTCACTTCTGTCAGGGTCATAAAGTGCTGAATTGCTAAGCAGCTCATGATAATGAGGCGGCAACATGTTAAATAGCTGGAGTTTGCCATAAACAATAGCGGAAGGATTCTTTTTGCTGAGATTTTGCATCTTTCGGTCATATAGTATTCTGCACATCAGCTGATCTGATTAACAAACACCTAGGAAAACACATTCTTTAATCTTTAACTTAGCTTAGAAAAAGTGACCTACAGGAACCCCCCATATATTAGCAAGGACAGCTACGAAGAGTTCTTGAAAACCAAATACAGTCATGGCCGAAAGACTTGCCAGCTTAGAAAATGTTCCAGAAAATAAAATATTTCTCCCATAAAATTATTGCACTTACTCGTTTTGTTATACACACTTTTATTTGCTTTGTGTACTGGAAAAAACACAGAAAATAGAGAAAAAAAGTCAAATTAAATGTAATTTTTTTTAAAATGGGCAGGACAAAATTGTTGGCATCTTTCCAAAATATTGAGAAAACAACTTTGTTTCAAGCATGTGATGCTCGATCAAACTCACCTATGGCAAGTAACAGGTGTGGGTAATATAAAAATCACACTTGAAACCAGATAAAAAGGGGAAGAAGTTGACTCAATCTTTGCATTGTGTGTCTGTGTGTGCCACACTAAGCACAGAGAACAGGAAGAGGAGAAGAGAACAGAACAGAAGAGAAATATCAACAATCTTAAGGTTACAAGACCATCTCCAGAGATCTTGATGTTCCTTTGTCCATGGTTCGCAACATAATCAAGAAGTTTACAACCCATGGTAATATAGCTAATCTCCCTGGATGTGGACAGCAGAGAAAAATTGATGAAAGGTTGAAATGCAGGATAGTCCGTATGGTGGATAAGCGGCCCCAATCGAGTTCCAAAGAAATGCAGGCTCAGGGTGCATCAGTGTCAGCGCAATCTATCCATACACATTTGAATGAAATGAAATGCTATGGCAGGAAATGAAGGAGGACCCCACTGTTGACACAGAGGGTTAAAAAAAGTTAAACTGCAGTTTGCCAAAAGGCATGTGCGGAAACCAAAACCCTTCTGGGAATGCATCTTTTGGACAGATGAGACCAAGATAGAGCTTTTTGGTAAAGCACATCATTCTACTGTTTCCATTCACAGTAGGTGATGTCACAGCTCACCACCTCCTCCTGTACAATGACTGATAACACCTCTATATACAGTAGGTAACTCAGAATCCACCATTCACAATTGGTGATGTCACAGCTCACCTCCTCCTCCTGTACAATGACTGATAACACCTCTATATATAGTACAATGACTGTACAATAACTGTGACTGTACAATAATGACTGTACAATAACACCTCTATATACAGTAGGTAACACAGGATTCTCCATTCACAATAGGTGATGTCACAGCTCACCTCCTCCTCCTGTACAATGACTGATAACACCTCTATAAACAGTAGATAATACAGGATCCACCATTCGCAATAGGTGATATCACAGCTCACCTCCTCCTCCTGTACAATGACTGATAACACCACTATATACAGTAGATAACACAGAAGCCACCATTCAGAAATGGGCCCATTAATAAGGGGATGTACAGCAGTCGACAATCTCTTTAACAAGTAATCAATGTGGCCACTTTTAAGACGGTAGAGTGGTAAGGGTTAATAGCTACAAAGGGAACTGTTACCAAACTAAATAAAAATCAACTAGCTGCAAGATGGCACCATGTGGTGGACCTGTGGTGTTGACTTCTAGGTCATGGGCATGAGCAACGAGGAATCATTGTAAAATGAAAATGTTGCATCAGAATTTACATTCCCTTATTTTTATATTTAGATGACATTTTGATATCCGAAGATGCAAATCTCAACATCAGAAATTTAAAAAAAAGCAACGAATTAAAAAACACACATCTGTTAAAACCAAGTAGGCAAAAGTCCAGATTTCCTTTATTTTAGCATTTCACAAATAAATTACAAGTTTCTTTGCAACCACATCATAAATCAAAAAAATGCTTATTTACACCTCAGGAACAGCAAGCAGTTCAGCAACTAGGACCTGGAACCGGTGTCAAACCCCGTGTGCTTGGAAAAAAGATTGACCGTAATATTGGAAGTTTTATCAGAAAACAAAGAAAAGAAAAAAGAAAATATTTTAAAAAGAGTTCAGATTTCTTCAGTTTGCCTTCTTACAATGGAGGCAGACATTTTTACTCTATGGATTTATTAGTAAGATGGGGAGAAACAAACAAAAGTGACCTTTCGACATGTCATAGATAATGTTTAGAAGATCCCATTGGTCAAGTCTATAAGTCTGGACCTCAACTGAGTTCACCAACCCCTTTGATGGCACTGGGAGGTTTTCAACATTGGAAATCTTTGACAATATTCTTAAGAAAATAATAATTGTTGCAAATGATGAACGTACTGGAGGACTTTTTGGAACTCCATGACTTTCGGTGCCGGTATCATTTACCATTGTACATCCAATTAACGATATGTCAGAAGACATTTTTCATTTGGATTTCCCCTTTTAATCAACCACTTAATGCCTCAGATGTATGTGACCACCGAACCGATTAGTGGACTACTTATCAAACCTCTGAAAGTTGTGTAAGAAGACCAACGATGGTCAATAATGCCATAAATTCAGAAATAAGATGCCTTAGGTTTTTTTTTGCAGATCTAGGATTGTAAGACAGATACAAATAATACCTGCATAAAAAATTACAATTTCATCTGATGGATACAGTGAGGCAAAGAAGTTGGAAAAATACATTGCATGATACAACCTTACTTTAGGATCAAGAAGTTTTTTAATTATGGTCACAATAAGGATATAATGCCATTTAAATACATAGAAACCTCATATTTAAATCTTTACCAAAATATCTGGTCTAGATCAGCTATTTTTTGTGGGGAGGTAATGGGTTCAATGCCTTGCTCATAAATGTTCTTCAGAAATATAGTCGTGAATACTCTTGGCTTTCATGAGCATCTCATCGGCACATACACATTTGGTGTTCTTCTAGAAAAAAAACAATCAAAATGTTCCTTAAAGTTTACAAAAAATTTCACATGCAAAATTGTTCTTGTGGTTCAACAAATATATAAGCCAAAATGTATGCATTTAAAGCAGGTGCATGGCGTCAACAATGGGGCATTACGGTAGAAGAACATGACACGAAAATGTATTTGATGCATTAATTTATTCTCATGGGAGAGGTGGAGGATACAAGATTTATGGTTGACATGAATTGTTCTTGGAGAATAATAACTCTTAGATGGTCTTCCTTTAAATTTTAGAGAAACCTTTCACTAAGCAAGACTAATGGTTAAAAGGCCACAGTCCTCAACATCAACATGAACTTGAAGTGGCCCAATATTGTAGACTTGTTGTAACATTAACTAGAGGAACTATTAATCCCAATGCCAATTTCACCAAATTCAAACAAAGGTTTTTGATTACTATGCATTGTACAAAAAGAGACCCCAAAACTGGAAAGTCTTCCACTCTTCTGTTGCATTATATAAAAAAACAGTTGGGAGTGTAATACGTTCAACCCTTATCCAACCTAAAATGGGGCAACCAAAACTGTCTTTAAGTCTCAAAAAACGACAACTTATGGTAATCCTCTATATCAACTAGAATTTATTACACCAGTTGGGTTCATAAACCTCCGATGTTCCTAACCACCAGCTTTCTTGATCCTTGGACAGAAAAAGGACCAAGGGCTGCCAAGAAAGAAGCAAGGTCTCTTGAAAGTGTAGATGTCATTTGAGGATCTGTGTGGACAGTTTAAGAAAATGGAGTGAAAGTAAAGTTGTTGTATTAGAAATGATGGTGGAAGGTTAAGCCTCGACCAATAGAGAAGTAATGGACATCAGAGGTCTGGGATGGGAGTAATGTTGTGATAGCAGAAATGATGGTAGAAGGTTAAGCCTTGACCAATAGCCAATGGATGGACATAAAAGGTCTGGGATGGGAGTGAAGTTGTGTGATCAGAAATTATGGTAGAAGGATAAGCCTTGACCAATAGCTATGGGATACACAGCAGAGGTCTAGGATAATTAAGGTATGTGTTAAAGTAAATATTTTACACAGCTTTGACTTTCTTAATTTGGAATTGAGACTTACAATAAATAGGCAAGTCCTGTCCAGCTCAATGGCTACCAAGACTATTGATGATTTAAGTCAATTTTTGGATCCTTCTTTAGAAATTCTTATTGACTAACATGAGCCAAGAACAAGACCTTTCCTTATTCTTTCAACTTGGAAAGTAACATGATGGAAAGATTTAATGAGTGCTTACGACTGATAGAAGAACAGATTGTCAATTTCATAACTCACCCATTTCTCAAGTGAATACCAGACTGGGTTGTGCTTTACTCGAATTGCATATAGACGGATGAAGATGTTTCAAGAAGAATTTTCAAAGAAATCCTAACAGACATTTCTTTCTCTGAGTGGCTAAACACTGGTCAAAGTAAATTCTTATCAGACACTTTATAAGCTTTAGCAAACAACCTAGAAGATAGTTTCCATGGGCACTATGCCAGGTGACAACCTTTCTTCTCCACATATCTTAACAACATATTAAGCTTGCCAGATGCTTTCAGCTTCACCAAGACCTCAAAGAACTTTTATTATTATTTTTTTCCCCCACAATTAATTACATATGCTAGTTTTTTTTTCTTTTTCTTGGTTGTCTAATTTTAGCTAATTGAGTGGAATGGATATTAATAAAACTTTTGTGTAATTTTCCAAAAATATAATTACAGAACTTTTTTGGGATATGTATTTTCCTAAACTTTGAGAATGCTCTTCATGTTCTCACGTAGAAAAGGAAATAATTTGTTCATGGCTCAGGTGTTTGTTGTGAATTTGGATTCTGGGCTCCCCCGGTGGCCGCTTGTGGAATTGGACTTGTCATCCTCTTTCCTGTTTCACCTGGTTTCATCAGTAGTGGGTGTCGCTATTTAAGCTCATTTCTCTGGTGGTTTCTTGCCGGTCAACAATGTTATCTGACGCCTCTCAGTGCTTGTTCCTGCTTCTAGACAACTACTAGATAAGTTGGACTTTTGTCCATGTTTTGTTTTGCCTATTTGTTCCAGTTCACAGCTGAAGTTTTGTTACTGTGTCTGGAAAGCTCTCGTTGATCAGGGATTGCTACTCTGGTGTTATGAGTTAATGCCAGAGTTTAAGGTAATCTCTGGATGGTGTTTTGTTAGTGTTTTTCTACTGACCATGAAAGTATACTATCTGTCTTCTGCTATCTAGTAAGCGGACCTCAAATTTGCTAAGACTATTTTCCTGCTGCGTTTGTTGTTTCATCTGAACTCACCGTCATTATATGTGGGGGGCTACTGTCTTCTTTGGAATATTTCTCTAGAGGTGAGCCAGGTCTTATATTTCCCTCTGCTAGCTATTTAGGTCTTAGGCCAGAGCTGGGCATCTAGCGATAAATAGGAAATGCTACCTGGCTATTTCTAGTTGCGCGGCAGGCTTAGTTCATGGTCAGTATAGTTCCATCTTCCGAGAGCTTGTCCCTCTATAGACTTGCTATGATCTCTGCCTGCAGAGATCATGACAGTTTGACCGGCCAATAAAGTGTTAAAGACCCAGGTTGAGAAAGGAGAGTTATAAGAAGTCTGCTGGAATTTTTTTTTTTTTTTTTTTTTCCTCCAGTCTGCCTTGCTGCAGTCTTTTTTCTCTCTCTCCTCCTAATCTCTGTATGCTCTGTGTGCACCTGACAATAATGGATCTCCAGAGTGTAACTGCGGGTTTGAATAATCTCATCACGAAAGTACAAAATTTACAAGATTTTGTGGTACATGCTCCGGTATCTGAGCCGAGAATTCCTTTGCCGGAGTTCTTCACAGGGAATAGAGCTAGCTTCCAGAATTTCCGAAATAATTGTAAGCTTTATTTGTCCCTGAAGTCTCGTTCAGCTGGAGACCCTGCTCAGCAGGTTAGGATTGTGATTTCCTTGCTCAGGGGTGACCCTCAAGATTGGGCCTTCTCATTGCCAGCAGGGGATCCTGCGTTACGCGATGTGGATGCGTTTTTTCTGGCCTTGGGCTTGCTTTATGAGGAACCTCATTTGGAACTTCAGGCAGAAAAAACTTTGATGGCACTATCTCAGGGGCAAGACGAAGCTGAAGTTTTCTGCCAAAAATTCCGTAAATGGTCTGTGCTTACTCAGTGGAATGAGTGCGCCTTGGCGGCAACTTTCAGAGAAGGTCTCTCTGATGCCGTTAAGGATGTTATGGTGGGGTTCCCTTTGCCTGCAGGTCTGAATGAGTCCATGACAATGGCTATTCAGATTGATAGGCGTCTGCGGGAGCGCAAACCGGTGCACCATCTGGCGGTGTCTATGGAAAAGACGCCAGAAAGTATGCAGTGTGATAGAATTCTGTCCAGGAGCGAGCGACAGAATTTTAGACGGAAGAATGGATTGTGTTTCTATTGTGGGGATTCTACTCATGTTATATCAGCATGCTCTAGGCGTACAAAGAAGCTTGATAAGTCTGTTTCCATTGGCACCATTCAGTCTAAGTTTATTTTGTCTGTAACCCTGATTTGCTCTTTGTCATCCATTGCCACGGACGCCTATGTTGACTCTGGCGCCGCTCTGAGTCTTATGGATTGGTCCTTTGCCAATCGTTGTGGTTTTGATTTAGAGCCTTTGGAGACTCTTATTCCTCTGAAGGGGATTGACTCCACCCCATTGGCTAATAATAAACCACAATACTGGACACAAGTAACCATGCGTATCAATCCGGATCACCAGGAGATTATTCGTTTCCTGGTGCTGTATAATTTACATGACGATTTGGTACTGGGATTGCCATGGTTGCAGTCTCACAACCCAGTCTTGGACTGGAGAGCAATGTCTGTGTTGAGCTGGGGATGTAAGGGTATTCATGGGGACGTACCTTTGGTTTCTATTTCGTCGTCCATTCCCTCTGAAGTCCCTGAGTTCCTCTCTGATTATCAAGACGTCTTTGACGAACCCAAGCTTGGGTCGTTACCTCCGCACCGTGAGTGCGATTGTGCCATAGATTTGATACCGGGTTGTAAATATCCAAAGGGTCGTTTGTTTAATTTGTCTGTGCCGGAACATGCTGCTATGCGGGAATATATAAAGGAGTCTTTGGAAAAGGGACATATTCGTCCATCTTCTTCTCCCTTGGGAGCTGGGTTTTTCTTTGTCTCAAAAAAAGACGGCTCTTTGAGACCATGTATTGATTATCGGCTTCTGAATAAGATCACTGTTAAGTATCAATACCCATTGCCATTGCTTACTGATTTGTTTGCTCGTATAGAGGGTGCTAAGTGGTTCTCTAAAATTGATCTTCGTGGGGCGTATAATTTGGTGCGGATCAGGCAGGGGGATGAGTGGAAGACCGCATTTAATACGCCCGAGGGCCACTTTGAGTATTTGGTCATGCCTTTTGGTCTTTCTAATGCCCCTTCAGTTTTCCAGTCTTTTATGCATGATATTTTCCGCGATTTTCTGGATAAATTTATGATAATATATCTGGATGATATTCTGATTTTTTCTGATGACTGGGACTCTCATGTCCAGCAGGTCAGGAGAGTTTTTCAGGTTCTGCGGTCTAATTCTTTATGTGTGAAGGGGTCTAAGTGCGTTTTTGGGGTCCAGAAAATTTCCTTTTTGGGGTATATTTTTTCTCCCTCTTCCATTGAGATGGATCCCGTCAAGGTGCAAGCTATTTGTGACTGGACTCAGCCCTCCTCTCTTAAGGGTCTTCAGAGATTTTTGGGCTTTGCCAACTTTTACCGCCGATTTATTGCTGGTTTTTCGGATGTCGTTAAACCACTGACTGATTTGACCAGACAAGGCGCTGATGTTGCTAATTGGTCCCCTCATGCTGTAGAGGCCTTTCAGGAGCTTAAGCGCCGTTTTGCCTCTGCCCCTGTGTTGCGTCAGCCTGATGTGAATCTGCCTTTTCAGGTTGAGGTTGACGCTTCGGAGATCGGAGCTGGGGCAGTGTTGTCGCAGAAAGGTTCCGACTGCTCCGTCATTAGGCCTTGTGCCTTCTTTTCTCGCAAATTTTCGCCCGCAGAGCGGAATTATGATGTTGGGAATCGGGAGCTTTTGGCCATGAAGTGGGCGTTTGGGGAGTGGCGCCATTGGCTCGAGGGGGCTAGGCATCAGGTGGTGGTATTGACTGACCACAAAAATTTGATTTATCTTGAGACTGCCAGACGCCTGAATCCTAGACAGGCGCGCTGGTCTTTATTTTTTTCTCGCTTTAATTTTGTGGTGTCATACCTACCGGGTTCTAAGAATGTTAAGGCAGATGCCCTTTCTAGGAGTTTTGACCCGGACTCTCCTGGTAATTCTGAACCCACAGGTATCCTTAGGGAGGGAGTAATTTTGTCGGCCGTTTCTCCTGATCTGCGGCGGTCCTTGCAAGAGTTTCAGGCGGATAGACCGGATCGTTGTCCGCCTGATAGACTGTTTGTTCCGGATGATTGGACCAGCAGAGTCATCTCTGAGGTACATTCTTCTGCATTGGCAGGTCATCCCGGAATTTTTGGTACCAGGGATTTGGTGGCAAGATCCTTCTGGTGGCCTTCCCTGTCACGAGATGTGCGAGTCTTTGTGCAGTCATGTGACGTTTGTGCTCGGGCCAAGTCTTGTAGTTCTCGGGCTAGCGGACTGCTGTTGCCCTTGCCTATTCCTAAGAGGCCTTGGACACACATCTCGATGGATTTTATTTCAGATCTGCCTGTTTCCCAGAAGATGTCTGTCATCTGGGTGGTCTGTGACCGTTTCTCTAAAATGGTCCATTTGGTTCCTCTGCCCAAGTTGCCTTCTTCTTCTGAGTTGGTTCCTCTGTTTTTTCAGAATGTTGTCCGATTGCACGGTATTCCTGAGAATATTGTTTCTGACAGAGGTACCCAATTTGTGTCTAGATTTTGGCGGGCATTCTGTGCTAGGATGGGCATAGATTTGTCTTTTTCATCTGCTTTTCACCCTCAGACTAATGGCCAGACCGAGCGGACTAATCAGACCCTGGAGACATATCTGAGGTGTTTTGTCTCTGCTGACCAGGATGATTGGGTTGCTTTTTTGCCATTGGCAGAGTTCGCCCTCAATAATCGGGCCAGTTCTTCCACCTTGGTGTCCCCGTTTTTCTGTAATTCGGGGTTTCACCCTCGATTTTCCTCCGGTCAGGTGGAATCCTCGGATTGTCCTGGAGTGGATGCGGTGGTGGAGAGATTGCATCACATCTGGGGGCAGGTTATGGACAATTTGAAGTTGTCCCAGGAGAAGACTCAGCGTTTTGCCAACCGTCATCGTCGTGTTGGTTCTCGGCTTTGTGTTGGAGATTTAGTGTGGTTGTCTTCTCGTTTTGTCCCTATGAGGGTCTCTTCTCCTAAGTTTAAACCTCGGTTCATCGGCCCTTATAGAATATTGGAGATTCTTAATCCTGTTTCTTTCCGTTTGGACCTCCCTGCGTCCTTTTCCATTCATAACGTTTTTCATCGGTCGTTATTGCGCAGGTATGAGGTACCTGTTGTACCTTCAGTTGAGCCTCCTGCTCCGGTGTTGGTTGAGGGTGAGTTGGAGTACGTTGTGGAGAAAATTTTGGACTCTCGTGTTTCCAGACGGAAACTCCAGTATCTGGTCAACTGGAAGGGTTACGGCCAGGAGGATAATTCTTGGGTCAATGCATCTGATGTTCATGCTTCTGATCTTGTTCGTGCCTTCCATAGGGCTCATCCTGGTCGCCCTGGTGGATCTGGTGAGGGTTCGGTGCCCCCTCCTTGAGGGGGGGGTACTGTTGTGAATTTGGATTCTGGGCTCCCCCGGTGGCCGCTTGTGGAATTGGACTTGTCATCCTCTTTCCTGTTTCACCTGGTTTCATCAGTAGTGGGTGTCGCTATTTAAGCTCATTTCTCTGGTGGTTTCTTGCCGGTCAACAATGTTATCTGACGCCTCTCAGTGCTTGTTCCTGCTTCTAGACAACTACTAGATAAGTTGGACTTTTGTCCATGTTTTGTTTTGCCTATTTGTTCCAGTTCACAGCTGAAGTTTTGTTACTGTGTCTGGAAAGCTCTCGTTGATCAGGGATTGCTACTCTGGCGTTATGAGTTAATGCCAGAGTTTAAGGTAATCTCTGGATGGTGTTTTGTTAGTGTTTTTCTACTGACCATGAAAGTATACTATCTGTCTTCTGCTATCTAGTAAGCGGACCTCAAATTTGCTAAGACTATTTTCCTGCTGCGTTTGTTGTTTCATCTGAACTCACCGTCATTATATGTGGGGGGCTACTGTCTTCTTTGGAATATTTCTCTAGAGGTGAGCCAGGTCTTATATTTCCCTCTGCTAGCTATTTAGGTCTTAGGCCAGAGCTGGGCATCTAGCGATAAATAGGAAATGCTACCTGGCTATTTCTAGTTGCGCGGCAGGCTTAGTTCATGGTCAGTATAGTTCCATCTTCCGAGAGCTTGTCCCTCTATAGACTTGCTATGATCTCTGCCTGCAGAGATCATGACAGGTGTTCTTACGAGTCGGACATTCCGATTTTCACGCACTGGCTACGATAATTCGATAGGACTGTAAGTTGAGTTTATATTTTAGGCACATCAGAAAATATATATTTTTATAATAAGTTTTCTAATCTCATTTATTAAGCTGTTACTAGTGATGAGCGAATATACTCGTTACTCGAGATTTCCCGAGCACGCTCGGGAGTCCTCCAAGTATTTTAAAGGTGCTCGGAAATTTAGTTTTTATTGCTGCAGCTGAATGATTTACATCTGTTAGCCAGCATAAGTACATGTGGAGGTTGCCTGGTTGCTAGGGAATCCCCACATGTACCGCATATACTTGAGTATAAGCCGAGATTTTCAGCCCATTTTTTGGGGCAGAAAGTCCCCCTCTCGGCTTATACTCGAGTCATATCCAGGGGTTGGCAGGGGAGGGGGAGCGGGGGCTGTCTAATTATACTCACCTGCTCCTGGCACGGTCCCTGCACGTCCCTGGGTTCCTGGCGTCCCAGCTTCTTCCTGTACTGAACGGTCACGTGGTACCGCTCATTACAGTAATGAATATGCGGCTCCACCTCCCATAATGTTTGTGCAGCACTATATGGGGTAAGTGTCTGTATAGAGCATCTTATGGGGCCATAACGTTTGTGCAGCACTATATGGGGTAAGTGTCTGTATAGAGCATCTTATGGGGCCATAACGTTTGTGCAGCACTATATGGGGTAAGTGTCTGTATAGAGCATCTTATGGGGCCATAACGTTTGTGCAGCACTATAATCGGGCAAGTGTCTGTATGGAGCATCTTATGGGGCCATAACGTTTGTGCAGCACTATATGGGGCAAATATCTTTATGGAGCATCTTATGGGGCCATAATTAATGTTTGTGGAGCATTATATGGGGCAAGTGTCTGTATGGAGCATCTTATGGGGCCATAACGTTTGTGCAGCACTATATGGGGCAAATATCTTTATGGAGCATCTTATGGGGCTATAATCAACATTTGTGCAGCATTATATTGGGCAAATGTGTCTATGGAGCATCTTATGGGGCCATTATTAACCTTTATGCAGGATTATATGGGGCATATTTTAATATGGAGCATCTTATGGGGCCATCATAAACTTTATGGAGCATTATATGGGGCTCCTGATTAAATATGGATATTCAAAACACTTAACCTACTGATGTCTCAATTAATTTTACTTTTATTGGTATCTATTTTTACTTTTGACATTTACCGGTAGCTGCTGCATTTCCTACCCTAGGCTTATACTCGAGTCATTAAGTTTTCCCAGTTTTTTGTGACAAAATTAGGGTGGTCAGCTTATACTCGAGTATATACGCTACTTATGCTGGCTAACAGATGTAAATCATTCAGCTGCGGCAATAAAAACTAAATCTCAAAGCGTGCTCGGGAAATCTCAAGTAACGAGTATATTCGCTCATCACTAGCTGTTACATTTCGATTTAAAACATGAATTTATGGATGGAAAAAAAAACTTGGCCCAGGTCTTGCCTTCCTCTTGTTCTACTTATATCAAGATAAAAATGTTTTTTTTTGTTCTTATGTCTACAAAATCTAGTTAATAATATTTGCCATTGATAAAAAATAACATAGAATTTATTTAGCATTTTTGCAATTTTCGAAATTTTGAAACGTTTTTAATAAGACTCGGCTATTGTACAGTTTGTTCTAAGACACAAAAATACATATTTTCATAGAACGGTTTATCCCAGTAAATATATTTTTTTTCTATTTAGGTCACTACAAAAAACAAAAACATTTGGGGATTTTATATTCTCTGGATCCAATGTAGCAAAACATTTCATGAGATAGCCATGTAATGTTGCAGCAAAAAGAAGCCATTCAGAACATTAAGTTTTGCTTTTGACCACAGGGGAATGTTTTGCAATTTGGATACATCAGACTATGTATTTTGAAAATCAAAAAAAAAAATACAGGAAAATAGTTACGGTATATGCACCTGGAAATACAGTTGCACGATAAAGTTTTACCTAAAATTGCCTGAAAAATACAATTACTGGAAGGAGTTTATAAAAAGTGGCACAAAAGAAAGTAGACAACTTGCCCATGACGCAAATTAATTTTTCTAACCTTGCAAAAATGAGATCTGAAATTTTCTTGGTTGCCATTGATCCCATTACTGTTTTTGCATTCCCTACAATCTCGATAAGACGCCCCGATAAAATAAAATGTGATGTATGCCATAGGAATATTCCAAGTGGTTGGTGGCTAAGGACACCATTTTTGAATTATTTGATCATGTGATTGGACCCTATTTACAGTCCAACATGAGAAAAATATTTCTTAAAAAAATTTGCAGTGAGCTTTAATGCGGGTTACATTTTATGAAATATATTTTTCTCACCTTTGTGATTAAGAACCTTCGTGCTCGAAACGCGAAGGCAAAGGGTGATTAGTTAGTGTTTTTTCCTTTTTGGTATTTTAATATAGTTATTAATATATAATTTTTTATAGACCTATCCCTTGCGGCTGCTGAACGTCTTCTTGATCACAAAATAAAAGCCTCCCGAAAAAAGCGACTCGCACTTCCCAAAGACTGATAAAAATATTTTTTTTCTTCATTTATTTTTATATTTCTATAGCTATGTACCCAGGGACAATGTGCTTTCATTTTCACTACTGACCACAAATTAGGAAGACCAAAAAAAAAATTAGTTCAATTTACTAAAAGACTCCGAGCACCTCCCTGTGACTATAGGAAAGTTTTTTTTAAAAAAACTTTACAACTTACTTTGTAAGGAAATGGAATTGCATAATTTGCATAGCTGAAAATTTCTACCATGGTGGACTTAACTGTAAATGAAAGCAAAAGCAAATCTCAACATAGAGGGTAGTAGGCTTAAAGAAAACATCAATCACACCCAAAGGATGACCACCATGAAGGATATTCATGCCAAAAAGTGAACGTACGACATTGGTCAACTGGCATGTGTGTTAATGCTGATTTACAAGATTTACGCTCTTTTTGGGGGTTGTAGGCACAACCCAATAATGCTAAAGACAACATGTGCTCCAATAACTACTGGATCAAGAACCATTAGTGGAACATCTGCCCTGGAAAGTTTTTGAGGTTTAGATTTGTAAAGCCCACAAGTAGTCAAGAATCTCCAGGACTCTAGTAAGTTCTCCCACCCTGGTAGACTCCATAAATTGCTGTCAAATGATAGATTGGTTAAAGGGAAGTAGAATTATGAGCTGAACTTTAACAATTCAGTTTCTGAAGTGGTTACAAATGAGTCACAGAGATGACAGCCATTGACTGCTACAATGTAGAAACGTATTTCTACGTGTTCAGAAATGTTCATACAAGGGATTATTCTTCTACGTGTCTATAATGCAAAGGCTCTCCGTCTCTAGTCCTTCTAACAACCATCAGTACCTGCAGGTCTATTAGTCTTCTTAATGATCTCCTCCATTATGGAAGTTCATAACATGAAGACTACTCAAAATCAAAATAATTCGATGTGACCAGAGTTAAGACATTCCATGTCTCATGGGTCCAAGAAGCTTAGAAAGGAGAGTTGTTGTTGGTCCTCACCTGGTTATTCCTGGCACAGGTGTGAACAACGCAGTCACTGGTGTTGTCTTCTCTGACCAAAAGTAGCTTTCTAGGGTCAAAACTTAACATTTTAATTCCTTGACATTCTAACCAATAAAAGAAAACAAATATTAATGTAAGTGTAATGATGGTGACAAATAGGAATACTAAACCCATCAACCCACTCCTGGTATCCCAGCTTTTTGGAATATCTTAGCTTAGTTGTCTCACCAAGGGCATAGCTAGGTGAGGCATCAACAAGTCTCAATGACTGTATTGTGCATTTAAAGGAAACCTGTCAGAGTGATTTTACAACTAGATCTGATGTTATGACTGTACATGACCTAGTACAACAATAAAAATGATACCTGTCTTGTGGTAATCCGATGTGCCAGAGCTGAGAATTCGAGATTTGAAGCCATATGCAAATTGTGCCTGGAAGTTCATGGGGTGCGTGTCAATTCGTTGGGAGTACATAACCACGCCCCTTAATGCACTTCCAGGTTAACTTGGATGTGACTTCCGAACTTGATTTTTCAGCACTGGAACATCGGATTACTACAAAATAGGAATCATTTTTATTTTTGTATTAGGATCTATACAGCCATACTATCAGTTTTAGTAGTAAAATCATACTGACCGGATCCTTTAAATAAAGTGCAACATAGGGAGCTGAACTTTTTTGTCTGGGCGAAAGAACGCTTGCTCCATTTGCACTTCCAGGAGATCAATAAAAAGAACCCATGATCCAGCTCTTTCCTCAACCTCTATTTAAAAGGAAGCTTTCATCAGAAAATGAATTATTGGTTAAATCAGTTTTTCTGTTAAAAGCATCTTTTTTTTGACAATTTTTGGCAGTTTTACAATCTATTAAGAATTAAAATATAGAACTCTTATAATTTTCACAATGGCTATAGGGGCTTTTTTAGATCAACTTTTTATTGTTTAAAGAAACATCACATGTATGCAGCCACAATAATTGGATCTTGACCCTATTTTTTTCATTGAAGTATCTGTTAATCAGCCTGTGCAGAGATCACTGAATAGAAGGGGGAGCTGAGAGATCACCCATTGTGAATGATGGATCCTGTGTTATCAATCTTTGTACAGGAGGAGGAGGTGAGCTGTGACATCACCTATTGTGAATGGTGGATCCTGTGTTATCTACTGTATATAGAGGTGCTATCAGTCATTGTACAGGAGGAGATGAGCTGTGACATCACCTATTGTGAATGGTGAATCATGTGTTATCTACTGTATATAGAGGTGTTATCAGTCATTGCACAGTAGGAGGAGGTGAGCTGTGACATCATCTATTGTGAATGGTGTATCCTGTATTATCTACTGTATATAGAGGTGTTATCAGTCGTTATACAGGAGGAAGAGGTGAGGTGTGATATCACCTATTGTGTATGGTGGATCCTGTGTTATCTACTGTATATAGAGGTGTTATCAGTCATTATACAGGAGGAGGAGGTGAGCTGTGATATCACCTATTGTGAATGGTGGATCCTGTGTTATCTACTCTATACAGAGGTGTTATCAGTCATTGTATAGGAGGAGGGGGTGAGCTGTGACATCACCTATTGAGAATGGTGGATCCTGTGTTATCTACTGTATATAAAGGTGTTATCAGTCATTGAACAGGAGGAGGAGGAGGTGAGCTGTGACATCACCTATTGTGAATGGTGGATCCTGTGTTATCTACTGTGTATAGAGGTGTTATCAGTCATTGTACAGGAGGAGGAGGTGAGCTGTGACATCACCTATTGTGAATGGTGGATCCTGTGTTATCTACTGTATATAGAGGTGTTATCAGTCATTGTACAGGAGGAGGTGAGTTGTGACATCACCTATTATGAATGGTGAATCCTGTGTTATCAGCAGTGTATATAGAGGTGTTATCAGTCATTGTACAGGAGGAGGGGAGTTGTGACATCACCTATTATGAATGGTGAATCCTGTGTTATCAGCAGTGTATAGAGTTGTTGTTATCATTCATTGTAGTTCTGCCTCTAATGATAAAGAAAGTGCTGAAAACTCTTCCTGAAAAGCCACGAAGAACAAGTCTAAAAAGCCCCAGTAACCAAAAATCATAATATGAAAAAAAGAAAACATTGCCAAAACCAGATTTACAAATTAGGTGGTTTTTTTCATGAAGAGTGCAAACTCCTCTCTTGGGACAGACCAGAAATGCCCCTTTTAATGCAAAGAACGGCAAACATTTTCCATTTTCTTACCCGTTTTGTTGTAGCAACTATATACAAGTTCTCTGATGGGTGAAGGAGGGCGAGAGGGACCTGTAAAATAAAAGCTGACGTAGATCCAGGTGACAGACCCGTGTTAAACCCTTAATTATAAAATATTCCATCTCCTGTATTCTATATCTATATATTATCCTCTATATTACACGATTATAGAATTTCAGCAAATGGAGCTACTCTTTTTCCGAACACTCGATTGCATATGCACATAACACTTTCTATATTACGCTAAGTGCGCTAACCACCCAGAAGTAATATATTCTAGTAAAGAAGACAAGCCGACTTTCTGCCGACTCGGTAGACTAACCTTTTTTTTATGAAGAGCGAAATGCATTTACAAGGATGCGGCACGACGACCTTTAAACACAGTCCCTTCCGCCACGCGTAATTGATACAATCGTCCTCCGCATTGAAAGGGGTTAATATTCTCTAATTACTTCTGACAGGCTTACAATGTGTTTAAGTGGCATCTTATTACATTTTATTTGCAATGTGGATGTATCCTTAATGTGTTATTTCACCATCCCGGCTTTGCATTGCTGCCTCCTTGTCAAATACTGATTGGTAATCTTATTAACATGAAGCCATTAAGGAATCCTTGGCTGTTTTTCTGCTAAAAGTGTTTCGGTTCAATGCACACAACATGCTGCCTTGAAACGCGTCGCTCACAGCCATGAGTCGTATCTGGGTTAAGGTGCGGGGGGAAGAAGTGGTCTGGGATCTGGATTAAAAATGAAGCACACGTACACGCGAATCTGACAGAGAAACTGGTTCAGTAATTGGTACAACAAAGTAAAAACAAACGGTGCGGATGTCGAGTGTGTATGATCAGTGCCTCGAGCGGGAGGAGGAGTCCATACAATGTTCTCATTGTCTTTCCTACAAAAAAACCTCTTGTATCTCCAGCAGGGATCCAGTAATACAAAGAATGCAGAATCAGAGGCTGTCGAGGACTGGTGTACCATTTTATAGACTAATTGAGGTTGCAAATTAAACAGAGTCTGGAGCAGTCGAGGACTGATCTTGGAGCAACGGTATACTGCAATCTTCAGATAAACATTTTTTTTTAAACTTTCCCCTCTTCTTGTTTCCATGGCGATGTGATAGCCAGCATAGAAAATGCCCAGAGCTCACAGACCTACCAAGAAAATAAAAAAAAAAGACTTGTTATTAAAGATGAAAAGCCTTGAATGCAAGCGAATATTTCATAGCTAACAATGTTAATGGAGTCATTTATCGGCGCTAGGTGTGGAGATGGGATTGGTATTGAATCTAGGATGCATGCATTCAATCTAAGCCTCGGCGAGAAGGATGAGGTTACATTATTGTTATAAGATGTTTAACTTTTTCCATGGAGAGAAGGATATGGACACGCAGGACAGGGGGGCACGCTAGTGGGGGTGCACGCGTCACATAAGCAAAGCGTCACGGAAGATAAGCGTCGTGATACCGCAGTTATTTCATGGCAGTTAGTCGGGGCAGGAGTCAGGTAACCCAGAGGTCCCCAACCTTTTTTGCACCAGGGACCGGCTTTAAGCCAGACCAGTTTTCCATGGCCCGGTGGGGGTGGGGCAGGGGCGGGGCTTTGGTCATATGGGGGTGGGGTTATGGAGGGATGGAGCTTAGTGCATACTTATCATATAATTATGACATTTATAATGAGAATGTGATTCAACTTACCATAGGTTCAGAATGAGTGGGAGCACCATGCTTGTTTCCCTGGTGCTCTGCACCATTATTGCCCCATAGCTGTGCCATATAGTGCTCTGCACCATTATTGCCCCATAGCTGTGCCATACAGTGCTCTGCACCGTTCATAATTGCCCCATAGCTGTGCCATATAGTGCTCTGCACCGTTCATAATTGCCCCATAGCTGTGCCATACAGTGCTCTGCACCATTATTGCCCCATAGCTGTGCCATACAGTGCTCTGCACCATTATTGCCCCATAGCTGTGCCATACAGTGCTCTGCACCGTTCATAATTGCCCCATAGCTGTGCCATATAGTGCTCTGCACCATTATTGCCCCATAGCTGTGCCATACAGTGCTCTGCACCGTTCATAATTGCCCCATAGCTGTGCCATACAGTGCTCTGCACTGTTTATTATTGCCCCATAGCTGTGCCATATAGTGCTCTGCACCATTATTGCCCCATAGCTGTGCCATACAGTGCTCTGCACCGTTGCCCCATAGCTGTGCCATATAGTGCTCTGCACTGTTTATTATTGCCCCATAGCTGTGCTGCTGCTGCTGCAATAAAAATAATAAAACACATACTCACCTCTCTTGCTTGCAGCTCCTCGGCGCCATCTTCCCGGCGTCTCCCTGCACTGACTGATCAGGCAGAGGGCGGCGCGCACATTATATACGTCATCGCGCCCTCTGTCATGATCTCAATGGCAAGAGAACATAGCATAAGCATATATAGGAACTAGCTCTTGGAAGATGGGAACTGAGCTGACCATGAACTAAACCTAACGCACAACTAGCAGTGGCCGGGTAGCATGCCTACGTTGATTCTAGATGCCCAGCCCAGCCGGAGGACTAAATAAAGCTAGCAGAGGAAAATATTAGTCCTAGCTCACCTCTAGAGAAATACCCCGAAAGGAGACAGAGGCCCCCCACATGTATTGGCGGTGAGTTGAGATGAAATAACAAACGTAGTATGAAAATAGGTTTAGCAAATTTGAGGTCCACTTACTACATAGCAGAAGACAGAAAGGACACTTTCATGGTCAGCTGAAAACCCTATCAAAAACACCATCCAGAAATTACTTTAAAACTCTGGCATTAACTCATAACACCAGAGTGGCAATTCCCGTTCACAAGAGCTTTCCAGACACAGTAACGAAACTACAGCTGTGAACTGGAACAAAATGCAAAAACAAACATGGACAAGAGTCCAACTTATCTAGTAGTTGTCTAGGAGCAGGAACAAGCACAGAGAGGCTTCTGATAACATTGATGACCGGCAAGCAACTAACAGAGCAGCAAGGTTATATAGCGACTCCCACATCTTGATGGGAACAGGTGAACAGAGAAGATGAAGACACCAGTTCAATTCCACCAGTAGCCACCGGGGGAGCCCAGAATCCAAATTCACAACAGTACCCCCCCCCTCAAGGAGGGGGCACCGAACCCTCACCAGAACCACCAGGGCGATCAGGATGGGCCCTATGAAAGGCACGAACCAGATCGGAGGCATGAACATCAGATGCATTCACCCAAGAATTATCCTCCTGGCCGTATCCCTTCCACTTGACCAGATACTGGAGTCTCCGTCTGGAAACACGAGAGTCCAAAATTTTCTCCACAACGTACTCCAACTCACCCTCAACCAACACCGGAGCAGGAGGCTCAACGGAAGGCACAACCGGTACCTCATACCTGCGCAATAATGACCGATGAAAAACGTTATGAATAGAAAAGGATGCAGGGAGGTCCAAACGGAAGGAAACAGGGTTAAGAATCTCCAATATCTTATACGGGCCGATAAACCGAGGCTTAAACTTAGGAGAAGAGACCCTCATAGGGACAAAACGAGAAGACAACCACACCAAATCCCCAACAGAAAGCCGAGGACCAACACGACGGTGGCGGTTGGCAAAAAGCTGAGTCTTCTCCTGGGACAACCTCAAATTGTCCACCACCTGCCCCCAGATCTGATGCAATCTCTCCACCACCGCATCCACTCCAGGACAATCCGAAGATTCCACCTGACCAGAGGAAAATCGAGGATGAAACCCCGAATTACAGAAAAACGGGGACACCAAAGTGGCAGAGCTGGCCCGATTATTGAGAGCGAACTCCGCCAATGGCAAAAAAGCAACCCAATCATCCTGGTCAGCAGACACAAAACACCTCAGATATGTCTCCAGGGTCTGATTAATCCGCTCGGTCTGGCCATTCGTCTGAGGATGGAAAGCGGACGAAAAAGATAAATCTATGCCCATCCTAGCACAGAATGCCCGCCAAAATCTAGACACGAATTGGGTCCCTCTGTCAGAAACGATATTCTCAGGAATACCATGCAAACGAACAACATTTTGAAAAAACAGAGGAACCAACTCGGAAGAAGAAGGTAACTTGGGCAGAGGAACCAAATGGACCATCTTAGAAAAACGGTCACACACCACCCAGATGACAGACATCTTCTGAGAAACAGGCAGATCTGAAATAAAATCCATCGAGATGTGCGTCCAAGGCCTCTTAGGAATAGGCAAGGGCAACAATAATCCACTAGCCCGAGAACAACAAGGCTTGGCCCGAGCACAAACGTCACAAGACTGCACAAAGCCTCGCACATCTCGTGACAGGGAAGGCCACCAGAAGGACCTTGCCACCAAATCCCTGGTACCAAAAATGCCAGGATGACCTGCCAACGCAGAAGAATGAACCTCAGAGATGACTCTACTGGTCCAATCATCAGGAACAAACAGTTTATCAGGTGGGCAACGATCAGGTCTCTCCGCCTGAAACTCCTGCAAGGCCCGCCGCAGGTCTGGAGAAACGGCTGACAATACCACTCCATCCTTAAGGATACCTGTGGGCTCAGAGTTACCAGGCGAGTCAGGCTCAAAACTCCTAGAAAGGGCATCCGCCTTAACATTCTTAGAACCCGGTAGGTATGACACCACAAAATTAAACCGAGAGAAAAATAATGACCAGCGCGCCTGTCTAGGATTCAGGCGCCTGGCGGTCTCAAGATAAATCAAATTTTTGTGGTCAGTCAATACCACCACCTGATGTCTGGCCCCCTCAAGCCAATGGCGCCACTCCTCAAAAGCCCACTTCATGGCCAAAAGCTCCCGATTCCCAACATCATAATTCCGCTCAGCGGGCGAAAATTTACGGGAAAAGAAGGCACAAGGCCTCATCACGGAGCAGTCAGAACTTTTCTGTGACAACACTGCCCCAGCTCCGATCTCAGAAGCGTCGACCTCAACCTGAAAAGGTAGAGCAACATCAGGCTGACGCAACACAGGGGCAGAGGAAAAACGGCGCTTAAGCTCCCGAAAGGCCTCCACAGCATCAGGGGACCAATCAGCAACATCAGCACCCTTCTTAGTCAAATCGGTCAATGGCTTAGCAATATCCGAAAAACCAGCAATAAATCGACGATAAAAGTTAGCAAAGCCCAAAAATTTCTGAAGACTCTTAAGAGAAGAGGGCTGCGTCCAATCACAAATAGCTTGAACCTTGACAGGATCCATTTCAATGGAAGAGGGGGAAAAAATATATCCCAAAAAGGAAATCCTCTGTACCCCAAAAACACACTTAGAACCCTTCACACACAAAGAATTAGACCGCAAAACCTGAAAAACCCTCCTGACTTGCTGGACATGAGAGTCCCAGTCATCCGAAAAAATCAGAATATCATCCAGATACACAATCATAAATTTATCCAAATAATCGCGAAAAATATCATGCATAAAGGACTGGAAAACTGACGGAGCATTAGAAAGACCAAAAGGCATCACTAAATACTCAAAGTGGCCCTCGGGCGTATTAAATGCGGTTTTCCACTCATCCCCCTGCCTGATTCGCACCAAATTATACGCCCCACGAAGGTCAATCTTAGAGAACCACTTGGCCCCCTTTATGCGAGCAAACAAATCAGTCAGCAACGGCAATGGGTATTGATATTTAACAGTGATTTTATTCAAAAGCCGATAATCAATACATGGTCTCAAAGAGCCGTCTTTTTTTGACACAAAGAAAAAACCGGCTCCTAAGGGAGATGACGATGGACGAATATGTCCCTTTTCCAAGGACTCCTTTATATATTCTCGCATAGCAGCATGTTCAGGCACAGACAGATTAAATAAACGACCCTTTGGGTATTTACTACCCGGGATTAAATCTATGGCACAATCGCACTCTCGGTGCGGAGGTAACGAACCAAGCTTGGATTCTTCAAAGACGTCACGATAGTCACACAGGAACTCAGGAATTTCAGAGGGAATGGATGATGAAATGGAAACCACAGGTACATCCCCATGAGCCCCCTTACATCCCCAGCTCAACACAGACATAGCTTTCCAGTCGAGGACTGGGTTGTGAGATTGCAGCCAAGGCAATCCTAGCACCAAATCATCATGTAGATTATACAGCACCAGAAAGCGAATAATCTCCTGGTGATCCGGATTAATACGCATAGTTACTTGTGTCCAGTATTGTGGTTTATTATTAGCCAATGGGGTGGAGTCAATCCCCTTCAGAGGAATAGGAGTCTCCAAAGGCTCTAAATCATACCCACAGCGTTTGGCAAAGGACCAATCCATAAGACTCAAAGCGGCGCCAGAGTCGACATAGGCGTCCGTGGTAATAGATGACAAAGAGCAAATCAGGGTCACAGATAGAATAAATTTAGACGGTAAGGTGCAAATGGAAACAGATTTACCAAGCTTTTTAGTGCGCTTAGAGCATGCTGATATAACATGAGTAGAATCACCACAATAGAAACACAACCCATTTTTCCGTCTAAAATTCTGCCGCTCGCTTCGGGACAGAATTCTATCACACTGCATACTCTCTGGCGACTTCTCAGTGGACACCGCCAGATGGTGCACTGGTTTGCGCTCCCGCAAACGCCTATCGATCTGAATAGCCATTGTCATGGACTCATTCAGACCCGCAGGCACAGGGAACCCCACCATAACATCCTTAATGGCATCAGAGAGACCCTCTCTGAAAGTCGCCGCCAGGGCGCACTCATTCCACTGAGTAAGCACAGACCATTTACGGAATCTTTGGCAGTAAATTTCCGCTTCATCTTGCCCCTGAGATAGGGACATCAAAGTTTTTTCTGCCTGAAGCTCCAAATGAGGTTCGTCATAAAGCAACCCCAAGGCCAGAAAAAACGCATCCACATTGAGCAACGCAGGATCCCCTGGTGTCAATGAAAAAGCCCAGTCTTGAGGGTCGCCCCGGAGCAAGGAAATCACAATCCTGACCTGCTGTGCAGGGTCTCCGGCAGAGCGAGATTTCAGAGACAAAAATAATTTGCAATTATTTCGAAAATTCTGAAACCCGGATCTATTCCCCGAGAAAAATTCCGGCAAAGGAATTCTCGGCTCAGATACAGGTGCATGACAAACAAAATCTTGCAAATTTTGTACCTTCGTGGCGAGATTATTCAAACCTGCAGTTACACTCTGAAGATCCATTACAAACAGGTGGACACAGAGCCATTCAAGGGTTAAGAGGAGGTAAGAAGCAGCTAGACAGCAATTAAGGGCTAGGCAGCAAAACTCTGAGGGGAAAAAAAAAAAAAAAAAAATTTCCCTTCAATACTTCTTTTTCTCCTGCTTCAGCCCAAACAATTAACACTTTGCGGGCCGGTCAAACTGTCATGATCTCAATGGCAAGAGAACATAGCATAAGCATATATAGGAACTAGCTCTTGGAAGATGGGAACTGAGCTGACCATGAACTAAACCTAACGCACAACTAGCAGTGGCCGGGTAGCATGCCTACGTTGATTCTAGATGCCCAGCCCAGCCGGAGGACTAAATAAAGCTAGCAGAGGAAAATATTAGTCCTAGCTCACCTCTAGAGAAATACCCCGAAAGGAGACAGAGGCCCCCCACATGTATTGGCGGTGAGTTGAGATGAAATAACAAACGTAGTATGAAAATAGGTTTAGCAAATTTGAGGTCCACTTACTACATAGCAGAAGACAGAAAGGACACTTTCATGGTCAGCTGAAAACCCTATCAAAAACACCATCCAGAAATTACTTTAAAACTCTGGCATTAACTCATAACACCAGAGTGGCAATTCCCGTTCACAAGAGCTTTCCAGACACAGTAACGAAACTACAGCTGTGAACTGGAACAAAATGCAAAAACAAACATGGACAAGAGTCCAACTTATCTAGTAGTTGTCTAGGAGCAGGAACAAGCACAGAGAGGCTTCTGATAACATTGATGACCGGCAAGCAACTAACAGAGCAGCAAGGTTATATAGCGACTCCCACATCTTGATGGGAACAGGTGAACAGAGAAGATGAAGACACCAGTTCAATTCCACCAGTAGCCACCGGGGGAGCCCAGAATCCAAATTCACAACAGCCCTCTGCCTGCACAGTCAGTGAGGAGAGAGAGACGCCGGGAAGATGGAGACAGCGGCGCCCGGCGTGTGGAACCAGGACAGGTGAATATGACATACTTACCTGCTCCCGGCGTCCCGCTCCTTCCCCCGGACAGCTGCTCTTCGGTGCCGCAGCCTCTTCCTCTATCAGCGGTCACCGGCACCGCTTCATTAGAGAAATGAATAGGCGGCTCCGCCCCTATGGGAGGTGGAGCAGCCTATTCATTTCTCTAATCAGCGGTCCCACGTGACCGCTGAACAGGGGAAGAGCTGCGGCGCCGCGGACCGGCTGAAAAACCCCAACGGCCCGGTCCCGGTCCGCGGACCGGCGGTTGGGGACCTCTGAGGTAACCCACACTCTGTTTTCCCTTCTCACCATGTGCTTTATTCCTATCCTCCTATGCTCCCTTGCAATCCACATTCACCGCCCAATCCCCCCTCCACCACGACTCATACACATCAGCTCCTCACTGCTTCCCTCTCCCATGTACAGCTCCCATGCACTTCTCACCTTCCTGAAAAACCTCAGCCCATCTTACCCAAACACACTGCAGAAAAAAACTACAAACATTTCAAAAAACTACTTGCTTTTTATCTTGTTACTCCTACTGATTTCGGGGGACATATCCCCCAACCCCGGTCTCCCATCCCCCAACCTCAACTGCTACCCTATCTCATATCAAAACCATACTAACCTTATTAATATTACTTGCACTCCCTCACCTCTCCCTTTCAATTGTGCCCTTTGGAATCCACGATCTGTATGTAACAAGCTCCCTTTCCTGCACAACTACTTTCTGAACAACTCTCTTAATCTGAATCTGTTGGCCCTCACTGAAACCTGTATCCAAGACTCTGACACTGTCTCCCCTGCTGCCATTTCCCATGGTGGCTTACAATTCTCCCATTCCCCAAGACCCACTAACAGACCTGGTGGTGGAGTCGGCATACTCTTGTCCCCCCAATGCACGTTCCAGGTTATACCCCCAGTTTCTTCACTTTCATTCCCTTCTTTTGAGGTCCACACCATCAGGCTCTTCTGTCCCCTCTCCCTCAGAGTAGCGGTCATATACCGGCCCCCAGGCTCACCTACCCACTTCCTGGACGACTTCTCAGCCTGGCTGCCGCACTTCATGTCCTCAGAATTACCAACCCTTATCCTGGGAGACTTCAACATTCCCATTAACAGCCCCACGTCCACATCTGCATCCCAGCTTCTATCACTAACCACTTCTCTCGGCCTCTCACAGCTCTCAACCTCTGAAACACACAAAGACGGTAACACCCTGGACCTGGTCTTTGTCCGGCTCTGTTCAATTCCCCACCTAGTTAACTCACCACTTCCCCTCTCTGACCACAACATTCTCTCCTTCACACTCACAATTCCTCGCCCACCCCAGCACTCTCCTACCTACCACACATTCAGAAATCTACATGCTATTAATCCTCACACACTTTCAGACTCCTTACACTCATCACTGTCCCCAGTCTCCTCTTGTTCCTGTCCTGATCTGGCTGTACATCACTACAATGACACTCTTAGAAGCACCCTAGACCAAGTAGCTCCCCTCACCCTCAGAACCTCCAAACACAGAGTGAAACAGCCCTGGCTCACATCGCAAACCCGATTTCTCCAGCGATGCTCCAGGTGTGCTGAACGCTTATGGAGGAAAACTCGCACCCCAGAAGACTTCTTACACTTCAAATGTATGTTAAGGACCTATAACTCTGCCCTTCACCTTACCAAACAGACCTACTTCACCACTCTGATCTCATCACTATCCAACAACCCCAAGAAACTTTTTGACACATTTCACTCCCTCCTCAGGCCAAAAGCACAAGACCCTATCACAGACATTTGTGCTGATGACCTGGCCTCCCACTTTATAGAGAAAATAGACAATATCCGTCAGGAAATCCGCTCCCAGACACCAAGTGCAATGACTCCCATTCCTCCCTGCATCTCCCCTGGCTCACTCTCCACATTCGATCCCATCACAGAAGAAGAAGTCTCCAAGCTCCTCTCCTCTTCTCGTCTGACTACATGCACCACCGACCCCATTCCCTCACACCTCCTCCAGTCTCTCTCTCCAGTCGTCACAACTCACCTAACTACAATCTTTAATCTCTCCCTCTCCTCTGGCATTTTCCCCTCCTCCTTCAAACACTCTATCATTACTCCATTACTAAAAAAACCCACCCTTGACCCATCATGCGCAAACAACTACAGACCGGTCTCCAATCTACCCTTCATCTCAAAACTCCTGGAGCGCCTAGTCTACTCCCGCCTTACCCGTTACCTCTCCACTCATTCCCTCCTAGACCCTTCACAGTCCGGCTTCCGCCCCCTACATTCAACAGAAACTGCACTCATCAAGGTGACCAATGACCTTCTGACAGCAAAATGTAACGGTGACCACTCTCTGCTCATTCTCCTCGATCTTTCTGCAGCTTTCGACACTGTTGACCACACTCTCCTACTCTCTAGGCTCCAGTCACTAGGCATTAAGGACACTGCTCTCTCCTGGTTCTCTTCCTATCTTTCTGACCGCTCCTTCAGTGTTCTGTTCTCCGGCTCCACTTCATCTCCTCTTCCTCTCACTGTCGGGGTACCTCAGGGCTCAGTCCTTGGCCCCCTTCTCTTCTCCCTCTACACGGCCCCAATTGGACAGACCATCAGCAGATTTGGCTTTCAGTACCATCTTTACGCTGATGACACACAACTATACACGTCATCCCCTGACCTTACCCCCGCTGTACTACAGAACGCCACTGACTGTCTGTCTGCAGTCTCTAACATCATGTCCGCTCTCTATCTGAAGCTCAACCTCTCCAAAACTGAACTTCTTCTGCTCCCGCCATCTACTAACCTCCCTAAATCTGACATTTCCCTCTCCGTGGGTGGCACCATAATAACACCTAGGCAGCAGGCACGCTGTCTGGGTGTCATGTTTGACTCTGATCTCTCCTTCACCTCCCACATACAATCTCTTGCCCGCTCATGCCGCTTACACCTAAAGAACATCTCTAGAATCCGCCCTTTTCTCACCATGGAGACAACAAAAACTCTCACTGTCGCCCTAATCCACTCCCGCCTGGACTACTGTAACGCTCTATTAATTGGCCTCCCCCTCACGCGACTTTCCCCTCTCCAGTCTATCCTTAATGCAGCAGCCAGGGTCGTCCATCTGGCTAATCGTTACTCGGACGTGTCCGCTCTTCGCCAGTCATTACACTGGCTGCCCATTCATTACAGGATACAATTCAAAGTACTTGTTCTCACCCACAAAGCTCTCCACAGTGCGGCACCCTCTTACATCTCCTCCCTCATTTCTGTCTATCGGCCTAGCCGACCGCTGCGCTCTGCAAACGACTTTCGACTAACCTCTGCACTAATCCGTACCTCCCACTCCCGACTCCAAGACTTCTCCCGTGCTGCGCCAATCCTCTGGAATGCTCTACCCCAAGATATTAGGACCATCCACAACTTGCATAGCTTTAGGCGCTCACTCAAAACTCATTTGTTCAGAGCGGCCTATCACGTTCCCTAATCAGTCATTTTATGTTTGTGTGTGTGTAGCCCATTCACTATCTCATCTACCCCCCACCCCCTGAAGATGGCTGGACCATCATTGTAAATACACACCTATACTTTGTATCTCCCCACCTCATTGTAGATTGTAAGCTCTCACGAGCAGGGTCGTCTTATTTTGCTTTATTGTTGTATTGTTAACATTGTTACCTATGACTGTTGTGTTTGAAACTGTTAAACTGTAAAGCGCTGCGGAATATGTTGGCGCTATATAAATAAAGATTATTATTATTATTATTATTATTATATGGACCACTCAATGCCAATTCTGGTCAAACTCATCCTGTTTCCTAAGTGGAAGGGTCATCTATAGAAGAAAGTCTATGGAAAAGTCAAGATAGTGTTGGGTCTACCCAGGCAATGAACTTTAGAAGAAAGCCATCCAAATCTGATTTCAATGGGATTGTCTGACCATCTTATGTTTATGGAGACCGACTGTCCACTCGATGTTTGTCAAGAGAGGTCAGAATCTGATTGTTGGAATCCAAACTTTCATTGGGGTGAGTATTCCGGCAGCGACTCTCATAGAGTACAGAAGAAGAGCGCTCGTCCTGTGTATGGGGAAATTGGGAGAGAACGGTTGATTGGCTGACAGATATCTAATGTATATGGCCAGCTTTAGGTCAGTCAAACTCATTGATTTCGGTGGCACAGCCATCCAACATGTATAGGCTGGACAACTCACGTTTGTTTGACCAATGCCAAAGATAAAAAGGATTGAGCAAGTTGAATTTCGACAAGCTTGATTCTGTGTTCTCAACGGAGATAAGCAACTGCCAGAGAGCATGCATACTTGGCCAAGCCCAGGGCATGTATCTGGAGGTGTGTTGGATTAGCGTTTTTCATAGGAGATTGACCACTTACAGGTTCAGATCACGTCACAATTTTCAGGCAAGCATTCCTCATCATCTTCTCGAATCTGCTCATAGACACTAAGCACACTGACACGCCAGAAAGTCAAGATGGAAATAGAGCCCCTGGGGTACGAGTCATCGCATATTACCAGTCACTAACCAAGAGAGCAGTACTGGTTCTTATGTCCTAGGTAACTATTGCTCATACTTCATTGCACACTTGATACCCAAAACTATTGAAAGATAACTACATAACCTGGTTTATTGGGTGGGCAGTGTTATTTTGGCACTGTACATTGGAATTACATGGTTATAATGTGGTACAACATAGGAGGGATTTAATACAAAAGATTTCCCACTTCACCACCCAACTTAAGGAATGATAACAACTCTACTATCCTAGACAGGTATTTCTACATAAAAGCAATCAGTGTCCAAGTCAAAATACGAAAATTAATAGTGATCTAAGACCACCCCACAATTCTCATGGTCTTGTTCGGGTTTAGATTCTCCCAGCAAGACAATGCTACAGTTAAAGTTAACACTAAAAACTTCTCCCTATAGGAATGGTCTTTCATTTTTTCTATTTTTTTTTTCTCTGAGGGAATAGAAGTGATATTGCTTCTCTAGGCATCAAAAGTTCACTTTATTTATTTATTTATTTATTTATTTATTTAAAGCCTGAGATCGTGCTCTCCACCCGAGTGCACTAAAAAAGTGACTAAAGGTGCCAAAAAAAGTGCACTCGTAAAACCCTCTCCAACAGAAGGGTCCCCAAAACCAATCCCCATCCCTCCGAGTCAGAAGGCCACAGCGAGGGTCAGGGAGTAAGTAATCTCCCTCAGCCGAAGCCAAGGGAGCCTCAGTCGCGCTCCCAGCTTCTGCCCAGGCTGCCACCCAAGTGAGAGCTGGGAACCTTCAACTGTCGACTCCTCTCCCAAAAGAGGAGAGTCAGGGGTCAGGGGGGAGCGGAACCTAATGGCCACACACTCATCCCCTAGACCTATCCGAAGGGAACCCATAAGGGAACTGCATCCGACAAATCCAAGTGATGGACACACATGAAAAAGTGAACACAAAAACAGTGAAAAAAATAAGTTAAAGCTAAAGTGAAGGTTTCCACAACATAATGTTGGCCAGACCTTCCACCAGGAATTTAAAAATTCACTCTTTACATTACCTGATAGAAAAATGGCATAGCTAAAGAAGGGCGGGTCCCAGAGTGGGTGCCGACAAGGCAAGGGACAATCTCCTTTAACCCCTTTCTGACCTCGGACGGGATAGTACGTCCGAGGTCAGATCCCCTGCTTTGATGCAGGGCTCCGCGGTGAGCCCGCATCAAAGCCGGGACATGTCAGCTGTTTTGAACAGCAGACATGTGCCCGCAATAGCGGCGGGTGAAATCGCGATTCACCCACCGCCATTAACTAGTTAAATGCCGCTGTCAAACGCAGACAGCGGCATTTAACCGGCGCTTCCGGCCCGGCGGCCGGAAATGAGCGCATCACCGACCCCCGTCACATGATCGGAGGTCGGCGATGCTTCTGAATAGTAACCATAGAGGTCCTTGACACCTCTATGGTTACTGATCCCCGGCAGCTGTGAGTGCCACCCTGTGGTCGGCGCTCACAGCACACCTGCATTTCTGCTACATAGCAGCGAACATCAGATCGCTGCTATGTAGCAGAGCCGATCGTGTTGTGCCAGCTTCTAGCCTCCCATGGAGGCTATTGAAGCATGGCAAAAGTAAAAAAAAAAAAAGGTAAAAAAATGTGAAAAAAATAAAAAAAAATTAAAAGTTTAAATCACCCCCCTTTCGCCCCATTCAAAATAAATCAATAAAAAAAATAATCAAACCTACACATATTTGGTACCGGCGCGTTCAGAATCGCCCGATCTATCAATAAAAAAAAGCATTAACCTGATCGCTAAATGGCGTAACGAGAAAAAAATTTGAAACGCCAGAATTAAGTTTTTTGGTCGCCGCGACATTGCATATACGGGCGATCAAAAGAACGGATCTGCACCAAAATGGTATCATTAAAAATGCCAGCTCGGCACACAAAAAATAAGCCCTCAACCGACCCCAGATCATGAAAAATGAGTATCGGAAAATGGCGCAATTGAATCATAATGGCAGGTCAGTTTTAGCATTTAGTGAAATTAGCAAAAAAGCCAAACAAAAAACAAGTGTGGGACTGCACTTTTTTGCAATTTCACCGCACTTGGAATTTTTTTCCCGTTTCTGGTACACGACATGGTAAAACCAATGATGTCGTTCAAAAGTACAACTCGTTCCACAAAAAAACAGCCCTCACATGGCCAAATTGACAGAAAAATAAAAAAGTTATGGCTCTGGGAAGGAGGGGAGCGAAAAACGAACACGGAAAAATGGAAAATCCCAAGGTCATGAAGGGGTTCCAATGATATACCTCATACAATGACATCTGCAATAGGTAGAAAGTCCAAAGTCCAAGAATCTGGTCATTGAGTCCTTCACCGTTTGGATCAGCTCTTGTGGGTACTGGTTTCCATGGAATGGTTTCCATGGAATGTGGGCAATGTTTCATGGAAAACTCATGCAATTAGTTTTCCTCCAGAATAAAGAATAAAGTATCTTTAGTGCTATTTATTGGAAGTAATTATTATATAAGTCAATGTCCAAACTCTTGAACAAGCTTTGTCGCATGACTAAAATTACATGCTCTACCAGAAACCGATCTGTAGACCGCTGTTTCTGTGTACATGCCCCTAAGGTACTGCTTGATGTTGGTCTTCTAAAGTATCGATCACAAGCCTGTGAATTACATGGCTGACTTCTTCCAAAGGGGATAGTATTTTGAAGATTGCATGGGTAAAGGACAAGTGTTACAATGAGACTACAAAGTCACAACCATAAGGTAGTCCAGTAGAAAAGAGCGAATCAACCAAAATTTGTTTAAGGCAGATTTACTAAAATTTGCTTTGAGCATACTTTAATGCATTTTGCGGTCCCTCCAGACCCCAAAGGGTAATAAACAAGGGACAGGGAAAAAAAAATGATAAAACATTAAACTCATCAGTCCATGGCCCACTCCTAACTCATCCTACTGTCAGAGCTCCCTGCCTGTCTTCAGTTTGCATTGCACTGGTCTTTTGATGAGTCTTCTCTTTGGTCTTACATCCGAATTTTCAGACGCTGATTTGGCTTCATGTGGGATACAATGCACGTCATGACGAAGACCCAAAGGAAGACCGATCCAAAGCAAACAGAACACCAGGTGAGGAGTGGTGCCAGCAGGACAGGTAGGGGGTGGACCTAAGACAATTTTCCGGTCCTAAGTTTATTTTACATTGGTCTTTTGATAGGCCTTCTCTTTGGTCTTACATCTGGATTTTCAGACGCTGATTTGGCTTCATGTGGGATACAATGCACGTCATGACGAAGACCCAAAGGAAGACCAATCCAAAATAAATGGAACACCAGGAGAGGAGTGGGGACAGCAGGACGGGTAAGGGGTGGATCTAAGACCATTAACCGGTCCCAAGTTTGTTTTACATTGGTCTTTTGAAGGATCTTCTCTTTAGTCTTCCATCTGAATTTTCAGCCGCTGACTAGGCTTCATGTAGGCACAAGGCACGTCGTGACGAAAATGCAAAAGAAGAATGATCCAAAGCAAATGGAAAACCAGGTGAGGAGTAAGGCCAGCAGAACAGGTAGGAGGGAGGATCTAGAACAGTTTAGTACAATATTGTGTTATTTTTAACCTCTTCCTGGACCTATAAAAACACAAGTATAATCCTGAAGAATTCTAGGTGCAGGCAAAATGGAATTTTTCCGTAAATTCTTACATTTTATTTGTTAATAATTGATTCACTGATCTTTATTCTCCAGCCATGGCAGATTCTCCATCTCTAATGTATCATTAAAGCATTTATAACAATGTTTTTCACTTTTTCACATACCATCGGGTAAGGAATCTTTGCCTATAGAAACCCGATACACCTCTACATTCGAGTCATAGAGGAGCACTGCTCTAATCGATGTATGTAGCTCCGTTCCAAAAAAGCACTGACCTCTAGCTATAAGTAACGCCTCATTACGGAGTTAATGTAAATGTTCACACATTCTACAGTGGGGAGAATAGATCTGGTTACAGTCTTGTGGAAATAAAATCAATGACACATTTGCTCTTAACACTACAGCGTGTGAATATCATGACTTAAGTGCACGCAGTCGGGGGTCTCTGCTTGAAGTGCATTAGGTAAAAATAAAACTGCCATCAAATAAATTCCTTAAGTAAAACCTGAAAAACCATTGTGTCAGCTACTGGGGAGACATGACAGGAGAAAAGGAAGAGTAGTTATTGTCAGCTAAATATGTATAATACAAGTGACTTGACATGATGCATGCCGCACAAGGAGAGGAAATGAAAACTCTGCTGCGATGGACCCATGGGGTAAAAAACCCTGCAGGGGGATAGGAGTGGGAGCTTACAAATACTTGTAACCTTTGGCAGCATTGGAAGGTAGTGGCAGATGGCTGGCCAAGGGAAGCAACTGAATGAAAAACCACTTGACCCATGTCGAGGAGAAGGATTGTGACAAAAAGAAGAGGAGATGGAAAGAGAAGGGACAAAACATGAATACGGATCAGAAGAAAGAGGGAAGAGAATGGAGAGAATATAGGGCAGCTTTTTGGCTTTTTCTGGAAACCCCGTAGAGCACTGGGATCCGAACAAATCCGAATTGGCAGAATGAAAAAATGTTATTCACCATGGGGCAAGTTGGACGCTCGACCATTCATTCTCTATCGCTGTGTTTCTCAACTCTAGTCCTCAAGACCCACCAACAGGTCATGTTTTCAGGATTTCCTTAGTATTGCATAGGTGATGAAATTAATGCTTGAACAGGTAATGAAATTATCACCTGTGGAATACTAAGGATATCCTGAAAACATGACCTGTTGATGGGTCTTGAGGACTGAAGTTGAGAAACACTGCCCAAGAGAATGAATCGTTGGGCATCCAACTTGCCTCATGGTGAATAACATTTTTTCATTCTGCCAATTAGTTCAAATCCCATTGTTCAGACTTCCAATGCTCGATACGTTATCAACTGTGCTATGGATAAGACAGTTTATTATAACTTATTTTCAATGACAATCGCTTTAGAAGGCCATAACTTGAATTTTGCATGCCTTCATGAAAGCTAAAGAGCGTAGCATGATAGTATACTCCCAAAATGAGAGAGACAAGGAAGTTGAGATGAGCAAATCGCTTCAAGATAAATTTATTTAAAAATTTAAATTTGTTTCGAATGTCATAAAAAATTAAGAATATCCAAAACCCAAATTTTGTAACATTTAATTTCCACATATTTGTTTGATTTGCATTTTGCTAGATTCAAAAGGGTATTCGGTGCAGTCTCTACTGCAGTGTTCCCCAACTCCTGTCCTTAAGAGCCACCAACAGATCTTGTTTTCTGGATTTTTTTTAGTATTGCATCAAATTATCACCTGGCCATAATAAGGAAATTCTGAAAATATGATCTGTTGGTGGCTCTTAAGGACAGGAGTTGGGGAACACTGCTTTACTGGGTCACTTCCTGGTGTGAGACCTCCGAACATAATGTACATTCGATTTGCAATAAAAAAAACCTTGAATTTAAACTAATTTAATTTCTTGGTGCAATTCGAGCTTTAAATTTTGTCTGATTTGCTCATGATTACAATGAAACCATCTAAAAGTATGAAGCTCCCAATGCTACAAAGTGATCCCTAAGCTATATGGGAGGAGTAGATGTGATCACAAATACTGCAGAGGAATTAATAAAACACCAAACCAACAACCCCCATAACAGATTATATCAAAGTCTCAACAAAACAGACAACTATATTTTGTGTTTGAGGACCTCCCAACTGATTAATTTGAAGGAATGTTTAATCCTAGAGGCTTACTTCTGTTTCCCCATCTAAAACACTTTCATGCCTATGGAGGAGGTACAAAGGAATAGATGTTGGCTAAACTAGCATGTACGTACATGGTCACCTTAAGAATAACCGGTGTAATTCTCCATCCCTTCAAGATCATGGAAGGTCTCGTAGATTCATTTTGCCAACTGACCAATTGGAGTTTACATTTTTTCTTAAATTACATGTTGCATCTTAAACACAATACACTCCATAGTAAAACTAAAATGTATTTTATAGTTTCCGACAAGGAGAACAATGTATCTATTCCCTGTATCTTCCGCTGTCGAGGTACATAATTACAGTAATTAATTCAATACAGCAATTGAAATTAGGTTCGTTCTATGACAGCACATTCCTTGTTCAGAGAACAACACCTTCCGCTTGGGGACATCTTATTAATTGGTCAGTGAGATGGGTGATAAGATGAAAGGGAAAGCAAAGAGGTAAGAGCTCTATCTGTCCTGGTTCGGGTATTAATTCAGAGACAGAAGAATAAGTAGTAGAATGGTCCAGAATACATCTACAGATGTGTCAGCACATCCAGGCCCTCACCACATCATGCCAACTCATAAATATTTCAGAATTCATCCTTTCCTCAACCCCAAATCTGCTAAAAATCTTAGTGCATGCCCTCATCATCTCCTGCTTTGACTACTGCAATGCCCTCCTCTGTGGCTTCCAAACTAACACTCTCACTACTCTCCAGTCCACCTCTAACTCTGCAGTCCAATTAATCCACCTCTACCCTCGCTACACCTCTTCCCTCAGCCATTCCTTTCTCTGGCTTCCAATACCCCAACGATTCCACCAGGCCATTTATAATCTGTTTCTTCCATTCAAGGTGTCTATTATTTGTCTCCTCCAAGAAGTCTGTCCATAATCTGTCGACTCCACACTAGACCATCCATTATCTGCCTCATCTTCACAAGGCTGTGTATTATCTGTAGAAATCACACAGGGCCATCCATTTTCTGTGTCTCTTCCATAGAAACCTGTCCATAGTCTGTCTCCTCCACACAAGGCTGTCCATTTTCTGTCTGCTCCATAAATGGCGGTCCATTTGTCACCTCCACACAAGGCCAACTATTATCTGTATTATCCACGCATGTCTCTTCCAAACAAGGCTGTCCATAATTGTCTCCTCAATACAGGACCATCCATAATCTATCTCCTCCATAGAAGGCCAACCTCAATCTGTCTACTCCATACAAACCTGCCCATAATCTTTATCTTCCATACATCTCCAAATTAATCTCCTCATACTTCCCCATATGTTACCTCTGGTCCTCACAAGACCTTTTTCTTTCTCCTACTCTCATATGCTCTTCATCCAATCATCTCCAAGACTTGTCCCGAGTATCTTCCATGCTCTGGAATTCTGTATTTCAACATGTCCGATTGCCTCCCACATTTGGAACCTTCAAACACAACTTGAAAACTTGTCTCTTCCAAAAAATTGAATAGCCAGCAATACACCACCTCCATCTCAATACCATCCCCCTATCTACTGTCTCCTTGCCCTGTAAACTGTAAGTCTGTGATAGTGGGATCCTCACCCCTCTGTACCAGTCTGTCAATGTTACAGTAGTTTGTTCATTGTAATTTTATCTATTTATCTATTTATCTTGTAAACCCTTCTCCCATGTACAGAACCATGGAATTAATGCTGCTTTCTTTCTTCATATAGCCAGCACATGAATGCTGAGAGTTCACGTGTATAAGCGAGTTTGCCTGGCAGCCATCTAGGGTGCTTGAGGTCTATTGTGCTATCAACTACTTGGATCACTATATGCTCACACACTTTTGAGTAACGGCACTTTGGAACAATGACAATTATTTATTTTTTTATTTTTATTTTTCAGTCATCAACAAGAACATTAAGAGCCACTGAAGTGCGCGCTGTTATGATCCCAATGGCAGAGGATCTCTGATATTCCGGCAAGATAGCAAAAATATAACTACTGCTCTAGGGAGGTGGAAACTGGGCTAACCGCATACCTGATCCTAACACAAACAACTAAAAGTAGCCGGTGAACGTGCCTACGTTGGTTCTAGACATCTCGAGCCAGCCGGAGAACTGACTACCCCTAGAGAGAAAAAATAAGACCTCACTTGCCTCTAGAGAAATTGAACCCCAAAGATATAGAAAGCCCCCAACAAATAATAACGGTGAGGCAAGAGGAAAGCACAAAGGTAGAGATGAACTAGATTCAGCAAAGTGAGGCCCAATAGTCTAAATAGCAGAAAATAGATAGTGGACTATGCGGTTAGCAGAAAACCCTACAAAAACATCCACGCTGAACATTCAAGAACCCCCACACCGACTGACGGTGTGGAGGGAGAATATCAGCCCCCTAGAGCTTCCAGCGAGTCAGAAAATCAAATGTAAAGCAAGCTGGACAAAAACACTGAATAATGCAAACGATCCAAATTGTACAAAACAGACTTAGCTTTTCTTGCATGAGGCAGACTGAAAGGAATCCGGAGGAGACCATATAGGTCTGGATACAACGATGCCAGGCAAGAGACTGAGTCCAGAGGAGACTTAAATAGGGAACACCCGCTGCTTAACGACACAGCTGGAGCTCAGGCCTGCAACAAGACATGCCTAACACAATACCGTTAGTGACCACCAGAGGGAGCCCAGAAACACAGTTCACAACAGTACCCCCCCCTTGAGGAGGGGTCACCGAACCCTCACCAAGACCCCCAGGGCGATCAGGATGAGCAGCGTGAAAGGCATGAACCAAATCAGCCGCATGAACATCAGAGGCGACAACCCAGGAATTATCCTCCTGACCATAGCCTTTCCATTTAACTAAATACTGGAGTTTCCGTCTAGAGATACGAGAATCCAGAATCTTCTCCACCACGTACTCCAACTCGCCCTCAACCAAAACCGGGGCAGGAGGCTCAACAGCAGGAACCATAGGCACCACGTACCGCCGTAACAAGGACCTATGGAACACATTATGAATAGCAAATGACGCTGGAAGGTCCAAGCGAAAAGACACCGGGTTAAGGATTTCCAAAATCTTATAAGGACCGATAAAATGAGGCTTGAACTTAGGAGAGGAGACTTTCAAAGGAACATGCCGAGAAGACAACCAAACCGAATCCCCAACACGAAGTCGGGGACCCACACCGCTGCGGCGGTTGGCAAAACGCTGGGCCTTGTCTTGTGACAATTTCAAATTGTCCACCACATGGTTCCAAATCCGCTGCAACCTATCCACCACAGAATCAACCCCAGGACAGTCAGAAGGTTCAACCTGGCCCGAGGAGAAACGAGGATGAAAACCAGAGTTGCAGAAAAAGGGTGAAACCAAGGTGGCAGAACTAGCCCGATTATTAAGGGCAAACTCGGCCAGTGGCAAAAAGGTAACCCAGTCGTCCTGATCAGCAGAAACAAAACATCTCAAGTAAGTCTCCAACGTCTGATTAGTTCGCTCGGTCTGGCCATTAGTCTGAGGATGAAAAGCCGACGAAAAAGACAAATCAATACCCATCTTAGCACAAAAGGATCGCCAGAATCTGGACACAGACTGGGATCCTCTGTCAGATACAATATTCTCAGGGATGCCATGCAAACGAACCACATTCTGAAAGAACAAAGGGACCAAATCAGAGGAGGAAGGCAACTTAGGCAAGGGCACCAAATGGACCATTTTAGAAAAATGATCGCATACCACCCAGATGACAGACATCTTCCGAGATACCGGAAGATCCGAAATGAAATCCATGGAAATGTGCGTCCAAGGCCTCTTTGGGATAGGCAAGGGTAAAAGCAACCCGCTGGCACGAGAACAGCAAGGCTTAGCCCGAGCACAAATCCCACAGGACTGCACAAAAGAACGCACATCCCGCGACAAGGAAGGCCACCAAAAGGACCTAGCCACCAAATCTCTGGTACCGAAAATCCCAGGATGTCCCGCCAACACCGAAGAATGAACCTCAGAAATGACTCTGCTGGTCCATCCATCAGGGACAAACAATCTCTCCGGTGGACAACGATCAGGCCTATCAGCCTGAAATTTTTGCAGCCCTCGTCGCAAATCTGGGGAAATGGCAGACAAAATCACTCCCTCTCTGAGAATACCAGCCGGCTCAGAGACTCCCGGAGAGTCAGGCACAAAACTCCTAGAAAGTGCATCAGCCTTCACGTTCTTCGAACCAGGCAGGTATGAGACCACAAAGTCAAAACGGGAGAAAAACAACGACCAACGAGCCTGTCTAGGATTCAGGCGCTTGGCAGACTCGAGGTAAATCAGATTTTTATGATCAGTCAAGACCACCACACGATGTCTAGCTCCCTCGAGCCAATGTCCCCACTCCTCAAATGCCCACTTCATAGCCAACAACTCCCGATTACCAACATCGTAGTTCCGCTCAGCAGGCGAAAATTTCCTTGAAAAGAAGGCGCATGGCTTCATCACGAAGCCATCAGAACTTTTTTGCGACAAAACAGCCCCTGCACCAATCTCAGAAGCATCAACTTCAACCTGGAAGGGAAGAGAGACATCCGGCTGGCACAAGACTGGCGCTGAAGTAAACCGACGCTTCAGCTCCCGAAAGGCCTCCACGGCCGCAGGAGACCAGTTCGCAACATCAGAACCCTTCTTAGTCATATCCGTCAAAGGTTTAACCACGCTGGAGAAATTAGCGATAAAACGACGGTAAAAATTAGCAAAGCCCAAGAACTTCTGCAGGCTCTTAACAGACGTGGGCTGAGTCCAGTCATGAATGGCACGGACCTTGACTGGGTCCATCTCCACAGTAGAAGGGGAAAAAATAAAACCCAAAAAAGAAACCTTCTGTACCCCAAAGATACATTTTGAGCCCTTCACAAATAGAGCATTCTCCCGCAGAACCTGAAACACCATCCTGACCTGGTTCACATGGGACTCCCAATCATCAGAAAAAAACAAAATATCATCCAGATAAATAATCATAAATTTATCCAGATATTTCCGGAAGATGTCATGCATGAAGGACTGAAACACAGAAGGAGCATTAGATAATCCGAAAGGCATCACCAGGTACTCAAAATGACCCTCGGGCGTATTAAATGCCGTTTTCCATTCATTTCCCTGCTTTATGCGCACAAGGTTATACGCACCACGAAGATCTATCTTGGTGAACCAACTGGATCCCTTAATCCGAGCAAACAAATCAGACAACAATGGCAAAGGATACTGAAATTTAACCGTGATCTTATTCAGAAGACGATAATCAATACAAGGTCTCAGAGACCCGTCTTTCTTGCCCACAAAAAAGAATCCTGCACCAAGAGGGGACGAGGATGGGCGAATATGTCCCTTCTCCAAAGACTCCTTTATATAACTCCGCATCGCGGCATGCTCTGGCACAGATAAATTAAAGAGTCGTCCCTTAGGAAACTTACTACCAGGAATCAAATCTATAGCACAATCACAGTCCCTATGAGGAGGAAGGGCACTGGACCTGGCCTCATTAAATACATCCTGAAAGTCTGACAAAAACTCAGGGATCTCAGAAGGAGTAGAAGAAGCAATAGACACCAATGGAGAATCGCCATGAATCCCCTGACACCCCCAACTAGACACAGTCATAGCTTTCCAATCTAAAACTGGATTATGGGCCTGTAACCATGGCAGACCCAAAACGACAACATCATGCATTTTATGCAGTACCAAAAAACGAATCACATCTTGATGTACATGAGTCATGCACATGGTCACTTGCGTCCAATACTGCGGTTTATTCTCTGCCAATGGCGTAGAATCAATTCCTCTAAGAGGAATAGGATTTTCCAAAGGCTCCAGGACAAAACCGCAGCGCTTGGCAAACGACAAATCCATCAGACTTAAAGCAGCACCAGAATCCACAAAAGCCATAACTGAGTAAGAAGATAATGAACAAATTAAAGTCACTGACAAAATAAACTTAGGCTGAAAAGTACCAATGGCGACAGGATTAACTTCTTTTTTTAAACGTTTAGAGCATGCTGAGATAACATGTGTTGAATCACCACAGTAGAAACACAACCTATTTTGACGTCTATGATTTTGTCGCTCGGCTCTGGTCAAAATTCTGTCACATTGCATAGAATCAGGTGACCGTTCAGACAGCACCGCCAAAGGATTAACAGATTTGCGCTCCCGCAAACGTCGATCAATTTGAATGGCCAGAGCCATTGAATCATTCAGACCTGTAGGGATAGGAAACCCCACCATCACATCTTTAATGGCTTCAGAAAGACCATTTCTGAAATTTGCGGCCAGTGCACACTCATTCCATTGAGTAAGCACGGACCATTTCCAAAATTTTTGGCAATATACCTCAGCTTCGTCCTGACCCTGAGAGATAGCCAGCAACATTTTTTCAGCCTGATTTTCAAGATTAGGCTCCTCATAAAGCAAACCAAGCGCCAGGAAAAACACATCAACATTCACCAATGCAGGATCTCCTGGCGCCAGAGAGAAGGCCCAATCCTGAGGGTCGCCGCGCAAGAAGGAAATAACAATCTTAACTTGCTGAGCGGAATCACCAGAGGAACGAGGTTTCAGAGACAGAAACAATTTACAATTATTCCTAAAATTCAGGAATTTAGATCTATCTCCAAAAAACGGCTCAGGAATAGGTATTTTTGGTTCAGACATAGGGCTATGGATAACAAAATCCTGAATGCTTTGCACCCTAGCAGCAAGCTGATCCACACTAGAAGTCAGAGTCTGGACATTCATCTGCAGCAGAGTTTCAGCCACTCAGAGAAAAAGGGGATGGAAGAAGCTAGGCAAACTGCAGCAAAAAAAACAAACAAAAAAAACAAAAACTCAGAACTTCTTTTTAATCCCGCTTCTGCGATGCATTAAATATTTTCTTTTGGCCTGGCATTCTGTTATGATCCCAATGTCAGAGGATCTCTGATATTCCGGCAAGATAGCAAAAATATAACTACTGCTCTAGGGAGGTGGAAACTGGGCTAACCGCATACCTGATCCTAACACAAACAACTAAAAGTAGCCGGTGAACGTGCCTACGTTGGTTCTAGACGTCTCGAGCCAGCCGGAGAACTGACTACCCCTAGAGAGAAAAAATAAGACCTCACTTGCCTCTAGAGAAATTGAACCCCAAAGATATAGAAAGCCCCCAACAAATAATAACGGTGAGGCAAGAGGAAAGCACAAAGGTAGAGATGAACTAGATTCAGCAAAGTGAGGCCCAATAGTCTAAATAGCAGAAAATAGATAGTGGACTATGCGGTTAGCAGAAAACCCTACAAAAACATCCACGCTGAACATTCAAGAACCCCCACACCGACTGACGGTGTGGAGGGAGAATATCAGCCCCCTAGAGCTTCCAGCGAGTCAGAAAATCAAATGTATAGCAAGCTGGACAAAAACACTGAATAATGCAAACGATCCAAATTGTACAAAACAGACTTAGCTTTTCTTGCATGAGGCAGACTGAAAGGAATCCGGAGGAGACCATATAGGTCTGGATACAACGATGCCAGGCAAGAGACTGAGTCCAGAGGAGACTTAAATAGGGAACACCCACTGCTTAACGACACAGCTGGAGCTCAGGCCTGCAACAAGACATGCCTAACACAATACCGTTAGTGACCACCAGAGGGAGCCCAGAAACACAGTTCACAACAGCGCGCTACATCATACATGGATGTGTCAGTACTTGAAAATAATTGATAAGTGGTAGAGTGCACAACAAATTTAGGAAAAATATTACTTTCTCTGCACAAAGTGATAATTCACATGTGAGTTGTCTGCCTAAAATCCTGTATTGTAAGATGCTGGCACTGTAGTATTAGTTGTAGTATAATGATTAATTAAGTAATATATTTGACAGAAGAATTAGATGTCTCACCCGGTGGGGAGCAATCAAGGAAAATAATGTTTTCCACGAATCTGATTGTGGAAATGATTTGTAATTGATTTGTAATTTGAATACGGTATATTACTTTACAGTGATATTACACTCCATGTAGAATTCTCTGAATGCTTTCAAATTGCATTTATGCATCTTGTTTTGAGCTTGAGTTGCATTGTATTTTATACTCCTGTTTCCTAGCTATAGCAGATCATGGGAAGGTTGATGGAAACAGAAGACGATGAGTTGAGTGGGGGAGGAGATAGAATACTAAAGAACCAATGAGATCATGACAGCGATGACAGCAGCAGAAGATGGGTTATTCAGGGGTGGTGATAGAACACTAAATAACCAATGAGATCATGACAGCTATGACAGCAGCAGAAGATGGGTTATTCAGGGATGGTGATAGAACACTAAATAACCAATGAGATCATGACAGGGATGAAAGCAGCAGAAGATGGGTTATTCAGGGGTGGAGATAAAGCACTAAACAACCAATGAGATCATGACAGCAATGAAAGCAGCAGAAGATGGGTTATTCAGGGGTGGAGATAAAATACTGCATAACCAATCAGTTCATGATAACACTGGCAGCATTAAAGATGGGCTATTAAGGTGCGGAGATGGAACACTAAATAACCAATGAGAACATGACAACCATGACAGAAGCAGAAGATCAGTTATTCAGGGATGGAGATAGAACACCATAACAAGTTCATGACAGCTGCAGAGGATGGGTTATTCAGTGGTAGAGATAGAACACTAAACCAATGAGATCATGATAATTATGACAGCAGCAGAAGATGAGTTATTCAGGGACGAAGACAGAATCAATCAGCTCACTATAGCAATGGCAGCACTGAACATTGATTATTCAAGGGCGGAGATAGAACACTAAATAACCAATGAGATCATGACAATGATAACAGCAGCAGAAGATCAATTATTCAGGGGCGGAGATAGAACACTAAATAACCAATGAGTTCATGACAACAGAAGAGGATGAGTTATTCAGGGGTGGAGATCGAACACAAACAATGAGTTCATAACAGCGGTGACAGCAGCAGAGGACGGGTTATTAAGGACGGGTTATTAAAGGGCAGAAATGCAACACTAAATAAATAATGAGCTCATGACAACAATGACAGTACTGTAGATGGCTTATTCAGTGGTGGAGTTAAGGTACCGTTACACTAAACGACTTACCAACGATCACGACCAGCGATACGACCTGGCCGTGATCGTTGGTAAGTCGTTGTGTGGTCGCTGGGGAGCTGTCACACAGACAGCTCTCTCCAGCGACCAACGATCAGGGGAACGACTTCGGCATCGTTGAAACTGTCTTCAACGATGCCGAAGTCCCCCTGCAGCACCCGGGTAACCAGGGTAAACATCGGGTTACTAAGTGCAGGGCCGCGCTTAGTAACCCGATATTTACCCTGGTTACCATTGTAAAAGTAAAAAAAAAACAAACCACTACATACTCACATTCTGATTACTGTCACGTCCCCCGGCGTCCACAGGGTTAAAACTGCTTTCGGCAAGAGCGCTGCTAATATGCACGCGCTGCTGCCGAGAGCTTCCCTGCACTGAATGTGTTAGCGCCGGAAATAACAGCGGTGACGTCACCGCTGTGCTCTGCTTTACGGCCGGCGCTGACACAGTCAGTGCAGGGAAGCTCTCGGCAGCAGCGCGTGCATATTAGCGGCGCTCTTGCCAAAAGCAGTTTTAACTCTGTGGACGCCGGGGGACGTGACAGACATCAGAATGTGAGTATGTACTGGTTTTTTTTTAACTTTTACAATGGTAACCAGGGTAAATATCGGGTTACTAACCGCGGCCCTGCGCTTAGTAACCCGATATTTACCCTGGTTACAAGTGAACACATCGCCAGATCGGCGTCACACACGCCGATCCAGCGATGACAGCGGGTGATCAGCGACCAAAAAAAGGTCCTGATCATTCCCATCGACCAACGATCTCCCAGCAGGGGCCTGATCGTTGGTCGCTGTCACACATAACGAGATCGTTAGCGGGATCGTTGCTACGTCACCAAAAGCGTGACGTTGCAATGATATCGTTAACGATATCGTTATGTGTGACTCAGCCTTTAGAACAATACATGACCAGTGAGCTCATAACAACAATGACAGCAGCAGAAGATGGCTTATTCAGGGGTGAAGACAGAAGACTGTTTACCAATGAGCTCATGAGAATTTGGACAGCAGCAGTTGATTTATTTAGGGGTGGAGAAAGGAACACTATTTAGCCAATAAACTGATGGGAAAGATAACAACGGCAAAGAATTGGATATGAAATCACAAAATTACAACACTATGAAACTAGTCAGAATATAGGAAAAATAACCAACAAGAAACATAAGAAGTCAGTTAAAAAAGATGAGTTGTGCAGTAGCAGAAACAAAACTGATTATGGGAATGATGGCAGCAGTAATAGATAAGTTGTGCAGGGGTGGAGGTAAAACACAAACTAATCAGATCATGGGAATAATGATAGTAGTAAAAGATGGGGTGAAAAAGGGAATAGATAGAAAACTGTAACAATGAAGCACATGGGAAGGAGGGTGGCAGAAGAACAATTTAACTAATCGGATTAAGGGAATGATGGCTGCAGCAGAAGATGAGTTGTTAGAAGGCAGAAATAAAAAAGAATAACTAATGAGCTTAAGAAAATGATGACAGCAGAAAAAGATTGGTTGCACATTGTTATCTCCTCCACCATTTCACAACCCATCTTTTGCTGCTGTCATCATTTTACTAAGAAAATAATAGTTACATGGTGTGCTATCTCCACTCCCACACTACTCATCGTTTTCTGCTGTCATAATTCCTTTAATCTGTTTGGTTACACAGAGTTTTATCTCCTCTTGCATTTCACAACCCAACAGCTTATAAGAAGATGATGAGTTGTGTGGGAGAGGAGATAACACACTGTATAACTAATAAGCTCGTGAGAATGAAGACCACAGCAAAAGAAAGGTTGTGAAATAGTGGCTTTAAAAGAACATGTAAGCAATCTGCTGGTAAGAATAGTGAGAGCAGGAGATGATGAGTTCTGCAGGGGTGGAGTTACAACAAGGCAACCAATCAGATTATAGAAATGATGACAGCAATAGAATATGACTTGTCAAAAGGCAGCAGTAGAAAGCTGAGTAACCAATACGATCAAGAACATTATGACATCAATAGAAGACAGGCTGTGAAATAGCTGAAATAAAACACTGTGTAGCCAATCAACTGATCGGAATATGATAGTGTAGCTAATGAACTTATGAAAAAGATGACAGGAGCAGAAAATGTGTTGTGAAATGGAAGAGATAGATGACCGTGTAAGCAATCAGCTAGTAGAAATGACAGCTGAATAAGCTCTGCGGGGGTGGAGTTAGAGAATGGTAATCGATTAGATTATGGGAATGATTAGTGCAGTAGAAGATGAGTTGTGAAAAGGAAGAGATAGAAACCTGCATAAATAATAAGTTCAAGAAAACTATGATAGCAGCAGAAGATGGGTTGTGAAATAGAGGAGATAAAGCACTGTAACCAGCTTATCCGAATGATGACAGAATAAGAAAATGAGTTGTATGTTGCAAAGATAGCACACTGTATAACTAGTAAGCATATAAGAATGATGACACTAGCAGAAAATAGGTTGTGAAATGCCAGTGATAGATGGCTGAATAACCAATCAGCTGGTAGAAATGAAAGCAGAATAAGATCAGTTCTGCAGGGGTGGAGTTAGAGAACTGTAACCAATCAGATTATAAGAATGATGACCACAGTAAAAGATGAGTTGTGAAAAGGCAACAATAGAAACCAACCTAACAAATCACCACCAGGGGTGGTGATATTACGTCTGGAGGCAATAAAGGAGATCTCCTGTCCAGGTATCACAAACACACCACACACTTCACACTCCAGCCACCAGGGGGAGCAAAGGTTCTATCTATTAGGCCACTCCTCACAGTTAGGTAAAACTGGTAGTTGGAGGGAAAGTGAGAGAGAGGGTTCCTGGCTGGAGACCGAGACAGGAAGGTCTCCAGACCGAGCTGGCTGGAGCAAGGTCCAGTCAGATCCAGACTACGGTCTGAGGAGGACGAGGGTCCACGGAGCTGCGCCTGCACCCCATGAGGCAGCATCCTAAGAAAGAGACATTGAAAGGAAGCGTGTTCTAGTGAGTGAGAAACGAAGGCATAGCAACAAGTGGATACCAGAGAGGCTAGTAGACGAGAGGAGCTGCATCCTTCTGGTGCGCATTCCGGTAGCCAGAATACCGAGGAAGTAAAGTGCTCTACGCCATTGCTTCAGAGACTGGCAGGACAGTCAATTCCAAGTTGGCTGCCCGACCTAAAATACTTAAGAACACAGGTGGCAACTTGTGGGGGTCGGGGCGTCTCTAGGGTCCCTATAAACAAGCCTCAGGCCATCAGTCATACGGGTTTTGTTCTATCCGACCACGGGGAACAGAGAGAGAAGAGTAATAACAGTGAGGACTTCATTAGAGCTTAAGCAAGTGAGGACCTACTGTGTTACTGTGCGCATAGGAAGGCTATTGCATTCCACCTGGATAAGGAGACTCTGGATTTGCCTTCAGACCGGCCGGACTCTGCCTACCCCGTGATCCGGTGCCGTGGACTGTGGACACTGAAGCCTTCAGTAAAGGTAAAGAGACTGCAACCTTGTGTCCTCATTCTTTACTGCGCCTCACATCATCCACCATCACCATCTACACTAAGGGAAGCCCTGGGGATACACTTCACCTGTGGGAAGGTATACCATCTAGCTGCCATAACATCACCCCAGCGGACCCCTAAGCAGCGTCGGTCACCCTGACCGAATACCACAGGTGGCATCACGAACAACCCCTTTAATGACCTTTCCCATATATGAACTATTTTCATGGACACCCCTGAGGGCCACGGACCGGGTCAGCCACCGTGACCATCCCTACTGAACCGAAGGACCTGGTACCGAGTACCCCACGGCCCTATGGGGGCGCTCCATAGACATGGATCTTCACTAACATTTCACACTTTCAGAATTATCCAGAGTATTCGAAGCCCCATATTTGCCGCAATATTGCATGTCTCTTGCAGCAAGCAGTAGGAAAAAACCCTCTAACAGGCGATGTGCTACATGCTCACCCTAGACCATAAAATTACTTCACTTCATAGATCAGGTAGAGCAGAATGACGCTGTGCACGCTTGTGTAGCGCAGTATATTGTCTTGTAATGTATAACCCTATTTACATAATATGTTGTCGAACACAAGTGCTCAGGCTGACTGACGGCAGAAAGCCTGCCAGGAAGATAAATGTATTTCACTGGAGACTGGAGAGGAATATCTTTGATGAAGGTACTTGGATAATGTCTGTGGCATTCCTCCTATACAGCTATATAGTAAAAATTCAATTTATATTAATGAACCTGCACAACAGCCACTTACACTCTCACCAGTTGTCTTGTGCTTCTTTTGATGTCAGAACTTCTGAAATTTACTCTACGGTTCAAAACATCAAAAGAATACAGATCAGCACTAAAAGACCTTCAAAAGGCTTCTAAATAAGCGCAGACATCTTGGTTTTAGAAATAAGCAAAATAAGTAGATCCTCCGGGGTGCCTGGAGACGTGGAGCTTTTCTATACACGCTAGGTTTATACCGATTCCTAGTTAACCCCATCAAATGTTCCAAAAACTGAAACCTCTACTTATGACAAGGATTTTCCTGTAAAAAAAAACGAGGTTCAGAATCTGCCCTGCCCAATGGTTCAAATGTATGATCACACATGAAGGTGAAGCGTGAATGCGGTTTATTATGTCAACGTGTTTCAAGGTCTTCAAACCTCTTCATCAGGACCAAACCACAATGATTTTCCTGAACATCCTTAACCTGGACCACGGATGGTGACACATATCTCTAACAAGTCCAATTGGCGAGATACCTGCCATCCTATACCCTTTAACCCCCTTATGGACATCCAAAGGGATCCAATTCTTTTCTTGAAGGACTGCAAGATTGTTAGAAAAGTAGATTGTCTATTATTAAAGATTTCTGGTCTCCATAAGTATTGTTTGATGGTCATTCATGGTACCATTGGGTATAACACTAAATATATATCCTTTAGACTCCGACCACAGATATCATTTAGGAATTGGAAAGCATGGATTCATTCGGATTACAGAAGAACATATTGACTCCTATAGTTAACCCCATTAAATATTCCAAAACTTGAAACCTCTAATAAATGACAAGTCAAATTGGACTTGGAACTTTATACCCTTTACTCCTCCATGGACATCCAAAGAGATCCAATCCTTTTCTTGAAGGACTACACGATTTTTTGTTAGAAAAGGAGATAGCATATTGTTGAAGACTTCTGGTCCTTATAAATATAATTTGATAGTCATCTATGGCACCATTGGAAATATCGTTTGATGGTCATCTATGGTACCATTGGGTATTACTCTAAAAATGTATCCCTTAGAATCCTACTACAGCCTTCTTTTAGGAACTGGAAAGCGTTTATTCATTGGGACTAAAGAAGAACACTACTACTTGGAGAAGCTCTTGGTTGCCTCCGTTGGGCACAGGTCCTGACTTGTAAATCTATTAGTCCTCAGTCGGCCAATATTATCAATGAGCAATGGCTGAAATCAATTGGAATAACTCTTTAGAAGACATACATGTGAAGTCTTATGACAGATGATGATCGGACTTGATTGATCAATCAACAATCTCATGAGTATTGGGAACAGGATATTCTGAGATATCGGAGGAGACAAGGGTTAGACATGTTAGGTTTTACCCTGGTTTGTTACCAGTTTGGCACCACAAGTCTACGATAGTATTTTATTTCCTTTACCTGATAAAATGCACCAAATTGGATGTCTATGTTTTTGGAAAATTTCAGAAAAATAGTTTTTGAAGCTACACACTCTAATCATCTGAATTATGGGAGTTGTTTCGCCTGGTAAGGTGACTAACATCCATGCCTGTACTTGCTAATGTTTTTTAGCCAGGCCTTACTCTATTAAACCCCTAGCTCTGTACTTCCAGTGCCAGTTGTAAGGTCTACTTTCTCTGGTTTACTCCTCTTACTCAGCTCCTGCTCAGTCATTTTGTTTCCCGTTATTGATCTTGGCACATGTGTTGACTACCCTACTGCCTGACAACTTGGTTTCTATCCTGACCTCTTGGTACTCACCTGACTTCCAGACCATCCTGACAGCCAGCTTCACCAGCTAGCAGCCACTTCGTCCCTGCATAAGTCGACATTCCTTTACAGAGGTTAAAGGGTGAATGCCAATATCCCCCTGGAACATGCCATACAAATTGGCTAGCTCCAAGCCTGCCGCAGAAGCCTTTTTAAGTTCTCCCTGCCTTCCATTGACAGTGAAATAAAATAGTGAGTAATCGTGCTGGCGAAATTAACCAGTTTCAACAGAACTGGCCACCATCCTAGAGTGTATGTGGACCACCCAACTCTCCGTCCAAGGAAGTTCAGCGTCAATAGGTCCAGTTTTTTTGTTTGTAGGGCAGATATGCAGCAACCAGAGGTGAATAACAGCAGCTTACGCTCTTTTTCCCATTGATAACACATGTACACTAGCCATATGTGGTCACCACTAGGGGGAGCTCAGTGCATATAGTTTCTACACTGATCTCAATAATAAACCTGTATGCAGTCATCCTCTGAGCTCTGTGTCTACTCAAAAGATGTGTATATGCTATACTGGTCTTACAGTCTTACTACATAACTAGTTGCGATGTGCCTACTAGGCTTTCACAGATGGCACCTTCCATGGCGTCACAATAGATTTCTTTCCCATATAGGAACATACAGGCGCGTGACTGGCTCCCTATTCAGCAAATTACTCTGTGCTCTTAAACACGACATCACACGTCTGGAGGTTATGAGAAAGGCAATACCATATAAAATAATGAAGAGACCTGTAAACCTTTCATATCCTGATCTTATAGGGTCATGAATACTAATTGCATTGAAACTCCAGTCAAATAATCAGTTTATTTAACAACTTTAAAGGGATGTAAATGTTCAGGCTGGAGTAGTTGGAAAAATGCCAATGTCTAAATGAAATATGTGGATACAAAAAAGAACTGCAGTATTTTAGTCACCTGCATTAAAGAGGACCTGTTGCCAAGTCACCAGTGTCCTGTTTTAGCTCTTATTTTATTCCCACTTCACCCTTGAGTTTTCCATTTTTTATTTTTTTTTAAATCCGCCATATGGTTCTAGAGATATGGGTCTTTTTATTTTTCTGGTCTTTACTAAGGGGGCATGGCTCATAGGATCCTCGGGGGCGTGTATTTACACCACACTGCATAATTAAGCCTAAGCAACTCCCCTTTTGAAAAATCATAAAATGTAACACCAACTAAAAAGGTTCACATCTCTGGAACCACATGGCGAATTTTAAAAATATAAAAAACATAATACTCAAGAGAATGGCGGGAATGAAATAAGAGCAAAAAAAACTGTACAATGGGGACCTGGTTGCAAGTTTCTTTAAAGGGGTTGAACAGCATTAAAAAGAACAAAACAATGCAGCTTTTTTCTCTTATTCATAGGTTGTGTGGTATTGCAGCTCAGTCCTATTTACTTTGAGGTGGCTAATTTGTAATACCAGACTGAATTGCTGTCTTTAAAAAAATAATAATTACACCCAGAAAACCCTTTTAATTTTAAATAAATATCACACAGGGGCTGTCAGCAAGCCATAAATGGACAATTCCTTTAAGACAATGTCATCGCCTAATTCCTTTTCCATTTTTCAATACTGTAAAACCACTGGGTAATAAACAATATTGTCACCGACAAATTGTAATATTAATCTAGGATTACGGAAAAATGCAAAAGAAATAATTAGTTCAGTTCTTCTACATTTTCCTTGTCCGTTTGGATTATAATGTGTAATTCTGTCCTAAAAGAGATTAATTCTTTCACGATTGTATTATACGTGGGGAATGAATGGGAAATTATTTCTTTTAATCATCTTCAGTTTCCATTGTGAGAAATTACATTCTGCAGTGTGGGTAGCAGAATTTTTTTTTTAACCCTTTAACATTAATTTCTATTTTCAACTTGTCTGTTACAGATGTAGCGGTAGACGATGACTGTTCAAACCAAGCACAGGTGCTCGGAGCACCCTTAACGTGGCCAACCTACCTCCGACCTTTTCTTTTATTGACAGCTCTAAAAGGAGCAAGGAAGGGTGGAAAACCAGAAAAAAAACAAGTGGGTGGGAAGGTGCACTTAACTTTTCTGCCACGCCAAGGGTGCACCGACTGCTTGTGCTTGGTTTGAACAGTCATTGTGTGCTAATAGACCACCTTAAAAGAATTGATATTGACTTATAGGATTTATATTTTTTCAATAGGAGCCACTAAGGACCTTGGTTTCAGCCCCTATGAAGAGCCTATTGGCATATTGTATTTTTCAGGGAGCAATGCATGGCTTATAAGCCTCCTTATGTAATTCTAAAGGGGCTGTCGGCCTTAGTTCACAAGTCTCCAGTCACTTTAACTTGCAAATCCTCAAGGAGCACACAGTGCACACTGTCAGGATTCTCCAGTATTGGCACTGTGACCGTGATTGAAAAGTATGTGATTTGCATACATGTGGTAACATGCTGACTAGACATGCTTGGCCTCATTCGATGCAAGTGAATTGAGTGATGATGGACACGACTAGTTGTCATGTGGCTATAAGTGTGCAAATTCCATACCTGCAGTCACAGGATGCTGGTATCGGAGAATCCTGACAGTGCGCACTGTGCGTGATGTGAGGATTCACAAGTCTGCAGTTACATAGAGTGACTGCAGACTTGTACCTCAATGCCGGACAACATCCAATAAGGAGAAGCTTTCCCCCTATGGGTGCCTATATTATTTGCAGCTCATAACACTTATTCAAAGTGAAGGGGAACAGCCATGCTGCACTATATATTTAGCTCGGCAGCCATCAAGTTGCATAGGTTCCAGGTCTTGGGGACCCCAAAGTGATCTGAAAATAAGAGAATAAGGTTGAAATAGGACCCTCAATGTCTCGGTTACCCAAGGACCTCCAAACACCTTCGGTCAGTCCTGAAATATTTACAGAAACTATTACAGGGGTAACTCGAGGTATAGCGAGTATCTATATGCATTAATGGGTTAATAATCTTCTTTGGATGATCTAATAAGTTCATCACAGAGAGTTAAGATGCTGATCTCAATGATTTACCATGATGGAAACACATACTCCATCTTCCTGCAGTGCCCCCACAGGGGAGATGAAGTACTACATATTGAATTGAATAGGATGACTAAGTAAGGAGTGGATATCCTTGGTCCTGCAGTGCCCCCGCAGGGGAGATGAAGTATTACATATTGAAATAAATAGGATGACTAAGATGTGGATGTCCTTGGTCCTATATGTGTATATATATACACAGCACAGACCAAAACCTTCTCACTTAAAGATTTTTCTGTATTTTCATGACTATGAAAATTGTAAATTCACACTGAAGGCATCAAAACTATGAATTAACACATGTGGAATTATATACTTAACAAAAAAGTGTGAAACAACTGAAATTATGTCTTATATTCTAGGTTCTTCAAAGTAGCCACCTTTGCTTTGATGACTGCTTTGCACACTCTTGGCATTCTCTTGATGAGCTTCAAGAGGTAGTCACCGGGAATGGTTTTCACTTCACAGGTGTGCCCTGTCAGGTTTAATAAGTGGGATTTCTTGCCTTATAAATGGGGTTGGGACCATCAGTTGTGTTGTGCAGAAGTCTGGTGGATACACAGCTGATAGTCCTACTGAATAGACTGTTAGAATTTGTATTATGGCAAGAAAAAAGCAGCTAAGTAAAGGAAAATGAGTGGCCATCATTACTTTAAGAAATGAAGATCAGTCAGTCTGAAAAACTGGGCAAACTTTGAAAGTGTCCCCAAGTGCAATGGTAAAAACCATCAAGCGCTACAAAGAAACTGGCTCACCTGAGGACCGCCGCAGGAAAGGAAGACCAAGAGTCACCTCTGCTTCTGAGGATAAGTTTATCCGAGTCACCAGCCTCAGAAATCGCAGGTTAACAGCAGCTCAGATTAGAGACCAGGTCAATGCCAAACAGAGTTCTAGCAGCAGACACCTCTCTACAACAACTGTTAAGAGGAGACTTTGTGCAGCAGGCCTTCATGGTAAAATAGCTGCTAGGAAACCACTGCTAAGGACAGGCAACAAGCAGAAGAGACTTGTTTGGGCTAAAGAACACAAGGAATGGACATTAGACCAGTGGAAATCTGTGCTTTGGTCTGATGAGTCCAAATTTGAGATCTTTGGTTCCAACCACCGTGTCTTTGTGCGACGCAGAAAAGGTGAACGGATGGACTCTACATGCCTGGTTCCCACCGTGAAGCATGGAGGAGGAGGTGTGATGGTGTGGGGGTGCTTTGCTGGTGACACTGTTGGGGATTTATTCAAAATTGAAGGCATACTGAACCAGCATGGCTACCACAGCATCTTGCAGCGGCATGCTATTCCATCCGGTTTGCGTTTAGTTGGACCATCATTTATTTTTCAACAGGAAAATGACCCCAAACACACCTCCAGGCTGTGTAAGGGCTATTTGTCCAAGAGGGAGAGTGATGGGGTGCTACGCCAGATGACCTGGCCTCCACGGTCACCAGACCTGAACCCAGTTGAGATGGTTTGGGGTGAGCTGGACCGCAGAGTGAAGGCAAAAGGGCCAACAAGTGCTAAGCATCTCTGGGAACTCCTTCAAAATTGTTGGAAGACCATTCCCGGGACTACCTCTTGAAGCTCATCAAGAGAATGCCAAGAGTGTGCAAAGCAGTCATCAAAGCAAAAGGTGGCTACTTTGAAGAACCTAGAATATAAGACATATTTTCAGATGTTTCACATTTTTTTGTTAAGTATATAATTCCACATGTGTTAATTCATAGATTTGATGCCTTCAGTGTGAATGTACAATTTTCATAGTCATGAAAAGAGAAAAATCTTTAAATGAGAAGGTGTGTCCAAACTTTTGGTCTTTACTGTATACACAACTTATTATACCTACGTTTACCTGCTGCAATGGATTAATACGGAAAGTGATCTGGTAAGTTGATCACAGATAATCCCAACAGTGATCAAAACGATCAGTCATGAGGGAACCTGGCAGCAGGTGTTTTATTTCCCTGCAGTGCCCCTACAGGGGAAACTAGGAATTACACACTTTCCATGGACATGAACAGGATATCTGTGCCAAGCATGGATATCCTGGATCCTCCAGAACAAGAGACAATCTTTGTACCCCTGCTCATCTTTGAGGGTCTTGAGGGAACCCCCAAATGGTCCCTTTAAGAAGGAATATATAATCTGAATTGTATTCTTTTCTTTCCCACCCAATTATAGAACAATCCGGGACATCTGGCCTAATAATAGCGATGCAGTATTAGAATTTCTCGAGTTTATTGTGTATCGTTTCTGTATCTGAGCTTCCTGCTGTGAAATGAAGCCATCGGTAATAATCTTACCTCTTTTCAGCCGAGTTAATGTTGGTTAAACAAGAGCGGAGTATGATTGTGGTTACATTGCTGAGTGTTTTATTATGCTTTGCTTTTCCCCATGCAGTCATTATCGTTTGCTTGGTTTAGTGGTTTGGACGGGGAAGAATTCATTTGCTCTTTTATTATAATATTAGATATTTTGTTCTTGTTCGATAACCTCTGGTGGCAAAGCTGTTTGTTAAAAGGGAAATTAGCGGTGGAAGTTTGATGGCTTATAATTAAAAGCTTGTAGTCTCCTGCGACCGTCGTATACACCTGTAAGGGTTCACGGTATTATGGGTGATGAAAGCCAGACATAAAATGGAATGAGTCACCGAGGATCCTTTAATTTACATGTTATTAAAATCATACAAAAGGCCACCACTTTTTCTTCTCTGCAGATCACTTCTCAGCTTTGTTGTATAGACTGTGGCAGAAGTAGCAGAGCCATATCATTATCATTAGAAGGCACCATAAAGGGGCTTTTGTCTCAACTTCGATAATAGTTACATTTTAAAGTGTTTGTAAAAACAAGAAGCTGCCATTTAATCACTGTTCTGAAGAGAGAAGGGATTTTTAATCTTGTTGTTTAGAGGGAATGTGTCAACACTTTTTTGCTATGTAATCTGAGAACAGCATGATGTAGGGACAGCGATGTGTCACTTACTGTCATTTTGATACAATCCCTGTTTTCTCTGCCAACAGTGCTCAGAATGCTGAGCTCTGTGTAACCCCGCCCACACCACTGATTGGCTGCGTACACTGTGTATAGACTAAAAGCTGCTAATCGGTGGTGGGGGCGGAGTTACAGAGAGCAGTTGACTAGGAGGCGCCAGTCACCTAGTCCTGTAGTGATAATCTCCTGCTGATAAAATGCTAATTGTATTGAAACAGCAAGTTTAGTCAGTGACACATCCAGACTGTCATTTTCAGGAATTAACTGCCCCCTCCAAAAAAAAAGCAGGAAGCTGGAAGGTGGAGAGACGTGGGCTTATAGGATTTAATGTCAGAATAACCCTTTAATGACTGAAGGCGTGATAATAACACTGCACCCTATGAAATAGTAGGTTTTGTATGTTTGTCCCCTGTCTCTGAATGAGGAGGTTGTACTAGTATATGATGCACTCTTGCATCCAGCTAAAAGGCCAAAAAAAGGGAAAAAAATGCACTGGTATTTAGTCCTAAAAACTGCATTGTGCGAATTAATCCTTCTCCTCCTCCTCACTGGGAATTGTCAGTGAATGATTGAGGTAGGAGATTTCCTCCATCTTCTCCATCCTTGACATGGTCATAAACATCCTGGAGGAGAAGGTTTCCGCTGAGACTCCACGTTGCTGCCCTTTAATTTGGGCCTTCGGCATCTCCAATGTCCGAGTGCCGGTTTGTAAATATGACCGCTCTGGTGGGTCTCATGTTGGGAAATGCATTACGGCAGACACCTGATGAGGATCAGGACTCGATTCCCGCAGGAATTTACTTTCTAATCTTTTTTTTTCTCCCTTATGAATTGAAATCTGTTTGGAACCGAGGAACGAAATGAAGCCTTCCCTTGTATCGCCCGTTCCGAGCAGCCGAGAAGTCCAATTTCCTCATATACTTTGAGCATCAATTCTTCTTTATTATCAACATCTCTGCTGCTGACAATGAATGGAAACGTTGTTGCTTGTTAAGGGTACCGTCTCACAGTGGCACTTTGGTCGCTACGACGGTACGATCCGTGATGTTCCAGCGATATCCATACGATATCGCTGGGTCTGACACGCAGCAGCGATCAGGGAGAATCGTACGTCGTAGCAGATCGTTTGGAACTTTATTTCGTCGCTGCGTTCGCTTGTAACCAGGGTAAACATCGGGTTACTAAGCGCAGGGCCGTCAGGTCTGTGTGACAGCTCCCCAGCGACCACACAACGACTTACCAACGATCACGGCCAGGTCGTATCGCTGGTCGTGATCGTTGGTAAATCGTTTAGTGTAACGGTACCCTAAAACCAATCCTGATCACAAAGGAGCATGGTTTGTTACAATGTATCAGTGCCGTCTCTTGCAACACATTCTGCTGCTACAATTATGAAAGTCCGACATGAGAAATAGATGAACATTATTTTCTCTAAGATACAACACATAGTCAGTATTATCTTGCCCTCTACATACGGAGCTGGATGAAAATACCCCAAATGATATATTGCCACTAGTGTTGAGCATTCCGATACCGCAAGTATTGGGTATCGGCCGATATTTGCGGTATCGAAATTCCGATACCGAGTTCCGATATTTACCGCATATCGGATACCGGAATCGGAAGTTCCCAGAATTCAAACTGCACAAATTCAGCCAATGAGGAATGATTACAAGTGTGGGCACATCCTGTTCTGCATGGTGGGCATGTTACTGGCAAGGCTGTGATTGACTGCTGAAATGATGTCATGATGCACTATAAAAATCGCTGCCGCCATTTCGGGCTCACTCTGCTGTGAATTCAGTTAGTGACAGGACGCTGTGTTCTGACTGAGGGCCAGTTGAGATAGCGATTTGCTTCATTGTGCTTTACCCAGGCTAATTTAGCAACCGCTGTGTGAGAACCTTGCTTTTGCCTTGCAGCGCTGTTTTCACAGCTGTCTGCAAGGTCTCTGTGTGTGTGTGTGTGTGTGTGTGAGTGCAGCTCACTCTATAGTCTGTGTGCAGCCACAGCCGGTTGTATTCAGCTCAGGGTGCTTCACTGCCTCATACTGTTCTATCCATTGTCCTTTTTTGCTATTAGTGCAGCCTGCTGCACTGTTTTTTCAAATATTTCCTATTAGTGGCTTTCCACCCGTATCCAGCTAAATTGTGGAAAAACACTACATAGGATAACATAGAGGAGTTTTTTTGGGCCTTGCAGAGCCGTTTACGGCTGTCTGCGCAGTCTCCGTGTGAGTGCAGCTCGCTCTGTAGTCTGTGTGCAGCCACAGCCGGTTGTATTCAGCTCAGGGTGCGTCACTGCCTCATACCGCAAAATACATTGTCCTTTTTTGCTAATAGTGCAGCCTGCTGCACATTTTTTCAAATATTTCCTATTAGTGGCTTTCCACCCGTATCCAGCTAAATTGTGGAAAAACACTACATAGGATAACATAGAGGAGTTTTTTTTGGCCTTGCAGCGCCATTTACGGCTGTCTGCACAGTCTCCGTGTGAGTGCAGCTCGCTCTGTAGTCAGTTCTGCCCCCCCAAAAAAATGAAAAAATAAAGTTCAACAAACACACCACTTTACGGTTGTGTAAGCCACATTAGCTCATATTAAAGTCTAGTCCACACTTTAGAAAATTAGTGTTTCTTATACCTGTTACGAGCTGTTCAGGAATAAGCACACTAAGCCCTTAGTACTTTTCTGCTTATCTTTATCAGTCAACCAAGATGAAGAGGGCAGAGAGTAAGGCACGTGGGCGCGGAGCAGGGAGAGGACGTGGGGATTCTGTGCCTGCTGCGGGCACCGGTGACTCATCATCACCCAGTTTAAGCAGGGAACAGTCCTTCATGCGCAGCTTTGTAGGAGAGCTCCGTACACCGCTGCTGCGTGAAGACCAAATTGAAGCCGTTGTCGGATGGATGGCAGCTAACGCATCGACTTCAATTAGTGCCACATCCTCTCAGACACAGAGCACTGGAGAGCACCCATCTGTCTCTTCACCACCTGTCAAATTGCCCAGGCAGGCAGAGAACCCAGGACAGGAGCCATCTCTACTTCTGTTCTCTGAATCTCTTGGCTTGGAAACAGGGGGCCAGCCAAGCAGCATTGGAGAAAGGGAAGAAGAGGCAGTGTGCAGTGATGCCCAACAGCTTTGTCTCTCTGACTCTGAAGAGACGGGTGGGCCAGTGCCTCCGGTCAGCACCCCTCAGTACACATCTGATGATGACGCTCAGGTGCCACTTTCTGGTGCATGCTGTGCTGCCGAGACTACCCAGGAGGAGCAGTTGGTGGCAGAGGGTAGTGTAGATGATGAGGTCCTTGACCCATCGTGGCGTGAGGAACAGGAAGGTGGTGGGAGCAGCTCTGAGGAAGAGATTCCCCGAACGGGCCAAAGAGGGAGAGGGAGGGGGAAGACTGCGGAGCCCGTAGCCTCCACTTCGGCACCCGTTAGGAGCATGCCTCTTCCAAAAGCCAAAAAGGGCGCTCCCAAGACTTGCAGTGCCTGGTCCTTTTTTGACACAGTTGCAGATGACATTTGCTTTGTCAAATGCAAGGTGTGTCATCAGAAAGTCAAAAGAGGGAGAAATGTCAGCAACCTCAATACCTCAAATATGTGGAAACATGTGCGGACCAGGCACGCGGTGGAGTTACAAAAACACACTGAAGACTTAGGCCAACCAACAGCGGCAGCTACCACCTCTTCAGCTCGTGTTGCCTCTTCCTCCAGCTCACACACAGCTGGTTCGGCTTCCTCCCAGGATCGCCATGGAAGAACATCTGGCACTGTTGTCCAGAGACCCACTGTAACTCCACCCACAGCACCACGTTCCCAGTCATCCTCACACTCCCAGCCCAGTCTACAGCCATCGGTAGTACAGGCATGGGAGAAAAGGTGGCCATTCTCGGCAAAACACCCCCGAGCACAGGCTCTGAATGCTGGCATTGCAAAACTACTGTCCCTTGAAATGCTCTCATTCAGGCTGGTGGAGACTGACAGCTTCCGTGACTTGATGGCATTGACAGTCCCACAGTACAATGTGCCCAGCCGCTTTTATTTCAGCAGGCAAGCTGTCCCTGCCCTGCACAAGCATGTGGAGGGACACATAAAACACGCGCTACTGAATGCCGTCAGTAGCAAGGTCCACCTCACCACCGATGCGTGGACCAGTCAACATGGACAGGGGCGATACCTTTCCCTCACTGCCCATTGGGTTAATGTTGTTGAGCCGGGTACAGATCGTGCGAGTGGCGCAGGACGTGTCCTGCCCACTCCAAGGATTGCAGGAATCCATTCTGTACGCATTGACTCCTCCTCTTACACCAGTTCCTCAGAATCATCGCTGCAGGAGCCGTCACAGTCCACCTCCACATGGACCCGTGATGAACGTTTACCTGTTACGACATGAGCACAGCCGTGGCCAAACGTCAACAGGCCGTCTTCAAATTAATTTCTTTGGGGAATCGAAGCCACACAGCGCAGGAGCTCTGGAATGCCATCAAGCAGGAGAGCGATGTGTGGTTTGTGCCAGCGAATCTCCAGCCAGGCATGGTAGTGTTTGACAAAGGCCGAAATCTGGTGGCAGCTCTGGGCCTCGGCAACCTCACTCACATGCCATGTCAGGCACATGTGCTCAACTTGGTCGTGCAGAGTTTTTTGAGGGACTATCCGGATCTTGATGCACTGCTGCACAAGGTCCGCCTAGAGTGTGCTCACTTGCGGCGTTCCAGCACGGCAAGATCGCGCATTGCAGCTCTGCAGCGCCGATTCCGCCTTCCGAAACATCGCATCATATGAGACCTACCAACCGGGTGGAATTACACGTTACATATGTTGGAGCGGTTGTGTGAGCAGCAGAAAGCAGTAATGGAGTACTAGCTGCATCAGGCGCAAAGAAGTCGCACTCTGCGCCATTCAGACTTCACAACCACAGAGTGGGCCACTATGAAGGACATCTGCCAGGTTTTGCGTCCCTTCGATTATTCCACGCGGATGGCGAGTGCAGATGATGCACTAGTCAGCATAACTGTCCCCCTTATCTGCCTGCTTCAACAAACACTGCAAGCGCTAAGGGATGATGTTGTGGAAGAGGTGGAGGATGAGGAGTCACCATTTCCATCAGCTTCTGGACAGTCAGTGCCACGTGGTTCCTCACAAAGGCGTAGGCAGGGGACACTTTGAGAGGAGGATGAGGAGGAGTCAATAGAGGAGGAAGACATCCGTCCAGAGGAGGGAGTTACACAATTGTCCAGTAGTCAGTGTGTACAGCGAGGGTGGGGTGATGAAGAGCGGGCAGAGATCACGCCTCAAGCAGGGGACAGCGTTTCTTGCCCAGTTGGCAGTCTGCAGCACATGGTTGATTACATGCTGCAGTGCCTGAGAAACGACCGCAGCATCGCCCACATTCTTAACATGGCTGATTATTGGGTGTACACCCTCCTCGATCCTCGCTATCGGGACAACGTACAAACCCTCATCACACCGTTGAACCGGGAGCGTAAAATGCGGGAGTACCAAGACACACTGGTGAATTCCATCATCTTCTCCAGTCCAACTGAGAGCAGTGCTGCTAGTGCTTTACAAAGCAGCTCAGTGCGTCGAGGCAGTGGAGGAGGCTCTGCACAAAGACGGAGCAGAAGCAGTGCCTCTGCCCAAGGCAAGACCAGTATGGCCCAACTGTGGCACAGTTTTGTGTGCCCGCCACAAATGTCTACACCATCACAGGCGGCTCCAGTCAGCAGGAGGCAACGGTTCCGTCAGATGGTGACAGACTACATGTCTTGCCCTCTTACTGTACTCCCAGACGGCTCTTCCCCTTTCAAGTTTTGGGTCTCTAAGCTGGATACATGGCCAGAGCTAAGCCAGTATGCATTGGAGGTGCTGGCTTGCCCTGCGGCTAGTGTATTATCGGAACGCGTCTTTAGTGCTGCAGGTGGTGGTGTACTAACAGACCGTCACTTGCGACTATCCTCCGATAACGTTGACCGGCTTACTTTTCTGAAAATGAACCAGGCCTGGATCTCGCAGGAATTTGCCACTCCTCTTCCTGATTAAATAATTGGGTGACTGTCTACAGTATCCAGGTCTCCTGTTGTGTTCATCTTTCTACCACCTGAACTGTAATTCCTGGGCTCCAACACCGCCAGTTGAGGCTCAGAAGTGCCGTCTGCACAGTCAAAACATACGACCCAGTGTTATTGGGTTTCAGTAACGTCAGCTGATCCCCAGCTGTGTAGCCGGCAATGTGTCCTGCGACCGCCACGCTGACACAACAACTGAAATTTAAGGGAACCTGTCCCCCCCCCAGGCGTTTGTTACTGAAAGAGCCACCTTGTGCAGCAGTAATGCTGCACAAGGAAAAGGTAGCTCTTTTAGTTTAGCTCCTTGCACACGCAGAACTTAACACTTATAAAATGTGTCCACTGTTACCGTAAAACCGTCCCGGAGGTGGGACTTTCCTTTGTAATGGGACGCAGCACAGCCGTCATTCCTACCCCCTTGGTGCCGTGCGCCGCCTCCTCAGCGTTGTTTGAATCTGTCCCGGAGCCTGCGCTGTTATGTTATCCCTTGGCCATGCACACTTAGCACTGCCCGTCTTCTAACATCATTTGGTGTCAGGCTGGCTGCGCCTGTGCGGCCACGCTGCCCGAGATCCCGCCTCGCAGTGTCTTCTGATTTAATCACACTGCGGGCCTGGGATCCATGGGCATGCACAGTGCATATCTTCACCTCAGGCTCTCACTCGTTACCAAAGTAGCCGTTTTCGCCTGTCAATCAGGCTGGTCTGGTCAAATGGGCGTAGTGACACCGCTCTTTCTTCCCCCAGATCTTGCTTATTTTTCCGTTGGTGGCGTAGTGGTTTGCGCATGCCCAAGTGCCGAATCCACTGCCCATTTTCCTGAAGCCCCAGGCAGCAGAGCGCTCCATCTGCGCACGCGCGGCCACAGGAAGATGGCCGCCCCCACCGATCACCAGCGTAATAGCGCAGATCGCGCTCTTTTTCCTCACAACTCTGCAGTGGATTCGGCACTTGGGCATGCGCAAACCACTACGCCACCAACGGAAAAATAAGCAAGATCTAGGGGAAGAAACAGCGATGTCACCACGCCCATCCGACCAGACCAGCCTGATTGACAGGCAAAAACGGCTACTTTGGTAACATATTTCGGCAGCATAGGTGGGGAATCAGGGTCCACACAAAATACACTATTGTAATGCACAGCTCAGGCTCTATTTAACGGTATTTTTATCTCATACGGAAAAAACGGGGTGACAGGTTCGTTTTAAGGGAACCTGTCCCCTCCCCAGGCGTTTGTTACTGAAAGAGCCACCTTGTGCAGCAGTAATGCTGCACAAGGAAAAGGTGCCTCTTTTCGTTGTGCTCCTTGCACACGCTGAACCTAACACTTATGAAATGTGTCTCCTTACACTGTTAAAACGTCCCGGAGGTGGGACTTTCCTTTGTAATGAGACGCAGCACAGCCATCATTCCTACCCCCTTGGCGCCGTGCGCCGCCTCCTCAGCGTTGTTTGATTCTGTCACGGAGCCTGCACTGTTATGTTATCCCTTGGCCATGCACAGTTAGCGCTGCCCGTCTTCTGACATTATTTGGTGTCAGGCTGGCTGCGCCTGTGCGGCCGCGCTGCCCGAGATCCCGCCTCGCAGTGTCTTCTGATTTAATCCCACTGCGGGCCTGGGATCCATGGGCATGCGCAGTGCATATCTTCACCTCAGGCTCTCACTCATCTCCCTCCGCCTTCTTCAGACTGTGTGCCGTCAGCTGATCCCTAATAGCATGCCACGGCCGTGACACCGCACAGTCTGAAGAAGCCGGAGGGAGGGGAGTGAGAGGCGAGGATATGCACTGCGCATGCCCATGGATCCCAGGCCCACAGTGGGATTACATTAGACGACACTGCGAGGCGGGATCTCGGGCAGCGCGGCCGCACAGGCACAGCCAGCCTGACACCAAATGATGTCAGAAGACGGGCAGCGCTAAGTGTGCCTTGCCAAGGGATAACATAACAGCGCAGGCTCCGTGACAGAATCAAACAACGCTGAGGAGGCGTCGCACGGCGCCAAGGGGGTAGGAATGATGGCTGTGCTGCGTCACATTACAAAGGAAAGTCCCACCTCCGGGACGGTTTTACGGAGTGAGGGGACACATTTCATAAGTGTCTAGTTCAGCGTTTGCAAGGAGCATAATTAAAAGAGCCACCTTTTCCTTTTGCATCATTAGTGCTGTACAAGATGGCTCTTTCAGCAACAAACGCCTGGGGGGGGTTTAAAGGTTCCCTTTCAACTTGCTCCAGTGCAGGCTTCGGCCTACACTCTGCTCCTCCTGCTGTCCCTGGGCTCTAACACCGCCAGTTGGTGCCCGGAAGTGCTGGCTGCACAGAGAAAAACACCCGCCAATGTGTCAGCGGGGTTCAGCAACGCCAGCTGTTCTCCTGCTGTGTTTCCAGCAATGTGACCAGCAAACGCCACGCAGACACAAAGCTGCCGCCAGTGCAGGCTTTGGCCTACACTCTGCTCCTCCTGCTGACCCTGGGCTCTAACACCGCCAGTTGGTGCTCGGAAGTGCTGGCTGCACAGAGAAAAACACCCGCCAATGTGTCAGTGGGGTTCAGCAACGCCAGCTGTTCCCCTGCTGTGTAGCCGGCATCGTGTCCTGCAAACGCCACGCAGATACAACAGACCTAAAACTGCTTCCAGGGCAGGCTACGGCCTACACTCTGCTCCCTCTCCTCCTCCTGTTGTCCCTGCACTCTAACACCGCCAGTTGGTGCTCGGAAGTGCTGGCTGCACGGAGAAAAACACCAGCCAATGAGTCAGTGGGGTTCAGTAATGCCAGCTGTTCCCCTGCTGTGTAGCCGGCATCGTGTCCTGCAAACGCCACGCAGACACAACAACTGAAATTAAAGGGAGCCTGTCCCCCCCCAGGCGTTTGTATGTATAACAGCCACCTTGTACAGCAGTAATGCTGCATTTGTACAAGGTGGCTCATTAAGTTATTCTCCTTGCACACGTTGAACTCAACATGTATAAAATGTGTGCCCTGAAACCATTAAACTGTCCCTGAGGTGTGACTTTCCTTTGTAATGACACGCAGCAACCCCCTTGGTGCCATGCGCCGCCTCGTCATCAGCGTTGTTTGAATCTGCCATGGACCCTGCGCTGCTATGTTCAACCTTGCCCATGCGCAGGTAGCGCTGCCCGTCTTCTGACATCATTGGTTGGCAGGCTGGCTGCTCCTGTGCGGCCGCCCTGCCCGACACAACGCCCCTTGGTGTCTTATTTATTTTGACTGCGAGGGTGTGATTGATGGGCATGAGCAGTGCATATCTTCGCCTGTCACTCATCTCCTTCTGCCTTCTTCAGACTGTGCGGCTTCATGGCCGTGGCATGCGATAAGGGATCAGCTGACGCCGCACAGTCTGAATCAGGTGTAAGGACATGAGTGAGAGGCGAACATATTTACTGCGCAAGGCCATGAATCCCAGCCCCGCAGTGTGAATAAATGAAAAGACACTGCGGGGCTGGGATTCAAGGCCATCGCGACCGCACCGGCTGACATCAAATGATGTCAGAAGACAGGTAGCGCTAACAGCGCATGGCCAAGGGATAACACAACAGAGCAGACTCCTGTACAGCAAAAAGCGACGCTCAGGAGGCTGCGCCCAGCACCAAGGTGGTATTTTTGACAGCTGTGCTGCGTCTCATTAAGAAGGAAAGTCCCGCCTCCAAGACAGTTTGACTGTATAAGGGGCTAAATTTTATACGTGTTTTATTCAGCGTGTGCAAGGAACAAAATTAAAAGAGCAATCTTTTACTTGTGCAGCATTACTGCTGCACAAGGTGGCTCTTCTAGTTTGTAACACCTGAGGGGGGTTTAAAGGTTCCCTTTAAAATTGGTTCAATTAGGCTTCGGCCTACACTCTGCTCCTCCTGCTGTCCCTGGGCTCTAACACTGCCAGTTAGTGCCCGGAAGTGCTGGCTGCACAGAGAAAAACACCCGCCAATGTGTCAGTGGGGTTCAGCAACGCCAGCTGTTCCCCTGCTGTGTAACTGGCAACGTGTCCTGCAAACGCCACGCAGACACAAAGCTGCCGCCAGTGCAGGCTTCGGCCTACACTCTGCTCCTCCTGCTGATCCTGGGCTCTAACACCGCCAGTTGGTGCTCGGAAGTGCTGGCTGCACAGAGAAAAACACCCGCCAATGTGTCAGTGGGGTTCAGCAATGCCAGCTGTTCCCCTGCTGTGTAGCCGGCATCGTGTCCTGCAAATGCCACGCAGACACAAAGCTGCCGCCAGTGCATGCTTCGGCCTACACTCTGCTCCCCCTGCTGACCCTTTGCTCCAACACCGCTAGTTGGGATTCTAGGAAGACAATCTTGAATAGGTCCCCATCCTGGTTCCAGTACTGTCAGCTGGTTCCGGGTAGAGCTTTTGGCTTAGATGCCTCCTTCTGGGTATCCGAGTTCCACCAACGTCAGGTGGTCCTTGGTAGTGCTTTCAGGCATGGGTACCTCCTGCTTAGTAACCGGGTTCCAGTAACATCAGCTGGTCCTCGGTAGTTCCATTGGCTCTTGGACCTTCGGCTACCCATCCGGGTTCCAGTACCGTCAGCTGGTTCTCGGCAGTGTCTGTTGCTCTTGTACCTTCTGCTCCCCATCCTGGTTCCAGTACCGTCAGCTGGTTCCGGGCAGAGCCTTTGGCTTAGGTGCCTCCTTCTGGGTATCCGAGTTCCACCAACGTCAGGTGGTCCTTGGTAGTGCTTTCTGGCACGGGTAACTTCTGCTTAGTAACCGGGTTCCAGTAATGTCAGCTGGTCCTTGGTAGTTCCATTGGCTCTTGGACCTTCGGGTAGCCATCCGAGTTCCAGTTCCATCAGCTGGTTCTCGGCATTTTCTCAGCCTTCTTGTACCTTCTGCTACATTTCCAAGTTCAAGACCCTAAAGACGACGACCCGGAAGACCACCCCTAAGATGACGACGACACCAGAGACGACAACCACTGAGATGACGACGACCCTGGAGACGATGACCCTGAAGACCACCCCGATGATGACGACGTCCCCGGAGACGACGACCCTGGAGACGACGACCCTGGAGACGACGACATGGAAGACCGAGAAGCAGAAGAACAAGAGGCTGCAGAACAAAGAGCAGAAGAACATTAAGCATAAGACTAAACATCAGAGGAAAAGATATTATCTAAATTATAAGCAGAAGAAGACTAAGCAGTGTATGGGGGTGAGTCCGTTCCTCCTCGTGGTGCCCCTGGATAAAGCCTGATGCTGCAGGCCAAACTGAACGCGGACAAATCCAGTTGTAACTCTTTTGTGACAGGCAGAACGGAAGGTGTAATCTTCAAACTTTTATAGATAACAACTACAGGAATGCCTGTCACAAATAAGAATATAATGAAGAAGTAGAATATGAAGAAGAATAATAGTTAAATAAAAAGAATATGAAGAATGTAACAAAAAAAAATAATAGGTAGAAGATGAAGAAGAAGATGAATAAGGTGAAGAAGAAGTTGATGTCAAAGATGCTGCCACTGAGGATGATGAAGAAGAAAGTGTGGGAGAAGTAAAAAAGAAGGTGAAGGGCGTGGAAGTAGTGAAACATCAATATCTGACAAAATAAAAAAAATCTTAACATAGTCAATATCTTGGTAAATCCGAACGTCTTAAAAAAAAACAAACAATTCCTGCTATTCTATTTGATTGGGCTAAACCTCTATGCCTTTAATGTCTCCGCCACCTCCCCCAATACATCCCACATTATTGTTAGTTGTTTTCCTTCATGTAGAATTAACCTACAAGGAAAGAAAGGGTTTATTTTAATTCCGATATTTTCGTCCCATTGACTTGCATTGGTATCGGTATCGGCGATATCCGATATTTTTGGAATATCGGCCGATCCTATCCGATACCGATACTTTCCGATATCGGAAGGTATCGCTCAACACTAATTGCCACTTATCACTACTTGCAAAAACTTTATAAAAACACATAAAACTAAGCCAAAAACTTACAGAAAAGACTGTAGAGTGTAAAGAAGAGGACGACGGCCATGCTGACGTGTGGGGCATCGGCCGAACTGCAGTCTACTTTGCCTTTCTTGCAGGAGCACACTTGGATCGTAACATCTGCGCTGTACGACAATGGAGGTTTCCCCGAGTCCGTCACCAGCACCGGGAGATTGTAGTTAGCTTTCTTCAGATTCTGAAGTAGACTGACTTGTGCATGAGTATCTGGAGAAATTCAAAAGGAGTGAATTAATTTATAGCCTTAAATATCATAATATTCCCTCCCAAGGACAAGATGATAACTACTACAATATTGCTCCTTAAGTAGAAGCAAATATTAGAATACTGCTCCTATGTACAAGAATATAACTACTATAATACTGCTCCTACATACAAGAATATAACTACTATAATACTGCCCCTACGTACAAGAATATAACTACTATAATACTGCTCCTATGCACAAGAATATAACTACTATACTACTGCTCCTATGTACAGGAATATAACTACTATAATACTGCCCCTATGTACAAGAATATAACTACTATAATAGTGCCCCTAAGTACAAGAATATAACTACTATAATACTGCTCCTATGTACAAGAATATAACTACTATAATACTGCTCCTATGTAGAAGAATATAACTACTATAATACTGCTCCTATGTACAAGAAAATAACTACTATAATACTGCTATGTACAAGAGTAAAACTACTATAATACTGCCCCTATGTACAAGAATATAACTACAATAATGCTGTCCTTATGTACAAGTATATAACTAAAAGACTACTGCCCCTATGTACAAGAATATAACTACTATAATACTGCTCCTATGTACAAGAATATAATACTATAATACTGCTCCTTTGTGCAAGAATACAAATACTATAATACTGCTCCTATGTACAAGAGTATAACTACTATAATACTGCCCCCTATGTACAAGAATATAACTACTATAATACTGCCCCCTATGTACAAGAATATAACTACTATAATACTGCCCCTATGTACAAGAATATAACTATTATAATACTGCTCCCTATGTACAAGAATATAACTACTATAATACTGCTTCTAGATACAAGAATATAACTACTATAATACTGCCCCCTCTGTACAAAAATATAACTACTATAATACGGCTCCCTATGTACAAGAATATAACTACTATAATACTGCCCCTCATGTACAAGAATATAACTACAATAATACAGCCCTTTTATACAAGTATATAACTACCAGAATAATGCCCCTATGTGCAAGAATATAACTACTATAATACTGCTCCTATGTACAAGAATATAATACTATAATACAGCTCCTATGTACAAGAATATACCTACTATAATACTGCTCCTATGTACAAGAGTATAACTACTATATTACTGCCCCCTATGTACAAGAATATAACTACTATAATACTGTCCCTATATACAAGAATATAACTACTAAAATACTGCCCCTATGTACAAGAATATACCTACTATAATACTGCTCCTATATACAAGAATATAACTACTATAATACTGCTCCTATATACAAGAACATAACTACTATAATACTGCTCTTATGTACAAAAATATAACTACTATAATACTGCTCCTATGTACAAGAATATAACTACTATAATACTGCTCCTATGTACAAGAACATAACTCTATAATACTGCTCCTATGTACAAGAATATAACTACAATAATACAGCTCCTATGTACAAGAATATAACTACAATAATACTGCCCTTATGTACTAGTATATAACTACTAGAATAGTGCCCCTATGTACAAGAATATAACTACTATAATACTGCTCCTATGTACAAGAATATAATACTATAATACTGCTCCTTTGTACAAAGAATATTACTACTATAATACAGCTCCTATGTACAAGAGTATAACTACTATAATACTGCCCCCTATGTACAAGAATATAACTACTATAATACTGCCCCCTATGTACAAGTATATAACTACTATAATACTGCCCCTATGTACAAGAATATAACTATTATAATACTGCTCCCTATGTACAAGAATATAACTACTATAATACTGTTTCTATATACAAGAATATAACTACTATAATACTGCCCCCTCTGTACAAAAATATAACTACTATAATACGGCTCCCTATGTAGAAGAATATAACTACTATAATACTGCCCCTATGTACAAGAATATAACTACTATAATACTGCCCCTATGTACTAGAATATAACTACTATAATACTGCCCCCTCTGTACAAAAATATAACTACTATAATACGGCTCCCTATGTACAAGAATATAACTACTATAATGCTGCCCCTATGTACAAGAATATAACTACTATAATACTGCCCCCTCTGTGCAAAAATATAACTACTATAATACGGCTCCTATGTACAAGAATAAAACTACTATAATACTGCTCTTATGTACAAGAATATAACTACTATAATACTGCCCCCTATGTACAAGAATATAACTACTATAATACTGCTCCTATGTACAAGAATATAACTACTATAATACAGCCCCCTATGTACAAGAATATAACTACTATAATACTGCTCTTATGTACAAGAATATAAATACTATAATACTGCTCTTATGTACAAGAATATAACTAATATAATACTGCCCCCTCTGTACAAAAATATAACTACTATAATACTGCTCCTATGTACAAGAATATAACTACTATAATACTGCTCCTATGTGCAAGAATATAACTACTATAATACTGCTCCTATATACAAGAATATATGTACTATAATACTGCCCTCTATGTAAAAGATTATAACTACTATAATACGGCCCCCTATGTACAGGAATATAACTACTATAATACTGCTCCTATGTACAAGAATATAACTACTATAATACTGCTCCTATATACAAGAATATATCTACTATAATACTGCTCCTATGTACAAGAATATAACTACTATAATACGGCCCCTTATGTACAGGAATATAACTACTATAATACTGCCCCTATGTGCAAGAATATAACTACTATAATACTGCTCCTATGTACAAGAATATAACTACTATAATACTGCCCCTATGTACAAGAATATAACTACTATAATACTGCCCCTATGTACAAGAATATATCTACTATAATACTGCTCCTATGTACAAGAATATAACTACTATAATATGCTCCTATGTACAAGAATATAACTACTATAATACTGCCCCTAAGTACAAGAATATAACTACTATAATACTGCTCCTGTGTACAAGAATATAACTGCTATAATACTGCCTCTATGTACAAGAATATAACTACTATAATACTGCTCCTACGTACAAGAATATAACTGCTATAATACTGCCCTCTATGTAAAAGAATATAACTACTATAATACTGCATCTATGTACAAGAATATAACTACTATAATACTGCTCCTATGTACAAGAATATAACTACTATAATACTGCTCCTATGTACAAGAATATAACTACCATAATACTGCCCCTATGTACAAGAATATAACTACTATAATATGGCACCCTATGTACAGGAATATAACTACTATAGTAGGACTTTAGGAGAATCTCCGCTCATGGTCTTTATCCTTTAAATAAATGTACGACATCAGTAAAATGGTTTATTTCTCCATCACTGAATGTCAAAATCATTTCACTCGGCAGAGACTCGGACTTAAGACATGTTGAACAACCACAGCTTTCAAATAGAAGCTCTCATTGATTTCTCCTAAGATTCTGCCTGGTGCATCTTTTATGGTTGTGTTTCGCCATCTGAAGACTTTCCTCTCCTATTCTCTGTCTCATATTTTTAAAAGGATAAGAGGGAAGACGTTAAATTGACAGAAGTTCACAATGAATCTCCAAGACTGATCACAAAACGTCTCGATCCCGGGTCCTCTCTTCTGCCGAGTATACTCTTCACCTCTTTCGGGAGATGACACCGAGTACAAAAACAAGGGTTCAGCTTGGTCTACCTCTTCCCTTTGTCTTCTTCATGGAGGATTTTTAATTGACGTGAGTTTCTATGACATGTCTTGAAACTCAAGTGGGAACAAGGCTTCTTAGAAAAGAAATGAAAGAGAACGAGAAATAGATCCAAAAATAGTCTGAAGCTGGACGGCTTTAGGTAATGAGGTGGCAATTCCCAAGATATAAAAATTATATGACAAAAGTTCTTGAAGATGGATTAGAAGTGACTAATATCGCAGTGCTCAGACCATAGCGAATATCGAATTCTATTTTCCATTGTAAATCATGCCATGGCTCATTTTACCTGTAATATATTACACTACTCCGGCCAAATGAAGAATCTAGCGGTCCTTGTACTGGAGGAAATATGCGGAAAGGAAGATTTAATTGAACTTTATCTTTTTTTTTTTAGAACCTTTAGTATTTCATGTTTCCATCAACATAGCCATACAAATGTAAGAGTGGTGAACTGTACTGTCAAGTTCCAACCCGTCATGTCGATAATATCATGTGGTTTATGCATATATAGTGTATATAGTAAATAGACTGTTATATGGTAGTGAATGGCATAGGGTAGAGATATAGATTAGAATCTGGGACATAGGATAAGGACAATAGGCTTAGTACATACTTTTATAAGATAAGATACGGTTAATGTTTGGGACTAGCCCAGAGTGGGAGGGGGTGTGTGATGGTGAAAAGCAGGTAATTCCTGGTAGTTGGTCAGATAGGGAAATACAGTAATCAAGGTCTAGCTGAAGTGCAGTGGGCTGCTACTGTCAGCAAGTATTTATCGTTTGTGGAGGCCTCACTAGAGTCCCTTGCGGACACTCCTGGAACGTTCGGAGTTCAGGGCTCAGTATGGGTACTATGGAGAGTATCTTATTCTCTGGTGTACAGAGATGGACATGGAACCATGAGAAGGGAAGGTTAAGGATCCTGGGTGCACTGTGGGACAAGAAATCTCAGACACTGAGGGAGCAAGTGAACGTAGGGATAGTCCAGAATGAACGGGTAGCGATGCTGAGGGCGTGCTGTACCAAGGAAACAAGGAATAACAAGTGTTACAATCTGATGAACTTGAAATCTACAGTAAACTTTTTCTTTTTAAAACGAACAGCGTCTTCCCCAAGTTATGTGCAACGGCTCCCGAAGATGGAGACCTAGAGAAAGTGGAGACCGGTAACTTACAAGCGAGTGAGAAAACTAGATACATGATAGCCCATTGGGACTGGGACATGATTTTCCTTTAAAGTGCAGGGGCGATATGGAGCACACTTCACACAAGTTTTCGTTTTTCTTCCTTGGTTGTATTTTGTTAATGGCACCAATTTTGCAGTACATAGAATTTACTAAATATACTAAATATCTTTCATTTTTTTTATGGGTTGCAAATGGAAAAAATACCAAAAAAAAGAGTGATTCTGAAATTTTTTGTTTTGTTTTTTTTGGGTTCAAAGTGAACATTGTTAGGAAGCTACTTGAGATTTTGTTGTGAGAAAAAATAGACGATGGGATGACAGATGGAGACTCTCGCTTTGTCTAACCACTTAGATGCCGTAAACACTATCGATTGCTGCATCTAAGGAGGTGAGTTCTGAATAATCCCAGATTCTGGCCATTGTACACTTACTAACTGTGAGTTGACATTTGTTGGCGATGGTGCGGCTAAGCCTCTGAGCCCTTGTCATCACAAAACCATAGGTGACATTATTTGTAATATATAACATCAAAGAGTTTGAGTAATTTCATTCAAGCTGCCTTGGTTCCAAGTCGAAGGGAAGAGACATCTGATTGGCTCAAAGCACAACCCTGATGTCACACCGGTGAAAATCCCACCCATGAGGAATGGAGAGAAAGAATGGAATGATACAAAAATATGTTAAGTTTGAAGATAGAATTCAAAATGCGGTGATGACACTCACTATTCAGTTGCGTGATTTTCCAGGATTTATCTGACACGGATTGTTTCCCCAATTCAAATCTAAACGGGTCGGCGTTCGGATGAAGATCTTTGTCCCACGCTCCAAGAGTGATGACGTTGAGGTCTTTCGAGTCTTCACACATTTTCGCCGAGGTTGGGTAGATATACGGCGCATTGTCGTTAACGTCTCCTAAGGTAATTTGTAATGTTCCTGTGCCGGTTGCAGGAGGGGTGCCTGGAGAAAGGAAAACGATAACATTGCATTGATTTCTAGAACGTCAAGTTATAGCCGCATTGTTACACTGTTATTATGCATTATTCTGGTCTAAGGGCTGTGTCTGAAAATAGGAAGCAACAGTACCAGACTTAACCATCGAGAAGAGTGGAAAATAAATGTCCGTCAGGTATTAATAATCTCATACAATCCCTTACTGCTATTTGTCACTTCCAAATTGCCAGATCTTTGACGCCAACCTAGATGCCCATGATTCAGTTTGAGCCTCAGAAAACTGGAAGATCCTTTCATATTCTGTTTTGTCAGTTAAAAGGTCGATTCTACTTCACCATGGACTCTTTTTTTTGGAATTCCTACGGTCTCTTCTCACTAGCCCCCTAAGATGGAAAGATGAGTGTAACACATTTCAGAAGGTAACTTAATGGGGTTTCCTAATCTCCAAAAACAACTTTTTTCACTCTAGAATATATTTGAAAATTTAGGGAATATTTCATGAGTTTTTGTTCAGGATTTTCACATCTAAGTCGAAGAGTTTGTAAAGTTATGTCCTGTCTAAGTGACCCCCTGTAATACTTTTTATTACCTGCGGAGGTGCTGTGAGTAAACACAACACGTAGTACCAGGTTTCTCCTAAGCTTTCAAATGATCTTTGGGTGCATCCCCACTTTGTGATCCGGAATTTGGACAATGCATTCGTCTAATAAATAGGATTTTACAAAATTTACAATCCCTTTAGAGGTTTATACTCAGGTTCTTTAATTTCGTAAAATTGCTAAGTGCTTGAAAAGGCAAGCAACTTTGCAATTTTCCATTTACAAAAAATCCTCTCCATTCTCAAGAACAGAGAGATTTCTAATTTTATTGTTTATTGTTTGTTGCCACCTCTCGGAAACTGCATTCTCCAAGCCAAGGAGAGCAGCACTTACAAAACATTTCGAAAGGAGCTTGTAAGTGCTGCTCTGTTGTTTTTGAGCTCCTTTGAGGCTGTAGGCACAAAGCCACATCTGCTTTCACCATGGGAGAGCAAACTGTTCAGGCCACCAGTGCAACTGTGTCACACGAACCATTGGTCAATCAGAAGTGCCCCGGGGAAACTGGGAACAAGCAGTGCACTCCTGAAAACACATGATTATGCAACTTAAAATTTACCAAAATTTCCCATAAGGGTGTAAAAAAAAGTATTGTATATTTGCTAAGGCTGGAATCATTTTTCTTGCAAGTTCTCCAATGCCCCCAACATAAGTCACAGAGGGAGGGTCCGAGTCTGCCTATCAGTGTCTGCCAACGACGCAGACAATTTACCCGAGCCTGGTCTCCGCAATATTTTAGGATGCTCAGTAGAGATAGCGTCTATAAGAAATTGGATACTTGATTACAATGTCTGCATGTCGGATTTAGACGCCATTAGGCGTATCATAAAAGCAAGCTATGATATGACAAGTGACACGCCATCCATTCCAACCAGCCGAGCCAAGAACGCAGATATCGCTTTGCATTGTGTCTGAAACTTCCCAAGCAAAACCCCACTCCTTTAATGAAAAATAAATTATTTTTTTCGCTTTTGATTGGACTAATTGAATTTGTAATATGAATCCAACACATTTCTTGGATCTTGATGTATTATTAAGAAAAGTCGTGAGACGGGATGGTTGAAAACACAATGGCGCATTTGAAATATGATCACAAAAGTCGCCTTTCATGCATTTAATTAAATTGCTGTCTTTAATTCTGAATGCATTATTTCCAGGCCGGACTGATAGTGTCTGTACGCGTCTTTATCTTTTTCTTCCTTTTCGTCATTGATATTAAAATGGGAAAAAAAAAAGTTTCGGAATTAAGAAACTGAGGACCGTAGGATCCGATTTTTTTTTTGCAGTGTTGATAATGTGGTTTTTGCCCTGCCATGGAAATGTATCTCTGTATTATTCAGGGACTGGCGGTAATCTAATGGAAACATAATGAGAAAGTCAATTAATGGCTTCTACTTTTAACTATTATTTTATCTCTAAAGAAAATAAAACGTTGATGTGCGGGGCTCAATGCAATCACTCTTGGAGTCACATTGTTTTATTGATGCCCAAAACTTCCCAAATTCATTTTGAATCATTAGATAGAAAGTCACCCGAAACTTCCCAAATTCATTTCGAATCATTAGATAGAAAATCATCACAATTTTGCCAATCTTCGTTGCACTGGATTGTTTATTTTCAATTCCTTAGAGGTTGGTTCTTACAGTTTTTAGGTGGGGACTTTCCACAACTGCACCCACAAGTCCCATTGTAGCGTAAACATTAGTGATGAGCGAGCATGCTCGGGTACTAACCGAGTGTCTTCGGCGTGCTCCAAAAATATGTTCGAGTCACCGCGGCTGTATGTCTCGTGGCTGTTCGACAGCCTTAACACATGCGGGGATTGTCTGTTTCTTAGGGAATCCCTGTCTGTGTTGCAGCTCTCTAACAGTGCGAGACATGCAGCCACGGGGACTCAAACATATTTTTCGAGCACACCGAAGATGTAACACCCCAGGAAGCCGGTTGTTACAGTGGTGTTGCCTTCCTTTCGGGGAGGGTGATGCCATGCCTGGAAATGAGGAGGATCCCTTTAACAGGTAGCATATACATGCAACATATGTTCTGATTCCAGGCCAGAAGGGGGAGCTCTGAACCCGGTATCAGGGGAGCTTCCCTAGAGATATATTCTGGCTTGAAGGAGGAGTTAAGCAGTCTGTAGCAGACAGTGAAGGAGAGAGGAGTGTGAGCAGGAGAGCTGGGGCCATGCAGCCATGTGGTGCTGCTGCTCCAGGCCAGAGAGGAGAAGCAGACAGCGTTGTATCTGTAGAATGTGCCAGAGGGGAGAAGCACAGGAGAATTAAGGAGCTGGAAGGGAGCTGCAACTGAGCTTCTTCCAGGCTGAAGAGCAAGAACCGGGCACCAGGAGCACGAGGCTGTGTGGAACTTTATGTCCCATAGCAGAACCAGAGGGCAGAAGACTTCAGGTCATCTATCCGCACCCACACCCGAAGGTATAGCAAAATACAGAGCCAGGAGTAGTGATAGAGACACCTGTAAAAAGGCTTGCGTTGCCTACCATGCGGGTACTGCCTTAGCACAGAGAGGACCTTGTGAGGAGCCATAGGCAGCAAGGGACTCGCCTTACAGTGCAAGAAGGAAGGCTTTCTAACCTCACCTGAAAGGAAGATCCATAAATGCTTCAAGGCCGACCGGACCTCACCAACACCTGTTACCGGTACCCTGGACTGTGGCCGTAAACCACCAGTAAACAGGTAAAGAGACTCCAACCTTGTGTCCTCTGATTCTTTCTGGAACCACACCATCTTTGCCTATCACACCGGGAGCCCTGGGGATTCAGCTTCACCTGTGGGAAGCCATACCATCCCTGCTGCAGTACCATCACCCCCAGAGGACCCCTTTAAGCAGCGTCGGTCACCCCTGACCGAATACCACAGGTGGCAACATGAACAATCTTTATTTCAAATAACCTCTTTGTCATGCTCACGCCCTGACTGGTGGGCGTTAGCTTGGGGGGTTTGTGGCCCCACTGAGCCACAAACCAGACTACCCTGGAAGGGGCATGACTATGACAGCTGCCTTGGTCTTCACTGGAACCTCTGATGGTGAGGTCAGGCTTGTGCGGCAGGCAGCTGCCAGGTGCTACTCCAGGGTGGTGTCTGGCTGTGGCTGCTGATCCCACTTGGAGAACAGGAACACTAGGACAGGTGCGGGCATCAGGCAGGACTAGGAGATGAGCACGGATGGAACTCAGTCGAGTAGGCTGGCACAGTTAAGACACAGGGCTGGCAGAAACACAGGGCTGGAAGAAACAGCAGAGACACAGGGCAGGCAGGAACGGCAGAGACACAGGGCTGGCAGGAATGGCAGAGACACAGGGCTGGCAGGAACGGCAGAGACACAGGGCTGGCAGGTACGGCAGAGACACAGGGCTGGCAGGTTCGGCAAAGACACAGGGCTGGCAGGTACGGCAGAGACGCAGGGATGGCAGGTACAGCAGAGACACAGGGCTGGCAGGAACGGCAGAGACACAGGACTGGTTGGTGTGGTGTATGAAGGAACAGGTAGGGACCGTATGGACCTGTTCACACAGGAGGTGCAGGTACGGATATGATGTATGAAGGAACAGGTTGGGACCTGTTCACACAGGAGGTGAAAGTAAGGAAACAAGCAGGAAGGAATGAAGTATGAAGAAACAGGTTGGGACCTGTTCACACAGGAGATGCAGGTATGGATATTAAGTATGAAGGAAAGGAGCATGAAGGAACAGGTAGGGACCTGTTTACACAGGAAGAGAAGTGCATGGCTGCAGATAGGAGTGGAAGAGCAGCAAGAGATAGCGCAGCAACAAAAGCTAAGCAGAGCGGAACCGCAAGGAATGCGGAGAGGAGCTGCAGCAAGAGATTACTGTAGCAGCAGAATCTAAGCAGAGCGGAACCACAAGGAATGCGGAGAGGAGCTGCAGCAAGAGATTACTGCAGCAGAATCAAGATCAAGGCAAGGCAAGGAGAAAAGCCTCTAGAGAGGGAGTAACACAGAGCAAGGCCTGGCAAACTCAGAAGCTAAACACAAACTGAGCTAACACATTGCACAGGCCCAGTCCACTGGGTGGAGCTGCACTTAATACTGGAGGCCTCTTGGTAATTGGTCAGGAACAGATTAGACAGGTGCACCTGATTCCTATAAGAACCAGAGAGTTCAGGTGTCTCCCCCTATGCACACAGCCAGGAAGCATGCAGAGGTCAGAGGCACAGAATATGGAGCTGGAAAGAAACAGAAACCACATCATGACCTGAAGCAGTGGGTAAGATAGTGTGAGAGATGAGAAGCCATGCCATGATGCCATCAGAGTTGTTACACTCTTTAAGGACCTTCCCTTTAATTTGGACGCCCAGGGCCACGGACCGGATCGCTGCCACCGTGACTTCCCCTTTAATGCCCACTGGACTTGATACCGAGTAACGCCTAGGCCCCGGCGGGGCGTTCCAAAGACACCCAGTTAGCACCCGAGCATGCTCGTTCATCACTAGTAAACATCTCTCAACTGAGTATGGAAAGATAAGATTTTTAATAAAGGTTTCTTCTCATCTTCTTTCTTCAGGAGCGCACCGTTCCCCTGCCTGTAGGCTTCCTGCCTTCCGAGAGTTCGGATCAGTGATCTGACTGAGTTACTGGTCCAAATTGTGCATGCTCTAATGCTGCAAGCAGAGGCAGATTTATGTCTACAGCACTGAAAGAGCACAGGAGAACTTATGCTGGTCTGATCCAATCATCCAACCAGCTTCAGAGCAGCGCTTAATGCTTCTATGGCACAGACCTTGTAAGGCGGCGCTGACCGCAAATGTGAACGTAGCCTAAGCGCTGTACTCCATGCCTTGGATATTGACCACTTTCTGGTGTAGAGTGGAAATAATTTTTTTCAATTAGAGATAAAATTGTAAAGCTGTTTGTTTTCACAATCACTGTGCAATTTTACTCATTTATGATCACGAAAAAACCCCATTAAAGCTGATCGTTTCACACCACTCATAATGGGATATGTTGAGCCAAGAGAAACGGTAAGGAATGACATATCTGAGCCAATAGTTTCCTAACAGCTTGAGTGCCTCACAATCGAGACGACGGCTATTAGTCCATCTTGACTTGATACAAGCAGATGTTGATGCCATTTATGGCTGAACGTCCCATTCTCAGAGTTAAAGGGAATCTGTCAGCAGGTTTGTGCTATGTAATCTGAGAGCAACATGATGTAGGGGCTGAAACCCTGATTACAGCGATGTGTCACTTACTGGTCTATGTTTTACTATTTTAATAAAATTAGTGTTTTATCAGCTGGATATTATCATTACAGGACTAGGTTTCACATGCCTCCTAGTCAACTACTCTGTGTAACTTCTCAGAACACACAAGCAAACTATCCATGGTGGCTTCCTGACTCTTAATGCTGTTGAAATTTTATCAGGTAGATGCTTTACTTTTAATGAAGATCATTTGCTAATACAAGGGTATGTCAGTAGTCTTTGATCACAATATGTCAATTTGCAAACCTCCTACTACCTTCTGCAGGATAACGCATATATGACATCACGCCGAGCCTATTTAGGGGCTCAAAGAACTCCAATCCAGAAGTCATAAACTACTGAGGTGGCACCTTACCAGATCCCTACCAATCTTTTTGATCATCTCTACTATGCAGGAGATAATAGTAGCAGGCAAGGGAAATAGTTTTTACAAAACTTTACGGCATGCCAATGTCACGGAACAATCCCAAATTTTCATCCCTTACTCTAGGCAGATCAAGTATTAGATATACACCTGCTGATAACATTCCTCTCCCCTCTACAAAATGAGAATCTTCAAACCTCCTAATCCTTTCTGGTGCCTCTTCTGATTTGTAGGCACAGCATGACATCATCGTTTCAGTATAACGTATGTATGACATCACGCCAAGCCTATGTAGGGGGCACGTCAAAAAACTCCAATCCAGAAATCACAAACTACTGATGTGGCCGCTGGTCCAGATCCCTGTCAATCATTTTGATCATTTGTACTATGTAGATGAAATCTACAGAGGATAATAAGAGGAAGAGTTTTTACAAAACTTCATGGCATGCCAATGTCACGGAACAATCCCAAAGTTTCATCCCTCACCCTCGGCAAATCAATAAGCTTTCTAATAACATTCCTGCTCCCGTACAATAGTATATCTGCACATGAGTAAATATAGTGTGCCAACCGCATTGTAATCATGTGTTCGCACGTGATAATTAAGATCGGAAATCTCTGTCAGATCTGGTAATAAGCACCGGAGCACAGATGCTGTATTAAGCACTGATTTCAGCACTTTAATTTTTAATCAAGGCTGCGTGATGACATATTAAAGCAATATTTTACCGGCAATTTATGAGATTGAAATAGCAAAAAGAGCTGCATCTGGAGCAAGATGCTTAATTATTGCAGTGGCGAGTAGGAGATAAGGACATTAATTGTGCTGCCATTAAAACTAATTGTCTACATTCTACCAAAACAGGTTGAAGTAGAATGCACCAATTAATCTGTGTAGAGAACACGGAAAATCCGGCAAGTGCTGGAATGAATCAGCAGGTATGATGGTGGAGCTGCTTCATACCCCAGGCAATAACCGGGTACCTGCTGTAGTGGAGTGAATTAGAGGGATGTCTCATTAGGATGGCCATATGTTTATATTAGGGTACATGGACTATATTGGGAAGAGGAGGTCTCCAGCTCTTCCGCATTGAGGAGAGGCTTCAGCTCTAGAAGTCTTGTCCCGACCATGTACTACAGTCATTCATTTGGCCACTTCTTCACATCAGGAGAAATCTCATAACATCTTCAACAGCCCCTGCCTCCTTCTTCTATGATTGGTCAGAGGAAGCAGGACTCACAGGCTCTCTAAGAGTGGGAGGGGAAGAAGGACTCAGGCTTTCTCTATGAGTGAAGGGTCAGCAGGACTAACAGGTTTCTCTATGAGTGGGTAGAGTAAGCATGACTCACAAGCTTTTTATATGAGTGGGAGAGGTAGAAGGACTCACAGGCTTTCTCTATGAGTGGGTGGGGGAAGCAGGCCTCACAGGTTTTTCAGTATGTGTGGGTGGGAGGTGCAGGAAACACAATTCACAAGCTTTCTCTTTGAGTGGGAAGGGAAGCATGACTCACAGGCTCTCAATGAGTGGGTGTGGGTGGGGAAGCAGGGCTCACAGACTTTCTCTATGACTGGGTGGAGGAAGCAGGACTCACAGGCTTTCTCAATGAGTGTGAGAGGAACCAGGACTCACAGGCTTTCTCTATGAATGGGAGGGAAAGCAGGACTCACAACGTTTCTCTATGACTTGGTGGAAGAAGCAGGACTCACAAGCTTTCTCTATGAGTAGAAGGGGAAGCAGGACTCACAGCATTTTTCTATGACTGGGTGGAAGAAGCAGGACTCGCAGGCTCTCTCTATGACTGAGTGGAGGACATGAGACTAACAAGCTTTATCCCTGAGTGGACAGGACAAGCCGTATTCACAGACTTTTTCCATGAATGATTAGTTGAAGGAGGACTTTCTTCTGTACTGGCAGCATTTAAACATATAAATATGTATATCTTCCATATGTATTCACTACAAACTGAAACAAATTAATAGAAAACTAAATATTCCCAAGTTCTGGTCGACCCTAGTGACCAGATAGTAATGATGTCATTATCCATAGGCTTGGGATGTAAGAAAGTCTCAGTCCTCTGTTCCCCTACAAATACCAGCAAATGTATTGAGGTAGCTGGTGAGACCAGTCTCTTTTTGATAATGAACTTGCTTCTTCTACATATATATATATATATATATATATATATATATATATATATATATATATATATAATTGTCATGGGTTTACTGCGACAGAGTGGGGCCAGAAGAACACATGATGATTTCACGTACTCCTGCACTGATTGGAAGCACTTCTCCATATTTAATGGTGCAGGTTTCTGTTAGCAGTGCGGGGGTTAAACAGTTCAGCTTGGAATCTATGAAGCTTTTCTGCTTGGGTGGTCTCAGCTGTTCAGTATTGGCCACTCCCCTCTGCTATATATATACTCGCCCCTGGCAATATGGATTGCCAGTGTTAATGTTGTACTCTCTGGTGTGGCTCAGAGGAAACGGTTGTTGATAGAGGCGTTTTGGAGTGTTGATCTGTGATTGTTGCTTGGTGTTTCTGCTGTGTGCAATTCCTCATCCTCTCCTACTTCGTTTTCCTTCCTCTTCTCTGGTATTTTCATTTATTCATGTACATCCTTCCTTGTTAGTCTGGTTTGTGTATATAGATTCACTATTATTAACCACTTCCCTGGGTAGACAGATATATGGCTGATTCAGGAGTTGAACAAGGTATGTGGCCCTGGCAACTTCACCATCAGAAGTAATCCGGGGAGCGGGGATAGCTATGGCGCCCCTAGCGTTAGGGACAAGGAAGGAGCCTCTGGCCCTGGGTATTCCGACAACAGTGTTGTGACAGAAATTCTTCATTTCTCTTCTTGCTTTCATTCTCCCTCGATATTGTAGGACCATGAGTCCCAGTATGTCCTCATTGTATAGCACCGGTAAGACACCAGCATGATTTCACTAGCGCAGACTGAACTTTCAAACAAGAGCCAAGCAGCGAGATTGAGGTCAGAACACCGTGGCAGCCCGATATAGAAAGTATTGATGAATATCCCTGCAGCTTACAGCAACTGGCTACATCATGCAAATTTACCAACACAGGCAAAGACATTTGTATGCAAATAATATAAAGCTGCGCATCTGCAAAACTTCAACAAGCCCTCTGAGACCAAGCGTGACCCTAGTGAAATTACTTGACTCGACTTGCATTAATGATGCAGCAGATATGTGAGCCAAAATATAATATGAATAAAAAATTAACTGCAGAATAAACAAATCAGCGAGTGCGCAATTCACATTCTGGGGCAAGTGTTTGTTGGGAAAACTTCTGGTTTCTTAAAGGGATTTGTCATCAGGTGGACTCTACTGAGTTTAGAAAGTTGATAGATCAAGAGCTTTGCAGTTTAATTATCATTTACTTCTTACATTCTGAAAAGTCCTGGAGGCGGAGCTTTGACATAGTTGCATAAAAAGGGTGTTTTTTAAGTTTAAGGAAGTTTTCTAGCCAAAATGTATGGGACCTACTGGATTCCCATATTGCAGGGAAGGAACTTTCATCTCTCCCAATTCCAAAACCCTTTGGTGGTTATGATAGAACCGAGTCTGGATAATTTGTCAGAAGGTGAAGATGAAGCTAATGCAATTGACACCTTCTAAAAAATTAGCAATTTTTTTTTGCCAGAATCAGAATTTGGGTTATTTTGATTCACATGAATCCATCAAAATGGTGATCTTCCAAAGACCTGGAAGGGATTAGAATTAAAAAAGACAAAATAAACCCTTTATCCTTGCCATTCTTCACCTGTTCTTATCCCGCTTCTGCCTATGCCATAGCTTTTTGGTCCTCCTCTCTGGTCTTCTGTTCTACCAGTGCTCTAACCCAGCATAGAAACCATTCCAAGCCTCGTGATTGGCTTCACATGGTCACGTGAGTGATGCATGTCATGGCCTTAGCCCTGAAATGTAGCGATGGAAGAACAGAAGTCCGGTTGGCGCAATTGGACGTTCTTAATTTGAACTGAATCAATTCAGATTTAATAAAATCTGAACCAAATTTGAGATTTACTCATCTGTAACACCTAAACATTTTGCTGGGACACTATTGAAAGCGAACCACAATAGGGAATGGAGGGACAAAACTGTTCCCAAAATGGGCATGTGATGTGGCGTTCCTGTGTTTTGAGGTGCTCCTCAGGGGTGGGGTTTAAATATTTTAAATTACATATTGTAAGTGTTGGTGTGCATGGATTAGGTGGGCATGTATCGGTCTTAGTTGAGAGACATTAGAGGTAGAAGTCACACCTACATCTTGGTGCCTAAAGGGATCCAAAACCCCCTCTGACTAAATGGCACATTGTAGGCGTGGACCTTGTCACAGATTTTACATTCAGCCAAAAAGCTACAAATTAGTCTTCCGGGTTATAAACAGGGGACATAACAGAAGACCACTAGTAAAGTCTATCTTCTCTTTATTTTTGCAATCTTATCACCGTGAGATGATAGATCGTCCTGCCATCTGTACTGTGACCCGAAGTCGTTATCATTTTATGTATCGCAGTTCAAGTATGGCCTCTCTGATTTTTAGAAGCGGAAGGCTTGAAATGCAAAAAAAATCACTCTAAAATAGAGAAAACTCTTTATTAAGTATTTTTTTCTCATAATAAAAACTGGAGTTTTTCATGCACATGTGTTATAATCTGGTGGCCTAAGAGCAGCATAGGACGTACTCTGGAGAAGGTGGTACCTGTACTGACCGCAGACCCTGAACCTAACACCGCAACTAAAAGTAGCCGTGGAATGTACCTAGCGCTCCCTAGACATCTCGACACAGCCGGAGGACTAATTACCCCTAGAGATAGAAAAGGGAAAACTATCTTGCCTCAGAGAAAATCCCCAAAGAACAGGCAGCCCCCCACAAATATTGACTGTGAGAGGAGAGGGAAAAAACATACACAGACTGAAATGAGAATTTAGCAAAGGAGGCCACTTCTAGCTAAATAGAAAGGACAGGACAGAGTACTATGCGGTCAGTATTAAAACACTAGAAAATATCCACCACAGAAAATACAAAAACTCCACAGCTAACTAAAGACATGGAGGGTATATCTGCATCTCCAGAGATACCAGCTTGGCTAAACAAATCCTTATACAGACCAAGCTGGACAAGACAAAACATGGAAAATAACTGAATAAGACCACAGCATGTGGACAGCAAAATCAAGGCCAGAACTTATCTTTGTTGAAAAGAACTGCAAAGCAGAAGAGACCAGGCAGGGATGTGAATCCTCCAGGAACAATGGACAACTGGCACTGACTAAAGGGTGAAGCAAGACTAAATAGCCCTGTCCAAATTGCAAAAAGTGAAAACACCTGATAAATGCTGTGATCCAGAGACAGCAGCGCTACCACTTACAACCACCGGAGGGAGCCCAAGAGCAGAATTCACAACACACATGTAGCACTTCAGCAAAAGTCACCCGTGTCACCGCATGGGTACGGAGATTCCTGGCGGGAGTTGATATGGAGGACACATGGTTGTAATTGGCGCTTAGTCCCAAAGTTTAAAATTTTAACATTTCTGGTGTGGTTACAGCTTAAAGGGAATCTCTCATCTGGTTAAGGCAGCATGAAGCTAAAAACAGCTATGATATTGAAGCCATGTACCGTATATTTTCTCTCAAATACAGTGGGTTTCCGAGACTAGCAGGTTCTAGGGAGAGAGTCCCTGATTCCAGGGATGTGTCATTTACTGGACTGCTTGATGCAGTTTTGTTTTTTTCTGTTGAAGATGTTGCAGTTCTCAGAATGCTGAGTTGTGCATAACTCGCCCACACTCCTGATTGACAGCTTCCTGTGTACACTACATTATCAGCTGCCAATCAGTGGTGGGGGTGTGGTTACACAGATTAGCTGGACTAGTCTGCATGTGACACATAGTCCTGTAATGATAATGTTCTGCTGATGAAATACTGTATTGAAACGACAGCACACAGTCCAACAAGTGACACATCCTTGGAATCAGGGTCTCTGCTCCCTACATCATGCTACTCTCAAATTACGTAGCAAAACCTTCTGACAGTTTTCCTTTCATTCAGTTTTCCCATAATCAATACTCATTCCCTACCTGACTGCTTGGGGCCCCACTACCCATAGCAATGGGCTCCACAGTAATGGGTATTCCAGTGATCAGACCCCTAACAATTTGACGCTCATAATAACCTGTCCCATATACTGTATACTGTAAGTGATACAATGGACCCCTTAATGGGTGCACAAAACTAACAAAACTGTGATATTATATGGTAACACAGTGCCTATGGGTCCTTATCAAAGTCTCGGACGGTCAGTATTTAGTATCTTTGTGTCACATTATTCTATAATAGAACCACTGTTTGCTACGGTACTTGATAAATATGCAAAATTGAAGGTAGTACCTAAAATAAGATTACAGGCGGAAAAATTACAGGCATTCATCCTTCATATGACCATGAGCATGAGCCCTAAAATAGAAAACAGTTTATACTTTCCAAAAATCTAATTTTTAGGTGTTCCCCTATACCTAAACTGCAAAAGGACTAAGGCCTCTTAGTATATATTTTTTTATAGCGGACACAGGACGCTCAGTACCCACCATTGTCTATTGCAAGAACAAGAGAAGTATAAGTGCTGTTATGTACAAATGAGGATTCTCGGTCGAGTGGGGCCGTTGTGTTGACTGTTCCATTCACTGGGTTAATAGAGAGCCAGCCTGCATCATCCTTTAGCATGGAGAACCTGTAACAACAGAACAGACAAATTTATACTTTTCTACTGATGCAAGAAATTGACTCAGAGTATCCAGAATTCTGTGGTTTAATAACCAGCAATAAACCAAGAAGGAACCAGAAAAGGAGACCAAAGGATGAGCGCACCCAGGGTGGCCATGATGGCAGTACAGGGGGTACAGCAGTCAGATGACCAGTCTAATGAATCCTCATGTAAATGGTCAGTCCCCATTTCTTTGCGACCAAAATAAGGGTACTTTGTTATGGTAAATATTTATATTTTGCTTTGATTATTATTTAGACAATTAAAACTACCTATATATCTTTGATAATTTTGTATTTAATACTAACTTTATAAGTGCTATTTATAAAAGTAATAACATAGTGTGTTGTACCTTACATAGAGGTGTCTTTGTGTTAAAGATTCCTTTTGTTTCTGAAAGTCTGGTTAGAACCAGTTTGAAAGGAATTTGGCAGAATCCATAATTTACGATTTTGTTACTCCCAACTTAAATGTCTTCTTTCTTATGTAAGGGTACCGTCACACAGTGCCATTTTCATCGCTACGACAGCACGATTCGTGACGTTCTAGCGATATCGTTACGATATCGTAGTGTCTGACACGCTACTGCGATCCGGAACCCCGCTGAGAATCGTATGTCGTAGCAGATCGTTTGAAACTTTCTTTCGTCGTCTAGTGTCCCGCTGTGGCGGCATGATTGCATCATGTGACACAGGTTGTATACGATGTGCGCACAGTAACCAACGGCTTCTACATCGCAAATACGTCATTAAGTTATCGCTCCAGCGCCATGTATTGCAACGTGTGACCGCAGTCTACGACGCTGGAGCGATAATCATACGACGCTGCAACGTCACAAATCGTGCCGTCGTAGCGATGAAAATGGCACTGTGTGACGGTACCCTAAGAATCCATTCCCACTTCTCCTTATCTTTGTGGTTGTAATAAAAACTTGTGACTGGGCATCTGAGACTCAGACAAGCTCATATACTAACAGACACTGGTTGTGTGCCCTTGTCTCCAATCGATTATCTCTTTGATTTGATCAAAACTGGCAAACATGTGAAACCTTTTGAGTTTCTCCTAAAGCTTTCCATATAGATTTGCATATCAACTTTCTTTTCTGTTAAGCCCTATACATAGATGGCACAATGGAAAGAGCAATGCATTGTAAGTATTAAGGGAAAGGACATTCCAGCACCTATAGTGCTTGTAGAATGCTTACGAAAAGAAACCTCCCACTAATAATTTAATGTACAGTGAGTTAGAAAACGTGAGAATTAGGACAGTTCATGGGCATAATAGGCTGATGGGAACCAAAAGCAGTTTTCACGTATTGTGCAGGATGAGTGTTGAAAGCTTTTCTACACATTTTGTTTAAAATTACAAGCATTAATGATCCTGGAGATGACCGACTGTAAATATTTGGTGACAAGATGGAAGATAAGAGAGATGGAAAGGAACATTATTTAATTGCGCCTCGTTCATACCACTAATAGTTCTGTCCTCACTTCACATTTCCACATGGCACCGATCCCCGTGTGTGGGTAGTAAAAGGAAAACGTTATCCTGCAAATGAGCTGGCTTCTATAAAACTAGACTGGATTATTATGTATTAAAAACAAGACACTAGAGTGTAATGATTATAATATAAAACCACAAGTCATCCATCACGGGGGCAGCACAATATTGCAAAGTAACCTTATGACTGAATATACTAGATGCAACGTTGGCAATCAGACTCCATAAATCTTCCTGTACTGTACAGACCACAATTACTGGAGTAAGAAAAGGTTGTCATCAAGATAAAACAACTTTTATAGCGCACTTTCAAAACAGTTGACTACTCATTATTGAGTCGTCATCGATCAAGATTAAGAAAGGTCTATCCATTCGTGTATCTATCCAACCAACATAGATATCTCATATTTTGTGGAAACACACAACGATGGCCCCGTTACATCACCATCGAAAAATCCATATTGGGTCAACATTGATCAAGATTAAGAAAGGTCTATCCATCCATGTATCCAACCAACAGAGATATCTCATATCTTGTGGAGACACCAAAGATGGACACGTTACATCACCATTGAAAAATCCATGGTTAGATCTTTACTATAGAGTAACCAATGGATAGGCTGCGTGTAAGTGAAAATGTTGAAGTTTCACAAAAGTTAGACATATATCAATCTGCAATCTTGCATCCATTGGGCTCCATTGTGCCTTGGAACAGCTCCATCACTTTTGAGTTTTTTCAAAATGTCAACCTTTGTATTGAATGCACAAAATATTATTTATTTATGGAAGTCCTTACCTATGAAGTCTCGGATCTTTGCAATTTTTCGGGTTTTACTAAAACAATTGAAAACACTAATAAAGACAAGTTCTCTACAGACACAGAAAAGCTCAGTGCAACAAGATGAAATACTAGGCTCAATCAGATTTTGTAAGTTGTTTTGGTCGAGTTTATCTAAGATCAGAAAGCTGATGGCCAGCTTCAGCCATAAGGTCAGAGAGAAAGCTCTAGTCAGCCGGGCAGAAGACCAAACAAATCATGGATTTGCATTTTAAAAAGAGAAAATGGCAATCAGACTTGGCCAACAAGTTAGAAAAAGGAGGGGGAACCAAAGACAGCAAAGTGAAACATATTGAACATATTCAGTTCACCGGCAATAGGAAGAACGACCGCCAAATTATTGTTGAATTAGGGGCATTTGCCAATTTAATTAGTATTTTTTTCCGCAGCTTGTGGGCAACAGATCCAGAGAAGTCGAATCTTTGTTTTGCTATGGTTCGTAATTTTTTTTTCCATTGAGAATTAGGTCATGATCACATGAAGATGTAAAGATGAGATACTTTACAAAGAGCATCAATCAATAAAAAAAACTACACAATGAGTCAACAATGGCGTAGATAAGAGGTTTTGAATTCTCCAGGTGATGAAGGAATAAGAATGTTATCACTGTCCATGAGGGGCACACACAACGACTGCACTGAGTTCACACTATGATGTCAAGTTTTTGGTAATAGGACAGAAATGGAGAAAGCCCAAACAAGAAAATATCAAGAGACCCAAATGAGGATGGTGCAAGGATTTTGTACCCAGAACCAGTGCCATATATAATACAAAAAAGAAAGGGGCTACATAGCAACAATTAAAATTGGACCTGATTAAGGTGCATAGTTTAGGGAGGAAAGATCAGGTGTTGTCCAACAATGCAATTAATAAGAACCTTAGACCAGTTTCTCTACCAGGTTCTTGCTAAAATACATTTTCCGGAGTCCTTCACACATTCATTCTACTCATTGGTAAAAAAAGAGGCAATCAACCAGCCTACAATCTTTTTTTCCAATGAATTTCCATGGGCTGCCTCTATTTATTATACATGAAGAAAAGTGAAACACCTGAAAATTGTCAGGGAGCAATAAATCAAGCACTAAAGCAGAGAAACTGGTTAACATCCTGCTACCAGTGATGTCATTAATCACATGTAGAAAATGTATCTGTGATGTCATTAGTGACACATTGGCATATTTATTACTCCTGATATCAGTAACATGTTGGCATCTTATAACCCAGAAGTTTGAAATGAATGGGAAGGATATGTCACTCCTGTGCTGCTGCTGATGAATCCACAATGGTTTCCAAAGGATACAATTTATTAAACAGGTTTACAGGGTCAAAGCGTTTCGAGGTCACTCAGGACCTCTTCATCCGGAGAGAAACATCAGTGACCAGTGATGTCATCAGTGGCTCATTAGCATGTTTCTTTTACAAGTGATGTCATCAGTAAATTAAATTCTTCATGACAAGCAGCCTACAAAAATGGCATTCCCAAAACAAGCAGGCACATTGAGTGAACATCTTCTGTCTGTGGTATTATAGTCTGTTTCCCTTCTTTCTCTGTTTTGTCAGGCGACATTTGACTGCCGATTCTTAGACTGACAATAATTACTCGATGTCTTTCTCCGTGACTTAAACATAGAGATTACCATTTATTTTGTAGCAAGTTTTTCTTCAAAGAATCCTAAAACAATGCTCAATTATTCTCTCAAATCCAGTCCTTGAAAGAAAAGACACACGGCTAATGAAATCATAAGAACGGTAAACATCCCCCTGTCATGCTCCTCCGCCATCACCGACAAAAACCACAGGCGCGTTTGCCAAAATCCCTCAATGTCTTTGTTTCTCAGTGTGAGATGTTGTTTTTTTTCACGAGAGAATGGATTTCATTTACCATTTTCCAACTCAATGTACTCACTCATCTATAGCAACTCTATTAGGACAGTGAGCGGCGAATAATAGGTGATGCACCCTGGGTATTTTCACCGGAATGTAGAAAATAATTAGAAATTTTCATTTCTGTTCTTTGTGCTGTGCTCTATGCAAAAATATCATTAAGTCAAAAGAATTTAGAGGCAATGGATGGGAGTCAATGCAAATGCAATGGAGGTGAGTCAAAGCAGTGAATGTGGGTCAACACAATGGACAGGGGTCCATGCAAACACAATGGAGGTGGGTCATGTGGGTAAACGCTATGGAAAAGGGTCAATGCAATGGACAGGGGTCAGCACAATGGACACGAGTCAACACAATGGACAGGTGTCAATGCAAATGCAATGGAGGTGAGTCAGGTGGGCCAATCCAATGGACATGGGTAAACACAATGGATGAGGGTCAACACAATAGATGGGGTCAATGCAATGGACAGGAGTCAATACAAATGCAATGTACATGGGTCAATGCAATGGACAGGGGTCAATGCAAACACAATGGAGGAGGGTCAGGTGGTAAATGCAATGGACAAGGATAAATGCAATGGACAGGGGTCAACACAATGGACAGGTGTCAATCCAAATGCAATGGAGGTGGGTCAAAACAATGGACCTGGGTAAACACAATGGACGAGGGTCAGCATTGTGAATGGGGGTCAATGCAATGGAGGTGGGTCAATGCAATGGACAGGGATCAAGGCAATGATCGGGGGACAATATTATGGATGGTCAAGGTGATGGCTTGTCTCCAAATTCTGCTGATTTCAGTCTGATTTATTATCAGTGGGACATGCCGAGAAATGAGTCCGATCCACGTAGGCGGCACCGAGCATCTTATAGGATCTGATGCTAATGTATTGGTGACAAATAATACAGGAGGCATCAGAGGTCTTGGGACAGAGCACAAAGAAACCTACGCTATAATAGCCAAGTGGTTTTATTATTATGGCTGATGAGTGAAAAACCAATATATCTAAACTGTCAAAATTTCATTGAATATCCTTTTTTGGACCACTCTTTGGACTTTTTCTTTTTTCTGCATATATAATTTATAGTATTTCTAAGAAGGATAGATTTATATACAATAAACATGGCTCGTTTTGCCATTAAGGACTGTAAGAAGCTATAAAACTATAATTCCATATTTCCATTACATCTTATTGACTAAATAACAATAAAATATCGTCTTTACATCCGTGACTTGAATTAGAATTTTGTAAAAATCATGTATTGCATGCATAACATGCCCTTTTTACTGGCATAGGTTGTAATGAAGAAAAACGTGTTTCTGTCAATTATTTCATGTTTTATAAGGCTTTCCAGTTATTTTACTGCCATATAAACAACCCAGTGATTGGTGTCATGCCCATTTTTATTGTTAATACTTTGTTCCAGAGTCTAATCTTCTCGGATTTACTCTGCGGTAATATTTCGTTAGTAGATAATTGTCCAATCTACTCCCTGTGTCGATGCTCCGTGTAATTTTATCTGCTTGTCTTTATGTAGCTATCACAGTGCACAAGGATATGGACATCTTGGGTCTCATTGGGGGCATTGCCTATATTAGGGTCGGACTCCCGATGTTCAGTTTTTTGCCCCTTTCCTAAAGAATGGGATTTTGAGTGCAAAAATTCCCCAAATAAGTGCATTTTAAAGGGGTTGTACCCTTTAGATAGTGTTTAGCCCCAGTCGCAGTTTGTTAACAAACCGTGCCGTACTTACCTTGCCCAAATCCACCGGTGAGTTCCGGTATCTGGCATTAGCTGTGACACTGACGTCACGTCGACAGACAATCAGTGAGTTTGGTTGTTCAGAGCTACTCAACTCACTAATTGGTTGCTACACTGTCAACGTGACGTCAGCGTCTTAACCAATGCCAAAAATGGGGAGCAGTGGGGGAGACTCACTTGTGGACCTGGCGAAGGCGAAGGCGGCAAAGGTAAAGAATGTACATTTTTTATATTTTTTATCAAACTGCATCTAGGGACGAACAGCTTTCTGAAATGGAACAACCATTTTAAGTTAAAAGAAAATGCCACCAAAAGGTGGACAACCCCAGAAGGTAGAAGTCTTAAGAAATGGTGGACCTACCCCATCTACATGGCACATGGGCATAAATACTGATAGCAAAGCAATTCTTTTGAATAAGACCTTAGTGGTAAATGATTGGCATCAAAGTCACCTCCAAGTGTTAGTGCGTTCTGCTAGATCGGAGGTGGTTCTTCTGCTCTTGTCCTAGTTCTACCTTGGTCTTAAGACAACCTCATGGTAAGTCGTAATATAATTCAGGTTTGGTGAAGGTGGCTAGTTTTTGCTTTTGTGCTCTTTTACTACTCTGGCAAGTTGGACACGTTGCAAAAGAACACAAACGGAGTCCATGCTTGACTCACTGTAATGAAAGGCTTCATCAATGACATGTCTGAAACCCATCAAACGTATTGGGAATATTATATCAGTGTCCATACAGATTTAAAATAACCTAAGTTGAAGATTATTAAAATATCCCATTTCCTTGCTGCTCAAGTGCCAGGAATGAATTTAAAAAAACATACGGTACTTATTTTTCCAGTTTTAATTGATAGCACAAGAAAGGTTTTCTCATTTCCTACGAGTAGATCTATACACAATGCTTGCAGATAACATATTCGGCTGAATGAATTGATTAAAGGAATTTGTACGTGTGCCGATCCAAGCAAAAACAGACAAAGGAAAGGTATATAAGAAATAAGAACCACACACACAAGGTCCATCCATTTTTACTTAATGAAACTGAAAAGATTGAGTGTTTTCTTACAAAATAAAGTAGAAATGTGTCAGCTTGGGGACGAGAGACAATTCATGATAAAATAACTGGTTCTCCTTATCGGCTAAGACCAAAGGCAGATCAGTGCTGATAGCTGCTATTATTTGCAGCCTGGCTGAAATGGAAACACCAGATTGGAAATCATTTTCAATTGTAAAATAGAAGTCAGAGATTATTGTTTCAAAGTTTATAGTCTATGATGGGCTTTTTTAACAGGTAAAAATGTCAGTTTGTGGTGAGGAAAGCAATGAATTTACATTTGTCACTCTTCTGAAAATTCTCTCAAAGTTTTACTTACTTAATCCATACTTTCCAGTTCTATTAATCCATTCTTCAACATGTGTAGATCTCGGAAAACAATGGGTACCTGTATGAGCATGAGTAGAGTGATAGCTCTCCCTCTACAGGAAGCGGTTCATTGTCCCTCTACAGGAAGTGGGAGAAGGTTGTTGTTTCTCTACAGGAAGTGGAAGTGGGTCATTGTCTCTCTACAAGAAGTGGGAGTGGGTCATTGTTTCTCTACAGGAAGTTAGAGTGGGCCACTGTCTCTACAGGAAGTTGGAGTGGGTAATTGTCTCTCTACAGGAAGTTGGAGTGGGTCATTGTCTCTCTACAGGAAGTGGGACTGGGTCATTGTCTCTTTACAGGAAATGGAAGTGGATCACTGATAGAGATGAGCGAATTTGATCGGGTCAGGACTTATTCGGCAAGCGATAGTGCTTACCGAATAAGCTGCAGAGAGAACCCGACTTCCTGGATCACTCCAGCTGATGATATGTTCTGCTCCACAGCTGCATGTGTCACGGCTGTGTGACAGTCACAACACATGCATGGAGAACCTGTTTGTTGGGCTCTCCATGCATGTGTCATGACTGTCACACAGCCATGACACATGGAGCTGCAGAGACGAACAACTGATCAGCCCGAGCGATCCAGGAAGCCGGGTTCCCTCTGCGGCTAATTTGGTAAATGCTATCACTTGCCGAATAAGCCCTGACCCAATCAAATTCACTTATCTCTAGTCACTGTCTCTACAGGAAGTGGGAGTGGGTCATTGTCTCTTTACAGGAAGTGGAAGTGGATCACTTTCTCTACAGGAAGTGGAAGTGGCTTATTGTCTATTTACAGGAAGCGGGGGAAGGTTGTTGTTTCTCTACAGGAAGTGGCAGCTGGTCATTGTCCCTCTACAGGAAGTGGGAGTGAGTAATTGTCTCTCTACAGGAAGCAAGTCATTGTCATTGAGCAACAGTAAGCATGCAGCCAACCATCAGATATATAGGTCATCGTCTCATATCAGTCACATCAGCTAAGATCTGACTTCATCAAAATTAAAATTTTTTGGGCAGAGCTGTTTAGGTAAAGTGGTCTCATTGGTGGAAAGGATCCATGAATCCCTCCTTATATCCATATTAACATATCTTATAATTTAACTTTCCTTGAAGCAGAAGACTTGTCTACTCATAGGTCCATGACATAAAATCATAACATCAGGGTTTTGCAACTCACAGAGGGAAATTATTTTCTCCAGGATGGAAATGAATAGGTGCTAGAAACTACGAATTGAATTTGCCAGTTGGATCAATAGAATTTCAGAATGATAGTGGGATGCACATATAAAAATCAGGATGAAACAGCACGAAAGCACTTACCAAAGCAGCTGCTAGTGGACGCATTCAGCTCCTCTGTCTCTTACCATTTATAGAGCTGCACATTGGCCGTCCATAGTATTCTAAGCTGTGCGAGGTGTATCTGTAAATATGCACTAAGGGGCGGCACAGGACAAATCAACATCAGGGCTGATGAGCAGATTAAAGTATTAGCATGTTCTAACTACTAGAGATGGAAGGTGTCATCAGAAAATTAACTATTTTTTAAAGGGAACCTGTTCCGCGAAAAAATGGGGGGTTAATCTGCAGATTAATAGGGTTCTGAACCTGCCCAGTGCCGGTACTGCTCTGGGTATAAAGAACGGCAGCTGTAACTGCACACCCAGCACTGAGTGACAGCCGGGCCTAAAGCTGAGCGAGCTGTCAATCAGCGCTGGGTCGTGGCTACAACTGCCGCTCTGTATACACTGAACGATATAAAGCTACGAAAGTGAAATGGTTGTCACAAGATCGACAATAATCCTAAAAGTGCACACAGTAAAATCCTAGACTCCAACTAGCCTGCATCAACCAGGGTTTAAATAAAGGGCTAAATCAGAATAAAAACTCGTTAAGCCTAGTTACACCTTTGCTATATCTCTGTCTGGATGAAAGGGGTTTCCTCTTTAGGCAAACCCTATGTTAGAGGCTCACTTGGTGAGGTGGGTTCACTAAGTCACAAGTCAAAACACCACATGGACCAAATGTACAGTGCCTTGCGAAAGTATTCGGCTCCCTGGAACTTTTCAACAAAGTTGAACAAAATTTATTGGTTATTTTAAATTTTTGTGGTAATTCAAAAACTGAGAAGTGGGGCGTGCAATATTATTCGGCCCCTTTACTTTCAGTGCAGCAAACTCACTCCAGAAGTTCATTGTGGATCTCTGAATGATCCATTGTTGTCCTAAATGCCTAATGATGATAAATATAATCCACCTGTGTGTAATCAAGTCTCCGTATAAATGCACCTGCTCTGTGATAGTCTCAGGGTTCTGTTTGAAGCACAGAGAGCATCATGAAGACCAAGGAACACAACAGGCAGGTCCGTGATACTGTTGTGGAGAAGGTTAAAGCCGGATTTGGAAACAAAATGATTTTCAAAACTTTAAACATCCCAAGGAGCACTGTGCAAGCGATCATATTGAAATTGAAGGAGTATCAAACCACTGCAAATCTACCAAGACCCGGCCGTCCCTCTAAACTTTCATCTCAAACAAGGAGAAGACTGATCAAAGATGCAGTCAAGAGGCCCATGATCACTCTGGATGAACTGCAGAGATCTACAGCTGAGGTGGGACAGTCTGTCCATAGGACAACAATCAGTCGTACACTGCACAAATCTGGCCTTTATGGAAGAGTGGCAAGAAGAAAGTCATTTCTCAAAGATATTCATAAAAAGTGTTGTTTAAAGTTTGCAAATAGCCACCTGGGAGACACAAACATGTGGAAGAAGGTGCTCTGGTCAGATGAAACCAAAATCGAACTTTTTGGTAACAATGCCAACGATATGTTTGGCATAAAGGCAACACAGCTCATCACCCTGAACACACCATCCCCACTGTCAAACATGGTGGTGGCAGCATCATGGTTTGGGCTTGCTTTTCTTCAGCAGGGACAGGGAAGATGGTTAAAATTGATGGGAAGATGGATGGAGCCAAATACAGGACCATTCTTGAAGAAAACCTGTTGGAGTCTGCAAAAGACCTGAGACTGGGATGGAGATTTGTCTTCCAACAAGACATTGATCCCAAACATAAAGCAAAATCTACAATGGAATGGTTCACAAATAAACGTATCCAGGTGTTAGAATGGCCTAGTCAAAGTTCAGACCTCAATCCAATCGAGAATCTGTGGAAAGAGCTGAAAACTGCTGTTCACAAACGATCTCCATCAAACCTCACTGAGCTCGAGCTATTTGCCAAGGAAGAAGGGGCAAGAATTTCAGTCTCTCGATGTACAAAACTGATAGAGACATACCACAAGCGACTTACAGCTGTAATCGCAGCAAAAGTTGGCACAACAAAGTATTAAGTTAAATGGGCTGAATAATATTGCATGCCCCACTTTTCAGTTTTTGAATTCCCACAAAAATTTAAAATAACCAATAAATTTTGTTCAACTTCATAATTGTGTTCCACTTGTTGTTGATTCTTCACCAAAAATTTACATTTATATATATCTTTATGTTTGAAGCATGATATGTGGGAAAAGGTTGAAAAGTTCCAGGGGGCCAAATACTTTTGCAAGGCACTGTAGGTGATGTGTAAAAGTGAAGACTAGCACCACGTGATAGCACCACGAAAACAGGAGCGTAAAAAAAAAACAGAGAAACTGAAGAAAAAAAGCCACTGGAGGAATTGCTATAGTGTAATATGAGCAAGTCCAGTGTTTACAGCACAAGGGGTTCATCAGCAATCAATAGTCGCTGGCAGCAAAGATGGAGAGACAAACTTGTTTACAGAAAAAAAATAGACTCTGATGCAGGAGGGATTGAAGTATGGACAAACTCAGATAACAGTTTGCTATGCTTACAGCAGATGAAGTGTTAATCAGCAGGTCCAAGCAAAGGAAGTTGATGCAGCTTGTAGAATCCACAGGAGTTTGCAGAGATGATTGCAGCTGAAAGAACTAGATGGGGGCAAACTCCAAAGCACAAAGTACTTGAATTTAAAGCTTAGTTAATACTCAGGCAATTGTTTGTCTAAGTCAGCCTTAAAAGCAGGGGCGAAAAGACCCCGGCCGCAGCAGAACCCGTGGGGGTGAGGAGTCCACAGCCCCCAGCACAAACTTCAACTGGATGCGTGTCCTTGGCCATCAGAGAGAAAAAGGCACCATTTGAAACCAGTATCTATTTTGGGCAAGACCTTAACAGGATATATATATATATATATATATATATATATATATATATATATATATATATATATATATATATATATATATATACACACACATAAGGGTTTAGTTGAATGCACAATCCCTTTAAGACCAGAACTGGTAGTTGATTTTTTTATCTGCTGCAAATGAAACAAATACAAATGGGAGATATAATAGATAATTAATTACTGTCTGCTGTTAGGGTATGTGCACACGTTGCGGATTTCTTGCAGAAATTTCCTGAAGAAAACCGGAAATTTTCTGCAAGAAATCCGCATTTTTTTTTTTTGCGTTTCTTTTCCGTTTTTTTCGCGTTTTTTTAGCATTCTGCAAGCGTAATTAGCTTGCAGAATGCTAAAGTTTTCCAAGCGATCTGTAGCATCGCTTGGAAAACTGACTGACAGGTTGGTCACACTTGTCAAACATACTGTTTGACAAGTGTGACCAACTTTTTACTATAGATGCAGCTTATGCAGCATCTATAGTAAAAGATAGAATGTTTAAAAATAATAACAAAAATAAAAAAAATGCTTATACTCACCCAGACATCTCCTCACCGGCGTCCGTTCCTCTTCCTATAGCTGGTCTGTGCGCACAGGACCTTCCGTGACGTCACGGTCACGTGAGCGGTCACATGACCGCTCACGACCAATCACAGGACAGTGACGTCATCGGCAAGGTCCTTCGCCGCACATCAGCTACAGGAACCGAAGCGACAGCATGCAGTGGAGGCGGGAAGACATCGAGGGTGAGTATAGGACTATTTTTTATTTTAATTCTTATTTTTTGACCACTTATATGGTGCCCAGTGCGTGGAGGAGAGTCTCCTCTCCTCCACCCTGGGTACCAACCGCACATAATCTGCTTACTTCCCGCATCGTGGGCACAGCCCCGTGCGGGAAGTAAGCAGATCAATGGACCCCTAGGTGTGCGGAATCCCCTGCAATTCCGCATTTTAATGAACATGTTGCTTTTTTTTCCGCGATGCGATTTTTTCGCGGAAAAAAAGGCTACATTTGCACAAAAAATGCGGAATACACTTAAAATAATGGGAGGCATATGTAAGCGTTTTTTTCGCGTTTTTATCACGTTTTTATAGCGAAAAAACGCTAAAAAAAACCGCGAAAAATACTTAACGTGTGCACATGGCCTTAGAATATTATCATTGTCTACATCAGATATACCAGCCCGGCCATCCCGGCTCCGCGCCTATCTCTTCTTCATTTTTCTCTGTGGCCAGTTAAACGAATATTAATGAAATGCAGTTGGCGCCAGTTATACGACCTGGGAGGCTGGAGAATTCTTCAAAGGGAGGAAAAAAATTGACTTGGTTGCTAAGCTAATGAAGTTTAAATCAGGTTATGGCCCCAAGGCAGACGGCACGTGTAATCGGCAATGGCCCTATATTGAGGACGCCTGTGTCAGGGCTGAAATGGCTTCTTTGCACTGAATTGACTATGATATTCCTATTCACTGGTATCTAACATTACTGAAGACACGGAGACCCTATAAAAGCTCTAACAGCCGAGGTTTTATTAGACTTTCAGTTACGCCTTACACGTCACATCTTAATGCCCGGTGATATGACCATATAATGCCATGATGAAGCTGCCCAGTACCTCGGCTTTTGCAAGAATAAAGAAAAAAAGTTTAGCTTTTTGCACTGGGATATAACTAAGGCATAAATTAAAATTCTAGCTGTGCTTAGGAGTGCATAGTTTTATTATTGAATTGTAATTTTAGCAAATTTTGAACCACATTCAAGAAACGCATAAGGTAAAAAACCAGGAAACTATTCCTGATGATTTGGCAGATGGAAAGTCCAAAATTGGTTACTTTGCCCAGTTAAAAGAAGTGCTCACCTATCCACTGGCAAAAACTTGTTGATCGGTGGTGGTCCAATCTCTGGTGTCAGCATCGATTGGCAAAATGAATGAATTACCAGAGCGCATGCTCTACCTACGCTCCACTCAATCCCTGCTGGATGTTTGAGGTCATTCTGGAAGCTCCTTAGGGAATGAATGGAGGGGCGGTCATACCTTCAACTTACCGTGCCATCTTGTAACCAGGGTAAATGTTCCCTGGTCTGCGGATTAGTTGTGGGTCACACACTGATCAATAAATTATCACCTATCTGGTGGACGGCTCATGGGTTGACTATTCAGCCACTGCAGAATAGTCCTGGAGGTAGCGGCTCGGTAAGTGCTACAATCACGCCCAGAGCACTTCAGGCTCATCTGCATATGGATTTTTCAGCTACACAGTGGCAGATTTTCTAATAATGATGTAGACAGGCTCATCTTTTAAGTAGCTAGATGATAATATAAGCACAATAATAATAACTTATTTTTTATAGCTGTACACTATGTTCCAAATTATTATGCAAATTACATTTTTATCAGATTTTCCTAAATGGTCGGTGCAAATGACAGTCAGTCTAATAAAAGTCATCACCCGTTAGAGTATACATCGAATTTTATTGAAGAAACCTCCCAATGATAACAGTATAATCTCCAAAATGAATAAAAACTCAAAATGCACTGTTCCAAATTATTAGGCACAGTAGAATTTCTAAACATTTGATATGTTTTAAAGAACTGAAAATGCTCATTTGTGGAATTTGCAGCATTAGGAGGTCACATTCACTGAACAAAAAAGCTATTTAACGCCAAAACATCCCAACAGGCCAAGTTACATGTTAACATAGGACCCTTCTTTGATGTCACCTTCACAATTCTTGCATCCATTGAACTTGTGAGTTTTTGGAGAGTTTCTGCTTGTATTTCTTTGCATGAAGTTGGAATAGCCTCCCAGAGCTGCTGTTTTGATGTGAACGGCCTCCCACCCTCATAGATCTTTTGCTTGATGATCCTCCTAAGGTTCTCTATAGGGTTGAGGTCAGGGGAAGATGGTGGCCACACCATGAGTTTATCTCCTTTTATGCCCATAGCAGCCAATGACTCAGAGGTTTTCTTTGCAGCATGAGATGGGGCATTGTCAGCATGAAGATGATTTTGCTCCTGAAGGCACATTTCTGCTTTTTAAACCATAGAAGAAAGTTGTCAGTCAGAAACTCTATATACTTTGCAGAGGTCATTTTCACACCTTCAGGAACCTTACAGGGCCTTACCAGCTGTTTCCCATGATTCTGGCCCAAAACATGACTCCTCCACCTCCTCGCTGACGTTGCAGCCTTGTTGGGACATGGTGGCCATCCACCAACCATCCACTACTCCATCCATCTGGACCATCCAGGGTTGCTCAACACTTATCAGTAAGCAAGACTGTTTGGAAATTAGTCTTCATGTATGTCTGGGCCCAATACAACCATTTCTGCTTGTGAACACTGTTTAAGGGTGGCCAAATAGTAGGTTTATGCACCACAGCAAGCCTTTGAAGGAGCCTACACCTTGAGGTTCGAGGGACTCCAGAGGCACCAGCAGCTTCAAATATCTGTTTGCTGCTTTGTAATGGCTTTTTAGCAGCTGCTCTCTTAATCCGATGAACTTGCCAGGCAGAAATCTTCGTCATTATGCCTTTATCAGCACAAACACTTTTGTGCTCAGATACAGCCACAAATCTCTTAACAGTACAATGATCACGCTTATGTTTTTGGGAAATTTCTAATGATTTCATCCCTTCACCAAGGCATTGCACTATTTGATGATTTTCAGCAGCAGAGAGATCCTTTTTCTTTCCCATGTTACTTGAAAACTGTGACCTGCTTAATAATGTGGAACCTTATTTTTAAGTAGTTTTCCTTTAATTAGAATCACCTGGAAAACCAATTATCATATGTGTTTAAGATTGATTTCAGTGATCCATTGAGCCCTGAGACACAATACCATCCACGAGTTTATTTGAAAAACAAAACAATTAAATCTTTATGACACTTAAATCCAATTTGCATAATAATTTGGAACACAGTGTATAGACTCTTATTTCTGATGATAATACTATAGATTAGGTTGATCTTCACGATAGATTCCTCTTATTGAAAATGGACCATGATACTTCGGATACACCCACTGGACACTTGAAGGCTCAAGTGTCCAGTGGGCGTATCCGAAGCATCGAAGTGTCATGATAAATTTCCATACAAGAGTTTTACAAAATACTTTTTTTAATGGGTATCTGTTGTTACAATTGACTAATGGATGCAAACTTTAGAAATATCTCAAATGGTGGTGACTGGAGCAGGTTATAGGGGTTAATTCTGCAGAGAAATACCCTTTCATTGTCAGTTGTATGAGCGACCCTAGTGGTGAATGCAGGGAGTTACTATACAAGTATCACAGTAGGGAGGATGCAATTTAGAGGTGAGTCAATAAGCATTATGGCCATTTTTTTTAATCAGTATCTCACTTTTTATACAAGTTCTCAGTTGTTCCCTTTTTTTCCCACCTAATCGTCTCTGGTTCATATTCGTTTCCATCCTTCAGCATCAGGGTTTCTCTCCTAAAATTGCCCTTTTGTCTTCCTTGACAACAGCAAAAAGAGAGCATATTGCAAAAGTGATACAACAAACCTTTAGTTTGCACCCCCGGCGAGGGAGCTGACACCGCTAACAGCACGCACGCCATTGTGCATGCTGGAAGCCTCCTAACACTCCAGCTAGAAGTCAGACTACTTGAAAAGTTTGCGCTGCTATTCAATTGCTGCTGGTCGCTGTGACTGCGGCGAGCTCAGGAATTGACAAAACATGTTATTCCGTGTGTTAGCAAGACGATGCCATAATGATATACAGTAATACAAAGAACTCATAAGCAGAGGCGACACATGTACTCGGTAAAATTAACCTACCATAAGACGTACGGGGAAAATTGAGCCTGATTTACCTGCAGCGCTTTCATTCTGATCACAAAAGTGGCTTCTTACGAACATGACAGATGCAATGCGGAATATATTAGACCTCGACACGTATCGGAGCTTTGTATTCAGAGCATGGTGGAAACTCTTGTTTTCGGAATTACAATTTACATGTCGTTAAAAAAGAATAAATTAAAAGAGAAAGAAGACAGGAAGATTTATTTTTTCATCTCCAGCAGTAAAATTAATTTTTTTTATTACTGGCCCTTTAAGGAGTCTTATTTCGCGAGTTCATCAATATTCATGCCTTAATGGAGCACTAAAGGCAATGACCTGACTGTCAGGAAAAATTAATGTGATGCAGAAAAGCTTCTGCAGCTTTCTTAAATATTTCGTATTTCACCTCCTACCATCTCTGCTTGCAGTCAGTGAATTGAGACCTCCATATTTACACCCGGAGAAGGAAAATCTCGATATCTTTCTCGAGTGAAAGTTTGTTACAAATGTATAAAGATAATATTCTGTAACATAAAAAGACAGTTACCCCGTGAAGTGGAGGCAACGGTGAAACTTAACAATATAGGACAACATTGCCTCATCAAAAATCTGTTACTTTGAATCACACAACACAACATGGCGGGAGATCACATCAAAGGAAAGGAAACACCAGCCATCTATCCCCGGGAAATTGTTAATTAAATACACTGCAAGGAGCTGACAGTACACCCCCCACACTGCCCTAAATTAGACAACAGCCATGAACTAGTGCCAAGCAATGCATGACTCTACTGCAGGATCCCATCTAATCAGCGGCCTAGGATAAAAGGAAGTTCAATGTTTTGATGCCACATTTTATTCAATACTCCAACAACTGTTGAAAAGACACAAAGGTGAATTATCCAGATATATGATGTTCGAGATAAAAACTATTATAATGCTGCCCCTATGTACAAGAATATAACTACAATAATATTGCCCCCTTTGTTCAAGAATATAACTACTATAATACTGCTCCTATGTACAAGAATATAACTACTATAATACTGCTCCTATGTACAAGAATATAACTACTATAATACTGCTCCTATGTACAAGAATATAACTACTATAATACTGCTCCTATGTACAAGAATATAACTACTATAATACTGCCCCCTATGTACAAGAATATAACTGCTATAATACTGCTCCTATGTACAAGAATATAACTACTATAATACTGCACCTATGTACAAGAATATAACTACTGTAATACTGCTCCTATATACAAGAATATAACTACTATAATACTGCTCCTATGTACAAGAATATACTGTAACTACTATAATACTGCTCCTATGTACAAGAATATAACTACTATAATACTGCCCCCTATGTACAAGAATATAACTACTATAATACTGCTCCTATGTACAAGAATATAACTACTATAATACTGCCCCCTATGTACAAGAATAAAACTACTATAATACTGCTCCTATGTACAAGAATATAACTACTATAATACTGCTCCTACATACAAGAATATAACTACTATAATACTGCACCTATGTACAAGAATATAACTACTATAATACTGCTCCTATGTACAAGAATATAACTACTATAATACTGTAGCCGCTATCTACAAGAATATAACTACTATAATACTGCTCCTATGTACAAGAATATAACTACTATAATACTGCCCCTATGTACAAGAACATAACTACTATAATACTGCCGCTATGTACAAGAATATAACTACTATAATGCTGCTCCTACATACAAGAATATAACTACTATAATGCTGCCCCTACATACAAGAATATAACTACTATAATGCTGCCCCTATGTACAGGAATATAACTACTATAATACTACTCTTATGTACAAGAATATAACTACTATAATACTGCCCCTATGTACAAGAATATAACTAATATAATACTGCTCCTATGTACAAGAATATAACTACTATAATACTGCCTCCTAGCTGTGAGGTTGTGTGTCTGTAGCTCTCCTGATGTCTGGAGCAAGCCCAGGGAGGGGCCACCCTGGGCGGGGAAGCTCCCCAGGCAAGGCCCAGGCTTCTCGGCCTACACTGGGACAAGGCTCCCAGACTTCTCTGAATGGGAATGCTAATCCCAAAGCCACTGTGAGACCAGTGAATGCAGCGAGCCAAAGCTGCAGCAGTTCTGTGAAAGAGGAAAAAGCTGCAAGTAAAGTTTTGAGAGGAAAATCTCCTCCAAGCCCAGCAAAGAAGCCAGAAGTTAAAGTGTTGGTGAGTGATGTTACACAGCACAGTATGAAGTCCTGTAACTCCCCGGTCAGTAAGCAGCCCCTGCCTGGAGCACAGGTGAAATCGGCCTCAGGTGTACAGATCACCTCTCCTGCTTCCAGGCAGAGACGGACGTCTTTGGAAAGACAGACTATCCAGGAGAACTTGCAGCAACATGGCAGTGTGGCGCTGTCAGGACGCACCCGGTCGCAATCAGGTGGCAGCGATAAACCTGCTGCGGAGCCTGCATCCAGCCGAGGAGCCACAAAGCCATCTGTGGTGGAACTGCACAAGACTGTGGTCAAAACCCCTGAGCCCGTGGTCAAGACAAAACCTGTGCAGCCGGCGTGTGCACCCGAGCTGCAGCTAGCGGACGAGATACCGGGACTGGTCAGGAAACTGGGTGAGTTACAGCAGCAAAAAAAAGCGCTGCAAATGGAAGTAGACTTCATCTATAACCTAAAAGTCACTAATCCTGCCTGTAATGATACGTATGACCTGAGACTGAACACACTGGGGGTGCAGCTGGCAAGTGTTGTGCAGGACATTGAATCTGTGCTGGAGGGCATGGGGCCCCTGGCTGAGACCTACAGGAACCGCGAGCGGTTCGCCTCCTATAAGCAGGACTGTGCTGTAGAGACCGGGACCCCCCAGCAGCGGACACGGCCAGTGTTACAGGCTGCCCGCTTCTGCTTCCAGGAAGGAAAAAAACTGCAGCAGCAAGCAGCTGAGTGTGAACAGGAGCATGCACTTCAGACTCCAGCAGAGGCACCACAGGTCCCAGAATGCCCCACGCAGGAGCAGGACTGTATATGTGAGACTGTTTGTGCTGCTGAGGCAGCTGAGTGTGAACAGGAGCATGCACTTCAGACTTAAGCAGAGGCACCACAGGTTCCAGAATGCCCCACGCAGGAGCAGGACTGTATATGTGAGACTGTTTGTGCTGATGAGGCCGAGGCTGAGGCACAGACTGGGGCTGGTGATGTTGTGCCCATGGGGTCGGGGGTTGGAGGGGTTTCACTTTCCGTCATGGACGTGGCACTGTCTGAGGATAATGATGCTGCTAATGATAATGTGCATGATATGTGTGACTATCCCCCTTTACCATCTAGCGCACAAGGTGTGACAGTCCCCCCCTGCTGCAGGCCCTCTCCCTGTCAGTCGGCCCAGTGTGACCCGGCAGGTGCCCCCCAGGAATGCCTGGAGCCGCGGCGCCCCATCCTTCACTTCCAGCGCCAGGTATACCGGCCAGACGTTTAAACGTATTATGTGGTGCGGTTTAAATACATAGGTGCCAAGGAGGATCTGCCACAGCGCAGGTATGTGGTGAGAGAGCTGCTATGCAGCCAGATGGGGTTTGTGGTAAATGAGATACTGGCGGTGTCTAACCTTCAGGACAGGCAGGGCTACGAGGTCAGTTTCAAGCTACAGTGTGACCTGGACAGGTTCTGGGCCAATTACCCCAGGTTCAGAGACGCTGAAGGCTGGAATAAATTTATATTGGTTCCTATCTCCAGGCCGGACACAGTCACGGTAAATATCACCTTCTGGAATGAGGCCGTTCCACCACAGGACATCGAGGTGTGGCTCCAGAGACACTGTGACCTCGCCTCTGGACTCTCCAAGGTCAGAGATGAGGATGGTATCTGGACAATGGGGTGGAAAGCTGTGGTGAAACTGCGGCAATTTAATAACATTACTGCCCACTTACCCAACTCCTTCTTCATTGGGAGGGAGAAGGGAAGATGTTATTACCCCGGGCAGCCCAGAAAATGCTTCAAATGTGGTGGGAAAGGTCATCTGGCCAACGCCTGTACTGTGGTGAAGTGCAGCCTGTGTGGGGAAATCGGCCACGTCGCTGCGGTATGCCGGGATGTTAGGTGCAACCTCTGCGGTAAGATGGGCCACCCTCACAGGGACTGTCCAGACGCCTGGCATAATATCTGCAGAGTCTTCCCTGATGAGGCTGTACTGGCAGGGGCAGAGGCTCAGGAGGATGAGGATGTGGTGGCAGGGGCACATGAGGGGGAGGATTTAATGTCAGGAGAGATGGTGACCAGCCCAGATGCCCAGCAGGAGTCCATTCATGTAACGCCACAGAAGCAGGGTATAGAGGGTGCAGAGGGGAACATGGAGGTCCAGCAGCCTCAGGTAGCCCCCCCCCTCAGCATCACTGTCTGTATCTGATGACTGGAGCATCAATCTTAATAAAAGGAAGAAAAAGAGCACGTCCTCCCGTAAACCTGAGGCAGAATATGACACCGGTCAGAGAGCTACTAGGAAACTTCAGAATTCTGCAGGAGTGATGGTTGTGTCCAACAAGTATGGAGTTTTATCTGAGTCTAATGATGATGATTATGAGACAGAGTTGAGGAAAGTTGATGCAGAGTGTGACAGGGACACTACTATACTACTATAATACTGCCCCTATGTACAAGAATATAACTACTATAATATTGTCCCTATGTACAAGAATATAACTACTATAATACTGCTCCTATGTACAAGAATATAACAACTATAATACTGCTTATATGTACATGAATATAACTACTATAATATTGCCCCTATGTACAAGAATATAGCTACTATAATACTTCCCCTATGTACAAGAATATAACTACTATAATACTGCTCCTATGTACAAGAATATAACTACTATAATACTGCTCCTATGTACAAGAATATAGCTACTATAATACTGCTCCTATGTTCAAGAATATAACTACTATAATACTGCTCTTATGTACAAGAATATAACTACTTTAATACTGCCCCTATGTACAAGAATATAACTACTATAATACTGCCGCTATGTACAAGAATATAACTACTATAATACTGCTCCTACTGTGTACAAGAATATAACTACTATAATACTGCTCCTATGTACAAGAATATAACTACTATACTGCTGCTTCTATGTACAAGAATATAACCACTATAATACTGCCCTTATGGACAAGTATATAACTACTATAATACTGCCCATATGTACAAAAATATATCTACTATAATACTGCCCCCTATGTACAAGAATATAACTACTATAATATTGCTCCTTTGTACAAGAATAACTACGATAATACTGTCCTCTATGTACAAGAATATAACTACTATAATACTGCCCCTATGTACAAGAATATAACTACTATAATACTGCCCCCTATGTACAAGAATATAACTACTATAATACTGCCCCCTACGTACAAGAATATAATTACTATAATACTGCTCATATGTACAAGAATATAACTACAATAATACTGCTTCTATGTACAAGAATATAACTACTATAATACTGATCCTATGTACAAGAATATATCTACTATAATAATGCCCCTATGTACAAGAATATAACTGCTATCATACTGCCCCTATGTACAAGAATAACTACGATAATACAGTCCTCTATGTACAAGAATATAACTACTATAATACTGCCCCCATGTACAAGAATATAAGTACTATAATACTGCCCCCTATGTACAAGAATATAACTACTATAATACTGCCCCTATGTACAAGAATAACTACGATAATACTGTCCTCTATGTACAAGAATACAACTACTATAATACTGCTCCTATGTACAAGAATATAACTACTATAATACTGCTCCCTATGTACAAGAATATAACTACTATAATACTGCCCCCTATGTGCAAGAATATAACTACTATAATACTGCGCCTATGTACAAGAATATAACTACTATAATGCAGAGTCCTGCACTTTTTGCAAAATTCAACCTCCAATAATAGAGTGGATTTAGAACCTGTTATAACACTGAGGACTCTTCTTGTTCCAAAAATCAATTTTGCTACTGAGGTGCTGGTGACTTGTGTCTCTTAATCTCACATATATACCAGTTACTGCCGTGACTGCTGGTAGAGGCTTGCTGGTGTTTCACTGGGGACGGTTATTCTTTTTTTGCAGGTCTTGGTCCCTTATTGTCAGTGCTCTTCACACTTGCAGTTCATGCATAGCAAAAGTGTGAAAAGTTATTTTCTTTTTGAGGTCAGGACATTATGTTGAAGCAACAGTTGTCGATCACTATTCCCTCTCGTGTGGCCAACTACAAATGTCATTATTGAACATGCTTTTCTCTTTCTATATTTGCTATATTCAAATCTAATTTTTCATAGTGAGAGACATTATAAAACTGGATACATTGAGGGTAGAACTGACCCAAAGATCTAACATTAAATATGGAAAATAAATGGCTTTTTAGGGCGAGGCAGAACCATGACCAAAGTTGAGGATAGCTATGACTTAGCTATGACTATGGTCAATCCATCAGAAATCCTGAAAACTCTACAAATAACTCAAATTCTAACCCAAGTCCAGCCACAACCTGAGAGCAAGACTCGGGAGGTTAAATCCTAGAAGTTCAGACCATTAAGATTTATGGTTAATTCCAGTATTAAGTGAATATTTATGTGCTTCAACAATCTAGCAAGGTAGTGGTAAACTAATAAAAAATAACTTTTATTAATACTTTAAAATTCTGAGTAAGACAAGACCCACAACAAACACTACAGATCCCAAAAAAGCCAAAAGGGCACCAAATACACAGAATCTTATAAATTAGGATTACAGATAATAGACCATTTCACCATGTGACCTCCCAACGCGTTTCATTTCTCAACTCATCAGGGGAGGAAAAGATCAGGTAGCAGGGTTGGGGGAGGAAGGTGTTTTCCTATAAGGAATAAACCTCCTTCTCATTCAAAAACATATTGCGGTCTGCCACCGCCCTTGTCTCGTCGGTTTTTATGTTACCTGTTAAGGTATCACTTCCTTTGACCCCGTGGGCTGTATGCGCCACCTCTGTTATTCCCGGGACAATGTCCTTATCTTTCCATGCGTTCCACGTGTGTTAAACCGGAAGACAACCTTGAGGTTGCTAAGGCCAAGCCCCTTGACTCAAGCATCTGGGATCACCCACCACATGCGTAATCTAAATACGTCATCCAAATAGCTGAACCCGGCTTACTTACGGATGGGATCCGCTCCATATTCAAGAGCGGCAACACAGCCCGTCACCTCGGGTACTACGCCGAGCCCAACATGTCCACTGGCGGTATCTGCTCTACACTCGAGGGCGGCAAAAAAGAGGCGGTCCGTCACTTCCGGTCTATCGCTCACAACATCCGGTGGTGGCGCTCAGCTCATCTTCCTACCTACAACTGCGCCTAGAGAGGCAGGCGCCGTGGGAATAAACATATAATAATATGCGCATAATCAAGGAGAGTGCCCCGAAAAACACTACTGCTTCTAAGGTGACAACCAACATTAAAGATGGAATTAAAGATTTATTTTATGAAACAAAACAATTGTCTTGAATAAATTCGACTAAAATGGTAAGTTAAATTATATCAAAACCACAATAATGCCCTTGGGTCATGAACATACAATCTGGTTATTCATTTCATGTAAATCCTACCAACTCAAGATATTGAGGGAGGAAAAAAAAAAAAATCGTACGGCATGTATCAATTCAAAAGCCAGGCCCAATAGACACGGCAAGCATGGGTAGAGGCTGAACAAAAGTAGGACATCGGGGATCAGGGATTAGAAATAACAGATACTAGTAAGCCCTACTTTATTCAATCTGTGTTAGGACTCTGAACATTTTTGATTACCTTTTGTGCATTACTGCCCTTTTCCAAGATGGCGTCTTTGGTCTCATGTGCACTGTGTCTTCCTGCTATAAAACTCCACCAGCCTAGAGTATTCTGCCTTGCATCCAGCTCCTGACCTCTGGTTACTCCCTGGCTATATACCTGCTCCTGCTACTCTCCTCTGAGTTCCTGCTGCATACACCAGTTCCAGTAATCCTCCTTTTTTTTTTTTTTTTTTTAGGCTAGAGTATCCTGTAATAATTATAGGGGATAACTCAGGAGACTCTTTGCGTGGAACAAGACAACTACAGGACACAGTTTTATAAGTGGTAAAGTCTATATTATCACACGGTGATTTAAACAGGTGCAGAGAGAAACTCAAGTCCACAACACTTGGAGTAAATATTAAATACAGCTTAGCAGTCTATAGGAAACTTCAGAGGAAAATGCAATCACGCAGAAAGTCTATGAAGCACAATTATTCTTGAGGATACTTGACACGAATAAGTCCTTGCTTAGTCCTAAACACAGATAGATATGCTTATAAGGCAGTTCAAATAATATCTTAGCTCAACCAGGGAGGCCTGGGTAATAGTCTCAGGTTCTTGCACAGCAGCAACAGCTTACATGTCCAGCAAATGCAGATGGAAGTAAACATGAGCAGCAGATGAAGGAGGATTACTGGAACTGGTGTATGCAGCAGGAACTCAGAGCAGAGTAGCAGGATAACTCCACAGGTTTACAGGAGCAGGTATATAGCCAAGGAGTAACCAGAGGTCAGGAGCTGGATGCAAGGCAGAATACTCTAGCACAGACTGAAGGCTGGGGTGGAGTTTTATAGCAGGAAGACACAGTGCACATGAGACCAAAGACGCCATCTTGAAAAAGGGCAGTAATGTACAAAAGGTAATAAAAAATGTTCAGAGTCCTGACAATCTGTTTCCTACCTAGCAGCGGGGGTTGGCCACCCTATATGTACGAGATGGCGCCCCCGCTCCACGACGGCTGTACCCTAACTAACCCTGCATATCCCTAGTCTAAAGAGAAGAAAAAAAAGAAGAAAAAAATGAAGAAAAAAATAAGATAAAGACATAAGAGTAGTAAGCATACAGAATGAGCAGGATGTATTCTTAGGAGATAGATGGAAGTAAAAGGTGGTAAAGATATACATATAAGGACCATAGGTGCCACAATATATATGCCTATTGTTCTTTCCTAGAAGACCCCTGCCTAAACAGTGGAGGTTGGCACCCTAAAGGGGAAACGACAGTGGCGCCCCCACTCCGCGGCAATTGGGACCAGAGGGTGCTACAGTGTGAAACGACACCGACAGGTTTCAATAAGACCCTTACCTTCAGCTGTTTTTTATAGTACATGGCCTGAGAGAGGGTAATCTAGGGACTTTGTTATTGTTTAGTGGGCACACAGTAATCATACATTGACAAAAGCTATTGCCTCGAGAGAACCCTGGTTGCGTAAGGTTTACTGCCTGATAGACAAAATTGAGGAATTTAATGTGGGCAATCTTTTAGTTCGACTGATATTTATAAGATTCTGTGTATTTGGTGCCCTTTTGGCTTTTTTTGGATCTTATGTGTTTTGTAGTGTTTGTTGCGGGTCTTGTCTTATTCAGAATTTTAATGTATTAATAAAAGTTATTTTTTATTAGTTTACCACTACCTTGATGTAGTATCAACTGGATTGGTAGATATCGTTCAAACCTTCTTCAACAATCTACTTTTCTTTTGTGACCTTTCGCTTGGTTGGGGATATCACCATTACTAAGAATGAGGGGCTTTAGGTCCTACTTGGCTGGAGAGTTGGCCACAAAAATGATTATTTGGCCCTACTTGGATGTCCTTCTCACTTCTAAAGTGTCTGCTAATGCATGACTAAATCTTTAGGTGGGAGCAAGAAGTTGGATCCCTTGTTCTCACTAATGATTGAAGCTGAGAAGAAGAGGCTGTGATGACCTTTTATCAAGCAAAGTGTCCTACAAGTATAAGTTTTATTACTTTGGATCTTTTCTTGATGGTGTTGTGTTTGAATATGCTTTTCTTTCCTGTAATTACCTGCAAATTATAAGTAGTTCAGTTTTTGGAATCTTTACCCTTAAACCAAGAATGAGACTTGTTCTTGGTTAGAGAGTTGGCTACAACTGTGAGTGCTCAACTATTTACAACTTCATGAGTGGTGGTTACTCATGCATGGCGTACTCTACAGACGAGAACAAGTACTTGAACCATTTCTTTCTCAGTAGTGGTCAGAGACCCTGAGAAAATGGTTGTGTTGACCTTGAAGTTAGTAAATAGAGATGAGCCACCTCCCTAGTTTTCGGTTCGTCGAACAGGGAGGTGTTCGACGAACGTTCAACGAACACCGTCGAACCCCATTGAAACCAATGGCAGGCAAACACAAACACATACAAACACATGGAAAACACATAGAAAACACCTTAAAAGGTGTCCAAAAGCTGACAAACTGCTCAGAAGAAACAACAAACACATGGAAAAGTCACAACTACATATAGTCATGCGAAAAGAAAAGAGGTGGAGGAGTAAAAGGAGGAGGAGACACATATATAGGCATGCCATGCCCTTCTAAAATCAAGAAAGGCTGGAGTAAAAATCTAAACTCGCTCTACCAACACCCAGATGTCTTGACAAAAAAAATAAAAAAATAAATATCTTTAGGTAGAATGGCGGCGGGTCCATTCAGAACACTTTCCTTAGAAGATGTAGTGGTACCCGCGTTGGGAGTTGTGCCAAAAAATGAACCCAATACATTCAGACTAATCCACCATTTGTCATATCCAAGGGGCAGGTCAGTAAACGACAACATCGACGCGGAACCAAGTACAGTAATATGTACTGTACCTCCTTTGACGAGGCAATCAGGCGGGTCAAGAAGTTCGTAAGGGGCACCCTAATGGCCAAAACATACATTGAGGGGGCGTTCCGGTTACTACCTGTGCCTCCGAATAGTGTTCTCCCATTGGGCTGCTTCTGTGAAGGAGCATACTACATAGATCGCTGTTTGCCCATGGGGTGCTCCATATCCTGCTCACTATTTGAGGCATTTAGTTGCTTCCTCGAATGTGTCGTCATGGACGTTTGTAAGGCGGCACATATTATCCATTACCTCGACGACTTCTTATGCCTGGGTCCAAAAGATTCGTCATAGTGTGAAAACACGCGGTAGTCCACCTGTGAGAAGGAGAGAGCTGGAGGGAGAGTGGACACCCCAGAGCCGAGGGGTTAGATTGAGAAAGAAAGAAGGCGGTGTAGCTTAGCTTGCTTCATGGGTGGGGTACGCGGCTGAGTAGCACTAAATTCTACTGGGCCCAAATGATTTCCTGGGCTAGATGCCGTTAAAAAATAGTACTTAGGTAAACAGGCGGTGTAGTTTGCTTCATGGGTGGGGTACGCTGCTGAGTAGTGGATCGCCCCCAGGCGCAGTGCAGTGGGGTACTCGGTACCGGGTCCCTCTGTCTCGGTTCTGGGGATGTCACGGTGGCCCTACCCGGTCCGTGGCCCTGCTAAGGGGGCGCCCAATTAAAGGTGTAGTTTGTCAAGTGTTCGTGACGCCACCTGTGGTATTCGGTCCGGGTGACCGACGCTGCTAGGGGTCCGCTGGGGTGATGGAATGGCAGCTAGATGGTATACCTTCCCACAGGTGAAGTATGTCCCCAGGGCTTCCCTTGATGAGTAGGTGGTAATGGTGGATGTTGTAAGGTGCGATGAATAACGAGGACACAAAGGTTGCAGTCTCTTTATCTTTTACTGAAGACTTCAGCATCCACAGTCCAGAGTACCGTTCACAGGGCTGGCTGAGTCCGGCCGGTCCAAAGGCACATCCAGAGTTCCCTTTGCAGGTGGAAATCAGTAGCCTTCCTACTAGCGCCTGTGTGTTGTAGTACCTCCCTGCTGAGCACCACGGGATAGTCCTCACAACTGTCGTGTATATTTCTGATGTTCTTTCTCTTCGTCCCCCAGATGGTATGGATGGGACGACCCGTATGACGGGGTGAGCCTGGAGCTATTTTATAGGGACCCTAGTGACGCCCCTCTCCCACAATTTGCCTCCGTTGTCTTCAGTAGGTTAAAGGTTGGGCAGCCAACTTGGAATTAACTGTCCTGCCGTTGTTTGAAGTAATGCGTAGAGCCTATTACTCCCTCGGTGTTCTGGCCACCGGCTACGCGCCTCAGAAGGATGTTGCCGATCTTAAGGCAGGACTCCTCCTGGTATTATCTCCTTGTGCTGTGATCTAGTTTCTCACTTCTCCACAATATACTTCGCTTCTTGTCCTTCCTTAGGATGCTGCCACAATGAGGTGCAGGCGCAGCTCCATAACGTTCTATCTCTTGCTATGTCTCTGTCAGGATCCCACCCCTGACAGAGACCTCTGTCTGCAGCTCAGATGTTCCTCCTTCTCCCCCTGTCTGCCTGACAGGTCTTCTCTGGGTCGAACCCAGGTAGCTTCTCTCTAACTTCCTATCCAACCCCCAGTTTTACCCGAGTGTGAGGAGTGACCTAATAGATAGAACCATTTGATCCCCCTGGTGGCCGGAGTGTGAAGTGTAGTGTGTGACTGTGATACCTGGTCAGGTGAACTCCTTTAGTACCATCAGACGTACCATTACTCCCCCTAGTGGAAGAGCGACAATACTTCAACGACCAGGACTCTGGGGTGCTGCAGTAGCACCAAATTCTACTAGGCCCAAAAGGATTTCCCGGGCTAGATGCCGTTACAAAATAGTAGTTAGGTAAACAGGCGGTGTAGCTTGCTTCATGGGTGGGGTACGCAGCTGAGTAGCACTAAATTCTACTAGGCCCAAAAGGATTTCCTGGGCTAGATGCCGTTACAAAATAGTAGTTAGGTAAACAGGCGGTGTAGCTTGCTTCATGGGTGGGGTACGCTGCTGAGTAGCACCAAATTCTAATAGGCCCAAAAGGATTTCCTGGGCCAGATGACATTAAAAATAGTACTTAGGTAAACAGGTGGTGTAGCTTGCTTCATGGGTGGGGTACGCTGCTGAGTAGCACTAAATTCTACTAGGCCCAAAAGGATTTCCCGGGCTAGATGCCGTTACAAAATAGTAGTTAGGTAAACAGGCGGTGTTAGCTTTCTTCATGGGTGGGGTATGCTGCTGAGTAGCACTAAATTCTACTAGGTCCAAAAGGATTTCCCAGGCTAAATGCCGTTACAAATTAGTAGTTAGGTAAACAGGCGGTGTAGCTTGCTTCATGGGTGAAGTAGGCTGCTGAGTACCACCAAATTTTACTAGGCCCAAAAGGATTTCCTGGGCTAGATGCCATTACAAAATAGTACTTAGGTAAACAGGCGGTGGGTGGCTGGGCTACTCTGCTGACTAGCAGACACTGAAGCTTTGGAGCAGACCTCTGAATCCCAGGATATAGTATGAGTAAACAACTCTGCAGACGACCCCACCCACCTGGAATTGACGATGGCAACGTCATGTAAAACTCAGCAAGGGGACTAAATAAAAGAGTTTCAAAAAATTCGGCCACAGACACCACTTAAGTGGCATCAATTTCGCCAGAGTTTTTTAAAACGGTTGGTGAGGTGATTTTCAAAAATCATCAAGCTTTTAGTCTCCCCAAGATGACACAGGGGTAGAAAAGTCCTTGTGGATCCAGGATTTGTTCATCTTGATGAACGTTAGTCTGTCTACATTGTCACTGGACAGCCGCGTGCGCTTATCTGTCAGCACACCACCAGCAGCGCTGAACACACGTTCAGAGAGAACGCTGGCTGCGGGGCACGACAAGATCTCCAAGTGAGTGGCAAGCTCAGGCCATTTTTCAAGATTGAAAGACCAAAATGAGCAAGGGTCCAGTTCCACAGTCATGGCATCGAAGTTAACTTGGAGATACTCTTGTACCATCCCCTCTAGGCGTTGGCTGTGCGTCAGACTTCTTGTCTCCTGTGGCCTTGCAAAGTATGGTCTAAAAAAATCTTGAAACGATTGGAAAAAATTGCTGTTACCACCAGATACGATGTTACTGTTATGGTTAGAGTGATGACTCGATAGTCCAACGGTTGGCAAGTTAGAACTCAGAGATTGACTACATGCACCACCGGTGTTTTGTGGAAAAGCAGATGTTAGATTCTGTAACAGTCTCTGCTGATACTCCTGCATGCGTGAATCCCTTTCTAGGGCAGGAATTATTTCGACAAATTTGCTTTTGTACCGGGGATCTAAGAGTGTGGCAACCCAGTAGTCGGCATTACTTCGGATTCTGACAATCCGAGGGTCATGTTGCAGGTAGTGCAGCAAGAAGGCACTCATGTGTCTTGCGCATCCAGGAGGACCAAGTCCTTGTTGTCTTGGTGGTGGCGAGGTGAGAATCATGCTTCCTTCGTCTGCCCTCTCCCTGCACCTTCCTCAACAGTTTGGCTGCTACCATGCGCCCTCGGTAATCCCTTTCCCTAAGCCTCCAATGCCAGCCGCCTTGGTGCTGCCAACCTTCTTGACCTTGGAGATATGATCCCTTCCGCATACAACTCCTCCTGTTCCTCCTCCTCCTCTTGTTCCACCACCTGACTCCGGACACTGTGTAAGGTGTGCTCCAGCATGTAAGGGTATGTGCACACGTCCGGATTTCTTGCAGAAATTTCCTGAAGAAAACCAGAAATTTTCTGCAAGAAATCCGCATTTTTTTTTTTGCGTTTTTTTCCGTTTTTTTGCGTTTTTTTTAGCATTCTGCAAGCGTAATTAGCTTGCAGAATGCTAAAGTTTTCCAAGCGATCTGTAGCATCACTTGGAAAACTGACTGACAGGTTGGTCACACTTATCAAACATACTGTTTGACAAGTGTGAGCAACTTTTTACTATAGATGCAGCTTATGCAGCATCTATAGTAAAAGATAGAATGTTTAAAAATAATAAAAAAATTAAAAAAATGCTTATACTCACCTGCAGACCTCAGCGGCGTCCGTTCCGTATAGCTGGTGTGTGTGCGCAGGACGTTCCATGGCGTCGCGGTCACGTGAGCGGTCACATGACCGGTCTCGACCAATCACAGGACCGTGACGTCATCGCAGGTCCTTCACCGCACACCAGCTACAGGAACCGAAGCGGCAGCATGCACCTGAGAGGCGGGAAGACATCGAAGGTGAGTATATCACTATTTTTTATTTAAATTCTTTTTTTTTTACCACTTATATGGTGCCCAGTCCGTGGAGGAGAGTCTCCTCTCCTCCACCCTGGGTACCAACCGCACATAATCTGCTTACTTCCCGCATGGTGTGCACAGCCCCGTGCGGGAAGTAAGCAGATCAATGGACTCCTAGGTGTGCGGAATCCCCGCAATTCCGCATTTTTAATGAACATGTTGCTTTTTTTTCCGCGATGCGATTTTTTCGCGGAAAAAATCGCAACATTTGCACAAAAAATGCGGAATACACTGTAAATAATAGGAGGCATAGGTTAGCGGTTTTTTTTGCGTTTTTATCACGTTTTTATAGCGAAAAAACGCAAAAAAAACGCAAAAAATCCTGAACGTGTGCACATGGCCTTAATCACCGGAATGGTCATGCTGATAATGGCATCATCAGCATCTTCGTTGCTATTTCAAAACTGTGCAGAAGGGTGCATAGGTCCCTGATCTGAGACCACTCTTGCAGTGTGATTTGCCCCACCTCTTGATCTCGTTGGCCCAGGCTATACATCATAACTAGAGTTGAGCGACTTTCATTTTTTTAAGATCGAGTCGGGTTTTGTGAAACCCGATTTTGTCCAGAGTCGAGTCGAGTGCAGTCGGCCGATTATCGCTAAAAGTCGGGGATCGACCGAAACACGAAACCCAATGCAAGTCAATGGGGAAGCATAGTCGGCAGTGAGTGGAGGCCAGGAAAACACCTACAGTGCCCATTTTAATGCCAAAAACATCCATTCTTGTTTCTGAAGCTTGTCAATCTTAATTAACTTTATAATAATAGTTGGGCATTGGAAATTGGGGGTCATTTGGCAAAAGTTGTGGGGGGTAGGGCTCGTTCAAGGTTTTAGTGGGCCCAGGAAACGTGAACTACGTCACGGCAGTGGAGCAGTGAGAGGTAAGTATGTAAAGTTTGCAAGTGCTGTGATCCTAAGCAAGCAGCCAGGGCCCACTCGTTGGCACTGGCACTGGCACAGGGCCCCTCAAAGTACGGCGGTGTGTTTGCATGGCGGGGGCGCCTCCCACCAGCAGCGACACTTTTGCGTACTCTGAGGGGCCCTGTGCCAGTGACGTCGCCAACGAGTATGCCCCCCCACCTGATGAAGGAACCTGCACTTTCATCTGCACCTTCCTCTTTGTCCCTGTGTAAGGTGGTATAACATGCGGGAAGGGGAACCTTACTTTCAGCAGGGTCAGATTCTGGTTGTGTAGAGTATAAGGGGAATGTAGTGGTCTAGGTCAATGTACCAGCAGACTCATCTAGCAGTGGCTGGGCAATGGGCAGGATGAGGAGGAAACAGATATAGGGCCAAAGAATAAAGTAGGCTAAATGCAGTTCAAAATTGGTAACAGGACTAAACAGGCGGCATTGCTTTGTTCAGTGGAGTAGCAAACCCAAGAGCAGCAGACACTGTTTCAAGGGCCTAACCACACTAGTAGGCCAAATGCAGTTTAATATCTGATAGTATAGGGCGAAAGCCAGAATGTGGAAGCTCAGCTTTGTTCAGTTGAGGACAACACCAGGGAGGGGCAGACACCTTTAGTAGGCCGCAACAGCCAATTTTTTAAAAAAACAGCAGTTAATAAGAGGCAGAAGGTAGAAGCTCAGCTTTATTCAGTTGAGGACAACACCAGGCAGGGACAGACCCCTTTAGTAGGCCGGAACAGCCAATTGCATTTTTAAAAATGGTAATTTGGAACAGAAGGTTGAAGCTCAGCTTTATTCAGTTGAGGACAACACCAGGCAGGGACAGACACCTTTAGTAGGCCGGAACAGCCAATTGCATTTTTAAAAATGGTAATTTGGAACAGAAGGTTGAAGCTCAGCTTTATTCAGTTGAGGACAACACCAGGCAGGGGCAGACAGACACCTTTAGTAGGCCGGAACAGCCAATTGCATTTTTAAAAATGGTAATTTGGAACAGAAGGTTGAAGCTCAGCTTTATTCAGTTGAGGACAACACCAGGCAGGGACAGACCCCTTTAGTAGGTGGGAACAGCCAATTGCATTTTTAAAAATGGTAATTTGGAACAGAAGGTTGAAGCTCAGCTTTATTCAGTTGAGGACAACACCAGGCAGGGGCAGACAGACCCCTTTAGTAGGCCGGAACAGCCAATTGCATTTTTAAAAATGGTAATTTGGAACAGAAGGTTGAAGCTCAGCTTTATTCAGTTGAGGACAACACCAGGCATGGACAGACCCCTTTAGTAGGCCGGAACAGCCAATTGCATTTTTAAAAATGGTAATTTGGAACAGAAGGTTGAAGCTCAGCTTTATTCAGTTGAGGACAACACCAGGCAGGGACAGACCCCTTTAGTAGGCCGGAACAGCCAATTGCATTTTTAAAAATGGTAATTTGGAACAGAAGGTTGAAGCTCAGCTTTATTCAGTTGAGGACAACACCAGGCAGGGGCAGACAGACACCTTTAGTAGGCCGGAACAGCCAATTGCATTTTTAAAAATGGTAATTTGGAACAGAAGGTTGAAGCACAGCTTTATTCAGTTGCAGCTTCTTGGCAATAATATAAAGAAGACGAGACAGGACAACACTCGTTGGATGCCATATCTGTGTTTTCACTGGTAAAAAAACTGTCAGTTAACTACTTGTAGGAGAAAGTTTTTGTAGCTGGAGGCCACTTTTTGTATTGTACCAGTTTTTTGTTGTATGTTTGGAACTGAAGGTTGAAGCTCAGCTTTATTCAGTTGAGGACAACACCAGGCAGGGACAGACCCCTTTAGTAGGCCGGAACAGCCAATTGCATTTTTAAAAATGGTAATTTGGAACAGAAGGTTGAAGCTCAGCTTTATTCAGTTGAGGACAACACCAGGCAGGGGCAGACAGACACCTTTAGTAGGCCGGAACAGCCAATTGCATTTTTAAAAATGGTAATTTGGAACAGAAGGTTGAAGCACAGCTTTATTCAGTTGCAGCTTCTTGGCAATAATATAAAGAAGACGAGACAGGACAACACTCGTTGGATGCCATATCTGTGTTTTCACTGGTAAAAAAACTGTCAGTTAACTACTTGTAGGAGAAAGTTTTTGTAGCTGGAGGCCACTTTTTGTATTGTACCAGTTTTTTGTTGTATGTTTGGAACTGAAGGTTGAAGCTCAGCTTTATTCAGTTGAGGACAACACCAGGCAGGGGCAGACAGACACCTTTAGTAGGCCGGAACAGCCAATTGCATTTTTAAAAATGGCAATTTGGAACAGAAGGTTGAAGCTCAGCTTTATTCAGTTGAGGACAACACCAGGCAGGGGCAGACAGACACCTTTAGTAGGCCGGAACAGCCAATTGCATTTTTAAAAATGGTAATTTGGAACAGAAGGTTGAAGCACAGCTTTATTCAGTTGCAGCTTCTTGGCAATAATATAAAGAAGACGAGACAGGACAACACTCGTTGGATGCCATATCTGTGTTTTCACTGGTAAAAAAACTGTCAGTTAACTACTTGTAGGAGAAAGTTTTTGTAGCTGGAGGCCACTTTTTGTATTGTACCAGTTTTTTGTTGTATGTTTGGAACTGAAGGTTGAAGCTCAGCTTTATTCAGTTGAGGACAACACCAGGCAGGGGCAGACAGACACCTTTAGTAGGCCGGAACAGCCAATTGCATTTTTAAAAATGGTAATTTGGAACAGAAGGTAGAAGCTCAGCTTTATTCAGTTGAGGACAACTTGAATTAGGGACTGCAGACAGACTTTGCAGGCTGTCCCCTGTAGCATAAAGTTGTGGCATACATAATACATATAGGGAAAATCATACTAAATAATATATATAAATAGTGTACCCTCCTAGATATGTATGTCACGGACGTAATAGGGACAACTGTAACAACAGAAATCCTAAAACACCACAAGAACACAGTTATATCCCATAAAAAAATCACTTTTATTAATATACCTTTAAAAACAATATGTAGGCACAAAGGACAGGGTAGGGGAGGTGGAGAACTAAACCACAATACACTGTAAGCGTAGGGACCTGTGAAACCCCCCATAGCCGGTGTACCCAGCAGTACTCAATAGTAATAAGATAACAGCCCATGAAAATAAGAAGAATAGTAAATGAAATACAACAGGCGTGATATCAAGCACCTAACTAGGTGCAGACACAGTAATATAGGTACCGTACCTGGTGTGTGCACCAACTAGGGGGCCCAGGACCCTCCCCCAGGCTGTCCCCTGTGTGGACCATGCATCCAATACATTAACCCATTGAGCCACAAAGGACACGTAACCTTCCGTGGCCAGGCCTACAGGTCCATGTGTCTGTTGTCAGGTATACCTTTGGACTGACAAATTGACAGAATGCAAGGACAATGCGGTCTTTAACATGCAGGTGGAGGGGTGGGATGGCTTTTCTCGCAAAAGAATTGTCAACTGGGTAGCTCATAGCGTGGTATATCGTAGTTCATCCTGGCTTTATTAATATTAAATTAAATAAAAAAATAGGCTCTAGGCACTTTATAATTGGTTCCAGGGGAACACGGGCAGCAGTGGTCTGGTCAGTGGAGGCCTAGTGGAAGGAGGGACCGCAGACAGGCTTCAAAGGCCTAACATAATAAAATGGGCTGGCTGTAGGCACTTTATTATTGGTTCCAGGGGTACATGGGCAGCAGTGGTCTGGTCAGTGGAGGCCTAGTGGAAGGAGGGACCGCAGACAGGCTTCAAAGGCCTAACATAATAAAATGGGCTGGCTGTAGGCACTTTATTATTGGTTCCAGGGGTACACGGGCAACAGTGGTCTGGTCAGTGGAGGCCTAGTGGAAGGAGGGACCGCAGACAGGCTTCGAAGGCCTAACATAATAAAAAGGGCTGGCTGTAGGCACTTTATAATTGGTTCCAGGGGTACACGGGCAGCAGTGGTCTGGTCAACGGAGGCCGATTGTAATGAGTGTCTGCCAGTTAGTAGTCCAAAACAACAACTAAATGTGAATGTCTCGCATTAAAACAAAACAAAAACACTAAAGGGTGCAATCATTAGGTTCAGGGGTGGGATCCTCTGCGTTGTTTCAGACCTACTAATTTTGCGCAAAGTATTTACTGTGGTAAATAGAGGACACTGCCCCTGACTATGTTAAGTACCATCATACATGTCAACACAATGGTATTGTCAGTGGCAGGTATGGAAGGATGTCAGCGCATAGACTTAACATTGGTGGAAGTGTGAGAGATAACTGTGGAAGTGGTAGAGCAATGTTTGACCTGGGGGTGGGTGAACTCTCTTGTGGCCGGCGTTACAGGCCCAAGGCCCCTCATGTTACAACAGTGTGTCTGACGTTGGGTGGCCACCACCACCGCCAGAGACACTTTATTGTACTATGAGGAACCCAGTAGCAATGCCGTCGACCAAAAGCGAGTACACCCACCTCTTCAGACAAACAGCAGTCTCACGGGTGCTTGCGCCAAGTCGCGATACCACGGCCCCGTGTGGGGAGTTTGGCCATTTAGGGAGGTGTAAACATGTCGTATGCTGGACAATCAGCTGCAGTAAATTAGACATTAGAAAAGTAATTCACAGTAGTCCACAGGCAAGAGCTTTTCATTGGAAAGCTAGGTGTTGGCCGGGCAAGGTGGGGCAAAAGATTTCGAAATCCAGTTGTGGTTCATTTTAATGAATGTTAGATCGTCAACATTTTGGGTAGCCAGACGAGTCCTTTTTTCGGTTAATATTGAACCTGCAGCACTGAATACTCTTTCTGATAGGACACTTGCTGCCGGGCAAGCAAGCTCCTGCAATGCATATTCTGCCAATTCTGGCCAGGTGTCTAATTTTGATGCCCAGTAATCAAATGGGAATGACGGTTGAGGGAGAACATCGATAAGGGATGAAAAATAGTTAGTAACCATACTGCACAAATGTTGTCTCCTGTCACTTTCAATTGATGCAGCAGTACCTGTCCTGTCTGCGGTCATAGCAAAATCACTCCACAACCTGGTCAGAAAACCCCTCTGTCCAACGCCACTTCTGATGTGTGCACCCCTAACACTCCTAGTCTGCTGCCCCCTTGAGCTCGTGTGAGAACGATCACGTGCGCTGTGTGCTGGGAATGCCTGAAGCAAACGGTCAACAAGAGTTGATTGTTTGGTTGCTAATATTAGTTCCAAGTTCTCATGTGGCATAATATTTTGCAATTTGCCTTTATAGCGTGGATCAAGGAGGCAGGCCAACCAGTAATCGTCATCGTTCATCATTTTTGTAATGCGTGTGTCCCTTTTTAGGATACGTAAGGCATAATCCGCCATGTGGGCCAAAGTTCCAGTTGTCAAATCTCCGGTTGTGATTGGGTGAGGGGCAGTTGCAGGCAAATCTACGTCACTTGTGTCCCTCAAAAAACCAGAACCCGGCCTTGACACGCAACCAATTTCCAGTGCCCCCGGGAAAGGTTCCGCATTAAAAATATACTCATCCCCATCATCCTCCTCGTCCTCCACCTCCTCTTCGCCCGCTACCTCGTCCTGTACACTGCCCTGACCAGACAATGGCTGACTGTCATCAAGGCTTTCCTCTTCCTCTGGTGCAGACGCCTGCTCCTTTATGTGCGTCAAACTTTGCATCAGCAGACGCATTAGGGGGATGCTCATGCTTATTACGGCGTTGTCTGCACTAACCAGCCGTGTGCATTCCTCAAAACACTGAAGGACTTGACACATGTCTTGTATCTTCGACCACTGCACACCTGACAACTCCATGTCTGCCATCCTACTGCCTGCCAGTGTATGTGTATCCTCCCACAAAAACATAACAGCCCGCCTCTGTTGGCACAGTCTCTGAAGCATGTGCAGTGTTGAGTTCCACCTTGTTGCAACGTCTATGATTAGGCGATGCTGGGGAAGGTTCAAAGACCGCTGATAGTTCTGCATACGGCTGGCGTGTACAGGCGAACGTAGGATATGTGAGCAAAGTCCACGCACTTTGAGGAGCAGGTCGGAGAACCCAGGATAAGTTTTCAATAAGCACTGCACCACCAGGTTTAAGGTGTGAGCCAGGCAAGGAATGTGTTTCAGTTGGGAAAGGGAGATGGCAGCCATGAAATTCCTTCCGTTATCACTAACTACCTTGCCTGCCTCAAGATCTACTGTGCCCAGCCACAACTGTGTTTCTTGTTGCAAGAACTTGGACAGAACTTCCGCGGTGTGTCTGTTGTCGCCCAAACACTTCATAGCCAATACAGCCTGCTGACGCTTGCCAGTAGCTGGCCCATAATGGGACAACTGGTGTGCAACAGTGTCATCTGCCGATGGAGTGGTTGGCCGACTGCGGTCTGTGGAAGAGCTGTAGCTTCTGCAGGACGACGAGGAGGAGGAGGAGGAGGGGGTGCGAACGCCTACAGTCAACTGTTTCCTAGACCGTGGGCTAGGCACAACTGTCCCTAAATTGATGTCCCCTGTGGACCCTGCATCCACCACATTCACCCAGTGTGCCGTGATGGACACATAACGTCCCTGGCCATGCCTACTGGTCCATGCATCTGTAGTCAGGTGCACCTTTGTACTCACAGATTGCCTGAGTGCATGGACGATGCGCTGTTTAACATGCTGGTGCAGGGCTGGGATGGCTTTTCTGGAAAAAAAGTGTCGACTGGGTAGCTCGTATCGTGGTTCAGCGTACTCCATTAGGGCTTTGAAAGCTTCGCTTTCAACTAACCGGTAGGGCATCATCTCTAACGAGATTAGTCTAGCTATGTGGGCGTTAAAAGCCTGTGTACGCGGATGCGAGGATAAGTACTTCCCTTTTCTAACCAGAGTCTCATGTAGTGTGAGCTGAACTGGAGAGATGGAGATCGTGGAACTTGCGGGTGTGCCGGTGGACATGGCAGACTGAGAGACGGTTGGAGACGGTATTGTTTCCGCCGGTGCCCTAGATGCAATATTTCCTCCTACAAAACTGGTGATTCCCTGACCCTGACTGCTTTTGGCTGTCAAAGAAACCTGCACAGATACTGCCGGTGGTGCGGAAAATGGTGGCCTTACAGTGACGGAAGGGATGTTGCGTTGATGACTAGCTTCATTGGCCGAGGGTGCTACAACCTTAAGGGACGTTTGGTAGTTAGTCCAGGCTTGAAAATGCATGGTGGTTAAGTGTCTATGCATGCAACTAGTATTGAGACTTTTCAGATTCTGACCTCTGCTTAAGCTAGTTGAACATTTTTGACAGATGACTTTGCGCTGATCAATTGGATGTTGTTTAAAAAAATGCCAGACTGCACTCTTCCTAGCATCGGATCCCTTTTCAGGGATTGCAGACTGAGCTTTAACCGGATGGCAACGCTGTGCTCCAACAGGTTTTGGCTTTGACACGCGTTTTGGGCCAGATAGGGGCCCGGCAGATGGAACCTGTTGCGATGTTGATGCCTGCTGCGGCCCCTCCTCCACCTCCGCTTCTGAACTACTGCTGCCTGCACCCTGTTCCCCCAATGGCTGCCAATCGGGGTCAACAACCGGGTCATCTATTACCTCCTCTTCGAGCTCGTGTGCAACTTCGTCTGTGTCACTGTGTCGGTCTGTGGTATAGCGTTCGTGGCGGGGCAACATAGTCTCATCAGGGTCTGATTGTGGATCTGTACCCTGAGAGGGCAATGTGGTGGTCTGAGTCAAAGGAGCAGCATAGTACTCTGGCTGTGGCTGTGCATCAGTGCACTCCATGTCAGATTCTACTTGTAATGGGCATGGCCTGTTAAGTGTTTCACTTTCTAAGCCAGGGACGGTATGTGTAAAGAGCTCCATGGAGTGACCCATTGTGTCGCCTGCTGCATCCTTCTCTCTTGTTGTAGTTTTTGCTGAGGAGGACAAGGAAGCGACTTGTCCCTGACCGTGAACATCCACAAGCGACGCGCTGCTTTTACATTTACCAGTTTCAGAAGAGGAGGCAAAAGAGCTAGAGGCTGAGTCTGCAATGTAAGCCAAAACTTGCTGTTGCTGCTCCGGCTTTAAAAGCGTTTTTCCTACTCCCAGAAAAGAGAGCGTTCGAGGCCTTGTGTAGCCAGACGACGAAACTGGCTCCACAGCTCCAGACTTAGGTGGAATATTTTTATCCCCACGACCACCTGATGCTCCACTACCACTACCATCATTACCAGCTGACAATGAACGCCCACGGCCACGACCTCTTGCACCAGACTTCCTCATTGTTTTAAAAAATTAACCAAAGTAACTTTATTTGTTGCTGTCAAACAACTTACACGGTGAGCTATAACTTCAGTATGATTTCTATATCCCTTAACAGGTTGGTGAGACCACAAGGAAAATCAGGCACAATGTTACACACTCTGTTTTCTGTGGCACAAAATCACAGAGATGACACACACGCAGGACTGTCACTCAAGCACTAATGTCAATATTATTCTCCCACCTAATTTTTTTTTTTTTTTCTCAGGGAGACTTTAGAAACCAAATAAGATAAAATGTTGTTTTCAGGGACAATTTAGAAACCAAATACTAATAAAAAAAAAATAAAATAAAAAAATAAACAGGCTTTCTATGGCCCACTGAATGAGAGAGAGAGAGGTGGCACACCCAGGAGTCAAGACTGGCACACAAGCTGAAAGGGCAATATTACTCTCCCACTGTTTTTTTATGTATTTTTTTTTTTCAGGGAGACTTTAGAAACCAAATAATATTAAAAAAAGGAAAAAAAATAAATAGGCTTTCTATGGCCCACTGAATGAGAGAGAGAGAGGTGGCACACCCAGGAGTCAAGACTGGCACACAAGCTGAAAGGGCAATATTACTCTCCCACTGTTTTTTATGTATTTTTTTTTTTCAGGGAGACTTTAGAAACCCAATAATATTAAAAAAAAACAAAAAAATAAATAGGCTTTTTATGGCCCACTGAATGAGAGATGCCACACACGCAGGACTGTCACTCAAGCACAAATGTCAATATTAATCTCACACGTTTTTTTTTTTTTTTCTCAGGGAGACTTTAGAAACCAAATAAGATCAAATGATTTCTTTCAGGGACAATTTAGAAACCAAATACTAAAAAAATAAAAAGACTTTCTAGGGCCCACTGAGTGAGAGATAGCACACACAGGAGTCAGGAGTGGCACACAAGCCCTGAGGCCAATATTAATCTCCCACTGATTGATGTTTTATTTTTTTTTCTGGTAGATTTTAGAACCCAAATCAAGCAAAAAAATAAATAGGCTTTCTATGGCCCACTGAGTGAGAGATGGCACACACAGGAGTCAGGAGTCAGGAGTGGCACACAAGCCCTGAGGCCAATATTAATCTCCCACTGATTGATGTTTTATTTTTTTTTCTGGTAGATTTTAGAACCCAAATCAAGCAAAAAAATAAATAGGCTTTCTATGGCCCACTGAGTGAGAGATGGCACACACAGAAGTCAGGAGTCAGGAGTGGCACACAAGCCCTGAGGCCAATATTAATCTCCCACTGATTGATGTTTTATTTTTTTTTCTGGTAGATTTTAGAACCCAAATCAAGCAAAAAAATAAATAGGCTTTCTATGGCCCACTGAGTGAGAGATGGCACACACAGGAGTCAGGAGTGGCACACAAGCCCTGAGGCCAATATTTTTCTCCCACTGATTGATGTAGTGATTTTTTTAAAGGTAGATTTTAGAACCCAAATCAAGCAAAAAAATAAATAGGCTTTCTATGGCCCACAATTTGAGAGAGAGAGGTGGCACACCCAGGAGTCAAGATTGGCACACAAGCTGAAAGGGCAATATTAATCTCCCACTGTTTTTTTAAATTTTTTTTTTTTGTTTCAGGGAGACTTTAGAAACCAAATAATAAAAAAACAAAAAATAATAAGCTTTCTATGGCCCACTGAGTGAGAGATGGCACACACAGGAGTCAGGAGTGGCACACAAGCTGAAAGGGCAATATTACTCTCCCACTGTTTTTTTATGGTTTTTTTTTTTTTTTTCAGGGAGACTTTAGAAACCCAATAATATAAAAAAAAATAAAAAATAAATAGGCTTTCTATGGCCCACTGAATGAGAGAGAGAGAGAGGTGGCACACCCAGGAGTCAAGACTGGCACACAAGCTGAAAGGGCAATATTACTCTCCCACTGTTTTTTTATGTATTTTTTTTTTTTTTCAAAATGACTTTAGAAACCCAATAATATTAAAAATAATAATAATAATAATAATAAATATGCTTTCTATGGCCCACTGAATGAGAGAGAGAGAGGTGGCACACCCAGGAGTCAAGACTGGCACACAAGCTGAAAGGGCAATATTACTCTCCCACTGTTTTTTTATGTATTTTTTTTTTTCAGGGAGACTTTAGAAACCCAATAATATTAAAAAAAAATAAAAAATAAATAGGCTTTCTATGGCCCACTGAATGAGAGAGAGAGAGAGAGAGGTAGCACACCCAGGAGTCAAGACTGGCACACAAGCTGAAAGGGCAATATTACTCTCCCACTGTTTTTTTATGTTTTTTTTTTTTTTTTTCAGGGAGACTTTAGAAACCCAATAATATAAAAAAAAATAAAAAATAAATAGGCTTTCTATGGCCCACTGAATGAGAGAGAGAGAGAGGTGGCACACCCAGGAGTCAAGACTGGCACACAAGCTGAAAGGGCAATATTACTCTCCCACTGTTTTTTTATGTATTTTTTTTTTTTTTTCAAAATGACTTTAGAAACCCAATAATATTAAAAAAAAAAATAATAATAATAATAAATATGCTTTCTATGGCCCACTGAATGAGAGAGAGAGAGGTGGCACACCCAGGAGTCAAGACTGGCACACAAGCTGAAAGGGCAATATTACTCTCCCACTGTTTTTTTATGTATTTTTTTTTTTCAGGGAGACTTTAGAAACCCAATAATATTAAAAAAAAATAAAAAATAAATAGGCTTTCTATGGCCCACTGAATGAGAGAGAGAGAGAGAGGTAGCACACCCAGGAGTCAAGACTGGCACACAAGCTGAAAGGGCAATATTACTCTCCCACTGTTTTTTTATGTTTTTTTTTTTTTCAGGGAGACTTTAGAAACCCAATAATATTAAAAAAAAAATAAAAAATAAATAGGCTTTCTATGGCCCACTGAATGAGAGAGAGAGAGGTGGCACACCCAGGAGTCAAGACTGGCACACAAGCTGAAAGGGCAATATTACTCTCCCACTGTTTTTTTATGTATTTTTTTTTTTTCAAAATGACTTTAGAAACCCAATAATATTTAAAAAAAAAATAATAATAATAATAAATATGCTTTCTATGGCCCACTGAATGAGAGAGAGAGAGGTGGCACACCCAGGAGTCAAGACTGGCACACAAGCTGAAAGGGCAATATTACTCTCCCACTGTTTTTTTATGTTTTTTTTTTTTTTTTCAGGGAGACTTTAGAAACCCAATAATATTAAAAAAAACAAAAAAATAAATAGGCTTTCTATGGCCCACTGAATGAGAGATGGCACACACAGGGATGGCACTGTAGCAGAAATGCCAATCTTAATCTCCCACAAAAAAAAAAAAAAAAAATGTCCTACAATTACTATCTCCCCTGCAGTAATCTCAGCCAGGTATGGCAGGCAGCAATAGGAGTGGACTGATGCACAAATTAAATAAAAAGTGTGGACAAACAAAAAAGATAGCTGTGCAGAAAGGAAGGAACAAGAGGATATGTGCTTTGAAAAAAGCAGTTGGTTTCCACAGTGGCGTACACACAGCAATACAGCTATCACGGAGCCTTCTAGGGCAGCCCAATGAGCTACAGCGCTGAGATAAAAAAAAAAAAAATAGCTTCCACTGTCCCTGCACACCGAAGGTGGTGTTGGACAGTGGAAATCGCTACAGCACAAGCGGTTTGGTGGTTAGTGGACCCTGCCTAACGCTCTCCCTGCTTCTGACGAAGCGGCAGCAACCTCTCCCTAAGCTCAGATCAGCAGCAGTAAGATGGCGGTCGGCGGGAACGCCCCTTTATAGCCCCTGTGACGCCGCAGACAGCAAGCCAATCACTGCAATGCCCTTCTCTAAGATGGTGGGGACCAGGACCTATGTCATCACGCTGCCCACACTCTGCGTTCACCTTCATTGGCTGAGAAATGGCGCTTTTTGCGTCATTGAAACGCGACTTTGGCGCGAAAGTCGCGTACCGCATGGCCGACAAGCACAGGGGTCGGATCGGGTTTCATGAGACGCCGACTTAGCCAAAAGTCGGCGACTTTTGAAAATGAACGACCCGTTTCGCTCAACCCTAATCATAACGTATTGCACCAGGGCTCATCGGTGCTGCCACAATCGCTGCAACATGTGCAGAGTTGAATTCCACCATGTGGGTACATCCCATTTTAGCCGGTGAACTGGCAGGCCCAACGACTTCTGTAGACATGCAAGTTGTCGAGCTGCGGGATGCGAACGGCGGAAGTGAGCACACAGCGACCCTGCCCTCTGCAGAAGCCCATCTAGTCCGGGATAGTGGGATAAAAATTGCTGGACAACCAGGTTCAAAACGTGAGCCATACAAGGCACGTGTGTGAGATTGCCCCGGCTAAGGGCCGCACCCAGGTTTGCAGCATTGTCGCACACAGCCTTCCCTGGCTGCAGGTTGAGTGGAGACAAACCATTGATGGAACTCGGTCTCCAGAGCTGACCACAACTCCTCAGCTGTGTGACTCACATTTCCCAGACATTTCAATGTAAACACTGCCTGATGCCGTTGAGCCCTGGTGACAGCATATTGAGGAGGTGTGCAGGATTCCTTCTGCGCAGTTACAACACGGGTGGCATTACCAGACAGGCTCTGGGTGCAGGTGGAGGACCGAGAGGAGTTTGAGGAGGCAGAAGCAGTGGAGGAACTTCTAGATGCAGAGGATCGACGAGAAACTTGTGGGGACGGCAAGACTTGGACAGCAGCCCCTTTTCCTGATGTCGCCGTAGTTACCCAGTGCCCAGTCACCGACATGTAACGCCCCTGTCCATGTCTACTTTTCCAAGTGTCTGTGGTGAAATGCACCCTGTCACACACAGAGTTTCTCAAGGATGCGGTGATGTTGTGTGCGACATGTTGGTGTAGCGCAGGCACAGCTTTCTTTGAAAAGTAGTGGCGACTGGGCATCTGGAACTGGGGAACTTTGACGGACATAAGGTCTCGAAAATCCTCTGTGTCCACCAGGCGGAAAGGCATCATTTCTTTAGCCAACAGCTTGCAGATGGAGAAATTCAACCTCTTAGCTTTGTCATGACTAGGAGGAAATGGTCTTTTACTTGTCCACATCTGAGGGACTGAGGGCAGGCTGCCGTGCTTAGACAAAGTTGAGTAGGGTGTCCCCGGCAAACTGCTGGTCTGTGAGGAAGGTGCAGGCGGAGATTTTATGTTGCCTTGATCAAAATGTGGTGTCGATGTCAGAGAGCGCTCAACACCAGCAGGTGTTTCCACTTGCAAATGTCCTGACGACCTGCCAATCACACTGGCTGTTGCGGGTAAAGAGGAGGAAGGTCTGCATCCAAAACCAAGTGCGACTGCTGTCCCCACAGTCACAGAGGATGAAGAGGACGCGGATGCACTTGATGGGGCAGATGGTGGTTGACCCGGCCCACTAGGCCGCATTGTAGCACAGTGAGCTTCCCACTGCAACTTATGCCTCATATCCATGTGATGGTTCATGCATGAAGTACTCAAGCTAGTGATTTTATTACTTCTACTGAGATTTTGTTGACAAATCTTACAGACAACATGAGTTGGGTCACCCTTTGCGATGTCAAAAAATGCCCAGGCTATGCAAGGCTTAGAGCCCGTGCGACCTGAAGAGCCACCACGACTTCTGGTCTGAGGCACAGTTGAGGTTGAGGATGCAGTTGATGACGTGCTTCCAGTACTCCGTCTCTGTCCAGGAAGGCGCACCGTTACCTCGTCGTCAGACTCGTCACTAGCATCCTCCTCCACCTCCTCTGCTGACCTCATGGACTGGCGGACTGGGGGTTAACAGTAAGTGGGGTCTACAACCTCGTCATCATCATCCTGTGTGTTCTCACACCCGTCATCCTCAGAGCCAACCTCTTCCTTCCCCGACCGAAAAGTCAAGTTTTCGTTCCAATCAGGTATCTCAGTCTCATCAACATCTTCCTCATTGTCTCCACCAACAGGAGATACAGTTTGGGAACGAGGGTCTACATTATGCTCAGAACCTTCTTCATCTGGGCCTGGATCCGACTCACAAAGATTCTGGGCATCAGTGCAGATCATTTCCTCGTCTGGATTCACAGAAGCTCTGGAGCAGACCTCTGATTCCCAGGCTATAGTATGCATAAACAGCTCTACAGACTCAACCATGTGTGTTACCCCATGCTCAGATGGGCAGCTAGAGACTTGGGAGCTGTGAGGAAGCAAGTGCGATTGGGGTGACAACTCTGAGGACTGGAGTAGTTGTGATGTTGAAGTTGACATGGAGGAGAGCCCACTTGAAGGAGCACTTGATATCCGTTCAAGCACCTGCTGTTTTTGTGCCTCATCTGGAATTTTTGGCGATGCTTGTAGCGATGGTCGTAAGAAAGGGATCATATCAGAGACATCTTACTTTGGCTGGAAGATGGTCTTTCTTCTGCAGATGTTACTGTTGCTTTACCACCTACCCCACGGACACAACCTTTTTTTCCCTTTCCAACACACCTATTCCCCTTTCCACGAGCAGCAGGACTTTTGCCACTTATTTAAGTGCTTAACTGATTGGCAACTCTGTATCTGTAGTTGTTGGCACAACAACCGATGGATGAAAACCGAGCAGAACTGAGTGGCCAAACTGTGGTACTAGGCCCAAAATTATTAACTGGATTAGTTGCAGTGAAAATTGAGATACACAGGCGGTATAGTTTGTTTCACAGGCGGGCTACTCTGCTGACGTGCAGACACTGCTCCTAGGCCCCAAACTGTTAACTGGATTAGATGCAGTGAAAATAGAGATACACAGGCGGTGTAGTTAGTTTCACAGGCAGGCTACTCTGCTGACGTGCAGACACTGCTCCTAGGCCCAAAACTATTAACTGGATTAGATGCAGTGAAAATAGAGATACACAGGCGGTGTAGTTAGTTTCACAGGCGGGCTACTCTGCTCACGTGCAGACACTGCTCCTAGGCCCAAAACTGTTAACTGGATTAGATGCAGTGAAAATAGAGATACACAGGTGGTGTAGTTAGTTTCACAGGCGGGCTACTCTGCTGACGTGCAGACACTGCTCCTAGGCCCCATACTATTAACTGGATTAGATGTAGTGAAAATTGAGATACACAGGCAGTATAGTTTGTTTCACAGGCGGGCTACTCTGCTGACGTGCAGACACTGCTCCTAGTCCCAAAACTATTAACTGGATTAGATGCAGTGAAAATAGAGATACACAGGCGGTGTAGTTAGTTTCACAGGCGGGCTACTCTGCTGACGTGCAGACACTGCTCCTAGGCCCAAAACTATTAACTGGATTAGATGCAGTGAAAATAGAGATACACAGGCGGTGTAGTTAGTTTCGCAAACGGGCTACTCTGCTGATGTGCAGACACTGCTCCTAGGCCCCAAACTGTTAACTGGATTAGATGCAGTGAAAATAGAGATACACAGGCGGTGTAGTTAGTTTCACAGGCGGGCTACTCTGCTGACGTGCAGACACTGCTCCTAGGCCCAAAACTATTAACTGGATTAGATGCAGTGAAAATAGAGATACACAGGCGGTGTAGTTAGTTTCACAGGCGGGCTACTCTGCTGACGTGCAGACACTGCTCCTAGGCCCAAAACTGTTAACTGGATTAGATAGTGAAAATAGAGATACACAGGTGGTGTAGTTAGTTTCACAGGCGGGCTACTCTGCTGACGTGCAGACACTGCTCCTAGGCCCAAAACTATTAAATGGATTAGATGCAGTGAAAATAGAGATACACAGGTGGTGTAGTTAGTTTCACAGGCGGGCTATTCTGCTGACGTGCAGACACTGCTCCTAGGCCCAAAACTGTTAACTGGATTAGATGAAGTGAAAATAGAGATACACAGGCGGTGTAGTTAGTTTCACAGGCGGGCTACTCTGCTGACGTGCAGACGCTGCTCCTAGGCCCAAAACTATTAACTGGATTAGATGCAGTGAAAATTGAGATACACAGGCGGTGTAGTTAGTTTCACAGGCTGGCTACTCTGCTGACGTGCAGACACTGCTCCTAGGCCCAAAACTATTAACTGGATTAGATGCAGTGAAAATAGAGATACACAGGCGGTGTAGTTAGTTTCACAGGCAGGCTACTCTGCTGACGTGCAGACACTGCTCCTAGGCCCAAAACTATTAACTGGATTAGATGCAGTGAAAATAGAGATACACAGGCGGTGTAGCTCGCTTCACAGGCGGGCTACTCTGCTGACGTGCAGACACTGCTCCTAGGCCCTAAACTATTAACTGGATTAGCTGCAGTGAAAATTGAGATACACAGGCGGTGTAGCTGGCTTCACAGGCGGGCTACTCGGATGACTATCAGACAATGCTACTAGCCCAGAAGGATTGGCTGAGCTAGATTACACCAAATGCTGTGACTAAAACTTGCACAGCACTGGCTCAGACCTGCCTGGCAAACAGTGCTATGAACTGCTCTCACCTACCCTGAAAAGGGCTGATATTACAACTAGTCCCAACTCCCTAAACCTATCTCTCTCTATCTAACTGCAAAGTCACTCGCAATTCACACTCTTATACTGTATAGCGCCCACAGCAGCAGCGGTGCCGTCTAACACTAAGCTGCAGCAGTGAGGAAATGGTGGCGACGGGGCAAATGGCTGGTTCTTATAGGGCAAGGACATGTGACATACACAGCCAATGACACATGCCCTTGCTTGTGTGCATCACATGCACATTGCTGTGTGTGTGTGCACTGCTGATAGGCTGAGAGACTGCACCGCCCCTCTGTAAATGCGGGAAAGAAAAAAAAATGGAGATCGGAGTTATTTCAGCACAGATCTATCCCCCGCCCACTATACACTGAAACAGTCTATTAACAATGATAAACAGTTTTAATGTGCAAATCAAGCTAGGCTTTTGGTGAACGAACAGTTATCGAACAGAAACTCGAACAGCTGAATTTTAAGCAAATTGTTCGGGTTCGTCGAACGACTCGAACACCGCCCAAAACAGCTTGAATTTGAGATTGGCGAACAGTTCGACTCAAACATCGCTCATCTCTATTAGTGAAGTTTCCCAAAATATTAAAAAAGGTATCACTCACAAATACAGTTGGATAGTTTAGAAATTTTCTAAACAGGGTTTTCACGTGTTATTTACTTTATTTTTTTTTTACTTTTGGGACCTATCAATTAGAAAGGTACCCAACTTTTGGGACCTAAAACTCTAGAGTGGACAAGAGACTTGTTCTTGGCTGAAAACATGGCCCCAATTGTTTCCGACTTTCCCACTCCTATAGATAGAGGTCAATTTGATGCAAAAACAAGGACTTGAACCTCTTCATTCTCATTAATAGTTTCAACATTTGAGCCCTCACCCATCATGTGAGCCATCCAGTCCCTGTAGTATAACCCTTCTAATACAATGAGGTGTCCATTGACTCTCATTGGACTTTGAGGTGATCAATAACCCCTAAAAATAAAATGAGTCATATCAATGTCTAAGAGTTACGGAGGACAAAAAACCCATATGCATCCAGTTCATGCATGGTAATTAATTGTAAAGACTGGTTGAATAAAGTCCAGGACGAGATGATTCATCTTTTTTAATAAAAAGCAGACTCCTCGTTCACCCTGGTGATGGACAGGCCATAAAACAGGGGCTGAAATTAAACCCGAATTAGATGGCTCTCCGGTACCTATACCGCCGGAGCGACATTTCCTCCAAATGACATAAAATCCATTTTATATTACAATAGAGGAATTACGGCTTCCTCTCGGCAAAGATAAAGATGTATTAAATTTTGCTGATAATGTTTAGAATAATTCCGTCTATTTTGACTGGATGGGACGTGACGCTTCCCCTATCACAATGAATGTCACTTATCCATACTTGTCATTAGTATTCATGAATTATCTGCGCTGATAAAAACGACAGACGATCCATCTCAGGAATATGACACAACATCGCTTTCGCCAAACCGCTATCAAAATGAAAGGGCCAAGTAGAGATGTAACGCAAGACCCGGCGGGTATCTGATCTGAGATCCGTGATTGAGCTGGCAAGCTTAGGTCAGAACTGATTCATTCTTCCAGGGCTATTGACATAATATTGTTAACAACAATGTGTCAAATGTCCAGTACCCTATGTGTCCTCTTTTTCATTATGCTCTCATGTAAGGACAGCGGCCATCATTGCATAAGTTAAGTCCCTTTTAAAACAGGTCATTGCAAACTGCATGGGGATGAGCGATTATTCGGTCCCTACATAGACTATTACGGTACTTGTTTGCTGAGAAAGATGTGCTGTCAAGACGATGATCTTTTACGATGCCGAAAAGAAGCAATTAGCAGATAAATGGCTGATTGTTGGGTAGAATTAAAGGGGTCTACCAGTCTAAACAAGATATTACCTATCCACTTTTGGATCAGTTTGGGTTCCAACATTGGGCCTCTGGCTGATTATGAAAACAAGGCACTTATGTCCCTCGCTTTTTCTGACTAATATAATCCAGCTAGAAGATGTTGAAAATGCAACAAGTCACACATGCACCTCTGAAGCACTGTTCGCAGTCACCTTTCAGCTTCAAAATTGCTACCAAGAACAGCTTGTCGCAAGCTACTCCATTTCCAAGAGCCCAGGGGTTGCCCTGTTTTTTTACCCTTTAACCACACTACAGGGATCTGGACTTACACAGTGGTCCTTGGGCAAGGACAACAGAGTCAACTACTGTTCAGTGGCACAAGCTGGCAAGAAGGATAGTCTGGTAGCCGAATCAAATCCAGGAGGTCACGTGAGGAACAGAGTCAGAACAAGCAGAGGTAGTCAAATGTCAAGCCAAAGTCAAAGACTGGGAAAAATTAGGACAAAACACAGGAGAACAGCACAGAGATATATACCAGGAAAGTAGAACTATTGACTGGCCGAGGGAACTGTCTCTCAGGGGTTTATATAGAACAGCCCACCCAGCAAACAGAAACCCAAAGTAACAAGATGAACCCCAGAGCTTCTGGACTAGCTAGAGCCACAAGTCCCGGAATAATATAGGTGTCAGGTATCACCTGCAACAAAGGTGCAGCCCAGCAGCTGAAGCAAAAACCAGCAAAGATGTTACAGCACCCTGCAGTTCCATCTAACACTACTCTGTTTGAACCATTTTGGAATATATTCAGTTTCCCAGACTTGAATGGTAACATGCACAACCTCAACACCTCTGGCCTGTGGTTTTGTAGGAAAGAACAGGTGGCAATCTGGGCACAAGAGTGCTCCGTTTTGGTAATTATTTTGCATCCTAGCTAGGAGACTCACACTAATCTGCTATAATGATCTTAGCCTGTAATACCCCATTTAAGCTCCGTGTACACATATGACTAGTTTGGCCAGAATGTGGCCATTAATTGCATGTTCAATGATTTGTATGACCAATTTATATTTCCTCTTAACCGGGCAATGCGCTGGATAAAATAGTCTATACTTAGCCGACGGCTGACCACATCTAGGTGTAAAAAACATTTCAAAGTGGGCGATCAACTTTCAGCAGACATAAGTTTGTCATTGGTCATCGCGAAAAGTTTTTCAAGTATAATTTAAAAAAAAAATGCTCAACAGAAAATAGTCAAAATTGGCAATTTGGGTTAAAATCTTTACTTGGTGTCATTCAAATGATACAAGAGGCTTCTGTGATTGTCGATGTCTTCCTAGCTCTGACCTCATATCTCTCATCTGCATTTTATAACATGAGGAAAATCCCCGTGAAAGCGCTCAATGTCATTTAGCCACATTTGGCGCGACGTCAATGAGTTATGGTTGATCTACAATTAATTCTTGGAATAAACAGTAGTCTAAGCTGCGGCAGATCCGGGGCTCAGCAAGGCTGTCTCCGCCACATACAACATCCATTAATAAAGCACAACAAGCCTGTCTCCACAACACACAACACTAATTAATAAAATCAGCGCAGTCGCTCTAAGGCTTTCTCCTTCGGGCACATTTTATATTATTTTAGATTTCCAAAATTGTTGCAGAACCCCAGACAAGCCTAGACCCGGAATTTGATTTCTCACTTTTGAGGTTGGGTTGGAATTATCAACCAAGTTTTCTTGTTTTTGGAAGGGTTTTTTCTTGTTTCCTTACCTAGTTTTGAAGAGTTTTTAAATTGTTTTGGAATTGTTTTTTACCCCAATTTTGTTTACAGCCTTTTGATTGTACAGTGCCTAATATGGAGCGGATTCCATTAGGAAACGTTTCCAAAAAGTACCATGAACTTTCTTTGTTTCCACCAGGCGGTTTCCGAAATCTTGAAGTGGAAAAAAAACAACTGAAAAGTAATGTGGTTTTACAATAAAAATGATGAGTCTTTAAAGTGTTTGAGTAAATTTTCTGGAACTCAAAAAGACTCCTAAAAAAATTTGATGCACAGTTTTTTGAGGCTTTAAAAAAATGAGTTTTCAAGATGGAACAGCTTCAGAAAAAGCTTGTATTTTGGTGAGTTTTTGATGGAATTTTTCTTTATCTGAAGTGTTTCCTTAAGTTGTTTTGAAGAGTTTTGGAACAGTTTTTCCTTAGAAAGGTTTTTTTTTTAGCAGCCTTCTGATTGTACAGTTCCTAGTTTGGAGTGGATTCCATCAAAGACGACTTTAAAAAAATTACTTAAACTTTCTTTGTTCCCACCAAGAAGTTTCCAAAATCGGAAGTGGAAAAAAATGACTGAACATGAGAAAAGCAATGTGGTTTTACAATGAAAATGAATGGGAACAGTCCTTTAAAGCGTTTTTTTTTTTAAAGGTTTTTCTTAAGGCAGTTTTTGGAGCTGACTCCCTCCTAAGGCTTTCAAATAGAAACCACTTCATAATCACTTCTTTTTTTTTGGGGGGGGGGGTTCAGGGAATTTTTCTTTACCTGAAGAGTCTCCTTAAGAGGTTTTGAGCAGTCTTTCCTTTAAAAAAAATTTTAACAGCCTTTTGATTCAATAGTTCCGGGTTTGGAGCAGATTCCGTCAAGAGACACCTTAAAGAGCGTTCTTCAGTCGTTTTTTGGAGCAGACTTGCTCCAAACAGCTCCTCAAATTTTTTTAGCAAAATATTTCAACTGTACATAGTTTAAAAATGAATAGGAAGAGTCCTTGAAGAATCTGAGTGATTTTTCAGTCATTTTTCTGAAGTGAACCTGATACAAAAAGTTTTTTAAGGCTTTCAAAAAGTAAGCTTTTCAAGCAGAAACCGCTTAAAAAAAATGCTCCTGTTTTAGTTAGTTTTTGGATGAATTTTTCTTTTCCTGGAGAGTTTCCTTAAGAAGAGATTTTCCTTGAAAAGCTTTTTAGTAGCCTTTTATTTGGAGCAGATTCCATCAAGAATTACTTCAAAAATGGGACTTGGACTTTCAGGCAGTCTCCAAAACCTGATGAGGAAAAAAATAACTTAACATGTGAAGAGCAACGTGATTTTACAACAAAGTCGAATAACAAGAGTTCTTGCAGCCTTTAAGTAATTTTTCAGCCAATTTTTTTTAGAGCAAATTCACTCCAAAAAGCTCCTACAAACACTCCTTGAAAGCTAAGTGCACACAGTACTTTAAAGCTTTAAAAAATTGAGTTTTTCAAACAGAAGCTACTACAAAAAATATTCCTTTCTGGTGAGCTTTTGGCTCAGTTTTTCTTTTCTTGAAGTGGTTTTGAAAAGTTTTGATTTTTTTTCCTTAAAGAGTTCTTTTGCAGCCCTTTGATTGGACAGGCTTCTGCAGGAACCACTTCAAAGTAGTGAAATGCACTTTCATTTTTTTTTCCCACCAAGCATTTTTCAAAATCTGAAGAGGAAAAAAAATTCTAAAAACAAAAACCATAAAAATCAGCATATGAAGACCAAGATCGATTTCCTAAAGAAATTATTTAAAAGCAATTTTCAAGAGTCTTTGAAAAAGTTTATAGAGGATTTTGGAAAGGATCCACTCAGAAAGGAAAGAAAACTCTGCATGCACATAACACTAAGGATAGACTATGGAAAGTGTAAGACCTAAAAAACTTTTTCAATGTTTAAATAAAAAATATTGATGTCCAAATAAGCCAAAAACAAACCACAACTATATATAGACCACATATTAAACTTAGAGATCTAGGGAGCTGTTAGCGATTTCCTCATGCAATAACGGACCTATGGATGATTATTTATTTTTTCATCCCAGGATCCACAAAGAGATATTTTTACAAATGACACATATTTGCCAAAATTGCTCATCGCTAATTATTATAATCATATACTCCTGCCATCTGCATAGATAATGTACTTTATGTCCTCCCCGTAATCTGCTCATGCCTTGGCTCCTCTAGAAACAACTATCGTAAATTGTACTGCAGGCGTCCGGGATTGGTAATTTGAGCCATTTTTCAGCTGTCGACAATATGGATATACACTGTTAAAAATATTAGCTTAGTCATAATTAGCCCGTCTGAATAACGGAGGAACTGACGAGGCAGGGTGAGTTTTCAGCACCGATAATTATGCTCGTGTTTAATTAAGATCTACAGGTCTTCATATAGTTTGCTATACTTGGCCTCTCTTAATTTCCCAGAGTGAAGGATTTTATTAAACATAGTCCTATCGGCGCCCGCTGACATCCAGGCTTAACGTTGCTAATTATAATTGCAGAAGTGGTAGAGACGCTCCAAGTATTAGACCCTTAAATCTGCCCCTCTATGTGGCAGCGAACGTGTAATTATTACATGACGACTCAGGCAAACACGGTCTAATAATAATTTATATATAACTAAAAAATAAGAGAAAATATATAAAATAAAATATAATACTACATCCAGCAGGGAAGGAAACGAGCATCTCCATATACTGACTACTGGATTGTATTGCTTGTTCTCTTCTACATAAAATAAGCCCTAGCACTAGTGAGAAAGGCACAAGGGCAGTAGGAAATGTAGACAGCAAAGATATAGATGCAGTACGAAAAAGATTCAAAATAAATCTCAGCTATTAAGTTTGGGATATAGAAATGGAGTCCTCTCCCCACATTACTCTCCTAACTGGTCCCAGGATCCAACTTCTGAAGATCACGTAAGTTAGTAAGTATAGTAGTTATATTCTTGCACATAGGGGCAGTATTATAGTAGTTATATTCTTGCACATAGGGGGCAGTATTATAGTAGTTATATTCTTGTATATAGGGGCAGTATTATAGTAGTTATATTCTTGTACATAGGAGCAGTATTATAGTAGTTATATTCTTGCACATAGGGGCAGTATTATAGTAGTTATATTCTTGCACATAGGGGGCAGTATTATAGTAGTTATATTCTTGTACATAGGGGCAGTATTATAGTGGTTATATTCTTGTACATAGGGGCAGTATTATAGTAGTTATATACTTGTACATAGGGGCAGTATTATAGTAGTTATATTCTTGCATATAGGGGGCAGTATTATAGTAGTTATATTCTTGTACATAGGGGCAGTATTATAGTAGTTATATTCTTGTACATAGGGGCAGTATTATAGTAGTTATATACTTGTACATAGGGGCAGTATTATAGTAGTTATATTCTTGTACATAGGGGAAGTATTATAGTAGTTATATTCTTGTACATAGGAGCAGTATTATAGTAGTTATATTCTTGTACATAGGAGCAGTATTATAGTAGTTATATTCTTGTACATAGGGGCAGTATTATAGTAGTTATATTCTAGTACATAGGAGCATTATTATAGTAGTTATATTCTTGCACATAGGGGCAATATTATAGTAGTTATATTCTTGTACATAGGAGCATTATTATAGTAGTTATATTCTTGTATATAGGGGCAGTATTATAGTAGTTTTATTCTTGTACATGGGGTTAGTATTATAGCAGTTATATTCTTGTACATAGGGGCAGTATTATAGTAGTTATATTCTTGTATATAGGGGCAGTATTATAGTAGTTATATTCTTGTACATGGGGTTAGTATTATCTATATATATAATTGTCTAAGGGGTACTTCCGTTTTTCTGTCGGCAACTTCCGTCACGGATATTCATTCGCTGATTGGTCTCGCCAGCTGCCTGTCATGGCTGCCGCGACCAATCAGCGACGGGCACAGTCCGATTAGTCCCTCCCTACTCCCCTGCAGTCACTGCCCGGCACCCGCTCCATACTCCCCGCAGTCACGGCTCACACAGGGTTAATGCCAGCGGTAACAGACCGCGTTATGCCGCGGGTAACTCACTCTGTTACCGCCGCTATTAACCCTGTGTGACCAAGTTGTTACTATTGAGGCTGCCTATGCAGCCTCAATATTAAAAACATCTAATGTTAAAAATAATGAAAAAAACAAAACAAATCATTATATACTCACCTTCCGCCGCCTTTCCGACGCTCCCGTGACCGGTCCATGCAAGCGGCAGGTTTCGGTGCTAAGGTTGGTGTGCGACAAGGACCTGCCATGATGTCTCGGTCATGTGACCGCGACATCATCACAGGCCCTGCGCGCCTGCGCGAGAAGGACCTGCCATGACGTCACAGTCATGTGACCGCGACGTCATCGCAGGCCCTGCGTGCCTGCACGAGAAGGACCTGCCGTGACGTCATGGTCATGTGACCGCGACGTCATTACACCCTCGGTCCGGAAGTTGCCGCCTGAACCGAACACAGGCGACAGAACTACAAGGGGCCCCTCGGAAAGGTGAGTATATGTTTATTTTTTAACCTGTGACATACGTGGCTGGGCAATATACTACGTGGCTCTGTGCTGTATACTACGTGACTGGGCAATATACTACGTAACTGGGCAATATACTACGTGGCTGGGCAATATACTACATCACTGGGCAATATACTACGTAACTGGCCAATATACTACGTAACTGGCCAACATACTACGTAACTGGGCAATATACTATGTAACTGGGCAATATACTACGTAACTGGGCAATATACTACGTGGCTGTATACTACGTCGCTGTGCAATATACTACGTGGCTCTGTGCTGTGTTCTACGTAACTGGGCAATATACTATGTGGCTCTGTGCTGTATACTACATAACTGGGCAATATACTACATCACTGGGCAATATACTACGTAACTGGGCAATATACTACGTCACTGGGCAATATACTACGTCACTGGGCAATATACTACGTGGCTGGGCAATATACTATGTGGCTGGGCAATATACTACGTGGCTGGGCAATATACCATGTGCCTGTGCAATATACTACGTCACTGGGCAATATACTACGTCACTGGGCAATATACTACGTCACTGGGCAATATACTACGTAACTGGGCAATATACTACGTGGCTGTGCAATATACTACGTCACTGGGCAATATACTACGTCACTGGGCAATATACTAAGTCACTGGGCAATATATTACGTCACTGGGCAATATACTACGTCACTGGGCAATATACTACGTCACTGGGCAATATACTACGTGGCTGTGCAATATACTACGTAACTGGGCAATATACTACGTGGCTGTGCAATATACTACGTCACTGGGCAATATACTACGTAACTGGGCAATATACTACGTCACTGGGCAATATACTACGTCACTGGGCAATATACTACGTGGACATGCATATTCTAGAATACCCGATGCGTTAGAATCGGGCCACCATCTAGAAGTAGTTATATTCTTGTACGTAGGGGCAGTATTATAGTAGCTATATTCTTGTACATAGGGGACAGTATTATAGCAGTTATATTCTTGCACATAGGATCAGTATTATGGTAATTATATTCTTGTACATAGGGGGCAGTATTATAATAGTTATATACTCGTACATAGGGGCAGATTTTAGTAGTTATACTCTTGTACATAGGAGCAGTGTTATAGTAGTTATATTCTTGTACATAGGAGCAGTATTATAGTAGTTATATTCTTGCACATAGGGGCAGTATTATAGTAGTTATATTCTTGTACATAGAGGGCAGCATTGTAGTAGTTATATTCATGTACATAGGGGCAGTATTATAGTAGTTATAGTCTTGTACATAAGGGCAGCATTATAGTAGTTATATTCTTGCACATAGGGGTAGTATTATAGTAGTTATATTCCTGTACAAAGGGGGCAGTATTATAGTAGATATATTCTTTTACATATGGGCAGTATTATAGTAGTTATATCCTTGTACATAGGAGCAGTATTATAGTAGTTATATTCTTGTACATAGGAGCAGTATTATAGCAGTTATATTATTGTACATAGGGGGTAGTATTATTGTAGTTATATACCTGTACATAGGGGCAGATTATAGTAGTTATATTCTTGTACATAGGAGCAGTATTATAGTACCGGTAGTTATATTCTTGTACATAGGGGCAGTATTATAGTAGTTATATTCTTGTACATAGGGGCAGTATTATAGTAGATATATTATTTTACATATGGGCAGCATTATAGTAGTTATATTCTTGTACATAGAGGCAGTATTATAGTAGTTATAGTCTTGTACATGGGGCAGTATTATAGTAATTATATTCTTGTACATAGGGGCAGTATCATAGTAGTTATATTCTTGTACATAGGGGCAGTATTACAGTAGTTATATTCTTGTACATAGGGGCAGTATTATAGTAGTTATATTCTTGTACATAGGGACAGTATTATAGTAGTTATATACTTGTACATATTCTTGTACATAGGGGCAGTATTATAGCAGTTATATACTTGTACATATTCTTGTACATAGGGGCAGTATTATAGTAGTTATATTCTTGTACATAGGAGCAGTATTACAGTAGTTATATTCTTGTACATAGGGGCAGTATTATAGTAGTTATATTCTTGTACATAGGGACAGTATTATAGTAGTTATATACTTGTACATATTCTTGTACATAGGGGCAGTATTATTGTAGTCAGGTTATTACACATAGTAGTTATTGTATTAAAGTTTGTATTCATTTTTGAATAGTTGATAGTTCTGATAAACTAAATACATTCCCAAATCTCTGAAAGGAGTTTTATAAGAAGTGTATTATCAGTAGGCGACATTGAATACACAGGAAACCCCCGTAGAAAATACCGGTATTCGTTTTTAGCTTTCTCCTGAGGCACAATGTGAATGGTAATTATAATGGAAAAAAAAGAAACAATTCCGAAAATGTATATTTTCTTTATGATCGAAGCAAATGATAACAGCGCTGAGAATTGTCCTGTATAACATCAGATATTGCGGAGCAGCGGGTCCATTTCCCCGAGATATAGTAACAAATATACCTTTATTTTATTGATGCTTCCTGTATTCAGGGTAGAGGAAGAAAGCAGAATGCGGGCCAACGGCATAAGAAAGAAGAAAGTGGATTGTCTGAAAAGAAAACCATCGCCCGGAGCCGCTGCTCCTTCGCAGCCCTCCCTACGGATTCAAGTAGAAAAAAAAAATACTTGGAATAGACAAGCTGAGAATTAATCCTGCCGCGGATACAAGTTGTAAAAATGGAGCGACTTACTGCAGACGAAGCGTTAACTGCATGACAGGGGATATTAGTGTCACTCAGTACGGCGGCTGTCACTGCGTGAGGATGGCTCCCGCTGCTGTCAACTTATGATGGCACCTATACCGGCACGTAGGCAATGTCTATAGCAGAGGTGTCCTGCCCGGATGCAAAATCTGTAGCACGAGGCATCCATAGAGTGCTAGGGTCCCCCTACGGGGCAGAAGGGCGTTTAGGGTTCATTCCGGATTCGAGCCAAAGGTGCAAATTCATCCTCTGCAAAACTCAGACCACTGCACATAAGGACGCTGCACTATGGGATGCCCATACACCATAAAACTGGTGCAGTCGGTCCAGAAAATGGAGAGCAGGACCTCGGGATAGACTGAACTTCTGCAACCTTTACAGGGGTCCATTGGACTGGAGCGAAAGCCACATTCACACAGGGAGGATGCTCTGCAGATTTTGCAGCAGATTCTATGGTGGGCTGACCAGAAAAAAAATCACCATAAATTTATAATAATGATACTTGTGATACATATTATCGCACATTATGATGGAAGGGTTCACAACTTTTGGTGAGTAATCAGCCTATTGGCCAAAAAGGATTATTTTGAAATTATTACTTTAATAACAATAATTTATATTTAATAGTTAATAATTTAATATAATATTTAATGTAGTAATAATAATAATGCTATTATTTTTGTTATTAATTTGGTTAATAATAATTACATTTATATTAAATGTAATAATAAAAAAATCCTATTGGTAAAAAATAATTACATTGCAATAATAACAATAACAACAATAATAATTACTATTTAATAATAATTAATAATTCTATATTGTGTTTAATAATAATTCATATTTAATAATAATTCAATATATTTGATTTTATAATAGCTATTTAATCATTTAATTTAATAATTCCTATTTTAATTATTACTATTGGCCAAAAAGGATTATTTGGAAAAAGTGACTTTAATAAACCGATCAGCAGATTGTTGGGGTCTAAAATAGGTTATCAGTATCAGATCAGTGAAGGTCCGACACACCTGGCAACTCTACCAATAAGTTTTAATTAAAAAAATGTGCTGCAGTACCCAAAATGGCCACTACATGGTGTATGGAGCTGTGCTATTCAAGGTGAACTTCTTGCTCAATATTGGGGGTGTCAAGTGTTAGACCCCCCAAATATGATATTCTTGACCTAGCCTATGAATAACTACGTGCCGGATTAATCCTTTAAATTGAAGCCACTGGTCCCTATTGCAAAATCCATACCTTTGTTTTACATTGTTTTTTCCACACAAAAAAAGAAATTAATTAATTTTTTGCATCCAATGAATGGTTTTTGTAGCATGAGTCATTTCTACTCGTCAACACATGTCGAAATCCTACTTCGGTCGCTGCGCCTTGACATAAGTAGCTTCAATATTATGCAAAGCGAAAAAAAAAAAGCTAAAATTAATTATGATTTATCACAGGAGAAATATATAAAAAAATAGAACAGAATTACAAAAGATTTAATTCACATTAGGTCTTAATTAAAAGTGACAAACCATAAAGAATGAACATGAAAGGGAAGGAACAAAAAGAAATCAGTAAGAATGAACCTGAAAGGAAACAAACTATTTAAAGGGATTGGATAGTGAGCAGACTTTAATTGAGGAGAATTGCTCAAAAATAAATTGTATTAAAGGGGTTGTCCGTCTTTATTCTATACTATTTCAGGCTAAATAGAATTTTTGCAATGGAATATTTGTCTTTTAAAGGATTTTTTGTTCTCCTCCTCATTCAACTTTGGTCTGTGGTCACACAGATTCTCAGCTCACTCATTCTGCAGCCAGTGCAACACAAGAGTCTATTGAAAAACATTTTAAGAAACCCAATAGTAAAAGTGAATTTTAGCCCCAAAAGTAAAAAAAAATAATAATAAAAAAAAAAATTGGTCTGTGGCGTAGGATGAGAAACACCCCCATTTTAATTTGGATAATGGACTCTTCCACTTCTGTTCATGCCCCCGAACAACAGAGATCACAGTTCTCAATATATTTTACAGGAAGGACAAACTTTTAGCACTTTGCTCACGTTACACTAAGGGTTAATATATTAACATGTCGGACGCCGTCATATTTGCATCACTTTGTAGGGTGTCAGAAATTAATTTAAAAAATGGGGTTTTCAGGTGTCGTCCTCTACACACGGGTAGAAGCGGCAAAATAATGTTGTAAGTCTAGAAGACAGAAATATTAATATAGGAGGATTAGCAAATTATAATAATGAACATGACAATCTTCCCCAAGAGTCTTAGATTAGGGAATTATAATTGTAAGTCACTAAATTAGCTTTTTTAATTGATTTTTTTTAAATTCTTAAATATATGTATACAGCCACGCTTAATAATTGGCTCTCGTCCCCAAAGAACGGAAAATTGAATCGAAATGCCTGAATTCTGACAGTCGATTATTCTCTATATCTATTTTATAATGCAAAAAACTTTCATCATCTACCAAATGTTATACATGTATTAAAAAAGGAACAGAGTGAACGATAAGACGTATCATGTGTGATATTTAAAATAGATAAAACAAATGTAAAACTAGAAATTCACCTTCTCCAACATGGCACAGATACACAACACACCTGCTCCAACACCGCATGGATATACAGCAAACCTGCTCCAACACGGCACGGATACACAGCACACCTGTTCCAACACACAGGGATACACATCACACCTGCTCCAACACAGCAGGGATACACATCACACCTGCTCCAACATGGCATGGATACACAGCACACCTGCTCCAACACGGCACGGATACACAGCACTCCTGCTCCAACATGGCACAGATACACAACACACCTGCTCCAACACCGCATGGATATACAGCAAACCTGCTCCAACACGGCACGGATACACAGCACACCTGTTCCAACACACAGGGATACACATCACACCTGCTCCAACACAGCAGGGATACACATCACACCTGCTCCAACATGGCATGGATACACAGCACACCTGCTCCAACACGGCACGGATACACAGCACTCCTGCTCCAACATGGCACAGATACACAACACACCTGCTCCAACACAGCAGGGATACACAGCACACCTGCTCCAACACTGCACAGATACACAGCACACCTGCTCCAACACGCCAAGGATACACATCACACCTGCTCCAACACAGCAGGGATACACATCACACCTGCTCCAACATGGCATGGATACACAGCACACCTGCTCCAACACGGCACGGATACACAGCACTCCTGCTCCAACATGGCACAGATACACAACACACCTGCTCCAACACAGCAGGGATACACAGCACACCTGCTCCAACACTGCACAGATACACAGCACACCTGCTCCAACACGCCAAGGATACACATCACACCTGCTCCAACACGGCACTGATACACATCACACCTGCTCCAACACTGCAGAGACACACGGCACAGATGCACGTCACTCCTGCTCCCACACGGCATGGATACATAGCACTCCAGCTGTAACACGGCACAGATACACAGTACTTCTACTCCCAGATGACGCGGACGCATGGTACTTCTACTCCTATATGGCACAGATATATGGCACATGGCATTGATACACAGCACTCCTAGTCCAATATGGAAGTCCTACATGGCACAGATAGAGGGCACAGATATATGGCACTCCTACTCCGACACGGTACGAATACAGAGCATTTCTATATAAATAATGAGAGTATTTTTCTGTCAGGGAAGCAAAAAAAAGTTAAAATCATGCAAACAATAGAAAGTATTTAAAGAAAACCTTCCCCCTACTACCAGATTCTTAAAGTGTCACTTTCTTTGGTGCCCTCCAATTGTCTCCAGATTCCTCCTAGGCAGAGACCAACATTCTGGTCCTCCTGCATCCAAGATGACCACTATGGGGGTATGGGGAGCAAAGTGGTGAGCCTGAACCCCATCTCTCCAGCCTTTCCTGTGATATGGAAATGTTCTCTTCGGAGAGGAAGACAACTAGAACTCTAGCACCAACTATAGGAAGTAGCAATCCTAAAAGTCAATGTCAACTCTCCAACGAGCCTTGCCACGTGACTTAGGACAAAAGCCAAAATCTCAATATGCTGACACTGTGTTTTGGGGTGCTGCCCTCAACAGTGCAAAGTGTGAGATCTGGATTAGCTGTGTGAGAGGCTTCAGACTGGGATCCAAGGGGTAATGTTTCTCTTTGCAGAGAGTGACATGTCGAGGTGAGGAGACTTTTAAGCCGCAATGCTTAATATGCAAATGTATTGTCAATTTTCGGTGCCAGGTGGAGGGTCATCATAATGTCTCCATTGGGATCCACCCAACTGAAGACGCTATTTTATACACGAATCATCTTTGCCCCATAAGATGGATTTTACCAGTATAGAAAGCAATGAAAAACAACTGCACAAGACACAAAAGCTTCAAAGCCAATAAAAACACATCATCGATATACCGTCCATGCCAAAATAAAATACAGCTCCAGAATGGCCACCATGATCCAAACCAAAATTGTGCACAACAGAGCCACAAAGCAGCTCAATCACCATCATTTTCCAACCATTCACCGGAAAATACCATTGGCATAAAGGATTCTTAAATGGCAGGAAAAGGATTGACAGACTGCAATTCATATCACAACCACTTGGCAGTGACATATAGACACAATAACATAAACATCTCCTGGCAGAGTATCACAAAATCAGAATTTTTTTCCAAAGCTGCTCATCTCGTGGCACATATCTTGGGATATACTGAGCCCAAAAAAAAGGTAAGAAAGTATCCTAGGCATACCATTTAGAAGTGCAAACTTTTTGGAAAAAGAAAAAATTGAGAGTTTAGATATTCCCCATACAGCAGAATGGTTTGGTCCATCCTTGACCACAGGAAACCTACCGTATACTTTGATGCTGCAGAGTGTCTGGATCCGTAGCGCTCACTGTAAGCAACATAGATCCGATGGGAATGTTTTCTTGTGTCGACACTTTCATAGGATCAGGTTGAAAAACTGGACCCTCATTGACATCTAATACATTGATCTGAACTGTGGCTGTAGAGCTTGCACCGTATCCAATGTCTGGGATAAGAGGATCTTCATTCTCAACTTTGATCAGTAGCGTGTGAAAAGCCAAAATCTCACAGTCCAATGGCTGCAATTCAGAAAATAGACAAGTCTTATTATACTTAAAGGAAGTTGTTACATTCACGGTCACCATGATTCAATACTGTCTGTATTTATATAGACGCCAAACTATTTTTGCCGCCTTAGGCGTAGGTTTTGGTTTTTTTTTAACAAATCCAGAATTCTTATTTTGCATAGGGCAGTTGTTAATGGTCTTCAATTTAGGCACTGATATGTTAGAAGAGACCTAAAGAGACCTAATATGATCTGATATGTCAGAAGAGGCCTAAAGAGACCTAATATGATCTGATATGTCAGAAGAGACCTAAAGAGATACTTGTCAACTCTCCTGGAAGGTTCTTTGGAAACGATGATACCTCGGAAGAGTTGCCATGCCTGCTGAAGAAACTTCCCAGGACCACCACTACCCAAGGATTGCTCAGCCATGGTAACTGGACTCAACCCCAAGTATCTGGACTCATGTTCAGAGACCAGGCTACATAATCTAGTCATGGCAAAGAAAAAATGGTCTTTCTTTGACCCTAAAAAACATTATAGGCATGCCAGAAATCTGGAAAAAGGTGAAGGATCCTTTCCAACGTTGTAATATTCTCTGGAAAAATTTGTGATGCCCAGAAAGAAAAATGTGTTGCTCCCTGAGTGGGATGCGCATTATCAAGTATAGGCAGCACAAAGAGCTCAAACAAGACCATGAAGGTCATACATGTATACAGTATATAACACAGAGAGTGGGGGAGGCACGGGCACCTTATTTGGGGCCATAGAGGAGGATAAAGGAGTCTTATAAATGAGTGTGGCACGTAAAAAGGGGGTGACGTATGTTGTTTTTTCATTTTGCCCTGAAAAATTCTTTAAAAAATGTTACCAAAATTTTCTCAAATTGTAAAACTTCCCTTCAATAGCTACAAACAATTTTACTAAAAAAAAAAAAGATTTGAATCCATCATGTCTACATGGACGAGCTCTTTTTTTTTGTCATGTTGTATGTTTTGGTGCCTGCGATTATTGTGATGCAAGCAATGCTTGTAGATAGAGCTAGAATTTAAGAGTTTAGGGTTTCAAACAAAATTTTGGAGACCCAATTATTAGATCTTATTTATAGAATTGATTGGCATACAGAAAAGGAACTTTTGGGACACTCTAGGCTCCAAGTACCGGGTGTGACCATAGGTTCCTCGCCCCAACACCCGTGCAAGCAGTGGATTATTGAGCGAGCAATGTCCTGCTCTTTATATAGTAAGTTATTCTGTTTAGCGCTACATTATCTCCGGTTGTAATAATCAGCAGTCTCATAAATGTTCTCCGGTCCATGATCCTGACTTCGAAGATTGTATCCTTCGCCTGATTTGTGTTCCGCCTTCATATTTATGAAGATCTGACTCCATATTGCCCCGATTATAGCTCGGTGCTGAGCATGAGCGGCAATAATACACATGATCATTCTTATCCCGGCTCAGTAGGGCAAAGACAAACAAAGCTTTATTAAAAATGAATGAGCATTTACATGATTTCTCATATACTGTGCATAATCTGTCAACTGAACAACTCCCATACTTAATTCACTGCTGTTTGTCAATGTTGGGGCAGTGGGGGCTACACACAGCCTGAACCCACCGCTCGGATCAGCCGAGATTCCGGAATCCTGCATTATACAACAAATACTAAATTATATTTAATTTAGAGAGATGAATGTAGAAGACAAGAATTATTAACAGGCGACATCTTACTCATCCATCACTAGCCCTACACTGTCATTTTCGGGGACCACTCTTGCATTAAAAAGGCTTTCCTCTGAGCTGCTTTTTACAAAAACAATCATAATTTTGTATTAATGCTAATATATTCACTGTGAATATCATAAATTACCTCCTGCACTATACTCCAGAGCTGCACTCACTATTCTGCTGGTGCAGTCACTGTGTACATACATTACATTACTGATCGTGTACTGATCCTGAGTTACATCCTGTATTATACTCCAGAGCTGCACTCACTATTCTGCTGGTGCAGTCACTGTATACATACATTACATTACTGATCCTGTACTGATCCTGAGTTACATCCTGTATTATACCCTAGAGCTGCACTCACTACTATTCTGCTGGTGCAGTCACTGTGTACATACATTACATTACTGATCCTGAGTTACATCCTGTATTATACCCCTGAGCTGCACTTACTATTCTGCTGGTGCAGTCACTGGGTACATACATTACATTACTGATCCTGTACTGATCCTGAGTTACATCCTGTATTATACTCCAGAGCTGCACTCACTATTCCTCTGGTGCAGTCACTGGGTACATACATTACATTACTGATCCGGAGTTACATCCTGTATTATAACCTAGAGGTGCACTCATTATTCTGCTGGTGCAGTCACTCTGTACATGCATTACATTACTGATCCTGTACTGATCCTGAGTTACATCCTGTATTATACCTCAGAGCTGCACTCACTATTCTGCTGGTGCAGTCACTGTGTACTTACATTACATTACTGATTCTGTACTGATCCTGAGTTACATCCTGTATTATACCCTAGAGCTGCACTCACTATTCTGCTGGTGCAGTCACTGTGTACATACATTACATTACTGATCCTGAGTTACATCCTGTATTATACCCCAGAGCTGCACTCACTATTCTGCTGGTGCAGTCACTGGGTACATACATTACATTACTGATCCTGTACTGATCCTGAGTTACATCCTGTATTATACTCCAGAGCTGCACTCACTATTCCTCTGGTGCAGTCACTGGGTACATACATTACATTACTGATCCGGAGTTACATCCTGTATTATAACCTAGAGGTGCACTCATTATTCTGCTGGTGCAGTCACTCTGTACATGCATTACATTACTGATCCTGAGTTACATCCTGTACTATACCCCAGAGCTGCACTCACTATTCTGCTGGTGCAGTCACTGTGTACATACATTACATTACTGATCCTGTACTGATCCTGAGTTACATCCTGTATTATACCCTAGAGCTGCACTCACTATTCTGCTGGTGCAGTCACTGTGTACATACATTACATTACTGATCCTGAGTTACATCCTGTATTATACCCCAGAGCTGCACTCACTATCTGCTGGTGCAGTCACTGTGTACATACATTACATTACTGATCCTGTACTGATCCTGAGTTACATCCTGTATTATACCTCAGAGCTGCACTCACTATTCTGCTGGTGCAGTCACTGTGTACTTACATTACATTACTGATTCTGTACTGATCCTGAGTTACATCCTGTATTATACCCTAGAGCTGCACTCACTATTCTGCTGGTGCAGTCACTGTGTACATACATTACATTACTGATCCTGAGTTACATCCTGTATTATACCCCAGAGCTGCACTCACTATTCTGCTGGTGCAGTCACTGGGTACATACATTACATTACTGATCCTGTACTGATCCTGAGTTACATCCTGTATTATACCCCAGAGCTGCACTCACTATTCCTCTGGTGCAGTCACTGTGTACATGCATTACATTACTGATCCTAAGTTACATCCTGTATTATACCCTAGAGGTGCACTCACTATTCTGCTGGTGCAGTCACTGTGTACATACATTACATTACTGATCATGAGTTACATCCTGTATTATACTCCAGAGCTGCACTCACTATTCTGCTGGTGCAGTCACTGTGTACATACATTACATTACTGATCCTGTACTGATCCTGAGTTACATCCTGTATTATACCCTAGAGCTGCACTCACTATTCTTCTGGTGCAGTCACAGTGTACATACATTACATTACTGATCCTGAGTTACATCCTGTATTATACCCCAGAGCTGCACTCACTATTCTGCTGGTGCAGTCACTGGGTACATACATTACATTACTGATCCTGAGTTACATCCTGTATTATACCCTAGAGCTGCACTCACTATTCTGCTGGTGCAGTCACAGTGTACATACATTACATTACTGATCCTGAGTTACATCCTGTACTATACCCCAGAGCTGCACTCACTATTCTGCTGGTGCAGTCACTGTGTACATACATTACATTACTGATCCTGAGTTACATGCTGTATTATACTCCAGAGCTGCACTCACTATTCTGCTGGTGCAGTCTCTGTGTACATGCATTACATTACTGATCCTGAGTTACATCCTGTATTATACTCCAGAGCTGCACTCACTATTCTGCTGGTGCAGTCACTATGTACATACATTACATTACCGATCCTGAGTTACATCCTGTATTATACTCCAGAGCTGCACTTAGTATTCTGCTGGTGGGGTCACTGTGTTTTCTCATGATCTATCTATGGATACAATTGGAAAGTGCTTGAAGAAACTTTTCAATTTAAATTTTATTTTTAAAAAATTGTCTACATTCTCTGAAACAGAAGAATTTGTCATTTTGAATGCTTTATTTACATTGTCTACATGTTTGCCCAAATCTGCACTTTAGCAGTGGTTCCCGAGCCTGCGCATCTCTTACAAGCTTGTACAGGAAAGATATATATATATATCTTTGTACCATGTTAGCCAGTAGATAGAAAAATATTTGGAATTGAGAGTCCTCAGTGGTTGGTATCTTTTCAGTTAGCCATTGAAAGGTATCAACCACTGAGGACTCTCAATTCCAAATATTTTTTAAAGCTTGTAAGCACCGACCTACTGCTGGCTGGGATCACTTTATGCCACTTCAGCATTAGGGAGTGCACTGTCAATCTTCAGATAGGCACGTCCCTTTGGGAAAGCAGGAGGCTTGGGAGCGTTGCTCTTCCAAACATAAAACTTTGGGGTCAAAGTTTTATGGGCTTCCAAGAACTTTCTACCACTCGATTTGAGGATTTGATATTATATCTCGAATACATAGCACATAGTTTAGTTTCCAGATGGCTCCAGGATGGATTGATGGAGTTGTCTACTTTTCGGCCAGGCAGAGACATGTTGCAACCTAAGGTCATAAACAGTTTTTCTGACTTTACAGGGTACAAGATGATCATCAGAAACACTGAGGGTCTTACACCATTCACTAAGGGACCACCCAACTTGCAACAAGGGCTCAAACTCTGCCCAAGACGAGACGTGAGTTGGGCATCCATTATTGACCAAGGTCAGGAAGCTTCTTCACTTATATTACCGTCTTTCCAGGAGGGAACATTGTGCTGAATACACAAAGCACAAATTAAATTATTAGGAACCTTTGCCTTCCGCCCTCTTCTGGGGATAATTATATTTATTTGCGGAGGCGGTGCGACAATACAGATGTTCATCCGATGCCCTTCTGCACAATTGTCACCTCCGAACATCACCGGCACAATCATTATAATTTTGAGTCGGGTCTATTTTTGGACAAAGAAAATAATGGCCTTAACAAAATAATTACCTCGTTCCCGTGAAAGGAAGAATAAAGCTCAGAAATGATGTCACATCACTCAGTAAACTCTCAAAAAAAACCCAACTTTTTCAATAATTTTTAACTTTTCAGTAAGAATTTCCTTCTACGATTCAAAACTTTAATTTACATCGACAACTCAAAGTTATTAAAAAATGTTAAAAAATCACGGCTGTTTTTTGTTTTTAGAAACAGCGCCACATCTGCCTACTGGTCGGATGTGGTATTACAGCACAGACTCGTTCTTTTAATTGGAGCAGAGCTGCAATATGAGACACAGTTGAAATGATACATACAATTTGGTCCAAACTGAAAGTGCCTAAAGTATAATGGAGGGGAAAAGAAGGGGTTAACTAAATAAAGAACATTACCATTAATTAAGAACTTCAATTTCTCATGATACAATTCAATACAGTATCTCAACATACTAGAAAAAACCCCATAACAGGCTGCAGTTCCCATCACAGCCACTGGGAGGACACATGGAGACATATAGCATAAACGTCTCCCAGCAGAGTATCACAAAATCAATTTTTGCTTTAGCTACCTTGGAAAAGGTAAGAAAGGACTCCATGTATATATTACCATACAGTAGCGTCTTACCTTAACCACTGAGAGCATCCCCTCGTTTGTGTTGGGATTCGTATGAATTTCGAAGCTCTGCCCGGGATTTCCATTGATAATGGTGTAGACAGCTTTCCACGCTCCAGTGTTGGGGTCATCCTTGTCATTGACGGTCAGGTTAACCATGACGCCAGTGATGCCTTCTTTCACTGTAGCTTGAAACTAAGATTAAAAAAAACAAAAAAAGTTACAAATTCTTTATTCACAGTTCAACAAACTAAATAAAACCTGCATATATTATACTAAACCCCAGACACAAGACACAAAGGATCTGCTTCCCGACGGGAGATCCAGCACCTAGAAACAATGGATTTGTTTAGAGAAAATAACGGTGATTTTATTACTGAGAAGCCGCCGCTCCTGATAGATTGCTGGGAAGAAGCGGCTGAGAAATCGGATTCAGAAATGGTAAATCTATCAAGTGCGGAGGAAAATCACCAAGAGGAAATGCATAAAAGTCATCAGCCAAAAAATACTGATAGTTATTGGATATGAGAGGATCAAAGGTATTTGATGACAACTTTTACAATTTCAATCTCTCATCATCCACGCCATCCTCATCCCATGCTCATCCGTGCCATGATCATACAGAGCATCTTAATCAAGAATATCCATCATATCCTCATCCATGATGTGCTCATCCGCGCAATCCTCATCCACCACATTCATCATCCACACTATCCTCATCCACCGTATTCCTCATCCACCTATCTTCATCTACATTATCCTCATCCACCATATTCCTCATCCACTGCATCATCATCTACGCTATCCTTATCCACCACATTCATCATCCACCGCATACTCATCCGTGCAATCCTCATCCACCACTTTCATCATCCACACTATCCTCATCCACCGTATTCCTCATCCACCAATCTTCATCTACACAATCCTCATCCACCATATTCCTCATCCACTGCATCATCATCCACGCTATCCTTATCCACCGCATTCCACATCCACCGCATCCTCATCCACATTATCCTCATCCACCGTATTCATCATCCACCGCATACTCATCCGTGCAATCCTCATCCACCGCATTCATCATTGACAGCTTCCTCATCCACACTATCCTCATTCACCGCATTTATTATTCACCATATCCTCATCCATGCTATCCTCATTCACCGCATTCATCATCCATCGCATCCTCATCCAAGCTATCTTCATCCACCACATCCTCATCCACACTATTCTCATCCACTCCATTCCTTATCCACCGCATCCTCATCCACACTATCCTCATCCACCGCATTTATCATCCACCACATCCTCATCCACTACATTCCCCACCCACCGCATTTATCATCCACGGCATCCTCATCAATGCTATCCTCATCCATGCTATCCTCATCCACTGCATTACTCATCCTCCACATTAATCATCCACCGCATCCTCATCAACGCTATCTTCATCCACTGCATTCCTCACTCACTCTTTCCTCATCCACCACATTTATCATCCACTGCATCCTCATCCACCATATCCTCATCCACCGCATTCATCATCCACCATATTCTCATCCACCGTATCCTCATCCACACTGTCCTCATCAACCGCATCCTCATCCACGCTATCCTCATCCAACGCATTCATTATCCACCACATCCTCATCCAACGCATCCTCATCCATGGTATATTCATCCACCATATCCTCATCCACCGCATCCTCATCCAAGCTATCCTCATCCACCGAATTCATCATCCACCACATGCACATCCACCGTATCCTCATCCACACTATCCACATCCACCCCATTTATCATCCATCACATCCTCATCCACCGTATCCTCATCCACGCTGTCCTCATCAAGCGCATTCCTCATCAACTGCATCCTCATCCATGCTATCCTCATCCAACGCATTCATCATCCACCACATCCTCATCCACCGCATCCTCATCCACCGCATTTCTCATCTACCGTATCCTCATCCACAGCATCCTCATCCACGCTATCCTCATCCACCATATCCTCATCCACCGCATTCCTCATCCATGCCAACCTCATCCACCCCATCCTCATCTGCGCCATCATCATTCAGAACAACCTCATCCTTAGCATTCTCATCCAGAACATCCATTGTATCCTCATCCACATCGTCCACATTCATGCCATGCTTATGCGTACTATTCTCATCCACCCCATCATCATCCAGAGCATTCACCTCATCCTCATTCGTGACATCCTCATCCACCACTTCATCATCCGCACTCTCCTCATCCATACTCTCCTCATCAACCACATTCCTCATCCACAGCATCCTCATCCACACTATCCTTATCCAGCCAACCTCATCCATGCCAACCTTAACCACCACATCCTCAACCACCGCATTCCTCATCCACAGCATTCCTCATCCACACTATCCTCAACCACGCCAACCTCAGCCATCACATCCTCATCCTCTCCATCCTCATCCTCGCCATCTTCATCCACATACACACCATCCTAATCTACCACATCCCCAGAGCATTGCGCGTCTTCCTACACTGTGCACATAGCTCAAAAAGTGAAGTCTTGTTAGCACAAAGTACAAGAAACTGCGGCAAAACTAAAACAAATGAGCTGGAGCATAACTTGGTATACATGCAATGTGTAAGAGCATGTTCAGACTGTGGCCATTTCGCAGACAAAACCCAAGAAAAAGAAAAAAATCTTCCTACACTGTGCACTGCAGAGCATTGCAACTCTTCCTACACTGTGCACCGCAGATCATCACACCTCTTCCTGTGCTGAAAAAGGTCAGGTAATGAAACACAATCTGCCGTGGCCAGATGGAAAACCTACTCTGAAAGTAAATCCAGGGACATATTGGGTGATCCGTCACTGTCCGGCAATGCCAGTCTTGCTCATGTTACTGTATGGCGCCTTTATCTACACTCCTTTGCTTTTGGCTCCTGGTAATAAATAGCTTTTTTATGTGGTTTACGGCAAAGCGTGTTTGGCCGCAAGTTGTAGAGGAAGCTGAAATATATGATCTCCATTGCTGAGTACTGAGTGGCACTAGGATCCGAAACCAGAACTTGTATGAGGGAACCACACAACAAAAAGGCGGGAGGCCAAATATCTGTGATTTGTGTCCTCAGGAGGCTCGCGGGGTGTTCACCCATTATAATAAACATCACATAGAACTTACAATATTATGGGGGCAGAAAATGTACATAAAGGTATTATCAGTCATTGTACAGGAGGAGGAGGAGGTGAGCTGTGACATCACCTATTGTGAATGGTGGATCCTGTGTTATCTACTGTATATACAGGTGTTATCAGTCATTGGACAGGAGGAGGAGGTGATCTATGACATCACCTATTGTGAATGGTGGATCCTGTGTTATTGTAATAATTATAGGGGATAACTCAGGAGACTCTTTGCGTGGAACAAGACAACTACAGGACACAGTTTTATAAGTGGTAAAGTCTATATTATCACACGGTGTCATTCAAACAGGTGCAGAGAGAAACTCAAGTCCACAACACTTGGTGTAAATATTAAACGCAGCTTAGCAGTCTATAGGAAACTTCAGATGAAAATGCAATCAAGAAGAAAGTCTATGAAGCACAGTTATTCTTGAGGATACTTGACACGAATAAATCCTTGTCTTAGTCCAAACACAGATAGATAAGCTTATAAGGCAGTTCAAATAATGTCTTAGCTCAACCAGGGAGGCCTGGTAAATAGTCTCAGGTTTTTGCAGAGCAGAAACAGCTTACATGTCCAGCAAATGCAGATGGAAGTAAACACGAGCAGCAGATGAAGGAGGATTACTGGAAACTGGTGTATGCAGCATGAACTCAGAGCAGAGTAGCAGGATCACCACACAGGTTCACAGGAGCAGGTATATAGCCAGGGAGTAATCAGAGGTCAGGAGCTGGATGCAAGGCAGAATACTCTAGCACAGACTGAAGGCTGGGGTGGAGTTTTATAGCAGGAAGACACAGTGCACATGAGACCAAAGACACCATCTTGGAAAAGGGCAGTAATGCACAAAAGGTGAAAAATGTTCAGAGTCCTGACAGTTATCTACTGTATATAGAGGTGTTATCAGTCATTGTACAGGAGGAGGAGGTGAGCTGTGACATCATCTATTGTGAATGGTGGATCCTGTGTTATCTAGTTTATATAGAGGTGTTATCAGTCATTTTACAGGAGGAGGAGGTGAGATGTGACAACACCTACTGTGAATGGTGGATCCTGTGTTATCTACTGTATATAGAGGTGTTATCAGTCATTGTACAGGTGGAGGAGGTGAACTGTGACATCACCTATTGTGAATGATGGATCCTGTGTTATCTACTGTATATAGAGATGTTATCAGTCATTGTACAGGAGGAGGAGGTGAGCTGTGACATCATCTATTGTGAATGGTGGATCCTGTGTTATCTATTGTATATAGAGATGTTATCAGTCATTGTACAGGTGGAGGAGGTGAGCTGTGACATCACCTATTGTGAATGGTGGATCCTGTGTTATCTACTGTATATAGAGGTGTTATCAGTCATTGTACAGGAGCAGGAGGAGGTGAGCTGTGACATCACCTATTGTGAATGGTGGATCCTGTTGTGAATTCTGTTCTCGAACTCCCTCCTGTGGTCATGAATGGTACTTCGGCGAGTTCTGTCCATGGACTCCCTCTGGTGGCTGTAAGTGGAGCTGCTGGTTCTGAGGTTCCTTTTCCAGCTGACCTCATTTAGTTCTAGGCTGGCTGCTCTATTTAACTCCACTCAGATCGTTACTTGATGCCAGCTGTCAATGTTCTAGTACTGGTTCAGTTCTCTCTTGGATCTTGCAGATGACCTGTCTACTCCAGCAAAAGCTAAATCCTTGCTAGTTAAATTGTTCATCTCTGTTTTCTGTCCAGCTTGCTATCATGATTTTGCCAAGCTAGCTGGAAGCTCTGGGATGCAGAGTGGCACCTCCGCACCGTGAGTCGGTGCGGGGGTCTCTTTTGCACACTCTGCGTGGTTTTTATAGTTTTTTGTGCTGACCGCAAAGTTGCCTTTTCTATCCTCAGTCTGTTTAGTTAAGTCTGGCCTCCTTTGCTGAAACCTATTTCATTCCTGTGTTTGTGACTTCCAACTTAACTCACATTAATATTTGTGGGGGGCTGCCTGTTTTCTTTGGGGAATTTCTCTGAGGCAAGGTAGGCTTTATTTTCTATCTTTAGGGGTAGTTAGCTCTTAGGCTGTGAAGAGGCGTCTAGGCAGAGTCAGGTACGCTCCACGGCTATTTCTAGTTGTTGTGATAGGATTAGGGGTTGCGGTCAGCAGAGCTCCCACTTCCCAGAGCTGGTCCTGTATTACTAGTTTGCTCATCAGGTCATTCCTAGTGCTCCTAACCACCAGGTCACCATAACAGTACAGCTGGCCAGTAAAGTATTAATGCATCTCAATAGAGGGATAAGAGAAGTTCTGAGACCATTTTGTTTTTCCTCTGCAGCGTGTTTTGTTTTTCCTTTCCCCTAAATCTCTGGGTGGTTCAGGACACAGGAGTAGATATGGACATTCAAGGTCTGTCCTCTTGTGTGGATCAACTCACTGCAAGGGTACAAGGCATTCAAGATTATGTAGTTCAGAATCCGACGTTAGAACCCAGAATTCCAATTCCTGATTTGTTTTCTGGGGATAGATCTAAGTTCCTGAATTTCAAAAATAATTGTAGACTGTTTCTTGCTTTGAAACCCCGCTCCTCTGGTGACCCCATTCAGCAAGTAAAAATCATTATTTCTTTGCTGCGTGGCGACCCTCAAGACTGGGCATTTTCCCTTGCGCCAGGAGATCCTGCATTGCGTAATGTAGATGCGTTTTTTCTGGCGCTTGGATTGCTTTATGATGAACCAGATTCAGTGGATCAGGCAGAGAAAATCTTGCTGGCTTTGTGTCAGGGTCAGGATGAAGCGGAGGTATATTGTCAGAAGTTTAGAAAGTGGTCTGTGCTTACTCAGTGGAATGAGTGTGCCCTGGCGGCAATTTTCAGAAAGGGTCTTTCTGAAGCCCTTAAGGATGTTATGGTGGGATTCCCCACGCCTGCTGGTCTGAATGAGTCTATGTCCTTGGCCATTCAGATCGATCGACGCTTACGTGAGTGCAAAACTGTGCACCATTTGGCGGTATCTTCTGAGCAGAGGCCTGAGCCTATGCAATGTGATAGGACCTTGACCAGAGCTGAACGGCAAGAATACAGACGTCAGAATGGGCTGTGTTTTTACTGTGGTGACTCCACTCATGCTATCTCTGATTGTCCAAAGCGCACTAAGCGGTTCGCTAGGTATGCCACCATTGGTACTGTACAGCCAAAATTTCTTTTGTCCGTTACTCTGATTTGCTCTCTGTCGTCCTATTCTGTTATGGCATTTGTGGATTCAGGCGCTGCCCTGAATTTGATGGACTTGGAGTTTGCCAGACGCTGTGGTTTTTTCTTGGAGCCTTTACAGTATCCTATTCCATTGAGAGGAATTGATGCTATGCCTTTGGCCAAGAACAAGCCTCAGTACTGGACTCAATTGATCATGTGCATGGCTCCTGCACATCAGGAGGATATTCGCTTTTTGGTGTTGCATAATTTGCATGATGTGGTCGTTTTGGGTTTGCCATGGCTACAGGTCCATAATCCAGTATTGGATTGGAAATCAATGTCTGTATCTAGTTGGGGTTGTCAAGGGGTACATGGTGATGTCCCATTGTTGTCAATTTCGTCTTCCCATCCTTCTGAAGTCCCTGAGTTCTTGTCGGATTACCGGGATGTATTTGATGAGCCCAAATCCAGTGCCCTACCTCCTCATAGGGATTGCGATTGTGCAATTAATTTGATTCCTGGTAGTAAGTTTCCGAAGGGCCAACTGTTCAATTTGTCTGTGCCAGAACACGCCGCTATGCGGAGTTACATAAAGGAGTCCTTGGAGAAAGGGCATATTCGCCCGTCGACGTCACCGTTGGGAGCAGGGTTCTTTTTTGTGGCCAAGAAGGATGGTTCTCTGAGACCTTGTATAGATTACCGCCTTCTCAATAAAATCACCGTCAAATTTCAGTACGCTTTGCCTCTGCTGTCTGATTTGTTTGCTCGGATTAAGGGGGCTAGTTGGTTCACTAAGATAGATCTTCGAGGGGCGTATAACCTTGTGCGTATTAAACAGGGCGATGAATGGAAAACAGCATTTAATACGCCCGAGGGCCATTTTGAGTACCTGGTGATACCATTCGGGCTTTCTAATGCTCCATCTGTGTTTCAGTCCTTTATGCATGACATCTTCCGAAAGTACCTGGATAGATTCATGATTATATATTTGGATGATATTTTGGTCTTTTCGGACGATTGGGAGTCTCATGTGAAGCAGGCCAGAATGGTGTTCCAGATCCTTCGTGCTAATTCCTTGTTTGTGAAGGGATCTAAATGTCTCTTTGGAGTTCAGAAGGTTTCATTTTTGGGCTTCATTTTTTCCCCTTCTACTATCGAGATGGACCCTGTTAAAGTTCAGGCCATTTATGATTGGACTCAGCCTACTTCTGTGAAGAGCCTTCAGAAATTTCTGGGCTTTGCTAATTTTTACCGTCGCTTCATCGCTAATTTTTCTAGTGTTGTTAAACCATTGACTGATTTGACCAAGAAAGGTGCTGATGTGGTCAATTGGTCCTCTGCGGCCGTTGAGGCTTTTCAGGAGTTGAAGCGTCGTTTTTCTTCTGCCCCTGTGTTGTGTCAGCCAGATGTTTCGCTCCCGTTTCAGGTCGAGGTGGATGCTTCTGAGATTGGAGCAGGGGCTGTTTTATCTCAAAGAAGTTCTGATGGCTCGGTGATGAAACCATGTGCTTTCTTTTCTAGAAAGTTTTCGCCTGCTGAGCTGTTGTGGATTCTGTTTTTGGGCTCCCTCTGGTGGTTACAACTGGTACTGGGTGACTTTGGTGGGTTGCGGTTTCTGGTTTCCACCTGTCCATCAGAGGCTGGGTGTTTCCTATTTAACCTGGCTTCCCTGTCATTCCCCTGCCGGCTATCAATGTTCTCAGATGTTCTCAGTTTGGTTCTGACTACCTGCTTCCAGATCTCTCAGGATAAGCTAAGTTATGCTTTTCAGTTGTTTTGTTTTTTGTCCAGCTTGCTAAATATTATTCTATGCTAGTTGGAAGCTCTAGTGGGCTGAGGTGCTCCCCATGTGCCATGAGTTGGCACATGGGTGCTTGTAATCTCAGGATGGTTTTTGATTAGGGTTTTTTGCTGACCGCTCAGACCCCTTTTGTATCCTTCTGCTTTCTAGTTATAGCGGGCCTCGTTTTGCTAACTCTATTTTCATATCTATGTGCGTGCCTTCCTCTCATTTTCACCGTCAATACATGTGGGGGGCAACTATACCTTTGGGGTTTATTTCTCTGGAGGCAAGTTAGGTCTTTATTTTCTCTGCAGTGCTAGTTAGCTCTTAGGCTGGCGCGTGGCGTCTAGAATGAACGTAGGCACGCTCCCTGGCTATTTCTAGTTGTGTTTGTCAGGAGTAGGGCAGCGGTCAGCCCAGGTTCCATCACCCTAGGGCTCGTCCGTTATTTTAGTTATTTTTGCTTGTCCAGTGCGATCCCCTAGCCATTGGGATCCATAACACTGAGCGCAATTATGATGTGGGCAATCGAGAGTTGTTGGCTATGAAGTGGGCGTTCGAGGAGTGGCGACATTGGCTTGAAGGAGCCAAGCATCGCGTGGTGGTCTTGACGGATCACAAGAATCTGACTTATCTCGAGACTGCCAAGCGGTTAAATCCTAGACAGGCTCGATGGTCGCTGTTTTTCTCCCGCTTCGATTTTGTGGTTTCGTACTGTAAGAGTCATGTCGGTCTGGTAGTCGGGGGCAGGTATATCTCGCCCAGGTATTTGTCCTATGTGAATTAAGCCGCTCAGTATCTTCAGGATACCGAGGGGTTAATAAGTCCAGGAATAAAGGCTGACCAGCTGGAGGTTTCAGGTGTCAGCCTGGGGCACACAGAATGCCTGTCTGTGTGAGGCAAACGTGAGTGAGAGCTGTGCTCGTGACCTGTGTAATGTTAGCTGGGTGGGAGAAGCCCCCCAGTTGTTAGAGAGGAACGTATTTGTATAGTTAGCGCCGGACAGGCAAGGATTTATTTTTATGTTTTGTTTTCTGTATTTGCTTTCACTTTAATAAACCTGACCTGAGGTCAGTCTACTTGGAAACCTGCTGTCGCCTCAGAGTTTAATGCACAAACCACGTGACCTTTGACCCCAGCAAAGGCGATCCCGGAGTGTTTTGTTACATTGTGGTGGAGAACGCGGGCACTCCGTGGCACAGGCGACAGTATGGAAGACGTGGTGAAAGCCCTAGTACAGTCCGCTGCCGTACAGCAGGAAGCTAACCGCTTGATGGCCGCACAGCTGAAGGAGTTGGTGGACGTGACGACTGCAGACCGCCAGCTTCTCCAACAGGTGGCGCAGCGCTTGGTGAGCATGCCTGAGGCTAACCCGGAAACAGAGTCCAGGAGAATCCATGTGAGTCAGTACTGGCAAAAGCTGACCGCAGAAGATGACGTCAAGGCGTACCTGACAACGTTTGAGCGGACAGCGTTGAGAGAGAAGTGGCCGAAGGAACGATGGGCCGATCTAATTGCTCCGTTTCTCTCCGGTGAGGCCCAAAAAGCTTACCATGACTTGGACCCGGAAGTCGCTCAGGACTTTGAGAGGCTGAAAGCTGAGGTCCTGGCCCGGCTGGGTGTGACGACGGCTGTCCGTGCACAGAGGGTACATCAGTGGACCTATCAGCCGGATAAACCGCCGCGATCGCAGATGTTCGACCTGATCTACTTGATAAAGAAATGGCTGCAACCCGAGGTACTGACAACTCCGGAGATAATCCAGCGGATCGTTCTGGACAAGTACCTGAGAGTACTACCACCGGCGCTGAAAAAGTGGGTGAGCCAAGGAAATCCCGCGACAGCGGATCAATTGGTGGACTTGGTGGAGCGTTATTCCGTGGCGGAAGGACTTCCTGATGATACCGCTACTACCCGAACTGTACCTCCTCCTCGTGGAACCGGTAAGACTGTTCCAGGGACTGCGGGGGAAGGAAAATTGCCAAAAACTGTGGGGGAGGAACACGGGACTGCTCGCACCCCGAGATCAAGGGTGTCGGACTCTGGTTTCAATAGGGGGCCTGTTAGGTGTTTCCGTTGCCATGAGAAGGGCCATGTTTCTGCGAACTGTCCTGTTACCACTGAACCCATTCAGTGCGACGTTACGGACTCTAAGAAACGCATGTCTTTGGTTACACGGCTAGTAAGTGTGAATGCGGGTCAAAATGATACAGCGAAACACCTGCGTGAATTGTCTGTAGATGGGAAAAATGTTGTGGCATTGCTAGACTCTGGAAGTGTGGTGACTCTGGTGAAAGCCAGTCTGGTGGCACTTCCATCTGGTCCGTCTGATAAATTTTCTGTAACGTGTGTGCATGGTGACACCTGCTCATATCCTACAGCGCTCATATGTATCTCCACTCCCTATGGGTCTGTGCAACACAAAGTGGGACTCGTTCCCGCATTGTTACATGATATAATCCTGGGCAGGGATTTTCCTCATTTCTGGCAGTTGTGGGAGAATCAGTTGCTCCTTCACGGTAGCTGTAACCGTGAATCTTCCCCCATGCCATCTGGAGGTCCCGAGTTCCTAGACGAGACCCCACAGGAAGATGTTGCTTGGGGAGGTTATTGAATCTAACCTTCAGTTCCCCTTCTCAGTTATGGCGGGGGAAACTGAGGAAACTGAGGAAACTCAGCGAGAGGCGGAGGCAGACAGCCATCCAGCACCCTGCCTACCCGATTTGGGAGTTCAGTTGGATGACTTCCACAGCGAACAAATGAAAGATCCTACCCTGACTCAGGCTAGGAAAAATGTAAAAGTGATAGATAGCGTACCCGTAGAACCTGACACTAGGCTAGCGTACCCGTACATGGTTCTTGAGAATGATTTACTCTACCAGGTAGAAAAAAAAGGGGAAGACACTGTGCAACAGTTAGTGGTACCCAAACCTTATCGGCGGAAGGTACTGGACCTGGCCCACGGACATATAATGGGGGGACATCTGGGGGTACAAAAAACCACAGAAAGGATATTGCATTGTTTTGTGTGGCCCGGAATACACAATGATGTGCGTAACTATTGTGAGTCCTGTCCAGAGTGCCAAATCTCGGCACCTAAACCTCGGTTCTGTAGCCCTTTGGTACCCCTCCCTATTATTGGGGTCCTGTTTGAGAGAATTGGGATGGATTTGTTTGGGCCCCTTCCCCGGTCCGCACGTGGGCATCAACATATCCTCGTCATCATGGACTATGCCACTCGTTACCCCGAAGCCATCCCTTTGCGTAACACTGCTACCAAAACGATCGCCAAAGAGTTGGTACAAGTGTTTAGTCGGGTGGGAATTCCAAAACAGATACTCACCGACCAGGGGACTCCCTTTATGTCAAGGGTGATGAAGGTGCTCTGCAGGCTCTTACAAATAGACCAGTTGTGTACGTCAGTCTATCACCCTCAAACAGATGGCCTGGTTGAGCGGTTCAATAAAACCTTAAAACAGATGCTCCGGAAGGCGATAGACAAAGATGGGAAGAACTGGGATTACTTGTTACCCTATTTGCTGTTTGCCATTAGGGAAGTTCCCCAGTCTTCCACAGGATTCTCGGCTTTCGAGCTATTATATGCCCGTCATCCCCGTGGACTGTTGGACGTCGCAAAAGAAACCTGGGAAGGTCAAGTCACTCCCTTTAAAACGGTGATAGACCATGTAACGCAAATGCAGGACCGGATTGCTGCTGTCATGCCCCTTGTTAGGGAACATATGTTACAGGCCCAGGGAGCCCAGAGGCAAAGTTATGATAGAGGCGCCAAGGTCCGTACGTTTGCACCCGGGGATAGGGTGTTGATCCTAATCCCTACGGTGGATAGTAAATTTCTGGCAAAATGGCAGGGCCCCTTTGAGGTCATGGAACGAGTTGGAGAAGTGAACTATAAAGTGCACCAGCCTGGTAAGAGAAAACCAGAGCAGATTTATCATGTGAATCTGATAAAACCCTGGAAAGACCGCGCTGCCCTAACAGCGGATCTGCCCCGTCCGGTTTGCTCACCTACCATACCGGAGGTGCAGATTGCCGAGACTCTCTCTGAACGACAAAAATCTGAGGTTAAGCAGTTTTTGTTACAGAACCAACAGTTTTTCTCGGAAAAACCTGGCCAGACTAGGCTAGTGAAACATGAGATTGTCACAGAGCCTGGTGTCACAGTTCATGTGAAGCCGTACCGGATCCCGGAAGCACGCCGTGAAGCCGTCTCCCGGGAGGTGAAGGCCATGTTGGACTTAGGAGTTATTGAAGAGTCGCACAGCGCCTGGTCCAGTCCAATCGTGTTGATACCTAAGCCGGATGGCTCCATACGGTTTTGTAATGACTTTCGGAAACTGAATGCGGTTTCTAAATTTGATGCCTACCCTATGCCCCGGGTCGATGAGTTGATCGATCGGCTGGGTAAAGCCCGATATATTACGACCCTGGATCTAACAAAGGGGTACTGGCAGATCCCTCTGGCCGAGGCGGCCAGAGAGAAGACGGCATTTGCTACACCGGAAGGGCTGTTCCAGTATATCTACATGCCGTTTGGACTTCACGGAGCCCCAGCAACGTTCCAGAGATTGATGGATCGAGTCTTGAGGCCCCACAGGCAGTACGCCTCTGCCTACCTAGACGACATCATAATTTACAGCGTGGACTGGGAAGCTCACCTCCGGAAGGTACAGGCGGTGATTGATGACCTGAGAGACGCAGGCTTAACGGCGAATCCTAAGAAATGTCACATCGGCCTTGAAGAAGCCCGATACTTGGGCTACGTGATTGGCAGAGGAGTGGTTAAACCCCAGATCGACAAAATACAGGCAATTCAGGGCTGGCCGCAACCAGTGAACAAGAAACAAGTTCAACTTTGCGGCCATGGCTACCCCCTTGACGGATCTTACCAAAGGGAGGGATTCCGTCATGGTAAAATGGACCTCAGCGGCTGAAGAGGCCTTCCACAGTCTGAAACGGGCTTTGTGCTCTCAGCCCGTACTAGTGACTCCTGATTTCAGCAGCGAGTTTGTGGTGCAAACGGATGCTTCTGATACTGGTATCGGAGCTGTACTTTCCCAGGTAAGGGACGGAGTCGAACACCCGGTCCTCTACCTCAGTCGGAAACTGAATGTACATGAGCAGAGGTATGCTGTGATTGAAAAAGAGTGCCTAGCCATCAAATGGGCTCTCGACTCCCTCAAATATTACCTGGCAGGTAGGAAGTTTAGGCTGGTCACGGACCATGCCCCTCTCAAGTGGATGCATCTCCACAAGGACCGTAATAGTCGGGTAACCCAGTGGTTCCTTGCCCTGCAGGCTTACTCGTTCACGGTGGAGCACCGCCCCGGGGTGCAGATGGGGAACGCTGATGCCCTGTCCCGAGTACACTGTTTCGAGAGTATTCTTGCTCGACCTGAGTGGTCTGAGCAGGGGGGGAGGATATGTAAGAGTCATGTCGGTCTGGTAGTCGGGGGCAGGTATATCTTGCCCAGGTATTTGTCCTATGTGAATTAAGCCGCTCAGTATCTTCAGGATACCGAGGGGTTAATAAGTCCAGGAATAAAGGCTGACCAGCTGGAGGTTTCAGGTGTCAGCCTGGGGCACACAGAATGCCTGTCTGTGTGAGGGAAACGTGAGTGAGAGCTGTGCTCGTGACCTGTGTAATGTTAGCTGGGTGGGAGAAGCCCCCCAGTTGTTAGAGAGGAACGTATTTGTATAGTTAGCGCCGGACAGGCAAGGATTTATTTTTATGTTTTGTTTTCTGTATTTGCTTTCACTTTAATAAACCTGACCTGAGGTCAGTCTACTTGGAAACCTGCTGTCGCCTCAGAGTTTAATGCACAAACCACGTGACCTTTGACCCCAGCAAAGGCGATCCCGGAGTGTTTTGTTACAGTACCTTCCGGGTTCTAAGAATGTGAAGGCTGATGCCCTTTCAAGGAGTTTTGTGCCTGATTCTCCGGGAGTTCCTGAGCCGGCTGGTATTCTCAAAGAGGGGGTAATTTTGTCTGCCATCTCCCCTGATTTGCGGCAGGTGCTGCAAGAGTTTGAGGCTGATAGACCTGACCGTTGTCCAGCGGAGAAACTGTTTGTCCCTGATAGATGGACTAGCAGAGTTATCTCTGAGGTTCATTGTTCGGTGTTGGCTGGTCATCCTGGAATCTTTGGTACCAGAGATTTGGTGGCTAGATCCTTTTGGTGGCCTTCCTTGTCACGGGATGTGCGTTCTTTTGTGCAGTCCTGTGGGATTTGTGCTCAGGCTAAGCCTTGCTGTTCTCGTGCCAGTGGGTTGCTTTTGCCCTTGCCGGTCCCAAAAAGGCCCTGGACGCATATTTCCATGGATTTTATTTCGGATCTCCCTGTCTCTCAAAGGATGTCGGTCATCTGGGTAGTTTGTGATCGCTTCTCTAAGATGGTCCATTTGGTACCTTTGCCTAAATTGCCTTCCTCCTCTGATTTGGTTCCATTATTTTTCCAGCATGTGGTTCGTTTGCATGGTATTCCGGAGAACATCGTGTCAGACAGAGGTTCCCAGTTTGTTTCAAGGTTTTGGCGGTCCTTTTGTGCTAAGATGGGCATTGATTTGTCTTTTTCTTCAGCTTTCCATCCTCAGACAAATGGCCAAACCGAACGAACCAATCAGACTTTGGAAGCATATCTGAGATGCTTTGTTTCTGCTGATCAGGATGATTGGGTGTCCTTCTTGCCTTTGGCTGAGTTCGCCCTTAATAATCGGGCCAGCTCGGCCACTTTGGTTTCGCCCTTTTTCTGTAATTCTGGTTTCCATCCTCGTTTTTCTTCAGGGCAGGTTGAGTGTCATGATTCTCAATGGCGAGAGAACATAGCCCAGCATATATGAGAACTAGCTCTTGGAAAATGGAAACTATACTGACCATGAACTAAACCTGCCGCACAACTAGAAGTGGCCGGGTAGCATGCCTACGTTTTTTTATCCCTAGATGCCCAGCGCCAGCCGGAGAACTACCTAATCCTAGCAGAGGAAAAGACAATCCTGGCTCACCTCTAGAGAAATTTTCCCAAAAGGCAGACAGAGGCCCCCACATATATTGGCGGTGATTTTAGATGAAATGACAAACGTAGTATGAAAATAGGTTTAGCAAAAATCGAGGTCCGCTTACTAGATAGCCAGAAGACAGAAAGGGCACTTTCATGGTCAGCAGAAAACCCTATCAAAACACCATCCAGAAATTACTTTAAGACTCTAGCATTAACTCATAACACCAGAGTGGCAATTTCCGCTCACAAGAGCTTTCCAGACACAGTAACGAAACAGCAGCTGTGAACAGGAACAAAATGCAAAAACACACAAGGACAAAAGTCCAACTTAGCTGGGAGTTGTCTAGTAGCAGGAACATGCACAGAAAGGCTTCTGATTACATTGTTGACCGGCATGAAACTGACAGAGGAGCAAGGTTATATAGCGACTCCCACATCCTGATAGGAGCAGGTGAACAGAGGGGATGATGCACACAAGTACAATTCCACAAGTGGCCACCGGGGGAGCCCAGAATCCAATTTCACAACAGTACCCCCCCCTCAAGGAGGGGGCACCGAACCCTCACCAGAACCACCAGGGCGATCAGGATGAGCCCTATGAAAGGCACGGACAAGATCGGAGGCATGAACATCAGAGGCAGTGACCCAAGAATTATCCTCCTGACCGTATCCCTTCCATTTGACCAGATACTGGAGTTTCCGTCTGGAAACACGAGAGTCCAAGATCTTTTCCACAACGTACTCCAACTCACCCTCAACCAACACCGGAGCAGGAGGCTCAACGGAAGGCACAGCCGGTACCTCATACCTGCGCAACAATGACCGATGAAAAACATTATGAATCGAAAAGGATGCAGGGAGGTCCAAACGGAAGGACACAGGGTTAAGAATCTCCAATATCTTGTACGGGCCGATGAACCGAGGCTTAAACTTAGGAGAAGAAACCCTCATAGGGACAAAACGAGAAGACAACCACACCAAGTCCCCAACACAAAGCCGAGGACCAACACGACGACGGCGGTTGGCAAAAAGCTGAGTCTTCTCCTGGGACAACTTCAAATTGTCCACCACCTGCCCCCAAATCTGATGCAACCTCTCCACCACAGCATCCACTCCAGGACAATCCGAAGATTCCACTTGACCGGAGGAAAATCGAGGATGAAACCCCGAATTACAGAAAAACGGGGACACCAAGGTGGCAGAGCTGGCCCGATTATTGAGGGCGAACTCCGCCAAAGGCAAAAAAGCAACCCAATCATCCTGATCCGCAGACACAAAACACCTCAAATATGTCTCCAAGGTCTGATTAGTCCGCTCGGTCTGGCCATTAGTCTGAGGATGGAAAGCAGACGAAAAAGACAAATCTATGCCCATCCTAGCACAGAATGCCCGCCAAAATCTAGACACGAATTGGGTCCCTCTGTCAGAAACGATATTCTCCGGAATACCATGCAAACGAACAACATTTTGAAAAAACAGAGGAACCAACTCGGAAGAAGAAGGCAACTTAGGCAAGGGAACCAGATGGACCATCTTAGAGAAACGGTCACACACCACCCAGATGACAGACATCTTATGAGAAACAGGCAGATCCGAAATAAAATCCATCGAGATGTGCGTCCAAGGCCTCTTCGGGATAGGCAAGGGTAACAACAATCCACTAGCCCGAGAACAACAAGGCTTGGCCCGAGCACAAACGTCACAAGACTGCACAAAGCCTCGCACATCTCGTGACAGGGAAGGCCACCAGAAGGACCTTGCCACCAAATCCCTGGTACCAAAGATTCCAGGATGACCTGCCAACGCAGAAGAATGAACCTCAGAGATGACTCTACTGGTCCAATCATCAGGAACAAACAGTCTACCAGGTGGGCAACGATCAGGTCTATCCGCCTGAAACTCCTGCAAGGCCCGCCGCAGGTCTGGAGAAACGGCAGACAATATCACTCCATCTTTAAGGATACCTGTGGGCTCAGAATTACCAGGGGAGTCAGGCTCAAAACTCCTAGAAAGGGCATCCGCCTTAACATTCTTAGAACCCGGTAGGTAAGACACCACAAAATTAAACCGAGAGAAAAACAACGACCAGCGCGCCTGTCTAGGATTCAGGCGCCTGGCAGACTCAAGGTAAATTAAATTTTTGTGGTCAGTCAATACCACCACCTGATGTCTGGCCCCCTCAAGCCAGTGACGCCACTCCTCAAAAGCCCACTTCATGGCCAAAAGCTCCCGATTCCCAATATCATAATTCCGCTCGGCGGGCGAAAATTTACGGGAAAAAAAAAGCACAAGGTCTCATCACGGAGCAGTCGGAACTTCTCTGCGACAACACCGCCCCAGCTCCGATTTCAGAAGCGTCGACCTCAACCTGAAAAGGAAGAGCAACATCAGGCTGACGCAACACTGGGGCGGAAGAAAAGCGGCGCTTGAGCTCCCGAAAGGCCTCCACAGCATCAGGGGACCAATCAGCAACATCAGCACCCTTCTTAGTCAAATCAGTCAATGGTTTTACAACATCAGAAAAACCAGCAATAAATCGACGATAAAAGTTAGCAAAGCCCAAAAATTTCTGAAGACTCTTAAGAGAAGAGGGTTGCGTCCAATCACCAATAGCCTGAACCTTGACAGGATCCATCTCGATGGAAGAGGGGGAAAAAATGTATCCCAAGAAGGAAATCTTTTGAACCCCAAAAACACACTTAGAACCCTTCACACACAAGGAATTAGACCGCAAAACCTGAAAAACCCTCCTGACCTGCTGGACATGAGAGTCCCAGTCATCCGAAAAAATCAGAATATCATCCAGATACACAATCATAAATTTGTCCAAATAATCGCGGAAAATGTCATGCATAAAGGACTGGAAGACTGAAGGGGCATTTGAAAGACCAAAAGGCATCACCAAATACTCAAAATGGCCCTCGGGCGTATTAAATGCGGTTTTCCACTCATCCCCCTGCTTGATTCGCACCAAATTATACGCCCCACGGAGATCAATCTTAGAGAACCACTTGGCCCCCTTTATACGAGCAAACAAATCAGTAAGCAGTGGTAACGGATATTGATATTTAACCGTGATTTTATTCAAAAGTCGATAATCAATACACGGCCTCAAAGAGCCGTCTTTCTTAGACACAAAGAAAAAACCGGCTCCTAAGGGAGATGACGAAGGACGAATATGTCCCTTTTCCAAGGACTCCTTTATATATTCTCGCATAGCCGCGTGTTCAGGCACAGACAGATTAAATAAACGACCCTTAGGGTATTTACTACCCGGAATCAAGTCTATGGCACAATCGCACTCCCGGTGCGGAGGTAGTGAACCAACCTTGGGTTCTTCAAAAACGTCACGAAAGTCAGACAAGAATTCAGGAATCTCAGAGGGAATAGATGATGAAATGGAAACCAAAGGTACGTCCCCATGAGTTCCTTTACATCCCCAGCTTAACACAGACATAGCTCTCCAGTCGAGGACTGGGTTATGAGATTGCAGCCATGGCAATCCCAGCACCAAAACATCATGTAGATTATACAGCACCAGAAAGCGAATAACCTCCTGGTGATCCGGATTAACACGCATAGTCACTTGTGTCCAGTATTGTGGTTTATTACTAGCCAATGGGGTGGAGTCAATCCCTTTCAGAGGTATCGGAGCCTCCAATGGCTCCAAATCATACCCACAGCGTTTGGCAAAGGACCAATCCATAAGACTTAAAGCAGCGCCAGAGTCGACATAGGCGTCCGCGGTAATAGATGACAAAGAACAAATCAGGGTCACAGATAGAATAAACTTAGACTGTAAAGTGCTAATTGAAACCGACTTGTCAGGCTTCTTAGTACGCTTAAAGCATGCTGATATAACATGAGTTGAATCACCACAATAGAAGCACAACCCATTTTTTCGTCTAAAATTCTGCCGCTCGCTTCTGGACAGAATTCTATCACATTGCATATTTTCTGGCGTTTTCTCAGTAGACACCGCCAAATGGTGCACAGGTTTGCGCTCCCGCAGACGCCTATCGATCTGAATAGCCATCGTCATGGACTCATTCAGACTCGCAGGCACAGGGAACCCCACCATAACATCCTTAATGGCATCAGAGAGACCTTCTCTGAAAATCGCCGCCAGGGCGCACTCATTCCACTGAGTAAGCACAGACCATTTGCGGAATTTTTGGCAGTATATTTCAGCTTCATCTTGCCCCTGAGACAAGGACATCAAGGCCTTTTCCGCCTGAAGCTCTAAATGAGGTTCCTCATAAAGCAACCCCAAGGCCAGAAAAAACGCATCCACATTGAGCAACGCAGGATCCCCTGGTGCCAATGCAAAAGCCCAGTCTTGAGGGTCGCCCCGGAGCAAGGAAATTACAATCCTGACCTGCTGTGCAGGGTCTCCGGCAGAGCGAGACTTCAGGGACAGAAACAATTTGCAATTATTTTTAAAATTTTGAAAGTGAGATCTATTCCCCGAGAAGAATTCAGGCAAAGGAATTCTAGGCTCAGACATAGGTGCATGAACAACAAAATCTTGCAAATTTTGTACCTTTGTGGCGAGATTATTCAAACCTGTAGCTACACTCTGAAGATCCATTTGAAACAGGTGAACACAGAGCCATTCAAGGATAAGAGGGAGAGAAAGAGAGGAAGGCTGCAGTATAGGCAGACTAGCAAGTGATTCAATTAAGAGCACACTCAGAACTAGAGAAAAAAAAAAAAAAAAAAAATTGTAGCAGACTTCTTTTTTCTCTCCTTTCTCAGCCAGTAATTTAACCCTTTTTTTTTGGGCCGGTCAAACTGTCATGATTCTCAATGGCGAGAGAACATAGCCCAGCATATATGAGAACTAGCTCTTGGAAAATGGAAACTATACTGACCATGAACTAAACCTGCCGCACAACTAGAAGTGGCCGGGTAGCATGCCTACGTTTTTTTATCCCTAGATGCCCAGCGCCAGCCGGAGAACTACCTAATCCTAGCAGAGGAAAAGACAGTCCTGGCTCACCTCTAGAGAAATTTTCCCAAAAGGCAGACAGAGGCCCCCACATATATTGGCGGTGATTTTAGATGAAATGACAAACGTAGTATGAAAATAGGTTTAGCAAAAATCGAGGTCCGCTTACTAGATAGCCAGAAGACAGAAAGGGCACTTTCATGGTCAGCAGAAAACCCTATCAAAACACCATCCAGAAATTACTTTAAGACTCTAGCATTAACTCATAACACCAGAGTGGCAATTTCCGCTCACAAGAGCTTTCCAGACACAGTAACGAAACAGCAGCTGTGAACAGGAACAAAATGCAAAAACACACAAGGACAAAAGTCCAACTTAGCTGGGAGTTGTCTAGTAGCAGGAACATGCACAGAAAGGCTTCTGATTACATTGTTGACCGGCATGAAACTGACAAAGGAGCAAGGTTATATAGCGACTCCCACATCCTGATAGGAGCAGGTGAACAGAGGGGATGATGCACACAAGTACAATTCCACAAGTGGCCACCGGGGGAGCCCAGAATCCAATTTCACAACAGTTGAGCCTTCGGACTGTCCTGGTGTGGATTCTGTGGTGGACAGGTTGCAGCAAATTTGGACTCACGTGGTGGACAATTTGACATTGTCCCAGGAGAAGGCTCAACGTTTTGCTAACCGCGGTCGCTGTGTTGGTCCCCGACTTCGTGTTGGGGATTTGGTTTGGTTGTCGTCTCGTTATGTTCCTATGAAGGTTTCGTCTCCTAAGTTTAAGCCTCGGTTCATTGGTCCTTATAAGATTTCTGAAATTCTTAATCCTGTGTCATTTCGTTTGGACCTTCCAGCTTCTTTCGCCATCCATAATGTGTTCCATAGGTCGTTATTGCGGAGATATGTGGCTCCTATGGTTCCCTCCGTTGACCCTCCTGCCCCGGTGTTGGTTGAGGGGGAGTTGGAGTATGTGGTGGAGAAGATGTTGGATTCTCGTATTTCGAGACGGAAACTTCAGTACCTGGTCAAGTGGAAAGGTTATGGTCAGGAGGATAATTCCTGGGTTGTTGCCTCTGATGCTCATGCTGCCGATCTGGTTCGTGCCTTTCATTTGGCTCGTCCTGATCGGCCTGGGGGCTCTGGTGAGGGTTCGGTGACCCCTCCTCAAGGGGGGGGTACTGTTGTGAATTCTGTTCTCGAACTCCCTCCTGTGGTCATGAATGGTACTTCGGCGAGTTCTGTCCATGGACTCCCTCTGGTGGCTGTGAGTGGAGCTGCTGGTTCTGAGGTTCCTTCTCCAGCTGACCTCATTTAGTTCTAGGCTGGCTGCTCTATTTAACTCCACTCAGATCGTTACTTGATGCCAGCTGTCAATGTTCTAGTACTGGTTCAGTTCTCTCTTGGATCTTGCAGATGACCTGTCTACTCCAGCAAAAGCTAAGTCCCTGCTAGTTAAATTGTTTATCTGTTTTCTGTCCAGCTTGCTATCATGATTTTGCCAAGCTAGCTGGAAGCTCTGTGATGCAGAGTGGCACCTCCGCACCGTGAGTCGGTGCGGGGGTCTCTTTTGCACACTCTGCGTGGTTTTTATAGTTTTTTGTGCTGACCGCAAAGTTGCCTTTTCTATCCTCAGTCTGTTTAGTTAAGTCTGGCCTACTTTGCTGAAACCTATTTCATTCCTGTGTTTGTGACTTCCATCTTAACTCACAGTTAATATTTGTGGGGGCTGCCTGTTTTCTTTGGGGAATTTCTCTGAGGCAAGGTAGGCTTTATTTTCTATCTTTAGGGGTAGTTAGCTCTTAGGCTGTGAAGAGGCGTCTAGGCAGAGTCAGGTACGCTCCACGGCTATTTCTAGTTGTTGTGATAGGATTAGGGGTTGCGGTCAGCAGAGCTCCCACTTCCCAGAGCTGGTCCTGTATTACTAGTTTGCTCATCAGGTCATTCCTAGTGCTCCTAACCACCAGGTCACCATAACAGGATCCGGTGTTTTCTACTGTATATAGAGATGTTATCAGTCATTGTACAGGTGGAGGAGGTGAGCTGTGACATCACCTACTGTGAATGGTGGATCCTGTGTTATCTACTGTATATAGAGGTGTTATCAGTCATTGTACAGGAGCAGGAGGAGGTGAGCTGTGACATCACCTACTGTGAATGGTGGATCCTGTGTTATCTACTGTATATAGAGATGTTATCAGTCATTGTACAGGAGGAGGTGAGTTGTGACATCACCAAATGTGAGTGGTGGATCCTGTATTATTACAGTATTTAGAGATGTTACTTTCTATTTTAATCCTTTCTGTGACGATACTGAGACTTCTGAAAAGTGATCTATACACAACAGGAAGTGAGAGTCCAGTATTAGGGCTTAGTATCCAGTGTAAAATAAATTGCAAGATAGTAGTATAATAATTGAAATAAAAAAGAAAAAAAGATACATTTCACATAAAAACCTTATGTAAACAACAGGTCATTTCTTTATATACAAATATTGAATTAATAGTACGAGGTTAGTCAGGGATTATCATGGCTTGATTCTTGCAGAAGACGGGTTCTGGGGTCTTCCTTTCTTTTACATGGGGTTATCAGGCAGCACTCACAATTATCGCTGTTGTATTGATGAGATTGGGGCCATCTGGCAGTGTTGTGGCCCATGAGGGAGCGTTGTGGCCCCTCTCAATGGATTACATGGTCAGCTCCATTGCTGGCTTGTCAGTAGAAGTGATCTAACAATCCTTCTTGCGGCTCACTATTGTAACCAGCTCTTGGCTTTGACTTTCATTACTTATGTTGGAATATTTACAACAATGGAAACTTTTTTGATAATTATCTGCTCTCAGCCCTGGGAAAGTTTCATTTGCCCTTTGCACACAGAGAGAACACACGAAGACTGAAAGGTTCCATCAGGGCTTAAAATAACTAATTAAACGTGTCTCAGAATTAATTGATTTTTGTACAGACTCAAACCCCAAGTGGATAGTTATTTAACGAGAAAAAAAAGAAAAAAATTAATTCTGAGATTTACTTACTAAACAAAAGGCTCTAGATGTAGCTTATCAGACGGTTCGGGGAATCTAGCTCAGAAAATCTAGACTAAAATGTCATTTTGTAGCTTTTTAAGCTTGTTGCTGCACAACCTCCAGATGCTGCTGTAAAGGCTTAGTCGCAATGTTTTGTGTAGAGAATATATGAGTCAAATAGAGCAGGAATATTACAGAAGGAATACATATCATATCATATCGGTGTAGTAGAGGTCCCATATATTTCTCCAGGAGCTCTGTACCAAAAAAAAAAAAGAAATATGACTGAGTGATAACACCTGATCTTACGTGCACCTTCCAGCTGACTTTCAGCCAAGTCAATAGGTATGTCATGAATGTAAGCATAGGAATGTTAACATAAACCTATAGTCATGGCCTAATCTACAGTTACTCCAGAGCTGCATTCGCCGTTCTACAAAATCTACAGCTGAAATCTTCCATCTCCATGACAATCATCTAGTGATTTTTATTGTGGTATGTGTAATCTTTCCAGCAGGCACTCTACAATAATCTAATGCTTGGAAATAATGTACAAGAGGTCACCAGATTTCAGACGACAGAGGAAAAAAGAATAAAATTCAACATTCTCGATCCTTTATTCCTGCACAAGATATGAGATGTTGGGAAGAAGCTTATTCTACTCTCTTCATTGAGGACACACACGCACATGGTTAAGTCGATAATCAAGTAGTAGAGATGATCGGTTCCAGGAAAATTTAATTTATCTCGAATTTTACCAAAAATTCAGATTCTACAGAATCCGACCAAGTGCGTTGGAGTGTGAAAGAACTACTGAAGATGGAGGAAGAAAATGTTGGAGAAGTAGACAAGGCTTGAAAGGAGCGGATGGAGAGCTGTGGAGGCAGGCCAGACGAGCAGCAAGACGAATATTGTTTTTCTTGTTTTTACACCCTGCATTTATTATGATCTTGGGTCTGTAAATACATAGTTGACATTGAGAGAACTGCCAATTTTACATTTTGGCCTATTTAATCATCATCAGGGACTCGGAAGGCATAGCTGTCGGCAAAATGGGCATCCAGTCACACATCTATCTAAAGTATTGCCAGCTTGGCTGCCCCCTTTTATTTCAGGAGCTCAACATAGCAGTTAGGATTGTGTTACAACAAAATAATCAGCAGAATTATGATTACAGCTCTGAGGTATAATATAGGCTGTAATCCAGTAACTAAAGTTGAATTAATTCTGAATTACCAATAGAATTTGAGAAAAATACTCAAAAATCTGATCGTTTCCCACATTCTTTCATCTGTCTGTTCTAATTATCCATATGACACGGGCTACAATACTAATTGCCTTACATCGGGAAGTCATTTATTAAAAGATATATTTAAAGGCAGCATGACATAACAATCAACCACCTAGAAGGATCAGAAGACTTTTTGTTGAAGCTCGAGAACAGTGGAAGAGTAATGTACTGGAGAATAATTACAAACCACCAGTGGGACGTGGAAGCCAAGTGAAGCCATTTATGATTTACCTTCTACGAATCAATTCAGGGAAAATATATGTTGGGGATTCTGCATTCACGTCAACTCCTGCGGAAACATAAGGGCTAATGGGTCAGATAAGAGAATGATATCCCGCTGTACCCACACGTAGACCACCTGTAGCTGGAATGAAAGCCTCCTTCTCCTCCTCAACTCCATTCATCCTTTGTAGCAGCAAGAAGCAAAACAAAAAAGGACACAGAAGACTCTGATTCCAGATGCGTTTCCTGAAAGCAACCTAGAATTTACTTACATAATTAGATCTCTACGGGCGGATTAGTTAAGACGAATCTAAATAACGAGATCTGCCCCATGAGGAGTGTAACCATTCAGTTGTCTTATTACTTGGGAATCCAGGAGGAAATATGGTTAATAGAAGATATCTAGTCAGATGTTTCCATCCTTGGTCCTTTCAGGAGATGTTTTGGGTCTTGGGACTTCACAGTTTGTTCTTTATTTCATTTTTTTATATTTATGTAGAACCTAGATATTCACAGTTCCCATGAGTCCATGACCCCAAGATGCAATGACATCCAATCAACTGTTTCCAACTTGTAGGTCTCCACAAATAGACAACTCTAAGCATGTTAGAAGTTGTAGTTTTGCAAAACCTGAAGGGCTGCTTCATACTGAGAAGTATTGTTTAGATTATTTTCTTTATTTTTGGGATTAATTTTATGGGAACCAAGCTGAGTTTTGTATATGGGATGAACATTGGTCTTAATGAAGATGCTTTTTAATTTGGGATCTCCATTCTAACCATGTAACACATCCTATGCAAGAATATAAATCAATCTTTAATGGCTGACATTCACCTTGGTAATAAAAGATGGCCTGGATAAGACTTCACATCATCATCGTGAATTTCGCATGATTGGTGACAATGGGAGCTTTAGATGCTGCAAGGAGTGATGGGACTATACTTCATTGTCTTAACTCCTCCTCCTGTACAATGACTGATAGCATGTCAGGGAGAGACTAGGTGAGCGAGAGCTAATAAGCCGGGCCCCTGCAGTTTCCCTCAGACTAGGGAAATCCTGACTGACCCTCTACCTGGAGTTTACACTGAAGGTGTGCATGTCTAGGCCTCGAACCTCACCCTGTCTCCTGATTCAGCCCTAGGCTGAAACCTCCGCCCACCACCCAGTGAAGATGTTATTCCCCAATACCCACAGTTAGCACAGACAAGGATAAAGGAAAATATACACCACGCCGCAGTCACTCAGGAATACACTATAAATGTGCAGGGCAAAATAAATACAAATATAGGAAGGAGTAAATAAGACAAAGGAAAATACACCACCAGCAACGAATCTCCAACCACCAGCTCTCCTCACCAGACCGAGATAACAACGCACAAGACAGAAGCTATAATCGGCGACGCCCAAAGATCAGGAGAACTATTTAAAGGCAGTGGGCATGGCCCAGCTTCCAATCCAAGGATGGTCTGAACAGCGTCCGACATGACATAACACCTCTATATACAGTAGATAACACAGGATCCACCATTCACAATAGGTGATGTCACAGCTCACCTCCTCCTCCTGTACAATGACTGATAACACCTCTTTATACAGTAGATAACACAGGATCCACCATTCACAATAGGTGATATCACAGCTCACCTCCTCCCCCTCCTCCTGTACAATGACTGATAACACCTCTATATACAGTAGATAATACAGGATCCATCATTCTCACTAGGTGATGTCACAGCTCACCTCCCCCTCCTGTACAATGACTGATAACACCTCTATAAACAGTAGATAACTCAGGATCCACCATTCACAATAGGTGATGTTACAGCTCACATCCTTCTCCTGTACAATGACTGATAACACCTCTATATGCAGTAGATAATACAGGATCCATCATTCTCACTAGGTGATGTCACAGCTCACCTCCCCCTCCTGTACAATGACTGATAACACCTCTATAAACAGTAGATAACTCAGGATCCACCATTCACAATAGGTGATGTTACAGCTCACATCCTTCTCCTGTACAATGACTGATAACACCTCTATATGCAGTAGATAATACAGGATCCATCATTCTCACTAGGTGATGTCACAGCTCACCTCCCCCTCCTGTACAATGACTGATAACACCTCTATAAACAGTAGATAACTCAGGATCCACCATTCACAATAGGTGATGTTACAGCTCACATCCTCCTCCTGTACAATGTCTGATAACACCTCTATATACAGTAGACAACACAGGATCCACCATTCACAATAGGTGATGTCACAGCTCACCTCCTCCTCCTGTACAATGACTGATAACACCTCTTTATACAGTAGATAACACAGGATCCACCATTCACAATAGGTGATATCACAGCTCACCTCCTCCCCCTCCTCCTGTACAATGACTGATAACACCTCTATATACAGTAGATAATACAGGATCCATCATTCTCACTAGGTGATGTCACAGCTCACCTCCTCCTCCTGTACAATGACTGATAACACCTCTATATACAGTAGATAATACAGGATCCATCATTCTCACTAGGTGATGTCACAGCTCACCTCCCCCTCCTGTACAATGACTGATAACACCTCTATAAACAGTAGATAACTCAGGATCCACCATTCACAATAGGTGATGTTACAGCTCACCTCCTCCTCCTGTACAATGACTGATAACACCTCTATATACAGTAGATAATACAGGATCCATCATTCTCACTAGGTGATGTCACAGCTCACCTCCCCCTCCTGTACAATGACTGATAACACCTCTATAAACAGTAGATAACTCAGGATCCACCATTCACAATAGGTGATGTTACAGCTCACATCCTCCTCCTGTACAATGTCTGATAACACCTCTATATACAGTAGACAACACAGGATCCACCATTCACAATAGATGATGTCACAGCTCACCTCCTCCTCCTCCTGTACAGTGACTGATAACACCTCTATATACAGTAGATAACACAGGATCCTGTTGTGAATTCCGCTCTTGGGCTCCCTCCGGTGGTTGTGAGTAGCACTTTTGTGAGTTCTGCTCTTGGGCTCCCTCCTGTGGTTTTGAGTGGTATAGCCGCTTCTTGGATTTAGCATTAGCAGCTGGTTCCACTGATCGTCTTTCTGGCTCGGCTATTTTAGTCTGGCCTTAGCCCTCAATCAATGCCAGTTGTCAATTGTTCCTGCTTGGAGCCACTGCTCTTTTGGATTTCCCTGACACTCTGTCCAGTTCAGCAAAGATAAGTCCTTGCTTGTCCTTTTGCAGTCCATTTGTTGTGGACTTTATTGTTCAGCACATTCTATGTTTTGCTCATTTGTCCAGCTTATCAGTATGGATCTATTTAGCAAAGCTGGAAGCTCTGGGCTGCAGATTTTGCCCTCCACACCTTTAGTCAGGTGTGGAGATTTTTGCATATCTCTGCGGTGGACTTTTTCTAGTTTTTATTACTGACCGCACAGTGTTTCTTTCCTTTTTGTCTATCTAGCTAGAATTGGCCTCCTTTGCTAAATCTTGTTTCATACTACGTATGTCATTTCCTTCTCCTTTCACAGTCAATATTTGTGGGGGGTTGTCCTATCCTTTGGGGATTTTTTCTGAGGCAAGATAGCTTTCCTGTTTCTACCTTTAGGGGTAGCTAGTTCTCCGGCTGTGACGAGGTGTCCAGGGAGTGACAGGAACATCCCACGGCTACTTCTAGTGTTGTGTTAAGATCAGGAACTGCGGTCTGTATAGTTACCACCTGCTCAGAGCTAGTCGCATGTCGCTCCTAAATTACCAGTCCATAACAGGTGATGTCACAGCTCACCTCCTCCTCCTGTACAGTGACTGATAACACCTCTATATACAGTATATTAAACAGGATCCACCATTCACATTAGATGATGTCACAGCTCACCCCCTCCTCCTGTACAATGACTGATAACACCTCTATATACAGTAGATAACACAGGATCCACCATTCACAATAGATGATATCACAGCTCACCTCCTCCTCCTGTAGAGTGGCTGATAACACCTCTATATACAGTAGATAACACAGGATCCACTATTCACAATACATGATGTCACTGCTCCCCTCCTCCTCCTGTGCAGTGACTGATAATACCTCTATATACAGTATATTAAACAGGATCCACCATTCACATTAGACGACGTCAGAGCTCACCTCCTCCTCCTCCCTTTACAATGACTTTTTCACACGCTCATTAGACGCCTCAATGCAAGAGGTGAGGTCATTGCTGCTAATGTACATGTGCTTTACAAGAAACATGATGAAGTTCGAGTCACAATGACCGGTGTGAAAATTGCAAGATTTTTTTCTTATAATACAGATTGTAATATGGGAAAAAAAATACCAAAAATTAAAAAAAATAAGAATAAAACCATAATTAATACAAAGACTTGATGTAAACAATGGGTGATTTTCTGATAACTTCTCGTGAATGAATGAGCCACATTTCCATTAGCAAAGCTCAGTAATGAGCTATGTAATGAGCAGGACTCATCGCTCGGGGGTCTTGTGTCCAGCGCTGGTCACAGTTGTCTTTATGACATTTGCATTTAACCATGAAAAACTATTACAAAAATTCCACTTCTTGTAATGAAAGGAATTCTGACCGTTCTGACCTCTCCTATTTAACAGCCCATTGTTGTCAGTTGCAGCGGTCAAGGCCACATATAAAAACACCAGCATTATTGTATCAACAGCCCCCCACAATGAGCATCATCATCAGTCTCATTTATTTCCCTCTAATCATTATCTAAGGAAAACAATTATCTCCATGTAGTCAGGAGCCGCAGCTCCACACAATATGGAAATGTTCTGCCGAGTTACCGTCCTGCTGCAGGAAATCAATTACCGAAGCTGAGCAAAAATTCTCAGTAAACGAGTGGGAAGAAATTAGTGGCTGAGAAATGAATTCTATCTAAGGAGCAGATCCTCCAGGCGTCTGACACCGACGATCGACAGGATTGTACTCAGTCACAGAGTCAGATTTCTTACCTTCTCACTAACAATATCACATGAGATCCGAGGATTCTCCGCTAACTGGAGTATAATACAGGATGTAACTCAGGATCAGTAATGTAATGTATGCACACAGTGACTGCACCAGCAGAATAGTGAGTGCAGCTCTGGGGTATAATACAGGGTGTAACTCAGGATCAGTAATGTAATGTATGCACACAGTGACTGCACCAGCAGAATAGTGAGTGCAGCTCTGGGGTATAATACAGGATGTAACTCAGGATCAGTAATGTATGTACACAGTGACTGCACCAGCAGAATAGTAAGTGCAGCTCTGGGGTATAATACAGGATGTAACTCAGGATCAGTAATGTAATGTACGTACACAGTGACTGTACCAGCAGAATAGTGAGTGCAGCTCTGGAGTATAATACAGGATGTAACTCAGGATCAGTAATGTAATGTATGCACACAGTGACTGCACCAGCAGAATAGTGAGTGCAGCTCTGGAGTATAATACAGGATGTAACTCAGGATCAGTAATGTAATGTATGTACACAGTGACTGCACCAGCAGAATAGTGAGTGCAGCTCTGGGGTATAATACAGGATGTAACTCAGGATCAGTAATGTAATGTATGTACACAGTGACTGCACCAGCAGGATAATGAGTGCAGCTCTGGGGTATAATACAGGATGTAACTCAGGATATGTAATGTATGTACACAGTGACTGCACCAGCAGAATAGTGAGTGCAGCTCTGGGGTATAATACAGGATGTAACTCAGGATCAGTAATGTAATGTATGTACACAGTGACAGCACCAGCAGAATAGTGAGTGCAGCTCTGGGGTATAATACAGGATGTAACTCAGGATCAGTAATGTAATGTATGTACACAGTGACTGTACCAGCAGAATAGTGAGTGCAGCTCTGGAGTATAATACAGGATGTAACTCAGGATCAGTAATGTAATGTATGCACACAGTGACTGCACCAGCAGAATAGTGAGTGCAGCTCTGGAGTATAATACAGGATGTAACTCAGGATCAGTAATGTAATGTATGTACACAGTGACTGCACCAGCAGGATAATGAGTGCAGCTCTGGGGTATAATACAGGATGTATCTCAGGATATGTAATGTATGTACACAGTGACTGCACCAGCAGAATAGTGAGGGCAGCTCTGGAGTATAATACAGAATGTGACTCAGGATCAGTAATGTAATGTATGTACACAGTGACGGCACCAGCAGAATAGTGATTGCAGCTCTGGGGTATAATACAGGATGTAACTCAGGATCAGTATTGTATTGTATGTACACAGTGACTGCACCAGCAGAATAGTGAGTGCAGCTCTGGAGTATAATACAGGAGGTAACTCAGGATCAGTAATGTAATGTATGTACACAGTGACTGCACCAGCAGGATAATGAGTGCAGCTCTGGGGTATAATACAGGATGGAACTCAGGATCAGTAATATAATGTATGCACACAGTGACTGCACAAGCAGAATAGTGAGTGCAGCTCTGGAGTATAATACAGGATGTTACTCAGGATCAGTAATGTAATGTATGTACACAGTGACTGCACCAGCAGAATAGTGAGTGCAGATCTGGAGTATAATACAGTTCAGGATCAGTAATGTAATGTATGTACACAGTGACTGCACCAGCAGAATAGTGAGTGCAGCTCTGGGGTATAATGCAGGATGTAACTCAGGATCAGTAATGTGATGTATGTACACAGTGACTGCACCAGCAGAATAGTGAGTGCAGCTCTGGAATAATAATAATAATTTTATTTATATAGCGCCAACATATTTCGCAGCGATTTACAAATTATAGAGGGGACTTGTACAGACAATAGACGTAACAGCATAACAGAAATCACAGTTCTAAATAGATACCAAGAGGAATGAGGGCCCTGCTCGCAAGCTTACAATCTATGAGGAAAAAAGGGGAGACACGAGAGGTGGATGGTAACAATTGCTTTAGTTATTCGGACCAGCCATAGTGTAAGGCTCGGGTGTTCATGTAAAACTGCATGAACCAGTTAACAGCCTAAGTATGCAGCAGCACAGACACAGAGGGCTATTAACTGTATAAAGTGTATGAGAACATGATGCGAGGAACCGAATTATGTTTTTTTTTTTTTTGTTTTTTTAATGGGCCACACTGGGAAAGTTAGGTTAATGCGTTGAGGCGGTAGGCCAATCTGAACAAATGAGTTTTAGGGCACGCTTTAAACTGTGGGGATTGGGGATTAATCGTATAAACCTAGGTAGTGCATTCCAAAGAATCGGCGCAGCACGTATAAAGTCTTGGAGACGGGAGTGGGAGGTTCTGATTATTGAGGATGCTAACCTGAGGTCATTAGCAGAGCGGAGGGCACAGGTAGGGTGGTAGACGGAGACCAGAGAGGAGATGTAGGGTGGTGCTGAGCCATGGAGTGCTTTGTGGATGAGGGTAGTAGTTTTGTACTGGATTCTGGAATGGATGGGTAGCCAGTGTAATGACTGGCACAAGGTAGAGGCATCGGTGTAACGGCTGGTGAGGAAGTATTAGGCCGGCGTCACACTGGCGAGTTTTACGGACGTAAGAGCGCAGAAACTACGTCCGTAAAACTCGCATTACATACGGCACAATTATTCTCAATGGGGCTGCTCCTATTAGCCGTATATTACGGTTCAGTATTATACGGCTTTCTACGGCCGTACAAAATCGCAGCATGCTGCGTTTGTCAGCGTATTGCGCTAATAATACGCCAATGAAAGTCTATGGGGGCGAGAAAAATACGGATTCCACACGGACCTGCAGTGTGACTTGCGAGAAATACGCAGCGGTGTTAGTGAAAAGTCGGTAATTCAATTGCCGGCTTTTTCCTTCTCCTTCACAAACCCGACAGGATATGAGACATGGTTTACATACAGTAAACCATCTCATATCCCCTTTTTTTTTTGCATATTCCACACTACTAATGTTAATAGTGTGTATGTGCAAAATTTGGGCACTGTAGCTGCTAAAATAAAGGGTTAAATGGCGGAAAAAATTGGCGTGGGCTCCCGCGCAATTTTCTCCGCCAGAGTGGTAAAGCCAGTGACTGAGGGCAGATATTAATAGCCAGGAGAGGGTCCATGGTTATTGGCCCCCCCGTGGCTAAAAACATCTGCCCCCAGCCACCCCAGAAAAGGCACATCTGGAAGATGCGCCTATTCTGGCACTTGGCCACTCTCTTCCCACTCCCTGTAGAGGTGGGATATGGGGTAATGAAGGGTTAATGTCACCTTGCTATTGTAAGGTGACATTAAGCCAGATTAATAATGGAGAGGCGTCAATTATGACACCTATCCATTATTAATCCAATTGTAGGAAAGGGTTAAAAAAACACACACACACATGATTAAAAAGGATTTTAATGAAATAAACACAGCGGTTGTTGTAATAATTTATTGTTCTCGCAATCCATTTGCAAACCCTCGCTTGGCAAAATAATAAACGCACAATATACATACCTTCTGATGTCAGATCACGTCACACGATGTAATCCATCTGAAGGGGTTAACTAATATTACAGGCAGGAGCCCTGCTAAATGCAGCTGTGCTCCGTGCCTGTAATCCCCCGGCGAATGAATGAAATGTAGGTCAATGACCTACATTTCCTTCAGTCGCGGTGATGCGCCCCCTGGTGGATGTCCTCATATGACCTGGAGCGTGGGAAAAAGTTCCCAGGCTGCAGTTCATGAGAACATCCACCAGAGGGCGCCTCACCGTGACTCAATGTAAGTACAGATCACTGCTTTCCTTTCAGCACCCGGGGATTACAGGCACGAGCGAGTGGTTTATCGCAGCTCTGCCTGTAATATTAGTTAACCCCTTCAGATGGATTACTTCGTGGGACGTGATCTGACATCAGAAGGTATGTATCTTGTGCGTTTATTATTTTGCCAAGCGAGGGCCTGGAAATGGATTGCGAGAACAATAAATTATTACAACAACCGCTGTGTTTATTTCATTAAAATCCTTTTTAATCATGTGTGTGTGTGTGTTTTTTAACCCTCTCCAACAATTGGATTAATAATGGATAGGTGTCATAATTGACGCCTCTCCATTATTAATCTGGCTTAATGTCACCTTCCAATAGCAAGGTGGCATTAACCCTTCATTACCCCATATCCCACCGCTACAGGGAGTGGGAAGAGAGTGGCCAAGTGCCAGAATAGGCTCATCTTCCAGATGTGCCTTTTCTGGGGTGGCTGGGGGCAGATGTTTTTAGCCACGGGGGGGCCAATAACCATGGACCCTCTCCTGGCTATTAATATCTGCCCTCAGTCACTGGCTTTACCATTCTGGCGGAGAAAATTGCGCGGGAGCCCACGCCAATTTTTTCCGCCATTTAACTCTTTATTTCAGCAGCTACAGCGCTGAAATTTTGCACATACACACTACTAACATTAGTAGTGTGGAATATGCAAAAAAAAAGGGGATATGAGATGGTTTACTGTATGTAAACCATGTCTCATATCCTGTCGGGTTTGTGCAAGAGAAATGAAAAGCCGGCAATTGAATTACCGGCTTTTCACAGATATCGCACTGAATGAAATCTAAATACAGAATATATATATATGTGTCTCAATGACATATATATATATATATATATATATATATATACTGTATATATGTTTTCCCGAACATTTGAGCACATAAATCCATTAGATGTCGGTTTTGCAAGCCTGCGCGAAAATCTCGCAGTACGGATGCCATATGGATTACATACGGAGGATGCCATGCGCAAAATACGCTGACACACCCTGACTACGGATCACTATTTTGGGAACATTTCTCCATATTACGGCCGTAGTACGGACGTATAATACGTGGCGTATTGTCTTACGCCAAGTGTGACGCCGGCCTAATACAGGATAAAACTCAGGATCACTAATGTAATGTATGTACACAGTGACTGCACTGGCAGAATAGTGAGTGCAGCTCTGGAGTATAATACAGGATGTAACTCAGAATCAGTAATGTAATGTATGCACACAGTGACTGCACCAGCAGAATAGTGAGTGCAGCTCTGGAGTATAAGGGTGTGTTTCCACATTCAGGAAACGCTGCGTGTTTGACGCTGCGTTGAGCCGCAGCATCAAACATGCAGCGTCCAGATGTTACAGCATAGTGGAAGGCATTTCATGAAATCCCGTCTCTACTATGCATTAAAAGACGCATGCGGCAGACCTGCAAAAACGGACATGCGGCGCGTCTTTTAAGAACGCAGCATGTCCTTACAATGCTGAAACAACGCAAGAACAACGCAGGTGACCTGCCAGTGACCTCAGGTGCAGATTTGGTCAGGATTTTACCTGCATAAAATCCTGACCAAATCCTGATGCAATCCTGAAGGTGGACTCATACCATTATACAGGATGTAACTCAGGATCAGTACAGGATCAGTAATAAATTGTCATTTTGCTTTTTTATGCAGATTGTATTTAATACACATCACAATTTCACATATTTCAGGCATAAAGACTTTACATGAAGAGCAAGTTGAGGACAATGAACGTTGCTTATAAGTGCAGAGACGAGGTGTGAACTTTCCATTTTTGCACATATTAATATCTCACTGCTGTGACCTTTCACTTATTTCCTAAATCCAATTTGTCCTGGCAATTAGTAGGGTAACTACAGAGTTCAGGTATTAAACTGTACCCAATGGCAGGGTGCTGAGGCCATGAAACATGCTTTAGATTTATACTGGGGGAGCGGGGTACTTGGCTGTGTTTCGCAGACATCTGACCCCTATTCTGCACTCCAGCTGGCTTCCTTTCTAATTATGTTGGTGTTTTTTTAGCCACAGTTTCTTTCCTCTGCTGCAGAGAAACTGAATGCCGCTCTCCATCGGGCAGAAGAGACAATGGCTACAGCGGCATCCTGAGAGGTTCTGCACATTACTTCTCCTGTCCCGGGTATCGGCACCCAACGAGGCAGCAGAACAAATCACTGTGTAATAAAGATGGAAAATATAACAATGTTCCCAAGTTTTTGTGTAAAATGATATTTTTTGTTCATAGAAAACAATTCCAAGTTATTTATTGCACCTGTAGATCTCCACATTCTCGTGCTGTCATGTATGAAGAAAAAAGTGAAAAATTAAATATTTGAGTCTACTCTAGATTAAATTTAACCCCTTAGTGACAGAGCCAATTTGGTACTTAATGACCGGGCCAATTTTTACAATTCTGACCACTGTCACTTTATGAGGTTATAACTCTGGAACGCTTTAACGGATCCCTCTGATTCTGAGAATGTTTTTCGTGACATATCGTACTTCATGTTAGTGGTAATATTTCTTCGATATTACTTGCGTTTATTTATTAAAAAAATGGAAATATGGCGAAAATGTTTAAAATTTTGCAATTTTCAAACTTTGAATTTTTATGCCTTTAAATCAGAGAGATATGTCACACAAAATAGTAAATAACATTTCCCATATGTCTAATTTACATCAGCACAATTTTGGAAACAATTTTTTTTTTTTGTTAGGAAGTTATAAGGGTTAAAAGTTGACCAGCAATTTCTCATTTTTACAACACCATTTTTTTATAGGGACCACATCACATTTGAAGTCACATTGAGGGGTGTACATGACAGAAAATACCCCAAAGTGACACCATTCTAAAAACTATACCCCTCAAGGTGCTCAAAACCACATTCAAGAAGTTTATTTACCCTTTACTTCACCCTTTTTTCACAGGAACTGAAGCAATGTGGAAGGACAAAATTAACATTTAACTTTTTTTTACAAAAATTCAGAATTCAGAACCAATTTTTTTTATTTTCACAAGTGTAAAAAGAAAAAATGAACCACAAAGTTTGTTGTGCAATTTCTCCTGAAAACGCCGATATCCCATATGTGGGGGTAAACCACTGTTTGGGCGCACGGCAGAGCTCAGAAGGGAAGGAGTGCCGTTTGACTTTTTCAATGCAGAATTGCCTGGAATTGTGATCAGACACCATGTCGCATTTGGAGAGCCCCGGATGTGCCTAAACAGTGGAAACCCCCCAACAGTGACACCATTTTAGAAACCAGACCCCTTAAGGAACTAATCTAGATGTGTGGTGAGCACTTTGAAGCCCCAAGTGCTTCACAGAAGTTTATAACGCAGAGCCGTGAAAATAAAAAATCTTTTTTTTCCACAAAAATGATTTTAGCTCGCAATTTTTTATTTTCACAAGGGTAACAGGAGAAATTGGACTGCAAATGTTGTTGTCCAGTTTGTCCTGAGTACGCCGATACCCCATATGTGGGGAGGGGACCACCATTTGGGCACATGGAAGAGCTCGGAAGGGAAGTAGTTATGTTTTAAAATGCAGACTAGGATGGAATGGTCTGCGGGCGTCATGTTGCATTTGCAGAGCCCCTGATGTACCTAAACAGTAGAAACCCCCCACAAGTGACCCCATTTTGGAAACTAGACCCTCCAAGGAGCTTATCAAGATGTGTGGTGGTGAGCACTATGAACCCCCAACTGCTTCACAGAAGTTTATAATGTAGAGCCGTGAAAATAAAAACTCATATTTTTTCCACAAAAATGATCTTTTCACCCCCAAATTTTTACTTTTACAAGGGTAACAGGAGATACTGGATGCCAAAAGTTATTGCAGAATTTGTCCTGAGTACACTGATACCCCATATGTGGGGGGGGGGACCACAGTTTGGGCGCATGGTAGAGTTCGGAAGGGAAGGAGCGCCATTTTGGAATGCAGACTTTGATAGAATGGTCTGCAGGCGTCATGTTGTGTTTGCAGAACCCCTGATATGCCTAAACAGTAGAAACCCCCACAAGTGACCCCATTTTAGAAACTAGATCCCCCAAGGAGCTTATCTAGATGTATGGTGAAAATAAAAAAAAAATGTGTTTCCATAAAAATGATATTTTAGCACCCAATTTTTTATTTTCCCAAGGGTAACAGAGAAAGTGGACCCCAAAAGTTGTTGTCCAATTTGTCCTGAGTATGCTGATATCCCATATGTGGGGGTAAATCACTGTTTCGGCGCACAGCAGAGCTCAGAATGGAGGGAGCACCATTTGACTTTTTGAACAAAAATATTGCCTGGAATCAATGGTGGAGCCATGATGCGTTTGGAGACCCCCTGATGTACCTAAACAGTGGAAACCTCCCAATTCTAACGCTAACACTAACCCCCCACATACCTCTAACCGTAATCCCTACCCTATCCATAATCCTAGTCACAACCCTTACCTCAACACACCCCTAACCCTAATCCCAACCCTAACCATAACCCTAATCACAACCCTAACCTTAATCCCAACCCTAAAAATAACCCTAATCAAAACCTTAACCCCAACACATCCCTAACCCTAATCCCAAAGCTAACCATAACCCTAATCAAAACCCTAACCCCAACACACCCCTAACCCTAATCCCAACCCAAACCATAAACCTAACCCTAATTCCAGCCCTAACCCTAATGCCAACGCTAACCATAACCCTAAACCCAAACCTAACCCTAATGCCAATCCTACCCCCAACTCTAACCCTAATGCCAACGCTAACCATAACCCTAAACCCGAACCTAACCCTAATCCCAAACCTAACCCCAACTCTAACCTTAACTTTAGCCCCATCCCTAGCCCTAACCATAACTTTAGCCCCAACCCTAACCCTTACTTTAGCCCCAACCCTTACCATAACCCTAACTTTAGCCCAACTCACTTTAGCCCAACTGTAACCCGAATTGGAAAATGGAAATAAATACATTTTCTTTATTTTATTATTTTTTCCTAACTAAGGGGGTGATAAAGGGGGGTTTATTTACTATTTTTTTATTTTGATCACTGTGATAGAGTCTGTCACGGTGATGAAAATGAACCAATAGGAAAAATATTCCTATCGTTGAGGGTGTAGGCCGGCAGATCTCAGGGGGCGCACTGGGCCCGCAATTTTCTCCCGGAAGAAGAAACCGGAGACACGGGGGACTTCAGGGGGCCATGGAGGGATAACGGAGGTATCGGGGAGGATCGGGGACTCTATTTCTCTCTCCTCTGATGTGCGATCACATCAGAGGAGAGAGAAATTAAATGGCACATCAGACTTTTTTTTTTGCAGCTGCCGTTACACGTTTAGTAACGACGAACACAAAACAGGGGTCGGGAAAAACCAACCCCAATCATGTTCTTTGGGGTCTCGGCTACCCCCAGCAGCCGAGACCCCGAGATCTGCCAGGTGCCGGACGGCAGATCCGGCGCACTCCCCATGCGCCAGCCATTTTCTTGCCAGAAGAAGATGGCGGTGCCCATGGGGGATGCACGAGGGCCGAGGAGCACCAGGAGGTACCAGGGGGATCGGGGACCCTATTTCTCTGTCCTCTGATGTGTGATCACATCGGAGGACAAAGAAATTAAATGGCAAATCGCGCTTTTTTTGCGGTCCCCGGTAAACGGTTAATTACCGTCGATCGCAACTGGGGGTCGGTAAAAACGGACCCAAATCATGTTCTCTGGTGTCTCGGCTACCCCCGGGCCGAGACCCCAGAGAAACTCCGACTCTGGGGGCGCTATACACTTTTTCTACAGCGCTGATAATTAATGGCCCTGTGGTTTAAGTACCCTTAAGTTGCGCCGTTAAAAGGCGTATCGGCGGTCATTAAGGGGTTAATGGAGTTATCAAGGAATAAAAAAAATAAAATAATTATATTGAATGAAAATTTTGGCCATTTTTCTGCCGTTATTGGAAGTTCTGTAGGTTTTACTTGTCTACACGCAAAGAAACTGTTCCTCCATGAAGACCTAACGCTCACATCTGACCATCGTCATGAAACCTTATGAAAAAAAGAAAATCAAGGGAGTGGGAAGAGAAGAAGAGGCAGAACATGGTTATAAAGCTTGGCCAAAAGGCTGCGGCTTGTAGTGGAGGAAAGGCGACAGTCGAACCCTTTGTTCACATGTGTACCGAGGTTTCGCCATGGAAGGAGTTCCCTCTCATGTTAATCGGAAGGTAAAGCACTTCTAGGGTTAAAATAGGGAGCAGAGTTTGGTCAACCCCATGTAAATTTTACAAATTAGTACAATATGATTTTATTTTTGCAGAGAACCATTTTGTTGTTTGCCCATTGATAAAGAGTTCATGAGGCTTGACCAAGAGAGAATGGATTCGGAGGTGCAAAGACTTTAAAGGGTTTATCCAGGAATATATATGCTTGTGATTCATGGGCATGGTGCTCCTACATTGTTGTGGCATGATGTATAGATTATTCCGATCTGGGCCTACTAATCAGAAGAGGCACCAAGGATTCCAGCAGGTGGGAGGCCTTTTACAGGGCTACCAGGTTGGCACTAGAGATGAGCCCTGGGCCGGCAGCCACAATAACATTCCAGATGGGAGTCCTTCAGATCTGTGGCACTGCTTGTGATTCATAGGCACGGTGCTCCTACATCGTTGTGGCATGATGTATAGATGATGCCGCCCTGGGCCTATCAATCAGAAGAGGCATCGGGGATTCCAGCAGGTGGGAGGCCTTTTGCACGGCTACCGGGTTGGCATTAGAGATGAGCCATGGTCAGGTGCCCACATCAGCATTCAATGGACCACTGGATGCGAGCCCTTCAAATAATCACCATCTCTGATTTGTTGGCATGGGGGACCTACATGATTGTGGTGTGATGCACTGATGATTTTGAACCAGGCCTCCTAATCAGAAGAGGCTCCAGGGTTTCCAGCAGAAAGGAGGCAATTTGTAGGGCTGCCATTCAGTGGTCCAAGGAATACTGGCATGACCACAGGACCAGGGTCCTACAAATTAATTCTCTGATCTCTAGGGAGATGTATCCTAGCAGATAATTTTTTGGGTGAGAGGTGATAGATGAGTGGAGGCCAGTAAGACATAATAGGATCAAGTCCACCAAGGCGAGAGCCAGTCTTGCAAATAGGCTGAGAATTTGGACTCATTGGGTAGCAATGACTTGCAGAGCGTCATCATGTTGAGAGATGTAGTTTTGCAACAGGACAACTACTGATTCCAATCTGGAGTGTCGTACCATTGCCCATATCTTCTTATCTGATGCGGTTTTCCCCAGCAAGCGGAAAGTAGAAAAACATTGGTGACAGAAATGTTGTCAATGTCACATTGACATCCCCCCAACATGTCCCATTCTCTATGCTGCCCTTTGTTAATAGGATCTCAGCAGAATTCTGCTTTCATACCGGGCTGTGCGGTCCCCGCAGGGAATACTGAAGTGTTTGATGTACAGTAGACTTTTCATTCTCCGACGGGGTCAGGTTTTCTGTTCGGTTCCTTCAGATGTGTTTGCTGTTACAACATCACATGCTGTCTGCTCCATCAATAACGCTTTACAGCCTGTTGTTTCTCTCCATATTCTACTGATCTTCATTCTTATTTAGTACCAGATACAAGTCTTCATATGCAAAGCAAACACCGATGGAATCATGACTGTACTTAAAATAAGGTTCGCTGTGGTTTTCTCACTGTGCAGAAAGCGAGGACGTGTCAGACGTAATAATGCACGGTACGAGCTGGGTCGGTTTGCTGCTAAGTTCCATATAAAAGTTTCTACAGACAGTCTGGATTGAAATTACTGTAGATAAATTAGGAATCATCAGCTCTTTAAGTTTACATTGCATGACTATATATAGAAGAGAAGGGATGTAAATGAGCAGGAGGAATAATCCTGGATGGCAGGTATGTGTCACCGAGGTGGCTGGTCTCAGTGATGTAAGCCACGGAATATGAAGACTCCTGCAATGGTTGGTTACTGAGAAACATTTTATTGGGTCCAGATTTTGGGTCCTGGATTTAGGAGCGACCAAATGAGTCTGGCTGGGAATGGTCGCTCCCACACATTCCAGTCTGGGGTTTGCAGGTCCTATAAAAAGGCAGCTGGGTTGGCTTGGGTGGGTGTGGTGTGCTGGAGCTGGAGAGTAAACGGTAATGGTGAACCCACTGAGCCTAAGCCCTCATTCACACGTGGAGATAAAAACACGTACGTGTAGGACGTTCCATTTTGACCACCTGTGTGCTTTTTTAAAATCCGTGTACATTTTCTCAATCCATTTTGCATCCGTGTGTCATTTGTGTGTGGTACATGTTTTACACCGACACTTAGACTTGCATAAGTCCATGTAATCTGTGCTTCCACGTGTAGTTCACTCCACGTGGTAACACAGATATGTGCACAGCCCTATAGATTATAATAGGTGTGTGTACGTGTCTCCGGTAAGTGTGAAAGGGGCCTAATGTAGGGCCTGTATTGCTGTCTGGGTGAGACCCTGTTGCTGCTTTGCCTTCCCTGAGAAAAGATTTTGATTTTTATTATTTCGTTTGGTCCGAAAACAGGCTGTTTTTCGTTTGAGAACTGTGAAAGGTTATGGAGTTTGGACACAAGAAGCTGCTGCCTGTGTGAACTCTACTGCCTTCCTGAGAGCGTGAACACCTAAAGGGCTAATAGAAAAAAATTGCCCAAGTCCATGACCATTGGACTAATACCGTACCACCATACTTGCTGCTAACAACGCAGCACTTCTAGAGAGGGGGGAGCCCTTCACAAAAGCAAAGGGAAAAGTAAAAATCCCTAAAAGACACAGATGTGTCAACTTCTGCATTTGCTTTTCTCACTCTACAAATTCTTTACATTGTGAAATGCTAACAAAACCCTGCACAGGGTGCAGTTCACATCATGACCACTGGGTGTCCAAACAAACACATAGCCTATGTGCACACGTTGCAGATTTTGCTGCGGATTCGCAGCTGTTTTCCATGGGTTTACAGTACCATGTTAACATATGGAAAACAAAATCCGCAGTGCACATGCTGCAGAAAAAAATGCGCGGAAACGCAGCGTTGTTTTTTCCGCAGCATGTCAATTCTTTGTGCGGATTCCGCAGCGGTTTACATCTGCTCCTCAATAGGAATCCGCAGGTGTAAAACCGCAGGTGGAATCCACAAAAAAAAACGTTGTAAATCTGCAGTAAATCCGCGGGTAATGCGGTTTACCTGCGGATTTTGCAAAAACAGTGTGGAAAAATCCGCACACCATTCCGCAATGTGTGCACATAGCCATAATATAACCATCTCCTGGCAGAGTATCAGAAATCAATGTCTTTGTTTTTTTAAAAGCCACTCAGTGAGCTAAGAGAAAAGGACTTAAATGGGGTTTTCTACCACTTTGATATTTATGACTTATCCTAAGGACTCATGCAGACGGCCGTAGATTCCTCCATCGGAGACAATCAGACATACTATGTAAACCACACTCTGATCAGAGTGTGAGCAGATTTTCTCGGATGAGGACAAGATGGAGAAATGGAGAAAAAAATTCTCCATCTTCACCATTTTGTCAGTCCATGTAAATTGGGTCCGCACTCAGATGTCATCCGAGTGCAGTTTGATGGTTTCCACGCACTCATTGACTTGCATGGCTGAATATCGAATCAATCTTGGAACACCACATGTAAGTCTAAAGACCTTCAAAAACTGGTAAAAGTGGATTAATAGAGTATCAGGAAGGGTCAGCAGCCTTCTAACGAGACTACACTAACTTTTGAAAGTATATTCTTCATTGGTCAAAGATTGGAAAACCTGGTTCTATCAAATCTCCAATTTCCAATCTCTGTATTAAAAAATGTGCCCTACTTGAGCTTTACTGGGGTGATAACTAAGCCCAGAATCTGTCCTGGTTGCTGTAGAGATCACTACATGTTCCCATTGATTAAATGCAGACATTGTGCTGTTACTTCCTGCTGGGAGAGGGGAAGAAAGAGCTGCTTTCCTGAATACTTATTTTGGGAGTCTTTCCAACAATACAAGTTACATTTTTCTTTTCTCTGTGGGCACGTTTTACATTTACAAGTCCAATGACAACTTTTTATATCCGATGTTCTTCACCACTTTGGTCTGAACATGCTCTATGCAAACAGTTAATCAGCAACAATAAAATCCGGAAACATAACCCCATGTAGAGAGCAGGTGCAATCACATTAAAGTCTTCCAACGAAAATTCTGCTGACTCCACATCTCCGCACTTTTATGGCATTAAAAACACATAAAAAGCAATGCGTGCAGTTCTTTAAATAGGCGGCAGAGCGCGGATTTATAAAAAACGCCGACTCGCACATTCGCGGATTGCGTCCATGCTCTTATCAATGTTTTATGAAGTTAGGAGAAATGAAGACTGGAAGACAAACATGTTTTGTTTCCAAGTTCTTCTTCGTTCACATCTGTACTTCATAACTTTATTAGACGCCTATGCTTGTACATCATGGCACCGGCTGATACATGAGCTGTCTGCCCCAATCTGTGGAACTATTTGGTTTTCACGAGAAACCAGATTAAAAAAACATTACAGGATTTGTAATCCACAGCAGACGGTCCAGGAATGTTAGGAAAACGAGAGAGGTTTGAATAATGTCACTCTGACAATCTCAGAATATCACCACCAAGTCAATGCTCCTCGGGGGCGGGTCTATCACCTTCCCTGATCTGCATATAGATTAGTACATCCTCCCAATCTGTTCTTTTTTAGGACATTCAGATCTTGTTCACTATAAAAGGGTCCAACACCTTCACATGACGCCACAGATTACTAGGCTCCTGGAAAACTGGTTTCCATTACGGAGACTCTCACAGGCAGTGCTGCATGGGAAAAATTATGCAAATTAGCTCTCCTACATGAGAGAGAAAACTCCAGGATCACCTATTGGAGGCACATATATTACAAGTTTCTGTAGCACCACCTACTGGAAGTAATTATGCTGCAACTCTACTAGTGCTGCCTATTGAACCTAGTTATGCTATATGTCTCTCTAGCGCCACCTATTGGATGTAATTATGCTGTAAGTGTCACTGGCTTACGGCAACAGAGAGGAGCCAGAAGACTGCAAAGTCTCATTGTTTCTACTCCTGAGCTGAAAAGAAGCACTTCTTCTTTTTAAATGGTGTATATTTCTTTTGGCAGAACAGGGGTTAATTGGCCACTCCCATCCCCTATATTATCTGGGTCTTGATTGAAACCCATGTCAGAGCTAGCTTATGCTGCATGGCTTGGAGGAGAGGTGTTTATATGAGGAGTTTGGTGGATTTATATGAGACTGTTGCTTGGGTTTGTAAGTGTGATCATTTCCTTCCCTACTCTTATTTTGTTTTTTTCCCCTACATCTACAGGTGCACTCCTCTGTTATATGGGAGTGAATATTTGTATGCCTGGTATTTTCAGTTCACCCTTGTTTGTGTTGCCTGTTCATCGAGTTGGTGTACTGCAGTGCATGGCAGCACCCCTCTTCCCTGGATGGGGGAAGAGAACAGACTGAGGGCTGATTCAGGAGACAAGGCAAGGGTGGTGGCCCTGGCATCTTCACCTTCAGAAGTATCCCGGTGAGTAGGGCAAGCTAGGGCATTCCCTAGTATTAGAGACAGGGAAGGAGCTCCTCGTCCCGGGTAACCCGACAGCTGAGTCTTGACACTAAGTCTCTCTAGTGCCAAGTATTGGAGGTAATTATGCTACAAGCCTCTCTAGTGCCACCTATTGGAGGTAATTATGCTATAAGCCTCTCTAGTGCCACCTATTGGAGGTAATTATGCTAGAGGCCTCTCCAGTGCCACCTATTGGAGGTAATTATGCTATAAACTAGAGTTGAGTGACTTTTACTTTTTTCGGATCGAGACGGGTTTCGCGAAACCCAACTTTGTCAAAAGTTGGGTAGGGTGAAATCGGCCGATTATTGCGAAAAGTCGGGGGCCGACTGAAACACGAAACCCAATGCAAGTCAATGTGGAATCAAAGTCGGCAGTGAGTGGAGGACAGGAAAACACCTACAGTGCCCATTTTAATGCCAAAAACATCAATTCTTGTTACTTAAGCTTGTCAATCTTAATTTACTTTATAATAATAGTTAGGCATTGAAAACTGGGGGTCATTTGGCTAAAGTTGTGGGGGGGTAGGGCTGGCTCAAGATTTTCGTGGGCCCAGGAAACACGGAATACGTCACGGCGGTGGAGCAGGGAGAGGTAAGTATTTCAACTTTGCAAGTGCTGTGATCCTGAGCAAGCAGTGGGGGCCCACTCGTTGGCATTGGCACTGGCACAGGGCCCCTCATAGTACGGCGGTGTGTTTGACGGTGGGTGGTGCCTCCCACCGGCAGAGACACTTTTGCGTACTATGAGGGGCCCTGTGCCAGTGACATCGCCAACGAGTATGCCCCCCCACCTGATGAAGGAACCTGCACTTTCATCTGCACCTTCCTCTTTGTCCCCGTGTAAGGTGGTACAGTATGCGGGAAGGGGAACCTGACTTTCAGCAGGGTCAGATTCTGGCTGTGTAGAGTGCAAGGGGAATGTAGTGGTCTGCGTCAATGTACCAGCAGACTCATCTAGCAGTGGCTGGGCAATGGGCAGGATGAGGAGGAAACACACATATAGGCCCAAATAATAAAGTGGGCTAAATGCATTTCAAATGTGGTAACAGGACTAAACAGGTGGCATTGCTTTGTTCTGTGGAGGACAACTGTAATGAGTGGCAGACACAGTTAGTAGGCCCAAATAATAAAGTAGCCTAAATGCAGTTCAAAATTGGTAACAGGACTAAACAGGCGGCATTGCTTTGTTCAGTGGAGGACTACTGTAATGAGTGGCAGACACAGTTAGTAGGCCCAAATAATAAAGTGGGCTAAATGTCTGCCAAAAAATTGTTCAAAAATAAACAGGTGGCATAGCTAGGTACAGGGGTGGGCTCCTCTGCTGAGTAGCAGACAGTGGTAGTAGGCACAAAGTATTAACTGGTCTAAATGGAGGCCAGGGCCCCTGTATATGTTAACTATCATCGATCATTTCAACAAATTTGTATTGGCAGTGCCACTGAAGGATTTAACAGCACAGACTACACAGTGGTGGAGCAGGGAGAGGTAAGTATTGCAAGTGGTAGAGCACTGTTCGAGCTGGGGGGGGGAACACTCTCTCGTGGGCGGCGGTACTGGCACAGGGCCTCTCATATTACGATGGTGTGTCTGACGTTGGTTGTGCACCACCACCGTCAGAGACACTTCATTGTACTATGAGGGACCCTGTGCCAGTGCCGTCGCCCAAGAGTGGGCACACCCACCTGTCCAGGCAAACGGCACTCGCACGGGTGCTTGCGCCAGGTGGTGACCACGGCCCTGTGGGGGGAGTCAGCCCATTTAGGGAGGTATAAAAATGGCCTATGGTGGATATTCAGCAGCTGCAAATGGAGGAATTGGAGAAGTCAGTAAGAGGAGGCCAAAAGCAAGACATTTTTCCGGCAAGCTATGTGTCAGCAGGGGAAGGTGGGGCCAAATAATTTGAAATCCATGATTGGTTCATTTTAATCAAGGTTAAATCATCAACATTTAGGGTAGCCAGACGTGTCCTTTTTTCGGTCAGTATTGAACCAGCAGCACTGAAGACTAGTGTTGAGCGATACCGTCCGATACTTGAAAGTATCGGTATCGGAAAGTATCGGCCGATACCGGCAAAGTATCGGATCCAATCCGATACCGATACCCGATACCAATACAAGTCAATGGGACTCAGGTATCGGACGGTATTCCTGATGGTTCCCAGGGTCTGAAGGAGAGGAAACTCTCCTTCAGGCCCTGGGAACCATATAAATGTGTAAAAGAAAGAATTAAAATAAAAAATATCGCTATACTCACCTGTCCGACGCAGCCGGGACTTCAGCGAGGGAACCGGCAGCGTTGTTTGTTTAAAATTCGCGCTATTACTTGGTTACGTGAATTCCCGGCTTGTGATTGGTCAGGTCGGCCATGTTGCCGGGACGCGGACCAATCACAGCAAGCCGTGACGAAATTACGTCACGGCTTGCTGTGATTGGTCCGCGTCCCGGCAATATGGCCGCCCTGACCAATCACAAGCCGTGACGTCACGGGAGGCTGGACACGCGCTTATTTTAAAATGGGCGCGTGTCCAGCCTCCCGTGACGTCACGGCTTGTGATTGGTTGCGCCGCGGTCAACCAATCACAAGCCGGGAGGCTGGACGCGCTCATTTCAAAATGGGCGCGTGTCCAGCCTCCCGTGACGTCACGGCTTGTGATTGGTCAGGGCGGCCATATTGCCGGGACGCGGACCAATCACAGCAAGCCGTGACGTAATTTCGTCACGGCTTGCTGTGATTGGTCCGCGTCCCGGCAACATGGCCGACCTGACCAATCACAAGCCGGGAATTCACGTAACCAAGTAATAGCGCGAATTTTAAACAAACAACGCTGCCGGTTCCCTCGCTGAAGTCCCGGCTGCGTCGGACAGGTGAGTATAGCTATATTTTTTATTTTAATTCTCTCTTTTACACATTTTAACATTAATGTTGTTGCGATACCCGATATCCGATACCACAAGAGTATCGGAATCCCGGTATCGGAATTCCGATACAGCAAGTATCGGCCGATACCCGATACTTGCAGCATCGGAATGCTCAACACTACTGAAGACTCTTTCTGATAGCACACTAGCAGCAGAGCAAGTGAGCTCCTGTAATGCATATTCTGCCAATTCAGGCCAGGTGTCTATTTTAGATGCCCAGTAATTCACAGGCCAACAAAAAACAACTTTTTTTATGTTTCTTTGATGAAAATAGGCAAATATTACTAATTTTGGGTCGAGAAACTCAAATATACCCACAGAATTGTTTAATTAGCTCTCGTTTTTTAGATACACGCCATGGAAGTATGTGCTGTAGGTAGCGAGAAGAATTCATTACAAGAGTATAAATTGCACAGTACAGTACACATATTTAGTATCGCCGCGTCCGTAACGACCCAACCTATAAAACTGTCCCACTAGTTAACCCCTTCAGTAAACACCGTAAGAAAAAAAAAAAAAAAAACGAGGCAAAAAACAACGCTTTATTACCATACCGCCGAACAAAAAGTGGAATAACACGCGATCAAAAAGATGGATATAAATAACCATGGTACCGCTGAAAACGTCATCTTGTCCCGCAAAAAACAAGCCGCCATACAGCATCATCAGCAAAAAAATAAAAAAGTTATAGTCCTCAGAATAAAGCGATGCCAAAATAATTATTTTTTCTATAAAATAGTTTTTATCGTATAAAAGCGCCAAAACATTAAAAAATGATATAAATGAGGTATCGCTGTAATCGTACTGACCCGACGAATAAAACTGCTTTATCAATTTTACCAAACGCAGAACGGTATAAAGAAATTCATGAATAGCTGGTTTTTGGTTATTCTGCCTCACAAAAAACGGAATAAAAAGTGATAAAAAATGGTCACGTGTCCGAAAATGTTACCAATAAAAACGTCAACTCGTCCCGCAAAAAACAAGACCTCACATGACTCTGTGGACCAAAATGTGGAAAAATTATAGGTCTCAAAATGCCACGTATATAAGTGCCACGTATTTAAGTGCCACGTATAAGTGCCACGTATTTAAGTGCCACGTATAAGCAAAGTAATGATGGTAAGCAGTCTTCACAAGTGGAGTAATTGGTCTTCTTTGGTTGGCAAATGTCACATAACCACACACGTAACAAAAATTGTTAACAATATTTGCACATTTACGAGGCATTTTCAAAGTGTAAATTCTCTCCACAAAATTACTGCAACAAGAGAAAGAGACTTCAATTAGTACAAACTATGCAGACACAATTTATAAAATGGCTGACATTGGTTCAACAGGTCTGTAATCAGGTTTACCAATACACATTTGTTGAAAATTCAAAATTTCCCTATTTTCCTGCATAATAATCTTAAATGACCTGTATCTCAGCAACAAGAGCTAATAATGATTTTTAAGTAACATATTCGTTTTTAGGATGCTAAAATTATTACAAACCAGCTATTTTCATTTCAGAAACATTTTCACTGTTGGCCAATCAAAGGGAAATGACCTGTGAGGGAGAACATCGATAAGGGAGGAAAAGTAGTTCGTAACCAAACTGGACAAATGCTGTCTCCTGTCAATTTGAATTGATGCTGCAGTACCTGTCATGTCAGCGGTCATTGCGAAATCACTCCACAACCTGGTCATAAAACCCCTCTGTCCAACGCCACTTCAGATTTGTGCACCTCTAACACCTCTGCCATGTTGCCCCCTACGGCTCGTGTGAGAACCATCACAGCCGCTGTGTGCTGGGAATGCCTGATCCAAACGGTCTACAACAGTTGCTTGTTTGGTAGCCAATATTTGCTCAAGGTTCTGATGTGACATGATATTTTGTAATTTTCCTTTATATCGTGGATCCAGGTGGCAGGCCAACCAGTAATCGTCATCGGTCATCATTTTGATAATGCGGGGGTCCCTTTTTAGGATACGCAAGGCATACTCAGCCATGTGGGCCAATGTTCCAGGTGTCAATTCACTGCTTGTGCTGGGTTGAGGAGCACTTTCTTGCAAATCAACATCACTTGTGTCCCGCAAAAACCCTGTACCTGACCTTGCAACGCCACCAGTTTCTATTGCCCCCTGGGAAGCATCCTCCTCCCATAAATATTCATCCCCATCATCCTCCTCCTCCTCTTCGTCCGCCACCTCGTCCAGGAGAGTTCCCTGAGCAGACAATGGCTGACTGTCATCAAGGCTTCCCTCCTCCTCGGCTGCAGACGCCTGCTCCTTAATGTGCGTCAAACTTTGCATCAGCAGACGCATTAGGGGGATGCTCATGCTTATGATGGCGTCGTCTGCACTTACCAGCCGTGTGCATTCCTCAAAACACTGAAGGACTTGACAGAGGTCTTGTAGCTTCGACCACTGCACACCAGACAACTCCATGTCTGCCATCCAAGTGCCTGCCCGTGTATGTGTATCCTCCCACAAATTAATTACAGCACGCCTCTGTTCGCACAGCCCCTGAAGCATGTGCAGTGTGGAGTTCCACCTTGTTGCAACGTCGATTATTAGACGGTGCTGGGGAAGATTCAGCGATCGCTGATGGTTCAGCATACGGCTGGAGTGTACGGGCGACCGGCGGATGTGCGAGCAAAGTCTTCGCACCTTCAGGAGCAGGGCTGGTAACTCCGGATAATTTTTGAGGAAGCACTGCACCACCAGGTTCAAGGTGTGAGCCAGGCAAGGTATGTGTTTCAGCTCTGAAAGGGCTATGGCAGCCATAAAATTCCTTCCGTTATCACTGACTACCTTGCCTGCCTCAAGATGTACACTGCCCAGCCATGACTGAGTTTGTTGCTGCAAGTACTCGGTCAGTACTTCCGCGGTGACTGTTGTCGCCCAAACACTTCATTTGTAACATAGCCTGCTGACGCTTACCACTAGCTGTTCCATAATGGGACACCTCGTGTGCAACACTGGCAGCTGCGGATGGAGTGGTCGTGCGACGGTGCTGTGTGGACGAGCTTTCGCTTCTGGAGGAGGAGGAGGAGGGGTGGCGAACGCCTACAGCCAACTGTTTCCTAGACTGTGGGCTAGGCAGAACTGTCCCACTATGGCTGTCCCCTGTGGACCCTGCATCCACCACATTAACCCAGTGCACCGTGATGGACACGTAACGTCCCTGGCCATGCCTACTAGTCCATGCATCTGTTGTGAGGTGCACCTTTCCACTGACTGATTGCCTCAGTGCATGGACAATGCGGTCTTTGACATGCTGGTGGAGGGCTGGGATGGCTTTTCTCACAAAGAAGTGCCGACTGGATAGGTCATAGCGTGGTACTGCGTAGGCCATCAGGTCTTTGAAAGCTTCGCTTTCAACCAACTGGTAGGGCATCATCTCTAACGAGATTAGTATAGCAATGTGGGCGTTCAAACCCTGTGTACGCGGATGAGAGGATGAGTACTTTCTTTTCCTAATGAGAGTTTCTTGTAGTCTTGTAGGGTGAGCTGGACTGGAGAGCTGCATATGGTGGAACTAGCGGTGGTGGTGGTGGTGGACATGGCGGATTGAGAGAGGGTTGGTGATGGTATTCTTGATGTTGGCCTACATACAGTGTTTCCTACCAATAACCTTGTGATTCCCTGACTGCTTTGGCCTTGCGACGATACCTCCACGTTTGCTGCTGGTGGTGTCCTAACCGGTGGGCTTACAGTGAGGGAAGCAATGTAGCGTTGCTGACTACCTTCATGCTGAGCAGGTGCACCAATGGTACGGGACGTTTGGTAGTTAGTCCAGGCTTGCAAGTGCATGCTGGTTAAATGTCTAAGCATGCATGTTGTATTTAAATTTTGAAGATTCTTCCCTCTGCTAAAGGTCTTTGAGCATTTCTTACAGATAACTTTGCACTGATCATTCGGATCTTGGTTAAAAAATTGCCACACTACACTCTTCCTACTATGGAATACCTTTTCAGGCATTGCATGCTGTGCTACTTTCACCGGATGGCCACGCTGTCTTAAAACTGTTTTTGTTTTTGACACACGTTTTTGGCCTGATATGGGCCTGCCAGATGACAGCTGTTGCGATGTAGATGGCTGCTGCGGACCATCGTCCTCCGCTTCTGAGCTACTGGCAGCCAATGGCTGCCAATCTGGGTCAACAACTGGGTCATCTATCACCTCCTCTTCGATGTCATGTGCACCTTCCTCTGTGTCACCGTGTAAGGTGCTATAGTGTTCGGGATGGGGCACCATAGTCTCATCAGGGTCAGATTCTGGTTCAGTACACTGCAAGGGCAATGTAGTGATCTGAGTCAATGGAACAGCATAATAATCTAGCTGTGGCTGTGCATCAGTGCACTCCATGTCTGATTCATCTTGTAATGGGCAGTTAACAATTTCCCTTTCTAACCCAGGCACGGTATGTGTAAAGAGCTCCATGGAGTAACCTGTAGTGTCGCCTGATGCATCCTTCACTTTTGGTTTGGGTGAAGGACACAAGGAAACGTCTTGTTCGTGACCGGGAGCATCCACTGACGACTCGCTGCTTTTATATTTTGAACTTTCTGTAGAGGAGGCGAAAGAGCTAGAGGCTGAGTCAGCAAGGAAAGCCAAAACTTTTTCCTGCTGCTCCGGCTTTAAAAGCTGTTTTCCTACTCCCAGATAAGGGAGCCTTCGAGGCCTTGTGTAGCCAGACGATGACGCTGGCTCAACACCTCAAGCCTTTGGTGCTATTGTGCTTTTCCCACTACCACCAGATGCACCACCACCACCATCAGTACCAGTTGGCAATGACCACCCACGGGCTTTTCCACCAGACTTCCTCATTTTTTGGAAAATCTAACCAAAATAACAACCATTATATGGTACTGTAAAACAAGGTAGAAGGTGTATATTAACTTGTTGAGAATTTAAATCTCCCTTTTTTGGGGGGAGACTGAACCAAAACTCAGGCCCTGTGCATAAAACAACACAATGTAAGTGGCAGAAAGTGGCTGGCTGATATACGACAAACTAACAGGACTGTAGTATATCCACTTTGTGAGAATTTGAATCTCACTTTTTTGGGGGGAGACTGAACCAAAACTCAGGCCCAGTGTATAAAACAACACAATGTAAGTGGCAGAAAGTGGCTGGAAGATATATGAAAAAATACAAGGACTGTAGCATACCTCCCAACTGTCCCGGATCCCGCGGGACTGTCCTGATTTTGACAGTCAGCCCCGGGATCCCGGGAGGGACATTAGTTGTCCCGCACTGGTTGGGAGGTGTGTATATCACCCAGTCCCTGAGCCCCTGCACCCGCCTGCAGAGAACTGCAGCATATTGGCTGCTCTGTGCGCATAGGCTCAGGACCTGTGATGAAGTCACAGGATGGGAGGAGTCAGGGGGTCACATGATCGGGAGGACCTCCGTGTACAGGACTCTGCTAGTTGTCATGACGCTGGAAGGTAAGCATGTGTGAGGTCAGGAGGTGTTTACAGTGTGGATGTAGCAGAGCCGTGTGTGTACAAGGTGTATGGATCGGAGCAGCGTGTGAAAGGTGTATGGAGCAGAGTCGTGTGTGTACGAGGTGTACGGAGCGGAGCCGTGTGTGTATGAGGTGTATGGAGCAGAGCTGTGTGTGTACGAGGTGTACGGAGCGGAGCCACATGTGCAAGGTGTATGGAGCAGAGCCGTGTGTGTACGAGGTGTACGGAGCGGAGCCATGTGTGTGCAAGGTATATGGAGCAGAGCAGCGTGTGCAATGTGTACGGAGTGGAGCCGTGTGTGTACGAGGTGTACAGAGTGGAGCCGTGTGTGCGAGGTGTACAGAGTGGAGCCGTGTGTATGAGGTGTACGGAGCGGAGCCGCATGTGCTAGGTGTATGGAGCGCAGTCGTGTGTGTACGAGATGTATGGAGCGGAGCCGCAAGTGCAGGGTGTATGGAGCGCAGTCGTGTGTGTACGAGGTGTACGGAGCGGAGCCACATGTACAAGGTGTATGGAGCGCAGTCGTGTGTGTATGAGGTGTACGGAGCAGAGCTGTGTGTGTACGAGGTGTACGGAGCGGAGCCACATGTGCAAGGTGTATGGAGCAGAGCCGTGTGTGTACGAGGTGTACGGAGCGGAGCCGTGTGTGTATGAGGTGTACGGAGCGGAGCCATGTGTGTGCAAGGTATATGGAGCAGAGCAGCGTGTGCAATGTGTACGGAGCGGAGCCGTGTGTGTACGAGGTGTACAGAGTGGAGCCGTGTGTGAGAGGTGTACGGAGAGGAGCCGTATGTGTATGAGGTGTACGGAGCGGAGCCATGTGTGTGCAAGGTATATGGAGCAGAGCAGCGTGTGCAATGTGTACGGAGCGGAGCCGCGTGTGTACGAGGTGTACAGAGTGGAGCTGTGTGTGCGAGGTGTACAGAGTGGAGCCGTGTGTATGAGGTGTATGGAGCGGAGCCGCATGTGCTAGGTGTATGGAGCGCAGTCGTGTGTGTACGAGATGTATGGAGCGGAGCCGCAAGTGCAGGGTGTATGGAGCGCAGTCGTGTGTGTACGAGGTGTACGGAGCGGAGCCGCATGTACAAGGTGTATGGAGCGCAGTCGTGTGTGTATGAGGTGTACGGAGCGGAGCTGTGTGTGTACGAGGTGTACGGAGCGGAGCCACATGTGCAAGGTGTATGGAGCGCAGTCATGTGTGTACGACGTGTATGGAGCAGAGCCATGTGTGTACGAGGTGTATGGAGCGGAGCCGTGTGTGTACGAGGTGTACGGAGTGGAGCCGTGTGTGAACGAGGTGTACGGAGTGGAGCCGTGTGTGTACGAAATGTATGGAGAGGAGCCGTGTGTGTATGAGGTGTACGAAGCGGAGACGTGTGTGTACGAGGTGTACGGAGAGGAGCCGTGTGTGTACGAGGTGTACGGAGTGGAGCCGTGTGTGAACGAGGTGTACGGAGTGGAGCCGTGTGTACGAGGTGTACGGAGTGGAGCCGTGTGTGAACGAGGTGTACGGAGTGGAGCCGTGTGTGTACGAGATGTATGGAGAAGAGCCGTGTGTGTATAAGGTGTACGAAGCGGAGACGTGTGTGTACGAGGTGTATGGAGTGGAGCCATGTGTGTACAAAGTGTATGGGGAGGAGCCGTGTGTGTATGAGGTGTATGGAGCGGAGCCGTGTGTACGGAGCGGAGCCGCATGTGCAAGGTGTATGGAGCAGAGTCGTGTATGTACAAGGTGTATGGAGCGGAGTCGCATGTGTACGAGGTGTACGGAGCGGACTCTGGCTGTCAGATCGGAGCAGATATTGCTCCTCGCTCTGACACTGACTGGCACAGGAGACACGGAGGTCTTTATCAGTGGCGTATCACAGCTGCAGCGACATGAGCAGTCAGCGGCACAGCTGGATGACACCATTCAGCGCCGTGGGAGTGGAAGCTGCCGGCTGCTGCGAGGGAGCGCGGTGAAAGGTGTCTGTGTGTAGTGATGGAGAAGGCAATGATGGGGGTGGGGTAACCATGTGTGGCCATTATACTGCACCCAGCATTGTGTGGGGCCATTATACTGTACCCAGCATTATGTGTGGCCATTATACTATACCCAGCATCGTGTGGGGCCATTATACTGTACAGAGAATCATGTGGCGCCATTATACTGTATGGACCATCACGTGGGGCAAGTATACTGTACGCAGCATCATGTGGGGCCATTATACAGTATGGAGCGTCGTGTGGCCAATGGCCATTGTACAGTATGGAGCGTCGTGTGTGGCCACTGTACAGTATGGAGCGTCGTGTGTGGCCACTGTACAGTATGGAGCGTCGTGTGCGGCCATTGTACAGTATGGAGCGTCGTGTGCGGCCATTGTACAGTATGGAGCGTCGTGTGCGGCCATTGTACAGTATGGAGCGTCGTGTGCGGCCATTGTACAGTATGGAGCGTCGTGTGCGGCCATTGTACAGTATGGAGCGTCGTGTGCGGCCATTGTACAGTATGGAGCGTCGTGTGCGGCCATTGTACAGTATGGAGCGTCGTGTGCGGCCATTGTACAGTATGGAGCGTCGTGTGTGGCCATTGTAAACTATGGAGCGTCGTGTGTGGCCATTGTACAGTATGGAGCGTCGTGTGTGGCCATTGTACAGTATGGAGCGTCGTGTGTGGCCATTGTACACTATGGAGCGTCGTGTGTGGCCATTGTACAGTATGGAGCGTCGTGTGCGGCCATTGTACAGTATGGAGCGTCGTGTGTGGCCATATTTTTTTGTTCATAATTATTGTTAACGAAACATTGTGATCAGAAGTGCTAAATGGGTGTGGTTGGGGCGTGGCTAGTTGTGAAATGGGTGTGGCCTAAAATTTGCCCCTCTTTCCCTTCCTTGAAAGTTGGGAGGTATGCTGTAGTACAATTTCAATCTCCCTACAATGATCTCAGGACAAGTATGGCAGCAATAAAAAGGACTGTTGCACACAAAAGTGTGGACAAATAAACAAGATACTGTAACTGTGTAGAAAGGAGCAACATTATTTTTGCTTTTAAAAAAGCAGTTGGTTTGCACAGCACCGTGCAAACAGCAATGCAGCTATCAGGGAGCCTTATAAGGCAGCCTAATAAGCTACAGAGCTGATGCACAAAAATATAGCCTCCACTGTCCCTGCAAAAAAAAAGGTGGTATTGGACAGTGGAAATCGCTACAGCACAAGCAGTTTGGGGGTTAATCTTCCCTCCCTAACTATATCCCTGCTTCTGACGAAGCTGCAGCAACCTCTCCCTATGCTAAGATCGGCAGAAGTAAGATGGCGGTCGGTGTGCACGCCCCTTTATAGCCCCTGTGACGCCGCAGAAAGCAAGCCAATCACTGTCATGCCCTTCCCTAAGATGGTGGGGACCGAGACCTATGTCATCACGCTGCCCACACTCTGCGTCCTCCTTCATTGGCTGAAAAATGGCGCTGAAAGCGTCATGAAACGCGACTTTGGAGCGCAGATTGCCGACCGCATGGCCGATCCCACACTAGGATCGGGTCAAACCCGACTTTGCCAAAAGTCGGCGATTTTTGAATTTGTCCATTCCGTTTTGCTCAACCCTACTATAAATCTCTCAAGTGCCACCTATTGGAGGTAATTATGCTATAAGCCTCTCTAGTGCCACCTATTGGAGGTAATTATGCTATAAACCTCTCTAGTGCCACCTATTGGAGGTAATTATGCTATAAGTCTCTAGTGCCACCTATTGGAGGTAATTATGCTATAAGCCTCTCTAGTGCCACCTATTGGAGGTAATTATGCTATATGCCTCTCTAGTGCCACCTATTGGAGGTAATTATGCTATAAGCCTCTCTAGTGCCACCTATTGGAGGTAATTATGCTATAAGCCTCTCTAGTGCCACCTAATGGAGGTAATCTATATATATAATTGGCTAAGGGTCACTTCTGTCTGTTTGTCTGTCTGTCTGCAACTTCTGTAACGGAAATCCCGCGTCGCTGATTGGTCGCGGCCGGCAGCGCGGGCGTCGGGACAGCTTCGGTGGACGACCAAGGGTGAGTATATAACTATTTTTTACTTTAATTCTTTTTTTTAACAGGGATATGGTGCCTACACTGCTATATAGTACTTGGGCTGTGTTATATACAGCGTGGGCTGTGTTATATGCTACGTGGGATGTGTTATATACTGCGTTGGCTGTGTTATATACTACATGGACTGTGCTATATTCTACGTGGGCAGTGTTATATACTGCGTGGGCTGTGTTATATATTACGTGGGCTGTGTTATATACTGCGTGGGCTGTGTTATATACTACGTGGGCTGTGTTATATACTGCATGGGCTGTGCTATATACTACGTGGGCAGTGTTATATACTGCGTGGGCTGTGTTATATATTACTTGGGTTGTGTTATATACTGCATGGGCTGTGTTATATGCTACGTGGCCTGATATTACGTGGGCTGTGTTATATACTGCCTGGCTGCTATATACTACGTGGGCAGTGTTATATACTGCGTGGCCTGTGTTATATACTACGTGGGCTGTGTTAAATACTGCCTGGCTGCTATATACTACGTGGGCAGTGTTATATACTACATGGGCTGTGTTATATACTGCGTGGCCTGTGTTATATACTGCATGGCCTGTGTTATATATTATGTGGGCTGTGCTATATACTATGTGGCTTCTATATACTATGTGGCTGCTATATACTATGTGGCTGTGCTATATACTTCATGGCTGTCTGTGTTACATGGGCTGTGCTATATACTATGTGGCTTCTATATACTATGTGGCTGCTATATACTACGTGGCTGTGCTATATACTACGTGGCTGTGTTATATACTACGTGGCTGAGATAAGTGCGACGTACATACATACATATTCTAGAATACCCGTTGTGTGTTATATACTGCCTGGCTGTGTTATATACTGCCTGGCTGCTATATACTATGTGGGCAGTGTTATATACTACGTGGCCTGTGTTATAAACTGCGTGGGCTGTGCTATATATTACGTGGGCTGTGCTATATACTACGTGGCTGCTATATACTATGTGGCTGCTATATACTATGTGGCTGTGCTATATACTACGTGGCTGTGCTATATACTACATGGTTGTCTGTATTACGTGGGCTGTGCTATATAGTATGTGGCTGCTATATACTATGTGGCTGCTATATACTATGTGGCTGCTATATACTATGTGGTTGTGCTATATACTATGTGGCTGTGCTATATACTACGTGGCTGTGCTATATACTACGTGGCTGTGCTATATACTACGTGGCTGTGTTATATACTACATGGCTGTCTGTGTTATATACTACGTGGCTGTGCTATATACTACGTGGCTGTGCTAAGCGCGACGTACATACATACATATACGTATTCTAGAATACCCGATGCGTTTGAATAGGGCCACCATCTAGTTATGCTATAAGTCTCTAGTGCCACCTATTGGAGGTAATTATGCTATAAGTCTCTAGTGCCACCTATTGGAGGTAATTATGCTATAAGTCACTAGTGCCACCTGTTGGAGGTAATTATGCTATAAATCACTAGTGCCGCCTATTGGAGGTAATTATGCTATAAGCCTCTCTACTGTCACCTATTGGAGGTAATTATGCTAAAAATCTCTCTACTGTCACCTATTGGAGGTAATTATGCTATAAATCACTAGTGCCGCCTATTGGAGGTAATTATGCTATAAGCCTCTCTACTGTCACCTATTGGAGGTAATTATGCCATAAGTCTCTAGGGTCAATCTAGGGTCAACTATTGGAGCTAATTATGCTGTAAGCATTTTTACTTTGCACAATGAGCATTATTAGTTTTTATGGAGACATTCAGTTAGCATTATTACTTTAATTGAGTATTAGGGGGATTGGGACTCTAAGAGGGCACTTTTACGGGTCTTTAAAACTGGGATTTTTCATTATGGCCAAGCTCTTCCAGTAACAGGTTAAACTAATAGGGGGCTTAATAAAGTATTGAACTTGATACTCTTTTTTTAGACAGGTATTCCGTTCATGGATATACAGCTCTGGCAAAAATTAAGAGACCACTGCAAAATGTTCAGTGTGTCTGATTTTTCTCTTTATAGGTATATTTTTGAGTAAAATGTAAATTGTTATTTTATTCTATAAACGTCTGACAACATGTCTCCGAATTTCCAAGCAATAAATTTTGAAGTTTTTTTTTTTTTAAAAGAAAAATGGTCAAGATTAAAAAACTCAGGAAGAGTTCAGAAATCAATATTCTGTGAAATAACCATGATTTTTAACCCCTTCATGACCTTGGGATTTTTTGTTTTTCCGTGTTCGTTTTTCACTCCCCTCCTTCACAGAGCCATAACTTTTTTATTTTTCCGTCAATTTGGCCATGTGAGGGCTTATTTTTTGCGGGACGCGTTGTACTTTTGAATGACATCATTGGTTTTAGCATGTCGTGTACTAGAAAATGGGGAAAAAAAACTCAAATTCCAAGTGCGGTGAAATTGCAAAAAAAGTGCAGTCCCACGCTTATTTTTTGTTTGGCTTTTTTGCTAGGTTCACTAAATGCTAAAACTGACCTGCCATTATGATTCTCCAGGTCACTATGAGTTCATAGACACCTAACATGACTAGGTTATTTTTTACCTAAGTGGTGAAAAAAAATTCCAAACTTTGCTAAAAAAAAAAAAAAAAAAAATGCGCCATTTTCCGATACTCGTAGCGTCTCCATTTTTCATGATCTGGGGTCGGTTGAGGGCTAATTTTTTGCATGCCGAGCTGGCGTTTTTAATGATAGCATTTTGGTGCAGATACGTTCTTTTGATCACCCGTTATTTTAATGCAATGTCGCGGCGACCAAAAAAGCGTAATTCTGGCGTTTCAAAATTTTTTCTCGCTACGCTGTTTAGCGATCAGGTTAATGCTTTTTTTTATTGATAGATCGGGCGATTCTGAACGCGGCGATACCAAATATGTGTAGGTTTGAAATTTTTTTATTGATTTATTTTGATTGGGGCGAAAGGGGGTGATTTAAACTTTTATATTTTTTTTTTATTTTTTTTTAATTTTGCCATGCTTCAATAGCCTCCATGGGAGGCTAGAAGCAGGCACAGCACGATCGGCTCTGCTACATAGCAGCGATCTGCTGTTCGCTGTTATGTAGCAGAAAATCAGGTGTGCTGTGAGCGCCGACCACAGGGTGGCGCTCACAGCTGCCGGGGATCAGTAACCATAGAGGTCTCAAGGACCTCTATGGTTACAATACTGAAGCATCGCCGACCTCCGATCATGTGACGGGGGTCGGCGATGCCGTCATTTCCTGCCGCCCCGGCCGGATGCGGTAGTTAAATGCCGCTGTCTGCGTTTGACAGCAGCATTTAACTAGTTAATAGGGGCGGGCAGATCGCGATTCTGCCCGCGCCTATTGCGGGCACATGTCAGCTGTTCAAAACAGCTGACATGTCCCGGCTTTGATGCGGGCTCACCGCCGGAGCCCGCATCAAAGAGGGGCTTCTGACCTCGGACATACTATCCCGTCCGAGGTCAGAAAGGGGTTAATCACCGCTTTCCTGTGTCTTGGCGTGCTTTCCACCAGTCTTTCACACTGTTTTTGGCGCAATAATGTAAGCAGTTCTTTGTTTGATGGCTTGGGACTATCTATCATCCTCTTGATTACATTCCAGAGGTTTTTAATGGGGTTCAGGTCTGGAGATTGGTCTGCCCATAATAGGGTTTTGATGTGGTGGACTCTAAATTTTTGCCAAAGCTGTATATGGTATATGGTTCGGAAATGCCAAAAATATCTGCTAGATGGGTTTCTAACTTATAGCACCCCACTGTTTTCAAGAATATATCCTCTTATTACAAGCAAAACAGTCAACAACAGCTGAATTAGGGAAGGGGAAGGAGAGCGCAGATTGGGCAAAGCACCGGTTTTTCTCTTGGTAATATTAAGCAGCCCATGCTCACGGCTGACTCATCCATCTTTGGCCTTTGTTGACAATTTGGCTTGATAGTGTAAGGAGATGGATAAATGGGAGATTTCCACAGTTAATGAATAACAGAGTGTCTGCAAGTGAGCACCAGCATCTACTGGCAAAAGATTGTAGGGCAAGAGAAACTAGAAAGAATTGCAGGAACTGTACAACAAAAAGCATAGTTCCAGAGGGAAAGAGTGTGGAGGAGACACCAGGTCAGGTTATAGCTGTGTCGCAGTTAGCAATTATAAAAGGCACAAGAGGACAGTGAAAAGTCGACACCTGGACCTGTAGCAGGATGGCAGTGTGTTCCAGCGGAGTTGGCTTATAGCCGCCATTACAAGTGACCAAATCCGAAAGAGGAGTCGAGTGAATAGCTGAGCGACCAAAGGCTGAACTAAGTGATTGGAATGAAGAATCGAGAAAGCGGAACCAGAGCTGGGAGAAGTGAGAGTAGACTGCGCTAGAGGGACACAATTGTGATTTCTGGTGAGAGATGTTTGGGGGAGTGTTTAGGGAATGGCTTATCAAAAATTCTTTAATATTTAGAATTTCAGCAAGAAAAAAAGGAAGGTTTCCATGCCTCCAAAAAGAAAGCTAACAATGAAGCAGTAGACAAAGACTTCACCCGCAGCCAACCAAACAGATTACACAAATCAAAGGATGGTGATTAATCCGGAGTCAGGCTCATAGCGGGAGCTGTGATATATATCTGCGGAGCCACAGCTCCAGGGTAGCTCCTGAGCCCAGATTTCTTTATTAAGGCCTTGTACCATTTTGTCTCCGGTGAAAAGTAGTTGTGTCTTGTGCAATTCAATATATCAAGGAACGTCTCTCAGTCTGGCTCCAAGGCACGAGAATGAGATGAGGCATACACTCAAGACTTTTTTTAGTTTATTTGTATTTATTTTTATTGGACGTTTTATAGACCTGAGCGGCAGTGATCATTTAGTATCTATGAAAACAGCATCCAGTTATCTGGAACATGACGGCACTGGTGGCCCGGTAATACACGTGTGCCGCCGCGAGCACATTGTTACTGGTGAGGCAACACTGTACAATCTGTAATCCACATCGATCGCGATCATTGCAGACTGCAGAGGATTAGTCCGTTCTCGAGTATATGGAGCAGAAAATATCAAATATTTATCTAATATCTACCAAGTATCTGCAGTTGTGCTCAAAAGTTTACATACCCCGGCAGAATTTTTGCTTTCTTGGCCTTTTTCCAAAGAATATGAATGATAACACCAAAACTTTTTCTCCACTCATGGTTACTGGTTGGGAGAAGCCATTTATTGTCAAACTACTGTTTTCTCTTTTTAAATCATAATGACAACCCAAAACATCCAAATGACCCCGATCAAAGGTTCACATACCATTTCTTAATACTGTGTTTTGCACAGCTAACATCAATGACAGCTTGCAGTCTTTTGTGGTAGTTGTGGATGAGGTTCTTTATTTTCTCTGATGGTAAATCTGCCCACTTTTCTTGGCAAAAAGCCTTCAGTTCCTGTAAATTCCTGGGCTGTCTAGCATGAACTGCGCACTTGAGATTTCCCCAGAGTGGCTCAATGATATTGAGGTCAGGAGACTGAGATGGTCCCTCCACAACCTTCACCTTGTTCTGCTGTAGCCAATAACAGGTCGATTTGGCCTTACGTTTTGGATCAGTGTCATGTTGAAATGTCCAAGTACGTCGCATGTGCAACTTCCAGGCTGATGATTGCAAATTTGTCTCCAGTATTTGCTGATAACGTGCTGCATTCATCTTTCCTTCAACTTTGACCAAGTTTCCTGTACCTTGGTTACTCACACATCCCCAAAACATCAGTGATCCACCTCCATACTTTACAGTAGGAATGGTGTTCCTTTCATCATAGGCCTTGTTGACCTTTCTTCAAATGTAACGTTTATGGTTGTGGCCAAAAAGTTCAATTTTTGTTTCATCACTCCAAACTACCTTGTTCCAGAAGTTTTGAGGCTTGTCTCTGTGCTGTTTTTCGTATTGTAGGCGAGATACTTTGTGGCATTTGTAATCATCAGCCCGGAAACTGCGCATGGGACGTACTTGGACGTTCCAACGTGACAACGATCCAAAACACAAGGCCAAGTCGACCTGTCATTGGCTACTGCAGAACAAAGTGCAAGTTCTGGAGTGGCAATCTCAGTCTCCTTGCCTCAATATCATTGAGCCACTCTGGGGAGATCTCAAGTGCGCAGTTCATGCTACATAGCCCAGGAATTTACAGGAACTGGAGGCTTTTTGCCAAGAAGAGTGGGTAGCTTTACCATATGAGTAAATAAAGAACCTCCTCCACAACTACCACAAAAGACTTCAGGCTGTAATTGATGTTAGAGGGGCCAACACACGGTAATGGGGTATGTGAACTTTTGATCAGGGTCATTTGGATGTTTTGGGTTGTCATTATGATGTAAAAAGAGAAAATACAGTAGTTTGACAATAAATGGCTTCACTCAACCACTAACCATGAGAGGAGAAAAAGGTTTGGTGTGATCATTCATATTCTCTGAAAAAAGGCCAAGAAAGCAAAAATTCTGCTGGGGTATGTAAACTTTTGAGCACAACTGTATCTATTATCTATCTATCATCTATCGCCCCATATTTAGCTCACCCTACACTAAATAACTTGAATGTCACCTATTTTTCATATTTTAAGTGTCTTTTCTTCCTTCAAAATCACTAGTCAGTCTTAACAAAAACTCCTAAGATGCGCCCCACTATGGACAACAAGGATTCGCTGACGACACGCAGGTCCCTCCTGTGGGAAGCACATGAATCAACTGATCTGTAGGTAAACCTGGCAGTAAGTGTTCAATCTCCCTACAGCGCCACCACAGGTAAAACTATGCATTACACAGTGTCCATTCACATTAGAGGGCTGCCTGCGTCATACAGGACAGGTCCTCCATTGCGGGGGGGCGTTCTTTGTAGCCGCTCCGAACTCTGGCAATGAGATTGGCGTCCTGAACATATGACCATAAAACTCCAGAATACAAAAGATTAATGTTTTGTAAACACTAAACAATGTTTAATAAACAGAAAAATCAGGAATGAGATGAGCACTTACCTCTTTTTTGGTAAATTCGGGTGGGTGGTCATTCTTATCATCGATGACAATTGTGGCAGTGGCCGTTCCTATTAATCCCACATCCAGGCCGGCCATGTCCTTGGCCTCCACGATCAGCTCATACTGGGGGGCGATCAGCGTCTGGAAGACAAGAACGTATCAGTAATGAGTATTAATGTGTGTGCCATGTATAATACTGGGAGAAGAAGGGCCCTTGGGGCACAGACACGGCCCCTACCCCTAGTGATAGCAGGGCTGAATGTGACAGAGGTAATGTTATAGTGAAGGGAGATCACATTCTGAAAGTGGGATACAGCAGCACAGAGTATTTCAGCAAATGACTTGAATCTGATCGGAAAAAAAGCCAACGAATGTTCTAGCAGCACAGAGTATTTCAGGAGACAAACAACATTTACTCTAACCCCTGCACTCTAGAAATAATGGAGTTAAAAGATACCACACTCTGAAGACAGGAATATCTATAATTGTGCTCACAGACACCATTATTAGGCTGATTTAACTCTCTCCTTTCCAGATTGCCCAGTTTTGAGGGAACGCTGTTGAGGAGCAGTATGTTGCTTTTGGAACAAGCAGTGACCGTATGCTAAGGTCAGGACCGTCCATAATGTGACAAGAATGGGATGCCAAAGACTGGAAACTACAGCCGCTATGACTGAAAGGCACAAGTTCTTCTGCAGAGGAGGCTCTGCGATGCGCCCACATGGGGCTTTCTTAGTATTTCTGCTGTTTGAAAAATAGGTATAATTTGGAAAGAGTTCACACTTGGCAACCATAAAAAATCTGCAAGCTCAGCTACTTCAAACATTACTTCCCAGATTATAATGGAAACATCAAGAAGACGTTAGTCCTATTCCCCTGCGGGAGATGTGATGCCAACAGAGTAGGCATGGAGATTTCTCCAGGAAAGAAAATTCCACAGCCTGAAAACTCCAACTACAGAAGAATAAAAAGCCCCCAACTGGCGACTTCTCCGTAGTTTCTCTTTAATAGATTGTGGCTTTCTTCATAGAAGGCTCGTTTACAATATGATTATTTCTGCCCCAATTTACCAGCTAATGTTGGTTTACACAGAACAGCTCCTTAAGTGACTGAACATTGAGGCTCTGATTGTTTCTGTGCAGGTGCAAGATGAGATCTGAGAAATAGACGTCTTGTACATAGGAGCAGTATTACAGTAGTTATATTCTTGCACATAGGGGCAGTATTATAGTAGTTATATTCTTGTACATAGGGGCTGTATTATAGTAGTTATATTCTTGTACATAGGTGACAGTATTATAGTAGTTATATTCTTGTACATAGGAGCAGTATTATAGTAGTTATAGTCTTGTACATAGGAACAGTATTATAGTAGTTATATTCTTGTACATAGGGGCAGTATTATAGTGGTTATATTTTTGTACATAAGAGCAGTATTATAGTAGTTATAGTCTTGTACATAGGGGCAGTGTTATGGTAGTTATATTCTTGTACATAGGAGAAGTATTATAGTAGTTATATTCTTGTACATAGGGGCGGCATTATAGTAGTTATATTCTTGTACATAGGGGCTGTATTATAGTAGTTATATTCTTGTACATAGGAGCAGTATTATAGTAGTTATATTCTTGTACATAGGAGCAGTATTATAGTGGTTATATTCTTGTCCATAAGGGCAGTATTATAGTGGTTATATTCTTGCACATAGGGGACAGTATTATAGTAGTTATATTCTTGTACATAGAGGCAGTATTATAGTAGTTATATTTTGTACATAGGGGCAGTATTATAGTAGTTATATTCTTGTATATAGGAGCAGTATTATAGTAGTTATATTCTTGTACATAGGGGCATTGTTATAGTAGTTATATTCTTGTACATAGGAGCAGTATTATAGTAGTTATATTCCTGTACATAGGAGCAGTATTATAGTAGTTATATTCTTGTACATAGGAGCAGTATTATAGTAGTTATATTCTTGTACATAGGAGCAGTATTATAGTGGTTATATTCTTGTACATAAGAGCAGTATTATAGTAGTTATATTCTTGTACATAGGGGCAGTGTTATAGTAGTTATATTCTTGTACATAGGGGCAGTATTATAGTAGTTATACTCTTGTAAATAGGGGCAGTATTATAGTATGAATATTCTGCAATATATGTCACAACCCATGGAAAAAAACTGACAGGGTTTTTATTTTTTTCTTAAATTGATTTTTTTATTACTTTTATACAAGCCCTTTATATAACCGATTTTCTAATTACATAATAAAACATCAGGTTTATTCTTCATGACCTTGGACAGAGACACAAACACCACAATTACAACAAACTGATAGTCTAAAGTCACAAAAAGAAGAGGCTGAAAGTATTTGATTAACATGAAATCACCATCACAGGTTACATTGTCATTCTTTAGACCAGCTCATCTCTCTTGTAAATAATGATTCCGACCTCTTAACGAATGATTCTCATTAACAAGAGGACTGTGGTCTAAAAAGTCAAAAGCTGATCAGGCTTCTAAAACTTGAGATGACAATTTAATGTGCTCCAAATCTGTTAGATGGTGGCGGTCATCTAAGGATTACAGGAGCGTTCCTTTGAAATAGATAAAAAAAAAATTATTGTTTTTTCCTTTGTTACTTCTGTGGTTTTCTTATTCTATATTCTGACTGTTGACCTTCTCTGAAGACTTCAAAATTTCTATGTGTGATTGAATACATTTTTCTTTTTTAACAAAAACATGATTAAATCAGGTGAACATAACTATCAAAAGAGTACAGAACATTGTTAGATGGTACAACACGTTTTTCTCTCCCCACCTCCAGAAGTCACAATTCACGGTGGGATTATATTATGGCTGACTTTTGTAGTCTATGGACAAGAGATGGTTAGGATCACACCGAGAAAGACAGTACAGCTACTTTTTAGTAAGTGTTTATCTCATTGAGAGCTGAATTAACAGCTACACTGCTCATTAATGCCATATTGTGTTCTCCATGCTGCAGCTGATTCTGAACATGTGCCACTTACACACAGAAAAGCAGGAAACCCTCATGTCTGTGAGTGCTGTGTATCGAAGACACCAGAGCAGCTAGTTTCTCCACCACTAGCTCAGAGACACTTTTCTCCCCATCCACCTCCTGAACACATCATTCGCTGTGGGATTTTATTACCGCCGAGTTTTGTAGTCTATGAAGAAGAGATCGTTCGGATCACACCGAGAAAGACAGTATAGCTGCTTTCTAGTAAGTGTTTATCTCACATAGAGCTTGATTCATAGCTACACTGCTCATTAATGCTATATAGTGTTCTCCATGCTACAGCTGCTTCTGAACATGTGCTATTACAGACAGAAAATCAGGAATCCCTAATTTTTGTGTGTGCTGTGCGTGGGAGACTTATTAGCAGCTAGTTTCTACACCACTAGACACTTCTCTCCCCACCCACCTCCTGACTTCTTCATTCACTGTGGGATTATATTAAGGGTGACTTTTGTAGTTTGTGTAGAAGAGACGGTTAGGATCACACCGAGAACGACAATATAGTTGCTTTCTAGTAAATGTTTTTCTAACCTAGAGCTGGATTCACAGCTACCTTGCTTATAAATGCAATATAGTGTCCGCCATGCTGCAGCTGATTCTGAAGATGTGCTACATAGAGACCGAGACATCCTTCATATCAGTGTGTGCTTTGTATGTGAGACTTGATAGCAGCCACTAGCTCAGAGACAACTGAAAATTAAAGATTAAACCCGCAGAGGGGATTACTTGACATTTTGTTGTTACTGTTTTTTTTTCATTAATTAGACTGGGATCTACTCTATCTAGCTTTATACTGACCTTCAATAGTGAATGAATTATGGAAGTTCAAAGGCAAAGTTTTACACCATAGTTACACTATTGAATAACTTTCATAAACGTTTTTACTTTTCGAAGTTCTAATTTTTTTTTTCTTGCTGAGAGGTATTTTACTTCCCTGCCATGATTTCCATGATATATAGACTTGTAAAGTACTAGGGTATTACACCTGTTGCTCCCTAGAAACAATATGCTGCTGATTATTGTCCAAAAATGCTCTCATATTCTGTAATTCCCTAGGTGTAATGCAAATGGAAAAAATTGTTATTCACAGCACAGAGATTTATAAATGTTAATAATAGTAGTTAAAACATATGAACTATACCATCTATTACCCATATTCCTGCGACATACAGGCACATAAAATACAGTATAATCCTTCAAAGTGCAGAAAATGAGACATAAAACCCGTGCTTTCCTCTGCCACACATGAAATACACAAGATTTGTACATGGCTATAAATACAATCCCTCTTCCCTTCCCCAGAATTTATCTTCCCACCCTTGCCCCCTGCTGAGGTTCCACTGTTGGAAATGTACAAAATGTTTGCAAGGGGGTTTAATCCGCTGCTCATCTCCAGGTACCGAGACAGATTACTGGCAAAGTCAGCTGGAGACAATTGTAAGTGAAGAAAATAAATAGCTGAGCGTGGAAATAGGCAATTACTGTAAACCTGGATGAGACTCACCGTGAGGATGAAGATGAAAAAAATAATAATAATACAAAATGTCTGTAAATAGTTGAGCAAAGTGGATGGGTGCTGCATTGATATGGTATCGGTTATGTGATTTGAAGCGTTGCTGTTATTGACGGCGCTACAGATATTCCATCCAACAAGGGCAAATGTGGACCATGGCTCCTTTGGAAGTAGAAAACCCTGGCTGGTACCATCATCTTCCCTACTAGGTGCCAAGACGCGTTTCTATGGGATCTACACGGCGGAGAAAATTCAAGCTCCAACACTGGACCCAACCATCACTGGTCTTGTCTTCTCAAAAGTGGACCAAAGTAACCAGGGCATGCAGCCATTAGAGTTACGCCCTTGAATCTGCAATTTTATCGAAAAAATGGATGGGGAATTGGCCTGAAGGTCATAAAAAGATCCAAGGTGGTGGCCTATGTTTTTATCTCTACCATAGAATCATCTCTCTTTTTAATGAGTGCCACTGAAGACCAGAGAAGTTAGAATGGCTGGTCCCCATTCCTAGCAGTACATACCTATGATAAATGTATAAAATGATCAAAGAAATAATATGGCAGTATAAAACTTCTGAATGTTGAAGGTAAATTGCAGATTCATATTATTACAATTAATATATAGCACCAATTCTTCTGCCAAATCTATAGAATCATCTCCTGTCAGAAAAAGGTCATCTATATAGCGACCATACCACCTGCTGTGAGAGGAATATTATTTGGAGTCCAAAAATATATATACATTAGCTTTTCCCTTCTCTTTACTGAGATCAAGTGTTCAAACATGATGTTATATAAGATGCCAACCAATTCATATCCCTGTAGGTAATTCTTAAAGATGCCAGTCTGAAACGCGTTTATAGATATCTCTACACAAGGGTTGCTATTTAAAAATACTTACAAAATAAATTGTGCTTTTAACTGAAGATCCTGACACAGTAATCAATTCCTTCTAATGGCGTATGTCACATGCACAATACATAGTTAATGCATCATTGTAAATAGGCTATTTTGGTTTTGTGATGATGTACTCAGCCTTCAGCATGTCAATCAAGACTGGATATGGGCCAATCAGTCTGATTTTTCCAACCAAATTTGGTAATAGAGCCTTCGAAGTTCTGTTTCAGCACAATGTCACTTGTCAAATTTGATAGCAAAGTGGAGGTAGTTTGGAAGCCTATTTCTTGATGACAGGTTACCAGTAAAAGCAGATCAGGCACAACAGCCACAGGATGAGGGTGTACGGAAAATATACATTTTGAATATGACAATCATAAAATAATTAAAGATAAGACATTTTTTTTTAACAGTTGGTTACTCACATGAGCCAGAGTATTTTCTGTGCCATTTTTCCTCCATGCATTGTTATCATCTCCTCATCTAGGCTTTTATAGATAATATTTCATTCTAACCTCGTGAAGAAATCAATATGACAGCTCTGACTCATAATTTAACTACAACAAATGTCAGAAGCTAAAAAAATAAAGCTGTTGACAACTTAAAGAAAAAGTTCAGAAGACAAAAAAAGTTCAGAAACCAACTAAATTTTAATGATTGCTATATAAACAATTAATACTTAGCGTAGACTAAGGTTTTACTTGTTGATAATCTCATGGTTATTGAGATTCATTAAGACAAATTTGCATTCTGAATCTGCCATGGTGTAATGTATATGATATAGGGATTCAGTCCATACACATGTAACAAATTACTAACCACATTATAGGTCGGGTCGATGGTGCAACTTGACACTTATTGACCCCCTTGCAATGCCATAGCAGTGCCCCTATTTTGCTATGTAGCATTTTTGAAACTGTCTTTTTATGGGGGAGATGGTTGCTTGACCTCCCTTATGCACCAGGAACTAGGAGGGGTGGATATTTTTGCACCTCCTTTAGCTATACAACTGTGTAGGGTCATGTCAATAAAGATTCCTGTACATATTCCAGTCATGCTCTAAGTAACCAAAGACACTCCTGTCTTAAGTACCGTCCCTGAGATGAACTGCTCCTGAGATGGACCATCCCTGATGTGAACTGCTCCTGAGATGGACCGTGCCTGAGGTGAACAGCTCCTGAGATGGACCATCCCTGAGGTGAACTGCTCCTGAGATGGACCGCTCTTGAGGTGAACAGCTCCTGAGATGGACCATCTCTGAGGTGTACTGCTCCTGAAATGGTCTGCTTCTGAGGTGAACTGCTCCTGAGATGGACCGCCCCTGATGTGAACTGCTCCTGAGATGGCCCGTGCCTGAGGTGAACAGCTCCTGAGATGAACTGTCCCTGAAGTAAACTGCTACTGAGATGGACCGCCTCTGAGGTGAACTGCTCCTGAGATGGACCACCCCTGAGGTGAACTGCTCCTGAGATGGACCACCCCTGAGGTGAACTGCTCCTGAGATGGACCGCCCCTGATGTGAACTGCTCCTGAGATGGACCGCGCCTGAGGTGAACAGCTCCTGAGATGAATTGTCCCTGAAGTGAACTGCTACTGAGATGGATCGCCTCTGAGGTGAACTGCTCCTGAGGTGGACCACCCATGAGGTGAACTGCTCCTGAGATGGATCGCCCTTGAGGTGAACAGCTCCTGAGATGGACCATCCTTGAGGTGAACTGCTCATGAAATGGTCTGCCGCTGAGGTGAACTGCTCCTGAGATGGACCGCGCCTGAGGTGAACAGCTCCTGAGATAAACCGCCTCTGATGTGAACTGCTTCTGAGATGGACCACCCCGGGGATGAACTGCCCCTGAGGTGAACGGCTCCTGAGGTGGACCGCCCCTGAGGTTCTTAGATAACAACCATGATATATCAAAACCTACAGAGTGCTCCTTTATTTTTTTTAGTCATAGAGGACTTCACATTGGATTTGAGCAGTACTCCCAAATAAGGAACTATTCCTAGGGTACAGTCTCAAACCATAGTAAGCATAAGCATGACCAAAAAAAAAGGAGTTTTAAACAAAATCGAAAAGTTATCAACCACAGCATCTGCTAAACTTGATGGACCCTGCTGTGGCCAGGCCCTGCTTTTGCTTCATTACCTGGACCCATTGTATGTTCTCCTTGTGGGCCAGTCTAATTCCATATAGAAGAAGCTAATCACAAAGCTTCATTTCTTTTTTTTTCCCATACCTTCAGATTTTTTCTCAAGAGATTATTTTTGGCTTCAGTCTTCCTCATCATAGATAAACCCAGGTAGCTTTAGAAACAAGACTTCCTGTTGTGTCTGAAATGAATCGGCAAATGATACTGACTTCTCCCGCGGACAAGCAGAGGAAATCACAAGGCTGGGGCTTTGTTGTTATTGAGATATCGTTCTTGAATATAAATGGAGCTAATTTTACATCATCAGGGGGAAAATCAAGCAAAAAAGAATTTCAATTGTCCTATTGCTCCCTTGGAAATGAAAAGAAAGGTATTTCAAACAAGGAGAATGTGATAATGGTATAGCTCAAATATTCTGTGATAAAAGGAAATGGGTAAAATACCGCTCTGCCGACAGCTTCCCGAATGTAGATTCAAGACGATGGTTGAAGCAATATCTGTCGACTATTGCATTTTACTTAATGTACTGTCTGGGGAGCAAAGTTCTCTCTGGCATTGTGATGATAACACTATGTACTGATCACAGTCCACAAATATTTCTTAAGAGTCCTGTGAACAATTTAAGACATGACCACTGGTTAAAAAAAAGACTGTACCGAGTTCAATTATGAAGAGCTGCTCTCTTCTCTTCACATGATCGAAGTTCCTAACGACCATGCATAGGTCCATTTGCATACACATGGCATCACTTTTAAAGATGAGTGATGGTAGCATGGCACTACGACTCCTAGCATTTCAAACATCCATTTTTGGTCATCATGGTAGAAGGATGAGGAAGACACTTGAAGGTCATGGCATCAACAGGAGATCATAAATACCTTGATATTATCAGTGTACCCCACTGGTCTCAAAGACCAAAAGTCAGTGTTATGGTTAACCTAGTGAGGTGGATTTCCCAAGCTATAGATCATGGTGAGCATCAACTTCTAGAGGAGTTGATGCAGTGGAGTTGGTTAAGGTAAGCTGCACATGGAACAGCAGAGCTGGGTATGCTGGACAGCACACAAAGAAGTGCGGAACTGGATATGTAGTATGGATTTCAGGGTCTTGATACAGTTGAGCCAGGTGTCCAGACAACACTTGGGAAAAGCAGATATGGATTGGCAAACAGGCTACTTGGTGAAGAAGAGTGGAGTTTGCAGACACCTCAGAATAGCTAAGATAGATGGGCAAACAGGCACCTTGAAATAGCAGAGCCAAGTGTGCAGACAGCACCAGGGTTGGTAGATAAGTACCTTGATATAAACAGTAGCTGATTTCAGCGGTAGTAGAGATGGGTTTGCCCGAAGACTCGACAGCGAACCACTGCCTGAATTCTCAGTCATCATGTAGTCGCCTGAGCTGGCATTAAAAGGCATACAATCATGAAATCAGATAAGAGTTGATTAACTTGATATGCACAAAAGTATAGAGTTTGGGCCATTTGAGAAGAAAGATGCTTAGGGAAAGCTCTGAAGCCAAAACAAGTAACAGTCAAAAACATTTCAGTGTAGGTAATCAAAAGGAGAAAGAGACCAGTTGTAACCACTGAAAGACCAAATGTTCTCAGAGATTCTAACTTCCTAAATGAATGGTTACAAATTTCTATTAGCAAAATAAGAGGACCCATTGTACCTAGGAACGCAAATGGTCAGCCACTGCTTGAATCTGAATTGTTACTCCAGCTAAGGTATCCTTCACACGTCCTGGTGATTCCTGTACAGAAAAAAACAGTATTAGTGAGATCCGTGGTCCGTGTCCTTGTGCCATCTGTTTGTACGTATGTGACATCCATGTGACATCTGTGTATCCGTTTGACATCCACGTACCCGCACCTAGGAAAAGCAGTACAGTTTGCACTGATCCCAGAAGCCGGCTGCTTTAAGGCAGAGCTCATCATTTTCACTTAGCCTCCCTGAGATCAGAGCAACCAGGCGAAAATGATGGGAGTTGTACAATGAAATAAAAAAATAGCATGCGCTCTCACGTAATTTTTATAACCAGCAGAGGGAAAGCGGATAGCTGGGGTCTGATATTAATATTCTGGGAAAGGGGGCAATATCACATAAAATTCCCAGGTTATTAAAAACAGCTCACAACTGTTTGCTTAGCTTACTGGTGATTTTACATGGGGACCCCAGAAAACAAATGATGTAGGGTCCCCTTATAAATTCAAACCAGCAAAGGCTAAACAGACAGCTGTGGGTTGATATTCATACATTGGGATGGGGCCAGAGATATTGCACCCCTCCCATGCTATCAATATCAGCCCTTTGCCACCCCAGAAATGGTGCGTTCATAAGATGCACCAAATCTGGTGCTTAGCCTCACTCTTCCCACTTGCCCTGTGGTGGTGGCAAGTGAGGTAATAGGGTTTAGCCTTTGCTGGTTTGAATTTGAATTTTGTTTATTTTTTTTCTGTGGTCCCCATAAATTCACCAGTAAAGGCTAAGCAAACAGGCTGTGAGCTGTTATTAAAAGCCTGGGAACCTTTTAGGATATTGTCCACTTTTCCAAATTATTAACATCATTTCCTAGCCGTGGGCTTTCCCTCTACTGGTTATGAAAATTATGCGGGAGCCCACTCTGTTTTTTAATTTAATTCTTATACACAGGATGTACACAGCGGGTGCTGAATACAACTCCCATCACTGTCGTCTCAGTGAGACCAAGTGACAATGATAAGAGCTGTCTTCAGCAGCCGGCACTGGGGAACAGCGCAACCTGTAACGCTGATTAACAGGCGCCGGTACATGTCATTGGAGCGCCCCGTCAGGGCAAGGGGTTACTCGGTACCGGGTCCGGTGTTCACAGGGGGATGTCACGGTGGCTGACCTGGTCCGTGGCCCTGGGACGTCCTTATAAAAGGGGAAAGGTCTTTTAAGGGATAAGGTTTATGTTCATGGTGCCACCTGTGGTATTCGGTCAGGGTGACCGACGCTGCTTTAAGGGGTCCGCTGGGGTGATGTTATGGCAGCTAGATGGTATACCTTCCCACAGGTGAAGTATGTCCCCAGGGCTTCCCAGTATGTAGATGGTAGAATGGTGAGAGGTGCAGTGAAGAACGAGGACACAGGATTGCAATCTCTTTACCTTGTTTACTGTTGGTTTCAGCAGCCACAGTCCAGGGCACCAGATCACAGGGCAGGTAGAGTCCGGCCGGTTTGGAGGCAAGTCCAGAGTCCCCTTGTCCAGGTGGAAATTAATAGCCTTCCCTTGCGCTGTAGTGGTGTTGTCCCTTACTGCTAAGCCTCTCGTAAGGTCCTCACAGATGTGGTGTTTCTCTCTGTCCCCCATAGTCAGATAGGACAAGACCCGTATGACTGGTGACTTGAGCCTGTTTATAGGGTCTTTTAGATAACCCGGCTCTGTGGGGTGTCACAATGCCTCCTGGGTGTAGGTGCGGACAGGTAACGTGCAATTAGCTGTCCTGCTGGTCTCTGAAGTAAGGCATAGTGGTCCTTACTACCTCGGTCTTCCGGCTGCCGGTTATCTGCACCTCAGAAGGAGGCAGCCTGCTGGGGGCTGGTCGCCTTCTGGTATCCCCTCCTGTGCTTTGCTTTCCTGCACCTTCACGGCAACGTATTCGGCTTTCTATGTGTCTTTTTCCTGGGAGCTGCAGCTCTTAGGGCATGCACAGCTCCGTGAACCCTCTATCCTCCTCAGATGGCTGTCTGGAACTTTTCTTAGCTGATGTTCTTTCCTTCTCAGTTTCCTCTTGCTGCCAGGAGCTGCAGACCCCCATGTCTGCTCAGCTATTCTCCTATCGTACCAGCTCCGCCTCAGCTGATGTTCCACGACAAGCTCCCTTCTGGCAATCTCTCTCTCTAGCACATCTTTCTGTTTCCTCCCTCTCTGTTTCTCTGACAGGAACTGAACTCACTTTCCCTACAGACTACTATATATATATATATATATATACACAGTATATATATATATATATATATATATATATATATATGGAATCACCTAGTAAATAGGATCAAAAGCTCCCTCTGGTAGCCTGGAGTGTGAATGTGTTGCATGCTTGTGGTACCTGGATGCAGTTATCCTTCCTTGCCTCCGAACGTAGCATCACTCTCCCCTGGAGGAAAGCAATGCCACTGTGACGACCAGGACCCTGGGGTCCCACATCACACTGATGACACACAGATGTCATCCGTGTATCATCAGTGTGCTTATACATATGTGTGGCACGCATTTTGTCCATGCCGCTGATAAAATACTGACATGTCTGTGAGTTTTCATACAGACACACGATCCATGTGAAAAACCTGATATGTGAGCACCTCCATTGAATATAATTGTCATGGTTAGGACAAGGTTATGTCTTGTACTCTCAGGGTTAATGTTTTCAGCCTCTCTTTCAAGATGGGAGGGCTATTTATACTTGCTCCTAACTTGGTATCCTTGTCAGCTATAGGTTTTCTGCAGTCTGTATGCTTGACCTCTGTAGTGTGTGCTGGCTTGCTTTGTGTCTTGCTGTCACCTGCTTTATTCACTTTCCTGGATTACCCACCCCTGGCTTGGCTTCTGACTATTCTCTGACTCTCCCTGTTGGTATCTTGTAATCTCCTGGCTACGACCTTGGCTTGTTTCACTATTCTTTTATGCTTGTTCCTTCTCTGTTTCCCCAGTGTCTGGCTCCGTCCCCTGACCGCCTCCCACTCTGTCACATGATCGTAGGTCCTTTTGCTTTACCTGGTCACTCTGTCTCATGTGAAAGGTCCCGTTGGTGTTCATGTTAGTTACCCGGTTTCTGGTTAGGCTCCATTGCTGCTAGGTGCAGTTTCCCCTGCAGCATTAATACCCGGGTATCATGACAATAATGAGCATTTGTGTGTCTGTATTTGTGGTCCTTAAAAAATGGACAGTGTCTGCCTGTCAGTGCTCAGACCATACACATTGCTGCAGAGGTTACAGGGGTGGGGGGTCGGCCTGTCAGTGCCCAGACCATAGTCGCACACTACATAAAATTGATCTGCATGGCTGTTGCCCCAGAAGGACGCCTCTTCTAAGGAGGATGCACAAGAAAGCCTGCAAACAGTTTGCTGAAGACAAGCAGAATAAGGACATGGATTACTGGAACTGCATCCTGTGGCCTGATGAGACCAAGAAACTTATTTGGTTAAGATGGTGTCAAGCGTGTGTGGCGGCAACCGGGTGGGGAGTACAAAGACAATTGTCCTGCCTACAGTCAAGAATGGTGGTGAGAGTGTCATGGTTTGGGGTTGCATGAGTGCTACCAGCTGTGAGGAGCTACAGTTCATTGAGGGAACCATCAATGTCAACATGTACTGTGACATACTGAAGCAGGGCATGATCCCCCTCCCTTTGGAAACTGGGCAGCAGCGAAGTATTGCAAGATGAGATTGACTCCAATCACACATCCAAGACCACCGTTGCCTTGCTAAAGAAACTGGGGGTAAAGGTGCTGGACCAGCCAAGCATGTCTCCAAACCTAAACTCTATTGAGCATCTGTGAGGCCTCCTCAAACGGAAACTGGAGTAACACAAGGTCTCCAACATCCACAAGAACCGTGATCTCATCATGGAGGAGAGGAAGAGGATTCCATTGGCCACCTGTGAAGCTCTAATGACCTCCATACATAAGAGAGTTAAGGCAGTGCTTGAAAATAACAAGGTTCACACAAAATATTGACACTATGGGCACAATTTGGCCATTTTCACTAAGGGGTGTACTCACATTTGCCAGCGGTTTAGACCTTAATGGCTGTGTGTTGAGTAATTTAGAGTGTCGGATCTTCAGTGTTGTCCCATGAAAACGTATAATTAAAAAATGGTCAAAAAGTGAGGGGTGTACACATTTTTGTGATACACTATATTTCTATATGTGGACAACCAGTGGTTGTGATAGGAATTACAGTCAGTTAAACATACCCCTTGTATTGTGCTTACACGTAGCGCTTCTTGAATGCTGGGATTTCTTCTCGCAGTCTTAGTGTCCTTCTCCAAAAGCAGCAACCTATTTATAAAATGGCATAAAACCAGCAATGTGTTTACTACATCCTGCTTCCTTTTCTTGTCGTCAGTCTCGGGAATGTTTAACCAAGCATATGGGTTAAACAAATAGGAAATAGCAAAAAAAAAATCCAATCTGTTAGTTTCTCGTCATAGGCTTCTTCTAGATCAAGTTCTCATTCGATGCATTTTCAAAAGAATTCAGCTTCCAAGCGGTGAATCACATAACGAATAGGGAAAAGGTCAGGAACAATTCGTAAGGCAAGAAAGCATCTTATCGCCAGCGTATGCCTTGTTTGTCTCTTGTGTTCAGTGTGTGATGGATCTCAGCTGAACAGGAGCACAAAGACCCAACAATGAAGACCACTGCTATAGTAACAGAGTATTGATTTGGTTGTCTTGTACAGACCTGTCTTTATGATGGGTCAATGTGGCAGAAGCTGAAGCTTTTACGAAAGATTGTCATCATGATGGTAACATCGGCCATGAAAATTATACCATCTTGGTTATTCTAGGCTTTATTTTGACCTGCAGAACTATATTTGCTTCCTCAGCACCTATCATGGTTGCCCCCTACGTAGGTTATCACATTTTTGGCAGCACCAAAATTCCAACCAACTGCTGTATGCATCAGCTACAGATTTGCATGCATCTTACTGTAGATGATGTGGACCACCATTGGGTTTCTATGGATTTGACGTTGAGATAAACCCAACAGCCGAGACTTCTTTGTTCTTCCCTCAATCATTATACTAGATTATGCACTTTAGGTTTAGTTCCTGGTCGTTCACTCAAAAAGAAGTCTCCATTAGATAAAGAAAAACAATTAGATGACACCAGGATGTGTTACCAAGTTGGCAGCAACACAGGCAACGATCAGGGTAAGTGGAGAATTTTCCCAACATAAAAACTGTTACACAGATGTCCCGGGCTTGAGCTCTGCTCCCTTCCGCCCGGGTCTGCTAAAGTCTCACGCGCTCCACTTCCGGCTTTGCAAGAAGCCCGGCGTACTCTCATGGGATCATCTCTCTGAGCCTATAAAAGGCTCACAAAAGAAACTCACCTGTGTCTTGGTATTAAGATTTTAGTGTCCCTCAGTTAACTGGTGGCTTTCACTACCTTTGCCACTTGACTACGGTCTGCTGGACAATTCTTGTCTGCCTATACCTCAGCCACCTGTCTACAACCTTCCAAGACCTCTGCTACATGTCTGCCCTTGGTTTCCAGGAAGTCTCGTGTTCGCCTATGGTTACCAGTACCTTTGCTACTTTTCTGTAGTCTCCTGGACATCTCCGGTCAGCCTGCGGCTGCAAGTACCTCAGCTACCTAAGGATTTCCAGTACATCAGCTACGAGTCTGCCTGCGGCTTCTAAGATGTCTCCTGTCCACCTGCAGCTTCCAGTAATCTACTACTTCTCTGCAGTTTTATGGATGTCTCCTGGCTGCCTGTTGCTTCCACTTACTCAGTGACTTTGCAACCTGTCTCTAAGATGTCTCCTGCTTGCTTGCGGCTTTCAGTCCCTCAGTCTCCTGTCCACATGCAGTCTCCATTATCACTTCTATATATCTGACATGTGCTTCAACTGCTTGCAGCACTGATGCCTGTGGCCCATGTGCCTACTAGGATCTTGGGCTTAGAGGATCCACATCACCTAATGAGTATCTTAACTAAAACAACCCATATTCTGTCAGCAACAGCAGACAGGAAGAATGTCAGAATGGAAAGAGCATAGGTACATGTGGTCAACAGATCAGCTGGACAAAATGTTAAAATTCAGAACAGTAGAAATCTTAAGAAAAGAGAAGTGTTTAATGAACCTCATTGCTTAGGCACTAAAGACTGGATGGTGGAAGGGCCTTAAATACTAGAATCGGCAGATGTAGTAAATCCTTGGCTCGCGTTGACCCTGTAAGGATTTGGGAGACAGTTGTGGTGCTTAGAAGAGGAGATCCCAACATGAAGATAGCAGCCATAAGCACCGTGCCAAGGACCAAAGGGCTACGATGTGTGATAGTGTGACACTGACTTAAGGAGCAGAAGATCCAAGATGACTGTCAAGTAGATGTAGGAGTAGGGTGACTGACTGTGACACCTTTGTATCCTTTTATACCTTTTTTCTTGGCATATTCCTGAGATGAGTGGTATAATATAAACATGAAAATCATTTTGAAGGACACTCTGTTGGGAGAGATTTATGCTATACGTGTCTTTACGTGGCCACCCAGTGATTGTGCCATGACGTACACCCTGTCTTAGGTTTTGTTAACTTGTTGCAATAATATTTGGGACTTGTATTTTGAGAAATTAAGAGTTCTTAATGAAATTTGTGGAAAGAAAAGGGTGGACATATCGGTAGGCTTATAGGCTATGGTGGACACAACCATATACTTACTCCAAAGCCTAATTTCGAGCTTATTGAAAACCATGGACAAAGAATAATCTTGTGGTCCCCTAAAGAGTGGTGTTTGAGTCTAGACAAGCATCATCTTCAATTACTTAAAGGGATTATCCACTTAAGGGGCTCAGGGCATGATAGGCGTTGTGGTTTTACGACTGGAACGTCATGGGTCTGAGACCCTTTAACAAATGACTGGCTCCATATCTGAGCCTTGGCTCCATATCTGAGCCTTGTCCTTCTTTATATTCTTCCTATGCTCTTCAGATAAAGGTTTGCTCTGGTCAGTTAGGGAATTATTGGCCCCCGGTATCATCAAGCCGCACTCCGAGACTCAGCATGAGATGAGCTCTGTGATTCATGGTAAATGACAGAAAGTGAATAGTCCAAAAAAATGTAAAAAAAATATCTGAGGCTGTAATCCCCTAATATAATATCAGTGTAACTCAGATACAATAAACTATGGAGGAAACCACTGAATTATTATACACCCACCCAAAAAACGAAGTAATCCGAGTGATGGATGAGCGAAAAATAATGCAAATCACTGGCGAGCCGACTCTCCGGAGGATTCCTTTACCCTACAGGAAAATTATAGTGCACAAATCCAATAGTTTTGTTTTGTTCTTGGAACTTTATTTATAGAACGGGGTGGATATATCATTTGTATCACATCTAAAGAAGACTAGCAGAAAAATGTGGAGAGACACAAACAAGTTCTCCGCTTTGGACAATCCTTACTTATCAGAAGGGTCCGTTAAAAATTAACTAATCACAGTGATCGGCTCTGATTTGTCAAGAAAACTGTTGAATTTACCTGCAGTGCCGCCGCAGGGGAAATTAGGTACTACACCATATCCATTCAGCAGAAACAAGCAAATCAATCCAAGGCTAATATAATTTGTTTACAATGTCACAAAAATATATGGATTCACCAGAACTTGAATTTTTCTTTATTCTTTTTAGGATACAATGTTTTATAAAAAAAAAAATATATACATACTTCCTTTGCCACTCATGTGCCCTGTCTCAGTAGCTCCCTGCCTAGTCCTCCACTTCCGTCTTAGGTCTTCGACACTGACTAGAATAAGGGAATAACAGCAGAATAGGCATCCTACCTAAATATCACCAGAAAGTGATATTTCAAAGATAAATAAATATTCCTCCGCAGCACAGAGTATTTAAGGATATAGAGTGAATCTCCCCTTCTTGTTATAAATGAAGGATCTAGTTGGCAATTTTTCATTCACTGCTTGTAATATTAATGGAAAGTGATGGCATGATGCCGTGCTTCATCTGACAGGGAGCACAATGCCTGAGGGCCGATCCCGGGCACATTATACAGGAATAAAAGATGAAGGATCCTCCATCCACATGACACCGGCCACCTGTGTGACTGGTCACATCCTTTATAGGAGAGGAAATAATAGGACATGGCCGACGTGTCTGTAGACTTATTACAGACCGTTATTAGCGGCCGCGCTGACTGCGCCACTTCTGTGTACGAGGTTTTATTCACTATCACTTGGCTTCTATCAATAATTGTGAACGGTGCTCAGGTCAGATATCATCTGGATTAATAAGGACACGGAAGGATCAGGGACCCGAAGGCTGAAAATAGTTATATAATGCATACATAACGGGGGACTCATTGTATAGAAATAGAGGAGTCTCACATGTACATGAATCCATATATATATATTGTAAGATGGCCGCCAGACGAGTCCTGGAGGGGAGATATGTGTCATCGTGGCTATTAGCTGCGGTGATGTGAACACGGAGGTATGCTCCAGCACATATAGTGCTGAAAGCTATTTGGCCATTCCAGGGCTGGGTTTTACGAGCAGTTATAAGAGATGGATGGGAATGACAGCTCATATATCCCAACCCCAGGGGTGTGGTTTGGCAGATAAAATGGAGGCCGAGTCTCTCATTCAGTGTCTGTGGCTGGAGGTGTGGAGACCTCCAGTGTGAGTTGTTAAAGACACTGATCTGAGCAGGCGGACCTGCAGGGGGATATGGACTAATTGTTTCCTGCTTGTTGTTCACTTTGTGCTGGAAAAGGCTGTTCGTTTGTTATTCTATCCAGAGCGGTTTATGCGATTTTAATAAACTTGCTTGGACATTTCAGCTTCTTGTGCTGCCCTCAACCGCAGCCGAGTGATCATGGAGCTCTACAATATACATATATATACGGTATATACAACATAATATATAATCTATCTATATCTATTGTCTGTATTTATCAGTTTGTATTCATCTATCCCATATCTATATATCTATTATCTATCTATCTATCTATCTATCTATCTATCTATCTATCTATCTATCATCTATCTATCTATCATCTATTTATCATATATTTATTTACCATCTATGTATCTATCTATCTATCATTTATCTATTATCTATCTATCCATCATTTATCTATTACACTGGTCAACAGCATTTTTGGTGCCAAAGATATTTCATCGAATTTAGGGTATTTTTGGGGTGCTGATTCTGAATATGTCATCAGTTTTGCCAGATTGGCTCAAGTTTTTGAGATTTTTGGTATCTTATTTATAGCACTTGTTGGTAAATGCGACGCATCATCTCATTAATTTCTTTGGATTAGTACTTGAACTGAGCAGTTCTCAATATAGTTTTGTGTTAATTAGTGTTCTAAAAGTTTGTTCATAGCTTGATTTTTGCACTAACTTTATGTTGTTGTCTGTTTTCCAGTGAAAAGCATGAACTCATCAAGAAGAAGTTGTCTTAACGATCCAGACTCATTCTGTTACATTTGTGGTGAATACACACTGCCAAAACATAGAAGAAACATAACAGACTTCGTAAAAAAAGTGTATTTTGCCTATTTTGGGGTTATGCTTGGGGACCAAGACAAGTTTTGGGCACCACACATAGTGTGCAAAGCATGTATCGAATTATTACGAAAATGGAGCAAAGGACAAAGAAAAAGCTTCAAATTTGGTGTTCCAATGGTGTGGAGAGAGCCAAAAAATCATCATGATGACTGTTATTTATGGTAAACACAGGTACAGGCACATCTTCACAATGAGGGACAGGCCTTCTTGCAGATTCCATGTTACTCCCATTTTCGTTTCTTATGCTTATTGAATCCTTGCACTTGCACTGCACAGAAATAACAGTCATCATGATGATTTTTTGGCTCTCTCCACACCATTGGAACACCAAATTTGAAGCTTTTTCTTTGTCCTTTGCTCCATTTTCGTAATAATTCGATACATGCTTTGCACACTATGTGTGGTGCCCAAAACTTGTCTTGGTCCCCAAGCATAACCCCAAAATAGGCAAAATACACTTTTTTTACGAAGTCTGTTATGTTTCTTCTATGTTTTGGCAGTGTGTATTCACCACAAATGTAACAGAATGAGTCTGGATCGTTAAGACAACTTCTTCTTGATGAGTTCATGCTTTTCACTGGAAAACAGACAACAACATAAAGTTAGTGCAAAAAGCAAGCTATGAACAAACTTTTAGAACACTAATTGACACAAAACTATATTGAGAACTGCTCAGTTCAAGTACTAATCCAAAGAAATTAATGAGATGATGCATCGCATTTACCAACAAGTGCTATAAATAAGATACCAACAATCTCAAAAACTTGAGCCAATCTGGCAAAACTGATAGCATATTCAGAATCAGCACCCCAAAAATACCCCAAATTCATTAAAATATTTTGGACACCAGAAAAAAAATTTTTTTTTGTTGACCTGTGTTATCTAACATCTATCTATATCTATCTATTATCTATCATTTATCTATCTATCTATCTATCTATCATCGATCTATCTATTGTGATGCAGCGGTAGGACCATACACAGTGAAATGGCAGTGACCCAAACAAGTTCAAACAAAATGTTCTTTTATTGTGTTACTTCACACGGCCAATATAGTATACGGCTTCTTCATACAGTCCATTAATAATGCATGGCTATATGATGCAGTCAATACACAGGCCGAACTTCCCTCTGTCCAGTTTCCCTGGGTGACCGCACACCGGTAACAAGTCTCTGTACTCACTCAGCGCACTGCACTCTTTATCCTCTGGAGTGCAGCCGGGTACACATAAGACAGCCCAAGACACAGGGTGTCAGTCTCTCTGGTTCCTTTAGCCTTTGTGCTGCTCTACACAGAGAGAGCTCTGCAGACAACTGAGCTTTAATGGGGATAAATGTAAGGTCATGCACTTGGGTAGAAGTAATAAGATGTATAACTATGTGCTTAATTATAAAACTCTGGGCAAAACCGTCAATGAAAAAGACCTGGGTGTATGGGTGGATGACAAACTCATATTCAGTGGCCAGTGTCAGGCAGCTGCTACAAAGGCAAATAAAATAATGGGATGCATTAAAAGAGGCATAGATGCTCATGAGGAGAACATAATTTTACCTCTATACAAGTCACTAGTGCGACCACACTTAGAATACTGTGCACAGTTCTGGTCTCCGGTGTATAAGAAAGACATAGCTGAACTGGAGCGGGTGCAGAGAAGAGCGACCAAGGTTATTAGAGGACTGGGGGGTCTGCAATACCAAGATAGGTTATTACACTTGGGGATATTTAGTTTGGAAAAACGAAGGCTAAGGGGTGATCTTATGTTAATGTATAAATATATGAGGGGACAGTACAAAGACCTTTCTGATGATCTTTTTAATCATAGACCTGAGACAGGGACAAGGGGGCATCCTCTACGTCTGGAGGAAAGAAGGTTTAAGCATAATAACAGACGCGGATTCTTTACTGTAAGAGCAGTGAGACTATGGAACTCTCTGCCGTATGATGTTGTAATGAGTGATTCGTTACTTAAAATTTAAGAGGGGACTGGATACCTTTTTGGAAAAGTATAATGTTACAGGGTATATATATTAGATTCCTTGATAGGGCGTTGATCCAGGGAACTAGTCTGATTGCCATATGTGGGGTCGGGAAGGAATTTTTTTCCCCATGGTGGAGCTTACTCTTACCACATGGTTTTTTTTTGCCTTCCCCTGGATCAACATGTTAGGGCATGTTAGGCTATGGGTTGAACTAGATGGACTTAAAGTCTTCCTTCAACTTTAATAACTATGTAACTATGTAACTGCCCTGTCTGCTTCCAAGAACACACTGACACACCTCCCCCACTACTACAGGGCTTTTTAATCAGTCACTGCTTCACTATTCTAATTACAGCCACACCTGTGTCTGTAGTACGCCCTCATGGCCTCACTACGCTTCCATGCACATTCTGCAGAGCACATACAGCGCCCCCTAGCTGTAACAGGGGTCACTGCCTCACACTATCTATATATCATCTATCTATTTATCTATCTATCATCTATCTATCTATCTATCTTATATTTATTTATCTATTCATCTATCTATCTATCATCTATCTATTATTTATCTATCATCTATCTATTATCTATCTATTATCTATCATCTATCTATCTATCTATCTATCTATCTATATCCTTCTATCCTTAGTCTCTTCTTGCTTCTGGCTGTGCTGTGTTGCTCCTTGGGAGCCAGTGTTTCCCATCCTGCAAGGTGCTTGGAGCAGTCTTCCTGCCATAAGGCCTCCTTTCAAATCTCACATCTTTTGTAGAGAAAAACAAGTGTCTCTCCTCTCACTGCTCCCCTTATCCCTTCTTTGCTCTCTCTCACTTCTCTCCTCTCACCACTCACCCCTCCAGTCTCACTTCTCCCCTCTCATCTTCACTCTCACCTCTCTCTCTTCTCAACTCTCTCCTCTTGCTTCACCTCTCCCCTCTTTTCTCACCTCTCTCTGCTCTCCTCTCATCACCTCTCTCCTCTCACTACTCACCTCTCTCTTCTCACCACTCACCCCTCCAGTCTCACTTCTCCCCTCGCCCCTCTCTCTTCTTACCTCTCCTCTCATTTCACCTCTCCCCTCTCTTCTCACCTCTCTCCTCTCACTACTCACCTCTCTCTTCTCACCTCTCTCCTCTCACCACTCCCCCCTCCAGTCTCACTTCTCCCCTTTCACCTCTCTCCTCTTGTTTCACCTCCCCCCTCTCACTACTCACTTCTTTTCTCACCTCTCACCACTCACCCCTCCAGTCTCACTTCTCCCCTCTCATCTCCCCTCTAACCTCTCACCTCTCTCCTCTCCCCTCTCACCCCTGTAGTTTCACCTCTTCCTTCTCTTCTCCCTTCTCTCTGCTCCCCTCTCCTCACCTCCCCCTTCTCACTGCTCACCTCTCTTCTTTGTTTTATTTTAGCTGAGGCCTGGCGTAGCTTCACCTGAACACACACTGCCTGTAAATGATGCTCTCAGAGGCTATTATACAGCGCAGCTGCCTCAAATGTCTTCTATTATTTCAGCTACAAATTGTTACCTTCAGCAGAAAGAGATACAAAGCCGCAGTAATGGAATAACCGTAGAATAGGCGTCCTACCTAAATATCACCGGAGAGGAAGAACGCCAAATATGGGAGAGCGAAGAGCAGGAACCCTCAATACCAAAGACATGGGCTGAGCTGAGGCGGATGCCAAGGTGCCCATGTCATGTACTGCCCTCTGTACCACCTGCGGAGTGTACTATAGATACAACATGCTCACACAAATGGCAGACAGACACATACAAACATAGATGAATACACACTAACACACGGTGTCTGCACATAAATGATAAGACTAGTAATTAAACCTGTTGAAACCATGGACGGTTCCCACTGTGATTAGTTATCCTGGTAAAGAAGCCTTGTATCCTCTGGAGATTGAACCTTTTTTCCTCTTATAGTCCCTTGTCCTTTGAGGTGGTTTTTGACCACCCTTTTTGTATGGGCCATTTACAAGTTAATCAAATCACCCCGGCCCTTTGGATGTCTCACCTCTTTGACCTGATCCCCCATGTCCAGGCTGATAGTTGCCATCCTGGTAAAGAAGATGTGTATCCTCTGGATATTGAACATTTTTTCCTCTAATACTCTCTTGTCTTTTGAGGTGGTTTCTGATCCTCATTTTTCACAAGTTAATCAAGTCACCCCCCCCGGCCCTTTGTATGTCTCACCTCTTTGACCTGATGCCCCATGTCAAGGCTGATAGCTGCCACCCCCTGGTCTATAGAATAGGGCAAAGATGGCGCCCACTATGGGATTATTAGGTAGTATCAGCTCATTTTGGCTGTAGACATCAGTAGAAGGTCCTTATCTATGAGACAATCCCCACTCCCCCTACAAAACAATCTGAACCGTCAGCATCTACAATGTACTTTCTTTTACTTGCTACATTCTTTCTGACAATGGTTGCCATGGGGATCGGCTTTAATAATATTATTTTTTTAAATATGCTTTGCAGTTTCCCGGATTTGCTTGTTAAACAACTGTCTTTAAATTGGATTAAACCCCTCGGATGTGGCGTCTCCAGAGCTCTGCGTGACTCCAAGAATAACAGGAGTACAGAGCGAAGCTGAACAGACCATACAGAGATCTCACTCCTTTTGATGTGCCAGTTTCTGCCAAAATTCGTTGCGTCTAAAATCCCAGTGTAGAAATCTCATGAAAGGGGCTAGTTTGTATTTTTCAGCCTAACAGCTGTGTTGCATACAGATATTTATAACCAGAGGCGGGAATGCTTTACGGGTCACCTCCTGGGACTGAGATGAGAAGGCTGCAATCTTTTCAACAAAATACATTGAAAGCTTATCATTGCATGGCTAATATGGAGCGCTCATACAGTGTTACATCCACTGCCTTCCATTCAATTGGAATAATTCCTGAGCGCTCTCATCCCCGTCTTCCAAGATAAAGTCAACCTGACAGCTGTTTGTAGGCAGTGAGATCTCCATATGTACTGGGATTCCAGATATTTGCTCAATGCTTCCCTTTCCGGAAGATAAAACGCGTAGCGTTTACTGAACCAGAGAATTTACTATTAAACTGCACTGGGAATTAGTTGAAAAAAATAGATAAATATATATATGTAGCAGAGCTGAATTTTTCCACTAATTATAAGTTTTGCATGTGTCATCTGGGGTTTCTTACATACCACACTAGTGTAGCATTGACTGATATGGAGAATTTACCATTAAACTGCACTGGGAATTAGTAGAAAGAACTTAGCAATATACAGATATAGCAGAGGTGAGTTTGTCCACTAATAATTGCAAGTTTCGCATATGTCATCTGGGGATTCCCACATACCGCACTAGCATAGCACTGGCTGATACGGAGAATTTACCATTAAACTACACTGGAAATTAGTTGAAAGAATGAAGTAATATACGGATGTAGTAGAGCAGAGTTTGTCTGCTAATTATAAGTTTCGCATGTGTTATCTGGGGTTTCCCTCATGCCGCACTAGTGTAACACTGACTGATAAGAAAACTTTACCATTAAACTCCAGTGGGAATTAGTTGAAAGAATGGAGTAATATACAAATGTAGCAAACTGAGTGTGTCTGCTAATTATAGGTTTCGCATGTGGCATCTGGGGTTTCGAACTTACCGCACTAGATGAAAAATTAACTAAAAAGTCTGTTGCATCATTGTTATTAAAAACTCTACATTGTGGGTTCATATGTTGCTCCTCCTGGAAAGAGTAGAAATAAAAAGACAACTGGGTGGTTGCCATTCTCTCTGAGAAGAGCTCAATTTATTTGTATATGTCCAGGAGGGACTCGCCCAACATAAGGGGGGGTCAGTTTTCCTTGTTTTGCTACAAGATATTTGATAAGTTTGGCACATTTTTAAATGTAACGATTCTGTCTAATGGATGATTCCTTTTCCATCTAACTAATAAAATGAGAGTTGCAACTTTAAAAAAAAAGGTATTGATAAATCGGGCATAAATATTATTGGCAGATGACCATTCCAATTTTTTTTAAAACTAAACTAACAAACGAAAAGTTGCAATTTTTTGGTGGAAAATGACATTTGACAAATCATCGGGGCGCTAAAGCAGACTGATAGTTGGGGTATCAGCCATTTTTTTTTAAGCCTCTTTCCTGTGGAGCCTTCTCTAGGATGAAGGGCACGTGTGAAATGTTATATATTTGGAGAGGAAATTGTTCCGAGACTGTGAAGGGAGCGTCGCGCCCATTGCCCGTATCATGGAAAAATTGGACAAATAGCAGCGATATGACAGCACAAGCTTTAGGGAATTTACAGTAAAATTGGCCTGGATTGTCATGGTAAATGGCACAGATGTACTTATAGGACACAGCGGGGTAAACGTCCTCGAGAAAATGGATAGATATAAACACTTCTCAGTAGATTTGCAGAGAGAAAAAACATTTGGCACATAGTCGGGATTCCATTGATTGTGCAGAATCGGCGGTCAAGGCAATCATTTGACTCCTGTCTCTCCGACAGGGTTCTAGTTTGTTTTTTATAATCAAATGATAGACAAGGAAAATAGACCGAGCTGATACAGGCAACCCCGCTGGGCTATTTCAGTAGCTAGCCATGAAAAAGAGACAATATATGGCCACAAGCGCAGGATCATTCATTAAATTCAGGAATTGGATGGGGGGGGGGGGGTGATGGGAGCTGATTTGCACATCTGTCTTCCTAAATTATTCTCATTAAGCTGCCACAATTAAGCAATGCATACAGAATTTGCAGAGGACATATTGTCTGTGTGTATGGATGCAAGAATTATGCATGTAAATATTGATCCAGAGAGTTATTGCGCTAATCGTATTAAAACTGGAGCGTCACTGAAAATTAACCCTTTAGTAGTCAGTGGGGGTAGGAGCGGAGCGGCCGCACACATTTTTCTAAACACATTTTTTGCAGCCAGACAAGGATCATTAATGACTTTGAAGATGCAACAGAAATTCCACTTATGTTGGATCGTGAAGGTATAAAAAGCCTTTAAAAAAAACCTTCAGGGGGACTCTTGGGTGGGGAACATTCAGTTCATTTTTACTACTGTTCCTGGTAAGTATAAAATGAGGAGGACGAGCTACTGGTATTGGTATTATCAGGCTTGGTAGATAAAGAACATGGACTTGAAGAACCTTCTTGAATCTAAAGATACTTTAAAAGGTTACCGCCAGTCATAGGTATCAGCTGATGAGAGTACTACTCTAATCATTATATGCCTGGTCTCACTGATAGCAACAAGAGCAGGTGTACAATGAAGAGAGTATTCACCAGCCGGCAACAGTACAATAAATAAATTAATAAAATAAAAAATGTCACTGGATCCCCTTCCATTTTTGACAACCAGCCAAGATAAAGCAGACAGCTGGGGGATAGTATTCTCAGACTGGAAATGGGCCACAGATATTCACCCCACCCAGCCTAGAGAAGCAGCCCGCAGCTACTCCAGAAAAGGTGCATCTATTAGATGCGCCAATTCCGTTTCTTTGCTTGCCTTTTGCCATTTGCCCTGGTGTGGCAATGGGGTAATATTTGGGGGGTCATTGTGAGCTGTTTTATGGCCGCTGGGTTAGTAATGGAGAAGTGTCTATCAGACTCCCCCATTACTAACCACATAGTCAAATGTAAGAAATAGTGAGAACTTTCTCATGAGCGCTGACGTCATTGAGGTCCCCGGAGTTTCTTGACTATGAACTATCAACAGATGACAGCGTGGGAAACATTGGATGTTCAGGTTGCTGAATCCAAACAGTAACATGGGCTTCAGTGAGAAGTCTGTGTTCAGAGTCCGTGCGCTAGGTGTTCTTTACGGACCCCGAATTTTACCGTTCAGGTTTGCCCATCCCTAATTATGTGCCTACAACCTGCATTAACCACCGATCAAACCACTGCATGACCAGCTCTATCCTCGCCTACTGTATCCTCACCCATCCCTTGTAGATTATGAGCCCTCGCGGGCAGGGTCCTATCTCCTCCTGTACCAGCTGTGACTTGTATTGTTCAAGATTATTGTACTTGTTTTTATTATGTATACCCCTCCGCACATGTAAAGTGCCATGGAAAAAATGGCGCTATGATAACAAATAATAATAATAATAATGTGCAGTCAAGAGTGGCATCTCATCATTAATGTAACAAACCGCCCAGTTTACTGTTATATTAAAGCATAGACACATTTGTTAATTAGGGTAATGTAATATTTGCATATAACTGCACAGTGGACCCCCAGAAGCAATTTCACTGGTGGTCCGTTGGCATTCAGTCTGACACTGTATCTCATCCTCTTAGCCTTGTGCTTACTGGAATTCCCCTTTATATGTATGGAGACCTCCTTATTTCCACCAACAGAGAATGTTGGGGAAAGAAGGATTGGACATATTGAATATAAATTCCCAATCCTTCAGTTTCCCAATTGAAAAGACATGTTGCTTGGCAGGACCGACACATGTGTACGGGGCTTTGAAAAGAAAAGCTGTCAGCCATTAGCTATTAAAGGGTGTGTAAGAAACCTAACGGCCTTTCCAGAGCTACAGGAACCTGTAAGGCACTGGCCATAGACGCAAAACCAGAGGCGAGAATGTTGGCCCCAAAAGTCCAGCTATCCCCTATCTTGTGGCATGTTTATCAATGGGGTTCCAACAATCCCAAGATTGGGGCTCTGTAACTTTGACTATGAGGCCTGTCCCGAATGGAGTGGAGGTGCACATGCTCAACCTCGTTCCATTCCTTGTCTATGTGATGGCCGTAAAAAGACAAGCACAATGAACGGAATGTAGGCCAATCACGTGCGCCTCCGATCCTTTCAAGAACCTCCTTCTCAAATTTACTGAGGTTCCAACAATCAGCATGTTACCTCTTATCTAATGAATAGGGGATAAGTTGAATTTGGGGGAACAACCCTTTAAGAAGTGCAACAGCATGGCAAATATCACACTTGCTATCTCTCTGGGAACGACTGGAAGACTCCTTTAAAAAGGAGGAACCTCCCAGACTACTGAAATAATTGGCCAATCTTCCAGGTGTTGCAGAAGACGCTCTGAACCTCCTGGCAAGCAACAGTCCCTGAAGGCTTCCAGTACGTGGCACTTGGATGCTATGTCACCATACTGGTGGAAACAGACAGAAAAGGTCCCTTGTGCAGTCCAATAACTGATCATAATACATAATTCCAATTGCTATGGAGTTGGTGATGACCCTCTTACCTCTTGCGTCCCAGGTTGCACCAATGATATGTCCACCTCTGGGTCATCACACCGAGCCATGATTTTCAAATACACATAAGTTGACAAGTATGTAAAATATAAAAATAAAGAAGTCCTATTACTGGCTCCATTGGGTTTTGCCTACATTTTTTACCCCCTTCATCACTGACAAACTCGGATCACAGCTGAAAAGTATATGGAAAGTCTCAAGGTAAATTGCCCAATCTGTGGTTAATATTGGGCGTCCAGCTGGCGCTTATAAAGTAGGATATCATTAAGGAACTAAATAGATGCGGAAACTGCTGGGAGCTGTTAAAATTCATATTTATTTTGTGTGAAATATATCTTCATTCATTACAGAAGTTTAAGCGGATTATATGCTGGAGTCCTGGCTGAAGTCCAGCAAAATAAACATATTCTTTCAGTAGCCAAGACCCATGAAAATAACACTACGTCATGGGAACAAGTAATTTACACTTATCGCTATGGGAAAAAGGGTATGTAAGCAGGGGTCTACATATCACAGGGGATTTCCCAGGGACCCATGAAGACAGGATGTTCAGACCTGGTGGATGCAATTGACTTCGCCATTAGATACCAAGAAGCTTTGTAAGTCAACCAACTCCAAAGGGATGCAATCAGCAAATAAGAGGTTGGGGGCAATTAATCTCGATATGCCTTGTTGACAGGTTCTTGCCAGAATCACCACCAGTCCTACGGCCCCAGCATATTCTTATGGTGTGATGACGAAGGTCCTCTTCCAGATCTTTGGTAACTGTTCTTCCGGTGACACATGTCGTAACGCCTTAATCTCAGTCACTGAGGCTCTAGTCGTCAATGGAAGAGAGGGGATAGACTAAAGATCTGGAAGAGCAGAAGACACTAGAGATGTAGGGTCAGATCTTGGTCCATCAGATTGCTGAACGATCGGGTTCCTGGCTTTTAGTGAACAATCAAAAAATCAGAATTGGATGCATCCAAAATTTTTGTAAAATTTCAACGATTTACTAATTTTTAAGAGGAGATACAATTTAGCCTATCCATCATGGTGAACTTCAGGGATCAAACTTGTTGAGATACATCCCAACTATGGTCTTGGGAATCGAGAGAGCTTGTCTGAACCTTGACGGGAGCCCATATAGAACCGTTGTCATGTGGCTCCATGCGTAAGTTATTGAATATATGATATTGCTCATGAGATTTGACAACTAGAACATTTGTCAGTCTTCGTAGTGTTAGGTCATTGTTTGGGTTTATTCCACTATTTCAGAGAAAATGGCATTAGCATTTGTTCTAAATATTTAATGTGACCAGTCACCTTGTGGCATCTATTTGTGGTATAAAAAAAAAAGAGGAGCAGTCGCGGGATACTCTCTTTACTGAACAAACAAAAGTATCGATTGAAAAATGAAAAGGTCAAGATGAAAGGGAAGAAGATGTAGCGGTGGAATTAGGGCAGCCCCCGAGCAAAGAGCCAGGGAGCTTAATGCAGATCAATCAGGCTGCACACTTACGAGGTTGAGTGATTTCAATGTCATGATCAGGGGAGGCTGTGACCTTCCTAAATTATCACCACAATTTATATTAGAAATTTGGCACATGTTAAAAATAATTGTTAACTACGCAGCGACAGTGCTGTAAATGAGGGAGATGGCAGACCTGTTTGTACGCTGCGTAATCTGCACATGGACCACATGTGGTGGATCTCATGTCATTTTGTGCAATTTTTGAGCGTACATTGGTCCCCACCTCATATCTGCCAACTGTCCTGGAATGTCTGGAATCTCCCAAAGTTTTGGAAAAGGAGGAAACTCTCCAACACCCCAAAAGAAGCCTATCAAAAACCTCCTACTAAGTGACACATGGTGGGATACTCCATCATCAAGCTGGGTTTGACATCCAGTTGCATGTCCATGGGGCTGTAGACAATGAGAGAAGGGGTGGCCTGTCATGAGGGGTCTTCAGCCAAGTCCTAGCAGGTCTTCTACTGTCTTGCTTCAAATCACAGTAACGTGATTTCTACAGAGCTAGAAAAGGACATCAAGGTCAGAAAAATAGAAGGAACAAGTCGAAGAGGAAGACCAGCAACCCAATGGCTTGATACTATCAAAATAATGGTGGAGAAGAACCTGGTGGACCTATATAGGCTTACACAAGATCTATCTTCCTACAGATCTTTCATCCATGAAGTCGCAATTGCTCCAGATCAAACTGAAGGCCCTTAAAATAAAAATTGCCAACACTGTAATCTGTCTCTTCATTAGTTGTGACAGAGAAGGAGGCTGACTTAGTGATTTTCAGTTGTCTCTGAACTAGCTGCTACAATGTCTCCCATACGCATCAAAGGGAATTACATACAGTAGCAACACTGAGCTGTGTAGATATGAATCCAGCTCTTGGATTAGGTAAATTACTTGTTAAACCGCTCAGCATGAGCAGCATGATCTGCCTCTGCTTGTTTCCTCACTCTGCTCCTCGGTTCTCCTCCCCTCTCCATAGAGTGTAATAGGATGTGTAACCTGACACCTCACTGTGCTGCAGGCAAGATAGGATTGAGCTGTAATATTCAGAATGGATGGCGAGTCCAGGACCCAGGAAGGGAAGGGATAAGTGACTGATAAGTGGAGAAAGAAGCAGAATTCTTTGATAAAACAAATAACATTAGGGAATATTTATCAAGCTAAATGTAAAATTAGCAAAAAAATTAGCAAATAGAGGGCTCATCAAGAAAGTGGGTGACACAATGTGCCCAAAAATGCACTAAAATTATGGCACACATTTCTGGTGCAAAGTCAACTCATTGGTGGAGAAAACATAAATTATACAGTCTTAAAATTAGATTAGATTTATAGATTTAATACATTTTAAGACCATCCGGCCTAAATTTGCCCTGTTTAATAAATAGACAATTTGGCTAAATTGACCCCCCCAACCCGTGTGTCAATCCTCTGCGTCTTTCCCATGTCAATGTCTCCAAGGAGGAAACAAACAAGCCGCCCTTTAATGTCTTCCCGATCTCTTGCTGCCGTATCAAAGATCTGTGCTACAGAACTGTGTGCGCAATCAGAACTAATTTCCAATTAAAATACTTTGTTGTGATAAAAGAAAATTAATTTAAATGTTAGCGGAGGGATGGGAGGAAGATGAGGAATGTCATGTTTTATTTCTTCCAGCCCTTGAAGTGCCACTTTAATTCTCTGGTGGAAAGGAATGGCGCACAGATAATATAATTAAAACCCTGTAATGGCATTTTTAAATATACATGACAGATGTTTATTGAATCTTTGTATCCAGAAATGATGAGCCCTCTCTCTGCTTCGCACCGAAGGGGAAACCAAGACGACCCAAGTGTGTCTGAAAATGGATACATAAGGGCTAAAAGTGAGTTATACCAACCCCGGAACTGCCGCAGATTATACTGTGCCTTCTTGGTCTTATCTTAAAGAGGTCTTGTTGTTTCACAATAAGCTGTTATGTGTATACATGAGGAATTACATTATTTCTGGCCATGATATGACTTGTATCCTGCATTTATCACTATATTTCCCTTCTGAAGGCTCAATCTCCAATTTTTAGTTGTCTCTGAGCTAGTGGGTGCAGAATAGCTGCCATGATGTCTCCCATACACAGCACACAGATGAGAGATTCCTTCCTGTTCTTCTGCCTCAACATAGCACATGGTAAGAAGCAGTATCAGCATGGAGGACAATATACAGCAGTACTGAGCAGTGCAGCTGTGAATCCAGCTCTTTGGTGAGAAATACTAAAAAGCAGTAGCATGGAACACATTATACAACAGTACTAAGCAGTATAGCAGCAAATCCAGCACTGGGCTGAGAATTGCATACTAGAAAGCAGCAGCATGGTGGACATTGTACAACAGCAGTGCAGCTGTGAATCCCGCACTGGGATGAGAAATTCACACCAGAAAGCAGCAGCATGGCAGACACTATACAACAGTAATGAGCAGTGCAGCTGTGAATCCAGCACTGGAGTGAGAAATTCATACTAGAAAGCAGCAGAATGGAAGACATTATACAGCATTACTGAACAGTGTAGCTGTGAATCCAGCACTGGAAGTGAGACAAAAAACTTACTAGAATGCAGAAACAGGATTTATCTCTTTGCCATGATGTCTACCATACACAGCACACACAAATGGGAGATTCCTGCTCTCTTGTCTTTATGCAACACACGGTCAGAAGCAGCAGTATCATGGAGGCATTATAAGACAGTACTGAGTAGTAACGGGTTGTTCGCGAACGATCCGGTACAAAGAGCCAGCTACCTGCTGTGAATGATGGGAGCCGGCACCCCAGTGAGAGCCACTAAATTCTCCGAATGGCTCTCACTGGCATAAAATTCCAATGTTCGGCAGACATAACTCCACCCACCCTAACAAAACTCCACCCACTCATCAACTGAATTGGTTAATAGCAAGTGGGCAGAGTTTCAGTCATAGGAGGGCAGGGTTTCGGCTGCATTATGTCAGCATAATTATGTGTTCACATATTGTGAACAGATATTTAATAGGGAACCATTTAGGATTCAAAAAGATAGCCGGCTCTTCTTGGTGAATGGAGCAATGAGAGCCGGATCACCAAAAAGAGTCGGACTGCCCATCACTGAATCAAAGTCAGTATATGGCGATCATGTAGGAGCGCTGAGGAGGCAGCCCAAAGGATGAAAAAAGTGTTGAGTACCACCGCAGCTCCAGCCAAACACCTCCAAGGGAGGGAGGAAGCAGGATCTGGTGATAGGAATCGGTTGCAGGAGCGCTGAAAGGAAACTGACACAGGATAGAGTTTAACCACCAGGTGGTTAAACTCTATCCTGTGTCAGAGTTTCCTTTCAGCGCTCCTGCGACCGATTCCTATCACCAGATCCCGCATCACTGATACTGAGCTGTGTAGCTGTGAATCCAGCACTTGGGTGAAAAATTCTTACTAGAAAGCAGCGGCATTTAGGACATTATAAAGCAGCACTGAGCAGCGTAGCTGTGAATCCAGCTCTGGGCGAGAAATGCTTACTACAAAGCAGCACATTGAAGGACATTATACAATAGTAATGTGCAGTGTAGTATGAATCCAGCACTGGGGTGCGACAAAGCACTGACTAGAATGCAGCAACAGGATTGTTTTATCTGCTGCCTGTTTTATGCCATACCTCCATCCTCTGTCCCTCTGCCCTCTCTGTAGACTTCAATAGTTATCTGATTTATCAGTGAGCTGGCGGTCAGTCTTGTTTTCACCAGCAGTTTTTCAGGAGGCAAAGATAAGGTGGAGAGGTGGCTTATAAGTGGAGAAAGAAGCATACTTCTCTGATAGGATATATTACAAAGTTTTTTATTATATTCCCTTTCACTAACGATTTATGCAAAGTTAAAATGACAACAAACATTTAGAAGTTATCAGTTTGCAAAAATATCAGCTGCAAAAACGTTGAACATTACAGTAATTTTTAAAGGGGTTGTCCTTGATGTATAAAGGAGTTATCTGAGCAGGACATATTGCCCAATGTCTTTTGCATCTACATCATGAGCAGTTTTCTCACAGGAGAATTGCTGCGTTGCACACTATCCACTGAAATCAATGTACTGTCCGTGAATTGCACATATACACTGGTTCCTCCAGAGGGAGCTCTTTCTAGCTGCTTAGTAAAGGGGGAGATCATATCACCACCTTGCACTGACTTGTTTGTTTTCTGCTTTCTGAAAGGGAACATCACAAAAAACATTTTACAAAGCAAAAAATTGTAAAAACTTTACTAAATTAATCCCGAAACTTAATGTCAATGCAGAGTACTGTATGCAACTAACAAAAAAGTGTTTCTTCCTTCTCGTTTACAGCTGTGCTCACTTATAACAGCACACCATATGGTCAGACGTGGTACTACAAGTAAATACTATCAAACTTGTGAATCATTATTCTTAGAGAAGGAGAAATTTACATTTTGGAGAAAACAGGTTTTTTTTAGATTTTTTTATTCTCAAATTATTATTTGTATGACTGTTTCTAAGCTCTATTAATTTTTTTTTTTGGGGGGGAAATATGTATCCCAGTTTCAGCGCCAGGTCAGTTGACTTATCCTCCTGGTGATCCCCCATTGAGCTAATGTGTATGTGGATGGCCCCACCGAATAACCAGAATCTTGATTCTTTCACCTTTTGGATTAATGTCAAGATAGGCGGCATCATATGTGTCTGGTTTTCACTTATCTCACATTCCCTGAATGGAAATGGTACTGAAAAAGTCAGAGGAAAATTACCTCGATCTATTAAAAATGGACTTGTTAAATGGGTTTCCTGATCAGGAACCCCAAACATTAGCCGGCGGAGCGAGTGTTACACACCGTCTCGGATCTGGCCTTTGCTTCCTTCACCCCAGTCCGCTAAACTCTGCACCATGTCGAGCTTTGCAGATGGCCTGGTGTGATCCCATGTGATATAAGGCCTCTCAAGAGACACACCTGTGTCTTGTTATTAAGAATTCAGTGTTGCTAGACTCTGGCTTGCGCTACGCAGCCTGACCTGCTAGGCTACTGTTTGCAGTCTCTTGGGCATCTTTCGCCTGCTTATCTGTGGTCTCCAGGACATCTCCCACCTACTGATGATTTCCAGCATCTCTCCTATTTGCCTGCAGTCTCCTAGATGTCTCTCACCTGCCAGCAGTTTATAGAATCCTGCCTGCTTGCCTGTTGTGTCCTGGACATCTCTCACCTGCCAGCAGTTTCCACCATCACACCTGCTTGCCTGTGGTCTCGCGGAAGTCTGCTGCCTGCGATCTCCAGAATGTCTCTCACCTACCAGCAGTTTACAACATCCCACCTGCTTGCCTGTGATCTCCTGGACGTCTCCCCTTTGTCAGCGGTTTCCAGCATTCTGCCTGCTTGATTGCGGTCTCCCAGATGCCTCCTAACTGCTTGCCTTTGGTCACCTGGATGTCTCTCACCCGCCAGCAGTTCCAGCATCCTTCCTGCTTACCCGTAGTCTCCTGGACATCTCCTGACTGCTTGATTACCTGTTGACTTCTGGATGTCACCTGCCAGCCAGCGGTTTCCTACATCCCGCCTACCTGTCTGCAGTGTCCTGCCTTGCCTGCCCCACCTATCTGCTGCGTTGACGCCCGTGTGCCCACCCGGACCTTGGGCTTGGAGGATCCACCTCACCTGGAGAGTCTATCAGCGAGCTCGAGCTGGCCAAATATGTGCGTGAGATCTGTCACAAGGGCAGCTCTCCTTTCTAGCACAGGGACCCTCTCTTGCACTTTATCCAGGGATCTTGTTCACAACTGATCGGAGTGGGGGCATATCTCGGACCACCAATGACCATATATTGATTACCTATCAAAAGGAGAGGTCATCAATGTCCTAAAAGTGGACAAGGGGTTGTTCAGAATTAGTGCCACATTAAAGGGGTCACATTGGTCCACAGGTCCTAAATAGTACTGCAATTCGGTTCTATAGATTTGAGATGCAATGCCAGATATCACCTGTGAACAGGTGTGGCGCTATTTTAAAAGTATAGGATTGATGTATCTAACATCGTACACGGTTTAAGAGACACGAAGTGCACGAATTATTAAACGGCTAATATATCATCATGTCGCGGTCACAGAATAAAAAGCAATGAAACATTTTCTTTGGTTATATCCCCAGGTAAAACATGGTAATTTAATCAAATTGGGATTATAAAGTCCTGAATGTAATCCTAATGAGACTGGTGATTGGAAGGAAGAAATACAAGCTAGGAATCCCACCGGGAGCGCTCCGCTAGAAGAGCGGTCCTCACTGACCACACGCCGACGCGGCAAAACAGCCGTGATTGGAGAAATGGTAATAATGAGGGCAAATTATAAAATGTTGCACCTATTCTTCTCTGGCTGTATTTAAAGCTGCAGAACGGGAAGGAAACATTATTTCATAAAGTGCAAAATTAACCCCTTAGTGACGGAGACAAATTTTTGAAATCTGACCAGTGTCACTTTATGTGGTAATAACTCTGCAAAGCTTCAACAAATCCCAGTGATTTTGAGAATGTTTTTTCATGACACATTATACTTTAAGACATTGGTAAATTTAGGTCAATATGTTTTGTGTTTATTTATAAAAAATATCAAAAATTTGAGAAAAATGTAAAAAATTTGCAATTTTCAAAATTTGAATGTTTATCCCTTTAATCCAGATGGTCAAACCACAGCAAACCATTAATAAATAACATTTCCCACATGTCGACTTTACATCAGCACCATTTGTAAAATGTTATTTTATTTTGTTAGCATTTTAGGAGGTTTAAAAATGTAGCAGTAATTTTTCATTTTTTCAAGGAAATTTACTAAATTTATTTTTTTAGGGACTTATCCATGTTTGAAGTGACTTTAGGGATCTCATATATTGGGAAACCCCCAAACGTGATACCATTTTAAAAACAGCACCCCCTGACATATTGAAAACTGCAGTCAGGTAGTTTATTAACCCTTCAGGTGCTTTACATGAATTAATGCAAAGTGGCATGACAGAAATGAAAATGTGTATTTTTACCATCTAAATGCCTCTAACTTCTAAACAGATTACTACAGCCATCAGACTCTAAGGCCGCTATTTGGTTGTGAATTGCCATGGCAAACATCAGGACCACACAATCATGATCTGAGGGCACCAGTTTGGATAAATAGGAAGCCCCCACACTCTGTTAACCATTTATAATGATGTAGTCACTATTGACATCAGCATCTAAGGGGTTAAACAGATTTGGATGGTGCAAACAGTGATCGTGGCTGATACAGCAAGTTGTTAGCTATAGTGTACAGCCGACAGCTGCTGGATTGTCACCTGTATGGGGAGGCTATTCTCTTATATCTCATGTCAGTTAAAAGACGTATTGGCTGTCATTAAGGGGTTAATCTCAAATGGACAAAGCCCAGTGCTTGGATAATGACCACGGAGACCCTCGTCCACCTTCTCTATTAGGGACCACCCTAAATGTGATCAAACAAGGAGCAGATCTGGCAGATCCAATGAGCTCACGCTTTATATAAACATCCGGACATAAACTCCTCCAACAGGTGGCAGTAGAGGCACCTTTATTCCTTCTTGATGAGAGCCTATTTGCATACATCTTTTCTGTCTATTTCTGATGTCGTCTTGGCTGTTTTAAGGTCACATCAAAGTTAAGCTCAACTTTGATGTGGTCTGTGGTTATAAATCAAAGTTACAAGCTCAGGACGAGCTCACTGACTGCAATGTGCAGGGAAACAAACAGCCCGTTAAAGCCAAAACAATGCAACAATTTTAATGAGAGACATTTGCAAAAATGATGTTGAATATACAAAAATGCCCATAAGCTTCCCCTTATGGAGTCTCTTCTTTAGAAAAGCTGCCATTAACCGTGTTTTCCTCTACCATAAACATTGGAAGAACCCCAAAACTCGCTGTATACAGGGCATCTCATCCTATCAGCTTTGGGGATGTCTCGAAAAGGCAATTCCTTATCATATGTAAAGTTTGATATGTAGAAATCATAAGGGATTGGGGATATTACCCACTCTTAAAGGGGGTATCCAGGTCTGGCACGAAAGTGTGCAGTCAATCTGTAACTGACCGCAGACTTGTGAATCCTCAGTGCGTGTTGTCAGGATTCTGCGTTGTCGGTGGTGGGAGCAAACAATCATGTGACAGCAAGTATGCAATATGCATACTTCTGGTCACATTCCGACTAGACTTGAGCAGCCTCACTCAATTCATTTGAATTCGCCAGACACGTCTAATCGAAATGTGCCTGGGAGTATACATATTGCATACTTGTGGTCACATTCCAACTAGACATGAGCAGGCTCCTTCATCTCAGTTGAATTGGGTGAGGCCAGAGACGTCTAGTCGAAATGTGCCTGGGAGTATACATATTGCAAACTTGCAGTCACATCCTGACTAGAAGTGAGCAGCCTCACTCAATTCATTTGAATTGGCCAGACACATAGTCGAAATGTGCCTGGGTGTATACATATTGCATATGTAAGATAGCGCTCACTGTATGTGTTGGGGGACACTCGCTTGGCAATGGGATTAAGGCACACAGGAACAGTTTCTCACTTAATCATACCATCTGGTTTATTTAACTGCAGCATAAACCGGATAGAGTACAGTCCGTACCGTTACATCCACAAAACATAAGACACCAGTCTGTTCATGTAGCAGATACACCTCTCTGCCTTCGTTCAACCCCCTTGACGGAGGTTACCTTCTAGGAGCTCCGCTCCACACGCTGACTACTTGTCAGTCCTGGCCTCCAGGGAAGCTGCCTTACTGGGATCACTGTCCCGGATGATGACTTGCTCAACAGGTCAAACCCAACAGTTCCAGACCCTCAGAAGGATGGTAGCTTCCCCTAACGCAGCAGCCATCACAGACTCAGCAGGTACATTGCCTCACCATGTGCTATTCAGGAAACCTGTCCTCTTGCAGGACTTTCCAACACAGAACATGTGACCAAACCATAGTCTTAATATATTGCATGAGACACACCCCTTGATGGGAGGTGTGTGGTTAGTCAGTCCCGCCCAGCTCTCCGGCTAACTCTGTAAGCCCAGTCCCTTATAAACTAAACAAAGCTCGTAGAACTACAGGTCCCAGAGCAACATTTCAGGCTTACAGAGCAGAGAACCTCCTCCTCTGCGACACATAACGGCCAATCACAACAATGCCTCTCACTGTCTCACACATATTTGTGGTCACATTCCGACTAGATGTGAGAGGCCTCCTTCAATTCACTTGAATTAGGTGAGGCCAGAGATGTGTAGTCAGAATGTGCTTGGGAGTATACTGTACATATTACATACTTGCGGTCACATTCCGACTAGATGCGAGAGGCCTCCCTCACTTGAATTGGGCTAGGCTAGACACGCCTAGTCGGAATGTGCCTGGGAATATACATATTGCATACTTGCGGTTGCATTTCCGTCGCTGGCACTGGAGAATTCTGACAGCTCGCACTGTACGTGCTATGAAGATTCACAAGTCTGCAGTCACATAGAATGATTGCAGACTTTTGTGCCAAACCTGGATACCCCCTTTAACCCCTTTCTGCCACCAGACGGAATAGTACATTGGATGGCAGAACCCCCGCTTTGATGCAGGCTCCGGCGGTGAGCCCACATCAAAGTCGGGACATATCAGCTGTTTTGAACAGCTGACATGTGCCCGCAGTAGGCGCGGGCGGAATTGCGATCCGCCCGCACCACTTAACTAGTTTAATGCCGCTGTCAGACTTTTCGCTAAATGTCGTAGTGAGAAAAAAATAAGAAACGCCAAAATCACTTTTTTTGGTCGCCACGACATTGCATTAAAATGCAATAACGGGCGATCAAAAGAACGTATCTGCACCAGAATGGTATCATTAAAAACGTCAGCTCGGCACTCAAAAAATAAGCCCTCACCCAACCTGAGATCACGAAAAATGAAGACGCTACAGGTATCGGAATTTTTTATTTTTTTTTAGCAAAGTTTGGAATTTTTTTCACCACTTATATAAAAAATAATCTAGACATGTTAGGTGTCTATGAACTTGTAATGACCTGGAGAATCATAATGGCAGGTCAGTTTTAGCATTTAGTGAACCTAGCAAAAAAGCCAAACAACAAGCAAGTGTGGGATTGCTTTTTTTTGCAATTTCACCTCACTTGGAATTTGTTTCCCGTTTTCTAGTACACGACATGCTAAAACCAATGATGTCTTTCAAAAGTACAACTCGTCCCGCAAAAAAACAAGCCCTCACATGGCCATATTGACGGAAAAATAAAAAAGTTATGGCTCTGGGAAGGAGGGGAGCAAAAAACGAAAACACAAAACCGAAAAAAGCTCTGGTCATTAAGGGGTTAAAAAAAGGGGAAGAGAAGCTCTCTTTGCAGACAATCAACGATCAAAGGGGGGTTCTGAAGATCCGACCAACTCATCTTACATTTTTTTTGGGGGGGGGGTGTAAGAAGTCTGATACAGCACCACATCCTGGACAATGCCTTTAGCATTTAAAGGGTGTGGGCTAGTGAGGAAGATTGGGTATAAACCGTGATGGGGGAGAGGGATCAGTTGGAAAAAGGGGATCAGTTTAAACGCACCATAGGTTTTTGCCCACATGTATCGTTCTAGTCACTGCTATTTAGTAGACTGCCACTTTATGATGCACTGACTTGTTTCTGCTCCATTATCCCCAAGGGAAATTTTAGTTATTTTGCACCATGGAAAAAAAAAATCAATATGGAGAAAGAGGCTATAGGATAAATATGGTAGAGTCGTATTTAGTAAATAACACGGAATTTGAATCAAATGATGATAAATAGGGCAAAAAAGTGCAACAAAGTAACAAAGTGAGTAAAGTAGTCAGCAATATACAGCAAACAGCTGTCAGCCAAAAATTTGTGCGTCTCCGCTGATAATGGGGGCTTGCTCCTACAGTAGATACCAGGGATGAACCACTTAATAATGTGCCTTTTTATAGCAATGGAAGTACAGTAAATTGTTTCCAGTCTGTGGAACAGGTGCAAATGTCTCACTTCTTAACAATACTAATCATCCAGACTGTAATGATTATGTTATATTCAGCCGCTAACATCCAATTATTTCAGTTCCAAAACCAGGAGCTGATTAAGGGGCGAACTTGGTCACCGGCAGCTTTCCGCGAGACTAAAGGAAGAACACCATAAGGGGAAGCTTAAAGCATATGGACGCCTTAATGGACATTTGTTTTTTTATTTAAATGCATGTAATTTGGGCGAAAAGTTTATACTGTTAAAAATAAAAAAAATGTGAAAAAAGAAAAAAAAGTCGTATTTGCACATGTAAAATATAATAACTACATTTTTAATCTGACGGTGAGCTTAGCTGGATTATGACTGCAGACTACAAAGTTTAGCTGCAGTATGAGGAGGTCATAAATTGAGTATGAGAAGGTTAGAAGAAAATGGAGAAAAAGATAAAAACTCAGAAAGAGCTCACTGACAGATTCTCAGCTAACTCATTCTGCAGCCTGCAATGTCTAAGGAAATAAAGAGTCTGTAAAGGCCAAAAGGGTGAAAATTTTGTAAATGTTTTAAAAAAGATTTTAGGCTAAAATAGAAGCGTTTAGGTTCTATATCAGGTATCTGATACTGTAGGTGATCAATCATTCTAAAAATTCTCAATTAACGGGTAAAATCCATCTTGAGTGAATGCAGACTTTCCCATTAGTGAGATAGGAGATGACAGTTGGTGCTCATAAAGTTCTATTTAACCCCTTAGTGACAGATTTTAAAAATCTGACCAGTGTCACTTTATGTGATAACTCTGGAATGCTTGGACAAATTCTAGTGATTTTGAGATTGTTTTTTTCGTGACACATTATACTTTATGATAATGGTAAATTTAGGTTGATATGTTTTGTGTTTATAAAAAAAATTAGAAATTTGACAAAAATGTAAAAAAAATTAGCGATTTTCAAACTTTGAATGATTATCCCATTAATTCAGATACTCACACCACACAAAAACATTAATAAATAATATTTCCAGCATGTCTGCTTTACATCAGCACCATTTGTAAAATGTTATTTTATTTTGTTAGCATTTTAGGAGGTTTAAAAATGTATCAGTAATTTTTCATTTTTTCATGGAAATTTACAAAATTATTTTTTCTAGGGACCTATCCATGTGTGAAGTGACTTTAGGGTCCTATATATTGGGAAACCCCCGAAAGTGATATCATTTTAAAAACAGCACTCCCTGACATATTAAAATTTGCAGTCAAGTAGTTTATTAACCCTTCAGGTGATTTTCAGTAATTAATGAAAAGTGACATGACAAAATTAAAAAGTGTATTTTTACCATCTAAATGTCGCTGACTTTTGAACAGGTTACTGTAGCCGGCAGACTCTAAGGGTATGTGTCCACGTTCAGGATTGCATCAGGATTTGGTCAGGATTTTCCATCAGTATTTGTAAGCCAAAACCAGGAGTGGAACAATTAGAGGAAAAGTATAATAGAAACACATGCACCAATTCTGCATTTATCACCCACTTTGGCTTACAAATACTGATGTAAAATCCTGACCAAATCCTGATGCAATCCTGAACGTGGACACATACCCTTAGGGTATGGCTCCACGGTACGGCTTGCCGGCGGGTTCGCCGCAGCGGCGAAGCCGCTCGGCGCTAAGCCCCGCCCCCTTTCTGGGACGCGATGGTGCCGGATGTGTACAGTACACATCCGGGATCATCGCACCCCTCGCCATAGGGCCCTGTGATATGCCTTGCGGGGACGCTGCGTCCCCGCAAGGTGTACGGACATGCTGCGTTCTGAAAAGACGCGCAGCATGTCCGGAGTCGCAGGGCCGCCGCGTGCGGGTTTCCACGCATAGTGGAGACGGGATTTCATAAAATCCCCTCCACTATGCTGGAACATCTGGACGCTGCGTGTTTGACGCTGCAGCGTCAAACAAGCAGCGTTTACTGACCGTGGAAACATACCCTTAGGCCGCTTTTTGGTTGTGGATTGCCATGACAAACATCAGGACCACACAATCATGATCTCAGGGTGCCGATGGGGATAAAGAGGGAGAAGCCACACTCTCTTAAACATTTATATGATATAATCATTATTGACAGCAGCATCTAAAGGTACCGTCACATTTAGCGACGCTGCAGCGATCTAGACAACGATCCCGAACGCTGCAGCGTCGCTGTGTGGTCGCTGGAGAGCTGTCACACAGACAGCTCTCCAGCGACCAACTATGCGAAGTCCCCGGGTAACCAGGGTAAACATCGGGTTACTAAGCGCAGGGCCGCGCTTAGTAACCTGATGTTTACCCTGGTTTCCAGCATAAACGTAAAAAAAAAAACCACTACATACTTACATTCTGGTGTCTGTCCCCCGGCGCTGTACTTCTCTGCACTGTGTAAGCGCCAGCCGGAAAGCACAGCGGTGACGTCACCGCTGTGCTCTGCTTTCCGGCCGGCCGGCGCTTACACAGTGCAGAGAAGCACAGCGCCGGGGGACAGACACCAGAATGTAAGTATGTAGTGTTTGGGTTTTTTTACGTTTACGCTGGTAACCAGGGTAAACATCGGGTTACTAAGCGCGGCCCTGCGCTTAGTAACCCGATGTTTACCCTGGTTACCAGTGAGGACATCGCTGAATCGGCGTCACACACGCCGATTCAGCGATGTCTACGGGAGATCCAGCGACGAAATAAAGTTCTGGCCTTTCTGCTCCGACCAACGATGGCACAGCAGGATCCTGATCGCTGCTGCCTGTCAAACACAACGATATCGCTATCCAGGACGCTGCAACGTCACGGATCGCTAGCGATATCGTTCAGTGTGAAGGTACCTTAAGGGGTTAAACAGATATGGTCGGTGCCAACACTGATCGTGGCTGATGCAGCAAGTTGTCAGCGATAGTGTACAGCTGACAGCTGCTGGATTGTTGCCTGTATGGGGAGGCTATTCTGTTATATCTCAGGTCAGTTAAAAGACTATCAAGAGAACTTGCAGCAGAATGTTTGTGTGTTCCACTAGCTCCTCCCTAGAATGTCTGTGTGTTGCCCTAGCTCCTCCCTAGAATGTCTGTGTGTTCCACTAGCTCCTCCCTAGAATGTCTGTGTGTTCCACTAGCTCCTCCCTAGAATGTCTGTGTGTTCCACTAGCTCCTCCCTAGAATGTATGTGTGTTTCACTAGCTCCTCCCTAGAATGTATGTGTGTTTCACTAGCTCCTCCCTAGAATGTCTGTATTCCACTATCTCCTCCCTAGAATGTCTATGTATTCCACTAGCTCCTCCCTAGAATGTCTCTGTGTTCCACTAGCTCATCCTTAGAATGTGTGTGTTCCACTAGCTCTTCCCTAGAATGTCTGTGCGTTCCACTAGCTCCTCCCTAAAATGTCTGTGTGTTGCACTAGCTCCTCCCTAGAATATCTGTGTGTTCCACTAGCTCCTCCCTAGAATGTCTGTGTGTTTCACTAGCTCCTCCCTAGAATGTCTGTGTGTTCAACTAGCTCCACCCTAAAATGTCTGTGTGGTCCACTAGCTCCACCCTAGAATGTCTGTGTGTTCCATTAGCTCCACCCTAGAATGTCTGTGTGCTCCACTAGCTCCTCTCTAGAATGTCTGTATGCTCCACTAGCTCCTCCCTAGTATGTCTGTGTGTTCCACTTGCTCCTCCCTAGAATGTCTGTGTGCTCCACTAGCTCCTCTCTAGAATGTCTGTGTGCTCCGCTAGCTCCTTTCTAGAATGTCTGTGTGTTCCACTAGTTCCTCCCTAGAATGTTTGTGTTCCACTAGCTCCTCCCTAGAATGTCTGTGTGTTCCACTAGCTCCTCCCTAGAATGTCGGTGTGTTTCACTAGCTCCTCCCTAGAATGTCTGTGTGTTCCACTAGCTCCTCCCTAGAATGTTTGTGTTCCACTAGCTCCTCCCTAGAATGTCTGTGTGTTCCACTAGCTCCTCCCTAGAATGTCTGTGTTTCACTAGCTCCTCCCTAGTATGTCTGTGTGTTCCACTTGCTCCTCCCTAGAATGTTTGTGTTCCACTAGCTCCTTCCTAGAATGTCTGTGTGTTTCACTAGCTCCTCCCTAGAATGTCTGTGTGTTCCACTAGCTCCTCCCTAGAATGTTTGTGTTCCACTAGCTCCTCCCTAGAATGTCTGTGTGTTGCCCTAGCTCCTCCCTAGAATGTCTGTGTGTTCCACTAGCTCCTCCCTAGAATGTCTGTGTGTTCCACTAGCTCCTTCCTAGAATGTCTGTGTGTTTCACTAGCTCCTCCCTAGAATGTCTGTGTGTTCCACTAGCTCCTCCCTAGAATGTTTGTGTTCCACTAGCTCCTCCCTAGAATGTCTGTGTGTTGCCCTAGCTCCTCCCTAGAATGTCTGTGTTCCACTAGCTCCTCCCTAGAATGTCTGTGTGTTCCACTAGCTCCTCCCTAGAATGTCTGTGTGTTCCACTAGCTCCTCCCTAGAATGTATGTGTGTTTCACTAGCTCCTCCCTAGAATGTATGTGTGTTTCACTAGCTCCTCCCTAGAATGTCTGTATTCCACTATCTCCTCCCTAGAATGTCTATGTATTCCACTAGCTCCTCCCTAGAATGTCTCTGTGTTCCACTAGCTCATCCTTAGAATGTGTGTGTTCCACTAGCTCTTCCCTAGAATGTCTGTGCGTTCCACTAGCTCCTCCCTAAAATGTCTGTGTGTTGCACTAGCTCCTCCCTAGAATATCTGTGTGTTCCACTAGCTCCTCCCTAGAATGTCTGTGTGTTTCACTAGCTCCTCCCTAGAATGTCTGTGTGTTCAACTAGCTCCACCCTAAAATGTCTGTGTGGTCCACTAGCTCCACCCTAGAATGTCTGTGTGTTCCATTAGCTCCACCCTAGAATGTCTGTGTGCTCCACTAGCTCCTCTCTAGAATGTCTGTATGCTCCACTAGCTCCTCCCTAGTATGTCTGTGTGTTCCACTTGCTCCTCCCTAGAATGTCTGTGTGCTCCACTAGCTCCTCTCTAGAATGTCTGTGTGCTCTGCTAGCTCCTTTCTAGAATGTCTGTGTGTTCCACTAGCTCCTCCCTAGAATGTTTGTGTTCCACTAGCTCCTCCCTAGAATGTCTGTGTGTTCCACTAGCTCCTCCCTAGAATGTCGGTGTGTTTCACTAGCTCCTCCCTAGAATGTCTGTGTGTTCCACTAGCTCCTCCCTAGAATGTTTGTGTTCCACTAGCTCCTCCCTAGAATGTCTGTGTGTTCCACTAGCTCCTCCCTAGAATGTCTGTGTTTCACTAGCTCCTCCCTAGTATGTCTGTGTGTTCCACTTGCTCCTCCCTAGAATGTTTGTGTTCCACTAGCTCCTCCCTAGAATGTCTGTGTGTTCCACTAGCTCCTTCCTAGAATGTCTGTGTGTTTCACTAGCTCCTCCCTAGTATGTCTGTGTGTTCTACTTGCTCCTCCCTAGAATGTCTGTGTGCTCCACTAGCTCCTCTCTAGAATGTCTGTGTGCTCCGCTAGCTCCTCCCTAGAATGTCTGTGTGTTCCACTAGCTCCTCCCTAGAATGTTTGTGTTCCACTAGCTCCTCCCTAGAATGTCTGTGTGTTCCACTAGCTCCTCCCTAGAATGTCTGTGTGTTCCGCTAGCTCCTCACTAGAATGTCTGTGTGTTCCACTAGCTCCTCCACAGAATGTCTGTGTGTTCCACTAGCTCCTCCTGCAGAATGTCTGTGTTCCACTAGCTCCTCCCTAGAATGTCTGTGTGTTCCACTAGCTCCTCCCTAGAATGTCTGTGTTCCACTGGCTCCTCCCTAGAATGTCTGTGTGTTCCACTAGCTCCTCCCTAGAATGTCTGTGTGTTCCACTAGCTCCTCCCTAGAATGTCTGTGTTCCACTATCTCCTCCCTAAAATGTCTGTGCGTTCCACTAGCTCCTCCCTAGAATGTCTGTGTTCCTCTAGCTCCTCCCTAGAATGTCTGTGTGTTCCACTAGCTCCTCCCTAGAATGTCTGTGTTCCACTAGCTCCTCCCTAAAATGTCTGTGCGTTCCACTAGCTCCTCCCTAGAATGTCTGTGTTCCACTAGCTCCTCCCTAAAATGTATGTGTTCCACGAGCTCCTCCCTAAAATGTATGTGTGTTCCACTAGCTCCTCCTCCTCCGTAGAAAGTTAAAAGCACCAACTGCCATCTCCTATCTCAATAATAGGGAAATATGTCCCCTCTGGAGACAGATTTTACCTGGAAACTGAAAATTGAGTGATCAGTCCAGGGAGAGAAAGAAGCTCATTTCTCTCATAAGATATAAGATAACACACACATATATATATATATATATATATATATATATATATATATATATATATATATATATATATATATATATATACATATATATATATATACATACAGTGCCTAAAAGTAGTATTCAACCCCCTGCAGATTTAGCAGGTTTAATAAGATGCAAATAAGTTAGAGCCTTCAAACTTCAAACAAGAGCAGGATTTATTAACAGATGCATAAATCTTACAAACCAAAAAGTTTTGTTGCTCAGTTAAATTTTTATAAATTTTAAACATAAAAGTGTGGGTCAATTATTATTCAACCCCTTATTCAAACCTTTGTTTGCAATTACAGCTAATAATCGTCTTTTATAAGACCTGATCAGGCCGGCACAGGTCTCTGGAGTTATCTTGGCCCACTCCTCCATGCAGATCTTCTCCAAGTTATCTAGGTTCTTTGGGTGTCTCATGTGGACTTTAATCTTGAGCTCCTTCCACAAGTTTTCAATTGGGTTAAGGTCAGGAGACTGACTAGGCCACTGCAACACCTTGATTTTTTGCCTCTTGAACCAGGCCTTGGTTTTCTTGGCTGTGTGCTTTGGGTCGTTGTCTTGTTGGAAGATGAAATGACGACCCATCTTAAGATCCTTGATGGAGGAGTGGAGGTTCTTGGCCAAAATCTCCAGGTAGGCCGTGCTATCCATCTTCCCATGGATGCGGACCAGATGGCCAGGCCCCTTGGCTGAGAAACAGCCCCACAGCATGATGCTGCCACCACCATGCTTGACTGTAGGGATGGTATTCTTGGGGTCGTATGCAGTGCCATCCAGTCTCCACACGTCACAAGTGTGGTTGGCACCAAAGATCTCGATCTTGGTCTCATCAGACCAGAGAACCTTGAACCAGTCAGTCTCAGAGTCCTCCAAGTGATCATGAGCAAACTGTAGACGAGCATTGACATGACGCTTTGAAAGTAAAGGTACCTTACGGGCTCGTCTGGAACGGAGACCATTGCGGTGGAGTACGTTACTTATGGTATTGACTGAAACCAATGTCCCCACTGCCATGAGATCTTCCCGGAGCTCCTTCCTTGTTGTCCTTGGGTTAGCCTTGACTCTTTGGACAAGCCTGGCCTCGGCACGGGAGGAAACTTTCAAAGGCTGTCCAGGCCGTGGAAGGCTAACAGTAGTTCCATAAGCCTTCCACTTCCGGATGATGCTCCCAACAGTGGAGACAGGTAGGCCCAACTCCTTGGAAAGGGTTTTGTACCCCTTGCCAGCCTTGTGACCCTCCACGATCTTGTCTCTGATGGCCTTGGAATGCTCCTTTGTCTTTCCCATGTTGACCATGTTTGAGTGCTGTTCACAAGTTTGGGGAGGGTCTTAAATAGTCAGAAAAGGCTGGAAAAAGAGATAATTAATCCAAACATGTGAAGCTCATTGTTCTTTGTGCCTGAACTACTTCTTAATACTTTAGGGGAACCAAACAGAATTCTGGTGGGTTGAGGGGTTGAATAATAAATGACCCTCTGAAAAAACTTTTCCCAATTTAAAAAAAAAAAATAAACAAAGAAATAACATTCTTTTTTGCTGCTGTGCATTTCACACTTCCAGGCTGATCTACAGTCCAAATGTCACAATGCCAAGTTAATTCCGAATGTGTAAACCTGCTAAATCTGCAGGGGGTTGAATACTACTTGTAGGCACTGTATATATATATATATATATATATATATATATATATATATATATATATATATATATATATATACAATTGAACTTTTTTTCTCACTTATTTGCAACCTTGACACATAGAGAAAAATGTCCCCAATAGAGTTTTGATCAGGCACCCAACAATAAGGACCATATATAAAAACCACTAGACCTGGATATAATGTAGTTGTACCATCGACTCCTATAGAAATCCAAATATTCGGGGCAGAAAATTAATGCCAAAACTCATCTGGGGCACATACACAAGGTGGGCTACGAAAACGGGAGATTTATTTTGAAATGACTACTTTTTACATCCCATTTTCCCTAGAAATAGTAGATTTTAGGATTTCTGTTTTCTGAAGAAACCGCACGTTCCTCTACACAACAAGTCATTAGAGCCATGATGCATTACACCGGCCGTCAGCCGCTCATTAATTGAATAAAAATATGTCTGCTATTATGGTCAGTCTCCGCTATAATAGGCAGACTGGAAAATAACTAATTGGTTTACATGCAAAGAGAGATAAAGCTCAAAACGTCAGCTGCAAAGAACCAACTCCGGGTCCATCTGAAAATGATAATGTCGATGAGATGGGAAGGCTATTTGCATGCTGATGGCTGACATCAAACAGAAATCGCGCAGCAGAAGGATCACGCTTTGTGATCGGGATGTAAACGAGAATATTATGTAAGAGAGTCATGCCTGCTGCATATCAAGCAGGCTGAGCTTTTGTGCTGGATGAGATGGCCCAAAAAATGGTGCCACCCTACTGCCCTACCCAAGGTGTATGGAAAAAAAGGACAAGTTCCTATGCTGTGCACACCTAATTGCGGTGGCCAAGGTACCCTTGGACAGACTCGCCTAGTTGGTTCTCTCCAAGTTGGAAGAACCTGTGCAGGAGTCCCCTTTCCGAATTGCCACACGGTAATGGCAGAGGCATGAGCAGAAAAATGAACATTACACCTGAAACAATTCTACACCTCAGTGCTAAGCTGTCTGTGCTGTGATTGACAGCTCAGTTATCCAGTCCAGTGCAGGAGCGTGCTGAGCGGTCTGTGCAGTGATTGGCAGCTCAGTTATGCAGTCTGGTGCAGGGACATGCTGAGCCATCTGTGCAGTGATTGGCAGCTCAGTTATGCAGTCTGGTGCAGGAGCATGCTGAGCTGTCTGTGCAGTGACTGACAGCTCAGTAATCCAGTCTGGTGCAGGGGCGTGCTGAGCCATCTGAGCTGTGATTGGCAGCTCAGTTATCCAGTCTGGTGCAGGGTTGTGCTGAGCTGTCTGTGCTGTGATTGACAGCACAGTTATCCAGTCTGGTGCAGGGGGTGCTGTATTGTCTGTGCAGTGATTAAGAGCTCCGTTATGCAGTCTGGTGCAGGGGCGTGCTGAGCTGTCTGTACAGTGATTGACAGCTCAGTTTTCCAGTCTAGTGCAGGGGCGCACTGATCTGTCTGTGCTGTGATTGATAGCTCAGTTGACCAGTCTAGTGAAGGAGTGTGCTGAGCTGTCTGTACAGTGATTGACAGCTCAGTTATCCAGTCTGGTGCAGGGGAGTGCTGAGCTGTCTGTGCAGTGATTGACAGCTCAGTTGTCCAGACTGGTGCAGGGGGTGCTGAGTTGCCTGTGCAGTGATTAAGAGCTCCGTTATACAGTCTGGTGCAGGGGAGTGCTGAGCTGTCTGTGCAGTGATTGACAGCTCAGTTATCCAGTCTGGTGCAGGGGCGTGCTGAGCTGTCTGTGCAGTGATAGACAGCTCAGTTATCCAGTCTGGTGCAGGGGGTGTTGAGTTGTCTGTGCAGTGATTAAGAGCTCCTTTAGGCAGTCTGATGCAGGGGCGTGCTGAGCTGTCTGTACAGTGATTGAGAGCTCAGTTGTCCAGTCTAGTGCAGGGGCGCGCTGAGCTGTCTGTGCTGTGATTGATAGCTCAATTGTCCAGTCTAGTGAAGGAGTGTGCTGAGCTGTCTGTACAGTGATTGACAGCTCAGTTATCCAGTCTGGTGCAGGGGGTGCTGAGTTGTCTGTGCAGTGATTAAGAGCTCCGTTATGCTGACTGGTGCAGGGGCGTGCTGAGCTGTCTGTACAGTGATTGACAGCTCAGTTGTCCAGTCTAGTGAAGGAGTGTGCTGAGCTGTCTGTGCAGTGATTGACAGCTTAGTTATCCAGTCTGGTGCAGGGGCATGCTGAGCTGTCTGTACAGTGATTGACAGCTCAGTTGTCCAGTCTAGTGAAGGAGTGTGCTGAGCTGTCTGTGCAGTGATTGACAGCTCAGTTATCCAGTCTGGAGCAGGGGCATGCTGCGCTGCCTGTGCTTTGATTGACAGCTCAGTTGTCCAGCCTGGTGAAGGAGCATGCTGACCTGTCTGTACAGTGATTAAGAGCTCAGTTATGCAGTCTGGTGCAGGAGCGTGCTGAGCTGTCTGTACAGTGATTGACAGCTCAGTTATCCAGTCTGGTGCAGGAGTGTGCTGAGCTGTCTGTGCAGTGATTAAGAGCTCAGTTATCCGGTTAACATCTCGGCAATCCAATCTGAGACTGGGAGCTGCTGAGCTCTCATCAGGTGCTTCCAGTTCCCGTAATTGCTCAGCTATTTAACTCTGCTGGCAGCCGTTGCTTCAGCTAAGTGTCATTGGTTTACTCTGTGCCTTGTGTTTTGCTTGATAATCTTTTGTTGCCTGACCTTAGACCTCGTTGTGACCATCGGTCTTTGACTACGCTTTTGTCTCTTCCCTCTGGTTATGATGTATCCTCCTGGTTATTGACTTTGGACTCCTTGACTATCCCGAGTCACAGCTTGTCCATGAAAAATGACTCAGTGTCACAAAACCCTTTTATACTGGGTGGCTAACCAATAATGGGCCCCATTTTGATCTTTGCCATCAGCCCGCACTCTTATAAGAAAGAAATTTTACTTAAACTCCTCACAGGAACAGCGAAGTGGATTTCCCATGGAAATGAAATGGAGTTTTCCAAGAGTTTTTGAAGCAGCTTTGGAGAAAGATTGTGGACAGTTTCCTCTCCGAAAACTATTGAAAAATATTCTGGGGGAATAAAGACACTAGTTCTTCACAATAAGTTTTTTGGAGCGGATCCACGCCAAAATTCTCCTGAAAAATTGCTTGCAAATTTTTCCAATTCATTTCTATTGGAAATCCACTTTGCTGTTCCTATAAGGTTCTCTTTTTTTACTTTTTGCTTCCTTTAACGATGTAAAAAAAACATCTGATGGGAAAAAATAAAGTTCATTTCACTTCTTTAATGTAGATCCAGACGGAAACAAAATGCTCCAAACTAAGCACTGTCTAATTAAAAGGCTGCAAAAAAAAGCTCCTTGGGAAAATAATTTTTTTCCCAAAAATGGCGCATTTCCTGGAGTGGTTTCCGCTAAGAAAAATCTTGGTTCTTGAATGCCTGGAAGAATTCAGTGGGCACATAGTGTAGGGTAATGTGCACACGGAGTCTTTTTGTTGAGTATTCAAAACAGAACCTCCAAAGTTTTTGACCAGGATTTGGAGAATTTCTGCTCAGTTTTTGCTCCAAAAACTCCTAAGAAAACCCCACAGTGTGCACATACCCTAAGGTTAGAAGGCTTGTCAAATGTTTTGTCACATATGTCGGCAAGAGTAGATCAGAGAGCACCAGGTTACCACGACGGAGCTCAGCAGGACCTTATTTCATGGAGGCCACTTAGACCTGTCGTAAAACAGACCTGGCAAGACGCTATAAAAGAAGGCTAGGACACGGATGTGAACAGAGACTTAGAAGGTCCAGGTGTCTGCAGACGCCGATGCAGACATCCAGAATGAGCCCATAGCTTCCAACAAGCGTCAAAACAATAAAAACCAACCAGGGAGAAAATGAGTCAATGCTCAACCTCGCCGATTCTGCTGTGCCGGTAAATATGAATATTTCAAAGTTAAAAAGTACGTCTAAAATGAGAGGTTGCTCACTTTAAAGATTAATATCTTTTCATTGAAAAAAAGGAGATGGTGTGGAGGGTTTAACATTTGCATATAGATGGAGTAAAGTAATGAGTGTACGGACTGCTTAAAGGGGCTTATTACAACACACAAAAGAAAGGGATGAAACAGAACTGGAGTTCTCCTTCTGTCCGTCAGTCATGGCGGAGAACGGAAACAATCCAGATCTCACTCTTGTCGCCTGCTGGGATGGAAATGCAATCTTTGGTGGAAAGCACCGTAACTTGATATCTTCTCCATATGTCGGAAAGGCCACTAGACAAGGAGACATTATTCTGCATATATCTAGCGTTTATAGCTTGGCGATATGATTATGACCGTAACTTACATTGCTGTCTTATCAGTCAAGAGGTTGGCACCGCCATTCTGAAGAAGCACTGACACTGAACAAGCTAAAAAAAAGTCAGACGCATGAAGTCTACTTACTATAGGGTTTATCGTCTCTGGCCACCAATGATCCACAGATACACAGACCTTACATCCAGCCTGTATTACTGAGAGAGATACACAGAGCTCACATCCAGCCTATATTACTGAGAGAGATACACTGACCTCACATCCAGCCTATATTACTGAGAGAGACACACATGCCTCGCATGAAGTCTATATTACTGAGAGAGACACACAGACCTCACATCCAGCCTATATTACTGGGAGAAATACACAGAGATCACATCCAGCCTATATTACTGAGAGAGACACATACCTCGCATCCAGCCCATATTACTGGGAGTGAGACACAGACCTCACATCCAAAGTATATTACTGGGAGAGACACACAGACGTCAAATCCAGCCTATATTACTGGGAGACACACAGACCTCACATCCAGCCTATATTACTGGGAGAAATACACAGAGATCACATCCAGCCTATATTACTGAGAGAGACACATACCTCGCATCCAGCCGATATTACTGGGAGTGAGACACAGACCTCACATCCAAAGTATATTACTGGGAGACACACAGGCCTAGCATCCAGCCTATATTACTAGGAGAGACACAGATCTCACATCCAGTCTATATTACTGAGAGAGACACACAGGCCTCGCATCCAGCCTATATTACTGGGAGACACACAGGCCTCGCATCCAGCCTATATTACTGGGAGAGACACATAGAGCTCACATCCAACCTATATTACTGGGAGAGACACAGATTTCACATCCAGTCTATATTACTGGGAGAGACACGGATTTCACATACAGTCTATATTACTGAGAGAGACACACAGAGCTCACATCCAGCCTATATTACTGGAAGACACACAGAGCTCACATCCAGCCTATATTACTGGGAGAGAGACACAGACTTCACATCCAGCCTATATTACTGAGAGAGACACATACATTGCATCCAGCCTATATTACTGGGAGAGACACACAGAGCTCACATCCAGCCTATATTACTGGGAGAGACACTGTCAGGACTCTGAACATTTTGATTACCTTTTGTGCATTACTGCCCTTTTCCCAAGATGGCATCTTTGGTCTCATGTGCACTGTGTCTTCCTGCTATATAACTCCACCCCAGCCTTTAGTCTGTGCTAGAGTATTCTGCCTTGCATCCAGTTCCTTACCCTGGTGGCTCCCTGGCTTTGAATCTGCTCCTACTCCTGTGAACCTGTGTGGAGATCCTGCTACTCAGCTCTGAGTTTCTGCTGCATACATCGGTTTCCAGTAATCCTCCTCCATCTGGCTACTTGTGTTTGTTTCCATCTGCATTTGCTGGACATGTAAGCTGTTGCTGCTCTGCTTAAACCTGAGACTATCACCCAGGCCTTCCTGGTTGAGATAAGACATTGCTTGAACAGCCTTATAAGCATATCTATCTGTGTTTGGACTAAACAAGGACTTACTCATGTCAAGTATCCTCAAGTACAACTGTGCTTCATAGACTTTCTGCTTGATTGCGTTTTCCTCTGAAGTTTCCTATAGACTGTTAAGCTGCATTTAATATTTACACCAAGTGTTGTGGACTTGAGCTTTGCTCTGCACCTGTTTGAATCACCGTGTGATAATATAGACTTTACCACTTACAGTATAAAACTGTGTCCTGTAGTTGTCTTGTTCCATGCAAAGAGTCTCCTGTCTATATTACTGGGAGAGACACACATAGCTCACATCCAGCTTACAGTATATTACTGGGAGAGAGACACAGACTTCACATCCAGCCTACATTACTGAAAGCGACACAGAGCTCACATCCAGCCTCTATTGCTGGGAAAGACACAGACATCACATCCAGCCTATATTACTGGGAGACACAGAGCCCATATCCGGCCTATATTATGGAGGGGGACACTCCCACTAGAGAAAAATCTGAACCTTGGATCAGGTTGCAAACTGCTTATCAGAGGGGCTCAAAACGAATGAATAAATGAAGACTGCAGGCTGAAACTAAGCAGTAACTATTAGTTACTAAAATTGTACTAACATATATATATATATATAAATTTCATTGCTAACGTTGTCCATAGGTTTTAAGTTGCAGATACTGTAATTTCTAATAGTTTTTGCAGTCCAGGCTCTGGCCAACAAGTCATTATGGTCTTCAGACCTTCTGCTGAGAGGAGTTTGTAGTCTCATTGCCAACAAAATTTTATGAGGGTCCTTTTGAGGGAACTAGACCTTTAAGAGATCGGGAGCCCTTGACCATGGTGAGAGCACCAGAAACATTTTGCAATTTGGTTAGTAGGCATGTTGTCCTTTGTAATGACCCTGAGGGTATGTGTCCACGTTCAGGATTGCATCAGGATTTGGTCAGGATTTTCCATCAGTATTTGTAAGCCAAAACCAGGAGTGGAACAATTAGAGGAAAAGTATAATAGAAACACATGCACCACTTAAGCATTTATCACCCACTCCTGGTTTTGGCTTACAAATACTGATGGAAAATCCTGACCAAATCCTGATGCAATCCTGAACGTGGACACATACCCTAAGAGTTTTGAAGAACAAGACCCTGCCTCAAAGCATTTCCAGTCCTTGGTCTTTCCAGATCACTTGCGGGAGTCATATCCATAGCTCAGAAACTATGGAGGCCACCAAACCCATGCTGGTTTGTATATTGTATATTCTGTATACATAATAGTACCACACAGATATTCGCCTCTTTCCAATGATTAATATTCATGGATACCTGTGCACGGCTGATGCTTGATATAAAACTTTCAATAGAAATTAGGAATGCGTGGCTTTCATCTGCTCTCCAGAACTACAAAGCATGAAATAATGTGCTACCAAATGTTTCTTCTTCTGTTTAGTCTCAGAGGAAATGAATGAGAAACAAGCAGAAAAAAAAAATCTACAGAGGTTGGGTAACAAAAAGAAAATTTTACTTTCTGTTCCAGAAAATATGCTAATATGTCTGGTATAAAGGCAACGTAGCACAAATGATATGATAAGGGCACATATCATACGGATACTGAGTCTACCAGGGCAATAGCACTGTAATGAGAGATAGATAGATTAGATTTAATTTCGATTTACAAACATTCTGCAGTAACATATCAATTTTACCAACTACTGCAGTCTCAGGATTGTACCCTCCTTCCTGACAAGCTTCTTTAGAACTTAGTAGAGCATATCTGGATGTTGTGACCTGCTACCCCTCTGGCTGTTATAATCTACATTGCTAGACACCAGTTTCTGGCAGTATTCCAGAGTAATCTTAGCCCATTTCTTATGGGCAATGGCCTCCTGGAAATTAATATTCTTGGCTACGTGGCAGAAAATAGGAAGCTGTCACCGGATCTGGATTCCTAAGAAGGCAGGTGGTCAAAAACCCTAGAGCTACTATAAAAAACATGCAGCAAGATTTAATAGCAGCAGGTGCTAAGGGTTCAGTTTGCACAGTAAGGCACATAGTAAATGCTGAAGATCTCGATGCCCAAATGCGAAGACATCACTTCTACTGACCCCAAAGCACAAAAAATATCACCTCCAATAGGCTAAAACCCAAAATGCAAGAGAAGTTCTGGGATTCTGATGTGTGGAGCAATGAAACAAAACTGGAACCATTCAGGCATATGAAACAGCAATATGTCTGGAGGAGTAAAAGAATGAAGAATACCTTGAAATGAACACCCTGCCTACAGTGATGCATGGCGGGGGTTCAGTGTTGCCTACAGAGAAGCATTGCAGTAGCTCGTTGATGCCTACAGTAAAACATGGTAAGGGTTCGATGAGGTTTACAGTGAAGCATGACGGGGGCCCGGTGATGTCCACAATGAAGAATGGCACTGGCTCAGTGAGATCAACAGTCAAGCATGGTAGTGGCTCATTGAGATCTACAGTGAAGCATGGAAGTAGTTCATTAGTACCAAAAGTGAAGCATGGCAGTGGCTCAGTGATGCCTACAGTGAAGCATGGCACTTGGTGATGCCTAATGTGAAGCATGGCATTTGGAGATGCCTCTAATGGAGAATGGCAGTGGCTAGGTGATATCTGAAGTGAAGCATGATGGTGGCTCAATATTATCTAAAATAAAGCATGGCAGTGGCTCGATGATGCCCATAGTGAAGCATGGTGCTGACTAGGTGATCACTACAGTGAAGCATGATGGGGGCTTGCTGATATCTACAGTGAAGCATGGCCAGGGCTCAGTTATGACTACATTGAAGCATGGCGGTGGCTTGGTGATGCTCTGGAGCTGCTTTGCTTCATTTGGCACTCGAAACTTGCAGCATGTGGAGGACATTATGGATTTCATCAAGTATCTAGAAATCCTAGTAGAAAAAGTAATTCCCTTTAGGATGAGGCTAAATCTTGGGAGTCATTGTACATTCCATCAAGAAAACTATCACAAGCATACCTCAATGTCCACTAATGCTTGGTCTCAGAAAACATCATGTAGTGCCCATCACAATCACCTAACTTGAACCTCATAAAAATATCTTTGGTGGGATTTGAAGAAGGTGGCAAACCCAAGAATATTAGCACTTGGAGACAATTGTCCATGAGGTACAGGCTTTTCTCTGGCTATGGATCACGTTGCAGTAGATCATAACAGCCAGCGAGGTAGCAAGTCGTAACGGCCAGAGGAGAGGGTCTCTGCAATTACTTTTTAAGATCAGGCCACCTTTTTCATTTTTTCCTTACTGCATTAACCCTACAGGAAATGAATGATCCGACTCTGACAGAAACACCACTAAAGAACTCTCGGACTTAGGTTTAGGTTGTGACAACAGGAAAAAAAACCTGTCCAGCGGTACAATGTCTAAACAATGGATTGTCCTCACTGTTTCCCAAAATCAATCCTGACAATGATGTACAATACAAGTACATCAGATTCGTTTTATCATTTGACCCATTTCACTTGCCGACGGGTGAGAATTCACAGATTCATCTTAATGGAAATCTTAATTAGTGCAATTACACCATCCATCTCTCGCGCTGAATACATTAAAAGAGCGGAATACCATATTTTTTTTTTTCTTTGAGTTGTAAGGCTAATTCTAGACAATGGGTTTTGTGAGAAGTCAATAAATATGTCACTCACTTCACGATCCAGCAGAGCCGGAGAGACCACTGTGACAATGTCGCCCTTCTCCGGATCTATGTAGAACATGTTCGGTGATGGTTTATCCGGCGTCTGCTTGAGAATGTTGTACCGCAGGACGGCATTATCTGTTGTGGGATCATCAGCATCGAATGCCAGCATGTTCATCACGATGGTTCCTAGAAACATGGAAAATTACCAAAAAAATGTGTCATTTGTCATAAAAGAAACCCTACAAAAATATCTTATTATCCATGACCCATAGAGAAACAGATTAAAATAGGGCTACGCCAGGCTTCTATGCTGATACCATGAGAACTATGTTATGGGGGAGCTCTAGAAAGAAGGTTCAATCACACAACCGAAAGAGAGATTGGGCTATTCCTTTTCGCAGACCTTCAGAAGTAGGAATACAGATATTGTCCTCCCTTGCCTTTTCGAAAATGTCCTTAAGAACTCCAGTTTCTTCCGATACTAGTTAAATAAATTCTAGGAAAGCTCTCGACAAGTTACAATTCATATCACAACATCAATCATAAACCTCTCCTGGCAGAATATCAAAAAAATAATGTTTTTCCAAACCTGGTCTTCCCATGACACTCTTCTCAAAGTCCAAGAAAAAAGGTAACAAAGCACACATCAGTACCTTAATCATTTGTAAACCAATACCCAATCAATATGGCCTCTCTTTGCACTCATGGCTAATATACAGGGGTTGGACCAAATAATGGAAACACCTGGAAACATCAACAAAAGTTAGTTTAACATGGTGTAGGTCCACCTTTTGCGGCGATTACAGCCTCGATTCTCCGAGGTATGGATTCATATAAAGTGTGAATTGTTTCCAAGGGAATTTTAGCCCATTCTGCAATTAAAACACCCTCCAGTTCTTTGAGCGACGATGGCGGCGGAAATCAACGTCTAACTTGAATCTCTAAAATCGACCATAAATGCTCAATAATGTTGAGGTCTGGGGATTGTGGGGACCAGATGAGATGCTCAACTTCATTAGAATGTTCCTCGTGCCATGCTTTAACGATTCTAGCTGTATGAATTGGTGCATTATCATCCTGAAAGATGGCGTTCCCCTCCGAGAACAGTGTTTGAACCATTCGATGCACTTGGCCGCCCAAAATGCCTAAATAATCTCGGCTGTTAATTCTTCCATGAAGGGATATCATTGGCCCGGCAGATCTCCACGAAATAGCTCCCCAGATCATCACAGAACCGCCACCATGTGTTACGGTTGGGAGAAGGTATTCTGGATGGAATGCTTCTTTCGGCTGTCTTCAAATGTACACTCGGCCGGAGGTCGGAAAGAGGGTAAACGATGATTCCTCTGAGAATATCACATGTTTCCACTGCTCGAGGGACCAATTCTGGAGGTTTCTACACCACTCTAAACGCTTGGAAACATTTGTCATTGAGAGCAGCGGTTTTCTAATTGCAGCTCTTCCGTGGAATCCAGATTTGTGCAGCTCCCGACGAACAGTTTTCGTGGAAACTGGGTTCTGTAAGTGTTCTTTTAGCTCAGCAGTGATTTTTGGAGCCGTGGTCTTGCGATCCTTTCTCACAATTCGCTTTAGAGTCCGACGGTCTCTCTCAGTCAACTTTGACTTTCGGCCGGACCTGTGCTTTGCTGCGGACATTTTTCCTTCTCTTTCAAACACAGTCATTACTTTGGAGACAGTACCTCTTGACACGCCAAGCATTCAGGCACTTTCTGTTACACTAGCGCCTGCCATACGAGCTCCAACAATTTGGCCTCTTTTAAAATCCGAGAGGTCTGCCATTGGTATCAGGTTCTCATCACTGTTCTTACAATTCTGCAAAACAAACAGTTAATTTACATACTCATATCACATAACACAAATAATCAACTACAAAACATTACCATATGTCACTGTTTGCATGTTTATCACATGTTCGAAGATGATGATGCCAAAACGTTAGGTGTTTCCATTATTTTGTCCAACCCCTGTATAATCTTGTCTGGCGGACAAAAGGCAAACCTATCCGCCCAGTTTTCGTATTAGGACAGCATATCCTGATTTACCTTTTGAGGAAGGTCATACCAAGCTAATGGACATCACTGTCTACTTTTGGCAAAGTCCATGTAAAACAGATTCCGACACATATTGTCACCCACAGTGTAGAAAAGACTAAGTGCAACACAAAGGGATGAGAAGGGAGCCCAACACTAGGGAAGTGGAGAGTGTAGACCCCTAGGCAGATCTAATGTCATCCTGTCTGCCCTAAGTGTCTCTACATAGTTTCCACACCTATCACCGATCAGGATACCTAAACTCTGCCTGACCCTAGCAGTAAGCTAGTGAAGGATGGGGTGACAGCTGGTATGACTAAAGACAGATGGGATAGACAAACAAGGGGAACACTTAGCTTGAGTGGACTCAGAGAGAAACATAGGTGTCCTCTAAACACCAAAGAGGAAGATAGCCGACTGCTATAGCCTCAAAAGCCAAGCCTCAACAGTGGGAAATGGAAATATCACTGGCAACTCCCAGAAGCAAGCTGGAAGTTATAAACACCCAGGTCCAGGTGTGTCAATTAGAGCCAAGGGAGGTTGCTAAAGTTAGAAGGACTAGGAAGGAATCTGCAAAAGCCAACCGCCGAGACCTTCTGCAGCTAGATGCAATGCGACTGTCTGCAGCCTCTTACACACCCGTGACACATATACTGTAGATGTTGCCCTTGTAAAAAGAACTTTGAATGTTTCAAATCTTATCTTTGCTCTTAGCACAACATATCCCAAGTAGTCCAACTTGGATATAAAAAGACATGATTTTGCAATACTCTATTGAGAGAGGTTTATGCTCTAGGTGCCTACCCAGTGGTTGGTTGTGATGGGGCCCAACGTAGTATCAGATACTGGGACCCCTGGGAGATCTTCTGGTGGACCAGTCGAACCCTGCTGCTTTCTTTCTTTCTTCTAAATTATTAATTATTTCTATAATTAGATGATCAACTTGATTTCAGGTGAATCAAAGTCATCTCAAAATTCCTTAAAAAAATCTTTGATTTGTCAGATTTCGCCATCTCTTGGAATTCATTATGCACGAATCCAGCAAAATGGTGGATTTATGTGCCTGTTCCCAGCCATCATCTGGTCTCCTCTTCCTGCATCATCGGCGCCTCTGGTGCTGACATTGCCTTCCAAAGGTGATGGCATCATGTGAGGCCTGATGTGACAAAGCAACGTGTTAAAGGTAGATGTTATGACCTCACAAGGCCAAGTCAATGTTGGAGGCTCCAAAAATGCTGAAAGAGAAAACTACACTGTGTGCAGAATTATTAGGCAAGTTGTATTTTGATCACATGATACTTTTTCTACATGTTGTCCTACTCCAAGCTGTTCAGGCTTGAGAGCCAACTACCAATTAAGTAAATCAGGTGATGTGCATCTCTGTAATGAGGAGGGGTGTTGTCCAATTACATCAAAACCCTATATAAGGTGTGCGTAATTATTAGGCAACTTCCTTTCCTTTGGCAAAATGAGTCAGAAGAGAAATTTGACGGGATCTGAAAAGCCCAAAATTGTGAGATGTCTTGCAGAGGGATGCAGCAGTCTTGAAATTGCCAAACTTTTGAAGCGTGATCACCGAACAATCAAGCGTTTCATGGAAAATAGCCAACAGGGTCGCAAGAAGCGTGTTCGGCAAAGAAGGCACAAAATAACTGCCCGTGAATTGAGGAAAATGAAGCATGAAGCTGCCAAGATGCCATTTGCCACCAGTTTTGCCATATTTCAGAGCTGCAACATTACTGGAGTAACAAAAAGCACAAGGTGTGCAATACTCAGGGACATGGCCAAGGTAAGGAAGGCTGAAAAACGACCACCTTTGAACAAGAAACACAAGATAAAATGTCAAGACTGGGCCAAGAAATATCTTAAGACTGACTCGAAGGTTTTATGGACTGATGAAATGAGAATGACTCTTGATGGGCCAGATGGATGGGCCAGAGGCTGGATCAGTAAAGGGCAGAGAGCTCCACTCCGACTCAGACGCCAGCAAGGTGGAGGTGGGGTACTGATATGGGCTGGTATCATCAAAGATGAACTTGTGGGACCTTTTCGGGTTGAGGATGGAGTGAAGCTCATCTCCCAGACCTACTGCCAGTTTCTGGAAGACAGCTTCTTAAAGCAGTGGTACAGGAAGATGTCGGTATCATTCTAGAAAAACATGATTTTCATACAGGACAATGCTCCATCACATGCCTCCAACTACTGCCTGCAAAGTGTGGCTGGCCAGTAAAGGTCTCAAAGATGAAAAAGTAATGACATGGCCCCCTTGTTCACCTGATCTGAACCCAATAGAGAACCTATGGTCCCTCATAAAATGTGAGATCTACAGGGAGGGAAAACAGTCCACCTCTCGGAACAGTGTCTGGGAGGCTGTGGTGGCTGCTGCACGCAATGTTCATCGTAAAAAGATCAAGCAACTGACAGAATCTATGGATGGAAGGCTGTTAGTGTCATCATAAAGAAAGGTGGCTATATTGGTCACTAATTTTTAGGGGTTTGTTTTTGCATGTCAGAAATGTTTATTTCTAATTTTTGTGCAGTTATATTGGTTTACCTGGTGAAAATAAACAAGTGAGGTGGGAATATATTTGGTTTTTATTAAGTTGCCTATTAACCCCTTCATGACCCAGCCTATTTTGGCCTTAATGACCTTGCCGTTTTTTGCAATTCTGACCAGTGTCCCTTTATGAGGTAATAACTCGGGAACGCTTCAACGGATCCTAGCGATTCTGAGATTGTTTTTTCGTGACATATTGGGCTTCATGTTAGTGGTAAATTTAGGTCGATAATTTCTGCGTTTATTTGTGAAAAAAATGGAAATTTGGCGAAAATTTTGAAAATTTAGCAATTTTCACATTTTGAATTTTTATTCTGTTAAACCAGAGAGTTATGTGACACAAAATAGTTAATAAATAACATTTCCCACATGTCTACTTTACATCAGCACAATTTTGGAAACAACATTTTTTTTTGCTAGGAAGTTATAAGGGTTAAAATTTGACCAGTGATTTCTCATTTTTACAACAAAATTTACAAAACCATTTTTTTTAGGGACCACCTCACATTTGAAGTCAATTTGAGGGTTCTATATGGCTGAAAATACCCAAAAGTGACACCATTCTAAAAACTGCACCCCTCAAGGTGCTCAAAACCACATTCAAGAAGTTTATTAACCCTTCAGGTGTTTCACAGCAGCAGAAGCAACATGGAAGGAAAAAATGAACATTTAACTTTTTAGTCACAAAAATGATCTTTTAGCAACAATTTTTTTATTTTCCCAAGGGTAAAAGGAGAAACTGGACCACGAAAGTTGTTGTCCAATTTGTAATGAGTACGCTGATACCTCATATGTGGGGGTAAACCACTGTTTGGGCGCACGGCAGAACTTGGAAGGGAAGGAGCGCCATTTGACTTTTTGAATGAAAACTTGGCTCCAATCTTTAGCGGACACCATGTCGCGTTTGGAGAGCCCCCGTGTGCCTAAACATTGGAGCTCCCCCACAAGTGACCCCATTTTGGAAACTAGACGCCCCAAGGAACTTATCTAGATGCATAGTGAGCACTTTAAACCCCCAGGTGCTTCACAAATTGATCCGTAAAAATGAAAAAGTACTTTTTTTTCACAAAAAAATTATTTTAGCCTCAATTTTTTAATTTTCACATGGGCAACAGGATAAATTGGATCCTAAAATGTGTTGGGCAATTTCTCCTGAGTACACTGATACCTCACATGTGGGGGTAAACCACTGTTTGGGCACATGGTAAGTCTCGGAAGGGAAGGAGCGCCATTTGACTTTTTGAATGAAAAATTATCTCCATCGTTAGCGGACACCATGTCGCGTTTGGAGAGCCCCTGTGTGCCTAAACATTGGAGCTTCCCCACAAGTAACCCCATTTTGGAAAGGAGACCCCCCAAGGAACTTATCTAGATGCATAGTGAGCACTTTAAACCCTCAGGTGCTTCACAAATTGATCCGTAAAAATGAAAAAGTACTTTTTTTTCACAAAAAAATTCTTTTAGCCTCAATTTTTTAATTTTCACATGGGCGACAGGATAAAATGGATCCTAAAATTTGTTGGGCAATTTCTCCTGAGTACGCCGATACCTCATATGTGGGGGTAAACCACTGTTTGGGCGCATGGCAAGGCTTGGAAGGGAAGGCGCGCCATTTGACTTTTTGAATGGAAAATTAGCTCCAATCGTTAGCGGACACCATGTCGCGTTTGGAGAGCCCCTGTGTGCCTAAACATTGGACCCCCCCCACAAGTGACCCCATTTTGGAAACTAGACCCCCAAAGGAACTTATCTAGATGCATAGTGAGCACTTTAAACCAACAAGTGCTTCACAGAAGTTTATAACGCAGAGCCGTGAAAATAAAAAATAATTTTTCTTTCCTCAAAAATGATTTTTAGCCCAGAATTTTTTATTTTCCCAAGGGTAACAGGAGAAATTGGACCCCAAATGTTGTTGTCCAGTTTGCCCTGAGTACGATGATACCCCATATGTGGGGGTAAACCACTGTTTGGGCGCACGGCAGGGCTTGGAAGGGAAGGCACGCCATTTGGCTTTTTGAATGGAAAATTAGCTCCAATCATTAGCGGACACCATGTCGCGTTTGGAGAGCCCCTGTGTGCCTAAACATTGGAGCTTCCCCATAAGTGACCCCATTTTGGAAACTAGACCTCCCAAGGAACTAATCTAGATGTGTGGTGAGCACTTTGAACCCCCAAGTGCTTCACAGAAGTTTATAACGCAGAGCCATGAAAATAAAAAATAATTTTTCTTTTCTCAAAAAAAATTTTTATGCCCTGAATTTTTTATTTTCCCAAGGGTAACAGGGGAAATTTGACCCCAATAGTTGTTGTCCAGTTTCTCCTGAGTACGCTGATACCCCATATGTGGGGGTAAACCCCTGTTTTGGCACACGTCGGGGTTCGGAAGTGAAGTAGTGACGTTTTGAAATGCAGACTTTGATGGAATGCTCTGCGGGCGTCACGTTGCGTTTGCAGAGCCCCTGATGTGCCTAAACAGTAGAAACCCCCCACAAGTGACCCCATTTTGGAAACTAGACCACCAAAGGAACTTATCTAGATGTGTGGTGAGCACTTTGAACCCCTAAGTGCTTCACAGAAGTTTATAACGCAGAGCCGTGAAAATAATAAATACGTTTTCTTTCCTCAAAAAAAACATTTTTAGCCCTGATTTTTTTTATTTTCCCAAGGGTAACAGGAGAAATTTGACCCCAAGAGTTGTTGTCCAGTTTCTCCTGAGTATGGTGATACCCCATATGTGGGGGTAAACCACTGTTTGGGCACATGCCGGAGCTCGGAAGTGAAGTAGTGACGTTTTGAAATGCAGACTTTGATGGAATGCTCTGCGGGCATCACGTTGCGTTTGCAGAGCCCCTGATGTGCCTAAACAGTAGAAACCCCCCACAAGTGACCCCATTTTGGAAACTAAACCCCCAAGGGAACTTATCTAGATGTGTGGTGAGCACTTTGAACCCCTAAGTGCTTCACAGAAGTTTATAACGCAGAGCCGTGAAAATAATAAATACATTTTCTTTCCTCAAAAAAAACATTTTTAGCCCTGATTTTTTTTATTTTCCCAAGGGTAACAGGAGAAATTTGACCCCAAGAGTTGTTGTCCAGTTTCTCCTGAGTATGGTGATACCCCATATGTGGGGGTAAACCACTGTTTGGGCACATGCCGGAGCTCGGAAGTGTAGTGACTTTTTGAAATGCAGACTTTGATGGAATGCTCTGCGGGCATCACGTTGCGTTTGCAGAGCCCCTGATGTGCCTAAACAGTAGAAACCCCCCACAAGTGACCCCATTTTGGAAACTAAACCCCCAAGGGAACTTATCTAGATTTGTGGTGAGCACTTTGAACCCCCAAGTGCTTCACAGAAGTTTATAACGCAGAGCCGTGAAAATAAAAAATAATTTTTCTTTCCTCAAAAATAATTTTTTAGCCTGCAATTTTTTATTTTCCCAAGGGTTACAGGAGAAATTGGACCCCAAAAGTTGTTGATCAGTTTCTCCTGAGTACGCTGGTACCCCATATGTGGGGGTAAACCACTGTTTGGGCGCACGTCAGGGCTTGGAAGGGAAGTAGTGACATTTGAAATGCAGACTTTGATGGAATGGTCTGCGGGCGTCACGTTGCATTTGCAGAGCCCCTGATGTGCCTAAACAGTAGAAACCCCCCACAAATTACCACATTTTGGAAACTAGACCCCCAAGGATCTTATCTAGATGTGTGGTGAGCACTTTTTACCCCCAAATGCTTCACAGAAGTTTATAACGCAGAGCCGTGAAAATAAAAAAATCTTTTTTTTCTTCAAAGATGATTTTTAGCCCGCAATTTTTTATTTTCACAAGGGTAACAGGAGAAATTGGTCCCCAAAAGCTGTTGACCAATTTGTCCTGAGTACGCTGATACCCTATATGTGGAGGGGAACCACCATTTGGGCGCATGGCAGAGCTCGGAAGGGAATGAACACCATTTGGAATGCAGAGTTAGATGGATTGGTCTGCAGGCATCACATTGCGTTTGCATAGCCCCTAATGTACCTAAACAGTAGAAACCCCCCACAAGTGACCCCATATTGGAAACTAGACCCCCAAGGAACTTATCTAGATGTGTTGAGAGAACTTTGAACCCCTAAGTGTTTCACTACAGTTTATAACGCAGAGCCGTGAAAACAAAAAAACATTTTTTTCCCACAAAAAGGGTTTTTTAGCCCCCCAAATTTTTAGTTTGCCAAGGGTAACAAAGAAATTGGACCAAAAAAGTTGTTGTCTAATTTGTCCTGAGTACGCTGATACCCCAAATGTTGGGGTAAACCACTGTTTGGGCGCACGGGAGAGCTCGGAAGGGAAGGAGCACTGTTTTACTTTTTTAACGCAGAATTGGCTGGAATGGAGATCGGACGCCATGTCGCGTTTGGAGAGCCCCTGATGTGCCTAAACAGTGGAAACACCCAATTCTATCTCCAACCTTAACCCCAACACACCCCTACCCCTAATCCCAACCCTACCCCTAATCCCAACCCTAACCCTACCCCTAATCCCAACCCTACCCCTAATCCTAACCCTACCCCTAATCCCAACCCTAATCCTAACCCTACCACTAATCCCAACCCTAATGGGAAAACTGGGGCAGGGGGGGACATCGGCGGGGCAGGGGGGAGATCTGCGGGGCAGGGGGAGATCTGCGGGGAAGGGGAGGACATCAGCGGGGAAGAGGAGGACATCAGCGGGGAAGGGGGCGATCCACAGGGCAGGGGGGAGATCAGGGGGGCGATCAGAGGAGAGATCAGGGGGGGATCACTGGGGCGGGGGCTGTCAGATGCGATGCAGCAGAAGGTGGAAATGGAGCCGGCAGCAGCAGGGGGGGTAATCTCTGGGGCAGGGGGGAGGGGGCGATCACCGGGTGCAGGGGGGAGGGAGCGAAGGTCGGGGGCATGGAATCGCAAGGGGGGGGGGAGAGAAGCAGAGGGCAGCACCTGGCGGTGGCGGCCACTGCAGTGGTGGCAGTGACTGCAGCGGCGATCGCTGTATGTGGCAGGGCAGTATGCAGGCACCTCGCTGTTCAGCTTCCACGGAGGCATGAAGCTGGACAGTGAGGCAGCCATGGTTTTCTCTGCCCCCCACACATCTGAATGGAGAGCTAGCGTCACATGGACGCTAGCTCCAATCAGATCTGGGGGGTGGTGACAAAGTGGTCACCAGGGCGATCGTAGCCAAGTGGGGGCTGAGCCACCCCCCCTGGGCTAAAGTACAAGTTCCTCTGTATCTGCAGGTCGGGTGAAATTTCAGTTAACCCTTTCACCCGACCTGCAGGAACGCGATTCCGCCATGACGCATACGCTGCGTCACAGGTCGGATTGGCACCGACTTTCATGACGCAGCGTATGCGTCATAGGTCGGGAAGGGGTTAATACTGCACAGTAATAGTTACGTGCACAAACAGATATCCTCCTAAGAGCCAAATCTAAAAAAAATACCCACTCCAACTTCCAAAAATATTAAGCTTTGATATTTACAGTATGAGTCTTTTGGGTTGATTGAGAACATAGTTGTTGATCAATAATAAAAATAATCCTCTAAAATACAACTTGCCTAATAATTCTGCACACAGTGTAGACTGGAGGAAGAAACAGTTGAGGGCTGGGGACATGTGAGTATTCAATTTCTTACCTTATGTTTGTTCTTTATGCTGTGGGGTCTATAGAGATCCCAGATCAAGATCAGGGACTTTCAATTGGAAATGAAAATTGTAGATTAAAGATTGGAATCAAATTTTCCAGCCGAATTCAAGCAAACGTGCCAAATTTGACTTTGGGACTCAAGATCTTGATTCCAAGTTGACCAACGTAAAAGTTTTTGGAAACTGTGGAGGAAACTCATTGGGAGAACATACAAAGTCCATGCAGATGTTGTTCATGTGAACCTAAGACCACCGGTACTACAAAGCAACCAACAACACTAACTACACAGCCGACACCTAGTCCTAGTTTCCGGGAGAACATTCAGACAAGTTCTGCAACCTCAAAAATGGGCGTCACTCTAGTGGGTGCAGGGGTTGCAGTCGCACCCGAGCACTGGAACTTAGAGGAGGTTCCAAAAGATCCCTTTGCCGAAAGTTGGGTTCCTGTTGGAGACTTTGCATGGGGCAGTCAACGAGCGTGAAGATGTGTCAATGCCAGGAACAGACTAGCCGGCGCTTACAGTTTCATGTTGCCCGTCTTTCATGTGGAATTTATGATATACAATGGCAGAACATCTCACAGCCCCTAGAGCACCGGCTAGGAAATATGTGTTCTCCCTCTCGCCTCCCTACCGGATAATGGCCTTTTATTAAGGTTATTTGACCATGAAGTGGCATGTTAATTAGAAGTTTATTTTCTGCAGGATTGCAGGACGGCGGCGCGATGTGCTGCAGCGAACATTTATTTAACAAGACTGATTAATATGCAAAAAACACATTTGCACAAAAGTATCACATTAGCCTCATGTAGGGTCTGGAATAAGCCCCCTGTTGTGTGCTGCCTTCACTCATTCCGGGCTTCATTAGAAATGGATGGATCCGCTGCGCAGCCGGTGACCCCTCTTGATCTGTGGAAAATTAGAGCGGCACTCTGGTGTCACCGGAGCGGGGGCCACACATATGGATTGCCGGACGTGGGAGCAACACCGATCAGATGATATATGTCACAGCTCGGGCCAATGATATCTTAGCGCCTGTTGTTCCGTAAGCTGCATAACTACAACTCCCAGCATGTCCTCTGATATGGCAGATGAATTGCGATCACGCCTGCGCTACTTACCTGCTCCCATCCTACGCCATCTAAAAAAAAAAAAAAAAGTTCTATCTATGCTAGAAAAATAGGTCACATATAGGCAGATAAATATACGCAGCGTAACATATGGTTTGTGCTTTCCTCCTTGACCCTAGGCTTGGAGTAAGGAGCGAAAAAACAAAGTGGGGGGAGGGAAATAATTGAGCTAAATAATAAGAAAGGATTCGATTTTCTTTTATTAAAAAATGAAAAAGATGAAAGACACAATAAAGAAAAAAATAAACTTTGATTCTCTAAAAGCCAATAATTATAGAATTTTCACAATTAGTAGCATATAGTAGTCACACCTCACTTAGTAATATAATGTACCAGTAATTTTTTTTATTTCTAATTATCATTATCAATGTTATTAATTTAATTATAATTTTAAGTATTGTTATCATTATAATTTTTACATAAAAGGAAATAATTATATTTCCCAACATCCCAATTACCGTAGTAATATCAATGTTACTTTTTATTAAAATTAGTGTTATTAATTATATTATTTGTACTATATATTATTATTAGCAATAATTATATAATTTTCTCATTTCCATTATATACTAGTCCTATCCCAATTAGTAACACCCTAGTAATTTTTATTATTAATTATAATTAGCGTTATTAATTATATTATTTGTAACTATATATTATTATTATTAGCAATAATTATGTAATTTTACATTTCCATTATATAATAGTCCCATCCCAATTATTAATACCTAGTAATTTTTTATTATTAATTATAATTATCATTAATAACTATATTATTTGTATTACTATATATTATTATTATTATTATTATTATTTTTAGCAATAATTATATAATTTTACATCTCCATTGTAAAATAGTCATATCCCAATTTGTAATATCCCAGTAATTTTTTATTATAATTAGTGTTATTAATTAATTATTATTTGTATTATAATAATAATAATAATAATAATAATAATAATAGCCAAATATAATTTTTACATGTCTGTTATATAGTAGTCACATCCCAATTAATAATTTCCCATTATTATTTTTTATTTCTAATTACTATTAATTGTAATATTTAATATTCCTCCTCCTTTTTAAAAGTTTTTCAAAATTAAAAGTTTTAAAAAATATATCCTACCTTTACAATTAAAAATAAAGAAGTTAACAAAAGTAAAAAAATAAAATAAATTTTTTTTGTATCACCACATCAAAAAGTCTTTTCTATCAAAATATAAAAGTATTTAATGCCGTACAGAGAAAAAAAAAATCGAAACTCCAGAATCGGCCTAAAATAATGTAATAAAGGCCATCTCAACATCATATGTAACCTCAAAACGGTATAAATAAAAGCAACATGCTGCCATGAACAAAACAAAGCCTGACACAGGTCTGTCAACAGAAAAATATACCGTAGTTATGGGTCTGAAAAAAATGGTGACAGTCCTAATTTTTTTCAAGTAAGGCAAAATACATATTTTATTCTTAAATTAATTTACAAATATACAACAATTAAGAAATACAATGATAGTAAATGCTACAAATAATAACAATGACAATAGTTAAGTAGCTACAATAAATCCAAAATAAAACAAAGAAGAGGAGAAAGAGGAGGAGGACATTGAGGAAGAGGAGGAGGAGGAAGAAGAGGAAGAGCAGGAGGAAGAAGAAGAGAAGGTGGAGTAGAAAGAAGAGTAGGAGGAAAAAGAAGAGGAGCAGGAAGAACAGGAGGTGAAAGAGGAAGAAGATGAGAAGGAAGAAGAAAAGGGGAGGAGGAGGAAGAAGAGGATGAAAAAAAGAGGTGGAGCGAGAGGAGGAGAAAGAGGATGAGGAGGAAGAAGACTAGGAAGAACAGGAGGTGGAGGAGGAAGAAGATAAGAAGGAAGAAGTGGAGGAGGAGGAAGAAGAAGAGGATGAAGAACAGGAGGTGGAGGAGGAAGAAAAAAACAAGGAGGGAGAGGAGGAGGAGGAGGAAGAAGAGGAGGTGTAAGAGTAAGAAGAAAAGAGGAGGTGGAAAAAGCAGAAGTGGTGAATGAAATAGGAGGAGGAAGAAGAGGAAGAAAAAGTGGAGGAGAAGGAAGAAGAGGAGGAGGAAGATGATGAGAAGGAAGAAGAGGAAGAAGAAGATGAGGAGGAGGAAGAAGAGAAAGAAAGAATAAAGACGATGAGGAGGAGGATAAAGGGCCAGTCAACAGGTTTCCTACAACCATCTAAATCCATTGACACCCTGTGATGACATCGGCACGCAGGACCACGTTTATTACATGCTGCTGTCGTCAGAGATTTACAGCGCCATTTAAAAGGGATAAACAACAGTGATTGGATCTTACTCGGCTTGCTGCTGTTAGAGACAGTAACACAACCAACATCTGCCCTGCCCACTGCATACGCCCTAACTAGGAGTAAATACATATCACACAGCAGGAAGGGGTTAATATACTGTTTGCAGATACATTTTTCTCAGTCCACGCATTTGTTGCATATAATGTCTCAGCTCGGCTTGTTCACACTGGCTGCTGAGTAATTGCACAAGCCCACCCCTGCATAAAGTCAGGGAAATGGGTCTTCTGAACTTGATGACCAACTTTAGGTAATTTCCTAATGAACCCAAGCAGCACAGACCGCGCCACTGAATAACGGAGGGTTAAACTTAGCAAATGTCGGAGGATTTGACATCTGCTCTCAGGAGTGGGGCAGGAATCGTTCATCGTCTCGCCACATTTTCCTCCAAAACAAGAAAACTGATTAAAAAGTTGCTTGAAAAGTTGCGTTGTGCCGGTGATGTCGCCTGTAAAGGTGAGCGGCGTGCGCTGATCCTCCAGCTCCTGAAGGCAGCAGATGCCATCTTTATAAAGACATCTGCTGTGTGAAGACGTCAGCACAGTTCCTGCCCCGTAAAGAAGTGACACAGATCATTTTACTCTTTATGTGTTGAAAGAAAATGCAAATGCGTCACTGACGCGCGCCGTCACCGGTGCCACCAGGAGAAACACACAGATTTCAATTATTCACACCCAACAGATGCACGGAAGATGCTCAGTTTTATATTATCTGCTAATCGGGGGTAATTCGCACTCTGCGCCCGCCCCAGTCATCCCAGGCTCCTCAGCCATATGGCCGCTAATCATAGGAACTGCTCAGACAGAAGTTGTCCTTCAGCAATTGCCTGGAAGCAAATAACATCCTGGAAATGTCTTGTAGAATGTAACAAAGATGAAGCAGCAACTGCAGCAGAATGTAGCGGTGCTCAGATGTAATAACTGAGCACTGTATGGCGGTGCAATGTATGGGGGTGTAATTTGACCCTTGTATGGCGGTAGTATTTAAGCTAAGTGATAATAATTCAACACCATATTGTGATATTATTGTGCACTGTATAGTGGCATTATTGTACATTGTATGGTAATATTATTTAGCACTGTATGGTGGTATTATTGAGCACTGTAGGTGGTATTATTGTGCATTGTATGGTAATATTATTGAGCACTGTAGGGTGGTATTATTGAGCACTGTATGGTGGTATTATTGTGCATTGTATGGTAATATTATTGAGCACTGTATGGTGGTATTATTGAGCACTGTAGGTGGTATTATTGTGCATTGTATGGTAATATTATTGAGCACTGTAGGGTGGTATTATTGAGCACTGTATGGTGGTATTATTGTGCATTGTATGGTAATATTATTGAGCACTGTATGGTGGTATTATTGAGCAATGCATGGTGGTATTATTGAGCACTGTATGGTGGTATTATTTAGCACTGCATGGTGGTATTATTGAGCACTGTATGGTGGTATTATTTAGCACTGCATGGTGGTATTATTGAGCACTGTATGGTGGTATTATTGAGCACTGTATGGTAATATTATTTAGCACTGTATGGTGGTATTATTGAGCAATGCATGGTGGTATTATTGAGCACTGTATGGTGGTATTATTTAGCACTGCATGGTGGTATTATTGAGCACTGTATGGTAATATTGTTGAGCACTGTATGGTGGTATTATTGAGCACTGTATGGTGGTATTATTGTGCATTGTATGGTAATATTATTGAGCACTGTATGGTGGCATTATTGAGCACTGTGGTATTATTTAGCATTGTTTCATTCTCTTCTATTTTTTAGAGGGAACCTGTTACATGAAAAAATGCTATTACCCTGCAGATATGGGGTTAATCTGCAGGTTAAGGCCCCTTTTTTGTGGTCAGTTTTTTAAGGACCACAGATGCGGACACACACACACCCATTGTATTCTATTGTAATTAATGGTTGTGCCCACATGTCAGGCTTTTCCCACGGACCGTGTGTCCATGTAAAAATCCCACGTCTTTTTTTCCGGCAGCATGAAGCAAATGCTTGCCAAATACTTGCACACTGATGACACACAGATGACATGTGACATGTGTGTGACGGGTTCAGGAATGAAATGCTCCAGCGTCTGGAAAAAAAAAAAAGTAAAGTTAGAGCTCTTCCCAGGCTCCTGATACTGAGTAAAACTGTCATAATCCTCACCCCCTCTCGATCAGTGAGATCAGGTGACACTGATGACAGTTGTAGTCAGCACATTAAATAAATTGTAATTTTCCCCTCTTTCTTTTAAAACCAGCGCAGATAAAGCAGATAGCTGTGGGCTTCTATTATCAGGCTGGGATGGTCCATGGTTAATGGACCACGGTCAGCAAGCACCCTGAATGGTATGAATTGAATATCCCCAGCTCTCCCTGGATCCTGAATGTCTTTGTATATTGCAATGATTTTCTGTGTGTCAGCAAGCACCCTGAATGGTAATTTCATGTCATTCAACTCCTTTGCTAGAAATTATCATCAGTTACTGTACATGGTTATCAGTACTCACAGTTGTAGCTCCAGGGGGGGTCCTCTGTAGATGTTTATCACAGGAGAGGTGTTTAGTATAGAGATGTAATCAGGACTGCATCTTTGATCATCTATCCACACCAGGATGTGTTGAGCAGCTGTCCCTGATTTATAACTAACCAGTTCCCATAAGCCTGCTGTCCTCTCCCTGCACTGGGGGCCTATAAATTTAGACTCATTCTTAGGGGTGCATGCATGTGTGGGGTCACACGCATTCAGCAAAGCATCGCATTAGACAAGCATCAAGTTATAGGGCAGTTATTCCATGGCAGTCAGGGCAGGAATCAGGTAACCCACACTCTGCTCTCCCTTCTATCCATGTACTTTATTCCTATCCTCCTTTGTACCCTTACCATCCACATCCACCGCCCAATCCCCCCTCCATCACCACTCATATACATCAGCTCCTCTCTCCTTCCCTCTCCCATGTACAGCTCCCATGCACTTCTCACCTTCCTGAAAAACCTCAGCCGGTCTTGCCCAAACACACTGCACAAAAAAACTTCTTACAATTCCAAAAACTTCTTGCTTTTTATCTTCCTACTCTTACTGATTTTGGGAGACATCTCCCCCAACCCTGTTCCACCATCCCACAACCTCAACTGCTACCCTACCTTACATCAAACCATTCTATCCTTATTAATATTACTTGCACTCCCTCCTCTCCTTCTTTTAATTGTGCCCCGTGAAATCCACAGTCTGTATGTAACAAGCTTCCTTTCCTGCACAACTACTTTCTGAACAGCTCTCTCTATTGGACCTCACTGAAACCTGGATCCAGGATTCTGACACTGTCTCCCCTGCTGCCATTTCCTATGGTGGCCTACAATTCTCTCACTCCCCGAGACCCACAAACAGACCTGGTGGTGGAGTCGGCATACTCCTCTCCCCACAATGCACCTTCCAGGTCATCCCCCAGCTCCATCACTCTCATTCCCTTCTTTTGAGGTCCACACCATCAGGCTCTTCCGTTCCCTCTCCCTCAGAGTAGCGGTCATATACCGGCCCCCAGGCTCACCCACCCACTTCCTGGACCATTTCTCTGCCTGGCTGCCGCACTTCATGTCCTCAGAACTCCCAACCCTTATCCTGGGAGACTTCAACATCCCTATAAACAGCCCCACTTCTACATCTGCATCCCAGCTTCTATCACTAATCACTTCGCTTGGCCTATCACAGCTCTCAACCTCTGAGACACACAAGGACGGTAACACCCTTGACCTAGTCTTTGTCTGGCTGTGTTCAATCTCCTACCTAAATAACTCACCGCTTCCCCTCTCAGAAACCTACAAGCCATTAACCCTCATACACTTTCAGACTCCTTACACTCATCACTGTCCCCAATCTCCTCTTTTTCCTATCCTGATCTGGTGGTACATCACTACAATGACACTCTTAAAAGCACCCTGGACCAAGTAGCTCCCCTCACCATCAGAACCTCCAAACACAGAGTAAAACAGCCCTACTCACCTAACTACAATCTTTAATCTCTCACTCTCCTCAGGCATTTTCCCGTCCTCCTTCAAATACTCCATCATTACTCCATTACTAAAGAAACCAGCCCTCAACCCATCCTGCACAAATAACTACAGACTGGTCTCCAACCTCCCCTTCATCTCTAAACTCTTGGAGCACCTGGTCTACTCCCGCCTTATCCGTTACCTCTCCATTCACTCCCTCCTATACCCTTCACAGTCCGGCTTCCACCCGCTACACTCGACAGATACTGCACTCATCAAAGTGACCAACAACCTTCTGACAGCAAAATGTAACGTTGACCACTCTCTGCTCATTCTTCTCGATCTTTCTGCAGCTTTCAACACTGTTGACCACCCTCTCCTACTCTCTAGGCTCCAGTCACTAGTCGTTAAGGACACTGCCCTCTCCTGGTTCTCCTCCTATCTTTCTGAGAGCTCCTTCAGTGTTCTGTCCTCTGGCTCCACTTCGTCTCCTCTTCCTCTCACTGTTGGGGTACCTCAGGGCTCAGTCCTTGGCCCCTTCTCTTCTCTCTCTACATGGCCCCAATTGGACAGATCATCAGCAGATTTGGCTTTCAGTACCATCTTTATGCCGACGACACACAACTATACACATCATCCCCTGACCTTACTCCCGCTGTACTACAGAACACCAGTGACTGTCTGTCCACAGTCTCCGACATCATGTCCGCTCTCTATCTAAAACTCAACCTCTCCAAAACTGAACTTCTTCTGCTCCCACCATCTACTAACCTCCTTAAACCTGACGTTTCCCTCTTCGTGGGTGGCAACATAATAACACCCCGGCAGCTGGCGCGCTGTCTGGGTGTTACCTTTGACTCCGATCTCTCCTTCACATCCCATATACAATCTCTTGCCCGCTCGTGCCGCTTACACCTAAAGAACATCTCTAGAATCCGCCCTTTTCTCACTATGGAAACAACGAAAACCCTCACTGTCGCCCTGATCCACTCCTGCCTGGACTACTGCAACGCTCTATTAATTGGCCTCCCCCTTACTCGACTTTCCCCTCTCCAGTCTATCCTTAATGAAGCAGCCAGGGTTGTCTATCTAGCTATTCGTTACTCGGATGCGTCCACTCTTCGCTAGTCGTTACACTGGCTGCCCATTCATTATAGAATCCAATTCAAAGCACTTGTTCTCACCCACAAAGCTCTTCACAATGCAGCACCCCCTTACATCTCCTCCCTCATTTCTGTCTATCAGCCTAACCGACCTCTGTGCTCTGCAAATGACTTTCGACTAACCTCTGCACTTATCTGCACCTCCCACTCCCGACTCCAAGACTTCTCCCGTGCTGCACCAATCCTCTGGAACACTCTACCCCAAGATATTAGGACCATTCACAATTTGCATAGTTTTAGGTGCTCCCTCAAAACACATTTGTTCAGAGCGGCCTATCACGTTCCCTAATCAAAGTCATTTTATGTTTGTGTGTAACCCAATTCACTACTTCCATCTATCCCCCACTCCCTGAAGATGGCTGGACCATCACTGTAAATAGATCACTGTAAATACACACCTGTAGTTTATATCTCCCCTACCTCATTGTAGATTGTAAGCTCTCACGAGCAGGGTCGTCTTATGTTGCTTTAATTATTGTATTGTTAATGTTGTTTCTTATGACTGTTGTGATTGAAACTGTTAAACTCTAAAGCGCTGCGTAATATGTTGGCGCTATATAAATAAAGATAATTATTATTATTTATTATTATAATGGGACGGTCCATGGTTAATGGCCCGTCCAGAGCAAAAAAGTAGAGAGCGTAGCTTCCCCAGAATTGTTTATCAGAGACCCCCATTACTAACCCTGTAGTCAAAAGAAAGAAACACACAGAAAAGTCCTTTAATCATAAAAATCACTCCCCGACAATAACCCTCTTTAACCATTTATTAAAAAATAAATCCACACGGGTCTTCTGTAATCAATATGGCGGTCCCATGACGATCCCGACATCCGGAGACTGTGATGAGTGGTGACATCAGTAATGTAACTGTAACACCCCAGGTTCCTGGTTGTTACAGTGACATTGCTGTCCTCACGGGGAGAGTGATGTCATGCTTGGAAGCGAGGAAGGATCTCTCTTATCAGGTAATCACAAGCATACAACATGTTCACACTCCAGGCCAGAAGGGGGAGCTCTGATCCAGCTTGTGGGTGGCTCCCCAATATATATTCTGGTCTGGAGGGTAATTGAGTTAAGACAGTCTGTCAGAGAGACAGAGGAGAAGGGACTATAGGGGCCGTTCAGCCACGAGGGTGCTGCAGCTCCTGGGAAGAGACAGAAGAGAAAGAAGAACAGATTGTAGTGAGCATGTAGGGGAAGAGAATTGCAGGAGAGTGAAGAACTAGTGGATTAGCTGCGAATGAGATACCACCCTACTCAGCCGGAAGACCGGGGTTTTGTCGTACTCCAAGTGACACAGCAGAAACCGGCAGGACAGCTGGATTATATGTCACCTGTCCACCTTTACACCTGAGGACACAGTAGCACATAGAGCCCGGGTTGTGAAGAGACCCTGTAAAAATGCTAGAGCTACCTGTCGTACGGGTAGTGTCCTACCAACCTGGAGGACAGAGAGAACACGTGAGGACCTTGTGAGAGGCTTAAGGCAGCAAGGGACTACACCACAGCGCTAGAAGGAAGGCTTCTAACCCCACTTGGTAAGGGGGACTCTCAACTCGCTTCCAAGCTGGCCAGACCACACCTGCACCTGTGATCTGGTACCCTGGACTGTGGCTGCCTGAATCCTTCAGTAAACCAGGTAAAGAGACTGTAAACCTCTGTCCTCCTTTTCTTGCTTTACCACCCACCATCTTCATCTATACACCGGGAGCCCTGGGGACCCAGCTTCACCTGTGGGAAGTCATACCATCATTGCTGCCATAACATCACCCCAGTGGGCCACTTTAAGCAGCGTCGGTCATCCCTGACCGAGAACGACAGGTGGCATCACGAACACAAACTTTATTAAAAAACCCTTTAAAGGACATTCTCTTTTACTTGGGCTTTCAGGGCCACGATGTTGTGAATTCTGCTCTTGGGCTCCCTCCGGTGGTTGTTGGTGGTAGTGCAGTTTTCTTGGGGTTGTAATCCAGGCAGGTGTTTCTGCTGATTGCAGCTCTATTAGGTATTTAGGTGTGCAGGATCCATGAGTCTGTGCCAGTTGTCCATTGTACTTGGAGGGATTGCATCTCTCTCTGGCTCCTCATGCCCTGCTGCCGATTCGGCTAAGATAAGTGTTATGACCCCAATGGCAGAGGGTCTCAAAAGTACATACCAAGTCTGCAAACACAAAAAACCAGCTCATAGGGCAGTGGTAACTGGGCTGACCATATATCTAATCCTAGCACCACAAATAGCAGCAGCCGGGGAACGTGCCTACGTTGGTTCTAGACGTCTCGCGCCAGCCGGAGAACTAACTAACCCTAGAAGGGAAAAGATAGACCTTTCTTGCCTCCAGAGAAAAGACCCCAAAAGTTGGATACAAGCCCCCAACAAATAATAACGGTGAGGTAAGGAGAAAAGACAAACGTAAGAATGAACTAGATATTTAGCAAAGAGAGGCCCACTGACTAATAGCAGAATATAGTAAGATGACTTATACGGTCAGCAAAAACCCTATCAAAATTTCCACGCTGGATATTCAAGAACCCCCAAACCGTCTAACGGCCCGGGGGGAGAACACCAGCCCCCTAGAGCTACCAGCAAAATCAGGAATCACATTTAGTACAAGCTGGACAAAAAATAAGAGCAATGCAAATAACCAAAAAACAAAGAAGCAGGACTTAGCTTAATTTTGCAAGATCCAGGACCAGCAGACAGGAGCAAACAGAAAGGAACTGATTACAACGATGCCAGGCACTGGACTGAGAATCCAGGAAGTTTATATAGCAACACCCCTGGACTAACGACCCAGGTGGGTGCCAAACTGAGGAAGACAATCCCAGAGTCATATCACTAGTGACCACAAGAGGGAGCCAAAAAAGTCTAATTCACAACAGATAAGTGTCTGGTTTTTTGTCTCTGTGCACACATGCAGTGTGCTTTGCAATTCAGTGCAATTTATTGTGTTTTTGTCCAGCTTAGACTTTGTTTGGATTTTTCAGTCATGCTGGATTCTCAGGAGATGCAGATATACTTTCTATGTCTTTAGTTAGATGTGGAATATTTTTATTATCTGCTGTGGATATTTTTAGGATTTTAATACTGACCGCTTAGAATTCTGTCCTATCCTTTTCTATTTAGCTAGAAGTGCCTCTTTTGCTAAATCTTGTTTTTCTGCCTGCGTGTGTCTTTCCTCTTATACTCACAGTCAATATTTGTGGGGGGCTGCCTATCCTTTGGGGTTCTGCTCTGAGGCAAGACATAATTCCCATTTCCATCTATAGGGGTATTTAGTCCTCCGGATGTGTCGAGATGTCTAGGACGTGTTAGGTACATCCCACGGCTACTTCTAGTTGCGGTGTTAGTTTAGGGTTTGCGGTCAGTACAGGTACCACCTACTCCTGAGAAAGTCTCTCATGCGGCTCCAAGGTCACCAGATCATAACACACGAACCGGGTCGCCGCCACCGTGACATCCCCTTTAAGTACCGGACCCGGTACTGAGCACCCCACGGCCCTGGCCGGCGTTCCATAGCCTCTTGTCACAGCTTATAATAAGTGTAGGGGATAACTCAGGAGACTCTTTGCGTGGAACAAGACAACTACAGGACACAGTTTTATAAGTGGTAAAGTCTATATTATCACACGGTGATTCAAACAGGTGCAGAGAGAAACTCAAGTCCACAACACTTGGTGCAAATAATAAATGCAGCTTAGCAGTCTATAGGAAACTTCAGAGCAAAATGCAATCAAGCAGAAAGTCTATGAAGCACAGTTATTCTTGTGGATACTTGACACGAATAAATCCTTGTCTTAGTCCAGACACAGATAGATATGCTTATAGGCAGTTCAAATCATATCTTAGTTCAACCAGGGAGGCCTGGTTAATAGTCTCAGTTTAATGCAAAAGCAGCAGCAGCTTACATGTCCAGCAAATGCAGGTGGAAGTAAACACGAGCAGCAGATGAAGGAGGATTACTGGAAACTTGTGTATGCAGCAGGAACTCAGAGCAGAGTAGCAGGATCACCACACAGGTTCAGAGGAGCAGGTGTATAGCCAGGGAGTAATCAGAGATCAGGAGCTGGATGCAAGGCAGAATACTCTAGCACAGACTGAAGGCTGGGGTGGAGTTTTATAGCAGGAAGACACAGTGCACATGAGACCAAAGACGCCATCTTGGAAAAGGGCAGTAATGCACAAAAGGTAAAAAATATTCAGAGTCCTGACACAGCTGCTGGAGCACACTGAGAGTAGCGTAAGAAACAGCGCCAGTGACAAGCGGCAACGTCATTAAGGTTACCGCACGTCACAGGCAGTGGTTGTAGGACCTCCATATTTTGCTCAGTTGAGCGCTCCTGAAAGCTCTCCTGGGCTAAGCTTCTCAGTTGTTCACTGTTAGCCACTCCCATCTCCTATATAATGTGGGTCCTGGCTAGCACTCATTGTCAGAGGAGCTTATGCTGCATGGCTGGAAGTTGTTGATGGTTATCATTGGAGAAGGCGTTTGGTGGACTTATCTGTGACTGTTGCTAGGTTTTGAGTGTGTGATAATTCAATTTCTTCTCCTACTTTGGTTTTACTCCATCCTCCACTCCCTGATGCATTCCTCTGTTACATGTGTGAGTGTATTTGTATGATTGGTATTTTCCTTTATCCCTGTTTAAATTACCTTGTTAGTCTGGTTGGTGTATTATGGTACACTACTACTCCCCTCTTCCCTTGGTGGGAGAAGGGTTCAGACTGAGGGCTGATTCAGGAGATAAGGCACTTGTGGCGCCCCAGGAGTCCTGATGCCACAATGGTATTGCCTTCCTCATGGGGGAGGTGATGACATGCCTGGAAACAAGGAGGGATCCCTTAATCAGGTAAAACTGACATGCAACACCGTCCTGACTCCAGACCAGAAGGGGGAGCTCTAAACCAGGTTTCAGGTGAACTTCTCTTAGAAGTTCTAGTCTGGAGGTGGGATTAGTCAGTTGAGTGTGAGACTTCGAAGGGTGAGGAATCAGAGGCAAGGAGAGGAACCTGGGGTCTGGAGCTGGAAATGGGCTCACCCCAGAGGAAAGTGCCAAGAGACCGGACACTGGAGTGGTGGTGTGGGAATTGCAGACCCAGCCACTGAATCTGGAGGGCAGGAGATTGCAAGTCTCCGGTCCCACCTAATACCTGCACATACCACAGGAAGTCAGGAGCCTGGGGCTGCCAGAGAGAGAACAGTGCTCATGAAAGGTTCAGGCTGTCAGCCATACAGGTTGAGAATACAGACACTGAGAGGACTCATACAGAGCTTCAGGCAGCAAGGGTCAGATATACAGTGCAGAAGGAAGGCCTCAGAACCCACCTGGCTAAGTGAATCCCAAGCTGTTTCCCGGCTGCTCGGACCCCACCATCACCTGTTACCTGTACCCTGGACTGTACCTTAATTCTACAAGTAAAAGGTAAAGGAAACTGCTATCCCTGTGTCCTGCAATTATTTCCTGCACCCCACCGTCAATCATCCCTCTTACCAACTACACCGGGAGCCCTGTGGACCAAGCTCTACCTGTGGGGAGCTATACCAACTCTGCTGCAAAACCATCAGCCCCAGAGGACCACTTTAAGCAGCATCGGCCACCCCTAGTCGAATACCACAGGTGGCGTCACAAACATACTACATTAGACTTTATTCCCATTTCCATTAACCCCCTTTTTACTGGACGCCCAGGGCCACGGATCGGGTCACTGCCCCTGTGACCACCCCTTTACGAGCAGAATCGGCCTGGTACAGAGTACCCCACGGTCCTAGCGGGCGCTCCACACTCTGGCTCCAGAGTCTTCACCATTAGAAGTAATCCAGGGAACAGGGCGAGCTAGGGTGCCCCTAGGGACAAGGAACACTGGGGCTAAATGCCAGAATTGGTGCATCTTATGGATATGCCATTTCTGGGGCGGCTGAGGGCTGCTTATTAGTAGGGGAAGGGGCCAATATCCATGTCCCTTCCCAGCCTATTAATATCAGCCTGCAACTGTCTGCTTAGCCTTTGCTGGCATTTAAAATAGAGGGGAACCCCACATAACTTTTTGTTGGGTCCCCCATTTTTTAATAACCAGTAAAAGCTAAGCAGACAGCTGTGAACAAATATTAATAGTTTCTTTTACCAATTAACAAAACGCAAAATGAATAAACAAACATTTATGTGTTTCAAACATCGTGAGGAACTGACCCCAGATCTACTGTGTATAAGACTTCTGCAAATCCTTCATGTAATCCCAGACAGACTGAATGATGTGAGATCAGGGCTCTCTGGGAACCAATTAAGACAAGTCCGAAATACATTTACTGTGTTTCTTACTATTTTGGGTACAAATGTTCTTAAATCAAACTTTATGCACTAATTGGCTTGTGTGCAGTACACTCTCACTGCCTGTAGGGGTCACTGCCACCACAACATTTTACATTGAGAACCTTTAAGAATGTGTAATTTGCAGACAGCGTATTCCGGTCATACGCCCCATGCGCTACTTGTAATATAAGCAATTGCATAAAATGGTTTGTGTCCTGTAACAATGGAATGACAAGGTAAAACGACAGCAGGAAACAGCCAAATACGATATTATAATTACTGCAAATAAAACCCGAAATCAACGTCCCCGACCGCTTAGACCAGAGCAGCCATTCATGAACATTTCCCATCACTGCGCCACTCATCCGAAACTTTTATCTGTGTCATAGAAATTATGGAAAGTCACTAAGTAAACATGGAGCGAGCGAGACATGGAGCCATTGGAGAGTGTCCCTTTAACAAAATAATGCAGGGCGCTAGAAGATTTTTCCTATAGAGGAAAATTTAAAGGGGTGGTCGACATTGGAAAATTGCTATTGCCTATAAGGGTCTTTAGATACTTATACACTTATTGAGGGGGAAAGAGCTCAATGTTCCTACACTGCCAACACATGGGAAAGGAAAGAGTCTATTAGAGCCAAAGAGCGGTCCGTGCAATGCGTGCCACATAGGGTCCTCCGAGGAGAGACTTTATCGTAGTCGCCTCTTGCTCTGACAGGTGAGGGTCCTGTTTTTTCTGCTTGTTCTGACTGGCTGTTTAGACAAAAGCTCTCCACAAATTCATCATTCCAAGTCTATTACAGCATTTCTATTAGTTCAGTACAATATGGTATTATTTAGGCACAGCATATTGCTATTTTTCAGCACTGTATGGTGGTATGTGAGCACTGTATGGCAGTATTATTTGAGCACTGTATGGTGGTTGTATAATTTAAGCACTGTATGGCAGTATTATTTCAGCACTGTATGGTGGCTATATAATTTGAGCACTGTATGGTGGTATTATTTGAGCATAGTATGCTATTTTTCAGCACTGTATGATGGTTTTACTTAAGCCATTTATGCTGATATTATTCGAGCAGTGTATGGTGATAAAGTTTGAGAACTATATGGAAAACTTATTTCAGAACTGTATGGTTTAATTATTTGGGACTTGTATTCAGTTATTTGAGCACTGTATGGTGGTATTTAATTTCTGTAATGTGGTATTATTTGAGCACCAGTATGCTGCTATTTTTGAGCACTGTATGGTGGTATTATTTAAACGATTTTGGTGGTATTCTTTTAACACTGTATGGTGGTATTACTTGAGCACTGTATGGTAAAATCATTTAATTACTGTATGGCGATATTACTTCATCACTGCATGGTGATAACATTTGAGTACTAGTACATCGAGTCCTCCAGGAAGAGAAGATCTTTGTCGCCACCCATTGCTCACTTTGGTAGGTAAGGGTCTTGTTTTTTTCATGCAGTAGTAGCTCTGCTTGCTTGTTCTGTTTGGCTCCTGTGGTTCAGCACAAGCCCTGCACCAACTCACAGTTATTCTATTACCATACAGACCGGCTATAAACTACTAGTGCAAATTCACCAGCGAGCAGAAAATGATCATCACTGCTGTGCATAGTCGATCAAGTAAAGATTCGGTACCAGGGATCTGCTGGTGAGAGAACATGTGCAGCACGTGGGAGAGACTTAGGTTAGCTTTGTGCTGAGGTTTTGTGCAGCGTTGTACCCAATCACTACACGCTCAGGGACTGAGAGCAGCGATGGCCCTACATTTAGGATATTAAGTGAAAATATATTGACTGGATTTTAATAACAGCAGCATTCCTATTTTCAAATCTATGGGATTAATTTTATTTGTCGGCTAGTAAATTGTAACTTACTGGGAGGGAGAGAATCGCAGCCGCTCGTCTGCCACTTAGATTTCATTTGGGGCTTTCGCTGTCCGATATTGTCAGAAAAGAAGCAATAAGATGAACTGGAGCTGGGGGGAGGAGAGACAGGGACGAGGGGGAGCAACAGGGATGAGTGGGAGAAACAGGGACGAGGGGGAGCAACAGGAACGAGAGGGAGAGACAGGGACGAGAGGGAGAGACAGGAACGAGAAGGAGCAACAGGGACGAGAGGGAGAGACAGGGACGAGAGGGAGAGACGGGGACGAGAGGGAGAAACAGGGACGAGAGGGAGAAATAGGGACGAGGGGGAGCAACAGGAACGAGAGGCAGAGACAGGGACGAGAGGGAGAGACGGGGATGAGAGGGAGAAACAGGGATGAGAGGGAGAATCAGGGATGAGGGGGTGCAACAGGGATGAGAGGGCGAGAGGGACGAGGGGGAGCAACAGGGACGAGAGGGAGAGACAGGGATGAGAGGGAGAGACAGGGACGAGAGGGAGAGACAGGGACGAGAGAGAGAGACGGGGCAAGAGGGAGAGACAGGGGCGAGGGAGAGACAGGGACGAGAGGGAGAGACAGGGACGAGAGGGAGAGACAGGGACGAGAGAGAGAGACGGGGCAAGAGGGAGAGACAGGGGCGAGGGAGAGACAGGGACGAGAGGGAGAGACAGGGACGAGAGGGAAAGACAAGGACGAGAGGGAGAGACGGGGAAGAGAGGGAGAAACGGGGACGAGAGGGAGAAACGGGGACGAGAGGGAGAGACGGGGATGAGAAGGAGAGACAGGGCAAGAGGGAGAGATGGGGCGAGGGAATAATGGGGCAAGAGGGAGAGACAGGCCGAGAGGGAGAGATGGGTCCGAGAGGGAGCCGAGAGGGAGAAATAGGGACGAGGGGGAGCAACAGGAACGAGAGGCAGAGACAGGGACGAGAGGGAGAGACAGGGATGAGAGGGAGAAACAGGGACGAGAGGGAGAAACAGGGATGAGGGGGTGCAACAGGGATGAGAGGGAGAGACAGGGACGAGGGGGAGCAACAGGGACGAGAAGGAGAGACAGGGACGAGAGGGAGAGACAGGGACGAGAGGGAGAGACAGGGACGAGAGAGAGAGAGACGGGGCAAGAGGGAGAGACAGGGGCGAGGGAGAGACAGGGACGAGAGGGAGAGACAGGGACGAGAGGGAGAGACAAGGGCGAGAGGGAGAGACGGGGAAGAGAGGGAGAAACGGGGACGAGAGGGAGAAACGGGGACGAGAGGGAGAGACGGGGATGAGAAGGAGAGACAGGGCAAGAGGGAGAGATGGGGCGAGGGAATAATGGGGCAAGAGGGAGAGACGGGCCGAGAGGGAGAGATGGGTCCGAGAGGGAGCCGAGAGGGAGAGACGGTGCCGAGAGGGAGAGACACGGATGAAAGGGAGAGACGGGGACAAGACGGGGTCGAGAGGGAGAGCAGGGACAAGAGGAAGAGATAGGGATGAGAGGGAGCCTAGAGAGAGAGACGGCGCTGAGAGGGAGAGACAGGGATGAGAGGGAGAGACAGGGCCGAGACAGGGTCGAGAGGGAGTGACTGGGACAAGAGGAAGAGACGGGTATGAAAGGGAGAGACGGGGATGGGAGGGAGAGATGGGGACCAGAGGGAGAGACAGGGGCAAGAGACGGGGACGAGTGGAAGATACAGGGACGAGAGGGAGAGACTGGGACAAGAGGGAGAGACGGGGCAAAAGGGTGAGATGGGGCGAGGGAAAGACGGGGGCGAGAGGGAGAGACGGGGGCGAGAGGGAGAGACAGGGCCGAGAGGGAGAGAAGGGGCCAAGAGGGAGAGAAGGGGCCAAGAGGGAGAGACGGGACCAAGAGAGAGAGACGGGGCCAAGAGGGAGAGACGGGGATGAGAAGGGGAGATGGGGATGAGACGGGGCCGAGAGGAAGAGACAGGGACAAGAGGGAGAGACGAGGATGAGAAGGAGAGATGGGGCGAGAGGGAGAGACGGGGGTGAGAGGGAGAGACGGGACGAGAGGGAGAGACGGAGACGAGAGGGAGAGACGGGGATGAGAGGGAGAGATGGGGACGAGATGGGGACGAGAGGGAGAGAGGGGGACGAGAGGGAGAGATGGCGACGAATGGGAGAGACAGGGGCGAGAGGAAGATACGAGGTTGAGAGGGAGAGACAGGGAGGAGAGGGAGAGACAGGGAGGAGAGGTAGCGACGGGGAGGAGAGGGAGAGACAGGGATGAGGGGGATCAAAATGAGCACAGAGTAGCGAAGCAATTGGTACCATATTTATCAGACAGCTGCAAACACAACTGAATTAAAGCTCTTGGGGCCCAGTGCACAATTTTATCCAGGCCATGTGTGTGTATATATATATATATATATATATATATATATATACATATATATATGTGTGTGTGCATGTGCCTATATTGTGGTGTAGTGACCTCTGTTACAGGTAGGAGGCGCTGTATGGGCTTCCCAGAGTGCGCATGGAGGTGTATTGAGGCCATAGGAATGCATGGCAATCGCAGATATAACTGTGGTGATGAGTCAAAGTCCGCCATTATTGTGAATGGCCGGTATGTGTGTCGCAGAGGAAGACACTCTGCACTGTCAGCCTGAAGTAAGGATGTTCTGGGACCTGTAGTCCTACAAGTAAATGGTGTTGTTTAACTAGGAAGGCTGGCAGGGCTAGTTCTGAGAGATGGGCGGGTCAAACTAGCCACACACACTCCCATCTAGGGGAGTGGTTACAACCATATAATGTGACTGAGGTCTGGTCACATGGTCTCTGAGTGTGGACCTGAATGGTCTGTGCTGGAAGGTCCTGGAGAGCCTTTGTGTTGGGACTGTCTTCTCCCTGAAGAGCACATGGTGGGGCTTTGGACCTGGCACATGCCAGTGTGTGGAACGTTCTGATAACTGTGGGCAATACTGACCAGGGTCAGTGAGAACGTCTGAAGGATACCTCTTATGAAGAGAGGTATCCGAGAACCTGTGCGGCACCAACAGGTAACGGAAAGGGATCCGTGTTATACTGACTGGGGTCAGAGAGAGAGAAAGAGAGAGACATTGTGTCTGGGACACCTCTGAGGACAAGAGGTGTCCAGGAACCTGTGAAGGTCGCCAACAGGTAACGGACAGGGGTCCATGTGTCATGCTGACCGGGGTCAGTGAGGGACTGTGGTAAAGCTGAATATGTGCAGATGGTGTTCAAACTGTTATCAAGTTCCTGAGGATGTTGTTCATGCTGATGTGAAATAAACCTAAGAGACTGTGTTTTTGTAAGAAAACCATGCCTGTATGCGTGAATCCCGTGCCAAGCGAGTGTCCTCCAAGACACGTAGTAGGGGAAACGCTGTGTGTATGTATGTGTGTGTATGCGTTTATATGTGTGTGTATGTGTGTGTATATATACATGTGTGTGTATATATACATGTGTGTGTATGTGTGCGTGTGTGTATATATATATGTGTGTATCAGTATGTATGTGTGTGTGAGTGAGTGTACATACAGAAATAAACACTTGAAAAATATCACTGTTTGTAATGATTCTATATAATATATTAGTTTCACGTTTTGTACTGAAGAACTGAATTAAATTAAATTTTTTATGATATTCTAATTTTGTGAGAAGCGCCTATATGTGTATGTGTATTGAGACAAAGTCACTGGCAAAAGTACTGTAGGGGAGATATGTATCACTGTGGTTGTTAACTTCAGTGATATGAACCTAGAAAAACGCTCCAGCACACTAAGTGCTGAGATGGGTTAATCGACCATGTTTAGGGCTAGGTTTAGTGAACAGCTGCAGAGTGGGTGGGAGGCTGATCACCATATCTCCACTCTAGGGTGGAGTCCAGAGGATAAATACACAGCCTTCTGGCTCAATCAGTGTTGGATGGGTCTGGAGATGAGATTTCCACAACTGTGTTTGAGAATAAGGAAAGCTGAACCTTTTTTGTTCAGTTGTTTTGAGCGGGCGGATCCCTACAGCAAACACTGTCTGTGCCATTTGTTTTTGTTTTGTTTTCCTGTTAGGCCAGAAAGGCCATGTTTATGTTTCTAATTCTGCCCTGGTTTATGCTGTAATTCAATAAACCAGTGGAAAATTTAAAGAGACAGCGTTCTTGTGTCTACCTCTACCGTATAAGTAACTGAGTGAGCTGATCTACCACAGTATATGTATATACATATATATGTGTATGTATATATACGTGTATGTGTATGTAAGCATATATGTATGCGTATGTATGTGTGTGTCTATGTCTTTGCCCCGGTGACCACATACTTGTATTTTAAGGACAGTCCTTTTAGGCACATCTTGTATACTGAACACTGTAATCCAGGGTGATAGTTACAAAGAAAAAGAGAAAATGTTAAACTCCGAAAATATATTTTTGAAGAACAAATGAATCCCGCACATCGGAGTCTGAAATAACCACAAAGACGTCTTCTAAATACTTCCTGAGGTTTGAGCTCAATTTGTCAAAGATCGACAGAAACGCTGCACATAAGATATACGCCAATGAAACAGGAGAAAAATGCCGGCAATTATTTTAATAACTGCAACACATTTCAGATCTCACGGGTGAGAGAAGGCGGCGGAGAGGAATTCAGATATTGTTATATAAACTGTTACATAAATGACTGGTACGCAGATATAGGAGAGACGAACGAGTCTTAACAAGTGATGGGCGAACGTGTTCGGATGCAGCCGCAGGGACTCAAACATAATATACGAGCACGCCCGAGATTCTCGGATAAGTCGTTATCCGACCGCATTCGCTCACCACTAGTCTTAACACTTTGGGAAAATCTTTGAATGGTTATACCCAATAGGATAGGGGATAACTTTCTAACCACTGGTCCCCCTTTACTGATCGCGAGGGCTTTAGTTTTGGGAAAAAACTCTTTAAAGTATTCCTGTTTTAGGTGACTGTTCACAATAAGCCGTTTCGTCCATGCATGACAAATAACACTATTTCTTGCCCTTATATGACTGGTATCCTGCATTTTTCACTTTCTCTGCTATCTGGTTTTCAATTGTCTCTGAGCTGGTGGTTAGAGACTAGCTGCTACCACCTCTCATACACACCACACACAGACATAAGGGATTCCTGTCCCTATGTAGCACATGTTCACAAGCCACAGCAGCAGGATGGAGTACTTTATAAAGCAGTACTGAGCAGTTTAGATGTAAAGGGGACATTACGACATAATGGGAGAGAGGAGGCAACTTGTATGTACTTAAAGGATGTAGAACACTTTGGCACCGGGGCCCATTGAACTCAAATTACGCCACTGCTCTGCAGTGTACCTGCAAATACATCTCAGGGTGAGAAACTGTAGATAGCAGTGGAAGACATTATACAGCAGTACTAAGCAATGTGGCTGTGAATCCAATTCTGGTGTTTTATAGACACTAAAAAAATTGGAATGGGAGACATTATACGGAAGTACTGAGCAGCGCAGCTAAGAATTCAGCTATGGTTTGAGATACATTTCCTAGAAATCTGCAGCATTGAGGACTCTACTTAGAATTACTACTCACTGTAGCTGTGAATCCATCTCTGGGGTGAGATAGACATTAAATATCAGCATGAAAGACATGTTACTGTAGTGGTGTTAGGGGTCGAGTTCCCATCTCTGCACAGGGGGAATCTCAGGCCATCTCCGCTGCGGTCTCCCATTCTTCTCCTGCCACAGTGGAGTCTGCTCAGCAGAGACGTCGGTCCCAGCGTCTCGCTCAGGCTGACTCTGTACAGAGAGTTGCTGCTGCTTTTCCTGCTTCTGCCATTGGAGTCAGTGCTGGGCAGCAGCGAGCAGACGCTTCTGGGACTAAGTCCTGCTTTTCTCGTTCTGAGCATGCCCAGGGTAAGATCTCTCAGTGGAGATCGAGGGTCACATGATCAGACACTGCAGCTAAGGTCCTGTAGGTGCTCATGCTCTGTGGCAGCCTCTCATTGGTCCTTCTTGGAAGGTCCTGTACATGCTGCAACTATTTAAGTCTCGCATGGCCGCATGGCCATGCGCTAGTATTGCTTTTATTTATGTACTTTGCGCCAGTGTGGTCTTATTTGAGTGTGTTCAGGGACCCGGCTGAAATAAGCCCCTAGAATGCTGGCACCTCCGGCGAGGAGTTTGTATGCTTGTGTGTTCAGGGACCTGGCCGAAATAAGCCCCTAGAATGCTGGCACCTCTGGCGAGGAGTTTCGTGTGCATGCAAGACCACTGACTGCTCTTGTTTAGACAGTTAGCCTGTGCCTCTGTGGAGTCTAACAGGGTGCAGTGCTTTGAGTTCACGGCTGCTCTGTGAAGTAACAGAGTTGGCTAACACCGCCATTTAGTTCCGCTATTTGCTAGCAGCAGGTTCTCCTGCACGGTGGACCCCGGGCTGCGAACGCATCTATCCTAATAAAATATATACATTCATTAAGTGCGTTCCGCTAGCCCTAACAAGTGGTGAGCAGTGAAGCTGGGAATCTAGCTTTGGAGATAAAGATTACTACAAAGCAGCATGAATGACATTATAAAGCAGTACTGAGCAATGCAGTTGTGAATCCAGTTCTTACTTTATATAGACACTAGAAAAGTGGCATGGTATAGACTTTATACAGCAGTACTGAGCAATGTAGCTGTGAATCCATTTTTTAGGTTATATAGACACTAGAAAAGTGGTATGGTATGGACATTATACAGCAGTACTGAGGAATGTAGCTGTGAATCCAGTTCTTAGGTTATATAAACACTGGAAAAGTGGTATGGTATGGACATTATACAGCAGGACTGAGCAGTGCAGCTGCGAATACAGCTCTAGAGTGAAAAACATTTACTAGAAAGCAGCAGAATATTCTGTGTTTCTGACCTCACTCTGATTCTCCCTCTTCCTTTCTGCATAGACTTCAATTAGCAGCAGTAATCTGATCCCTCAGTGATCTGGCTGTCTTAAAGGATGTAGAACACTTTGGCACTGGGGCCCATTGAACTCTAATTACACCACTGTTCTGCAGTGTACCTGCAAATCCATCTCGGGGTGAGAAACTGTGGATAGCAGTATGAAGGATATTTTACTACAGTAGTCAGCAGTAAAGCTGAGAATTTAGCTTTGAGGTGAAACTTACTAAAGAGCAACTGCATGGAAGATAATATACAGCAGTACTAAGCAATGTGGCTGTGAATCCAATTCTGGTGTTTGATGGACACTAAAAAAATTGGAATGGGAGACATTATGTGGCAGTACTTAGCAGTGCAGCTAAGAACTGAGCTATGGTGTGAGATACATTTCCTAAAAATCTGCTGCATTGAGGACTCTATATAGAAGTATTGCTCACTATAGCTGTGAATCAATCTCTGGGGTGAGAAAGACATTAAATATCACCATGAAAGACATGTTACTGTATTGGTGAGCATTGCAGCTGTGAATCTAGCTTTGGAGATAAAGATTACTACAAAGCAGCAGCACAGATGACATTATAAAGCAGTTCTGAGCAATGTAGTTGTGAATCCAGTTCTTAGTTTATATAGACACTAGAAAAGTGGCATGGTATGGACTTTATACAGCAGTACTGAGCAATGTAGCTGTGAATCCATTTTTTAGGTTATATACACACTATAAAAGTGGTATGGTATGGACATTATACAGCAGTACAGAGGAATGCAGCTGTGAATCCAGTTCTTAGGTTATATAAACACTGGACAAGTGGTATGGTATGGACATTATACAGCAGGACTGAGCAGTGCAGCTGAGAATACAGCTCTAGGGTGAAAAACATTTACTAGAAAGCAGCAGAATATTCTGTTATTCTGACCTCACTGATCTCCATATTCCTTTCTGCATAGACTTCAATTAGCAGCAGTAATCTGATCCCTCAGTTATCTGGCTGTCTGAAAGGATGTAGAACACTTTGGCACTGGGGCCCATTGAACTCTAATTACGCCACTGCTCTGCAGTGTACATGCAAATACATCTCGGGGTAAGAAACTGTAGACAGCAGTATGAAGGATATTTTACTACAGTAGTGAGCAGTAAAGCTGAGAATCTAGCTTTGAGGTGAAACACTTAGTAAAGAGCAACTGCATGGAAGAAGTCAATATACAGCAGTACTAAGCAATGTGGCTGTAACTCCAATTCTGGTGTTTGATGGACACTAAAAAAATTGGAATGGGAGACATTATACTGCAGTACTGAGCAGCGCAGCTAAGAATTCAACTATGATGTGAGATACATTTCCTAGAAATTTGCAGCATTGAGGACTCTATATAGAAGTACTGCTCACTATAGCTGTAAATCAATCTCTGGGATGAGATAGACATTAAATATCAGCATGAAAGACATGTTACTGTAGTGATGAGCAGCATGGTTGACATTATAAAGCAGTACTGAGGAATATAGTTGTGAATCCAGTTCATACTTTATATAGACACTAGAAAAGGGGCATGGTATGGACTTTATACAGTAGTACTGAGCAATGTAGCTGTGAATCCAGTTCTTAGGTTATATAAACACTGGAAAAGTGGTATGGTATGGACATTATACAGCAGGACTGAGCAGTGCAGCTGCGAATACAGCTCTAGAGTGAAAAACATTTACTAGAAAGCAGCAGAATATTCTGTGTTTCTGACCTCACTCTGATTCTCCCTCTTCCTTTCTGCATAGACTTCAATTGGCAGCAGTAATCTGATCCCTCAGTGTTCTGTCTGTCTGTCTTATCTTGAATAAGAAGGATTTTAGCAATTCAGAGTTTATAATGAGTTAAGGAGGTGGGTGGAGGTTTTAGAAAATATCTCTCATCCGGAGACAAAAATCACTGGTGAAATGGCGCTAGAGAGATGTTTTTCTTCTTTCTGGTGGGAATGTTGTCAATATTTTGGGTGAAATGACAAACGCAGCTCCACCATATCTGGGTGTCTGAGGGCTCAGCTGATTACCATAACCCCGTTAAATCTTTCCTCCTGATCAAATATTCAGAAACACAAGCAATCAACATTTCAGTGGAGCAAAATGCATAATATAAGATGGAGATTGTGTCTGGACCGAGTCAACATCACAACATACTGTAAATGTCAGGGGATGTCGGGGAAGATGCAGCTACCGCCAGTGTCTCGGCCAGGAAATTGCATTATATGAATTCCCAGGGTCGGGGGACGCTGCTTGTAAATTCCATTACCTACAACATTCCCGGCGATATATAGATATAAATTGCTAGAAGATGAAACTTTCTGTGCACTGAGTTAGTGGTGGATGTAGATCCCACCGGGGTCACCTGCCGTATACCACACTTCCCAAATTAGCTGAACCGAGGGCGTGAGATTTCCCTGATTTCATACATATTTATAAGGCAGAAAGTTCAGCAATAATAAGTCTCCGTCATGTACAGCGGGTACTGTATGTAATAGGGTCCGCACCGTGCGGGATGGTCTGTGCCACACTCACTATATTGTCTATTAGGGCATTCTACCATCAGGGCCTCTGGGAACCCAAAGTTCACAGCGTTGGACTTCATGAGACTCTGAAGGTTTTATTGCATTGTAATTCTGAATATTAGTGCGATATGAGCCTGGAACCCCAACAGCATGTGGGGCTGAAAAAACTGTGTGTCACTGCCCTGAACCCCAAATACCAGTGTGTCACTGCCCAGAACCCCAAGTATCAGCATGTCACTGCCCCGAACCTCAAGTACCAGTGTGTCACTGTCCCGAACCCCAAGTACCAGTGCGTCACTGCCCTAAACCCAAAGTACCAGTGTGTCACTGCCCTGAACCCCAAGTACTAGTGTTTCACTGCCTTGAACCCCAAGTACTAGTGTTTCATTGCCCCGAACCCAAGTACCAGTGTGTCACTGCCACAAACCCCAAGTACCAGTGTGTCACTGCCCCGAAACCCCAAGTACCAGTGTGTCACTGCCCCGAACCCCAAGTACCAGTGCGTCACTGCCCTGAACCCCAAGTACTAGTGTTTCACTGCCCTGATCCCAAGTACTATTGTTTCATTGCCCCGAACCCAAGTACCAGTGTGTCACTGCCACGAACCCCAAGTACCAGTGTGTCACTGCCACGAACCCCAAATACCAGTGTGTCACTGCCCCGAACCCCAAGTACCAGTGTGTCACTGCCCCGAACCCCAAGTACCAGTGTGTCTCTGCCCCGAACCCAAGTACCAGTGCGTCACTGCCCTGAACCCCAAGTACCAGTGTGTCACTGCCCCGAACCCCAAATACTAGTATGTCACTGCCCTGAACCTCAAGTACTAGTGTTTCACTGCCCTGAACTCCAAGTACTAGTATGTCACTGCCCTGAACCCCAAGTACCAGTGTGTCACTGCCCCGAACCCCAAGTACCAGTGTGTCACTGCCCTGAACCCCAAGTACCAGTGTGTCACTGCCCTGAACTCCAAGTAGTAGTGTGTCACTGCCCCGAACCCCAAGTACCAGTGTGTCACTGCCCCGAACCCCTAGTACCAGTGTGTCACTGCCCTGAACCCCAAGTACCAGTGTGTCACTGCCCTGAACCCCAAATACCAGTATGTCACTGCCCTGAACCTCAAGTACTAGTGTTTCACTGCCCTGCACTCCAAGTACTAGTATGTCACTTCCCTGAATGCCAAATACCAGTGTCACTGCCCCGAACCCCATGTACCAGTGTGTCACCATCTTGAACCCCAAGTACCAGTGTGTCACTGCCAGGAACCCCAAGTACCAGTGTGTCACCATCTTATAACCCAACTGCCAGTGTGTCACTGCTCTGAACCCCAAGTACCAGTGTGTCAATGCCCTGAACTGCAAGTACTAGTGTTTCCCTGCCCTGCACCACAAATGCCAGCGTTTTACCACCTTGCACCTCAAGAGCCAGTGTCACCGTCTCAAACCCCAAGTACCAGTGTGTCACCGTCTTGTGACCCAACTGCCAGTGTGTCACTGCCCTGAACCCCTAGTACCACTGTCATCAGGTACAGACTGGGGCTGAAATTCAGCCCTGGCATTTGAAATCACACAGGCCCATGTTGTCCCCGTCCCCATGAACCACATGGGATATATTACTAACTAGATGGTGGCCCGAATCTAACGCATCGGGTATTCTAAAATATGCATGTCCACGTAGTATATTGCACAGCCCACATAGTATATTGCCCAGCCACGTAGCATATTGGCCAGTCACGTAGTATATTGCCCAGCCACGTAGTATATTGTCCGGTGACGTAGTATATTGCCCAGTGACGTAGTATATTGCCCAGTGACGTAGTATATTGCCCAGCCACGTAGTATATTGCCCAGTAACGTAGTATATTGCCCAGTGACGTAGTATACAGCACAGAGCCACGTAGTATATTGCACAGCGACGTAGTATACAGCACAGAGCCACGTAGTATATTGCCCAGCCACGTAGCATATTGGCCAGTCACGTAGTATATTGCCCAGCTACGTAATATATTGCCCAGCCACGTAGTATATTGCCCAACCACGTAGTATATTGCACAGCGACGTAGTATACAGCACAGAGCCATGTAGTATATTGCCCAGTTACGTAGTATATTGCCTAGTGACGTAGCATACAGCACAGAGCCACGTAGTATATTGCACAGTGACGTAGTATACAGCACAGAGCCACGTAGTATATTGCCCAGTTACGTAGTATATTGCCCAGCCACGTAGTATATTGCCCAGTTACGTATTATATTGCCCAGTGACGTAGTATACAGCACAGAGCCACATAGTATATTGCACAGCGACGTAGTATACAGCACAGAGCCACATAGTATATTGCCCAGCCACGTGGTATATTGGCCAGTCACGTAGTATATTGCCCAGCTACGTAGTATATTGCCCAGCCACATATGTCACAGGTTAAAAAATAAAAAATAAACATATACTCACCTTCCAGGGCTCCTTGTAGTCCTGTCGCCTCCTTCTCGCGCAGGCGCGCAGGACCTGTGATGACGTCGCGGTCACATGACCGTGTCGCGGTCACATGACCGTGTCGCGGTCACATGACCGTGTCGCGGTCACATGACCGTGACGTCACGGCAGGTCCTTCTCGCGCAGGACCTGTGATGATGTCGCGGTCACATGACCGTGACGTCATGGCAGGTCCTTCTTGCAGACCATCATTGCCACCGGAACCTGCCTCTTGCATGGAGCGGTCCCCGGAGCGTCGCGAGGAGCGGGAAAGGTGAGTATATAATTTTTTATTTTTTTAAATTATTTTGAACATTAGATGTTTTTACTATTGACGCTGCATAGGCAGCATCAATAGTAAAAACTTGGTCACACAGGGTTAATAGCGGCGGTAACGGAGTGAGTTACCCGTGGCATAACACGGTCCTTTACTGCCGGCATTAACCCTGTGTGAGCGGTGACTGGAGGGGAGTATGGAGCGGGCGCCGGGCACTGACTGCAGGGGAGTAGGGAGGGACTAATCAGACTATGGCCATCGCTGATAGGTCGTGGCAGCCATGACAGGCAGCTGGCGAGACCAATCAGCGACTTGGATTCCATGACAGACAGAGGCCGCGACTAATGAATATCCGTGACAGAAAGAAAGACAGAAGGACAGAAAGACGGAAGTGACCCTTAGACAATTATATAGTAGATATTACCCTGGATAGAGGAAAGGAAGATTTTCTACACAACCAATATGTCCAATGATACCGTTGGCCTGCTGGGGTAAGTTATGGAGTCAGCGACTTTGTGCTCCATCACAATGCTTAGGCTTCTTTCACACTTCCGTTGGTACGGGGCCGTTATAAAGCGTCGGCGCACCGTACTGACGGACAGTGGTGATTTTCTGCACAATGTGGGCAGCGGGCGCAGTGCCCATAGTAAACTCCCAGGGAGGAGGGGGTGGAGTTACGGCCGGGCATGCGCAGTTTAAAATGCATGACACGTCATACGAACAAACGTTCCCTTGAACGTTTTTTCGCTGCGACGGTCCACCAAATACCGACGCATCCAGTGCACGATGGACGCGACGTGTGGCCATACGTCGCGATCAGTCGGCAATACAAGTCTATGGGAAAAAAACGCATCCTGCGGGCACATTTGCAGGATGCTTTTTTTTCCCTAATCGGCGCATTGTGAAGGATCTAAAAAGATGGAAGTGTGAAAGTAGCCTTAACAGTATATCTTGAGAACACCGATTCTGATAACAACGTGACAGATAAGGCAGCCCATGACCACACAGGCCCTTCTGGCATTTGCCAGAATTGCCAGATGGCCAGTCCGGTCCTGACTGTCATTGCCCTGTACGCCAAGTGTCAGAGTGTCTATGCCCTGAACCCCAATGGCCAGTGTGTTACTGCCCTGTACCCCAAATACCAGTGTGTCATTGCTCTGAACCTCAAGTGGCAGTGTGTCACTACCTTGAAACCCGAGTACCAGTGCGTCACCCCCCTGCACCACAAATGCCAGCGTTTCACCGCCTTGCACCTTAAGAGCCAGTGTCACCATCCCAAACCCCAAGTGCCAGTGCATTACCGCCTTGAACCCCAAGTACCTTTGTCGCCGTCCTGCACACTAAGTGCCAGTGTGTCACCATTCCAAACTTTAAGTGTCAGTGTGTCCCTACCCCCAACCTCAAATGCCAATTTGTCACTTCACTGTACCCCAAGTGCCAGTTTGTCACCGTCCTGTACCCAAAGTGCCAGTTTGCCACTGCCCTGTAACCCAAGTGCCAGTTTATCACTGCCCTGTACCCCACGTGCCAGTGTGCCACCATCCTGTAACTCTAGTGCCTGTTTGTCACCGTCCTGTACCCTATGTACCAGTTTGTCACCGTCCTGTACCCCAAGTGCCGGTGGGTCAATGCCCCGAACCCTCAATGCCGGTTTGTCACCACTCCGCACTCCAAATGCCAGTGTGTCATCGCCGTGCACCTAAAGAGCCAGTGTCACCGCCATGCACCCCGATAGAGTGTGTCACTGCTTCTCACTTCAAGAGCCAGTGTGTCACTGCCCTGAACCCCAAGAACCCGAGTGTCATTGTCCTGAGCCCTATGAGTTAGTGCATCACCGTCTTGAACCCCAAGTGCCAGTTTGTCACAATCTTGTACCACAACCAAGAGCCCGTTTGTCATTATGCTGAACCCCAAGTGTCTGTATCATCATCGTGAACCACAATAGCCCGTGTCGTCATCACCCCGAACCCCAAGTACAATACTGTGTTATGTTTTGTCTATAATGTGCTTTTCCATGTATTTTTGCAGTTTGGGGTTTTGATTTTTGGCCTTCAGTGTAAAGTCTTAATGCACATAACAAGAGTTGATCCACTGTACGCAGTATTATGCACTTGTATAATATGTGGTTTGTCCTCCTCAGACACTGGGGGCAGTAGTGAACAGTTCGGGCTCTCCGTGCAGTAGGTCTGGCCCTTCAAGTGACATTAAGGACTCAATTATAAATGACTTACACGGGCATTACAATTTGCTGCTTCTATAACATGGTCTTTAATTATGTAGTGCACAACCAATTATGGGCAGAGCGGCAGAATTATCCGGCAGTATCTGTACATTAGTTCTGGGCAAGATTAAAGGTTTATTTTCATCCATGGCTTAGAGTTGGCTACAGTTGCTTTCCTTTGGGAAATAACATTATTGGAAGCTTTCAAGCATTTTGGCAGCAAATGATTTTTGTAGGATATTAATATTGGACGCTTGCTCACAAGTTATGGTGTCAATTCACTTCCTACAAGGGTCGACACACAGGTTCTTGTGTACATATCGCAGGGAATAATGGGACGATGGTGGAGTAATAAAATCTGATTAATGACTTTTTTGCTTGATAGTCATATACTTCCACCGTAAAACCTTATAATACTAACGTTCCGAAGCTGCTCTTATGATCCATCTGTGAAGGACATTCAGAATGGCTTGAGAAACTGAAATACTGGGCTACAGATCGAGCTCAGCTCCACTAAACCAAACAAAAGATGTCTTGGATTCGAAAGCAGATCAGAACTTTTTTGACCACACATCTTGAGTTGTTCTGTCTCACTACGCCGTGTCTTACAACGTGTCTTGAGTTGAGCTCCATTCCAATAAACCCTAATGACTTAGTCTTGAGTTTGGAAGCTGAGTAGAGATGTTTCACGGATGTTGTGAATTCTGTTCTTGGGCTCCCTCCGGTGGTTATAAGTGGTAGCGCTGCTGTCTGTCCTTCACAGCAGTTATCAGGTGTGTCCACTCTGGACTGGGCTATTTAGTCTGGCCTCACCCTTTAGTCAGTGTCAGTTGTCCATTGTATTCTGGAGGATTCACATCCCTTCATGGTTTCTCCTGCTTCCTGGTCTTTTCACCAAGATAAGTTCTGCTTGTTTTGCAGCCCACATGTTGTGGGCCTCATTGTTCAGTGCATTTCATGTTTTTTCTTGTCCAGCTTAATCTGTGTAAGGATTTATGCAGTCAAGCTGGAATCTCTGGAAAGGCAGATATACCCTCCATATCTTTAGTTAGATGTGGAGTTTTTTTTCTATTTTCTGTGGTGGATATTTCCTAGTATTTTAATACTGACCGCATAGTTCTCTGTCCTATCTTTCCTATTTAGCTAGATTGGCCTCCTTTGCTAAATCCTGTTTTCAGCCTGTGTATGTTTTTTCCTCTCCTCTCACAGTCAATATTTGTGGGGGGCTGCCTATCCTTTGGGAATTTTCTCTGAGGCGAGATAGTTTTCCCTTTTCTATCTATAGGGTTAATTAGTCCTCCGGCTGTGTCGAGGTGTCTAGGATCAGTAGGTACATCCCACGGCTACTTCTAGTTGCGGTGTTAAGTTCAGGGTCCGCGGTCAGTATAGATACCACCTTCTCCAGAGTACGTCCAATGCTACTCCTGGGCCACCAGATCATAACAGTACAACTGGACTACAATGAGTTAACCGCATCTCAGAAGAAGGGAAAGAAAGTGCTGAGCTATTTTTTTTTCTCTGTACTCTGTTGTGTTTTTTTTTCTCTCTTTACCTCTGGGTGGTTCAGGAGTTTGGCACTGACATGGATGTTCAGGGACTTGCTTCTCGTGTGGATCAACTTGCTGCTAGAGTACAGGGTATTTCTGATTATATCGTTCAGACTCCAGCTTTGGAGCCTAGAATTCCAACTCCTGATCTGTTTTTTGGGGACAGGTCTAAATTTCTGAGCTTTAAAAATAACTGTAAACTGTTTTTTGCTGTGAAGCCCTGTTCCTCTGGTGATCCCATCCAGCAGGTTAAAATTGTCATATCTCTGTTGCGTGGCGACCCCCAGGATTGGGCATTTGCCCTGGAACCTGGGAATCCGGCATTGCTTAATGTAGACACCTTTTTTCAGGCGCTTGGGTTATTGTATGATGAACCTAACTCTGTAGAGCATGCTGAGAAAACCTTGTTGGCCCTGTGTCAGGGTCAAGAAGCGGCAGAATCATATTGCCAGAAATTTAGAAAATGGTCTGTGTTGACTAAATGGAATGAGGATGCTTTGGCGGCAATTTTCAGAAAGGGTCTTTCTGAATCCGTTAAAAATGTTATGGTGGGGTTCCCCACGCCTGCTGGTTTGAGTGATTCTATGTCTCTGGCCATTCAAATTGATCGGCACTTGCGTGAGCGCAGAGTTGTGCACACTATGGCGTTGTCTTCCGAGCGGAGTCCTGAGCCTATGCAATGTGATAGGATTGTGTCTAGAGCTGAACGACAAGGATTCAGACGTCAGAATGGGTTGTGTTTTTACTGCGGCGATTCTGCTCATGTTATTTCTGATTGCCCTAAGCGTGTCAAGAGAATCGCTAGTTCTGTTACCATCAGTACTGTACAACCTAAATTTCTGTTATCTGTGACCCTGATCTGCTCATTATCGTCATTTTCTGTCATGGCATTTGTGGATTCATGCGCCGCTTTAAATTTAATGGACTTTGCCAGACGTTGTGGGTTTCCCTTACAGCCTTTGCAGAGTCCTATCCCTTTGAGGGGTATTGATGCTACACCATTGGCTAAAAATAAACCTCAGTTTTGGACACAGTTAACCACGTGCATGGCGCCAGCCCATCAGGAAGATTGTCGTTTTCTGGTGTTGCATAATCTGCATGATGTTATTGTGCTGGGTTTCCCATGGTTACAGGTGCATAATCCGGTGTTGGATTGGAAATCTATGTCTGTGACTAGTTGGGGTTGTCAGGGGGTTCATGGTGACGTTCCTTTGATGTCAATTACCTCCTCCCCCTCTTCTGAAATTCCTGAGTTTTTGTCAGATTTCCAGGATGTATTCGATGAGCCCAAATCCAGTTCCCTTCCACCGCACAGGGACTGTGATTGTGCTATTGACTTGATTCCAGGCTGTAAGTTCCCTAAGGGCCGACTTTTCAACCGGTCTGTGCCGGAACATGCCGCCATGCGAAGTTATGTTAAGGAGTCTTTGGAGAAGGGGCATATTCGGCCATCTTCTTCTCCATTGGGAGCAGGTTTCTTTTTTGTTGCCAAGAAGGATGGCTCCTTGAGACCCTGTATTGATTATCGCCTCTTGAATAAGATCACGGTCAAATTCCAATAGCCTTTGCCTTTGCTCTCTGATTTGTTTGCCAGGATTAAGGGTGCTAGTTGGTTTACTAAGATTGACCTTCGAGGGTATATAATCTTGTTCGTATTAAGCAGGGCGACGAATGGAAAACTGCGTTCAATACGCCCGAGGGCCATTTTGAATATCTTGTGATGCCATTCGGACTCTCTAATGCTCCATCTGTGTTTCAGTCCTTCATGCATGATATATTTCGGAATTATCTTGATAAATTCATGATTGTATATTTGGATGATATTTTGATTTTTTTCGGATTGGGAGTCTCATGTGAAACAAGTCAGGATGGTATTTCAGATCCTTCGTGATAATGCCTTGTTTGTGAAGGGGTCTAAGTGCCTCTTTGGAGTACAGAAGGTTTGTTTTTTGGGCTTCATTTTTTCTCCCTCATCTATAGAAATGGATCCGGTTAAGGTTCAGGCCATTCATGATTGGATCCAGCCCACATCCGTGAAGAACCTTCAGAAATTTTTGGGCTTTGCTAATTTTTATCGCCGTTTCATTGCCAACTTCTCCAGTGTGGTTAATCCCCTGACCGATTTGACGAAGAAAGGCGCTGATGTGACGAATTGGTCCTCTGCGGCCATTTCTGCCTTTCAGGAGCTTAAACGCCGATTTACTTCTGCCCCTGTGTTGCGTCAGCCGGATGTTTCTCTTCCTTTTCAGGTTGAGGTTGACGCTTCTGAGATTGGGGCAGGGGCCGTTTTGTCTCAGAGGAATTCTGATGGTTCCTTGATGAAACCGTGTGCCTTCTTCTCTCGAAAATTTTCGCCTGCGGAACGCAATTATGATGTCGGTAATCATGAGTTGTTGGTTATGAAGTGGACATTTGAGGAGTGGCGACATTGGCTTGAGGGGGCTAAACATCATATTGTGGTCTTGACCGATCATAAGAATCTGATTTACCTCGAGTCTGCCAAACGGCTGAATCCTAGACAGGCCCGATGGTCCCTGTTTTTCTCCCGTTTTGATTTTGTTGTCTCGTATCTTCCGGGTTCTAAGAATGTTAAGGCTGATGCCCTCTCTAGGAGTTTTTTGCCTGATTCCCCTGGGGTCCTTGAGCCGGTCGGCATTCTGAAGGAGGGGGTGATTCTTTCTGCCATCTCCCCTGATTTACGACGGGTTCTTCAGGAATTTCAGGCTGATAAACCTGACCGCTGTCCAGTGGGGAAACTGTTTGTTCCTGATAGATGGACTAGCAAAGTGATTTCTGAGGTTCACTGTTCTGTGTTGGCTGGCCATCCTGGAATTTTTGGTACCAGAGATTTGGTTAGTAGGCCATTTTGGTGGCCTTCTTTGTCACGGGATGTGCGCTCCTTTGTGCAGTCCTGTGGGGCTTGTGCGCGGGCCAAACCTTGCTGCTCACGCGCCAGTGGGTTGCTTTTGCCTTTGCCGGTCCCTGAGAGGCCTTGGACGCATATTTCTATGGATTTTATTTCAGATCTTCCGGTTTCCCAGAGGATGTCGGTTATCTGGGTGGTTTGTGACCGGTTTTCTAAGATGGTTCATTTGGTACCTTTGCCTAAATTACCTACCTCTTCTGAGTTGGTACCGTTGTTTTTTCAGCATGTGGTTCGTTTGCATGGCATTCCGGAGAATATTGTGTCCGATAGAGGTTCCCAGTTTGTTTCCAGGTTTTGGCGGGCCTTTTGTGCTAGGCTGGGCTGTTGTGAAATTGGATTTTGGGCTCCCCCGGTGGCCACTGGTGGAATTGAACTGGTGTGCATCATCCCCTCTGTTCACCTGTTTCCATCAGGATGTGGGAGTCGCTATTTAACCTTGCTCCTCTGTCACTTCCATGCCGGTCAACATTGTAATCAGAAGCCTTTCTGTGCATGTTCCTGCTGCTAGACAACTCCCAGCTAAGTTGGACTTTAGTCCTCGTTTGTTTTTGCATTTTGTTCCAGTTCACAGCTGTAGTTTCGTTTCTGTGTCTGGAAAGCTCTTGTGATCTGAAATTGCCACTCTGATGTTATGAGTTAATACTAGAGTCTTAAAGTAATTTCAGGATGGTATTTTGATAGGGTTTTCAGCTGACCATGAAAGTGCCCTTTTTGTCTTCCTGCTATCTAGTAAGCGGACCTCAATTTTGCTAAACCTATTTTCATACTACGTTTGTCATTTCATCTAAAATCACCGCCAATATATGTGGGGGCCTCTGTCTGCCTATCGGGGAAATTTCTCTAGAGGTGAGCCAGGACTATATTTTCCTCTGCCAGGATTAGTTAGTCCTCCGGCCGGCGCTGGGCGTCTAGGGATAAAAAACGTAGGCAACGCTACCCGGCTACTGTTAGTTGTGCGGCAGGTTTAGTTCATGGTCAGTTTAGTTTCCATCCTTCCAAGAGCTAGTACTTATGTTTGCTGGGCTATGTTCTCTTGCCATTGAGAACCATAACAGTTTGACCGGCCTGAAAGGGTTAAATTAATTGACAGAGAAAGGAGAGAAAAGAGAAGTCTGCTGAAGATTTTTTTTTTTTTTTCCCTTCCCTTCAGTTCTGAGTGTGCTTGTAATTGAATCTCTTGCAAGTCTGCCTATATTGCAGCCTTTCTCTCTCTCTCTCTCCTTCTAATCCTGGAATGGCTCTGTGTTCACCTGTTTAAAATGGATATTCAGAGTTTAGCTGCAGGTTTGAATAATCTCACCACGAAAGTTCAAAATTTACAAGATTTTGTTGTTCATGTTCCTATATCTGAACCTAGAATTCCTTTGCCTGAATTTTTCTCGGGGAATAGATCTTGCTTTCAAAATTTTAAAAATAATTGCAAGTTGTTTTTGTCCCTGAAATCTCGCTCTGCTGGAGATCCTGCTCAGCAGGTCAGGATTGTGATTTCCTTGCTCCGGGGCGACCCTCAGGATTGGGCTTTTGCATTGGCTCCAGGGGATCCTGCGTTGCTCAATGTGGATGCGTTTTTTCTGGCCTTGGGGTTGCTTTATGAGGAACCTCAGTTAGAGCTTCAGGCGGAAAAGGCCTTGATGTCCCTATCTCAGGGGCAAGACGAAGCTGAAATATACTGCCAGAAATTCCGTAAATGGGCTGTGCTTACTCAGTGGAATGAGTGCGCCCTGGCGGCGAATTTCAGAGAGGGTCTCTCTGATGCCATTAAGGATGTTATGGTGGGGTTCCCTGTGCCTGCGGGTCTGAATGAGTCCATGACAATGGCTATCCAGATCGATAGGCGTCTGCGGGAGCGCAAACCTGTGCACCATTTGGCGGTGTCTACTGAGAAGACGCCAGAGAATATGCAATGTGATAGAATTCTGTCCAGAAGTGAACGGCAGAATTTAAGACGAAAAAATGGGTTGTGTTTCTATTGCGGTGATTCAACTCATGTTATATCAGCATGCTCTAAGCGTACTAAGAAGCTTGATAAGTCTGTTTCAATTGGCACTTTACAGTCTAAGTTTATTCTATCTGTGACCCTGATTTGTTCTTTATCATCTATTACCGCGGATGCCTATGTCGACTCTGGCGCCGCTTTGAGTCTTATGGATTGGTCCTTTGCCAAACGCTGTGGGTATGATTTGGAGCCTCTTGAAACTCCTATACCCCTGAAGGGGATTGATTCCACCCCATTGGCTAGTAATAAACCACAATACTGGACACAAGTAACTATGCGGATTAATCCGGATCATCAGGAGATTATTCGCTTTCTTGTGCTGTATAACCTACATGATGTGTTGGTGCTTGGATTGCCATGGCTGCAATCTCATAACCCAGTCCTTGACTGGAAAGCTATGTCTGTGTTAAGCTGGGGATGTAAGGGGAAGCATGGGGACGTACCTGTGGTTTCCATTTCATCATCTATTCCCTCTGAGATTCCTGAATTCTTGACTGAATTTCGTGACGTTTTTGAAGAACCTAAGCTTGGTTCATTACCTCCGCACCGGGAGTGCGATTGTGCCATAGATTTGATTCCGGGTAGTAAATACCCTAAGGGTCGTTTATTTAATCTGTCTGTGCCTGAACATGCTGCTATGCGAGAATATATAAAGGAGTCCTTGGAAAAGGGACATATTCGTCCTTCGTCATCTCCCTTAGGAGCCGGTTTTTTCTTTGTGGCTAAGAAAGATGGCTCTTTGAGACCGTGTATTGATTATCGGCTTTTGAATAAAATCACGGTTAAATATCAATATCCGTTGCCACTGCTGACTGATTTGTTTGCTCGCATAAAGGGGGCCAAGTGGTTCTCTAAGATAGATCTCCGTGGGGCGTATAATTTGGTGCGAATTAAGCAGGGGGATGAGTGGAAGACCGCATTTAATACGCCCGAGGGCCACTTTGAGTATTTGGTGATGCCTTTTGGTCTTTCAAATGCCCCTTCAGTCTTTCAGTCCTTTATGCATGACATTTTCCGTGATTATTTGGATAAATTTATGATTGTGTATCTGGATGATATTTTGATTTTTTCGGATGACTGGGACTCTCATGTCCAGCAGGTCAGGAGGGTTTTTCAGGTTTTGCGGTCTAATTCCTTGTGTGTGAAGGGTTCTAAGTGCGTTTTTGGGGTTCAAAAGATTTCCTTTTTGGGATATATTTTTTCCCCCTCTTCCATCGAGATGGATCCTGTCAAGGTTCAGGCTATTTGTGATTGGACGCAACCCTCTTCTCTTAAGAGTCTTCAGAAATTTTTGGGCTTTGCTAACTTTTATCGTCGATTTATTGCTGGTTTTTCTGATGTTGTTAAACCATTGACTGATTTGACTAAGAAGGGTGCTGATGTTGCTGATTGGTCCCCTGCTGCTGTGGAGGCCTTTCGGGAGCTTAAGCGCCGCTTTTCTTCCGCCCCTGTGTTGCGTCAGCCTGATGTTGCTCTTCCTTTTCAGGTTGAGGTCGACGCTTCTGAAATCGGAGCTGGGGCAGTTTTGTCGCAGAGAAGTTCCGATTGTTCCGTGATGAGACCTTGCGCCTTTTTCTCGCGTAAATTTTCGCCCGCCGAGCGGAATTATGATGTTGGGAATCGGGAGCTTTTGGCCATGAAGTGGGCTTTTGAGGAGTGGCGTCATTGGCTTGAGGGGGCTAGACATCAGGTGGTGGTATTGACTGACCACAAAAATCTAATTTATCTTGAGTCCGCCAGACGCCTGAATCCTAGACAGGCGCGCTGGTCGTTGTTTTTCTCTCGGTTTAATTTTGTGGTGTCCTACCTGCCGGGTTCTAAGAATGTTAAGGCGGATGCCCTTTCTAGGAGTTTTGAGCCTGACTCCCCTGGTAACTCTGAACCTACAGGTATCCTTAAGGATGGAGTGATATTGTCTGCCGTTTCTCCAGACCTGCGGCGGGCCTTGCAGGAGTTTCAGGCGGATAGACCTGATCGTTGCCCACCTGGTAGACTGTTTGTTCCTGATGATTGGACCAGTAAAGTCATTTCTGAGGTTCATTCTTCTGCGTTGACAGGTCATCCTGGAATCTTTGGTACCAGGGATTTGGTGGCAAGGTCCTTCTGGTGGCCTTCCCTGTCTCGAGATGTGCGAGGCTTTGTGCAGTCTTGTGACGTTTGTGCTCGGGCCAAGCCTTGTTGTTCTCGGGCTAGTGGATTGTTGTTGCCCTTGCCTATCCCGAAGAGGCCCTGGACGCACATCTCGATGGATTTTATTTCGGATCTTCCTGTTTCTCAGAAGATGTCTGTCATCTGGGTGGTGTGTGACCGTTTCTCTAAGATGGTCCATTTGGTTCCCCTGCCTAAGTTGCCTTCTTCTTCCGAGTTGGTTCCTCTGTTTTTTCAAAATGTGGTCCGTTTGCATGGTATTCCGGAGAATATCGTTTCTGACAGAGGAACCCAGTTCGTGTCTAGATTTTGGCGAGCATTCTGTGCTAGGATGGGCATAGATTTGTCTTTCTCGTCTGCTTTCCATCCTCAGACTAATGGCCAGACCGAGCGGACGAATCAGACCTTGGAGACATATTTGAGGTGTTTTGTGTCTGCAGATCAGGATGATTGGGTTGCTTTTTTGCCTTTAGCGGAGTTTGCCCTCAATAATCGGGCCAGCTCTGCCACCTTGGTGTCTCCTTTTTTCTGTAATTCGGGGTTTCATCCTCGATTTTCTTCTGGTCAGGTGGAATCTTCGGATTGTCCTGGAGTGGATGCTGTGGTGGAGAGGTTGCATCAGATTTGGGGGCAGGTAGTGGACAATTTGAAGTTGTCCCAGGAGAAGACTCAGCTTTTTGCCAACCGCCGGCGTCGGGTTGGTCCTCGGCTTTGTGTTGGGGACTTGGTGTGGTTGTCTTCTCGTTTTGTCCCTATGAGGGTTTCTTCTCCTAAGTTTAAGCCTCGGTTCATCGGCCCGTACAAGATATTGGAGATTCTTAACCCTGTGTCCTTCCGTTTGGACCTCCCTGCATCTTTTTCTATTCATAATGTTTTTCATCGGTCATTGTTGCGCAGGTATGAGGTACCGGTTGTGCCTTCCGTTGAGCCTCCTGCTCCGGTGTTGGTTGAGGGCGAGTTGGAGTACGTTGTGGAAAAAATCTTGGACTCCCGTGTTTCCAGACGGAAACTCCAGTATCTGGTCAAATGGAAGGGATACGGTCAGGAGGATAATTCTTGGGTGACTGCCTCTGATGTTCATGCCTCCGATCTGGTCCGTGCCTTTCATAGGGCTCATCCTGATCGCCCTGGTGGTTCTGGTGAGGGTTCGGTGCCCCCTCCTTGAGGGGGGGTACTGTTGTGAAATTGGATTTTGGGCTCCCCCGGTGGCCACTGGTGGAATTGAACTGGTGTGCATCATCCCCTCTGTTCACCTGTTTCCATCAGGATGTGGGAGTCGCATTTAACCTTGCTCCTCTGTCACTTCCATGCCGGTCAACATTGTAATCAGAAGCCTTTCTGTGCATGTTCCTGCTGCTAGACAACTCCCAGCTAAGTTGGACTTTAGTCCTCGTTTGTTTTTGCATTTTGTTCCAGTTCACAGCTGTAGTTTCGTTTCTGTGTCTGGAAAGCTCTTGTGATCTGAAATTGCCACTCTGATGTTATGAGTTAATACTAGAGTCTTAAAGTAATTTCAGGATGGTATTTTGATAGGGTTTTCAGCTGACCATGAAAGTGCCCTTTTTGTCTTCCTGCTATCTAGTAAGCGGACCTCAATTTTGCTAAACCTATTTTCATACTACGTTTGTCATTTCATCTAAAATCACCGCCAATATATGTGGGGGCCTCTGTCTGCCTATCGGGGAAATTTCTCTAGAGGTGAGCCAGGACTATATTTTCCTCTGCCAGGATTAGTTAGTCCTCCGGCCGGCGCTGGGCGTCTAGGGATAAAAAACGTAGGCAACGCTACCCGGCTACTGTTAGTTGTGCGGCAGGTTTAGTTCATGGTCAGTTTAGTTTCCATCCTTCCAAGAGCTAGTACTTATGTTTGCTGGCCTATGTTCTCTTGCCATTGAGAACCATAACACTGGGCATTGATTTGTCTTTTTCTTCCGCATTTCATCCTCAGACAAATGGCCAAACCGAGAGAACTAACCAGACTTTGGAAACTTATTTGAGATGCTTTGTGTCTGCCGATCAGGATGATTGGGTGGCTTTCTTGCCATTGGCCGAGTTTGCCCTTAATAATCTGGCTAGTTCTGCTACCTTGGTTTCACCTTTTTTTTGTAATTCTGGGTTTCATCCTCGTTTTTCTTTGGGGCAGGTTGAGCCTTTTGATTGTCCTGGGGTGGACTCTGTGGTTGACAGGTTGCAGCAAATTTGGGCTCATGTTGTGGACAATTTGGTCTTGTCTCAGGAGGAGGCTCAGCGTTTTGCTAACCGTCGGCGGCGTGTGGGTTCCCGGCTTCGGGTTGGGGATTTGGTCTGGTTGTCTTCCCGTCATGTTCCTATGAAGGTTTCTTCCCCTAAGTTCAAGCCTTGGTGTTATGATCCTAGAGGCAAGGATCGCAGGTCGGACTAGCTAAGTAACTGAAAAGACGACTAGCTCTGGGGAAGTGGTAACTAGATTGACCGCAACCTGATCCTATCCGCAAACAACTATAGGTAGCCGTGGAACGTTACCTGAAAATCCTAGATGTCTCTTCACGGCCTGAGAAACTGACTATTCCTGGAGGGAAAGAAAGTCCTCTCTTGCCTCAGTGGAATGACCCCAAAGATATAGAATAGCCCCCCACAAATATTAACGGTGAGTTAAGGGGAAAGCACAAACGCAGAGATGAAATTAGATTTAGCAAATGAGGCCCGCTAATACTAGATAGCAGAAAATAGGAAGGGAACTGTGCGGTCAATAAAAAAACCCTATTCAAAATATCCACGCAGAGATTGCTCGAGCCCCCGCACCAACTAACGGTGCTGTGGAAGCAACTCCGTACCCCAGAGCTTACCAGCAACAAGAAATCACATATTAGCAAGCTGGACTAGACTCATCATACACAGAAATCATATTGCAGGCAGATGAGCAAAAAATATTCAAACAGAACTTAGCTTATCCTGAAGAGGCAGAAAACGAGATAATCAGGAGTAATCAGAATAGCACTGAATACATTGACAGCCGGCAACAAGTGGAAGAGAAGCAGAGCTAAATAGGAACCTCCCTGGTGAATAACGAGGCAGCTGATCCAGCCAGACCCGCAGGATAATAAACCAAACCACCAGGGGGAGCCAAAAAACCAAAGTCACACAATACCATCTGTGACCACAAGAGGGAGCCTGAAAACGGAGTTCACAACAGTACCCCCCCTTGAGGAGGGGTCACCGAACCCTCATCAAAACCCCCAGGGCGATCAGGGTGAGCCACATGGAAGGCACGAACCAAATCGGCCGCATGAACATCAGAGGCGACAACCCAGGAATTATCCTCCTGACCATAGCCCTTCCACTTAACCAAATACTGAAGCCTCCGTCTAGAAATACGAGAATCCAAGATCTTCTCCACCACGTATTCCAATTCTCCCTCAACCAGCACAGGGGCAGGAGGCTCAACCGAAGGAACCACAGGCACCACATACCTCCGCAACAACGACCGATGGAACACATTATGAATAGCAAACGATGCCGGGAGGTCCAAACGAAAAGACACAGGGTTAAGGACTTCCAAAATCTTATAAGGACTGATAAACCGAGGCTTGAACTTAGGAGAGGAGACCTTCATAGGAACAAAGCGAGAAGACAACCACACCAAGTCCCCAACGCGAAGTCGGGGACCCACACAGCGACGGCGGTTGGCAAAACGCTGAGCCTTCTCTTGTGACAGCTTCAAATTGTCCACCACATGATTCCAAATCTGATGCAACCTATCCACCACAACATCCACTCCAGGACAGTCAGAAGGCTCCACTTGACCCGAGGAAAAACGAGGATGAAACCCTGAATTACAAAAAAAAGGCGAAACCAAAGTAGCAGAACTAGCCCGATTATTAAGGGCAAACTCGGCCAATGGCAAAAAAGTCACCCAGTCGTCCTGATCAGCAGAAACAAAACATCTTAAATAGGTTTCCAAAGTCTGATTAGTGCGCTCGGTTTGGCCATTCGTCTGAGGATGGAAGGCCGACGAAAAAGACAAATTAATGCCCATCTTAGCACAAAAGGTCCGCCAAAATCTAGACACAAACTGGGATCCTCTGTCGGAAACAATATTTTCAGGGATCCCGTGCAAACGAACCACATTTTGAAAAAACAGAGGAACCAACTCGGAGGAGGAAGGCAACTTAGGCAAGGGCACCAAATGGACCATCTTAGAAAAACGATCACACACCACCCAAATGACAGACATTCTCTGAGAGACAGGGAGATCTGAAATAAAATCCATGGAAATGTGCATCCAAGGCCTCTTCGGGACAGGCAAAGGTAACAACAAGCCACTGGCACGAGAACAGCAAGGCTTAGCCCGAGCACAAATTCCACAAGACTGCACAAAGGAACGCACATCCCGCGACAAGGAAGGCCACCAGAAGGACCTAGCCACCAAATCTCTGGTACCAAAAATCCCAGGATGGCCACCCAACACCGAAGAATGAACCTCGGAAATAACTCTGCTGGTCCATCTATCCGGGACAAACAGTCTCTCCGGTGGACAACGGTCAGGTCTATCCGCCTGAAACTCCTGCAGCACTCGTCGCAAATCTGGGGAGATGGCAGACAAAATCACCCCTTCTCTGAGGATACCAGCTGGCTCAGAATCACCAGGAGAGTCAGGCACAAAACTCCTAGAAAGAGCATCAGCCTTCACATTCTTCGAACCAGGCAGGTATGAGACCACAAAATCAAAACAAGAGAAAAACAACGACCAACGAGCCTGTCTAGGATTCAGCCGCTTGGCCGACTCGAGATAAATCAAATTCTTGTGATCAGTCAAGACCACCACACGATGCTTAGCTCCCTCGAGCCAATGTCGCCACTCCTCAAATGCCCACTTCATAGCCAACAACTCCCGATTACCAACATCATAATTCCGCTCGGCAGGCGAAAACTTTCTTGAAAAGAAAGCACATGGCTTCATCACAGAGCCATCAGAGCTTCTCTGCGACAAAACAGCCCCCGCCCCAATCTCAGAAGCATCAACCTCGACCTGGAAAGGAAGGGAGACGTCTGGCTGACATAAGACCGGAGCCGAAGAAAACCGGCGCTTCAGCTCCCGAAAGGCCTCCACAGCCGCAGGAGACCAATTAGTAACATCAGAACCCTTCTTGGTCAAATCCGTCAATGGCTTAACAACACCAGAAAAATTAGCGATGAAGCGACGGTAAAAATTAGCAAAACCCAAGAACTTCTGAAGACTCTTAACAGATGTAGGCTGAGTCCAGTCATGAATAGCCTGAACCTTGACTGGGTCCATCTCAATAGCAGAAGGAGAAAACATGAAACCCAAAAAAGAAACCTTCTGGACTCCAAAAAGACATTTTGAGCCCTTCACAAATAAAGCATTGGCACGCAGGACCTGAAACACCATCCTGACCTGCTTAACATGGGACTCCCAATCATCCGAAAAAACCAGAATATCATCCAGATACACAATCATAAATTTATCCAGATATTTGCGGAAGATGTCGTGCATAAAGGACTGAAAGACAGAAGGAGCGTTAGAAAGTCCAAAAGGCATCACCAAGTACTCAAAATGGCCTTCGGGCGTATTAAATGCAGTTTTCCATTCATCACCCTGCTTAATACGCACAAGGTTATACGCACCACGAAGATCTATCTTGGTGAACCAACTAGACCCCCTAATGCGAGCAAACAGATCAGATAATGGCAAAGGATACTGAAATTTGACCGTGATTTTGTTTAGAAGGCGATAATCAATACAAGGTCTCAGGGAACCATCCTTCTTAGCCACAAAAAAGAACCCCGCACCAAGAGGGGAGGAGGAGGGGCGAATAAGTCCTTTCTCCAAAGACTCCTTTATATAACTCCGCATAGCAGCATGCTCCGGCACTGACAAATTGAAAAGTCGTCCCTTAGGTAACTTACTACCAGGAATCAAATTTATAGCACAATCACAATCCCTATGAGGAGGTAGAGAACTGAGTTTGGGCTCATCAAATACATCCTGGTAATCCGACAAAAATGCAGGGACCTCAGAAGGAGTGGATGAAGCAATTGACACCACAGGAGCGTCGCCATGAATTCCCTGACAACCCCAACTTGACACAGACATTGCTTTCCAATCCAGGACTGGATTATGAGTCTGCAACCATGGCAGGCCCAACACGACAACATCATGCAAATTATGCAATACAAGAAAGCGAATCACCTCCTGATGAACAGGAGTCATGCACATGGTCACTTGTGTCCAGTACTGAGGTTTATTCGTAGCCAATGGTGTAGCATCAATTCCCCTTAGTGGAATAGGGAATTTTAAAGGCTCCAAAACAAAACCACAGCGCCTGGCAAATGACAAATCCATCAGACTCAGGGCAGCACCTGAATCCACAAAAGCCATAACCGGGTAAGATGACAGGGAACAAATCAGGGTAACAGACAAAATAAACTTAGGCTGTAAAGTACCGATGGTGACAGATTTATCAATCTTTTTTGTGCGCTTAGAGCATGCTGAGATAACATGAGCTGAGTCACCACAGTAAAAGCACAACCCATTTTGCCGTCTATAATTTTGCCGTTCACTTCTGGTCAGAATTCTATCACATTGCATAGACTCAGGTGTCTGTTCAGAAGACACCGCCAAATGGTGCGCAGGTTTGCGCTCCCGCAAACGCCGATCAATCTGAATGGCCAGAGTCATTGACTCATTCAGACCTGCAGGCGTAGGGAACCCCACCATGACATTCTTAATGGCTTCAGAAAGACCTTTTCTGAAATTTGCAGCCAGGGCACACTCATTCCATTGAGTAAGCACCGACCATTTCCGAAATTCCTGGCAGTACACCTCTGCATCATCTTGCCCCTGAGAGAGGGCCAACAACGCTTTTTCAGCCTGGTTCTCAAGATTAGGTTCTTCATAGAGCAATCCAAGGGCCAGAAAAAACACATCCACACTGAGCAATGCAGGATCCCCTGGAGCCAATGCGAAAGCCCAATCTTGAGGATCGCCACGCAAGAAAGAAATAATAATCTTAACTTGCTGAACAGAATCCCCAGAGGAACGAGGTTTCAAAGAAAGAAACAATTTGCAATTGTTCTTAAAATTCAGGAACCTAGATCTATCTCCAGAAAACAACTCCGGAATAGGTATTCTAGGCTCTGACATAGGACTGTGCACAACAAAATCCTGAATACTTTGTACCCTTGCAGCAAGATGATCTACACTGGAGGCTAAACTCTGGATATCCATATCAGCAGCTGAACTCAGAGCCACACCAAGATTAAGAGGAGGAGAGAAGCCAGACACACAGCAGCAAAAAAAAAAAAAATTCTCCAAGCTTCTTTTCTCCTGCTTCTGCCATGCAATTAACACTTTACTGGCCGGCTGTACTGTTATGATCCTAGAGGCAAGGATCGCAGGTCGGACTAGCTAAGTAACTGAACAGACGACTAGCTCTGGGGAAGTGGTAACTAGATTGACCGCAACCTGATCCTTTCCGCAAACAACTATAGGTAGCCGTGGAACGTTACCTGAAAATCCTAGATGTCTCTTCACGGCCTGAGAAACTGACTATTCCTGGAGGGAAAGAAAGTCCTCTCTTGCTTCAGTGGAATGACCCCAAAGATATAGAATAGCCCCCCACAAATATTAACGGTGAGTTAAGGGGAAAGCACAAACGCAGAGATGAAATTAGATTTAGCAAATGAGGCCCGCTAATACTAGATAGCAGAAAATAGGAAGGGAACTGTGCGGTCAATAAAAAAACCCTATTCAAAATATCCACGCAGAGATTGCTCGAGCCCCCGCACCAACTAACGGTGCTGTGGAAGCAACTCCGTACCCCAGAGCTTACCAGCAACAAGAAATCACATATTAGCAAGCTGGACTAGACTCATCATACACAGAAATCATATTGCAGGCAGATGAGCAAAAAATATTCAAACAGAACTTAGCTTATCCTGAAGAGGCAGAAAACGAGATAATCAGGAGTAATCAGAATAGCACTGAATACATTGACAGCCGGCAACAAGTGGAAGAGAAGCAGAGCTAAATAGGAACCTCCCTGGTGAATAACGAGGCAGCTGATCCAGCCAGACCCGCAGGATAATAAACCAAACCACCAGGGGGAGCCAAAAAACCAAAGTCACACAATACCATCTGTGACCACAAGAGGGAGCCTGAAAACGGAGTTCACAACACCTCGGTTTATTGGTCCTTATAGGATTTCTGAGATTATCAATCCAGTGTCTTTTCGTTTGGCCCTTCCAGCCTCTTTTTCCATCCACAATGTTTTTCATAGATCTTTGTTGCGGAAATATGTGGTACCCGTCGTTCCCTCTGTTGATCCTCCTGCCCCGGTGTCGATTGATGGGGAGTTGGAGTATATTGTTGAGAAGATCTTGGATTCTCGTTTTTCAAGGCGGAGGCTTCAGTATCTTGTCAAGTGGAAGGGTTATGGCCAGGAGGATAATTCTTGGGGTGTTGCCTCTGATGTTCATGCTGACGATTTGGTTCGTGCCTTCCATTTGGCTCGTCCTGATCGGCCTGAGGGCTCTAGTGAGGGTTCGGTGACCCCTCCTCAAGGGGGGGGTACTGTTGTGAATTCTGTTCTTGGGCTCCCTCCGGTGGTTATAAGTGGTAGCGCTGCTGTCTGTCCTTCACAGCAGTTATCAGGTGTGTCCACTCTGGACTGGGCTATTTAGTCTGGCCTCACCCTTTAGTCAGTGTCAGTTGTCCATTGTATTCTGGAGGATTCACATCCCTTCATGGTTTCTCCTGCTTCCTGGTCTTTTCACCAAGATAAGTTCTGCTTGTTTTGCAGCCCACATGTTGTGGGCCTCATTGTTCAGTGCATTTCATGTTTTTTCTTGTCCAGCTTAATCTGTGTAAGGATTTATGCAGTCAAGCTGGAATCTCTGGAGAGGCAGATATACCCTCCATATCTTTAGTTAGATGTGGAGTTTTTTTTCTATTTTCTGTGGTGGCTATTTCCTAGTATTTTAATACTGACCGCATAGTTCTCTGTCCTATCTTTCCTATTTAGCTAGATTGGCCTCCTTTGCTAAATCCTGTTTTCAGCCTGTGTATGTTTTTTCCTCTCCTCTCACAGTCAATATTTGTGGGGGGCTGCCTATCCTTTGGGAATTTTCTCTGAGGCGAGATAGTTTTCCCTTTTCTATCTATAGGGTTAATTAGTCCTCCGGCTGTGTCGAGGTGTCTAGGATCAGTAGGTACATCCCACGGCTACTTCTAGTTGCGGTGTTAAGTTCAGGGTCCGCGGTCAGTATAGATACCACCTTCTCCAGAGTACGTCCAATGCTACTCCTGGGCCACCAGATCATAACACCCGGAACCTAAAGTAAATGTGTCTTCATTTGACTTATAAACTCAGTGCAAAGTGTCTTAAGTTGTTCTGTCCCTAAACCCAATGTCAGGTCTTCAGTAGAGTTGTTTTGCTTCTCTAAATCCAAAGCAATGTGACTTCATTTGAGTTTCTCAGCTCTCATAAAGCTAATGTGTCTTTGGTTGCTCTGCTCCACTTAACGAGCACAACATGTCTTCATTTGAGTACTTCTGTCTCACCCAATAAAAAGTCTTGAGTTTCTAAAACCTAATTCAATGTGTTTTCACTTTCCCAGCTCAACTTGACCCAATGCAACCTGTCTTAAGTTGAGTTACTATGTCCTACAAAATCTAATACAATGTACCTTCAGTTGAGATGCTCTTCTACTATGGACCTGATGCAAGGTGACTTCAGTTGATCCGCTTCCTGTATCGTGAATTAAGTTGCTTTGTCCCAATTAAAATAAGCTGCCTTGACTAGAGTGACTCTGTTCAATAAACCCAATAGATTGAGTTTCGCGTTCCTAAGTTCAGTAGCCTTGTTCTCCTAACCCCAATGCAATGCGTGCTCAGTTAGTTTGTGCTTCTCTTACACCCAAAGTAGTTAGTTTTCAGTTGAGTTGCTTTTCCCCAAAGCCCAATGCAATGTTTCTTGTGTTGAGTTGTTCTGCTCCAATATAACTAATACAATATGTCTTCAGTTGCTTTTTTCTGCTAAACCCAATGAAATATGTCTTGAGTTGAGTCTTTCTCAATGTAAGGATTCTTCAATGGAGTTGCTCCACTTAACCCAATGTGTCTTGAGTTGAGTTTTCAGTTTAGTTACTCTGCCACAAAATCCAATGCAGTATGTCTTGATTTGAGTCTTACTCAATATAAGGGGTCTTCTGTGGAGTTGCTCTGCTCTTAGACTCATTGTAGTCATTTTTTAGTTGAGTTACTCTTTCACAAAACCCAATGAAATGTATCTTTGGTTGAGTTTCACTACTCCTATAAAATCAATCGTCCCATAAATTCAGTGTATAGTGTCTTGAGTTCAATTTCTCTGCTTCTAAACCCAAAGTAGTGATTTTTCAGTTGAGTTTCTCTGCCCCAAAACCCAACGCAATATGTCCTCAGCTGAGTCTTCCTCAATGTAAGAAGTCTTCAGTGGAGTTACTCCACTTAACCCAATATGTCTTGAGTTGAGTTGTTCTGCTTCTTAAATCAAAGTAGTGAGTTTTCAGTTGTGTAACTCTGCGACAAAACCCAATGAAACATGTCTTGAGTTGAGTCTTCCTCAATGTAAGGAGTCTTCACAGGAGTTCCTCCACTTAACTGAATGTATCTTGAGTGGAGTTGCTCTACTTCTAAACCCAAAGTAGTGAGTTTTCAGTTGAGTTTCTCTGCCTCAAAATTCAATGTAATATGTCTTGAGTTGAGTTTCTCTGCTCCTATAAACCAGATGCAATGTGACAAAGGGTCTGTTCCACCAGGTAGGGACAGTGACAGTCATTACATCATCTACTCCTCTGTTAATGTACTAGAACCCAAAGTAATACTTAACCAACAAATTTTACCAGCTTAAGGGAAGAAAATTTTGTTTCTTGACATGAATGACCTTCATGCATAATCTCCATTCATTTCCCATAGCACTGCTACTTACTTATTCAGACTACATCCTCATTCTGGAGCATTAGTCATTCCTGGACTATAATGCATGGTGTAATCATCATAAAAGCTGGGCCAATAAAATGCCATATAAGCTCCCAAGCCTATAATACCATTGCCGTCTACGAGTCATGCACCTCTGTCGTCACCGGCTTTGTGACTGTGAATATTGATGAGTTGAAAGATCTCGATTTTAGGTCTCCATAAGAGCGATATCACTTTAAGAACCATGTTTTTTTTTTCTGCCACTAAACAAAACAGCTTGTAAGGTTGATGGGAATATATCACATTAATGTCTTCCTCTTGACAATGAAACGCTGAATAAGGAGACTCTCACCCGATGCGGCGAGTGCTTCAGTGAATGTTAAGCACAGTTAATGCAATGTAGAATATCCACTGGTGAAATAAAGCCTACAGTCACAGAGCGGAGTAATCCTTGCTCTCAGAAGAACGGTAAAGTGCTCGGCGTCCGCTTTTACGTAGAACAGTGATGAGCCGAACGTCAACGACCTCTCAAGAGGATATTGTAATGGTTTGCAGTGTAATCAGTCTAGACAAAGTAAAGACAGCCAAAGAAAGCCAAGTAGAGCGCTAGTCTATTGCCGACAGTCCCGCAGACAATGAATAGCGCGGAGGTGGAACATTCGCCCGCCGCTCCATTCAGACGGGGCCGTTCTTAGGATCCAGAGCTTCAATTTTCTGGATCAGTTGGGATCTCAGCAGATAGACCCCCAGTGATCAGTAAATTATACGGATAGGGGATAACTTTGAAACCCGTTAAGTCTTAACCACCCTTACTGCTCTTGGTTGTATCTTCTAGTGAAGGTAGTCACCACCGAACATATATGGCGCTTGTGAGATGTAATGGCCACCATGACACATAGTGTGGTGGGGCATATCGCGTCAAGATGGCTGGTGCATCTGTAGAAAGATGTGAGAGAGAATAGCTTCTCCATTCCATAGGACTTAAGTAGGACAGGTTGTGCAGTCCATAACCACCATGGCGCAGCATGCCTTGTCAATAAATATCTCATCTCCCAATTACGGCAAGGTGGCTGTTGCACCCGTAGAAAGATGTGACAGAGAATAGCTTCTTCTATCCATAGAACCTCAGTAGGACAGGTTGCGTAGTCCATAACCACCATGGCGCAACATGCCTTGCCAAGAAATATCTCATCTCCCAATTGAGGAACTGCACCAGAAGATTGTTCCATGAGTATTCAAAAACCTCAAGAACCTTTTCACTTAGATATCTCTCTTACAAGTTCAGGAGATCCTGAGGCCCATGTCTGTGCATGTGCCAATTGTGTTTAGTGCCCGCACAGAAGGACAGACAGCCATGGTGGTGGTCAAATGGGTCAACTGGGTGACCTCTTCGAATCCTATGGTTGATGATACCTCCACATTTAATGTTTTCATAGCTGGATTTTGGCAGAAAGGGGTCTTAAAATGGTTAACAATGGGGATAGTTATGACAATTTATCATAAACACAAAGGTTTAGAGCATTTTAGAATTTTGACTATAATGTGGCCATCATCTTTAAAGAGAATATGTCAGCAGGTTTTTGCTGTGTAATCTGAGAGCAGCATGATGTAGGTGTAGATAACCTGACTCCAGGGATGTCATTTGCTCAGCAGTTTGTTGTAGTTTCAGTACAATCAGTGTTTTATCAGCAGGAGATTATCAGTACATGACTAGGTGTCCCATGCCTCCTAGCCAACCAGGCACCCAGCACTGATTGGCAGCTTGCTGACAATGTACACAGGAAGCTACCAATCAGTGGTGTGGGCGGGGTTATGTACAGCTCAGCATTCAGAGAACTGCTATGTCTACAACAGAGAAAACAGGGATTCTATTAAAACTGCATTAAGCAACCCAGTAAATGATACATCGCTGGAATCAGGGTCTCTGTCCCTAAATCATTTTGCATTTTCATAAGGTTCTGGTTGTTACTTATTTATAGCAAAAAATAAAAATAAAATTGCAGTCTGCAACAATTTATCTGCCAGAGACCACGTCTAAAACCTAATGACTCCTATTATAAGTCAATGGGGTCAGGAACAGAACATGAGAATATTGTACAATAAATCATCCGGTATTGTAAAACAGGAAAAAGAGAATATGCAGGATCAAGAAATGTGTCTACAAGCCGGAATGCCCAGCAATGGTCAGAAGAAAGGGTCAAGGTCCTGAGTAACGCTACATAAGCAGTTCTCTAACAGATTCCTTGAAAAAATGCCGCAGTCTTAAAAAATATGTTTCTGGCGGTTCTGAGATATGGAAATGTGATCGGAATGGGGATTACAATGTCACTCATACCGTTAAACAACAGTATAGTCAGCCTCGTCCAATCCTGAAAAATTGATTACGCTGGTAAAATCAAGTTTAACTGCACAGGAAACAGGAGACTTCAATTAATCTTCATATTTCTCAAGTTGGGGCCATAATTCTGAAAAATTTCTCAATAATTTTATAAATTGGGACAAAGCTCCAAATTCTCTACACAGACAAAGATCTAAAAGTCAACAAGCCGGATACCTTCAGCCACCACTAGAGGGAGCTTCCTGCATACTATGCTCTATGTAATAACAGTGTCTACCTTTAGCTCCCTCTAGTGGTGACTTAGGGAAGACTTGTTTCCTAATTTCACTGTTGACTTTGGAGCTTTGTATCAAAAAATAAAGCTCTGATCAGTATAAGGAAGAACAGTTTCAGCTCAGACTATTAGACTTATTTAGATCAAAACACTAAACCTAAAAAGGAATGTTACAATTAAAACAAGACAATCTTGTTCCCTCCATTTTTCAGTATACAGCATTGTCCAAGAAAATATAAAATCTTAGCAATCCTGCAGTGAAAACATAGTACAACGTCTGCCGATCTGCTCCATTTTTGGCTGGGAATGCCTAAGGGTAAAGTTTTACAAGGGGGTGGGGCAATTATTTCCTACTGAAGTCAGGGCAGAAGGGGGGGAGATCCTGGTGCAGCCAGTTGTCTTATAGACAGATGAAGGACAATGAAGCAGAGGATGGAGGACATTTCTCAGTTTTTGATTGGAGTCCAAGGGGTAACATTTCTCCTTGTGGAGAGTGACATGCCAAGCCTGGCATATCAGAGTCAGGAGACTTATAGGCCAATATATACAATATACAAATTGCCTCTTCAGAGAGGAAGGGGGTAAGAACTTTAGTGCCACCTATTAAAAGTAGCAATGCAAAACGTCAATAACGACTCATTAACGAGCCTTGCAATATGAATTTAGAAAAAGCCATAGCAGAATCTCAATTTGCAGACACGGTGTTTCGGGGGTGTTGCCACTCATCAGTGCAAAGTATGAGATCTGATTTGGCTAGATGAGAGGCTCTGAACTGGGGTCTCAATGGTAACGTTTCTCCTTGTGTAGAGCAACAAGCCAAGCCCGGCATGCCAGAGTGAGGAGACTTATACATTTCCCTAAAAGCTGCCTCCTATTTGCAAGCAAAGTAGAGGACTTGTCAGCGACACGTTAAGCCGCGGATAACCGTTTGCATTCCTTGAAGTGGAAGAAATAAAAAAAAAAATCAAGATGGGATCTCAGTGCTCGTGTCAGGAAATAAACCTCCGCGGCGGGCAGGAGAGAAGAAAGGAACTCATTCTCCGGTTGGCGCGGATGTGTGCCGAGAACACAAAGCTAATTTGTCGTCTTTGATCTCGTCTATTTGTTTGTGCAGGTTAATGAAAAGACAATTAGTTTTCTTCTTCCAAATATATTTCCAGATAAGAAAGGCGCCTTTTTTTGTTTTGTTTTTAATATGAGGATGCAAAATAGATATAAATATGCAACAAAAAAAATCCTACAAAGTCTCCGTGTTTGTGGAAAACATATTGTGGTAATTTAACACGCTTATACGGCAGGAATACTAATGTGGTCGCGGAGGCAACGTGCGCTGGAAAAATGAGAGACTTAATATCAGTATAGGCACAAAGACATGAAGCTATTAAAAGAGACACCTGAAGGGTAGGTAGACTTATGCACCAATTATTTAAAAATGCATAGAAAATTTTAAAAAAATTACTTTTTTTTCTATAGCTCCTTTGCAAACCTACAGTGTTACTGTGTTGATCCCAATAGGTACAGACGACAACATTACTGCCATCTGTTTCCTCTTCTTGCTGTCTTGTACACATAAAACAATTTTTTAAAATTTGGATGTATAAATGGATACACAGGTAAACATTAGAGAGAATCTGACACCAGGTTTTTGCTAACTCATATAAGAGCAGAGACCCTGATTCCATCAATGTGTTTCTTGCTGAGCTAGATGCTGTAGTTTTGATAAAAATCCCTGTTTCCTCTGCTGCAGATCTAACAATTCTCTTAATGCTGAGCTCTGTATAACCCTGCAGCATGATGTAGGGACAGGGACCCTGATTCCAGCGATGTATCACTTACTGGGCTGCTGGTTGTAGTTCCAATACAAATAGTATTTTATAAGCAAGGGATTATTACTACAGGATTAGTTGTCTCCTTCCTCCTAGCATAACCATTCCCCCACCACTGATTGACAACTTCAGGTGTATACTGTGCATAGGCAAAAAGCTGCCAATCAGTGGAGGTGGCATGGTTAGACTAGGAGGAATGAGAAAACTAGTCGTGTAGTGATAATCCTCTGCTTATAAAACACTGATTGTATTGAAACTACAACAAACAGCCCAGTAAGTGACACATCGCTGGAATCAGGGTCTCTGCCTCTACATCATACTGCTCTCGATTACATAACAAAAACCAACTGAGAGATTGGTTTTAAATGTTTTTCCTATTTTTGCTCTGGCACTTAAGTGTAGAGTATTACAAGATCCAAACAAGTTCCCCCCAAAAAATTAGGAAAATGCCTTCTCTGTCTAAAGTTTCTCCACAGACCTACATATGAATAACCCGTGTCTGTTTCCACTTCTCGCTAACCTACAGACAATAAAAAAGAAAGCATAGAAAAATCCGGGTTACATGACTGCAGGATCAGACTACACAAAAAGTGTGTTTGTAGTCTGTTACCATGGAGACACATGTAGAGGAGCTGCGGAGACACCATCACATGTTTCTCAACGCAGGCAGTGAATAGCCAGGCCTTTCCCCGGGAAGAAACAACCAAGGGAAGGGCAGCATCCAATAAAGGAAAACCACCTATGCCAAGCATGGTATCCATCCACAGACAGCTGTTTCGGGGATTTTTGCCCCTCATCAGTGTGGAGTAGGAAACTGGCTATCAGGAGCAGTGCCTAGTAGAAAGACTATAAAGGCACGGATGATTGACCTCGTGGAGACCAAAACATCCAACATCGCAGAGACACCATCACGTGTTTCTCAACACAGTGATCCAGAACACTGCCCCCCGGGGAAAGGCCTGGCTATTCACTGCTTGCGTTGAGAAACACGTGATGGTGTCTCCGCAGCTCCTCTACATGCATTTGCATATTTGGGGGCAGTGTTCTGGATCACTTCGTTGAGAAACACGTGATGGTGTCTCCGCGGTGTTGGATGTTTTGGTCTCCACGAGGTCAATCATCCGTGCCTTTATACCATGGAGACACTGACACTAGCTTTGCTTTAGAACTGTAGACACTGAACTGTAGGAGACTTTTAATCCAAAACTAAAAGGATTGTGAAAGTATACATATCCCTTAAGATTAAGGATTTTTCCATCTTAGCTTTGATCCTGAAGTTTGGAGTTTTGAAGGCAAAGCTCTAAAGAAACAAAAGTACCCACACAAGCCTCCTTTCAGATGGAAGAACTAGTAACTGTTCTTATTAGGAGGACACTACCCAGTACGTCAATGTCTGGACCTTTAATGAGACCTCCTTTCAGATGGAAGAAAACTTTCTCTAGAAACGGTGCTTATAAGGAGGTCACTAATGTCTGGACCTTTAATGAGAAAGGTGACAAAAAAGTTAACGCAAACCAGAAACTCCTCTGTAGATAGTCTGAATGGGGGCGCAAAATGTTACCATCACCTATAGATGGCACTAGAGACTATTTTCTTCCTTCTGGAGGAGAGCTCATTTGTATACTTTAAAATCTATAGCATAGCAGTAACATGCGAAACCTCAAGGGTGTCCATTGATCAGAAGAACTGAGATCCCCCGACCACCCAATAGATGACCATGATGATAAATGACCAAGATAATAGATGACCATGATGATAGATGACCATGTAGGATATGTGAATTTCTGCATCCAACTCTTCGGGAGTTAAGAAAACGGCTAAACAATCTTGTCTTTCTTAATATTTTCCTCCCATATGATGAGAATTTGCAGTAAATTGCATCTCACAATTTCCATTTACCACTGGCTAAAATAACAAAAGCTTATCAGATAATTGCAAATCGTATTCTCAGGTTCATTACGAGCCCAGAAGCTATGCAAATCAACAATATTTTACATATAAGCAATAGGTGACATTTAGGACTCGTGGCCTCGAGTTGCAGTGGTCAGATCAGGACTCGTGAAGCCTCCAGGCATGGTAACTGGTTTAGGTCTGGATGCAATCTCCAGCTGCCAAGTCACCGTCCATTCATCATAGTAAGCCCTTCGAATATCACATTACAATCCAATATAAAGACATTAGAGTGTTCCTTCCTCAAGCAAAACCCAAGAACAGAGATTTTTAGATTTGTCAATTAGTAATAAACGAAAAAAAAAGAACATTTTTAAACAAATTTACCCAGAAGTTCTCGGTTAAAACAAGAAAACTCAAACCACGATTTGACACAAGGAGGTCCACCAATGTCAATAGTACTGCTGCCTTTTTTTGAGTTATTTGCTTTGACCATTTAAGATGGAAATTAGAGGTGACCAAGGTGTTTTGTAGGGCCTTGGTTCAGTGGTCACGTCGGTAGTCTGTGGCCGACAGACCAGAACCCTACGTTCCGCCTCTTTGATTAGTAGGCCAGGCGCAATGTCATAATTATGGAATTATAGATCGGTCATGTTTGCCATGATCTTCTCAAATGAAGAAGTACCATGAGAAGCCAGCAGGTAGGAGGAGTTTAGAAGGACTTTGGTCCAAAGGCTATGAACTACTGACTATATTACATAATTATAATCTAAATATTCTCTGACTTACTTTGAGTGCCAAGGTTTTTTCATGTGGTCATTGGACCAGGCTCTTGCAGTTGCTCAATTCCAGTGGAAGTAAAAAGATACAATAAATTTCTGTGATCTTGGCATTCCAAACAAATGACTTTCCTTAACTTATCTTCTAGTAGTGGAACCAAAAACATCAGATGGGTTTGGGTATAAAGCACCTAAAAGGAACCAGTCTGGGATACTTCACTAAAAGCTCTTTGAGACAATCACCCATAATTTGGTCTTCAAGAGAGGTGGTCCTCTCCAAAACTAGTGTTCAAGGTCTATTAGGAAACTGAAATTCAACGGTCCCCTATAAAAAAGTGGACTAGTGCCCAAGGTTTATAAGGAAACTGAACTTCCATTTACATTTTGAATAGACTAGGCCAGGAGAATGGTCTTCTTAAAAAAAGAGACCTCCCTCCAATGCTTTCTAAAGCTCAACTAACACGATTAACGATGAGTCCATCCCTACTTTTCCACATATTTCAGTAAGGATTCCAATTTTTACACAATTCAATACTTAATTGAAACATGTTGGCAAAACCATCAAGTGTCACAAACCTCTTCCAACTAAATATCATCTTGCGCCACGTATCTCTACATATGTGGCGACAAGAGGAAAAATAAAAAAGGACAAATCTTTAGATCAACAAATTGAAGATTTAAGAAAACTTCAAGTGAACTCCATTAAACTTTCATTTTTGAAAAAGTATGCCTGGTCTTGTATGAATGTGGATAGAGGGACAACTTGAATTTTTTGAAGCCTGTCATGAAAGATCTGCATCACAGCTTCCACCTATCATTTGGGATACTGTTGTCCTTCAGTTTGGTAACCATATGAGTATGGTTCTTCTCAAGAACCAGGTCCTGGGTACAATTGCTACATTTGCACCCTTAAAAGTTACATTCCTGAATTTGGTTCAATTGAGGTTGGTCAACCATCGTCATGAGATGAAGAAAACAAGACATTGTTTAGATGCCTCACTGTTACAAGAATTGTGAATACAATTGGGAAGTGACTTATTTTTTATGAAGGGGACATCATAAGTTTCTTTTATCTACCTCTACCATGGGTAGAGTCAAGCCACTTCCATTCTTCACAACCTTCTAAGTGATAAGAAACAAGAGAGATGGGAACTGGCCGAATGTTCTTGCCACCTTTATGGATGGACCATATGGAATGGGTATGTGTAAGTAGGGTACAGGTACGGATAGAACTGAAATTCAGCCCTGGCATTTGAGATCACACAGGCCCATGTTGTCTCCATCCCCAAGAACCAGATGGGATATATTACTAATATTACCCTGGATGGAGGAAAGCAAGATTTACTACAAGACCAATACTTCTAATGATACCATAGGCCTGCTGGCGTAAGTGACGGAGTCAGCGACTTTGTGCTTCATCACAACTTTTAACAGTATGGGTGTCTTGAGAACACCAATTCAGTTAACAATGTAGCAGACAAGGTAGCCCACAACCAGACAGGCCCTTTTGGCATTTGCCAGAACTGCCAGGTGGCCAGTCCGGCCCTAGTGGGGTATCAGGGCCGACCCAGAATCAAGATACGGGTGGGGAGTAACCCATTATGACTTTTCAGAACACATCTTTCTAGTTTTGACATCTAAAAACGCAAAAAATGAACAAGTTTGGCATTTGTCAGCTCATAGAAATATCTAACAAAGCAAAACTTCAAATCCGGACCAAGCAGGGCGAGCTTGAAAGAATTTAGACGGTAGCTTCCAGGTAATGTCATTAAAATGGAACAATTTAATACTCATTGGATTAGTTTATTGTCACGACTAATGAAAGAAATGTAATTCAACAAAATGAATAGGATTTTTATTCCATCGTTACAATTAAAAGAAGAAAATATACTCCCTAATGTGCGAAAGTTGACTGGCTCAATTTATTTGTATCTGCATGACTTCTTCTATGGAAAAAAAAAAGACAAATGGGTAGATGTCTTGAAGTAAGAAATACACTTACTTTAAAGGAACAATCCCACGTAGCCGGTCATAAAACAAGCATAAACTTAAAAAAGGATTAGCTGTATAATTGGCTTCCCCTAAACATATTTGATTGTGCCAGCGGAAATATTTGCCGGCTCGTTTTTTTTCTTCCAAGATTAATTTCAAGCTTTTAATTTATTTTATAATGTTTTTTTTCACAGTTCATTTAGACTCAAAGTAGCTTTTAAAAAAAATATTAAAATGTCTTTAGATTTTGTACAGTTACAATTTTAATGATGCTTTATGTGGAAACACCTGTAAATAACGTTAAAGATAATTTACGTCTAAGTAAACACAACAATTTTTAAATAATTTTCATTTTACATTTTTCAAGTCATAAGCTATATAAAAATCTTAAAATATTTTAGTTTTCACACTAGTTACTATATTTATGCATTTAACCTTTCAGCTTTGCCGTGTAGATTTGGACATGGTCAGCAGAGTCGTGTTATTATCATTAAAAGGCTCAGATTTTAGAGTAATTTCATTAACATTAGACAGAGTATGATTTAATGACAGCTTTTTTGTTTTGATGTAAGCTTACGGTAGATGTAACAGGGTCCTATGCCCAACACTAGGCATATAGAAAAGGCTTTGCGTGCATTCCCTACCACTCCTTAGTTTCTGTAGAAGGGGATTGGATACAAAATATATTAGTCTACTGACACTTTTCTTGATTCATGGAGTTTTAATTTTGCTGTTTAGACTGGGCCATGGTAAGCAGAGTCATCCTGTTATCATTTGAGAGCAGGGTTAACAGTCATCTCATCATCATTTGGGGGCAGCATTAGCAGAGTCATCTCATCATCATTAGAGGGCAGGGTCAGCAGAGTCATCTCATCATCATTTGAGGTCATGGTCAACAGTCAAATCATGTAAGAGCAGGGTCAGCAGTCATCTCATCATTTGAGAGCAGCGTTAGCAGAGTCATATCATCATTTGAGGGCAGGATCAGCAGAGTAATCTCATCATTATTTGAGGGAAGGGTCAGCAGAGTGATCTCATCATCATTTCAGGTCAGGACAGGGTAAACAGAGTTATATCATTTGAGGGTAGGGTCAGAAGGCTCATCAAATCATTAGAGGGCAGGATCATCAGAGTCATCTCATGAAGGGGCATGGGCAGCAGAGTCATCTCATCATCATTTGAGGGCAGGGTCAACAGAGTCATATCATAATTTACGATAAAGGCTCAAATGACATGCTGGAGGCCTCCATAACACAGGATACCAATATTATCCACAGATCGGACTTTCTTCATATCCCTCTGCCACTTTTTGGTCTCTGTGGCAGCGGACTTTTGTCTCTCTTTTTAAAAACCATATTAGTCCATTGTCACTTTTCTATCCATTAATTCTTATTCAGCTTTCATAATATACTCACAAAGATAAGGCTATATATACTGTATATATATATATATATATATATATATATACAGTGCCTACAAGTAGTATTCAACCCCCTGCAGATTTAGCAGGTTTACACATTTGGAATTAACTTGGCATTGTGACATTTGGACTGTAGATCAGCCTGGAAGTGTGAAATGCACTGCAGCAAAAAAGAATGTTATTTCTTTGTTTATTTTTTTTTTAAATTGGGAAAAGTTTTTTTCAGAGGGTCATTTATTATTCAGCCCCTCAACCCACCAGAATTCTGTTTGGTTCCCCTAAAGTATTAAGAAGTAGTTCAGGCACAAAGAACAATGAGCTTCACATGTTTGGATTAATTATCTCTTTTTCCAGCCTTTTCTGACTATTTAAGATCCTCCCCAAACTTGTGAACAGCACTCATACATGGTCAACATGGGGAAGACAAAGGACCATTCCAAGGCCATCAGAGACAAGATCGTGGAGGGTCACAAGGCTGGCAAGGGGTACAAAACCCTTTCCAAGGAGTTGGGCCTACCTGTCTCCACTGTTGGGAGCATCATCCGGAAGTGGAAGGCTTATGGAACTACTGTTAGCCTTCCACGGCCTGGACAGCCTTTGAAAGTTTCCTCCCGTGCCGAGGCCAGGCTTGTCTGAAGAGTCAAGGCTAACCCAAGGACAACAAGGAAGGAGCTCCCGGAAGATCTCATGGCAGTGGGGACATTGGTTTCAGTCAATACCATAAGTAACGTACTCCACCGCAATGGTCTCCGTTCCAGACGAGCCCGTAAGGTACCTTTACTTTCAAAGCGTCATGTCAAGGCTCGTCTACAGTTTGCTCATGATCACTTGGAGGACTCTGAGACTGACTGGTTCAAGGTTCTCTGGTCTGATGAGACCAAGATCGAGATCTTTGGTGCCAACCACACACGTGACGTTTGGAGACTGGATGGCACTGCATACGACCCCAAGAATACCATCCCTACAGTCAAGCATGGTGGTGGCAGCATCATGCTGTGGGGCTGTTTCTCAGCCAAGGGGCCTGGCCATCTGGTTCGCATCCATGGGAAGATGGATAGCACGGCCTACCTGGAGATTTTGGCCAAGAACCTCCGCTCCTCCATCAAGGATCTTAAGATGGGTCGTCATTTCATCTTCTAACAAGACAACGACCCAAAGCACACAGCCAAGAAAACCAAGGCCTGGTTCAAGAGGCAAAAAATCAAGGTGTTGCAGTGGCCTAGTCAGTCTCCTGACCTTAACCCAATTGAAAACTTGTGGAAGGAGCTCAAGATTAAAGTCCACATGAGACACCGAAAGAACCTAGATAACTTGGAGAAGATCTGCATGGAGGAGTGGGCCAAGATAACTCCAGAGACCTGTGCCGGCCTGATCAGGTCTTATAAAATACGATTATTAGCTGTAATTGCAAACAAAGGTTATTCCACAAAATATTAAACCTAGGGGTTGAATAATAATTGACCCACACTTTTATGTTTAAAATTTATAAAAATTTAACTGAGCAACAAAACTTTTTGGTTTGGTAGATTTATGCATCTGTTAATAAATCCTGTTCTTATTTGAAGTTTGAAGGCTCTAACTTATTTGCATCTTATTAAACCTGCTAAATCTGCAGGGGGTTGAATACTACTTGTAGGCACTGTATATATGTATATATATATATATATATATATATATATATATATATATATATATAATTAAAAATCAAAATAGCACTTACTTTATGTATTAAGAGAAGTTGACACTTAGCTTTTGAGAAGTCCTAAATGAGAAAAATGTCCCGTCTGTATTAATCTGAAATTTTGGAGAACACAGCAATACACCAGAGACAAATCGCACAAGCTTAAACAATGCACATAGTGCTGATATATTGGGCTGCAATGAATGACTTTTCATAAAACGATGCAGAAGGTCAACTGAGATAAGTGGAACTCCAGATCCCATATAATAGACTCCGGCTTGAAGAATGGCAAAGTGTGGAGAAGTTTTTTTTTTTACTACAGCAATGCTAATGATCCATTGTTCTGATATGCGCTTTTGCTAAATAAGCAGACACCGGTATTATGGATGACTTTAGGGTCCTTGTTACAGATTTTATACTTTAGCCAAAAAAGCTTAAAGGTGTTGAACATAAATTTCTGCAGCCACTCAACGACTGCAGATTGCTAAATCCTGAGTGTGTGCAAAATGCACACTGTCGGGATTTCCCCCTGTTGACACCTCAAGTGGTTTTCACATGCAATTTGTATATTTGCGGTCACATTTCAACTAGCTTCTCATTGAGAAAAGCATGAAAAGTTGCTATCCACTAAGTGAAGATTACATACTTGTGGTCACGTGATGGCCACTCCAGGTTAATCCTGACCATGCACACATTCCACACTGTCAGGATTTGATGAAATTTACATTCAGTCCGGAAAAAAACTTTTTAAGTTCTTCAATTTACCCATTTGCGTTCCTTTTCTGCATCACCATTCATTTCTTCCTATACTATAAAAAAATCATAAATGAAAATCTGACCCAAAAGAGTTCTAAATTCCCTAGAGAAAAGACTGTGCAATGACAAATGGTCCGGTGTTCCCCAACCCTTGCATCTACATACAGATAAAATGATTCCGTCAGCTAACCTTCCTGCCGTCCTGACGAATATGTTGGTGCATCAAATGCCATTTTGTAAACTCTTAAGAGATTAGAAGCCCATTATATCTGTATCTATGGGTAATTTATGACTCCGAGAGCTCAGATAATATCCCCAGAAGTCCGCATCAGATGAACCTTCTCCTGTTCTACATGCAGCACTGTCCGCAATGCACATCTGTTACAGTACACACAAGGTGAAATGTGCCATTTACATTAATGTTGCTTATGGTAGACCTCCGCTGTATTAATCATGTGGCTCTACATCACATGTATTGAAGGTATGGAGACCCTAAGGAGGTTAGAGAGGACCCAAGAGTAGAGATGGGAGGACCCCTGGATGTCCGGGTCCGACGGGTTTAAAAAAAGTGAGGGTTTGGGTACCAGAGCAGATCCCAAACCCAGAGCCCAGTCACTTGAGTGGGGTGCCACAACATCAGTGTTTGCCACGCTCGTCATGTGCATGACAGGGTAGCAAACGCTACTTCTGATCAACGGTAAAATCATTATCCACGGTCAGGCAGTCGCAGTTCTCACACTGTCAAATGACAGTGTGAGCCCGCAGCTGTGATTGGAGGTAAAAAGTTTACCTCTGGTCATTGGTGTCAGCTGATGGGACTACTGCACCCATCAGCCGACGCCTGCTGCCGCAAATAACAGTGAGATTTGGTGGCGGTTGATGGGAGTATTCATCAGCTGGAGCATGTGCTGCAATTAAATAATTTTTTTTAAAAAACGGAGTGGGTTTCCACATATTTTTAATAACCAGCCAGGCAAAAAAAAAGGGCTGCACCCTTCAGCTGTCAGCTTCAGCAAGGCTGGTTATCAAGAATAGAGGGGTACTCATGCCATATTTTTTAATTATTTAAAAATCTTATTAAAACAAACGATGTGGGGTCACTCTCATTTTTGACAACCAGCCTTGCTAAAGCAGACAGCTGGGGGCTGGTATTTACAGGCTAGTAGAGGCATCAAGTGTCGGCTGATGGGAGCAGTAGTCCCACCAGCCGACGGCAGTGACTGTAGGTAAACTTTTTTTTATCACTGATCAGAAGCAGTTTTGCCGCGCTGTCATGCACATGACAGCACGACAAACACCTGGTGTTCAAGGGGCCGAACCCAAACAGTAACACAGATTTCCTGGTGAAGTCCGTTTTTGGTGTCCGTGCCCGAACAGTAGGCGTTCGGTGTGAACACAGAACTTTACTGTTCGGGTTAGTCCATCTCTACCCAAGAATTCAAAGACGACCGAGGACAAAATCCTGTATTAGGTAGGCTTGCCTGCAGCCCTACATAATGATGGGAATCCGGGTATTATAGTAGTTATATTCTTGTACATAGGTGCAGTAGTATTGTAGTTGTATTCTTGTACATAGGAGCAGTATAATAGTAGTTATATTATTGTACATAGGGGCAGTATTATAGTAGATATATTCTTGTACATAGGGGAAGTATTATAGTAGTTGTATTCTTGTACATTGGAGCAGTATTATAGTAGTTATATTCTTGTACATAGGAGCAGTATTACAGTATATTCTTGTACATTGGGGCAGTATTATTGTAGTTGTAAACTTGTACATAGGGGCAGTATTATAGTAGTTATATTCTTGTACATAGGGGGCAGTATTATAGTAGTTATATTCTTGAACATAGGGGCAGTATTATAGTAGTTATATTCTTGTACATAGCGACAGTATTATAGTAGTTATACTGTTGTACATAGGAGGCTGTATCATGGTAGTAATATTCTTGTGCATAGCAGCAGTATTATAGTAGTTATAGTCTTGTTCATAGGAGCAGTATTATAGTAGTTATAGTCTTGTACATAGGAGCAGTATTATAGTAGTTGTATTCTTGTACATTGGAGCAGTATTATAGTAGTTATATTCTTGGACATAGGGGCAGTATTATAGTAGTTATAGTCTTGTACATAGGAGCAGTATTATAGTAGTTGTATTCTTGTACATAGGGGCAGTATTATTGTAGTTGTAAACTTGTAGATATGGGCAGTATTATAGTAGTTATATTCTTGTACATAGGGGCAGTATTATAGTAGTTATATTCTTGTACATAGCGACAGTATTATAGTAGTTATACTGTTGTACATAGGAGGCAGTATCATAGTAATTATATTCTTGTACATAGGGGCAGTATCATAGTAGTTATATTCTTGTACATAGGGGCAGTATTATTGTAGTTGTATTCTTGCACTTAGGGAGCAGTATTATAGTAGTTGTATTCTTGTACGTGGGGAGTAGTATTAAAGTACCGTATATACTCGAGTATAAGCCGAGATTTTCAGCCCATTTTTTGGGGCTGAAAGGCCCCCTCTCGGCTTATACTCGAGTCATACCCAGGGGTCGACAGGGGAGGGGGAGCAGGGGCTGTCTAATTATACTCACCTGCTCCTGGCGCGGTCCCTGCATGTCCTTGGCTTACCCAGCGCCGGCAGCTTCTTCCTGTAGTGAGCGGTCACATGGCACCGCTCATTACAGTAATGAATATGCAGCTCCACCTCCCATAGGGGTGGAGCCACATATTCATTACTGTAATGAGCGGTAACGGTGACCGCTCAGTACAGGAAGTAGCTGCGGGGAAGCAGGGACTGCACAGCACCAGGAGCAGGTGAGTATAACGGGGAGGGGAGCGCTGCGCTGCGCGATATGCACCTGCTCCTCGTTCCAGCCGCTGCTCCGTCTTCAGCAGTGACGCTCAGGTCAGTATGTAGTTAGTGCGCGCCCTCTGCTTGAACAGTCAGTGCAGAAGACGCTGAAGATAGAGCGGCGCCAGAACGTGGAGCAGGTGAATATTGAAAGTGCCGGGGGCCTGAGCGACGAGAAGTGAGTATTTCATTTTTTATTTTTTTAACGCAGCAACAGCAAATGGGGCAAGTGTCTGTATGGAGCATCTATGGGGCCATAACGTTTGTGCAGCACTATATGGGGGCCATAACGTTTGTGCAGCACTATATGGTGGCCATAACGTTTGTGCAGCACTATATGGGGGCCATAACGTTTGTGCAGCATTATATGGGGGCCATAACGTTTGTGCAGCACTATATGGGGGCCATAACGTTTGTGCAGCATTGTATGGGGGCCATAACGTTTGTGAAGCACTATATGGGGACCATAACATTTGTTCAGCATTATATAGGGGCCATAATGTTTGTGCAGCACTATATGGGGGTCATAACGTTTGTGCAGCACTATATGGGGCCATAATGTTTGTGCAGCATTATATGGGGGCCATAACATTTGTGCAGCACTATATGAGGGCCATAACGTTTGTGCAACATTATATGGGGGCCATAACATTTGTGCAGCACTATATGGGGGCCATAACATTTGTGCAGCACTCTATGGGGCCATAACGTTTGTGCAGCACTATATGGGGCAAGTGTCTGCATGGGGACATGATCAACATTTGTGCAGCACTATATGGGGCATCTTATGGGGCCATAACGTTTGCGCAGCACTATATGGGGCAAGTGTCTATATGGGGCAAGTGTCTATATGGGGCAAGTGTCTATATGGGGCAAGTGTCTGTATGGGGCCATAATCAACGTTTGTGCAGCACTATATGAGGCAAGTGTGTCTATGGAGCATCTTATGGGGCCATTATTAACCTTTATGCAGGATTATATCTGGCATATTTTAATGTGGAGCATCTTATGGGCCCATCATGAACTGTATGGAGCATTTTATGGGGCTCCTGATTCAATATGGATATTCAGAAACACTTAACCTACTGATGTCTCAATTAATTTTACTTTTATTGGTATCTATTTTTACTTTTGACATTTACCGATAGCTGCTGCATTTTCCATCCTAGGCTTATACTCGAGTCATTAAGTTTTCCCAGTTTTTTGTGGCAAAATTAGGGGGGTCGGCTTATACTCGGGTCGGCATATACTCGAGTATATACGGTAGATATATTCTTAGATGTTGAGACCAGTATTATATTATTTATATTCCTATACATTGATATTTATTGCAGTTTAGTTCCCTAATTCTTTATGTAATGATGAACTATTTGAAATTCCAGATTCCTTTTGCCTTTAGCTTGCATTTGCTCTGGAAATTGATCAGAGCAGTTTACCTCCCGGCATCTTTTCTCTGATACTGTAATTCTCTCCTTCATTTGACACTTTCTGATCAATGAGCCGCCCATCGCACCTTGTTTCTTGCAGACAACTTGCTTATTTTAGAAAATCTCACAATAACAAGACAAAGAATCCATGGGAGTTCGGAATAAGAAATTATTCACGCGGTGTCTTAAGCTACAGGTGTGCACCATTATCTTGTAAACCTTGAGAAGGCCTCGATTAGTTGCAGAGCAGAAAACATTTGTAAATTAGTGTTCAGGAAATAATGTGAAACAGACGGCATAGTCCCTTCTACCTTTTCCCCAGGAAAACTCAGCGACGAAAATTGAGTAGCAATATGTTTCAGATGCTGTGATGGGAAAGCCTTGCAGCTAATCAGATGTGTGTCCTCACCTATTGGGCACAATGTAGGGGAGGAGGGAGACATATGTCCTAAGGAAGACTACATGGCAAAAATAAAATGTGCGACGTAAACACAATCATTAAATGGAGAAGTCATTTATTATGACATATATTGACTGTTTGTATGGGAGCTGCACTGTAGGGCAGGGATGTCATTGTTTTCCGTTATTGGTTAATGAAAAACACTGGGGGTATCTTACGTTTCCCATTATAATTATTCATTATGGACTTGAATATATAGAGTATGTAGCTTAATATAGCTTGGCCTGAAAAAAAAAGCATAATTTGAAGTTCCGACGCCATATCTGCACGAGGTCTCCAGCAGTTACCATTGGCCGGCAATAATATCAGTGCATCGTTTGTAATGAATGGACCTAACTGTCCCTTTAGGTGTCAGCGTCTGGTGTGCAGGTGTGCAGCTTCCTCCAATGCTTCCATACAGTTACATCATCCGTGCTCTTCGTCACCAGCATAATCCCTTTCCTGCCCCACCAGCGTCATCCCCTTCATGCACCACCAGCATCGTCCCTTTCCTGTCCCACAAGCATCAACTTTTCCTATGCCACCAGCATCAATCCTTTTCTGCAACACCACTGTCATCCCTTTCCTGTCCCTCCAGCTTCATACTTTTCCTGCCCCACCAGCGTCATCCCTTTCCTTGTCCCATCAGCATCAACTTTTCCTGTGCCAACAGCATCAATTATTTGCTACGAATCCAGTGTCATCTCTTTCCTGCCCTACTAGCATCATCCTTTTCCTGCCCCACCAGTGTCCTCTCATTCCTGTCCCACCAGTGCCTTCCCTTTCCTGCTCCATCAGTTTCCTCCCTTTACTGCCCCACCAGCATCATCTCTTTCATGAACCACTGGCGTTATCCCTTTCTCCCTTTCATACACCACCAACATCGTCCCTTTCTTGTGCCACCAGCGTTATACCTTTTCTGTCCCACCGGCATCAACTTTTCCTGTGCCACCAGCATCAATCCTTTGCTGCATCACCAGCAACATCACTTTCCTGACCCACCAGCATCATCCCTTTTTTAACCTGCCAGCCTCATCCCTTAACTGCCCCACCAGCATCATTCCTTTCCTGCCCCACCAGCATAATTTTTTTCCTACCCCGCCAGCATCATCCCTTTCCTGCCCCACCAGCGTCATCCCTTTCCAGCCCTGATAGCTTCATCCCTTTCCTGCCCCACCAACATCAACCCTTTCCTCCCCTGATAGCTTCATCCCTTTCCTGTCCTGCCAGCGTCATCCCTTTCCAGCCACACCAGCATAGACCCTTTCTTGTGTCACCAGCATCGCACTCTTTTACTTACAGCACCAGTATTGATCCCTTTCCTATGACTCTAGCGTTGATCTTTCCTATGCCATCAGTGCTAATCCCTTTTCAACGCCACCAGCATCGTCCCTTTGCTGCCCCCCAGCATTGTTCCTTTTCTGTGCCACTAGCATCTTCTTTTTCTTGTGCCAAAAGTGTCATTGCTTTACTGCCCCACCAGCAACATCCCTTTCCTGTGCCACCAGCATCATCCCTATCCTGCCCCAACAGCATCATCCCTATCCTGTCCCACCAGCATCATCCCTAGCCTGTCCCACCAGCATTATCCCTTTTCTGCACTACAGCATCGAACCTTTCCTGCACCACCAGCATTGACCCTTTCCTAAGCCACCAGTGTCGATCCTTTGCTGCGCCACCAGCATCGACCCTTTCCTTTGCCACTTGCATCAATCTCTTTTCTTATGGCACCCACATCGATTCCTTTCCTATGTGGATCGCCCCCAGGCGCAGGGCAGTGGGGTACTCGGTACCGGGTCCCTTCTGTCTCGGTTCTGGGGATGTCACGGTGGCCCGACCCAGTCCGTGGCCCTGCTAAGGGGCGCCCAATTAAAGGTGTAGTTTGTCAAGTGTTCTTGACACCACCTGTGGTGTTCGGTCAGGGTGACCGACGCTGCTTAGGGGTCCACTGGGGTGATGTTATGGCAGCTAGTTGGTATACCTTCCCACAGGTGAAGTATGTCCCCAGGGCTTCCCAGTAAGATAGATGGCGATGGTGTAGGTCGCAGTAAATAACGAGGCAGCCAACTTGGAATTAACTGTCCTGCCGTAGTTTGAAATAATGTGTAGAGCCTATTACTCCCTCGGTGTTCCGGCTACCGGCTACGCGCCTCAGAAGGATGTTCCCGATCTTAGGGCAGGACTCCTCCTGGTAATATCTCCTTGTGCTCTGCTCTCATTTCTCACTTCTCCACAATATATTTCACTTCTTGTCCTTTCTTAGGATGCTGCCGCAGTGAGGTGCAGGCGCCGCTCCGTAACGTTCTATCTCTCGCTCAGTCTCTGCCAGGATCCCACCCCTGACAGAGACCTCTGTCTGCAGCTCACATGTTCCTCCTTCTCTCCCTGTCTGCCTGACAGGTCTTTCCTGGGTCTCACCCAGTAGTGTTCTCCTCCTAACTTCCTATCCAACCCTCAGTTTTACCCGAGTGTGAGGAGTGGCCTAATAGATAGAACCTTTTTGCTCCCCCTGGTGGCCGGAGTGTGAAGTGTAGTGTGTGACTGTGATACCTGGTCAGGGGAACTCCTTTAGTGCCATCAGATGTACCATCACTCCCCCTGGTGGAAGAGCGACAATACTGCAACGACCAGGACTCTGGGGCGCCGCATATGTCATCAGCACCAATCCATTTCCTACACCACCAATGTCATCCCTTTCCTATGCTAACAGCATTGTCTCTTTCCTATGCCATCAGTGTCATTGTTTTTATGTCAGTGGTGTCCATTTCTACACCATCAGTCTTGTCCTTTTCTACACCATAAATGTAGTCACTTGTCAGTCTGCCAGTGTAATCCCTTTTCTACAAAGCGAATACCATCCCTTTTTGCACCACCAATGGGGTCTCTAAACACAACCATTATTCAAACCCATTCCAGTCAATGAGCTGCAATTCCAGATGCAGCCCTCAGACAAGAGTGGCACCATTTCTGGATAATAAGCAAACCATTTTTTTCCGACTGTAGACAATTCCTTTTTTACAAACTTACCAACAAATATCAAGTAATCTGCATACAACATGCAGTCTCTGCTCCCATTACCCGTAACTGAATTCCTTTTTATGATTTTTTTTTTCACCATAAATTAGCATTAAATTGGAATGATTAAACCGGTATTTTGCAGAATTGATGTCTACTCTCAGACGAGCTCTTTCAATTCGATGGCCTCAATTTATTTATCTATTAAACAAAGTACTTATGGAGGTATTTTCTGAGTGGGCTCATAGGGGTTTATAGCCATAAAACAAATATTCGTGCTTCTGCAGGGTAAAATGACTTTTGAAGATGAATTAAGCGTGGAGCCGAAGGAAATAACCACTTCACCTATACTAGGTCATTGTGCAATTAGCGTCTGCTTTACTGTCTTCAATAAAATTCCTGTCAGCGAGGAAAATGTTTTAGAGTTCTAATATCTGCTCAGATTGCGGCTGAATTTACAAGCAGCAAAATGGAAGGGCAGAAATAGTGGAGCCCTGTGAGAAAAGCATCTAATAAAGCCTGTCTGGAACAATTATATTGTATTGTTGGTTCACGACCCCTGTAAAGTACAGTGCTGGAGAAAAGTAGAAGATGATGTACTGGTCTCACCATCATGGCAGATGTGACAGGTAGAAGCTGCACTGTTGATTTAGAATCATCTAGCAACTATAGAGTTTAAAATGATTATAGCAGACAGGGAGTGGTTAGCTCAGCCCCAGGGGATATTGGGAAACGTATTATTGTGTCCTGGACATCCATGAGTAAGGTGTGTGTTAGAGAGTCTCCCTTCACACTGAAGTCAGATAAGCTGTATAGACCAGTTCTTCCTGGGAAGCTATTGCTGTAATCATAGAAGCAGTCAGGACAACCAGGAGCATCTTTATTACCTCGAGATAGAAGTGAGAGAGCTACAGCACCGGACTCATCCCCTTACTCCCACCTCAATGCATGAGAAAAGTACAGCTCTGCTTAGGTTAAATCACTGTGTGAACAGAAGTTATCTGTGAAGAGACTTTCATATATGTTCATCAAGGATTGCATGAAGAGAAGTGATTCTGTGTGATGAAAAGAAGCTTGAATAAAACCCATGTGCTCAACTCCAGCTCAGAACTGTGTCATAACTGTGTGCCTGAAAACTGTTACCTCCCCTCTACTGTGAAGAATTATAATTAATGGTCGCCCTGAGTAAGATTTCCCCAGGATTCCAAATAAGAACTCATGTTTCCTTTGTATCGCCTTCATATGCCGAATGGTGAGCATGCAACACAGATAACCATCAATCTAGTACCTGGTGGCTCAAAAATCCTTCTTATTCATACCAAAAGAGATTTTAGTCCATAAAATACAGGATTTAAATATGAAATAAGCCTATAAATGCACAGGTTAGGTGGAAGGAAAAATCAGAAGCAATTTGAAAGTTTTTCCAGTAACAGCACCTCTCATGTTCATAGGTTGTGTCTGGTATTGCAGCTTGACTCCATTAAATTAATTAGCTACACCACAAACAACCTGTGAAAAGATATGGCACTGCTTCTAAAAAAGAGTAGTGATCTCTGTCCAGTCCTGTACAACTGCTTTAAAACTTCTATGGAGGTCTTGATAAACACCTGTGATGGTCTTCTAGTTAACATCGTGTTTATTTTCCTCACCCGCTTTCAGCTCCATGCACTGTTCAGAGAAATCCAGGAAACAAGGCACTAGACGTCCTGCTTTGGTAGCATTAGCACACAAAGTTTCGACCACACAGGGCCTTTACAAAGCCAAAAGAAAAGACTATCCATCCACCAGTAAGTTCTTCCTAATGGTAATGACCGGTTCTATTGGTTCGCGTTCCCGACTAGTGCCCCTGGCCTAAACCCCGGTGACACTGTCCCTGTGCCATTACAACAACCCTTTCATCGTGATGTTTGAGAGAGAAATAACGTAGTAGAGTATATTACAAAGATTCTTAACTCTGCACAGGCTGGTTAATAATTTAATTAAAATAAATTAAAGTTTAGTTCTGCTTTAAAATTATATTATCCTCAACAGAAAATAAAACTCCTCGAAAAAAGTAAGTACAAAAAATATCAAGAATTATACCACGCATGGTAGAAAAAGAACAGATTGTAATAGATAACATCTGCCATGTTCTAGTACCGAGAACGGCAATCGTCAGCTTATTGGGAGACACATGGAAAATCTGTTGAAGAATAATCATGCTAGAGGCTGAAACCCCTATAATCTGGGAATATCCTTACACAACAAAGAGGACATCTGGTAAACGAATTAAGAAAGTGAAGCAATACTTGAGAACCTTATTAATGTAAACTTTCCCTTTGTACGGTGTTAAAACATGATCTGGTAAGTCGGGTTTAATTAGCAGAATGACATGACTACTTGGAGGTCTAAGAAAAGCTTTGGTCAAGGACAATCAAAGTTTAGACTACTTATGGTGCCATGGTAGTATCAGATGTTGGAGAAGAGAATGGGACATCGGACCATTACAAAAAAAGAAAATTCCACTTTTCAAGCATTAAAGTTTGAGAGTAATCAAGATGGTAATGTTTTATTGTAACATAGTTCTGGTCTAAAAGGTCTACAAATCCAGTCGAAGTTTATTCTAGTCTTCTTAATTTCAAGGATGCTAAACAAGGTTATCTTGTGTAAAAGATAACATTTTATGTAAAGTGCTCCTTCCAGTTCATTATTGCCAACAGTTCCCAATTTTTGGAAACAATTCTGGCAAATATGAGAGTATCTGAATTCTCAAAGGAGTCTGGTTTATGAGAACCCAGCCCAAAAGTGGGTGTTCCTGCCTTGTATTGGCCATTCATGGAAGGTGGAACTCCTACATCCCCTTTTTACCAACCAAGATGTTGGTACATGATAATCCAACCCATCATTTCTTTTTTAATAAACAAGGAATCATCCTCTATTTCTAAAGTACCTTAAATAAAAAAAAGTGCACTAGGAACTTCTCTTATAATTATATGAACATATCCTCCATATGATGTGGTGTTAATGGTGGGATGTTCTCTTGACCATGTTCCCCTCTAATTGCACAACAGAGAATTGTGAAAACATTTGCATGACTCACCACAATCAAATGACGAAAAGTGGCTGTCTACAACGCACAACCCCTTTAACTGGGTATGGACTAGATCAAACAGGGTGTCTATATCTTGCACAAGTACTAAACTTAAATGCATACAATTTCCATTATTCAACTTCAACCACTGGAATCAAGTAGGTAATAGTTGCACACTCACCAGTTGGAGACCCTTCTAGAACATGTCCAACATACGGGCCTTCTTTGAAGATTGGTCGGTTATCATTCTGATCTATGACCATGACCTCCAGATCAACAGGTCCCTCAATTGTTTTTCCACTCTCGTCTGTGGTTTCTACTCGTAACTGTTGGCAGAAGAAAAAGATTATTGGTAAAGGGCAATGGGAGGATTGACATGAAGCAGGAGTTATAATATCTATACTCTATGTGGGGGCTTAATGAGACCTCTTGGCCAATCTTGAACATCAGAAGATCATATGCCACAATTGGTTAAAAAGAGTTCCGTTACAATTTCCTTATCTGTTGACCTGAAGAATTACATTTTTGGAATAATGATTGCTCTTTGAGGCGTAACTTTATGTTCTTGAGTACCAATGCAAAATCTTGGACAGACCAACCATTTACTATTATGTCCTATAACTATTCTTATTTTTTGGAAGAGTCATTATCGGTCACCTTATTGGTCCAAGAACAAAGATAATTCACCATCAAAGACAAAGTTATCGTGAAATTACTCCTCTATGAACCAACTCTAATGACCATTTCAATTTTTTTCAGAGGCAACTTCCAAAGAGACTTTGGTCAAAAACAACCAATTCCTTGTAAACGAGAAAGCGCGCCAGTGTCCGGTCTCTGGAGAACCAAGGATTTTCATGTATTTTTTTAAGGATCACATTTGCATTATACGATTTTTCAAGGGTCGAGAGGTTCGATGTTCCGTTTATCATATTAGCAGTATAGATAAAAGGGTTTTTGTTTGCACTAATATACCGACTAATATATACCAATATATATATATATATATATATATATATATATATATATATATATATATATATGTATATATATATATATATATATATATATACTAATATACCGACTAAAAATAGGGCTTTGATAGCACTCCATATTCTGTCTTTGAAATATAAGAGTCAATCAGAGCTCAGTTGTTGACTTCTTTTACTGGAATTTCACTACTCTACATCCTTGCCTAATTCTTTCTACTTCTCGTATGTTTCTTACCTTTACGTGATATACCTGTCCCTTCCTCTGGAACCACTGAAAGTGGCATGGGATTTCAAGATCAACGGTTATACAAAAAAAGATATTCCTTCTCCCTTCCAATCACTAAAGTCATCATTCATATACCATAAATGTATTCTACTGAAATAGTGGCATTAGCCATAGGTCCTCCGGTATTATCTTCTAGGTCCTCCTAGTTCTCAAGTCCCCTTAAAGAGCCCTATCTGTGATCTACCTTAGTAATAGAGATGGGCAAAATGTGTGGCATCCACTTGATACTCCATGGTAGATACTCGATTGATGGCATTTTGGACTCCTCTTGTGATTACAAGGCCTTTGAGATATCATGGTGTTGTAAGGTCTTAGTAATGGAAAGATGCACCCAGGTTGACGGCATATGAGTGCTCAACAAGGAAACTTGCCCTGCTTTTGGGCCATCTAACACAAAGTTCCCAAGTGGACGCTGGAAAAGGCTAGTACAAATCTTGATTGGTCACATATAGTGCCAATAAATGGTCCATATAAATGGAACTAAACTCCAGTTGACTTCCGACATAGCTGATTGTCTCTCGTTTCTGCCTTGTCTACACTTGCTTGCTACTGTATAACCTAATAAAGCATTAACGTAAAGTACTTTGTTGAAGGATTCCATATAGAAGACAAAAAAATGTTGTTTACTACCGACTCTAATGCATATATTTTGATCTGTCATGTCTAAACATAATTTGAAAGAAAAAAAAACTGTTTACAGTTCAAAATCTCAGAACGAAGATCTGCTGACAAATGAAGAAAAAAAACCCAAGAGATTGTCATCCTGCTGCCATCTTATACAAGTTAATTAGCCTTGTGTTATATTGATCGTTTTAATAGTGTTTGTTAATTAACAAGCCCTTTTTAAAAAGACACTTGATATTCGGTGGCCAAGAGTGCTGACATAATGTCCCTCTGGGATAATCATCGAGAGTCTTCCTTGCATGGGATGTGACAAATATTGACGTCACGCAGATCATTACTCAAGGGTGACAGATTATGTGAGACAGATAATAAGTACTTGGAGAGTCATCAAGTTGTCACATTGGCTTAAATAGTTCTTGGTAATAACTTCCGATCAATATATAAGTCTACATCTACATGTCTTGGGTGTTGGTTTTATGAGGTTGAAGGTTCCTTGGGGCCATCAAGAAAGAAATTCATGTTGACCTTGCTCTCCCCATCGTAGTCTCGTCTACGACAACCTTTGACCGAGCTGTAAGTTTTCATCTCCTGCATCTTCAAAATATATGTTGATCTAATATGTTAAAAGTCAAACATTTTGTATTTTGTAAATGTTGCACTAAACAAGGTTAAGATGAACAGGTAAATCCTTAAAGAACTCTACCATGTTGGAACGCAATGTCAGCATTATTAGCTGCTAATCATTAGCTGCCGTCAGCAAAAGATTAGTGAAAAATATCACTATACATGGATTCTTATCAACCTGTCACTGTAGAGGACTCTTCCTTTCCAAGCAGAAAGTAGAAAATTGTGCATTGCAGTCGTTATCATACATGCTCAACAGATGGGTTTATGGCTGGAGCATAGTGAAGAATCCCTCGTTGACATGACACAAAAACAAAGGCTTTGTTTTGCTTTCCCTTCTTTACAATGTACATCTGGCCTACATTTAAATAGGAATTGACTTTGGAGTTGAAGTGTGACGTGTTGTAGGTGGCACAGGGCACAAAATTGACTTTAGAAGTGAAGCATCTAAACTCTAATATACTATATGATAGCTGTTGTGAACCCTATCCATCCTCAATCTCAATCTTAGACCTACAGTAAAACCCAGTTGTGAACATGGTGGTCAAGACAAAATGGGTTATTCTACTACACGGCAGGCTGATTGGATAGACCATTTACGTCCTATCGACTCTAGTCCAAAATTGTGGAAGCAGAAGTGTCTAGTCCTTTGCTCCCAGTAGAAGGATGGTCATGGACAAGCCAGCTTTGGCAAGAGAGGAAAGAAAATCGGCATTCCTAGAATTGGTCTAAGTCCTAGTGGTTAATTAGACAGCTCCTTAAAAGGTTAACTTTTTTACATTTTACTATTGAGATGCTTCCTTTGGACAGGCCATCAAATGTTATATCAATGGGGATCCAACCATTGGCACCCTTGCCGGTCAGCTGTTTAAACAGCTGATCATGGCTGTCCCAAGTGTCTGGACCCAACCAAACTCATATAATTTGCCAATCCTAAATATAGGTAATGGATGGTAAAAATCCAAGAACCCCTTCTTCTAATGTGCTTCTTGGATAACATAAAGGTGGATCTCCTACTACTAGTCAAGTGGAAGAAGCACTTTGAATAGTAATTTTCGATCTGTAGAATTGGTTCTAACATCTATTATAAGGTTGCTCAGCCATTTGCATGGGTGTGATATCTTTGACCCTAATTCATATTGACTGCTTTTCCCAAGGGTAGGTCATCAATATAAAAAATCCCAGAAGCCCCTCTTATGTTTTTTTTTGTATTTTGACATCATCAATATTCAAATACCAGAAAGCTATTTTTCTTGGCATTTAGGCATTAGAAAAGTCAAATTTACTTTTCTAGCCAATAAAATACAGCTACAAATAGCAACTTTTGATCTGTCGCCCTTAGATTAAGATGGTTGGTAAGGTCACCCAGCTTGTATTGACATAAAGGAACATTTATAGTTACATTTCATTAAAAGACACCTCTTAAAAAGGACACGTCACTTACTAAAAAAAATAAAGCATTAAATACCTTGTAAAAAAAATCCCTAAACTCCCCTGATTCTGCAGCTCCTTTCCTTTTTGATCTACGTCATTCCATTGCAGAGATATTCACATATTTTACATCTAGAGCAAAGCATGTGAAATCTCTCAGTGTTTTTTCAGAGTCTTCAATGTGGGCGTGTGCTTTCACCACTCCCTCCCAGACATGGCCAATCACAGCTTAACATCTAATCTAGCAAAACATGAGGTCCTATTGAAGACTGTGATGAAACGACCAGTCGGGCTGCAAAGCAGAGATTTCACATGATGCGCTCCAAAATCAACAAACGTGAATATCTCTTCAACGGGGCAACTCAGCGCAAAATGGAAAAAAGTGGCAGAATAGGGGGATCTCACGGATTCTTAAAAGTCAGTTTTTTTTTAGCAAGTGACAGGTCATTTTTAAGAAGATCACTCCCAATCTAAACAAGCTTTTTTTTAAATTGATTTTTCAGCTTCATTATTGAAAACATTTTCACTTGCTAATAGCGGATCAATAGAGAAAGACGCAACCTAGTAAGACTGACCATACGTAGGAGGGAGACGCGAGCTCGGCATACCAGGAATGGCAGCAGTAAATTATTCTGTTTTTGCATCCAACAACTGCAAAAACTAATTTACTTTGCAAAGAGGTAATTAGAAGGTGTCTTTGGCTGCCATCTGTGTGACAGGGCTTTCATTTTCTTACATTTTCATAATTTGACGGAGGCCACTCTGCATTCACAGCCATCATCCAGAGCTCCGTGTCACAAGCTTAGCTCTGTATACAATGACCTCTTGCAATGATAATTTAGGTCTTATATTAATTTTTGATGTCATTCCTTCTATATCAATAAAGAAATTTGCCATGTTTTTAAAAAAAGTGTAATATCTATGAAATGTCTATTCATTGTATTTATTAATCATGTTCAATCACATGCGTATAGGAAGCGCAATTATTTACATGTCACCTGGAGAAGGGATATTCATTAATTCTCTAGAGACCTGTGTAAAAGTACAATAAAAAGCTGGTGACAGTGACAGACCACAATACTGATTGTACTATGTGAAAGAGGAATCAATTATTTAATGAGCAATTCAAGCCAACACTGTTATTAGTGTCATTAGTGCAATATACTAGAATATAACAAACAATATTACTGCCTCTAATGCAGAAGAATACAACTACTATAATACTGCTCCTATGTACAAGAATATAACTACTATAATACTGTCCTATGTACAAGAATATAACTACTATAATGCTGCTCCTATGTACAAGAATACAACTACTATAATACTGCTCCTATGTACAAGAATATAACAACTATAATACTGCCCCTATGTACAAGAATATAACTACTATAAAACTGCCCCTATGTACAAGAATAGAACTACTATAATACTGCCCCTATGTACAAGAATAGAACTACTATAATAGTGCCCCTATGTACAAGAATATAACTACTATAATACTGCCCCTATGTACAAGAATATAACAACTATAATACTGCCCCTATGTACAAGAATATAACTAGTATAATACTGCCCCTATGTACAAGAATATAACTAGTATAATACTGCCCCTATGTACAAGAATATAACTACTATAATACTGCTCCTATGTACAAGAATATAACTACTATAATACTGCCACTGTGTACAAGAATATAACTACTATAATACTGCCCCTATGTACAAGAATACAAGAATATAACTACTATAATACTGCCCATATGTACAAGAATATAACTACTATAATACTGCCCGCTATGTACAAGAACATAACTACTATAATACTGACTCTAATGCAGAAGAATATAACTACTATAAGGCTGCCCCTATGTACAAGAATATAACTACTATAATACTGCCCCTGTGTACAAGAATAGAACTACTATAATACAGCTCCTATGTACAAGAATAGAACTACTATAATACTGCCCCTATGTACAAGAATAGAACTACTATAATACTGCTCATATGTACAAGAATATAACTACTATAATACTGCCCCCTGTGTACAAGAATATACCTACTATAATACTGCCCCATGTACAAGAATATAACTACTATAATAATGCCCCTATGTACAAGAATATAACTACTATAATACTGCCCCTATGTGCAAGAATATAACTACTATAATACTGCCCCCTATGTACAAGAATAGAACTACTAGAATACTGCTCCTATGTAAAAGAATATAACTACTATAATACTGCCCCTATGTACAAGAATAGAACTACTATAATACTGCTCCTATGTACAAGAACATAATTACTATAGTACTACCGGTATGTACAAGAATATAACTACTATAATACTGCCCCTGTGTAAAAGAATATAACTACTATAATACTGCCCCTATGAACAAGAATATAACTACTATAATACTGCCCCTATGTGCAAGAATATAACTACTATAATACTGCCCCTATGTACAAGAATATAAATACTATAATACTGCCCCTATGTGCAAGAATATAACTACTATAATACTGCCCCTATGTACAAGAATATAACTAATATAATACTGCCCTTATGTACAAGAATATAGCTACTATAATACTGCCCCTATGTACAAGAATATAAATACTATAATATAGCCCCTATGTACAAGAAATAACTACTATAATACTGACTCTAATGCAGAAGAATATAACTACTATAAGGCTGCCCCTATGTACAAGAATATAACTACTATAATACTTCCCCTGTGTACAAGAATAGAACTACTATAATACTGCTCCTATGTACAAGAATAGAACCATTATAATACTGCCCCTATGTACAAGAATAGAACTACTATAATACTGCTCCTATGTACAAGAATACAACTACTATAATACTGCTCCTATGTACAAGAATATAACAACTATAATACTGCCCCTATGTACAAGAATATAACTACTATAATACTGCCCCTATGTACAAGAATAGAACTACTATAATACTGCCCCTATGTACAAGAATAGAACTACAATAATAGTGCCCCTATGTACATGAATATAACTACTATAATACTGCTCCTATGTACAAGAATATAACTACTATAATACTGCCACTGTGTACAAGAATATAACTACTATAATACTGCCCCTATGTACAAGAATATAACTACTATAATACTGCCCATATGTACAAGAATATAACTACTATAATACTGCCCGCTATGTACAAGAACATAACTACTATAATACTGACTCTAATGCAGAAGAATATAACTACTATAAGGCTGCCCCTATGTACAAGAATATAACTACTATAATACTGCCCCTGTGTACAAGAATAGAACTACTATAATACAGCTCCTATGTACAAGAATAGAACTACTATAATACTGCCCCTATGTACAAGAATAGAACTACTATAATACTGCTCATATGTACAAGAATATAACTACTATAATACTGCCCCCTGTGTACAAGAATATACCTACTATAATACTGCCCCATGTACAAGAATATAACAACTATAATAATGCCCCTATGTACAAGAATATAACTACTATAATACTGCCCCTATGTGCAAGAATATAACTACTATAATACTGCCCCCTATGTACAAGAAAATAACTACTATAATACTGACTCTAATGCAGAAGAATATAACTACTATAAAGCTGCCCCTATGTACAAGAATATAACTACTATAATACTGCCCCTGTGTACAAGAATAGTACTAGAATACCGCTCCTATGTAAAAGAATATAACTACTATAATACTGCCCCTATGTACAAGAATAGAACTACTATAATACTGCTCCTATGTACAAGAACATAACTACTATAGTACTACCGGTATGTACAAGAATATAACTACTATAATACTGCCCCTGTGTACAAGAATATAACTACTATAATACTGCCCCTGTGTACAAGAATATAACTACTATAATACTGCCCCTATGAACAAGAATATAACTACTATAATACTGCCCCTATGTGCAAGAATATAACTACTATAATACTGCCCCTATGTACAAGAATATAAATACTATAATACTGCCCCTATGTGCAAGAATATAACTACTATAATACTGCCCCTATGTACAAGAATATAACTAATATAATACTGCCCTTATGTACAAGAATATAGCTACTATAATACTGCCCCTATGTACAATAATATAAATACTATAATATTGCCCCTATGTACAAGAAATAACTACTATAATACTGACTCTAATGCAGAAGAATATAACTACTATAAGGCTGCCCCTATGTACAAGAATATAACTACTATAATACTTTCCCTGTGTACAAGAATAGAACTACTATAATACTGCTCCTATGTACAAGAATAGAACCACTATAATACTGCCCCTATGTACAAGAATAGAACTACTATAATACTGCTCCTATGTACAAGAATATAACTACTATAATACTGCTCCTATGTACAAGAATATAACTACTATAGTACTACCCCTATGTACAAGAGTATAACTACTATAATACTGCCCCTGTGTACAAGAATATAACTACTATAATACTGCCCCTGTGTACAAGAATATAACTACTATAATACTGTACCTATGTACAAGAATATAACTACTATAATACTGCCCCCTATGTACAAGAATATAACTACTATAGTACTACCCCTATGTACAAGAGTATAACTACTATAATACTGCCCCTGTGTACAATATAACTACTATAATAGTGCCCCTATGTACAAGAATATAACTACTATAATACTGCCCCTATGTACAAGAATATAACTACTATAATACTGCCCCTATGTACAAGAATATAAATACTATAATACTGCCCCTATGTGCAAGAATATAACTACTATAATACTGCCCCTATGTACAAGAATATAACTAATATAATACTGCCCCTATGTACAAGAATATAACTACTATAATACTGCCCCTATGTACAAGAATATAAATACTATAATACTGCCCCTATGTGCAAGAATATACCTACTATAATACTGCCCCTATGTACAAGAATATAACTAATATAATACTGCCCCTATGTACAAGAATATAACCACTATAATACTGCCCTGATGTACAAGAATATAAATACTATAATACTGCTCCTATGTACAAGAATATAACTACTATAATACTGCCCCTGTGTACAAGAATATAACTACTATAATACTGCCCGCTATGTACAAGAATATAACTACTATAATACTGACTCTAATGCAGAAGAATATAACTACTATAAGGCTGCCCCTATGTACAAGAGTATAACTACTATAATACTGCCCCTGTGTACAAGAATAGAACTACTATAATACTGCTCCTATGTACAAGAATAGAACTACTATAATACTGCCCCTATGTGCAAGAATATACCTACTATAATACTGCCCCTATGTACAAGAATATAACTAATATAATACTGCCCCTATGTACAAGAATATAACTACTATAATACTGCCCTGATGTACAAGAATAGAACTACTATAATACTGCTCATATGTACAATATACCTACTATAATACTGCCCCTATGTACAAGAATATAACTACTATAATACTGCCCCCTGTGTACAAGAATATACCTACTATAATACTGCCCCATGTACAAGAATATAACTACTATAATAATGCCCCTATGTACAAGAATATAACTACTAAAATACTGCCCCCTATGTACAAGAAAATAACTACTATAATACTGACTCTAATGCAGAAGAATATAACTACTATAATGCTGCCCCTATGTACAAGAATATAACTACTATAATACTGCCCCTGTGTACAAGAATAGAACTACTAGAATACTGCTGCTATGTACAAGAATAGAACTACTATAATACTGCTCCTATGTACAACAACATAACTACTATAGTGCTACCGGTATCGGCGGTATGTACAAGAATATAACTACTATAATACTGCCCCTGTGTACAAGAATATAACTACTATAATACTGCCCTGATGTACAAGAATAGAACTACTATAATACTGCTCATATGTACAATATACCTACTATAATACTGCCCCTATGTACAAGAATATAACTACTATAATACTGCCCCCTGTGTACAAGAATATACCTACTATAATACTGCCCCATGTACAAGAATATAACTACTATAATAATGCCCCTATGTACAAGAATATAACTACTAAAATACTGCCCCCTATGTACAAGAAAATAACTACTATAATACTGACTCTAATGCAGAAGAATATAACTACTATAATGCTGCCCCTATGTACAAGAATATAACTACTATAATACTGCCCCTGTGTACAAGAATAGAACTACTAGAATACTGCTGCTATGTACAAGAATAGAACTACTATAATACTGCTCCTATGTACAACAACATAACTACTATAGTGCTACCGGTATCGGCGGTATGTACAAGAATATAACTACTATAATACTGCCCCTGTGTACAAGAATATAACTACTATAATACTGCCCCTGTGTATAAGAATATAACTACTATAATACTGCCCCTATGTACAAGAATATAACTACTATAATACTGCCCCTATGTGCAAGAATATAACTACTATAATACTGCCCCTATGTACAAGAATATAAATACTATAATAATGCCCCTATGTGCAAGAATATAACTGCTATAATACTGCTCCCTATGTAAAAGAAAATAACTACTATAATACTGACTCTAATGCAGAAGAATATAACTACTATAATGCTGCCCCTATGTACAAGAATATAACTACTATAATACTGCCCCTGTGTACAAGAATAGAACTACTAGAATACTGCTGCTATGTAAAAGAATATAACTACTATAATACTGCCCCTATGTACAAGAATAGAACTACTATAATACTGCTCCTATGTACAAGAACATAACTACTATAGTACTACCGGTATCGGCGGTATGTACAAGAATATAACTACTATAATACTGCCCCTGTGTACAAGAATATAACTACTATAATACTGCCCCTGTGTACAAGAATATAACTACTATAATACTGCCCCTGTGTATAAGAATATAACTACTATAATACTGCCCCTATGTACAAGAATATAACTACTATAATACTACCCCTATGTACAAGAATATAACTACTATAATACTGCTGCTATGTACAAGAATATAACTACTATAATACTGCCCCTGTGTACAAGAATATAACTACTATAACACTGCCCCTGTGTACAAGAATATAACTACTATAATATTGCCCCATATGTACAAGAATATAATTACTATAATACTGCCCCTATGTACAAGAATATAACTACTATAATACTGCCCCCTATGTACAAGAAAATAACTACTATAATACGGACTCTAATGCAGCAGAGTATAACTACTATAAGACTGCCCCTGTGTACAAGAATATAACTACTATAATACTGCCCCTATGTACAAGAATATAACTAATATAATACTGCCCTTATGTACAAAAATATAGCTACTATAATTCTGCCCCTATGTACAAGAATATAAATACTATAATATTGCCCCTATGTACAAGAAATAACTACTATAATACTGCCCCCTGTGTACAAGAATATACCTACTATAATACTGTCCCCTATGTACAAGAATATAACTACTATAATACTGACTCTAATGCAGAAGAATATAACTACTATAAGGCTGCCCCTATGTACAAGAATATAACTACTATAATACTGCCCCTGTGTACAAGAATAGAACTACTATAATACTGCTCCTATGTACAAGAATAGAACTACTATAATACTGCCCCTATGTACAAGAATAGAACTACTATAATACTGCTCCTATGTACAAGAATATAACTACTATAATACTGCCCCTATGTACAAGAATATAACTACTATAATACTGCCCCTGTGTACAAGAATAGAACTACTATAATACTGCCCCTGTGTACAAGAATATAACTACTATAATACTGCCCCTATGTACAAGAATATAACTACTATAATACTGCCCCCTGTGTACACGAATATACCTACTAGAATACTGCCCCATGTACAAGAATATAACTACTATAATAATGCCCCTATGTACAGGAATATAACTACTATAATACTGCCCCTATGTGCAAGAATATAACTACTATAATACTGCCTCCTATGTACAAGAATATAACTACTATAATACTGCCCCTATGTACAAGAATATAACTACTATAATACTGCTGCTATGTACAAGAATATAACTACTATAATACTGCCCCTGTGTACAAGAATATAACTACTATAACACTGCCCCTGTGTACAAGAATATAACTACTATAATACTGCCCCATATGTACAAGAATATAATTACTATAATACTGCCCCTATGTACAAGAATATAACTACTATAATACTGCCCCCTATGTACAAGAAAATAACTACTATAATACTGACTCTAATGCAGCAGAGCATAACTACTATAAGGCTGCCCCTATGTACAAGAGTATAACTACTATAATACTGCCCCTGTGTACAAGAATAGAACTACTATAATACTGCCCCTGTGTACAAGAATATAAATACTATAATACTGCCCCTATGTACAAGAATATAACTACTATAATACTGCCCCTATGTGCAAGAATATAACTACTATAATACTGCCCCCTATGTACAAGAAAATAACTACTATAATACTGACTCTAATGCAGCAGAGTATAACTACTATAAAGCTGCCCCTATATACAAGAATATAACTACTATAATACTGCCCCTGTGTACAAGAATAGAACTACTAGAATACTGCTCCTATGTAAAAGAATATAACTACTATAATACTGCCCCTATGTACAAGAATAGAACTACTATAATACTGCTCCTATGTACAAGAACATAACTACTATAGTACTACCGGTATGTACAAGAATATAACTACTATAATACTGCCCCTGTGTACAAGAATATAACTACTATAATACTGCCCCTGTGTACAAGAATATAACTACTATAATACTGCCCCTATGAACAAGAATATAACTACTATAATACTGCCCCTATGTGCAAGAATATAACTACTATAATACTGCCTCCTAGCTGTGAGGTTGTGTGTTGGTAGCTCTCCTGATGTCTGGAGCAAGCCCAGGGAGGGGCCACCCTGGGCGGGGAAGCTCCCCAGGCAAGGCCCAGGCTTCTCGGCCTACACTGGGACAAGGCTCCCAGACTTCTCTGAATGGGAATGCTAATCCCAAAGCCACTGTGAGACCAGTGAATGCAGCGAGCCAAAGCTGCAGCAGTTCTATGAAGGAAGAAAAACTTGCAAGTAAAGTTTTGGGAGGAAAATCTCCTCCAAGTCCAGCAAAGAAGCAAGAAGTTAAAGTGTTGGTGAGTGATGTTACACAGCACAGTATGAAGTCCTGTAACTCCCCAGTCAGTAAGCAGCCCCTGCCTGGAGCACAGGTGAGATCGGCCTCAGGTGTGCAGATCACCTCTCCTGCTCCCAGGCAGAGACGGACTTCTCTGGAAAGACAGACAATCCAGGAGAACTTGCAGCAACATGGCAGTGTGGCGCTGTCAGGACGCACCCGGTCGCAATCAGGTGGCAGCGATAAACCTGCTGCGGAGCCTGCACCCAGCTGAGGAGCCACAAAGCCATCTGTGGTGGAATCGCACAAGTCTGTGTTCAAAACCCCTGCACCCGTGGTGAAGAGTAAAGCTGTGCAGCCGGCACGTGCACCCGAGCTGCAGCTAGCGGACGAGATACCGGGACTGGTCAGAAAACTGGGTGAGTTACAGCAGCAAAAAAAAGCGCTGCAAATGGAAGTAGACTTTATCTATAACCTAAAGGTCACTAATCCTGCCTGTAATGATGCATATGACCTGAGACTGAACACATTGGGGGTACAGTTGGCAAGTGTTGTGCAGGACATTGAATCTGTGCTGGAGGGCATGGGGCCCCTGGCGGAGACCTACAGGAACCGCGAGCGGTTCGCCTCCTATAAGCAGGACTGTGCTGTAGAGACCGGGACCCCCCAGCAGCGGACACGGCCAGTGTTACAGGCTGCCCGCTTCTGCTTCCAGGAGGGGAAAAAACTGCTGCAGCAAGCAGCTGAGTGTGAACAGGAGCATGCACTTCAGACTCCAGCAGAGGAACCACAGGTCCCAGAATGCCCCACGCAGGAGCAGGACTGTATATGTGAGACTGTTTGTGGTGCTGAGGCAGCTGAGTGCGAACAGGAGCATACACTTCAGACTCCAGCAGAGGCACCACAGGTCCCAGAATGCCCCACGCAGGAGCAGGACATTATATGTGAGACTGTTTGTGCTGATGAGGCCGAGGCTGAGGCTGAGGCACAGACTGGGGCTGGTGATGTTGTGCCCATGGGGTCGGGGGTTGGAGGGGTTTCACATTCCGTCATGGACGTGGCACTGTCTGAGGATAATTATGCTGCTAATGATAATGTGCATGATATGTGTGACTATCCCCCTTTACCATCTAGTCCACAAGGTGTGGCAGCCCCCCCTGCTGCAGGCCCTCTCCCGGTCAGTCGGCCCAGTGTGACCCGGCAGGTGCCCCCCAGGAATGCCTGGAGCCGCGGCGCCCCATCCTTCTCTTCCAGCGCCAGGTACACCGGCCAGACATTTAAGCGCATTAATGTGGTGCGGTTTAAATACATAGGTGCCAAGGAGGATCTGCCACAGCGCAGGTATGTGGTGAGGGAGCTGCTATGCGGCCAGATGGGGTTTGTGGCAAACGAGATACTGGCGGTGTCTAACCTTCAGGACAGGCAGGGCTACGAGGTCAGTTTCAAGCTCCAGTGTGACCTGGACAGGTTCTGGGCCAATTACCCCAGGTTCAGAGACACTGAAGGCTGGAATAAATTTATATTGGTTCCTATCTCCAGGCCGGACACAGTCACGGTAAATATCACCTTCTGGAATGAGGCCGTTCCACCACAGGACATCGAGGTGTGGCTCCGGAGACACTGTGACCTCGCCTCTGGACTCTCCAAGGTCAGAGATGAGGATGGTATCTGGACAATGGGGTGGAAAGCTGTGGTGAAACTGCGGCAATTTAATAACATAACTGCTCACTTACCCAACTCCTTCTTCATTGGGAGGGAGAAGGGAAGATGTTATTACCCCGGGCAGCCCAGAAAGTGCTTCAAATGTGGTGGGAAAGGTCATCTGGCCAACGCCTGTACTGTGGTGAAGTGCAGCCTGTGTGGGGAAATCGGCCACGTCGCTGCGGATTGCCGGGATGTTAGATGTAACCTCTGCGGTAAGATGGGCCACCCTCACAGGGACTGTCCAGACGCCTGGCATAATATCTGCAGAGTCTTCCCTGATGAGGCTGTACTGGCAGGGGCAGAGGCTCAGGAGGATGAGGATGTGGTGGCAGGGGCACATGAGGGGGAGGATTTAATGTCAGGAGAGATGGTGACCAGCCCAGATGCCCAACAGGAGTCCATTCATGTAACGCCACAGAAGCAGGGTATAGAGGGTGCAGAGGGGAACATGGAGGTCCAACAGCCTCAGGTAGCCCCCCCTTCAGCATCACTGTCTGTATCTGATGACTGAAGCATCAATCATAATAAAAGGAAGAAAAAGAGCACGTCCTCCCGTAAACCTGAGGCAGAATATGACACCGGTCAGAGCGCTACTAGGAAACTTCAGAATTCTGCAGGAGTGATGGTTGTGTCCAACAAGTATGGAGTTTTATCGGAGTCTAATGATGACGATTATGAGACAGAGTTGAGGAAAGTTGATGCTGAGTGTGACAGGGATGTAGAGGACCACCCTCCGTCAAAGCGGAAGCCTTTATCTGTGGACCCTCAGGTAGAGTCTGTCATGGACACCAGTGGTGGACAGAACATCCCTGACTCATGATGATGGCAGTTACTGTGCTCCTTCTCTATTGTGTTGTGATGGCGGGGTTCTCATTAACACTAACTTCAAGTAATGTCAATAGTATTAGGGCAAGGAGGACGAGACATGTGGTGTATGAACATCTCACACATCTGGACACCGATGTCATTTTCCTGCAGGAGACACGACTGACATCTCTGGGGCTTATGAGAGAGGCTGAGAGGGAATGGCGGTGCGGTCCTTCTTTTTGGTCACTGGCTGTGGAGCCTTACGCCGGAGTCGCTGTCCTGTTTAACACCAATGATGTGACTGTGCATAGGATGACGGAGGTGGTCATGGGAAGATGTTTGGTCTTGGAAGTCACTATTCATGGGAGGCGACTCAGGCTTATTAACATCTATGGGCCACAGACAGTGACTGACAGGATTCAGCTATTTAATACCGTTAAGCCTTACCTCTTCACTTCTCTTCCAGTGGTGATGGCAGGGGACTTTAACGACATACTGACGTCAGGTGACAGTTCCTCGGGCAGGACAGTGACCAGAGATGGTAAGGTCCTACATAACATTATAATGCAGGCTGGACTGACTGACGTTTTCGCACAGGGAGGTCGACAGCCAAATTTCACGTATTCATGTTCCAACAGGAGCAGTAGGATAGATTTGGCTTTTGTGAGCCCTACTGAGGCTGTCGGCACCCTGAGTGAGAAGGTCGTCCCTTACTCTGATCACCTTGCCTTGTGCTTCTGTCTGGGGACCTCTAACCGTCCGGACATCGGTAGAGGGTTGTGGAAGTTCAATTCCAGTCTCCTGGATGATGCTTATGTTCAGAGTCGTGTCTACTCCCTTATCCAGTTTCATCTAGATAGGGTTGACTTCTATGACAACATGGCCGACTGGTGGGAGGACATCAAGGAGGATATCAGATCCCTCTTAAAGAGACTGTCAGTTAATAAAGGGAGGAATAAGTACAGCCAGTACCTAAAGCTGCGTAAAGAATTGGAGTCACTATATTCGGCGGGCGGGGATGACAAAGTGAAGATCGACCGACTGAAATCTGAGATAAGGCAGTATCAGTATAGTAGGTATACCTCCCTGGTTCTTGAACGGGATTATGGGTCCTTAGGGGCCCCTGATCCCTTTGAGAATTGCAGGGAGAGGGTAGTCAAAAAAATGGTCACGGGTCTCACTGACTTCCAGGGTGTATTGCAGGATTCACGGGAGGGTATCCTGGAGGTGGTGGGATCTTACTATGCTGACTTGTTTCAGAGGCAAGTTTTGGATAAAGATAAGATGGCTCAATTCTTGGAGGCAACTCCTGCGCCTGATACTAATGATGTGGACTTTTCTCCTTTGACAGCAGAGTTAACGGTGGAGGAAGTTAAGGAGGCTATTGATAAATTACATCTGAAGAAGGCACCAGGTCCAGATGGCATAACAGCAGAATTTTATAGGAAATTCAGAGACCTCCTGTCCCCAATCCTCGTGGATGTGTATAGAAGTTGTCTAGAAAATCACCTGATGCCTCCATCCATGAGAGTGTCCTCGTTGATTCTGCTGTCTAAGGGTAAAGAGCCGAGCGACATCAAGAACTGGAGGCCGATTGCTCTCTTGAATGTGGACAGGAAGATTCTAGCAAAGATCCTTTTTTCTAGATTAGTCTGTTTGTCCCCAGCACTGTTGGCAGGCTCTCAGTTTGGCACAGTAAAAGGGCGGAACATCTCTGGAGCAGTCATCTCGATACGGGAGATGTTTGAGAGATGTAAAGCTCTGCGGTGTGGGAAATATATTGTTAGTCTGGACCAGGCTAAAGCCTTTGACAGGGTTGATCATGACTATCTGTGGGCCACTTTGTCAAAGTACGGTATTCCGGGACAATTTGTGGATTGGCTGAAGACATTGTACAGAGAGGCGGTGAGCTTTCCTCTGATTAATGGTTGGCAGGGTGACACTTTTGGAGTTGAGGCAGGGGTGAGACAGGGTTGACCACTGAGTCCTCTCCTGTATGTTTTTGCCCTAGACCCGTTTCTGAGGTCACTGCAGGAGTGCGAATTTCAGGGGGTGCCGGTCCCCCATTGCCTGCCTCTGAATGTTGTTGACTATGCAGATGATGTGACGTTGGTGATCTCTAATCCTCGAGAGGTGCAGATGTTATCTGCGTCTATCAGAAGTTACTCAGAGGCCTCCGGGTCTCTGGTCAACCTTGAGAAGAGTCAAGCTCTGTGGACATTAGATACTGATCCCAGCTTTGATCTGCGGCAGTTTGCCAAAGCCTCCACCCATATTAAGATCCTAGGGGTTAAATTTGGGAGGGATGATAATGCCACCCTAAATTGGGAGGAGAAATTGGAAACCGGAAATGCAAAGGTTCAGCGATGGAAGAACTGGAGGCTGACCTACAGAGAAAGGGTCGCAATGTTGAAGACTTACCTGGTCCCTGTTTTCTTGTATGTCTCTGTCATTTTCCCTTTGCCAGAATCTTTCTCAGCGAGGCTCTTCAGCCTGTTCTTCCAGCTCTTGTGGGGGAATAGGTTGAACCTAATAAAGAGGGGAATAACGTACCTACCGCGGAGAGAGGGTGGGCTGGATATGTTGAATCCAAGGGTTTTCTTTGACTCCTTGTTCCTAAAGGTAAATTTTGGGAACATGGACTCAAATGGTAGCTCCCTGTGGGTAAATAGTATCAGGTACTGGATATTGCCTTTTGCAGAATCTTGGGTGCGAGGCGGCAGTCTCAAGAGGAGGAGATGGACAGGTGACCACTTCCCCCAGTATCTGGACTACGGTCTGAAGTGTGTTAGGAGGTGGGGACTGGAGAAGTCTTACATTGAGAGCAGTACGAGAAGAGACATATATGCTCATGTATGTAGGACTTTCTTCTACTCTCCAATGGCCCTGAGAGATTGTGTCACCACCACCCTGCAAGAAAGCCTTAGGTTCCTAAACGGGAAACGACTTCCTCCTAAACTGTTTGATGTTACTTGGCTTTCACTGCATAGTCGGCTCTTTGTCAGGGGGAACCTGAAACATCTGAGTGTCTCTGATAGGAATTGTCCCCTTGGTTGTCAGCAGGAGGAGACTATGGAGCACTTTATATGTGATTGCTGGGGAGGGAGAAAGATCTGGGAGGAAGTGTCAGCTAATCTAAAAATCCCCAGACTGCGGACCCTAAAGTATCCTGACATAATCTATGGTGTCCCCTCCACTGTTAGTAACATCGACAGAGAGACGATGTACATTATAATAAGTGTCGTCAAATACTATCATTGGCACATGAGAACCCGGGTGTCACTGCACAATGAGCTGTTGGATCACACCGCTGCGGCTGGTCAGGTTATGTCCGAACTCCGGTGGATAAAATCACTAGAAGTTGGAAGGAGTCAGAGAAACAATAAGTTATGGAGGAACATAAATTTCAGTTAGGAAATATGATGATATATATATTTATTGTTTTGTTTAATTTTCTTCTCCCTCCAGGTGTGGACACTTTAATTTATTTATGAATATGATCTGACTGTTTAGTACTTGTGTGTATATAACCTAAGTGATTTGTGTTTTGTAATACTGGGTGATTTTTGTTTTTATTATAATTGTATTTATGTTTGGTTTTATAATAAAAATTGCCCCTATGTACAAGAATATAAATACTATAATACTGCCCCTATGTGCAAGAATATAACTGCTATAACACTGCCCCTATGTACAAGAATATAACTAATATAATACTGCCCCTATGTACAAGAATATAACTACTATAATACTGCCCCTATGTACAAGAAATAACTAGTATAATACTGACCCGTGTGTACAAGAATATACCTAAAATAATACTGCCCCATATACAAGAATATAACTACTATAATACTGCCCCTATGTGCAAGAATATAACTACTATAATACTGCCCCTATGTACAATAATATAACTACTATAATACTGCCCCTATGTACAAGAATATAACTACTATAATACTGCCCCTATGTACAAGAAATAACTAGTATAATACTGACCCCTGTGTACAAGAATATACCTAAAATAATACTGCCCCATGTACAAGAATATAACTACTATAATAATTAATAATGCCCCTATGTACAAGAATATAACTACTATAATACTGCCCCTATGTGCAAGAATATAACTACTATAATACTGCCCCCTATGTACAATAATATAACTACTATAATACTGCCCCTATGTACAAGAATATAACTACTATAATACTGCTCCTATGTACAAGAATATAACTACGATAATACTGCCCCTATGTATAAGAATATAACTACTATAATACTGCCCCCTATGTACAAGAATATAACTACTATAATACTGACTCTAATGCAGAAGAATATAACTACTATAATGCTGCCCCTATGTACAAGAATATAACTACTATAATACTGCCCCTGTGTACAAGAATAGAACTACTATAATACTGCCCCTATGTACAAGAATAGAATTACTATTATACTGCTCCTATGTACAAGAATATAACTACTATAATACTGCCCCTATGTACAAGAATATAACTACTATAATACTGCCCCTGTGTACAAGAATATAACAACTATAATACTGCCCCTGTGTACAAGAATATAACTACTGTAATACTGCCCCTGCGTACAAGAATATAACTACTATAATACTGCCCCTATGTACAAGAATATAACTACTGTAATACTGCCCCTATGTACAAGAATATAACTACTATAATACTGCCCCTATGTACAAGAATATAACTACTATAATACTGCCCCTATGTACCAGAATATAAATACTATAATACTGCCCCTATGTGCAAGAATATAACTACTATAATACTGCTCCTATGTACAAGAATATAACTACTATAATACTGCCCCTATGTACAACAATATAACTACTATAATACTGCCCGTGTACAAGAATATAACTACTATAATACTGCCCCTATGTACAAGAATATAACTACTATAATACTGCCCCCTATGTACAAGAATATAACTACTATAATACTGACTCTAATGCAGAAGAATATAACTACTATAAGGCTGCCCCTATGTACAAGAATATAACTACTATAATACTGTCTCTGTGTACAAGAATAGAGCTACTATAATACTGCTCCTATGTACAAGAATATAACTACTATAAGGCTGCCCCTATGTACAAGAATATAACTACTATAATACTGCTCCTATGTACAAGAATATAACTACTATAATACTGCCCCTATGTACAAGAATAGAACTACTATAATACTGCCCCCATATACAAGAATATAACTACTATATTACTGCTCCTATGTACAAGAATATAACTACTGTAATACTGCTCCTATGTACAAGAATATAACTACTGTAATACTTCCCTTACAAGTGCAAGAAAACGATTAGTATAATACTGTCTCATATAGAAAAGCTAAAAATATTCTGACGTTTGACTTTGACATAAATAAGAATATGATCCACAATCTCTAAAGAATAGTACATGAAAGACTCTGAAGAATTATGACAACTTTGATCAAAGAAGAAAATTTCAAGATTTTAGAATTTTCTTTTGGCCAGGCTCGTCGTTCTGAAACTCACCTGTGCGATTTATAGATTTTCCAATATTCCAGTAGAACAATTGGTATGCATCAGATTCTATAATTGCCACATTTATGAGTTTTTTTATTTTATCCATTGGTTAAGAGATTCAAGGTTGGGTCAATGACAAAAAATCGGAAGCGTTAATCAGTAGAAAGTTTTGCCTTGAGCTGATGCCATTGTAGTGCGGCTTAGGACTTGCTGGCTCGGGCAGTGAGCTTGCTCTTTTGATCTGAGAAAACCTTTATTTCCCTTTTTTTCTTTACAGCTTTCCAAATGCAAAAATTCCAAATAAGATGAGATGTTCAAAGATACTTTAATCATTTATCATTTGTGGTTTCTTCCAATTTTCTGTCAATAGAACACAGCGGGCATCAAACCGCTGAAAATTGCTGCAAAGTTCTGGGGCCGCTGAGCAAGAAAAGTTACGACTTGGCAACAAAACTGAGGCTGACTGGAGTCTGAACTGCTGTACCGGTAATTGCAAAGTGGGTCGTGACTGTGTTTTCACTTTGAAAACCAATTGTAGTGGTGAAGATGTTGTGAGGAGAGAGATTAAACAAGGATGGCACTGTATAAACTGCAGATGAATGGCTTCGAGTGAGTAGCATAATTCTTGGCATTTTAAGATGCTCTCAGTAGGTGCCAAACTCAATTTCATGATGAATTAAAAGAGCATTAATTTTGAAGTATTAAACACTGAGGAGCAGAATATGGAATCACAAGTCCTGCAATCTACGGAGGAGAAAACCTTTATGGTCAACAAGACCGAGATGTGCGTTTCTTACGAAGAAGCTCTGAGGGCAAAGTCTCCTCTTCAGGAGAGAGCCAGGCTACCATAGAGAGAATAACGGGGCATGCATGGGAAAAAAATGCAAATTTTCCTTTTCCAGCAAAATGAAAGCTATCCTTATGATGCCATCATTGCCTGCTCATCCCAACTTGGCATGAAAACTTGATCCCCCTAGAGTTCTGTTACAGGACTATCACTACAGTTGAACAAAACAAAATTTGCAGGACTTTGGTCTGGTGGCCATGTTGACCATTTTTTATTCGATAGCTAGTCTTGCCTCCAAAAAAGCGAAAGACCTCCATCTGCAGACTGCTGTTTCAGAGTGTTTGCCCGTGGTGCATGCAGAATGGGATAATGCTTGGACGGGTGACAGTTGAGCAAAGATATCTGCAGGACTTCTGACTTGACTTTTGGATCAGAGCCCTGACAACCTTTGACTTGTTGGCATTCCTGGTGTTGTCCCAGCGCAATGTCATGGATATGTCTTCCCACAATGATGACATTGCACTAAGCCTATTAATCAGAGGAGGTGTAGGGATTCTGGCAGGTAGGAGAAGGCTCTTAGATCTCTGATCTGGCATCCACGTTGATAGTCGGAGAGTGTCGGTTAACAGTTTTGCAAACTGCCTCATATCTGAAAAATATCCCTTACACCTCAATAACTAAGCTCTTCTCAATGTCATGCCACCACAATGATGGCACGATGGCAGCTATGTCTGTAGTTGGTTGGTGCCGGATAAGATCCCTGTGAGCCCTCATTATACCAGCATCTCTTCTGGTAACTAGTCCCAGCTCAACATCATGCATGCATCTTCCCAGAATGAGGATGTTGCACTGAGCCTGCTAAGCAGAAGAGGTGCCAGGATTCTGGCAGATAGGAGGAAGTTCTCAGGGCTCTGGTCTGACAGCCACATTGGTAATCGATGAGTGCCGCATAAGATCCTTCTAAACCTCCTCATACTTGCCAGCATCCTTGGCACCTCTTCTGATTAATAAAACCATAGCAACATCATACCACAATGATGATGGTGCGTTGGCAGCCATGTCTGTAACCAGTGGGTGCCGTTAAAGATCCCTTCGAACTTCCTCATACCTACTAGCATCCCTCTACCTTTTTTGTTTAGTAGTCCCTTAACCACATCATACCACAAGGATGATGGCATGTTGGCTCTACTAATGAGAAGATGAGCAGAGGATCCCGGCAGGTAGGAGGATATTCGTAGGTCTCTGGTCCGGCGGTAATATCAATAGTCCTTTTTTACACTCTAAGGAGGAAAAACACCAAAACAGTTGTTTGCAGATGGATTAGTTTTCCTTTTGTAGGAGTCTCTGGTTTGGCTAAATAACGTAATTCATGTGGCCAGACTAGATGTAGAACTGACAACGACGTACACGGCAGCACTAGAAAGACAGCTTTCTTCTTCTTTGAAGGCGGCAAGCTTAGCCAACCAATTTTTCCATTTTATAGTTGGTGTTAGTGAATTATCATTCTATACTTGCAGTAATAAAAGAAAAAAAAGTAATTGACGATAGAATGCATCAATTTCTTAACAAGCTGGTGGTTTGCTTGTGCTTAAACACACAAGTTAATCTGAACATGCTAAGCTGCAGCAAAATGCAAGGATCCAGAGGCGTGATTTGACTTGGGCTTAAAGGCAACAGCTGTCATTTTCTATTCTAGTGCCCTCTAATTTGGCAAAGAGGCATATAAAGCTACAAAGAAAATGTATGGTCCACTGATAACAGCTGATTAGTGATGGGGCTTCTAGAGCTTGACAGGTGGGTGGTTTCGGCTCTCTGGTAGCCACATAGATATGCACAGGCACAGGGTTTTTATATCATAACAGAACAAAGTTTATTGTCCTTCATAAACTTTACAGCACCAAAATTAAAACAACCTTTCTTCAGCTCAAATGAATAATAAAGCAGCCCTTTCTTCAGCACAAATGAATAACAAATCCTTTCTCTGGGCAAGGCAAAGTAAATCACATGGTCTCACTAAGGTGGTATTACCGTAACTTCTCAGGCAGCAGTACAGGCTATCCATGACCTCTGTCTTTATGCAGCCTTAGCACACTAGTACCTGAACTAGATCAGGTCCATTTTATTAGGCTAGTAAGACACAAACTGGATTATGGGCGCGACCTTTCCCACCCAGGATTTTTTGGTGTCTCCTAAGTCCCTGAACCAAAATCCAGTCAAAAATAAAAACCAAAAAATAAAAGTAAAGCCATAATAAGAGGAATTAGAATTCCCCCCAAATATTAAAAAATTCACACAGCAAGAAAAAGGCAGCAGTATTTACCTGTCCATGTCTCAGAACTATTGCACCATCAATATGCAGCTAACCCATGTAAGGCCCCCTTCACACGTCCTGATATTTCCAGTACTGTAAAAACCAGTACTGGAGATGTCCATGTGTCCGCGTGTTTCATACGTGTGGCAATCGTGTGCCACATCAGTATCACACACACAGATGCATGAGAAAAGCTGGCACAGTTCACTCTGTTCTCAGGCGCCTGGTGCTGAAGACAGCTCACATTATTGTCCCGTGCTCAACCTGAGATAAAAGAGAGCAGGGGACAATGTTGAGAGTTGCATTCAATCCCAGCAGTTTATATCAAGTGTAAAATGAAGAATAAAATTAAAAAAACACATTAAGCTCACCTTAACACATAATCCCCTGAAGCCATTGTCCCCTGTAAAAAAAACAAAAAAAAAACCCAACAAAATCCTTCACTTGAAAGTAAAATGAATGAATCACCTGCGCTAGTGGATGACGAAGAAGGAGTGTATCCTTCGAAACGCGTCGGATTGGTTGCCCCTGACACGCGCCCGCCTCTCAACCTTGTGACGTCACAACAGGTAGCACGCCCCCTACACACTCCACCACCGCTCCGGCGTAGCTTCCAGCCGGAGCACGCCAGGAGCTGGCGGCTTCTGCTCACTGCTGCAACCGCGTCATCTACGATGTTCGTAGTCCAGTCAGCCCTGTCATTATCCCGCAACCTCACGGTGCAGCCCAAAGGCACTAATCTGCAAGGAGGACTGCTGCCTTCCATTTTTCGGGACCATTGGACTCACAGTACCCAGTAAGTGTATCTGTTTATGCCTGCAAGCATTTTGGCATAACTAATCACTATTAGATGTGATTCACCCCGATTTTAACTCCTCTGTGAATTTGTGTATCCAACACTTAGGATTTGGCGGTCCGCCAATCCATTGAACTTAGCCCTCTTCTAATTCCTCCACAGTGGAGGCATTATTGCAGGTTTTATACCATCCACTAGCGCAGGTGATTCATTCATTTTACTTTCATTGTCTAACCTCCAGACAGAGTCCAGCACAGACTCCGTCACATCACCAGCAGCTTAGATCTCCACAGCCCCCTCCCCCTCCATCGCACGTATTTACTTCCCCTATTCTTGCTCCATTGGTGCAGCGCCAGTGTATATTTTCTTTTAAAATCCTTCACTTGTCTGAAGTTGAAAGAATCCATAGTGTCCCATGCCGTAATTCATCTGTGCAAGATTTGCTCACCAGCATGAGCGTTGGTCTGAGGCAACCGCACACGCTGAAGAGCAGAGGAAAATGACTGGCTGCAGCGAGAACGAGTCCATGAACTGCACTGACCTCAGTGAGATCATTCCAGTTCACCATGAGAAATCTCATCTGTGTGTCATCAGATTGCACATCTGAGGGACGTTTTGCTGCTCATGCTGCTGATAAAAAACGGACATGTCAGCATGACCAGAGACCAAAAATAAAACCACCTCAGTAATACATACCTTCTATAACAGGACCTTACCTCCTGCTTTCCCACACCAACATATCTTCATGAGACAACCCCTTGAAGAAAATGGATATGGCACCTTTCTTTTTGTCTCTGAATGTGCACATTTTCTCGGTTTTATTTCTCATTGGGTATTCTACCTCCAATTCCCAAAAAGTACTTTCGACAGCTTTTGCTTTAAAGTAAACCATTTTATTGAGTTCGACCTAATGTGTCCAAAGTCTGTTGATCCATAAGAAATCTAAAACATGAACCCGATGAACATGAATACAATCACTGGCATCGTAGGCGCCTCAATGAGTTAAGACCAGATTCATTCCGAACTTTTTTTATTTTTAATTTTGTGATTTAATAAAGCAGAAGCAAGATTAGGTCACGGAGACGTAATGTTTATTGTATGCAAAAGCTAATGGTTGGAAATAAAATTAAAACCTAGGACATTGTGTCTCCAGACCGAGAATATGAGAGATCTGAAAAGATATTATTATCATTCCTTTCATTGCGAAACATACTCCTAGTAATGTAACAAAACGCGCCTCGCAGTCAAGGCTCCATTAATGTAAGTAGTGAAGCCAACTTAATTGTACGCCGGGCTAAAAATATGAATGCATTTTATTTATGCTGTGTAAATAGGCTGCTCGCCATGTTGATGTAGCAATAGCGCAGAAAAGAAAGAAAATGTATTTAGTCTCCTGCACAAAACAATTTATAGTCATGACAATATATTAGAGTACGAGATTGTGTTTAAGTGATCCGGTAATCACAGGTTGGAGCACGAGATGAAAACACAAACTAAAAAGGAAATTGCGAAATAATTGAATTTTTCCCTAGAGAAAAACTGCAATTCTACAAAACAAAAATACACAAAATGTACAATCCTAACAGATGTTCTCTTACAGAAGCTTAATTGAAGCTGTAGACAATAGGATAGAGAATGGTGACTTCCATGGAGGAAAGTCTTTTTGTTCAATTCTGACTACTGAAATTTAAAAATCGCCAAAATAATCTGTCTTATAGTTCATTCCCTGCACAATACCGGTGTATAAACTGGATCTTTCACGCAAAATGAAGGTTCCTTCCAATGCATAATAAAGATAATAAATAAAAATAATTTTATTTTTATATAGCGCTAACATATTCAGCAGCACTTTACAATTTACACACATTAACATCGCTGTCCCCGATGGGGCTCACAATCTAAATTCCCTATCAGTATGTCTTTGGAATGTGGGAGGAAACCAAAGAACCCAGATGAAACCCACGCAAACACGGGGAGAACATACAAACTCCTTGCAAATGTTGTCCTTGGTGGGATTTGAACCCAGGACTCCAACGCTGCAATGCTAACCACCGTGCTGCCCTATATATAACATATATATATACGGTATATACAGTTGTGTGAAAAGTGTTTGCCCCCTTCCTGATTTCCTGTTGTTTTTTTCTTGCATGTTTGTCACACTTAAATGTTCCAGATTACCAAACAAATGTAAATAATAGACAAAGATAGCACAAAATGCAGTTTTTAAATGAAGGTCTTTATTATTAAGGGAAAAATAAATCCAAAACCACAGGGCCCTGTGTGAAAAAGTGACTGCCCCACTTTCCATCTAATAGATGCGCCTTTTCTGGGCAGCTGTGGGCTGCCTTTTTAAGGCTGGGGGGCCCATAGCCATGGCCCCTTACCAGCCTGAGAATAGCAGCCTGCTCCTGTGAGTTTTGCCGGGTTGGTTGGAAAATATAGGGGGGACCCCACGTCGGTTTTTCTTTCATCCCTTCTCCCCTGCTCGTGCTGCTTTTGGCCGAGCAGGGGAGAGCGGATGACAGCCGGCTTCAGCACCACACGCAGGGGAACAGCGCTTACAGTAGCGCTGTTTCTCCCGCGGCCGTCCGTGCGCACCGAGGAGAGTGTACACTGTTCTCCGTGTGCACGTGTGCGGGACGTATTGCGGTACGTGCTGCCGGTAAAAAACGGACATGTCTACTTGTTTTGCCCACGGACACATAGTCCGTGAAAACACACTGACATGTGCATAGACCCATTCATTTGGATGGGTCTACGTGTGTTAGTGTCTCCGGTACGTGAGAAAACTGTCACTACACGTACCGGAGGCACTGACGTGTGAAACTGCCCTAAGAAAGAGACTGAGTGAGACGAGTTCCAAGATGAAAACCACTAGTGAGCAATAAGAACTTAAAGACTCTTCTCAGTTTTGCCTGAAACATCTTGATGATCCTCAAGACTTTTGTGAGAATACCCTGTGGACTGACAAGACAAAAGTTGAGGGTGTGAAAAACTAGGAACAAAAAGAATGCAGTAGGGTCTTAACTGGTAACAAAACAAGGCGCAGGATAAATGAATCCGCTCACCTGACTCACAGGATTGGTTTACAAATTAGGCTACTTTCACACTAGCGTCGGCACGGGCCCGTCGCAGTGCATCAGGCCGACGTGCCGACGTACCGACGCATGCTGTGAAATAGAAGCACAACGGGGGCAGCAGATGCAGTTTTTCAACGCATCCGCTGCCCCATTGTAAGGTCCGGGGAGGAGGGGGCTGAGTTTCGGCCGCGCATGCGCGGTCGGAAATGGCGGACACGACGCACAAAAAAACGTTACATGTAACTTGGATTTAAGATTTCCTGCACAATTCTACTACTGTCTCCTTAAAGAGACACTCCTCCCATCAAAGTTTTTATCCTCTTACATACCTCCCAACTTTTGAAGAGTAGAAAAAAAGGGACAGATGTTGCGGCGCGCGTCGAGGCAACTTTTACCCACACCCTAATCCACGCCCATTTACCATTTCTTTCTCCTCTGGCAGGAGAAGATGTGTAGCGCCAAGGCCAGTGGTACCGGGCAGCTGGATGGGAGGTCACGAATCTCTTACCTTCCGGTGTCCCTGGCGTGCATTTTTATTAGTCCGGGCAACATGACGTCATCTGTGCGTCCTGCTCATATCTAGTTGGGACCTGTGGATTTATTTTTTATTTGTTCATTCACGGTCGAAGCCGCCAGAACTTTCTCATCTTTATGTAGCGTCACTATATGACATCCAGCTTTGTTTGTGTCTGGAAAGCCGTGTTCACATGTGGCATAAATATTGTGCTTTTTTGTTTTCTCCAGATATCCGCACCCAATTTCACAATTTTCTCTGATTTTTGCTGCACTTTTTAGGCCTAGTCCCCCTTATTTTTGTGCAGATGTGAAGCCCGGTTTTTAATGTGATTTTATAGTACAGAAAAAGCTTTGATTCTGGTCTTAATAATAAAATCTGCAGGTTTTTTTACATGCATTTTTTTTAGGCTCCACATAGAATACAAGAGAGAAAAAAAAAAGCGCCAAAACCGCACAGTGCAGTAGCGTTTTTAGACCACAGGGGGCGCAGTTCTCATGAAGTCACATCTACTTTGCTTGGACAGTTAAACACAGCAGAAAATGCGCAAGAAAACAAATCTGCTATATTCATCATGATGAGCTGTAGCTCATATGTAAATCTGCCACCTGCAACATAGAAAAGTGAGTGTGAAGTGTATAAATTAAATTTAATTTATGCACTAAACTGAAAAGAGACTCCGTCCTGGAGGAGGAGCTACGGGAGTGATGAAGACATCAGAGAGGTGAGTATAGAACCCAGGACAAAAGCAGTGACGTGATGGGATGGGGGACAGTCCCTCTGAATCTGGGACAGTTGGGAGCGACGCTCTTAATATATTGCATTCATCATATTATATAGCACGGTGTACTTACAATTGCTCATTTTGTCTTTCTACCAGCTAGTTCTTCTTTTTTCTCTCCTCTATGTAGAAACAAGAAATCTCTTGTCCCATCATTTATCATTCCCCAATTCCACTTCTAACACAGCTGCTCCTTCCAAGAATATGAGGTTGAATCAGTTTTGCTTGTCTTAAAGTTTAGCTGTCGTTTTAAGTGACTTTTTTTAGATTAAGCAGTCATAAGTGTGTACATGAGGAGTGACATTATTTATGCCCATTATTTTTCACCAGCTTCCCCTTCTGCAATTCCTCTCAGTCTCTTTCAGTTGTCTCTGAGCTGGTGGGTAAATACTAGCTGCTATAAAGTATCCCCTAAGTTTCACAAGTCATTCAGCTTGGCAGAGCTGTGGTGGGACAAGGGCGCAATTGAAACGTGATGCCACGGGTCGTCAAATTCATGTAAAAAGTCTCACTCCAGTCCTTGGTGCACAAAGGCGCACAAGACTGGTTAGATGCTCCAGATTCATGAAGAGATTGGCACCTTTTCATGAAAAAGGAGCTTCTGACTCCACCATGCCCCTTCATCAAGACTGATAAGAAAGTTGCCGGTCTTGATTAATCGGGCTTGGAATCTTTACATAAGACCTAATCTTTAGAAACCTAACAAATAAGTGGTAATAGTGATATTGTTCTAAACCTAAGAAGTGGTGATGCCATAGTGATGCCCATTCTAAATTATATGGCTTGGATCCTTCCTTTTTCACCAGTTTTCCTTTTTTTCAGTTGTCTCTGAGCTGGGGCGTGTAGACTAGCTTCTATGAAGTCTCCCATAAACAGCACACACAGACATTAGACATTCCCACTCTCCTGTTTCTATGTAGCTCATGCTGGAAGAAATTATTCAGCAGCATTGAGCAGTGTAGCTGTGATTCCAGCTCTGTGGTAAGATAAAACACTATGCCCCCTCCCTATTCCTCTTAATTCTGAAGACTTGACTTGGTAACTGTAATGTGATCTCACAGTGTTCAGGCAGCCATCATGTTCTAAGCAGGACAGATTTTAGCAGTTTTTCAGAGAAAATGAGGAAGTGGCTCATAAGTGGAGAAAGAAGCAGATTTCTCTAATAATATATATTATAAAGTTTCTTATATTACCTTGTTTTTCCAGGAAGTGCTGAATTTACAATGTTTACGAGGTTGACATGCAATTGCACTGGCGCAGCCACTAGGGGGTGATAATACCGAATCTCTTTAGCTACAGCCAAAGTTCAACCTACATGAGAATCTTACGTGTTGGCCAAACTTAAAGAAGTGGAACCCGATTATTTACACGGCTGGACATATTGATGACTGTCTCGAAAACGACTTCAGAACGGAATCCAGCATTAAAGTTAAGGAATAAATTGTACAAAGCCAAGAAACTTCCTCTGAGATTCACTAGAGGAGACTTGAAGGGCAAGAACGTTTCTTTAATTCCATCCCAGTGTTCTTGTATCCTGAAGCCAGGTGAAAGCCATAAAGAGAATAACAGACTTTAATGTCCGGCATCGGTAAAAACTTCTGCTTTGTCCTGGAGCAAGTTTGCCTTGGCTCGACTATGACAAGTTCCATTTATATTACATTTTCTGGAAACAGATTTCTTGTTTCTATAAATTCAGCCGGGGATTGTTAAAATGGATATGGTATATTGGAGTCTACTCTTCGGAGGGTTCTGCGGTTAATAAGAAGCACGGACCTTTCCTCCAACCTGCTCAGAAATTCCATCTTTATGTGAAATTATTTTTAATAGTCAAGGAGGGCGCTCAAAACCTCAACCCAAATACTAAAACTTCCATGTATTTGAGTGCTCCTCTTCTTTAGGTGAAGCAGCATTTCTTCTCCAGGGCTGCTCTTCTTTCCGAATTAATAGGGTTGCAACTATGGGTAGTCGTTTTGGTGTCGTCAATGCCTTGCTCTCCTTTATCATGCCTTTGTGGTGAAGAAGTCCAACGGAGGCCAAAGGGATGTGTTTTTGCCCCCCTCACTGGGAATGGATTAATTTGATGTCCATATTGGGAGCTTTCCTTGGAAATATGGAAAATGGACACAATGTGAACGCACCCCAATAACTACTGTATTTTTCAGACTATAAGACGCACCCTAAATTTTCAGGCGGAAAACAGGAAAAAATGTATTGAGTCAACTGGGGGTCTGACTAACAGTCCAAATTTAGCTTACCAGAGGTGGGTGGGTGGGAGGGAGGCGGCGGTGGTGGTGTGGGGTCACAAGAGGTGTTCGGAGCTGCGATGCTGTGAGTCACATCCCAGGCAGGTAGAAGGGGGTGTTCAGCGGTGCTCTGCACTACTTGGCAGTTCGTGGGCTCCATATACATTTTGTGAAAGCCCGGAGCTCCTGCACGTCCATGGTTTCAATGCGGTGGACTCCATAAAAATTGCCACTGGAGGCGGCACATGCGCTGATTTCTATGTCGGCAGCCAAAATCTCGGTGTTGAGATCAACATCTGAGCATGCGGTGGCCTTTTTGCCGGAGTCCACTGCATTGAAACCATGAAAGTGTGGGTGCTCTGGGCTTTCACAAAATGTCGGCGTAGTCCCCGCAATGCCAAGAACCCCTTCCTATCTGCCTGGGACTCACAGCACCGCAGCATTGCACCTTGAACACCCCCTCCTCCCAGCCCAAGGCCTGCAGCATTGCCCGAAATATTGCCCAACTCCTACTTCCGTAGCACGCCTGATAAACTACATTCGGACTATAAGACGAGCCCCCATTTTACCCCCAAATTTGAGGGAAAAAAGTGTGTCTTATAGTCTGAAAAATACGGTATTTATTTCATGACTGAGCTCATAAATGGGATTGTACCAAATCCAGTTTAGATTGGGCCACCACATTGTCACGGCTAGGCTTTCCTATACCATAGGCATAGTCTTGACCAAGGAAAAAAGGAAAAAACGAGTGTTAGGCTCTGTTTAGGCTGATCTGGAAAGTGGACGCAGTAAGCCCTCGGTCCCAAGGTTACAGGGGCCTCAAGGGTGGGTGCAGCTGGCAGGATAAGACGTGTGGAGTGAGGACGAGATACCTTCAGGAATCTTGGGAATCACAGGATGGATGCAGCGAAGTCAATAGGGCACCTGTGGAACGAGGACAAGATAACTTCAGGAATCTTGGGAGTCACAGGATGGACGCAGCGAAGTCAGTAGGGCAGTAGAGACAGAAGCATGTAGCATGGTATAGGAGAGAAACAAACTAAAGTCTAAGATTACAATTCCGAAGACACAGGTGTGTATCCTAATGGGCCTTAAAAGGCTTAGGGAGATGATATCACATACTGGACAGCCTGCAAAGCCCAATGTGGAGCACAACAGAGGAAGTAGACCGAGCTGAAGGGAGCAGAGCATGGAGATGGCACTGGTGTGTAACAAGGAGTTTTTGCCACCTTCCCTGGCATCCGTAACGAATTGTCCATGACCCACAAGGTACATCCACAAGAGGGTCACATCAGAAACCTCAGTGCAGCGACACCATAACCCAAGATATGTAAGAGACGAGCTCAAAATCTCGATCATTTTGTTGTGTGAACACAATGTTCTGCTCTGGTTCTTTATATGTTGCCGATGCCACTCAGTGGTCATGGTGTGTTGAGCGGTTCATCAAGGGTTATGCAGCCGGTAGAGTGCTAATATTTGTATTGTGGAGAATCTGAACATACTGCTACATCTGCAGGAGACTGAAGGTATTCGGACGTTGGAAGAAAAGCAGCCATCACTACACACACACACATCACACTGGCAGAACTCGGAGAAGACAATGATTACTAATCGGTCCGCCACTCCTCAATCACTCCAGGTGCGAGCAGATGATTATATGGAATTAGAGGTCGAGAGAAGGCACAATCAATGCTCGCTGGAGAACCTCAGAGTTTCTGCTCTACAAAGGCCTTTCAGGCAGTGGGATAAACCCTTTGATCAGATGGATCGCATTGCAATGCAGCAGGTGACGTGCGGAAAATTATAAACCTCGGCTGCTCACACTGTTCAGTCATTTTAAGATTAGGTGGATTGACAAATTTGATTATTAATGTGCCGGAAGAAGAAGAAGAACCACGGATATGGATTGGTGTAATGAACCACCAGCTAAAAAATGGGTTCTATGCTCAGACTTAGCTCTAGCCACTCTTTTTATCAAGATGTAAGGAGCTGCTTGATATTCACCCTTTACAGAAATCTGAGCTTCACAGAAGGGGGCTCCAAAAGTAGCCGCTGAGCGGTGGAGCGAGCTGAAAGAAAGAAAGGAAGAAGCAAAATCAGAAACAGACAGGTAAAAATTGAGCTAAGCATCCAAGGTGGAACAGGTGGTATAGCACCAATTTACTGGGTACTAGGCGACTGATTGTCATCTGAACCCATCTGGGATTGGCACCCTGATTTTCTGACTTAGGCTTCATTCACCTTAGCCATGCAGCAGAGTGCATGGCGCATGGCACAGCGTCCCTACCAGTGCAATTGGGTTTCATTATAGCCTCTATATTGCACTTTGTTGGTCTGACATGAGTTTGTGTCTCTTATCTTCCTTTTCCTGAGCTCCTCTCAGCTGATTTATGACCACAGACCACATCAAAACCCAAATGCAAAAATATGTTTTAGTAAGAAAAAAAGTGAACAACCCCTTTAAGAACAATGTAATAGACAATCCTTTTTTATTTCTCCAGCTCATCAAGAAAATAAAAAGATTTAGCAAATTTGCAACTATTATTGCGTCTACATTTTTGTGCTTACAGCTTCTATGCAAAGCCACTGTATGTGTGGCCCTGATTACGGACTGCAAGGTATGTAGTTTTCTCCTGAGCTCATTTATTATTTTTTATAGCTTTTTTTCAGTAATACAGCAACAAAAAAGTACAGAGGGATTGGAATAATCCATAAGTGGAGTCTACGACCATGGAGACACATGGGTCTGCATTGTTGCTCTAGGCAAGAAATGGCCGGCGATTGTGAATCAAAAAGTTATTTCATTTTTTTTATTTTTTTATTTTAAGATTCATTTATTTCTTTTACATCTGAAGCTTAAAACAATTTCCAGCCCATCTAGTCAGCATAATTAAAAACACAACTCATCATGATGAAAAAAAAAACAATGGCTCTTAGAATATGATAATGAAGGGGTTAAGAAGAAAACGAGGCATTCGGCGCCTTCTGTTCATGAAAGCGCCGGCCATTATCGATATTAATTATGATTGTCTCATCAGACACAAGGTGCAAAAAAATAAGTGTTTTCATCATGAAAAAAAAAAATTCCAAACCGCTCTCATATCTCATCAACCTGGCGCCGAGATTAAAAATCTCCTGATATTATCAAAGTAATTAAATTCCAAAGTGGAGGCAGCTTAGCTGAAGAGGGAAGATTAATGGGAGGGTGCTGCACGCTCCATCACATATATACCCTGCCTTACTGCCCAGTCTTCTCCCGGATGCGAGGATTCATCATTCCCGCCGTACGGCCGATTAATCTAATATTTAAATCAGATGTCAGCACGAGATTATAAATATGTGCACCCTGCTCCACGACGCAACGTCGCCATGTTTACATGATGTTCCAATTTTTCTATTTTCAGCAGAGACGTAGTTAAAGATGTTGTGGGGTTAGGAAATTGATGGACGCGTGCCCTAGGGGCAAATAATTAAACAAAATTTATGTAAATAATGGTAAAATTAACGGAGATTTGTTATTTGAATTTACAAAATTTTGTTACAGATTCCAATCAGATACTTTGTTATTAACAATTACTTGAAAGGCAGTAAACTTTCTTACAGTGCTTACTAGTTTTGTCATCCAGTGTGCTTAAAAACAAATATAGATAAGGGATGCTTGAATATTTTTTTTTTCTTTTTTGCAGTTGGCTCTGAGCTGGTGGGACGACACTATCAGCTATGATTTCTGCCATACAAAGCAGCCCTAGTTAGCATGCAGAGACAAACAGCAGCAGCATGGAGGACACTTTACACCAGTATTAAGCTGTGTAAATGTGAATCCAGCTCTGAAGTGAGATAAAAGACTTGTTAGAAAGCTCAGCACGATCTTTCTGTGCCTACCTCTGCCTGTTTTCTCTCACTGCTCCTAACTACTCCTATACTTTCTATAGAATATAATAGACAGTTTAACAAGACACATTACTTTGCCGTGTGTCTTGTGGAGCTAAGCTGCTTTTTTCAGAGTGGATGGCAAGAGTAGGGGAAATACGTGGCTCATAAGTGGAGAAAGGAGCAGAACTCATTTATAACATACATTACTATACTTGTCTGTACTATTGATTTATGTTGAAAGTACAGTTCCCTTATAAAATAAAAATGAATTGAACTTTTGAAAATTTATTTTAATTTATTAATTTATAACTTTTTATTATAACCATATAGATGTGTGCCTCAGCCTCTTGAACTTTACCCGTTTGACTGCTCTTTAGAGTGATCGGTGGTGATCTCAAGACCCAAACCCACACGTATCTGCATGGAATTTAAGGGCTTAAAAAGTATCTGAAAAAAATTCAAAAAGTTTAGATAATCTTTGAATGTATCCATTTTTTACTTAAAGCAGATTTACGATAGGGTTCAATAAAAATGTTGGACCTTTTGGCTTCTACATCCTCTATGTTTCACAGTACATAGGCTGCAGAATGAGTTACTACTAGTGAGCTTCGCACTGGGTCTGTGACCTTTATCACATTCATGTTTAAAGTTTAACTTTCATCTTAGAAGATAGTTCAGGAGAAGAGTACAAACTCTGCTGTCAGGACGAGCTTCCAAAGTCTATGTACCATGAAACATAGAGGCTGTAGAAGCCAAAGAATTAAAAACATTTTAACAAAATCCAACTGCAAAAGGGGATTTTAAGCAAAGATATATACATTAAAGTAAAGAAAATTGTCCCTAATGGTATTTGTGTAAGGAGATGGACATACTGCCCACGTTCCCACTAGAAGACTAAGAATATTGTTGTATTATGTAATGTGAACTGTGACATGCATTAATAGTTTTGTTATTGTGTTAGAGTAAATTATTGGGACTCACCCAGAGTGGGAGGGGCTAAGGTAAAGGAACAGAGATCGTTTCCTGTCAGGACATCAGATAGGGCCCAGTGTGCGACTTAAGCAGACCAAAGGTCAGGACAGTAAGCAGTGCTGCATGAAGTGGATGTCCCGAAGTGAGGGGAGACGGAGACGGTGGTTTGCGTGAACTGGAGAAAAGAGAAAAGGAAAACAGACAGGAGGACGGAGCATCAATCGGAGACGGGTCCTGGAAGAGGACACCTAAAAGTATGGCCCCAAAGTTTATAACTCAGGTAACGGGCCAAGACGGGACAAAGTACGCGAGACAAAGAGAGGGCCCCAGGCAGGAGTTCCAAGGCATCAGTAGCAGAGAAGATAAGTATCGGCCATACTGCCAACATAGTTCCCTTGAGGGAACAGAAGATGCGGAACCGTGGGTTGAGAATAGGACTCTTGCTAACTGGGCTGTATTACCGACGTGGTGAAGTAAATTGAAGCAGTGGATATAGAGAACAAAAAAATAACGAGAAAAGAGTTGAGAGTGTGTGTGGAAAATGCTCCGTAGTGTGAAGAAAACGTTCATAAAGTTGTGTACCCGCCACCTACTGTATATATTTCCCCAAAGTTATCATGAAGTAAAAAGTTTATTTTCTTTTCGACTGGTGGTCTCCCTCATTGAAGTCCTCAACGTCTGGTCCTGGCCAACCCCAGCCATCGGTAACATGCCAACTGCAAGGGGGACCTCACAGCACAAGTCCACACACCCATCCTGTAATAATTATAGGGGATAACTCAGGAGACTCTTTGCGTGGAACAGGACAACTACAGGACACAGTTTTATAAGTGGTAAAGTCTATATTATCACACGGTGATTCAAACAGGTGCAGAGAGAAACTCAAGTCCACAACACTTGGTGTAAATATTAAACGCAGCTTAAACAGTCTATAGGGAACTTCAGAGGAAAATGCAATCAAGCAGAAAGTCTATGAAGCACAGTTATTCTTGAGGATACTTGACACGAATAAATCCTTGTCTTAGTCCAAACACAGATAGATAAGCTTATAAGGCAGTTCAAATAATATCTTAGCTCAACCAGGGAGGCCTGGTTAATAGTCTCAGGTTTTTGCAGAGCAGCAAACGCTTACATGTCCAGCAAATGCAGATGGAAGTTAATACAAGCAGCAGATGAAGGAGGATTACTGTAACTGGTGTATGCAGCAGGAACTCAGAGCAGAGTAGCAGGATCACCACACACAGGTTCACAGGAGCAGGTATCTAGCCAGGGAGTAATCAGAGGTCAGGAGCTGGATGCAAGGCAGAATACTCTAGCACAGACTGAAGGCTGGGGTGGAGTTTTATAGCAGGAAGACACAGTGCACATGAGACCAAAGACGCCATCTTGGAAAAGGGCAGTAATGCACAAAAGGTAAAAAATGTTCAGAGTCCTGACACATCCTGTACCCTACTTCCATGTAACTTGCCGGGGCATAAGAGGAGAGTACCTCACCAACAGGTACCACCCCGCACCACGTTACTTAAACCTACTATAGTTGTATATGTTGTTTGTAACAAAGGTTTGGAACCTATATGGTCATCCGGGGTAGTCACCCAGCTTTTATAGACATCTGAATGTTTGGATATATTATTAATTTCTTGGTTCTGCATACGTGCACAAATGGGAATAGGAAGGGAGGGAATTAATTCAATATAATAAAATTTGCTTCTCTGTGATTGGAGTATTGTCAGCTGCATACCCTTCCTCCCACCACACCCTTCCTTTTAGGTTTATGGGTGTGTCCGACAGCAGAGCTGGCCATCTATAAGGACCAGGTGCACGTAAATCATCATCGCCGGTTCCCTGCAAGCAAGAGATACATAATTTTTACAATAATAATCAATAATATGCACCCTCTTCCTCCTAATTATTTTTTTTCTTTTTTAGAGAGAATTATTCCGATCTGTGGAGCTCATGAGCCAAAATAAGCCATGACCCAAAGGATGATTATACGCGAGATGCAGTCAAGCCACTGGAAGAGAGAAAACTCTCATTGTGATCTGTTCCATCTTAATTGAGATGGATTATATTCCGGGTTTTAGAAGGAGAAAGTGAACAAATCGCAAGAATTAAAGTATATCTGTTCGGCTGGGATAAGTGGCGCCATCGATCAAGATACCGCACTCCTTCTTTTAATCCTCTCTGATCTTCTTCCTTTAGTCTTCCCGCATATTATGTCTTTATCCACATGATATACACATGTGTAATCATAGGGTGTGAATACTTTTGCACTATTTTCTTTTTTTTTTGCTGTTATAAATAACTAGATTGTGGCCCGATTCTAATGCATCGGGTATTCTAGAATATGCATGTCCCCGTAGTATATGGACAATGATGATTCCAGAATTCGCGGCAGACTGCCCGTCGCTGATTGGTCGAGGCAACCTTTATGACATCATCGTCGCCATGGCAACCATTATGACATCTACGTCGATACTGTGCCCGTCGCTGATTGGTCGAGGCGAATTCGCGGCAGACTGTGCCCGTCGCTGATTGGTCGGCGATGATGTCATAAAGGTTGCCTCGACCAATCAGCGACGGGCACAGTCTGCCGCGAATTCGCCTCGACCAATCAGCGACGCGGGATTTCCAGGACAGACAGACAGACAGAAAAACCCTTAGACAATTATATATATAGATAAAGACACCACTTTTCAAGCAGTCTTTGTATTAAAGTGCTTGCACCAAGTTTGGATCAAGTCCTCCATCCCTAGGATAAGGGATAACTTCTCAGTCGTTGGGACTCCACCAATCCCGAGAAAAGGGCTCGGCAAAGCTCCATCTGAATGGAGCAGAGGTTGAGTATACTCTATGGGACTGCCAAGTGGTTTACTCTATCTCCCGCAGTCCCATTGAGGATGAATGGAGCAGAGATACACAAGCACAACGTCTACTCTACTCAGATGAGGGTTCTACGGAGCTAAATTGTCGAGATCGGAGGTCTCCACGGTTAAACCACCACTGATCAAGATGTTATAACAAGCCCTTTAACAAGCCCTTTAAATCTGTCGTTTTGGGTACACAGCTCTTATGCTGACTTATGTGTCTCCATAGTTTCACACTACAGTCATGAGTTAACTCACTTCCCTCCATCACTTTCTTCTTATTATATACATTCAAACAGTTCACAACAAACTGAGGACAGATGGAAAGTATCGTGGTCGAATAATGAGGCTACAGGCGGTTTGTTTGCAATTTCGATGTGACTGCCATATAATGACATGCTGTGTGACACCCTTGCACATTTTAGCATCACGTAAATGGACTTTTAAAGTAAATGCGTGCCTTCTTTTATGCAAAATTCCTAATTTTCCCAATACTTAGCTCCGAATGTTACTCTGCCCAGAACTGGTTAAAAACAAACTGCTCATGCGCAGATGGTCTGTGACAAGCCCAAAATTTCCAGAAACATATGGATAGCATAAAGGACATCATCCACATCTATAAAATAAAGAGTTACCTGACTTTGACAATCTCACCGAGTGACTTGAACATGTCCATAGGACTGTTGAGAACTATTTTTTAAAGTACTTTTCTTTTTAAAAAGTTACGTTGGACCATTGAGCATTAAGAGATAAGTTTTGGGCAACATTTTTAAACCAGAAATTGTGATGGGAACAGGTTCCTATTAAAAATGATAGAACTGTTATTGCTCAAAGTCACCACTAGAGGGAGCTTAGTACATAATGTACATTCATAAAACAGTATGCAATAAGCTCCCTCTAGTGGTGGATACAGGCAACCAGAATATTATTATTAAATTCTTCTTGGCTGGAAATTTTGATTTCTGTACCTGAAAAATAAAGCCCTGACAATTATAGTAATATATACTGGGGAACTAATCAGCAAAAATATTGGTAAAAAGTGGAAATATATGCCTCATGCTCAATAGGGAAGATTTTCCTTATCTTCTGCAAATAATAGAATAACCAGAAAGAACCATGGAGACATTTGTAATATTTTGCCAATGGGGATATAAAGCTGAAGGTCAGGAATGGCAGCAGGAACTGCATGCTCCTTACACCTATGAGCTATGATGACATATTAATACGTAGGATGATCAATATATAACCTTCAGCCGACCATAATAATCAAGAAATTGGAAAAAGCACAGAGCAGAGTAAGATCATAAGGAAAATATGCTGCTACTTACGGCCATATACAGTGTTATACATGACGAATTTCTTCTGTGTTGACCCCATAGAGTTTTCCTCAAATGAGAACTGCCATATAACCCCACAATATTAACGTTCTCAGTATCATAAGAATATCTGCAGCTATATCTCATATTTTTTGCAAGTTTTGAAATTTTATATTTTTGCAATAAATGGAATTTTTAGAGTTTTCAACTGCAGTACTATGACAGACCACATGGGGAGCTGTTAATGCAAAGCTCTTCAATCAGGGTCAGAGAGTGACTGACACAGGTTGTCGGCATTGGACACTCGCTTTTTATTGAAGTATATGCAGCGCCCCAGAGTCCTGGTTGTTGCAGTACTGACGCTCCGCCACTAAGGGGAGTGATGGTACGTCTGATGGCACTTAAGGAGTTCATCTGACCAGGTATCACAGTCACACATTATACTTCACACTCTGGCCTCCAGGGGGAGCAAAGGGTTCTATGTATTAGGCCACTCCTCACAACCTGGTAAAACTGGGGGTTGGATAGGAAGTTAGTCAGAAGCTGACTGGGTTTGATCCAGGCAACATCCTGTGGCAGAGGGTGTTGCGGGGGAAGATTCAGGGGGGTCCCTGTCAGGGGTGGGATCCTGACATTGGCCTAGCGAAAAGGACAGAACGTTACAGAGCTGCGCCTGCACCCGTTGCGGTGGCATCCTAAGAAAGGACACGAAGCGAGGTTTATTGTGGAGAAGTGAGAAACGAGATCACAGCACAAAGGAGAATAGAACCAGTAGGAGTCATGCCTTAAGATCGTGGCAACATCCTACTGAGGCGCGTAGCCGGTGGCCGGAACGCCGAGGAAGTATTGGTGCGTCTTAGCCAAATCATCTGGGGGACGGAGAAGAACATCAGAACAGAAACGAGAGTTGTGAGAAAGAACATCAGAAACAGACACAACAGTTGTGAGGACTATCCCGTGGTGCTCAGCAGGGAGGTACTACAACACACAGGCGCTAGAAGGTAGGCACTGATTTCCACCTGCAAAGGGAACTCTGGGTGTGCCTTCGGACCGGCCGGTCTCAGCCAGCCCTGTTAACAGTGCTCCGGATTGTGGATCCTGAAGCCTTCAGTAAAGAGGTAAGAAAGACTGCAACCCTGTGTCCTCGTTATTCATCGCGACTTGCACCACGCACCATCATCACACTTTTCATTGGACGCCCCTTAGCAGGGTCACGGACCGGGTCTAGCCACCGTGACAACCCCAGGACCGAGACAGAGAGGCCCGGTACCGAGTACCCCGTGGCCCTGCATCTGGTCCAACTTGCCGTCATGAACAGGATCTACTTAAGCCTGAAGAATCAGGTCATGTGTGCCTTGGAACTGTGTCTGAATTGTGCTTGAACTGTGACTTATTGCAAAGACTATGTATTGCCGATTGCCGCCAAAACCGCCGCCATTACAGCGCTAAGAGGAGCGCAGGAGAAGAAGAAGGGCGTGGATTTGTGGGCGTGAACAAGCTGAAGAGCGCGAAGAACAATGGCCGCCCAGTCTAAGTATTGCTGTATCCTGAGGACGTGTATGTCAGCAGCTGAGGTCCGCCTCCTCATTCTCTATGGAGGGTGGAGACCATGGAGACGGGGCCGCCCCCGAAAAAGAGCGCGGGAAGAAGATCCAGAGGAGGGGACAAAGATGGTGACTTCCAGGACACCGCATGGGGACGACCCGGCCCTGCGCAGGGCTGCATCACCCACAGCAGTCCCGGATTCACCGCTGCTGCAGGGACTGGCCACCGCGGAGCTGCCGATGGGGAGGCCCAGCAGACAGTCGCCTGATGACTGGGTAGCTGCAGCTGAAGCCCAGCAGCTGGCGCGCTGCCGAGAGGCCCACGCCCACATGAGTTCCCGGTTGGGCCATCCTACGGAGATCCGCCTGTCCCCCGTGCCCTCCCACTCTGCCCAATCCGACCGCGGCAGACCCGCAAACCCTGCCGGTGGATTGTGAGCCGCGGGAGCCAGACCTGAGGATCCTGCTAGTGACGGAACACCAACGACACCTGGTGGTGGCGTGGAGGAAGCAGCCCCGACTGGTGGCCATGATCGACCTAACGGGTGAGGTGGAGGTCCCACCATCGAAGTGGGGTGTGGTGGTCATCTTTAACTCCCAGGAAGGAAGGGGAGTCAGCCAGGAGATTGGGGAGCCACTAAAGGTCCACGTCACCCGGAGCGAGGTGGAGCCTTGCTATGGAGAGATCGATGCGGATCATGACCTGGAACCCGGGGATGCCGTGACCTACACCCGGTGGCAAAGAGGGACTGGTTGGACGGCCCGGGGCATCCAGCGGTGCGTGACCCTTCAGGCCGCTACTGAAACTCAGGGGACCGTACCCATTGCGGGAAAGATGACAGAAGTCTCCGCTATGGACCGCCAGGCTGCCCAGGCCCATCGTGTGACTCTGGGTCCCACCCGTTCTCGGCTGAGAAGGGTGGTCAGCTAGGTGAAGCCACTGTCGCCAGAACCAGAGTAAGCCTTAAAACCATAAAACTGTAAATAGTTCATTTAACTGTTTGTCTCCGTGTTGCTTCTAGTACCCGACCAGGGTTATTCTTAAAGGGATCCCTTTGTTTACCCGGGATCCCTATTGTTTTTGCTTTTTGTTTTTGTTTTTGTTCGTCATTGTTTACAAAGACTGCCGAATCATGGACGGTGAATGATTCACAAACTGTGTTGTAAATAGTTTGCACCTTCTTAAGGGTGCCCCCTACTGGTTTTACAAAAAGGAGAACTTTTTGAAGAGACTGTTCTTGAATACAGCGCAGATGTTCTTGCCTTTAAACGGACTTGCAGATAGAGAGTCTGCACTACCTCAAAGAGACTTGAGTCCCTCTTAAAGGAAATGTTCATATGTTGCACTTAAGTATAATGTTACTTTGAGAATGTTGAATGATAATAGGTAGTGTGTAGTTATTTAAAATAGAAAATGTTTAATGATGTTACTAGAGATTGAGGACAGGAAAGAGTTGAAAGCCGAATTTCAATGAAACGAACCCGGAGGGGTTAGTGAGTCCTCCTGGAAACCATAGATACCGTAGATGGTTGATTGATCTTATACTATGAATAAAGATTAAGCTTGCAAAAAGAAAAGAGGCAGTAGGCCCAGACGAGTAGCCAGGCGGTCCTGCATGTTCCAAAATCAGAGAGTAAAGAGAAAATATTGCATTTAGAAAAGAAAAGTAAAGACAAAGTTAATTTATATTTTCGAGTTTTATAGTAAGCCTTTAGTGGGTTCAGCCTATACGCCCTTAAAGGAAAAGTTAAATTATTGTTCCAGAATTTGCACTTAGTAGATAGAATACCCGGCTGGGTAAAGATGGTTATTTATAGTTAGTCATTTAATAAGTGTTATTTAAAAATGTAAATATGTTTCTGTTTGTAACGTTCAAGTGTCCTCACCTCCCATAAAGGGAAGCACTGTTAAATTTACTTGTTCATTGCATTTCAAAATTTTGTATGTCTTTTGCTAACATGTATTGTTGTTCTTCTTCCCAGTCCGGGAGTACTGGATTTAACCTGGGGGGAGTGCAGCGCCCCAGAGTCCTGGTTGTTGCAGTACTGACGCTCCGCCACTAAGGGGAGTGATGGTACATCTGATGGCACTTAAGGAGCTCACCTGACCAGGTATCACAGTCACACATTACACTTCACACTCTGGCCTCCAGGGGGAGCAAAGGGATCTATGTATTAGGCCACTCCTCACAACCTGGTAAAACTGGGGGTTGGATAGGAAGTTAGAGAGAAGCTGACTGGGTTTGATCCAGACAACATCCTGTGGCAGAGGGTGTTGCGGGGGAAGATTCAGGGGGGTCCCTGTCAGGGGTGGGATCCTGACAGTGGCCTAGCGAAAAGGACAGAACGTTACGGAGCCCGCCTACACCCGTTGCGGTGGCATCCTAAGAAAGGACACGAAGCGAGGTTTATTGTGGAGAAGTGAGAAACGAGATCACAGCACAAAGGAGAATAGAACCAGTAGGAGTCGTGCCGTAAGATCGTGGCAACATCCTACTGAGGCGCGTAGCCGGTGGCCGGAACGCCGAGGAAGTATTGGGCTCCAAGCATTACTTCAAACAGCAGCAGGACAGTTAATTATAGGTTGGCTGTGTCACCTAAATCACCTAAGCAGACATAGGAGGCAATTGTGGGAGAGGGGCGTCTCTAGGGTCCCAGAATAACTCCAGGCCTACCCGTCATACGGGTGCGTCCTAGCCAAGACATCTGGGGGACGGAGAAGAACATCAGAACAGAAACGAGAGTTGTGAGAAAGAACATCAGAAACAGACACAACAGTTGTGAGGACTATCCCGTGGTGCTCAGCAGGGAGGTACTACAACACACAGGCGCTAGAAGGTAGGCACTGATTTCCACCTGCAAAGGAAACTCTGGATGTGCCTTCGGACCGGCCGGTCTCAGCCAGCCCTGTTAGCAGTGCTCTGGATTGTGGATACTGAAGCCTTCAGTAAAGAGGTAAAAGAGACTGCAACCCTGTGTCCTCGTTATTCATCGCGACTTGCACCACGCACCATCATCACACTTTTCATTGGACGCCCCTTAGCAGGGTCACGGACCGGGTCTAGCCACCGTGACAACCCCAGGACCGAGACAGAGAGGCCCGGTACCGAGTACCCCGCGGCCCTGCGTCTGGGGGCACTCCATATACCCCAATTGTAAGCCGATTACATAGGACCACCAGGCATTGGCATCAGACCCCAGGCACCACCTCCTGACCCCACAGGCCAGATTCGGCTCCTAACTCCACAGGCTAGCTTCGGCTCCTGACCCCACAAGTTAGGGCCGGCTCCTGACCACACAGGCCAGCCCCAGCTCCTGACCCCACAGGCCAGTGCTGACTTCTGACCCCACAGGCAAGCTCTGGCTCCTGACCCCACAGGTTAGTGCCGATTCCTGACCCCAGAGGCCAGCGCTGGCTCCTGACCCCATAGGCCAGCTCCTGCCTCCGATCCCACAGATTAGTGCCTGTTCCTAATCACACAGGCTAGTGCTGACTCCTGACCCCACAGGTTAGTGCCAGCTCCTGATCACACAGGCTAGTGAAGGCTCCTGACCCCACAGGTTAGTGCCAGCTCCTGATCACGCAGGCTAGTGCTGGCTCCTGACCACACAGGATAGTGCCATCTCCTGATCACACAGGCTAGTGCTGGCTCCTGACCATACAGGTTAGTGCCAGCTCCTGATCACACAGGCTAGTGCTGGCTCCTGACCACACAGGTTATTGCTGGCTCCTGACCCCATAGGCCAGCTCCTGCCTCCGATCCCACAGATTAGTGCCTGTTCCTAATCACGCAGGCTAGTGAAGGCTCCTGACCATACAGGTTAGTGCCAGCTCCTGATCACACAGGCTAGTGCTGGCTCCTGACCACACAGGTTATTGCTGGCTCCTGACCCCAGAGGCCATCTCCTGCCTCCGATCCCACAGATTAGTGCCTGCTCCTGAACACATGGAATGCTGTAAAAGAGACATATTATATCATAAACAACATATTTCTGGTATTTACACCTCTTTACAGACAGAACACAATTTGACATGCTGCCTTCAGATACCTCCAAGTGCTCAATGACAGTTTGATGCATGTAACATAGGAACCTGCCGTTACCAATATGACCTTAAACGTTAATATACCGTGCAGCACATCACAACCATGTATCTGATGGACTCGGGAGTTGTTAATGTGTTCTCCATAAAACACGCGTCAATGTCGTTACACCGTATCTTTTAATGTACATCTGTCTTGACTGCCATGACTCATTCAGCCGATCTCAAGGATGCCGCCGTCAAGACTAAATGGATTTCGTTTCTATATTTATTTATGCTCCAACTGATCATTATGTGCGAGTGCCGGACTGGATGTAGCAATTGCATATACAATATAGTACCATCACAAATCAGCCAAGAACTTGTGGAATAGAACCAAGGACTCCGCTAACTAACATAGCCATCATTAACCTCAACCTGACGTCCCCAGGAGAACCATCGAGATGAACTTTTTTTAATGTAGACCAACTTTTGAATCTTTTGTCAAGTTTTGGAAGTAGCTTCCACTATATTATCCTCATAATCAGAAGGGGGGCTTAAAGAGGTGCCAGAAAGACAACCCAATGTTTTCTCATGATCAATGGTTCAACCTCTCTTATAAAAGAGTGACCAAAGGACAATAAAGTCTAAGATGGCCTAGTCACCCAATATTTTAACTCTTTCGGGCAACCAGAGGACAACATTAAGCTGCTGGTGCCAATATCATACACTACTTTGAAAATTTATCACTAAAAAGGAGCCATCAATAACATTTGACTATCAATACTTAACCATTGGGTTGATTGTGAAGCTAGAAGGATGTAGGGTGTGAAAACTTTAAAACACCTCACACGGGGCTTATGTCAAGAGTGGATCCTCTACAAGTCATGGATCCAACAAAGTTCAGAGGCTTTTTATGGAAAAAATAATGAAAACATGCTTTGGTTTTGGATGTCAACTAGAGTTGAACCGTGTTTATAGTCCGTGCCTTGTGAACCTTCTCCATTTCTGGTACCTCTTGATTAGTAAGCCTGGTGCAGTGTCGTCATTACCTACGACACACACATGATGTAGCTAAACCAGTGTTCCTCAACTCTAGAGCCACCAACAGATCATGTTTTCAGGTTTCCGATAATTCCATCACCTTGGATATCCTAAAAGCATGATCTGTTGGTGGCTCTCGAAGACTGGCATTGGGGGAACATTGAGCTAGATGGTCTACCAATGTGGACACTTGACTGGGATCCTGAAAATCTTTTCCCTCAACTCTAATTTGCACCATTTAGATCCTCCACCTCATCCTCTGTTGGTGGGCCACAGCTGTAGAATTTTAACGTCACCGTATTTACCTATTAGCTATTAACTGTACAGCTGCAATTTATGTACACATAATATCGTTTAGGTACCAACTAATTGGGCACAGCTAATCTTATCGGCAGATTTGGACCAAATCATACCGTATGGCATAGAAGATGCAACAGGGGTGTATAAATACTGGGTTCAAGGGTAAAAGGAGCACCCAAGTACTTGGGACCAAAATGGCCCTGTGCCACATAGGAAGACACCACCATTATTAGTGGCACAGGTAGATTTTGCATTGGTGCTCAGGACCTTAACGTTAAGTACCTGAACTTTCCTATACCATTTCTACTTTGCAAACATCCTAATTATAGGCAGATTGACACAAATTTAGAGACGGTCCTTCCATCTTGTGTGGGGCTGTCAATACAATCAACATTCGCATGTGCATTTTACAAAAGCACAATGGTTGCAAGTAAACTGCACTTAAACAGAGAAGTTCCAGGGAACATTGTGGTAATTATAGCTAATACCTATCTCATTGTTATTACGAAAAAAAAATAAATTACATGTTATAATGTATTGTGCATAAAAGAAAGCAAAGAATACAACTTCTACATATTCCATAGTACTCCCACACTTCAATTGTAACCGCTGGAAAATAAAACAGCAATACAACCGTAGGGATGCCGGCATAATGGGTGGACTAAGAACATTTCATGATTTTCAAAAGTTTCCATGTTATTCAGCAATGTTGTACTATAAATCATATTAATATGCAGAAAGATACTTCCGAATATGCAAGGTAGGTGCTAATGTTCATTCAGGACATCATTTCGAGAAATGAACGGAGGGAGGTTTTAGGTTCTCCGACTAAATGTGATAGAAAAATCTGATGATTAATGCAAAATGGATGGAATTCCAAAAACGTTGCCAAATCGACGTTCTCCTTCTCTACCATCTATCAGACAAAAAACACTCTGCATCAGAGAGCATCGATCTTTAGCTCAAGGCAATTTGGTGCAGACATAAGGTCAAAAATAGGGTAAAAAAAAAGTCTAGAAGAAGTTTCCTTCCGGAATGATTGGATTGCTGAAGATTCTCAAGCCAAAAAGAGCACAACCTAGAAGGTACGAATCTAATTAAAAGTCTCAATCCAATCAATGGATGTTGGAAAAATATATGTAAGAAATTTGTAAGGACATGACTGGTGGAATATGATAAGTGACAGATCAATCAATGCCCATCCGTATCCCATATTTTCGAAGACGATGAGTTGGGCATCACCACTCTTATCCCAAAAACAGATATTGTAACTTGGATTAAAACTGCTCCACAAAAGCAGTCAAGACAGTTATTCTCTTTTCTACATCACCTAGTTGACCAAAAACGGAGACTATGAAGTGTCATGATGAAGCCCGTTGGGACCAAAACCATATTCTATGGAAGATTTAGAGCAAGTATACATATCTGGTAAGAAGCAATGAGGTATTCTCCGGACAACATCGAAGGTATGAATCTAACTACAAACCTGAATCCACTCAAATGGATGCGTTGGACGTTGGGAAAACATATGATATTTTTACTGGCAAGTGTAAAGTGAAACAAGGGACACGACTGGTGGAACATATGAACAGATGAATTAATGCCCATCCATACCCTATCCTTCGAAGACATTTGAGTTGGGTCACCACCCACTTCCCAAGTCAAAATTATACAGTACATCCAAGAAAACATACATTGTAACTTGGATGAAAACTGATTCACAAAAGCAACCAAGATGGTTCTTCTCCTTTCTTCACCACCTTGCTGACCAAAACATGAGTCTATGAAGTTCCGTTAAGCCCATTAGGACCACAAACCATACACTATAATATTGCAAGATCAAGAGCAAGTACGAATACCTGATAAGAGGGATTCTCCTGACAAAAAGAGGGATAACATCAGAGATATTAATCCAATTACAAATTTTAATCCAGTCAATTGATTCGTTGGATGTTTGGAAACATATGTCACAAATTTGTAAGGGCAAACTAGCGACATGACTGGTGGAACATGGTAGGTGACAGATGAATTAATTCCAATTCATATCCCATCCTTCGAAGACATTGAGTTGGTCATCACCACCCAGATTCCAAGACAAGTTTCCACATCCAAAATAAAAAGATATTGTAACTTGAATGAAAACTGCTCCACAAAAGTAGCCAAGACGATTCTTGAGTTAACCTTGGGTTGTGCATCGGCATGATCCAAAGAGAAGGTTCCACATAAAAGAAAACAGATAATATAACTTGGATGAAAACTGCTCCACAAAAGCAGCCAAGACTATTTTCTTTTCTACAGCACCTTCTTGACCAAAGGCGTGAGTCTATGATGTGCCGTGAAGCCTATTGGGACCATCAACCATATACTATGGTACTGCAAGTTCTAGAGAAGGGTACACATACCTGATAAGAGGGAATGACCTCTCTGTCCAGAGCTTTGGTGACCTGCACTTCTCCTGTATTCTCGTTTATTCTGAATATTCCCTTGGGTTCCTCATCCACACCTTTTCCATACAGACGAAACTTGGATCCCTGTATCCTGTCACTTACCACAACCTGAAAAAGAGAAAATATAGGGGTAAGTTTATGGTGCACAATCCTATAACATATTCAGTCGCAACACATTTTAGATCTTCAGCTTGGTAACATCATCATGAGTTTAACAACAGTAAGTACTCGAAGACATGTTATTGTCATAGGGAAGGGCTGCCTCCCATTTATTTACTAACACGATGAGGAAAACCTTTTGAGTGGACAACCACCAAAATCTCTTCTCGAAAAACAGTAGGAGTGTCCAACTCCCAGTGACATTTTCCCATATCAGCCTATAGACCATATACAGGCAAAATGTAGTATCAAATGTCAGGGAATGAATAGCAAGCAAACCCTGTATGGAAGTCCATCCTCACCTTTCCTCTTGCTTCAACATTTCCTAACTAAATAAAAAATTAAGATTTTGTGATACTCTGTTTGGAAATGTTTATGCTACATGTGGCCAACCAATGTGAACTGCAATCTGCCAAGGATTTTATTAGCATGTCACGATAAAGGATTGAATTTGTATCGTGAGAAATTTGTAGTCTTAAAAAAATGAGCAGAAAATTGAGTGTGTATAACAAATAAAAACAAGGTAATACCATCTCCTCACTATTTTATGTATTGGATGGTCGGTTAGTTTACCCCCAGGTGTGCACTTCATATATTGCTTGTAACCTCTGTATCAGATAAAGTAAACCACCGTGTGCATTATCACTGAGTTTGCCCTGTGGCAGATAGATGGGAGTACTAGATACCGCTATTTTGCATTGGACATACTAAATCACTGAGCTAATTACTGGGGGGTTTTCAGCCATTTGTGCTATCCTGATTCTTATGAGTATGGTTTGTTAACTATTTCCTTGTCTTTTGGTGTCCCCTGTGGTATTTTTGCTTTTTTATATTCTTGTTAATTTTAAATATAAATCAATAAACATGTGGTTTTAATTATGGGATCTCTTCGTTCTTCCCACTGAAATCATGTGGGATTAGTTGAGTATGTGTATAACAAATGCCAAAGAGGGGGGTGCTCTACTGTAAAGGGAAGGGGCCTCAAAGTGGAGAAACCAGTCCTCTCATACTGTTCATCTATAAGCTTTGATATCTTGACAAGACCACCCTTTCAAGTAATTTAAAACCACTGCTGTCTATTTTTATCACATTTTCACATAAGCTACATCCTGTATTATACTTCAGAGCTGTACTCACTCTTCAGTTGGTGAAATTACTCAGATTCAGTACTGGATAAGTAATATAACGTAGTAACAACTCTGTTGGCATCATGGCATGGCCTCTCATCTCTCACAATATCTTACCCACTGCTCCAGGCCATGATGTGGTTTCTGTTTCGTGCCAGCTCCATATTCTGTGTCTCTGCTCTCTGCATGCTTCCTGGCTGTGGGCATAGGGGGGCGGCGCCTGAACTCTCTGGTTCTTATAGGAATCAGGTGCACCTGTCTAATCTGTTCCTGATCAATTACCAAGAGGCCTCCAGTATTTAGTGCAGCACCACCCAGTGGACTGGGCCTGTGCAATGTGTTAGCTCAGTTTGTGTTTAGCTTCTGAGTTTGCCAGGCCTTGCTCTGTGTTACTCCCTCTCTAGAGGCTTTTCTCAGTGTTCTTGCCTTGATCTTGTTGTCTGCCCTCCAGGAGGCAGAATATCCTGGTCCCTGTGACTTTGTTCTTGTTCCTTTTCTGAACTTAGTCTTTTCTCGGTCCCCTTGTCTGTGGCTTCCTTCCCTTCTGTGTGTTTCCTTGTGTTCTCAGTCTGCTTTCGCTCTGCACTCTTGCGGCTCTGCCTGCTCTGTACTTTTGTGGCTTTACCTCTGCTCCGCACTCCTGCGGTTCTGTTCCGTTCTACTCTGCTCCGCTCCTGCTGCAGAATCTCTTGCTGCAGCTCCTCTCTGCATTCCTTGCGGTTCTGTTCTGCTTAGCTTCTGCTGCAGCAGTAACTCTTACTGCAGCTCCTCTCCGCATTCCTTGCGGTTCTGCTCTGCTTTGCTGCAGAAACCTCTTGCTGCAGCTCCTCTCCACATTCCTTGTGGCTCCGTTCTGCTTAGCTTCCGCTGCTGCAGTAATCTCTGGCTGCAGCTCCTCTCCGCATTCCTTGCGGTTCTGCTCTGCTAAGCTTTTGTTGCTACGCTATTTCTTGCTGCCCTTCTGCTTCTATCTGCAGCCTTGCACTTCTCTTTCTGTGTGAACAGGTCCCAACTTGTTCCTTCATACTTCTTTCCTTTCTTCTTATTTCCTTATCTGCACCTCCAGTGTGAACAGGTCCCTACCTGTTCCTTCATACACCACACCTTCATACACCATGCCTGCCAGGCCTGTGTTCTCTGCCATGCCCGCCAGGCCTGTGTTCTCTGCCGTGCCTGCCAGCCCTGTGTTCTCTGCCATGCCTGCCAGTCCTGTGTTCTCTGCCATGCCTGCCAGCTCTGTGTTCTCTGCTGTGCCTGCCAGCCCTGTGTTCTCTGCCATGCCTGCCAGCCCTGTGTTCTCTGCCGTACCTGCCAGCCCACTGTTCTCTGCCAGCCCTGTGTCTCAGCCGTGCCAGCCTACTCATCTGAGTTTCAGCTGTGCTCTTCTGCCAGTCCTGCCTGATGCCCGCACCTGTCCTACTGTTCCTGTTCTCCAAGTGGGATCAGCAGCCACAGCCAGACACCACCCTGGAGTAGCACTTGACAGCTGCCTGCTGCACAAGCCTGACCTCACCATCAGAGGCTCCAGTGAAAACCCAGGCAGCTGTCATAGTCACGCCCCTTCCAGGGTAGTCTGGTTTGTGGCACAGTGGGGCCACAAACCCCCCAAGCTCACGCCCACCTGTCAGGGCATGAGCGTGACAGTGAGTGCAGCTCTGGAGTATAATACAGGATGTAACTCAGGATCAGTAATGTAATGTATGTGCACAGTGACTGCACCAGCAGAATAGTGAGGGCAGCTCTGGAGTATAATACAGGATGTAACACAGGATCAGTAATGTAATGTATGTACACAGTGATTGCACCAGCAGAATACTGAGGGCAGCTCTGGAGTATAATACAGGATGTAACTCAGGATCAGTAATGTAATGTATGTGCACAGTGAGTGCACCAGCAGAAAAGTGAGGGCAGCTCTGGAGTATAATACAGGATGTAACTCAGGATCAGTAATGTAATGTATGTACACAGTGACTGCACCAGCAGAATAGTGAGTGCAGCTCTGAAGCATAATACAGGATGTATCTCTGGATCAGTAATGTAATGTATGTACACAGTTACTACACCAGCAGAATAGTGAGCGCAGCTCTGCGGTATAATACAGGATATAACTTAGGATCAGTACTGTAATGCATGTACACAGTGACTGCACTAGCAGAATAGTGAGTTCAGCTCTGGGGTATAATACAGAAGGTAACTCAGGATCAGTAATGTAATGTATGTACACAGTGACTGCACCAGCAGAATAGTGAGTGCAGCTCTGAAGCATAATACAGGATGTAACTCAGGATCAGTAATGTAATGTATGTACACAGTTACTACACCAGCAGAATAGTGAGCGCAGCTCTGCGGTATAATACAGGATATAACTCAGGATCAGTACTGTAATGCATGTACACAGTGACTGCACCAGCAGAATAGTGAGTTCAGCTCTGGGGTATAATACAGGATGTAACTCAGGATCAGTAATGTAATGTATGTACACAGTGACTGCACCAGCAGAATAGTGAGTGCAGCTCTGGGGTATAATACAGGATATAACTCAGGATCAGTACTGTAATGTATGTACACAGTGACTGCACCAGCAGAATAGTGAGTGCAGCTCTGGAGCATAATACAGGATGTAACTCAGGATCAGTAATGTAATGTAATGTATGTACACAGTGACTACACCAGCAGAATAGTGAGCGCAGCTCTGGGGTATAATACAGGATATAACTCAGGATCAGTACTGTAATGCATGTACACAGTGACTGCACCAGCAGAATAGTGAGTTCAGCTCTGGGATATAATACAGGATGTAACTCAGGATGAGTAATGTAATGTATGCACACAGTGACTGCACCAGCAGAATAGTGAGTGCAGCTCTGGAGTATAATACAGGATGTAACTCAGGATCAGTAATGTAATGTATGTACACAGTGACTGCACCAGCAGAATAGTGAGTGCAGCTCTGGGGTATAATACAGGATGTAACTCAGGATCAGTAATGTAATGTATGTACACAGTGACTGCACCAGCAGAATAGTAAGTGCAGCTCTGGGGGATAATACAGGATGTAACTCAGGATGAGTAATGTTATGTATGTACACAGTGACTGCACCAGCAGAATAGTGAGTGCAGCTCTGGGGTATAATACAGGATGTAACTCAGGATCAGTAATGTTATGTATGTACACAGTGACTGCACCAGCAGAATAGTGAGTGCAGCTCTGGGGTAAATGCAGGATCTAATGTAATGTATGTGCTCAGTGACTCAGCTCTTTATTTAGAATTACTGACCCCCCAGGGGAACATGAGGTGAAGTACTGCCCTCTGTAGCTACATTACTATCCTGAATAATAGACTTTTCTTCCCGGCTGTTTGTGTTTTAAGTCACCGGTAAAATGATCTGTTCACATGCCCCCTGAGAAGGACGATGATGACGGCTGCCAAGTTGTTCATTCCTGCGGCTGATGCATATGTTGTCGGTGTTTATATCAGTCTGATGGGAGCGTTGCTCTGGATGTGACTCAGCCAAATATTTATAAGTAAAGGACATAAAACTTCAGTGCGCTAAATTTTTAAAAAATAATTCCTTGTCGCCAGGATCCGGAGACTAGAAGATTGTAGGACTGAAGGAGAGAAAAGTCTGCTAAAGACACAAGGATAAATATGGGCACTGAAGAGACATTGCCGAAGATCTGGGGGTCCCAGTGTGGAATTTACTCTAGGGGGTGTGCAGTCTACATAGCAATCTGCAGTCCCAAACTGCCAGATGTTCTATAGCACTAGATGCGGTGTTATCAGTGCGACACTGAAAACTAAGACGAAGCCTTAATGGGGCCGAGCTGCAAAACAATGTGGATAATAAATATATCAAGAAAGTGAATATCTTGAAATGAATATATGTTAAATCTATAGAGGGGTGAAGAGGAAATAGCTAAAAATATAAATTAATTGATACATGAAAAATTGTTAAAATTTATACATTAAAAAAGTGGGGGGAAAACACAAAGGAAAGTTGATGACAAACATATCAGGTAAAGGAAAGAGCTGTATATACAGATAGATAATAGATAGATAATAGATAATAGATAGATAATATACAGATAATAGATAGACAGACAACAGATAGATATAGAGGATAGATAGATAATAGAGAATAGATAGATAGATGATAGATAGATAATAGATAGATGATAGATAGATAGATAGATAGATAGATAGATAAATAATATATATAGATAACAGATAGATAATAGATAGATAGATAATAGATAGATGGATAGATAGATAAATAATATATATAGATAACAGATAGATAATAGATAGATAGATAATAGATAGATGGATAGATAGATAAATAGATAGATAGGTAGATAAATAGATAGATAGATAGATAGATAATAGATAGATAGATAGATAGATAGATAGATAGATAATAGTTAGATGGATAATAGATAGTTGGACAATAGATAGATAGATAGATAGATAGATAGATAGATAGATAGATAGATAGATAGATAATAGATAGACAGATAGATAATAGATAGATAGATGGATAATAGATATTTTTCCAATTTGACCCCTTGAGAAAGCCAAAGGTGAAACGCATATCTGAGCTCTTTAGGCTACTTTCACACATCAGGTTTTCAGTGTCAGGCTAAATCCGGCTAATTTTCAAAAAACCGAATCAGGCGAATGTTGCCGCTGGATCAGGTTTTTTTCCCCATAGACTTGTATTAGTGCCGGATTGCACCGGATGACATTGTGTTTCGTCCGGTTTTCGCCGGATCCGGCAAATCTGCAGCTTCCGGTTTCTTGAAAAAACGTCCATAGCAACGTTTGCTAGAATGGAAGCCTATGGGAGCCGCAAGGTGCCGGGTCCGGTAAAAGGCGGATCCGGCGGCCTGATCCGTTTTTTTAAACTGATCATGCTCCAAATTTTTTTTTTAGCCAATAATCTAGATATGCTAGCCGGATCCGTAAAAAAAATGGATCCGTTGCATCAGTTTTTCACAATCTGCGCCGGATCCAGTTTTTTCAACATTCGCCGGATTTAGCCTGACACTGAAAACCTGATGTGTGAAAGTAGCCTTGTGTTGATCTCTTTTAATTATGGTGTGTACATATATGCCTATCTATTATCTATCCTTCTATCTATTATTTATCTATTATTTCTATATCTATCTGTTATATCCATCTATCTATCTATCTATCTATCTATCTATCTATCTATCTATCATTTATTATATACATAACTGTCATGATTCTCAATGGCGAGAGAACATAGCCCAGCATATATGAGAACTAGCTCTTGGAAGATGGAAACTATACTGACCATGAACTAAACCTGCCGCACAACTAGAAGTGGCCGGGTAGCATGCCTACGTTTTTTAACCCTAGATGCCCAGCGCCAGCCGGAGAACTACCTAATCCTAGCAGAGGAAAAGACAGTCCTGGCTCACCTCTAGAGAAATTTTCCCAAAAGGCAGACAGAGGCTCCCACATATATTGGCGGTGATTTTAGATGAAATGACAAACGTAGTATGAAAATAGGTTTAGCAAAATCGAGGTCCGCTTTCTAGATAGCAGGAAGACAGAAAGGACACTTTCATGGTCAGCAGAAAACCCTATCAAAACACCATCCAGAAATTCCTTTAAGACTCTAGCATTAACTCATAACACCAGAGTGGCAATTTCCGATCACAAGAGCTTTCCAGACACAGTAACGAAACAGCAGCTGTGAACAGGAACAAAATGCAAAAACACACAAGGACAAAAGTCCAACTTAGCTGGGAGTTGTCTAGTAGCAGGAACAAGCACAGAAGGCTTCTGATTACATTGTTGACCGGCAAGAAACTGACAGAGGAGCAAGGTTATATAGCGACTCCCACATCCTGATAGGAGCAGGTGAACAGAGGGGATGATGCACACAAGTTCAGTTCCACAAGTGGCCACCGGGGGAGCCCAGAATCCAATTTCACAACAGTACCCCCCCCTCAAGGAGGGGGCACCGAACCCTCACCAGAACCACCAGGGCGATCAGGATGAGCCCTATGAAAGGCACGGACAAGATCGGAGGCATGAACATCAGAGGCAGTGACCCAAGAATTATCCTCCTGACCGTATCCCTTCCATTTGACCAGATACTGGAGTCTCCGTCTGGAAACACGAGAGTCTAAGATCTTTTCCACAACGTACTCCAACTCACCCTCAACCAACACCGGAGCAGGAGGCTCAACGGAAGGCACAACCGGTACCTCATACCTGCGCAACAATGACCGATGAAAAACATTATGAATCGAAAAGGATGCAGGGAGGTCCAAACGGAAGGACACAGGGTTAAGAATCTCCAATATCTTGTACGGGCCGATGAACCGAGGCTTAAACTTAGGAGAAGAAACCCTCATAGGGACAAAACGAGAAGACAACCACACCAAGTCCCCAACACAAAGCCGAGGACCAACACGACGACGGCGGTTGGCAAAAAGCTGAGTCTTCTCCTGGGACAACTTCAAATTGTCCACCACCTGCCCCCAAATCTGATGCAACCTCTCCACCACAGCATCCACTCCAGGACAATCCGAAGATTCCACTTGACCGGAGGAAAATCGAGGATGAAACCCCAAATTACAGAAAAACGGGGACACCAAGGTGGCAGAGCTGGCCCGATTATTGAGGGCGAACTCCGCCAAAGGCAAAAAAGCAACCCAATCATCCTGATCCGCAGACACAAAACACCTCAAATATGTCTCCAAGGTCTGATTAGTCCGCTCGGTCTGGCCATTAGTCTGAGGATGGAAAGCAGACGAAAAAGACAAATCTATGCCCATCCTAGCACAGAATGCCCGCCAAAATCTAGACACGAATTGGGTCCCTCTGTCAGAAACGATATTCTCAGGAATACCATGCAAACGAACAACATTTTGAAAAAACAGAGGAACCAACTCGGAAGAAGAAGGCAACTTAGGCAAGGGAACCAGATGGACCATCTTAGAGAAACGGTCACACACCACCCAGATGACAGACATCTTCTGAGAAACAGGCAGATCCGAAATAAAATCCATCGAGATGTGCGTCCAAGGCCTCTTCAGGATAGGCAAGGGCAACAACAATCCACTAGCCCGAGAACAACAAGGCTTGGCCCGAGCACAAACGTCACAAGACTGCACAAAGCCTCGCACATCTCGTGACAGGGAAGGCCACCAGAAGGACCTTGCCACCAAATCCCTGGTACCAAAGATTCCAGGATGACCTGCCAACGCAGAAGAATGAACCTCAGAGATGACTCTACTGGTCCAATCATCAGGAACAAACAGTCTACCAGGTGGGCAACGATCAGGTCTATCCGCCTGAAACTCCTGCAAGGCCCGCCGCAGGTCTGGAGAAACGGCAGACAATATCACTCCATCTTTAAGGATACCTGTGGGCTCAGAATTACCAGGGGAGTCAGGCTCAAAACTCCTAGAAAGGGCATCCACCTTAACATTCTTAGAACCCGGTAGGTACGACACCACAAAATTAAACCGAGAGAAAAACAACGACCAGCGCGCCTGTCTAGGATTCAGGCGCCTGGCAGACTCAAGGTAAATTAAATTTTTGTGGTGAGTCAATACCACCACCTGATGTCTGGCCCCCTCAAGCCAGTGACGCCACTCCTCAAAAGCCCACTTCATGGCCAAAAGCTCCCGATTCCCAATATCATAATTCCGCTCGGCGGGCGAAAATTTACGGGAAAAAAAAGCACAAGGTCTCATCACGGAGCAGTCGGAACTTCTCTGCGACAACACCGCCCCAGCTCCGATTTCAGAAGCGTCGACCTCAACCTGAAAAGGAAGAGCAACATCAGGCTGACGCAACACTGGGGCGGAAGAAAAGCGGCGCTTGAGCTCCCGAAAGGCCTCCACAGCATCAGGGGACCAATCAGCAACATCAGCACCCTTCTTAGTCAAATCAGTCAATGGTTTTACAACATCAGAAAAACCAGCAATAAATCGACGATAAAAGTTAGCAAAGCCCAAAAATTTCTGAAGACTCTTAAGAGAAGAGGGTTGCGTCCAATCACCAATAGCCTGAACCTTGACAGGATCCATCTCGATGGAAGAGGGGGAAAAAATGTATCCCAAGAAAGAAATCTTTTGAACCCCAAAAACACACTTAGAACCCTTCACACACAAGGAATTAGACCGCAAAACCTGAAAAACCCTCCTGACCTGCTGGACATGAGAGTCCCAGTCATCCGAAAAAATCAGAATATCATCCAGATAAACAATCATAAATTTATCCAAATAATCGCGGAAAATGTCATGCATAAAGGACTGGAAGACTGAAGGGGCATTTGAAAGACCAAAAGGCATCACCAAATACTCAAAATGGCCCTCGGGCGTATTAAATGCGGTTTTCCACTCATCCCCCTGCTTGATTCGCACCAAATTATACGCCCCACGGAGATCAATCTTAGAGAACCACTTGGCCCCCTTTATACGAGCAAACAAATCAGTAAGCAGTGGTAACGGATATTGATATTTAACCGTGATTTTATTCAAAAGTCGATAATCAATACACGGCCTCAAAGAGCCGTCTTTCTTAGACACAAAGAAAAAACCGGCTCCTAAGGGAGATGACGAAGGACGAATATGTCCCTTTTCCAAGGACTCCTTTATATATTATCGCATAGCAGCGTGTTCAGGCACAGACAGATTAAATAAACGACCCTTAGGGTATTTACTACCCGGAATCAAGTCTATGGCACAATCGCACTCCCGGTGCGGAGGTAGTGAACCAACCTTGGGTTCTTCAAAAACGTCACGAAAGTCAGACAAGAATTCAGGAATCTCAGAGGGAATAGATGATGAAATGGAAACCAAAGGTACGTCCCCATGAGTTCCTTTACATCCCCAGCTTAACACAGACATAGCTCTCCAGTCGAGGACTGGGTTATGAGATTGCAGCCATGGCAATCCCAGCACCAAAACATCATGTAGATTATACAGCACCAGAAAGCGAATAACCTCCTGGTGATCCGGATTAACACGCATAGTCACTTGTGTCCAGTATTGTGGTTTATTACTAGCCAATGGGGTGGAGTCAATCCCTTTCAGAGGTATCGGAGCCTCCAGTGGCTCCAAATCATACCCACAGCGTTTGGCAAAGGACCAATCCATAAGACTCAAAGCAGCGCCAGAGTCGACATAGGCGTCCGCGGTAATAGATGACAAAGAACAAATCAGGGTCACAGATAGAATAAACTTAGACTGTAAAGTGCTAATTGAAACAGACTTGTCAGGCTTCTTAGTACGCTTAAAGCATGCTGATATAACATGAGTTGAATCACCACAATAGAAGCACAACCCATTTTTTCGTCTAAAATTCTGCCGCTCGCTTCTGGACAGAATTCTATCACATTGCATATTTTCTGGCGTTTTCTCAGTAGACACCGCCAAATGGTGCACAGGTTTGCGCTCCCGCAGACGCCTATCGATCTGAATAGCCATCGTCATGGACTCATTCAGACTCGCAGGCACAGGGAACCCCACCATAACATCCTTAATGGCATCAGAGAGACCTTCTCTGAAAATCGCCGCCAGGGCGCACTCATTCCACTGAGTAAGCACAGACCATTTGCGGAATTTTTGGCAGTATATTTCAGCTTCATCTTGCCCCTGAGACAAGGACATCAAGGCCTTTTCCGCCTGAAGCTCTAAATGAGGTTCCTCATAAAGCAACCCCAAGGCCAGAAAAAACGCATCCACATTGAGCAACGCAGGATCCCCTGGTGCCAATGCAAAAGCCCAGTCTTGAGGGTCGCCCCGGAGCAAGGAAATTACAATCCTGACCTGCTGTGCAGGGTCTCCGGCAGAGCGAGACTTCAGGGACAAAAACAATTTGCAATTATTTTTAAAATTTTGAAAGTGAGATCTATTCCCCGAGAAGAATTCAGGCAAAGGAATTCTAGGCTCAGACATAGGTGCATGAACAACAAAATCTTGCAAATTTTGTACCTTTGTGGCGAGATTATTCAAACCTGTAGCTACACTCTGAAGATCCATTTGAAACAGGTGAACACAGAGCCATTCAAGGATTAGAAGGAGAGAAAGAGAGGAAGGCTGCAGTATAGGCAGACTAGCAAGTGATTCAATTAAGAGCACACTCAGAACTAGAGGAAAAAAAAAAAAATTGTAGCAGACTTCTTTTTTCTCTCCTTTCTCAGCCAGTAATTTAACCCTTTTTTGGTCCGGTCAAACTGTCATGATTCTCAATGGCGAGAGAACATAGCCCAGCATATATGAGAACTAGCTCTTGGAAGATGGAAACTATACTGACCATGAACTAAACCTGCCGCACAACTAGAAGTGGCCGGGTAGCATGCCTACGTTTTTTAACCCTAGATGCCCAGCGCCAGCCGGAGAACTACCTAATCCTAGCAGAGGAAAAGACAGTCCTGGCTCACCTCTAGAGAAATTTTCCCAAAAGGCAGACAGAGGCCCCCACATATATTGGCGGTGATTTTAGATGAAATGACAAACGTAGTATGAAAATAGGTTTAGCAAAATCGAGGTCCGCTTTCTAGATAGCAGGAAGACAGAAAGGACACTTTCATGGTCAGCAGAAAACCCTATCAAAACACCATCCAGAAATTCCTTTAAGACTCTAGCATTAACTCATAACACCAGAGTGGCAATTTCCGATCACAAGAGCTTTCCAGACACAGTAACGAAACAGCAGCTGTGAACAGGAACAAAATGCAAAAACACACAAGGACAAAAGTCCAACTTAGCTGGGAGTTGTCTAGTAGCAGGAACAAGCACAGAAGGCTTCTGATTACATTGTTGACCAGCAAGAAACTGACAGAGGAGCAAGGTTATATAGCGACTCCCACATCCTGATAGGAGCAGGTGAACAGAGGGGATGATGCACACAAGTTCAATTCCACAAGTGGCCACCGGGGGAGCCCAGAATCCAATTTCACAACACATAACATAATTAAAAGAGATTAACACAAACATCAGGACCCCAGGGCTCCGTCATACGTTTCGCCTTTGGCTTTCTCAAGTGGTCAAATTGGAATAATGTTGCGAAATTGAAGCTGGATGGATCCAATAAACAGACCAGCCTCAGCGCAGCACTTACAAACTCTATAGCAAAAAACTTCTAAGTGCGTGCTCCTTGCCTACCAGCCCGGCCACCTCTGATAGACTGCCAAGGTGGCTGGTAGCCTAGTCCTGGAGCTGTCAGCTGTAAAAAATTAAAAATCCTTCTGTTTTGGAGATCCGAAAGGATTTTTAATAAGAGTTAAATCGCGTTGTAATCACTCAAAGCCAAATTATAAAAAAAGAGGAAGGAAGACGCGCATCGGTCAGTGGAAAACTTCGCGCGTTGATGTGAAGAATTGCCATCTCCTTTGATGCCGCTTACGTGAGCGCTCAGATTTCCAAGATGGGATTTTATTTAATGTTTAATGGGGAGAAAATTGTAATTACTTATAAAATCGGGAGTTATATTCTCTTTCTGCCGCTTTTATCTGCTCGCTTCATAAATATTTTAAAGCTTTAAAAGGTAATATTCATCTCTCAGGGAGCAATGAGGCTATAACCCCTGGCGGGGCATCGAAGAGATTCTTCACCCAAATGTTTCCAATCAATAAACCATGGAATATCACAAAATTAATCAATACACAACAGAAAAAAAAAAGTTTCTGGGGTCCACAAATGCAAATTAATAAAACTAAAACTCTGAGTAAATTCTGATAAATATAAAAAGTATTCTCACTGAAATCCGGTTGGTGAGATCTAAAAAAAAAAAAAAAATTATATATATATCCGCGCGGAGCAATAGTCTCTGATGGAAAACAAAGCACTTAATGCGAGGTTATTGGAAAATGGGTGGGTGTCCGTAATAAACGTGTGTAAAGCCGTCGTGCTGTTTAATTCTATTTAATCCAAAAAAGCCATTAATAAAGAGACAAAAACTCGGATAATTGGATAATTGGATAAATAATGTATCTTTTTTTTTCCGTTTGGGTAAAGTATTCAGCACGCGGTGACATTTCACGGGAATTAGTGTAAATACGGCCGCCCTTGTATAGTCAACTGATGTCTGCTCTCATCTTTCCAAATAAGTTTTTTTTGCGATATTGTAATTTCTGCTATTTCCCATCCCTTTAAATGAGCAATAAATACTATATGGCAACTACAACTCCCAGCATGTCCCGATTGCTTCAGGAGTTATAATGTTTCTCTGTGCACTACTAGGGGATTGACCACTTGGGACATTATTATTTTTACTTAAATACATGTATTTATGGGTAAAAAAAAATGTTTGCACTTGGGTGCCATTGAAAATTTCACACAATTTGGCTTTTATAGGTTTTTCTTTTCTTGCACTTTCTACTTTGATGAGATCTGTGGTCATAAATCAGCTGAAAAGAGCTAAATAAAAAACTTAAGAGTTAGGAACTCTTCTGTCAAACCATCAAAACACCTTCAAACCCTTCTCTATAGACTTAACTGTTCTTAGCTCCTAAAGTGCCCAAGGGTGTACTACTGTAAATTGCTCAGGAAGATTAATACACATCTTGATACACTCCTGTGTGTAGGATATAAGGTATAAATATCAACTCGCTCATCTAATGCTGCCCGGTCTCTACTTTCTGGACTCCTCTTAAAATGAAGTTTAATGCCACCCAACCAATCTGGGTAAGATGGGTTAATTGGCTAGGTGGGCATTTCTTAGAATTTCCTGCCGAACTAAGAAGTAGAAACTACCAAGTGGCCGGTAAGCATTAGAACAGGAGTGGCAAGAGACTTTAAGAAAAATCACTGACCCTTTTGTCCAACTTTTTTTCACACACTGAACAATACTATTAAGGGTCGGTATGGGGACCTCTTAACTTATGTGTTTTTTAGGTGTATCCATATACATGGCCCACCCAGGTGTTTCCATATAAATGGCCCACCATGTAGATCGGTGGGATTCTGAGACCTGAGACCCCCAATTATGGTTCAAATGGCCTCGAGTATAAACCTTTTTTATTTATCTAACTTTACACTTAAATTTATTTACTGTTTTTTTTAGTTATTCTTGTTCTATATGGAGTGGAATCAGCTCCATAGATCTGAGCCGTAAATATACGGTGGATGTCAGGAATGGGTTAAAGACAAGTATATGTCTGCCTAAATCTTTGGCGAGAACTTAAATGAATTGTTGAGCTCTGTTGGATTTCGAAGGATCATTCTTAAAACCATTTCTTCAATATTTCTACAACTAATAACGTTTTCTCTTTCTACTAACGGAAGACTATACTCTCTGCAATCATTGGAGTTCCCACTTTGGATCATTCCTTTTTTGATAAAGTTTCCCACTGCTCAGAATCCCAACGATCATCTGTGTACAATTTTTTAGCAGCGCCACCCCAGGTGAGAATGAAGAATTACATTCCAATCAATATGCTGCCTGTGTAACAAAGGACAGGGCAAGGTCCTCCAGAGTGAGAGACACGCTTGGTAAACACCTTTCTTTGGTCAATAGATGAGTTTCCTTTTCCGAACTTAGAATTCAGTAAGAAGATACATGGAAATGAGTTTTATAAATTCAACACTCCCTTTTAAAATCCCAAGGGGGTAAAAAAAAAATCTAGTTAATGACAAATTTCTCCTGTACTTTCTGAGCCTTTGACCCTTGGAGGCAACAAGTCTCAAGAATAGGATTTGCTCTGCCTGTAAGGGCTCCATTATCGTGAGGGATGATTTAAATATGGAGGAACCAGGTATCAATTCCTCTCCAGTCTAATGACGGCAGGATAATCACATTGATAGATACAATGCTGCGGGAATCTGCTTTGTGGCGGAGGTAATAACGCGGCGCTTTATGAATCCAGGAGGCTTGGGGTGCAGAGCAAGGGAGGGGATCATAATTACATTCGTCAGGTCTGAAGACAGAAGAAAACCCATCTCGTAAGGTCAATTAGGACTGCGGTCCGGGAACAATAGACATGGTCTGCCCGTTCTCCTTCTTAGAACAGAAAAATGGGGATTTTTTTTTTTTTTTACATCAACTATTATAAAGTGTTCCAAAAACACATAAAGAAAGCCTCCGCACAGTCACTCATTAGTCAGAAGGAGACGAGGAAGAAAATAATCTGAATTTAAGATTATGCTGAGAATACATGACGTGACTAAGCTCAGAGCCTAGGTGAATAGTCGCGTACATTGTATTATTGGGTCAATCTCTCTCACGCTTATCTATCGAGACAGGGTTTTTATTTTTAGTGATTTGCGTCATGTGCATGCAGCAAAATGGAAGCTTTTGGGACCCTTGCTTTGCTGGGGTTGGGAAGTAGTTAAATTTTAAAAAATATATATTATATTCGACTCTCACCTTGAGAGGTCCCACAGCTTAATACATTTGTGAAGACCTCTTCATTAACCTTAGCCCACTGCTTTCAGAGGCCAACATGGGCAATGCCATGAAGAGACCTTCACAAGGGAACATCACACTGGATTATGGTGTGATGTTACATAATGTATGGTAGCCGGACCCCTCTGGTTTTCATTCTGTTGCACTAACAGTTTGGTGACGCATACTTTTTTTTGGGTGGAACCATTTCTCTAAAAGGAACCATTTTTAACAGGACAAACCCTAGGCCACATGTTACTCATGTTACTGTGAGTAGCCTGCATGGCCTAAATGTACTCCCATGGCCTGCAGCGTCTCCGGACTTGTCTCCATCCAGCACATCTGGGACATCATCGGTTGGTGATGACACAGGAAGCTGCCAGCAGTGGATCTTGATGATTTGCCCAAGTGCATTCAGCAACTGAACGTTCCTCAGATGACCAGTAATAACCTAAGTGACAGCAGCCAAGGCTGGAAGGGCCGAGATTTTTGCACGAGGCTCCGACTCCAGACTGAATACGGTAAATCCAAATGTTTTGAAAATGTTGTTTCTATTTTTTGACCATTTGCAGATTAGTGACGTCTCCATCCTGTGATTTCCATAATTCCACGTCTTCCTTAGTGGTTTTACAATTTCAGTATTTATATCACATGTATACAGTTGTGCACAAAAGTTCACATACCCTGGCAGAATGCTTTCTTAGCCTTTTTTTCAGAGAATATGAATGATCACACCAAAACTTTTTCTCCACTCATGGTTAGTGGTTGAGTGAAGCCATTTATTTTCAAACTACTGTGTTTTCTCTTTTAAAATCATAATGACAACCCAAAACATCCAAATGACCCTGATCAAAAGTTCACATAACCTGGTGATTTTGGCCTGATAACATGCACATAAATTGACACAAATGGGTTTGAATGGATACTAAAAGTAACTGTCACGGGGGTACTGGGTAGACTACAGCTGATTACCCGGGCCCCTGCAATATCCCTCAAACTAGGGAAACCCTGTCTGTCCCTCTCCCAGAGTTTACACTGAAGGTGTGCATGTCTGGGCCGCCAGGCCTGACCCGGAGTCCTGTTTCAGTGCTAAGCTGAAACCTCCACCCGCCACCCAGTGATAAGACCTCTCACCAACCCCTACAGAAAGCACAGACAGGGAAAACTAAAAAACGCACCACGCCGCAGACACACAGGAAAACACTATAATGTGCACAGGGCAAAACAATACAAATATAGGAAGGAGAAATATAACGAAGGATAATACACCACCAGATACGATATTTCCTCTCCTAGACCACCACTCCAGACTGAGATCACCAGGCACAAGACACAAGCTATAATCGGCGACGCCCAAAGCCCAGCAAAACTATTTAAAGGCAATGGGCGTGACTAAGCCTCCAACCCGAGTACCAGCCAGATTAACCCCGGACAATCTGGATCAATCTAGCTGGCGCCACTGAGCATATAGTGGACGAATGAGGAATTACCGCTGTCTGTCGGACGCCCTAGTGTGAACAGCGTCCGACATGACAATAACATACTCACCTGTGACCTGTTTGCTTGTAATCAGTGTGTATGCATAAAAGCTGAGTGAGTTTCTGGGATCCAGACAGACTCTTGCATCTTTCATCCAGCCACTGACTTTCTGGATTGTTAGTCAAGGGGAAAGCAAAAGAATTGTCAATGGATCTATGGGAAATGGTAGTTGAACTGTATAAGTTAGGAAAGAGATACAAAAAGATATCCGAGGAACTGATAATGCCTGTCAGCAGCGTTCAAACTGTGATTAACAAATGGAAAATCAGAAGCTCTGTAAAAACAAAACCACGGTCAGGTAGACCAACAAAAATGTCATCCAAAACTGCCAGGAAAATTGTTCGGGATGCAAAGAAAAACCCACAAATAGCATCAGCTGAAATACAGGGCTCTCTGAAACGTGAAGAAAAATGGGCTGCATGGTCGAGTCGCCAGAAGAAAGCCGTTACTGCGCAAATGCCACAAAGTATCTCGCCTGCAATACACAAAACAGCACAGAGACAAGCCTCGAAACATCTGGAACAAGGTAATTTGGAGTGTTGAGACCAAAATTGAACTTTTTGGCCACAACCATGAAGGTTACATTTGGAGAGAGGTCAACAAGACTTATGATGAAAGGAACACCATTCCTACTATAAATCACGGAGGTGGATCACAGATGTTTTGGGGATAGCACAGGTAACTTGGTTAAAGTTGAAGGAAAGATGAATGCAGCACGTCATCAGCAAATACTGGAGGGAAATTTGCATTTATCAGCCCGGAAGCTGTGCATGGGACGTACTTGAATATTCTAACATGACAACAATCCAAATCACAAGGCCAAGTCGACCTGTCATTGGCTACTGCAGAACAAAGTGAAGGTTCAGGAGTGGCCATCTCAGTCTCCAGACCTCAATATCATTGAGCCACTCTGGGGACATAACAAGGGTGCAGTTCATGCTAGACAGCCCATGCATTTACAGGAATTGGAGGTTTTTTGCCAAGAGGAGTGGGCAGCTTTACCATCTGAGTTTTGGTGCTATCATTCACATTCTCTGAAAAAAGGCCAAGAAAGCAAAAATTCTGTCAGGGTATGTAAACTTTTGAGCACAACTGTAAATATATATATATGTATATATGTGTATATATATATACTGCTCAAAAAAATAAAGGGAACACTTAAACAACAGAATATAACTCCAAGTAAATCAAACTTCTGTGAAATCAAACTGTCCACTTAGGAAGCAACACTGATTAACAATCAATTTCACATGCTGTTGTGCAAATGGAATAGACAACAGATGGAATTTATTGGCAATTATCAAGACACCCTCAATAAAGGAGTGGTTCTGCAGGTGGGGACCACAGACCACATCTCAGTACCAATGCTTTCTGGCTGATGTTTTGATCACTTTTGAATGTTGGTTGTGCTTTCACACTCGTGGTAGCATGAGACGGACTCTACAACCCACACAAGTGGCTCAGATAGTGCAGCTCATTCAAGATGGCACATCACTGTGAGCTGTGGCAAGAAGGTTTGCTGTGTCTGTCAGCGTAGTGTCCAGAGGCTGGAGGCGCTACCAGGAGACAGGCCAGTACACCAGGAGACGTGGAGGGGGCCGTAGGAGGGCAACAACCCAGCAGCAGGACCGCTGCCTCAGCCTTTGTGCAAGGAGGAACAGGAGGAGAACTGCCAGAGCCCTGCAAAATGACCTCCAGCAGGCCACAAATGTGCATGTGCCTGCACAATCGGTTAGAAACCGATTGCAAGAGGATGGTTTGAGTGCTTGACATCCACAGATGGGGGTTGTGCTCACAGCCCATCACCATGTAGGACACTTGGCATTTGCCACAGAACACCAGGATTGGAAAATTCACCACTGGCGCCCTGTGCTCTTCACAGATGAAAGCAAGTTCACACTGAGCACATGTGACAGATGTGACAGAGTCTGGAGACACCGTGGAGAGCGATCTGCTGCCTGCAACATCCTTCAGCATGACCGGTTTGGCAGTGGGTCATTAATGGTGTGGGGTGGCATTTCTTTGGAGAGCCGTACAGCCCTCCATGTGCTTGCCAGAGGTAGCCTGACTGCCATTAGGTACTGAGATGAGATCCTCAGACCCCTTGTGAGACAATATGCTGGTGCGGTTGGCCCTGGTTCCTCCTAATGCAGGACAATTCCAGACCTCATGTGGCTGGAGTGTGTTAGCAGTTCCTGCAAGATGAAGGCATTGAAGCTATGGACTGACCCACCCATTCCCAAGACCTGAATCCGATTGAACACATCTGTGACATCATGTCTCGCACCATCCACCAATGTCACGTTGCACCAAAGACTGTCCAGGAGATGGCGGATGCTTTAGTCCAGGTCTGGGAAGAGATCCCTCAGGAGACCATCCGCTGCCTCATCAGGAGCATGCCCAGGCATTGTCAGGAGGTCATACAGGCACGTGGAGGCCACACATACTACTGAGCACCATTTCCTTGTCTTGAGGCATTTCCACTGAAGTTGGATCAGCCTGTAACTTCATTTTCCACTTTGATTTTGAGCATCATTCCAACTCCAGACCTCCGTGGGATATTAGTTGTGATTTATGTTGATCATTTTTAGGTTTTATTGTTCTCAACACATTCCACTATATAATGAATAAAGCTTTACAACTGGAATATTTCATTCAGTGATATCTAGTATGTGGGATTTTAGTGTTCCCTTTATTTTTTTGAGCAGTGTATATAAATATATACACACACACACACACACAAGAATTACCATGACTAATTTAGACAATTCCGTGCATCGTATGTAAACACGTGCATATAAATTGCTGCACATGTGCGATAAAAATAACAAATAATCCATGTATTATTCATGAAGTGCATCCATCCATAACTGCAGAATACCTATTTGTAGCACAATTGATTAAAAATCCACATCTGTGGTATAATGGTTTACCTAATTCTGTCAAATATTACAAGCTCCCTCTTAATGGGGGTTGTCTGTACGGTGCATGTAAAAATAAGCAACTTTGTATTTTCCCTCTTATTAAAAATCCTCAAGAAGGTTTACTGGCCACTTCTGCAGTCTGAGACGGCCAGTTTCCTAAGCAAGAAGGGCAGCGCTTGCAAGGTCTTTGCTATAGAGCTTGTAAGCACTGCCCAGAAGCTGGCCGGACAGCTTTATTACCCCTGCAATTGTCTGTTGCTGCTGAAGGAAAGCAGTCTCTGCTAACACCCTGGGAGTGTGCAAAGCTCAGACCAGCGGCACAACCATGCTACTGGTCCGAGCTGTCAATCTTCAGGAGATCACCGCCCCCAGCAAGCAGGAAGATGGGAGGTTATGGAACGGTGTGCAGCTTTAGAAAAAAACTTTTTTAAAGAGGTTTTTACGTCAATGTTCACTCCTGCATCGGAGCTGAGAGATGCAGATGAAGCTCTGACCCCGTGGTCTTGTAAGATTGACAGATTTGTTGCGCTTGTCCTGTCCATTAGAATATGACACGCACAAATAGCTGCCAATCATACACACATCTCAGCAGATTTCTAGGGTCATAACATCATCCACATCTCTCACCTTCGATGTTTAAGTGAGCAGTGCCATAAAACCCTTTCAGATGGAGTAGATCTTAAGCCATACCTTTGTCTTACCCCCAATTACAGATTTTTTGCTGCGTGCAGTGCATCATGTTGCAGATTTTTTCCTTTTGCACTGCCCAATGGTGATTTGGTTGCAAATCCACAACTCCTGTTAATCGGTATTTGTCAGGGCATGCTGGGAGTTGTAGTATTACTGAAGAACGTCTGCAGTGCATATGGCTGTGACTGACACTCTGGATGTTTCTGCTTGTATTTTATACACTGCAGAACAACAACTTTCATATTCTTCCAGCTTTCAAGGTTTTCAGGGGAGATCTCTTGTCATCCGCTCGTCTAATCTGACACCAGAAAGGTTACGCTTCTGGCTGATAAATGATTTCAATTAATATTTATGATATGTGTTTAAACATTAGGAGAGCAGCGCTATCTGTCCCCAGCACTGGTAATGTGGCTTATCTGGAGCAATGTCATCTACAGAAGGGGCTACACTGATTCACAAGTGGACTCATCCCTGAAACCCTCAAGGGCACCCCAGATCACAAGGTTGTACCGACTGTGCAACTGCCATGGGGCCATGTAAAAAGTGAATGGGAGCAGCTCAAGTTGCACATTACTACTGACTGGTTTGTAGAGACCCAAGAAATAAAGTAAAGAGGGTCCTGCTTGTCCTCTATGGTAGAAAGGAAACAACTGGGTAGAAGACAAAAATGGTCCATTTATAGCCGGATTATGTGTATGTAAATCATTGTACATCCTTACTTTTCCTTTAAGTCAGGATGAGTGGCGTGAGATCAGGTTGAGCTCACCGAGGTCACCGCACTTCAGCCCGGCTGGGAACATAGCCTCAGTGACAAGCAGTAAACTCGATGACGTCACCACTGGTCACTGATACTGCACTCGCAGCAGCTCAATCTCCAGTGGTTTTCAGCCTGGATGGTTGCATCTTGGCACTGTCCAAGTTGAAAACAATTTATCACAGATATGGATTACAGCGTGGGACAGAACGACAGATAGGTGAGGGATATGGTTGCTTTAATTTTTTTTTTTACAGGAGACCATGACTTCAGTGGAATGGGCATTAGGTGAGTATTTTTGCTGCTTACTATTTACTGTGTTTTTTTTACAGGAGACCAGGGATTCAATGTAATAGGCGTTAGGTGAGTATAACTGTGTTTGCTATTTTTAAATAATAAAAGAAAATTGTGTTTTCTTTTTATTTCTAATAAATGACTTTATTCTGGCTGTGTCTTTATTTACAATATAACTATAGGATTAGTAATGGATAGGTGTCTTATAGACGCCTCTTCATTACTAACCCGTGGGCTTGCTGTCACCTGACAATACAAAATGACAGATGAAAAATAACGGAAACAGATGAAAACACAGTGATGTAAAAACATAGACATGGATGTAAAGAAAAACTAATATTGGAATAAAAAACTAAGTTTTTTTCTAAATGGAAAATAGACAATTTCATATATTATTGGCTGAACCAAATAACTTTCAGAAACCCCTAAACTGTTGGCAACATAATAATACAAAGATGAGATTCAACAGAAGAAATTATTCCTTTTCTGATCCTTCGCACAAGCAATCCAATGTCACCCGATAGACCCCACTGACTTAATAATAAAGCATCAAAGCTGTACACATGATGCAGCCACCTTCTTGCCACTTGCGTCAAAGTAAAAGAGAAGAGAGGTGCTGTGCAAATATCATCACACCATTATCGTAGAGCCATTCTGTAAGCACTTGCCACCGTACAGATCGAGACATGAAAAGGACAGATCCTCCAGTGGCAGTGTGAACAAAGCCCAACTTCTTTTGGGTTCTACTACACAAATCACAGCAAAAAATAAAAAAATCACAAAAATAAAAGACCCCATCATGATTTTCTGATGCCACGTGATCAGCCTGCACAGATATTTTTCCCAGTGGATGTGTAACGTATAAGACAATGTGGTCTACTGTGCAGTAATGGGAGGAGGTGATAGATGTGAAGGAAGATTTATCTCCAGCTTTGTGTCTCTGTCAGTTCTCACCTCCAAATCTCCTCTTCTTGTCCATCACTGGGTCCCCAAGAAGTTAATTTGGGATATCAAAACCAAACAGAATGGTCTTTGAGGCAGGAGCCGGTCCCCGCTTTGCCGGCAGGGTTAAATGCACCACTTGAAAGCTTGCAACAACATTTTCATAATCCGCTTACACCCTTTTCCAAACACAGTGTATATTGCTTGCTGAGATCTAATTATAGATTTTTCTCAGCCATTGGTCCCACTGGAAACAATCCCCGGCTGTGCACGGTGCAAGGAAGGTCAGGGGACGGACATAAACCATTTCACTAAACTGTGGCGACATTTCTCTTAAGGTAACAGGTATGATTCTCACCAGATCCCAAAATCCAATCCTGACAGATTTCCTAGATCCAGATCTCAGATGCCAGAAAACAACATGAGGGTAACAATGACTAAAATATATAAAATGGAGAAAGGCATGGACAAAGGGATTATCAGGTAGCGACAGAGGAGTCGAGATATTAAGGATCACGGCGCAACAAGTAAACAAATCAGCAAAGAGGTGTCCGCCCAGTAGGTGCCGTACCGATGATACAGGTGGATTATGACTGATTGGTTAAACGTCCATAATAAGTTAAAACTCAATGCAAATAATATATAACTGCTATAATACTGCCCCAATGTACAAGAATATAACTACTATAATACTGCCCCTATGTACAAGAATATAACTACTGTAATACTGCTCCTATGTACAAGAACATACTGTAACTACTATAATACTGCCCCAATGTACAAGAATATAACTACTATAATACTGCCCCTATGTACAAGAATATAACTACTGTAATACTACTCCTATGTACAAGAACATAACTACTATAATACTGCTCCTATGTACAAGAATATAACTACTATAATACTGCCCCTATGTACAAGAATATATCTACTATAATACTGCCCTATGTACAAGAATATAACTACTATACTACTGCCCCTATGTACAAGAATATAACTACTATAATACTGACCCCTATGTACAAGAATATAACTACTATAATACTGCCCCTATGTGCAAGAATATATCTACTATAATACTGCCACTATGTTCAAGAATATAACTACTATACTACAGCCCCTATGTAAAAGAATATAACTACTATAATACTGACCCCTACGTAAAAGAATATAACTACTATACTACTGCCCCTAAGTACAAGAATATAACTACTATAATACTGACCCCTATGTACAAGAATATAACTACTATAATACTGCCCCTACCTACAAGAATATAACTACTATACTACTGCCCCTATGTACAAGAATATAACTACTATAATACTGACCCCTATGTACAAGAATATAACTACTATAATACTGACCCCTATGTACAAGAATATAACTACTATACTACTGAGCCTATGTAAAAGAATATAACTACTATAATACTGACCCCTATGTACAAGAATGTAACTACTATAATACTGCTCCTATGTACAAGAATATAACTACTAAAATACTGCCCATGTGTGAAAGAATACGACTACTATAATACTGCTCCTATATACAAAAATATAACTACTATAATACTGCCCTCTATGTGCAAGAATATAACTACTATACTACTGCCCCTATGTGCAAGAATATAACTACTATAATACTGCTCTTTATGTACAAGAATATAACTACTAGATTGATAACATCAGAGACAGTTTTGGTCAACAACCCCTAGAGCCCTTCCTCCCGACTTCTCAGCCCTCCACCTCCAAAACCAACTTCTCCACCATTACAGAACATCAACTCTCCACTCTACTCTCAAGATCGCATCTCACCACCTGTGCACTTGACCCGCTCCCATCCCACTTCATCCCAAACCTCACCACAGTCTTTATCCCAACCCTAACCCATCTCTTCAATCTATCACTAACAACTGGTGTTTTCCCCTCAAGCTTTAAACATGCCTCCATCACACCAATCCTCAAAAAGCCCTCTCTTGACCCATCCTCTGTATCTAGCTATCGCCCTATATCACTTCTCCCCTATGCCTCCAAACTACTGGAACAACACGTCTACCTTGAACTGTCCTCACTAGGGTTGAGCGAAACGGGTCGTTCATTTTCATAAGTCGCCGACTTTTGGCAAAGTCGGCGTCTCATGAAACCCGACCCGATCACTGTGCGGGGTCGGCCATGCGGTACGCGATCTTGGCGCAAAAGTCGCGTTTCATATGACGCGTTTAGCGCCATTTTTTCAGCCAATGAATGAGCGTGGGCAGAGTGATGACATAGGTCTTAGGGGAGTGAACGCCTATCGTCATGCTATCGCTTGTGCAATACGAAATTTTCTGTGCTGGGACGGAGGAGAAGGAGGAGGAGGAGGAAAAAAAAAAAAAAAAAAATCCCCATTGAGGTGCATAGGGTTTCGTGTTCCGGCCGATCCTCGACTTTGCGCAGTAATCGGCCGATTTCGCCCGACTCGACTTTTCCAACAGTCGGGTTTCGCGAAACATGACTCGACCCTAAAAAAGTCAAGGTCGCTCAACCCTAGTCCTCACACCATTCCACTGAAACTGCCCTAACTAAGGTCACCATTGACCTCTTAACCGCCAAGAGCAAGCAACACTACTCTGTCCTCCTCCTCCTCGACCTGTCGGCTGCCTTTGACACAGTGGACCATTCCCTATTATTACAGACCCTCTAATCCCTTGGCATCACAGACTTGGCCCTATCCTGGATCTCATCATACCTAACAGACCGAACATTCAGCGTCTCCCACTCACACACCACCTCCTCACCTCGCCCCCTATCTGTCGGAGTCCCACACGGTTCAGTCCTAGGGCCCCTGCTCTTCTCCATTTACACCTTTGGCCTGGAACAGCTCATAGAATCTCATGGCTTTCAGTGTCACCTCTATGCTGATGACACACAGATCTAAATCTCTGGACCAGATATCACCTCCCTACTAACCAGAATCCCTCAATGTCTGTCCACTATTTCATCCTTCTTCTCCGATAGATTTCTGAAACTTAACATGGACAAAACAAAATTCATTATCTTTCCCCCATCTCACGCGACCCCCCCCAACGAACCTATCCATTACAGTAAATGGCTGCCCACTCTCCCCAGTCCCACAAGCTCGCTGCCTCGGGGTAATCCTTGAAGCTGATCTCTCCTTCAAACCACATATCCAAGCCCTTTCCACTTCCTGCCGACTTAAACTCAAATATATTTCACGAATCCGTACATTCCTCAACCAAGAATCTGCAAAAACCCTAGTCCATGCCCTCATCATCTCTCGCCTTGACTACTGCAACCTCCTGCTCTGTGGCCTCCCCTCTAACACTCTCGCACCCCTCCAATCTATTCTAAACTCTGCTGCCCGACTAATCCACCTGTCCCCCCGCTATTCCCCGGCCTCTCCCCTCTGTCAATCCCTTGACTGGCTCCCCATTGCCCAGAGACTCCAGTAAAAAGCCCTAACCATGACGTACAAAGCCATCCACAACCTGTCTCCTCCATACATCCGTGACCTCGTCTCCCGGTACTTACCTACATGCAACCTCCGATCCTCACAAGATCTCCTTCTCTACTCCCCTCTTATCTCCTCTTCCCACAATCGTATACAAGATTTCTCTCGCGTATCACCCCTACTCTGGAACACTCTACCACAACACATCAGACTCTTGCCTACCATCGAAACCTTCAAAAAGAGCCTGAAGACCCACCTCTTCCGACAAGCCTACAACCTGCAGTAACCACCGATCGACCAAACCACTGCATGACCAGCTCTATCCTCGCCTACTGTATTCTCACCCAGCCCTTGTAGATTGTGAGCCTTCGTGGGCAGGGTCCTCTCTCCTCCTGTACCAGTTACGACTTGTATTGTTTAAGATTATTGTACTTGTTTTTACTATGTATACCCCTCCTCACATGTAAAGCGCCATGGAATAAATGGCGCTATAACAATAAATAATAATAACTACTATAATGCTGCCCCTTACATTCAAGAATATAACTACTATACTACTGCCCCTATGTACAAGAATATAACTACTATAATACTGCCCCTATGTACAAGAATATAACTACTATAATACTGCTCCTATGTACAAGAATATAACTACTATAATACTGCCCTCTATGTCTATGTACAAGAAAATAGCTACTATAACACTGCCCCCTATGTACAAGAATATAACCACTATAATACTGTCACTGTGTACAAGAATATAACTACTATAATGCTGCCCCCTATGTACAAGAATATCACTACTATAACACTACCATTTACCCCTATGTACAAGAATATAACTACCATAATACTGCCCATATGTACAAGAATATAACTACTATAATACTGCCCCTATGTGCAAGAATGTAATAACTACTATAATACTGCCCCTATGTACAAGAATATAACTACTATAATACTGCCCCTACCTACAAGAATATAACTACTATAATACTGCCCTCTATGTACAAGAATATAACTACTATAATACTGCTCCTATGTACAAGAATATAACTACTATAATACTGACCCCTATGTACAAGAATATAACTACTATAATACTGCCCCTATGTACAAGAATATATCTACTATATTACTGCCCCTATGTACAAGAATATAACTACTATACTACTGCCCATATGTACAACAATATAACTACTATAATACTGCTCTTTATGTACAAGAATATAACTACTATAATACCGCTCCAATGTACAAGAATATAACTACTACAATACTGCCCTCTATGTACAAGAATATAACTACCATAATACTGTCCCTATGTGCAAGAATATAACTACTATAATACTGCCCCTATGTACAAGAATATAACTACTATAATACTGTTCCTATGTATAAGAATATAACTAATAATAATAATAATAATCTTTATTTATATAGCGCCAACATATTCCGCAGCACTTTAAAATTAAGCGGGGACATATACAGACAAATTCAATACAAGTTAAGACAATTTAAACAGTGACATTAGGAGTGAGGTCCCTGCTCACGAGCTTACAATCTACAAGGAAATAGGGGGACACAATAGGTGAAAAGTGCTTGTTATTTCAGGTGTGGCAATTATAATACATAGGGATTTTCATACAAAGCTGCATGATCCGGTCATCAGCCCGTGTGTTTAAGTGCAATAGTCAAGTATCAAGTGCAGTTATCATGTGCATGGAGGGTGTGGAGACAGATGAATAGTAGGGTGCAGATTCAGAGTAATATTTGGAAGGAGGGAACAGGGCAAAGTTAGTTTACTGAGTAGTTGATGTGATAACTACTATAATACTGCTCCTATGTACACGAATATAACTACTATAATACTGCTCCTATGTACAAGAATATACTGTAACTACTATAATACTGCCCCTATGTACAAGAATATAACTACTATAATACTGCCCCTATGTACAAGAATATAACTACTATAATACAGCTCCTATGTGCAAGAATATAACTACTATAATACTGCTCCTATGTACAAGAATATAACTACTATAATACTGTCCCTATGTACAAGAATATAACTACTATAATACTGCCCCCTATGTACAAGAATATAACTACTATAAGACTGCCCCTATGTACAAGAATATAACTACTATAATACTGCCCCTATGTACAAGAATATAACTACTATAATACTGCCCCTATGTACAAGAATATAACTGCTATAATATTGCCCCTATGTACAAGAATATAACTACTATAATACTGCCCCTATGTTCAAGAATATAACTACTATAATACTGTCCCCTATGTACAAGAATATATCTACAATAATACTGCCCCTATGTACAAGAATATAACTACTATAATACTGCTCCTATGTACAAGAATATAACTACTATAATACTGTCCCCTATGTACAACAATATATCTACAATAATACTGCCTCTATCTACAAGAATATAACTACTATAACACTGCTAGTGTGGATAGAAGTCTACAGGTAGGAGAACTTTCTTCTAGGTTGTCCTGGTCTATTCTTGGCCCTTATATCTTTGCATACCATCTTGATTTCTCACCACTCCTACAATTTGTCACTCGCAACAATACTTGGCAGCTTCTATTGCACACGGTATGTGACATGCTTCATTGGGCTGACAGATACACGGGACAGCCTTAAAGATCCTGAAATGAAGAATAACTAGTGGCAGATGGAGCAACTGTTCAATCATTCGTCTCTCTACTTTCACCTGACTTGTGACTTATGAGAGACGTGAGATTGATGCCTTTCACGGCTTCAGATGGGGTCTGGGATTTATAAAGTTGCTGCGGTATTGGAACTTGACAGGCACAGTAAGTGCCTGAAGCTTATCCAATTCATCCCATGCCTTTAAATAAGGGGACTGTTAACCCCTTGGGTCCAAAGCCTCACTGGCACTGCATGAATTAAGGAGTAGTAAGTTGATTTCATGCCAGATCAAGCCGAGTTGCATTGATCTTGCTGTTTTTTCCCCCTTTTTTTGTTAGGTGTTTTAAAGATTTCTGCTTTTCTGAGTCTTTGGCAGTTCTCAGATTGATTTTATTTGCTCTGTGGAAGAAAAATCAGTTTAATTAGACTTTATGGAGAGTGATTTCAGATTGTTGATGAACGTATTATTGGGTCGTTTATCATTTTTGTGCCGTTGCTTGATTTAAAATCACAGGTTTAGCGTTTGCAAAATATGCTAGCAATAATTAAATGGAAAAAAATATCAGAGGCATAAACATTCATAGAAACTTTCTGTGCTCGGTAAGATAGTATAACTGATCATATTTAAGCTTCTTATTTAGTAGTGTGAAGATTAAAGGGTGTAATTATCCAGGGTTGTAAAGCTCAAGAAATCACAGAAGTATTAAAGAAAGCACTGCAATGTAACAAAACTGTTTTTATTTGTAATACCTTTCCTAACCACCTGGTGTGCTGTTTGGTATGAAGGGTATGTTTTTTCTAAACAGCACACCATGTGGTCAGAGAAGGTATTACAAGTAAAGTGTATAAAGTGAGGCACAACAGAAAGGGTTCTTATGTGAGCTCATGTAGCACCAATATTCTATTGGTATGCCTATTTGTACTGCTCTGTTGAACTCAATAAATATAGGATACAGCTCAACTTGCAAACTACACCAAAACAAGCTACAAAAAAGAAAAATAACCATAAATTCTAGAAACATTTATTTGCAACGCTTAGGGAAACAGGTCAATCTCTAATGGGGCATCTGGACCTCATGACGTTCTCTTGCTTAGCATTTCTTCTAGCAACCAGGCTAGAAAAGTCTTGAGAAGAGCATGGAGGACTTAGCTTGGCTGGGGGACTCAACTTGACCATGATTAACATGGTGGCCCATTTATTTGAATTGGAAAAAGTAACTTCCTATAGCTTCTTTTAGTGAAAATTAGCTGAACCCTGAGGGTTCACCAGATCAGATGGACCAATTGTGATTGGAAGGGGCTTTGATTCGGGAAGTATCAGGGGACTTACTGTAGAATAAACCCTTCCAATTCAGTGTATTTGTACAATCCTTAAACTTTTTCTAAACCCTCTTGAATCGAAAAAAAAGGGAAGTTTTGTAAATTTCTGTCTAGACTTTCCAGCATTTCTATCACTTTGTAAAATCTTCCAGTAGAAGTCACTGAAAAGAAACAATTTAGCAACAGAGCACTTTTAATCCCAAGACTGAATTACTATTTTCAACTGAATGACCGGGGCAGCTCGGGAGGGGATGGTGATGAGTGCTTCCTACTTCTATTAATGAAAACCAATAAATGTTTCCATTACATTAGTCTTTATGTCTATGACCCTGTGACTCTTCATCCTGAACCTATAATACCCTCTAGAAAGCCGTCCGCTTGTTGTAATCCACTAACTTAATGGAGCCACTGATATTTTTCCTTAAGTAGTAATTCAGAGCCAAACACGCAAAGAGACAGATGGCCATTACGGTGTCCTTTCGCTGGCCCCATTACATATGGTGAAAAGCAATCAAAAGAAGCTAATGATCTCTTTATTTAGGGTGTATGTTGGTTCTTGATCTTCCATGACTGTTCTGCATCCTGAAACTTTTGGACTTTATGGATGCTATATATGGACATTTTTCTACAGACGGGGTTTGAATGGTCAAAGTACAAAGTGCCTTCATTGTGTACCCAATCTCTCACCCAATATTATTATTTAACGACCGTCGACTCATTCTAGAGCCATGGTGACTTTATGGATCGATCTTATGCAAGCCTAGATAGGTCCACCAGGGTCTTCTCTGCCATTATCTTGATAGTATCAAGCCATCAGTTTGCTGGTCTTCCTCTTTGACTTGTTCCTTCTATTCGTCTGACCATGAGGTCCTTCTCTAGTGATCGATCTCTTTGAATGATGTGTCCAAGTAGGCAAGTTGTAGCTTGGTGATCCTTACTTCGAGTGACATGTCTGACTTGAATTTTTCAAAAATTTATTTGTTTCCTTTTCTTTCATCCATGGTATTGATAATGTCCTTCTCCAGCATCACATTTCTATGGCAGCCGTTCATCGCCTGTCTTGGTTCTTTATCCTGTAAACACTTAATGATCCAAAATCAATTTGTGCTAATTACACTATAAAATCCCATCAGTATCATACACACGCCACTACCGGCAATGAAACCGAAGAAGCACAATATATTCATAGTAAGACAAAAATTATTTTATTAATCCCATATTTAAAACCACTTACAAATCAGAAAACCAAAACACAAAAAACAAAATATGTCAGATTGAGAGGGACCGAATGATCACTATTCACATACAGCATATGATAAGAGCGTAAATATTATAAATGCCTAAAAGGGCTATAGTGAACAACACCCAATATCCAACCACTCTATGCAGACTGTCCAGTAGCCTAATAGGGGTAGTGGGTCTAAAGCCCAATATATCCCTGGTTATAAACTATCAAGAGCGTACTAAACATCTCCTAATTATCAATATATAAACCAAGAGAATAATACCGGGACTCTTCACAAAGCTATGTCAGTTAAGCGCTATTCATGTTTTCAACTTTGTATTATTCCCTTGGTTTATATATTGATAATTAGGAGATGTTCGGCTGATGGGAGAAGTTGTCCCATCAGCTGACACCAGCGACCAGAGGTAAACTTTATACCTCCGATCACAGCTGCGAGCTCACACTGTCTTTTGACAGTGTGCGAACCACGGCTATTTGACCAGCGGTGATAATTTTACGATCAGAAGCATTGTTTGCTGCGCTGTCATGCACATGACAGAGTGTCAAATACTGGATATTCGGGCCCCCAGTCAAATGAATGGGGTCTGGGTTCAGTAATGGTCTGGAATCCAAACTTTTTGTAACTGTTCTGCCGAACAAGCCGGACCTGAACATCCAGCTGTCCGCTCATCTCTAATGGTCACCCTTTGAACTTTATGTACCACCTCATTGAGGAAGCAGTGGTAGCTTCACTTTTAGGTACCACTGCTTCTTCAAAGATCAAAAAGGTGACCATGTAATACATGGTCTCATAGAGTAATCAAGAGAACTCACTGGTGGTTTAGTTCCGGGCACTTTGCTGGTGAAAAACATGCCACAAGTGATTTCTCTGAAAAACTCGATGAAATCATACATCACAGGGTCACCCTTTGAGCATTGTATAACATCTCCTTGGGAATACATTGGTGGCTTTACTTAGTTTAGTTCCTAGCACTTTGTTTGTGAAGGACATCCCAAATGAAGCTACCACTGCACCCTCAATAAGATGCTACCAAAAGCACAAAAAGGGGGACCATGGAATTCATGGTCTCATTGAGTCCTTCTGAGAAATCACTGATGGGATGTTCTTCAAAAACAAAAAAGTACCGGAAACTAGTTCACTTGCCAACAATAACTTGGACCACTCAGTTTCAACTGGGATGGATCCAAAGTTCTTTTGAATTGTATTGATGAGTTTTGATTGATGACGCAAGTGTAAACCATTATAGCTATCAGAGGTAATTTGGAGATATTTACCCAACACAAACTCTATGGACTAAATCACTACAAATTGAAATATTTGCAACAAAGCAACATTTCAAAAAAATATTCTTCCTCCTTTCGAGGTTCAAAACTATCACACAACATTCTTCAGTCAATATGACTTACAGAAAAGATCAATTATCTGGTTTCCAACTTCCATGTTTCTGTGAAGCTCTGATGGACAAAGAACAGAACCTTCCTTCTCTTAAGTTTGCAACAAGTTTCCTAATTGTCTCATTGTGTCTGGTAATTTGAGCCCTGGTCATATTCTGTCTGACAGTCCCAGCAATTACCACAACAGGTCATTTTACAGTAATTTTCACAACACACTTTTGTACGTCTTTCATTTGAAGATTTTCAGTAAGAGCATTGATTTTCCATGATTTCGAAAAAAATATTCAACGTTCACAACAAACCTGCTGTCATTCGGCTCGTTATTTCATGTTTCTTTTTGGTCACTCGATACTTTGTACTTACACGTATCATTTCTACCTCCCTCATAATGACTCGTCTTTTAAAGCAGCTTACTCCGATCAAGCTCAGCTTTAGAAAAACTCTCACAATAACAAGACAAAGATTAGTTTGTGCTCATGGACCAACCCGTTGAGATGTACAAGTCTTAGGGTCACCAATCCTTAGAATTGGTGGAAAGTTCTTTCCGCCCTTGATCTCCTACTGAAATTGTTCTTGAATACTTCTGCCATCATAGGCTCAACTTGACGTTTTCTACAACCCACTTCCGTAATCAATGCTATAGTAACATCATTATAAAATTGTCTTCATATCTAGAAATTATATTTTGTAGAACCTTTAGATAATTTTTAAATATTTTTGAAAATTAAACAAACATGATTTAGGACCTTGCCCCCAATCCTTTAGCATTAGCAACATTTCTATTAATTTCATTCATGATCATTTATGATTATGGTTTGAAAAGTAGGAATTGCCAATTAAACCCAAAATATGTAAAAAGTTACACTGACGGAATAGAAGGGGAACTTTACAGTGTGATCTTGAGAAAGGGATAACTGATGGACCTTTGTCTTTTTTCAACCTATGCAACATTATATTATACCACCATCATCAATCGTGACCTTGCATGAGAAATTACTACAAAATGAACAATGAAGCCAAATTTGAAACAAAAATTATTATTTTTTTTACTGATTTTCACTAGCAAATTAAATTCTTTTGCTCCACGTAGATGAAAGCAGATTTCACATTGCACATGATGGCTTACAAAATGGTGATCTTCTGATTCCAATGCATGCCACTATACCTTTGATCTCAGGACAGATGTGATTGTTAGGGCTTAACCTGCCATTTCTTATATGACCCTTAACTTTTTACCAGGTTTACTTTTGGTAACATTGAAATGAAGTGATAGGGGGACAGATAGATATATAGATAGATAGATAGATAGATAGATAGATAGATAGATAGATAGATAGATAGATAGATAGAGAAATAGATACAGTATGTACAGAGGTTATAGATAGCCTAGCTTCACCAATGCCATAAAGCCAACGAACCCTTGTGTCTCACCTAAAGACACCATTCGTATAACTCATGCAATATATCTTTTGACAACGACTTGTGAAGGACAAATTTTGAATATTTTTACGAATAAATAAACTGGGTAGAAAGTAAAAATGAGAAAATAATAATCAAAGTGCGGAGTGTTGGATGTCATCATATGTATTATTTATGGCCTGTGTCAGCCACAGCAAGTTCCGATCCATCACTTTATCTTGTTTTTCTATTCATCCAGGCTGTCATCTATCAAAATGGTGGTTTGGGCCATCTGTACTTGTCATGTGGAAATTAAATAAGACTTGGGGAAGGAACAGGCAGCTATGTAAAAATGTTCGCGGTTGTAGTTTAATGGGAGAATGATGAAGCACAGATCTACACTGCAGCTCATCCAGTGCACAGGCGGATCATTTATTCTAGAGAACTGGATATTGGCCTCATGGTTTTATGGCTCTCAGGGTTAAAACTGGTGTTTAACATCAAGATGAAAAGAGTTATCAAAACTTCTTGGAGTACGGACCCACGTAATAGCCACCGGCTAGCAGGGATGAGACCACAATACGACCAAAAACTCAAGGTGGCACAATTTTATATCTTAATGTGTCTACTAGACGAGAATGTGCCCTAATGTTCAGACCTGTGAACGTATCTTAACAAGGAAAAACTTGAGAACAGAATGAATAGAGTATGGGGGAAGGGTAAGGAAGGAGAAGGAAGGGAAAAGGGGAAGAAGTGAGGAAGAAAAGATGAAAGGAGGAAAGGTAAAGGAAGTTAAAGAGGAAAGGGAAAGCAAGAAAAGAGAAACGGGGAAAGGAAAAGAGGAAAGAGGTAAGGGGGAGGAAGAGAAAGGAAGGAAAGGAGGAGGAAAGGGGAAAGAAGGAAAAGAGAAAGGAAGGAAAGTGAAAGGAAGGATAGAGGAAAAAGGGAAGGAAAAGGAAAGGAGAAAGGTGTTGAAAAGGGGATAGAAAGAAAAAGGGAAACAAGGAAAAGTGGAAAAAGGAAGGAAAAGATAGGGGAAAGAAAGGAAAGGGGGAAGGTAAAGGTGGGAAGGGAAAGGAAGGAAAGGTGAAAGGGGAAAGAAAGGAAAGAAAGAAAAGAGAACAGGAATTGAAGAAGAGATGAAAGGGGAAAGGTAAGGGAAGTAAAGATGAAAGGGGGAAGGGAAAGAAAGGAAACAGAAATGATAAAAGGAAAAGGAAGGAAAAAGGTAAGGGGAAGAAGGAAAGAGGGAAATGAAGAAAAGATTAAAAGGGAAGGTAGAGAAAGGAAAGGTGAAAGGGAAAAGGAAGGAAGCAAGGAAAGAATGAAGGAAAGAGAAAAGGGACAGGAAGGAAAGATAAAAAGGGAAAAGAAAGAAAGGAAAAGGGAAAGGAGGAGGAAAGAGAAAACGGGAAAGAAGGAAAGAGGTAAAAGGGATAGGTTAAAGAAGTAAAGGAAGGAAAAACAAAAGGGAAAGGAAGATAAGAAGAAAGGAACATAAGAGAAAAGGGGGAAGGTAAAGGAAGATAAGGGGAAAAGGAGAGGGTTAAGGAAGAAAAGAGGAACGGATGAGAAAGGAAAGAGGAAATTATGCAGATGGGCTCATGTAGGATGGCCTAGATTAATGCATTTTGACCAGAAGTGTTATTACAAAAAGCTCCAGGTTCCTGTATGTCTTCGAGATGTTCAGATTTTGTGTCAGAATCTAATCCAATATTACTATTCAGTGACAGCAAGCAGTCTTGTCTTTAAAAATCATCGCGACTATGGGTTTCACATCCTACAATAATCTGAAAGACAGAGAAGAAGGGCTGGGAAGGACGGAGGATTATAATAAAAGTCTAAATATAACCATCTAGCCCGGTGTTCCCGGTGATGGGTACAATAGCTGCTACGGCTCACGGTGACTTTTCTTCCTCCTCTTACAAATCCAATAAACTCATCTCTTTTTCTTTATGCTCAAAAAGTTTTCTCTGTTGCCGGCTGTGAGATGCACAATGATCAGGTGCACGTTCAGCGCGGCCACCGCTGGGAATACCTTAAATTAACAACAGCGGCTACAATGTTTCCATACAAAGAAGAGGAAGAAAATGTCCCTCCTTTACCTTCTTTTCAACTTGTTTTTTTCTTTTAAAGTTCCCTGGTCAAAAGAGAAAATTTAGCAAAAATTTTATTGCAAAAATTAAACTTGTTGGATGGTATGAAAGACACAATAAATGTCTGAGAATCTGTATCTCAGGAATGATCAGCAAGGAGACGTCTTGTATCCATCTAGTTTAGCACCACGTCTTTTTCTTATTATTATTATTATTATTACTATTATACATTTTTATAGCGCCATTTATTCCATGGCACTTTACATGTGAAAAGGGGGCAAATATAGACAAATACATTAAACATGAGCAAAAAACAAGGCCCGCGAGGGCTCACAGTCTGCAGGGGATGGGTGAGGATTAGTGTTGAGCATTCCGATACTGCAAATATCGGGTATCGGCCGATATTTGCTGTATCGGAATTCCGATACAGAGTTCCGATATTTTTGCGATATCGGAAATCGGAATCGGAAGTGTGCGGTGCGCATGGTTCCCAGGGTCTGGAGGAGAGGAGACTCTCCTTCAGGCCCTGGGATCCATATTCATGTAAAAAATAAATAATAAAAATAAAAAATATTGATATACTCACCCCTCCGGCAGACCCTGGCTCTTAGCGGTGCCTCCGTTCCTAAGAATGCAGGGAGTGAAGGACCTACGATGACGTCGCGGCTTGTGATTGGTCGCGTGAGCGGTCACATGAGCGGTCACGCAACCAATCACAAGCCGCAATGTCATCGAAGGTCCTTCACTCTGCATTCTTAGGAATGGAGGCAGACGCTTGGACCGGTGACAGCCGGGGCCGTCGGAGGGGTGAGTATATCCATATTTTTTATTTTTATTCTTTATTTTATACATGAATATGGATCCCAGGGCCTGAAGGAGAGTTTCCTCTCCTTCAGACCCTGGGAACCATTCCGATGTTTTGTGTCCCATTGATATGCATTGGTATCGGGTATCGGTATCGGCGATATCCGATATTTTTTGGATATCGGCCGATCCAATCCGATACCGATACCTTTGCATATCGGAAGGTATCGCTCAACACTAGTGAGGATACACTAGGAGAGGGTAGAGCTGGTTTGCGGAGGCAGTAGGTTGAGGATCACTGCAGGCTGTAGGCTTGTCGGAAGAGGTGAGTCTTCAGGTTCTTTTTGAAGGTTTCTATGGTAGGCGAGAGTCTGATGTGTTGGGGTAGAGAGTTCTAGAGTATGGGGGAAGCACAGGAGAAGTCTTGGATGCGGTTATGGGAAGAAGAGATGAGAGGGGAGTAGAGAAGGAGATCTTAAGAGGATCGGAGGTTGAATGTAGGTAAGTACCGGGAGACCGTGTCACAGATGTATGGAGGAGACAGGTTGTGGATGGCTCTGTATGTCATTGTAAGGGTTTTGAACTGGAATCTTTGGGCAATAGGAAGCCAGTGAAGGGAGACAGGTAGATTAGTCAAGCAGCAGAGTGTAGGATGGATTGGAGTGGTGCCAGAGTGCTAGAGGGGAGGCCAGAAAGTAGGAGGTTGCATTAGTCAAGGCGGGAGATGATAAGGACATGAACTAGTGTTTTTGTGGTGTCGCAGTCAAGGAATGCGCGGATCCGGGAAATATTTTTGAGTTTGAGATGGCAGGAGGAGGCAAGGGCTTGGATATGTGGCTTGAAAGAGAGGGCAGAGTCGAGGATCACCCCGAGGCACTGGGCATGTGGGACTCGGGAAAGTGAGCAGCCATTAACATTGATGGATAGGTCCGGTGGAGGGGTAGAGTGAGATGGGGAAAGATGATGAATTCTGTTTTGTCCATGTTCAGTTTTAGAAAGCGTGCAGAAAAGAAGGCCGAGATAGCAGACAGACAATGTGCGATTTTGGTAAGTAAGGAGGTGAGGTCAGGTCCGGATAGGTAGATCTGCGTGTCATCGGTGTAGAGATGGTACTGCATACAGTGGGATTCTATGAGCTGTCCCAGGCCAAAGGTGTAGATGGAGAAGAGTAGGGGTACTAGTACAGAGCCTTGAGGAACACTGACACACAAGGGGCGAAGTGAGGAGGTGGTGTGGGGGAGGGAGACACTGAATGTTCGGTCTGTCAGATATGACGAGATCCAGGAGAGGGCCAAGTCTGTGATGCCAAGAGATGAGAGGATCTGTAGCAGAAGGGAATGGTCCACAGTGTCAAAGGCAGAAGACAGGTCTAGGAGAAGGAGGACAGAGTAGTGTCGCTTGTTCTTGGCAGTTAGTAGGTCATTGGTGACTTTAGTTAGGGCAGTTTCAGTTGAGTGATGGGTCCGAATCCAGATTGTAATTTTTATCAATTACACTAAATTGCAAATAAAGGGGTTGCTCATGATTAGAAAAACATGGCTTCTTTTTTTTTTCTTTCCAAAAATAGTGCCACCCCTGCCCATGGTTTATGTCAGGTATTGCAGTTATCGAAATTTAAGGGAAAAGAAAGCGGTCACTAGGGAGCGCTGTGAGGGTCACAGTTAAAATTGAAGGCAAAAGGTCCACAGCAGCTCCAGCCGTTAACCTTCTAGGATACAAAATTCAGTGGAAAATAGTAATAACTGTCCTAGGAGCGCTGAAAATGAGACCAAAACAAGGATTTTAATATTGAACCACAACGTGTTTCAACGGTTAAACCGTCTTCATCAGGTGGAATCTTTTCTACTGCAGGTATTGCAGTTAAGCCTCACTGAAGTGAGTTAGGTTTAAGCTGCAAAACCTAACTCAACCTGTCGACAGGTGTGGCGCTATTTTTGGACATGTCTAAAAATAAGCCAATAAATTTGATCTAATCAAATTAGTTTCTTATTTGCCAAATGTTGTAGATGAAGGAGAATCCAATTAGCTTCACCCAAATCCAACAGATATGAGTAGCAGCACCAATGGAACAAGTTAAAAAAGGGGTAGTCAGTCAGAAAACCGGACGGGGAGCAGCAAGTACAAAAGTTAATTATTTTTAATCCCGTCCAAGAAGTTTTGTTTCACTCCAGATTTATTAGTGAATCGTATGTCTCCTTTGAATTGAAGGAATCTCACCAAATCATATTTACGGAGACTCCCTCTACTCAAATCAATCTTTCTCCATGGAGTTCCGGCTCCTATTGACTTATTTTCTACGTTCATTTAGACCAGTGTATGAAATGCAATGGTGGCTCTAAATCATTCTGACTGTAAAACCCCTGTTTTTGAGCGACGTGACTGGGTTTTATCATTAAAAGGCCAGAACGGGTTTTCAGACACCCGGTGCTCCGCTCATGATTCAGAATCAAACCTATCCATTAGTGTTTCTACCTATGAAAAGGATCAAACTCGGTTAGTTCCAGGTCAATGAACTGGAAATTGATGTGAATCAGCTCAGTGCGCTCCCACTCACAGCAGCGGCCGGCAGGCAGCCTGCGGGCAGTCATCATTTACACAAACAACATTAGAAAAAGGGAAAGGATTAGTCACAAAATAAGATCTGAAGCATTGCATGACGCTACGGGGGGAAATAGACTCATGAATCAGAAGCTTGCGTTACCGGAATGGTCGAATGAACAAGTGAGCCAATGAGTAATAAGGGAAGTGGCTATCACGCAGGTTGGAGTTGGCCATTATTTTTTTTCTATTATTATGCTTTGCTTATAGAGCACCATTATATTCCACAGCGCCATCATCATAACTGTTCTCATTGAGGATCACAATCTTGGTCCCTTATCAGTATGTCTTCGGAGTGTGGAAGGAAACGAGAGAACATAGAGTAAACCCATTCAAACATGGGGAGAGCATACAAACTCCGTGCAGATGTTGTCCTTGGTGGGATTTGAACCCACGACTCCAGCGCTGCAAAACAAAGGTGCTAACCACCACGCTTTCCATAAAATATTCACAAAAGTGGAAGAATGCTTTACCGACTTGCATGCAGATTAACCACATAATGGAATCTTTTCAAGACCTTTCTTCATGAGCGCACAGCTCCTCTGCCTCCCAAGTTGCTGTTTGCAGAGGGGGCAATGCGCTCCTGAAAATTTAATGTTTGAATGAGTGATATGGATGAGCCGGGGCTTAAACTGCAAGCTCTCCAATGCTGTAAGTGGAGGCAACTTTGCGTCTGCAGCTTAGGAGAAGCAACAAAGCTGGTCAGATCCAGGGATCCAGTCAGCTTCACAGCAGCACTTGCAAGCTCGAAAGAAAAAAACTTGTAAGGGCTGAATTCATTGCCTTGAAGAATGGCCACTGCCCATTTATGATGTTGAGAAAAACACCCTATTCTAATAAATAGAATCTCCGCGTTCCTAAAATGGTTAATATGTGAGATTTTGAGACTTTATCCATTATAGAGGACCAATGTCTACCAAATTAATTTGGTCTTGTAGACTTGCACATCTCCTCCTGACAACTTCAGGCACTGTTCACATTATATTGGAGCCTCAATAGCCAACACTTAGCTATCAGGGCCATCCATAGCTCTATTAACGCCAAAGATACCAAAATGGAGTCCTTTTGGCATCTACAATGCTGGTGAACATTGGAAGAAATTCTTCAATTTTTTTCTATAAAATCGAAAAATAAAGTCAATTTTTTAAACAGGAGACCTCTAAATACCTCTGTATACCCTTACCATGACACACTTCCATCAGAGGTATACATAGAAAGTTCCCTTGTTGTGTGCCTCTTATGGAAGGCCCATTTGGTCACTTGGATAGGTCAAAAATAATTGGCAAGGGGACAAGGAAGAATTGGCAGAGCTGGATGAGAACTACAAAAAAATGGCATCCACTGATAAGAGATGGAGTTTTTGGAAATAAAAGCATTTCACAAAGTTCTCTGCATGTATATGGATAGGCCAAAGGTTGGAGACAACGACTCTGGACCAGGAGCTTTTAAGTCGTGGTTGGATGAGGCATGCTATAACTTGAAGTATCTTGGCTCCAAAGCAGAATTTGTGCCATGTGCCATTATAATACTGGTATCTTCCAGCTGGATCTAGGCTTATGTAGTATAAATAATAAAAATGATTGTACTCTAGACTTCTGCCAAAAAGTGAAGCTAAGGACCAAAGTCCTCTAACCTAGAGAGTGAGACCACCATCAGGAAAATTAGTAGGAACAAAACAAAATAAAAGAGTCTGGTGGAATGTTCTAATCAGTAAAGCCATTCACATGAAGTTGTTAATCACTGAATGGGTCCGGCCTCTGGACTCTTAATTATGATAACTGTTATGATCCTAGTGGCAAGGATCGCAGGTAGGACTAGCTAAGTAACTGAACAGACGACTAGCTCTGGGGAGGTGGTAACTAGATTGACCGCAACCTGATCCTATCCGCAAACAACTATAAGTAGCCGTGGAACGTTACCTGAAATCCTAGACGTCTCTTCACGGCCTGAGAAACTGACTATTCCTGGAGGGAAAGAAAGTCCTCTCTTGCCTCAGTGGAATGACCCCAAAGATATAGAATAGCCCCCCACAAATATTAACGGTGAGTTAAGGGGAAAGCACAAACACAGAGATGAAATTAGATTTAGCAAATGAGGCCCGCTAATACTAGATAGCAGAAAATAGGAAGGGAACTGTGCGGTCAATAAAAAAACCCTATTCAAAATATCCACGCAGAGATTGCTCGAGCCCCCGCACCAACTAACGGTGCGGGGAAAGCAACTCCGTACCCCAGAGCTTACCAGCAACAAGAATTCACATATTAGCAAGCTGGACTAGACTCATCATGCACAGAAATCATATTGCAGACAGATGAGCAAAAAATATTCAAACAGAACTTAGCTTATCCTGAAGAGGCAGAAAACGAGATAATCAGGAGTAATCAGAATAGCACTGAATACATTGACAGCCGGCAACAAGTGGAAGTGAAGCAGAGCTAAATAGGAGCCTCCCTGGTGAATAACGAGGCAGCTGATCCAGCCAGACCCACAGGATAATAAACCAAACCACCAGGGGGAGCCAAAAAAACAAAGTCACACAATACCATCTGTGACCACAAGAGGGAGCCTGAAAACGGAGTTCACAACAGATAACCATGTATCGATCCACACAGAATCTCCTTTATGACATTCTGCCAGCAGTCAGGCTCCCTTAAACACATAAAATTAACAACTCAAACACAAGCTACAAAGTGTTTCCAAATTCAAAAACTACTGATGAATGAATAAGTTCGATACAAAATGAATGTGCTTTTGTGGCGAATCTGGATAGTGAGAAAGCGTCATACTCACAGTTTAGATTTAAAACACTGAAGAAACATCACAAATAGTGTGTTAAAGCACCACAGATAAATTAGTGTGTGAGGAACAGGGACAAGCACGTTTTTAAGTCACAAAGAGGTTCTACATCTGAAAACTACAGCCGAGCGAATCAGTTCGATGCATAAAAAATATGCATTTTGTGGCGAATCTGGATAGTTACAGGACATCACAACTCACAGTTTAGTCATAAAACACATAAGTAACACAGCAGATAGTGTGCAAAAGCATAGCAGAGATTACTTTGTGAGGAAAAAGGTAATAGGGCTATACACATTTTTCTGGCAATGGTACACTTTGCAATACTTTTGATTTACAGCAAATCTATTTTTTTTTTAAAGTTTGGCAAATCTGGCGAAAAGGGAATAGGGTCAAACACGTTTTTAAGCCATAAAGAGTTTCTAAATCTGAAAACTTCAGCTGAACAAAACAGCTTGATGCCAACCAAATTTGCATTTTTATGGTGAATCTGGATAGTTAGAGGACGTCACAACTCAGTTTAGCTTTAAAACACTGAAGAAACATCACAGATATTGTGCAACTACGCAGCATAGAAGATTAGAGTTTGAGGAAAAAGGGAATAGGGTTATACACATTGTTCAGGCAATGGTACACTTTGCAGTACTTTTGATTCACAGCAAATCAAATAAAAAAAAAAAAAGTTTGACGAATCTGGAGAAAAAGGAATTGGGTCAAACATGTTTTTAAGACACAAAGAGTTTCTAAATTTGAAAACTACAGCTGAGCGAATCAGTTCGATGCAAACCAAATTTGCATTTTTATGGCGAATCTGGATATTTAGAGGACGTCACAACTCATTGGTTATCCATAAAACACGGAATAAACATCACAGTATGTGACAGCACGGCAGAGAAAATTAGTGTTCGAGGGAAAAGGAAATAGGTTTATACACATTTTTCAGACAATGGTACACTTTGCAGTACTTTTGATTTGCAGCAAATCTAATTTTCTTGAAATAGTTCGGCAAATCTGGCGAATTCGAATTTCAAAATATTTACTTATTTCTACTGACTAGAAACTCATAAATTCTGTCTCTACAAACAACTGCAAGGTGTCCTCAGCAGATTACATGATGTATGTTGTACTATTAGGCTTGGGATGTTTCTGTGGGATTTCCTGTGCAGTCTATTGCAACGTGATTGATCTTGTTTCTCAAAATCAATATTACTGTAGAGCAAAAATTCATTCTGTGCGAAGCTCCGGCTATTACCTATATAGGAAATCTCTATAGGATGTTCCTACTTCAAGCTGTAAAATTCATAACATTATATAAGGACATGAGAACTGAGGAGCACGAGGTCGGGACTCATCCTTAACATGCTCACCATTTATTGCAGGGCAGAGGGGGCTATTAAACATTTATAGGACGGATCGGGAGCATTTCAGTCCCAATATAAAAAGGAGATGAAATCTACAGCATCAGTTACAGCGATGGCCGCTGTAGGGGAAAAACCAACCGCGTGTACGGCCAATAAATGTCCCATGACTGCATGAAAAAATCCCAAGGTGTTTCCCAGGATATGCGAGATGGTTTGGCTTTTTCCCCCCATTATCAGTACAGGATAACTAATGTAAGTACACAGTGATTCCACCAGCAGAATAGTGAGTGCAGCTCTGGAGTATAATACAGGAGGTAACTCAGGATCAGTAATGTAATGTATGTACACAGTGACTGCACCAGCAGAATAGTGAGTGCAGCTCTGGAGTATAATACAGGTTGTAACTCAGGATCAGTAATGTAATATATGTACACAGTGACTGCACCAGCAGAATAGTGAGTGCAGCTCTGGTGTATAATACAGGATGTAACTCTGGATCAGTAATGTAATGTATGTACACAGTGACAGCACCAGCAGATTAGTGAGTGCAGCTCTGGGGTATAATACAGGATGTAACTCAGGATCAGTAATGTAATGTATGTACACAGTGACTGCACCAGCAGAATAGTGAGTGCAGCTCTGGTGTATAATACAGGATGTATCTCTGGATCAGTAATGTAATGTATGTACACAGTGACTGCACCAGCAGAAATAGTGAGTGCAGCTCTGGGGTATAAAACAGGATGTAACTCAGGATCAGTAATGTAATGTATGTACACAGTGACTGCACCAGCAGAATAGTGAGTGCAGCTCTGGGATATAATACAGGAGGTAAATCAGGATCAGTAATGTAATGTATGTACACAGTGTCTGCACCAGCAGAATAGTGAGTGCAGCTCTGGAGTATAATACTGGATGTACTGTAACTCAGGATCAGTAAATCATATAACATATAGCATTTATAAAGTTACTCATCTTATTTAGATCTTGATCTCTATCTTATGGTTAAAGGGGCAAATTACAATGCAATGCTGTGAGTGAGGTCTGTATAATTAATAACACTGGTCTACAAAAAAAATAAAAAATCTGGCATGGACTTTAAGAACAGTTTTAGACTAATTTCAGGGTGCTGAATTCAAATCTGATCTTATAATTTCTCTATCACATCACGTTTTTGTGCTATAGGTATATAGCCCATTTTCAAGAATTCCATGATAAATATAAGTAGTGTATGAAAAGTGCCGGTTTATATGGTTCACTAAGGTAACTTTAGTTTTCATTTAGTCTCCCAATAAATGTGAGAATATCTTTGTTTTCTTTGAACATGCATAATTCTCATTTGTTATGATAACACCCTTGTTTTCTGTCCTACTGGGACAGTAGAGCTAGAGTAGAGCACTGGGTGAAAACTGAATGGCCTCAGCGACAGAATTTGGCATCTGGTGATAAGAATGTCATCCATGATCCTCTAGTGGATAGGAAGAACATTGTCTTTCCTCCCTTACACATAAAACTTGGATTGATGAAGCAGTTTGTCAAAGCTCTCAATCAGAGTGGAGAATGCTTTAACTATATATGCTCAACTTTTCCTGGTCTAAGTGAAGAGAAGAAAAAGGCTGGAATATTTGATGGACCTCAAATAAGAACACTTATGAGAGACCCAAATTTTATCACATCAATGAAAGAGACAGAAGAAAGAGCTTGGAATGCATTTTGTAATGTGGTGCAGAATTTTCTAGGGAATAAGAAAGCAGACAACTATGAAGAGATTGTGGACTAATGAGTCTGCGAAATCTTGGATGTAGAATGAGTACCAAGGTTCACTATTTACACAGCCATTTGGACTTTTTTCCAGAGAACCTTGGGGATGTGAGCGAGGAAAAAGGGGAGCGTTTTCATCAGGACATTAAAACAATGGAAGAACGGTATCAAGGCCGGTGGGACTCACATATGATGGCTGACTATTGCTGGAGCTTGATGAGAGACAACCCAGAAGCTGTACATCACAGATCAACCAAGAAAAGAAAGTTCAGATAACTGCCATTTGTCATTCATCTGTGTGCCATATATATGTGTTTTTATATCTTGCAGTTTAATTCTGTAAGTATATTTGATTTGCTGTACATAGACTTTGTAATCTTTGTTATTCCTTGATTAAAAATATACAATGTAGTATCGAAAATTATGTGTTTTTATCATAAAACATTAGATAGGAGTAATTTTCATCAAAAATATCTCGAAATCCTGATGTGACAGCCAAAAAGGGAGTTAATATTCGTAATCAGCAGCCAAAATTGACTTAAAATATGTTTTAAAACCTTTTGCCAGAAAAATTGCGTTGACCAGTGTAATCAGATAAACCAGCAGTATATTTATTATGTGCAACCCTGATGTTTTTAATCCATTTTTAATAAAGATTGCTTTCTCTTGCACTGATGTTCTGGATGTTCCTTTCGAGTGTTTCCCAAAAAAAAATGACACGGTAATCACCAGAATGTAGCCGTCCTGACAGGTGTTCGGTTACCACCGTATATTGGATGAATCTGTGCCAGTTCCTTTGCAAAAGTTACAGATACATTGTATCAGGCGTTCAGCATTTCTTGGCTCCTGCATTTGGCATCAGCGTGGTTAATTAATACAAGTAATGTTCAAGAGTTGTTGAAGTGTTATCATTGGATTGGAAGTAATTAGTAGTAACCTTGTTCTGGTAATTATCACTGGGTTTGCTCGGAGCAGTCTTTCATGTGGACATAACGGAGTAATTATCCAAATAATATTGGTATTATCATATGTACGATCCATTAATGCAGGAGTAATCTGCCATAATATACTTTTTGGATCATTTTGTTGCCCCGAGCAGCTCTACTCCCGTCCATTGATGGTGTCTGCTATTCACATTAATGGCACCAGTCCATGCGGTGGGCAGACGCTCCATTGTGTGACATTGGTTCGACCACCCAAGATTCCAGTGAAAATGATCTTCTATGGGGTGGTCTTCAATAAGAAATCACCCTACACTGAAGATCTTGAAATCTTAAATCCATAGCAGAAAAATCTGGACTAGAACAAAAGTGGTCATTTAGATGATGTCCTGTTCCTCAGCTCTATATCAGATATGTCACTTTAAAAAGGAACTGTCAATTTCCATATACGTGATATTAATATAAATGCCAATGTTCTTCTTAATCCGGCGACGTTTTTCTTTAATTCCTTGGACTTTCAGTTCCTGAGATATGACCCGATCATCCCTGTATGTGAATCTAGAGTAATTATCCAAAAGGGTGTGATCTTCAACTGTTCTCTTTTTTTAGGACTCCACCCACTTGGCTAAGAAGACTAGATTTGTAGTCAGGGAAGAGGGGGCCGTATGTCAGAAATGGATATGAGCAGGAACTAAAGAAAAACCACCCTGGATACAGGAGAAAGCAGCAATCACATCATTCTAAAATATATATATACTGTATATATACATATACCGAAGATACATAAGACCCTAATTAATCCCCCGGGACGTCCTATAGTCTCGGGGGTGGGGTCTATTTTCAATAACATGGGTATCTTCTTGGATAAGGTACTTAATCCGATGGTCAAAAAATGCAAGTCATACATTAAAGACACAACTGACTTTTTAAACAAATTGGAGACACTACAAGTAGAAGGGGATGTCATATTGGCATCCTTTGACGTAGTGTCATTGTACACCTCGATAGACCACGAACAAGGTCTGAAAGCAATTGGTAGGAAATTAGAGTGCAATAAGTATACACCTGAAGGTAGTGCCTTTATACTAAAATTATTAGAGATCATTCTGAAAAGAAATTACTTTCTGTTTGGGGACGCGTTTTATACCCAAAAACGAGGAACAGCCATGGGGGCCAATATGGCCCCCTCTTATGCTAATTTGGTGATGGAAGCCATGGAGGAGGACCTCATCTATGTGTCCCACCACTACCGGCATGTTTTGGCGTGGTGGAGATACATAGATGATGTCTTCCTCAAATGGACAGGTACACAGGGCGATTTGGAGGAATTCTTTCAATTTCTAAATACCATTGACAATACAATTAAATTCACACTTGTAATGTCCAGAAAGGAAATTCAGTTCCTAGATGTACTCGTCAGTCTAGAGAAGGGGCAACTAAGTACTACATTATTTGTGAAAAGTACAGACAAAAACAATTTGTTACTCTATGATAGCCAACACCCTCGATCTATGGTTAAATCCATTCCACTTAGTCAACTCTTAAGGATTAGGAGGATAGTTAAAGATGAAAAGGACATAGATGTAGTGGTAGACAAATTAATTAAAAAATTCTTGGATAGAGGTTACCCCATGAATTTATTGGAGAATACCAAAAATAAAGTATTACTAATAAATAGAGCGGAACTCATCCAAAAGAAGACGCACAACCGATGTGAGAGGAAACAAAAGAGAGTTCCATTAGTAACTACATATGGGGAGGAGAGCAGGGAAGTTGCCAATGTGATCAGTAGACATTGGGGTATGCTGGGAAAATGCTTGCCTGAAATAAAGGAACTGCAATTACCGCCACTATATTCCTATAGACGTAATAGGAACATTAAGGATTATTTGATTAAGTCAGACATTGGCCCAAGAAGAGTAAGTAAACAACTATCCCTGACAGGCTCAAGTAAAACAGGTTGTTTCCCATGTTTAAATTGTGTGAACTGCAGCTATATGGTGAAAGGGGCAACATTTGAACATTCGCAGACAGGGAAAATATATAATATCAGACATTATTTAACTTGCAGCTCCGATTTTGTTGTGTATCTTTTGATGTGTCCGTGTAAGCTGTGGTACGTCGGTGAAACGACGTGTGAGTTCAAGGTACGAATGAATCAACACCGATACTCGATTAGAAAAAAGAGGACCGATCTTCCGGTTCCAAAACACTTTGTGGAATGTAATCATTTGGAGAAGGATTTAAAGTTTATGATTATTGATAGGGTACCTATAGAGAGGAGAGGAGGTGATAGAGAGTCAGTCCTCCGCAAAAGGGAACTTATGTGGATATATAAATTGAATACGCTTAGGCCGAAGGGCCTCAATGTAGATTTTAAATTACATACAGCTATATAACATAATGTTTCAGCATCGAGATAGTGTAGTTAACAAGTCTGGTATTTGTTGTATTTATATATTTGGGAATACTTTGTTAATAGTATGTTCCTAATTTTAATCTGTATATGTTTTTTGTCCAGGTACTGTTGCTGTTATGCATAACAGAAGACCCTATTTGGAGAGACATTCGAGATGGAGGAGGAAAATTAATCCGAGTAATATATATGTTATGTCATTATAATCATTTGAAAAAGATATACAATTTGATATTGAATTAATCATTTGAAAAAGATATATAATTTGATATTGAACTAATCATGTACGTAGATGGTAGGAGGCCAATTAATAAATTATATACAAATTTACTTCCTTTTGCCTTATAGACTTTATTTGTTTTCGTATATAGATAAATGTGGCCAGAAAGGGCTATGTGCAATATACCCATTGGGGATCCATAAACCATATATGTTCACACAAGCCAGGACTATCGTGCTACTGCTATGCAGAGATCTAGAATGGAGGCGCCTGACTCGAAGGGGTGAGGGGCACCCTATAGACACTGTATGAGTGCCAGGTGAGGGTCTGAATCAAGATACTCTCTAGTAGCTCAAGGCAGGATTATGCACATTCCACATTGGTCCTTACGGCATATGAGCAGCTGAGCTGCCTTAGTGAATATTGAAATGGACAAAATGGATTTTACCATAAGGGTTAAACAATGTATTTTATATAGTCTGTTATTTATTATGGTGCTGATATTATTAATTTAAAAGCACTTAGTGGCACCTTATTTTTATTTTTATAGTTTATAGAATGTGGCCCTTAATATGCCATATACATCACTTAGTGATGCTGAGTAAGATCGCTGCCATAGGCGCTACGGCGCATGCGCTTTAAGCCCTGAAGGAACTAGATTCCATTACCAAGATGGGGACCATGAGCGCTACTGCGCAGGCGCGACATGACAAATGGAGAATAGTGGCCTCCATTGGCCCTCTATACACATGTGACTATGAGTCACAGGAAAACATTGGATCTAACTATCAACATAGAGACTCTGAGCGCTACTGCGCAGGCGCAATACGCCTTATGGAAAATAGCGGTTCTTATTGGCCCTCTACCTAACACGTGATCATGAGTCACAAATGAGGATCAGGACATGCGCAGTAGCTGTCCGGAGACGCCGAAAACATGCTGCCTCCTCCTTCAAAACTATGTCTCTCCATGGGTATGTCTAATTCAGTAATTGTCCGATATGATTTTAATAGTACACCGCTGGCACTTAATACACTTTATAATGTAATGTAATCGTCCGTAAATTTATGAAGTTCACTGGCTGCACAGAGGGGATGATGGGGAAATGTCCCTCTATATATACACTGTAAAAAGGTCTGTTTGTTGCTTGAGAAAGGCTCAGTTGAGAGCTGGGCTCAATAAAGACCTGCAGATTACCTTAAGAATATGGAGTGCTGCCTATTTTTGTGACTTATACGGACTGATAGCAACCAAGGGACGGGTTGCCTGGGCCTTGCACCCGAAGATAAGTAAAGGATTTGTGCTGTTCCAATTTTTTCTATTATATATATATATATATATATATATATATATATATATAAGTGATAGGTCCCTTTAAGCTCTCGGGCTCTGGTCTAAAAGCTATGCATCTATCCATTCCTTGCTGTCTGATGACATCAGAGCTGTGATATGTGATGTCATCCACTGCAGAAAAATCTGCGATAGCTCAAAAGTGGTCATCTCGAGGATGTCCCCTTCCTTAACTCTCTATTAGATATGTGACTTTAAAGAGGATCAGTCCCTTGCCAAATATGTAATATTATTCCTCCTGGTGTAAATGCCGCTGTTCTCCTGAATCCAGCAATATTTTGCTTTTGTTCCTGCACCTCTTCATTCCCGAGATATGGCCCTGTCTTCCCTGTATGTGAATCTAGCCCTGTGAGTTAAGTGGGGGTGGTCTCAACTCTTCATCGGGGGTGTATCCTTATGAACTACACCCATTTGGCTAAGAAGACTAGATTTGTAGACAGGGAAGAGGAGGCCGTATCTCAGGAATGGAAATCAGCAGGAAGAAAAGAAAAACCATTCCGGATTCAGGAGAACATAGTCAATTACACCAAGTTAAGAAAATACACATTACTCGTAAGTGATATATCCCCTTTAAGCTCTAAGACTCTGTTATACCCCTATTTATTACTTATTATCTGACCTAAGAGCTGCAGTATGTGAAGTCATCATGTCAAAGTAAGTGGTGGACCACCTTATCTAATTACATCATCCAACCCTCGGATGTCTTCTCACCTCTATACTCCTCCTCCTCCTCCTTTTGGTGGCAGAAGATGCTCATGTGACCCCTAAGTAAAGAGTTTAGTTTGCAGCTTTAATCTTCTATCTCCTGTTGCTTCTCCGCCGTGTCGTGTTTTGCCTTTTGTTGATCCGATCACTCATCAGATAGTGTCACCGTTTTTCCACCAGATTTGCAGATGAAGCAAATACGATTTAATCTCATCTCTTGTTTGCATTTTTGTCACATTATCTCATGCCCGGCCTGCATAGAAATGCTGACATTGAACGCAGCACAAAAAAAATGCACCGAGATAATTAATTTTTGTCCTGTAGAGCCTACTGAGAGCGAGCACGGCGTGCCTGATGTACTGTGCACAATGTTACTGAAAGATAAAAAGGTCAGACATATTTTTTACTAGTTATTTCTACTTGTTGTGTCACTATATCAAATCCTCTAATTTAATTGTAGGCTTGTCAGAGGTTCCTTAGGGACATCATCAGACATTGGTCACATAAGTTATTGCTCCTTTATGACTAATCAAATGCAAAACATGAGAGCCACACCGGGAAGCTTTTATTTTATCTGATGCTACCCTCCCTGCCTTAGTAATTGTATGTATTGTCCCGTCTATTGTTTTTTATATATACGTGGATTGTAAGAGGAGATGACGGGAAACTGGTTTTCCAAACCTCAACAAGGGTTAATATTCTTGGTGGTCTCAGGAATCATTAATAGAGTTGAAGATCTAGAGATCTACTCAAGCCCTGGTGATCTAGAGGTATATTTAAGCCATGGTGATGTAAAGGTCTATTCAAGCATTGGTGATTTAGTGGTCTATTGAAACCGTGGTAATCTAGAGGTCTATTCAAGCACCAGTGATTTAGCGATCGATTCAAGTCATGGTGATCTAGAGGTCTATTCAAGCCCCGATGATCTAGAAGTCTATTCAAGCCTTGGTAAGCTAGAGGTCTATACAAACCCTGGTGATTTAGAGGTCTATTCAAGCCCCGGTGATCTAGAATTCTATTCAAGCTCTGGTGATCTAAAGGTCTATTCAAGTTGTGGTGATCTAGAGGTCTATTCAAGCCCCAGTGATCTAGAGGTCTATTCAAGCCCCAGTGATCTAGAGGTCTATTCAAGCCAGGGTGGTCTAGAAGTTTATTCAAACCCTGGTGATTTACATGTCTATTCAAGCTCCGGTGATCTAGAAGTCTATTCAAGCCCCAGTGATCGAGAGGTCTGTTCAAGCCCTGGTGATCTGGAACTGTGCGGTCAGTAAAAAACCCTATACAAAATATCCATGCTGAGAATACAAGAACCCCCACACCAACTAACGGTGTGAGAGGAGAAACTCAGCCCCCTAGAGCTACCAGCAAGCAAGGAAATCACATATTAGCAAGCTGGACAAGGACAAATAAATAACCAAGAAACATATTGAACACTGATGAGCAAAAAATAACCAAACAGAAACTTAGCTTCTCTTGGCGAGACTGATAACGAAGGAATTAAGGAGAGATCAAAATAGCACTGAATACATCGACAGCAGGCAACAACTGATAGTCCAGGTGAGCTAAATAGGAAACCAGCTAACAGATAACGAGACAGCTGATCCAGCCTCAGACCTGCAGAATGACACAAAGAGCCACCAGAGGGAGCACAAAGACAGCACTCACACAGTACCACTTGTGACCACAAGAGGGAGCCCAAAAACAGAGTTCACAACAGTACCCCCCCCCTTGAGGAGGGGTCACCGAACCCTCATCAAAACCCCCAGGGCGATCAGGATGAGCCACATGGAAGGCATGAACCAAATCGGCCGCATGAACATCAGAGGCGACAACCCAGGAATTATCCTCCTGACCATAGCCCTTCCACTTAACCAAATACTGAAGTGTCATGATTCTCAATGGCGAGAGAACATAGCCCAGCATATATGAGAACTAGCTCTTGGAAGATGGAAACTATACTGACCATGAACTAAAACCTGCCGCACAACTAGAAGTAGCCGGGTAGCATGCCTACGTTTTTTTTATCCCTAGATGCCCAGCGCCAGCCGGAGAACTAACTAATCCTGGCAGAGGAAAATACAGTCCTGGCTCACCTCTAGAGAAATTTCCCCAAAAGGCAGACAGAGGCCCCCATATATATTGGCGGTGATTTAAGACGAAATGACAAACGTAGTATGAAAATAGGTTTAGCAAAATCGAGGTCCGCTTACTAGATAGCAGAAAGACAGAAAGGGCACTTTCATGGTCAGCTGAAAACCCTATCAAAACACCATCCAGAAATTACTTTAAGACTCTAGCATTAACTCATAACACCAGAGTGGCAATTTCCGATCACAAAAGCTTTCCAGACACAGTAACGAAACAGCAGCTGTGAACTGGAACAAAAAGCAAAAACAAACAAGGACAAAAGTCCAACTTAGCTGAGAGTTGTCTGGTAGCAGGAACATGCACAGAAAGGCTTCTGATTACATTGTTGACCGGCATGAAACTGACAGAGGAGCAAGGTTATATAGCGACTCCCACATCCTGATGGGAGCAGGTGAACAGAGGGGATGATGCACACAAGTTCAATTCCACCAGTGGCCACCGGGGGAGCCCAGAATCCCATTTCACAACAGTACCCCCCCCTCAAGGAGGGGGCACCGAACCCTCACCAGAACCACCAGGGCGATCAGAATGAGCCCTATGAAAGGCACGGACAAGATCGGAGGCATGAACATCAGAGGCAGTGACCCAAGAATTATCCTCCTGACCGTATCCCTTCCATTTGACCAGATACTGGAGTTTCCGTCTGGAAACACGAGAGTCTAAGATCTTTTCCACAACGTACTCCAACTCACCCTCAACCAACACCGGAGCAGGAGGCTCAACGGAAGGCACAACCGGTACCTCATACCTGCGCAATAATGACCGATGAAAAACATTATGAATAGAAAAGGATGCAGGGAGGTCCAAACGGAAGGACACAGGGTTAAGAATCTCCAATATCTTGTACGGGCCGATGAACCGAGGCTTAAACTTAGGAGAAGAGACCCTCATAGGGACAAAACGAGAAGACAACCACACCAAGTCCCCAACACAGAGCCGAGGACCAACACGACGACGGCGGTTGGCAAAAAGCTGAGTCTTCTCCTGGGACAACTTCAAATTGTCCACCACCTGCCCCCAAATCTGATGCAACCTCTCCACCACAGCATCCACTCCAGGACAATCCGAAGATTCCACTTGACCGGAGGAAAATCGAGGATGAAACCCCGAATTACAGAAAAACGGGGACACCAAGGTGGCAGAGCTGGCCCGATTATTGAGGGCGAACTCCGCCAAAGGCAAAAAAGCAACCCAATCATCCTGATCCGCAGACACAAAACACCTCAAATATGTCTCCAAGGTCTGATTAGTCCGCTCGGTCTGGCCATTAGTCTGAGGATGGAAAGCAGACGAAAAAGACAAATCTATGCCCATCCTAGCACAGAATGCCCGCCAAAATCTAGACACGAATTGGGTCCCTCTGTCAGAAACGATATTCTCCGGAATACCATGCAAACGAACAACATTTTGAAAAAACAGAGGAACCAACTCGGAAGAAGAAGGCAACTTAGGCAAGGGAACCAGATGGACCATCTTAGAGAAACGGTCACACACCACCCAGATGACAGACATCTTCTGAGAAACAGGCAGATCCGAAATAAAATCCATCGAGATGTGCGTCCAAGGTCTCTTCGGGACAGGCAAGGGCAACAACAATCCACTAGCCCGAGAACAACAAGGCTTGGCCCGAGCACAAACGTCACAAGACTGCACAAAGCCTCGCACATCTCGTGACAGGGAAGGCCACCAGAAGGACCTTGCCACCAAATCCCTGGTACCAAAAATTCCAGGATGACCTGCCAACGCAGAAGAATGAACCTCAGAGATGACTCTACTGGTCCAATCATCAGGAACAAACAGTCTACCAGGTGGGCAACGATCAGGTCTATCCGCCTGAAACTCCTGCAAGGCCCGCCGCAGGTCTGGAGAAACGGCAGACAATATCACTCCATCCTTAAGGATACCTGTGGGCTCAGAATTACCAGGGGAGTCAGGCTCAAAACTCCTAGAAAGGGCATCCGCCTTAACATTCTTAGAACCCGGTAGGTATGACACCACAAAATTAAACCGAGAGAAAAACAACGACCAGCGCGCCTGTCTAGGATTCAGGCGCCTGGCAGACTCAAGGTAAATTAAATTTTTGTGGTCAGTCAATACCACCACCTGATGTCTGGCCCCCTCAAGCCAGTGACGCCACTCCTCAAAAGCCCACTTCATGGCCAAAAGCTCCCGATTCCCAATATCATAATTCCGCTCGGCGGGCGAAAATTTACGGGAAAAAAAAGCACAAGGTCTCATCACGGAGCAGTCGGAACTTCTCTGCGACAACACCGCCCCAGCTCCGATTTCAGAAGCGTCGACCTCAACCTGAAAAGGAAGAGCAACATCAGGCTGACGTAACACTGGGGCGGAAGAAAAGCGGCGCTTAAGCTCCCGAAAGGCCTCCACAGCATCAGGGGACCAATCAGCAACATCAGCACCCTTCTTAGTCAAATCAGTCAATGGTTTAACAACATCAGAAAAACCAGCAATAAATCGGCGATAAAAGTTAGCAAAGCCCAAAAATTTCTGCAGACTCTTAAGAGAAGAGGGTTGCGTCCAATCCCAAATAGCCTGAACCTTGACAGGATCCATCTCGATGGAAGAGGGGGAAAAAATGTATCCCAAGAAGGAAATCTTTTGAACCCCAAAAACGCATTTAGAACCCTTCACACACAAGGAATTAGACCGCAAAACCTGAAAAACCCTCCTGACCTGCTGGACATGAGAGTCCCAGTCATCCGAAAAAATCAGAATATCATCCAGATACACAATCATAAATTTATCCAAATAATCGCGGAAAATGTCATGCATAAAGGACTGGAAGACTGAAGGGGCATTTGAAAGACCAAAAGGCATCACCAAATACTCAAAATGGCCCTCGGGCGTATTAAATGCGGTTTTCCACTCATCCCCTTGCTTGATTCGCACCAAATTATACGCCCCACGGAGATCAATCTTAGAGAACCACTTGGCCCCCTTTATACGAGCAAACAAATCAGTAAGCAGTGGTAACGGATATTGATATTTAACCGTGATTTTATTCAAAAGTCGATAATCAATACACGGCCTCAAAGAGCCGTCTTTCTTAGACACAAAGAAAAAACCGGCTCCTAAGGGAGATGACGAAGGACGAATATGTCCCTTTTCCAAGGACTCCTTTATATATTCTCGCATAGCAGCGTGTTCAGGCACAGACAGATTAAATAAACGACCCTTAGGGTATTTACTACCCGGAATCAAGTCTATGGCACAATCGCACTCCCGGTGCGGAGGTAGTGAACCAAGCTTGGGTTCTTCAAAAACGTCACGAAAGTCAGACAAGAATTCAGGAATCTCAGAGGGAATAGATGATGAAATGGAAACCAAAGGTACGTCCCCATGAGTCCCTTTACATCCCCAGCTTAACACAGACATAGCTTTCCAGTCGAGGACTGGGTTATGAGATTGCAGCCATGGCAATCCTAGCACCAAAACATCATGTAGATTATACAGCACCAGAAAGCGAATAATCTCCTGGTGATCCGGATTAACACGCATAGTCACTTGTGTCCAGTATTGTGGTTTATTACTAGCCAATGGGGTGGAGTCAATCCCTTTCAGAGGTATCGGAGCCTCCAATGGCTCCAAATCATACCCACAGCGTTTGGCAAAGGACCAATCCATAAGACTCAAAGCAGCGCCAGAGTCGACATAGGCGTCCGCGGTAATAGATGATAAAGAACAAATCAGGGTCACAGATAGAATAAACTTAGACTGTAAAGTGCTAATTGAAACAGACTTGTCAGGCTTCTTAGTACGCTTAGAGCATGCTGATATAACATGAGTTGAATCACCACAATAGAAGCACAACCCATTTTTTCGTCTAAAATTCTGCCGCTCGCTTCTGGACAGAATTCTATCACATTGCATATTTTCTGGCGTTTTCTCAGTAGACACCGCCAAATGGTGCACAGGTTTGCGCTCCCGCAGACGCCTATCGATCTGAATAGCCATCGTCATGGACTCATTCAGACCCGCAGGCACAGGGAACCCCACCATAACATCCTTAATGGCATCAGAGAGACCTTCTCTGAAAATCGCCGCCAGGGCGCACTCATTCCACTGAGTAAGCACAGACCATTTGCGGAATTTTTGGCAGTATATTTCAGCTTCATCTTGCCCCTGAGATAGGGACATCAAGGCCTTTTCCGCCTGGAGCTCTAAATGAGGTTCCTCATAAAGCAACCCCAAGGCCAGAAAAAACGCATCCACATTGAGCAACGCAGGATCCCCTGGTGCCAATGCAAAAGCCCAGTCTTGAGGGTCGCCCCGGAGCAAGGAAATTACAATCCTGACCTGCTGTGCAGGGTCTCCGGCAGAGCGAGACCTCAGGGACAAAAACAATTTGCAATTATTTTTAAAATTTTGAAAGTGAGATCTATTCCCTGAGAAGAATTCGGGCAAAGGAATTCTAGGCTCAGACATAGGTGCATAAACAACAAAATCTTGCAAATTTTGTACTTTCGTGGCAAGATTATTCAAACCTGTAGCTACACTCTGAAGATCCATTTCAAACAGGTGAACACAGAGCCATTCAAGGATTAGAAGGAGAGAAAGAGAGGGAGGCTGCAGTATAGGCAGACTAGCAAGTGATTCAATTATGAGCACACTCAGAACTAGAGGGAAAAAAAAAAAAAAAAAATTGTAGCAGACTTCTTTTTTCTCTCCTTTCTCAGCAGTAATTTAACCCTTTTTGGGCCGGTCAAACTGTCATGATTCTCAATGGCGAGAGAACATAGCCCAGCATATATGAGAACTAGCTCTTGGAAGATGGAAACTATACTGACCATGAACTAAAACCTGCCGCACAACTAGAAGTAGCCGGGTAGCATGCCTACGTTTTTTTTATCCCTAGATGCCCAGCGCCAGCCGGAGAACTAACTAATCCTGGCAGAGGAAAATACAGTCCTGGCTCACCTCTAGAGAAATTTCCCCAAAAGGCAGACAGAGGCCCCCATATATATTGGCGGTGATTTAAGACGAAATGACAAACGTAGTATGAAAATAGGTTTAGCAAAATCGAGGTCCGCTTACTAGATAGCAGAAAGACAGAAAGGGCACTTTCATGGTCAGCTGAAAACCCTATCAAAACACCATCCAGAAATTACTTTAAGACTCTAGCATTAACTCATAACACCAGAGTGGCAATTTCCGATCACAAAAGCTTTCCAGACACAGTAACGAAACAGCAGCTGTGAACTGGAACAAAAAGCAAAAACAAACAAGGACAAAAGTCCAACTTAGCTGAGAGTTGTCTGGTAGCAGGAACATGCACAGAAAGGCTTCTGATTACATTGTTGACCGGCATGAAACTGACAGAGGAGCAAGGTTATATAGCGACTCCCACATCCTGATGGGAGCAGGTGAACAGAGGGGATGATGCACACAAGTTCAATTCCACCAGTGGCCACCGGGGGAGCCCAGAATCCCATTTCACAACACTGAAGCCTCCGTCTAGAAATACGAGAATCCAAGATCTTCTCCACCACGTACTCCAATTCGCCCTCAACCAGCACCGGGGCAGGGGGCTCAACAGAAGCAACCACAGGCACCACATACCTCCGCAACAAAGACCTATGGAACACATTATGAATGGCAAACGACGCTGGGAGGTCCAAACGAAATGACACCGAGTTAAGGATTTGCAAAATCTTATAAGGACCGATGAATCGAGGCTTGAATTTAGGAGAGGAGACCTTCATAGGAACATACCAAGAAGACAGCCATACCAAATCCCCAACACGAAGTCGGGGACCCACACCGCGACGGCGGTTGGCAAAGCGCTGAGCCTTCTCCTGTGACAACTTCAAATTGTCCACCACATGGTTCCAAATCTGCTGCAACCTATCCACCACAGAATCCACCCCAGGACAGTCAGAAGTCTCAACCTGACCCGAGGAAAAGCGAAGATGAAAACCAGAATTGCAGAAAAAAGGTGAAACCAAAGTAGCAGAACTAGCCCGATTATTAAGGGCAAACTCGGCCAATGGCAAAAAAGTCACCCAATCATCCTGATCAGCAGAAACAAAACATCTTAAATAAGTTTCCAAGGTCTGATTAGTTCGCTCGGTTTGGCCATTCGTCTGAGGATGGAAGGCCGACGAAAAAGACAAATCAATGCCCATCTTAGCACAAAAGATCCGCCAAAATCTGGACACAAACTGGGATCCTCTGTCAGACACAATATTTTCAGGGATGCCGTGCAAGCGAACCACATTCTGAAAAAATAGAGGAACCAAATCAGAGGAGGAAGGCAACTTAGGCAAGGGCACCAAATGGACCATTTTGGAAAAACGATCACACACCACCCAGATGACAGACATTCTCTGAGAGACTGGAAGATCCGAAATAAAATCCATGGAAATGTGCGTCCAAGGCCTCTTCGGGACAGGCAGAAGCATAAGCAAACCGCTGGCCCGAGAACAGCAAGGCTTAGCCCGAGCACAAATCCCACAGGACTGCACAAAGGAACGCACATCCCGCGACAAGGAAGGCCACCAGAAGGACCTAGCCACGAAATCTCTGGTACCAAAAATCCCAGGATGGCCTGCCAACACCGAAGAATGAACCTCGGAAATAACTCTGCTGGTCCATCTATCTGGGACAAACAGTCTCTCTGGTGGGCAACGGTCAGGTCTATCTGCCTGAAATTTCTGCAGCACTCGTCGCAAATCTGGGGAAATGGCAGACAAAATCACTCCCTCTCTGAGGATACCAGCCGGCTCTGAAACTCCCGGAGAGTCAGGCACAAAACTCCTAGAAAGAGCATCAGCCTTCACGTTCTTCGAACCAGGCAGGTACGAGACCACGAAATCGAAACGGGAGAAAAACAACGACCAACGAGCCTGTCTAGGATTCAGCCGCTTGGCAGACTCGAGATAAATCAGATTTTTGTGATCAGTCAAGACCACCACACGATGCTTAGCTCCCTCGAGCCAATGTCGCCACTCCTCAAATGCCCACTTCATAGCCAACAACTCCCGATTACCAACATCATAATTCCGCTCGGCAGGCGAAAACTTTCTTGAAAAGAAAGCACAAGGCTTCATCACAGAGCAATCCGAGCTTCTCTGCGACAAAACAGCCCCTGCTCCAATCTCAGAAGCATCAACCTCAACCTGAAAAGGAAGAGAGACATCAGGCTGACACAAAACTGGAGCCGAAGAAAACCGGCGCTTCAGCTCCCGAAAGGCCTCCACGGCCGCAGGAGACCAATTAGTCACATCAGAACCCTTCTTGGTCAAATCCGTCAAGGGTTTAACCACGCCAGAAAAATTAGCAATGAAGCGACGGTAAAAATTAGCAAAACCCAAGAACTTCTGAAGACTCTTAACAGATGTAGGCTGAGTCCAGTCATGAATAGCCTGGACCTTGACTGGGTCCATCTCAATAGTAGAAGGAGAAATCCCTGACAACCCCAACTTGAAACAGACATAGCTTTCCAATCCAGTACTGGATTATGGGCCTGCAACCATGGCAGACCCAAAACGACAACATCATGCAAATTATGCAGCACAAGAAAGCGAATCACCTCCTGATGTACAGGAGTCATGCACATGGTCACTTGAGTCCAATACTGAGGCTTATTCTCAGCCAATGGTGTAGCATCAATTCCCCTCAGTGGAATAGGGAATTCTAAAGGCTCCAGGACCAAACCACAGCGCCTGGCAAACGACAAATCCATCAGGTTCAGGGCAGCACCTGAATCCACAAAAGCCATAACCGAGTAGGATGACAGAGAACAAATTAAAGTAACAGACAAAATGAATTTAGGCTGTATAGTACCAACGGTGACAGTTTTAGCGATTTTTTTTAAGCGCTTAGAGCATGCTGAGATAACATGAGTTGAATCACCACAGTAAAAGCACAACCCATTTTGACGTCTATGATTTTGTCGCTCAATTCTAGTCAGAATTCGGTCACATTGCATAGACTCAGGTCTCTGTTCAGAAAACACCGCCAGATGGTGCGCAGATTTGCGCTCCCGCAAACGCCGATCAATCTGAATGGCCAAAGCCATTGAGTCATTCAGACTTGCAGGCGTGGGGAACCCCACCATAACATTCTTAATGGCTTCAGAAAGACCTTCTCTGAAATTTGCAGCCAGGGCACACTCATTCCATTGAGTAAGCACCGACCATTTCCGAAATTTTTGACAATACACCTCAGCTTCATCCTGGCCCTGAGAGAGAGCCAGCAAGGCCTTTTCTGCCTGGTTCTCAAGATTAGGTTCCTCATAAAGCAATCCAAGCACCAGAAAAAACGCATCCACATTCAGCAATGCAGGATCTCCTGGCGCCAGGGACAAAGCCCAATCTTGAGGGTCGCCACGTAACAGGGAGATAACAATTCTAACTTGCTGAGCGGAATCACCAGAGGAACGAGGTCTCAAAGAAAGAAATAATTTACAATTATTCTTAAAATTCAGAAATCTAGATCTATCTCCAGAAAACAACTCAGGAATAGGTACTTTTGGCTCAGACATAGGACTGTGAACAACAAAATCCTGAATGCTCTGCACCCTTGCAGCAAGACGATCCACACTAGAAGTCAGACTCTGAACATCCATGTCTGCAGCAGAACTCAAAGCCACCCAGAGATTAAGGGGATGAGAGAAGCTGGACAGACTGCAGCAAAGGGAGAGAAAAAAAAAATTGTACTCAGGACTTCTCTTATCCCACTTCTGCAATGCATTAAACACTTTTTGGCCTGCTGTACTGTTATGATGCTTAGTGGCTGAGGATCACAGAAAAGACTAGCTAAGTTACTGAACATAGAACAAGCTCTAGGGAGGTGGTAACTGGACTGACCGCAAACCTGATCCTAACAAACCCACTAAAGGTAGCCGGTGAACGTGCCTAAATTCCTGGACGTCTCGACGCAGCCTGAGAAACTTGCTACCCCATAGAGAAAGTAAGACCTCACTTGCCTCAGAGAAATGACCCCAAAGATATAGGAAGCCCCCAACAAATAATAACGGTGAGGTAAGGGGAAAATACAAACGTAGAAATGAAAACAGATTCAGCAAATGAGGCCCACTAATACTAGATAGCAGAAGACAGACAGGGAACTGTGCGGTCAGTAAAAAACCCTATACAAAATATCCATGCTGAGAATACAAGAACCCCCACACCAACTAACGGTGTGAGGGGAGAAACTCAGCCCCCTAGAGCTACCAGCAAGCAAGGAAATCACATATTAGCAAGCTGGACAAGGACAAATAAATAACCAAGAAACATATTGAACACTGATGAGCAAAAAATAACCAAACAGAAACTTAGCTTCTCTTGGCGAGACTGATAACGAAGGAATTAAGGAGAGATCAAAATAGCACTGAATACATCGACAGCAGGCAACAACTGATAGTCCAGGTGAGCTAAATAGGAAACCAGCTAACAGATAACGAGACAGCTGATCCAGCCTCAGACCTGCAGAATGACACAAAGAGCCACCAGAGGGAGCCCAAAGACAGCACTCACACAGTACCACTTGTGACCACAAGAGGGAGCCCAAAAACAGAGTTCACAACACCCTATTGGACAAACAATCAGTAGATTTGGTTTCCAGTACCATCTCTATGCTGACGACACCCAATTATACACCACTTCTCCTGATATCACGCTGACCTTTTTAGAAAACACCAGTGATTGTCTTACCGCTGTCTCTAACATCATGTCCTCCCTCTATCTGAAACTGAACCTGTCAAACACTGAAGTCCTCGTGTTTTCTCCTTCTACTAACCTACCTTTGCCTGACATTGCCATCACCGTGTGTGGTTCCACCTTTACTCCAAAGCAACATGCCCGCTGCCTTGGGGTCATCCTTGATTCTGAGCTTTCATTCACCCCCCACGTCCGATCACTGGCTCGCTCTTCTTATTTGCACCTCAAAAACATTTCTAGAATTCGCCCTTTTCTTACTTTCGATTCTGCAAAAACTCTTACTGTTTCACTTATTCATTCTCGTCTGGACTATTGTAACTCTCTACTAAGAGGCCTCCCTCTTACCAAACTCTCCCCGCTCCAATCTGTCCTGAATGCTGCAGCCAGGATCATATTCCTCACCAACCGTTACACCGATGCCTCTACCTTGTGCCAGTCATTCCACTGGCTACCCATCCACTCCAGAATCCAGTACAAAACTACTACCCTCATCCACAAAGCACTCCATGGCTCAGCACCACCCTACATCTCCTCTCTGGTCTCAGTCTACCACCCTACCTGTGCCCTCCGCTCTGCTTATGACCTCAGGTTAGCATCCTCAATAATCAGAACCTCCCACTCCCGTCTCCAAGACTTTATACGTGCTGCGCTGATTCTTTGGAATACACTTCCCAGGTTAATACGATTAATCCCCAATCCCCACAGTTTTAAGCGTGCCCTAAAAACTCATTTGTTCAGATTGGCCTGGACCCGCCTCAACGCAATAACCTAACTATCCCTGTGTGGCCCATTAAAAAAAAACAAACAAAAAAAAAAAACTTAAACCATAATCAGGTTCCTCGCATTATGTTCTCATACACTTTATACAGTCAATAGCCCTCTGTGTCTGTACTGCTACATACTTAGGCTGTTAACTGGTTCATGCAGCTTTACATGAACACCCGAGCCTTACACTATGGCTGGTCCAAATAACTAAAGCAATTGTCACCATCCACCTCTCGTGTCTCCCCTTTTCCTCATAGATTGTAAGATTGCGAGCAGGGCCCTCATTCCTACTGGTATCTGTTTTGAACTGTGATTTCTGTTATGCCGTAATAGCTATTGTCTGTACAAGTCCCCTCTATAAGTTGTAAAGCGCTGCGGAATATGTTGGCGCTATATAAATAAAATTATTATTATTATGTCTATTCAAGCACCGGTGATCTAGAAGTCTATTCAAGCCCCAGTGATCGAGAGGTCTATTCAAGCCCTGGTGATCTAGAGGTCTATTCAAACCATGGTGATCTAAAGGTCTATACAGGCCCTGATGATCCAGAAGTCTATTCAATATTCAAGCCCCGGTGATTTAGAGGTCTATTCAAGTCCTGGTGATTTAGAAGTCCATTCAAGTCCAGGTGATTTAGAGGTCTATTCAAGTCCTGGTATACCTTTGAAGGATCTTGAGGTCTATTTAGTCCTGGAGATCAAGGTTGTTTTTATTCCTGGTAACCCAGATGTCTATTTACAAATATCATGATCTATGGTTTCAAGTTAGTAAAATAAGATAGTAAAAAACAAAACAAAACAAGAGTATACTGTTTTATACTGTTTTTCCAGGGACATTATCATTGAGTTCATAATATCCAAGGTGGTCTAGGTATCTAAGATTTAGATTATTCCTTAATGGCATAGTTCTTTCTAGACAAAAACCTCACTGTTGGTAAAGGGGTTGAGTTTTACTAATATCTCTGGTGGACTACTAATAGTAATATAGTTGGAGGTATAGAGGTAAGTAATATCCCTGGCGGTCTAATGTTTAGTAATACCCTTGTGTCTTTGCGGTCACTAATACATGAGTTAGTAGTCATGTCATTACAGAAGGTGTTACAGAAGAAGAATGAACGTCATCGACACCTTCGAAACGTGGTGCTGGAGAAGAATGTTATCAATACCATGGATGGCAAGAAGAACAAAAAAATCAATTTTGGAACAAATCAAGCCAGACATGTAACTCAAAACAAGGATCACCAAGCTACGACTTGTGTACTTTGGACACATCATACAAAAAGAGCAATCACTGGAGAAGGACATTATGGTAACAAGAATAGAAGGAACTAGACGAAGAGGAATACCAGCAACTCGATGGCTTGATACAATAAAGATAACAGCGGAGAAGACACTGGTGGACCTATCTAGGCTGCACAAGATTGATCTCCCTACAGAGCGTTCATCTATTAAGTCGCCATAACTCGAGATCGAGCCGAAGACCGGTAACTAATAAATTAGCCAAATTATTAGTGTTTATTTAGGTACTAACTAGATAACATGGAATATTAGATGTGATTGGTCAAAACTTTCTATACTGGTTTTGGGATTAGCAAAAAGAGATGACGGTTAGGAAGGGTGGAGTTCACCATAATCTGACCTCTCACGATGGTTGGGTTGAATTCTCAGGTCAATGCAAGAGTTTTTTTCCCATCTCATCACAGACCTAATTTCAGAAATCCCCCAAGTGTCTATTATTATGCCAAATAATTGGGTAAAGGTAGTACACAACTCAGGAGTCTCCAAAAAAAAGAGAATTGTGAAGACTAAGAAATTGAAGCTGAAACATGTTTCTACAGAATCGATGTGAGAAAAAAGCAATTTAAGAATTTCTAAAAAAAAAATTTAAGTTGCAGCTCGGTAAGGGTGAGAACACTTGACTTCAAGTCACTTTTCTTTTTTTTTTTTTTAGATGAAATCTGAACATTGCCATTCTTGTATCAAGAAAGTCGACTTTTTGGGATTTTTAAAAGAGTACGTTCTGCAAAAGGCATGAACCTTTTAGATGTATCGATTGCCATGTACTGTTCTTCTCTGGATCAATGCACTAAGAGCCTGGAAACTCTGGACGAGATATTCAGATATTGACTAATATAGTTCTAACTTCGGCGCCATCTAATTATGTGCTATGACAAAGAGAAGAGTACGCGGAGGGAGAGCGGGACATGAAAGTGGATAAGATTGACCGATTAATTGTATTTACAAGAGATTTGTTCCTGCTGTCGAGCCATTTGCCTTCTAAAATACATATAGGATAATCCAGCAATGCTCAATACCTGCGAGTTATGGGATTATTGGGTTGTTCAAAGTCTGAATGTTTTCATATTTTACCCAGGAGCTTAAAAACATTTCCATTGCGTCCTGCTGATCTAATGTCCCTGCATTATTTTCTTCAAATGTTCTAAATAAACAGTATACACTGAATGTAAAAGTTACTTTTCTTCTTCTTCTTCTTTTTCTTCTTTCTTAAAGTAGTACTACATGGGAACAAAATAACCAAAAATTAGGTAGTTCTGACAAAACTAGCCTAAAACAGGATCCATGATCTGCAGGACCTGTAACAGGCAAAGGTGATCAGTAATTTGCCACGATATTGGAGGCCAGTTTGGCCGCCCTCTTGTAAAATTAGACCTCTAATTCTCTTATATTGCAAATTTTAGTTCTATGTATCAAAGTGATGGAACGTAAACCTGCAGAATGATAAGAGGAGGCCGAGCTTCACTTATGATTCTACCAGCAGCTGTACATTTTGGTAAACAACTTGTTTACTCTGATCCCACGCCAGCTTCATTTCATGCCCAGCAGAACTACTTTTTAAGTCTGCAATCATCACCCAGAAACGATGCCCAGTTTACTTAATCAGTAAGGTCTGCAGATTACAGGAGCGGCTGCAGTCACAAGTATTCTCTGCGTTACCAAAAGCAAAAAATCTCCAACAAGTGAACTGAGCGGGAGAGGAAACAAGAGGAGTCAGTGACCAAGCAAGCCTGAGCAAGAAGCTGGGTGGCACCCAGGGCTGGTCAGGGGGCCGCGCATTTTCAGATACATCTAGTGTGAGGCATCAAATCTAAAAAACAACAAAGATGCAGCAGATGGCCAGTTTTGGACAATACATAGTCATTCATCCATCACTCCCGACTAGTGAAACGCAGGAACGCTCAGCTCAACTGACTGTGCATATGTTCCATCCATTCATTCATCTGTCGGCCCATCCTTTCATTCATCCGTCTATCCTGCCATCCATTGATTTATCCATTTTCCAGCCCGTAATCTGTCTGTTCATCCATCTGTCCATCCATTCATTTTTCCATCCTTCTGACCATCTATTTATCCATTCATTCTTCCGTCCATTTATCTGTCTGACCATCCATCCATCTGTCCATTTGTCAGCCCATCGATTCATTTATTCGTTGATCGATCTTGTTACAGATCTGCAACACAGGACTAAGGTAGAAGGGGGAAAACTGACCCTGCACTATGACTAGGCTGAAACCCTACGATGGAGTGGGCGACCCTGTCATGATCTCAATGGCAAGAGAACATAGCATCAGCATATATATGAACTAGCTCTTGGAAGATGGGAACTGAGCTGACCATGAGCTAAACCTAACGCACAACTAGCAGTGGCCGGGTAGCATGCCTACGTTGATTCTAGATGCCCAGCACCAGCCGGAGGACTAAATAAAGCTAGCAGAGGAAAATATTAGTCCTAGCTCACCTCTAGAGAAATACCCCGAAAGGAGACAGAGGCCCCCCACATGTATTGGCGGTGAGTTAAGAAGAAATAACAAACGTAGTATGAAAATAGGTTTAGCAAATTTGAGGTCCACTTACTACATAGCAGAAGACAGAAAGGACACTTTCATGGTCAGCTAAAAGCCCTAACAAAACACCATCCAGAAATTACTTTAAAACTCTGGCATTAACTCATAACACCAGAGTGGCAATTCCTGTTCACAAGAGCTTTCCAGACACAGTAACGAAACTACAGCTGTGAACTGGAACAAAAATGCAAAAACAAACATGGACAAGAGTCCAACTTATCTAGTAGTTGTCTAGGAGCAGGAACAAGCACAGAGAGGCTTCTGATAACATTGTTGACCGGCAAGCAACTAACAAAGCAGCAAGGTTATATAGCGACTCCCACATCTTGATGGGAACAGGTGAACAGAGAAGATGAAGACACCAGTTCAATTCCACCAGTAGCCACCGGGGGAGCCCAGAATCCAAATTCACAACAGTACCCCCCCCTCAAGGAGGGGGCACCGAACCCTCACCAGAACCACCAGGGCGATCAGGATGGGCCCTATGAAAGGCACGAACCAGATCAGAGGCATGAACATCAGATGCATTCACCCAAGAATTATCCTCCTGGCCGTATCCCTTCCACTTGACCAGATACTGGAGTCTCCGTCTGGAAACACGAGAGTCTAAGATTTTCTCCACAACGTACTCCAACTCACCCTCAACCAACACCGGAGCAGGAGGCTCAACGGAAGGCACAACCGGTACCTCATACCTGCGCAATAATGACCGATGAAAAACGTTATGAATAGAAAAGGATGCAGGGAGGTCCAAACGGAAGGAAACAGGGTTAAGAATCTCCAATATCTTATACGGGCCGATGAACCGAGGCTTAAACTTAGGAGAAGAGACCCTCATAGGGACAAAACGAGAAGACAACCACACCAAATCCCCAACACAAAGCCGAGGACCAACACGACGGTGGCGGTTGGCAAAAAGCTGAGTCTTCTCCTGGGACAACCTCAAATTGTCCACCACCTGCCCCCAGATCTGATGCAATCTCTCCACCACAGCATCCACTCCAGGACAATCCGAAGATTCCACCTGACCAGAGGAAAATCGAGGATGAAACCCCGAATTACAGAAAAACGGGGACACCAAAGTGGCAGAGCTGGCCCGATTATTGAGAGCGAACTCCGCCAATGGCAAAAAAGCAACCCAATCATCCTGGTCAGCAGACACAAAACACCTCAGATATGTCTCCAGGGTCTGATTAATCCGCTCGGTCTGGCCATTCGTCTGAGGATGGAAAGCGGACGAAAAAGATAAATCTATGCCCATCCTAGCACAGAATGCCCGCCAAAATCTAGACACGAATTGAGTCCCTCTGTCAGAAACGATATTCTCAGGAATACCATGCAAACGAACAACATTTTGAAAAAACAGAGGAACCAACTCGGAAGAAGAAGGCAACTTGGGCAGAGGAACCAAATGGACCATCTTAGAGAAACGGTCACACACCACCCAGATGACAGACATCTTCTGAGAAACAGGCAGATCTGAAATAAAATCCATCGAGATGTGCGTCCAAGGCCTCTTAGGAATAGGCAAGGGCAACAATAATCCACTAGCCCGAGAACAACAAGGCTTGGCCCGAGCACAAACGTCACAAGACTGCACAAAGCCTCGCACATCTCGTGACAGGGAAGGCCACCAGAAGGACCTTGCCACCAAATCCCTGGTACCAAAAATGCCAGGATGACCTGCCAACGCAGAAGAATGAACCTCAGAGATTACTCTACTGGTCCAATCATCAGGAACAAACAGTTTATCAGGTGGGCAACGATCAGGTCTATCCGCCTGAAACTCCTGCAAGGCCCGCCGCAGGTCTGGAGAAACGGCTGACAATACCACTCCATCCTTAAGGATACCTGTGGGCTCAGAGTTACCAGGCGAGTCAGGCTCAAAACTCCTAGAAAGGGCATCCGCCTTAACATTCTTTGAACCCGGTAGGTATGACACCACAAAATTAAACCGAGAGAAAAATAATGACCAGCGCGCCTGTCTAGGATTCAGGCGCCTGGCGGTCTCAAGATAAATCAAATTTTTGTGGTCCGTCAATACCACCACCTGATGTCTGGCCCCCTCAAGCCAATGGCGCCACTCCTCAAAAGCCCACTTCATGGCCAAAAGCTCCCGATTCCCAACATCATAATTCCGCTCAGCGGGCGAAAATTTACGGGAAAAGAAGGCACAAGGCCTCATCACGGAGCAGTCAGAACTTTTCTGCGACAACACTGCCCCAGCTCCGATCTCAGAAGCGTCGACCTCAACCTGAAAAGGTAGAGCAACATCAGGCTGACGCAACACAGGGGCAGAGGAAAAACGGCGCTTAAGCTCCCGAAAGGCTTCCACAGCATCAGGGGACCAATCAGCAACATCAGCACCCTTCTTAGTCAAATCGGTCAATGGCTTAGCAATATCCGAAAAACCAGCAATAAATCGACGATAAAAGTTAGCAAAGCCCAAAAATTTCTGAAGACTCTTAAGAGAAGAGGGCTGCGTCCAATCACAAATAGCTTGAACCTTGACAGGATCCATTTCAATGGAAGAGGGGGAAAAAATATATCCCAAAAAGGAAATCCTCTGTACCCCAAAAACACACTTAGACCCCTTCACACACAAAGAATTAGACCGCAAAACCTGAAAAACCCTCCTGACTTGCTGGACATGAGAGTCCCAGTCATCCGAAAAAATCAGAATATCATCCAGATACACAATCATAAATTTATCCAAATAATCGCGAAAAATATCATGCATAAAGGACTGGAAAACTGACGGAGCATTTGAAAGACCAAAAGGCATCACTAAATACTCAAAGTGGCCCTCGGGCGTATTAAATGCGGTTTTCCACTCATCCCCCTGCCTGATTCGCACCAAATTATACGCCCCACGAAGGTCAATCTTAGAGAACCACTTGGCCCCCTTTATGCGAGCAAACAAATCAGTCAGCAACGGCAATGGGTATTGATATTTAACAGTGATTTTATTCAAAAGCCGATAATCAATACATGGTCTCAAAGAGCCGTCTTTTTTTGACACAAAGAAAAAACCGGCTCCTAAGGGAGATGACGATGGACGAATATGTCCCTTTTCCAAGGACTCCTTTATATATTCTCGCATAGCAGCATGTTCAGGCACAGACAGATTAAATAAACGACCCTTTGGGTATTTACTACCCGGGATTAAATCTATGGCACAATCGCACTCTCGGTGCGGAGGTAACGAACCAAGCTTGGATTCTTCAAAGACGTCACGATAGTCAGACAGGAACTCAGGAATTTCAGAGGGAATAGATGATGAAATGGAAACCACAGGTACATCCCCATGAGCCCCCTTACATCCCCAGCTCAACACAGACATAGCTCTCCAGTCGAGGACTGGGTTGTGAGATTGCAGCCAAGGCAATCCTAGCACCAAATCATCATGTAGATTATACAGCACCAGAAAGCGAATAATCTCCTGGTGATCCGGATTAATACGCATAGTTACTTGTGTCCAGTATTGTGGTTTATTATTAGCCAATGGGGTGGAGTCAATCCCCTTCAGAGGAATAGGAGTCTCCAAAGGCTCTAAATCATACCCACAGCGTTTGGCAAAGGACCAATCCATAAGACTCAAAGCGGCGCCAGAGTCGACATAGGCGTCCGTGGTAATAGAGGACAAAGAGCAAATCAGGGTCACAGATAGAATAAACTTAGACGGTGAGGTGCAAATGGAAACAGATTTACCAAGCTTTTTAGTGCGTTTAGAGCATGCTGATATAACATGAGTAGAATCACCACAATAGAAACACAACCCATTTTTCCGTCTAAAATTCTGCCGCTCGCTTCGGGACAGAATTCTATCACACTGCATACTCTCTGGCGACTTCTCAGTGGACACCGCCAGATGGTGCACTGGTTTGCGCTCCCGCAAACGCCTATCGATCTGAATAGCCATTGTCATGGACTCATTCAGACCCGCAGGCACAGGGAACCCCTGGTGTCAATGAAAAAGCCCAGTCTTGAGGGTCGCCCCGGAGCAAGGAAATCACAATCCTGACCTGCTGTGCAGGGTCTCCGGCAGAGCGAGATTTCAGGGACAAAAATAATTTGCAATTATTTCGAAAATTCTGAAACCCAGATCTATTCCCCGAGAAAAATTCCGGCAAAGGAATTCTCGGCTCAGATACAGGTGCATGACAAACAAAATCTTGCAAATTTTGTACCTTCGTGGCGAGATTATTCAAACCTGCAGTTACACTCTGAAGATCCATTACAAACAGGTGGACACAGAGCCATTCAAGGGTTAAGAGGAGGTAAGAAGCAGCTAGACAGCAATTAAGGGCTAGGCAGCAAAACTCTGAAGGGAAAAAAAAAAAAAAAAAAATAATAATTTCCCTTAAACACTTCTCTATCTCCTGCTTCAGCCCAAACAATTAACACTTTGTGGGCCGGTCAAACTGTCATGATCTCAATGGCAAGAGAACATAGCATCAGCATATATATGAACTAGCTCTTGGAAGATGGGAACTGAGCTGACCATGAGCTAAACTCAACGCACAACTAGCAGTGGCCGGGTAGCATGCCTACGTTGATTCTAGATGCCCAGCACCAGCCGGAGGACTAAATAAAGCTAGCAGAGGAAAATATTAGTCCTAGCTCACCTCTAGAGAAATACCCCGAAAGGAGACAGAGGCCCCCCACATGTATTGGCGGTGAGTTAAGAAGAAATAACAAACGTAGTATGAAAATAGGTTTAGCAAATTTGAGGTCCACTTACTACATAGCAGAAGACAGAAAGGACACTTTCATGGTCAGCTAAAAACCCTAACAAAACACCATCCAGAAATTACTTTAAAACTCTGGCATTAACTCATAACACCAGAGTGGCAATTCCTGTTCACAAGAGCTTTCCAGACACAGTAACGAAACTACAGCTGTGAACTGGAACAAAAATGCAAAAACAAACATGGACAAGAGTCCAACTTATCTAGTAGTTGTCTAGGAGCAGGAACAAGCACAGAGAGGCTTCTGATAACATTGTTGACCGGCAAGCAACTAACAAAGCAGCAAGGTTATATAGCGACTCCCACATCTTGATGGGAACAGGTGAACAGAGAAGATGAAGACACCAGTTCAATTCCACCAGTAGCCACCGGGGGAGCCCAGAATCCAAATTCACAACACGACCCATTCCTTGCGAATAGACCCACCGACGATTCTAGGTTAATCTCAAGCGAAGACCTATAGATAAGGGGAAGGGGTTCCCTAAAAGAACTAAGGACTGGGTACAAAAACGGGTCACCTCCTAATTGAAAACACAGAGAAGGCTGCAGAAACCAATAGAAAACAGAAACTAAGGCTAGCAGAACCAGAGGTACCAGCACTGCACAAATAACACACACAGAATACAAAGCAAAGCACCAAGCTAGAGCTTAAGCAGATTAACACTTATGTCCAGCAAGGACTGGGAGGCAGGTGCTGGTTAATAAAGAGTGATACAAACACCTGACCCAAGACAAACCCAGCACCAGAGGAAAAAGACCAGCAGCCAGAACTCCACAAGGAAATGGCAGATAGTCACAAACTAAACAGACTCTAACAGATCTATTCATCCATCCATCCACCCAACCATTAATTTATCCTTCCGTCCTCCTATCCATTCTTTTATCCTTCTTTCCACCCACTCGTCTGTCCATTTGTCCGTCCATCGATCCATTTATTTATCCATCCATCTTTCCACCCGCCTGACTCTCCATCTATTCATCAGTCTATTTGTTCATCTGTCCGTCCATTCATTCGTCCTCTATTCGTCTGTCCAATATCTATCATTTTATCTAGGTCATGACTTTCTAGTTCACATCTACCTCATATCCACCTACCTACCAATCTATTTATATTGAAGTCTATGTAAAATCTTTCTCTTTATCCATCTTGCAATCTACTTATTACTATTGATCATCTACCTGTGTTTATTTGTATGTAATATCTACCTCGTATTCTATCCTTCTATCCCATATTTATCTATCAATGATCTCTTCCATCTGCCTACAGCATATATCTAATGTCTGATATATAATATCTTTTGTCAAAATAGTAAAAATCAGTTTGGAGAAGTTTGTGGAATCTCAGTTTCCACCATAAATTATTTCTATATAGATCTTCCTCAATTGCAGTAGGACACTTTTATCTCCAGCTGTGTCCTACAAGCATACATATACAGCAGGAATAATCAGCAAGTGGCCCACATGAAAGTGGAGAGAAGTGAGAGGTGATGCTCCAGGAGAGACTGTTTGTAAGTTATGGAAGAACGTTCCTTCTCTACGTGAAAATCTTCCATGCTGAGAGCAGATCTGCGGGATCTGACAGCGGAGACTGCCCCAAGCCAAGCTCTCCATCACCGCTAATTTAGACATTAATGGAAAACCAACAGCAAAGTAGCCGACTCAATCATCAACAATATGTAAAATAATAATATCTAATTCATGGAAATAAACTGGATATATCAGGAAAAAATGCAATAATTCTCTATGGCAGCATCTCCTACTGGGAGATCTCCAGATGTGGCCAAAGAACTACTTCAATATTGAAGAACGAAGCCAAAACTAAAAGTCCAAAAATATGTCTTATCCAGTTTATGGATAAAATGTTTATCTGGTATGTGGATAGAAGTGAGATAGACAGATAGATTATCTTTGCATCATATTTTTCACTTTGTGCTATAGAGAGATGGATCTATGTGACTATCCATGTCATTTATTTATTTATATTCTAAATTAATTGATAGATTGAGGAAAAGACAGATGGAAAGACCAACGGAACGACAAACGGACAGACAGACCGAAAGATGGACAGACCAAAAAAACTACTGAAAGCTGGATGAACCAAAAGCTGGACAACAGACGGACAGATGGAAAGCCGGAGAGACCGAAAAATGGATGGACAGATGGACCGACTGACTGAAAGAGATAGACCAAAATAGATAAAAAGATGGACCAAAAGATGGCCGGCGACCGATGGACTGAAAGACAAACAGACCGAAGGACCAAAAGTCGAATGAACCGTCAAACTGAAATAAAAATAGACCGAAGGACCAAAAGTCGGACAGAACAACACATGGAAAGACTGATGGACCATAAGATGGACTATTGTTGTATGTAAATCTGTGGAATAGCTGATTATGTATTGTATCAGCTCCCTATGGTTTACTAGTCTACAAACCTTGGAGGACAAATACCCAGGATAATTGAACAATTGATGTATGCTAATTTGTTGAATGCCTGCCGATTACATATTGTATCAGCTCCTGCCGTTTATAGTCTAAACAACTTAGAGGAAAAATATGCAAGCTAATTGAACCACAGAACAATGAGGGATTACTTCCGTTCACCTTCCCTCAATCCTGTGGGAGAATGCCCTGAAGAGAGCTGTGGGCACAAAAGGGACCTTTCTCCTTTTCCAGTCAGACTCTAAAGGGCATAAACACAAGAAAGAAAGGAGTACCAAACCACCAATGAATAAAATCTAATATTTATTAATAATAAATATAAAATATAAAAGCATATAACATCAAGGTATCAATAATCTCAATAAGAGAATATACAATGGACAAACAGGTTAAAATGTGAAGGACACAAACAGAGATCAACCAAGTTACATAGTGTAAATAGGACCATATAAGTATAACATAATGTGCATTCCACCCCTAACACCGGTTATAGAAAAAGATCAGGGGTCAAACCCACATAGATCACCACAATTGTGGCCCAAAACTAGGTATCCAAAACCCAGTGTAGTATATATAAATATGGTGGTATCTTACCCAAATAGGTCCGTGCACGTGGTTGAACGTAGCCCCAACGTTCAACCACGTGCACGGACCTATTTGGGTAAGATACCACCATATTTATATATACTACACTGGGTTTTGGATACCTAGTTTTGGGCCACAATTGTGGTGATCTATGTGGGTTTGACCCCTGATCTTTTTCTATAACCGGTGTTAGGGGTGGAATGCACATTATGTTATACTTATATGGTCCTATTTACACTATGTAACTTGGTTGATCTCTGTTTGTGTCCTTCACATTTTAACCTGTTTGTCCATTGTATATTCTCTTATTGAGATTATTGATACCTTGATGTTATATGCTTTTATATTTTATATTTATTATTAATAAATATTAGATTTTATTCATTGGTGGTTTGGTACTCCTTTCTTTCTTGTGTTTATATCCTTCTTGGAGTATGCTTTGTGCCTGTTTTTGACAGTGTTGGTTTTTATTAACCTTTCTGGGTATTTTATTTATAGACTCTAAAGGGCAGCAGCCAAGGAATCATGGCTCTAATTGGTGGAATACAGATCTGCTCCACTGCACATCACTGAACCCACAAAGAACCCTCATTGGGACAATCAGGTAACATGGCCACATACCGCTCTGTACTCAGTCAGCTTCCTAAGCTTGCATCTACCTCCTCTCTGTGGGTTCCTGCCAAAAGCTGGGTGCTACTGGTTGGGGTGGTTGGCCCTGGAAGCCCCGAAATTGTAGATGATCTAAACCACTAAGGGTGAGACTCTGTCATTCACACCATCTTATGTACTTGCTGGGACTGTTCTATGTGTTATTTACTGTTGATGATCCAATACAGTTTTACCACACTGTGTTACCCTCACCCTGTGTTGTCTTAGTAGTGTTCTGCCCACGGGGAAGGAGTATGGGCGTTCAGTGGCCCATGCGTTCTTTCTAAAGACATCCAGGAGAGCGGATGAGAGCACCCACTGACCCTCGTGTCTCCAGAGATGGATGGATAATAAATGGACAGATAGCTAGATGGATGGATAGATGGATGTATGATCATAGATATAGATAGGATAGATGTAGACATTATAGATATGAGTTGCATATATTGTGATATTTGAGAATCATTGACCTTCTCCTCCTGTGATTATTTCTGTGCCATTATTTGCATCCAGTGTTAATAGCTCTTAGCGCAGCAGAATCACATTCACAGAGGATGCAAAAAACAAAAACATCCCAATTACAGACTGCAGTGAAAGTTCTCCACCCAAACCACCGGCATCGGCATCAAAATGACACATCCAGGCACATCAATAAGTGATTTCAGCCACCGCTAAAATCCAGATTCTTAAAAACCGTATCTGAAAAGTAATCACAGGGATTTGCCCAAACCTCTCAATTTGCTCTTTTTTTTACAATATTAGTTTTCTGCCATAAGTGTTTGAACTTGACAAGTAAAAAGAGGGGAAAAAATGCCTCAGGATTACGTCCGCGCCGGGCAATCAGCAGTAAGTAAATTTCTTTACAGCTTTTAGCTTGTCATAGAAAACCACTACATATCCATCATGGTTAATGGAGCCCTGACAAATCGCCCATCATTGTAATTAAAGGCGGCCTGTATACCCCGCTGATGTGGACAAATACACTGGAGAAGAAGCATATGGACGGGGACCAGGGAAAAAATGGAATATAATTTCCTCTTTTGCTGCTTTTTTGGTGAGCCAGCCATAAAGAAAAAGGCACATCAATAACGTCCGCCATTTGTCACCGGCACCATCTGGAGACAAAGCCGGAAGCTGCCAAGAGTGTATGAAACATTTTAATTTCATTGTCATCCCATTAGATTGCATACCCTGTGTGATTTGTCAAATACAAGCTCCCGTGCGTCTTCCCAGAGGTCCACCGAGTGCGGGCGACCGCTAGTTAATGAAATGCACAAACGAGACGTTAAGTGGCTCAACACGGTCAATTCATTCCCGCGATCGCAACGTCAATTAGAGCGATCTAAATTACAACCGTACTACCAAGTGGCCTTTAATTGAGAAGCTGGAAGAAAATGAATCCCCCACAATTACTAACCTAGAGTTGGACTTTGTCATTGGCAACGGTGAATATCTGGATAACAGATGAGAATTAGCGAGTCTGGGGGGATGAGCATGGTGCTTATGTGGCGCCCCAGGGTCCTGGTCATCGCAGTGGTATTGCTTTCCTCTCGGGGAGAGTGATGCTACGTTTGGAGGCAAGAAAGGATTACTGCATCCAGGTATCACAAACATGCAATGCATTTCATACTCCAGGCCACCAGGAGGAGCTCCTGCTCCTATTTATTAGGACACACTCCATATATATATAACTGGTAGTCTGTAGGGAAAGTTAGTCAGTTCCAGACAGGAGTTAGTTCCTGACAGAGCTCCAGACAGGAGTTCTGTAGGAGTTCAGTTCCAGACAGTAGTCTGAAGAGGACAGAAGTCCTTCAGTCCAGGGATCCTCATGTGGGTAAGATTGTGCTTGTGCTCTGGGAGGTGGATTTTCTAACGCCGCATGGCTTGTTACTCTTGCTGCTCCTCCGGGCACTCTCCATGTTAGTCTCCATTGTGGATCAGGTTCTTGTATTGGCACCTTTTCTAACTTCATAGTTGCACAGGCTTATATGTATTACTGCGGATATAGGGTGGTCATTGGGAACTGGGTCCACTTGGTATGATTACATGGAGTTACCGCACATCTTCTCTTTGTACATTCCAATGGTTGGTTGTTAAAATGGGATATAATATGGATTCCTGGTACATTCATTTGGTGTCTTTTAAATGTGTGTGTTTTTAATAGTGTTTTTCAATAAAATTGTTACTTTTCTATATATACTCCCGTTGTCCTCCTCTTATATAGTTCCTATTGGGAGTTATACGCACAGGGGTGGGGACATTGTTCCTGACCACCTGTTTTACTATGAGTCTGGGTGTGGGTGGAATGTCACTTATGGTGATAGTATTGTGTTTTTTGTTTTTATATTACTGATCAGTATTGTAGTATTCAGTCACTATGTGGTGGTAATATGTGGTCTGGAAATGGTGTTGCGGTATTTGTCGCTTGAATGTGCTATTTGGTCACCAAGTGGTGGTAATATGTGGTCTTGACATGGTGCAGTGGTATTTGTTCCTTGTATGTGATATTATTCGATCACTGTGGTTGTAATTTGTGGTCTGGTCATGGCGCGGTGGTATTTGTTCCTTGTATGTGATATTATTGGTAAAAATATACCTAAATTGCTAAATTGTATTGCAGATTTTAACAAATATTTAATAGGTTACAGTAGAGTAGGGCCCGGCCATTTTTCTGGAATAATCTGGTTCGGGTATCACATGACCCCTGTCACATGACCCCCATCACATGACCGGGGGGGGGGGGGGCACAGTGTCTGAACAGCCCGGGGCCCTGGCTACCCTTAATCCACCCCTGGTTACAAGATAGCAGGTTAATATATTAAAGAATTAATATAATCAATAGTGATGAAAGTTGAGATTTCACTTTAGACAGAGTCGTGTTCTATGTAGCTGATATCCCAGTGCACTTTTGAATAAAATGAAGAGAATAAAGTAACCCGCGGGGGTTGGATGAAGATTTTGCTCTTAACAGATAGTATACCCTTAAGGGTCATCGCATTTCATAGTTTGTTAATTGTTATGTTGTTTTCTATTCTTATCAAAATGGGCCCATAATGTAAATAGTTTATGCAATGTTCAAGTGTCCTCACCTCCCATAAAGGGAAGCTTTAGCTATAGTATTAATTTGTTTTATACAATTGTATGTCTTTTGCTAACCTGTAACTGTTGTTCTTCTTTTCCCAGTCTGGGATTACTGCATTTAACGGGGGAGAGTGTGGCGCCCCAGGGTCCTGGTCGTCACAGTGGTATTGCTTTCCTCTCGGGGAGAGTGATGCTACATTTGGAGGCAAGAAAGGATAACTGCATCCTGGTATCACAAACATGCAACACATTTTATACTCCAGGCCACCAGGGGGAGCTCCTGCTCCTATTTATTAGGACACTCCCCAGATATATAAAACTGGTAGTCTGTAGGGAAGGTTAGTCAGTTCCAGACAGGAGTTAGTTCCTGACAGAGCTCCAGACAGGAGTTCTGTAAGAGTTCAGTTCCAGACAGTAGTCTGAAGAGGACAGAAGGATAAAGGAGCTGTGCATGCCCTCAGAGCTGCAGCTCCCAGAAAGAGACATTGAAAGGCAGAATTGTATTGCAGCGAGCATGAAGGAAGTCGCAGCAAAGGAGAGGATACCAGACGGGGACCAGCCCCGATCAGACTGCCTCCTTCTGAGGCGCAAAATCCCGGTAGCCGGAACACCGAGGGAGTAAGGACCTCTACGCCTTATTTCAAAGACCAGAAGGACAGCTAATTGCACCTACACCCCGGAGGCACGGTGACACCTACGGAGCCGGGTTATTTAAGAGACCCTATAAACAGGCTCAAGTCACCAGTCATACGGGTTTTGTCCTATCCTATACGGGGGACATAGAGAGCAAAACATCGCATCTGTGAGACCCTTATGTGAAGCCAGTAAGGGACTACACCACCGCAGCGCAAGGGAAGGCTACCGATTTCCACCTGGACAAGGGAACTCTGGACTTGCCTCCAAACCGGCTGGACTCTGCCTGCCCTGTGATCTGGTACCCTGGACTGTGGATGCTGAAGTCTTCAGTAAAGGTAAAGAGACTGCAATCTTGTGTCCTCGTTCTTCACTGTGCCATTCACCATACCACCATCTACACACCGGGAAGCCCTGGGGACATACTTCACCTGTGGGAAGGTATACCATCTAGCTGCCATAACATCACCCCAGCGGACCCCTTAAAGCAGCGTCGATCACCCTGACCGAATACCACAGGTGGCGTCCAGAACAAAAACTTTATCCCTTTAAAGACCTTTCCCTTTTATACGGACGTCCCAGGGCCACGGACCGGGTCAGCCACCGTGACATCCCCCTGTGAACCGAAGGACCCGGTACAGAGTACCCCACAGCCCTTGGGGGCGATCCACTTAGGTATGGGGTCTTTAATTGGTGAACGCTAGTGGTGAGCGATACCTTCCGATATCCAAAAGTATCGGTATCGGATTGGATTGGCCGATATCAAAAAAATATCGGATATCGCCGATACCGATACTAATGCAAGTCAATGGGACACAAATATCGGAATGTAAATAAGCCCTTTCTGTCATTCTACATCCTGTTCTGGAGGAGGGAAGAGTGTGGGCGGTGCGTGGGTGGACACTGTGCGTGTTTCTGTGTGTGGTCAGGGTCTCTGCGGGCCTGCCGGGGATCTGTACGGGCCTCTTGGGCTCTGTGCGGGCTGCCGGGGCTCTGTGCGGGCTGCTGGGGGTCTGTGTGGGCTGATGGGGGTCTGTGCGGCCTGCCGGGGGTCTGTGCGTGTGTGCAGGCATCTGTCATGATTCTCAATGGCGAGAGAACATAGCCCAGCATATATGAGAACTAGCTCTTGGAAGATGGAAACTATACTGACCATGAACTAAACCTGCCGCACAACTAGAAGTGGCCGGGTAGCATGCCTACGTTTTTTTTATCCCTAGATGCCCAGCGCCAGCCGGAGACCTACCTAATCCTAGCAGAGGAAAAGACAGTCCTGGCTCACCTCTAGAGAAATTTTCCCAAAAGGCAGACAGAGGCCCCCACATATATTGGCGGTGATTTAAGATGAAATGACAAACGTAGTATGAAAATAGGTTTAGCAAAATCGAGGTCCGCTTACTAGATAGCATGAAGACAGAAAGGGCACTTTCATGGTCAGCAGAAAACCCTATCAAAACACCATCCAGAAATTACTTTAAGACTCTAGCATTAACTCATAACACCAGAGTGGCAATTTCCGCTCACAAGAGCTTTCCAGACACAGTAACGAAACAGCAGCTGTGAACAGGAACAAAATGCAAAAACACACAAGGACAAAAGTCCAACTTAGCTGGGAGTTGTCTAGTAGCAGGAACATGCACAGAAAGGCTACTGATTACATTGTTGACCGGCATGAAACTGACAGAGGAGCAAGGTTATATAGCGACTCCCACATCCTGATAGGAGCAGGTGAACAGAGGGGATGATGCACACAAGTTAAATTCCACAAGTGGCCACCGGGGGAGCCCAGAATCCAATTTCACAACAGTACCCCCCCCTCAAGGAGGGGGCACCGAACCCTCACCAGAACCACCAGGGCGATCAGGATGAGCCCTATGAAAGGCACGGACAAGATCGGAGGCATGAACATCAGAGGCAGTGACCCAAGAATTATCCTCCTGACCGTATCCCTTCCATTTGACCAGATACTGGAGTTTCCGTCTGGAAACACGAGAGTCCAAGATCTTTTCCACAACGTACTCTAACTCACCCTCAACCAACACCGGAGCAGGAGGCTCAACGGAAGGCACAGCTGGTACCTCATACCTGCGCAACAATGACCGATGAAAAACATTATGAATCGAAAAGGATGCAGGGAGGTCCAAACGGAAGGACACAGGGTTAAGAATCTCCAATATCTTGTATGGGCCGATGAACCGAGGCTTAAACTTAGGAGAAGAAACCCTCATAGGGACAAAACGAGAAGACAACCACACCAAGTCCCCAACACAAAGCCGAGGACCAACACGACGACGGCGGTTGGCAAAAAGCTGAGTCTTCTCCTGGGACAACTTCAAATTGTCCACCACCTGCCCCCAAATCTGATGCAACCTCTCCACCACAGCATCCACTCCAGGACAATCCGAAGATTCCACTTGACCGGAGGAAAATCGAGGATGAAACCCTGAATTACAGAAAAACGGGGACACCAAGGTGGCAGAGCTGGCCCGATTATTGAGGGCGAACTCCGCCAAAGGCAAAAAAGCAACCCAATCATCCTGATCCGCAGACACAAAACACCTCAAATATGTCTCCAAGGTCTGATTAGTCCGCTCGGTCTGGCCATTAGTCTGAGGATGGAAAGCAGACGAAAAAGACAAATCTATGCCCATCCTAGCACAGAATGCCCGCCAAAATCTAGACACGAATTGGGTCCCTCTGTCAGAAACGATATTCTCCGGAATACCATGCAAACGAACAACATTTTGAAAAAACAGAGGAACCAACTCGGAAGAAGAAGGCAACTTAGGCAAGGGAACCAGATGGACCATCTTAGAGAAACGGTCACACACCACCCAGATGACGGACATCTTCTGAGAAACAGGCAGATCCGAAATAAAATCCATCGAGATGTGCGTCCAAGGCCTCTTCGGGATAGGCAAGGGTAACAACAATCCACTAGCCCGAGAACAACAAGGCTTGGCCCGAGCACAAACGTCACAAGACTGCACAAAGCCTCGCACATCTCGTGACAGGGAAGGCCACCAGAAGGACCTTGCCACCAAATCCCTGGTACCAAAGATTCCAGGATGACCTGCCAACGCAGAAGAATGAACCTCAGAGATGACTCTACTGGTCCAATCATCAGGAACAAACAGTCTACCAGGTGGGCAACGATCAGGTCTATCCGCCTGAAACTCCTGCAAGGCCCGCCGCAGGTCTGGAGAAACGGCAGACAATATCACTCCATCTTTAAGGATACCTGTGGGCTCAGAATTACCAGGGGAGTCAGGCTCAAAACTCCTAGAAAGGGCATCCGCCTTAACATTCTTAGAACCCGGTAGGTAAGACACCACAAAATTAAACCGAGAGAAAAACAACGACCAGCGCGCTTGTCTAGGATTCAGGCGCCTGGCAGACTCAAGGTAAATTAAATTTTTGTGGTCAGTCAATACCACCACCTGATGTCTGGCCCCCTCAAGCCAGTGACGCCACTCCTCAAAAGCCCACTTCATGGCCAAAAGCTCCCGATTCCCAATATCATAATTCCGCTCGGCGGGCGAAAATTTACGGGAAAAAAAAGCACAAGGTCTCATCACGGAGCAGTCGGAACTTCTCTGCGACAACACCGCCCCAGCTCCGATTTCAGAAGCGTCGACCTCAACCTGAAAAGGAAGAGCAACATCAGGCTGACGCAACACTGGGGCGGAAGAAAAGCGGCGCTTGAGCTCCCGAAAGGCCTCCACAGCATCAGGGGACCAATCAGCAACATCAGCACCCTTCTTAGTCAAATCAGTCAATGGTTTTACAACATCAGAAAAACCAGCAATAAATCGACGATAAAAGTTAGCAAAGCCCAAAAATTTCTGAAGACTCTTAAGAGAAGAGGGTTGCGTCCAATCACCAATAGCCTGAACCTTGACAGGATCCATCTCGATGGAAGAGGGGGAAAAAATGTATCCCAAGAAGGAAATCTTCTGAACCCCAAAAACACACTTAGAACCCTTCACACACAAGGAATTAGACCGCAAAACCTGAAAAACCCTCCTGACCTGCTGGACATGAGAGTCCCAGTCATCCGAAAAAATCAGAATATCATCCAGATACACAATCATAAATTTATCCAAATAATCGCGAAAAATGTCATGCATAAAGGACTGGAAGACTGAAGGGGCATTTGAAAGACCAAAAGGCATCACCAAATACTCAAAATGGCCCTCGGGCGTATTAAATGCGGTTTTCCACTCATCCCCCTGCTTGATTCGCACCAAATTATACGCCCCACGGAGATCAATCTTAGAGAACCACTTGGCCCCCTTTATACGAGCAAACAAATCAGTAAGCAGTGGTAACGGATATTGATATTTAACCGTGATTTTATTCAAAAGTCGATAATCAATACACGGCCTCAAAGAGCCGTCTTTCTTAGACACAAAGAAAAAACCGGCTCCTAAGGGAGATGACGAAGGACGAATATGTCCCTTTTCCAAGGACTCCTTTATATATTCTCGCATAGCAGCGTGTTCAGGCACAGACAGATTAAATAAACGACCCTTAGGGTATTTACTACCCGGGATCAAGTCTATGGCACAATCGCACTCCCGGTGCGGAGGTAGTGAACCAACCTTGGGTTCTTCAAAAACGTCACGAAAGTCAGACAAGAATTCAGGAATCCCAGAGGGAATAGATGATGAAATGGAAACCAAAGGTACGTCCCCATGAGTTCCTTTACATCCCCAGCTTAACACAGACATAGCTCTCCAGTCGAGGACTGGGTTATGAGATTGCAGCCATGGCAATCCCAGCACCAAAACATCATGTAGATTATACAGCACCAGAAAGCGAATAACCTCCTGGTGATCCGGATTAACACGCATAGTCACTTGTGTCCAGTATTGTGGTTTATTACTAGCCAATGGGGTGGAGTCAATCCCTTTCAGAGGTATCGGAGCCTCCAATGGCTCCAAATCATACCCACAGCGTTTGGCAAAGGACCAATCCATAAGACTCAAAGCAGCGCCAGAGTCGACATAGGCGTCCGCGGTAATAGATGACAAAGAACAAATCAGGGTCACAGATAGAATAAACTTAGACTGTAAAGTGCTAATTGAAACAGACTTGTCAGGCTTCTTAGTACGCTTAAAGCATGCTGATATAACATGAGTTGAATCACCACAATAGAAGCACAACCCATTTTTTCGTCTAAAATTCTGCCGCTCGCTTCTGGACAGAATTCTATCACATTGCATATTTTCTGGCGTTTTCTCAGTAGACACCGCCAAATGGTGCACAGGTTTGCGCTCCCGCAGACGCCTATCGATCTGAATAGCCATCGTCATGGACTCATTCAGACTCGCAGGCACAGGGAACCCCACCATAACATCCTTAATGGCATCAGAGAGACCTTCTCTGAAAATCGCCGCCAGGGCGCACTCATTCCACTGAGTAAGCACAGACCATTTGCGGAATTTTTGGCAGTATATTTCAGCTTCATCTTGCCCCTGAGACAAGGACATCAAGGCCTTTTCCGCCTGAAGCTCTAAATGAGGTTCCTCATAAAGCAACCCCAAGGCCAGAAAAAACGCATCCACATTGAGCAACGCAGGATCCCCTGGTGCCAATGCAAAAGCCCAGTCTTGAGGGTCGCCCCGGAGCAAGGAAATTACAATCCTGACCTGCTGTGCAGGGTCTCCGGCAGAGCGAGACTTCAGGGACAAAAACAATTTGCAATTATTTTTAAAATTTTGAAAGTGAGATCTATTCCCCGAGAAAAATTCAGGCAAAGGAATTCTAGGCTCAGACATAGGTGCATGAACAACAAAATCTTGCAAATTTTGTACCTTTGTGGCGAGATTATTCAAACCTGTAGCTACACTCTGAAGATCCATTTGAAACAGGTGAACACAGAGCCATTCAAGGATTAGGAGAGGAAGAGAGGAAGGCTGCAGTATAGGCAGACTAGCAAGTGATTCAATTAAGAGCACACTCAGAACTAGAGGGAAAAAAAAAAAAAAAATTGTAGCAGACTTCTTTTTTCTCTCCTTTCTCAGCCAGTAATTTAACCCTTTTTTTTGGGCCGGTCAAACTGTCATGATTCTCAATGGCGAGAGAACATAGCCCAGCATATATGAGAACTAGCTCTTGGAAGATGGAAACTATACTGACCATGAACTAAACCTGCCGCACAACTAGAAGTGGCCGGGTAGCATGCCTACGTTTTTTTTATCCCTAGATGCCCAGCGCCAGCCGGAGACCTACCTAATCCTAGCAGAGGAAAAGACAGTCCTGGCTCACCTCTAGAGAAATTTTCCCAAAAGGCAGACAGAGGCCCCCACATATATTGGCGGTGATTTAAGATGAAATGACAAACGTAGTATGAAAATAGGTTTAGCAAAATCGAGGTCCGCTTACTAGATAGCATGAAGACAGAAAGGGCACTTTCATGGTCAGCAGAAAACCCTATCAAAACACCATCCAGAAATTACTTTAAGACTCTAGCATTAACTCATAACACCAGAGTGGCAATTTCCGCTCACAAGAGCTTTCCAGACACAGTAACGAAACAGCAGCTGTGAACAGGAACAAAATGCAAAAACACACAAGGACAAAAGTCCAACTTAGCTGGGAGTTGTCTAGTAGCAGGAACATGCACAGAAAGGCTACTGATTACATTGTTGACCGGCATGAAACTGACAGAGGAGCAAGGTTATATAGCGACTCCCACATCCTGATAGGAGCAGGTGAACAGAGGGGATGATGCACACAAGTTAAATTCCACAAGTGGCCACCGGGGGAGCCCAGAATCCAATTTCACAACAGGCATCGTCCGATGGGACTACAAGTCCCATCAGACGATACCTGCTATATTGACAGTGATTGACACATTAGCCAATGATGGGACAGTATTAGTCCCATCATCCGGCTAATGTGTTGAATGTAAAAAAAAAAACATACATACATACTACATACATACATACATACTACATACATACTGCATACAACACACATACATACTACATACATACATACTACATACATACTACATACATACATACTACATACATACTACATACATACATACTACATACATACATACTACATACATACTAAATACATACTACATACATACTACATGCATCCATACATACTACATACATACTACATACATACATACTATATACATACTACATACATACATACTACATACATACATACTACATACATAAATAGTACATACATACATACTACATACATACTACATACTACATACATACTACATACATACATACTACATACATACATACTACATACATACTACGTTCATACATTACATACATACAAGATACTACATGCATACTACATTCATACATTACATACAATACATACAATACATACATACAGACATACAGTACATTAAACATAGATTTCATACTCACCATTACTTGTCACTTTGATCCCCGAAGCCAGTGTCATCTGTAAAAAAGATTAAAATAACAAACACTATACTCCCTGTCCGCAGAAATCCACCAGTGTCCCACGACGATCTCCCGTGGAGAACGGCAGCATCAGCTGATGCGACCACTCTCCATGGGCTCCAGGAACACAATGATGGGAGGAAGGTATCCTTCCGCACTGTATTCCTCCGCCGCTGTAAAAAAATAGTCCCTAGTCTCACTTTTGGCATTGCTGTGTGAGAAATTTTCCCACGCAGCAATTGCCATAAAGTGAACTCTAGTAACCTCAGTGATGCACTGCAGGAGCTATTGTCTCCTGTCAGTGTGTCACTGAGGGTCCTATAGAGCAGTGACATCACCCGATGTCACTGTTCTATAGGGGAGATCGTCGTGGGACACTCGTTATTAATTGGACTACGGTGGACAGGTAGTATACGGTTTATTATTTTACGTTTTTTGCAGGCGCTGAAGTATGGTAAGTATGGTTAAATGAAGAATATTAAAATACTTTTTTCCTAATGTGTTTGTGTTTTATTAACCCTTTATTACTATTGGATTAATAATGGATAGGTGTCTTATTGACGCCTCTCCGTTATTAACCCGGCTTAATGTCACCTTACAATAGCAAGGTGGCATTAACCCCTTATTACCCCATATCCCACCGCTACACGGGAGTGGGAAGAGAGGGGCTAAGTGCCGGAATTGGCGCATCTTACAGATGCGCCATTTCTGGGGTGGCTGCGGACTGGTATTTGTAGCCGGGGGGGCAATATCCATGGCCCCTCTCTAGGCTATGAATATCAGCCCGCAGCTGTCTGCGTAGCCTTTCTGGCTATAAAATATAGGGGGACCCCATGTCATTTTTTGGGGGGTCCCCCTATTTTAATAGCCAGTACAAATATTGGCCCCCGGCCATCGGCTTTCCCCCTCTGGCGCAGAAATTTGCGCGGGAGCCCACGCCGTTTTTTCAATTTTTTTTAATTCAACGCTCATTAAGGCCTCTTTCACACTTGCGTCGGTACGGGTCTGTCGCTATGCGTCGGGCCAAAGTACCGACACACGTTGTGAAATTCGTGCACGATGTGGGCAGCGGATGCAGTTTTTCAACGCATCCGCTGCCCATTCTTAAGTCCGGGGAGGAGGGGGCGGAGTTTCGGCCGCGAATGCGCAGTAGAAAATGGCGGACGCGACGGACAAAAAAACGTTCACTTGAATGTTTTTTCGTGCTGATGGTCCGCCAAAACACGACGGATCCGTTGCACGACGGACACGATGTGTGGCTATCCGTCGCAATCCGTCACTAATACAAGTCTATGGGTAAAAAACGCATCCTGCGAGCACATTTGCAGGATCCATTTTTTTACGCAGGATCCGTTTTTTTCTCATAGAGTTGTATTAGCGCCAGATTGCGCCTGATGGCCAAACGTTTCATTCGTTTTTTGCCGGATCCATCAAAAAAGCTGTTTCTGACGGACGGAAAACATATACAGAGGAACGGTTTTTCTGTCCGGTGAAAAAACGCACAGCGATGATTCCAGCAAAAAACGGATGAAACTGAGATGTGAAATGATTAATCCGGCCTCCGAATCCGTGTTTTCATGCATGTTTCCATTCAAATCATGCACATTTTCCGTTTATTTATTTATTTCCAAAAACTGCATCAAAACCGTGCAAAAACTGCACCAAAAACTGCATCAAAACCGGCATCAAAAACCGCACCAAAAACCTGCGTCAAAAACCGCACCAATAACCTGCATCAAAAACTGCATCAAAAACTGCACCAAAACTGCATCAAAAACGCATCACAACAGCACCAAAAACTGCACCAAAAACTGTATCAAAAACTGCACCAAAACTGCATCAAAAACGCATCACAACAGCACCAAAAACTGCACCAAAAACTGCATAAAAAACTGGTGCAGTTTTGATGCAGTTTTTGGTGCGTTTTTTGATGCGGTTTTTGGTGCAGTTTTTGATTCAGTTTTTGGTGCAGTTTAAGGCTATGTTCACACTTTGCGGTTTTTGCTGCGGATCCGTAGCGGATTTGCAGCTGCGGATCCGCAGCCGTTTTCCATGCAGGGTACAGTACAATGTTACCCTATGGAAAACAAAAACCGCTGTGCCCACTTTGCGTTTTTCCGCTTGAAAATCAGCGCGGATTTTCTGCGGAAAAAAAGAAGTAGCATGTCAATTCTTTCTGCGGATTCCGCAGCGGTTTTCCACCTGCACCAATAGGAAAGTGCAGTTGGAAACCCGCAGTGGAATCCGCAGTAGAAACCGCACAAAAATCCGCATTGAAAACCACCGCGGTTTTGCACTGCGGTTTTTCCAAATCCGCAGCTGAAAAATCCGCAGGAAAAAAAGGATAGTGTGAAAAAGGCCTAAATGCAGTTTTTGGTGCAGTTTTTTTATGCAGGTTTTGGTGCAGTTTTTGGTGCATTTTTTGATGCAGGTTTTTGATGCTGGTTTTGATGCTTTTTTGGTGCAGTTTTTGGTGCAGTTTTTGATGCAGGTTTTTGGTGTGGTTTTTTTGATGCGATTTTTTATGCTGTTTTTGGTGCAGGTTTTTGATGCTGTTTTTGGTGCAGTTTTTGGTGCAGTTTTTGATGCAGGTTTTTGGTGTGGTTTCTGATGCTGTTTTTGGTGCAGTTTTTGATGCAGGTTTTGGTGCAGTTTTTGTTGCAGTTTTTGATGCAGTTTTGTATGCAGGTTTTTGGTGTGGTTTTTGATGCGGTTTTTGATGCAGTTGTTGGTACAGTTTTTGATGCAGGTTTTTGGTGTGGTTTCTGATGCTGTTTTTGGTGCAGTTTTTGATGCAGGTTTTGGTGCAGTTTTTGTTGCAGTTTTTGATGCAGTTTTGTATGCAGGTTTTTGGTGTGGTTTTTGATGCGGTTTTTGATGCAGTTGTTGGTACAGTTTTTGATGCAGGTATTTAGTGTGGTTTTTGATGCGGTTTTTGGTGCAGTTTTTGATGCAGGTTTTGGTGTGGTCTTTGATGCGGTTTTTTATGCTGTTTTTGATGCAGTTTTTGGTGCATTTTTTGATGCAGGTTTTTGGTGTGGTTTTTGATGCTGTTTTTGGTGCATTTTTTGGTGCCGTTTTTATGCAGGTTTTTGGTGTGGTTTTTGATGCAGTTTTTGATGCAGGTTTTGGGTGCGGTTTTTGATGCTGGTTTTGGTGCAGTTTTTGATGCAGGTTTATGGTGTGGTTTTTGATGCAGTTTTTCATGCTGTTTTTAAAGAAGTTTTTGGTGCATTTTTTGATGCAGGTTTTTGGTGTAGTTTTTGATGCTGTTTTTGGTGCAGTTTTTGATGCAGGTTTTTGGTGTGGTTTTTTATGCTGTTTTTGATGCAGTTTTTGGTGCAGGTTTTTGGTGTGGTTTTGATGCATTTTTTGATGCAGGTTTTTGGTGTGGTTTTTTATGCGGTTTTTGGTGCAGTTTTTGATGCAGGTTTTTGGTGTGGTTTTTATGCTGTTTTTGATGCAGTTTTTGCTGCTGTTTTTGATGCTGTTTTTGAAAAAAAAACAGATCCGGTGGAAAAAAAATGGATCCGGGGGGAAAAAATGGATCCTGCGGGAAAAAATGGATCTGATGGAAAAAAACAGATCCGGCGGAAAAAAACGGATCCTGTGGAAAAAAAAACAGATCCGGTGAAAAAAACATATCCGGCGGAAAAAAACGGATCCTGCGGAAAAAACGGATCCGGTGGAAAAAAAACAGATCCGGCGGAAAAAAAACGCATCCAGCGGAAAAAAACAGATTCTGTAGAAAAAAATAGATCCGGTGGAAAAAAATGGATCCTGCGGAAAAAACGGATCCTGCAAATGTGCTCGCAGGATGCGTTTTTTCCCATAGACTTGTATTAGCGACGGATTGCGAAGGATGGCCACACGTCGCGTCCATCGTGCAACGGATTCGTCGTGTGTTGGCGGACCGTCGGCACGAAAAAACATTCAAGTGGACTTTTTTTGTCCGTCGCGTCCGCCATTGTCTACCACGCATGTACGGCCGAAACTCCGCCCCCTCCTCCCCGGACTTCAGAATGGGCAGCAGATGCATTGGAAAACTGCATCCGCTGCCCACATCATGCACGAATTTCACAACATGCGTCGGTACATCGGTCCGACGCATAGCGACGGAACCGTACCGATGCAAGTGTGAAAGAGGCCTTAATGAGTGTTGAATTTAAAGAAAAAAACGTTGTGGGCTCCCACGCAATTTTCTGCTCCAGAGGGGGAAAGCCGACAGCCGGGGGCCAATATTTGTAGCCTGCTATGAATATCAGCCCACAGCTGTCTGCATAGCCATTACTGGCTATTAAAATAGGGGGACCCCCCAAAAAAATGACGTGAGGTCCCCCTATATTTTATAGCCAGAAAGGCTACGCAGACAGCTGCCAGCTGATATTCATAGCCTAGAGAGGGGCCATGGATATTGGCCCCCCGGCTACAAATACCAGTCCGCAGCCGCCCCAGAAATGGCGCATCTGTAAGATGTGCCAATTCCAGCACTTAGCCCCTCTCTTCCCACTCCCGTGTATCGGTGGGATATGGGGTAATAAGGGGTTAATATCACCTTGCTATTGTAAGGCGGTTGATTTTTACATTCAACACATTAGCCGGATGATGGGGCTACTACTATCCCATCATTGGCTAATGTGTCAATCACTGTCACTGTAGCAGGCATTGTCTGATGGGACTTGTAGTCCCATTGGACGATGCCTGCACACACGCACAGAGCCCCGGCAGCCCGCACAGACCCCCGGCAGCCTGCACAGAGCCCGGGCAGCCCGCACAGAGCCCCGGCAGCCCGCACAGACCCACGGCAGCCCGCACAGAGCCCTGGCAGGCCGCACAGAGCCCGACAGGCATGCACAGACCCCCAGCAGGCACGCACAGAGCCCCGGCAGGCACGCACAGACCCCGGCAGGCACACACAGAGCCCCGGCAGGCACGCACAGAGCCCAGGAAGGCCGCACAGAGCCCCAGAAGGCACGCACAGACCCCGGCAGCCCGCACAGAGCCCCAGCAGGCATGCACAGAGCCCCGGCAGGCACGCACAGAGCCCCAGCAGGCACGCACAGAGCCCGCCCGCACACACACACCCACAGTCTCCGCCCATGCACCGCCCAGACTCCATTAAAGTGCATCATTGAACTATGGGAACTTCCGATTCCGGTATCGCAAAAATATCGGAACTCGGTATCGGAATTCCGATACAGCGAATATCGGCCGATACCCAATATTTGCAGTATTGGAATGCTCAACACTAATGAACGCACAACCATGAAGCAATGTATCTCAGAACATTCCCTTATGTATATATTGCATAGATGTAGCAGAGCTGAATTTATGATATTTTACAAGACTTTATACAAAACTGCGCAACATTCGAAAAACATTCGGAAAAAAAGGTCTACTTTCATACAGAAAAAGAATTCTGCTTGATACTGCATTGAAGTTCCAAGTGAACAGGAATTGACTGCAATACCACAAACAACCTGTAGACAGCTGAGAAGCTCTTATTTTTTCATATGACACCCTCAGTAGCATTTTTTTACATAAATGCATGTATTTTTAGTAAAAAATCATTATTGTAATTGGGTTATGTTAAAAATTCTGCATTGTTTGCTTTCTATATACTTAGTGTTGCACTGTTTATTGCTGGTTGCAGAATGAGTTAACTGAGAATCTGGCAGTGATATGGGTCCGAGGGGAGTTTATAACCATCATCATCTTCTTCTGCGATCCTCTAAGCTGATTTATGAAGACAGATCACAGAAAAGTGGAACTTTGAGGTAAAACAATCTAGGAGGAGCTCAGAAAACAGGTAATAGTTATAAGGAAGATCGCTAATGCAAATATATAAACTAGGAGGGGCTGAAAAGATAGAAAATGAATATAAAGGAGACAGTAGATAATGGTAATATATAATCTAGGAGGAGCTCAGAAGATGGATGATAGTTATAAAGAAGACAGAAGATAAATTATAATAATGTGTAAACTAGGAGGAGCTCAGAAGCTTAATAATGGATATAAAGGAGATAGATTATGGTCATATATAAGCTAGGAGGAGCTTAGTAGATAGAGAATGGTTATAAAGAAGATAGGTAATGGTAATAAATAAACTAGGAGGAGCTCAAACGATAGATAATGGATATAAAGAAGATATAAGATATTGGTAATATATAAGGTAGGAGGAGCTCAGAAGATAGATGGCTATAAAGAAGACAGAAGATAAATGATAATAATATGAACTAGTACAAGCTTAGAAGATAGATAATGGATATCGAGAAGACAGAAGATAGATTAGATGATAATAATGTATAAACTAAGAGGAGATCAGAACACACATAATGGTTATAAAGAATAGTATAGATAATGGTAATTAATAAACTAGAAGGAGCTCAGAAGTTTGATAATGTTTATAATGGAGACAGAAGATAGATATGATAAAAAATAAACTAGGAGGAACTCAGAAGATGGATAATAGATATAAAGGAGAAAAAAGATAATGGTAATAAAGAAACAAGGAGGAGCAGAGAGGATAGATAATAGTTATAAAGAAGATACAGTAGAAGATAGATAACAGTAATAAACTAGGTAGATAGATAAGCTAGGTAGATAGATAATGATTATAAAGAAGGCAGAAGATAATAATGTATAAACTAGGAGTAACTAAGATGGATAATGGATATGAAGGAGATAAAAGATAATGGTAATATATAAGCTAGGAGGTGCTGAGAAGATGGATAAAAGTTATAAAGAAGATACAGCAGAATATAGATAACAGTAATAAACTAGGAGGAGCTTAGTAGATAGATAATGGTTCTAAAGAAGATAGGTAATGGTAATAAATAGTGTTGAGCATTCAGATACCGCAAGTATCGGGTATCGGCCGATATTTGCGGTATCGGAATTCCAATTTCGAGTTCCGATACTTTCAGTATATCGGATACCGGAATCGGAAGTTCCGATAATTCACAGAGCCAGAATTCAGCCAATGAGGACTAATTAGAAGTGTGGGCACATCCTGTTCTGCATGGTAGGCATGTAACTACTGGCATGGCTGTGATTGGCTGCTGAAATGATGTCATGATGCACTATAAAGGCGCCGCCGCCATTTTGGGCTCACTCTGCTGTGAATTCAGTTAGGGAAAGGACGCTGTGTTCTGACTGAGGGCCAGTTTAGAGATAGCGATTTGCTTCATTGTGCTTTACCCAGGCTAATTTAGCAACTGCTGTGTGAGAACCTTGCTTTTACCTTGCAGCGCTGTTTACAGCTGTCTGCAAGGTCTGTGTGTGTGAGTGCAGCTCACTCTGTAGTCTGACCGCAGCCACAGCCGGTTGTAGTCAGCTCAGGGTGCGTCACTGCCTCATACTGTTCAATCCATTGTCCTTTTTTGCAAATAGTACAGCCTGCTGCACATTTTTTTCAAATTTATCCTATTAGTGGCTTTCCATCCGTATCCTGCTAGATTGTGGAAAAACACTATATAGTATTACATAGAGGAGTTTTTTTGGCCTTGCAGCGCCGTTTACAGCTGTCTGCACAGTCTCTGTGTGAGTGCAGCTCACTCTGTAGTCTGTTCTGCCGCTACAGCCGGTTGTAGTCAGCTCAGGGTGCGTCACTGCCTCATACCGTTCCAGTGTCCGTTTTTCAAATAGTGCAGCCTGCTGCACATTTTTTCAAATTTATCCTATTAGTGGCTTTCCATCCGTATCCTGCTAGATTGTGGAAAAACACTATATAGGATTACATAGAGGAGTTTTTTTGGCCTTGCAGCGCCGTTTATGGCTGTCTGCACGGTCTCCGTGTGAGTGCAGCTCACTCTGTAGTCTGTTCTGCCGCCACAGCTGGTTGTAGTCAGCTCAGGGTGCGTCACTGCCTCAAACTGTTCAATCCATTGTCCTTTTTTGCAAATAGTGCAGCCTGCTGCACATTTTTTTCAAATTTATCCTATTAGTGGCTTTCCATCCGTATCCTGCTAGATTGTGGAAAAACACTATATAGTATTACATAGAGGAGTTTTTTTGGCCTTGCAGCGCCGTTTACAGCTGTCTGCACAGTCTCCGTGTGAGTGCAGCTCACTCTGTAGTCTGTTCTGCCGCCACAGCCGGTTGTAGTCAGCTCAGGGTGCGTCACTGCCTCATACTGTTCCAGTGTCCGTTTTTCAAATAGTGCAGCCTGCTGCACATTTTTTTCAAATTTATCCTATTAGTGGCTTTCAAACCGTATCCTGCTAGATTGTGGAAAAACACCATATAGGATTACATAGAGGAGCTTTTTTGGGCCTTGCAGCGCCGTTTACGGCTGTCTGCATGATCTGTGTGTGAGTGCAGCTCGCTCTGTAGTCTGTTCTGCCGCCACTGCCGGTTGTAGTCAGCTTAGGGTGCGTCACTGCCTCATACCGTTCCATTGTCCTTTTTAGCAATTAGTGCAGCCTGCTGCACATTTTTTTCAAATGTATCCTATTAGTGGCTTTCCATCCGTTTCCTGCTAGATTGTGGAAAAACACTATATAGGATTGCATAGAGGAGCTTTTTTTGGCCTTGCAGCGCCATTTATGGCAGTCTGCACGGTTTGTGTGTGACTGTCTGCACAGAGAAAAACACAAGCTCCAGTGTTAGTGGGGTTCAGTAACGCCAGCTGCTCCCTTGCTGTGTGTGCGGCAATCACTCAAGTCTGCTCCTCCAGCTGTCCCTGGGTTCCAACACTGCCAGTTGTTTCCCGGAAGTGCTGTCTGCACAGAGAAAAACACTTGCTCCAGTGTTAGTGGGGTTCAGTAACGCCAGCTGCTCCCCTGCTGTGTGTGCGGCAATCACTCAAGTCTGCTCCTCCTGCTGTCACTGGGTTCCAACACTGCCAGTTGTTTCCCGGAAGTGCTGTCTGCACAGAGAAAAACACAAGCTCCAGTGTTAGTGGGGTTCAGTAACGCCAGCTGCTCCCCTGCTGTGTGTGCGACAATCACTCAAGTCTGCTCCTCCTGCTGTCCCTTGGTTCCAACACTGCCAGTTGTTTCCCGGAAGTGCTGTCTGCACAGAGAAAAACACTTGCTCCAGTGTTAGTGGGGTTCAGTAACGCCAGCTGCTCCCCTGCTGTGTGTGCGGCAATCACTCAAGTCTGCTCCTCCTGCTGTCACTGGGTTCCAACACTGCCAGTTGTTTCCCGGAAGTGCTGTCTGCACAGAGAAAAACACAAGCTCCAGTGTTAGTGGGGTTCAGTAACGCCAGCTGCTCCCCTGCTGTGTGTGCGACAATCACTCAAGTCTGCTCCTCCTGCTGTCCCTGGGTTCCAACACCGCCAGTTGTTTCCCAGAAGTGCTGTCTGCACAGAGAAAAACACAAGCTCCAGTGTTAGTGGGGTTCAGTAACTCCAGCTGCTCCCCTGCTGTGTGTGCGGCAATCACTCAAGTCTGCTCCTTCTGCTGTCCCTGGGTTCCAACACCGCCAGTTGTTTCCAAGAAGTGCTGTCTGCACAGAGAAAAACACTTGCTCCAGTGTTAGTGGGGTTCAGTAACGCCAGCTGCTCCCCTGCTGTGTGTGCGGCAATCACTCAAGTCTGCTCCTCTGTTATGACCCCAATGGCAGAGGGTCTCAGAAATAATTACTAAGTCTGCAAACACAAAAAACCAGCTCATAGGGCAGTGATAACTGAGCTGACCATATATCTAATCCTAGCACCACAAATAGCAGCAGCCGGGGAACGTGCCTACGTTGGTTCTAGACGTCTCGCGCCAGCCGGAGAACTAACTAACCCTAGAAGGGAAAAGAAAGACCTTTCTTGCCTCCAGAGAAAAGACCCCAAAAGTTGGATACAAGCCCCCAACAAATAATAACGGTGAGGTAAGAGGAAAAGACAAACGTAAGAATGAGCTAGGTATTTAGCAAAGAGAGGCCCACTAGCTAATAGCAGAATATAGTAAGATGACTTATATGGTCAGCAAAAAACCCTATCAAAATATCCACGCTGGATATTCAAGAACCCCCGAACCATCTAACGGCCCGGGGGGAGAACACCAGCCCCCTAGAGCTTCCAGCAAGGTCAGGAATCACATATAGTACAAGCTGGACAAAAATGAGAGCAAGCAAATAACCAAAAAACAAAGAAGCAGGACTTAGCTTAATTTTGCACGAACCCGGACCAGCAGACAGGAGCAAACAGAAAGGATCTGATTACAACAATGCCAGGCACAGGACTAAGGATCCAGGAAGCTTATATAGCAACTCCCCTGGACTAACGACCCAGGTGGGTGCCAAACTGAGGAAAGACAATCCCAGAGTCATATCACTAGTAACCACAAGAGGGAGCCAAAAAGTCTAATTCACAACACTCCTCCTGCTGTCCCTGGGTTCCAACGCTGCCAGTTGCTTCCCGGAAGTGCTGTCTCCACAGAGAAAAACACTTGCTCCAGTGTTAGTGGGGTTCAGTAACGTCAGCCGATCCCCAGCTGTGTATCCGGCAATGTGTCCTGCGACCGCCACGCTGACACAACAACAGATATTAAACTACCTTGAGTGCAGGCTTCGGCCTACTCTCTGCTCCTCCTGCTGACCCTGGGCTCCAGCACCGCTAGTTGCTGCCTGGAAGTGCTGTTTGCACAGTCAACAGTTGCTCCTCTGTTATTGGGTTTCAGTAACGTCAGCTGATCCCCAGCTGTGTATCCGGCAATGTGTCCTGCGACCGCCACGCTGACACAACAACAGATATTAAACTGCCTCGAGTGCAGGCTTCGGCCTACTCTCTGCTCCTCCTGCTGACCCTGGGCTCCAGCACCGCTAGTTGCTGCCCAGAAGTGCTGTTTGCACAGTCAACAGTTGCTCCTCTGTTACTGGGTTTCAGTAATGTCAGCTGATCCCCAGCTGTGTATCCGGCAATGTGTCCTGCGACCGCCACGCTGACACAACAACAGATATTAAACTGCCTCGAGTGCAGGCTTCGGCCTACACTCTGCTCCTCCTGCTGTCCCTGGGTTCCAACACCGCCAGTTGTTTCCCGGAAGTGCTGTCTGCACAGAGAAAAACACAAGCTCCAGTGTTAGTGGGGTTCAGTAACTCCAGCTGCTCCCCTGCTGTGTGTGCGGCAATCACTCAAGTCTGCTCCTCCTGCTGTCACTGGGTTCCAACACCGCCAGTTGTTTCCCAGAAGTGCTGTCTGCACAGAGAAAAACACAAGCTCCAGTGTTAGTGGGGTTCAGTAACTCCAGCTGCTCCCCTGCTGTGTGTGCGGCAATCACTCAAGTCTGCTCCTTCTGCTGTCCCTGGGTTCCAACACCGCCAGTTGTTTCCAAGAAGTGCTGTCTGCACAGAGAAAAACACTTGCTCCAGTGTTAGTGGGGTTCAGTAACGCCAGCTGCTCCCCTGCTGTGTGTGCGGCAATCACTCAAGTCTGCTCCTCTGTTATGACCCCAATGGCAGAGGGTCTCAGAAATAATTACTAAGTCTGCAAACACAAAAAACCAGCTCATAGGGCAGTGATAACTGAGCTGACCATATATCTAATCCTAGCACCACAAATAGCAGCAGCCGGGGAACGTGCCTACGTTGGTTCTAGACGTCTCGCGCCAGCCGGAGAACTAACTAACCCTAGAAGGGAAAAGAAAGACCTTTCTTGCCTCCAGAGAAAAGACCCCAAAAGTTGGATACAAGCCCCCAACAAATAATAACGGTGAGGTAAGAGGAAAAGACAAACGTAAGAATGAGCTAGGTATTTAGCAAAGAGAGGCCCACTAGCTAATAGCAGAATATAGTAAGATGACTTATATGGTCAGCAAAAAACCCTATCAAAATATCCACGCTGGATATTCAAGAACCCCCGAACCATCTAACGGCCCGGGGGGAGAACACCAGCCCCCTAGAGCTTCCAGCAAGGTCAGGAATCACATATAGTACAAGCTGGACAAAAATGAGAGCAAGCAAATAACCAAAAAACAAAGAAGCAGGACTTAGCTTAATTTTGCACGAACCCGGACCAGCAGACAGGAGCAAACAGAAAGGATCTGATTACAACAATGCCAGGCACAGGACTAAGGATCCAGGAAGCTTATATAGCAACTCCCCTGGACTAACGACCCAGGTGGGTGCCAAACTGAGGAAAGACAATCCCAGAGTCATATCACTAGTAACCACAAGAGGGAGCCAAAAAGTCTAATTCACAACACTCCTCCTGCTGTCCCTGGGTTCCAACGCTGCCAGTTGCTTCCCGGAAGTGCTGTCTCCACAGAGAAAAACACTTGCTCCAGTGTTAGTGGGGTTCAGTAACGTCAGCCGATCCCCAGCTGTGTATCCGGCAATGTGTCCTGCGACCGCCACGCTGACACAACAACAGATATTAAACTACCTTGAGTGCAGGCTTCGGCCTACTCTCTGCTCCTCCTGCTGACCCTGGGCTCCAGCACCGCTAGTTGCTGCCTGGAAGTGCTGTTTGCACAGTCAACAGTTGCTCCTCTGTTATTGGGTTTCAGTAACATCAGCTGATCCCCAGCTGTGTATCCGGCAATGTGTCCTGCGACCGCCACGCTGACACAACAACAGATATTAAACTGCCTCGAGTGCAGGCTTCGGCCTACTCTCTGCTCCTCCTGCTGACCCTGGGCTCCAGCACCGCTAGTTGCTGCCCAGAAGTGCTGTTTGCACAGTCAACAGTTGCTCCTCTGTTACTGGGTTTCAGTAATGTCAGCTGATCCCCAGCTGTGTATCCGGCAATGTGTCCTGCGACCGCCACGCTGACACAACAACAGATATTAAACTGCCTCGAGTGCAGGCTTCGGCCTACACTCTGCTCCTCCTGCTGTCCCTGGGTTCCAACACCGCCAGTTGTTTCCCGGAAGTGCTGTCTGCACAGAGAAAAACACAAGCTCCAGTGTTAGTGGGGTTCAGTAACTCCAGCTGCTCCCCTGCTGTGTGTGCGGCAATCACTCAAGTCTGCTCCTTCTGCTGTCCCTGGGTTCCAACACCGCCAGTTGTTTCCCAGAAGTGCTGTCTGCACAGAGAAAAACACTTGCTCCAGTGTTAGTGGGGTTCAGTAACGCCAGCTGCTCCCCTGCTGTGTGTGCGGCAATCACTCATGTCTGCTCCTCCTGCTGTCCCTGGGTTCCAACACCGCCAGTTGCTTCCCGGAAGTGCTGTCTGCACAGAGAAAAACACTTGCTCCTGTGTTAGTGGGGTTCAGTAACGCCAGCTGCTCCCCTGCTGTGTAGCCGGCAATGTGACCTGCGACCTCCACGCTGACACAACAACAGAGATTAAAGGGAACCCCCCCAGGCGTTTGTAACTAGAAGAGCCACCTTGTGCAGCACTAATGCTGCATTTGGACAAGGTGTCTCTTTTAGTTAGTCACCTTGCACACGCAGAACTAAACACTTATAAAAGGTGTCCCCTGAGACCGTTATACCGTCCCGGAGGTGTGACTTTCCTTCGTAATGACACGCAGCAACCCCCTTGTCACCGTGCACCGCCTCCTCAGCGTTGTTTGAATCTGTCCCTGAGCCTGCGCTGTTATGTTATCCTTTGGCCATGCGCAGTTAGCGCTGCCCGTTTTCTGACATCATTTGTTGTCAGGCTGGCTGCGCCTGTGCGGCCACCCTGCCCGAGATCACGCCCCGCAGTGTCTTATTTATTCTCACTGCGGGGCTGTGATTGATTGGCATGCGCAGTGCATATCTTCATCTCTCACTCATCTTCTTCCGCCTTCTTCAGACTGTGCGGCTTCACGGCAGTGGCATGTGATTAGGGATCAGCTGACGCCGCACAGTCTGAAGCAGGAGTAAGGACATGAGTGAGAGGCGAATCTATCTGTAAGAGCAGTGAGACTATGGAACTCTCTGCCCTATGATGTTGTAATGAGTGACTCATTGCTTCAATTTAAGAGGGGACTGGATACCTTTCTGGAAAAGTATAATATTACAGGGTATATTAATTAGATTCCTTGATAAGGCGTTGATCCAGGGAACTAGTCTGATTGCCGTATGTGGGGTCGGGAAGGAATTTTTTTCCCCATGATGGAGCTTACTCTTACCACATGGGTTTTTTTTGCCTTCCTCTGGATCAACATGTTAGGGCATGCTAGGCTATGGGTTGAACTAGATGGACTTAAAGTCTTCCTTCAACCTTAATAACTATGTAACTATGTAACTATGTATTTACTGCGCAAGGCCATGAATCCCAGCCCCGCAGTGTGAATAAATCAGAAGACACTGCGGGGCTGGGATTCATGGGCATGCGCTGTGCATATCTTCGCTTCTCACTCATCTCCTTCCGCCTTCTGCAGACTGTGCGGCTTCACAGCCGTGGCATGTGATTAGGGATCAGCTGACGCCACACAGTCTGAAGCAGGCGTAAGGACATGAGTGAGAGGCGAACATATTTACTGTGCAAGGCCGTGAATCCCAGCCCCGCAGTGTGAATAAATCAGAAGACTCTGCGGGGCTGGGATTCATGGGCATGCGCTGTGCACATCTTCGCCTCACATCTCCTTCCGCCTTCTTCAGACTGTGCGGCTTCACGGCCGTGGCATGTGATTAGGGATCAGCTGATGCCGCACAGTCTGAAGCAGGCGTAAGGACATGAGTGAGAGGCGAACATATTTACTGCGCAAGGCCTTGAATCCCAGCCAGCCAGTGTGAATAAATCAGAAGACACTGCGGGGCTAGGATTCATGGGCAGCGCGACCGCACAGGCTGGCATCAAATGATGTCAGAAGACGGGCAGCGCTAACAGCGCATGGCCAAGGGATAACATAACAGCGCAGACTCCGGTACATAAAAAAGCAACGCTCAGGAGGCTGTGCCGAGCGCCAAGGGGTTTTTTTTACAGCTGTGCTGCGTCTCATTAAGAAAGAGAGTCCCGCCTCCGTGACGGTTTCACGGTATGAGGGGCAAAATTTGATAAGTGTTTCGTTCAGCGTGTGCAAGGAGCATAATTAAAAGAGCCACCTTTTCCTTGTGCAGCATTACTGCTGCACAAGGTGGCTCTTTCAGTTACTAACGCCTGGGGGGGTTTAAAGGTTCCCTTTCAATTTGCTCCAATTCGGCCTCAGCCTACACTCTGCTCCTCCTGCTGACCCTGGGCTCCAACACCGCTAGTTGCTGCTCGGAAGTGCTGTTTGCACAGTCAACACTTGCTGCTGTGTTATTGGGTTTCAGTAACGTCAGCTGATCCCCAGCTGTGTATCCGGCAATGTGTCCTGCAACCACCACGCTGACACAACAACAGATATTAAAACTGCCTCGAGTGCAGGCTTCGGCCTACACTCTGCTCCTCCTGCTGACCCTGGGCTCCAACACCGCTAGTTGCTGCTCGGAAGTGCTGTTTGCACAGTCAACACTTGCTGCCGTGTTATTGGGTTTCAGTAACGTCAGCTGATCCCCAGCTGTGTATCCAGCAATGTGTCCTGCGACCGCCACGCTGACACAACAACAGATATTAAACTGCCTCGAGAGCAGGCTTCAGCCTACACTCTGCTCCTCCTGCTGTCCCTATGCTCCAACACCGCTAGTTGCTGCCCGGAAGTGCTGTTTGCACAGTCAACAGTTGCTCCTCTGTTATTGGGTTTCAGTAACGTCAGCTGATCCCCAGCTGTGTATCCGGCAATGTGTCCTGCGACCGCCACGCTGACACAACAACAGATATTAAACTGCCTCGAGTGCAGGCTTCGGCCTACACTCTGCTCCTCCTGCTGTTCCTGGGCTCCAACACTGCTAGTTGCTGCTCAGAAGTGCTGTTTGCACAGTCAACAGTTGCTCCTCTGTTATTGGGTTTCAGTAACGTCAGCTGATCCCCAGCTGTGTATCCGGCAATGTGTCCTGCGACCGCCACGCTGACACAACAGATATTAAACTGCCTCGAGTGCAGGCTTCGGCCTACACTCTGCTCCTCCTGCTGTCTCTGGGCTCCAACACCGCTAGTTGCTGCTCGGAAGTGCTGTTTGCACAGTCAACAGTTGCTCCTCTGTTATTGGTTTTCAGTAACATCAGCTGATCCCCAGCTGTGTATCCGGCAATGTGTCCTGCGACCGCCACGCTGACACAACAACAGATATTAAACTGCCTCGAGTGCAGGTTTCGGCCTACTCTCTGCTCCTCCTGCTGACCCTGGGCTCCAACACCGCTAGTTGCTGCTCGGAAGTGCTGTTTGCACAGTCAACACTTGCTGCTGTGTTACTGGGTTTCAGTAACGTCAGCTGATCCCCAGCTGTGTATCCGGCAATGTGTCCTGCGACCGCCACGCTGACACAACAACAGATATTAAACTGCCTCGAGTGCAGGCTTCGGCCTACACTCTGCTCCTCCTGCTGACCCTGGGCTCCAACACCGCTAGTTGCTGCTCGGAAGTGCTGTTTGCACAGTCAACACTTGCTGCCGTGTTATTGGGTTTCAGTAACGTCAGCTGATCCCCAGCTGTGTATCCAGCAATGTGTCCTGCGACCGCCACGCTGACACAACAACAGATATTAAACTGCCTCGAGTGCAGGCTTCGGCCTACACTCTGCTCCTCCTGCTGTCCCTGGGCTCCAACACAGCTAGTTGCTGCTCGGAAGTGCTGTTTGCACAGTCAACAGTTGCTCCTCTGTTATTGGGTTTCAGTAACGTCAGCTGAACCCAGCTGTGTATCCGGCAATGTGTCCTGCGACCGCCACGCTGACACAACAACAGATATTAAACTACCTCGAGTGCAGGCTTTGGCCTACACTCTGCTCCTCCTTCTGACCCTGGGCTCCAGCACCGCTAGTTGCTGCTCGGAAGTGCTGTCTGCACAGAAAAAAACACTCGCTCCTGTGTTAGTGGGGTTCAGTAACGCCAGCTGCGCCCCTGCTGTGTTGCGGCAATAACTCTACCCTGCTCCTCCTGCTGTCTCTGGGCTCCAACACCGCTAGTTGCTGCTCAAAAGTGTGTTTGGCACAGGTACTCCCTCCTGCACGCCAGATGTTTCCGGGTAGTGTCAAGGTCACTTGGCCTCCAATTCGTTGTCCTGTCGGGTTGAGGTCGGGTTAGCCGACTCTATGGTGCCTGCAGTTTAGGTGCTTCCTATGTGGGCTACGGGAACTGGCAATCAAGGCTGGTTCCGTAGTGCCAATAGGACAAGCTCCCCCCGTAGTACTGTGGATTTTCGGTAACCACGGCCGGCTCGCGGCCTAGCAACTTTTGTTTTTCCTGTGGACCTTCTGCCTATCTGAGTTCCAGCACCATTAGCTGGTTCTTAGGAAGACAATCTTGAATAGGTCCCCCTTGTTCCAGTACCGTCGGCTGGATCCGGGCAGAGCCTTTGGCTTATGTGCCTCCTTCTGGGTATCCAAGTTCCACCAACGTCAGGTGGTCCTTGGTAGTGCTTTCTGGCACGGGTACCTCCTGCTTAGTAACCGGGTGTTGTGAATTCTGCTCTTGGGCTCCCTCCGGTGGTTGTAAGTGGTAGCGCTGCTGTCTCTGAATCGCAGGACTTATCAGGTGTGTTCACTTTTTGCAATTTTGACTGGGCTATTTAGTCTTGCTTCACCCTTTAGTCAGTGCCAGTTGTCCATTGTTCCTAGAGGATTCACATCCCTGCCTGGTCTCTTCTGCTTTGCAGTTCATTTCAACAAAGATAAGTTCTGGCCTTGATTTTTGCTGTCCACATGCTGTGGCCTTATTGTTCAGTTCTTTTCCATGTTTTTGTCTTGTCCAGCTTGGTCTGTATAAGGATTTGTTTAGCCAAGCTGGTATCTCTGGAGATGCAGATATACCCTCCATATCTTTAGTTAGCTGTGGAGATTTTGTATTTTCTGTGGTGGATATTTTCTAGTGTTTTAATACTGACCGCATAGTACTCTGTCCTATCCTTTCTATTTAGCTAGAAGTGGCCTCCTTTGCTAAATTCTCATTTCAGTCTGTGTATGTTTTTTCCCTCTCCTCTCACGGTCAATATTTGTGGGGGGCTGTCTATCCTTTGGGGATTTTCTCTGAGGCAAGATAGTTTTCCCTTTTCGATCTCTAGGGGTAATTAGTCCTCCGGCTGTGTCGAGATGTCTAGGGAGCGCTAGGTACATTCCACGGCTACTTCTAGTTGCGGTGTTAAGTTCAGGGTCTGCGGTCAGTACAGGTACCACCTTCTCCAGAGTACGTCTCATGCTGCTCTTAGGCCACCAGATCATAACAGTACAACTGGCCAACAATGAGTTAACCGCATCTCAGAAGAAGGGAAGGAAAGTGCTGAGCCATTTTTTTTTCTGTAGTCTGTTGTGTTTTTTTTTTTTCTTCCCTCTTTACCTCTGGGTGGCTCAGGATTCCGGCGCTGGTATGGATGTTCAGGGATTGGCTTCTCGTGTGGATCAACTTGCTGCTAGAGTACAGGGTATTTCCGATTATATCGTTCAGACTCCGGTTTTAGAGCCTAGAATTCCAACTCCTGATTTGTTTTTTGGGGATAGGTCCAAATTTCTGAGCTTTAAAAATAACTGTAAACTGTTTTTTGCTCTGAAACCCCGTTCCTCTGGTGATCCCATCCAGCAGGTTAAAATTGTTATATCTCTGCTGCGTGGTGACCCCCAGAATTGTCAAGGGTCAAGAAGCGGCAGAATCATATTGCCAGAAGTTTAGAAAATGGTCTGTACTGACTAAATGGAATGAGGATGCCTTGGTGGCAATCTTCAGAAAGGGTCTTTCTGAATCCGTTAAAGATGTTATGGTGGGGTTCCCCACGCCTGCTGGTCTGAGTGATTCTATGTCTCTGGCCATTCAGATTGATCGGCGCTTGCGCGAGCGCAGAGTTGTGCACACTATGGCGTTGTCTTCCGAGCGGAGTCCTGAGCCTATGCAGTGTGATAGGATTGTGTCTAGAGCTGAACGACAAGGATTCAGACGTCAGAATAGGTTGTGTTTTTACTGCGGCGATTCTGCTCATGTTATTTCTGATTGCCCTAAGCGTACCAAGAGAATCGCTAGTTCTGTTACCATCAGTACTGTACAACCTAAGTTTCTGTTATCTGTGACTCTGATCTGCTCATTATTGTCATTTTCTTTCATGGCATTTGTGGATTCAGGAGCCGCTCTAAACTTAATGGACTTAGAATTTGCCAGACGTTGTGGTTTCCCCTTGCAGCCTTTGCAGAGTCCTATTCCTTTGAGGGGCATTGATGCTACACCGTTGGCTAAAAATAAACCTCAGTTTTGGACACAGCTGACCATGTGCATGGCGCCAGCCCATCAGGAAGATTGTCGTTTTCTGGTGTTGCATAATTTGCATGATGCTATTGTGCTGGGTTTCCCATGGTTACAGGTGCATAATCCGGTATTAGATTGGAAATCTATGTCTGTGACTAGTTGGGGTTGTCAGGGGGTTCATGGTGACGTTCCTTTGATGTCAATTGCCTCCTCCCCCTCTTCTGAAATTCCTGAGTTTTTGTCAGATTTCCAGGATGTATTCAATGAGCCCAAGTCCAGTTCCCTTCCACTGCATAGGGACTGTGATTGTGCTATTGACTTGAATCCAGGCTGTAAGTTCCCTAAGGGCCGACTTCTCAACCTGTCTGTGCCAGAACATACCGCCATGCGGAGCTATGTTAAGGAGTCCTTAGAGAAGGGGCATTTTCGGCCATCTTCTTCACCATTGGGAGCAGGTTTTTTTTTGTTGCCAAAAAAGATGGCTCCTTGAGACCCTGTATTGATTATCGCCTCTTGAATAAGATCACGGTCAAATTCCAATACCCTTTGCCTTTGCTTTCTGATCTGTTTGCTAGGATTAAGGGGGCTAGTTGGTTTACTAACATTGACCTTCGAGGGGCATATAATCTTGTTCGTATTAAGCAGGGTGACGAATGGAAAACTGCATTTAATACGCCCGAAGGCCATTTTGAATACCTTGTGATGCCATTCGGACTCTCTAATGCTCCATCTGTGTTTCAGTCCTTCATGCATGATATATTTCGGAATTATCTTGATAAATTCATGATTGTATATTTGGATGATATTTTGATTTTTTCAGATGATTGGGAGTCTCATGTGAAACAAGTCAGGATGGTATTTCAGATCCTTCGTGATAATGCCTTGTTTGTGAAGGGGTCTAAGTGCCTCTTTGGAGTACAGAAGATTTCTTTTTTGGGCTTCATTTTTTCTCCCTCATCTATAGAAATGGATCCGGTTAAGGTTCAGGCCATTCATGATTGGATCCAGCCCACATCCGTGAAGAGCCTTCAGAAATTTTTGGGCTTTGCTAATTTTTATCGCCGTTTCATTGCCAACTTCTCCAGTGTGGTTAAACCCCTGACCGATTTGACGAAGAAAGGCGCTGATGTGACGAATTGGTCCTCTGTGGCTGTTTCTGCCTTTCAGGAGCTTAAATGCCGATTTACTTCTGCCCCTGTGTTGCGTCAGCCGGATGTTTCTCTTCCTTTTCAGGTTGAGGTTGACGCTTCTGAGATTGGGGCAGGGTCCGTTTTGTCTCAGAGGAATTCTGATGGTTCCTTCATGAAACCGTGTGCCTTCTTTTCTCGAAAGTTTTCGCCTGCGGAACGCAATTATGATGTCGGCAATCGTGAGTTGTTGGCTATGAAGTGGGCATTTAAGGAGTGGCGACATTGGCTTGAGGGGGCCAAGCACCGTATTGTGGTCTTGACCGATCATAAGAATCTGATTTATCTCGAGTCTGACAAACGGCTGAATCCTAGACAGGCCCGATGGTCCCTGTTTTTCTCCCGTTTTGATTTTGTGGTCTCGTATCTTCCGGGTTCTAAGAATGTTAAGGCTGATGCCCTCTCTAGGAGCTTTTTGCCTGATTCTCCTGGGGTCCTTGAGCCGGTCGGTATTCTGAAGGAAGGGGTGATTCTTTCTGCCATCTTCCCTGATTTACGACGGGTTCTTCAGGAATTTCAGGCTGATAAACCTGACCGCTGTCCAGTGGGGAAATTGTTTGTTCCTGACAGATGGACTAGTAAAGTGATTTCGGAGGTTCATTGTTCTGTGTTAGCTGGTCATCCTGGGATTTTTGGTACCAGAGATTTGGTTAGTAGGTCCTTTTGGTGGCCTTCTTTGTCACGGGATGTGCGTTCTTTTGTGCAGTCCTGTGGGACTTGTGCGCGGGCCAAGCCTTGCTGTTCCCGCGCTAGTGGGTTGCTTTTGCCTTTGCCGGTCCCTGAGAGGCCTTGGACGCATATTTCTATGGATTTTATTTCGGATCTTCCGGTTTCCCAGAGGATGTCAGTTATCTGGGTGGTTTGTGACCGGTTTTCTAAGATGGTTCATTTGGTACCTTTGCCTAAGTTGCCTTCCTCTTCTGATTTGGTTCCGTTGTTTTTTCAGCATGTGGTTCGTTTGCATGGCATTCTGGAGAATATTGTGTCCGATAGAGGTTCCCAGTTTGTTTCTAGGTTTTGGCGGGCCTTTTGTGCTAGGCTGGGCATTGATTTGTCTTTTTCTTCGGCATTTCATCTTCAGACAAATGGCCAAACCGAGCGAACTAATCAGACTTTGGAAACTTATTTGAGATGCTTTGTGTCTGCTGATCAGGATGATTGGGTGGCTTTCTTGCCATTGGCCGAGTTTGCCCTTAATAATCGGGCTAGTTCTGCTACCTTGGTTTCACCCTTCTTTTGTAACTTTGGTTTTCATCCTCGTTTTTCTTCGGGGCAGGTTGAGCCTTCTGATTGTCCTGGGGTGGACTCTGTGGTTGACAGGTTGCAGCAAATTTGGGCTCATGTTGTTGACAATTTGGTGTTGTCTCAGGAGGGAGCTCAGCGTTTTGCTAACCGTCGTCGGTGTGTTGGTTCCCGGCTTCGGGTTGGGGATTTGGTCTGGTTGTCTTCCCGTCATGTCCCTATGAAGGTTTCTTCCCCTAAGTTTAAGCCTCGATTTATTGGCCCTTATAGGATTTCTGAGATTATCAATCCAGTGTCTTTTCGTTTGGCCCTTCCAGCCTCTTTTTCCATCCATAATGTTTTTCATAGATCTTTGTTGCGGAAATATGTGGTGCCCGTTGTTCCCTCTGTTGATCCTCCTGCCCCGGTGTTGATTGATGGGGAGTTGGAGTATGTGGTTGAGAAGATTCTGGATTCTCGTTTTTCGAGGCGGAAGCTTCAGTATCTTGTCAAATGGAAGGGTTATGGCCAGGAGGATAATTCTTGGGTTGTTGCCTCCGATGTTCATGCTGATGATTTGGTTCGTGCCTTTCATTTGGCTCGTCCGGATCGGCCTGGGGGCTCTGGTGAGGGTTCGGTGACCCCTCCTCAAGGGGGGGTACTGTTGTGAATTCTGCTCTTGGGCTCCCTCCGGTGGTTGTAAGTGGTAGCGCTGCTGTCTCTGAATCGCAGCATTTATCAGGTGTGTTCACTTTTTGCAATTTTGACTGGGCTATTTAGTCTTGCTTCACCCTTTAGTCAGTACCAGTTGTCCATTGTTCCTGGAGGATTCACATCCCTGCCTGGTCTCTTCTGCTTTGCAGTTCATTTCAACAAAGATAAGTTCTGGCCTTGATTTTTGCTGTCCACATGCTGTGGCCTTATTGTTCAGTTCTTTTCCATGTTTTTGTCTTGTCCAGCTTGGTCTGTATAAGGATTTGTTTAGCCAAGCTGGTATCTCTGGAGATGCAGATATACCCTCCATATCTTTAGTTAGCTGTGGAGATTTTGTATTTTCTGTGGTGGATATTTTCTAGTGTTTTAATACTGACCGCATAGTACTCTGTCCTATCCTTTCTATTTAGCTAGAAGTGGCCTCCTTTGCTAAATTCTCATTTCAGTCTGTGTATGTTTTTTCCCTCTCCTCTCACGGTCAATATTTGTGGGGGGCTGTCTATCCTTTGGGGACTTTCTCTGAGGCAATATAGTTTTCCTTTTTCTATCTCTAGGGGTAATTAGTCCTCCGGCTGTGTCGAGATGTCTAGGGAGCGCTAGGTACATTCCACGGCTACTTCTAGTTGCGGTGTTAAGTTCAGGGTCTGCGGTCAGTTCAGGTACCTCCTTCTCCAGAGTACATCTCATGCTGCTCTTAGGCCACCAGATCATAACACCGGGTTCCAGTACCGTCAGCTGGTCCTCGGTTGTTCCATTGGCTCTTTTACCTTCTGCTACACATCCGGGTTCCAGTCTTGTCAGCTGGTTCTCGGCAGTGTCTTTTGCTCTTGTACCTTCTGCTCCCCATCCTGGTTCCAGTGCCGTCAGCTGGTTCCGGGCAGAACCTTTGGCTTAGGTGCCTCCTTCTGGGTATCCGAGTTCCACCAATATAAGGTGGTCCTTGGTAGTGCTTTCTGGCATGGGTACCTCCTGCTTAGTAACCGGGTTCCAGTAACATCAGCTGGTCCTCGGTAGTTCCATTGGCTCTTGTACCTTCGGCTACCCATCCGGGTTCCAGTACCGTCAGCTGGTTCTCGGCAGTGTGTTTTGCTCTTGTACCTTCTGCTCCCCATCCTGGTTCCATTGCCGTCAGCTGGTTCTGGGCAGAGCCTTTGGCTTAGGTGCCTCCTTCTGGGTATCTGAGTTCCACCAACGTCAGGTGGTCCTTGGTAGTGCTTTCTAGCACGGGTACCTCCTGATTAGTAACCGGGTTCCAGTACCGTCAGTTGGTCCTCGGTAGTTCCATTGGCTCTTGTACCTTCGGCTACCCATCCGGGTTCCAGTTCTGTCAGCTGGTTCTCGGCAGTGTGTTTTGCTCTTGTACCTTCTGCTCCCCATCCTGGTTCCATTACCGTCAGCTGGTTCTGGGCAGAGCCTTTGGCTTAGGTGCCTCCTTCTGGGTATCTGAGTTCCACCAACGTCAGGTGGTCCTTGGTAGTGCTTTCTAGCATGGGTACCTCCTGCTTAGTAACCGGGTTCTAGTACCGTCAGTTGGTCCTTGGTAGTTCCATTGGCTCTTGGACCTTCGGGTAGCCATCTGGGTTCCAGTACCATCAGCTTGTTCTTGGCATTTCCTCAGCCTTCTTGTACCTTCTGCTACATTTGCAAGTTCAAGACCCTAAAGACGATGACCCTGAAGACCACCCCTAAGATGACGACGACCCCAGAGACAACGACCCCTGAGACGACGACCCTGGAGACGACGACCCTGAAGCCCACCCCGAAGACAACGACGACCCCGGAGACGACGACCCTAGAGACGACGACCCTGGAGACCGAGAAGCAGAAGAACAAGAAGCTGCAGAACAAAGAGCAGAAGAACATTAAGCATAAGACTAAAAATCAGAGCAAAAGATATTATCTAAATTATAAGCAGAAGAAGACTAAGCAGTGTATGGGGGTGAGTCCGTTCCTCCTCGTGGTGCCCCTGGAAAAAGCCTGCTGCTGCAGGCCAAACTGAACGCGGACAAATCCTGTTGTAACTCTTTTGTGACAGGCAGAACGGAAGGTGTAATCTTAAAACTTTTATAGATAACAACGACAGGAATGCCTGTCACAAATAAGAATATGATGAAGTAGAATATGAAGAAGAATAATAGTTGAATAAAAAGAATATGAAGAATGTAACAAAAAAGAATAATAGGTAGAATATGAAGAAGAAGATGAATAAGGTGAAGAAAAAGTTGATGTAAAAGATGCTGCTTCTGAGGATGATGAAGAAGAAAGTGTCGGAGAAGTAAAAAAGAAAGTGGAGAGCATGGAATTAGTGAAACATCAATATCTGACAAAATATAAAAAATCTTAACATAGTCAATATCTTTGTAACTCCGAATGTCTTAAAAAAAAAACTTAATTCCTGCTATTCCATTTGATTGGGCTAAACCTCTATGCCTTTACTGTCTCCTCCACCTCCCCCAATACATCCTACATTATTCTTAGTTGTTTTGGTCCCATTGACTTGCATTGGTATCGTGTATCGGTATCGGCGATATCCGATATTTTTTTAATATCGGCCGATCCAATCCGATACCGATACTTTTCAATATTGGAAGGTATCGCTCAACACTAGTAATAAACAAGGAGGTGCTCAGAAGACAGATAATGGTTATAAAGAGTAAAGAGTATAGATAATGGTAGTAAATAACCTAGTAGGAGCTCAGAATCTAGATAATGTTTATAATGGAGATATAATATAGATAATAGTAAAAAATACACTAGGATGAAATCAGAAGATGGATAATGGATATAAAGGAGATAAAAGATAATGGTAATAAAGAAACCAGGAGAAGCTAAGAAGATAGATGATAGTTATAAAGAAGATACAGTAGAAGATAGATAACAGTAATAAACTAGGAGGAGCTTAGTAGATAGATAATGGTTCAAAAGAAGATAGGTAATGGTAATAAACTAGGAGGAGCTCAGAAGATGGATAATGGATATAAAGGAGAAAAAAATAATTGTAATTAAGAAACTAGGAGCAGCTGAGAATATAGATAATAGTTATAAAGAAGATACAGTAGAAGATAGATAATAGTAATAGACTAGGAGGAGTTTAGTAGATAGGTAATGGTTTAAAAAAAGATAGGTTATGGTAATAAACTAGGAGGAGCTCAGAAAATAGATAATGGTTAGAAAGAAGGCAGAAGATAGATAGTAGTGTATAAACTAGGAGGATCTCAGAATATGGATAATGGATATGAAGGAGATAAAAGATAATGGTAATATATAAGCTAGTAGGTGCTGAGAAGATGGATCAAAGTTATAAAAAAGTATAGTGTACAGTGATAAAACTATGGGAAAAAAAGACTGCATGGCAATGCTCAGCTGATTGGTGTTTTGCATTCAGTAGTGCTATTAGTTAGGTATTAGTTATAAACTCCTCTCTGAACAAGATCACTAAGGGATTCTTAGTTCATTCTGAAACCAAAAGCACAAAGACCACAAAATGCCAACAGTGCAAAATTTTTAATAAAACCCAATTGCAAAATATATTTTTAGCAAAAAATACACACAATTAAGCAAAAAAATTCACCAAAAGGGTCAATATTTTTTTTTTTTTATACTTCACTGGTGTTTGTCTAACTGTAGGAACAGGATGGCTGTGCCTTAAAAGCACTGCATTCTTTATTAGAATGTGCGACTACGAACTACGTCTTAATTGGTCGTGCGAGAAACCTCCGCGACCACTTAACACGTAGTCACTATGTTGGCCTGGTTGTGCCTACTTTCCTGGATGCGGCGAGGTCGGTGGGCGGATGCGTTCCGTGCGGTAGGTGTGTTGCGTGCCCCAATGTTGAGAGATGTGCCTCCTTTTCCAACTCGGATGGCACGAAACAATTTACCATCAGACAACATATTTCTTGTGTTTCCCGATACGTGATATATTATGCCACTTGTCCGTGTGGTCTGATTTATGTTGGGCTGACCACGCGGCAACTTAAGGTCCGTATTAGGGAGCACGTACTGGGGATAATTGAGGCAGCCTCCTGCACGGACGCATCCACCCTTAAAACCCTACCGCGACACTTCTGGGAATTTCATCATTGTGATGATAAATTGTTGAGAGTACGTGGCATTGACTTGTTACAGATCAACATTAGGGGAGGGAATCTCTCAAAACATTTAGCGCAGTTTGAGTCCAAGTGGATCTGGACATTGCGTACCATCCGCCCGCATGGACTAAATGAGCATATTTCATTTGCTCCATTCCTGTGATCACAGGTACCTGATATATTAGTGGAATTGTCTGCTGGCATGCACATTGTTTTTATTTATGTTTTATATTTTTTTTGCTTTAGGTAGGTGTATGTTATATTTTGCTGATCTTGGACTATCGAGGATGTTTGGAATGCCGCACTGATACGCCCATCAACTTCATTGAATGACGTCCCCTATCTGGCTCCATGATCTATATATATTTATTTATATATTTCTTGTGGGTACAAATATAGTCACTTATTGGGGCTTATTGTGGGCTTATTTTGGACTATTCTGTTGGGTTTGAGTGGGTCATATGATCTGTTCGTGTATGATTGTTTGTTCTGTTTTATCATACATTATGTTTTTGCATTATTTTTCTGTTCTTTGTATATATATATATATATATATATATATATATATATATATATATATATATAGTTATATGTATACAGTTGTTGTACATTTGTGTATTGCACTGATCTGCCCATATATTCTGTATTTTACCTTTTTTGGGGGGTTTTCTTTCTTTCTTTTTCATTTTCCTTCCATTTTTTGCATTATTGTTCCTTTTTGCATTTGTATAGACCCCATATATTATGTTGTTTCTAGGTGCATTTTACTTGAGTGTATATTTCTTTCGTTTTCTCTTTTTTCTTTTTTCTTCCCCTTTGTTTATTGTCTTTATATATCATTTGTAACTATCCGATTGTGGGATGCTCCCTTACCGGCTGTTGTGTCCTTGGGTGTGCTGATGTTCATTTATTTATTTATATATTGAGCATAATTACTCTTTTGAATTTTTGTTGCACTTATTTAGCATACCCATTGTGACGCTGGCTGGTTGGTAGCGCTCCATGTAACTGTGAGATGATACTGTGATCGTTTTTGCAATCTAGTTGTGCCCTTTTCTTTGCCCTGTTTGTTAATGGCGTCTGTGATCCATCCCTGCGCAGGCGCCTGCGTGTGGCCTGTCATTGCTGACGTCTGTTGTCATGTGGCGCCTGATCACGTGGGGCCCGCGTGTTTCTGCAGCGCCCCAGAGTCCTGGTCGTTGCAGTACTGATGCTCCGCCGATAAGGGGGGTGTTGGTACGTCTGATGGCACTGAAGGAGTTCATCTGACCAGGTATCACAGACACCAATACACTTCATAGTCTGGCCTCCACGTGGAGCTAAGGGTGCTATGTATTAGGCCACTCCTCACAATCTGGTAAAACTGGGGGTTAGATAGGAAGTTAGACAAAAAAGCTGACTGGGTTGGAACCAGGCAACATCCTGTGGCAGAGGGTGTTGCAGGGGAAGATTCAGGGGGGTCCCTGTCAGGGGTGGGATCCTGACAGAGGCCTAGCGAACAGAAAGAATGTTACGGGACCGCGCCTGCACTTCATTGCGGCGGTACCCCAAGAAAGGACAAGAAGCGAGGTTTATTGTGAAGAGTGAGAAACGAGATCAACGTAACAAGGAGATAACGCCAGTAGGAGTCGTGCTGTAAGACCGAGGCAACATCCTACTGAGGCGCGTAGCCGGTGGCCGGAAACACCGAGGAAGTATTGAGCTCCAGGCCTTACTTCAAACCTACAGCAGGACAGTCAGTTATAGGCGGGCTGTCTCACCCAAATCACCTAAGCAGACATAGGGGCAACAGTTGGAGAGGGGCGACTCTAGGGTCCCGGAAGACCTCCAGGCCTACCCATCATACGGGTGCGTCCTAGCCATATCATCTGGGGGACGGAGAAGAACATCAGAATCAGTTGTGAGGGAACTTCAGAAACAGACACAACAGTTGTGAGGACTATCCCGTGGTGCTAAGCAGGGAAGGACTACAACACACAAGCGCTAGAAGGTAGGCACAGATTTCCACCTGCAAAGGGAACTCTGGAGGTGTCATCGGACCGGCCGGTCTCAGACAGCCCTGTTAACCGTATTCCGGATTGAGGATCCTGAAGCCTTCAGTAAAGAGGTAAAGAGACTGCAACCTGGTGTCCTCGTTATTCATCGCGACCTGCACCACACCATCATCACTCTCAACTTTCACTGGACGCCCCTCAGCAGGGTCACGGACCGGGTCTAGCCACCGTGACAATCCCAGAACCGAGACAGAGAGGCCCGGCCCTGCGGCAGTGGGGGCGCTCCATTTCCGGTTCCGGATGGCAGCGGCGTCACGGCTGGCGGTGCATCATACGCAGAGAGTGAGTTCCGGTATGATCATTTATAAGACGCTGTTGGCACCTATCTGGCACACCCCCTGAGGAAGGAGCCGTGCCGGGCTCTGAAACGCGCGTCGGGGTGGGCTTAGGGTCCCCCACTGTTGGCGTACATCAGGTAATACCTCTGGAGCCTATACATCTGTGGTAAATGGCTGAGATTGGGTAATTATCTTTTTGTGCATTTGCACTTCATTCTTTATATGGTCTCTTCAGCCCTTTGTAGTCACCAGTATGTATATATAATTCCAAAACTTCCATCCACTTTATGTGGTATATACTAATAATATATGATGTGCTGATGCAGTGGGTGGTACCTTATAGCCCTATGTGTACTAGTGGCATTGCTATGCAGATGTTTCACCAGCCCCATTTTTTCCTGTAACCTTTCCTTTTATGTTGTGGTATTTTAATATATTTAATAAAGTACATTTTTTATGGGACTTATTGGCTGTGGTTCCTCTGTGGAGTGTTAGGATTTCTGGTATACAGTAGTCCCTGTTTATTGGTCCTTTTATACGCACATGGTATATTAGTGTTATTTCTAATATTAGATATACTATAATTTATGAGCTCCGTGTGTGTATTATTATGTGTGCCGCAATTTTATTATCTACTATTATTACTGTGTTATGCACAGGTTCTATAGTTGTGGACGATATGGACTACCGCGCACGTGAACAAGCGTGGCTTAAACAATCGGATCTGGTTTTTGGTATTAATGGAGTGGATACGCAACAGGTGACTGATCACGGTTGGGAGGATAAATTGTCGCAAATGAAATTGACACTACTAAAAAGGTCCAGGTTATGGTGGAACAGACTGTTCCTAGAAATATATGTCACCAACAATATGATCCCTAGAGGACTTAGGGTGCGGGTTATCCCCACCTTTCCTGTCGAAGATGTGCAGTTTATTGCCAAATGGGAGGAGGCATGTGACGCATGTTCAAAAATATTCTTACAACTGCTTATTAGTCAGAACACGGGTTATATTACCGAATTGGAAAAATCTATAGATGTTGCTCAGGCGGAGATACGTAAAGGGTGTCCTGCTGATCGGATTGAACAATTTGAAAGTGAATTGAATAAAACCATGGATCAAGTGGTTAAGAAAATCCAAGATAACCAAATGTCTAAATATAATAGAGACTTAAAGGATTATCAGACGAAAAAGGTATACTTGTGGAGAAGCAACAACAATATACGCAGAATACCTTCGAATGTGTCCATTTCCTCACTGAGCGGTCAATCCGATGGGTCGGTTTCTTCAGCTGCCTCTTGTGCGATAACTAAGTGATACTCATAGACTGCGTGATCATGCGTACCACCCATATAGAAGACGTTCTTGGGGCCAGTCTGGCGCGAGTGGCAGGGATAACAAGGTGATAAACCTTAGTGATCATGAGTTGTCTGAGGTGGATGTGTCTGTCTTGGGTAGGGGCCTATCCTTTTCACCCACACCGGGGTTCAACACCTTCACTGCGGTGAAGGATTTGCATATTTTTGCTAGATCGTTACTGTTTAAGCGACATTTTTACAATGATGAATTTCAACGTCTTTTCCCCACAGAGGAAGAACAGGAGGCGGTAAGGATTCTCGAAGAGTTGGCAATAGAGCACGATAATATGGGAGGTAAGGTTCCCCCATGCATTCGGCCACGCTCCACAAAATTCCCCCCTTTTGCGTCTTGTCCCAGCATTGATTTGTTCGTACGGGTGGTGACCAATGAATTCCTGAAAATTCCTAGATTTGGGGGAGGTGATAATCTAACAAAAGAAGAAAGCATTCGTCTCAGATACCTTCAAGATCTCCCTGACGTGGTGCTGAAGCCGGCTGATAAGGGTGGCAATGTCGTTGTATGGCCCAAGATAATGTACGAGAGGGAGGCGTTTCGCCAATTGAACAATACTGTATGTTATAAAAAACTGACATACAACCCTCTCTCTACCTTTAGTGCGAAATTAGAATCCATCCTAAAAAGGGCATTAGACAACGACATTGTCACCAGGGATTTGGCTTTGGCAATGATGGTTAGGGAACCCACAATTCCTACGTTATACCTTCTACCAAAGGTTCATAAGGACATTAGGTCGCCACCCGGCCATCCAATCGTGTCTGGGAGGGGGAATTTCCTGGAGCAAGTCAACAAGTGGATTGACTACCATCTCCAACCTCTTGTTTTGATTCTCCCCTCCTTTCTTAAAGACACTGGGGATTTATTGCGCAAGGTCGACGGTCTGTGTTTAGAGGGTGATACTCTTTTGGCTTCAGTTGATGTTGAGTCCCTCTATACGAATATCCGCCATTGTGATGGTTTACGTGCTGTCAAATTTTTTCTCAGCACATCCACACTGGCTGCATCTATTAGGGACCTCATCCTGGAGCTTCTTGAGTTCACCCTCACACACAATTTTTTTGTGTTCAAGGGATCCTTCTACCTACAGCTCCAGGGCACAGCGATGGGTGCGGCCTTTGCGCCATCCTACGCTAACCTGTTCCTGGGGCTGTGGGAGAGGGATCTCTTCCTGTCGGACAAACAGGGGTCGATAGACCGCGTCCTTTTATGGACGCGCTATATCGACGATATCTTCTTTGTCTGTCAGGGCACCGCCGTCGACCTTGAGCAATTTATATCCACGCTTAACAGTAACGATCAAAACATTCGTCTAACCCCGGTGTGGGATGCCGAGAAAATTGATTTTCTCGATGTCACTATCTATAAAGATGGATCCGGCCTCATTCAGACGGACATCTACCGTAAACAAACGGCAACTAACACCTTGCTTCATGCATCATCATGCCATCCGCGCCATATGGTCCAGGCTATACCAGTTGGTCAATTCCTTCGCCTTCGCCGGATTTGTTCAAGTGATGTTGACTTTAAGGTTCGGGTGGAGGAGTTGAAACAACGTTTCCTATCTAGGGGATATAGTGGTCGTAGTGTCAAGAAGGCGTACCATCGGGCCAAATATTCTGACCGTAATAGCTTACTTTATGGGAGAGTTTCTCAAAAATCTAATGCTGGTAATGTGGCAAGATTTATCACCACATACAATCCCCAACATGAGCGGCTGTGTACAGCTGTCAAGAATGCTTGGCCCATTCTGAAGGCCGATCCTATCATTGTTAAATTTCTTCCCGATAACCCTGCTATTACGTTCAGACGTGCGAGAAACCTCCGCGACCAATTAACACGAAGTCACTATGTTGGCCTGGTTGTGCCTACTTTCCTGGATGCGGCGAGGTCGGTGGGCGGATGCCTTCCGTGCGGTAGGTGTGTCGCGTGCCCCAATGTTGAGAGATGTGCCTCCTTTTCCAACTCGGATGGCACGAAACAATTTACCATCAGACAACGTATTTCTTGTGTTTCCCGGTACGTGATTTATTATGCCACTTGTCCGTGTGGTCTGATTTATGTTGGGCTGACCACGCGGCAACTTAAAGTCCGTATTAGGGAGCACGTACTGGGGATTATTGAGGCAGCCTCCTGCACGGACGCATCCACCCTTAAAACCCTACCGCGACACTTCTGGGAATTTCATCATTGTGATGATAAATTGTTGAGAGTACATGGCATTGACTTCTTACAGATCAACATTAGGGGAGGGAATCTCTCGAAACATTTAGCGCAGCTTGAGTCCAAGTGGATCTGGACATTGCGTACCATCCGCCCGCATGGACTAAATGAGCATATTTCATTTGCTCCATTCCTGTGATCACAGGTACCTGATATATTAGTGGAATTGTCTGCTGGCATGCACATTGTTTTTATTTATGTTTTATATTTTTTTTGCTTTAGGTAGGTGTATGTTATATTTTGCTGATCTTGGACTATCAAGGATGTCTGGAATGCCGCACTGATACGCCCATCAACTTCATTGAATGACGTCCCCTATCTGGGTCCATGATCTATATATATTTATTTATAGATTTCTTTTGGGTACAAATATAGTCACTTATTGGGGCTTATTGTGGGCTTATTTTGGACTATTCTGTTGGGTTTGGGTGGGTCATATGATTTGTTCGTGTATGATTGTTTGTTCTGTTTTATCATACATTATGCTTTTGCATTACTTTTCTGTTCTTTGTATATATATATATATATATATATATATATATATATATATAGTTATATATATATATATAGTTATATGTATACAGTTGTTGTACATTTGTGTATTGCACTGATCTGCCCATATATTCTGTATTTTACCTTTTTTGGGGGGGGTTTCTTTCTTTTTCATTTTCCTTCCATTTTTTGCATTATTGTTCCTTTTTGCATTTGTATACGCCCCATATATTATGTTGTTTCTAGGTGCATTTTACTTGAGTGTATATTTCTTTCGTTTTCTCTTTTTTCTTTTTTCTTCCCCTTTGTTTATTGTCTTTATATATCATTTGTAACTATCCGGTTGTGGGATGCTCCCTTACCGGCTGTTGTGTCCTTGGGTGTGCTGATGTTCATTTATTTATTTATATATTGAGCATAATTACACTTTTGAATTTTTGTTGCACTTATTTAGCATACCCATTGTGACGCTGGCTGGTTGGTAGCGCTGTGAGATGATACTGTGATCGTTTCTAGTTGTGCCCTTTTCTTTGCCCTGTTTGTTAATGGCGTCTGTGATCCATCCCTGCGCAGGCGCCTGCGTGTGGCCTGTCATTGCTGACGTCCATTGTCATGTGGCGCCTGATCACGTGGGGCCCGCGTGTTTCCGGTTCCGGATGGCAGCGGCGTCACGGCTGGCGGCACAGGGGGCGGTGCATCATACACAGAGAGTGAGTTCCGGTATGATCATTTATAAGACGCTGTTGGCACCTATCTGGCACACCCCCTGAGGAAGGAGCCGTGCCGGGCTCCGAAACGCGCGTCGGGGTGGGCTTAGGGTCCCCCACTGTTGGCGTACATCAGGTAATACCTCTGGAGCCTATACATCTGTGGTAAATGGCTAAGATTGGGTAATTATCTTTTTGTGCATTTGCACTTCATTCTTTATATGGTCTCCTCAGCCCTTTGTAGTCACCAGTATGTATATATAATTCCAAAACTTCCATCCACTTTATGTGGTATATACTAATAATATATGATGTGCTGATGCAGTGGGTGGTACCTTATAGCCCTATGTGTACTAGTGGCATTGCTATGCAGATGTTTCACCAGCCCCATTTTTTCCTGTAACCTTTCCTTTTATGTTGTGGTATTTTAATATATTTAATAAAGTACATTTTTTATGGGACTTATTGGCTGTGGTTCCTCTGTGGAGTGTTAGGATTTCTGGTATACAGTAGTCCCTGTTTATTGGTCCTTTTATACGCACATGGTATATTAGTGTTATTTCTAATATTAGATATACTATAATTTATGAGCTCCGTGTGTGTATTATTATGTGTGCTGCAATTTTATTATCTATTCTTTATTAGGGTAGTGTCCCTGCCTGGTACTGCAGTTCATGGGAGCTCAGTGAATGTGATTGTCCTGCAGCACCAGGCACGGTCACTACCATGTACAGCACTGCTACGAGTACAACAACCAAGAAAAGAATGTTGGAGTTTTTCATTAAGGGGTACTATTAGGTCACAGATTTCTTAAGAATGTACCTTCTTGATATGTTTTTGTTGATGTTTTACTCCAGGCTGAAATTAAGTCATTCCTAGATTCAATTAATTGAAATCAATGGAAACCTTAAGACAAGTAGTTTGCTCAATGTGCCGAGTTAGAAAAAGGGCATTGGCATTGGCACACTATTAATTAAAAAAAGGAGAGGAGAAGCAGAGAAGTGTCTGAGTCCAATTGCATCCATTCAGTAACTGGGTGAATAAAGGCAACTTTTGGCGGTCTCGGAAAGCCAACCACAATACTTGTATACACTCATATAAGGATGTGTACAGCTGGAGCCAAAGAGGTAGGTACCCATAAAGGCAATCATTGTACATACTCAGGGGTCCTTAGATACAGGGGGCACAGCAGGACTCTACAGAGGAATTATGTTGTAACAAACAGTGATTAAAAGGACTCATCAGCAAGTTTGGGGCCACAAATCCACCAGCATGTTTTGGATAGAGGTGAGCTAATCAATTTGCAGGACCTTAATCCGGTGGCCAAGTCATTATACCATAGCCGATTGAACAGAAACCTACAAACCGCCTCCTACTTCACCTCATCTCCGGCTCGTCTTTCTATTATCCAACCTAGCGGGACGTCGTTACGGTGTGAAGACAGGAAAACAGGACCCATTGTAGAGGGCAGTTCACAGGGCTCTGTGAAACTGGATACTGGTCCTGGGTCCTGAGATTGTATGTGCCCATTTCTAGTAGCTGGAATTTTGCCCAAAATGTGTGGGTCAAAACAAACCATATTGGTGTTCGGAATAAAGAGGAGTCCAGGACTCCAGTCCATCAGCATCATGAGTGTAAATCGCAGGTGCCAAATGCTGCTAGACTGGAATTCAGAACTTATTATTTATTAACTGCATTTCGACATGGTTTAGTGGCCCCAGACTTTGCAACATAAAACCAGACGGGAAAAACAGATATTACGCAATTTTGTCCTGAGTGGCAAAACCTAGCATCACAATGGGGGACTAGTCCAACCTTATGGAACTACATCTACTCTACAGGGTGCACAAATCAATTCTCTAATTGGTGAAGTACTCTTCCAACGAACAGGAGAGGAACACCTCTGACCACATCAAAACTTTTTAGGGTAGAAAAATTCTTTAGTAGCAAATTATGAGCAGCCAATCAAGAAATAAGAATTGGGACTTACCTTGCCAACAATTTTTGGAAACGGTGTCCTCTGATTCTCTGCAATAGCGATAAGGGGTGCCACAATCGATCTCCTGTGCCTCAAAAGTGCAAGATGTCTCGGTCCTTTGAGCATGTTCTGTAGGGGAAAACAAAAGAAACCTTCAACAAAAATGTACAAGATCGATAAAATAATTACAAAAAAAATTACATAGTTTTAAAGGGTTGTAAAAACATGGCTCCTTTCTTTGAAAAACAGTGCCACATTTGTTCACAAGTTGATTTTGGTATTGCAATTATCGTTCTCTAATATTCAAAACTAGAGGTGACCAAAAAAGATTTGAAGGACCATTGGCCTCATCTTTAGTCCATGTCTGCCAGACTGTAGCCCTGTCACCCTCCTTTTACCAGTGACATCCCCAGCAGCTTTTCTGTTTAGTAATTGTACGTGATGTATGGTAATAATGTCAAATTAACCTATCAGAAGAGATGACAGGGATGGGGCAGGTGGGACGAGGTCCGCAGGGCTCTCATCCAGCTAGACAAGGGTTGTTGGATTTTTTTTTTTTGCCCAATTATATTCTCAACCGCTTTAATATTTTTGTTTTAAAAAAAGTTTTGACTAGTTTGGAACTGACAATCAGCTGGAATGGCATAAAATTTGGGTCAATCAAGTCTGAGAGCCTGTTGATAAGCAAAGTAATTTCTTCAACTTGTTTAAAACCCCATTACTTAATCATTTTTGATGATCTTCAGTGATTTTTTTTCTATTTCGAAGAGTCAAATGTTCCAATCTGTATTTGAAGACTTGATACATTACTCTTTTTCTTGGAAACTTCATTACGTTCTTGTCATGGGAATAAGCGAGAATGTTGTAAACATATTGATCTTGTCACTAGCAGCATTTAAAAGGCTATGTGAAAGGTGGGCCATTACGGAGCTCATTATTAGTTACCGCAATAGATGTTGCTTTTCTGGTCATTTAGAGACTTCAATAAATTAGTCTTGATGGTGTCAAATTGTCAAGTGTTGGACAGGAATCAAATTATTCCCAACTTCTATATTGATATTGATGATACATTTTCAAGAGTTTCTTTCAAAAGCTTTTACTGACAGTCCAGAAACCTTAACTTGTCAAAAAAAGTAGAACACATCATACAACACCTAACTCGATATTGATTGCTCAGAACCAGTGGATATGACGCTTGCCGAGCAAAACCCAACATGGACTTTACAACTTTTTAACTTACACCATGCAAGTTGCCTCTTCGAAGAGGAAGAGGACTTGCACTCTAGTGCCACCCTTCAAAGAGCCTTGCCATATGACCTAGGATAAAAGCCAAACCAGAATCTCAATTTCCAGACACATGTTTCAGGGTGTTGCCTCTCCTCAGTGCAAAACAAGAGATCTGATTTGGCTTTATGAGAGGCTTCTGACAGGGTCAACACCCCAAAACACATCCGCAAACTGAGATTCTTGTTTGGCTTTTATCCTTAGTCATATGGCAAGGCCCATTAAAGGTTCAATATTGACTTATAGGCTTGCTACTTCCAATAGGTGGCACTAGAGTTCAAGTCCTCTTCCTCTCTGCAGAGGCTATTTGCAAAGGTTTTTCCCAATGGAACATTGCATGGTCTTTAAGTCTCCGTACACTGGCATGTCAAGCATGTCACTCTCCACAAAGAGAGATATTATCCCTTAAACCATCCACCAGTAAATCCAAATTAATAATTGAAAAAATTTAGAATGATCAAATTAATTATGTAATGAAGGACTATCCCTTTCAGAATTAACTATCCCAGGATCGATCTTCAGGTGCTCATGGCAAAGTCATCAGACCAGACGTTTCAGCCATCTATGGAATACATGACTTTTCAAATTTTCTAAATCTGACCCCTTATAGAAAGTGTCTTTCCTTTCTAGTTTAAAGAGTAGAGTCCTGACCCCCTTTTTGATGTGAACATACCCTAAAGAGCATATGGGTGGGTGCTGTAGTTATAATAAAAATGTTCTCTTCAGTTTCATTAAGGATATCTGAGTACAAAGAGGGGGATCTTAGGATCCTCATTTGCCAGGTTCTAGGGTACAAGCAAGTCTGAAAGTAATCTATTATTTTAATGGCCAATATTGTAATGCTTTATTTTCCCTGTAGGAAACTGAACGCTATTTGCAGCAATCCTCAATATTTTACAGTTGATTGCAGGATAGACCCCACACTCTATAATCACAAGACCCACCTAACAAAAGTAGTTTGTCCAAGAGGGTCTACCACTATAACCTTTTGTGACAGTAATAAAGATCCAAACTTCTAAGATATGATCACTTCTCACTTTTCCTCATCATTTCTCTTTGTTTGGAAAAAAATAAATGTTTTGCAACCAAAGTTTAATTATTTACAAATTGTGGTTCCCAATGATCTCACATCATTCTACAACAGAAGACATAGTGAACAAGCATCTTTGAGGAGAAAGTCATTGAATGGTATTAATAAATTGGCCACTAATAATTTTCTAAAACAATATTTTAAAAGGTGAACAGTTAATATTTCCAGAATACCATATATTCTTCTATCCAAGGCTCTGACCTTAGGTTGGTAGAAGGAGCCCTTTGCCCCTACATGGCTGTCTTTGCATTGGTTTTGGCAAAAATTGTTCTCTAGGATCTAGAGCGCAAGAGCCATTGGTGTCCCCCCGTTCAGTAATGATCGGTTATACACTCTGCTCAACCACACATTTCTAACACAAAGGGCTTTTTCCATCCTGGATATTTATGGCACAGTCCATCCACAGAATATGCCACAAATGTCCAAGATATGCCGATAAATAAAAGCGCCCATCTCCAGGAATAGAGAGATCTGTGCTTTGACATTCATCTTTCTAAGATTAATGCTGATCCCAGAGATGGGGTGCCCATCTACTAGACATCTGCTGGTGGATTTGCCAAAAATTTCCAAGACAGATCAAACCTCTTAAGAATAGAGGTGTCAATAACCTCAAGTGTAGTTCCCTAGCTGCTTAAAGGGGTTTTCCATTTTTAGAAAAGTGGACCCCAAATACTTGCAGTTATAGATGCCGCTCACCCTCCCTGCTCCACACCGGTTCTCCGGTCTCTGTTTTGGCTACAGAAGTGTCGACATCACTCATCATTACTGATCCCGGCTTCCTCTGCTAATATACTGTAGATGGCCGCTAAGTTCAGTGATTGGCTGCAGCTGTGATGCTAGTTGTCAATGTTAGGTAATCGCTGCAGCCAAAACACAAACCGATCAGTGAGATAGACCCAGCACTGAAGCGGGAGAAGTCAAGTATCATTTGGCTTTACTATTTTTCATGCCTGGAAGTATTTGGGGTCCATTTTTCTAAACATGTACAACTTCTTTAACATTGGAACAACCAATCCTGTAGGCACTCTACAAATGTTCTTTGTAATTAACCAATGATGTCCCACAATACTGATCTGGCACTTCAAAACAACTTGAACAACAGACTGGGAAACTCAGAGGCATTAACCACTAAGCCCAAAGAAGAGAACCAAAAGATGTCAAAAAACAAATCTCTATTTATTAACATGTAAAAGACTGGGTACATATGATACAAAAAATACCTAAGAAAGACCAGACTATAATCTGCATACTATAAAGTAATAATATACCAAGGGTTAGCTCAAAATCACAGCACGTATAAGCTAATGCTACCAGGAATGTGCCTGATATACATAATATGCATTAGCAAGTCCGTGAATGTTTAAATAAGGCATGTCTGCTGTATGCATATAGCGTAGAGCATAAAACATAAAGTATGAAACAGTTGCGGCATTACCTTACAAAGAGAAATCTGTTGTGAATTTGCGTTTTGCTCCCTCTAGTGGTCATTAGTGATTTTACTCTGGTGTTCTGTCTTCTCCTATATGCTCACCTGGGCCGTTAGTTCAGGGGCGTTGCTATATAAGCTCTCTGGACCTTCAGTTCAATGCCTGGCATCGTTGAAATCAGAGCTAATCTGTTGTGCTCTTGTGTACTGATCCTGGTTCCTGCTTGTTAAAGCTAAGTCTCTTCCTTGCTTTTTGCTTTTGTTTTGTTTTGTATTTTTGTCCGCTTGTTCTAATCTGTATCCTGACCTTTGCTGGAAGCTCTAGGGGGCTGGTGTTCTCCCCCCGGACCGTTAGACGGTTCGGGGGTTCTTGAATCTCCAGCGTGGATTTTTATAGGGTTTTTGTTGACCAAATAAGTTATCTTGCTTTATTCTGCTATTAGTAAGCTGGCCTCTCTTTGCTGAACCTGGTTCATTTCTGTGTTTGTCATTTCCTCTTACCTCACCGTTATTATTTGTGGGGGGCTTGTATCTTGCTTTGGGGTCCCTTTCTCTGGAGGCAAGAGAGGTCTTTGTTTTCTTCTCCTAGGGGTAGTTAGATTCTCCGGCTGGCGCGAGTCATCTAGCGATCACCGTAGGCATGATCCCCGGCTACTTCTAGTGTTGGCGTTAGGAGTAGATATTTGGTCAACCCAGTTACCACTACCCTATGAGCTGGATTTTTGTATCTCGCAGACTTACACGTACCTCTGAGACCCTGTCCACTGGGGTCATAACAGTATGCCAGGCCTTGATTGAATGTTTGATGCATTGCAGAAGTGGGATTATAAGAAAGAAAATTTTGAGGTTTTTTTTTTTTTTCCCTCTCTCATTTTTTATTTTTTTTTTCTTTTCCCCTTTACCTCAGAGTGGCTTAAGCTTGCTGCAGACATGAATGTCCAGACCTTGATTACAAGTGTGGACCAGCTTGCTGCTCGTGTGCAGGGTATACAAGATTATGTTATCAGAAATCCTAGGTCTGAACCCAAGATACCGATTCCTGAACCGTTTTCAGGAGACCGATTTAAGTTTAGGAATTTCAGGAATAATTGTAAATTGTTTTTGTCCCTGAGACCCTGTTCGTCTGGAGACTCTGCTCAACAAGTAAAAATTGTTATTTCATTCTTACGGGGTGACCCTCAAGATTGGGCTTTTTCGTTGGCGCCAGGAGATCCGGCATTGGCTGATATTGATGCGTTTTTTCTGGCGCTCGGTTTACTTTATGAGGAACCCAATCTTGAGATTCAGGCAGAAAAAGCCTTGCTGGCTATGTCTCAGGGCCAGGACGAGGCTGAAGTGTATTGCCAAAAATTTCGGAAATGGTCCGTGCTGACACATTGGAACGAGTGTGCACTGGCTGCTAATTTTAGAAATGGCCTTTCTGAAGCCATTAAGAATGTTATGGTAGGTTTTCCTATTCCCACAGGTCTGAATGATACCATGGCCCTGGCTATTCAAATTGACCGGCGGTTGCGGGAGCGCAAAACCGCAAATTCCCTCATGGTGTTGTCTGAACGGACACCTGATTTGATGCAATGTGATAGAATCCTGACTAGAAATGAGAGGAAAATTCATAGACGCCGGAATGGCTTGTGCTACTACTGCGGTGATTCTACACATGTTATCTCAGCATGCTCTAAACGTATTACTAAGGTTGTTAGTCCTGTCACCGTTGGTAATTTGCATCCTAAGTTTATTCTGTCTGTAACTTTGATTTGCTCACTGTCATCTTATCCTGTCATGGCGTTTGTTGATTCAGGTGCTGCCCTGAGTCTTATGGATCTCTCATTTGCTAAGCGCTGTGGTTTTATTCTTGAACCATTAGAAAATCCTATCCCTCTTAGGGGTATTGATGCTACGCCATTAGCAGAAAATAAACCGCAGTATTGGACACAGGTTACCATGTGCATGACTCCTGAACACCGCGAGGTGATACGTTTTCTAGTTTTGCATAAAATGCATGATGTGGTTGTTTTGGGGCTGCCATGGTTACAGACCCATAATCCAGTCCTGGACTGGAAGGCTATGTCAGTGTCAAGTTGGGGCTGTCGTGGTATTCATGGGGATTCCCTGCCTGTGTCTATTGCTTCTTCTACGCCTTCGGAAGTTCCGGAGTATTTGTCTGATTATCAGGATGTCTTTAGCGAGTCCAGGTCCAGTGCATTGCCTCCTCATAGGGAATGTGACTGTGCAATAGATTTGATCCCAGGCAGTAAATTTCCTAAGGGAAGACTGTTTAATCTGTCGGTACCTGAACATACCGCTATGCGTTCATATATCAAGGAGTCTCTGGAGAAAGGACACATCCGTCCGTCTTCTTCCCCTCTTGGTGCGGGATTCTTTTTTGTGGCTAAAAAGGACGGATCTTTGAGGCCTTGTATTGACTATCGGCTTTTAAATAAGATCACTGTCAAATTTCAGTATCCTTTGCCGCTGTTGTCTGACTTGTTTGCCCGGATTAAAGGTGCCAAGTGGTTCACCAAGATAGACCTTCGTGGTGCGTACAACCTTGTGCGCATTAAGCAAGGTGATGAATGGAAAACCGCATTCAATACGCCCGAAGGTCATTTTGAGTACTTGGTGATGCCTTTTGGGCTCTCTAATGCCCCTTCAGTTTTTCAGTCCTTTATGCATGACATTTTTCGGAACTATCTGGATAAATTTTTGATCATTTATCTGGATGATATTCTGGTTTTTTCTGATAATTGGGACTCGCATGTGGAGCAGGTCAGGATGGTCTTTAAAATTTTGCGTGAAAATTCTTTGTTTGTCAAGGGCTCAAAGTGTCTTTTTGGTGTACAGAAGGTTCCCTTTTTGGGGTTCATTTTTTCCCCTTCTGCTGTGGAGATGGACCCAGTCAAGGTCCGAGCTATTCTTGATTGGACTCAGCCCTCGTCAGTTAAGAGTCTTCAGAAGTTCTTAGGTTTCGCTAACTTCTACCGTCGTTTTATCGCTAATTTTTCTAGCATTGTGAAACCTTTGACGGATATGACCAAGAAGGGCTCCGATGTGGCTAATTGGGCTCCTGCTGCCGTGGAGGCTTTCCAGGAGTTGAAACGTCGGTTTACTTCGGCGCCTGTTTTGTGCCAGCCTGATGTCTCGCTTCCCTTTCAGGTTGAGGTGGATGCTTCAGAGATTGGAGCAGGGGCCATTTTGTCGCAGAGAGGCCCTGGTTGCTCTGTTATGAGACCTTGCGCCTTTTTCTCTAGGAAGTTTTCGCCTGCTGAGCGAAATTATGATGTGGGCAATCGGGAGTTGTTGGCCATGAAATGGGCATTTGAGGAGTGGCGTCATTGGCTCGAGGGTGCTAAGCATCGTGTGGTGGTCTTGACTGATCACAAAAATCTGATGTATCTCGAGTCTGCTAAACGCCTGAATCCTAGACAGGCCCGCTGGTCATTGTTTTTCTCCCGTTTTGACTTCGTTGTCTCGTATTTACCAGGTTCAAAGAATGTGAAGGCCGATGCTCTTTCCAGGAGCTTTGTGCCTGATGCTCCTGGAGTCGCTGAACCTGTTGGTATTCTTAAGGATGGAGTTATCTTGTCAGCTATTTCTCCAGATCTGCGACGTGTGTTGCAGAGATTTCAGGCTGATAGGCCTGATTCTTGTCCACCTGACCGACTGTTTGTGCCTGATAAGTGGACCAGCAGAGTCATTTCCGAGGTTCATTCCTCGGTGTTGGCAGGTCACCCAGGAATTTTTGGCACCAGAGATCTGGTGGCCAGATCCTTTTGGTGGCCTTCCTTGTCAAGGGATGTGCGGTCATTTGTACAGTCCTGTGGGACTTGTGCTCGAGCTAAGCCTTGCTGTTCTCGTGCCAGCGGGTTGCTCTTGCCCTTGCCTGTCCCTAAGAGACCTTGGACACATATCTCCATGGATTTCATTTCTGATCTTCCGGTGTCTCAAGGCATGTCTGTTATCTGGGTGATATGTGATCGCTTCTCCAAGATGGTCCATTTGGTTCCTTTGCCTAAGCTGCCTTCCTCTTCCGATCTGGTTCCTGTGTTTTTCCAGAACGTGGTTCGTTTGCACGGCATCCCTGAGAATATTGTGTCAGACAGAGGATCCCAGTTCGTTTCCAGATTCTGGCGATCCTTTTGTAGTAGGATGGGCATTGATTTGTCGTTTTCGTCTGCTTTCCATCCTCAGACTAATGGACAGACGGAGCGAACTAATCAGACTTTGGAGGCTTATTTGAGGTGTTTTGTCTCTGCTGATCAGGACGATTGGGTGACCTTCTTGCCGTTGGCTGAGTTTGCCCTTAATAATCGGGCTAGTTCCGCCACTTTGGTTTCGCCGTTTTTCTGCAACTCTGGTTTCCACCCTCGTTTTTCTTCGGGTCATGTGGAACCTTCTGACTGTCCTGGGGTGGATTCTGTGGTGGATAGGTTGCAGCGGATCTGGAATCTTGTGGTGGACAACTTGAAGTTGTCACAGGAGAGGGCTCAGCGCTTTGCCAACCGCCGCCGCGGTGTGGGTCCCCGACTACGTGTTGGGGATTTGGTGTGGCTTTCTTCCCGCTTTGTTCCTATGAAGGTTTCCTCTCCCAAATTTAAACCTCGTTTTATTGGTCCTTACAAGATATTGGAAATCCTTAATCCTGTATCCTTTCGTCTGGATCTTCCTGTGTCGTTTGCTATCCACAACGTGTTTCATAGGTCCTTGTTGCGGCGGTACGTTGTGCCTGTAGTTCCTTCTGCTGAGCCTCCTGCTCCGGTGTTGGTTGAGGGCGAGTTGGAGTACGTGGTGGAGAAGATCTTGGATTCTCGTCTCTCCAGGCGGAGGCTTCAGTACCTGGTCAAGTGGAAGGGCTATGGTCAGGAAGATAATTCCTGGGTGGTCGCCTCTGATGTTCATGCGGCCGATTTAGTTCGTGCCTTTCACGCCGCTCATCCTGATCGCCCTGGTGGTCGTGGTGAGGGTTCGGTGACCCCTCACTAAGGGGGGGGTACTGTTGTGAATTTGCGTTTTGCTCCCTCTAGTGGTCATTAGTGATTTTACTCTGGAGCTTCTGTCTTCTCCTATATGCTCACCTGGGCCGTTAGTTCAGGGGCGTTGCTATATAAGCTCTCTGGACCTTCAGTTCAATGCCTGGCATCGTTGAAATCAGAGCTAATCTGTTGTGCTCTTGTGTACTGATCCTGGTTCCTGCTTGTTAAAGCTAAGTCTCTTCCTTGCTTTTTGCTTTTGTTTTGTTTTGTATTTTTGTCCGCTTGTTCTAATCTGTATCCTGACCTTTGCTGGAAGCTCTAGGGGGCTGGTGTTCTCCCCCCGGACCGTTAGACGGTTCGGGGGTTCTTGAATCTCCAGCGTGGATTTTTATAGGGTTTTTGTTGACCAAATAAGTTATCTTGCTTTATTCTGCTATTAGTAAGCTGGCCTCTCTTTGCTGAACCTGGTTCATTTCTGTGTTTGTCATTTCCTCTTACCTCACCGTTATTATTTGTGGGGGGCTTGTATCTTGCTTTGGGGTCCCTTTCTCTGGAGGCAAGAGAGGTCTTTGTTTTCTTCTCCTAGGGGTAGTTAGATTCTCCGGCTGGCGCGAGTCATCTAGCGATCACCGTAGGCATGATCCCCGGCTACTTCTAGTGTTGGCGTTAGGAGTAGATATTTGGTCAACCCAGTTACCACTACCCTATGAGCTGGATTTTTGTATCTCGCAGACTTACACGTACCTCTGAGACCCTGTCCACTGGGGTCATAACAGAAATCCCTGGTATGTGGAACAAATAAGTAAGATAGTGCAGGATAGCCCGATCTTCCTCCTTCGCCCCGACGCGCGTTTCACCCTTAGCTTCTTCCGGGGGCACAGGAGGAAGATCGGGCTATCCTGCACTATCTTACTTATTTGTTCCACATACCAGGGATTTCTCTTTGTAAGGTAATGCCGCAACTGTTTCATACTTTATGTTTTATGCTCTACGCTATATGCATACAGCAGACATGCCTTATTTAAACATTCACGGACTTGCTAATGCATATTATGTATATCAGGCACATTCCTGGTAGCATTAGCTTATACGTGCTGTGATTTTGAGCTAACCCTCGGTATATTATTACTTTATAGTATGCAGATTATAGTCTGGTCTTTCTTAGGTATTTTTTGTATCATATGTACCCAGTCTTTTACATGTTAATAAATGTTCTTTGTAGCCTAGTAGGAAAGGTTGTGCAAAAGACAAAGTTTCATCAAGTTTTGCCTATTTTTCCAGAATGTTGATCTAGAAAAAAGAAAAAAAATGTCGAAGTAACAACTAATAATTACATAATTTGTGGAGAGAACAAAAAATCTTCGCAACCTAAAATAAGGCACTAAAAAGAAATCCCTCACTCCCTAGTACATCATGTATCCGTCCATCAGACTCCTACAGTCAGTCTTAATTTTCTTTTATTATTGCTTCTTGATGCCAGCTAACCCTTTCAATTTCCGTTTGAGCCACTGATGATTGCAGCATTTCTTCTTCTTGTAAATTGTAACCAAGGATCAAGTAGGATTCTTATCACTTCTTTGAAAGCTTTGGTAAAAAACACACAGTCAAAAATGATAAGCCTTGGCTTAGGTTGACAAGTAGTCAGTGGGGTTTCCATGCTATTTGTCAATCTTTATACCTTGTACACAGCCGTCAGCGTCAGACTCATGAGTGGAACAACATTTTATATCTCCTTTTCCTATTAAATATCCAATAACCAGCACATTATGGGTCCTTAGACCAAACAAACTCAATTGTCCTCATGACGGGTTCTTGACCTTACTGTTACAACATGGGATCCATTTAGAAGATTTTCTAAACTTTGCTCGAAAATAAAAATAAGATGTTAGTGGTCTGTGAGGCTTCAACTTCAGGTCAAAACCCCAACTTTATCAGTTTTTTTTTTTAAAAAGCCATCTTCAAAGTGATTGAACTTCAAGGTAAAGACTGGCTGTGACGACACAGCATTTCTTCTTAATTATGCCAGACGTAAATTCAGTAGGCTTAAGGCCCCGTCTCACATAGCGAGATCGCTAGCGAGATCGCTGCTGAGTCACTAGTTTTGTGATGCAACAGCGACCTCAGTAGCGATCTCGCTATGTGTGACACGTACCAGCGATCAGGCCCCTGCTGCGAGATCGCTGGTCGTGTCGGAATGGCCTGGACCTTTTTTTGGTCGTTGAGGTCCCGCTGACATCGCTGAATCTGTGTGTGTGACACCGATCCAGCGATGTCTTCACTGGTAACCAGGGTAAACATCGGGTTACTAAGCGCAGGGCCGCGCTTAGTAACCCGATGTTTACCCTGGTTACCAGCGTAAATGTAAAAAAAAACCAAACAGTACATACTCACCATCTGTTGCCCGTCAGGTCCCTTGGCGTCTGCTTTCTGCTCTGACTGAGCCGCCGTAAAGTGAGAGCACAGCAGTGACGTCACCGCTGCGTTCTGCTCTCACTGTACGGCGGCTCAGTCAGAGCAGGAAGCAGACGGCAAGGGACCTGACGGGCAACAGATGGTGAGTATGTAGTGTTTGTTTTTTTTGGTAACCAGGGTAAACATCGGGTTACTAAGCGCGGCCCTGCGCTTAGTAACCCGATGTTTACCCTGGTTACCCGGGTGCTGCAGGGGGACTTCGGCATCGTTGAAGACAGTTTCAACGATGCCGAAGTCGTTCCCCTGATCGTTGGTCGCTGGAGAGAGCTGTCTGTGTGACAGCTCCCCAGCGACCACACAGCGACCACACAGCAATGCTGCAGCGATCAGCATCGTTGTCTGTATCGCTGCAGCGTCGCTGTGTGAGACGGGGCCTTCAGAGTCATAAACTGTTGTCAGAAGTATTGACTCTCCTTGAAGGACAAATATTTACCTCAAATATGAGCTCTTACTGTTTATTGTCTGCTATCTTTGTAAAACAGTAAAGCATGGTCATTGAACAATGATGTTTGCTGATATGTTGATTACACATTGTCCAAGCCGGCCAGTTTGTTGACTTGCAAAAACAGAGGAGGAAAAAACATGCTAATAGATTACATAATCAAACAATGCGAGTTAACCTCATTCATATCTTTCTCTGACCTCTGGATGCTAGTTGAAGGCCAGTTGTGAACTACATAAAGAGACTTTTTCCTCTTTCCAAGAGACTCTATGGAATCCAAGTATTATAATCTACAAATATCCGAAAGGGTTTTTTTCATCTTCTTTCTTCAGGAGCACAACGCTACTCTACCTCCTCATTTCCTGCTTGCTGGAGGGGATATACTCCTGAAGATTGACAGCTCTGGCTGGCATTGCTAGTCCCAGCTGTTCTATCTCCCATACTGCAAGTCTCTCCCAACTTTGTCTCTTCAGCAATGGTGGACTGAAGCTCCAACAATCCAGCCATCCACCCAGCTTCTGAGCAGCGCTTGCAAGCTCTAATGCGAAGAACTTGCAAATCCCTCAACTCCTGAAAACAGGATTTTTAATACGAGGTAAATTGTAAAAGTGCTCATTTTTACTTGCACTGTGCAATTTTACCCATTTATCAAAATGAGAAAAACCCTTTAATTTTTTTTTAAAAAAAGTGCTGTATTTCATCTTTTTATATAAAGGGACATTGCTATTTATTGGTCAGGGGCAAAGAATTGCCAACCTTGGCTCAGGTTGGCATCATCGAACTTTTGATATAACTCTGAGTGGCATTCCCCCAATTGGTAAATATAACAAAAGAGGAGATGACCTCGCCGAAAAGACGCAAAACTCTTCTATTGTATGAAAATAAATTCCCATGTTAACCTTTCACATGCCTGCCCCATGAAGACCATGTGTGACCCAACCAGAAAGAAGTGAACCAATATTATCAAATGAAATAACTTCATTCTGCAGTTATTTTCAGTAAATAAAGGGGCGTATCCATTGGGGATAGTTGGCTACTTTCCATCTATAGCCCTAGGGGGATGAACTTGTTTGTTAAAAGGTTTAAGTTACATAGTTACATAGTTACATAGTTATTAAGGTTGAAGGAAGACTGTAAGTCCATCTAGTTCAACCCATAGCCTAACCTAACATGCCCTAACATGTTGATCCAGAGGAAGGCAAAAAAAACCCATGTGGCAAAGAGTAACTCCACCATGGGGAAAAAAATTCCTTCCCGACTCCACATACGGCAATCAGACTAGTTCCCTGGATCAACGCCCTATCAAGGAATCTAGTGTATATACCCTGTAACATTATACTTTTCCAGAAAGGCATCCAGTCCCCTCTTAAATTTAATTAATGAATCACTCATTACAACATCATACGGCAGAGAGTTCCATAGTCTCACTGCTCTTACAGTAAAGAATCCGCGTCTGTTATTATGCTTAAACCTTCTTTCCTCCAGACGTAGAGGATGCCCCCTTGTCCCTGTCTCAGGTCTATGATTAAAAAGATCATCAGAAAGGTCTTTGTACTGTCCCCTCATATATTTATACATTAAAATAAGATCACCCCTTAGTCTTCGTTTTTCCAAACTAAATAGCCCCAAGTGTAATAACCTATCTTGGCATTGCAGACCCCCCAGTCCTCTAATAACCTTGGTCGCTCTTCTCTGCACCCGCTCCAGTTCAGCTATGTCTTTCTTATACACCGGAGACCAGAACTGTGCACAGTATTCTAAGTGTGGTCGAACTAGTGACTTGTATAGAGGTAAAATTATGTTCTCCTCATGAGCATCTATGCCTCTTTTAATACATCCCATTATTTTATTTGCCTTTGTAGCAGCTGCCTGACACTGGCCACTGAATATGAGTTTGTCATCCACCCATATACCCATGTCTTTTTCATTGACGGTTTTGCCCAGAGTTTTAGAATTAAGCACATAGTTATACATCTTATTACTTCTACCCAAGTGCATGACCTTACATTTATCCCCATTAAAGCTCATTTGCCATTTATCAGCCCAAGCTTCTAGTTTACATAAATCATCCTGTAATATAAAATTGTCCTCCCCTGTATTGATTACCCTGCAGAGTTTAGTGTCATCTGCAAATATTGAAATTCTACTCTGAATGCCCCCTACAAGGTCATTAATAAATATGTTAAAAAGAAGAGGGCCCAATACTGACCCCTGTGGTACCCCACTGCTAACCGCAACCCAGTCCGAGTGTGCTCCATTAATAACCACCCTTTGTTTCCTATCCCTGAGCCAGCTCTCAACCCACTTACACATATTTTCCCCTATCCCCATTACTCTCATTTTATGTAACAACCTTTTGTGTGGCACCGTATCAAAAGCTTTGGAAAAGTCCATATACACTACGTCCACTGGGTTCCCTTGGTCCAGTCCGGAACTTACCTCTTCATAGAAGCTGATCAAATTAGTCTGACATGAACGGTCCCTAGTAAACCCGTGCTGATACTGGGTCATGAGGTTATTCCTCTTCAGATACTCCAGTATAGCATCCCTTAGAATGCCCTCCAGGATTTTACCCACAGTAGAGGTTAAGCTTACTGGCCTATAATTACCGAGTTCAGTTTTTGCCCCTTTTTTGAATATTGGCACCACATTTGCTATACGCCAGTCCTGTGGTACAGACCCTGTTATTATGGAGTCTTTAAAGATTAAAAATAATGGTCTATCAATGACTGTACTTAGTTCCTGCAGTACTCGGGGGTGTATCCCATCCGGGCCCGGAGATTTGTCAATTTTAGTTATTTTTAGACGCCGCTGTATTTCCTGCTGGGTTAAGCACGTGACATTTAATAGGGAATTTTTATCACTAGTCATTTTGTCTGCCATGGGATTTTCTTTTGTAAATACTGATAAAAAAAAGTCATTTAGCATATTGGCTTTTTCCTCATCCTCATCCACCATTTCCCCCAGATTATTTTTAAGGGGGTCAAATCCAACAGAAAATTAATCTGTTCCATCTTATGCTGTACGTTTCTAAATATTTCTTCAAGGAAAGGATATTTCAGATGAAGAAACCTGATGGATTCTAAATGGAAGGGATTTGAGACTCAATGAGTAGGGATTTCAGTCTAAGCCTCCATGAAAGTTGAAAAACATTCTTCAAGCTCGTGATTTCGGCAAAAGCACTCATGAAAGTTGGTCCCCTGTACATATTAGAAAAAAGTTGTCCAAGCCTGTGATTTTGGCAAGAGCATCTAACTAACTCCAATGAGAAGCCACTACCGGTCTGGCAGTAGCACTACTACACTTTTCCATTGAGAACACATTCATGATCGGCACAACCGGGCATGGATCTATATGGTGGGTGGAGAATTGGGAAACAGAGATGTCGGTCTGCAGTTGAGTTGAATGGGTGTCCTAGGTTTATCTACACCTTAGAAAGGGACATTTGGTCCCTTTACTTGGTATAATGCTTACCTGGTGAGGTGGATCCTCTAAGCCCAAGGTCTTACAAGCACAACTGGGCACACAGTCATAAATGCAGCAAGTAGATGACGCATGCAAGATATAGGTAGTCGAGCTACTGAAGGCCGAAGGCAGACAGGAGACTGAGGAACAGGAAGCCGCAAGCAGGCAGACAGGTTTTGTCCTGGAAACCGCAGACAGGTTGAAGAGATACTGAAGGCCACAAGTAGATAGGACTCAGGAACACTAAAGTCTTGATATGAAGACAAAGTTGTGCATCTTGGTGAGCCTTATATAGGCAAGATGATCACATGGGAGAACGTTGGGCTACTTACAAAGCCCGATGTGAAGCACAAAAAAGTTTAGCGGAACATGGTGAAGGGAGCAGATCTCAAACCTGTGACAGGTGTGTAAAACTTGGTCATCAAAGGTCTACATCTTGGCAAGAAACTTTGCAAAGAATTTTCTGGGTTAAACTTTTACCCATTCTTTTGAACACATTACACTTCTTTAATAATTGGTCCCCAAATATTATATTTTCGCAGAGCAAACATTTACAAGCAGATTCAGAGTTTTCTATCTTTTATAGAAACAATAATTAATAATATATAAATTTAGCTTTACTCGTTCAGCATATCTTCTCCCAGAGGAATTAGAAAAGCCTTACAGTTACAAGATGGAGGATCTCAAGTAGGTGAAGCCTTCAAGAACGTGGAAGGAGAAGAGGAAGAATGCGGGAGATGGGAGCAGGTGTAATGTCCAGGATACATTAATCAAGTCTGAATACTGATGAGTCATGAGGTTGCTGTCTACACAATGCCAGTGGGGGGCTGTTTGGCTGTAAGATAAAATGTATGGAGGCAAGATAATGATATAGACCTTCTGTAGTGTATATGCATTCATTTCTTTTTCACTTTCTAAGCTAAATCTAGTCTCTGGATGTTATGCTCTAATTTATTATGTAGTAGCGTTAGTTTAGCGTAAGACAAACCCACTGTGATCAATAGGCAGAAAAAGAAAATCAACATAAGGAGCCGTCCATGGAAAAGCTTTAAAGATCACAGATATGAACTGGTAATGGAGACGAGTCGCAGCCATAATGGAAGTATTCTTTTGAAAAAAAAGTTTCTGCCTTGAAAAGCATTAATCTTTAAGAAAACTAAGTATCTATGGGAGTCTTGAAACTTCTTTAGATCTCCATAGTGGTTGTGCGTAACTTTCATGCTCTTTCGATACATGAGCTTCACAGTCTACTATGACTTTGACTGTAACGCTAGTATTCTTCTATTGAAATCTAGCACCCCTACCTCCAGCCCACTCCATGTGTGACACAGAATTTCTCTTTAGGTCCCCTACATAAAGTATGGTAGTCCATCCTGTCATTGCCTGCAGTTGATGCCATAATAACTCAGATGTAGAGATGAGTGAATTGATTTGCAGGACCTTGGTCCAATGGCCAAGTTAGGCCACCAAAAAGGAAGCAGCGAAACTCGCTTTCACCCTACTGGCATCCCCAACTCTTCTTCTAATTTGTCAGCAATACATCATGTGTGCGTCACGACACAACGATGATGTGACACCAAGACTATAAATCAGAAATGGCACTAGGCATTCAAGAGGGTAGGAGGCGGTTTGCAGTGCTTCTTAAGGAGCACTGATGTGGTCAGGCTTCTGCAAATGTACTTGCTCATGTCTTTTCTTAACCCCTTTCTGACAGTACACCAATGCCAGATTCCCCCTAGTTGATGTGGGCTCCAACGCTGAGCCCTCACCTTTCCGGGCACATGAGAGCTGATTTGTGCCAGCCACAGCCGCAGGTGGAATTGCGATCCACCTGCGGCTGTTAACTACTTAAATGCCGCTGTCAATCTTTGACATCAGCATTTAACTCGTGCTTACTGGAGTGTGTTGTTAATCCCGCCAATCGGTGACCCAGTCACATGACTGTGGGTCACCCGGTGATTGGCGATCATAGCAAGTGAGCATTTCTGCTACACACCGGCGATCTAATCATCGCCTGTATGTTGAAGAGGAGATCAATGTACTGCAGCTTCTAGTCTCCCATGGAGGCTATTGAAGCATGCAAAAAGTAAAAAAAAGGTTTTAAAATATTAAAAGAAATTACAAAAAATAAAAGTACAAATCACCCCCCTTTCGCCCCATTCAAACTAAACTTTTGGTTGCCACTACTTTGCAATAAAATGCAATTAATGGGTGATCAAAAGATTGTATATACACCAAAATTGTATCATTAAAAACATCACCTCAGCGTACCAAAAAATAAGCCCTCACCCAGGCCCAGATCATGAAAAATGGAGATGCTACAGGTTTCAGAAAATTGCACTTTTTTTTTTTTTAACCAAATTATTATTTTTTCATCACTTAAATAAAAAAAACCAAGACATGTTTGGTGTCTATTAATTCATAATGACCTGGAGAATCAATCATAATGGCAGGTCACTTTTAGCATTTTGTGAACATGGTAAAAAAAAAACTGTGTAATTACACTTTTTTTTGCAATTTCACCACACTTGGAATTTTTTTCCCGTTTTCCAGTACACAATATGTTAAAACCAATAAGGTCGTTAAAAAGTACAACTCGGTCTGCAAAAAAACAAGCTCTCACATGGCCATTTTGACAAAAAAAAATTAAAAAGTTATGGCTCTGGGAAGAAGGGGAGCAAAAAACTAAAATGCAAAAACTGAGCTAACTCTTATTGCTAAGGGGTTAAAGAAGTTGCACACTACTTTTACATAATTGATGCCTTATCTTCAAGATAGGGCATCAATATCTGATAGGCCAAGGGTCCGGCACTTGGCACCCTTGCAGATCAGCTACTAGTGGTGCCGGCCAAAAGTACTCACTTGCGGAGCTTGCCCATCTACTTGTATTGGCCGCCGCGGGGTACTGCACAGCTGCCTTCTAGTCAATTCAATAGGAGGTGGATGTGCAGTAACAAGCCCCGGCCAGTACAAGTAGACAGCCAAGCTCCGCAAGTACTTCCGTCTGACGGCAACAATAACAGCCGATCAGCAGGGGATGCCTAGTGCCAGATCAGACATTGATGCCCTATCCTAAGGAGAGGCCATCAATATAAACGTAGTGGACAACTTCTTTAAGCTGCCATACTAATATATAGAATCTAAACAAAAACACCCAGAAAGATTAATAAAAATAGCTCTGTAAAAACAGGCATAAAACATACTCCAAGGTAAAATTGCAGACAAAAAAAGAGAAAGGGAGTACCAAGTAACCCGTATAAAATATATCCAGTATTTATTAATAATTAAATAAGAAAAAGTAACAACAAGTACATAATTTAATATAAAACATTATTGTATGGACAAACAGATAATGTAATGAAGGGTACAGACAAAACATTGACACAGTAGCACATCTATAGGACCGGAATTCTCAATACCTATAGTATATAAACTGCAATGCCATCAAAATATACTGGGTCTTTATAATGTAGTCACAAGCCACCTCATCATAATCACTAATACCATACAATGGCTACCCAGATCATGTAGACAGTATGTATCAAGTATAGCAGTTAGTATCTCACCCAGAATATGTCTGTGCACTGGTCAAAATAATGCAGCCCCAACGCGCGTTTCGGGTGGGCTTCCTCAGGGGGCTGTGCATATACCCGTGTGTGGTGATTCTTATATATACCCTGCACACCTGTTCCCCATGTGGGCATGATAATCGGCGCATGTGAATGGAGCATGCAGGGCCGGATATGACATCACCCAGGCCTCCAATACAATGCATGCCGACGGAGGCAGAGCCATGGTAACCACCGCCAACATGCACAGCACTACGGACACCAAAGGCGATGCTCCACCCCGCACACGTCACCGACCTGCGCACATGTCCCACCAAGGTAACCACCATGCACTTACTGACCCAGCAGCCGGAACTGACGAGCCTCCGAAATCCCCCTCCCAGACGTGTCCGAGAACCCAGCAATCACACAGTGATCTGAGTCACAGCACGCCTGGACAGGAAGACCGGAGGACGCGCCTTAAACACGCCCAAATAAGGCGTGCAGCTACAAAATAGAACGCTTGGACCATTATTTCAAAAACAGCGAATCACAATACAAGTGCAAAAAATTATGTAATATATAGATAGTAAAAAAGTGACAGTATATAAAGTGCCAACTGCAATTACTACAGCAGTAATATATATATAAATAAATTATGAATCAATAAATACAACAGCAGTGACACATAATAAGTATAATAACAATAACACACCGTGAAAAGTGAAAGAACAAAAAGTGATACAGAATAATAAAATTCCATTTGATTTCGGTCTAATATACATAAAATTCCTTGTGTAGCTTGAATCCATTTTTCCAATCAGGCCACAGATCATATATAGCTTCATATATGGGAAACCAGGTCATTTCAATCAGGATACCATATTCAGTGCAAATAGAGTACATAAAAAACTAAATAAAAAATAAAATATAAAAGTTAAAATTAAAACACAAACACACAGGAATAAAAATTAGAAATAAAAAACACCAAATCCATATCCATGTTACAGGTATGAAACAAAACTCAGTTGCTCACTTAAGCCATTGGGAGCCATCGTTCCAAGAGTTGCTATCCACTTACACTCCCTCTGGGCCAAAGTGCGTTTATAATCACCTCCTCTGATCCCTAACCGAATCCTATCAATTCCAAATATGTTTAATTCTTTAGAGTTACAATTATGCTTCTCCCTAAAGTGTCTAGGAAGGGTCTTTAGGGTACTCACATCTTCCACCTTACTAGCTGCAATAATGTCTTTGACGTGTTCCCGTGTTCGAACTCGAAGTTCTCTTGAGGTTAGTCCCACGTATATCAATGAACACGTACACCGAGCATAGTAAACTACATGGGTAGTGTTACATGTAATATGGTCCCTGATCATAAACTCACGAGAACTATCACTAGATGTGAAAGATGTGGCCCTTATCAAGTTGTTACAGGCCAGACAATTACCACATGGAAAAAAGCCCACCCTGGGTGTTCCTGTCCCAAAATGATTTGTGGGTTTGGCTATATAGTGGCTATCAACCAACATATCCCGCAAATTCCTAGATCTCCTCACCGTCATCATTGGTCTTTCAAGTAAGTAGTTTGCAAGAATAGGGTCTGTCCTTAAAATGGACCAATGTTTAGACAAGATAGCCCTCATTGTTTCCCACTGGTGGTAATAAGTAGAGATAAATCTTGTTACTGCCTGTTCCCCATCCTTGCTATCTTTTTTCTTAATTGATGACACGATAGAAGGGTACCCCTATCAGTTTTTCTAGCTCTCTCATCTCATATCCCTTCTTTATGCTCCGCCTACTATACCCACGCTCCAAAAATCTCCCCCTAAGGGGCCTGTTCCTCAAAGGAATCTAAGGGCATTCATATCCTTTGCATGCGGAGAAACTGTCCAGTAGGGATAGCCTTAATCGTTGACCCGACATGTGCTGATGATGCATGGAGCAGGGCATTAACGGATGTCTCCTTCCTAAATACATTTGTAGCAATGGAGCCATCATCCAGTACCCGAATTTTAATATCCAGAAAATAAATTTCCCGCTTATGGTATGTGTACGTAAGTCTGATGTTTGAGTCATTGCGATTCAAATCCAACATAAAAGAATGTAATTCCTCCACTGTACCTTGCCAAATAAAAAGAATGTCATCAATGAAGCGGAACCACCCAATGATCTGGGAGGCGGCACATGCGTCATCTGGGAAGATCGTTCTTTCCCAGAAACACAAAAACAGATTTGCATATGCAGGCGCACATGCCGCCCCCATGGCGGTCCCGCGTCGCTGTAAATAAAAACATTCTTTAAAGGTAAAAAAATGATGTGTTAAGACGAATCGCAACAACTCAAGCACCAGACCCCGCCCTGGACATTAGGGGGAGATTTTTGGAGCGTGGGTATAGTAGGAGGAGCATAAAGAAGGAATATGAGAGAGCTAGAAAAACTGATAGGGGTACCCTTCTATCGTGTCATCAATTAAGAAAAAAAGATAGGAAGGATGGGGAACAGGCAGTAACAAGATTTATCTCTACTTATAACCACCAGTGGGAAACAATGAGGGCTATCTTGTCTAAACATTGGTCCATTTTAAGGACAGACCCTATTCTTGCAAACTACTTACCTGAAAGACCAATGATGAGGAGATCTAGGAATTTGCAGGATATGTTGGTTGATAGCCACTATATAGCCAAACCCACAAATTATTTTGGGACAGGAACACCCAGGGTGGGATTTTATCCATGTGGTAATTGTCTGGCCTGTAACAACCTGATAAGGGCCACATCTTTCACATCTAGTGATGGTTCTCGTGAGTTTATGATCAGGGACCATATTACATGTAACACTACCCATGTAGTTTACTATGCTCGGTGTACGTGTTCATTGATATATGTGGGACTAACCTCAAGAGAACTTCGAGTTCGAACACGGGAACACGTCAAAGACATTATTGCAGCTAGTAAGGTGGAAGATGTGAGTACCCTAAAGCAGAGGTGTCAAACTGCATTCCTCGAGGGCCGCCAACAGGTCATGTTTTCAGGGTTTCCTTGTATTGCACAGGTGATAATTTAATCACCTGCACAGAATGATTCCAGCACCTTGTGGAATGCTAAGGAAATCCTGAAAACATGACCTGTTGGCGGCCCTCGAGGAATGCAGTTTGACACCTCTGCCCTAAAGACCCTTCCTAGACACTTTAGGGAGAAGCATAATTGTAACCCTAAAGAATTAAAAATATTTGGAATTGATAGGATTCGGTTAGGGATCAGAGGAGGTGATTATAAATGCACTTTGGCCCAGAGGGAGTGTAAGTGGATAGCAACTCTTGGAACGATGGCTCCCAATGGCTTAAATGAGCAACTGAGTTTTGTTTCATACGCATACCTGTAACATGGATATGGATTTGGTGTTTTTTATTTCTAATTTTTATTCCTGTGTGTTTGTGTTTTAACTTTAACTTTTATATTTTATTTTTTATTTAGTTTTTTATGTACTCTATTTGCACTGAATATGGTATCCTGATTGAAATGACCTGGTTTCCCATATATGAAGCTATGTATGACCTGTGGCCTGATTGGAAAAATGGATTCAAGCTACACAAGGAATTTTATGTATATTAGACCGAAATCAAATGGAATTTTATTATTCTGTAATTTTTTGTTCTTTCACTTTTCACGGTGTGTTATTTTTATTATATTTATTATGTGTCACTGCTGTTGTATTTATTGATTCATAATTTATTTATATATATATTACTGCTGTAGTAATTGCAGTTGGCACTTTATATACTGTCACTTTTTTACTATATATATATATATATTACATAATTTTTTGCACTTGTATTGTGATTCGCTGTTTTTGAAATAATGGTCCAAGCGTTCTATTTTGTAGCTGCACGCCTTATTTGGGCGTGTTTAAGGCGCAGCCTCCGGTCTTCCTGTCCAGGCGTGCTGTGACTCAGATCACTGTGTGATTGCTGGGTTCTCGGACACGTCTGGGAGGGGGATTTCGGAGGCTCGTCAGTTCCGGCTGCTGGGTCAGTAAGTGCATGGTGGTTACCTTGGTGGGACATGTGCGCAGGTCGGTGACGTGTGCGGGGTGGAGCATCGCCTTTGGTGTCCGTAGTGCTGTGCATGTTGGCGGTGGTTACCATGGCTCTGCCTCCGTCGGCATGCATTGTATTGGAGGCCTGGGTGATGTTATATCCGGCACTGCGTGCTCCATTCACATGCGCCGATTATCATGCCCACATGGGGAACAGGTGTGCAGGGTATATATAAGAATCACCACACACGGGTATATGCACAGCCCCCTGAGGAAGCCCACGCGAAACGCGCATTGGGGCTGCATTATTTTGACCAGTGCACGGACATATTCTGGGTGAGATACTAACTGCTATACTTGATACATAATGTCTAAATGATCTGGGTAGCCATTGTATGGTATTAGTGATTATGATGAGGTGGCTTGTGACTACATTGTAAAGACCCAGTATATTTTGATGACATTGCAGTTTATATACTATAGGTATTGAGAATTCCGGTCCTATAGATGTGCTACTGTGTCAATGTTTTGTCTGTACCCTTCATTACATTATCTGTTTGTCCATACAATAATGTTTTATATTAAATTATGTATTTGTTGTTACTTTTTCTTATTTAATTATTAATAAATACTGGATATATTTTATACAGGTTACTTGGTACTCCCTTTCTCTTTTTTTGTCTGTAATATATAGAATAATAGAACTAGGAAATGGATAGGGGAAGAAGAACATATCCATTTGCACAGTCACGCCCAGCCAAGGTATTGAACTTAGCTGCCACTCCCTGGTCTGTGGTTTACAATAAAGAGAAAACAAAGGTTCATCATGGGGGATTTATGGACACAATGGATAGGTTATTTACGACATAGAACTGGCAAGGTTGTGCAAGACAGGAACAATACTGATGACCACAGGACAAGCAATTGAGAAAAGACTGTATATGAAAAAAAAATGGGTGGTATATCCCAGGTACATGATGAAAGAGTTGGATCATCTCCAAAATGTGTTGTGCTCAAAAAACTCTTCTTTATTGACCACCGGTCTTTGACAGCACAGAAGACATACCACATCTTTTTCTCATCGATAGTTATTAACTGGTGGCAGCAGACAACGTAGAATGAAGGTGTGGACCTCCAATTTGGCAGCTCATTGCAAAATGTTATTTCTCGTGCTGATTTCTGGGAGGGTCATGGCCCCCACTACCCAGGTGCTCAGCGTAAAAACAGACTGCAGGGGTGGTATGACTTTGAGGGTGTGATGGACAACCGTTCCGAAAAGATTAACTAAAACTTGAAGAGTTAATCCAAGAAAACGAAATGCAATGCTGTAGAAGATAAAGCCGCGTAGGAAAAGTGTTGTTTCCCAAGGCACAAATTGGGTAAATAAGTCTGACAGCTCGAGAGAAGAGAATACGATTGTGAAACTTTCTAACATTTTATGCAAATTCTATTCTGTCTGAAATAAAGGAACGGTGGGAAACTGTAACTCTGGAATATTTTATTTAGTGGCGCGTGATTCATATGTACAAGGCGTTTTCAGCCTACGTGGAAAGTAAGAATTTTATCTCTACACGACACATTTTTCACTCACAGGCAAAAACAATTGGAAATAATTTTACAAGTCTGCCAAATGGCTAGATTTGAAACAATGACCGGCAATTCTCATTGCCCAATAGTCGTAATGCCAAAAAGTAATCCAGCGTAACACAACATGGACAAAAAAAAGCTGAAAACATTCTGCACTTTGAAGACATGTACTGTTCAAATCTTCCTGATATCTCCTGCCGTATCCTGGCGCCTATATTGATTTGCATGCAATCTTCTCATTTTTTTATTTAGGTTTCAACCGTAAAATAAAAAAGAAGAAAGATATTAGGACTGACAAGATAATGACTCCTAGCAGAAGCCGTGAGATAAGCTCCGTGACGTCCTATAATACCTGTCTGGCTGCAATCAGTCTGCTTTCGGCACATTTTACATTTACAGGTAAATATTGTGCTCCCGCTAACCGTTGGCAGTCAATAATGCAAAAATAAATTGGAGAGTTAGCGGCAAAGGAGATCAGTTTGATTAGTCTCTACAATCGGTGCAAAGCAATAAACATGCCAAGCGAGTCAACAGAATTATTGAAACAAGCATAAGGGATCAAGAAGTAACGAGTGTCGAGATGTTCTATGCTCCCGGAGGTAATATCATAAGCAGAAATTTTATAGTAACACATTCGGGTGTATAAAAAAAAATGTAACTGAGAATCCAGGGCTTACAAACTCGAAGGATGATAAATAGGAGAATGAGGATCTATAGATACGGGGGAATCTATGGATAGTTTCGCCTATTCATTAGCTTCCTGTACTGACTATGAAAAAAGGCTCAGGACAGGAACCCAAATGTCACCTATTGGATGTAGCCATCCTATGTGTCAATATTGACCCTTATACAAGCCTTGTCGCGTAACTTAGAATAAGAATCCAAAACAGAAACTCAATTTTCAGACACCTGTTTCGTGTTTTTTGCCCCTCATTAGGGCAAAAGCAGGAGATCTGATTTGGCTGGGTGAGACCACTGATAGTTGGTCTAAGGGGTAAAGTTTCTCTTCGTGGAGAGTGCCAAGATGACGTAAGGAAAGTTATAGCCTCCTCAGACAGAGAGAAGACAGTAGCTCAAGTGTCACATATTGGATATGCATGTAGAAAAGCTGCGGAGACACCATCACGTGTTTCTCAATGCAAGCAATGAATAGCTAGGTCTTTCACCGGGAAGGAACAACCACGGGAAGGGCAGCATCCAATAAAGGAAAACCACCTATGCCAAAACATGGTATCCATCCACAGACAGCTGTTTCGGGGTATTTGCCCCTCATCAGTGTGGAGTAGGAAACTGGCTATTAGGAGTAGTGCCTGGTGAAAAGACTATAAACATAAGGGTGAATGACCTCGGGGAGATCAAAACATCCAACACCGCGGAGACACCATCACGTGTTTCTCAACGCAGTGATCCAGAACACTGCCCCCATCCCTTATGGGAAATATGCAAATGCATGTAGGAAAGCTGCAGAGACACCATCACATGTTTCTCAACGCAAGCAATGAATAGCCAGGTCTTTCACCGGGAAGGAACAACCACGGGAAGGGCAGCATCCAATAAAGGAAAACCACCTATGCCAAAACATGGTATCCATCCACAGACAGCTGTTTCGGGGTATTTGCCCCTCATCAGTGTGGAGTAGGAAACTGGCTATTAGGAGCAGTGCCTGGTGAAAAGACTATAAACATAAGGGTGAATGACCTTGGGGAGATCAAAACATCCAACACCGCGGAGACACCATCACGTGTTTCTCAACGCAGTGATCCGGGCCACTGCCCCCATCCCTTATGGGAAATATGCAAATGCATGTAGAAAAGCTGCAGAGACACCATCACGTGTTTCTCAATGCAAGCAATGAATAGCCAGGTCTTTCACCGGGAAGGAACAACCACGGGAAGGGCAGCATCCAATAAAGGAAAATCCCCCAGGAAGAAGCAGGAACACGAAACGTGCGTCGGGGACCCATACTGCTCAACTAGGTCGTATACCCCTTTCCTTATGTCTATTTTAGCTGATCTCCCACTGTCCACTTTTTGTTGCTGTTAAGACTATTAAGCTGGATATGCCTGCTTTAAATAAGTGAGGCTATGCCTTTTGCAGGTTTGCTCTTTACACTGTGTTTATATTGATGTAAGCATAGACTGATTTATGTCTGCTATACTTAAGATGTTATTGAGGTATCTTTTTATCCGTATTATTGTACTACATATTATATATAATTTATGATTGATTAAGTATTTGCACTGAGCACTTTATAATGAAGTATTAATAGCAATTTTCTGTCTTTTTTAATTCTGTTTTTCATATACAGTACTGAGGGTGATTTTTTTGCTTCCTTAATGATATGTAGGCTTGTATAAGCCACCGTGTGTATGGATAATTTCTTGAATTATTAACGGCCTCTATAACAAAATATATGGTATTTAGCTAAGTGGGCGTTAACAAACGGGGACATTTAGGATTTATTCGGGGTGTATTACCCAGCAGGGCAGTTTTATTGTGCACTAGTATCTTCATATTTTAATTTTTTGTATTTGCACTAGTATTGTTTATTAATAAAGTGTTTAGATTTTATTTGGCGTTTGCTTCCATTTTCTTCTGATTGGTTCATATATTGTTGTGGGAAGTGCCACAGATTAAGCCTTGCTATATATAGGTGAACATAGTATATAACACAGCCCACATAATGTATAGCACAGGCCACGCAGTATATAACACAGCCCATGCAGTATATAACACAGCCCACGCAGTATATAACACAGCCTATGCAGTATATAACACAGCCCACGCAGTATATAACAGCCCATGTAATATATAGCACAGCCCATGCAGTATATAACACAGCCCATGCAGTATATAACACAGCCCACGCAGTATATAACACAGCCCACGCAGTATATAACACAGCCCACGCAGTATATAACACAGCACACACAGTATATAACACAGCCCATGCAGTATATTACACAGCCCATGCAGTATATAACACAGTCCATGCAATATATAACACAGCCCACGTAATATATAGCACAGCCATGCAGTATATAACACAGCCTACACAGTATATATCACAGCCCAGCGCAATATATAACACAGGGCATGCAGTATATAACACAGGCCACGCAGTATATAACACAGGCCACGCAGTATATAACAAAAGCCACGCAGTATATAACACAGGCCACGCAGTATATAACACAGGCCATGCAATATATAACAGTGGCCACGCAGTATATAACACAGCTCACGAAGTATATAACACTGCCCACGTACTATATAACACTGCCCAAGTAGTATATAGCAGCCACACAGTATATAACACAGCCCACGTAATATATAGCACAGCCCACACAGTATATAACACAGCCCACTGTAGGGATTTTCTCGGGTGAGCAGTGGTAGGGCCGCAGTAATGAGGCAACACACAGGCTTCCAGTCCAAACTTCAGTGGTTTATTGACACTTTAAGCAGTCCATGACAGAAAGTAAGAGAAAAAACCAAACATACTCCAGCTTGGAGAACCACTGGTCTCAGAATCACCCTTACACAGGACGGGCTTAACTAAGCGGCTGCCAGGTCAGCGGCTTCCGCCAGGTGCCATTCCCAGGGTTGCTGACAGTCATGTCACCAACTTTGTGACATATGTGACAGAGAAAAACAGTTCAGGCTCATTCCAGCCCAGCTCCAAAACCCAGAATAACATGTGCCAAACAAAAGAAACTCCATTATATAGTCTATAGCCACACCCACAGGTGAGGTACCATCACATGGGCTGATCATGTGATCGTGACATCACTGCAGGTCCTCAACCTTAGGAAAATAACAGGCCAAAACTTATCCTGCTGGGAGAAATATATCTACCGTCCAGCACTACACCTTTTACTGCACCACACCACACAGTATATAATACTGCCCACGTAGTATATAGCAGCCACGCAGTATATAACACAGCCCACATAGTATATAGCTGTGTGGGCACCATATCCCTGTTAAAAAAAATAATTAAAATAAAAATAGTTATATACTTACCCTCCGGCGTCCAGCGAAGCTGTCCCGATGCGTGCGCTGCTGCCGCCAGCTTTTGTTCCCAGAGATGCATTGCAAAATTACCCAGATGACTTAGCGGTCTAGCGAAACCACTAAGTCTTCTGGGTATTTTCGCAATGCATCTCTGGGAACGGAAGCTGGCGGCAGCTGCACACACATCGGCGGATGATGGAAGGTAAGAATAGCAGGTTTTTGTTTTTTTTATTATTTTTAACATTAGATTTTTTTACCATTGATGTGGCATAGGCAGCATCAATAGTAAAAAGTTGGTCACACAGGGTTAATAGCAGCGTTAACGGAGTGCGTTACACCGCAGCATAATGCGATCCGTTAATGCTGTTATTAACCCTGTGTGAGCGCTGACTGGAGGGGAGTATGGAGCGGGTGCCGGGCACTGACTGGATGGAAATAGGAGGGACTAATTCTCGGCCGGGCTATGCCCGTCGCTGAATGGTCGCGGCCTGGCAGCCGCGACCAATCTGCGACGCGGGATTTCCGTGACAGACAGACAAACAGACGGAAGTGCCCCTTAGACGATTATATATATAGATGTGTAAAAAACTAAAATTCAGAATTCCCTCCCATCCTTTTTGAATCCAGCAGGCCATAATTTTGCATTTTTGGGGGTTTGCACAAATCAAATAGGGATTCTAGACTTTTTGTGAATTTCGGAGCAAATCCAATTTGCCTCCAAGTGATTTGCTTATCTCGTGACCAGTGGCAGTAGCAAGGGCCCACCAGTGACATTGACCAACTTTTCATAAACATGCCAATATTATATTATCCTCAATCACTGCTTCTATGTAATAATACACTGAGTCGTTTGCTAAACGAAGGAAGAGGAGCTGCTTCTGTCTGTACATAGAGAATTAAGTGTATAGTGCAAACTACTGCTCGTGTTGGGAGGTAAGTGACTTACTCCTGCACAGCGGCCTACCAGGAATTCACCCGTTCTCTGGTGGGCTAGTCCTAGCCGGCTTGTGGCAGAATATTACACTGCTATCCAGTTTTTATCTACCAGTTACAGGTTTTAATTTTTGAGAATGAAGAAAATTACAAAAAATATTCTTGCACAGTTCACTACTCGTCTGCGAGGCTCCATCTTCTATCACTTACTCACCCTTGAAAATTCTACAAGACCTGAAGCCGATGTAATTACTGGAGTGTACTTTTCAGTAAAAGCGTTACATGAAGGTCACCAGGCACTGAAGAATGATCGTCTCAGTGCAGCGGAGGGTTAAGAGGACTGTGAAGATGACAATGGTGTCACAGATTGCCAGTGAATTAATGTATTCGCTTTGCAAAGATCAGCTGTTTCAGAAGACATACATTACGATACAGCGGGCGGCCTCCTCCGCATTTGACTGATAGGTGCAAGGACCTCTTGTAGATACTCTGTCACAGTCAAGTACACGTCTTACCAAAAAGACGATCTAAGCACAGGCCATCCTTAACCTGCATGCACTATATGACAAGACATCCACTGTTATTGATAGCGAGCCTTTTTGACAAGTACCGTTGGCGTTTATGAATTTCTTCCATTTTTAGGAATTAACATGCAAAAAAAAAAAAATTTTGAAAAATTTGTGGCTTTCCAGGCAAAATATTTTTCATGCATCCTCTCCCTCCTCAAATCTTGTGTTGGAATGTTATCGTAGGAGAAATCAACTCATTTGGAATTTTTTTTCCAAGATACATTTCTGTTAAGAAAGATCTTACCACATTATCATACTTGGATGAACGGATGATTTTCAGTTACCATTCACTTCTTTTGCCAAGCAGTAACTACTTTTATGTCAATGTCCCAATATTTGGAATAGTGTGTATCAAATTTTGTAAAATTGGGCACTTTTTTGTGAATAACAATTTTAATTCATGGTTTAACTTAATATGTTACCAGAAAATTACATATTGTTTAAAATTAGATTTTTCTATTACATAGGTTTTTATTTATATATATATATATATATATATATATATATATATATGTATATATATATATATATATATATATATATATATATATATATATATATTGTGATGCAGCGGTAGGACCATACACAGTGAAACGGCAGTGACCCAACAAGTTCAAACAAAATGTTATTTTATTGTGTTACTTCACACAGTCAATATAGTATACAGCTTCTTCATACAATCCATTAATAATGCATGGTTATATGATGCAGTCAATACACAGGCCGAACTTCCCTCAACAAGTCTCTGTACTCACTCAGCGCACTGCACTCTTTATCCTCTGGAGTGCAGCCGGGTACACATAAGACAGCCCAAGACACAGGGTGTCAGTCTCTCTGGTTCTTTTAGCCTCTGTGTTACTCCACACAGAGAGAGCTCTGCAGACAACTGCCCTGTCTGCTTCCAAGAACACACTGACACACCTCCCCCACTACTACAGGGCTTTTTAATCAGTCACTGCTTCACTATTCTAATTACAGCCATACCTGTGTCTGTAGTACGCCCTCATGGCCTCACTACGCTTCCATGCTCATTCTGCAGAGCACATACAGCGCCCCCTAGCTGTAACAGGGGTCACTGCCTCACATATCCTCCCCTCTGTTCATACCTGTGGGGTTGAACATTTGTTACCCCTAAGGGCGAAATACTTTGCTTACTTCAGGTTCACTAACCCCAGGGGTCATCCTGTCACCTAAGTATCTGCTTTCGGGCCCCTGGTATCGCTTCCATTGTACCCTTACCCGTGCCTCAGTGACTATATCACGCTGAAACGCCACGGACCGCGCTGGCAACTCTGAGCATATATCTGTACTACGCCGCACCTGAACCGGAGCCTCCCGACACTGCTGTCTAGCGAGTGCTCTATCTAATTTACCCTGACCCCGGCCCCATCCTTGACCGGTGCCAGAGGGTTCCTTGTGCGCACGTCCCCAGTCGCCTCTGCGATCATACACTCTCGGCTCTTCTCATACCTGCGTCTTTTATATCTGCGTCTCCGAAAGGGACCCTGGATCTGAGCTGTCCCAACCTTACCAAGGAACACCTCCAGCTCAGGGTTCAATGGGGTCCCCACAACCTCTACTGACACAACCTCTAGAGGGAGCCTATCGGGATTACACTCTAATCCTAAATTGGCGACCCCTGTGGCATACATCTTAGGATCTTCGGGTTCTACGCCCGAAACAACTTCATCCATGAGAGGGTTTACCCTGGTCTCCCACAGGGACCAAAACAGGGGAAAATCTCTTCCCAACACAGTCCCATAGGGAAGGGTCTTTGCCACTCCCACCACATGTCTAATGTCTCCACATGGTGTAGAAACATGGACCTCCGCGGTCGGGTACTCCCGGATTTCCCCATGGATACCCATCACCTCCACTTTCTGTCCATTGGTGTTGTCCCCAGCAACAAGGGAACGATGGACCAGAGTCACTTTACCCCCCGAATCCAGGAGAGCCTCTGTTCGGCACCCATTGACAAGTACCTGGCACAGCTGGGGTACGCTATCGGTGGTGCCTGTAGTGGTGGTTCCGACTGGCTGAGCATACATAGAAATACGGCGATCATACCTGCAGTCCATGGGTTCAGACACCAATGGGCAGTTAGCAGTCACATGGCCAGGCCCTTGGCAGCGCCAACACCTGATCGCTGTGACACGACTGTGCCCCAGAGCCAATTTAGTTTTCCCCGGCTCCTGGGCTGGGGAAACCTTACGTGACAGCCGAAATGGAGAAGTGTCCTGTATAAAGTCCTGAGTGGCTGTATATCACTCTACCAGTCCCACCACTTCATCCAGAGTGCCTGGGTCCCCTTGTCCCACCCAACGCTGTATGGCTGCTGGCAGAGCCCTCACCAGGCGGTCAACCACCACCCTCTCTACCATCTGGAACGAGGTTAATGTCTCAGGCTGAAGCCATTTTTTAACCAGTTGCAGCAAGTCATGTGCCTGAGATCGGACAGGGCGAGTCTCGGAAAAGGACCACTGGAACACCCGTTGGGCCCGCACATATGTATTAACCCCCAGTCTAGCAAGGATCTCACCTTTCAGCTTCCCGTAGTCCAGGGCATCATCCCGACTGAGGTCTATGAAGGCTTTCTGGGCATCTCCCATCAGGAAATTGGACACCACCTCAGCCCACTGAGTCACCGGCAAGCTCTCCCGCTCCGCAGTACATTCAAAGATGGTGAGAAAAGCCTCCATGTCATCCTCAGGCTCCATCTTCCTCGCGCTGTCCGGACCTTGTACCGAGCCTCAGACCGGAAAGCTGTCCCTGGTGGACCTGCCTCTCGCATAGCCGCGAACTGCTGCATCATCAATTCAGTAGTCTGCTGCTGTTGCTGTTTTTGTAGCTCCAACTGTTGCCACTGCAATTGCAGCGCCTCTTGCTGCTGCTGCTGTGAGCGGGCAAACTGCTTCAAAAGCACCTCCATTTTATCAGCTGGCTTAAACTGTTGCTTTGCAGGCTTAATCACTGACATGCAGCACGCTTTGGGTATGCCTCAGTTCACATTGCCCGCATTCTCCACCATATGTGATGCAGTGGTAGGACCATACACAGTAAAACGGCAGTGACCCAAGCAAGTTCAAACAAAATGTTCTTTTATTGTGTTACTTCACACAGTCAATATAGTATACAGCTTCTTCATACAATCCATTAATAATGCATGGCTATATGATGCAGTCAATACACATGTCAGGACATTTTTTATTACCTTTTTGTGCATTACTGCCCTTTTCCAAGATGGCGTCTTTGGTCTCATGTGCACTGTGTCTTCCTGCTATAAAACTCCACCCCAGCCTTCAGTCTGTGCTAGAGTATTCTGCCTTGCATCCAGCTCCTGACCTCTGGTGACTCCCTTGCTATATACCTGCTCCTGTGAACCTGTGTGGTGATCCTGCCTCATACACCAGTTCCAGTAGTCCTCCTTCATCTGTTGCTCGTGTTTACTTCCATCCGCATTTGCTGGACATGTAAGCTGTTTCTGCTCTGCAAGAACCTGAGACTATTACCCAGACCTCCCTGGTTGAGCTAAGATATTATTTGAACTGCCTTATAAGCATATCTATCTGTGTTTTGGACTAAGCAAGGACTTATTCGTGTCAAGTATCCTCAAGAATAATTGTGCTTCATAGACTTTCTGCATGATTGCATTTTCCTCTGAAGCTTCCTATAGACTGCTGAGCTGCATTTGATATTTGCACCAAGTGTTGTAGACTTGAGTTTCTCTCTGCACCTGTTTGAATCACCGTGTGATAATATAGACTTTACCACTTATAAAACTGTGTCCTGTAGTTGTCTTGTTCCACGCAAAGAGTCTCCTGAGTTATCCCCTATAATTATTACAACACAGGCCGAACTTCCCTCTGTCCAGTTTCCCTGGGTGACCGCACGCCGGTAACAAGTCTCTGTACTCACGCAGCGCACTGCACTCTTTATCCTCTGGAGTGCAGCCGGGTACACATAAGACAGCCCAAGACACAGGGTGTCAGTCTCTCTGGTTCCTTTAGCCTATGTGTTACTCCACACAGAGAGAGCTCTGCAGACAACTGCCCTGTCTGCTTCCAAGACCACACTAACACACCTCCCCCACTACTACAGGGCTTTTTAATCAGTCACTGCTTCACTATTTTAATTACAGCCACACCTGTGTCTGTAGTACGCCCTCATGGCCTCACTACGCTTCCATGCACATTCTTCAGAGCACATACAGTGCCCCCTAGCTGTAACAGGGGTCACTGCCTCACATAATATATATATATATATATATATATATATATATATATATATATATATATATATACACTCACCGGCCACTTTATTAGGTACACCATGCTAGCAACGGGTTGGACCCCCTTTTGCCTTCAGAACTGCCTCAATTCTTCGTGGCATAGATTCAACAAGGTGCTGGAAGCATTCCTCAGAGATTTTGGTCCATATTGACATGATGGCATCACACAGTTGCCGCAGATTTGTCGGCTGCACATCCCAAAGATGCTCCATACAAGGCAGGATGGATCCATGCTTTCATGTTGTTTACGCCAAATTCTGACCCTACCATCCGAATGTCGCAGCAGAAATCGAGACTCATCAGACCAAGCAACGTTTTTCCAATCTTCTACTGTCCAATTTCGATGAGCTTGTACAAATTGTAGCCTCAGTTTCCTGTTCTTAGCTGAAAGGAGTGGTACCCGGTGTGGTCTTCTGCTGCTGTAGCCCATCTGCCTCAAAGTTCGACGCACTGTGCGTTCAGAGATGCTCTTAGGCCTACCTTGGTTGTAACGGGTGGCGATTTGAGTCACTGTTGCCTTTCTATCAGCTCGAACCAGTCTGCCCATTCTCCTCTGACCTCTGGCATCAACAAGGCATTTCCGCCCACAGAACTGCCGCTCACTGGATTTTTTTTCTTTTTCGGACCATTCTCTGTAAACCCTAGAGATGGTTGTGCGTGAAAATCCCAGTAGATCAGCAGTTTCTGAAATACTCAGACCAGCCCTTCTGGCACCAACAACCATGCCACGTTCAAAGGCACTCAAATCACCTTTCTTCCCCATACTGATGCTCGGTTTGAACTGCAGGAGATTGTCTTGACCATGTCTACATGCCTAAATGCACTGAGTTGCCGCCATGTGATTGGCTGATTAGAAATTAAGTGTTAACAAGAAGTTGGACAGGTGTACCTAATAAAGTGGCCGGTGAGTGTATATATATATATATATATATATTTTTTTTTTAAAACAACATTATTAATAAAAAATAGTAATCTTGTAATTTTCACACTTGCCACTAGGGCAACTTTAGGCTCATACTTCCAGTTTTTTCAAATAGAGTTTACAGTAGTCTCCTTATCATCAGAGGCAGAATTACAATGACAGGTAACATCTGATAACACAGGATTGTCATTCACAATAGGGGATATCTCAGCTCACCTCCCTCTCCTGTACAATGACTAATAGCACCTTAATATACGATACAATATGATACACTTTATTGATTATACAGTAGATAATTGAGGATCCATCAATCAAAATAGGTGATGTCACAGCTCACCTCCTCCTCCTGAACAATGACAGATAACACCTCTACATACAGTAGATAACACAGGATCCACCATTCACAATAGGTGATGTCACAGCTCACCTCCTTCTGTACAATGACTGCTAACACCTCTACATACAGTAGATAACACAGGATCCACCATTCACAAATGGAGTTTACAGTAGTCTCCTTATCATCAGAGGCAGGATTACAATGACAGGTAACATCTGATAACACAGGATTGTCATTCACAATAGGGGATATCTCAGCTCACCTCCCTCTCCTGTACAATGACTAATAGCACCTCAATATACGATACAATATGATACACTTTATTGATTATACAGTAGATAATTGAGGATCCATCAATCAAAATAGGTGATGTCACAGCTCACCTCCTCCTCCTGAACAATGACAGATAACACCTCTACATACAGTAGATAACACAGGATCCACCATTCACAATAGGTGATGTCACAGCTCACCTCCTTCTGTACAATGACTACTAACACCTCTACATACAGTAGATAACACAGGATCCACCATTCACAATAGGTGATGTCACAGCTCACCTCCTCCTCCTGTACAATGACTGATAACACCTCTATATACAGTAGGTAACACAGGATCCATCATTCATAATAGGTGATGTCACAGCTCACCTCCTCCTCCTGTACAATGACTGATAACACCTCTATATGCAGTAGATAACACAGGATCCACCATTCACAATAGGCGATATTACAGCTCACCTCTTCCTCCTCCTGTACAATGACTGATAACACTGGATCCACCATTCACAATAGGTTATGTCACAGTTCACCTCCTCCTCCTGTACAATGACTGATAACACCTTTATATACAATAGATAACACAGGATCCACCATTCACAATAGGTGATGGCACAGCTCACCTCCTCCTGTACAATGACAGATAACACTGTATACAGTAGATAACACAGGATCCACCATTCACAATAGGAGATGTCACAGCTCACCTCCTCCTCCTGTACAATGACTGATAACACCTCTATATACAGTAGATAACACAGGATCCACCATTCACAATAGGTGATGTCACAGCTCACCTACTCCTCCTGTACAATGACAAATAACGCTATATACAGTAGACAATTCAGGATCCACCATTCACAATACATTATGTCACAGCTCACCTCCTTCTACTTCCTTGGCAATAACCTTAACACAGTCTCATTAAATGCCTCATTACAAAAGATGGGGTCAGATTCTACTAATTGCAGTTAATGTTCAAGTGCAATTTAATAAAATAACCGCTAATGAAGTTAAACATTAAAATATAGGTACACACACAATAAAGTTACCTATGAAAAGCATGTAAGAGCCAAAATTTAACCAACTGGCTTATTACCAGGTCCACCACTGGTACTTTGGTACCATAGCACATGTATTATTTTATTATTGTCTGCCTTGAGATTCCCTGATGATCCAGAAATTAAGAAAAACATAAGGAGGTAAATTTTGGCTTTTACCTGCTTTTTACAGGTAACTTTATTGTGTATACCCATGTTTTAATCTTGATTAAAGGTTATGTCTTAATACACACACAATGTGCTTATCTACGTTATCTATTAGTGAGGTTCAAAAAAAAAGTCCAAGTGGCCAATATTAAAATGTCAAGATTTCTCTTTTTTAGTTTTTAAAAGATTGGGATATAGGAAAAAAAACATTGCCAAAAATTAATACATTTTATAAATAAACCTGATTAAACCAATAGTTGATTTTCTGATCATAGTTTATTTTTAAGGTTCTAACTGCCCGCATCCTCCACCAAATGATAAGGAAAGGTACCTAGGCTAAGAATATTAAACATTACATTGGGAAAAAAACTCAATTCTGACCAAAGTCAATATTTAGTGAAAAAATTCATCAACATGTATCTTGGATCTATTTTGCTTTTTCTGCGGAAAGATATAATGTTAAAAGGGGTTAAATCAGCTTTATGTGTTCTGCTGGCTTCAAATTTGCTTTTTTATCTCTGCTCTCACTCCATGTTAGTGGCATCATACTCCATCAGCCCCAGATTTCCAGCTGAGGCTCATATTCAAGCATACACACCTGCGACGCGCATATAATATCCGCCACATCACTGCAGAGGATTTCCAGGTTGCAGCTGTGACACTTAGTCTAAAACTTCTGCATATGAATAATGAAGAGTTACGCTCAATGGTGTAAGCCGGAGACGAGTCGTCGCCACAGATCATGAAAACACTCTGGGGATGGCGCCTGTAAGCAGGTTAGCACTTGTCATCTCAAGCTGGGTTTTATGATGGCAGAAGCTTCCTAAGAACTTGGCCAACAGAAGGGCGAGTTGTCATGTAAATTTCCCAGCGGACGGGCATGGTGTCACACAAAATTGCTTCCAACAAAAGATGTGACTGGAACTAATTGAAACAAAAAAAAAGAAGGATCTGGGACAGGAATGGAAGCAAAACTGGAAAGAAACAATGGTATGTAGAATAGAAACTGAACGGAAAGTCTCATCATCACAATATCATGCACTCCATCGACTATCATGAGCCATATAAAATAAGAAAAACTTTAAAAAATTGAGGTTGAAAGTGGAGTCGGTTCCAAACTAATGACTTTCTGAATCGAGAATTGTCTTTCGGTTGGTTATCTCCAAAGCCGGCCATACATTCTAGATGGCTGTTGGCCGACTTATGGATGAATAATGGTCATTTAGCAAAATGGTGGAAATCCACTCTTCGCATTGCATGACGACACCGATTCTCAAAGTTTAACATATGCAATTCCTTAAAAGATCCATGGGTTTACTCCCTATGGGTTTGCTCCTTTTGAAGTGCAGGTATTGGGCAGTGGTGACCATGACTCTCCAAAGACACCTGTGCAGGAAAAAAGTCACAAAGAGATATGCACATTATTATCAGAAGGGTCATCACAAACCCAAACAATGGAGACCACGTAGATCATTGGAAATGTGCATGGCTCCATAGAATAACATTGGTCCGAGTGAAATCAGATGTTTTGTTGGATCGCACACAGACCGAAAATGAAACTAATTAAGTGGAAAATAACTGAACAATGTGTGTTACTTCTTTTGACATTTTGTTTTGGTTTCTTTTTTTCCAATTTAGCAGTATTTTTCATACAATAAATAATATAATGGATGCAACATCATTATCTGTCTTCTTTTTAGCTCCTCTCAGCTAATTTATGACAACAGACAGGGAAACATAGAACCTGTAACAGCCAAACGGTGCAAAATGTTTAAAGGGAACCTGTCATGTCTCTAAATGCTATTAACGTTGAGATTTCTGGTTAATCTGCTAACTTATAACATTGCAAATCTGTCTGGCCACTGACCTAAAAGCGTGGCTACTAGAATAAAATTAACTTTATTCTCCTGGGAGCAGCCGGCTTTCAGTCATAGGGGAGTGGCCAGCGCAGCTACAGTCACCACTCAGTATATAGTGGGTGGCAGCTGTAACTTCATCATTGGTACTGACTGACAGCCAACACTCCACTGATATGTTGCAATGACACCTGTCAATCAATAGCCAGTGAACTTTATTCCACTAGGATCTGCAGGCGTTCAGTCACTGCTCGGTATTTAATGAGTGGTGAATGTGAGAACATCCTGCCACATTGACTGACAGCCGTCTCTGCACTGATATGCTACAGAGACACCAATCAATGTGCCAGAGCATGCTTAGAGCCTCCGCTCACTATGTACTAAGCCGGGGACTGCCACGCCTCTATAACTGAAAGCCGGCAGCTAGTAACCTGCAGATTAATACTATATTTGCAAGTTAATAGCATTTAGGGTCATGAAAGGTTTCCTTTAACCAAATCCAAGTGCAAAAATGTTTAAATAAAAAAAAATATAGAAATGAATAGATTGAAAAGAGTGCACCAGGGGGCGTGGCTTGGGCATGGAGCTGTGAGCACACATCTCTCCTGAGCTCCAGCGTGCCTGCAGCAATTATATAGCCACCATCAGCTCCACTCACCCACCGATGTGGAAGAACAAGGTCGGGCTCCGCTCCCAGGCATCTAGGGAGCTCACAGCGGGCCACGCAGGCTCCAATATCACCAGGTACATGTCGGTGTCTGGAAGCATGGGAAAGAGAGCAGCTCCTTCAGCCATAGTGGAGGGGGGAGGTGCCTTATCCTCCATGCAGCAGCATGCACACAGGAGCTCCCCATCTGGGACTGCAGGCACACAGAAGAATGGGGCCATAGCAGAGAAGGCACAGGAGAGAGGACGAGTGACTGCTGCACCAGGGACCAGCCGCTCACCACAGAAGCTGACAGGAGGGAGCCAAGCACAGAGCAAGGGAGAGGTGAGAGCTGTGACCTGCCCCTCCCCCCCTGGACAGACCGTGTCACAGGCTGAGCTGGCTGAGGACCTGTCTCCCCCTATACTGCACCCTTACCAGGCTCAGGAAACTGAAATGGACCCCCCACTACTACCACCAGGGAGACTTGAGAGAGGGGCTTCTCCCAGCCTAGTGCCACAGGACATTGTGCCCACCATCACTGCATCTCATGGCCTCCCCACACAGGTTCCTGTTAGGTCCCTGGGCTCTGATGACTATATAACTGCCTCTGAGCTGAGAGCGCAGCTAAGTGCCTTCCCTACAAAGGCTGACATGGAGGGCTATATACAGCGTCTGGAGGCAGTGTTTAGTAATGAAGTGGGGTCCCTTAAGGAAGACGTGTCCCATCTTACCACCACTGTCTCTGCATTAGAAGCTAAAGTGGAGTCGCTTTCCTCACAATTACAGGGTCAGCAGCAGCTTCTGGACCTGCACTCGGAAACTTTCAATGTGGTCCTAGATATGCTGGAAGACTCTGAGAACAGGAACCGGAGGAATAATATCAGGCTCCATGGGATCCCTGAGTCCGTAGCCCCACGTGACCTCTCCTCGGCCCTCCATGGCATTTTCAATTCTCTCTTAGGGAGGTCACCCACTGAACACATTGAAATTGACAGAGCCCACCGCTCGCTAGGCCCAAAGAATCCCGATACATCTAAGCCGAGGGACGTCATCTGTAGGATTCACTACTTCCAAACTAAGGATGACATCATGCGTAAGGCGAGGGACCACGATGCTATTGACTTTAATGGGTCTGATGTCCTTCTCTTGTCTGACCTCTCACGCTTCACCCTGGCTAAAAGGAGGGCTTTGTGCCCCCTCCTGGAGGTGCTGCGAGAAAATAAGATCCCCTACAGTTGGTGTTACCCATTTCAATTACAAGTACGCAGTGATAAAGGATTGATAATTTTGAGATCCCCGTCAGATCTGCAGAACTTCACCGCTGCACTGGGCTTACCCATGGTCACACTGGGAGACTGGCCTCGCCTTACTGCGTCTGACCTATGGGGCCCACGCCGTACTGGTGGCCCCCCCCGCTGGGTCGCTGGGAAAGAGGAAACAGGGCTCCCGCCGTAGACGTGCCTCCGTTACTCATGCTGATGACACTTGATCACTCAATTCAGACCTTATGATCACTACTGCCCCTTTTATCTTGTCTCTTTTTGCTTTCTTGCCGCCTACATTGTCCCTCCATGTGGCCGGGCTCCCACGGGGGGCTTGGTCGTGACTTTGCTTTAAGCCTGTTAATTGTGGATGGATTGGAGCCGCATGTTTTGTAGCGGTGACATTTCTATTTGATTCTACCTGGGACTCCTGAGCGGGGTTCCTAGCATGGTTCATTTTGCACTATCTATGAATGTCCACCTACTTCAGTTGACTCCTCATGTACTGTGCTCAACTGTTTCACTACCGCATTAATGTGCTAATGTTATTCCATGTTGGCTAACGCTGCTCTTTCTCCTGAAATTTGATTTTTGATGATACCCCTTCGGGGGCTTGTTATGACTCTGCTCATTTTGACAAATGTACTTGGCCCACGATCCACTGTTATGTTCGTTATCAATGTTTATGTTACCAGGGTCATGGGCCTTCTGGGTAGAGTTGGATTTTTTATTTTCTTTTTTGCTGCAGGGGCTCGGCTGGTTGCTCTCTGCTCAATCACCTCCCCACTAGGGTGTGTCTCTGACACTACTTCTCAGAGTTTTCTCTGATATTGTTCTGTACCCTTGAGACCTAGTGGCTTCTTGGTTTTTCTCTTTCTTTTTGGTCGGAACCCTGTCTTCCGGCTGAACTACTATCTTTCCTTGGTGCTTTACTTTCTCTGTTTCTATTTTTCCCCACTTTTCACCCCTTCTACTCCTTTCCGACCCGATTGTACCACCCGCAGGCCCGATAGTTCCTATGGCATCCCTACAACTCTGATCGCTTAATGTCAGGGGGTTTAATGTCCCTGAAAAGCGATCAAAGGTTTTATACGGTATGCATAAGAAACGGGTTGACATACTTCTGTTGCAGGAGACACATTTCTCATCAGACAGAATCCCTAAGCTTAACCATAAATACTACACACAGTGGTTCCATGGCAGTAACTCTGACTCCAAGTCTAAAGGAGTCAGCACTGCATTGCACAAGTCTTTACAGGCTCAGGTAGTTGCCTCTAAAGCGGATTCTAATGGTCGATATGTGTTTTTGAAGCTTAAAATTGCCCATGATTTATTCACCATAGCTAACATTTATCACCCCAATCAAGACCAGGTCCGAGCGTGCAGAAAGTACCTACGGGACCTCTCGGCCTTTGCGGAAGGCTATGTGATTATGGGAGGGGACTTCAATATGGTGTTGGACCGCGCTGTGGATTCCTCTTTTGGCAGGTCGGCGTTGTCCCTCTCACAGCTGGAGAGACTACGGCGGGCCCTGACGGACTCAAGATTGGTGGATGTATGGAGGTTACTGCACCCCACTACCCGAGATTATACCTACTTCTCCACAGTACATAATTCCTATAGTAGATTGGATTATTTTTTGATCAGCCACGGGCTCCTGTCTCTTGACCCAAAGTCTGACATTGACACGATGTTGTGGTTAGACCATACCCCGGTTTTGCTCTCCCTCCGGCTGCCGAGCCTTTCTCCGAGAGAATGGACCTGGTCCTTAAACCCTGGTATCCTCGGAGATCTAACGTGTCAGGCGGCCGTGCGAACAGCAATCTCGGACTTCCTAGATTTTCACAAGCATGAGACCACGGCCATCCCATACCAATGGGAGGCTTTGAAAGGAGTTATACGGGGAGTATTTATACAACAGGGGGCCCGACTGAAGAGAGAGAGGGAGACTAACATGGTGGGTTTGTTGACTCGTATCCAAACTCTGGAGTTGGATCATAGACGGACTAGAGATGCTGGGATGCTGGCTGATCTCCTCCGGGCACGCTGTGAGTTGAGTGCATCGTTGGACACGACGTTAGCACGACAGAGGGACCGCTTTCATAAATTTCTGTACAAGTACTCTGATAAACCTGGGAGAGCTCTAGCGAGGTTTTTGCACCCCCGTGCTCCTACCACTTATGTCCATACCATGAGGTCTGCTACGGGTGAACTGGTCCATTTTCCTGTGGAGATTGTGGACTCATTCAGAGCATATTATGACTCTCTCTACAATTTAAGCGGCCCGTTGTCTGATATGTCCCTTTCCGAGTTTCAAGCATGGGTGGACGACTACATCTGGGAAACTGAGCTCCCGCCTATGTTGGTGGAGGAGTCTGAGGCCCTGGAGAGTCCTCTCTCGGAACAGGAGGTTTTAGACACGATAAAATCTTTGGCTAATGGTAAAAGCCCTGGTCCTGACGGATTCTCCGCCGCCTTCTATAAGTTATATGCGAATTCCCTGGTCCCTTTCATGACCAAACTGTTTAACTCCATCTCGGCCAGCTGCCCCTTTGCCCCCCAAACGCTGATGGCCACAATCACCGTGATTCCTAAACTGGGAAAAGATCCCCTATTATGTGCAAGCTATAGGCCCATATCCCTCATTAATGTGGATGTGAAGGTGTTCGCGAAAGTGTTAGCTGGTAGACTGAACCCTATTCTCCCTGGGTCCATCCATAGTGATCAGGTGGGCTTTGTGCCGCACAGGGAGGCCAAGGATAACACGGTGAAGACGATGCTTCTGACCTCGTACATGCGCACAGGAAAGGTACCAGCATGCTTATTATCTATTGACGCTGAGAAGGCGTTTGATCGCCTAGGCTGGACCTTTCTACGTGCCTCCCTGAAACAACTGGGAGTGGGACCTAACATGTTGGAGAGGATTTTTGCTCTGTATCATAGGCCTATGGCCCGTCTTAGAGTGAACGGCACCCTTTCCCCGCCCATTGACATAAGAAACGGGACCCGTCAGGGTTGCCCCCTTTCCCCCTTACTTTATATCCTTGCGATGGAGCATCTGGCAGTGGCATTACAGAAGACACCTGATATTGAGGGTCTGCGGATTGGCCAACATGAGTTTAAGATATCCCTGTATGCGGATGATTTATTGCTGTACATTACCAACCCGACCGTGGCTTTTCCTGTACTTCTCCGAGAGTTCCGTAGGTTCGGGGAGGTTTCAAACTTTAAAGTCAACTACTCCAAGACGGAGGCGCTCAATATCTCCCTGCCTGATAATCTAGTCTCTCAGCTTCAGGCGTCCTTCTCTTTTAAGTGGAAGACCGACGCCTTAAAATATTTAGGAGTCTTAATACCTGCTGACATTAGCGCAACATATGCTCTGAACTACGTCCCGCTCTTGCAGAAAACTATCTTGGACCTTAAACGGTATGGCAGACCTCAGCTATCTTGGTTCGGACGGGTGGGAGTGGTCAAAATGGATATTTTACCCCGATTCCCCTATCTCTTTCAGACTGCTCCAGTGCAGGTTCCGGATTGCTTTTTCAGGCGCCTGCAGTCGGCCATCAATAGCTTTATTTGGGGAACTAAGAAGCCACGGACTCGATTCTCAGTGTTAGTGAGACCCAAGACTAAAGGGGGGTAGGCCTTCCTGATTTTAAACGTTATTACCAGGCAGTCTTGCTCTCTAGGATTGTCGACTGGAGGTTCAGTGATGCTCATAAACAGTGGGTGCTTCTGGAGAAACTTTTATCGCCCTCTTCTTTGTACTGGCTGCCTTGGCTGGGGGGGACTGGACGCCCATCTGTGTCGAGTTTTGCTCCACTCACACAGATTGTTTTGAGGTTTTGGGATAGATCCTATGTGAAATTACGCCTGACCTCCTGATTGAGCAGACTGAGTCCCCTTTTTGACAATCCGGCTTTTCCCCCAGCAATGAATAGATCTACGTATCTGTGTTGGTCACGACTTGATGGGGTGGGACTGGGTCAGGTGAAGGATAAGCTTGCGGGGCTCTCCGGCGTGCGGGAGTTACGAGGTTCTGATCTTACGACACCACTGTCCTGGCTAGAGTTTCTGCAATTGCGGAGCTTTCTTTCCAGTGTGCCAATGGGGGCGCTGATGCCATTTGAGTCCCTGATGCTCCCTACCGAGGGTCCCTCCCACGTGGTTTCGGTGCTCTATGGCCTGGTCTTGAATTCACTTCCCCCTACTACGCTGGGATTTATGGAGGCTTGGGAGAGGGACCTGGGGATCACCTTTTCTGAGGCGGATAGTCTGAAAATTTTCAGTCTTGCACATAAGATGACGATGTCCAGTCAGGCGCAGGAGAGGAATTATAAATTACTGACACGCTGGTATAGGTGTCCCACCTTTCTCCACAGGATTAACCCGGAGATCTCGGACGCCTGCTGGAGATGTGGCTCCGCCACGGGCTCTATGCTTCATGTTTGGTGGTCCTGTGGTCCCCTGCAACCCTTCTGGAACTCAGTTTTTGATGCCTTTCACTTGATGACTGGGGTCCGCCACGAGCCCTCCCCCCAAATGGCCCTACTGTCCCTGATACCCAGTTCGATAGCTTCCGTTAAAAAGGGGATCCTGAGATTTTGCCTAATAGCTGCCAGGGCAGTTATTCCCCGGCATTGGAGGTCTACTGAGGTCCCCTCCATGGAGGAATGGATAGCTGAAATGGATAGATTACATCGTCTGGAGTCGCTGGTGGCGGGTGATGGTGATGCTGCATATGACCAGGGGCGCACCTGGTTCCTCTGGCAATCCTTCAAGGAGAGCACAGGGTTCCTGACTTGGCTGCGTACATACTCATAATTCTCAATATGTGGGCGTGTACATTGCTGGGTCTCCCTTAATCCCCCTCCCTCCTTACTCCCCTTTTCCCCCATTCCCCCCCCCCCCCCCTTTTTTTTTTTTCTCTTTTTCTCTTTCTTTCCTTTCTCCTATTTCTACAATTGCTTTTCTTACAGGTTCTGTATTTTGTATATAAGGTCTATGTCCCGAGGTGATTCTCAAGATGAGAACCATGTGCCCTTTATGTGCCAGAGTTCTTGTTCAACTACACTTGTGCTGTGTTCTCAGAGACGTAATGTATAGCTCTGGACATTGTAATGATTCTTTTTACTGTTTTTCCTGTTTAAAATTTCAATAAATATATTTACTGAAAAGAGTGCACCATGTATGTTAACAAGGGTTGTCCACACTGGGTCCTTTCTTGATAATCGTAACACTTTCAACAAGGTCTTGATTGTCTAGGTTCCTAGAGTAAATTTAATCAGATATGTAGTGATACACTTCCAGCAAGTGGGATCTATAATGGTGGTGAAGTGGTCAACCAGCATTTCTGGACTTTTTCCTACTAATGACCCCACTTTCTGCTTTTATTTTCTGCGTATATGCTAATAAATATTTGCTTCTGTCAACAAATGGTCGGTAAAGAACGGAATTATTTTTTTATTTTTACTTTAGACTTTTTCTTCTAAGCTTCCTAAGAAGCATAAAACTTTTTTTTTTTCTGTGACTATAATGCAGTTCTCCGATACCAATCCTTCTTGTTTACGCTACCATTAGATCAAACAGCAGACAAGCAATTTATGGCGTATAAAACAACCTCACCTATGCCATCTTCATTTGCATTTGAAAATTGATTTTAGTCACTTTGGGGATTTAGGGCAGAATTTCTCTTGTTTTATTTTACCATGGATGAAACCCTGCAGTGTGATAAAAATAATGACTTGTGCACAAAAGCATGTAGAACAAGTAGGGTTTTTTCTTTATTTTCGTGATCTGGGCAGGATCCTTTGAGAAGATTTCATTCTAACAAGAGCTCTATCCCCGCTAATCATCTTTATAAGCTGATATCGATACACGAACCAAAAAAAATAACATAAATCCTGTAAAAATATTTTAGCACAATTCTAATTAGGAGATAATGGTGTTACAATACCCAATAGGGCAAGAGATTTTTGTTTTTGTTTTTTTTTCTCTGAATTATAGGCTATAAGGCAAACAATTTACAATTTTGATGTGTACTAATCTTATATTGAAACTTTTATATAAAAAAAACTAGATATCATCATCCGGGATGGCTCGCCAACATTCACAGTCGGAGACCGTTGGGAAACTACAAATCTTTTCTTTACACTATGGAATTATTATTTTTTTAAAAAAATGTAAAACTTTACTTTAAAATGTCAGAACATTTTTTAGCACTTGGGTTTAAAAACTTTTTTGGATGATATCCCCAATTATATTAATGAGGTTATCTCACCAGACTACCCCTGTCCATATAGTTTCATAGAATTTATGGTTGAAGGTAGACCTAACTTTATTTAATTCAGTATTTTACAATTTTGTACATAATTAAACATTTTATTTCCTCTGATTAAGTGCATGACCTGACATTTACCTACATTAAACTTCAATTGCCATTTCTCAGCCCAAGCCTCCAGCTTACGTATATCCTTTTATAACATTCAATTATCATCCTCTTTATTGATCTCTCTGCAGAGTTTAGTATCATCTGCAAATATTGAAATTCTACTCTGTATGCCATCTACAAGGTCATTAACAAACATGTTAAAAAGCAGAGGGCACAATACTGACCCCAGTGACCTAATTATGCCTTATGAAAATGATATAGGGTGGGCCATTTATATGGATACACCTGGGTGGGCCATTTGTATGGATTCAAAATGGCCAAATACAAAATGGCTGCCAAGGTCACCACCCATTTCGAAAAGTTTCCCCCCTCCCATATATTAATGTGCCATAAATAGGAAGTTCACCAACCATTCCCATTTTATTTAGGTGTATCCATATACATGGCCCACCCAGGTGTATTTATATAAATGGCCCACCCTTTATAATGGAATCCCCAATTTAGAATTTTGTTGGGCAAGTAAGGTCAGCTCATACTCATACAACCGGTTCATTTTTATGTGACACAGCCATCCATCCATTCATTCAATTGCCTCTGTAGGGAAAATGCGTGGTGCAGATGAAACTTTCCCTGGAAAATGTATCTAGAGTTCTAGAAGTTCCAAAAGCAATTCAATGATCATATAATCTTTTTTTTTTTTAGAATTTCACTTTCTGTCAAACAAACAACATCAAATTCAGGTTGGTTTTACAGTGGAAATATTCTCTGCATTTGGAGCTAAGCTCCTTGCATAGGCATGACATTATTATTTCTAATAGTAGTAGTAGCAGTTGTAGTATAAGTATTTAGTTTAGAATGGGCAGAGACTAAATAGAATGGTATTTAACAGCGAGAAATACAAGATTCTACATCTGGGCAAGAAAAACCAAAATTACATCTACAGAATGGGAGGAATAGAATTAAGCAACAGCATGTGACTTGGGTATACTAATAGATCCCAGACTGCACATGAGTCAACAGTGTGATGCAGCAGCAAAAAAGGCAAACACAGTTCTAGGATCCATTAAAAGAAGAGTCTAGATCACGAGAAGTAATTATCTCTCTCTACTCCTCCTTGGTCAGGCCTCATCTGGAATACTGTGTCCAGTTCTGGGCACCACATTTTAAAAAAGACTTTGAAAAACTGGAGCAAGTTCAGAGAAGAGCGACCAGGATGGTGAGCAGACTGCAAAGTATGTCCTATGAGGAACGGTTAAAGGATCTGGGAATCTTTAGCTTGCAAAAAAGAAGGCTGTCTACAAATATCTGAAGGGCTGTCACAGTATAGAGGGATCATCATTATTCTCATTTGCATATGGAAACACGAGAAGCAATGGAATGAAACTGAAAGATACAGATTAGATATTACAAAAACTTTATGACAGTGAAGATGATCAATGAGTGGAACAGGCTGCCACGAGAGGAGGTGGGTTCTCCTTCAATGGAAGTATTCAAACAGAGGCTGGACAGACATCTGTCTGAGATGGTTTAGTGAATCATGCATTGATCAGGGGGTTCGACACTATGACCTTAGAGTTCTCTTTCAACTCTAACATTCTATGATTCTATAATTCTAGAGTGCCCTACCTTCCAGTGTTCTGTAAAAAATAAGGTTTAAAATATATAACAATCAGTCAATTTTGAACTGAATTCTCTTGGAAATAGGTAACAAGTGAAGGGAAGGCAGTGGAGTAATGAGTGGAGAGGTGAATTATTAGGGTAGAAGTGTTAAGGATGGATTGAAGGGGAATGAGTGAAAGACAGAAGGTTACAGAGGATATTTCAGCATAATGGGAGATAAGAGATGACTAGAGAATGCACTACATTTTGTTTATTCAAAATTGAGAAAACAGCATAAATGTTATTGAATTGAAGGAGGCATGAAGTAGAAAAGGCCTGGATGTAAGGCTTAAAGGACAGAGTTACTGTTAGTCAAAGTTCACCCCAAGCATTGGTCTTAGGAGACATTGTGGAACTGTTAACAGAAATAATTAAGTCTTGTCGGAAGCAAGGTGGTGAGAAGATAATGAATACAGTTTTCTCTATGTTGAGTTTCGGAAAGTACGAGGAGAAGAAGGTGAATATACTTGATAGACACTCTGGAATTCTCGACTGCACAGAGGTAAAGTCTGGGCCAGAGAGGAAAACATGAGTGTCACGCTCGCACCTTGACTGGGTGACGTGAGCGTAGGGGTGTAGCCCCACTGTGCCACAAACCAGACTACCCTGGAAGGGGTGTGACTAAGCAGCTACCTTGGTGTTCACTGGAGCCTCTGATGGTGAGGTCAGGCTTGTGCGGCAGGTAGCTGCCAGGTACCACTCCAGGGTGGTGTCTGGCTGTGGCTGCTGATCCCACCGGGGGACAGAACACTGGCAGGCAGGCACGGCTGAGACACTGGCAGGAGGGCATGGCTGAGACACTGGCAGGCAGGCACGGCTGAGACACTGGCAGGAGGGCATGGCTGAGACACTGGCAGGAGGGCATGGCTGATACACTGGCAGGTGAGCACGGCTGAGACACTGGCAGGTGGGCACAGCTGAGACACTGGCAGGCTGGCATGGCTGAGATACCGGCAGGTGGGCACGGCTGAGACACTGGCAGGTGGGCACGGCTGAGACACTGGCAGGCTGGCATGGCTGAGATACTGGCAGGTGGGCACGGCTGAGACACTGGCAGGTGGGCACGGCTGAGACACTGGCAGGTGGGCACGGCTGAGACAGAAGGGACAGGAACTAACTTGGAAGGTACAGGAACACAGGCAGGTGTGAATGATATAGGGGAACAGGTAGAGACCTGTTCATACTATGGGAGCAGAGACTGATTCAGGGAGGACAGGAACACGGACAGCTATGAGTGGTATATGGGAACAAGTAAGAACCTGTTCAGACAGGAAGAACAAAGAGCTGAGCAGATCAGCAGGGTGCGGAGCAAAGAGCTGAGCAGAGCCACAGGGTGCGGAGCAAAGAGCTGGGAAGAGCCGCAGGGTGTGGAGCAAAGAGCTTAGCAGAGCCGCAGGGTGCAGAGCAAAGAGCTTAGCAGAGCCGCAGGGTGCGGAGCAAACAGCTTAGCAGAGCCGCAGGGTGCGGAGCAAAGAGCTTAGCAGAGCCGTAGGGTGCGGAGCAAAGAGCTTAGTAGAGCCGCAGGGTGCAGAGCAAAGAGCTGAGCAAGGTTGCAGAGTGAGGAGCCGAGAACAGAGCAAAGCTGCAGAGTGCGGAGCAAAGAGCAGAGCCACAAGTGCGGAGCAATAGCAGAGCCACAGGGAGCGGAGCAAAGAGAGCAGAGCCACAGAGTGCGGAGCAAAGAGCAGAGCGAGGTCGCAAAGTGAGGAGCCGAGAGCAGAGCAAAGCCGCAGAGTGAGGAGCAAAGAGCAGAGCAGAGCAGAGCCACAGGGAGCGGAGCAAAGAGCAGAGCGGAGCCGCAGAGGGAGAGCAGAGCTGCAAGGTGAGCAGCAGAGCAGAACAGGGCAGAGCAGGAAGGAGTGAACACAAGGGAAAACAAAGCGGAATAGGAAAGGCTACTGACAGGGATACGAACGGACACAGGAATAGGACTAAGTTCAGACAGGGAATGGAACAAGGCAAGGAACAAGGACTCAGACCAGGGTACTAAGCCCCACTGGGTGGCTGACACAAGACACAGGTACAGGCCAGGGTACAAAAGCCCCCTTGGGTGGCTGACACAAGAGTAATAGCAGGACAGGGCCTGGCACCTCAGCAGCAAGACACTGACTGAGGAAGTAAGTTGCTCAGACCTTCCCCCAGGAGTGGGAATGCTTTAAAGGGAACCTGTCACCTCGTTTTTTCGGTATGAGATAAAAATACTGTTAAATAGGGCCTGAGCTGTGCATTACAATAGTGTACTTTGTGGACCCCGATTCCCCACCTATGCTGCCGAAATACATTACCAAAGTAGTCGTTTTCGCCTGTCAATCAGGCTGGTCAGGTCGGATGGGCGTGGTGTCTTCCCCCAGATCTTGCGTAGTTTTCCGTTGGTGGCGTAGTGGTGTGCGCATGTGCAAGGTCCCGAATCCTGCACAGGGGTGTGAAAATAGCAACGATGTCCGTTATTCCATTGGTGGTCGGTGGGCGCGGCCATCTTGCTTTGGCCGCGCGTGCGCAGAAGCGGCGCTCTGCTGGCCGCGGCTTCAGGAAAATGGCCGCGGGCATCCGCGCGTGCGCAGATGGCTATCGCGGCGGCCATTTTCGTGAAGCCGAGATGCGAACTCGGCTTCACGAAAATGGCCGCCGCGATAGCCATCTTTGCACGCGCGGATGCCTGCGGCCATTTTCCTGAAGCCGCGGCCAGCAGAGCGCCGCTTCTGCGCACGCACGGCCAAAGCAAGATGGCCGCGCCCACCGACCACCAATGGAATAACGGACATCGTTGCTATTTTCACACCCCTGTGCAGGATTCGGGACCTTGCACATGCGCACACCACTACGCCACCAACGGAAAACTACGCAAGATCTGGGGGAAGACACCACGCCCATCCGACCTGACCAGCCTGATTGACAGGCGAAAACGACTACTTTGGTAACGTATTTCGGCAGCATAGGTGGGGAATCGGGGTCCACAAAGTACACTATTGTAATGCACAGCTCAGGCCCTATTTAACAGTATTTTTATCTCATACCGAAAAAACGAGGTGACAGGTTCCCTTTAAGTACTTCAGGCCTCTTGACAATTGGCTGGGGACACCTTAGGAAGGTGCACACTGACACTACAAAAATCAGAAAGTGCCAGGGCCGCCCCTAAGCACACAGCCAGGAAGAAAGCAAAGACCAGGCAGGAGACATGAGGCACACAGCATGGAGCTGGCAGAAGACAGAATGGCCCGGAGTAGTGAGCAAGTTGGTGAGTAATGCAGGTGGGGGATGGGAGGCCATGCAGTGATGCCGGCAGAGTTGTTACAATGAGTATTATTGGCATATAGATGGTACTGGAAGCCATGGGATTACATTGGACATCCAAAAATATAGATGGAGATGAATAGGGATGCTAGGACAGGGCCTTGAGGGACACCAACAGCGAGGAGACACGATGAGGAATTGGTGTGAGAATAAGAGACAATAAATTTGCCCTTTGCCCTTGGTGAGGTATGAGCTGAAGCTAAATGGCAAAATGAGACTAAATGACATTTGACAACGCAATTTTAGTGTCTTTAGGATAATCTGCCTGTTCACTGTGACAAGATTTTGTTTCGCTCTTGTGCTGCCTAGATAAGTTTGGAATAAATAACACTCTGCAACCGAATGCAGCAGGTTCATGCAACGCTGCCTATATTTCAAGGCAATTTCGACTAGATAAAGGCCAGCCAGCATCGAGTAAAAAAAAGGGGAGTAAAAATGAGTTATTAACATCCCTTAAACAATGAAGTTTCAGGAATTCGATTGTTCGGGTCTATTTACATGGTGTACACATTTTTCTGCACTCTCATTGTGGGAACGTTTTGAAAGAACCAAGACGTTTCCGTGCCCTATGAATACTTTGGCACATGCCGAAATAGTGAGTGCTGAGCTGAAATTGCAGTAGAAATTATATGTCTGCAAACTGCAACACTAATGCCGGAGTCCCTGAATTTTCTCTCCCTCTCCAACTGCCAGGTACACTGACATACTCACCACGTTTCTTTGTCCTGACACAATTCTCTGCTCAATGTTCCCATGCATGGCACGTGGGTCTCTCGGGGGCACGCTCCTAGCCTCTTTTAGGAGTAGCTCAAGCATTCTACTTCTCCCTCCAGCCAATAACTGGGATGCATCTTTTATTTGAGGCACGCTCTCCTGTAGGGAGGTGCCTGTACCATGATCTCTTTAGTGTTAGTTTGAGTTTATCCCTGCTAGTTAGTTTTCAGGTTCCTGAACCTATTCTGTTAGAACATGAACCGGTCGCTTAATCCACATAGTCTAAACCCAAACCTGTTCCTGTTATCTGTGTTACCTGAAAATAATAGACGTGAGCACTACACCAAAAGTGCACAGGTAGGTTCCCACACCATGTGTAATAGATACAAAGAATCTGGCACTCAACTTAAGTGTAAAGCAACTCCGTATGTTTATTGTAGTACCAAAACGTTTCGGTCTGGGAGACCTTCCTCAGTTGCGTACTTCAGTTTATGAAAGCAGCATGTCTCCCTCCAAGGACTAGCGGTGGACACCACGTCATGCCGGAGCAACACGGCACTTAAGCACTGTGGGACACTCTATATTCCCCTTAAGGACCGGACGTTCACATTCTACTTATAACCACCGCAGATAAGGTGGTCTTTGCTAGACTCTGTACCAAGTGGTGACACATGCTGCTTTCATAAACTGAAGTACGCAACTGAGGAAGGTCTCCCAGACCGAAACGTTTTGGTACTACAATAAATATACGGAGTTGCTTTACACTTAAGTTGAGTGCCAGGTTCTTTGTATCTATCTGTGTTACATGAACCTAAAACAACTCCGGCAGCACCTGAACCTGAAGTCACTCTGGCGGTAACTGAGCCTGCAGCTGCTTTGGCAGTACCTGAACCAGCACCATTGTCCATCCTGTCAAGTTTTCCAGGCTCAGCACTGTCTGAAACTGCAACAGTATCCAGTTCTCCCTTGGGCTTTGAGCCTGTGTCTGTGATCCTGACCCTTGGGCTAAGCTGCCACAATACCAGGGAGTGCCCTTTGAGTGGTACCCAGTGGCAACATGCAGCTCAATCCTAACTCCACCATCAAGAGCTCTAGCGAAAACTAGGTGGCCACTTAGCTGCGCTCCTCATAACATAAGCCCAGACCGGGGTGCAATGGGTCCATGATCCATGTGTGTGACACAAACTAATTACGGTAGTCAGCAAGTACTACATTTTTATGTTGCAACAAGCCCCACCCACCTAAAAAACTATAGGGAGAAAAATACTTTATCTAAAAAACTAATTAAAGCTGCCAAAAAGGAAACAGAGAAGCACATTTCTAAGGAGAGTAAAACTAATCCCAAACTGTTCTTCAACTATATCAATAGTAAAAGAATAAAAACTGAAAATGTAGGCCCCTTAAAAAATAGTGAGGAAAGAATGGTTGTAGATGACGAGGAAAAAGCTAACATATTAAACACCTTCTTCTCCACGGTATTCACGGTGGAAAATGAAATGCTAGGTGAAATCCCAAGAAACAATGAAAACCCTATATTAAGGGTCACCAATCTAACCCAAGAAGAGGTGCGAAACCAGCTAAATAAGATTAAAATAGATAAATCTCCGGGTCCGGATGGCATACACCCACGAGTACTAAGAGAACTAAGTAATGTAATAGATAAACCATTATTTCTTATTTTTAGGGACTCTATAGCGACGACGGGGTCTGTTCCGCAGGACTGGCGCATAGCAAATGTGGTGCCAATATTCAAAAAGGGCTCTAAAAGTGAACCTGGAAATTATAGGCCAGTAAGTCTAACCTCTACTGTTGGTAAAATATTTGAAGGGTTTCTGAAGGATGTTATTCTGGATTATCTCAATGAGAATAACTGTTTAACTCCATATCAGCATGGGTTTATGAGAATTCGCTCCTGTCAAACCAATCTAATCAGTTTTTATGAAGAGGTAAGCTATAGGCTGGACCACGGTGAGTCATTGGACGTGGTATATCTCGATTTTTCCAAAGCGTTTGATATCGTGCCGCACAAGAGGTTGGTACACAAAATGAGAATGCTTGGTCTGGGGGAAAATGTGTGTAAATGGGTTAGTAACTGGCTTAGTGATAGAAAGCAGAGGGTGGTTATAAATGGTATAGTCTCTAACTGGGTCGCTGTGACCAGTGGGGTACCGCAGGGGTCGGTATTGGGGCCTGTTCTCTTCAACATATTCATTAATGATCTGGTAGAAGGTTTACACAGTAAAATATTGATATTTGCAGATGATACAAAACTATGTAAAGCAGTTAATACAAGAGAAGATAGTATTCTGCTACAGATGGATCTGGATAAGTTGCAAACTTGGGCTGAAAGGTGGCAGATGAGGTTTAACAATGATAAATGTAACACATGGGAAGAAGGAATCAATATCACCATTACACACTGAACGGGAAACCACTGGGTAAATCTGGCAGGGAGAAGGACTTGGGGATCCTAGTTAATGATAAACTTACCTGGAGCAGCCAGTGCCAGGCAGCAGCTGCCAAGGCAAACAGGATCATGGGGTCTGGATACACATGATGAGAGCATTATACTGCCTCTGTACAAATCCCTAGTTAGACCGCACATGGAGTACTGTGTCCAGTTTTGGGCACCGGTGCTCAGGAAGGATATAATGGAACTAGAGAGAGTACAAAGGAGGGCAACAAAATTAATAAAGGGGATGGGAGAACTACAATACCCAGATAGATTAGCGAAATTAGGATTATTTAGTCTTGAAAAAAGATGACTGAGGGGCGATCTAATAACCATGTATAAGTATATAAGGGGACAATGCAAATATCTCGCTGAGGATCTGTTTATACCAAGGAAGGTGACGGGCACAAGGGGGCATTCTTTGCGTCTGGAGGAGAGAAGGTTTTTCCACCAACATAGAAGAGGATTCTTTACTGTTAGGGCAGTGAGAATCTGGAATTGCTTGCCTGAGGAGGTGGTGATGGCGAACTCAGTCGAGGGGTTCAAGAGAGGCCTGGATGTCTTCCTGGAGCAGAACAATATTGTATCTTACAGTTATTAGGTTCTGTAGAAGGATGTAGATCTGGGGATTTATTACGATGGAATATAGGCTGAACTGGATGGACAAATGTCTTTTTTCGGCCTTACCAACTATGTTACTATGTTACGTCCAATTATTACTCAAGCTATATACTTTTCACCCTAAGTTACAACTACATGCCCCCCATAAAGTCTCAACTGGTGAAATCCAAATGCTTAAAGGTTAGGTTCATCTTTGAAATTTTATTTTCAACTCCTCCCCTCTTCGCAGCGCATAAAGATCTACAGTATATAGTAAAGGACTACATGGCTTGAAACAAGTCCGGTGGAATCTGATCTTGACCATATGTATTGCTACACACCCTGTGCCCCTTATCATATATAATATACAGTATAAGAAGGGGAAGATGAAGTATTGTAATAAATTAATGTGTGTACAGACTACACAGAGTTTGTTTGAAGTATTTTTACTATGGAAACACAGTTGTGCAAAGAGGCAAAATTAGACTTGCAATGGCAATTATTTGCAAAGGGTTTTTTGGAACAAAAGAAATGCAAAAAATGATGGGCATAAGTGATGAGCAAATCTGGTGAAATTCATTACTTTACTCGAGTTTGGAAAGGAAAAATTTAGTTGCATTAAAATTATTCAATGGAAATCAAATGTTCCTTATGCTCTGCGGTCTAAAAATTACACACTGTGGTCTAAAAATTACACTCTAGGGTATTCTAAAGCTAATACGTAGCTCGTTGCTAATCAGTCCCACCACCTCTGTAGTCTAACACCTGGCCTCCTCGTTCCCCTCAATGTACAGCTAAAGCTTTGGGCACATATGTCATGATGTTGTGACATTCCATTGTGCATGATGCCGTCATAGACCTACTCATCGCCGAAAGTCACAGCGCAGCGTGAAGATACTCAAAGTGAACGAGAAAGAAGAGAAAAGGAACAAAGGACTGCGACAGCACTTTGATAGATGAGCCTTGAGGGGTGTATCTTTTTTACCCCAGAGTGAAAGAGGGAGGCAGAGACACTGACCAGTGATGCTGCTTTCTTATAAATGTCTTATTTCATCCCAGTGCTACACTGCTCAATTTTTCCTGTATATTCTCCTTGATTCTGGTGCAGCTTCTGAATATTTGGTACATAGAGTGAGAAGAACAGGAATCCCTCACATAACTCTCGGAGCAATTCACCCACTAGCTGAGAGAGAACTGAAAATTAGGGATGGAACCTGCAAGTAAAAATATAAATGAAGAATACAACTCAAAATGTCAGAAATAGCATTATTTCCAATGTAGACATACGGTTCAATCAACTGAACATAAGCTATACTGAAAAGTCACTTGAAAATAAAAGGAACACTTTATAAGATGTTATTCCAGGTCACTGAAGAACTGATTGCGCAAAAGGCAAAAATCTCATACCCTTTATAATATGTTATTCCAGGTCATTGAAGGAACGGGCAAAAATCTCTTGCCCAGATCATGGTGGCCCAAGAGCCCATAATGACCAGAAAAAAAGGGTACCACCGACACACACAATAGTTGGGAGAACTAATAAAATGGTGCTCAACTATGGAAGAATATTTATTAAAACTAGCACATTTCTAAAAAGTTCACTAAAAAAAGAAACATACGTAAACTGACGGTGGAGAAGAATGATGTTTGGAAACTGCAATTTTACTTTATTGTATGTGTTTATTGTTCGCTTGGTGTAACAGACAGATGTTAAAATGTACCACTTAACGTCAATCAACCAGAAAGACTTCTCAATCGGGGAGGCATGCATATGTCCTTGCCTGTCACCCAGTGATTGATAATAATGAAGAGATCCAATGAGAAGACAAACAGAACATTTCCAGCACTGCTTACTGAAGTAACTATGATTGCAGGCTCCATCTGACAGCCAAAGTCTGAAATGTTGCACTTAAATAACTTTGTCCATTTATTAGAGAAACAGTTCCAGAGGGAGTAAAAAAAGTGAAAACTTAAAAACAAACAATCCAGCCAAAAGATGAGATAGAATGTATGGGTATAAGGAAGGACTCCAAGTCCATTTTTGAAGACCATGGACCAATGTTGGATCTTACAGTGTAAGTTTCGTTAAGTTCTTGCTTTGTACATATGTGTTTACATGTTGGGTCCCGATAGGGGGTCTGACCGAGGAAGTGCCTGGACTGGTAGGAACACGTGTGATACTAACTCTTTGCACCACCACTTTATAGCAGTTAGAAGCTTGTAAGAGCACTGGTGGATGATCTGTGCATGGACCAATTTTGGGGCTTATCTTTGCATGTCTGGTAGAAAAGCCATGGACTTGTTCTACCTATGCGTTGCATTGAAAGTCATTGCAGCTTAAACAATGGAATCGAACATGGAACATCTTGATGTCTGAAACCAAACAGTGGCCTAGAAGTCGGAAAAAGAGTGCTAACAAAATTATCGCTTGATAAAAAAAGAGGAAGGACGGAAGGCTGAACGTTGTACATAGTGTCTTATACAGGCCATTATTAAAGTTGTATAGGTGGATGGTACAATTACACAGGGTGATGTTAAATCTAGGGAAGTCAGCTGTGATGGTTGGAATAATGGCAGCCAGAAGACAGCCACAAAAGAGAAGGTAGTGCTAACCAAAAGCTTGCAGGATTTTTATTACTGGGCTCATTCAAGGTTTGGATGCTGCATTTTATAGTTCAGTGAAACTAGACAGGAGCTATAGGAGAGAAATGGATATGTGGAGACCCAAGGTGCAGCTTAGTGGGTTCAGTTATGAGGTCCTCCAGACTGAGTGGGCTGTCCCTGAAAAGAAGGGTTGGGGAAAGCATAACCTGGACACACAGAATCCAAGTTTGTTTGTTTTTTAAACAGGACATAAAGTGGTTGTTTGAGACTTTAACATTGATGGTCTATCTAATGTCTGATTTGTGGAAGTGGGACACCTGGAACTCCAGCCGATCAGCTGTTCCTCGTTGCGGAGCAGCACAGCACAATTGACGGAATAGTTGCCGTGGCCAGGTACTAGATATCAACCACCTATTGATCTGACTAGAGGGCAGATGTGCTGTCCATGCAGCTGTGCTGTGCAGCTCAGCCACCAACACCGGGAACAGCTAATCGGCTGGGGTGTTGGGTGTCTCAACCCCACCGATCAAACGTTGACGACCTATCCTAAGCCATTGATGTTAAATTTCCCTTTATCTTGTTTTTATCAGACATCTCCATAGGATAGGTGATGACTTTTAGATCGGCGGTGGTCAGACTGCTTGGTTCCACACACCATTTGGCATAACAGGGAAGTTTAATTCACGTTAGAATGGAGCTGCAACATGCAGCACTCGACTGGAGCTCTATTCGTTCATACTGCTAACAAGCGCTGCACTTGATTTTTTCCTGCAGTCAAGCAAAGAATAAATGGAGTGGCGGTCTGGCATGTATGTTCTAACATGGATAAAAGTGCCCCATCGGGGGATAACAAAATGCTTGTTCTGCCAATCAGTAAGGGTCCCAATGGTTAGAACCCAACCAATAAATAAGTTATCACCTATCATACAGAAAAGGGATTATTTGGTTTTACCGTACAACCCCATTAAGGAGAAATGAATTAAGATTAAGGCTATGTACCCATGTTGCAGAATAGAAGCAGAATTTTCTGCTTCAATTCTGCATACCCTTGGCAGGAAAAATGCATGCAGATTTATACGCGGTTTAGACGCGTTTTTACCGCGTATTTAACGTGCTTTCCATGCATTTTTCAAGCACTTTACAAGCGGATTTTTAATACATGTCTGTGGGTGCGGAATTGACGCGATTCCGCAAAAATAATGAACATGCTGCTTTTTTTTTTCCAAGATGCGTTTCCGCCGTGGAAAAAAAACGCAGCTGGGGCACATCAATTGCGGAATCCATAAGAAATGAATGGGATGCGGTCTGTAAGCATTTTTTAAGCATTTCCGCAGCGGAAAATCATGGCAAAAACGCTTAAAAAAAGCAACGTGGGCATATAGCCTAAGGGTCTGGTTCAAAGGGAAAATTAAGCTTGAAAATGGAACAATATGGCTCTCAAGGATTCTGCCTTGGATTCGCGGAAGACAAATTTAATGTCCAATACGTGTTAACGTTCTCAATAACTTTGCTTCAACCTTGTTTCCACCAACCAAGAACAAGCATCTACCAAGCATTGTGCCACCATAGAGTCATGCAGCTCTTTAAAGAGAACCAGTTTAACCCAAGGAGGACAGGCAGCAGTGAATTTCACAGACGTTTCCAGCAGCCAGGGGATTAATTAAAAGTCTTTTTATATTAAGGACAACTGTAATGGTTTTTCAATTAAAGCGTTTCCTCAGACAGCATACCAGTTATCACACACACAGCACACTGTTTTTATTTTTAACTATAGTTAAAGTAAGTAACTGTTTAGCTTGTTTAAGCACCAATTAAAAGAAATCTGGTGAATGGGGGAAAAAAATAAATTTTAAATGTAAATTTAATTTAAATGTAATTAAACTTTTTGCACATTTTGTTGGTTTCTGAGAAAACAATTTTTAACACCAATAAAAGTTATGCGAATAAATAAATAAATTAATATAATTACCCGTATACATTTGATACAGTGTTGTTGCCTTCTCCTATGTTAAATTAATTGTATAAAATTATAATAAAATAATAATATAAATTATGATTTTCATTAAACATAAATAACATAATAAATGATAATATAAATTTGTACTAAATAATAATGATATAAAAAAATAGAAGAATAACACGATAATAATAATAATATTTTCAAATATATTATTTGATTATAGTCAAGGTATAAAAGGTATTACATTATTAAATATATAGTAATAATTTTTATACCTTGACTGTTATATAACTATATATATCTATATATATAATTGTCTAAGGGGTACTTCCGTCTTTCTGTCCTCAACTTCCGTAACGGAAATCCTGCGTCGCTGATTGGTCTCGGCAGCTGCCTGTCATGGCTGCCGCGACCAATCAGCGACGGGCACAGTCCGATTAGTCCCTCCCTACTCCCCTGCAGTCAGTGCCCGGCGCCCGCTCCATAATCCCCTCCACTCACTGCTCACACAGGGTTAATGGCAGCAGTAACGGGCCACGGTGTAACGCACTCCATTACCGCTGCTATTAACCCTGTGTGTCCCCAACTATTTACTATTGATGCTGCCTATGCAGCATCAATATTAAAAATATGTCATGTTAAAAATAATTAAAAAAAACAAAAAACCTGCTATACTCACCATCCACCGCCTTTCCCGCTCCTCGCGACGCTCCGGTGACCGCTTCATGCAAGCGGCAGGTACCGGTGGCAAGGATGGTATGCGAGAAGGACCTGCCATGACATCACGGTCATGTGACCGTAACATCATCACAGGTCCTGCGAGAAGGACCTGCCATGATGTCACGGTCATGTGACCGCGATGTCATCACAGGTCCTGTGCTCATACCAACCCTGGGACCGGAAGCTGCCGCATGCACCGCACACAGGGCCAGGTCTTCAACGGGCCTTCGGAAGGTAAGTATATGTTTATTTTTTATTTTAAATAACAAATCACTTGGTACTCAAAGGTTCTTTTGCAAGATGAAAGTGAATATTTTGTTTATTTGTGCATCCAGTTAAAAGATTTTTGAACTGGATGCACAAATAAACTAAATATTCACTTTCATCTTGCAAAAGAACCTTTGAGTGCCAAGTGATTTGTTATGTACTGACGGGCTGGAAACCCTACTTGTGCACCACCAAGGAACCTTGAGTGCCGTGTCCATCTCTGATATTTTTTATTTTAAGTCTGTATACTACGTGGCTCTGCGCTGTATACTCCGTCGCTGTGCAATATACTACATGGCTGGGCAATATACTACGTGACTGGGCAATATACTACGTGGCTGGGCAATATACTACGTGACTGGGCAATATACTACGTGACTGGGCAATATACTACGTGGCTAGGCAATATACTACGTGACTGGGCAATATACTACATGGCTGGGCAATATACTACGTGGCTGGGCAATATACTGCGTGGCTAGGCAATATACTACGTGACTGGGCAATATACTATGTGGCTGGCTAATATACTACGTGGCTGTGCAATATACTATGTGGCTGGGCAATATACTACGTGGCTGGGCAATATACTACGTGACTGGGCAATATACTACATGGCTGGGCAATATACTACGTGGCTGGGCAATATACTACGTGGCTAGGCAATATACTACGTGACTGGGCAATATACTATGTGGCTGGGCAATATACTACATGGCTGGGCAATATACTACGTGGCTAGGCAATATACTACGTGGCTAGGCAATATACTACGTGACTGGGCAATATACTATGTGGCTGGGCAATATACTACGTGGCTGTGCAATATACTATGTGGCTGGGCAATATACTACGTGGCTGGGCAATATACTACGTGGCTGTGCAATATACTATGTGGCTGGGCAATATACTACGTGGCTGGGCAATGTACTTGGAATTGCATTTTTTTTGCAATTTCACAGCAATTTTTTTCCCCATTTTCCAGTTCAGTATATGGTAAAATCAATGGTGTCATTAAGAATCACAAACTAGTTCTCCCCCTCATACGGTTATGGGGACGGGAAAATAATAGTTTAAAAAAAGTTATGGCTATTGAAGAAGGGGAGAAAAAGAGAAGAACGGAAAAAAAAAATGGAAAATCGCCCAGGTTGAAGGGGTTTAAATTACATTTTAAAAAATAAATAGATAATAAAAGATGAAAGAATAAATACAAAAAAATATATAGGAAGACATTAGGCATTGCAAATAATACAGTTCACTTTCTTGACTAATAAAAAAAATAATTATCTAATAAATTAAATTGGGAATTTTTGGTAAGTGTTGTTGTAGACATCAACCATGGCAGATGGCACCATCAGGTCTTGCTAAGTTGCCACCAAACCTTATGTGCATGCTGCCTCATTATACTCCCCATATGTTTTATTTCCAAGAACATACAGCATTTACCTTCCTAGCTTAGTACTGACATTTCACCCAGTTGCACCCTACATGCCATATACAAGTGGGCAGGCAAAGAGGCTCCAACATTTGCAACCCAATATTAAAAGTCCAATCAGGGCAAATGTCTCCTGAAATATTTATCGTTTTCCGGTGTCTTTACTTCAGTTATTTAAATCGCATTTGTCTCTATAAAATTAAGCATTAAGTTATTTGATTGGAAATGTAATGGGAAGAGGGAATGGGCTTCCCGGACACCGAGGACTGTTGTACGATTCTTGGATACAGCAATTACGTACATAACAGGAAAATTATCTAGGTGCGGGAAGACTGATTGCTTTCCTTGTAATCATACCAGCAGCTTAACAGTCATTTGGTTCACAGCTTCATTCCTTTATTATTACAGTGAAATATAAATAAATCAGGAACAACTAACAATTAAAGAGTCAAGCTAAGCGGCCAATGAAAGGACAAGTGTGGTAGATATTCAAGGTAAAAGAAAAAATAAACTATATCCCCAGAATAAAATATAGGCATAAATTACCAGTAAAAATAATAAATTCAACTTCCAAGTTTATGCTCCTTTAGAAGACCATTTCACCTGTTGCTCAAGAAAAACCTTCACACAGACAGAGTAGTGGAATTTCCCCATCAGAATACAGGGATGGGAAGCAGAGACACTCAGACAGGGGAAGTCCTGTACTCTGCTTTTGAATACAGTGTACAAAGCTTGCTGAGCAGCAGTTAAAAGGAGCCCTTAAAGGAGCGTGAATTGGGCAGCAATGGAGCTCGGTGTTTGTGAAAGAAGATAAGAAAATAACGTAATGAAGTAGATCACAGACATTCATAACTTTGCAATGTTTATAGGGTAATTAAAAAGGGTTTCAGGGACTTTTAGCTTGATGGCCTATCCTTAGAATAGGTCAATATCTCGTCGGTATCCCCACCAAACAGCTGTTTCCAAATTCAAATAGTAGTGGTTCTACAGTACCTGGCCACTATACAGTTGAATGAACTATGCATATCCAGCCGCCGTCGGTACTGGGAACAGCTGATCGTCAGAGGCACCGGGTGTTCCACCCTCACTGATTAGATATCGATGACCTGTTCTAAAGATAGGATATCAAAATAAAAGTCCTGGACAACTCCTTTAAATAAAAAATAATCATTTATTTACCCTTCTTGAAGTCAATTACCAAAAATTTCTGGGACAAAACGAGCCTCATCGGTACTTAAGTAATTTGTGCAGCTGAAGCAGGTCAGCGCAATCTTCCTCAACTGGCATAACATGACGTGGCATAACGTCATAACATCACTGAGGCCTCATAATCAAAAGGATGCCAGCGGTTAAGTGCCAGCCAAGTTGTCCATCTCCACAGAGTACTGACATAGATACCAATCAAGTGTCCAGCAAATCATTTTACTAAACTCTAAAATGGTCACCGTACTTTTGAAAAACTTGATCTCATTTGATAATGTTAAAAAAATAGTACGACCTGCAAATCCTTTTATTTAACATTGTGAAGTGTAATCTATCTCTGGCAGCAGAGACATCAAGACGGAATACACTGAAAGTGGGGCCTGGTCTCTATAAGTAGCGGGGTCTCCTGCTTTCCTGTCTGTCAATCTATATCAAGGCATAACAGAAAAACAGGCTTTCTGTTCAGGTCTGGCAAACCAATAAACTGACTGGGGGAATGAACACTGAAAATTGAGGGAATGAAAGTTTCAGCACCTATAGTGCTGGCAGAATACTGTTAATAACAAACTGGCAAGCTATTCATAGTTATATCTATATATTTCTTTCTACATATAACCACTCTCAAATTATACATTGGTTTTTATTTTTTCTCAGTAAAATATAAATTAGTGGAAGTAAATCCGATTATTAAAAAATTAGACTTTGAAAGCAGAATATGTGAAGGCTGCAAGCCCACACACATATGTTCCAACGTCTGGGCTCCTGCCGTGTTTCAATGACTTTATGTTCTCTCTGATTTAGAAGTTATGCAGGTCCACATTAAAGTCATTCTAGGAAGGATTTTGAGTCCTGGAAAAACATGGTCATGAGAGAAAGGGAAATGCTTAAAAACCCATTTCTCCATTGAAGGTGTCTCATGTTCAACCATTGAAAATGAGTTTCTGGAGTCTAACATACCTGAAGGGCGCCGATAGTGCTGAATCGAGATTCAATTCAATTTCATAAGCCCCTTGTGAAGACATGGGGGGCAGTGGGTGCTCTCGTCTGCTAGCCTGGCTGTCTTTAGAAAGACTGCATGGACCAAGGCTCATTCCACTGAACACTCGGTCTCTTTTCCTGTGGGCAGAACACTACTCAGACAACACAGGATGAGGGTTACACAATAGGGTTAATACTTTATTGGATCATCAACAGTAAATAACATATAAAATAGTCCCAACAAATACCCAATATGGTGCAAATTACAGAGTCTCACCCTTCCACTGGCTCGCCAGTATTAGAGCAGCTACGACTTTGGGACTTCAAGGTCTGACTACCCCCACCAATGGCACTCTGCTTTTGGCGGACACCCATAGAGAGGAAGTGATGACAAAATTAGGAAGCTGTCCGAGAGCAGTGAGGTATGCGGCCAGGTGACCCAATTGTCCCAACTTGATTTCTTTAAGACTTCTCGGAGGGTTTCAGCAAGGGTCAATAGAGCAGATCTGTGTTCTTCCAGATGGAGCCATGGTCCCCTAAGATGACATCCTGTAGAATGTTCCTGGCTATGGTTTTGTAAAGTCTCTCCTCTGATTTTCCTCGCAGAACAATAGAATACCCTTTTTATTATAAACATCTGTGGCTCAGGTCATCATCCACAGGTCAGGGGAGTTGGGACGAGTTTATCTCTCATTGTTTGAGTATTTAATCAGTTTGCATAGTTCATCCGTCTCGGTTTTGCAGGTCAACAAACTAGCTAGCCTGGTACAATGTGTAATCAGCATATTAACAAACATCTATTGTTCAATTACCCTGTGTCCCTGTCATTCAACATTTGTCAACAATTGTCATTGTAACAGACAATAAGTTACAACAAACATCAACTCAAAAGTCAACATCCAGGCTCCTCTGAACAATAGTCTGTGTTTCTTGACCAACCACAGAAAAGCACATAAATTCAAAAGTCAACATAGAGATAATAGTGTATGTATTCTGGCCTACTGAAAATAGACATCTGGATAATTAGGATTAAATGCTGTGTTGTTGAGTCACCCACCAGGGCCGTGGGATTCTCAGTACCAGGTCCGGTCAGCTTAAAGGGGGATGTCATGGTGGCGGCAACCCGGTCCGTGGCCCTGGGTGCCCATGTTAAAGGGAATGTCTTTAAAGGGTTTTTAGGAATAAAGTTTGTTCGTGACGTCACCTGTGGTATTCGGTCAATGGGGACCGACGCTGCTTAAAGGGGTCCTCTGGGGTGATGTTATGGCAGCTGAGATGGTATAACTTCCCACAGGTGAAGTATGTCCCCAAGGCTCCCGATGTATAGATGAGGATGGTGAGTGGTGCAGTATGAATGGAGGACACAGGTGTGCAGTCTATTTAACAGGTTTACTATACTCTTCAGGCAGCCACAGTCCAGGGCACCAGATCACAGGAACAGTTAGGGTCCGGCCAGCTTGGAAGCGAATTCAGAGTCCCGTTTACCAGGTGGAGTTAAAAGCCTTCCTCATAGCATGGTGGTATTGTAGTCCCTTACTGCCTATGGCTTCTGGCAAGGTCCTCACAGTCCTCTCTGTCCTCCTTAAAGGTTGGACACGAACCTGTATGACAGGTGGCTCTAGCCTTTTTACAGGGTCTCTATCACAACCCAGGTTCTATGCGCCACTGTGCCTCCTGGGTATAAGGGCGGACAGGTTACGTGAAGTTCAGCTGTCCTGCCAGTTTCTGCTGTATGTCTTAAGAGTCCCTTACAACCTCGGTCTTCCGGCTACTGGTAATCTGCGCTTTGCAGGGATATAGCTCAATAGCAGCTGTCCTCCCCTGGTGTCACTCACCTGTACTTCGCTCTCCTGCACGCTCACTACAAATCTGTTTGTCCTTCTGTGTTATCTCTGTCCAGGAGCTGCAGCTCTTTCTCGTGGCTGCACGGCCCCTCAGTCCTTTATCCCACTTCCTGCCAGGAGCTGCAGACTCCCACATCTGCTCAGCTCTCCTCCTCTCTCTCATACCAGCTCCGCCTAGCTGAAGTTCCTCGACAAGCTCCCTTCTGGCAATCTCTCTCTAGCCCTCCCTCTAAGAGGGAGCTCCTTCTTAGCACATCTTTCCACTTCACTGTCCTCTCACAATCTGCCTGACTTTCCCTCCAAAACCAGGATATATCAATAGGGGAGTTCCCCTGAAAACCAGGTTCAAAGCTCCTCCTTCTGGCCTGGAGTGTGAACATGTGTGCTTTGTGGTTACCTGATAAAGAAGATCTTCCTTCGCCTCCAAGCGTGACATCACTCTCCCGAAAGCAATGCCACTGTAACAACCAGGACCCTGGGGTGTTACATTGTCACTCCCCTCTTTACACCTCAGTGCTATAAGTTTAATAATCAACTATAGTGCTTTGGAAAAAAAAGTTTGCTTTACTTGTTCTTCTTGAATTGTTTCCAAAAATTTAAAATATTATTGTAAGGAAATAATTTAAGGAAATCAAAAGATAGAAATGTGTCATTTTAATGGGGTGAATTAAAATGGAAAAATACTTTTCAATGGCATTCACCCATGGGTGCCCAGGGAGTTAAGTCTACTAATTCCATTTCTTAGATTTATTTATTTTCTAACTAGCAAGCCAAGAAAAAAGAAAGTTGGATAGCAATGGGTAAAAAGTGTTTGAATTTTAGTAATATAATATAAAACGTTATATAAAGTAAACTGGTAATAGAGTCAGCATGGATTTTACGACACAGTGATCCTGCCAAACTAATCTGATCAGTTTTTATGAGAAGATTAAGCAATAAATGAGATCTTGGCAATGCAATTATTATGATTGATTTGATTTTTTTTTATAGCAAAGCTTTGGATGCTGCCTCATATTACTGATTGGTATATATAGGATTAAAGCCCTGGCACTTGTGGTTATCTGAGTAATTGGAAAAATATAATATATGCAGAGGACGTTTATGGTTGTACATACTAAAATGAGGTTACAATCATTAGTGATTAATTTCAGGATCGATATTTAGATGTGTATGGAATGGTCAGGACTGGATCAAGGACTGTGGAGACCACTAGGGAAAATATGTGCAGACCCCCAATCTGAGACTTGTCATAGAAATAACAGTATGAGATCATTTGCAAGGGAAGAGATCTCTGTAGCCAACAGCTTGGAAATAACGATAGCAGCAGTAAGAGAGTGTGCTTATCTTATTGGAGGTAGTGACTCTTCCACCTGTGATAATGTTAACAAGGAAAGAACTGCATACGATGGAGACAGTGTTGTTATGTAAGAAGAGGATAGGGACAAGTGGTAGGGTTACAGGTTGAAGGAGTGGTGCCAGCTACATAGCAGTAGGGGGCTTTGGTAAGGTATGTGCGGTGCTCTGTGTCCAGGATGGGGGCTAACAAGCCACTCTTCCTTAATATTAGTATTTTGGCACAAGGCTATGGCTGAAAACTGAAATTTTTCCCTGGGTGGAGGAAAGCCTAGCTGTGATTCTAAGCAGAGGTTGTTGATTTTCCTGGAGAAAGTGACCTGTACATTAACATGTTAAACCTAGTGACGACAGGGAAGTGAGTAAAAGGAATGATGGTATAATTTAAGAAGGGGAATGGAAACAAGTATAAATGTGACATTAATCTAATCATGCACTAGCCGTGAGTCAGAGTGGTCAAGAGGTCCAAGGTCAAAAGCCAGGAAGGTACATCAAAGACAAAGGGATAAGACAAATGGATAAGACAAATGGATAGTCAGGAGCAAAGTCCAGGGTTTAGTAACTAAGGTTAGAATACGTCAAAGGCAAAAGGAGTTATGCAAATGGGTAATGAAAAGGTAATTCTAAGGTCCGGCAACAAAATGTCAGAATGTCAAAATACAGAGCACAGAGTTGGCACACCACTGAGTTATCCCAAAGGCGGCTGTGCTGTCACACACAACACTGACAGCTCAACACATCTCTGCTATCCAAAAGGCGGCTGAGCTGTCACTCAGAGCACTGACAGCCCGACATGCCCCTGCAATCTATAGGGCGGCTGAGCTGTCAGTCACAGCACTGACAGCCCAACACATCCCTGATATCTATAGGGTGGCTAAGCTGTCACTCACAGCACTGACAACGTGACATATCCCTACTGTCTGTAGGACGGTTGAGCATTCACTCACAGCACTGACAGCCAGAGATGCCCCTACTATCCATAGGGTGGCTGAGCTGTCACTCACAGCACTGAGAGCCCGTCATGCCCCCGCTATCCATAGGGCGGCTGAGCTGTCACTCACAGCACTGAGAGCCCGACATGCCCCCGCTGTCCATAGGGCGGCTGAGCTGTCACTCAAACCACTGACAGCCTGACACGCCCCTGATATCTATAGAGTATCTGAGATGTCACTCACAGCACTGACAGCTTTACATGCCCCTACTATCCATAGGGCAGCTGAGATTTCACTCACATGTCATGATCTCTGCAGGCAGAGATCATAGCAAGCCTATAGAGGGACAAGCTCTCGGAAGATGGAACTATACTGACCATGAACTAAGCCTGCCGCGCAACTAGAAATAGCCAGGTAGCATTTCCTATTTATCGCTAGATGCCCAGCTCTGGCCTAAGACCTAAATAGCTAGCAGAGGGAAATATAAGACCTGGCTCACCTCTAGAGAAATATTCCAAAGAAGACAGTAGCCCCCCACATATAATGACGGTGAGTTCAGATGAAACAACAAACGCAGCAGGAAAATAGTCTTAGCAAATTTGAGGTCCGCTTACTAGATAGCAGAAGACAGATAGTATACTTTCATGGTCAGCAGAAAAACACTAACAAAACACCATCCAGAGATTACCTTAAACTCTGGCATTAACTCATAACGCCAGAGTAGCAATCCCTGATCAACGAGAGCTTTCCAGACACAGTAACAAAACTTCAGCTGTGAACTGGAACAAATAGGCAAAACAAAACATGGACAAAAGTCCAACTTATCTAGTAGTTGTCTAGAAGCTGGAACAAGCACTGAGAGGCATCAGATAACATTGTTGACCGGCAAGAAACCACCAGAGAAATGAGCTTAAATAGCGACACCCACTACTGATGGAACCAGGTGAAACAGGAAAGAGGATGACAAGTCCAATTCCACAAGCGGCCACCGGGGGAGCCCAGAATCCAAATTCACAACAGTACCCCCCCCTCAAGGAGGGGGCACCGAACCCTCACCAGATCCACCAGGGCGACCAGGATGAGCCCTATGGAAGGCACGAACAAGATCAGAAGCATGAACATCAGATGCATTGACCCAAGAATTATCCTCCTGGCCGTAACCCTTCCAGTTGACCAGATACTGGAGTTTCCGTCTGGAAACACGAGAGTCCAAAATTTTCTCCACAACGTACTCCAACTCACCCTCAACCAACACCGGAGCAGGAGGCTCAACTGAAGGTACAACAGGTACCTCATACCTGCGCAATAACGACCGATGAAAAACGTTATGAATGGAAAAGGACGCAGGGAGGTCCAAACGGAAAGAAACAGGATTAAGAATCTCCAATATTCTATAAGGGCCGATGAACCGAGGTTTAAACTTAGGAGAAGAGACCCTCATAGGGACAAAACGAGAAGACAACCACACCAAATCTCCAACACAAAGCCGAGAACCAACACGACGATGACGGTTGGCAAAACGCTGAGTCTTCTCCTGGGACAACTTCAAATTGTCCATAACCTGCCCCCAGATGTGATGCAATCTCTCCACCACCGCATCCACTCCAGGACAATCCGAGGATTCCACCTGACCGGAGGAAAATCGAGGGTGAAACCCCGAATTACAGAAAAACGGGGACACCAAGGTGGAAGAACTGGCCCGATTATTGAGGGCGAACTCTGCCAATGGCAAAAAAGCAACCCAATCATCCTGGTCAGCAGAGACAAAACACCTCAGATATGTCTCAAGGGTCTGATTAGTCCGCTCGGTCTGGCCATTAGTCTGAGGGTGAAAAGCAGATGAAAAAGACAAATCTATGCCCATCCTAGCACAGAATGCCCGCCAAAATCTAGACACAAATTGGGTACCTCTGTCAGAAACAATATTCTCAGGAATACCGTGCAATCGGACAACATTCTGAAAAAACAGAGGAACCAACTCAGAAGAAGAAGGCAACTTGGGCAGAGGAACCAAATGGACCATTTTAGAGAAACGGTCACAGACCACCCAGATGACAGACATCTTCTGGGAAACAGGCAGATCTGAAATAAAATCCATCGAGATGTGTGTCCAAGGTCTCTTAGGAATAGGCAAGGGCAACAGCAGTCCGCTAGCCCGAGAACTACAAGACTTGGCCCGAGCACAAACGTCACATGACTGCACAAAGACTCGCACATCTCGTGACAGGGAAGGCCACCAGAAGGATCTTGCCACCAAATCCCTGGTACCAAAAATTCCGGGATGACCTGCCAATGCAGAAGAATGTACCTCAGAGATGACTCTGCTGGTCCAATCATCCGGAACAAACAGTCTATCAGGCGGACAACGATCCGGTCTATCCGCCTGAAACTCTTGCAAGGACCGCCGCAGATCAGGAGAAACGGCCGACAAAATTACTCCCTCCCTAAGGATACCTGTGGGTTCAGAATTACCAGGAGAGTCCGGGTCAAAACTCCTAGAAAGGGCATCTGCCTTAACATTCTTAGAACCCGGTAGGTATGACACCACAAAATTAAAGCGAGAAAAAAATAAAGACCAGCGCGCCTGTCTAGGATTCAGGCGTCTGGCAGTCTCAAGATAAATCAAATTTTTGTGGTCAGTCAATACCACCACCTGATGCCTAGCCCCCTCGAGCCAATGGCGCCACTCCTCAAACGCCCACTTCATGGCCAAAAGCTCCCGATTCCCAACATCATAATTCCGCTCTGCGGGCGAAAATTTGCGAGAAAAGAAGGCACAAGGCCTAATGACGGAGCAGTCGGAACCTTTCTGCGACAACACTGCCCCAGCTCCGATCTCCGAAGCGTCAACCTCAACCTGAAAAGGCAGATTCACATCAGGCTGACGCAACACAGGGGCAGAGGCAAAACGGCGCTTAAGCTCCTGAAAGGCCTCTACAGCATGAGGGGACCAATTAGCAACATCAGCGCCTTGTCTGGTCAAATCAGTCAGTGGTTTAACGACATCCGAAAAACCAGCAATAAATCGGCGGTAAAAGTTGGCAAAGCCCAAAAATCTCTGAAGACCCTTAAGAGAGGAGGGCTGAGTCCAGTCACAAATAGCTTGCACCTTGACGGGATCCATCTCAATGGAAGAGGGAGAAAAAATATACCCCAAAAAGGAAATTTTCTGGACCCCAAAAACGCACTTAGACCCCTTCACACATAAAGAATTAGACCGCAGAACCTGAAAAACTCTCCTGACCTGCTGGACATGAGAGTCCCAGTCATCAGAAAAAATCAGAATATCATCCAGATATATTATCATAAATTTATCCAGAAAATCGCGGAAAATATCATGCATAAAAGACTGGAAAACTGAAGGGGCATTAGAAAGACCAAAAGGCATGACCAAATACTCAAAGTGGCCCTCGGGCGTATTAAATGCGGTCTTCCACTCATCCCCCTGCCTGATCCGCACCAAATTATACGCCCCACGAAGATCAATTTTAGAGAACCACTTAGCACCCTCTATACGAGCAAACAAATCAGTAAGCAATGGCAATGGGTATTGATACTTAACAGTGATCTTATTCAGAAGCCGATAATCAATACATGGTCTCAAAGAGCCGTCTTTTTTTGAAACAAAGAAAAACCCAGCTCCCAAGGGAGAAGAAGATGGACGAATATGTCCCTTTTCCAAAGACTCCTTTATATATTCCCGCATAGCAGCATGTTCCGGCACAGACAAATTAAACAAACGACCCTTTGGATATTTACAACCCGGTATCAAATCTATGGCACAATCGCACTCACGGTGCGGAGGTAACGACCCAAGCTTGGGTTCGTCAAAGACGTCTTGATAATCAGAGAGGAACTCAGGGACTTCAGAGGGAATGGACGACGAAATAGAAACCAAAGGTACGTCCCCATGAATACCCTTACATCCCCAGCTCAACACAGACATTGCTCTCCAGTCCAAGACTGGGTTGTGAGACTGCAACCATGGCAATCCCAGTACCAAATCGTCATGTAAATTATACAGCACCAGGAAACGAATAATCTCCTGGTGATCCGGATTGATACGCATGGTTACTTGTGTCCAGTATTGTGGTTTATTATTAGCCAATGGGGTGGAGTCAATCCCCTTCAGAGGAATAAGAGTCTCCAAAGGCTCTAAATCAAAACCACAACGATTGGCAAAGGACCAATCCATAAGACTCAGAGCGGCGCCAGAGTCAACATAGGCGTCCGTGGCAATGGATGACAAAGAGCAAATCAGGGTTACAGACAAAATAAACTTAGACTGAATGGTGCCAATGGAAACAGACTTATCAAGCTTCTTTGTACGCCTAGAGCATGCTGATATAACATGAGTAGAATCCCCACAATAGAAACACAATCCATTCTTCCGTCTAAAATTCTGTCGCTCGCTCCTGGACAGAATTCTATCACACTGCATACTTTCTGGCGTCTTTTCCATAGACACCGCCAGATGGTGCACCGGTTTGCGCTCCCGCAGACGCCTATCAATCTGAATAGCCATTGTCATGGACTCATTCAGACCTGCAGGCAAAGGGAACCCCACCATAACATCCTTAACGGCATCAGAGAGACCTTCTCTGAAAGTTGCCGCCAAGGCGCACTCATTCCACTGAGTAAGCACAGACCATTTACGGAATTTTTGGCAGAAAACTTCAGCTTCGTCTTGCCCCTGAGATAGTGCCATCAAAGTTTTTTCTGCCTGAAGTTCCAAATGAGGTTCCTCATAAAGCAAGCCCAAGGCCAGAAAAAACGCATCCACATCGCGTAACGCAGGATCCCCTGCTGGCAATGAGAAGGCCCAATCTTGAGGGTCACCCCTGAGCAAGGAAATCACAATCCTAACCTGCTGAGCAGGGTCTCCAGCTGAACGAGACTTCAGGGACAAATAAAGCTTACAATTATTTCGGAAATTCTGGAAGCTAGCTCTATTCCCTGTGAAGAACTCCGGCAAAGGAATTCTCGGTTCAGATACCGGAGCATGTACCACAAAATCTTGTAAATTTTGTACTTTCGTGATGAGATTATTCAAACCCGCAGTTACACTCTGGAGATCCATTATTGTCAGGTGCACACAGAGCATACAGAGATAGGAGGAGAGAGAGAAAAAAGACTGCAGCAAGGCAGACTGGAGGAAAAAAAAAAAAAAAATTCCAGCAGACTTCTTATAACTCTCCTTTCTCAACCTGGGTCTTTAACACTTTATGGGCCGGTCAAACTGTCATGATCTCTGCAGGCAGAGATCATAGCAAGCCTATAGAGGGACAAGCTCTCGGAAGATGGAACTATACTGACCATGAACTAAGCCTGCCGCGCAACTAGAAATAGCCAGGTAGCATTTCCTATTTATCGCTAGATGCCCAGCTCTGGCCTAAGACCTAAATAGCTAGCAGAGGGAAATATAAGACCTGGCTCACCTCTAGAGAAATATTCCAAAGAAGACAGTAGCCCCCCACATATAATGACGGTGAGTTCAGATGAAACAACAAACGCAGCAGGAAAATAGTCTTAGCAAATTTGAGGTCCGCTTACTAGATAGCAGAAGACAGATAGTATACTTTCATGGTCAGCAGAAAAACACTAACAAAACACCATCCAGAGATTACCTTAAACTCTGGCATTAACTCATAACGCCAGAGTAGCAATCCCTGATCAACGAGAGCTTTCCAGACACAGTAACAAAACTTCAGCTGTGAACTGGAACAAATAGGCAAAACAAAACATGGACAAAAGTCCAACTTATCTAGTAGTTGTCTAGAAGCTGGAACAAGCACTGAGAGGCATCAGATAACATTGTTGACCGGCAAGAAACCACCAGAGAAATGAGCTTAAATAGCGACACCCACTACTGATGGAACCAGGTGAAACAGGAAAGAGGATGACAAGTCCAATTCCACAAGCGGCCACCGGGGGAGCCCAGAATCCAAATTCACAACACTCACAGTACTGACATAAAATTCCAAAAGAATTGGGGACAAAGAGTGAAAAGACTCTGTTTTCCAGCACTAAAATAAAATTCATGTGAAACCAATGCAGATGTTTGCTTTATTGGAATGTTCGATTTCTCCATCCCATTTCTACATCACTAGGGAGAGTCCATTTACAGATCTGTGATCCCAACTTGCAAATGAGGACTCTCAGATAAATGTTCACATCTCTCAGAAACAACAATGTAAAGGAAACCTGGAGAGAGCCGTCTATTCACAGCACACAAGTGGTCGCGACACAGCTGGATCATGCAGAAAACAAACCTACTGATCTCACATAACGGATGCAAAAAAAGAGAGTTGAGCGCAAAGTGAGCAAGCGCCATCCCCTACTGGCGTCTCTCCACCACAGACTCAGCAGTCAATGACAAGTTTATTATTGCTCCTGACAAGTGCAGAAAGTTCTTAGAGAGGTGTTCCTTTACTTGGCCACAGTGACACAGCGCGTTTCAGGTCCAGATGTGCAGTAATCATAAAAGGAGATGTAGGAAACTTCAATAAGCCATTACGTTGGAGCCAGCTGCAGCTCGTGAATCCTACGGTAGTGTTCTTTATGAATCGCATAACCTTAAATCCGAAGGAGACAATAGATCGGGCATAAAAGAGAACAGTTCTGCAAAGGATAACGAGCAAGTGACTGCAAAAATGCAACATGTGGGGCATTGTGTAGAACAGAAGAGCGGAGCAATGAACTACTAACATGAATTGGTATAACTAGACTAATTCCTCAATAAAAAGCTATATACACATTGTAGAAAATTTCATACATTTTCCATTGTTTAGTTTCCCTAATAGGGAGCCACATTGGTGACATAGTGCCCACATTACAGCCAACAACCCTATTGGTCCAGGTCGATGTAGACTCCCTTTCCTTCATATTTCAGGTACCTTCCTCTTAAGTTTCAGACATTAGTTCCCAATAGTGACCCTATAAGTAACGACGTTCCTATAACAGCAACATCACAGAGGAACAGTGACCCCACACATGCCAGAGTCCCCCCAACAGTGACCCTATAACAGACTCTATGAGCCATAATGCTCCAGATAAGGAGTTTCTAACTTATAAGTTTTAACCATAAGTGCCAGCCATATTCCTTCCAAAAGTGACCCTTTAAGTGAGAGAAACATGTCTGTGGCCATAAAAGTGGCATCAACCTATCCCTTGAAGAACTCTAGAGAGGGGCAAGCAATATGGCAGTACCATTTAAAAAGAAAGCTACTGAGGGGGTGGTTACACCCCCCTGGTGGTGTTGTTTAAGCCTGAATATCAGCGGCTGCCCCATGGCTGGAGGACATATTTTCCAGATGAATATTTACCAGAATGGAGAGAATCACGTTAGATGGACTGCGCTGCCGGAAATAAAGAGTGTTGGAGCTTCAGATAAGGTTTTTATTAGTAGCAATGCGTTTCGGCAACGAAATGAGTTAGTATTAATAAAAACCTTATCTGAAGCTTCAAGGTTCCTAATATCCCTCAACGTAGCCCACTAGCGTGATTCTCTCCATTCTGGTAAGTCAACATATCCCTTGTAACAATGACAGCACCAAAATGTGACAGTAGCCAAAATGACCCCATACGTAGACATGGATGACCATAACGGTGAGACTCAAAGAACACATGTGGTATCTAAGTTCTTTTCTTGGATAGGGGGGTGCACTGTTGTAGTCTTTTGCAGTCTACCTGCTAGGTAAGTTCACCTTTATGCACAAGATCTGATATCCGACTCAGCATATTTGCATTTCTATAGTTTACGGTCGGTGAGACGGGCACCCAATTCCCCAATTTTTTAATGGAGACAAGTGATGCGTGAACGTGCTTGGATAACGTCTCATCTGAGCATGCTCAGGTGTTATCAGAGTATCTCGGGCGTGCTTGTATATTATGTTCGAGTCCCCGCGGTTGCATGTCTCGCGGCTGTTAGACAGCCTCAACACATGCAGGGATTGCCTGTTTGCTATGGAATTCCAACATGTCTAACAAGCAAATCATGCAGCCACAAGGACTCGAACACAATATATGAGCATGCCTAGATGCTCGGATAACACCCAAACATGCTTGGATAAGACATTATCCGAGCACGCCCGCTCGTCACTAATGGGGACCCATATAATTTTGTTATGTAGAGTAAATATCAGTCTTTTGCACCATTTACAAAGCACCATTAATTCAAAACACTAAACCACAGAGTTTATGGTTAGTACCATAATTTTTTTTTGCCTACAAGTTGATGTCCTCCGTCTCTTCTTGTCTTTTGCTTATGTACACAACGCAGTGAGCATATGGTGGCATGACACCTCGAGGCGAGCACAAACTTCATATTGATAACCACTACCATCTGGAGTGCACAAGTGCCTCCAGGGGCCCGGCGGATGCCATTGATTTATTTCTGCTCACACACTGCACGACACGTATATCCCGTAGAATGATCTTATTTTCTTCTATTGCTTCACACTGTTTCCTTCGAGGACTTATCACTCAGTAATAATGAACTGCCACAATGTGTCTTGTGCCGGCACTGGTGCCGCGACATGCCCTGTGGCATCTGCACTGATCAGACTTTAAATCACATTATCCGATGTCTAAGTAAGTATCTCTCTGTTGCTTACAAAATTAAAAGAAACAAAGAAAACATCATCAGTAAGAATGAGTCAGATATTAAGCTGATAAAAGTTCTACCCAACCGTTCTTTACATCTGCTACCGGCATGGATGGGTGACAACCAACATGGCCGCTGATTATCTCACAAGTATCTTAGCATGCATTTTTCACCAAAACCAATGTGAAATCCATATCTACATATCTAGTGCATGTGAATGTAAATTCTACATTGAATAGGAATAATTATCCTCTGCAAAAATGTGAAGGTTGGCCTCTTTCTGCAGTGGGAAAATTGAAAAATACACATCAGATTTTAATCCGCTTGGGCATTAACTCCGCTGAACCTAAAAAGGTCCAAACAACAATGTCACGTCTTTAACAGGTCCCACCACCTACCATGAGCCATTTATAGTATTGGCATCTACTTGCACTGCACAAAAGACTTTTGAGTTGGGTGTGACTAGCCCTTAACACACACTTTAGCTTGTACTTGATACTGGATTGTATTCATAAGTTCCTGAATAAAAACTGAAATCCAGAATGAGTTGGCAAAACATCCTTGAAATCAGTCATAGTTTCTTGTGCCCCAAGGTTTCAGTACTGAGGTGGGACAGTGATGGAGAATATTAACATAGGGGCAACATTGCTGCAAAAAAATAAATAACCATCGGTTATGCCAGCCAACAAAACTTGGCAAATATGCTATAACAAAACTCCTGATGAAAAGATATTAAAGGGTTATTTTTATAATGTGAAGCTATCCCATATACATAGGGTAGGGGATAACTCACTGGTTGATGAGGGTCCAACTGCTGGAAGCCCTAAGAGTCTCAAGTACAGGGCTCTGAAACCCTAGAACTGGAGAAAATGAGAGCATGCACACCTCCATTCTAGGCGAGGTCTGGAGAGCCCAGTTTTCGGAATCGCTGTGGGTCCCCAAAGCCAGATCTTCAGCAATTAGTAAGCTGAGGGTTAACCTAATATTTGCTATTTCATATACATTGGGTACGGGATAACTCATTGGTGGATGAGGGTCCAACTGCTGGAAGCCCCAACTGTCATGATCCAGACCGGGTTTTCAGTCCTATCTTCCCTTTTTCCAGTCTGGTCATGCCAGGGGTTAACTTTCTTAGCCTCAGTCTAGGCTCAGGTTTGCTATTTATCCCCGCTGTGTCCTGCAGACCATGTCAGTTATAGTTCTGACTTCCCTGCTGCCACCTAGTGGTAGCCTCACTGCTGCACGACAGGAATGCTTTGTCTAGGTGCAGCCCTCCTTCCTCTCTAAAGCCATCTAGTGGAGCTTGCACCTACCTGCATTGCAGCAGCGTGACACCAACAATCCCAAGTACGGGGCTCTGAAGCCCAAGAACTGGAAAAAACCTAGCACATGCACATCTCCATTCAAGGCGAGGCCTGCAGAACCCGGTTCTCGGAATCGCTGGTGGTCCCAAAGGCCAGACCTTAAGCAATTAGTAAGCTAAGGGTTAACTTAATATTTGGTATCTCACATACATAGGGTAGGGGATAACTCACTGGTGGATGAGGGTCCAACTGCTGGAAGACCCAACAATCCCGAGTACAGAGCACTGAAGCCCAAGAACTGGAAAAAAACGAGAGCATGCACACCTTCATTCAAGGCGAGGTCTGCAGAGCCCAGTTCTCGGAATCACTAAGGGTCCCAAAAGCTGGACCTTCAGAAATTAGTCTAAGGGTTAACCTAAACTTTTGGTAATAACTCTTTTAAGTCATATCTAGATTTTTCTCCACTAGTTGCAATGAAGCTTAGCTGTGAATCTAAATACTTTGGCCAAAGCAGAGTAGTGTTTTGGTGCCCAACACCACCAAGATGGAGCGTGCTTCCTTAGATACCTTACACCAAAGAAATTGCTCTTCAGGATTCTATAGACCCTATGTTATCTATGGGCCACATTTCCCATCAGAACAATTTCCCATAATCAGACATAATTTAAAAAAAAATTAACAGTTGACCAAAGCTTTGACTTAGATGAAACTAGACGATCGGTGAATTACGTATTCCTACAAGCTACAAGTCCACGTTACTGTCGGCTCTGTACTCCGCAGAGCATAATCTCTTAGCCTTATGATTTACATACTGACTTCGTGGTTTGTTTTAAGCTGCTGTAGATAAAATGATAAAATGATACAGAGGAGAGAATGCGACTCGAGGAAAAATTAGTATTTTAGAGATTAAAATGTCAAAAAGGAAGAGGCTGAAAATTCACCGCATATAAATTTACAACTTTCAAAGTCCATGGCGGGTGAATTAGCCGTCACAGAAGAGACCATGGGAAATATTCATAAATCTAATTAAATCTGATCATGAAGAAAACATTTAATCAGAATTGAAGAATAGAAAAAAAATTTACATTTTAGGCTTGTAAGACTAAATGGATCCAAATGAATGTTGATGACCAGCAGGTTGAGGTACAGGTACAGCATTCATCGAGACCTAAACAAGACCTTAATGTTTCACTACAAGGTAAAAAGTCAAACAAATGCCCTTAAATCGTAAGAATTCCAGTATTTCTATTCACTGAAACATTTACGTAACACGTGAAACATGGTAATATCGCTATTTTACAGCAGCTCACAGATGACTAATTGTTATCATGGATGTCTAGGTTCATGGTCAACAGCTGAAATTCTATGATCCTGTTCCATCCCAACTGTGGCAAATCTATCATACAGCGGATCCTCCCAATGATGCCCAAAGTACACCAATGATTGCAGCCATTTCCTGCCCTGTGATGGATTATTACATCTTGGGAACTATGCAGTTAGCTCCTGAACCATCACTAGGACATACTATTACAGAATTTATCTCCTGTGGTTGCCAGCTGTGTTGTACAGCTATCACTGCTTTTTAAAAGCTGGGATCAGAGACGACTTCAATCCTGAGCACTGAACTCAAAACTGACCCATATATCAGAATAGTTTACGGACAGTGTTAAGCTCCTTTTATTACTCCATTATCAGCCCCCCCACATCATGATCACAAGATGCCGATGGTTTGCTATCAATTGCCCCAGACCTGTCATCTTGGAACCCACGAGGCCCTGCTTTCTTAGCACCCATTAGGCCCTATCATCTTAGTACCCATTAGGCCCTACCATCTTAGTACCCATTAGGCCCTAAAATCTTAGTACCCATTAGGCCCTATAAGCTTAGTACCCATTAGGCCCTATCATCTTAGTACCCATTAGGCCCTATCAGCTTAGTACCCATTAGGCCCTATCATCTTAGTACCCATTAGGCCCTATCATCTTAGTACCCATTAGGCCCTACCATCTTAGTACCCATTAAGTTCTGCCATCTTAGCACCCACTAGGCCCCGCCATCTTAGTACCTATTAGGCGGTGCCATCTTAGTGCCCATTAGGCCCTACCATCTTAGTACCCATTAAGTTCTGCCATCTTAGCACCCACTAGGCCCTGCCATCTTAGTACCTATTAGGCGGTGCCATCTTAGTGCCCATTAGACCCTGCCATCTTAGAGCTCATTAGGCCCTGACATCTTAGTACCCATTAAGCCCTGATATCTTAGTACCCATTAGGCCCTGATATCTTAGTAACCATTAGGCCCTGATATCTTAGTACCAATTAGGCACCCATTAGTACCCATTAGTACCCATTTTAGTACCTATTAGGCACTGCCATCTTAGTGCCCAATAGGCACTGCCATCTTAGTATCTATTAGGCCATGCCATCTTAGTACCCATTAGGCCCTGCCATCTTAGTACCTATTAGGCCATGCCATCTTAGTACCCATTAGGCCCTGCCATCTTAGTACCTATTAGGCCATGCCATCTTAGTACCCATTAGGCCCTGCCATCTTAGTACCTAATAGGCCCTGCCATCTTAGTACCTAATAGGCCCTGCCATCTTAGTACCCATTAGGCCCTGATATCTTAGTACCCATTAGGCCCTGACATTTTAGTATCTATTAGGCACTACCATCTTAGTAATAATAACATAAACTGCATGAAATAATCATGACAGTGCAAAGTGACATAGAAAATGAAAGGAATAAAACAATGTGTATTAAGAAAATTCTTTATTAAGTAATACTGTTAAAATTCTAATATTAAAATATTTTAAAAAAAAAGCATTACAGAATGCTGTAGATAAGCCCCTGATGCCGGTGACCTTAGCTCATATACGATTTTTGGGGTGACAGATTTTCTTTAAGTAACACTGATAAAATTCTTATATTAAAATATTTAAAAAAAAAAAGACAGGGTAAAAGGAAAGAACCTCCAGGAGAGTTAAGACCCCGTCACACATAGCGAGATCGCTGCTGAGTCACAAGTTTTGTGACGCAACAGCGACCTCAGTAGCGATCTCGCAATGTGTGACACGTACCAGCGACCAGGCCCCTGCTGCGAGATCGCTGGTCGTGTCGGAATGGCCTGGGCCGTTTTTTGATCGTTAAGGTCCCGCTGACATCGCTGAATCGGTGTGTGTGACACCGATCCAGCGATGTCTTCACTGGTAACCAGGGTAAACATCGGGTTACTAAGCGCAGGGCCGCGCTTAGTAACCCGATGTTTACCTTGGTTACCAGCGTAAATGTAAAAAAAAAAAAACAGTACATACTCACCATCTGATGTCCGTCAGGTGACGGTCCCTTGCCATCTGCTTCCCACACTGACTGAGCGCCGCAAAGTGAAAGTGAAAGTACAGCACAGCGGTGACGTCACCGCTGCGCTCTGCTCTCACTGTACGGCGGCAGTCAGTCAGAGCAGGAAGCAGACGGCAAGGGACCTGACGGACATCAGATGGTGAGTATGTACTGTTTTTTTTTTTTTACATTTACGCTGGTAACCAGGGTAAACATCGGGTTACTAAGCGCGGCCCTGCGCTTAGTAACCCGATGTTTACCCTGGTTACCCGGGTGCTGCAGGGGGACTTCGGCATCGTTGAAGACAGTTTCAACGATGCCGAAGTCGTTCCCCTGATCGTTGGTCGCTGGAGAGAGCTGTCTGTGTGACAGCTCCCCAGCGACCACACAGCGACAAAACAGCGACGCTGCAGCGATCAGCATCGTTGTCTGTATCGCTGACGGGGCCTTTACAGGAGAAAGGCACCGCAAGTCACCACATCAAGATAACACGATTTTTTGCACTGAAGTCAAAAACATATATAGAATCAATATAGCCTGCTGATAATAAATACAATATGTGAGATTGCAGTCCTCAAGAGAGTGTTTGAGGAGGCCCAGTAGAGAGTGATCTCAATGTCTGAGTATTCAATACAAATCAATTGCAGCCAGATCCTACAAAATTGTAACAGTGTACATGACAAAAGAAATAAAGAAAAAAACGGTGTAAATGAATATTACCTGGAATAAATGTTTGTGGAGTATCGCGGTGTGGTGCAAGGGGAGAAAGGTGCTGCATGCTGATCCCTGCGTCCGACGAGCGCCGTTTCGCTGATGTGCTTCTTGTTGGGGCAGAGCAAAGTACGGCAGTGCGCAGGTGCCGGGAAAGGTCAGAGAGGCCCGGCGCATGCGCACTGCAGTACTTTGCTCTGCCCTCAACAGGTCCAATAAAGTACGCCTGCGCTGGAGCCGCAGAGTGAATACAAGAAGAGGACGTCATCGTATGAAGATGGGAGGCCCCGGACCAGGACAGCGGCGCCCATCGGACCTGAAGCGAACCGGGACCGCCACTGGGTGAGTATAATTTAACTTGTTTTTCTTACCCTTCAGGTTACATCGGGGGCTTATCTACAGCATTACAGAATGCTGTAGATAAGCCCCTGATGCCGGTGACCGCAGTTCCTATACGATTTTTGGAGTGACAGATTCCCTTTAATAAAGAATTTTCTTATTACACATTATTTTATTCCTTTCATTTTTCTAAGTCACATAGCACTGTCATGATTATTTCATGCAGTTTGTGTTATTTTCCAGTATTTAAAGTGCAGGCCTAATTTAAATAGGATTATGGGAATAATAACTACCATCTTAGTGCCCAATAGGCCCTGCCATCTTAGTACCTATTAGGCCTTGACATCTTAGTACCCATTAGGCCCTGCCATCTTAGTGCCTAATAGACCCTGCCATCTTAGTGCCTAATAGACCCTGCCATCTTAGTACCTAATAGGCCCTGCCATCTTTGTGCCCATTAGGCCCTGCTATCTTATTACCCATTAGGCCCTGCCATCTTGGTACCTATTAGGCCCTGCCATCTTGGTTAACTATTAGGCCCTGCCATCTTAATACCCATTAAGCCCTGCCATCTTAGCACCCATTAGGCCCTGCCGCCTTAGTGCCCATTAGGCCCTGCCATCTTAGTACTTATTAGGTCCTGCTATTTTAGTGCCCAATAGTCCCTGCAATCTTAGTACCTATTAAGCCCTGCCATCTTAGCACACATTAAGTACTGTCATCCTAGTGCCCATTAGGCCCTGCCACCTTAGTACTTATTAGGTCCTGCTATCTTAGTAACCATTAGTACATGCCATCTTAGTACCTATTAGGCCCTGCCATCTTAGTGCCCATTAGGCCCTGCCATCTTAGTACTTATTAGGTCCAGTCAAAATAGTACCTATTAGGTCCTGCCAGGGACTTTTTACTGCAGAAATACTGCTTTGTTTTACAAATGTTAATAAAGAGATAAAAAGTATCTCAAAATGGAGGCATTGAAAACTACTTCTCCAACCAAAAACATACCCTTTTAAAACTATATTGATAGAAAAATAGGAAAAAAAGTTGAAGATTAGAATTTGGTCATGAAAAAAAAATTGAACTAATTTTGGCCATGTTCTTCCAGGAGTAATTGGGATCCGCTGGAATTCCATTGGGTTTTACATCATTGCCATTGAAGGTGACGGAGCTTTCGATAGTCTGAGCACAAGTAGAAAAGTCTTAGAGGTAAGGATACATATTTTTATTTACCTACATAAAAAGGTGTAATATTTGTTATCAACTTCAAATTCTCAAATTCCTGGAACTGTAATGAAGTGCTAAGAAAAAGCAACACGTAATATATTTTAGATTAATATAAACATTTTCTAACTTCTCTACTGTTTCTTCAAAATCATCTTCGCAATCCACAAAATAAAAATAATGACCAGTAAAAAATACTCCAACTTATTCTAAAATAATAACCAATCTTTCATTTATAGGTGGAAACAGGAGCCAGTTAACGTAATATTGACAGCTACAGTTCTATACTTTTCTGCCATTGTATCCAAATCATCAAATTCAGTCATGTAACATGTCCACTGGGATATCTTTCCATTAGCCTATGTGCAAGCGCACATAGATATTAATGGCCTATCCTATCTTATATTAATAGCCTATCCTAAAGAGAATCGATATAGAAGTCCCAGAAAACTCCTTTAAATACGTAAAGATCCACCACATCAGATCTTTTTAAAAAATGGTTTCCAAGATGAGAAATGTATAGCTGTCTTTTTTGCCCAAAATAACACAAAACCTGTCCACAGTTTGAGTATCTTTTCTAGGTGAGAAAAGCAATGCTGATGCTCCAAAATAATGCTCTAATGTTAAGATCAAGTGATAGATGCAAAGAAAAACAATTATTACAACACGTTTCTACTCTGAAATGGGATCTTCATCAGGCACCAATGCTATGAAAGCTACAGATGCAGCAAATATTAACGGAAATGCTCTGTCAAGTGACTTACGTATCATGTCATGCCTCCACGAGCTGTATAGAGCAAACGGTCATCCATTACGATTGGTCTGAACGCAGTTTGGTCTGAACTTCACCACTCATGTACACGAGGAAACTTCAAGTTGAGAAAACATCTTTCTTGTTCACTCTAGATATACTCTAACCAATCCAACAAAGAAGCATCTAACAGGCAACCTCAGAATCCAACCCACCCCATACCTTCATACCGAGGTTGATTAGTGACGTTCACGTAGATATCCAAGTCCTTTTTACCTTTATTGAGTTGTGCCTTTCCTTCCTCCCCAGAATCTTGACTTCTGCCATATCATCGGAGTGAAGAGAACGAGCATTGATGAATAAAACCCGGATGTTCTGCGTCACGTTTCTCAAAGCAATTAATGACCCATCAGGTTCCACTTTAAAATCTGGGTTGGAGACCTCATACTGCACGTCTTCATTACCTTGACAATCATCAAACTGCACTGTAAAAAAAATAAAATAAAAATGTTATGTTTTATGTTGCAGCTATGTTCAGAAATTACACAATTCTCTGCAGCCGTTTTACACATTGAAGATCATCAACCCCATATTCTAATATTTCTACTAACCATATATTTCAGTGGTAGAGGCAGAATACAGACACGACGGTGCTTACGTTTTAATTCCTAGTTTCTCTATGGAAGACAGAACTCGGAATTTAAGCTCTCCTAATACTTTGCATTTCTATGGCAGCAATTACCAGACTTACTTATCCATATCTGATCCCGTCTGTTCCTCATAAGGATTGTGCCTGCGCTAATTAAACAAACCAATATCTAATAATCAAATCTTGAGGCTTCTGACGGCGATTAAGGAAACTCAACATAAAATTACAAGGCCAATGTAAGAGTACGTTGGGTTGAATATGGAGCCAACTCCTAAAACACTGTCCCCCTCTCATCAGTAACCCTCAATATGAACTTGCAAGAAGGTTGTAGAGCAATATTTCTTAACAACAGTCTTTGAATACCACCTAAAGGTCTTGTTTTGGAGTGCCTGTCCTACTGGATGACTCCTTATTCGTATGAATATGAGTCATAGTAGTTGGTCAGTTCTTCACAGCCATCTGGATGAAACTTCATAAGCCAACTTGCCAAATCATGACCACCCTTTTGAAGTAGGTTCTTACTCAATGGCCAACTCCACATGAACCCAGCACAGGTGTACCCCCCTCGCCTACATATACCGGTACCCAAGTGGCTTTATACCGTAAATAGCTATAGGCCAAATGACCATTTGCCAAACAATTATGCCTCCCTAAAACCCCATACATATGTACACATGTTCTCAATTGAGAGAGAGGAATAATTTGCAGCTAGACTCCTTTGTAGGCAGGTTATCTCCCAGTAGAAAAAAAACAAGGATCAGATATGTCGAGTTCCAATTGCTTGATCCTTTTTTCTCCTAATATCTGCAGCTGATGAAGTGTCGGGACACCACCTTACATATTAGATGTTTGGCCAGGCTAGCAAAAATTGGCAAGTTATGGGCATCCTAATCCCCATCTAGTAAGTCGCCACATTGGAAAAATGTTTTATTGGGGCTTCTAACAAGTGAATAAAAACAAAAAAAATTCAATAGGGTTGATCTCGCCCAACAGTAGAGTCACTGCCTTCCGTAATAAAGGGTCCCAACCAAAAAATGTTATATGGGCTGAAGTCAGTTTATGAGACATCAAAGGGCATACTGTAGGTATATGTCTAATGTAGCTGAACAGTGGCCTTCCGATGAGCTCCTGGTAATTTAGACAGACCCCATACTTTTCCTGTGTAGCTGAAAAGTGGACTCTAGCTGGGCTCCTGGTAATTCAGACGCCCCCCTACTCTTATTCTATGTAGCTAAATGGTGGACCTCAGCTGGGCTGCAGGTATTTCAGACAGACCCCCATCTTTGTCTTATATAGCTGAATGGTGGACCCTTGCTGGGCTCATGTTATTTCAGACGACCACCCATCCTTGTCATATGTAGCTGAATGGTGGACCCCAGCTGGGCTCCTGGAATTTCAGACCCCATCTCTACCTTCATATTTAATGTCAGAGTGTAATGGGAAGACAAGACTTTTTTCGTTGACCGGTAATACCTTCCTAGATGAAGGCCACATATGTATCTAATGATCCCTCTAATTCTCCCCCCGCGCCAGCACGAGAACCATGAAAAGCAAAGTTGAAAATTCCGGCAACTGCTGGTAAATGAATAATATATGGCACATGTTGTCGAGCAGATGGTACTTTGACAAATAAGTTAAATATCACGGCCCGAGGCAAAGAACATTGATCTAAAAAAGCATTTCAAAGATTTGCAGCACATAGTAAAGACCCCCCGAGATTACACAGCAGGTTCGATGGATGTAATAATACATGCGGATTTCTCCAGTCACACACTAATCAAAAGGGACAGAACCGGAAAACAATTGTGACAAAGGGACCTGAGATATTACTGCAAGTGTCCTGGCTTCTTGGTGTTATTACTGTGTATGGCTCACGCTATAGGGACTTAAAGGGCTAGTCCAAAATGTTAAAAACATGTATGATTTATCCTGTAAACAGCACCACACCTGACCATGGGTTGTTTGTGGTATTGCACCTCAACACTTTTCACTTTAAAGGAATTAATCTTCACGATGGTTGAATCCTCCATATTTCTTCTAAAATTATCCAAAATACCCTTTTTTGGTATGTAATGAAATTGTACTGTACGGACCATAAAAGGAGCTCATGGCGTATTAGTCACCTATCCATACAATGCATGATTGCCCGGACTCCCACCAGTCATGCGAGTTAAGGTTCCTGTGTCTACCCCTTTAAATCGAATGATGATCTCATATGGGCATTACCGCTCCAATTAAGGGGTTATCACTGTCGTCAAGTTACTGCTTATTCAAAGGTTGGTGATAATTTGCTGATAGGCGAGTGTCTAACTGCTGGAAGTGGGAGCCTAAGCTGATGATGAGCAGCATCTTAATGTAGTGATGGTTGGATGTGTCTACCACCATTTTGGATGGATGGATGAATAGATAGACGGGTAGATGGATCGGTAGATGGATACATACAGTGGGTGGATGGGTGAGCATGTGGATGGGTGGATGGATGAGTATATGGATGGGTAGATGGATGCATGGATAGATGGATACATAGTGAATGGATGGATGGATGGATGGATGGATGGATGAATGGGTAGGTGGATGGATAAATGGATGCATGGATAGATGGATCCATAGTGATTGGATGGATGGATGGGTAGGTGGATGGATAGATGGGTAGGTGAATGGATGGATTGGTGGGTGGATGGATGGATAGATGGATACATACAGTGGATGGATTGATGGATGGATGGTAGATGGATGGATTGATGCATACAATGGATGGATGGATGGATACATACAGTGGATGGATGATGGATGGATGGATGGATGGATGGATGGAAGGAAGGAAGGAAGGAAGGAAGGAAGGAAGGAAGGAAGGAAGGAAGGAAGGAAGGATGGATGGATGGATGGATAGATGGAAGGAAGGAAGGATGGGTGGATGGATAGATGGATGCATGAATGGATGGATGGATACATACAGTGGATGGATGGATGGAAAGATGGATGGATACAAGAATACATAAATGGATAGATACAGTGGATAAATGGATGGATGGATGGATGAATGGATGGATGGATACATACAGTGGATGGATGGATGGATGGATGGATGGATGGATGGATGGATAGATGGAAGGAAGGAAGGATGGGTGGATGGATAGATGGATACAAGAATATATAAATGGATAGATACAGTGGATGGATGGATGGATGGGTAGAGGGATAGAGCAATAGATACATGTGGGATAGATAGTAGATAGATATATAGATAGAGCTCCAGCAATCAGACAGACAATAGCATTGTGCATGAGCCGCTTTTCAGTATGTCTAGAGATCAAAAACCATAATTGCACAATAACATTTTCCCAAATGTCTCCGTGTTCTTGCCATAATAAAATGGATAAGAGCCTCCCCCCGCTGTGTCTGTGGGCTGATAGTACAGCTGGGGAGAAATGGGTGGGAGGTAGATAATAGGAAGTGTCTTACTTGCCAAAATGTCACTGAGACGTACAGTATAACTGTATAGGGCGACTTTTGCATTTAAACAATATTCTAACTGGAGGAAATGGTATCATAGCATTAACCTAATTTTTTCTCTCCTATGAATCTAAAATGAAATTTAAAGCAGCATGGCCAATAGTCTTAACAGATCTACTGCTCTTTGTATACAGCTCCTATGCAGACGTATGCATTTCCATGCTTTTAGACCTCAGACAACCCTCTGTTGTATAAGGCTTTTATCATCCCCCGAGCTCTGAACTTGCAGCTCCTCAAGCTGTTTCATCAAGGAAAGCTGGCCTTGAAAAAAATTAAAAAGTAATGTAGAAATAAGACACAAACACAGTAACTTTTACACATAAACTGTATATTTTAGAGAGGAGTAACTTTCTAAAATTCAATTTGTCACATTTGTTTGATTTCAGCTGGAATATTCAATTTGCATCAAATGTATTCAATATGAATTGAATAGAAGGTAAAAACAACTGTTATTATTCTCTGAGGTCTTTCTAGACACCATAAATGGAGGGGTTGAAAAGCAAAACAAATTATTCTCGGTTCATCCTTTACCTGCCCTGGTGCTGCAGCTCCCCACCCCATCCACCACTAGCGTGCTTTTTTCCCTTCGGCTCCAATCTTCCCTTCCTCTGTCTTTATTTTTTGGCACATTCACTGCTCACTAGGCCTCACACAATGTCTAATGTCATGCTGTCATTTAAGGCATAGTCAGCTCTAAAGGCGCCAAATAGAGAAGAGAAGATCAGGGAGGAAGCGAGCGCTGAAACGGATAGGGGAGGGCAAGCCATTTTGCTTCATTCAATTTAATTGAATTGCAATAAGTTTGGGGTTTGGATAATCCGAATGTGTCCTTGCCACAATGGGTGGTAATGGATTGGATGCCGGAACGAGGCAGTAACCAAAACCCAGGGCAGTTTGTCACAGGCACAGGCAGGACAATGATGTCACCACCATCACAAGTGGGAGTTACATGCATGATTTAATTAGCAGCCTATCCATCAGTGACCTGTAAACGAACATCATTATTGTGCTTAATCAGGATTACAACCGCGACCGATCACAAGGACAGTTATTGATGCCTCTTCTAAGCAACTCATTTGCATAGTTTGGACGACTATATAAATACTCATCTTCAACTTTAGCATAATAGAAAAGTGGTTTTCAAACAGTGACTTTCTATAGCAAAGCTACAACTCCCAGCATACCCTGGTTGAACATTATTGCGCTGTAAAAGAAACATGTTATTATATGTTGGCATACATGTTTTTAGTATTGCACTTTAAGCGGGGAACGGCTCTTTAATTTCATATGTTTGTACATGCAAATATTTCTACATGTTTCATGGAAAATGTTACAGTTTTTAGAAAAACTAAATATTTTGAAAAATTCCATTTAGGTTTTGGCACATAACAATGCCTATATATGCCCAAAGAGCAACTATGTATATTATCAAAGGCCCACTCCTGAGTAAGAGGTGGGAGAAGCTAGAAATAGGTAGGAGGAGGAAGAGAGAAATTACATGACAAATATTCAAAAAACTGAGGGGCAGTAGTATCAGATACACCTGGATCCTGGTGTCTGAGGAGGCCTGAGGGTGTCTGACCCTTAAGAAGATACCAGTGTCATAAATGGTAAATGGGGATGGTGCTCTGGCGGTAAAGAGCTCTCACTTATGCCGAAAGGAGATAGTAGAGTTGAGGTTGTATTTGCTTATCCAACATTTTGTAAATTTTGATTAATGAACCAAGGTTCTTCTATATTAGGCTCTAGTGGGTTTACATATGGATCAGTGTTAAGGGATTGTCCTATTACCGGCATAGAAAACCAGCCAAAGGCAGAGCTCAGCAACTTCCAGAGGTCCTATTAAAAATGGAGTGCCAGTGCGTGTGATCGACTTCCACTTCATTCACAGGGGTCTCTACTCTTGGGATCAGTGGGGATCCCAGCAATCAGACCCCCAACAATTGGGACAATATTTCATAACTTTTTAAACTTGAGAATGACCCCTTTTTTCCATTTTCGGCAAATGTTCTCTCATTTGTGGCTCTGTGAAACTTCAGCAACATGATTATTGTTACAGACTTGACGTTTGTCTGGTATTGGAGTTAGAGATGAGTGAATCTTTCAAAACTACCAAAAGAAATTGGGTTACAATTGAATTTGTCCCAAATAGATGTTCATTATGCTCCAAGTTCTCTCCAGAGCCCCGAAGCATAATAATGGGTTGGGAAGGGGTAAATGTTGTAGTCTCCTGCCCTTGCCTGTTCTGCCACTGCAGCATCCATGCCAAGCCTCTGTTTGCTTCGGATTAGTCTTTGGATTAATTTTTAGTCCAGATATTAAGATGCTGACTAGTCCTCACATGGTCATATGGGGGTGCAATGATGTGTAGGTGTCCACATGCGATGCCAGGCACACCATTGACGTCAACATTGTGTTGTACTCTAGAGGCACGACTAACGCCAAAACATCTACACCAAAGACCAATGTGAAGACCTATCTGAATCGAGCAAAGGACTAGCTGGAGTGCTGCATCAGGACAGGTGAGAGGTGGACCTAAAACATGCGAGTATAATATTTTGTTCACATCTTCCCACCCTTCAAATGAATCCAGCAAAATTGCTGAAATGTTGCCAAATTTGTGAGAATTGAATTGGGAAAATAATTTTGATTCTGACAAAAATATACTTTTTGGGTGGAAATTTATAATTATTTCGATTTGTTATGAATTGTTTTGCTCATGTTTAATCAGGGGGTTGTCTGAGAATTTGAATATTACTCCACATAAACTTACTATGAAAGAATAATGGAGAATTCCTAACACCAATAAAACAACTCCCTAACTTGTATCAGTAATTCCGTAGGATGGTACGGAGGACGCATCTTCTTCCATTTAGAACTTTATCCTTATTTATTTTTCAGCCAATTTCTGTTTACCACTGACCGTCAAATTGGTGTCATTACAGTGTTTAATCAGCCATATGGCGCACAACCGTGTCCACGTATGAGTACAGCGGGGAGATACATGTAGGGTATGTGCTTTAGTCTAGGACAGGCAATTTGTAACACTAATTATATAGTTGTTTCCTGTGACCACCGACATTGCACTCAGCGGAGCGGCGAATACAATTAACATGTCCATGTGATTACTTATGCTTAATACATTTCTTCTACAGTCTTACGTCGGGTCACCTTGTCATACAAAACCTTCAAATGTTTCAAGAATATATACCAAGGAATATTATCCGTCTATTTGATGATTATACAATGCAGTGGGACCACGTTGAAGATGAGGTCTACCCTAATCATTGTACTTGGCCAACTCCGGCAGTGCTATAAGGCTGGGTTCACATCGCGTTAGTGCCATTCGTTTAACGCATTCGTTAAATGCTGATGCACAAATTCACTTTTTTTCTACGATTGCGCTAATGCATGCGCTAATGCATGGTAACATTGCGCTGGCATGCGTTAGTAATAGAGGTCTATGCACAGCGAATGCGTCCGTTCGCTGTGCATTAGGCTAGGTTCACATTGCGTTAGGGCGATTCCTTACTTTGTGACGCACCCTCAAACGCGGTCGAGGATCCGTTAAATGGATGGCACTAACACGATGTGAACCTAGCCTTAGACCTAACATACCCAAAAAGGCGGTAGACTGCGTTCGAGGGTGCGTCACAAAGTAACACATCATCGCTAACGCATGCTGATTTTGACAAGCGTTAGGAGGCGCTACGATAATGGATGGCAATAGGTGCGTAACGGATCTGTTACATTGCGTTAGTGCCGCTAAGTAACGGATCCATTAAATGGAATGCCCTAACGCAATGTGGACCTAGCCTAAAAGAAAAATTGGATTGTGGTACGCATTCACAGCTGCTGCTCAAGTCTTCTTATGGCCCGTCTTAGAGATGAGTTGGGATCCGAGGCACCAAACTCCCAATGATCAGCAAATTATCCCCTAACTTAAGTAGACCAGGGCATCATAAATTGATTAGTTTATGACCCATTGCAGTGCCCATGAAATGGTAAGTTTGATATGCATCTTTGATAGTTGTCAGCCAAATACTCGTTTGGCCAACAACTACTTCTAAATAACCCCTTGAACATGTGCATGCTCAGTTTAGCTTAGAGGGCATGTGTTCTCACAAGGAGGAGTGGGGGGTAAGCCACTGTCAGACATCTATCCATCTTGAAATAAGGCATGCCCGATCCTTTTCTCTCCTGACATAGGGAAGAAGAGCATTCATCACACATTAGTTGGTTGGTGTACTAGAGGTAGGAGGATTTGGCTAACACAAATATAAAGTGCATGTCTTCAAGTTCTACAAACTCAACAAGGTGATGATCTTGAGCTGGGGCCCGTTCTATTGATCCCATAGTAATTGTATGAACCTCTATGCTATGAACACTCTTGCTAACATTTTTTATCCCCAGCGTGAGCATGACCTAAGGCAATGACAGGACATTTCCACATAAAATATATATATATATATATATATATATATATATATATATATATATATATATATAACTCCAGTCTCATAAGCGAAGTTAATTTATTTGTCTTCCAAAATCGGCAACTCATACAATTTGCCATGCACAAAATTGTTTACATCTACGTCGCGGGTTCCATTTGTAATGGTCAAACGGAATGGTCAACCAGATCTATCGTAAGGTTGACACCCATGCCGTGCAATGACTTACAATAGAGCCCACTTGATTTTTGATGCATTGTCCATTATTTTGATGGGAACCATAGTGTTGATAGAGGCAGCAGTGATCTACAGGATTATTTGTATCCTGGATATCAAGGGCAACCGATGTCCATTTAACTTACAATAGAGTCAGTCATGGTTTTGGTGCATTGTACATTGTTTTGGATGGGAACCATAATGTTGTTTGGAGGCAACAACTTTCTAAAGGCTCTGTCATAGAACAGACATCAATGGCACCCAATCACTCTTTGGCTTACAATAGATTTAACTGGGACTTTTTTCATTATTCATCATTTTGATGGGAACTATTGGTGTGCAATGACTTTCAAAATAGTGTACAGCAGTGTTGAGGATTTAGATAATTTTGACCGAAACTATAGCGTTTTTGGAATCTGCAACGATCTTTCGTAAAGCTGATACCAATGGCGTGCAATGACTTACAATAGAGTCCACTTTGGTTTTGCTGCATTGTCAATCATTTTCATGGAAACTGTTGGGTTGATGAAGACAGCAACAATGTGCCACATCTTTTGTACAGCTGATTCCAATTGCACCCAATGACCCTTTGACTTCTAAGATTTTGCTGCATTGTCCATCATTTTATACGAACTATAGAATTGAACGTGTCAGTATACTGACAGATAACACTATATGGATAGTAAAAATGATTTACAGTATTTAGGCGTTGTCAATCATTTGGATGAAAACCATAGTCTTTATGGAGGAAGTAAAGTGGCGAACAATGACTTACAATAGAGTCCACAGGGGTTTTGCTGCATTGTCCATCATTTTGAAGACAACTATTGGGTTGATGGAGACAGTAACGATCTACTTGATCTTTTGTATGACTGATACCAATTACACCCAGTGTTCCTGAGAGTTTGTCAGGGTTTGGTTGCACTGTCCATCTTATTATGGGAACCATTAGTACAGGGAACCATTGGGCTGGGGGAGGCAGCAACGATCTACTGGATGTTTTGTATGGCTGATACTAATTACACCCAGTGACCCTGAGAGTTTGTCAGGGTTTTGTTGCATTGTCCATCTTTTTATGGGAACCATTAGTATTGGGAACCATTGGGTTGATGGAGGCAGCAACGATCTACTGGACCTTTTTGTATAGCTGTTACCAATTACATCCAATGACCCTAAGAGTATGTCAGGGTTTTGTTGCACTGTCCATCTTTTTATGGGAACCATTAGCATTGGGAACCATTGGGTTGATGGAGGCAGCAACGATCTACTGGATCTTTTGTAAGGCTGTTACCAATTACACTCAGTGACACTGAGAGTTTGTCAGGGTTTTGTTGCACTGTAGATCTTTTTATGGGAACCATTAGTATTGGGAACCACTGGGTTGATGGAGGCAACAACGATCTACTGGATCTTTTGTATGGCTGATACTAATTTCTCCCAGTGACCCTGAGAGTTTGTCAGGGTTTTGTTGTACTGTCCATCTTCTTATGGAAACCATTAGAATTGGGAACCATTGAGTTGATGATGGCAGCAATGATATACTGGATCTTTTGTATAGCTGATACCAATTGCACCCAGTGACCCTGAGAGTTGGTCAGGGTCTTGTTGCACTGTCCATCTTTTTATGGAAACCATTGGTATGGCACAATGCACTGAACCAGTAATAGATCTGACTACTGCCAGATAAACTTATAGAGACAGAATACATTACAACATCTCTCTATCAGTCACATTTCTTCTCAGAAATCTAAAGATTGTTGTGGTAAAACATCAGCAATGCCGCCTCCCACGGGACCCTCCCGAGTAAATAAACCGTCATGTGTAAGTGTCAAAATGAGCAGAGAAACAACTGCTGTCAAGAAATTACTTGAGCTTTCATATGAAAAAAATTGAAATTGCAAGCACCGCTTCCGAATGAGTGTAAAGTAACACATTAATTGAAGATCTTCTCTCATTTAACCAATTAGCTGTGGGTCACTGTCTTTTTAACAAGCTCACAATTAAAACAATTTGTCTTTGAGGTCTGTTATACCGAGTGGAATCTGTCAGTTCTCTTGCAGTCTTCATTGCTTTTCATGAGAGCGTTCTACTTTTACTATATTACAACAAAGAGTCATCAAGCGCGATGGGAAAAATGGAAATAATGAAATTTAGAGGAATATATATGAAAGAAATTGGCCCAGAACCCCAAATTAGCTACAGGAAAGTTAAAGTAGTTATATAGCTCCTCTTACTTCTTCAGTAGGAGGTGTAGCCGATATGGCATCCATTGGCCAATTGCCAGGTCTTGTGCATACCCAGCAGATAGAATTCACTTCGGTGAAGAGGATTCACAAAGCCACAGGTCAAGGTGGATGCATAGACTCGGGTCCCTGGCACATGGAATAGTAGGACCCAGATGACTAGTTCTGCTGGATGATAGACAGACGAGGAAGACACCCTGGAAGCTACAGAACCAGGAGAGCATATGATGAGGATAATGGGGGGTCTCAAGCAGCACAGATATAGGAGGCTTAATAACCATCCTTAATAGCAGATTGTGATGCTTACAGCAAATGATGGGTTAACCCACAGAAAGCTAGGTTAATGGTTAATCAGCAGGTCACATGGTTTCTAGATGTTACTGGAGTTTTCAAAGATAAATTCAGTGTAGTTATTAGTATCTAAATGTTAGTTCATAGGGCTTACCGCAAATGATAGGCTAATAAGCTGGTCTTGTGGAGCCATAAGTGCAAGACACTTAGACACAGGGGTGTGTCCCACTGGACCTTAAGAACCATAGGGAGATGAGGTTACCGACATGCGACAACCCAAAGTGGAGCACAGCAAAGGGTGCCAGCCATAGGGGAAGAGAGTGGAAACTGGCCCAGCTAAGACAGGTGAACAACAATGATACACTTGCTGAAAGTCTGAATCATGGAAAATTATGCTGACTCCTTTTAGGACAAGGCATGGTTTGCTTTGCTTTTTATATACATTGAGATGGTTTCCACATGTATATAGAAAGCTATGTAAAGCGCCATGTAATAAATGGCGCTGTAATAATAATAAATAATAATGATGTATGCCACTGTGCAAGTGAATGTGGTCCACCATATGTGGAAAGGAGGTTATCATAATCATAAATATGCAGAATAATGTCACATTCCCAGGTGGTCATCAAATCTTTACAGAGGGTTCCAAGGTCAACTTAAGACATTTAGTTGAAAGCTCAAGTGCTCCAAGCCATTTGTCTGTGGCTGCTATACGCGTTGCTGTATCTTGTTTGTCATGTTCCTCTTATAGGTCTCCCAAGAAGAAAAGAGGCAAAACTATAAAAAAAATTAAAAAGCAAAGTCTCTCAAAAGGTGGAAGCCACTTGGACCTTGACCGTTCAGTCCAAAGAGATTAAAAAAATGAAGCACAGAAGTGTTCCTTCACAGAAATGTAACCACACATCATTACTCAGATTTTTTTCTGAAAAAGACTCTAGCAAAAGTGGAAACGTTTCAACGATTAGTGAATATAAGAACACATTTCCCTATTTCCGAGTTGAGAGCTTCTTTTAGGCTTGAAAGCATCCCCATCTCATGTTAGCAAGAAAGAGAAGAAAGAAGATACCAAACTTAAATCAAGAGGACCCTTCTTTTCTAGGAGACATTAGCAGGTTGGAGGATTAGGGTGCACAATGAGATTTTTTAAGCAGTCAAAAATAACATGTTTCCTAATTGAAATATCCCTTCTTTAGGTAGCTTTTTGAGTTTTTCCATTCTCTAAAGCAGTTTTGAAGCTCTCTTTTCTCTGTGGAAAACTTTTTGCGTGAATCTTTTTTCCAGCCTTTTGGACAATGCCAGTTTAGAGCATTTTCCTATCAGGAGATGCTTCAAAGTAATGTGCACTCTTTTTGTTCCCCAGTAGCATACATTTTTTAAAAAAAAGTGAAGAAAAATTTTCAAAAAACTGAATATAGGAACAGCAAAATAGTTTAACAATGAGAATGAATGATAATAGTCTATCGTGTGATTTTTCAGAAGAAGATCAGCTCCAAAAAGTCTCCTCAAACAAACTCTGTGGGCACTTAGGAAACGTCCTCACAATGGGTTTCCATAACTTAGCGTGAACCTCCAAGAGTGCAGCCAAATTTTGTTTTTTGAAACCATCACTTCCATGTAAAACCCATAAACTCATACGACATGACTTCTTTGACTTTGGGGAACTCAACGTTGGAAAGAAAGGACTAACTATATTGTGACCTTCTACTTGGACGAGCAGCAATTTTGACCTTTGAGGCTCCACAACCTTTTCTCTTTCCAACCTCTTCTTCACCGCAAGTCATAAAACATTACAGCTCAAGCCAGATATTCTTAAATTCTAAAACGTTCCAGAAATTAACGACCCAGTGTACAGTAAATCCAACAATAAAACCCTCGCCTTTTCCTTTCTAAATAACCCAACGAGGACTTTATTTAATGGCTAATGCTTATTGATTGGCAGCAGGATGGCTGTCGGTGGTCTCACCGTAATGACCGTCAATAACCATTTGCAGCTCCATAGGAGATGATCATTGTCCTCAAATGCCTAAATTAACTTGAAGGCAAAATACCGGCAGTCTATCACTTCTCATCATCGTATTTATGACACCATCTCCGTCGTAGGCCTTTCTTGTCTTTGAATGATCAAAAGATTGACTAGCGGTAACAAAAATGGAGTAATCTCCATCAGGATATCGACTTGGCTCGAAACGCGTCGGTTGAACAATTTAATTAAAGGCACGTGATGTCATCTAAGCCAAAGACAGGCGATCCTCCGGCAATTGCTTCCACATCAAAGGTAGTTTCTTTTAAAACTTGCCATAAAAGATGGAGTGGGGTTCTTTGGCATCGTCTACAAAGAGACGGCCGCGGGGGCCAGTAAGTAGTGTCAGTCAGGAGCATTTATCAGGAGTTGGGTTTTAGTTTTTCCTATGCGGGAAGAAGCTTGTCAGATCAATAAAGTTTTTTTATTTTCTCTCTCTCCGCATATTAAAAAGGTTGTAGCAAGGGAGCCTGTGCCTAAGGAATAAGCAAAGAAATAGTTTTTATGTTAATTAACTGTCGCGTTTCGCATTCCTGCTGTTGCTTTGTTAATTTACAGGTTGTGGAGAACAGAGGTTTCAGCTCGATAAAATGGTATTTAAAGAGAAGGAAGGCAAATCGGCACCAGGGTTAAGCATGTAGAAAAAAGACAACAAAAAAAAAGAAAAATCAGCATTACGCTCGAAGATCGGCGCAAACAGATCATAAATTGGGCAGATAAACAAAGAACGCTTCGTAAAAGCAGAAGGAGAATTTTGACTCAAAATTGCTTTGGGCCAAAGTGACTCAATTCATTTAGTAGAAGAAGCTCAGTATTATTTTTAGTGATTTTTACCTTACTTAGAGATAACATAAAAAGTAATTTATAGACTAGAGAAAAGTCATGGTAGCCAGTATATATCAAGGAGGTTGGCACGTTAGTTAAATGGGATATAGAGGGTTAGAAAAACAGCTCAGCTCAATAGAACTGTACTTCAAGAGCCAGATACAACACATGGATAGGTGTAACGTTGTTTATTTGACAACTCCTTTTTAAATGCTAACGTGCCTCCCAAAAAAATTCTTATATCCTTGACCAGAGCTGTCTCAGGAATATCAGCACTGTGTACCCAGTGCTCATGTAACATTTCATGAGCACTGCAGCAGATCGATTCTACCTGATGGAAGTTTAAAGACTGCAACTGATCATTGGCCACTGATTGTTTTGTGAACACTTTAGCCTATCAGCAGCCTCTGATCAGCTGCAGACTTCACACTTCCTCTAACTGAAAACGATAGGCTGCAGAGCTCATATGACAGTGTCACGTGAGCACACTGACATTGCTGGAATGGCACCGGTCTAGAAGAAGGGTATGGTTTTTTTTCTGTTTTCTTGTTGTGTTTTTCTTTAATCTGGGGCACATCCAGCGCCAAAATTGTGACGTTTTAAAAAGTAGAAAATAATAAATCTGACAAAAAAATCTAGATTAAAAAACCACGCCCAAAAACCAGACTAGTGGAAGACCATAGAGATGAGCAAGTTGATTCACAGGAATCCTGGCCCAACGGCCACGACGATATGGTGTGGCTGAGAATGAGTGCCCTGAAAATTGACTCCTACCTACCCGCATTGCCAGCCCTCTTTTTAAAAATTATCCAAGCTGGTTATGTATGCCACAATGATGTCATCACACCAGGCCGACTAATCAAAACAGAAGCCGAGGATACAGGTTCAGTTCATAGGGCCTCAGTCTGGCAACGATGAAGTCTTTCAAATTTAATCACTCATCTCAAGAAACAGAGACTTCAAAATAGGTGCAACTTGGGAGAAGGTGGCACAAAACAAAAAAACAACCTAAGAATAGCAAGAAAAGCTAGATAAGAAATAAGAAATTGCAAATGCAATAATGAATTGAGTCCTAACTCTGCAGAGTGAAGGTTCAATCAAGGCAAAGTGGATGAGTCATCATAACTGCTGCACCACATAGATGACTATTCAGAACAGCACCCACCCAGATGTCCAGTAAAATCAGCACCACCAAGATGACTAGTCAGAGCAACACCACCAAGATGACTAGTTAAAGCTGCACTTGCCAGAAAACTATTCACCACTGCAGCACTGCCCAGCTGACTAGTCAAAGCAGCACCACCCAGATGACTAGTCATCACTGCAGCACCTCTCACCTGACTACTCACTACTGCTGCACTGCCCAGATGACTAGTTACCATTACAGCCCTGCCCAGATGACTAGTCACCACTGCCGCGCTAAGCAAATTACTAGTCAATGCAGCACCACCCAGATGGAAAGTCATCACTGCAACACCACCCAGGAGACTAGTCATCTCGTCACTGCAACACCACCCATGAGTCTAGTCATCACTGCAACACCACCCATGAGTCTAGTCAAAGCATTACTACCCAGATGACTAGTCAGAGTATCATCCAGTGGCTTTTCAAAAGGGGCATTCCATCTCAAAATATTTATTGCAATATTTGCTACCTGTACCCCCAGTCGTTTCTGTTTGTGCGATAGACTTCAAATTAAATTTGAGGGCCCATGCTTCATTCCTACCAAAGGAAAAAGGGGACACTTGCACTACTGACAGGTGGTAGTCCCAAGAGTCATAGCCCAATGCATTTGTCACTTATCCAGTGGTGTATCCACATAAATTCAATGCCTCGATAAAAAGCGTATTTTTGAGCCACTCGTCCGACACGCTGAGGGTCCAGTTGTCCTTTTTCACTTGTGGCCTCCAGCGATACCATGGGTTACATTTGATATAATGTTGTTTATAAATCGGATATACAATTGACTGTTAAATATAAATATGTATTTTGGGAATTTGTGAATCCAAAAAGTTCCTACTTCAAGCTGTAAATCAATCACTGGCACAGCACCGCAGAGAAGCTTATGCCACATGCAAAGGTCAAGCACAGAATGAAACATTATTGGTATTTTTTTTTCGGGATATTAGGTGGCTTCTCTGCCGGATACTTTGTATAGCCATCTCTGGTTTATTGTCCTATTTTACAATGTCCTCTTATCCAATTCACATGACATTCACAGCCTCCATTATAGAAACAAATCTTTGTGCCTCTTCGGTGACATTTAATTTGAGTCCCCATGGATGTCATAAAACGCTACAGAACAAAACTCACCCAACCTATGGGAATCCAATCAAAGTTTAGCCGAGATTGCAGACTGACCTTATTGATGGACTGGTCATATATGGCATTGATCGGGGTTAATCAACCACCGATCCTCCAAACAGTCGCCTCCATCCTATAATTATGTGACTTTAGAAGCAGATCCTATGGCTCAATGGTTAAAGATGCCAAATTTCCTCTTATATATGTCTTACGATGCAAAACTGATGACTTCCCAGCCGTAGAAAGAATACAACTCACCGCATGCCCTGACCGAGTTTGGTATATTAATAAATCTGTTGCAAAAGTACAATACGGGACATCTGGACTTCTGTATAAAGCAAGTCGATGACCTAAAACAAAAGCTTAAAAATCAGTGATTGGGGAGAAACCTTGTTTTAGGGTTACCTGGTGAATGGCTTGACTTTAATCCTATAGAGATGTTGTGGTAGAACCTAAAATGAGCAGTTGATGCATGAAAACCTACCGATGTGTATGAATTCAGGAAATTCTCTGGGCCAAAGCTCTCCACCCAAGATGTAAAAGTAACCAGACACCTTCGACTGATGTGGATGTAGGAAGAATTTGTTTCTTCTGTATAGTGGAAGAGTCTATCAGGAGTGGGATATATTAGGCAGCGACTGAAAACTTAGTCTATGAAGTTGATGTTTTTGAACTGGGAGGAACGAGAAAGTGTAAGGATCCGAGCGACTGGGGCAAGGGCCAAATTGTGATGGGCCGAGGACTGAGTCAGAACATCTCCAAAATGGAAGATCTTGTGGAGTGTTCATAGTCATTGTGGGGTGTTCCCAGTATGTGGTAAGTCTTGTAGAGTATTTCTGGTCTTGTGGGGTGTTCCCAATATATAGCGGGTCTTCGTGGAGTGCTTCTTCTCTTGTAGGGTGTTACTGGTTTACTGTGAGTTTTCATGGATTGTTTACAGCCTTTATGGGGTGCTCCTGGTCCTGTGTGGTTTTCCTGGCTTTCTGTGGGCCTTTGTGGGTTGTTCTAATGTCTTTGAGCATTACCTGTTTAGGGAGCGTATTTGTGGGTCTGTGTGGGGTGTTCCTGGTTTTCTATAGTTTTTTTGTGGGTTATTCTTGGTATGCGGTGGATCTTGTAGAGTGTTTCCGGTCTTGTTTGGTGTTCCCAACATACGGCGAGTTTTGTTGGGCATTCCTGGTATACAGTGTGTTTTATCAGGAGCTCCTGGTCTTGTGGGGTGTTCCTAGTATATGCAATGTTTTTGTGGGTTTGCTCCCCTTATACAGTAGGACTTTGTGAGCCTTCTCTGTATAAGGAGGGTTTTTGTTGGATGCTCCTGGTATATGGCAGGTCTTTGCGAGGCGTTCGCGGTCTTGTGGGATGTTTCCAGTAAATTGCAGGTTTTATGGTTGTGCCTATATACGGCCAGCCTTGTAGGTTTTTTTTCCAGTATACAGTGGTTAGTAAATGTCAAAAGTTATCCAAGAAAGTAAAACTGGTGAACTGGAGATAGTGTCAAGGGTGCCCAAGACTCTTTGATATTTGTGGGGAGTGAAGGCTAGCTTGTCAGGTCTAAAGGTAAATGATGGGTATGGAGAAAATATGTTAGAACATGCAGAACATCGCAGATATGATAGAAAGGTGGCAGAGAATTGCACCTATGGTAGAAAGGTGGCAGAGCATCGTAGCTATAACAGAAAGATGGCAGAGCATCGCAGCTATAATAGAAATGTGGCAGAGCATTGCAGCTATGATAGAAAGGTGGCAGAGCTTCGCAGCTATGATAGAAAGGTGGCAGAGCATTGCAGCTATGATAGAAAGGTGACAGAGCATCGCAGCTTCTTGTCTGTAGGACTGTGTAGCCACAGACCAGTCACACGGACCCGGTCCATCACCAAAAATCTCTAGATTGGACATATGAGCATCCGAACTGGACCACGGAGCATAAGGACGGCCGGGTGCATGTGGTCACCTCCCAGGGGAAGATATGGCACCCTGATGCCATATGGGAAGACTCCGTGATATATAGTTCATGTGACACAGGATCTCTTATACCTGCATAGGATTATAGGCTTCTGACTATTTGCTAAACGTTATTATTTCTCCAGTAGAAACTCCCCGGCTCCCAGCGGAGTGATGTTGACACACTGCGAATGATATATCATCGGATATTAATACACGAGCTTGAATCATCTCGGTCAGGGCTTTTGTCTGTGACTCATTCTGTAAGTAAATTAATAATGAAAGTGCTAAGGATCCATAAAATATGGCAGCGACAGCATGTGTAACAAGAAATCATTCTGGGTGCAATATGTGTAGGTAAGTGCAAGTGAAAGGAGAGTGATGGTCTTCATCGGTCATTCCATGGTCTACAGCACACTTTTGGGAGTCAAAATTACCGGACACCTTGCAAGCCCCATTAAAATTATTTTGGGGGGTCAAACAGGAGCATCTTAAGGTCGGGGCTTCTATTGCTTCAGCAATGATATTGGTGCACATTATTCCCAGGGTAAAATGGGATTCATCCAGAGGATCAAGCATCCCCTCCATATTTTAGAAATCCATTATTTCATATTTGAAAGAGTTGCAAAGGTAGCAGCTGCCCCAAGATCAGGCGTCTAAGGGAACTCAAAGCATAAGCCAAATGGTTAGATCCCCAACAACCTGAGAACAAGGGTCCCAAAGTCCTTTGTGAAAGGAGTAGGAGTGTCCACACCTGACCATTACTCCATTCACTTCTATGGATTGCACATGTGACCGCTAGGGTTGAGCGACTTTCATTTTTTTAAGATCGAGTCGGGTTTTGTGAAACCCGACTTTGTCCAGAGTCGAGTCGAGTGCAGTCGGCCGATTATCGCTAAAAGTCGGGGATCGACCGAAACACGAAACCCAATGCAAGTCAATGGGGAAGCATAGTCGGCAGTGAGTGGAGGCCAGGAAAACACCTACAGTGCCCATTTTAATGCCAAAAACATCCATTCTTGTTTTCTGAAGCTTGTCAATCTTAATTAACTTTATAATAATAGTTGGGCATTGGAAATTGGGGGTCTTTTGGCAAAAGTTGTGGGGGGTAGGGCTGGTTCAAGGTTTTAGTGGGCCCAGGAAACGTGGACTACGTCACGGCGGTGGAGCAGTGAGAGGTAAGTATGTCAAGTTTGCAAGTGCTGTGATCCTAAGCAAGCAGGGGGGGCCCACTCGTTGGCATTGGCACTGGCACAGGGCCCCTCAAAGTACAGCGGTGTGTTTGCACGGCGGGGGCGCCTCCCACCAGCAGCGACACTTTTGCGTACTCTGAGGAGCCCTGTGCCAGTGACGTCGCCAACGAGTATACCCCCCCACCTGATGAAGGAACCTGCACTTTCATCTGCACCTTCCTCTTTGTCCCTGTGTAAGGTGGTATAACATGCGGGAAGGGGAACCTTACATTCAGCAGGGTCAGATTCGGGCTGTGAAGAGTGCAAGGGGAATGTAGTGGTCTAGGTCAATGTACCAGCAGACTCATCTAGCAGTGGCTGGGCAATGGGCAGGATGAGGAGGAAACACAGATATAGGGTCAAAGAATAAAGTAGGCTAAATGCAGTTCAAAATTGGTAACAGGACTAAACAGGCGGCATTGCTTTGTTCAGTGGAGGAGCAAACCCAGGAGCAGCAGACACTGTTTTAAGGGCCCAACCACACTAGTAGGCCAAATGCAGTTTAATATCTGCTACTATAGGCCAAAAGCCTAAAGACTGAAGCTCAGCTTTATACAGTGGAGGACAACACCAGGGAGCGGCAGACACCGTTAGTAGGCCGTAACCAAAGTTGAAGGCCAAATGCAGTTTAATATCTGATACTATAGGCCAAAAGCCAGAAGGTTGAAGCTCAGCTTTATTCAGTTGAGGAAAACACCAGGGAGGGGCAGACACCGTTAGTAGGCCGTAACCAAAGTTGAAGGCCAAATGCAGTTTAATATCTGATACTATAGGCCGAAAGCCAGAAGGTTGAAGGTCAGCTTTATTCAGTTGAGGACAAACACCAGGGAGGGGCAGACACCGTTAGTAGGCCCGAACCACCAAATTTTTTAAAAAACATCACTTAATGAGAGCCAGAAGGTTGAAGCTCAGATTTATTCAGTTGAGGAAAACACCAGGGAGCGGCAGACACCGTTAGTAGGCCGTAACCAAAGTTGAAGGCCAAATGCAGTTTAATATCTGATACTATAGGCCGAAAGCCAGAAGGTTGAAGCTCAGCTTTATTCAGTTGAGGACAAACACCAGGGAGAGGCAGACACCGTTAGTAGGCCCGAACCACCAAATTTTTTAAAAAACATCACTTAATGAGAGCCAGAAGGTTGAAGCTCAGATTTATTCAGTTGAGGAAAACACCAGGGAGCGGCAGACACCGTTAGTAGGCCGTAACCAAAGTTGAAGGCCAAATGCAGTTTAATATCTGATACTATAGGCCGAAAGCCAGAAGGTTGAAGCTCAGCTTTATTCAGTTGAGGACAAACATCAGGGAGGGGCAGACACCGTTAGTAGGCCCGAACCACCAAATTTTTTAAAAAACATCACTTAATGAGAGCCAGAAGGTTGAAGCTCAGATTTATTCAGTTGAGGAAAACACCAGGGAGCGGCAGACACCGTTAGTAGGCCGTAACCAAAGTTGAAGGCCAAATGCAGTTTAATATCTGATACTATAGGCCGAAAGCCAGAAGGTTGAAGCTCAGCTTTATTCAGTTGAGGACAAACATCAGGGAGGGGCAGACACCGTTAGTAGGCCCGAACCACCAAATTTTTTAAAAAACATCACTTAATGAGAGCCAGACGGTTGAAGCTCAGATTTATTCAGTTGAGGAAAACACCAGGGAGCGGCAGACACCGTTAGTAGGCCGTAACCAAAGTTGAAGGCCAAATGCAGTTTAATATCTGATACTATAGGCCGAAAGCCAGAAGGTTGAAGCTCAGCTTTATTCAGTTGAGGACAAACACCAGGGAGGGGCAGACACCGTTAGTAGGCACGAACCACCAAATTTTTTAAAAAACATCACTTAATGAGAGCCAGAAGGTTGAAGCTCAGACTTATTCAGTTGAGGAAAACACCAGGGAGCGGCAGACACCGTTAGTAGGCCGTAACCAAAGTTGAAGGCCAAATGCAGTTTAATATCTGATACTATAGGCCGAAAGCCAGAAGGTTGAAGTTCAGCTTTATACAGTTGAGGACAAACACCAGGGAGGGGCAGACACCGTTAGTAGGCCCGAACCACCAAATTTTTTAAAAAACATCACTTAATGAGAGCCAGAAGGTTGAAGCTCAGATTTATTCAGTTGAGGAAAACACCAGGGAGCGGCAGACACCGTTAGTAGGCCGTAACCAAAGTTGAAGGCCAAATGCAGTTTAATATCTGATACTATAGGCCGAAAGCCAGAAGGTTGAAGCTCAGCTTTATTCAGTTGAGGACAAACACCAGGGAGGGGCAGACACCGTTAGTAGGCACGAACCACCAAATTTTTTAAAAAACATCACTTAATGAGAGCCAGAAGGTTGAAGCTCAGATTTAGACAGTGGAGGAAAATTTGAATTAGGGACTGCAGACAGACTTAGTAGGCTGTCCCCTGTGGACCATGCATCCACCACATTAACCCATTGCGACCTAATGGACACGTAACCTTCCGTGGCCATGCGTACAGGTCCATGCGTCTGTTGTCAGGTGCACCTTTGTACTCACAGATTGCCATAGTGCATGGACAATGCGGTCTTTTACATGCTGGTGGAGGGTTGGGATGGCTTTTCTCGCAAAAGAAGTGTCTACTGGTTAGCTTGTAGCGTGGTACAGCGTAGTCCATCATGGCTTTATTAATATTAAATAAAATATATAAATAGGCTCTATGAACTTTTAAATAGGTTCCAGGGGTACACGGGAAGCATTGGTGTGGTCAGTGGAGGAGTATTGCAAGGAGGGACCGCAGACAGGCGAACGAAGGCCTCAAATAACAAAAATTAGTCTCAAGGCAGTTTTAAATCGGTTACATGGATACACAGGCAGCATTGTGGTCAGCGGAGGAGGATTGCAAGGAGTGACAGCAGACAGGCTAACGAAGGCCTAAAATAACAAAAATTAGTCTCATGGCAGTTTTAAATCGGTTACATGGATACACAGGCAGCATTGTGGTCAGCGGAGGAGGAATGCAAGGAGGGACAGCAGACAGGCTAACGAAGGCCTAAAATAACAAAAATTAGTCTCATGGCAGTTTTAAATCGGTTACATGGATACACAGGCAGCATTGTGGTCAGCGGAGGAGGATTGCAAGGAGGGACAGCAGACAGGCTAACGAAGGCCTAAAATAACAAAAATTAGTCTCATGGCAGTTTTAAATCGGTTACATGGATACACAGGCAGCATTGTGGTCAGTGGAGGATTGCAAGGAGGGACAGCAGACAGGCTAGCGAAGGCCTAAAATAACAAAAATTAGTCTCATGGCAGTTTTAAATCGGTTACATGGATACACAGGCAGCATTGTGGTCAGCGGAGGAGGATTGCAAGGAGTGTCTGACACAGTTAGTACTCTCAAAAAATAAATAGATGTTAATGTCTCGCAAAACAACAAAAAAAAAAAGTGGGGCATACTTAGGTACAGGGGTGGGCTCATCTGCTGAGTTTCTGACAAAGTAATTTGGCAGTAAGTATTTACTGGTGTCAATATAGGACACTGACCCAGACTACTTTAACTAGCATCATAGATGTCAACAAATTGGTATTGTCAGTGCCAGGCATTGAATGATGTCAGCGCATAGACTAAACATTGGTGGAGCTGAGTGAGATAATTTTGCACGTGGTAGAGCTTAGTTTGAGCTTGGGGGGGGGGGTTAACTCTCTTGTGGCCGGCGGTACCGTCCCAGGGCCCCTCATGTTACAACGGTGTGTCTGACGTTGGGTGCGCGCCACCACCGCCAGAGACACTTCATTGTACTATGAGGGACCCAGTGGCAGTGCCGTCGACCAAAAGCGGGCACACCCACCTCTTCAGACGAACAGCACTGTAATGGGTGCTTGCGCCAAGTGGCGAGACCACGGCCCCGTGGGGGGAGTTTTCCCATTGAGGGAGGTGTAAACATGTCGCATGCTGGACAAACAGCTGCTGCAAATTAAGAGATTGGAACACTCAGTAAGACCAGTCCACAAGCAAGACCTTTTTATAGGAAAGCTAGGTGTCAGCCGGGAAAGGTGGGGCAAAAAATAATTTGAAATCCAGGAGTGGTTCATTTTAATGAAGGTGACGAGATCATCCACATTTTGGGTAGCCAGACGAGTCCTTTTTTCGGTTAATATTGAACCAGCAGCACTGAATACTCTTTCTGATAGCACACTAGCTGCTGGGCAAGCAAGCTCCTGCAATGCATATTCTGCCAATTCAGGCCAGGTGTCCAATTTGGATGCCCAGTAATCAAATGGGAATGACGGTTGAGGGAGAACATCGATAAGGGATGAAAAATAGTTAGTAACCATACTGGACAAATGTTGTCTCCTGTCACTTTGAATAGATGCTGCAGTACCTGTCCTGTCTGCGGTCATTGCGAAATCACTCCACAACCTGGTCAGAAAACCCCTCTGTCCAACGCCACTTCTGATCTGTGCACCTCTAACACCTCTGCCCTGTAGCCCCCTGCAGCTTGTGTGAGAACCATCACCGCCGGCGCTGTGTGCTGGGAATGCCTGAATCAAACGGTCTACAAGAGTAGCTTGTTTGGTTGCTAATATTTGTTCGAGGTTCTCATGTGGCATAATATTTTGCAATTTGCCTTTATAGCGAGGGTCAAGGATGCAGGCCAACCAGTAATCGTCATCGCTCATCATTTTAATAATGCGTGGGTCCTTTTTGAGGGTACGTAAGGCATAATCCGCCATGTGGGCCAAAGTTCCAGTTGGCAAATCTGCGGTTGTGCTGGTTTGAGGGGCAGTTACAGGCAAATCTACGTCACTTGTCTCCCTTAAAAAAACAGAACCCGGCCTTGCAACGCCACTAATTTCTGTTGGCCCAGGAGAAGCTTCCTCATTAAAAAAGTACTCATCCCCATCATCCTCCTTGTCCTCCTCCTCCTCTTCGCCCGCTACCACGTCCTCTACACGGCCCTGACCAGACAATGGCTGATTGTCATCAAGGCTTTCCTCTTCCTCGGCTGAAGACGCCTGCTCCTTTATGTGCGTCAAACTTTGCATCAGCAGACGCATTAGGGGGATGCTCATGCTTATTATGGTATTGTCTGCACTAACCAGCTATGTGCATTCCTCAAAACACTGAAGGACTTGACACAGGTCTTGTAGCTTCGACCACTGCACACCTGACAACTCCATGTCTGCCATCCAACTGCCTGCCCGTGTATCCTCCCACAAATACATAACAGCACGCCTCTGTTCGCACACTCTCTGAAGCATGTGCAGTGTGGAGTTCCACCTTGTTGCAACGTCGATGATTAGGCGATGCTGAGGAAGGTTCAAAGAACGCTGATAGTTCTGCATACGGCTGGAGTGTACGGGCGAACGGCGGATATGCGAGCAAAGTCTGCGCACTTTGAGGAGCAGGTCGGGTAACCCCGGATAACTTTTCAGGAAGCACTGCACCACCAGGTTTAAGGTGTGAGCCAGGCAAGGAATGTGTTTCAGTTGGGAAAGGGCTATGGCAGCCATGAAATTCCTTCCGTTATCACTCACTACCTTGCCTGCCTCAAGATGTACAGTGCCCAGCCATGACTGCGTTTCTTTCTGCAAGAACTCGGACAGAACTTCCGCGGTGTGTCTGTTGTCGCCCAAACACTTCATTGCCAATACAGCCTACTGACGCTTGCCACTAGCTGTCCCATAATGGCACACCTGGTGTGCAACAGTGGCATCTGCGGATGGAGTGGATGTGCGACTGCGGTCTGTGGATGAGCTCTCACTTCTGCAGGAGGACGAGGAAGAGGAGGAGGGGGGGCGAACGCCTACAGCCAACTCTTTCCTTGACCGTGGGCTAGGCAGAACTGTCCCAATATTGCTGTCCCCTGTGGACCCTGCATCCACCACATTCACCCAGTGTGCCATGATGGACACGTAATGTCCCTGGCCATGCCTACTGGTCCATGCATCTGTTGTCAGGTGCACCTTTGTAGTCACAGTCTGCCTGAGTGCATGGACGATGCGGTCTTTAACATGCTGTTGGAGGGCTGGGATGGCTTTTCTAGAAAAAGAAGTGCCAACTGGGTAGCTCGTAGCGTGGTACAGCGTAGTCCATCAGCGCTTTGAAAGCTTCGCTTTCAACTAACCGGTAGGGCATCATCTCTAATGAGATTAGTCTAGCAATGTGGGCGTTCAAACCCTGTGTACGCGGATGCGAGGATGAGTACTTCCTTTTCCTAACAAGAGTCTCATGTAGGGTGAGCTGGACTGGAGAGCTGGAGATCGTGGAACTAGCGGTGGTGCCGGTGGACATGGGTGACTGAGAGAGGGTTGGAGATGGTATTCTTGCCGGTGCCCTACATGCAGTGTTTCCTACGGCAAACCTGGTGATTCCCTGACTGCTTTGGCCTGGTGACGAAAGCTGCACAGATACTGCAGGTGGTGCGGGAAATGGTAGGTTGACAGTGAGAGAAGGGATGTAGCGTTGCTGACTAGCTTCATTGGCCGAGGGTGCTGCAACCTTTAGGGACGTTTGGTAGTTAGTCCAGGCTTGCAAATGCATGGTGGATAAGTGTCTATGCATGCAACTTGTATTTAGACTTTTAAGATTCTGACCTCTGCTTAAGGTAGTTGAACATTTTTGACAGATGACTTTGCGCTGATCATTTGGATGTTGTTTAAAAAAATGCCAGACTGCACTCTTTCTACTATCGGATACCTTTTCAGGCATTGCAGACTGAGCTTCTTTCACCGGATGGCCACCCTGTCCTCCAACTGCTTTTGGTTTTGCCACGCGTTTTTTGCCAGATACGGGCCCGGCAGATGGAACCTGTTGTGATGTTGATGCCTGCTGCGGCTCCTCCTCCTCCGCTTCAGAACTACTGCCGCCTGCACCCTGTTCCCCCAATGGCTGCCAATCAGGGTCAACAACTGGGTCATCTATGACCTCCTCTTCTATGTCGTGTGCAACTTCGTCTGTGTCACCGTGTAAGCCGGTGGTATTGCGTTCGTGACGGGGCACCATAGTCTCCGCTGGGTTTGATTCTGCCTCAGTACACTGCGAGGGCAATGTTCTGGTCTGAGTCAAAGGAACAGCATAGTAATCTGGCTGTGGCTGTGCATCTGTGCACTTCATGTCCGATTCAACTTCGAATGGGCATGGCCTGTTAACTGTTTCACTGTCTAACCCAGGAACGGTATGTGTAAAGAGCTCCATGGAGTAACCTGTTCTGTCAACTGACGCATCCTTCACTGTTGTTCTGGGTGAAGGACACAAGGAAGCGACTTGTTCCTGACCGGGAGCATCCACTGACGATGCACTGCTCTGACATTTTGCACTTTCCGAGGAGGAGGCGAAAGAGCTAGATGCAGAGTCAGCAATGAAAGCCAATACTTGTTCCTCCTACTCCCAGAAAAGAGAGCTTTCGAGGCCTTGTGTAGCCAGACAACGAACGTGGCTCAACAACTCGAGACTTAGGTGCTGTACTGCTTTTACCACGACCACCTGAAGCTCCACCACCACTACCATCATTACCAGCTGACAATGACCGCCCACGGCCACGACCTCATCCACTAGACTTCCTCATTGTTTGCAAAACGTAACCAAAGTAACGGTATTTGTTACTGTAAAACAACTTATAAGGTGAACTCAAACTTCTGTTGGATTTATATATACCTTTATAGGTGCCTGACACTGAAAGGAAAATCAGGCCCAATGTTACACACTAGGTTTTCTGTGCCCCAATAATTTGAGACAGATGGCACACACAGGACCAGCACTCAAGCAGAAATGCCAATCCTAATCTCCCACTATTTTTTTTTTTTTATGGGAGAATGTAAAAAAAAACAAAAAAAAAAAACAACAAACAATATTACACACTAGCTTTTCGGTGGCACACAATGAGAGACAGATGCCACACACAGGACTGGCACAGCGGCAGACTTGCCAATCTTTATCTCCCACTAATTTTTTTTTTTTTACAGCCAGAATTTACCCCCCCCCCCAAAAAAAATGGCCAAGTATTACACAGTGGTTTTCGGTGGCACACAATGAGAGACAGATGCCACACACAGGACTGGCACAGCGGCAGACTTGCCAATCTTTATCTCCCACTAATTATTTTTTTTTTAAAAGGGAGAATTTAGAAAAAAAAAAAAAGGCCAGTATTACACAGTGGTTTTCGGTGGCACACAATGAGAGACAGATGCCACACACAGGACTGGCACAGAGGCAGACTTGCCAATCTATCTCCCTGCAGTAATCTCAGGAAAGTATAGCAGGCAGCTATAAAAAGGACTGCTGCACACAAAAGTGGGGACAAACACACAAGATAGCTGTGCAGAAAGGAAGGAACAACAGGATTTGTGCTTTGAAAAAAGCAGTTGGTTTGCACAGCGCACGGCGTACACACACAGCAACGCAGCTATCAGGGAGCCTTCTAGGGCAGCCCAATGAGCTACAGCGCTGAGGAAAAAAAAATGTAGCTTCCACTGTCCTGCAAACAAAAGGTGGTGTTGGACAGTGGAAATCGCTACAGCACAAGCGGTTTGTGGCTTTATGTACCCTGCCTATCACTATCCCTGCTTCTGAAGAAGCGGCAGCAACCTCTCCCTACGCTCAGATCAGCAGCAGTAAGATGGCGGTCGGCGGGAACGCCCCATTATAGCCCCTGTGACGCGGCAGAAAGCAAGTCAATCACTGCAATGCCCTTCTCTAAGATGGTGGGGACTGAGATCTATGTCATCACGCTGCCCACACTCTGCGTCCACCTTCATTGGCTGAGAAATGGCGCTTTTAGCGTAATTGAAACGCGACTTTGGCGTGAAAGTCGCGTACCGCATGGCAGACCCCACACAGGGATCGGGTCGGTTTCATGAGACGCCGACTTTGCCAAAAGTCGGTGACTTATGAAAATGAACGATCCGTTTCGCTCAACCCTAGTGACCGCCTTTCTCATAGTCGGTGAATGGAGTCATGGCCATGCATAAACACTACTGCTCCATTCACACAGGAGCCATTCAGGACCCTACTTCTGTGATCAGTGAAGGGTTCATCAGTGAATCTACATTGATCACCTATCCTGTTATTTATAGGAAAAACTTCTTTATCTAGGGCAGGGTCAAGGTTTTGGACAAAAAAATAGACCCTATATCACTAAATACATCTAAATTCATAATACTGCCTTAAGGTGCATAAATAATACTACCATGGAGTGCACAGGTAAAAATACACAGCTCAGAAATCATATCACTATATAGAGCACGTATGATATCACTTCTACAGCCATATTGATTGGGAAGAAGCATTTTGGGGTTGTGGTGGTCGTGGTCCATAAATGGTGGTCGTGACCCATAAATGGTGGTAGTGAACCATAAAATGGTGGTAGTTGCCCATAAAATAATGGTCATTGCCCATAAATGGTGGTAATGGTCCATAAATGGTGGTAATGGTGCATAAATGGTAGTAGTGGCTTATAAATGGTGGTCGTGATCCATAAATGGTGGTAATAGTCCATAAATGTTGAGTGACCCATAAATTGTGGTAGAGGCCCATAAATGGTAGTAGTGAACCATAAATGGTAGTTGTGGCCCATAAATGGTAGTAGAGGCCCATAAATGTTGCTAGTGACCTATAAATGATATTAGTAGATGATAAATGGTGGTAGAAGCCCATAAATGTTGGTAGTGACCCATAAATAGTTTTAGAGGCCCATAAATGGTGGCAATGGTCTATAAATGTTGAGTGACCCAAAAATGATGGTAGTGATCCATACATGGTAGTAGTGACCTATAAATAGTGGTAGTGACCTATAAATAGTGGTATTGACCCAGAAATGGTGGTTGTGTTCCATAAATGGTGGTAGTGGCCCATAAATGCACCTGGTAGAAGCCCATAAATGGTGGTTGAGGCCCATAAATGATAGTAAAGGCCCATAAATGGTGGTAGCGTTCATAAGTCATGGTAGAGGCCCATAAATGGTGGTAGCGCCCATAAATTGTAGTAGTGACCCATAAATGGTGGCAGTGACCCATAAATGGTGGCAGTGACCCCTACATGGAAGTAGTGGCCCATATTTATCCAGTAGCCCTTTGAGGTGTAAAATAACCAATGTGTCCCCTCAGCTTTCCGCTCGGCTCTCGCAGGTGAATACTCAGGGAGATGTGACCGCTCGCTCTTGCAGTCACTGCCGTTTTACATTTACCTTTTGTACTCTAAAAATAAAAAAAAATTACATTAAAATTAATTTCCTCGTGTTTTGCAAGAGAAAATAAAATTGGATTTTAATTTAAATTACCTGAGCCGAGAGTTTATGTCGCCAAAGTGATTTATTCTCACATCAATAATGATTATTTATTCTGCGGCTCGGGATTTGTCGCTCCGCAGAATAGTTAATTGTCACAAGGAGAAAGGAGGGAGAGCAGAAAATGGGAAATGTAGTCCCATAGGTCACATGTGACCCTGCAATTAGGCCCATATGACTATATAACAGGGCCATGTTTGGCATTTGGCGCAACTTGTTTTTCACCAATCCTTGACATTCCGGCTTTTCTACTGCTGCTGTGGTTGTCCTGCCGAACCATACACTTCATCAGTCACCTGACTGCTGCAGCCAATCCCTTGCCACAGTGGTCCCATGTGCATGTATAATATGTGTTCACTAAGGCCGGCGTCACACTGGCGAGTTTTACAGACGTACGAGCGCAGAAAATACACCCGTAAAATACGCATAACACACGACCCAATGATTCTCTGTGGCCCAGCTCCTATCAGCCGTATTTTACGGATCCGTATTATACGGTCTTCTATGGCCGTACAAAATCGCAGCATGCTGCGTTTGTCACCGTGTTGCGCAAAAAAAAATCGCCAATGAAAGTCTATGGGGGCAAGAAAAATACGGATTCCACACGGACCAGCAGTGTGACTTGCGAGAAATACGCAGCAGTGTTCTATAGAAAAGCCGGTAATTCAATTGCCGGCTTTTGCTATCTCCTTCACAAACCCGACAGGATATGAGACATGGTTTACATACAGTAAACCATCTCATATCTCTTTGTTTTTTGCATATTCCACACTACTAATGTTAGTAGTGTGTATGTGCAAAATTTGGGCGCTGTAGCTTGTAAAATAAAGGGTTAAATGGCGGAAAAAATTGGCGTGGGCTCCCGCGCAATTTTCTCCGCCAGAGTGGTAAAGCCAGTGACTGAGGGCAGATATTAATAGCCTAGAGAGGGTCCATGGTTATTGGCCCCCCTGGCTACAAACATCTGCCCCCAGCCACCCCAGAAAAGGCACATCTGGAAGATGCGCCTATTCTGGCACTTGGCCACTCTCTTCCCACTCCTGTGTAGCGGTGGGATATGGGGTAATGAAGGGTTAATGTCACCTTGCTATTGTAAGGTGACATTAAGCCAGATTAATAATGGAGAGGCATCAATTATGACACCTATCTATTATTAATCCAATAGTACGAAATGGTTAATAAAACACACACACATTATTAAAAAGTATTTTAATTAAATAAAGACACAGGGTGTTGTAATATTTTATTAGACTCTTAATCCACCTGAAGACCCTTGTCACCTGAAACAAAGTTTCAAAAAAACAAACAACAATATTCCATACCTTCCGTCGTTCTGTCCCATGTTGTAAATCCATCTGAAAGGGTTAACTAATTTTACAAGCAGAAGCCTGTTAATGCAGCCACTTCTGCCTGTAAAAACCCGGGGAATGAATGGAAAGCAGGGTGACCTGTAGTTACCTTGAGTCGCGGTGAGGCGCCCTCTGCTGGATGTCCTCATGAACTGGAGCCTTTGAATTTTTCCCACGCTCGAGTTCATATGAGGACATCCAGCAGGGGGCGCATCACCGCGACTCAAGGTAACTACAGGTCATTCCCCTGCAATCCATTCATTCCCCGGGGGTTTTACTGCTTTAGCAGAGCTCCTGGCTGTAAAATGATTTAACCCCTTCAGATGGATTTACTTTGTGGGACTTGACCTGAGCAACGGAAGGTATGAGATATTGTTGTTTTTTTTATTTTTCCTTTGTTACAGAATGAGGGTCTTCAGTTGGATTAAGAGTCTAATAAAATATTACAACACCCTGTGTCTATTTAATTAAAATACTTTTTAATAATGTGTGTGTGTTTTATTAACCATTTCGTACTATTGGATTAATAATAGATAGGTGTCATAATTGACGCCTCTCCATTATTAATCTGGCTTAATGTCACCTTACAATAGCAAGGTGACATTAACCCTTCATTACCCCATATCCCACCGCTATACGGGAGTGGGAAGAGAGTGGCCAAGTGCCAGAATAGGCGCATCTTCCAGATGTGCCTTTTCTGGGGTGGCTGGGGGCAGATGTTTGTAGCCAGGGGGGGCCAATAACCATGGACCCTCTCTAGGCTATTAATATCTGCCCTCAGTCACTGGCTTTACCACTCTGGCGGAGAAAATTGCGCGGGAGCCCACGCCAATTTTTTCCGCAATTTAACCCTTTATTTTGCAAGCTACAGCGCCCAAATTTTGCACATACACACTACTAACAATAGTAGTGTGGAATATGCAAAAAAAAAGAGATATGAGATGGTTTACTGTATGTAAACCATGTCTCATATCATGTCGGGTTTCGGAAGGAGAATTGAAAAGCCGGCAATTGAATTACCGGCTTTTCACATATCTCGCGCTGAATTAAATATAAATACAGTATATATATATATATATATATATATATATATATATATATATATATATGTGTGTATCTCAATGACATATATATATATACATACTGTATATATGTTTAAACGAACAGTTGAGCACATAAATCCATTATATGTCGGTTTTGCAAGCCTGTGAGAAAATATCGCAGTACGGATGCCATACGGTTGTCAAACGGATGTCAAAAGGATCATTTGATGCGAGGAAATCGCATCCTCGCACTGCACACGGATCACTGTTTTGGAAACATTTGTGCGATTCTCGTCCGTGAAAAACGGACCGTTTTTTTAAACGTTGTGTGTGTCCCCGGCCTAAGGCCAGTGATTGGCTGCAGTAGATAGGTGACTAATGAACAGGAAATCACCCCCCAAATGATGACATCCTATTTTTCAGTCAGTGATTAGCTGCAGCGGTGCAAAAACAAAAAATGGGGTGTCACAACCTCTGGCTTTTGTGAGGATTACCGGAGCAGTGGTGCTGAAATAATGGAGATTTGAGTCTTAAAAATACTTTTCTTTTATTTTTTACCAGGAAGTGGAGATTTTTCTGTCCATTAGTCACATGACTGCTACAGCCAATCAGTAACTTCAGATGTCAAGTGACTGATGGAAAGGAAGTCCCAACTTCCTGTCTCCGAAGAGGGCAACAGATCTGAAGCGTCAGGGAAGTTGAGTTGTAAGTAACGCCTATTTACTTATTTAATACCAATCCCTACTTGAAAAAAAATGTAAAAAGTTCCATAAAACTCCTTTAAAAATTTTTTTTTTTGCCTTTTAATATTATTACAAAAGTAACTTAGTCATTTATATTGTTGTCGGTCGATACAAAAGACGTTACATTTTTACTTTGTCTTCTGATATTGTTACAAACAGCAACAAAAGTAAAAACTTAGATATTTGTATCAACTTTCAACAATGTAAAAGCTTTTTCTTTGCTTAACATGATTACAAATTGCAACAAAAGTAAAACTTACCCAATTTTTTTATCAAACGGCAACAATGTAAACTTTCTACTTTGCCTAATATGGTTATAAATTGCAACAAAGGTAAAAATTACCCAATTTGTTTAATCAAACTGCAATAATGTAAACTTTTTAATTTACCTTTTAAAATTGCAACAGAAGTAAAAAATGAAAGTTGAAAATTTTTGTATCAAACCGCAACAATGTAAACTTTATACTTTGCCTAATATGGTTACAAATTGCAACAAAAGTAAAAACTTCCTGATTTTTGCATCAAATTGCAACAATGTAAACTTTTTTACTTTGCCTTCTAATATAGTTTCAAATTGCAACAACATACTGTAAATGATTAAAATCACTTTGATATATATAAAAAAAATTGACATAAAAAAGATCCTTAAAAGTCATCTCAGGTTTTTTCATTTTTTTTTTTCTGGAGCTTCATCGATTTCAATCCGTGAAAGACTTAAAATATTTCTCATGAAGAAATTTGAGGGGACAGGTGAGATAAACACCAAGAGGTAATTCTTCAGCTATTAAATTCCCATTCGAGACCTCCTCGTCCTGGACAGTCACTTGAGCGCGAATCTTTACTTAGCCGCTAACTGGATAAAAAAGGAATGACTGCTGTTGATTTTAATCTTAGATTAGAAAGTAAGGAACATCTTGTCTGGACTTTAATCATTCCCTAGGAAGCCAAATAAAACACAAATGGTCTCTGTGACAGCACAGACCCGGTCCTTCTTATCTGCCGAAGATCCAGTAATTGGTGGAAAGAGGAAAGCATAACCTCATCTAATTCAAGTGAAACACATGACCGCCTCTGATAAAAGTGACCTGCACACTCTCCTGGGCTCAGAAGAACTTCAAACAGAAGTTATATTGTAGAGTACCAAAAGTCGAGAAGGAAAAAAACAGAAATCCGATTGGCTCAGTTTTTTCCGCCAAGTCTTCCCAAGAGGGTCTAGCTACATGGAACATACCCCCATAAGACTCTCGAGCAATCCACTAGTAATAAGTTGGCCGTGCATTTCCATTTGGCTCAAGTGGCGCAATATATCAAACTTTCCAAAAAAGTGGTACCACTCATCTCGGGAAAGGTACGGATCAGCTGTAAGGTATATACAGCTTGGGAGCAATAAGTTTTGTCTCCCCAAAGGAAACCTACCTCTGGCTATAGTTGAACCCAAAGCTGGCCACAATTATTAGGAGCCCATCCCATTGTGTTTTGGTATTTCCCTCCCCATCTGAAGATTCAGATGAAGTCTTCAACAAAGCCAAAGAGTGCAAGGAAACAACGAGTTCAAATAGATATCGCCTGAAGAAAACAGTGGGGAACAATAAAGTAGTCCATATTTTGGGAGATTTAGATGAAACACCAAAAAGGTCAAAAGGCAATGTGGACAGTCCCTAAGAAACACGTTTGCCGAAGCTGTTGACTTTAATGGGATCAACTATTGACCCATGAGTAAGATGCAGTCAAACAGTACTCCAGATATTTAGGAAAGTAGGGATAAGGCATGCTGACTTTTGACATGGCCTATCCCTTGTTCCTCGGGGGCGGTGCCAGCCTATTCTCCTCTCCAAATTGAAATAATTGTGCAAGCTTGGCCAAAGAAAGTTGAAGAAGATGGCCATTTACTCGATAACCAACACTGGTAACGAGCCACAGTTCCAATCCGCAACACTATTCAGTACCCCCATAACCTTATCCATAATACAGCTTTTACAGTAGAAAACCCTTCCTACAATTATAGAATTAGATGCTGAAGATGTCCTCTTGCTCATAACTTATGGTCAAGTTTTTACCGATAGGAAATGCAGATCGATTTTAGGATTTACCTATAATTTTGGATCACTTCATTATGCCCTTATTTATTTTCTTTCAATTTAATGGTTCACTGTTTGAATAGTCTGACTCCTAACACCTCCACCAATCTGCTAGATAAAGGGGAAGCAGCCCTTTATTAAGTTTCTGGATCCAGCTTTCTGTTTACCAGTGTCTTCATCTGATATTACACCTGAACCCCATTTACTTGGATGGTATGAAGTTGTGGCAAGTTAAAATACCAAGGAGATTTTTGGAATCTTTGCAATCTGATTGGTTGCCGTATACATTTAGTGGAAAAGTTTTGTTGGGCACCATAACCTCATATACTATAGATCATATGTAGACGATAAAAAAAACTTGATAGGAAAGTGAGAAGTCTGAAAAAGTTGAACCATGATCTATGTGGGATTTTCTCTTTCCAAATTGGAAATTTCATGGATTAAATAAAGCGGATCCATAGCAAAGCACTGAGACAAATAGAAGTCAACGCTTATCATATGAACATATTACACATAGTTAGGAGTCGTACCCGTGTGGTGCTAACACTAAAGTGATGGGCGCATCACTTGAACATGACCAGACAGCGCCTCTGATTGCACACATATAGCTCTATTTCTCCATCTTTTATCACTATGTTCACTTTCTCCGAGCTCCTTCCCATAAATGAAAGATGAGAGCTCTCAATTCCTGCAGTGTCGAGGTAAATAGGATGAAAGAAAATATTAAATGTAACCGCCATGTTTCATCGAGTTGCAGAAAGTGACAGCTGGGAGAGCTGGAGCAGGGAGGAAGAATGGAAGGATGCATAGATTACAGCAATTGACGTTGAGACACTTGTAGTATCATCATGATCCTGTAATGAAGCGTTACTACCGGGGTCCGGTCATCGGCACGTAAAATAGAAAGAAATATAAATGCTGCAAGAACGGAGCCAGAAGACGGAAATGAGGAGACAAACACCACTTTATTTCAGATTTACATCTAAATAGATTTTGTCCTTGTTGTTAGAGGTAACATAAAACGTATCACAATCCAGAGTAATCACAATCAGAGATGCACTGGAACCATGGGATCAACTGGACAAATGGGAGTATGATACCAATGGGTGGCATAATATAGGGACTACATTTTCCAATGACCATGAACTTGTAAGCCCAATGCTTTTTTCTTTATCTAAAACTTTTCAATTTAGCCTGTTGCGTCTTGTAGGATTGTTGAAACCAGCAAGCTTGTTGCCTCCCGTGAGTAAAATTGTTGAACTGTCTCCTGTGTATGTATGTACTTCTGCCGCAATCCCCGAGAGGGGAACCGTTCGACTACCAATGGCCTATCTATCTATCTATCTATCTATCTATCTATCTATCTATCTATCTATCTATCTATCTAGCAGAGTAAAGGGAACAGCACAGGTATACTTATCTTCGGGTGCAAGGCCCCCAGACAACCAGTCCACCGATCGTCCAAGTTACATAAAAGTTCAAAAAAAGAGGCAGCACTCCATTGTTCAGGTGAAAAAAATGTGCAGGGTTTAATGTACCCACATCTTATGGCAATCTATCTATCTATCTATCTATCTATCTATCTAGAGAAAAAATTAGAACAGCATCCAATATTACCGCAAATGTCATGCAAAGCTTTCCCAACCAAGGTCCAATGGTTTCCAATCATAGAAGTAAAAAAGGAAAACAGCACGAAAATATAGATAAAAAGTGGACTTTAATGCCTGAACGGCATGGCAACGTTTCGGATGTACCGTAATATCCTTTTTCAAGCTATATCTATCTATCTATCTATCTATCTATCTATCTATCTATCTATCTATCTATCCCAAATCTCTCTCTCAGATCCATCCATCGACCCATTCAACCATCCATCCATTCATTTAGCCACTCTGACTCGCATGCCTCCTCAGCCTCTAACTCACAGTGGTCACCGTGCTGCTTCTCTTCATGTCAGGCAAACTCGCTGAGTTTGTCTCTTGCAGCACTCCTCAGCACTGCTGCATCTGTACGCTGTTTCCACAAGGCTATACGATGGCGTGACCAGATCCTGCAAGAATTTAACCCCACTGTGTCCTGCAGAGTTTGGATTCCCCAGTCAATCAATAACTAGCAGGTGACATATCAGACAGTTCTGTCCTGCACACCTTGGCCTGAGCTTAGGTTCCAGTTGCTGCTAGCATCTAGCTCCTGTCAAGGTGGTTTGTTGTTTTTCCCTCCCGTTACTGACCTTGTTTGTCTTCACGTCCTGTTTGCTTCTGACCCATGTGTTAGCTGCTGCAGTCCCAGGGACTGCCTTGCAGTGGTAGCTGGTGTCTACCAGCAGCCCAGCCTATCCTCACCATCAGAGGTTCTAGTGAATACCTGGTAGACACTTAATCACACCCCTCCAGGGTAAGCCCAGCCCATGGCGCAGTGGGCCAACACCCACCAGCGTTACACCCATTTATCCATCCATCTACTCACCTATCCATCTACCCACCACCTATCCATCCAGCCACCACCTACACAACCATCTACCCACCACCTATACAACCATCTACCCACCACCTATCCATCTACCCACCACCTATCCAACCATCTACCCACCACCTATCCATCCATCTACTCACCTATCCATCCATCTACACACCACCTATCCATCCATCTACACACCACCTATCCAACCATCTACCCACAACCTATCCATCCAGCTATCCACCACCTATGTATCCATCTACCTATTCACCTATCCATCTATCTACCCACCACCTATCCATCCATGTACTCACCTATCCATCCATCTACCCACCACCTATCTATCCACCATCTACTCACCTTTCCAACCATCTACCCACTCACCTACCAAACCATCTACCCATCTATCTATCTATTCATCCACCCATTTATCCTCGTACCCATCCATCAACCTATCCATCCATCTACACACCACTTATCCAACCATCTACCCACAACCTATCCATCCATCTACCCACCACCTATCCATCCAGCTATCCACCACCTATGTATCCATCTACCTACTCACCTATCCATCCATCTACCCACCACCTATCAATCCATCCACCTACTCACCTATCCATCTATCTACCCACCACCTATCCATCCATGTACTCACCTATCCATCCATCTACCCACCACCTATCTATCCACCCACCATCTACTCACCTTTCCAACCATCTACCCACTCACCTACCAAACCATCTACCCATCTATCTATCTATTCATCCACCCATTTATCCTCGTACCCACTTATCCATCCACCCACTCATTTATCCTTGTACCCACCTATCCGCGTACTCATATATCATATCCTCAGTTACGATGAGACTGGACCATTCTCACATATTATTAATAAGTTACGTTTAACCCCTTAGTGACGGAGCCAAATTTTTGAACTCTGACCAGTGTCACTTTATGTGGTAATAACTCTGCAATGCTTCAACAAATCCCAGTGATTTAGAGATTGTTTTTTCGTGACACATTATACTTTATGATAATGGTAAATTTAGGTCAATATGTTTTATGTTTATTTATAAAAAATATCAAAAATTTGAGAAAAATGTTAAAAAATTAGCAATTTTCAAAATTTGAATGATTATCCCTTTAATCCAGATGGTCATACCACAGCAAACCATTAATAAATAACATTTCCCACATGTCGGCTTTACATCAGCACCATTTATAAAATGTGATTTTATGTTATTAGCATTTTAGGAGGTTTAAAAATGTAGCAGCAATTTTTCATTTTTTCAAGGAAATGTACAAAATTTATTTTTTTAGGGACTTATCCATATTTGAAGTGCCTTTATGGGTCCCACATATTGGGAAACTCCCAAACGTGATACCATTTTAAAAACAGCACCTCCTGACATATTGAAAACTGCAGTCAGGTAGTTTATTAACCCTTCAGGTGCTTTACAGGAATTAATGCAAAGTGGCATGACAGAAATGAAAATGTGTATTTTTACCACCTAAATGCCTCTAACTTCTGAACAGATTACCGTATATACTCGAGTATAAGCCGAGATTTTCAGCCCATCTTTTTGGGCTGAAAGTCCCCCTCTCGGCTTATACTCGAGTCATACCCGGGGGTCGGCAGGGGGGGCGGGGCCTATCTAATTATACTCACCTACTGCTGGCGTGGTCCCTGCGCGTCCCTGCTTCTTCCAGCGCTGCATCTTCTTCCTGTACTGAGCGGTCACATGGTCCCACTCATTACCGAAATGAATATGCGGCTTCACCTCCCATAGAGGTGGAGCTGCATATTCATTTCGGTAATGAGCGGTAACTGTGCCCGCTCAATACAGGAAGAAGATGCAGCGCTGGAAGAAGCAGGGACGTGCAGGGACCGCGCCAGCAGTAGGTGAGTATACAGTGCTGCGCGATATTTACTGCTCCTCGTTCCGGTGCGGCTCCATCATCAGCGTCCTCTGGCTGTGACGCTCAGGTCAGAGGGCGCGATGACGTAGTCAGTGCGCGCCCTCTGCTGAACGTCAGTGCTGAAGACGGAGCCGCACGAGGAGCAGGTAAATATTGAAAGTGCCGGGGGTCCTGAGCGAAGAGAGGTGAGTATGTGATTTTTTTATCGCAGCAAAAACATATGGGGCAGTGACTGTACGGAGCATCTTATGGGGCCATAACCATTGTGCAGCACTATAAGGGGCAGTGACTGTACGGAGCATCTTATGGGGCCATAACTATTGCGCAGCACTATATGGGGCAGTGACTGTACGGAGCATCTTTTGGGGCCATAACCATTGTGCAGCACTATATGGGGCAAGTGACTGTACGGAGCATCTTATGGAGCCATAACCATTGTGCAGCATTATATGGGGCAGTGACTGTACGGAGCATCTTATGGGGCCATAACCATTGTGCAGCACTATATGGGGCAAGTGACTGTACGGAGCATCTTATGGGGCCATAACCATTGTGCAGCATTATATGGGGCAGTGACTGTACGGAGCATCTTATGGGGCCATAACCATTGTGCAGCACTATATGGGACAAGTGACTGTACGGAGCATCTTATGGGGCCATAACCATTGTGCAGCACTATATGGGGCAAGTGACTGTACGGAGCATCTTATGGGGCCATAACGCTTGTGCAGCAATATCATGGGGCAAGTGACTGTACGGAGCATCTTATGGGGCCATAACGCTTGTGCAGCATTATATGGGCAAGTGACTGTATGGATGATCTTATGGGGCCATAACGTTTGTGCAGCATTATATGGGGCAAGTGTCTGTATGGAACATCTTATGGCGCCCTAATTACCCTTTATGCAGGATTATATGGGGCATATTTTAATATGGAGCATCTAATGGGGCCCATCAAACTTTATGGAGCATTATATGGGGCTCCTGATTCAATATGGATATTCAAAAACACTTAACCTACTGATGTCTCAATTAATTTTACTTTTATTGGTATCTATTTTTACTTTTGAAATTTACCGGTAGCTGCTGCATTTTCCACCCTAGGCTTATACTCGAGTCATTAAGTTTTCCCAGTTTTTTGTGGCAAAATTAGGGGGGGCGGCTTATACTCGGGTCGGCTTATACTCGAGTATACACGGTACTATAGCAGTCAGACTCTAAGGCCGCTATTTGGTCGTGAATTGCCATGGCAAACATCAGGACCACAAAATCATGATCTGAGGGCACCAATTGGGATAAAGAGGAAGCCCCAAAATTTTGTTAACCATTTATAATGATGTAGTCACTATTTACAGCAGCATCTAAGGGGTTAAACAGATTTGGATGGTGCAAACACTGATCGTTGCTGATGCAGCAAGTTGTCAGCTATAGCGCACAACTGACAGCTACAGGATTGTCACCTGTATTGGGGGCTATTCTCTTATATCTCAGGTCAGTTAAAAGACGTATTGGCTGTCATTAAGGGGTTAATAGAGTAAATGTAAAGCCTTGTCAGTGACGCAGTGACAAGTTTTCACGTTGCATGTGCAGTCCTCCCTGCAGATTGATTAGTTGTTTTGTGTGAAAAATTCTGCATAAGTTTTTTATTGATTCACATTCCAGCTCTGTGTATAGGCGTTTAATGGGTGTTGTATAGTTATCTCTTTACACACAGTTATATGAGAAAGACTGTCAATCACTGAACTGGACCACCCACAGGACTCTTAAGCCCAGAAATAGCAGGAACATAAACCCTTCTGCCTACCAGGTGGGTACCTTATACCACAGTCAATGTAACAGGTGCCTTTAAAATTTCTGCACTACAAGATCAATTACCTCTTCCATGAAAAATCAACTTCTGAAAAATAAAAGTGGAACCGTACTTTCAACACACTTTTGGATAAATCAATGTTATAAGCAAATTAATCACATTTTGCAATTTATCTTATCAGAGAAATCTGCTTCTATCCTCACTTATGAGCCACTTTTTCTCCCCCTGCCTGCAGAATTCACTATGAAAAAAAACAACTGAAATCGGTTTTGCTCAGGCAGACTACCAGTTCACTGAGGTATCAGGTAATACATCTCACTATACTCTATGAAAAAGCAAAGGGTGAGAAGAAGAAAGGAGCAGGAGTGAGGAAAATAGCAAAGAAAACAGAAAGATTGTGCTGAGCTTTCTAACAAGTCTGTTACCTCACCACAGAGCTGGAATCACATCTACTCTGCTCAGTAGTGGAATATAATCTCCTCCATGCTGCTGCTTTTTTGATCTGCATGCTAAAAAGAGGAATAAAGAGCAGAAATCCCTAATTGCGAGAGACAGTATTGTTCCCCATGTCCACAGAGTTGACCAAATAGTCTAAAAAGTTACTTAACAGCATAACTACCCTTTAATAAAACTTGCCAATAAGCTACGTGGTAGCTCACTATGTACAAGTCTTACAGTTTCATAGTTTTACAAGTTGAAGTGTTTAGAGATTTGTATGATTCCATTGTACTATACCCATCTCCAAGACATCCTAGGGGACATTTAGATGATACTTAAATGCTGGGGGGGGGACTGTTGGGCACAAGCAGCAATTTACTGAAGCACCACTATACTTAGTATCACATTACACTTTATTATACCTCTGAATCTTTTTCTCGCTATGTACAATGGAGATAAATATGGGAATATGGAAAGAAAATCAAAACTTACAAGGTAAAAAAAATAAAAGAAATGATGTTTTTTAGATATTACTATCCATTAGATTCTCCATAAAGCATCATCTTGTTATAATGAGTATACAGTGCAACAAAAGATGCTATAGATCACACAATAACTCTTCCATTAGGAATGTTTTAAAGCAATTTATGAGCAGAGATCAATTTGCACCAAAGATGGACCGCTCCTTCATTTTTTTTCCTTCTTGGGTCGTTTTTGAGTGCTTCGAATAGCGCTAATCATTAATCCATTACATCAGAGGATTACTAATGATGAGCCATCATTGTAGGGAGGGATGGGGATGTGTGGGGCAAGATTGCTATGGACTTTTTCAAGATAAATACAGATTCGTTTTGTGAAAATGTCCAAGATGAGAGGCGGAAGTTGGGAGATGTGGATCAAGGTCATGAGAAAGTCAAGGTCATGGACTGCTCGAAATGACACAGTCATGAATTTCTAGGAATATCAAGTTCCTCCCAAAGGTCTTTGTCAAGGTTGGTTAAAAAACAAACTCATCTTTTATAGAGGAGCTCTGTATGGAGCTAAATCATGGAGCTACCCTACCCAATTTTCTCCCCCATGCCAGTGTAATCAGGTCTTCAGGTGCCATCAGCCAATGCTTAATCCATTTTTTCTTTTTACTGCCATAATCAGGATTTTCAGTGGTTGCTGGTAATTAGAAGACCTACAGACAAGCGCTACGTGTTGATAGTATCCACTTATCCAAAGTGGAGCCAACACTCAGATGTCTACCACTTTACCTTGGCTGTTGGCATCATGGTTGTTACTCACCTGTTTTGGATCCGGGCTTTGCCTACCTCACCCCAGAACTCTAAATTCTGTTGTTCTCCATGTTGCAGATGGCCCAGGGTGATTCCAAGTTATCATCTGTCTCGCCCTATATAAGGCTCACCAAGACACACACCTCTGTCTTGGTATTAAGACTTTTAGTCTGTCTGTGCACAGTTTCCTGTCTGTGGTCTCCAGGATGTCGCCTGGCTGTCTGAGGCTTCCAGATCCTCAGTTACCTGTCTGCCTGCAGATTCCAGTACCTTTGCTACCGGTTTCCTATACTCCTCATCTGCCTGCTGCACTGACGCCCTTGTGCCCACCCAAACTTTGGGCTTGGAGGATCCACCTCACCAAGTGAGACTACTATGATCTTGAAACTAGTGGCAAGGTTTATTTTCTGTGTCTATAGGTGGACATTCAGTGGTTTAGATGTCATTCACAGCCTGCTATGAGTTACGCCATCATGTCATGATGAGACGTTGCATTTTTCAATGAAAAATTGGAGTTCGTAATGTAAAAGAAAGACTTGAAACTTCTGTGGACTTTTGTAGATAACATTGGTGACAACGTAAATATCAGAGAAGCAGCTATCAGGGTGTGCATGTCTCGGACAGAGTGTGATAAGGTCATACTTGTACTAGCGCCTTTGCTAAGCAGAAGTCTAAGCTGAGAGCAGGAATAGACAAAAAATGTCATGGAAATGGTGAGGAAGCGGAATCAAGCACCAGTTCCTTTTCTTCATTTTGGAAACCTTTCATCCTAACAGAATAACCATTGAATCTTTTCTCCATTTATTCCACGTTAGCTACTGATCATTGAGTTGGTCAATCCCTAGGGTAAAGCAACAGGTTGACACTGTTCCTCTGATGGAAACATGTTTCCAGCATCAAGAGATAGTGTTCAATCAAGTCCCATTACATCAGCCATGATAGTGGAATGGGAATGTTGCCTCTTACCTGGTGACATCTACGGCTGTTCTTTTGATTAGCCAGCCTGTCACGATGTAACATGTGGATCACACCGCAACGATGACGTCACGTCAGGCTGGCTAATCAAAAGAAGAACCATACACGCTGCCTTGTAAGAGATAGCAATCACTCTCCCGCCCCTGTTGTGAATTCTGCTCTTGGGCTCCCTCCGGTGGTTGTAAGTGGTAATGTTATGAGTTCTGCTCTTGGGCTCCTGTTATGGACCTGGTGGTTAGGAGCACACGGAATGACCTGATGAGTAAACTCAAAATCGGGACTAGCTCTGGGTAAGTGGGAACTCTGCTGACCCCAAACCCTACTCCTATCACACACATCGCCCGACCGCCCCCTCCTACCTCTGTGTAGTGGTAAGTGCTAGCACCCTCTTTCCACCACCATACTTAATGGCATTACTATAGAATCCCACTGTTTTGGGGTGACCTTGGTTGGATAGTGTAGGTGCTTTTCCTTATGCATACCATTACAAGGGTATTTACATCTGGGGGAGTGGGGGGATGGGCGCTTTTCCAGCATTCCTGGGACATTCATCCTGTGCTCTAGTCATTAAATAATGTAATGTTTTGATATATATTTTTGTACTATTTATGGCAATTAAAGTTTGTTTTATAAATCATTGCTCTGAATTTTTCTCCTTTTGGCATCCTATCACACACACTAGAAATAGCCGTGGAGCGTACCTAACTCTCCCTAGACGCCTCTTCACAGCCTAAGAGCTAACTACACCTAAAGATAGAAATAGAAGCCTTACCTTGCCTCAGAGAAATTCCCCAAAGGTAAAGGCAGACCCCCACATATATTGACTGTGAGTTAAGAGGAAAGTCACAAACACAGGAATGAAACAGTTTTTAGCAAAGGAGGCCAGATTTCACTAAATAGTCAGAGGATAGAAAAGGGAACTATGCGGTCAGCACAAAAGACTACAAAAAACCACGCAGAGTAAGCAAAAAGACTCCCCACACCGACTCACGGTGTGGAGGTGCCACTCTGCACCCAGAGCTTCCAGCTAGCAAGGGAATATCATGATAGCAAGCTGGACTAGAATTTAGCAGTACTAAGAAATATATTCAGGAAGCAGTAACAACAAATGAACTAGCAAAGACATAGCTTCTGCTGGAGTAGACAGGTCCTCAGAGAAGTCCAAGAGAGATCTGAACCAATACTGAAACACCGACAGCTGGCATGAAGTAACGATCTGAGTGGAGTTAAATAGGGAAGCAGCATAGCAATAAACGAGAGCAGCTGATAAAGCCAACCTCAGTGACCAGCAGTTCCGCTCGAAGCCACCAGAGGGAGCCAAGAGCAGAACCAACCAAAGTACCATTCATGACCACAGGAGGGAGTCCGAGAACGGAATTCACAACAGGCTCCCTCCGGTGGTTTTAAGTGGTACTGCTGCTCCTTTGGATTTCAGCAGTCATCAGGTGCTTCCACTTATTACCAATTCTGACTGGGCTATTTAGTCTGGCCAGATCCTTTGGTTAGTGCCAGTTGTTCATTGTTCCTGGGTGGATTCACATCTCTTCCTGGATTCTCCTGCTTATCAGTTCAAATCATCAAAGATAAGTCCTGGCTTGGTTTTTGCAGTCCACATACTGTGGACTTTATTGTTCAGTGCATTTCTATGTTTTTCTTGTCCAGCTTTGTCAGTGTGGATTTATTCAGTCAAGCTGGAAGCTCTGGAGAAGCAGATTTTCCCTCCATGCCTTTAGTTAGGTGTGGAGATTTTTGTATTATCTGTGGTGGATTTTTCTAGTGTTTTTTAATACTGACCGCATAGTACTCTGTCCTATTCTGTCTATTTAGCTAGATTGGCCCCCTTTGCTAAATTCTGTTTTCAGTCTGCGTATGTTTTTTCCCTCTTTTCTCACAGTCCATATATGTGGGGGGCTGTCTATCCTTTGGGGATTTTCTCTGAGGCAAGATAGTTTCCCGTTTCTATCTATAGGGGTAATTAGTTCTCCGGCTGTGTCGAGGTATCTAGGACTGGTAGGTACATCCCAGGGCTACTGCTAGTTGCGGTGTTAAGTTCAGGGTCTGCGGTCAGTACAGGTACCACCTCCTCCAGAGCACGTCTGATGCTGCTCCTAAGCCACCAGATCATAACAGTACAACTGGCCAAGAATGAGTTAAATGCAAAGAAAGGAAGAAAAGTGCTGAGCCATTTTTTTTCTGCAGTCTACTTTGTCTTCTCTTCCCTCTTAATCTCTGGGTGGTTCAGGAGTTTGGCGCTGACATGGATGTTCAGGCTTTGGCTTCGCGTGTGGATCAACTTGCTGCAAGAGTACAGGGTATTTTTGATTATGTTGTCCAGACTCCGGTTCTAGAGCCTAAAATTCCAACTCCGGATTTGTTTTTTGGGGACAGGTCCAAGTTTTTGAGCTTTAAAAATAACTGCAAACTGTTTTTTGCTCTGAAACCCCGTTCCTCTGGTGATCCCATTCAGCAAGTTAAAATTGTCATTTCTCTGCTGCGTGGTGACCCTCAGGACTGGGCATTTTCCCTTGAATCAGGGAATCCGGCCTTGCTTAATGTAGACACATTTTTTCAGGCGCTAGGGTTATTGTATGATGAACCTAATTCAGTGGATCATGCAGAAAAAACCTTGTTGACCCTGTGTCAGGGCAAGGAAGCGGCAGAATCATACTGCCAGAAATTTAGAAAATGGTCTGTGCTCACTAAATGGAATGAGGATGCTTTAGCGGCAATTTTCAGAAAGGGTCTTTCTGAATCTGTTAAGGACGTTATGGTGGGGTTCCCCACGCCTGCTGGTCTGAATGATTCTATGTCTCTGGCCATTCAAATTGATCGGCGCTTGCGCGAGCGCAGAGATGTGCACACGATGGCATTATTCTCTGAGCGGAGTACTGAGCCAATGCAGTGTGATAGGATTTTGACTAGAGCTGAACAGCAAGGATTCAGACGTCAGAATGGGTTGTGTTTTTACTGCGGCGATTCTGCTCATGTGATTTCTGACTGTCCTAAGCGTACTAAGAGAGTCGCGAGGTCTGTTACCATCAGTACTGTACAGCCCAAATTTCTCTTATCTGTGACCTTGATCTGCTCATTGTCGTCATTTTCTGTCACTTCTGTGACTTGATGGACTTAGAATTCGCCAAGCGTTGTGGTTTCCCCTTGCAGCCTTTGCAGACCCCTATTCCTTTGAAGGGTATTGATGCTACACCTTTGGCTAAAAATAAACCTCAGTTTTGGACACAGCTAACCATGTGCATGGCGCCAGCACATCAGGAAGATTGTCGTTTTCTGGTGTTGCATAATTTGCATGATGTTATTGTACTGGGTTTTCCATGGTTACAGGTACATAATCCAGTGCTGGATTGGAAATCTATGTCTGTGACCAGTTGGGGTTGTCAGGGGGTTCATAATGACGTTCCTTTGATGTCAATTTCCTCTTCCCCCTCTTCTGAAATTCCTGAGTTTTTGTCAGATTTCCAGGATGTGTTTGATGAGCCCAAGTCCAGTTCCCTTCCACCGCATAGGGACTGTGATTGTGCTATTGACTTGATTCCAGGATGTAAGTTCCCTAAGGGCCGACTTTTCAACTTGTCTGTGCCAGAACATACCGCCAAGCGGAGTTATGTTAAGGAGTCCTTGGAGAAAGGGCATATTCGGCCATCTTCGTCACCATTGGGAGCGGGATTCTTTTTTGTTGCCAAGAAGGATGGCTCCTTGAGACCCTGTATTGATTATCGCCTCTTGAATAAGATCATGGTCAAATTTCAATACCCTTTGCCTTTGCTTTCTGATTTGTTTGCTAGGATTAAGGGGGCTAGTTGGTTTACTAAGATTGACCTTCGAGGGGCGTATAATCTTGTTCGTATTAAACAGGGTGACGAATGGAAAACTGCGTTTAATACGCCCGAAGGCCATTTTGAATACCTTGTGATGCCTTTCGGGCTTTCTAATGCTCCATCTGTGTTTCAGCCCTTCATGCATGATATATTTCGGAATTATCTTGATAAATTCATGATTGTATATTTGGATGATATTTTGATTTTTTCCGATGATTGGGAGTCTCATGTGAAACAGGTCAGAATGGTATTTCAGATCCTTCGTGATAATGCTTTATTTGTGAAGGGGTCTAAGTGCCTCTTTGGAGTTCAGAAGGTTTCTTTTTGGGTTTCATTTTTTCTCCTTCGTCTATTGAAATGGATCCTGTTAAGGTTCAGGCCATTCATGATTGGGTTCAGTCCACATCTGTGAAGAGCCTTCAGAAATTTTTGGGCTTTGCTAATTTTTATCGCCGTTTCATTGCCAACTTCTCCAGTGTGGTTAAACCCCTGACCGATTTGACGAAGAAAGGCGCTGATGTTACGAATTGGTCCTCTGCGGCTGTTTCTGCCTTTCAGGAGCTTAAACGCCGATTTACTTCTGCCCCTGTGTTGCGTCAGCCGGATGCTTCTCTTCCTTTTCAGGTGGAGGTTGATGCTTCTGAGATTGGGGCAGGGGCCGTTTTGTCTCAGAGGAATTCTGATGGTTCCTTGATTAAACCGTGTGCCTTCTTTTCCCGAAAGTTTTCGCCTGCGGAACGCAATTATGATGTCGGCAATCGGGAGTTGTTGGCTATGAAGTGGGCATTTGAGGAGTGGCGACATTGGCTTGAGGGGGCCAAGCATCGTGTTGTGGTCTTGACCGATCATAAGAATCTGATTTACCTCGAGTCTGCCAAGCGGTTGAATCCTAGACAGGCTCGATGGTCCTTATTTTTCTCCCGTTTTGATTTTGTGGTTTCGTATCTTCCGGGTTCAAAGAATGTTAAGGCTGATGCCCTCTCTAGGAGCTTTTTGCCTGATTCTCCTGGACTCCTTGAGCCGGTTGGTATTCGCAAGGAAGGGGTGATTCTTTCTGCCATCTCCCCTGATTTACGACGGGTGCTTCAGGAATTTCAGGCTGATAAACCTGATCGCTGTCCAGTGGGGAAACTGTTTGTTCCTGATAGATGGACTAGTAAGGTGATTTCTGAGGTTCATTGTTCTGTGTTGGCTGGTCATCCTGGGATTTTTGGTACCAGAGATTTGGTTGGTAGGTCCTTTTGGTGGCCTTCTTTGTCACGGGATGTGCGTTCTTTTGTGCAGTCCTGTGGGACTTGTGCTCGGGCCAAGCCCTGCTGTTCCCGCGCTAGTGGCTTGCTTTTGCCTTTGCCGGTCCCGGAGAGGCCTTGGACGCATATTTCTATGGATTTTATTTCAGATCTCCCTGTTTCCCAGAAGATGTCTGTTATCTGGGTGGTTTGTGATCGGTTTTCTAAGATGGTTCATTTGGTACCTTTGCCTAAGTTGCCTTCCTCTTCTGATTTGGCCCCGTTGTTTTTTCAGCATGTGGTTCATTTACATGGCATTCCTGAGAATATTGTGTCTGACAGAGGTTCCCAGTTTGTTTCTAGGTTTTGGCGGTCCTTTTGTGCTAGGATGGGCATTGATTTGTCTTTTTCTTCCGCATTTCATCCTCAGACAAATGGCCAAACCGAGCGAACTAATCAGACTTTGGAAACTTATTTGAGATGCTTTGTGTCTGCTGATCAGGATGATTGGGTGGCTTTCTTGCCATTGGCCGAGTTTGCCCTTAATAATCGGGCTAGTTCGGCTACTTTGGTTTCGCCCTTCTTTTGTAATTTTGGTTTCCATCCTCGTTTTTCTTCAGGGCAGGTTGAGCCTTCTGACTGTCCTGGTGTGGATTCTGTGGTTGACAGGTTGCAGCAGATTTGGACTCATGTGGTAGACAATTTGACGTTGTCTCAGGAGAAGGCTCAACGTTTTGCTAACCATCGTCGGTGTGTTGGTCCCCGGCTTCGGGTTGGGGATTTGGTCTGGTTGTCTTCCCGTCATGTTCCTATGAAGGTTTCTTCCCCTAAGTTCAAGCCTCGGTTTATTGGTCCTTATAAGATTTCTGAGATTATCAATCCTGTGTCTTTTTGTTTGGCGCTTCCAGCCTCTTTTGCCATCCATAATGTTTTCCATAGATCTTTATTGCGGAGATATGTGGTGCCCGTTGTTCCCTCTGTTGATCCTCCTGCCCCAGTGTTGGTTGATGGGGAGTTAGAGTATGTGGTTGAGAAAATTTTGGATTCTCGTTTTTCGAGGCGGAGGCTTCAGTATCTTGTCAAGTGGAAGGGTTATGGCCAGGAGGATAATTCTTGGGTTGTTGCCTCCGATGTTCATGCGGCTGATTTGGTTCGTGCTTTTCATTTGGCTCGTCCTGATCGGCCTGGGGGCTCTGGTGAGGGTTCGGTGACCCCTCCTCAAGGGGGGGGGTACTGTTGTGAATTCTGCTCTTGGGCTCCCTCCGGTGGTTATAAGTGGTAATGTTATGAGTTCTGCTCTTGGGCTCCCTCCGGTGGTTTTAAGTGGTACTGCTGCTCCTTTGGATTTCAGCAGTTATCAGGTGCTTCCACTTATTACCAATTCTGACTGGGCTATTTAGTCTGGCCAGATCCTTTGGTTAGTGCCAGTTGTTCATTGTTCCTGGGTGGATTCACATCTCTTCCTGGATTCTCCTGCTTATCAGTTCAAATCATCAAAGATAAGTCCTGGCTTGGTTTTTGCAGTCCACATACTGTGGACTTTATTGTTCAGTGCATTTCTATGTTTTTCTTGTCCAGCTTTGTCAGTGTGGATTGATTCAGTCAAGCTGGAAGCTCTGGAGAAGCAGATTTTCCCTCCATGCCTTTAGTTAGGTGTGGAGATTTTTGTATTATCTGTGGTGGATTTTTCTAGTGTTTTTTAATACTGACCGCATAGTACTCTGTCCTATTCTGTCTATTTAGCTAGATTGGCCCCCTTTGCTAAATTCTGTTTTCAGTCTGCGTATGTTTTTTCCCTCTTCTCTCACAGTCAATATATGTGGGGGGCTGTCTATCCTTTGGGGATTTTCTCTGAGGCAAGATAGCTTCCCGTTTCTATCTATAGGGGTAATTAGTTCTCCAGCTGTGTCGAGGTGTCTAGGACTGGTAGGTACATCCCACAGCTACTGCTAGTTGCGGTGTTAAGTTCAGGGTCTGCGGTCAGTACAGGTACCACCTCCTCCAGAGCACGTCTGATGCTGCTCCTAAGCCACCAGATCATAACACGCCCCGTGGCTACAGACCACCATCATCGCCGATGGAATGGGACTTTTTATCAACTCTGTGTTTCGATGCCTGTAGTCAAAGAACTAAATGACAGTGGTCAGAGATCAGCAATGACTGCACCTCAACATGTACGTAGATCTCTAACGTTTTGCAGGATCCAGCCCTAAATAATGATTGCATTAGTTACAAATTAGTTTAGTAATTAAGGATATAAAGAGACAAGGTTTGAAAAATGTGGAAATGTCAGATCTGATACTGTATATTTTACTTGTCAGGACTTCAGGCTTAATTAGTTGCAGCTGAACATCACAATTTATCCCGACTTGACAAACCCGCCGCTTAATTAAAAAAAGTTAATGCTACATTTATCAGTAATTATGGCTTTTAACTCAATGAAATAGCAGATTAATATGCAGAGTTCAGGTAGTGATTGGGGAAAAGAAAAAAAAGAAGCAAAAATAATATTTCAAGCTCTTTTTATTGGCTTTATTGGATTAGGGATTGCACCGAGTTCAGCTCCTATTCTACAAAAGGTATTTACTTCTAAATTCAACCGTAAGGTGATGTCGTCCATATGACATCATAATTTTCGATGATTTGGAAGGGTATTTTCACAATTCCAACCCCTTCAGTGTGTCGGCAATGCAGTTACTAACAGCTCAGTCATCCAGTCTGGTGCAGGGACGTACTGAGCTGTCAGTGTGCTGACTGACCACACGGCCATCCAATCTGAGACTGGGAGGTGGTGGTTGTCTCCAGGTGTTCATGGTCCCAGGTGATTGCCAGGCTACTTAACTGAGATGTTACACCCAGACCTCTGCCAGACGTACATTCAGCTACAGTGTGGTTTGTTCTCTCTGTGCCTTGCGTTCTGTTTGTTGATCTTTTGTTGCCTGACCTTGGACCTCATTCTGACCATCCATCTTTTTCCCACTTTCTGCTCTGATCCGCTATCATCCTGGTATTCTGATCTTGGAGCTTTACCTGACTGCGCCTCTGTTTATGATGTACCCTCCTGGCTTTTGACCTCAGACTCCTGACTATCTCGTCTCACAGCTTGGTCATGAGAAATGACTCAGTGTCACAGATATGCTCACATCAACCATGAGGAGAGCAATGAGGTCAACCTGAACTTAGCCCTCACTCCACAGCCACAAAGAAGACATAAGAACTTGACTATATACTGTTGCCAAAGATCGTTTATTAGCTCTGGAGTTGCCCTATGTGGCAGTTTGGTCTTTACATAATACATCTTTAGGCTTTGTACACCTCTATTCAGAATGTTGTATTGCTCACTTGCTTTCTACATGTAGAGTTAGAAAACTTTCTAAATAGTCTTCATTAAAAAATGTCTACCATTTTGCTCCTGTAAAAAGTTTATGAAGCTGAGTGTTACAAATGCATCATAGCTCCTGGTTCTGAGGGTTCTGTTTGCTCTCCTCTCACTTCTCTCAGCATTAGAGATAGCAGCAGGGAGGTGAGGAAGTTGTGTGGAAATCTGCACAACGTAATGAGGGAAGAAAGCATCAACAGTCTTGGGGAGGGCAGAGAAAACAGATTGTAGATCACACTGTGGAACACAGAAAGCACAGGGCCCTTGTGCAAGAACAGTAAATAGACCTTTTGCAGTCCAATACCTAATTGGAATGTACAATTTCACCCATTTTCTCTCTTGGACACCTGTATGGCTGCACAGGTTATACCTATTATATGGCCGACCCTGTTAGATAAAAGGGAAAGCTTATGAAGAGGAAATAAATGCAGAATAGGAGCTGTGCTGATATAGGAGTTAACGAAGATAGCAGCACCCTGGATAAATAAAGAGATCACATCCAGCCTATATTACTGGGAGAGACACAGACCTCACATCCAGCCTATATTACTGGGAGAGACACGCAGAGCTCAAATCCAGCCTGTATTACTGGAGAGACACTCCTACAAGAGGTAAACCTGGAGCTAAGAACAAGCTTCAAACTGCAGGCAGACTAAAACTTTTTGAACTTCTATTTTCTAAAAGTAAACACTAATATATGCAAAATCAATGTTTCCTCCCATGTCCATAGCCTTTAATGGACTTTTTACCTCATACAGATTACAGATGCATATTACAATAAGAGCTCCAGCTTCTCACTATACTTCATTGTGACATGCTAACAAAACCCCTGACAGGCTGCAACCCTCATTGCAACTATTGCGTGATCACAAAGCAGTAACATCTCCTGACAAATGTTTACAAAATAAGCATTTTTCTCCCCAAAGCTGGTCATGTTACCCCATATATCTAGGGATAATCCAAGCCAAGAGGAAATGTAAGGAAGGACACGTTCAGGACACGTATTAAAGGACAAACCCAATTTTCTCTCTGCAATTTCTTACTGGTCAAGAGCAGTAAGTTTTATGGTTAGATAAAAACAGAGCCTTCCTTGGCCATTTCTGATATATGAACTCAGCTCCAGTTGATGTAATGGGGACCCCATAGAGCATATCGATAACGGTGACAGTTTTTGGGAAAAAAATTAAATTTTAAAAATAAAAATTCTATAAAAAAATACATTTTATATACATATATATATATATATATATATATATATATATATATATATATATATATATATTTTTTTTTTTTTTTTTTGACAATTAGATGGAACGATCACCACTTAGCATTAAAAATAATTCTCTACATGCAGTTTCACATAAAAATGGGGAGTTATAAGACAATCTAGGTTGACAGGCGTTTCGCATGCAGACCACGCTTCATCTGGGGCATATTATATTTTTATATATATATATATATATATATATATATATATATATATATATATATATACACACACACATACACAAGCACCATTTTAGTGCTGCAGGAGTACACTGCATGTTCGGGAGCCCTCATGTGTACGCTTGGGATTCCTAACAGTACGGCTCAGTGCAGTAGAAATTGACCGGGTGGATTGTAGCCATAAATCTATATTTATATCTTAAATGCTGGTACTTCTTGGCGAGATTTCAGAAGTAGGTCCGCCAGTATAAAGTGACATCGATCTTTTCACTAACGACAAATATGACTCCAGGAATCAACCGGAGGGCTTGTGTAGTCGTACAAGACACAGACAATATTACATAACACAATACAAGATGTCAATAGCTTTGCCAGAGAAATACTTCCGTGGAGCAGAAAAGCCATCTGTCTCAACATATGCCCTGAATCAGCTCTGAACAAAATGGAAAATTCTTGCTTTTTGAATAACTTTTTGGAAAAGCAAGTTTCAGTAAGTTTTATTTTTGCTTTCCATTTGCTTACGTACCGTAATTCACAGGTCACTGACTCCTGCAAGATCAACACACTCATCTTCGGAAAGACTGTGCAGACTTGTTCACACCTCTATATTTCTAGGACTTTCTACATGTCTATACTTCTCGCAAATTTCATCAAATTATCTGATCCCACTCATGACAACATGAATCAATTTCTGCTGTCATCATTCAACTTAATGGGTTAGTAGGAAACCCAACTCAACTTACTTTGTGATAATGCTCTTTCATGGCTATACAAGTCACTGCCTTCAACATAATCAACATAATTTTCCTCAGCTGCTCTCATGTCTTATTGATTACAGGGTGTTTTGTCACCATGCATATCAAACATTACGCATCTGAGATTATATATATATATATATATATATATATATATATATATATATATATATATATACATATATTCATTCATTGTACCCAACCCTTTCTTCCCCAAGTCACTGCCTCCCACATAATCAATACAATCCTCTCCTGCTTCAATAAAACTCCTCTAACCTTATTGGTTACAAGTTATTTTGTCACCACCCATATCAAATATTATGCCCCTGATACATAGCAGCCTATTCCCTCTAACGACAGGTCACTTTCTCAAACAAGATCACCAGACTCCTTTCCTCCTGCTTTCATCATTCATGTGACCTAATGGAAGTTTTTACCACACTAATGACAACATGCATCATCTTCTGCTGTCATCAATCAATTTATTTGGTTGGTAGGATCTCTAATCCTCCTGATTTTTAGACAATGTCTCCTGTCACAACTTTATAAGTCACTATCTGCACATAATCAACACACTCATCTCCTGCTGCTCTCATAAATTTTATTGCTTACAAGGTGCTTTGTTACCAGGGGCTGGCTGGCAATTTTCAGCCTGGGGGGCAATCACAAGGTAGTGGCCCTCGTGTTGCGGTGGCCCTCCTTTTCCCTGCTTATATCTGGCCACTGCATTAAAGTAGCAGAGATAACAGACTTTAAAAACAGGCTGGTACACAGATATGGGAACTGAATGGAGCTTGCTGCATAGATATGGGAGCAGAATCGAGCTTACTCCAGAGATATGGGAACAGAACGGAGCTTACTACAGAGATATGTGAGCAGAACAGAGCTTACTACAGAGATATGGGAGCAGAACAGAGCTTATTACAGAGATATGGGAGCAGAACTGAACTTACTAGATTCAGAGATATGGGAGCCGAACCGAGCTTACTGCAAAGATATGGGAGCAGAAACGAGCTTACTACAGAGATATGGGAGCAGAACCGAGCTAACAGCAAGAATATGGGAGCAGAACCAAGCTTACTGCAGAGATATGGGAGCAGAACGGGGCTTACTACAGAGATATGGGAGCAGAACGGGGCTTACTACAGAGATATGGCAGCAGAAACGAGCTTACTACAGAGATAAGGGAGCAGAATCGAGCTTACTCCAGAGATATGGGAACAGAACGGAGCTTACTACAGAGATATGTGAGCAGAACAGAGCTTACTACAGAGATATGGGAGCAGAACAGAGCTTATTACAGAGATATGGGAGCAGAACTGAACTTACTAGATTCAGAGATATGGGAGCCGAACCGAGCTTACTGCAAAGATATGGGAGCAGAAACGAGCTTACTACAGAGATATGGGAGCAGAACCGAGCTAACAGCAAGAATATGGGAGCAGAACCAAGCTTACTGCAGAGATATGGGAGCAGAACCAAGCTTACTGCAGAGATATGGGAGCAGAACGGGGCTTACTACAGAGATATGGCAGCAGAAACGAGCTTACTACAGAGATAAGGGAGCAGAACCAAGCTTACTACAGAGATAGGGGAACAGAACCGAGCTTACTACAGAGATAAGGAAGCAGAAACGAGCTTACTACAGAGATATGGGAACAGAACCGAGCTGACTACAGAAATATGGACGCAGAACCGAGCTTACTGCAAAGATATGGGAGCAGAACCAAGCTTACTACAGAGATATGGGAGCAGAACCAAGCTTAGTGCAGAGAAATGGGAGCAGAACCGAGCTTACTACAGAGATATGGGAACAGAATCGACCTTACTACAGAGATATGGGAGCAGAACCAAACTTACTACAGAGATATGGGAGCAGAACCTAGCATACTACAGAGATAAGGGATCAGAACCGAGCTTACTAGAGAGATAAGGGAGCAGAACCAAGCTTACTACAGAGATATGGGAGCAGAACTGAGCTTACTACAGAGATATGGGAGCAGAACCGAGCTTACTGCAGAGATACGGGAGCAGAACCGAGCTTACTACAGAGATAAGGGAGCAGAACCGAGCTTACTACAGAGATATGGGAGCAGAACCGAGCTTACTGCAGAGATATGGGAGCAGAACCGAGCTTACTACAGAGATAAGGGAGCAGAACCGAGCTTAATAAGTCTACTACATGGAACCAAGTCTGCTACATAGAAACTGGAGCAGAACTGAGATTACGACATACATACAGTACCATAATCTAGATTACTACATTGATAGAGTACCAGAACCAAGCTTATTGCTTAGATATGGTGCCACAACGGAGCTTACTTACAAACTTACACACAACAATACAGCTACACAGTGCCTAGTACTATCACCACTACACAGAGAATACATAATATTATAATATCACCATTACCTCTACATGAAACTGCATTCTATACAAAGACCAATGATGCCACCATACACTCCCTGACAGAAGTTATGTCGCTTATCCATGTTATGTAAATAAAAGCTTATAACCTGATGTTAAATTCATCCATTGGTTGTATAAGTTATTCTTTTGAAAGCTGGAACCCTCCAAAATGTGATTTAGGTTAAGAAAATAAATTGTTATCAAAGCAGAAATATTGATCAGTTAATGGACACAGAATGGTCAGATTTTGGCAAGACAAAATTTTTGTTGCCCACAGACAAATAATTAACTTAAAATACAAACATATGTTGCATAACATTGATGAATGAAGTTGTGGTGCTCATCTACATTCTTTGGTTTTGTCTTCCAAGCTTCCTCTTTCATCCTTCCCCAAACATGCTCAATGATGTTCATGTCTGGTGACTGGGTTGGCCAGTCCTTGAGCACCTTGATCTTTTTTGCCTGGAGGAACTTTGTTGTAGAGATGGATGTATGAGATGGAGCACCATCCTGCTGCAGAATTTGACCCCTTTTATGATTTGGAATATAAGCGGTAGCTAATACTTCTTGATATATTAGGCTATTGATATTGCCTTCCACCTTGCAAATGTTTCGCACACCCCCATACTGAATGTAACCCCAGACCATGATCTTTCAACCACCAAATTTAACTGTCTTCTGGGTGTATTTTGGATCCATACGGGCTCCAGTAAGTCTCCTGCAGTGTTTGTGGCAGCTGTGGTGTAATTCTACTGAAGAGAAATCCATCTTCTGCCACTTTTCCAGTGTCCATCTATTTAGCAGGTTGTGGGAGTTTGCAAATGCCACACGGTTTTTTATTTGCCTTTTGTTTAGTGCTGGCTTCTGGGCACTGATTCGACCATGGAGGCCATTTTGAGACAGAATCCTACAAACTGTTCTAGTTGACACAGGTAAAGGTTTAGGTGTGCACTCAGCTTTAATATGGCGAGGTGCTGGTGTAACGGACCAATGGCCCAGAATAACAGTAAAAGTTAAATTCACTGCACTCTCTCTAGGTTTCTTATGCAAAGTCTGGTATAAATTTATTATAGATAAATTGGGAGCGTAACAGAATATTACAGCATCTGCTATTTTTTATATACAACGTTTCGGCTCAACCAGAGCCTTTGTCACGTAATAGCTTGTTCCAGCTAAGATAGTGATACACAGAGAAGGTGGAAAGTCCCAGCGGTGCAATATAAGCTCTATTGTAATCTAAATGTCCGCCTATGGAAGATCCTGTCCAGTAGTGTGGACCTGCAGTGTCTGTTATGACAAGCGGCGCTCCCGAGCCTTGCTAACGATCGGCGTGTCACGTGCGGTGAATTTAACTTTTACTAGTTGACACAGGGACTTGAGGTGACCAGACCTGTTGGAGCTCTACTGCTGTGGAAGAGGGGCTTGCTTTGGATTTTCTAACCAACAAACGTTCCTCCTGAGCAGTTGTCTTGCCGGGTCTGCCGGACCTGGGCTAGTCAAACACATCTCCAGTGTCATGTCGGACGCTGTTCACACTAGGGCGTCCGACAGACAGCGGTAATTCCTCATTCGTCCACTATATGCTCAGTGGCGCCGGCTAGATTGATCCAGATTGTCCAGGGTTAATCTGGCTGGTACTCTGGTTCGAGGCTTAGTCACGCCCATTGCCTTTAAATAGTTTTGCTGGGCTTTGGGCGTCGCCGATTATAGCTTGTGTCTTGTGCCTGGTGATCTCGGTCTGGAGTGGTGGTCTAGGAGAGGAAATATCGTATCTGGTGGTGTATTATCCTTTGTCATATTTCTCCTTCCTATATTTGTATTTGTTTTGCCCTGTGCACATTATAGTGTTTTCCTGTGTCTGCGGCGTGGTGCATTTTTTAGTTTTCCCTGTCTGTGCTTTCTGTGGTGGTTGGTGAGAGGTCTTATCACTGGGTGGCGGGTGGAGATTTCAGCTTAGTACTGAAACAGGACTCAGGGTCAGGCCTGGCGGCCCAGACATGCACACCTTCAGTGTAAACTTTGGGAGAGGGACAGACAGGGTTTCCCTAGTTTGAGGGATATTGCAGGGGCCCCGGTAATCAGCTGTAGTCTACCCAGTACCCCCGTGACATCCAGTCTCTTCAAATCTTTTTTTTAATTCTTTGTACTTGATGCTGAGACACATTAAAGGTGCCCGCCACCTCTGCAGTGGATCTGGTCTTCAGCCTCTTGATAATCCAGGCTTTGGTCGCAGGGTGGATTTTTGGCATGTTGTCAAGAGCTCAAGTTGCAGTTCAAGTGAAGGTCTGGGGTGCTGGGTTTCTTTTTATACACACACACTAAATAACCGATCATTTACTGAGCACAGGTGAGGATGTAATCTAGGATTGGGTGTATTATATAACCAGGCGACAAAACTTTTGTCTTGCTAAAATCTGACCATTCTTTGTCCATTAACTGATCAATATTTCTGCATTGATGTCAATTTATTTTCTTAACCTAAACCACATTTTGGAAGGTTTCAGCTTTCAAAATAATAATTTATACAACCAATGGATGAATTTAACATCAGGTTATAAGCTTTTATTTACATAACATGGATAAGCGACATTACTTCTGTCAGGGAGTGTACAACTTTTACTACTTGTATACTACAATACTGATCACTAATTTTAAAAAAGTACAACACTAAGTGCCATTGTATACAGGAACTCTGTATTTACGGTCAGTGTAAAGATACTACAGTGATCACTGGTGACATTATACACAGGAGATTTGGATAAGGTGTCAGTGTACAGGTAATACAGTGATCACCACTGCCAGTGACATTATACATGGGAGCTTTGTATATAGTATACAGTGTATAGTGTCAGTGTACAGGTAATACACTGACTCACTAGTGACGTCTCTAGCTGAAGTCCTTCATCTTTGCTTTTCATTTTCATCCAGCACAGACTGCCATCACTTCTTCCAGCCAGGACTCGTCTCTGCATAAAATAACACAGTTACCTAGAGCAGGGCTTCCAGACCACATTCCCCACTTTTTCCCTTTCTTCTACACCATGTTCCAAATTATTATGCAAATTATATTTTTCTCAGATTTTCCTAAATGGTCTGTGCAAATGACAGTCTAATAAAAGTCATCACCCGTTAGAGTATACATCGAATTTTATTGGAGACACCTCCCAATGATAACAATATAATCTCCAAAATGAATAAAAACTCAAAATGCACTGTTCCAAATTATTAGGCACAGTAGAATTTCTAAACATTTGATCTGTTTTAAAGAACTTAAAATGCTCATTTGTGGAATTTTCAGCATTAGGAGGTCACATTCACTGAGCAAAAAAGCTATTTAACTCCAAAACAGGGGATAAAATTAAGCACACCAGTAGCGCTTCAGAAACTGTGAATCCTGCAGCGGATACAAATACAGTGCCACCCTTCTGTATTAGTAGCTATAAACAGGTATATATATAAAAATAATCCGCGCTGGGTTCTCCAGTTTTGTGACCACTAAATACCTCCAAAAACAATAAATATTTGCACCTTTTATATGACTTTAAAAAACTATTAAAAAATAAGTTTGTGCTGTGTTTTAAAATAGCTCCACCGTGGAGCACGACATTACCATAAGGAAATTCTGAGCGAGATAATAAAGTGATTTTTTACCTGGTGCGGTATAGTCGATAATGTCCACACTTCCCTTTAGTCGGTCTTTGTAAAAGTCCAAATGTGGAAAAATGCGGCTTCAGTGGAGTTTTTTTCCTCTTTTGCTTTCATGTGAGCGGGCTCCAGGCAGTGCCCCGGCCGGCGGCAAACAGCCCTATGCTCGCTCACTGCTAGTAGCGACTATGCGCTGTTGTGCAGCTCTCGGTTCTCTGCCTCTGCAGGACCTTGCGTGACGTCATGGTCATGTGATTGCTCACGTGACTTGCTACAGATAGCACGGTGGACCAATTTCCTACTAGTTTCGGAATAGGACGTATTCCTTCATCAGGGAATGAATGATTCCTTCCTGATGAAGGAATACGTCCTATTCCGAAACTAGTAGAAAATTGGTCCACCGTGCTATCTGTAGCAAGTCACGTGAGCAATCACATGACCGTGACGTCACGCAAGGTCCTGCAGAGTCAGAGAACCGAGAGCTGCACAACAGCGCATAGTCGCTACTAGCAGTGAGCGAGCATAGGGCTGTTTGCCGCCGGCCGGGGCACTGCCTGGAGCCCGCTCACGTAAAAGCAAAAGAGGAAAAAAAACTCCACTGAAGCCGCATTTTTCCACATTTGGACTTTTACAAAGACCGACTAAAGGGAACTGTGGACATTATCGACTATACCGCACCAGGTAAAAAATCACTTTATTATCTCGCTCAGAATTTCCTTATGGTAATGTCGTGCTCCACGGTGGAGCTATTTTAAAACACAGCACAAACTTATTTTTTAATAGTTTTTTAAAGTCATATAAAAGGTGCAAATATTTATTGTTTTTGGAGGTATTTAGTGGTCACAAAACTGGAGAACCCAGCGCGGATTATTTTTAACTCCAAAACATCCTAACAGGCCAAATTACATGTTAACATAGGAACCCTTCTTTGTTATCACCTTCACAATTCTCGCCTCCATTGAACTTGTATTTGGAGAGTTTCTGCTTGTATTTCTTTGCATGAAGTCAGAATCACCTCCCAGAGCTGCTGTTTTGATGTGAACTGCCTCCCACCCTCATAGATCTTTTGCTTGATGATATTCCAAAGGTTCTGTATAGGGTTGAGGTCAGGGGAAGATGGTGGCCACACCATGAGTTTATCTCCTTTTATGCCCATAGCAGCCAATGACTCAGAGTTATTCTTTTCAGCATGAGATGGTGCATTGACATGCATGAAGATGATTTTTCTCCAGAAGGCACAATTCTGATTTTTATACCATGGAAGAAAGTTGTCAGTCAGAAACTCTATATACTTTGCAGAGGTCATTTTCACACCTTCAGGAACCTTAAAGGGCCCTACCAGCTGTTTCCCCATGATTCCGGGCCAAAACATGACTCCTCTACCTCCTTGCTGACGTCACAGCCTTGTTGGGACATGGTGGCCATCCACCAACCATCAACTACTCCATCTATCTGGACCACCCAGGGTTGCTCGACACTCATCAGTAAACAAGACTGTTTGGAAATCAGTCTTCATGTGCGTCTGGGCCCACTGCAACCGTTTCTGCTTGTGAACACTGTTTAGGGGTGGCCGAATAGTAGGTTTATGCACCACAGCAAGCCTTTGAAGGATCCTACACCTTGAGGTTCGAGGGACTCCAGAGGCACCAGCAGCTTTAAATAAATGTTTGCTGCTTTGTAATGGTATTTTGGCAGCTGCTCTCTTTATCCAATGAATTTGTCTGGCAGAAACCTTCCTCATTATGCCTTTATCTGCATGAACTCTGTCTGTGCTCTGTTTTAGTCACAAATCTCTTCACAGTATGATGATCACTCTTAAGTTTTCGTGATATATCTAATGTTTTCATACTTTGACCAAGGCATTGCACTATTTGATGCTTTTCAGCAGCAGAGAGATCCTTTTTATTTCCCATTTTGCTTGAAACCTGTGGTCTGCTTTATAATGTGGAACATCATTTTTAAGTAGTTTTTCTCTAATTAGAATCACCTGGAAAACTAATGATCACATGTGTTTAAGATTGATTTCAGTGATCCATTGAGCCCTGAGACACAATACCATCCACGAGTTTATTTGAAAAACAAAACAATTAAATCTTTATGACACTTAAATCCAATTTGCATAATAATTTAGAACATGGTGTACACTAGACATCTGAATACAGAGGTGCACCCACAAACAATATATAATTGGTTATTATGCAACCTCATAGATTGTAAGCTTGCGAGCAGGGCCCTCATTCCTTTTGGTATCTGTTGATCTATGTGTTTATTGTTATGCTTAATGTCCATTGTCTGTACAAGTCCCCTCTAAAATGTAAAGTGTTGGCACTATAGAAATAAAATTATTATAATTATTATTATTAACTGACCATTCCAAATATAAATAATAATCCACCACTGTGCACCCACTAACTATAAATAGCCACTTTCCCCATTTAATATATAAATTAATTAGCACCTGTACTCTTTCCCCCAATTCATTACCAGTCATTTCATCCTCAACGCCCCCCACTATGTACCTACCACTCTAACCCTAACCCCGATTCATTATAGTTACATGCCCCTCCCACCCTAATTCATTGTCATGTCTTTCTCTCTCACCCTCTATTCATTATCAACTGCTCTACCCCACATTCAATACATCATTTACTTCCCCACCCTTAAAATTCATTACTTGTTCTTCCCCTAGATCATTTGCTCTCCCCACCCCCTCTTCAATTGATCATTTGCTCTCCCCACCCCCACCTTCAATTAAATTGCTGTCCCTCACACTGAATTTATCATTTTGCAGTCCCCCCACTTTAATTTGAAGTCCCCTTCATTCATTGCAGTCCCCGATCACCCCCTCACTTCATCTGCAGTGCCCCTTCATCATTTGCAGCCCCCTATCCCCCTTCCATTTCATCATGAGCAGTCCCACATCAGACACACTTATCATGTGCAGTCCTGTAGTCCCCTTCTCCCACTTCATCATGTGCAGTCCCCTTACCGCCCACTTCATCATGTGCAGTCCCCTTACCCCCCACTTCATCATGTGCAGTCACCCTTACCCCCCACTTCATGTGCAGTCCATCTTACACTCCACTTTATCATGTGCAGTCCCCATTACCCCCACTTCATGTGCAGATCACCTTACCCCCCACTTCATCATGTGCAGTCCCCTTTAACCCCCAATTCATCATGTGCAGTCCCCCTTACCCCCCACTTCATTATGTGCAGTCCCCCTTACCCCCCACTTCATGTGCAGCCCCACTCCCCCTTCATCATGCGCAATCCCCCTTACCCCCACATCATCATGTGCTGCCCCATTCCATCATGTACAGCCCCACTCTCCCCACTTCATCATGTGCAGTCTCCTTTATCCACTAAACTATCATGTACAGCCCCACTCCCCTTCATCATGTGCAGCCCCACTCCATCATGTACAGCCCCACTCAACCTTCATGTGCAGCCCCACTTACCCCCTCACTCCATCATGTGCAGTCTCCTTTAACCCACAAATTCCATCATGTGCAGCCTCCTTACACCCCCCACTTCATAACTTGCAGTTACCCACCATTAAATTTATTTTATAAACAAAAAAGTTCTTCATACTTACCTCACCAGTCGCTCCCCTGCAGTGCCTCTCTGCTCCTAGCATCCGGGTCATGTCGGCGTGTGCGTGAGGACGCCATCGCGCATGTCCAACAGCTAACCTGGAAGTATAGAGAACATGAAGGGAGCAGTAGCTGCGCAGCCGTCAAGGTGACAGCCAAGCATAGCTCCTGGCCCCAGCGCAGACGTGTGCGCTAACTGATGCGGCTGTGTCTGCTGCCAGCCACGTCACAGTACAGCAGACATGGCTGCTCACAATTTGCTGTGTGGCTGTAGCCACCACCAGGCAGCCGGCCCTGAACAGCTGCTGGGGGAGCGGCCCGGGGGGCATTTGCCTCTTTGCCACCTGGGCCAGTCAGCCCCTGTTTGTTACCACCCAAGTGAAAAATTGTGCCCCAGATATATAGTACCCATCTACCTTCAACCAAGGTCACTGCCATCCACAAAGACAATCATCTCCTGCTGCAGTAATTAACAGTAATTATCTGGATGGACAGCGTTTATAATTTCTTACATGCTCCAGATTATTGGAGGGTTGTCCACCTTTTGCGAATTTTGTTTATAATTTAAATGCACATATTTGGGGCTAAAAATCATTTTTGCATTTGGTTTTCATGACAAATTATACACGGATTGCATTTTAGAGCCTCTATGTTGCACTGTTTCTAGCTGCAGAATGAGTTAACTGAGAACGCATCAGTGAGCCCGCTATGTTGTTCCCAAAAATAGACAATCCCTTTAAGTCATATCGCTAGCTAACTGTTTTTGACATCAGAAAGAAAAGGCCGATAATGGCCAGACTTACAGTCGACCAGTCAGTGGTGCAAGGAGCAGAGCAGATGGTCTTCTCTAATTTCCCCGGTTTAGAAAAAATTAAAAAGACAGAATAAAATAATACTTGAGAGCATCTGGAGGAAGAGCGAAACGGCAGGGAGGATAAAGTGAAGGAAGAGTTACCTGAAACTATCTGAATAGATAATACGAGCTGAGAAGAGTTTATTCCTATGGGCAAAGCTTTAAGTTGCAGAAAACAACTTCAATCGCCTGTTTAATAATGTAACCAATCTGGTGGAGCTTCAAAAACTCATCTTATGTGAGAAAACGGAAGACTAAGGGGGGGGGATATGTAACGCGAAGATCATCTGTCTCCACGCAAACTATAAGGAATGGAAAATGGAAATAGTAACAAAGTAACAACATTGTAGCAGCAGATCTATCAATATTCGGTATGTCCGCCCCTGCTATGACGTGGATTGTGTGCTCTGTGGCAATAATATGGGTATTATTTAGGAGTTTTCCTTCATTCCATTGCCAAGTAACTGATACATGGAGAAAAATAGACACTAAATTAAAACAGTAACAATCATTTTGTCGCCTCCTGGAAAATGACCTCCTGAAATCAGGTACATGAAAATAAGTTGGGGGCTTAAAAGATGAATATTTTCGGATAGTTCTAGTAAAAACAAGCACTTTTGTAATTTACTGCTTGTTTCAATTTGCAGCCGTTCTTGAGATATTAACACTTTTCTTTACAGCATCTTGCCTAGGAGACCGACCACCGCTGCTGCCTAGCTTACAAACACTGCACTGAAACTAGCCAGGTTTAGGTGGTAACAGCAAGCTTCGGAGATCCTGGCCAGCTTTTACAAGCTCAATAGAAAATAGCTTTTAAATACTGAGGTTTTTAACCAGTGTGCCTGTTCTGCTGTCTAGCAGAAGTGGTCGGTCTCCAGGGCAACAAGCTGTAAACAAAAGGAAATAAGTGTTAATATCTCAAGAACGGCTGAAGATTTTAGTAAGCAGTAAATTGCAAAATTGCTCGTACTTACAAGAACTATCTGATAACACACATTTATTATGATGGGACTGGAGGGTTTAGTTTTATAAGATTGGTAAAAAAGTGTTTAATGTGGTAATCCTATAAAGAACACCTATTACTTATGGACAGGTAATCAGCATATGATCACTGGGGGTGTGGGCAGTGATTTTGAGAACGTGAGTCTTAAAGTCCTATGGAAGAAAAGAGCAGTACAGAGCATGTGCGCCCACCTCTCCTATAGACAGTGAATGGATCAATGGCTGCATATGCTCAGATCCGGGGATGTGCGCAACACCAAGGTCATACTTGTGGTCAGTGGATATGTTTGTAATATTCTTGGCAAATCATATAGATTTGTGCTGAGGCTTGAAATGCCGGTCTTGTGTAATACTTCTTTTCAGGGATGTATTTTTGAAACAATACCTCCCTGGTGACTACTTTAAGAGCAGGCAATAGTTTGGAAAAGTACTGTAATCCTTGAGGATTTGCGTGTGCCGCTGTAGCAAATGTGTTTTTAGCTTTTCTATGAATTTGATGTGCATGAAATATTTTAGATGAGTTGAATTCTAAAGTTTTTTGTGTTTTTTTATTATTAATTTTGAAAACTCACATTAGGCTTTGTTTACGCATAGTTTTTCGAGAAGTTTCTTGGAGCAGATCGACTCCAAAATCCTGCACAAAAATCACACTTGGCAAACGCTGCTATATTCACACATTGCATTTTTGTTTATGCAAAGTTAAGGCTATGTTCACATATTGTGTTTTTGCAGCTTTTTTTATGCAAATTTTAAGCTGTGTTTTACAGTCCCAACAAAGGATTTCAGAAATCTAATGCACACACATTGCTTTTTTTATTCTAACTGAATTGGAAAACTGCTGCGTTTTTCTAAAACTGCAGCAAGTCACTTCTTTTAGTGTTTCTGAAGCTTTTTTGCAAGGTTTTTTCACCCATAGAAAGCAATGAGTAAAAATGCAGGAAAAAAAGAAACCGCAAATATCAAGTTTTGTTGCTTTTTTGGTGCATCTTTTTTTTGGGGGGCGGGGGCATTAAGCTTTATTAGCATACATAAGAGACAATAAAAATACAGCGAAAAAAAAAACACAGCAAAAACTGCTTTCTGTAAGCAGTGTCTTTATTGCAAAGAGAGCAAGTTTTGATTACATAAAAAAACGCCGCAAAAACGCAACATGAACTCTAAAGGCTTTTTCACCATTTTTCTTCCTGGAGAGCTTTTACCCGGTGAGGAAAAAAGTGCACATCACTTCTTTGAAGTAGATCCTGGTGGAGTCTATGCCAAACTATGCAGTGTCCAATAAAAAAGCTGCAAAAATACTTGAGAGAAAAGAAAAACACACCTCTTCAAAAACGTCTTCAGGAAACGTTGATAAACTCCTCCAAAAACATTACATTTCCTGAAACGGCTTCTACTTGAAAAACTTCTTGGATTTGTCCACTTCAAAAAACTGAACGTAGCCGAAAAGAGGTTTCTCAACTGATGGCATCACACCAGGTCCTACCTCTGGAACTTCCCTATTACAGATTTTGCACAGTGGATTCACACTGGACCTCTGATTGACTAGAAAGATGAAAGATTATAATTTTTGATTCCACAGAAGAATGATTTTAAGAGAAAAGACAGATGGCCATATAAATTGGACAGAGATTGGAACACAAAGCTTGGACTGGCTGGTGGTTCTCCCAACCCAAGTGTGACAGCATGTATTTCTATGTGGCTGTGACTCTTGGGTCACAGTCCGAGCATTGTGTCCCAATCCCCATCCGATTTATACAGCAGCCTGACTCTTCCCTAAGAAGGAGTCATCAATATCTAATCAATGGACCAACATTTTGATGCCCAGGCCAATGAGAATATCAATCAGACCCTCAACTTTTTGAGGTTTCTTGACATCACAACCTACAGGGTCCAAATCACCAAATCATTATGTTATAGACTGACCTGGGTGGGAGTAGTGGTATTGCAACCACTAGGGGCAGCACCGGCAGGTACAATAGTCAGAAATAGCCAGAGGTCGGTACACAGGAGCAGCAGTTTAGTTAAAGGATCAGCAGGTTGCATAATCAGGAATAGCCAGGGGTTGGTACAAGACAGCAGCAGTATAATCTTGGATGTAGCATCAGGAAAGAAGAGCTTGACTAGAGGCTGGGAGCTCAATAATCTCACAAGGAAAGAAGAGCAATTAAAGGTTTAAGTAGGGTGTTCAATTATAAGATTACAGGGTGGAGCCAATCAGGAACTCATGGTGGAGACAATCAGAAACAGCACAGGTACTAATATCTTGGGTAACAAGAAACTGTCCAGAGAGCAGAATAGCTCAGAGGGAAGAACTGCCACCTGGTGCACAAGAGCTGATGGGTTCAAGTCCTGACACATTATATCTTTTGAGCTTTTTTGGGCCAGTTTTCGACCAGTCTAGGGGTGAGCGAACGTGCTTGGGTAAGTTGTTATCCGGGCATGCTCGTGTGCTAATAGAGTATCTTCGGCGTGCTCGAAAAATACATTTGCGTCCCCATTGTTGCATGTCTCGCGGCTGTTCGACAGCCACAACACCTGCACATGCCTAACAAACGGGCAATCCCTGCATGTGTTGCGCCTCGGTGACGCAAACGTATTGTACGAGCACGCTGAAGACATTGTTAGCACCCGAACATTGCTTGGATAGCACCATATCTCAGCACGCTTGCTCATCACTAGTGCAATCGTAAAGGATTAGGCTCTTCTAAAATAGATTTAACAGTAACATTGAATACATCATTTCACTTTTCAAATTCTACATATTCGACTATATGGATATTTGCCTTTTTTATTACAATTTTTGCTGCTGTCGAAAGTCAACATGAATTTCCACTTCCCCTGAAAAGTAATTTTGAGTACATACTATAAAACAAAAAAAAATCCAAAACAAATAATAAAAAATTGGAAAGCCTTCTGGCTAGGAAGAAAATATATTCATTGTATAAATGTACAGATATATGCACATATATTTCATGAAAAACGAAATACAAAAACAGCTTAAAATCAGCAAACTTCTCATTGACCACGTAACTGGGGTTGCATTAAATGGGGACATCCTCTAAGGGCATACATGGAGGACATCCACTAAGGGCATACATGGTGGACATCCTCTAAGGGCATATATGGAGGATATCATCTGAAGGCATACATGGAGGACATCCTCTGAGGGCATACATAGAGGACATCCTCTAAGGGCATAAATGGAGGACATCTTCTAAGGGCATACATAGAGGACATCCTCTGAGGGCATATATAGAGGACATCCTCTAAGGGCATATATGGAGGATATCCTCTAAGGGCATACATGGAGGACGTCCTCTAAGGGCATATATGAGGACATTCTCTGAGGGCATGCATGGAGGACATCCTCTGAGGGCATATATGGAGGATATCCTCTAAGGGCATAAATGGAGTACATCTTCTAAGGGCATACATGGAGGACATCCTCTGAGGGCATATATAGAGGACATCCTCTAAGGGCCTATATGGAGGACATCCTTTGAGGGCATGCATGGAGGACATCCTCAGGAGGACATCTTCTGAGGGCATACATGGAAGATATCCTCTAAGGTCATAAATTGAGGACATCTTCTAAGGGCATACATGGAGGACATCCCCTGAGGGCATATGTAGAGGACATCCCTTGAGGGCATACACAGAGGACATCCTCTGAGGGCATATATGGAGAACATCCTCTGAGGGCATACACGGAGAACATCCTCTAAGCGTATATATGGAAGACATCCTCTAAGGGCACACATGGAGGACATCCTCTGAGGGCATATGTAGAGGACATCCTCCGAGGGCATACACAGAGGACATCCTCTGAGGGCATACACAGAGGACATCCTCTGAGAGCATACATGGAGGACATACTCTAAGGGCATATATGGAGGACATCCTCTAAGGGCACACATGGAGGACATCCTCTAAAGGCATACATACAGGACATCTTCTATGGGCTTGTATGTACACAACCGAGAAACTCAACCTTCTGTTAAATATATGAGAACCTAAAAATTGAATATTTTTTACATTGGCAAAGAGGCACTTAAAGACCACAAAATTGGGCCCCTTGATGGTGTCAGTTAATTGCATTGCACCCCACTGCCTTGGGAAAGAACAGCCTGAGGTTTTCTTATGCAGAAGACCCTCTGGTCATTAACTCCTAATTTTTTGTATATATTTGCAGTAATTGCAGGTAGGTTAAGCCCTGGGCGTAGTATCAATCATCAGACCAATATGAACTAAAACCCTCATGTGCAACAAATCAATGAATTTGCTACAATTTATCATTAAAGGGGTTGTCTGGTTACCAGATATTCGTAGTCTTTGTGCTGTTCTGAAGTACCCTGCTAACAGCTGATCATGGGGCGGTGCTGGGCGTCAGACCCTTATCAATCTGATATTGATTCTTATCCTTAGGATAGGTAATTCATATGTTACAACTGGACAACCCAGGAGAGGTGATAAATGGATGATTGCTAGGGGTCAGACTGCTGAAACTCCTGCCAATCATGAAAAGGGAATGGCAATTTTTCCTGTATGAATGTGCGAATATTGCTCCATTAATTGACTATGAGACAGTAGCGTAGCTACCGGGGGGGCAGAGGGTGCAGGCGCCCCGGGCCCGGTGCTCAGAGGGGGCCCACCCAGAGCTACGCTACTGTAACTGTATCGGCGCGCAGCACGCAGATACAGTTACCTTCTGCGGCAGAGCAGGGAGAATCGATCTCCTTCTTCTGCCGCTATGGGGCCCCTGAGCAGGCGGGGGGCCCGGTGCCAGCAGTGGGCCCCCGCCTGTCATCACAGGGTCAGCTGTACCGGCAATTAACCGATACAGCTGACCGCAATGATGAGGAAAGGAGCGCTGCGCTCCATCCCCCATCATCCCCCTGTCAGCGTCTGACATCGGCGACGCTGACAGTGGGCGCAATGAGTCACTGCCCGGCACCCGCTGTCAGGAGACGAGCGGGAGATTAGAGCAGCGCAGGAACCAGGAAGAAGAGGTGAGTATTTATTTTTTTAAGGGGTGCTGCCTTATACTACAGAATCTGCCTATGGGGGGTCTGCCTAATACTACAGGGTTTGCCTATGGGGCGGTCTGCCTAATACTACAGGGTCTGCTTATGGGGGGTCTGCCAAATAAAACAGGGTCTGCCTATGGGGGGTCTGCATAATACTACAGGGTCTGCCTAATACTACAGGGTCTGCCTAATAGGGACACATACGGCAGCAGCGGCTCAGTATTGGGGTATCAGGGGCAGTAATAGGGACACATACGGTAGCAGCGGCTCAGTATTGGGGTATCAGGTGCAGTAATAGGGACACATACGGCAGAAAGGGCTCAGTACTGGGGTATCAGGTGCAGTAATAGGGTCACATACGGCAGCAGCGGCTCAATATTGGGGTATCAGGTGCAGTAATAGGGTCACATAGGGCAGCATCGGCTCAGTATTTGGGGTATCAGCAGGCTGAGGGGTTTACTCAGGTTGTGAATAGATGGTGATGGGGCTGGAATATGAGAAGTGAAACGTGTCTTTGTTGTATTCTCTGCAGACGAGTCGTGGCTGGAAGAAGTTGTCATGTCGGTCTGGGCCAGATGGAAAAGATGGGAAAAATGAACGATTCCATCAGGAAGAACGTCAGCGGTAAGTCATTATCTGTAACTGTGCAGTGATATGTTCATATGTTCTGTAGGACTGGGATCTACCACTGACCATATAGCGGTAATATCCCTGTTGGTCGTTATATAGAGATTATCTTCAGTAATAGCGCGGTCATCTGCTGAGGTTCTCCTCCACTATTAGGGCGCATCACCGAGTTGCCTCTGCTATGGGAGCAATGGTTGCACATGCACTACTCCTCCATTCATACAAGGACTTTGGGAGTGGACCACTGTTTTCATAATCCGACTGGGTCCAACTAGCCAGACCCCCATCAATCACATATTTGTTATTTATGGAATGTAAATTGATTACAGGACAATCCCTTTAAATGGAACCTGTTATGATGTTTTTACATATGGCAGCAGTGGTTTGGCTGTGTAGCCACGTGTCCTCTGATAAAAATACCTTTCTTGTACAGATCCGATGTGTCAGTCATGAGAAATATAGTGTTGAAGCCATATGCATGAAGGAAGTGCACTGGGTGGATGTCAGGAAGAAATAGTCCAAGTGCACTGACACGCCCCCAGCGCAATTCCCACCTGATTTGCATATGGCTTCTGCATTAGATTTCCCATGACTGGTATGTCGGATCTCTACAAAAAGGTATCATTTTTATCAGGGGATGAGCACCTATACAGCTATACCACTACTCTATATGTAAAAATGTGCAAACAGGGTCACTTTAAGGATCTGCTCACATTCCTTTCAGCAGCCTCCTTTGCAGATTTTTAGGATCTGAGCCCATTTCTCATGAAAATGACTGATAACGTGATGCAACCTGCCAAAAGTCAAAGGAATCTGCCGTGCAATGATTTTTCCACCCCCAAAAAAAGCGATGCAAGTGTGTGCCTAAAATGCAAATGTCACAAAACTGTAATAAATTGGAGCCAATTGTGCAGTTTGCACAAGCTCCCTATCACATAGTCTCCCCGTCCCTTTAAATTCTCCTCCGTAGTCAATTAAAATTTTGGTAACGTCTCAGCAAAGTCCAGGCAACAAATCACCGGCTCCCTTCATTTCCCACAGCAGCAATGAAATCCAAGTACAGAGAGAAAAGAAAACTGCAGTTTACTGTTTATGAGGAACGACGCAGGAAGCAGAACAGCGCGGCCTCCTCATTCTCCAAAAACTAAGTGCACGAGGGGAGAAGAAGCTTCTTGGAAGTGTTCCCCGTATTTGTTGTATGGTGAGCTGCCTAGAGCAGAAAATGATTGTGACGGCCGCCTAATGTCACCCCATCCATTCTCATAATAAGATCTACGGCTGAGCCTCCCAGTAATGGCGCACAGATGGAGAGGCGGCGTTCCCTGCCTGCCGGGTCACATCATTTTGTGCAGCTATTATTTACAGCCTCAGACGGTAATAAGCGGGATGTTGCTCCGCTAGGCATCTAATCGGGGTGCAGCCCAATGGGAAATAATGGGACTATCATATATTTGTCAAGAATTACTGTTTGGACAAATAGTGGTCAAATATTACCACCAAATAGTGTCCGAATATTACCATCGTATAGTGACCAAATATTACCACCTTAGAAAAACAAATGTTACCACCATATAGTGACCAAATATTACCACCATATAGTGTGTTGTGAATGGCAAACGACACCGGAAGATCCAAGCGAAAGGACACAGGATTAAGGATTTCCAATATCTTGTAAGGACCGATGAAGCGAGGCTTAAATTTAGGAGAGGAGACCTTCATAGGAACAAATCGAGAAGACAGCCATACCAAATCCCCAACACGAAGTCGGGGACCCACACCGCGGCGGCGGTTGGCAAAACGCTGAGCCTTCTCCTGTGACAACTTCAAGTTGTCCACCACATGATTCCAGATCCGCTGCAACCTATCCACCACGGAATCTACCCCAGGACAGTCAGAAGGCTCCACATGTCCCGAGGAAAAACGAGGATGGAAACCAGAGTTGCAAAAAAATGGCGAAACCAAAGTAGCGGAACTAGCCCGATTATTAAGGGCAAACTCAGCCAACGGCAAGAAGGTCACCCAATCATCCTGATCTGCAGAAACAAAACACCTCAAATAAGCCTCCAGAGTCTGATTAGTTCGCTCCGTTTGTCCATTAGTCTGAGGATGAAAGGCAGACGAAAACGACAAATCAATGCCCATCTTAGCACAAAAGGATCGCCAGAACCTGGAAACAAACTGGGATCCTCTGTCAGACACAATATTCTCAGGAATGCCGTGCAAACGAACCACATTCTGAAAGAACAAAGGAACCAGATCGGAAGAGGAAGGCAGCTTAGGCAAAGATACCAAATGGACCATCTTGGAAAAGCGATCACATACCACCCAGATGACAGACATGCCCTGAGACACCGGAAGATCTGAAATGAAATCCATGGAAATGTGTGTCCAAGGCCTCTTCGGGACAGGCAAGGGCAAGAGCAACCCGCTGGCACGAGAACAGCAAGGCTTAGCTCGAGCACAAGTCCCACAGGACTGCACAAATGACCGCACATCCCGTGACAAGGAAGGCCACCAAAAGGACCTAGCCACCAGATCTCTGGTACCAAAAATTCCCGGATGCCCTGCCAACACCGAGGAATGAACCTCGGAAATGACTCTGCTGGTCCACTTATCAGGAACAAACAGTCTGTCAGGTGGACAAGAGTCAGGTCTACCAGCCTGAAATCTCTGCAACACACGTCGCAAATCCAAAGAAATGGCTGACAGGATAACTCCCTCTTTGAGAATACCAACTGGTTCTGCGACTCCAGGAGAGTCAGGCACAAAGCTCCTTGAAAGAGCATCAGCCTTCACATTCTTTGAACCTGGTAAATACGAGACCACAAAGTCAAAACGGGAGAAAAACAATGACCAGCGGGCCTGTCTAGGATTCAGGCGTTTAGCAGACTCGAGATACATCAGATTTTTGTGATCAGTCAAGACCACCACACGATGCTTAGCACCCTCGAGCCAATGACGCCACTCCTCAAATACCCACTTCATGGCTAACAACTCCCGATTGCCAACATCATAATTCCGCTCAGCAGGCGAAAACTTCCTAGAGAAAAAAGCACATGGTCTCATTACAGAACAACCAGGGCCTCTCTGCGACAAAACGGCCCCTGCCCCAATCTCAGAAGCATCCACTTCAACCTGAAAGGGAAGTGAGGTGTCAGGCTGGCACAAAACAGGCGCCGAAGTAAACCGGCGCTTCAACTCTTGAAAGGCTTCCACGGCTGCAGGAGCCCAGTTAGCAACATCAGAACCTTTCTTGGTCATATCCGTCAAAGGTTTAACAACGCTAGAAAAATTAGCGATAAAACGACGGTAGAAGTTAGCAAAACCCAAGAACTTCTGAAGACTCTTAACTGACGTGGGTTGAGTCCAATCATGAATAGCTCGGACCTTGACTGGGTCCATCTCCACCGCAGAAGGGGAAAAAATAAAACCCAAAAAGGGAACCTTCTGTACTCCAAAGAGACACTTTGAGCCCTTAACAAACAAAGCATTCTCACGCAAAACCTGAAACACCATCCTGACCTGCTCTACATGCGAGTCCCAATCATCAGAAAAAAACAGAATATCATCCAGATAAACAATCATAAATTTATCCAGATACTTCCGGAAAATATCATGCATAAAGGACTGAAACACTGAAAGAGCATTAGAGAGCCCGAAAGGCATCACCAAGTACTCAAAATGACCTTCGGGCGTATTAAATGCAGTTTTCCATTCATCTCCTTGCTTAATGCGCACAAGGTTGTACGCACCACGAAGATCTATCTTGGTGAACCACTTGGCACCTTTAATCCGGGCAAACAAGTCCGACAACAGAGGCAAAGGATACTGAAATTTAACAGTGATTTTATTCAGAAGCCGATAGTCAATACAAGGTCTCAAAGATCCGTCCTTCTTGGCCACAAAAAAGAATCCCGCACCAAGAGGGGAAGAGGATGGACGGATATGCCCCTTCTCCAGAGATTCCTTGATATACAAACGCATTGCGGTATGCTCAGGTACAGACAGATTAAATAATCTTCCCTTAGGAAATTTACTACCTGGAATCAAATCTATAGCGCAGTCACAGTCCCTATGAGGAGGAAGAACACTGGACCTGGACTCGCTGAATACATCCTGGTAATCAGACAAATACTCAGGAACTTCCGAAGGAGTAGAGGAAGCAATAGACACCGGCGGGGAATCACCATGAATTCCCTGACAGCCCCAACTTGACACAGACATTGCCTTCCAATCCAAGACTGGATTATGGGTCTGTAACCATGGCAGACCCAAAACGACCAAATCATGCATTTTATGCAGAACAAGAAAACGAATCACCTCCCGATGTTCAGGAGTCATGCACATGGTTACCTGTGTCCAAAACTGCGGTTTATTTTCCGCCAATGGCGTAGCATCAATACCTCTAAGAGGGATAGGATTTACCAACGGCTCAAGAACAAAACCACAGCGCTTGGCAAACGACAGATCCATAAGACTCAGGGCAGCACCTGAATCCACAAACGCCATAACAGGGTAGGAGGACAATGAGCAAATTAAAGTCACAGACAAAATAAATTTAGGTTGCAAATTACCAATGGCGACAGGACTAACAACCCTAGTTAGGCGTTTAGAGCATGCTGATATAACATGTGTAGAATCACCACAGTAAAAACACAACCCATTCTGACGTCTATGATTTTTCCGTTAATTTCTAGTCTGAATTCTATCACATTGCATTAAATCAGGTGTTTGTTCAGACAACACCACCAGAGGATTCGTGGCTTTGCGCTCCCGCAAACGCCGGTCAATTTGAATAGCCAGCGCCATGGAATCATTCAGACCTGTAGGAACGGAGAAGATCTTGCATTCTCGTCTCTCCAGGCGGAGGCTTCAGTATCTGGTCAAGTGGAAGGGCTATGGTCAGGAGGATAATTCCTGGGTGGTTGCCTCTGATGTGCATGCGGCCGATTTAGTTCGTGCCTTTCACGCTGCTCATCCTGATCGCCCTGGTGGTCTTGGTGAGGGTTCGGTGACCCCTCCTTAAAGGGGGGGTACTGTTGTGAATTAGACTTTTTTGGCTCCCTCTTGTGGTCACTAGTGATATGACTCTGGGATTGTCTTTCCTCAGTTTGGCACCCACCTGGGTCGTTAGTCCAGGGGTGCTGCTATATAAACTCCCTGGTTTCTCAGTCCAGTGCCTGGCATCGTTGTAATCAGTTCCTTTCTGTTTGCTCCTGTCTGCTGGTCTTGGATCTTGCAAAATTAAGCTAAGTCCTGCTTCCTTGTTTTTTGGTTATTTGCTTTGCTCTTATTTTTTGTCCAGCTTGTACTAAATGTGATTCCTGTTTTTGCTGGAAGCTCTAGGGGGCTGGTGTTCTCCCCCCGGGCCGTTAGACGGTTCGGGGGTTCTTGAATATCCAGCGTGGAAATTTTGATAGGGTTTTTGCTGACCATATAAGTCATCTTACTATATTCTGCTATTAGTCAGTGGGCCTCTCTTTGCTAAATATCTAGTTCATTCTTACGTTTGTCCTTTCTCCTTACCTCACCGTTATTATTTGTTGGGGGCTTGTATCCAACTTTTGGGGTCTTTTCTCTGGAGGCAAGAAAGGTCTATCTTTTCCCTTCTAGGGTTAGTTAGTTCTCCGGCTGGCACGAGACGTCTAGAACCAACGTAGGCACGTTCCCCGGCTGCTGCTATTTGTGGTGCTAGGATTAGATATATGGTCAGCCCAGTTACCACTGCCCTATGAGCTGTTTTTTTGTGTTTGCAGACTTGGTATGTACTTTTGAGACCCTCTGCCATTGGGGTCATAACAATAGTGTCCAAATATTACCACCATGCAGTGACCAAATATTACCATCATAGAAAAAACAAATATTAACATCATATAGTGGCCAAATATTACCACCATATAGTGGCCAAATATTACCACCAGTGACCAAATATTACCACCATACAGTGACCAAATATTACCACCAGTAACTAAATATTACCACCATATAGTGGCCAAATATTACCACCATACAGTGACCAAATATTACCACCATACAATGACCAAATATTACCGCTATAGAGAGACAAAATATTACACCATATAGTGTCCAAATATTAGCAAATAGTGTCCAAATATTACCATCATAGTGTCCAAATATTACCACCATAGTGAGACCAAATATTACCAAATAGTGTCCATATATTACCACCAGAGTGTCCACATATTACACCATATAGTGTCCAAATATTACCATCATATAGTGTCCAAATATTAGCAGCAAATAGTGTCCAATATTACCACCATACAGTGACCAAATATTTTCATCATATAGTGGTCAAATATTAACACCATATAGAGCTAAAAAAATAACACCATATAGTGACAAAATAGTACCACCATACAAGACTCAAATAAAACCTAAATACAGTGTTGAGACAGCACCATATTCTGCTGACATAACACTTTACAGTGACCAAATATCATCGTATAGTGCTCAAGTAATACCAGTAAACAATGTTTAAATATCCCAAGTTATTAAATAATGCCACTACACAATACTGAGTTAATACCACTGCACAGTGCGCAAATAATGTCCCCAGACAATAGCTAAATGATATCATTTAGTGCTCAAATAATGCCTCTGTACATTGCTAAAATAATCATACCATGACCAAACAACACTTCATAGGTCTTACATAATACCATTATACAATTATAAATTGCTCAAATATTACTGCCATAAGTTCGACAAATAATACCATCATATAGTGATAAAATACCACCATACAATACTCAAATAAAGCCAAAATACAGTACTGAATTAGCATCATATAGTGCATAAATAATACCACCTCATAGTGACCAAATACCATCATAGAGTACTGAAATAATATCATGTAGTATTTAAAGAATACCTCCAGTTGCCAAATATATCCACCATACATTGTTCAAATAATTCAACCATATAAAGGCTAAATAATACCATCATTTAGTGCTCAAATACCTTCATACAGTGCTAAAAAATATCCCCATGCATTGCTCAACTAATTCCACTGTACAATAGCCAAATACCACAATTCAATAATCAAATGCCACCATACAGTGTAGAAATGCCACCATATGGTGATCAAATAGTACCACCGTATATGATCAATCACCACCACCATTGTAGCCAAGTTGTCACGAATGCGTCAAGTCCTCCTGGGAGATCTGGGGTTAGAAGATCACTACATGCTGTGAATCGCAGATCTTCCATTTAGCCTGTGTGTTTGTGTCCCATATTAAATTGATTTGGTTTCATTAGGTGCAGAAAAGGTTAATGACCTTTTCTGTGCTGGTCAGAAACTTGCAGCTCCATTTTCAGCTGCTTCTGATCTGGTCATTACCTCTTCCTATAAAACCTGGCCAGACCTTCTCTGTCTTGCCAGTGAAAGCTTTCTTCCTAGCTCCGTGGAGATGCTGTGCTGAGTAGGAGTTTGTTGCTGCTGCTGGAGATTGTTGTATGCTGTTTTTGGGTGTATGCTTTCCTCATTGTCCTATTCCCATTTGGTTGGTACATTTCTATCCTTCCCTATACACCTCTTTACCTTTGGTGAGTGTCTGTATGTTTGTTGCTATCTGTTATCCCTGTTTTGTCTTTGTGTCCTGTTTACCTTACATTTCTGTCCCAGGCCTCATGGGTGGGAAAGGGGACAGATCAGGGTTTAACAGGAACATAGTAAGGTCGGAGATTTAGGCCTCTCTACCTTCAAGAGTACCCCCAGGACGGGGATATATAGGGTCCCAGTTCCAGGGAGAATTTGAGCCCCCCCTTCCTTAACGAACACCGTCACAGTGTGACACAAGTGGAACCATACAAAAACTAAATAAAACAATAAAGTTCAAAAATATCAATGTACTCAAATAATATCCCCATAAAGTGCAGAAATAATACCACCATAGAGTGATCAAATACCTCCGTACTGTATGTTGGCAGAATTAAAACTCTAGTAACAGTCATGACTAGGGTTGAGCGAAACGGATCGGACAAATTAAAAAATCGCCGACTTTCGGCAAAGTCGGGTTTCATGAAACCCGATCCCAGTGTGGGATCGGCCATACGGTCGGCGATCTTCGCGCCAAAGTCGCGTTTCGTATGATGCATTCAGTGCCATTTCTCAGCCAATGAAAAAGGACGCAGAGTGTGGGCAGCGTGATGACATAGGTCTCGGTGCCCACCATCTTAGAGAAGGGCATGATTGTGATTGGCTTGCTTTCTGCAGCGTCACAGGGGGTACAAAAGGGGCGTGCATGCAGACCGCCATCTTACTTCTGCCGATCTTAGCATAGGGAGAGATTGCTGCAGCTTCGTCAGAAGAAGGGCTATAGTTAGGGAGGGAAGATTAACCCCCAAACCGCTTGTGCTGTAGCGATTTCCACTGTCCAACACCACCTTTTTTTGCAGGGACAGTGGAGGCTATATCTTTGCGCATCAGCTCTGTAGCTTATTAGGCTGCCTTATAAGGCCACGTTCACACTTTGCGGCGTCCTCTGCAGGTTCTCCCGCAGCGGATTTGATAAATCTGCAGGGCAAAACCGCTGCGGTTATCCCTGCAGATTTATCGCGGTTTGTTTTGCGGTTTCCGCTGCGGGTTTACTCCTATACTATTGATGCTGCATATGCAGCAATATGCAGCATCAATAGTAATGTTAAAAATAATAAAACATGGTTATATACTCACCCTCTGACGTCCCGATCTCCTCGGCGCTGCACGCGGCGGTCCGGTTCCAAAGATGCTGTGCGAGAAGGACCTTCGTGACGTCACGGTCATGTGACCGCGACGTCACGGTCATGTGACCGCGACGTCACCGCAGGCCCTGCTCGCACACCAACCCTGATACCAGACGGCCACGTGCAGCGCAGAGAGGTGAGTATATCATTATTTTTTATTTTAATTCTTTTATTTTTACACAAATATGGTTCCCAGGGCCTGGAGGAGAGTCTCCTCTCCTCCACCCCGGGTACCATCGGCACATTATCCGCTTACTTCCTGCATCGTGGGCACAGCCCCATGCGGGAAGGTAGCGTATCAATGCATTCCTATGGGTGCAGAATCGCAGCGATTCTGCACAAAGAAGTGACATGCTGCGGAATGTAAACCGCTGCGTTTCTGCGCGTTTTTTCCCGCAGCATGTGCACAGCGGATTGCTGTTTCCATAGGGTTTACATGTAAATGTAAACGCTATGGAAACTGCTGTGGACCTGCAGCATCAAAATCGCCGCGGATCCGCGGTAAAACCCGCAAAGTGTGAACATGGCCTAAGGCTCCCTGATAGCTGCATTGCTGTTTGCACGCTGCTGTGCAAACCAACTGCTTTTTTAAAAGCAAAAATCCTGTTACTCCTTTCTGCAGTTATCTTGTTTATTTGTCCACCCTTTTGTGTGCAGCAGTCCTTTTTGTTGCTGCCATACTTGTCCTGAGATCATTGTAGGGAGATTGAAATTGTACTACAGTCCTTGGATTTTTTCAGATATCTTCCAGCCACTTTCCTTTCTGCCACTTACATTGTGTTGTGTTACACACTGGGCCTGAGTTGTGGTGCTGTCTCCCCCCCAAAAAAGGAGATTCAAAATGTCACAAAGTGGATATTCGTCAGTCCTCTTAGTTTGTGGTGTATCAGCCAGCCACGTTCTGCCACTTACGTTGCGTTGTTTTATACACTGGGCCTGAGTTTGGGTTCAGTCTCCCCCCCCAAAAAAAGTGAGATTGAAATTGGATCAAAGTGGATATACCTCAGTCCTCGTAGTTTGTGGTGTATTAGCCAGCCACTTGCTGCCACTCCCATTGCGTTGTAAAATACACTGGGCCTGAGTTTGGGTTCAGTCTCAAAGTGAGATTGAAATTCTCACAAAGTGGATATACCTCAGTCCTCTTAGTTTGTCGTGTATCAACCAGCCACTTGCTGCCACTTACATTGTGTTGTCGAAGGGAGAAATGGGGATTTCCAGCACATCCATCCAGTTTGAGTAAAATAATCAAAATTTATTTAGAACATTTTAAAAAACAACATTAAAAAGAAAGAGAGAGGAACTCTCTTTGCCTGACGCGTTTCTGGCGCACCACGGCGCCCTTAGTCATAGGAACTAATATGACATGAATACACAGGTTTATATATGACAAGGAACCAATCACAGACATAGCAATTAAATTTCATTGGAAAAAGCTGCAGCTAAATTCACATAACAAAACTTTACCTTATTTATCAAATGTCTTAGAAATACACTAACATCTGTTCTAAATTACCAAAAAATTCATTAGTTGTTCAATATATGTAAAAAAAATCATTTTTGTAATTCATACCATGTGGATATTTGGTGTCTAAAGTTAGAATCCAAAAGGCTTCCCGCAGAGCTAATCGCTTCCTCCAATCTCTACCTCTAGGTGACTGACTAACCCTTTCAATGCCAAAAAAGGAAAAATCTGACAGATCTCCCTGGTGCACAGAGATAAAACTTTACCTTATTTATCAAATGTCTTAGAAATACACTAATATCTGTTCTAAATTACCAAAAAATTCATTAGTTGTTCAATATAAGTAAAAAAGATCATTTTTGTAATTCATACCATGTGGATATTTGGTGTCTAAAGTTAGAATCCAAAAGGCTTCCCGCAGAGCTAATTGCTTCCTCCAATCTCCAAATCTAGGTGACTGACTAACCCTTTCAATGCCAAAAAAGGAAAAATCTGACAGATCTCCCTGGTGCACGGAGATAAAACTTTACCTTATTTATCAAATATCTTAGAAATGCACTAATATCTATTTTAAATTACCAAAAATTTCATTAGTTGTTCAATATATGTAAAAAAGATCATTTTTGTAATCCATACCATGTGGATATTTGGTGTCTAAAGTTAGAATCCAAAAGGCTTCCCGCAGAGCCAATTGCTTCCTCCAATCTCCACCTCTAGGTGACTGACTAACCCTTTCAATGCCAAAAAAGGAAAAATCTGACAGATCTCCCTGGTGCACGGAGATAAAATGTTTTGTGGCCCCAGAATAACCTGGATTTCTATTCCTTACATTGGCTATATGTTCAGAAATTCTCTTTTTGATTTTCCTAGTGGTATAACCTATATAACAAATATTACAGGCTTTGCATTTTATACAGTATATAACATGATCAGAATCACAGTTGATAAATGATTTTATATTATAAGTAACATTGTGATTTGAAGAAAAAGAAGTTCTCTTATTGTCTGCAAATTGGCAGACATTACATCTATTGCCAGAACATTTAAAGAAACCCTTCACTGATAGCCATGATGTGGGAGTTTTTTTCGGGTGCACCATACTGGGAGATAAAATATTCCCCAGTGTGCAACCTCTTTTGGCCACTACCCTGCAACCATTTTGGAGAATTGTGCACAAAGAACTATCTTGATTGACTACAGGAAGATATTTAAGAATAATCTGTCTGATTTTGTTATATTGACTGCTGTACGCAGTAGAAAATGTAATGTGCGCTTCAGAAGCAGCATTTACTTTTTTGTTTTCAGAATGTAACAAATTGGTACGTGGAATTTTGGAAACCTGTCTGAATGCATGTTTTATATTAGATTGTTTGTACCCTCTGTCCAGCAGTCTATCAGAAATAATGCGACTTTCTTTATGAAACTTTTCATCGCTAGAGCAGATTCTTCTCGCTCTAGTAAGTTCTCCCCTGGGAATGGCGTGAATGGTGTGGCGAGGGTGTGAGCTCGAGGACATCAGGATCGTGTTACCAGAGTTGTCTTTTCTATAGAGTGAGGTGTTAACCCTTTGTGTTGTATTACTGCCTGTAAGGAGAACATCCAAAAATGAGACTTCATCTGAAGGAATGCCACTGGTGAAGCGTAGATTACACTGATTGTCATTGAGATAGGACATAAAATCAGGAAATTTTGTCACCTCCCCCTGCCAAATTAACAAAATATCATCCACAAATCTCCCATACCAATTAAGGCATGGGAGAAATGGATTATCATCCGTAAATATATAAATTTCTTCCCACCATGCCATAAATAAAATTGCTAAAGATGGAGAGAACTTAGACCCCATAGGAGCACCCATGGTTTGAATATAGTAGTTATTTTGGAACATGAAAAAATTGTGTTTTAGTAGATAATGTAAGGACGCAAGAATAAACCATTTCAATGAATCTGAGTAACTGCTATACTTATTTAGATGATATTCAATTGCTGTCATAGCCAAAGAGTGGGGAATACACGAATATAAATTTGTGACATCACAAGTCACAAAAGAATAATTGTGACACCACTGGAAGGTGTCAAAAACCTTCAAAACTGATGAGGTGTCTTTGAGATACCCTGGAATCCTTGGGATTAAAGGCTGAAGATATTCATCAATCAAATGACTGAGATTCTCATTTAGGGAACCCATCCCAGAGATTATAGGTCGTAAGGGTGGAGGGAAAACATTTTTATGTGTTTTTACATTGTGTTGTGTTATACACTGGGCCTGAGTTGTGGTGCAGCTTCCCCCCAAAAAAGGGAGAATTAAATTCTCAACAAGTTTATATACACCTTCTACCTTGTTTTACAGTACCATATAATGGTTGTTATTTTGGTTAGATTTTCCCAAAAATGAGGAAGTCTGGTGGAAGAGGCCGTGGGGGGTCGTTGCCAGCTGGTACTGATGGTGGTGGTGGTGGTGGAGCATCTGGTGATAGTGGAAAAGCAAAATAGCAGCTAAGGCTGGAGGTGTTGAGCCAGCGTCATCATCTGGCTACACAAGGCCTCGAAGGCTCCCTTATCTGGGAGTAGGAAAACCGCTTTTAAAGCCGGAGCAGCAGGAAAAAGTTTTGTCTTTACTTGCTGACTCAGCCTCTAGCTCTTTCGCCTCCTCTTCAGAAAGTTCCAAATTTAAAAGCAGCGAGTCGTCAGTGGATGTGTTATGACCCCAATGGCGAGGGTCTCAGAGGAACAAGTAAGTCTGCTAAGTACAAAAATCCAGCTCATAGGGCAGTGGTAACTGGGTTGACCATATATCTACTCCTAACGCCAACACTAGAAGTAGCCGGGGAACATGCCTACGTTGGTCGCTAGATGTCTCGCGCCAGCCGGAGGACTAACTACCCCTAGAAGAGGAAAACAAAGACCTCTCTTGCCTCCAGATAATAGACCCCAAAAGTTGGATACAAGCCCCCCACAAATAATAACGGTGAGGTAAGAGGAAATGACAAACACAGAGATGACCTAGGTTTAGCAAAGAGAGGCCCACTTACTAATAGCAGAATGTAGTAAGATAACTTATATGGTCAACAAAAACCCTATCAAAATTCCACACTGGAAATTCAAGAACCCCCGAACCGTCTAACGGCCCGGGGGGAGAACTCCAGCCTCCCTAGAGCTTCCAGCAAGGTTAGGATACAGATAATGTACAAGCTGGACAAAATTGCAAACAAAAACAAATAGCAAAAAGCAAGAAAGCAGACTTAGCTTAATCTAGCAGGAACCAGGATCAGTAGACAAGAGCACAACAGATTAGCTCTGATTACAACGTTGCCAGGCATTGAACTGAAGGTCCAGGGAGCTTATATAGCAACACCCCTGAACTAACGGCCCAGGTGAGCATACAAGGGATGACTGACATACCCAGAGTCAAATCACTAGTAACCACTAGAGGGAGCCAAAAAGCAAATTCACAACAGTACCCCCCCTTAGTGAGGGGTCACCGAACCCTCACCAAGACCACCAGGGCGATCAGGATGAGCGGCGTGAAAGGCACGAACTAAATCGGCCGCATGCACATCAGAGGCGACCACCCAGGAATTATCCTCCTGACCATAGCCCTTCCACTTGACCAGGTACTGAAGCCTCCGCCTGGAGAGACGAGAATCTAAGATCTTCTCCACCACGTACTCCAACTCGCCCTCAACCAACACCGGAGCAGGAGGCTCCGCAGAAGGGACCACAGGCACAACGTACCGCCGCAACAAGGACCTATGAAATACGTTGTGAATGGCAAACGACACCGGAAGATCCAGGCGAAAGGATACAGGATTAAGGATTTCCAATATCTTGTAAGGACCAATGAAGCGAGGCTTAAATTTGGGAGAGGAGACCTTCATAGGAACAAATCGAGAAGACAGCCATACCAAATCCCCAACGCGAAGTCGGGGACCCACACCGCGGCGGCGGTTGGCAAAACGCTGAGCCTTCTCCTGTGACAACTTCAAGTTGTCCACCACATGACTCCAGATCCGCTGCAACCTATCCACCACAGAATCCACCCCAGGACAGTCAGAAGGCTCCACATGTCCCGAGGAAAAACGAGGATGGAAACCAGAGTTGCAGAAAAATGGCGAAACCAAGGTGGCGGAACTAGCCCGATTATTAAGGGCAAATTCAGCCAACGGCAAGAAGGTCACCCAATCATCCTGATCAGAAGAGACAAAACACCTCAAATAAGCCTCCACAGTCTGATTAGTTCGCTCCGTTTGTCCGTTAGTCTGGGGATGAAAAGCGGACGAAAACGACAAATCAATGCCCATCCTACCACAAAAGGATCGCCAGAACCTGGAAACAAACTGGGATCCTCTGTCCGACACAATATTCTCAGGAATGCCGTGCAAACGAACCACGTTCTGGAAGAACACAGGAACCAGATCAGAAGAGGAGGGCAGCTTAGGTAAAGGAACCAAATGGACCATCTTGGAGAAACGATCACATATCACCCAGATGACAGACATGCCCTGAGACACCGGAAGATCAGAAATGAAATCCATAGAGATGTGTGTCCAAGGTCTCTTCGGGACAGGCAAGGGCAAGAGCAACCCGCTGGCACGAGAACAGCAAGGCTTAGCTCGAGCACAAGTTCCACAGGACTGCACAAATGACCGCACATCCCTTGACAAGGAAGGCCACCAAAAGGACCTGGCCACCAGATCTCTGGTGCCAAAAATTCCCGGGTGCCCTGCCAACACTGAGGAATGAACCTCGGCAATGACTCTGCTGGTCCATTTAGCAGGCACGAACAATCTGTCAGATGGACAAGAGTCAGGCCTACCAGCCTGAAATCTCTGCAACACACGCCGCAGATCAGGAGAAATAGCTGACAAGATAACTCCTTCCTTAAGAATACCCACAGGTTCAGCGACTCCAGGAGCATCAGGCACAAAGCTCCTAGACAGAGCATCGGCCTTCACATTCTTAGAACCTGGTAAATACGAGACCACAAAGTCAAAACGGGAGAAAAACAATGACCAGCGGGCCTGTCTAGGATTCAGGCGTTTAGCAGACTCGGGATACATCAGATTTTTGTGATCAGTCAAGACCACCACACGATGCTTAGCACCCTCGAGCCAATGACGCCACTCCTCAAATGCCCACTTCATGGCCAACAACTCCCGATTGCCCACATCATAATTTCGCTCTGCCGGCGAAAACTTCCTGGAGAAAAAGGCACAAGGTCTCATAGTAGAGCAACCAGGGCCTCTCTGCGACAAAACGGCCCCTGCCCCAATCTCCGAAGCATCCACCTCCACCTGAAAGGGAAGTGAGGTGTCAGGTTGGCACAAAACAGGCGCCGAAGTAAACCGGCGTTTCAACTCCTGGAAAGCCTCCACGGCAGCAGGAGCCCAGTTAGCTACATCAGAGCCTTTCTTGGTCATATCCGTCAATGGTTTAACAACGCTAGAAAAATTTGCGATAAAACGACGGTAGAAGTTAGCAAAACCCAAGAACTTCTGAAGACTCTTAACTGACGAGGGTTGAGTCCAATCATGAATAGCTCGGACCTTGACTGGGTCCATCTCCACAGCAGAAGGGGAAAAAATGAACCCCAAAAAGGGAACCCTCTGTACACCAAAGAGACACTTTGAGCCTTTAACAAACAAAGAATTTTCACGCAAAATCTTAAAAACCATCCTGACCTGCTCCACATGCGAGTCCCAATCATCAGAAAAAAACAGAATATCATCCAGATAAACAATCAAAAATTTATCCAGATACTTCCGGAAAATGTCATGCATGAAGGACTGAAAAACTGAAGGTGCATTAGAGAGCCCAAATGGCATCACCAAGTACTCAAAATGACCTTCGGGCGTATTGAATGCGGTTTTCCATTCATCGCCTTGCTTAATGCGCACAAGGTTGTACGCACCACGAAGGTCTATCTTGGTGAACCACTTGGCACCTTTAATCCGGGCAAACAAGTCTGACAACAGCGGCAAAGGATACTGAAATTTGACAGTGATCTTGTTTAAAAGCCGATAATCAATACAAGGCCTCAAAGATCCGTCCTTTTTGGCCACAAAAAAGAATCCCGCACCAAGAGGGGAAGAAGAAGGACGGATATGCCCCTTCTCAAGAGACTCCTTGATATATGAACGCATCGCGGTATGTTCAGGTACCGACAAATTAAACAGTCTCCCCTTAGGAAACTTACTGCCAGGAATCAAATCTATTGCACAGTCATATTCCCTATGAGGAGGCAGTGCACTGGACTTAGACTCGCTGAAGACATCCTGATAATCAGACAAATACGCCGGAACTTCCGAAGGCGTAGAAGAAGCAATAGACAAGGGCAGGGAATCTCCATGAATTCCATGGCAGCCCCAACTTGACACCGACATTGCCTTCCAGTCCAAGACTGGATTATGGGTCTGTAACCATGGTAAACTGTTGTGAATTTGGATTCTGGGCTCCCCCGGTGGCTACTGGTGGAATTGAACTGGTGTCTTCATCTTCTCTGTTCACCTGTTCCCATCAAGATGTGGGAGTCGCTATATAACCTTGCTGCTCTGTTAGTTGCTTGCCGGTCAACAATGTTATCAGAAGCCTCTCTGTGCTTGTTCCTGCTCCTAGACAACTACTAGATAAGTTGGACTCTTGTCCATGTTTGTTTTTGCATTTTTGTTCCAGTTCACAGCTGTAGTTTCGTTACTGTGTCTGGAAAGCTCTTGTGAACAGGAATTGCCACTCTGGTGTTATGAGTTAATGCCAGAGTTTTAAAGTAATTTCTGGATGGTGTTTTGATAGGGTTTTTAGCTGACCATGAAAGTGTCCTTTCTGTCTTCTGCTATGTAGTAAGTGGACCTCAAATTTGCTAAACCTATTTTCATACTACGTTTGTTATTTCATCTTGATTCACCGCCAATACATGTGGGGGGCCTCTGTCTCCTTTCGGGGTATTTCTCTAGAGGTGAGCTAGGACTAATATTTTCCTCTGCTAGCTTTATTTAGTCCTCCGGCTGGTGCTGGGCATCTAGAATCAACGTAGGCATGCTACCCGGCCACTGCTAGTTGTGCGTTAGGTTTAGTTCATGGTCAGCTCAGTTTCCATCTTCCAAGAGCTAGTTCCTATATATGCTGATGCTATGATCTCTTGCCATTGAGATCATGACAGTTTGACCGGCCCACTAAAGGGTTAAAATCCTTGGCTGAGAAAGGAGAGAAATAAGTAGTCTGCTGAAATTTTTTTTTTTTTTTTTTTTTCTCTCCTTTGAATGGCTCTGTGTTCACCTGTTTGCAATGGATCTTCAGAGGGTAACTGCAGGTTTGAATAATCTCGCCACGAAGGTACAAAATTTGCAAGATTTTGTTTGTCATGCACCTGTATCTGAGCTGAGAATTCCTTTGCCGGAATTTTTCTCGGGGAATAGATCTGGGTTTCAGAATTTTCGAAATAATTGCAAATTATTTTTGTCCCTGAAATCTCATTCTGCCGGAGATCCTGCACAGCAGGTCAGGATTGTGATTTCCTTGCTCCGGGGCGACCCTCAAGACTGGGCTTTTTCATTGACACCAGGGGATCCTGCGTTGCTCAATGTGGATGCGTTTTTTCTGGCCTTGGGGTTGCTTTATGATGAACCTCATTTGGAGCTTCAGGCAGAAAAAACTTTGATGTCCCTATCTCAGGGGCAAGATGAAGCGGAAATTTACTGCCAAAGATTCCGTAAATGGTCTGTGCTTACTCAGTGGAATGAGTGCGCCCTGGCGGCGACTTTCAGAGAGGGTCTCTCTGATGCCATTAAGGATGTTATGGTGGGGTTCCCTGTGCCTGCGGGTCTGAATGAGTCCATGACAATGGCTATTCAGATCGATAGGCGTTTGCGGGAGCGCAAACCAGTGCACCATCTGGCGGTGTCCACTGAGAAATCGCCAGAGAGTATGCAGTGTGATAGAATTCTGTCCCGAAGCGAGCGGCAGAATTTTAGACGGAAAAATGGGTTGTGTTTCTATTGTGGTGATTCTACTCATGTTATATCAGCATGCTCTAAGCGCACTAAAAAGCTTGGTAAATCTGTTTCCATTTGCACCTTACCGTCTAAGTTTATTCTATCTGTGACCCTGATTTGCTCTTTGTCATCTATTACCACGGACGCCTATGTCGACTCTGGCGCCGCTTTGAGTCTTATGGATTGGTCCTTTGCCAAACGCTGTGGGTATGATTTAGAGCCTTTGGAGACTCCTATTCCTCTGAAGGGGATTGACTCCACCCCATTGGCTAATAATAAACCACAATACTGGACACAAGTAACTATGCGTATTAATCCGGATCACCAGGAGATTATTCGCTTTCTGGTGCTGTATAATCTACATGATGATTTGGTGCTAGGATTGCCTTGGCTGCAATCTCACAATCCAGTCCTCGACTGGAAAGCTATGTCTGTGTTCAGCTGGGGATGTAAGGGGGCTCATGGGGATGTACCTGTGGTTTCCATTTCATCATCTTTTCCCTCTGAAATTCCTGAGTTCCTGTCTGACTATCGTGACGTCTTTGAAGAACCCAAGGTTGGTTCACTACCTCCGCACCGAGAGTGCGATTGTGCCATAGATTTAATCCCGGGTAGTAAATACCCAAAGGGTCGTTTATTTAATCTGTCTGTGCCTGAACATGCTGCTATGCGTGAATATATAAAGGAGTCCTTGGAAAAGGGACATATTCGTCCATCGTCATCTCCCTTAGGAGCCGGTTTTTTCTTTGTGTCAAAAAAAGATGGCTCTTTGAGACCATGTATTGATTATCGGCTTTTGAATAAAATCACTGTTAAATATCAATACCCATTGCCGTTGCTGACTGATTTGTTTGCTCGCATAAAGGGGGCCAAGTGGTTCTCTAAGATTGACCTTCGTGGGGCGTATAATTTGGTGCGAATCAGGCAGGGGGATGAGTGGAAAACCGCATTTAATACGCCCGAGGGCCACTTTGAGTATTTAGTGATGCCTTTTGGTCTTTCAAATGCTCCGTCAGTTTTCCAGTCCTTTATGCATGATATTTTTCGCGATTATTTGGATAAATTTATGATTGTGTATCTGGATGATATTCTGATTTTTTCGGATGACTGGGACTCTCATGTCCAGCAAGTCAGGAGGGTTTTTCAGGTTTTGCGGTCTAATTCTTTGTGTGTGAAGGGTTCTAAGTGTGTTTTTGGGGTACAGAGGATTTCCTTTTTGGGATATATATTTTTCCCCCTCTTCCATTGAAATGGATCCTGTCAAGGTTCAAGCTATTTGTGATTGGACGCAGCCCTCTTCTCTTAAGAGTCTTCAGAAATTTTTGGGCTTTGCTAACTTTTATCGTCGATTTATTGCTGGTTTTTCGGATATTGCTAAGCCATTGACCGATTTGACTAAGAAGGGTGCTGATGTTGCTGATTGGTCCCCTGATGCTGTGGAGGCCTTTCGGGAGCTTAAGCGCCGTTTTTCCTCTGCCCCTGTGTTGCGTCAGCCTGATGTTGCTCTACCTTTTCAGGTTGAGGTCGACGCTTCTGAGATCGGAGCTGGGGCAGTGTTGTCGCAGAAAAGTTCGGACTGCTCCGTGATGAGGCCTTGTGCCTTCTTTTCCCGTAAATTTTCGCCCGCTGAGCGGAATTATGATGTTGGGAATCGGGAGCTTTTGGCCATGAAGTGGGCTTTTGAGGAGTGGCGCCATTGGCTTGAGGGGGCCAGACATCAGGTGGTGGTATTGACTGACCACAAAAATTTGGTTTATCTTGAGACCGCCAGGCGCCTGAATCCTAGACAGGCGCGCTGGTCATTATTTTTCTCTCGGTTTAATTTTGTGGTGTCATACCTACCGGGTTCTAAGAATGTTAAGGCGGATGCCCTTTCTAGGAGTTTTGAGCCTGACTCGCCTGGTAACTCTGAGCCCACAGGTATCCTTAAGGATGGAGTGGTATTGTCAGCCGTTTCTCCAGACCTGCGGCGGGCCTTGCAGGAGTTTCAGGCGGATAGACCTGATCGTTGCCCACCTGATAAACTGTTTGTTCCTGATGATTGGACCAGTAGAGTCATCTCTGAGGTTCATTCTTCTGCGTTGGCAGGTCATCCTGGCATTTTTGGTACCAGGGATTTGGTGGCAAGGTCCTTCTGGTGGCCTTCCCTGTCACGAGATGTGCGAGGCTTTGTGCAGTCTTGTGACGTTTGTGCTCGGGCCAAGCCTTGTTGTTCTCGGGCTAGTGGATTGTTGTTGCCCTTGCCTATTCCTAAGAGGCCTTGGACGCACATCTCGATGGATTTTATTTCAGATCTGCCTGTTTCTCAGAAGATGTCTGTCATCTGGGTGGTGTGTGACCGTTTCTCTAAGATGGTCCATTTGGTTCCTCTGCCCAAGTTGCCTTCTTCTTCCGAGTTGGTTCCTCTGTTTTTTCAAAATGTTGTTCGTTTGCATGGTATTCCTGAGAATATCGTTTCTGACAGAGGGACTCAATTCGTGTCTAGATTTTGGCGGGCATTCTGTGCTAGGATGGGCATAGATTTATCTTTTTCGTCCGCTTTCCATCCTCAGACGAATGGCCAGACTGAGCGGATTAATCAGACCCTGGAGACATATCTGAGGTGTTTTGTGTCTGCTGACCAGGATGATTGGGTTGCTTTTTTGCCATTGGCGGAGTTCGCTCTCAATAATCGGGCCAGCTCTGCCACTTTGGTGTCCCCGTTTTTCTGTAATTCGGGGTTTCATCCTCGATTTTCCTCTGGTCAGGTGGAATCTTCGGATTGTCCTGGAGTGGATGCTGTGGTGGAGAGATTGCATCAGATCTGGGGGCAGGTGGTGGACAATTTGAGGTTGTCCCAGGAGAAGACTCAGCTTTTTGCTAACCGCCGTCGTCGTGTTGGTCCTCGTCTTCGTGTTGGGGACTTGGTGTGGTTGTCTTCTCGTTTTGTCCCTATGAGGGTCTCTTCTCCTAAGTTTAAGCCTCGGTTCATCGGCCCGTATAAGATATTGGAGATTCTTAACCCTGTTTCCTTCCGTTTGGACCTCCCTGCATCCTTTTCTATTCATAACGTTTTTCATCGGTCATTATTGCGCAGGTATGAGGTACCGGTTGTGCCTTCCGTTGAGCCTCCTGCTCCGGTGTTGGTTGAGGGTGAGTTGGAGTACGTTGTGGAGAAAATCTTGGACTCTCGTGTTTCCAGACGGAGACTCCAGTATCTGGTCAAGTGGAAGGGATACGGCCAGGAGGATAATTCTTGGGTGAATGCATCTGATGTTCATGCCTCTGATCTGGTTCGTGCCTTTCATAGGGCCCATCCTGATCGCCCTGGTGGTTCTGGTGAGGGTTCGGTGCCCCCTCCTTGAGGGGGGGGTACTGTTGTGAATTTGGATTCTGGGCTCCCCCGGTGGCTACTGGTGGAATTGAACTGGTGTCTTCATCTTCTCTGTTCACCTGTTCCCATCAAGATGTGGGAGTCGCTATATAACCTTGCTGCTCTGTTAGTTGCTTGCCGGTCAACAATGTTATCAGAAGCCTCTCTGTGCTTGTTCCTGCTCCTAGACAACTACTAGATAAGTTGGACTCTTGTCCATGTTTGTTTTTGCATTTTTGTTCCAGTTCACAGCTGTAGTTTCGTTACTGTGTCTGGAAAGCTCTTGTGAACAGGAATTGCCACTCTGGTGTTATGAGTTAATGCCAGAGTTTTAAAGTAATTTCTGGATGGTGTTTTGATAGGGTTTTTAGCTGACCATGAAAGTGTCCTTTCTGTCTTCTGCTATGTAGTAAGTGGACCTCAAATTTGCTAAACCTATTTTCATACTACGTTTGTTATTTCATCTTGATTCACCGCCAATACATGTGGGGGGCCTCTGTCTCCTTTCGGGGTATTTCTCTAGAGGTGAGCTAGGACTAATATTTTCCTCTGCTAGCTTTATTTAGTCCTCCGGCTGGTGCTGGGCATCTAGAATCAACGTAGGCATGCTACCCGGCCACTGCTAGTTGTGCGTTAGGTTTAGTTCATGGTCAGCTCAGTTTCCATCTTCCAAGAGCTAGTTCCTATATATGCTGATGCTATGATCTCTTGCCATTGAGATCATGACAGTAAACCCAAAACAACCAAATCATGCATCTTATGCAGAACAAGAAAACGTATCACCTCCCGATGTTCGGGAGTCATGCACATGGTAACCTGTGTCCAAAACTGCGGTTTATTTTTTGCCAAAGGCGTAGCATCAATACCCCTAAGAGGGATAGGATTTTCTAATGGCTCCAGAACAAAACCGCAGCGCTTGGCAAATGACAGATCCATCAGACTCAGGGCAGCACCTGAGTCTACAAACGCCATGACAGGATACGATGACAGTGAGCAAATCAAAGTTACAGATAGAATAAATTTAGGTTGCAAATTACCAATGGCGACAGGACTAACAACCCTAGTAAGACGTTTAGAGCATGCTGAGATAACATGTGTAGAATCACCACAGTAGTAACACAAGCCATTCTGGCGTCTATGAATTTTCCGCTCATTTCTAGTCAGGATTCTATCACATTGCATTAAATCAGGTGCCTGTTCAGACAACACCATGAGGGAATTTGCGGTTTTGCGCTCCCGCAACCGCCGGTCGATTTGAATTGCCAGGGCCATGGAATCATTCAGACCTGTGGGAATGGGAAAACCCACCATCACATTCTTAATGGCTTCAGAAAGGCCATTTCTGAAATTTGCAGCCAATGCACACTCGTTCCACTGGGTCAGCACGGACCATTTCCGAAATTTTTGGCAATACACTTCAGCCTCGTCCTGGCCCTGAGACATAGCCAGCAAGGCTTTTTCTGCCTGAATCTCAAGATTGGGTTCCTCATAAAGCAAACCGAGCGCCAGAAAAAACGCATCAATATCAGCCAATGCCGGATCTCCTGGCGCCAGCGTGAAGGCCCAATCCTGAGGGTCGCCCCGTAAAAAAGAAATAACAATTTTCACTTGCTGAGCGGAGTCTCCAGATGAACAGGGTCTCAGGGACAAAAACAATTTACAATTATTCCTGAAATTTCTAAATTTAAATCGGTCTCCGGAAAACAGTTCAGGAATCGGTATCTTAGGTTCTGACATAGGATTTCTGGTAACATAATCTTGTATGCCCTGCACACGAGCAGTAAGCTGGTCCACACCTGTAATCAAGGTCTGGACATTCATGTCTGCAGCAAACACAAGCCACTCAGAGGTAAAGGGGAAAAGAAAAAAAAAAATGAGAAAAAGAAAAAAAACCTCAGAATTTTCTTTCTTATAATCCCGCTTCTGCAATGCATTTAACATTTAATACTGGCCTGGCAAACTGTTATGACCCCAATGGCGAGGGTCTCAGAGGAACAAGTAAGTCTGCGAAGTACAAAAATCCAGCTCATAGGGCAGTGGTAACTGGGTTGACCATATATCTACTCCTAACGCCAACACTAGAAGTAGCCGGGGAACATGCCTACGTTGGTCGCTAGATGTCTCGCGCCAGCCGGAGGACTAACTACCCCTAGAAGAGGAAAACAAAGACCTCTCTTGCCTCCAGATAATAGACCCCAAAAGTTGGATACAAGCCCCCCACAAATAATAACGGTGAGGTAAGAGGAAATGACAAACACAGAGATGACCTAGGTTTAGCAAAGAGAGGCCCACTTACTAATAGCAGAATGTAGTAAGATAACTTATATGGTCAACAAAAACCCTATCAAAATTCCACACTGGAAATTCAAGAACCCCCGAACCGTCTAACGGCCCGGGGGGAGAACTCCAGCCTCCCTAGAGCTTCCAGCAAGGTTAGGATACAGATAATGTACAAGCTGGACAAAATTGCAAACAAAAACAAATAGCAAAAAGCAAGAAAGCAGACTTAGCTTAATCTAGCAGGAACCAGGATCAGTAGACAAGAGCACAACAGATTAGCTCTGATTACAACGTTGACAGGCATTGAACTGAAGGTCCAGGGAGCTTATATAGCAACACCCCTGAACTAACGGCCCAGGTGAGCATACAAGGGATGACTGACATACCCAGAGTCAAATCACTAGTAACCACTAGAGGGAGCCAAAAAGCAAATTCACAACAGGATGCTCCCGGTCAGGAACAAGTCGCTTCCTTGTGTCCTTCACCCAAAACAACAGTGAAGGATGTGTCAGGAGACACAACAGGTTACTCTATGGAGCTCTTTACCGTGCCTGGGTTAGAAAGGGAAATTGTTAACAGCCCATTACAAGATGAATCGGACATGGAGTGCACTGATGCACAGCTACAGCTAGATTATTATGCTGTTCCATTGACTCAGATCACTACATTGCACTCGCAGTGTACTGAGCCAGAAACTGACCCTGATGAGACTATGGTGCCCCGTCCCGAACGCTATAGCACCTTACACGGTGACACAGAGAAAGGTGCACATGACATTGACATTGACAACGTTTGTCAACCAAGAAAACAGTTTTAGGACAGCGTGGCCATCCGGTGAAAGTAGCACAGCATGCAATGCCTGAAAAGGTATTCCATAGTAGGAATAGTGGAGTGTGGCAATTTTTTAACCAAGATCCGAATGATCAGTGCAAAGTTATCTGTAAGAAATGCTCAAAGACCTTTAGCAGAGGGAAGAATCCCCAAAATGTAAATACAACGTGCATGCGTAGACATTTAACCAGCATGCACTTGCAAGCCTGGACTAACTACCAAACGTCCCGTACCATTGGTGCACCTGCTCAGAATGAAGGTAGTCAGCAATGCTACATTGCTTCCCTCACTGTAAGCCCACTGGTTAGGACACCACCAGCTGCAAATGTGGAGGTATCGTCGCAGGGCCAAAGCAGTCAGGGAATCACAAGGTTTTTGGTAGGAAACAGTGTATGTAGGTCAACATCAAGAATACCATCACCAACCCTCTCTCAATCCGCCATGTCCACCACCACCACCGCTAGTCCCACCATATGCAGCTCTCCAGTCCAGCTCGCCCTACAAGAGACTCTCGTTAGGACAAGAAAGTACTCATCCTCTCATCCGTGTACACAAGGTTTGAACGGCCTCATTGCTGGACTAATCTCGTTAGAGATGATGCCCTACCGGTTGGTTGAAAGCGAAGCTTTCAAAGACCTGATGGCCTATGCAGTACCATGCTATGACCTGCCCAGTCGGCACTTCTTTGCGAGAACAGCCATCCCAGCCCTCCACCAGCATGTCAAAGACCGCATTGTCCATGCACTGAGGCAATCAGTCAGTGGAAAGGTGCACCTCACAACAGATGCATGGACCAGTAGGCATGGCCAGGGACGTTAAGTGTCCATCACGGCGCACTGGGTTAATGTGGTGGATGAAGAGTCCACAGGGGACAGCCATAGTGGGACAGTTCTGCCTAGCCCACAGTCTAGGAAACAGTTGACTGTAGGCATTCGCCACCCCTCCTCCTCCTCCCCATCCTCCTCCAGAAGCCAAAGCTCGTCCACAGAGCGCAGTCGCACGACCACTCCATCGGCAGCTGCCAGTGTTGCACATGAGGTATCCCATTGTCGAACAGCTAGTGGTAAGCATCAGCAGGCTGTGTTGCAAATGAAGTGTTTTTTTTTTAATCAGATAATTTTTATTGGTCGATAAGGATAATACATGGAAATTGCATTACTGTAAACAGTAAACATATATATTATAACTTTTTTAGAAAACATTTTAACCCCGAATCGAACTCCCCCCCCTCCCCCCCACCCTTTAGAGACCTGACGAGAGCCGTCCCAGTTTGTTACATCATCCATAGCTAAAAAAGAGAAGAAGAGGAAGATATCATATTGATAACACTCTCGAGAGAGCCAGAGGTCAAAGCGCAGGGACAAGTCCACTTAAATCAAGCCGACTCAAGCCAAGGATTCCATAACCGGCGGAAGAGGTCCATCTTGTTTCTCTTACAATAAATACTCTTCTCCAAAGCAACAATATAATCCACTTGCGTCATGAAGCCTCTTCTTGTTGGTGGCTCTTCCCTAATCCAGAACCTGGCGATCAGTTTACGCGCAACAAACAGTAGTCTAGCAATAACCATCTTATACAAATTATCAGTTACAATCTCTTCTACGTACCCTAGAATACATACCAAGGGATCTCGCGGTATAGAGCAATTATACGTCAGTCCCACCTTGCTCAACACCACTATCCAGAAGGAGGACAGCCTGGGACATTGCCACATCATATGGAGGATGCCCGCCTCGGACTGCGAGCACCTAGGGCATTCTGAATTAGGTCTCAGACCAGCCTTAAATAACATGTCCGGAGTTTTGTAAGCCCTATGGATAACAAATAGTTGTGACAACCTCCCAGGCTCATTCATCAAGATTTTGGGCACATAATCCAATATTGAATCCCAACGATCATTGTCGATCACCCCCAGATCTTTTTCCCACTTTGCTCTAGCTCTAAAAGGGTGCTCCTCTAAGAAAGAGAATAAAAGGAACTCATATATTCCTGAAATCGCTCCCTTTGTGCCTCCCCCCGTAAGGATAAAATCCAACATGAGGTCAACCTGAATCTCCACAGGCCCCCTCCTACACTGTGCCTGAAACGCATGAGAGATGCGGCTATATTGATACGCCTCAGAGTTTGGCAGTAAAAATTCTTCCTGCAGTTCCTCGAACTTCTTAATTCTGCCCCGATGTAGAATTTGTCCCAACCGAGAAATGCCTGCCTCCTTGCATCTGTCTGAATTCTTGTAGCAAACAGTTATTCCAGATGGGTGAGAACCTAGTAAATGCCTTCACTCTCCCTATTCCTTTTACTTTGTCCCAGACCTTATGAATAAGCCTAATAGTGTAGAATTTGGAACCTTTCTCCCCTCCAGACCCTCACTCAATGTCTTCAACCCCATCAGTGTCTTCAGGCTACGTGGTGCCCGCTCCCCACCAGACTCCTCGCCCCAACCCCTAAGATGTTGACACTGTGATGCCAAAAAGTATAACCACGGATTAGGAAGCGCCAACCCACCCTCTGTCTTCAGCCTTTGTAAAATTTCCTGTTTAAATCTGGGGCTTTTTCCCCCCCAGATCAACTCTCCAAACAAGGATCTGATCCTACGAAATCTATTTTGCGATATCCAGATAGGGGAATTATGTAACACATAAAGAAGTTGCGGCATCACAATCATCTTTATAAGATTTACCCTACCGATTACCGATAAGTGTAACTTTTTCCACGCCTGGATTTTAGTGCATATTTTCCACAAAAGTGGTGCCAAGTTCAGTTCCTCAAAGCTAGTTAAAGGGAGAGCAATTTGGATCCCCAGATATTTGAATTTATCAACCAACCTCAGCTTTGTAGGAGAATCTCTCATTTCACTATCTCCAAAATCCCCATCTATCAACAACATATTGGATTTATCCCAATTGATCCTCAGTCCAGAATAACTCCCAAACTCCTCTATGATGGCCTCCGCCCTAACCAGGGTCTCCTCAGGGTCCTCCAAAAAAAGTAAAATGTCATCAGCATATAACGCTATTTTTTCCTCTGAATCCCCGTACATAAAACCTCTCACCTCCCGGGACCCTCTTATTTTGGCAGCAAGGGGCTCCACCGCCAGGGCAAAAAGCAACGGGGACAAAGGACAGCCCTGTCTTGTTCCCCTAGTCAAAGCAAAGGATTCAGAGAGAGCATTATTAACTCAAATTTTAGCCACCGGGGAAGAATACAACAGCTGCACCCAGGAGATGAATTTAGGTCCGAACCCCATTCGCTCCAACACCGACCACAGGTAACTCCACTCCACGCAATCAAAAGCCTTATGGGCATCCAAGGAAACCATGACCCTTTTACCGACATTGTCGGAGGGAATTTGCAAATTTAAAAACAACCTTCTCAAATTGAGTGCCATTGACTTATTGGGCATAAAGCCCGACTGATCTGGGTGAACCAGTTTGTCAATTACCCGAGTCAACCTATTTGCCAATGCTTTTGCCAAGATCTTTATGTCGGCCGTCAGAAGTGAAATTGGTCTATAGGACTCTGGTAGCTGTAAGTCCTTGTCGGCTTTAGGGATGACCACCACAGTATCCTCTCTCATTGACAAAGGTAGCTCCCCTCTTTCCAATGAATTATTGAACACCCCAACCAATTTGGACAGCAAGGTTTCTTTCAGAATCCTATAGACCTCAGCTGGAATACCGTCCGCCCCCGGAGCTTTACCCCCAGCGACGCCCGCCAAAGCAGCCCCCAATTCTTCCTCCCCAATCGGCTCCTACAACAACTCGCTTTCCTCTCTGCGCAACCTAGGCAGATCAATCCCCTCCAAGTACCTGGTCATGTCCTCAGATCCCCTCCCCACACTAGAAGTATATAGCTTCCCATAGAATTTCCTAAACCCTTCCAAAATTTGCTCCCCCCGAGTAACCAGGGTACCATCCTCAGTTTTTATGGAGTAGACATGTGAGGACCCCCTCTGCGCGGAAGCCACTACCGAAAGTAAATGTCCTACCTTTTCCCCTTCTGAATAAAAAGTTTCTTTTTGAAAAGCCCGCAACTTCTCTGCCTTTCTTAAATATAGCCGATTAACCTTCTGCTGAGCCAGCCTCATGCGGCTCTGAGACTCCCTAGTACTATGGGTACCCAGTGCCACCTCCGCTGCTTTCAGTTCCTCCAAGACAGCTTGATCCTGTGCTCTAGTCCTTGTCTTATGTCTCGAGATGTCTTGGAACAAAATTCCCCTTAAATACGCTTTTATAGTGTCCCACACTACATGGGGTTCAGCGCTACCTTCATTGATCTTAAAAAATTCCTCAATCTCTACCCCCACCTTTCCATGTCCAAAAGTTGTAGCCAGGAGGGGTGAATTTTCCAATCCATCCTCCTCGATCCAGCCTGATCCGACAATTTCAGAGAAACCTGAACCGGGCTATGATCTGATAAAATCCTAGGACTATATTCCACCTCGCTTAACAATTCGTTCATCCCCTCGTTACCCAGGGCGATATCAATTCGTGACATAGAGCCATAAGTAGTCGAATAGCAGGAGTAAGAGTATGTATTAACATTGCGAACCCGCCATAAGTCAATCAATCCTACTTCTCTAAGATAGTTTCCAAAGGGAGTGTCATTGCCGTCTCTGCGCAACGGTGTGTGATTACTCTTGTCCCAGTGATCATCAGCTATGTTGTTCACATCTCCCATCACAAGAAGGGGAACCCCATCCCATCCTCTCATAGACTCCAATATCTCCTGAATTTTCTTACCAGAGTACGGCGGGGGTATATACAATGAAACAATGCAAATCAGACAATTAAAGATTTTACACACCAAAAAGACATACTGACCATCCCCATCAATTTTAACCTCAATTTCCTCAAATGGGGTATCAGTATGAATTAAAACCGACACCCCTCTTGCATAATTAGAGAACGTCGAGTGATACGCCTTGCGCACCCATCGCTTCTGTAGCATATCAACTTTTTCCTTCACTAAATGGGTTTCTTGCAAGCATATCACCGAGGGCCTCTGTTTTAGTAGGTACTGAAATATTGCCACACACTTAGTAGCGTCCGCTAAACCCCTGACATTCCAACTTATAATATTAACATCCCCTCCCATATCCCTAAAGAAGCGTAATAAGTGAGTGCCATCTCCCCCAGGTCTCCACCATTACCCCCCTCCCAAAACCCCCACAACCAATCCAACCTCCCCCATCTGAAACTCAATAAAATTCAAATAAAACAAACTTTCTTTCTCTGTATGAGAACTGAGAGCATTTAATAACAACCTAGAACTATGCCCTTCACCGTCCATCTCTCCTCCTCCCACCGCGACTAGTATGAACTATTCATTGCGCTGCCGAACACAATACTTTGACTTTTAGGTGCATTCTGTATTAAAACACTAAACACTTTCAAAGATCAATAAGAGGTAAAACCAGTGAAACTACAAATCCTCGGTGTCAGTCTCATCGGTTCCGCTCTGAGCCAATTTTCTTGGCATTAGTGTCCAGCCAGTGCGTAGCTTCCTCCGGACTTTGAAAAAAATGAACACGATCCAGTGCCACCACCCTGAGCTTAGCAGGGTAGAGCATTGAATATTTTAAGTCCAGTTCTCGGAGCCGCCGCTTGACTTCACCAAACTTCATTCTGAGTTTTTGCACCGATGCCGAGTAATCCGGATAAATGGAGATCCGATTTCCGTTTATACTTAGGCCATCGCTGATCCTAGCCTTCCTTAATAAGGTTTCTCGATCCCGGTAGTTCAAAATTTTTGCCAGTATAGCACGAGGGGCAGAGCCGGGTGGTAGGGGTCTAGTGGGGACTCTATGAGCCCTCTCCACCGCGAAATGGTTGGTGACGTCTACGCTGCCCACTGTGTTTTTAAGCCAAGCCTCAATGTATTCAGTGGTATTATTCCCCTCCACCTTCTCCGGCACCCCAATTATTCTTAAATTGTTCCTTCGGGAACGGTTTTCCAGGTCATCTGTTTTAAATTCCAATTCTGCAATACGTTGAATATATTTCTTTTCTCTTTTTAGCAGTTCGTTTGTCTGATCCTCCACACTGCCCACACGTTCCTCCACCACCTCCACTCTTTTCTCCACCTTCCGCATAGCAGCGTTAAGGGACTTCATTTCAACTTTTAAGTCATCCACTCTTATGTTCAGCGCAGCCAGGGCAGATTTGGAGTACATAACAACAGAAAAAATGTCCTGCAATGTTGGTTCCCCCATATTTGCTTGCTCCACACCATCAAAATCATTAGCCTGCACCGGGCTAGCAGCAGGTGTCATATTGCCAGCACTGTGCACTTCCTGCATCTTCCCTGGGGAACGCTGCTCCTCCACCTCGCTGAGGTTGTCTTCCCCTCCTCTCCTCTGCGGGGCTTCCTTCTCTCCAGGCCCCTCAGCATCCAGCAGCAAGGCACCCCCCTCCTCAGTGCGGGTGAACCGCTCCAGCCTGGCTATTACCTCCAGCCTCCAACGGTATGAAGCGCTGGCTCTGGCTGCGTCCTCCTCTGCCACGGTGCCATCTTGGATTTTCGCGCCCGCCGCAGGCGCCGACTGTTTACGGCGTGGCATCTCCGCTCTTCACCGCTCACTATACCCGGTGCTCTCCTCCGTTCCCTGGGGTCCTGCGGTGCTGCACTACCCGGTTTTGGCGTTCGGCGGCGCCTTCAAGGGTAAGTACCAGGAGCGGTGCGGGGAGAGAGACCCGACACACGTCCGCTCACATAGCTCGCTGCAAATGAAGTGTTTGGGCGACAACAGACACACCGTGGAAGTTCTGGCCGAATACTTGCAACAAGAAACTCAGTCATGGGTGGGCAGTGTACATCTTGAGGCAGGCAAGGTAGTCAGTGATAACGGAAGGAATTTTATGGCTGCCATAGCCCTTTCAGAACTGAAACATATACCTTGCCTGGCTCACACCTTGAACCTGGTGGTGCAGTGCTGCCTGAAAAATTATCCGGGGTTACCAGCCCTGCTCCTGAAGGTGCGAAGACTTTGCTCGCACATCCGCCGGTCGCACGTACACTCCAGCCGTATGCTGAACCATCAGCGATCGCTGAATCTTCCCCAGCACCGCCTAATAATCGATGTTGCAACAAGGTGGAACTCCACACTGCACATGCTTCAGAGGCAGTGCGAACAGAGGCATGCTGTAATGTATTTGTGGGAGGATACACATACACGGGCAGGCAGTTGGATGGCAGACATGGAGTTGTCTGGTGTGCAGTGGTCGCAGCTACAAGACCTCTGTCAAGTCTTTCAGTGTTTTGAGGAATGCACACGGCTGGTAAGTGCAGACGACGCCATCATAAGCATGAGCATCCCACTAATGCGTCTGCTGATGCAAAGTTTGACGCACATTAAGGAGCAGGCGTCTGCACCCGAGGAGGAGAGAAGCCTTGATGACAGTCAGCCATTGTCTGCTAAGGGAACTCTCCTGGACGAGGTGGCGGACGAAGAGGAGGAGGAGGAGGATGATGGGGATGAATATTTATGGGAGGAGGATGCTTCTCAGGGGGCAAAATAAACTGGTGGCGTTGCAAGGTCAGGTACAGGGTTTTTGCGGGACACAAGTGATGTTGATTTGCAAGAAAGTGCTCCTCAACCCTGCACAAGCAGTGAATTGACACCTGGAACATTGGCCCACATGGCTGAGTATGCCTTGCGTATCCTAAAAAGGGACCCCCGCATTATCAAAATGATGACCGATGATGTTACTGGTTGGCCTGTCTCCTGGATCCACGATATAAAGGAAAATTACAAAATATCATGCCACATGAGAACCTTGAGCAAATATTGGCTACCAAACAAGCAACTCTTGTAGACGGTTTGGTTCAGGCATTCCCAGCACACAGAGGCGGTGATGGTTCTAACACGAGGCGTAGTGGGCAACATGGCAGAGGTGTTAGAGGTGCACAAATCCGAAGTGGCGTTGGACAGAGGGGTTTTATGACCAGGTTGTGGGGTGATTTCGCAATGACCGCTGACATGACAGGTACTGCTGCATCGATTCAAAGTGACAGGAGACAGCATTTGTCCAGTATGGTTACAAACTACTTTTCCGCCCTTATCGATGTTCTCCCTCACAGGTCATTCCCCTTTGATTACTGGGCATCTAAAATAGACACTTGGCCTGAATTGGCAAAATATGCATTTCAGGAGCTCGCTTGCCCTGCTGCTAGTGTGCTATCCGAAAGAGTCTTCAGTGCGGCTGGTTCAATACTGACCGAAAAAAGAACACGTCTGGCTACCCAAAATGTTGATGATCTAACCTTCATTAAAATGAACCAATCATGGATTTCAAATTATTTTGCCCCACCTTCCCCTGCTGACACGTAGCTTGCCTGAAAAATGTCTTGCTTTTGGCCTCCTCTTACTGACTGCTCCAATTCCTCCATTTGCAGCTGCTGAATGTCCACCATAGGCCATTTTTATACCTCCCTAAATGGGCTGACTCCCCCCACAGGGCCGTGGTCACCACCTGGCGCAAGCACCCGTGCGAGTGCCGTTTGCCTGGACAGGTGGGTGTGCCCACTCTTGGGCGACGGCACTGACACAGGGTCCCTCATAGTACAATGAAGTGTCTCTGATGGTGGTGGTGCACAACCAATGTCAGACACACCGTCGTAATATGAGGGGCCCTGTGCCAGTACCGCAGCCCACGAGAGCGTGTTCCCCCCAGCTCGAACAGTGCTCTACCACTTGCAATACTTACCTCTCCCTGCTCCACCACTGTGTAGTCTGTGCTGTTAAATCCTTCAATGGCACTGCCAATACAAATTTGTTGAAATGATAGATGATAGTTAAAATATACAGGGGCCCTGGCCTCCATTTAGACCAGTTAATACTTTGCGCCTACTACCACTGTCTGCTACTGAGCAGAGGAGCCCACCCCTGTACCAAGCTATGCCACCTGGTTCTTTCTGAAAAAATTTTTGGCAGACATTTAGCCTACTTTATTATTAGGGCCTACTCACTGTGTCAGCCACTCCTTACAATTGTCCTCCGCTGAACCAAGCAATGCCGCCTGGTTATTCCTGTTACCAATTTTGAACTGCATTTAGCCTACTTACTTTTTTGGGCCTACTAAGTGTGTCAGCCACTCTTTACAATTGTCATCCGCTGAACCAAGCAACACCACCAGTTTAGTCCTGTTACCAATTTTGAACTGCTTTTAGCCTACTTACTTATATGGGCCTACTAACTGTGTCTGCCTCCCATTACAGTTGTCCTCCACTGAACACAGCTATGCCGCCTGTTTATTCCTTTTACCAGTTTTGAACTGCATTCAGACTACTTATTTGGGCCTACTAACTGTGTCTGCCTCCCATTACAGTTGTCCTCCAGTGAACAAAGCTATGCCGCCTGTTTAGTCCTTTTACCAGTTTTGAACTGCTTTTAGCCTACTTACTTATTTGGGCCTACTCACTGTGTCAGCCTCTCATTACAGTTGTCCTCCACTGAACAAATCAATGCTGCCTGGTTAGTCCTGTTACCAATTTTGAATTGCATTTAGCCCACTTTATTATTTGGGCCTAGATCTGTGTTTCTTCCTTATCCTGCCCATTGCCCAGCCACTGCTAGATGAGTCGCTGGTACATTGACCCAGACCACTACATTCCTCTTGCACTGTACACAGCCAGAATCTGACCCTGCTGAAAGTCAGGTTCCCCTTGCCGCATACTATACCACCTTACACGGGGACAAAGAGGAAGGTGCAGTTCCTTCATCAGGTGGGGGGGCATACTCATTGGCGACGTCACTGGCACAGGGCCCCTCATAGTACGCAAAAGTGTCTCTGCCATTGGGAGGCGCCACCGCCGTCAAACACACTGCCGTACTTTGAGGGGCCCTGTGCCAGTGCCAATGCGAACGAGTGGGCCCCCCCTGCTTGCTCGGGATCACAGCACTTGCAAATTTTAAATACCTCTCCCTGCTCCACCGCCGTGACGTATTCCGGGTTTTCTGGGCCCGCGAAAAACTTGAGCCAGCCATACCCCCCACAACTTTAGCCAAATGACCCCCAGTTTTCAATGCCTAACTATTATTATAAAGTACATTAAGATTGACAAGCTTCAGTAATAACAATTGATGATTTTGGCATTAAACTGGGCACTGTAGGTGTTTTCCTGTCCTCCACTCTGTGCCGACTTTGATTCCCCATTGACTTGCATTGGGTTTCGTGTTTCGGTCGGCCCCCGACTTTTCGCAATAATCGGCCGATTTAACCCGACCGGACTTTTCACAAAGTCGGGTTTCACGAAACCCGACTCGATCCCAAAAAAGTAAATGTCGCTCAACCCTAGTCATGACGGCCGCCTAACCCCAAAAAAGTGACTTATTTTTTCTATAATCTAGACTATCCCAACAAATGATTTTCTGATCCGCCATAGATAATTGCGATTACGTGGGCGAGATCTGAGATCTTGGGCTGGACGAATAGAAAGAAAAAAAAGAAACTGATAAAAGAGACGGCAACATCAAGCGCTGTCAGTAATGTGACTTCCATTACTGAGCTACACCGGGTCACAAGATTCTCTCCATAGAAATAGATAATTCTATGCAGTTGTTTACTGGCAGAATAATGTCAGGTTTTCCATAGACCGCAGGATACAAGCCCGCCAGGGTCGCCCACCGTCATCTATGGTGCAGGTGATGTGACCCCACTGGTATTTCACAGATCATCCGCGACTGAAGGCATGATGAGATTTCGTGGCCTTTGATCCTACACCATCCAGACACATTTAACACCTTGCAGATTAGCATATTTTTTTCTGATATATTCACTATTTGGCGCAGTCCGCTACAAACAAATCCACAGCCGCTAATGTAATCCCATCAGACAGGAGAGACTCATGTAGATGAACCTAAGGGTGGCTGTGAATGCTAACGTCTTCCCACTGCCGCCGCCACTGCGTTCAATAAACAAACAACACTTTATGAGCTTTTAAAGGCAGGGTCTACATTTCTGAGTTATTCTTAAAGGCCACCTGTCACCAGGACAAAAGCGCCCACTTTTTGTTCTTATTTTATTGCTTCTGCTCCCCTGAATTTTCCAATTTGTTTTTGTGATACAGTTCTAGAGATATAAGACTTTATTTAGTGCTTATTCTTAAGGTGTTTGTGGAGCGCCCCAGATGCAGGGCCGCGGGGTATTATTATCTGTGAAGACGGTGAATTTTGCTGAGGCCAGGTAGTGCTTGAACCTCTCCGTCACGGCCCAAACAACGGCGAGGAACTCCAGCTTAAAGGAACTATAGTTGTCAGGGTTCCTTTCAGTGGGGCGAAGTTTCCTGCTGGCGTAAGCGATTACCCTTTCTGTTACGCCGCTGCCGCCTCATGCTCACCTGTCTTCGGTGTCTCGGCACGCCTCCTCTCCTGCGGCGTCCTCTTCTCCATGTCTCCTCCCTGCAGGCTGTCTGGGTTCTGCTGCTCGTCGGGTGCGCCGCACGCCAGATTCAGCACTGCGCGCGTGCACCTCTAACCTTCCTGGCGACACTCCTTCTCTCCTCTCTCTCTTCCTGGAGGACCCTCACCCGGAAGTGCCTCGCTGTCCTGGTATGTAAGCAGCTTCCGTCCGCCTCTCTGTGCCTGTAGATCACTTGTGCTATGCTAGTGCTCTTGGCCCCTTCTTTGATCAGTCCCTGTGTTGCCGGTCCTCCTGCCGTCCCTGTGTTGCTGGTCCTCCTGCCGTCCCTGTGTTGCCGGTCCTCCTGCAGTCCCTGTGTTGCCGGTCCTCCTGCCGTCCCTGTGTTGCCGGTCCTCCTGCCGTCCCTGTGTTGCCGGTCCTCCTGCCGTCCCTGTGTTGCCGGTCCTCCTGCAGTCCCTGTGTTGCCGGTCCTCCTGCCGTCCCTGTGTTGCCGGTCCTCCTGCCGTCCCTGTGTTGCCGGTCCTCCTGCCGTCCCTGTGTTGCCGGTCCTCCTGCCCTCTCAGTCCCATCAGTCCTGTGTCACCATAGCCCTGTGTTTCTCCCTCTTCCTTCGGTCTGGTTCCTCTTTTACCCTTTGCTGTTCTATTGTGCTTCCCCAGCTTCCGTGGTGGTAGTCCCTCACGGGCCTGCCCCTAACACTCCCTGTATAGGGGGCGGTCCACCTGGTCAGCTCGTCCGTGAGGGGATCGTCATCACGGTCCAGTGGGTCCACTTTCCTTCCTCTCCCTAGTAACCTCACAGTATCTACAGGCCATGGACCCCGCTGGTGTCTCCGCGATTCAAAAAGAGTTGCTCTTTTTGCGTGAGAACCAGACGAGAATCATGTCCTTCCTTAAAAATATGGAGTCTCGTCTCGCAGCTTTACAATCTTCTGACCCAAGTAACGCTTCACAGCTGTCGGCCCTGCAGCAGGAGCTTGGCCAACAGCGAGACACTCAGTCTCATATTTTGAATTATATGGCCTCCATCGATAATCGTCTTCTTTCCCTGCAGGGTGCTGCCTCTGCTCCTGTCCAGGTCTCCTCTACGCAGCCCGCTCCTCGTTTGGCCAGGCCTCCTCGCTATAGTGGGGACCCCAAATTTTGTCGAGGTTTTCTCAATCAGTGTCAGTTACACTTTGAGTTATCCCCGCTGTTATACCCCACGGACCGTGCTAAAGTAGCTTTTGTGGTTTCCCATTTGGAGGGTGAGGCTTTGGCCTGGGTCAATCCACTCTGGGAGCGAGGTGATCCGGTGGTTTCCCAACTTAATCTTTTTTTGGATACCTTTCGCAGGGTTTTTGATGAACCTGGTCGTTTGGTATCTACTACTGAGTCTCTTTTTAACCTATGCCAGGGTACCCTCACTGTGGCTCAGTACGCCATCCGTTTTCGAACACTGTCATCCGATCTAGGGTGGAACAATGAAGCTTTGGTGGGAGCATTCTGGCGGGGTTTATCTTCTCGAGTTAAGGATGAACTGGCGGGGCGTGATACTCCTACTACGTTGGATGACCTAATCTTCTTGGCTACTCGCATAGATTTGCGTTTCCAGGAACGCTCTCGGGAGGTTGTCAGAGAGAGGAGGCTTCCAGGTTCGTCTACTGCCGCTCGCAGTGCTTCTATCCCCCAAGCTTCTTCTGTTTCCACCTCTTCTTCCCCTGAGCCCATGCAGGTAGATCGCCTCAAGTCTGCGGTATTACGCCGTAAGGAAAGACTTGCGCAGGGATTATGCTTCTATTGTGGCAGCGCCACTCATCTTCTACGTTCCTGCCCCCAGAAGCCGGGAAACGCCTCCGCCTAGGACAGGTAAGGGAGGCCTTCCTAGGTAGTTACGATTCCTCTCCACCTTTGATTTTGTCTGTGATTTTACATTTAGGGTCTAATCGCTTCTCTTTTGACGCCTACGTAGATTCTGGAGCAGCTGGGAATTTCGTCCAACTCGAGGTTGTTCAAAGACTTGGGATTCCTGTCAGGTCCTTGGAGGTTCCTAGGCAAATAGCTTCTGTCGATGGTCAGCCTTTGCGGGAGTCCGTTTCTTCTGTCACCGAGGAGGTTGAAATCCAAATCGGAGCTCTTCAGCATGAAAAATTGGCTTTTTACGTTCTGCCGTCTCTGTCCCATCCGTTTCTTTTTGGTCCACCCTGGTTAAGAAATCACGAGCCTACCCTAAACTGGCGAACTGGAGATGTCGTAAGCTGGGGACAGTCTTGTGTGAATAGATGCCTACTACCCGTCAAGCCTATTCGTTCCCTCCCATCGGTTCCTGGACTTGAGAATCTACCTTCGGTTTATTCTTCATTCTCAGACGTCTTCAACAAGAAAGAAGCAGAAGTTTTGCCGCCGCATCGTCCTTACGATTGCCCGATTGATCTTGTTCCAGGTTCTACTCCTCCCAGAGGTCGTATTTATCCTCTGTCTCCCTCCGAGTCTCAAGCCATGTCCGATTATGTCCAGGAGAACTTAGCCAGGGGTTTTATCCGAAAATCTTCTTCTCCTGCGGGGGCTGGCTTTTTCTTTGTAAAGAAGAAAGATGGTTCCCTGCGACCCTGCATTGATTATCGTGGTCTCAATGGTATCACGGTTAAGAATAAGTATCCTCTGCCTCTCATTCCGGAACTCTTCGACCGTCTACGGGGAGCACGCATCTTCACTAAATTGGATCTCAGGGGAGCCTACAATTTGATCCGTATTCGCTCAGGTGACGAATGGAAGACTGCATTTAACACCCGCGATGGTCATTATGAGTATTTGGTGATGCCCTTCGGCCTGTGTAACGCTCCTGCGGTCTTTCAAGAGTTGGTGAATGACGTGTTTCGAGACCTACTATACACCTGTGTTGTGGTATATTTGGACAATATACTTGTGTTTTCCCCGGATCTACCTTCTCATCGAAGAGATGTCCGTCAAGTTCTTCTTCGCTTGAGAGAGAATCGGCTTTATGCAAAGCTAGAGAAGTGTGCCTTTGAACAATCGTCTTTACTGTTCCTGGGTTTCATCATCTCCGATTCTGGTCTACGTATGGATCCAGGCAAGGTTGCTGCCGTTCTCAATTGGCCTCGTCCTCTTGGTATAAAGGCAATCCAACGTTTTCTAGGATTCGCAAATTATTATCGGCAATTTATTCCTCACTTCTCGTCCCTGTCAGCCCCCATCTCTTCTTTGACGAAAAAAGGTGCCAATCCTCAACTTTGGCCCGCGGAGGCCGAAGAGGCTTTCCTGTGTCTCAAGGAAGCTTTTGCTTCAGCTCCTGTACTCCATCGTCCTGAAGCAAATAAACCCTTCTTCTTAGAGGTTGACGCCTCCACAGTCGGAGCTGGAGCAGTGCTATCTCAGAGGTCCGTTTCCGGTCGTCTTGTGCCTTGTGGTTTCTTCTCCAAGAGCTTCTCGTCTTCTGAAAAGAATTACTCCATTGGCGATAAAGAACTTTTAGCCATCAAAATGGCACTGGAGGAATGGAGGTATCTACTGGAGGGAGCGCTCCATCCGTTTGTAATCTATACGGACCATAAGAATCTAGCATACATCCGTTCAGCGCATCGACTGAATCCTCGACAAGCCAGATGGGCCTTATTCTTCGCCCGGTTTGACTTCGAACTCCGTTTTCTGCCTGGTAAGAAGAACTTCAAGGCCGACGCCTTGTCCAGGTCTTTCTCGCTGATGGACACTGAGGAGGAGACCACACACATCGTTGATCCAACCAGGGTCATCACGGTGGCCCCAATCTCCCTGACTTCTTTACCGCCGGGTAAGACTTTTGTTTCTGAGAAAGACAAGAGACGTGTTTTACTTTGGGGTCATGCCTCCAAACTGGCGGGTCATGTTGGTTTCAAAAAGACCTACAACCTCATATCCCGCTACTACTGGTGGTCAACTCTTTTGAAGGATGTCCGAAGTTTTGTCGAGTCTTGTCCATCTTGTGCCAAGAACAAGGTTCCTAGACACTTGCCTTCTGGTCTTTTGCATCCTCTTCCTGTACCCTCTGCTCCGTGGCAACATATTGCAGTAGATTTTATTACTGACTTGCCTCGTTCCTCTGGTTGCTCCGTCATCCTCGTGGTTGTGGATCGTTTCTCGAAAATGGCTCATTTCATTCCTCTCTCTGATTTGCCATCAGCTCCTGTGTTGGCGAAGATTTTTGTTCAACATATTTTTCGCCTTCATGGTCTACCTCAACATATCGTTTCTGACCGTGGTGTCCAGTTCACCGCTCGGTTCTGGAGGTCTCTCTGTAAGTCGATGAACATCTCGCTCGACTTTTCCTCAGCCTATCATCCTCAGTCCAACGGCCAAGTGGAACGTACTAACCAAACTTTGGTAACTTATCTCCGGCACTTCACCAACGCTCATCATAATGATTGGTCCGACTTACTGCCATGGGCAGAGTTTTCTTATAATAATCACACCAGTGAAGCCTCTGCCAAGTCTCCATTTTTTGTCGTTTATGGACTAAACCCTGGACTTCCTCTACCGGTCCCTCCAGTCTCGTCTGTGCCTGCGTCGGAGCTTCTGTCTAGGGAATTCTCCAGGATCTGGCAGGAGACCAAGTCTGCCCTAGAACTAGCTCAACTTAGGATGAAGAGTCATGCGGATAAGAGGCGTCTTGATTCCCCTATATTTCGTCCGGGGGATAAGGTTTGGCTTTCGTCTAAATTTATTCGCCTTAAAATCCCTTCGCACAAACTTGGTCCTCGCTTTATTGGTCCTTTCGAGGTCTTGACACGTATTAACGATGTTTCTTACAAACTGAAGCTTCCGGCCTCTCTTCGCATTCCCAATTCCTTTCATGTTTCTCTTCTGAAACCCGTAATCTTTAATCAGTTTCATGCCTCTGCCTTGTCTTCACCTTCCCCTGTTTCTGCGGATAATAATTTTGAGATTAAGGACATTTTAGCCATGAAAAAGCGCAGGGGTAAAACTTTGTTTTTGGTGGACTGGAAGGGTTTTGGGCCTGAGGAAAGATCCTGGGAGCCTCGGGAGAACATTCAGGCCCCTCGTATCTTAGCTAGATTTCTTTCCAGCCTTAGGGGTAAGGACGGGGGTACTGTTACGCCGCTGCCGCCTCATGCTCACCTGTCTTCGGCGTCTCGGCACGCCTCCTCTCCTGCGGTGTCCTCTTCTCCATGTCTCCTCCCTGCAGGCTGTCTGGGTTCTGCTGCTCGTCGGGTGCGCACGCACGCCAGATTCAGCACTGCGCGCGTGCACCTCTAACCTTCCTGGCGACACTCCTTCTCTCCTCTCTCTCTTCCTGGAGGACCCTCACCCGGAAGTGCCTCGCTGTCCTGGTATGTAAGCAGCTTCCGTCCGCCTCTCTGTGCCTGTAGATCACTTGTGCTATGCTAGTGCTCTTGGCCCCTTCTTTGCTCAGTCCCTGTGTTGCCGGTCCTCCTGCCGTCCCTGTGTTGCCGATCCTCCTGCCGTCCCTGTGTTGCCGGTCCTCCTGCAGTCCCTGTGTTGCCGGTCCTCCTGCCGTCCCTGTGTTGCCGGTCCTCCTGCCGTCCCTGTGTTGCCGGTCCTCCTGCCGTCCCTGTGTTGCCGGTCCTCCTGCAGTCCCTGTGTTGCCGGTCCTCCTGCCGTCCCTGTGTTGCCGGTCCTCCTGCCGTCCCTGTGTTGCCGGTCCTCCTGCCGTCCCTGTGTTGCCGGTCCTCCTGCCCTCTCAGTCCCATCAGTCCTGTGTCACCATAGCCCTGTGTTTCTCCCTCTTCCTTCGGTCTGGTTCCTCTTTTACCCTTTGCTGTTCTATTGTGCTTCCCCAGCTTCCATGGTGGTAGTTCCTCACGGGCCTGCCCCTAACACTCCCTGTATAGGGGGCGGTCCACCTGGTCAGCTCGTCCGTGAGGGGATCGTCATCACGGTCCAGTGGGTCCACTTTCCTTCCTCTCCCTAGTAACCTCACACTTTCCTTGCCTTTCTGGACCTGGGACAGCACAGCTCCCAGCCCCACATTGCTGGCATCCGTATACAATACGAACGGTTGGTCATATTCAGGGTAAGCCAGTATCTCTTCTTCCGTCAGCGCAGATTTTAAGCAGGTGAACGATCCTTCCAGTCCGTCGTTCCAATCAAATGGGGTATTCTTACCCTTGGGTTTCTTGGATTGGCCCACCAACAGGTCTTGCAACGGCGCGGCCTTCTTGGTGAAGTCCTTGATGAACCTCCGGTAGTAGCCCACCAACCCAAGGAATTGCCGGACTTCATGGAGGTTACCGGGCTTCGGCCAGTCCTTGATCACCGTGACCTTGTCGGGGTCTGGGGTCACTCCTCGGCACTCACCACATGGCCCAAGTACTGCACTTTGGGTTTTAGTAGGTGGCATTTGGACGGTTTCACCTTTAAGCCAAAGTTGGACAGAGCTTCAAACACCTCGGCCAGGTGCTTCAAATGGTCTTCATAGGTCTTAGAGAAGACAATAACATCGTCCAGATAGAGAAGCACGGTTTCAAAGTTCTTGTGTCCCAGACAGCACTCCATCATCCTCTGAAACGGGCGTTACACAATCCGAAGGGCATGTAGTTGAACTCGCAGAGACCCATCGGCGTCGTGAAGGCCGTCTTCTCCTTGTCTGCCTCTGCCACGGGAACCTGCCAGTACCCAATGGTGAGATCCAAGGTAGAGAAGTAGTTAGCAGACTTTAGAGCAGCCAAGGACTCCTCTATCCTGGGCAGGGGGTATGCATCCTTATGTGTAATGCGATTTAGTTGCCTATAATCCACACACATCCTCATGGTGCCATCTTTCTTCCTAACGAGGACTAATGGAGCTGCCCAGTGGCTACAACTGTCTCTCACTACCCCAGCCTCCTTCATCTCTCGTAACATGTCCTTGGCACACTGATAATGAGCTGGGGGTACAGGACGGTATCTCTCTTTGATGGGTGGGTGATCTCCCGTGGGGATATGATGCTGAATCCCTTTTACCTGCCCGAAATCTAGGGGGTGTTTGCTGAATACCCGCTCATATTCATGAACCACCCTGTAAGCCCCCTGTGTCTGGTGAGATGGGGTAGAATCAGTGCCCACATGCAATTCCCGACACCAATCTTTCATTTGCCCTGCAGAGCCGTTGTCCTCTGCCGGGCTGGACGGAACCAAGGGCCCAGGTGCCTGTATCACACTATTATTAACAGTAAACAGCTTGGCAAGCGTGACATATTTGGTTAGGTGGACTGCTTCGTCCCCACAGTTAAGAACACGTACTGGCACCCTCCCCTTACGGACATCAACCACCCCTCTGGCTGTCAGGAGGGTAGGCCTATTATCTGAATACACAGGTTCTACCAGGGCCTGATTGTCTTTACCCCTAAGGCCTATGGCTGCCCGACACCATATCAACATTTCGCTCCTGGGGGGTATCGCAATGGGGTTTGAATCACTCACTGTGACCCGACCAATCTCACCACCAGTCAACTCCACTTGCTGTCTCTGCATTAGAGCTCTGATTTCTTTCTGCAAGGCACATTGTTCACTGTAACCCGCTGTTTCGGCGACCTGCTGCAACAAGACAATAACTTCTGCAAGACAATTTTCTATGACATTAGTACCGATGGTCATCATGGGGTTACATTCACGTCGGTCAATATCAACAATAACAATTCCCTGGGTCTCCAATTCTACCGCCCCACCTTAATGGTGACCTCTTTATACCCCACTTGTGGCAGTGGCTGACCATTACTAGGTATTATGGAGAAATCATCATCAGAGACACGGGTAATGTCGGTGTCCTCCCAATAACGTCTATAAAGGATGTAAGGCATAGTCGTCACCTGGGAACCCGTGTCCAGCAAAGCATTCATGGGGATACCGTCGATCACAATGGGGAGGACCGGTCGCCCTCCGATGTACTTGGCTCTCCAATTCTGCGGGCCTGACCGTCCTACTCCTGGGGGTTGGCCCTTTGCCCCAGGGGTTGCTCGTTTAAAGGACAGTACCTTGCAAGATGGCCCACCTGGTGGCAGCGGCGGCAGATTGGTCGTCCATCCCGATGAAAGCGACCGTCGTCTCTGCCTCTGGTCGACGGAATCCTCCACTGTCATGGCCAGGGGACATCTTCCGGTTTGGAAGCCAGCTGGATCTTCTCCTTGGGGGCCTCCTGGAGGGACTGGATGGTCCGGGCTAGGGCAGCAACACTGTTGTTCAGCTCTTGCATCTGGAGGTATAGTCCTGCAGGGGAGTCATCTTCCAGGATCTGGGCATCGGCCTCGGCGGAGGCGGGTGCTTCCGGCGCCACCTCCTGGTGGTATGTGAGGGCTTGACGCCTGGGAAGTACAGCACGGCTGGGCTGTCGCTCTGGTAGTGCTTGGATGGCTTTATCTTTAAATTGCGCAAAAGTCAGGTCGGGATTCTGCATGGCTAGGAAGCGTAGCTGGGCCCTTTGGTGACTGCACAGGAGCCCCTCGATGAACCGCTCTTTTAGGAGTTTATCTTCATCTTGCATACCGCTTGGATCACTCTGCTTAATGGCCCTCAGTGCCTCCTGCAGATTAAGGGCATAGTCCCGTAAGCTATCCTGCGGTCTTTGCTTGCATCCATAAAATGTCAATTTAATTTCTGTAGCGTTGCGGGTGTCAAAGGTGGTTTTAAGCTTTGCAAAGATCTGTTGCGCAGTCTTCTTATCTGCGGCGGGCCAGGACTTCACTTCTCTCAAGGCCGCTCCAAAGAGTTGGTTCGTTATCATATGAACTTTCTGAGGCTCTGTCAAGGGATAAAACTCGAGCAGGCTGCAAATCCCCTCTTTAAAATCAGTTAACGTATGGGACTCTCCAGAGTATCGCGGGAGCCAAGCGGCTCTGGGTAGGTACGGCATGGAAAAGGGCATTATGGCTGTCGTAGCTGCGGCAGTGTCCGGCTGGCCGGTGGGGGCGGCAAGCCCCGCGGCATCTGGCGGTGGTACAAGGCCCGCGGCTGCGTCTACTATGGGGCCTGGAGGTGCCCCCGCGTCTGCAGCTGCGACCGCAGCCTCCGCCCCTCCGGGGTCCGACATGGCCGTTCCTTCCCCCTGCTAACCTGCCGGGGCCGGGGTTCCTCTTCCGGAGTCGGCACCTCCCCGCGGTTTCTCGTTCCGCGCTCTTTTAGGCCGGCTCCGCCCATAAAACTATGGCTCCTCCCTCCGTGCTCCGCTCAGCGCAGCAATGGTGAATTTTGGGCGGCAAACAGCAACACACAGTCTTTGCAATAAGTCACTGTTCAAGCACAATCCAACACAGTTCCAAGGCACACATGACCTGATTCTTCAGGCTTAAGTAGATCCTGTTCGTGACGCCAAGTTGGAGCACACCCAGACGCAGGGCCGCAGGGTACTCGATACCGGGCCTCTCTGTCTCGGTTCTGGGGTTGTCACGGTGGCTAGACCCGGTCCGTGACCCTGCTAAGGGGCATCCAACGAAAGATGTGATGGTGATGCGTGGTGCAAGGTGCAATGAATAACGAGGACACAGGGTGCAGTCTCTTTACCTCTTTACTGAAGGCTTCAGGATCCGCAATCCAGAGCACTGCTAACAGGGCTGGCTGAGACTGGCCAGTCCGAAGGCACATCCAGACTTCCCTTTGCAGGTGGAAATCAGTGCCTACCTTCTAGCGCCTGTGTGTTGTAGTACCTCCCTGCTGAGCACCACGGGATAGTCCTCACAACTGTTGTGTCTGTTTCTGATGTTCTTTCCTCCGTCCCCCAGATGATATGGATAGGACGCACCCATATGACGGGGTAGGCCTGGAGTTATTCTGGGACCCTAGAGACGCCCCTCTCCCGCAATTGCCTCCTTTGTCTTCGTGAGGTGATTTAGGTGAGACAGCCAACCTATAGTTAACTATCCTGCCGCTGTTTGAAGTAGTACGTAGAGTCTCTTACTTCCTCGGTGCTCCGGCCACCGGCTACACGCCTCAGAAGGATGTTGCCACGGTCTTAAGGGCACGACTGCTTCTGGTTCTATCTCCTCTGCGCTGTGATCTCGCTTCTCACTTTTCCGCAATATACTCCGCTTTCGTATCCTCTCTAAGGAGCCTGCTGCTATACCTTACAGGCACGGCTCCGTAACGATCTGTCCTTTTTGCTAGGCCGCTGTCAAGATCCCACCCCTGACAGGTCCTCTCCCGAACTCTCCCGGGCTCTTTCTCCCTAACTTCCTGTCCAACCCCCAGTTTTACCAGAGTGTGAGGAGTGGCCTAATAGATAGAACCACCCCCCCCTGGTGGCCGGAGTGTGAAGTGTACCTGGTGAAGTGTGTGTCTGTGATACCTGGTCAGGTGAACTCCTTTAGTGCAATCAGACGTAACATCACTCCCCTTAGTGGCAGAGCGACATTATTGCAACGACCAGGACTCTGGGGCGCTGCACTTGTGTACCTGGGGCGTGGTGCTCACAGAGTAATAAGGCAAGGCGGAGCAGCCTGAAGACACGCCCAAGAGGAGCTAATGAGTGCCATACCCTTTTGGTAAAGATCATAAAAATAAGCACGGAATAAAAAGGCCCATATCTCTGGAACAGTATGATGGATTTAAAGAATGTAAAAAACTGAGAACTCAGGGGGGTCAGCCAGAATTAAGTAGGTGCAAACACTGGACATTTTTGATCCCCGTATTCAGGGGGGTTAGCAGGAATGCTACTTGTGAAGGAAGTGAGTCCACCTTCAATCCATAAAGGCCAATCCTTATTTCATGATTAAAACAAATAGGGTGACACTATAATATGCCTAGACATAGGCATGATTTGTGGATATGGGGTGCAAGGAGGCGAAACCGGATGTGTTTTCCAATTACTACTGTGTTCTGATGGGGTCAGAGCCAGAAAAGCGACGCTTTAAAGTTTAAAACTTAAAAAACAATATTTAATGACATAAAAAAGAAAAAAAATTATGTATTAAAAATAAATACTATATTTTTTTAAAGAACAAATATATAAACATAAGCTAGATAGCTGGTTAGTAGTGTAATATGATTGATTTCACATTTTAAATTTTCTGTCATTAAATATTGTTCTTAAGCTGCACTGTATATATTCACGGATACCGAAGCTCATCTGCCATTTACTGAACTGCAGTACCTGAGAATGGCCACTATTCAGTGTAAGGAGCTGTGCAGCAGATCGATGGGCCTGTCGGATTTTGGATATGGATAACGTTATTAATAGCAAAAACCTGGGAAAACTCAGTATTATAAATTGTCTAATACTTCATTTTCGCTGTGGTGGCCCTGTAAGGAAATCAAACACTTCCTTCCAGGTTTTTCAAGATGTTGCAGCTAATTCCTGGTATATCTGCAGGAGGACCCCTTCAAATACCATTCTAACAAATGAAAGTTGTGAAACCCCTTGATTGGAAAGTTACTACAAGATTTAGATTATATGCCCTTTACTTTGTCCCTCTTCCTGTTTTGAGTTATCAGAGGTTCTTATCTGCCAGCCCACCCTTGTGACTATGCTTCCTGTACTTGAGCTAGGGCAGGTAATTGTTGACAGACTCTTTAAAGGGCTGGGAAGGGGTTAAAAAAATCACATGGTGGTGGAATGTACATAGATGATGTCAATGACGTCATGAGGAAAGACTGACGATCGATCTGAAGAGAGCTGAAGACCCAGGTCTGGAGAGAATTTTATTTAGGAGGACCCCTTCAAATACCATTCAAACAAATAAAAAATGTACAAACCCCTTGATTGGAAAGTTACTACAAAATTTAGATTATATGCCCTTTACTTTGTCCCTTTTCCTGTTTTGAGTTATCAGAGGTTCCTGTAAGAATCGTTTATCTGCCTGCCTGCCCATTCTCCTGACTACTCTTCCTGTCCTTGAGCTAGGGTAGGTAAGTGTTGACAGATTCTTTAAAAGGCTGGAAAGTGGTTAAAACAAATCATGTGGCGGTGGATAGATGATGTCAATGACGTCATAAGGAAAGGTTGACGATCGATCCGAAGAGAGCTGAGGTCTGGAGAGAATCTTATTTGGGCTGTATCAAATCTGTTGAACGATTCAAAAGGAGTATTCCCTAAAAAAAAAAAGAATCAAAAGATGCTCTTATTTCCAGTGATTCTGCTTGTAAGTGGCCATTTGCTGTACTTAAGGGGAACCATGGACATGGCCACTCAGGAACCATGAACATGGGCACTAATGGACACTCGGAAAGAGGCGGTCTCCAAAAGATCATGTTGGGAAGACGACAGCTACAAGCTGCTACAATGTAGAAACTACATAGCAAAGACACAAGGGAGTACTGTAGGCAATTATCATATTCACTTACTATATGGGCTATTTTTACTGCAGAAGTGTCAGGTATCAGAGTTAGAAATCACAAATCAATCATCCAATTGCTAATTTTAGAGAGAAGGACGATGAAGTGTTGAAGATGAAGACAATGAATGATGCAAACGCTGCAACGATACAAATGTGCCAACTCCTGCAGATGCTACCAATGACATTTACGCTACTGGCAGATACCAGTCCTCGGTTATACGAGTATGCAGGGATGATATGCATGTCTTAGATGTCTACACCGCGCACTCATACATTTAGTTTGATGGCATTTCCATCTGTCGGTTACAAAGTGCCCATATCTTGATGGAGATGAAGAGAATGAGATCCTCTTTTTGTAATCTCTGATTAAGGGATCTTATGTCCCCCCGTCCCTGGCTTATGCCACCACTTCAATATATTCCATCTGATAAATCCTACTTCAATAGGATACAATCCCTGAGAACATCCAAGACTTTATATTAGAAAGACGAAACAAAACTCATCTGATACATCGTTTCACAGAAGTGCTCAAATTTAAGCCTGGCGGAGTTTTAGGAAAAATTCAGATGTTATTCTATTAGTCCAGAATATCAATCATGGATGCCAAGAAAAGAGGAAATGTTTGAAATATTTAGGAAAAGGTTTTCTGTTCCGTGAGAAAGACGGAAAGAAGTTCTGCTCAAAGAGGAGAAGGTGCCCAATAGCAGCAATTAAAAGTGGGCAACCTAGAGGTCCTTCCCATGTAAGGTGGGTCCAAACAATCATGAATGAGCCACGCATTAGCTTAAAGCCCCCTCACCCAGTGTACATTCCGACAAATCACACCTATATAACTAAAAATAATATACAGCATGTAGAAGCAATTTACAAAGGGTCTCCCACAAGGTTCATGTTTTTTTTAGTGAGCTTTTTTTTCTCCACCTTTGATGCTTTTCTGAAAAGTTAGTGGAACCCAACTAATTTGCTAAAACTTCAACCATAAATTAGCATCACTTATGGTGGTAGAAGTCATTTGCATCTTAATTCCCAGGGAGCATTGCATAGTTAATGAGTTTCCCTATGTCTACTTGATGGTCTCCTTAAGGATAAACTTGAACCCTTAGACCACCCATCAAAGAAGTCTCACCTGGTCAACCAGTCTCATAATTTGCACTGATGAGGGGCAAGAATCCCACTACAGATGTGTGCAAATGGAAATTCTGGTGTTACCTTATATTCCAAGTCATATATAAATGGTCAATATTTACTAAAGTGGAAAAAAATAAGATTCACAGGATGCTATGACCACATCGGTAGTCTCTGGCCATAGGATCACAGCCCTGACAGTGCTTGGCAGGTGGAAGGAGAATCAAAGGGTATTGGTCCAACGGCGGGAGATTACCAATGTGGCCACTGGACCAGGTTGCTACAAATATTTTGACCAATGCTACTATTGAGTATTGACCTTATGGGAGAAGAATTAATTTGCATACTTTATTTTCCAGGGAGCATTTTATGGTTTATAATTTTCATTATGCCAACTTAGCGGTCTCTTAAAGGAGAAACATAAACTCTTAGACCACGACATCAAAAGGCGTCTCACCTTAGCTAATCAATCTTTTACTTTGCACTGATGAGGGGCAAGAATCACGAAACAGCTGTCTGCAAAAGGAAATTCAGGTTTCACTTTATATTCGAAGTCATATTTTTAAAGCTGATATTGACAAGAGTGGAGCACACATGGTCAGGTATTAGCACTGGGCAACTGGATCCATATCCAACCAGAGAAGATATAGAGAATGGATTTCCTCCCATTACCCTGAAAACAGACTGATGGGTGCAATGGCTTCAAATGAAATTAGGCACGTTCCATATTACTAAAATTCACCTTCCTCTATTGATACAGGTTATTGGCTCCAAAAATGGAGATAACGAGTCTTAAACTGAAAAAATATGGATTGAAGTTTCAAAAAGATCTTAGACTTATGTTACCGCATTCATTACTCCGTCTGGAAGCTGCGAGCCGCTATCTCAGCTCCGCCATGAAAGGAAATGTAATCTTGAAGATGCATTAAACCAGTGTTCTCAGTGGTTACATTATCATCAGAAGACATTAGAATGATTCCCCTGCATTATCGAGTAATAATGTGAAGAAAGATGGGCCTCATTTATAAGAAATGCTATATGCTTATTCCAAAAGTGTCTATACCGGGCCATAAGAAATGCCATCGCTTACAATGGTAATTGTGCTTATGATTGACGGCTTCAGGAGAAGATAAAGGTGACAAATGTACGGAGCGATGTGTGGAATATATGCAATTTATTAGTTCTAAAAAGCAACATTGTGCTATGGAGACACATTCTCAAATACTGGCCCAGGTGGCTAGAGTGCACCCCTGAGTAAACCCCTATCCAAAAAAAGGAACCTCTGCCGTTTGCCTCCATTTCTGCTCTCGGAACAGAATCAGGCGAGGTTCAAAAACACTGCATCCCCAAAAAATGGGATTGAGAAGGAGCAACTTTGACTCTCATTTTAGTGGTGTCCATCATAAAACGTAGTATGCTATACTATTGGGTCTACCTAAAAACTGGACACTACCAAATGGAGTCCAAAGAGCACCCATTCCACTCAATATTTCTGTATGGATCTCAGTTTTCAGAAAACTAGACTGAGACCCCAACGCGGTACTCATCTTATTTATTTATATAACAGCCTTCGGCTCGATCTCCAGCCATGGCGACTTGATGGATGAACAATCTGTAGGAAGCCTAGATAGGTCCACCAGGGTCGTCTCCGCTGTTATCTTGATAGTATCAAGCCATCGGGTTGCTGATCTTCCTCTTCGCCTTGATTCTTCTATTCTTCCGACCATGATGTCCTTCTCCAGTGATTGCTCTCGCCGTATGATGTGTCCAAGTCACAAGTCTTAGCTTGGTAATAAATGTGAACTAGACCTTACATGGTGCCAATTAATGAACCACAATATAATTCACAATCGTTGTCAAATTATGAGCAGCTTAACTTGGCAACTAACTGCTTCTCAAGTCGTTGAGTCTCTCCATGATCTTCATCCCATAATAAGTATTAAACTAAGGTCTTTTCTATTATTCTTCATCTTCTGTCTTGTGCTCACTCATGAAATTGACCAAGGAGAGATCATCCTGTAACCGATTCATTCATGGGAATGACAAAACCAGAATAAGGAGAGTGCTATGATCATGAGGGATTGGTCCAGAACGGTGGTTCATAGAGGATCTTGTAATCCATGGACGTCTACTGTTATACAATGTATCACTACTTGCAATGGTGGATCAGCACCTTCCTTGGCGAATCCCTTATCATTTACTGTCTTAATCAAGTCTGTAGACCTAAATTATGGGGATCTTTTTCCGTTTTCCAAAAAGCAAGACACTATAGTATGGTTCTCCAAAAATAGTTACAAGCGTGTTGTTCTTTATGAGGGGTATCACTTTAGGTTTCCATTCTGAACCCCAATTCCTACATCTATCTCTGGATCACCAAGAAGAATTTTGCTCCAAAAAAGGACGATTAATTGGATAAAATAAAATTATAAACGATGAAAATAAGTTAAAGCCTAAGATAACTGCAAGCAGATACTGTCCATGCACAAGTGTCCTTGATCTTCACCACAAGCATTCCCAAGAGATCTTCACAAAAGAATCCTCCTCCAGATATTCTCTAGTGTTTTGCATTTCACCAAATTTTTTTATTAGTTTGACCCAGATGGATGCAACACGGCAACTAGTTCTCCAAACATGTGCTAATGTAACAGCTCCGGATATGTGCTGCAATTCTGTTTTTTTTTAGGGAACCTGTTGTGTCCCCAGATGCTATTTTCCTGCAGATATAGAGTAAGTAGCATTCCAATGCCACATGGCCGATAAACGATAGCATGGTTGCTGGGAAAAAAATGAACTTTTTTCCTCTTGGAAGCCACCAGCTTTCAGTCATGCTGCCAGCTTTCAGTCATGCCACCAGCTTTCAGTGATTGGCAACTGTAAGAACGCCCCGGGATTGACATCTAGCAGTGCAGCACATCTGTGCTGTCAATTAAAATGTCCAGGCATGCTTACAGCTGCCGGTCACAGTGTACTGAGCGGTGGGAAGAATAATCGCAGCATGCACAAGTATTCTCCATATTCTGTATGAGACTCGTCTATGGGTGCACAAAAAATAAATCAATTCCGCACATATAGCAACTGATTTTAACAGATACATTAGAAATATTAACATAGGAAACTATTTGGTCTTGTAAATTTTAATAACTGCTGATTAAAAAAAAACAAAAAACGAATGATTATGCAGACGAAATAAATGCTATTGAAAATTAAATGATTTTTTTCATATAATTATGTGAACTTTTCCAAAGGGATATCAATGACTGTGCTGCCTAGCTAAAAGGAATGTGTCATCAGAAAACGACCTACAGCTTATGGTAAATCAGGGATGTTTATGTTAATCGCATTTGTTTTAAAAGTTACATTTTTCCACATCTTTAAAAAAATAGAAATTGTGTAATTCTTATTTACACCAGATATTAGGCCTAATATTAGATTCATGCTGTTGGTTTTCATTGGCCACATTGCCACAAGCAACAAGCAACAGTAGAACAGATCTGATCCTATTGATTAGTCATTATACAGGAGGAGGAGGAGGTGGGTTGTGACATCTCCTATTGTAAATGGTCTATCCTGTGTTATCTAATGTATAAAGAGGTGTTATCGGTCATTGCACAGGAGGAGGAGGTGAGCTGTGACATCAGCTATTGTAAATGGTGGATCCTGTGTTATATACTGTATATAGAGGTGTTATCAGTCATTGTACAGGAGGAGGAGGTGAGCTGTGACATCACCTACTATTGTGAATGGTGGATCCTGTGTTATCTACTGTATATAGAGGTGTTATCAGTCATTGTACAGGAGGAGGAGGTGAGCTGTGACATCACCTACTGTGAATGGTGGATCCTGTGTTATCTACTGTAAATAGATGTGATATCAGTCATTGTACAGGAGGGGGAGGAGGTGATCTGTGACATCACCTATTGTGAATGGTGGATCCTGTGTTATCTACTGTATATAGAGGTGTTATCAGTCATTGTACAGGAGGAGGAGGTGAGCTGTGACATCACCTATTGTGAATGGTGGATCCTGTGTTATCTACTGTATATAGAGGTGTTATCAGTCATTGTACAGGAGGAGGAGGTGAGCTGTGATATCACCTATTGTGAATGGTGGATCCTGTGTTATCTACTGTAAATAGAGGTGATATCAGTCATTGTACAGGAGGGGGAGGAGGTGATCTGTGACATCACCTATTGTGAATGGTGGATCCTGTGTTATCTACTGTATATAGAGGTGTTATCAGTCATTGTACAGGAGGAGGAGGTGAGGTGTGACATCACCTATTGTGAATGGTGGATCCTGTGTTATCTACTGTATATAGTGGTGTTATCAGTCATTGTACAGGAGGAGGAGGTGAGCTGTGACATCACCTATTGTGAATGGTGGATCGTGTTATCTACTGTATATAGAGGTGTTATCAGTCATTGTACAGGAGGAGGAGGTGAGCTGTGACATCACCTATTGTGAATGGTGGATCCTGTGTTATCTACTGTATATAGAGGTGTTATCAGTCATTGTACAGGAGGAGGAGGTGAGCTGTGATATCACCTATTGTGAATGGTGGATCCTGTGTTATCTACTGTATATAGAGGTGTTATCAGTCATTGTACAGGAGGAGGAGGTGATCTGTGACATCACCTATTGTGAATGGTGGATCCTGTGTTATCTACTGTATATAGAGGTGTTATCAGTCATTGTACAGGAGGAGGAGGTGAGGTGTGACATCACCTATTGTGAATGGTGGATCCTGTGTTATCTACTGTATATAGAGGTGTTATCAGTCATTGTACAGGAGGAGGAGGTGAGGTGTGACATCACCTATTGTGAATGGTGGATCCTGTGTTATCTACTGTATATAGAGGTGTTATCAGTCATTGTACAGGAGGAGTTGGGCTGTGACTCCTGAAAGGTCAGAACAAGAAGTATGAGTCTAATATTAGGCAAAGTGGCCAGTTTTATTTTTATGTTTTTAATCATGCTATTGATCAGAAAAAATGAAAGCAACATATAAAAAAAAATCACATTTAACATGAAAACTTGATGTAAACACTAGCTCATTTTCCGAGGACACATTCCTATATTTGGTCCTTTAAATCTATTTTGAAGGTTTTCTTCACGCTTTGCTGGTAACCCAAAGCTCCAGGCACAAGACGGCGGACTTATAGTTTATACTGAACAGTTGTCCATTGATTTAGCCAATTAAAAAAAACATCTGGCCAACTTCAGCAGCCGGCAAATGTGACATATTGGAGTCCATGGCATGGTTAACCATGATGTGCCTGGCCGCTGTCCAGAAATTATGGAAGCCTTAAATTGACTTCTCTATTGCATTAATAGGTAACATGAGAAGAGCAAGTATTTAGAAATGGCACACCAATCATTGATATAAAAGGTCAAAAGATTCCAGCCAAGTATTCTACTTCTTGGGGAAGACGGAGACTGCTCAAGGTGGACTCAAGTCTTTCTGAGAGATTGGCTTCCGCTTAGATCACCTCTCCAAACTTTTGCCTCTTCATGTTGGTGATCGGTGAGGGCGTCAGCATTGTGACCATCACTTTGGACTTTGCGGAAGCATTCAGTCAAACAAATGTTCCACTCCTTTGGAAGGCAAGGCTGGCCAATGATGGGTTCAAGATTTTGGAAGAGCTTTTCATGTTTAGCAATCCTAGTGGTCTTAGCACCTGGAACCTGAACAAGCAAAATGTCTTCCATGTTTCAAAACTTTTTTGGCACTGCAAAATAATTTCAATGATAGAGCTCTTCAATCCAGGTGAGGTGGATCCTCTAAGCCTCTGGTGCGGGTGGGAACATGGATCCGGGGCGTTGAAGCAGCAATTAGGAAGACACGTGGGCAGTGAAGACTTGACAAACACAGGAATCTCAGGAGCAGCCGGACGGATGGAGTGGAAGCCAGCGAGGACGAAATGCAAGCACAAGCACAAAAACAAAAAGCACAGAAGGTGGAGCACACCCAACATAGAACTAGAGTCTAAATCCCAAGACACGTGTGTGTCTAAATGGGCCTTAAATAGGTCTAGTGAGATGTCAATGATGAACTTCAGGCAACTTGCAAAATCTAACGTGGAGCACAGCAGAGGGCAGAGGACTCAGGGGGAGAAAGCGGAAAACGGGATACCCAGGACAGGTGTGCAATGCTCACATGCCTATAGGGGGAACAGCGACTAATGTTGACCTTTAATGCCTGTGAAGGAACCAAAGAACTTTATCCAAAAAACCCTTTGCTATCTTTCTTGTGGCATCTTTCCCTCTATGCTGTGAAGTATGAACATGTCACTTCTTTTAATTGATTCAGGGTTAAAAGAAGTGACATAAGACAAAACTTGTGCACAGCAACACGGTTTTGAAGTTGCTGTGCACTTTGTTCATTTTAGGGGGCAATTTTGTAGAGCCCTTTCAAGTGGAATCTACATGAAATAGATGCCGTGTGTGCACAAACCCTCAGGATATGTGCAAGCAACATCTTTTTCAGGCAAATTCCATCTGAAATTGTGCTTCATAAATACTAAAAATAATTGATATAAGCACTGCAATGTCAAAGCAACGTGCTGGGCACATGATGAGTCTTTTTGAGCAAAGTGGATGTGGAGCGCCCCCACTGCCGCAGGGCCGAGGGGTACCCGGTACCGGGCCTCTGAGTCTCTGCTCTGGGGTTGTCACGGCGGCTAGGCCCCGGTCCGTGACCCTGCCGTGGGGCGCACAGTGAATAATAGGTGTGGATGATGGTGGGGATGCTGTGGTGGTGCGGTGCAGTAAATAACGAGGACACCAGGTTGCAGTCTCTTTACCTCTTTACTGAAGATCTCTGGGTCCTCAGTCCGGAACACGGTTCACCAGGCTGCGCAAGTCCGGCCGGTCCAATGGCACCTCCAGAGTTCTCTTCACAGGTGGAAATCGGTGCCTTCCTACTAGCGCTATGTGTTGTGGTCCTTCCCTGCTGTGCTTACGGAAAGTACCCCACAACTGTTGTGTCTGTTTCTGATGTTCCCTCACAACTCGATTAGATGATGTTCTGCTAATCCTCCGTCCCTCCCTGGTGTTCTGGTTGGGACGGCACCCGTTTGACGGGTAGGCTCGGAGCTCTTCCGGGACCCTAGAGTCGCCCCTCTCCACAAGTTGCCCCCCAAGACTGCATAGGTGATATGTGTTATACAGCCCGCCTTAGACTGACTGTCCTGCCGCGGTTTGGAGTATTGCTTGAAGCTGAATATTATTCTACTCCCTCGGCGTTCCGGCCACCGGTAGTGCGCCTCAGTAGGATGTTGCTTCGGTCTTACAGCACGACTCCTACTGGTATTTCTCCTTTGCGTGATCTCGTTTCTCACTCAGCACAATCTATCTCGCTTCTAATCCTTTCTTAGGGACTGCCGCTACCCGGAGCAGGCACGGTCCCGTTATGTTCTTTCTTGTTGCCAAGCCTCTGTCAGGATCCCACCCCTGACAGAGACCCTACTGTATCTTCCCCCACAACACCCTCTGCCACAAGGTGTTGCCTGGTTCCAACCCAGTCAGCTTTCTGATCTAACTTCCTGCCTGACCCCCAGTTTACCCACTATGGTGGGGAGTGGCCTAATGAATAGCACCCTTAGCTCCCCCCGGAGGCCCAGCTGTGAAATGTATTGGTGTCTGTGATACCTGATCAGATGAACTCCTTCAGTGCCATCAGACGCACCATAGCTCCCCATAGTGGCGGAGCCACAGTACTGCAACGACCAGGACTCTGGGGCGCTGCAGATGAGCCTGGATGAAGGCATAGGAAGGGAAAGAGAGAGACAAATGGAAAAGGCAAAAGGAAAGGAAAAGGGAAAGGAAAAGGGAAAAGAAAGGGCAAAGGGAAAGGCAAAAAGGCAAAGGGAAAGGAAAAAGGCAAAGGCAAAAGAAAAGGGAAAAGAAAAGGGAAAGGCAAATGGAAAGTGAAACACAAAGGAAAAGGGAAAATATAGGGCAGCGTGAAAGGGAAAATCAAAGGGAAATGAAAAAGGCAAAGGAAAAGAAACGGGAAAGGCAAAGGGAATGTGAAAGGCAAATGGAAAGTGAATGGGAAAGTGAAAGGAGAACTGACCAGAAAAAATGCTGGTGGTATATCCACCAAAAAATGACCAGAAAGTCATCAAACTCTCTCAAAAGCTCAGTGGGTAAGCCGGCGTCTAAAAGATGTACACATAACCACATACATGAGAGACATACTACATGCCTAAGAGATGTACAGTACAGACCAAAAGTTTGGACACACCTTCTCATTTAAAGATTTTTCTGTATTTGCATGCCTATGAAAATTGTACATTCACACTGAAGGCATCAAAACTATGAATTAGCATATGTGGAATATATACTTAACAAAAAAGTGTGAAACAACTGAAATTATGTCTTATATTCTAGGTTCTTCAAAGTAGCCACCTTTTGCTTTTATGACTGCTTTGCACACTCTTGGCATTCTCTTGATGAGCTCCAAGAGGTAGTCACCGGGAATGGTTTTCACTTCACAGGTGTGCCCTGTCAGGTTTAATAAGTGGGATTTCTTGCCTTATAAATGGTGTTGGGACCATCAGTTGTGTTGTGCAGAAGTCTGGTGGATACACAGCTGATAGTCCTACTGAATAGACTGTTAGAATTTGTATTAGAGCAAGAAAAAAGCAGCTAAGTAAAGAAAAACAGGTGGCCATCATTACTTTTGACCAGTGGAATTCTGTGCTTTGGTCTGATGAGTCCAAATTTGAGATCTTTGGTTCCAACCACCGTGTCTTTGTGCGACGCAGAAAAGGTGAACGGATGGACTCTACATGCCTGGTTCCCACCGTGAAGCATGGAGGAGGAGGTGTGATGGTTTGGGGGTGCTTTACTGGTGACACTGTTGGGGATTTATTCAAAATTGAAGGCATACTGAACCAGCATGGCTACCACAGCATCTTGCAGTGGCATGCTATTCCATCCGGTTTGTGTTTAGTTGGACCATCATTTATTTTTCAACAGGACAATGACCCCAAACACACCTCCAGGCTGTGTAAGGGCTATTTGACCAAGAAGGAGAGTGATGGGGTGCTACGCCAGATGACCTGGCCTCCACAGTCACCAGACCTGAACCCAATCGAGATGGTTTGGGGTGAGCTGGACCGCAGAGTGAAGGCAAAAGGGCCAACAAGTGCTAAGCATCTCTGGGAACTCCTTCAAGATTGTTGGAAGACCATTCCCGGTGACTACCTCTTGAAGCTCATCAAGAGAATGCCAAGAGTGTGCAAAGCAGTCCTCAAAGCAAAAGGTGGCTACTTTGAAGAACCTAGAATATAAGACATAATTTCAGTTGTTTCACACTTTTTTGTTAAGTATATAATTTCACATGTGTTAATTCATTGATTTGATGCCTTCAGTGAGAATGTACAATTTTCATAATCATGAAAATACAGAAAAATCTTTAAATGAGAAGGTGTGTCCAAACTTTTGGTCTGTACTGTATACACTTACACATACCATCAGTGTTCAGTTTTGTTTGTTTTTTCAGGAGTTTTTGGAGCAGAAACTCTCCAAAAACCACAAATGGGGGAGTTGGGAGAGTTTCTACTCCAAAAATTCCTAAAAAAAACTGTCATCAAACCCTAAGGGTATGTTCACACTAAGTCTTTTAGTTAGTTTTTGATGTAGAAACTTTTGAGCATTTGGAAAGTTTCCCCCCTAAATAGCTCAGTGTGCACAGACCCTTAGTGTATAATGACACGGAGCATTTTTGCTGCATTTTCTACACCACATATTCGATGCAGAAAATTTGCAGCATTATACAATTCCAGGAAAATCACTGACATTTCTGGAATATCATACACACTCTTCTTTTTTTTCCCCGTACATATTTTGAGCCTGGCTGCCTTTTTGCCAAGGAGCATCACATCAATTCTTTTAACGCTTTTGCAGCTGAGTGAAAAATAAAAGTAAAAATGTGGCAATAAGCGCCACAAAAATTTCTATACTGTACGCAACGTGTCAAAAAACCCAAACCTTGGGCTTCCACAGAAATTTGCAAAAAATGACGAGTCCCTTCCCTTTAATGCAACTATGCTCCAATACCAGACATGACCTGCAGACAATGTTGGTGCCATTTCCGGTAGAAACCAGCCATATTTTCTAAATCCTATGCAACTAACTTTATAGCCAAGAATTGATTCCTCTTCTTTTACTTCTAATCCAGCGAAATGGTTATCTTTCAGAAACCTTTATTTTCCCATTACGAGATTTTGAAAGATAATATTAATATCCGAGGTTTCAGACACCGCGACGCAATTTATATTAATGTCGCTGGCCTTTAAATAAATCAGCTCATTTCGGGGACCGATGGATCATCCGTTTAACCCTGTGTGGTCTGGAGGCAATCGCCGCGGCGCGCGTCGGGTAAGGGTGCGGCTGCAACAATTTACATTAAAATTTCCAATTGGTGTTAAGTGCTGCATACGCTAAACGGGAACGCTGGAGATATTCTGTATTCTGATGTAACCTATAATCTATCAGGGAGCAGAACAAAGGGTCAGTCATTAATTAGACTCCGAATTAAAGGCTTTCAGTGAGGGTCGGAGCACCCTTCATTGTGACATTTAAATCACTATCCGGGCACTTTCCGCTCCGGTATGCAGGATGTATGGCAAAATGCTTTTCTGCTAATTGCCTTCATTTTTCACGTGTGCTGTTTGATTTATAGTCAATTAAAAAATCCCTTGAAAAGCCACGAAATCATGTGAAGAATAAACAAGATTTATGTTACGGACGGTCATCTCCGCATGTGGCGAGCAGGTATTGGCACCGTGCTACTGTAGATCGATGGACAACCGTCAGGGAATGGCGACTCCGGGCTCCACCTGGACCGTGACTTTCAAATGTACCTACAACCTGCAAGTCCATCGCATCCACCGATAAGTGGGGTCCTAGAAAATCTATTTATCACCTATCCCCAAGATTGGAGGAAACCACTGAGACCCCCACACTGGGACCAAAAGTAATGTCCGTAAGTCAGGATAGTGCAACGCATGACAACTACTCCAAAAAAGTGTATGATATGGATATGAAAATAGTCAGTCCCATAGAAGTGAATGGAAGCCAGCTTAGGTGATGGGTGTATGATCTTTGGGGGCTGACCACTGGGACCAAAAGTGGTGTCCGTAAGTCAGGAAAGTGAGACGCATGACAACTACTCCAAAAACGTGTATGATATGGATAGAAATAGTCAGTCCCATAGAAGCGAATGGAGCACGGGTTAGGTGAAGGATATATGATTGCTGGGGGCTGACCACTGGGACCCCCACACTGGGATCAAAAGTGGTGTCCGTCAGTCAGGAAAGAGTGACACATGACAACTACTCCAAAAATATGTATGACATGGATGGAAATAGTCAGTCCCATAGAAGTGAATGGAGCACAGCTTAGGTGAAGGATATACTGTATGATTGCTGGGGGCTGACCACTGGGACCCGACACTGTGACCAAAAGTGGTGTCCATAAGACAGGAAAGAGCGACGCATAATAACTACTCCAAAAATGTGTATGATATGGATATGGAAATAGTCAGTCCCATAGAAGTGAATGGAGCACAACTTAGGTGATGGATGTATGATCGCTGGGGGTTTCACCACTTTGACTCCTGCTATTCCCAAGAATGGAGGTCTCACATTTTATTGTGCGAATGGAGCAGTATTTTGCAAGCACCATTGCGGGAATGAAGGAGATAGCCAAAGCATCAGTCCCATAGAAGTGAACGGAGTTCAGGACAGGTGATTAATGTATGATGGGTGGATACCCCTTCCTAAGATTTGGGTCCAAAAGTCTTGTGTGGGGATAGCAATGTGCAATGCATGACAACTGTTCCATTGACTTCTATGATACTGATTGGGATAGTCAGTCTCATAGAAGTAAATGAAGCACAGCTTAGGTGGGAAATGTATGATCGCTGGGGGTCGACTCTCACCACATTGACTCCCACTGAACACAAGAATGGAGGTATTGCAGATTATTGCGTGAATTTAGCAGAATTGTGCATGCACGATAATAGGAATGAAGGGGATAGTCAAACTAAGTAGTGAATGGAGAACATGACAGGTGATTAATGTATGGTAGCTGGGGCTGACCACTGAGCCACCCCACAGATCCCAAAAGTCCCAGGTATGGATCGTAATGTGCAATGCATTAACTCTGATACTTTGCTAATACTGAAGGAGCTACTGTAATCAGTCCCTTAGAAGTAAATGGAGCTCACAATAGGAAATAAATATACGATTGCCACTTGTCCCAAAAATTGGGATTCCATAATGTGAATGGAACTGTAGTGTCCATGTGTGACCAACCAGACTACAACTCCATTTACTTCTATGGGAGTGATGGAGATCGCCAAGTCTTCATTCCCATAGAAATGAATGGAGCACAGGACAGGATAACTGCTAGGACTTCCCCACAGATACCAAGAATGGGAGTAACAAAAATCTCCTTGTGTATAAAGTGATAGTTTGTAAGACCTAAAGGACTGCTCCATTGACTTCTACCATACTGATGGAGAAAACCAGTCCCATAGAAGTTAATAGAGCACAGGATAGCTGACCAATGCAATATGGCTGGAGTGGAACTAACTGCTTGGACCCAAATAACCGGGGTCTCAATTTCTACAGTGTGGATGAAGGGGTAGTGTGCATGCGTGAACACCAACAAGATCACTTTCATCCACACTCATACGCCGCCACTCACCGTGTGACACATAAGCCGACGATGTGGAGTAACATAATGTGTTTGCGGTAATATAGCAGCGTGATGGGAGCAGAATATGTTGTGATTAGAGGAAGCAAAGCTAAATATATACTGTACATTAAGAACACAGAAGTCGGCATCCATCATGTGCGCTAATTCCGAGAGCGAGGCTGTTACAGCGAGCTCGGCTTTATTAGCATGGATCCCGGGGAAGAGGCGTCCTGTGACATACTAATAACGCCATTAGTGTCCCTCGCTGTTTTCAGGCTGGAGCTTCAGCGCATTCAGAGGCTAAAAAGGAAAATATAATAATTTCCCGCTTTGAAATCAGGTACATCTGCCAGAAATATGCCATTTTTGCACTAGATCATAATTTTCTAGAAATTGATTTAATGCCTAGGATAAAAAAAAGCAAGATATTACACCATGTGCGCCCCAAATCCCAACTAGGGTGGGCCTAACTTAGTTGTCACTTTTCAGAAAATCCCTGCAGTTTTTTTTATGTATTTAGAAAAAAATGCATGCTTTTCTTACCCAGGGACTGTTTTTTTCTGGAAAGTGACAACCCCTTTAACTTTGTAAGATATAGGTAATTTGGGTAGCCCTGAGGAAGGGCTTTATCGGCGAAACGTTGCTTGATACATTAACGGTCATTTGATTTCGCTGCGTGATGTCTCTACTTTCTGAATGTCTTGTGTCATCTAAATATGTGGAGTTTTGTAAGTTGATATTACTTTAACGAATGAAGAAGAAAATGAAGATAGAAAAAGAAAAGAAAAAGAAGAAAAGGAGCGAAAAGAGAAGGAAAATAAAAAAAGGGAAAGAAAAAGAAAGAAGAAGGAGGAGAAGAAGAAGAAGAAGAAGATGCAGTTTTGCTTGTTGAAGCCTACTACCATTTATGCATACAGCTACTAAGTAGATCTATGTGTCTCCATGGCTACAGACTACAAACAGATCCCGTGTAGTCAGATCCTGCAACCACTCCCTCTACTCCTTATTCTTGTATTCTAGAGATAGTAGGTGAAGGGGGAAGATGAAAGGGAGAAAGACAAAAGTGAAGCATATATTTTCCAAATCTCCTACAAAGTCCAGGAGGTTCCCAGGGAAAAGCCAGACTTCATATCCCCCACCCCACAGGCCTCCAGAAGAGTTCCAAACCTCCAGGACAGTGCAGAACATCCCACAAAGAAGCAATTTTGGAAGATTTCTTGTGCAAGACTTTGGGATGCTGCATTAATAGATGGAATCACTCCCTCGAAACAAAGTATCAGGGGACGATGGGATATGGGGTATAGAGGGGCAAGGTAAAACCATAGCCAAACAATGGTGGGGATATATATTAAAAAAAAACAACACACAGGTTTTACACAGTTGTCTTCTACTTAGGGTTCCCACTACGAGGAAGAGCAAAAAGCCACAAAATGGACAGCTTATACTTCCACATAAAAGGGGACCATGATGAGGCAGACACCTGCTCAGGGGGTGGTGGACTCTTAACAGGGGAGGGTGGACACCTGCTCAAGTGGAGGGCAGACACCTGCTCAGTGGAGGGAGAACCCCTGCTCAGGAGGAGGGTGGACACATACTCAGGGGGTGGCGGAGATCTATCAGAGGGAGGGCAGACACCTGCTCAAGTGAAAGAAAGACACCTCATCTGCTCAAGGGGAGGGCTTACACCGGCTCAGGTTAAGGTCAACATCTGCTTAGGGGGGGAGGCAGACACCTGCTCAGAGGGAGGTGGACATCTACTCGGGGAGGCAGACACCTGCTCAGGGGGAGGTGGACACCTGCTTGGAGGGAGGCGGACACCTACTCGGAGGGAGGAGGACACCAGCTCAGGGGGAGATGGACACCTACTCACAGGGAGGCAGACACCTACTCAGGGGGAGGCAGATACCTGTGCAGGGGAGGGTGGGCACATGCTCAGGGGGAGGCAGACTCCTGCTCAGAGGGAGGCGGACACCTGCTCAGGGGAAGGCAGACACCTGCTCAGAGGGAGGAGGACACCTGCTCGGAGGGAGGCAGACACCTACTCGGAGGGAGGCGGACACCTACTGTGGGGGAGGCAGATACCTGTGCAGGGGAGGGTGGGCACATGATCAGGGGGAGGCAGACACCTGCTTGCAGGGAGGCGGACACCTGCTCAGGGGAAGGCGGACACCTGCTCAAAGGGAGACGGACACCTGCTCGGAGGGAGGCGGCCACCTACTCGGAGGGAGGCGGACACCTGCTCAGAGGGAGGCGGACACCTATTCAAAGGGAGGTTGACACCTACTCAGAAGTAGGAAGATACCTGTGTAGGGGAGGGTGGGCACATGCTCAGGGGGAGGCAGACTCCTGCTCAGAGGGAGGCAGACACCTACTCGGAGGGAGGCGGACACCTGCTCAGGGGAAGGCAGGCACCTGCTCGGAGGGAGGCGGACACCGGCTCGGAGGGAGGCGGACACCTACTCGGAGAGTGGCGGACACCTACTCGGAGGGAGGCGGACACCTACTCGGAGGGAGGCAGATACCTGTGCAGGGGAGGGTGGGCACATGCTCAGGGGGAGGCAGACACCTGCTCGGAGGGAGGCGGACACCTGCTCAGGGGAAGGCGAACACCTGCTCAGAGGGAGACGGACACCAGCTCAGAGGGAGGTGGACACCTACTCGGAGGGAGGCAGACACCTGCTCAGAGGGAGGTGGACACCTACTCGGAGGGAGGCGGACACCTACTCAGAGAGGCGGACACCTGCTCAGAGGGAGGCAGACACCTGCTCGGAGGGAGGCGGACACCTGCTCAGGGGAAGGCGGACACCTGCTCAGAGGGAGGCGGACACCTGCACGGAGGGAGGCGGACACCTACTCGGAGGGAGGCGGACACCTGCTCAGAGGGAGGCGGACACCTACTCGGAGGGAGGCGGACACCTGCTCAGGGGGAGGCAGATACCTGTGCAGGGGAGGGTGGGCACATGCTCAGGGGAGGAAGACACTTGCTCGGAGGGAGGCGGACACCTACTCGAAGGGAGGCAGACACCTACTCGGTCAGAGGCGGACACCTGCTCAGGGGAAGGCACACACCAGTGCAGGGGAGGGTGGGCACATGCTCAGGGGAACATCGACACCTGTTCGGGGGAGGCAGACATCTGCTTGGGGGGAGATAGACACATGCGCATGGGAGGGAGGGCATATGCTCAGGGGAACATCAACACCTGTTTAGGGGGAGGCAGACACCTGCACAGGCTAGGGCAGTCACTTGCTCAGGGGAAGGCAGACACCTGCTCAGAAGAAAGTGGACACTTGCTCAGGGGAGGGGTTTGACTGTGGGGACTTCCTCATAATGAGCTGTTAGCCTTTAGGTGGTAAAAACCTTAATTTCCTCTTTGGTTTCACAATTTTTATCCCCCTAGGTCAAACCAAACAAGTGAAACAATGTTTCCATTCTATACTCATCCAAACACTAAAATTCAGAATTTATTATATTTTATTAATCTGTTTTTTCAGTAGATAGCCCATTGATTTAAGTTCTGCTCCTCTGGGGTAAGGAGAAGTCATTTTTAGATGAAACTGTAAAGCTCGTGTGATACCACAAAGTCTACTGATTGGATTTTTATTTCTGCATATTACGATCGTATCCTTAGCTAACAATACAACCAAACCAATTTCTGCACATTTTTACATTTCCATTTCACGTAGACATAAAAACAAAAAGCTCTATAGAGCCACGTGGAGGATTTTTTTCCTCTTTAGCGAGGCGTTTATTGTTTCGGAGGACTGAGGCGGTATAGATGCTTTTATTAAAAATATCATCGCGTTTGCAGAACAATACTGTGTTTGATTTCATTCCGAAATGCACCAAAAATGAATGGCGGAGGCTATCAGCACTTGTTGTTTCCATTTGTAAGACAGAACAAAGTGTGTTTTTTGTTACAAAAGAAAACAAAAAAAAACAAGAAAAAATATTCATGTTTATTTACCACCAGTTATGAATAAACCAGACAGATGACTGATTATTAATATTATTTTAATTCATGTTATTTTTTCATTTTTATGCTGAGACTTTATCTTATATAAATATCTACACTGGATACACTACATATATACCTTTGCTTGTTGAGAGCCTCTACATTTTTAAATGAGGTTGCCCTGGATATTAAAAAAAGGGGGTTTTACAATGGGGAAGTTGATACAAAATAAATAACCAATGCTTCAGTGCTGTGACTCCAGTTGGCCTCACCAGTAATTGCTTATGTCCCTACATGACAGATATACATGCAAAAGGCTTAAAGGAAATCTGTCCCCAGGTTTTTGCTAACCCATCTGAGAGCAGCATGATGTAAGGGCAGAGAGCCTGATTCCAGTGATGCATCACTCACTTTACTGGGTGCTGAAGTTTTGATTAAAAATTGTTTTATCCACTGCAGATCTAGTTGTTTTCTGAATGCTGGGCTGTGTTTAACCCTGCCCACACTGCTCATTGGCAACTTTCTGTGTACACTGTACATAGGCAGAAAGGTGCCAGTCAGTGGTGGGAGTTTGGTTGGTCTAGCTAGCAGCAGGCTTACTAGTTCTCCAGTGGTTTTATAAAAACTACACTAAGCAGCCCAGTAAGTGACAAATCGCTGGAATCAGGGTCTCTGTCTCTACATCACCTCCCTTTACAGGGTTAATACAAAAATATTAAATTATCCAGCTGATCACTGAAGGACCATCTGCTGGGACCACAGCAGTCCAAAGATTGGGGATTTAGAACCCCGTGAATTGGGCTTTGCAGCCTCTTCCCAAATTGGGCAAAGGCGCCCAGCCACCACTCCATTCATTGTCAATCTAAATGCTTTTCCCAGACGTCCCCATTCATTGGGTTCCAAAGCCTCGATCTCTGGGGGTTCCGGCGGTCAGACCCACAGCAATTAGCAAATTATCCCCACCTTCTGATTCCACTGAGTAGCTGCAGAAGTTGCATGCAGTGAAGTAAGCAAATAAAGGCGAGGCCCACTGGAGTTACAGCATGCAGCTGTTAGTGATAATAAAAATAAATAAAACACTATTGAACGATTATTATAAGTACAAATTATTAACTGAAGATTTTTCCTGATTCTGGGCAAATCTTTGTTGCAATCCACGACAAATAGATGTTTATCCTGCTGATTTCTTGCAGAGTTTGCAGCAGAGTCCATCACATGCATTGGAAAAATATTTTAAATTCACCTTACAGATTGATTTTTCTGCAGCATGTTGATGAGTTCTCATTCACTTTTCTGCTGCTTTAATATTGTGCAGATTTTCTACCTACAAATCTGGACAGAAAATCTTTAGTATATCCCAAAGTTATGCCCCAACTGTGTATCCTAAAGAGAGGGGAATTGTAAAGTAAAGTTACTCGGCTTTACTTGTATTGATGAGCTATAATGCAAACTATTCTGTACTCTACTCACGTCCGAAGCTGCACTGAAAATTCTCATGCCAGCCAGTTGTAACCCATCGGACCTTTGCTAGCATAAATAAGATTTACTGTTTTCCTAAATTACACTTCCATACATTTCCTTATGTAAAGACTAAACCAGTAGAAGACAACTTATAGAACTGGATACAATCTGTGTTATCCTTAAGCAACAACTGAAAAGATGACTGGTTTATGCCATAGGTAGGGGTCACCAATGGGCCCTCTTCTTCTTCCCTAATGCACCTAACTTTAGACTCTGCCCGCATTCAACCAAAATGAGCCCTAAAATGAATTTAACATTATTATCATCACTACCCAATGCTAAAAATAAATAGACCAAAAAGACAATGGTTTTTGGATCAGATCTTCAAATTCTCAACTGATTACTGTAAATCATCGCTATTTTAAACAAATATATATCAAACTGGGAGATACATTTCCAATGGTGGAGGCTACTGGTATTTGCGATCTTCATCAGAGTCAGAGCCCCATCTGGAGGACCTGATCATCCTATCTATTCCAATGAGCAGTATGTAATACTTAATTTCCCCTGTGGAGGTGCTATAGCAGAAGCAAACACGCAAACACATTTTGAACATATTAAAGCTCATTGCTGGAGGTTCCTTCAGTGAGACACATTGTATTCATTTATTTTAAGAGGTGGCTATCAGAAATATAGGATGTCAGCCTGTAGACATTCAATGCTAAATTAATGTCTACAAAAGTTCCTAAACTAAATAGCCTACACATAAGGACTATGCAGTTATGGGGTTGTGGTCTTCTAATACCAATATCTTCAAATTCCTTGCTTGTCAATGTGCTAGTATGATGTCCATCATTCTCAAAGTTCTCAAAGCCCAATGGCACCAGTAGAAGACTTCCATTACTTCTGTCAAGTTTTTTTGGAACCACCATTAAAGCAACACATTTTGAAATCCCCCTGTAAGATACAGTGTTCTTACCATTCAGAAGAAGCTGGTCCTTCAAAAATTCTCCTTGCTGCTCAATATAGTAAATCTTCTCTTGAAATCCCGGGATGCAGTTGAAATCTCTAGCAATAGCAACCATCAGGACCTGCAGGAAAGAGACAAAAGTGTTAATAAACCATCCAGAAGATGATGGAAATTGTACAAGACAGAGGGATTCTCAGGTTTCCAGTAGTGTGCCAAAAAAACTCCTCACTGTTTCTTATAATGCTACAATAAAGTGACACAACACTGCAACAGGTTTCAGATATCACTTGTCAGCTCCATTCCTCAAGCAAGAGTAGGGCAAGTAGCTCCACTCTTCTAGCAAGAGTAGAGCAAGTAGCTCCATTCCTCGAGCAAGAGTAGGGCAAGTAGCACCAATCCTCAAGCAAGAGTAGGGTGAGTAGCTCTGTTCCTCGAGCAAGAGTAGGGCAAGTAGCTCCGCTCCTCGAGTAAGAGTAGGGCAAGTAGCATGATTCCTAGAGCAAGAGTAGGGCAAATAGAACTGTTCCTCAAACAAAAGTAGGGTAAGTAGCTCCGTTCCTTGAACAAGAGTAGAGACAAGTAGCTCCACTCTTTGAGCAAGAGTAGGGCATATAGCACTGTTCCTCGAGTAAAAGTAGGGCAAGTAGCTTCATTGCTCGAGCAAGAGTAGGGCAAGTAGCACCGTTCCTCCAGCAAGAGTAGGGCAAATAGCACCGTTCTACGAGTAAGAGTAGGGCAAGTAGCTCCATTCCTCGAGCAAGAGTAGGGCAAGTAGCACCAATCCTCAAGCAAGAGTAGGGTGAGTAGCTCCGTTCCTTGAGCAAGAGTAGGGCAAGTAGTTCCGTCCCTTGAGCAAGAGTAGGGCAAGTAGCTCCGCTCTTCGAGCAAGAGTAGGGCAAGTAGCACCATTCCTCGAGCAAGAGTAGGGCAAATAGAACAGTTCCTCAAACAAAAGTAAGGTAAGTAGCTCCGTTCCTTGAACAAGAGTAGAGATAAGTAGCTCCACTCTTCCAGCAAGAGTAGGTCAAATAGCACCGTTTCTCGAGTAAGAGTAGGGCAAGTAGCACCGTTCCTCCAGCAAGAGTAGGGCAAATAGCACCATTCCTCGAGTAAGAGTAGGGCAAGTAGCTTCATTCCTCGAGCAAGAATAGGGCAAGTACCACCGTTCCTCCAGCAAGAGTAGGGTAAGTAGCGCCGTTTCTCAAGCAAGAGTAGGGTAAGTAGCTCCATTACTCGAGCAAAAGTAGGGCAAGGAGCTCCACTCTTTGAGCAAGAGTAGGGTAAGTAGGACCGTTCCTCAAGCAAGAATAGGACAAGTAGCACAGTTCCTCTAGCAAGAGTAGGGCAAGTAGCACCGTTTCTCGAGCAAGAGTAGAGCAAGTAGCACCGTTTCTCGACCAAGAGTAGGGAAAGTAGCACCATTCCTCAAGCAAGAGTAGGGCAAGTAGCACCATTCCTCGAGCAAGAGTAGGGTAAGTAGCTCCATTCCTCAAGCAAGAGTAGGGCTAGTAGCTCCACTCTTCTAGCAAGAGTAGAGCAAGTAGCTCCATTCCTCGAGCAAGAGTAGGGCAAGTAGCACCGATCCTCAAGCAAGAGTAGGGTGAGTAGCTCTGTTCCTCGAGCAAGAGTAGGGGAAGTAGCTCCGCTCCTTGAGTAAGTGTAGGGCAAGTAGCATGATTCCTAGAGCAAGAGTAGGGCAAATAGAACTGTTTCTCAAACAAAAGTAGGGTAAGTAGCTCCGTTCCTTGAACAAGAGTAGAGACAAGTAGCTCCACTCTTCGAGCAAGAGTAGGGCATATAGCACTGTTCCTCGAGTAAGAGTAGGGCAAGTAGCTTCATTCCTCGAGCAAGAGTAGGGCAAGTAGCACCGTTCCTCCAGCAAGAGTAGGGCACATAACACCGTTCTACGAGTAAGAGTAGGGTGAGTAGCTCCGTTCCTCGAGCAAGAGTAGGGCAAGTAGTTCCGTCCCTCGAGCAAGAGTAGGGCACATAGCTCCGCTCTTCGAGCAAGAGTAGGGCAAGTAGCACCATTCCTCGAGCAAGAGTAGGGCAAATAGAACCGTTCCTCAAACAAAAGTAGGGTAAGTAACTCCGTTCCTTGAACAAGAGTAGAGATAAGTAGCTCCACTCTTCCAGCAAGAGTAGGTCAAATAGCACCGTTTCTCGAGTAAGAGTAGGGCAAGTAGCACCGCTCCTCCAGCAAGAGTAGGGCAAATAGCACCATTCCTCGAGTAAGAGTAGGGCAAGTAGCTTCATTCCTCGAGCAAGAATAGGGCAAGTACCACCGTTCCTCCAGCAAGAGTAGGGCAAGTAGCACAGTTTCTCGAGCAAGAGTAGGGTAAGTAGCTCCATTACTCGAGCAAAAGTAGGGCAAGGAGCTCCACTCTTTGAGCAAGAGTAGGGTAAGTAGGACCGTTCCTCAAGCAAGAATAGGACAAGTAGCACAGTTCCTCTAGCAAGAGTAGGGCAAGTAGCACCGTTTCTCGAGCAAGAGTAGAGCAAGTAGCACCGTTTCTCGACCAAGAGTAGGGCAAGTAGCACCATTCCTCAAGCAAGAGTAGGGCAAGTAGCATCGTTCCTCAAGCAAGAGTAGGGCAAGTAGCACCATTCCTCATAAAAGAGTAGGGCAAGTAGCTCCATTCCTCGAGCAAGAGTAGAGCAAGTAGCTCGATTTCTCAAGCAAGAAAAGGGCAAGTAGCTCTGTTCCTCAAGCAAGAGTAGGGCAAGTAGCGCCGTTCCTAGAGCAAGAGTAAGGCAAGTAGCGCCTATACTATAGCAAGAGTAAGGCAAGTAGTTCTGTGCCTCAAGCAAGAGTAAGGCAAGTAACCTTGTGCCTCAAAGAAAAGTAGGTCAGGTAGCTCCATGCTTCTAACAACAGTGGGGCAAGTAGCTCTGTGCCTCAAACCAGAGCAAGGCAAGTAGCTACGTGCCTCAAACAAGAGAAAGGCAATTATCTCGGTGCCTCATATAAGAGTAAGGCAAGTAGCCTCACATCTTCAGCAAAAACATATTACTCATCCCTGCTCCTCTGTGGAATAGGAGGTGCTTATATTTCACATACTGTACATTAGGCCTCCATATAAACATCAACATACCGATACAGCTGCAATACAACACAACATGGCAGCAAAACATTTCACAGACTACAATTCACATCCAAACCACAAGTTGACCACATACAGACACATAGCATCAGCATCTCTCATCAGTGTATCACTTTTCTTTTCTCCAAATTACCCATCTCATGTCACTCTTCATGAGATGTATTAATTAACTAGAAGCTAGGTTCTGCCCATATTTCAGAGCTCCTCTGCTTGGTAGACAATGCTCTTTTTATGGTCATATGCTAAGATAGAAGAAAAGTGTTGTGCCCAGGGATTTACAGGTAATCTACCATCGTTAAACTCGTGAATATGAGTAGGAGAGGAACTGGGTCTAAATGTTTCAACTTCAAGGTAACTCATATTTTACATAAGTCCCCGAACCATCGATATCTCAAATGGTATGACCATAGGGGGACACATTAATCAGTGTTGGTCCCACCAAAGCACCCATCTATACAAAGTAAATGAATACACATTAGATAAATGTTGAGCGATCCCTCAGTAGGACCAGCCAACCATGGCATGGCCATGGCAGATTTCAGGAGAAAAAAGGATCGAGCTGTTGGATTTCAACATGACCAATCTTTTTGTTTATTAAAGAGTTTGGAAGCGACTTACTCCCCTTTTCCAATTTAAGATACATAGCAACTTGGTCGAAACAATTAGGGCCAGGGGGAGGTGGCGATTTATAGGAAATCAGCATTGCTGGACATCATAGGTCTTAGACAATCATTTAATCATTTAATTACATTAAAAACATGTTTAAAAAAATTGTACATATCAAAAATCAATCACAAGAAACTACAAAATTATATGCTGGGCACAAGGGCTCAAAACACTAATTAATCCCTTCTCGACCAGGTGGTTTTTCATTTTGGGAACTTTCTTTTTTTTTCCTTGCATTTTTCTAAGAGGCATAACTTTTTTTATTTTTACATCCCTGTAGCTATACGAGAATTTTTTTTTTTGTGGGATGAGTTGTAGAGACCATTCATTTTACCATACAATGTATTAGAAAATGGAGAAAAATTTCCAAGTGCGGTGAAATAGTGGGAGACAAAAATGCAATTCCACAATTTTTTTGTGTTTTAATTTTAGGACATTCATTGTTTGATAAAAAAACGACTTATGAACACGATTCTCAGTATGATAAAGGCTTTACCAAATATATAAGGTAGTGAAAAAAAAAAGATTATCATTTTGCTTATGTCACCATTTTTCAAGGTGTCACGTTTCTGTGTTTTTTTCGGTTGATGGACCTGTTTTAGAGCTTGTTTTTTGCCGGGCTGGCTGATGTTTTATTGATACCATCTTGGGATAGATTCAATGTTTTTGTCACTTCATATTGCATTTTTAATGATGACCAAGAGAAATGTAATTCTGCAGTTTCTTTTTTATTTTTTGCATACGGTTTACCGATGTGGTAAAAAAAGGGAATAGTCAACTTCATGTTTAATCCTGCAATTGCCTGATTGCTGGCTATACTACATAATGCACAGTATATAGTGAAATATCACAATCTCCTATGAATGCCAACCACAGGCTGGTTTCTATAGGACAACCACCAAGACAGATATGGATGTCTTTACTAGACCACTTGAATATCATGGAAGCCTATTTAGGGGGGAAATCGTTGGATGCATGGAAATCTCCCAGTCCACGCACTTTAAATGTCACTGTCAGAGTGGCTGAGCTCCACCCGTTGCTGTTAGAGTCAGATCCTGGTGCTTAATCACACCTATTATCTGCGAGCAAGTTACTGAGCCTGGAAACTACACTGCTTTGTGCAAGTCTGATCTAGACCACAAATGAACTGCCCTCCCTGGACAAAAGAGAAGATCGATATACAATATTTAAGCTCACAAACTACCACCAACAGGCATATGTTACATCCTCTCTGTTCCTGCCCCAAAAACTTTTGCCTCTGTTGCAAGGCAACGCAGCACTTCTGCAGACGGTGGTAATGATGCAAGCGGCAGAAATCACTGGGCAATGTAAGCATATTGATGTGGCTGAGACTTGAGTAAGGGACAACGTCTCCTCCTATTCATTTCTATTGTAAAAGTTAAGTTGAAAAATGCTTGATGAGAAAAAAGTAAAAGGTGCATTAATCCTTTGAAGCGTGATGGAATCTGCTAGAAACCAGGCACTGTTCAATCAAAAAGTTTCAAAAACTCTTCAGGGAAAAAAAAACCCTCTTCCAATATGTTTCAAAACTTCTTGAGTAAAATAAATATTCCCCAGAAAGGAGTCTCCACCAGAAAATTCATAGTTTTTGATGCCTTGAAAAAACTCCATCGTGTGCGTGTGCGCTTGATGAGTTTTGTAGGAAGACACTTCCGGAAATGAAGAACGGTTGGGACACTTCTTTTAACCACTTACATTTGAGTAGAAGGGGGGTTGAATCAAAATAGCGGCATCTAACCAACAAAATAAATCCAAAAAATATGATTATTAAAATAAAAAAATGCCTCAAAACACTTACAAAATGTTCAAAAGGACACCCAGGATTTGCTGTGGCAGTTTTGTAGCCTTCAAATTAAGTTCTATTGTAAAGTATGGAGCAGCTTCACAGCAGAAAAATTTCTGAAGAAGGGCAAGGATAAGTCATTTAAATACTTTGCATTTCGGAAAACACAAAGCAACTTAAAAGCCAGAATGTAAGAAGAGCAAGTTGTTTTATAGAGTCTGTAAATCTTTTTTTTTTTTTAGCTGTTTTTAGCAACCCACCCACTACAAAAGACTCCTCAAAAAACTGTGTGCACATAGTGTTCTTGACATTGCTTCTGATCTGTAGAAACTGAAGTTTAGTCACATATGCTAATTAGGGAGTTTGAGCACCCTGGATGAGTGCATCGTTTCGATAACTGGTTTCGCATATTCTTGCCTCCTTCACTGGAAATTGACAGCACTGACTTGTCTGAGCTTTCTATGCACACAGTGCTTGTTCCAGGCAAACCGCTGCTGTCGATCAGCAGTGAAAGAGGCAGGTGAATGCAAAACAGTGGGCACAATGATGGACTGAACAGTTTAAATACATTGAAGGTGCTCTGAGAAGCCTAATTAGCAAAGTTGATTAAACTTCAGTTTATGCAAAGCAGAGGCAGTGATTAAGACCTTAAACGTTAGACTTATGTCAACCCTGACCCTGGTGGATTCTCCTGTAGCTATGCTCTTTTATTGCTTGCTAGATTCCCATTGCTGACCCTGGATTGACTTGATTCTCAATTTGCCTGGTGATTTTCCCTCTAACCCCATCCACCTGTCTCTGACCGCAGCTATTGTCTGGCCTCCTTTCTAACTCCTACACTCTCTGGTGTTGACCCGGCTAGTCAAACTTTCCCTGCCAGTTCTCTCCACCATCCAGCAGCCACTTCATTGACACAACCCAATGAATGCTGATGTAAATCTAGATGCCTGCATAGGGTTTAAAGAGTAAAGACTGGGTTTTTCTTCCAGATTATTCTACAAGCCAGCAGCTACTCCATGGACATAACCCAAGGGACACTAATGTAGGTCCAAATGCTTGCATAGAGTTTAAAGGGTAAAGACTGGGTTTTTCTGCCAGATCACTTCACCATCCAGCAGCTACCCTATGGACACCACCCAAGGGACCCTAATGTTTACCCAAATGCCTGTATCGGGTTGAAAAGGTGAAGTTTGTGGTTCTATGAAAGCTCTCTCCAACAGCCAGCAGCTACTCAATGAAAACAACCCAGGGGACCCTGATGTAAGTCTAGATGCCTGTTTAGGGTTTAAAAGGTGAAGGCTGGGGCTGCTCTGGAACCTGTTAAGCAGAATGACAGAATGTAAAGTCTGTCTGTGGAAACCCTATTAGAAGCTGCCATGTTTCCACATATAGTTCATCATTGCATCATCTCAACCTCTGATATTGATCTTGGCTGCAATGGACTCACTTGAGAAAAACATAGTGTGCTACAGGCCATGGCATTAAATATGCATTGGTTGTTTCAAAATAACCCAAAAACCCAAGAAAGTGAAAAACACAAGTGGCAACTGCTGTATTCGAGTGTTAGAGCCCGCTGGAAGATTCCCTGGAACTCTAGATTGATCCCGGTAACCCTTATGATTTTTTCCCTAAGCAATGACGCATTAGAGAGAGCACACAGGGAGACATTCAAGGGTATCTATGTACAAAATGTTCATGTGAAAAATTGAACTTTCTTAGAAAACTCCAGGGATGAAACTCATCAATATGGACCCCCATAGAGTTGACCCATTAGCTGTTTAGACATAGTGTAACGTAGGAGGCATTTTTCTAATGGAAATGCCAATAACATGGAATACAAGATTCTATTGATCCCTTTCCTTTACAAATGAAAAAATTCATACAGAAAGTTACCATTCTGCTCCATGACTTCAACATGCATACATATCGTATGGAACAATAAAAATGCCCATATGTTCTGCTGCAATGTGCCGAAGACTAGATGGTATGTGTCTACCCTACTAGTGTCCATAAGAATATCTATATCATTCTCTACCTGTGGCATTAGCTCCTGAAATTTAGCCAAAAAAGTTAAAATATTACTCCTCCTTTAAGGGGTATTGATGGAGATGTGGCAGCTGGGACCAAAACCCAATTATCCTTCTGTCATCAGCATGACAACAGTGACTTGTCTCCAATTGCAAAGCTTCTTTACATAGTAACTTAGTTATTAAGGTTGAAGGAAGACTTTAAGTCCATCTAGTTCAACCCATAGCCTAACCTAACATGCCCTAACATGTTGATCCAGGGGAAGGCAAAAAAAAACCATGTGGCAAAGAGTAAGCTCCACCTTGGGGAAAAAAATTCCTTCCCGACTCCACTTATGGCAATCAGACTAGTTCCCTGGATCAACGCCCTATCAAGGAACCTAGTGTATATACCCTGTAACATTATACTTTTCCAGAAAGGTATCCAGTCCCCTCTTAATTTAAGTAATGAATCACTCATTACAACATCATACGGCAGAGAGTTCCATAGTCTCACTGCTCTTACAGTAAAGAATCTGCGTCTGTTATTATGCTTAAACCTTCTTTCCTCCAGACGTAGAGGATGCCCCTTTGCCCCTGTCTCAGGTCTATGATTAAAAAGATCATCAGAAAGGTCTTTGTACTGTCCCCTCATATATTTATACATTAAAATAAGATCACCCCTTAGTCTTCGTTTTTCCAAACTAAATAGCCCCAAGTGTAATAACCTATCTTGGTATTGCAGACCCCCCAGTCCTCTAATAACCTTGGTCGCTCTTCTCTGCACCCGCTCCAGTTCAGCTATGTCTTTCTTATACACTGGAGACCAAAACTGTATTCAGTATTCTAAGTGTGGTCTCACTACTGACTTGTATAGAGGTAAAATTATGTTCTCCTCATGAGCATCTATGCCTCTTTTAATGCATCCCATTATTTTATTTGCCTTTGTAGTAGCTGTCTGACACTGGCCACTAAATGTGAGTTTGTCATCCACCCATACACCCAGGTCTTTTTCATTGATGGTTTTGCCCAGAGTTTTAGAATTAAGCACATAGTTATACATCTTATCACTTCTACCCAAGTGCATGACCTTACATTTATCCCCATTAAAGCTCATTTGCCATTTATCAGCCTAAGCTTCTAGTTTACATAAATCATCCTGTAATATAAAATTGTCCTCCCCTGTATTGATTACCCTGCAGAGTTTAGTGTCATCTGCAAATATTGAAATTCCACTCTGTATGCCCCCTGCAAGATCATTAATATGTTAAAAAGAAGAGGGCCCAATACTGACCCCTGTGGTACCCCACTGCTAACCGCAACCCAGTCCGAGTGTGCCCCATTAATAACCACCCTTTGTTTCCTATCCCTGCGCCAGCTCTCAACCCACTTACACATATTTTCCCCTATCCCCATTATTCTCATTTTATGTATCAACCTTTTGTGTGGCACTGTATCAAAAGCTTTTGAAAAGTCCATACACACTGTGTCCACTGGGTTCCCTTGGTCCAGTCCGGAACTTACCTCTTCATAGAAATTGATCAGATTAGTCTGACAGGAACGGTCCCTAGTAAACCCGTGCTGATACTGGGTCATGAGGTTATTCCTCTTCAGATACTCCAGCATAGCATCCCTTAGAATGCCCTCCAGGATTTTACCCACAGTAGAGGTTAAGCTTACTGGCCTATAATTTCCGAGTTCAGCTTTTGTCCCCTTTTTGAATATTGGCACCACATTTGCTATACGCCAGTCCTGTGGTACAGACCCTGTTATTATGGACTCTTTAAAGATTAAAAATAATGGTCTATCAATGACTGTACTTAGTTCCTGCAGTACTCGGGGGTGTATCCCATCCGGGACCAGAGATTTGTCAATTTTAGTGATTTTTAGATGCCGACGTACTTCCTGCTGGGTTAAGCTGGTGACACTTAATGGGGAATTTTTGTTATCACTGATCATATTGTCGGCCATGGAATTTTCTTGTGTAAATACTGATGAAAAAAAGTCATTTAGCATATTGGCTTTTTCCTCATCCTCATCCACCATTTCACCCAGACTATTTTTAAGGGGCCAACACTATCATTTTTTAGTTTCTTACTATATACGTAGTTAAAGAATATTTTGGGATTATTTTTACTCTCTCTGGCAATGAGTCTCTCTGTCTCAATCTCTGCTGCCTTGATTTGCTTTTTACAGAATTTATTTAATTTTTTGTATTTATTTAATGCCTCATCACTACCTACTTCCTTTAACTCTCTAAATGCTTTCTTTTTGTCACTTATTGCACCCCTTACAGCTCTATTTAGCCATATTGGTTTCCTCCTATTTCTCGTATGTTTATTCCCATACGGTATATACTGTGCACAGGTCCTATCCAGGATGCTAATAAACGTCTCCCATTTTCTTTGTGTATTTTTATGTCTCAGGATATCGTCCCAGTTGATTGCACTAAGATTATCTCTCATCCGTTTGTCGTCTTTGTCTTTCTTATTTTCTCCTTTGTCTTTTCATTGACCATAAAAAAGAAAGGGACTAGATTAGTCATTAAAATAAGGCAGTCAGTCAGCCTCCTCCATACACATAAGGAGGAGAAGAAACTCTTAGGTGTCAAAACTTAGATGGAAGTGGTGTTGCAAGAAGATCCAAGTGACCCTAGAATTATATTACTGTTTTTATTCACCTATCCATCTATTTTTATTCATTTTTCTAGCTAAAAAACACCTTTAAGACACCATCACATTAGAACAAGGAGGATTGAAGGACCAACTGGAGTTCCTCCACCTGGATGGTGGATTGCAGAGACTTGGAAAATGCCATCGCCTTGACGTTCTCTTCACCAGACCTACTAGGTTGGACTCCATAATTTTTCCCAGTCCTTTGAGTAGATCACGCAGATTGGATGTCCAGTTTAATTTATTCTTTGAAGGCCTGTCTGGCAACCATAGCTTTGGTTTCCATATTGGTTTTCATCTAAGTATCTGAGATTTTGCTCAAAAGAGAAGAAGATTTCGATATTTTATACTGTAATCATCCTTGGAAGAAGGTGAATATGCAAAAAAAATTGTGCCAACCAGATAAACTGAATTTTTTAAGTGATCACACTCGATGAATATTCAATCTTTGTACCTGTGTTTTTCCAAGTCTACATTTCCAAATTTAGTCGACAGGTGGTCCAAACGTTCAGCAGTCAGGGGTTTCTCAGAATATTAAACTGGAATATAAAGTAATCCTGTATAAAATGTCAGATATACCCTCCCACGCCATCAGCGGATGAGACCGGGACCTGCTGTCCGCAGTTATTATATTAGCTGTAAGAAATTTCCTAGGATGAGTAATATCCGGGTATCTGCAGAGACGGGAATTGTACACAAGTAAAGGTCAAGAAATATTGAGCTAGGAAGAAAGCAACGTAAGTATGTACCTGTGCCCGATACAAAATTATCATCCATTATGGTTTACATTCCTGAAAAGAGCTGTACGGAAGACGAAAGGCCTCACTGTGCTCAGATCTGACGCTGACCTTGTAAAGTAAGAAATGAGGAGGACAACGCTCTAGATTGATTGCAGCAGTCATACGACAGAAGAAAGAACGGAAAACCATCGGCGGATACCTGCTCCGGTAGTTCACCGACACTAATTAGAATGTCAAAAGTGCAATTATCCCCAAGACAAGGCTATGATAATGTAAAGTAATGATACACTAACACCGGCCTATAAGAGTGAGCTTGTCAGCAGTAATGAGGACAATCAAACATAGGAGGGAACATGGACAGAACAACAATTAAAAGTCAGGTTCAGCCACTGTGCACAAAAACATCTATGCAATAAACATCAGCAGGTAAAGAAATAAAAAAGGACAGTGAAAGAATATCAAAATGACTCTATGGCAGTAATAAATCTACTGCAATACTGCCCCCTATGTACAAGACTATAACTATTATAATACTGCCCCTATGTACAAGATTATAACTACTATAATACTGCCCCTATGTACAAGAATATAACTACTATAATACTGCCCCCTATGTACAAGAATATAACTACTATAATACTGCCCCTATGTACAAGAATATAACTACTATAATACTGCCCCTATGTACAAGAATATAACTACTATAATACTGCTCCTATGTACAAGAATATAACTACTATAATACTGCTCCTATGTACAAGATTATAACTACTATAATACTGCCCCTATGTACAAGAATATAACTACTATAATACTGCTCCTATGTACAAGATTATAACTACTATAATACTGCCCCTATGTACAAGATTATAACTACTATAATACTGCTCCTATGTACAAGATTATAACTACTATAATACTGCCCCTATGTACAAGAATATAACTACTATAATACTGCTCCTATGTACAAGAATATAACTACTATAATACTGCCCCTATGTACAAGAATATAACTACTATAATACTGTTCCTATGTACAAGAATATAACTACTATAATACTGCCCCTATATACAAGAATATAACTACTATAATACTGCCCCTATGTACAAGAATATAACTACTATAATACTGCCCCTATGTACAAGAATATAACTATTATAATGCTGCTCCTATGTACAAGAATATAACTACTATAATATTGCTCCTATGTACAAGAATATAACTACTATAATACTGCCCCTATGTACAAGAATATAACTACTATAATACTGCTCCCTACGTACAAGAATGTAACTACTATAATACTGCCCCCTCTGTACAAAAATATAACTACTATAATACTGCTCCCTATGTACAAGAATATAACTACTATAATACTGCCCCGTGTACAAAAATATAACTACTATAATACTGCCCCCTATGTACAAGAATATAACTACTATAATACTGCCCCCTATGTACAAGAATAAAACTACTATAATACTGCCCCTATGTACAAGAATATAACTATTATAATACTGCTCCTATGTACAAGAATATAACTACTATAATACTGCTCCCTATGTACAAGAATATAACTACTATAATACTGCCCCTATGTACAAGAATATAACTACTATAATACTGCCCCCTACGTACAAGAATGTAACTACTATAATACTGCCCCCTCTGTACAAAAATATAACTACTATAATACTGCTCCCTATGTACAAGAATATAACTACTATAATACTGCCCCGTGTACAAAAATATAACTACTATAATACTGCCCCCTATGTACAAGAATATAACTACTATAATACTGCCCCTATGTACAAGAATAAAACTACTATAATACTGCCCCTATGTACAAAAATATAACTACTATAATACTGCCCCCATGTACAAGAATGTAACTACTATAATACTGCCCCTATGAACAAGAATGTAACTACTATAGTACTGCCCCTATGTACAAGAATATAACTACTATAATACTGCTCCTATATACAAGAATGTAACTACTATAGTACTGCCCCTATGTACAAGAATATAACTACTATAATACTGCCCCTATGTACAATAATATAACTAGCATAATACTGCTCCGTTGTAAAATTCAGCTACTAACATTTTACATATACAAAACCACCCACATTACGGCCATATTGCCCTTTAAAACAAGAAGGGCTTCATTAAGGCTTTACACATTAGCTAGTGAATGTCATAAAAGAAGCTTTATTATAATACTCCAACTCCAGAGTATAATAAGCCTAGTGTGGCAGCAGTAGATTGTATTGACTTCTATTGACCCCATAAGCATTAAAAAGACCCCAAGGGAGAGCTCTTACGTCGACAATCACATTTTGATTGAACAGTCGCCTCTGTGACTTTCTGACACAATATATAAGAAAATAGCTTTTTGTGCGAGTTAATGATTAGCGCTTAATTGAGAAGCGTTAACTTCAAAAATAGAACGTAATAAGTTATTGAGAGCTTTTATTTCCGCATGCTCCAACATGGAGGCAGTCAGGCCCTTTACCTGCTGACAAACGATTGTACATGACGGCACTTCATTCTACTAATGGAGCCTAAAAATGAAAGGTTTGGTAAAACGTTTAAGAGATCCTACAAGGCTTAATGTGTTTATAAACTTGGTATAATGGTCATTTATGGTGCAGCCGGGGTTAGGGTACCGTCTCACAGTGGCACTTTTGTCGCTACGACGGTACGATCCGTGACGTTCCAGCGATATCCATACGATATCGCTGTGTCTGACACTCAGCAGCGATCAGGGACCCTGCTGAGAATCGTACGTCGTAGCAGATCGTTTGGAACTTTATTTCGTCGCTGGATCTCCCGCTGTCATCGCTGGATCGGTGTGTGTGACACCGATCCAGCGATGCGTTCGCTTGTAACCAGGGTAAACATCGGGTTACTAAGCGCAGGGCCGCGCTTAGTAACCCGATGTTTACCCTGGTTACCATCGTAAATGTAAAAAAAAAAAAAAACGTACATACTCACATTCCGGTGTCCGTCAGGTCCCTAGCCGTCCGCTTCCCGCACTGACTGACTGCCGGCCGGAAAGTAAAAGCAGAGCACAGCGGTGACATCACCGCTGTGCTCTGCTTTCACTTTACGGCCAGCACTCAGTCAGTGCGGGAAGCGGACGGCTAGGGACCTGACGGACACCGGAATGGAATGTGAGTATGTACGGTTTTTTTTTTTTTACATTTACAATGGTAACCAGGGTAAACATCGGGTTACTAAGCGCGGCCCTGCGCTTAGTAACCCGATGTTTAACCTGGTTACCCGGGGACTTCGGCATCGTTGGTCGCTGGAGAGCTGTCTGTGTGACAGCTCCCCAGCGACCACACGATTTACCAACGATCACGGCCAGGTCGTATCGCTAGTCGTGATCGTTGGTAAATCGTTTTGTGTAACGGTACCCTTATTTGTCTTGATGTGTGCTCTGCTGATTGTTTTGTGTTTCTACAGTATTTGCCCCATTATAGAAAAGTCTTCTCTAAAGAAACTGATTATGGAAGATAAGCTTTAAAGAGGTTGTCCACTATTCCACTACTTTTTTACAGATCGACAGGCAACACCCAGTACCCCTGCCCTGCCGGGTTTGACTCCCAGAGCCCACACCCAGTATTCCTGACAGGCAATCAATATCTGATCCCTTGGGGTATGACACCCAGAATCTCTGCCCCGTTGGGTGTGACACCATGTACTCCCACTGAGTTCTCCCGACAGGCCATCAAAATCTGATTGGTGGTGGTGTGACACCTAGTACCCCCGTCCCGCTGCTTATGATACCCAAGACCCCCAACAAGCAACCAATATCTGATAGGTGGGATGTGTCAACTGGTATCCCCGTCACACTGGGGATGACATCTGGTTTCCCATGCCCGCTAGCCCCAACAGGCCATCAGTATCTGAATGAGAAGGTGTGGCACCCAGCACCCCCAACAGGCCATCAATATATGATCAGTGTAGGTGTGACACATGGTACACCCTCCCAAAGGGGTGACATCCCATAGCCTTGACAGGCCCCCATCAGTTGTGTTGGGTTGTGACATCTTGTACCCCTGCCCCGCCTGGTGTGACACCCGGTACCCCTGCTTGGTTCTAGCCCTGACAGGCTCTTATCAGTGGAGGTTTGATGGCCACCAGTTAACCTCCGACAGGTCATCAATATCTAATCGGTGGGTGTGTGACACCTGGTAGCCCCGCCGATGAGCTGCTAACGTCAGTGACCGGATGTTCTCGGATGCTGCTGGAACACAGCATTTCTCTCAAAACTATAGCGTTCAAGGCTGGCTACCTTTTTCAGTTGTATAAAAAGATGGGTCTGCAGTGCCTGGCCATGACTACTATAGAAATTAAGTGTTCCGTCAACATACATGAACTTTTGGCCACCCCCAGTAACAGCTGATCGACAGGGGTGGTGAGTGTGGTGCCCCCGCTGATCAGATTTTGATAGCCTATCCTAAAGTGTGACCATGCAAAAAAAACCCGTAGTGGGCAACCAGAGGTGACAGATTAAACTCGGTCTTCAACTGAGGTATAATGCCCCTCTTGGCCAATTCCCAAGCTATCATGGATGTTTAGCACAGTATATGCAATGGATCTGGCAATTTTTGCCCAATTTTGTTACTAGCTAGGAAAGACTGAGCATCCTTGCATAACAAATGTGGCCATCGGTATCGAAAAGGTCATTATCACCCAATATATCAGATCCAGATTTTAGTCTGTACTACTTACTAGACTTCAACTGTAATAGGAGCAAGGTTCCACAATGGAACATGCAATTTTCAGAGTATTTCTAAACTCCACGAATCACAGTCTTGACCACAATGGGCCATTTGGAGTTTATTGTTGGAAAAAAAATGAAACAAAAATATTTATGAGTTGAGCTTTTACTGAGATTCATCGACATCTCCGAGGTACATTTATAAAATTCTTTCACCAAAAAAGAACTTCTTGCTTGGTTAACTATAGCACAGAAATGAGTACAATAACAAGCTCTACCAAGGCTTTTTTTCCCCTCAGGTGCCTTGTTCTGTACATCATCTAGATGCCTCCATTCACTCTCATAGATTGCCTTTTCCTAATAACAATGGCACTTTATTTTTGTAAGCACCTGAAAGTCCACACATTTTCCATTCTTCCTTCTCCACACTTAAAACAACTTTTCAGAACTGAAATTAATTTTGAGCTGCTAAAGCTAAAAAAAGGAAAAGAAAAAGAAATGTTTCTATATTTTTCCCAAACCATGTAGTAATGATAAAAAAATAATCAAAAAGCTTTCAGAACCATTTGCAGTGTTGGGTAATTTGAATCCACTTTCTATTGTACAAAACAATTTAAGTTTCGTTCAACACTCTAATTTTAGTCAATGTTTATCTCGGCAAAGAACACTATAAATTTTTGGAAATATGAAAATCTTTTCGACAGTGGTCTTCAGTAGGGTTGAGCGACTTTTGCTTTTTTAGGGTCGAGTTGGGTTTTGTGAAACCCGACCTTCTCGAAAGTCGGATCGCGTGAAATCGGCCGATTCTACTGTAAAGTCGGGCTCCGGACCGGAACACGAAACCCAATGCAAGTCAATGTGGATTCTCTCTCTCTCTCTCTCTCTCTCTCTCTCTCTCTCTCTCTCCTCCGTGCAAAGCATGTGTTGTGTTTGACTGCGGAAATCACTGCAGCCCAAACAGTAATATGGCTCTATGACGCCGCAGAAACCAGGCCGGAACCTATGTCATCACGCTGCCCACACTCCTTAATTGGCTGAAAAAATGGCGGGGAAGGCGTCATACAAAACGCGACTTTGACGCCAAGATCGCCGACCACGTGGCCGATCCCACGCTGGAGTCGGGTCGGGTTTCACAAAACCCGACTTTGCCAAAAGTCGGCGACTTTTGAAAATGAACGATCCGTTTCGCTCAACCCTAGTCTTCAGCCTACGTCTCTTCAGTTCTTGAGAAACCACAACCCCTGGCATTCTCTAGATAGAACCTGGCTGGTGGAGATTTACGGGTTGCTGACCACTTTGTATGACTTTCTAGATGACTTGGACGGATAATCACTCATTGATTTTTTTTTCTACAGCGATCATTAGTCACATTTTGATTTTTCTGGAATTAAATTTCTCTCTTCTTCTAGTTGCATTCAATAGTCATCATCCATCAACAAGATGGAAGATTAAAACATCATGATGGATTTCACAAATTGGGACTCTGATTCCTCACAACTGACCTCATAATTGCCTTCTTACAAATTTTGCTATGAACGTTGCTTCTTACTACACTGACGTTAATCCCTATGTACTTCATAATCCATGGAAAATACTGGAATGACAATAAAGCACCAATACGGTCTTACCCAAGACAAGGTGGGGAGACCAAAGGTAATGGTACTCACCTTCTGAGGTTGAGTATCCAAAACCACTAAAAAGCTCAAGGCTGCAGCAGGCCCATGACTTTGAAAAAGGTAAATGGAAATGAAGGGTTAATCTGCATTGCCAGTGTAGAAGAATGGAAGAGGAGAATAATATCCAGGAATGCGGTTTATTAGTCAATGCCTTTCGAAGTTCCAGACGTCTTCATCAGGTCTATGATTTGTCCGCATTCCTGGATATTGTTCTCCTCTTCCATTCTTCTATACTGGCAGCACAGATTAACTCTTACATTCCATTTACCTTCTTCATAATATATGGTCTCAACTGGTAGAGCGTTACTCATCTTTCCTTGCTCTAGCGTTGAATCTGTCTCGTAGCCATCAAGACATGATTTACAAGTGATGGCGGTTTATTGAAAAAATGAATCCTTTAACTCGGTTTTCTCCTACGCCAGCTTCACCCATTTTCGGTCCTGTTACATGACTTTTGGGCAAAAGTTTTTGTTCAAACTAGTTCCTCATCTTGGTGATACCTATCTCATCTACTGGTTTGCGTTGGATTTGGTAGTAAGTTACCACTACTACTAGTAACTCAAGCTCTATACACATGTGTTCACCACTTTTCTGAACATTTCATACAAGTTTTCATAATTGTGACATACCAACAATATTCTTGATTGGCAACACTGCCCATCCCTACCACTGGTTGGCCATTTATAGACCCATATAAAGCTGGTCACCTTGAGCTAAAAGGTAAAGTAACTTCCTCTATTTCTGGTCCTGTTATATGACTTTTGAGCAAAGGTATTTGAATGATCTTGTTCCTCATCTTGGTGTCTCCTACCTCATCTTCTGGTTTGCCTTGGTTTTGGTACTAACTCCAGCTCTATACAGATGTGTTCACTCCTTTTTGTCCAATTTTTAACAACTGTGACATACCAACACAATTTTTGATTGGCAAAACTGCACATCCCTACCACTCGTTGGCCATATATAGACACATATAGCATGAACATCTTCTGACATTGTATATCAAAATTACGTTGTTTTTTTTTGTTTTTTTACAGCTGGTCACCTTCTTCAGCCAAAAGGTAAGGTAAGAAGGGACACATCTGAACTTGACTTCACATCCAGTCATTCTATACTGTAACCTATTATATTCATTGACACCAAACCCCATAAGTTATGCTTCAAATTTTGAAATAGTGGTTGGCTTAGCATCTTAGTTTACTGTAAAAAATATCCTGAAGGTCCACACACACCACGAGTCAGAATTGTTTGAGACATCCATAACAGTTCCCCCATACCATCAACGTGTCATGTGTAATACTAGGGTCTTATGTTTCAGAAGGGTGCTATGCTCTACTTACCTCCAATGTCTCCAGGGTGTTGTGAAATTGGATTCTGGGCTCCCCCGGTGGCCACTTGTGGAATTTAACTTGTGTGCATCATTCCCTCTGTTCACCTGCTCCTATCAGGATGTGGGAGTCGCTATATAACCTTGCTCCTCTGTCAGTTTCATGCCGGTCAACAATGTAATCAGTAGCCTTTCTGTGCATGTTCCTGCTACTAGACAACTCCCAGCTAAGTTGGACTTTTGTCCTTGTGTGTTTTTGCATTTTGTTCCTGTTCACAGCTGCTGTTTCGTTACTGTGTCTGGAAAGCTCTTGTGAGCGGAAATTGCCACTCTGGTGTTATGAGTTAATGCTAGAGTCTTAAAGTAATTTCTGGATGGTGTTTTGATAGGGTTTTCTGCTGACCATGAAAGTGCCCTTTCTGTCTTCATGCTATCTAGTAAGCGGACCTCGATTTTGCTAAACCTATTTTCATACTACGTTTGTCATTTCATCTAAAATCACCGCCAATATATGTGGGGGCCTCTGTCTGCCTTTTGGGAAAATTTCTCTAGAGGTGAGCCAGGACTGTCTTTTCCTCTGCTAGGATTAGGTAGTTCTCCGGCTGGCGCTGGGCATCTAGGGATAAAAAACGTAGGCATGCTACCCGGCCACTTCTAGTTGTGCGGCAGGTTTAGTTCATGGTCAGTATAGTTTCCATCTTCCAAGAGCTAGTTCTCATATATGCTGGGCTATGTTCTCTCGCCATTGAGAATCATGACAGTTTGACCGGCCCAAAAAAGGGTTAAATTACTGGCTGAGAAAGGAGAGAAAAAAAGAAGTCTGCTACAATTTTTTTTTTTTTTTTTTCCCTCTAGTTCTGAGTGTGCTCTTAATTGAATCACTTGCTAGTCTGCCTATACTGCAGCCTTCCTCTCTTCCTCTCCTTCTAATCCTTGAATGGCTCTGTGTTCACCTGTTTCAAATGGATCTTCAGAGTGTAGCTACAGGTTTGAATAATCTCGCCACAAAGGTACAAAATTTGCAAGATTTTGTTGTTCATGCACCTATGTCTGAGCCTAGAATTCCTTTGCCTGAATTCTTCTCGGGGAATAGATCTCACTTTCAAAATTTTAAAAATAATTGCAAATTGTTTTTGTCCCTGAAGTCTCGCTCTGCCGGAGACCCTGCACAGCAGGTCAGGATTGTAATTTCCTTGCTCCGGGGCGACCCTCAAGACTGGGCTTTTGCATTGGCACCAGGGGATCCTGCGTTGCTCAATGTGGATGCGTTTTTTCTGGCCTTGGGGTTGCTTTATGAGGAACCTCATTTAGAGCTTCAGGCGGAAAAGGCCTTGATGTCCTTGTCTCAGGGGCAAGATGAAGCTGAAATATACTGCCAAAAATTCCGCAAATGGTCTGTGCTTACTCAGTGGAATGAGTGCGCCCTGGCGGCGATTTTCAGAGAAGGTCTCTCTGATGCCATTAAGGATGTTATGGTGGGGTTCCCTGTGCCTGCGAGTCTGAATGAGTCCATGACGATGGCTATTCAGATCGATAGGCGTCTGCGGGAGCGCAAACCTGTGCACCATTTGGTGGTGTCTACTGAGAAAACGCCAGAAAATATGCAATGTGATAGAATTCTGTCCAGAAGCGAGCGGCAGAATTTTAGACGAAAAAATGGGTTGTGCTTCTATTGTGGTGATTCAACTCATGTTATATCAGCATGCTTTAAGCGTACTAAGAAGCCTGACAAGTCTGTTTCAATTAGCACTTTACAGTCTAAGTTTATTCTATCTGTGACCCTGATTTGTTCTTTGTCATCTATTACCGCGGACGCCTATGTCGACTCTGGCGCTGCTTTGAGTCTTATGGATTGGTCCTTTGCCAAACGCTGTGGGTATGATTTGGAGCCATTGGAGGCTCCGATACCTCTGAAAGGGATTGACTCCACCCCATTGGCTAGTAATAAACCACAATACTGGACACAAGTGACTATGCGTGTTAATCCGGATCACCAGGAGGTTATTCGCTTTCTGGTGCTGTATAATCTACATGATGTTTTGGTGCTGGGATTGCCATGGCTGCAATCTCATAACCCAGTCCTCGACTGGAGAGCTATGTCTGTGTTAAGCTGGGGATGTAAAGGAACTCATGGGGACGTACCTTTGGTTTCCATTTCATCATCTATTCCCTCTGAGATTCCTGAATTCTTGTCTGACTTTCGTGACGTTTTTGAAGAACCCAAGGTTGGTTCACTACCTCCGCACCGGGAGTGCGATTGTGCCATAGACTTGATCCCGGGTAGTAAATACCCTAAGGGTCGTTTATTTAATCTGTCTGTGCCTGAACACGCTGCTATGCGAGAATATATAAAGGAGTCCTTGGAAAAGGGACATATTCGTCCTTCGTCATCTCCCTTAGGAGCCGGTTTTTTCTTTGTGTCTAAGAAAGACGGCTCTTTGAGGCCGTGTATTGATTATCGACTTTTGAATAAAATCACGGTTAAATATCAATATCCGTTACCACTGCTTACTGATTTGTTTGCTCGTATAAAGGGGGCCAAGTGGTTCTCTAAGATTGATCTCCGTGGGGCGTATAATTTGGTGCGAATCAAGCAGGGGGATGAGTGGAAAACCGCATTTAATACGCCCGAGGGCCATTTTGAGTATTTGGTGATGCCTTTTGGTCTTTCAAATGCCCCTTCAGTCTTCCAGTCCTTTATGCATGACATTTTCCGCGATTATTTGGATAAATTTATGATTGTGTATCTGGATGATATTCTGATTTTTTCGGATGACTGGGACTCTCATGTCCAGCAGGTCAGGAGGGTTTTTCAGGTTTTGCGGTCTAATTCCTTGTGTGTGAAGGGTTCTAAGTGTGTTTTTGGGGTTCAGAAGATTTCCTTCTTGGGATACATTTTTTCCCCCTCTTCCATCGAGATGGATCCTGTCAAGGTTCAGGCTATTGGTGATTGGACGCAACCCTCTTCTCTTAAGAGTCTTCAGAAATTTTTGGGCTTTGCTAACTTTTATCGTCGATTTATTGCTGGTTTTTCTGATGTTGTAAAACCATTGACTGATTTGACTAAGAAGGGTGCTGATGTTGCTGATTGGTCCCCTGATGCTGTGGAGGCCTTTCGGGAGCTCAAGCGCCGCTTTTCTTCCGCCCCAGTGTTGCGTCAGCCTGATGTTGCTCTTCCTTTTCAGGTTGAGGTCGACGCTTCTGAAATCGGAGCTGGGGCGGTGTTGTCGCAGAGAAGTTCCGACTGCTCCGTGATGAGACCTTGTGCTTTTTTTTCCCGTAAATTTTCGCCCGCCGAGCGGAATTATGATATTGGGAATCGGGAGCTTTTGGCCATGAAGTGGGCTTTTGAGGAGTGGCGTCACTGGCTTGAGGGGGCCAGACATCAGGTGGTGGTATTGACTGACCACAAAAATTTAATTTACCTTGAGTCTGCCAGGCGCCTGAATCCTAGACAAGCGCGCTGGTCGTTGTTTTTCTCTCGGTTTAATTTTGTGGTGTCTTACCTACCGGGTTCTAAGAATGTTAAGGCGGATGCCCTTTCTAGGAGTTTTGAGCCTGACTCCCCTGGTAATTCTGAGCCCACAGGTATCCTTAAAGATGGAGTGATATTGTCTGCCGTTTCTCCAGACCTGCGGCGGGCCTTGCAGGAGTTTCAGGCGGATAGACCTGATCGTTGCCCACCTGGTAGACTGTTTGTTCCTGATGATTGGACCAGTAGAGTCATCTCTGAGGTTCATTCTTCTGCGTTGGCAGGTCATCCTGGAATCTTTGGTACCAGGGATTTGGTGGCAAGGTCCTTCTGGTGGCCTTCCCTGTCACGAGATGTGCGAGGCTTTGTGCAGTCTTGTGACGTTTGTGCTCGGGCCAAGCCTTGTTGTTCTCGGGCTAGTGGATTGTTGTTACCCTTGCCTATCCCGAAGAGGCCTTGGACGCACATCTCGATGGATTTTATTTCGGATCTGCCTGTTTCTCAGAAGATGTCCGTCATCTGGGTGGTGTGTGACCGTTTCTCTAAGATGGTCCATCTGGTTCCCTTGCCTAAGTTGCCTTCTTCTTCCGAGTTGGTTCCTCTGTTTTTTCAAAATGTTGTTCGTTTGCATGGTATTCCGGAGAATATCGTTTCTGACAGAGGGACCCAATTCGTGTCTAGATTTTGGCGGGCATTCTGTGCTAGGATGGGCATAGATTTGTCTTTTTCGTCTGCTTTCCATCCTCAGACTAATGGCCAGACCGAGCGGACTAATCAGACCTTGGAGACATATTTGAGGTGTTTTGTGTCTGCGGATCAGGATGATTGGGTTGCTTTTTTGCCTTTGGCGGAGTTCGCCCTCAATAATCGGGCCAGCTCTGCCACCTTGGTGTCCCCGTTTTTCTGTAATTCGGGGTTTCATCCTCGATTTTCCTCCGGTCAAGTGGAATCTTCGGATTGTCCTGGAGTGGATGCTGTGGTGGAGAGGTTGCATCAGATTTGGGGGCAGGTGGTGGACAATTTGAAGTTGTCCCAGGAGAAGACTCAGCTTTTTGCCAACCGCCGTCGTCGTGTTGGTCCTCGGCTTTGTGTTGGGGACTTGGTGTGGTTGTCTTCTCGTTTTGTCCCTATGAGGGTTTCTTCTCCTAAGTTTAAGCCTCGGTTCATCGGCCCGTACAAGATATTGGAGATTCTTAACCCTGTGTCCTTCCGTTTGGACCTCCCTGCATCCTTTTCGATTCATAATGTTTTTCATCGGTCATTGTTGCGCAGGTATGAGGTACCAGCTGTGCCTTCCGTTGAGCCTCCTGCTCCGGTGTTGGTTGAGGGTGAGTTGGAGTACGTTGTGGAAAAGATCTTGGACTCTCGTGTTTCCAGACGGAAACTCCAGTATCTGGTCAAATGGAAGGGATACGGTCAGGAGGATAATTCTTGGGTCACTGCCTCTGATGTTCATGCCTCCGATCTTGTCCGTGCCTTTCATAGGGCTCATCCTGATCGCCCTGGTGGTTCTGGTGAGGGTTCGGTGCCCCCTCCTTGAGGGGGGGGTACTGTTGTGAAATTGGATTCTGGGCTCCCCCGGTGGCCACTTGTGGAATTTAACTTGTGTGCATCATTCCCTCTGTTCACCTGCTCCTATCAGGATGTGGGAGTCGCTATATAACCTTGCTCCTCTGTCAGTTTCATGCCGGTCAACAATGTAATCAGTAGCCTTTCTGTGCATGTTCCTGCTACTAGACAACTCCCAGCTAAGTTGGACTTTTGTCCTTGTGTGTTTTTGCATTTTGTTCCTGTTCACAGCTGCTGTTTCGTTACTGTGTCTGGAAAGCTCTTGTGAGCGGAAATTGCCACTCTGGTGTTATGAGTTAATGCTAGAGTCTTAAAGTAATTTCTGGATGGTGTTTTGATAGGGTTTTCTGCTGACCATGAAAGTGCCCTTTCTGTCTTCATGCTATCTAGTAAGCGGACCTCGATTTTGCTAAACCTATTTTCATACTACGTTTGTCATTTCATCTAAAATCACCGCCAATATATGTGGGGGCCTCTGTCTGCCTTTTGGGAAAATTTCTCTAGAGGTGAGCCAGGACTGTCTTTTCCTCTGCTAGGATTAGGTAGTTCTCCGGCTGGCGCTGGGCATCTAGGGATAAAAAACGTAGGCATGCTACCCGGCCACTTCTAGTTGTGCGGCAGGTTTAGTTCATGGTCAGTATAGTTTCCATCTTCCAAGAGCTAGTTCTCATATATGCTGGGCTATGTTCTCTCGCCATTGAGAATCATGACACCAGGGGGTCTCAAGCCATCTGCGCCCTACACAACTGACCGCAATATTGCCTATGAAAATGGGCAACATCTTTTTATGAGCTTGGCTCGTTCTTGAGTAAGGTAGCTCAACAGTTAATTTGGAGACCGCTTGTCATGCCATGATGATCTATAGATGCCCAGAAAGCGGCCAAGTATAGACCTTGACGATCTTCACAGAAGGGATGAGAGAGTAAATGCACAAATCTAAAAGTCAATAGGGTCTGGACCTGTAAATACCGGCTTCTCTATCACAGGCATTTCAACACTTTCAATTCTTTCCAGCTGAGTGACCATCCCATCCATAGTCCGTGCCGACACGTCATCTTATCAACTCCTAATATTGAGAAAAATGGAAAGCGGGAGCAGGAGTGCAGTGCCACATTTTTAGACTTTTCAATTATTTTTTTTATCATTTCTTTTTTTTTTGGTCTTTTTTTCTCATAATAAAATAATAAAATCCCAGCGGTCAGGTTGCTTCTTTCAAGCTAAGATGGAAACGATGTTAAAAGCGTCAAGGTCCTGGCCTGCAAAAACAGACTGATCGACAAGATGTGACAGGGCGATGTTAATGTGATGAATTGAAGTTTTCTTGATGGAAAAAAAAGAGGCTGTTTCCATGGGAACTGCCTGCATCAATCACTACTTGCACCTATAGCCGGGAAGTAATGTGGACACGGTGTAATAAGGGGGTGGGAAAAAGTGACAGCCCTCTGGGCTTCTATTGAAAGGTTACTTTACTGAACAAAAAGAAAATCAAACCTTCAATAGCTAATCCCAGTTTTTGGAAGAATGGCCCATTGTGATACTACAATGAGCACTGGCAAATTATAAATTCAGCTCTTTTACAATTGCATATATATGATTTTCACTTATAGATCTTTAAAGGTTCATTGTATTTTCAACTAACTTTGCAGAAATCAATAGTACAAGCGAATGCAAGAAACTTTGTAATATATCTTAACAGAGAAATCTGCTTCTTTCTCCACTTATTAACCACTTTTCCTCATCTCCACGGCATCTTCAACTTATTATCCAAACTGACAACTGCTAAAATCTGTCATGCTCAAGATAAGAAGGACGGAGAGCTGACAGAGGGATCAGATTGCAGTTGCCTTGGGGGGGGGATGTTTAATTTCATCCCAGTACAGGATTCACAGTTACACTGCTCAGTACTGCTGTATAATGTCCTTCATCCTGCTGCTGCTTCTGAACATGTGCTAAAAAGATACGGGAGAGCAAGTATACCTCATATCCATATTGAGCATGCTGTTTACACCGTACGCATTAGGGGACCCAGACAGATGGTATTTCTGTGTTTCTGCTTTCTACTGTAGTAAGTGTTTTATTTCACAACACTACAGGATTCACGGTTACACAGCTCAATACTGCTGTATAATGCCCTCCATGCTGCTGCTACTTCTGAACATGTACTACAAAGATACGGGAGAGCAAGAATCCCTCATATACATATTGAGCACGCTGTCTACATCATATGCATTGGGGGGACTCAGACAGATGATGTTTCTGCATTCTAATAAATTTCACCACTCTACAGGTTTCACAGTTGCACTGCTCAGTACTGCAGCGTAATGTCCTCAATACTGCTGCTTCTCCTAAACATGTACTGCAAAGAGATTAGAGAGCAAGAATCTCTCATGTCTGTATGTGATATGGAGCACACAGTCTACACTGTATGCTTTGGGGTGCACAAACAGATTTAGCTTCTTTCTAATAAGTGTTTTATCTCACACCCAGTGCTGCATTAACAGTTACACTGCTCAATACTGCTGGATAATGTCCTCCATATTGTTGCTACTTCTGAACATGTGCTACAAAGATATGGGAGAGTAAGAATCCCTCATATCCATGTGTGCTGTGTGTGATACAGAGCACGCTGTCTACACGTATGCATTGGAGGACCCAGACAGATGGTGTGTCGGTGTTTCTGCTATCTAGTGAGTGTTTTATTTCACCTCACTACAGGATTCACAGTTGCAGTGTTCAGTACTGCAGTGTAATGTCCTCAATACGGCTGCTACTCCTAAACATGTGATGCAAAGAGATTACAGAGCAAGAATCCCTCTTGTCTGTAAGTGATACGAAGCACACTGTCTGCGCTATATGCTTTGGGGGCACAAACAGATTTAGCTGCTAATAATTGTTTTATCTCACTCCAGTGCTATATTCATAGTTACACTGCTCAATACTGCTGTATAATGTCCTCCATATTGCTGCTACTTCTAAACATACTGCAAAGAGAGAGGATAGCAAAAATTCCTCATGTCTTTGTGTTTTGTGTGTGATATGGAGCACATTGTCTACAATGTGTACCTTGGGGACATAGACAGATAGTGTGACTATTTCTAGGAAATGTGTTATTCCACCCCAGTGCTGGATTCACAGCTACACTGCTCAGTAATTCTGTATAATGTCCTCCATGCTGCTGCTACTTCTTCGGGACATGTTCTACATAGAGACAGAAGAGCAGAAAACCCTCATGTCTGTGTGTGCTGTGTATGGAAAACATCATAGCAGCTGGTCTCCTCCTACTGGCTCAGCGACAACTGAAAAATCGACATAGTGGCTGCAAAGGAGAAAAATTTTAAGAAATGCAGGATTTACATTATTAAATGGCCGGAACAAGAGTTATTCTTCATGTACATACACGGGACAGTTTATTCCCGAAAAGTCACCTGAAATGACAGGTATGATTTTAAGATGATTAATTTAAATTAATAAATGTATTAGAATTAAAGTAACAAATGTACCTTTCCCTTAATAGCCACATAAGTGTGTACGCTAGGTATGTATAGAATTACATGTATAAGGCAACAATTGAAAAATAAGAACCCTGATGACTTCCCGCCCCAATTCTACCTCTAAGTATAATGCAGCCTTTTCTTTTAGGACAAAGTAGAACAAAGGGAATGAAAGTGAGAACTCTTAAGTGCTTATCTTACCAACTCTGAATAAAAATGTGCCCCCTCCTCCCACTTCTATAAGAGGTACCTAATATGGGTTTTTAAAATGGAGTCGTAAATTGTAGTAATCGAGCGCTCCACCGCTGTTCCCTAAGAATAATTTTTCCTAATGGCCCTGTTAAATCAAATTCTTGTTAGCTGAGCTGAACAGTTAGTGGGTTTCTGAAATGAAAGCAGCCACATTTGTCAGGTATCCAAGGCCCGTCATGCAGAACTTATGTACTGACTTATATATACTTGTGGGAGATCATAAATTCATGATCGATGATCCGGGGAATGATGCCCAATAACATATTGGTAGAATGGACAACCCTTAGGTCTCTTTTTATAAAAACTGGTTTCGAAACAAGTGAATTTTCTAAAAATTGCTCGATTTGATCGAATCGGTCCAAATTGATAGTGCCCTAATTGCTGCGAAAGATGTTTATTAGACTGTGAGGTCGCTCCTCCCAAAGCAAAATAAATGGGGTCATATAAAATGGTTAAAAAATAATTGTACTTACCTGTCCTAGTTGCCATTTGGCACCTTGTCCTGATTTAAAATCCTCTTAAATGTCTAAAGTAGACAAATACCAGTTTACTTGTACAACCATGTCGTGAGGGCATCACACATTTTTATGGATCAACCTATTTTCAGGATTATTATCTCAGTCTCTACTAAGTGATAGGTTCTCTGCAGAAGTTTTGGGTTATTATACAGGACTGACATAGCAGTCACCAACTTGGCACCTGATCTCCTCCCAAGCCAAGATAGTAGATGTATGAAGCAAATAGTTGACCGGATGCACCAGCAATTCAGAGAAGAGGACTGAATGGGTCAAGGGACCACCCAGAAATGATCCAATATATGGTATTCTCCTTGGTCCTTTCTTCACGTAATTGGTAATAGTAGGATGTACAGAAAAGAAAAAATGGTAGCCACCAAAGCCTTTCTGCTTCCATCCTGCATGGGAGAAATTTACTGGATTCAGGGATTCCATTTACACCCAGGACCTGGAGCCTTAAATATTCCCTTTCAGTCATATGAGAAGACCAATACTATTAAATACCCTTGAATTCGGGGCCGTGTTACAAATTTTGTATTGGGTCCCATGAGCTTCAAAAGATTAGTGCTTGACCATCGTGGAACTGCTTTGGACCATGTCGAATTGCTACAAATTTGTATACTTTTCCAGGGAGCATTGCCCATGAAATCTAAACCAGCTGGATCCTGGTAATGAGAACCAGTACCCCGAGATTTGAGCCTAGGGCACCTAATCCGACCCACTAATACCCAATATGATTTGGAATATATCTCTAATCATGTTCTAAAGGCTTTTTGTGGACCAGACCTTGACTTTCATTGCAGATACCTAAAGTTGGCACTAAAGGCATGGTTTTCTTACTTCTGGAAAAGAGCTAATTTGCATACATTTTTTCCCACGTAGCATTGCCCATAAATCTCTATGCATAAAGAAAGAACACCAAGTTCCATCTAATCCAGCCAACCTGTGCCTTGACCTGTACTCGTGAAGAACAGGAACTCCAAAACAGCTATTGTCTTACTTTTGGCACAGAGATAATATGCATATATTGTTCCAGGGAACTTGTAAATTTCTTTACACCAATGTAGTCTCTACAAGGAGAAACAGTATTTCCTAGTTCTCTCAGAATAATATACTGAAGAAGAGTTTGTAGCTTGGGGTGCAAAATGTGCACCACTGGCTGTTCCAAAAAGGCATGAACGTCATCGCACGTGGCACCGGCAAGATGGTGATTTTGACTACAGTATTTTCATTGACATCAGATATATCATAAGACATAGGTGGCAGCGATACTCGAGGGGTGACTTCGACAGCATTTATAGACCAGTAGATGGAACAGGGATCCAGCAACCAAAGGTTATGGTCCAACATGTCGGAGCACTGAAGACAACTTTCAGAATATGTTGATATTTCCCCGTAATCCCATGAAAGCTATTATAGTTTCTCCTCCGTAATCAGTCATGTATGGCTCTGTTGATGTTTATGAGTGATGTCCTTCAGAAGGAGCCTAATGAATGGAATTTACAGACGTTCGTAACTCTGCAGCTGACAGCGGACTGGCGCCGGGATATCCATCTCTGGAGTATTTGCAGAGGTAAGACACATGTTTCATTTATCAGACAGATGAAGATTGTGGCTCTGGTATTTGCAAGCTGTATATAAGACAGATCGCTGAGCCCAGCCAGGCACAAAAAATTACTCATGGGAGCAGCTTAGTATATAGGGTATTTTTTATTGCCTTCCACTGTTCACTGTAGTTCGTCAATTGTAGGTAGAAAATGGTCAGTGGTGGAGCACGTGGGACCTTGAGTAGAGTCATTACGGGATCCCTGTGAACTCCATTGTCATGCTGACAAGCATAGAATGTTTATCCATCAAGCCTAGCGGGTCATGGTATCTGCAGACTTCTTGGGTTGCCCACATCAACATTATAAACTAACAGTCAGGTAGTTGCTAACAGAGGCAACTACCTGACTGTTCTACTTGCCACTGGATCAAAGCGGTTACCGACCGCTCCTGCAGGAGATTCAGCTGCTCCACATCAACAGAGAAATTCTTTTGGGCTGTTCCGTTGATGGAGTGTGACTGCCAACATCATGCTGAATGACAACTGGCTCCTTGCAGTGAAGCAGAGGGGAGCCAGTTGTCAATCAGCATGTCATTGGAAGTTATGTCCCATCAACAAAGCAGAGTGGAAGAAAAGCCGCTGCTCTGTCGATGTGATGTCAGCTGCTGAATGCTGGTATGCGACCATTCTGGGTTGGCAGAGATCGGCGCCGGACTCAACGGACAGGCAGGTAGCAACTACCAACCTGTTAATTCTTAGGCACATAGTAAAAAAAAAATTGAAATAATCATGGATAGCCGCTTAAAACTTGAGATATGACTAACTGTGAATCCTGTTGAATTTTTGTTTTTCTTTTCACAACCTGTATTTAAAAAAAAAAAAAAGCAATTCTCAAAACAGCCACTGGGGCTTTTTTTTTAGTCCAACTTCCAGTTGTTTCAAGAAATATCTATGTATAATAATAGCAATGAACAGATCCCAACCCTATGTTTTGTATTAAAGCAATGAGCCTGTGCAAAGTTCATGCTTAAGAGAGGAGGAGCTATTACATCATCTGTTGTAATTGGTGGTAAGGACTGACCTGAGTTGGAGTAGTGATATTGCAACCATTAGGGGCCGCAAGGGCAGGTAGCGTTGTCAGGATATAGCCAGAGGTCGGTACATGGAGCAGCAGTATAATTGGGTGGATAAGCAGGTAATGTAGTCAGGATATAGCCAGAGGTTGGTACACAGCAGCAGCAGTAGAATTGAGGATAAGCAGCAGGTGAGAAGAAGCTAGACTAAAGGCTGAAAGCTCAATAATCTCACAAGGAATGGAGTGCAATGCCAGATTTAAGTAGGGTGATCAATCAGGATATCACAGGGATGAGACAATTAGGAACTCAGGGTGGAGACAATCAGAATCTCATGGTGAAGACAATCAGGAACAACACAAGTACTAGTATCTGATTTAGCAATGCCCTGTCCAGCAAGCTGAATAGCTCAGAGGGTAGAGCTGCTGCCTGGTGCACAAGAGCTGCTGGGTTTGAATCCAGACAGGTGGATTCTGTATTATCAGCTGTGTTCATAGAAGTTATCAGTAATTGTATTGCTGCCTCTGAAGATAATGAGACTGATGCAATTTCTTTCTAAAAGAATTTTTTTTAAAAGTCTAAAATTAATCTAAATAAAAAGCCCAAGTGGGCAGTAAGAAAATTGCATGATTATTATTTTTTTTAAATAAAGAGGATGATGTGAAAATAAAAACATTGCCAAAAATGTTGAAAAAAATACAAGTGATGTGAAAAATATGTTACTTATTGAAGAAAGTTTCCCTTTCAATTGATCATTTAGCAACTTGGTGCCAGAAGTAAAATGTACATTTTGCTTTAATTTCATTCACAAAAAAAGCTTCTAAGTCAATTTAATTCCAACTGATAAATAAGGGATCACTTAGCACTAAAAAAAAAATCCAAGATTTTGAATTTATGTAAAAAAAAATCATACGGTGAATTTCATCACAATTCAATCTGGATATCTGGAATAAATGGCTCTATCAGGGCCACATTCCCTTTAAACTGAAAAATTAGAAACTTTGCACTAGAAAAATTTTCAACTTTTTGGATTTTTTGGAAAAAAAAGATTTTCTGAAGAATTTTAGCCCAATTAATGAATTTGTAACTTTTTGAATTAATAAAAAAAAAATAATTACCCAGTCAACTTCATCCCAATTTTGGGAGTCTGTGTTAAAGGGGTTCTATCTGAGCCACATTCTCTTTAAATTGAAAAATTAGAAACTTTGCACTAGAAAAATTTGAAACTTTTTTGATTTATTCCAAAAGAAAAGATTTTGTGACGAATTTTATCCCAATTAACTAATTTGTAACTTTTTTAATTGATTAAAAATAAATTAATCAAGTCAACTTTATTCCAATTTTAGGACACTTGGATAAAGAGGGTCCATTTTGGGACAGTTGGATAAAAGGTGTCCGTCAGGGGGACACATTTCCTGTAAAATTAAATTTGATGCCTCTCGAAAAATTTTCAATTTTTAAAATTAATTCTAAAATATACAAATTTATGGAATCAATTTCATCCCAATTGATTAATTTGATGTTGACAGTAATCCCACAACTTAAGTCTGAAAAGTTACTCCATGGATCATTATCCATTTTGTGAAATTCTTTGGATAGCGCGGAGTGCACTCGTGATCACCCGCAGCCTTCACAATGATGAAGGCAATTTTTGAAAAGTTGCCAAATCACTCTAAGATTGTTTTATTAATTTGATGCAAATGGCATCACCCAGGTGCCGATCTGAATGATTTGCTTGCCTCATTAGCATTCAGTTCTGGCCCACTCCCTGCTTGACTTCGCCTGGCAGGGGGAGAACATATTAAGCGGCAAGATCCGCACGTCTCGTCCAAATTTACTAAACTGACTGCCAGTAAGAGCCATAAATATGGCAGACGGATCCCATGAAATTAGGGGTTATTTTGTGCAAATATTCAGTTTTGTTCCCAGGGCAGCACAGATTATAGATGGCACGGGACGTAAGCGTTCCTTCTGGTAATAATACAGAAAGAACTAATTATTACCCCCTGCACATACGGCAACACAAATGCTCTCCGTATACTCACAGATATCATTATTTCTCGCTAAAATGCGTTTTGTCGGGAGGTGGTTAATGGTGCTTTTTGCTCAACGGTTACACCCAATTACAAAATGCGGAGTCCGTTCAGTTTTTATGTAAACTTTGGCTTTGAAGAAAAAATAAAGTTTGAAAAGCTTTGAAATTACATGGTTATGGATGACATAACAAGAAAGGTAGCAGAACTGCGCCATATAAAGCATTTTGTAGGATTTCTTATAGATATATATGGTATAATAAACTTCTAATGACTTCAGTGTGGTTAAGGCTGAGGCTTCATGGAGATTTGGGGTACAACACCAAAAATGGTTTGATGATGGAAGGGGTTGAGTTGCAATCCGTAAGTTACCATGACTGCAACAAGCAAGTTGCAAGAAGTCAAACTCCTTCCAACTATTCATAACTTTTTTAGCAGTACCCTAGGGGGTTGCAATAAAATGAAGCAGCTCCACAGACCTGTGTCTTGACCAATGTAGCCTAAACCATGATTGTGAAAGGGGTTGGGTTTCAATCCCTATGATATACTGACTACAACAAGAAAGATGAAAAAAGTCAAACTCCTTCCAACTATTCACAACGTTTTTTTGGCAGTACCCTACAGGGTTGCAATAAAATGAAGTACCTCCACAGACCTATGTCGTAGCCAATGTAGCCTAAACCATGATTTTGAATGGGGTTGGGTTGAAATCCCTTTTGTACACTGACTGCAACAAGTAAGTTGCAAAAAGTCCAACTTTTCAAAACTTGTTTGTCGCAGTACCGTAGGTGGTTGCAATGTGATTTAGCAGTTCCCCAGACCCGTGTTGCGGCCAATGTAGCCCCAGCCTAAGTTATATTATTTGGGCTCAACTTATCAATGTTATGGAGTTGCTCCTCCTGTTCCCACCACATCCAGAGCAAAACTAGTGGGATACGGACAGTAGAAGAAGAATATGGGGGGGGGCAAAGAGTAAGTGCCCCTTGATTGCTGTATTTGGTGAACATATTAGTTTGTAATGAGGCTTGGGAAAATATTTAGTTTGTTGGCATCCTCCTGACACTAAGTACCCTGGGCACATGCCCAACCAACCACCCTCTACCTTCACTCCAGTTGGACTTGTTACTATTCCAGGGGTTAGGCATTATGGCTGTAAGGTGGCACACAGTGGGTTGCATTTTTGGGAGCACTGATTAAAAAGTATATAGAGTACGAATGAGCAAAATGATTTGTAACTAATCATGTTCATTACAAATTTCCCCAAAATTACCCACCCAGTGAAAATTAGCTAGATTGTTTTAAAGCTCCAGAAGGGGATGAAATAAGAAAAGAACTTTCCTTTTATTTCACATGTTCCTGTACCACCTCTACTGCTCCCCAGACCTCTGTGTCGGTTTTCCGGTGCTCCTATCCACATTGAGTCCAATTTGAGTCCGGCGATTGGCTTCACGTAGTCATGTGGGAGTGATGAAAGTCATGCGGTCAATCACTCCATCCCCATTATTGTGAAAAGCAAATCACTGACCTAAAAGTGACCTGAACGCCAGAATGGAGCATCAGAAGAACAGGTTGTCATGATCCAGGTCGGGGATTGCTTCTTGCTTCTCTTTACCCAGCCTGGTCATGGAGGGGTTAACCTTTCCTGCCTCTCTTTGGTTCTTGGGTGGCTATTTATTGGTGCCATTTCTGGTAACCTTTGTCAGTGATAGTTCTGGTCCTTGGCTAGAGCAGCTGATCTGTATACCCTAGTGATCCTTCTGCCTCTGACTTCCCGTGTGTGTCTGACCTGTTCCCTATTCCTGACTCAGTGTATGTTTGTTGATTTCCCTACAGCGTATGACTCGGCTTGAACTCTGAACTCCACCTTCGGTTTTTCTGTCTCTGGTACTGCGTTTCCCGACTGGCTTTTGACCCTCTGGCCCGTACCTCGACTCCTCTTTCAGTCTCACATTTTGGATACTGCGCTCCCGTGTGGCTCTGACTTTTGGCTCGTCTCTAACCTCGTTCTTTGCTGTCACCTCTGGTACTTCTCCCTGTTTGTTTCTGACTTTGGCCTGTCTGACTACTCTGACGCCTCCTGGTGGCGGCCAGCATTTCTGCACCGAAGTGCTACATAGTAAATGCAACCCTTTTTCTCGTAACAATGCCCCTTGGTGGTGGCTGAGCGCAACTGCTCTGCAGTTGCATTACACAGATAAATGGATTATTTCAGGAAGCTTACTACCGCATAAGGCCAACAGCTTCAATTTATAACCAGATAGCAGAGTTTTGGAAACAAGTGAGTTTTTGGGTGTTGAAATGATTAAATCTTACTTAAGGAGAATGGAGAACCTCTTTCAGGACTATCATACAATGTACAAGATCCCTTTAAGAAAACCCAGCTTTATTATGGAATCACTTATCGTAGTCTTCTGATCAGGATACATTAATAAGACGCTCTTCAAATCTTTGCATTGCATATGATATAATGTAGCAATATTTGATTTTTGAGCAAGTGGAATCCCATTCCCATAAACCTACAATTGCCCCAGCAGGACAATTCTTCTTAATAATGCAAATGTCTTGGGACAAAATAATTGCTGTATAAAAGTGATTTGCGTTTCGCTACCTTTGCAGCCCTGAAAAAGCAACTGATGAGATAAAACATTGCCTTCATATAATGGACACCCGGCGACCAAAGACTCTGGCGTTTTATCAATGCAATTAACTTAAAGAGTGATAATCTATAGACATTCTGCTGCTGGATGTTCTGCTCTTTCCTTTAATCAGCAAGCCCAGTAATTATCTAGTAAAAGCTTCAACTCAATACACAAGACCCTAAATGAAGAATGGTAAAAACAAGCAGATGTTATTATTACTCTGCTACATTATATTTTATAGAAACAACATTGGTCTAATAAATTCCTAACATATGTTGGAACAAGAAGATAACTACTATAATACTGCTCCTATGTACAAGAATATAACTACTATAATACTGCTCATATGAACAAGAATATAACTACTATAATACTGCCCCTATATACAAGAATATAACTACTATAATACTGCCCCTATTTAAAAGAATATAACTACTATAATACTGCTCCTATGTACAAGAATATAACTACTATAATACTGCTCCTATGTACAAGAATATAACTACTGTAATACTGCCCCTATGTACAAGAATATAACTACTATAATACTGCTCCTATGTACAAGAATATAACTACTATAATACTGCTCCTATGTACAAGAATATAACTACTGTAATACTGCCCCTATGTACAAGAATATAACTACTATAATACTGCTCCTATGTACAAGAATATAACTACTGTAATACTGCTCCTATGTACAAGAATATAACTACTATAATACTGCCCCTATGTACAAGAATATAACTACAATAATACTGCCCCTATGTACAAGAATATACCTACTATAATACTGCCCCTATGTACATGAATATAACTACTATAATACTGCCCCTATGTACAAGAATATAACTACTATAATACTGCTCCTATGTACAAGAATATAACTACTATAATACTGCTCCTATGTACAAGAATATAACTACTGCAATACTGCCCCTATGTACAAGAATATAACTACTATAATACTGCTCCTATGTACAAGAATAGAACTACTGTAATACTGCTCCTATGTACAAGAATATAACTACTATAATACTGCCCCTATGTACAAGAATATAACTACTATAATACTGCTCCTATGTACATGAATATAACTACTATAATACTGCCCATATGTACAAGAATATAACTACTATAATACTGCCCCTATGTACAAGAATATAACTACAATAATACTGCCCCTATGTACAAGAATATACCTACTATAATACTGCCCCTATGTACATGAATATAACTACTATAATACTGCCCCTATGTACAAGAATATAACTACTATAATACTGCCCCCTATGTACAAGAATATAACTACTATAATACTGCCCCATGTACAAGAATATAACTACTATAATACTGCCCCTATGTACAAGAATATGCAGTAACTACTATAATACTGCCCCTATGTACAAGAATATAACTACTATAACACTGCCTCTATGTACAAAAATATAACTACTATAATACTGCTCCTATGTACAAGAATATAACTACTATAATACTGCTCCTATGTACAAGAATATAACTACTATAATGCTGCTCCTATGTACAAGAATATAACTACTATAATACTGCCCCTATGTACAAGAATATAACTACTATAATACTGCCCCCTATGTACAAGAATAAAACTACTATAATACTGTACTGCTCCCTATGTACAAAAATATAACTACTATAATACTGCCCCCTATGTACAAGAATATAACTACTATAATACTGCTCCCTATGTACAAGAATATAACTACTATAAAACTGCTCCTATGTACAAGAATATAACTACTATAATACGGCTCCTATATACAAGAATATAACTACTATAAAACTGCTCCTATGTACAAGAATATAACTACTATAATACGGCTCCTATATACAAGAATATAACTACTATAATACTGATCCTATGTACAAGAATATAACTACTATAATACTGCTCCTATGTACAAGAATATAACTACTATAATACTGCTCCTATGTACAAGAATATAACTACTATAATACTGCCCCTATGTACAAGAATATAACTACTATAATACTGCCCCTACGTACAAGAATATAACTACTATAATACTGCCCCCTATGTACAAGAATATAACTACTATAATACTGCCTCCTATGTACAAGAATATAACTACTATAATACTGCCGCTATGTTTAAGTCCACATATGAACAGGTGGTGTAGTTTTTCGATTTATCTCTGATCTGAATCCTTTTTGTTCTTTTCGCTCTGTAGCGAACGCTGCAGTTCATCTTTACAGAAGGGAAATTTTCCAGTAAATCATGTGAAATATAATAAGCTACAGATTTAAGCTATTTTGTCCCGGGAAGGCGTGAACGGTTCATTTACGGCTCTCGACTTTTGCTCTCCATTGAAAACAGCAATAAAGGTTTCTGCATGGTGTGACTGACCACTGAACATGCTGTATATTTCACTTCAGTCAATTCAGATGAATGGAAACCTCCGTGTAATCATGCCCTCTGCCTCTGGCACCCAAGCAGCTGAAAAAACTTTCAAAGAGCAACATCAAATGTGTGGAGGTGCGGATTGTGAAAGGTGAACTCGTACTATTGTTGGATACACTTGTTAGGATGAGGTCACTGCTTTTAGAAGCTTCACACCTGGCAGTATTGCACGCAATTCCTGCTCTCTCATCTCACCCAAGTTCTACCACCTTCATAGGAATCCTAGTCCAGGGAGATGATTTTTTGGAGATGTCAAATGAAATCCTTTTATATACATATATATATATATATATATATATATATATATATATATATAAAGAAGCTCAAGCTCTTTGTTTCATGTTGCAAAAAATATTGATATTTACAAGTCCTCTTTGCATAAAATTCAAGTATACTGAATGGTGTGCAGAAGAATGTTATGCCTGGTGCAGGATCTGCAGGGGCGGGACATGAATAAAGTAATGACAACCAATAACAGAATCCCTGTGTCATGCTCCACCCCCGAAGGGTATCAGTGTTTTCATTTGGTGGAAACCACACAATAACTGTGAAGTCTGTGTGCTGAGAGGATGGTGGACAAGCACCAAGATGCCAAAGAAAATTATATACTTTAGTTTATTATCTGCTGTATAAATCAAGACTAAGCATAAACATTTTCTTTTAAATCGCCAATCAAGCACCTGATCAAAACAGTGCGACCCCCAACAGTTGGGATGTAGAAGGGGTTCAAGATATAGGTACATTCTCGAAAATGGTAGCTTTAGAAAAGCTTCTCCCTTACCCCTTATTCTCCCTTCTACACTGCTACAGTAAATTTATATTGATAGTAACTTTGTCAGAACAGGTAAATAATGTGAGGAGTATGCAAAAAGCAGGTCAGGAAAGAAACATACTCTGTGCTAGTCTCACCATGGCTCCATCTTCATTGGTGTCAAAAGTAGAAAGCATGTGTTATGGTTGTATGTGTTATGTTTGTTTCTGTGTCATGTGTATATTTGTGTGTAAGGTGTATGTATGTATGTGTGTCATGTGTATGTATGTGTGTAATATGTAATATGTATGTGTGTCCTGTGTATGTGTGTCCTGTGTATGTATGTGTGCAATGTATATGTGTGGTTGTAACGTGTATGTGTGCCATGTGTATGTATGTGTTCCATGTGTATGGATGTGTGTAACGTGTATGTATTATGTGTGTCCTGTGTATGTATGTGTGCAATGTATATGTGTGTGTAACGTGTATGTGTGCCATGTGTATATAGTAAGGTGCATGTATGTGTGTCATATGTATGTATGTGTGTAATATGTAATATGTATGTGTGTCCTGTGTATGTGTGTCCTGTGCATGTATGTGTGCAATGTATATGTGTGTGTGTAACGTGTATGTGTGCCATGTGTATGGATGTGTGTAACGTGTATGTATTATGTGTGTTATGTGTATGGATGTATATCATGTGTATGTGTGCCATGTGTTTGTATGTGTATAATGCATATGTGTGTGTAATGTGTATGTGTCTAAGGTGTGTACAGTATGTGTGTGTTTCATATGTGTTTAAGATATGTGTGTACTGTATATCTGTTGTCATGTGTATGTGTAGCGCCCCCACTGCTGCAGGGCCGAGGGGTACCCGGTACCGGGCCTCTGAGTCTCTGCTCTGGGGTTGTCACGGTGACTAGGCCCCGGTCCGTGACCCTGCCGAAGGGCGCACAGTATCTGATAGATGTGGATGGTGGTAGTGGTGCGGTGCAGTAAATAACGAGGACACCAGGTTGCAGTCTATTTACCTCTTTACTGAAGGTTTTAGAGTCCTCAGTCCAGAGCGCTGTCAACAGGGCTGTTTGAGACCGGCCGGTCCAAAGGCACATCTGGAGTTCTCTTTACAGGTGGGAAACAGTGTCTACCTTCTAGCGCTGTGTGTTGTAGTCCTTCCCTGCTGAGCTCCCGGGATAGTCCTCACAACTGATTCTGTCTGTCTCTGATGTTCGTTCTCTCCGTCCCCCAGGTGATATGGTAGGACGCACCCGTATGACGGGGTAGGCCTGGAGTTCTTCCGGGACCCTAGAGTCGCCCCTCTCCCACAGCTGCCTCCGTTGTCTGCTTAGGTGATTTGTGTGAGACAGCCAACCTATAATTGGCTGTCTGGCCGTGGTTTGCAGTAGTACTTAGAGTCTCTTACTTGCTCGGCGTTCCGGCCACCGACTGTTTGCGCCTCAGAAGGATGTTGCCTCGGTCTAACAGCACGACTCCTTCTGGTCCTAATGCCTCTTTTCTGTATTCCCGTTTTCTCACTGGTTAGTTCTGCTCTTAGGAGTCTGCCAGGATCCCATCCCTGACAGGTCCTCTCACTAGCTCTTCCCAGTTACTTCTCACTCCTCTTCCTGTCCAACCCCCAGTTTTACCAGAGTGTGAGGAGTGGCCTACTAGATAGAACCACCTCCCCTGGTGGCCGGAGTGTGAAGTGTAGTGTGAGTGTTACCTGGTCAGAGAAACTCCTTTAGTGCAATCAGACGTAACATCGCTCCCCTTAGTGGCAGAGCGACATTACTGCAACGACCAGGACTCTGGGGCGCTGCATATGCATGTGTGCAATGTGTATGTATGTGTGTCATCTGTATGTGTGTCATGTGTGTGCATGTGTGTAATCTGTATGAATGTGTGTAATGTGTATGTGTGTAATGTGTATGTATGTAGGATAGCTGCGGAGACACCATCACGTGTTTCTCAACGCAAGCAGTGAATAGCCAGACCTTTCCCCGGGAAGGAACAACCACGGGAAGGGCAGCATCCAATAAAGGAAAACATCCAATATAGGAAAACCACCTATGCCAAGCATGGTATCCATCCACAGACAGCTGTTTCGGGGTGTTTGCCCCTCATCAGTGTGGAGTAGGAATCTGGCTATTAGGAGCAGTGCCTAGTAAAAGGCTGTGAAGGAACAGATGATTGGCCTCGGGGAGGCCAAAACATCCAACACCGCGGAGACACCATCACGTGTTTCTCAACGCAGTGATCCAGAACACTGCCCCCATCCCTTATGGGAAATATGCAAATGCATGTAGGATAGCTGCGGAGACACCATCACGTGTTTCTCAACACAAGCAGTGAATAGCCAGACCTTTCCCCGAGAAGGAACAACCACGGGAAGGGCAGCATCCAATAAAGGAAAACATCCAGTACAGGAAAACCACCTATGCCAAGCATGGTATCCATCCACAGACAGCTGTTTCGGGGTGTTTGCCCCTCATCAGTGTGGAGTAGGAATCTGGCTATTAGGAGCAGTGTCTAGTAAAAGGCTGTGAAGGAACAGATGATTGGCCTCGGGGAGACCAAAACATCCAACACCGCGGAGACACCATCACGTGTTTCTCAACGCAGTGATCCAGAACACTGCCCCCATCCCTTATGGGAAATATGCAAATGCATGTAGGATAGCTGCGGAGACACCATCACGTGTTTCTCAACGCAAGCAGTGAATAGCCAGACCTTTCCCCGGGAAGGAACAACCACGGGAAGGGCAGCATCCAATAAAGGAAAACATCCAATACAGGAAAACCACCTATGCCAAGCATGGTATCCATCCACAGACAGCTGTTTTGGGGTGTTTGCCCCTCATCAGTGTGGAGTAGGAATCTGGCTATTAGGAGCAGTGCCTAGTAAAAGGCTGTGAAGGAACAGATGATTGGCCTCGGGGAGACCAAAACATCCAACACCGCGGAGACACCATCACGTGTTTCTCAACGCAGTGATCCAGAACACTGCCCCCATCCCTTATGGGAAATATGCAAATGCATGTAGGATAGCTGCGGAGACACCATCTCGTGTTTCTCAACGCAAGCAGTGAATAGCCAGACCTTTCCCCGGGAAGGAACAACCACGGGAAGGGCAGCATCCAATAAAGGAAAACATCCAATACAGGAAAACCACCTATGCCAAGCATGGTATCCATCCACAGACAGCTGTTTCGGGGTGTTTGCCCCTCATCAGTGTGGAGTAGGAATCTGGCTATTAGGAGCAGTGCCTAGTAAAAGGCTGTGAAGGAACAGATGATTGGCCTCGGGGAGACCAAAACATCCAACACCGCGGAGACACCATCACGTGTTTCTCAACGCAGTGATCCAAAACACTGCCCCCATCCCTTAGGCACTGCTCCTAATAGCCAGATTCCTACTCCACACTGATGAGGGGCAAACACCCCGAAACAGCTGTCTGTGGATGGATACCATGCTTGGCATAGGTGGTTTTCCTGTATTGGATGTTTTCCTTTATTGGATGCTGCCCTTCCTGTGGTTGTTCCTTCCCGGGGAAAGGTCTGGCTATTCACTGCTTGCGTTGAGAAACATGTGATGGTGTCTCCGCAGCTATCCTACATGCATTTGCATATTTCCCATAAGGGATGGGGGCAGTGTTCTGGATCACTGCGTTGAGAAACACGTGATGGTGTCTCCGCGGTGTTGGATGTTTTGGTCTTCCCGAGGCCAATCATCTGTTCCTTCACTGTAATGTGTATGTGTCTAAGGTGTGTACAGTATGTGTGTGTGTGCTGCATGTGTTTAAGGTATGTGTGTGTAATGTATATCTGTTGTCATGTGTATGTATGTGTGTCATGTGTTTGTGTGTGCAATCTGTATGTATGTGTGTAATGTATATGTATAATGTGTATGTGTTTAAGGTGTGTATGCTGCACGTGTTTAAGGTATGTGTGTGTAATGTCTATCTGTTGTCATGTGTATGTATGTGTGTAATCGGTATGTATGTATGTAATATGTATGTGTGTGTTGCATATGTGTTTAAGGTATGTGTGTGTAATGTATATCCGTTTAAGGTGTGTATGTGTGTGTAATGTATATGTGTGTATGTCTGTGCTTGGTATAGCAGCACTATCTAGTGAGCAATATTTTTTAGTTTTTAGTGTTTCTGCCTAATGCCAGATTACTCTATTGCAGCTTTACCATTGTATTACCTGTTATCATCAACTCTATATTTAAAAAATATGTATTTTGTAGAGCAGGGAGGACAAAACTACTATAAATCTGCTGTTTCTGTGTATTTGGGAAAAGGAGGGTGCTCTGAATAAAAAATCAGAAGAAGCTCCTCTAAGGTGATTTATACAGCAGGTTCCTATTATTTTGCATTATTTTAAATTTACCCCTCTTAATACTTAGACAAACTTGAAAGAATTTAGAGTAGTGTAAAAAAAAAACAGCGTTATGTGCCCTTGACTATAAGATTACTAATAACATGATTTATTATCAAAGTACATGATGGTACGTTTGATGATTTGCACTACATTTTGAGCAGAAAGTGTCCGTCTTGAAGATTGAATATGACAACACGGGGCAGAGGCAGACCTTTTATTAGAGAAGGAATCTTCTCAAGGAGCCGATGTGGCCTTTAATATGTAGGTAGATTCTGTTAGATACCAGCCTCCGGAGATTTTTCTGCATGAGCGATGACCTTGACCATGGCGAGGTTAATGACAAGTATATATTCTCTGGAGAGCTATCCCACCATTCCTTTATCACATTGAATATTTGTCAAGTTGCCTTGCTTTCTTGAAATTCACATTGCTAACTTAAGTATCCACTTGAAAAATAACAATCCTGAGCAATTCATACAGAAATAAATACATTCCCGTAAAGCGGCGGCGGAAGACATTGAGTCATGCCATTATTTGGATAAGTGGCACGGCATTGTTTTCATGAGTCTATGCCGACCACTTGTCTTCATAGGCCATAATATGGCTTGACGAGAGCACAGAGGTCAAAAGCAAGGAGGATATTCTAAATAAGATAAGTAACCACGTCTTTGCGTTGCTCCCCAATGTATGTGTAGCTACTTTCAATATCTAGATTCTGATCCAGATTTCTGGAGATCACGTCAACTTGAGTAGATGTTGAAGAACATCTCTGAGGTCATAAAGTTATCAATGGCGATGTTCTCAAGAAAAAACACTCAAGAAAGGGGTTTCATGACAAAATTAATACAAGACATACATTCCTTTCTTCCAGTCCAGTCTTCGATCATGGTGGCACAACAAGTAGGGTAGACCAAGTAGGAAATTACCTAGAACCACTTTCAGTGGAACAATCAAATCCTACTATTTTTAGGAGATTGTGACACCAACCCAACAGACACCAACATAGTTTGTTCACCCATTGGTGGAGTCCATACAATTTTTTAGCTTTTTTCCCCAATGTATGTGTCACTACTTTCAATATTTAGATTCTGATCCAGATTTCTGGAAATCACTCAACTTTAATAGATGTTGAAGAACATCTCTGAGGTCATAAAGTTATCCATCATGATGCTGTTGAGAAAAAACACCCAAGAAAGGGGGATTCATGACAAAATGAATACGAGATATACATTCCTTTCTTTCCATCCCCTGTGTAAGATAAGGGCAGCGCAACATCTATGCTAATCCAATCTTCCATCATGTTGGCACCAGTAGGTTAGACCGAATAGGCAATTACCTAGGACCACTTTCAGGCAGTGGAACAATCAAATTCTACTATTTTTAAGAGATTGTGACACCAACCCCATTGACACCAATAGAGTTTGTTCACCCATTGGTGGAGTCTATACAATGTTTTAGGGTTTTTTTTCCCCAATGTATGTGTGGCTACTTTCAATATCTAGATTCTGATCCAGATTTCTGTAAATCACGTCAACTTGAGTAGATGTTCTCAACCCCTTCTTGAGGGCTATTAAGTATGGTAGATCAAAACCACCTATCACATCAACTCATGCACCAGTGTATAACCACCATACTATGCAGTCGATGTTTTTTATGAGGACAACCCAACAAAAGACTGAGAAGACCACTGCTTGCATCATATATTATGCATTCTGGCCGTTTTAAGAGGAGAACCACAATTGCAGAGGATAATTTTGCATTCCAATTTTGGGTGCTCGTCTAAAGGATGTCCTACTGTATTATTTATGGCCACATCATCAGTGGGCAATATTTTAGAGAACCTGTGAGGTCGCAGTGGTGGGTCCTACACCAATCTAACAGTTATCACTTTATAGTTGTGTTGTCTTTTGACAGTCTTGCCTTTCGAAATGTTTGGGGAACAGATAATCATGTGTGACACCCAATGGTCAAGGGGTAATTAAAATTTATGGCAGGTCTCCTTGATAATCTAGATCTAGTTGTTCTAAAGAAGTGAATTAATTGACAATTTTAAAAGGTTGGATCATAAAACATTATTGGAGTCCCAACCATTGGGACCCCCACCCATCCAATGACACATTGAGTCCTCTTCAATCTACATCACTAGGGGAGCAGAAATCCCATTCACTCTATGAAGCTTGTCAATATAAATACATTATGCATGAATGTGCCCTTTAATAACATGAGTGCAATGTATAATTTTAGTAGGACGTACACTAATCAAACATGAAACATTTTTCTTACTAGGGGCCTCAATGTTATTATCCTGTTCCCTCCACTGCTATCAGCAGTCATCCTGTAAGGAGTCTGAAGCTCGGATGGTGCATCAGATTATTCATTAAAAGGCCATTGAGCAAAAAAAAGAAAAAAAAAAAAGAACAGCGGCAGCAAGGTGTTAAAGATTAATACAGTTTTTCTAGGTGAAGCAAATACCACGCACATCCATTGTAAATATTCATGGGGACGCTGCATTATGCATGACCACTAAATGTGTTTGCAACATTCACTTAGCAGGAACAAGGTTAAGGCTGCCATGTAATGATCCAGGCAGTCAGGCAACGAGGGGTCAGGAGACTGCCATCAACGGCTTACCTACAGGCATCCAAAGACTTATCTCTATAGGTATGAAATTACAAATATATGATGCCCATTACTACTGACCTAAGAAGGCTGATCAGCAAAGATGTCCATATGGATCATGGATGGACGGTTGTATGCATGATTGGATGGATCATGGATGGATAGATGGATCATGGATGGATGGTTGTATGGATGGTGGATGGATAGATAGATCATGGATGGATGGTTGGATCATGGATGGATCATGAATGGATTGTTGTATGGATGGTTGGATGGATAGATGAATCATGGATGGATGGATGGCTGGATGAATAGATGGATGTATGAACAGAAAATTGACATTGTGGGGTCCATTGTAGGATACTTTAAGTCACATATAGAATTTTTACATAAATATATCATGTGATGTCGACGAAAGAGTTTAGGGAGGAAGGAAGTGAGAGAGAGAGGAATAAAGGATAGAAGGAAGGGAGAAAAGAAGGAAGGGAGAGAGAGATAAAGGAAGGAAAGGATAGAGAAGACAGGAGAGAGAAAGTAAGGGAAAGAGAAAAGGGAAGGCAAGAGGAAGGAGAAAAAGAAGAGAAAGAAGGGAGATAGAGAAGGAAGGAGAACAAAAGAAGCAAGAGTGTAAGGGAGTGAGAGGAAGGAAGGGGCAATGTAGGAAGGAAGAAAAAGAGAGAGAAAGAAAAGAGGAAAGGGAGAACCGAAGGATGGGAGACAGAAAAAGGCGGGAAGGAAGCGAGAAACAGAAGGAAGGAGGGAGGAAAGAAGGAAGGTCATGCAAACTCTATTACCCAGCGGGGCAGCAAGGAGCAGAGTAGAAAGCTCATCTCAATATAAACTGAATATAAACACTACACTTAAGGTACCGTCACATAAGCGACGCTGCAGCGATAGCGACAACGATGCCGATCGCTGCAGCGTCACTGTTTGATCGCTGGAGAGCTGTCACACAGACCGCTCTCCAGCGACCAACGATGCCGAGGTCCCCGGGTAACCAGAGTAAACATCGGGTTGCTAAGCGCAGGGCCGCGCTTAGTAACCCGATGTTTACCCTGGTTACCAGCGTAAAAGTAAAAAAAACAAACACTACATACTCACCCAGCGTCCCTCTGCTTCCTGACACTGACTGAGCTCCGGCCCTAACAGCAGAGCGGCTTTCACTTTCACTTTAGGGCCGGCGCTCAGTCAGTGTCAGGAAGCAGACGCTGGGGGAGGTATGACGCTGGGTGAGTATGTACTGTTTGTTTTTTTTACTTTTACGCTGGTAACCAGGGTAAACATCGGGTTACTAAGCGCGGCCCTGCGCTTGGTAACCCGATGTTTACCCTGGTTACCAGTGTAAAATATCGCTGGTATCGTTGCTTTTGCTGTCAAACACAACGATACACGGCGATCGGACGACCAAATAAAGTTCTGGACTTTATTCAGCGACCAGCGACATCACAGCAGGATCCTGATCGCTGCTGCGTGTCAAACTAAACGATATCGCTAGCGAGGACGCTGCAACGTCACGGATCGCTAGCGATATCGTTTAGTGTGACGGTACCTTTAATCCTGAAGCACGACAGGGGGGTCATCAATAATCAGTATTCATAAAACCTTGTCTTATAAATATCTGTTCCCATCACTGACAATAGTTGTCCGTGCTATTCATGTTGATATGAATGAGACCTGAATCTGCTCTTTGTCAGTCATGCCCTCCGCGAACCTTGACTACAATGGTGGGGCCATACCTGACACTTAGCTATATTATCACGTGCCTTATTCCTATCATTTATAACTGTAGAACTTTTTTAGTATCCCTCCGGTCATTTGTGGGTGACACAAGGACAGTGTATGAAGCCTGAGCGCCGGTTCCCCAGGGGTCACTGATAATGATGTTTGAGTGCTGTAGGGTACAAATCCCCACGGCTCCGCGGAGCGTATGACAGCTCTTGTCTACACGAACGTGAGAGGTTTCGTCCTTGAGTGATAAGAGCAGAACACGCTTTGGTGTTTTTTTCATCCCTGAGCCGATGTGAATAGAATCGCAGACCGTTCTCAGAAACCATTACTTGGCGAGGTAAATCACCGATATGGAAGATGGAGAAGTGGACGGCAGCTGCTAATTCCCTGTGTAGCCCATTGTCACCCACAACAAACATCACCAGCTGGCGTCTGTGCGGAGACTTATCTGCACAATCTTCACCTCTATGGGTGATCCTCTGGTTGATGCCTTTTTAACCATTACAATGGTTGTTATTTGTGCTTAACCTTTGAGGAGGGGCGTTTTAGAGACCTCGGGTGAATAAAAAGAGTAGGAAATGCAAAGATAAAAGGAATTTTCCATTAATGATGAACTGATCAAAGGATGATCACAGTTATCAGTTGTGGTCTGTTATATTTTTTACAGCAACCCTACAGGAGAAATTAGGTATTACACAAGTCCCATTGAAAGTAATGTGCACCATCTTGGGTATTTGCTGGGACTGTTCTATGTGTTATCTGCCTGTTTGTGGTTCAATAATGTATTGCCGCACTGTTACCCTCACCCTGTGTTGTCTGAGTAGTATTATGCCCATGGTAAAAGGACAGCGGGCGTTCAGTGGGATTATCCTTGGTCCATGTATTATTGAGCCAGCAGACTAGAGCGCCCGCTGACCCCCATGTCTGCACGTTAGCTATGACTAAAATAGGTTGTCTTATTTAGAAAAAAAAAATTTTACATTACCCAAATAATAAATTGTGGGGGAAGGTTTTGTTTTAGACCCCTATTTTTAAGGCTATGCCATCAATGTGTGATTAGTAGGGGAATGACTTTTGCGGACACATCTGTCTCTCCACGTAATGCTGAACCATATCAGATATAGCCATATGGATGAAGCTTTTTGTGTCTCCTGAGGAAAGCCCATCAATGTCCTGAGCTGGAAGATCCTTCTACAGGACAAATTAATCTTTGCTGCTCTTCCATGAAGATATACTGGGTGGGCCAATTATATGGATACACCTAAATAAAATACACCCAAGAGGGTGCACCACCACATTATGGGTGTCAAATCCGAGCATTGCTACAAGAACGGTTTCCTGGAAAGTGGATTGGTTGTCATGGGCCAGTTGAATGGCCACCAAGGTCTCCCGATCTGACCACCTTAGACTTTTATCTTTGGGGTCATCTGAAGGCAATTGTCTATGCTGTGAAGATACGAGATGTGCAGTATCTGAAACAATGGATACTGGAAGCCTGTGGTAGCATTTCTTTTGCGGTGTTGTTATCAGTGTGTCAAGAGTTGGAGAAGGGAGTTGCATTGACAATCCAACACAATGGGCAGCACTTTGAACACATTTTATAAGTGGTCATAAACTTGTAAATGACTCATGAAAGAATAAAGTTACGTTAAAACCAAGCACACCATTGTTTTCCTTGTGAAATTCTAAATAAGTTTGATGTGTCACATGACCCTCTTCCCATTGAAAAAAATAAAGTTGGATCCAAAATGGCCGACTTCAAAATGTCCGCCACGGTCACCACCCATCTTAAAAAGTTTTCCACCCTCCCATATACTAATGTGCCACAAACAGGAAGTTGATATCACCAACCATTCGCATTCTATTTAGGTGTATCCATTTAAGTGGCCCACTCTGTAGATCCATACCACATGTGGGGATATCCATGTAGAGGTGCAATCAAAACTCATCCCATATTACAAATTCAGTTTACACATTTTCTGCTGTTTGAACATTGTCAATAGCTCAACTCAACTAATAACAAGTGGTTTCTTTAAATTCAGTGCAATCAGCCACTTTAATTGAATATAGCAGTCTCAAAACAATTCAGTTCTTCATGACAAACACTCATACTACTTAGTAAAGCACTTCTGGCTGTTATGACTTGCTGCCCCTCTGGCTAAATCTGAAAATGTAGTGACAAAGTATTCAACCCCCTTCTCTCCCCAGACCTTGAGCCAAGAAAGAACTATATTCTCCATTCAAGGATGTGCAAAAGGGGCAACTGTCTAAGGCCCTCACATCGTTCTCTAACATCATCTGCAATTAAGTTGTTACGGTGGTATTATTAAGGAGTTGTATAGTGTTGGCATTGGCACTGTATGGCACTATATGGGCTCTGTATAGCACTATAAGGGCACTGTATGGGCTCTGTATGGAACTATATGGGCTCTGTATGGCACTATATGGGCACTGTATGGCACTATATGGGCTCTGTATGGCACTATATGGGCTCTGTATGGCACTATAAGGGCACTGTATGGCACTATATGGGCTCTGTATGGAACTATATGGGCTCTGTATGGTACTATATGGGCACTGTATTGCACTATATGGGCTCTGTATGGCACTATACGGCATTACATGGGCACTGTATGGCATTATATGGGCTCTGTATGGCACTATATGGGCTCTGTATGGCACTATATGGGCTCTGTATGGCACTATACGGCATTATATGGGCACTGTATGGCATTATATGGGCTCTGTATGGCACTATATGGGCTCTGTATGGCACTATACGGCATTACATGGGCACTGTATGGCATTATATGGGCTCTGTATGGCACTATATGGGCTCTGTATGGCACTATATGGGCTCTGTATGGCACTATACGGCATATGGGCACTGTATGGCACTATATGGGCTCTGTATGGCACTATATGGGCACTGTATGGCACTATATAGGCTCTGTATGGCAGTATCGGCTCTGTATGGCACTATACGGCATTATATGGGCACTGTATGGCACTATATGGGCTCTGTATGGCACTATACGGCATTATATGGGCACTGTATGGCACTATATGGGCACTGTATGGCACTATATGAGCACTGTATGGCACTATATAGGCTCTGTATAGCACTATATGGGCTCTGTATGGCACTACACGGCATTACATGGGCTCTGTATGGCACTGTATGGGCTCTGTATGGCTGTATTATTTACACAGTATATGGCACCTATTTATTTATGACCTTTAAAAAAATGTATTTACAAAGCGATGTTTGGTGCCTTTAAGTCAATCGCCCTCTAATTCTTTTATGCTTGCATTCCCCTTTAAGAAGAACTGTGCCATCTCCGTATTTCCAGCCAGAACGAGCAGGAATCAATCTATATAGGTTATTCAATTGTCCGTGAGAACAACTTGCATTTCTTACAAGCGGAGTATTTTTTCCCCAGATTTCGCAATTAAAAAATTAAGTGCATTGTTTAAAAAAATAAGAAAAAAAAATTATTATCAATCAGCTTTTTTATTGGCCTGCCAGTAGAAAATCTCACAGTTTGAATCCAGCGGGACCGAAAATAAATGTCTTCCCCAGTGAGTAATGGTTAGGCTCTTTTTTAGATATACCACGTGATACAATGTCTTTTATGAGAGTTTCTATTTCTTTTTAATGCAGCTGTCACATGAGCGAGATGATGGCTCCTCCACGGCACTTCAGAAAACTTTTATTACTTCCCGACTTCAATAATTAACAGAAATCGTTATTCAATGCCTTTCTGGCATTATTTATAGGTCTTATAATAAAAAAATACAGAGGATTCCAAATGTACTACCTTGCTTTGCACTGCAGCTTTGCTTTTTATGATTGACTGCTGTGTTCTAAACTAAATAGCTACCTGGGAAATACTATACTGCTAATTACTTTTTCATTCAAGGTCAAACTGTCCAGCTAGAAGACAAAAGAATCCTCCATTGGAGACTGCTTTTTTCTTTTTTTCCCCCTTGCTTTATATTTCAGCTCTGCGTTCTATGATTGACTGCTGTGCATAAGCACAAGCCCATTGTCTATCAATATGGCACAATATTATATAATCAGTCAAAAGATCGCAGGTTCAAGTCCCCTAAGGGGACTAAAAAATATATATATATATTAGAAAAAATATATATATATTTGGTAAATCGACAAAATATAAAATTAACTAATAGTATTACTGTAGAAATTAATCCGCACATCAAAATTGCATTTTTTTTGTTACCACTCCTCCCTAAAAAATGTAATAAAAAGAGATCAAAATGTAGCAGCATAAAAAGATAGAAAAATAAAAATGTTATGGAAAATGGTGAAAAATCTCAACATTTACATTTTTTTAATTCTGCGTTATTTTTAGTCTGAAATGAAAAAAATAGAAAATCTATGCAACTTTTGTATTGCGGTAATCGCACTGACCTGGAGGTCATTTATAGCACAAACCTTTCGATGCAATAATAAATAATCATGTTATTTTTACAGCGCCGACATATTCCGTAATGCTTTGCAATTGATAAAAAGTGGTGATGAGCGAGCGTGCTCAAATAAGATGATATCCACCATGTTCGGGTGCCAACCGATTGACTTCGGCGTGCTCCAATAATGTGTTCGAGTCCCCGCCGCTGTTTGAATTGTGTTTTTTTTCACCTTTTCATCCCACTTGGAATATATGTTCTGATTTCCATACATTGGTAAAATGAATTGTGGCAATTAAAACTACAACTTGTCCCGCAGAAATACAAAGTCTCACATGGCTATAACGATGGAAAAATGGAAAATGTAAGAATCTTGGAAAAAGGGAAGGAAAAATTGAAAATTATCCAGTCCTTAAGAGGTTTAGAGCCTTTTATGTTCAGCTTTCATTAAGTAGATGGTGGACAGGAGGGTAACTTTTGTGGGTACAGGAGCTGTAGTTGCATTCCAGTCTGGGACCCAAATAATCACTTTGGAATATATGAGAAGACTAATGATTTTTAAGACCGATATTGGAATATTTGAGCCCTGTTGGAAATTTTCCAGTGGGAATCAAGTTCTGCCAAAGATGGTGGATCCAAAGTCTTAGCAGTTCTGGGGAGATAGTCCAGACTGGCCTCTTTCTTTTGGCCATATGGACATGATTGGTGCCCTCTATTGAGATTCCATCCTATCGAAACCCTACAAGAAACGGAACTCTCTCCGGTAAAAAGGCAGAGAGTTCTTACAAAATTCAGTCTCCGACATAGAAGAAATGAAAATTTCAGCCAATTCAAGCTTCAGTACCAAGGACGCTGAGCTCTGTTCTAACGGCTGTGAATATAAGAAAAGCATTTACTCCACAGTTTTCATTCACCGCCGGACTCCGGGGGAGCGAATGCCCTTTACTTGCCGGTAAAGATGCAATTCAATAGACAAGGCTGTTTCTGCAGCTCGGTAAACAGAGAGATAAACTCATTTACGCAGAGCATAGTATAAACAGGAATTAAAATATTTTGATATGGATGAGCCCGAGCTGTGGACTGTTCTCTGCCACGTTCACTTCGGGAAGGTCTTTGTAATATACGGCGTGCATGATATTATTATTAGATGCCGCCATCGGCAAATTTAAGAATGAAGCTTTGTATATTCTTTATGACTTTAGTTTTTGAGATTGGGTTTATATATCTCTTCTTGAATCACAATGACTTAGAAGCAAGAAGTAGAGCAAGGTCTTCTGACAGCAAGGATAAAGGAGTCATAATGTGCCTTCACCATCCTACCGCCATACTGGTGTATCTAGTTCCTGAAACTTGTTAGCACTTGGCCAACAACTATCTCCCACGACTTCCCTATAAACAAACTCTTGGCTTTATTCTGGACTTAGTCATTGGGAGGTCTACCAGTTCAGTGCTCTAATCTGTGGTGTCCAGTAGACTAGCGCTGAGTCATGGTTCCCAATCCCTCGATCTTGTCAGTTGTGATTAAAATCTTCTGCCCAGGATTGTGCCACGTGAAGGGCTGGTTTCCAGTGGTATGGTATTTCAATAATAGGTGACAAGTAGTAGGCACTTCAACTATCACAGGTCTCTAATAGTATTGGTCTTCTTATATGGGACCATCTTGGCTCCAAGGAACAACGTCAACTTTGGCTCTCATTATAGTTATGCACCCAACCAGTAGATTAGAGAATCAGTCCCTGGTTATTTGTACACGTTTTTTAACTCTATGTCCACCAAAATCACCTAATAAGCCCCTATTATTACAATGGGCTTCCAATTATTTAGCGAACTAGTCTCTGGTGCCCAGTGGTTTTGTCCTTATCCCACTATTAAGGTCAGAGGTGCTTTATCTTTGCATTTATATGTTCCTTTCCCCATAGGGTTAAACGCCCTTGTATGTAATAATTGAACACACTTCACTTCATGTCCCAAGCGGACGAGTATTTAGCTCTCCAGTCCCAAGTGGTAAAGTAATTTTCGAGCCCATCTCTGTTGGGTTCACTAATTCTGGCTCTCATCCAAACAAATAAGACTAGGATCTGCCATAATGAGGCCGAACAATCATCCTTCAGAGGGAACGATCCTATCATCAACATGTTAGAACAAGAAGGCAAATCGAGAAAGTAAAAAAACAACACATTAGGAAAGGAAGTAACCGATTACCCAAATATAGCCAATCACGCCATAGACTTGTATTTGAGCTGACAATGGGCAAAAAGGTCCAATGTGACATTACGTTATTTGGCAAAATATTATAGTTTAACATGAGCCACCACCAACGACGTGAATAATTTCCAAATGGTGGTCAACTGGATTTACCAAAATCGACAATCAGACTTTTATCTTTTCTGTATGGTGTCCATTTTCAGAAACCCAAAGATACAATGTTTCACGGTACCCGTTCTCTAAATACCTATAGTGACTATTTAGTATTTACCCTATGATTTTAGTTTGGTTCTTCGGTCACTTGTTTTCAGTGGTCATATTTCCTGATACTCCCTGGTCTTCTACATGTCATTGATGACTGGTGTTGGCACATTGCGTGGCAATGTCCATGAAGCCCCAAAGTTTGGTTCTTCAGTCTCTTGTTTTCAGTGGTCAAATTTTATGATACTCCCTAGTCTTCTATATGTCATGGATGACTGGTGTTGGCACATTGCGTGACAATGGCCATCAAGCCCCAACCCAATCCCCTATTGATGTCCTGACCGTTACGTTACATTCACATCTTGGGACTCTCCACATTCCAAACTCAATATTAACAACTTTCCAATTTTTTTTACTCCTCTATATAAATATATACAATGTTAATATTAGCCCAGAAGCTGAAAAAGAGAAAATCCAATTTTCTTTCTCTTTTGCCACAGAGTTAAATAGGATGAGACTTTAAAAAAAAAAAGACCCCAAAACTCCAAGATAAAGCATTATTTAGCTTGGGATGCGAGAAGATATCTTATTTTCATTAAAATAAGAAAGCTTCTGGCAGAGGAATTTTTGATTAGGATGTAATTTACTTTGATATGCAAATGACATTGCAATTAGTAGTGAATTTGTGAAGAAGTGGCTGTAGTGCGCCAGGCAGCCTGTAATAAATTCAGAATCGGGAGTTCAAGTGTCGTTCTCTAAAACAAGATATCTCTGGGGAGAGGCTCCGCTTGTTGGGAACGTGTACAACGAGGCAAGATCCGTCTTAACATTCACCTTGTGTCTGTTTGTTTTAGTTAAAGCCAAGATAATTCTTCTGCTTTACTTCTGGCTAAAGTAGGATTTATATTGGTAGCGCTGTCATTTTTCAAGACCATTTCCTGGTACACAAAACACAAAGTGGACTTTGCCCAAGGCACACATAGGTCTTCTCTCATGGATTCCAAAACCTTCATAGCCTGGAAGTATAAGCATATTATTGATGCCCCAAAAAAGAGATTTCTAAATGATGGCTCTCCGATGTTGCAAAACTATAATTCCATAACCCAAGATTTGACCATCTGGGCATGCTAGGAGATGTAGGTGGTCTACAACCTCTGAAGGTTGGAGATCCGTCAATAACCTTCAAGATGTGATCTCTTTGAAGAAAAGTTTCTCACGCCTAGTTCTCATAAAAAAAAATAACATCAAAGTACTCCCAAAGTTAGGATTAAAACTACAGCATGAGTACCCACTCAGGAATAGACCTTCTGGTTGACAGACTAGGTCCTATAGGAGTGGGGGTCTGACCTGTGGCTAGTTGTAGTAGACTTGGAGTTTAGCTGCAGCTAGGGAACCACAGAATAGAGGCCACTGCCTAGAAGAATATGATGCCCCATAGAGACTGCAAGACAAATAAATATGCCATCTATCCAAAGGACTGATCAACACAGGGTCTAATCCTCATAGCACTGGTATAACATGTCCAGGGACATATGCCATTTACTATTCAATTTTGCATGGGTGATAACTCCGCATAAATATTCTATCAGCACTACACGTGTAGGAACTGCCTTTCCCTCACTTCCCAGCTATTGCTTCAGAGAGTGCAATAACTTAACAACTATACAATGAATGACTGCAAATTGACAGACAGTAGAACAGATGTAAATTGACAAAAAAGGATGCCAACTTCATGCAGAGAGACTCAGCCCCATTCACACTGCCTGTTGAGAGGCAAACACCACAACTTCTTGTACAGAGTCTCAAACAATCCCACTTCCTGTTGAGGAACTCATACACATTCTCACTTCCTGTAAAGAGACTCAAACCAATCCCAATTCCTGTTGAGAGACTCAGACCCATTCCACTTCCTTAAGACTCAGATCCATCCCACTTCCTATAGAGAGACACAGACCCATCCTACATCCTATAGAAAGACTCAGACCCATCCTATTTACTGTAGAGAGACAGACCTGTCCCACTTTCTACAGAGAGACACAGACCCATCCTACATCCTGTAGAAAGACTCAGACCCATCCTCTTTACTGTAGAGAGACAGACCTGTCCCACTTTCTACAGAGAGACACAGACCCATCTATCCATCTTCATGAAGACACAGACCCATCCCACTTCCTGAAGACTCAAACCTATCCCACTTCCTGAAGTCACAGACCATTCCCACTTCCTGCTGAGATACAGTTGCATACCACTTTCTGTAAAGAGACGCAAACCAATCCCAATTCCTGTTGAGAGACTCAGACCCATTCCACTTCCTTAAGAACGACTCAGATCCATCTGTCTTCCTTTAGGCAGACACAGACACATCCATTTTCCTGTAGACACAGACCCATCCCACTTCATGAAAACTCAGACCCATCCCACTTCCTATAGAGAGACACAGGCCCATCCATCTTCATGTAGGCACAGATCCATCTCACTTCTTGAAGAAAGACTAAGACCCATCTCACTTTCTGTAGAGAAATACAGACCCATCCTACATCCTGTAGAAAGGCTAAGAACCATCCCACTTCCTGAAGAAAGACTCAGACCCATCCCACGTATTACAAAGAGACACAGACCTGTTCATCTTCCTGAAGAATCAAACCCATCCCATTTCCTGAAGAAAGACTCAGACCCATCCCACTTTTTATAGAAAGACACAGACTCAACCTTATTTGTTGTTAATAGACACAGAACAATCCCACTTCCTGTAGAGACAACAACCTACCCATACTTCCTATAAAGAGACACAGACCAGTCGCCACTTCTTGATAAAAGTAAAAAAAACACTTCCACATCCTAAAAAAAAATACAGGTCCACGCCCTCTTTCATTAATCTTTCCCAGTGTGCCTGCTGCTGGTGACAGATTATTCTTGACAACAGGCAGCAGACAGTAAGCTATACAGAGGGGACGCAAAAGTTATCAGAAAATACAAAAAGCCATTTAAAATTACTCAAATATTAACTTTGCTAACTTCTATGACCCCTCTTTCGTCCACCACTTCTAACAGCTACATTTCAGTTTACACTTTCTACAGACACTGAGTCAGTGATTTTCCCACTCCTAGCAGAACTTTAGCACCAGCGAGAAGCTGAGGAAATCAACACTGAGCTTTTTGCTGCAAACTTTCTGGTGTGATTATGATGGAAATGATAAACACTCGTAGTTCTCACATCTCCTCGGCCTCATTGAGTAGAATAGGAACTCTGGAATGCTCAGTGCGTCCTGATATTTTTTATCCATTAAAAGATATGACAAGTTCTCCGGTTTCAGGTCAGTAATGTACACGTGGATCATGTTACAGCGCACTCCTGACCAGACAGCCGGGACTAAGGGCTATAAGATAGTGTTGATTGACATAAGCAACTACGGTATGTCATCTATAGCAGTTTTATCTATTTTTGAGGTGCAGCATTTGTATCTCAGCATACAGAAGGATTGGGTCTGCTTTCTGTATACCATCAACACTATACATAGAGCTCTGATTTAAAAAAAAACACCTGTTCAGACAATGAATTATTTATAGAGGGCCTTATTATAGTAGTTATATTCTAGTCTTGTCCCTGTCCATTTCCTTGTGATCCTCCTTGAGATGGTTCTACTCCTTCGTTGGAGTCCAGCTGTGTTTAATTAAACCGATAGGACATGATTTGGAAAGGCACACACCTGTCTATATAAGACCTCATAGCTCACAGTTCATGTCAGACCAAATGAGAATCATGAGGTCAAAGGAACTGGCCAAGGAGATCAGAGACAGAATTGTGGCGAGGCACAGATCTGGCCAAGGTTACAAAAGAATTTCTGCAGTACTCAAGGTTCCTAAGAGCACAGTGGCCTCTATAATCCTTAAATGGAAGACGCTTGGGACCACCAGAAGTCTTCCTAGACCTGGCGGTCCAGCCAAACTGAGCAATCGTGGGAGAAGAGTCTTGGCGAGAAAAGTAAAGAAGAACCCCATGATCACTGTGGCTGAGCTCCAGAAATGCAGTAGGGAGATGGGAGAAAGTTCCACAAAGTCAACTATCACTGCAGCCTTCCATCAGTCGGGCCTTTATCACAGAGTGGCCCGATGGAAGCCTCTCCTCAGTACAAGACATATGAAAGCCCGCATAGAGTTTGATAAAAGACACATGAAGGACTCCCAGACTATGAGAAATAAGATTCTCTGGTCTGATGAGATGAAGATAGACCTGATCTGGTGATTATTCTAAGCAGTATGAGTGGAGATAACCAGTCACTGCTCATCACCTGCCCAACACAATCCCAACAGTGAAACATGGTGGTGGCAGCGTCACGCTATGGGGGTGTTTTTTAGCTGCAGGGACGAGACGACCGGTTGCCATTAAAGGAAACATAAATGCGGCCAAGTACAGAGATATCATGGATGAAAACCTCTTCCAGAGTGCTCTGGACCTCAGACTCGGCCGAAGGTTCACCTTCCAACAAGACAAGGACCTTAAGCGCACAGCTAAAATAACAAAGGAGTGGCTTCAGAGCAACTCTGTGACCATTCTTGACTGGCCCAGCCAGAGCCCTGATCTAAACCCAGTTGAGCCTCTCTGGAGAGACCTGAAAATGGCTGTCCACCAACATTCACCATACAACCTGACGGAACTGGAGAGGATCTGCAAAGAAGAACGGCAGAGGATCCCCAAATCCAGGTGTGAAAAACTTGTTGCATCATTCCCAAGAAGACTTATGGCTGTACTAGCTCAAAAGGTGCTTCTACTCAAAACTGAGCAAAGGGTCTGAATACTTATGACCAAGTGATATTTCAGTTTTTCTTTTTTAGAAAATTTGCAAAAATGTCTACATTTCTGTTGTTTTTTTTCAGTCAACATGGGGTGCAAAGTGTACATTAATGAGAAAAAAATGAACTTTTTTGAATATACCAAATAGCTGCAATGAAACAAAGAGTGAAAAATGTAAAGGGGTCTGAATACTTTCTGTATCCACTGTAGGAGCAGTATTATAGTAGTTATATTCTTGTACATAGGGGCAGTATTATAGTAGTTATATTCTTGTACATAGGAGCAGTATTATAGTAGTTATATTCTTGGTTATATTCTTGAACATAGGAGCAGTATTATAGTAGTTATATTCTTGACATAGGGCCACTATTATAGTAGTTATACTCTTGTACATAGGGACAGCATTATAGTAATTATATTCTTGACATAGGGGCACTAATATAACAGTTATATTCTTGTACATAGGAACAGTATTATAGTAGTTATAGTCTTGTACATAGGAGCAGTATTATAGTAGTTATATTCTTGTACATATGAGCAGTATTATAGTAGTTATATTCTTGACATAGGGCCAGTATTATAGTAGTTATATTCTTGTACATAGGGGCAGTATTATAGTAATAATATTCTTGACATAGGGGCAGTATTATAGCAGTTATATTCTTGTACATAGGAGCAGTATTATAGTAGTTATATTCTTGTACATAGGAGCAGTATTATAGTAGTTATATTCTTGACATAGGGCCAGTATTATAGTAGTTATATTCTTGTACATAGGGGCAGTATTATAGTAATTATATTCTTGACATAGGGGCACTATAATAGCAGTTATATTCTTGTATATAGGAGCAGTATTATAGTAGTTATATTCTTGTACATAGGAACAGTATTATAGTAGTTATATTCTTGTACATAGGAGTAGTATTATAGTAGTTATATTCTTGTACACAGGAGCAGTATTATAGTAGTTATATTCTTGTACATAGGGCCAGTATTATAGTAGTTATATTCTTGTACATAGGAGCAGTATTATAGTAGTTATATTCGTGTACATAGGAGCAGTATTATAGTAGTTATATTCTTTTACATAGGGGCAGTATTATAGTAGTTATATTCTTGTACATAGGAGCAGTATTATAGTAGTTATACTCTTGTACACAGGAGCAGTATTATAGTAGTTATATTCTTGTACATAGGGGGCAGTATTATAGTAGTTATATTCTTGTACATAGAGGGCAGTATTATAGTAGTTATATTCTTGTACACATGAGCAGTATTATAGTAGTTATATTCTTGTACATAGGGGCAGTATTATAGTAGTTATATTCTTGTACATAGGAGCAGTATTATAGTAGTTATATTCTTGTACATAGGGGCAGTATTATAGTAGTTATATTCTTGTACATAGGAGCAGTATTATAGTAGTTATATTCTTGTACATAGGGGCAGTATTATAGTAGTTATATTCTTGTACATAGGAGCAGTATTATAGTAGTTATATTCTTGTACATAGAGGCAGTATTATAGTAGTTATATTCTTAACATAGGGCCAGTATTATAGTAGTTATATTCTTGTACATAGGGGCAGTATTATAGTAATTATATTCTTGACATAGGGGCAGTATTATAGCAGTTATATTCTTGTACATAGGAGCAGTATTATAGTAGTTATATTCTTGTACATAGGAGCAGTATTATAGTAGTTATATTCTTGACATAGGGCCAGTATTATAGTAGTTATATTCTTGTACATAGGGGCAGTATTATAGTAATTATATTCTTGACATAGGGGCACTATAATAGCAGTTATATTCTTGTATATAGGAGCAGTATTATAGTAGTTATATTCTTGTACATAGGAACAGTATTATAGTAGTTATATTCTTGTACATAGGAGTAGTATTATAGTAGTTATATTCTTGTACACAGGAGCAGTATTATAGTAGTTATATTCTTGTACATAGGGCCAGTATTATAGTAGTTATATTCTTGTACATAGGAGCAGTATTATAGTAGTTATATTCGTGTACATAGGAGCAGTATTATAGTAGTTATATTCTTTTACATAGGGGCAGTATTATAGTAGTTATATTCTTGTACATAGGAGCAGTATTATAGTAGTTATATTCTTGTACACAGGAGCAGTATTATAGTAGTTATATTCTTGTACATAGGGGGCAGTATTATAGTAGTTATATTCTTGTACATAGAGGGCAGTATTATAGTAGTTATATTCTTGTACACATGAGCAGTATTATAGTAGTTATTTTCTTGTACATAGGGGCAGTATTATAGTAGTTATATTCTTGTACATAGGAGCAGTATTATAGTAGTTATATTCTTGTACATAGGGGCAGTATTATAGTAGTTATATTCTTGTACATAGGAGCAGTATTATAGTAGTTATATTCTTGTACATAGGGGCAGTATTATAGTAGTTATATTCTTGTACATAGGAGCAGTATTATAGTAGTTATATTCTTGTACATAGAGGCAGTATTATAGTAGTTATATTCTTGTACATAGGGGCAGTATTATAGTAGTTATATTCTTGCATATAGGGGCAGTATTATAGTAGTTATATTCTTGTACATAGGAGCAGTATTATAGTAGTTATATTCTTGTATACAGCAGTATTATAGTAGTTATATTCATGTACATAGAGGCAGTATTACAGTAGTTATATTCTTGCCCATAGGGGCAGTATTATAGTAGTTATATTCTTGTACATAGAGGGCAGTATTATAGTAGTTATATTCTTGGACATAAGGGGCAGTATTATAGTGGTTATATTCTTGTACATAGAGGGCAGTATTATAGTAGTTATATTCTTGTACATAGGGGGCAGTATTATAGTAGTTATATTCTTGTACATAGGGGCAAAATTATAGTAGTTATATTCTTGTACATAGGAGCAATATTATAGTAGTTATATTCTTGTACATGGGGGGGGCAGTATTAAAGGAATATATGAAATGCAAAATATAAAAATAGACATCTGCCATGAAACAGGAATACAAATTTAGTTTGATCACTTGAGGAATAGTTGAAGTCACATTCAGGACAAATAGTTTACTGTGATTTATAAAAAAAAAAAAAGTTTACAAAAATATATTTGTCTTACACTTTAGGTGAACTTTTGTACGGTACCAATTATGCAGATATCCCTCGTGGCCAGAGATACACTTAGGAACCCCTTTTACTTTAAGTGTTCACAAACTTTTTGTACAATTTCATCAAATGACTCAGGAATGGAAGGATAATGAAGTAAATCATAGCATTTGACAGAAGTCGTTTCTCAGTCTTTTAGTGCTATAAAAATATTCTGAATTATGTGAAACCTCTGCTTCTATCCGCCAAGCAGGTGAAGTGATGGAATATTTCTACAACTGAGAAATAAGATAACAACTTTTCAATTTTCCTCCCTAATCCCGCAATCAATCAGAATCAGCTTCTCATTCGCCGTCTTGTCTGACTCTATTTGCATTCATTTTATTAAGTTATTCATGTATAAGGCAGGTAATAGTCTCATTTACTGTAGCCCAGTGAGGACTATTAGAGCCGGCTACTCCAGATCTTCAGGGTCTTTCTGCGTTTCTTCTGTCTCAAAATTTGGAACATCAGATTTATAGATTTGGTCCCTTTATGTGACTTTTCCGACCAACTTTCGCACCAGAACTTGGGTGCAAATACACATTTAATTTGAATAAAAATAAAACTTGTTAATTAAATAAATAAATAGTTAAATAATTGGAAAACTAAGCTGCTCAGAAAAGTGCTACAGAAAACTATAGTCCAAAATAATATGAAAAAAATATTAAAAACATTGCACTTTATTGAATATGTAATAAATCTATATTATATTCATAACGACGTAAAAAATGAAAAAAGTAATTTAAGGATTATTTGTTATCAAGGAGAGGGACCATCCAGCTTGTTATCGAGCACAAACACAAAACATTCTCCTTTATTAAATATGTATTAAATCTTTATTATATTCATAAATGGCACAGTAGATTTTTTTTTTTTTTTAAATGTAACAATTTAACGAAAAATTTGGAATTATTTCCCTATTATACGCTAAAGGTATGTTTTTCCTTACCACAAAGGTTGAGTTACTAGATGATCAATAGGGTGACTAAAGGGAAATTTTTGGCTCTTTGCCCCATATGTATCCTACTATTTCTTGGGGCATTATTGGGAAAAAGTTCTTTACTTTATCCCCCCTCGATCACATACTTTACAATCTCACTTTTTTTGGTGGGTATGATTTAGATTTTTTTATATAATGATATTAATAACAATGTATACAATTTGCCATAGTAGATACAATTCCAATTCCGAGAAAGTTGGGAAGCAGTGGAAAATATAAAGAAAACAAGAATGTGATGATTTGGAAATCTCTTATCACCATATTTTAGTCACAGCAGAACACAGGACACAGATCAGATGTTGAACGTTTGACATTTTTCCTTGTCATGTGAAAAATTTTGCAAGGACATATTTCAAGTTGTGACAGAGTTAACAAAAGGCAGTTAACCCCTTCATGACCCAGCCTATTTTGACCTTAATGACCTGGCCGTTTTTTGCAATTCTGACCAGTGTCCCTTTATGAGGTAATAACTCTGGAACGCTTCAAGGGATCCTAGCGGTTCTGAGAATGTTTTTTCATGACATATTGGGCTTCATGATAGTGGTAAATTTAGGTCGATAATTTTTGCTTTTATTTGTGAAAAAATGGAAATTTAGCGAAAAATTTGAAAATTTTGCAATTTTCAAATTTAGAATTTTTATTCTGTTAAACGAGAGAGTTATGTGACACAAAATAGTTAATAAATAACATTACCCACATGTCTACTTTACATCAGCACAATTTTGGAAACAAAATTTTTTTTGGCTAGGAAGTTATAAGGGTTAAAATTTGACCAGCGATTTCTCATTTTTACAACGAAATTTACAAAACCATTTTTTTTTAGGGACCACCTCACATTTGAAGTCAGTTTGAAGGGTCTATATGGCTGAAAATACCCAAAAGTGACACCATTCTAAAAACTGCACCCCTCAAGGTGCTCAAAACCACATTCAAAAAGTTTATTAACCCTTCAGGTGCTTCACAGCAGCAGAAGCAACATGGAAGGAAAAAAGGAACATGTAACTTTTTAGTCACAAAGATGATCTTTTAGCAACAATCTTTTTATTTTTCCAAGGGTAAAAAGAGAAACTGGAACCTAAAAGTTATTGTACAATATGTCCTGAGTACGCCGATACCCCATATGGGGGGGAACCACTGTTTGGGCGCACAACAGGGCTCGGAAGGAAAGGAGCGCCATTTGACTTTTTCAATGAAAAATTGGCTCCAATCTTTAGCGGACACCATGTCGCGTTTGGAGAGCCCCTGTGTGCCTAAACATTGGAGCTCCCCCACAAGTGACCCCATTTTGGAACCTAGACCCCCCAAGGAGCTTATCTAGATGCATAGTGAGCACTTTGAACCCCCAGGTGATTCACAAATTGATCCGTAAAAATGAAAAAGTATTTTGTTTTCACAAAAAATTTCTTTTAGCCTCAATTTTTTCATTTTCACATGGGCAACAAGATAAAATGGATCCTAAAATGTGTTGGGCAATTTCTCCTGAGTACACTGACACCTCATATGTGGTCACAAACCACTGTTTGTGCACACGGCAAGGCTCGGAAGGAAAGGAGCGCCATTTGACTTTTGAATGAAAAATTCGCTCCAATCGTTAGTGGACACCATGTCGCGTTTGGAGAGCCCCTGTGTGCCTAAAGATTGGAGCTCCCCATAAGTGACTTCATTTTGGAAACTAGACCCCTCAAGGAACTTATCTAGATGCATAGTGAGCACTTTGAACCCCCAGGTGCTTCACAAATTGATCCGTAAAAATGAAAAAGGACTTTTTTTCACAAAAAATTTCTTTTAGCCTCAATTTGTTCATTTCTACATGGGCAACATGATAAAATGGATCCTAAAATGTATTGGGCAATTTCTGCTGAGTACACTGATACCTCACATGTGGGGGTAAACCACTGTTTGGGCACATGGCAGGGTTTGGAAGGAAGGAGCGCCATTTGACTTTTTGAATGAAAAATTGCTCCAATCGTTAGCGGACACCATGTCGTGTTTGGAGAGCCCCTGTATGCCTAAACATTGGAGCTCCCCTACATGTGACCCCATTTTGGAAACTAGACCTCCCATGGAACTTATCTAGATGTACGGTGACCACTTTAAACCCCCAAGTGCTTCACAGAAGTTTGTAACACAGAGCCGTGAAAATAAAAAATCATTTTTCTTTCCTCAAAAATTATGTTTCAGCAAGCAATTTTTTATTTTCACAAGGGTAACAGGAGAAATTAGACCCCAATAGTTGCTGCCCAGTTTGTCCTGAGTATGCTGGTACCCCACATGTGGGGGTAAACCACTGTTTGGGCACACGTCGGGGCTCATAAGGGAAGTAGTGACGTTTTGAAATGCAGACTTTGATGGAATGGTCTGCGGGCGTCACGTTGCGTTTGCAGAGCCCCTGATGTGCCTAAACAGTAGAAACCCCCCACAAGTGACCCCATTTTGGAAACTAAACCCCCCAAGGAACTTATACAGACATGTGGTGAGCACTTTGAACCCCCAAGTGCTTCACAGAAGTTTATAACGCAGAGCCATGAAAATAAAAAATCATTTTTCTTTCCTCAAAAATTATGTTTTAGCAAGCAATTTCTTATTTTCACAAGGGTAACAGGAGAAATTGGACCCAATAGTTGTTGCCCAGTTTGTCCTGAGTATGCTGGTACCCCATATGTGGAGGTAAACCACTGTTTGGGTGCACGTCAGGGCTCGGAAGGGAGGGAGCACCATTTGACTTTTTGAACGCAAGATTGGCTGGAATCAATGGTGGTGCCATGTTGAGTTTGGAGATCCCTGATGTGCCTAAACAGTGGAAACCCCTCAATTCTAACTCCAACACTAACCCCAACACACCTCTAACCCTAATCCCAACTCTAGCCATAACCCTAATGACAACCCTAACCCCAACACACCCCTAACCACAACCCTAACCCCGACACACCCCTAACCCTAATCCCAACCCTAATCCTAACCGTAATCCCAACCCTAACCACAACCCTAACCCCAACACATCCCTAACCCTAACCATAACCCTAACCACAAGCCTAATCTTAACCCTATTTCCAACCCTAGCCCTAATTCCAACCCTAACTCTAATTCCAACCCTAACCCTAAGACTATGTGCCCACGTTGCGGATTCGTATGAGATTTTTCCGCACCATTTTTGAAAAATCCGCAGGTAAAATGCTGATTTCCAGGGTTTTTTTGTGCGGATTTCACCTGCGGATTCCTGTTGAGGAACAGGTGTAAAACGCTGCTGAATCCGCACAAAGAATTGACATGCTGCGGAAAATACAATGCAGCGTTTCCGCGTGGCATTTTTTGCACCATGGGCACAGCGGATTTGGTTTTCCATAGGTTTACATGGTACTGTAAACCTGATGGAAAACTGCTACGAATCCGCAGCGGCCAATCCGCCGCGGATCCGCAGCCAAATCTGCACCGTGTGCACATAGCCTTAGGGTATGTGCCCACGCTGCGGATTCCATTGCGGAATTTTCCACAGCAGAATTGATAAATCTGCAGTGCAAAACCGCTGCGGTTTTTACTGCGTATTTATCGCGGTTTCTAGTGCGGTTTCTGCTGCGGGTTTACACCTGCAGTTTTCTATTGGAGCAGGTGTAAACCCGCAGCGGAATCCGCACAAAGAATTGACATGCTGCGGAATATAAACCGCTGCGTTTCGGCGCGTTTTTTTCCGCATGTGCACTGCGGATTTCGTTTCCCATAGGTTTACATTGTACTGTAAACTTAAGGGAAACCGCTGCGGACCCGCAGCTGCGGAAACCCTGCGCTTCCGCAGAGAAATCTGCAGCGTGTGCACATACCCTAATTCTACCCCTAATTCTAACCCTAACCCTAGCCCTAACCCTAGCCCTAGCCCTAACCCTAACCCTAACCCTAGTTCTAACCCTAACCCTAGTGTAAAAATAAAAGTAAATATATTTTCTTTATTTTTATTATTGTCCCTACCTATGGGGGTGATAAAGGGGGGGTTCATTTACTATTTCTTTTATTTTGATCACTGTGATAGGTTTTATCACAGTGATCAAAATGTACCTAGAATGAATCTGCCGGCCGATTCGGCGGGCGCACTGCGCATGCACCCGCCATTTTGGAAGATGGCGGCGCCCATGGAGCAGATGGATGGACACCGGGAGGCTCAGTAAGTATGAGGGGGGGATTGGAGCACGGGGGGAGCAGACAGGAGGATGGGGGAGCAGACAGGCGGACGGAGGGGAGCAGAGCACAGGACGGAGGACTGGGGAGGCGATCGGTGGCGGTGGGGGGGGGGCAGATCAGGGTTTCCAGCCATGGCCGATGATATTGCAGCATCGGCCATGGCTGGATTGTAATATTTCACCATTTTCATAGGTGAAATATTACAAATCGCTCTGATTGGCTGTTTCACTTTCTACAGCCAATCAGAGCGATCGTAGCCACGAGGGGGTGAAGCCACCCCCCTGGGCTAAAGTACCACTCCCCCCCCTGCAGATCGGGTGAAATTGGAGTTAACCCTTTCACCCGATCTGCAGGGATGCTATCCCTCCATGACGCCACATAGGCGTCACAGGTCGGATTGGCACCGACTTTCATGACGCCTACGTGGCGTCATAGGTCGGGAAGGGGTTAAAGTAAATGATGCAAATGAAAGCCATCTGGAAAGTCAATTTTTAACTAAGTTACATAACTGTGTATGAAATGAGCATGTTAAAGAGGCAGAGTCTCTCAGAAGCAAAGATGGTCGGAGGTCAACAATCTGTGGACAACTGCATCTAAAAGTTGTGGAAAAATTGTACAGAAAATGTTTTCAATGAAGCATTGTGATGACTGTGAATATCCCATCATTGACAGAGCATAATATCATGCAAAGAATCAGAGATTCTGGAGAAATCATGTCCACAAGAGACAAGACCGACACTCAATATTGTATGATCGTGATCTACGGAATCGCAGGCGGTGCTGCATCAAATAGAGGAATGATACAGTCATGGAAATCCCTGCATGGGCTCAGGAATACCTCCAGAAATCACTGTATGTGAACACAGATTGCCATGCAATCCATAAATCCATAAAGCTCCATCATGCAAAGGATAAGTCGTATATATCAACACAATCCAGAATTGCTGCCATCCTCCAAGGGACAAGACTGATTGAGGCAAAATGGAAAACTCTTCTGTGGTCATATGAATCAAAATGTTAAATTCTTCATTGAAACCATGGATGCCATTCCCTAAGGACTTAAGAGGAGTAGGACCATCCATCTTATTATTGAAGAGAGGGAGTATCGACCTTGCTATTGAGATGAGGGACCATCCAGCTTGTTATCGTGGAGAGGGATCATCCAGCTTGTTTTTGAGAGGGACCATCCTGCCTGTTATCAAGCAGAGGGAGCATTCAGCTTACTATCGTTGAGAGCGATCATCCAGCTTGTTTTGGAGGAGAGGGAGCATCCAGCTTGTTATCGAGAAGAAGGACTATCCAGCTTATTATCGAGGAGAGGGATCATGCAGATTTTTATTGAGATGGACTATCCAGGTTGTTATTGGGGAGAGGATAGAATACAGCTTGTTATCAAGGAGAGGGAAAATCCAGCTTGTTATCCATGTGAGGGACCATCCAGCTTGTTGTTGAGATGAGGGACTATTCAGCTTGTTATCAAGGTGAGGGACCATCTAGGTTGTTATCGAGGTGAGGGACCCTCCAGCTTGTGATTGAGGAGAGCGACTATCCAGCTTGTCCACAGATCACATACTGCATACATCACAGCAGCACTGCTCTGCAGAAGAACAGTTCAGATGTTGAACCGATCAACTGAAGTGCAAACCTTTCACCAACAGAAAATATTTGGCGAATTATGAAACTAAAAATTCTAACAAAGACCCCGAACTGTGGAGAAGTGAGAATCTGACATCAGACAAGAGTGGGACAATGTTCCTCTCCCAAAAATCCAGCAATTGTCTCCTCACTGCACAGATGTTTACAGAGTGTTGTAAAGAAAAGAGGGGATGTTGCACAAGAGTGGACACAGTTTGGGCACAAGTTTTTTGATATGTGTTGCTGCTATTAATCTTTAAACTAGTTTTTTTTCCACAAGTTTCCAGTTTATGGACTGTGAAAATATAAGAAATACAGTTGTGGCCAAAAGTTTTGAGACTGAAAAAATGTTGGTTTTCATAAAGTTTGCTGATTCAGTTTTTATAGTGGCAATTTCCATTCATTCTACATTGTTATGACAAGTGAAAGATGAATTGCAAAGTCATTCCTTACAATGAAAATTATTTTGGTCACAGACCCCATTTCCAATTCCTGCAGTGTTGAGGTAAATAGGATGGAAGAAAACATTAAATGTAACCGCCATGTTTCATCGAGTTGCAGAAAGTGACAGCTAGGAGAGCTGGAGCAAGGAGAAAGAATAGAAGAATGCATAGATTACAGCAATTGATGTTGAGACACTTGTAGTATCATCATGATCCTGTAATGAAGCGTTTCTCCCGGGGTCCGGTCATCGAGGCGTAATATAGAAAGAAATATAAATGCTGCAAGAACGGAGCCAGAAGACAGAAATGAGGAGACAAACTCCACTTTATTTCAGATTTACATCTAAATAGATTTTGTCCTTGTTGGAGGTAACATAAAACGTATCACAATCCAGAGTAATCACAATCAGAGATGCACTGGAGTAATGGGATCAACTGGACAAATGGGACTAAAATACCAATGGACAGAGTAATATAGGGACTAGGGATGAGCGGGCCCGTAGAAGTTCGGGTTCTGGTTCTGGTATACGACCCAAGCTTTATTGCAAAGTTCGGTTCGGGCACCAGAACTGTACCCAAACTTGAACCAGAACCTATACCCCATTGAAAACAATGGGGACCCAAACTTTTGAGCTGGAAAGATCGTTCTCTCTCTTTGCAACTGACTTCCTCCGGAACTCCGAACATTGCAACGGACTTCCGAGAGAAATCCGTGTTTGGCACTTAGCACCAGACACTAACTGTACGAACCCCGAACTTTTACGTCCGGGTTCGCTCATCTCTAATAGGAACTAAACTTTCCAATGACCATGAACTTTTGAGCCCAACATTTTTTATCTGCATCTGTTCAAGTCAGCCAGTTGCCTCCTGTAAGATTGTTGTAACCATTAAGTATGTTGCCTCCCCGTCAGTAAAATTGTTAACCTATCTTCTGTGTGTGTGTATATATATATATATATATATATATATACACTCACCGGCCACTTTATTAGGTACACCATGCTAGTAACGGGTTGGACCCCCTTTTGCCTTCAGAACTGCCTCAATTCTTCGTGGCATAGATTCAACAAGGTGCTGGAAGCATTCCTCAGAGATTTTGGTCCATATTGACATGATGGCATCACACAGTTGCCGCAGATTTGTCGGCTGCACATCCCAAAGATGCTCCATACAAGGCAGGATGGATCCATGCTTTCATGTTGTTTACGCCAAATTCTGACCCTACCATCCGAATGTCGCAGCAGAAATCGAGACTCATCAGACCAAGCAACGTTTTTCCAATCTTCTACTGTCCAATTTCGATGAGCTTGTACAAATTGTAGCCTCAGTTTCCTGTTCTTAGCTGAAAGGAGTGGTACCCGGTGTGGTCTTCTGCTGCTGTAGCCCATCTGCCTCAAAGTTCGACGCACTGTGCGTTCAGAGATGCTCTTAGGCCTACCTTGGTTGTAACGGGTGGCGATTTGAGTCACTGTTGCCTTTCTATCAGCTCGAACCAGTCTGCCCATTCTCCTCTGACCTCTGGCATCAACAAGGCATTTCCGCCCACAGAACTGCCGCTCACTGGATTTTTTTTCTTTTTCGGACCATTCTCTGTAAACCCTAGAGATGGTTGTGCGTGAAAATCCCAGTAGATCAGCAGTTTCTGAAATACTCAGACCAGCCCTTCTGGCACCAACAACCATGCCACGTTCAAAGGCACTCAAATCACCTTTCTTCCCCATACTGATGCTCGGTTTGAACTGCAGGAGATTGTCTTGACCATGTCTACATGCCTAAATGCACTGAGTTGCCGCCATGTGATTGGCTGATTAGAAATTAAGTGTTAACAAGAAGTTGGACAGGTGTACCTAATAAAGTGGCCAGTGAGTGTATGTACTCCTTCCACCATCCCTAAGAGATGAACCGGTCTACTACCAAGGGCCAATCTATCATCTATACTATATTCAGTATCTATTACACAGGTCTGCAAAAAAAAAAATTTTCAAGAGCTGTTTTGGTTATTCCACGTAATCTTTATGTTTTTAAGTGCGCTGAATCCGAAAATGACCTCCGTTTTGTCATAGGACATCATGTTTTCTGACAATTTAAGTAACTATGTTAAATAAGACAATACCTCAAAATAAATGAAAATAGACTCATAAAATTAATTTTTTATTACAAATGTTTCATGAAAATCATTTTTTACCTGCAATGAGCTCACTAACACACACTAAAATCAATTCTTCGTCCCTGTGAGGCTTCTCTTGGTACATTTACGCTTGTGAGTAGCATCTGGAATGTCTCTCTGAAGCATCCAACAGTAGTCTGTCATCATTGTAATGCTCCATCTTCCCTGGTATCTTCTTTCCATCTCTTTAATGTCCTGGTGGAATCGTTCACCTTGCTCTTCACTCACAGCTCCCAAATTTTCAGGAAAGTTGTCAAGGTGGGAATGGAGGAAATGCACTTTCAAACTCATCAGGCAACCTAAAGCTTGAAATGCTTTCAGCATTTGTCCGACGATTTTTTTGTAATCAGGGTCTTTGTTATTGCCTAAAAATTTCTCTACGACCTCTTTAACCCCTTTCTGCTATTGGACATACTATTCCGTCCATGTGGGGTGGGCCCTACTTCCCAAGGATGGAATACTACGTCCAGCGCGATCAGCCGTGCTCACGGGGGGAGCGCGGCCGATCGCGGCCGGGTGTCAGCTGACTATCGCAGCTGACATCCGGCACTATGTGCCAGGAGTGGTCACGTACCGCCCCCGGCACATTAACCCCTGGCACACTGCGATCAAACATGATCGCAGTGTTCCGGCGGTACAGGGAAGCATCGTGCAGGGAGGGGGCTCCCTGCGTGCTTCCCTGAGACGATCGGTACAAGGCGATGTGCTCACCTTGTACTGAGCATCTCCTCCTTGCAGGTCCCAGATACAAAATGCCCGTGGGGCGGCATCCGGGTCCTGCAGGGAGGTGGCTTCACAGCGCCTGCTCAGAGCAGGCGCTGGGAAGCCTGGAGCTGTGCACAGCAAAGTGTCAGATCGGCGATCTGTCACTTTACTGTGATGTCCCCCCCTGGGGCAAAGTAAAAATGTAAAAAAAAAAAAATTTACATGTGTAAAAAAAAAAAAAAATCCTAAATAAATAATAATAAAAAAAAAATATTGTTCCAATAAATACATTCCTTTAGCTAAATAATAAAAAAAAAAACAATAAAAGTACACATATTTACCGTATATACTCGAGTATAAGCCGAGATTTTCAGCCCAAATTTTTGGGCTGAAAGTGCCCCCTCGGCTTATACTCGAGTCACGGTCTGTCGCAGGGTCGGCGGGTGAGGGGGAGAGGGCGCTGAGGCATACTTACCTAGTCCCGGCGATCCTGTCACTCCCCCTGCCCGTCCCACGGTCTCCGGGTGCCGCAGCCTCTTCCCCTGAGCGGTCACGTGGGACCGCTCATTAGAGAAATGAATAGGCTGCTCCACCTCCCATAGGGGCGGAGCCGCATAATTCATTTCTCTAATGAAGCGGTGCCGGTGACCGCTGACAGAGGAAGAGGCTGCGGCACCGAAGACAGGCAGGGGGAAGGAGCGGGATGCCGGGAGCAGGTAAGTATCGCATAGTCACCTGTCCGCGTTCCTGTTCCACACGCCGGGCGCTGTCTCCATCTTCCCGGCGTCTCTCTCTCTCCGCACTGACTGTGCAGGTCAGAGGGCGCGATGACGCATATAGTGTGCGCGCCGCCCTCTGCCTGATCAGTCAGTGCGGAGAGACGCCGGGAAGATGGCGCCGAGGAGCTGCAAGAGAGGTGAGTATGTGTTTTATTATTTTTATTGCAGCAGCAGCAGCACAGCTATGGGGCAATAATGGACGGTGCAGAGCACTATATGGCACAGCTATGGGGCAATAATGGTGCAGAGCACTATATGGCAGAGCTATGGGGCAATAATGGTGCAGAGCACTGTATGGCACAGCTATGGGGCAATAATGGTGCAGAGCACTATATGGCAGAGCTATGGGGCAATAATGGTGCAGAGCACTGTATGGCACAGCTATGGGGCAATAATGGTGCAGAGCACTATATGGCACAGCTATGGGGCAATAATGAACAGTGCAGAGCACTATATGGCACAGCTATGGGGCAATAATGGACGGTGCAGAGCACTGTATGGCACAGCTATGGGGCAATAATGGTGCAGAGCACTATGGCACAGCTATGGGGCAATAATGGTGCAGAGCACTATATGGCACAGCTATGGGGCAGTAATGGTGCAGAGCACTGTATGGCACAGCTATGGGGCAATAATGGTGCAGAGCACTATATGGCACAGCTATGGGGCAATAATGGATGGTGCAGAGCACTGTATGGCACAGCTATGGGGCAATAATGGTGCAGAGCACTATATGGCACAGCTATGGGGCAATAATGGTGCAGAGCACTATATGGCACAGCTATGGGGCAGTAATGGTGCAGAGCACTGTATGGCACAGCTATGGGGCAATAATGGTGCAGAGCACTATATGACACAGCTATGGGGCAATAATGGTGCAGAGCACTGTATGGCACAGCTATGGGGCAATAATGGACGGTGCAGAGCACTATATGGCACAGCTATGGGGCAATAATGGTGCAGAGCACTATATGGCACAGCTATGGGGCAATAATGAACGGTGCAGAGCACTATATGGCTCAGCTATGGGGCAATAATGGTGCAGAGCACTATATGGCACAGCTATGGGGCAATAATGAACGGTGCAGAGCACTATATGGCACAGCTATGGGGCAATAATGGTGCAGAGCACTATATGGCACAGCTATGGGGCCATAATGAACAGTATGGAGCATCTATTTTTATTTTTGAAATTCACCGGTAGCTGCTGCATTTTCCACCCTAGGCTTATACTCGAGTCAATAAGTTTTCCCAGTTTTTTGTGGCAAAATTAGGGGGGTCGGCTTATACTCGGGTCGGCTTATACTCGAGTATATACGGTAGTATCGCCGCGTCCGTAACGACCCGACCTATAAAACTGTCCCACTAGTTAACCCCTTCAGTGAACACCGTAAAAAAAACCGAGGCAAAAAACAACGCTTTATTATCATACCGCCGAACAAAAAGTGGAATAACATGCGATCAAAAAGACGGAAATAAATAACCATGGTACCGATGAAAACGTCATCTTGTTCTGCAAAAAACAAGCTGCCATACAGCATCATCAGCAAAAAAATAAAAAAGTTATAGTCCTCAGAATAAGGCGATGCAAAATTAATTATTTTTTCTATAAAATAGATTTTATCGTATAAAAGAGTCAAAACATAAAAAAATGATTTAAATGAGGTATCGCTGTGATCGTACTGACCCGAAGAATAAAACTGCTTTATCCATTTTAACAAACGCGGAACGGTATAAACGCCCCCCAAAAAAGAAATTCATGAATAGCTGGTTTTTGGTCATTCTGACTCACAAAAATCGGAATAAAAAGCGATCAAAAAATGTCACATGCCCGAAAATGTTACCAATAAAAACATCAACTCGTCCCGCAAAAAACAAGACTTCACATGACTCTGTGGACCAAAACATGGAAAAATTATAGCACTCAAAATGTGGTAACGCAAAAAACATTTTTTGCAATAAAAAGCGTCTTTTAGTGTGTGACGGCTGCCAATCAAAAGTCTGCTAGAAAATGCGCTATAAATAGTAAATCAAACCCCCCTTCATCACTCCCTTAGTTACGAAAAATTAAAAAATGTATTTATTTCCATTTTCCTATTAGGGTTAGGGCTAGGGTTAGGGTTAGGGTTAAGGTTAGGGCTAGGGTTAGGGCTAGGGCAGAGTTAGGGCTAGGGTTAGGGCTAGGGTTAGGGCTAGGGCTAGGGTTAGGGTTGGGGTTAAAGTTAGGGTTGGGGCTAAAGTTAGGGTTAGGGTTTGGATTACATTTATGGTTGGGAATAGGGTTGGGATTAGGGTTAGGGGTGTGTCAGGGTTAGGGGTGTGGTTAGGGTTACAGTTGAGATTAGGGTTAGGGGTGTGTTTGGATTAGGGTTTCAGTTATAATTAGGGGGTTTCCACTGTTTATGCACATCAGGGTCTCTCCAAATGCGACATTGCGTCCGATCTCAATTCCAGCCAATTCTGCGTTGAAAAAGTAAAACAGTGCTCCTTCCCTTCCGAGCTCTCCTGTGTGCACAAACAGGGGTTTACCCCAACATATGGGGTATCAGCGTACTCAGGACACATTGGACAACAACTTTTGGGGTCCAATTTCTCCTGTTACCCTTGGGAAAATACAAAACTGGGGGCTAAAAAATAATTTTTGTGTAAAAAAAAATATTTTTTATTTTCACGGCTCTGCGTTATAAACTGTAGTGAAACACTTGGGGGTTCAAAGTTCTCACAACACATCTAGATAAGTTCCTTTGGGGGTCTAGTTTCCAATATGGGGTCACTTGTGGGGGGTTTCTAAGGTTTAGGTACATTAGGGGCTCTGCAAATGCAACGTGATGCCTGCAGACCATTCCATCTAAGTCTGCATTCCAAATGGCGCTCCTTCCCTTCCGAGCTCTGCCATGCGCCCAAACGGTTGTTCCCCCCACATATTGGGTATCAGTGTACTCAGGACAAATTGGAAAACAACTTTTGGGGTTCAATTTACACTGTTTCCCTTGGAAAAATACAAAACTGGGGGCTAAAAAATAATTTTTGTGGAAAAAAAAGGATTTTTTATTTTCACAGCTCTGCGTTTTGAAATTGAAAAGTCAAATGGCGCTCCTTCCCTTCCGAGCTCTGCCATGCGCCCAAACAGTGGTTTACCCCCACATATGAGGTATCAGCGTACTTAAGACAAATTGGACAACAACTTTTGGGGTCCAATTTCTTCTCTTACCCGTGGGAAAATAAAAAAATTGAGGGCGAAAAAATAATTTTTGTGAAAAAATATGATTTTTTATTTTTACGGCTCTGCATTATAAACTTCTGTGAAGCACTTGGTGGGTCAAAGTGCTCACCACACATCTAGATAAGTTCCTTAGGGGGTCTACTTTCCAAAATGGTGTCATTTGTGGGGGGTTTCAATGTTTACGCACATCAGGGGCTCTCCAAACGCAACATGGCGTCCCATCTGAATTCCAGTCAATTTTGCATTGAAAAGTCAAATGGCGCTCCTTCGCTTCCGAGCTCTGCCATGCGCCCAAACAGTGGTTTACCCCCACATATGGGGTATCGGCTTACTCAGGACAAATTTTACAACAACTTTTGGGGTCCATTTTCTCCTGTTACCCTTGGTAAAATAAAACAAATTGGAGCTGAAGTAAATTTTTTGTGTAAAAAAGTTAAATGTTCATTTTTATTTAAACATTCCAAAAATTCCTATGAAACACCTGAAGGGTTAATAAACTTCTTGAATGTGGTTTTGAGCACCTTGAGGGATGCAGTTTTTAGAATGGTGTCACACTTGTTATTTTCTATTGTATAGACCCCTCAAAATGACTTCAAATGAGATGTGGTCCCTAAAAAAAATGGTGTTGTAAAAATTGCTGGTCAACTTTTAACCCTTATAACTCCCTAACAGAAAAAAAATTTGGTTCCAAAATTGTGCTGATGTAAAGTAGACATGTGGGAAATGTTACTTATTAAGTATTTTGTGTGACGTATCTCTGTGATTTAATTGTATAAAAATTCAAAGTTGGAAAATTGCGAAATTTTCAAAATTTTTGCCAAATTTCCGTTTTTTTCACAAATAAACGCAGGTAATATCAAAGAAATTTTACCACTATGATGAAGTACAATATGTCAGGAGAAAATAATTTCAGACTAACTGGGATCCGTTGAAGCGTTCCAGAGTTATAACCTCATAAAGGGACAGTGGTCAGAATTGTAAAAATTGGCCCGGTCATTAACGTGCAAACCACCCTTGGGAGTAAAGGGGTTAAATGCAAACCACCCTTCTTTTTGAGGATGCGTCATGGTATTGATAAACTCTTGATCAGCTATAAGCCTTCTAATGTCTGGTCCGACGAACACACCTTCCTTCAATTTTGCCTCCAAGAGGCCTGGAAACTTGGTGACCAAGCATTTGAAGCATTCTCCATCTTTTGGAAGTGATTTTACGAATTGCTTCATCAATCAAATTGAGAAAAATATACTAAATTTGAAGAGGATTTTGCATTTTGTGGCAAATCCTGACGTCCAGGATTTTTTTCAATATTTTTTTCGTTTTCAGCACACCGAAATATATGGAAATTAGATGAAAATAATCAAACAGCTTTTTAGTCGCAGACCTGTGTTATCTATCTATTATGTATCTATTATCTATCATCTATATATTATCTATTACTATCACCTATTATCTATCTATTATTTATTATCTCTCATCTATTATCTATCTATTATCTATCTATCATCTATTACCTATTATCTATCTATCTACTATCTATTTATCTAACTATTATCTATAATCTATCTATTACCTATTATCTATCTATCTATTACCTATTATCTACCTATTACCTATTATCTATCTATCTATTATCTATCTATTACCTATTATCTATCTATCTATTACCTATTATCTCTCTATCTCATATCCATCTATACTAGTGATGACTAAATGGCTCTTTGAACATAACATTGACATTTTGGTTCCATGATCCGGGAAATCCCTAGATCTCAAATCAATTAGGAACCTGGGGTCAATCCTTAAATAGTGAGTGAACAAAGAAAAACAAAAAAATTGTGATAAACTCAGAACACTGATTAGACAAGAATAGGCGGCCGGCAGTCAGGATTTGGCCCAGAAGCTGAAATCCAGCAGCTGAGGTGAAGGACAAAAGTCTTGAAAAATAAGGGTCAACACTGTAAATATTGAGTCTTTGCAAAAACTTGATGTATTTTCTTAATAAGCATTTAAAAAATGTATGAAATGCTTTTAAGTGGAGAGCCCCTTATGTCTCGTGGATAGGAAGGAAGAATCTTTTGAAAGGTTTTATACTCCCTAAATTCCGCTATATTTCCAGAATGTTACCAATAGCCGTTCCCAACACATTCTTTCCAAGGGTGCGTTCGATGTTTGGGAGGTATATTTGGAGAGACTCTAGGCCCAGAATCAACTATGCAACGCTATCACTTCCCAGATCTAGGGGGGGAATGGGGGCCCCAGACCCTCAAAAGTACCACGATGCGGCGACATTATCTTTAATAATTGATTGGTGGAGAGGAGATGCCCATAAGCTCTAGACACAAGTAGCGGACACTACAATACCAGTACCTATACATGCTATACTCCATGCTTCTAAGGAATTTATTCTCAAAATTAAAATCTCAAACGCAATATCCAAGAACATTCGAACTTGGTCAAGATACTCACAGTTGCTGATGCCTCTGCCCTCCCCGCTAGTTAGAGTAGCAGATTTACCAGAGCTCTACCAGAAAGATTATATGTCACCTATTTCAGACCCCCTATACAAGATCAGAGACAATTTAGAAGGTATAATGATTGACGGCACTTTGCTCCCATTAATGGAATTACAATCAAAATTCCCCCAACTTCAACTAAGCTTTCTTCATTATAATAGACTCAAAAATGCCATAAAACACTACTTCAAAATCGGCAACCTTTATAGGGAACTGACGGGTTTTGAGAAACTATTAGTCCACAGGAATCCACCAAAGAAGGTTCTGACCAAAATATATCAAGCAATTATAGTCAACACAACCCCACTCAATGAGTTTATATCCGTGGTTGGGATACCACCCCATCGTTATCTCACCTATGGTACCCTAAATCCACATCAACCTGCTGGAGATGCTCTAAAAATACTGGAACTTTCCTGTATATGTGGTGGTCTTGTGAAACAATACAAATCTTCTGGAAGGAAGTGTTGAAATATACAACTAATATCTGCAAATTACTACAGCCTCCGTCTCTGACACTCATTTTCCTGAATTGGAAAGGAGACAATTCGAAATTTAAAAATAAATCTCTACCGGCATTTCTTTCGGCAGCTAAACTTCTAATCCCAGCTCACTGGTTGACTAAAAACTGCCCGAGCCTCTCAGATTGGGTCAATAAAGTGGATCAGTTATATTATATAGAGGAAATATCTGCACACACATATTTCTCACAAGACAGATTCTATATAACATGGGCTCCCTGGAAATCTTTTAGATCTAGTAATGAATATCTGACCATCATTAACACTTAATGATCCTCTGGATTCTTAGACTCCACTACAAATCAAAAATATTCACTCTGATTTACTATATCACCTCTCTCGTTTTTACTTCCTCATATGCCGGCTACTATCCCCATTTTAGGGGTTAATCCTAAATCTTGCTTCCCCCATCTTTCTTTCCCCCTCTTTCTATTCTGTTCTGTTATCTGTTATGGTAAAGTTATATTGGTGACCTATTCATTCTAACTTCAGAGTAGTCACTAGTTTACTTCACTTTGCTGTGAACCGTTTTTATCACATGTTTTACTATGTTTCACCTGTTTGTATAACCAACTATTTTACCAATGATATTGTTCTTCTAAGAAGAACTGACTACTTCAATTACTGTGAATCTTATCACATGGATATCTCATCACCGCTACTTTTTGATTGTTTTATAAGTTAAACTCAATAAAAAGATGTTTAAAACAAAACAATGAAATGCTTTTAATTGTACTTTAGTAATCACAGAAACATCCGACTACAAAGATCTAAAAACACTAAAACTGCAAACTTTGTAAAACCAAGTCTGAAAACTTTTGTCCATGATTGTACACAAGTATGTGATCTCCCATGGTCTCTAGGGGCTTGCTGGAGTGTTTGTTTATTTATACCCATCATGAATATGGCTGTTCTGTACATAAATACATGATAGCAAAAAGCAGAATTCATAATGCAGCTGCTTAATAAGTAAAAGATCCACCTCTCAGACAAAGTGTAGTTACACAACTCTATGGTTTTCACGGATAGCACTCGTACCCGTGTTATTCTGTGGGAATGTGTGGATTTTTTTTTTTCCTCAGACCGAGAGGTCTGCACAAAGAAATGCGAAACGTCCAATTTTGATCCCAGTGATGGATCACAATCAGCAACACTAGTCTATGGGTCAATGTAAAATAACGGACAGCACTCGGATGGCATCTAAGTGCGATCCAATTTTCAGGGACTGACTGATTAAAAAGGTGGAGAATCCTGTTTTTTTTTCTCTCCACCTTCAGGAAAAACGGATCAGAGTCTGATCAGAATAATCAAACATTTTTTCTTGGTTGGAGTGAGAATGACCCTACGGATGAGATTTAGCAGACCTGAAAATTTACAGGATTGCTACTACTACCTATTGTCTTTTATATCTCATATATGAATATGTTACTTCTCCAAAAATATAGAATATACACAAAAAATAAATAATAAAGATAATAATAATTAGAAACAATAGTAAAAAAGTATATATAAAAAAATCCTTTAAATTATTGTAGATTAATCGCAGCAGTCACATAAAGGGTGACAGAGCAGATCTTGCAGATATTGTAAGATGTGCCTTTACCAGAGGCATAGACGTTTCCCATTACCTTCCCGGACAGTCGCGTCTTCTGTGTTGCCATAAAACACAAATCAAGTCATTTGTGATGCACAAGGCTATGGCTGATTGGCGGCAGCAGGATGCCTTGATTATGGGTACGATGGAGCATGGCGCCCACTTTATGCCCCTTTGTTTCCCACCTTAATCCACTGATTGAAATCAAATATGTTTACTGTGATTTTTTTTTTTTTACACAGAAACGACCAAAACAAATATTTGCCGTTAATTGCGGCCGCCTGTTCTTAATGGTGATTGCAATAATCCCTCTGAAATAAGATGTGAAATATTTCATTTTACTGAGCAGCTGATTTGTTATAGTTGCGCCAAATTACACTCTCTGCCGCCGAGTCTCAAGTATTCTTATTTTCTTTTCATCAATCCGTCTTGAGCGAATTGATTTACATGCAGAACAAACCGATGATATGAGACAAACCTGACAAATAACAGCAATCTCCATATACTGGAGGCTCAGCTCCATCAGGTGGAGTTCTGTCATAAATGGTGACACTGCCGCCTACAGCGCAGCGGTCTTGGGCTGTTTTTCAAACATGGCACATATGTTTGTTTATATTTCATTGTTTAATGGCTTCTTTCAGTTGTCCAGGAACCTCAGGGGCGGAACTAAATGGGTTGCAGCAGCTGTAGTGCATCCAGGTCTTAGTACCAGCAACCAAGTAAAATGGGCACTAATACTATTAAGTCATAGGATACTGTATACTTACAATATGACACGTATGTTTATATTTTGTCTTATATTGGCTCCCTTCAGTTGTCCAGGAACCTCAGGGGCGGAACTACATGGGTTGCAGCAGCTGCAGTGCTTCCAGGTCTTAGTACCGGAGGCCTAATAAAAGGGGCACTAATGCTATTAAGTCTTTGGATATTGCACACTTAGTAATATGGCACATATGTATGTTTATATTTTATATCAGCTTCTTTCAGTTGTCCAGGAACCTCAGGGGCGGAACTACGTGGTTTGCAGAAGCTATAATGGATCCAGGTCTTAGTCCCAGTGGCCAAATAAAAGGGGCACTAATGCTATTAAGTCATAGGATATTGAATACGTACCAATATGACACTTATGTATTTTCATATGTTATCTTATATTAGCTTCTTTCAGTTGTCGAGGAATCTTAGGGGTGGAACTACATGGATTTCAGAAGCTGTAGTACATCCAGGTCTTAGTACCATCAGCCAGATAAAAAGGGCACTAATGCTATTAAGTCATAGAGTATTGTATACTTACAATATGACACATATACAGTACAGACCAAAAGTTTGAACACACCTTCTCATTTAAAGATTGAACTTTGAAAAACCTAGAATATAAGACATAATTCCTGTTGTTTCACACTTTTTTGTTAAGTATATAACTCCACATGTGTTAATTCATAGTTTTGATGCCTTCAGTGTGAATGTACAATTTTCATAGTCATGAAAATACAGAAAAATCTTTAAATGAGAAGGTGTGTCCAAACTTTTGGTCTGTACTGTATATCTGTTTATATTTTATCTTATATCAGCTTCATTCAGTTGTCCAGGAACCTCAGGGGCAGAACTGCATGGGCTGCAGAAGCTGTAGTACATAAAGGTCTTAGTACATCTCCCATAATGAACACTAGTGCACATTTTTAAATGGTAGAATTAGGTTTACACCCCTGCTTAAGTTAGTCACTTCCTTTGAAACTGGCCACAGACTCTAATTTTGTACCCTGTAAGCCTTATTTGAGACCTCTGATATTGGGGAACTTATAGGGCCCTTGTCAGCTGCTTTGCTCCAATTACGGGCCCTGGTACAGATTTTGCATTGCAGCTTCCGGTTATACCCCTGCTTAAGTTACTCTCTTCCACTGAAACTGGTCACAGAATCTGATGTTCTAGCCTATAGGGCATATTTGAGACCCCCGATAATGGGGAACTAGTACTTATAAGGCCTCATTGTAACCTGTTCTACTCTGATTATTGGCCCTTCTGCAGATTTTGCATTGTAGCTTTTGGTTACACCCCTGCTTAAATTACTTCTTCCATTGAAATTGACCACAGACAACAGAGTTGCACTTTTTTGTGCTCCATGTTGGTAGATTTATTTGTGGCCCTATATAAAACTATGATCGGTGAGTTGTACTGAGCGATACATTCAGCTCTGCTACCTCTGTAGTAATAAATCATAACACCAGACCGATCGTTGGGTCATGCAGAGGAGTAACGGTGGCCGCTTCTAATTGCACATCCCTAGAAATATTTTCGGCCAATGATTTTCTGCAGCCATTTGGAAAGGATTCAGTTCTAGAAATGTCAGACCTAATTGTATGAACCCTAAGAACTTTCCGCAGGCCTGAAAACTTGCTTCACTTCTCAGTGATTTTCACACATCTCTGGTGACGGGAAGGTGATGCCGCAATGTCGGAAGGTTAATTAGGTAACCTGAGGATTATTTTTGTTCTGATATTTCTTCTTCACTTGTAAATTCTTTTTTATAAATCAGAGAGCAAACTGCACAATTTTCGAGATATTTAAACAGGTGTAGCTGAGCTGGATTTGTCTGAAGTAGTAAAGTTGGGTCTGTCAGAGCTATATTTGTCACATAGTGCAGTCTTGAATTAAATTACTTTTTAGGTGTCATTGGGCTTGTAAAATCTAACAAGTTTTTCACATTTAGTGGAGTTGAGTTTATTGCTAGGCTTATAAGATATAGCAGAGTTGAATTTGCCTCATTTAGTAGAGTTTTAGGTGCAGTGGAGATGAGTGTAAAATGCGGCAGAGCTTTGTTTGTCACATTTATTACAATTGAATGCTTAGGTGCAAGAAGGTGGATTTTTTTAAGATCTAGCAGAAATGAGTATGTAGCAGAATTGAGTTTTAGGCGTAGTAGATCTGAGATTGTAAGTTGTAGCAGAGTTAGATTCTAGGTGTAGTAGGGCCGCGTTTGCAAGATGTAGATGAGTTGAGTTTGTAAAATATGTCAGAGCAAAGTTTGTCACATTTAATAAAGTTGAGTTCGTAGGTATGGTAGGGTTTGGTTTGTTTTGTAAGACATGGCAGAGTTGAATTTGTCTCATTTAGTAAAGTTTACGTTTAGGTTTAGTGGAAATTAATGTAAAACTTGCCAGAGCTGAGTTTGTCACATTAGGGTGAGGGAAGGTTGATTTTTTTAAGATATAACAGAGTCGAGTTTTAGGTGTCCTAGAGTCAAATATGTAGTAGAAGTGAGTTAACAAAATGTGGCAGAGCAAAGTTTGTCACATTTTATAGAGTTATGGTGTTTTGGTGTAGTAGGATTGATTTGTAAGATGTAGCAGAGTTGAGTTTGTCTCATTGAGTAGTATTAACTTTCAGGTGCAGTAGAGTTGAGTTTTAGATGTAGTAAAGTTGAGTTTGCCACATGTAGTTGAACTGAGTTTTAGGTGGAGTGGGGCTGAGTTTGTAAGATGTAGTAGAGTTGAATTTGTCTCGTTGAGTAGTGTTGTGTTTTAGGTATAGTTGAGTTGAGTTTGTCACATGCAGTAGAATTTTAGATGCAGTAGGGCTGAGTTTGCAAGAAGTAATAGAGTTGAGTTTGTCACATGTAGATGAGTTGAGTTTGGAAAAAAGTGACAGAGCAAAGTTTGCAATTTTTTACAGTTACAGGTAAGTCTTTTGGTGTAGCAGGATTGATTTTGTAAGATATAGCTGAGCTGAGTTTGTCTCATTAAGTAGTGTTGACTTTCAGGTGTAGTAGAGTTGAGTTTGTAAGATGCAGTAGAGTTGAGTTTTAGAGTTTTACATGTAGCAGGGTTGAGTTTGTCACATGTAGATGAGTTGAGTATCAAATCCGTAGTAAGGCTGCCTTTGTCACATGTAGATGAATTGACTTTGCAAAATGTGGCAGAGCAAGGTTTGTCACATTTAATAGCGTTGAGTTCATAGGTGTAGTGGGGTTGATTTTGTAAGATATAGCAGAGCCGAGTTTGTCTCATTAAGTAGAGAGCAGAGCAAGATTTGTCACATTTAATAGTGAGCAGAGCTGAGTTTGTCTCATTAAGTAGCGAGCAGAGCTGAGTTTGTCTCATTAAGTAGAGAGCAGAGCAAGATTTGTCACATTTTATATATTGAGCAGAGCTGAGTTTGTCTCATTAAGTAGAGAGCAGAGCCGAGTTTGTCTCATTAAGTAGCGAGCAGGGCAATATTTGTCACATTTAATAGTGAGCAGAGCTGAGTTTGTCTCATTAAGTAGCGAGCAGAGCTGAGTTTTTAAGATGTATTAGAGCGGAGTTTTCACTTTTCAGGTGTAAGATGGACCAGAATTGAGTCTGTCACATGTAGCAGAGTTGAGTTTTCATATGTAGGTCTAGTCCAAATATTCTATTTCAATGTTGATAATGAATAACAGGACAGTTTTCTTTCCCGACTCCAAATATGCCGATTTGAGTAAATTCCTGGATTGACAGCCTGAGATTGTCTGATGCAGCAGACCTGGGTGTGTCATTTGTCATTACAATGGGCCTGATGTAGTGCAGCTTTATCTGAACCGGCTGGCAGCGCAGTAATGCTCCACCGGGCGGTGCGGAGACGGAGAATGCAGGTGACAAGGCGTACACAATGGATTGCCGCGCTCTCGGGTGTTTAGCATCATGTAAAGGTCACCGCCAGTTAGTCGTAGCAAAATAAACATTTCCCGGATCTGGAGAGCGGCATATATTATAATAAATGCACCGGGGATGGAGACAGGAGCCGCACCTGCACCCTCTGCACCATGCAATGCTTCCAGCAGCTGAGATAAAAGTATCCGATGAGCCTGATTGTTCCCTTTCAAAGGAGTTGTCCACCTTTGGGTTCATGTTTTTTTCTCTGCATGTAATTGGGGTAAAAAAGCATTTTTGTAATAGGGTTTCATTAAAAATGTTGCACCGTTTGCCTTTTATAGTCTCTATGTTATACTATCTATTGCTGGCTGCAGAATGAGTTAACTGAGAATCCATCAGTGAGCTCTTTCTAGGGGGTTGGTAACTCTTTTATCTGTCTTTTCTGAGCTCCTACCAGCTGATATATGACCAGAGACCACATCACAATTACATGTGCCGGGAAACAAAGAGCCCGTAAAAGCCAAAAGGTGCTAAATATTGAAAGAGACCCAATTGCAAAAAGTATTTTTAGCCCCAAATATGTGCATTTAAGTAAAAAAAAAAAACACCTATAAGCAACGGAATTAAATTCAGAGGTTTATTTGCAGTCAGACGTCCTAAACTGACACTGTGATTTCTGCTCCGGAGGAGCCATCGGTTGGGCACCAATCCGTCTTCCTCATGCTTTCCAATTTCTGAGAATCTGAGATATAAGGAGCTGTTTGCCTGAGATTCTGAAATGGTCCAGCAGATTTCTCCATCCCTGTGCCGCCTGTGACATGCAAAGTCGGAGGTCCGCTGTGGTGAGGGACAATTTCCAGAAAGATGCGCCTCTTGGTGAACTTACCCTTAGCTTGATAAGTATATTGCATGATTGCCCAGATCACCACGGGTCCTCACTGCCCGTCCGGGCATCTCTCAGATTGACCTTGATTGGAAATGAATCTTTTACCTTCCAAGACACATATAATGGCTATAATGAGAAGAGCCCACCAAACAGAATCCCGTATCTCAGTATCTTGGAGCTGTGTGAAGACCCCTCCAAACAGCATCTCATGTCTCAGCATCTTGGAGCTGTGAAGACCCCAAACAGCATCTCATATCTCAGCATCTTGGAGCTGTGTGAAGACCCCACCAAACAGCATCTCATATGTTAGCATCTTGGAGCTGTGAAGACTCCATCAAACAGCATCTCATATCTCATCATCTTGGAGCTGTGAAGACCCCACCAAACAACTTCTCAATCTCACATCTCAGTATCTTGGAGGTGTGAAGACCCCACCAAACAGCATATCACAACTCAGCAGCATCTTGGAGTAGTGAAGACCCCACCAAACAGCATCATGCATATTAGCATCTTGGAGGTGTGAAGACTCCACCAAACAGAATCTCACATCTCAGCATCTTGGAGGTGTGAAGACCCCACCAAACTAAATCTTGTATCTCATCATCTTTTAACTGTGCGAAGACCCCATCAAACAGCATTCTATAACTCAGCATCTTGGAATTATATGAAGACCCCCATCAAACAGTGTCCTGGAACTATATGAAGACCAGGCCCGGATTTAGGGGTGGGCCCAAGGGGCCCGGGCCACCCACCAAGCAGGGGCATCCCACCAATATAGGGATAAATATCTCAAAACATGTAAAATACACATCTCTTTGCTGTGAACCATGATAAGGAACATTTAACAAAAGAGAAACTATTGAAAGTGTAGGGACCTGGCTACGGTCCTACATCTCAGTGGCTGGCGCAGAGCGGCAGAGTCATGGCACCTGACCTGAGTCAGCATCCACTGACCTGGCTAGCCTAGCCAGACTTCCTTAGTACCCTCCCTGTACCTAATGCTTAGCTTATGGCATGCGGCAGCCTTCTCCGATCCCAACAGAAGCTTCTAGGCGCTTCCCATTCAGCTGTATGATCGCTCCCTCGGATTAGATCAGTTGAGTTTGTTCAGCTACCTTCGAGGAAGGAGGCGGAGCCACAATGTAGGCGCGAGAAGAGGATTCTCCACCGCGGGGCGCGGCAGGACTTCACTCTGGATCTTCAGTCACTGAAGATCCAGAGTGAAGTGGGTCAGTCTTCACAGTGTCGCGGTGGGTGACTATGATCTGTGTGTGTGTGTGTGTGTATATCTTTCTTGCAGCTCCTGTCCTACACAGTACCATACTGTATATACAGGTCCACACTATATCCTGCATTACAGTGTGTCTGTGTAAACTGTATGTACACAGTGTGGACCTGTCTACAGTATAGTGCTGTGTATACACTTTATACAGCCCCTCAGCCTCTATTCTATATACAGCCAGCACAGCAACAGCCTCTGATTTATACAGCCCGGCAGCAGCCCCTCATATATATATACAGCCCAACAGCAGCTTCTAATATATACAGCCCAGCAGCAGCCCCTCTTGTATATATATATACATACAGCTCAGCAGAAGCCCCTCATATATATACAGCCCAGCAGAAGCCTCTCATACATATACAGCCAACACAGCAACAGCCTCTGATATATAAAGCCCGGCAGCAGCCCCTCATATATATACAGCCCAGCAGAAACCGCTCATATATATATACAGCCCAGCAGAAGCCCCTCATATATATACAGCCCAGCAGAAGCCCCTCATATATTTACAGCCCAGCAGAAGCCCCTCATATATATACAGCCCAGCAGAAGCCTCTCATACATATACAGCCCAGCAGAAGCCTCTGACATATAGAACCCAGCGGAAGCCCTTCACATATATGTACAGCCCAGCAGAAGCCTCTCATACATATACAGCCCAGAAGAAGCCTCTGACATATAGAACCCAGCGGAAGCCCTTCACATATATGTACAGCCCAGCAGAAGCCCCTCATATATATACAGCCCAGCAGAAGCCTCTCATACATATACAGCCCAGCAGAAGCCTCTCATACATATACAGCCCCCCAGCAGAAGCCTCTCATATATATATATATATATAGCCCAGCAGAAGCCTCTGACATATAGAGCCCAGCAGAAGCTTCTGACATATACAGCCCAGCAGAAGCCTCTCATACATATACAGCCCAGCAGAAGCCTCTCATACATATAGAGCCCAGCAGAAGCCTCTGACATATAGAGCCCAGCAGAAGCTTCTGACATATACAGCCCAGCAGAAGCCTCTCATACATATACAGCCCAGCAGAAGCCTCTCATACATATAGAGCCCAGCAGAAGCCTCTCATACATATAGAGCCCAGCAGAAGCCTCTCATACATATAGAGCCCAGCAGAAGCCTCTGACATATAGAGCCCAGCAGAAGCCTCTGACATATAGAGCCCAGCAGAAGCCCCTCATATATATACAGCTCAGCAGAAGCCCCTCATATATATACAGCCCAGCAGAAGCCCCTCATATATATACAGCCCAGCAGAAGCCTCTCATACATATACAGCCCAGCAGAAGCCTCTCATACATATACAGCCCAGCAGAAGCCTCTGACATATAGAACCCAGCGGAAGCCCTCTCACATATATGTACAGCCCTGCAGAAGCCTCTCATAGATATACAGCCCAGCAGAAGCCTTTCATATATATCCAGCCCAGCAGAAGCCTCTCATACATATACAGCCCAGCAGAAGCCTCTCATACATATACAGCCCAGCAGAAGCCTCTCATATATATATATAGCCCAGCAGAAGCCTCTGACATATAGAGCCCAGCAGAAGCTTCTGACATATACAGCCCAGCAGAAGCCTCTCATACATATACAGCCCAGCAGAAGCCTCTCATACATATAGAGCCCAGCAGAAGCCTCTGACATATAGAGCCCAGCAAAAGCCCATCATATTTATACAGCCCAGCAGAAGCCTCTCATACATATACAGCCCAGCAGAAGCCTCTGACATATAGAACCCAGCGGAAGCCCCTCACATATATGTACAGCCCTGCAGAAGCCTCTCATAGATGTACAGCCCAGCAGAAGCCTTTCATATATATCCAGCCCAGCAGAAGCCTCTCATACATATACAGCCCAGCAGAAGCCTCTCATACATATAGAGCCCAGCAGAAGCCTCTGACATATAGAGCCCAGCAAAAGCCCATCATATTTATACAGCCCAGCAGAAGCTTCTCATACATATACAGCCCAGCAGAAGCCTCTCATACGTATACAGCCCAGCAGAAGCCCCTCATATATATACAGCCCAGCAGAAGCCTCTGACATATAGAGCCCAGCAGAAGCCCTTCATATATACACAGCCCAGCAGAAGCTTCTCATACATATACAGCCCAGCAGAAGCCTCTCATACGTATACAGCCCAGCAGAAGCCCCTCACATATATACAGCCCAGCAGAGGCATCTCATACATATACAGCTCAGCAGAAGCCCCTCATATATATACAGCCCAGCAGAAGCCTCTCATACATATACAGCCCAGTAGAAGCCCCTCATATATATATATATATATATACAGTATATGTATATATATATATATATATATATATATATATATATATATATACAGCTCAGCAGAAGCCCCTCATATATATATACTAGATGGTGGCCCGATTCTAACGCATCGGGTATTCTAGAATATGCATGTCCACGTAGTCTATTGTCCAGTGACGTAGTATATTGCCCAGTGACGTAGTATATTGCCCAGTTACGTAGTATATTGCACAGCTACATAGTATATTGCCCAGTGACGTAGTATATTGGCCAGTTACGTAGTATACAGCAGAGCCACGTAGTATATTGCCTAGTGACGTAGTATACAGCACAGAGCTACGTAGTATATTGCCCAGTGACGTAGTATACAGCACAGAGCCACGTAGTATATAGCACAGAGCCACGTAGTATATTGCCCAGCCACATAGTATATTGCCCAGCCACGTATGTCACAGGTTAAAAAATAAAAAATAAACATATACTCACCTTCCGAGGGGCCCCTTGTAGTTCTGTCGCCTGTGTTCGGTTCAGGCGGCAGCTTCCGGTCCGAGGGTTTGATGACGTTGCGGCATAACGCGGTCTGTTACCGCTGGCATTAACCCTGTGTGAGTCGTGACTGCAGGGAGTATGGAGCGGGCGCCGGGCAGTGACTGCAGGGGAGTAGGGAGGGACTAATCGGACTGTGCCCGTTGCTGATTGGTCGCGGCAGCCATGACAGGCAGCTGGCGAGACCAATCAGCGAATGAATATCCGTGACGGAAGTTGCCGACAGAAAGACGGAAGTACCCCTTAGACAATTATATATATAGATATACAGCTCAGCAAAAGCCCCTCATATATATACAGCCCAGCAGAAGCCTCTCATACATATACAGCCAGCACAGCAACAGCCTTTGATATATACAGGTAAACAGCCTCTGATATACAGTGCCTAAAAGTAGTATTCAACCCCCTGCAGATTTAGCAGGTTTAATAAGATGCAAATAAGTTAGAGCCTTCAAACTTCAAACAAGAGCAGGATTTATTAACAGATGCATAAATCTTACAAACCAAAAAGTTTTGTTGCTCAGTTAAATTTTTATAAATTTTAAACATAAAAGTGTGGGTCAATTATTATTCAACCCCTAGGTGTAATATTTTGTGGAATAACCTTTGTTTGCAATTACAGCTAATAATCGTCTTTTCTAAGACCTGATCAGGCCGGCACAGGTCTCTGGAGTTATCTTGGCCCACTCCTCCATGCAGATCTTCTCCAAGTTATCTAGGTTCTTTGAGTGTCTCATGTGGACTTTAATCTTGAGCTCCTTCCACAAGTTTTCAATTGGGTTAAGGTCAGGAGACTGACTAGGCCACTGCAACACCTTGATTTTTTGTCTCTTGAACCAGGCCTTGGTTTTCTTGGCTGTGTGCTTTGGGTCGTTGTCTTGTTGGAAGATGAACTGACGACCCATCTTAAGATCCTTGATGGAGGAGCGGAGGTTCTTGGCCAAAATCTCCAGGTAGGCCGTGCTATCCATCTTCCCATGGATGCGGACCAGATGGCCAGGCCCCTTGGCTGAGAAACAGCCCCACAGCATGATGCTGCCACCACCATGCTTGACTGTAGGGATGGTATTCTTGGGGTCGTATGCAGTGCCATCCAGTCTCCAAACGTCACGTGTGTGGTTGGCACCAAAGATCTCGATCTTGGTCTCATCAGACCAGAGAACCTTGAACCAGTCAGTCTCAGAGTCCTCCAAGTGATCATGAGCAAACTGTAGACAAGCCTTGACATGACGCTTTGAAAGTAAAGGTACCTTACGGGCTCGTCTGGAATGGAGACCATTGTGGTGGAGTACGTTACTTATGGTATTGACTGAAACCAATGTCCCCACTGCCATGAGATCTTCCCGGAGCTCCTTCCTTGTTGTCCTTGGGTTAGCCTTGACTCTTCGGACAAGCCTGGCCTCGGCACGGGAGGAAACTTTCAAAGGCTGTCCAGGCCATGGAAGGCTAACAGTAGTTCCATAAGCCTTCCACTTCCGGATGATGCTCCCAACAGTGGAGACAGGTAGGCCCAACTCCTTGGAAAGGGTTTTGTACCCCTTGCTAGCCTTGTGACCCTCCACGATCTTGTCTCTGATGGCCTTGGAATGCTCCTTTGTCTTTCCCATGTTGACCATGTATGAGTGCTGTTCACAAGTTTGGGGAGGGTCTTAAATAGTCAGAAAAGGCTGGAAAAAGAGATAATTAATCCAAACATGTGAAGCTCATTGTTCTTTGTGCCTGAACTACTTCTTAATACTTTAGGGGAACCAAACAGAATTCAGGTGGGTTGAGGGGTTGAATAATAAATGACCCTCTGAAAAGACTTTACACAATTTAAAAAAAAAAGAAACAAAGAAATAACATTCTTTTTTGCTGCAGTGCATTTCACACTTCCAGGCTGATCTACAGTCCAAATGTCACAATGCCAAGTTAATTCCAAATGTGTAAACCTGCTAAATCTGCAGGGGGTTGAATACTACTTGTAGGCACTGTATAAAGCCCGGCAGCAGCCCCTTATATATATATATATATATATATATATATATATATATATATATATATATATATATATATGTATATATATATATATATATATACTGTATATATATATATACACTCACCGGCCACTTTATTAGGTACACCATGCTAGTAACGGGTTGGACCCCCTTTTGCCTTCAGAACTGCCTCAATTCTTCGTGGCATAGATTCAACAAGGTGCTGGAAGCATTCCTCAGAGATTTTGGTCCATATTGACATGATGGCATCACACAGTTGCCGCAGATTTGTCGGCTGCACATCCCAAAGATGCTCCATACAAGGCAGGATGGATCCATGCTTTCATGTTGTTTACGCCAAATTCTGACCCTACCATCCGAATGTCGCAGCAGAAATCGAGACTCATCAGACCAAGCAACGTTTTTCCAATCTTCTACTGTCCAATTTCGATGAGCTTGTACAAATTGTAGCCTCAGTTTCCTGTTCTTAGCTGAAAGGAGTGGTACCCGGTGTGGTCTTCTGCTGCTGTAGCCCATCTGCCTCAAAGTTCGACGCACTGTGCGTTCAGAGATGCTCTTAGGCCTACCTTTGTTGTAACGGGTGGCGATTTGAGTCACTGTTGCCTTTCTATCAGCTCGAACCAGTCTGCCCATTCTCCTCTGACCTCTGGCATCAACAAGGCATTTCCGCCCACAGAACTGCCGCTCACTGGATTTTTTTTCTTTTTCGGACCATTCTCTGTAAACCCTAGAGATGGTTGTGCCTGAAAATCCCAGTAGATCAGCAGTTTCTGAAATACTCAGACCAGCCCTTCTGGCACCAACAACCATGCCACGTTCAAAGGCACTCAAATCACCTTTCTTCCCCATACTGATGCTCGGTTTGAACTGCAGGAGATTGTCTTGACCATGTCTACATGCCTAAATGCACTGAGTTGCCGCCATGTGATTGGCTGATTAGAAATTAAGTGTTAACAAGAAGTTGGACAGGTGTACCTAATAAAGTGGCCGGTGAGTGTATATATATATATATATACAGCCCAGAAGAAGCCCCTTATATATATATATATATATATATATATATATATATATATATATATATACAGCCCAGCAGAAGCCCCTCATATACAGTATATACAGCCCAGCAGAAGCCCCTCATATATATACATATACAGCCCAGCAGCAGCCCCTCATATATATATACAGCTCAGCAGAAGCCCCTCATATATATACAGCCCAGCAGAAGCCCCTCATATATATACATATACAGCCCAGCAGAAGCCCCTCATATATATATACAGCTCAGCAGAAGCCCCTCATATATATACAGCCCAGCAGAAGCCCCTCATATATATACAGCCCAGCAATAGCCTCTCATACATATACAGCCCAGCAGAAGCCTCTGACATATAGCAGTCTTTGATATAGACAGCCCAAATTTCAACAATATACATACATATGTACATATTTTAATCTTTAGCGCCCTTTCAGGGCTTCAAGGGTTGACAAGGTCAGATCTACTGCGTGAATTGGACTTTAGTGACATCATTAGTGATTTTGCAGCACACAAATCAAGGAAAGTGCCCGGATTGTAAAAAATGAATGATTTTACTTGAATTACTCTGCGTAATTGATTTTTGTAAATAAACTTACGTTCGTTTCATTTTGTGCTTTTGCATTACATATTGCAGCACCTTGAAAAATGGGCCTCCCTCCAAAATGGGCCCTGGGCCACCCACCACTTAAATCCAGCCCTGATGAAGACCCCATCAAACAACATCCCATATCTCATAATCTTTGAAGTGTGTGAAGACCCCATGAAACAGCATCCCGTATCTCATCATCCTGGAACCCTGTGAATGTGACTTGGGTAAACGAGGGCTATTAGGCTTAATTACAGTAATAATTAGCATTGTCAGATGGAGAATTTGAAGAATACAATTTCCCCCTTAGATCTGATGAGAGACCCCCAGGAAGGATTTCGGATCCGACATTTTAAAATGAATTGGAAATTCCATGATTGGCTCCTGGTGCTAATGGCTTCTGGATACCAGCACCAGTGTCTGGACGGGTGCCAGGCTGTTTGGGGATGTATAGAGTGTCTAAAAACAGCTTGAGACAGCTTGTAACCGGAGCCGTGTCTATGTAGAGCAGCCACTGGGGACGTGAGCGCCGAACGAGGAGCGCGGATTACTGCAAAGGTCAGGAGAACTTTTCATAACGTCTCGCGGTTGCAGTTGGTTGCACAAAGTCTACAAAAACCTACAGAAAAAGTATCAATCCTAAGAGGATGTCCACCTTTTGCTCTAATCTAATGCATCTAAGATAAAAAATAAAGTACTGATTATATATTAAACATATTATAGAAATATATGATATAAATAGATCAGGTGTATTTATAAATTCTACAAATAAGAATGTGTTTCTATGGTAACAGACTATAAACACGCTCTCTGTAGTCTGATCCACCTCCTTTTGCAAAAAAAAGTATGTTTGTTTTGCAAATGTTTAGTTTGGAAGCTACAGAAGATTCCAAGAATCTCCTATAAAGAAGAAGTTCCCCCAAAAAAAATTTCTTTGCCATAATCCTGACCCTCAACACCAGAGTGGAAGGGGAAATTGGGAGTCACCTGTTAAAAAGTGGGTCAAGCTTAAAAAGAAAATCTCCAAAAAGCTGGTATATTTATACATGACTAATATCCACTTCTGAAAAAAGAGAAAAGACAAGGCGCCCCCAATGTGTCACACTGTTTAAAAAACACACATACAGTCCTTTGTAGGGAATGTGCTCACCTATTGAAATTGTGAAACTGGGTCACAACTCCCAAGAAGGCATAATCGTAGCAGCAGGTCTCCACAAGAATCCAAAGGGATGCTGGAGGTAGTAGTCTTAGGCGAACTGAAGACCGCGCACACGAGGTAGATTTAAGGTGGTTTATTGAAGCCTACGCGTTTCAAGAGCTATCTTGCTCTCTTCTTCAGGGCATATATGCCCTGAAGAAGAGAGCAAGATAGCTCTTGAAACGCGTAGGCTTCATTAAACCACCTAATATCCACTTCTGACACAAGAGCTCCAACAGCAATTACTATGCTCAAACACCCAAGGGCAAATTCAGAAATTCGCAAAGGGGAGTGGCTAGCCAGTATGTGGGCGTGTCCATGCTAATATTAAAGTTTAAAAGTATTTTTTTCAATACCGGCATCTTTTTATGAAGTACATGAGCTTCGGAGACCAAGTACAACATCAGAGATCCATAGGCACACTCAGGAAGAGGCAATTAGGTGTAGCCTGTTACAAAGGGGTGTGGCCTGTTACATAGGAGTTGGTTATGCTAATAAGGACAGTAAAAAATATGTTTTTTTTTATATTGATGTTGTCTTATGTAGTAGATGTTCCTCTGGATCCCTGTCTGTTAACATTTGGAAAACAAAAATCGAGCCCATAAAAAAAAGTGGGAACACGTAAAATAGGCTTAAAAAAGGGAAAAAATTAAAGAAGAATTTCGCACTAATTAAAAAGTGACTGAAAATGACAAGTAGACAAAAAAAAGTTGCAAATGCAACTATGTATCTGCAGCGCCCCAGAGTCCTGGTCGTTGCAGTACTGTGGCTCCGCCACTAAGGGGAGCTATGGTACGTCTGATGGCACTGAAGGAGTTCATCTGATCAGGTATCACAGACACCAATACATTTCACCGCCGGGCCTCCAGGGGAGCTAAGGGTTCTATTCATTAGGCCACTCCTCACACACTGGTAAAACTGGGGGTCAGGCAGGAAGTGAGGGAGAAAGCTGACTGGGTCGGAGCCAGGCAACACCTTGTGGCAGAGGGTGTTGTGGGAGAAGATACAGTAGGGTCTCTGTCAGGGGTGGGATCCTGACAGAGGCTTGGCAACTTGAGCGAACGTAACGGGACCGTGCCTGCTCAGTATAGCGGCGGTGCCCAAGAAGGGATTGGAAGCGAGATAGATTGTGCTGAGTGAGAAACGAGATCAAAGCAACAAGGAGAATACCAGTAGGGGTCGTGCTGTAAGACCGAGGCAACATCCTACTGAGGCGCACAACCGGCGGCCGGAACGCCGAGGGAGTATTACAATATCAGCTTCAAGCAATACTCTAAACCAACGGCAGGACAGTCAGTCTAAGGCGGGCTGTCTCAACTAAATCACCTATGCAGTCTTGGGGGGCAACTTGTGGAGAGGGGCGACTCTAGGGTCCCGGAAGAGCTCCGAGCCTACCCGTCATACGGGTGCCGTTCCAACCGTAACATCAGGGAGGGACGGAGGATTAGCAGGACATCATCTAATCGAGTTGTGAGGGAACTTAAGAAATGGACACAACAGTTGTGGGGACTTTCCGTAAGCACTGCAGGGAAGGACCGCAACACATAGCGCTAGGAGGTAGGCGCAGATTTCCACCTGTTAAGAGAACTCTGGAGGTGCCATTGGACCGGCCAGACTTGCGCAGCCTGGTTATCTGGATTCCGGACTGAGGACCCAGAGATCTTCAGTAAAGAGGTAAAGAGACTGCAACCTGGTGTCCTCGTTATTTACTGCACCGCACCACTACAGTAACACCACCTCCATCATCTATTCATATCTATCACTGTACGCCCCTCAGCAGGGTCACGGACCGGGGCCTAGCCACCGTGACAACCCCAGAGCAGAGACTCAGAGGCCCGGTACCGGGTACCCCTCGGCCCTGCGGCAGTGGGGGCGCTACAACTTGGCATCACGAACAGGATCTACTTAAGCCTGAAGAATCAGGTCATGTGTGCCTTGGAACTGTGATTTACTGTGCTTGGACTGTATTTTATTGCAAAGACTGTGGATTGTCACTTGCCGCCAAAAGTTCGCGCCAAAACCGCCGCCATTACAGCGCTAAGGAGAGCGCAGGAGAAGAAGAAGGGCGTGGAAGTGGGCGTGAACAAGCTGAAGAGCGCGAAAGACAATGGCCGCCCAGTCTAAATATCTCGGCCCCTTGAGGACGTGTCCGTCAGCAGCCGAGATCCGCCTCCTGATCCTCAATGGTGGGCAGAGACAGAGAAAACAAAACCGCCCACGAAGGAGAGAGCGGGAAAAGGACCAGGAAGAAGAAGTCAGCGACATGGAGGACGCCATGGCCAGCCGCTCGGAGCCGGAGCGTGGGGTCAGAGCCGAGGACTCCCCCAGCTACCCGGAGAGGCACCGCAGCCAGACCTCCACAGTTGGCGCTGACCTCTTGCAGACCGGAGCGGATGGGCTGATCCACCAACTCCCGCGGACGCAGCCGAGCACTGAGGCCGGGTGGAAGAAGACCATCATCGGGAGCCTCAAGAGACATCTGTCGGCAGCCTCATCTGGTCCGGAGCAAGAAAGAAGTTCCAGCGCTCCGAAGCCAGAAAGCAAGGCCCTGCCGGAAAGCGAGATGCTGCAAACGGAGATGACAACGCCGCAGCGCGAGGCCCCGCAACCAGCGTTCCAGACCCCAGCGGAGACAGAGCAGACCGGCACCGGAGGAACCGCATCTGAAGCAGGTAGGAAGGACGACCCTGCCCTGACGACCGACACCCCTCCAGTGACTGCTAGTGCCACAGCTGCTGACTCCGTTCCAGTGACTGATCTTGCAGCAGCCGCTACCTCTGCTGCAGCAAATGTCCATACTCAAGCTGCGCAGACCTCCATCGCTGCGCATGATTTAACCGTACATGAAAGACGGATTAACGGCGTGTGTCCAGCACTGGGTGTAGCCCTGGACCTCACTTTTCCCAGGCCAGGAAGGGTTAAGTGCCAGGTGCAGTCCTGGAAGCCGTTCAACTAAACCTCAGAAACCTGAAACTGTACATAGTTAACTGCTTGTTTCCCTGCTTTTTGCTACTAATACCCGACCTGGGTTATTCTTAAAGGGATCCCTTAGTTTACCCGGGATCCCTATTGCTTTTATTTTTGTTTTTATTTTCCTTTTGCTCCGTGTTTACCCGAGTTTATCAAGAACTGCCGCAATCATGAACAGTGCATGATACAAACTTTTTGTAAATAGTTTGCACCTTCTTAAAGGTGCTCCCTACTGGTTTTACTTAACAAGAGACTCTTTGCGAAGATACCGCACCGGAGCCTTTGCTGAGTATGGACTGGTAGCTTGAGAAGATATGCTACCTCATAGAGACTTGGTCCCCTCTTAAAGGGGATGTCCACTTGTTGCACTTAAAAGATAGTATTGCTTTAAGACTGAAAGATAGCAATAATGTCTTGACAGAAAGAAAGTGATGATGATGTTTGCATGAGAAAGTTATGTGTATTTAATAAGTTAATTGTGAAAAATGTTTGATAATGTTGATAGAAAAATGAGGACAGAGAGTAAACCCGTACGGGGTTAGTTAGTGAGTCCTCTTAGGAGCCTTGAAGAAATGGCTCATTGATCCTAAACTGAAAGTAATGTTATGTTCTATACTGTGTATAGTAGTTGAAAAGACAGAAGGCTCGGGCTGAAAGGAGCAGTCCTGTAAGAAAGGAGAGGCAGTAGGTCTGGTGCCGTTAGGACAGGCGGTCCTGCAGATTTAAAGAAGGAGAATGTAAAAGTTAAATTGCCTTATAATGTGATTATAAGAAGGTCTTTAGCGGATTTAGAGTGTACGTCCTTAAAGGCAATGTTAAATTATTGTTCAAGAATTTGTACTAAGTAGAATACCCAGTTGGGTAAGAAAAGTTATTTATAGCATGTTGCTATGATATTTAACCATGTTTGTAACGTTCAAGTGTCCTCACCTCCCATAAAGGGAAGCTCTGTTCAAATATACTTATTGTTATTGCACTCAACAAAATTGTATGTCTTTTTGCTAACCTGTATTGTTGTTTTCTTCCCAGTCCCGGAGTACTGGATTTAACCGGGGGGAGTGCAGCGCCCCAGAGTCCTGGTCATTGCAGTACTGTGGCTCCGCCACTAAGGGGAGCTATGGTACGTCTGATGGCACTGAAGGAGTTCATCTGATCAGGTATCACAGACACCAATACATTTCACCGCCGGGCCTCCAGGGGGAGCTAAGGGTTCTATTCATTAGGCCACTCCTCACACACTGGTAAAACTGGGGGTCAGGCAGGAAGTGAGGGAGAAAGCTGACTGGGTCGGAGCCAGGCAACACCTTGTGGCAGAGGGTGTTGCGGGAGAAGATTCGGTAGGGTCTCTGTCAGGGGTGGGATCCTGACAGAGGCTTGGCAACTTGAGCGAACGTAACGGGACCGTGCCTGCTCAGTATAGCAGCGGTGCCCAAGAAGGGATTGGAAGCGTGATAGATTGTGCTGAGTGAGAAACGAGATCAAAGCAACAAGGAGAATACCAGTAGGGGTCGTGCTGTAAGACCGAGGCAACATCCTACTGAGGCGCACAACCGGCGGCCGGAACGCCGAGGGAGTATTACAATATCAGCTTCAAGCAATACTCTAAACCAACGGCAGGACAGTCAGTCTAAGGCGGGCTGTCTCAACTAAATCACCTATGCAGTCTTGGGGGGCAACTTGTGGAGAGGGGCGACTCTAGGGTCCCGGAAGAGCTCCGAGCCTACCCGTCATACGGGTGCCGTTCCAACCGTAACATCAGGGAGGGACGGAGGATTAGCAGGACATCATCTAATCGAGTTGTGAGGGAACTTAAGAAACGGACACAACAGTTGTGGGGACTTTCCGTAAGCACAGCAGGGAAGGACCGCAACACATAGCGCTAGGAGGTAGGCGCAGATTTCCACCTGTTAAGAGAACTCTGGAGGTGCCATTGGACCGGCCAGACTTGCGCAGCCTGGTTATCTGGATTCCGGACTGAGGACCCAGAGATCTTCAGTAAAGAGGTAAAGAGACTGCAACCTGGTGTCCTCGTTATTTACTGCACCACACCACTACAGTAACACCACCTCCATCATCTATTCATATCTATCACTGTACGCCCCTCAGCAGGGTCACGGACCGGGGCCTAGCAACCGTGAAAACCCCAGAGCAGAGACTCAGAGGCCCGGTACCGGGTACCCCTCGGCCCTGCGGCAGTGGGGGCGCTACATATCAGTTATACAATCTCTAGGTAGGTGTCATGTAAAGACTAACTGGGGGGCTTGCGGACATCTGCTTCCCATGTGCTGGGTGCCAGGGGGGCTTGGATACAGGTGCGCAGTAAATCCATGCTCGGTGCTTTTGCATATGTATCTGGGTGTGAACATCGCTCGGCCATGATTAGGAGGAGCAGTGAAGTGTGCAGTCCTAGTAATGGGCATGTCAGGAACCATGTTTCCAGACTACGCCTATTATCCAAAAAAAAGTGCATTAGCCACTTCACAGCCAAGGAGATAAAAACCCATCGCGCCGCGCACAATCTAAACAGCTGGCAGCGCCATCAACTTGATTTGATTTTTGATATGCCTTATATTCTGCAATTTGTACCGTATTACGGCTCCTCTCCTCCTGCTCTGTGAAGAGTCGCTGCCGCTGATTGTCATTGCTATGAAGCCACAAGAGACGCCAGGAATTAAGGCTTGTAAAACGATCATCCGGGCGAGTACAGTACGAGATATGGAGGATATGCGGCTGATGCCGCCACCGCCGAAAAACAAATCTAAAGCAAATGAGTAAATTTGCATTGTAGTAAATGAAGTCAATATCTTGTTTTCACAGCGCTCTATGACGGCACAAGGTATTAGGGTAGATGTCTCCACTGTTGGGATTATTCCTGTGGAAATATTTCGATTTGTTGTGTATTTTTTTTAAATCTAAACGGACCAAATTTGCTAAAAATTTCCCAATTTTTGTAAGTCCAGCAAAATAGCGAGAAGGGGTTAAAAAGCATATTATATTCACATATACCCATCATTACCGATTACTAGCCCGCCGCCACTATTCCTCGTCCGCTCCTCAGATCGACTCTTTCATGGTCTTTTTCTGGCTGGAACCTCCACTGACCAAGTGTGGAGCAACACACCTCAATGATGGCACCACATGGATCCAGGTCAGTGGCAGGGCCAGCCAGAAGACCTAAAGGGAGAAGAAGACCAAGGAGGAAAGGTGGCAGCTGGACATGTATGGGAAGGGTATAGAAGATGTAAGTAGATAAATTTGCAGATCCAATTCACACTGAATTTATTTGATCGAATATCCCCTTCGAATTTTGGAAAATTTGGCCAACTCCAATATGGACACCATTAGGAAAAGGAAAATCTATCAGTAAGCTCCTTCTGACACCAGGGTTTCAAAGGATTTTATCCGGAAGGCCTCATTCACACGTCCAATGTTTTTGTAAGAATGGTACCTGTGGTTTTCATGGATAGCACTCGTAATTGTGATATTCTATGGGGCTATTCACATGTTTACGTGGAAAATAGGGGAGACATGTCCAAGAGTTGGATCAAAATCAGCAATGGAAGTCTATGGGTCCATGAAAAAATCGGAGTGAACCAGGATGACCTTCAAGTGTGCCCCATTTTCCTGGACAATCACATAGGAGAAGATGGAGAAACTATTTTTCTCTCCACATACGAAAAAACTGATGACAGGTGGACCAAACTCTGATAAAAATAATTGGGTCGTTTTTCTCGCACGAGGAGAGAAGGTGTCCATACCTGTAATGCATGCAACGTATTGCAGTGTCACACTACATTAAATTGCAATTTTATGCACAGTTGCATTGTAGAAAGTGAATAATCTATTATTTAGGGAGCGGGAATCAAATGTTCGCAACTTTCAGTTGGCCAGATAACACTCAAGCAGCAAGACTATACTGTGCCAACTTACTCGTCTCTGATGGCCTGAACTCTGGGACCCCAGCCATCCTATGGAATCTGAGAGTCCGGTATCAAATGGAACAAAGGAGCTAATGCTTGGCCTCCTATCCATTCATTGTCTATGGGACTGCCAGAGAAATATGAGCACAGTGCTGTGTTATTTTCAGCAGTCTCTATGGCAGTGATTGGAGAAGAAATCAAGCATGCGCACCTCTCCTCCATTCAAGATGGGGTTCCCATGTTCTCAGGATCCCAGAAGTGAGACCACCAGTGATCAGTTATCCCCAATCCTATGGATAAGGGATGTCTTACTATCTTCGAAATATCCCTTCAATATTAGGCCCCATGGTGGTCAAAAGCTTTAAATGGTGCCACCCTGGTGTCCTACACAATCAACTGGGACCATGTGTCAATTCTCCATTGTTTCTAGAAGAGAAATCTACCAAGGTTCACGCACTCAACGTTCAAGTGGGGACCTGGCACTCAACGTTCAAGTGGGGTCATGATACTCAATGTTCAAGTGGGGTCCTGATACTCAACGTTCAAGTGGGGTCCTGATACTCAACGTTCAAGTGGGGACCTGATACTCAACGTTCAAGTGGGGACCTGATACTCAACATCCAAGTGGGGACCTGATACTCAACGTTCAAGTGGGGACCTGACACTCAACGTTCAAGTGGGGTCCTGATACTCATCGTTCAAGTGGGGACCTGATACTCAACATCCAAGTGGGGACCTGAAACTCAATATTCAAGTGGGGACTTGAAAAACAAATCTTTTTGTCCCAGAGTCATGTGGTATGACATTAATAACATTAAAGGATGAGAAAGGTCCCTCGGGAAGATGTCATGGCTGATGACAAGTGGCGTGAAGAGTCTTCTCCATAGACGGTAATTGGATGAAGTCACCTTCCATTATGTGAGACATTGAGAAGAGGCATTAGCCCTTTACATAGAAGAGTATCATACAAGTGTCTTATATTGTTGTTATTTTGCTTTTTTTATGCCTTTTTCCAACACTTGTATGCTGCCATCTGCCACAAGCATGGGTCACTTGTTTTGGTACTGTTGCTTGGTCACAATGTGCAGCCACATACATTTTGTGCCATCTCATTATTTTAATCCTGTGTTTGGTGCCAAATGCGGCACTCAGTCTGGTTGAGGGGGCAAGGACCCAAGAACCATTGTTGCCAAATGTCCAACGAGAGGTCTCCAGTGATGCGGTTACTCGTCAACTCTTTCGGAAAGTCTGGGAGGCTCCTGCAAAAAACAGGAGACATTACAGACGTCGCGGAAATGTTGTCAAGTCTCAATGGTGTTGGTGGAGTTTCCTAAAAAGCTGGGCTCACTGAAGGTTTCTTGCGTATGACGTCAGGATGCTTTACCATTAGATGGAGCACCGGCATGCACAGAAAGGGTGAAGGAATCATCGTGGAGGTAAAAAGGGTGAAGAAACAAAATACCCTTGGAGTGGTGCAATCCAGGCAAGAGCGGCACAGTCTGAAGAATCCCCCTGTGCAACAAGAATACTTTGCAGTCCAATAGATGATCATATTGTGCTACTTTGGAGGTGGTATTGGCTCCCTTACCTCTTGGGCCCCTCTGTGACTAATCTGGTTGCACCAATGGTGTATCCATCCCTGAATCCGTGGATCCCTAAGAGTTGGTAAGTACAGGTCCAACTTTACATGATCACTGCAAAAAAGCAAAGCCAAAAAGTAGTAACTTCTCTATCCCCCGCCATCAACCGAGAGATGGAGGAAGTGAGTGCACCGTATGATGCAACAGATGTTCACAGGGAAGCCGCAGTACGCTCCACTCTGAATATTAATCAGGTTCTCCTGAATTGTGGTGACATTAAACATTGGACCCAAGGGACCCAAATGTCAAATAAGTTTATCCAAAAGAAATGTCATTTAATTTCATTGCGTAAATTAGACTGTCTGTTATTACTATGTACAAATAAACAGGAAAATACATATCTATGTAGTTATATATGAGGAAAGGCCTTAAAGGGAATGTGTCATACCAGCCACTGGGGCTATTCTATACTCATGCACATGTACATTAGCAGCAACAGACCTGGATCCTATCCTTTATACTGAAAGGATCTAATGAGCGTGTGCAAAGTCATTATAAGAGGAAGGGGAAGCTGTGAAATCACTGTGTATAGTGGAGATATCTGTCATAATCCTGTCTATGATGATAATACATCCGCTGAAACGTCATATGTACAAAACATTGAAGAAAACTGGAAGCAAGTATTCCATTTCCCTGCAGCACTCCAATAGGAGAAATTGGTTATTACATGTTGTCCATATAATACAGGAAAGGACAGGTCTTCCTGAGTTTTTGGTAATCACTTCCATCCCTGGAAAAGAGAAGACAAATCTAAACATGGGACCTCCTCTAACAGGTCAAAATGTAATAGTCTGTATGAAAATGTTTTTTCCAAAAAAAGATAATCCTGAACATGACAACTATTTTCTGGCTTGTCAGAGTCACCAATGACACATGTGCCCGATTATGCATCCCACACGGCTCAATGTTTTATGGATGTTTTTAGAAAATCTAAACAAATCTAATACTACAGCACATAAGGACATTCTAGAAAATTGTGTTTCCAGCTGTAGAGTAACAACTTCGAGAAGGTCTTCCAAAGGAGAAAGATTGTTTTGTAGCCTACACAAATTGTGACTTCAACCCCTGAAAACATCTTTGGAATAAACTTCAACATAGAGGGTGAGCCCAACCTTATCACCCTACACCTATCCTTCCATCCATGTTCCAAAATTGTGTAGAAAGCCTTCTGAGAAATTTGTAGGCTGTTCCACCAGCAAAGAGGGGTGGCACTAACTCTGTATTGGTGCAGCTGATGTTCATCGTCTTGAGATGTTTGCCAAGTACATACACTTGTCCTTCTTTACTTTGCAACATTTCTTTTCTGACTCCTACTTCCTACAATACAAATTCAATAAAATATCACAACATGTTAGCAAAACCCTCAACAGGCTGCAGCTTATTTCATAACCACCATATGGCCACCTATAGCATAAACATCTCCTGACAGAGTATCACAAAATATAGGGTTTTTTAAGAAGTTGTCCAGGAGTAAGGTATTAATGACCTATCCTTCGGGTAGGTCAACAATATCAGGTCGGGAAAGATCTTTCAATACCATTGATCAGGTCATCATTGGAGCTGAAACACCATAGCTTCATGGACTTTGTAGACTTTGTGGTGGATCTTATTGGGTACTGCTGCTCAGCTACCATTCACTTCAACAAGAATGAGCTGCAGTAGCCAAGGATGATGTCCAGGTTCAGACCTGTGGGGGTGTCACATGTTGTACCCTCTCTAATGGGATATTGATGACCTATCCCAAGGATAGAACATCAACATCTCATTCTTAGACACCTTTTATACCTTTTAGTTGGTCATCTTGCTCCATTCCTCTGGAAGAAAAGTAAGGAACTGTACAAGTAAAGTTTGAGAATCCATAAAAAGCTACTAAAGAGGTTGATTCACCATAAAACCCCCTGTGGATGTCATAGATGTGGGGTCCTGCAGTTGAGTTCGACCTCCATGTGCTCTGTAAGAATACACTACCTCCAGCTTTGGTATCCCTTTTCCATGGATGGTCATGAAGTTTCCCTGTCATAAAAATTTGCTGATCTGTTGGGCCATTCTTTCCGCGAAGGAATAAGCAGTCCTCTTGACATATATATAAGCTAGAATGACATCAATTTTGCGCTTTGGACCAGAGAGCTTTCTTTATGCCTCCTCTGACAGCCTGCATTTCCTACACGCATTTCGAGTTTGGAGAAGAAATACGGTCGCCTGTTGTTGTTTACACGGTAGAGTGAGGTTTTTTGTCCCAGAAGTGGCTCCTTTCATTCCTGGTTTATGTTCTGCAGAGGTTTTTACTGAGACAGACATAAAACAAGCACATGCTTCTTAATACTCCAGCACCATCACAAAGGAGAATTAACAGTGACAGCGAGGAGAGAATTCATGTTTTGGTTTTTACATCAGATACTCAGCAGATGCTCCGAGGTATCGAGACAGATGCTCAAGAATTATACTCAACATTATGCTCAATTTTCACTTTTTACAAAATTGTGATCTGATCGGATGCTATTTACTGAATGATCTATCATGGGATGGCTGTGCGCATTATAGGGACATCGGATCGGTGAAGGTTTCAAAATAAGTACATTTTGGGGGAAAGCAAACAGCTCTCCACCATTACTAGCGTTCTGCAAATTTTGGTAAGAAGTCCAAATTTTCACAAGACAAACACAACACATCACAACATGCTGAATAAACTCTTGACAGGTTGCAGTTCTACTCATGACCACCAGGTGGTTCCACACAGATACATACAGTATAAACATCTCCCAACAGAGCATCCCAAAATTACGTTTTGCAAAACTGTCTTGACATTGTGACAAATTTTTGACCATATATTTTCAAATCTTTAGACCTTTTTATCTTGTGGTGTTGTGTACACTTTTAACAGTCCATTCAATAAAGGGGCATGGCTTAAAGAAAAGGGAGTGACTTAGACAAAAAGGGTGTGGCTTAGAAAATGATGGACTTAAACTGATAGAACCATGCGCTCCAAACTGTGTCATAAATGCACCACATTTGAGCAGAGCAAGCCAACCAATAAATGTTACATAAATGTGGTAAAATTAAAGAAAGATGCATCTGAACATGCCCAAAAGGGAGTGGTAAACATGACAAGGGGTGTGGTTTAGATTAAAGGGGGTGCTCCTAATTTTACCAAATGTAAAAATAATAATCCACCAAGGCTAAAACTAGTCATAAAATATTGGCCGACCATGTAGTTCTTCAGTCGGGAATCTTGGAGATTAAAAATCAAATTAATTCAGAAGTTTCCAAAATTTTCAAATTTGGTAGAATCTAAAAGTTTTAAGCAATGGTTTGTACAAATACAGCAAATGTCCAACCCTTCACCAGTCTGGTTGCCTCAGCTCCTTTGCTCGCTCCCTCTGGTCTTCAGATCAGTCTTCTTCTGGAACTAAGCCTCCCGCGGTCATATGGGTCACAACAAACGTCGCTGTCGCCAATGTCAACCCTAATGTGACCAAGTGAGTCCTAGTCCGCTATGAAAGATGACCAAAGACTGATCCAAAAACCAGAGGGAGTGAGCGGAGGACTGGGTGTAGACCTGCGGCAAAAGGGCAGTGGAGGGTCTAATTATTTTTTACCCCTTTTTGGCCTTTGTTTACTCTACTTATGGGGTCTGGAAGGACCTCAGAGCATAATAAATGTTTTTAAGCACCTTCAATTCAAACTGAATTTTATTCGGCCAATTCGGATCTGCCCGCCGATTTAAGTGAATCTGTCAAGGTCAGAACCAAACCCTTTTGCCCGTATATTATTGTGCCATATGACGGTTTAATCACATAAATCTCCGCAGAGAATTTGCATTATTTTTTTTATATTATCTTCCGCTATCAATAAAGTTATGTCTTGTCCGTCGCTGTGCGCCCATGGTGCCGTCCCCGCAGCTTCCCGTTCACGGTTCATATATGATTAGAGAGTCTTGAAGCACATTAAAATGTGTAGCCGGCTTGTCTGTCATCTTTATTTTATTTTTTTTTTAGGAATGTCATAACCTGTTCCCTGGTGCAGCCGGAGGTGCTCAGGCGAGGAGAACGACTGCACGGCGGCAGGAAGTAACGTTCCAACAGGACGACTTCCCTCGATGAAGTTACAATAAGACATAAGTGCAGTGTAAGGTTGGATTTATGGGCCCTGAAATAAAGGAGTGGGATCGCCCCATTCAGGATCCTCAACTAGGAGCTGCTAAAAGGAGCGTCCCCCCTTCTGGAGCACCCGGCCTGTCCACCCATTGGTTTTAATGGACTGCTACCTTATCTCCCCTGTAATGGAGCTTTGGGAGATTGAACACCTGCAGTTGATCTTTTTCTGTATCTAAAGAAATAAAATCTTCACAATGGTGTTCAACATAATTAAATATATCAATAGTAATGATAATGAATGGACAGTCAGTGGAATACTGTTTGCCGGGGTCTTCTGGTTGCCCCTGGAAACAGACAACAGTTTAGCTTTATCCCTCTATCTACCATGTACCTTCCGGTTACCCTTGGCAACAGGCTACAGGTACACTCCATCCCTCTGTCAGTTATGTGTCTTCTGGTTGCCCCTAAAAAACTAACAGCAGTTTAGCTTCATCCCCCTATCTACCATGTGCCTTCTGGTTGCCCTTGGCAACAGTTCAGCTCCATCTCATTGTCAGTCATGTGTCTTCTGGTTGCTCCTAGAAACAGACAACAGTTTAGCTTCATCCCCCTATCTACCATGTGCCTTCTGATTGCCCTTGGCAACAGTTCAGCACCATCCTATTGTCAGTCATGTGTCTTCTGGTTGCCTCTAGAAACAAACAGCAGTTTAGCTCCGTACACGCTCCTCCATGTGTCTACTGGTTGCCCTTGGAGACTGCCAACGCTGTCAACCACAAGCCTTCTGGTTGCCCTTGGAAACAGAAAACAGTTTAGCTCCGCCTCAATATCAGCTACGTGTCTTCTGGTTGGAACAGCAGATATAGCTCTATCCTCCATTAGACACGTATTTACCTGGTTGCCCTTGGCAAAAGACAATAGCTTAGTCCTTTCGTGCTGTTAGCCATTCTTAAAGGGATATTCTTATTTATGATTGGTGGAAGTATGACCTTTTGGGCTCCCGCTGATGAAAATTCATTGGCCACAGCTCCAATTTTTTGTTGTCTTGCCTACAGTGGCCACAATAACAAGATAACTTTAATTTAGGGCTGAGGATTAGTGAGGGTCCTAAAAGACCTCCCGTGATCATAAAGTGATGGCATATCCTACTAATATCATAATCAAGAAGGGAATTTATTTTTTTATTAAATGCATGTATTTTAGGTATAAAAAAGGTCATTTTTGAACGACTTGGCTTTTACAGGCTCTGTGTTCATAACGCTTCAGCTGAGAGGAGCCCAGAAACAGACAGATAACTCTCCATCAAAAGGAGCTCACTGAAAGATTCTCAGCTAACTCATTCTGCAGTCAGTGCAAAACAGAAGCCAACGATGCAACATTTTTAGTGAAGCCCAACTTTTTTTTTTTTACATATGAGGCACATTTTTGGACTTGTATTGAAAATCCTTATCCAAGTCAACGACAGCATTAGAGGCCACGACACCCGATACCTTAAAATTTTATACAGTTCCTTTAAATTTTGAGATTGTGCCTCAGGAGGCCAGGAGAGATGAAGCGAGACGTCTGCGATTTCAGAAAACATATTTGTTTTTCTCTTTTATTCTCTGTAGTAAATTCTCATTTTTCTCCTGCGTTGTCAAAAATTTAGGGGTTCACTTCCATTTTTCATCTCGGTAGGGAACGATATTTTAGGTCTTTCTTCTTTTCAATGTCACTTTGAGTAATATGAAGAAATGTCATCGGAACTGAGTTTTAATATTTCAGTTATTATAGATCTCGGCTAATATATTGAATCGCCTGAAGGGTCCCTAAATTTCCATGAGAGTGCTGTCGTAATTACAGACGCTGGGTCCTGCCAGGCGGAACATTCTATGAAATATATCCGCACTTTTCCAAGGAAACTTTCCTTGCTTGCAGCTTTCCTTTCATAATTTTGTCAGCGGAGTCTTAGTCCAATTAAGATATCTACAAAGATTTTTTTTTTAATGAGACAGATCCACGCGCCACTCGAAATATTCCAGCCCAGCAGATTTTAAAGACTTAAGGCGTTATCTTATATAAGAAAGGATTAAAAATAGATCTTCTTGGCCTCTCGAGGAATTTCTGTTACGTTGTCAATTATTTGTCCTTTTGAAATGTTGTTAATTATAAGCTGGCTGATAACAGAGTACAATAGCTTGTTTAAAAAAATGCTGTTGACTGTCAATTCCACAGTATTGTGGTTACAGGGTCACAACCTTGATATTCGATGCTTAAAGGGAACTTGACAGCACGTTTTTACTTATGAATGTAGTGTTACGGCTGTATAGACGCTTGTCCCCTGATAAAAATGATACCTTCTTAGTAGAGATCTGATGTGCCAGTCATGAGAAATCTAGTGTAAAAGTCATATGCAAATCGGTCTGTTGGAAGAAGTAGTCTAAGTGCACTGACACGCCCCTAGCCCAGGGCACTTCCTGGTTGATTTGCATATTGTTTCTACATTAGATTTCTCATGACTGGTACATCCCATTTCGATAGAAAAGGTATCATTTTTATTGGGGGACACAGGTCTTTTCAGCCATACCACTACTTCTATATTTAAAAACATACTGACAGGTTCTCTTTAAGAAGGTAATGGACCGTTTATTAGAAAAAATGAATCGTAAAATATAAATGATCAGTAGTCATCTGTGAGGGAACCTGGTATCATGTACTTAGTTTCTCTGCAGCGCCAGAGGAGAAACTATCAACGTGATCCTGCAATTGCCAGCGCCTTGCAGAATTATTACTATCGACGAGATCCCGTGATTGCCGGCTTCTTGCCGAATTATTACTATCGTCAGGATCCCGCGATCGTCAGCGCCTTACAGAATTATTACTATCGACGAGATCCTGCGATCGCCAGTGCCTTGCAGAATTATTGCTATCATCGGGATCGCGCAATCGTCAGTGCCTTGCAGAATTATTACTATCGACGAGATCCCGCGATCGTCAGCGCCTTGCAGAATTATTACTATCACCTGGATCCCGCGATCACCAGCACCTTGCAGAATTATTACTATCATCGGGATCACGCAATCGTCAGCGCCTTGCAGAATTATTACTATCGATGAGATCCCGCGATCGTCAGCGCCTTGCAGAATTATTACTATCGACAAGATCCCGCGATCGTCAGCGCCTTGCAGAATTATTACTATCAACGAGATCCCGCAATCGTCAGCGCCTTGCAAAATTATTACTATCACCTGGATCCCGCGATCGCCAGCGCCTTGCAGAATTATTACTATTGATGAGATCCTGCGATTGCCAGCGCCTTGCAGAATTATTGCTATCGACGAGATCCTGCAAACGCCAGCGACTTGCATAATTATTACTATCAATGAGATCCCACAATCGCCTGCGCCTTGCAGAATTACACTTTCCTGGTGATACAATGTATCCAGTGCTGACAAGAACACCCCAACTCCAAATGTCTTTTTCATCAAATTGTAACAAGTATTTTGTTCTTAGCTCATTGGAGCCGCATTGGTAGTGTTGGGCGTAATGACAAACTCAGCTCTGCTTCATCTGCCTCTTTATTCTATAGGATTGTCTGTCCTACAACTACAGTATATGGTGTATCTTTATCTATTATAGATGAGTGAATCAACTTGCAAGACCCTCGTCCAACAGCCAAGTCGGTATTTTGTCTCCCTGCTCCCGCCATCACATGTCCAGGCCCATTTGAAGTTCACCAATGAACATCTGGATGATCCAGAGGAGGCATGGTAGAATGTTATGTGTCAGATGAGACCAAAATAGAACTCTTTGCTATAAACTCCACTCGCCATGTTTGGAGGAAGAAGAAGGATGAATACAACACCAAGAACAACTTTCCAACAGTGAAGCATGGTGGGGGAAACATCATACTTTGGGGGTGCTTTTCTACAAAGGGGACAGGATGACTGCACCATATTGCAGAGAAGATGGGGTCATGTATCGTGACATTTTGGCCAACAACCTCCTCCCCTTGGTAAGAGCACTGAAGATGGGTCGTGGGCGTGGCTGGTTTTCCAGCATGACAATGACCGGAAACACACAGACAGGGCAACTAAGGAGTGGCTCCGTAAGAAGCATATCATGGTCCTGGAGTGGCCGAGCCAGTCTCCAGACCTGAACCCAATAGTAAATCTTTGGAGGAGCTGAAACTCAATGTTGCCCAACGACAGCCCGAAACCTGAAAGATCTGGAGAAAATCTGTATGTAGTGTACCTATGATACGGTGATCTATGCTATGTGACACTATATTGATCTGTGCTCTTCACCTTGTGGCTCTGCAATTGTTGCACAACTAATCCATGCTGGGAGTTGTAGTTTCGGAACAGTAAAAGATCCATAAGTTAAAAACGATTGCAATAAAATCCAGGCGGAAACTGAATCACTCTGTCACAGAGTATTTAAGAGATTCCCGCACTAAGTGACGAGTGCCAAGCTGCAAATTCTAATATCATTATCGCTCTCATACTCTCTAAGCCGGCGTATATTGGCAGTTACTTACTATCTGCAATTACCCGCAAGGGACGATGGAAAAAAGAAATAGCCCACGTAGAATATCGTATAATTTCCCACATTTGTGCTCAAGATCAAAATAATTGAAGTGATGTGCTGAAAACGGCAATTTGTCTTGTAGCGTTTCTATTACATTTCTCATTTGACTTTTCGGGGCGAATCTCTACGACGAAGGAATTTAATACAATTTGACTAAGAACAATGGCGGCATAAACTGATGGATTACTTCTCTACCTTGTCACCCAGCTTTCCCAGACTCCTGAATGGCCTATTTTCACCTATGTAAATTTAATACCGGTTTGCACCTGCAGCTCCTATGCAGATTTGTGTGTCTCCATGACTACAGACTACAAAAACCCTGCATGTAGTCAGGGCTGTATTTGGTGTTCATGCTGCCTTAGGAACTTTAAGTGGTCATGCCCCCTGATAAGTCAGATTAAAAATACCTTTACCTTTTAGACAGTAGTTAAAGTCCCTCATACACACCGGACTAATGATATTTGAACCCACAATCTTAACATTATAAGCTACAGAGCCACAAGCTCTGGTGATGTCTCTAGGAGAATTTAGTGTACTTGATCTGTATTGCAGGCTCTGACTCCACAGGTAAATTACATAGAGATACATTGTACATAACAAAGTATTTCTATGTATTTGTATTCTAGATTTTTTTCATCCTATAAAATTACTAAAAAATAATAATAGAAAACACTTTTTTCTCGTACCCATGGACTTGAATTTGTGAGTCTTATCAAGGACAGAGAAAAAAATTGTTCATCTGAACAGCCCTATTGAATAACATGGGTCATTCTGCTGTCCATGTTCAATCATCTGCATCAACCCTAAGGCTCCATTCACACATTCGGGTGAGTCTTAAAATCTAACAGAAACAGACCAACTAGGAGAGCCACCGGACAGTCCGGACACTGTCATGTGAACGTCGTCCATGTTATACGGCCTTCTGACTGCGCCCTCAGGCTAAGTTCCTGCAATGAGTATTTGGTGCAGAAAATCTGCAGCATCAAAAACTCATCAAATAGCTTAATTTGCATTTTTTTCAGCTGCGGTTTTTCTCTCTTTTTGGTTTGTCAAGTTTTAATTAAAGGTACTTTGTTTAGGAAAGTTCCTGTTACTTGGCTTTGATGAGATTTCATTGATAACGTCATGTGTAGGTTACATGCGCTTTTATTGAGATTCTGCTGTGGAAAAACACAAAAGCATTTTTTTATCTGTGGATTTTCCTCATCACTTTTAAGTCTATGGGTAAAATCCATAAAACAGATATTTTTCGGCAAGATGCTGCAGATTTCAAAGTCCTTCCTGATGAACATTATCTGTCAAACAATCCTCCCCAACACTGTCTGCACCACACACTATATGAAATAAAGCCCCTTCTTCAATGCCATCTCCGTACTGTGCACCCCCTATTTGTACCCCCTCATATAACCTACACCCTGATGACTAACCCCACACCCCACATTTGTACCCCCTCCTGTAGCATGCACATCATCCACCATGTACTCCTTAGCTACACCCATATGTACCCCCTCATATCATGCATCCATGTAGTATGTACCCCACATAGCCTGCCACATCCATGTATAATACTTCATTTAGTATGTTCCCCCACATGTAATCCCAACCCCTCTCAAGTAGACTGCACACCCATGTGTTCCCCCCACATGTAGCCCCCACATATAGCTCCCAACCATCTTATATTCAGCAGGACCTTCCACTTTCTTTCATAGCTTTTGTTACCGCTCTTCATCACTCCCTAGCCCCTTAGGGGCCACTTCTCTCTACATGCATTATATTATATATTCACTGCTTCTTCGCCTTTGATCAGGACTCCCCAGAACTCAAAAACGTCTCCATGTTCACAAACTGCTGCTCTACTTAAGAGCCACAGCTTATAACTACACATATATAAGAATTTGGTTATCTTGACCTCTATTGCAGGCAGTCAACCCAGAAGCAGTATATACAAGTCCATAGAGATACATTGTATATATAACAATGTATTTCTATGGTCCCTGTATATTGAGGTGAAGAAAAAGATAGATGTACTCTGCACCTGATATACCCACACACACAGCCCGCGATCCCATGATGTACACAGACCAGGAGCCATTTCACTTGAATTTGGGGCCCGACCATCCAGTGTTTGTCATGCTGTCATGTGCATGACAGCGGGGCAAACACCGCTTCTGATCGGCGCTAAAATCATCAGCGCCGGTCAGACAATAGCGATTCCAACTCTGTCAAATGACAGCTTAAGCTCACAGCTGTGTTCGGAGGTATAAATTTTACCTCCAGTCACTAGTGCACGCTGATTGGACTATTGCTCCCATCGGCCCACGCCTGCTGCCGCTAATAAAAGAGAGAGTAGGCGGTGGCTGATGGGAGTATTCTTCAGCCTGCACCTGCGCTCTAAATAAATAATAATTTTAAAAAACAGCGTGGGTTTCCCCGTATTTTTGATAACCAGCCAGGCAAAACTGACAGCTGTCATCTTTAGCATGGCTGGTTATCAAGAATAGAGGGGTCCCCACAAAGTAGTTGCTGCTAGACTAGTTTTGCCATATTTTAATTGTTTGCTATATAATCGCAATGTTATGCAGGACCGCAAGACTTTTCAGGGCATAGAATGTTTGCGGCAGCCGATAATGAGGAGCCAAGGGAGCGAAACATTGTACGTTGTGCTGCATCACTTTCTGCCATCTGGGTTCTACATCTGTCTCCACCCAGACAAGCAAAACCGGCACAGTATGTGTCACATAATAGATCCCTGGGCCATTGTGCTTGCTCCAGTCCCGCTGAAATGGCTCGGTAATTTGCAACTGTTTTCTGGAGGAATTAGCTGTAATGAGTGCGGGGATATTTTATACATTAGATGAAAATTGTTTAAAAAAAATGGTGGCAAAAATTTGCAGAAATGATAGAACCTGGCAGGAGAAAGTAACTTCAGGTACAGGTCAATGGGTACGGCGTATTATAGTTATAAATGCTGTAAACTCATCTCTGAGGTCAGTGAGTCAGTGTATCTAAGCCATGTGTGATACTGTCTGCTGAGACATTGTATCTACCGTAAGTCTATTAAGTGGGATACTGACTCCGGAAAAGCTAAAAGCTCTGCTATACTGTTATAAACGGGGGCAGTTTGGGGGCTGCATGGCTGAGATATAGTTACTCTCTGTGCGGTGTATGAGTATCAATTGGGTTCACACTGTATGGGGTATGTAAGTAAAGATGGCGGTATTCGATAAGTGCTCTGTAGGTAACATGTAGGTGATGTATGTGTATTGTATCAATACTGTATGAATAAGATATGTGTGCTGTATGGGAAACTATAATTACTACATAAATGCTGCTTATATAATATGTAGTATCATGTAGGTGAAACATGCTATATGTGTGCTGTATGAATAAGACATTGGTGCGTTTTAAAAATTATAAAAAGGAAAATGGGATGATGCAAAAGTTTGGGCACCCTTAGAGATTTGTGTGCTCAGATAACTTTGACCAAGGTTTCAGACCTTAATTAGCCTGTTAGGGTTACGGCTTGTTCACAATCATCGTTAGGAAATGCCAGGTGATGCAAATTTCCCAGCTTTATTAAAACCCAGCCTCCTATAACGTTCTGCTCAAAAACAGCAGCCATGGGTTCTTCTAAGCAGCTGTCTAGCACTCTGAAAATGAAAATGGTGGAGGCTCACAAAGCAGGAGAAGGCTATAAGAAGATAGCAAAGTGTTTTCAAGTTGCTCTTTTTTCAGATCAAAATGTAATTAAGAAATGGCAGTTAACAGGAACAGTGGAGGTCAAGATAAGATCTGGAAGACCAAGCAAAATCTCAGTGAGAGCTGCTCGTAGGATTGCTAGAGAGGCAAATAAGAACCTCCGCTTTACTGCAAAAGACCTTCAGAAAGATTTAGCAGACTCTGGAGTTGTGGTACATTGTTCTACTGTTCAGAGACACCTGCACAAATATGGAAGAGTCATCAGAAGAAAACCTCTCCAGCATCCTTACCATAAAATTCGTGTTAGAAGTATGTAAAATAACATCTAAACAAGCCTGATGCATTTTGGAAACAAGTCTTGTGGACAGATGAGATTAAAATAGAACTCTGTGGCCACAATGATCAAAAGTGGAGAAAAAAAGGCACAACATTTCAGGAAAAGAACATCTCGCCAACCATTAAACATGGGCGTGGATCAATCATGGTCTGGGGTTGTGTTGTAGCCAATGGCATGGGGAACATTTCACGGGTAGAGGCAAGAATGGATTAAATGAAATTTCCACAAATTCTTGATGCAAACATAACACATCTGTAAAAAAAAAAAGCTGAAGTTGAAAAGAGGAAGAGGATGGCTTCTACAAATGGATAATGATCCTAAACACACAGCAGAATTCACAATAGACTACCTCAAAAGGCGCAAGCTGAAGGTTTTACAATGGCCCTCACAGTCCCCTGATCCAAACATCATTGAAAATCTGTGGCTAGACCTCAAAATAGCAGAGGAAGCAAGACGCCCCAGGAATTTAACAGAACTGGAGGAATTATCCAGAAAGAATGGATGAAAATACCTCAAAGAAAAATTGAAAGACTCTCATTTGGCTACAAAAAAGGTTTACAATCTGTGACACTTGCAAAAGGGGATGCTGCTAGGTACTAACCATGCAGGGCGCCCAAACTATTAGCATCAGTCCATTTTCCTTTTTGTAATTTTTAAAACATAAAAGATGAAAAAATATTTTTTTTTTGCCATAAAATACAAGGGAAATGTGTCATCTTTAGCTTTAGGCCTTTTAGAGATCATTTTGTCTTCAACTTGCTTAACGGTTCACAGTAACAGTGATTTTGACCAGGGGGGCACAAACTTTTACATGTCACTGTATTCACTATGGGGAGCTGCACACAATTCACCACTAACTCCCCAACCGTGCCGGAATTTCCACAGTAATCGCATGAAATGCAGAATAGAAGTTGAACGGCGACGATGACCTTCATGCTGCACCTATGACGGTGTCCCGAGATTATAAATGTGGAGCCATGTCAGGAGATGTAATGAGATTGCTGCACCGCAGGGAGCGTCCTGGTAATAAGTGGCCCGATACACATACAGATGGCTCTCTGTCCTAATAATACGACATCATATATTAATATGATCTAATAAGTATCCCTTTTCCGGGAACCTGATTGTCACAAATGCTTTAATCTGCGACTAATGGACGGCAGGTGCCGAGCGGACGGAGCGATCAATCTCTGATAATATAGTATAGTGATTAAAGGTCCATATGGATGATACATGGAGCGTCTGCCCCGCGCAGAAGAAGCGGCAGACTATCTAGTATTATTCTCCCCGTAGGATAAAGTGAGAATTAATTACATGGCGTGAAATCTTATTGATGAGTCTTGGCGCTGACTTCCATTGTTCCCATTGTGCCGTCGAGAGAAAAATGGCCTCGATGACCAATCACGGTTCATTCTGAACTCGGACTGGTCAGCCTCCACATTTAGGATATGTGTAAAAGATTTTCCAAACTATTCGTCAGCAACAAAATATTACTGGCATAACATACCCATGTCCCTAAAAAATGCCGCCATACACTGACAAACATTAGTCCCGAAATAATACAACATAGTGTTCATATGGTACATACTGTCGCCATACATTGCTAATAACAGTACTCTATAGCAGCCATGTAATACCGCAATACACAGCTTAAATAATACCGTACAGTGACAAAGAACAGCGTCCGTGCAATACTGCCATATAGAGGATTCATAAAATAGGCTAAAAGTACTGGCATAACACTCCTCCTAATAGCAGTGCCATATAATGCCGAAATAATACTACCAAGAAATAGCAACATAATAAAGTCTAACGCTTACATACGTATTCAATATAGAATAGTGCCAAAGTCCATGTGATAGTACCGAATAAAGTGATAGAGCTATTATGTAGCGCCCCCACTGCCGCAGGGCCGAGGGGTACCCGGTACCGGGCCTGTGTGAGTCTCTGCTCTGGGGTTGTCACGGTGGCTAGGCCCAGTCCGTGACCCTGCCGAGGGGCGCACAGTGAATGATGTGACGGGTGATGCTGTAGTAGTGCGGTGCAGTAAATAACGAGGACACCAGGTAGCAGTCTCTTTACCTCTTTACTGAAGATCTCTGGGTCCTCAGTCCAGAACACGGTTCACCAGGCTGCGCAAGTCCGGCCGGTCCAATGGCACCTCCAGAGTTCTCTTCACAGGTGGAAATCGGTGCCTTCCTTCTAGCGCTATGTGTTGTGGTCCTTCCCTGCTGTGCTTACAGAAAGTCCCCACAACTGTTGTGTCTGTTTCTTAAGTTCCCTCACAACTCGATTAGATGATGTTCTGCTAATCCTCCGTCCCTCCCTGATGTTCTGGTTGGAACGGCACCCGTTTGACAGGTAGGCTCGGAGCTCTTCCGGGACCCTAGAGTCGCCCCTCTCCACAAGTTGCCCCCCAAGACTGCATAGGTGATTTAAGTTAGACAGCCCGCCTTAAACTGACTGTCCTGCCGCTGTTTGGAGTATTGCTTGAAGCTGAATGTTATGATACTCCCTCGGCGTTCCGGCCACCGGTAGTGCGCCTCAGTAGGATGTTGCTTCGGTCTTACAGCACGACTCCTACTGGTATTTCTCCTTTTGCGTGATCTCGTTTCTCACTCAGCACAATCTATCTCGCTTCTAATCCTTCCTTGGGCACCGCCGCTATCCGGAGCAGGCACGGTCCCGTTACGTTCGTTCAAGTTGCCAAGCCTCTGTCAGGATCCCACCCCTGACAGAGACCCTACTGTATCTTCCCCCACAACACCCTCTGCCACAAGGTGTTGTCTGGTTCCAACCCAGTCAGCTTTCTGCTCTAACTTCCTGCCTGACCCCCAGTTTACCCACTATGGTGGGGAGTGGCCTAGTGAATAGAACCCTTAGCTCCCCCCGGAGGCCCGACTGTGAAATGTATTGGTGTCTGTGATACCTGATCAGATGAACTCCTTCAGTGCCATCAGATGCACCATAGCTCCCCTTAGTGGCGGAGCCACAGTACTGCAACGACCAGGACTCTGGGGCGCTGCACTCCCCCCTGGTTAAACACAGTGCTCCGGGACTGGGAAGAAAACAACAATACAAGTTAGCAAAAAGACATACAGTTTTGTTGAGTGCAATAACAATAAGCATATTTAAACAGAGCTTCCCTTTATGGGAGGTGAGGACACTTGAACGTTACAAACATGGTTAGATATCATAGCAACATGCTATAATTAACTTTTCTTACCCAACCGGGTATTCTACTAAGTGCAAAATTGTTAAACAATAATTTAACATTGCCTTTAAGGACATACACTCTGAATCCACTAAAGACCTTCTTATAATCACATTATAAGGCAATTTAACTTTTTCATTCTCCTTCTTTAAATCTGCAGGACCGCCTGTCCTAACGGCACCAGACCTACTGCCTCTCCTTTCTATTACAGGACCGCCCCGTTCAGCCCGGGCCTACTGCCTTTTCAACTACTATACACAGTATAGAACATAACATTACTTTCAGTTTAAGAGCACCGAGCCATTTTTACATGACTCACATGAGGACTCAGGGTTCACCTTCTACCCCCATTGTCTATCAACATTATCAAGCATTTCCTATAGAACATTAAACTCTCTTCCATCTTTCACTTTCTTTCAGGGAACATCATCAGCATTTCTTCACAATTAACTAGTTGAATACATATAACTTTCTCATGTAAACATTATCATCACTTTCTTTCGTCAAAACATTATTGCTACCTGTCTTAAAGCAATATCATCGTTTAAGTGCGACAAATGAACATCCCCTTTAAGAGGGGACCAAGTCTCTATGAGGTAGCACGCCTTCTCAAGCTACCAGTCCATACTCAGCAAAGGTTCCAGTGTGGTATCTTCACAAAGAGTCCTTCTTTAAGTAAAACCAGTAGGGAGCACCTTTAATAAGGTGCAAACTATGTACAAAAAGTTTGTATCATGCACTGTTCATGATTGCGGCAGTTCTGGAAACTTTGTGCAAAAACTTTAGAAAAATCAAACAAAACAATAGGGATCCCGGGTCAACAAAAGGATCCCCTTAAGAGTTAACCCTAGACGGGTTTTAGCAGCAACATAAGAGAACAGTAACTATTTACATATTGATAAAGCAATTATGCTTACTCATTCTTCGGTAGAGAATGTGGTTTCCTTCCGGGCCTCACCAGACCAACGGGTCGTGCTTCCAATCCAGGGAGCGGTTCTGGTCCCAGGAACGACAGGATCCCTCGCCGCGATGCTCTTTTCGCTGAGGATCCGGCACGCCCCCAAGGTACATGGTGGGTCCGGGTTCCCCGCTGCTCCGCAGGGTCAGCTTCCGTTGCCTTTTCGGCGGGAGGCTCATCTTCAGACGTTGCAGCGGTGGCCTGGAGCGCAACGCATCGCTGGACACCCCGCGCCATCCAGCCAGCTTCGCCTGTTGCTCTCCTCCACCTGGTGTAGGTCACAGCATCACCTGGATCCAGGTCGCGAGCGAACCTTCCTCCGCAGGGCTCTACCTCCTCTCGGTCCACGTGGACTTGTAGCGGCTCCCCAATCTCCTGTATAACCCCTCTTCCATGTCGGGGGTTGAAGGAGACCACTACACCCCAGTGGGACGATGGGACCTCTGCAACGTTGGTCAGATCAACCTGGGTTGCCGGTTGTGGTCGGTCTCGCCATGCAGCCACCAAGCGCCGCAGGTGTTCGGCCTCGGGCATGATCTTCAGGCCCTGCGTCTGCAGCGCACTTTCAGCCGCGGCCGGGTTGGGAGGAGCAGGGGACACCGGAGACAAACGGACCTCCGTGGGCTGGCCCAGCCGAGCAAGCACGCGGGCATCAGCCTCCAAGCGGCGTGCTATCCGGCGGGCCTCGGCTGCAGCTACACACTCCTCAGACGGTGGCAAGGGGGGTCGGCCCATCGGTGACTCCGTGAGGGTCAGTCCCCGCAACGTTGGCGCATCTGGGGCTGTGTCGAGTGGCGCAGCCTCAGGCTGAATCGGGTCAGTCCCACGCGGTGTTCCCGGTTTCGCCATCTTTTCTCCTTCTCCAGTGTCCTCTTCCCGCGGTCTCTTTCGTGGGCGGCCCCGTCTCCATGGTCTCCACCCTCCAAACAGGATCAGGAGGCGGACCTCAGCTGTTGACGGACACGTCCTCAGGACACAGAAATATTTAGACTGGGCGGCCATTGTTGTTCGCGCTCTCCAGCTTGCCTACGCCCACTCCACACCCCTCTTCCTCTGCGCTCTCCTCAGCGCTATAATGGCGGCGGATTTTGGCGGTAAATGGCACAGCACAGTCTTTGCAATAAAGTACAGTCCAAGCACAACAAATCACAGTTCCAAGGCACACATGACCTGATTCTTCAGGCTTAAGTAAATCCTGTTCGTGACGCCAAGTTGTAGTGCCCCCACTGCCGCAGGGCCGAGGGGTACCCGGTACCGGGCCTGTGTGAGTCTCTGCTCTGGGGTTGTCACGGTGGCTAGGCCCAGTCCGTGACCCTGCCGAGGGGCGCACAGTGAATGATGTGACGGGTGATGCTGTAGTAGTGCGGTGCAGTAAATAACGAGGACACCAGGTTGCAGTCTCTTTACCTCTTTACTGAAGATCTCTGGGTCCTCAGTCCAGAACACGGTTCACCAGGCTGCGCAAGTCCGGCCGGTCCAATGGCACCTCCAGAGTTCTCTTCACAGGTGGAAATCGGTGCCTTCCTTCTAGCGCTATGTGTTGTGGTCCTTCCCTGCTGTGCTTACAGAAAGTCCCCACAACTGTTGTGTCTGTTTCTTAAGTTCCCTCACAAATCGATTAGATGATGTTCTGCTAATCCTCCGTCCCTCCCTGATGTTCTGGTTGGAACGGCACCCGTTTGACGGGTAGGCTCGGAGCTCTTCCGGGACCCTAGAGTCGCCCCTCTCCACAAGTTGCCCCCCAAGACTGCATAGGTGATTTAAGTTAGACAGCCCACCTTAAACTGACTGTCCTGCCGCTGTTTGGAGTATTGCTTGAAGCTGAATGTTATGATACTCCCTCGGCGTTCCGGCCACCGGTAGTGCGCCTCAGTAGGATGTTGCTTCGGTCTTACAGCACGACTCCTACTGGTATTTCTCCTTTTGCGTGATCTCGTTTCTCACTCAGCACAATCTATCTCGCTTCTAATCCTTCCTTGGGCACCGCCGCTATGCTGAGCAGGCACGGTCCCGTTACGTTCGTTCAAGTTGCCAAGCCTCTGTCAGGATCCCACCCCTGACAGAGACCCTACTGTATCTTCCCCCACAACACCCTCTGCCACAAGGTGTTGTCTGGTTCCAACCCAGTCAGCTTTCTGCTCTAACTTCCTGCCTGACCCCCAGTTTACCCACTATGGTGGGGAGTGGCCTAGTGAATAGAACCCTTAGCTCCCCCCGGAGGCCCGACTGTGAAATGTATTGGTGTCTGTGATACCTGATCAGATGAACTCCTTCAGTGCCATCAGACGCACCATAGCTCCCCTTAGTGGCGGAGCCACAGTACTGCAACGACCGGGACTCTGGGGCGCTGCAATTACATGATTGGCCACTTTATGGCACTATTAATATAGCTGTGTACGCTAAAAAAAGTGATATGCTGTGCATGCAGGCCTAATATTAATGGCCAGGAAAAAATATGTGAATACCACACTCCAAACACAGTGCCATAAAAAGAAAAAAAAAAACAAATTGTGCAGAATAACAGCATGCTATAGCAGCCATGAAACACGGCAATATAGCGCTTATATATTAGTGCCACATGGTGCTGAAATGATAATGCTATACATGCGGAGAAAAGTGCACTTAACCCTCCTACTAAAATATGTGGAGCCACCAAATTTACTTAAAGCCCCCAAAACAGTGCCATATAATAGTGTAAATAATGCGACCATACAATGCCAAATAAAAGTACTGTACAGCTCTCACTCAATAACACCATATTGTAGTTATATAACAGTTCCATAGAGTGCAAAAATAATGCAACCATACAGAGCCACATACTACATAGCACTCACAAAATAATGTCACATAGTAGTTATATAATGGTTCTATTATAGTGCCTAAATAGTGCAACCATACAGTGCCACATAAAAGTACTATACGGCACTCACAAAATAATGCCATATAGTAATTACGGTATATAATGGTTCCCTGTAATGCCAAAATAATGCAACCATACAGTGCCACATAAAAGTTCTGCACAGCCCTCACAAAATACCGCATTACAGTAGTTATATAACGGATCCATACAGTGCCTAAATACTTTCAGCATATAATGCCCATGTAATCCTGCCTTACAGAGGTTCATAATGGCGCCAGAAATGCTGAAATAATGGTGCTATATGGGTTACGACATGGAGCTGTGTGGCCCTTGTTCCAGCGTCTCCCGACCTCCTGAAACATTCTCCCTTCCTCTAGAGAACTAGTTGCGGCTGCCGATACTTTGGGGAATGATCTATGAGCCGCCATCACTCCTGGAAAGTTTGTATATAATTAGATTCCGCTCATTTGATGATTAGAGTTGGGCTGACGGATTTATTACCAGCTGTGTGTGCCGGGAAGAAGACGAACGTGACGGTACCGGCAGGGGCGTAACTACCGCGGTCGCAGGGGTCGCAATTGCGACGGGGCCCGCAGTGCTTAGGGGCCCACCCAGTCCAGCAGACTGGGCGGGCTCCTAAGAACTCTAAGCTACAAAATGGGCCGCCGGCCCTTTAAATAATTCTTCCTTACAGGCCCTGCTGCGCGTGCACTCGCGAGCACGGGTGGGACTGCACTTGTCCCGCAGCAGAGCCCCTCCACCGCAGAGAGCCGCACACCACTACTATAGCTGCCACTGCTCTGTGCGCACAGGACCTGTGATGAGGTCACAGGAGGGGAGGAGTTGGAGTCACATGATCAAGGGCTTCCGTGTAGTGCAGGACAGTAGTGCAGGACAGTAGTGCAGTGCTGTTTGTCATCATGCTGGAGGAGGGTAAGCTTTTGTGTGAGGTCAGGAGGGGTTTGGGTGGATGTAGCAGAGCAGTGTGTGTATGAGGTGTACAGAGCGGAGCCGTGTGTGTATGAGGTGTACGGAGCGGAGCCGGGTGTGTATGAGGTGTACGGAGCGGAGCTGGGTGTGCATGAGGTGTACGGAGCAGAGCCGGGTGTGTATGAGGTGTACGGAGCAGAGCCGGGTGTGCATGAGGTGTACGGAGCAGAGCCGGGTGTGCATGAGGTGTACGGAGCAGAGCCGGGTGTGCATGAGGTGTACGGAGCAGAGCCGGGTGTGTATGAGGTGTACGGAGCGGAGCCGGGTGTGTATGAGGTGTACGGAGCAGAGCCGGGTGTGCATGAGGTGTACGGAGCAGAGCCGGGTGTGTATGAGGTGTACGGAGCGGAGCCGGGTGTGTATGAGGTGTACGGAGCGGAGCCGGGTGTGTATGAGGTGTACGGAGCAGAGCCGGGTGTGCATGAGGTGTACGGAGCAGAGCCGGGTGTGCATGAGGTGTACGGAGCAGAGCCGGGTGTGCATGAGGTGTACGGAGCAGAGCCGTGTGTGTACGAGGTGTACGGAGCGGAGCCGTGTGTGTACGAGGTGTACGGAGCGGAGTCGGGGGTGTACGGAGCGGAGTCGGGGGTGTACGGAGCGGAGTCGGGTGTGTACGAGGTGTCGCATCTCTGCTTCAGGAAAATGGCCGCCGCGATCTCCATCTGGGCACGCGCGGCATCCTGCGGCCATTTTCCTGAAGCCGCGGCCAGCAGAGCGCCGCTTCTGCGCACGCACGGCCAAAGGAAGATGGCCGCCCCCACCGATCACCAATGAAATGTCTCACATCACGCTATTTTCACACCCCTGTGCAGGATTCGGGACCTTGGGCATGCGCACACCACTACGCCACCAACGGAAAACTAAGCAAGATCTGGGGGAAGACACCACGCCCATCCGACCTGACCAGCCTGATTGACAGGCGAAAACGACTACTTTGGTAACGTATTTTGGCAGCATAGGTGGGGAATCGGGGTCCACAAAATACACTATTGCAATGCACAGCTCAGGCCCTATTTAACAGTATTTTTATCTCATACGGAAAAAACGGGGTGACAGGTTCCCTTTAAGAGAAAGCCAAAATAACCCCGGGACAGAAGGCGAGAGCAGGGGGGAGGTGCGGGACAGAGCCGCTTTAGGCTAGTTTCACACTAGCGTTAACTGCAATACGTCGCAAATGCGTCGTTTTGCCGAAAATACGCATCCAGCAAAAGTTCTTGCTGGATAAGTTTTTTCGTCATAGACTAACATTAGCGACGCATTTGCGACGCATTGCCAAACGTCGCGTCCGTTTTGCGACGCTTGGGCGTGTGGTAGTGGACCGTCGGGAGAAAAAAACCTTACATGTAACGTTTTTTGCTCCCGACGGTCCACTTTTTCCGACCGCGCATGCGCGGCCGGAACTCCGCCCCCACCTCCCCGCACTTCCCCGCACCTCACAATGGGGCAGCGGATGCGTGGGAAAAATGCATCCGCTGCCCCCGTTGTGCGGCAGAGACCACACTAGCGTCGGGAACGTCGGCCCGACGCACAGCGACGGGTTGTTCCCGACGCTAGTGTGAAACTAGCCTTAGTCAGGAGAAGCTGAGGAGCTGCAGCCGGTTTACATCAGCCACCCCTGTACCAGAGAGGAGATTGTGAGTTGTGTATATGAGCTGGTATCTCTGGTGTGTGTGTGTGTGTGTGTGTGTGTGTGTGTGTGTGGTATCTGTAGTGTGTGTGTGATAACTGTAGTATGTGTGTGATATCTGTAGTATGATGTGTGTGTGTGTGATATCTGTAGTGTGTGTATGTGTGTGTGTGTGTGTGATATCTGTAGTGTGTGTATGTGTGTGTGTGTGTGTGATATCTGTAGTGTGTGTGTGTGTGTGTGTTATCTGTAGTGTGTGTGTGTGTGTGATATCTGTAGTATGATGTGTGTGTGTGTGTGATATCTGTAGTATGTCTGTGTGTGTGTGATATCTGTAGTGTGTGTGTGTGATAACTGTAGTATGTGTGTGATATCTGTAATATGATGTGTGTGTGATATCTGTAGTGTGTGTAATAACTGATGTGTGTGTGTGTGTGTGATATCTGTAGTATGATGTGTGTGTGTGATATCTGTAGTGTGTGTGTGTGATATCTGTAGTATGTGTGTGTGTGAGGCAGCGGCGTAACTACTACGGTCGCAGCTGCAAGCGGCTCTGGCAGGTCAGGGGGCCGTGAGTCCCCTTGAGCCTGTCTCCCTTATGCTTGTGTCCCCATGTGCCAGTCTCCCTTGCCCATTAGTCCCTGTGTGTCCCCATGTGCCTGTCTCCCTTGTCCCCTTATGCTTGTGTCCCTTGTCCCCGTGTGCCAGTCTCCCTTGCCCATTAGTCCCTGTGTGTCCCCTTGAGCCTGTCTCCCTTATGCTTGTGTCCCCGTGTGCCAGTCTCCCTTGCCCATTAGTCCCTGTGTGTCCCCATGTGCCTGTCTCCTATGTCCCCTTGTGCTTGTGTCAGTCTCCTTTGTCCCCTTGTGCTTGTGTCAGTCTCCTTTGCCCACTAGTCCCTGTGTGTCAGTCTCCCTTTCCCACTTGTCCCTGTGTGTCCCCTTGTGCTTGTATCCCTTGTCCCCTTGTGTCAGTCTCTTGCTCACTAGTCCCTATGTGTCCCCTTGTGCCTGTCTCCCTTGTCCCCTTGTGCTTGTCCCTTGTCCCCATGTGTCAGTCTCCCTTGCCCACTTGTGTCAGTCTCCCTTGCCCACTAGACCCCTTGTATCCTTCTCCCCTGCCTCCTAGCCCCCATGTGTCCCCTAGTGCCTGTCTTCCTTGCCCCCTTGTTCCCTCTCCTCTGCCCCCTCGTCACCATTTGCTCGTGTCTTTGTCACTGCCCCTGTATGGAGGGGCTGCATTATACTATGAGGGGGGCTGCATTGTATTCTATGGGGCTTACATTGAATTTTATGGCGGGGGGGGCCCCATTTGGAAGTTCGCACCGGGGCCCATAACTTTGTAGTTACGCCACTGGGTACCGGCAATGATGGATTTTATTAAGTAGGCAAGAAATATGCGCCATCAAAGGAGCGTCCTCAGCGCAGTCCAAGGAGCGTCCTCAGCGCAGTCCAAGGGGCGACCTCAGCGCCGTCCGAGGGGCGTCCTCAGCGCCGTCCTAGGAACGTCCTTAGCGTAGTCCAAGGAGCATCCCCAGCGCCATCCGAGGTGCGTCCTCAGCTCCGTCTGAAGAGCGTCCTCAGCGCCGTCCGAGGAGCGTCCTCAGCGCAGTCTGAGGAGCGTCCTCAGCGCAGACCAAGGGGCAACCTCAGCGCAGTCCAAGGGGCGACCTCAGCGCCATCCGAGGAGAATCCTCAGCGCCATCCGAGGAACGTCCTCAGCGCCATCCGAGGAGCGTCCTCAGCTCCGTCTGAAGAGCGACCTCAGCGACGGGCCTAGGAGCGACCTCAGCGATGATCAAGAAGCGTTCTGAGCGACGGCCAAGGAGGATCCTCAGTGCCGGCCTAGGAGCATCCTCAGCGACGTCCGAAGAGCAACCTCAGCGCCTTCCGAGGAGCGTCCTCAGCGCCGTCCGAGGAGCGTCCTCAGCGCCGTCCGAGGAGCGTCCTCAGCGCCATCTGAAGAGTGACCTCAGCGACAGCCTAGGAGCGACCTTAGCGATGATCAAGGAGCGTTCTGAGCGATGGCCTAAGAGCATCCTCAGCGCCGGCCAAGGAGCATGTTCAGCGACGTCCAAAGAGCGACCTCAGCGCCATCCGATGAGCGTCCTCAGCGCCGTCTGAGGAGCGTCCTGAGCGCCATCCGAGGAGCGACCTCAGCGACGGCCTAGAAGCGACCTCAGCGACGGCCAAGGAGTGTCCTCAGCGATGGCCTAGGAGCGACCTCAGCGACGGTCAAGGAGCGTCCTCAGTGGAGGCCAAGGAGCGACCTCAGCGACTGCCAAGGAGAGACCACAGCGATGGCCAAAGAGCGACCTTAGCGCCATCCAAGGAGTAGCCTTAGCGCCTGCTTGTATCTACTCGGGCTTAATGTGTCACTAAATGAAACTTTGGAAAAACTCAATCTTGTACTCGTCTTCTGGGACATATCCGCAGGATGAAGCGAAAACTCTCACGCCCCATTAATCACCTCCCCCCCCAGCAGCGTCTGCTCGCTTCTGGTATTATTTGTAAAAATGCTCACTAATTACAGCAAGAATAAAGAGCGATTTTCTGTGCCCTAAACTCACTGATGTACGACAAGATCGGTAACCGCACCGTATAAGATCAAGCTGACACTCTCCTGAAATACTCTGTGCTGCTTTTTCAACCATTACTTTATGACTGTCCACTTCTTATGTCATCACACTGTGCTTCTCTGCACTGACATAAGACTAGAACAGGTCACTGTCTCCAATATGATCAAGGTAAGTCTCTCCTGAAATACTCTGCGATGCTCCTTCCATCACTAAAGATGGGGGCTGGAACAAAGCACAGCTGGGTGGAGGCCCCCCATGACTGCTTTGAGCCGGGCGGTCTTTTTGAATAATGCTGCGGCTGGGGATAGGAGGATGGCAAGGGGGGGAGGAGTTAGGAAGGGGGGAGGTAGTAGGGAAAGTGCGGGAAAACCGCCATTCCCTATAGTGATGGGCAGTCCGGCTCTTTTTGGTGATCCAGCTCTCATGGCTCCGCTCACCAAAAAGAGCCGGCTCTTTCGGCTCCTGAGCCGACTCTTTTAGTATCCTATTAAATCCCTATTGAATATATGTTCATGCGTCCGAAACTCCGCCCACCTACTGCAGAAACTCCGCCCACTTCTTAGAGAGCCAATTAAATTGAAGAGTGGGAGGGTTTTTGCTCAGGTGGGCGGAGTTACGCCTCCCAAAGTCCGGGACTTTACGCCCAGTGAGAGCCATTCAGGGATTTTAGTGGCTCTCACTGGTGTGCCGGCTCCCATCGTTCACAGCAGGGAGCCGTCTCTTTGTGTCGGCTCGTTCGCGAACGACACATCACTAATTCCCTACCTTAATTCAGGAAGAAGAGGATGTGCAGTATGGCGTCAGCGGAATCCATGATGTCGCAGCTGCGAGAGATGGCCAGGTCCAGGAGAGGGGGCTGGCTTGAGGCCCAGCTGGCATCCATCATCGGCGCTGCAGGAGGATCCGGGCAGAGCTCACGGGGCAGGAGGACCAGGCCCCCAGAGAGACTGTCTCCTGATGTCCCGGCGCGTGGCAGGCGCAGGCTCCGGAGCCCCTCCAGGGACCCTGCGGGTGGTGAGTCCGGCGGCGCTTCCCCCTCTGGCCGCTCCCGCTCCGGCAGGAATCCAAGCAGCCGGCCTCCAGGCGCCGGGCGTCGGGCCCAGGACACCGCCGCTGCTGCTGGGAGCGCTGGACCGGAAGTGCGGCCTGTGCGATCCAGGCAGAGCGCAGCCGCAGCTTCCTCCGCTCCTGTCGGGTCCCCCGCTCTCAGGGGGAGCGGGGCCGCCGCTCTTCCAGCCTCTCCTGTTACACCGGTGTCCAGAGGGAGAGCGGCCGCCGCTCCCCCTGCTCCCAGCAGACCCACAGCGCTCAGGCGGCGCTCAGCGGCAGGAAGAGGCAGAGCAGCGCTGCCAGGAAGAGCAGCACAAGCAGGAAGAGCAGCACAAGCAGGAAGAGCTGCACAGCCAGGAGGAGCAGCACTGCCAGGAGGAGCAGCACGGCCAGGAGGAGCAGCACGGCCAGGAGGAGCAGCACGGCCAGGAGGAGCAGCACGGCCCGGAGGAGCAGCGGCAGCAGCAGCCAGGAATCCGGACCCGTTACCTGCGGCAAGCACCCACAGCCCATTACCTCCCAGGGTGCCTGCTAGGATGACCACGAGGAGTGCACAGGCGGCGGACGGTCAGCGGTCGGGAGATATTCTACGTCCCGCTTGTACGGAACGGCGCAGCAGAGGGAGAGACGCAGGCAGCAGTGTCGAGCTGCCTGATCGGGAGCGAAGAATGCTACACGACCGGGCGGGCTCGCCTGGGTCAGCACACGGGGATCGGTCAAGGTCGCCCAGGAGGTCTCCAGAACGCAGAGCAGCGTTTACCCGTTACCCATCGGACGGTGGGGTGGCGGGGGACACGGACCATGGACGGAGGAGCGGGTCGGTGCAGCAGCTACAGCACGCTCGGGTCCCCCCTGGTGACGAGGAGGCCAGGGGCGCGGGCCTGGGGCAGAGAGGGCTAGCGACGCAGCAGTTCCAGCACGCTCGGGTCCCCCCTGGTGACGAGGAGGCCAGGGGCGCGGGCCTGGGGCATCAACGCGGCGACGAGAGGTTGGAGTCCAGCGGTGATCGTCGCGTGAGGTCGGAGCGCCAGGGATCCGGAGGTCCGGCTGGCGGGGACACAGCACCCGTGCAGCCTTGTGAGTATGCCTCTATGTCTGGTTTGTCGCCCGCAGGGGCCGGGTTGCAGGAAATTAGGAGGGGTCGGGTGGCGGTGTGTGAGGAACGGCAGAGGAGTGGGCCGATTGTGGCGGAGGTGCCAGGTATGCAGGACTTATTGCAGGGTATGTCGCAAATTTTGCGAAGATTAGAGGGAGGGTCGGCAGCTGGGGTTGCCGCATCGCCGGTTGAGGCGTGGTTGTCTGGTCGAGGGGTGGAACCCCAGGCAAGTTGTGGTTTGTTAAGCCCTGGTCAGGTAGTGGAGGTTGCATCGTCAGGTGTATCAGTTTCGGTTCAGACGGAGAAGGATAAGGGCGATACGGTCAAATTAGATGACAGAGCAAAAGGGGAAGTTTATGTGTGTTTTGAAGGGCCGTTGGGAGCGCATTTAAAAAAGGAGGTGAAGGAGAAGATTTGGAGAGACGAGTATGTGGAAATTTTTTCCCTGCTTCCGTTGGAAAAGTTTAACTTGGATAAAGGAAAAAAAGACGATAGCAAAAAGGAGGAGGAAGAAAAGCGGAGGTGGCGGCTAATTCCGCAGACGTTTTTGAACTGGTTGCAGGCATTTGCAATATTGGCGAGCGTAGTGGGGGAGAAGGCGCCTGAGAATTGCTCGGGTTTGTTTTGCTATTTAGACTCGATTGGGGAGGCGCATCGTACATATGGCGGTCAGACGTGGCTGCGGTATGATGAGCAGTTCAGGCAGCGTAAGGCGGTAAGGCCGGAAATTAGGTGGGACCAGAAGGATATAGGCCTTTGGCTGAAGGTTATGGCCCCAGCCAGACACGGGCAGTCCTTTCATGGGTCCGGGGGTGGTGGCAGCCAGCAGTCGGGACACGGAAGCAGTAGCCAGGGTGCGCAGGGAGCAAAGGAGAAGTCTGGAACCTGCTGGCAGTTTAACGACGGGCAGTGTAAATACGATAACACCTGTAAATTTAAGCATGTGTGTTCCCACTGTAATGGAAGTTCACACGGGGCTTCCAAGTGTTTCAGGAAGGGAAAAGGAAAGCCAGCTTTGGGTGCCGGTCAAGGGGGAGAGCCCGGTGAGGCTTCACGAGATGGCCCCCTTTCTAAATAGGTACCCTGATCAGTTGAAGGCGGGTATTATTTTTAATGGTTTTGCGGATGGTTTTAGGATTCCTCCCCCGAGTCACGAGGTTCCTTTTTCGATTAAGAATTTGCGGTCGGCAATGTTGCATGCCGAGGTTGTTGATGTTAAACTGAAGAAAGAAGTGGAGTTGGGAAGGATGTCGGGGCCGTTTTTAAACCCGCCGATTGAGGGTATGGTGGTTTCCCCGTTGGGGGTGGTGCCTAAGAAAGAGCCGAATAAATTTCGGTTGATTCAACATTTGTCGTATCCAAAGGGTCGGTCGGTAAATGATGGCATCTCCCAAGAGCTGTGCTCTGTTGAGTATACATCATTCGATGCAGCGGTGCAGTGGGTGAGAAGGCATGGCCCTGGGGCGCTGTTGGCAAAGACGGATATTGAATCGGCCTTCCGTTTGCTTCCGGTGCACCCGGACAGCGTTCCGTTGTTAGGTTGTTTTTGGAATGGTGGTTACTATTTGGACAGATGTTTGCCAATGGGCTGCGCCATTTCTTGTTCCTTGTTTGAGACGTTTAGTACTTTTCTGGAGTGGGTGGTTAGGGACGTGGCGGGAGTTCAGATGGTTATCCATTATTTGGATGATTTTTTGTTTATCGGGCCGCCTGATTCCGCGGTATGCCGTAATACGTTAACGGCTATGTTTTGGGTTGCAGAGCTTTTTGGAGTTCCATTAGCGACGGATAAGACGGAAGGTCCTGCTACGGTGTTGAGTTTTTTGGGAATTTTAATTGACTCCGAGAGAATGGAGTGTCGGTTGCCGGAGGATAAGCTGGCCCTGCTGCAGCAGGAGGTTGATAGAGCTAGAAAGAGGAGGAAGCTGACTTTGAAAGAGTTGCAGTCTCTTTTGGGTAGATTGAATTTTGCATGTCGGATCATACCCATGGGCAGGATATTTTGTCGCAGGTTGTCGGTCGCGACGGCAGGTGTGAAAGAGCCGCACCATTTTATTCGCCTGAGCAAGGAACACAAAGACGACTTGCTAGTGTGGCAACGTTTCCTGTGCAACTACAACGGGCGGTCGTTGATTCAGCAGGAGGTCTTAACAAACTTTGATTGCGAGATATATACGGATGCAGCTGGTTCGGCTGGTTACGGGGCCTATTGCGGTGGTCGTTGGTGTGCCGGACGGTGGCCGGGCCAATGGAGGGAGTTGGGCCTTACAAAAAACCTGGTCTTGTTGGAATTGTTCCCTATCGTGGTTGCGGTTTCCATTTGGGGGGAAATGTTTGCTAACAGGAGGATTCGTTTTCATTGCGACAACATGAGCGTCGTGTCAGTGATGAACAGTTTGTCGGCCTCATCTCCCCCGGTGATTAAGTTGGTGAGGGAGTTGGTTTTTCGGTGCTTGGAGCTGAATGCTTGTATTTCAGCGGTGCATGTGCCGGGTGTGCAGAACTCAATAGCAGATGCATTGTCTCGTTTCCAGTGGGACCGTTTTCGGGAATTGGCGCCGGACGCGGAGATCTCGGGAGAGGAATGCCCTTTGCATCTTTGGAGCGTGATTATGGACGAGCGGGCCGGTTGATTCAGGAGTCTGTTACGAGACAAACATGGGCATCATACGAAGCATCTTGGCGAGTATGGCAAAGTTGGGTGTCGGTGTGGGGCCAGTTGGTGTCTGACGAAGATAGGATGTTGGCAGTGTTATTTTTGATCGGGAAGGCGGCCGAAGAAGGTTGGTCGATTTCGAAGGTAAATAAATTTGTTGCTGGATTGGCTTTTGCTTTTAAGTTGCAGGGGTTGGTGGACGCGACGAAACATTTTTTGGTCAGGCAGGCACTTAGGGGTTTTAGGAGAGGTAATCAGACGATTGACCGTCGCCGCCCCATTTCGTTTAGCCTTTTAGAACGGTTGGGTGGAGTCTTGGAGATTATTTGTGGTTCGAGTTTTGAGTTGGCGTTGTTTCGTCTCGCTTTTTCATTAGCATTTTTTGGGGCTATGCGCGTTGGGGAGCTGGTGTCAACGTCCAAAGTTAGAGCAGGGGGTTTGTTGGCGGAGGACGTGGAAGTATGGACGGGGGGTATCGTTTTTTGGATTCGGCGTTCGAAGACTGACCAAATTGGGAGAGGAAAACGTGTTGTGCTGGGGAGGGTTAACGGGTCTATGATGTGCCCTCGAGGTTGTCTGGAAGCGTACTGGCAGTTATGGTCAGGCAGATCCGGCCCTTTGTTGTGTCACGCAGAGGGGTCCTTTTTGTCACGCTTTCAGTTCATTGCAGTGTTAAGAAGGGGCTTGCGGGAGTTGGGCCTTTCTCCAGATTTGTTTGGGTCGCATTCTTTTCGTATCGGGGCGGCATCAGAAGCTGATAGTTTGGGTTTGGGCGCGGAGGACATTTGTAGGATTGGCAGGTGGACTTCCAATCGTTACTTAAGTTACGTCCGTCATTAATTTAGTGGTGTGGTTATGATTTTGTATTTGACCTCAGTGTTTTTTCTTCATGCATCTTGTTGCAGGTGTGTCCCCTTACTTAGCCTGGATCTTCGGACATTCGTTCGTTCATTGGGGGGCGCTGCGGGCTGAGGTCAGGCCGGACGGTAGGCAACTGGGGTTTAGTAGGCGTCAGGTTGTCATTCGGTGGTTGGGGTATAGGGGGATGGTGTGGAGCAGGGCCCTTCCTGAATTTTCCAAGGCGGTTCGTTTAGACAGACAACCTGACATTTTAATTGTGCATTTGGGGGGGAACGACTTGGGCGCGCGGCCTGTCAGGGAGTTGATTAGGGACATACGGTTTGATTTGTTGAGGTTGCAGGTATCATTTCCTGGGGTGTTGATTGTGTGGTCAGACATTGTGCCTAGGAAATGGTGGAGGGGGGCTAGATCTTTGAAGGGTATTAATAGGGCTAGGGTCAAGTTGAATAGGGCAATAGCAGGTTTTGTTTCCAGAAACGGGGGGATTAGCGTTAGACATTTTGAATTGGAGTCGGGGCTTGGTAACTACTGGTTAGAGGACGGAATTCATTTAAACGCGATTGGGATTGATTTGTGGACTTTGGCATTGCAAGAAGGAGTTGAACGGGCGTTGTTGGCGTTGGGGCACTCAAGAGCCTGAGGTGGTCAGGGCTGTTCGTGTGTGGTGGGGGGGGGTGGGGGTTCTTGGAGTTGACGCTGATTGGTTGGGGGAAGGAATTGGAGCATAATTGCTGGCAATTTAAAATGTGGTGGGGTTGGATCTGGCATTTTTGGTATGGGCTCTGGACGGGGTTTTTACCCTGGGAGCTGTTGGTGGTTTTTTCTCTTCCCGGAACGGGATGTACGGTGCCCTCGAGCTGGTTTTCACGGCTGAGGGTAATATGGTGGTCGATCTTCTTTTGTGGGGTTTTGCCAGATCTTTTTAGCTCCAAGAACCCTCCCCTCGAATTTATACTGTTGTATTTATGTTTATGTTAATTTTGTTAATAAAGGTTGGCCGCTGTGGCCAAAATATCCAAATGAATAATTGGTTATGTTTTATTTAAGGAAAGGGGTTGGGTCGGTGGGCAGTTTCTGGTGGTTAGGTTGCATACGTAGGAAAAGACCCTACTCGGCATACGCGGTCATGTGTAATCTCCCCTTGCCCTAGCCAACAAGAATAAAGAGGTCAATTTCTTCCACAGAACTAAATCAGGCCTCCTCTGAAATATTCTGTGCTGCAGGGTAAACCTGGTCCTCCCCCAATAATTCTGTGATCTCCCACCTTGCACCCCTCCTGTTACCATTTCGGCATAGGAATGCACAAGCTAGCGTCTTCTACAACATCTATCCCCTGCTCATTTTCTAAAATACTCTGCACTGCTGGAGGTCCACTCCTTTTACTGATATATATATATATATATATATATATATATATATATATATATATATATACATACATATATATACGTAGTAAAATATTAAAGGTGATGTCTGGGAGTCGGGACTAAGATATTCATGGCCACTGAAGTAAGGTGCTGTAAACATTTTTGCTCAACTCTAGCTGACACATATATGCCACCATTATGTTAATACCAGACAACCCCTTTAAATTTAAGGAAAATGGCAAAGTAAAAATATACAAAAGCAAATAAGAAAACAAAGACACAAAATAACTAAAAAAAATATGAAATAAAAAAATCAAATAAAAGATTACGATTACCGTAGATATCTAAGTAAAAAATATATAGTTGTGTCTTCCTTAAACTGATTATATACACAGGATGAAATATACGATGGTGCTAAAACATAAAAAAGCCCGAAAGGCATCCAAAGGCCCCCATGTTAAAAAAAAAAAAGATTAGATTCAGTTGGTATCATAGCATATGTTTTCAAGAAAAGATAAAGGGAATCTGTCAGCAGGTTTTTACTACATAATCTGACAGCAGCATGATGTGGAGGCTGAGACCCCAGTTCCAGCGATGTATCACGTAGTCTATTGGGTGCAGCAGTTTTCATACAATCACTGTTTTCTCAGCAGCAGATCTACGAATGCTGAGCCCTGTATAACCCCACCCACATCACTGATTGGTAGAAATTAGTGGTGGAGGTGTGGTTGGACTACTAAGCACAAAACACCTAGTCCTGCTGAAATAATCTCCTTCTAATAATACATTGATTTTATTAACACAGCAAAACACAACCTAGTAAATGACACATCGCTGGAATCAGGGTCACTGCCCCTACATCATGGAGTTCTCAGAATACACAGCAAAACCTGCTGACAGATTCCCTTTAAGGGTGAATGAACTGTTCAGCATAAAGAAGAATTTTCTGCCATCTGATCTTTCTCTGACATATTTCACTTAGTAAATGATGATTTAGGGCATATCTAAATAGAAATATTAATGTAGACGAGATGATGCTTAGAGAACAAGTTCTTGAGGGAGTAAATGACGAATTACGCTCAGACTTGATTGAAGGGAAGAAAAGTAATAAAAATGTTACTAAGTTTCTGGGTAACAGATGATGCTTAGAGAACAAGTTCTTGAGGGAGTAAATGACGATTAACCCTAAGACTTGATTGCAGGGAAGAAAAGTAATAAAAATGTAACTAAGTTTCTGAGGAAGAGATGATGCTTAGAGAACAAGTTCAGTTGTAACTCCACCCACAAAAAGAAAATCATGACATTGACCCAGAGGACACAGAACCAATATAGGTTGGGATTATTACTTATCTGCTGTATCACAAATTGTCAACATGAACATAATAAACTCAGAGAAAAAGTCTCATTTTAGCATCTTTTAATGTGATTTCCTTTCCCTTAGTGTTTGTTATTTGATAAGGATGCGACAGATTCCACCTGCTGCACTCCCGGGACTGGCGGGATATTAAACATGCTGATCGAAGACAATGTACTTTATATTGTCACTTGTAACGCAATTTACAGCTGGTTCTCTATGCCCGGAGTCGTCATGTTTACCAAGTAGGAGCTAAAGTCTTGCAAAGTGACCGAGACAAGGTTATGGGGATACAACAACTTACTTTCCAATGGATGAATCCGCGGGAACTGGTGGTTTTGTAGAAGGTGATCTGACCCTGGTCTGAACATGGTGCCATTGTCCTGGGGAGCATCTAATGGTCACCATAAGGGGGAATGTTGTGAAAAATATCTAATACAATAGGAAAAGCAGCATCATACAATCGTTGGATTTACTAGGTTCTCAAGAGCGACAGTCAACTCTTTGAGAAGGTTCTCTACTCTTGTGGAGATTGTATAGGTGGTTGTACAGAAGATCTTTTTGTATTTCGGGATCAACACTAAGCATGCCCACATCAGTACGGCCTGAGAATGTCACATGACTTTTAGATGGATCCAAGCTCAGCATGCCCACTTCAAAATAAACTTTAAGAATGTCCATGACATTTTTCCAGATCAATACAAAGCATGCCCATAAGGTTAGTCCTGAAAAAAAACAAGTCCCCCCTATATACACAGGATAGGGCATAACTTGCTGATCCTCAAAGGTGCAACTGCTGAGACCCCCAATGATCCGGAGATCCGTCCTCTCAATGGGAGAGCCAGAAATAATGCTCAGATTTCTCCAGTAGTCCCATTGACAATGAGTGCAGTGGAGGACAAGCAGCTGCACACCCGACCCGCCCCACTCATGATGGGGCTGTAGAGCTCCAATCTTGAGATCAGCAGTTTATTCTTTGTCTTACAGATAAGGGATAATATAATTTTTGGGAATACACCTTTAAACCTTCAGAATGTTACATGATTTTCTCTGGATCCACGCTAAGCATGCTCACATTTGATTCTGCCCTTGTCACGTGATTTTCTCTGGATACACAGTAAGTATGCTCATATCTAGCCCTGCTCATGTCACATGATTTTCTCTGGATCCACTTTAAGCAAGCTCATACAGAGTTCTGCCCAGGTCACATGATTTTCTCTGGATCCACATTAAGCAAGCTCATACTGAGTTCTGCCCATGTCACATGAATTTCTCTGGATCCACGCTAAGCATGCTCATTTGAGTCTTGCTCATGTCACATGATTTCTCTGGATCCACATAAGCCATGCTCATATTGAGTCCTGCGTCCTGCCCATGTCACATGATTTTCTCTGGATCCACTCTAAGCATGCTCATATTGAGTCCTGCCCATGTCACATGATTTTCTCTGGATCCACACTAAGCATGCTCATTTGAGTCCTACCCATATCACATGATTTCCTCTGGATCCACACTAAGCATGCTCATTTGAGTCATGCTCATGTTACATGATATTCTCTGTATCCACGCTAAGCATGCTCATATTGAGTCCAGCCCATGTCACATGATTTTCTCTGGATCCATTCTAAGCATGTTCATATTGAGTCCCGCCCATGTCACATGATTTTCTCTGGATCCACACTAAGCATGCTCATATTGAGTCCTGCCCGTGTCACATGATTTTCTCTGGATCCACGCTAAGCATGCTCATTTGAGTCCTACCCATATCACATGATTTCCTCTGGATCCACACTAAGCATGCTCATTTGAGTCCTGCTCATGTCACATGATTTCCTCTGGATCCACGCTAAGCATGCTCATATTGAGTCCTGCCCATGTCACATGATTTTCTCTGGATCCACGCTAAGCATGTTCATATTGAGTCCTGCCCATGTCACATGATTTTCTCTGGATCCATTCTAAGCATGTTCATATTGAGTCCTGCCCATGTCACATGATTTTCTCTGGATCCACTCTAAGCATGCTCATATTGAGTCAAGCCCATGTCACATGATTTCCTCTGGATCCACACTAAGCATGCTCATATTGAGTCAAGCCCATGTCACATGATTTCCTCTGGATCCACACTAAGCATGTTCATATTGAGTCCTGCCCATGTCACATGATTTTCTCTGGATCCACGCTAAGCATGCTCATATTGAGTCCTGCCCATGTCACATGATTTTCTCTGGATCCACGCTAAGCATGTTCATATTGAGTCCTGCCCATGTCACATGATTTTCTCTGGATCCATTCTAAGCATGTTCATATTGAGTCCTGCCCATGTCACATGATTTTCTCTGGATCCACTCTAAGCATGCTCATATTGAGTCAAGCCCATGTCACATGATTTCCTCTGGATCCACACTAAGCATGCCCATTTGAGTCCTGCCCATGTCACATGATTTTCTCTGGATCCACTCTAAGCATGCTCATATTGAGTCCAGCCTATGTCATGTGATTTTTTTCTGTATCCACACTAAGAAAGGTACATTTTGTGTCCTCACATGACTTTTACAGTATAATGATTCACAGTGAGCATGCTCAGGTCAGGTGAAACTTTAAGGATGTCACAGGCGGAGTTCTCACCGGGTCACATGACTTTGAGCTGTTCTCACATTATAATTTTTAGAAAAAAAATGGCTGACTTAAAGGCTTTGCACCAGAATAGAAAATCATGCTTGCTTTTTTCTAAAATCAGAGCCTCGCCTGTCTATGGCTTGTGTCTGGTATTGCAGCTCGACTCCATTGACATGAGTGATACAGATCGATGCTGCAATCTATCGCTCTGCTAAGCCAAACGCAGAGCGAGCGGAGCTGATGAGGGGAGGAAAGGGTTACTGAAATCGCCCCGAGCTCTGCAGCATAATCCATGAAACATTTTTGTCCCGAAAAAAAAAAAAAAGTCAATGGTTTGTAAATAACACAAAAAAAAATAAAACTGGGATAGTGGGAGGAAGGAACAGCTTGTGCGAAAGTTTTGTCAAGAGATGCCAAGTTTGGCCATCTAAAGGAATTACAGCCCAAATCTGCATGTGCACAAATATCCAGTCAGATTGCACACAGCTGTCGGTTCTCTCCCAGGGTGGGTGAAATGGATCTCGCAGCAGCGCCGAATATGATGGTTTACAGCACCAGTGCAGAGTGCATATGTCTATGGAACACTTAAAGGGGAACTTTAACTCAATTTTTTTTTATAAAAAGCATACCTCCTCTTATTGCAGCTTCTCTACCGATTTTGTAGGCAAGAAATAGAGTGTGGAGGGCACCACTGTATAACATTAGTAATAATATTAAGAATGGGGTTCACCTATGGGCAACTTAAGTTGAGAACATACGAAATACAAGAAAAAAGCATGCCCATATGTTTAGGGAACACCCAGATAGATTAACCACTCAGTTTATTACAGAAAAAATTCAACACAATTATTTACACTAAGGACACAACATCCTTAAAATCCTTAAAATATTTTTTTATATATGACATTATAATATTCATTGCTTAGTCCATGTTTACAACATTGAGCATATCCAGGTAGTTTTGGGGTGTCCATGTTCCATATTATTGGGCACGGCCTTTCTGGATTTTCATAAATTGTTTTAAATGATTTTAAATGTTGTGTCCTTAGTGTAAATAATTGTGTTGAATTTTTACTGTAATAAACTGAGTGGTTAATCTGTCTGGGTGTTCCCTAAACATATGGGCATGCTTTTTTCTTGTGTTTCGTATGTTCTCTACCGATTTTGGAACAGTTTTCCTTTTTCTTCTACGCCTCTCCGTTACAAAGTTATGGACCCAGTAATATTGAAGGGAAAATCTGCACAATCAACTGGGCGTATACCACAGAACTTCTCTGTGGGTGTGGCTGTGTTTTGATTGGCCAGCATCAGAGAAGAAAATGTAAATGCCCACAGAGAAGTTCTTTGGTATACGCCCAGTTAGTTGCAGGGAGAATTTGAACCATTATTACCAGGGGGCATAACTTTGGAATGGAGGGGCGCAGAAGAAAAAGGAAAACTGTTACAAAATCAGTGGAGACGTGACAATTAAATGAGGTACTCAGTTTAAATAAAAAAATCCCCTGAAAAGTCCCCTTTAAAAGAGATTTGTATTGTTTTGCAACAGCTGGAAAGCCACAGATGGAGAGTAATAAACCCTTACCTCTTGATGAACTATGCACAGCACTAGAAAGAAGTGAACCATATTCACATAAGTCCGCAGAAGAGCTGTGTACAAAAAAGTTTTGAGGATTTTTAATCAAGACTATTTACGCAAATGAAATTTTACATTTAAAATGTAAGAGTTGCAAATGTCTGCGCACCCTTTAAAGAGCAAATTGATTTGAGACTAATCAAATTCACTTTGAATTTCATTAAAAAAAAATTGAATTCTCCAGAATACAACTCTTTTTGCTAAAATTTAGCAAAATTGCGCCTTTTTAGGCCTCAAGTGATGCCGTGAGGTCATGTAACACGGGAGGCGGAAAAGACAAAGGGAGACTGAACAGACAGAAAATACTGGAGCCAAAAGGAAAAAGTGAGCAGGCGAGGAAGTGGGGAAGGCACCTGCAGCACCTGGCAGGAGAAGAGCGTGCTGAGTATAATAATTTTTATTTTTTAACCCCTATGTTTATATTATGATCTGAAGTCTGGACAGATCTCAGAAATTTAATTTCCATTGCATAAATTCGATGCAATTTCCTGGCAAAATTCAAGCAAATCTGGAGAATCAAATTTAATCAGTTTTGCTCCTGTATACTTTAGGCTGGTTTCACACTTGCATTGCTGTGCGCTGCGGATGGCAGCGTACCTCCTCCTTGCTTCCTCCGTGAAGCTCCGCCCAGGCTCCGCCTACTGCCACCTGCGTCTCCTTGCGTACCTATCTTTAACATTGGGTACGAAGGGGCATGCGTTGTATGCGGATGTCTTTTCCAATGAAGTTAACATTAAATGATTCAGAAATACACTCCATACCAGAGCTCTCAAACTGCATTCCTCAAGGGCTGCAAACAGGTCATGTTTTCCGGATTTCCTTGTATTGCACAGGTGATAATTTAATCAGCTGCACAGATAATGATTCCAGCACCTTGTGCAATGCTAAGGAAATCTTGAAGACACATGGTTTGCCGCTCTCAAGGAATACAGTTTGAGACCCCTGCTCTATACATTGTTAATGTGGTAAATGACTATTCTAGCTGCAAAGTCTGGTTTGTAATGCAATATCTTCATAGGTGTATAGAGGCCCATTTCCAACAACCATCACTCCAGTGTTCTTATGGTACTTTGTGTTTACTAACTGTGTAAAAAGGCTAATGAATGGTTAGAATACCCTTGAGAACCCTTGTGCAAGTATGTTAGCACAGCTGAAAACAGTTTGGCTGATTAGAGAACCTATAAACCTGACCTTCCTTTGAGCTAGTTGAGAATCTTGAGCATTACATTTGTTGTTTCCATTAAACTCTCAAAACGGCCCAAAAAAAAGAATTGTCATGTGAAACTCGACAGTCTATTCTTGTTCTTAGAAATGAAGGCTTTTCCATGCGAGAAATTGCCAAGAAACTGAAGATTTCCTACAACGGTGTGTACTACTCCCTTCAGAGGAGAGCACAAACAGGCTCTAACCAGAGTAGAAAGAGAAGTGGGAGGCCCCGCTGCACAACTGAGCAACAAGACAAGTACATTAGAGTCTGTAGTTTGAGAAATCGTCGCCTCACAGGTCCTCAACTGGCAGCTTCATTAAATAGTACACACAAAACGCCAGTGTCAACGTCTACAGTGAAGAGGCGAATCCGGGATGCTGGCCTTCAGGGCAGAGCGGCACAGAAAAAGCCATATCTGAGACTGGCTAATAAAAGGAAAAGATTGTTATGGGCAAAAGAACACAGATATTGGACAGAGGAAGATTGGGAAAAAGTGTTATGGACAGAAGAATCCAAGTTTGAGGTGTTTGGGTCACACAGAACATTTGTGAGACGCAGAACAACTGAGAAGATGCTGGAAGAGTGCCTGACGCCATCTGTCAAGCATGGTGGAGGTAATAAGATGGTCTGGGGTTGCTTTGGTGCTGGTAAAGTGGGAGAGTTGTACAAGGTAAAAGGGATTTTGAATAAGGAAGGCTAGCACTCCATTTTGCAGCACCATGCCATACCCTGTGGACAGCACGTGATTGGAGCCAATTTCATCCTACAACAGGACAATGACCCAAAGCACACCTCCAAATTATGCAAGCACTATTTAGGGAAGAAGCCGGCAGCTGGTATTCTATCTGTAATGGAGTGGCCAGCGCAGTCACCGGATCTCAGCCCCATTGAGCTGTTGTGGGAGCAGCTTGACCGTATGGTGCAAAAAGTGCCCATCAAGCCAAACCAACTTGTATGAGGGGCTTCTGGAAGCATGGGGGGAAATTTCTCCAGATTACCTCAGCAAATTAACTGCTAGAATGCCAAAGGTCTGCAATGCTGGAATTGCTGCAAAGGGAGCATTCTGTGACGAAAGCAAAGTTTGAAGGAGAAAATTATTATTTCAAATAAAACTCTATTTTTCAGACCTTGTCAATGTCTGGACTAGATTTTCAATTCATTTGGCAACTAATTTGATTAATAAAAGTATGAGTTTTCATGGAAAACACAAAATTGTCTGGGTGACCCTAAACTTTGGAACCATAGTGTATACTGGTAGTTTTAGAAGCTGAACAGCAAGAAAACATGGCTGCATCTTTCCAAAATCAGAGCATCTGGTCGTGTGTGGTATTGCAGCTCCATTCACTTTCATAATGCTGCAATACCAGAAACAACCAATGGACAGGTGTGGCGCTGTTTCTGGAAGAAGGCAGTGTTGTTTTTTTTCTTCTGAATTATGTACTCCGAGGGCACATTCAGCTCTGCTGCATCAGCGCCCATTAGACATGACAGTGCAGCAAATTGCCGTCCCTCCATTATTTTCAATCTCATCACATATAAAAGCCCCACGGTAAAGATCGACAAAAGCGTTTCCTCCACTGTCGGTGCTCACCAGAGTCGGCAACGCTAAGATGTTTTGCATTTGCCGACATCAAATAAGCAAATCAAACAAACTCTGACATGCATTAAAAATGATCGCACGGCAGGAATCGTGAGATCAAGCAGAACACCGGCCGCCGCACCCTGTCTTCTTAACATTCAAAGCTGCCTGGGATTTCATGCGAATCTCCAGCATTGATGCCTCGTGTTGTATTAAACTTTTATTTTCTCTTTCTTTCTTTTTTTCCTTTCTTTATTTCTTTCAATTTCTCTTTTTTCTTTCTTTCCTTCTTTTTCTTTCTTTTTTACCTTCTTTCACTTTCTATTATTTTCTTTCTTTCCTTCTCTGTCATTTTTCTTTCCTTTCTTTTTCTCTTCCCTTTCTCTCTTTTTTTCTTTCCTTCCTTCCTTTCCTTCATTCCCTTCTTTTTTCTTTCTTTCTTTCTTTCTTTCTTTCTTTCTTTCTTTCCTTCATTCCCTTCCTTTTCTTCCTTCCTTCCAATCCCTTTCTTTCCTCTCTCCCTTCCCTCCCTCCCTTTTCCCTTCCTTTCCTTTTTTCCTTCGTTCCTTTCCTTCACTTCCCTTCCTTCCCTCCTTCCTTCCTTTCACTTCCCTTCCCTCCCTCCTTCCTTCCTTGCCTTCACTTCTCTTCCCTTCATTCCCTCCTTCCTTCCTTACTTTCACTTCCTTTCCCTTCCTTCCCTCCTTCCTTTCACTTCCCTTCCTCCTTCCTTACTTGCCTTCACTTCCCTTCCCTTCATTCCCTCCTTCCTTCCTTGCTTTCACTTTCTTTCCCTTCCTTCCCTCCTTCCTTTCACTTCCCTTCCCTTCCCTGTCTCCTTCCTTCCTTGCCTTCACTTCCCTTCCCTTCATTCCCTCCTTCCTTCCTTGCTTTCACTTTCTTTCCCTTCCTTCCCTCCTTCCTTTCACTTCCCTTCCATTCCCTGTCTCCTTCCTTCCTTCCTTGCCTTCACTTCTCTTCCCTTCATTCCCTCCTTCCTTCCTTGCTTTCACTTTCTTTCCCTTCCTTCCCTCCTTCCTTCCTTTCACTTCCCTTCCCTCCCTACTTCCTTGCCTTCACTTCCCTTCATTCCTTCCTTCCCTCCTTCCTTCCTTTCACTTCCCTTCCCTCCCTCCTTCCTTCCTTGCCTTCCCTTCCCTTCCTTCCCTCCTTCCTTCCTTGCCGTCACTTCCCTTCATACCCTCCTTCCTTCCTTGCCTTCACTTCCCTTCTCTCCTTCCTTCCTTGCCTTTACTTCCCTTCCCTTCCTTCCCTCCTTCCTTTTTTCCTTGCCTTCGGTCTTTCTTTCCTTCCTTCCTTCCTTCCTTCCTTCCTTCCTTCCTTCCTTCCTTCTTGCTGCGCACGAGGCCCTCTTCTGGAGGTTTCCTAAATATCCCAAGGATTAGAGCGCAGTTATACAGGAATACAGAAGTGAACTCCAACTTGGGACTGTGGAAAAACTACAACTCCCAGCATGCCCTGACAGCTTAATGCAATGCTCAACTTTCCAGTCTGTAAACACTGTATGAGGAAACATTCCATCCTCTATCTAGTAAATGGTCATATAGTGCACTAATGTGCATATCATGAAGTGAGTTATTAAAACCGCCGGGTAGGATGCTTAAATGATGCTGCCATACTGAACATACTCAACTCTCTTTATATGATAAAACATCCCACTCCCGTATGTTGTATATGTTCATACATTTTACAAAGATCCATATCATACATTATCTACTTAAAGTCGCCAGTTAGGGTGCTTAAATAATGCTGCCATACTGTACATACTCAACTACCCAGTCTCTTTCCATTACACAAGGAAACATCCCACTCTCCTATGTTGTGTATGTTTATACAGGTAACAAATATAAAAACTTGATTCCAGCTCACCTAGCTGCTCTATGCTCATCCACCTGGGGCTCAGACACCGGCCTCGCCCTGGCCTCACATCAAACAAAATAGAAAAAAATGGAGTCTGGCTCAACAGGACTGGATTTTCCTTTTCTTTTTATTTTTCAAAAGAAAATAAAGTACATAGAAAAAAAAATGTACATGGTCGACATGACCCAGTCAACTCGTTTCGACTGCACTAAGCAGTCTTTCTCATGACTCAGTCATGAGCAAGACTGCTTAGTGCAGTCAAAACGCATCAACTGGGTCATGTCGACCATGTAAATTTATCTTTTCTATGTACTATATTTTCTTTTGAAAAAGAAAAAGAAAAGGAAAATCCAGTCCTGTTGAGCCAGACTCCATTTTTTTCTAGGTTACAAATATCCATATAATACTCTAATTATGACCGCCAGATAGTGAGCTTAAATAATACTGTCATACTGTCCTTGATAAATTTTGTAGTCTCTTTACATTATATGCGGAAACATCTCTCCCTGAATGTTGTATGCAGTTTTACGATGTACAAATCTATATATATAACCGTCTAAGGGGCACTTCCATCTGTTTGTCTGTCTGTCTGTTTGTCTGTCTGTAACGGAAATCCCGCATCGCTGATTGGCAATGCTGCCTATGCAGCATCAATAGTAAAAAGATCTAATGTTAAAAATAGTAAACAAAATAAAAAATCATTATATTCTCACCTTCCGTCGCCTTTCCCACTGCTCCTCGCGACGCTCTGGTCCATGCATTGCGGTCTCACGAGATGATGACGTAGTGGTCTCGCAAGACCGCCACGTCATCATCTCACGAGACCGCAATGCATTCTTGGGACCGGAGCGTCGCGAGGAGCATCGGTAAATGCCTGGGCTGGATCCGGAGGCCGACGGAAGGTGAGTATATAACTATTTTTTATTTTAATTCTTTTTTTTTAACAGGGATATGGTGCCCACATTGCTATATACTGCGTGGGCTGTGTTAGATACTGCATGGGCTGTGTTATATACTGCGTGGGCTGTGTTATATACTACATCTCTCTGTGCTATATACTACGTGGCTGTGGTATATATTACGTGGCTGGGCAATATACTACATCGCTGTGCTCTATACTACGTGGCCTGTGTTATATACTGCATGGGCAGTGTTATATACTACGTCTCTGTGCTATATACTACGTGGCTGTGCTATATACTACATGGCTGTGCAATATATTACGTGGCTGTGCAATATATTACGTGGCTGGGCAATATATTACGTGGCTGGGCAATATATTACGTGGCTGGGCAATATACTACGTGTCTGCTATATACTACGGGGGCTGTGCTATATACTACTTGGCTGGGCAATATACTACGTGGGCTGTGCTATATACTACGTGGGCTGTGCTATATACTACGTGGGCTGTGTTATATACTACATGGGCTGTGTTATATACTACGTGGGCTGTGCTATATACTATGTGGGCTGTGCTATATACTACGTGGGCTGTGCTATATACTACGTGGGCTGTGTTATATACTACGTGGGCTGTGCTATATTTCTCTGCAGTATCTGTGCATCGTGAATCGTGGTATGTGTTAAAGAGGGGGGGCGACTGAGACTCTTTCACCCGGGGCCCTCAAAAACCTGGAGCAGGCCCTGGCTTCACTGATTGTTCGCGGCCGGGCGTGACCAATCAGCGACAGGTGCAGTCCGGCCGCGAATTGGCGCGGAATTTGAACCACGCTTCGCTAATTGGTCGCGCCTGGCCGGCTGAATCCTGTGTATAAATTGCATTATTCTGAAAACTTCATAAATAAATTACATACATATTCTATAATATCCGATGCGTTAGAATCGGGCCACCATCTAGTATCCATATAATACACTAATTATAACTACCAGATAGGGTACTTAAATAATGCTGCCATACTGTACCTGCTTAACTTTCCAGTTTCTTTCCATTATATAATAAAAATCCCATCAGTCTCTTTCCATTATACAAAGAAACAACCCACTGCCCCGTGTTGTGTAGTCATACAGAGTACACATATCCATGTAATACACTATGTAATTAAAACCACCAGATAGGATGCTTAAATAATGATACCATACTGTACATGCTCAACTCTCTTTATATGAGGAAACATCTCTCCTCGTATTTGTGTACAGTCACACAATGTAGAAAAATCAATATCATACATATCCTTATACATATCCTATATACTTATCTTACTATAACCGCCACATAATGTTCTTAAATAATGCTGTCATATGGTACATGCTAAACTTTCTATTCTCTTTAGATAATGTGAGAAAACATCTCACCACCCTTTGTTATGCACAGTCATATAAGATACAAATATCCATATCATACGCTATCTAATAATAATTGCCAGGTGGGGTGCTTAAATAATGCTGCCATGCTGTACATTCTCAATTCTCCTTATATGAGGAAATATCTCTCCTCCTATGTTGTGTACAGTCACACAATGTAGAAAAATCAATATCATACATATCCATTCCTTATACATATCCTATATACCATCTTACTATAACCGCCAGATAATGTTCTTAAATAATGCTGTCATACGATACATGCTAAACTTTATTTTCTCTTTAGATAATGCGAGGAAACATCCCACCACTCCTTGTTATGCACAGTCATATATGATACAAATATCCATATCATACACTATCTAACTATAACCGCCAGATAGGGTGCTTAAATAATGCTGCCATACTGTACATTCTCAACTTTCTAGTGTCTCTACATTATTAGTGGAAACATCCCACTGTCCATTACTGTGTACCATCATACAATGTACAAATATCCATATTAAACAGTGTCAATTTATAACCGCCAGATAAGGTACATACATAATACTGTCATACTGTGCATTGGTCAAATAGCTTTTTCATATAGTGCTATACATGTAGATACTGTAGCTACCTTTCCCATAAAATCACATAGTATGCAACTAAAGTTTTCCATTGTTGAGACAATCAACAGGATCCAAACCTGCATAAATGGCTTAACTGCTAGTGGACACTGTATGGCACTACTATTTGGAAATTGTGTATTATTCCAATTATTTAGATGTTTGATAGTGATCCTATATTGGCACAGTATGGAGGAATTATTTGGATGGTGTTGTTATTTGTGCACAGTATGGCATGTGTTTTGGTCATGGTATCCTTATATTACTTGCACATAGTATGGCGCAGTACAGGACTACTTGGTGGTATCATGTGTACACAGCATTGTGATATAATTTGAACACAATATTGCAGTTGAGCATAGTATGATGACAATTTTGAGCAAAGTATGGTGGTATGTTGGACAACAGTATTATTTTTAAATGGTATGGTGGTATTATTTTATTTCAGAATACTGGTATTATTGGCACACCATATTGCACTATTAGTTGAGCACAGTAAGGTAGTATTATTGGAGCACAATAGAGAGGTATTATTTGAACACAGTACGGTGGTAATACTGGATCGCAATATAACAGCATTGAGCAAGGAATGGTTGTATTACTGGAGCACAGTATGGTGGTAATATTTGCGCACAGTATGATAGTATTATTGGAGTACCATATGGCTGTATTAGTTGAGCACAGTATGGTATTTTAATTGGAGCACAGTATGGTGGTAATATTTGATCACAATATAATGGTATTATTGCAGCATTAAAATGCAGCTTAGTTGAGCATAGTATGATAGTAGTATTAGAGCACCATATGGCAGTTTTAGTTGAGCACAGCATGTTCATAGTATTATCTCAACTCAGTATAATGGTAATGTAGGACTATATTATGACAGGTTAGCTGAGCACAGTATGTTACTATGAATGGTGCATAGTATTGTGGTATTACTTGAGTACAGTATGGTGGTAATATTTAAGCACAGCATAATGGTATTATTGGAGCATAAATGGCAGATTAGTTGAGCATGGTATGATAGTATTATTGGAGCAACATGTGGCTGTATTAGTTGAGCACAGTATAGGAGTAGTATTAGAGCACAGTATGATGGTAATGCTTGAGCACAGTATAGTGGTATTGTAGGAGTACAATATGGAAGTATTAGTTGCGCACAGTAGAGCAGTAGTATTACTGGAGTACAGTATGGTGGTAATATTTGAGCACAGTATAGTGGTATTGTAGGAGATGGAGTGAACTATGGCAGATTAGTTGACCACAGCATGACACTATGAATAGAGCATGACATGATGGTATTATTTGGGTACGGTATGGTGGTATTATTTGAGCAAAATGTAATGGTATTATTGGAGTATAAATGGCTGAATTGTTGAGCACAGTATAATAGTATTATTGGAGAACCATGTGGCTGTATTAGTTGAGCACAGTATGGTAGTATTATTGGAGCACAGTTGGTAGTAGTATTATTGGAGCACAGTATAGTGGTATTGTAGGAGTACAATATGACAGTACTAGTTGAGCACAGTATGGCACTATGAATGGAGCATGGTGTGGTGGCATTACTTGAGTACAGTATGGTGGTATTATTTGTGTACATAAGGCAGTTTTAACCCCTTCACGATATGCGCCGTATGTGTACGACGCATGTCGTGTCTTTCACTTTGATGTGGGCTCCGGCCCTGAGCTCACGGCAGATGGTGCTCATAACAAATGAGCATTTCTGCTACATACAGGCGATCTGATCATCGCCTGTATGTAGCACAGGTGATCGGATGTTCACAGCTTCTAGTCTCCTATGGAGAATATTGAAGCAAGTGAAAAGTAAAAAAAAAGGTTTTAAAAATATTATAAAAATTAAAAAAAATATAAAAGTTCAACTCACCTCCCTTTCGCCCCATTCAAAATAAAACAATTAAAAAGAAAAAACATACACATATTTGGTATCACCGAGTTCAGAATTGCCCGATCTATTAAGATATAAAAAGAATTAATCTGATCAGTAAATGGCGTAGCGATAAAAAAGTCAAAACATCAGAATTACGTTTTTTTGGTCGCCATGACATGGAATTACAATGCAATAATAGCTGATCAAAAGAACATATCTGCACCAAAATGGTATAATTAAAAACGTCAGCTCGACACGCAAAAAATAAGCCCTTACCCGACCCGAGATCACGAAAAATGGAGAAGCTACAGGTCGTGGAAAATGGCGCAATTTTTATTATTTTTTTTAACAAACTTTGGAAAAAAAATTTCACCACTTAAATAAAAAAATAACCTAGACATGTTTGGTGTCTATAAACTCATAATGACCTGGAGAATCATAATGACAAGTCAGTTTTAGCATTTGGTGAACATGGTAAAAAAAAAAAAAGCAAAAAAAACACACTAGTGGAATTGCACTTTTTTTGCAATTTCACCGCACTTAGAATTGTTTCCCATTTTCCAGTGAGCGATATGTTAAAACTAATAGTGTCGTTCAAAAGTACAACTCGTCCTGCGAAAAACAAGTCCTCACATCACCATATTGATGAGAAAAATAAAAAAAAGCAATGGCTCTGGGAAGAAGGTGAGCGAAAAACAAATGCAAAAACGAAAATGGGCCGCGGCGTAAAGTGGTTAAAGGTCTTTATCTGGTCCTAATAACGTCACTTTGTGCACGTGCCTGATAATCTTGCTTAGTTACACCGCCACCAGTGTGCCATTCCTTCCCGTTAGGAGAATCAGGACCAACCGCCCCATGACATCCATGTGCCATAAAGGACGTAAAGTCGACATCCCTTAAAATATGAGCCTAATAGGGGGACATTTCCCCCATCTTACAGTCATGTAATCCCTGATATCTGACATCAGAGGAGTCGTCTGCTCATTTCCATGCACACAGTCCTTTCATGGAAGGATCAAGGAGAAGACAGACTTGTCTTCTCTGGGAATTTTCGCCTTCGGCTCTGCCTTTTGCAGTTTTGTCGTGAACCTGGTGAACGTCTGAAGTAAGAATTCGCAAGCCGCCACGAGGAGAAACACTTGATCTCTTTGTACTTGACACTGACATCTTGGATGGGAAAGTTGTAGATGCCCAGAAAAGGGCGGATGACGGAGACGGAGAGGACACAAGGGCTTATTGAGCGCGGACCTTGCCGAGATTCAATGAGACAGACAGCGGCATCGTATCCACGGCCTCAGGGCACGGGAGCGCCACAAAGGAAGCAATCCGGGGTGAGGACATTGGACGCGGTGTCATCGGGAATCACGTCCTCGCTGGGAGCCACCAGCCGCCATATTTCTTTTTTATCTTTCAGTTCTACTTAAATATTTACGGAGATTTTTTCAGTCCGGGACATAAATGTGTCACCCGTAATGGGATTAATGAGCTCAATAAAGCCGAGTAATGGAGTCATTTCATTACATTACGAGACGCATATATTCACTAGAATTTACTGGGCTCCAAATAACATCAGGATCCATGGAAGAAAAGATCATTCCGGGATCAGCTGTCTATATCAGGTCTGTGTATCCATAGATAGAGGGAAGGATGGATAGATACAGAGAAGGATAAAGGGATAGGTAATAGATAGATAGATAGATAGATAGATAGATAGATAGATAGATAGATATTTAGAGGGGAGGAGGGATAGATACAGAGAAGGATAGATAAAGGGATAGATAATAGACAGGAAGGATGGAGATAATAGATAGATAATAGATAGATGATTGATAGATAGATAATAGAAAGATAATAGAAAGATAGATAAATAGATAATATATAGAAGATAGATAATAGATAATAGATAGATAATAGATAATGGAATAGAAAGATAGATGATAGATAGATGGATAGTATATAATAGATAGATAATATATAATAGATTACCTTTGCAGTGTCTGTAAATATTTCATCAGATATCACTATTATCCTCCCTATTCCCCCTATTACTTATTACCGTCCTCGGCCCCTACAGCCTCCATTACCAATATGTTCTTGTTCAGATGCTTATTTCTACTCGCTGACTCTTTTAGACATAAGGTATTGGGGACCAGAGCACCCCTGCAGATATAACGGCAGCGCGGCCTGAATAACTAATTTCCCTGCAGAGGTGTTTGCCGTACAGGTGAGACTAAATAATGGCGCTGTCTCCATTGACATGTGAGGCGCGCAGCTTTCTGCTGTAGGGGACAAGTGATCGCTGAAATATTCAAATACGGAGATTGCATAATTTATTATATACCTTTACACAGGACAAACAGGCGCCGGAGCTGGGAAAGCTTTCTGCGGGAGATTGATGGACCGGTGCCTTACAGGAAAGAAACGCCGCCATATACAATGACAGTAAACGGAGTAATTCCTGTCTAGTTATATACTATAGAAATGACTACTGCTCTCATCCAGCATTAATGATGCGCATAGAATGTCTATTTTCTGTATAGCACCAGCTTAGTCCAGAGCAATGTACAAAGACTGAAAGAGTAAAAAAAAATTATCGCCAACCCTTTCGACGGCATGCTGCACTGATAGCACCAAAGCTGCTGAGATGACGATATCACTAGTCCCAAAGATTTCATAGCTTTCTCTATTCACATTCAAAGCAGTCTTCAAAACTAATGACGCAAGGTGTGACAGTCACTGCCCTGCAATGCACTGCTCATTGCCAGCAGCAAAGCTGCATACATTTGAATTTACTGTTAGAGAAGAAAAGAGAAATAATGGCCTGGAATATTATAATTACTCCGTAGTGTCTGTAGATATAAACTCTGAAAATGTTGAAACTAGATTCCAGAAGAAAAGTTTCCCTTTAAATGGTCACTGTACTCTCAGACAAAGGGTCGACCACTAGACGCCTCCCTTCTGCGTAACTTGTTGTTACCGCCTGTTGCCAAGTATAAACTTGTTGTCTACCGCCTGTTGCGAAGTATAATCTGTCACTAGCAGCAGAGATGCCAGGATGTATTACCAGAAGTGGAGTGGGGGTTTGTCGCTCCTTACAGGAAATGGGGAAGCGTCATTGTCTCTCCTTATGTAAAGTAGGTGAGTCTTTCCCTCTACAGGAAGTTGGACGGGTATTTGTAGCAGGAAGTGGGGGTGTGATTTTGTCTTCTTACAGTATTTGTGGCTGGGTCTTACTTCTGCAGTAAGTGGGGGCGGGTCTTTGTCTCTCTACAGTAAGTGGAGGCGGGTCTTTGTCTCTCTACAGTAAGTGGGGGCAGGTCTTTGTCTCTACAGTAATTGGGGGCAGGTCTTTGTCTCTCTACAGTAATTGGGGGCGGGTCTTTGTGTCTCTACAGTAAGTGGGGGCGGGTTTTTGTCTCTACAGTAAGCGGGGGTGGGTCTTTGTCTCTACAGTAAGTGGGGGCGGGTCTTTGTCTCTCTACAGTAAGTGGGGGTGGGTTTTTGTCTCTCTACAATAAGTGGGGGCGGGTCTTTGTCTCTCTACAGTAAGTGGGGGCGGGTTTTCATCTCTACAGTAAGTGGGGGCGGGTCTTTGTCTCTACAGTGATAGGGCGTGGGTCTTTGTCACTCTACAGTAAGTGTGGCTGGGTCTTTGTCTCTCTACAGTAAGTGGGGGCGGGTTTTCATCTCTACAGTAAGTGGGGGCGGGTCTTTGTCTCTACAGTGATAGGGCGCGGGTCTTTGTCACTCTACAGTAAGTGTGGCTGGGTCTTTGTCTCTCTACAGTAAGTGTAGCTGGGCCTTTGTCTTTCTACAGTAAGTGGGGGCAGGTCTTTCTCTCTTAAGTAAGCGGGGGTGGGTCTTTGTCTCCTGACAGTAAGTATGGGTGGGACTTTCTACAGTAAATGTGAGGGTTTTTTTTCTTTCCAATGTAAGTGGGGGTGGGTCTTTGTCTCTCCAAGAGTAAGTCGGGGCAAGCCTTTGTCTCTCTATAGAAGGTTGGGCAGGTCTTTGTTTCTCTATGGTAAGTTTGGGTGAATTTTTGTCTCTCTATAGTAAGTTTGGGCAGGTCTTTCTCTAAAAGAAGTGGGGTCAGTCTTTGTTGCTTTAAGGTAAGTGTGGCTGGGTCTTTGTCTCTCTACTCTGGACTCTCATTACGTTGTGCCGAGAAATGAAAGTCCAGATATGCCATGTAGACTATCAGTTATCCTCTGTGTTGTAGTAATGGCAGCACCAGAGGAACACTTAATATGATGCATTTTTCCATCTCCTAATAAACATAAGAATTAATAATCCACTTCTGAGAATTAAAGCCACCTATCGGCCTCACTATTAACAGTCCGCTCAGCGATATTCAGTAGCACTCAGGATCATGAGAGTCCAGTGTGATACAGAAGTGGGATGAAGATGTCCTCAGATATCTGTCAACATGTACGGACAGTCCGAACTCTTGTCGCCAGCTTGTAAATTACTCAGTAGCCGCCCTCGGGACTATTCATCTAGAAGCCAAGTTTTAATTGACTGGCACTGCCATAGTGACAAACAAAACACAGATGGACGGATTCTATCATGAGCCTCATCAGCAATTATCGAGATTGCCCAGTATCTCATTAATGAAAAGAGCAGATAAATGGGCCACTGTCTTAAGAACGGGCACAACAGTCCAACTAGACTTTGTGCCAGCCAATTAGCTAAAGTGGTCATACCAATCATCCCAGAAGTCTAGGGCAAGTTGGTTCATGGACTGTTGACCAAAGACATGGTGTTCTTAAAAAATCTGAACCCAAGAGAAAGCAGTGAATCATATGACTATAGACACCACCATTTTGAGAAGTTGACTCCTCTTCAAGGGGCATCAAGAGACATTAGATCCTATTGGCATCATTGGGGTTACCATAACCCGCAGGAAAATCAGCATAAACCCAACAGTTTACCAGGAACTAGTGGAATGACTTAAAGATCCAATGTTTTCTTGAGAAGCCACAACCAACAAACCATTGGACCATCCACAAGCCATGATGACTTAATTGACGTTGAAGAATGTGTGAACAGCTATTAGTCAAGCCCAAGGTTGATGCCTGAGAGACACCAGTATTAGAAATGATATATGATAAGTGGAGGGACCATCTTACATTTTATATTGGTGCCCCAGAGCAGCAGGTGGGAGAGATTGTAATAATAATCCTACATCTGGCTATAGAGGAGTACCACGACTGAAGGAACAAATGTCTTCCATATTGTCAAGAGACATTTTTATGCTGCTAGGTTACCTGAATCTGAGGTTGATTTTTCGAGATGAATGATTCATATCATAAAAGGGAAACTTAAAGGGGTTATCCTGTAAGACAGATGATAAATGACTGGTCACTCGGACCCCTGAATATAATGGTGGTCACTAACAGCACAACCACAAGTAGAGAGCATTTTGAATGGTGCAGAGGTTATACATGTGCCGTGCGCCCTGTGGCTCCATGCAATGGTCACACATGTATCCTATTGCTTCATTCATTAGTCAAATATGCTCTACTGCTTCATACAATGGTTTCCCATGTGTCCCGCTGCTCCATCCAGTGGTCACACTTGTGCCCTGCCAATCCACTCAATGGTCACACACGTACCCTACTGCTCCATTCAACGATCACATGTGCCCAGCCGCTCCACTCAATGGTCACAAATGTACCATACTGCTCCATTCAACGATCACATGTGCCCTGTCGCTCCACTCAATGGTCACACATGTACCATACTGCTCCATTCAACGATCACATGTGCCCCGTCGCTGAACTCAATGATCACACATGGTCCTTGCTGCTCCACTCAAAGGTCACACATGTACTCTGTAACTCCAATCAATGGTCACACATGTACCCTACTACTTCATTCAACGATCACATGTGCCCTGCTGCTCCACTCAATGGTCAAACGTACCCTGCCACTCCATTCAATGGTCACACGTGCCCTGTCGCTCCACTCAATGGTCACGCGTACCCTGTCGCTCCACTCAATGGTCACACGTACCCTGCCGCTCCACTCAATGGTCAAACATGCCCTGCCGCTCCACTCAATGGTTACACATGTGCCCTGCTGCTCCACTCAATGGTCACACATACCCTGCCGCTCCACTCAATGGTCACATGTACCTTGCCGCTCCACTCAATGGTCACACATGTGCCCTGCTGCTCCATTCAATGGTCACACATGTGCCCTGCTGCTCCATTCAATGGTCACACATGTGCCCTGCTGCTCCATTCAATGGTCACACGTGTGCCCTGTTGCTCCATTCAATGGTCACACGTGCCCTGCCGCTCCACTCAATGGTCACATATGTGCCCTGCCGCTCCACTCAATGGTCACACGTACCCTGCCGCTCCACTCAATGGTCACATGTACCCTGCCGCTCCACTCAATGGTCAAACATGCCCTGCCGCTCCACTCAATGGTCACACATGTGCCCTGTTGCTCCACTCAATGGTCACATGTACTTTGCTGCTCCACTCAATGGTCACACATGTGCCCTGCTGCTCCATTCAATGGTCACACATGTGCCCAGCTGTTCCATTCACTGGTCACACGTGTGTCCTGCCACTCCACTCAATGGTCACACGTGTGCCCTGTCGCTCCATTCAATGGTCACACGTGTGCCCTGCCGCTCCACTCAATGGTCACACATGTGCCCTGCCGCTCCACTCAATGGTCACACGTGTGCCCTGCTGCTCCACTCAATGGTCACACGTGTGCCCTGCCGCTCCACTCAATGGTCACACATGGGCCCTGACGCTCAATTATATGGTCACACGTGCCCTGCTGCTCCCCTCAATGGTCACACGAGTGCCCTTCCGCTCCACTCAATGGTCTCACATGCCCATGGGTTCCATTCAATGGTCACCACACATGCCCAGCGATTCAATTCATTGGTCACACTTGTCGTGACGCTCCCCTCAATGGTCACACATGGGCCCTGCCTCTCCATTCAATGATCTCACGTGTCGTGACCCTCTCCTCAATGGTCACACTTGTCCTACAACTCCATTCAATGGTCACACATGCCCTGCCGCTCAATTCAATGGTCACACTTGCCCTACGAATACATTCTATGGTAACATGTGCCCTGCCGCTCCACTAAATGGCCACATGTGGAACCTGCTGCTCCACTCAATGGTCACAGGTGGAAGCTGCCATCCATTCAATGTTCATGGTTCTTTCTCCATCAATGTCATGGACTTTGGGTGAAGTGGCACCGCACATGCTCCACTGTAATAATTATAGGGGATAACTCAGGAGACTCTTTGTGTGGAACAAGACAACTACAGGACACAGTTTTATAAGTGGTAAAGTCTATATTACCAAGTATATATTATAAGTCCATCCTCCCCAGCCATCTCACCTTATCCTCAGAACTGTTCCTCCACATACAATCCTTTTTCTCCAGACACACACGGCCACATCATGTCCTATCCTGCTCCCACCTTCTAACGCTCTGTCTGCTACTCCTCATTGCCAGTGATGTATCCCCAAATCCCGGCCCACCTCAACACATCCCCACGCTCATTTCTAACCCCCTACCTCGATCCTCCGCACGTTTTCCCAACCATGACAACCTCATACCCATTCATCCAGCCCCCACTCCCCCGGTCCCCTTACCTGGAGCACTATGGAACGCACGCTCCGTCTGCAACAAACTGCCATTTATCCATGACCTCTTCATCACCAACAAACTCTCCTTCCTTGGCATCACGGAAACCTGGCTCACCCCCTCTGACTCAGCCTCTCCAGCTGCGCTTTCCTACGGCGGTCTCCACCTCTCTCACACCTCTCGCTTCACCAACAAACGTGGTGGAGGGGTTGGCTTGCTCCTGTCTGACACCTGCTCCTTCACTCCAATCCCGCTACCACCCTCCGCTACTCTTCCCTCATTTGAGGTGCACTCCATCCGCATCTATTCTCCCTCCAACCTCCAGCTGGCTGTCATCTACCGCCCCCCAGAACTAGCCATCTCCACCTTTCTCGACCACTTCACCACATGGCTACTTCATTTCCTCTCTGTTGACATCCCCACTATCATCATGGGTGATTTCAATATCCCGATTGACACTTCCACCTCAGCTGCCTCTAAACTTTTATCACTGACTGCCTCCTTTGGCCTCACTCAATGGTCCTCTGAGGCCACTCACAAAGATGGCCACACGCTGGACCTCGTCTTCACCCGCCTCTGCTCCCTTACTAATCTCACTAACTCACCCCTCCCCCTGTCTGACCACAACCTACTGACATTCTCTTCCCTCTCCTCTCCTAGTGTGCAACCCCCACTCCACGAACTCCCTCGCAGAAATCTCAAACATCTCAACTTACAATCACTCTCTGAGTCCCTTCTCCCTCTTACCGACATAGCCTCCCTTCATGACACAAATGCTGCTGCTTTTTATAACGCCACAATAACAGCAACACTCAATTCGGCCGCCCCGCTCATGCATAGCAAAACTCGTACAGTCAACAGGCAGCCCTGGCTGACCAGCCTGACTAAAGAACTGAGACGGGCTTCCAAGATCGCTGAGCGAAGATGGAAGCGATCCCGCTCTGCTGACCACTTCACCGCATACAAGCAGTCCCTCGCCAGCTTCAAGTCCGCGCTCACTGCCGCAAAACAAACTTACTTCTCATCTCTCATATCCTCCCTGTCTCACAACCCTAAACAGCTTTTCAACACTTTCAATTCTCTACTCCGTCCCCCTGCACCCCCTCCCTCCCCTCTCATTTCTGCTGAAGACTTTGCCTCTTTCTTTAAACAGAAGATCGATACGATCAGAGAAAGCTTTGGCCCACAGCGCCCACTGCCCCTCTTAGCTGCTCACCCCTGCTCCTCCAGAACCAGCTTCTCCACCATGACAGAAGATCAGCTCTCCACCCTCCTGTCGAGATCACACCTCACCACCTGCACGCTCGACCCGCTCCCATCTCACCTCATCCCTAACCTTTCCACGGTCTTCATCCCAACCCTAACGCACCTCGTCAACCTCTCACTCACAACAGGTGTCTTCCCCTCATCCTTCAAACATGCCAAGATCACACCCATCCTCAAAAAGCCCTCCCTCGACCCATCCTCTGTGTCTAGCTATCGCCCGATATCTCTTCTTCCTTATGCCTCCAAATTGCTGGAGCAACACATCCATCTTGAACTGTCCTCTCACCTCTCCTCCTGCTCCCTCTTTGATCGATTACAATCTGGCTTCCGTTCCCATCACTCAACTGAAACTGCCCTAACTAAAGTCACCAATGACCTACTAACTGCCAGGAACAAGCGACACTACTCTGTCCTCCTTCTCCTGGACCTGTCTTCTGCCTTTGACACTGTGGACCACTCCCTTCTGCTACAAATCCTCTCATCTCTTGGCATCACAGACTTGGCCCTTTCCTGGATCTCATCATATCTGACAGATCGGACATTCAGTGTCTCCCTCCGCCACACCACCTCCTCACCTCGCCCCTTGTCAGTCGGTGTTCCTCAAGGCTCTGTTCTAGGACCCCTACTCTTCTCCATCTACACCTTCGGTCTGGGACAGCTCATAGAATCCCACGGTATGCAGTACCATCTCTATGCTGATGACACGCAGATCTACCTATCCGGACCTGACCTCATCTCCTTACTTACCAAAATCCCGCACTGTCTGTCTGCTATTTCAGCCTTCTTTTCTGCTCGCTTTCTACAACTGAACATGGACAAAACAGAATTCATCATCTTTCCCCCATCTCACTCTACCCCTCCACCAGACCTATCCATCAATGTTAATGGCTGCTCACTTTCCCCAGTCCCACACGCCCGGTGCCTCGGGGTGATCCTCGACTCTGCCCTCTCTTTCAAGCCACATATCCAAGCCCTTGCCTCCTCCTGCCGCCTCAAACTCAAAAACATTTCCCGGATCCGCGCATTCCTTGACCGTGACACCACAAAAACACTAGTGCATGCCCTTATCATCTCCCGCCTCGACTACTGCAACCTCCTACTCTCTGGACTCCCCTCTAGCACTCTGGCACCACTCCAATCCATCCTACACTCTGCTGCTCGACTAATCTACCTGTCTCCCCGCTATTCCCCAGCCTCTCCCCTATGCCAAGCCCTTCACTGGCTTCCTATTGCCCAGAGACTCCAGTTCAAAACCCTCACAATGACCTACAAAGCCATCCACAACCTATCTCCTCCATACATCTGTGACATGATCTCCCGGTACCTACCAACACGCAACCTCCGATCCTCTCAAGACCTCCTTCTCTACTCCCCTCTCATCTCTTCTTCCCACAACCGCATCCAAGACTTCTCCCGTGCTTCCCCCATACTCTGGAACTCTCTACCCCAGCACATCAGACTCTCGCCTACCATAGAAACTTTCAAAAAGAACCTGAAGACTCACCTCTTCCGACAAGCCTACAGCCTGCAGTGATCCTGAACCTACTGAACCGCCGCACAACCAGCTCTGCCCTCTCCTAGTGTATCATCACCCATCCCCTGCAGATTGTGAGCCCTCGCGGGCAGGGTCCTCCCTCCTTATGTACCCGTGTGCCTTGTTTTGTTTTTTTTTTGCTCATGTCTAATGTATTTGTCTATATTTGCCCCATATTTCACATGTACAGCGCCATGGAATAAATGGCGCTATAAAAATGAATAATAATAATAATAATAATATTATCACACGGTGATTCAAACAGGTGCAGAGAGAAACTCAAGTCCACAACACTTGGTGCAAATATCAAATGCAGCTCAGCAGTCTATAGGAAACTTCAGAGGAAAATGCAATCACGCAGAAAGTCTATGAAGCACAATTATTCTTGAGGATACTTGACACGAATAAGTCCTTGCTTAGTCCAAAACACAGATAGATATGCTTATAAGGCAGTTCAAATAATATCTTAGCTCAACCAGGGAGGTCTGGGTAATAGTCTCAGGTTCTTGCAGAGCAGCAACAGCTTACATGTCCAGCAAATGCAGATGGAAGTAAACATGAGCAGCAGGTGAAGGAGGATTACTGGAACTGGTGTATGCAGCAGGAACTCAGAGCAGAGTAGCAGGATAACCCCACAGGTTCACAGGAGCAGGTATATAGCCAGGGAGTCACCAGAGGTCAGGAGCTGGATGCAAGGCAGAATACTCTAGCACAGACTGAAGGCTGGGGTGGAGTTTTATAGCAGGAAGACACAGTGCACATGAGACCAAAGACGCCATCTTGGAAAAGGGCAGTAATGCACAAAAAGGTAATAAAAAATGTTCAGACTCCTGACATCCACCTCCGCTCAAACTCCCCCTAACTGCATTCAGTCAGAAACTAAGGAGAAACGAGAAACTCAGGACCCTTATTCCTGTAATCAGTGGGGCCCCAGCAGTCGTACATTTATCATTCACATAGGTAATAAATGTCTATAATGAGTGTCCTAGTAATACAACATCATCATCTTTTATGTGAAATGAGATCCATGAGAAAGAAGCCAAACCTCAAATCTCCCGGCTACCGGACGGCTAATGCACTGGTAATATGGAGAGTGCGCGTCTCAGGGGCCGGTACAGTGATACCCTCCTATACCAAGGTGCATTAATGTGGATACAGATGAGGGTGCAGTAATCGGAGCTTCCAGTAATACACTTGGTTTCCGCTCTTCAGTGTTCATTACTAGCAGACATAAATCACACATTAATCCACTCTGGAGAACACTGTTCGTGCCCATTACGCCACGGTAACTGTGTGCCAACTAGGCAACTATTACTCACCGGTGTAAAGTTCGCTCGTGCCCATAGGCGTCATCAGTAGCACATGTTTTGCTGGCCTCCCTACAAAGCACAGGCATGTTATCTATGATTGAGCAGCCCGCTCTAATGGCAAGCGTTGGAAATAGTCAGCTGTATATGTGAAGGTACTGGTAATTTTTTTTAATAACAGTGGTGTCAATTCTAGTGCCAATGGCTGCACTGAATTCCAAACCAATGGCACAAACCATCAAATTAACTAAATTAGGATATAAGCACAGGAGAAAGAAGAACCAATGACTCCTCACCATGTCCTAACACCTGCTTGTCCAATGACTATATACTAAGATGTGAGGACATAATGGAAGTTGTATATATCCAACTCTTGGTAGTCACTCTCACCAACCTATGATGGGTACAAATCCCATGTGCAAATTGAAAGAGATGTAGATATTAAAAGGACACCTAGAAAACCAAGTTTGCATGGTGGAAAAAACAGTAACTATCCCTGCACTCAATGTACCTCTGATGGTGAGGAGGTTTGGGCCACCAGCCTTACTGTTCTTCTGTTATACTATAAGCTGTCCCCTCCCCTAGTCTAGGAGGGCTGGGACAGAAATGCTAGTGTATAAACACGTAAGACAAACAGGGATAACAAAAAGCAACTAGTATACAAACACTCACCAAAGGTAATGAGGCATATAGAGAAAGGTAGGAAAGTACAAACCGAACAGGAATTTGACAATGAGGAAAGCATACACACAAAAACAGCACGCAACATTCTCCAGCAGCAACAACGATCTCCAACTCAGCACAGCTACTCCAAAGAGCTAGGAAGCAAAGCTGTCACTGGCAAGGAAGAGGGGGTAAGACCAGATTTTATAGGGAAAGGAAATGACCAGGTCAGGAACAGCTGTGAGATGGAGCTGCAACTTCCTAACCAGCATAGAAAGAGTCGTTAACCTCTTCAGCACCAAAATAAATGGAATCCATTTAATATGAAACACAAACATACCGGTTAAATGGAAGATCTGCGATTCACAATAAGTAGTCATTTTCTAACCCCAGATCTCCCAGGACCCACTTGTGACACACAGAGTAGAAAAACTCTTGACAGTGACTCCTGTCAACCTATGATAGGTACAAACCCCATGTGGAAGTTGAAAGAGATGTAGACATTGAGGAGGCACCTAGAAAACCAAGCTGACATGGTGGAAAAACCAGTAGGTGACCTTTTCAAAGGTACCCCAGGATGAACTCTACATCTACGATTGTTCTTCACCGGTAGATGACAGTGGTGACTATCAAACTCAAAATATCATTGCATTGATGACATCTTATAGACATTCTGGGCTTCTACAACCAATGTACCAGTGATGGGCTCCATGAATGCTGCTACTTTGGATGACCGTCACTGTGTACCAGGTATCTGCTCTCAATGTGACAGTTTCTTGGCCAATAGGTTTAACCCAAATCTACCTTTACCTCTTTAGTCTAAATAATATAGGAAGAGAGACTAAACTGTGAGATGTTAGCACTCATAGCACAGTCCTGGGGTATCACCTAGGCATGGTCGGTGATGGGTAGATACCAGTATGGGGTACATATCCTCATGACATCACCATATACAGTATGCTGCCATGACACCATCAAATCTGATCTGCGACTCCTGAAGATGCCATCTTCCCCATATCCAAGCCATGTAATTCCATAATATCTCCTGGGATCTGCTACGTAATGGGGATCTGCAGCCTGAAGAGATATCTGTGACTCCTGAAGATGCCACCTTCCACGTATCCAAGCCATGTAACTCCAGAATATCTCCTTGGATCTGCTACTTAACGAGGATCTGAAGCCTGAAGAGGTTTCTTGTTCAATACCCTAATTTATGGCGAACCCCAAAGACCGACCTCACAAAGTAGAGCACACATGAGCCACATAGTAGCATCTAGAAGAAAAGTTGTGAATGGGTTACTATTCCAAAAGAGCATGCAAGGCAATGTTCTGATATAGCAGAGCTGAAATCGGGCGTAGCAGAACTTTGATTTTTGCACAGGACTGCTGCATCCTCTGAGACAAAGCAGCCGACATTCGGAGCCGAAATTTACCTCTGCTGCGCACATTTGTGATAAATAAGGAACATTTTGGGACAGAGCTTGGGCACCGAGAGGAGAGTAGAAGACTTCTCTCCCCAGGAGTGGTTAGAGTTAACTCTTTAGTGACTAGACTGTAACTCTTAAGTGTCAATCAAAATGCTTATTTTATCCTATGGATCACATATGTTGCCTATCCAGGACTGGAGAGGCAACGCAAATGTTGGATGCTGATAAGGTCTAGTGGCTCGGCAGCTGCAAAAATGTCTTGTCCAAAATGACAGGGAACACTAAAATGGACAACTACCTGCATCTAGGCGAAAGCTCGTCAGAGCAACGCATGACATGTTATGCACCTATATAACTACATGATAATTGTAGCAGCCACGGAGAATGTTTGGGAAGTTCGACACTATGTATCATCCTTTTCCTCCTTCTATTGTGATGTTGTATCCACCTACATGATTCCATTTCTCTCTTTCATTGCCGATAGTGAACACACCGTACACTACAGATAAGGTGGGTGTATACAGTCAGGTTTCTGAGAAATCCTCTATATCTCCTGATATCACCCTCCCTACTCACAGGAGCTCGGGGGGCCATCGTCTGCCCCCTGTGTGCTGTATGTGAGCCCATCCTGGGCTTCCTTATTGCGCATCTGATGGTTTTCATTACAGCTCCCAGCAATAAATATTAATCTCAGTTACCTGACTGCTCCATATTTCTCTCATCTGTAAATCTCCACTTATTTTCAATGCCGTCTCCGGTGCTGAGCTGCACTTAACCCTTCTCCAGTCAAATCAGCCTCCGCACAGATCCCCCTCCTCCCAACCCAATGAGGTTTAGTACATGTATTAACTGGCCATAGGAGCTTGCAATCTATTCTAGAGCATAGTTATTATTACAGTGGGCAGAAGAGCTTGTCGTCTATTAGAGAACACAACTGTTATACTTGGCACAGGAGCTTGCAATCTATTGTAGAACTCAGTTGAGAAATTGGGCACAGGAGCTTGCAATCTGCTGTAGGACACAATCATTGCACTGGGCACAAGAGCTTGCCATCTATTTTACAAAACAATCATTACCATGGACACAAAAGCGAACAATCTGTCATAGAACATCGTTATCACACTGAGCCTATGAGCTTCCAATCTGTTTTGCAAAACTAGTCTGACAATGGGCCCAGGAGCTTGCAATCTAGTGTAGAACATAGTTGTCGCACAGGGCAAAGGAGCTTGCAATCTGTTTTACAACACAATGGTTATACAGCACAACAGTGTCAATGCTAGAACAGAGTCGGCACAGGAGATTGCAATCTATTGGACAGACACTAGCAGTCTAGGTATAATCATTAGAATGGGCACAAGAGCTTGTAATCTATTTCACAACACAATGGTTATACATATAATACATATATATTCCAATCAATGGTGCACTGAGCCCAGCAGCTTGCAATCTATTTTACACCACAGTCCTTATATTGGGCACAGGAGATTGCGATCTATTTTACACCACAGTCCTTATATTGGGCACAGGAGCTTGCAATCTATTTTACCCCACAGTCCTTATATTGGGCACAGGAGCTTGCAATCTATTTAACACCACAGTCCTTATATTGGGCACAGGAGCTTGCAATCTATTTTACCCCACAATCCTTATATTGGGCACAGGAGCTTGCAATCTATTTTACCCCACAGTCCTTATATTGGGCACAGGAGCTTGCAATCTATTTAACACCACAGTCCTTATATTGGGCACAGGAGCTTGCAATCTATTTTACCCCACAATCCTTATATTGGGCACAGGAGCTTGCAATCTATTTAACACCACAGTCCTTATATTGGGCACAGGAGCTTGCAATCTATTTCACACAACAGTCCTTATATTGGGCACAGGAGCTTGCAATCTATTTCACACCACAGTCCTTATATTGGGCACAGGAGCTTGCAATCTATTTTACCCCACAGTCCTTATATTGGGCACAGGAGCTTGCAATCTATTTCACACCACAATCCTTATATTGGGCACAGGAGCTTGCAATCTATTTCACACAACAGTCCTTATATTGGGCACAGGAGCTTGCAATCTATTTCACACCACAGTCCTTATATTGGGCACAGGAGCTTGCAATCTATTTTACCCCACAATCCTTATATTGGGCACAGGAGCTTGCAATCTATTTTACCCCACAGTCCTTATATTGGGCACAGGAGCTTGCAATCTATTTCACACCACAATCCTTATATTGGGCACAGGAGCTTGCAATCTATTTTACCCCACAATCCTTATATTGGGCACAGGAGCTTGCAATCTATTTTACCCCACAGTCCTTATATTGGGCACAGGAGCTTGCAATCTATTTCACACCACAATCCTTATATTGGGCACAGGAGCTTGCAATCTATTTAACACCACAATCCTAATATTGGGCACAGGAGCTTGCAATCTATTTTACCCCACAATCCTTATATTGGGCACAGGAGCTTGCAATCTATTTTACCCCACAATCCTTATATTGGGCACAGGAGCTTGCAATCTATTTTACCCCACAGTCCTTATATTGGGCACAGGAGCTTGCAATCTATTTCACACCACAATCCTTATATTGGGCACAGGAGCTTGCAATCTATTTAACACCACAATCCTTATATTGGGCACAGGAGCTTGCAATCTATTTCACACCACAATCCTTATATTGGGCACAGGAGCTTGCAATCTATTTCACACCACAATCCTTATATTGGGCACAGGAGCTTGCAATCTATTTCACACCACAATCCTTATATTGGGCACAGGAGCTTGCAATCTATTTCACACCACAATCCTTATATTGGGCACAGGAGCTTGCAATCTATTTCACACCACAGTCCTAATATTGGGCACAGGAGCTTGCAATCTATTTCACACCACAATCCTTATATTGGGCACAGGAGCTTGCAATCTGTTTTACCCCACAATCCTAATATTGGGCACAGGAGCTTGCACTCCATTCTGTACATTCTAATGATACAAACTTCCACTTTAAAGCGAAACGTGTTGGGATGCAGCAGGGGTTGCTTAGCAATTCAACCTGCAGGATGATTGGGGGGGGGGGCTGTAAATAAGAGATGCCAGAGTTTTTGCAACCCCCTCCCAAAAAAACCCCAAAAGAATTCAGTACTAGGAAGGCTCGGATGTTAACTGCATGTTATTCCACAGGAATAGGAAGACGTGGGAGCTGTAGATGTTGGAAGGAAGGGAGAGATCTTGTGCTGTGACTGACAGCAGCAGCCGTGCCATGCCTTGAATGGAGGAGGCTCAGCTGTTATGCTGGGGTATGGGGGTCTTTCCTCACTGCTGCAGTGAGGAGGGGGGAGATATACAATATTCTGAGCAGGGAGCAGACACAAAAAGCTATAAGCTACTTTGTCAGGGGTGCAACATATAAAACACAATTGCCATTGCAAAATACATGATGGCATCTCCAGGGGTCCAGGGGGACTGCGTGATGCTGATAGTCTTCCCAATGCAAACTTCTGTAGAAATGGGGTCCTTGCGATCCACAGGCTCAGCAAGCCAGACATTAAATAACCACACTGCATGTTAACTGGGCAGTCCATATAGGGAGGGGGTGACCAAATGCCCCTCCAAATTCCACGCTGCCAACTTGCAAGCAAGCTATATTAGACCAAGCCCCCCACTTGGGGGGATTCCACTGCAATGTATTCTAAGAGCCTAGAAAGGGGGTTCATCTCCAAAGGGGGGGATCCAGCCAGGAGGGTGGGGTGCTGCATGACCCCCCCAAAAAGGAAAAAAACAGCGCACCCATCAACTTTAATGAGAATAAAGGGGGGATCCAGCAAGGACAATACCCAAAAATCCCCTAAAAAATCAGCCCCTCACTCCTATCCCCTTGCTCTGTGCTTACTATTCACACCTTGCCATCCAAACACAGAGCAGGCATGAGAAGAAGAAAAGCAAATGCAAAGACATTGTATGCAGCAGCACAATGTAGAAAAGCACTGGAGGAGCAGAGCTCTTACCTGGGACAGCAGCAGGGACAGGGTGGCTTGAGATTTGGGATCCATTTTGCCAGCTTTACCAGGGACTGGAGCTTCTAGTCTACATACACCGAGGCTGCTCTGTGCATATTTGCCCTGTGAAGAAACAGCCTTTGAGAAGAGGCTTCTCGTTGAGAGCCAGCCAACTTCCCAAATAGATCAGCAGCATCATCAGTTAAGCATTGGATAGAGGCTGGTGACCAGAGCCAATGGCTTTCCAAGGTGCATTTCATCACAGCATAGCCCCAGATTGTGAGGCTTCGCATTAGGTAAACGCCTCTGGCAATCACCACCTTTATATATTGTATGAAATCCCGGTATTAAGCAGCAGTGCCCTTCCCTGATCCCTGCACTCAGCAGCAGCAGCACAGAGCTCAGTAGTTACATGTTTACCAAACAGATAGAATGTGTCCAGAGGAAGAGGATACAAATGTAGCAGGAGCGAGGACATCCAACCATTGGGATCCATTGTACCCTGGCATGGAGGGATGGGAGGGTGAAGCTGATGGCACATGTATGGGTGAAGAGGTCAGGTTGGGTTCTACAGAGGGACTCTATTCATTGTGACTAGTAATGAAAAGTAAAGAAAAGATATTTCATGGTGATTGTTACATTACATCCATTGCATCCATTCACTGACGAATTATAGGGGGGTGAATGTAATATTTGGGTACATCCATTGATTCCATTCACTGACGGCTAATATTGGGGGTGAACGTAATATTTGGATACATCCATTGATTCCATTCACTGACGGCTAATATTGGGGGTGAACGTAATATTTGGATACATCCATTGATTCCATTCACTGAAGGCTAATATTGGGGGTGAACGTAATATTTGGGTACATCCATTGATTCCATTCACTGACGGCTAATATTGGGGGTGAACGTAATATTTGGATACATCCATTGATTCCATTCACTGAAGGCTAATATTGGGGGTGAACGTAATATTTGGATACATCCATTGATTCCATTCACTGACGGCTAATATTGGGGGTGAACGTAATATTTGGATACATCCATTGATTCCATTCACTGACGGCTAATATTGGGGGTGAACGTAATATTTGGATACATCCATTGATTCCATTCACTGACGGCTAATATTGGGGGTGAACGTAATATTTGGATACATCCATTGATTCCATTCACTGACGGCTAATATTGGGGGTGAACGTAATATTTGGATACATCCATTGATTCCATTCACTGACGGCTAATATTGGGGGTGAACGTAATATTTGGATACATCCATTGATTCCATTCACTGACGGCTAATATTGGGGGTGAACGTAATATTTGGATACATCCATTGATTCCATTCACTGACGGCTAATATTGGGGGTGAACGTAATATTTGGATACATCCTTTGATTCCATTCACTGACGGCTAATATTGGGGGTGAACGTAATATTTGGATACATCCATTGATTCCATTCACTGACGGCTAATATTGGGGGTGAACGTAATATTTGGATACATCCATTGATTCCATTCACTGAAGGCTAATATTGGGGGTGAACGTAATATTTGGGTACATCCATTGATTCCATTCACTGACGGCTAATATTGGGGGTGAACGTAATATTTGGATACATCCATTGATTCCATTCACTGAAGGCTAATATTGGGGGTGAACGTAATATTTGGATACATCCATTGATTCCATTCACTGACGGCTAATATTGGGGGTGAACGTAATATTTGGATACATCCATTGATTCCATTCACTGACGGCTAATATTGGGGGTGAACGTAATATTTGGATACATCCATTGATTCCATTCACTGACGGCTAATATTGGGGGTGAACGTAATATTTGGATACATCCATTGATTCCATTCACTGACGGCTAATATTGGGGGTGAACGTAATATTTGGATACATCCATTGATTCCATTCACTGACGGCTAATATTGGGGGTGAACGTAATATTTGGATACATCCATTGATTCCATTCACTGACGGCTAATATTGGGGGTGAACGTAATATTTGGATACATCCATTGATTCCATTCACTGACGGCTAATATTGGGGGTGAACGTAATATTTGGATACATCCTTTGATTCCATTCACTGACGGCTAATATTGGGGGTGAACGTAATATTTGGATACATCCATTGATTCCATTCACTGACGGCTAATATTGGGGGTGAATGTAATATTTGGATACATCCATTGATTCCATTCACTGACGGCTAATATTGGGGGTGAATGTAATATTTGGATACATCCATTGATTCCATTCACTGACGGCTAATATTGGGGGTGAATGTAATATTTGGATACATCCTTTGATTCTATTCACTGACGGCTAATATTGGGGGTGAACGTAATATTTGGATACATCCATTGATTCCATTCACTGACGGCTAATATTGGGGGTGAATGTAATATTTGGATACATCCTTTGATTCTATTCACTGACGGCTAATATTGGGGGTGAACGTAATATTTGGATACATCCATTGATTCCATTCACTGACGGCTAATATTGGGGGTGAATGTAATATTTGGATACATCCATTGATTCCATTCACTGACGGCTAATATTGGGGGTGAACGTAATATTTGGATACATCCATTGATTCCATTCACTGACGGCTAATATTGGGGGTGAATGTAATATTTGGATACATCCATTGATTCCATTCACTGACGGCTAATATTGGGGGTGAACGTAATATTTGGATACATCCATTGATTCCATTCACTGACGGCTAATATTGGGGGTGAATGTAATATTTGGATACATCCATTGATTCCATTCACTGACGGCTAATATTGGGGGTGAACGTAATATTTGGGTACATCCATTGATTCCATTCACTGACGGCTAATATTGGGGGTGAACATAATATTTGGATACATCCATTGATTCCATTCACTGAAGGCTAATATTGGGGGTGAACGTAATATTTGGATACATCCATTGATTCCATTCACTGATGGCTAATATTGGGGGTGAACGTAATATTTGGATACATCCATTGATTCCATTCACTGACGGCTAATATTGGGGGTGAACGTAATATTTGGATACATCCATTGATTCCATTCACTGACGGCTAATATTGGGGGTGAACGTAATATTTGGATACATCCATTGATTCCATTCACTGACGGCTAATATTGGGGGTGAACGTAATATTTGGATACATCCATTGATTCCATTCACTGACGGCTAATATTGGGGGTGAATGTAATATTTGGATACATCCATTGATTCCATTCACTGACGGCCAATATTGGGGGTGAATGTAATATTTGGATACATCCATTGATTCCATTCACTGACGGCCAATATTGTGGATGAATGTAATATTTGGATACATCCATTGATTCCATTCACTGACGGCTAATATTGGGGGTGAATGTAATATTTGGATACATCCATTGATTCCATTCACTGACGGCTAATATTGGGGGTGAATGTAATATTTGGATACATCCATTGATTCCATTCACTGACGGCTAATATTGGGGGTGAACGTAATATTTGGATACATCCATTGATTCCATTCACTGACGGCTAATATTGGGGGTGAACGTAATATTTGGATACATCCTTTGATTCCATTCACTGACGGCTAATATTGGGGGTGAACGTAATATTTGGATACATCCATTGATTCCATTCACTGACGGCTAATATTGGGGGTGAACGTAATATTTGGATACATCCATTGATTCCATTCACTGACGGCTAATATTGGGGGTGAACGTAATATTTGGATACATCCATTGATTCCATTCACTGACGGCTAATATTGGGGGTGAACGTAATATTTGGATACATCCATTGATTCCATTCACTGACGGCTAATATTGGGGGTGAACGTAATATTTGGATACATCCATTGATTCCATTCACTGACGGCTAATATTGGGGGTGAACGTAATATTTGGGTACATCCATTGATTCCATTCACTGACGGCTAATATTGGGGGTGAATGTAATATTTGGATACATCCATTGATTCCATTCACTGACGGCTAATATTGGGGGTGAATGTAATATTTGGATACATCCATTGATTCCATTCACTGACGGCTAATATTGGGGGTGAACGTAATATTTGGATACATCCATTGATTCCATTCACTGACGGCTAATATTGGGGGTGAACGTAATATTTGGATACATCCATTGATTCCATTCACTGACGGCTAATATTGGGGGTGAACGTAATATTTGGATACATCCATTGATTCCATTCACTGACGGCTAATATTGGGGGTGAACGTAATATTTGGATACATCCATTGATTCCATTCACTGACGGCTAATATTGGGGGTGAACGTAATATTTGGATACATCCATTGATTCCATTCACTGACGGCTAATATTGGGGGTGAACGTAATATTTGGATACATCCATTGATTCCATTCACTGACGGCTAATATTGGGGGTGAACGTAATATTTGGATACATCCTTTGATTCCATTCACTGACGGCTAATATTGGGGGTGAACGTAATATTTGGATACATCCATTGATTCCATTCACTGACGGCTAATATTGGGGGTGAACGTAATATTTGGATACATCCATTGATTCCATTCACTGACGGCTAATATTGGGGGTGAACGTAATATTTGGATACATCCATTGATTCCATTCACTGACGGCTAATATTGGGGGTGAACGTAATATTTGGATACATCCATTGATTCCATTCACTGACGGCTAATATTGGGGGTGAACGTAATATTTGGATACATCCATTGATTCCATTCACTGACGGCTAATATTGGGGGTGAACGTAATATTTGGGTACATCCATTGATTCCATTCACTGACGGCTAATATTGGGGGTGAATGTAATATTTGGATACATCCATTGATTCCATTCACTGACGGCTAATATTGGGGGTGAATGTAATATTTGGATACATCCATTGATTCCATTCACTGACGGCCAATATTGGGGGTGAATGTAATATTTGGATACATCCATTGATTCCATTCACTGACGGCCAATATTGTGGATGAATGTAATATTTGGATACATCCATTGATTCCATTCACTGACGGCTAATATTGGGGGTGAATGTAATATTTGGATACATCCATTGATTCCATTCACTGACGGCTAATATTGGGGGTGAATGTAATATTTGGATACATCCATTGATTCCATTCACTGACGGCTAATATTGGGGGTGAACGTAATATTTGGATACATCCATTGATTCCATTCACTGACGGCTAATATTGGGGGTGAACGTAATATTTGGATACATCCTTTGATTCCATTCACTGACGGCTAATATTGGGGGTGAACGTAATATTTGGATACATCCATTGATTCCATTCACTGACGGCTAATATTGGGGGTGAACGTAATATTTGGATACATCCATTGATTCCATTCACTGACGGCTAATATTGGGGGTGAACGTAATATTTGGATACATCCATTGATTCCATTCACTGACGGCTAATATTGGGGGTGAACGTAATATTTGGATACATCCATTGATTCCATTCACTGACGGCTAATATTGGGGGTGAACGTAATATTTGGATACATCCATTGATTCCATTCACTGACGGCTAATATTGGGGGTGAACGTAATATTTGGGTACATCCATTGATTCCATTCACTGACGGCTAATATTGGGGGTGAATGTAATATTTGGATACATCCATTGATTCCATTCACTGACGGCTAATATTGGGGGTGAATGTAATATTTGGATACATCCATTGATTCCATTCACTGACGGCCAATATTGGGGGTGAATGTAATATTTGGATACATCCATTGATTCCATTCACTGACGGCCAATATTGTGGATGAATGTAATATTTGGATACATCCATTGATTCCATTCACTGACGGCTAATATTGGGGGTGAATGTAATATTTGGATACATCCATTGATTCCATTCACTGACGGCTAATATTGGGGGTGAATGTAATATTTGGATACATCCATTGATTCCATTCACTGACAGCTAATATTGAGGGTGAATTTAGTATTTGGCTACATTGATTTTTTTCATATTGGGGGTGAATGTAATGTTTGGTTAGATCCATTGATTCCATTCACAGAAATTAACTGTACTCCCAATAATACCTGTCAATTAATGGAATCAATGGATTTACCAAAATATTAAATTCACCCCCAATATTTCCTATTTGAGTTGATCTATCGATTCCATTCACTGACAGGTAATATCAGGGGTGAATTTAATATTTGGGTCCAACCATTGATTCCATTCACTGACAGGTAATAATTGTGATGGATTGAATATGTCAGTAGATCCATTTTCTTCCATTCACTTACATGAATTATTGGGGTGATTTAATGTTTATTTATATCCATTGATTCTAAAAATTGGGCAAAAGTCAAAATCTAAATTTATTTGCACCATATGGAGTAAATCATAGTAATTTAGGGGTGAATTTAATGACACTTGATTCCATTCACTGACATATAACATTGATTATATAACTATATAATTATATAACTGATTCTACAAATTAGACGAAAGTCAAAATCTAAAGTCATTGTAATATTGGGGTAAATTTAATATTTCAATAAATCAATCAATTCCATATACTGACACATAATATCAGGGGTGAATGTAATATTTGGGTATATCCATTGATTCTAAAAATTGGGCGAAAGCCACTATCTACAGTTAATTGCACCATATGCAGTAAGTCATAGTAATATTGGGGTGAATTTAATATTTGGTTAAATCTATTGATTACATTCACTGACAGGTCATTTGGGGGGTGACCTTAATATTTGCATAATTCCAAAAATTGGGGGGACTCCAATATCTATATTTCTTTGCAGCATATGGAGTAAGCCATAGTCTTTACAGGGCAGTTTACGGTCTTTAATCCCAGACACATAGTTCTGCAGCAGAGCTGTATACACCAAACAGTAGGTTTTGAATCATTGCATTTGGTCAGTAAGATGTTGGCCAATGTCTCGAGGTTTGTAATCTTTGTATAAACGATCAAATAAAGAAAATCATGTAACTTTCTAGCATTGTGTGAACATTTCTGCAATTTCTGCTTGCTGTCAATGAATGGAAACATTCACGTTTACATTCTGTAGAGTCCAAAATTGTCTCAGATGAACATTTTTTTCTCCAATTGCTTTCAGTCCAGGCAATGCTCCTCTTCTGATAGTTTACTACAATGTATTCAAGCTTTAAATTAGCGAAGTGGCTCCAAATTTTTTTTTAAATATTTAGAATTTCCCCAAATTCATGAATTCTGGGAAATCTGAATTTTGGGTGAGGACCTCTGAATCCAACAAGGTTAAAAAATAAATAAATAAATGCCTTGTCAGCTGCAGCAGCACCCACAGGAAGGAGAGAAGAAGGAAGAAGAAAAAGGCAGAGGACAGCTTGGCGAGGAAGCTGCAAATGGGACAGGTGTGGAGAGGCACCAAGCAGAGGAGAACATGAGCGTATTATTTTTTTAACCATTTCCTAGTATATTCAATCACGCCAAATTTATTTAATACAGAATCTAGATTGTCTAGCCTGGATGCAATGGTAACAAACCCTCATATGTGGTTTTATGTAGGCGTTATGTATAAAGGAGGACAGCAAGCAGAGTTATGAATATTGGGTTATAGGGTCACAGAAAAATGATAGATCAGAAACTTGGTGCATGAGGATGAGAATTTTCAAGCAGTACATCATGGTATAAAGGCCGTCAGGATAATCGGATGGGTAAGAGATGGGGGGAAGTAAGAAGGGTGATGGGAATAGTCATAGTAATAAAGTAGCAGATGGAGATGATGAATGATAATGAAGAAGGATGATAGATGATGGACAGCTCATCTGATGATAACAGTGCCGAGCAGAAACCCTGAAGGAGGATGGAAATGAAGAGGAGTGATGGACAGTGTATGGGGAAGGGGATTATTTATTCCTTATTGCTTGAATCTGCTATGATATTTTCATAATTTGTAACAAAGATAATAAAGGTGAAGTCGAGTCTTAGCCAACTGTTGGGAAGGATGGGGTGATTTAAGAAAGGGAAATGTTTAACTAGTTGGGCTACATTCACACGGGTTGGATTTAGCACAGAATTGGAAATGGATTTTACAATGCCATAATGTCACAATGTCACAATATTACAGAGGATCAGCTCCCTCTACTGATAGTTATAGAGGGCCAGCTCTCTCTAGTGGTGGTTACAGAGGGCCAGCTCCCTCTAGTGGTGGTCATAGAGGGCAAGTTCCCTCCAGTGGTGGTTACAGAGGGCCAGTTCCCTCCAGTGGTGGTTACAGAGGGCCAGCTCCCTCTAGTGGTGGTTACAGAGGGCCATCTCCCTCTAGTGTTGATTACAGAGGGCCAGGTTCCTATAATGGTGGTTACAGAGGTTCATCAACCCCTAGTAGTGGTTACAGAGGGCCAGCTTACTCTAGTGGTGGTTACAGAGGGCCAGCTCTCTCTAGTGGTGGTTTCAGAGGGCCAGCTCCCTCTAGTGGTGGTTACAGAGGGCCAGCTCCCTCTAGTGGTGGTCATAGAGGGCAAGTTCCCTCCAGTGGTGGTTACAGAGGGCCAGCTCCCTCTAATGGTGGTTAGAGAGGACCAGTTCCCTCTAGTGGTGGTTACAGAGGGCCATCTCCCTCTAGTGTTGATTACAGAAGGCCAGGTTCCTATAATGGTGGTTACAGAGGTTCATCAACCCCTAGTAGTGGTTACAGAGGGCCAGCTTACTCTAGTGGTGGTTACAGAGGATCAGCTCCCTCTAGTGGTGTTAGTGCAGCGCCCCAGAGTCCTGGTCGTTGCAGTAATGTCGCTCTGCCACTAAGGGGAGCAATGTTACGTCTGATTGCACTAAAGGAGTTCACCTGACCAGGTATCACAGTCACACATTACACTTCACACTCTGGCCACCAGGAGGAGCAAAGAGTTCTATGTATTAGGCCACTCCTCACACTCTGGTAAAACTGGGGGCTGGATCGGAAGTTAGAGAGAAGCTGACTGGGTTTTGCCCAGGTAACATCTAGTGAGAGGAGAGCGTTACTTGGGAAGATCCAGGGGGGTCCCTGTCAGGGGTGGGATCCTGACAGTGGCCTAGCGAAAGGACAGATTGTTATGGAGCCGTGCCTGCAACTCATTGCGGCGTCATCTTAAGAAAGGACACGAAGCGAAGTATATTGTGGAGAAGTGAGAAACGAGATCACAGCACAAAGGCGATAGAACCAGAAGGAGTCGTGCCCCGAGATCGGCAACATCCTTCTGAGGCGCGTAGCCGGAGGCCGGAACGCCGAGGAAGTAATAGACTCTACGCATTACTTTGAACCAATGGCAGGAAAGTTATCCTGTGTCCTCGTTATTTACTGCGACCTACATCTGCACCTACATCTTTTATTGGGCGCCCCTTAGCAGGGCCACGGACCGGGTCAGGCCACGGTGACATCCCCAGAACCGAGAGAGAGAGACCCGGTACCGAGTACCCCGCTGCCCTGCGTCTGGGGGCGCTCCATTTACAGAGGGCCAGCTCCCTCTAGTGGTGGTTACAGAGGGCCAGCTCCCTCTAGTGGTGGTTACAGAGGGCCAGCTCCCTCTAGTGGTGGTTACAGAGGGCCATCTCCCTCTAGTGATAGCTAGAGAGGACCAGCTCCCTCTAGTGGTGGTTACGGAGGACCAGCTCCCTCTAGTTATGGGTACAGAAGGCCTGCTCCCTCTAGTGATAATTAAAGAGGGACAGCTCCCTTTATTGATGGCTACAGAGGGCCAGCTCTCTGTAATGGTTGTTACAGAGGTCCAGCTACCTCTAGTGGTGGTTACAGAGGACCATCTCCCTTTAATGGTGGTTACAGAGGGCCATCTCCTTCTAGAGGTGGTTACAGAGGGTCATATCCCTCTAGTGGTGGTCACAAAAGACCAGCTCTCTCTAGTGGTGGTCACAGAGGGCAAGTTCCCTCTAGTGGTGGTTACAGATGGGCAGCTCCCTCTAGAAGTGGTTACAGAGGGCCAGCTCCCTCTAACGGTGGTTACAGAGGGGCAGCTTCCTCTAGAGATGGTTAAACAGGGCCAACTCCCTCTAAAGGTGGTTACAGAGGTCCAGCTCCCTCTAGAGGTGGTTCTAGAGGGCCAGCTTCTTCTATTGTTGGTTAAAGAGGGCCAGCTCCCCCAAGTGGTGGTTACAGGGGGTCAGCTTCCTCTAATGGTGGTTACAGAGGGCCGTCTATCTCTAGTAGTTGTTACAAAGGGCCAATTCTCTGGAGTGGTGGTTACAGAGAACCGTCTCTCTCTAGTGGTGGTTACAGAGGGCCAGCTCTCTAGAGTGGTCATCACAAAAGGCCATCTCCCTCCAGTGGTGGTTACAGAGGGCCAGCTCCCTCTAGAGGTGGTTACAGAGGGCCAGCACCCTCTAGTGGTGGCTACAGAGGGCCAGCTCCCTCTAGAGGTGGTTACAGAGGGCTAGCACCCTCTAGTGGTGGCTACAGAGGACCAGCTCCCTCTAGTGGTGGTTATAGAGGGTCAGCTTTTTCTTGTGGTGGTCATAGATGGCCAGTTCTATCAAGCGGTGGTTACTGAGGGCAGGCTCTCTACAGTGGTGGTCACAAAGGGCCAGCTCCCTCTAATGGTGGTTACAGAGGGCAATCCCCCTCTAGTGGTGGTTGAAGAGGGCCATCTCCTTCTAGAGGTGGTTACAGAGGGTCATATCCCTCTAGTGGTGGTCACAAAAGGCCAGCTTCCTCTAGTGGTGGTTACAGAGGGCCAGTACCCTCTAGTGGTGGTCACACAGGGCCAGCTCCCTCTAGTGGTGGTTACAGAGGGCCAGTTCCCTCTAGTGGTGGTCACACAGGGCCAGCTCCCTCTAGTGGTGGTTACAGAGGGCCAGCTCTCTTTTTAGTGGTGGTTACAGAGGGCATGCTCTCTACAGTTGTGGTCACGGAGGGCAAGTTCCCTCTAGTGGTGGTTACAGAGGGCCAGCTCTCTTTTTAGTGGTGGTTACAGACGGCTAGAACTTGAACTTTTTAATGTTTGTCTTTCATAGGGGATTTGGAGCTTTGTATAAATGTATATCTTAAAATAACTTCTGCATCTTAAAATGATTTTAATTTTAAGAGATGGATATCCCCTTTAAGGCAGTGATAATAGTATCATTGTATTAGCTCACGGATCAGCATGTGATTGAAGACATTTATTTCCTCCTACATCCGTAGTGTGAAGTTGTAAGGATTGTTATTCTTTTTTTCTATATTTTTTTTTTTACGACACTACATAGTGTTGCATTTTCACACTCCTAGCAGCAGATGGTTCAGTGAGGAGTAGGCAGCGGCGGCGGCGGCAGCTCAGAGACAAGACTTGATTACATTTAAATTTCACCCATCTTCTTTGCAAACATCCTATTCAGAGGAATAATTAGTAGTCCTTGGAGGAGGGGAAGGTGATGTCTTGTGCTTCATTCTCCTTCTTGGAGGGAAAATAAAAAAAATCTTAGGTTTGCCTGCGGCTGGGCGATGATCAGTGCCTGCTCGGAGTGACAATCAGCTGCTCTCACTGTCACAATGTATAGTGGAGGGGAGGGATGGGAAGAGTAGGGGCATTCATGGAGGAGGGAAGACGGGGATGGGGGGGTCAGAATCGCAGCGATCGTCAACAATGATCCATTCTACTGGCGCAAGGCTCGGGATCTGCTATTATGTAGCAAGTATTAATCATAGTGTAATCCTGCTGACAGTAACGCTGGATGTTTACATGTGTTATTAGTACTACTCATGTCACACAGCGCAGAATACCAGGACACTCAGGAGCTGCTGATCCGATGAGGACGAGCGCTGCTCTGAGGCTGATCATCTATTGCAGCAGATTGCTCTGATCACTTTTGCAGGAAGTTCTTTGTTCTGCGCTGATCAATTACTAGCTCCAGTCTCAGCTGCTGCAGAACCTCATAATACACCTCAGCTGCTGCAGATCCTCATAATACACCTCAGCTGCCGCAGAACCTCATAATATACATCTCAGCTTCCGCCGAACCTCATAATATACACCTCAGCTGCTGCAGAACCTCATAATATATACCCCAGCTGCCGCAGAACCTCATAATATACATCTCAGCTGCCGCAGATCCTCATAATATGCACCTCAGCTGCCGCAGAACCTCATAATATACATCTCATCTGCCACAGAACCTCATAATAAACACCTCAGCTTCCGCCGAACCTCATAATATACACCCTAGCTGCTGCAGAACCTCATAATATACACCCCAGCTGTCACAGAACCTCATAATATACACCCCAGCTGCCGCAGAACCTCATAATATGCACCTCAGCTGCTGCAGAACATTATAATAGATAGCCTAACTTATGTTACAGAACTCCAAATTTTCTGTAAAGACATAGATTGTAATGATAATATGCTGAGCGCCTGCAGCCACCAGTAGAGGGAGCTGTTAAGTTTTCTGCACACTGTCTTTCGATAATAATAATAATAATAATAATCTTTATTTATATAGCGCCAACATATTCCGCAGCGCTTTACAGTTTAACAGTTTCAAACACAACAGTCATTGGTAACAATGTTAACAATACAGCAATAAAGCAAAATAAGACGACCCTGCTCGTGAGAGCTTACAATCTACAATGAGGTGGGGAGATACAAAGTACAGGTGTGTATTTACAATGATGTACTTACAATGATGGCACAGCCATCTTCAGGGGGTGGGGGGTAGATGAGATAGTGAATGGGCTACACACACACACAAACATAAAATGACTGATTAGGGAACGTGATAGGCCGCTCTGAACAAATGAGTTTTGAGTGAGCGCCTAAAGCTATGCAAGTTGTGGATGGTCCTAATATCTTGGGGTAGAGCATTCCAGAGGATTGGCGCAGCACGGGAGAAGTCTTGGAGTCGGGAGTGGGAGGTACGGATTAGTGCAGAGGTTAGTCGAAAGTCGTTTGCAGAGCGCAGCGGTCGGCTAGGCCGATAGACAGAAATGAGGGAGGAGATGTAAGCGGGTGCCGCACTGTGGAGAGCTTTGTGGGTGAGAACAAGAACTTTGAATTGTATCCTGTAATGAATGGGCAGCCAGTGTAACGACTGGCGAAGAGCGGACACGTCCGAGTAACGATTAGCCAGATGGACGACCCTGGCTGCCGCATTAAGGATGGACTGGAGAGGGGAAAGTTGAGTGAGGGGGAGGCCAATTAAAAGAGAGTTACAGTAGTCCAGGCGGGAGTGGATTAGGGCGACAGTGAGAGTTTTTGTTGTCTCCATGGTGAGAAAAGGGCGGATTCTAGAGATGTTCTTTAGGTGTAAGCGGCACGAGCGGGCAAGAGATTGTATGTGGGAGGTGAAGGAGAGATCGGAGTCAAACATGACACCCAGACAGCGCGCCTGCTGCCGGGGTGTTATTATGGTGCCACCCACGGAGAGAGAAATGTCAGATTTAGGGAGGTTAGTAGAAGGCGGGAGCAGAAGAAGTTCAGTTTTGGAGAGGATGAGTTTCAGATAGAGAGCGGACATGATGTTGGAGACTGCGGACAGACTGTCAGTGGCGTTCTGTAGTACAGCGGGGGTAAGGTCAGGGGATGACGTGTATAGTTGTGTGTCATCAGCATAAAGATGGTACTGAAAGCCAAATCTGCTGATGGTCTGTCCAATTGGGGCCGTGTAGAGGGAGAAGAGAAGGGGGCCAAGGACTGAGCCCTGAGGTACCCCGACAGTGAGAGGAAGAGGAGATGAAGTGGAGCCAGAGAACAGAACACTGAAGGAGCGGTCAGAAAGATAGGAGGAGAACCAGGAGAGAGCAGTGTCCTTAATGCCTAGTGACTGGAGCCTAGAGAGTAGGAGAGGGTGGTCAACAGTGTCGAAAGCTGCAGAAAGGTCGAGGAGAATGAGCAGAGAGTGAGCTTAATGTGTAAGTAGAATCTAATTCGCCACTAGGCTCCTCCCAGTGGTGGCTGAAGTGTATTACAGGGGATTTTGAGCTCTGTACCCCCCAAAAAATGCAGCTCCAACAGTCATAATATTGGAAGAAATTATTTAGGTTAAATAAAGATTGTACTGAAGGGTGGACAATCCCCGTCATCATATTATGAACTATAGCTACAGACGTGCCCCAGTGACTTATTATGGAGGTCTTCTGGGTTCCCTTGAGGGTTCTGTCATTTTGATGACACGTATATTGCTGCATACTGCGCTCTTCCGACATTAAAACTAACATTCAGCACTGCAGTGAGATAAAACACTAGAAAGGAAGCACATAAAAAGATATATAGATGGCAATACTGAGCAGTGTAAGTGTGAATCCAGCTCTGAGGTGATATAAACACTTACTAGAAAGCAGCCACGCATCTATGTGTGCATCTCACTCTGTTCCTCCCTCTACTTTCTAAAAAACTTAAATATGCAGGTGTAATGTGATTCCTCAGCGAGATGGCAGTCTGTCTTCTTTTGAGCAAACTGTTGTCCAGAGTGAATGATGGAGTTCAGGAGGCAGGGGCCAGAGAAGTGGCTCATAAGTGAAGAATGAGCAACAAAAAAAAGAATTTTGAATTTGCAACCAATTTACCAACTGTTAAAATGCTCCCACTGTTTTGTGTTCACAGCTCTAATGCAGATCTATGTGTCTCCATGGTTACAGACTACAGACGAACACTCTCTGTAGTCTCATCCTGCACTCCATTCTTCTTCCTTAAAGGGAGTCTGTCCGCAGGTTTTTGCTATGTAATCGGAAAGCAGCATGATGTAGGGGCAGAGGCCCTGATTCCAGTGATGTGTCACTTACTAAGTTTCAGTTGTGCTGTTTAAATACAATCAGTGTTTAATTGATTTTTAATGAAAACTATTATTATAAAATTTTTTTTTTAGAAAAAGAGACTTCCTATCTTACACTAGATGTACTGGAATGCTACAAAAAATGGTTGCAAAAGTACAGGCACCCTTCGGAACAGGTAGTGATTTGATAAATCTGCTGTGCCAGGAGGATATGTCTCCTTATCTTCATCTGTTGTGTGGGTATCCTTGGGTGAGTGCTGTGCCCACAATGCCAGGATTAGTAACCTCATTCCCATTCTGTGCCACGCCGCACCATCCGTGCGCCTTTCATTGTCTCTCACCGCCGCTGCATTCCATAGAACTGAGTGTTAGGTCTATTCTCCGCGGCAACCGCTTCATCATTCATTAATTCTGCACATTCCTCCATCCTCGTTACATTGCACATCTGGCAGACAAGTCTCTATCTCAACCATCCTCTCCCGACACAGATTCTTCATAATCACTTATTTTCCTTTCTGTGCATTAGGGTTATGCTGGCGGATAATGATTATGTGGTGAGATGTATATCCCCGAGTGATACCGCGTCCCCTATAGATGGATACTTTACAAAGGGGGCAGCAACAGTCATAGTTAGGATAAGGTATCAGAAAACATTCTACTTATCTGTACAGTGTAGTCAAAAAAAGTGGAAACCGTCAGCAAGCAGATAAGGTGCTGTTGACGGATCTTGTTGTCTGATAACATCTGGAGTGAGGTTAGTTCATCTTACTAAAGCATAAAAATTGCACAGAATTAAACACCTAACGAAAAATCTTTCATTGCTCTATAGATAGCCGTTTGCTGATTGTTCTGGAGACCTGTTATTCAGCACAACACATTACTTGGCATGGGTTACATTGTATCAAAAGGTTACATGACTGTAATATATTTTTTGCCACTAGGTGGAGCTCTAAAGTACAGTGCTGCATGGACTGGAATGACATTGCATTACAGGCCATGTTAGTTCTGACCATGTTTATTCTAAAGAGCACACCCTGTGGTCAGACGTGGTATTACACAGCAGCCTGGAACAATATTATTCCTCGAAGCCTCGATCCCTAAGCTTTCCAGTTAATTTAATTAGAAATATTAATTTGCACTATCTCAAAGCTAGGAAAATGTCTGCAAAATTCAAGTACATAAAATAAATTACCATAGGAAATTAATTGTCTCCTTATGTCTTTAGCGGCAAATTACAAATCACAGAAGAAGTTGCTGCTAGGGAATATAAGGGTGAGTTTCCACGGTCAGTAAACGCTGCGTGTTTGACGCTGCGCAGAGCTGCAGCGTCAAACAAGCAGCGTCCAGATGTTCCAGCATAGTGGAGGGGATTGTAGGAAATCCCGTCTCCACTATGCGTGGAAACCCGCACGCGGCGGCCCTGCGACTCCGGACATGCTGCGCGTCTTTTCAGATCGCAGCATGTCCGTACACCTTGCGGGGACGCAGCGTCCCCGCAAGTAATATCACAGGGCCCTATGGGACAGAGCGATCATCCCGGATGTGTACAGTTAACACATCCGGCATGATCGCGTCCCAAAAAGGGGCGGGGCTTAGCGCCGAGCGGCTTCGCTGCTCCGGCGATACCGCCGGCCATCCTGACCATGGACACATACCCTAAGTGTTATTCTACATTGCTACTTGCGGAATAAAACCAGAAAATATCTGTCATAAAGGCATATCCCAAAATACAACCATTCCGGTATTGTGCAATCTTCAGTTGCTCTGTTGAGTCATAATCTAATACTGGGTGAGCACTGTTGGCACCATATGGGCACTGGGCATCAGCTCCATATATTTGGTCAGTCATAGGTTCTGTTCCTCTGGTATTCTGGGGTATTTCTGGAGGAATCCCAGAGGATTATTGGGGCAAGGATCCAACCACCCTCCCCCAGTGTATAAAATCCGTCCCCTTGCCCCTCAGTGTATAACATCCGGTCCCATTCCCCGTGTGTATAACATGCGGCCCAATTGCCCCCCAGTGATTAACATTTGGACCCTCACCCCCTGTGTATAACATCTGGACCCATTGCCCCTCCTGCTGTGTAACATCTGGCCCCTCACCCCCAGTGTATAACATCCGGGCCCATAGCCCCCCGGTTTATAACATCTGGCCCCATTGCCTCCCCCCCCCGCTGTATAATATCTGGCCCCATGGACCCCGATGTATAACATATTGACCTCTGGTGTATAACATCCAGCCCCTGATGCATAACATGAGGCTCTATCACCCTCTGTGTATAACCTCCAACTCCTCGCCCCCAGTGTATAACATCTGGCTCCTTGGCACTCAGTGTATAACATCCGGCCCTCGACGCCCAGTGTATATCATCCGGCCCCTCGGCGTTCAGTGTATAACATCCGGCCCCTTGGTGTTCAGTGTATAACATCCGGCCCCTCGACGCCCAGTGTGTAACATCCGGCCCCTCGATGCCCAGTGTGTAACATCCGGCCCCTCGACGCCCAGTGTATAACATCTGGCCCCTCGACGCCCAGTGTATAACATCCGGCCCCTCGATGCCCAATGTATAACATCCAGCCCCTCGACGCGCAGTGTATAACATCCAGCTCCTCGACGCCCAATGTATAACATCCGGCCCCTCGGCGTTCAGTGTATAACATCCGGCCCCTCGACGCCCAGTGTATAACATTCGGCCCCTCGACGCCCAGTGTATAACATCCGGCCCCTCGACACCCAGTGTGTAACATCCGGCCCCTCGACGCCCAGTGTGTAACATCCGGCCCCTCGACGCCCAGTGTGTAACATCCGGCCCCTCGACGCCCAGTGTGTAACATCCGGCCCCTCGACGCCCAGTGTATAACATCCGGCTCCTCGACGCCCAATGTATAACATCCGGCCCCTCGACGCACAGTGTATAACATCCGACCCCTCGACGCCCAGTGTATAACATCCGGCCCCTCGACGCCCAATGTATAACATCCGGCCCCTCAACGCGCAGTGTATAACATCCGGCCCCTCGACGCCCAATGTATAACATCCGGCCCCTCAACGCGCAGTGTATAACATCCGGCTCCTCGACGCCCAATGTATAACATCCGGCCCCTCGACGCGCAGTGTATAACATCCGACCCCTCGACGCCCAGTGTATAACATCCGGCCCCTCGACGCCCAATGTATAACATCCGGCCCCTCAACGCGCAGTGTATAACATCCGGCCCCTCGACGCCCAGTGTGTAACATCCGGCCCCTCGACGCCCAGTGTGTAACATCCGGCCCCTCGACGCCCAGTGTATAACATCCGGCTCCTCGACGCCCAATGTATAACATCCGACCCCTCGACGCCCAATGTATAACATCCGGCCCCTCGACGCCCAGTGTATAACATCAGGCCCCTCGATGCCCAGTGTATAACATCCGGCCCCTCGAAGCCCAGTGTATAACATCCGGCCACTTGATGCCCAGGGTATAACATCTGGCCCCTCGGCGCCCAGTGTGTAACATCTAGCCCCTCAGCACCCAGTGTATAACATCCGGCCTTTCGGCCCTCGGTGTATAACATCTGGCCCCTCGGCCCCCGGTGTGTAACATTCGGCCCCTGGCGTATAACATCCAGCTCCTTGGCTCCAACGTATAACATCCAGCCCCTCGGCTCCCGTTATATAACATTCAGCCACCGGTGTATAACATTCGCCCCCCGGCATATCACATCTGGCCCCTTGGCTTCTGATGTATAACATCCGGCCCCTCGGCCCCCGGTGTATAACATCCGGCCCCTCAGCCCCCAACGTATAACATCCGGTCCCTCGGCTCCCAGCGTATAACATCCAGCCCCTCACCCCCCGGTGTATAATCTCTGGCCCTCCGCCATGCCACCTGCCTTTACTACCTTTTGTCGGAATGGCTGGTGGTGCAGAGCTCACTGATACCAGTGGGGTCCTGTAATAGGAGCCAACGGGGTAACAAGTCCGGTCATGACATTTCTTCTTCCGAAATCTTCCCCCATCACCGGTGAGTGATATTATCGAGAAGGGGAAGTAACTACAGAAACTCAGCCACAAAATGGAGACCCCGTAACATTACAGAGCGGAGGGGCCGAGTGCTGAGGAGCAGAGGACAGAAAAGTCACCAACATTCTTCTGACTCCATAACTGCAGAGTTCAGACCTCGATTGATATCAGTACAAGCACTGCACCCCCGCCGGGAGCTGCATGACTGAGCAGTTGCATGTAGCCGTACATCACCAAGCACAATGCCGAGCATCGGATGGAGTGGTGTAAAGCCGCCACCACTGGAATCTGGAGGAGACGTGTCCTGTGCAGTGACACATTTCCCTATCTCTCTATACATACAGTGTGTGTATATATATATATATATATATATATATATATATATATATATATATATATACTACTTCCCATAAACATACTACATTTTGGAACTTGTGGTCCTGCTCCATCGTTCTCCAGCTCGTGCGTCTCCCTGCCGTTCGGATCCGTCATTATCTCTCAGCGTTGAGGATACATTAGAAATAATTGATAACTATTAGAGGTATCCGCCGCTGACCGCTTCATCTGCCCGGAGAGGATTCATTAATTACATAATTACAATCTATTTCTGTCCTGTTGTTGAGGATGTTTTCATGTCTAGAAAGCAAAGCGCTGGGGGATCTTGTAATGAGCGGATGATTATGGAGATTTTTACTTTCCCAATTCATGTAACATATAAAATGGAAAAAATTTGCATCAGATCTTGATTAAACATTTCCTGACAAACTTCTAAATGAGATAAACTTTGCCCCTAAAGCCGCACTCGGCTCCGATGCATCTAAGAAGAAAAATGAAGCAAATTTGCAAATAGCCTTGGTTAACAATGTCCCATCATTCTGTCACTACAGCTCCTATGCAGACTCATGGCTTTCCATGGTAACAGACTACAAACAAACCTGATGTAGTCAGGTCAGACATTCATAATTGTTTCCATCTGTCTGAAACAGCTTGTTAATCTTTCTAAAATATGTCTGCAAAACAAAGAGAATGGGTAATAGGTGATTGGAGTGAGGCTCATTTAGGAAAATGTTTCTGAAATCGTTCCCTAATTTCTAGACACAGTTGCTCACAGATTGGTGATCTCCAACCATCTTTGCTTCTGGGAGACTCTGCCTCTCTCACATGCAATTTTTATATAGAGTTGTGACTTAGGTGAACATTCACTGTCGGGCTGTTTTTCATTATTACCAGTTACTTTTCCAGCGTTTTCCTAACCCAGTATCAACGTTTTTGAGATGTATCACTGCCATCAATTTCTTAATGAGATCATTTTTAAAATAAAATGGAAAAACGTGCAACGTTCAACATTCAATCTGTGTACTGTGAAGAAAATATGGCGATACGAGATTTCCAAATCATTTCATTCTTGTTTTTTTTTTTACATGGTTGGATGGATGGACATATGATGGATGGAAGGGTGGATGAGTGGGTGGGTGAATTGGTGGATGGATGGAGGGAAGGAAGGAACGTTGGGCGATTGTATGGAAGGATGGGTGGGTTAATGGGTGGATAGATGGATGGATCAGTTGAAGGGTTGAAGGAAGGAAGGAGGGGTATATGGAAGGGTGGGTTATTTGAAGGATGGATGGATGGGTGGGTTATTGGAAGGATGGATGGATCGATAGAAGAAAGGGTGGATAGATAGATAGATAGATAGATAGATAGATAGATAGATAGATAGATAGATAGATAGATGGCAGTATCAGTGGATGGAAGGATGGGTGAACAAAAGGAAGGAAGGATCGACAGATGGGTAGATGGATGGGGGTAGGAAGAAAGAAAGGAAGGAGGGAAGGGTGGGTGTTATGCATGGTTGGATGGATGGATGGATGGGTGGATTGATTGGTAGATGGATGGGTGTATGGATGGGTTAGTGTATGGGTGGATCGATGGAAGGAAGGGTGGATAGATAGATGGGTGGCTGTATCAGTGGATGGTCAGATGGATGAAAGGATGGGTGAACAGAAGAAAGGAAGGATCGACAAATAGGTGGATGGATGCGGGTAGGAAGAAAGAAAAGAAGGAGGGAAGGGTGGGTGTATGGATGAATAAGTGTATGGATGGATCGATGGAAGGAAGGCTGGATGGATGGATAGATAGATAATATATAGAATGATATCTAAAATTCCTCAAAAAGAAGTAAAAAACAACCACAATTAAAACGTACGACAGACAGAATTGAAAGGATCCGGCAGGTAGATTGCTGGGCAGGAGGCTTGTGCCGCCGAGGTTGCTGTTCTTGGTCATACGAAGGATTTGTGCACTAAGTGACATTTATTGCAGGGTTCGATGTTTGGTGGTCCTGGGATTTGGGAGTGACCTTAGAGTCGGGGTGGGATGGCCGCTCCCACACTGGACTCCAGGTTTTGGAGCTGCTCAGCTGCGGCTCCAGGTGCGGCTCTGGAGGGGATTAAATGGGACATTGCCAGTAAGCAAGAAAGAGAAGATGGAAAGTGGAGCTCTGCTGAAACTTCTGCTAGACGTGGACTTGTGTGACCCGGGGAAAATGAGTTCCTTCATAATGTCCTGCCTGGGTGTGAAAATTGGATTATGTGATTTGTGCGTAAGAAAAGGTCTTGTATCATTTTTTTTTGTTTATTACTAAAGAAAATCATTTCCTTTATTCTCTGCTGATTGTGACCGGGCAGTTTGTCCCCATTTGTATCCACAATGGATAGATAATAAATACATAGTCAATCGCTGGATAACAGACAGATAACAGCCGGATGATGGATGTCCGCACACTTTTGCCTCTATAATCTCCACATTTCGGTCGCTTTGTCATTTCCCAACTTGTGTTGTCCGCAGTTATGACTCGATGCTACAACAGAAGGCAAACAGCATCGGTGTAATCAGAAATGATGCTGTGATTACAGACGAGGCGTCGCTTCATTGAAATGATATCGGAGATAATGCTTTCCATTATTTTTCGAGGAGCCATGGTGGCAAATCATAGTCATTAATGGTAATAACGCCGGGGGTAAAAACGCACATTTGAAAAAATGAATGCATTTGTAATAGACTTAAAGGGTTTGTCTAGTCCAAATCGATAAATCTGCAAACATTGTGTGTGACCGCAGAATTATGAATCCCCCCACTGTGCGCTGCGGCAATTCACTGATTTCTGAGCTGGGACCAGAAGGTACATATGAGTTACACATATTCCTGTCCAGTGGGTGTGGCCTCACTCTATACACCTGTATGGACCGAGACCGCTCCCTCTAGTGGACCACGGCCACAGGACAATACAAGTGTATGGAGCAAGGCCACACCCACATGACGGGCCTTGGCTGTATGTTTACCTCATAGTTACCCTCCAGTTCCCCCTCAAAAACCAGCGAATCCCCGCTGGGGGGATGGATAAGTCTGCAGTCACAAAGAGTCACTGCAGACTTATCAATTTGGACTGGACAACCCCTTTAAGATGTAAGATATGGGAAATACGGCGAAAAGCGCAATGTGCACACACTCCAAGAGATGGATGATGGTGGCAGAGGGTTTTTTATTTTTTGATTACTGGGCATTAATTTGTTAAATGGAGATGTGGATTGAATTTGATGTCATGTGTATCAATGTGTTTCATAGGAGCCGCACAGCCGTGCCCCTATCGGTCCGCACAGCCGTGCCCCTATCGGTCCGTACAGCCGTGCCCCTAGCGGTTCGTACAGCAGTGCCCCTAGCAGTCCATATAGCAGTGCCCTAGATGTCCCCACAGCCGTGCCCTTAGTGGTGCGTACAGCCGTGCCCCTAGCAGTCCATGCAGTCGTGCTCCTAGCGGTCCGTACAGCTGTTCCCCTAGTGGTCCGCACAGCCACTTCCCAAGCGGTCAGCACTTCTGCTCCCCTAGTGTTCTGCAAAGCCGTGCCCTTAGTGGTCCGTACAGCCGTGCCCTTAGTGGTCTGCACAACCGTGCCCCTAGTGGTCCATACAGTCTGGCACTAGCAGGTGCTCCACCAGCAAAGGGGGTCTCATCACACAAAAGCTTCAGCAGGTGGGAAAATGGCAACATAAAGGCACACTCCTCGATTTACATGTGCCACAACAACATGGCTATAACATGGCAACACTTCTCAGCGGTCATAACTGTGAGTCCCTCGGCTTCCTCAGGGCAGTCTCATATCATCCTCTATCAAGGATGTCACAGCTGCACGACAGGTTTTCAGTGGGGGTCTCCTTCTTCTGCTCTGTTCCAGCAAATCTGTCCTGGTCATCACCAGCTATCTTGGGCTCCATCACCGCTCTTGTCTCTTAGCTTCTCTTCTTCTTTGGCTTCTCTCTTTGGGGGCTACAGAAGGTTGTACAGTACCTAGCTGGCCCACCCAGCAGGGACTACATGTAACTTACTGCCTAATGGGACCAGGAGCAGCGAGACCTATAGTAGCATCTTCACGCTCCGTGGGGCCGCCCGTCACCTCCAACACCAATACTCTAATCAAGCAACTCCTTGCCAGCCATGCACCTCGTCATTACCAGAATTGTCTCTCCTCTTCTTCACCCTCCCGGAAGAGAAATGGCCCCCATTCTCGCCTTTCACTATCTGTCTTCCATGTGCAAGAAGTAGATGACTCTTGTGCCTTAGGAAGTCAAATTATACACAACCAGCCAATAAAAACAGATTTTTAATTTTTTTCCCTGATTTTTTTGCATTTTTCATTTACAATCTAGTCTCAGGTTTAAGGCTACAACTACTTCAATGATGGAAATTGTTTTATGCTTTCCGATTGTGAAACTTTTTGTACTAAGTAAAGTTCCCTGGTGTCACTGGTAGGATTTGCTTGCACTTCTCTCCAGATGATTTTTCGCAGTGTTCCTTCTGGCTGCAGGTTCTGGTATGTGTATAATTGATAATATGAGTTGGAGATAACAAGCAATTAGCGTTACGTTCCTACTTTCCAGCGGGTCTGCTCCTGATATACCCTGTGTCTGGCTACTCGGAGGATGTGCTAATCCTGGACGGCGCCTTAAAGTAATTTATAGATAAAGTGACACAGTAATAGACTGATTTGCGCAAAGGTTAATCGGGGTCAACCGGCTCAATGTGATGATAAAGGAAGGGGGCAGGCCAACATGGAAAGTCGCTGTTAAGTGGGGAGTGGCGGATCCCGTTATTTTACCTTTTATTGGGTCATTTCTATAATGGGTCAATTTCCTACAGTTCTAAAATGTCCTATGATCTTATGTGAGATGCAACATTAAATAGTTGCACGTACGGCATGAATTATTAGCTAGGTGGCCACCAGATCTAGGTGCATGTGGACCCTTGGGCAGTACGGTGACGGTGAGCCCTATATCTACGCTAATCACTGGTTATGCAATTTTACTAATACAAAAGATGACTTAAAGAGAACCTGCCATCAGTTTGGGTACTTAAAGACAAATCTGGTTACGGTGACAGGGAGAAAAATCCAGACATGGAAATAGAGTCCAGGCACGGAGAAAGGAGTCCGGGCACATGGAGAACAGGCAAGAAATGAGGGCAAGAACCCTGATGCTACTTAAAAAGTCAAGGGCAGGGAGAAGAGTCTGCAGAGGAATTGAGAAAAGTGGGGAGGACAGTGTTTGAGGAGAGGAGAGTGTGTGAGGAAGGGGAGGAAAGCATGTGAGGAAAGGGAAGAGAGTGTGGATGGAAGAGCATGTTTGTGAGGAAGGGGAATAGAGCCACTGAGGAAAGGAGGAGAGCATGTGAGGAAGGGTGAAGAGCCTGCAAGGAAAGGAGGAGAGCGTGCAAGGAAGAGAGAAGAGCCCGTGAGGAAATGAGGAGGATAGCCTGCAAGGAAGGTAGAGGAGTCTGCAAGGAAGGGAGAAGAGCCTTCTATTAAGGGAGGAGAGCATGGGGGGAAGGGGAGGAAAGTGTGCGAGGGAGTGGAGGAGAGCATGTGAGAAAGGGGAAGAAAGTGTGTGAAGAAGGGGAGGAGAGCATGTCAGAAAGAGGAAGAAAGTCTACGAGGAAGAGGAGGAGAGCATGTGAGAAAGTGGAAGAAATTCTACGAGAAAGAGGAGGAGAGCACGTGAGAAAGAGAAAGAAAGTGTACGAGGAAGAAGATGGAAGTGAGCGAGGAGGAAGGAGAAAAGTGCGGAATAGGAGTAGAGTCTGTGAGAAAGGTAAAGAGAGCGTACAAGGAAGGGGAGGAGAGTGTTCTAAGAAGGTGGAAGAGTATGTGTGTGAGGAAAGGGGGGACAGCATGCAAAGAAGGGAGAAGAGCCTTTGAGGAAAGGAGGAGAGCATGCAAGCAAGGGAGAAGAGCCTGCAAGGAAGGGACAAGAGTCTGTGAGGAAAGTAGAAGAGTCTGCGAGGAAGGGAAAAAAACCTACAAGGAGGGGAGGAAAGAGTGCGGGGGAAGGGGAGGAGCCTGTGCGAGGAAGTGGAGGAGATCAAGCGAGGAAGTGGAGGAGATCAAGTGAGGAAGGGGAGGAAGGTGTGAGAGGAAAGGGAAGGAAGTGTACAAGGGTGTTCTAAAAAAGGGGAAGAGAGGGTGCAATGAAGGGTGTCATGGTTCTCAATGGCAAGAGAACGTGGTAAAGCATACAAAAAGGACTAGCTCTTGGAAGATGGGAACTCGAGCTGACTGTGAACTAAACCTACCGCACAAATAACAGTGGCCGGGTAGCGTGCCTACGTTTTATCCCTAGACGCCCAGCGCCAGCCGGAGAACTGACTGACCCTAGCAGAGGAAAATACAGACCTGGCTTACCTCTAGAGAAATTTTCCCCAAAAGGCAGACAGTAGCCCCCACATATATTGTCGGTGATTTCAGAGGAAATTGACATACGAAGTATGAAGATAGGTTTAGCAAATTGAGGTCCGCTTACTAGATAGTAGGAAGACAGAAAAGGGAACTTCACAGTCAGCTGAAAACCCTTTCAAAACACCATCCTGGAATTACTTTAAGACTCTAATATCAACTCATGACACCAGAGTGGCAATTCCAGCTCACAAGAGCTTCAAGCCTCAGAAATAAACAATCACAGAGAACTGGAACAAAAATGCAAAACAAACTTAGGACTACAAGTCCAACTTAGCTGATAGTAGTCTAGGAGCAGGAACATGCAACAGAAAGGCTTCTGGTAACATTGTTGGCCGGCATAGAAATGACTGAGGAGCAAGGCTAAATAGACAACTCCCGCATCCTGATGGAAACAGGTGAACAGAGGCGATGAAGCACACAAGTTCAGTACCACCAGTGACCACCGGGGGAGCCCAGAAACCAAATTCACAACAGTACCCCCCCCTCAAGGAGGGGGCACCGAACCCTCACCAGAACCACCAGGGCGATCAGGATGAGCCCTATGAAAGGCACGGACCAAATCGGAGGCAGGAACATCAGAGGCTGTCACCCAAGAATTATCCTCCTGACCGTAGCCCTTCCACTTGACCAGATACTGAAGTCTCCGTCTGGAAACACGGGAGTCCAAGATCTTCTCGACAATGTACTCCAACTCACCCTCAACCAACACCGGAGCAGGAGGCTCAACGGAAGGCACAACCGGTACCTCATACCTGCGCAACAATGACCGATGGAAGACATTATGAATAGAAAAAGATGCAGGGAGGTCCAAACGAAAGGACACAGGGTTAAGAATCTCCAATATCTTGTACGGGCCGATGAACCGAGGCTTAAACTTAGGAGAAGAAACCTTCATAGGGACAAAACGAGAAGACAACCACACCAAGTCCCCAACACAAAGACGAGGACCAACACAACGACGGCGGTTGGCAAAATGGTGAGTCTTCTCCTGGGACAACTTCAAATTGTCCACCACATGCCCCCAAATCTGATGCAACCTCTCCACCACAGCATCCACTCCAGGACAATCCGAAGACTCCACCTGACCGGAAGAGAAACGAGGATGAAACCCCGAATTACAGAAGAAAGGAGAAACCAAGGTGGCAGAACTAGCCCGATTATTGAGTGCAAACTCCGCCAAGGGCAAAAAGGCAACCCAATCATCCTGATCCGCAGACACAAAACACCTCAAATAAGTCTCCAAGGTCTGATTAGTTCGCTCGGTCTGGCCATTAGTCTGAGGATGGAAAGCAGACGAAAAAGACAAATCAATGCCCATCCTAGCACAGAACGCTCGCCAAAATCTAGACACGAATTGGGTTCCCCTGTCAGACACGATATTCTCCGGAATACCATGCAAGCGAACCACATTTTGAAAAAACAGAGGAACCAGCTCGGATGAGGAAGGCAATTTAGGCAAGGGGACCAAATGGACCATTTTAGAGAAACGGTCACACACCACCCAGATGACAGACATCTTCTGAGAAACAGGGAGATCAGAAATAAAATCCATGGAGATGTGAGTCCAAGGCCTCTTCGGAATAGGCAAAGATAACAACAATCCACTAGCCCGAGAACAACAAGGCTTGGCCCGAGCACAAACATCACAAGACTGCACAAAACCTCGCACATCTCGCGACAGGGAAGGCCACCAGAAGGACCTAGCCACCAAATCCCTGGTACCAAAGATTCCAGGATGACCAGCTAACGCAGAAGAATGGACCTCCGATATGACTCTACTGGTCCAATCATCAGGAACAAACATTCTACCAGGTGGGCAACGATCAGGTCTATCCGCCTGAAACTCCTGCAAGACCCGTCGCAAGTCTGGGGAAACAGCAGATAATATCACTCCATCCTTAAGGATACCTGTAGGTTCAGAATTACCAGGGGAATCAGGCTCAAAACTCCTAGAAAGGGCATCCGCCTTCACATTTTTAGAACCCGGTAGGTAAGAAACCACAAAATTAAACCGAGAGAAAAATAACGACCAGCGCGCCTGTCTAGGATTCAGGCGCCTGGCAGACTCAAGATAAATCAAATTCTTGTGGTCAGTCAATACCACCACCTGATGTCTAGCCCCCTCAAGCCAATGACGCCACTCCTCAAAAGCCCACTTCATGGCCAAGAGCTCCCGATTACCAATATCATAATTTCGCTCAGCGGGCGAAAATTTACGAGAAAAGAACGCGCAAGGTCTCATCACGGAGCAGTCGGAACTTTTCTGCGACAAAACCGCCCCAGCTCCGATTTCTGAAGCGTCGACCTCAACCTGAAAAGGAAGAGTAACATCAGGCTGACGCAATACAGGGGCGGAAGAAAAGCGGCGCTTAAGCTCCCGAAAGGCCTCCACAGCATCACGGGACCAATCAGCAACATCAGCACCCTTCTTAGTCAAATCAGTCAACGGTTTAGCAACATCAGAAAAACCAGTTATAAATCGACGATAAAAATTAGCAAAGCCCAAAAACTTCTGAAGGCTCTTAAGAGAAGAGGGTTGCGTCCAATCACAAATAGCCTGAACCTTAACAGGGTCCATCTCAATGGAAGAGGGGGAAAAAATGTACCCCAAAAACGAAATCTTTTGAACCCCAAAAACGCACTTAGAACCCTTTACACACAAGGAATTAGAGCGCAAAACCTGAAAAACCCTCCTGACCTGTTGGACATGAGAGTCCCAGTCGTCCGAAAAAATCAAAATATCATCCAGATACACAATCATAAATTTATCCAAATATTCACGGAAAATGTCATGCATAAAAGACTGAAAGACTGAAGGGGCATTTGAAAGACCAAAAGGCATTACTAAATACTCAAAATGGCCCTCAGGCGTATTAAATGCGGTTTTCCACTCATCCCCCTGCTTAATTCGCACTAAATTATACGCCCCACGAAGATCAATCTTAGAGAACCACTTGGCCCCCTTTATTCGAGCAAACAAATCAGTAAGCAGTGGCAAAGGATACTGATATTTAACCGTGATTTTATTCAAAAGCCGATAATCAATACACGGCCTCAAAGAGCCGTCTTTCTTAGATACAAAGAAAAAACCGGCTCCTAAGGGAGATGACGAAGGACGAATATGTCCCTTTTCCAAGAACTCCTTAATATATTCCCGCATAGCAGCGTGTTCAGGCACAGATAGATTAAATAAACGACCCTTTGGAAACTTACTGCCCGGAATCAGATCTATTGTACAATCGCAATCTCTGTGCGGAGGTAGTGAACCAAGTTTAGGCTCCTCAAAAACGTCACGATAATCAGATAAAAATTCCGGAATCTCAGAGGGAATAGATGACGAAATGGAAACCAAAGGTACGTCCCCATGAATCCCCTGACATCCCCAGCTTAACACAGACATTGCTTTCCAGTCGAGGACTGGGTTATGAGATTGCAGCCATGGCAATCCAAGCACCAACACATCATGTAGATTATACAACACAAGGAAGCGAATAATCTCCTGGTGATCCGGATTAATACGCATAGTTACTTGTGTCCAGTATTGTGGTTTATTACTAGCCAATGGCGTGGAGTCAATACCCTTCAGAGGTATAGGAACTTCCAGAGGCTCTAAACTAAACCCACAGCGTTTGGCAAAGGACCAATCCATAAGACTCAAAGCGGCGCCAGAGTCGACATAGGCGTCCGCGGTAATAGACGATAAAGAGCAAATCAGGGTCACAGATAGAATAAACTTGGACTGTAAAGTACCAATTGAAACAGACTTATCAACCTTCTTAGTACGTTTAGAGCATGCTGATATAACATGAGTTGAATCGCCACAATAGAAGCATAACCCATTTTTTCGCCTAAAATTCTGTCGTTCGCTTCTGGACAGAATTCTATCACATTGCATAATCTCTGGCGCCTTCTCATTAGACACCGCCAAATGGTGCACAGGTTTGCGCTCCCGCAAACGCCGATCAATCTGAATAGCCATTGTCATGGACTCATTCAGACCTGCAGGCACAGGGAACCCCACCATAACATCTTTAATGGCATCAGAGAGACTCTCTCTGAAATTCGCCGCCAGGGCGCACTCATTCCACTGAGTAAGCACAGACCACTTACGAAATTTTTGGCAGTATATTTCAGCCTCATCTTGCCCTTGAGACAGGGCCATCAAGGCTTTTTCAGCCTGAATCTCTAAATGAGGTTCCTCATAAAGCAACCCCAAAGCCAGGAAAAACGCATCCACATTGAGCAACGCAGGATCCCCTGGTGCCAAAGCAAATGCCCAATCCTGAGGGTCGCCCCGGAGCAAGGATATTACAATCCTGACCTGCTGTGCAGGATCTCCAGCGGAGCGAGATCTCAGAGACAAAAATAATTTACAATTATGTTTGAAATTCTGGAAGCGAGATCTATCCCCGGAGAAAAATTCAGGCAAAGGTACTCTAGGTTCAGATATAGGAGCATGAATTACAAAATCCTGTAAACTTTGAACCTTCATAGCGAGATTGTTCAGACCTGTAGCTAAACTCTGAGAATCCATTTTCATCAGGTGAAGTCAGAACCATTCAAGGATTAGAAGGAGAGAGAGAGGAAGGCTGCAGTAAGCAGAGATGCTAGTGAATCAACTAATGAGCAAACTCAAAAAAAAAAAAAAAAAAAAAATTCTCTGCAGACTTCTTTTCTCTCCTTTCTTCTGCCAATAATTTTAACCCTTGGCCGGCCAAACTGTCATGGTTCTCAATGGCAAGAGAACGTGGTAAAGCATACAAAAAGTACTAGCTCTTGGAAGATGGGAACTCGAGCTGACTGTGAACTAAACCTACCGCACAAATAACAGTGGCCGGGTAGCGTGCCTACGTTTTATCCCTAGACGCCCAGCGCCAGCCGGAGAACTGACTGACCCTAGCAGAGGAAAATACAGACCTGGCTTACCTCTAGAGAAATTTTCCCCAAAAGGCAGACAGTAGCCCCCACATATATTGTCGGTGATTTCAGAGGAAATTGACATACGAAGTATGAAGATAGGTTTAGCAAATTGAGGTCCGCTTACTAGATAGTAGGAAGACAGAAAAGGGAACTTCACAGTCAGCTGAAAACCCTTTCAAAACACCATCCTGGAATTACTTTAAGACTCTAATATCAACTCATGACACCAGAGTGGCAATTCCAGCTCACAAGAGCTTCCAGCCTCAGAAATAAACAATCACAGAGAACTGGAACAAAAATGCAAAACAAACTTAGGACTACAAGTCCAACTTAGCTGATAGTAGTCTAGGAGCAGGAACATGCAACAGAAAGGCTTCTGGTAACATTGTTGGCCGGCATAGAAATGACTGAGGAGCAAGGCTAAATAGACAACTCCCACATCCTGATGGAAACAGGTGAACAGAGGCGATGAAGCACACAAGTTCAGTACCACCAGTGACCACCGGGGGAGCCCAGAAACCAAATTCACAACAGAAGGGAAAGAAAGTGAGCGAGGAGGAAGGAAAGAAGTGTGAGATAGGAGGAGAGTCTGTGTGAAAGGTAAAGAGAGCTTGCAAGGAAGAGGACGAGAGTGTTCTAAGAGGGTGGAAGAGTATGTGTGCAAGGCAGGGCAGGAGAGAGCCTGCAGAGGTGAAGAGTAAGTGTATGTGAGGCCGGGAGGAGAGTGTGTGATGAGGGGAGAAGTGCGGAAGGAGAAGAGTCTGATTTGATTAGTTGGTGACTTGAATATTAACAAAGTGGAAGAAACCCGTCTATCAAGCTGAGCTGCTTAAGAAGAAGATCAGACTCTTCCTCACGTGATGAACTCGGGATTTTACGCTACCCATGGTATAATGAAAAAGATGACAGATTCCCTTGAAAAAGTGACATCTCTGTGTTCTTCGGGGGTGTTTTTATATAAAGCAAGGGTTGGGTCCAACCATCTGGAGTTCAGTTGATGGGATCTACAATGTTTTTTATCATCAGAGGCAATCAATTTAAAAATGCGGCCACAAGACTGATCATTCTGGATCTGGCTCTCAGGACTCAGTGGCCAAGAGGAAAACATAATATTTCATTTGTGCAGAACGGCTCTAAATTCTACGTGACCAATGGAAAAGATTCACCATGTTTCACTACGTATTCTTTCTAGTCTATTTTGCCTTCTCTTTATGGCTTTACCCTCTCTGCTATTCTCCCAGGTAGCAGCCATTGTACCGAATTACTTGTATTCTGCGCAGAACTTCTTGGAACAATTGAAGGTTACATAACTGGTTCATTTGCAAAGCTGGCACCGCTGATGCGATGTACTCGCCCAGGCAGCAACTACAGCCCCATCCCCCAAAGTAAAAGTGAACAGAACTAACAATTTAAAATTCTGCTCAGAACGGGACCCCAGTAATGCTATCGCTCCACCCCACCGCGTCCCTGACCAGAATCTCCAACAGGCTCTGCACAATGAGCCGGATCCAAGTAACGGAACATTCATAGGATACAATGTATCAAGATATAATCCCTTCTGGAATCCCGATTCCGAACCGATTCACGTCTAGCGAGGGTTACATTAATATTTATGGGGCAGCATTAGGAACATCTACAGAACCCAACCCCACAAACCACTATTAGGGGAAGACGCCATTATTGTGCTGAAGTAAAGGAGACACAGAACAGTATATCAGACATTTACTCATTCCTGTATTTCAATGGAGATGACCCAAAATTTCCCACTAAGTGTATACCAGATGGGACGGCGGTCGCTGCAGAACACGGTGGACGCCGTTCTGGATGAGTATACCTTGGAATAAATCACCAGCAGTGTCATCAGCAGGAAACAGGAAACCATCACACCTCCCCCTCCATGCTTCACGGTGGGCACCACACATGTAGAAACCATCCGCTCATATCTTCTGCATCTCACAAACAAATGGGGAAGAAACCATTGGAATGGCGCCGGCAAAAGAAAATAGTAATGTTGCAATTCAGAGAGGTTCCCCAAGTAGTGGACAATGTCTAAAAGTCATTTTTTTAATTTGACCCCAACAAATTTACTATATGGATGTGTTAGATAGAGTCATGAAATGGGATTTTTGCCAAACGTTGCAATCTTCTGGTGCATTTTTCAGTCAAGTTTTCAATTTGCCGTATTTTTAAAGGATTCGCAACTTTTGGTGCAAATAGGTCAAGAAAAGAGCATTTTGGATTCTGCACCCAATCCATGAACCGTGTGTGCCATTTATAATAAAATTGGACCATAAAAATCAGTCAATAGCAAAGAAAAAGAACAGTGACTTTAATAAACCACAAATGATGATGCGGGTCTAATGTACAGTGCCTTGCAAAAGTGTTCGGCCCCCTGTAACTTTTCAACCTTTTCCCACATATCATGCTTCAAACATAAATATACCAAATGTAAATTTTTGGTGAAGAATCAACAACAAGTGGAACACAATTGTGAAGTTGAATGAAATTTATTGGTTATTTTAAATTTTTGTGGAAATTCAAAAACTGAAAAGTGGGGCGTGCAATATTATTCGGCCCCTTTACTTTCAGTGCAGCAAACTCCCTCCAGAAGTTCATTGTGGATCTCTGAATGATCCAATGTTGTCCTAAATGCCTAATGATGATAAATATAATCCACCTGTGAGTAATCAAGTCTCCGTATAAATGCACCTGCTCTGTTATAGTCTCAGGGCTCTGTTTGAAGCACAGAGAGCATCGTGAAGACCAAGAAACACAACAGGCAGGTCCGTGATACTGTTGTGGAGAAGTTTAAAGCTGGATTTGGACACAAAATGATTTCCAAAACTTTAGCCCTCCGTCAGGGGCAACTGATCTGACAGGCGCAGCTCACTTAGTTTCATTTCTCTATTTTCAGTGGTTTGTCTGGGAAACACCATCCTCCCAGTACCTTCCTAACTTTAAAGGCTGTGTGAAACCTGCGAAGCCTCTTGTGCTGCAGGGCTGCAGGAGAGCAGATATCAGTGTTTTGGCTTCTCAGGCTCATTGCCCCTGAATGCGTCACACCTTTGACGATTAGAATTTGCTGTTTTTATTCATCCCAATTGTTTTTTTAGCTTGTTTTATGAATAGCTAGTGCTAAATTTGTGGATTTGTCATAGAAGGTTTTGTTAGAAATAAGATTGTGCTTCTCAGGCACATTGCGCCCTAACACATATTCTCTCTCTTGCTTCAGCTTTTCTTCTGAAATGGCGAGGAGAATATTTGACTTGTCCAATGCCCTTCATGTTGAGCAAGTGCAAAATGTACTGCTTGATGATGAGACAGACCCCTTACAGCTAGAAGATTTAGGGGAAGAAAGTGACATTGCTTCAGAAGATGATGTGGAAGAATGTCCAGATGTGTCTGATACAGATCAAGATGGAGAGAGTGAGGAGGATGCTCAAGACATAGAAACATATTACTTTTCTGGTTATTAAACATTTTTTTTTACACCTGATTATGTGTATTCTCATTTATTACATTGCTATTATGGTAACTGATCACATTTAGAGCATTGAAATTTTTAAAAAAGGAAAATATAGCCAATTTTCTAGCCTGTGCCGGACAGGCGCAATGCCCCTAAACTCGTTATGAAACATATTGCCCCTGACGGAGGGTTAAACATCCCAAGGAGCACTGTGCAAGAGATCATATTGAAATGGAAGGAGTATTATACCACTACAAATCTACCAAGACCCGGCCGTCCCTTTAAACTTTCATCTCAAACAAGGAAAAGACTGATCAGAGATGCAGCCAAGAGGCCCATGATCACTCTGGATGAACTGCAGAGAACTACAGCTGAGGTGGGACAGTCTGTCCATAGAACAACAATCAGTCGTACACTGCACAAATCTGGCCTTTAAGGTAGAGTGGCAAGAAGAAAGCCATTTCTCGAAGATAAAAAGTGTTGTTTAAAGTTTGCAACAAGCCACCTGGGGGACACACCAAATATGAGGAAGAAGGTGCTCTGGTCAGATTAAACCAAAATCGAACATTTTGGCAACAATGCCAAACGATATGTTTGGCATAAAGGCAACACAGCTCATAACCATGAACACACCATCCCCACTGTCAAACATGATGGTGGCAGCATCATGGTTTGGGCCTGCTTTTCTTCAGCAGGGACAGGGAAGATGGTTAAAATTGATGGGAAGATGGATGGAGCCAAATACAGGACCGTTCTTGAAGAAAACCTGTTGGAGTCTGCAAAAGACCTGAGACTGAGATGGAGATTTGTCTTCCAACAAGACATTGATCCCAAACATAACGCAAAATCTACAATGGAATGGTTCACAAATAAACGTATCCAGGTGTTAGAATGGCCAAGTCAGAGTCCAGACCTCAATCCAATCGAGAATCTGTGGAAAGAGCTGAAAACTGCTGTTCACAAACGATCTCCATCAAACCTCACTGAGCTCGAGCTGTTAGTCAAGGAAGAATGGGCAAGAATTTCAGTCTCTCGATGTACAAACTGATAGAGACATACCCCAAACAACTTGCAGCTGTAATCGCAGCGAAAGGGGGTGCAACAAAGTATTAAGTTAAAGGGGCCGAATAATATTGCACGCCCCACTTTTCAGTTTTTGAATTTCCACAAAAATTTAAAATAACCAATAAATTTCGTTCAACTTCACAATTGTGTTCCATTTGTTGTTGATTCTTCACCAAAAATTTACATTTGGTATCTTTATGTTTGAAGCATGATATGTGGTAAAAGGTTGAAAAGTTCCAGGGGGCCGAATACTTTCGCAAGGCACTGTATATATTCCAAGGTCATTTACACTATTGTTTGGATGTGACAACGAACGTTTCTCACTTTAAGAAAAGATCATTGTGAAAGCCGAAACGTGTTGTAGATGGGCTTGGAATAAATACGTAGTTTTTCACTTTTATGGAAAAGGAGAACTGTCACTTTCTGTATTTGGCTAGTTAGTTGTGCAGTGTCCCAGACCTTGGGGCTTGAACCCCTTGCATATTGTTGTATTGGTGCTGCTTTACTGTTTGGATGTTTTGGGGTATTTTTATAACCTTGTGGACATTACCCCTCGAGCTGAAGACCATCTCCATACAAGTCATGGTGGTACACAGACAAAACCACAGAGAGGCAAAAAGTGGACTGGTAACTAGTGCAGTCCACAAAATGCTTCCCTTCATGTGACGAGAAGGATAGAATTGTTATAATCAATAAATTATACTGTAAATTATTGGAAACCCTTAAAATCTACCAATACTTTCCAGAAGAAAATGTGAAGAGCAACACTAGTAATAATTTGGGTTTCTGCCAAGCAGATATAGGAATCCAGAGACAGTACAAAGACCCAACATTCATCTGCTCATTAAATTCTGATGAGATTTTATTGCAACATTATAATAAACAAAAATAAGATATTACAAGATGTCATCACGAGGAATCTTCTTACTGGAAATCTATCACTAAGCAGCAACAGAGACTAAACAAGATCCACGAGGCTTCAACTACAGCAGTGATTTCCTGTACTTATATTCTTGTACAAAGGGGCAGTATTATAGTAGTTATATTCTTGTATATAGGAGCAGTATTATAGTAGTTATATTCTTGTACATGGGGGCAGTATTATAGTAGTTATATTCTTGTACATAGGAGCAGTATTGTAGTAGTTATATTCTTGTACATAGGAGTAGTATTATAGTAGTTATATTCTTGTACATAGGAGCAGTATTATAGTAGTTATATTCTTGTACATAGGGGCAGTATTATAGTAGTTATATTCTTGTACATAGGAGCAGTATTATAGTAGATATATTCTTGTACATAGGGGCAGTATTATAGTAGTTATATTCTTGTACATAGGGGCAGTATTATAGTAGTTATATTCTTGTACATAGGAGCAGTATTATAGTAGATATATTCTTGTACATAGGGGCAGTATTATAGTAGTTATATTCTTGTACATAGGGGCAGTATTATAGTAGTTATATTCTTGTACATATGGGCAGTATTATAGTAGTTATATTCTTGTACATAGGGGGCAGTATTATAGTAGTTATATTCTTGTACATAGGGGCAGTATTATAGTAGTTATATTCTTGTACATAGGGGCAGTATTATAGTAGTTATATTCTTGTACATAGGGTAAGTGTTATAGTAGTTATGTTCTTGTACATAGGAGCAGTATTATAGTAGTTATATTCTTGTACATAGGGGGCAGTATTATAGTAGTTATATTCTTGTACATAGGGGCAGTATTATAGTAGTTATATTCTTGTACATAGGGGCAGTATTATAGTAGTTATATTCTTGTACATAGGGTAAGTGTTATAGTAGTTATGTTCTTGTACATAGGAGCAGTATTATAGTAGTTATATTCTTGTACATAGGGGCAGTGTTATAGTAGTTATATTCTTGTACATAGGAGCAGTATTATAGTAGTTATATTCTTGTACATAGGGGGACAGTATTATAGTAGTTATATTCTTGTACATAGGGTAAGTGTTATAGTAGTTATGTTCTTGTACATAGGAGCAGTATTATAGTAGTTATATTCTTGTACATAGGAGCAGTATTATAGTAGTTATATTCTTGTACATAGGAGCAGTATTATAGTAGTTATATTCTTGTACATAGGGAGCAGTATTATAGTAGTTATATTCTTGTACATAGGGTAAGTGTTATAGTAGTTATGTTCTTGTACATAGGAGCAGTATTATAGTAGTTATATTCTTGTACATAGGAGCAGTATTATAGTAGTTATATTCTTGTACATAGGGGGCAGTATTACAGTAGTTATATTCTTGAACATAGGGGCAGTATTATAGTAGTTATATTCTTGTACATAGGGGCAGTATTACAGTAGTTATATTCTTGTACATAGGGGCAGTATTATAGTAGTTATATTCTTGTACATAGGGGCAGTATTATAGTTGTTATATTCTTGTACATAGGAGCAGTATTATAGTCGTTATATTAATAAAATTAATTCATACAAATAAATATAATATTGCTACAGCACCTTGCATGTCTGCCTTCAGATGTGATTTCAGCATAGAGGAATTTGCAGAACTTTGCAGTATATGCAGTAATTAAGGCTGACACATTCCATTATCTGAGATGTAAGGGAGGAACCCAGCACTGGCGCGTGTACAGTGGCTGCTCAGATTTAATGAAATCTCCACTGTAATTTCACATAATGGTGCATGGTGCCTGATATACTGCAGCCCTGACTGTAATAGACTCTGCGCCGCTGCCGGACAATGCACATGATCTGCAGTATGGAGAGCGATGACCGCAGGGATTGCTGTGGATGCTTTGACTCTGAGCGTCCGCTTGAATTATCAAGTGATTATTGCATGACTAGGGCTTAAGCTTCTCTATCTTCCCAGAGTAAACAATGAAGGTTTCTATTTATTGACTGCAAGCAGAGATCCTGGAATCCATTGGTGAGGTGACATAATGGCGTCATCAGCTCAAAACGACCCTTCAGTCTGGTCTAATCTCACTCCTTAATGCAGGAGCTCCCTGATTCTGTCTATAGAGAAATTGCATTTTTTTTTGTTGTTTTTTTTAACCAAAGTAAATTTACTTAGAGGCAAAAATCTTTTTTTTTTTATTTATTTAAAAAATTTGCACAATTTGGCTTTTTCAGTTTCTTTTTTTAGTGTTAATTGAGAATCTATCAGAGTGCTGTCCACAGGCATATGGACCTATAGCTCTTAACTTTTTTATCTGAACTCCTCTGTGTTGATTTCTAACCACATCACAGGACAGTTTAGCTTTGCTGTGGTCATAAATCAACACAGAGGGGTTAAAAAAGAAATGAAAAAAGTTGTAAAACTTTGCGCCAGTATGAACTCACTGATTGATGCTCAGTTAACTCATTCTATATTTATGTAACATGAAACAAAGAGTTTGTATAAGCTAAAGTGTGTTTAATGAAACATGCATCAAAGTAAAAAAAAAGTATCCCGAAAGTTTCCATATTTTTTAAGTGTTATTGAACAAGCCAGACCCAGAGAATGAATAGAAAATTGATAGAATCGGAGTCTAAGGGCAAAATGGGGTCAGAATCCAGGCGAGACCATCAGAGCAATGCAGACCAAGTAGTCCGAGGTCAAAGCCTGACTGAGAGTCAAAGGACTAATCCAGAAGAGTAGTCTACAATTGATGGGTCAAACATCAAAGTGAGAGTGTACTGATAGTATCTGACAATACAAAGGACACAGCAATTTTTAGTAGGGTCCCTGGGCCACTTATTGGCTACCAAGCCCACCCTTTGATTTGCTGGTTAGATGATCTAGTTTGGCCAAAGGAAAAATTTAACATCTTGGCTAGTTGGCTGAGCATGTGGCTCACGCGAGAAGACCAGAGAGGTGGAGACTGGAAATTGGGGACTGTTGTGAATGGTGGTCTATAGGCTCCCCCCAGTCATTCCCAGCTAGAGGGTCTCAGTGATCTCCCAGATTCCAAGAGTTAGCGAGGCCCCTGGGATGTAGACGTCCCTTGGATGCAGAGTCCATTGTGCTCTCATTCTGTAAAATATCACAGCAGAAGACACAAGATCTTCTGCAGCATGAAAAACAACTCTCCGTAATACTCTCTGATTTTCAATTACTCATGTAAGACTTTTTTTTCTCTTTGTGTCTTGGGTATAATTCCCAAATTAGCCCATGGTGGCTTATCTCTACCTGCCAGGCAGAACTGTCTGCAAAGATTCAATCCATGTCCCAGGGGATCACAGCCACAAATTGACACTAATTGCCTCCCTACTTGACAGTCTAAGCCTGGAAAACAAGAAGTAAATGGTTGCCACCCTTCTCTGCATCACCCCCTAAAGACAGACATTTATGTCATCTTGAAGCCACGATGCACAATCCCAGGGCCTCTGATAACATAATTAACGTCAATCAGGTTCGGTGAATCATTCGGAGCTGGGCCTTGAATGTTCTTCTAAACCTTACAATTTGGGTTATGGAGAAAGTGTTTCTTGTATCTCCTAACGATGGGTGATGTGATGTGATGGGATTGGGAGAACATAAATGGCAGGCCACAAAAAGTAGGCTTATGTTCCCCTTTTGTAGCTTTCCTTCAATGAGTGGGTCCAAAATGGTATACTGAGATATTGGAGGCCATTCACAAAAACACACCACTGTTCTCCTGGCCAATGTTGGCACCTCACCACTGCAGTCTACGCTTTGGAAGTGGCATAACACCGCTTGGGCAATGCCAAATAAATAGACTTCCATGTGTTTGGTTGTAGACTTCCAGGAGAAGATTATGGGAAGTCCCAGGATGTCAACATGAAACGCCCTTCAGGAGAACAGCATGGTGCCATGTATGGGAATGACTTCTCCATAAGCCTTCGGTCACTGAGTGTCAGGAATTCACGGGATAAAGGAGGGTTATGAACAGACACATGAGGGGTATTGTAATTGGCTAATGGTTATGACTGTAGACGGCCATTTGGACCCATTGGAAAACATAATCTCTGATGAGTTTCTGGTCCATTTATTTCATACAAGTGGAACCAACACCCAGTTCATTACCCCAAAATTGGTGACTGGCAAATCGAAGATTATCACGGAAATGATGAGATCTGTAGAGTAGAAGCGAGGTTTTTCTTATTCATATCAATGTGCTTAGGTGCCTTTTGTTATCGAAACACATTGGTGTGAATTAAAAATCTTGCTTGTACTCTACAGATCTCATCCTTTCCGTGAGTGCAGCCGGCACATCGTGATAATCTCTGCTTTGCCAAACTGCTATCTGGATGATACTCTCCTCCAGTCACAGGGCTACAGCTATGGCACATCAGGTTTCTACAGGTCCTTACACAACCCTTACAGGTAAGCGCCACCATCACCCTCACTCCCATCTTGTTCCTTACGGTACTGCCCATTGGTCCCATCCAGATCTTCCTAAAATGGGTGATTGGTGAACAGCTATGGGTACGAGGATTATAAGTCCAATATCCCTTGATGGCAAATGTAATCACAGACATGGACCATATTGGAAGACCCTGTGGCCATTAGAGAGATAAGTCTCAGGACTGATTAATGCCATCATTTTCTTTACGAGACTACACTTTTGATGGAAGAATAGTGATGTCCATTGGGTTGACCCATATAAATTCATCACACCATAGAGACAGGCTAAAAAACTTTCAAAAAGGTGGCAACATATAGATACTTACAGCATAAACATCTCTCGGCAGAGTATTGCAAAATACAATAATCGTCTTGTACCACTCATCTTGGGATCCGTGGAACCAAGAAGAAGGTTATGGAAATGATAGTACAAACACATAAGTGCAACCACGGGTTGGATGCCAACATGATAAGATAATCCAATAGGTCCTGGAATTGAGGAACAGGGTGCAGATTATGACCAATGACTTTAGTATGTGTTCCGATAGATTTAATACTGCTACTTTTTGAGTTCAACCAGTCAATCAGAGAAAATTGTCCCAAAACGTCCTCACCAATAGACTTGTGTATGGATACCTTTGACATGTAAAACAAAATTTTAAAATATATATAAAATTTAAATATATGTTAATGGCTACCTATAGTTTTTCATTTTCAGGTCACTAAACTGTTGTTTTCTGTATAGAAATCTCTTCCTCTTTCCCTTCTGTTATCGCTAACACTGAGAGAAGAAACCATGAAGGCAGAGAGAGCCGTCAGAGCCTAGAGCAGAACTCTGATGGTTTTGCAGGTGAGCTAGCTAGTTGAAAGACTTGCACACACGTTGAAGTGGCAAAACTGTAGGAAATGTTTAGAAAGTTTTTTATATTTTAATAATTTTAGGAAATAGAATTAGTTTTCTTCCTAAATTAATTTGCTTTGATGCACAGTCGTAACTAAATTTTCCTGGCCAAGGCAAAGCGGCTTCTTGGCACTCCAAAAGCACCCGAGTGATGCCCTTGATTGAACTCTCTGAATGCAGGGTATATGCTGGGAAATCTGTAAATCTCCCTATGTAGCAAATAATTATAGTTTTTGCTTGAGATTCCCATCAGGTGATAAAGCTTTCACACATTTTTCAGTTAGATCATGTCTGTACCATTCAGTCGGACCTTCGTTTGAACGACATGTATTCAGACTCATTCTTCGGTGGTTTAGATCATCTACAACATCAGCAGAAAGTGGCATTGGTTGAACTTTCTTTTTTTTTCTCCAATAGATGAATCTTAGATGTATTTATGAAAAGGTTAAAAGGTTTTTTTTATTGCATTTGCAGACTCTAGTGCAATGGAAATAAATAATTTATTCTCATCTGCTCTAATTACGAGTGTACTCTCGGCTTCTCACAGCCGATGAGACAGATACATCTTCTAAATTCTAATCAATGAGCAATTGATATCTCCCTCTGAGCACATCGCCCATAGCAGGTCAGTAAATTCTGCTTTCACACATTGAGAAGACGGTAAAGTGACACCACGACGTGCTCACAATGTGGTGCCCTTTGAATCGCATCCTATAGTTGGTGGGTGGATGTGTGGAGCTCTCGGTGGGCCATCTGGGAGTAATACACTATGGGTTTATTAAAATGGTGAAAGGAAAGAGTTGTTAATGCAATTCTGAATCTTCAATAACTAGACAACCATTTATAAAAGTGGGCAAATGCCCCTTGGGCTTTTCATCTTTCCATAAAGCTTAACCTCGGTGATAGTTGCCTTGCTGTCACGGGCGTGACAGATGCAACAGACAGTCGCTCTGCATCTGGCTGCAGAAGGTCTCTGTGTTTGGCATTGCAGATGCCTTCTTAATCCTTCTGACTTTGGGACCCAGTGGCAACCTCCCTCCTGTTCTAATTGACACACCTGGACCTAGGTGTTTATAGACTCTCAGTCTGCTTCAGGGAGTCGCCGATGATATTCACTTTTTCCCCTTGAGAAGGCTTGAAGCTATAGCAGTCAGCTTTCTTCCTCTCTGGTGCTCTTGGAGGACGTTTTGTGTTAGCTCTCTGGAGTCTGCTCATGTTAGGTTTCTCCCCCTTGTTTGTCTCCCTTCTTGTCTTTAGTGTACAGTGGGAACTGACCATTGCTCATCCCCCTTCCCTGTTCAGGGCCTAGTTCTAGAGATATACAGGGCTTAGGTTTCCTGTTTGGTGATTGGTGTGGAACCAGTATAGGGATGGTAGGGTTGGCAGAGTGCTATTAGATCTGCCTAGGGGTCTCCACTGCCCCATTCCCTATTGTTTGGGCTTTCTTCCGCTCATCCCTTCGTGTTGCACTTAGTCTTCCCACACTGTGCGTGATACTTGCACATAGTAAATGGTGGCATCAGATCTGTGTATGCAAGAAATTGCTAAATCACTAGAGACTTCTGGTCTATAGGAGTTATGTAAATTTTACATAGTGTGTTGTCATCTGTCTTCAATTAATTTTACTTACAACCGCTATTGCTTTATGGTTCCACTAGATAACATTAATATATAGCTGTGTCCTTCCTTACTTTTCCTTGTGGCTAAACAGATCCCATAGTGAGTAGTGATGAGCGAGTGTACTCGTTGCTCGGGTTTTCCCGAGCACGCTCTGGTGGTCTCCGAGTATTTATGACTGCGTGGAGATTTAGTTGTCATCGCCGCAGCTGATTGATTTACAGCTACTAGACAGCTTGATTACATGTGGGGATTCCCTAGCAACCAGGCAACCCCCACATATACTTAGGCTGGCTAGTATCTGTAAATCAATCAGCTGCGGCGATGAAAACTAAATCTCTGAATCCTAACAAATACTCGGAGACCACCCGAGCGTGCTCAGGAAAACCCAAGCAACGAGTATACTCGCTCATCACTAATAGTGAGCTTTAAAAAAAATACGCTGCTCAAAAAAATAAAGTGAACACATAAACAACAGAATATAACTCCAAGTAAATCAAACTTCTGTGAAATCAAACTGTCCACTTAGGAAGCAACACTGATTGACAATCAATTTCACATGCTGTTGTGCAAATGGAATAGACAACAGATGGAAATTATTGGCAATTATCAAGACACCCTCAATAAAGGAGTGGTTCTGCAGGTGGGGACCACAGACCACATCTCAGTACCATTGCTTTCTGGCTGATGTTTTGGTCACTTTTGAATGTTGGTTGTGCTTTCACACTCGTGGTAGCATGAGACGGACTCTGCAACCCACACAAGTGGCTCAGGTAATGCAGCTCATCCAGGATGGCACATCATTGCGAGGTGTGGCAAGAAGATTTGCTGTTTTGTCAGCGTAGTGTCCAGATCCTGGAGGTGCTACCAGGAGACAGGCCAGTACACCAGGAGACATGGAGGGGGCCATAGGAGGGCAACAACCCAGCAGCAGGACCGCTACCTCCGCCTTTATGCAAGGAGAAACAGGAGGAGCACTGCCAGAGCCCTGCAAAATTACCTCCAGCAGGCCGCAAATGTGCATGTGTCTGCACACTCAGTTAGAAACCAACTCTATTAGGATGGTCGGAGTGCCCGACGTTCCAAAGATGGGGGTTGTGTGGAGCGCCCCCACACCGCCGCAGGGCCGAGGGGTACCCGGAGCCGGGCCTCTAGGTCTCAGTCCTGGGGTTGTCACGGTGGCTAGACCCGGTCCGTGGCCCTGTCCGTCAGTGGGGGACGTCCGGTGCAATAAGTGATGTTGTAGCGGTGCAGTTGTGGGGTGCAGGTCGCGGTAAATAACGAGGACACCAGGTTGCAGTCTCTTTACCTCTTTACTGAAGCTCTCTGGGTCCTCAGTCCGGAATACGGCTCACCAGGCTGCGCAAGTCCGGCCGGTCCAATGGCACTTCCAGAGCTCTCCTTGCAGGTGGAAATCGGTGCCTTCCTTCTAGCGCTATGTGTTGCAGTCCTTCCCTGCTGTGCTTACGGAAAGTACCCCACAACTGTTGTGTCTGTTTCTCGTGTTCCCTCACAACAACTTAATTCGCAATGATCTTCCTCGTCCCTCCAGATACTATGGTAGGAACGCACCCGTATGACGGGGAGGCTCGGAGATCTTCCGGGACTCTATCTGCGCCCCTCTCCTGTTGGTACCCCCCTTTGCCTTCCTGGGTGATGCGTGAGACAGTCCGCCTAAAGCTAACTGCCCTGCCGTAGGTCTGAGGTATGGCTTGAAACTCTTTACCTCCTCGGCGTTCCGGCCACCGGTAGTGCGCCTCAGTAAGGTGCTGCCTCTTTCAGCACAACCCTCACTGGTATCTCCTTTCGCTTGATTTCGTTTCTCACTCAGCACAATCTATCTCGCTTCTAGTCCTTTCTTGAGTCCCGCCGCTTCCAGGAGCCTGCGCGGACCCGTTACGTTCTTTCCATGCCAAGCCTCTGCCAGGATCCCACCCCTGGCAGAGACCCTACAGTCTCTCCCTTCACAACACCCCCTGCCACAGGGTGTTGCTCCGTTCAATCCCGTCAGCGTTCTCTTCTAACTTCCTGCCTGACCTCCAGTTTACCCACTATGGTGGGGAGTGGCCTAATGAATAGCACCCTTAGCTCCCCCCGGAGGCCCAGCTGTGAAATGTATTGGTGACTGTGATACCTGCTCAGAGAACTCCTTCCGTGCCATCGAACGCAGCATGGCCCCCCTTAGTGGCTGAACCATGCTACTGCAACGACCAGGACTCTGGGGCGCTGCATGTGCTCACAGCCCAACACCATGCAGGACACTTGGAATTTGCCACAGAACACTGGGATTGGCAAATTCGCCACTGGCACCCTGTGCTCTTCACAGATGAAAGCAGGTTCACACTGCGCACATGTGACAGATGTGACAGAGTCTGGAGATGCCATGGAGAGCGATCTGCTGCCTGCAACATCCTTCAGCATGACCGGTTTGGCAGTGGGTCAGTAATGGTCTGGGGTGGCATTTCTTTGGAGGGCTGCACAGCCCTCCATGTGCTCGTCAGAGGTAGCCTGACTGCAAATAGGTACCGAGATGAGATCCTCAGACCCCTTGTGAGACCATATACTGGCGCGGTTGGCCCTGGGTTCCTCCTAATGCAGGACAATGCCAGACCTCATGTGGCTGGAGTGTGTCAGCAATTCCTGCAAGATGAAGGCATTGAAGCTATGGACTGGTACGCCCGTTCTCCAGACCTGAATCTGATTGAGCACATCTGGGACATCATGTCTCGCACCATCCACCAACGTCACGTTGCACCACGGACTGTCCAGGAGTTGGCGGATGCTTTAGTCCAGGTCTGGGAGGAGATCCCTCAGGAGACAATCCGCCGCCTCATCAGGAGCATGCCCAGGCGTTGTAGGGAGGTCATACAGGCACGTGGAGGCCACACACAATACTGAGCATCTTTTCCTTGTCATGAGGCATTTCCACTGAATTTGGATCAGCCTGTAATTTGATTTTCCACTTTGATTTTGAGTATCATTCCAAATCCAGACCTCCATGGGATGTTCATTTTGATTTACATTGATAATTGTTATGTTTTATTGTTCTGAACACATTCCACTATGCAATGAATAAAATTTTTTGGAACATTTCATTCAGAGATATCTAAGATGTGGTATTTCAGTGTTCCCTTTCTTTTTTTGAGCAGTGTATATAATTTTGCAATAGTTTGTCAGGAGATGGTTAGGCAACGATATGTGTCTATTATGCTTTCTAGCACCAGGTGTTTGCTAGACTTGTGTTTCTTTTATGCAATTTTGGACTCGTTTGTCAGTTTTAACCTCATGAGTTTGTTAGGAACATCTGGAAGCAGAAGTTAGAACTGAAAGAGATTTTATTCTCTTTTTGATAAAAAAAAAAAAAAAATTAAGTGCAATTAGGACCCCATTTTTTTTCTTAAAAGACCTGCAAATAATTATGACAAATGTTCTAAATGACAGGTGCCTTGGGCAACCTCTAGCCAAAGTGTATGGGCATTTTCCCAATGACCAAAGATACAGTCCATCCCTCCATGAAATTATTTTTTGCAGTCAATTTCATTCTACTTTCGTGGACTGTTTAACACTTCATGCTCATTAATCCACTGTCTTAAAGAGATTTTCCAGGAATAAGAAAATAACTAACTAAAGGAAAAATTATTATAAATAAATTCTTAAATACTTAAAATTAGTAAAGCACAATTCTTTTGTCCATAAGGATAATCACTGCAGAATTAGAATAGCCATTGTCTTGTAACATTAAGCACCCCTGGTAGCCCCCGTGTTAGATCAGATAGACAGGGTGGACAGCTGTGTGAGCAGCCTCTTCTTACCTCTATGAGCACAAGAGAAAAAGACTAGACCAATGACGGTATGCACACCCATGGAATATACAAAAAATGTCAAAAACTTTAATTACACCTCAAAAAGACAAGTACATGATAAAACCATTTAAAAAGGTCTGGATACAGAGCCATAAACCACCACCCCTAAACAGTGTAACATAAAATAGCAAAAACACATGAATAAAGTGCTTGATGATAAATGTACAATGTCTCCTGTCTATACAAATGATAGCTTAATATAACATACATAAATGCATACAATAACCAATAATCATGTGCTGACCAATAATCAAATGGTAAGATTTAAGTATGCTGAATATAAAGGTCTAAAGTATTAAATGAGCATGCCCAGGACAGTGACGATGTTGATATTGACATATTAGTCTGGGCTGTGGCAGTGTGCCAAGGCATCAACCAGGCATACACTGGTCACCCCCTATTATCTGGAGTAAAGAGTAATGCAAACAAAGCCCAATAAATGCATGAATATAGGTAAGATAGAAAGAAGCACCAAGCAAATGCAGCACCGGTGGTATACCATAGACCAAGATGCCTGGGAAGGACAGGAGACAGGCTAAGGGGTGAGGCAAGAGCCCCACGCGTATCGCTGCGAGCGCAGCTTCATCAGGGGAAGTGCACTCCTCACAATTAGGTAAAACTGCTGGGCTGGATAGGAAGTTAGTCAGACGCTGGCTGGGCTTCTCCCAGGCAGTTCCTGTTAGGCAGACAGAGGGGAAGGAGGAACATCACAGAGCTGCAGACAGAGAGGTCCCTGACAGGGGTGAAATCCTGTCAGAGGCCTAGACAGAAGGCCACGGAGCTGCACCTGCCCCACGTGCGGCAGCAACCTAAGGAAGGACACGAAAGAGAATTGTAGAGGGTGAGAAACGAAGTCATAGCAAAAGGAGAGGAATCCAGAAGGAGTTCTGCCCTGCAAAAGGCTGCCTCCTTCTGAGGCGCAGAATCCGGTAGCCAGAACACCGAGGGAGTAACAGTCTCTACGCTTTACTTCAGAGACTGACAGGACAGTCAATTCCACGTTGGCAGCCCGACCATATACCCAGGAGGCACGGTGACAACTTGTGGGGGCTGGGGCATCGTAGGGTCCCTGTAAAAAGCCTCAGGACATCAGTCATACGGGTTTGTCCTATCCATACCATCTGGGGGACAGAGAGGAAGACATAACATCTAGAACATCTACAACAGTTGTGAGGACCTTACCGAGAAGCTCAGCAGGGAGGTACTACAACACACAGGCGCTAGAGGAAGGCTACTGATTTCCACCTGGATAAGGGGACTCTGGATTTGCCTTCGGACCAGCTGGACTCTGCCTACCTTGTGGTCTGTACCCTGGACTGTGGATGCTGAAGCCTTCAGTAAAGGTAAAGAGACTGCAACCTTGTGTCCTCGTTATTCACTGCGCCTCACATCATCCACCATCCATCACCTACACTCTGGGAAGCCCTGGGGACACACTTCATCTGTGGGAAGGTATACCATCTTGCTGCCATAACATCACCCCAGCGGACCCCTAAGCAGCGTCGGTCACCCTGACTGAATACCACACGTGGCATTATACAAACTTTCCCTTTTATTGGACGCCCCTCAAAGGGCCACGGACCGGGTTGGACCACCGTGACATCCCCCGAACCGAAGGACCCAGTACCAAGTACTCCATTGCCCTTACGTGGGGGCGCTCCAGTGGACATCAGTGTGAGCAGCCTCTTCTCACCTCAGCACCCGTTATCTCCAGTATAAGATCAGATAGACAGGGTGAATAGCAGTGTGAGCAGCCTCTTCTTAGCTCAGCACTCCTCGTATCTCTAGTATAAGATCAGATAGACAGGATGAACAGCAGTGGGAGCAGCCTCTTCTTAGCTCAGCACTCCTTGTATCTCTAGTAAAAGATAAGATAGGTAGGGTAGACAGCAGTGTGAGCAGCCTCTTCTTACTTCAGCACTGCTGGTATGTCCGGTCTTAAATCAGATAGATGGGGATGGACAGCAGTGTGAGAAGCCTCTTTCTTACCTCAGCACTGCTAGTATGTCCAGTATTAAATCAGAATATCTACTGGAAGCCCAACCTCCTACACAAGAAGAGAGGGTGCAATACTTCTACCGCACATGTTCTCTGGCACCTGTCCTAACATTCTAGGACTGTTTGTCAGTATAACAAGATGGCGGCCATTTTATTTGTATAGTGAATACCTCTTTAGGCAAATCGATTGTGATTTGCTACTTAAATGTATTTAGGAATTTATTTATAAGACATTTCCATTTAATATTTTTTTTTCTATTCTCCTTTAATAACCTAGTGCGTATAACCAGTCTAGCATTCTTCATTCTTGTGAATTCCATATATCAAGCTTGTCTACCAAGCTAATGGAATCATAAGGGTTCAGTAAGGTCAAGGAGATGAAACTCTTAAGTAGCTGTTCCCTCAATTTTTCCATTTGAAGTCTACAGCTGTTCTTTTACACGTTCCCATGCATTTCACACTCAATGTCATCCCTTCCCTTTTATACTTCAACCACGAAAATCAACGTGGAACTTTAAAAAAATAAATAAATACATAGATGACATTTTGGATTCTTAAATCACGTAATTTGGAAATTCACCTTGACCCCAGCAGATTATAATGAAATATGACAGCTACATAATAAAAACACCAATTGCCTGGAAGAGTGGAGATAATAGTGCCTTAAGGGACTTGTTTTATTTTTCTGCTTTTGATTTTTAATTTATCGCTCTATTTTTATTCTAAGGGGACTCGAATTTCCCGTCTGTATCGGTTTAATGTGCCGCTCGCCGTTTTTTATTATTTTATTTTTTTAAACAAATAAAATATGCTTTTCTGCTCCCCTCCCCCGCATTTGTACCATGCCATTATGCAACCTCCAATAATGTTTTATGGAAATTGTCTTCCACTAAAGAAAGGCGGTTGAAAAAAAAAAATTAAAAAAAGACAACAGATATTTTTAAATGTCACTTTATAAATTAGACGTCATACTAAATATCAGAGATCATTAGTGCATTGATACACCTCTCCTCTCGAAAAGCCGTCCTGAATGCATAATTCCTGTAAGAAAGTAAGTGGGTGCTTTTTTATTTATTTATTCATTTCTTTATTTTCCTTTTTTGTCTATTTGTTTTTAGTTTTTTAAATTTATTTTTTATAATAATTGTAATAGTATATTAATAAAATACAATCTATTAATTATAGTACAAGTAATTTAATAATTATTTTAAATGTATTTTATTTATTGTATTTAATATTATTTATATTTTTTATTTATTTATATATTTTATATCCAGTCTTTTTTTTTGTTTTTATTTTTTATTTTTTTTATCCATTCTGTTTATATAATATATTTATAATAATAATAATAACAACAACATATTAAAATATAATATATTAATTGTTATACATAATAATTATGTATTAATTATTTTTAATTTACTTTATTTATTATATTTTATATTATTTCTATTTATTTTATTAAATTTAAATATTTAATTTTGTATTTATATATTTATTTTTTATCCAGTCTTTTTTTTATATCCATTCTATTTATATAATATGTTGTTATTATTATTAATAGTAATAAGCTTTATTTTATATCCAGTCTATCTGCTTTCATGAATACACTCTTTCTGCTAATTGTGTTGAACGTAAACATTTATTTTTTTACAAAGCTCTACATTTTTTATTATAGGAACGGGTATAAAACAAAAATAAATAAAAACTTCTTGTTCCGAGTGAAATATAGCAGGCCCATTAAACGGGATAGGATATTTAAGGAAAATGAATTTTATCTATGAACAAAGCGATGAGGATGACATAAATCTACCATTAAGGATTTGCACATTGTATTCCTAAACAAAGATTACTATGTTGTTACAGAACACCAAAAAAATCCTTCGGATGAATCAGCGCTATGAGATATCTTTGTATCCGATGTAAAAGGCTTTATTGTACTGGTGCAACAATTGTTAATGAGTTAAAACTTTGTTTCATGGTAGGAAATTCCAATTAATCCTCATTCCAATGCATGGTATGGAGATAAAGACTTCATGGTCCACGTCACACTTCTTATCCACAAGCTCCCTCAGTAATAGAGCTCATCTAACCAACAGATTGTTCTTCGGAGCCAGTAATATTAAAGGCTACAGACACTGTTGACATAGAAAAATATTATTTTTCGTTTAGTTAATAATATTGCACTATGTTTCAGTCTGCAATATTCATTGCTTCATTCATTTTCTGACTCCTGACATGCAGATTGCAGCCTGATCCAATTTCCAGCTTTTTCTCTAATGGGAGTGTCTTTCCAAGTAATATAGGCTGGATGTGAGGTCTCTGTGTCTTACTCTTAGTAATATAGGCTGGATGCGAGGTCTGTGTCTCTCCCAGTAATATAGGCTGTGTGTGAGCTCTGTGTCTCTCCCAGTAATATAGGCTGTATGTGAGGTATGTGTGTCTCTCTCAGTAATATAGGCTGGATGTGAGGTCTGTGTGTCTCTCCCAGTAATATAGGCTGGATGTGAGATCTGTGTGTCTCCCAGTAATATAGGGTGGATGTGAGGTCTGTGTGTCTCCCAGTAATATAGGCTGGATGTGAGGTCTGTGTGTCTCTCCCAGTAATATAGGCTGGATGTGAGCTCTGTGTGTCTCTCCCAGTAATATAGGCTGGATGTGAGGTCTGTGTGTCTATCCCAGTAATATAGGCTGGATGTGAGATCTGTCTTTCTCCCAGTAATATAGGCTGGATGTGAGATCTGTGTGTCTCTCCCAGTAATATATGATGGATGTGAGCTCTGTGTGTCTCTCCCAGTAATATAGGCTGGATGTGAGGTCTGTCTCTCTCCCAGTAATATAGGCTGGATGTGAGATCTGTGTCTCTCTCAGTAATATATGCTGGATGTGAGGTCTGTGTGTCTCTCCCAGTAATATAGACTGGATGTGAGGTCTGTGTGTCTCTCCCAGTAATATAGGCTGGATGTGAGGTCTGAGTGCCTCTCCCAGTAATATAGGCTGGATGTGAGGTATGTGTGTCTCTCCCAGTAATATAGACTGGATGTGACATCTGTGTGTCTCTTCCAGTAATACAGGCTGGATGTGAGGTCTGAGTGCCTCTCCCAGTAGTATAGGCTGGATGTGAGGTCTGTGTGTCTCTTCCAGTAATACAGGCTGGATGTGAGGTCTATGTATCTCTCCCAGTAATATACACTGGATGTGAGATCTGTGTGTCTCCCAGTAATATAGGCTGGATGTGATCTCTGTGTGTCTCTCCCAGTAATATAGGCTGGATGTGAGGTCTGTGTGTCTCCTGTTGTGAATTCTGCTCTTGGGTTCTCTCCGGTGGTTGCTGGTGGTAATGCAGTTGTCCCTGGGTTGCAATCCTGGGCAGGTGTTCCTGCTGATTGCAGCTCTGACTGGGGTATTTAGGTGTGCAGGATTCATTAGTCCTTGCCAGTTGTCCATTGTTCTTGGAGGTTATGCATCTCTGTCTGGTTCCTCCTGCCCTGCTGCCAAATCAACCAAGATAAGTGTCTGGTTTTGTTTCTGCTGCACACATGCGGTGTGCTTTACAATTCAGTGCTATTCATTGTTTTTTCTTGTCCAGCTTAGACTGTGTTTGGATATTTTCAGTCAAGTTGGATTCTCAGGAGATGCAGAGTTACATTTCATGTCTTTAGTTAGATGTGGAATTTTTGTATTATCTGCTGTGGATATTTTTAGGGTTTTAATATTGACCGCTTAGTATTCTGTCCTATCCTTTCCTGTTTAGCTAGCATGGCCTCTTTTGCTAAATCCTGATTTCTGCCTGTGTTTGTCTTTCCTCTTATACTCACAGTCAATATTTGTGGGGGGCTGCCTATCCTTTGGGGTTCTGCTCTGAGGCAAGATAGAATTTCCATTTCCATCTATAGGGGTATTTAGTCCTCCGGCTGTGTCTAGGTGTCTAGGATGTGTTAGGTACACCCCACGGCTACTTCTAGTTGCGGTGTCAGTTTAGGGTTTGCGGTCAGTACAGGTTCCACCTTCTCCTGAGATAGTCTCATGCGGCTCCAAGGTCACCAGATCATAACAGTACAACTGGCCAACAATGAGTTAAATGCATCTCAGAAGAAGGGAAGAAAGGTGTTGAGCCATTTTTTTTTCTGTAGTCTGCTTGGTCTCCTCTTCCCTCTTTTTTTCTGGGTGGCTGAGGAGTCTTGTGCTAGCATGGATGTTCAGGGATTGGCTTCTCGTGTGGACCAGCTTGCTGCTAGGGTACAGGATATTTCTGATTATATTGTTCAGACTCCAGTTTTGGAGCCTAGGATTCCTACTCCTGATTTGTTTTTTGGGGACAGGTCCAAGTTTTTGAATTTTAAGAACAACTGTAAACTGTTTTTTGCTCTGAAACCTCAATCCTCTGGTGATTCCATTCTGCAGGTTAAAATTGTCATCTCCCTGCTGCGTGGCGATCCTCAGGATTGGGCATTTTCCCTGGAATCTGGGAACCCGGCGTTGCTTAATGTAGATGCCTTTTTTCATGCTTTAGGATTATTATATGATGAACCAAATTCGGTGGATCAAGCGGAGAAGACCTTGTTCGCCCTGGTTCAGGGTCAAGAAGCAGCAGAGTTGTATTGTCAGAAATTTAGAAAATGGTCTGTGTTGACTAAATGGAATGATGATGCTTTGGCGGCAATTTTCAGAAAGGGTCTTTCTGAATCCGTCAAAGATGTTATGGTGGTGTTTCCCACGCCTTTCGGTCTGAGTGATTCTATGTCTCTGGCCATTCAGATTGATCGGCGCTTGCGGGAGCGCAGAACTGTGCGCGCTGAGGCGTTGTCCTCAGAACAGATGCCTGAGCCAATGCAGTGTGATAGGATTCTGTCTAGAACGGAGCAACATGGATTCAGACGTCAGAATAGGTTGTGTTTTTATTGTGGCGATGCTTCTCATGTCATTTCAGTCTGCCCTAAGCGTACAAAGAGGATCGCTAGTTCATTTACTATCAGTACTGTACAACCTAAATTTCTGTTATCTGTGTCCTTGATATGCTCATTGTCATCATTTTCTGTCATGGCGTTTGTGGATTCAGGCGCCACTTTGAACTTAATGGACTTTGAGTTTGCCAGGCGTTGTGGATTTCCCTTGCAGTCTTTGCAGAACCCTATTCCTTTAAGGGGCATTGATGCTACACCTTTGGCTAAAAATAAGCTCCAGTTCTGGACACAGGTGACCATGTGCATGGCGCCAGCCCATCAGGAAGATTGTCGATTTCTGGTGTTGCATAATTTGCATGATGCTATCGTGCTGGGTTTTCCGTGGTTGCAGGTACATAATCCTGTGTTGGATTGGAAGTCTATGTCTGTGACTAGTTGGGGATGTCAGGGGGTTCATAATGACGTTCCTTTGATGTCAATCTCCTCTTCTTCCTCTTCTGAAATTCCAGAGTTTTTGTCTGATTTTCAGGATGTATTCGATGAGCCCAGGTCCAGTTCTCTCCCACCGCATAGGGACTGTGATTGTGCGATTGACTTGATTCCAGGCTGTAAGTTTCCTAAGGGCCGACTTTTCAACCTGTCTGTGCCTGAACATACCGCCATGCGGAGTTATGTTAAGAAGTCTTTGGAGAAAGGGCATACTCGGCCATCTTCTTCACCGTTGGGAGCGAGTTTTTTTTTGTTGCTAAGAAGGATGGCTCCTTGAGACCCTGTATTGATTATCGCCTCTTGAATAAGATCACGGTCAAGTTTCAATACCCTTTACCTCTGCTTTCTGATTTGTTTGCTAGGATTAAGGGGGCTAGCTGGTTTACTAAGATTGACCTTCGGGGGGCATATAATCTTGTTCGAATTAAGCAGGGTGATGAATGGAAAACTGCGTTTAATATGCCCGAAGGCCATTTTGAATACCTTGTGATGCCATTCGGGCTCTCTAATGCTCCATCTGTTTTTCAGTCCTTTATGCACAATATCTTCCGGACTTATCTTGATAAATTCATGATTGTATATTTGGATGACATTTTAATTTTTTCCGATGATTGGGAGTCCCATGTGGAACAGGTCAGGATGGTATTTCAGATCCTTCGTGATAATGCCTTGTTTGTGAAGGGGTCTAAGTGTCTCTTTGGAGTGCAGAAGGTTTTTTTTTGGGCTTCATTTTTTCTCCCTCATCTATAGAGATGGATCCGGTTAAGGTTCAGGCCATTCATGATTGGATTCAACCCACATCCGTGAAGAGCCTTCAGAAATTTTTGGGCTTTGCTAATTTTTATCGCCGTTTCATTGCTAACTTCTCCAGTGTGGTTAAACCCTTGACCGATTTGACGAAGAAAGGCACTGATGTGACGAATTGGTCCTCTGCGGCTGTCTCTGCCTTTCAGGAGCTTAAACGCTGATTTACTTCTGCCCCGGTGTTGCGTCAACCGGATGTTTCTCTTCCGTTTCAGGTTGAGGTTGACGCTTCTGAGATTGGGGCAGGGGCCGTTTTGTCTCAGAGGGATCCTGTTGGTTCCTTGATGAAACCATGTGCATTCTTTTCCCGTAAATTTTCGCCTACTGAACGCAATTATGATGTCGGCAATCGGGAGTTGTTGGCTATGAAGTGGGCATTTGAGGAGTGGCGACATTGGCTTGAGGGAGCTAAGCATCGTATTGTGGTCTTGACTGATCATAAAAATCTGCTTTACCTCGAGTCTGCCAAGCGGCTGAATCCTAGACAGGCTCGATGGTCCTTTTTTTTTTTCCTGTTTTGATTTCGTGGTCTCGTATCTTCCGGGTTCTAAGAACATTAAGGCTGATGCCCTCTCTAGGATTTTTTTGCCTGATTCTCCTGAGGTCCTTGAACCGGTCGGCATTCTGAAAGAAGGGGTGGTTCTTTCTGCCATTTCCCCTGATTTACGACGGGTTCTTCAGGAATTTCAGGCTGACAAACCTGACCGCTGTCCAGCGGGGAAACTGTTTGTTCCTGATAGATGGACTAGTAGAGTGATTGCTGAGGTTCATTGTTCTGTGTTGGCTGGCCATCCTGGTATTTTTGGTACCAGAGATTTGGTGGGTAGGTCCTTTTGGTGGCCTTCTTTGTCACGTGATGTGCGTTCTTTTGTGCAGTCCTGTGGGACTTGTGCGCGGGCCAAGCCTTGTTGTTCCCGTGCTAGCGGGTTGCTTTTGCCTTTGCCGGTCCCTGAGAGGCCTTGGACGCATATTTCTATGGATTTTATTTCTGATCTTCCGGTTTCCCAGAGGATGTCTATTATCTGGGTTGTTTGTGACCAGTTCTCTAAGATGGTTCATTTGGTGCCTTTGCCTAAATTGCCTTCCTCTTCTGATTTGGTTCCGTTGTTTTTTCAGCATGTGGTTCGTTTGCATGGTATTCCGGAGAATATTGTGTCTGACAGAGGTTCCCAGTTTGTTTCTAGGTTTTGGCGGGCCTTTTGTGCTAGGCTGGGCATTGATTTGTCTTTTTCTTCCGCATTTCATCCTCAGACAAATAGCCAGACCGAGCGAACTAATCAGACTTTGGAAACTTATTTGAGATGCTTTGTGTCTGCTGATCAGGATGATTGGGTGGCTTTCTTGCCATTGGCTGAGTTTGCCCTTAATAATCGGGCTAGTTCGGCTACCTTGGTTTCGCCCTTCTTTTGAAATTTTGGTTTTCATCCTCGTTTTTCTTCGGGGCAGGTTGAGCCTTCGGACTGTCCTGGTGTGGATTCTGTGGTTGACAGGTTGCAGCAGATTTGGGCTCATGTGGTGGACAATTTGGTGTTGTCCCAGGAGGAGGCTCAATGTTTTGCTAACCGTCGTCGGTGTGTTGGTTCCTGGCTTCAGGTGGGGGATCTGGTTTGGTTGTCTTCCCGTCATGTTCGTATGAAGGTTTCTTCCCCTAAGTTTAAGCCTCGGTTTATTGGTCCTTATAGGATTTCTGAGATTATTAATCCGGTGTCTTTTCGATTGGCCCTTCCGGCCTCTTTTGCTATCCATAATGTCTTCCATAGATCTTTATTGCGGAAATATGTGGTGCCCGTTGTTCCCTCTGTTGATCCTCCGGCCCCTGTGTTGGTTGATGGGGAGTTGGAGTATGTGGTTGAGAAAATTTTGGATTCTCGCTTTTCGAGGCGGAGGCTTCAGTACCTTGTCAAATGGAAGGGTTATGGCCAGGAGGATAATTCTTGGGTTTTTGCCTCTGATGTCCATGCTGCTGATTTGGTCCGTGCCTTTCATCTGGCTCGTCCTGATCGGCCTGGGGGCTCTGGTGAGGGTTCGGTGACCCCTCCTCAAGGGGGGGGTACTGTTGTGAATTCTGCTGTTGGGTTCCCTCCGGTGGTTGCTGGTGGTAATGCAGTTGTCCCTGGGTTGCAATCCTGGGCAGGTGTTCCTGCTGATTGCAGCTCTGACTGGGGTATTTAGGTGTGCAGGATTCATTAGTCCTTGACAGTTGTCCATTGTTCTTGGAGGTTATGCATCTCTGTCTGGTTCCTCCTGCTCTGCTGCCAAATCATCCAAGATAAGTGTCTGGTTTTGTTTCTGCTGCACACATGCGGTGTGCTTTACAATTCAGTGCTATTCATTGTTTTTTCTTGTCCAGCTTAGACTGTGTTTTGATATTTTCAGTCAAGTTGGATTCTCAGGAGATGCAGAGTTACATTTCATGTCTTTAGTTAGATGTGGAATTTTTGTATTATCTGCTGTGGATATTTTTAGGGTTTTAATATTGGCCACTTAGTATTCTGTCCTATCCTTTCCTGTTTAGCTAGCAAGGCCTCTTTTGCTAAATCCTGATTTCTGCCTGCGTTTGTCTTTCCTCTTATACTCACAGTCAATATTTGTGGGGGGCTGCCTATCCTTTGGGGTTCTGCTCTGAGGCAAGATAGAATTCCCATTTCCATCTATAGGGGTATTTAGTCCTCCGGCTGTGTCGAGGTGTCTAGGATGTGTTAGGTACACCCCACGGCTACTTCTAGTTGCGGTGTCAGTTTAGGGTTTGCGGTCAGTACAGGTTCCACCTTCTCCTGAGATAGTCTCATGCGGCTCCAAGGTCACCAGATCATAACAGTCTCCCAGTAATATAGGCTGGATGTGATCTCTGTGTGTCTCTCCCAGTAATATAGGCTGGATGTGAGATCTGTGTGTCTCTCCAAGTAATATAGGTTGGATGTGAGGTTTGTGTATCTCAGTAACAAAAGCCGAATTTTAGGTCGGTGTATAACGAGAGAAGTAACCATTCAGTTGTAGAGGAGAAAGAAAAAAATGTGAACATATAAATCCTCAAAAAACAATGTAATTTAATATACTTGATTAAAAAACACCATTACCCGTGTGATGTAGAAAATCAACGGTGATACAGTTGGGGACCACCATCTTAATCAAATAACCTTACAGTTCATTCTGATAATACCAATTTTAAACTTATAAATCCCTACTCTTGGCCTGAGTCAATGCTGCCCAGTGTGGAGGCTGGCACCCTAGATTAGGGTATTTGTTTAATACAGCGGTCTCCAACTGTATCACCGTTGATTTTCCACATCACACGGATAATGGTGTTTTTTAACCAAGTATATTAAAGTACATTGCTTTTAGAGGGTTTATATGTTCACATCTGTGTATAACTCCCAGTAATGTAGGCTGGATGTGAGCTTTTTGTGTATCCAGAATGCTGTTTTTTTCACTAGCTCATATATCAGCCCAGCTTCTATCCAGCACTTATTTTCTCTTAAGCTAGGACTTTCAGAAAAATCATCCGCAGAAACTGAAATGTTGGCAGGAAATACGATGCGCAAAATATAGAAAAAAAAGTAAAAAAGTATGGTTTTGTTGCGTCGATTTTAATGCATTTTTATTTCCCCGTTAATTTGAATGGGTGAAAAACACTACAAAAAATGCTGAAAGAACTGACATGCTGCAGATTTCAAATCTGAAAGGATAAAATAAGCAAAGTGTGCATGAGATTTCTGAAATTTTATTCACACTGCAAGAAAAACACACAACAAATACGCAACATGTTTTCCTCCTTATCTGTAGCTTATTTTCTTTCAGATCCCTGAGACTGTAGATGCTTTCTCCCCTCTCCAGGCTGTGGAGATCTGTTATATCCTTTCCCTACTGCTATCTCTAACACTGAGAGAAGGAATGGGAAGAAAAGACAGTGTCAGCTATTAATGGCAGAACTATACTCAACGAATGACTGTTGTCCTCCCTGCATCATTCTTAAGGTCACTCGAGATCCCAGCAGTCAGACCCCTAGCGATAATTAATCTATCCCCTATCTAGAGATTTTTAGAGTTTTGTTTTAGGTTTGAGTATTAACAATATTAAAAATTAAATTAGCACATAATTTTCTATCTATTACAGACATCGTGTTAAAAGGTGAGATTGACTTTAGGTGCTTCATATTTAACAACCCCTCTCTTTAGCGAGGACTATGTAAGTGGGCGCAACTCCCGCCATGCACTGCTCAATGTTAGCGGGATTGTGATCTAGTTTTTAGTTGTGATTGAAGAGAACATTGTGTTCCTTTAAATCATAAAGCAAAGTATTTCCAAGGTCATTGAACATGTTATGTAGAGTTTTACTGTGTGATGCTGGAAAATTGCTATACAGAAGTAAAGTTTAGCTTTGTGTGTAGATTGAATAAACTTTGCGGAGATGACATACGTGATCACCCCCCCCCCCCCCCCCACATTATGTAGTAATGTCCCGCATTCTGTACTATTGTCCCCCATCCTGGGCCACTTCCTGGTATATATGTTCTCCATCCTGGTATACAGTATATGCCCCATCCTGGTATATATGCCCTCATCCCATGTTCCTTCCTTGTATATATGTCCTTTATCCTGGGCCCCTTCCTGATATATATGTTCCCCATCCTGGTATATATGCCCCCATCCTGTGTTCCTTCCTTGTATATGTGTCCTTCATCCTTAGCCCCTTCCTGGTATATATGTTCCCTATCCTGGTATATATGCCCCCATCCCGTGTTCCTTCCTTGTATATATGTCCTTCATCCTTAGCCCCTTCCTGGTATATATGTTCCTCATCCTGGTATATATGCCCCCATCGTGGTATACATGCCCCCATCCCATATTCTTTCCTGGTATATATGTATATATATATATGTCCTTCATCCTTAGCCCCTTCCTGGTATATATGTCCCCATCCGGTATTCTTTCCTGGTATAAATGTTCTTCATCCTGGTATATACAGTTGTGTGAAAAAGTGTTTGCCCCCTTCCTGATTCCCTATTCTTTTGCATGTTTGTCACACTTAAATGTTTCAAATCACCAAATAAATGTAAATATTAGATAAAGATAACACAAGTAATCACAAAATGAAGTTTTTAAATGCAGGTCTTTATTATTAAGATAAAAAGAAATCCAAACCTACAGGGCCCTGTGTGAGAAAGTGGTTGACCCTAAACCTAATTGATCGGACCACCCTTAGCAGCAACAACTGCAATCAAGTGTAACTGGCAATGAGTCTTTTACAACTCTCTGGAATTTGGGCCCACTCATCTTTGCAGAATTGTTGTAATTCAGCCACATTGGAGGGTTTCCAAGCATGAACTGCCTTTTTAAGGTCATGGCACAGCATCTCATTCGGACTAAGGTCAAAAGTTTGACTAGGCCACTCCAAAGTCTTAATTTTGCTTTCTAAAGCCATTCAAAGGTGGACTTGCTGGTGTGTTTAGGATCATTGTCCTGCTGCATAACTCAAGTGCTTTTCAGCGTGAGGTCACAAACAGATGGCCGGACATTCTTCTTCAGGATTTTAAGTACAATTCATGGTTCCATTTACCACAGCAAGTCTTACAGGTCCTGAAGAAGAAAAACAGCCCCAGGACAATCACACTACCACCACCATATTATACTGTTGGTATGATGTTCCTTTTCTGAAATGCGGTGTTACTTCTACGCCAGATGTAATGGAACATACAGCTTCCAAAAAGTTCAGCTTTTGTTTCATCAGTCCACAGAGTATTCTCCCAAAAGTCTTGGTGATCATCAAGATGTTTTGGGGCAAAACTGGGACGAGCCTTTATGTTCTTATTGCTCAGCAGTGGTTTACTTCTTGGAACTCTGCCATGCAGGCCATTTTTGCCAAGTCTCTTTCTTATGGTGGAGTCATGAACTCTGACCTTAACTGAGACAAGTGAGGCCTGCAGTTCTTTGAATGTTGTTGTGAGATCTTTTTTGACCACTTAGATGAGTCGGTGATGCGCTCTTGTGGTTATTTTGTTCGGCTGGCCACTCCTGGGGAGGTTCACCACTGTTCCATAATTTTGCCATTTGTGGATAATGGCTCTCACTTTGGTTCGCTGGAATTTCAAAGCTTGAGAAATGGCTTTATAACCTTTTCCAGACTGATAGATCTCAATTACTTTGTTTCTCATTTGTTCCGGAATTTCTTTGGATCATGGCATTATGTCTAGCTTTTGATGATCTTTCGTTCACTCCACTTTGTCAGGCAGGTCCTATTTAAGTGATTTCTTGATTGAGAATTGGTGGGGTAGTAATCAGGCCTGGGTATGGCCTGGGTATGGCTCGCAAGTCACAGGTGAGGCTGTTAGTTTAATAGCCATTCAAATCCATTTGTGTCAACGTCTGTGCATGTTATCAGGTCAAAATCACCAGGATATGTCAACTTTAGATCAGGGTCATTTGGATGTCTTGGGTTGTGATTATGATTTAAAAAGGGATCACACAGTAGTCTGACAATAAATGGCTTCACCCAACCACTAACCATGAGAGACAAAAAAGTTTTGGTGTTATCGTTCATTTTCTCTGAAAAAAAGGCAAAGAAAGCAAAAATTCTGACTGGGTATGTAAACTTTTGAGCACAACTGTATATATGTCCTTAATCCTGATATATACATCCAACATCCTGGGTTCCTTCCTGTTATATACGCCCCCACCCTGGTACATTTGTCCCTCTCTCTCCCACAGAGGATTGAGCCATGCCAGGGCCTCACCAGATAGATGGGACTTGATGTAAGCCACTTTGGCTTTGTCCGAGACAAACTGATAAGCCAGGAGTTCGAAGTGCAGCGCGCACTGGTTAATGATCTCCACCAAAGTGTGGCGGGGCCAACAAACAAAGTCTGGAACCTGGTGCATAACTGGCAGCCTGGTGGGTCACTGTCGTAACTGCTGCCTGATAGGATGTGGAAGCGTCCAGTACTGCCAGTGTGCCAAGACGGGTATTTACAGTCCGTAGATAGGATAAAAGCTTATACTCTTGATCCTTCTGGTGGGAGACCTCCTGGTATGGGTTTGAGATGGAAGACAACTGGGAGTCAACGGATTTCATGGCCTGTGCAAACTGTAACAAGCTGAGTGGTGAAACCACTGTGCCGAGACCCAAGAAAGACCTGGAGGGGTGTGACTAGAACTTCACCTAATCTGACCTCTGATAAACAGCAGCATACGATAGGGTGATCCGAGGAGAGTCAAGGAGGTGGACCAGGCGCTACACCAGGACTGACCTTAGGTAGATGGCAGCTGCATCCTTAGGGATGGATAGCTGGGTCGACCAGAAGGAAGGTACAGTGAAAGCAGGCAGGTGCCGAAGAACATGGGAAACCACGGATGCAGACCGGACCGGCTGACCGAGAGATGTGAGCACTAGCAAGTGCAACTGGATCAGCTGACTTAGAGAAGAGCACTGGCAGGTGGAACTGGACCGGCTGACGTAGAGATGAGCCTTGGCAGGTGCAGCAGGACTGGTTGACATAGAGAAGAGGACTGGCAAGTGCAGGGGGACTGACTGGCATAGAGATGAGCATTGGCTGGTGCAACTGGAATGGCTGATGCAGAGAAGAGCACTGGCAGGTCCATAGGGACCAGCTGCCATAGAGTTGAGCACTGGCAGGTACAGCATATGGGGCTATGAGGACTAGGACCTGAAAACTATCAAGAGTGTTAGAAAGCAAACTTACAACATTGCACAGGCACCTCCATGTTGGAGGAGCTGCCTTAAATAGTAAGTGTCCTCCAGCTATTGGCTGAGGACACTTTTGGGGAATGAATGCGGCCCCTTTAAGAAAAGGAAAGTGTGCATGCACCCCAGTCAGCTGCAGATCCTTAAGGAGGACGGGGGTTGGAGTGGTGAGTACGCTGGCATCTCTGCAGGGAGAGAGGGACCGCACGCAGAGATGCCGGCGCTATATTTGCTTCTCTATAATTTGATTTATTTAGTTTTATAACAACCAATCCACTGTTTGCCATTGCCCATTGTGGCCTCACTAATCTGATCTACACTAATCTGTGTTTCGCTGCTTCTCTCCGAGGTGCATTGATGTCCTGTTCATAATCTCCACCACATCAGATTTATTTTTCTGCTTTTATCATATTTTTAACTTGTTTTTTTCTCTCTTTTTTTGCTATTGCTCTTAACTTCTACAAATACAGAGAATTATAGAAATAATTATACTAACCTTCTCTAACAATGTCCTATATAAAGTCAATACAAATGCCACAATAGAATGCAATTTACGAGAGTCATTTAGAAATGGTCCTCGCACCGCGCTGTTACAGCACGCAGATAAAAACGACTATTTTTTACTTGGTTATTAAGTGCAATTCCCTTAAAATCATTTCCCTGAAATAGAACTACAAGTGTTATTGTGTCTGACTTCTTTATGCTTTTTTTGCTTTTTTTTTGGTTCATGGAAAGGGATTGAGCTCTGAAAAGCTGTAAAATGCGCAATGGATTGTAATTATAAGAGGTTACAAGGACTTTGGGTAATTGAAAAAACACCTCATGTACGTCATTTATCATGCAAATTATTCCTATACACATCTAGATCAGACCATTGTTCTGTAAACTCTGGAAAAGAAGAAGAGAGAGTCTGGAAAATTTTTGGTAGTCGCAGCAGGTTACTACCTGGCTCCAAATATAAATCTCTTGGTCAACAACATTATCTAGATGCTTAGTAAAATTGGCATATATGCAAACAGCCTTGGGTAACAGGCCAGCCCCTGGCAGGTCCACAGACAATGGGGCCTAATGGTAGATCAACCACAAACTGGAGAGAAAAGGGCCACTGGGACACTCAGGGATGATGGAAGACCACTGCATAATTTTTCCAAGATTGAATGCTGCATTAGAATGATCACTGACTGCACTACTAACCACCAGATACTAGTTGTACCCATGACCACCATGGATTAGCCTCTAACTGTACCACCAACCACCATGGACCAGTCACCAACTTTACCTCTGACCACCATGGAAAAGACACTGGCTGTACCCCTGACCACCATGGACGAGTCACTGGCTGTACCCCTGAAAATCATGGACCATTCACTGGCTGTACCCCTGACCGTCATGGACCAGACACTGGCTATAACCCTGACTGACATGGACCAGACACTGGCTGTACCCCTGACCGACATGGACCAGTCACTGGCTGTACCCCTTACCATTATGGACCAGTCACTGGCTGTGTACCCCTTACCATTATGGAGCAGTCACTGGCTGTACCCTTTACCATTACGGACCAGTCACTTGCTGCATCATTGATCGCTAGGTAATGGATGCTGACTGTAGCACTATTATCCAGGGACCATGCCCGGACAGTACTATCAAACAGCAGGGAATGCATGCTGACTACAAAACTGTCCATCAGAGACCATACTATGATTGTACTACTTACTGCCATGGAATAAATACTGACTGTACCTCTGTCCACCAGGAACCAACACTGTGCAACTTACAAACCGGGAATGGATGCTGACTGTACAACCTACAAACCGGGAATGGATGCTGACTGTACAACTTACAAACCAGGAATGGATGCTGACTGTACAACTTACAAACCGGGAATGGATGCTGACTACAAAACTGTCCATCAGAGACCATACTATGATTGTACTACTTACTGCCATGGAGTGGATGCTGATAGCACCACTGTCCACCAGGAACCATGACTGTACTGTTTACCACTAAGGAATGGATGTTAGCTGCCCCTCTGTCCTGCAGGGACCATACACTGACTGTGTTACCTACCACCAGAGAATAAATGCTGACTGTACCAACACTGTGCAACTTAAAGCCAAGGAATGGATGTTGATTGCACTACTGTCTACCAGGGACCATACCATCAAGGCAATGAATGCTGACCGTACCTCTGTCCACAAGTAAACATACCCTTATTGTACTGCGTACCATCAGGGAATAGCTGCTGAATGTACCACAGAATCTTCCCCTGACACTTAATATCTGACAATACCACTGACTGGAGGCAATTTGTTAAACTTTCCACCAACCACTAAAAGATTGGGACAGAAAATAAATGATAATAAGCTAAACCTCAATATTAAAAAAAGTTGGAATGGCAAAAGTCATCGGGTGCCAGAGCTGGAAGGTCGTTCCCCAGATGAACCTTCTCCATCGTTGTCTTTGCTTTCTTGGAAAATATGTTTCGCTCTGAATAAAATCTGGAATGACCTTGGGACCATTTCCACGTGACGGCTCTTATATTTCAGTGTTTGCTTAATGAAAATATAAATTATCAAATTCTCTTCACCCTCCACAACGAAATAATAGAAACTGCAACCATATAAATGTCAAGTATAAGCTGATGGAAATCTCCATTCAGCCCGGGATTCTGTGCATCATTGTAGTCGGCCATTATCTATCTGTCCCAGTATATCATAATAATGTATTTGTATTTTCTTCAGTTTTCTCTGCAGCTTTTGATAATGTGAAATATTGTCATCTAAACTTATGCAAAGACCTTCAGTGCCATTTAAAGAAATAATGTAATAAATGAAAGATATGTTGAGGTTCGAAAATTCAGAGAATTTTTTTTTTGCATTGTACTATGCGGACTAAGTCAACGTCTAGGAATATCGCTAAGGCTGATGCATGCCAACATTCAGGAGCTGAAACGTGTTTCCTCCCTTTAAAACTGAAGTTTTGGATATGTCATTTTGTACGATCTGAAAGTAAATATGGAGCAACTCTCCATCATCTTGTATGATGATCTACATTTGGTTTGGTCCAAATATCGTAGCTGTTGTATAAATCATGTTATGGCGTCTTGTAAAATAGAAAAAAACAAAAATGTTAATGGGCTTCCATCTTTTGGGTCAGGGAATATTTGAAAAAGAACAAACCTCAAACTTCGATCCATGCCATGTCGTCGTGTTCTGTTCAGACCTTTGCTTCTTGGTCGATGTAATGGTTCCTATCTTGATCATATGTTTTGGCACACTCATAGCCTTCATGATATTCCAACGTTTCTGGTGAGTTTGTAGACCCCCAAAATGCAATGTTTGGGAATGTTGAGTAGCATTTACTCCACATTTATCCCTAAACCACTTACTATATATCACATAGTGAAACAGCCATCTCCTTTTCCTCCCATTCTAGCAAAAATACTGATGTATTTCAGACAAGTACTTACATTCCATGGTTCCTTGTCGTCTAACCTTTCAATCAGCATGGAGTCTTTGTATCACGATTCTACCGTTCACATTTTAGAAGTTTCCGCAGACTGATCGCCCGTGTTTAAGGTCAAGTAAATATAATATGCAGAGGAAGAATACAGGGAATGTGTTAAAATGGAAAAAGAATCTGGATAATAAAACAATTATTTTATCTTCTGATTGAAGGACGTTTGAAGCTTCAGCCAAAACAATGGAACCAGAACAAAGGGCTTTACACATGAGAATACAATTCAGCTCATAGTAGATGCAAATTCTGAAGGTAACAGCCATGTATTACTAATTGTATTATTTTTTATAATCCATATGGTTCAGATTCTTTATGCTTGTTACTAAAAGATGTAGCTTGCTCAGTGTGTGAATATTCTATGCCAGTACAATTTCACATGAACTATACGTCATTTGACTTCACTAACGAGTCCGAGCTGTTTTCTGATCAAGTCATCAGCACATTTTGGCCTTATCTCGTATAACGAAAAAGTAATCCGAAACAAAAACAAATCAATGTAAATGCCAGATGAAATGTTTAGCTTTGATATTCAGCGTGACTTCCAGTCATAGCAATAAAAGGGATTTATAATAAAATGTGAAACCCACACCTGACGGTTTATCAAATGTGTTAAAACAATTAATTACATCTAGCTCAGTAAAAAAAAAATTAAAGCGTGTTTGATGGGAAAGTCATAAAGGTATAAAGGCTGTAATATCTAATATAACTTGGAGGGAAAAAAGCTCTGAAGGAACATACTGCAACATGAAAGGCAGCAACAGCGAATAAGTAGCAATTGTGTAAGACAAAGTGTTAGTTTTTGGTGAAGCAGCTTATCTATCTTCTGTTCTTGTCAACCTACGAGTCTTATCCTACCAAATATTCTTGACTTATCTACTATTCTTGACCCCATCTGCTAGTCTTGACCTTTATGTTAGTCTTGACCTTTCTGATAGTCTTGACCCTTTCTGCTAGTATTGACCTTTCTGTTAGTTTTGACATTTTCTGCTACTCTTGACCTTTCTGCTAGTCTGACTCTTGAACTTTCTGCTAGTCTTGACCCTTTCTACTCATCTGACCTTTCTGTTAGTCTTGACCCTGCCTGCTAGTCTTGACCTTTCTGTTAGTCTTGACCCATTTTGCTAGTCTTGACCTTTCTGTTAGTCTTGACTCTTTCTGCTAGTCTTGATCTTTCTGCTAATCATGACCTTTTTGCCAGTCTTGACATTTCTGTTAGTCTTGATCTTTTTGCTAGTCTTGACCCTTTTTGCTAGTCTTGACCTTTCTGCTAGCCTGATTCTTGACATTATTTCTGCTAATCTTGACCCTTTCTGCTAGTCTGACCTTTCTGTTAGTCTTGACCCCGCCTGATATTCTTGACCTTTCTGTTAGTCTTGACTCATTCTGCTAGTCTTGACATTTCTGTTAGTCTGGACCCTTTCTGCTAGTCTTGATCTTTTTGTTAGTCTTGATCTTTTTGCTAGTCTTGACCCTTTCTGCTAGTCTGATTCTTGACATTTCTGCTAGTCTTGACCTTTCTACTAGTCTTGACATATTGGTAAGCTTCTGCCTCAACACCAAAATTGGTCTCCGCTTACTTCTCCTATCACTGCCACCTTTTGCCATGCTCGACGCTGTGGTTTACAAGTTGCTTGCTATACCTCTCTGACATCATCATTCAAAATATTTTATCGTATATTTAGACACACTTGTGTGTCTGAGTATGCAGTCAATATTGTCTTCAGTTGCTAATTATTGGAGTTTACCATTACCCAGTTTCTTCCGCTACAATTATCTAGTCAAAGTCCTATGATTTCTACATCTTGCATCTGCTGCTCCTCATAAATGCTGGTCAACCCATCATTTACTGTAAGCATTATGAACTGTTATTTAGATATTTTCACATTATGTTGCAATCTCTACATTCTATTGCAGTTTCTACAACTTGCACCTACTGCTACTCAAACCTGCTGTAAGCATCACAAATGGTTATTTAGAGACTTATGCTGCAATCTCTTTATTGTAGCTCCTCAGAACTCACAGTTTGCTGTAAGCATCACAAACTGTTAGAGACTTTTTACATTATGTTGCAATCTCTGCAATTTCTCCTCAAACCTGCTGGTTAATCCATTGTTTACTGTAAGCATTATGAACTGTTATTTAGAAACTATTCGCATTACCCTGTAATCATCTCTGCAATCTTCTGTGGCTTCCAGGGTGTATTGCTCCACTTGTTATCTACCTATTAGACTTGACCCAACTATGAGTCCTTATCTGTCTACAAGTTTTGATCAACCTACTAGTCTTGATTTATCTTCTAGTCTCGATGTCCCTACTATTCTTCTTGACCCATCTTCTCGTTTTTGACCTACATTCTGGTCTTGACCTGCCTTCTAATCTTGACTTATCTACCAGCCTTAGTGTACGTTTTTAGTCTTAGTCTTTTGCCTAGTCTACCTTCCCATTGCTAATTCATCTACAAATCTCCTAGAACATAGATAACCGCTACAGTATAATAGTAATCGATTGTGCAGCCTGTGAGAATTCTTTGTTTTAGAACATATTCTGCTCTATCTTCATCACAACCCTACGAATACTGGGCATCAAATGGGACTTAAATGCACAATCTGCACTTGTGAGTCCTTTGGTGCAGTATTTTTTATCTATGATGAGTTAAAAAAAAAAGAAACAAATCCATGCATGTTCCTATTCGCTCAGCGTTTCCACCATTCTTTCAAGAGCTGCACAGTTCTCCTTTCATCCGCATCATTCAATTCCAATGTATTGATAAGTTCTGCCCTCCAGTAATTCTCAGCTTTCTGGGTTGTCTCTTGACCTTTTATTCATTCTTCTTTTTCTCAGCTCTCATTCTAAATATATCTCCTGATTCTATCGTAGATTCCTTATGGTGACATCTACTAGTTCTGTCGAGATATTAATTTCCTCTGCTGAACAAAGAAGTGTAAAGGAACGAAAAATAAACTGTATATGGAAGTACTGACAAGTCCGGACTGGCCACAATCCTTGGGCTATTGCAATGACATTTCGGAATAGGAATCACGACAATATAAACAATGGAACACAGCTTTATTTGACACATATAAATACAAAAGGCAAAGCACACACATTAAAGACATTTAAAACAGGGGGATACAAAGTGATCCCATAGACACAAAAACCCAAAATAAGGCAAAGAAAAACCCGCACACAACTTGAGGAAAAACAATGAACATGCCCACAGGTAGTAATGGCCTATAGTAACAGCATAAACATGGAATGTATACACTGACCATAATAAGCCCAGAAGCCTGTTAACCTACCATGCAAATACATGGGAGCCCAAAACCTGGTAACACAGATAACCTAATGTACAGCACAGCATAAGTGCCGTGATATAACTCAAAATAGAAAAGCTGTACCAAGAACATAGGGCTAGCCGTTAAGAGTGTGGAGGCAGGACTAAAAATCCATCACAAGTAATGTGAAATGCTGTAAAGTGCATGAATAGCACAATCTGCCCTGAATAAAAAAGAGCTCGAAATTTCAGGGACCGTCTAAGCCACAGCCATTTTCAGCAGCCAGTTAGAAAACTAAATAGAGGGGGCAGACTCGTGGGCACTTTCTCTTGTGGCAACTGTAGTATCTGCCCTTTTACCAGCAGGGACGAGAAAATTACGGTGCCATCTTTGTTTTCACAGACTCCCATCAAGGCCTACTTTAACTGCAGGTCTCGGAATCTGGTCTACGCCTTGGTATGCCCATGCCCAAAAGTGTACGTTGGCCAAACAACACAGGAGTTAAGAAGACGTATACAGCAACACTTCTCCAGCATCACAACGGCCAAAAGGGACAAGGCGAAGGGGAAAACCCTTACATCTGTGGCTTCACATTTCTTGGTTGAACACAACTCGCATTGGACTGGCACGAAGATTTTGGGACTTGAAACAGTTCATACTAATATTAGGGGTGGTAATATCACCCTTGAACTTCTAAGACGGGAATCGAAGTGGATCTTCAACTTGAACTGTGTCATTCCGTTCGGCATGAATGAAGATTTATTGTTCACTGGTTTCTATAAACAATAGTTGGCAAATTATGGCCTTATGCGGTTGGGTTTATTAATGTTTAGTTGTTTGCTTTTTTTTTTTTGCTCTACTATCATGTATTTGGGTTGCCTATTGACAACACACTATTTAATATATCTATCATCATCTATTTATCATTTACCCTGCAATAACATCCGCACACGCATATTTTGCATTATTGTAGTTACAGGGCTTCTGTTAATTGTCACATTTTGAAGTATAAACAGTTAGATTCCAGTATTTGTTTTTTGAGTAATCATTTTCCAGCCTGCTTTGGCAGCATTTCTTATTGCCATACCAGAGTTTAGGTTCCTCACTTCCGATTGTGGGACTCTAGTCTCTATATGCATTAGTTTACATTTCTATGGTCGTATGGCTTTTGGCTGATTGGCCTACAATTATTTTTCACCTTTGGTCCACCAGTGTGTATTCGGCTTATCTTTAGACAGCAAGTTTTTGAATAGCTTTATCACCATTTAGCAGCACATTTGGTGGGTCATTTACCCTTTCTACAATTCCCACTATGTGAACATTATGGTGCATGTGCACTGCTCCACGTTCCATCCTTGTGGTTTGTTGCCACATATGTGTAGTCCATTATACTGTATGTCCCAAGTGGTTCTACATATGAGCCTGCAGTTTGGCTGTCTGTTTGTTGTCCTATTTGTTGTGTAACTAATTGAGTTCTTATGTAGTTAATACAATGCCCAAATAACCACTTCATGAGTTAGTCCATTTTTATGAGCCCAGGAGTCTGGGCAGCGTCTCTCTTCTCTTGCCTTGTTGGAATCTAGGGGCTTCATCCATTAAAATCTTGTCATCCTAGCAATGGACTCTCTTCAGTCGCCGACTTACTTCCTTATTGTGTTCCACCATTTGAGGGATGCTTTGCGTATGTTTTATTTCAAAATGTTACATCTGCATTGTAACAAGCCTTTGGCTTGTTGCCATACTGTGAGTACATATAGCGCTCATATGGTTTGAGCGCCTGTACACTTATTTTTTGTCTTCAGTACAGCTTGGCGCGTGCGCATTATGCTTAGCGCCCTGGTTTTTTAAATATCTGCGCACTCATGTATTCATTTGGCTCGTAAGGGTTGTATTCTCGCGCATGCGCATTAGCTACAGTGTGCATGCAGTCATGGCAACCGAGAGCGGATGACACATTTCCGCTCCGGGACGCCGGCGCATGCGCACTTGGGTGGATGCCGGGCCCGGCAGGTGCATCAGGAATTGCACGTACTCCATGCGGTGAATTTGACTGCAGCACAGCGGTTGACGGTAATGTATTGATTACTACCTATTTAAGCAAGAGGCTGGATATGCGGGCACTACCCCTGACGAAGCCACCAGTGTGTGGCGACACGCGTTGGGTGTCTGCAGCCCGCACTTCTAACTCTACAGGGCACTCATGCTCTCTTGGCCCTGCCCATGACTGGTGACTATATGTTTTTTATTCAGGGCAGATTGTGCTATTCATGCACTTTACAGCATTTCACATTACTTGTGATGGATTTTTAGTCCTGCCTCCACACTCTTAACGGCTAGCCCTATGTTCTTGGTACAGCTTTTCTATTTTGAGTTATATCACGGCACTTATGCTGTGCTGTACATTAGGTTATCTGTGTTACCAGGTTTTGGGCTCCCATGTATTTGCTTGGTAGGTTAACAGGCTTCTGGGCTTATTATGGTCAGTGTATACATTCCATGTTTATGCTGTTACTATAGGCCATTACTACCTGTGGGCATGTTCATTGTTTTTCCTCAAGTTGTCTGCGGGTTTTTCTTTGCCTTATTTGGGGCTTTTGTGTCTATGGGATCACTTTGTATCCCCCTGTTTTAAATGTTTTTAATGTGTGTGCTTTGACTTTTGTATTTATATGTGTCAAATAAAGCTGTGTTCCATTGTTTATATTGTGGCGATTCCCATTTATAAGGCCTACCTTTTTTTCTTCAAACTTTACACAGGCAGCTTTCTTATAGGCCTTGGTCTGAATCCCACTGACCGTGGTGCCCCCATTGTTTCTTTATATAGACATTTCGGAATAGGAGCAGTAATAAGCCTCCGAAAAATCTTATTACATGTCGACCATAATAGCCCCCATGGTCAGTCTTACATGTAACCAGGTTAGCCCAAGGCTCCTCCTCCCTCTTCCACTGAAACCAAAGTCTACGTATAGATGTGTCCTTCCTTATCTCTGGACAAGATGACAGATCCAAGATGACTAGCTTCGACAAGAAAAAAAAATCATGATTTTTGTGATACTCTGTCAAGAGATGTCACAAAATTAGGTAGATTTGCTCAATTTTGAGGATGGAGAATAATTTAGTGTAAATCTAATCTGCCAGCAAAGCGTTGAAAAAATAAGTAAATCTCAAACTGGGCTGTCCTTGCACCCCTATACCTGCCCAGTCCTCCAACTGGCTCCTCGTTGGTTTTCTCCTCCCCCCGAGGACTTACAGCAAGTCATGCACCTGCGTGTGTCATGAGGGACACTATTGACTTTATTGATGTGAGTATTTACCCCACGCGATCACTTGGAACTTAACGCGCGTCGGTGACATGTGCTAAACTGGGCATAGTCATTATCGGCACCCAGGAAGACCTGGAAGATGGAGTAAACCAAAGATGAGCCAACTGGAGGACCAAGCAGGGAGCAATGACAGCAGCACAAATATGGGGGTTGAGGGGAAAAGAATTAAAGAGTTTATAGATTTTTTTTAACCCTTTCTCAGGCCATATAATCCTTTGGAATGGTGGAAGGCTGCATTGAAATTTGCAAAATTCATCATGAACTTGAATCAATTGTTCTGAGGTAGATTGCAGCCCATCGAGGGTTTTGCTAGCCATTCCAGACAAAGTATTGCCTTCCTATTGTTCACCTATAGGCACATATAACATAAACTTCTCCCGGCAGAGTGTAGCCAAATTTTGTTTTTCTTATATGTTGGAGAAAGTGAAAAGAAGGAGTCTTCTGTATCTTAAACCTCCACATTGCTCAGGCGTTCCTCTCATTAGGTTCCCTCAGAACAGCTTTATTCCCAGACTTCTTGGCAGAGAATGTTTGATTTTACTTTTTTCTCCATTTAGTTGTAAAGTATTATCTTCCCAGATATCAGTTTTATGCTTCCCAGACAAATAATCAATGAGGGTTGAGCGGAGCTATCTAAATCACAATGTGAAATGGCAGGCTCTTATTCTTCGGAGATGTTTGTCGTGGCAGAGGTGGATTCTCCCAACCTCATTATTTTTCTTTGCAGACTTCCATTATGACTAATTATCTTTCTTTCGTCAATAATGAGACGACTGGAAACATTTTTTTTTCGGATAATATGCTCTCTGCCATAAATTGAATGACTTTGCATAAAACTAATTTATGAAAATCACATTGTGTGGACACATTAGATCCTGGAGATGGGAAAGCCGATCATTGTTGACCTGTTGGACATAGAGCGTCTACTCTAACAGTAGAAATATGGCAACGTTCCTATCCAAAACATTAAACAGGTCCCTTATGCCCAGTTTGGCTCTCAATATGCAATCTAGGGTCTAATTCTGCAGGCCAACAGAGCCAGATTATTGGGGTACCTAGAGGTGTCCACTGCCCATTTCGTTCAGGCCCTTTCCATAATCAACAGACACCATGGTGTAAGGTGGTTGCAGTGTTGTCAGAATCAATAGGAACTTCTGACAATTACAGAAGCTGTTCTACTAATAGGAGAATCTTCTCTAGAGCCCTTCCAGGACTTTTCACACAGTCATCTCCTAGTTTATCAGTTTCATAGCTCTGGGATGTGGTTGTCAGGTGTGAGTCATACCAAAAGAAGTAAGAAAGTTATGAGATAAGTAGGACTAGAGATGAGTGAACCCATCCTGTAACGTTCATGGTTCAAACACCTAGTTTACGGTGCTAAACTCCAAACACGGACTTCTCCTGGAAGTCCATTTAATAGTTCGGAGTTCGAGAAGGAGAGAGAGAGGGTTAAATGGAGAAAAAGAGAGATACATTTTCCAGTTCAAAAGTTCGGGTCCCCATTGATTTCTATAGTGTTCAGGTTCAAGTTCGGGTACAGCTCTGGTAATTGAACTTTGGATGAAAGTTTGGCCTAACTCAACAAACCCGAACTTTCACAGGTCCACTCATCCCTATTCAAGACAAGCACTTTTTTCTCTATAAGTCCACATGGACAGGTGACCGCTGCAGCCAATCACTGGCCAGTGATGCATTAGTCACCAATGCAATCAGGGATTGGCTGCTGCTGTCACCTGCCTGTCACAGAGATCGGAGGAAGACCAAAGTAGCTTTCCAATGGGAATATTAAAGGGAATCTGTCAGCTGGTTTTTGATAGGTAATCTAATAGCAGCATGGTGTAGGGTCAAAGACCCTGATTCCAGCGATGTATCTGCAGCGCCCCAGAGTCCTGGTCGTTGCAGTGCTGTGGCTTCGCCGCTAAGGGGAGCCATGGTACGTTCGATGGCACCGAAGGAGTTCCTCCAATCAGGTATCACAGACACCAATATGTTTCACAGCTGGGCCTCCGGGGGGAGCTAAGGGTGCTATTCATTAGGCCACTCCCCACCATAGTGGGTAAACTGGGGGTCAGGCAGGAAGTTAGTAGAGAACGCTGACGGGATTGAACGGAGCAACACCCTGTGGCAGGGGGTGTTGTGAAGGGAGAAACTGTAGGGTCTCTGCCAGGGGTGGGATCCTGGCAGAGGCTTGGCATTGAAAGAACGTAACGGGTCCGCGCAAGCTCCTGGAAGCGGCGGGACTCAAGAAAGGACTAGAAGCGAGATAGATTGTGCTGAGTGAGAAACGAGATCAAGCAGAAGGAGAATACCAGCAGGGGTTTTGTTGAAAGAGGCAGCACCCTGCTGAGGCGCAATACCGGTGGCCGGAACGCCGAGGGAGTGGATTAGAATACAGCTTCAAGCCATACTCCAAACAGCGGCAGGACAGTCGGTCTCAGGCGGGCTGTCTACCACATATCACCTATGAAGTCTTGGGGGGCAATTGCGGGAGAGGGGCGACTCTAGGGTCCCGGAAGAACTCCAGGCCTACCTGACAAACGGGTGCCTGTTGTGAATTCTGTTTGTGGGCTCCCCCGGTGGTCTGTTATGGTAGTGTCTCTTATTTGCCTTCCTCCATCTCTGATTACCTGTCGCCACCCTCTTGGGGAGTTTCCTATTTAAGGCTGCTTGGCTGTTAGTCACATGCCGGCCAACAATGTGCTAGTAGCATTCTGTTGCATTCACCTGCCTCAAGTTCCAGTTCAGCTAAGTTGAATTTTGTTTCTTGTTTTGCTATTTTTGTCCAGCTATCTGCAATGTGACTCTTCAGTGCTGGAAGCTCTTGTGGACAGAAAATTACTACTCCGGTGGCATGAGTTGTCACTGGAGTTTAAAGTAATTTCTGGATGGTGTTTTTGAATAGTGATTTTTAGGTCGACCGTGAAGTAACTCTTTCCTGTCCTTCTGCTATCTAGTAAGCGGACCTCACTGTGCTAAATCTGCTGTTCATCCTACGTATGTCATTTCCTCTGAACTCACCGTCAATATCTGTGGGGGCCTACTATCATCTTTTGGGGTTCCTCACTGGAGGTAAGGCAGGCCTGTATATTCCTCTTATAGGGGTAGTTAGATCTCCGGCTGGCGCGTGGTGTCTAGGGCATCGTAGGTACATCCCCCGGCTACTGTAAGTGTTGGGTCAGGTTCAGGTCACGGTCGACCTTAGTTTCCATCACCCGAGAGCTAGTCCGTTTTGCATTTTTTTCCCATGGTCATTGGGGTAACCATAACAGTTTGGCCGGCCATAAAAAATCTATGTGTTAAAATATGCACTAAAGTAGGAAGGAGAAGAAAAGGTTTTTTTTTTTGCTGTGTTTGAAAGTGCACCTTAGTTTGATCATTTGTATTTCTTGCTTAAACTGCAGTCTTCAGCCTTTTTTTTTTCTCCTCTCCTCTTAACCTCTGAATGCTTGGGTTACACCCATCTGAAACATGGATCCACAGAGTTTAGTTGCGGGTTTGAATAACCTTGCGACAAAAGTACAGAACCTACAAGATTTTGTTATACGTGCTCCAATGTCTGAACCTAAGATTCCTCTGCCTGAATACTTTACCGGAGACAGATCCCGGTTTTTGAGTTTCAGAGAAAATTGCAAATTGTTTTTGTCTCTGAGATCTCACTCTGCTGGTGATCAGACTCAACAAGTTAAAATTGTTATCTCTCTACTGCGCGGCGACCCACAAAGTTGGGCATTTGCATTGTCACCAGGGGATCCTGCGTTGTTAAATGTAGATGCGTTTTTTCAGGCTTTGGGGTTGCTTTATGAAGAACCTAATTTAGAGATTTTGGCTGAGAAAGCCTTGATAGCTCTTTCCCAAGGGCAAGATGAAGCTGAGATATATTGCCAGAAATTCCGTAAATGGTCGGTGCTTACTAAATGGAATGAGTGCGCTTTAGCAGCTAATTTCAGAGAAGGTCTCTCTGATGCCGTGAAGGATGTCATGGTGGGGTTCCCTGTGCCTACAGGTCTGAATGATGCCATGAAATTGGCTATCCAGATTGATCGGCGTTTGCGGGAGCGCAAATCTGTGCACCATATGGCGGGGTCTTCTGAGGAAGAATCTGTGCACCATATGGCGGTATCTTCTGAGCAAAAACCTGTGCACCATATGGCGGTGTCTTCTGAGCAAAGACCTGTGCACCATTTGGCGGTGACCTCTGAAAAGGCATTGGAGCATATGCAATGTGATCGTGTTTTGTCTAGAGGCGAACGTCAAAATTACAGGCGCAAAAATGGATTGTGCTTCTACTGTGGAGATCCAGCTCATGTTATATCAGCATGCTCTAAACGTATAAATAAGGTTGATAAAAAGGTTGATAAATCTTTTTCTACAGGTACCTTGCAGTCAAAATTTCTTTTGTCCGTGACATTGATTTGTACCTTATCATCTGTGACTGTGAATGCTTATGTGGATTCTGGCGCCGCTCTGAGTCTCATGGATTGGTCCTTTGCCAAGCGTTGTGGGTTTGATTTGGAGCCGTTGGAAGTTTCTATTCCCCTGAAGGGTATTGATTCTACACCTTTGGCTAGCAATAAACCACAATATTGGACACAAGTGACTATGCGTCTTACCCCAGACCATCAGGAGATTATTCGTTTCCTTGTATTATATAACCTACATGATGTCTTAGTGCTTGGATTACCATGGTTACAGATTCATAATCCCGTCTTGGACTGGAAATCTATGTCTGTGTTGAGCTGGGGATGTCGGGGTATTCATGGGGATGCACCTTTGGTTCCTATTTCTTCATCTACTCCCTCTGAGATCCCAGCATTTCTGTCAGATTTTTATGATGTCTTTCAAGAGCCTAAAGTTGATTCTCTCCCTCCCCACAGAGAGTGTGACTGCGCTATTGAATTGATCCCCGGTAGTAAGTTTCCTAAGGGTCGCTTGTTTAATTTGTCTGTACCTGAACATACTGCTATGCGGGAGTATATCAGAGAATCCTTGGAAAAGGGTCATATTCGCCCCTCGTTGTCTCCACTAGGGGCAGGATTTTTCTTTGTAGGTAAAAAGGATGGTTCATTGAGACCTTGTATCGACTATCGACTTTTGAATAAGATTACAGTTAAATACCAGTACCCGTTACCTTTACTGACTGATCTGTTTGCTCGTATAAAGGGGGCTAAGTGGTTCACTAAGATCGATCTACGTGGTGCGTATAATTTGGTGCGGATTAAGCAGGGGGATGAGTGGAAGACCGCATTTAATACGCCTGAAGGCCATTTTGAGTATTTGGTAATGCCTTTCGGTCTCGCAAATGCCCCTTCCGTTTTTCAGTCCTTTATGCACGATATTTTCCGTGAATATCTGGATAAGTTTATGATTGTGTATTTGGATGATATTCTTGTTTTTTCGGAGGACTGGGAATCTCACGTTCAACAGGTCAGGAGAGTTTTTCAGGTTTTGCGAGCTAATTCTCTTTTTGTAAAGGGCTCAAAGTGTAGTTTTGGAGTTCAGAGAATTTCCTTTTTGGGATATATTTTTTCCCCTTCATCTATGGAGATGGACCCTGTCAAGGTCCAGGCTATTTGTGATTGGATGCAACCTACTTCTTTGAAGAGTCTGCAAAAGTTCTTGGGTTTTGCTAATTTCTATCGCCGATTTATAGCGGGTTTTTCTGCCATTGCTAAACCTTTGACTGATTTGACCAAAAAGGGTGCTGATGTTGCTAATTGGTCCTCTGCAGCTGTGGAGGCCTTTCAAGAGCTTAAGCGCCGCTTTTCTTCCGCTCCTGTGTTGCGCCAACCTGATGTGTTACTTCCGTTCCAGGTTGAGGTGGATGCTTCGGAGATCGGAGCAGGTGCAGTTTTGTCGCAGAAAGATCCTGACTGCTCAGTAATGAGACCATGTGCGTTTTTCTCCCGAAAGTTTTCGCCCGCTGAGCGAAATTATGATGTGGGAAATCGGGAACTTCTGGCCATGAAGTGGGCGTTTGAGGAGTGGCGTCATTGGCTTGAGGGTGCTAGACACCAGGTGGTGGTCCTCACTGACCACAAGAATCTAATTTATCTTGAGTCGGCCAGGCGTCTGAATCCTAGACAGGCGCGCTGGTCGTTGTTTTTCTCCCGATTTAATTTTGTGGTGTCATATCTGCCTGGGTCCAAGAATGTGAGGGCGGATGCCCTCTCTAGGAGTTTTGAGCCTGACTCGCCTGGTGATTCCGAACCTACCGGCATCCTGAAGGATGGGGTGATATTGTCAGCTGTCTCCCCAGACCTGCGGCGTTCTTTGCAGGAGTTTCAGGTGGATAGGCCTGATCGCTGTCCGCCTGGTAGACTGTTTGTCCCTGATGATTGGACCAGTAGAGTTATCTCGGAGGTTCATTCTTCCGCGTTGACAGGTCATCCTGGAATTTTTGGCACCAGGGATTTGGTGTCTAGGTCCTTCTGGTGGCCTTCTTTGTCTCGAGATGTGCGCATGTTTGTGCAGTCTTGTGATGTTTGTGCTCGGGCCAAGCCCTGCTGTTCTAGGGCCAGTGGGTTGTTGTTGCCCTTGCCTATTCCTAAGAGGCCTTGGACGCACATCTCTATGGACTTTATTTCTGACCTTCCGGTTTCTCGTAGGATGTCTGTCATCTGGGTGATTTGTGACCGTTTTTCCAAGATGGTTCATTTGGTACCTTTACCCAAATTGCCCTCCTCCTCTGAGTTGGTTCCTCTATTTTTTCAGAATGTGGTGCGTTTGCATGGTATTCCTGAGAATATAGTGTCTGACAGGGGTACTCAGTTTGTGTCTAGATTTTGGCGGACGTTCTGTGCCAGGATGGGTATCGATTTGTCTTTTTCGTCTGCATTCCATCCTCAGACTAATGGCCAGACTGAGCGTACTAATCAGACCTTGGAGACTTACTTGAGGTGTTTTGTGTCCGCTGATCAGGATGATTGGCTTGACTTTTTGCCATTGGCAGAGTTTGCCCTTAACAATCGGGCTAGTTCTGCCACTTTGGTTTCTCCATTTTTTTGTAATTCAGGGTTTCACCCTCGGTTTTCGTCCGGTCAATTGGAGTCTTCGGATTGTCCTGGAGTGGATGCTGTGGTTGATAGGATGCATCAGATTTGGGGACAGGTTGTGGACAATCTGAAGTTGTCCCAGGAGAAGACTCAACAGTTCACTAATCGTCATCGGCGTATTGGTCCTCGTCTTTGTGTTGGGGACCTGGTGTGGCTGTCTTCTCGATTTGTTCCTATGAAGGTCTCGTCTCCTAAGTTTAAGCCTCGGTTTATCGGCCCTTATAGGATTCTGGAGGTTCTTAATCCTGTGTCCTTTCGTTTGGACCTCCCAGCATCTTTTAATATCCATAATGTTTTCCATCGGTCATTATTGCGGAGGTATGAGGTACCGGTTGTTCCTTCTGCTGATCCACCTGCTCCTGTGTTGGTTGAGGGTGAATTGGAGTATGTGGTGGAAAAGATCTTGGACTCCCGTGTTTCCAGACGGAAACTTCAGTATCTGGTTAAGTGGAAAGGTTATGGCCAGGAGGATAATTCTTGGGTGACAGCATCCGATGTTCATGCTCCCGATTTGGTTCGTGCATTTCATAGTGCTCATCCAGGTCGCCCTGGTGGTTCTGGTGAGGGTTCGGTGCCCCCTCCTTAAGGGGGGGGTACTGTTGTGAATTCTGTTTGTGGGCTCCCCCGGTGGTCTGTTATGGTAGTGTCTCTTATTTGCCTTCCTCCATCTCTGATTACCTGTCGCCACCCTCTTGGGGAGTTTCCTATTTAAGGCTGCTTGGCTGTTAGTCACATGCCGGCCAACAATGTGCTAGTAGCATTCTGTTGCATTCACCTGCCTCAAGTTCCAGTTCAGCTAAGTTGAATTTTGTTTCTTGTTTGCTATTTTTGTCCAGCTATCTGCAATGTGACTCTTCAGTGCTGGAAGCTCTTGTGGACAGAAAATTACTACTCCGGTGGCATGAGTTGTCACTGGAGTTTAAAGTAATTTCTGGATGGTGTTTTTGAATAGTGATTTTTAGGTCGACCGTGAAGTAACTCTTTCCTGTCCTTCTGCTATCTAGTAAGCGGACCTCACTGTGCTAAATCTGCTGTTCATCCTACGTATGTCATTTCCTCTGAACTCACCGTCAATATCTGTGGGGGCCTACTATCATCTTTTGGGGTTCCTCACTGGAGGTAAGGCAGGCCTGTATATTCCTCTTATAGGGGTAGTTAGATCTCCGGCTGGCGCGTGGTGTCTAGGGCATCGTAGGTACATCCCCCGGCTACTGTAAGTGTTGGGTCAGGTTCAGGTCACGGTCGACCTTAGTTTCCATCACCCGAGAGCTAGTTCGTTTTGCATTTTTTTCCCATGGTCATTGGGGTAACCATAACAGGTGCCATTCCAACCTGAATACAGGGAAGGGGTGGATTACAGAGGAACATCAAATCGAGTTGTGAGGGAACTTAAGAAACAGACACAACCGTTGTGGGGTTACTTTCCGTGAGCACAGCAGGGAAGGACTACAACACATAGCGCTAGAAGGAAGGCACAGATTTCCACTTGAGAGGAGAACTCTGGAGGTGCCATTGGACCGGCCGGACTTGCGCAGCCTGGTGAACCGTATTCTGGACTGAGGACTCAGAGATCTCCAGTAAAGAGGTAAAGAGACTGCAACCTGGTGTCCTCGTTATTTACCGCGACTTACACCCCACAACTGCACCGCTACATCGCTACCATTACTACCACCTATTGCACCGGACGTCCCCCACTGACGGACAGGGCCACGGACCGGGTCTAGCCACCGTGACAACCCCGAGACTGAGACCCAGAGGCCCGGCTCCGGGTACCCCTCGGCCCTGCAGCGGTGTGGGGGCGCGACGCAGACTTGGCGTCACGAACAGGATCTACTTAAGCCTGAAGAATCAGGTCATGTGTGCCTAGAGACTGTGATTTGTTGTGCTTGGACTGTACTTTATTGTAAGACTGTGCTGCGCCAGTTGCCGCCAAAATCCGCCGCCATTGCAGCGCTGAGGAAAGCGCAGGAAGAGAAGAGGGGCGTGGAGTGGGCGTAGACGAGCTGGAGAGCGCGAAGAATAATGGCCGCCCAGTCTAAATATTTCTGTGCAGTGAGGACGTGTCCGTCAGCAGCAGAGATCCGCCTCCTAATCCTTAATGGGGGGCGGAGGCAGAGAAAACGAAACTGCTCACGCAGGAGAGAGCGGGAAAAAGACCAGGAAGCGACCCACGTGGAGGACGCTATGGCCAGCAGCTCCGAACCCGACAGCGGGGTTGAAGTGGAAGTCTCCCCTGACTACCCGGATGAGCCCAGCAGCCTGTCCTCCGTGGATAACACCAAATTCCTGAGAGCCGAGATGGAGGATTTATATAACCAGCTCCTCCAACTGCACGTAAGAGTCCAGGCCCCGCATCAGGTGGGACCGGCAGTGGATTCCCGGACATCGGAAGAACCAGCGGGACCTGTTGCGGAAAGTGGAATCGTACCAGTGGGTGAGTCCGCCGATCCTGCCCCACCAGCAGAGGGTGTGTTAGTGGGTCCCGTAGCAGCACCACCTCTCCCGGGGACCCATAGACTTCAGCGCCTGTTACCATGGGAGGAAGCCACGGGCATGGAACACCGTATGCGAGCCCCAATCACCCCTACTCCCTTGCCGTGTGAGGTCAGCGCGGAGCGCACGGTGTGCCGCTGGGTGAACCCTGGATCCAATCTCATGGGGTTCCCCGGGGTGGAGACCCAGAAGGGAGAAATGGTACAGGCCCTAAGCTGGGAAGAATACCAGATCCAGCTAGAACAGCGGTGGCGAGAGGAAGAGGAAACACATCAGGCTAAACGGGAGGCCTACCATCAAAAAGATTTGGCGGTCAAGGACCGGGCCCATAAGGACCCCACCACTCACCAGGCCCCGCGCAGGCAGGGCATCATCACCGTCTTTAAACTCCAAAGAGGCTGGGGCTTCATTAAAGAACCGGGGCTATACGCGGAGGTCTTTGTTAACCGACGGGATGTCGAGTCACACCTTAGAGAGGGTCACCCCGATCGAGACCTCTATCCGGGAGACAGTGTTACCTACACCCGGCATCTTGGGGAAAAGGGGTGGTTCGCTCTGAACGTCTACAAGAAAGAGAAACCAGCCCCTGTGGCCAAAGTGCCGCCGTGTGACCGATCTGTAACCACCCTGGTCGGCCCCACCTGCCTGACCACAGAACTTGCGATCTGCCACCCGATCGCCGCCACCACCACCGTCATGCCTAAGGAGGTGCCCCTTCGAGTGACCGATGTTCCGGATGTACCAGCACAGAGAGAAGTGGGGACACAGACCTTGATTGCCGCGCACGACCTGGTCGTGCAACAGACCCGAACCCATGGGGTGTATCTGGCAGCGGGAGTAGACCTGAAACCTGAATTGCAGGGGTCCGCCCGCCAGGTGGCGCCTCATGGAAACTTCTGAAAGAAGAATAAGATTTCGCTTTGTGAAAATGTAAATAGTTACTGTTTGTTCTTTTGAGTTGCTGCTAAACCTGTCCAGGGTTAATGGATCCCTTTGTTGACCCGGGATCCCCTTTGTTTGTTTTTCTTTTTCCTGAAGTTTATACAAGTTTTAAAGTTACACAAACTGCAGAAATCATGGACTGTGCATGATTCGAACTTTCTTTTGTAAATAGTTTGCACCTTCTTAAAGGTGCTCCCTACTGGTTTTAGCCAAAGACACTTTGCGAAGATATTTGCCCTATTGGTTTGAGCCAAAGACACTTTGTGAAGATACCTTTCCTACCGGTTCTAGTTAAAGACACTTTGCGAAGATACCATACCGGAACCTTTGCGTGGGCTGGTAGGCTGAGAAGACGAGCTACCTCAGAAAGACTTGGTCCCCTCTTAAAGGGGATGTGTGAAATTGAACTTGAGAAAGATACTGTTGCAGAATAGTAATGTGATAATGAAGCTTGAAAAAGAAATGTAACTGTTTTACATGCTAAGTTATATGTGTTGAATTTGTTGAAATGTGAAATCTAAATAATGTTTTGCAGAAAGAAAAGATGCAGAGAGCCCGTAGGGGTAGAGATAGAGATCTGCATAGCTGAAAGTAAGGAAGTAATGATGAAGGTGAGGATAGAAGGTCAACCCTGCGTCCCCATAGAAAGTTACTTTGTTACTAAGGACAGAAGGCGAACCCGTAGGGGTTAGAGAGTGAGTCCTTAAAGGAGCCGAGTAGAGCGGGCTCAGAGTTCTTTAAACGAAAGGAATGTTATGTCTATACTATGTATAGTAGTGAAAGGCAGTAGGCCCTGGCTGAACGGGGCGGTCCTGTAAAAGAAAGGAGAGGCAGTAGGTCTGGTGCCATAGGGACAGGCGGTCCTGCAGGTTCAAAGTAGGAGAATGTGAAGTTACCTTACCCTGTAATGTGATTATAGGAAGGCCTTTGGTAAACTAAGAGTGTATGTTTCTTAAAGGCAATGTTAATTTATTGTTCCAGAATTTGCACTTAGTAGAATACCCGGTTGGGTAACAGGAGTTATGCATAGCCTGTAATTTATAATGTTGACCATGTTTGTAACGTTAAAAGTGTCCTCACCTCCCATAAAGGGAAGCCTGTTCAAGTATACTTATCATTTTGCACTCAACAAAATTGTATGTCTTTTTGCTAATCTGTATTGTTGTTTTTCTTCCCAGTCCCGGAGTACTGTGTTTAACCAGGGGGGAGTGCAGCGCCCCAGAGTCCTGGTCGTTGCAGTGCTGTGGCTTCGCCGCTAAGGGGAGCCATGGTACGTTCGATGGCACCGAAGGAGTTCCTCCAATCAGGTATCACAGACACCAATATGTTTCACAGCTGGGCCTCCGGGGGGAGCTAAGGGTGCTATTCATTAGGCCACTCCCCACCATAGTGGGTAAACTGGGGGTCAGGCAGGAAGTTAGTAGAGAATGCTGACGGGATTGAACGGAGCAACACCCTGTGGCAGGGGGTGTTGTGAAGGGAGAGACTGTAGGGTCTCTGCCAGGGGTGGGATCCTGGCAGAGGCTTGGCATTGAAAGAACGTAACGGGTCCGCGCAGGCTCCTGGAAGCGGCGGGACTCAAGAAAGGACTAGAAGCGAGATAGATTGTGCTGAGTGAGAAACGAGATCAAGCAGAAGGAGAATACCAGCAGGGGTTTTGTTGAAAGAGGCAGCACCCTGCTGAGGCGCAATACCGGTGGCCGGAACGCCGAGGGAGTGGATTAGAATACAGCTTCAAGCCATACTCCAAACAGCGGCAGGACAGTCGGTCTCAGGCGGGCTGTCTACCACATATCACCTATGAAGTCTTGGGGGGCAATTGCGGGAGAGGGGCGACTCTAGGGTCCCGGAAGAACTCCAGGCCTACCTGACAAACGGGTGCCATTCCAACCTGAATACAGGGAAGGGGTGGATTACAGAGGAACATCAAATCGAGTTGTGAGGGAACTTAAGAAACAGACACAACCGTTGTGGGGTTACTTTCCGTGAGCACAGCAGGGAAGGACTACAACACATAGCGCTAGAAGGAAGGCACAGATTTCCACTTGAGAGGAGAACTCTGGAGGTGCCATTGGACCGGCCGGACTTGCGCAGCCTGGTGAACCGTATTCTGGACTGAGGACTCAGAGATCTCCAGTAAAGAGGTAAAGAGACTGCAACCTGGTGTCCTCGTTATTTACCGCGACTTACACCCCACAACTGCACCGCTACATCGCTATGATTACTACCACCTATTGCACCGGACGTCCCCCACTGACGGACAGGGCCACGGACCGGGTCTAGCCACCGTGACAACCCCGAGACTGAGACCCAGAGGCCCGGCTCCGGGTACCCCTCGGCCCTGCGGCGGTGTGGGGGCGCGCCGCAGATCACTTACTGGACTGTGTGTGTTTTTTTTCAATAAAATCAGTGTTTTATCAGCAGGAGATTATCACTAGAGGACTAGGTGTTACGTGACTCCTAGTCCAACCATGCCTCCACCACTGGATTGGCAGCTTTCTGACAATCTGTGATGTGGGCGGGGTTATACATAGCTCAGCATTCAGAGAACTGCTGCATCTGCAGCAGAGAAAACTGTGATTGTATCACAACTGCTGCATCCAGTAAACTAAGTAATATATCACAGGAATCAGGGTCTCTGGCTCTACATCATGCTGCTGTCAGATTACATAGGAAAAGCCTGCTGACAGATTCATTTTTTTCAGAGAGATTTAATAAAAAAAATTAAGGGAAGTTTCTAATTCCACTCAATGAGGCAAAGGAGCAAAACTGTAAATTATTTTGATAATTAACGGTTGAAAGACAGATAACTGAAATTTTACGAAATGAGACCTTTACCCAACTGATCTCCTGAGTCCCGGGGGAAGGGGGGTGGGGTAAATGTCTGACCACACCGGATTGTCCCTCCTATGTAATTTTACAGTATCTGATATTCTGACTTGTCGCTTAGTACAACACGTTCCCATTAATTTTCCCAATGCACAGGGTACATAGGATTATGTGTGACTTCACTATATTCTAATTATTTTTAACAAATACTTTGGCAAAGTAACAAAACAAATGAGAATTGTAAATGGAAAACAGTATCTGATTTGCTTCTGATTGGGTTTACTGTGCACCCATGGAAAAAAAATAACTGGTGAGTTTATTCCCCAAGGTATATTTTCTCCTGGGCATCTCTTCGAGAAAGGACCTGTATGAAATTCTGAAAAAAAAGGTATTTTGAAATCAAAATAGCGCCTCCATGTCCAATGGCCATTTTTAGAAAAGCAGCTAAGTGCCTTCCAAGTAAATGGAGTTTACCTGTAATACCAGACATGACACATGGACAAGGGGGACACTATTTTGGAAATACTCACATGATACCTTCTGGGTCTTCTATTTGTGATGCACCTTGTTGACAACAACCAGCATAGATCTTGGGTATAGAAGATCGTTGTCTTCATAGGTATTAATGGACATCTATTGTTTTTAATACTACGTTGCACAGATGAGTGAATCAATTCAATGCAAATTTTTATGAATTCGCAAAAAACAACAAATTTGTACAATTTGCTGTTCCCTTCAGGCAAATAATCTAATATTGTATGAGCCAGAAAAGGCTTACATGACCTCGGGTGGACTTACTCATCATGCATGATATATAGCACAGCCAATCATAAAGAACTATCATAGCCTAAATAAAATCTGAAGCAGGGAATGCAGCAGCCGTAATGTGGTAAATCTGGATAGTGAGAGGACGTCACAGCTGAGCCAGAGAGAAAGCCATAAAACACTCAAGAAACTGGGCAGATAATATGTAACAGGGTAGAAGTGAAGAACGGTCACCATTGCTTTACCCACAGCCATTTAAGTTGAGGTTATTTGGACATTACTAAGGCTTTATTTGCTTTAAAGAGTTGAAGTGAGTTGGACGCCTCCGAGGGTTAGGGTACTGTCACACAGTACCATTTTGATCGCTACGACGGTACGATTCGTGACGTTCTAGCGATATCGTTACGATATCGCAGTGTCTGACACGCAGCAGCGATCAGGGATCCTGCTGAGAATCGTACGTCGTAGCAGATCGTGTGGAACTTTCTTTCGTCGCTTGATCACCCGCTGACATCGCTGGATCGTTGTGTGTGACAGCGATCCAGCGATGTGTTCGCTTGTAACCAGGGTAAACATCGGGTAACTAAGCGCAGGGCCGCGCTTAGTAACCCGATGTTTACCGTGGTTACCAGCGTAAACGTAAAAAAACAAACAGTACATACTTACATTCCGGTGTCTGTCCTCCAGCGTCTCAGCTTCTCTCCACTGTGTGAGCGTCTGCCAGCCGGAAAGCGAGCACAGCGGTGACGTCTGACGTCACCGCTGTGCTTTCCGGCTATGGCGCTTACACAGTGGAGAGAAGCAGAACGCAGGGGACAGACACCGGAATGTGAGTATGTACTGTTTGTTTTTTTTACGTTTACGCTGGTAACCACGGTAAACATCGGGTTACTAAGCGCGGCCCTGCGCTTAGTTACCCGATGTTTACCCTGGTTACCGGGGACTTCGGCATCGCTCCAGCGCCGTGATTGCAACGTGTGACCGCAGTCTACGACGCTGGAGCGATATTCATACGATCGCTGCGACGTCACGGATCGTGCCGTCGTAGCGATCAAAATGGTACTGTGTGACAGTACCCTCACACACTTCATTCAGGGCAATTGGAGGCTTTGTAGAACTTTCAAACTGCTGAAAACCAAAATTTTAGCAAAAATTTGGTGAAGCTAGTGAATGTTATGCACCTGTCCCAGATCCGCGCTGTGTCCCGACCCGCACTCCGATCTGCTGAATGCTGCTGTGCTCCACATGACATCTCCACATCTGTGTCTTGGTAGTAAGACTTTTAGTTTGTCAGTGCATTGCTACATGTCCACCTATGGCTTTCAGTACCTATGCTACCTGATCCTCATCTTCTGGTACATGTTCACCTATGGCTTCCAGGATGTCTCCTGGCTGCCTGCAGCTGCCAGTACCTCTACTACCTGTTCCCTGTCTTCCAGGACTTCTGCCACCTGTTTCCCATTCTTTCAGAACCTCTGCTATATATCCACTTATGACTTCCAGGACATCTCCTGTCTGCCTGCGGTTTCCAGTACCTCTGCTACCTGCCTGTGGTCTCCAGGACTTCTCCTGTCTGACTGTGGCTTCCCGGACGTCTCCTGTCTGCTTGCAGTCTCCAGGACCTCTGCTACCTGTTTCCCGCATGCCTCAGCTGCACCGGCGTCCGTGGCCCGTGTGCCAACCCAGACTTTGGGTTTCAAGGATCCACCTCACTTAGGCTACTTTCACACTAGCGTTTTTCGGCGGACGTCGCAATGCGTCGTTTAGGAGAAAAAACGCATCCTGCAAAGTTGTCTTCAGGATGCTTTTTTTCACCATAGACTTACATTACCGACACATTGTGACGTATCGCCACACGTTGCAACCGTCGTGCGACGGTTGCGTCGTGTTTTGGCACACCGCCGCCACAAAAAAAGTTACATTTAACGTTTTTTTGTGCATCTAGTCCGCCATTTTCGACGCGCATGCGCGGCTGAAACTCCGCCCCCTCCTCCACGGACCCTACAATGGGGCAGCGGAAGCGTCGTAAGACTGCTTCCGCTGCCCCCGTTGTGCTTTTCTTTCACAGCATGCGTCGGGAAATCGGCCCGACGCACTGCGACGGGCCCGTACCGATGCTAGTGTGAAAGCAGCCTTAGTTAGCCTAACAGATAATATCAATTTCCAAAAATTTGCTCATCTGTACCACGCTGTCATTTCCAAAAATAAATCCGAGATTCAGAGATGTTCGGACCCCTGGTATTCAACCTAAGGGCCAATGCATAATTAGCTGTAACACAGAGCCCCCAGCCCAGAATGCTATGGTCCCATACTATTGCTCTATGCATCCTTCATAAGCAACCAATGAAAAACTACGTTTTGGCATGCTTCGATGCACATTGTATTAGAGAGCTATTCACACTTGGTAACTTTACTTCTAGGTAAGAATAGCATGGGCACTATATGGCAGCACACATTCTACTCCCTAAAGACCAATAGTTTCTTCCACTGACCCTAAACTACACTTCAAGGAGCCTTTCTTCTGAAGGACAAAATAACTGGGATGAAGTTGTCTTCATTATGGTTCCAAAAATTGCTCCAAAACTGCTCCAAGCCTCTTATTCTTATCACGAGTGGTGGGTTGATTTCGTACCCAATTGTCTCTCCTTCACTAATGAGCCTTGATAAAAAGCACAACCACGAGCAATTCGTGACTGACTAATCACCTCCGAGTATTACCGCAAGTACAGAATAATCCAGGTTTACGACAATATCTCTTATTTTCTTCTTAGAAATTACATCTCCACCCTCCAATTTATCAAAATACATTCTAGCTACTCAACAGGCTGCAGTTCACATCATTACCACTAGGTGGCAACATTTTGACACACGTAGCAAAAACATCTCCCTACAGAGTATCACAAAATTGTATTTTATTTAAAGATGGTCATCTAACAGCCCTCATCAAATGTTGAGCCAAAAGGAAAGATGAAGAAGGACACAGGGCAAGTAACTATTATTGCTTACATAGCTGAAATTTGTTACAATGTATGAAGCTATGAAATAAATAATAATAGCAATCAGTCAGGGTAGTACTCTAGGATATGAATACATCAGCAGCATAAATCTTTCTCCTGACTTGGACTCCACACTGAAAGCTTTTAGCTACATATATGCAAGCTCAGCAGCCGTGCAAGCAGGACTAGGTCAGGATGGTTAGTTGATGCTATGAACATGAGCCATGTGAACGACCTGATCTAAAAATTATACATCAGGAAGATGAGGGACTGAATAGCTATGTTTCGTCATGCTGGATTTTGTTTTAGAGTTAGAGCAGGGATGTCAAATTCAAACACAAAACTGAAAAACTTGGACAAAATCGTGGGCCAACCAGTATACCAAATAATGGACCCTACATGTTCCTTCATACAGTAAAATGGCCCCACATAGTCCTCCATTCAGAATAATGGACCCCACAGAGTCCTTCATACAGAATAATGGACTCCACATAGTCCTTCATACAGAATAATAGACGCCACATAGTCCTCCATACAGAATAATAGGTGCCACATAGTCCTCCATACAGAATGATAGGCCCCACATAGTCCTCCATACAGTATAATGGGCCCCACATAGTCATCCATACAGAAAAATAGGTGCCACATAGTCCTCCATACAGAATAATGGACTCCACATAGTCCTTCATACAGAATAATAGACGCCACATAGTCCTCCATGCAGAATAGTAGGTGCCATATAGTCCTCCATACAGTATAATGGGCCCCACATAGTCTTCCATACAGTACAATGGACCAAATAGTACTCCATAAAGAATAATGGACCCCACATAGTCCTTCAGACAAAATAATAGATGCCACATAGTCCTCCATACAAAATAGTAGGTGCCATACAGTCCTCCATACAGAATAATATGCCCCACATAGTCCTCCATACAGAATAATGAACTGCACATAGTCCTTCACACAGAATAATAGGCCCCACATAGTCCTCCATACAGTATAATGGGCCCCACATAGTCTTCCATACAGTATAATGGCCCCACCTAGTCCTCCATACAGAATAATGGACTCCACATAGTCCTTCAGACAAAATAATAGATGCCACATAGTCCTCCATACAAAATAGTAGGTGCCATACAGTCCTCCATATAGAATAATATGCCCCACATAGTCCTCCATACAGAATAATGAACTGCACATAGACCTTCACACAAAATAATAGGCACCACATAGTACTCCATACAGAATAAAACACCCCACATAGTCTTCCATACAGTATAATGGGCTCCACATAGTCCTCCAAACAGAATAATAGTGGTGTAGGTTCTTGTGTCATGAGCTAAATATAACCACCCTACGGGCCAGATTTGGCCCAGGGGCCAGAGTTTGACATGTATGATTTAGTGGATGGAATCCCGTCCTGGTCACTTTTTGCTCACACAGCTACAGGCTTGTTATATTGGAAAGCTCTGATACACTCTAACCCGAGATGAAATTTAAAGGAAATTTCTGCAAAGCCAAAAGCAAGCAAGACTTGGAAAGACCTGCTAGACTCGGCCATTTTCTCAATCCTGGATAGACATTTTCATGTTGAAGACAATTGAAATTTATGTAGACATTTATTTTTTGTTTCTTATTTGTGGTGCTGGACCCTCCAGTGGCTTCTGAGCAGTGACAGCTAGTGATGAGATGGATCACTCAAGCGTCTTCTACACTAAAAGGATTGCACACTTGAGAAACAAATCTGTCTTTTACTACCAGAATAGAGCACGAGGCATAACCAAAGGTCACCGTGTCGTGTTAATGCCACAGCGAGGCGCCATGTCTTCTCTGTTCTCCTAAGCAAAACCAATTAAGGTGCAGCACATCCTGACTGTAAACTAACCCAGCAGAGAACGTTATCTAGCTAGCTGGTCTGCAACCTCAAGTGTGGTGGAACTACAACTCCCAAATTGCAAGGGAAGTTTGCAATGTACAGGTAAGGCCGGAGACACACTGGTGCGAGATACGGCCGAGTCTCGCTGGTTAAAAGCAAGCTGTGGCACCTGCACTCCGGAGCGGAGCGTGCAGCCGCACAGCAATACATGGAGCCGCACGCTCCGCTCCGGAGTGCCGGTGCCACAGCTTGCTTTTAACCAGCAAGACTCGGCCGTATCTCGCACCAGTGTGTCCCCGGCCTAAATGTGAGCTTCATCAAAGACCACAGTTTAATGTTTATTCCTTATCCTGCATGTCCCAGATCGCCGTACACCGCCATGTTCTCCCATTTCCTCAAACATATCTCATATGACCTGAGCAGAAAGTCACAGCTATCCCTCCACCAATATCACATCTCAGTTGCGACTCTCTTGGCAGGTCCCCCTGAGGTTCCCTCTGTTTTGAGCTCTTTATTTGGAAATCACTCTCTGACTATTTTCTCAGTACAGGGGTCTTCATTCTGCCATGTGGTATCAGCCACATCATGACTCACTTTCTGCCTTTCAGCTCTATAGCATCAGAGACATCTAGTGGTGAAAATGAAATTGCAGGCATAAATGCAATACTCAGTATTATTCACCTATTGTTAAATGGAGAGTCTCTGAAGACCTTAGGCAGATTGCAGAGTTATTGAAGACCGCAGGCAGGTTGCAGAGTTACTGAAGACCTCAGGCAGATTGTAGAGTTACTGAAGACCGCAGGCAGGTTGCAGAGTTACTGAAGACCTCAGGCAGATTGTAGAGTTACTGAAGACCTCAGGCAGATTGTAGAGTTACTGAAGACCGCAGGCAGGTTGTAGAGTTACTGAAGACCTCAGGCAGATTGTAGAGTTACTGAAGACCTCAGGCAGGTTGCAGAGTTACTGAAGATCTCAGGCAGATTGCAGAGTTATTGAAGACCGCAGGCAGGTTGCAGAGTTACTGAAGACCGCAGGCAGATTGTAGAGTTACTGAAGACCGCAGGCAGGTTGCAGAGTTACTGAAGACCTCAGGCAGGTTGCAGAGTTACTGAAGACCTCAGGCAGATTGTAGAGTTACTGAAGACCTCAGGCAGATTGTAGAGTTACTGAAGACCTCAGGCAGGTTGCAGAGTTACTGAAGACCTCAGGCAGGTTGCAGAGTTACTGAAGACCTCAGGCAGATTGTAGAGTTACTGAAGACCTCAGGCAGATTGTAGAGTTACTGAAGACCTCAGGCAGGTTGCAGAGTTACTGAAGACCTCAGGCAGGTTGTAGAGTTACTGAAGATCTCAGGCAGATTGCAGAGTTACTGAAGACCTCAGGCAGGTTGTAGAGTTACTGAAGATCTCAGGCAGATTGCAGAGTTACTGAAGATTTCGGGCAGATTGCAGAGTTACTGAAGACCTCAGGCAGATTGCAGAGTTACTGAAGACCTCGGGCAGATTACAGAGTTACTGAAGATCTCGGGCAGATTACAGAGTTACTGAAGACCTCAGCGAAATTGCAGAGTTAGTGCAGACCACGGGCAGACTGAAGACTCAAGAACTGGAAGCAGCAGGAAGTCATGTCATGGACACCACAGACAGGTAGCAAACAAAACTCTGGAGTAACAAGAAAGTCCAAATACCATGGAAGCCTCAGGCAGCTAGGAGACATCCTGAAAACCACCGGCGGACACAAAGCAGAGGACCTAGATGACCGGGAAGTCCTAGATACCCGGAAAGTCCAAATACCATGAAAGCCTCAGGCGGCTAGGAGACATCCTGGAAACAGGCGGTGGACACACAGCAGAGGTCCTAGACCAACAAGACGAGGTAGCAGGCAGAACTCTGGAGAAAGTGGAAAGTCTGAAAACCATGGAAGCTGCAGGCAATTAGATGTCCAGAAAAATCCAGCCAATTAGCTGAAAGCTGCAGAAATGTAACTCAGGGTCTAGAAACCCCAGGCATCTTGGAGACTGTGGATAGGAACTGTGCACAGACAAACTACAATTTTTACTAGAAAGTCCTAATATTAGTGTGTATCCTGGGAGGTTTTATATAGGCGCAGGAAATAAACACATGGGAGCACGTCGGGCTACATGCAAATCCCGACATGGGGCACAAGAAAGTCTAGTGGACCGGGGTGAGGGAAGCAAGGTACGGATCTGGGACAGGTGTGTAACACCTATAGAATGAGCACAGTTGTAAAAGAGGGGGAGCATATAGGGTTCAACCCCTTATATTGTGACTACAGTCCCAACTACATGCAAAACGTTCTGTGCCTTCGGCCTTCGTACACAGTAGCAGGCTGTCAGTTACGTATTGTCAAGGCATGCTGGGAGTTGTAGTATTACAACAGCTACATCTGCCTTTACACACCACTGCAGATTGTCAGAAAACGCTGGGAATTGTAGTCTCAAAGTAAACAGGAACCACCGCCCCAGTCGGAGACACCAGATCCAATATCTCCATCCCCGACTTTTTTTAAATAACATTTTTTTAATTTCTTTTCATCCTTTTTTTTGTTCCTGCCATGTGAGTTACCGCCGCACATTACACTTGTTTACAATATTCTCCTTCCACTTCTTAACTCAAGGCTACGACCATCAACTCTTCAATTGATCAAAGCTCCATTCAAATGCAATGTTTGCGGCTTTTGCATTCACTTCTGAGTGTTCTTGCTGGAGTTTGTCCATTATATTAGGATCGCGATATTTTTATATACAAGACTCTCGCAATCCGGCGATGTCCTATTACTTTATCATGGTGGATGGGCAGAACGTCTTCTGTTACCGGAATATCACGTTATTACTTTGCCTTTAAAGTTGGATTAAAAACAGGATTTACTCCCTTTTATATATTTTATTGCACCATCATGTTCAGTAGCGCAGTACAATTTGCAAGCCGTCACATCAGTCCCTTTGGCTCACTGTTTAAACGGCACCTATCATTTGTATAATATATTATATTAGCTAATAAGTGCTGCTGATTGGTGCGGATTAAAGTCCTGACGCCCCCATTGATTGCTCAAACTAAGCATGCACAACGTAGTGTCCATTGAGCCCGAACATCACCCGGTTTGCTTGCTCTGCAGGTGTTTACACCTCAGGACCGAGACCGCTTATCAATAAACAGCAGTTTGCAGCTCATGTTTTAAAAAACTTTTTTTTTGCAAATGATAATAACACTTTAATTCTCTTGCAACACCAAGTGTCACCTGTGGACAGGTGTGGCGCTGTTTTGAAAATGCAGCAGTCTTTCTGGTTCTGTACAATTAAGTAGCAGTATGTTTTTGGAGTGTAGGATGGACTCCATGACATATCATTGCCGCACCAGGGCCCGAGGAGTAAGGGGGCCACTACTACCTCCAAAGCAGGTGGAATTGTGCATTATGATGAGCTAGGCAAGGGGCCCCTATATTGTTCTTGTACAGGGGCCCCATCTGGCTGTGTCCGCCAGTGGCTAAATGACGTATGATGCACTTCCAGAAAAGTCCAGCAATTCTGTCTCATCACAAAACCCTACAAGTGCAGAGACGGCAGGTGATGCCTCGGTAAGTTTTACTGATCCTGGCGGCTACGGTCACATGACCTCTGCCCATCAATCACATGATTAAAAAGTCATTGCGGCACATTACGGGGATCATTAGGCGCTCTCTCCGTACAGTTCAGCACCGCGGATGGAAATCTCCATCAGGTGAACGGCTCCGCAGTCTGCGGCACAAATGGGAAATGTTCTACCTATTACGGGGATGTCAGCAATGACAGACAAGTCATCGCCATTAATAAGAGCCTCCGGCAAGTCTGCCATAGTCCGCGTGTTCCTGTTTACTGGCTTTATGGCCACTTCCATAACTGTGATGGACAATTATCCACAGATGGAGCAGAGCTTGGCATTTAACTCTTTGTCCCTCTGATGATGCAGTCATATGTATAAGCTCAACTTACTGGCAGTCCTATGTAAAAGTATAGATGACTCATTGCAATGCATTTGTATACGTATGTGTTAAAAAATGAAGGGCTCCGCAGGTATATGAGACGTAAGGGGGGACAAGCATTTATAGATCTGTAGAAAATTGCTGCAAAAGTAGCAATGCAAGGGCAGAAGTCTCCATAATGTCCACTATTCAGAAAATAATTTAGATCTTTAGGCAGAGAAAAATGGTAGTGTACTCAGCACAATTTTTTCTGCCTAAAGATCTAAATTATATTCTTATTTTTTAAGTCTATTGTACTGGTATATACAGATATACAGTTGAAACCAGAAGTTTCTATACACTACATAAAAAGACACATCTGCAGATTTTTCTCAATATCTGACATGAAATCAGAATAAACCTTTCCCGTTTTAGGTCAATTAGGATTACCATAATTATTAATATTTGCCAAATGCCAGAATAATGAGAGAGAGAATGTTTTAAGGCATTTTTATTTGTATAGGCAGAGTCTCCTCTATATAGGCAGGGTCTCCTTTCTACAGTCAGAGTCTCCTCTGTATAGGCAGAGTCTCCTTTCTATAGGCAGAGTCTCCTGTGTATAGGCAGGGTCTCCTTTCTATAGGCAGAGTCTCCTCTGTATAGGCAGGGTCTCCTTTCTATAGGCAGAATCCCCTCTGTATAGGCAGGGTCTCCTTTCTATAGGCAGAGTCTCTATATAGGCAGAGACTCCTTTCTATAGACAGGGTCTTTTCTATATAGGCAGGGTCTCCTTTCTATAGGCAGGGTCTCCTTTCTATAGGCAGAGTCTCCTCTATATAGGCAGGGCCTCCTTTCTATAGACAGGGTCTTTTCTATATAGGCAGGGTCTCCTTTCTATAGGCAGAATCCCCTCTGAATAGGCAGGGTCTCCTTTTTACAGGCAGAGTCTCCTCTGTAAAGGCAGAGTCTCCTTTCTATAGGCAGAGTCTCCTGTGTATAGACAGGGTCTCCTTTCTATAGGCAGAGTCTCTATATAGGCAGAGTCTCCTTTCTATACACAGGGTCTTTTCTATATAGGCAGGGTCTCCTTTCTATAGGCAGAGTCTCCTCTATATAGGCAGGGTCTCCTTTCTATAGACAGGGTCTTTTCTATATAGGCAGGTTCTCCTTTCTATAGGCAGAATCCCCTCTGTATAGGCAGGGTCTCCTTTTTACAGGCAGAGTCTCCTCTATATAGGCAGAGTCTCCTTTCTATAGACAGGGTCTTTTCTATATAGGCAGGGTCTCCTTTCTATAGGCAGAGTCTCCTCTATATGGGCAGGGTCTCCTTTCTATAGGCAGAGTCTCCTCTATATAGGCAGGGTCTCCTTTCTATAGGCAGAGTCTCCTCTAAATAGGCAGGGTCTCCTTTCTATAGACAGGGTATTTTCTATATAGGCAGGGTCTCCTTTCTATAGGCAGAATCCCCTCTGTATAGGCAGGGTCTCCTTTCTACAGGCAGAGTCTCCTCTATATAGGCAGGGTCTCCTTTCTACAGGCAGAGTCTCCTCTGTATAGGCAGAGTCTCCTTTCTATAGGCAGAGTCTCCTGTGTATAGGCAGGGTCTCCTTTCTATAGGCAGAGTCTCCTCTGTATAGGCAGGGTCTCCTTTCTATAGGCAGAATCCCCTCTGTATAGGCAGGGTCTCCTTTCTATAGGCAGAGTCTCTATATAGGCAGAGACTCCTTTCTATAGACAGGGTCTTTTCTATATAGGCAGGGTCTCCTTTCTATAGGCAGGGTCTCCTTTCTATAGGCAGAGTCTCCTCTATATAGGCAGGGTCTCCTTTCTATAGACAGGGTCTTTTCTATATAGGCAGGGTCTCCTTTCTATAGGCAGAATCCCCTCTGAATAGGCAGGGTCTCCTTTTTACAGGCAGAGTCTCCTCTGTAAAGGCAGAGTCTCCTTTCTATAGGCAGAGTCTCCTGTGTATAGACAGGGTCTCCTTTCTATAGGCAGAGTCTCTATATAGGCAGAGTCTCCTTTCTATACACAGGGTCTTTTCTATATAGGCAGGGTCTCCTTTCTATAGGCAGAGTCTTCTCTATATAGGCAGGGTCTCCTTTCTATAGACAGGGTCTTTTCTATATAGGCAGGTTCTCCTTTCTATAGGCAGAATCCCCTCTGTATAGGCAGGGTCTCCTTTTTACAGGCAGAGTCTCCTCTATATAGGCAGAGTCTCCTTTCTATAGACAGGGTCTTTTCTATATAGGCAGGGTCTCCTTTCTATAGGCAGAGTCTCCTCTATATGGGCAGGGTCTCCTTTCTATAGGCAGAGTCTCCTCTATATAGGCAGGGTCTCCTTTCTATAGGCAGAGTCTCCTCTAAATAGGCAGGGTCTCCTTTCTATAGACAGGGTATTTTCTATATAGGCAGGGTCTCCTTTCTATAGGCAGAATCCCCTCTGTATAGGCAGGGTCTCCTTTCTACAGGCAGAGTCTCCTCTATATAGGCAGGGTCTCCTTTCTATAGGCAGAATCCCCTCTGTATAGGCAGAGTCTCCTTTCTATAGGCAGAGTCTCCTCTGTATAGGCAGAGTCTCCTCTGTATAGGCAGGGTCTCCTCTGTATAGGCAGAATCCCCTATGTATAGGCAGGGTCTCCTTTCTGTAGGCAGAGTCTCTATATAGGCAGAGTCTCCTTTCTATAGACAGGGTCTTTTCTATATAGGCAGGGTCTCCTTTCTATAGGCAGAGTCTCCTCTGTATAGGCAGGGTCTCCTTTCTATAGTCAGGGTCTCCTCTATATAGGCCGGGTCTTGTCTTTATAGGAAGGTTCTCCTCTTTATGTTGCGGCTCTTTTTTATTCTCTCTTTACAGTCACATAAATCCGGACGGTTCTGAATGTCAGTGACTCATATTAAATATAAAAATCCTTTTTTGTGCCTTCGCTGACTCAACAGAAACGGGGGAAAAAAATAGAAAATCGTCTACATTTCACCCAAATGAAATATTTTTTTGCTTTCCTGAAGAGTATCTGTCCCTGTGATGGAAATAAAATAAGAAGCCTTGGCCACCGCTCTTGAGTAGGTCACTGACAGAAATTGATGATATGAATAATAGAAATCTCAGTGCTGTCTCGGGCTCCAGCTCACGTCTCTCAAACTGTCTCCCACCGAGCTCCAGAAATAGCTGCTTAATCTGAAAATGCAAACAAAACTGCGAAAAATCATTGGTTTTCAGATCCCTCAACAAGATACATCATCAGTCAGAACAATTCCAAATGTATCACCCCTAGACGAAATGTTGTAATTTCACCTGGAGCTCCCGATCCCCCAACGGTACCTTTGCAGTAAGGTGTCCATCACATCCCCTAACACATCTAAGTGACCAAACTAAATGGGAACTTTCCAGTAACATTTGAGAATGAGTTGTTCTATGTGTGTACATGAGGAATGACACTATTTCTGGCCATTATACAACATATCCTCCATTATTTAGCAGTTTTCTCATCTACGAGATCTAAACACTAGAAGCCTCAGCAGCTTCTCCTTTTTTTATATTCTGCCTCTTTCTTCCTCCACATTCTCCTCCTCCCACTCATTCATAGACTTTTAAAGGCAGCAGTTATAACTAGATCCCTCATTGAAGACAGATCTGTAGACCGATTCGAGCAGCTTGACACTGAATGAATCATGTAGGAGCGTAGAAATGACTGACCCTTTGGAGAAAGAGGCATTTTTCTTTTGTGAGATATATTGCAGTTTCTCATCATTGCTTGTATTGTTTATTCATGAAAAAATTGAAATTCTAGTTATTCTTTTCAGTTTCTTAGTGGCGTGCCCAACTCACGAACTCATCAGTGTTATTCAAAGTGGATTTTATTTTTAAAGTCTATTTGTAATTTCATGTAACCTTTCAGTATAAGCTGCCGCAGTTGTACATTTCTGTCCATTATATGACTCATGCTCTGCATTTTTCACCAGTTTTCCCCTCTACAGGCTCTATCTCTAATTTTCAGTTCTCTCTGAGCTAGTGGCTAGATACTAGCTGCTATGATGTCTTCCATACACAGCATACACAGCATGAGGGATTCCGTTTCTTCCGTCTATGTAGCACACAGCATGAAGAAAATTATACAGCAATACTGAGCAGTGTATCTGTGAATTCAGCACTGAAGGGAAATGCATTTACTGAAAGCTGCAATTCAATCTACCTGGTCTCTGAACTTGATAGATTTTAATAATCTCTTTGATCTGACACCTCACTGTCCAGACCATCTGTCTTGTCTCATGCAAGATGGAGTTGAGCTGCTTTTTGCCAAATTCAGGTGTTAGCAAGAAGTGGATCATCAGTGGAAAAAGAAGAAGATTTCTTTGATAAGATATATTGCAAGGTTTCTTATAATCAATTGATCTGTTGATTTGTGCAAAGTTTGTTGAAACGAAGGCAAACAATTAAAGTGGGTGCCACGGACTGTAGGATAGGGCATCAATGTGTGATCTGTGGGCGGCGCCTCCGCCGATCAGCTGTTCCTAGTGTTGCCCAAACTGCTCAGTTATGGAGCTGCACAGCTCCGTCTACTCTATAGTGGCCGCAGACGGGTACTGCACATCCGCCACCTATTCAAATCAATAGGGCTAGAACAAGCAACTGAACTCTTCTGTCCCTGGGAAAAAGAAAAACTATCAACAGATCTACATTTACATCTCATTATTTGTCGATTATCCATTATTCTTAATGTCATTATATTTTATATAGCTAGATGGGGACAATGTAGTAAACTAATTCTTGGTCCCAGATGAAAGAAAGCTTAGCTAATTCTTTATATTGTCATTCAACTATGTTTGCCGCATGAGGTTTTTAGCCTACTTTAGGCCCCAACAGACAATGCGGAAGAGCTAGAGCTATTAATCATAGTTGTGATCTATTGATGCAGAGCAGTGGCGTAACTAGAGTTCAATGGGCACCAGTGCACACCTTGGACCTGGGCCCCACCTGCATGTTGGTAACATGTATGTGTCCTTGTAGCGTTCTAGATCCTCTAATGACATACATTTTCTCCATAATTGATGCACCTGGATATGAGACAGTGAACGCACGGTGCCGCCCTGGTGAGAGTCAGATTAAATTGTAGGGAGAAAAGGAAAAAATGTTGAAAACAAGATGAATGTAAGTAAAACGTCGCCTTTATTTATTAAATTTAAAAGCATCATAGCTTGTACACCACAGAGAACTGGTCAAACCGATGATGTTATATCATGGTTAAGGCTTAGCCACAAAAATGTGTTGGTTTGTCCAGTTCTCTGTGATGTACAAGCTATGATGCTTTTCAATTAAAGAAATAAAGGCGACATTTTCTTATTGTAATAATGTTCCTCATCCTGGCCCCTTCCTGCAACAATGCACCCATCTAAGCATAATGTCCTCCATCCTGGGACCCTTTCTGGTATAATGTCCCCCATTTTGAGCCCCTTCCTAGTATAATGTCCCCCATCCGGGGCCCCTTCCTAGTATAATGTCCCCCATCCTGGGCCCCTTCCTAGTATAATGTCCCCCATTCTGGACCTCTTCCTGGTATAATGTCCCTCTTCATGGGTCTCCTCCTAGTGTAATATTCCCCTTCCAAGTACAATGCCCTCCATCATTGGCTCCTTCCTTGTATAATGTCCCATATCATGGGCCTCTTCCTTGTATAATATCCCCCTTCCTTGTATAAAGTTCCCCATCCTGAAGCCCTTCCTAGTATAGTGTCCTCCATCCTTGGCCCCTTCCTTGTATAATGTCGTCCATCCTGGACTCCTTCCTAGTATAATGTCCTCCTTTCTTGGCCCCTTCCTTGTATAATGTCCTCCACCCTGGGCCCCTTGTATAATGTCCTCCATCCTGGGCCCCTCCTAGAATAATGTCTTCCATCCTTGGCCCCTTCCTAGTATAATGTCCTCCATCCTTGGCCCCTTCCTTGTATAATAGCCTCCATCCTTGGTCCCTTCCTTGTATAATGTCCTCCATCCTGGGCCCCTTCCTAGTATAATGTCCTCCATTCTTGGCCCCTTCCTTGTATAATATCCTCCATCCTGAACCCCTTCCTAGTATAATGTCCTCCACCCTGGGCCCCTTGTATAATGTCCTCCATCCTGGGCCCCTCCTAGTATAATGTCTTCCATCCTTGGCCCCTTCCTGGTATAAAGTCCTCCATCCTTGGTCCCTTCCTTGTTTAATGTCCTCCATCCTAGGCCCCTTCCTTGTAAAATGTGCTGCCCTTCGGACACTATACTTAACCCATTGTATCAGCTTTACCCGCACTGTCCCGTTAACTGTATTAACACCAGACATTGTTACATCTCTAGAATATCACCATGTAAAGTTTTTCAAATATTATGTTGCTTTTATTTCCAAGGGACCAACTGGCATTTCATGGAGTGAATTTGGAAAGTTTCCAGACTCCAGCTCTTGTAGTAACTATCCGAGGGCGAATTGGAGGAGTAAAAAGTTCATCTGTTTATGTTTTCGCCGCTCGTCTTTCCTCTCCGGCACATATAAATCTCGCTGATGTAGCCGTGTTACTTTTATTGTGGATGTTACATTTCACAATTTAAATGCCACTAAACAGAACAATAGAGGCAAGTACAGATCTACTGTTTTTATCGTATTTATTTTTACCCTTTTCTGCCGTTAATCGATGTTTGTGTGCACAAAACGGCTGAAATATGATGCCAAGGTTCCTGAATACGATGAAAAAGTATTACACGCCCATTAGCCCCATTGTTTTATTGTAGGGTTCATTACTCTAAATTGTTTTCCAGAACGTGAGGAAAGTTTCTCTTAGTTCATGGTATTTAGACATTACCTTAACCAATCAGGTGGCCAGAAGACGTTTACTCCGCCTCCATGACTCAGCTGATAAATAGATGGAAAATAGATCTGATTTAGCTATTGATATAAGCAGCAAGCCCTCTTTTCTGACAAAGCTGATATACAAACAGAAAAGGGAGCTGGCTTTTCTATTGATATGAGCAGCCAGCTCCCTTCTCTAACATAGCTGATATATAGATGGAAGAAAGGGCTAACTTAGATATTGATACAAGCAATCACCCAGCCCCCTTCTCTAACACAGCTGATCCATAGATGGAAAAGGAGGCTGGCCAGCCCCCTTCAAACACAGCTGTGATGATATGAACCACAAAAAGGTCCTGCTGAAACCAGATTTTGAAGCTGAAGATCAGGGAATAGGGATGGACGAACTCGAACGGTAAAGTTTGGGGTCCAGACCGAACACCTAGTGTCCATGCACAGACCCCGAAGATGAACTTCTCCAGGAAGTCCATGTTACTGTTAGGGTTAGGCAGCCCAAACAAAACTTGTTGAAAGGCTGCAATTCAGCCAATGAACAAGCTTTACTGTGTGAGCGCTTCCGGCTCAATCAGAGCCATGAAGTATTGGCATGGCTGTGATAGGCTGGCATACACTGTGTTAAAGAAAAAAAAAAGACTCTGTTTAAAATTGTTTAAATAATTAAAAAAAACATGTTGTAACCCTTCTATTTTTGATAACCAGCCAGGATAACGCTGACAGTGAAGGATGCAACCGGCAGCAGTCTTATTTAGCCTGCCTGACTATAAAAAAATAGGGGGGGACGTTTTTTAAATTATTTCTTTAAATACTCTGGAGCTGCATTCTGTGAGACCCGGCTGCTGGGAGGTGAAGTTATCTCAGTTCACAGCGCCCGGCTCTCACAAGGGCAGGGCGCCTGTGACCTGAAATACTTACTGCAAGGTCACCTGAGTTCATAACAGCTGGTTCTCATGCTGCGCAACACCAGTGCCGGACTGATGAACAACTGTGAGTCCGGCACTCCGACATTCATCATTACGGCACATGAGTTACCATAAGATTCACAACCTCTTGGTAAACTTTGGGGGACACTTTGAGGTTACTTGTGTTTTCAGCTGCTGGAGCACCTGGAAGCTGTGAACAAAGGTTACCTTGGGTGTGTATTTTACTGTACTTGTTATTAAAAAAAAAAAAAAAAAACAGCTGGAGTCCTCCCATAATTTCACAGCCAGCTGAGGGAAAGCTGACGTCTGGGGATTATGTTAATATTCTGGGAAGGGGTCAATAGCCATAAAGATTCCCAGCCTATTAATATCAGCTCACAGCTGATTGATAAGCCTTTACTGGTTATTATAGGGGAGACCCCTCCAAAAAAATTACGTAGAGTCCCCCTATATATACTAACCAGCAAAGACTATGCAGACAGCCACAAACTGATATTAATAGCCTAAGATGGGGCCTTGGATATTGGCCCCCTTCCAGACTAAGAACATCAGTCACTCTAGAAAAGGCGCATCCATCCATGGTTTGGCGAGTGGTCACATCAGTGAAGCAACCTCTCTCCACACCAGCCAGGAGTAATAATTATAGGGGATAACTCAGGAGACTCTTTGCGTGGAACAAGACAACTACAGGACACAGTTTTATAAGTGGTAAAGTCTATATTATCACACGGTGATTCAAACAGGTGCAGAGAGAAACTCAAGTCCACAACACTTGGAGTAAATATTAAACGCAGCTTAGCAGTCTATAGGGAACTTCAGAGGAAAATGCAATCACGCAGAAAGTCTATGAAGCACAGTTATTCTTGAGGATACTTGACACGAATAAGTCCTTGTTTTAGTCCAAACACAGATAGATATGCTTATAAGGCAGTTCAAGCAATGCGTTATCTCAACCAGGAAGGCCTGGGTGATAATCTCAGGTTTAAGCAGAGCAGCAACAGCTTACATGTCCAGCAAATGCAGATGGAAGTAAACACGAGCAGCAGATGAAGGAGGATTACTGGAAACTGGTGTATGCAGCAGGAACTCAGAGCAGAGTAGCAGGATAACCACACAGGTTCACAGGAGCAGGTATATAGCCAGGAAGTCACCAGAGTCAGGAGCTGGATGCAAGGCAGAATACTCTAGCACAGACTGAAGGCTGGGGTGGAGTTTTATAGCAGGAAGACGCAGTGCACATGAGACCAAAGACGCCATCTTGGAAAAGGGCAGTAATGCACAAAAGGTAATAAAAATGTTCAGAGTCCTGACATTACTCCCTCCTTAGAAACGGCCTCAGGACGATCCTGGACCTGGTTTCTCAGGGAATCTCTGATGAAAACGATATGCAAATTGCCTCTTCTGAGAAAAAGAGGACTTAAACTCTATAGCGCCACCTGTTGGAAGTAGCGATCCTACAAGTCACAATCAACCCTTTAACGAGTTGTGCAATATGACTTAGGATAAAAGCCAAATCAGTATCTCAATTCGCAGACACGGTGTTTCGGGCTGTTGGCCCTCGTCAGTGCGAAGCATGAGAACTGATTTGGCTAGGTGAGAGGCTCTGGACTGGGGTCTAAGGGGTAACGTTTCTCCTTATGGAGAGTGACATACCATCTCTGGCTTGTAAAGGTAAGGAGGCTTATTCGCCGTGCAATGCTCCTCTGGGAAATATATGCAAATTGCCTCTTCTGATGAAAACGAGAAATCTTCTGTTGGGCATTGATGTTTTCCACAGGTTCCCAAGAGTCTTCCTCAGGGGGATATCCCTGCCATCTTATCAGATATTGGAGCCGAATCCTGCGAATCCTGGAATCAATAATTTCCTCCACCACGAATTGTTCTTGCCCATCAATCACCACAGGCTGCGGAGGTGGCACAACACGTCCCTGGAAGGTATTAGGAGATACAGGCTTTAGTAAATATACATGAAAAACTGGGTGTACCTACATAGTCCTAGGCAGCTTCAGCCGGCAGGCCACAGAGCTCACAATACCGTTGATCTTGAAAGGGCCAATGAATTTCTGTCCAAGTTTTTGTGAAGGAACGTCTAACTTCAGATTCTTAGTTGCTAACCACACGGAATCTCCTACCTTGAACATGGGTGCAGGTTTACGGAATCTATCAGCTGATCTCTTATAACGTTCTTGAGCTGTGGTCAGGGATTCCTTCAGAACCTCCAGATTTTGCCTCATCGCGGTCAGCTTTTCCTCCACTGCCGGAACCGGAGAATTAATTGGAGACCTAGGTAAGATACATGGATGATAACCCAGATTGGCAAAGAAAGGTGTAAATTTAGTGGAGGCGCTCTGAGAATTGTTATATGAAAATTCGGCTAACGGCAGCAACTCCAACCAATCATCCTGGAGATGGCTGACATAGCATCTTAGATATTGTTCCAGCGTCTGGTTGGTCCGCTCAGTCTGACCATTTGTCTGGGGATGGTAAGCGGAAGAGAGACAGACATTAATATTGAGTGCAGAGCAAAACCCCTTCCAGAATCTTGAAGTGAACTGTGCTCCACGGTCAGAGATGATCTCATCCGGGACTCCATGTAACCGAAAGACATTCTTTATAACCAAGTTCACTGTATCCTTAGCTGAAGGGAGGCCGGTGCACGGAACAAAGTGAGCACCTTTAGTCAAGCGATCAACTACCACCATGATTGTATTCATGCCCCCCGATGTAGGCAGCTCCACAATAAAGTCCATTGATATAGACCCACAAGGGCGGGATGGAAAAGGTAATGGTTGTAGAAGACTCGTAGTTGCCACATGAGGAGTCTTGTAATGAGCACATACCTCGCAAAAGAGAACATAGTCCTTGGTATCCTTTAGGCAAGTTGGCCACCAGAAGAATCGGCTCAGGAACTCTTGTGTCTTCTGTACCCCCCTGTGACCAGCCAACTTGGAGTCATGTACCAACTTGAGGATCTGCAGATGGACGACCTCAGGGACATAGATATGTCAATCTCTGAACCACATGCCACCCTTAAAGACAAGATTAATATCCACAGGTGGGTTGGCCAGAAATACATCACCGTCATAGGCCTCCCTGCACTCCTTGCACAAGTCCTGATCGTGGATAACTCTGATGAAATTGGTATCAGATAGAATGGTCTTGGACGGGGCTCCAGGTACGGAATCCGCAGCATGGATTTGGGATAAAGCATCAACCTTCACATTACGAGAACCTGGACGGTACGAGATAACAAAGTTAAATTGATTTAAAAATAAGTTCCAACGAGCCTGACGAGGAGAAATACATCTAGCGGATCTAAGGAACTCTAAATTGCGATGGTCAGTTATCACTATGATCTGTTGTGCAGCTCCTTGCAGATGATGCCTCCATTCTTTGAAAGCCGCAATAATAGCCAGCAATTCCTTGTCTCCCACATCGTAATTCTTCTCTGCTGAGGTTAGTCTACGGGAAAAGAAAGCACAAGGATGTAGCAGACCCTTCTCTCCAGTTCTTTGGGAGAGAATAGCCCCCAAGGCATTATCAGAAGCGTCCACCTCCACAATGAAAGAAAGTGTTGGATCTGGGTGTATCAACAGCGGTGCTGAGGTGAAACAGATCTTAAGCTGATCAAAAGCTTCTTGAGCTTGTGATGACCACTTAAAGGGCTTTTCCTTCTTAGTCAAGGAAATAATGGGACGGACAATATCAGAAACATTTCGAATGAAGCGTCTGTAGAAATTTGCAAAACCAATAAAACGTTGGACCTCCTTAACGTTCGTGGGTATCGGCCAGTCAAGGATAGCCTGTGTCAGGACTCTGAACATTTTTTATTACCTTTTGTGCCTTACTGCCCTTTTCCAAGATTGCGTCTTTGGTCTCATGTTCACTGTGTCTTCCTGCTATAAAACTCCACCCCAGCCTTCAGTCTGTGCTAGAGTATTCTGCCTTGCATCCAGCTCCTGACTCTGGTGACTCCCTGGCTATATACCTGCTCCTGTGAACCTGTGGGGTTATCCTGCTACTCTGCTCTGAGTTCCTGCTGCACACACCAGTTCCAGTAATCCTCCTTCATCTGCTGCTCGTGTTTATGTAGCGCCCCCACTGCCGCAGGGCCGAGGGGTACCCGGTACCGGGCCTCTGAGTCTCTGCTCTGGGGTTGTCACGGTGGCTAGGCCCGGTCCGTGACCCTGCTGAGGGGCGTACAGTGATAGATATGATGGATGATGGTGGTGGTGGTGCTGTAGTGGTAAATAATGAGGACACCAGGTTGCAGTCTCTTTACCTCTTTACTGAAGGTTTTAGAGTCCTCAGTCCAGAGCGCTGTCAACAGGGCTGTCTGAGACCAGCCGGTCCAAAGGCACATCAGGAGTTCTCTTTACAGGTGGGAATCAGTGTCTACCTTCTAGCGCTGTGTGTTGTAGTCCTTCCCTGCTGAGCTCCCGGGGTAGTCCTCACAACTGCTTCTGTCTGTCTCTGATGTTCGTTCTCTCCGTCCCCCAGATGATATGGTAGGACGCACCCAAATGACGGGGTAGGCCTGGAGTTCTTCCGGGACCCTAGAGTCGCCCCTCTCCCACAGCTGCCTCCGTTGTCTGCTTAGGTGTTTAGTGAGACAGCCAACCTTTAATTGGCTGTCCTGCTGTGGTTTGCAGTAGTACTTAAAGTCTCTTACTTGCTCGGCGTTCCGGCCACCGACTGTTTGCGCCTCAGAAGGATGTTGCCTCGGTCTAACAGCACGACTCCTTCTGGTCCTAATTCCTCTTTACTGTATTCCCGTTGTGCACTGGTTAGTTCTGCTCTGAGGAGTCTGCCAGGATCCCATCCATGACAGGTCCTCTCACTAGCTCTTCCCAGCTACTTCTCCCTGTCTTCCTGTCCAACCCCCAGTTTTACCAGAGTGTGAGGAGTGGCCTATTAGATAGGACCACCCCCCCTGGTGGCCGGAGTGTGAAGTGTAGTGAGGTGTTACCTGGTCAGAGAAACTCCTTTAGTGCAATCAGACGTACCATAGCTCCCCATAGTGGCGGAGCCACAGTACTGCAATGACCAGGACTCTGGGGCGCTGCACTCCCCCCCGGTTAAATCCAGTACTCCCGGACTGGGAAAACGAGAACAACAATACATGTTAACAGGAAACACACAAAAATGTTGAAATAGCATAACAATTAAACATAACAGTGCTTCCCTTTATGGGAGGTGAGAACTCTTGAACGTTGCGAAAGTTAGGTCATGCACAGTTTATGACTCTCAGTTCAGTGGTTGAAACAGCGGGGACCCCGGGTAAACAAAGGGGTCCCCCTTTTTGAAAGTTTTTGAGCAATTCACCGTCCATTACTCTATTGTCCATTTTAAAACCTGTAACAAAAGATATACACACAAACATTCTCAACTAAATAGCAGCCCTTATTAATACCTCCAAGTTTTGTAGCGGAGGGGAGTTTGATTTTGAGTGCTGCGTGTGGACCTTCGCAGCGCAGGGGTTGCTGTTATGACCCCAATGGCGAGGGTCTCAGAGATATCAGCAAGTCTGCGAAGTACAAAAATCCAGCTCATAGGGCAGTGGTAACTGGGTTGACCATATATCTACTCCTAACGCCAACACTAGAAGTAGCCGGGGAACATGCCTACGTTGGTCGCTAGATGTCTCGCGCCAGCCGGAGGACTAACTACCCCTAGAAGAGGAAAACAAAGACCTCTCTTGCCTCCAGAGAATAGACCCCAAAAGCAGGATACAAGCCCCCCACAAATAATAACGGTGAGGTAAGAGGAAATGACAAACACAGAGATGAACTAGGTTTAGCAAAGAGAGGCCCACTTACTAATAGCAGAATGTAGTAAGATAACTTATATGGTCAACGAAAACCCTAACAAAAATCCACACTGGAGATTCAAGAACCCCCGAACCGTCTAACGGCCCGGGGGGAGAACTCCAGCCTCCCTAGAGCTTCCAGCAAGGATAGGATACAGATTATGTACAAGCTGGACAAAAATGCAAACAAAAACAAATAGCAAAAAAGCAAGAAAGCAGACTTAGCTTAATCAAGCAGGAACCAGGATCAGTAGACAAGAGCACTACAGATTAGCTCTGATATCAATGTTGCCAGGCATTGAACTGAAGGTCCAGGGAGCTTATATAGCAACACCCCTGACCTAACGACCCAGGTGAGCATACAAGGGATGATAGACATACCCAGAGTAAAATCACTAGTAGCCACTAGAGGGAGCCAAAAGGTAAATTCACAACAGTACCCCCCCCTTAGTGAGGGGTCACCGAACCCTCACCAAGACCACCAGGGCGATCAGGATGAGCGGCGTGAAAGGCACGAACTAAATCGGCCGCATGCACATCAGAGGCGACCACCCAGGAATTATCTTCCTGACCATAGCCCTTCCACTTGACCAGGTACTGAAGCCTCCGCCTGGAGAGACGAGAATCTAAGATCTTCTCCACCACGTACTCCAACTCGCCCTCAACCAACACCGGAGCAGGAGGCTCAGCAGAAGGAACCACAGGCACAACGTACCGCCGCAACAAGGACCTATGAAATACGTTGTGAATGGCAAACGACACCGGAAGATCCAGGCGAAAGGATACAGGATTAAGGATCTCCAATATCCTGTAAGGACCAATGAATCGAGGCTTAAATTTGGGAGAGGAGACCTTCATAGGAACAAATCGAGAAGACAGCCATACCAAATCCCCAACACGAAGTCGGGGACCCACACCGCGGCGGCGGTTGGCAAAACGCTGAGCCTTCTCCTGTGACAACTTCAAGTTGTCCACCACATGATTCCAGATCCGCTGCAACCTATCCACCACAGAATCCACTCCAGGACAGTCAGAAGGCTCCACATGTCCCGAGGAAAAACGAGGATGGAAACCGGAGTTGCAGAAAAATGGCGAAACCAAGGTGGCAGAACTAGCCCGATTATTAAGGGAAAATTCAGCCAACGGCAAGAAGGTCACCCAATCATCCTGATCAGAAGAGACAAAACACCTCAAATACGCCTCCAGAGTCTGATTAGTTCGTTCCGTTTGTCCGTTAGTCTGAGGATGAAAAGCGGACGAAAACGACAAATCAATTCCCATCCTACCACAAAAGGATCGCCAGAACCTGGAAACAAACTGGGATCCTCTGTCCGACACAATATTCTCAGGAATGCCGTGCAAACGAACCACGTTCTGGAAGAACACAGGAACCAGATCAGAAGAAGAAGGCAGCTTAGGCAAAGGAACCAGATGGACCATCTTGGAGAAACGATCACATATCACCCAGATGACAGACATGCCCTTAGACACCGGAAGATCCGAAATGAAATCCATAGAGATGTGTGTCCAAGGTCTCTTCGCGACAGGCAAGGGCAAGAGCAACCCGCTGGCACGAGAACAGCAAGGCTTAGCTCGAGCACAAGTACCACAGGACTGCACAAATGACCGCACATCCCTTGACAAGGAAGGCCACCAAAAGGACCTGGCCACCAGATCTCTGGTGCCAAAAATTCCCGGGTGCCCTGCCAACACTGAGGAATGAACCTCGGAAATGACTCTGCTGGTCCATTTAGCAGGCACAAACAATCTGTCAGGTGGACAAGAGTCAGGCCTACCAGCCTGAAATCTCTGCAACACACGTCGCAGATCTGGAGAAATAGCTGACAAGATAACTCCTTCCTTAAGAATACCCTCAGGTTCAGCGACTCCAGGAGCATCAGGCACAAAGCTCCTAGACAGAGCATCGGCCTTCACATTCTTAGAACCTGGTAAATACGAGACTACAAAGTCAAAACGGGAGAAAAACAATGACCAGCGGGCCTGTCTAGGATTCAGGCGTTTAGCAGACTCGAGATACATCAAATTTTTGTGATCAGTCAAGACCACCACACGATGCTTAGCACCCTCGAGCCAATGACGCCACTCCTCAAATGCCCACTTCATGGCCAACAACTCCCGATTGCCCACATCATAATTTCGCTCTGCCGGCGAAAACTTCCTAGAGAAAAAGGCACAAGGTCTCATAGTAGAGCAACCAGGGCCTCTCTGCGACAAAACGGCCCCTGCCCCAATCTCCGAAGCATCCACCTCAACCTGAAAGGGAAGTGAGACGTCAGGCTGGCACAAAACAGGCGCCGAAGTAAACCGGCGTTTCAACTCCTGGAAAGCCTCCACGGCAGCAGAAGCCCAGTTAGCTACATCAGAGCCTTTCTTGGTCATATCCGTCAGCGGTTTAACAACGCTAGAGAAATTTGCGATAAAACGACGGTAGAAGTTAGCAAAACCCAAGAACTTCTGAAGACTCTTAACTGACGAGGGTTGAGTCCAATCATGAATAGCTCGGACCTTGACTGGATCCATCTCCACAGGAGAAGGGGAAAAAATGAACCCCAAAAAGGGAACCTTCTGTACACCAAAGAGACACTTTGAGCCTTTTACAAACAAAGAATTTTCACGCAGAATCTCAAAAACCATCCTGACCTGCTCCACATGCGAGTCCCAATCATCAGAAAAAACCAGAATATCATCCAGATAAACAATCAAAAATTTATCCAGATACTTCCGGAAAATGTCATGCATGAAGGACTGAAAAACTGAAGGTGCATTAGAGAGCCCAAATGGCATCACCAAGTACTCAAAATGACCTTCGGGCGTATTGAATGCGGTTTTCCATTCATCGCCCTGCCTAATGCGCACAAGGTTGTACGCACCACGAAGGTCTATCTTGGTGAACCACTTGGCACCTTTAATCCGGGCAAACAAATCTGACAACAGCGGCAAAGGATACTGAAATTTGACAGTGATCTTATTTAAAAGCCGATAGTCAATACAAGGCCTCAAAGATCCGTCCTTTTTGACCACAAAAAAGAATCCCACACCAAGAGGGGAAGAAGAAGGACGGATATGCCCCTTCTCAAGAGACTCCTTGATATATGAACGCATCGCGGTATGTTCAGGTACCGACAGATTAAACAGTCTCCCCTTAGGAAACTTACTGCCAGGAATCAAATCTATTGCACAGTCACATTCCCTATGAGGAGGCAGTGCACTGGACTTAGACTCGCTGAAGACATCCTGATAATCAGACAAATACGCCGGAACTTCCGAAGGCGTAGAAGAAGCAATAGACAAGGGCAGGGAATCTCCATGAATTCCATGGCAGCCCCAACTTGACACTGACATAGCCTTCCAGTCCAAGACTGGATTATGGGTCTGTAACCATGGCAAACCCAAAACAACCAAATCATGCATTTTATGCAGAACAAGAAAACGTATTACCTCCCGATGTTCGGGAGTCATGCACATGGTAACCTGTGTCCAAAACTGCGGTTTATTTTTTGCCAATGGCGTAGAATCAATACCCCTAAGAGGGATAGGATTTTCCAATGGCTCAAGAACAAATCCGCAGCGCTTGGCAAATGACAGATCCATAAGGCTCAGGGCCGCACCTGAGTCCACAAACGCCATAACAGGATACGATGACAGTGAACAAATCAAAGTTACAGATAGAATAAATTTAGGTTGCAAATTACCAATGGCGACCGGACTAACAACCTTAGTAAGACGTTTAGAGCATGCTGAGATAACATGTGTAGAATCACCACAGTAGTAACACAAGCCATTCTGGCGTCTATGAATTTTCCGCTCATTTCTAGTCAGGATTCTATCACATTGCATTAAATCAGGTGCCTGTTCAGACAACACCATGAGGGAATTTGCGGTTTTGCGCTCCCGCAACCGCCGGTCGATTTGAATAGCCAGGGCCATAGAATCATTCAGACCTGTGGGAATGGGAAAACCCACCATCACATTCTTAATGGCTTCAGAAAGGCCATTTCTAAAACTTGCAGCCAATGCACACTCGTTCCATTGGGTCAGCACGGACCATTTCCGAAATTTTTGGCAATACACTTCAGCCTCGTCCTGGCCCTGAGACATCGCCAGCAAGGCTTTTTCTGCCTGAATCTCAAGATTGGGTTCCTCATAAAGCAAACCGAGCACCAGAAAAAACGCATCAATGTCAGCCAATGCCGGATCTCCTGGCGCCAGCGAGAAAGCACAATCCTGAGGGTCGCCCCGTAAAAAAGAAATAACAATTTTTACTTGCTGAGCGGAGTCTCCAGATGAACAGGGTCTCAGGGACAAAAACAATTTACAATTATTCCTGAAATTTCTAAATTTAAATCGGTCTCCGGAAAACGGTTCAGGAATCGGTATCTTAGGTTCTGACATAGGATTTCTGATAACATAATCTTGTATGCCCTGCACACGAGCAGCAAGCTGGTCCACACTTGTAATCAAGGTCTGGACATTCATGTCTGCAGCAAACACAAGCCACTCAGAGGTAAAGGGGAAAAGAAAAAAAAATGAGAGAGAGAAAAAAAAACTCAGAACTTTCTTTCTTATAATCCCGCTTCTGCAATGCATTTAACATTTAATACTGGCCTGGCAAACTGTTATGACCCCAATGGCGAGGGTCTCAGAGATATCAGCAAGTCTGCGAAGTACAAAAATCCAGCTCATAGGGCAGTGGTAACTGGGTTGACCATATATCTACTCCTAACGCCAACACTAGAAGTAGCCGGGGAACATGCCTACGTTGGTCGCTAGATGTCTCGCGTCAGCCGGAGGACTAACTACCCCTAGAAGAGGAAAACAAAGACCTCTCTTGCCTCCAGAGAATAGACCCCAAAAGCAGGATACAAGCCCCCCACAAATAATAACGGTGAGGTAAGAGGAAATGACAAACACAGAGATGAACTAGGTTTAGCAAAGAGAGGCCCACTTACTAATAGCAGAATGTAGTAAGATAACTTATATGGTCAACGAAAACCCTAACAAAAATCCACACTGGAGATTCAAGAACCCCCGAACCGTCTAACGGCCCGGGGGGAGAACTCCAGCCTCCCTAGAGCTTCCAGCAAGGATAGGATACAGATTATGTACAAGCTGGACAAAAATGCAAACAAAAACAAATAGCAAAAAAGCAAGAAAGCAGACTTAGCTTAATCAAGCAGGAACCAGGATCAGTAGACAAGAGCACTACAGATTAGCTCTGATATCAATGTTGCCAGGCATTGAACTGAAGGTCCAGGGAGCTTATATAGCAACACCCCTGACCTAACGACCCAGGTGAGCATACAAGGGATGATAGACATACCCAGAGTAAAATCACTAGTAGCCACTAGAGGGAGCCAAAAGGTAAATTCACAACAGGTTGCTATTGGCCTAACAGGGCCCGCTATGCTTGCTACCGCTGGTGTAGTGCACTGTCTTCTAGCTACACTTCGAGTGAGTCTGGGTAGCACTGGCAGGTTGGGGCTCTCAGAGCTGCTGCTATCAACAGTGGGTACAGCAGATTCACCGATAGCAGAGGGAGGATTTGCCGGTTCAACGGTTGGCATGGCATCTTCAGGTAAGGCTTGTTGAGGTTGCGGGACCGGATGATCTGGTACCACCATTGTTTCTGGTGGGTCCGGCTGTTGAAACATTAGAACAGGTACCACGATGGCTTGATTTATCTGAGTCCAGGACTGGGGAAAGTCACCAAGGACGGTATGGATCATCTTCTCCTTTTCCACCGGCGGGGAGATTTCTGGGGCCGTGTCCCTCTCTCTCAACTTATCGGGGCAGACCTTAAGGTGATCCCTGGATACCGCTGTCGAGGTCTCCCCTCTGTCCTTGCTGATGAGACAGACCTTCGTGTTGTCGAAGTCGGATGGCAGGATGGTATACGGTTCCGCTTCCCATTGGTCATCGAGCTTGTGTAATCTCCTCTTTCGTTTAAGTACTTGCTCACCAGGTGACAGGGGAATCGCAGGAGCGTGTTGGTTGTAGTCCCTTTCTTGTTTCTGCCTAGCCTGGGCGAGACTTCTTTCTACACACTCCTGTACTTTGCGGTACCTTCGCTGCCTTTCTGCATCCCAATCTGCATCCGGCGAGGTATCTTCGGGTACTAGGACCCCCATGTCCAGATCAACGGGTAACCGACTAGATCTTCCTCGCATCAGGTACGCTGGAGTACAGTTGGTGGAATTTACTGGGATGTGATTGTACATATCCACCAAGTCAGGCAACTTTATCGGCCACAGGTTCCGTTCCTCCACAGGCAAGGTCTTCAATAAATCGATTACCACTTGGTTCATCTTCTCGCACATCCCGTTGGTTTGAGGATGGTACGGTGTGGTTCTGATCTTCTTACACCCGTACAGTTGGCAGAATTCTTGGAACACTTCTGCTTCGAATGCAGGTCCCTGATCGGTCAGTACCTTCTCTGGGTAGCCATGGGGCCTACAAAAGTGCTGCTGGAAGGCCCTGGCGGCAGTCCTGGCCGTTAGATCCTTGACAGGTACAACCACCAAAAACCTGGAGTAGTGGTCCACGATGGTAAGGGCGTAGATATAGCCCGACCGGCTAGGTGTCAGCTTCACATGATCCAGCGCGACCAGTTCGAGCGGCCGTTTGGTGATGATAGGCCGCAGGGGAGCCCGTTGACTGTCACGGTCCTTCCTGCGCAGACTACATGGACCACACTCCCGACACCACTTCTCAATGGTTCTCTTCATGCCAATCCAATAGAACCTCCCTCGGAGTAGCCTTTCTAGCTTCCTCCATCCGAAGTGTCCGGCTCCATCATGGTAGGCTCCCAGAACCATGGGCGCATCTCGCCTTGGCACCACTATCTGCCACACCAATTCATGAGTACGTGGGTCGATTCTCCTCCTGCACAGCTTGCCATCATGGATAAACAGTTTGCTTCTCCCCTTCCACAGCTGTTGGGTTTCTTGTGGATCATCTGGGCCGGGATGCAACCCTGCCTGCGTCAAGAGCTCTTTCACCCGACGGACCGCGGGGTCACCATCCTGGGTTTCTGCCCACCCGTGATGAGGCAGGGGATTCAGCGTGGTGTCATGATTCTCAATGGCGAGAGAACATAGCCCAGCATATATGAGAACTAGCTCTTGGAAGATGGAAACTATACTGACCATGAACTAAACCTGCCGCACAACTAGAAGTGGCCGGGTAGCATGCCTACGTTTTTTTATCCCTAGATGCCCAGCGCCAGCCGGAGAACTACCTAATCCTAGCAGAGGAAAAGACAGTCCTGGCTCACCTCTAGAGAAATTTTCCCAAAAGGCAGACAGAGGCCCCCACATATATTGGCGGTGATTTTAGATGAAATGACAAACGTAGTATGAAAATAGGTTTAGCAAAAATCGAGGTCCGCTTACTAGATAGCAAGAAGACAGAAAGGGCACTTTCATGGTCAGCAGAAAACCCTATCAAAACACCATCCAGAAATTACTTTAAGACTCTAGCATTAACTCATAACACCAGAGTGGCAATTTCCGCTCACAAGAGCTTTCCAGACACAGTAACGAAACAGCAGCTGTGAACAGGAACAAAATGCAAAAACACACAAGGACAAAAGTCCAACTTAGCTGGGAGTTGTCTAGTAGCAGGAACATGCACAGAAAGGCTTCTGATTACATTGTTGACCGGCATGAAACTGACAGAGGAGCAAGGTTATATAGCGACTCCCACATCCTGATAGGAGCAGGTGAACAGAGGGGATGATGCACACAAGTACAATTCCACAAGTGGCCACCGGGGGAGCCCAGAATCCAATTTCACAACAGCGTGGCATCTGGTTGGTTCCTGTGCCTGTTCTTCACATGATGAGAGTTCTGAGTGGCTTTGGGGCGATGGAATGCAGGCAGCTCCACCTCTTCAAGTGCCTCCGGGTCTTCTCCCGTTTCTGGCAAATTGGGCATTCGGGACAAGGCATCGGCATTGGCATTCTTGTGTCCTGCCCGGTACTTGATGGTGAAATCGTAGTTGGACAGCCGGGCCATCCATCGCTGTTCCAAGGCCCCGAGTTTGGCAGTATCCAGATGCGTTAGTGGATTGTTATCCGTAAAGACGGTGAATTTCGCGGAGGCCAGGTAATGTTTGAACCTCTCTGTCACTGCCCAGACGATGGCAAGGAATTACAGCTTAAAGGAACTGTAGTTGTCAGGGTTCCTTTCCGTGGGACGGAGTTTCCTGCTGGCGTAAGCGATCACCCTTTCTTTGCCTTTCTGGACCTGGGACAGCACGGCTCCTAATCCCACATTGCTGGCATCTGTGTACAGCACAAACGGTTGATCGTATTCGGGGTAAGCCAGTACCTCTTCTCCCGTCAGTGCCGACTTCAAACAGGTGAAGGATTCCTCCAGCTCCTCGTTCCAATCAAAGGGGGTGTTCCTCCCCTTGGTCTTCTTTGGTTGGCCCACCAACAGGTTTTGCAAGGGTGCGGCCTTCTTGGTGAAGTCCTTAATGAACCTCCGGTAGTAGCCTACCAACCCGAGGAACTGCCGGACTTCGTGGAGGTCACTAGGCTTTGGCCAGTCCTTGATCACTGTGACCTTGTCGGGGTCTGGGGCCACTCCTTCAGCGCTCACCACATGGCCCAGGTACTGCACTTTAGGTTTGAGCAGATGACACTTGGACGGTTTCACCTTTAAGCCGAAGTTGGACAGGGCTTCAAACACCTTGGCCAGGTGCTTCAAATGGTCTTCGTAGGTCTTAGAGAAGATAATGACATCATCCAAATACAGCAGCACGGTTTCAAAGTTCATGTGTCCCAGGCAGCACTCCATCATCCTCTGGAACGTCCCGGGAGCATTGCACAATCCGAAGGGCATGTAGTTGAATTCGCAGAGACCCATTGGGGTCGTGAAAGCTGTCTTCTCTTTGTCCGCCTCTGCCACAGGAACCTGCCAGTACCCACTGGTGAGATCTAAGGTAGAGAAGCAGTTAGCAGATTTTAAGGCAGCCAGAGACTCCTCTATCCTGGGCAGTGGGTATGTGTCTTTATGTGTAATGCAATTCAACTGCCTATAATCAACACACATCCTCATTGTACCATCTTTCTTTTTAACAAGGACTAACGGAGCTGCCCAGGGGCTACAGCTGCCTCTCACCACCCCAGCCTCCTTCATTTCCCGCAACATGTCCTTGGCACACTGATAATGAGCTGGGGGTACAGGGCGATATCTCTCTTTTATGGGTCGGTGATCTCCCGTGGGGATATGATGTTGGATCCCTTTCACCTGCCCAAAATCTAAGGGGTGTTTGCTGAATACCTGCTCGTACTCGTGTACCACCCTGTAGGCCCCCTGTTTTTGATGGGATGGGGTAGAGTCAGTGCCCACATGCAATTCCCGACACCAGTCTTTCGAGTGCTCTGCAGAACCTTTGTTCTCCGCCACGTTTGACGGGACCAAGGGTTCAGGTGTCTGTATCACACTATTATTGACAGTGAACAGTTTGGCGAGCGTGGTATACTTGGTGAGGTGAACCTCTTCCTCCCCACAATTGAGGACACGTACGGGCACTCTCCCCTGGCGGACGTCGACCACCCCCCAGGCTCTCAGAACAGTAGGCCTATTGTCTGAATATACGGGTTCTACCAAGGCCTGGTAGTCCTTACCCCTGAGGCCTATGGCTGCCCGACACCATATTAACATTTCACTCCTGGGGGGTATCGCGATGGGGTTTGAATCACTCACAGTGACACGACCAATCTCACCCCCAGTCAGCTCTACCTGCTGTCTCTGCATCAGAGCTCTGATTTCCTTCTGCAGGGCACGTTGCTCACTGTGGCCAGCGGTTTCCGCCACCTGTTGCAACAAAACAATAACTTCTGCAAGACAATTTTCTATAACATTAGTACCAAGAGTCATCATGGGATTACATTCTCGACGATCAATATCAACAATCACAATCCCTTGGGCTTTCAATTCCACCCGCCCCACCTTGATGGTGTCCTCCTTATACCCCACTTGTGGCAACGGCTGACCATTACTGGCTATTATGGTGAAATCATCGTCAGGGCCACGAGTAATATCGGTGTCCTCCCAATACCGTTTATAAAGCACGTAAGGTATAGTCGTCACCTGAGAACCGGTGTCCAGCAAAGCGTTTAATGGGATTCCATCAACCACTACAGGGAGAACTGGTTGTCCTCCAATGTACTTGGTTCTCCAATGCTGACCGTCCTACTCCTGGGGGTTGGCCCTTTGCCCCAGGGGTTGCTCGTTTAAAGGACAGTACCTTGCAAGGTGGCCCACCTGGTGACAGCGGCGGCAGATGGGTCGTCCGTCCGGGTGGAAGCGATCGTCGTTCCGGCCTCTGGTCGGCGGAGTCCTCCTCTGTCGCATCCAAGGGACATCCTCTGGTCTGGAGGCCAACCGGATCTTCTCCTTGGGGGCCTCCTGTAGGGACTGCACCGTCCGGGTCAGGGCAGCAACGCTCTTGGTTAGCTCCTGCATCTGGAGGCGAAGTCCTGCAGGGGAGTCGTCCTCTAGGCTCTGGGCATCGGCCTCGGCGGCGACTGGGGCATCCGATGCCACCTCCTGGTGGTATGTGAGAGCGGGACGCCGGGGAGGTGTTGCACGGCTGGGCTGTTGCTCCTGCAATGCCTGGATAGCTTTATCTTTGAATTGAGCAAAAGTCAAGTCTGGATTTTGCATGGCCAGGAAGTGCAATTGGCCCCCTGGTGACTGCACAGGAGCCCCTCAATGAACCGCTCCTTCAGGATTTTATCCTCATCCTGCATGCTGCCGGGGTCACTCTGCTTAATGGCCCGCATCGCCTCTTGGAGATTAAGGGCATAGTCCCGTAAGCTATCCTGCGGTCTCTGTTTGCATCCATAGAAAGTCAGTTTAATTTCTGTAGCAGTGCGAGTATCGAAGGTGGCTTTAAGCTTTGCAAATATCTGTTGTGCAGTTCCCTTATCCTCGGCGGGCCAGGACTTCAATTCTCTCAGAGCCGCCCCAAAGAGTTGGCCGGTTACCATATGAACCTTCTGAGGCTCTGTCAGGGGATAGAACTCGAGCAGGCTGCAGAGCCCTTCCTTAAAGTCAGTGAATGTATGCGACTCCCCAGAGTATCGTGGGAGCCAGGCCGCTCCGGGCAGGTACGGCATAGAGAAGGGCATTATGGCTTTTGTGTTAGCGGCAGTGTCCGACTGGCTGAGGGGAACAGCGGGTTCTGCGGCTACCGGTGGTGGTATTAGGGCCACGGCTTCGCTCGCTGCGGGGACCGGAGCTGCCCCTGCGTCCGCGGCTGCGGCCGCCACCTCCTCTCCTCCCAACTCGGACATGGCTGTCCCTTCCTCCCACTAACCTGCTGGAGGTCGGAGTTCCTCTTCCGGGATTGGCGCCTTACCGCGCTTTCCGTTCCGCGCTTCTTTTGGCCGGTTCCGCCCACGAAGCTAAGGCTCCTCCCTCCGTGCGCGGCAATGGCGAATTTTGGCGGTAAATGGCAGTACACAGTCCAAGCACAATAAATCACAGTTCCAAGGCACACATGACCTGATTCTTCAGGCTTAAGTAGATCCTGTTCGTGACGCCAAGTTGTAGCGCCCCCTGTTGTGAGTTTGGTTTTTGGGCTCCCCCGGTGGTCACTGGTGGTACTGGACTTGTGTGCTTCACTTTCTCTGTTCACCTGTTTCCATCAGGATATGGGTGTATCCTATTTAGCCTTGCTGCTCAGTTATTCTAGTGCCGGCCATCAATGTAACCAGAGCCTTTCTGTTGCATGTTCCTGCTTCTAGACTACTATCAGCTAAGTTGGACTCTTAGTCCTAAGTTTGTTTTGCATTTTTGTTCCAGTTCACAGTTATGTTATTTTTCTGTAGCTGGAAGCTCTTGTGGGCCGAAATTGCCACTCCGGTGTCATGAGTTGACACATGAGTCTTAAAGTAATTTCGGGATGGTACTTTAATAGGGTTTTCAGCTGACCGTGAAGTTCCCTATTGTATCTTCTTGCTATCTAGTAAGCGGACCTCGCTTTGCTGAACCTACCTTCATACTGCGTATGTCTTTTCCTCTGAACTCACCGTCAATATATGTGGGGGGCTTCTGTCTCCTTTTTGGGGGAATTTCCCTAGAGGTAAGCCAGGTCTGTCTTTTCCTCTATTAGGGTTAGTTAGTCCTCCGGCTGGCGCTAGGCGTCTAGGGATAAAACGTAGGTACGCCACCCGGCCACTGTTAGTTGTGTGGTAGGTTTAGCTCACGGTCAGCTCGAGATTCCATCACCCAAGAGCTGTTCTGTTATTTATGTTCTCTGACGTTCCCTTGCCATTGGGAACCATGACAGTATGGCCGGCCCAGTGTTAAAACCGTTGGCAGAAGAAAGGAGAGAAAAAGAAGTCTGCAGATTTTTTTTTTTTTTTTCCTCTGAGCTTGCTCTATAGTTGACTTAGTTGCATTTCTGCTCTAATTGCAGCCTTTGTCTCTCTCTCTCCTTCTAATCCTTGAATGGCTCTGATCTCACCTGATTAAAATGGATCCTCAGAGTTTGGCTACAGGTTTGAATAATCTTGCTACGAAGGTTCAAAATTTACAGGATTTTGTTATTCATGCTCCTATATCTGAACCTAGAATTCCTATACCAGAATTTTTCTCCGGGGATAGATCTCGTTTCCTGAATTTCAAAAATAATTGTAAATTATTTCTTTCCCTGAGATCTCGCTCCGCTGGAGATCCCGCACAGCAGGTTAGGATAGTGATTTCCTTGCTGCGGGGTGACCCTCAAGACTGGGCATTTGCATTGGCACCCGGGGATCCTGCGTTGCTCAATGTGGATGCGTTTTTTCTGGCTTTGGGGTTGCTTTATGAGGAACCTAACTTAGAGATTCAGGCTGAAAAAGCCTTGATGGCCCTATCTCAAGGGCAAGATGAAGCTGAAATATACTGCCAAAAATTTCGTAAATGGTCTGTGCTTACTCAGTGGAATGAGTGCGCCCTGGCGGCGAATTTCAGAGAGGGTCTCTCTGATGCCATTAAAGATGTTATGGTGGGGTTCCCTGCATCTACAGGTCTGAATGAGTCCATGACAATGGCTATTCAGATTGATCGGCATTTGCGGGAGCGCAAACCTGTGCACCATTTGGCGGTGTCTTCTGAGAAGGCTCCAGAAAATATGCAATGTGATAGAATTCTGTCCAGAAGCGAACGGCAGAATTTTAGGCGAAAAAATGGGTTGTGCTTCTATTGTGGTGATTCAACTCATGTTATATCAGCATGCTCTAAACGTACAAAAAAGGTTGATAAGTCTATTTCAATTGGCACTTTACAGTCTAAGTTTATTCTGTCTGTGACCTTGATTTGTTCATTATCGTCAATTACCGCGGATGCCTATGTCGACTCTGGCGCCGCTTTGAGTCTAATTGATTGGTCCTTTGCCAGGCGCTGTGGGTTTGATCTAGAGCCTCTGGAAGTTCCTATACCTCTGAAGGGTATTGACTCTACACCATTGGCTAGTAATAAACCACAATACTGGACACAAGTGACTATGCGTATGAATCCAGACCATCAGGAGATGATTCGCTTTCTTGTGTTGTACAATCTACATGACGTTTTGGTGCCCGGATTACCATGGTTACAATCTCATAACCCAGTCCTTGACTGGAAAGCAATGTCTGTGTTAAGCTGGGGATGTCAGGGGGCTCATGGGGACGTACCTTTGGTTTCCATTTCATCATCTATTCCCTCTGAGATTCCGGAATTTTTATCTGATTATCGTGATGTTTTTGAGGAGCCTAAGCTTGGTTCACTACCTCCTCACAGAGATTGCGATTGTACCATAGATCTGATTCCGGGCAGTAAATTTCCAAAGGGTCGTTTATTTAATCTATCTGTACCTGAACATGCTGCTATGCGAGAATATATTAAGGAGTCCCTGGAAAAGGGACATATTCGTCCTTCTTCATCTCCCTTAGGAGCCGTTTTTTTCTTTGTATCTAAAAAAGATGGCTCTTTGAGGCCGTGTATTGATTATCGACTCTTGAATAAAATTACAGTCAAATATCAGTATCCTCTGCCACTGCTGACTGATTTGTTTGCTCGAATAAAAGGGGCTAAGTGGTTCTCTAAGATTGATCTCCGTGGGGCGTATAATTTGGTGCGAATTAAGCAGGGGGATGAGTGGAAAACCGCATTTAATACGCCCGAGGGCCATTTTGAGTATTTAGTAATGCCTTTTGGTCTTTCAAATGCCCCTTCAGTCTTTCAGTCCTTTATGCATGACATTTTCCGTGAATATTTGGATAAATTTATGATCGTGTATCTGGATGATATTTTGATTTTTTCGGATGACTGGGATTCTCATGTCCAACAGGTCAGGAGGGTTTTTCAGGTTTTGCGGGCTAATTCCTTGTGTGTGAAGGGTTCTAAGTGTATTTTTGGGGTTCAAAAGATTTCTTTTTTGGGGTACATTTTTCCCCCCTCTTCCATTGAGATGGATCCTGTCAAGGTTCGGGCTATTTGTGATTGGACGCAACCTTCTTCTCTTAAGAGCCTTCAAAATTTTTGGGCTTTGCTAATTTTTATCGTCGATTTATAACTGGTTTTTCTGATGTTGCTAAACCTTTGACTGATTTGACCAAAAAGGGTGCTGATGTTGCTGATTGGTCCCCTGCTGCTGTGGAGGCCTTTCGGGAGCTTAAGCGCCGCTTTTCTTCCGCCCCTGTGTTACGTCAGCCTGATGTTACTCTTCCTTTTCAGGTTGAGGTCGATGCTTCCGAGATCGGAGCTGGGGCGGTCTTGTCTCAGAAAAGTTCCGACTGCTCCGTGATGAGACCTTGTGCGTTCTTTTCTCGAAAATTTTCGCCCGCCGAGCGAAATTATGATATTGGTAATCGGGAGCTTTTGGCTATGAAGTGGGCTTTTGAGGAGTGGCGTCATTGGCTTGAGGGGGCTAGACATCAGGTGGTGGTATTGACCGATCACAAGAATTTGATTTATCTTGAGTCTGCCAGGCGCCTGAATCCTAGACAGGCGCGCTGGTCGTTGTTTTTCTCTCGGTTTAATTTTGTGGTCTCATACTTACCAGGTTCTAAAAATGTGAAGGCGGATGCCCTTTCTAGGAGTTTTGAGCCTGATTCCCCTGGTGATTCTGAACCTACAGGTATCCTTAAGGATGGGGTGATATTATCTGCTGTTTCCCCAGACCTGCGACGGGCTTTGCAGGAGTTTCAGGCGGATAGACCTGATCGTTGCCCGCCTGGTAGACTGTTTGTTCCTGATGATTGGACCAGTAGAGTCATCTCGGAGGTTCATTCTTCTGTGTTGGCAGGTCATCCCGGGATCTTTGGTACCAGGGATTTGGTGGCTAGGTCCTTCTGGTGGCCTTCCCTGTCTCGAGATGTACGAGTTTTTGTGCAGTCTTGTGATGTTTGTGCTCGGGCCAAACCTTGTTGTTCTCGGGCTAGCGGATTGTTGTTATCTTTGCCTATTCCGAAGAGGCCTTGGACTCACATCTCTATGGATTTTATTTCTGATCTCCCTGTTTCTCAGAAAATGTCTGTCATCTGGGTGGTGTGTGACCGTTTTTCAAAGATGGTTCATTTGGTGCCCTTGCCTAAGTTGCCTTCCTCATCCGAGTTGGTTCCTCTGTTTTTTCAAAATGTGGTTCGCTTGCATGGTATTCCGGAGAATATCGTTTCTGACAGGGGGACCCAGTTCGTGTCTAGATTTTGGCGGGCGTTCTGTGCTAGGATGGGCATTGATTTGTCTTTTTCGTCTGCGTTCCATCCTCAGACTAATGGCCAGACTGAGCGAACTAATCAGACCTTGGAGACTTATTTGAGGTGTTTTGTGTCTGCGGATCAGGATGACTGGGTTGCCTTTTTGCCGTTGGCGGAGTTTGCCCTCAATAATCGGGCTAGTTCTGCCACTTTGGTTTCTCCTTTCTTTTGCAATTCGGGGTTTCATCCTCGTTTTTCTTCCGGTCAGGTGAAGTCTTCGGATTGTCCTGGAGTGGATACTGTGGTGGATAGGTTGCATCGGATTTGGGGACAGGTGGTGGACAATTTGGAGTTGTCCCAGGAGAAGACTCGGCATTTTGCTAACCGCCGTCGTCGTGTTGGTCCTCGTCTTCGTGTTGGGGACTTGGTGTGGTTGTCTTCTCGTTTTGTCCCTATGAGGGTTTCTTCTCCTAAGTTTAAGCCTCGGTTCATCGGCCCGTATAAGATTTTGGAGATTCTTAACCCCGTGTCCTTTCGATTGGACCTCCCAGCATCTTTTTCTATCCATAATGTCTTCCATCGGTCATTATTGCGCAGGTATGAGGTACCGGTTGTGCCTTCCGTTGAGCCTCCCGCTCCGGTGTTGGTTGAGGGTGAATTGGAGTACGTTGTGGAGAAGATCTTGGACTCCCGTGTTTCCAGACGGAAACTTCAGTATCTGGTCAAGTGGAAGGGCTACGGTCAAGAGGATAATTCTTGGGTGACAGCCTCTGATGTTCATGCCTCTGATTTGGTCCGTGCCTTTCATAGGGCTCGCCCTGATCGCCCTGGTGGTTCTTGTGAGGGTTCGGTGCCCCCTCCTTGAGGGGGGGTACTGTTGTGAGTTTGGTTTTTGGGCTCCCCCGGTGGTCACTGGTGGTACTGGACTTGTGTGCTTCACTTTCTCTGTTCACCTGTTTCCATCAGGATATGGGTGTATCCTATTTAGCCTTGCTGCTCAGTTATTCTAGTGCCGGCCATCAATGTAACCAGAGCCTTTCTGTTGCATGTTCCTGCTTCTAGACTACTATCAGCTAAGTTGGACTCTTAGTCCTAAGTTTGTTTTGCATTTTTGTTCCAGTTCACAGTTATGTTATTTTTCTGTAGCTGGAAGCTCTTGTGGGCCGAAATTGCCACTCCGGTGTCATGAGTTGACACATGAGTCTTAAAGTAATTTCGGGATGGTACTTTAATAGGGTTTTCAGCTGACCGTGAAGTTCCCTATTGTATCTTCTTGCTATCTAGTAAGCGGACCTCGCTTTGCTGAACCTACCTTCATACTGCGTATGTCTTTTCCTCTGAACTCACCGTCAATATATGTGGGGGGCTTCTGTCTCCTTTTTGGGGGAATTTCCCTAGAGGTAAGCCAGGTCTGTCTTTTCCTCTATTAGGGTTAGTTAGTCCTCCGGCTGGCGCTAGGCGTCTAGGGATAAAACGTAGGTACGCCACCCGGCCACTGTTAGTTGTGTGGTAGGTTTAGCTCACGGTCAGCTCGAGATTCCATCACCCAAGAGCTGTTCTGTTATTTATGTTCTCTGACGTTCCCTTGCCATTGGGAACCATGACAGCCCCCACTGCCGCAGGGCCGAGGGGTACCCGGTACCGGGCCTCTGAGTCTCTGCTCTGGGGTTGTCACGGTGGCTAGGCCCGGTCCGTGACCCTGCTGAGGGGCGTACAGTGATAGATATGATGGATGATGGTGGTGGTGGTGCTGTAGTGGTAAATAATGAGGACACCAGGTTGCAGTCTCTTTACCTCTTTACTGAAGGTTTTAGAGTCCTCAGTCCAGAGCGCTGTCAACAGGGCTGTCTGAGACCGGCCGGTCCAAAGGCACATCAGGAGTTCTCTTTACAGGTGGGAATCAGTGTCTACCTTCTAGCGTTGTGTGTTGTAGTCCTTCCCTGCTGAGCTCCCGGGGTAGTCCTCACAACTGCTTCTGTCTGTCTCTGATGTTCGTTCTCTCCGTCCCCCAGATGATATGGTAGGACGCACCCGTATGACGGGGTAGGCCTGGAGTTCTTCCGGGACCCTAGAGTCGCCCCTCTCCCACAGCTGCCTCCGTTGTCTGCTTAGGCGTTAAGACAGCCAACCTTTAATTAGCTGTCCTGCCGTGGTTTGCAGTAGTACTTAAAGTCTCTTACATGCTCGGCGTTCCGGCCACCGACTGTTTGCGCCTCAGAAGGATGTTGCCTCGGTCTAACAGCACGACTCCTTCTGGTCCTAATTCCTCTTTACTGTATTCCCGTTGTGCACTGGTTAGTTCTGCTCTGAGGAGTCTGCCAGGATCCCATCCCTGACAGGTCCTCTCACTAGCTCTTCCCAGCTACTTCTCCCTGTCTTCCTGTCCAACCCCCAGTTTTACCAGAGTGTGAGGAGTGGCCTACTAGATAGGACCACCCCCCCTGGTGGCCGGAGTGTGAAGTGTAGTGAGGTGTTACCTGGTCAGAGAAACTTCTTTAGTGCAATCAGACGTACCATAGCTCCCCATAGTGGCGGAGCCACAGTACTGCAACGACCAGGACTCTGGGGCGCTGCATTTACTTCCATCTGCATTTGCTGGACATGTAAGCTGTTGCTGCTCTGCAAGAACCTGAGACTATTACCCAGGCATCCCTGGTTGAGCTAAGATATTATTTGAACTGCCTTATAAGCATATCTATCTGTGTTTTGGACTAAGCAAAGACTTATTCGTGTCAAGTATCCTCAAGAATAATTGTGCTTCATAGACTTTCTGCGTGATCTTCCTCTGAAGTTTCCTATAGACTGCTAAGCTGCATTTAATATTTACTCCAAGTGTTGTGGACTTGAGTTTCTCTCTGCACCTGTTTGAATCACCGTGTGATAATATAGACTTATAAAACTTATAAAACTGTGTCCTGTAGTTGTCTTGTTCCACGCAAAGAGTCTCCTGAGTTATCCCCTAAAATTATTACAGCCTGAATCTTACCAGATTCCATGTTCAGCCCCTGGGGAGAGATGATATAACCTAAGAACTGTATCTCAGAATGATGGAACCCGCATTTCTCTGGCTTAATATGCAGATGGTTCTCTTTCAGATGTCTTAAAACAGTCTTGACATGTTCTTCATGTTCCTGCAGAGAGTCAGAAAAGATTAGTATATCGTCCAAATAGATCACCACAAACTGGTCCAACAAATCTCTGAAAATGTCATTAGCAAGGTGTTGAAACGTTGCAGGGGCGTTGCAAAGCCCGAAGGGCATCACAAGATATTCAAAGCGTCCATACCGGCATCTGAATGCTGTCTTCCACTCATCCCCTGGACGAATACGCACCAAATTAAAAGCCCCACAAAGATCCAGTTTAGAGAACTCCTTAGAATGGCGGACTCTTTCCAGTAATTCAGGAATCAGAGGCAAAGGGTAACAGTTTCGTATGGTTACCTTATTGAGTTCCCGATAGTCAACGCAGGGTCTCAGGGTCCCATCCTTCCTTTTTACAAAAAATATAGGTGCCACTGCTGGTGAGGAAGAAGGATGTATGAAGCCTTTGGCCAGATTTTCATCAATATACTCCTTTAAGGCTTGAAGCTCAGGTCAGGTGCCGCCAAAGGGTATATGTTACCAAAAGGAATAGCTGCCCCAGGAAGCAGCTCAATGGGACAGTCATAATGCCTGTGTGGAGGAAGCTTATCTGCATTCTTCTTGTCACAGATGTCAGAGAACTCTTTATATGCTGAAGGTAAAGTAAATACCTGTACATGTGGTTCCGTAGCCGTGGACTCAGGGACAGCTTCTGTTAACGCTGAGTTGCTCCTTGTTGGAAAGATAATCTCCTTGGTCTCCCAGTTGATAATTGGGTCCTGAGAACGCAACCAAGGAATAATAAACCTATAAAGAGGGCACTCAAAATAAATGCTCCGCCATCGCAAATGTCATATAAACCAAAAGAAGAATGGACGCAAAAGCTAAGAATAATAATTTTATTGAAAACCATTAAAAAAGTACATAAATACACAAATGAATATTTGAATAAAAACGATGCAATGGATAAACGAAAGGCAACACTAGTGCCATGTACGTGCGTATTAAGCTTAAGAGCAAAGAGAGTTGGTATATACTCATCCCACAAAAATGTACAACAAATTACAAAGATTAGCTAATAATATCATTAAATATTTGTGGTGACAGAACCAACCAGACATATAGTAGCATTAATACAAAAAATAGCTCACTGATAGTAAGCGGGTGCAGGGAGATGCTAAGTATGCATAAAAATCAAAGTACAGATAAAGTGCCTAATGCAAGGTACAATACGGCGATAAGACCCTATACAATCATATTACCCTCAACACATGGGTGCACATATACCGGGAAAGTCCCATAAGCGTACATGGGTAAAGCCGTATTATACTTACTAAATGATGGATACATACACAGAATCCCACCCTGCGGCCGTACGTGGAAGGAGGAGCCCCGACGCGCGTTTCGCAAATGCTGCTTCCTCGGGGGGTGCAACCAAGGAATGCCTAAAATCACAGGAAAATGAGGAGAAGAAATTAGCAATAAAGAAAGTTGCTCCTGATGATTAGGCTCCAACAAAATTTCAAGGGGTACGGTCTCCTGATCCACAGGCCCAGAGATTAAAGGTGACCCATCCACTGTTTCCATGGTAATTGGAGAGGCTCTTTGCTGAATTTCAATACCATGTTCCTTGGCAAATGTGATATCCATGAAATTGCCACCTGCACCAGAGTCAATCATAGCTGCACTGTAAATCCACTGTCCTGAACACAGGATGTTAATAGGGAGAGAACAGTGAGAGTTCTTCACCTTCAGCTCCTTGGACTGTGAAGTCATAGAAAGTGAATGGAATACAGCGTTTAAAGGCAGGCTACATTCAGAGATGTCAGATTCATCATCACAGTTGTCATATTCTCCTACCGCTGCTAGCACCTTGTTAGGCTGCTTGGGACACTTGGGACAGTTGATTAAAAAGTGGTCAGATTGACCGCAGTAGAAACATAGACTTTCACCAAGGCGATGCTCCCGGCACTCATTAATCTCGCGCCTCTGAACGGAATAAATTTGCATGGGCACCTCCTCCACCTCCCGAGAGGTTTTACCTGCAGGCTCTTTGGAAGGAATGAGAAAGTTAGAAATACGGTTATATGCAGCAAACTTCTCCTGCCTACGCTCAGTTTTATAACAGGAAGACACAGTGCACATGAGACCAAAGACGCCATCTTGGAAAAGGGAAGTAATGCACAAAAGGTAATAAAAATGTTCAGAGTCCTGACACCAGGTCACACTGAGCAGAACGTGAGAACGCAGCTGCATGTGACTGGCTGTGTTTTCATTAAGGTTACCACCGGTCACAGTCAGAGCTTCTTATGCTCTGGTCACTGTGTTCTGGCTGGCGTAGAGAGCGGTTGTATCACTGATGTGTCCACTCTCCAAACCATCCAGATCGTCGTGGGAGATGGCCATTAATGGATTATCAGCAGAAAAGTGAGTATAGCTTTGCTTTTTTATTTTAATTTTTAGTTAATATATGGATAAAAGAGGGTTGGTGGAGTTTTTATTTCAAATAATGAAGTCTGCATGTTTATTTCAATTAAAGAACTTTACTTTGTTTCTGTCTTTATTACATTTGACTTTATGCTTAGTAATGGGGGTGTCTGATAGACGTTTCTCCAACTCTAACCCGTGGGCTTGATGTCAGCACCTATAAACCAGCTGACATCAATGCCACAACTATTACCTCACTTGCCACCGCACCAGGGCAAATGGGAAGAGCCTGCCAAAGCTTCAGAATTGGAGCATCTAATATATGCACCTTTGCTAGGGCGGCTGCGGGCTACAATTTTTAGACGGAGGAGGGCCAATATCCATGGTCCCTTCCCAGTTTGAGAATACCAGTCCCCAGCCATTTGCTTTAGCTTTGCTGGTTATCAAAAATGGGGGGACCCCGTGCCGTTTCATTAAATTATTTAGTTAATTTTTTAAAAATGGAGTGAGGACTCCTCTATTTTTGATAACCAGCCAAAATAACGCTGACAGCTGAGGGCTGCATCCTGCAGCTATCAGTTTTATATGCGCTGGTTATCTAGAAAAGAGGGCACCCCATGTCATTTTTTTATTTTATTAAGGGAGCCTTTAAAACATGTTTGCAGATTTAACTAGATTTAACTTTTCTACCAGAAAAAACCCTTTTAAGACTGATTGAAATTGGCGCTCTTTAGTCTAAAGCTGTTACGATTCCTTAAAGGGATTGTCCACATTTAGAAAAAAATTAAGGGTCAGCAAAATTTTGCAAAAAAAGACAATACTTTTGTCCATGGCTTGCAGAACAGTCTACCTATGTTGAGCGCCCCCTTCAGACCATTTCATAAACTTCATAAAATGCTGTCGTCTTCACTTCTAGTAAGTATCCTTAATGGTCCGCGGTCTCCCTGGTGCCCAGCTGAACTATTACTTTCTACAATTTCCATAGATCCAGCCATGCTGTACTTCATATTAATCCCCGGATCAGCCGCACAGTACACTCTTTAATTGTTAATGGCCCTATAATTGCAGGAAATTTGCAGCTCGGTTCATTAGTGCCTTGGCCTGTGGTTGAGCATCATGCTGAGTGAACGTTTGCTCAGCCCATACACATCGCTCTTCTTGTGGCTGTTTGCTCCAAGTTTTGCCTGCAGTATGTGCTGATATCACACTTATTTTTCTGATTATTTTGCCGTGGAAGGAGCTCACGGTCGTTAATGAAAAGTAAAGCATTAATTACTTTTAGTGTTATTACTGCCGTGCCTCCAGCTTTCTTATATTACAGAGTAGGAAACAAGATGTCAATATGAGGGGTCCCGTGTAAATTATTCATCAAGTACGTTAACCGAGGCTAGTGGTGTGGCTGTGGGAAGAGCTGAAATTGCGGTGGTTCTAGGATCATGGTGTTTATATGGATTCAGAGTTTCCCTACAGTCCAGGAGGACTATGTAAGTGGCTTGTAAAAAAGTGTGGAACCCTGATGAAGATTATGCAATAGGGCCAATGAGCTTCAAGTTGTGTATGACCACTCTTACCCCCCACTGTTCAAAGGAACTGGGGTTCCAACCCCGTTTCATATCGTTGTAGTCAGGATTGAAAGGAACGTTTTGGTCTTGCATGGTGTTCTGGCAAGAAGACAGACCTGAAGCTCTCGAATGACAATGTTGTCTGTTATGGACTGGTAATTTAGGAGCGACATGCGACTAGCTCTGAGCAGGTGGTAACTATACAGACCGCAGTTCCTGATCTTAACACAACACTAGCAGTAGCCGTGGGATGTTCCTGTCACTCCCTGGACACCTCGTCACAGCCGGAGAACTAGCTACCCCTAAAGGTAGGAATAGGAAAGCTATCTTGCCTCAGAGAAGATCCCCAAAGGATAGGACAGCCCCCCACAAATATTGACTGTGAGAGGAGAAGGAAATGACATACGTAGTATGAAACAAGATTTAGCAAAGGAGGCCACTTCTAGCTAGATAGATAGTACAGGAAAGAACACTGTGCAGTCAGTAATAAAAACTAGAAAAAGTCCACAGCAGAGATATGCAAAAATCTCCACACCTGACTAAAGGTGTGGAGGGCAAAATCTGCAGCCCAGAGCTTCCAGCTTAGCTGAATAGATCCATACTGATAAGCTGGACAAATGAGCAAAACATAGAATTTGCTGAACAAATAAGTCCACAACAAGTGGACTGCAAAAGGACAAGCAAGGACTTATCTTTGCTGAACTGGACAGAGTGTCAGGGAAATCCAAAAGAGCAGTGGCTCCAAGCAGGAACAATTGACAACTGGCATTGATTGAGGGATAAGGCCAGACTAAAATAGCCGAGCCAGAAAGACGATCAGTGGAAGCAGCTGCTGATGCTAAATCCAAGAAGCAGCTATACCACTCAAAACCACAGGAGGGAGCCCAAGAGCAGAATTCACAAAAGTGCTACTTACAACCACCGGAGGGAGCCCAAGAGCGGAATTCACAACAGTACCCCCCCCCCCTTGAGGAGGGGTCACCGAACCCTCACCAGAGCCCCCAGGCCGATCAGGACGAGCCAAGTGAAAAGCACGAACCAAATCGGCAGCATGGACATCGGAGGCAACCACCCAAGAATTATCCTCCTGGCCATAACCCTTCCACTTAACAAGATACTGAAGCCTCCGCCTCGAAAGACGAGAATCCAAAATTTTCTCAACCACATATTCCAACTCCCCCTCAATCAACACCGGGGCAGGAGGATCAACAGAGGGAACAACGGGTACCACATATCTCCGCAACAAAGATCTATGGAAAACATTGTGGATGGCAAAAGAGGCTGGAAGGGCCAAACGAAAAGACACTGGATTGATAATCTCAGAAATCTTATAAGGACCAATAAACCGAGGCTTGAACTTAGGGGAAGAAACCTTCATAGGAACATGACGAGAAGATAACCAGACTAAATCCCTCACACGAAGCCGAGGACCAACACACCGACGGCGGTTAGCAAAACGCTGAGCCTTTTCCTGAGACAACGTCAAATTGTCTACCACATGAGTCCAAATCTGCTGTAACCTGTCCATCACAGAATCTACACCAGGACAATCAGAAGGCTCAACCTGCCCTGAAGAAAAACGAAGATGGAAACCAAAATTACAAAAAAAAGGCGAAACCAAAGTAGCCGAACTGGCCCGATTATTAAGGGCAAACTCGGCCTACGGCAAGAAAGCCACCCAATCATCCTGATCAGCAGACACAAAGCATCTCAAATAGGTTTCCAAGGTTTGATTAGTTCGCGCAGATTGGCCATTTGTCTGAGGATGGAACGCCGAAGAAAAAGACAAATTAATGCCCATCCTAGCACAAAAGGCCCGCCAAAACCTGGAAACAAACTGGGAACCTCTGTCAGACACAATATTTTCCGGAATGCCATGCAAACGAACCACATGCTGAAAAAACAATGGAATCAAATCAGAGGAGGAAGGCAATTTAGGCAAAGGTACCAAATGGACCATTTTAGAGAACCGGTCACAAACCACCCAGACAACAGACATCCTCTGGGACACAGGAAGATCCGAAATAAAATCCATGGAAATATGCGTCCAGGGCCTCTCAGGGACAGGCAAAGGCAAAAGCAACCCACTAGCGCGGGAACAGCAAGGCTTAGCCCGGGCACAAGTCCCACAGGACTGCACAAAAGAACGCACATCCAGCGACAAGGAAGGCCACCAAAAGGACCTAGCCACCAAATCTCTGGTACCAAAAATCCCAGGATGACCGGCCAACACCGAACAATGGACCTCAGAAATTACCTTACTTGTCCATCTATCAGGAACAAACAGCTTCCCCACAGGACAGCGGTCAGGATTATCAGCCTGAAATTCCTGAAGCACCCGCCGTAAATCAGGGGAGATGGCAGAAAGAACCACCCCTTCCCTAAGAATGCCAACCGGCTCAAGAACTCCAGGAGAATCAGGCAAAAAACTCCTAGAGAGGGCATCCGCTTTAACATTCTTAGATCCCGGAAGATATGAAACCACAAAATCGAAACGGGAGAAAAACAGGGACCATCGAGCCTGTCTAGGGTTCAGCCGCTTGGCCGACTCGAGGTAAATCAAATTCTTATGATCGGTCAAGACCACAACGCGGTGCTTGGCTCCCTCAAGCCAATGTCGCCACTCCTCAAATGCCCACTTCATAGCCAACAACTCCCGATTGCCAACATCATAATTGCGTTCCGCAGGCGAAAACCTTCGGGAAAAGAATGCACATGGTTTCATCAAGGAACCATCAGAATTCCTCTGTGACAAAACGGCCCCTGCCCCAATCTCAGAAGCGTCAACCTCAACCTGAAAAGGAAGAGACACATTCGGCTGACGCAAGACCGGGGCAGAAGTAAATCGGCACTTAAGCTCCTGAAAGGCCTCAACAGCCTCAGAGGACCAATTTGTCACATCAGCGCCTTTCTTCGTCAAATCGGTCAGGGGCTTAACCACACTAGAGAAGTTGGCAATGAAACGGCGATAAAAATTAGCAAAGCCCAAAAATTTCTGAAGGCTCTTCACAGATGTGGGTTGAATCCAGTCATGAATGGCTTGGACCTTAACAGGATCCATTTCTATAGACGAAGGAGAAAAAATAAACCCCAAAAAAGAGACCTTCTAAACTCCAAATAGGCACTTAGACCCTTTCACAAATAGAGCATTATCACGAAGGATCTGGAATACCATCCTGACCTGCTTCACATGAGACTCCCAATCATTGGAAAAAATCAAAATATCATCCAAATACACAATCAAGATAATTGCGAAAAATGTCATGCATGAAGGACTGAAATACAGAAGGAGCATTAGAAAGCCCGAAAGGCATCACCAGGTATTCAAAATGGCCTTCGGGCGTATTAAATGCAGTTTTCCATTCATCACCCTGTTTAATACGAACAAGATTATATGCCCCTCGAAGGTCAATCTTGGTAAACCAACTAGCCCCCTTAATCCGAGCAAACAAATCAGAGAGCAAAGGTAAAGGGTATTGGAATTTGACCGTGATCTTATTAAGAAGGCGATAATCAATACATGGTCTCAAGGAGCCATCCTTCTTGGCAACAAAAAAGAATCCCGCTCCCAATGGTGATGAAGACGGCCGAATATGCCCCTTCTCCAAGGACTCCTTAACATAGCTCCGCATAGCGGTATGTTCTGGCACAGACAGGTTGAAAAGTCGGCCCTTAGGGAACTTAGAGCCTGGAATCAAGTTAATAGCACAATCACAGTCCCTATGTGGAGGAAGGGAACTGGACTTGGGCTCATCGAATACATCCTGGAAATCTGACAAAAATTCAGGAACATCAGAAGAGGGGGAAGAGAAAATTGACATTAAAGGAACGTCACTATATACCCCTTGACAACCCCAACTAGTCACAGACATCGATTTCCAATCCAACACTGGATTGTGTACTTGTAACCATGGAAAACCCAGTACAACAACATCATGTAAATTATGCAACACCAGAAAACGACAATCTTCCTGATGTGCTGGAGCCATGCACATAGTCAGCTGAGTCCAATACTGAGGTTTATACTTGGCCAACAGTGGAGCATCAATACCCCTCAAAGGAATAGGGCTCTGCAAAGGCTGCAAAGAAAAACCACAGCGCCTGGCGAATTCTAAGTCCATTAAGTTCAGGGCAGCGCCTGAATCCACAAATGCCATGACAGAGAAAGATGACAATGAGCAAATCAGGGTCACAGACAGGAGAAACTTAGGCTGTACAGTACTAATGGTAACAGATCTAGCGACCCTCTTAATACGCTTAGGGCAATCAGAGATAGTATGAGCTGAATCACCACAGTAAAAACACAGCCCATTCTGATGTCTGTATCCCCTCTGTTCCGCTCTGGTCAGAATCCTATCACATTGCATAGGCTCAGGACTCTGTTCAGAGGATGCTGCCATATGGTGCACCGATCAATCTGAATGGCTAGAGACATAGATTCGCTCAGACCAACAGGCGTGGGGAACCCCACCATAACATCTTTAAGGGCTTCAGAAAGACCCTTTCTGAAAATTGCTGCCAGAGCGTCCTCATTCCATTTAGTGAGCACAGACCATTTTCTAAATTTCTGGCAGTATAATTCTGCTGCTTCCTGACCCTGGCACAGGGCCAACAAGGCTTTTTCCGCATGATCCACAGAGTTAGGTTTGTCAAACAATAATCCGAGCGATTGAAAAAATGCATCTACATTAAGCAATGCCGGATCCCCTGACTCAAGGGAGAATGCCCAGTCCTGAGGATCATCACGCAGCAGAGAAATAACTATTTTAACTTGCTGAGTGGGGTCACCAGAGGAACGGGGTTTCAGAGCAAAAAACAATTTGCAGTTATTTTTAAAGTTCAAAAACTTAGATCTATCCCCGTAAAACAAATCTGGAGTAGGAATTCTAGGCTCTAAGGCTGGAGTCTGAACAACATAATCTTGGATACTCTGAACTCTTGCAGCAAGCTGATCCACACGAGAAAACAAACCCTGAACATCCATGTCCGCACCCAAATCCACCCAGAGATTAAGAGGAAGGAAAAAGACAAAACAGACTAAAGAAAAAAAAAATGGCTCAGAACTCTTTTTCTTTTCCTTCTTTTGAGATGCATTCAACTCATTTTTGGCCAGTTGTACTGTTATGGACTGGTAATTTAGGAGCGACATGCGACTAGCTCTGAGCAGGTGGTAACTATACAGACCGCAGTTCCTGATCTTAACACAACACTAGCAGTAGCCGTGGGATGTTCCTGTCACTCCCTGGACACCTCGTCACAGCCGGAGAACTAGCTACCCCTAAAGGTAGGAATAGGAAAGCTATCTTGCCTCAGAGAAGATCCCCAAAGGATAGGACAGCCCCCCACAAATATTGACTGTGAGAGGAGAAGGAAATGACATACGTAGTATGAAACAAGATTTAGCAAAGGAGGCCACTTCTAGCTAGATAGATAGTACAGGAAAGAACACTGTGCGGTCAGTAATAAAAACTAGAAAAAGTCCACTGCAGAGATATGCAAAAATCTCCACACCTGACTAAAGGTGTGGAGGGCAAAATCTGCAGCCCAGAGCTTCCAGCTTAGCTGAATAGATCCATACTGATAAGCTGGACAAATGAGCAAAACATAGAATGTGCTGAACAAATAAGTCCACAACAAGTGGACTGCAAAAGGACAAGCAAGGACTTATCTTTGCTGAACTGGACAGAGTGTCAGGGAAATCCAAAAGAGCAGTGGCTCCAAGCAGGAACAATTGACAACTGGCATTGATTGAGGGATAAGGCCAGACTAAAATAGCCGAGCCAGAAAGACGATCAGTGGAAGCAGCTGCTGATGCTAAATCCAAGAAGCAGCTATACCACTCAAAACCACAGGAGGGAGCCCAAGAGCAGAATTCACAAAAGTGCTACTTACAACCACCGGAGGGAGCCCAAGAGCGGAATTCACAACAGTTGTCCTCTGATGGTTGGGAAAGGGTTTGTCGAGGGGGGCCTCTGCTTGTAACAAATATCATCCTTGTGAAGTCACAATTTTGTCCATTGAAAGGAGCTTTGGGGTCTTGCATGGTCTCTTGGCTCTCGGAAGACAATGGGGTGGAAGCCGTGCTCTTCCTAAACTTGTGAGGAGGTTGCTTATACCCTTGCCCTTGCTGTGGTCCTCTGTGGTGGAAGGTTGGGGAAGAGTTTGTTGAGGGGATTCTCTGCTTGTGACGGGTATGATCCTTGTGAACTCACAATTCTGTCCATTGAAAGGAGTGTTGTGGTCTTGCATGGTCTTCAGGAAGAAAACAGACCTGAGACTCTAGGATGACAATGGGGTGGAAGCTGTGCTCTTCTTTAACATGTGGGGAGGTTGCTTATACCTTGGCCCTTGCTGTGGTCCTCTGTGGTGGACGGTTGGGGAAGGGTTTATCGAGGGGGTCTTCTTTTGGTGAATTTTTTTAGACATTTTTTTACTCTTGGACAAAGAAAGTAACAATTTTTGGCATGTTTTTTTATGACCAGCGCCAATCCATTTAGGTCTACGAGACTGACGGAGAGCGCGCAGTATATGTCTCTTTCCACCAGATCCATATGAACTGAATTTAGCAGCTTTGTTCATGTGTGACTATGCGATGGAGGAATAAGAACACCCTTCTCATGATCGCTGAGGCAACCAACCATCAGACATTTATTATCTATCCTTCTTGGTGGGGGGGGGGGAGAAAGCCACTTTAGAGAGGTTTCCCAAAAAAGCCGCCAGGATTTGCCATCACTTTCTGATCACACTTAGTGGTGTATGACCTGCGAGGTCTCATTACCATGGTTCCAAGGACCCTGATGGCCCTAGCATGTAGAGTTTTCCTAATCGATTGATTGGGCATCATTACCTTGGTGCATGCATGCTCCATTGGATATCCCCTTAGCGCTATAACAATCTGGCAGTCATTTGGGATTGTACAGTTGTATTGTAGCTGAGTATAATGTATCTTTGTACTACAAATCTATCACATACCCTGAGCCTCAGCCGATCAGTGCCCAATGTCTCCTGCCTAAATATAAATCAATTTATCTAGAAAGTAGTCAATTCCCCATAATCTGTCGTAACCAGGGAAGTGTGTGCCGATAGTGCAGAAAGAAGCGGCACAGATCACACACCGTCCATACGAGTACTGCAGGAATAAGGAACGAGATACTAATCACGGGTTTATAGTCTGCGCACAGTGTGTGATCCGCATTTTAAACCTCATTACTCCAGTTCTCATGTATAACAAATTTTACTATGTCCTCGGCCAGAGACTGACTGCAATTATAAAATGTTATTAGTTATCATATACAAAGATACATTTCGAGAGAGATGGAAAGATAGAGGAAAAAAGAGAAAGAGGGGAGAGGAAAATGTGGGGGAGGAGAGAGACAGAAGAATAGAGAAAGATTGAGCAAAAGAGGGAGAGAGGTAGAAAGTTGGAGGGAAAGAAGAGGGAGGAGTAAGAGATGGAAAGAATAGGAGGGAGAATATGAGAGAGTGAGAAAAAGTGAGAGTAGAGTGAGAGAGGGAGAGTCAGCAAGAGGGAAGGAGACAGCGGGGATGAGCGGTAGAGGAGGGAGAGAGGAACAAGAGGGAAGGAGACAGCGGGGATGAGAGGTAGAGGAAGGGAGAGAGGAACAAGAGGGAAGGAGACAGTGGGGATGAGAGGTAGAGGAAGGGGGAGAGGAACAAGAGGGAAGGAGACAGCGGGGATGAGAGGTAGAGGAAGGGAGAGAGGGACAAGAGGGAAGGAGACAGCGGGCATGAGAGGTAGAGGAAGGGACAGAGGAACAAGAGGGAAGGAGACAGTGGGGATGAGAGGTAGAGGAAGGGGGAGAGGAACAAGAGGGAAGGAGACAGCGGGGATGAGAGGTAGAGGAAGGGAGAGAGGAACAAGAGGGAAGGAGACAGCGGGCATGAGAGGTAGAGGAAGGAAGAGAGGAACAAGAGGGAAGGAGACAGCGGGGATGAGAGGTAGAGGAAGGGAGAGAGGAACAAGAGGGAAGGAGACAGTGGTGATGAGAGGTAGAGGAAGGGGGAGAGGAACAAGAGGGAAGGAGACAGCGGGGATGAGAGGTAGAGGAAGGGGGAGAGGAACAAGAGGGAAGAAGACAGCGAGGATCAGAGGTAGAGGAAGGGGGAGAGGAACAAGAGGGAAGGAGACAGTGAGGATGAGAGGTAGAGGAAGGGAGAGAGGAACAAGAGGGAAGGAGACAGTGGGGATGAGAGGTAGAGGAAGGGGGAGAGGAACAAGAGGGAAGGAGACAGCGGGGATGAGAGGTAGAGGAAGGGGGAGAGGAACAAGAGGGAAGGAAACAGCGGGGATGAGAGGTAGAGGAAGGGAGAGAGGAACAAGAGGGAAGGAGACAGTGAGGATGAGAGGTAGAGGAAGGGTGAGAGGAACTAGAGGGAAGGAGACAGTGAGGATGAAAGGTAGAGGAAGGGAGAGAGGAACAAGAGGGAAGGAGACAGCGGCGATGAGAGGTAGAGGAAGGTAGAGAGGAATAAGTGGGAAGGAGACAGTGGGGATGAGAGGTAGAGGAAGGGTGAGAGGAACTAGAGGGAAGCAGACAGTGAGGATGAAAGGTAGAGGAAGGGAGAGAGAAACAAGAGGGAAGGAGACAGCGGGGATGAGAGGTAGAGGAAGGGAGAGAGGAACAAGAGGGAAGGAGACAGTGGTAATGAGAGGTAGAGGAAGGGGGAGAGGAACAAGAGGGAAGGAGACAGCGGGGATGAGAGGTAGAGAAAGGGAGAGAGGAACAAGAGGGAAGGAGACAGCAGGGATGAGAGGTAGAGGAAGGGAGAGAGGAACAAGAGGGAAGGAGACAGCGGGGATGAGAGGTAGAGGAAGGGAGAGAGGAACTAGAGGAAAGGAGACAGTGGGGATGAGAGGTAGAGGAAGGGGGAGAGGAACAAGAGGGAAGGAGACAGCGGGGATGAGAGGTAGAGGAAGGGGGAGAGGAACAAGAGGGAAGGAGACAGCGGGGATGAGAGGTAGAGGAAGTGGGAGATGAACAAGAGGGAAGGAGACAGCGGGGATGAGAGGTAGAGGAAGGGGGAGAGGAACAAGAGGGAAGGAGACAGTGAGGATGAAAGGTAGAGGAAGGGAGAGAGGAACAAGAGGGAAGGAGACAGCGGCGATGAGAGGTAGAGGAAGGGAGAGAGGAACAAGAGGGAAGGAGACAGTGAGGATGAGAGGTAGAGGAAGGGAGAGAGGAACAAGAGGGAAGGAGACAGCGGGGATGAGAGGTAGAGGAAGGGTGAGAGGAACTAGAGGGAAGGAGACAGTGAGGATGAAAGGTAGTGGAAGGGAGAGAGGAACAAGAGGGAAGGAGACAGCGGGGATGAGAGGTAGAGGAAGGGAGAGAGGAACAAGAGGGAAGGAGACAGCGGGGATGAGAGGTAGAGGAAGGGTGAGAGGAACTAGAGGGAATGAGACAGTGAGGATGAAAGGTAGTGGAAGGGAGAGAGGAACAAGAGGGAAGGAGACAGCGGGGATGAGAGATAGAGGAAGGGAGAGAGGAGCAAGAGGGAAGGAGACAGTGGGGATGAGACGTAGAGGAAGGGAGAGAGGAACAAGAGGGAAGGAGACAGCGGGGATGAGAGGTAGAGGAAGGGGGAGAGGAACAAGAGGGAAGGAGACAGCGGGGATGAGAGGTAGAAGAAGAGAGAGACAGAGAGGAACTAGAGGGAAGGAGACAGCGGGGATGAGAGGTAGAGGAAAGGGGAGAGGAACAAGAGGGAAGGAAACAGCGGGGATGAGAGGTAGAGGAAGGGGGAGAGGAACTATAGGGAAGGAGACAGTGGGGATGAGAGGTAGAGGAAGGGGGAGAGGAACCCCCTACCAGCAAATAATTTCTGAGGACCTCAGAAGAGAAGTTGTTGATGCTTGCCAGGTCACTAAAGGTTAGAAAAAATCTCTAAAGGGTTTGGACTCCACCAATCAACATTCAGACAACTTATGTACCAGTGGAGTAAATTCAAGACGATTATTACTATTATTATTATTATTAGTGGGAGTGGTCGACCAACAAAGATCACTCCAAGAGAAAGGCATATAATAGTCTGCTAGGTCACAAAGGAACCCAAGGTCACCTCTAAGCAACTAAAGGCCTTTCTCACATTATCTAATGTTCAAGAGTTCACCATTTTGAGGACACTTAACAACAATGATGTGCATTGCAAGGAAAAAGACACTGCTCGCCAAAAAGAACATTGCTGCTCGTCTTCAGTTTGCAAAAGATCACCTGGACAACCTAAAGGGTCCATCAGGGTTATCAATAATTAACCATCTATTTTATCCAATTGCCACCCTCACCTCTATAGAAGTAAACATTTCATTATGCAGCCTTCCTCTTAAATAGAATGAGACCTCTTGCCAAGAAAAGAGAGAATAGATTTTAGTTTTTGGCTGCAGTTCACCTTCATTCAATGCATTTCCATAAAATATTCCTTTTTTTCTGTGCAGTTTCCTTCCATTAAAGAGGTTTCTCTTTTTCTGGAAGACAAATACAATGATTTAAGCAGCCCTTAATTCTTCTCATTACAGAGTGTCTTCTTTCCAGGACATTGCGAAGGCTCTTATACAACAGGTCGTGACAATAGGGGTGTTAGCAGAAAAACTAGGCCAATTTACAGAGGGAAAAAAAATCAGTTTTCTATGATCAGGCACAATTTGCTAATGTCCTTTATCATGCTTGGTTGATCATAGTATTTGACACAATGCTGGAGGGATATGATGAATTTTACACAAATTTAGCAAAATTACATTTTTCTCCCAGTTTTCAAGGTGATTGCTGGAATTAACCCAAGTGGAGCAGAAGAGCCTTTGTGATTCTGCAGGTGTAGGCATGCTTTCTCCATTTTAGCACAGGCTTAAACGTTGCTTTCCCAATATTTCATTTATATGACATTTTCTCATACTGTGCTACCTTTTAAATTTACTCAGCAGGAGAATTATTCCTCCATGTTATGCTTCAGATTGTAAATGAGTCTGCTCCACTAACCACCTGCCTGGGATTAGATTCCCCTCTCAAGCAACACTGCATCCTTCAAAGTGGCATTAGCCAACGATTAAATATGCAGATATTCAATGGTTTCTTCTTAAGGCTTCCATTTTGGACATATATTAAATACTAGATGGTGGCCCGATTCTAACGTATCGGGTATTCTAGAATATGTATGCGTAGTATATTGCGCCGCCCACGCAGTACATTGCGCAGGCCACGCAGTACATTGTGCAGCCCACGCAGTACATTGCGCAGCCCACGCAGTACATTGCGCAGCCCACGCAGTACATTGCGCAGCCCACGCAGTACATTGCGCAGCCCACGTAGTATATTGCGCAGCCCACGTAGTACATTGCGCAGCCCACGCAGTACATTGTGCAGCCCACGTAGTACATTGCGCAGCCCACGCAGTTCATTGCGCAGCCCACGTAGTACATTGCGCAGCCCAAGCAGTACATTGTGCAGCCCACGCAGTACATTGCCCAGCCCACGTAGTACATTGCGCAGCCCACGTAGTACATTGCGCAGCCCACGTAGTACATTGCGCAGCCCACGCAGTACATTGCGCAGCCCAAGCAGTACATTGCGCAGCCCACGCAGTACATTGCGCAGCCCACGCAGTACATTGCGCAGCCCATGCAGTACATTGCGCAGCCCACGTAGTATATTGCGCAGCCCACGTAGTACATTGCGCAGCCCACGCAGTTCATTGCGCAGCCCACGTAGTACATTGCGCAGCCCAAGCAGTACATTGCGCAGCCCATGTAGTACATTGCGCAGCTCACATAGTACATTGCACAGCCCACGCAGTACATTGCGCAGCCCACGCAGTACATTGCACAGCCCACGCAGTACATTGCGCAGCCCACGTAGTACATTGCGCAGGCCACGTAGTACATTGCGCAGCCCACGCAGTACATTGCGCAGCCCACGTAGTATATTGCGCAGGCCACGTTGTATATTGCCCAGCCACGTAGTACATAGCACAGCCCATGTAGTATATTGCCCAGCCAAGTATATAGCACAGCCCATGTAGTATATTGCCCAGCCACGTATATAGCACAGCCCATGTAGTATATTGTGCAGCCCACGTAGTACATTGCGCAGCCCACGTAGTACATTGCACAGCCCACGCAGTACATTGCGCAGCCCACGTAGTACATTGCGCAGCCCACGTAGTACATTGCGCAGCCCAGGAAGTACATTGCGCAGCCCACGCTGTACATTGCGCAGCCCACGTAGTACATTGCGCAGCCCACGTAGTACATTGCGCAGGCCACGTAGTACATTGCGCAGCTCACGCAGTACATTGCGCAGCCCACGTAGTATATTGCGCAGGCCACGTTGTATATTGCCCAGCCACGTAGTACATAGCACAGCCCATGTAGTATATTGCCCAGCCAAGTATATAGCACAGCCCATGTAGTATATTGCCCAGCCACGTATATAGCACAGCCCATGTAGTATATTGTGCAGCCCACGTAGTACATTGCGCAGCCCACGTAGTACATTGCACAGCCCACGCAGTACATTGCGCAGCCCACGTAGTACATTGCGCAGCCCACGTAGTACATTGCGCAGCCCAGGAAGTACATTGCGCAGCCCACGCTGTACATTGCGCAGCCCATGTAGTACATTGCGCAGCTCACATAGTACATTGCAGAGCCCACGCAGTACATTGCGCAGCCCACGCAGTACATTGCGCAGCCCACGTAGTACATTGCGCAGCCCACGTAGTACATTGTGCAGCCCACGCAGTACATTGCGCAGCCCACGTAGTACATTGCGCAGGCCACGTAGTACATTGCGCAGCCCACGCAGTACATTGCGCAGCCCACGTAGTACATTGCGCAGCCCACGTAGTATATTGCGCAGGCCACGTTGTATATTGCCCAGCCACGTAGTATATAGCACAGCCCATGTAGTATATTGCCCAACCAAGTATATAGCACAGCCCATGTAGTATATTGCCCAGCCACGTATATAGCACAGCCCATGTAGTATATTGCGCAGCCCACGTAGTATATTGCGCAGCCCACGTAGTATATTGCGCAGGCCACGTAGTATATTGCGCAGCCACGTAGTATATAGCACAGCCCATGTAGTATATTGCCCAGCCACGTATATAGCACAGCCCATGTAGTATACTGCCCAGCCACGTATATAGCACAGCCCATGTAGTATATTGCACAGCCCATGTAGTGTATTGCCCAGCCCGTGTAGTATATTGCCCAGCCCACGCAGTATATAGCAATGCGGGCATCATATCCCTGTAAAAAAAAAAGAAATAAAATAAAAAATAGTTACATACTCACCTTCCGGAGCCTCCGGATCCAAGCGATGCTCCTCGCCCGCTCCGGTCCCAAGAGTGCATTGCGGTCTCGCGAGATGATGACGTAGCGGTCTCGCGAGACCGCTACGTCATCATCTCGCGAGATCACAGCATGGAACCTCGGGAGGAGCGGGAAAGGCCTGTTGTCGTTCAGGGGGCCGACGGACTGTGAGTATCTAACGATTTTTTATTTTTTTTTATTATTTTTAACATTAGATCGTTTTACTATTCATGCCACATAGGCAGCATGAATAGTAAAAAGTTGGTCACACAGGGTTAATAGCAGCGGCAACGGAGTGCATTACACCGCGGCATAACGCGGTCCGTTACCGCTGCCATTAACCCTGTGTGAGGGCAGACTGGAGGGGTGTATGTGGGCGTCGGGCAGTGAGTGCGGGCACTGCGGGGAGTAAGGAGCGGCCATTTTCTTCCGGACTGTGCACGTCGCTGATTGGTCGTGGCAGCCATGACAGGCAGCTGCCGAGACCAATCAGCGAACGAATAACCATTACAGACAGACAGACAGAAGTAGATACAGTATATCAGACAATCGAATGAATTGTGACTCCTTAATATAATTCCATTATGCTTCTACTGCAGGTTCGTTCAGCAGAATATAAGCTACACTTTATTCAGTCAAGAGATTGTATGCAGGTTAGTTCCCTTCCATCACATTCCTCGTGGGTGGTACATTTCTTACTCTGGAAGGTGGGAGCTTCCAATGAGGACAACTTTCAACTCCTATAAGTGGAAGGTCCTACCTTTGCAGACCAAGCTTTTCTATTCTTCTAAAGGAGGAAGGAGCTTCTTCTGAGGACCAAACTGTTCTATTCTATTGCAGGAAAAGGGTTCTTCAATTGAGGACCCGAGCTATTCTACTCCTTTACAAGGAGTCTAGGATGACACTCTTCTGCTCTCAAGCAAAAGGAATCTTACTCAGAAGACCACACTTTTACACTACGGGAGGAGCAGGTGATTCCCCTCGATGACCATACCAATCTACTTCTTTAGAAGGAGGGTCCTTCCTTTCAGGACCAAATTCTTCTGCCCTCCTAAAGGAGGGAACTTTCTTCAATGGCCACACTACTTTCCTGTAGGGGAGAGTCTTTCCCTTGATGTTCAAACTGTTGTACTTTCTTGCAGGAGGACAGTATTTTTCCCAAGGACTAGGACTATTCTACACCAATTAAGGAGTATAGAGTCTTTATTGAAGACTATATTATTTTACTCCTGTAGGAAGAGATGATCTCCCATGGGAAACAGACTCTTTTACCATTTTGTCTAAGGAATCTTCCCCTGAGGACCACAATATTCTACTGAAATGAAGTAGGGATTTTAATTAGAGGACCTCACTCTTCTATACTCTTTCTTCAAAGGACCATATAATTCCTTTACATAGGACAGGGGACCTTCATCAGAAAACAATCTTCTTTTACTCTTCTGAATGAGCAGGGATTTTTTCACAAGCACCACATTCTTCTAAATTTCTTTTAGGTGGAAACTTTCATTGAAGTCTTCACTCTTTTATTCTCTTCTATTAAAGGAACTTTCCCCAGAGCACCATACTATTCTATATTCCTACAGGATAAAAGAAGTAACTATTCTCTAAGGACAATACTTTTTTGTATTTTAGCTGGAAGAAGTAGATTCCCCCAAGAAAAGTCACCTTCCTCTGAGGAACTAACTCTTCTCTCCATCAAGAGGAAATCTCCATCCCCCTAGGACAGCACTAATCTATTTCCCTGCAGGAGGAACGTTCACTTAGAACCTCCCTTTTCTACTCTACAGAGGAACCTCCACCCCTGAGGAAGACACGATTCTACTTTCCTACAGAAGACAAGGCCTTCCTTTGAGGACAATGCTATTTTCTAGTTTAGATGAAGATTACCCCAAGAGAGGGCATCTTCCTCTGAAAACCAAACTCTTCTAATCTCCCACCAGAGAAACCTCTCATTCCCCTTCAGGGCAACAATATTCTACTTTCCTGCAGGAAGAAGAACATTCAACTGAGAACCTTCTTTTCTACCGTACAGAGGAGCTTCTACCCTAGAGGACAACTCTCTTTTTCCTTCCCTACTAAAGAAGGCACTTTCTTCTGAGAACTTAACTCTTCTACATTTCTGTCACGGAAACCTCCAACCCCATGGACCTCACTGTTCTACTTTCCTACAGGAGAATGGATCTTCATCTAAGAACTTCACTCTTCTTCTTTCTGGCAAAATAACCTTCCTCCAAGGACCACATTATTCTCCTTTCCAAGAAACCATCTCTGAGAACCTCACTCTTATTCTGCATTGAATGAGAAGTGGTCAGGGGTTGACAAGTCATCTGGTCTTTTTATGACTTTTTCTGTGGGGCTTAGCATGGAACATCCCGAAAGGAAACTTAAAATTAAAAACTAGTAATTCTGATTTCTTTTATCAGTCATTAGTTTATGAGATTCCAGGATGTCTTTCAGCTCTGTAGACATGTGACCAACTTTTTAACCTGCATTCCAAAAGATAAAATTATAAAAAAGGCAAGTTATATAAATCCTCTTTTTGTTGTTCCATTGAGTCAAGCAGTTATCACAGACTCATTGTCTATTCGAATTGTGCAACCGTTGAAGTGGAATTTTATCCGTGAATAGAGGTAAAATAAGTCAAATGAAAACCAAGAAAATACAAAAAGAGCCAAGGACACCAGCAGATCCGTGACAGCGATCCTGACTCAACTCTGAGTCACTGACTGTTCGTGGGCCATTGTCTGTTTTCGGCAGTCTGTAGTCTGAGCATTCTATTAGGAGAAAATGGTGTAAAAGCTTCCTATATCCTACATATGGAGATGACATGGCAACTGTTCCAAAATTTAACTCCCCACAGCCTGATTTGCCCAATATCAGAATTGATTCTCTTATAAATGATGCACTCCCAATAATAACGCGCGTCAGAGGATCGCACCCTATATTATCTCCTGGATCGCTTTCCTCATTTTTATATCCACTTAAATAAGGTGTTATTTATTCTTCATTATGTGAGAAAATGTAAGAAATTCACCCTATCCTCTTGATAAAACAGAGAGAGAGAAATTTAGGCATAAAGGAAAATGTCGAGAAAAAAATAATCTCCGTAATGTTAAGAGAAACAGCGGGCAGAATTGATTAGTAATGATTTTTCTAGCTTTTATGAATTTTTCTTCCTACAGTCAGATAAATGAAGCCAGTACATGAAACAAAGGATATAATACATGTAGAAAAAGCTAAAGTAATGCAATTAAATCATACAAAATAATTATAATGATTAGGAAACAATAACAATGACCATGATTGTTAATTAAGGAGTTATATTTAATAATCTAATCTCTGAGAATTAAAGAGCTATAGCACAAACCCCCACACACGTCTACCTTTTCACCACGATGGGACTATGCTAAGCATATGGCAGGGGAACTGCAGCCCCATCAGTCTCAAAATTGGTGAAGGTCCCAGAGGTTAGACCCCACCATCTGAAAAGTAATGTCAGAGATTCCATCATTTTCCGAAATGAGAATAACCCTTTAAGTCCCGTCTTTGCTTTCTTCATTGTCTCATCTAAGCACATTATGGCGGTATTAATTGGATACTATATGGATATATTTACTTAGGCATTGTGCGTCGCGGAACATTCATAGAGTGGAAGGGAGGGTGTCCACCATATCTCCACTTGCAGAGCCAGCACCGCCGTGTGCTGACTGGATCTGTGTGATGTCACAGTCATGTGATCAGTCACATGGGGGAGGAGTTACATGATCTGGGGCTAAAATAACTGGGCTTCAGAAGCAGTCTTTGTTCAGCAGGACTGGAGGGAAGTATTACCACAGTATGGTGATATTATTTGAGCACTTAATGTTGGTATTTTTTTGCATTGCATGGTGATATTTGAGCACTTGATGCTGGAATTATTTATGCACTGTATGGTAGTTCTGCACTTTATGGTGGTACTAGTTGAACACTGTATGGCTGTACTTGTTAAGCGCTGTATGGTGGTAATATTTGAGCGCTGTATGTTGGTATTATTTGACTGCTGTATGTTGGTACTAGTTGAGTGCTGTATATTGGTACTAGTTGAGCGCTATATGTTGGCACTATTTGAGCATTGCATATGGATATTATTCGAGCACTGTATGGTGGTATTTTTTTGCATCTTATGGTGTAATTATTTGAGCATTGCTAGTTGATATTAGTTGAGCATTGTATGGTGATATTTGAGCACTTTATGCTGGAATTATTTATGCACTGTATAGTACATCTGCAATTTATAGTGGTACTAGTTGAGCACTTAATGTTGGTATTATTTGAGCACTGTATGTTGGTACTATTTGAGCCCTGTATGTTGGTATTATTTGATCACTGTATGTTGGTATTATTTGAGCACTGTATATTGATATTATTTGAGCATTGCATCTGGATATTATGTTAAGCACTGTATGGTGGTGTTTTTTGCATTGTATGGTGGTTTTGAGCTGTTTATGCTAGTATTACTAATGCACTGTATCGTATTTCTGCACTGTATGTTGGTACTATTTGAGCCCTCTATGTTGATTTTATTTCTGCACTATATGATCATAATTTTTGTCTGTTGCATGTTATTTCAGCACTTTATGACAGTATTATTTGGTGGTATTTACTTGTCTGACACTTTACAGAATATTGTTTTTGCTATGTGGTCGTTGTGACACTCTTTACCTATTTAGGCAGTTTGGTAAATCTATGTGCTACTATATGGGCACCATACTGTATTGTACTGCTACTTACACACTGTACGGTATGGTTATCTGTACACGGTATGACAGTACTACATTGGTGCCCTGGGAACCATCCAACAACCAGTTTTCATACCAGTATCCTTTTGGCTTTAGAAGCAGCAGATTGGCATTGGGCTGAATGAGGTTCACCATATTGTCACATATGATATGCATGTAGGAGCAGGTTACATGACTGACTAATTGCTTTACTTCTACTTCTCTAGAACTATATACGCTACATGCCCAGAGGGGAATATGCACGAATTATCCACCGTTCTTCCATCCGAGCCCATGTGATTGGTAATGTGTACTACCTGATGACAGCACAAGGTACTGTTATATCCTTACTTAACAGCCATTAGGGAGTCAGTAATTATATCACCATGTTTTACGCAATGTTCATAATTGCTTTTACACCTTGTTAGCGCGGCGGATCACCTGCTATAATATCACTTGTTCTTTTCTGTGAGAGGCGTCAGTCATCGACTATTCACAATGTAAATGATGCTGCTTCTTTCAGCCAGAACTAAGGATGCAAGGATATGGCAGCAATACTGCGAATCGCACTCCTGCACCCCGAGTTCACAACACCCAAAGGTGCAGTGAAAAATAACCTAAATATACGACTCAACTGATATACATTGAATTCACATCAAGTACAGTAAATAACAGAATCCAGCCGGCTTTGGAAGCAGCTGATTGATCGGGTAGAAAAGTAGACTAATAGGGACTGTATAGGAAATGTACCATATTGCTCCTACTAGTTGCATTGGTCACATTGTCTTTATGTATGGTCATCATTGGGCAACTATGTGAACCCGTGAAAGAATTCCGCATCCTACACCATAAGAAAATGGTGCACTATGAGTGGCAGTTAAGTTGGGGAGGGTACCGTTTTTTTTCATGTATTCATGTTCTCATACTGCCAACATGTTCTGATAGTAGAATATGCATGAGGTAGGGTTATGGTCGCACTGTGGTCAATGAATCAGCGACTCCATCAACAGTCCCAGGAGATTTTATGGGAAGAACAGTGGTGAATTCAGTACTATTCTTCTCATAGGAATAAAAAACCCAAGAAGAATCTGGCAGACTTCACTGTGACTCAGTGGAGACTAAAGATCCCACACAACCCGCCCAGTCCCAACAAACTGACCCCTGCCATAACACTATGGCTCATCTGAAGTCTCTCACAGTCTACATAGACTTTCCAGAGGTGACATCTCCTAGGAGTGAAGGTACTATCAACTCATACCTCTACAGTGACAACCGCTCAAATCTCCGAAAGATGTTCTCTCTCATGACTTGTTACATGATAGAAAGATGGCACCAGTTTTCTAAGTTCCTACAAAACTCTACAAGACGTTTTCCACAAGGTAAGCCTAATGCCCAGCATCTTCTCAGGTATCTCAACCGTCACTCTGGCCTCCAACTCACCAATAGTCCCACGATGTATAAGCCCGCGTTAGTTTCCAGCCTACCAGCTCTACCAAAATGCACAAGCTCACTCTTGTCTCCAGCCCATGAACAATGGACATGTCCATTGTGGTCTCCAAACCTGACAGGTCCACTTTAGCCTCCAGCCCACCAACTCTACCACAAGAGACAATCCCACTTTTACCTCCAGCCCAAAAACTCTACTACAAGGAATAATCCCACTCTTACCTCCAGCCCAACAACTCTACCACAAGGGACAATCCCACTTTACCTCCAGCCCTCCAACTCTACCACAAGGAACAATCCCACTCTTACCCCCAGCCCACCAACTCTACCACAATACACAAGACTACTCTTATCTCCAACCTGCCAACTCTTCCACCTACATTCTGTTTGATGGACTAGTATACTCCAGCCCACCTGGATGGACTCAATTCCTATCTAATACATTGATTAATTACAGGTACCCGAAGAATCTCACACATCCCATCTACACAGACTACTAGGGCCAAACGTCTCACCTACATATCTTACCACTTGAGTCCTCCTACCAGCTACATGTGGCAGCAATTTAGTGCCACAACCAACACCTACATCAGTGATATACCTATATCTTTCCAGTGCTGGCAGCCAGGAAACTTCCACTCCATCTATCAGCAATTTGGCAGGATATGGTGGCAGCATTGTGAATCACACCCCAAAGTCCACAACTCCTTAGACCCAAAGGTGCACAGAAAGCGCAGTCCAAAAATTCAACACAACTATTATACAGTACATTGCATCAACATCCTGTACAACAAACAACAGAATCCTGTCGCCTTTAGAAGCAGCTAATTGACAGTGCAGAAAAGTGATGGAGACTAAATGACCAAGAAGGCTACTAGTGCTATTTACTGTATCATATTTGCCCGATACGGGATTGTGAACCTAAAAATGAGTCGGCCAATGAAATGCACCTTTAACAATGATCTCGGACTCGAAAAGAGACCTTACGGTTAAACAGTTTTATTTTCCACACTTCATTGGTTATCTTATAATATGGATGACACCCAGTAAACAAATTTCCCCTCTAATGAATCTGTTTGTCAGATGTGCAAATCCAGCCGGTTCTGCTTACGGACGGCAATGAAATCAAGCAGTTTGCTGCAATGTATTCTTACCAGGTGCCATTGTGTAAACTGGGTCACTGTAATTTGTCTGTTGTGGCGTGACAGAGCCGTAATATTCATGCCATTTGCCTCTGCATTTTCCTATTCACAGTTCAGTGCTGCTGGAGACTGTCAAATTGCCAGCCATCTGCATTGTTTCAGAGCGCAACGAACGCCCCACAGGCTTCCCATTCTCTCCTAGATGGAGGACTCCTGACCGAGGACGCTTTGCAATGCTCTTATACCTTCCACCAGGGACTTGCATCTGGTCAGGTAGCATCGAGCTGAAGCTAAATAGTATGATGGGGTCAGGAGTCAGCAAAAGTGCATCAAGGAAACTTACACCGCTACATTCCTCCAGATCGACATCCGATAGACCGGTGAAGACTTTCATTACTTCTCCTTCTAATAATTTCATACCTGAAGGTCCCTCGGCAAGGAGACCCATTACCTGCCTTGTTTTGGAAGGCGTACAATGAAATCTTGGATAACACAGTTTTCTTTCCGATTGGACAAAATGTGAACGCTGCAGCCAATCAGCGGCCATCACTCTACCGGACGTAGACAGGTGAGGCAGCACTCGGAATGGAGGAGCAGCACCGATCTTGGAAGTGAGTATTAATAATTTTTATTTTTTCTCCTCCTTGACCCCATTAATGATGGGATGTCCATTAGTGAAGTGTGTTTATCTTCAGGAGCACAGCGCTCCTCTGCCTCCCAGAGACGAGGGAGCGGCTCGCTTCTGAAAACTGCCAATTTTCACTAGAGGCACGGTTGAGTCTCTGGTCGAAATTGTCTGCTCTCCGAGGCTGCAAGGAAAAACAGCTTTTCCTCTGGAGCATCAGATGAGCCCTGAGGCAAAGTCACAGAGGGGCCCAAGAGGTAATGGGGCCACTACGATCTCTAAAGTAGGTGGAATTGTGCATTATGATGAGATATTGGACTGCAAAGGGGCCATGTGTTGTTCTTGCACAGCGGCCTTCTCTGTCTGTGTCCGCCAGTGTGCAGGGGAACTGAAACTGGTCAGATGCAACACTTTCAAGCCTAGTAGAAAAAAGCTTAAAAGCGCATGCTTCTCTCCTAGGAAATCATCCACCTCTGATAGACTACAGAGCTGGCCGGTAGACTTGGCAATAATCAGCAAACTACAGAAATGTAAAGATCCCTCCTTTCTTCATTTTGCAAGCACTTTTCAATTTTTCCCATTTAATAAGATAAGACAGAAGATGAACATCTACTAAACATGTCACTTATTAACCCTTCATGACAACATTTCATTTACTTTTTTCCAAGGTTGGGGCAAATCTTTTATTTTACTTTTTTTGCAAAATTTTGATGCTATATATATATATATATATATATATATATATATATATATATATATACACTCACTGGCCACTTTATTAGGTACACCTGTCCAACTTCTTGTTAACACTTAATTTCTAATCAGCCAATCACATGGCGGCAACTCAGTGCATTTAGGCATGTAGACATGGTCAAGACAATCTCCTGCAGTTCAAACCGAGCATCAGTATGGGGAAGAAAGGTGATTTGAGTGCCTTTGAACGTGGCATGGTTGTTGGTGCCAGAAGGGCTGGTCTGAGTATTTCAGAAACTGCTGATCTACTGGGATTTTCACGCACAACCATCTCTAGGGTTTACAGAGAATGGTCCGAAAAAGAAAAAAAATCCAGTGAGCGGCAGTTCTGTGGGCGGAAATGCCTTGTTGATGCCAGAGGTCAGAGGAGAATGGGCAGACTGGTTCGAGCTGATAGAAAGGCAACAGTGACTCAAATCGCCACCCGTTACAACCAAGGTAGGCCTAAGAGCATCTCTGAACGCACAGTGCGTCGAACTTTGAGGCAGATGGGCTACAGCAGCAGAAGACCACACCGGGTACCACTCCTTTCAGCTAAGAACAGGAAACTGAGGCTACAATTTGTACAAGCTCATCGAAATTGGACAGTAGAAGATTGGAAAAACGTTGCTTGGTCTGATGAGTCTCGATTTCTGCTGCGACATTCGGATGGTAGGGTCAGAATTTGGCATAAACAACATGAAAGCATGGATCCATCCTGCCTTGTATGGAGCATCTTTGGGATGTGCAGCCGACAAATCTGCGGCAACTGTGTGATGCCATCATGTCAATATGGACCAAAATCTCTGAGGAATGCTTCCAGCACCTTGTTGAATCTATGCCACGAAGAATTGAGGCAGTTCTGAAGGCAAAAGGGGGTCCAACCCGTTACTAGCATGGTGTACCTAATAAAGTGGCCGGTGAGTGTATATTCATTCATTCAAATTGATAGATAACTTCCTGCCTAAATGTCTTTCACAAAACTTTTTAAAAGTTATTTATTTTTTTAAGTTGTCCTCTTGTTTCGAAGGGTCTCTTGAAAATAAGCTGATCATAAAGTATCTCCCAGCTGGTATCATCAGCAATCAGTTGGTAGAGACCTGAGAGAAAGTGTTCAAGTTCCTTGCAGCGCCATCGCAGGTCAAATGAAGTATTACATAGCATCAATAGGATGGTCCTCCAGATCCAGAGCGAGAGATGCTCTTGGAAATCATTCATCCATCTAGGGGGCGAGAGAATGGGTTCTTCAAAGCCAATAGTGGTGCACGTTGCTGTCCGTAATGGCCACCTACGGTAATAACCTCTACTGATCAGTGAGATGTTTTTTTTTTCTCCAAACAGTAGGTCAATTTTTCCGACTAGCTGAGTACAATAGGTTCCTGTATCTTCTCATAATTAAGTTAATAGCCAGTAATATGCAAAATGTGGTGTTTAATAACAAAGCGCTGGGCATATGCATTGCAGCCATTTGGCTCTTACGTTCCCCTTTGGCTATAAAAACATCATCAGTTCCATCAGACTTCTGCCCAATTTCTCCGGCTGTGTTGATTACAGCAGACCTTTTCAAACGTTTTAGCGATTATGAGTCTAATTTCCAAAGTCATCTGGTAAGATTCAGGGGCTGTGTTGTTTCCTTGTGATTTAGAAGAACTCATTCAGAAAGCAGATGGCTCAGAGTCAATCCCGTTAAAACTAATGGAGTCCGACCGGACGCACGTCTTCCTGTGAACCCAGAAGATAGATATGGGAGGAGAAGACGACCAGATGCAGTTTGTTTTCTAAAAAAAAGAATTTTCCTTCTTGTTAAGGATTAGAGCTGGGAATATAAAAACCTCCTACCGCTTAACTTTAAAGTCCGTGCCTAGCATCACAGCCGATTTTTTTTTTTTTCTTTTCCGAGATTAACCTTCTCTTTTGGAGTGGAAAGGCAGATTTGTGCCCGTTTTGTTGGACGCTTTAGATGTTGAGATCAATATTCGACTTCATAGGCTCCATTCACTACAAACCAAGCGCCTAATCCCCTCCCAAAAAAATGTTACTGACCAAAGAACTCCCTCATTAAATGTTCTACTTACCAACGCATTCAAGATGGCTTAAGAAAATATAAGCATCGTGACTCGTGCCTGACACTTAACAAATCTGAATGCCAGCTCAGATTGAGCGTATTAGAAAATGAAGGATGACCAATTCTTTACCATCCTAAACTTCCCCAATGTTTTCATGCATATAGATGTTTTTAAAGGGAACGTGATAGGACAATTTTAATACTAGAAATAACCATATTTTTGTCTAGGTCGTAATGAAACAATAAAAATGACACCAGTTTTGTTGAAATCAGATGTGCCAGCGCTGAGAAATCAAGTTTTGAAGCCAGATTAAGGTACTTTCACATTAGCGTCGGTACGGACCTGTCGCAGTGAGTCGGGCCGACGTACCGACGCATACTGTGAAATAAAATCACAACGTGGGCAGCGGATGCAGTTTTTCAACGCATCCGCTGCCCCATTGTGAGTTGCGGGGAGGAAGGGGAGGAGTTTCGTCCGCGCATGCGAGGTCGAAAATGGCAGACACGACGCACCAAAAAACGTTACATGGAATGTTTTTTGGTGCCGACGGTCCGCCAAAACACGACGTGCGACGGATGCGACGTGTGGCAATCCGTTGTAATGCGTCGCTAATGAAAGTCAATGGAGAAAAAACGCATCCTGTGGGCACACGGGCCGCAGACATTGGTGCAGCAGCTAGGTGGAGCACATAGGTGAAGGACTGGAAACCACAGATAGGTGGAATACTGGAAACCATGGGCAAGCGAGAGACATCCAGGAGACCACAGGCAGGCACTTAAAAGGTAAACTAAAAGTTTTAATAAAGTTCTGAAAGTCACAAGCAGTCAGGAGACATACTGGAAGCCACAAGCGAACATGTAGAAGGCAAATTAAAAGACTAAATAAACTTCTGGGAACCACAGATAATCAGGCGGGATGCTGGAAACTGCAGGAAGGTGGGAAACGTCCAGGAGACCGCAGGCAAACAGGTGGGATGCTGGAAACCACACTCAAGCAGGAAATGTCCAGGAGACCAAAGGTAATCAGGTAGGATAGGGTAAGCTGAAGTCAGGCAGGAGACATCAAGGAGACCACAGGCAAGCATGCAGGATGCTGGTAGGAATTGATACTGGAAAAAACAGGCAGATAGGTAAAGTCCCGAAGACCACTGACAGATAGCAAGGTTACTGGAAACCACAGACAAATAGGTGAAGTCCTGAAGACCACTGGCATGTAGCAGTATTACTGGAAACCACAGACAAGTAACTCATGAACAGGAAACTACAGACAGCCAGGAGACGTCCTGATGATTGTGGACTGTAACTATGATCAGATAACTAAGAGAGTTACTAGCAAGTCTTCATACAAGACCCAGGTGTGAGTCTTGGGTGGCCTTATATAGGCCCAAGAAATACATCACTTGAGGGAATGCCGCTGTAATGATTATAGGGGATAACTCAGGAGACTCTTTGCATGGAACAAGACAACTACAGGACACAGTTTTATAAGTGGTGAAGTCTATATTATCACACGGTGATTCAAACAGGTGCAGGGAGAAACTCAAGTCCACAACTCTTCGTGTAAATATTAAACGCAGCTTAACAGTCTATAGGAAACTTCAGAGGAAAATGCAATCACGCAAAAAGTCTATGAAGCACAATTATTCTTGAGGATACTTGACATGAATAAGTCCTTGGTAGTCCAAACACAGATAGATATGCTTATAAGGCAGTTGAAATAATATCTTAGCACAACCAGGGAGGCCTGGGTAAAAGTCTCAGGTTTAAGCAGAGCAGCAACAGCTTACATGTCCAGCAAATGCAGATGGAAACAAACACAAGCAGCCAGATGGAGGATTACTGGAAACCGATGTATGCAGCAGAAACTCAGAGCTGAGTAGCAGGATCTCCACACAGGTTCACAGGAACAGGTGCAGATGCAGGTGCAAAGCCAGGGAGTCGTCAGGAGCTGGATGCAAGGCAGAATACTCTAGCACAGACTGAAGGCTGGGGTGGAGTTTTATAGCAGGAAGACTGTTGTGAACTCTATTTTTGGGCTCCCTCTAGTGGTCACAAGCGGTACTGTGTAGTGTTTTCTTTCTGCAGGTTGGCAGCATCAGCTGGTTCGTTATCCTTGGTTGGTTTCCTATTTAGCTCACCTGGATACTCAGTTCCTTGCCTGCTATCAATGTATTCAGTGCTCTTCAGATTCCTTGTGTCTACCTTGCTCCCAGTCTCTCCAAGACAAGCTAAGTTTTTGTTTGATCATTTTTTGATTATCAGTGTTCATTATGTTTTTAGTCCAGCTCGCTAAAATGTGATTTCCTCGCTTGCTGGTTGCTCTAGGGGACTGAGTTTCTCCCCCCACACCGTTAGTTGGTGTGGGGGTTCTTGAAATCTCAGAGTGGATATTTTGTAAGGGTTTTTTACTGACCGCATAGATTCCCTTTTCTATTTTCTGCTATCTAGTATTAGTGGGCCTCATTTGCTGAATCTGCTTTCACCCCTGTGTATGTGCCTTCCTCTTACCTCACCGTTATTATTTGTTGGGGGCTTCTATATCTTTGGGGATTATTTCTCTGGAGGCAAGAGAGGTCTTTCTTTCTCTCTAGGGGTAGTTAGTTCCTCAGGCTGGCTCGAGACGTCTAGGATTTTTAGGCACGTTCACCGGCTACTTCTAGTGTGTTTGGATAGGTTCAGATTTGCGGTCAGTCCAGTTTGCCACCTCCCTAGAGCTTGTCCTATGTTTGTTACTTAGCTGGAGTAATTTGTGATCCTCAACCACTAAGGATCATAACAGAAGACACAGTGCACATGAGACCAAAGACGCCATCTTGGAAAAGGGCAGTAATGCACAAAAGGTAATCAAAATGTTCAGAGTCCTGACATTACTCCCTCCTTAGAAGCGGCCTCAGGACGATCCTGGACCTGGTTTCTCAGGGAATCTTTGATGAAAACGAGAGATCTTGTGTTGGGCATTGATGTTTTTCACAGATTCCCAAGAGTCTTCCTCAGGGGGATATCCCTGCCATCTTATCAGATATTGGAGCCGATTCCTGCGAATCCTGGAATCAATCATTTCCTCCACCACAAATTGTTCTTGCCCATCAATCACAACAGGCTGCAGAAGTGGCACAACACGTCCCTGGAAGGTATTAGGAGATACAGGCTTTAGTAAAGATGCATGAAAAACTGGGTGTACCTTCATAGTCCTAGGCAGCTTCAGCCGGCAGGCCACAGAGCTCACAATACCATTGATCTTGAAGGGGCCAATGAATTTCTGTCCAAGTTTTTGTTAAGGAACGTTTAACTTCAGATTCTTAGTTGCTAACCACACGGAATCTCCTACCTTGAACATGGGTGCAGGTTTACGGAATCTATCAGCTGATCTCTTATAACGTTCTTGAGCCGTGGTCAGGGATTCCTTCAGAAACTCCAGATTTTGCCTCATCTCAGTCAGCCTTTCCTCAACTGCTGGAACCGGAGAATTAATCGGAGACCTAGGTAAGATACATGGATGATAACCCAGATTGACAAAGAAAGGAGTGAACTTAGAGGAGGCGCTCTGAGAATTATTGTATGAAAATTCGGCTAACGGCAGTAATTCAAACCAATCATCTTGGAGATGGCTAACATAGCATCTTAGATATTGTTCCAACGTCTGGTTGGTATGCTCAGTCTGACCATTTGTCTGAGGATGGTAAGCGGAAGAGAGACAGACATTAATATTGAGTGCAGAGCAAAACCCCTTCCAGAATCTTGAAGTGAACTGTACGCCACGGTCAGAGATGATCTCATCTGGGACCCCATGCAGCCGGAAGACATTCTGAAAAACCAAGTTCACTGTATCCTTAGCTGAGGGGAGGCCGGTGCATGGAACAAAATGAGCGGCTTTAGTCAGGCGATCAACTACCACCATGATCGTATTCATGCCCCCCGATGTAGGCAGCTCCACAATAAAGTCCATTGATATAGACCCCCACGGTCGGGACGGAACAGGTAATGGTTGCAGGAGACCCGCAGGTGCCACACGAGGAGTCTTGTAACGAGCACATACCTCGAAAGAGAGAACATAGTCCTTTAGTATCCTTCAGGCAAGTTGGCCACCAGAAAAATCGGCTTAGGAACTCTTGTGTCTTCTGTACCCCCTGTGACCAGCCAACTTGGAGTCATGTACCAACTTGAGGATCTGCAGACGGACGTCCTCAGGGACGTAGATACGTCGATCTCTGAACCACATGCCACCCTTAAAGACAAGATTAATATCAACAGGTGGGTTGGCCAGAAATACATCACCGTCATAAGCCTCCCTGCACTTCTTCCACAAGTCCTGATCGTGGATAACTCCGAAGAAATTGGCATCAGATAGAATGGTCTTGGACGGGGCTTTAGGTAAGGAATCCACAGCATGGATTCGGGATAAAGCATCAGCCTTCCCATTACGAGAACCTGGACGGTACGAGATAACAAAATTAAATTGATTTAAAAATAAAATCCAACGAGCCTGACGAGGAGAAAGACATCTAGCGGATCTGAGGAACTCTAAATTGCGATGGACAGTAAGCACTACGATCTGTTGTGCAGCTCCTTGCAGATGATGCCTCCATTCCTTGAAAGTCGCAATAATAGCCAGCAATTCCTTGTCTCCCACATCGTAATTCTTCTCTGCTGAGGTTAGTCTACGGGAAAAGAAAGCACAAGGATGTAGCAGACCCTTCTCTCCAGTTCTTTGGGAGAGAATAGCCCCAAGGCATTATCAAAAGCGTCCACCTCCACAATGAAAGAAAGTGTTGGATATGGGTGTATCAACAGCGGTGCTGAGGTGAAACAGATCTTAAGCCGATCAAAAGCTTCTTGAGCCTGTGATGACCACTTAAAGGGCTTTTCCTTCTTTGTCAAGGAAGTAATGGGACGGACAATATCAGAAAAATTTTGAATAAAACGTCTGTAGAAATTTGCAGAACCAATAAAACGTTGCACCTCCTTAACGTTCTTGGGTACCGGCCAGTCAAGGATAGCCTGAATCTTACCAGATTCCATGTTCAGCCCCTGGGGAGAGATGATAGAACCTAAGAACTGTATCTCAGAACGATGGAACTCGCATTTCTCCAGCTTGATATACAGATGGTTCTCTTTCAGACGTCTTAAAACAGCTTTGACATGTTATTCATGTTCCTGTAGAGTTTCAGAAAAGATTAGAATATCGTCCAAATAGATCACCACAAACTGGTCCAACAAATCTCTGAAAATGTCATTAGCAAGGCGTTGAAACTTTGCAGGGGCATTACAAAGCCCGAAGGGCATCACGAGATATTCAAAGTGTCCATACCGGCATCAGAATGCTGTCTTCCACTCATCCCCTGGACGAATACGCACCAAATTATAAGCCCCACGAAGATCCAGTTTAGAGAACACCTTAGCATGGCGGACTCTTTCCAGTAATTCGGGAATCAGAGGCAAAGGGTAACGATTCCGTATGGTTACCTTATTGAGCTTTTGATAGTCCACACAGGGTCTCAGGGACCCATCCTTCTTCTTTACAAAAAATATAGGTGCCCCTGCTGTGAAGAAGAAGGACGTATGAAGCCTTTGGCCAGATTTTCATCAATATACTCCTTTAAGGCTTGAAGCTCAGGTGCCGCCAAAGGATATACTTTACCAAAAGGAATAGCTGCCCCAGGAAGCAACTCAATGGGACAGTCATAATGCCTGTGTGGAGGAAGCTGATATGCATTCTTCTTGTCACAGATGTCAGAGAACTCTTTATATGCTGAAGGTAAAGTAAATACCTGTACCGGTAGTTCCGTAGCTGTGGACTCGGGGACAGCTTCAGTTAATGCTGAGTTGCTCCTTGTTGGAAAGATAATCTCCTTGGTCTCCCAGTTGATAGTTGTATTCTGAGAACGCAGCCAAGGGATGCCTAAAATCACAGGAAAATGAGGAGAAGATATTAACAAGAAAGAGAGTTGCTCTTGATGATTAGGCTCCAACAAAATCTCAAGGGGTGCGGTCTCCTGATCCACAGGCCCGGAGATTAAAGGTGACCCATCCACTGTTTCCATGGTAATTGGAGAGGCTCTTTGCTGAATTTCAATACCATGTTCCTTGGCAAATGCGATATCCATAAAATTGCCACCTGCACCAGAGTCAATCATAGCTGCACTGGAAATCCACTGTCCTGTACACAGGATCATAATTGGGAGAGAACAGTGAGAGTTCTTTTCATTTAGCTCCTTGTCTGGTGAAGTCATAGAAAGTAAATGGAATACAGCGTTTAAAGGCAGGCTACATTCAGAGATGTCAGATTCATCATCATAGTTGTCATACTCCCCTACTGCTGCTAGCACCTTGTTAGGCCGCTTGGGACACTTGGGACAGTTGACTAGAAACTAGTCAGACTGGCCACAGTAGAAACAGACTTTCTCGAAGGCGATGCTCCCGGCGCTCATTACTCTCGCGCCTCTGAACAGAATCAATTTGCATAGGCACCTCCTCTACCTCTCGAGATGTTTTACCTGCAGGCCCTTTGGAAGGAAGGGAAAAGTTAGAAATACGGTTATATGCAGCAAACTTCTCCTGCCTACGCTCAGTAAGGCGAATGTCAATGCGCACACAATGCTGTATAAATGTCTCTAGCTCTTGTGGTGATTCAGAGCGAGCTAATTCATCCTTTACAATGCTAGACAGACCCCTTTTAAAAATAGGTAATTATGCATAACTGTCCCAATTAGTATCTACCGCTAATCTCCTGAATTCAGTAGCCTGGCGTAAAGACAATAAAGCAGATTCAGCGGTTGCACGGCGATTAGGGTCATCAAACATTAATGCCATAGCGGCCAAGAAATCATCCAAATTATTTAACCGCGGGTCACGAGACTCAATCATCGGATTCGCCCAGGCGAGCGCTCGTGCGGTCAGCAGCATTATTACACACAATACTTTGGATCTATCATTAGGAAAACGGTCAGCATGCACATCAAAATATAGCATACATTGATTCACAAAGCCACGAAATTTGTCACGATCACCATTAAATCTGAATGGGGGCAACTTAAGTGGGCTAGCTGGTGGCGGTTGCCCAGATGGTAAAGTCGCTTGTGCAGCCATTTGCGTGCTTATGTCCTGAAAAGCCCGTCCATACTGGGACTCTATGCCAGCAAGTTTGTTTTCTGGGCTGCCATGCGGGTGCTTAAGTCCTGCAAAGTTTGTCCAAACACTTGTTGATTGTGTTCAAAGCTTCCAAACTTCTTTTGCAGACCTTCCACATCTTTCTGCAGTGATCTAATTATGGAGAACACCTGCTCTAGTCTGCTTTCTGCAGTCATTGTTCCAGCAGTCTCCTCTTTTGAGGCTAGAGTATCCTGTAATGATTATAAGGGATAACTCAGGAGACTCTTTGCATAGAACAAGACAACTACAGGACACAGTTTTATAAGTGGTAAAGTCTATATTATCACACAGTGATTCAAACAGGTGCAGGGACAAACTCAAGTCCACAACACTTGGTGTAAATATTAAACGCAGCTTAACAGTCTATAGGAAACTTCAGAGGAAAATGCAATCACGCAAAAAGTCTATGAAGCACAATTATTCTTGAGGATACTTGACACGAATAAGTCCTTGGTAGTCCAAACACAGATAGATATGCTTATAAGGCAGTTCAAATAATATCTTAGCACAAGCAGGGAGGCCTGGGTAAAAGTCTCAGGTTTAAGCAGAGCAGCAACAGCTTACATGTCCAGCAAATGCAGATGGAAACAAACACAAGCAGCCAGATGGAGGATTACTGGAAACCGATGTATGCAGCAGAAACTCAGAGCTGAGTAGCAGGATCTCCACACAGGTTCACAGGAGCAGGTGCAGGTGCAAAGCCAGGGAGTCATCAGGAGCTGGATGCAAGGCAGAATACTCTAGCACAGACTGAAGGCTGGGGTGGAGTTTTATAGCAGGAAGACACAGTGCACATGAGACCAAAGACGCCATCTTGGAAAAGGGCAGTAATGCACAAAAGGTAATCAAAATGTTCAGAGTCCTGACAGCCGCTCGACGTGGAGCACAAGAACGTCAAACAGAACGGGGCACGTGCGTGACACATACAGTACTCTGGTGGGCCACTAGACCTAAGCAATAGACGTTGTTGGATGAATAAAAAAGCCCTGAATTATAGGCCATAATATTTAACTGTGGGATATGCCAAAATGATTGGCCAATCAAGACTAATTGACTTCAGCAGGAGATCTGGGAAAAGGTTTATTGAAGTCAGTTGGACACTAGTGGCCCATCGACGCCACTGGTCAAGGCTTGGGCTTTGGGAGTGTAGTTCACACGACCTTCACTAGGGTCAATGCAATTCAATAAGGTTGTTAAAATGATTTTTTTTTTTCATATTTTGGATGAGACTATGGAAGTCTATGGGTGTGTAAAAAAAAAATAAAAAAATAGATCCTCCGCGTAGCATCCGATTTATATGGCTACATTGCCAGTAACATAAATTTACAAGACCCAATTTTCAATTGACTTCTCATGCATAAAAAAGGTGTAAAAAAAAAGTACAAATGGATGACTATACAGATGAAAAATCATTCATTTTCTGGATGAAAATCAAATTATTATTGTTTTTAATACACGCTCGTGTGAACGTGGCCTTTTAGTACCTTTGCATCCTGTGTCTTTGACTACTATCGCTGTATCTTGCGATGCAAGAAAGATTAAACCAGTGAAATGTTTGGAATTTCAAGCTGATACTATTCCGCCGTGGTGTCTATATACACAAACAGCATTGTATCTGTATAATCTGGGGACCTTGAGATTTCATTTCGCGGGTTGAATTACTGCGGAACATACATTACAGCGCCGTTATCTTTTATTCATGCATTATAGAAATGTATGCGGTACGTTATCCTCAGCCGCATGGCGGATCGTCCAATCGAAATTCCATACTAACACATCAACATAGACACCAGGGACGCAGAGGTATCAGTCGCTCTTACGCTTTGATGCCCGAGGGGATCCCACATAGCAAAGACATCAGCACTCTAAATGTTATACCTTTTGCATTGCCCACGTCGTACCCTCACATTACAAGTCACATATCAGTAAGGCATGAACTTATGAAGAGGCTTAATAAGGGACCTGTTACATGTAACAACATAATCGTAAAGAGAGGAGGAGATTATCAGATTGATATGTTTTTTATAGTTAATATTTGTTATAACTTGGCTTTTTTTAATTTATTTTTTTATTTTAATTCTGTCCATTTTAATGCTTACTAGTCCAGTGGGTGGACTCATTATCAATGATGAATAAGACCGCCCACTGGACTCCTATAGTAAAAAGGAATTTATATCACTTATAAGTTATACTGAATAATTGCCCAAAAACCTATATAATAATCTGCTCGGCTTCTTCCACGCTGTGGCATGTTGACTGAGCACAGAATGTGACAGATTCCCTTTATTAATAAAACCAATCATCAAATAAGATTGTGAAACGAAGTGGTGGTTGGTGAGAAGGTTTCACTCCACTAATAGTCAGTAGTTAGCTGGTAATGAGCCTCGCGGGCTCTGTTGTGAAATGATCGAGTTAACCAGTTGGTGGAAACCGAAAGTCATTTGTTTCTTTCGGTACTGGTTTGATTCAATGTAGTTGGAAACCACCAAGAGTGTTGTTGAACGTAATTCCAAGTCTAGAACCTAGAGTCTATGATGTGTTGACCCCAGAGGGCACATATCAAGTCTCTACTGGTATTGTAGATACCGTGATTTTAGGCAACATTGGGTATGGTGAACGCCTCGGGGGAACCTTCATGTGATGTTTGAGTAGTGGTTACTTGGGTTGAGAAACACTGGTCTATAGGAATGTGATCTTACTAGAGATGATCAAAGATCATCTCAAATCTTGCAAAAATTCTGAATTCGCATTTATTATGATTTGATTTGTGCAAATCCATCAAATGTAGAAACGGGCCAGTCCATACTTTACTAAATTCGCAAGGGCTGGGAAGAGGTTATAAAAATGTTAAAAAATAATACTCAACCAGCCATTGTCTCCTTTGATCTTGGACTATCTTTGGTGTCTTCCGGTCCCGACACAAATCATTCTACATTACATTGTGCATCGCGTGACATCATAACATCAAAGTCTCGTTACCAGAGGAGACACCAAAGATGGCTGGCGCAGTAAGATACCAAAGATAGCCCAGTGAAGACCACACCGGTAACCACACCAAAGAGGACAACCAGAGCAGAAGTGTGCAGCAGGAAACTTGAGGGGCGGTAAGCTACAATTTTTGTTAAATTTTTCTCGGCTCTGGAGAGACCTCAGAGCATAATAATGTACATTTGCATAAATTTGATGCAAATTGAATTTCCTTGCCAATTTTGCGTGAAGTGCAGAATATGAATTTCTGCAAATTTGCCTATCCATAGATATTGTCAAGACCAGAACAAGTTCAGGGTAGGTCATTTTTTTATATTTAGATTGAGTTTGTAGACAAGGAGTTCCTGAATTTCTTAAATCTTCAGGTATAAAGTATAGAGGAGCAATAAAAAGATATAGATTTTCCATTAGCGCCTGAAACGCATAGGGAAGCAAAGCTCATCAATACTCGATCTTATCCATGCAAGATCGCAGATTATCTTCACAAAACCCAACACAACCCTGCGTATTAAATGATTAGAGATTAGAGATTTATTTGCTTAAATACAACACAACGTTCTCCATTATCCTCTATACCATCCGTGAAACGCATCATTTATTAATCTGAAGAATAACTTCTCTGATGGATCGCCCCACAATGTCACATATAAGGGATGGTTCTCCTCATGTTGGAAATGAAACCCACAGTTATATTTTTCATTCTGATTTTGATTTAATTTGCAGTCACTTCAAATTTCTCCCCATGCATGGCTGCCTAAATTCATTTCACTTGTCAGGAGAGAAAAATTTTCATAATTAAACACTAAAATGTGGTGGCCTTTCGGCAGATTAGCACATATTTCATATTTGTTTTTTCTTTTCGTTCCCTCTGTCTCTATGATGCGCATGTCTTATTTTTTTTTTTTTCTATTCCGTCCATGTTTTCATGAGATGAATATAATCACTGGGATGTTGGACAGCTCCACTCGAAAGTTCATTGAGTAACAATGGCAATTGAACCGCAAAGCCATGGAAGATACTTAGGCTCATGTCTCAATGAGTGCAGTCGTGAAACGCACCAGTTTCAGCAAAGTACAGAAAACATGAGGGAGGTGGTTAAGCCATAGTATTGCTGGAATATTTGCCATGCTAAAGGTGACAGAGATCAGCGAATCCAATAAAATCTGATTCACTCGATCTTGGGTGGGAAATTAAATTTCCTTTGACTTTATTCTACAAAATTTGAATTGCTGTTACAAGCCAAACACCAGACCCCAGAGCTTAATAATCAGGGGTTAAAAAATTAAAAATATTATACCCACTTCATTCTTCACCTGTCCTGGGGCTACCACCCCACTCCTGGTCCTCCACTTACTCAATTCCTCCCTCCGGCTTTAGACTTCTTTTCTGTCTTGAGTCTTCACTAAACCAGGAGTGTTGTCATTACGCTGCTTGAGGCTGGAGATGCCGCTGAATGAAGGCGGAAAAGGAGACTGGAGTTGGACTGAAAAAGAAAGCCAGAAGAGAACTTGGTATGGAAGTATAGGACACCAGGAAGGAAATTTGATTCACCTCGAATTGATTTGCTCATATTTAAAACATGGCTATGGACATAAAAGCAAAGTCAATGGAACTCTCTATTGAAAGATCGGATTTCTATCTTAAGTGTATGGTGGCCTCCGGACACTCCCCGAAAATCATCATGTTGAATTTTAACACCCAATCCTCAGAGGTGCCTGGTAATGGCTAGTCCGACTCCCACAAATGAGTAATCCTTATTGAAAACACATGCCCGTGTAGACGGTGGTGCAACTTGATGGTCATAGTCCCCAATGCAAAAGCTTCCATGGTGCTACCAATCATTGTAGGTTTTTAATTATGGTCCAAAAGGACTTGTTTGGCCCCCATGCTCTAGGACCTGTATGCGATTCCAACACCCGCACCTATTACTTACGCCAGACCGAGAACATATATGCATGAGGCATTGCCTGCACAAGCGATTGGCCAACAGCTATTAAGGGTATACAAGCTTCTTAATAAATTACTGTTGAGGTCCTATGGTTGATATAGAAGCATTCAATGTATTTTATTTTAGCTTGTCTCTTCTCTAATCGTTATATGTGTTCTATGCCTTGCAATAAAAAATAAGCAAACTACGCATTTTGGGGCCATCCAAAACTCTACCTACCTCTAGCTGGGATTTGGATGACTACAAAAAATGTTAGCGCAGTGGTATAAAAAAAAATAATGCTCTCAGTTGGACCTTCTTTACCAAGATATCCTTTCAGACCACCAGGGTTAGACTACTCTTCTAATGAACCATTGTATTAATCTTTACTTTAGTGGAGAGATCACGGTACATGGGCAATGCTTACAAGAATGAAGATGGCTTGATGATATATAATTAAGGTTTTAATTCAAATCATCGCATTTCAGTGCTGGACTGATAGAAAAAAAGTGTCGGTCAGACCCGAAACGCGTTGTTGTGAATAAAAACTTAATGATATACCTTTGAGATGTCTTCATTTGTGAAAGTGCAGCTAAGTATCGTGATATCTCCATGAAAATCAATTGCTGTCTGAAATAATTTTTCTTACAACCATGGGGTTGTGCTGCAGACTTTAAGGCTCTTATAGGTGTTGTGTCCTTACTCAACCCCCCGAGATGAGTTCTACCATCATTCTCACAGTCTATTTCTCTTGAGGTATTAACCTTTTGTGCACTTCAGTCACAACCAGTCCTTGGCATTGGATTATCTTTGACTCGCTCATCTAGACTTAGGTCAGGCTTAATCTCACACAACCACCTAAATAGCCAATAACCCATCTGGACATCCACTATGCGCTCACATCTATGCCACGTTGTGCCCCCTTCATCCGTGGAAGCTGCTCACATTTGTTTGAGGATACCCTGTCTGTGATATGAACATGGATCTGTTGGAAAATAAGGTAAGGAACCATTATAATTCTAAATATATCATTAAATTTGAGATAATAAAAATAATTAGTAACTCAAAAATAAGGCAATTATTCGTCAAGTAGATGTTGACTCAACATCATAGATGAGATCTTAAGTAAAATGTTTGAGGATGTTCAGGATGAACCCAAGTCTAGATCACGACATAATCAAAAAATAAACTAAATTCATAATGTTGCTAAAACTTTCCAGGTCCAACATTGGTCCTGCTGGACATTATTACACATGGCAGTGGTGATGCCACTATAATCTGAGTCAAAACTGGTTGGAGTTGGTGTCATTGCTCTCATATGCTTGGCACAACAAATCATGGTGATAATTTTCCCTTAACCTCAGTTTTGAAGCAACCTGTCGATTTATTCAAAACCATGAATTCAATGGAAAAAGAAAGCTGATGAAGAAAAATTGGTGGTGTCTTTCTCCTCTAAACTCTTCCCGATTTAAACACAGTTTGGTCATGGAAAAGTAACATGGGCCATTTTTACTAAAATTAGGTTTTTTTTTAAATTGTTAGAAAGGAACCCAGACTCCAATATTTGATAGCTAAAGATAGGCAAAGAAACCTGAAGATTGGCCAAAAATTGGAACATGTGGTTGAATCATATTGACCTTGTAAACTTATAAATACTTTTACAGATGGCTAAAAGCTTTAATTATCGGTGGTTAACCTAGAAAAACTGAAAAAAAATTGTTTTCTTTTTTAACCAAATTCTGCCGTCTATATACACATGTCAAGGATGAATGACATGGACCACTTTTATACAAGTCTCATTTATTAAAAATTGTTCAAAAAAGCTCAGTCTACCATAGAATGAAGCTAAAGACAGACAAAGAAGACCTGAAGATTGGACAACATTTGGAATCCAATCGCTGACAATTTTAGATCTTTTTTTGTTTGGGAGCTTAAGAGAAATGGGGACCCGAATTTGGGGGTGTTTATATTGTTGTGTATCTACTCATGTATGGATTGCTCTCCTTGAGTGGCTTTTCTATGATCCAGTCTTCAGTCAACCCTACTTTTCCAAAAAGAGCAACAACCTACTGAACGTATCAGACCATTGATTTCAGCAAATCAGTACTTTGACACAGCCAATAAAAACTTTGAAAAGTCTCTATCATGCTCAAAAACTCTTTTTTTTTTAAGTTGATTTACTTTAGAAGACTTTTTAAGATGACCAAGTGCTTTACTTATTAATCGTTGTTCAGGAAAGCTTAAAAAAAATTAGTGGTGTCTTCTTTTTCCAAACCCTGCCCTCTTTACACAGTTTGGTCATAGAAGAATTACATGCATAATTTTTATTCAAATCTAATATTTGAAAAAAATGTTCAGAAAAAGTACAGGACAGGAAACTAAAGATAGATGACCCGAAGATGGGCTGAAGCTAAAAATCGGGTCACTTGGGATCACATTGACCTTCTCGGAGAATTATAGATCTTCCTTCTTTAGGTTCTTAGAATAAATGGAAAATAGGGGACCTTCAGTTGAGGTTCTTCCTTTCTTCCTTAACTGGTTGATATCTACTCAAGTATGGGTCACTCTCCTCTAGTGGGTGGCACTAGCTGAAAATGGGGTCATAGACTTTCTGTAAGCCAGTCTATCATCGGGTCACTTGGGATCACATTGACCTTCTCGAACAATTATAGATTTTCTTTCATTAGATTCTTAAAATAAATGGAAATAGGGGACCAACATTTGAGGTTCTTATTAAACTGGTTGACATCTACTCAAGTATGGGTTGCTCTCCTCTAGTGGATGGCACTAGTTGAAAATGGGCTCATAGATTTTCTGTAAGCCAATCTATCATCGGGCCACTTGGAATCACATTGACCTTCTCGGACAATTATAGATTTTCCTCCTTTAGATTCTTAAAATAAATAGAAATAGGGGACCTACATTTGAGGTTCTTCCTTTCTTCTTAGACTGGTTGATATCTACTCAAGTATGGGTCGCTCTACTCTAGTGGATGGCATTAGCTGAAAATAGGCTCATAGACTTTTTGTAAGCTGGTCTTCAGCTATCCCCGATTCTCAGAGAAGAAGAGCACCCTCCATCCCTTTCATCTCAGTAATTGGTGGGGTTCTCAGCACTATGACCTTCACTAATGAAAACTTTTCACATGTCGCTATGGTATTCGGAAAGTCCAGTTACTTTATAAAACTTTTTTATATGTCAAAGAGCATTGTTATTGACCAAGAGAACCGGAAAATGTCAGGTGCCTGTTCTAAAGTCTTTTAGGACTAATGTCTCTATGGTAATGCGGTTTAAAGAAACTTATTTGTGGGCAATAATAACAACATTTTGGCTTATCAACCTCAATTGATATGAAGGAACCAAATAAGTTACTCGAGACTCTTTAATTTCCTTACAATATGTCAAAGTATTGAAATTTTAATTAGAATGTTTTTCTCTGTTTTTTCGCAAACTATTGATTTAAAGGATTTATGTCAGATGCTCGGAGTCATTGACTCAGTGACATATGCCATCTCAACCCCCGTACATTCCCACGTCCTTAAGAATAGTCCTTATTAATGTGCTTTGTGTCCATTCTCCCTGTTGTCCATTGAAATGAATGATGCCATCCAGTGCTGTACGTCCCTGGCAATATCAGGGGGCATGACACCTTCACAGCTAATTATATTTCCAGCTATTACCATATATCGGCAGCAGATTATTAATCCATTAACCTTGTCTCTTGATTTATGCTGCTTCTAATACAGTACATCACATCCCACTCAAGCAAGTGACATATGCATCCTATTAATGTTATTCCATAATTGTGAAGCCAAAACGTAATTTAAAGGCGCATTTATATTCATGGCTATGGATGGGTACAGCGAGTTCCTGCACCTCTGCTTCCCACTCGTGACATCGAAAATGAGGATTTTTCCTTCGATGTCACTGATATTCAGCGAGATCATTAATAAACTTGTCGTAGAGTGATTTATGCATCAATATTAAGGGATCATGTTTCTCCTGTAAAACTTGGCACAGATGTAAAGCGTTGAGTTTCCACTGAGATCCTTTACTAATAACACAATGCTAATTGCAATCTATTCTGTGGAATGCTAACAGGTATATGCAGTCTAACATTAGTCACTTCTTCTGCATTTCTCTGGGGTGTGATTGTTTTATGGTAAAGTGAAAACACAGGTGCAGGGGTGATGACAAAAGTGACAGCGGTGACCACCAAAGGTCAAGGATGACAACCAGGAAAAAAGTTTGACTATCCGAGAATTGTGTTGATCACAGAAGATAAGGGACACAATTATAGGACAAGGATGACCACCATACAACTAGTGGGACAATCAGAGTATTAGAGTGACCACCCCAGGAAAAGGGCTACCACCCCAGGACAACATTGATCATCAAAGGACAAAGGGTGAAACCATGGAAAAAGGTTGACTATCTGACAATAGGGTTAACCACAGAGGATAAGAGGACAACTAGAGGACAAGGATGACTACCATTCAACTATTGGGGCAATCAGACGATAAGAGTGACCACCCGAGGACAACATTGATCATCAAAGTACAAAGGGGTAAACCATGAAAAAAGGTTGACTATCTGAGAATAGGGTTAACCATAGAGGATCAGAAGACAACTAAAAGACAAGGATAATCACCATACAACTAATGGGACATCCAAAGGATAAGCGTGACCACCACAGTATAAGGGTGACCACCTCAGTGCAGCATTGACCATCAGAGAACAAAAGGGACAACCAGGAAAAAGGTTTACTATCATAGAATAGGGTTGACCCCAGATGACAAGGGGACAATTAGCGGACAAGGATGACCACCACACAACTGGTAGGACAACTATAGAGGACAAGGATGATCACCATACTACTAGTAAGACAACTATAGATGATAAGGATGACTACCATGCAACTAGTAGGAGAACTAAAGGACAAGAGTGACCAACAGAGGACAAGGGGGACCATCCTAGGACTACATTGACTATCAGAAGTCAAATTTGACAACCAAGGAAAAATGATTCCCCTACAATAGGGTGGACTCCAGAGAACAAGGGAACAACAAGAGGACAAGCATGACCACTGTACAACTAGTGAACGAGAGGACAAGGGTGACCACCACAGGACAAGAATGACCATCAGAGAAACAGGGGACAACCAGGATACCTGCATCCATAAGGCACGGGGTGCAACCAGAGGATAAATGACCACTAGAGGACAAGCTGGGCAGCCAGAGAACAAGGCTCACAAACAAAAACCAAAGATAACCAGATAAATATGAGAAGTGATAATTAGACAACGATGGTGATTAGAGTGACACTTGGAAGACAAGAGGGACAAGCAGAGGACTAGGATGACCACCAGTGGATAGGAATGACCACCAAAATATAAGGGTAATCTTCTCTGTACAAGAGATGACAACCAATGGTCAATGAAGCCCAACATTGGAAAAAAGATTACATCCGGAGAAGAAAGGTGACCACCAGAGCATAATAGTGACACAGAACAAGCATGAACACCACAGGAAAAGGAAGACTACTGGAAGAGCTGAGACATAGGCTGGATAAGTTAAGAGTAATTATCTTAAATGCTTATATATATATCTGTTTAATGAACATAGTTGAAGGACAATTTGTCTTAGTGTATCACCTAGTTATCAAAGTAACACTCTAGCTGTCTCCATGTTGCATAGAAAGTTGTAGGACCTTCTACACAACAATTAAAATGATGGAGGCATCATAACTTAAGAAGCCTTTTCTCCTAATGCCCTCACAGAAATATGGTCCTTGTTACAGGAACTCATCAGGCCAAGGACCCAAGAATAGTCTCTGATCAATGATGACTCTACTACCAAAACTAACAGAATACCGGGTTGATGAATAGCTAGTCATACATAGCACACAACTGCATGAGGAGTAAGCCCATGTTGGATACCTCTGGCAGTGGATCATCTTCCCTGAAATAAAAAGATCAGTCATGATATATTCCAACAGCCCAATCTTTTCTTCCAACATCTGCCAGCAGAGGAAAGTCAGGACACATTAGATGGTCGACCGGTCCTTCCGAAACCGAAGGGTGTGGCCAACATTGAACTAGTATGTATGACCACCATCAGGGTCGGATGACAAGTCGGGATCTGCCTGTGATCCACCACCACTGCACGTTGAGGGTCAATTTAGCCTATTCTAAGCATCGAAAAACCACAGTTAATTCTTTTTTCTTCATGTTCGCTGATTTGTAGCCGTTATGAGCTGAGTGTATTTTTCAGCACATTTTATCAGCATTTTCTTCCTAAACTTCCTGACTTACCTAATTCCTGTCAAAGGTGATTTGCACTTTGTAACATAAATTAGGCGTAAAAGAGTAATTTAATCAAAAACTTGTGAAGCTGCTGCCATTCTGGAGGTTGTGTGATCTGCTGTGTGTGGAGACAGTTCTCGGCTCATTAATATGCACGGTGTGCAGAATTTCGCAATCCTCCGAGACCGGTGATCCACACAGTCACATAAACTGATATTATAGGATGAATAAACCCCTGTACGGAGGAACCATTAAGACTAACCTGTCCTGTAGACCACAGTAGAGCAGGTTATTAAAACCATAATGTAGGTCGTGTGGTGTAGATGCTACTGGCGCGGTGATAATGGTGAGAAATATGGAGGTCGAGGGGGTGAATGTACAATGCCATAGAGAAACGTATCGGAGTGTTCAGACTTCATTTACAGTCATGGCTGAGACGTAGGTGGTTATGGAGGCACTATGTTATCTCTATGTGGTTTAGTGGTGGACATACCACAGGGGCCCAAGAAGTAAGGAGGCCACTACCACCTCCAAAACAGATGGAATTTTGCATTATGATGACCTCTTGGACTCCAAAGGGCCCATATATTGTCCTCGTACAGGGGCCTCTTATGTCTGTGTCCACCAGTGCTGTCGTTATCATTGCATTGGGGGCTCTATATCCATTACTGGTTTGGGGGGTGCTGTGGCTATCATTGCATTGGGGGCTCTATATCCATCACTGGTCTGGGGGGTCTACATCTGTCATGTGGCTGGATCAGTAGTGGAAGAAAAGAGACGGTCGCGGACCCTCACTACATCCCAACAAAGCTTAGAAAGACCAATTTTTGTTTTGGCATTTCCCTACAAAGGGATCAAAATCTCAAGGGTCTATAAGTAATTTAACGACCAATGTCCAAGCTATGATAAATTTTGGAAGAGCGGTCAGATCTGGGCAATTCTTCTCACCTACATCCAATTGTTTTGTTTCCTAAACTACAGTTTGCAAGTTACCAAAAATATAAATATCCGGAATCTTACGATCCATTTTGTAAATTTAGTTCTGCAAAAGTTGGCACATCCTGATATACGCCCGCGTACGTTATATACCGACTCCACCACCCCCTTCGAAAGAGCTGAATGGGCGGATGTAAAACGAAATTGCATAGATAAATAGAATTTAAGGGACGCACATACTAACCGTAAAAAATTATTTTGTTTACGCTTTTTGGCTGCAATTTTTTATCACCGCACATTCAGATTAGATTGTGCACGTAATGGCTACATTATACCTGGCATAAAATATCCAAAATGTTATACGTCGACAGAGATGGGGACAGATCAGCTCACAAACAAATCCCATTTAGATGGCGGCCGTTAAACCTCAACACGTGTAAGAAGACGGGAAATTAGTTTTATCTGTTTTTTATTCCAAAACGTCTGTTCATGGAGCAGCGATGTTAAAAAATAATCCCAAAGATGGAAATAACAAAGTATTTTTATGGGAATATTTTATATCCCTGGCAATTATATTGTGATTGTTACAATAGGGTGGAGTGCTTTACAGTGTACCTGTTGTTTCTGGTGACTTTTCAGAATAATCTGTCCTGTGTGTACACAAGGAATAGCACTATTTTCTGGCCACTATATGAGTTGTATCCCAAATTTTTCACCAGTTTTTCCCTCAGAAGGCTCTAACTCTAATTTCCAGTTGTCTCTGAACTAGTGGGGACAGAATAGCTGCTGTGATGTCTTTCATAAACACACAGACATAAGAGATTCCTGCTCTCCTGTCTCTATCCAGCACATTTTCAGAAGAAGTAGCATGGAATACATTATACAGCAGTACTGGCCAGTGTAACTGTGAATGCAGCACTGGGGTGGGATAAAATACTTTTATGGAATTGCATTGAGGACAATATACAGTATTGAGCAGTATAACTGCGAATCCAGCTCTGGGATTGGGTTAAAATACTTACTTTATAAATAATCATTGAGGACAATATACAGCAGTAATGAGCAGTGTAGCTGTGAATCCAGCTCTACGGTGAAGTAAAATAATTGTATGGAGAATACACAGCAGCACTGAGCAATGTAACTGTGAATCAAGCTTTGGGGTGAGATAAAATACTTATTTTTCTGGATCAGCATAGAGGACATTATGCAGCAGTACATCTGTGAATCCAACTCTGGGGTGAAATAAAATACTTGTATTTATCAGCATTGAGGACAATATACAGCAGTACTGTGTAGTGGAACTGTGAATCAAGCTCCGGGATGAAATAAAATACTTATTTGTCTGGATCCACATAAAGGACATTATGCAGCAGTATTGAGCAATGTAACTGTGAATCCAGAATTAGGGTGAAATAAAATACTTGTATGGAACAGTATTGAGGACAATATACAACAGTAGTTAGCAGTATAGCTGTGAATTCAGCTCTGAGGTCAAATACTTCTATGGATCAGCATTAAGAACGATATACAGCAGTACTGAGCAGTGTAGCTGTAAATTGGGGGAGATAACTTACATGTATGGGTGTTCATGCTTTCTAGTGTGTCTGTGCTTCTCTCTTCCTGCTCCTTTCTCCCCACTCCATATACTTCAATATACAGCTGTAATCTGATCCCTCAGTGAGCTGTCAGTCAGTCCATCCTTGAGAAGGATGGGTTTTTGCAGTTTTTCAGAACGCATTTTGAGTTCAGGATTCAGGAGGAGGGGAGAAGTGGTTCATAAGTGGAGAAAGAAGTGGATTTTTCTCATAAAATTTTTCTTATTATTCACTTGTGCTATTGATTTATGCAAAGTTTATTGACATGATAGTGACCAATGAAGACTATTATTCAGCCATTCTGTCACACATGATAGTACAGGCAGACGGCATAATTAATGCTTATTATGTGCATAGTGGTTAACCCTGTTGTACTATGCAGAGTAGCACCCCTCCTTATTGCCAGTGTCAGTCTGCACTATGGCTCTAGTATTCTATGCATTTTGGTATTGCAATTCAGTTTTATTGAAATGCATGAAACCGATCTGCAATACCACATCCAGCCTGTGTGCAGATGTGGCGCTGTGTTTGGAAACCATCTTGAACAAATCCGCATTAAACAACAGTATTCAATTTTCCCGAGTGTCGGGACGTGACTAGCATGGACGTGAAGCAGTGAGTTATCCATCAAAGCTCAAGCCCAAAAGGAAACACTTTTTTTTTCTTTTTTTTTTCCTTGTCATACAAAATGTTAGCTTTTAATAATTGGCTGAAGATTCAGATAAATCTGCTCAGGAATCTCGTAAGTCTGAAATGCTAAATGCCATCTCCTGACCTCAATTTTGGTAGTAATTACATTGTGTCATAATTACTCGGAATAATCTATTTTGTAGCATCACCGTCCCCTGGTATATTCGTAGCTAATAGTCAAATATCAGACAAAACCCCCGATGTAATGGATCTTAATCATATTGTTCAAAGAACTAATTGTCATTCCGTCATGAGCGATAAAGACGGAGGTTGGGGGGATACAGCGGCCATCATGGATACATACGTCACGGGGGTCACTCATATTCATCTTAGACCTTCCATGTGGACCGACTGGTTAGTGTATGGTTCTGTTCTTTGGGGGCACCAATGATTGGCACTTTGGGGGGCAGCTGTGGTTGGGAAATTATTCTGGGGGATACGATATAATATGGGGGATTAGTGGCTAATACACCTATGGGGTGTTTGTTTTATATGTTATGAGTACACTACTGTGGGAGTGTTAGTGACTGATCCACTGTTGTGAGGGCTTTTGTACACTGTTTTGTGGGCATCTATGACTAGTATATTGTGGTGGGAGCATTAGTGGCTATCAGTGGCACAACTAGAGTCTGATGGGCCCCGTTGCAAAATTTGGACCTGACTCCCCCTCCCCCGCATGTTGGTCAGATGTATGGGCCCTAGAAGGACATATAAATTACTCCCTCCACTAAGTAGTAATGACCCCCATCTTGGGCCCCTTCCTGGTATATATATATGTCCCCCATTCTGGCATATATGACCTCCATCCTGGTGCATATGTGTCCTCAATCCTGGGGTATATGTTCCCCATCCTGGTATATGTCCCTTATACTGGGCCCACCCTGGTATACGTGTCACCCCAACCTGGTATATGTGTCCCCCATCCTGATATATATGTCCCCTATCTTGGTATATATGTCTCCCATCCTGGTATATACATCCCCCATCCTGGTATATACATCCCCCATCCTGGTATATATGTCTCCCATCCTGATATATATGTCCCCTATCCTGGTATATATGTCTCCCATCCTGGTATATACATCCCCCATCCTGGTATATATGTCTCCCATCCTGATATATATGTCCCCTATCCTGGTATATATGTCTCCCATCCTGGTATATATGTCCCCCATCCTGATATATATGTCCCCTATCTTGGTATATATGTCCCCCATCCTGGTATATACATCCCCCATCCTGATATATATGTCCCCCATCCTGGTATATATGTCCCCCATCCTGGTATATATAATAATAATAATTTTTATTTATATAGCGCCAACATATTCCGCAGCGCTTTACAACTTATAGAGGGGACTTGTACAGACAATAGACATTACAGCATAACAGAAATCACAGTTCAAAATAGATACCAGGAGGAGTGAGGGCCCTGCTCGCAAGCTTACAATCTATGAGGAAAAGGGGAGACACGAGAGGTGGATGGTAACAATTGCTTTAGTTATTTGGACCAGCCATAGTGTAAGGCTCGGGTGTTCATGTAAAGCTGCATGAACCAGTTAACTGCCTAAGTATGTAGCAGTACAGACATAGAGGGCTATTAACTGCATAAAGTGTATGAGAACACGATGCAAGGAACCTGATTATGTGTTTTGGTTTTTTTCTATTTTTAATAGGCCACACAGGGATAGTTAGGTTAATGCGTTGAGGCGGTAGGCCAGTCTGAACAAATGCGTTTTTAGGGCACGCTTAAAACTGTGGGGATTGGGGATTAATCGTATTAACCCAGGTAGTGCATTCCAAAGAATCGGCGCAGCACGTGTAAAGTCTTGGAGACGGGAGTGGGAGGTTCTGATTATTGAGGATGCTAACCTGAGGTCATTAGCGGAGCGGAGGGCACAGGTAGGGTGGTAGACTGAGACCAGAGAGGAGATGTAGGGTGGTGCTGAGCCATGGAGTGCTTTGTGGATGAGGGTAGTAGTTTTGTACTGGATTCTGGAGTGGATGGGTAGCCAGTGTAATGACTGGCACAAGGTAGAGGCATCGGTGTAACAGTTGGCGAGGAATATGATCCTGGCTGCAGCATTCAGGACAGATTGGAGCGGGGAGAGTTTGGTAAGAGGGAGGCCGATTAGTAGAGAGTTACAATAGTCCAGACGGGAATGAATAAGAGAAACAGTAAGAGTTTTTGCTGGATATTTGCATATATGTCCCTCATCCTGGTATATGTGTCTCCCATCCTGATATATATGTCCCCTATCTTGGTATATATGTCCCCCATCCTGGTATATACATCCCCCATCCTGATATATATGTCCTCCATCCTGGTATATATGTCTCCCATCCTGGTATATACATCCCCCATCCTGGTATATGTCCCCCATTCTGCTGCTATTTTCTACTGCATAGAAAAACAATAAAGCACTATACGCACCATCCCTCCACTCCCCCACCACGCAGCGTCCTCTTCTGAAACCGGCAGCTGACATCAACGTGCAAGCGATGGGAGTGCATGACGTCCCTGCCATGTGCCCCCAGCCACATGCACGTCGACATCAGCTACTGGCTTCTGATTGTCCGGCAGCGTGTATTGCCGCACACGCTGGGTCTGTACACCACAATACACTTCAACTAAATGTGCATTGGAGGATGCACATCCAGTTGAAGTTTGCACTGACATCGTTGGGTTCCCCATCCGCACGAGTTATTTGGGGAATTAGTGGCTCTTGCTCAGCATCCAAATAAAGACTGGTGAGGGACAACTCTTGTGGGCTTCCCTCTAATCATATATTTTCCCATATTTTCTATTTTTGGACGGCGGGGAAGGGGGGGGGGGTGCTGGGAATAAATATTTTGTTTTCTTCTCTTCATAATTGGATTATTAGCAGATCTGAAATCTTCGCTTCCTGTCTTATTCTTGGATTATTTTTTCTTTATTTTGCAGAACTTTTCCTAATTAGCTTCTCTCTCCTGGACCCGAGATCAGACACCCAACCCAATTAGTGCTCCTGCGGCCAATACATGCTGCGACTGCAATCGTTTACCATCAAATTAGACTGGCGACTAATCATGGCGGTCCTAATTAATATGTGCCCCGTCCAGCCCTGGCTCCAGATTCCAGCACATTAATCTTGGCTTCTCTCCTCGCTGCTTCCTTGAGTTGCAGGTCGGCTTATTAGCCATTTAATCCCTTTATCTACCATTGCTCTCTGTATTGATCCATCCTGGGGTCTGCGTCCGTTCAGCCATATGTCACATCTATTGCAAGGCATGAACCTAGTGGCGGTGCTGTGAGCAGGCGCTCGCCTTACTTGAATGTGACAGGGGGGTTATTTTTCCCTGTGCTGTTTTTATTTAATTAACACGTTTATGATTCTGATGTAAAATGTTTTCTTCACACAGTTATTTTAAGAAAACAATATTGACGGAGGGAGAAATAAACACGCACTATCTGGTAGAGGAGAAGCAGAGCCGAGGGGGGAAGAAACTCTTTTGTCTTCTTTGCACTTATGTTATTTTGGGGAACTTTTTACTTCCAGATGCTACACACCCCTCCTGGATCCAGTGCCGGGTGCTATGTCCTCCTCCTTCCGCTGACGCTATCTACTACACGCACATGAAAAAAATCATACTGTCAGGACTAGACTAGCACAGTAGTTGTGTCCATGCCGCTACCACGGACTGCTTCTCTGTGCCAGCTATGCAGCAACCTTGTGACAAACCAAGCTCTGCTACATTGCAGGGTACTAAGCTATACCGCTGGCCAGTTCTGACTTGGACTATGTAACAAACCCAGCACTGCTACATTGCCGGGCACTGTGCTATATATACTGCAGACCACTTCCTCTTTTGACTATGTACCAAAACTAGCTCTGCTACATTGCTTAGTACTTTGCTATACCACTGACCAGTTCTGCGTTGGACTCTATAACAACCCTAGCTCTGCTACACGGCTGAGAAACTGTGATATATCACTCACCAGTTTTGCTTTGGACTCTAAGACAAACTCATATTGTACATACATGGCTGGTAAACTCTTATATACTGTGACCTGTTCTTCCTTAAACTTTGTGACAAACATAGCTCTCCCACATGGCTGTGTAAATCTTCTATATCACAGGCCAGTTCTTCCTTGGATTCTGTCTCAAATCCAGCTCTGCAAAATTGAAGAGCTTTATCTGCTATATGCATCAACCTTGTGACAAACCTAGCCCTGCTATATTGCTGGGTAATCTACTATACCGCTGACCAGTTCTGTCCTGGACTCTGTAACAAACCTAGCCCTGCTATATTGCTGGGTAGTCTACTATACCGCTGACCAGTTCTGTCCTGGACTCTGCAACAAACCTAGCCCTGCTATATTGCTGGGTACTCTGCTATACTGCTGACCAGTTCTGTCCTGGACTCTGTAACAAACCTAGCCCTGCTACATTGCTGGATACTCTGCTATACCGCTGACTATCTCTGTCCTGGACTCTGTAACAAACCTAACTACATTGCTGGGTACTCTGATTTACCACTTACCAGTTTTGCCTTGGACTCTATGATAAACCAGTAGAGTACTTAGGAAGATTGGCACAGAGTTGGTTGCTGTGGGCCGGAACTGAGTTCTCTTTGCCCTGAAAGCCCTCTTCTAAACAGGAATCAGTGTTGAGTGTGATGGGCTGTAGGGTGCTTTCTTTACTCGCCCTATGCCCCGATTTGTTTCCCATTCTGCCCTATACCCAGGGATTTCGTTAGTTGGCTAAATAGCCAAAAAAAAAGATAATTTTTTTTATTACCTTTTGGCCACATTGGACAGGAGTAACGTTTCCGCTCGGCGGAACCCTGGAAGCGTCAATCAGGGTGAGTGGGCTTATACATATTTCTCTAGGGAACCTGTGACACTCCAACTGCGGGGAAACTACTACTCTCAACATTCCCTTCCAGCCACTTGACAGACTGGGGCATTTGCGGGAATGCTGAGAGTAGTAGTTTCACTCCAACTGGAGGTACGCAGGCTGCTAATCTCCGCTCACGTAACAGCAGAGGTGGAACCCCGATAAAATATTCAGATGCAGAAAATATTTATTCGTCCCTTACATGAGAATACGTTCGTGCAGTCAGGGTTCTCTGTTGCGATAAATGCAGAAAAATATTCCAGAAACTAGAAAAAAGGTTGCTAACTTCTGACCCCGCGAGCCGCATCACGCGCTTCTGCTCCGCTCATTTCCATGTGAGCAATTTATTCCATGTAACAGTCTGTGTGTTTCTGTATCCGGCCATCTGCTGCATCTCCGCTCATCATCGGCTTCTGCCGTTACATATTGTCTTTGTTACTTTGTTAAATATTTACTAACAAGTAAAATACAAAAACAATGGATACAATGTACAGAAAAATGGAAACATCAGGGAGGTTCAGAGCCTCATTACAAGCAAAGAATCCCAAAACTAACACAAAGATCCTAAAAAAAATATAAAACATTTCTTTCATTCATCATCAATTATATTTGATAAATACTGTATCATTGGATACAAATCATTGGAAACAAATGATGGATTAACAGATATTCTAGAATATTGGATGGATTGAATCGCCCCTTATCTCTAGATCTCTAGAATTAACACTTCTTAAAGGGAATCGGTCAGCAGGGGTTTTTTCTATATAATTTAAGAGCAGCATGATGTAGAGGCAGAAACCCTGATTCCATAGATGTGTCACTTGCTAGGGATTATTAACCCTTTAAAGGGACTCTGTAACCAGGTATTTGTCACCAAATCGGAGACCATCTTGATGTTGGGGCAGAGACCCTGATTCCGGTGATGTGTCACTTACTAGGCTCTTTGTTGCTGGTTTAATAAAATCAGTGTTTTATCAGCAGGAGATTATAACTACAGGACTAGTGATCCTAGTCCAACCACCACTGATTGGCAGCTTTTTGCCTATGCACAGAATACAAAGGAAGCTGCCAATCACTAGTATAAGCAGAGTTATACAGGGCTCAGCATTTGAGCACTGCTAGATCTGATGAATAAAAAACAGGGATTGTATCAAAATGACAGCAAGTGATACATCACTGGAATCAGGGTCTCTGCCCCTACATCATGCTGCTCTCAGATTACATACAACAAAATGCTGATAAATCTATTTAATAAATAGAACAAAGTGTCTGCAGAGCTAGCTAAGCCATATTAATGAAAAAGACCTCTTTAAAGTGGTTTTCTGACCACCCGTCCTACGCGGTGCAAGGAAGTGCCAGATCTGCAACCCATAAGCAGCCACTATTTGGGTGCATAAAATAATGTCCCAGAGCAGACATGGATAGAATGGCGCCAGTACAAGAGGTATCTGTTACTTTTATTTTGCACTGGGGAATACAGTATTTAGGAGGGGGTTGTCCCAGCAGTAAAATACCTTAGTAATTTGCCATCTATTTATAGGGCTTTTTCGGGGATTTGGTTGGTTGTATGCTACAGTAAAATTCTCACTCTTCTAAGGATACTTGTACCTGTGACCGAACAAAACTTCCTCCCAAAGCTTCATAATAACTGCAACTAATCACTGGGCTTATGGCCTGCTTAAGGCAAGACTTCCTAAGAAGAAGAATTTATCTACCACCCAGAAATCCTTTCTATACTTTCGTCTCCTCGAAGTAAGAATTTATCTGAGATACACCTTAATTCACTCTGAATGACCTGACCGCCAGATTTTTCGATTCTTCTGGGGCTTTGATCAGTGATCCATAGACTGAACTATAGATCAGCTGCTCATTTCCACCCGATCAATCTTTCTAGGGCCTATATTAACGGCTTCCACATTCAAGAACCGGCCAACCTTATCCACAAAGAGCATTCAGCAGGTTCCTACTCAATAACAAGAAGACCTTCTTTTTTCTACATTTTCACTGCAATTATATAGCAATTATTTAACGATATATCCTCATCAATGGGGGGTATTCATATCAGAAGATACCCAAAGGAGGATAGGCCAGTGATCAGCTGATCGCCATATTGTTTTGCTTCGGAAATCATGGGCAGTCATTATAGTCATAGAAATTCAGAAATAGCCATACCAGTGGTTGGACCTCCAATATGTCTGGTGTAGGTCCTAAATGTCTATCACACGAAGACCCTATAGGGATCATCCAGAGAATCACGGCACACCTGTCAGCCGACCAGAGCCCTGCAAACCTCCTCCTACCTGCAGGCATCTCGGTATGTCTTCTAATTTGAAGGTCCATTGAGACATCATGCCACAACAATGACATTGTGCCAGGTCTACTAATAAGAAGAAGCGTCAGGGATACCGGCACATAGGAGGAAGTTTGCAATTACCGACATGGCCGCATGACCAGAGTCTCGCAAATCGTTTTGTTGAACTCTAGTCTACCTCAGCTCCAATGACTTTAATTGAGGTGAGCTGAAATACTTTGCAAAATCTATGGGCGAGTGTAGTGATGTGTCTGAAATAAATCTCTTTTTACTTTTTCTTTTTTAAACAATAAATTTTTATTGGGAATTTACAGTTTACATATGAAGTGATAATAAAGAAAATATCAATACAAAGCTGTAAATGTAACCTGTATAGTAATACACATAAACAGATAACACGCAATCGCATAGACTAACAACAGTGGGGGACAGGGGAAGAGGGGGGGGGGGGGAAGAGCCCGAGGGTGAAAGCATGTTGTGTTCAGTAACTATGAAGAGTCATTCTGAGTCAGATGGTTCAGGGTTAGTTAGGAAAAGCTCTTTTTACTTTTTAAATTTTTTAATGGTTCTCAGCTCGATCTCAAGCCATGGCAACTTAATGGATGAACGACTTGTAGGAATATCGATTGTCACTTGGATACCACAACAGAGAGGGTCCAGAAGATCATGTCATCTGGTTACACAAACTTGTGCATTGATTAGAACTGCTTCTCCATCCAATTAAGGAATGCAGGTTTTTCCTGCTCTGGCATTGCTAGGGTTAATCAGTGTAGTTGATCTCCTGGAGCTATCCATCCTGAATTGTCTCAGCTGTTTTGTGTTGACCATTCCCCTCTGGTGTATATGGATCGCCCCCAGGCGCAGGGCAGTGGGGTACTCGGTACCGGGTCCCTTCTGTCTCGGTTCTGGGGATGTCACGGTGGCCCGACCCGGTCCGTGGCCCTGCTAAGGGGCGCACAATTAAAGGATGTGGTTTGTCAAATGTTCGTGACGCCACCTGTGGTACTCGGTCAGGATGACCGACGCTGCTAGGGGTCCACTGGGGTGATGGAATGGCAGCTAGATGTTATACCTTCCCACAGGTGAAGTATGTCCCCAGGGCTTCCCAGTAAGGTAGATGATGATGGTGTAGGTCGCAGTAAATAACGAGGACACAGGGTTGCAGTCTCTTTACCTTTTACTGTAGACTTCAGCATCCACAATCCAGAGCACTGCTAACGGGGCTGGCTGAATCCGGCCGGTCCGAAGGCACATCCAGAATTCCCTTTGCAGGTGGAAATCAGTAGCCTTCCTACTAGTGCCTGGGTGTTGTAGTATGTTTCTGATGTTCTCTCTCTGTCCCCCAGATAATATGGATAGGATGACCGGTATGACGGGGTAGGCCTGGAGCTATTTTATAGGGACCCTAGAGACGCCCCTCTCCCACAATTTGCCTCCATTGTCTTCATTAGGTTAAAGGTTGGGCAGCCAACTTGGAATTAACTGTCCTGCCGTAGTTTGAAGTAATGCGTAGAGCCTATTACTCCCTCGGTGTCCGGCCACCGGCTACGCGCCTCAGAAGGATGTTGCCGATCTTAAGGCAGAACTCCTCCCGGTATTATCTCCTTGTGCTGTGATCTCGTTTCTCACTTCTCCACAATATACTCCGCTTCTTGTCCTTTCTTAGGATGCTGCCGCAATGAGGTGCAGGAGCAGCTCCGTAACGTTCTATCTCTTGCTATGTTTCTGTCAGGATCCCACCCCTCACAGGGACCTCTGTCTGCAGCTCAGATGTTCCTCCTTTTCTCCCTGTCTGCCTGGCAGGTCTTTCCTGGGTCTCACCCAGTAGCGTTCTCCTCTAACTTCCTATCCAATCCCCAGTTTTACCCGAGTGTGAGGCGTGGCCTAATACATAGAACCCTTTGCTCCCCCTGGTGGTTGGAGTGTAAAGTGTAGTGTGTGAATGTGATACCTGGTCAGGTGAACTCCTTTAGTGCCATCAGACGTACCATCACTCCCCCTGGTGGAAGAGCGACAATACTGCAATGACCAGGACTCTGGGGCGCTGCATATATGCTTGCCACTGACACTTGGGAATTGCCAGTGATAGTTCATACTTCCTGGTTTGGTGTTGAAGGAGATGTTCAGTGTTTGGTGTAGGAGGTTGGAGAGTTGTTCAGGAGATTTCTGCGTGGTGTTGGTTTGCAAGTTTATCCTCATCCTCTCCCGTATGGTTTCTCCTTCCTATTTCTCCCGTTTCCTACTGTGTAGTTTTGCGTGTATATTTGTATAGTTGTAGTTTTCTTTTATTCCTGTCAGTCTGGTTAGTGTAATCCTGTACTCTTCGGCCTCACACCTCCTTGGATGGGGAAGAAACCGATAAGGGCTAAAATAGGAGCATAAAAAGGTACGAGACCCCGGTGTCTCCACCTTCTGGTTTAATCCAGGGAACAAGGATAGACTAGGGTGCCCCCTAGTTGGATTGATCAGGAAAGTGCCCAAAATCCCTAGTCACTACATGACATCAATCTTGTGTAAGCCTAGGTAGGTTCACCAGGTTCTTCTCCACCGTTATCTTGATAGTATCAAGCCATCGGGTTGCTGGTCTTCCTCTTTGCCTTATTCCTTCTATTCTTTGGACCATGATGTCCTTCTCCAGTGATCGCTCTCTTCGCAAATCGGCAAGTCGTAGTTTGATTATCCTTGCTTAAGGTAATATGTCTGGCTTGATTTGTTCTGGTGACTTTTAGTTAAAGTAGCTGCACTAAGTTTCAATCTGACATCTTCATTCCTTCATTTACTATCCAACCCCTTCCCCTGATATTCACTTTGCAGCTTGATCCCAATTTCACAGTTTTCCTGTGTTTGTGTCCTTCTCAGTAATACAGGCTGGATATGAGGTGTATGTGACCAAAGTGTGGCAGACTTCACTAACACTTATGTATCAGCTCAACTTCATTTCTTTAGTGCTTTTCCATTTATTATGCATTTCTTTCTTCCTACAGTATATTTTTTCTGCCCTCTCTGAGAACATAGATGCTTTCACCCTCTCCATACTTTGATTTGCCATTTACAACCTCTAACCTTATTTCTTCAACACAGAGAGAACCAGGAGCCGGAGCTCTGATGGATTGATGTCAGTTTTGCAGACCAGCTATCTAGATCAAGGACGTACAGACTATATAGGACTTTTTTTTTTTTACTGAAGACTCTCTAGAAAGTTACATAAATTTGTATTTAGGAAGAAAATGAAAAATAAAAAAGGTATCATGTGGCCTTGAAATAGGCAAATCAACATGTATATGTCTGCAACGAAGAGCTCCTTTAAATATTCTCCAAACTTTTAATATAAAGTAGCTTGTCTTAAGATTCAGTAATACCACGCTTCACAGACTTACATTTACCACCTCTGTCCCTAGAAAGTATTGTAAAGTACTGGCCTTTCCACCCTCCCCACCTCCGATGTTCTATTCTCCAGATCCCACCTTTCATTTTGCAGCTACTTCTAGAAATTTATTTCAACAGGTGGGAATTCGGTATTGAACGGCGAGAGCGGGTGGAGAGGGAGATAGCATCTTCAGTTACAGTACATGAAGCAGATTAGATGTACTGTCGGTGGAGAGAAAATTAAATAGAGCATTAAGCGAGCAAGGAATAAATGAGATTAAATGCAGATCCAGTTCTGACAGTAAATTACAGCTCGGGGAAGTATCCGAGCAAAAGGTATAATGGGATAAACATACAAGGAGCTGCTGCAAGTGTGAACATAGAAGGAGAGTGCCGAGCGGGGAAGATGGAGGAGGAATAGCTAGAGGTAAAGTAGAGCCTTACTGTGGATAGGAAGCCTGAAGTCTGCGGTGAGGGAGATGCATCAGGAAATATAAGGTTGTTCAGGGTCACATAAACATCACTGCTTTCTTCTAAAAAAAAAAAGCCCAAAGTCCCACGCTTTCACCGCTCTCACTTCTCATTATACTGCAATCCTGTGATGGGAGATCAGTTTGCAAAAAACACAATTGCCCCAGAAAGACTCCCTGTATATGAGTGAATAGGTGTACCACCCAACTTGGAAACGTAGCAACACGGGACACATCATGCAGCATAGCCCCCTACAGTCCCACTCACAAAGTATGATGCTCGACACAGAATGATACCTGCATAATCCTTCCACATTGTATGATCCACCCACACCGAATGATGCTCCACACAATATGAAGCCCCCACAGTCCTCCCACCTAGTACGATCCACCGACAGTCCTCCCACATTGTATAATCCACCTACAATCTCCCCACACAATATGATGCCCCCACAGTCCTCCCACATAGTATGATCCACCGACAGTCCTCCCACATTGTATAATCCACCTACATTCTCCCCAAACAATATGATGCCCCCACAGTCCTCCCACATAGTATGATCCACCGACAGTCCTCCCACATTGTATAATCCACCTACAATCTCCCCACACAATATGATGCCCCCACAGTCCTCCCACATAGTATGATCCACCGACAGTCCTCCCACATTGTATAATCCACCTACATTCTCCCCAAACAATATGATGCCCCCACAGTCCTCCCACATAGTATGATCCACCGACAGTCCTCCCACAATGTATAATCCACCTACAATCTCCCCACACAATATGATGCCCCCACAGTCCTCCCACATAGTATGATCCACTGACAGTCCTCCCACATTGTATAATCCACCTACAATCTCCCCACACAATATGATGCCCCCACAGTCCTCCCACATAGTAGAATTCACCTACAGTCCCCCCATACTGTATGATGCCATGACAATCCCCCTAAAGAGAAAGAACCACTGCTCTTCACTCAGAATCTCTTACACAGTGTGATCCCCTCAGACAGTATGATGCCCCAGATAGTATGCTCCACCTACAGTCTCCCCACACAATATGATGCCCCCACAGTCCTCCCACATAGTAGAATTCACCTACAGTCCCCCCTTACTGTATGATGCCACCACAATCCCCCTAAAGAGAAAGAACCACCGCTCTTCACTCACAATTAGTGTTGAGCATTCCGATGTAGGGTTGAGCGAAACGGGTCGATCATTTTCAAAAGTCGCCGACTTTTGGCTAAGTCGGCGTCTCATGAAACCCGATCCGACCCCTGTGCTTGTCGGCCATGCGGTACGCGACTTTCGCGCCAAAGTCGCGTTTCAATGACGCGAAAAGCGCCATTTCTCAGCCAATGAAGGTGAACGCAGAGTGTGGGCAGCGTGATGACATAGATCCTGGTCCCCACCATCTTAGAGAAGGGCATTGCAGTGATTGGCTTGCTGTCTGCGGCGTCACAGGGGCTATAAAGGGGCGTTCCCGCCGACCGCCATCTTACTGCTGCTGATCTGAGCTTAGGGAGAGGTTGCTGCCGCTTCGTCAGAAGCAGGGAGAGCGTTAGGCAGGGTCCACTAACCACCAAACCGCTTGTGCTGCAGCGATTTCCACTGTCCAACACCACCTTCGGTGTGCAGGGACTGTGGAAGCTATTTTTTTTTTTTTTTCCCCTCAGCGCTGTAGCTCATTGGGCTGCCCTAGAAGGCTCCGTGATAGCTGTATTGCTGTGTGTACGCCACTGTGGAAACCAACTGCTTTTTTCAAAGCACATATCCTCTTGTTCCTTCCTTTCTGCACAGCTATCTTTTTTGTTTGTCCACACTTTTTATTTAATTTGTGCATCAGTCCACTCCTATTGCTGCCTGCCATACCTGGCTTACATTACTGCAGGGAGATAGTAATTGTAGGACAGTTTTTTTTTTTTTTTTTTTTTTTTTTTGTGGGAGATTAAGATTGGCATTTCTGCTACAGTGCCATCCCTGTGTGTGCCATCTCTCACTGAGTGGGCCATAGAAAGCCTATTTATTTTTTCCGTGATTTGTGTTCTAAAATCTACCTCAACACAAAAACACTACATCAATCAGTGGGAGAAAAATATTGGCCTCAGTCAGGGCTTGTGTGCCACTGCTGTGTGTGCTATCTCTCATTCAGTGGGCTATAGCAAGCCTATTTTTTTTTTTTTTTTTTAATATTATTTGGTTTCTAAAGTCTCCCTGAAAAAAAAAAAAAACCTAAAAAAACAGTGGGAGAGTAATATTGCCCTTTCAGCTTGTGTGCCAGTCTTGACTCCTGGGTGTGCCACCTCTCTCCCTCTCATTCAGTGGGCCATAGAAAGCCTATTTATTTTTTTTAAAAAATATTATTGGGTTTCTAAAGTCTCCCTGAAAAAACAAAAAATACATAAAAAAACAGTGGGAGAGTAATATTGCCCTTTCAGCTTGTGTGCCAGTCTTGACTCCTGGGTGTGCCACCTCTCTCCCTTTCATTCAGTGGGCCATAGAAAGCCTATTTATTTTTTCCGTGATTTGTGTTCTAAATTCTACCTCAACACAAAAACACTACATCAATCAGTGGGAGAAAAATATTGGCCTCAGTCAGGGCTTGTGTGCCACTGCTGTGTGTGCTATCTCTCATTCAGTGGGCTATAGCAAGCCTATTTTTTTTTTTTTTTTTTTTTTTTTTTAATATTATTTGGTTTCTAAAGTCTCCCTGAAAAAAAAAAAAAAACCTAAAAAAACAGTGGGAGAGTAATATTGCCCTTTCAGCTTGTGTGCCAGTCTTGACTCCTGGGTGTGCCACCTCTCTCCCTCTCATTCAGTGGGCCATAGAAAGCCTATTTATTTTTTTTTTTTAATATTATTTGGTTTCTAATTCTCCCTGAAAAAAAAAAAAAAACCTAAAAAAACAGTGGGAGAATAATATTGCCCTTTCAGCTTGTGTGCCAGTCTTGACTCCTGGGTGTGCCACCTCTCTCCCTCTCATTCAGCGGGCCATAGAAAGCCTATTTATTTTTTTTTAAAAATATTATTGGGTTTCTAAAGTCTCCCTGAAAAAACAAAAAATACATAAAAAAACAGTGGGAGAGTAATATTGCCCTTTCAGCTTGTGTGCCAGTCTTGACTCCTGGGTGTGCCACCTCTCTCCCTTTCATTCAGTGGGCCATAGAAAGCCTATTTATTTTTTTTTTTAAATATTATTGGGTTTCTAAAGTCTCCCTGAAAAAAAAAAAAAAACCTAAAAAAACAGTGGGAGAGTAATATTGCCCTTTCAGCTTGTGTGCCAGTCTTGACTCCTGGGTGTGCCACCTCTCTCCCTCTCATTCAGTGGGCCATAGAAAGCCTATTTATTTTTTTTTTAAAATATTATTGGGTTTCTAAAGTCTCCCTGAAAAAAAAAAAAAAAACCTAAAAAAACAGTGGGAGAGTAATATTGCCCTTTCAGCTTGTGTGCCAGTCTTGACTCCTGGGTGTGCCACCTCTCTCCCTCTCATTCAGTGGGCCATAGAAAGCCTATTTATTTTTTTTTTTAAATATTATTGGGTTTCTAAAGTCTCCCTGAAAAAACAAAAAATACATAAAAAAACAGTGGGAGAGTAATATTGCCCTTTCAGCTTGTGTGCCAGTCTTGACTCCTGGGTGTGCCACCTCTCTCCCTTTCATTCAGTGGGCCATAGAAAGCCTATTTATTTTTTCCGTGATTTGTGTTCTAAATTCTACCTCAACACAAAAACACTACATCAATCAGTGGGAGAAAAATATTGGCCTCAGTCAGGGCTTGTGTGCCACTGCTGTGTGTGCTATCTCTCATTCAGTGGGCTATAGCAAGCCTATTTTTTTTTTTTTTTTTTTTTTATATTATTTGGTTTCTAAAGTCTCCCTGAAAAAAAAAAAAAAACCTAAAAAAACAGTGGGAGAGTAATATTGCCCTTTCAGCTTGTGTGCCAGTCTTGACTCCTGGGTGTGCCACCTCTCTCCCTCTCATTCAGTGGGCCATAGAAAGCCTATTTATTTTTTTTTTTAAATATTATTGGGTTTCTAAAGTCTCCCTGAAAAAACAAAAAATACATAAAAAAACAGTGGGAGAGTAATATTGCCCTTTCAGCTTGTGTGCCAGTCTTGACTCCTGGGTGTGCCACCTCTCTCCCTTTCATTCAGTGGGCCATAGAAAGCCTATTTATTTTTTTTTTAAAATATTATTGGGTTTCTAAAGTCTCCCTGAAAAAAAAAAAAAAACCTAAAAAAACAGTGGGAGAGTAATATTGCCCTTTCAGCTTGTGTGCCAGTCTTGACTCCTGGGTGTGCCACCTCTCTCCCTCTCATTCAGTGGGCCATAGAAAGCCTATTTATTTTTTTTTTAAAATATTATTGGGTTTCTAAAGTCTCCCTGAAAAAACAAAAAATACATAAAAAAACAGTGGGAGAGTAATATTGCCCTCTCAGCTTGTGTGCCAGTCTTGACTCCTGGGTGTGCCACCTCTCTCTCTCTAATTGTGGGCCATAGAAAGCCTTTTTTTTTTTTTTTTTTAATATTATTTGGTTTCTAAAGTCTCCCTGAGAAAAAAAAAAAAATAAATTAGGTGGGAGATTAATATTGACATTAGTGCTTGAGTGACAGTCCTGCGTGTGTGTCATCTCTGTGATTTTGTGCCACAGAAAACAGAGTGTGTAACATTGTGCCTGATTTTCCTTGTGGTCTCACCAACCTGTTAAGGGATATTGAAATCATACTGAAGTTATAGCTCACCGTGTAAGTTGTTTGACAGCAACAAATAAAGTTACTTTGGTTAAGATTTTAAAACAATGAGGAAGTCTGGTGCAAGAGGTCGTCGTGGGCGTTCATTGTCAGCTGGTAATGATGGTAGTGGTAGAGGAGCATCAGGTGGTCGTGGGGATAAAAATATTCCACCTAAGTCTGGAGCTGTGGAGCCAGTTTCGTCGTCAGGCTACACAAGGCCTCGAACGCTCTCTTTTCTGGGAGTAGGAAAACCGCTTTTAAAGGCGGAGCAGCAACAGCAAGTTTTGGCTTACATTGCAGACTCAGCCTCTAGCTCTTTTGCCTCCTCTTCCGAAACTGGTAAATGTAAAAGCAGCGCGTCGCTTGTGGATGTTCACGGTCAGGGACAAGTCGCTTCCTTGTCCTCCTCAGCAAAAACTACAACAAGAGAGAAGGATGCAGCAGGCGACACAACGGGTCACTCCATGGAGCTCTTTACACATACCGTCCCTGGCTTAGAAAGTGAAACATTTAACAGGCCATGCCCATTACAAGTATATTCTGACATGGAGTGCACTGATGCACAGCCACAGCCAGAGTACTATGCTGCTCCTTTGACTCAGACCACCACATTGCCCTCTCAGGGTACAGATCCACAATCAGACCCTGATGAGACTATGTTGCCCCGCCACGAACGCTATACCACCGACCGACACAGTGACACAGACGAAGTTGCACACGAGCTCGAAGAGGAGGTAATAGATGACCCAGTTATTGACCCCGATTGGCAGCCATTGGGGGAACAGGGTGCAGGCGGCAGTAGTTCAGAAGCGGAGGTGGAGGAGGGGCCGCAGCAGGCATCAACATCGCAACAGGTTACATCTGCCGGGCCCGTATCTGGCCCAAAACGCGTGTCAAAGCCAAAACCTGTTGGAGCACAGCGTTGCCATCCGGTTAAAGCTCAGTCTGCAATCCCTGAAAAGGGATCCGAGTCTAGGAAGAGTGCAGTCTGGCATTTTTTTAAACAACATCCAACTGATCAGCGCAAAGTCATCTGTCAAAAATGTTCAACTAGCTTAAGCAGAGGTCAGAATCTGAAAAGTCTAAATACTAGTTGCATGCATAGACACTTAACCACCATGCATTTTCAAGCCTGGACTAACTACCAAACGTCCCTCAAGGTTGTAGCACCCTCGGCCAATGAAGCTAGTCAGCAACGCAACATCCCTTCCGTCACTGTAAGGCCACCATTTTCCGCACCACAGGCAGTATCTGTGCAGGTTTCTTTGCCAGCCAAAAGCAGTCAGGGTCAGGGAATCACCAGTTTTGTAGGAGGAAATATTGCATCTAGGGCACCGGCGGAAACAATACCGTCTCCAACCGTCTCTCAGTCTGCCATGTACACCGGCACACCCGAAAGTTCCACGATCTCCAGCTCTCCAGTCCAGCTCACCCTACATGAGACTCTGGTTAGAAAAAGGAAGTACTTATCCTCGCATCCGCGTACACAGGGTTTTAACGCCCACATAGCTAGACTAATCTCGTTAGAGATGATGCCCTACCGGTTAGTTGAAAGCGAAGCTTTCAAAGCCCTGATGGAGTACGCTGAACCACGATACGAGCTACCCAGTCGACACTTTTTTTCCAGAAAAGCCATCCCAGCCCTGCACCAGCATGTTAAACAGCGCATCGTCCATGCACTCAGGCAATCTGTGAGTACAAAGGTGCACCTGACTACAGATGCATGGACCAGTAGGCATGGCCAGGGACGTTATGTGTCCATCACGGCACACTGGGTGAATGTGGTGGATGCAGGGTCCACAGGCGACATCAATTTAGGGACAGTTGTGCCTAGCCCACGGTCTAGGAAACAGTTGGCTGTAGGCGTTCGCACCCCCTCCTCCTCCTCCTCCTCGTCCTCCTGCAGAAGCTACAGCTCTTCCACAGAACGCAGTCTGCCAACCACTCCATCGGCAGATGACACTGTTGCACACCAGTTGTCCCATTATGGGCCAGCTACTGCCAAGCGTCAGCAGGCTGTATTGGCTATGAAGTGCTTGGGCGACAATAGACACACCGCGGAAGTTCTGTCCGAGTTCTTGCAACAAGAAACGCAGTCGTGGCTGGGCACAGTAGATCTTGAGGCAGGCAAGGTAGTGAGTGATAACGGAAGGAATTTCATGGCTGCCATCTCCCTTTCCCAACTGAAACACATTCCTTGCCTGGCTCACACCTTAAACCTGGTGGTGCAGTGCTTATTGAAAACTTATCCTGGGTTCTCCGACCTGCTCCTCAAAGTGCGTGCACTTTGCTCACATATCCGACGTTCGCCTGTACACGCCAGCCGTATGCAGACCTATCAGCGGTCTTTGAACCTTCCCCAGCATCGCCTAATCATAGACGTTGCAACAAGGTGGAACTCAACACTGCACATGCTTCAGAGACTGTGCGAACAGAGGCGTGCTGTTATTTATTTGTGGGAGGATACACGGGCAGGCAGTAGGATGGCAGACATGGAGTTGTCAGGTGTGCAGTGGTCTAAGATACAAGACATGTGTCAAGTCCTTCAGTGCTTTGAGGAATGCACACGGCTGGTTAGTGCAGACAACGCCGTAATAAGCATGAGCATCCCCCTAATGCGTCTGCTGATGCAAAGTTTGACGCACATAAAGGAGCAGGCGTCTGCACCAGAGGAAGAGGAAAGCCTTGATGACAGTCAGCCATTGTCTGGTCAGGGCAGTGTACAGGACGAGGTAGCGGGCGAAGAGGAGGTGGAGGACGAGGAGGATGATGGGGATGAGTATATTTTTAATGCCGAACCTTTCCCGGGGGCACAGGAATTTGGTTGCGTGTCACGGCCGGGTTCTGGTTTTTTGAGGGACACAAGTGACGTAGATTTGCCTGCAACTGCCCCTCAACCAATCACAACCGGAGATTTGACAACTGGAACTTTGGCCCACATGGCGGATTATGCCTTACGTATCCTAAAAAGGGACACACGCATTACGAAAATGATGAACGATGACGATTACTGGTTGGCCTGCCTCCTTGATCCACGCTATAAAGGCAAATTGCAAAATATTATGCCACATGAGAACTTGGAACTAATATTAGCAACCAAACAATCAACTCTTGTTGACCGTTTGCTTCAGGCATTCCCAGCACACAGCGCACGTGATCGTTCTCACACGAGCTCCAGGGGGCAGCAGACTAGGAGTGTTAGGGGTGCACACATCAGAAGTGGCATTGGACAGAGGGGTTTTCTGACCAGGTTGTGGAGTGATTTTGCTATGACCGCAGACAGGACAGGTACTGCTGCATCAATTGAAAGTGACAGGAGACAACATTTGTCCAGTATGGTTACTAACTATTTTTCATCCCTTATCGATGTTCTCCCTCAACCGTCATTCCCATTTGATTACTGGGCCTCCAAATTAGACACCTGGCCAGAATTGGCAGAATATGCATTGCAGGAGCTTGCTTGCCCGGCAGCAAGTGTCCTATCAGAAAGAGTATTCAGTGCTGCAGGTTCAATATTAACCGAAAAAAGGACTCGTCTGGCTACCCAAAATGTTGACGATCTAACATTCATTAAAATGAACCACAACTGGATTTCGAAATCTTTTGCCCCACCTTGCCCGGCCGACACCTAGCTTTCCTATGAAAAGCTCTTGCCTGTGAATTACTTTTCTAATGTCTAATTTGCTGCAGCTGATTGTACAGCATACGACATGTTTACACCTCCCTAAATGGCAAAACTCCCCACACGGGGCCGTGGTATCGCGACTTGGCGCAAGCACCCGTGAGACTGCTGTTTGTCTGAAGAGGTGGGTGTGCTCGCTTTTGGTTGACGGCATTGCTACTGGGTCCCTCATAGTACAATGTAGTGTCTCTGGCGGTGGTGGTGCGCACCCAACGTCAGACACACCGTTGTAACATGAGGGGCCCTGGGGCGGTCCCGCCGGCCTCAAGAGAGTTCCCCCCTACCCCAGCTCAAAATGTGCTCTACCACGTGCAAAATTATGTCGCACAGCTCCACCAATCTTTAGTCTATTCGCTGACATCATTCAATGTCTGGCACTGACAATACAAATTTGTAGACATCTATGATGCAACTTAAAGTAGTCTGTGTCTGTGTCCTATATTGGCACCATTAAATAGTTACTGCCAAATTACTATGTCAGAAACTCAGTAGATGAGCCCACCCCTGTACCTAAGTATGCCACCTTTTTTTTTTGTTTTGGTTGTTTTGCGAGACATTAACATCTATTTATATTTTGGGAGTACTGGGACAGACACTCCTTGCACTACTCCTCCACTCACCACCAAGCTGCCTGTGTATCCATGTAACCGCTGTAAAACTGCCATGAGCCTATTGTTTGTTATTTTAGGCCTTTGATAGCCTGTCTGCGGCCCCTACTTGCAATACTCCTCCACTGACCACCAAGCTGCCTGCCCGTGTATCCATGTAACCGCTGTGAAACTGCCATGAGCCTATTGTTTGTTATTTTAGGCCTTTGATAGCCTGTCTGCGGTCCCTACTTTAAATACTCCTCCACTGACCAGACCACTGCTGCCCGTGTACCCCTGGAACCAATTATAAAGTGCCTACAGCCAGCCCATTTTTTTATGTTAGGCCTTTGAAGCCTGTCTGCGGTCCCTACTTGCAATACTCCTCCACTGACCACAATGCTGCCTGGAGTGCCTGCCTGTGTATCCATGTAACCGATGTAAAACTGCCATGACTGCCTACTGTTTGTTATTTTAGGCCTTTGATAGCCTGTCTGCAGCCCCTACTTGCAATACTCCTCCACTGACCACCAAGCTGCCTGCCCGTGTATCCATGTAACCGCTGTGAAACTGCCATGAGCCTATTGTTTGTTATGTTAGGCCTTTGATAGCCTGTCTGCGGTCCCTACTTTAAATACTCCTCCACTGACCAGACCACTGCTGCCCGTGTACCCCTGGAACCAATTATAAAGTGCCTACAGCCAGCCCATTTTCTTATGTTAGGCCTTTGAAGCCTGTCTGCGGTCCCTACTTTAAATACTCCTCCACTGACCACCAAGCTGCCTGCCCGTGTATCCATGTAACCGCTGTAAAACTGCCATGAGCCTATTGTTTGTTATTTTAGGCCTTTGATAGCCTGTCTGCGGCCCCTACTTGCAATACTCCTCCACTGACCACAATGCTGCCTGGAGTGCCTGCCTGTGTATCCATGTAACCGATGTAAAACTGCCATGACTGCCTACTGTTTGTTATTTTAGGCCTTTGATAGCCTGTCTGCAGCCCCTACTTGCAATACTCCTCCACTGACCACCAAGCTGCCTGCCCGTGTATCCATGTAACCGCTGTGAAACTGCCATGAGCCTATTGTTTGTTATGTTAGGCCTTTGATAGCCTGTCTGCGGTCCCTACTTTAAATACTCCTCCACTGACCAGACCACTGCTGCCCGTGTACCCCTGGAACCAATTATAAAGTGCCTACAGCCAGCCCATTTTCTTATGTTAGGCCTTTGAAGCCTGTCTGCGGTCCCTACTTTAAATACTCCTCCACTGACCACCAAGCTGCCTGCCCGTGTATCCATGTAACCGCTGTAAAACTGCCATGAGCCTATTGTTTGTTATTTTAGGCCTTTGATAGCCTGTCTGCGGCCCCTACTTGCAATACTCCTCCACTGACCACAATGCTGCCTGGAGTGCCTGCCTGTGTATCCATGTAACCGATGTAAAACTGCCATGACTGCCTACTGTTTGTTATTTTAGGCCTTTGATAGCCTGTCTGCAGCCCCTACTTGCAATACTCCTCCACTGACCACCAAGCTGCCTGCCCGTGTATCCATGTAACCGCTGTGAAACTGCCATGAGCCTATTGTTTGTTATGTTAGGCCTTTGATAGCCTGTCTGCGGTCCCTACTTTAAATACTCCTCCACTGACCAGACCACTGCTGCCCGTGTACCCCTGGAACCAATTATAAAGTGCCTACAGCCAGCCCATTTTCTTATGTTAGGCCTTTGAAGCCTGTCTGCGGTCCCTACTTTAAATACTCCTCCACTGACCACCAAGCTGCCTGCCCGTGTATCCATGTAACCGCTGTAAAACTGCCATGAGCCTATTGTTTGTTATTTTAGGCCTTTGATAGCCTGTCTGCGGCCCCTACTTGCAATACTCCTCCACTGACCACAATGCTGCCTGGAGTGCCTGCCTGTGTATCCATGTAACCGATGTAAAACTGCCATGACTGCCTACTGTTTGTTATTTTAGGCCTTTGATAGCCTGTCTGCAGCCCCTACTTGCAATACTCCTCCACTGACCACCAAGCTGCCTGCCCGTGTATCCATGTAACCGCTGTGAAACTGCCATGAGCCTATTGTTTGTTATGTTAGGCCTTTGATAGCCTGTCTGCGGTCCCTACTTTAAATACTCCTCCACTGACCAGACCACTGCTGCCCGTGTACCCCTGGAACCAATTATAAAGTGCCTACAGCCAGCCCATTTTCTTATGTTAGGCCTTTGAAGCCTGTCTGCGGTCCCTACTTTAAATACTCCTCCACTGACCACCAAGCTGCCTGCCCGTGTATCCATGTAACCGCTGTAAAACTGCCATGAGCCTATTGTTTGTTATTTTAGGCCTTTGATAGCCTGTCTGCGGCCCCTACTTGCAATACTCCTCCACTGACCACAATGCTGCCTGGAGTGCCTGCCTGTGTATCCATGTAACCGATGTAAAACTGCCATGACTGCCTACTGTTTGTTATTTTAGGCCTTTGATAGCCTGTCTGCAGCCCCTACTTGCAATACTCCTCCACTGACCACCAAGCTGCCTGCCCGTGTATCCATGTAACCGCTGTGAAACTGCCATGAGCCTATTGTTTGTTATGTTAGGCCTTTGATAGCCTGTCTGCGGTCCCTACTTTAAATACTCCTCCACTGACCAGACCACTGCTGCCCGTGTACCCCTGGAACCAATTATAAAGTGCCTACAGCCAGCCCATTTTCTTATGTTAGGCCTTTGAAGCCTGTCTGCGGTCCCTACTTTAAATACTCCTCCACTGACCACCAAGCTGCCTGCCCGTGTATCCATGTAACCGCTGTAAAACTGCCATGAGCCTATTGTTTGTTATTTTAGGCCTTTGATAGCCTGTCTGCGGCCCCTACTTGCAATACTCCTCCACTGACCACAATGCTGCCTGGAGTGCCTGCCTGTGTATCCATGTAACCGATGTAAAACTGCCATGACTGCCTACTGTTTGTTATTTTAGGCCTTTGATAGCCTGTCTGCAGCCCCTACTTGCAATACTCCTCCACTGACCACACCAATGCTGCCCGTGTACCCCTGGAACCTATTTAAAAGTTCATAGAGCCTAGTTATATATTTTATTTACTATTAATAAGGCCATGATGGACTACGCTGTACCACGCTACAAGCTAACCAGTCGACACTTCTTTTGCGAGAAAAGCCATCCCAACCCTCCACCAGCATGTAGAAGACCGCATTGTCCATGCACTCTGGCAATCTGTGAGTACAAAGGTGCACCTGACAACAGACGCATGGACCTGTAGGCATGGCCACGGAAGATTACGTGTCCATTACGGCGCAATGGGTTAATGTGGTGGATGCATGGTCCACAGGGGACAGCCTACTAAGTCTGTCTGCAGTCCCTAATTCAAATTGTCCTCCACTGTCTAAATCGGAACTTCCACCTTCTGGCTTTCGGCCTATAGTATCAGAAATTAAACTGCATTTGGCCTTCAACTTTGGTTAGGGCCTACTAACGGCTTCTGCCCCTCCCTGGTGTTGCCCTCAACTAAATAAAGCTGAGCTTCAACCTTCCGGCTCTCATTATGTGGTTTAAAAAAAAAAAATGGTGGTTAGGGCCTACTAACGGCTTCTGCCCCTCCGTGGTGTTGCCCTCAACTAAATAAAGCTGAGCTTCAACCTTCCGGCTCTCATTATGTGGTTTAAAAAAAAAAAATGGTGGTTAGGGCCTACTAACGGCTTCTGCCCCTCCCTGGTGTTGCCCTCAACTAAATAAAGCTGAGCTTCAACCTTCTGCTCCAAATTACCATTTTAAAAAATGCAATAGGCTTTTCAGGCCTACTAAAGGTGTCTGTCTGTGTGCCCCTCCCTGGTGTTGTCCTCAACTAAATAAAGCTGAGCTTCAACCTTCCGGCTCTCATTATGTGGTTTTAAAAAAAAAAATGGTGGTTAGGGCCTACTAACGGCTTCTGCCCCTCCCTGGTGTTGTCCTCAACTAAATAAAGCTGAGCTTCAACCTTCCGGCTCTCATTATGTGGTTTTAAAAAAAAAAATGGTGGTTAGGGCCTACTAACGGCTTCTGCCCCTCCCTGGTGTTGTCCTCAACTAAATAAAGCTGAGCTTCAACCTTCCGGCTCTCATTATGTGGTTTTAAAAAAAAAATGGTGGTTAGGGCCTACTAACGGCTTCTGCCCCTCCCTGGTGTTGTCCTCAACTAAATAAAGCTGAGCTTCAACCTTCCGGCTCTCATTATGTGGTTTTAAAAAAAAAAATGGTGGTTAGGGCCTACTAACGGCTTCTGCCCCTCCCTGGTGTTGTCCTCAACTAAATAAAGCTGAGCTTCAACCTTCCGGCTCTCATTATGTGGTTTTAAAAAAAAAAATGGTGGTTAGGGCCTACTAACGGCTTCTGCCCCTCCCTGGTGTTGTCCTCAACTAAATAAAGCTGAGCTTCAACCTTCCGGCTCTCATTATGTGGTTTTAAAAAAAAAATGGTGGTTAGGGCCTACTAACGGCTTCTGCCCCTCCCTGGTGTTGTCCTCAACTAAATAAAGCTGAGCTTCAACCTTCCGGCTCTCATTATGTGGTTTTAAAAAAAAAAATGGTGGTTAGGGCCTACTAACGGCTTCTGCCCCTCCCTGGTGTTGTCCTCAACTAAATAAAGCTGAGCTTCAACCTTCTGGCTCTCATTATGTGGTTTTAAAAAAAAAATGGTGGTTAGGGCCTACTAACGGCTTCTGCCCCTCCCTGGTGTTGCCCTCAACTAAATAAAGCTGAGCTTCAACCTTCTGCTCCAAATTACCATTTTGAAAAATGCAATAGGCTTTTCAGGCCTACAAAAGGTGTCTGTCTGTGTGCCCCTCCCTGGTGTTGTCCTCAACTAAATAAAGCTGAGCTTCAACCTTCCGGCTCTCATTATGTGGTTTTAAAAAAAAAAATGGTGGTTAGGGCCTACTAACGGCTTCTGCCCCTCCCTGGTGTTGTCCTCAACTAAATAAAGCTGAGCTTCAACCTTCCGGCTCTCATTATGTGGTTTTAAAAAAAAAAATGGTGGTTAGGGCCTACTAACGGCTTCTGCCCCTCCCTGGTGTTGTCCTCAACTAAATAAAGCTGAGCTTCAACCTTCCGGCTCTCATTATGTGGTTTTAAAAAAAAAATGGTGGTTAGGGCCTACTAACGGCTTCTGCCCCTCCCTGGTGTTGCCCTCAACTAAATAAAGCTGAGCTTCAACCTTCTGCTCCAAATTACCATTTTGAAAAATGCAATAGGCTTTTCAGGCCTACTAAAGGTGTCTGTCTGTGTGCCCCTCCCTGGTGTTGTCCTCAACTAAATAAAGCTGAGCTTCAACCTTCCGGCTCTCATTATGTGGTTTAAAAAAAAAAAATGGTGGTTAGGGCCTACTAACGGCTTCTGCCCCTCCCTGGTGTTGTCCTCAACTAAATAAAGCTGAGCTTCAACCTTCCGGCTCTCATTATGTGGTTTTAAAAAAAAAATGGTGGTTAGGGCCTACTAACGGCTTCTGCCCCTCCCTGGTGTTGCCCTCAACTAAATAAAGCTGAGCTTCAACCTTCTGCTCCAAATTACCATTTTGAAAAATGCAATAGGCTTTTCAGGCCTACAAAAGGTGTCTGTCTGTGTGCCCCTCCCTGGTGTTGTCCTCAACTAAATAAAGCTGAGCTTCAACCTTCCGGCTCTCATTATGTGGTTTTAAAAAAAAAAATGGTGGTTAGGGCCTACTAACGGCTTCTGCCCCTCCGTGGTGTTGCCCTCAACTAAATAAAGCTGAGCTTCAACCTTCCGGCTCTCATTATGTGGTTTAAAAAAAAAAAATGGTGGTTAGGGCCTACTAACGGCTTCTGCCCCTCCCTGGTGTTGCCCTCAACTAAATAAAGCTGAGCTTCAACCTTCTGCTCCAAATTACCATTTTAAAAAATGCAATAGGCTTTTCAGGCCTACTAAAGGTGTCTGTCTGTGTGCCCCTCCCTGGTGTTGTCCTCAACTAAATAAAGCTGAGCTTCAACCTTCCGGCTCTCATTATGTGGTTTTAAAAAAAAAAATGGTGGTTAGGGCCTACTAACGGCTTCTGCCCCTCCCTGGTGTTGTCCTCAACTAAATAAAGCTGAGCTTCAACCTTCCGGCTCTCATTATGTGGTTTTAAAAAAAAAAATGGTGGTTAGGGCCTACTAACGGCTTCTGCCCCTCCCTGGTGTTGTCCTCAACTAAATAAAGCTGAGCTTCAACCTTCCGGCTCTCATTATGTGGTTTTAAAAAAAAAATGGTGGTTAGGGCCTACTAACGGCTTCTGCCCCTCCCTGGTGTTGTCCTCAACTAAATAAAGCTGAGCTTCAACCTTCCGGCTCTCATTATGTGGTTTTAAAAAAAAAATGGTGGTTAGGGCCTACTAACGGCTTCTGCCCCTCCCTGGTGTTGCCCTCAACTAAATAAAGCTGAGCTTCAACCTTCTGCTCCAAATTACCATTTTGAAAAATGCAATAGGCTTTTCAGGCCTACAAAAGGTGTCTGTCTGTGTGCCCCTCCCTGGTGTTGTCCTCAACTAAATAAAGCTGAGCTTCAACCTTCCGGCTCTCATTATGTGGTTTTAAAAAAAAAAATGGTGGTTAGGGCCTACTAACGGCTTCTGCCCCTCCCTGGTGTTGTCCTCAACTAAATAAAGCTGAGCTTCAACCTTCCGGCTCTCATTATGTGGTTTTAAAAAAAAAAATGGTGGTTAGGGCCTACTAACGGCTTCTGCCCCTCCCTGGTGTTGTCCTCAACTAAATAAAGCTGAGCTTCAACCTTCCGGCTCTCATTATGTGGTTTTAAAAAAAAAATGGTGGTTAGGGCCTACTAACGGCTTCTGCCCCTCCCTGGTGTTGCCCTCAACTAAATAAAGCTGAGCTTCAACCTTCTGCTCCAAATTACCATTTTGAAAAATGCAATAGGCTTTTCAGGCCTACTAAAGGTGTCTGTCTGTGTGCCCCTCCCTGGTGTTGTCCTCAACTAAATAAAGCTGAGCTTCAACCTTCCGGCTCTCATTATGTGGTTTAAAAAAAAAAAATGGTGGTTAGGGCCTACTAACGGCTTCTGCCCCTCCCTGGTGTTGTCCTCAACTAAATAAAGCTGAGCTTCAACCTTCCGGCTCTCATTATGTGGTTTTAAAAAAAAAATGGTGGTTAGGGCCTACTAACGGCTTCTGCCCCTCCCTGGTGTTGCCCTCAACTAAATAAAGCTGAGCTTCAACCTTCTGCTCCAAATTACCATTTTGAAAAATGCAATAGGCTTTTCAGGCCTACAAAAGGTGTCTGTCTGTGTGCCCCTCCCTGGTGTTGTCCTCAACTAAATAAAGCTGAGCTTCAACCTTCCGGCTCTCATTATGTGGTTTTAAAAAAAAAAATGGTGGTTAGGGCCTACTAACGGCTTCTGCCCCTCCCTGGTGTTGTCCTCAACTAAATAAAGCTGAGCTTCAACCTTCCGGCTCTCATTATGTGGTTTTAAAAAAAAAAATGGTGGTTAGGGCCTACTAACGGCTTCTGCCCCTCCCTGGTGTTGTCCTCAACTAAATAAAGCTGAGCTTCAACCTTCCGGCTCTCATTATGTGGTTTTAAAAAAAAAATGGTGGTTAGGGCCTACTAACGGCTTCTGCCCCTCCCTGGTGTTGCCCTCAACTAAATAAAGCTGAGCTTCAACCTTCTGCTCCAAATTACCATTTTGAAAAATGCAATAGGCTTTTCAGGCCTACTAAAGGTGTCTGTCTGTGTGCCCCTCCCTGGTGTTGTCCTCAACTAAATAAAGCTGAGCTTCAACCTTCCGGCTCTCATTATGTGGTTTAAAAAAAAAAAATGGTGGTTAGGGCCTACTAACGGCTTCTGCCCCTCCCTGGTGTTGTCCTCAACTAAATAAAGCTGAGCTTCAACCTTCCGGCTCTCATTATGTGGTTTTAAAAAAAAAATGGTGGTTAGGGCCTACTAACGGCTTCTGCCCCTCCCTGGTGTTGCCCTCAACTAAATAAAGCTGAGCTTCAACCTTCTGCTCCAAATTACCATTTTGAAAAATGCAATAGGCTTTTCAGGCCTACTAAAGGTGTCTGTCTGTGTGCCCCTCCCTGGTGTTGTCCTCAACTAAATAAAGCTGAGCTTCAACCTTCCGGCTCTCATTATGTGGTTTAAAAAAAAAAAATGGTGGTTAGGGCCTACTAACGGCTTCTGCCCCTCCCTGGTGTTGTCCTCAACTAAATAAAGCTGAGCTTCAACCTTCCGGCTCTCATTATGTGGTTTTAAAAAAAAAATGGTGGTTAGGGCCTACTAACGGCTTCTGCCCCTCCCTGGTGTTGCCCTCAACTAAATAAAGCTGAGCTTCAACCTTCTGCTCCAAATTACCATTTTGAAAAATGCAATAGGCTTTTCAGGCCTACAAAAGGTGTCTGTCTGTGTGCCCCTCCCTGGTGTTGTCCTCAACTAAATAAAGCTGAGCTTCAACCTTCCGGCTCTCATTATGTGGTTTTAAAAAAAAAAATGGTGGTTAGGGCCTACTAACGGCTTCTGCCCCTCCCTGGTGTTGTCCTCAACTAAATAAAGCTGAGCTTCAACCTTCCGGCTCTCATTATGTGGTTTTAAAAAAAAAAATGGTGGTTAGGGCCTACTAACGGCTTCTGCCCCTCCCTGGTGTTGTCCTCAACTAAATAAAGCTGAGCTTCAACCTTCCGGCTCTCATTATGTGGTTTTAAAAAAAAAATGGTGGTTAGGGCCTACTAACGGCTTCTGCCCCTCCCTGGTGTTGCCCTCAACTAAATAAAGCTGAGCTTCAACCTTCTGCTCCAAATTACCATTTTGAAAAATGCAATAGGCTTTTCAGGCCTACTAAAGGTGTCTGTCTGTGTGCCCCTCCCTGGTGTTGTCCTCAACTAAATAAAGCTGAGCTTCAACCTTCCGGCTCTCATTATGTGGTTTAAAAAAAAAAAATGGTGGTTAGGGCCTACTAACGGCTTCTGCCCCTCCCTGGTGTTGTCCTCAACTAAATAAAGCTGAGCTTCAACCTTCCGGCTCTCATTATGTGGTTTTAAAAAAAAAATGGTGGTTAGGGCCTACTAACGGCTTCTGCCCCTCCCTGGTGTTGCCCTCAACTAAATAAAGCTGAGCTTCAACCTTCTGCTCCAAATTACCATTTTGAAAAATGCAATAGGCTTTTCAGGCCTACTAAAGGTGTCTGTCTGTGTGCCCCTCCCTGGTGTTGTCCTCAACTAAATAAAGCTGAGCTTCAACCTTCCGGCTCTCATTATGTGGTTTAAAAAAAAAAAATGGTGGTTAGGGCCTACTAACGGCTTCTGCCCCTCCCTGGTGTTGCCCTCAAGTAAATAAAGCTGAGCTTCAACCTTCTGCTCCAAATTACCATTTTAAAAAATGCAATAGGCTTTTCCGGCCTACTAAAGGTGTCTGCCCCTCCCTGGTGTTGTCCTCAACTGAACAAAGCTGAGCTTCCACATTCTGGCTTTCGCCCTATACTATCAGATATTAAACTGCATTTGGCCTACTAGTGTGGTTAGGCCCTTGAAACAGTGTCTGCTGCTCTTGGGTTTGCTACTCCACTGAACAAAGCAATGCCGCCTGTTTAGTCCTGTTACCAATTTTGAACTGCATGTAGCCTACTTTATTCTTTGGCCCTATATCTGTTTCCTCCTCATCCTGCCCATTGCCCAGCCACTGCTAAATGAGTCTGCTGGTACATTGACCTAGACCACTACATTCCCCTTGTACTCTACACAGCCAGAATCTGTCCCTGCTGAAAGTAAGGTTCCCCTTCCCGCATGTTATACCACCTTACACAGGGACAAAGAGGAAGGTGCAGATGAAAGTGCAGGTTCCTTCATCAGGTGGGGGGGCATACTCGTTGGCGACGTCACTGGCACAGGGCCCCTCAGAGTACGCAAAAGTGTCGCTGCTGGTGGGAGGCGCCCCCGCCATGCAAACACACCGCCGTACTTTGAGGGGCCCTGTGCCAGTGGCAATGCGAACGAGTGGGCCCCCCCCCTGCTTGCTCAGGATCACAGCACTTGCAACTTTTAAATACTTACCTTTCCCTGCAACACCGCCGTGACGTAGTCCGCATTTCCTGGGCCCACGAAAAACTTGAGCCAGCCCTACTCCCCCCACAACTTTCACCCAATTCCCTATGCCCAACTATTATTATACAGTTAATTAAGATTGGCAAGCTTCAGAAACAAGAATGGATGTTTTTGGCATTAAAATGGGCACTGTAGGTGTTTTCCTGGCCTCCACTCACTGCCGACTATGCTTCCCCATTGACTTGCATTGGGTTTCGTGTTTCGGTCGATCCCCGACTTTTAGCGATAATCGGCCGACTGCACTCGACTCGACTCTGGACAAAATCGGGTTTCCCAAAACCCTACTCGATCTTAAAAAAATGAAAGTCGCTCAACCCTATTCCGATGCTGCAAGTATCGGGTATCGGCCGATACTTGCTGTATCGGAATTCCGATACCGGGATTCCGATACTCTTGTGGTATCGGGTATCGGGTATCGCAACAACATTAATGTTAAAATGTGTAAAAGAGAGAATTAAAATAAAAAATATCGCTATACTCACCTGTCCGACGCAGCCGGGACTTCAGCGAGGGAACCGGCAGCGTTGTTTGTTTAAAATTCGCGCTATTACTTGGTTACGTGAATTCCCGGCTTGTGATTGGTCAGGTCGGCCATGTTGCCGGGACGCGGACCAATCAAAGCAAGCCGTGTCGAAATTACGTCACGGCTTGCTGTGATTGGTCCGCGTCCCGGCAATATGGCCGCCCTGACCAATCACAAGCCGTGACGTCACGGGAGGCTGGACACGCGCCCATTTTAAAATGAGCGCGTGTCCAGCCTCCCGTGACGTCACGGCTTGTGATTGGTCAGGGCGGCCATATTGCCGGGACGCGGACCAATCACAGCAAGCCGTGACGTAATTTCGTCACGGCTTGCTGTGATTGGTCCGCGTCCCGGCAACATGGCCGACCTGACCAATCACAAGCCGGGAATTCACGTAACCAAGTAATAGCGCGAATTTTAAACAAACAACGCTGCCGGTTCCCTCGCTGAAGTCCCGGCTGCGTCGGACAGGTGAGTATAGCGATATTTTTTATTTTAATTCTTTCTTTTACACATTTATATGGTTCCCAGGGCCTGAAGGAGAGTTTCCTCTCCTTCAGACCCTGGGAACCATCAGGGATACCGTCCGATACATGAGTCCCATTGACTTGTATTGGTATCGGGTATCGGTATCGGATTGGATCCGATACTTTGCCGGTATCGGCCGATACTTTCCGATACCGATACTTTCAAGTATCGGACGGTATCGCTCAACACTACTCACAATCCCTTACACAGTATGATCCCCTCAGACAGTATGATGCCCCAGATAGTATGATCCACCTACAGTCTCCCCACACAATATGATGCCCCCACAGTCCCCCCACATAGTAGGATCTACCTACAGTCCCCCGGTATCATATGATGTCATCACAATCCCTCTAAATAGAAAGAACCTCCACTCACAATCCCTTACACATTGTGATCCCCTCACACAGTATGATGCCCCAGATAGTATGATCCACTTACAGTCTCCCCACACAATATGATGCCCCCACAGTCCTCCCACATAATAGGGTCTACCTAAAGTCCCCCCATATCGTATGATGTCATCACAATTCCCCTAAATAGAAAGAACCACCACTTTCCACTCAGAATCCCCTACACAGTATGATCCACCCACAGTCTCCCCACACAGTATGATGCCTCCACAATCCCCCTAAAGAACAAGAACCCTCACTCATAATCCCCCTACATAGTATGATCCACCCACAGTCCACCAACACAATATGATGCCCTACATAGTATGATCCACCTATAGTGCCCCCACACAGTGTAATGCCCCCACAATCCTCCCACATAGTATGATTCACCTATAGTCCCTTCACTGTTGTGAAATTGGATTTTGGGCTCCCCCGGTGGCCACTGGTGGAATTGAACTGGTGTGCATCATCCTCTCTGTTCACCTGTTTCCATCAGGATGTGGGAGTCGCTATTTAGCCTTGCTCCTCTGTCACTTCCATGCCGGTCAACATTGTAATCAGAAGCCTTTCTGTGCATGTTCCTGCTGCTAGACAACTCCCAGCTAAGTTGGACTTAGTCCTTGTTTGTTTTTGCATTTTGTTCCAGTTCACAGCTGTAGTTTCGTTTCTGTGTCTGGAAAGCTCTTGTGATCTGAAATTGCCACTCTGATGTTATGAGTTAATACTAGAGTCTTAAAGTAATTTCAGGATGGTATTTTGATAGGGTTTTCAGCTGACCATGAAAGTGCCCTTTCTGTCTTCCTGCTATCTAGTAAGCGGACCTCAATTTTGCTAAACCTATTTTCATACTACGTTTGTCATTTCATCTAAAATCACCGCCAATATTTGTGGGGGCCTATGTCTGCCTTTTGGGGAAATTTCTCTAGAGGTGAGCCAGGACTATATTTTCCTCTGCCAGGATTAGTTAGTCCTCCGGCCGGCGCTGGGCGTCTAGGGATAAAACGCAGGCTACGCTACCCGGCTACTGTTAGTTGTGCGGCAGGTTTAGTTCATGGTCAGTTTAGTTTCCATCCTTCCAAGAGCTAGTTCGTATGTTTGCTGGGCTATGTTCTCTTGCCATTAAGAACCATAACAGTTTGACCGGCCTAAAAGGGTTAAATTAATTGACAGAGAAAGGAGAGAAAAGAGAAGTCTGCTGAAGATTTTTTTTTTTTTCTCAGTTCTGAGTGTGCTTGTAATTGAATCTCTTGCAAGTCTGCCTATATTGCAGCCTTTCTCTCTCTCTCTCCTTCTAATCCTGGAATGGCTCTGTCTTCACCTGTTTAAAATGGATATTCAGAGTTTAGCTGCAGGTTTGAATAATCTCACCACGAAAGTTCAAAACTTACAAGATTTTGTTGTTCATGTTCCTATATCTGAACCTAGAATTCCTTTGCCTGAATTTTTCTCGGGGAATAGATCTTGCTTTCAAAATTTCAAAAATAATTGCAAGTTGTTTTTGTCCCTGAAATCTCGCTCTGCTGGAGATCCTGCTCAGCAGGTCAGGATTGTGATTTCTTTGCTCCGGGGCGACCCTCAGGATTGGGCTTTTGCATTGGCTCCAGGGGATCCTGCGTTGCTCAATGTGGATGCGTTTTTTCTGGCCTTGGGGTTGCTTTATGAGGAACCTCAGTTAGAACTTCAGGCGGAAAAGGCCTTGATGTCCCTATCTCAGGGGCAAGACGAAGCTGAAATATACTGCCAGAAATTCCGTAAATGGGCTGTGCTTACTCAGTGGAATGAGTGCGCCCTGGCGGCGAATTTCAGAGAGGGTCTCTCTGATGCCATTAAGGATGTTATGGTGGGGTTCCCTGTGCCTGCGGGTCTGAATGAGTCCATGACAATGGCTATCCAGATCGATAGGCGTCTGCGGGAGCGCAAACCTGTGCACCATTTGGCGGTGTCTACTGAGAAGACGCCAGAGAATATGCAATGTGATAGAATTCTGTCCAGAAGTGAACGGCAGAATTTTAGACGAAAAAATGGGTTGTGCTTCTATTGCGGTGATTCAACTCATGTTATATCAGCATGCTCTAAGCGTACTAAGAAGCTTGATAAGTCTGTTTCAATTGGCACTTTACAGTCTAAGTTTATTCTATCTGTGACCCTGATTTGTTCTTTATCATCTATTACCGCGGATGCCTATGTCGACTCTGGCGCCGCTTTGAGTCTTATGGATTGGTCCTTTGCCAAACGCTGTGGGTATGATTTGGAGCCTCTTGAAACTCCTATACCCCTGAAGGGGATTGACTCCACCCCATTGGCTAGCAATAAACCACAATACTGGACACAAGTAACTATGCGGATTAATCCGGATCACCAGGAGATTATTCGCTTTCTTGTGCTGTATAACCTACATGATGTGTTGGTGCTTGGATTGCCATGGCTGCAATCTCATAACCCAGTCCTTGACTGGAAAGCTATGTCTGTGTTAAGCTGGGGATGTAAGGGGACGCATGGGGACGTACCTGTGGTTTCCATTTCATCATCTATTCCCTCTGAGATTCCTGAATTCTTGACTGAATATCGTGACGTTTTTGAAGAACCTAAGCTTGGTTCATTACCTCCGCACCGGGAGTGCGATTGTGCCATAGATTTGATTCCGGGTAGTAAATACCCTAAGGGTCGTTTATTTAATCTGTCTGTGCCTGAACATGCTGCTATGCGAGAATATATAAAGGAGTCCTTGGAAAAGGGACATATTCGTCCTTCGTCATCTCCCTTAGGAGCCGGTTTTTTCTTTGTGGCTAAGAAAGATGGCTCTTTGAGGCCGTGCATTGATTATCGGCTTTTGAATAAAATCACGGTTAAATATCAATATCCGTTGCCACTGCTGACTGATTTGTTTGCTCGCATAAAGGGGGCCAAGTGGTTCTCTAAGATAGATCTTCGTGGGGCGTATAATTTGGTGCGAATTAAGCAGGGGGATGAGTGGAAAACCGCATTTAATACGCCCGAGGGCCACTTTGAGTATTTGGTGATGCCTTTTGGTCTTTCAAATGCCCCTTCAGTCTTTCAGTCCTTTATGCATGACATTTTCCGTGATTATTTGGATAAATTTATGATTGTGTATCTGGATGATATTTTGATTTTTTCGGATGACTGGGACTCTCATGTCCAGCAGGTCAGGAGGGTTTTTCAGGTTTTGCGGTCTAATTCCTTGTGTGTGAAGGGTTCTAAGTGCGTTTTTGGGGTTCAAAAGATTTCCTTTTTGGGATATATTTTTTCCCCCTCTTCCATCGAGATGGATCCTGTCAAGGTTCAGGCTATTTGTGATTGGACGCAACCCTCTTCTCTTAAGAGTCTTCAGAAATTTTTGGGCTTTGCTAACTTTTATCGTCGATTTATTGCTGGTTTTTCTGATGTTGTTAAACCATTGACTGATTTGACTAAGAAGGGTGCTGATGTTGCTGATTGGTCCCCTGCTGCTGTGGAGGCCTTTCGGGAGCTTAAGCGCCGCTTTTCTTCCGCCCCTGTGTTGCGTCAGCCTGATGTTGCTCTTCCTTTTCAGGTTGAGGTCGACGCTTCTGAGATCGGAGCTGGGGCGGTTTTGTCGCAGAGAAGTTCCGATTGCTCCGTGATGAGACCTTGTGCTTTTTTCTCGCGTAAATTTTCGCCCGCCGAGCGGAATTATGATGTTGGGAATCGGGAGCTTTTGGCCATGAAGTGGGCTTTTGAGGAGTGGCGTCATTGGCTTGAGGGGGCTAGACATCAGGTGGTGGTATTGACTGACCACAAAAATCTAATTTATCTTGAGTCCGCCAGACGCCTGAATCCTAGACAGGCGCGCTGGTCGTTGTTTTTCTCTCGGTTTAATTTTGTGGTGTCCTACCTGCCGGGTTCTAAGAATGTTAAGGCGGATGCCCTTTCTAGGAGTTTTGAGCCTGACTCCCCTGGTAATTCTGAACCTACAGGTATCCTTAAGGATGGAGTGATATTGTCTGCCGTTTCTCCAGACCTGCGGCGGGCCTTGCAGGAGTTTCAGGCGGATAGACCTGATCGTTGCCCACCTGGTAGACTGTTTGTTCCTGATGATTGGACCAGTAAAGTCATTTCTGAGGTTCATTCTTCTGCGTTGGCAGGTCATCCTGGAATCTTTGGTACCAGGGATTTGGTGGCAAGGTCCTTCTGGTGGCCTTCCCTGTCTCGAGATGTGCGAGGCTTCGTGCAGTCTTGTGACGTTTGTGCTCGGGCCAAGCCTTGTTGTTCTCGGGCTAGTGGATTGTTGTTGCCCTTTCCTATCCCGAAGAGGCCCTGGACGCACATCTCGATGGATTTTATTTCAGATCTTCCTGTTTCTCAGAAGATGTCTGTCATCTGGGTGGTGTGTGATCGTTTCTCTAAGATGGTCCATTTGGTTCCCCTGCCTAAGTTGCCGCCTTCTTCCGAGTTGGTTCCTCTGTTTTTTCAAAATGTGGTCCGTTTGCATGGTATTCCGGAGAATATCGTTTCTGACAGAGGTACCCAATTCGTGTCTAGATTTTGGCGAGCATTCTGTGCTAGGATGGGCATAGATTTGTCTTTCTCGTCTGCTTTCCATCCTCAGACTAATGGCCAGACCGAGCGGACGAATCAGACCTTGGAGACATATTTGAGGTGTTTTGTGTCTGCAGATCAGGATGATTGGGTTGCTTTTTTGCCTTTAGCGGAGTTTGCCCTCAATAATCGGGCCAGTTCTGCCACCTTGGTGTCTCCCTTTTTCTGTAATTCGGGGTTTCATCCTCGATTTTCTTCTGGTCAGGTGGAATCTTCGGATTGTCCTGGAGTGGATGCTGTGGTGGAGAGGTTGCATCAGATTTGGGGGCAGGTAGTGGACAATTTGAAGTTGTCCCAGGGGAAGACTCAGCTTTTTGCCAACCGCCGGCGTCGGGTTGGTCCTCGGCTTTGTGTTGGGGACTTGGTGTGGTTGTCTTCTCGTTTTGTCCCTATGAGGGTTTCTTCTCCCAAGTTTAAGCCTCGGTTCATCGGCCCGTACAAGATATTGGAGATTCTTAACCCTGTGTCCTTCCGTTTGGACCTCCCTGCATCTTTTTCTATTCATAATGTTTTTCATCGGTCATTATTGCGCAGGTATGAGGTACCGGTTGTGCCTTCCGTTGAGCCTCCTGCTCCGGTGTTGGTTGAGGGCGAGTTGGAGTACGTTGTGGAAAAAATCTTGGACTCCCGTGTTTCCAGACGGAAACTCCAGTATCTGGTCAAATGGAAGGGATACGGTCAGGAGGATAATTCTTGGGTGACTGCCTCTGATGTTCATGCCTCCGATTTGGTCCGTGCCTTTCATAGGGCTCATCCTGATCGCCCTGGTGGTTCTGGTGAGGGTTCGGTGCCCCCTCCTTGAGGGGGGGGTACTGTTGTGAAATTGGATTTTGGGCTCCCCCGGTGGCCACTGGTGGAATTGAACTGGTGTGCATCATCCTCTCTGTTCACCTGTTTCCATCAGGATGTGGGAGTCGCTATTTAGCCTTGCTCCTCTGTCACTTCCATGCCGGTCAACATTGTAATCAGAAGCCTTTCTGTGCATGTTCCTGCTGCTAGACAACTCCCAGCTAAGTTGGACTTAGTCCTTGTTTGTTTTTGCATTTTGTTCCAGTTCACAGCTGTAGTTTCGTTTCTGTGTCTGGAAAGCTCTTGTGATCTGAAATTGCCACTCTGATGTTATGAGTTAATACTAGAGTCTTAAAGTACTTTCAGGATGGTATTTTGATAGGGTTTTCAGCTGACCATGAAAGTGCCCTTTCTGTCTTCCTGCTATCTAGTAAGCGGACCTCAATTTTGCTAAACCTATTTTCATACTACGTTTGTCATTTCATCTAAAATCACCGCCAATATTTGTGGGGGCCTCTGTCTGCCTTTCGGGGAAATTTCTCTAGAGGTGAGCCAGGACTATATTTTCCTCTGCCAGGATTAGTTAGTCCTCCGGCCGGCGCTGGGCGTCTAGGGATAAAACGCAGGCTACGCTACCCGGCTACTGTTAGTTGTGCGGCAGGTTTAGTTCATGGTCAGTTTAGTTTCCATCCTTCCAAGAGCTAGTTCGTATGTTTGCTGGGCTATGTTCTCTTGCCATTGAGAACCATAACACTTCACACAGTATGACGCCTCCACAATCCGCCTAAATAGCTAGAACCCCCACTCATAATCCCCCTACACAGTATGGTCCACCCACACAGTATGATACCCCACATAGTATAATGCACCTACAGTCCCCCCCACAAAGTATTATACCTCCACAATTTTCCTAAATAGCAAAAAATAACACTCCCCAATCACAATCCCCCTATACAATAAGATCCCCCACTTTCCCATCATACAGTATTATGCCGAGCACAGTGACCCCCACATATTATGATGCCCTCTACTGTCTTCCAGCTCACACAGCATAATGCTCACCCAAGCACACATTATGAAGTCCCCATAGTGGCCCCCGCACAAGTGTGTCCTATCATATCCATGCTGCTCTACTACTTTGCTGGGCTATGCTACCCAGTAATGTGGTCTAATGATGTAATCTGACGTGGAGGTCCTTGCAGCTCCTTCAGTCTTTAAGCAGATAGAATGGTGGAGCGGTGGTCCGATGGATCTCTGCGCCTTCATTATATTTACCTGTATCTCTACCCTTTAGAAACAGAGTTGAAATGAAGACATACCCCCCCAGACAGATCCTAAAATTTGGGACTGTACCTCTGGATCTAGGATGTTTGGTAGGTATGTGTATGCGGAGATAATAACAATAGAGGGGCCCTTTGGAGAAAAAATGTATAATCTGCTTTAGTATCAACTGCTAATTTGACGTTAGACTGAAACCCACTTATGATGCCACAGTAGCTCATCAAACTGAACTGATATCCACTTGTGACATCATAGTTCACATGATTCCAAATAGTTGTGATGTCACAGCAGTTTAGTGATAAACATATCTGATGTCACACAACCGAAACCCACTTATCATGTCACAGTAGCTTACCTGACTGCAGTGGGCCACCATTGCCAACAGGACACATATAAATGATGCATTACTGTCATGATGGCAAGGGGTACAGGCACTCACAGACTGCGGTGTAGTTATAGGGGGTGCAGAGATAGCAGTTGCACCTATTCCCTGAGGCCTGAATTGACCCAACTGCCCTGTTCCACACAAGAAGACATTATGGGGATATCATAAAGCATGACGGGCACTGTAGGGTATCATACTATGTGAGGAGGACTATAGAGGCATCCAGGGCCGGACTGGCCATCGGGCAGTTCTGGCAAATGCCAGAGGGGCCGGTGGCAGTAGTGGGCCGCTCGAGTGTGCCGCTGTCGGTACACTCTCCCCGCTGTCGGCGCACTCCCGGCCCCGCATTCAACTATACTGGCCTTCATAGACGCCGGTACAGTTGAATGCAATGATGGAGGAGAGAGCGTCTGCTGACGCTTCCTCTCCCATCATTCCCCGCTCTGCCTGCCGCTGACACTGCGGGTGCGCGATGACGTCATATCATCGCGCACCTGCTGTGTGACCGGGCGGGCAGACTGCGACTGCTGAGACCAGAGCCAGAGCAGCGCAGGGCAGGAGGAAAGGTGAGTAGAGTGTTTTTTGTTTTTTTTTTATCAATGAGTGATGATGACTGGATTGTGGAGCTATTGGGGGGGGGGGGCTGTGCTGCATTCCATTCTATGGGCCTCTGCTGCATTATATTCTATGGGGCTGGCTGCATTCCATTCTATGGGCCTCTGCTGCATTATATTCTATGGGGCTGTGCTGTATTATAGTCTATGGGGGCTGGCTGTATTACATTCTATGGGGGCTGTGCTGTATTACATTCTATGGGGGCTGTGCAGCATTACATTCTATGGGGCTGTGCTGTATTATAGTCTATGGGGGCTGTGCTGCATTATATTCTATGGGGGCTGTGCTGTATTACATTCTATGGGGGCTGTGCAGCATTACATTCTATGGGGCTGTGCTGTATTATAGTCTATGGGGGCTGGCTGTATTATATTCTATGGGGGCTGGCTGCATTACATTCTATGGGGGCTGTGCTGCATTACATTCTATGGGGGCTGTGCTGCATTACATTCTATGGGGGCTGGCTGTATTACATTCTATGGGAGCTGGCTGTATTACATTCTATGGGGATGTGCTGCATTACATTCTATGGGGGCTGTGCTGCATTACATTCTATGGGGGCTGTGCTGCATTACATTCTATGGGGGCTGTGCAGCATTACATTCTATGGGGCTGTGCTGTATTATAGTCTATGGGGGCTGGCTGTATTACATTCTATGGGGGCTGTGCTGTATTACATTCTACGGGGGCTGAGCTGTAATGCTGGATACAGCTGTAATTATATGTTATATAGTCGTGTTACACTCCCCTCACTTCTTGTAGCCTACAAGTGTACAAAGATATTATACAGTCACCATGTGACAAGTGGGCCTGTGTGACTTCAAATGCCAGGGCTGAATTTTAGTCCCAGTCCGGCCCTGGAGGCATCATAGTGTGAAGCTAGGCACTATACTATGTGACAGGCACTGTGGGGGCATCATACTGTGTGAGAGGCAATGAGGAGGAATTATACTGTCTGAGGGGGCATTATACTGTGTGAGGGGCACTGAGGGGACATTATGCTGTCTGAGGGGGCACTGAGGAGGCATAATACTGTGTGAGGGGCACTGAGGAGGCATTATACTGTCTGAGGGCACTGAGGAGGCATAATACTGTGTGAGAGGCACTGAGGGGACGTTATACTGTCTGAGGGGGCGCTGAGGAGGCATAATACTGTGTGAGGGGCACTCAGGAGGCATTATACTGTCTGAAGTCACTGAGGAGGCATAATACTGTGTGAGGGACACTGAGGGGGCATTATGCTGTGTGAGGGGTCACTGTGGAGGCATTATACTGTCTGAGGGGTCACTGAGGAGGCATTATTCTGTGTGAGGGGTCACTGAGGAGGCATTATACTGTGTGAGGAAGCACTGAGGAGGCATTATACTGTGTGATGGGTCACTGAGGAGGCATTATACTTTGTTAGGAGTCACTGAAGAGGTATTATACTGTGTGAGGGGTCACTGAGTAGGCATTATACTGTGTGAGGAGTCACTGAGGAGGCATTATACTGTGTGAGGAGGCACTGAGGAAGCATTATACTGTGTGAGGAGGCACTGAGGGGGCATTATACTGTGTGAGGAGGCACTGAGGGGGCATTATACTGTGTGAGGGTTACTGAGGAGGCATTATACTGTGTGAGGAAGCACTGAGGAGGCATTATACTGTGTGGGGGCACTGAGGGGGCATTATACTGTGTGAGGGTTACTGAGGAGGCATTATACTGTGTGAGGAAGCACTGAGGAGGCATTATACTGTGTGGGGGCACTGAGAGGGCATTTTACTGTGTGGGGGGTCACTGAGGGGGCATTATACTGTGTGAGGAGGCACAAAGGAAGCATTATACTGTGTGAGGGGCACTGAGGAGGCATTTTACTGTGTGAGGGTCACTGAGGAGGCATTATACTGTGTGGGGGCACTTAGGAGGCATTATACTGTGTGAGGGGTCACTGAGGGGACATTATACTGTGTGAGGAGGCACTGGGAAAGCATTATACTGTGTGAGGGTTACTGAGGAGGCATTATACTGTGTGGGGAAGCACTGAGGAGGCATTATACTGTGTGGGGGCACTGAGAGGGCATTTTACTGTGTGGGGGGTCACTGAGGGGGCATTATACTGTGTGAGGAGGCACAGAGGAAGCATTATACTGTGTGAGGGGCACTGAGGAGGCATTGTACTGTGTGAGGGTCACTGAGGAGGCATTATACTGTGTGGGGGCAATGAGGAGGCATTATACTGTGTGAGGGGTCACTGAGGGGACATTATACTGTGTGAGGAGGCACTGGGAAAGCATTATACTGTGTGAGGGTTACTGAGGAGGCATTATACTGTGTGGGTGCACAGAGGGGGCATTATACTGTATGGTGGCACTGTGCAGGCATTACACTGTGCTTTTGTGCAGGGGAGGGACTACTTTGAGACATCAATTAAAACCCATACACATTTGAAGCGTCTAGATTCGAGTCCTAGAGCATGCAGAGGAGAATCTTGAGTCATCAGTACTGTTGATTTGCATATCGTTACCCACTGCGCTTCTTAATGATCTTCCCTTTCATTTTAATTCATTGCAAAGCGTCTGTGGAAACAGGGCTCCTGATTTAGGTGCTGGCTGAAAATGAAGCAAGAATGCAATTACTCTTTCTCAAATTCACATAGAAGGTATGAGCTCCGAGCTGAGAGGATGTGCCACATGTTTACTGTCTCCAGGACGCCTCATAATTTCAGCTCCTGACACTCTCTTTCTTAAATGGTGATCACTCCTCAGTCATGACAATGACTCCGGGGGAATAGCAGTGACTGCAGGGCTCGGGCCAGGATGGGCTATAAATGTGTTTATCTACAAGAAAGTGGAATTTATCTAATTTCTTTGTACGTTTAAATAGTCGTCTGTGAGCAGCGGGGCTGTCGAGATGCCGCATTCAGCTGAAGGATAATAAGGCAATATCCATATGGAGTAGAACATGTTACTGGCATGCAGGGTGGGTTACGGCGGCTAAATGCAAATTTTAGTGATTATTGTGCTTTTTGTGCTCCTTTGCGGAGAGGAGACAACGCGGTCCTGGGCGGGGAGAGGACAGCGCAGTCCTGGATGGGGAGAGGACAACGCAGTCCTGGGACGGGAAGAGGACAGCGCGGTCCTGGACGGGGAGAGGACAGCGGGACAGCACAGTCCTGGGCAGAGAGAGGACGACGTGGTCCTGTGGGGGGAGAGGATGACACGGTCCTGGGTGAGGAGAGGACGACGCGGTCCTGTGCGGGGAGAGGATGACGCGGTCCTGGGTGGGGAGAGGACGACGTGGTCCTGTGCGGGGAGAGGATGACGCGGTCCTGGGTGGGGAGAGGATGATGCGGTCCTGTGCGGGTAGAGGACAACGCGGGCCTGTGCAGAGAGAGGACGACGCGGTCCTGTGCGGGGAGAGGATGACGCGGTCCTGGGTGGGGAGAGGACGACGTGGTCCTGTGCGGGGAGAGGATGACGCGGTCCTGGGTGGGGAGAGGATGATGCGGTCCTGTGCGGGTAGAGGACAACGCGGGCCTGTGCAGAGAGAGGACGACGTGGTCCTGTGGGGGGAGAAGATGACATATTCCTGGGTGAGGAGAGGACGACGTGGTCCTGTGGGGGGAGAGGATGACACGGTCCTGGGTGAAGAGAGGACGACGCGGTCCTGTGCGGGGAGAGGATGATGCGGTCCTGTGCGGGTAGAGGACAACGCGGGCCTGTGCAGAGAGAGGACGACTTGGTCCTGTGGGGGGAGAGGATGACATATTCCTGGGTGAGGAGAGGACGACGTGGTCCTGTGGGGGGAGAGGATGACGCGGTCCTGGGTGGGGAGAGGACGATGCGGTCCTGTGCGGGTAGAGGACAACGCGGGCCTGTGCAGAGAGAGGACGACTTGGTCCTGTGGGGGGAGAGGATGACATATTCCTGGGTGAGGAGAGGACGACGTGGTCCTGTGGGGGGAGAGGATGACACGGTCCTGGGTGAGGAGAGGACGACGCGGTCCTGTGCGGGGAGAGGATGACGCGGTCCTGGGTGGGGAGAGGACGACGTGGTCCTGTGCGGGGAGAGGATGACGCGGTCCTGGGTGGGGAGAGGACGATGCGGTCCTGTGCGGGTAGAGGACAACGCGGGCCTGTGCAGAGAGAGGACGACGTGGTCCTGTGGGGGGAGAGGATGACATATTCCTGGGTGAGGAGAGGACGACGTGGTCCTGTGGGGGGAGAGGATGACACGGTCCTGGGTGAGGAGAGGACGAGATGGTCCTGTGCGGGGAGATGATGACAATTTTCCATGCAAGGAGATTATTGCATGCATCCATCATACATAAATGACCCAAGAGAGGGCAATCCATACTCAATATCTGGTACACGAAAACACGTCTCATTGATTATAGACCGCAGACATCTTCCCAAATCTCAACAGATGAGGTTGATATTTTTCCCCTTCCAATCTGCCAATATCCAGGGTTCACTAATGAGAAAACTGGACAAAAAAATTAGCAGCCATTGCTAGTGGTTTGCTGATATGGAGCCATCCATATAATCAGATACTGTTTCAACTTGAAATCTAAAAGATAAACTAACAGGTAAAGCATGCCTTATTATTTATAATCCAGAGCAGCACTCACAATTCTGCTGAATGTAATTGTCAACAGTAGGTTTTTGTCCTCGTGCACAACTGCTCATGTATAACAGCGTAGTTGAGATATTACTATACAGGATAGATTTCAATTCCCAAGATGCAAAAAAAATAGAATTCTGGAAAGAAAATATACTTGGGATAACATGGATTAAGCAAGGAATTGTAAGAGATTTCAGATCTGAAGAACAAGAAATATTATTAGCTTTTCTGGGCTGTTAGAATGAAATGAAGACTCAAATGCAAAATTTGTGTAGATACAAACCAAAACGTGAATACAGGGAGATCTTAGCTTTAAAATCAATGAAATTGTGAATCGCATGCTGCGATTGTCTGCGAAAATCAGATTGCTCTCACCAATGCAAGTCAATGGATGCAAGAAAAAAAAAATTGCACGTCATATGGACCATGCGTATGCCGTCAGATTCTTATGCACCCATGACAAGGGAAACCCGAAATTTCATCAGCCGAGTACAGTAAATTCACAGCCCAGACTGTCAGAATAGAATAGATAGAAATGTGTCAGTGAGATACAAATAATCAGTGCTATGTACAGTGGGGGAAATAAGTATTTGATCCCTTGCTGATTTTGTAAGTTTGCCCACTGACAAAGACATGAACAGTCTATAATTTTAAGGGTAGGTTAATTTTAACATTCAGAGATAAAAAAATAAAATCCAGAAAATCACATTGTATAAATTATATAAATTTATTTGCATTTTGCAGTGAGAAATAAGTATTTGATCCCCTACCAACAATTAATAGTTCTGGTTCCTACAGACCAGATAGACGCTCCTAATCAACTCGTTAAATGCATTAAAGACAGCTGTTTTACATAGTCACCTTTGTAAAAGACTCCTGTCCACAGACTCAATTAATCAGTCAGACTCTAACCTCTACAACATGGGCAAGACCAAAGAGCTTTCTAAGGATGTCAGGGACATGATCCTAGACCTGCACAAAGCTGGAATGGGCTATAAAACCATAAGTAAGACGTTGGGTGAGAAGGAGACAACTGTTGACGCAATAAGAAAATGGAAGAAATACAAAATGACTGTCAATCTACATCGATCTGGGGCACCATGCAAAATTTCACCTTGTGGGGTATCCTTGATCTTGAGGAAGGTGACAGATCAGTCTAAAACTACACAGGGGAACTTATTAATGATCTCAAGGCAGCTGGGACCACAGTCACCAAGAAAACCATTGGTAACATATTACACCTTAAAGGTTTAAAATCCTGCAGTGCCCGCAAGGTCCCCCTGCTCAAGAAGGCACATGTGCAGGCCCGTCTGAAGTTTGCAAATGAACACCTGGATGATTCTATGAGTGATTGGGAGAAGGCACTGTGGTCAGATGAGACAAAACTTGAGGTCTATGCCATTAACTCAACTCGCCGTGTTTGGAGGAAGAGAAATGCTGCCTAAGACCCAAAGAACACCGTCCCCACTGTCAAGCATGGAGGTGGTAACATTATGTTTTGGGGAGGTGTCTCTGCTAAGGGCACAGGACTACTTCACCGCATCACTGGGAGAATGGATGGAGCCATGTACCGTAAAATCCTGAGTGACCACCTCCTTCCCTCCGCCAGAACATTAAAAATGGGTCGTGGCTGGGCCTTCCGGCAAGACAATTGTCCAAAACATACAGCCAAGGCAACAAAGGAGTGGCTCATAAAGAAGCACATTAAGGTCATGGAGTGGCCTAGCCAGTCTCCAGACTTTAATCCCATAGAAAATTTATGGAGGGAGTTGAAGCTCGTTTTGCCAAGCGACAGCCTCAAAATCTTAATGATTTAGTGATGATCTGAAAAGAGGAGTGGATAAAAATTCCTCCTGACATGTGCGCAAAACTCATCATCAACTACAAAAAAAGTTTGACTGCTGTGCTTGCCAACAAGGGGTTTGCCACCAAGTATTAAGTCTTGTTTGCCAGAGGGATCAAATATTTAATTCTCACTGCAAAATGCAAATAAATTTATATAATTTATACAATGTTATTTTCTGGATTTTATTTTTGATATTCTATCTCTCATTGTTAAAATTAACCTACCCTTAAAATTATAGACTGTTCAAGTCTTTGTCAGTGGGCAAACTTACAAAATCAGCAAGCGATCAAATACTTATTTCCTCCACTGTATGTGTAGTTTTCTGTACTTGTGTTTAGCTAAAGATTACATTAAAAAAATGGCGTGAGGTATTTATTTTTAATAACCAATAAAGGGAAAGCTGACAGCTGGAGACTGGTGTTATTATTTTGGGAAAGGGACAATAACTATGGAGCTTCCTAGCCTATTAATATCAGCTCACTGATGTCTGCGTAGCCTTTACTGGTTTTTAAAAAGGGGACCCAAAGAAAAATTACATGGGGTACCCTCTAATTTTATTAACCAGCAAAGGCTAAGCAGACAACTGTGGGTTGATATTAATAGGCTGGGAAGGGCCATGGGTATTGGGCTCTTCCCAGACTAATAACACTAGCCCTCAGCCACCCCAGAAATGGCGCATTCATTAGATTCGCCAATTCTGGCACTTAGCCTCGACTCTTCCCAATTACCCTGGTGCAGTGGCAATCATGGTAATGATTTGGGTGTTGATGTTAGCTTTGTAATGACTGCTGCCATTAATCTCAAAACCTAGGGGTTAGTAACAGAAACGTGTTTGTCAGACACCCCCATCATTAACCCTGTAGTCAAAAGCAATAAACACACACATACAAAAGGCCTTTAATTGTAGAAAGCACTCCCATACAATTGACCTATTTTACCCATTAATTATATAAAAAAAATCCACAAAGTCCACAGTAATCCATAATATGGGGGTCCCACGACGATCCTTGACTCTACATCTTGCTACATCTGGAGGCTATGATGAGCGGTGACATCAGTAACATTACCACTCACCACGGCCACTGGAACACACTGAGAGTAGTGTGAGAGTCAGCAGCAGTGATGAGCGGTGGCATCATTAAAATTACCGCAGGTCACAGCTGGCTGTTCTCACAGTAACCTCTGTGTGAGCCGCAGATGACAGCATTTGAGCCTGTCAGCTGTGAACTCTGGTAACCTTACAGAGTTCACAGCTGGCGACTCACACAGAGGTTTCCGTGAGAACCTCCAATTAATAATGTCACAGCCGCTGGTTCTCACACTGAGCTCAGTGTGTTTCGGCGGCCATGGTGAGTGGTAACATTACTGATGTAACCACTAGTCACAGCCTCCGGATGTAGCAGGAATTGTTGTGAGACCACCGTAATATGGATTATGGCGGAACCTGTGGATTCTTTTTTTTTGCAAATAAATGGTTAAAAGAGGGTAATTGTCAGGAATTCCTTTTTACAATTAAAGGCTTGTGTGTGTTTCTTTATTTTGACTACGGGGTTAGTAATGGGGGTGTCTGATTGACACCACTCCATTACTAACCCCTGGGCTTGATATCAGTGGACAGCAGCCTAAAAACGATTAACCCATTTGCCAATGCACCAGGGCAATCAAGAAGAGCTGAGGCTAAGTGCCAGGATTGGCGTATCTAATGGATGCGCTATTTCTGGGGTGGCTGAGGGTTGGTCTTATTGGGCTGAGAAGGAACCAAAGTCCATGGCCCTTCCCAGCCTATTAATATAAGGCCCCTGGTGATATTAGGGGAACCCCATATGATTTTTTTTGGGTCCCCTTTTTAACAACCAGTAAAGGCTACATAGACAGCTGTGAGTTGATATTAATAGGCTGGGAAGACACCAGCTCCCAGCTGTCTGCTTTCCCTCAGCTGGTTATTAATAATAGGCATGTGACCTTTTCATTTATTTAGTTATTACCTAAATACAAGTACAGAAAACTTCACATACATAGCACTGATTATATGTATCTCACTGACAATACAGGAGGTAACTCAGGATGAGTACAGGATCAGTAATGTAATGTATGCACACAGTGACTGCACCATCAGAATAGTGAGTGCAGCTCTGGGGTGTAATACAGGATGTAACTCAGGATCAGTAATGTATGCACACAGTGACTGCACCATCAGAATAGAGAGTGCAGCTCTGGGGTGTAATACAGGATGTAACTCAGGATCAGTAATGTATGCACACAGTGACTGCACCATCAGAATAGTGAGTGCAGCTCTGGGGTGTAATACAGGATGTAACTCAGGATTAGTAATGTAATGTATGTACACAGTGACTGCACCAGCAGAATAGTGAGTGCAGCTCTGGAGTATAATACAGGATGTAACTCAGGATTAGTAATGTAATGTATGTGCAGTGACTGCTCCAGCAGGATAGTGAGTGCTGCTCATTGTGTTGATTGTGGGTGCGGTCGCTGCTGATCCTGCTGTGTGCTCCTGAGAACCACCACCTCTCCACCCGGGGACCTGCTCTCTCTCTTACCCAGGGAGTGAGTGGGTTTCCTGGGATGAGTGAAGGAGCCAAGTCCCAGGCTTCTGCTTCCCGGACCAGGCTGGCGGGGGGCAGAAGGAACCAGCAACCAGCCTGCACATCAGAGGATTCGGGGTTGAGACGCTCCACCAGGAGTCGCAGCAATGTGGCTCCTACTCCCCCCAGGTCTGCAGAGACCCAGAGAAGCCGCAAGGCTTTCATGGAGGAGAAGCCTGCTAGCGTGCAGGATGACGGTCCTTCCGGAGGAAAGCTGAGTGCTCACGGAGGTGAGGCCGACCTCACTGAGGAGGGTTGGGTGCTGCAGAGACCCCGGGAGTCTGTGTCCACCTATGCCTCCCGGGTCATGAGCCACCTCCGTGAGTATGAAGATGCAAGCAAGAGATTGAGAAGGCTCCGGGAGGAGCTGCGCTGCACAAGCGCAAAAGCTGCAGGCGCCTCCAGACCCAGGAAGATGCAATTCCAGGCTGAGGTAAAGAGGCTGAAGCTTGAAATTAATGACCTGGAGGTGAGAAAAGCGTTTATCCAAGAAAAAAGTGGACCATTTAAAGAAAAATTGCAAAATGAAGATCGATTCAGAGAAATGGCTGATAACAGAGAGCAAAGGCAGATAGGGCTGCAACCTGGGAGCCAGGTGGATGATGATGATGATGATGATGATGATGATGATGAGAAGAAGGAGGATGACCAGCAGAAAGCCCCACCTGGCAGCCTGCTTAGTCACTCACAGGCCACGTGCAGCGAGCTCCCTGCTGGACAGGCGACAATGACATCTCGTCGCAGTTCTGCTGGCTCTGGGGAGGACAGTGACATCGGCCAGGGAGGGGCACTAATGGCAGAGATCAAGCTCCTGGAGTCCCCAGTGTGCCTTCAGAACTTCCATCTTGGTGATGATTTGCCAGAGGAGGCACCTGGGGGCAAGAAAAAAAAGGTGAAGAAGATCAAACCTAAGCTCCAGGAAGCGGTAAGCTATGTGTATGCCCCCCTCCCTGTACCCCCTGAGTCGGCTGCAGGGTCAGCTCGCTGTATAAGCCCCGTTGCCCAGCCCAGCCCGGGTTCTGCTGTGGATCCGGTGCAAAGGCGCGGGGAGACTACAAAGCACGGTAATGAGGCGTTGAGCTCCGTCTCTGCTTGTAGTAGCTGGGATGTAGCAGCAGGTGCATCAGCCGAGAGGCTGGACAGTGAGGGCGGCCCGGCGGCGGGCGAAAAATCAGGCCACGATACTGTGGTGCGCTCCCCAGTGGGAGGGGGAGCAGCCCGGTGTCAGGGGCAGCTCCGGTAGCCTCGGTGCCCCTGAATGCTGTTGCCGCTGATCACTTAGTTGAGAAGCGGCGGCAGTGTGAGGGGGTTACCGGGGCGGGGCGTTCCGGTCCTCCCACCAAAGTCCTGTTCTGTGTTGGCGCCGCTGGTCAACAAGATCCTGATGCTAAGGATCAGCGGTGCCTCACAGGAGCTAAAGATCAACGGCGCCTGGTAGCAACCATGAAGCAGCGGAAAATATCAACTGATGATGCGGAGGGCACACATAAAACCAGGGGTGAGGTCACCTCCAGTTCTGTGGAGGAGACTCAGCCCCTTGTGCCTGATGATGCGGAGGCCAAAATGTCACCCCCTGTTGTCACTGGTCCAGCAGGAGTGAATGTGGTGGTGTGTATGGATGAGGAAAAGTCTTTGTCTAGTGGTGTGGTTGCTGGTTTGGTAGAGGGTGAGGAGGTTATGGAGGTGGGTAATGGTGATGCTGTTGGTGTGGATGTGGTCACTGGTCCGGTTGCCCCCCCGGTGGTGGCAGCACCTGTCAGGAGTTATGCCGCTGTCACCTCCGGGGGAAATAGGGCGTCCTCCTCGTCTCTGGGCTCTGGGGACGGCATGTTGCAACGGCGTCTCCTGGAGGCTCTAAAGAGGGGAGAGAGATCACTAATGGTAGAGGGTCGAGAGGTTGATCTATCCTTCTGGATAGAGAGGCATGGCCTCGGGGCCATCCGAGAGCAAAGAGGGGGGGATACAGTTTGGTCCCTCCCAACAGCCGGGCCGGGTAGTGTGCGTAGGAATGTGGTCCGTCTTCGGTGGAGGGGCAGTGATGCATGTCCTCCAAGGTCGAAGGTTGTGGAGCTCCTGCTGAGGATGGGCTTCAAGGCGATTGACATCTACGCCTTGATACATCCCTATTCCACACCTGAGTTTGATGTCAGCTTTGTTCGGCCTGAGGGGCTTGAACTTTTCTGGTCGAACTATGAGTTGGCAAAAAATGAGCCCGGCTGGCGAGACTTTGCCGTTCAGGCGGTGTCTCGCCAAAATCAAGTCAAGAAAGTGACCGTGATGACGTGTAACGAGTCGCTTTCTTGTTATGACATCATGACGTGGCTTGGCCGGTATGGAGAGGTAGTGGAGATGCCAAAGAAAAACCGTGACGAGTTTGGTATCTGGTCAGGGGCCTGGACGTTTATGGTAAAACTTAAGCGTTCAGGTGGTACGGTTGCCCACATACCATCATCTGCCTTCCTGGGTAGGGATCGTATCCTGGTCTTCTACCAGGGGCAAAAGAAGCTCTGTCACAGGTGCGGCGACCCCACACACTTCAGCGCAAACTGCACTGTGCAGAAGTGTGCATTGTGTGGGGATGTCGGCCATCTTGCTGCATCTTGTGTGGAGATTAGGTGCCACCTGTGTGGTGAGTTAGGTCACCCATTCAGCCGTTGTCCTCGCTCCTTCGCTAACGCAGTCGTGACCCCGGTGGGAGAAAGCCGTGAGGCTGATTCTGCTGGGGAAGGGACTAGCAAGGGTGAGGGAGCTGAGGGGCCAAGGAAGAAAAGCAATAAAAAGACGCCTGCCCAGCTAAGGCGTCTAGACAAGCGCAGACAGGATAGGGAGCTGGGCGAGCCTCGGGCTACTGGGGCGGCCCCTGTCCTGGATGCCAGTCTTGCTGCTGAGGCCCCAAGGGATGATGAGTTGGATGAGGAGGTCAGGAGGATCCACAGGGAGGAGAATGCCACTGCCTCAGAGTCCTCCCATTCTGAAAGTATGGATAAGGATAATAGGCAGTGGCTAGAGGACAAGCGTAAGCTCGGCACCAAAAAGAAGAGAAAGAAGGGAGAAAAAAAAAAATCTTCTCTCACTCTGACCAAGGTACCTAAGGAAGGAAAAACCGACTCCCCTCTGGTTGGTCTTTCTAACCGGTTCCAAGCCCTTGAAAACATCTCTTCCTCTGAGGGGGAAGCTGAGGGTGAGGTTCTGGCTTCGGCAGAGCTCACAGGGGGCGCCGAGTCTCCTCCTTCTGGGAACATAAGATCTTTGGAGGGAGGGACTGGCCCAGAGTCCGGAGACGAGGACGAAAAAAATAAAAAACGCATGGAAATGGATACCTCCATGTCATTAAAGAGGGGGAAGGATTCCTCCTCTGAGGCAGAGGATAAGGGGAGTGGGAAAAAGAAAGCCATCTAACTCAATCACCAATGATGGCGGAACCCACTCCGTTGACGCTGGCGTCCATTAATGTCGCCAGCATAAAGTCAAATACAGCTAGATTTGCGGCCTTTGATTTTCTCAGCCGGGTTGAAGCTGACATTTTCTTTTTGCAAGAGACCAGGCTGCCAAACATGGCAGATGTGTTTAAAGCTAAGAGGGAGTGGAGACTCGGGCCCTCCTATTGGTCTCTTGCGGCCGAGCCGTATAGCGGAGTGGCGGTCCTTTTTACCGCACCGGTGGAATGCCGACGGGTTATTGAGTTAGAAATGAGGAGGTGCCTGATCTTAGATGTCCTCATGAAGGGACAAGAGCTCCGGCTCATTAACATCTATGGTCCCCAATCTAAGTGGGACCGGAAGTGTCTCTTTATGAGGATCAAGCCCTACCTTTTTACAAGTCGGCAGGTTGTCTTTGGAGGGGACTTCAATGCTGTCACGAGGCCCCGAGATAGAGGAGGTTCCAGAGACAAGCTGACTTACGATAGCATCGCCCTTAATAGTATAGCTAGTGAGGCTCGCCTGGTGGATGTCCACATTCGGCACACCCCAGGCCACGAGGGGTTCACCTATCATAGAGGTAACTGTAGGTCCAGAATAGATAGGTTTTATTTAAAGGAGGAAGCTGTCTCTTCAGCAGTGTCTGTTGTTGAGGTGGAGTTCTCCGACCACTGTTTAATTTTGTTTTCTCTGAATGTTACAGAGACCCTCCGGATGGGAAGAGGCTTTTGGAGGCTCAATTCGTCTCTCTTGGAAGAAGTGGAGATAAGACAGTCCTTTGAGGATTTTCTTCAGAGCCAGGTACCCTTACTGGATCTCTGTAGTAGTAGGTCAGAGTGGTGGGAGATGTTCAAGGAAAGGGTGGCGAGATTCTTCCGCCAGCTCTCGAGCCTCAGGAGTCTGAGCAGGTACCGCCTGTATGAGGGTCTGAGGAGGAAACTCGAGCATCTTGTCTCAACTGGAGGTAGCCGCGAGGAGATCTCCAGAGTGAAATCTTTGCTTATGAGGTGTCAGTACGATAGACACGCATCTTTGGTTTTTGAGAGGGATTACGGGAAGTACCGCTCGCCCGACCCTTACAGAAACTGCAAGATGTCAGTGAATAGTAAAGTGGTTACAGGACTGGTCGACACTACGGGGTCCCTGAGGCGATCCAGATCAGGGATCCTGGAGGTTGTCAGATCCTTCTACTCGCACCTCTTGGGGAAGAGGGATCTTGATTGGGATGAGATGTCGGCTTTCCTGGCAGAAGCTGTCCCCGAACCAGGGGTAGACCCCTCTCTTGACGTTTTGACAGAAATGATCAGGGAAGAGGAAGTTCAGTTGGCGATTGAAGGGCTTGCCCCCAAAAAATCGCCTGGTCCAGATGGCTTAACATCTGAATTCTATAAGACCTTTAAGGACGTTTTGGTTCCCCTCTTGACTGAGGTATTCAATGAGTGTCTTTCCTCGGGCACTCTGCCGAAGTCAATGAGGAGGTCTGCTCTGATCATCTTGTCAAAGGGTAAGGACCCGTCTTGCATTGAGAATTGGCGTCCCATAGCGCTTCTCAATGCAGACAGGAAGGTTCTGGCAAAGGTGCTGTTTAATCGGCTGGTGAAATTTGCACCCCGACTCCTTTTGGGGGCCCAGCATTGCTCTGTTCCAGGCCGCAGCACATTTAGTGCTGTGCTCTGTGTCCGAGAGGCAGTGGAGCAGGGTAGGGCTGGTCACTGGAAGGGGTACATGCTGTCACTTGACCAGGCAAAAGCATTGATCGGGTTAATCACGAGTACCTCTGGTCCGTCCTTCTGAGATATGGCCTGCCGGGGGGGTTTGTTGATTGGCTTAAGACCTTGTACAGTGGGGCAGAGAGTTTCCCGCTTGTGAATGGTTGGATTGGTAGCTCTTTTGAGGTTGGGTCCGGTGTTCGCCAGGGTTGTCCCTTGAGCCCGCTGCTGTACGTGTTTGCGATTGACCCTCTTCTTAGGAGGGTGGAGCGTGGACCGTTGGCCGGGATCGGGATGGATCAGGCAGCACCGGAGGCCACTCTGAGGGTGGTGGCGTATGCCGATGATGTCACTGTGTTTGCTTCCTCTCACGAGGAGGCAGGGTGGCTGATGTCAGAGGTAGATCGCTACTCGGAGGCATCCGGGTCCAAGATCAACCGGGATAAGTGTGAGAGTCTCTGGCTGGGAGGAGGAGATCCTGGTTTTGATCTCCCGGACACCCTTCCAGGACCCAAAGTCTCTGCAAAAGTCCTTGGCATCGAATTTGGCCAGGGGGATTACCCCAAACAAAATTGGGACAGCAGGCTAGAGATCGCCACTCAGAAGGTGAACCAATGGAAGGGTTGGTCTTTGACCCTAAGGGAAAGGGTAAACCTGATCAAAACTTACCTGCTCCCTTTACTGATTTATCTGGGCAGTGTGTGCATCTTGCCGGAATCTCTCTGGACTCGGGTCTACAGTTTGTTCTTCCAACTGTTATGGGGGAATAGACTGAACCTGGTCAAGAGGGAGGTTACTTACCGTACGAGGAGACTAGGAGGGTTGGGTATGGTCAACCCTGTGGTATTCCTTGTGGATACCTTCATTAAGATCAATATCGCAAACCTCTGGAAAGAGAGGGCTCCTCCGTGGGTATTCTCCTGTAGGGGATGGTTTCAGCCTTTCTTCCAGGAATGGGAGACAGGAGGGCAAGTGAAGGATCTTCGCACACCGCATGGACATCTTCCGGCTTACGCTACCTTGGGTCTGAAGGTAATTCGTCGGTGGGGTCTGGGAATGTGGGAGATCAGGACTCTGCCAAGGAAACTACTTGACAGTAGGGTTCTTTTGACCCATTTCCAGAGGCCTCTGGCGCTCAGAGACTGCCCAAGTCGGGATCTTGGGGTGGGTTTGCATCTTTTGAATTCTATCAGGATCCCCTCAAAGTTTTGGGACTTGGCTTGGCGCTGCTTCCATGGGAAACTGTGTGTGAGGGACAATCTGAAGTGTAGGAGCTCTGAGGACAGGAATTGTCCTCGGGAGCATTGTGGTACCTTGCTGGAAAGCATGGACCACTTCCTGCTTCATTGTCCCTTCAACACAGAGGTGTACAACAGGGTGGGCGCCTTCATGGGCTGGTCTCGGCTGGCCGGTCTCTCCTATGCGGAATGGGCCTATGGAGCATTCGGAGACCTGGGTGGTCGGGACCGCTGCACCTTATTTCTAGTTAGCGCAGTGGTTAGGTATCACACGTGGAACGCACGGTGCTTAGTATCGACGCAATGAAAAATCCTCCCAGTGGACGATGTGTTTAGGACCATACTCGGTGACCTGGTGAAGGTGCGCTCTCTGGAGTATGGGAGACTGGGCGCACGGAGAGCCGCGCTCCTCTGGAGGGGCTTTTCTTTTAGTGTGCCCTAGTCTGGTCATCTCCTTTCCTGGTGGTGGGCTGATGCTGACACTGTAGATTTTTGTTTTGTTTGATTATACAGTGATGTAGGGCTGCAAGCGCCGAACTTGGGCTTCGTGAGTTGTGATTATTGTGGTGTGTGCTGCTGTATATATTGTATATATTGTATATATTGTATATGGGGATATAGATTTGGGTGTAGGTGTTAGGTTGGGTGGTGGGAAAGGGGGGGAGGTGGGTTTATCTTGTGGGACTATGGGACACTGGGTTGTTTGGGGGAAAAACTGGCACTGCCTGATCTGGCCTATGGACGTTGGACATGGACTGAGGCATGAGACGCAGGACCAGCTCTCAGGTCAGTGTGGGGGGTTGGGAATGGAGGATAGCTTGTAGTATTGTATATATTTGTAGTTATTTTATTTAAAACTAAAAAAAAAAAAAAAAAAAAAAAGTTCATGTATATAGTCTGTTTGCCATTGTTTATTTTATTTGTTATTATTTTGTTTGGTGACCGGACCTGAAAATCAAAGTAGTTATTGTTCTGTATATACTGTATAATATGTGTGAGAGGAGAGAATGAGCGGCTGGACCAGTGTTCAGTATATTGATTATTTTCTGGCTAATATTTTTGTTATGTTTTCTGCTATTATTGTTGTTATGTTTTTCATTTTTATAATAAAAGATCTACAGGATGTAACTCAGGATCAGAAATGTAATGTATGTACACAATGACTGCACCAGCAGAATAGTGAGTGCAGCTCTGGAGTATAACACAGGATATAACTCATGATCAGTAATGTATGTACACAGTGACTGCACCAGCAGAATAGTGAGTGCAGCTCTGGGGTATAATACAGGATGTAACTCAGGATCAGTAATGTAATGTATGTACACAGTGACTGCACCAGCAGAACAGTGAGTGCAGCTCTGGGGTATAATACAGGATGTAACTCAGGATGAGTAATGTAATGTATGTACACAGTGACTGCACCAGCAGAGTAGTGAGTACAGCTCTGGGGTATACTACAGGATGTAACTCAGGATGAGTAATGTAATGTATGTGCACAGTGACTGCACCAGCAGAATAGTGAGTGCAGCTCTGGAGTATAGTACAGGATGTAACTCAGGATCAGTACAGAATAAGCAATACTTTCACAGTGGAGGATATTACTTCACTTTTGCAATTTCATGATACTTTTTCAGTTCTGTATGTACAAGAACACTGTCACAATCGCTCTGGATACCCAAATGAGAAAGATTGACTCAATATGAGACATACAATTTTACAAAACCATGAAAGGACATCTCCGAAATCTACTTTTCCCATGAATGTCAGTCTTTTTACTGTCAGAATGGAACAGATAATGATTATGTGGCTGGGGATCTAATGTTCATTGTGTGTCCTTTATCATTATGACAAGAAGTGTATAGTATAAGAAAAAGTCTGGAGATTATTCAGCCTCATGCATGAGAATTGGTGCAGGCAAAGTGAAAGAATAATTTGTAAAAACCAAGGAGAGTAGCGTGCTCTATAATATGGACGGCAGCAATCTGATAGTTTTGAGAGTCAATATTTCCAGAAGATCTGTAACTTTGAAAACACATTGTATACTGTGTACATACATTACATTACATTACATTACTGATCCTGAGTTACATACTGTATTATACTCCAGAGCTGCACTCACTATTCTACTGGTGCAGTCACTGTGTACATACATTACATCACTGATCCTGAGTTACATCCTGTATTATACCCCAGAGCTGCACTCACTATTCTGCTGGTGCAGTCACTGTGTACATACATTACATTATTGATCCTGAGTTACATCCTGTATTATACTCCAGAGCTGCACTCAAAATTCTGCTGGTGCACTCACTGTGTACATATATTACATTACTGATCCTCAGTTATATCCTGTATTATACTCCAGAGCTGAACTCGCTATTCTGCAGGTGCAGTCACTGTGTACATACATTACATTACTGATTCTGAGTTACATCCTGTATTATGCCCCAGAGCTGCACTCACTATTCTGCTGGTGCAGTCACTGTGTACATACATTACTGATCCTGTACTGATCCTGAGTTACACCCTGAATTATACTTCTCTTTTTGGTGCCTGTCTGTTGACAAGTTCTTGACAGGATTCTAATAGCAACCAGCAGAATTATGAATGCAGCTCTGGAGTATAATACATTAAATAACTCAGTCCATGGTGAATAATATAATGCATTTACAAACTTACCCCAATTTTTCTGTGGATTATATCTGCACACACATAAACCTTAGGATAATATGTAGACACACCCCGTATATGTGCGCCATCAGTGCAAGTGACAGCAGCCCCCCACTTTGGGGCCTTGTACGGAGGACCCTTCTGAACATGTTTTTACCTTTATTGAACAGATTTGATGGACAATAATTGAACGCTGGTGCATCAGGAGACAAAGTGGCAGAACATACAGGGATGCACCGCTGATCAGACATTCGTGTACATTGTTTCAGCCACCTCTGATCTCTTGCACGGAGTGGTGCAATTCTGCAAGCTAATAAAACACTTTGGATGATCCAATCTAACACATCTCCGCGCCCTGAAGGCTGTCATCCGATTTACTGCTGCAACATCATCCTCTGACAAGGCGAAAAAACAAGAAACAAAACAGACGTGACCGTGCCTACCATATGCTCTCGAGTCCCGAATAATCAGAAAAGCAGTCAATTAAAGATTTCCTGGTCTTAACCCCTTCCGAATATGTACTACACATATTGGGTGTGGGTGTAAGGATCGGGCTCAGGAGCTGAGCCTGCTTTATACATGATGTGTTCCAGCTGTGTTATACAGCCAGCACCTGCTGCTACAACAGTGATCAGAGATAGCTCCAATCTCTGCTGTTTAACCACTGCTGTCAAGCTGTGTGGACCCTGAGCATTTATTGCAACCCCCATAAAGAATTAACAGAGTGCCGATGGGCTGCTATCAAAGCGGGGATTTCCTGAGAGCCGCTTGCTACTGCCATGTTTGTGCTTCTATGAAGCTCACACTGTATTCTATTTCGACCCATCACAGTGAAAACTGTAAATCCATTGCATATTCACAGCGGAAATCCATTGAATCGCTCACAAAAAGGAGCTCTTGCTTTGATAGGCCCAGCTCGTCCATGGTTGTCCATAGGGGCGTAACGACCGGGGTCATAGAGGGTGCAACCTGGCCTGTGCAGGAAGAGAGCCCACTGATGCCAGCAACTATTTCAGCTGGATGTGTGCGCAAGGACACATATTCAGCTGAAATATATTGCGGAACAGAGACCCATCAGCTCCCTGCACCGTAATACACAGTGCTGGCCAATCAAAACCTGGCAGCTGATGTCGGCAGGTGGCACATGGTGGTGCCGTCATATGTCACCCATAGCAGGTATGACGATGTCAGCTGCCAGCCTCTGCGGTGGCTATTGATGAGAACGTGAGAGCGAGGGAAGATTGCCTTGTGCAGGCGTGTACTACGGAGGACACAGCATGAACTTCAATCCAATATTGCGGCCAGCATGCAGCCAGCGGGTAAGGAAAGGGTGAATCAAACACCCGAAAACCCCGCCCATATGACCGCAAAAGTGTCCTGCCAAATTCAGGTGACAGGTTCACTTTAAGGAAAATTAATATTCACTGCTCCCCACGCCCATAATCCCAGGCATGCGGAGGAGTGAATATTTTGGCAGCTGTTATCAACATGTGGGGGCACATGGCAAGGACTTCATGAGCTGCTTACATGCTGAAGTCAGTAGCCGGTATCAGAATAGGACGCCACGCTGCACGGGAGCACAAGGAAGGTGAGTACAATCTTTTTTTTCTTAATGTGTGCGGCGTGATGGGGACATGTTTTCCAGTATGGGGGCCCATCTATACCAGGAGATATGTCCATGTATACCAGGATGGAGGCCATGTGAAGAATATTGGACATATAATTATATGTCAATCATTTGTATCCTATTTTGCATGGGATTACAAATACAACTTCCTTTGTGCAGCTGTAACAAGACACCTAGCTCAGAAGGTGGTCAAGCTTGTTTGCAATATGTCAAATGCTTGCTTGCAATATGGAATCTATGAAGTAACTCATTTGCTCAGACAGCTAGGATTTAATAAAGAGACTATGGACTTATCGTACGTATTAACCACACACCAGTTACATTTTGGAGATCTCTGGAAAAGCCTAATGTCTCCCAGGGTCTCGATCCGCTCTAGCACCCCAGGGTGGGGAGATACGTAGAGTTGCTATTAGGAGCCAGGTAGCAAAGCTGTGTAGCAGGGGCCTGACCGGATCCGATGGCACAAAAACAGCCTCCCTAGGACCGCCTATTAAGGAGTTATAACCCATCTTAGATTTTGGAGTTTGTAGCTGCCAGAGGCACATTGAGGGAATTTATGTCCATCCCAGTAGGCAGGAGGGGAGTGGGGTTAAATGCTCGTGTAAAGCATGGACTATTGCTTTTTTTAAGGGGAGGTTGTGACGAGTCGACACATCGTGTGGGGAGAAGTCAAGGTACAGAGGGGACCACCAGCCTCCCATATGGCAACCCCTCGTCTGCAATCCAGGTCTTTTATCTGACTGGTAACTGACTCATATTCTGCATACTTTGTCCTACTACTATTGTATTTGCATGTCTGACCATTATATATATATATATATTACCATTGTGTATATAGTGGCTATTAAATATATAATTTAATCTTGGGCTGCTTTTTTATCTCGATCCACGAATTCTCACTTGTGTGTCCTCGGCTTTATCTTTTCATGCTACCAGGGCTGGTTTTTGGCCCAATACAATCCTATTAACCCCTTTCTGACATTGGATGTACTATCCTATCAAGGTGGGGTGGGCCCGTATGACCACCGACGGGATAGTACGTCATATGCGATCGGCCGCGCTCCCCCCATGAGCGCGGCCGATCGCGGCCGGGTGTCAGCTGACTATCGCAGCTGACATCCGGCACTATGTGCCAGGAGCGGTCACGGACCGCCCCCGGCATATTAACCCCCGGCACACTGCGATCAAACATGATCGCAGTTTTCGGCGGTATAGGGAAGCATTGTGCAGGGAGAGGTTTCCTGCGTGCTTTCCTGAGACCCCCGGAGCAACGCAATGTGATCGCGTTGCTCCGAGGGTCTCTTACCTCCTTCTCCCTGCAGCAGGCCCGAATTCAAAATGGCCACGGCATACGGGTCCTGCAGGGAGATGGCTTCACGGCGCCTGCTCAGAGCAGGCGCCAGGAAGCCTGGAGGAGCTGTGCACGTCAGATCGCCGATCTGACAGAGTGCTGTGCAAACTGTCAGATCAGCGATCTTACACTATAACATGATGCCCCCCCTGGGGCAATGTTATAGTGTAAAAAAAAATATTCACATGTGTAAAAAAAAAAAAAAAAAATTCAAAAAAAAAAAATACATTGTTCCTATAAATACATTTCTTTGTCTAAATAAAAAAAAAAACAATAAAAGTACACATATTTAGTATCGCCGCGTCCGTAACGACCCGACCTATAAAACTGTCCCACTAGTTAACCCCTTCAGTGAACACCGCAAAAAAATAAAAAAAAACGAGGCAAAAAACAACGCTTTATTATCATACCGCCAAACAAAAAGTGGAATAACACGCGATCAAAAAGACGGATAAAAATAACCATGTTACCGATGAAAACGTCATCTTGTCCCGCAAAAAACGAGCCACCATACAGCATCATCAAAGAAAAAATAAAAAGTTATAGTCCTCAGAATAAAGCGATGAAAAAATAATTATTTTTTCTATAAAAGTTTTTATCGTATAAAAGCGCCAAAACATAAAAGAATTATATAAATGAGGTATCGCTGTAATCGTACTGACCCAAAGAATAAAACTGCTTTATCCATTTTACCAAACGCGGAACGGTATAAACACCTCCCCCAAAAAAATTTCATGAATAGCTGGTTTTTGGTCATTCTGCCTCACAAAAATCGGAATAAAAAGCGATCAAAAAATGTCACATGCCCGAAAATGTTACCAATAAAAACGTCAACTTGTCCCGCAAAAAAAAAGACCTCACATGACTCTGTGGACCAAAATATGGAAAAATTATAGCTCTCAAAATGTGGTAACGCAAAAAAAATTTTTTGCAATAAAAAGCGTCTTTCAGTGTGTGACGGCTTCCAATCATAAAAATCCGCTAAAAAAACCCTCTATAAAAGTAAATCAAACCCCCCTTCATCACCCCCTTAGTTAGCGAAAAATTAAAATTTTTTAAAAATGTATTTATTTCTACTTTCCCATTAGGGTTAAGGTTAGGGCTAGGGTTAGGGCTAGGGTTAGGGCTAGGGTTAGGGCTAGGGCTAGGGTTAGGGTTAGGGCTAGGGTTAGGGCTAGGGTTAGGGCTAGGGTTAGGGCTAGGGTTAGGGTTAGGGTTGGGGCTAGGGTTAGGGCTAGGGTTAGGGCTAGGGTTAGGGTTAGGGCTAGGGTCAGGGTTGGGGCTAGGGTTAAGGCTACAGTTAGGGTTGGGGCTAAAGTTAGGGTTAGGGTTGGGGCTAAAGTTAGGGTTAAGGTTTGGATTACATTTACGGTTGGGAATAGGGATGGGATTAGGGTTAGGGGTGTGTCAGGGTCAGGGGTGTGGTTAGGGTTACCATTGGGATTAGGGTTAGGGATGTGTTTGGATTAGGGTTTCAGTTATAATTGGGGGGTTTCCACTGTTTAGGCACATCAGGGGCTCTCCAAACGCAACATGGCATCCGATCTCAATTCCAGCCAATTCTGTGTTGAAAAAGTAAAAACAGTGCTCCTTCCCTTCCGAGCTCTCCCGTGCGCTCAAACAGGGGTTTACTCCAACATATGGGGTATCAGCGTACTCAGGACACATTGGACAACAACTTTTCGGGTCCAATTTCTCCTGTTACCCTTGGGAAAATACAAAACTGGGGGCTAAAAAATAATTTTTGTGGAAAAAAAAAGGATTTTTTATTTTCACGGCTCTGCGTTATAAACTGTAGTGAAACACTTGGGGGTTCAAAGTTCTCACAACACATCTAGATAAGTTCCTTGGGGGGTCTAGTTTCCAATATGGGGTCACTTGTGGGGGGTTTCTACTGTTTAGGTACATTAGGGGCTCTGCAAACGCAATGTGACGCTTGCAGACCAATCCATCTAAGTCTGCATTCCAAATGACGCTCCTTCCCTTCCGAGCTCGGCCATGTGCTCAAACTGTGGTTCACCCCCACATATGGGGTATCAGCGTACTCAGGACAAATTGGACAACAACTTTTGGGGTCCAATTTCAACTGTTACCCTTGGAAAAATACAAAACTGGGGGCTAAAATATAATTTTTGTGTAAAAAAAAAGGAATTTTTATTTTCACGGCTCTGCGTTATAAACTGTAGTGAAACACTTGGGGGTTCAAAGCTCTCACAACACATATAGATGAGTTCCTTAGGGGGTCTACTTTCCAAAATGGTGTCACTTGTGGGGGGTTTAGGCACATCAGTGGCTCTCCAAACGCAAAATGGCGTCCCATCTCAATTCCTGTCAATTTTGCATTGAAAAGTCAAACGGCGCTCCTTTCCTTCTGAGCTCTCCCATACGCCCAAACAGTAGTTTACCCCCACATATAGGGTATCAGTGTACTCAGGACAAATTGTACAACAACTTTTGGGGTCCAATTTTTTCTCTTACCCTAGGGAAAATAAAAAATTGGGGGCGAAAATATCATTATTGTGAAAAAATATGACTTTTTATTTTTACGGCTCTGCATTATAAACTTCTGTGAATCACCTAATGGGTCAAAGTGCTCACCACACATCTAGATAAGTTCCTTAGGGGGTCTACTTTCCAAAATGGTGTCACTTGTGGGGGGTTTCAATGTTTAGGCACATCAGTGGCTCTCCAAACGCAACATGGCGTCCCATCTCAATTCCAGTCAATTTTGCATTGAAAACTCAAATGGAGCTCCTTCGCTTCCAAGCTCTGCCATGTGCCCAAACAGTGGTTTACCCCCACATATGGGGTATCGGTGTACTCAGGACAAATTGTACAACAACGTTCAGGGTCCATTTTCTCCTGTTACCCTTGGTAAAATAAAACAAATTGGAGCTGAAGTAAATTTTTTGTGAAAAAAAGTTAAATGTTCATTTTTATTTAAACATTCCAAAAATTCCTGTGAAACACCTGAAGGGTTAATAAACTTCTTGAAAGTGGTTTTGAGCACCTTGAGGGGTGCAGTATTTAGAATGGTGTCACACTTGGTTATTTTCTATCATATAGACCCCTCAAAATGACTTCAAATGAGATGTGGTCCCTAAAAAAAATGGCGTTGTAAAAATGAGAAATTGCTGGTCAACTTTTAACCTTTATAACTCTCTAACAAAAAAAATGTTGGTTCCAAAATTGTGCTGATGTAAAGTAGACATGTGGGAAATGTTACTTATTAAGTATTTTGTGTGACATATGGAGCGCCCCCACGTCAAGGGCAATGAGGAACTTGGTACCGGGTCTATCTCTCTCGGTTCTGGGGATGTCACGGTGGCCCGACCCGGTCCGTGGCCCTTCTGAGGGGCGTCCAATTAAAGGTGTAGTTTGTCTAGTGTTTGTGACGCCACATGTGGTATTCGGTCAAAGTGACCGACGCTGCTACGGGTCCGCTGGGGTGATGGAGTGGCAGCTAGATGGTATGCCTTCCCACAGGTGAAGTATATCCCCAGGGCTTCCCAGATGTGTAGGTGGTGATGGTGGACTATGTAAGGCGCAGTGAATAACAAGGACACAAAAGGGTGCAGTCTCTTTACCTTTACTGAAGGCTTCAGCATCCATAGTCCAGAGCACTGATCACAGGGCAGGCTGAGTCTGGCCGGTCCGAAGGCACATCCAGAGTTCCCTTACTCAGGTGGAAATCAGTAGCCTTCCTACTAGCGCCTGTGTGTTGTAGTACCTCCCTGCTGAGCACCACGGGATAGTCCCACATCATTAATTTTCCAAGTTTTGTTTAGAACAGTATGACGTGATCTGAGGGACCCATACGAACCCCCAAATGTTGGTCTTGGGTGGGCTACAAGACGTGTAATCCTGACCCGGAATTCTGCCACACCAACGGGTTTTTCTTCAGGTCTATGAAGCAAAGCAGTTATTTTACAGCATAATTTAACAGCAGTTTCTGTTAAGAGGCAGTCTCTGTAAAAGCCTCCTATGTAAAACCAGTACAGAGCACCTTTAAGAAGGTGCAAACTATATACAGGCAGTTTTTGATCATGCGCAGTTCATGATTCTGCAGTTCTTTAGAAGAAAAATAGAAAAACTTGGAACAATAGGGATCTCGGGTAAACAAAGGGATCCCTTTAAGAATTAACCCTAACCAGGTTTAAGCAGCAAAGGAAGAACAAACAGTTAAAAGAACTATATATAGTTTTCGGTTCTCCGAGGTTTACCCTCATAGTAGGTTGCAAGACATCAGTCGGTAATGACCACTTCTTGACCGGGGAAGCTCTGGTTCCGTGCTCTCGGCTGATGTGGCGTCAATGTTATTGGTTCGTCTCACCGGTGCGGTCAAGTCACTAGGAGTCTGGATTCAAATGTCAGTTTTGGTAGCAAGTTCAGGAGCGGCAATAATGCACACAGTAGTGGTAGTGTTAGGATTTGTCAGTTCAGAGTTAGTCTTAGTCAGGACGGCAGGTGGCGCTACGGTAGGTTCACATCGCTTAATATTCTGAGCGCACCAACCTTGTTCACTCCGATGGCGAGTGTAGGTCACCTGGTCCCCTCTGCGTAGGATTCGGTTCTGATAACCGTCGTGGAATTGGACCTCCACGTCATAGCTGGTAACAAAGACTTCAGTCGGTAGTCCCGGCTCCTGTATAAAGCCCCACCCCCTTTTCGGGTGAAAGGCTAATACGGTTCCTTGTTTCACCAAGTTCTTATTACCGCGTTTGGTCTTTGGTTTTTGTACTTTCGGTGGATCATTTTGTTCTGTCTCTTTTCTGTTTTTCTAATGTGAAATTAAGCATTGTTTGTACTGCTCCCAGGTGAGCACAGCAATATAGGCACCTTCTTGTTTGGACCCGTCCATTCTAGACTTTGGAGCGTCCCATCTGAAGATCACCCCCTCGGAGCTCACGTCTAGTGGTTCTCCCATAGTTGTTGGTAATGGAGGCAGTATCTTCTCCATGGTGTCAGGGGCTATCACGACGAGCCTAGCGGCGGAGGATCGGTCACTATGGGACGGGGAGCGATCACGGGAGCAGAATCGGTCGGTGGGGTGAGGTCGTTTCCTGTACCTGCGTCTGATGTGGTTCCACCGATATCGGTCTGTTCCGCTGATAAGGACGCTGGAGTCTGCCGCTGCTCGGACCGCGGTTCTTCCAATGCGGTCTTCTGGCAAAATTCCGACTTCCATTTCCTCGCTGCTGTTGGCTCCGCGTCCCGGAGTGGGGAACTCGGCTCCTCCACCGGCGGATCCAAGGAGTTCGAATCCTTCAGCTGCGGCAGTTTCGGGTCCGCCTCCGGTCGACTGAGACAGTCCTGGGTCACTTCGTCGTCGTTCAGGTACTCGCTGGTCGCCCTCACTGCCTTGAGGTTGGCGGCCGCACATGCACGTTGCTCCTCCATTTTCTGGGGGTAGAGCTCCTTCTTCGCTTCGGGGCACGTCGTCTTCTCGCAGCAGTAGTTGGAAGGGGCGGTCGTCGCTTCTGGCGCCACTTTGGTAGTCTCCTCCCATGGCACGCCCTTCTTCTTCTCCTGCGCTCCTCGTGGCGCGGCAATGGCGGTGATTTTGGCGGAAATCTTGGCGGCAAATGGCAATACACAGTCTTTAAGCAAATCACAGTTCCAATACAATTCTGGCACAGTTCTTAGGCACACATGACCTGATTTTCAGGCTTAAGTAGATCCTGTCCGTGACGCCAAAGTTGGAGCGCCCCCACGTCAAGGGCAATGGGGAACTCGGTACCGGGTCTATCTCTCTCGGTTCTGGGGATGTCACGGTGGCCTGACCCGGTCCGTGGCCCTTCTGAGGGGCGTCCAATTAAAGGTGTAGTTTGTCTAGTTGTGATGCCACCTGTGGTATTCGGTCAAAGTGACCGACGCTGCTAGGGGTCCGCTGGGGTGATGGAGTGGCAGCTAGATGGTATACCTTCCCACAGGTGAAGTATATCCCCAGGGCTACCCAGATGTGTAGGTGGTGATGGTGGACGATGTAAGGCGCAGTGAATAACGAGGACACAAAAGGGTGCAGTCTCTTTCCCTTTACTGAAGGCTTCAGCATCCACAGTCCAGAGCACTGATCACAGGGCGGCTGAGTCCGGCCGGTCCGAAGACACATCCAGAGTTCCCTTACTCAGGTGGAAATCAGTAGCCTTCCTACTAGCGCCTGTGTGTTGTAGTACCTCCCTGCTGAGCACCACGGGATAGTCCTCACAACTTTCGTGGATGTTTCTGATGTTCTCTCTCTCTCTCTGTCCCCCATATGGTATGGATAGGACAACCCATATGACTGGGATAGCCTGGGGCTTGTTTGTAGGGACCCTAGAGACACCCCGACCCCCACAATTTGCCACCGTGTCTTCTTAGGTATTAAGGTTGGGCAGCCAACTTGGAATTGACTGTCCTGCCGGTCTCTGAAGTAATGCGTAGAGTCAATTACTCCCTCGGTGTTCCGGCCACCGGCTACGCGCCTCAGAAGAAGGCTGACGATCTTGGGGCAGAACTGCTCCCGGTATTATCTCCTTGTGCTGTGACTTCGTTTCTCACTCTCCACAATACAATTCCTTTCTTGTCCTTTCTTAGGATGCTGCCGCATGGAGTGCAGGCGCAGCTCCGTGCCTTTCTGTCTCGTGCAAGGCCTCTGTCAGGATCCCACCCCTGACAGGGACCTCTGTCTGCAGCTCAGATGTTCCTCCTTTTCCCCCTGCCTGCCTGACAGGTCTTGCCTGGGCCGAGCCCAGTCAGCTTCCCACTGACTAGATGTTACCTGGGCGAAGCCCAGTCTGCTTCTCCCTAACTTCCTATCCAACCCACCAGTTTTACCTGAATGTGAGGAGTGCCCTAATAGATAGGAGCAAGGCTCCCCCTGGTGGACTGGAGTGTAAAGTGTAGTGTGTGTCTTGTGATACCTGGCAAGGTGAACTCCTTTAGTACCATCAGACGTAATATCACTCCACCTGGTGGAAAAGCGACATTACTGCAATGACCAGGACTCTGGGGCGCTGCACATATCTCTGTGATTTAATTGCATAAAAATTCAAAATTGGAAAATTGCAAAATTTTCAAAATTTTCGCCAAATTTCCGTTTTTTTCACAAATAAACGCAGGTTATATCAAAGAAATTTTACCATTATCATGAAGTACAATATGTCTCGAGAAAACAACGTCAGAATCACCGGTATTCGTTGAAGCGTTCCAGAGTTATAACCTCATAAAGGGACAGTGGTCAGAATTGTAAAAATTGGCCTGGTCATTAACGTGCAAACCACCCTTGGGGTAAAGGGGTTAATGGATGGAGTTAATGTCTAACAAGAAACTGGTGGCAGTCCTACCAGGTTGGCAGCCCAGGTGGAGTGACGAGGAGTGGGTTCATCACATGTGGTGGGATTGAGATAATAGTTTGTGTGAGTTTGAGACCCATACTCCCAGGCACTAAATACTACCAGCATTAGCTTTTTGCCACTGGGATCTTAAGATCAGCTGAGAACTAGATAGTCCGAGTGCAAATACTGTAAGGTATATGGGTGCATCTGGTTGTCAGTGATCAAAGATTACAAGGATGGCCAGTTACGCCACTGGTTGTCCATTCATGTAAATGACCAGTGTGGCTAGTGAGGGACACACCCTATTGGTGCTGTAAAGATGGGCATTTTCTGGAAGACAGCAGTGCTGGTAACCAATGAAAGAAAGTAACAGGTGAGAACAATGTTTTAGAACGTGATGACTTAGACATTTCTATTTCTTGGCAGTTTTCTCTAAGGACGTGTTATTTAAGGAGGAGCAGGACAGTTCAGTATCGGAGCATCTCCCCCCAAGAGCGGATTAGAAGCTGTATACAGGGGGGGTTGTATACATATCAGCAGAGAAATGGTTATGGAAACACAATGAGAATACGCTGTTTGTTTTGCCAGTTTTCTGCTGCAATTACTGACAGGCGGCGTGTATTACTAACAGCAAGTGACTGCTTGAGATCCTGTGAACCCCGAGGCAGAGAATTGTGCCATTATTCTTTAGTAAAGGAGTGGATAATGTCACAACAAGTAAAACACATAGGAAATGCTTGACTGTCATTGTTGGAGGAGATCTTCACGTGTGGCTTCTGCAATGATTGCTCGCCCACTCCAAGTCTTCAGGATGCAGCGTATACTTATATGTATCCATCCGTGATAGAAAAACATCTACGCGGCTCCATAACATCTACACTATCATAGTGGGAAACTGACCTATTCTTCAGGAACTGTTCTTCACACTAGACCCCATGGAGGTCACTATGACTGTCCTGTGATTACAGCTCTGGCTGTCACCGTTATGGGGGCACTATGACTGTCCTGTGATTACAGCTCTGGCTGTCACTGTTATGGGGGCACTATGACGTCCTGTGATTGCAGCTCTGGCTGTCACTGTTATGGGGGCACTATGACTGTCCTGTGATTACAGCTCTGGCTGTCACCGTTATGGGGGCACTATGACTGTCCTGTGATTACAGCTCTGGCTGTCCCTGTTATGGGGGCACTATGACTGTCCAGTGATTACAGCTCTGGCTATCCCTGTTATGGGGGCACTATGACTGTCCTGTGATTACAGCTCTGGCTGTCCCTGTTATGGGGGCACTATGACTGTCCTATGATTACAGCTCTGACTGTCCCTGTTATGGGGGCACTATGACTGTCCTGTGATTGCAGCTCTGGCTGTCACTGTTATGGGGGCACTATGACTGTCCTGTGATTACAGCTCTGGCTGTCACTGTTATGGGGGCACTATGACTGTCCTGTGATTGCAGCTCTGGCTGTCCCTGTTATGGGGGCACTATGACTGTCCTGTGATTACAGCTCTGGCTGTCCCTGTTATGGGGGCACTATGACTGTCCTGTGATTACAGCTCTGCCTGTCCCTGTTATGGGGGCACTATGACTGTCCTGTGATTACAGTTCTGGCTGTCCCTGTTATGGGGGCACTATGACTGTCCTATGATTACAGCTCTGACTGTCCCTGTTATGGGGGCACTATGACTGTCCTGTGATTGCAGCTCTGGCTGTCACTGTTATGGGGGCACTATGACTGTCCTGTGATTGCAGCTCTGGCTGTCCTTGTTATGGGGGCACTGTGACTGTCCTGTGATTACAGCTCTGGCTGTCCCTGTTATGGGGGCACTATGACTGTCCTGTGATTGCAGCTCTGGCTGTCCCTGTTATGGGGGCACTATGACTGTCCTGTGATTACAGCTCTGGCTGTCCCTGTTATGGGGGCACTATGACTGTCCTGTGATTACAGCTCTGCCTGTCCCTGTTATGGGGGCACTATGACTGTCCTGTGATTACAGTTCTGGCTTTCCCTGTTATGGGGGCACTATGACTGTCCTATGATTACAGCTCTGACTGTCCCTGTTATGGGGGCACTATGACTGTCCTGTGATTGCAGCTCTGGCTGTCACTGTTATGGGGGCACTATGACTGTCCTGTGATTGCAGCTCTGGCTGTCCTTGTTATGGGGGCACTGTGACTGTCCTGTGATTACAGCTCTGGCTGTCCCTGTTATGGGGGCACTATGACTGTCCTGTGATTGCAGCTCTGGCTGTCCCTGTTATGGGGGCACTATGACTGTCCTGTGATTACAGCTCTGGCTGTCCCTGTTATGGGGGCACTATGACTGTCCTGTGATTACAGTTCTGGCTGTCCCTGTTATGGGGGCACTATGACTGTCCTATGATTACAGCTCTGACTGTCCCTGTTATGGGGGCACTATGACTGTCCTGTGATTGCAGCTCTGGCTGTCACTGTTATGGGGGCACTATGACTGTCCTGTGATTGCAGCTCTGGCTGTCCTTGTTATGGGGGCACTATGACTGTCCTGTGATTGCAGCTCTGGCTGTCCTTGTTATGGGGGCAGTGTGACTGTCCTGTGATTACAGCTCTGGCTGTCCCTGTTATGGGGCCCTATGACTGTCCTGTGATTACAGCTCTGGTGAGTCTGCATCATATCCTCAATGTTTCAGAACCATGTAGGATGCCGCCATCAGTGTGGGAGAATAATACGAGGACAGCGTCCAGCGCCTGGTGCCGTGCCCTGATTTTCGGAGCTGAGGATGTTGGACATGCTAATGTCATCTTTGTAGGTAATTTAGGGCTGACGCTTAGTCACGCTCCGCAACACAAGTGCAGGCGAGATCCTGCGCGGAATACAAATGTGACACGAAGACCTCGTGGTGCCGGCTGTCAGGACACTTATGGAAAAACAGCAATTATACAGATTGTACCCGCATAGTACACAGGCAGGCATCCCAACCCTGCAATATAGGGGCTGGACAACAACCCCTGTGAGAGCCCTCGTGGTGTCCATGATGGGTGTTCACCTGCGATCATGGCATGTAGAAATTATATGATACAATATTTAAAAGATCTCCCCGTATACAGTGCCAAAAGAATGCCCACGTAAACTATGCCACTATAGTACATTCATATTGTCTTTTGAGAGCCACCCAAAAACAGGATAAGCTGAACTAGCAAAGTGCCCCTCATAATCAGTGTCCCCCTATGAACAGTGCCAAAAAAGTGCGCCGTTATAACCAGTGCCCTCCATAAAAATGCCCACAGAATGCTGACAATACATAGTATGAGGAGAGTGCCCCTGTAATAAGACACAGAAAATTTACCCCATATACAGTGCGAGAAGAGGGCTTCCTCGTTACCAGTACTGGAAGAGTGTGCCGTTATAACCAGTGCCTGCACTGTGCCTCCCATACATAATGCCGTAGAATCTGGGTGTTTCCTTTCGATGACAACAAGCAGAGCTCTTCAACATTAGATCCAGGATCTTTTCATATTTTACAGATCTTCCATATTCAGGATGAGTAAAATAGAACGATAATAACGAAGGGGAAAAGCCAAAAAAATGCACCTCATAGGGGGCGCAAAGAACTTAAAGCCAGGGAACACATAGATAAGAGATAGAAAGCTGAAAAATGTTTCCTTATTATTGATTAGGGGTGAGATAACAAGAACAAACAGAAATGATCGAGGTTTGTTCTCCACTTCTGTTACACGACCAGAAACACAACTCTTGCAATAAGCGCTTGACAGACCCCTTTAATTGTCATGGGGCTTGTTTGGTTTCCAGTTAGGTGGTCTTCATTTTACCAAAATGCTGAATTTTTGTATTTTTATATTTTGTATGTGTTTAAACTTGTTACAGAAGTTATTTATTGAAAGTTTGTAAGAAGCAATGTAAGAAAATAACAAAAATACATAAGACAAATAATAAATAAATATAATCAAATATACAAGATAGAGAGGCGGATGGATGGACAGACGGACAGACAGATAGTTAGCTCAAGAAATATTTGCATAGTGACACCAGTTTTGGCATTTTAGCTGATTACCAAAACATTTTCAAGATACAGTTATATAATCAATGTGAACTTATAGTGCAGACCCTCAGGTCTGGGGGTATTCAAATCCTAATTGGAGTAAGAGTTTAGGAATTTCAGCTGTCTAATATGTAGCTGAAATAGATAGATAATAGATTATAGATAGATAATAGATAGATAGATAGATAGATAATAGGTAATAGATAGATAATATATAGATAATAGCTTATAGATAGCTGATAGATAGATAATAGATTATAGATAGATAGATAATAGATAGCTAATAGATTATAGATAGATAGATAATAGATAGCTAATAGATTATAGATAGATAGATAATAGATTGCTAATAGATTATAGATAGATAATAGATAGATAATAGATTATAGATAGAAAATAGATAGATAGATAACAGATGGCTAATAGATTATAGATAGATAATAGATAGATAATAGATTATAGATAGATAATAGATAGCTAATAGATTATAGATAGATAATAGATAGCTAATAGATTATAGATAGATAGATAATAGATAGCTAATAGATTATAGATAGAAAGAATTTTGCACTCTCAGAAGTTTCTTTCCCCGTTTATTCCTGGTCCACAGGGCTGATTGGCACATAGGCCTCAATAGCCGCTTCCATATATAACAATCCTTTCCCTAGTGTGAATCTGGCAAATTAACATTGACATTTGCTTGACAAATTATATGTTTGGCAGACAAAACATCAAATTAGAAAAAAAAGAAAAAAGAAATTCTACGACATAAATATATGTACATGTCTCTCGCTGGTGTTATTTTCACCGTGTAAGGTGTCAATTACGCTCCAGCTCTACAGGATCCCTGCTGCGGCTGTGGTTACAATTAATGAAATGTTAATTAGATCCTATGTTTATAAAGCAAGCTCAGCACATTATTAATGTATCGCTCCGCACAGCAATTACATGTTTAGGCTGAATTATGTGATACTATAACGCTCGGGTCAATGTTATATCTGTGTAATACGGGCGCAGAGGCAAAAGGGATTCAGGGTCCTAGAGGTATCTCCCTCATGTGCATGTGGCCTATTAATGGAGGCATTTGTATATATACAGTGGCTGAAACATATAGGAAAGGAGGGAGGGAGGAAGGAAGGATGGAAGAAAGGAATGGAGGAAGGAAGGGCGGAAAGAAAGGAAGAAAGAAAGAAAGGGAGGGAGGGAGGAAGGAAGAATGGAAGGAAGAAAGGAAGGGAGCGAGTATGGAAGGAAGAAAGGGATGGAGAGAGGAAGGAAGAAAGGGAGGTAGGGAGGAAGGATGGAAGGAAGAAATGAAGGGAGGAAGGAAGGAAGGATGGATGGATGTAATGGGAGGCAAGGAAGGGAGAGAGGAAGGGAGAGAGGGGGAGGAAAGAAGAAAGGAAGTTCATTAAAATCCAAAATCCATATATTTAGGCCTTTACTGGAAAAGTTACCTGGAAAAAATCACTTATTTCCCGTCTGCTTCTCCTCAAGATTTTCATGTATTAAACTTTCAGTAGAAACTACACTGACAAGCAAAAGGGTAACAATGTTTGGAACTTTTGACTTTCAGGCTCCATATCCCACTATCTACTACTTTTTCGAAAGTGAGACTACCGTCACTTTATAGACAATCTTCTTGGCTATCTCATACTGTACATAAATTTGACTATTTGGCATATGATTAGTTGTACAGATCCTTATGTCACTACATTGTTACTGTTTTGCTCCTGAAAGTGGAAAAATCTTTTTCTTTCTGAAAACAACAATACACAACGTGTTCTCAGATTCCCTAATAGCTCAGTGTATTATTAGGTTGATTCCCAAGTGAAAGGTCACTGGTTTGAATCAAGGAGCAGCCGTAAAGATTTCTCAAAAAAAGAGAAACATCATCATCTAGTTCATCGATGGCGGTCTCTCGGCTAAGAAAATTGCCAAACTGCATCATGTGAGCACCATGCCAGCTGGAAGACTACAAAATGAAGTCCGTCCATCCATTCAGAAGCCAAGAGGTGGACGTCCAGGCAAAATATCGGAGTCAACAAGTCAGCTAATCTCAAGGTCCATCAATTCTGTGAGATCACAGACGTCCATGAAAGCACCGTGTGATTCATGTTACAAAAGTCTCGAATGGTGGCCTGAGAAAAGGTAAAGAAGTGTTGGCTTCAGATTGCAAAAAAGTACAAAAAGTTGACAGTAGAAGATTGAAAATGGGATTTGGAGAGATGAGACAAAAGTCGATAGACTAGACTCTGATGGGTGCAAATGGGTCTGTAAGAAACAAGGGAAAAAGGGGATAACGGATCGAGAAATTGAAGAAACTGTCAAGTTCAGTGGAGGAAGCCTGATGATATGAGGATGCTTCACAGCCCAAGGTGTTGGATATTTGACCAGGATCGATGATTGTCTCAGTACTGAGCTACATGTGAGTATTTTACAAGACGAGTTACTTCGTACACTCGAGTACTAAGGGTATGAAAAGGACGACATAGTGTTCCAGCAAGACAACAACCCAAAGCATACGCCAAACTTGGGGAAGAAATTGTTCAGTGACAATGAAGTAGAGGTGCTGGAGTGTCCCCCAGTCCCCAGACCTCAACCCAATCGATGTGGATAGCGTTCAAGAAAAAAAGTGAGTCAACCAGTATGCACCAACTTTGGGAACAAGTAGAAGAGACCTGGAATCAGAAACATGCTTGAATCTGATTGAGAGCAGCCCAGAAGGATTCAGGCAGGATTTACAAAATACTAAGAAAATAATAAAAATTTAATTTTTAGGAGCAAAACAGTAACAATGCAGTGACATGACAAGAATCTGTTTAACTAATCACAAGCTAAATAGTCAAATTTATATATGAGATAGCCAAGATGATCGTCTATATAATGATGGTGGTCTCATGATCAAAGCAGCAATGGATGGTGAGATATGGAGCCAGAAAGCCAAAAGGTCAGAACATTGTTACTCTTTTGTTCTTCAGTGTAAGTAGAAAATCTTGAGAGAAGCATAAGATTGGACTACTGGAAAGAAACTTTGAAAGTACATACCATAATGGAAAAAAAGCCAAGTGGCTCTAACGTTAGATTGTAGATTTCTACTTCACATATCTTCTAAATATCCTCCTGAGCGTTGCCTGTTCCTACAGAAATCTCGTCCTCCACAATGTCCTTTAGCGACCTCTTCTCCAAAGACGAAGGCAACGCAGAATAAAAAAAGGATTAATGAGTCCTCGTTCATGCTTCTTGCAAGGCAAATGAGATTACAAAACCAAATGGTGTCTGATAATAATATCTCCCTTTTCTCTTGTGATTTCTGATGGCTTGTTGAAGAGGTAGGATTCTACTTTTATTTCAGGTGCATCTCCTGGAAGATAAGAAGGATGAAATCACTTTAAAGGCAAAGAGTTAACTCTTTCTTTTTTTTTTTTATTGTATAGCTGGCCATGTCAAGTACCCAATGACTGAGGTTTCCCAGTTGGGGACATTTTTTTCTTTACTGGGATTTTGGTTCTTTTTGTGAATTCAAGAAGGATAACTTCAGCACCGAAGAAGACGAAGACTATGATGCTTGCTCAAGAGTAAGCACATTTTTTAGCTTAGATATCGTCCAGCGTTTCGACCTGAATGACGGTCTTTTTCAAGGACATCTGTAATTGAAGAGTGCAATTGAAAGAAAGTCAAGCAAAACCAATGAATGTATTCACTCTTAAGTAAGCATCACAGTCTTTGTATTTTTTAGTGCCGAGTTTATTTTCCTATGATAATTAGCACAAGTGTCCTTTCCTAAAAAGTGTAGACCTTCCATGGTTGTGTTGTAGACCAACAAATATTTTGGTTTACTGTGAATTAAGCCATCGATGCACCAGGTGCCTTCTGAAGGCCAAGTGGGGGACAATGACTGAGGTTTGATATCGACTTGGTAGGGGAATTATCGTTTTTTTAACTTTATCACCCCAGGCTTAGTATTGATAAATTGTTTAATAGTAGTTGACAAACCCTTAAAGGACATTTAATTGCAATTTAATCTTTAGTGACTTAAGTGGCAGAGACCACCTAGAACAAGTCCGGACAGGCAGTCTCCTGCACAGCAGATACTTCATGTGACTGTAAGGAGATTGACATATTACCCAAGTTCCCCCTTGAAAAAATATATAAATTGTTGTGATGTATAATGTGAACTGTGACTCATTTTAATAATGGTAATAATGTGTGCAGTTTAACAGTCGGGATAATTAGATATAATGTTTGGGACTAGCCCAGAGTGAGAGGGGTTGATTTGTAAGGAAAGTGACAGTTTCCTGGTAGTGAGGAAGATAGGGCATGGAGTGCGTAGAGAAAGGAACTAAGGTCCAATGTGAGCCCTGTCGCATTCTCGGGTGTCCAGAGTGAGCGGAGACAAAGAGGAAAGGGATTGCGAGATCTGGAGCAGAAATGACAGAGACAGAGTGAATTATTGGAGACGGGTTCTGGGAGAGGATGCCTAGTAGTAAGGTCCAGAGTTTATAACTCTAAGAGGTACCGGGCCAAGACAGGACTGAGAATGCTAGATGAATAGAGTGCCCCAGGAGTTCCAGATCGTCAGCAATAGAGAAGATAAGTACCGGCCATACTGGCACCATAGCTCCCCTAAGGGGAAAGAAGCCGCGGTTGAGTAAAGGACTTTTGCTAAACAGAACGGCAGTGTCCAGCTGGGTTGTGATGAAGTAGTGAGAAACAGTGATGATAGAGGACAAGTAAATAGAGAAAGGAATTGAAACTGCCCCGAGTTGTGAAGGAAATGTTCATAAGATTGTGTACCGGCTATCTCCTATATATATTCCCTACCAAGGTCCCGTTCAGTAAATACGTTTATTTTCAAATGGTGGTCTCCCTCCTTGAACTGTACAACATCTGGTCCTGGCAAACCAGCAACATCGGTTACTTGCAGCCTGTAATAATAATATCTTAGATAAAAACTGATCAGAAAAAAACATAAATGAAAAAACAACAAGAGGATGGATGAAAGTAGAATCTGCAAAAGTTTGAAATGTTAATTCAATCACGTGTATTTATCACTATAGTGGACTTTGATTTTAATTTTGCAATTCTTTGTTATAAGCAAAAAAGTTAACAATCTTATTTTATTAGATAGTTTCCTAGATTTTTTTTGCTGTGTGCCTACGGGCCATCAGAAGGTTCAGTCCTTGTAATTTACTTAAGAGTCGCGTAGCTCATTTTTATTTCGAGTAGATGGCACTTGCCAGCATTAGTGTCACAGTGAACCTTATAAAGGAGCGAGAGAGAACATTGCCCTCAGGTGGATAAATATCTGGGCCACATGTACGACACTCCATGTTCTGCTTGATTTCAGTCATTCTTTTTGTGCGTTCTTCTGAGAATTCCTCTCCTCCCGTGAACTTTCTTCTCTACATCAGACAGTGCCGTGAATTTAATGCATTTGAGCTGTTGATCGTTTGGTTGTTTCTTGGGTCGAATGATTTACAATTCACAAAAAAGGGGACTAAGGTCTCAAAGAGGACAGGGGCAGAACACAGGAGGCACGTAGATGTCACTGTATTTTGGTCTCTTTCTCTCTGTTCCTGACCTGTGAATTTATATATCTCGGCCCTTGAATGGACAGCAGAAAGCTGCCATTACAACAAACTTTGCAAAAATCAATAGTCCAACTGATTATAAATAAACTTTGTAATATATCTTCTCAAAGAAATGTTCTTCTTTCTCCACTTATGAGCCATTTCTACTACTCCTACAGCCTCATGAACTCATCATTTACTGTCATTTACACAGAAAAACAGCTAAAATCTGTTTTACCCAAAACAAGCTGGACTGTCACCTCAGTGAGGGACTAGATTACAGTTACCTATGGAAGTTATCTAGAGGGGATTGAGGAGCAACGTAAAAGAGAGATATAGATTGAGCTGCTGCTTTCTAGTAAGAGGTTGAGCTGCTGCTTTCTAGTAAGAGGTTGAGCTGCTGCTCTCTAGTAAGAGGTTGAGCTGCTGCTTTCTAGTAAGACATTGAGCTGCTGTTTTCTAGTAAAAGGTTGAGCTGCTGCTCTCTAGTAAGAGATTGAGCTGCTGCTTTATAGCAAGACATTGACCTGCTTTCTAGTAAGAGATTGAGCTGCTGCTTTCTAGTAAAAGGTTGAGCTGTTGCTCTCTAGTAAGAGATTGAGCTGCTGCTTTTTAGTAAAAGGTTGAGCTGCTGCTTTCTAGTAACAGATTGAGCTGCTGCTTTCTAGTAAAAGGTCGAGTTGTTGCTTTCTAGTAAGACATTGAGATACTACTTTCTAGTAAAAGGTTGAGCTGCTGCTTTCTAGTAAGAGGCTGAGCTGCTGCTTCCTAGTAAGAGATTGAGCTCCTGCTTTCTAATACGAGTTTGAGCTGCTGCTTTCTAGTAAAAGGTTGAGCTGCTGCTTTCTAGTAAGAGGCTGAGCTGCTGTTTTCTAGTAAGAGATTGAGCTGCTGCTTTATAGTAACAGGTCGAGTTGTTGCTTTCTAGTAAAAGATTGAGCTGCTGCTTTCTAGTAAGAGGTTGAGCTGCTGCTTTCTAATAAGAAATTGATCTGCTGCTTTCTAGTAAGTGTTTTATGTAACCCCAGAGCTGGATTCACAGTTACACAGTGCTTACTAATTCTGCATAATGTCTTCCATACTGCCACTGCTTTTGAGCATGGAGAGCAGGAATAATGTATCGGCCATGAATGTCATTTGAAACTATAAGATTGCTCTAAGGGGTTCTGTTACTTACCTGTGCGCCTGTACAGAATGCACATATGGTATGTACAACCAAGGTATGCTTATAGCAACTTTGAAAGGGGTTTCTCACTGACAACAAACTCGCTGAAGACTATTAAAGATCAAGTGCAGTAAGCTGTTTTCAGAATGTTCGTAGACTTCAAGACTTGTTTCATGTTTGACATTTTCTTGCAGTATTGAAATGTATAATATGTATACAATCTATTATGTTTATAAAATATAAAATGTATTTACATATTAGGTAAACTCCTTTAAAAAAATAAATAAAATAAATTTCTTTATTTTTGAATTGGGAAAAGTGGGATGATTTAAACTTTTATGTATTTGTATTTTTTTATATATTTTTAAAAACTTGTTTACTTCACAGTGTATCTTTTAGTCTCTCTAGGGTACTTGAACTTGCAATTGTCTGATCGCTTGTGCTATGTACTGCAATACAAACCTGTCGACTGATTCATGCTGCTACAAGGAAAGTCTCTGATGACATCTTAATGAACCTATCCCTTTGAATGGCAGACATCTCCATACACACATAGTGAAAGACGTGTCAGTCATGGAGTCATTCAGAGCGAGGCTGGAAGAAGCAGCCAGGAATCAAATGACTGGTTCCCATTATGTATTGGAGTATATAGTAAAATTGCTGATCTACTGTGAAGCACAGCCACTGTTAACAGTTGGTATATAGCAATGAATTAACAATGGGGAAATGTTACTTGTGCTTGTGACAGTCTGAGGGCGAATACCTCAGCAGCACTTCCTTCACACTTACAGACACAATCGGGGAGTGCTTTAATGGGGAAATGTTGCTTGTGCTTGTGACAGTCTGCTGGCAAATACCTCAGCAGCACTTCCTTCACACTTCCAGACACAATCGGAGAGTGCTTTATAGAAGCACTAGGATGGCAGCTGTGTGGGGCCTTTAGTAGGTCCCAGGCTACAATAGCAATCCATCTGCTCCCCACGATCACGTCACTGGTAGGATGATGGACATCAGAATGATTGCATTCTGCTATTGCTCCATTTAAATGGGGCTGTTTTTAAAGATTAACAATGGCATTTAAATAGTTAACAGCAATGATCAGCGCTAGCTCCGGTCGCTGCTGTTAGAGAAAGATGATGGCAATGTAACACAGCTAGCACCCACACCCAACACTACATTTAATGGGTTGGACAGAAGTGAAAAAAACATGGCTGCTCACTTCAAATAACAGTGCCACACCTGTTCACAGGTTGTATGTGGTATTGCTGCTCAGTTTCATCTATTTCATGTGATCTGATTTGCAATAATGAGCATAATCCATGGACAGGTACGGCAGTTTTTAGAAGAAAGTAGTTAAGGTTATCTATAAAAACATTTACTATGTGGAGGAGATCTGGAGCATCAATTAATATAAAAAAAGCGGAAAACAATTAGAGAAAATGTGGTGATACTGTTGAGTTAATCTCCCCATCAGGTCTCAGCAGTGAGAGGCTTCAGGGTTAAAGCCGGAAGATGGAAAGGCTTGCAGAGAAATCCTCCCTGCTCATCACACACATGGCACGGGCCTCTCCCTAGCGGCATGCTAATTGCCAGTTAAAGTCATGTCAGATGATTCTTCTAGAAAATCTTTCCACACTTCAGGACAGCGAGGATCGGGGAGTCAGGCAGTCGGCATGGAAACCGTGGAAGATGAATTCACTTTCAACCTGTTTGTCAACTTTTCCATCTTTTAAAAAAAAGAAAATACTTTATTTACTAAATGAGAAGAAATTCAATGAGATTGACTGTCGTTGGGATAGATAATCGGCGTATGATCAATGCAGGCCCAGATCTCATTAGTTTCTAGGTGAGAAAGGGCACTGAAGAACGACTAGGCCTCATTTATCTAACCTTGGTAACAGTAAAACTGTCTTTGTTGCCCATAGCAACCAATAAGAGCCCAGCTTTCATTTCTAATACTGCTTGGAAAAAATGAAAGCTGAGTTCTGATTGGTCACTACAGGCAACAAGGACAATGAGGCCTACTTTGTTTTGGCCAAGATATTTCCCTTTGGCCCAGGTGAAGCAAAACCTTCCATCATCCTCAGTCACCACTACCTTATCTTTAAAATAGGCATTTCCTCCTCTGAAACCTGTCCGTTGATAAAAAAAAAGTATAAAATCATCCCACAATGACAAGGTGTACCCATCGGGACGGCCCTAACCTGTCTCTAGTATTAACACCTTACCGTGTGTCAATGTGAATAAGGGCAGAAAAAGACAGGATCCCGACTGAGACCCCCATCCACGGGAAGCTATACAGATGAAATAGCTCAGAAAGGGGGGACCATGCCCCTGTTTGTACAAGAAACTACAGCAAAACCAAAGAAATGTCCTGCTCGGCCTTTATTCACATTGAGGTCCTTCGACACATAGTAAGGTTTTAATACTAGAGACTGGTTAGGACCATCCCGATGGGTACACCTTGTCGTGGTGGGATGGCTTTTATCTTTTTTTTTTAATCAAAACAGAGTTAACTAAGTACCCTCCGTTATTTACATGTACTATTACTACTTACTTGCTCATTTTGTTTTGTTTTTATTTCACTGAGCTCAGTGATTGGCTGCAGTGGTATTGTGCACCATTGACATGACATCACCACTACTGCCAATACCCGAGCAGTGGCGAAAAGACGGTGCTGGACCTGGGGAGGGTAAGTACCTACAGTGTTTGTTATTTTATAGGGATTTGTGGTCAACCTTCCTGAAAATGGAAAATGCCTTTGAAGCCATAAAATCCAATATTGTCTTTTTCTACGCTCTGTTAATTGCACAGCGCGCTTTTGTCATCCATCTCCTTGGCTGTAAAGGCCGGGCAGCATCCATGTCAGAGCCATGTTTGGAGGGTACTTCACCTACTTGAGAGCAGCAGAAAATCTATTAAATAAATGGAAATTAAAAAAAAACGGGCCATTCACCTGGTGTAGCCTCTCCACCAGACGTAGTCATAATGTGCATTTATTTAGTCTGGGACTCACTTGGAACTTGGTATGAAAAGCTTTTAGCAGCTCTTTAAGGGCTTACAAGTCTCTCGTAATATCACTTATCTATTACAAGCCTTGAGGATTTATTTTTCATTTTTTCTACATTTGTTTTGTGAACTTGTTTTTTAATGACTCTCGAAACTGAAATGCATTCCGGAAAGTCGATTCTGTTGGTAAAACAATATTTGATGTGTTTTCGGTTCCTCCACGCACCACCGCCCCTCCTCAGTCATGGCACCTCTGAGGATTTAAAGCCCATGAAATTATAATGTGCTTTTACAAGATTCCTGGCACAAGGAGATATGAAGAGAAACTGACCCGGGTATTGATTAAAAATCAATCGTCCTCTACACAACAAGGTGTATTGTTCTCATTAACGAGTCATAAGGATCCTCTAACTACCTAAACCTTACAGAGCTTTGCCCTCCTAAATTAACTGCAATAAATGAAGTCCTTGAGTCGTCCTCTTCTATAAAGGCCATTCAGCCGTTGTGTATGTTTCTAAGAAGGTTGGGTAACAAGCAACATGGCCACCAACATAGCCATAGATGAAGTGGTAGTGGCAAGGGGCACCAAGAGGTTCAGGGTATGTAGATACGGTATATTGAGAAAAGTATTGGACACACATCTCAAGAGTCGTCCTCTTCTGTAAAGGCCATTCAGCTGTTGTGTATGTTTCTAAGAAGGTTGTATAACAAGCAACATGGCCACCAACGTAGCCATAGATGAAGTGGTAGTGGCAAGGGACACCAAGAGGTCCAGGGTATATAGATGCAGTATATTGAGAAAAGAATTGGACTCACATCTCAATCACTAAATTCAGAATTTTCCCATTGTCCTTGGTGTATAACATCTGGCACACCAGTGTATAATATGGCCCCCCGCCATGCCGCTTTGTACGTGGTGCGGTAATAGGAGCCACCGGGGTAACAAGTCCATTCATGACAATCTTCTCCCATCACCTGAGTGTTATTATTGAGAAGTAGAAGGAACGGCAGCAACTCAGCCATGAAGTGGAGACCTCGTAACGTTACAGAGCGGGGGACAGAGTGAGCAGTGGGCAGTTTGATGACCCATTTTCTGTTCGCTCTTACTTTATCCAGTGCAAAAGGTCCATGTGTTCTTGGTTGAGGGAGTTTGGTGGAGGAACATAACCGGCTGCACAGAGCCCGGACCTCAACCTCATCCAAAAACTAGAATGAAGATTGTGACCCAAGTCCTCTCCCAACATCTGAGTCCGACCTCACAAATTCTCCTCTGGTTGAAGGAATAACATTCCCAAAGATGCCTTCAAATTTGTAGAGTCTTTCCTAAAGATTAGTAACTGTTATATCTGCAGAGGGGCCGACTTCATATTAATGTCTGTGGATGTAGAATGGGAGGCCAGAAAAGCTCCACATAGTGTAAATGCCTAGAGCAGCAAAACATAGAGGTTACTCATAGATCTTGGACCCCCCAAAAAAAATCTGTTGCAGGGTTCATCAAACATCAAATTATAACGCTGGCGTTTTATGTAACGGAGGGGTCTTTGAAGCCCCTTAGACACAAGCACCGGGTGTGTCTGCATCATCCGCACCAAAGAGGGAAATAAGGGTTTGTTGAATTTTGTTCCTGTGATCATGTGTATGGGGGTCGGGAGGGAAAGCTGTCAGCTAATTTAAGGTGTATGGGCATCCATTGTCTAATCCTAATCTATTTATAGGGGTGACTCCTGGATCACTTGGCCAAATGCAGAGTAGTCTGCCACCATGATGGCTATATTGTTAAGAGTGCTGTAGATGTCACTTTTTTATGTACTGTACAGTGCTACGGCTGGTATTACATTGAAGGCACCTTGACTGGCACTGTTATACGAGTACTGTGGCTGCTTTGTTTATGGGGGTCTTATGGCTGACGCTTGGTTTCTATAGTTTATACTGTTTTGGGAGACTGTGGGTGGCACAGTTATAGGAGTACTATAGATTGCACTTTTATTATGTAGGATGATGGTACTGCGATGAGGGCACTTTGCCTGGCACTGTTATAGGAGTTCTATAGATTGCACTTTTATTATGTACGATGACAGGCACTGCGATGAGGGCACTTTGACTGGCACAGTTATAGAAGTTTTATAGATTGCACTTTTATTATGTACGATGATGGCACTGCGATGAGGGCACTTTGCCTGGCACTGTTATAGGAACACTATAGATTGCACTTTTATTATGTACGATGACAGGCACTGCGATGAGGGCACTTTGCCTGGCACAGTTATAGGAGTTCTATAGATTGCACTTTTATTATGTACGATGACAGGCACTGCAATGAGGGCACTTTGCCTGGCACTGTTATAGGAGTACTATAGATTGCACTTTTATTATGCACGATGACAGGCACTGCGATGAGGGCACTTTGACTGGCACAGTTATAGAAGTTTTATAGATTGCACTTTTATTATGTACGATGATGGCACTGCGATGAGGGCACTTTGCCTGGCTCTGTTATAGGAGTACTGTGGCTGGTTTGTTTATGGGGGCTTTGTGGCTGGCACTGGCATAGGGTCTCTATAGTTTCCACTGTTATAGGAGACTGTGGATGATACTGTTATAGGAGTACTATAGATTGCACTTTTATTATGTACGATGATGGCACTGCGATGAGGGCACTTTGCCTGGCACTGTTATAGGAGTACTATAGATTGCACTTTTATTATGTACGATGACAGGCACTGCGATGAGGGCACTTTGCCTGGCACTGTTATAGGAGTTCTATAGATTGCACTTTTATTATGTACGATGATGGCACTGCGATGAGGGCACTTTTATAGGAGTACTGTGCCTGGTTTGTTTATGGGGGCTTTGTGGCTGGCACTGGCATAGGGTCTCTATAGTTTCCACTGTTATAGGAGACTGTGGATGATACTGTTATAGGAGTACTATAGATTGCGCTTTTATTATGTACGATGACAGGCACTGCGATGAGGGCACTTTGCCTGGCACTGTTATAGGAGTTCTATAGATTGCACTTTTATTATGTACGATGATGGCACTGCGATGAGGGCACTTTGCCTGGCACTGTTATAGGAGTACTATAGATTGCACTTTTATTATGTACGATGATGGCACTGCGATGAGGGCACTTTGCCTGGCACTGTTATAGGAGTTCTATAGATTGCGCTTTTATTATGTATGATGACAGGCGCTGCGATGAGGGCACTTTGCCTGGCACTGTTATAGGAGTTCTATAGATTGCACTTTTATTATGTACGATGATGGCACTGCGATGAGGGCACTTTTATAGGAGTACTGTGCCTGGTTTGTTTATGGGGGCTTTGTGGCTGGCACTGGCATAGGGTCTCTATAGTTTCCACTGTTATAGGAGACTGTGGATGATACTGTTATAGGAGTACTATAGATTACACTTTTATGATCTACTACGACTGGCACTGCGATGAGGGCACTTTGACTGACACTTTTATGGGCGGACTGTGGCTGACTGGCACATTTATGGGAGATCTAAGCACTGTTACATGGTTATACTGTTACTAGATGGTGGCCCGATTCTAACGCATCGGGTATTCTAGAATATGTATGTATATAGCAGCCACATAGTATATAGCACAGGCCACGTAGTATATAGGAGCCATGTAGTATATAGCAGACAAATAGTACGTGGCCTGTGCTATAGAGTATGTGGCTGCTATATACATACATACATATTATAGAATACCCGATGCGTTAATACAGGCCACGCAATATATAACACAGCCCAAACAGTATATAACACAGCCCACGTACTATATAACACAGCCCACGCAGTATATAGCACAGCCCACGCAGTACAAAACACAGGCCACATAGTATGTAACACTGGCCACGTAGTATATAGCAGCCATGTAGTATATAGCACTGCCCACGTAGTATATAGCAGCCATGTAGTATATAACGCAGACCACGCAGTATCTAACATAGGCCACGTAGTATACAGCAGCCATGTAGTATATAACACTGCCCACGTAGTATATAGCAGCCATGTAGTATATAGTACTGCCCACGTAGTATATAGCAGCTATGTAGTATATAGTACTGCCCACGTAGTATATAGCAGCCATGTAGTATATAGTACTGCCCACGTAGTATACAGCAGCCATGTAGTATATAACACTGCCCACGTAGTATATAGCAGCCATGTAGTATATAGTACTGCCCACGTAGTATATAGCAGCTATGTAGTATATAGTACTGCCCACGTAGTATATAGCAGCCATGTAGTACTGTATATAGTACTGTCCACGTAGTATATAGCAGCCATGTAGTATATAGTACTGCCCACGTAGTATATAGCAGCCATGTAGTATATAGTACTGACCACGTAGTATATAGCAGCCATGTAGTATATAGTACTGCCCACGTAGTATATAGCAGCTATGTAGTATATAGTACTGCCCACGTAGTATATAGCAGCCATGTAGTACTGTATATAGTACTGTCCACGTAGTATATAGCAGCCATGTAGTATATAGTACTGCCCACGTAGTATATAGCAGCCATGTAGTATATAGTACTGACCACGTAGTATATAGCAGCTATGTAGTATATAGTACTGCCCACATAGTATAGAGCAGCCATGTAGTACTGTATATAGTACTGTCCACGTAGTATATAGCAGCCATGTAGTATATAGTACTGACCACGTAGTATATAGCAGCCATGTAGTATATAGTACTGCCCACGTAGTATATAGCAGCTATGTAGTATATAGTACTGCCCACGTAGTATATAGCAGCCATGTAGTACTGTATATAGTACTGTCCACGTAGTATATAGCAGCCATGTAGTATATAGTACTGCCCACGTAGTATATAGCAGCCATGTAGTATATAGTACTGACCACGTAGTATATAGCAGCTATGTAGTATATAGTACTGCCCACATAGTATAGAGCAGCCATGTAGTACTGTATATAGTACTGCCCACGTAGTATATAGCAGCTATGTAGTATATAGTACTGCCCACGTAGTATATAGCAGCCATGTAGTACTGTATATAGTACTGTCCACATAGTATATAGCAGCCATGTAGTATATAGTACTGCCCACGTAGTATATAGCAGCTATGTAGTATATAGTACTGCCCACATAGTATATAGCAGCCATGTAGTACTGTATATAGTACTGTCCACGTAGTATATAGCAGCCATGTAGTATATAGTACTGCCCACGTAGTATTAGCAGCCATGTAGTATATAGTACTGCCCACGTAGTATAGAGCAGCCATGTAGTACTGTATATAGTACTGTCCACGTAGTATATAGCAGCCATGTAGTATATAGTACTGCCCACGTAGTATATAGCAGCTATGTAGTATATAGTACTGCCCACGTAGTATATAGCAGCCATGTAGTACTGTATATAGTACTGTCCACGTAGTATATAGCAGCCATGTAGTATATAGTACTGCCCACGTAGTATATAGCAGCCATGTAGTATATAGTACTGCCCACGTAGTATATAGCAGCTATGTAGTATATAGTACTGCCCACGTAGTATACAGCAGCCATGTAGTATATAACACTGCCCACGTAGTATATAGCAGCCATGTAGTATATAGTACTGCCCACGTAGTATATAGCAGCTATGTAGTATATAGTACTGCCCACGTAGTATATAGCAGCCATGTAGTATATAGTACTGCCCACGTAGTATACAGCAGCCATGTAGTATATAACACTGCCCACGTAGTATATAGCAGCCATGTAGTATATAGTACTGCCCACGTAGTATATAGCAGCTATGTAGTATATAGTACTGCCCACGTAGTATATAGCAGCCATGTAGTACTGTATATAGTACTGTCCACGTAGTATATAGCAGCCATGTAGTATATAGTACTGCCCACGTAGTATATAGCAGCCATGTAGTATATAGTACTGACCACGTAGTATATAGCAGCCATGTAGTATATAGTACTGCCCACGTAGTATATAGCAGCTATGTAGTATATAGTACTGCCCACGTAGTATATAGCAGCCATGTAGTACTGTATATAGTACTGTCCACGTAGTATATAGCAGCCATGTAGTATATAGTACTGCCCACGTAGTATATAGCAGCCATGTAGTATATAGTACTGACCACGTAGTATATAGCAGCTATGTAGTATATAGTACTGCCCACATAGTATAGAGCAGCCATGTAGTACTGTATATAGTACTGTCCACGTAGTATATAGCAGCCATGTAGTATATAGTACTGCCCAGGTAGTATATAGCAGCCATGTAGTATATAGTACTGCCCACGTAGTATATAGCAGCTATGTAGTATATAGTACTGCCCACGTAGTATATAGCAGCCATGTAGTACTGTATATAGTACTGTCCACATAGTATATAGCAGCCATGTAGTATATAGTACTGCCCACGTAGTATATAGCAGCTATGTAGTATATAGTACTGCCCACATAGTATATAGCAGCCATGTAGTACTGTATATAGTACTGTCCACGTAGTATATAGCAGCCATGTAGTATATAGTACTGCCCACGTAGTATTAGCAGCCATGTAGTATATAGTACTGCCCACGTAGTATAGAGCAGCCATGTAGTACTGTATATAGTACTGTCCACGTAGTATATAGCAGCCATGTAGTATATAGTACTGCCCACGTAGTATATAGCAGCTATGTAGTATATAGTACTGCCCACGTAGTATATAGCAGCCATGTAGTACTGTATATAGTACTGTCCACGTAGTATATAGCAGCCATGTAGTATATAGTACTGCCCACGTAGTATATAGCAGCTATGTAGTATATAGTACTGCCCACGTAGTATATAGCAGCCATGTAGTATACAGTACTGCCCACGTAGTATATAGCAGCTATATAGTATATAGTACTGCCCACGTAGTATATAGCAGCCATGTAGTACTGTATATAGTACTGTCCACGTAGTATATAGCAGCCCTGTAGTATATAGTACTGCCCACGTAGTATATAGCAGCCATGTAGTATATAGTACTGCCCACGTAGTATATAGCAGCTATGTAGTATATAGTACTGCCCACGTAGTATATAGCAGCCATGTAGTATATAGTACTGCCCACATAGTATATAGCAGCTATGTAGTATATAGTACTGCCCACGTAGTATATAGCAGCCATGTAGTATATAGTACTGCCCACATAGTATATAGCAGCCATGTAGTATATAGTACTGCCCACGTAGTATATAGCAGCCATGTAGTATATAGTACTGCCCACGTAGTATATAGCAGCCATGTAGTATATAGTACTGCCCACGTAGTATATAGCAGCCATGTAGTATATAGTACTGCCCACGTAGTATATAGCAGCCATGTAGTACTGTATATAGTACTGTCCACGTAGTATATAGCAGCCATGTAGTATATAGTACTGCCCACATAGTATATAGCAGCCATGTAGTATATAGTACTGCCCACGTAGTATATAGCAGCCATATAGTATATAGTACTGCCCACGTAGTATATAGCAGCCATGTAGTATATAGTACTGCCCACGTAGTATATAGCAGCCATGTAGTATATAGTACTGCCCACGTAGTATATAGCAGCCATGTAGTACTGTATATAGTACTGTCCACGTAGTATATAGCAGCCATGTAGTATATAGTACTGCCCACGTAGTATATAGCAGCCATTGTTGTGAAATTGGATTTTGGGCTCCCCCGGTGGCCACTGGTGGAATTTAACTGGTGTGCATCATCCTCTCTGTTCACCTGTTTCCATCAGGATGTGGGAGTCGCTATTTAGCCTTGCTCCTCTGTCACTTCCATGCCGGTCAACATTGTAATCAGAAGCCTTTCTGTGCATGTTCCTGCTGCTAGACAACTCCCAGCTAAGTTGGACTTAGTCCTTGTTTGTTTTTGCATTTTGTTCCAGTTCACAGCTGTAGTTTCGTTTCTGTGTCTGGAAAGCTCTTGTGATCTGAAATTGCCACTCTGATGTTATGAGTTAATACTAGAGTCTTAAAGTAATTTCAGGATGGTATTTTGATAGGGTTTTCAGCTGACCATGAAAGTGCCCTTTCTGTCTTCCTGCTATCTAGTAAGCGGACCTCAATTTTGCTAAACCTATTTTCATACTACGTTTGTCATTTCATCTAAAATCACCGCCAATATTTGTGGGGGCCTCTGTCTGCCTTTCGGGAAAATTTCTCTAGAGGTGAGCCAGGACTATATTTTCCTCTGTCAGGATTAGTTAGTCCTCCGGCCGGCGCTGGGCGTCTAGGGATAAAACGCAGGCTACGCTACCCGGCTACTGTTAGTTGTGCGGCAGGTTTAGTTCATGGTCAGTTTAGTTTCCATCCTTCCAAGAGCTAGTTCGTATGTTTGCTGGGCTATGTTCTCTTGCCATTGAGAACCATAACAGTTTGACCGGCCTAAAGGGTTAAATTAATTGACAGAGAAAGGAGAGAAAAGAGAAGTCTGCTGAAGATTTTTTTTTTTTTTTTTTTTTTTTCTCAGTTCTGAGTGTGCTTGTAATTGAATCTCTTGCAAGTCTGCCTATATTGCAGCCTTTCTCTCTCTCTCTCCTTCTAATCCTGGAATGGCTCTGTGTTCACCTGTTTAAAATGGATATTCAGAGTTTAGCTGCAGGTTTGAATAATCTCACCACGAAAGTTCAAAACTTACAAGATTTTGTTGTTCATGTTCCTATATCTGAACCTAGAATTCCTTTGCCTGAATTTTTCTCGGGGAATAGATCTTGCTTTCAAAATTTCAAAAATAATTGCAAGTTGTTTTTGTCCCTGAAATCTCGCTCTGCTGGAGATCCTGCTCAGCAGGTCAGGATTGTGATTTCTTTGCTCCGGGGCGACCCTCAGGATTGGGCTTTTGCATTGGCTCCAGGGGATCCTGCGTTGCTCAATGTGGATGCGTTTTTTCTGGCCTTGGGGTTGCTTTATGAGGAACCTCAGTTAGAACTTCAGGCGGAAAAGGCTTTGATGTCCCTATCTCAGGGGCAAGACGAAGCTGAAATATACTGCCAGAAATTCCGTAAATGGGCTGTGCTTACTCAGTGGAATGAGTGCGCCCTGGCGGCGAATTTCAGAGAGGGTCTCTCTGATGCCATTAAGGATGTTATGGTGGGGTTCCCTGTGCCTGCGGGTCTGAATGAGTCCATGACAATGGCTATCCAGATCGATAGGCGTCTGCGGGAGCGCAAACCTGTGCACCATTTGGCGGTGTCTACTGAGAAGACGCCAGAGAATATGCAATGTGATAGAATTCTGTCCAGAAGTGAACGGCAGAATTTTAGACGAAAAAATGGGTTGTGCTTCTATTGCGGTGATTCAACTCATGTTATATCAGCATGCTCTAAGCGTACTAAGAAGCTTGATAAGTCTGTTTCAATTGGCACTTTACAGTCTAAGTTTATTCTATCTGTGACCCTGATTTGTTCTTTATCATCTATTACCGCGGATGCCTATGTCGACTCTGGCGCCGCTTTGAGTCTTATGGATTGGTCCTTTGCCAAACGCTGTGGGTATGATTTGGAGCCTCTTGAAACTCCTATACCCCTGAAGGGGATTGACTCCACCCCATTGGCTAGCAATAAACCACAATACTGGACACAAGTAACTATGCGGATTAATCCGGATCACCAGGAGATTATTCGCTTTCTTGTGCTGTATAACCTACATGATGTGTTGGTGCTTGGATTGCCATGGCTGCAATCTCATAACCCAGTCCTTGACTGGAAAGCTATGTCTGTGTTAAGCTGGGGATGTAAGGGGACGCATGGGGACGTACCTGTGGTTTCCATTTCATCATCTATTCCCTCTGAGATTCCTGAATTCTTGACTGAATATCGTGACGTTTTTGAAGAACCTAAGCTTGGTTCATTACCTCCGCACCGGGAGTGCGATTGTGCCATAGATTTGATTCCGGGTAGTAAATACCCTAAGGGTCGTTTATTTAATCTGTCTGTGCCTGAACATGCTGCTATGCGAGAATATATAAAGGAGTCCTTGGAAAAGGGACATATTCGTCCTTCGTCATCTCCCTTAGGAGCCGGTTTTTTCTTTGTGGCTAAGAAAGATGGCTCTTTGAGGCCGTGCATTGATTATTGGCTTTTGAATAAAATCACGGTTAAATATCAATATCCGTTGCCACTGCTGACTGATTTGTTTGCTCGCATAAAGGGGGCCAAGTGGTTCTCTAAGATAGATCTTCGTGGGGCGTATAATTTGGTGCGAATTAAGCAGGGGGATGAGTGGAAAACCGCATTTAATACGCCCGAGGGCCACTTTGAGTATTTGGTGATGCCTTTTGGTCTTTCAAATGCCCCTTCAGTCTTTCAGTCCTTTATGCATGACATTTTCCGTGATTATTTGGATAAATTTATGATTGTGTATCTGGATGATATTTTGATTTTTTCGGATGACTGGGACTCTCATGTCCAGCAGGTCAGGAGGGTTTTTCAGGTTTTGCGGTCTAATTCCTTGTGTGTGAAGGGTTCTAAGTGCGTTTTTGGGGTTCAAAAGATTTCCTTTTTGGGATATATTTTTTCCCCCTCTTCCATCGAGATGGATCCTGTCAAGGTTCAGGCTATTTGTGATTGGACGCAACCCTCTTCTCTTAAGAGTCTTCAGAAATTTTTGGGCTTTGCTAACTTTTATCGTCGATTTATTGCTGGTTTTTCTGATGTTGTTAAACCATTGACTGATTTGACCAAGAAGGGTGCTGATGTTGCTGATTGGTCCCCTGCTGCTGTGGAGGCCTTTCGGGAGCTTAAGCGCCGCTTTTCTTCCGCCCCTGTGTTGCGTCAGCCTGATGTTGCTCTTCCTTTTCAGGTTGAGGTCGACGCTTCTGAAATCGGAGCTGGGGCGGTTTTGTCGCAGAGAAGTTCCGATTGCTCCGTGATGAGACCTTGTGCTTTTTTCTCGTGTAAATTTTCGCCCGCCGAGCGGAATTATGATGTTGGGAATCGGGAGCTTTTGGCCATGAAGTGGGCTTTTGAGGAGTGGCGTCATTGGCTTGAGGGGGCTAGACATCAGGTGGTGGTATTGACTGACCACAAAAATCTAATTTATCTTGAGTCCGCCAGACGCCTGAATCCTAGACAGGCGCGCTGGTCGTTGTTTTTCTCTCGGTTTAATTTTGTGGTGTCCTACCTGCCGGGTTCTAAGAATGTTAAGGCGGATGCCCTTTCTAGGAGTTTTGAGCCTGACTCCCCTGGTAATTCTGAACCTACAGGTATCCTTAAGGATGGAGTGATATTGTCTGCCGTTTCTCCAGACCTGCGGCGGGCCTTGCAGGAGTTTCAGGCGGATAGACCTGATCGTTGCCCACCTGGTAGACTGTTTGTTCCTGATGATTGGACCAGTAAAGTCATTTCTGAGGTTCATTCTTCTGCGTTGGCAGGTCATCCTGGAATCTTTGGTACCAGGGATTTGGTGGCAAGGTCCTTCTGGTGGCCTTCCCTGTCTCGAGATGTGCGAGGCTTTGTGCAGTCTTGTGACGTTTGTGCTCGGGCCAAGCCTTGTTGTTCTCGGGCTAGTGGATTGTTGTTGCCCTTGCCTATCCCGAAGAGGCCCTGGACGCACATCTCGATGGATTTTATTTCGGATCTTCCTGTTTCTCAGAAGATGTCTGTCATCTGGGTGGTGTGTGATCGTTTCTCTAAGATGGTCCATTTGGTTCCCCTGCCTAAGTTGCCTTCTTCTTCCGAGTTGGTTCCTCTGTTTTTTCAAAATGTGGTCCGTTTGCATGGTATTCCGGAGAATATCGTTTCTGACAGAGGTACCCAATTCGTGTCTAGATTTTGGCGAGCATTCTGTGCTAGGATGGGCATAGATTTGTCTTTCTCGTCTGCCTTCCATCCTCAGACTAATGGCCAGACCGAGCGGACGAATCAGACCTTGGAGACATATTTGAGGTGTTTTGTGTCTGCAGATCAGGATGATTGGGTTGCTTTTTTGCCTTTAGCGGAGTTTGCCCTCAATAATCGGGCCAGTTCTGCCACCTTGGTGTCTCCCTTTTTCTGTAATTCGGGGTTTCATCCTCGATTTTCTTCTGGTCAGGTGGAATCTTCGGATTGTCCTGGAGTGGATGCTGTGGTGGAGAGGTTGCATCAGATTTGGGGGCAGGTAGTGGACAATTTGAAGTTGTCCCAGGAGAAGACTCAGCTTTTTGCCAACCGCCGGCGTCGGGTTGGTCCTCGGCTTTGTGTTGGGGACTTGGTGTGCTTGTCTTCTCGTTTTGTCCCTATGAGGGTTTCTTCTCCCAAGTTTAAGCCTCGGTTCATCGGCCCGTACAAGATATTGGAGATTCTTAACCCTGTGTCCTTCCGTTTGGACCTCCCTGCATCTTTTTCTATTCATAATGTTTTTCATCGGTCATTATTGCGCAGGTATGAGGTACCGGTTGTGCCTTCCGTTGAGCCTCCTGCTCCGGTGTTGGTTGAGGGCGAGTTGGAGTACGTTGTGGAAAAAATCTTGGACTCCCGTGTTTCCAGACGGAAACTCCAGTATCTGGTCAAATGGAAGGGATACGGTCAGGAGGATAATTCTTGGGTGACTGCCTCTGATGTTCATGCCTCCGATTTGGTCCGTGCCTTTCATAGGGCTCATCCTGATCGCCCTGGTGGTTCTGGTGAGGGTTCGGTGCCCCCTCCTTGAGGGGGGGGTACTGTTGTGAAATTGGATTTTGGGCTCCCCCGGTGGCCACTGGTGGAATTGAACTGGTGTGCATCATCCTCTCTGTTCACCTGTTTCCATCAGGATGTGGGAGTCGCTATTTAGCCTTGCTCCTCTGTCACTTCCATGCCGGTCAACATTGTAATCAGAAGCCTTTCTGTGCATGTTCCTGCTGCTAGACAACTCCCAGCTAAGTTGGACTTAGTCCTTGTTTGTTTTTGCATTTTGTTCCAGTTCACAGCTGTAGTTTCGTTTCTGTGTCTGGAAAGCTCTTGTGATCTGAAATTGCCACTCTGATGTTATGAGTTAATACTAGAGTCTTAAAGTAATTTCAGGATGGTATTTTGATAGGGTTTTCAGCTGACCATGAAAGTGCCCTTTCTGTCTTCCTGCTATCTAGTAAGCGGACCTCAATTTTGCTAAACCTATTTTCATACTACGTTTGTCATTTCATCTAAAATCACCGCCAATATTTGTGGGGGCCTCTGTCTGCCTTTCGGGAAAATTTCTCTAGAGGTGAGCCAGGACTATATTTTCCTCTGTCAGGATTAGTTAGTCCTCCGGCCGGCGCTGGGCGTCTAGGGATAAAACGCAGGCTACGCTACCCGGCTACTGTTAGTTGTGCGGCAGGTTTAGTTCATGGTCAGTTTAGTTTCCATCCTTCCAAGAGCTAGTTCGTATGTTTGCTGGGCTATGTTCTCTTGCCATTGAGAACCATAACAAGCCATGTAGTATATAGTACTGCCCACGTAGTATATAGCAGCCATATAGTATAAAGTACTGCCCACGTAGTATATAGCAGCCATGTAGTATATAGTACTGCCCATGTAGTATATAGCAGCCATGTAGTATATAGTACTGCCCACGTAGTATATAGCAGCCATGTAGTATATAGTACTGCCCACGTAGTATATAGCAGCCATGTAGTATATAGTACTGCCCACGTAGTATATAGCAGCCATGTAGTATATAACGCAGCCCACGCAGTGTTGGCACCATATCCCTGTTAAAAAAAAGAATTAAAATAAAAAATAGTTACATACTCACCCCCTGGGATCCAACGGCGCTCTGGCCATGTGTGCGCGGCTGCCGCCATCTTCCGTTCCCAGGATGCATTGCAAAACTACCCAGAAGACGTAGCGGTCTCGCGAGACCGCTAAGTCTTCTGGGTAATTTCGCAATGCGTCTCTGGGACCAGAAGCTGGTGGAATACGCAAGCGCATCGTCGGACTGCGGAGGGTGAGTATAGCAGGTTTTTTTTTTTATTATTTTTAACATTAGATTTTTTTACTATTGATGCTGCATAGGCAGCATCAATAGTAAAACGTTGGGGACACACAGGGTTAATAGCAGCGGTAACGGAGTGCGTAACCCGTGGCATAACGCGGTCCGTAGCCGCTGGCATTAACCCTGGGTGAGTGGTGACCGGAGGGGAGTATGGAGCGAGCGGGCGCCGGGCACTGACTGCAGCACTGACTGCAGGGGAGTAGGGAGGGACTAATCAGACTGTGCCTGTCGCTGATTGGTCGCGGCAGCCATGACAGGCAGCTGGTGAGACCAATCAGCGACGCGGGATTTCCGTGACGGAAGTTGCCGACAGAAAGACAGACAGAAAGACGGAAGTACCCCTTAGACAATTATATATATAGACTAGATGGTGGCCCGATTCTAACGCATCGGGTATTCTAGAATATGCATGTCCACGTAGTATATTGCCCAGCCACGTAGTATATTGCCCAGCCACGTAGCATATTGCTCAGTCACGTAGTATATTGCCCAATGACGTAGTATATTGCCCAGCCACGTAGTATATTGCCCAGTTACATAGTATATTGCCCAGTTACATAGTATATTGCCCAGTGACGTAGTATATTGCCCAGTGACGTAGTATATTGCCCAGTGATGTAGTATATTGCCCAGTGACGTAGTATATTGCCCAGCCATGTAGTATATTGCCCAGTTACGTAGTATATTGCCCAGTGACGTAGTATACAGCACAGAGCCACGTAGTATATTGCCCAGCTTCTTAGTATATTGCCCAGCCACGTATGTCACAGGTTAAAAAATAAAAAATAAACATATACTCACCTTCCGAGGGCCCCTTGTAGTCCTGTCGGTCCCAGGGTTGGTATGAGCACAGGACCTGGACCTGCGATGACGGCGCGGTCACATGACCGTGACGTCATGGAAGGTCCTTCTCGCATGCCATCCTTGCCACCGGAACCTGCAGCTTGCATGAAGCGGTCACCGGAGCGTCGCGAGGAGCGAGAAAGGCGGCGCAAGGTGAGTACGGTATATAATGATTTTTTATTTTTTTTATTATTTTTAACATTAGATGTTTTTACTATTGACACTGCATAGGCAGCATCAATAGTAAAAACTTGGTCACACAGGGTTAATAGTGGCGGAAACGGAGTGAGTTACCTGTGGCATAACACGGTCCATTACTAATTGGACTGTGGCCATCACTGATTGGTCGCGGCAGCCATGACAGGCAGCTGGCGAGACCAATCAGCGACTTGGATTCCATGACAGACAGAGGCCGCGACCAATGAATATCCGTGACAGACAGACAGAAGGACAGACAGACAGAAAGACGGAAGTACCCTTTAGACAACTATATAGTAGATGAGGAACTGTTATAAGAGTGCCGCAGCTCTCTAAATTATATGGTACTGTGGCGGGCATTATCGCAGGAGTACTGTGTACTGTGGCTAGCTCTGTGGCAATCATTATTAATAGGGTACTGTCGCTCTCATTGTTATGGGGCATGGCGGTCATTACTATAATACAGGGACTTTAGCGGCACAATGGCAGTTACCGCAATGGATTACTCTCACTGATACTATTATGAGGGCATTATGGTACTGTTATTAATACTGTATGTATTATATAGTATATAGTCAGCACTGTAACAGTACCACTCTTTCAGCTTATAAGATCTGTCTCGAATGGGACTATGCAGCGACTTTGATGTATGATGTATGTCACAGCCAAGATTAACAAGCCTATAATGCAACATGATAAAAGTAATTGCACCTGAAAGTTGCCGTCACCACGTGGACCCAGATCTACTGGTTAATTAATTTTTTAAAAAGTCAATAGAAAATAAGAAAAAATCCTAGTGTGGGTTTTGCATTCTTTCCAGCACATTTGTCATTTATCGGTATAATTATGCCGCTATCACACACACTGAGGTCGAGGAGATGTTCAGTCCAGCTGTCCACCCACTTACAGAGTGGGGGAACTAAGCTGTCAGATATAGATCAGACATACTTATCTAGAATGTTCTCTGAATGTACAGGATTCTATAGAAATGCTCGCGGTACATTACAACAGCCGGGCTATGCTCATAATCCAGGGAGCGGTCACAACAGCTGCCCCCCTACACATACAGAACTGAACCAGCCGCACTGGAAATAGAAACAAAGCAGCCGGTGGGTTCAGTAATAGAAAAATCCTGGGGATAGAAGTATGAAATAAGTGATATGTTTACTCGCGATCTTCCATGAAACAGTAGATTTCCGATAATCCAGCATGATCAGGACAGGCTGGACGGATTTATGGGTACTCGCTATAAAGACGGGGATTATACAATAGTGGTTGCCTAAAATTAGCCAGATTATTGGCATACCTTATGAACGGTCAACATAATACATAAAAAATATATAAAAACAAAAAAAATTGCTCACGATGAACAGCTCTTTGTGTAAGAAGCTACTTCTCTTTTTCCCCTCTCACAGCGAGAAGTCTCAGCACAATCTGAATTACTAATCATTGCATCTACAGTTGAGGAAAACCCTTTAGGGATTGTTGTCCTCTCCTTCAATAAACTAAAGGCCCCGTCTCACTAAGCGATTTACCAACGATCACGACCAGCGATATGACCTGGCCGTGATCGTTGGTAAGTCGCTGTGTGGTCGCTGGGGAGCTGTCACACAGACAGCTCTCTCCAGCGACCAACGATCAGGGGAACGACTTCGGCATCGTTGAAACTGTCTTCAACGATGCCGAAGTCCCCCTGCAGCACCCGGGTAACCAGGGTAAACATCGGGTTACTAACCCGATGTTTACCCTGGTTACCAAAAAAAACAAACACTACATACTCGCCTTTCGGTGTCCAGGTCCCTTGCCGTCTGCTTCCTGCTCTGACTGAGATCCGGCCGTACAGTGAGAGCAGAGCGGTGACGTCACTGCTGTGCTCTCACTTCTCACTGTACGGCCGGCAGTCAGTGAGAGCAGGAAGCAGACGGCAAGGGACCTGGACACCGAAAGGCGAGTATGTACTGTTTTTTTTTTTTTACATTTACGCTGGTAACCAGGGTAAACATCGGGTTACTAAGCGCGGCCCTGCGCTTAAGGCCCCGTCTCACATAGCGAGATCGCTAGCGAGATCGCTGCTGAGTCACAAGTTTTGTGACGCAACAGCGACCTCCATAGCGATCTCGCTATGTGTGACACGTACCAGCGATCAGGCCCCTGCTGCGAGATCGCTGGTCGTGTCGGAATGGCCTGGACCTTTTTTTGGTCGTTGAGGCCCCGCTGACATCGCTGAATCGGTGTGTGTGACACCGATCCAGCGATGTCTTCACTGGTAACCAGGGTAAACATCGGGTTACTAAGCGCAGGGCCGCGCTTAGTAACCCGATGTTTACCCTGGTTACCAGCGTAAATGTAAAAAAAAACAAACAGTACATACTCGCCTTTCGGTGTCCAGGTCCCTTGCCGTCTGCTTCCTGCTCTCACTGACTGCCGGCCGTACAGTGAGAAGTGAGAGCACAGCAGTGACGTCACCGCTCTGCTCTCACTGTACGGCCGGATCTCAGTCAGAGCAGGAAGCAGACGGCAAGGGACCTGGACACCGAAAGGCGAGTATGTAGTGTTTGGTTTTTTTGGTAACCAGGGTAAACATCGGGTTAGTAACCCGATGTTTACCCTGGTTACCCGGGTGCTGCAGGGGGACTTCGGCATCGTTGAAGACAGTTTCAACGATGCCGAAGTCGTTCCCCTGATCGTTGGTCGCTGGAGAGAGCTGTCTGTGTGACAGCTCCCCAGCGACCACACAGCGACTTACCAACGATCACGGCCAGGTCATATCGCTGGTCGTGATCGTTGGTAAATCGCTTAGTGAGACGGGGCCTTTAGTAACCCGATGTTTACCCTGGTTACCAGTGAAGACATCGCTGGATCGGTGTCACACACACCGATTCAGCGATGTCAGCGGGGCCTCAACGACCAAAAAAAGGTCCAGGCCATTCCGACACGACCAGCGATCTCGCAGCAGGGGCCTGATCGCTGGTACGTGTCACACATAGCGAGATCGCTATGGAGGTCGCTGTTGCGTCACAAAACTTGTGACTCAGCAGCGATCTCGCTAGCGATCTCGCTATGTGAGACGGGGCCTTTAGAGTTGTCCAGGATTAGTAAAAAATGTGTCTGCTTTCTTCCAAAAACAGCATTGGTGCTGCCAATGGGTCGTGTCAGATGCGCAACTCATCCCTATTGAAATTAAAGGAGTCGAAATAAATGATCACCTACGCAGTGGATAGATGATATTTGTGAAAACAGTAGGGGTGCCACCACATGAACAAGTTTGATCAATGTGATTTGCATAATCGGACAGATTTTCTCAGATGAGAAAAAATACGGTTGTGCGACCACAGCCTTACTAGGACTGAGATGTGATGTCCTCTCACTATCCAGATTCATCATAAAGTGGTGAATCTGGATAGTGAGAGAACGTCACAGATGATTGCGTCACTCAAGGTGGTATGATCCTTCGCTGGATGATGCAATCATCTGTAATATGTAAAAATTGATTGAATTCTCCAGGTTCAGTGAATCCCTTTACATTCGATTGACATCAATTCAATCCTTTCTACCTTTAAGTAATTATGACTTTTTTTCGAATGAGGAGGCAGGATGAGGTTGGGTTCACAGGCGAACGATTGCAAGAACATTATATGGGCCCTTTGCAGTCCAATAGCTCATCATAATGCACAATTTCACCTGATTTGGACGTACAGGTGGCCCTCTTACTTCTTTGGCCCCTGTGTGGCTGCACAGGTTACACCAATGATATATCCGCCCCTGATTTGGTTTACAATGATATAGCATAAATTATCTTTACACAGCACAAAAAGTTGGAGTGGTCTGCGCAACAGCGCCACCCTTGCCTGTGGTCTGTGTCTGGTATTGCAGCTCATCCCCATTTACTTGAATATGGAAAGCCTGTAATTTTATAGTCAGTACTGAATCAGATATTCTACTTCTGGGCAATGTGGCTCCTTGTCAAAAGTTGCATTAATCGGCCTCGTGAATCGCTGTTTATAGGCTCCGAACAACTGTTCCCTCGGAATTGGACTGAACACAGAGCAAACAGTCATGTTTTTTCTTGCTTGAATGGATTTGAGGCTAAATTGTTCCCCTGAATTTTGCTAATCCACATCTGGCAAATTAGCAGTTTATGGGCAGATTTAGACAATTGGCAGCATTCTGCCCGCTATAAATCATCCCGGATGCTTCATATCATCCAAATGCAAACGACCTTCCCTGTAATATAGGGTAACGGTCTCCAAACTGTGACTCTCCAGCTGTTGAAAAACTACAAATCCCAGCATACAACAACACAAGGGTATTACCATTTTTGGGTACCTGCTTTTTGTTTATTTTTTTAAGTCTCATCCTTTTATTCAATCCACAAATGGTTCTGAACTTTGGTGCATCTTCGGAGTCACAACTGTGCACAAAGTCCACAATAACAAGCAAAAGATTCCTATATGGAAACTATCAAGAGAATATTTCCAGATCGGATTGTGTGCGAAATCACTTGGGGAATCAGCCAACAGTCATGTTCCCTGAGAGATTGCCAAGAGAAGACTTGGAAGCCACGTGCCAGCTATGCTCTGCAGATGGCAAGTGTTGAGCGCTTCGATACCAGCCACGCAGATAAGAGAAGGGCAATTGGAAATGAAATGTAAACTTTAGACTCTTTCATTAGTAATTTTCAGAATATACCAAATAAGGGCGCCTTGCCCAGAAATTCCCTTTATGGTGACAACTGATTTTTTTGGCTCGTGGGTGGTGGGCGTCCAAAATTTCTTGACGGGATTTACAATTTATGACACCATAACTAAGCTAAGAAAACCATAAAATAAAGCCATGTGCATACAGTGAAGGTACTATATGTGCTGCTATAGGGAGCCTCCATATGACACTGCGTTATAAAGGTAGCAGTATTATGGCACGTCATGGAACATGGCACAATATGTTTCTGCAGGATTACGGATGAAAGAAGCAAAAAACCTTTGTGTGAAATTCCAGTATGGTGCCATATTATAGTGCCATACAACATAAAGCTTGTATAGCTATGGACATGAGGCACAAGGTCCATGTTTTCGAAAGATGGCCTCACCTTCATGAGAATTAATGATTTAAACCATTGACAGTTCTCTGCTGTGATTTGGAGACATCGGGGTCAATTTCTCCTTGAATGTTGACTTTTTGTGTTTTGGGGTTTTGTTTTGTTTTTTTTGCACCGTTTCATCTTTTTCTTTTAACCCAAGTCAACGTTTCATTTGGGAAAATGCTAGAATTGAGAGTCAATGTCTTTAGGAGCTATCTTAAATTGACTTCAGGCACTAGAAGGATACTGTTAGGCTCACCTGGGGAGATGAATCCTCCAAGTCCAAAATCTGAGTGGGCACATGAGCAACGGGCATTTGTAGATTAGGAAAGTGAGGCACACAGGAGATAGATAACAGAGATATTGGAGACCGCAGGTGGACTGGGAGCAGGTAACCGAGGTACTGGAAGCCGTAGGCAGACATGAGACGTCCTGGAGACGGGTAGCCGAGATACTGGAAACTGCAGACAGGTAGCTGAGGTATTCAAAGCTGCAAGTAGACAGGAGTGGTCCTGGAGACCACTTTCAGGGAACAGAGGGACTGCAGGCAGGTAGCAGAGGTGCAGGAAGCCACAAGCAGACAGGAGACACCCTGGAGACTGCAGAAAGGTAACAGAGCTACTGTAGACAGGTAGCAGAGGTGCTGAAAGCTGCAGGCAGCCAGGAGACGCATTCAGGTGGCATAGGTACTGAAGATGGGTAGCACAGGTCCTGGAGACCACAGACAGGTAACATTGGACATGTTAGACTTTGACATGCCCATTCTTTTGTTCCAGCAATAAGCTATTTTTCCATTTAAAGCACATGGCCACCAACAATCTAGCATGCATTTTCAAGATGACCCCAGGGGAATAAATACTTTTCTGCTATATGATTATTTGGATTTATACCATCTTATAATTTTTTATGGCTCAATAAATTTAGAAATTCGCAAGCAATTTCAGAGAAGGGCTCACAAACTTCACGGTACCCAGGAATAATGAATTGTTTTATGATCTAAAAGTTAAGTTTAAAGCAAAATAACTTTTTGAGCAATTGGGTTTGTCATTTTCCCTTAGGAAAATCTTGAAGAAAGCTTATCCATGTCAGACCAGACAGAGAGTTACATAAAGATACACGAGAATGCAGGTAGCAATATTGCCACACTCGGGAGATTACACACTTTCTTGGATAATCTGTAAAATAATAAATTCAAAGTGGCATTTACCAAGAAAACAAGAACAGAAGATCTTCGCTGTCAGACGTTGGCTTGTAGGAAGGGTCATTTCAAAAATTCTTAAAGTGTGTTTGATACCTAAGCAAGACTTATTATTTAATGGGATTTTTATGAGTGTATGGTCATAAAATATTGTTCTCCATTATTTGTTAGGTATTGTTCCAATTGCCCCAAAAAGTTCATAAATTTGGATTTCCAAACTTTATCCCTGACCTATGAAAATGATAGACTTCTCTTATGACCCCAGGAGAGAAACAACCTAATAGCCCTTCCACCTATAAGGTAGGTTGCCCCATACATTAGATTAAAATTGGCTCCTAATTTTTGGCAGAGGGTTTGCCATCCAGGAAAGATGGAAATTTTGTATATTTTCTCCTCTAAACCCTCTTAGTAACCATTGGGCCAAATGGTGATATCAACCAGGATTTAGCCCCCTCTCCTTTAAGGTGCCTACACCCTTGGTGTTGCCATAGGAAAAGGGTGGGTAGCTAAAATGGTGTGATAGGAAAACCAGGCATAAACAAAAAATGGACCCTCATTTTGATTTTTTGCAAAGGCCCTTTTTGTTTTACTATTGCAGTATTTCCATGATGTTTCCCCATGGTTGCTTTTTTTTTAATCGGGGGTGATGGATGTGATATGGAATGCTAACTATCCAATTGGTCATAGACATTAAGTCTAGAACAACAAACTGGGATCCTTCAACCTTGAAAGTGACCTTGAGAAGTTACTCCGACTTCCTGGATGACGTCGTTATTAGCCCAAATTGTTATTTCCCCAAGATATCCCCCCCCCCAAAAAAAAAAAAAAAAAAAAAAAATATATATATATATATATATATATATATATATATATATATATATATATATATATATATATATATATATATAGTTTTTTTGTTTTTTAAACTTGCGGCTTAGCCCCAGCTATATAAGCTTATTTTATCTTGTGTTAGGATTTTATCAGCTCAAAACAAAGCCTGATAATCTCTTTCTGTTTAATTAAAGCAATCCTCTTAGCTCCGAAATGCACGCATTAAGTAATTCTTTGAATATTCTGACATTTGTAAATTGAACATATTGTTTCTCCCAAGATAAAACTGTGTAATTGATCTCTGTGTTTGGAAATAGCACTTTATGTGTACGGCGAGTGCTCCGCTTGGGCTGCTTGTCCTTCTCCTGTCATTTACGTTGTGTCACCCATCTATTCCAAATTACACTTCTGTTTCATTCTCTATATTGCAAGCCCTAAGAGTTAGGTACATGGCAATATAATATTATGTGTGCCCTTATCTAGCTCTATAGCTGAAGTACTACAAGGGGCGGGGCTTAAAGGAATTGTATACTTTAAAAAAAACTATATACTGGAATATGCTTAAAATGTAAAGTTATGCAACTTACTAATATACTTAAATTATGAAAAGTGTCTCCATCTATCTCTATAGCTGAAATTCTACAAGGGGCGGGGCTTAAAGGGATTGTCTACTTAAAAAAATATATACTGGAATATGCTTAAAATGGAAAGTTATACAACTAACTAATATACTTCATTTATCAAAACTACCTTAATCTATCTCTATAGCTGAAATGCTACAAGGGGAGGGGCTTAAAGGGATTGTCTACTTAAAAAAATATTTACTGGAATATGCTTAAAATGGGAAGTTATACAACTTACTAATATACTTCAATTATCAAAAGTGTCTTGATCGATCTCTATTGCTGAAATACTACAAGGGGAGGAGTTTAAAGGGGTTGTCTACTTAAAGAAAATATATACTTAAATATGATTAAAATGGAACATTATACAACTTACTAATATACTTCAATTATCAAAACTGTCTCAATCTGAAGATTTTGGCTCCTGTCCTGGGTCCTGGTGGGTCCAATTCTGGCTTGTGCATTTCCTGTATCAGCACATAAAGATGTATGTGACTGGGGTTGGCTAATTGCTCATTTTCTTGTTGTTTTCGTGTTATGTTCCAATATGGTTAAAAATGTTGCAACTCCCATTTAAAAAGCTTCCTTTGCAAAATCTACGATACAGCCTTACATTAATCTTTGCACGACGGGTGGCTGAGGCTAGTTTCACACTTGCGTTTTTGTCTGCATGCGTTTTTTTAAAAAAACGCATGTGTGAAAAACGCATGTAAACGCGGTAAAACGCATGCGTTTTTTAGACGCATGCGTTTTTATAGAAAAACACAAGAAAACACAAGAAAACACAAGAAAAAACAAGAAAACCCTAACCCTAACCCTACCCCTAACCCTAACCCTAAACGTGACTGAAATACGTGGCACTGAAATACGTGCAACTGAAATACGTGGTACTTAAATACGTGGCACTTTAATACGTGGCACGTGGCACTTAAATACGTGGCACGTGGCACTTAAATACGTGGCACGTGGCACTTTAATACGTGGCACGTGGCACTTAAGTACGTGGCACGTGGCACTTATATACGTGGCACGTGGCACTTATATATGTGGCACGTGGCACTTATATATGTGGCACGTGGCACTTAAATACGTGGCACGTGGCATACGTGGCACTGAAATACGTGGCACGTGGCACTTAAATACGTGGCACGTGGCACTTTAATACGTGGCACGTGGCACTTAAATACGTGGCACGTGGCACTTATATATGTGGCACGTGGCACTTATATATGTGGCACGTGGCACTTAAATACGTGGCACGTGGCATACGTGGCACTGAAATACGTGATACGTGGCACTTAAATACGTGGCAATATGACTGTCAGAAAATGTTCATTAAACGGTTAGGGGTGAGGTTAGGGGTAGAGTTAGGGTTAGGGTTTGGATCCCTTTATCACCTTGATGGTGGTGGGTGACTTTTCAGTGTGTTTTCTGGTTTTTTTCTATAAAAACGCATGCGTTTTTAGCGCAAACAAACGCATGTGCTTAAAAACGCATGCGTTTACATAGACAGCAATGCATTTTTTTGCCGCGAAAAAACGCATGCGTTTTTTCGCGGCAAAAAAGCGCGCAAGAAAATACTGCAGGTAGCATTTTTGAAAATGAACGCATGCAGTCAAAAAACGCATGCGTTTGAAAACGCGACCAAACGCATGTGCAAAAAAACGCATGCGTTTTCAATGTTAAATATAGGGAAAAAAAACGCATGCGTTTTTTGTGCAAAAAACGCTGCAGACAAAAACGCAAGTGTGAAAGCAGCCTGAGAGTGTTGTACTGATGGAAAAATACCTAAGGTACTCCCTTCTGCACACAGATAGGGCAGTACCATAAGGAGCAAGATGGGGGGTGAGGGTGATCGTAGTGCTCACATGTAATGGTTGTGTAAGGACCTTTAGAAGACTGAAGTTGCAGCCCCGTGACCAGAGGCGTAGCTAGGGTTTCAACTTAGGGGGGGCGAAACATCTGAGTGGGCCCCTAACCAGCTAACCCTGATTACAGCTACGGTTGCGCACTTATGGTGAATATAGGGGAACCTCAGAATGTGACACTACTGTTAATGAAAATAAATCTATATACAAAAACGAACATTGACTTTACCGCCATATTGGACCATATGCACAATAATAATGTCCCCTAAGTTCCCCCATGTACTGCTCCATTATACACAGTATCGTGAACTTAAAGCTTCCCTATACATAGTCTAAGGCTCCCACAGCTGCCCTATACACAGTATGATGGTTCTATAACTCCCCTGTACACCGTATGATGTTCCCACTGCTCCCCTCTACACAGTATGATACCACTGCTCCCCTATAGACAGTATAATGCTGACAGAACTCCACTATAGAAAGTATAATGCCCCCCAGAGCTCCCCTATATACAGTGTAATGGGCCAACAGCTCCCATATGCACAATATGCCTTCACAGTTCCCTATACACAGTATGATGGGTTCACAGCTCCCTATACACAGTATGATGGGTTCACAGCTCCCTATACACAGTATGATTGGCCAGCAGCTCCCTTATACACAGTATGATGGGCCCGCAGCTCCGTTATACACAGTATGATGGGCCCGCAGCTCCCTTATACACAGTATGATGAGCCCATAGCTCCCTTATCACAGTATGATGGGCTTACAGCTCCCTTATACACAGTATGATGGGCCCGCAGCTCCCTTATACACAGTATGATGGGCCCCCAGCTCCCTTAAACAGTATGATGGACCCACAGCTCCCTTATACACAGTATGATGGTCCCGCAGCTCCCTTATACACAGTATGATGGGCCCGCAGCTCCCTTATATACAGTATGATGGGCCCGCAGCTCCCTTATACACAGTATGATGGGCCCGCAGCTCCCGTATACACAGTATGATGAGCCCGCAGCTCCCTTATACACAGTATGATGGGCCCGCAGCTCCCGTATGCACAGTATGATGGGCCCGCAGCTCCCTTATACACAGTATGATGGGCCCGCAGCTCCCTTATACACAGTATGATGGGCCCGCAGCTCCCGTATACACAGTATGATGAGCCCGCAGCTCCCTTATACACAGTATGATGGGCCCGCAGCTCCCGTATACACAGTATGATGGGCCCGCAGCTCCCTTATACACAGTATGATGGGCCCGCAGCTCCCTTATACACAGTATGATGAGCCCGCAGCTTCCTTATACACAGTATGATGGGCCCGCAGCTCCCTTATACACAGTATGATGGGCCCGCAGCTCCCTTATACACAGTATGATGGGCCCCCAGCTCCCTTATACACAGTATGATGGGCCCGCAGCTCCCGTATACACAGTATGATGGGCCCGCAGCTCCCGTATACACAGTATGATGGGCCCGCAGCTCCCTTATACACAGTATGATGGGCCCGCAGCTCCCTTATACACAGTATGATGAGCCCGCAGCTTCCTTATACACAGTATGATGGGCCCGCAGCTCCCATATACACAGTATGATGGGCCCGCAGCTCCCTTATACACAGTATGATGGGCCCGAAGCTCCCGTATACACAGTATGATGGGCCCGCAGCTCCCATATACACAGTATGATGGACTCACAGCTTCTTTATACACAGTATGATGGACCCGCAGCTCCCTTATACATAGTATGATGGGCCCGCAGCTCCCTTATACACAGTATGATGAGCCCGCAGCTCCCATATACACAGTATGATGGACTCACAGCTTCCTTATACACAGTATGATGGTCCCGCAGCTCCCTTATACACAGTATGATGGGCCCGCAGCTCCCTTATACACAGTATGATGGGCCCGCAGCTCCCTTATACACAGTATGATGGGCCTGCAGCTCCCTTATATACAGTATGATGGGCCCGCAGCTCCCTTATACACAGTATGATGGACCCGCAGCTCCCGTATACACAGTATGATGGGCCCGCAGCTCCCATATACACAGTATGATGGCCCGCAGCTCCCTTATACACAGTATGATGGGCCCGCAGCTCCCTTATACACAGTATGATGGGCCCGCAGCTCCCATATACACAGTATGATGGGCCCACAGCTCCTTTATACATAGTATGATTGGCCTGCAGCTCCCTTATACACAGTATTATGTGTGCACAGCTTCCTTATACACAGTATGATGGGCCCACAGCTCCTTTATACATAGTATGATTGGCCCGCAGCTCCCTTATACACAGTGTTATGTGTGCACAGCTTCCTTATACACAGTATGATGGACCCGCAGCTCCCGTATACACAGTATGATGGGCCCGCAGCTCCCATATACACAGTATGATGGACCCGCAGCTCCCTTATACACAGTATGATGGGCCCGCAGCTCCCTTATACACAGTATGATGGACCCGCAGCTCCCTTATACACAGTATGATGGACCCGCAGCTCCCTTATACACAGTATGATGGGCCCGCAGCTCTCTTATACACAGTATGATGGGCCCGCAGCTCCCTTATACACAGTATGATGGGTCCGCAGCTCCCTTATACACAGTATGATGGACCCGCAGCTCCCTTATACACAGTATGATGGACCCGCAGCTCCCGTATACACAGTATGATGGGCCCGCAGCTCCCATATACACAGTATGATGGCCCGCAGCTCCCTTATACACAGTATGATGGGCCCGCAGCTCCCTTATACACAGTATGATGGGCCCGCAGCTCCCATATACACAGTATAATGGGCCCACAGCTCCTTTATACATAGTATGATTGGCCCGCAGCTCCCATATACACAGTGTTATGTGTGCACAGCTTCCTTATACACAGTATGATGGACTCACAGCTCCATGTCATCCTCCGGCGTAATCACTATTTTGTGGCACTGCTGCAGTGCCGCGGCTCAAACTTGTGAGCGCAGCTTCTGACAGGCCAGAAGTTAGAAGCTATGTCACAAGCGCTCAATGTAAGACTATGAGGCTATGTGCACTTGTTGCAGATTCGTGTGCGGATTTACCGCTGATTTCCTGTGTTTTTTGGGCAGATTTCACCTGTGTTTTACCACCTGCGGATTCCTATACAGGAGCAGGTGTAAAATGCTGCAGAATCCGCAAATGGAATTGACATGCTGCGGAAAATACAATGCAGCGTTTCCGCTTGGTATTTTCCGCACCATGTGCACTGCGGATTTGGTTTTCCATAGGTTTACATGGCACTGTAAACTAGATGGAAAACTGCTGTGAATCCGCAGCGGCCAATCTGCACTGTGTGCACATAGCCTGAGAGTGAGAAAGAGGCCAGAACGAGGCTCCCACAGACTCACACTGATTAGTGACCTCTGCGCTGCTCCATGAAACACTGGAGCCTCAGACAGGTCACAAACTGCAAGAGACGGAGCCGAGAGGAGACAAAAACAGATGAAAACGCCGGAAGGTGAGTATCAGACAGGGGGCAGGGGACAGGGATTGTCAGCACCGCTCCAGCAATGAAATAAAAAATAATGCTGGAGTGGTGCTGTAAGTGTGATGCAGCTCTTGGTTACTGAATGCGGGCTCCTTATACTAATACTCATAAAGGCCCAGGTGGTACGTATCAAAGGCCCCCGACCCCCATCTCCAGCCTCCCCAGACAGCAAATATTACATGTGATGGAGTACATATAACATCATAACTAAACATTATAATATTCAGCCCCCAGTGACCTGTCCCCCCTCCCCCACTTCAGCCCCAATGCCCCATCATCTCACATCCACCCCTCAGTGCCCTGTCCCACCTCACCCACCTTCTGCCCTCACAGCACCCAAATGGTCTCACATTCACCCCTCAGTACCCTGTCCCCCCTCATTCACTTTCAGCCCCCACAATACCCCAACGGTCTCACAGTGATATACCTGAATTTAATAAACCTAATAAGTTCCATCCCCACTTACTGATAAAGTTTGCAGGCAGGACCAGGAAGTGTCTAGGTGGAATGCAGGGTGGGCACTAGGACCCAGCATGCCTGAGCCAATCCCAGCGTGCACAGAGTGAGGAAAAACTGCAGCCATGAAAAGCTTCATCATCAGGTCAGAAGGGCGAAACCATTCACTGCAGGAGGGAGACTGCAGCCGGCCACTGTGCTAATAGCCTGCAGAGTCTCCGTCAGACAGGAGCAGACATTATACTGCTCTGCTCCTATGCGGTGTTCTGCCTCCTCACAGAAGGGGCCCTGCCTGGCTCCCAGTGGGCCCCTTCATGTGACAGGGCCCGGGGCGATGGCCCCCTCTGCCCCCCCCAGTAGCTACGCTACTGCCCGTGACTGAAAGAGAATATCATCCACATGACAGTTTGGCAAAGTGGATATTATCACAACATATAGACTGCACTCATGGAAAGGATGAGATCAAGAGAGTAAATGCAAGGTTTGTTATTCACACCAACGCGTTTCGGCACCTTTCTAACAGTAATAAACCAAATGCCAAAGAACCCTTATAGCTCTGACTTTTGGACTGGTGGGGTCTCAAAAGTTGGATAATCAATCGTAAAGTGATGTTATATGCTATCTAAATAGCATTAATCAATGGAATATCTCTTTAAAGGGAATCTTTCATGTGCACCAAATATGCTATTTTGTTAATTGATGTAAATTCCCCTGTTCTCCTGAATCTAGCATTGTTTTTCTTTTCTTCTTGCGACTCTCCGTTCCTGAGATATGGCCCCCTCTTCCCTGCATATAAATCTTGACTTTTTGTCCTCAGAGGGTGTGGTCCTCTTGGACACGCCCACACAAAAAACAACCTACTTGGCTAAGAAGACTAGATTTATGTACAAGGAAAATGGGGCCATATCTCAGGAATGGAAAGGCGTAGAAACAAAAGAAAAACAACGTCGGACTTGGGAGAACAGCGGCTGTTACACCAGATAAAAAAAATTACATCTTTATGAAAGTGACAGATCCTTTTTTATACTTTACTTACAAATGGTTTAAATGCCCCGTTCTATTTCCTGCAGCTATAACAGAAGTAACAGTCTGCAACCTTGTATAATTGTTTGCTTTGATCCGTGCATCCCCATCGGGCCGCGTTAACGGCGTCTGTCTGTTCCAGTTACCAGCCTCGTCTGCGGCACAATATGACACGCCGCATGTGACCTCTAGAGGGGTCTCGGGGTGAATTGTCATTCTCATCACATTGTAAAGCAATATCTCTTGACCATTTAAATGAGATGAGTTGGGTATTTAACAGGCGTCTCCCCCCCACCCCGGAGATTCGCCGTGCCCCGCGCTGCCCTGTAAATCGCTTCTGCCCCAGCAGTGGTTAAATGCAATTGACAAGTTATTGTAAGTGACTCCTGCTAGAAAGCAGCGTGGGCTCGGTGCATACATATGAGATACTGTCATTTACAGGGCTTTATATCTCTGGAATAGACACGAGGCCCTGACATAAGACATGTTAATCCCCTCAGCGTGCGCAGAAATCCTCGCACGCCGCATTCTGCTGCTTGGCAAACTGTCTTTGGAGATTTCACCATCAGAAGCGCGAGCAATTTGGCCTCTGCTGCGGCAGAAATGTGTATAAGGCAATTCTGCTCTATCCCAAATATATCTACTTATACACAGGGATTAGGAGCGCTCTTAACTCCTCGCCTGCCAGCAACGGCTAATTAGAGAATATCGCAGGCGGGGGGGGATACTTGCACTATTATTATACTGCTTTCTCCTGATTGTAGCATGGGGAGCTTAGATTAGATTAGTCTGGGTTATATATTATGTCAAAACATGTGAAAAGCAAATAATTATATTAATTACCCAGTATTGAACTCCAGTGCTGAATTCACAATTCTGCAGCATGGCATTGGAAACAGTCACAAAACACGCCTCTAACACTCTGCATGCTGTGTTAGGCATGCGTGTATCCCGAGTACTAATCACTATCGAAATCTATGCACAGACATTCAACGATAATGGGTATATATAGGGACTCCACTAGCAGAATAGTAAGTGCAGCTCTAGGGTATAATACAAGATGTAACTCAGGATCAGTAATGTAATGTATGTACACAGTGACTGCACCAGCAGAATAAGGAGTGCAGCTCTGGAGTATAATACAGGATGTAACTCAGGATCAGTAATATAATGTATGTACACAGTGACTGCACCAGCAGAATAGTGAGTGCAGCTCTGGAGTATAATACAGGATGTAACTCAGGATCAGTAATGTAATGTATGTACACAGCGACTGCACCAGCAGAATAGTGAGTGTAGCTGTGGAGTATAATACAGGATGTAACTCAGGATCAGTAATGTAATTTATGTACACAGTGACTCCACCAGCAGAATAGTGAGTGCAGCTCTGGGGTATAATATAGGATGTAACTCAGGATCAGTAATGTATGTACACAGTGACTGCACCAGCAGAATAGTGAGTGTAGCTCTGGAGTATAATACCGGATGTAACTCAGGATCAGTAATGTAATGTATGCACACAGCAACTGCACCAGCAGAATAGTGAGTGCAGCTCTGGGGTATAATGCAGGATGTAACTCAGGATCAGTAATGTAATGTATGTACACAGTGACTGCACCAGCAGAATAGTGAGTGTAGCTCTGAAGTATAATACAGGATGTAACTCAGGATCAGTAATGTAATGTATGTACACAGTGACTGCACCAGCAGAATAGTGAGTGCAGCTCTAGGGTATAATACAGGATGTAACTCAGGATCAGTAATGCAATGTATGCACACAGTGACTGCACCAGCAGAATAGTGAGTGCAGCTCTGGGGTATAATACAGGATGTAACTCAGGATCAGTAATGTAATGTATGCACACAGTGACTGCACCAGCAGAATAGTGAGTGCAGCTCTGTGGTATAATATAGGATGTAACTCAGGATCAGTAATGTAATGTACGTACACAGTGACTGCACCAGCAGAATAGCGAGTGCAGCTCTGGAGTATAATACAGGATATAACTCAGGATCAGTAATGTAATGTACGTACACAGTGACTGCACCAGCAGAATAGTGAGTGCAGCTCTGGGGTATAATACAGGATGTAACTCAGGATATGTAATGTATGTACACAGTGACTGCACCAGCAGAATAGTGAGTGCAGCTCTGGGGTATAATATAGGATGTAACTCAGGATCAGTAATGTAATGTATGTACACAGTGACTGCACCAGCAGAATAGTGAGTGCAGCTCTGGAGTATAATACAGGATGTAACTCAGGATCAGTAATGTAATGTATGTACACAGGGACTACACCAGCAGAATAGTGAGTGCAGCTCTGGGGTATAATACAGGGTGTAACTCAGGATCAGTAATGTAACGTATGTACACAGTGACTGCACCAGCAGAATAGTGAGTGCAGCTCTGGGGTATAATACAGGATGTAACTCAGGATCAGTAATGTAATGTATGTTCGCATTTATTTTCCATAGACAGCGTAAAGTTGGCAAATGTTCTTTTATTGTGACCCACTACCAGGGAGAGGAGCTAGTCATGGGAACCTGACAGATGATTTATGCTGCCCTAACCCGTAGTCATCCCAGATGCATGGTCTCCTCCATGTCTTCAGCGGCTCCTTTTTTCCCGCTCCCCTGGATTGACAAGTCTCTTATGTATTTGTATAGAGAGACCTGTCAGCCGAGGGTATCTTGGTGGGGAGAAGCCCCCTAGGACCAGACACATAGTTCCCAGCCGGCCAGGACTTTATACTGTTACAATGCTGCAGCCAGGCTCTGATCCATGCTGCCTGTGATTGGGGTGCCATTAGTCTTCCGTCAGGTTCCCATTACAAATTTGCTCTTTTATTTCCAGAATAGGGGACTGGAGTTGAATAAATGTTCCCCGATGGGGGAGGACGTTGATTTCTCAGTCTTTTCCATCTATTTTTGCATTTGAAATCTCTCGGTCAATGTAATATTCTCGCTAACACTGATCCGTCTTCCAAATCTCCTCTTTCCTTGTGACTTTGAAGAAGAAGAAGAAAAATCAATTAATTCTATGTTCTCTTCCCACAATTCCCAGTCCTGTTGACTGTTTATCCTGTGTGAATGGGTATTTAATTACATAACTAAATATCAAGTGCAGGTAGGTTGCACCGGTCCCCATTAAAGGCACGGTCTCTGGGGGGGCATCAGGAGGTGTTAACTGCAGGAAAATAAAGGTTACTAAATCTACATTAGGCTCTTTAAATCATTTAAAAAAAAAGTTGTAAATGTTAAATGTCATCTGCAAGTTCAGCAGCGATGCGGAAAGATGAAGCAGAATTATGAAGGTTGCTCCTGTTTTATTCACTCTGCACATAGGGCTGGGGTTGTTGCTCCGCAGTAACATCGCGCCAGTGGGAAGTAAGCTTTTAAGAAGGAATATGTATAATTTATCGTAATTTACAAAGTTACTATAAATCCGGAAAATCAGTTAGGCAGAAAAGTTATCAATTCTGTTCTGTATTTAACTCCAGAGCCAAATTCCTAACTTTTATCGTCAATTACTACTCGCCTGTGCCAACTCCAACGGCGAGGTCGGCTTCCTTTCCCTATGGCCGGCTCCCTCTGTGATAGTCCATGCTGAATTATTCTTCCGGAATTCACCTTTGATGTCTTCAACCAATTCATTACTCTAGCTTGGTGTCTGATTAACTACTTAACTGCTCCTGACTGCTGTTCTGTAATCAATTCCTATTACCAGCTCAGTTCTGCTATTCCTCAGGTTGTCCATATCCTCAACGCTACAGAATCAAGGTACCTGATTTCTGCTTTGTCTCTGATATTACCTGTGCTGTTTGCACCATTAACCCTGGTGAATCAAGACACATAATAACCAACTCGTCTCTACTATTCCTGGTGCTGCCCACTCCCTCAACGCTAAAGAATCGAGGCACCTGATTTCCAGTTTGTCTCTGCTACTCCCAGTGCTATCTGCACCATTAACTCTGCTGAATCACGATACATGATAACCAACTCATCTCTACTATTCCTGGTGCTGTCAGCGGCCTCAATTCTACTGATTCATGGTGCATGGATGGAGATGTTATGGTGGCTTCAGAAAGATGTGTTGTGCTAGGTGACACAAAAACAGCAGTCATGTCTACTTTCATAACAGCTGACCGGCTCTCACTCACCTCGACTGTAGAGGGTAAATAAGTGGAGTTTCTGCGGCCGGAGACCTGTGTGGGAAGACTTGGCACAGTGTCGGAAGAGGAAGAAGCAGCAGATGTGGTTGATGGGATGGACAGTAGTTGGTGAGGCCCGCTAGTCCACATTTTAGCACAGTGAGATTTCCACACTAAGGTATTTTGATCACGCATGAAGTTGTCAAATTTTTGAAATTTTTGCCTCTACTGAGTTTTTTTTGCAAATTTGGCAGAGTAGGGTCATCCTTTGTGGTCTCAAAAAAGGCCCAGGCTAGGCAACCCTCGCCGCCCCTTCGAACTACACACTTGCGACCAGTGCTGGCCGCAGCCAGAGTTGTGGCTGAGAATGCAGTGCTTGTCCTGGTTGCATCGTTTTGTGTCTGTGTGGAAAGCCACAAGGTAACCACCTTGTATTCATCCTCCTCCACCTCCTCTGCTAAGCTGCCAGCTGAATACCCCTCTAGGTTCACACCAAGTGTGATCTACTACCTCATTGTCAACCTCTCTGTTCTCCCACTCCTCACCCTCCTCCTCTTCCTGCTCTGACACCACAGTACAGTCCATGTGCATCTCTGGTACCTGAGTCTCATCAAATAATGTGTCCTGGTCATAGGCTGCCCCTTTAGATAATGCCTAAGACTGTATGCAGTAAGCTCCTGAGCTCCCTCTGGTGGTGACAGCATTTTAACATTTTTTTTTTCTCTGAGTCTGTAGACTTTTGGATCTTTATTATCAGTGCTCTGTCTTCTGTAAAGTTACATTCAGAAATTAACATGTAAAAAATATTGCGTGGCCTGCTTAGATAAAATTATGTCCAGAGGCTGATGTTCACTTTAAATTGATGGCATAAAAAAAATCTTCATTTATTATAAGTCGCAGTCCATCAGGCAAAGAATATAACACAGAACTGTGAGACATATATCTTCAAACAGCAGAATGTAAACAGGTATATGGAAGACACAGTTTGACATTGGATCAAATGAAAAGGAGACATTGGGAGAAGTTGGCAGTAAATGAGCGCGCGCAGCCTTGTTAAACAGATGGTTTGTCTTGTATTCGGAAATCTCGTTCTCTGATGTTAGATTTTAGCAAACAAACAATTACAAACAGCCATGACTGGGGGGAGACGGCAGACGCTGCTTTACAATGAAAAAAAAAAGAATGTACCATTATTTACTCCTAGGTCACATTGCATCCATGTCTAATACAACTAACGTTTTGGATTTGACATAAAATGGAGGTCAAAGACAAATTTATTAAAGGGGTACATGGTGCTAAAATAAAGAACATGTACTCACCTGTGGATTTTGCTTCGAAGGACTGGAGGCTATGATGCCGCATCCACCAGTCTTCCGACTCTACAGCCGATTTGTGGTCAGGTCACTGGTGGTCGTGATGTCATCGCCTTCTGTCTGGTGGAAACAGACCTGACAATAAAACATTTGTGAAGATCAGGCCTTTTCGTGACATATAATTTTTCGTCCATCTACAACAGATTTTTTGATAGTTTGGCTTCATGAAATACAGGTGGTTTACCTTTAGGTCCTCTTGTTGATAGTTTGGCTTCTTTATTTTTCATTGTACTCTTTTCTTCTTCGTCAACCTTTATTCATTGGCTTCCCTTCTGAGAGCTTACATATGTCTTCCTGACTGTATGTGCCATGTTGGAGACGTACAAGTGGTTTACCTTTGTGTCCTCTTATTGATAGTTTGGCTTCTTTATTTTTTCATGGTAGTCTTTCCTTTGTCATCAACCTTTGTCTGAAAGCTTATATATGTCTTATAAATGTATGGATCCACATACACTGACTGTAACTGCCATGCTTAAGAGTCGTTCAGGTGGTTTACCTTTGTGTCCTTTTGTATATGCTCACTTGTAGCATTTGGGCTTGCGCTGACTTTGACCATTTGTTCAGAAATAATATAATGACTGTCAGTTTTCTGGTCTGCTCTCATTTCTAGTGATGTCATCATATTATCTATTGAATGCTTTCTCAGGCTCGTTTTTGGAATTCATTAGTGATTTGTGGATGTCTGTGACTCAGACGTTTATTCCACAGATGTTTATGTTTATACCATGTGTGGATATTGTTATTGTGTCTATGTGTGCAGGGTCTCACCTTTACTTTACTGAGAATCTATAAAGGCTTTTCTGCATTGGCAATAGCTATCTTATGCTTTCCATCAAAGATAACAAACTTTTCATCTTGAAATTTTACAGTGACTCCTTTGTCCATCAACAGCTTTACTGATAACAGTCCTTCTAGAATGGGAACACACAACACGTCTTTTGCTGGTATGGCTAAATTCTGTCCTTTTTTACTGGATATCATGAGGCCTATGTTCACTACCTTATGCATTTATTCTGCTAACATCAGCAAGAAAGATAGTTTCCTTGTTTAAGTCAAGTTTTGTGAAAAAGCTTTTATTGCTTGTCATGTGTCTTTTTGCTCTGGAATCGATGCACCAACCTTGTAATCTGTGAAAATAGGTTTTCACATTACTGAGATAGGAGATGGCAGTTGGTGTTCTTAAAATTCTATGGAGAGGGGAGAAGATTGAAACAGACACAGTTATTCTGCTGCAAGTTCTCCTGAAACTGCAGTTACGGTTCACCATAGAACTTTATGTCATCTCTTATCTCAGGCACAACAGCATAGCCAGCCACTAGATAAATATAAAACTTAGCCTTTAATATGTATACCTAAAAACAGTTTAAATAAAACATTTACTGAAAGTGCTCATGGTTAGCAGTGCACTAGAAAAAAATGGCACAATCTCACCCAATTGTCGCCTCACGATCTACTGGAGGTTCCTGTAACCTCAGGATCCGGATGCAGGAGGGGGGGAGGTACACTAGGTTCTACTTTCCCTGTCGTGCCCAGTGTAACGAAAAAAGAATATAGGTGCCTTGGTGTAAAGGTAGAGAGACTGCTCTACCTTAACCTCTCAAGAATATAGGTGCCTTGGTGTAAAGGTAGAGCAGTCTCTCTACCTTTACACCAAGGCACCTATATTCTTTTTTCTTTACACTGGGCACGACAGGGAAAGTAGAACCTAGTGTACCTCCCCCCTCCTGCATCCGAATCCTGAGGTTACAGGAACCTCCAGTAGATCGTGAGACGACAATTAGGTGAGATTGTGCCATTTTTTTCTAGTGCACTGCTAACCATGAGCACTTTCAGTAAATGTTTTATTTAAACTGTTTTTAGGTATACATATTAAAGGCTAAGTTTTATATTTATCTAGTGGCTGGCTATGCTGTTGTGCCTGATTTTTTGATAGTCAGACTGGTTTGGAGCCTGACGTTCCGGTCTTGTTGGCTGATATATAACATCTCTTATCTCAGTAACGGAATTATCAGTGTTCATTAAAGACAAGTTTTACAGATGAATTGAACATTTTGAGAATGAATGATTAATGCTGAAGGAAAAAGAAGCAGATTTCTCTAATAAGGTATATTACAAAGTTCTTATTTTTAAGTGTCCTATTGATCTTCGAGAGAAAAAAAAATAAACAATCGTTACTCTACATGCCTGTTTGTGGCATCTAAAACATGCTCTAGTTACCTATAATTGTGACCTTGTATCTGTCGCATTCTATACTATTCTACTGTCACTTTTTTAGTTATCAGTCCCAAGCTCCTTTATTTTTGTTATGCACCTATTCCGAATCCGTGTTTTGCTTCCCTCATCCAGGTCCGCTAGACTCGGTTATGCTCCACGTCTGGTTTTGCAAGTAGCCCGGTGTGACCCCATGTGATCATCTGACTGGGCCTATATAAGGCTCACCAAGACACAAACCTGTGTCTTGGTATTAAGATTCCAGTGTTTGTAAGACTTTCATTTTCTCTGTGCACCTTGACCTGCTCAGCTGTCTGTCTGCTATCTCCAGGACATCTCCTGTCTGCCTGTGGTTTCCAGGATCCCAGCTGTCTGCTGTCTCCAGGACATCTCATGCCTGCAATTTCCACCCAGCTGTATGTCTTTGGTCTTGATAATGTCTCCTGCCTGTGATGTGCACTATCCGCACTGTCTTTCTGTGGACTCCAGAACATCTCCTGCCTGCCTGCAGTTTCCAGTATCCCAGCTAACAGATCTCCTGTCAACCTGCGGTCTCCAGTCCCTCAGCTCTCCATGTCCTGCGTGCCTCCCCGTGTGCTGTACCGATGCTCGTGGTCCTTATGCCCACCTGTACCTTGGGCTTTGAGAATCCACTTTGCTTGGTGAGCTTAACAATTTTTGGATATTCATCTGAAATGCACAACTGCGACAACCTCTGTAATTCTGTATGGTACCCATCAGGTGGTGGGGGGCAAATTTTTTGCCTGTGGGGCAAGTGCACAACAGTGGTCTATGAGTCATGCCTAGTAATGACTCTGAGCGGACGTTCTCGGATAAATTGTTATCCCAGCATGCTCAGGTACTAACCGAGTGTCTTCGGTGTGCTCAAATAACATGTTCGAGACCCTGCAGTTGCATGTCTCATGGCAGTTAGACAGCCGCAACAAATGCAGCCGCAACAAATGCAGGGATTGCTTAACAGACAATCCTTGCATGTGTTGCGGTTGTCTAACAGCCACGAGACATGCAGCCGCGGGGACTCAAAAATATATTAGAGTATATGTTCCACGTATGTGTTCTATCCATTATTTTCACACATAGAATATGTACCCATTATACTCTATGGTGCTACTCACAAGTCTATTTTTCAAGGATTGCGTGTTCATGGAAAATTCATGGAGACATATCTGTTTTGTCCACTATCACTGATGAAAAGGGCCAATACAAGTCCTTGAAAAACATCAACACACATATGGCATTCATGTGAGGTCAGTATTTAGCACTGCAAAGTATAGGAGACGCTTTGTAATTTATTTATCTATCTGTGAAAAACACTGATGAAAAACTAATGGTTAAAACAGACACTCGGGCCACACACGCGTGAAACATTGATGACTCCGGTACCATTTTTTCAAGTGCGTGTTTAACCCCTTTCCGCCATGGCTATTTTTATTTTTTCCATTTTTTTTTCCTCCCCTTATTTCAAGAGCCATAACTTTTTTTATTTTTCTATCCATATGGTCGTATAAGGGGTTGTTTTATGTGGGATGTGTTGTGTTTTTCACTTTTTTCCCTTTTTACTGTATTTACCATAATAGTCCTCTTAGGCTACTTTCACACTAGCGTCGGACGACGCATGACGAATTGCGTCGTTGCGACGTACCGACGCAAGCAGTGAATGCGCCGCACAACGGGGGCAGCGAATGCTGTTTTTCAACGCATCCGCTGCCCCATTGTGAGGTGCGGGGGCGGAGTTCCGGCCGCGCATGCGCGGTCGGAAAAGACGGGAACAACGCACCAAAAAACGTTACAAGCAACGTTTTTTGATGGCGACGGTCCGACGCAACACGACGCAACCGTCGCACGACGGTTGCGACGTGTGGCAATGCGTCGCACTGCATCGCTAATGCAAGTCAATGGAGAAAAAACGCATCCTGCAAGCACTTTTGCAGGATGCGTTTTTTCTGCAAAACTATGCATAGCAAACGTGCAGTGCACAACGCTAGTGTGAAAGTAGCCTTAGGGGACTTAAAGTATGTGACTGTTAAATATTATTCTACGACTATTGACATCAGACATTACATCAGCTGCATTTGATCCTGTATATAACACTGGACGTCTGTGCACCTCCAGTATACAGAATAATACAGTATGTGACTGGTATATGATACACGGTGATATAGACATTAGATGTTATACAGTATATACACTGTCATATACTGTATATGTATATACATACAGTAATGTGTATACTGTATAACATCTAATGTCTGTGTCCAGGGCCGGACTGGCCATAGGGCAGTTCTGGCAAATGCCAGAAGGGCCGATGGCAGTAGTGGGCCGCTTGAGTGTGCCGCTGTCGGCACTCTTCCCCCCGCTGTTGCGGCACACTCCCGGCCCCGCATTCAACTATACCGGCGTCATAGACGCCGGTACAGTTGAATGCAATGATGGAGGAGAGAGCGTCTGCTGACGCCCCCTCTCCCATCATTCCCCGCTCTGCCTGCCGCTGACACTGCGGGTGCGCGATGACGTCATATCATCGCGCACCTGCAGTGTGACCGGGCGCCGGGCAGACTGCAGCTGCTGAGACCGGAGCCAGAGGAGAGCAGCGCGGGGCACGAGGAGAGAGGTGAGTAGAGTGTTTTGGGTTTTTTTTAACAAAGAGTGATGAGTGGATTGTGGAGCTATTGGGGGGGGGGGACTGCCTGCCTGCCTGCATTCCATTCTATGGGGGCTGCCTGCCTGCAGTACATTCTATGGGGGCTGCCTGCCTGCATTCCATTCTATGGGGGCTGCCTGCCTGCATTCCATTCTATGGGGGCTGCCTGCCTGCATTCCATTCTATGGGGTCTGCCTGCCTGCATTCCATTCTATGGGGGCTGCCTGCCTGCATTCCATTCTATGGGGGCTGCCTGCCTGCATTCCATTCTATGGGGGCTGCCTGCCTGCAGTACATTCTATTGGGGCTGCCTGCCTGCATTCCATTCTATGGGGGCTGCCTGCCTGCATTCCATTCTATGGGGGCTGCCTGCCTGCATTCCATTCTATGGGGGCTGCCTGCCTGCAGTACATTCTATGGGGGCTGCCTGCCTGCATTCCATTCTATGGGGGCTGCCTGCCTGCAGTACATTCTATGGGGGCTGCCTGCCTGCATTCCATTCTATGGGGGCTGCCTGCCTACATTCCATTCTATGGGGGCTGCCTGCCTGCATTCCATTCTATGGGGGCTGCCTGCCTGCAGTACATTCTATGGGGGCTGCCTGCCTGCATTCCATTCTATGGGGGCTGCCTGCCTGCATTCCATTCTATGGGGGCTGCCTGCCTGCATTCCATTCTATGGGGGCTGCCTGCCTGCAGTACATTCTATGGGGGCTGCCTGCCTGCATTCCATTCTATGGGGGCTGCCTGCCTGCATTCCATTCTATGGGGGCTGCCTGCCTGCATTCCATTCTATGGGGGCTGCCTGCCTGCATTCCATTCTATGGGGGCTGCCTGCCTGCATTCCATTCTATGGGGGCTGCCTGCCTGCATTCCATTCTATGGGGGCTGCCTGCCTGCATTCCATTCTATGGGGGCTGCCTGCCTGCAGTACATTCTATGGGGGCTGCCTGCCTGCAGTACATTCTATGGGGGCTGCCTGCCTGCATTCCATTCTATGGGGGCTGCCTGCCTGCATTCCATGCATTCCATTCTATGGGGGCTGCCTGCCTGCAGTACATTCTATGGGGGCTGCCTGCCTGCATTCCATTCTATGGGGGCTGCCTGCCTGCATTCCATGCATTCCATTCTATGGGGGCTGCCTGCCTGCAGTACATTCTATGGGGGCTGCCTGCCTGCATTCCATTCTATGGGGGCTGCCTGCCTGCATTCCATTCTATGGGGGCTGCCTGCCTGCATTCCATTCTATGGGGGCTGCCTGCCTGCAGTACATTCTATGGGGGCTGCCTGCCTGCAGTACATTCTATGGGGGCTGCCTGCCTGCATTCCATTCTATGGGGGCTGCCTGCCTGCATTCCATTCTATGGGGGCTGCCTGCCTGCATTCCATTCTATGGGGGCTGCCTGCCTGCAGTACATTCTATGGGGGCTGCCTGCCTGCAGTACATTCTATGGGGGTTGCCTGCCTGCAGTACATTCTGTGGGGGCTGCCTGCATTACATTCTATGGGGGCTGTGCTGCATTATATTGTATGGTGGCTGCCTGCATTACATTCTATGGGGCTGGCTGCATTATATTCTATGGGGCTGGCTGCATTCCATTCCATGGGCATGTGCTGCATTATATTCTATGGGGCTGGCTGCATTCCATTCCATGGGCCTGTGCTGCATTATATTCTATGGGGCTGGCTGCATTCCATGGGCCTGTGCTGCATTATATTCTATGGGGCTGGCTGCATTCCATTCTATGGGCCTGTGCTGCATTATATTCTATGGGGTTGGCTGCATTCCATTCTATTGGAGCTGTGCTGCATTATATTCTATGGGGCTGTGCTGCATTATATTCTATGGGGCTGTGCTGCATTGCATTCTATGGGGCTGTGCTGCATTGCATTCTATGGGGCTGTGCTGCATTACATTCTATGGGGCTGTGCTGCATTATATTGTATGGTAGCTGCCTGCATTATATTCTATGGGGCTGGCTGCATTCCATTCCATGGGCATGTGCTGCATTATATTCTAGGGGGCTGGCTGCATTCCATTCTATGGGAGCTGTGCTGCATTATATTCTATGGGGCTGTGCTGCATTATATTCTATGGGGGCTGTGCTGCATTAAATTCTATGGGGCTGTGCTGCATTATATTCTATGGGGCTGGCTGCATTCCATTCCATGGGCCTGTGCTGCATTATATTCTATGGGGCTGGCTGCATTCCATGGGCCTGTGCTGCATTACATTCTATGGGGCTTGCTGCATTCCATTCTATGGGCCTGTGCTGCATTATATTCTATGGGGCTGGCTGCATTCCATTCTATGGGAGCTGTGCTGCATTATATTCTATGGGGTTGTGCTGCATTATATTCTATGGGGCTGTGCTGCATTGCATTCTATGGGGGCTGTGCTGCATTAAATTCTATGGGGCTGGCTGCATTACATTCTATGGGGGCTGTGCTGTATTACATTCTATGGGGGCTGTGCTGCATTACATTCTATGGGGGCTGTGCTGTATTACATTCTATGGGGGCTGTGCTGTATTACATTCTATGGGGGCTGTGCTGTATTATAGTCTATGGGGGCTGTGCTGCATTACATTCTATGGGGGCTGTGCTGCATTAAATTCTATGGGGCTGTGCTGTATTACATTCTATGGGGGCTGTGCTGTATTACATTCTATGGGGGCTGTGCTGCATTACATTCTATGGGGGCTGTGCTGTATTACATTCTATGGGACTGGGCTGCATTGCATTCTATGGGTGCTGTGCTGTATTACATTCTATGGGGCTGTGCTGTATTATAGTCTATGGGGGCTGAGCTGTATTACATTCTATGGGGCTGTGCTGTATTATAGTCTATGGGGGCTGAGCTGTATTACATTCTATGGGGCTGTGCTGTATTACATTCTATGGGGGTTGTGCTGTATTACATTCTATAGGGACTGTGCTGCATTACATTCTATGGGGACTGTGCTGCATTACATTCTATGGGGGCTGTGCTGCATTACATTCTATGGGGGGCTGTGCTGCATTACATTCTATGGGGGCTGTGCTGCATTACATTCTATGGGGGGCTGTGCTGCATTACATTCTATGGGGGCTGTGCTGCATTACATTCTATGGGGGCTGTGCAGCATTACATTCTATGGGGGCTGGGCTGCATTACATTCTATGGGGACTGTGCTGTATTATAATCTATGGGGGCTGAGCTGTAATGTTGGATACAGCTGTGATTATATGTTATATAGACGTGTTACACTCCCCTCACTTCTTGTAGCCTACAAGTGTACAAAGATATTATACAGTCACCAGGCGACAAGTGGGCCTGTGTGACTTCAAATGCCAGGGCTGAATTTTAGTCCCAGTCCGGCCCTGTCTGTGTCCCTCCCCATTATTATTATGGAGTTGTCCTGAACTTTATGGTTCATCCCAGGAGTGTTCCTTTATTACCTGTTAGGGTATGTTTCCACGTTCAGGAAACGCTGCGTTTTTGACGCTGCGTTTTTCTGCTGCGTCAAAAACGCAGCATCCAGATGTTACAGCATAGTGGATGAGATTTTATGAAATCCAGACTCCACTATGCGTTTAAAAACGCATGCGTTTTTGCCGCGAAAACGCATGCGTTGTGCGTTTTTTCAAAACGCTGCATGTTGCTACTATGAGCAAAACACGCAGGTACACCGCAGGTGACCTGCCAGTGACCTCAGGTGCAGTTTTGGTCAGGATTTTACTTGCATAAAATCCTGACCAAAGACTGATGCAATCCTGAACGTGGAGACATACCCTTAAGGTTTAGGTGTCTTGTTCCAGAGCATATGGAGAAAAAAAAATTATTTTCATATCTTCTCCAGAGATGAGAGTATTGCCAAGTTTATGGATGTGAGAATATTCAGAGGTTAAAAAAACAGGGCCGATATCGTGTTCAACGTAAATATTCTTGTATCTCTATGAAATATAAAAATAACTCTGATTTCTTTTTACATTTTTTTTATTGGAACATATAGACAAACTGAATTTAGGTTTGGTTCTAAGCTGAGGTATCCATGAGGTGGTCTGGTCTGGAGGTGGTCTACTTCATTTACTTCTTGGACTCCGATGTTCCTCCAGGTTTTTTATAACATTTACACTTCTTGTACCCATACATTAGATCTCCTGACGCAGGTCCGGACAGTTGCCAGAGATTTCCATTTGGTTCCAAGCAATTTTGATGCACAATTGCCTAACTCTACCATTAAGGGGTTCGGATGGTTAAGTAATTTGAGAAGACCATTGAAAAGCAATTTGAGGTTCAATGGAGACAGATCTTCATAAGGAAGCGCTTCCTTCAGCATCTCCAGATGTTTCAGCATGGCCTTCTTTTCCTTATTGATAACTATAAACCACACAGACTTAAGCATCATTGTCTTCAGAAATCTTGGTTGCTTTCGACCTAACGCTACATAAAGGCTCTGTAAATTTGCTCTTTTTGCTTCTTCGGTAATATGGCCTCCCAATACCGTCCTTAGATCTTTGCAGCCAATCAATGGGAGCGAGTGGACTAAGGCCACCACACTAGCTGCTGCAACAGGTGACTCTTCAGAGTGCAGATTGATGAATAATCTGGACAGACAATATTCGACATGAATGTCAAAAATGTCAATCATCCCTTTGCCACTTTCTGCAATGACGGCAAATAGCGAAGTAGCGTGCATCTGTACCACGGGGTTGATGTGGTTGAAATGTTCCATGCAAAGTCCTATGATCTTGGGGAGGTTCTCACCAAGTTCGAAATGCTTCATAAGTTTTACAGTTTTACACAGTGTCTTCAAGATTTCTATTATGACCATTGACTTTCGGTGGTTTGCTGAATTTTTGATCAGAGCTTCACAGATGCTTCTCATTACTGCCGTTACCTCTACCGGAGTGCCCCTTGTAGCATTCCCAAGGGCTTCTACTGCCAGAGTGCATTCGACCAAATCTGAGCTGTTGATCTTCTCAATCATTGCATTGATTAACTCTGTAGCCAATTTTGTATTGAGCAGTCCAGGATGACGTAGGAGCTCGGAGAAGAACAAGGTGCTTGTGATGTTGGCAGCTCTCAGAGGAGACGTTAATTTTGTGAGCAGGCAAGAAATTTGATCTTCACCTTTTTGCTCCTTCGTGATGATGCTCTGAACAAGCATTGAAATCGCTTTACGTAGTACATTGATATTGAATGGAAATTGTGTGTTGGTATCCCCCTGATTGCCTCCAAATACAGGATACATTGTTGGTGGGTCCAACTGAAAGCTACTTAAAGCTCCCTTGATCAGGTCATCGACCACCTTGATCTTCTGAAATGGTCTGGTCACCAGTTGATGTTTTCATAGATACACAAGATTATGGCCCCTTGTGTCCTCCAAAGTCTTCAAAGGCCCTTGTCTTTTGGATTGTCCAAAGTATCATGAAGAACGGTGAGGCAAGAAGCAAGGACGGGGAATGTATGGACTCAGCGCTTTTGTGACATCACCACATTCCAGGATCTTTATGGTGTCATCAGCTGCGACCTTTGAAAGCATACCCTGGAAACCATAGTGTCATGATGTCATCAGCTCTGGTTACGTAAGATGTCAAGGTATCGGCCTTATTTCGTTATTAGAAGAAATATTTTCCTTTTTGCAAGTAGACTTGATCGCCATGATCTCTACTCCCTAATTTAAAAAAAATGATTTGTGCTTTCGAGATGCATAGCTATTTTTTTATTTTTCCATTGATGGAGCCGTGAGAGGTCTTGGTTTTTAGGTACCATTGTGTGGAACGTACAACGTTTTAATCTCTTCTTTATGGAGGAAGTGCGGCAACCAAAAAAAGGAACAAACATTTTTTTTTTTTTATCATTTGCGGCATATACCAACTGGATTGTACAATTGGATATTTTGATAGATTGGACTTTTATAGATGCGGCAGTACTGAATATGCTTAATTTTTTAATTGCTTGATTTTTAACAGGGTAAAGGGGGAATAATTTAAATTTGTTTTTGTTTTTGTTTTTTAAATTGAATTTACTTTAAATTGTATTTTTTAGTCTCCCCTATGAACTTTTACAATGTTTTGTAATGCTTCTGTATTGCAGAATACAGGAAATCCCACGGTCTCATTTGAAGCCCAGTCTGTTGCTGGGCTTCACAAGAGCAACTACCATAGATGGTGGGAGTGGAATGACAACCGATTGTCACCCTGTGATCATGTCATGATGGGACGATAGGTGCCCAAAAGGAGACACCAATAGGATGCCTCTGTAAGGCCGGTTTCACACGTCAGTGGCTCCGGTACGTGAGGTGACAGTTTCCTCACGTACCGGAGACACTGACACACGTAGACCCATTAAAATCAATGCATCTGTGCAGATGTCATCGATTTTTTGCGGACCGTGTCTCCGTGTGCCAAACACGGAGACATGTCAGTGTTCGTGGGAGCGCACGTATTACACGGACCCATTAAAGTCAATGGGTCCGTGTAAAACACGGACCACACATGGACGTTGTCCGTCTGCAGTCCGTGTGCGTGCAGGAGACAGCGCTACAGTAAGCGCTGTCCCCCCACATGGTGCTGAATCCGCGATTCATATGTTCCCTGCAGCAGCGTTTGCTGCAGAGAAGATATGAATAATAGTGTTTAAAATAAAGATCTATGTGTCCGCCGTCCCCCCACCCCCTGTGCCCCCCCCGCTGTTCAGAAAATACTCACCCGCCTCCCTCGCAGTGTTCTGTGCTGGCCGCCCCTTCTACTGTATGCGGTCACGTGGGGCCGCCGATTACAGTCATGAATAAGTGGCTCCACCTCCCATAGGGGTGGAGCCGCCTATTCATGAGTGTAAATGAGCGGCCCCACGTGACCGCATACAGGAGAAGATGGGGCCAGACCAGGAAGCAGCGACAGCCAACGAGGGAGCGGGTGAGTATTTTCTGAACAGCGGGGGGGGGGGCGCACAGGGGGTGGGGGGGGCGGCGGACACATAGATCTTTATTTTAAACACTATTATTCATATCTTCTCTGCAGCAAACGCTGCTGCAGGGAACATATGAATTGCGGATTCAGCACCAGATGCTGGTAGTACGTGTGGTACCCAGCACGGTGCGTGTGGTACCCAGTGGGAACACGGGCAGCACATGTGTGCCGCACTGATGTTCACCAGAAATGCAGGGGCACACGGACACGGATAACTCCGGTACCGATTTTTCCGGTACCGGAATTATCTGGACGTGTGGGACAGCCCTAAGAGATAGACCGAGGCATTTAAGTAGAAAAACAGCAGAGATCAGTGCTAGCTCTGGTCGCAGCTGTTAGACGCAGGTGCTGGTTGTAGAAGAAAGCCACCACCCAGTGTGTAGATCCTGGGCCCCATCCATAAATCACTATCAAATATGTATGAGGGCTTCCAGACTCCTCCAGGTGGTGCCTCCATACAGGCAGAGCACATTTCTTTCACACATATATGGCGGATGCTGTAAATCGGGACCTGGGCAGAATGTGTCCCCAAAAGTTGCAAAGGGTTCTGCCAGGTGCTGGTGCTGACAATGATGATAATGGTGTTAGTGATAATGGTGTCAATGGTGATGATCGTGGTTATGGTTATGACGGTGGTAGTACTGATAGTGATGGGGATGATGAAGATGGTAGTAATCATGATGGGGATAATGAAGATGGCAGTGATCGTGATGGGGATGATGAAGATGGTAGCGATTGTGATGGGGATGATGAAGATGGTGGTGATTGTGATATGGAAGATGAAGATGGTAGTGATCGTGATGGGGATGATGAAGATGGTCGTGATTATGATATGGATGATGAAGATAGTAGTGATCGTGATGGGGATGATGAAGATGGTAGCGATTGTGATGGGGATGATGAAAATGGTAGCAATCGTGATGGGGATGATGAAGATGGTACTGATCATGATGGGGATGATGAAGATAGTGGTGATAGTGATATGGATGATGAAGTTTGTAGTGATCATGATGGGGATGATGAAGACGGTGGTGATTGTCATGAGGATGATCAAGATGGTGGTGATTTTGATGAGGATGATGAAGCAGGTGATGATTATGAAGGGGATGATGAAGATGGTGGTATTATGATGGGGATGATGATGGTGGTGATTATGATGGGAATGATGATGGTGGTGATTATGATGGGGATGATGATGGTGGTGATTATGATGGGGATGATGAAGACTGGTGTTTGTGATGAGGATGATGAAGATGGTGGTAAGTATGATGGGGATGATGATAATGGTGTTGATGATGATAATGGCATTAATGATGATAGCTATGAAGATGGCGGTGGCGATAATAATGGTGCGCTCACAGTGAGCATTCTCTCCTGACTTCTTTTGCGTTTCGCTCCTGTCGGAGTAGTGGGTTTCGGTATGACAAACGTCACATAATTGGATAGACATCAGCTGATGGAGGCAGAGATGTCCGCACATACAAGTCTCAGGGTGTAGCAAGACCGGCCCAAAAGTTGGCGGCCGCTTTATTCATACCAACAGCTTGGTGGCAGAGAAAATAGGAAATATTGACTAATCTTCACAGCATTTGGAAACAAGGACGTTCATTCCAAGGATACATTCCGAAATCTTTTCTTGCAAGCTCACATGACCCCTCTTTGAGGAAAACTTACAAATACCAAGTCCTCTGCCCTTTCTGAATGCTCGCGTAGGAGCGCACTATAAAGCCTAATTAGCTATATCACCCCTATAATTGGGGAATCATTCAGCTGAATTTTCGAGACATTTCTTCCATCCTTTGCTTCTCCGTCGCCACTTTTTCATGGTATAATATTTACATTCCACAAAGTTAAAAAGGAGAAAATGAAAGTCTGTAATGGCTTCTCAAGTTTGTTGCTCCAGTTTATTGCAGTCATTATATTGTAGCACCAGAATAAAGATCTCAGATTGTGAAGCTGAAGTGCTCTGGGCGATGTGTGCGAGTCTCATCTACTCATAGCACAAAATCATCACGGAGTCTGCTGAGAATTCGGCAGCTGCTGCGCCATTAGGGAATTGTATCTGTACCATCTCCACCGCAATCACCAAGTCATTACAATATAATGGCGTACCATGGACCGGATGCTGAAGAGAGCAGCAATCAAGAGTTAAGTTAAAGGGGAAAGTTGAAGAAGAAATAGGAAGATTAAGGAAAGAATGTGATATACTTGGGAGGATGACTTGATTCAAACACAATTTATTGGTGACTACTAGTGTTGAGCGATACCGTCCGATACTTGAAAGTATCGGTATCGGAAAGTATCGGCCGATACCGGCAAAGTATCGGATCCAATCCGATACCGATACCCGATACCAATACAAGTCAATGGAACTCAAGTATCGGACGGTATTCCTGATGGTTCTCAGGGTCTGAAGGAGAGGAAACTCTCCTTCAGGCCCTGGGAACCATATTAATGTGTAAAAGAAAGAATTAAAATAAAAAATATTGCTATACTCACCTCTCCGACGCAGCCTGAACCTCAGCGAGGGAACCGGCAGCGTTGTTTGCTTAAAATTTGCGCTTTTCTTTCCTTACGTGAAGTCCCGGCTTGTGATTGGTCGCGTGTCGCCCATGTGGCTGCGACGCAACCAATCACAGCAAGCCGTGACGTAATTTCAGGTCATTCAGTATTTTAAAATTACGCTCTGGCTTTGTGATTGGTTGTGTCGCAGTCACATGGGCGACGCAACCAATCACAGCAAGCCGTGACGTAATTTCAGGTCCTTAAGGATTTTAAAATTACGTCCCGGCTTTGTGATTGGTTGCGTCGCAGTCACATGGGCGACGCAACCAATCACAAGCCGTGACGTCACGGGAGGCTGGACACGCGCGCATTTTAAAATGAGCGCGTGTCCAGCCTCCCGTGACGTCCCGGCTTGTGATTGGTTGCCTCGCGGTCAACCAATCACAAGCCGGGAGGCTGGACACGCGTGCATTTTAAAATGAGCGCGTGTCCAGCCTCCCGTGACGTCCCGGCTTGTGATTGGTTGCCTCGCGGTCAACCAATCACAAGCCGGGAGGCTGGACACGCGCGCATTTTAAAATGAGCGCGTGTCCAGCCTCCCGTGACGTCCCGGCTTGTGATTGGTTGCCTCGCGGTCAACCAATCACAAGCCGGGAGGCTGGACACGCGCGCATTTTAAATTGCTGGTTTCGAATTTCCCTCTCAATCTCTGTTCTTTTTCCGTCGGATTATTACCGGCCCCTCTGCTGTAGCGGCGGTCGCTGTGTATACCGGTGGGGGCAGCTCTACCCCGCTGATAATACCGGGTCCTGTCCTTCCAGCTGTCTGCCCCCAAACACGGCCTCCCGTGACGTCCCGGCTTGTGATTGGTTGCGTCGCGGTCAACCAATCACAAGCCGGGAGGCTGGACACGCGCGCATTTTAAAATTTTTAAAATGCGCGCGTGTCCAGCCTCCCGGCTTGTGATTGGTTGACCGCGACGCAACCATTAAAATGCGCGCGTGTCCAGCCTCCCGGCTTGTGATTGGTTGACCGCGACGCAACCAATCACAAGCCGGGACGTCACGGGAGGCTGGACAAGCGCGCATTTTAAAATGCGCGCGTGTCCAGCCTCCCGTGACGTCACGGCTTGTGATTGGTTGCGTCGCCCATGTGACTGCGACGCAACCAATCACAAAGCCGGGACGTAATTTTAAAATCCTTAAGGGCCTGAAATTACGTCATGGCTTGCTGTGATTGGTTGCGTCGCCCATGTGACTGCGACGCAACCAATCACAAAGCCGGGACGTAATTTTAAAATCCTTAAGGACCTGAAATTACGTCACGGCTTGCTGTGATTGGTTGCGTCGCCCATGTGACTGCGACGCAACCAATCACAAGCCGGGACTTCACGTAAAGGAAAGAAAAGCGCAAATTTTAAACAAAGAACGCTGCCGCTTCCCTCGGTAAGGTGCAGGCTGCGTCGGAGAGGTGAGTATAGCAATATTTTTTATTTTAATTCTCTCTTTTACACATTTTTACATTAATGTTGTTTCGATACCGATACCCGATACCACAAAAGTATCGGATCTCGGTATCGGAATTCCGATACCCGCAAGTATCGGCCGATACCCGATACTTGCGGTATCGGAATGCTCAACACTAGTGACTACCTGCCCCCAGCCACTGACATAGTGAAAAAGGTTAGAATTCTGGTTGCCTCAAGCCACCACTAGGGGGAGCTCAGTTGCTTACTGCATACAGTGTCATTATTGAAGCCAATATGTACTTTTATGCAGTGAGCTCCCCCTAGTGGTGGCTCCTGACAGTCACTATTTTAGAAATTAACTGTCTATCCAGAGATTTGGAGGTGAACATCAGAGAGCACAGAGCTCCAACCACTAGAAATAAGTAGAAAAATATGATACAGATTTTTGGACCTATTTCAATTGAAAAAAAAACAGAATGGTGTTCATGGGTAGACATTCAGATTAAAGGGGTTCACAAGTTCAACTGATAAGCAAGAGTCTCTGACTACAAATCCCAGTTAATTAAACATGGGATCATTAATCTTAGTTAAACTGCAAATAACTTCTCAAGTTGAGAGATTTAACTTTGGGGCTTGAATCATCATCTTTAGGAATTATTGGAAGAAGGGTCACATTGGAAACAAATTACATACTCTTATGGCAAGTGACAAGTCTTTTTTATCATAGAATGTTAGAGTTGGAAGGGAACTCCTGTGTCATTGTGTCCAACCCCCTGCTCAATTCAGGATTTACTAAACCATCTCAGACAGATGTCTGTCCAACCTCTGTTTGAAGGCTTCTATTGGAGGAGAACTCACCATGTTTCGTGGCAGCCTGTTCCATTCGTTGATAATTTTGGAGTTGAAACACCAACCTGGAAACTCAGGGGTGGGGCCTTCATAGAAGGCAGTTTTTTATCATATAATCATAGAATGTTAGAGTTGGAAGGGAACTCCTGTATTATTGTGTCCAACCCCCTGCTCAATTCAGGATTTACTAAACCATCTCAGACAGATGTCTGTCCAGCCTCTGTTTGAAGGCTTCTATTGAAGGAGGACTCACCACCTTTCGTGGCAGCCTGTTCCACTCGTTGATAGATTTTGGAGTTGAAACACCAGCCTGGAAATTCAGGGGTGGAGTTTTCAGCCTAGAAACTCAGGGTTGGTGTCTGCAGTTTAGAAACTCAGGGGTGGGGCTTGCAGTTTAGAAACTCAGGGGTGAGGCCTTCAGCCTAGAAACTCAGGGGTGGAATGTAGTCTAGAAATGCAGGGGTGAGGCCATCAACCTACAAACTCAGGAGTGGAGCCTTCAGCCTAGAAATTCAGGGGTGAGGCAATCTATCTAGAAACTCAGGGGTGTGGCCATCAACCTAGAAACTCAGTGGTACGGCCAACAACCTAAAAACTCAGGATTGGGACCATCACTCTGGAAGCTCAGGGGTGGGGCCATCAGTCTGGAAGCTCAGGGGTGGGGCCATCATCTTGTGGACTGACCTTAGTTTGCATAGGCAACAATAATGATTTAGATGCTACCATCTCCCCTATAAAGCAATTTTAAAAATTCAAAATTGTCTAGAACGGTGTTTTCTAAGATGGTTGTCCAGACATACAGACAGTTGTAGTTTTGCATCCACAGGTCGGAGATCATGGCTCAAGAAGACCTGTGCACACCCCTATGGAAAGTTCAAGGGGTAAAGTACTTTTTTGGAGATTCTTCTTCTCCACTAATGACTCCGTGAAGTGGGTAAATAGACCTGTTCAAAAATTAGGGGTCACCCTGGACCTGGAGGATAAGATATTAACTTCCATCCTGTTATTTAAATAACATTCTCAGATGTAAGTGAACCTGTTATTTCATCAGGTAAGCTTCTGCCTTTATAGCCAATATAAAAGTGACATGATACCAGCTGTCAGGAGCTAAAAAAAACATTAAATTGTAAATATGAAGTGTTTGATTGCCAAACCAGGCGGCAGCCGGGGAGATGGCATTAACGTCTGATGGATCATCATTTTTTTTTCTGCTCTACCGGTGTATAAAATATGTCTTATGGGGGGAGCACGTGATGAGATCCCTAATGATTTCCCATTTTCTACTTGTAATAGAAGTAAACAGGCCATTGAGTTCAGTGCAAAGACGGCTATTATTCGTAGGGTGAACTATCCGGATCCCGGCATGGTACAGTAGGGTTGGAGGTGTCAGGAGGGTGGAGACGTGGTCCTCCACCATAACGCGACCTCAATGGAGTGTACATCATCTACCATTCCGGATAGATATAAAATAATGGGTTTAATGATATGTTGGCCATTTCCATCCTATTAATGTTAGTATCGGCGGAGCTCAGCTCCACGGCACTTGCGGGCGAAATGCATCTTATTGCAATTGTCTTCAGGTGCAGAAAGAAAAGAACACAAGGACAAGCGGTGGGATGAGCTCATGGCCACAGCTGTACTTTACTTTTAATATACCTTCGTCGTAGATTAACTCATAAAGTGCCAAGATTGACTCACAAAGTGTCATTCCCCTACAACACCCCAATGATTTAGCCCAGGTCACACTCTGCGCCCAATACAGGGAAAATGTCACCCATCTTTCCCATTCTCCTGAGTAGCATATACTTGGTATATAAACCCCCCATGCAGATAAATCCGTGCACTTATCCTCTGGACGACACACTCGCCCTTGTACCTAGAGATGGAAATTTTCTAAGCTGCAGAAACCTATAAGCAATGAATATAAAATGATAGCAGGACATCATCCAGGGTATCTATCGCTTTCAGCTGCAGGTGCAGAAGAAGATCCTTCTCGGAGTATAAGACAGATGAAAGATCGGTTATGGCTTCCAAGTCAACAAGACCAAGCTGCAAGGAGCAAGAGATCGGACGCAATCTGTGCGTCATATCAGACCAATCCCAATATGAAGGTCATTAAAATGAATACAAGCTACAGACCCAGAAGTTTTTCCAAATCTCATTGACTGTGCATAAGGACAGTTCCCTCTCTTTTAAAGGAATGAATCCCTGCTGAAAAATGTCTTTAAAGGGGTCCTTTCACTTGTCATAAATATGTAATCTTATTACCCAATATAAATGCCGCTGTTCTCCTGAATCCGGAGACAGATTTCTTTTTTTCCTGCGCCTCTCCGTTCCTGAGATATGGCCCCCTCTTCCTTGTATGTAAATCTATTTTTGATAAGTGGGTGTGGTCCTCAATAAGACGCCCATAGAGAAGTGTTCATGCCACGCCCACTTAATTAACAAGACCAGATTTATATGCAGACAAGATTGGGTCATATCTCGGGAATGGAGAGGCGCAGGAGCAAAAGAAAAACATTGCCGGATTCAGGAGAACAGCGGCTTTTACCCCAGTCTTCTGATAAAGCATATATTGGACACATACCACAAGGGGTACTCACTTTTTAGGATGTCATTATATAGAGTGGAGAGGGTGTTGGTGTACTTGGATGCACAGCTCCCTGTGGACAGACTAGGGGGTACCTGTTTCAGATAATTTATTGCGGATCAAAGGGGTAAATTACTAATTATTCTTATTATAGTAAATTTCCTTAGTAGGTGATGGATCATCAGCCGGTCATCGATATTAAACCAGCAAAGGGATCTCCTCCTACCTGCTTCTTTTTCTGTCTGTCTGGTGAGAATCCAGATTACCAGAAGCCATTCCAGGTTATCAGATACCAGATTCAAATAATTTTTACTACACTGTAAATATACTTTTTTGCATTCGATCTGTACTCAGACGTAACCCATTTACAAGAAACAAAACCCTTCCATGAACTGGAGCTTGGAACAGAGTCATACTGCCCTCTTTTGTGCAGCAGAAAAATCTGGGATTGGGTTGAATATGATTATTACTTGGCGATGATTTTTTAATTTGTGAATGTGGAGAATTTTTTATGAATATTCATAACCTAATAATCCTGGTGCGCTACAAGGTGAAACGCGGAGGAGAAGCGCAGTGTGCACACACACATAAAGACAGTGTCTAAAAGACAGTGAATCTTCTTTTACGTACTTTGTTACAGTATGATCTCTACTCTAGTCACATCCAAAGCTGCAGTACAGTTCTACTGATTTCTACCTAAGTGTTTGAGGGTGGGGTTTTGCATTGCAGTTGGTGCTCCCAAATTCATTTTGGATGGATTTTGCTACAAATTTTGAGCAATAGTTCCATCAACAAACCACAAAAGAATTTACATGCTGCACATTCTAAAACTTGCACCGGAGGCGAAATTTTGCATGAAAAATCGCTGCAGCTGGAAAAACATTTGGGTAAGATCTCACTTGCCTAAGGCAATGTCACAGGTGGAGACTTGGGGTATGTACATCACAGGAGTTACTGGGGACATATACATCACAGAAGGGACTGGTGACATATACATCACAGGAGGGATTGGGGACATATACATCACAGGAGGGACTGGTGACATATACATCACAGGAGGGATTGGGGACATATACATCACAGGAGGGACTGGGGACATATACATCACAGGAGGGATTAGGGACATATACATCACAGGAGGGACTGAGGACATATACATCACAGAAGAGACTGGTGACATATACATCACAGGAGGGCTTGGGGACATATACATCACAGGAGGGACTGGTGACATATACATCACAGGAGGGACTGGGGACATATACATCACAGGAGGGACTGGGGACATATACATCACAGGAGGGACTGGTGACATATACATCACAGGAGGGACTGGTGACATATACATCACAGGAGGGACTGGTGACATATACATCACAGGAGGGATTGGGGACATATAAATCACAGGAGGGACTGGTGACATATAAATCACAGGAGGGATTGGGGACATATACATCACAGGAGGGACTGGGGACATATACATCACAGGAGGGATTGGGGACATATACATCACAGGAGGGACTGGTGACATATACATCACAGGAGGGATTGGGGACATATACATCACAGGAGGGACTGGGGACATATACATCACAGGAGGGACAGGTGACATATACATCACAGGAGGGATTGGGGACATACACATCACTGGAGGGATTGGGGACATATACATCACAGGAGGGACTGGTGACATATAAGTCACAGGAGGGATTGGGGACGGGACATATACATCACAGGAGGGACTGGGGACATATACATCACAGGAGGGACTGGTGACATATACATCACAGGAGGGACTGGTGACATATACATCACAGGAGGGATTGGGGACATATAAATCACAGGAGGGACTGGTGACATATAAATCACAGGAGGGATTGGGGACATATACATCACAGGAGGGACTGGTGACATATACATCACAGGAGGGACTGGTGACATATACATCACAGGAGGGACTGGTGACATATAAATCACAGGAGGGATTGGTGACGGGACATATACATCACAGGAGGGACTGGGGACATATACATCACAGGAGGGACTGGTGACATATACATCACAGGAGGGATTGGGGACATATACATCACAGGAGGGACTGGTGACATATACATCACAGGAGGGATTGGGGACATATACATCACTGGAGGGACTGGGGACATACATCACAGGAGGGACAGGTGACATATACATCACAGGAGGGATTGGGGACATATACATCACTGGAGGGACAAATGACATACATCACAGGAGGGACTGGTGACTTAAACATCACAGGAGGGATGGGGGACATATACATCACAGGAGGGACTGGGGACATATACATCACAGGAGGGACTGGTGACATATACATCACAGGAGGAATTGGGGACATATACATGACAGGAGGGACTGGGGCATGTAGCTGCCTGCACCAGAGTATTATCCCAAACGATTTCTATTAAATGAGACCGGGTGCCTGCACCAGAGTATAACCCCAAACGATTTTTATTATTAAATGAGTCCAGGTGCCTGCACCAGAGTATTAGCACAAACGATTTCTATTATTAAATGAGGCCAGATGCCTGCACCAGAGTATTAGCCCAAACTATTTCTATTATTAAATGAGACCGGGTGCCTGCACCTGAGTATAACCCCAAACGATTTCTATTATTAAATGAGTCCAGGTGCCTGCACCAGAGTATTAGCACAAACGATTTCTATTATTAAATGAGGCCAGATGCCTGCACCAGAATATTAGCCCAAACGATTTTGATTAGGAAATGTGGTCTTCTGATTCTTCACTGCAACACAGTTTTATCCCAAATGATTTGGATTAGCAAATACATCCTCCTGGCTAAACCCCAATATTAGGCCTAACATTTTTTAAGTGGAAATCTGGTCTTTTGGTTTGTCTCTGAAACATAGTTTTATCACAAATGATTTGGATTAGCAGATGGGGCCTCCGGGGACTGCAACACAGTTTTTGCACAATCTAGTTCGATGCTCGAAGATTGATTTCCCACAGGGCAGGATCCTATCTAGCTAACTGACAAGTTCACTTGCAGCACTATCAGGACTGTGACACTGAGAAAATGGCGCAGCAAAACAAGATGTTTGCTTTTTATATGACCAGGGACATGTGACTTCGGCAGTCAATCACAGAAGACCTTTTGTCATGACGTTGTGGATGGTTTCTGTGCCCTGATTGGCTGCCAGAATTAACACACATGAAGTTAAGGGGAGAAAAAAAAGGAGCGCGCCGCTGCGGTGACCTCTACACCCCCTCCCCTCATCAAAGAAGTCCCCCCCCCGCTTATCAAACAGCACCACTATCCTAGCCAAAGTAATAACATAAGCATTAGCGGAAACACAGTGATTTACCGAACAGGGACCGAATTTTGCTGATTTTTAGTAAAAATGCTTGAGTGTCCGAACACAAATCCAAATGTACTACGTTCGTGCCGAATTTCAGATTGGCGAACGTTTTCTGAACAAGTTTGCTCATCTCTGCTCTTCAGCAAACTCCTATTTGTTCCTTAACTATCTGCATTTATTTCATGGAACAGACGCACATTTAACCCTTCGTCTGCTGTAAGCAAAACAAACTCTTCTTTGATGCTGTTCACACTGCAAACACTGTTGCACCAGTGTGTATTTTCTCTTCTGTCAAGTATTTGTTTTGCCTGTTCATCACGGCTGCCTGCAGCAAACCATTTTACGCTGTCCACACTACAAACGCTGCTGCAACAGTGTGTATCTCCTCTACTAGCAAGTATTCAGTTTGCCTTTTTTTTATCACAGCTGTCTGCAGCTAACCATGTTTGCTGATTAGCCCTTCAACTGCTGTAAGCATAACAAACTCTTAATTTTGTGCTGTTCACACTAAAAATGCTGCTGCAACAATATGTAACTTCTCTACTGGCAAGTATTCAGTTTGCCTTTTCATCACCGCTGCCAAGAACCAACTGTGTGCCGATAGCATACAACTTTTTCTTTAACCATTTGTTTGCTGCAAGTCCTGGACTGACTGTACATATACTGTACAGCTCCTGTGTATATCCACACTCCAGGATCTGTGTCTTCTGGTGTTTCCTGCTCTGCTTCTCTGCCTGCAGTCCTAGTTCTCATTGATTCAAATCCTGCCTGTTGTGCCATAGCTATCAGTCGTGTTGCTCACCTTGACCTATGGATGTTGTGAAATTTTAGGCTATGTGCACACGTTCAGGATTTCTTGCAGAAATTTCCTGAGCAAAACAGGACATTTTCTGCAAGAAATCCGCATGCGTTTTTCTCGCGTTTTTATCGCGTTTTTGGTGCGTTTTTTTCCGGGGGTTCCCAATGCAATAATCTAGTGGGAAATCTGCAAAAAGTCCGCAAAATTAATGAACATGCTGCGTTTTTTACCATGATGTGTTTTTTGCATCATGTGCACAAAAATTGTGGAATGCATTCTAATGTATAATGTATGCGGGTTTTTTTGCGTTTTTATAGTGAAAAAACGTGAAAAATCTGCAACCTGTGCACACAGCCTTAGGGATCACATATTGCAATTTTGTGGTATACAATAACTTATTTTGCACCAGAATGTAATTTTATGGCCATATAATATCACTTTGTGACACAGAATTTTCGTTTTCTAAAAGTCAGGCTCTGTTTAGTAATAGTTGGCATTTTGAGCTATGTAATTGCCAGTTGAGCGATTCTCTAATATTTTACAGTATGTTTTTCCTACTATTAATACCTGATCTTAGACATCGTCCAGTTTTATATCGCAGTCACAACAAGTAAAATATTTTCTCTTTGTCATAAGTATATACTAAATCGAGCTCTGTCTCAGGAAGTGCTCTCTGGGGACGGCTGTCGTGGGTATCGGGGGAATGAAGTGACAAGCAACAGAATTGTCTTTTTTAGTGTCAGATTTTAGGAAAACCAGGAAACATAAATGTAGCATCATAACTCGTCTGACTTACAGCAATGGATGACTGCAAAATACCGCAATCATCTGTATGCATGAATGAAAGACCCAATTTAAAGGGGTTGGTGACAATTTTTTTCCCTACTTAATTGTATGTATTAGAAGCTAAAATTCATTTTTGCAATTGGGTTTCATAAAAAAAAATTGTATTGTTTGTCTTCTATAGCTTCTTTTTTTCACAATCCAAGTGGATTGTGTCGGGAAACTTAGATCCTGTAAAAGCCAAACGGTGCAAAATTTTTAATGAAATCCAATTGCAAAAATTGTTTTTATCCCCAAATATGAACATATAAGTAGAAAAATAAAAATGTCTGAAAAAGTGGACAACCCCTTTAAGAATTTAGTTGTTAAAGGGTCATATTTTTTTACCAAGATTAATCTGGCTAACTGGTGAAAATGTACCTGTAGCAGAGGGTGTAACCTGAAAAATATCCCTAAGCAAAGTTTGTAATGAGGCCATTAATCGTCACGCATCACTCATCTTTAATAGTACTGGACAGATGAATTTTTGGGACCCTTTATGGTGGGACTACAATAGCTGCAAATCCTATAGTTACACTCCTGTATGGATATTCTAGAAAACCATAGAGGAATAAGTCGAAACACTTAGACGTATAAATTGTCCAGGATTGAGGTAACCTTGGGGAAACAGCGCCACCGTTGTCCACAGGTTGTGTCTGGTATTACACTTCAACCTCATTTATTTTAATAAATCCTCATTTATTCTAATGGATACTGGTGGATAAATTAAAGTCAGTATTTCCAGTGAGTATTCCCCATCTAATCTCTGTCTCCCATGCCTGTGGTCCACAGATTATTCATGTCAGCTCACTTTAGTTTAACGGGATGACAGAGATAACAAAAATCTACTCTTTCTCGGAGCTGTTACCTATATAGTGAGACAAATCTATCACAGATGTCGAAATATCACATCCTGCTTCTTCTGCGAGATATTTAACTCTAAAGGCCAAACATGCACGAGGGTTAATTAGTTTTTTAACGGCAAATTTTGGGAAATAGTTGGCTCTTGGGGGCTGTCAGCAACCCTAACCCAATAATAATGCCTCTCTAGTGCCCAATAAAACTTTGAAAAAAATAATGCCCGCAGAGTGCTTAATAAAATAAGTAATGCCCCACAGAGTGACCCATAAAACAAATAATACCCCCAGAGTGCCCCATAAAACAAATAATGCCCTAGAGTGCCCCATAAAGAAAATAATGCCCCCGGAGTCCCCCATAAAACAAATAATACCCCAGAGTGCCCCATAAAACAAATAATGCCCTAGAGTGCCCCATAAAGAAAATAATGCCCCCAGAGTCCCCCATAAAATAAATAATACCCCCAGAGTGCCTCAAAAAACAAATCATGCCCCCAGAGTGCCCCATATAATAATAATATAATAATAATTTTTATTTATATAGCGCCAACATATTCCGCAGCGCTTTACAACTTATAGAGGGGACTTGTACAGACAATAGACATTACAGCATAACAGAAATCACAGTTCAAAACAGATACCAGGAGGAATGAGGGCCCTGCTCGCAAGCTTACAACCTATGAGGTAAAGGGGAGACACGAGAGGTGGATGGTAACAATTGCTTTAGTTATTTGGACCAGCCATAGTGTAAGGCTCGGGTGTTCATGTAAAGCTGCATGAACCAGTTAACAGCCTAAGTATGTAGCAGTACAGACACAGAGGGCTATTAACTGCATAAAGTGTATGAGAACATGATGCGAGGAACCTGATTATGTGTTTTGTTTTTTTTTCTATTTTTAATAGGCCACACAGGGATAGTTAGGTTAATGCGTTGAGGCGGTAGGCCAGTCTGAACAAATGCGTTTTTAGGGCACGCTTAAAACTGTGGGGATTGGGGATTAATCGTATTAACCTAGGTAGTGCATTCCAAAGAATCGGCGCAGCACGTGTAAAGTCTTGGAGACGGGAGTGGGAGGTTCTGATTATTGAGGATGCTAACCTGAGGTCAGTAGCGGAGCGGAGGGCACGGGTAGGGTGGTAGACTGAGACCAGAGAGGAGATGTAGGGTGGTGCTGAGCCATGGAGTGCTTTGTGGATGAGGGTAGTAGTTTTGTACTGGATTCTGGAGTGGATGGGTAGCCAGTGTAATGACTGGCACAAGGTAGAGGCATCGGTGTAACGGTTGGTGAGGAATATGATCCTGGCAGCCGCATTCAGGACAGATTGGAGCGGGGAGAGTTTGGTAAGAGGGAGGCTGATTAGTAGAGAGTTACAATAGTCCAGACGGGAATGAATAAGAGAAACAGTAAGAGTTTTTGCAGAGTCGAAAGTAGAATAATAATACCCCCAGAGTGCCCCATAAAACAAATCATACCCCCAGAGTGCTCCATAAAACAAATAATGCCCCCAGAGTGTCCCATAAAACAAATAATGCCCCCCTAAAAATAAATAATGCAAACTGTGTGCCCATTAAAACAAATAATGCCCCCTGTGTAACGAATAAAATAAGTAATCCCTCCAGAGTGCCCCAAAAAGCAAATAATGCCTCTGTGTGCCCCATAAAACAAATAATGCCCCCAGAGTGCCCCATAAAACAAATAATACCCCCAGAGTGCCCCATAAAACAAATAATGCCCCCAGAGTGTCCCGTAAAACAAATATTGCAACCTGAGTGCTCCATAAAATAAATAATGCTCTCTGTGTGCCCCATAAAAGAAATAATGCCCCCAGAGTGCCCCAAAAACAAATAATGCCTCTGTGTTCCCCATAAAATAAATAATGCCCCCTGAATACCATTTAGAATAAATAATGCCCCCTGAATGCCATTTAGAATAAATAATACTCTTAGAGTGCCCCCAAAAAAACAAATAATTCCCTTTAGAACAAATAAAAATAATGCATGAGTGCCCCATAAAATACATATTACCCTTTAGAACAAATAATGCCCGCTTTAGAAAATATTAATGAACCTTTAGTAGCCTCTGTTAAAAGGAATGATGACCTCTGAGTGCCCCCTGCAAAAGTATTAATGCCCCTTTTGTGGCGCTGGCCGCCTACAGGACGGAGAGTGGTGGGACCTATGGCTCTGCTCCGCCACAGGATCCAACTGTATCAGCACCACGGTGAAATATGCACTGCCCCAGATCTTTGGCACGAGCCCACCATTAAGAATTTTGTGCCCAGTGAAGTCGCCCTACAATACCCTTGCAGGGAAAACAGTCATAAACAATTCCATTTTTTTTTTCTTAAGTATGTGAACCCTCAGTAATTTCAGGGAACTCTGCACTAAAGAACGTCTATAATATCAGAGTGGATCACGTTCACGGCCAAAGTGAATATTTAATCCGACCATGATAATTGTATGCAGCTTAATCAGGTCAAATTGAAACTCCGCAGCGTTGGCACAATTCCGTTTACTGTGTGCAAAATGCCATTTGTCTTTGTTTACCTGCTCTAATTAAATGAGAGAACGTTCAGATTCTGCCCGAGCAATTAAACATCAGGGTTGTAGTTAACCGTGGAAAAGTTTGGAGAAGTTTTTACTACTTTATAGAGTGAATCAGCAAAGATTGCAATGGAAAAGCTGCCCCATATCTGAGGATGTGCTTTAACTGTGGTTGTGTTATAACGATAATTTTCCCCCTCCTGCTCACTTTTTCCCTCCTTCAGCAGCCTCTTTTTCAAGATCAGAGCATATAGACATAATAATCAACCCTTTTTGTAGTATAGGAGCCAGTTCACAATTATCTCCACCCCCAGGAAAACAACAAGATAAGGCATCCACCTTAATGTTCTTGTTCCCCAGACTATATGTGACAAAAAAGTTAAACCTGGTGAAGAAGAATGCCCATCTTACCTGTTGAAGCGTTACACATTTTTCAGACTCTAGATATACAAGATTCTTATGATATCTGATTGCCATGAACCAGATGAACCGCCCCCTCGAGAAAATGATGGCACTCATCAAAGGCCCACTTGATTGCCAAGAGTTAACGATGCCATACCAGTGCCCTGTTAGCGTCAGTAACTGCATCCCAGACACACTGCAGGGTGGAACCATGACAATTCCAAGCCCGTTATTTGAATGGGCACCATGTAATACCTCAGTTCTCCTGTAGTGGCCACTGCAGAGAAATGTGAGACTGCCTGCAGCTTCTAATGATCGGCTTGGGTTGGGCTCAGACTCCTGCAGTTCTTCCTGTTATTACAGCTCATCTCATCACAGCTGAACTAAAAAAAAGGAAACTTTTCCATTGTAATATCATAAAATTAGGCAGCATATATCTGCAGTGGGAAACTGCCCCTTTAATGGCTCTAAAATCTCTAATTATGGTTTCTTACTATAACGGGGATGGGAGTGATGACAGTTTCATGCTACAATGGGCTCCCTCCCCGTCATTGTAACAATCGGGTATTTTAGCAGAGAGATGAGGGATAAATATTTCACAGCGAGAGCAAAAATTTCCAATTTGTAATCCAATTGCAAGATTTTCACAGACGGGAAAGACAAAAACTGTAATTGCAGATTCCCAATTATCACTGGATGTGGCACCTGCTCCGCCACGAGAGAGGAGACATTTTTAAATTTCCTCGCCACTGGGAAGTCAGACATTTTATTGTGCTTTGTGCAGGACACCAAGTTTACAGGATGAGGACAGGAACATCATCACCAGACATGAAGACATCATGTCATAATGGTAGAAACCAGCAGTACAATGTGTATCCAGCAATTCGGATACTATGGATTTTATTGTGAACCAAAGGACACCAAGGACTTTATAGTGAACCATAAAGATTTGATTGCAGAACCAAAGGACACAAAGGACTTTACTAGGAACCTAAAGGACTCCAGGAATCCTATAGTGAACCACTAGATACCAAGGACTTTACAAGGACCTAGATGGAATGCTAAGACTTTGTAGAGTCCTTGGTTTCACATGGTTCATTATAAAGTCTTAGCATTCCATCTAGATCCTTGTAATGTCCTTGGTATCTAGTGGTTCACTATAGGATTCCTGGAGTACTTTAGGTTCCTAGTAAAGTCCTTTGTGTCCTTTGGTTCTGCAATCAAATCTTTATGGTTCACTATAAAGTCCTTGGTGTCCTTTGGTTCACAATAAAGTCCAAAAAGATGTAAGAGTAAAGATGACAAGAGACTTTACAGATTAGCAGGAACTTTAATTTAAACCATACAAAACCAGGAAATTTACAATAGACCACAGAACATCAGGGATTATACATATATATATATTCCGCTACTATGAGGTTTATTAGGTTCATGAGAAAATACAGTAGCAGCATTTTATGTGTCACACAGAGGTTAAATTTAGATGTTCTCTTGACTGAATTTGCGGGAAATTGCTGTAAACCGTCAGTCATACTGAGTATTCATGCCTCTGAGCTCTTATTGACACCTCCATTTGTTAATAGTTCTAAAGGAACAAAGCTTTTTTTAAAATGAAAATCTACTTGATACAAGAAGAACGCTTGAAGGTTTGTAGAAAGAAAACAGTAAATACATCGAGTTCCGAGTTAAGAGCGGTTACAGTGTGTCAGGGGTGCCAGGCTCGCATTGTATGAGATTGACAGCTTTCTTCTGGTAATGTAATCTAACGGTGTATTATATATATGGAGCGCCGCCACGTAAGGGCAATGGGGTATTCGGTACCAGGTCCTTCGGTTGGGGGAATGTCACGGTGGCCTGACCCGGTCCGTGGCCCTTTGAGGGAGTCCAATAAAAGGAATAGTTTCTATGGGAATAGTGTTCATGACGCCACCTGTGGTATTCGGTCAGGGTGACCGGCGCTGCTTTAAGGGGCCCGCTGGGGTGATGTTATGGCAGCTAGATGGTATACCTTGCCACAGGTGAAGGGTGTCCCCAGGGCTTCCCAGATGTGTAGATGGTGATGGTGGATGATGTAAGGCGCAGTGAATAACGAGGACACAAGGTTGCAGTCTCTTTACCTTTACTAAAGACTTCAGTGTCAACAATCCAGGGTACGGACCACAGGGTAGGCAGAGTCCGACCAGTCTGAAGGCAAATCCAGAGTCCCCTTATCCAGGTGGAAATCAGTAGCCTTCCTCTAGCGCCTGTGTGTTGTAGTTCCTCCCTGCTAAGCAACTCGGTGAGGTCCTCACAACTATTGGAGATGTTAAGTCTCCTTCTCTCTGTCCCCCTGATGGATAGGATAGGACAAAACACGTATGACCGGTGACTTGAGACTTTGGTTAGGGACTCTAGCACGCCCCGGCCTCTTTAAGGTTGCCACCTTGCCTCCTGTGTATAAAGGTCGGGCAGCCAACGTAGAATTAACTGTCCTGCCAGTCTCTGAAGTAAAGCGTAGGGATCCTTACTCCCTCGGTATTCTGGCTACCGGGATTCTTGTGCGCCTCAGAAGGAGGCCGCCTTTTACACGGCAGAACTCCTTCTGGTTTTCCTCTCCTGTTGCTATGACTTAGTTTCTCACTCACTGCAAAACACTTCTCTTCAATGTCTCTTTCTTAGGATGCTGCCGCACGTGGGGCAGGCGCAGCTCCGTAGACCCTCGTCCTGACTGGGTGAAACCCAGCTCACTTCTCCCTAACAGGTGGTGCCTGTGTGAAGCCCAGTCAGTTTCTGCCTAACTTCCTCTCCAAACCACCAGTTTTACCTAACTGTGAGGAGTGCCCTAATAGATAGAAGCTTAGCTCCCCCTGGTGGCCTGGAGTGTGAAGTGTGTTGTGTGTGGTTTGTGATACCTGGACAGAGGATCTCCGTCATCGCCTCCAGACGTAATATCACTCCCCCTGGTGGGAGAATAACATTACTCCAACGACCAGGTCCCTGGGGTTCCCCCCCCCCATTAAATTCAGTACTCCCGGACTGGGAAAAGAAAACAACAATTACAGGTTAGCAAAAGACATGCAAAATGTTTGAATGCTATAAAACAAGTTAATATAACAGTGCTTCCCTTTATGGGAGGTAAGGACACTTGAACGTTACAAATAAGAACATATTTACATTGTGCGTGCGACTTTAAGTCAAGTAGAAAACGGTTGTCAACTAGCTATGAAACACAATTACCCGTACAGGTATACTGTCTATTATCTACTAAGTGCAATTACCCTCTAAGGGTGTACTATCATAAAATCTCAAAGTGCAACTCAATATTTTATTCTTACTCTTCTACACATGCAGGACTATCTATCAACCCCCACGGGCTCACTGCATCTTTCTTCAACTTACATGAAACCTGAATTTTATTTAAAGTACATCATTTAACATTTTTATTCTCAAAGTACATCAAACGTGCTACCAGGAGCTACAGACTCTCACGCCTGCTCAGCTATTCTCCTTACGTACCAACTCCGCCTAGCTGATGTTGCAAGACAAGCTCCCTTTATTTTATTCAACAGTGCATTATCAAACATTTTATTATTTTCTAACCTTCTGACTATATACTATTAACTATGTAAACATTATTCAAAGTGCAATACTTCAACATTCCCTTTAAGAGGAAACTCAAGTCTTTTTCTGAGGTAGTGCAAACAATCAATATACAAGTCAATTATCACCTGTGAAGCAGCAAGAACTTTCACGCTGTCATCATGAACAGTCTCTTCGAAAAGCTCTTCTTGTAAAACCAGTAGAGAGCACCTTTAAGAAGGTGCAAACTATTTACAAGGACAGTTCAGGAATCATTCACCATCCATGATCCTACAGTTCTTTAAAGGCAATGATAAAACTTGTGCAAAACAGGTGCCGAACTTGGAATCCTCCTAGAACTGAGGACCCCTTTAAGGCATAACCCTGGACGGGTTTAAGCAACAAAGAAACAGCTTAAGTGCAACTAACAGTCAATTCTGGAACTTGCAGCAAGGAATTAACTTTTAACTATTTACATTTTGTCAGTTTTCTTTTACTTGAACCATTCTGGAGGTAGTACCGGCGGGGGTAGTCCTGCTGGATATTGGCGACCACCTGGTACTACATAGAGTGCATCCGCACTCCGGATGGGGGTCTGCGTGCTGACAGTCCTCCGTGCCACCGAGGTTTGGGTACACTTAGAACACATGGTGACCGGTGCAGGGGTCACCTGTTCGGGTGGAGCTTGCGGTGTTTCCCTAGGTGCGGGTTTAGGGCTTTGAGGTGGCAATATGGTGGCTTCCTGTTGTGAATTTGGTTTCTGGGCTCCCCCGGTGGTTTCTGGTGGTACTGCACTTGTGTGCTTCATCTCCTCTGTTCACCTGTTTTCCATCTGGATGTGGGAGTTTTCTATTTAGCCTTGCTCCTCAGTCATTTCTATGCCGGCCAACAATGTTACCAGAAGCCTTTCTGTTGCATGTTCCTGCTCCTAGACAACTATCAGCTAAGTTGGACTTGTCCTAAGTTTGTTTTGCATTTTTGTTCCAGTTCTCTGTGATTGAATATTTCTGAGGCTGGAAGCTCTTGTGAGCTGAAATTGCCACTCTGGTGTCATGAGTTGATATTAGAGTCTTAAAGTAATTTCAGGATGGTATTTTGAAAGGGTTTTCAGCTGACCGTGAGGTTCCCTTTTCTGTCTTCCTACTATCTAGTAAGCGGACCTCAATTTGCTAAACCTATCTTCATACTTCGTATGTCAATTTCCTCTAAAATCACCGCCAATATATGTGGGGGCTACTGTCTGCCTTTTGGGGAAAATTTCTCTAGAGGTAAGCCAGGTCTGTATTTTCCTCTGCTAGGGTCAGTCAGTTCTCCGGCTGGCGCTGGGCGTCTAGGGATAAAACGTAGGCACGCTACCCGGCCACTGTTAGTTGTGCGGTAGGTTTAGCTCATGGTCAGCTCGAGTTCCCATCTTCCAAGAGCTAGTCCTTTTGTATGCTTTATTACGTTCTCTTGCCATTGAGAACCATGACAGCTTCCAGTTTGTATTTGTAGACATGGAGGACATACCATCCCTTGTCTCCCCAATGGCGTGTATATGTGACACGGTCACCTGGGTATAAATCCCGGCCTGGGTGTCCTTTCATGAGGTGTGCCTCCACGTCACGCCGGTTCACAAATACTTCAGGATAGAGGCCTGGTTCCTTAATAAAGCCCCAGCCTCCCTGCAGGCGAAAGGTTATGACAGTTCCATAACGCTGCGGCCCCAGTCCTCCTCACTCATCTGCCTGGCCCGAGCTTTAGCTTGTAAGTCTTTCTCACGGTCAGCCTGGCGTCGGCGCTCTGCCTCCCTCTCCTTTTGCTCTTGCCGGAGGGTTTCCTGGCGTCGGTATTCCGCTAGCCCGACCACCTCGATCTTCTCTCCCTCTAGCTGGCCCTCTCCAGGGAACCCGACTAGGTTGGTGGTGGCGCGGGTCCATTTAAAGGTCACCCACTCGCCCTGGATGTCCACCGTCTGCTTAGTGGGCTGCAGCGGGACGTCGGAGGTTTTCAGGGTCTCCCAGGGCCTTTCCCACTCCAGGCGGCTACACACCCGGCCGGGTGGTGGTGGTGAGTCTACAACCACTAGCAGGGATCCCTCGGCTACCGGGGCAGGGTCGGTGTCATTACCTGCCTCCGCGGCCTCTCCGGTGCCAGTCTCCTCTGCCGCAGGCTGGGGTTCCGGCGGCTGGCTGCGCCGCTGCTCCTCGTGGCCGGTGGTCGCGCGATGCCACAAGCTCCGGAGCTGCTGACACAACTCGTCCACTTCCGCTCCCAGAACCTCCTGGTTCATGCAGCCTGGTAGGGTTTCGCTCTGCTCCCATTGGCTGGGACGGTTGTGGGTTTTCTCCCCCTCTCCGGGCGACCTCCGCTCGCCATGTTGCCAACCAGGTTCTGCCTAATGGCGTCCGGCCGTTCTTGCTCCTCCTCTTCCGGAGGGCGGTTCCTTCTTCTTCCTCCACATCCCAGACCAGGAGGCGGACCTTCCTCGTTGATGGGCATATCTCTCGGACGTAGTAGTATCTGTGAGGGGCTGGCTCCACTTTCGCGCCGTTCTTCCAGGCTACGCCCACGATAACACGCCCCACTCCTCCTGCACGCCACATGGTGCTGTAATGGCAGCAGTTTTGGCGGGAATTTTGGCGGTAAACAGCAATACACAGTCCTTAAGCAAATCACAGTTCTAACACAGTTCTGGCACAGTTCTTAGGCGCACATGACCAGATTTTCAGGCTTAAGTAGATCCTGTTCGTAACGCCAAAGTTGGAGCGCCCTATGTAAGGGCAATGGGGTACTCGGTACCGGGTCCTTCGGTTTGGGGAATGTCACGGTGGCCTGACCCGGTCCGTGGCCCTTTGAGGGGAGTCCAATAAAAGGAATAGTTTCTATGGGAATAGTGTTCGTGACGCCACCTGTGGTATTCGGTCAGGGTGACCGACGCTGCTTTAAGGGGCCCGCTGGGGTGATGTTATGGCAGCTAGATGGTATACCTTCCTGTTATGATCCTAGTGGCAAGGATCGCAAGTAGGACTAGCTAAGTAACTAAACCGACTACAAACTCTGGGGAAGTGGTAACTGAATTGACTGCAACCTGATCCTATCCGCAAACAACTATAGGCAGCCGTGGAACTTGACCTGAAAATCCTAGACGTCTCTTCACGGCCTGAGAAACTGACTATTCCTAGAGGGAACGAAAGTCCTCACTTGCCTCAGTGAAATTACCCCAAAGATATAGAATAGCCCCCCACAAATATTAACGGTGAGTTAAGGGGAAAGCACAAACGCAGAGATGAAATTAGATTTAGCAAATGAGGCCCGCTAACACTAGAAAGCAGAAAATAGAAAGGGAACTGTGCGGTCAATTAAAAACCCTATTCAAAATATCCACGCAGAGATCGCTCGAGCCCCCGCACCAACTAACGGTGCGGGGGAAGCAACTCTGTACCCCAGAGCAAACCAGCAGAAGAAATCACATATTAGCAAGCTGGACTAAACTCATCATACACAGAAATCATATTGCAGACTGATGAGCAAAAAATAATTAAACAGAACTTAGCTTCTCCTGAAGAGACAGAAACCGAAGATAATCAGGAGTAATCAGAATAGCACTGAGTACATTGACAGCCGGCAACAAGTGAAGGTGATGCAGAGCTAAATAGGAAACTCCCTAGTGCATAACGAGGCAGCTGATCCAGCCACAGATCCGCAGGATAACAAACAAAGCCACCAGGGGGAGCCCAAAAACAAAACTCACACAATACCACCTGTGACCACAAGAGGGAGCCCAAAAACAGAGTTCACAACAGTACCCGCCCCTTGAGGAGGGGTCACCGAACCCTCATCAAAAACCCCCAGGGCGATCAGGGTGAGCCACATGGAAGGCACGAACCAAATCAGCCGCATGAACATCAGAGGCGACAACCCAGGAATTATCCTCCTGACCATAGCCCTTCCACTTAACCAAATACTGAAGCCTCCGTCTAGAAATACGAGAATCCAAGATCTTCTCCACCACGTATTCCAATTCTCCCTCAACCAGCACAGGGACAGGAGGCTCAACCGAAGGAACCACAGGCACCACAAACCTCTGCAACAACGACCGATGGAACACATTATGAATAGCAAACGATGCTGGGAGGTCCAAACGAAATGACACAGGGTTAAAGACTTCCAAAATCTTATAAGGACCGATAAACCGAGGCTTGAACTTGGGAGAGGAGACCTTCATAGGAACAAAGCGAGAAGACAACCACACCAAGTCCCCAACGCGAAGTCGGGGACCCACACAGCGATGGCGGTTGGCAAAGCGCTGAGCCTTCTCTTGTGACAGCTTCAAATTGTCCACCACATGATCCCAAATCTGATGCAACCTATCCACCACAAGATCCACTCCAGGACAGTCAGAAGGCTCCACCTGACCCGAGGAAAAACGAGGATGAAACCCCGAATTACAAAAAAAAGGCGAAACCAAAGTAGCAGAACTAGCCCGATTATTAAGGGCAAATTCGGCCAATGGCAAAAAAGCCACCCAGTCGTCCTGATCAGCAGAAACAAAACATCTTAAATAGGTTTCCAAGGTCTGATTAGTTCACTCGGTCTGGCCATTCGTCTGAGGATGGAAGGCCGACGAAAAAGACAAATCAATGCCCATCTTAGCACAAAAGGTCCGCCAAAATCTAGACACAAACTGGGATCCTCTGTCGGAAACAATATTCTCAGGGATCCCGTGCAAAGGAACCACATTTTGAAAAAACAGCGGAACCAACTCGGAGGAGGAAGGCAACTTAGGCAAGGGCACCAAATGGACCATCTTAGAAAAACGATCACACACCACCCAGATGACAGACATTCTCTGAGAGACAGGGAGATCTGAAATAAAATCCATGGAAATGTGCGTCCAAGGCCTCTTCGGGACAGGCAAAGACAACAGCAAACCATTGGCACGAGAACAGCAAGGCTTAGCCCGAGCACAAATTCCACAAGACTGCACAAAGGAACGCACATCCCGAGACAAGGAAGGTCACCAAAAGGACCTGGCCACCAAATCTCTGGTACCAAATATTCCAGGATGGCCTGCCAACACCGAAGAATGAACCTCGGAAATAACTCTGTTGGTCCATCTATCTGGGACAAACAGTCTCTCCGGTGGACAACGGTCAGGTCTATCCGCCTGAAACTCCTGCAGCACTCGTCGCAAATCTGGGGAGATGGCAGACAAAATCACCCCTTCTCTGAGAATACCAGCCGGCTCAGAATCTCCAGGAGAGTCAGGCACAAAACTCCTAGAAAGAGCATCAGCCTTCACATTCTTCGAACCAGGCAGGTACGAGACCACGAAATCAAAACAAGAGAAAAACAACAACCAACGAGCCTGTCTAGGATTCAGCCGCTTGGCCGACTCGAGATAAATCAGATTTTTGTGATCAGTCAAGACCACCACACGATGCTTAGCTCTCTCGAGCCAATGTCGCCACTCCTCAAATGCCCACTTCATAGCCAACAACTCCCGATTACCGACATCATAATTCCGCTCGGCAGGCGAAAACTTTCTTGAAAAGAAAGCACATGGCTTCATCACAGAGCCATCAGAGCTTCTCTGCGACAAAACAGCCCCCGCTCCAATCTCAGAAGCATCAACCTCGACCTGGAAAGGAAGAGAGACATCTGGCTGATATAAGTCCGGAGCCGAGGAAAACCGGCGCTTCAGCTCCCGAAAGGCCTCCACAGCCGCAGGAGACCAATTAGTAACATCAGAACCCTTCTTGGTCAAATCCGTCAAAGGCTTAACAACACCAGAAAAATTAGCGATGAAGCGACGGTAAAAATTAGCAAAACCCAAGAACTTCTGAAGACTCTTAACAGATGTAGGCTGAGTCCAGTCATGAATAGCCTGAACCTTGACTGGGTCCATCTCAATAGTAGAAGGGGAAAAAATGAAACCCAAAAAAGAAACCTTCTGGACTCCAAAAAGACATTTTGAGCCCTTCACAAATAAAGCATTGGCACGCAGGACCTGAAACACCATCCTGACCTGCTTAACATGGGACTCCCAATCATCAGAAAAAACCAGAATATCATCCAGATACACAATCATAAATTTATCCAGATACTCGCGGAAGATGTCGTGCATGAAGGACTGAAAGACAGAAGGAGCGTTAGAAAGTCCAAAAGGCATCACCAAGTACTCGAAATGGCCTTCGGGCGTATTAAATGCAGTTTTCCATTCATCACCCTGCTTAATACGCACAAGGTTATACGCACCACGAAGATCTATCTTGGTGAACCAACTAGACCCCCTAATGCGAGCAAACAGATCAGATAACAATGGCAAAGGATACTGAAATTTGACCGTGATTTTATTTAGAAGGCGATAATCAATACAAGGTCTCAGGGATCCATCCTTCTTAGCCACAAAAAAGAATCCCGCACCCAGAGGGGAGGAGGAGGGGCGAATAAGTCCTTTCTCCAAAGACTCCTTTATATAACTCCGCATAACAGCATGCTCCGGCACTGACAAATTGAAAAGTCGTCCCTTAGGAAACTTACTACCAGGAATCAAATTTATAGCACAATCACAATCCCTATGAGAAGGTGGAGAACTGAGTTTGGGCTCATCAAATACATCCTGGTAGTCCGACAAAAACGCAGGGACTTCAGAAGGAATGGATGAAGCAATTGACACCACAGGAGCGTCGCCATGAATTCCCTGGCAACCCCAACTTGACACAGACATTGCTTTCCAATCCAGGACTGGATTATGAGTCTGCAACCATGGCAGACCCAACACGACAACATCATGCAAATTATGCAGAACAAGAAAGCGAATCACCTCCTGATGAACAGGAGTCATGCACATGGTCACTTGCGTCCAGTACTGAGGTTTATTCATAGCCAATGGTGTAGCATCAATACCCCTTAGTGGAATAGGGAATTTTAAAGGCTCCAAAACAAAACCACAGCGCCGGGCAAATTACAAATCCATCAGGCTCAGGGCAGCACCTGAATCTACAAAAGCCATAACCGGGTAAGATGACAGGGAACAAATCAGGGTAACAGACAAAATGAACTTAGGCTGTAAAGTACCGATGGTGACAGATTTATCAATCTTTTTTGTGCGCTTAGAGCATGCTGAGATAACATGAGCTGAGTCACCACAGTAAAAGCACAACCCATTTTGCCGTCTATAATTTTGCCGTTCACTTCTGGTCAGAATTCTATCACATTGCATAGACTCAGGTGTCTGTTCAGAAGACACCGCCAAATGGTGCGCAGGTTTGCGCTCCCGCAAACGCCGATCAATCTGAATGGCCAGAGTCATTGACTCATTCAGACCTGCAGGCGTAGGGAACCCCACCATGACATTCTTAATGGCTTCAGAAAGACCCTTTCTGAAATTTGCAGCCAGGGCACACTCATTCCATTGAGTAAGCACCGACCATTTCCGAAATTTCTGGCAATACACCTCTGCTTCATCTTGCCCCTGAGAGAGGGCCAACAAAGCTTTTTCAGCCTGGTTCTCAAGATTAGGTTCCTCATAGAGCAATCCAAGAGCCAGAAAAAACGCATCCACACTGAGCAATGCAGGATCCCCTGGCGCCAATGCGAAGGCCCAATCTTGAGGGTCGCCGCGCAAGAAAGAAATAATAATCTTAACTTGCTGAACGGAATCACCAGAGGAACGAGGTTTCAAAGAAAGAAACAATTTGCAATTGTTCTTAAAATTCAGGAAACTAGATCTATCTCCAGAAAACAACTCCGGAATAGGTATTCTAGGCTCTGACATAGGACTGTGAACAACAAAATCCTGAATACTTTGTACCCTTGCAGCAAGCTGATCTACACTGGAGGCCAAACTCTGGATATCCATGTCAGCAGCTGAACTCAGAGCCACACCAAGATTAAGAGGAGGAGAGAAGCTAGACACACAGCAGCTAGACACACGGCAAAAAAAAAAAAAAAAATTCTCAAGGCTTCTTTTCTCCTGCTTCTGCCATGCAATTAACACTTTACTGGCCGGCTGTACTGTTATGATCCTAGTGGCAAGGATCGCAAGTAGGACTAGCTAAGTAACTAAACCGACTACAAACTCTGGGGAAGTGGTAACTGAATTGACCGCAACCTGATCCTATCCGCAAACAACTATAGGCAGCCGTGGAACGTGACCTGAAAATCCTAGACGTCTCTTCACGGCCTGAGAAACTGACTATTCCTAGAGGGAACGAAAGTCCTCACTTGCCTCAGTGAAATGACCCCAAAGATATAGAATAGCCCCCCACAAATATTAACGGTGAGTTAAGGGGAAAGCACAAACGCAGAGATGAAATTAGATTTTGCAAATGAGGCCCGCTTAACACTAGAAAGCAGAAAATAGAAAGGGAACTGTGCGGTCAATTAAAAACCCTATTCAAAATATCCACGCAGAGATCGCTCGAGCCCCCGCACCAACTAACGGTGCGGGGGAAGCAACTCTGTACCCCAGAGCAAACCAGCAGAAGAAATCACATATTAGCAAGCTGGACTAAACTCATCATACACAGAAATCATATTGCAGACTGATGAGCAAAAAATAATTAAACAGAACTTAGCTTCTCCTGAAGAGACAGAAACCGAAGATAATCAGGAGTAATCAGAATAGCACTGAGTACATTGACAGCCGGCAACAAGTGAAGGTGATGCAGAGCTAAATAGGAAACTCCCTAGTGCATAACGAGGCAGCTGATCCAGCCACAGATCCGCAGGATAACAAACAAAGCCACCAGGGGGAGCCCAAAAACAAAACTCACACAATACCACCTGTGACCACAAGAGGGAGCCCAAAAACAGAGTTCACAACACCTTCCCACAGGAGAAGTGTATCCCCAGGGCTTCCCAGAGGTGTAGATGGTGATGGTGGATGATGTAAGGCGCAGTGAATAACGAGGACACAAGGTTGCAGTCTCTTTACCTTTACTGAAGGCTTCAGTGTCCACAATCCAGGGTACGGACCACAGGGTAGGCAGAGTCCGGCCAGTCTGAAGGCAAATTCAGAGTCCCCTTATCCAGGTGGAAATCAGTAGCCTTCCTCTAGCGCCTGTGTGTTGTAGTTCCTCCCTGCTAAGCAACTCGGTGAGGTCCTCACAACTATTGGAGATGTTAAGTCTCCTTCTCTCTGTCCCCCTGATGGATAGGATAGGACAAAACACGTATGACCGGTGACTTGAGACTTTGGTTAGGGACTCTACCACGCCCCGGCCTCTTTAAGGTTGCCACCTTGCCTCCTGTGTATAAAGGTCGGGCAGCCAACGTAGAATTAACTTGTCCTGCCAGTCTCTGAAGTAAAGCGTAGGGATCCTTACTCCCTCGGTATTCTGGCTACCGGGATTCTTGTGCACCTCAGAAGGAGGCAGCCTTTTACAGGGCAGAACTCCTTCTGGTTTTCCTCTCCTGTTGCTATGACTTTGCAGCGCCCCAGAGTCCTGGTTGCTGCAGTACTGACGCTCCGCCGCTAAGGGGGGCTATGGTACGTCTGATGGCACTGAAGGAGTTCTTCTGACCAGGTATCACAGTCACCAATACACTTCACAGTCTGGCCTCCAGGGGGAGCTAAGGGTGCTATGTATTAGGCCACTCCTCACAATCTGGTAAAACTGGGGGTTGGATAGGAAGTTAGAAAAAAAGCTGACTGGGGATCGAACAGGCAGCACCCTGTGGCAGAGGGTGTTGCGGGGAGAGACTCAGAGGGGTCCCTGTCAGGGGTGGGATCCTGACAGAGGCCTAGCGAACAGAGAGAACGTTACGGGACCGCGCCTGCACTTGATCGCGGCGGTACCCCAAGAAAGGACAAGAAGCGAGGTATATTGTGCTGAGTGAGAAACGAGATCACGCAACTAGGAGAAATACCAGTAGGAGTCGTGCTGTAAGACGAGGCAACATCCTACTGAGGCGTGTAGCCGGTGGCTGGAACGCTGAGGAAGTACTAAGCTCCAAGCAAATACTTCAAACCTACGGCAGGACAGTCAGCTATAGGCGGGCTGTCTCACACATATCACCTATGAAGACACAGGGGGCAACAATAGGAGAAGGGCATCACTAGGGTCCAGGAAGAGCTCCAAGCCTACCCGTCATACGGGTGCGTCCTAGCCATATCATCTGGGGGACGAAGAAGTACATCATCATCGAGTTGTGAGGGAACACGAGAAACAGACACAACAGTTGTGGGGACTATCCCGTAAGCACAGCAGGGGAGGACCGCAACACACAAGCGCTAGAAGGTAGGCACAGATTTCCACCTGCAAAGGGAACTCTGGAGGTGCCATCGGACCGGCCGGACTTGCGCAGCCTGGTTAACCGTATTCCGGACTGAGGACCCTGAAACCTTCAGTAAAGAGATAAAGAGACTGCAACCTGGTGTCCTCGTTATTTACTGCGACCTGCACCGCACCACCACAACATCACCACCATCCACACCTATTATTGGGCGCCCCTCAGCAGGGTCACGGACCGGGTCTAGCCACCGTGACAACCCCAGAACAGAGACTCAGAGGTCCGGTACCGGGTACCCCTTGGCCCTGCGACAGTGGGGGCGCTGCAACTTCCTTTCTCACTCACTGCAAAACACTTCTCTTCAATGTCTCTTTCTTAGGATGCTGCCGCACGTGGGGCAGGCACAGCTCCGTGGACTCTTGTCCTGACTGGGTGGAACCCAGCTCACTTCTCCCTAACAAGTGCTGCCTGGGTGAAGCCCAGTCAGTTTCTGCCTAACTTCCTCTCCAAACCACCAGTTTTACCTAACTGTGAGGAGTGCCCTAATAGATAGAAGCTTAGCTCCCCCTGGTGGCCTGGAGTGTGAAGTGTGTTGTGTGTGGTTTGTGATACCTGGACAGAGGAGCTCCTTCATCGCCTCCAGACGTAATATCACTCCCCCTGGTGGGAGAATAACATTACTGCAACGACCAGGACCCTGGGGCGCTGCATATATATATATATCTATACATATATATATATATATATATATATATATATATATATGTGTCAGGTCACAATAATTTCAACACCAGATACAGAATTTTCACATGATTAGAATTAGGATTGAAAAACAGACATACACATGAAAGGGATCTAAACATTTACCCCAACGATCCAACATTGGCCTTTTCTCATCAGACTGGGTTTACATAAAGGGTTTAAGGTGCTTATTAAACACACACTAGATTCAGATCATGTCACCTTGTTGATGCCCTGGGGTGCCAGGAGAGAAGGGTCCCCTTGGAAGTTTATCTTGTCCCCATGACATATTGGAAAGGTCTCTGATGAGTTACAAACATGAAATTGTGGCACCTCATGGGTGGTACTTGCACAAACCAAACCCTTTTCTTATCAAACACACACTAGATGCAGATCATGTCACCATGTTGATCCCCAGGGGTCCCAGGAGAGAAGGGACCCCATGGAAGTTTATCTTGTTCCCAATTTCATTGGGAAGGTTTCCTATGAGTTACCAAAATGAAATTGTAACACCTCATGGGTGGTACTTGAAGAAACCCAGCCCTTTTTCTTATCAAATCATATGTCTGTCCCAGTAAAAATCGTGTCATTATATTTCAGGAAGACCCCAAATGCTATGACCCCCAAATGCCTCCCCATCTGGGGTCTGTATTTGTGTAGGGAGTTTGTTAAGAGTTCTGAATTTATTTCAGGAGCACAAGTTGAATCAATGGCATGTCCACACCTCTGGTCTTGGACAGTAAGTACTTAGGGCGTCTGTTGTGTGTCGTTTGGAGGGTCTTGTATGTGGCCAGGATTTGTTTCGGTCTGCGTGGGCGTGTCCTATGTAAATAGGCTTTGCATATTTTAAAAAGTTTAAATCAATTTTTGGAACCTACTTGACACATTGTTGCCAACCGTCTTGATTTTGCTGGGACAATTCCACAAATCAGACCACAAAAGAGGTGGCATTTAGCAAAAAGGCTTTTTAATGCGTTCGTCACAATTTGTTTGGTTCCAACTGCTCCCCAATTCTTCACACCAGTTTTAGTTCACTTTCCCCAGGCGGAAAACACCCTTTATTTGGAGAATAGTGGTAACATGTTGAAGATGACAGGTCTGGAGAGAAGACACATATTCCATCATTTTCTTTTTAGTTACTTTCTTACAATGTTCAGTCTTTAATTACAGCTCATATGTATTATTGATGATCACCCCTGACCGATCTTTGAAATTATACAATTGATTCTGTAGTTGAGACCTCAATTATCCATTCTTCTGAACATTAGATGTTGGTCGCCAAGACCTGTGGCACAACCACTGCTCTTTGGCATCGGACCCTTCCAGAAACAGAAGCATTAAGAAGGTGAAGAATCTGCTCCCCTATATACAAGAATATAACTACTATAATACTGTCCCTATGTACAAGAATATAACTACTATAATACTGCCCCTATGTACTAGAATATAACTACTATAATACTGCTCCCTATGTACAGGAATATAACTACTATAATACTTTCCCTATGCACAGGAATATAACTACTATAATACTGTCCCTATGTATGGGAATATAACTACTATACAGGTCCTTCTCAAAAAATTAGCATATAGTGTTAAATTTCATTATTTACCATAATGTAATGATTACAATTAAACTTTCATATATTATAGATTCATTATCCACCAACTGAAATTTGTCAGGTCTTTTATTGTTTTAATACTGATGATTTTGGCATACAACTCCTGATAACCCAAAAAACCTGTCTCAATAAATTAGCATATTTCACCCGTCCAATCAAATAAAAGTGTTTTTTAATAACAGACAAAAAAACCATCAAATAATAATGTTCAGTTATGCACTCAATACTTGGTCGGGAATCCTTTGGCAGAAATGACTGCTTCAATGCGGCGTGGCATGGAGGCAATCAGCCTGTGACACTGCTGAGATGTTATGGAGGCCCAGGATGCTTCAATAGCGGCCTTAAGCTCATCCAGAGTGTTGGGTCTTGCGTCTCTCAACTTTCTCTTCACAATATCCCACAGATTCTCTATGGGGTTCAGGTCAGGAGAGTTGGCAGGCCAATTGAGCACAGTAATACCATGGTCAGTAAACCATTTACCAGTGGTTTTGGCACTGTGAGCAGGTGCCAGGAAGCATGAAGTGCTCCAAAATCTCCTGATAGCTAGCTGCATTGACCCTGCCCTTGATGAAACACAGTGGACCAACACCAGCAGCTGACATGGCACCCCACACCATCACTGACTGGGTACTTGACACTGGACTTCAGGCATTTTGGCATTTCCTTCTCCCCAGTCTTCCTCCAGACTCTGGCACCTTGATTTCCGAATGACATGCAAAATTTGCTTTCATCAGAAAAAAGTACTTGGGACCACTTAGCAACAGTCCAGTGCTGCTTCTCTGTAGCCCAGGTCAGGCGCTTCTGCCGCTGTTTATGGTTCAAAAGTGGCTTTACCTGGGGAATGCGGCACCTGTAGCCCATTTCCTGCACACGCCTGTGCACGGTGGCTCACCAGACTCAGTCCACTGCTTCCTCAGGTTCCCCAAGGTCTGGAATCGGTCCTTCTCCACAATCTTCCTCAGGGTCCGGTCACCTCTTCTCGTTGTACAGCGTTTTCTGCCACATTGTTTCCTTCCAACAGACTTACCATTGAGGTGCCTTGATACAGCACTCTGGGAACAGCCTATTTGTTGAGAAATTTCTTTCTGGGTCTTACCCTCTTGCTTGAGGGTGTCAATGATGGCCTTCTTGACATCTGTCAGGTCGCTAGTCTTACCCATGATGGGGGTTTTGAGTAATGAACCAGGCAGGGAGTTTTTAAAAGCCTCAGGTATCTTTTGCATGTGTTTAGAGTTAATTAGTTGATTCAGAAGATTAGGGTAATAGGTCGTTTAGAGAACCTTTTCTTGATATGCTAATTTATTGAGACAGGTTTTTTGGGTTATCAGGAGTTGTAGGCCAAAATCATCAGTATTAAAACAATAAAAGACCTGACAAATTTCAGTTGGGGGATAATGAATCTATAATATATGAAAGTTTAATTGTAATCATTACATTATGGTAAATAATGAAATTTAACACTATATGCTAATTTTTTGAGAAGGACCTGTAATACTGCCCCTATGTACAAGAATATAACTACTGTAATACTGCTCCCTATGTACAGGAATATAACTACTATAATACTGTCCCTATGTACAGGAATATAGCTACTATAATACTTTCCCTATGTACAGGAATATAACTACTATAATACTGTCCCTATTTTTCCGGGATATAACTACTATAATACTCCCCCTACGTACAAGAATATAACTACTATAATACTGCCCCTACGTACAAGATTATAACCACTATAATACTGCCCCTATGTACAAGAATATAACTACTATAATACTGCTCCTATGTACAAGAATATAACTGCTATAATACTGCCCCTATGTACATGAATATAACTGCTATAATACTGCTCCTATGTACAAGAATATAACTGCTATAATACTGCTCCTATGTACAAGAATATAACTACTATAATACTGCTCCTATGTGCAAGAATATAACTACTATAATACTGCCCCTATGTACAAGAATATAACTACTATAGTACTGCCCCTATGTACAAGAATATAACTGCTATAATACTGCCCCTATGTACAAGAATATAACTACTATAATACTGCCCTCTATGTACAGGAATATAACTGCTATAATACTGCCCCTACGTACAAGAATATAACTACTATAATACTGCCCCTATGTACATGAATATAACTACTAAAATACTGCCCCTACGTAAAAGAATATAACTACTATAATACTGCCCCTATGTACAAGAATATAACTACTATAATACTGCCCCTATGTACAAGGATATAACTACTATAATACTGCCCCTATGTACAAGAATATAACTGCTATAATACTGCCCCCTATGTACAAGAATGTAACTACTATAATACTGCCCCCTATGTACAGGAATAAAACTACTATAATACTGCTATTGAGAAGTATATGAGATTCAGAACAAACAGCTAATTTTTCTGATTTTTATGTTATTGCTCATTAAGAATTTCTTAAGACTTCAAAAACAATATAAAAATATATAATAAGGCTACTTTCACACTAGCGTTTTTGGCTGTACGTCGCAATGAGTCGTTTAGGAGAAAAAACGCATCCTGCAAAGTTGTCTGCAGGAAGTGTTTTTTCCCCATAGACTTACATTACCGACGTATCGCCACACGTCGCAACTGTTGCACGACGGTTGCGACGTGTTTTGGCGGACCGTCGGCACAAAAAAATGTTACATGTAACGTTTTTTTGCGTGTCGTGTCTGCCATTTTCAACTACGCATGCGCGGCCGAAACTCCGTCCCCTCCTCCCCGGACCTTACAATGGGGCAGCGGATGCGTCGTATTTTCACAACGCGCGTCGGCACGTCGGGCCGACGCTAGTGTGAAAGCAGCCTTAAACACAATGTCGGACAATTACTGCACACAATTTTCTTTATTTGGGGTTAACAATGATTTTTCTGGAACAAATGGGAAGACTCCCCAGCATGCAGTGTTATAATGCCCCTAGGAAGGTCCAGGTATAGACATCAATAATTTCAGTCATCTTTGATATGTTAATAAAAAGAGGCCTAAATTATCTTGAATCTTATTTACTGGTGACCCTGGAGGAATCAACCGCTGAAGAATCTTAGTTCTCGTATCTACTGGGTATAATCATCAAAGGAGAGTATCGCTGAATATAGGACAGCACTGAAAGTGATACATTCTCCGTGCCATGCCCTTATAATGGCACTGCTATGGCAAAGGATATATTCTTTTATGGCCTCTATATTGTTGACTATTATAGTATTTGGCACAATGAAGGGTTGAAATTGAAAAAAAAAACAATAAGGGGGTGTCTTATAAACAATAAGGGGGTTAAGGTTGGTATGCATTTATTTTGGGATTGTATTGTATTGTATTTTGGGATCTATTTATTTTGGGTTTCTGGTCTGGGTCTATAAATGAATTTGTTTTGTTTGGAGGGTCTGTATTTGCTCATATGTTCTTGTGTTTGTGTTTTATTGAGGGAAATTTGTCTTGGTTCTGAATCTGTTTAGAGGGTCTGCTTTCTGATACATGTATTTATTTAGTGAGCCTTCAGCAAGATCTTTACTAATTTAGGGGGTCAAGTGTCTGTATTGATTGAAGAAGTCTGACTTGGGAGGGCCTGTATTAATTTAGGTGATCTGGTTTAGGGGTCTGAATTTGTTTAGTTTGTCTTGGGTTTGCTTTTTGTTTAAGGGAGTTGGTCCAGGGTGTGTATCTGTTTAGAGGGTTTGTCTTTGGGCATGAATTTTGGGAGTCTAGTTTTTCGTCCTAAATTAGCTTGGAGGGTCTAGTATTTGTATACAAAGTCTGGGTTGGGATATGTATTTGTTTAGAGGTCCTTGTCTGGGCTCTGTATGTACCTAATTATCTTATATTGGGTTTGTTTTGTGTTTGAGGGGGTTGGTCTGGAGTCTGTATATATTTAACGGGTCTGTCCGGGGCATGAATTTTTTTTATGGATCCTGCTCTGCAGTCTTTATTAGTTTAGGGGCTTGTGTCTGTTAAGAAGGTCTGTATCGATTTAGGGTCTGGTGGCCGTATTTTCCTAGTTCTCTTGTCTTGGGTTAGTTTTTTGGTTAGGGGGTTGGTCTGGGGTCTCTAATTGTTTAAGGGGTCTGACTAAGACATGAATATATTTAGGGACCCTGATCTGGCTTCTGAGGGCATCTGAGAGTGGTATACTTAGCATCTCTCTATAAACTACCAGAAAGTTCCTAAAGTTTCACGAAACTTGCAAAAACCTCCTAGGATCCAACGATTTTGGAAGGTTTCATGTTTGAGACACCAGTAAGCTCCATCATTAGTCAGGAAGCAGGGCATACAGGAGTGTGGCCAATAAAAAGAGGACACAGTTAGAGGTAAAACTTGTCACATACAAAACTTCTCGATGGATTTATTCTGGATCTGTATAAGGGGTTATAAGGATGGATGTGTATTTATTTTTTGGCGTGTGGTATAAAAATGGCTGGAGCATAATTTAAACATTTCTTTTTTAATACAACTATTCATCAATGCCTTACGAGCCTACCGATTTCTGCAGATTGATTTGTGTTAAGGGGTCTCTACAACTCTCCCTTAACAGATGAAATTGGGGAAAGGATGGATTGGGCATGTTTAATTTACATGCCTGATCCTTTTTTTTTTCCTTTCCCTCCCAGCAGATGAGCCATTCGCCATAAAAAAAATAGGATTGACAACTGGATCAGTTCTCCAGTCGCCTTCTGGGCACTGCCCTGGTACATTTTGGAACATTTTGGTTAAGGAACGGTTAAGTGATTGTTCGCAGCTACTTTTTATCTGCTTGAAGCAATTAACAGTATAAAACTTATTAGGATCATCCGCGGAGCCGGAGTGATAAATATAACCCAGTGTTACAGCAGTGCAGCGAAGTGACTGACAGGAGACTGGATAATACCCGTCCCCCGGAGCACGCATTCATTAAGAGGTACTGTGATCCCATCACGTCCTCACCTGGAATATTCATATCCTGAGTTTCTGCTCTGCTTCTCCTGTCCATCATCACACGCTGGAAACCTTATGGCAGATTCGGAGGATTCACAGAAAACCTGGCATCTGACAGTTGCAAACCCATAATCTATTATTACCCCCAAAAAAAGCACCAAAGTTGTGTGGTTTTAATGGTAATGGATGTTTATAAACGTTAATTTCGCCTACCGTTTTCTGTATGCAGCTCTCATGCGATCTATGTATTACCAACGTTACAGACTACAAACACACCTCCAATCCTGCCATGAAGTCTCAATGCGCCCTGCAGACAATAATGGAGGAAAATGACGCATGACTCGCGGATCAGACTACACAGGGATTGTTTGTAGTCTGTAACCGTGGAGACGCACTGATCTGCTTGGGAACTGTAGATACAAAGCTGTAGTAGGAGATTAGCAGATTCCTTTTCAGCTCTCTCTAGATTGCTGAAATTGGCTCAAGCTTTACTTTAGGGGTAGAGTAGGCACCTCGATTTTTAGTGCTTGCCCATAGTTCCTCTGCTTGCTGTCACTGAACTAAACACTTATTGCTTTCATCAAGTGGCTTAATACATGTCACATAAGAGAGATATGATACACTAGAACAAGCCCTGCACCTGTGATAGCAGGGAATGATCAGGACAGATTCCCAACCTCTGGAAAAACCCAGGAACCAAGGCACCAGATGTCCCTCTTTTGTTAACTTTATATGTGCAGAAAAATTAGTGTTTCAGCCATGCAGGGTCTTTATCAAGCCATAGAAAGAGAAAAATCCACGAACCAGGGCACCAGACATCCTTCTTTTGGTAACTCTATTAGTGCAGAACCTTCCCAACGTTTCAGCCATGTAGGGCCTTTATCAAACCATAGAAAAAGGAAGAAATCCAGGAAGCAGGGCACCAGATGTCCTCCTTTTTGTAACTTTATTTGTGTAGAAAAATCACAATGTTTCAGTTATGTCGAGCCTTTATCAAGCCATAGAAAAACAGCTAAACCTGGGAACCAGGGCACCAGACATCCTTCTTTTGGTAATTGTGTTAGTGCACCAAAATTACAGCATTTCAGCCATGGAGGTCCTTTATCAAGCCATAGAAAAGGAGAGAAATGCAGGAACCAGGTTACCAGATGTCCTCCTTTTGGTAACTTTATTTGTGTAGAAAAATGCCAATGTTTCAGCTATGCAGGGCCTTTATCAAGCCATAGAAAAAGAGAGAAATCCAGGAACCAGGGCACTAGATGCCCTCCTTTTTATAACTTTATTAGTGCAGAAAAATTGCAAGATTTCGGCCATGGAGGGCCTTTATCAAGCCATAGAAAAAAGAAAGATGTGTATACGCTGTCTTATTTGGATGGCTTGATAAAGGCCCTCCATGGACGAAACGTTGTGATTTTTCTGTAGTAATAAAGTTACCAAAAGTCTGGTGCCCCGGTTCCTGGATTTCTCTGTATTGCTACCACCTTGTGGAGTGTGGCACCAACTGTGCATGGACAACAGAGCGATGCATGGGGATCATCTATTGCAAGTATAAGATTCCCAACCTCAGGAAGACTGTTCTTAGTCACTGACAGCAAACAGGGATCTCGAAAATGATATGCAAAATAAAGAAGAAAAACAGATTTTGCAGCAAAGTATCTGCCCCAAGCGACCAGGGTGCCTCTTAATTTACAGGCACTTCGTTAGTCTTCAGTTCACCCAGGCAGAAGATGATTCATGTGCATGTCATGCAGCGGTGGCATGTCGCTCCAATTACAGGAATCACACTGATAGGTTTTTTGTTTTGTTTTTATAATTTTCTGGCAGTTTCACAAATGAGCTGAGCTGCTGCCGCGCTTCCACGGAACGTTTTATAACGCCACACGAGTCGGTTTTGCTCATTTTTAAGTTATTGCAAAGCTCATTAGTGATAAACTCTTCCCAGTTATTAACTTCACATGCAAACGAGAAGATCTGCAAACCGGAAATTTGGGGATAGAAATAGAAATCTTTCATCAATGACTTACACAAAACTACACTACACTATACCAGACACTATATTTAATAGTGAGTGCATCTCTGGAGTGTAATACAGGATGTAACTCAGGATCAGTAATGTAATGTATGTACACAGTGACTGCACCAGCAGAATAGTGAGTGCAGCTCTGGGGTATAATACAGGATGTAACTCAGGATCAGTAATGTAATGTATGTACACAGTGACTGCACCAGCAGAATAGTGAGTGCAGCTCTGGAGTATAATACAGGATGTAACTCAGGATCAGTAATGTAATGTATGTACACAGTGACTGCACCACCAGAATAGTGAGTGCAGCTCTGGAGTATAATACAGGAGGTAACTCAGGATCAGTAATGTAATGTATGTACACAGTGACTGCACCAGCAGAATAGTGAGTGCATCTCTGGAGTGTAATACAGGATGTAACTCAGGATCAGTAATGTAATGTATGTACACAGTGACTGCACCAGCAGAATAGTGAGTGCATCTCTGGAGTGTAATACAGGATGTAACTCAGGATCAGTAATGTAATGTATGTACACAGTGACTGCACCAGCAGAATAGTGAGTGCAGCTCTGAGGTATAATACAGGATGTAATTCAGGATCAGTAATGTAATGTATGTACACAGTGACTGCCCCAGCAGAATAGTGAGTGCAGCTCTGGGGTATAATACAGGATGTAACTCAGGATGAGTAATGTAATGTATGTACACAGTGACTGCACCAGCAGAATAGTGAGTGCAGCTCTGGAGTATAATACAGGATGTAACTCAGGCATACCTCCCAACTTTAGGGGAAGGGAAAGAGGGACAAAGTCAGCGGCAGTAGCGCGCCGCGGCAAATTTTAGGCCACACCCATTTCACAACTAGCCACGCCCCAACCACACCCATTTAGCACTTCTGATCACAATGTTTCGTTAACAATAATTATGAACAAAAAAATATGGCCACACACGACGCTCCATACTGTACAATGGCCATTGGTCACATTATGCTCCATACTGTATAATGGCCCCACATGATGCTGCGTACAGTATACTTGCCCCACGTGATGGTCCATACAGTATAATGGCGCCACATGATGCTTTGTACAGTATAATGGCCCCACACGATGCTGGGTATAGTATAATGGCCACACAATGCTGGGTACAGTATAATGGCCCCACACAATGCTGGGTGCAGTATAATGGCCACACATGGTTACCCCACCCCCATCATTGCCTTCTCCATCAGTACACACAAACACCTTTCACCGCGCTCCCTCGCAGCAGCCGGCAGCTTCCACTCCCACGGCGCTGAATGGTGTCATCCAGCTGCGCCGCTGACTGCTGTATCCAGCATTACAGCTCAGTCCCCATAGAATGTAATACAGCACAGCCCCATAGAATATAATGCTGCACAGCCCCCATAGAATGTAACGCAGGCAGGTGGCAGCCCCCATAGAATGTAACGCAGGCAGGTGGCAGCCCCCATAGAATGTAAGGGGTGCTGCACCAGGTTGGTGGAGAATCCGATGGATGGGTACCAGGGGGAGAGTGGGAGCGGGGTGCGCGCACCATGGGGAGACAAAGTTTAGTTTGTCAGTCCTCCTATGCTGTCAGAGTCTCTGCTGTAACCGCAGCAGGGCAGCGCTGCATGGAGAGGGGGAGAGACACATACATTCACTTACAGTCTGGAGATCCGCTCGCTGCTCACACAGACACGGAGTGTCTCACAACTCTGCCCCCGCGCCAGAAACCAGTCCGGGTGCTGCCGCTCTGTCCTCAGAGTCCGCCCACGTCTATAGTTGAGGAGGAAGCCGGAGGCGGGCGGTGAGGCAACTCAAGGGGGCGTGGCTACAACGCAGTCCCAGGGAACGGAACGAACAGCGGGTACTAATCGGGCTCTCTCTACGTCCCGGAAGTGGGCGGGGCTTCACCGGCGGCCGCAAATTCGGGATTTTAAATGCCCGAAGCGGGACAGCGGGACCCCGGTGCCAAAGCGGGACTGTCACGCTGAAATCGGGACGGTTGGGAGGTATGACTCAGGATCAGTAATGTAATGTATGTACACAGTGACTGCATCAGCAGAATAGTGAGTGCAGCTCTGGAGTATAATACAGGATGTAACTCAGGATCAGTAATGTAATGTATGTACACAGTGACTGCACCAGCAGAATAGTGAGTGCAGCTCGGGGGTATAATACAGGATGTAACTCAGGATCAGTAATGTATGTACACAGTGACTTCACCAGCAGAATAGTGAGTGCAGCTCTGTAGTATAATACAGGATGTAACTCAGGATCAATAATGTAATATATGTACACAGTGACTGCACTAGCAGAATAGTGAGAGCAGCTCTGGGGTATAATACAGGAGGTAACTCAGGATTAGTAATGTAATGTATGTACACAGTGACTGCACCAGCAGAATAGTGAGTGCAGCTCTGGGGTTTAATACAGGATGTAACTCAGGATCAGTATTGTAATGTATGTACACAGTGACTGCACCAGCAGAATAGTGAGGGCAACTCTGGAGTATAATACAGGATGCACCTCAGGATCAGTAATGTAATGTATGTACACAGTGACTGCACCAGCAGAATAGTGAGTGCAGCTCTGGAGTATAATACAGGATGTAATTCAGGATCAGTAATGTATGTACACAGTGACTGCACCAGCAGAATAGTGAGTGCAGCTCTGGGGTATAATACAGGATGTAACTCAGGATCAGTAATGTAATGTATATACACAGTGACTGCACCAGCAGAATAGTGAGTGCAGCTCTGTAGTATAATACAGGAGGTAACTCAGGATCAGTAATGTAATATATGTACACAGTGACTGCACTAGCAGAATAGTGAGAGCAGCTCTGGGGTATAATACAGGAGGTAACTCAGGATTAGTAATGTAATGTATGTACACAGTGACTGCATCAGCAGAATAGTGAGTGCAGCTCTGGGGTATAATACAGGATGTAACTCAGGATCAGTAATGTAATGTATGTACACAGTGACTGCACCAGCAGAATAGTGAGTGCAGCTCTGTAGTATAATACAGGAGGTAACTCAGGATCAGTAATGTAATATATGTACACAGTGACTGCACTAGCAGAATAGTGAGAGCAGCTCTGGGGTATAATACAGGAGGTAACTCAGGATTAGTAATGTAATGTATGTACACAGTGACTGCACCAGCAGAATAGTGAGGGCAGCTCTGGAGTATAATACAGGATGCACCTCAGGATCAGTAATGTAATGTATGTACACAGTGACTGCACCAGCAGAATAGTGAGTGCAGCTCTGGAGTATAATACAGGATGTAATTCAGGATCAGTAATGTATGTACACAGTGACTGCACCAGCAGAATAGTGAGTGCAGCTCTGGGGTATAATACAGGATGTAACTCAGGATCAGTAATGTAATGTATATACACAGTGACTGCATCAGCAGAATAGTGAGTGCAGCTCTGGGGTATAATACAGGAGGTAACTCAGGATCAGTAATGTAATGTATGTACACAGTGACTGCCCCAGCAGAATAGTGAGTGCAGCTCTGGAGTATAATACAGGATGTAACTCAGGATCAGTAATGTAATGTATGTACACAGTGACTGCACCAGCAGAATAGTGAGTGCAGCTCTGGGGTATAATATAGGATGTAACTCAGGATCAGTAATGTAATGTGTGTACATAGTGACTGCACCAGCAGAATAGTGAGTGCAGCTCTGGAGTATAATGCAGGATGTAACTCAGGATCAGTAATGTATGTACACAGTGACTGCACCAGCAGAACAGTGAGGGCAGCTCTGGAGTATAATACAGGATGCACCTCAGGATCAGTAATGTAATGTATGTACACAGTGACTGCACCAGCAGAATAGTGAGTGCAGCTCTGGAGTATAATACAGGATGTAACTCAGGATCAGTAATGTAATGTATGTACACAATGACTGCACCAGCAGAATAGTGAGTGCAGGTCTGGAGTATAATGCAGGATATAACTCAGGAAATGTTATAAAATGTTCCCTTATGTAAATTTCCTTTTAATATAGACACTTAACAGTATTGCAGTTTTCTTTGTCTTTTCGTGCAAATTTCCTTTATATTGATTGGCAGCGCAGCAGAGAGATGTATTATGGGACATAATGAGCTTTTACATAAGTAGAATCGGGCTCTGAATAAAATGAACTATTTCATGAAGATAATAAATAATTTTCGCTTATCTAGCAGCTGCTGCTATCGAGCCGGCCCATCGTGCAGTGAACTGTTAGGAAATGATCATTACTGCATTATATGTTGTGCGAGTAATCCCAGGTTATGAGATAATGAGATGATATTATGTCTCCGAATGATTTCTGTGGAGGGAAACTCCTGCGTCTTACTTATCTCCAATTTACACCTCTGTGGAAGGAGGTTAAGAGATGTTTGAAAACCTATGATAGGAATGTAACGTAACAATTTGCTGGTGTTCGGAATCCGCAGTTGATGGCATCTATCAAAGGAAAACATCAGAGAATACGCAGGTGTATACAATGTTGCCGAATTTTAATAGATCATCACAATGTTAATACTCATTCATTTTCTAATATATATTATATATCAATTTCTTTTTATTTTCTAGATCTTCCTTTTATTAATTCGGAACCTTCATTGTTTAGTTCCGTACGGCCATAGCTCGACCACAAACTGTACTGTATGCTTCACTGGATGCCGTACGTAAGGAGGTAGACCTACTATAGAGCACGGTACCGTAAAACTCAACAGTTCCTTGTATGTTTCAATACTAGGGAGCCGTATAGACATCATATACTGCAAGGGCGCTCCGTGGAGCCTACATGACGCAGGTTCCTCTTCAGTCACAGCAAGCTGAGGTCTTGAGAACCATACGGAATTGATTCATAAAGTATATTGGAAAATTGTATAAATTCATTATGCAAAAAATACTTTTGTTTGCGGAAAATAGGGTTATGGTTTTTCCAAAATTGCAAGTTATGCAATGGATAGGGGCTAACTTGCTGATCGCCAGAGGTGTGATCATTGGGACCCCCAGTGATGCCAAGAATGGAGCTATGTAAAGCCCCATCTAGAAAGGAGCAGAGGTGCATGTTCTCGGCATCTACTACAATGAGACTGCCGGAAACTGGCTTTCTCTGGGTTCTTGACCCCGGTTCTCAAGATTACAAGAGTTAAAAACCCCAATCCAATGAATATGGGGTAACTTGTAATTTTAAGAAACCCTTTCTAATGGATAGGTTACACTTTTGAGGCACAGAACTTGGTAGTTGCAGTTTTTACAGGACAAGGCTTGGTGGTTACACTTCTTTGAAGCTCAGACGCTTTCTGGTTGCGATGACACAAGCAGCCACAATGGAGAGACCTCACTTGTCAAACAGTTTCTCCATGGTTCAGATGTAACCACAAAGCGCATCTTACGCTCACAGTAGTTTGTACACTGACGGACAAATGGGTAACTTCTACGGTGGCGGCCAGCGACTTCTTTTCCCGCTGTCTTGACCAACAACTGACAATTCTAATTATAAAAAAAACCTTCAAAACGTCTGGAAAACAAATTAGAAACTAATTAAATTGCAAATTATCAACCTCTCCAAAGCCAAAAACCTGTTCTTCTACGATCTAAAGTGTTTATAATGTGGCTAGCACGTTTCCTGTACGGGATGAACACTCCTAACACATGCAGTCTTATAGTGATGTGCTAATGAGCCTCTATTCATATTTTTCTCTGTTACTTTCGAGGGGAGGTTGCGGAGCTGTAATCATCATGTCTCATGATTCCTTATCGCCTACACTCTGTACAAACACTGACATATCATATGTTGCTGTAAGCGAGCGCTGGGCGCAAACGTGATGTAAATTAACACCTTGCCCCACACTTATCCCTATTATCAAACCTATAACGGGTGCCCACTATATTGGCCATTGGAGCAGACATGTCTTGTTGGGGACCCTTATAGGACCATTGTCACCACTTGTTAAGACCTAAAAGAGAGAAATCTTTCGAGAGTGTGTCCTCAGAAGGCAGAAACAGCTGAATTCAATGGTGGAGGAGGGAACCATCATCTCCCCACTTTACCATTCAGCCTGTATCTGACTCTCAGTGCAGGAGATGCAATGGGACAGGTCAGATTAGTTCATCCTGGGAAAGGAAGAACTAGGTGGGTAGTTGTTTTTTTTTAATTTTATTTAGCCAGGGTATTATTCGGAATGGGAAGAGGGGCATCATACTATGTGAGCAACAGTGTGTGACATCTTACTGGTTGGGGGACACTGTGGGGTATTTACTGGATGGGGACACTGTGGGTCATACTGGTTGGGGACAATGTGGAACATAGCTGATTGAGCACTGTGGAGCATCATTCTGGTTGGGCACACTGTGGGGCATTATACTGGATGGGGCACTGTGGGGCATTATATTGGTTGGAGGACACTGTGGGGAATTACACTTGATGGGGGCACTATGGGGCATTATACTGTTTGGAGGACACTGTGGGGCATCATACTGGTTGGAGGACACTGGGGCATTATACTGGTTGGAGGACACTGTGGGGCATCATACTGGTTGGAGGACACAGTGGGGCATTATACTGTGTGAAGGACACTGTGGGGCATTATACTGTGTGGAGAACACTGTGGGGCATCATAGTGGATGGCAGTGCTATAGGGCATCATACTAGAGATATTATATTGTGAGGTGGCAATGTGGGGTATTATTCTGTGTGAGGGCACTGTTGGGACATCATAATGTGTGCAGGGCACTGGGTGGCATTATACTGTATGGAGGAAGTGTGGAGGAATCATAAAGTGTGGGGGTCCTGTATGGGCATCATAATGTGTGGGCATCATATATAATGGTGAACACTGATGGTGCTTTATTCTGTGGGAGAAATGCACTAAGGAGCATCACACTATATGGGGGCATCATACTGTGTGGTGGACACTGGGGGGAACCATACTGTGTGGTGGACACTGAAGGACATCATACTGTGGGGGGCATTGTGGGTCATCTTTATAGATGGGGCACTGTGGGTCATCACACTGAGTGGGAGGCACTGTTGAGGAATCAATGTGTGGGGAGCACAGTTGGGTAATCATAAAGTAGGGGGACACTGTAAAATCATAGTGTTTAGGGGATAGAGCATGAGCATCATATATTATGGGATACATACTGTGGGAAGAATGCATTTGTGATATCATACTGTGTTGGGGGGCACTGTGGGAGCATTACAGTGTGGTGGGGCACATCATATATGGGGGACACTGTGAAGCACTATACAGTGTGGGAAAATGCACTATGGGAACACTTTACTCTGAGGGGGCACTGTGAGGGGAATATACTGATGGGGAATGCACTACGAGGGCATCATATTATGTGTAAGAGGACACGGTGAAGGAATGAACTGTAGGGGTCAGGGAGCCATGATGTTGGTATTAGAGTGGGTGGGAACACTAATGGACGTCATTATGGACACTTTTGCTATGGGGTCCCATCACTCCGATCTATGCCCCTGCCCATGAGATTTGTACCCTAGATCATAAGGGCAAACAAGGAAAATGTCCAAGCTCACAAACCCTCAACCTCGCTCTCCGTGAAGAATGAGAGAGTTCTTGGCCGAGGCAGGTCCCATTGCCATAAGCTTCTTTTTGGTAGCCCATTCTGAACTTTGGGCAACTATTTTTAATTTAGTATTAGTTAATTTCAAAGAAAAATTGACCATATCCAACAGGAAATTATCTCCCAATCTCCTCATATCATACACTGCCCTCCCTCCCCCATTGCATCTAGCTCACTGTCTAAGGGTACCGTCACACAGTGCCATTTTCATTGCTACGACGGTACGATTCGTGACGTTCTAGCGATATCGTTACGATATTGTTGTGTCTGACACGCAGCAGCGATCAGGGACCCTGCTGAGAATCGTACGTCGTAGCAGATCGTTTGGAACTTTCTTTCGTCGCTTGATCACCCGCTGACATCGCTGGATCGTTGTGTGTGACACCGATCCAGCGATGTGTTCGCTTGTAACCAGGGTAAACATCGGGTAACTAAGCGCAGGGCCGCGCTTAGTAACCCGATGTTTACCCTGGTTACCAGCGTAAACGTAAAAAAAAACAAACAGTACATACTCACATTCCGGTGTCTGTCCTCCGGCGTCTCAGCTTCTCTGCACTGTGAGCGCCTGCCGGCCGGAAAGCGAGCACAGCGGTGACGTCTGACGTCACCGCTGTGCTCGCTTTCCGGCCGCTGTGCTTACACAGTGCAGAGAAGCTGAGACGCCGGAGGACAGACACCGGAATGTAAGTATGTACTGTTTGGTTTTTTTTACGTTTACGCTGGTAACCAGGGTAAACATCGGGTTACTAAGCGCGGCCCTGCGCTTAGTAACCCGATGTTTACCCTGGTTACCCGGGGACTTCGGCATCGCTCCAGCGCCGTGATTGCAAAGTGTGACCGCAGTCTACGACGCTGGAGCGATAATCATACGACGCTGCGAAGTCACGGATCGTGCCGTCGTAGCGATGAAAATGGCACTGTGTGACGGTACCCTAACTTTGAACCAGTCACAGAAGAAGAAGTAATCAGGCTCCTTGCATCTTCGCGCCCAACCACTTGCACCAGTGACCCCATTCCATCACATCTCCTCCAGTCTCTTTCCCCTGCTGTCACCTCTCACCTAACAAAAATATTCAACCTCTCACTCTCTTTCGGTATCTTTCCCTCCTCATTTAAGCATGCCATCATGCATCCATTACTTAAAAAACCATCCCTCGACCAAAACTGTGCCGCTAACTATAGACCTGTCTCTAATCTTCCATTCATCTCTAAACTCCTCGAACGCCTGGTCCACTCCCGTCTTATCTGCTATCTCTCAGATAACTCTCTTCTCGACCCTCTTCAATCTGGTTTCCGCTCTTTACACTCTACTGAAACTGCCCTCACTAAAATCTTTAATGACCTACCAGCAGCTAAATCTAATGGTCACTATTCCATGCTAATTCTCTTGCATCTCTCCAAAGCATTCAACACTGTGGATCATCAGCTCCTCCTCAACATGCTCCGCTCCATCGGCCTTAGGGTACCGTTACACTACGATTTACCAACGATCACGACCAGCGATACGACCTGGCCGTGATCGTTGGTAAGTCGTTGTGTGGTCGCTGGAGAGCTGTCACACAGACAGCTCTCCAGCGACCAACGATGCCGAAGTCCCCGGGTAACCAGGGTAAACATCGGGTTACTAAGTGCAGGGCCGTGCTTAGTAACCCGATGTTTACCCTGGTTACCATCGTAAATGTAAAAAAAAACAAACAGTACATACTTTACATTCCGGTGTCACGTCCCTCGCCGTCAGCTTCCCGCACTGACTGTGAGTGCTGGCCGTAAAGTAAAAGCAGAGCGCAGCGGTGACGTCACCGCTGTGCTCTGCTTTACGGCCGGCACTCACAGTCAGTGCGGGAAGCAGACGGCGAGGGACGTGACACCGGAATGTGAGTATGTACGGTTTTTTTTTTTTTACATTTACGATGGTAACCAGGGTAAACATCGGGTTACTAAGCGCGGCCCTGCGCTTAGTAACCCGATGTTTACCCTGGTTACAAGCGAACACATCGCTGGATCGGTGTCACACACACCGATCCAGCGATGACAGCGGGAGATCCAGCGACGAAATAAAGTTCCAAACGATCTGCTACAACGTACGATTCTCAGCGGGGTCCCTGATCGCTGCTGCGTGTCAGACACAGCGATATCGTATGGATATCGCTGGAATGTCACGGATCGTACCGTCGTAGCGACCAAAGTGCCACTGTGAGACGGTACCCTTAAGGACACCGTTCTCTCCTGGTTCTCCTCCTATCTCTCTGACCGATCCTTCACTGTATCTTTTGCTGGTTCCTCCTCTTCTCACCTTCCCCTTACTGTTGGGGTTCCTCAAGGATCAGTCCTAGGCCCCCTCCTCTTCTCTTTGTTTACCGCCCTATTGGACCAACAATCAGTAGATTTGGTTTCCAGTACCATCTCTATGCTGATGTCACCCAATTATACACTTCTTCTCCTGATATCACGCCGACCTTTTTAGAAAACACCATTGATTGTCTTACCGCTGTCTCTAATATCATATCCTCCCTCTATCTGAAACTGAACCTGTCAAAAACTGAACTCCTCGTGTTCTCCCCCTCTACTAACCTACCTTTGCCTGACATTGCCATCTCCGTGTGCGGTTCTACCATTACTCCCAAGCAACATGCCCGCTGCCTTGGGGTCATCCTTGATTCCGAGCTTTCATTCACCCCCCACATCCGATCACTGGCTCGCTCTTCTTATCTGCATCTCAAAAACATTTCTAGAATTCGACCTTTTCTTACTTTCGACAAAAACTCTTACTGTTTCTCTTATTCATTCTTGTCTGGACTATTGTATCTCTCTACTAATCGGCCTCCCTCTTACCAAATTCTCCCCACTCCAATCTATCCTGAATGCTGCAGCCAGGATCATATTCCTCGCCAACCGTTATTCCGATGCCTCTACCTTGTGCCAGTCATTACACTGGCTACCCATCCACTCCAGAATCCAGTACAAACTACTACCCTCATCCACAAAGCACTCCATGGCTCAGCACAACCCTCCATCTCCTCTCTGGTCTCAGTCTACCACCCTACCCATGCCCTCCGTTCTACTAATGACCTGAGGTTAACATCCTCAATAATCAGAACCTCCCACTCCCGTCTCCAAGACTTTTCACGTGCTGCGCCAAATCTTTGGAATGCACTACCCAGGTTAATACGATTAATCCCCAATCCCCACAGTTTTAAGCGTGCCCTAAAAATGCATTTGTTCAGACTGGCCTACCGCCTCAACGCATTAACCTAACTATCCCTTTGTGGCCCATTCAAAAAACTTAAACCATAATAAGGTTCCTCGCATCATGTTCTGTTACCATTCACCTCTCGGGTCTCCCCTTTTTCCTCATAGACTGTAAGCTTGCGAGCAGGGCCCTCATTCCTCTTGGTATCTGTTTTGATCTGTGTTTCTTATGCTGTAATGTCTATTCTCTGTACAAGTCACCTCTATAATGTAAAGCACTGCTGAATATGTTGGCGCTATTTAATTAAAAATTATTATTATTATTATTATAGTATTGCTCACCAGTTTTGTTTTTAGAATAATACCCTATGAAATGCACTTTTCATATGTTTTTCAGCTACGATTTAGGAGCAGATGTGACCTTCAAGTAACTAAAATCTGACTTCTCGTCTGCTATAATTTTTCCCAGTGACCCTGCATTGATTGTGATCTAGCATTGAGATCTCCTTTACCATTGTCTTTGTGTATTTTTCTGGAAGAAATGAAATGAAAAAAAAAAACTTGAAATTTTATAGAAGATAATGGAATCCGCATTGTGTTTCCATTTGGAGACATTTCCTGCACGTAGATAATGACATTTCTACTCCGCTGAGAATTCAATTGGAGTTTGAAAAAGGGGAGGAAAAAAAGATCCTAAAATGAGAATAATTGCAGCTCGCTGGAGACATCCGGGATAATCGTTCCTTCACGGAGCCACAGATCTTCTCATCGGTGGAGGAAGGGGAACGGCGGCTTGTGATGACAGTGATGGTAACGTGAAGGAATGATCTGCATATGTCACGAAAATCAGTCTAATGATGGAGAACAAGGAAAAAGCATCAGGATTTGGGGTTCGGATAGAGAGGGTAGTGGGATATTGACATGTCTGCTTTGCTAAATAATTATAGTACTTTGTGTTATTCATCCTAGAAATTTCAGAATAAATTGACAACTACTCACCTCCCATGGATCCAGCAAGGAGTGGTGAAGTCCTCCTCCATCCACCTTGGGGTGCGCCCCTGGCATTATGCTCCAATATCTTATAGAATTCAGGTATTTGGCATCCATGTTATTCCCATTGACCGCTTCTGATCTATGATCCTAGATCCAGCTCTGCTGCAGCATTGAGTAAGGCCGGAGTCACACTAGACCATAATACGGACTACTGCTATGCGATAAAAAAATCACATAGCACTCGGACCAATGTTAATCTATGGGGCAGCTCCTATCATCCGTTGTTTTCTCGGCCATATTATACGTGCGAGAGAAATAGCAGCATACTGCGATTTGCACCGTATATCTGCCGAGAATCGCCAATGAATGTCTATAGAGAAAAACTCGTACACCACACGGACCATCAGTGTGACTTACGAGAAATACGCACCGGTGTCCTACAGAAAAGCCGGCAATTTATTGCGGTGTACAGTAAAATCACACTGACAGGTTAGAATAGAATAGATAAAATAAATGCCTACACATAGAATAGGTAGATACTGTATATACACTCACCGGCCACTTTATTAGGTACACCATGCTAGTAACGGGTTGGACCCCTTTTGCCTTCAGAACTGCCTCAATTCTTCGTGGCATAGATTCAACAAGGTGCTGGAAGCATTCCTCAGAGATTTTGGTCCATATTGACATGATGGCATCACACAGTTGCCGCAGATTTGTCGGCTGCACATCCCAAAGATGCTCCATACAAGGCAGGATGGATCCATGCTTTCATGTTGTTTACGCCAAATTCTGACCCTACCATCCGAATGTCGCAGCAGAAATCGAGACTCATCAGACCAAGCAACGTTTTTCCAATCTTCTACTGTCCAATTTCGATGAGCTTGTACAAATTGTAGCCTCAGTTTCCTGTTCTTAGCTGAAAGGAGTGGTACCCGGTGTGGTCTTCTGCTGCTGTAGCCCATCTGTCTCAAAGTTCGACGCACTGTGCGTTCAGAGATGCTCTTAGGCCTACCTTGGTTGTAACGGGTGGCGATTTGAGTCACTGTTGCCTTTCTATCAGCTCGAACCAGTCTGCCCATTCTCCTCTGACCTCTGGCATCAACAAGGCATTTCCGCCCACAGAACTGCCGCTCACTAGATTTTTTTTCTTTTTCGGACCATTCTCTGTAAACCCTAGAGATGGTTGTGCGTGAAAATCCCAGTAGATCAGCAGTTTCTGAAATACTCAGACCAGCCCTTCTGGCACCAACAACCATGCCACGTTCAAAGGCACTCAAATCACCTTTCTTCCCCATACTAATGCTCGGTTTGAACTGCAGGAGATTGTCTTGACCATGTCTACATGCCTAAATGCACTGAGTTGCCGCCATGTGATTGGCTGATTAGAAATTAAGTGTTAACAAGAAGTTGGACAGGTGTACCTAATAAAGTGGCCGGTGAGTGTATATATACTAGATGGTGGCCCGATTCTAACGCATCGGGTATTCTAGAATATGTATGTATGTATGTATATAGCAGCCACATAGTATATAGCACAGGCCACGTAGTATATAGGAGCCTTGTAGTATATAGCAGACAAATACTACGTGGCCTGTGCTATATACTATGTGGCTGCTATATACATACATACATACATACATATTCTAGAATATCCGATGCGTTAATACAGGCCATGCAGTATATAACAGTGGCCACACAGTATATAACACAGCCCAAACAGTATATAACACAGCCCACGTACTATATAACACAGCCCGCGCAGTATATAGCAGCCACGCAGTATATAACACAGGCGACGTAGTATATAACACAGGCGACGTAGTATATACCACAGGCCACGCAGTATATAACACAGGGCACATAGTATATAGCACAGCCCACTCAGTATATAACGCTGCCCATGTAGTATATAGCACTGCCCATGTAGTATATAGCACAGCCCACGCAGTATATAACATGTGCCCATGTAGTATATAGCAGCCATGTAGTATATAACACTCCCCATGTGGTATATAGAAGCCATGTAGTATATAACACTGCCCATGTAGTATGTAGCAGCCATGTAGTATATAACACTGCCCATGTAGTATATAGCAGCCATGTAGTATATAACACTGCCCATGTAGCATATAGCAGCCACGCGGTATATAACACAGCCCATGCAGTATTTAGCAGTGTGGGCACCATATCCCTGTAAAAAAAAGTAATTAAAATAAAAAATAGTTATATACTCACCCCTAAGATCCAGCGAAGCTCCGACGATGCACTCGCGCCTGCCGCCATCTTCCGTTCCCAGGATGCATTGCAAAATTACCCAGATGACTTAGCAGTCTCGCGAGACCGCTAAGTCTTCTGGGTAATTTCGCAATGCATCTCTGGGAACGGAAGATGGCGGCAGGCGCGAGCGCATCGTCGGACGACGGAGGGTGAGTACAGCAGGTTTTTTGTTTTTTTTATTATTTTTAACATGACATATTTTTACTATTGATGCTGCATAGGCAGCATCAATAGTAAATAGTGGGACACGCAGGGTTAATAGCAGCGGTAACGGAGTGCATTACACCGCGGCCCATTACCGCTGCCACTAACCCTGTGTGAGCGGTGACTGAAGGGGATTATGGAGCGGGTGCTGGGCACTGACTGCAGGGGAGTAGGGGAGGGACTAATCGGACTGTGCCCGTCGCTGATTGGTCGCTGCAGCCATGACAGACAGCTGCCGAGACCAATCAGCGACGCGGGATTTCCATGACGGAAGTTGAGGATAGAAAGACGGAAGTACCCCTTAGACAATTATATATATAGATGTCATTGACATCTATATATATATATATATATATATATATCTTTATATCTTGTACTTAAATTAACTCTTCAGCGTGGGAAAATCAGCTGGCATTTTCCCAGGCTGAAGAGTTCATTTGAGTTCATGCCGCCCAGGGAAGGCAGCTTCGGTGAAGGCACCGCTAGTCACCGAAGCTCCGCTCCCAGCATTTCATTCATTCCTCAGTTGTTTACAGCCAGGAGCGGCCTCATTAGCAGCGCTCTAGTCGCTTGGATTAAGAGTGCAATAAAGATGTTAAAACCTGTGTGTTTGTTTATTTCATTAAAAGACTTTATTCTTAATGTGTGTGTATTTTTAACCTTTTCATACTATTGGATTAATAATAGTTAGGTGGCAGGGTGACACCTCTCCATTATTAACAAGGCTTAATGTCACCTTACAATAGCAAGGTGAGATTAACCCCTTATTGCCCCATATCCCACCCCTACAGGGGAGTGGGAAGAGAGAGAGGCTAAGTAAGATGTGCCTTTTCTGGGGTGGCTGGGGGGAGATTTTTGTAGCCTGGGTGTGACAATAACCATGGTCCCTCTCTGGGCTATTAATATCTGCCCTCAGTCACTGGCTTTCCCACTCTGGCGGAGAAAATTGCACGGGAGCCCACGCTAGTTTTCTCTGAAAATTAATCCATTAATTTAACACCTACAGCTCCCAAATTTTACACAGACACACTACTAACATTATTAGTGAGGGACATATAAAAATCTAACGGATATGCAATCATTTACTGTATGTAAGCCATGTTTCATATCCTGTCGGGTTCGGTAAGGATTTAGCAAAAGGCAACAATTGAATTACCGGCTATTCTGCTATCTAATTCTCTATGAAATATAAAGGTGTGTATATATATATGTGTCTCACTGACATACAGTACAGACCAAAAGTTTGGACACAACTTCTCATTTAAAGATTTTTCTGTATTTCCATGACTATGAAAATTGTACATTCACACTGAAGGCATCAAAACTATAAATTAACACATGTGGAATTATATACTTAACAAAAAAGTGTGAAACAACTGAAAATATGTGTTATATTCTAGGTTCTTCAAAGTAGCCAACTTTTGCTTTGATGACTACTTTGCACACTCTTGGCATTCTCTTGATGAGCTTCAAGAGGTAGCCACCTGAAATGGTCTTCCAACAATCTTGAAGGAGTTCCCAGAGGTGCTTAGCACTTGTTGGCCCTTTTGCCTTCACTCTGCGGTCCAGCTCACCCCAAACCATCTCGATTGGGTTCAGGTCTGGTGACTGTGGAGGCCAGGTCATCTGGCGTAGCACCCCATCACTCTCCTTCTTGGTCAAATAGCCCTTACACAACCTGGAGGTGTGTTTGGGGTCATTGTCCTGTTGAAAAATAAATGATGGTCCAACTAAACGCAAACCGGATGGAATGGCATGCCTCTGCAAGATGCTGTGGTAGCCATGCTGGTTCAGTATGCTTTAATTTTGAAAAAATCCCCAAAAGTGTCACCTCACCAGCAAAGCACAGGAGTCATCAGACCAAAGCACAGATTTCCACTGGTCTAATGTCCATTCCTTGTGTTCTTTAGCCCAAATAAGTCTCTTCTGCTTGCTGCCTGTCCTTAGCAGTGGTTTCCTAGCAGTTATTTTACCATGAAGGCCTGCTGCACAAAGTCTCCTCTTAACAGTTGTTGTAGAGATGTGTCTGCTGCTAGAACTCTGTGTGGCATTGACCTGGTCTCTAATCTGAGTTGCTGTTAACCTGCGATTTCTGAGGCTGGTGACTCGGATAAACTTATCCTCAAAAGCAGAGATGACTCTTGGTCTTCCTTTCCTGGGGCAGTCCTCATGTGAGCCAGTTTCTTTGTAGCGCTTGATGGTTTTTGCCACTGCACTTGGGGACACTTTCAAAGTTTTCCCAATTTTTCGGACTGACCTTCATTTCTTAAAGTAATGATGGCCACTCGTTTTTTTACTTAGCTGCTTTTTTTCTTGCCGTAATACAAATTCTAACAGTCTATTCAGTAGGACTATCAGCTGTGTATCCACCAGACTTCTGCAGAACACAACTGATGGTCCCAACCCCATTTATAAGGCAAGAAATCCCACTTATTAAACCTGACAGGGCACACCTGTGAAGCGAAAACCATTCCCAGTGGCTACATCTTGAAGCTCATCAAGAAAATGCCAAGAGTGTGCAAAGCAGTCATCAAAGAAAATGGTGGCTACTTTGAAGAACCTAGAATATAAGACATACTGTATTTTCAGTTGTTTCACACTTTTTTGTTAAGTATATAACTCCACGTGTTAATTCATAGTTTTGATGCCTTCAGTGTGAATGTACAATTTTCATAGTCATGAAAATACAGAAAAATCTTTAAATGAGAAGGTGTGTCCAAACTTTTGGTCTGTACTGTATATATGTATGTGTGTATATATATATATATATATATATATATATGTATGTGTGTGTGTGTGTGTGTGTGTGTATATATATATATATATACATACAGTATATATATATATATATATATATATACATACATACACTGCTCAAAAAAATAATGTGAACACTTAAATAACAGAATCTAACTCCAAGTAAATCAAACTTCTGTGAAATCAAACTGTCCACTTAGGAAGCAACACTGATTGACAATCAATTTCACATGCTGTTGTGCAAATGGAATAGACAACAGATAGAAATTATTGGTGATTATCAAGACAGCCTCAATAAAGGAGTGGTGCTGCAGGTGGGGACCACAGACCACATCTCAGTACCAATGCTTTCTGGCTGATGTTTTAGTCAGTTTTGAATGTTGGTTGTGCTTTCACGCTCGTGGTAGCATGAGACGGACTCTACAACCCACACAAGTGGCTCAGGTAGTGCAGCTTTTCCAGGATGGCACATGAATTCGAGCTGTGGCAAGAAGATTTGCTGTGTCTGCCAGCGTAGTGTCCAGAGGCTGGAGGCGCTGCCAGGAGACAGGCCAGTACACCAGGAGATGTGGAGGGGGCCGTAGGAGGGCAACAACACAGCAGCAGGACTACTACCTCAGCCTTTGTACAAGCAGGAACAGGAGGAGCACTTCCAGAGCCCTGCAAAATAACCTCCAGCAGGCCACAAATGTGCATGTGTCTGCACAAACGGTTAGAAACCGACTCCATGAGGATGGTCTGAGTGCCCAGCATCCACAGGATTGGCAAATTCGCCACTGGTGCCCTGTGCTCTTCACAGATGAAAGCAGATTCACACTGAGCACATGTGACAGATGGGACAGAGTCTGGAGACGCCGTGGAGAGCGATCTGTTGCCTGCAAAATCCTTCAGCATGACCGGTTTGGCAGTGGGTCAGTAATGGTGTGGGGTGGCATTTCTTTGGAAGGCTGCACAGCCCTCCATGTGCTCACCAAAGGTAGCCTAACTGCCATTAGGTACCGAGATGAGATCCTCAGACCCCTTGTGATTCCATATGCTGGTGCGGTTGGCCCTGGGTTCCTCCTAATGCAGGACAATGCCAGACCTCATGTGGCTGGAGTGTGTCAGCAGTTCTTGCAAGATGAAGGCATTGAAGCTATGGACTGGCCCGCCCATTCCCCAGACCTGAATCCGATTGAGCACATCTGGGACATCATGTCTCGTTCCATCCACCAACGTCACGTTGCACCACAGACTGTCCAGGAGTTGGCGGTGCTTTAGTCCAGGTCTGGGAATAGATCGCTCAGGAGACAATCCGCCGCCTCATCAGGAGCATGCCCAGGCATTGTAGGGAGGTCATACAAGCACGTGGAGGTCACACACACTACTGAGCATCATTTCCTTGTCTTGAGGCATTTCCACTGAAGTTGGATCAACCTGTAATTTGATTTTCCACTTTAATTTTGAGTGTCATTCCAGATCCAGACCTCCAAGGGATATTCATTTTTATTTACATTGATCATTTTTATGTTTTATTGTTCTCAACACATTCCACTATGTAATGAATAAAGATTTGCAACTGAAATATTTCTTTCAGTGATATCTAGGATGTGGTATTTTAGTGTTCCCTTTAGTTTTTTGAGCAGTATATATATATATATATATATATAGAGAGAGAGAGAGAGAGAGAGAGAGAGAGAGAGAGAGAGAGAGAGAGAGAGAGAGTATATATAGACTGTATATATGTTTTCACGAATATTTGAGCCCATGGATCTATTTTATGTCCATTCTGCAAGCCGGCGAGAAAATCTCACCATACGGATGTCATACGGATGTCACACGGATACTTACATGTGAGAAAATCAAATCCTCTTACTGCACACGGATGACATACGGATCACTGTTCAGGGAATATTTCTGCGATTCTCGTCCGTGTAAAATGGACCGATTTTTTTATACATTGTGTGTGACTCCTGCCTACCTCTGCTATACCATTAGCCATATTTCCTATAGAGGACTCTGTGGCTAACTCGGCTCTACTATATCGCAGAACAAATCTGCTGTACTGCTTCTCAGTTCTACTCTGTACTTGTGACTTACACAGCATTGCTACATCACTGAAAGCTCTACTATATCAGCTCTGCTATATTGCTGTATAGTTTCCCACCATACCTATGACAGCTCTGTATTGGACTCTGTGACAAACACAGCTCTGTATCTCTCCGAGCCAACTCTGCCATGCCGTGGCCAGCAAAGATCCAAGGATGATTCAACCAAAGAGTGATCCTGGGACATGTCATTGTGGGGTCCTCAGTAGGATCTATAAACCTGGACCCTTTTAGTACTTCTCAGAGATTTGTATTGGCATACTAAACCTGGCCACATAACAATGGTTATTGATAGCCTTTAAGGAGGATCTGTCACTTGTCATAAATAATATTTTTTTTACTTGGTGTAGATGCCACTGTTGTCCCTAATTCAGCAATGTTTTTCTTTTGTTCCTGCATCTCTCCATTCCTGAGATATGGTCCCTTCTTCCTTGGATGTAAATCAAGCCTTTTTATCAAAGTGTGCGTGGTCATCAACAATACCCCCATGGAGAATAATTGAAGACCACACCCACTTTGATAAACAGACTTGATTTATACCCATGGAAGATTGGGCCATATCTCAGGAATGGAGAGGCGCAGAAAAAAAATAAAAACATCGCTGGATTTGGGAGAGAAGTGGCGTTTATACTGGGTAACAAAATTTCATACTTATGGCAAGTCACAGGTGCCACTTAAAGGGATTGCCTTCCAGAGACAACACCCTTCTACAAAGTATATCAAAAAGGAGGACATAGAAGCGAATGGCCATAAAATTACAAAATTTTATTAGAACATTTTTAAAAAGGATGTAATAATAGTAGATACAGTAATAAATGTAAAGAAGTGGGGAAAAACTATGCAGAAACGCCAACCACCGCATAGGCAACACAAAGAGTTTTTGTTGTCATAAAGCTTAAAGATAGTAAGTTCCTATAGTAAGTATCACTGTAAAAGGTGGAGGTGGAGCCGCATATTCATCACTGTAATAAGCGGCACCACGTGACCGCTCATACAGGAAGAAGCTGCGGCGCTGAGAGGAAGCATCGAGGGAGCCGGGTGAGTATTTTATTTCCAGCGGGCGGGCGCACAGGTGGTGGGAGGGGGGTGGTGACAAGGATCTTTATTTTAAACACAAAAAAAATAAAAAAAACAATGATTTTTCATTCCTTCTCTCCAGCGAATGCTGCTGGAGAGAAGAAATGAATGGCGGCTTCAGCACCACGCTGGGGGGACAGCGCTTACTGTAGCGCTGTCACCTGCACTGCACACGGACAGCATCTGTGTGCGGTATGTGTTTTACACGGACCCATTGACTTTAATGGGTCCGTGTCATCCGTGCGCTCCCACGAACACTGACATGTCTCCTTGTTTTGCACACGGACACACGGTCCGCAAAAAATCAATGACATGTGCAGAGACACATTGATTTTAATGTGTCTACGTGAGTCAGTGTCTCCGGTACGTGAGAAAACTGTCACCACACGTACCGGAGCCACTGACGTGTGAAACCGGCCTCACAGAGCCAACAGACACAACCCATTAACACGTGTAGCAATAATTTTGGACGACAGCAGCCATGTTTTTCTAATCCTGGACAACCACTTTAAGAACATTAAGACAGCAAGCCAAATGAGGGAAGGCGATGAGCACTTCTTTTTGCAAATTTTGCAAGACTTTAAAGTTCTGTGTCCAAGAACTTTGTAGATTTGATGACGTGTCTTCTACCCTGCAGATATTTTCTTTATTCGTGCCTGGCCTATTAGGAGGCATTCAGGGTCACCTCCATCTTGTTCATGTTGCAAACATCCAACTAATGTCTTAAGTGGCAACTCTATCATTGAGTGAGATGCTGTACAGACAAGAACCTGAATGATGTAAAATGTCACCCTGTCCATACAACACTTTGCCGCCATCAGCTTGATCTCCATTAATCGTTTTAGATGATAGGAGATGAAGTAAACTGCATTCACCTTCCATATCTAGATGAGCGTGCAAGTAAAAGTGCATTACCCAGCCATTATCGGGGCAATATAGATCCTGCAGAGGTTGTCACCTTGTCCTCAATGGCAAATCTGTCTAAGTATGCAGTGATACAGGAGAGCCGTCAGTCTGTTTACTATAGTGATGGCCCCTGGTGGCTCATGGACCACAGGAGTCCATATGGGACCCACCGAAAGCCATCTGTATATGTTAAGAGCCTTTTTGGCAACTTTTCGGGTTCACATTCCGGAGTTCCTATCTAACCACTGGATCTACAGCACATCCCATTCACGTTAATAGAGTTGTGTTTCCTGGCTAATGGTATTACCAAACAGACAGATTCTTTAGATTGCCACCATAAAACTATGGTATATTCTATAAAAAATTGGCATAACATTGTAAAATAGGGCTACCCCTTTAGGATCAGGTAGGATCATCCCCATGGAGTGAGCTCCATATGAAATTTTTTTCATGGAAAATTTTCTAGCTTGTCTGTAAGTTCTATAGCTAGCCAAATACTTGTGAAATAGTCCATATAAATCAGAGCCCCTGGTTCTGACAGCGCTCTTTGCTCTTCCTGTCCCTTTTTCCCATTGTTAAAGATACCAGGGAGAGGGGAGAAAGCATGTACAGTGTAAGGGAGGGCAGAGAAATAGGGCTAGTGAAAAGGAGGACAAACACTTGAAGAAGATAAAGAAGCTGCGATGATATATGAATTAATAAGGACAGCAGCACCCTGGATGCACACAGATCTTACATCCAGCCTACATTTTTGGAAAAGACACAGACTTCACATCCAGCCTATATTACTGGGAGACACACAGACTTCACATCCAGTCTATATTACTGGGAGAGACACACAGACCTCACATCCAGCCTATACTACTGGGAGAGACACAGACTTCACATTCAACCTACATTACTGGGAGAGACACAGACTTTACATCCATTCTATATTACTGGGAGATACACAGATCTCACATCCAGCCTATATTACTGGGAGAGACACAGACCTCACATCCAGCCTATATTACTGGGAGAGACACACAGACCTCACATCCAACCTATATTACTGGGAGAGACACAGACCTCACATCCAGCCTATATTACTGGGAGAGACACACAGACCTCGCATCCAGCCTATATTACTGGAAGAGACTCACAGACCTCACTTCCAGCCTATATTACTGGGAGAGACACAGAATTCACATCCAGCCTATACTACTGGGAGAGACAGACTTCACATCCATCATATATTACTGGGAGAGACACAGACCTGACATCCAGCCTATATTACAGGGAGAGACACACAGACCTCGCTTTCAGCCTATATTACTGGAAGAGACTCACAGACCTCACATCCAGCCTATATTACAGGGAGAGACACACAGAGCTCACATCCAGCCTATATTACTGGGAGAGACACACATACCTCACATCCAGCCTATATTACAGGGAGAGACACACAGAGCTCACATCCAGCCTATATTACTGGGAGAGACACACATACCTCACATCCAGCCTATATTACAGGGAGAGACACACAGAGCTCACATCCAGCCTATATTACTGGGAGAGACACACATACCTCACATCCAGCCTATATTGCTGGGAGACACACAGAGCTCACATCCAGCCTATATTACTGGGAGAGACACAGACTTCACATCCAGCCTATATTACTGGGAGAGACACAGAGCTCACATCCAGCCTATATTACTGGGAGAGACACACAGACTCTCATCCAGCCTATATTAATGGAAGAGACACAGACTTCACACCCAGTCTATATTACTGGGAGACATACAGAGCTCACATCCAGCCTATATTACTGGGAGACATACAGAGCGCACATCTGGCCTGTGTTACTGGGAGAGACAGAGCTCACATTCAGCCTATATTACTCCACTCCAATGAGAGAAAAATATGAAACTTGGATCAGGTTACAAACTGCATATCAGGGGGGGGGGCTGGAAATTAATGAAGATGGCAATGATATTAAATAAAGGAAGTAATTAAAATATGTAAAATAATTTATCTTCATGTCAGAAATGTCTATATCATTTACATCTTAATATTTGGTCCTTTGGCATCCAGGTCACATGATCCTCTTACCATTCAAGCTAGAGGTATATCTTCTGTATCCTAATGCAAAAACTGCAACAGGGCTGTTATCTTCCATGTGCCCAGGGATGTATCTGCGGGCCGGGCATTTGCCCCGGGCGAAGCCAGCAGGGGGCGCAGTCGAGCCATCTAATTTGTCTCTCAGGAGGCGGCATTTTGCTGCTCCACCAGGAGTGGAATTCATCAATCTCCAAGTCAGTTGTCAAATTAATATTTTGTTTTTTAGTTATCCATTATCCTGAGTTTTGGAGTATTTTTTTTGCTTTTTGCAATTTCTGTATTGACTTTTGTTTGCAGCATTGTCAGACTGTCAAGTTAAGAGTAAAAAAAGAGCCCCCCGGATGGCTAAGATCAGGGTCCGCCTTAGTGAAATGATTAACGGTCATTGTCAGATGAGCATGTTCTTATGGGGCCGCGCTGGATCCTTGTGTTTCCAGCTCCTGAATTACAGCACGGAGAAAGGGATAAACAGCGGCGTTCACAAGGAAGACACCTGCTGTAATTCACTTGAAATATATCCATGCTCCTAATTAATTTGTACGAATAGATGACTTTCTCGCAGTTAACTATCCGCAGGGAGCATCGGCCAATGAGTTAAAACTTCCCAAAGGGGAAATATCTGACTCTGCAAAAGGCAACGCAGCAAGAAATGGAATCTTAAATACTGAGCACAGGAAAAGGACACAGGAATAACCCGTTCTTGATTCTTTCATTGGTCTCTTACAATTATGCAAGATCACCCCCCCTAAAAAAGGCTTAAAATGACCTCAAAAGAAATGTATCACCTATCAACAGAATAAGTTATAAATGTCTGACCACTGTGATCTCCATCAATCACGAGAACGTGGCAGTATCATTAGAGTGGCATGGTGCACCAACGTGCTCACCAGTGCACCTCCATTTAATCCCAAGGATCTATGTTCTCGTGATCAAAGGGGAGCCAAAAGCGGTTAGACTTTTATTTCCCATCCTATGGCATCGGCAGATTTGAGAAGGATTCTTCCTTGTCGTGTCCACCTACCCTTTGACTTCAAATTTGGGCACCCATCCAATTTTCAGCTGGATCACAGAAAAGCCATCAAGTAGGGTTGATGATGGAAGCCTACAAGGTCTATGCCTCATGTGCCCACCGAAAATACATCCCTCTGTCAATCTGATTGGTGGGGCAGATTGTAATAATCTAGCATGACCAAGAGCCAAAAGTCAACTTTCCATAGACTCCAAAGTGGCCATCAGCATCTGGTGACTTTACCAAGCAGAATATGGTTCCGACTAAAACTAGCCAGACTTTTTAGATTTTCATGGACAAACAGTTCTTCTGGGACTCCAATACGTGTTTGGCTCGGCAGTATGTAACGCAAGAACCTGGTGGAAGACAAACTCTGGAAACTTGGATGCAGCTAGTTCTTTCTTTCCCGAAAATGTAAGAAATTATACAAATGGCAAGCGCACACTGAGTGGCAACTAATAACCAGGAAATACCAGTCACTAAATAACAATGGTGGAACAATACAATCTATTCAGCCTTACTCTTAATAGTCTCATGCTCTACCGACTGAGCTAGCCGGGCTAGAAACCGCCCCAACGTGGGGCAGTTTCTTACTCTTAGTAGTGTAGTCAGTGTGCCAGGTGCCCTCTCAATGCTGCTGGTTTCCTTTGTCATTGCTTGGCCATTGCTTCTTTTTTTCTGGCTAAAACTCTTAAGGGACAATACAGGATGTTAAGAATGTTGGAGATGTTGCAGTGGATCTTCTCTTATGGGCATTTTTCTTAGAGTGTGGATTCAGAAGGCCCTCTCTGACCTCGCATGGTTCCACTGTAAGCAGCTGACCGGATACAAGGCAAAGATAAGCATGAGGCGGAAATAAACAACAAACTATTTATTGCTTCCGGTATGGCGGGAGTTTGTGGAACTGGGGAAGCAGTTTAACAATAGAAAAACCGCACCAACACCAGTGGGTTATACAAAACATATAATAAGCCTTAAAGTTCCATCAGAAGAATCAGAGAAGCCTTTTAATGGATTATACTGGTGTCCCTCTGACAGGGGTGATACATCCGTTTCTGGGACAGATACTACGTTAGCTCCTCTTGACACTATGGCCCTAGTCGGGGTCATCAGATATTTCCGCTATGCTGCAAGTTCTCCTAACGAAGTCTATAAAGGAACACTGAGCCTCCCTCGCCCCAACTGACTCCCACTCCACCTGTTGTCCTAGCCCAGACTGACCCCTGTTCTCTACACTGGTGCTGAAAGTGTCAGCCCGACTCACTTGTGCCTCTCTCCTGTCCTCCCTCAGTTAAAGTTTCATTTTGGATCTTCAGTGTTTGACGGCGGGAGTCTCCTGGGACTGCAGGAAAGAGGGCGAAGCTCTGGATCTTGGATGGTGTTATCTGACCTCTAGAACTTGACTGGTGTAGATTGGGGCTTCGGGCCTTGACCGGCGCAGGCTCGGCTCTGGCTCTTGACCAGCGTATATCTGGTCCTCGGATCTTGGCTAGCGTAGTCGGGTTTTTGGATACCGCTGGGTGTCTGGGCTCCATCTGACAGCGGCCAACACCCTCCTGCCGCACGCTTTCCGCTCAGGCCTGTCTCTCTGGCTTCGGCGTCATCCCTGGACCACATCCACACTGCAACTTCACTTGGCGCCAAATCACTCCGTCGTTTGAAGAGCAGGAACTTTATACCCAGGAACTTTGTTATCAAAGGCACCTGACTGGGTGCCGCACCTCAACTCGTTCCACCTGCAACTCTTCCGGTGCCAGTTGGTTCCACATGTTCCCATCTAGCCAGTACATGGCAACCTTCCCGCACTAATGACACATCACAAAGGGGCTCTTCAGGAGTACCATTGCCTCCTCTTACACCACTCTCATTGGAGGTTCCCTTCTGCTGCCAATGCCATCACTCTCTCTGCTGCTCAAGCTTCAGAGACACATGACAACTACATAGGAGGAGCATGCTTTGGGATTCTTTAGTCCCTCTAGCCGTCCCTTGAGGGTTCTATCTCTGAAGTACTGCCTTATTTATATGACACAAGCGTGCATGTGTTCTCAATGGGGAGAGGGGATCAAGGGACTTTTCCAGTGCTGCTAATTTGTATGTCAGGAGGTGAGCGGCTTTGACAATGCTGCACCTACAAACATCTGGCGGTGGGTTTTCTTCCTTGAGAACACAATGATTGGGCATGTCGAAATCGATCAGCCCAGTCCTTCTTGAGCACGTAGGGTTTTTTTATGGAGGCGGAGAGGAGCTTTCCTAAATAAAGGTTTACAATGAAGTCTTTATAGGCGGTTTTGTAATTACTCATTTCACAGAAACCCAAATTTTGTATTCTTCCTCGCTCGAGTTGGGCGGTGAATAACAAAATCAGTCCTGCATAAAGCCGCCGGGAAGAAACTAACTGCGTCGTATATTTTAAGGATGTTTGTTCTGTAGCGTATTATCAATTCCCACAATGCTTTGAGAGAGCACCAACAAAAAGGGGGCTTTAATGGTGTCTTTGTCACCGGGGTTGTGTGTCAGCCACATAAAATCAATGTAGAGTGCAACATAAAACGTTCCTCACCGGTCCTGGAGATTACAGATTTGCACAATGTCTCCTCCGCAAAGATGTACAGATGGCGGTTAACCCTTTACTAGCTGGAGGTGCTGCACAGTGCTGCGCTGACCATCGTGAATTTTGTGGAAAGACAGGACATGGAGGCCATTAGCGGAGCAACCTACGGCTTCACGGTTCAATGGCTGCCCGGGGAGACGTGGAGCCGACAATGCAGGAGTAAATCAGCTCATGCTAATGATCCCGTTAATGAAAGTTTTATTCCACTAAATCTGGAGTGAGGAGATGGAACGTCCTGTCAGTCATAAATCTCCCCGATATTGAGCTGCCATGTATAGAAGAAGATAATAAATGAGGCGATCCGGGCAGAGGAGGACAGTCACAATGTGGGCAATAGCCGAATATAGAGAGGTAGATGATATATCGGACTGAGCTTATATATCTGCAAAATAAGGGGGTGCCACGAAGGGGGTGGGACTAATAAGGGATGTGGTGTGGTTATAGAGAATGGGTGGGGCTTGTGCATATACAGTATATACACACACTAAAAAAATAGTAAATGTTTTCTGATTTTAGAAAACCCTTGTTCCTTGACTCCAATTTAAAAAAAACAACAAAATGTTCTTTTATCTCCCTTCCCAGGTCCAGTGTTGAGCCTATGCCACTGCTCCCAGTGTCTTCTCTTGATGATCTGTAAACAGCGCTGCAGCCGATCATCGAACTCAACAGCTCTGCCCGTTGGCGGCACATGGTGCTTCTGAACTTACCGATTGGCTGAGGTAATGGTGGAGACTCAACACTGGACCAGAGGAGAGCGTCGAAAACTTTCCAAAGATTTCTCAAAAAGCAACAACAAGAGGATCTATAAGGTGTAATGTTTCATCCTTAGTTAATTTAACCAAAGGGCAAAAAAAGCTCAAACTTTGTGGGACGGCTCTGAAGATGAGAGTAATAGCCGATGCAATGAGCAAGCTTCTCTGCGGCACAAACCGATGGACCCCAAGGTGACACTTCAGCTGCGGAGCAGATGTTTTCCCGTTGGTAACTATCTGTAATAAGGAGACGCTTTACAGCTGGGTCTTAGTATTCAGCGCTGAACATTCATGTGTTAATGATCCACTCCGAATGAGGAGAAGACAATGACAACGCAAGAACAATGGCGGCAGCTGAGCCATAAGGAAACATGGCTGCCAGGCGCGGAGAAGTGATTCGTGAGGCCGCCTCTTATTATCCCGGAGACATTCGCATCTTCTACTTCTCCATGTCCTCATTGTCGTCAGCGGCAGAACATTTATGGCGTTCAGTGGATATTTAGAAATATTGAGGAAATTCGCCACTAATCGTATTGTCAAACGCTTCACTAGCGGATGGAAAACCCGAGGACTCCGGTCCTACTCGTCTTATATCCGGGTTTTCTTAGAAATAGGATATCAAGATATCCCAACCATCCAAGGAGGTGAGTCAATGAAAGGAGCATTGGACTATCATAGATATGTACAGGACTGTAGTATGGATTCAGAGCAGAGAAGGCAGGGGAGAAGCAAAGAACGTTCTGGGTTTTATACCATGGTCCGAGATACACCGGCTACATCACATTTATATTTGGCTGATACATGGGAACAAAGTCCTCCAGGTAGTGTACAGCCAAATACTATCTATGTACTATAGGTAACACAGGATCCACCATTCACAATAGGGGGTCACAGCTCACCTCCTCCCCCTCCTGTACAATCCCTGATAATACCTCTATTGTCAGGACTCTGAACATTTTTTACCTTTTGTGCATTACCGCCCTTTTCCAACATGGCGTCTTTGGTCTCATGTGCACTTGTCTTCCTGCTATAAAACTCCACCCCTGCCTTCAGTCTGTGCTAGATTATTCTGCTTTGCATCCAGCTCCTGATTACTCCCTGGCCTTGCACCTGCACCTGCTCCTGTGAACCTGTGTTGGAGATCCTGCCACTCTGCTTTGAGTTCCTGCTGCATACACCAGTGTTCAGTAATCCTCCTTCATCTGCTGCTCGTGTTACTTCCATCTGCATTTGCTGGACATGTAAGCTGTTTCTGCTCTGCAAAACCTGAGACTATTAACCAGGCCTCCCTGGTTGAGCTAAGATATGATTTGAACTGCCTAATAGCATATCTATCTGTGTCTGGACTAAGTCAAGGATCTATTCGTGTCAAGTTTCCTCAAGAATAACTGTGCTTCATAGACTTTCTGTTTGTTTGCATCTACCTCTGAAGTTTCCTATTGACTGCTAGGCTGCGTTTATTATTTGCACCAAGTATTGTGGACTTGAGTTTCTCTCTGCACCTGCTTGAATCACCGTGTGATAATATAGACTTTACCACTTATAAAACTGTGTCCTGTCGTCTTGTTCCACACAAAGAGTCTCCTGAATTATCCCCTATAATTATTACATCTATATAGAGTAGATAACACTGGATCTACCATTCACAGTAGGTGATATCACAGCTCACCTTCTCCACCTGTACAATGACTGATAACACCTCTATATACAGTAGATAACACAGGATCCACCATTCACAATAGGTGATGTCACAGCTCACCTCCTCCTTCTGTACAATGACTGATAACAGCTCTATATGCAGTAGATAACACAGGATCCACCATTCACAATAGGTGATGTCACAGCTCACCTCCTTCTCCTGTACAATGACTGATAATACCTCTATATACAGTAGATAAAACAGGATCCACCATTCACAATAGGTGATGTCAGAGCTCACCTCCTCCTCCTGTACAATGACAGATAACACCTCTATATACAGTAGATAACACAGGATCCACCATTCACAATAGGTGATGTCACAGCTCACCTCCTCCTCCTCCTGTACAATGACTGATAACACCTCTATATAGAGTAGATAACACAGCATCCACCATTCACAATAGGTGATGGCACAGCTCACCTCCTCCTGTACAATGACTGCTAACACCTCTATATACAGTAGATAACACAGGATCCACCATTCACAATAGGTGATGTCACAGCTCACCTCCTCCATCTGTACAATGACTGATAACACCTCTATATACAGTAGATAACACAGGATCCACCATTCACAATAGGTGATGTCACAGCTCACCTTCTCTCCCTCCTGTATAATGACTGATAACACCTCTATATGGATCCACCATTGATAATAGGTGCAGACATACAAAAAGTTGTGAGTTGATTTGTAGAGAGGTTCGGGGGAACACATTAGATATACTCACTCAAAATGCGCTCAGCAGTCATAAAGAAATGATTTCTTCGCTACATTTCATGTTCATGTCATTTGTTTTCTATGTGAAGATCTTGTTAACTAAATGCTGCTAAATCCCCATGAAAATAGTAAGAATAAACCCCATGTTCCTGCACTGCGACTGTAACATAGTAGGACCTGTCAGACTTTGCATGGAGCAGACCACAATGGTGACGTGCCTCGCCTGTCTAATTCCCTCCCGTGCCGTCACCAGGAGTGCGATGGCTCCATTATTAGAGGATGTTATCTTAATCTTCTACAATTCCCTCCTCCCAATCCCTTTTTTTTTTAATAAACACCAAAGAATCCAACAGATTCCACAATGTTTCGGTGCGGAGGTCAACAGGACAGAAAAGAGAAAACCCCCTCGTCTGTGTTGGCACGTGGAGAATAGATTCTTCTGTAATTCTCCATCACAATTAATCTCCTTCAGTGCTGATCAAAAAGGACAAAACCTATATAGAAAAGAAATACCAATATAAGAAAAAATTAAACACTATGAATACTAAAAATGACAATATTACCCCAAAAAAAGTATCCAAAAGAATAAAGATTTTCAAATAAATTGTTATTTCATAAATAATCAAATCATGATTACACACAAGAAAATCAATAAATATAATAAACAGATGGCAATGCAAAAATATTTTGTTAAAAATATAATTAAAATCACATTATGTCCTATTGAAAAAAATCAATATGTAGACAGATAGAGTAATCATAAAAAATATAATTGTAAAAAATATGAAAATAGATGTGTCCAGCAGGGGACAGAGAGCAACAAACCGTGTGGCAATGGGCATAAAATTATACTGACTATTATCACAATACCACCAGCAAACAAAATAAATAAATAAAATAAGTGATGGCAAACCAAATAAGGGTGCAAATTAATAATAAATGTGATAAATATATAAATTCGTACAAATGTGAAAAAAGCTCAATCATAAAAAAGTGTGCAAAATGTGTATAATAAATACCAATATAAACTGATAAATATGCAGCCAAATAAGGAAAAATAGCCGTGATCAAGTGATCAAAATAACCACCAACGCTGGGGTATACAAAAATAAGAGGTAAATCACATAATGCCACAATGCTCACCAGTGAGGAGCTCCACCGTCCCCTGCTCACACCACTCCAACGCACGTTTCGCTACCGCTTCGTCAGGGAGTGATGTGGCAGGGGTCCGGAAGATCTATGTATACAGGGGAGGCAGCTGTATTGAATAACAATCAGCGGCGTTAGTTACCTGACGCCGCACTCTGAGTCATGCAGCCGCCATCACCGCACGCCAGACACCCGGAAACACGTGACCGAGTGCGACATAGGTCACAGTCGGTCGCATGACAACCAACCGACCAGAGAGGCAGGGAGGCGGGCGTATGCGCAGGGCGGCAGACAGCGCCGCTGCAGCCATATTTCGAGTGGGCGAATAAATAGGCATAATAAAGGAGAAAAGGGCATGATGTGTCTAGAAGATAATATAAAATAACCGGAAACATTATCAGCGGATCATAGTTAAAATAAAATAATAGACAATATAAAAAACCAAATCATGAAATATAATCAGTATCTAATAAATAAATATGTATTTAATCAGGCACCCTAACTGTGAAAAAGTAGATCGATATTATATATTAAATCTAAATACCAGTAAACAGGTTAAATAAATAATGAAATATATATATATATATATGTATATAAATAATATATGTACATTACAATATATAAATTTAATTGATGACCTAAAAATAAGTTCAAAGAAATGAAATGAAATAAATTAAAATATAAATGAAAATAAAAAATAATAAAAAATAAATATATTAAATACCGTAATTTGATGAATTAAAAAAATCCACACCAAATGTGCAAAAGATGCTAAACCTGCTACGCACTATAATCCATTAATGTAATGTACAAGAGCGCATACACACACAGTCACTCATGCCAAAAAAATAAATATGTCAAAGAGATACTTTAACAATCCATAAAAAATATCTCTACAAATATTTGTCCAGACAAAAAATATTTTCGTACAGGCAAAAAACGTAGTCCATACATACGCCCACTAAAAAATATATATACCCTACAAATATAAGGGAGTAAAAAAATAATAAAATAAAAACTATCCTAGGGAGACCCCAGCCAAACATCCCAATGATATCTAAAGATATATGAAAATAAATTTAAAAAAAAAGGAATCAAATATGTATACTAAATAGATTATAGAGAAAAAATACAAAACTAGCTACAGGAAACTAGCAAAACCCCACTGTTCGTTTAGACCATTAGGTGTCATACACTGCAGCATTGTAATCCATTTGCACTCTTTTTGTGCCAGTTTTTTGTTACAATCACCTCTCCTATTGCCAGGATATAAACGGTCAATACCTCTAATTTTTAACAGATGAGACTGACCCTGATGGTATTTACGAAAATGACGTACCAAAGGTTTAAGTTTGGATATATTCCCATAATCCTCATTTCTTAGTTTTTCTGCTGCTTTGATATCTTTGATGTGTTCCAGGGTTCGAACGCCTAACTTACGTGTGGTCATCCCCACATATATGAGATTACACGGACACGTGGCTAGATATATCTCATTTGACGTACGACAATTAATAAAATACAAGATTTTGTATTTTCTTTTACCACTCGAATCCTGGAACACATCTGTCCTTAGCATATGTTGACACGCTTTGCATGTACCACAACTAGTGTTGAGCATTCCGATACTGCAAGTATCGGGTATCGGCCGATACTTGCTGTATCGGAATTCCGATACCGAGATCCGATATTTTTGTGATATCGGGTATCGGTATCGAAACAGCATTAATGTAAAAATGTGTAAAAGAGAGAATTAAAATAAAAAATATTGCTATACTCACCTCTCCGACGCAGCCTGCACCTTACCGAGGGAAGCGGCAGCGTTCTTTGTTTAAAATTCGCGCTTTTCTTTCCTTTACGTGAGTCCCGGCTTGTGATTGGTTGCGTGCCGCCCATGTGACCGGCACGCAACCAATCACAGCAAGCCGTGACGTAATTTCAGGTCCTTCAGGATTTTAAAATTACGTTCCGGCGTTGTGATTGGTTGCGTCGCAGTCACATGGGCGACGCAACCAATCACAGCAAGCCGTGACGTAATTTCAGGTCCTTAAGGATTTTAAAATTACGTCCCGGCTTTGTGATTGGTTGCGTCGCAGTCACATGGGAGACGCAACCAATCACAAGCCGTGACGTCACGGGAGGCTGGACACGCGCGCATTTTAAAATGGGCGCGTGTCCAGCCTCCCGTGACGTCCCGGCTTGTGATTGGTTGCGCCGCGATCAACCAATCACAAGCCGGGAGGCTGGACACGCGCCCATTTTAAAATTTTAAAATGCGCGCGTGTCCAGCCTCCCGGCTTGTGATTGGTTGACCGCGGCGCAACCAATCACAAGCCGGGACGTCACGGGAGGCTGGACACGCGCCCATTTTAAAAAGCGCGCGTGTCCAGCCTCCCGTGACGTCACGGCTTGTGATTGGTTAATGGCGGCCATGTTGCCGGGACGCGGACCAATCACAGCAAGCCGTGACGTAATTTCGTCACGGCTTGCTGTGATTGGTCCGCGTCCCGGCAACATGGCCGCCCTGACCAATCACAAGCCGGGACTTCACGTAGCCAAGTAAAAGCGCGAATTTTAAACAAACAACGCTGCCGGTTCCCTCGCTGAGGTCCAGGCTGCGTCGGAGGGTGAGTATAGCGATATTTTTTATTTTAATTCTTTCTTTTACACATTTATATGGATCCCAGGGCCTGAAGGAGAGTTTCCTCTCCTTCAGACCCTGGGAACCATCAGGAATACCATCCGATACTTGAGTCCCATTGACTTGTATTGGTATCGGGTATCGGTATCGGATTGGATCCGATACTTTGCCGGTATCGGCCGATACTTTCCGATACCGATACTTTCAAGTATCGGACGGTATCGCTCAACACTAACCACAACTAACACTACCCCAGTTGGGGCCTTTAGAATCAAATATAAATTGTGCAGAGTAAGGAACATAATCACTGTGAGTCAATGAGTCATGCAGAGTCTTGCTACGTTTTGCAATAATTGAAGGTTGATCCGGCAGAAACTTTGATAATGAAGGATCTTGTGTGAGGATTGGCCAAAACTTGGAAATAATATTATTAACCTCACGCCACCTCGAGTGATAGTTTGTAATGAAACGTACATGTCCATTATCAGTCTTATCTCGGGTCCCATTGGATTTCATCATGAGTGATTGTCGATTCGTCTCCTTAGCTCGAACGTAGGCTTTTTGGATATTATCCCTCCGATATCCTCTCTGTAGGAATCTTGATGTTAACTCTTGGGCTTGTTGTTCAAAATCCTCATCACGATCACATATGCATCTCGTTCTCAAGAATTGGCCTGTGGGTATTGCTTTAATAATATGGGATGGATGTGATGAATTCGCATGTAATAATGCATTTACACTGGTTTCTTTCCGGTAAACCGTAGTATGCAATTGTCCCAAATTGTCCACAGATATCCTTAAATCTAGAAAATTGATGAAGTCTTGTGCGATAGTCCAAGTAAGTTTCATATTTACAGAGTTACTATTGAGATGTTCCAAGTATTTTTCCAACTCAGTTTTGGAACCCTGCCAAACAAACAAAACATCATCAATAAATCTCATCCATGAGACAACTGATCCAGTCGGTGTACAATCCATATTTAAAATGCATTCATGTTCCCAAAAACCCATAAAAAGATCCACATAAGAAGGTGCGAAAGCCGCACCCATGGCCACGCCTACCAACCAGGAAACCCCCACATGTACATATGCTGGCTAAGGCTTCTTTCACACATCAGGCTTTTTGTTTCAGGCTAAATCTGGCAAATTTGCTAAAAAACGGATCCGGTGTGAAAAACGGATCCGGTTTGAAAAACTGATGCACCAGTTCCGTTTTTATAGCTGGATCCGGCATTCTTCACTGCGCATGTATTTTGGAGTTCCTGGGAGGAGAGAGAGAGAGAGAGAGGAGAGAGAGAGGAGAGAGAGAGAGGAGAGAGAGAGGAGAGAGAGAGAGGAGAGAGAGAGAGAGGATCTTCACATGCCAGAAACTAAAACAATGTTTCTGGCCATGCCAAATGTGTAAAAACGTATTTGGTAGCCGGAATCCTTCATTCGCACATCCGTTTGATGCGTTTATTGACGGAAACGTCCCTTCAGGCATTTTCGCCGGACTGAAAAAACGTTGCAGGAGACGTTTTTTGTGCCCGGCAAAAAAGCCTGAAGGGACGGATCCAGCACAAAACGGATGAAACGCATGTCCTTCAGGCACAATCCGGCGCTAATACAACTCTATGGGAAAAAAACGGATCCGGCGTGTAAAAAAAACGGATCCGTTTTTTACCGGATTTGCCGGATTGTGCCTGAAACAAAAAACCTGATGTGTGAAAGCAGCCTAACAGATGTAAATCATTCAGCTGTGGCAAGAAAAACTAAATCTCCGTGCACTAAAAAATACTCGGAGGACCCCCGAGCGTGCTCGAGAAATCTCGAGTAACGAGTATATTCGCTCATCACTAGTGATGAACTGTTTCCCTGCCTGAAGATGTCCTATAGTGCTACTGCTCCTTTATGTATCCACATACCTGACTCTGCTTAATCTGTGCTACCTGCTCCACTTGTTTGTATGTTCTGTTCCTTGCTGGTGCAGGTGTCATTTATGATATATCAAAATTATATTGATGACCTATCTTCAGGCTATATATCAGTCTGAGACAATCCCTTTAAGGAAGAAAGTGCACTAACAGATCATTTTGTTATGATGATCACAATTCTGTTCTGTGGAACTCTAGGGGGATCTAGCTCTTCCCTTGCCCAAATCCTCTGCATAGACATATGATAGAATTCTGTCTGCCTGAAGCCACCACTAGAGCGAGCTAAAGAGATCTCTGCATATTGTTTCAGCATTAGCTCCCTCTAGTGGTGGCTGAAGGCAGACAGAATTTTATCACTTTATTATCTTTCTATGAAGATAATTTAGACCTTCGTATTATGGTGTTAACAGGCAGCCTGGAATCAATTTCCCTTTAAAATCTGTAACATTTTTAGAATATTTTATTCTTTTTTTTTATGCATTGCCTTGTTTTATTATCCTTTTGGTTCTCTGTAGTCTCCTCTCAATCTGCTTTTGTTACCTCCCTGAGGATCTCTAGTAATATAGAAATATATTTTCAGTTTCAAAAGCTTCTTAACACAAGTCCGGGGACGGAAACATCGCTTGCGGGAACAGCCTATGGATTTACACATAAAACGATGACATAGCTATAAGAATGCGGCTACATTCTCCGTCATGCGCTCCTGTAAAAGACATCGTACGGATGATTTAAAAGGAACGCGACGGGAATAATTCTTCACATAAAGAATAAGCCAGGAGGAGAAAAAAAAAAGGAATAGTCCAGGGAGTATTACGCTCATGCCGTGCCCTGCTCACTCCATATCCCCCAATGATTCATGTGCTTCATTCTAATGGAGAATGTGATGAAATATTTCAGAATTCTGACCATTTTAATGCTTCATCTTCCATTTTCTGCCAGAATTAATCTCGGCTTAGTCAAAGTTGATCTATTGTAATTAGGCTTTTTTTTCGTATGGCTCTATACAATTAAGATTGTTTTGGCTGAGAATAAGAGATTCTATTACGACTCACATCATTCATCCCCCAAAATAGCTTGCCTGATTTGATTTTTAGCAGTCTCATTAATCCAGTGTGGATTGGATGCATTCGTGATAAAATGGGTTCCTACCTCCATCGCTTTTTAAAGGATGACTGTGCTCAAAGTTTAAGACAGACAGAAAACACTCCATTCCGTATGATTAATTCCATCATCGCGGGATATTGCTCACGTTTTGTTTCTCCGATCACATCCAAAGCTGCATCCAGAATTCATCATGCCGTGCTAGCATTGCGGAAGCTCAGACGACAACTCTATCCATTCTTATGTTAGAGAGCAGACAGAAGGATGACGATGACTGTCAGGTTCCAAGTAATAGGAAGGCAGCTTTTTATGTGACGGGACGGAAATATGTTAAATTAATTTAAAAAGAAGAAACGTTTAGAATTACTAGATTAATCTGTGTGATAAAGTATACATTTCATAGATGATGTGCCGATGTGTTGACCGTACTCCAAGTGTCACGCTGTGACGGTATTCGGTAAGGAAGGGGGGCCTAAAACTGTCTCCGGAACTGGGAACTTGGTACTCTTGAAGGTAGAGAGGCCTGAGTCTCCGATCTTACTATGCTCCTGTTAAACCCTGATCTGTCCCTTCCCTATGAGGTATTGGACAGAAATGTAAGGTAAGCAAGACAAAAAGTCAAATCAGGGATAACAGAAAACCTTTATCATACAAAAGCACTAACTAATGGTAGGGAGGAGAATAGGGACAGGAAGGCATAAACTAAATGGGACCAGGGACCAGGAGATAGACACACACATACTGTCACGGGGATACAAGGAGGGCGAGAGCTAATAACCCGGGCCCCTGCAATTTCCCTCAGACTAGGGAAACCCTGTCTGACCCTCTACCTGAAGTTTACACTGAAGGTGTGCATGTTCAGTCCTCCACCCTCACCCTGACTCCTGATTCAGCCCTAGACTGAACACCACCGCCCACCACCCAGTGAATGCAATAGACCAATACCCACAGTAATAACAAACAAGGATAAAGGAAAATATACACCACGCCGCATTCAATCAGGAATACACTATAAATGTGCAGGGCAAAATAAATACAAATATAGGAAGGAGTAAATAAGACAAAGGAAAATACACCACCAGCAACGATTCTCCAACAACCAGCTCTCCACTCCGGACCGAGATAACTACGGATAAGACAGAAGCTATAATCGGCGACGCCCAAAGATCAGGAGAACCATTTAAAGGAAATGGGCATGGCCCAGCTTCCAATCCGAGGATCAGATAAATTATCCCCGGAGCAGCCAGACGAACACTAGCCGACGCCAATGAGCAAACAGTGGTCAAACGCGGAATTACCGCTGTCTGTCAGACGACCCGGTCTGGACAGTGTCCGACATGACAGTACCCCGCCTTCTACGAGGGACCCAAGGGCCCTCACGGCTTATAGGACCCGGCTTGTCCGGATGGCGACGATGAAAACACCTGACCAGCCGATCCGCATGAATGTCCGAGGCTGGTACCCAGGACCTCTCCACAGGCCCATAACCACGCCAGTGTACCAAATATTGTAAAGTACGGCGCACCACACGAGCGTCCACCACCCTGGAGACTTCAAATTCTAGGTTAGCATCCACCAAGACTGGAGGTGGCATAGGCGCCGCGTCCACAGAACCCACCACCTTCTTAAGAAGAGACCTGTGGAACACGTGTATTTTATACACTGTAGGGAGCTCCAGTCGGTACGCTACTGGGTTAATGACGGCGGTTACCCTAAATGGACCAATAAACCGTGGACCCAATTTAAGGGATGGTATCTTGAGTCTTATGTTTTTTGTGGATAACCACACCCAGTCATCCACACTCAGATCCGGACCTGGCACACGCCTACTGTCAGCCACGCGTTTGTACCTAGCACCCACACTCAACAGGCGCTGTTTCACTCACCTCCAGACTGATGACAATTGTGTTCCTAACTGGTCTTCCTCCGGAACGCCGGAAGAGCCTCTCTGACTCAACGTACAAAACTGAGGATGTAGCCCGTAAACACAAAAAAACGGAGATTCCCCAGACGACTCCTGGCGGTGATTATTGATGGCAAACTCAGCCAAAGGAAGAAAGGTAGACCACTCCTCCTGGTTATCAGAGACAAAGCAGCGCAAGTACTGCTCCAAATTTTGGTTCATACGCTCGGTCTGACCATTTGACTGGGGATGAAACGCAGACGAATGAGACAACTTGATCCCCAGCCGTGAGCAAAATGCTTTCCAAAATTTTGCTACAAACTGAGTACCCCTATCTGACACGATGTCAGACGGAACTCCATGAAGTCTGACCACCTCCTGCACAAACACCTGAGCAAGAGTCTTAGCGTTAGGTAAAGAAGGCAAAGACACAAAGTGCGACATTTTTGAAAACCGATCCACAATCACTAAAATGACCGTGTTCCCAGCTGAGGGAGGCAAATCAGTGATGAAATCCATGGAGATTTCCATCCATGGCTTACTAGGTACCTCCAGAGGAAGTAGTGTGCCAACAGGATGGGAGCGGGGCGTCTTCGCCCTAGCGCACGTGGTGCAAGCTTACACATATGAGACCACGTCCTGTCGGATTTTGGGCCACCAAAACTGACGTGACAGCAACTCCAAAGTACCTCTAACCCCTGGGTGGCCAGCCAGGACAGCATCATGATGCTCCGCCAACACCTTTAGGCGGAGATGAAGCGGTACAAAAGATTTGTTGATGGGAAGCTCAGATGGTACCTCCTCCTGAGCCTCGGCAATCTCAGCCTCAACCTCGGTAGTGAGAGCTGAAACCACAACACCCTTTTGGAGGATGGGTACTGGATCTTCCCGCGGTTCTCCCCCCGGAAAACATCTGGACTGAGCATCCGCCTTAGTGTTTTTAGACCCTGGTCTGTAAGTGACAACAAAGTTGAACCGCGTGAAAAACACTGCCCAGCGAGCCTGCCTGGGAGACAGACGCTTGGCAGACTCCAAATACAGCACATTCTTATGGTCGGTAATAACAGTGACCTGATGTACCGACCCCTCCAAGAAGTGTCGCCATTCCTCAAAGGCCAACTTAATAGCCAACAACTCCCTGTTGCCGATATCGTAGTTTCGTTCAGCGGACGACAGTTTTTTGGAGAAATAGGCGCACGGACGCAAACCACTCAAGGATGAGCCTTGAGATAGTACCGCCCCCACACCAACCTCAGACGCATCGACTTCCACGACAAAGGGTTTAGATACGTCTGGCTGCACAAGAATGGGGGCTGAAACAAAACTGTTCTTGAGAAATTCAAATGCGCGAACAGCAGCCTCAGGCCAAACGGAGAAATTGGTACCCTTTTTAGTCATGTCAGTTAGCGGTTTAGCAATGATAGAAAAATCCTTGATAAATTTCCTATAGTAGTTAGAAAACCCAAGGAACCGCTGAAGTGTTTTCAGGTTATCAGGACGTTCCCAATGCAGCACCGCTTGCACCTTAGCGGCGTCCATTTTAAAACCAGAAGCAGACACAATATAACCCAAGAACGGCAACTCTTGAGCAAAAAATACACATTTCTCAAGTTTAGCATACAGCTTATTCTCTCTGAGAAGCTGTAACACCTGCCTGACATTATCTAAATGAGCATCACGGTCGCAAGAATATATGAGGATGTCATCTAGGTACACGATAACGAATTTCCCCAAAACATGCGAGAACACATCATTGATGAAATGTTGGACCACGGCTGGTGCGTTAGTTAACCCAAAAGGCATCACCAAATTTTCACAATGACCCTCAGGGGTATTAAAAGCCGTTTTCCACTCATCACCTTGACGGACTCTTATGAGGTTGTACGCCCCCCTGAGGTCAAGCTTGGTAAACCACTTAGCACCTGCCACCTGGTTGAACAAGTCAGGTATCAGTGGCATAGGATATGGATCACGAACCGTAATCTGGTTCAACTCCCTGAAATCCAAACACGGGCGTAATCCGCCATCTTTCTTCTTCACGAAGAAGAACCCTGCTGCCACCGGCGAGGATGACGGCCTGATGTGCCCTTTGCTCAAACTTTCAGAAATGTAATCCTTGAGCGCTTGTCTCTCCGGACCGGAGATGTTGAACATCCTTGCTTTAGGCAACTTGGCCCCTGGTTTAAACCTGATTGAACAGTCATAGGAGCGGTGTGGCGGCAACTCTGAACAACCCTTCTCAGAGAACACATCCGCATAATCCTGAAGTGACTCAGGAACGCTTGAAGTCACAGCGGACACACATGTGGCCAGGCAATTCTCCTGACAGAAATCACTCCACTGGATTATGTCCTGAGTTTTCCAGTCAATCACCGGGTTGTGTGTAGACAACCATGGAAAACCCAGAACCAATTGTGCCGGAAGACTCTTGAGCACCTTACATGTGACCTGCTCGAAATGAAGAACCCCAATGTGGAGTTTAACCTCAGCCACGAACTCAGTAATCTCCCCCTGTGGAAGAGGAGCAGAATTGATGGTGACCACACGGATAGGATGAGGCAGTTTTTCAATCTTAAAACCAGCAGTGCGCGCAAACTCCTCATCAATGAGATTTGTGGCGGAACCACTATCCAAAAAATAGTGATTGGTTTCTCTCTGCCAGCGACAACAACTTTGGCAGGGAGCATGCACTGAGAAATCATCATGGAGGATATACATAAGCTCAGATTGGACTCCTCCACACCCTCTGAGCTCAGAAGTTTTCCGCCGTTGCGTTTTTCTTTAACAGCAGAGGACAGATATTAATAAAATGACCAGTTTTACCGCAGAAAAAACAGGCTCCCTGCTTCCTGAGTACAGGGGTATGATTCTTAACATGTGACACCCCTGCGATTTGCATAGATTCCGTGGGCTCACCTGCAGCAACCTCACGTGAACCTAAGCCTTCACCCACAGGCGGCGTCTCATGATTCCCCTGACGCAAACGGCGATCAATGCGGACAACAAGACTCATAGCGGAATCTAGTGAAGAAGGAGTTTCGTACATCAGGAGGGCTTTTTTAACCCTATTAGAAACTCCATGAATAAAGTGACTCCGCAATGCTGGCTCATTCCCCTGAGTGTCAACCGTCCAGCGGCGAAATTCAGAACAGTAATCCTCTGCAACACGCTCCCCCTGGCAAATAGTGCGTAACTTAGATTCTGCTAGAGCCATTCTGTCTGGATCGTCGTAAATGTGTCCTAGACCAGAAAAGAAACTCTCCACTGAGTTAAATGCAACAGAATCAGATGGCAATGAAAATGCCCATGCTTGGGGATCCCCACTCAATAATGACAACACCAAGCCCACACGTTGAGCCTCATTACCAGAGGAGATCGGGCGCATACGGAAATACAGTTTGTAAGCTTCCCGAAAAGAAACAAATTTACTGCGTTCCCCAGCAAATTTTTCAGGCAAAGGAAACTTGGGCTCATTAACTCCTCCTGTCGCTCCAGCCTGTATATCAGATACTGCTAGTCCCTGTTGCTGCACTGCTCCCTTCAACTCAGTGACCTGTAGGGACAGCGCCTCCAACTGGCGGGTTATGGAAGTCATGGGATCCATGACAAAACAGAGAAGAGGAAAAAAAAAAAAAAGGAACTCCTTTTTTTTTTTTTTTTGTTAGGCCGATTATAATGTCACGGGGATACAAGGAGGGCGAGAGCTAATAACCCGGGCCCCTGCAATTTCCCTCAGACTAGGGAAACCCTGTCTGACCCTCTACCTGAAGTTTACACTGAAGGTGTGCATGTTCAGGCCTCCACCCTCACCCTGACTCCTGATTCAGCCCTAGACTGAACACCACCGCCCACCACCCAGTGAATGCAATAGACCAATACCCACAGTAATAACAAACAAGGATAAAAGAAAATATACACCACGCCGCATTCAATCAGGAATACACTATAAAGGTGCAGGGCAAAATAAATACAAATATAGGAAGGAGTAAATAAGACAAAGGAAAATACACCACCAGCAACGATTCTCCAACAACCAGCTCTCCACTCCGGACCGAGATTACTACGGATAAGACAGAAGCTATAATCGGCGACGCCCAAAGATCAGGAGAACCATTTAAATGAAATGGGCATGGCCCAGCTTCCAATCAGAGGATCAGATAAATTAACCCCGGAGCAGCCAGACGAACACTAGCCGACGCCAATGAGCAAACAGTGGTCAAACGCGGAATTACCGCTGTCTGTCAGACGACCTGGTCTGGACAGTGTCCGACATGACACATACTATAGCAAATCACAGAACACTACTACATCAACTCTATTCCAACCACTTAGCTTTAGCACTCAGCACAGGAAGACAAATCTTTCACCAGCAGGGACAAGAACATCTGGCCAGTTTTTATAGGAAGAGGTAATGGCCAGATCAGAAGTAGATGAAATGGAGCTGCATGTTTTTGACCAATATAGAAAGGGTCGTTAACCTCTTCAGCACCAGAAGTATCCAAATCCATTTAATATGGGACACAAATGACACCATCTCTAAAGAAGATCTTCAATTCGTTACCCAACGTGACCACCTAACTCCATGACTTCCAGGGGGATGGGACACCAAGAGACCGTGACTTTTTTACTTTCTGATACGCAATGATTCAGAAGGATGTTGACTGTCATTTTTCAAGTAATAGGTAGGCATCTTTTTTATGATGGGACAGTAATATGATACAATGTGATTGTGGCATTAAACTAATTTAAGAAGTAGAATCCTTTAGAATTACTATATTAATCTGCATGGTAAAATGTATCTTAGATAGATGATGTGCAGATGTGTTGACCGTACTCCAAGAGACAGTGACTGTTTTACTTTCTGATAGACAATGATTCTTGATTTACTAGAAATTCTTATTGCATGTGTATTACCGTATATACTCGAGTATAAGCCGACCCGAGTATAAGCCGACCCCCCTAATTTTGCCACAAAAAACTGGGAAAACTTATTGACTCGAGTATAAGCCTAGGGTAGGAAATGCAGCAGCTACCGGTGAATTTAAAAAATAAAAATAGATGCTCCATACTGTTCATTATTGCCCCATAGATGCTCCATATAAAGCTGTGCCCCATATAATGCTCTGCACCGTTCATTATGGCCCCATAGATGCTCCTTATAAAGCTGTGCCATATAGAATGCTCTGCACCGTTCATTATGGCCCCATAGATGTTCCATAGAAAGCTGTGCCATATAAAATGCTCTACACCGTTCATTATGGCCCCATAGATGCTCCACATAAAGCTGTGCCCCATATAGAATGCTCAGCACCGTTCATTATGGCCCCATAGATGCTCCATAGAAAGCTGTGCCCCATATATAATGCTCTGCACCGTTCATTATGGCCCCATAGATGCTCCACATAAAGCTGTGCCCCATATATAATACTCTGCACTGTTCATTATGGCCCCATAGATGCTCCATAGAAAGCTGTGCCATATATAATGCTCTGCACCGTTGATTATTGCCCCATAGATGCTCCATATAAAGCTGTGCCATATATAATGCTGCTGCTGCTGCAATAAAAAAAAAAAAATCACATACTCACCTCTCTTGCTCAGGACACCGGCACTTTCAATATTTACCTGCTCATCGTGCGGCTCCGTCTCCTCTCCAGCACTGACGCTCAGCAGAGGGCACGCACTGACTACGTCACCGCGCCCTCTGACCTGAGCGTAGCTGCCAGAGAACGCTGGAGACTGAGCCGCACCGAGCGAGGAGCAGGTAAATATCGCGCAGCGCTCCTCGTATACTTACCTGCTCCTGGCGCGGTCCCTGCAGTCCCTGCTTCTCCCAGCGCTGCATCTTCCTGTATTCAGCGGTCACAGTTACCGCTCATTTTCAGTCATGAATATGCGGCTCCACCCCTATGGGAGGTGGAGCCGCATATTCATTTCTGTAATGAGCGGTACCATGTGACCGCTCAATACAGGAAGAAGATGCAGCGCCGGGAGAAGCAGGGACTGCAGGGACCGCGCCAGGAGCAGGTAAGTATAACTAGACAGCCCCCGATCCCCCTCCCCTGTCGACCCCCGGGCATGACTCGAGTATAAGCCGAGAGGGGGACTTTCAGATCAAAAAAATGGGCTGAAAGTCTCGGCTTATACTCGAGTATATATGGTACTTTGTAAACATGATGAAGGTTTAAAGTGTTTGGAAAAATAATCTCCGACAATAGGATTTACCTCAGAGCCATACTGACCCGACACTTAAATTAAATCTGTCAGCAGCTTTTTGCTATGTAATCTGATGTAGTGAAAGAGAGCTTGATTCCAGTGATATGTCACTTACTGGGCTGTGTTTTGCTGTTTTAGTACAATCAGTGTTTTATCAGCAGGAGATTATCATTGCAGGACTAGCTGCCACGTGCAGGGTAGTCCAACCCTCCATTGATTATCAACTCTCTGCAACAGAGAAAATTGTGATTCTATCAGAACTACTGCACCCAGTAAACTAAGTGATACCTCTCTGGAATCAGGGTGTCTGCCCCTACATCATGCTGCTGTCAGATTACATAACAAAAACCCGATTGATTGCAAGATTTTCACCAGAAGACTGCAGTACTTCTTTTTCCCTGCGGCGGTGCTATAAGGAAATTTAACACTCAATCCAATCTGATCTCTGAAGGTTTAGTAGACTTTAAACCCACATTATGAGTAATTTTCCTACTTTACCCACTGACCAGTTTGACTACAAGTAAAAAAAAAACTTTAAAATAAGCAATTTATGCATTAAAAAATCTCCCACAAACATAACTGTCGGAAAAGCTTGTACAAGTAAAATTGTAATTACACGTAATTATATTTTTATTGGATAATTTAACACTGATGTGCCCATCTTGCTGCTTTATGAATTTGATCACCATATTTAAATGGGTAAAATATTAATAACAAAGTACAGTGTTGGTCTTTGTCCAATAAAGATTTAACGGCTGATGTAGAATTACAGTTGCCGGTTGCATTTTTCAAGCAATAATGTAAAATAATATTAATAAGCCTCAGCATTAATGATCATTACCGTGCAGAAATTATGCTAAAGACTTCTCCAACGGTTATTTGCTTATTCCGCCACCTCCATAATGCAATCAGGTGGAACGTACAATTTACATTATGACAACGTTGGACCAATTTAAAGAACATTTTCACCTAAAAAATATATTACCCGTAAATATAAATCCTTGACTCGTCCCTTTCTATCAAATTCTACTGGCACAATGTAATTACCGTATTTTTTTCCGGGGTAACTTTAGATGGTATCCAATAACGTATTTAGTGACTTGGTAAATAGCAGTATGCAGCTCTGCTTATATAATGTCATGCAGTGCCCAGATAAGTTGTCATGCAGTGCCCAGATAAATGCAGATATTATGTCCAGATTTTTTTCAAAATCCATATTGTCACAATTTTTTTTTTATTTTATTTTGAGGAAAATGTATATGTCCAAGCACAGAAGTAAAATCTTCTGAACCATCATGTTAGTAGTAGGAGAGTTGGGGAGGACCCATAGAAGAGCAGTCACTGACCTAAAAGTCATTTTTTCAGTTTATCAATATTGTAATAGTGTCACACGGTGCCTAGGTAAATATTGAATATGGTCCTCAAATACTATGGAAATATGGTTCCCATATAAAAAGTTCATCCCAAAAAAGTTCCAAGATAAACAGTTCCAAAAGGAATTTAAAATGACTCCTAAAAGGGATTTAGATTTGTTTTCATTGTCCTGAGAATTGTGTCCAAACACAAACATAGAAACCAAAAACATCAGAACATCTTGTCAGCAGCTGGCACAGGACATGACACAAAGAGGACTATCGTGTCAGTCACTAGCATAAAAATCACTTCTCTTTTTATAAATAATATATACACATGTCCTGGTAAAAAGCAGTATGTAGGTGCACTTATATATAGTGTTTTGCAGTGCCAAGATAGGTTTTGACACAAAGTGCCCAGATAGATATGGTAGTCACTCCAGATAAAGTGCATCCAAAGAGTAAATGTTTCCAAATGAACAGGGGAAACATGAACTTATAAAAAACTACTAATGATTATTATTATTATTATTTTTTAATATTGGGGAGAAATGCTCTGTCCAAACACAGCAGTAAAAACTTACAGAACCATCATGTCAGCTGAAAGAGGGCTGGTGATGACTGACAGTGCATGATACAAGCAATCACTTTTTCAAGCAGTGCCCAGATAAGCTTGTTACACAGTGCCTAGATAAATACTGAATATGGTGCCCAGTTGAAGAGTTAATACAGTGTCCAGATAAATACTGATTTGGTGCCCAGATAGAGAATAAAGACGGTGTCCAGATAAATACTGAATATGGTGCCCAAATAAATAATACAGATGGTGTCCAGATAAATACTGAATATGGTGCCCATAAGGAGAATAAACACAGTGTCCAAATAGGTACTTAATACGGTGCCTAGATTGAGAATAGATAGTGTCCAGGTAAATACAGAATATGGTGCCCAGGAAGAGAATAAAGACAGTGTCCAGATAAATACTGAATATGGTGCCCAGATAAGAGAATAAAGATGGTGTCCAGATAAATACTGAATATGGTGCCCAGGTAGAGAATAAAGACAGTGTCCAGATAAATACTCAATATGGTGCCCAGATAAGATAATAAAGACAGTGTCCAGATAAATACTGAATATGGTGCTCAGATAGAGAATAAAGATGGTATCCAGACAAAAAGTGCATTCAAGGAGAAGATATTTCCTGATTTCCAGTGACCTTAAAAACCATAGGAGTTGAGGATCACCATCAGGTAAACATTAACAAATTAGGAATGTCTCTGTGTTTTAGCCATTACTGGGGGATCAAAAACTATCTTGACTGGGAGCAGCTGGGCTTTTTATGAGAAGTCCCTTCTCTTACAAAACCTGGGCCAGTCTGCAGGTGGGGAGGCTAGTGCAAAACTAATCTTTTTCTCAATTTTGGGGGGAAAGTTTACAGCTTCAAGATACATAAATTGTTGATATCCACTGCACCAAGACAGAAAAATTATCCCAAAACCTAGGCCAGACTGCAGATATGGAGGCTACTGCATAACTAATCTTTTTATCATTATTTTGGTGAACTTTCCAGCTTTAAAATACATAAATCTTTGAAGTTGACCACAGATTGAGTTTGACCATGAGGAAAACATTTATGGACAGGGGTGTCACTGTGTTTTAGCTATTACTGGGTGACTGGGAGCTACTTGGCCTTTTTTGAGAATGGCCTTCTCCGACTAAACCTGGGCCAGACTGCAGTTATGGAGGCTACTGCATAACTAACCTTTATCTCCGTTTTTTTGGGAAGTTTCCAGTTTCAAGATACCTAAATCGTTGATATCCACTGCACGAATGCACAAAAATTATCCAAACTTTTTTTTCCTGTTCCGTGACTAAATGCAGATTTAAAGCCGTTTTATTAAAGTAAGTTGAAATGAAGTTTGACAAATGCCGCACTTGCTTCTATCCTTGTCCCAGCCCGTAGGATACTGTAGGTTCTTCCCTTTTTTTCATGGACATTTTCCAGTCAAATCTTATCTGTACAGCGCTATAAGCCTCTCTGGAGCGTTACCTAGCTCTACTCAGGTTGGCTCCACTGATCCCGCTGTCACTTTTCTTCTGGCAAATGAAGAAATATATTGGCAAGTTTGAGAAGTCATGATGACATCTGTGAGGATAATCATCCTTCACACTGAGTTCCCAGCAGAACAGGTCACCATTTTATCGAAATGGAGGTCAGTCATCTCTTCCTCCCTGATAGAATATGCATGTTTCCACTTGATGGTCACAGCTTGGAAGGAAGCAGACATCTCACTCTCGGAATTAATCATGAGTAAGAAAGTTGTTGAAAGCTCTATGGCGGTGTCCGGTATGGTTCCTTGGATTCAATAGCTAAGCTATCGCTTTACTACACCTGCAGAAACAAGATTGTGAAAATAATTTTTTTTTTTAAATTCTTGCTCTAGTGCAATAACAACTTAGATAAGAAGTAGAGTAATGCATTGTTTAATGAAATGCTGGATCCATAGAGTTCCTAGGGATTGGAGCCCTTGGCCATCAACATGGGAGCTTGGACTAGATGCCAGGGATCTCACTAATTGGTTCTTCAGATTTATCCTCTCCACTGATAGCAAATGTCTCAAAAGATAGGGATATCTTTTCGTTCTTTTCTTCTTCCTACCAAGCCAAGCTTGCATGGGGGTGTCGTCGGGAGAGACAGCCGCCAGCCAAGTGAGCATGTGGATGACAGGTATCTAATAATAAGTATGGTCAATTGTAACATACGTGGTAGTGGAACCACTGTGGCATGGCCCAAGGAGAGCATGGAGGGGCTTAACTAGGCGAACACCTGACTCTTCGCTAGAGTCCTTGATGGTGTGGTTAGACTTGGCTTCAGATGGACATCAGGTGCTACTGCAGGACAGACCTCAGACACACAGCAGCTGACCACCAAAGGGGCAGGAAGTTGGAATGGAAAGGAATGGGAAGTCACGGCAGATATATAGGATCTACAGGTGCTGGCAGGCATGGCTGGTATACAGAAAGGCACTGCTGGCATTCAGGGATTCACAGCAGGTGCAGGCGAGTTTGTCTGGTATATAGTAGGGTTGAGCGAAACGGAATGGACAAATTCAAAAATCGCCGACTTTCGGCAAAGTCGGGTTTCATGAAACCCGACCCGATCCTAGTGTGGGATCGGCCATGAGGTCGGCGATCCGAGCACAAAAGTCGAGTTTCATATGACGCTTTCAGCGCCATTTCTCAGCCAATGAAGGAGGATGCAGAGTGTGGGCAGCGTGATGACATAGGTCTCAGTCCCCACCATCTTAGGGAAGGGCATGACAGTGATTGGCTTGCTTTCTGCGGCGTCACAGGGGCTATAAAGGGGCGTGCACGCCGACCGCCATCTTACTTCTGCCGATCTTAGCATAGGGAGAGGTTGCTGCAGCTTCATCAGAAGAAGGGACATAGTTAGGGAGGGAAGATTAACCCCCAAACTGCTTGTGCTGTAGCGATTTCCACTGTCCAACACCATCTTTTTTTTGCAGGGACAGTGGAGGCTATATTTTTGTGCATCAGCTCTGTAGCTTATTAGGCTGCCTTATAAGGCTCCTTGACAGCTGCATTGCTGTTTGCACGCTGCTGTACAAACCAGCTGCTTTTTTAAAAGTAAAAATCCTGTTGCTCCTTTCTGCACAGTTATCTTGTTTATTTGTCCACACTTTTGTGTGCAGCAGTCCTTTTTGTTGCTGCCATACTTGTCCTGAGATCATTGTAGGGAGATTGAAATTGTACTACAGTCCTTGTATTTTTTCATATATCTTCCAGCCACTTTCTGCCACTTACATTGTGTTGTTTTATACACTAGGCCTGAGTTTTGGTTCAGTCTCCAAAAAAAAAGTGAGATTCAAATTCTCACAAAGTGGATATACTTCAGTCCTGTTAGTTTGTCGTATATCAGCCAGCCACTTTGTGCCACTTACATTGTGTCATTGTGTTGTTTTATACACTGGGCCTGAGTTTTGGTTCAGTCTCCAAAAAAAAGTGAGATTCAAATTCTCACAAAGTGGATATACTTCAGTCCTGTTAGTTTGTCGTATGTCAGCCAGCCACTTTCTGCCACTTACATTGTGTCATTGTGTTGTTTTATACACTGGGTCTGAGTTTTGGTTCAGTCTCCAAAAAAAAAAGTGAGATTCAAATTCTCACAAAGTGGATATACTTCAGTCCTGTTAGTTTGTCGTATATCAGCCAGCCACTTTCTGCCACTTACATTGTGTCATTGTGTTGTTTTATACACTGGGCCTGAGTTTTGGTTCAGGCTCCAAAAAAAAAGTGAGATTCAAATTCTCACAAAGTGGATATACTTCAGTCCTGTTAGTTTGTCGTATATTATCCAGCCACTTTCTGCCACTTACATTGTGTTGTTTTATACACTGGGCCTGAGTTTTGGTTCAGTCTCCCCCCCCAAAAAAACTGAGATTCAAATTCTCACAAAGTGGATATGCTTCAGTCCTGTTAGTTTGTCGTATATCAGCCTGCCACTTTCTGCCACTTACATTGTGTTGTTTTATACACTGGGCCTGAGTTTTGGTTCAGTCTCCCAAAAAAAAAGTGAGATTCAAATTCTCACAAAGTGGATATACTTCAGTCCTGTTAGTTTGTCGTATATCAGCCAGCCACTTTCTGCCACTTACATTGTGTTGTTTTATGCACAGGGCCTGAGTTTTGGTTAAGTCTCCCCAAAAAAAAGGGAGATTTAAATTCTCAACAAGTTTATATACACCTTCTACCTTGTTTTACAGTACCATATAACGGTTGTTATTTTGGTTAGATTTTCCAAAAAATGAGGAAGTCTGGTGGAAGAGCCCGTGGGCGGTGGTTGCCAGCTGGTACTGATGGTGGTGGTGCTGGTGGTGCATCTGGTGGTAGTGGCAAAAGCACAATAGCACCTAAGGCTGGAGGTGTTGAGCCAGCATCATCGTCTGGCTACACAAGGCCTCGAAGGCTCCCTTATCTGAGAGTAGGAAAACAGCTTTTAAAGCCGGAGCAGCAGGAAAAAGTTTTGGCTTTCCTTTGCTGACTCAGCCTCTAGCTCTTTCGCCTCCTCTTCAGAAAGTTCCAAATATAAAAGCAGCGAGTCGTCAATGGATGCTCCCGGTCAGGAACAAGATGTTTCCTTGTGTCCTTCACCCAAACCAAAAGTGAAGGATGTGTCAGGCGACACTACAGGTTACTCCATGGAGCTCTTTACACATACCGTGCCTGGGTTAGAAAGGGAAATTGTTAACTGCCCATTACAAGATGAATCGGACATGGAGTGCACTGATGCACAGCCACAGCTAGATTATTATGCTGTTCCATTGACTCAGAACACTACATTGCCCTCGCAGAGTACTGAGCCAGAATCTGACCCTGATGAGACTATGGTGCCCCGTCCCGAACGCTATAGCACCTTACACGGTGACACAGAGGAAGGTGACATTGAAGAGGAGGTGATAGATGACCCAGTTGTTGACCCAGATTGGCAGCCATTGGGGGAAGAGGGTGCCGCTGCCAGTAGCTCAGAAGCGGAGGAGGATCTGCAGCAGCCATCTACATCGCAACAGCTGTCATCTGGCAGGTCCGTATCAGGCCAAAAACGTTTGTCAAAAACAAAAACAGTTTTAGGACAGCGTGGCCATCCGGTGAAAGTAGCACAGCATGCAATGCCTGAAAAGGTATTCCATAGTAGGAAGAGTGTAGTGTGGCAATTTTTTAACCAAGATCCGAATGATCCGTCAAAAGTTATCTGTAAGAAATGCTCAAAGACCTTTAGCAGAGGGAAGAACCTTCAAAATTTAAATACAACGTGCATGCTTAGACATTTAACCAGCATGCACTTGCAAGCCTGGACTAACTACCAAACGTCCCGCACCATTGGTGCACCTGCTCAGAATGAAGGTAGTCAGCAACGCTATATTGCTTCCCTCACTGTAAGCCCACCGGTTAGGACACCACCACCAGCAAATGTGGAGGTATCGTCGAAAGGCCAAAGCAGTCAGGGAATCACAAGGTTATTGGTAGGAAACACTGTATGTAGGCCAACATCAAGAATACCATCACCAACCCTCTTTCAATCCGCCATGTCCACCACCACCACTGCTAGTGCCACCATATGCAGCTCTCCAGTCCAGCTCACCCTACAAGAGACTCTCGTTAGGAAAACAAAGTACTCATCCTCTCATCTGCATACACAGGGTTTGAACGCCCACATTGCTATACTAATCTCGTTAGAGATGATGCCCTACTGGTTGGCTGAAAGCGAAGCTTTCAAAGACCTGATGGCCTACGCAGTACCACGCTATGACCTACCCAGTCGGCACTTCTTTGCGAGAAAAGCCATCCCAGCCCTCCACCATCATGTCAAAGACCGCATTGTCCATGCACTGAGGAAATCAGTCAGTGGAAAGCCACAACAGATGCATGGACCAGTTGGCATGGCCAGGGACATTACGTGTCCATCACGGCGCACTGGGTTAATGTGGTGGATGCAGGGACCACAGGGGACAGCCATAGTGGGAGAGTTCTGCCTAGCTCACGGTCTAGGAAACAGTTGGCTGTAGGCATTCGCCATCCCTCCTCCTCCTCCTCCAGAAGCGAAAGCTCGTCCACAGAGCACAGTCGCACGACCACTCCATCCGCAGCTGCCAGTGTTGCACACGAGGTGTCCCATTATCGAACAGCTAGTGGTAAGCGTCAGCAGGCTGTGTTACAAATGAAGTGTTTGGGCGACAACAGACACACCGCGGAAGTACTGGCCGAGTACTTGCAGCAACAAACTCAGTCATGGCTGGGCAGTGTACATCTTGAGGCAGGCAAGGTAGTCAGTGATAACAGAAGGAATTTTACGGCTGCCATAGCCCTTTCAGAACTGAAACACATACCTTGCCTGGCTCACACCTTGAACCTAGTGGTGCAGTGCTTCCTCAAAAATGATCCGGAGTTACCAGCCCTGCTCCTGAAGGTGCGAAGACTTTGCTCGCACATCCGCCAGTCACCCGTACACTCCAGTCGTTTGCTGAACCATCAGTGATCGCTGAATCTTCCCCAGCACCGCCTAATAATTGACGTTGCAAGGTGGACCTCCACGCTGCACATGGTTCAGAGGCTGTGCAAACAGAGGCGTGCTGTAATTAATTTGTGGGAGGATACACATACACGGGCAGGCACTTGGATGGCAGACATGGAGTTGTCTGGTGTGCAGTGGTCGAAGCTACAATACCTCTGTCAAGTCCTTCAGTGTTTTGAGGAATGCACACAGCTGGTAAGTGCAGACGACGCCATCATAAGCATGAGCATCCCACTAATGCGTCTGCTGATGCAAAGTTTGATGCACATTAAGGAGCAGGCGTCTGCAGCCGAGGAGGAGGGAAGCCTTGATGACAGTCAGCCATTGTCTGCTCAGGGAACTCTCCTGGACGAGGTGGCAGACGAAGAGGAGGAGGAGGAGGATGATGGGGATGAATATTTATGGGAGGAGGATGCTTCTCGGGGGGCAATAGAAACTGGTGGCGTTGCAAGGTCAGGTACAGGGTTTTTGCGGGACACAAGTGATGTTGATTTGCAAGAAAGTGCTCCTCAAGCCAGCACAAGCAGTGAATTGACACCTGGAACATTGGCCCACATGGCTGAGTATGCCTTGTGTATCCTAAAAAGGGACCCCCGCATCATCAAAATGATGACCGATGACGATTACTGGTTGGCCTGCCTCCTGGATCCACGATATAAAGGAAAATTACAAAATATCATGCCACATGAGAACCTTGAGCAAATATTGGCAACCAAACAAGCAACTCTTGTAGACCATTTGGTTCAGGCATTTCCAGCACACAGCGGCGGTGATGGTTCTCACACGAGCCGTAGGGGGCAACATGGCAGAGGTGTTAGAGGTGCACAAATCCGAAGTGGCGTTGGACAGAGGGGTTTTATGACCAGGTTGTGGAGTGATTTCGCAATGACCGCTGACACGACAGGTACTGCTGCATCGATTCAAAGTGACAGGAGACAGCATTTGTCCAGTATGGTTACGAACTACTTTTCCTCCCTTATCGATGTTCTCCCTTACAGGTCATTTCCCTTTGATTACTGGGCATCTAAAATAGACACCTGGCCTGAATTGGCAGAATATGCATTACAGGAGCTCGCTTGCCCTGCTGCTAGTGTGCTATCAGAAAGAGTCTTCAGTGCTGCTGGTTCAATACTAACTGAAAAAACTACACTTCTGGCTACCCAAAATGTTGATGATCTAACCTTCATTAAAATGAACCAATCATGGATTTCAAATTATTTTGCCCCACCTTCCCCTGCTGACACGTAGCTTGCCTGAAAAATGTCTTGCTTTTGGCCTCCTCTTACTGAGTTCTCCAATTCCTCCATTTGCAGCTGCCGAATGTCCACCATAGGCCATTTTTATACCTTCCTAAATGGGCTGATTCCCCCCACAGGGCCGTGGTCACCACCTGGCGCAAGCACCCGTGCGAGTGCCGTTTGCCTGGACAGGTGGGTGGTCCCACTCTTGGGCAACGGCACTGGCACAGGGTCCCTCATAGTACAATGAAGTGTCTCTGACGGTGGTGGTGCACAACCAACGTCAGACACACCATCGTAATATGAGGGGCCCTGTGCCAGTACCGCCGCCCACGAGGGAGTGTTCCCCCCCAGCTCAAACAGTGCTCTACCACTTGCAATACTTACCTCTCCCTGCTCCACCACTGTGTAGTCTGTGCTGTTAAATCCTTCAATGGCACTGCCAATACAAATTTGTTGAAATGATAGATGATAGTTAAAATATACAGGGGCCCTGGCCTCCATTTAGACCAGTTAATACTTTGCGCCTACTACCACTGTCTGATACTCAGCAGAGGAGCCCACCCCTGTACCTAGCTATGCCACCTGGTTATTTCTGAACACTCATTACAGTTTTCCTCCACTGAACAAAGCAATGCCGCCTGTTTAGTCCTGTTACCACATTTGAACTGCATTTAGCCTACTTTAGTATTTGGGCCTACTAACTGTGTCTGCCACTCATTACAGTTTTCCTCCACTGAACAAAGCAATGCCGCCTGTTTAGTCCTGTTACCAATTTTGAACTGCATTTAGCCTACTTTATTATTTGGGCCTATATCTGTGTTTCCTCCTCATCCTGCCCATTGCCCAGCCACTGCTAGATGAGTCTGCTGGTACATTGACCCAGACCACTACATTCCCCTTGCACTCTACACAGCCAGAATCTGACCCTGCTGAAAGTCAGGTTCCCCTTCCCGCATACTATACCACCTTACACGGGGACAAAGAGGAAGGTGCAGATGAAAGTGCAGGTTCCTTCATCAGGTGGGGAGGTGGGGGGGCATACTCGTTGGCGACGTCACTGGCACAGGGCCCCTCATAGTATGCAAAAGTGTCTCTGCCAGTGGGAGGCGCCACCCGCCGTCAAACACACCGCCGTACTATGAGGGGCCCTGTTCCAGTGCCAACGAGTGGGACCCCCTTCTTGCTCAGGATCACAGCACTTGCAAAGTTGAAATACTTACCTCTCCCTGCGCCACCGCCGTGGCGTATTCCGCGTTTCCTGGGCCCACGAAAATCATGAGCCAGCCCTACCCCCCCGCAACTTTAGCCAAATGACCCCCAGTTTTCAATGCCTAACTATTATTATAAAGTAAATTAAGATTGACAAGCTTAAGTAATAAGAATTGATGCTTTTGGCATTAAAATGGGCACTGTAGGTGTTTTCCTGTCCTCCACTCACTGCCGACTTTGATTCCCCATTGACTTGCATTGGGTTTCGTGTTTCAGTCGGCCCCTGACTTTTTGCAATAATCGGCCGATTTCACCGGACCCAACTTTTGACAAAGTTGGGTTTCGCGAAACCCGACTCGATCCAAAAAAAGTAAAAGTCGCTCAACTCTAGTATACAGTAAAGCACGGAAGGTGCTGGTAGGTACAGATGCTATACAGGCAGGCATGGCAGATGCAAACAAGTTCAAACAGGTATACAGGCAGGCACAGCAGATACAGACAGGTATACTAGAACAGGGGACCTGACAACTAACATGCTTGCAGACAATCAGAGTGAACATGTTGCTCAAGAACCTCCCAACAGGTGGAGGTACCTTAAATAATAAGTGTCTCCCAGCCATTGACTGGGGACACTTTAGGACGATGTGTTGTCTCTTTAAGTGACTGAGACCTTGAGTGACCAAAGTGTAGTGCCCTAGGATCTACCAGATGTGCGCAAACCCTGGGCGGCCACAGCATCAGGAGGAAGCACGGGCCGAGGTTTGGGAGTGAGTCCGTGTCCTTGCTGAGGGAGAGGAGGATGGGAATGGCGCAGCGATGTCGACGCTACACCAACCCTAGTATAAATACTAGAGTGTTTGCCGCCGCCTATTAATTACTTGGGTTGATTACCAAGTGCTTGTGACAAGTGGAGACTTTTCTCACATTGGTGGACCGGTGTGCAGAAATTCTGTTTATTACCACTGTAGATCACCTTATTAAACAGAGATAGATAGATGATAGATATTTAAGCTGTAAAATTTCCAACAGCGTGGTCTTCTCTCATGGACAAAAAGGATCTTTTATGGCACCACTTTGGTCCAAGACCCAGATGCAACAGCAACACCTTCACTCACCATACTTATGCACCTGTAGGCAGGACTCTTTCAACTTCCCTAGGAAGGATCCTTGGGTTTAAGTGGCAAAAATTAAGAATGGCCCCTAAACCCTTAATAAATTTGCAAAACGGTACCATAAACCATCTAGGTTGGCTCCAATCTGCCAACGCTGCTGCTCACAAGTTTTATAAAGGAGAATATCCCTCAGTTCTAGTTGACTGCAAGTCAGTTGTTTAGTGTGCAGGAGAAGTGATGTACATAGTTTTCCCTGCTGAATTCATCCCAATCAATACCTGGAGAAGAGAAAGCTTCATCTTAAAAAAATAAACAAGCACCTTACTCCTTATTATAGATTTTGTTGCCAGCGATCAATATGACATTGTCAAGAGTTACAGCATCTTTCTGCTCCATCTATATAAGCGTGCGATACTCAGGGTGAGAAACAATTATGGCTCAGTAAGTGTTCGAACCTGAGCCTTATAATATCCACTATAATATAAATATAATTTTTTATGTCCTGCTGTGTAATCAGTGGATACACACCTTTGGCACAAAGGGCATTTTCCACTAAAAAAATCAAGTCGTTATAGTCAAATTCATAACAAATATGCATTTTTAATATCTGAGCCCAGAAGCCAACTATGAGAATGAATCAAAGAAATTGTACCTTGAATTACCATCGTGCCAGAGACAGGAAGGCAGTACTATCCTTACTTGTGTCATTTATTGAGAGAAACAAGGAAGCAATACTATCTTTACCTATGTCATTTATTCAGTGAGACATGGAGGCAGTACTATCTTTACCCATATGTAACACTGAACTGTTAGGGGCGTGTGGATCGTGGACCCATTGTGTCGTGGACCGAGGAGAGTCTGAAGGGGCATGGCTAAGCAAACGCCCGACTCTTCACTGGAGCCCCCAATGGTGGGATTAGACTTGGTTCTGGATTTACGCTAGGTGGTACTACTTGACTGACCTCAGACGCGCGGTAGCTGACCCCCAAAGGGACAGGAAGCTGTAACGACTGGTGCTGGCAGAAATGGCAGGGATACAGGCAGGTACGGCAGTGCAGCAGGTATACATGGCTGGTATACAGACATGCAGGTGCTGGCAGGCACAGCAGGTATACGGACTGGCACAGCTGATTCACAGGCAGGCAGGTACTGGTTGACACGGCTGATATACAGGCAGGCAGGTGCTGGCTGGGGAAATCTAAGGAGAGCGGCAGGGATGGTGAGTATGCCGGCGTCCCTGCCAGGGGGAAGAGGAGACATGCAGGAACGCTGGCATTACACCACATAATTTATGCAGAGAAACAAGTAGGCAGTACTATCTTTTCCTATGTAATTTATTCAAGGAGACAGTACTGTTTTTACTGATGTAATTTATTCAGAGAGACAAGTAGGTAGTACTATCTTTACCTATGTCATTGATTTTGAGGCACAAGGAGGCAGTGCTATCCCTAGCTATGTCACTAATTGGGAGAGACAGAGAAACAACACTACCTTTGCCTAAAGTGTTAACAGTGAGAGACAGGAAGACAGAACCATCCCTGTATCAGCATTTGTAGGGTAAGACAAGAGTACAGCACTATCTGTCTCTTTTGCAATTACACTAAGAATAGAGGAGGTATAAATGTAGCGCCCCCCCACCGCCGCAGGGCCGAGGGGTACCCGGTACCGGGCCTCTGAGTCTCTGCTCTGGGGTTGTCACGGTGGCTAGACCCGGTCCGTGACCCTGCTGAGGGGCGTACAATGAAGGTGGAGGTATGGGATGTCGTTATGGTGCGGTGAAGTGCCGGTCGCGGTAAATAACGAGGACACCAGGTTGCAGTCTCTTTACCTCTTTACTGAAGGCTTCAGGATCCTCAATCCGGAATACGGTTAACCGGGCCGCGCAAGCCTGGCCGGTCCGATGGCACATCCAGAGCTACCTTTGCAGGTGGAAATCTGTGCCTACCTTCTAGCGCTTGTGTGTTGTGGTCCTCCCCTGCTGTGCTTACGGGATAGTCCCCACAACTGTTGTGTCTGTTTCTCGTGTTCCCTCACAACTCGATTCTGATGTTCTTCCACGTCCCCCAGATCTTATGGTTAGGACGCACCCGTATGACGGGGAGGCTCGGAGCTCTTCCGGGACTCTAGCGTCGCCCCACTCCTGTTGTTACCCCCCTGTGTCTTCCTAGGTCAATTGGGTGAGACAGCCCGCCTATAACTGACTGTCCTGCCGTAGGTTTGAAGTTTGGCCTGGAGCTCTATACTTCCTCGGCGTTCCGGCCACCGGTTACGCGCCTCAGTAGGATGTTGCCTCGTCTTACAGCACGACTCCTACTGGTATTCTCCTTGTTGCGTTGATCTCGTTTCTCACTCAGCACAATAAACCTCGCTTCTTGTCCTTTCTTGGGGTACCGCCGCTATATCGTGCAGGCGCGGTCCCGTAGCGTTCTCTCTGGTTGCTAGGCCTCTGTCAGGATCCCACCCCTGACAGGGACCCCTCTGAATCTTCCCCTACAACACCCTCTGCCACAAGGTGTTGCCTGGTTCCAACCCAGTCAGCTTTCTGATCTAACTTCCTATCCAACCCCCAGTTTTACCAGACTGTGAGGAGTGGCCTAATGCATAGTGCCCTTAGCTCCCCCTGGAGGCCAGACTGTGAAATGTATTGGTGTCTGTGATACCTGGTCAGATGAACTCCTTCAGTGACATCAGACGTACCATAGCCCCCCTTAGTGGCGGAGCAACAGTACTGCAATGACCAGGACTCTGGGGCGCTGCACTCCCCCCCCGGTTAAATCCAGTACTCCTGGACTGGGAAGAAAACAACAATACATGTCAGCAAAAAGACATACAATTTTTGAAATGCAATAACAAGTAAACTTTAACAGAGCTTCCCTTTATGGGAGGTGAGGACACTTGAACATTACAAACATGGTTAAATATTTAAGTAACATACTATAAATAACTTCTTTTACCCAACCGGGTATTCTACTAAGTGCAAATTTTTGAACAATAATTTAACTTTGCCTTTAAGGACGTACTCGCTGAATCCACTAAAGACCTTCTTATAAAACATTATAAGGCTAATCAACTTTTCTGCATTCTCCTTCTTTACATCTGCAGGACCGCCTGTCCTATCTGCTCCAGGCCTACTGCCTCTCCTTTCTGTTACAGGACCGCCCCTTTCTACTACTATACACGGTATAGAACTTATCATCCATCTTTCAGTTCAGGATTACTGAGCCATCTCTGTATGGCTCCTAGGAGGACTCACTGACTAACCCCGTACGGGTTCACTTTCTGTCCTCATTCTTCTATCAACATCATTAAACATTTCTCACAATCAACTAGTTAGCTACATTTAACTTCTTCTTTCAAGACATTATTGCCATTTAACCATCTTAAGGCAACACTGTTCATAAGTGCAATATGTGAACATCCCCTTTAAGAGGGGACCAAGTCTCTATGAGGTAGTGCAACTTCTCAAGCTGCAAGTCTGTTCGCAGTAAGGACTCCGGTGCTGGTTCCAAGACCAGTGTCTTCGCAAAGAGTCCTTTCCTTGTGTAAAACCAGTAGAGAGCACCTTTAAGAAGGTGCAAACTATGTACAAAAAGTTTGTAATCATGCATTGTTCATGATTCAGCAGTTCTTTCAATGATGAATAAACAGGAAACAAAACAAAAAGCAGAAGAAGGGATCCCGGGTAAACAAAGGGATCCCTTTAAGAGTTACCCTAGTCGGGTTTAAAGCAGCAAAAAGCAGGGAAACAAACAGTTAACTATTTACATGTTCAGGTTTCCGAGGTTTAGTTGGACGGCCTCCAGGGCTGCACCTGGCACTTAACCCTTCTTGGCCTGGGAAAAGTGAGGTCCAGGGTTACACCCAGTGCTGGACAAACGCCGTTAATCCGTCTTTCATGTACAGTTAAATCATGCACAGCGATGGAGGTCTGCGCAGCTTGAGTAGGGGCATTTGCTGCAGCAGAGGTAGCGGCTGCTGCAAGATCAGTCACTGGAACTATCAGTGCACTATCTGTGCTTTGGCGTTTACAGGAAGACAGTACTATCTGTGCTTACAGGGAGGCAGTACCATCTGCGTCATCGGATTTTACAAGAAAGGACTGGGAGGCAATGATTTAAGTGTCTATTACATAGGAAGTAATAAGGGAACAGTACTATTGGCCCCTAGACACATTTACAGAAGGGAGCAGTAAGGCAAGGCTATTTACAACATTTTCAGGGAGATTCAAGAAGGTAAAACTATCTGTGCATATGTCATCTACATGGAAAGTCAAGGACGCTTTACTATATGTGCCTGCAATATTTACAGAAGGAAATAGGGGAAATAAAACAAAGACAAGGAGGATACAGTAGTGAATTAGCATTTTTTTGGAGGTGGGTGACTGAGTGACCAAAGACAGTGCTCTGTAGCATCCAAAATGGCTGTCTATGCCCGCCAAGACCTTTCCCCAATGAAACTAATTATGGGAATAATTAGATATTATATTAGAATATCAGATATATATTCATTTCTTACGTGTTTGGGTAGAGTTGCACCTTAATATATGAACCCAGAACCTTAGCGAATATATATGACCTTAATCATAGGACTTGGTTGCCTTGAGCTTATTTTCAGCAGCATTTTTAGATCTAAAAGACCTTGTCTTCCTCCAGATTTGTGATTTATTGTAATAGAACCTTATAGATTACACTTTGAATGACAATCTCTGCAGGTTATGGTATAAATTTCCTCCTATTTACATGAATGGAGGGAAGGGAATGTAAAAGTTAAGAAGCAGGCTATAAATCTAGAAGATTCCCGTTGTACTGAAACAGACAGATAATTCTTTGACTGCAGCTGTGAAACTTGCCAGGAACTGCTATTTATTACCTTTTTTTAACAAAATCTCATGGGGCAGTTTTTTGAAAAAAAAATCTGTAATTCATGCCAACTTTTAAAGGCAAGGATGCGGCAGGAGGATCAACCCAAACTGTGTTCTGAGGCTATGCCGCATTTACAACCCCTCTTCCCGCCTACGTAAATATTGCTAGTTTGGGGGAGGTTTTCGGCAAGTTCGGTGGAGCCTAAAAGATTTGCAGACTCTTCCAGGAATTTTGGAGGTCTCCCTATATTTTGGGAACCTCTAAGATGTTTTGGGACAGTTGGCAACTATGGGGGCATAGTGATTGCCACAAAAGAAGACAGCACGGTGAAAGATCAGTAAAATAACTGAAGAAGCTTTAAGGTGGTCCTCACATGGAAAGATATGGGAAAATATGGTGTCGGCTCCAAGGCCATCAATGACTGACAACCTGGAGGAAGGAGAGTAGTGATTTGTCATGTCATACTGAGATGAGAACATGAGGCAGTCTTTAAGGTGGCTCTCCGCCATGTTTAATAGGTGGAAACTTATGAATAGCTAAACCCTATTTGATATCCTACTTTGGGCACCTCATACGAAGAGAGAAATCACTGGAGAAGGACATCATGGTCGGAGGAATAGAAGGAACAAGAGGAAGACAAGCCAAATGATAGCTTGACACCATCAAAATATGGTGGAGAAGACCCTGATGGACCTATCAAGACTTGCACAAGATCTTCCTACAGAGAGTTGAAAAATCTAGTCGCTATAGCTTGAGATCCAGCTGAAGGCCATTAATAATAATTATATCCTAGGAAATATGGAAATGGGTTAGCCCAATGAGAACCCCATCAATATTCATTGTATGTTCCCTCAAAATGGTATCGTATCAAAATTGGGTGTAATTTGGACAATAGCCACCTAGGTCATACCAGGCCAGAACACCTCTGGGTCCAAGACTTTTTGTAAAACAGTCTTTCTAGTAGAAAATTGATGCTAACGGCCCTTTGAAATGCTATTTGCTCATGCAAAATTCAGCTTCCTGAGAAGCCCCAAAAACTGTGCTGGAGATCTATGTGTCCTGCCAGAATATGCATTAGAAGTGGCGCTCACATTCACACTGAGGCGGTAGGAGGAGGCCGCGGGAGGGAGCCCGTGCCAGGGTAATCTATAGGTGTTCATTTACTGCTGGCGTTTAAAATTTTAATGCAGAATATCTCCCATTTATGACATCAGATATTGTGAATTTGCAAGCTCTCCCCGTCGGCCCAACGTGTTTTATTCATCTAGCATGTAACTGCAGAAAGTTTAATCAGCACTAAATTCTCGCCAAGGCTGGATGAGGCAGGAACATTTGCTATCCCCCCTCCTAAGCAGACCTTTACACAATTGGAAGAAGCAGCAGTCTAGTTTCCAAAAAATGTTAACCGTTTCAGCATCATATTCCATAGGACACTAAGGAAAAAATAAATATAGGTCATCTGCACAAACATTCTTCATATGGACAACAAAGATCTGGAACCAAGACAATAGAGAAGACTCAAGGGCAAAAAGGTAGAATGATGGCTGCCACTGTAAGAAGCTATGGATAAACGATGACAACAAAAAGTGTTCCTTAGTATATCAGGGCCAGAAAATGCTTAAAAAGCTATCCCCATTATGGTGGAGACATGGAAGAAATGCACCATTGATAGAAATATGCAAGTTAGTTCTTCTTTGGCCAAACTGGACAACCTTAAAGGAGTTGTCCAACCAAAAAAAGGATAGGTGATAACTTGTTGATCGGTGAGAGTCCCACTGCTGAAACCTACACAGATCGGCAGCACATAGCACTTTTATCCCCATTAGACTGGAGCGGCAGTGCACATGCTCCACTGCTACTCCATTAATTCCCCATGTAGCTGCCGAACGCAACACTCGAAGTGAATGGAGCTCTAGTCAGACATCCAAAGTGCCACTACATTTTGTAACTGAGATACAAATTCCCTGTTGTGCCGATTGGGGCAGGTCCCAGCAATTGGATCCCCCACCAATTTGTAAGCTATCACCTATCCTACGGATAGGTATTAATTTGTTTTTACCAAATAACCCCTTTGAGCATTTAAAGGTTCTTCATACTTTGTGATGCTGCACATGAAGTCAAGAAAGGTCTGATTAAATTGGGCGGGTATAGGAGGTGGAGAGAGTCTATTCCACCCTCCATGGTTGTCACACAGGGAGTTTAGTCTAGTTTTAATGAATGACATCAAGTCTTCATAGAGTGTTTGTGTGAGGATTGCCAATGCATCAAAATTGACTCGGTGTCTTCCAGTTTCTGGAGCCAAAAGAGGATGTGATCTTAGAGAGTAAGTGGAAGACATTTTAAGCTTCTGAGATGGAACTGCCACCAGTCAAAACTCGCAATAGAGCTAGCATTTTCATGGATCAATTTTATCCTGTGCTCTTCTAAGAGAGCGAAACCGTTCAGCAAAGACGCATTAGTACATTCCTGCCTTTTTGCCCCTCATTAGTACACAGAGGTGTCTGCAGGTCTGGTTTAGGTTTTGCCATGTAGCTTTAAGTCTCCAATGCATTTACAACCAGTACCTTGTATATAAAGACCTCTCTAGACATCTTACGAAATTGGGCAACCTGACCATTTGACCTCCGGGTGTGTGGAGATGATGTCAGGTGAGAGAAGATTTCGGCAGTTTGAATTTAAACTGCCCGTTTCAATTCAAATACTTGATACTTTTTATCTCACATGACAGTTTGGGCGAACCAAGTGTTCTAGCGCACGGGGGGAGATAGGATAGTTAACAGGGGATTTGTCTGAAGGCTATTTCTTGTGTATGGTCACTTTAAAATCTAAACTAAAAAACTGACTTCCTTCTACAAAACTAGATCTAAGATGAGTGCAGAATCTCCCAGCGGGGATATCACATCATCACAGTGGAGCATGACGTTCGTCAGGTACAGTGGGAAGTTAGGACGATTTTTTTTAATTGCGCTTTTCAAATGAATACTTCAAATTTCCGCCATTAACTAAGGCGGAAAAAAACCCACATTTCAATTTTAAACAATTACGTTTCTCCAGTTCTACAAGTGTACACATGTCACAAAGCCACTTAAAACGTCTGCTCGTGTGTTAGAGAGCCGTTGAAAACATCCAAATCAGTCCGCTCCGCGGTATTATATTTTATTAATAGACGGGGGCTGCTCTCCGCTTTCATGCAATGGCGGAAAGTCTTGTGACAAGCCCAGCAAGAAATGTCTGTTCCGAGTAATGGCTTATTATTCCAACTATTAGAAGCGCTATCCAGGTCAGGGAAAGTGACGCGCCATCGTGCCAACGCCAGGCTTAACTGCCACTTTATCTAACTTTTACACTTGGAGAAGTAATAAGTGCTAGATCGGTGGTGGTCCAAAAACTAAAACCCCTGCCAATCTCTATCTGAATCGATTGACGACCGAGCAGAGGCACCACCTCCTCAATCTTTCTCTCTGGGATCGATGCTTATTTTTTATGATTCATTTTGCTGTTTTGTTTATTTTTTATCCTAGGTTGATTTTATTATGTTTTTATGATGTGATAGCTCCCCGCTGCGTTTGCTCTGCTGTCTCTTAAAAGCTCTGTGTATGTGTCACCGTGCACAGGCTATTTTTAATGATCTATTATACCTACACATTAGCATATGTAATTGTAATAGCTTTGCGATTGGTTGTTGTTTATTTAAATACTGCCTCTTTGTCACCACTAATAAACTGCCCACCTGATGAAGACGGTGTTATCAGTTGAAACGCGTTGTGGTTCAAATACAACCTGGTGTTCGAGTCTTCTTTCTGCGCTCCTGAGACTGATCTTCATTTTCCCTGCTATCGCGTCCTCCACTGGAGGTGTTCAGCTGGAAGCTGCGGGGGACTCTGCACCTTTTTTTCCCTCTCCCCTCTCTGGATCTACCTTCTGGCGCTCCACTACTAAACCGCCTTTTACTATAAATGATTTTATAGACAATCTTCTTGGCTATCTCATATATAAATCTGACTCTTTAGTATATGATTAGATATGCAGATTATTGTCATGGCACTGTATTGTTACAGTTTTGCTCCTGGTGGTGGAAAAATGTTTTTCTTCCTTTATAGTACAAAATACAATCTGTCTTCACATTCCCTAATAGGTCAGAGTATTATTAGGTGGATTCTCAAGTGAAAGATCATTGATTTGTATCAAGGAGCAGCCATGAAGAAGATTTACAGGTGCTTCTCACTAAATTAGAATATCATCCAAAAGTTAATTTATTTCAGTTCTTCAATACAAAAAAATGAAACTCCTATATTATATAAAGTCATTACAAACAGAGAGACTTATTTCAAGTGTTTATTTCTGTTAATGTTGATGATTATGGCTTACAGTCAATGAAAACCCAAAAGTCATTATCTTAGTAAATTAGAATAATTAACAAAAACATCTGCAAAGGCTTCCTAAGCGTTTATAAAGGTCCCTTAGTCTGTTCAGTAGGCTCCACAATCATGGGGAAAACTGCTGACTTGACAGATGTCCAGAAGGCAGTCATTGACACGGAGGGTAAGCCACAAAAAGTAATTGCTAAAGAAGCCGGCTGTTCAGAGTGCTGTATTGAAGCATATTAATGGAAAGTTGAGTGGAAGGAAAAAGTGTTGTAGAAAAAAGTGCACAAGCAACTGGGAGAACCGCAGCCTTGAAAGGATTGTTAAGAAAAGGCTATTCAATAATGTGGGGGAGATTCACAAGGACTGAACTGCTGCTCGAGTCATTGCTTCAAGAGCCACCACACACAGACGTATCCAGGACATGGGCTACAAGCAGGGCCGTATTTAGAGTTTCTGCTGCCCTAGGCACTTTTAGTGCTGCCTCCCCCTTTGGTGAGTATGACACTATCGGCAGTGACTTTGGCAAGAATCGCTGATGTGAAAGTCGCCTTTTGCAGCAGATCAGGCAGTTTTTCTGCATCTGCCACGTAACGGATCACTTACAGCAACACTGCGTTCGGCCTCATTCTTTCCCTATGGGATTTGTGGCACTTGCCATGATCTGGCAAATGCGGTACCATACCCCCAAACTTTTGATGAAGGGAAGGAGGTATAAAATTTGCAGAGCACGTAGTGCGCCGTGACAAATTTTAGGTCACGCCTTTGACCACACCCATTTCACAACTAGTCACACCAATATCCACGTCCCAATCACAGCCATTTAGCACTGCTGATCATGCTGTTTCATATACAATAATTATAAACAAAAAAAATATGGCCACACAGTGCTCCATACTGTATAATGGCCACACATGATGCTCAATACTGTATAATGGCCCCACATGATGCTCCATACTGTATAATGGCCACACATAATAATAATAATAATAATCTTTATTTTTATATAGCGCTAACATATTCCGCAGCGCTTTACAGGTTGCACACATTATCGTCGCTGTCCCCGTTGGGGCTCACAATCTAAATTCCCTATCAGTATGTCTTTGGAATGTGGGAGGAAACCGGAGTACCCGGAGGAAACCCACGCAAACACGGAGAGAACATACAAACTCTTTGCAGATGTTGTCCTTAGTGGGGCTTGAACCCAGGACTCCAGCGCTGCAAGGCTGCTGTGCTATCCACTGCGCCACCGTGCTGCCCATACATGATGCTCCATACCGTATAATGGCCACACATGATGCTCCATACTGTATAATGGCCACACATGATGCTCCATACTGTATAACGGCCACAAATGATGCTCAATACTGTATAATGGCCACATACCTACAAAGCCATCCATAACCTTTCTCCTCCGTATATATTTCCACACTAATCTCTCAATATCTTCCCTCACGTAATCTCCGGTCCTCCCAAGACCTCCTCCTCTCCTCCACACTTATTCGCTCCTCACCCAATCGCCTCCAAGACTTCACCCGAATATCACCCATCCTCTGGAATTCAGTGCCCCAACACATCCGGTTATCCACTTCTTTTGGATCCTTTAAAAGAAGCCTGAAAACCCACCTCTTCAAAGAAGCTTACAGCCTGTAAAGACCACACGGCCACCTCAACACCATTGGAGCTACTGCAACCCTCAACCTATTGTCTCCTTCCCCATAATCCTGTAGAATGTAAGCCCGCAAAGGCAGGGTCCTCTTCCCTCTGTACCAGTCTGTCATTGTTAGTTTTGTTTACTGTAAGTGATATTTGTATTTTGATGTAACCCCTTCTCATGTACAGCACCATGGAATTAATGGTGCTATATAAATCAATAATAATAATAATAATAAAAATAATAACATACAGTTCTCCATACTGCATAATGATTCCACATGATGCTCAATACTGTATAATGGCCACACATGATGCTCCATACTGTATAATGGCCACACATGATGCTTCATACTGTATAATGGCCACACAGCGCTCCATACTGTATAATGGCCACACAGTGCTCCATACTGTATAACGGCCACACATGATGCTCCATAATGTATAATGGCCACACACAGTTCTCCATACTGTATAATGATCCCACATGATGATCAATACTGTATAATGGCCACACATGATGCTCCATACTGTATACCGGCCACACATGATGCTCCATACTGTATAACGGCCACACATGATGCTCAATACTGTATAATGTGTTGTGAATTTGGTTTTTGGGCTCCCCCGGTGGTCACTGGTGGTACTGGACTTGTGTGCTTCACTTTCTCTTTCACCTGTTTCCATCTGGATATGGGAGTATCCTATTTAGCCTTGCTGCTCAGTCATTCTAGTGCCGGCCATCAATGTAACCAGAGCCTTTCTGTTGCATGTTCCTGCTCCTAGTCTTCTGATCAGCTAAGTTGGACTCTTAGTCCTAAGTTTGTTTTGCATTTTTGTTCCAGTTCGCAGTTGTGTTATTTTTCTGTAGCTGGAAGCTCTTGTAGACTGAAATTGCCACTCCGGTGTCATGAGTTGACACATGAGTCTTAAAGTAATTTCTGGATGGTATTTTAAAGAGGGTTTTCAGCTGACCGTGAAGTCCCCTTTTGTATTTTCCTACTATCTAGTAAGCGGACCTCGCTTTGCTGAACCTACCTTCATACTACGTATGTCTTTTCCTCTGAATTCACCGTCAATATATGTGGGGGGCTTCTGTCTCCTTTTTGGGGGAATTTCTCTAGAGGTAAGCCAGGTCTGTTTTTCCTCTATTGGGGTTAGTTAGTCCTCCGGCTGGCGCTGGGCGTCTAGGGGCAACGTAGGTACGCCACCCGGCCACTATTAGTTGTGTGGTAGGTTTAGCTCACGGTCAGCTCGAGATTCCATCACCCAAGAGCTAGTCCTTATTTATGTTTTTCTGACGTTCTCTTGCCATTGGGAACCATGACAGTATGGCCAGCCAAGTGTTAAAACTGTTGGCAGAAGAAAGGAGAGAAAAAGAAGTCTGCAGATTTTTTTTTTTTTTTTTTCTGAGCTTGTCCTATAGTTTACTCAGTTGCATTTCTGCTCTAACTGCAGCCTTTGTCTCTCTCTCCTTCTAATCCTTGAATGGCTCTGATCCCACCTGATTAAAATGGATCCTCAGAGTTTGGCTACAGGTTTGAATAATCTTGCTACGAAGGTTCAAAATTTACAGGATTTTGTTATTCATGCTCCTATATCTGAACCTAGAATTCCTTTACCAGAGTTTTTCTCCGGGGATAGATCTCGTTTTCAGAATTTCAAATATAATTGTAAATTGTTTCTTTCTCTGAGATCTCGCTCCGCTGGAGATTCCGCACAGCAGGTTAGGATTGTAATTTCCTTGCTGCGGGGTGACCCTCAGGATTGGGCATTTGCATTGGCGCCAGGGGATCCTGCGTTGCTCGATGTGGATGCGTTTTTTCTGGCTTTGGGGTTGCTTTATGAGGAACCTAATCTAGAGATTCAGGCTGAAAAAGCCTTGATGGCCCTATCTCAAGGGCAAGATGAAGCTGAAATATACTGCCAAAAATTTCGTAAATGGTCTGTGCTTACTCAGTGGAATGAGTGCGCCCTGGCGGCGAATTTCAGAGAGGGTCTCTCTGATGCCATTAAAGATGTTATGGTGGGGTTCCCTGCGCCTACTGGTCTGAATGAGTCCATGACAATGGCTATTCAGATAGATCGGCGTTTGCGGGAGCGCAAACCTGTGCACCATTTGGCGGTGTCTTCTGAGAAGGCGCCAGAGAATATGCAATGTGATAGAATTCTGTCCAGAAGCGAACGGCAGAATTTTAGGCGAAAAAATGGGTTGTGCTTCTATTGTGGTGATTCAACTCATGTTATATCAGCATGCTCTAAACGTACAAAAAAGGTTGATAAGTCTATTTCAATTGGCACTTTACAGTCTAAGTTTATTCTATCTGTGACCTTGATTTGTTCATTATCGTCAATTACCGCGGACGCCTATGTCGACTCTGGCGCCGCTTTGAGTCTTATGGATTGGTCCTTTGCCAGGCGCTGTGGGTTTAATTTAGAGCCTCTGGAAGTTCCTATACCTCTGAAGGGTATTGACTCTACGCCATTGGCTAGTAATAAACCACAATACTGGACACAAGTGACTATGCGTATGAATCCAGACCATCAGGAGATGATTCGCTTCCTTGTGTTGTACAATCTACATGATGTTTTGGTGCTTGGATTGCCATGGTTACAATCTCATAACCCAGTCCTTGACTGGAAAGCAATGTCTGTGTTAAGCTGGGGATGTCGGGGGGCTCATGGGGACGTACCTTTGGTTTCCATTTCGTCATCTATTCCCTCTGAGATTCCGGAATTTTTATCTGATTATCGTGATGTTTTTGAAGAGCCTAAGCTTGGTTCACTACCTCCTCACAGAGATTGCGATTGTACCATAGATCTGATTCCGGGCAGTAAATTTCCAAAGGGTCGTTTATTTAATCTATCTGTACCTGAACATGCTGCTATGCGAGAATATATTAAGGAGTCCCTGGAAAAGGGACATATTCGTCCTTCTTCATCTCCCTTAGGAGCCGGTTTTTTCTTTGTATCTAAAAAAGATGGCTCTTTGAGGCCGTGTATTGATTATCGACTCTTGAATAAAATTACAGTCAAATATCAGTATCCTCTGCCACTGCTGACTGATTTGTTTGCTCGAATAAAGGGGGCTAAGTGGTTCTCTAAGATTGATCTCCGTGGGGCGTATAATTTAGTGCGAATTAAGCAGGGGGATGAGTGGAAAACCGCATTTAATATGCCCGAGGGCCATTTTGAGTATTTGGTAATGCCTTTTGGTCTTTCAAATGCCCCTTCAGTCTTTCAGTCCTTTATGCATGACATTTTCCGTGAATATTTGGATAAATTTATGATTGTGTATCTGGATGATATTTTGATTTTTTCGGATGACTGGGACTCTCATGTCCAACAGGTCAGGAGGGTTTTTCAGGTTTTGCGGTCTAATTCCTTGTGTGTGAAGGGTTCTAAGTGTATTTTTGGGGTTCAAAAGATTTCTTTTTTGGGGTACATTTTTTCCCCCTCTTCCATTGAGATGGATCCTGTCAAGGTTCGGGCTATTTGTGATTGGACGCAACCTACTTCTCTTAAGAGCCTTCAGAAATTTTTGGGCTTTGCTAATTTTTATCGTCGATTTATAACTAGTTTTTCTGATGTTGCTAGACCTTTGACTGATTTGACTAAAAAGGGTGCTGATGTTGCTGATTGGTCCCCTGCTGCTGTGGAGGCCTTTCGGGAGCTTAAGCGCCGCTTTTCTTCCGCCCCTGTGTTGCGTCAGCCTGATGTTACTCTTCCTTTTCAGGTTGAGGTCGACGCTTCCGAGATCGGAGCTGGGGCAGTTTTGTCGCAGAAAAGTTCCGACTGCTCCGTGATGAGACCTTGTGCGTTCTTTTCTCGAAAATTTTCGCCTGCCGAGCGAAATTATGATATTGGTAATCGGGAGCTTTTGGCTATGAAGTGGGCTTTTGAGGAGTGGCGTCATTGGCTCGAGGGGGCTAGACATCAGGTGGTGGTATTGACCGATCACAAGAATTTGATTTATCTTGAGTCTGCCAGGCGCCTGAATCCTAGACAGGCGCGCTGGTCGTTGTTCTTCTCTCGGTTTAATTTTGTGGTCTCATATCTACCAGGTTCTAAAAATGTGAAGGCGGATGCCCTTTCTAGGAGTTTTGAGCCTGATTCCCCTGGTGATTCTGAACCTACAGGTATCCTTAAGGATGGAGTGATATTATCTGCTGTTTCCCCAGACCTGCGACGGGCTTTGCAGGAGTTTCAGGCGGATAGACCTGATCGTTGCCCGCCTGGTAGACTGTTTGTTCCTGATGATTGGACCAGTAGAGTCATCTCGGAGGTTCATTCTTCTGCGTTGGCAGGTCATCCTGAAATCTTTGGTACCAGGGATTTGGTGGCTAGGTCCTTCTGGTGGCCTTCCCTGTCTCGAGATGTACGAGTTTTTGTGCAGTCTTGTGATGTTTGTGCTCGGGCCAAGCCTTGTTGTTCTCGGGCTAGTGGATTGTTGTTATCCTTGCCTATTCCGAAGAGGCCTTGGACTCACATCTCTATGGATTTTATTTCTGATCTCCCTGTTTCTCAGAAGATGTCTGTCATCTGGGTGGTGTGTGACCGTTTTTCTAAGATGGTTCATTTGGTACCCTTGCCTAAGTTGCCTTCCTCATCCGAGTTGGTTCCTCTGTTTTTTCAAAATGTGGTTCGCTTGCATGGTATTCCGGAGAATATCGTTTCTGACAGGGGGACCCAGTTCGTGTCTAGATTTTGGCAGGCGTTCTGTGCTAGGATGGGCATTGATTTGTCTTTTTCATCTGCGTTCCATCCTCAGACTAATGGCCAGACCGAGCGAACTAATCAGACCTTGGAGACTTATTTGAGGTGTTTTGTGTCTGCGGATCAGGATGACTGGGTTGCCTTTTTGCCGTTGGCGGAGTTTGCCCTCAATAATCGGGCTAGTTCTGCCACTTTGGTTTCTCCTTTCTTTTGCAATTCGGGGTTTCATCCTCGTTTTTCTTCTGGTCAGGTGGAGTCTTCGGATTGTCCTGGAGTAGATACTGTGGTGGATAGGTTGCATCGGATTTGGGGACAGGTGGTGGACAATTTGAAGTTGTCCCAGGAGAAGACTCAGCGTTTTGCCAACCGCCGTCGTCGTGTTGGTCCTCGTCTTCGTGTTGGGGACTTGGTGTGGTTGTCTTCTCGTTTTGTCCCTATGAGGGTTTCTTCTCCTAAGTTTAAGCCTCGGTTCATCGGCCCGTATAAGATTTTGGAGATTCTTAACCCTGTGTCCTTTCGATTAGACCTCCCTGCATCTTTTTCTATCCATAATGTATTCCATCGGTCATTATTGCGCAGGTATGAGGTACCGGTTGTGCCTTCCGTTGAGCCTCCTGCTCCGGTGTTGGTTGAGGGTGAATTGGAGTACGTTGTGGAGAAGATCTTGGACTCCCGTGTTTCCAGACGGAAACTTCAGTATCTGGTCAAGTGGAAGGGCTACGGTCAGGAGGATAATTCTTGGGTGACAGCCTCTGATGTTCATGCCTCTGATTTGGTCCGTGCCTTTCATAGGGCTCATCCTGATCGCCCTGGTGGTTCTTGTGAGGGTTCTGTGCCCCCTCCTTGAGGGGGGGGTACTGTTGTGAATTTGGTTTTTGGGCTCCCCCGGTGGTCACTGGTGGTACTGGACTTGTGTGCTTCACTTTCTCTTTCACCTGTTTCCATCTGGATATGGGAGTATCCTATTTAGCCTTGCTGCTCAGTCATTCTAGTGCCGGCCATCAATGTAACCAGAGCCTTTCTATTGCATGTTCCTGCTCCTAGTCTTCTGATCAGCTAAGTTGGACTCTTAGTCCTAAGTTTGTTTTGCATTTTTGTTCCAGTTCGCAGTTGTGTTATTTTTCTGTAGCTGGAAGCTCTTGTAGACTGAAATTGCCACTCCGGTGTCATGAGTTGACACATGAGTCTTAAAGTAATTTCTGGATGGTATTTTAAAGAGGGTTTTCAGCTGACCGTGAAGTCCCCTTTTGTATTTTCCTACTATCTAGTAAGCGGACCTCGCTTTGCTGAACCTACCTTCATACTACGTATGTCTTTTCCTCTGAATTCACCGTCAATATATGTGGGGGGCTTCTGTCTCCTTTTTGGGGGAATTTCTCTAGAGGTAAGCCAGGTCTGTTTTTCCTCTATTGGGGTTAGTTAGTCCTCCGGCTGGCGCTGGGCGTCTAGGGGCAACGTAGGTACGCCACCCGGCCACTATTAGTTGTGTGGTAGGTTTAGCTCACGGTCAGCTCGAGATTCCATCACCCAAGAGCTAGTCCTTATTTATGTTTTTCTGACGTTCTCTTGCCATTGGGAACCATGACAGTATGGCCGGCCAAGTGTTAAAACTGTTGGCAGAAGAAAGGAGAGAAAAAGAAGTCTGCAGATTTTTTTTTTTTTTCTGAGCTTGTCCTATAGTTTACTCAGTTGCATTTCTGCTCTAACTGCAGCCTTTGTCTCTCTCTCCTTCTAATCCTTGAATGGCTCTGATCCCACCTGATTAAAATGGATCCTCAGAGTTTGGCTACAGGTTTGAATAATCTTGCTACGAAGGTTCAAAATTTACAGGATTTTGTTATTCATGCTCCTATATCTGAACCTAGAATTCCTTTACCAGAGTTTTTCTCCGGGGATAGATCTCGTTTTCAGAATTTCAAATATAATTGTAAATTGTTTCTTTCTCTGAGATCTCGCTCCGCTGGAGATTCCGCACAGCAGGTTAGGATTGTAATTTCCTTGCTGCGGGGTGACCCTCAGGATTGGGCATTTGCATTGGCGCCAGGGGATCCTGCGTTGCTCGATGTGGATGCGTTTTTTCTGGCTTTGGGGTTGCTTTATGAGGAACCTAATCTAGAGATTCAGGCTGAAAAAGCCTTGATGGCCCTATCTCAAGGGCAAGATGAAGCTGAAATATACTGCCAAAAATTTCGTAAATGGTCTGTGCTTACTCAGTGGAATGAGTGCGCCCTGGCGGCGAATTTCAGAGAGGGTCTCTCTGATGCCATTAAAGATGTTATGGTGGGGTTCCCTGCGCCTACTGGTCTGAATGAGTCCATGACAATGGCTATTCAGATAGATCGGCGTTTGCGGGAGCGCAAACCTGTGCACCATTTGGCGGTGTCTTCTGAGAAGGCGCCAGAGAATATGCAATGTGATAGAATTCTGTCCAGAAGCGAACGGCAGAATTTTAGGCGAAAAAATGGGTTGTGCTTCTATTGTGGTGATTCAACTCATGTTATATCAGCATGCTCTAAACGTACAAAAAAGGTTGATAAGTCTATTTCAATTGGCACTTTACAGTCTAAGTTTATTCTATCTGTGACCTTGATTTGTTCATTATCGTCAATTACCGCGGACGCCTATGTCGACTCTGGCGCCGCTTTGAGTCTTATGGATTGGTCCTTTGCCAGGCGCTGTGGGTTTAATTTAGAGCCTCTGGAAGTTCCTATACCTCTGAAGGGTATTGACTCTACGCCATTGGCTAGTAATAAACCACAATACTGGACACAAGTGACTATGCGTATGAATCCAGACCATCAGGAGATGATTCGCTTCCTTGTGTTGTACAATCTACATGATGTTTTGGTGCTTGGATTGCCATGGTTACAATCTCATAACCCAGTCCTTGACTGGAAAGCAATGTCTGTGTTAAGCTGGGGATGTCGGGGGGCTCATGGGGACGTACCTTTGGTTTCCATTTCGTCATCTATTCCCTCTGAGATTCCGGAATTTTTATCTGATTATCGTGATGTTTTTGAAGAGCCTAAGCTTGGTTCACTACCTCCTCACAGAGATTGCGATTGTACCATAGATCTGATTCCGGGCAGTAAATTTCCAAAGGGTCGTTTATTTAATCTATCTGTACCTGAACATGCTGCTATGCGAGAATATATTAAGGAGTCCCTGGAAAAGGGACATATTCGTCCTTCTTCATCTCCCTTAGGAGCCGGTTTTTTCTTTGTATCTAAAAAAGATGGCTCTTTGAGGCCGTGTATTGATTATCGACTCTTGAATAAAATTACAGTCAAATATCAGTATCCTCTGCCACTGCTGACTGATTTGTTTGCTCGAATAAAGGGGGCTAAGTGGTTCTCTAAGATTGATCTCCGTGGGGCGTATAATTTAGTGCGAATTAAGCAGGGGGATGAGTGGAAAACCGCATTTAATATGCCCGAGGGCCATTTTGAGTATTTGGTAATGCCTTTTGGTCTTTCAAATGCCCCTTCAGTCTTTCAGTCCTTTATGCATGACATTTTCCGTGAATATTTGGATAAATTTATGATTGTGTATCTGGATGATATTTTGATTTTTTCGGATGACTGGGACTCTCATGTCCAACAGGTCAGGAGGGTTTTTCAGGTTTTGCGGTCTAATTCCTTGTGTGTGAAGGGTTCTAAGTGTATTTTTGGGGTTCAAAAGATTTCTTTTTTGGGGTACATTTTTTCCCCCTCTTCCATTGAGATGGATCCTGTCAAGGTTCGGGCTATTTGTGATTGGACGCAACCTACTTCTCTTAAGAGCCTTCAGAAATTTTTGGGCTTTGCTAATTTTTATCGTCGATTTATAACTAGTTTTTCTGATGTTGCTAGACCTTTGACTGATTTGACTAAAAAGGGTGCTGATGTTGCTGATTGGTCCCCTGCTGCTGTGGAGGCCTTTCGGGAGCTTAAGCGCCGCTTTTCTTCCGCCCCTGTGTTGCGTCAGCCTGATGTTACTCTTCCTTTTCAGGTTGAGGTCGACGCTTCCGAGATCGGAGCTGGGGCAGTTTTGTCGCAGAAAAGTTCCGACTGCTCCGTGATGAGACCTTGTGCGTTCTTTTCTCGAAAATTTTCGCCTGCCGAGCGAAATTATGATATTGGTAATCGGGAGCTTTTGGCTATGAAGTGGGCTTTTGAGGAGTGGCGTCATTGGCTCGAGGGGGCTAGACATCAGGTGGTGGTATTGACCGATCACAAGAATTTGATTTATCTTGAGTCTGCCAGGCGCCTGAATCCTAGACAGGCGCGCTGGTCGTTGTTCTTCTCTCGGTTTAATTTTGTGGTCTCATATCTACCAGGTTCTAAAAATGTGAAGGCGGATGCCCTTTCTAGGAGTTTTGAGCCTGATTCCCCTGGTGATTCTGAACCTACAGGTATCCTTAAGGATGGAGTGATATTATCTGCTGTTTCCCCAGACCTGCGACGGGCTTTGCAGGAGTTTCAGGCGGATAGACCTGATCGTTGCCCGCCTGGTAGACTGTTTGTTCCTGATGATTGGACCAGTAGAGTCATCTCGGAGGTTCATTCTTCTGCGTTGGCAGGTCATCCTGAAATCTTTGGTACCAGGGATTTGGTGGCTAGGTCCTTCTGGTGGCCTTCCCTGTCTCGAGATGTACGAGTTTTTGTGCAGTCTTGTGATGTTTGTGCTCGGGCCAAGCCTTGTTGTTCTCGGGCTAGTGGATTGTTGTTATCCTTGCCTATTCCGAAGAGGCCTTGGACTCACATCTCTATGGATTTTATTTCTGATCTCCCTGTTTCTCAGAAGATGTCTGTCATCTGGGTGGTGTGTGACCGTTTTTCTAAGATGGTTCATTTGGTACCCTTGCCTAAGTTGCCTTCCTCATCCGAGTTGGTTCCTCTGTTTTTTCAAAATGTGGTTCGCTTGCATGGTATTCCGGAGAATATCGTTTCTGACAGGGGGACCCAGTTCGTGTCTAGATTTTGGCAGGCGTTCTGTGCTAGGATGGGCATTGATTTGTCTTTTTCATCTGCGTTCCATCCTCAGACTAATGGCCAGACCGAGCGAACTAATCAGACCTTGGAGACTTATTTGAGGTGTTTTGTGTCTGCGGATCAGGATGACTGGGTTGCCTTTTTGCCGTTGGCGGAGTTTGCCCTCAATAATCGGGCTAGTTCTGCCACTTTGGTTTCTCCTTTCTTTTGCAATTCGGGGTTTCATCCTCGTTTTTCTTCCGGTCAGGTGGAGTCTTCGGATTGTCCTGGAGTAGATACTGTGGTGGATAGGTTGCATCGGATTTGGGGACAGGTGGTGGACAATTTGAAGTTGTCCCAGGAGAAGACTCAGCGTTTTGCCAACCGCCGTCGTCGTGTTGGTCCTCGTCTTCGTGTTGGGGACTTGGTGTGGTTGTCTTCTCGTTTTGTCCCTATGAGGGTTTCTTCTCCTAAGTTTAAGCCTCGGTTCATCGGCCCGTATAAGATTTTGGAGATTCTTAACCCTGTGTCCTTTCGATTAGACCTCCCTGCATCTTTTTCTATCCATAATGTATTCCATCGGTCATTATTGCGCAGGTATGAGGTACCGGTTGTGCCTTCCGTTGAGCCTCCTGCTCCGGTGTTGGTTGAGGGTGAATTGGAGTACGTTGTGGAGAAGATCTTGGACTCCCGTGTTTCCAGACGGAAACTTCAGTATCTGGTCAAGTGGAAGGGCTACGGTCAGGAGGATAATTCTTGGGTGACAGCCTCTGATGTTCATGCCTCTGATTTGGTCCGTGCCTTTCATAGGGCTCATCCTGATCGCCCTGGTGGTTCTTGTGAGGGTTCTGTGCCCCCTCCTTGAGGGGGGGGTACTGTTGTGAATTTGGTTTTTGGGCTCCCCCGGTGGTCACTGGTGGTACTGGACTTGTGTGCTTCACTTTCTCTTTCACCTGTTTCCATCTGGATATGGGAGTATCCTATTTAGCCTTGCTGCTCAGTCATTCTAGTGCCGGCCATCAATGTAACCAGAGCCTTTCTATTGCATGTTCCTGCTCCTAGTCTTCTGATCAGCTAAGTTGGACTCTTAGTCCTAAGTTTGTTTTGCATTTTTGTTCCAGTTCGCAGTTGTGTTATTTTTCTGTAGCTGGAAGCTCTTGTAGACTGAAATTGCCACTCCGGTGTCATGAGTTGACACATGAGTCTTAAAGTAATTTCTGGATGGTATTTTAAAGAGGGTTTTCAGCTGACCGTGAAGTCCCCTTTTGTATTTTCCTACTATCTAGTAAGCGGACCTCGCTTTGCTGAACCTACCTTCATACTACGTATGTCTTTTCCTCTGAATTCACCGTCAATATATGTGGGGGGCTTCTGTCTCCTTTTTGGGGGAATTTCTCTAGAGGTAAGCCAGGTCTGTTTTTCCTCTATTGGGGTTAGTTAGTCCTCCGGCTGGCGCTGGGCGTCTAGGGGCAACGTAGGTACGCCACCCGGCCACTATTAGTTGTGTGGTAGGTTTAGCTCACGGTCAGCTCGAGATTCCATCACCCAAGAGCTAGTCCTTATTTATGTTTTTCTGACGTTCTCTTGCCATTGGGAACCATGACAGTATGGCCGGCCAAGTGTTAAAACTGTTGGCAGAAGAAAGGAGAGAAAAAGAAGTCTGCAGATTTTTTTTTTTTTTCTGAGCTTGTCCTATAGTTTACTCAGTTGCATTTCTGCTCTAACTGCAGCCTTTGTCTCTCTCTCCTTCTAATCCTTGAATGGCTCTGATCCCACCTGATTAAAATGGATCCTCAGAGTTTGGCTACAGGTTTGAATAATCTTGCTACGAAGGTTCAAAATTTACAGGATTTTGTTATTCATGCTCCTATATCTGAACCTAGAATTCCTTTACCAGAGTTTTTCTCCGGGGATAGATCTCGTTTTCAGAATTTCAAATATAATTGTAAATTGTTTCTTTCTCTGAGATCTCGCTCCGCTGGAGATTCCGCACAGCAGGTTAGGATTGTAATTTCCTTGCTGCGGGGTGACCCTCAGGATTGGGCATTTGCATTGGCGCCAGGGGATCCTGCGTTGCTCGATGTGGATGCGTTTTTTCTGGCTTTGGGGTTGCTTTATGAGGAACCTAATCTAGAGATTCAGGCTGAAAAAGCCTTGATGGCCCTATCTCAAGGGCAAGATGAAGCTGAAATATACTGCCAAAAATTTCGTAAATGGTCTGTGCTTACTCAGTGGAATGAGTGCGCCCTGGCGGCGAATTTCAGAGAGGGTCTCTCTGATGCCATTAAAGATGTTATGGTGGGGTTCCCTGCGCCTACTGGTCTGAATGAGTCCATGACAATGGCTATTCAGATAGATCGGCGTTTGCGGGAGCGCAAACCTGTGCACCATTTGGCGGTGTCTTCTGAGAAGGCGCCAGAGAATATGCAATGTGATAGAATTCTGTCCAGAAGCGAACGGCAGAATTTTAGGCGAAAAAATGGGTTGTGCTTCTATTGTGGTGATTCAACTCATGTTATATCAGCATGCTCTAAACGTACAAAAAAGGTTGATAAGTCTATTTCAATTGGCACTTTACAGTCTAAGTTTATTCTATCTGTGACCTTGATTTGTTCATTATCGTCAATTACCGCGGACGCCTATGTCGACTCTGGCGCCGCTTTCAGTCTTATGGATTGGTCCTTTGCCAGGCGCTGTGGGTTTAATTTAGAGCCTCTGGAAGTTCCTATACCTCTGAAGGGTATTGACTCTACGCCATTGGCTAGTAATAAACCACAATACTGGACACAAGTGACTATGCGTATGAATCCAGACCATCAGGAGATGATTCGCTTCCTTGTGTTGTACAATCTACATGATGTTTTGGTGCTTGGATTGCCATGGTTACAATCTCATAACCCAGTCCTTGACTGGAAAGCAATGTCTGTGTTAAGCTGGGGATGTCGGGGGGCTCATGGGGACGTACCTTTGGTTTCCATTTCGTCATCTATTCCCTCTGAGATTCCGGAATTTTTATCTGATTATCGTGATGTTTTTGAAGAGCCTAAGCTTGGTTCACTACCTCCTCACAGAGATTGCGATTGTACCATAGATCTGATTCCGGGCAGTAAATTTCCAAAGGGTCGTTTATTTAATCTATCTGTACCTGAACATGCTGCTATGCGAGAATATATTAAGGAGTCCCTGGAAAAGGGACATATTCGTCCTTCTTCATCTCCCTTAGGAGCCGGTTTTTTCTTTGTATCTAAAAAAGATGGCTCTTTGAGGCCGTGTATTGATTATCGACTCTTGAATAAAATTACAGTCAAATATCAGTATCCTCTGCCACTGCTGACTGATTTGTTTGCTCGAATAAAGGGGGCTAAGTGGTTCCCTAAGATTGATCTCCGTGGGGCGTATAATTTAGTGCGAATTAAGCAGGGGGATGAGTGGAAAACCGCATTTAATACGCCCGAGGGCCATTTTGAGTATTTGGTAATGCCTTTTGGTCTTTCAAATGCCCCTTCAGTCTTTCAGTCCTTTATGCATGACATTTTCCGTGAATATTTGGATAAATTTATGATTGTGTATCTGGATGATATTTTGATTTTTTCGGATGACTGGGACTCTCATGTCCAACAGGTCAGGAGGGTTTTTCAGGTTTTGCGGTCTAATTCCTTGTGTGTGAAGGGTTCTAAGTGTATTTTTGGGGTTCAAAAGATTTCTTTTTTGGGGTACATTTTTTCCCCCTCTTCCATTGAGATGGATCCTGTCAAGGTTCGGGCTATTTGTGATTGGACGCAACCTACTTCTCTTAAGAGCCTTCAGAAATTTTTGGGCTTTGCTAATTTTTATCGTCGATTTATAACTAGTTTTTCTGATGTTGCTAGACCTTTGACTGATTTGACTAAAAAGGGTGCTGATGTTGCTGATTGGTCCCCTGCTGCTGTGGAGGCCTTTCGGGAGCTTAAGCGCCGCTTTTCTTCCGCCCCTGTGTTGCGTCAGCCTGATGTTACTCTTCCTTTTCAGGTTGAGGTCGACGCTTCCGAGATCAGAGCTGGGGCAGTTTTGTCGCAGAAAAGTTCCGACTGCTCCGTGATGAGACCTTGTGCGTTCTTTTCTCGAAAATTTTCGCCTGCCGAGCGAAATTATGATATTGGTAATCGGGAGCTTTTGGCTATGAAGTGGGCTTTTGAGGAGTGGCGTCATTGGCTCGAGGGGGCTAGACATCAGGTGGTGGTATTGACCGATCACAAGAATTTGATTTATCTTGAGTCTGCCAGGCGCCTGAATCCTAGACAGGCGCGCTGGTCGTTGTTCTTCTCTCGGTTTAATTTTGTGGTCTCATATCTACCAGGTTCTAAAAATGTGAAGGCGGATGCCCTTTCTAGGAGTTTTGAGCCTGATTCCCCTGGTGATTCTGAACCTACAGGTATCCTTAAGGATGGAGTGATATTATCTGCTGTTTCCCCAGACCTGCGACGGGCTTTGCAGGAGTTTCAGGCGGATAGACCTGATCGTTGCCCGCCTGGTAGACTGTTTGTTCCTGATGATTGGACCAGTAGAGTCATCTCGGAGGTTCATTCTTCTGCGTTGGCAGGTCATCCTGAAATCTTTGGTACCAGGGATTTGGTGGCTAGGTCCTTCTGGTGGCCTTCCCTGTCTCGAGATGTACGAGTTTTTGTGCAGTCTTGTGATGTTTGTGCTCGGGCCAAGCCTTGTTGTTCTCGGGCTAGTGGATTGTTGTTATCCTTGCCTATTCCGAAGAGGCCTTGGACTCACATCTCTATGGATTTTATTTCTGATCTCCCTGTTTCTCAGAAGATGTCTGTCATCTGGGTGGTGTGTGACCGTTTTTCTAAGATGGTTCATTTGGTACCCTTGCCTAAGTTGCCTTCCTCATCCGAGTTGGTTCCTCTGTTTTTTCAAAATGTGGTTCGCTTGCATGGTATTCCGGAGAATATCGTTTCTGACAGGGGGACCCAGTTCGTGTCTAGATTTTGGCAGGCGTTCTGTGCTAGGATGGGCATTGATTTGTCTTTTTCGTCTGCGTTCCATCCTCAGACTAATGGCCAGACCGAGCGAACTAATCAGACCTTGGAGACTTATTTGAGGTGTTTTGTGTCTGCGGATCAGGATGACTGGGTTGCCTTTTTGCCGTTGGCGGAGTTTGCCCTCAATAATCGGGCTAGTTCTGCCACTTTGGTTTCTCCTTTCTTTTGCAATTCGGGGTTTCATCCTCGTTTTTCTTCCGGTCAGGTGGAGTCTTCGGATTGTCCTGGAGTAGATACTGTGGTGGATAGGTTGCATCGGATTTGGGGACAGGTGGTGGACAATTTGAAGTTGTCCCAGGAGAAGACTCAGCGTTTTGCCAACCGCCGTCGTCGTGTTGGTCCTCGTCTTCGTGTTGGGGACTTGGTGTGGTTGTCTTCTCGTTTTGTCCCTATGAGGGTTTCTTCTCCTAAGTTTAAGCCTCGGTTCATCGGCCCGTATAAGATTTTGGAGATTCTTAACCCTGTGTCCTTTCGATTAGACCTCCCTGCATCTTTTTCTATCCATAATGTTTTCCATCGGTCATTATTGCGCAGGTATGAGGTACCGGTTGTGCCTTCCGTTGAGCCTCCTGCTCCGGTGTTGGTTGAGGGTGAATTGGAGTACGTTGTGGAGAAGATCTTGGACTCCCGTGTTTCCAGACGGAAACTTCAGTATCTGGTCAAGTGGAAGGGCTACGGTCAGGAGGATAATTCTTGGGTGACAGCCTCTGATGTTCATGCCTCTGATTTGGTCCGTGCCTTTCATAGGGCTCATCCTGATCGCCCTGGTGGTTCTTGTGAGGGTTCTGTGCCCCCTCCTTGAGGGGGGGGTACTGTTGTGAATTTGGTTTTTGGGCTCCCCCGGTGGTCACTGGTGGTACTGGACTTGTGTGCTTCACTTTCTCTTTCACCTGTTTCCATCTGGATATGGGAGTATCCTATTTAGCCTTGCTGCTCAGTCATTCTAGTGCCGGCCATCAATGTAACCAGAGCCTTTCTATTGCATGTTCCTGCTCCTAGTCTTCTGATCAGCTAAGTTGGACTCTTAGTCCTAAGTTTGTTTTGCATTTTTGTTCCAGTTCGCAGTTGTGTTATTTTTCTGTAGCTGGAAGCTCTTGTAGACTGAAATTGCCACTCCGGTGTCATGAGTTGACACATGAGTCTTAAAGTAATTTCTGGATGGTATTTTAAAGAGGGTTTTCAGCTGACCGTGAAGTCCCCTTTTGTATTTTCCTACTATCTAGTAAGCGGACCTCGCTTTGCTGAACCTACCTTCATACTACGTATGTCTTTTCCTCTGAATTCACCGTCAATATATGTGGGGGGCTTCTGTCTCCTTTTTGGGGGAATTTCTCTAGAGGTAAGCCAGGTCTGTTTTTCCTCTATTGGGGTTAGTTAGTCCTCCGGCTGGTGCTGGGCGTCTAGGGGCAACGTAGGTACGCCACCCGGCCACTATTAGTTGTGTGGTAGGTTTAGCTCACGGTCAGCTCGAGATTCCATCACCCAAGAGCTAGTCCTTATTTATGTTTTTCTGACGTTCTCTTGCCATTGGGAACCATGACAATAATGGCCACACACAGTTCTCCATACTGTATAATGATCCCACATGATGCTCAATACTGTATAATGGCCACACATGATGCTCCATACTGTATAATGGCCACACAGTTCTCCATACTGTATAATGATCCCACATGATGCTCAATACTGTATAATGGCCACACATGATGCTCCATACTGTATAATGGCCCCCCTCCTGTATGCATGGCTCATATCACCCCCTCCTGTATGCGTGGCTCATATTCCCCCCCTGTATGCATGGCTCATATTCCCCCCTGTATGCATGGCTCATATTCCCCCCCTGAATGCATGGCTCATATTCCCCCCCCTCCTGTATGCATGGCTCATATTCCCCCCCTGTATGCATGGCTCATATTCCCCCCCTGTATGCATGGCTCATATTCCCCCCCCTGTATGCATGGCTCATATCCCCCCTGTATGCATGGCTCATATCCCCCCCTGTATGCATGGCTCATATTCCCCCTCCTGTATGCATGGCTCATATTCCCCCTCCTGTATGCATGGCTCATATTCCCCCTCCTGTATGCATGGCTCATATTCCCCCCTGTATGCATGGCTCATATTCCCCCCCGTATGCATGGCTCATATTCCCCCCCAGCTCCTGCTCCTGCTCCCATCTTGCATGGCGTCGCTTACCGTCCTCCTTCATCCCCCCCGTCCCTCATACTCACCTTTTTTTCCCACGCCGCGCCGACATCCCTCTGGCTCTGTCCTGACACCCGGCGGCAGCACCTTCTTCCTGCTTGAGCGGTCATGTGATACCGCTCATTAAGGTCATGAATATGCGCATATTCATGACCTTAATGAGCAGTACCACGTGACCGCTCACACATGACGAGCTGCAGACACTGAGATCAGGCATCGCTGGAGCAGGGTGAGTATCGTCTTCAAGGAGGGTGGGTGGGAGGCAGGGAGGCAGGCAGGCAAGCGGGTGGGCGGGCGGCCAGGGGGGGTGGGCTAGGGGCAGTCGGTCGGGAGGTGACCCCCCAAAAAAAAAACAACCTTGCTCAGGTGCCGCCCCCCACATTGTCCCGCCCTAGGCACGTGCCCTCAAGTGCCTAGTGGCAAATATGGCCCTGGCTACAAGTGTCACATTCCTTGTCACATTCCTTGTGTCAAGCCGCTCATGACCAGTAGACAACGTTTTCCCTGGGCCAAGGAGAAAAAGAACTGGACTGTTGTCAGTGGTCCAAGGTGTTGTTTTCAGATGAAAGTAAATTTTGCATTTCATTTGGAAATCAAGGTCCCAGAGTCTGGAGGAAGAGTGGAGAGGTCACAATCCAAGCTGCTGGAGGTCTAGTGTGAAGTTTCAACAATCAGTGATGGTTTGGGGAGCCATGTCATCTGCTGGTGTAGGTCCACTGTGTTTTATCAAGACCAAAGTCAACGCAGCCATCTACCAGGAAATTTTTAGAGCACTTCATGCTTCCCTCTGCCGACAAGCTTTTTGAAGATGGAAATTTCATTCTCCAGCAGGACTTGGCACCTGTCCATGCTGCCAAAAGTACCAATACCTGGTTTACAAACAACACCACCACCCTACATCTCCTCCCTGGTCTCAGTCTACCACCCTACCCGTGCTCTCCATTCTGCTAATGACCTGAGGTTAACATCCTCAATAATCAGAACCTCCCACTCCTGTCTTTTCACGTGCTGCGCCAATTCTTTAGAACGCACTACCCAGGTTAATACGATTAATCCCCAATCCCCACAGTTTTAAGCGTGCCCTAAAAACGCATTTCTTCAGACTGGCCTACCGCATCAACGCATTAACCTAACTATCCCTGTGTGGCCCATTCAATTAACTTAAACCATAATCAGGTTAATAATAATAATAATAATAATTTTATTTATATAGTGCCAACATATTCCGCAGCGCTTTACAACTTATAGATGGGACTTGTACAGACAATAGACATTACAGCATAACAGAAATCACAGTTCAAAACAGATACCAGGAGGAATGAGGGCCCTGCTCGCAAGCTTACAACCTATGAGGAAAAGGGGAGACACGAGAGGTGGATGATAACAATTGCTTTAGTTATTTGGACCAGCCATAGTGTGAGGCTCGGGTGTTCATGTAAAGCTGCATGAACCAGTTAACAGCCTAAGTATGGAGCAGTACAGACACAGAGGGCTATTAACTGCATAAAGTGTATGAGAACACGATGCGAGGAACCTGATTATGTTTTTTTTTTTTTTTTATTAGGCCATACAGAGATTGGGGATTAATCGTATTAACCTAGGTAGTGCATTCCAAAGAATCGGCGCAGCACGTGTAAAGTCTTGGAGACGGAAATGGGAGGTTCTGATTATTGAGGATGCTAACCTGAGGTCATTAGCGGAGCGGAGGGCACGGGTAGGGTGGTAGACTGAGACCAGAGAGGAGATGTAGGGTGGTGCTGAGCCATGGAGTGCCATGGAGGGTAGTAGTTTTGTACTGGATTCTGGAGTGGATGGGTAGCCAGTGTAATGACTGGCACAAGGTAGAGGCATCGGTGTAACGGTTGGTGAGGAATATGATTCTGGCAGCAGCATTCAGGACAGATTGGAGCGGGGAGAGTTTGGTAAGAGGGAGGCCAATTAGTAGAGAGTTACAATAGTCCAGACGAGAATGAATAAGTGAGACAGTAAGAGTTTTTGCAGAGTCGAAAGTAAGAAAAGGGCGAATTCTAGAAATGTTTTTGAGATGCAGATAAGAAGAGCGAGCCAGTAATCGGATGTGGGGGGTGAATGAAAGCTCGGAATCAAGTATGACCCCAAGGCAGCGGGCATGTTGCTTGGGGGTAATGGTGGAACCACACACGGAGATTGTAATGTCAGGCAAAGGTAGGTTAGTAGAGGGAGAGAACACGAGGAGTTCAGTTTTTGCCAGGTTCAGTTTCAGATAGAGGGAAGACATGATGTTAATGACAGCAGTAAGACAATCACTGGTGTTTTCTAAGAAGGTCGGAGTGAAAGCAGGAGAAGAGGTGTATAATTGGGTGTCGTCAGCATAGAGATGGTACTGGAAACCAAATCTACTGATTGTTTATCCAATAGGGGCAGTATACAAAGAGAAGAGGATGGGGCCCAGGACTGATCCTTGAGGAACCCCAACAGTAAGGGGAAGGTGAGAGGAGGAGGAACCAGCAAAACATACAGTGAAGGATCGGTCAGAGAGATAGGAGGAGAACCAAGAGAGAACGGTGTCCTTGATGCCGATGGAGTGGAGCATAGTGAGGAGGAGCTGATGATCCACAGTGTTGAATGCTGCGGAAAGATCCAAGAGAATTAGCATGGAGTAGTGACCATTAGATTTAGCTGTTAGTAGGTCATTAGAGACTTTAGTGAGGGCAGTTTCAGTAGAGTGTAAAGACCGGAAGCCAGATTGAAGAGGGTCGAGAAGAGAGTTATCTGAGAGATAGCGGGTAAGACGGGAGTGGACCAGGCGTTCCAGGAGTTTAGAGATGAAGGGAAGATTAGAGACAGGTCTATAATTAGTGGCACAGTTTTGGTCGAGGGAGGGTTTTTTAAGTAATGGATGTATGATGGCATGCTTAAATGAGGAGGGAAAAATACCGGAAGTGAGGGAAAGGTTGAATATTTTTGTTATATGAGAGGTGACAGCCGGGGAAAGGGACTGGAGGAGATGTGACGGAATGGGGTCACTGGTGCAAGTGGTCGGGCGAGAAGATGCAAGGAGCCTGCTTACTTCTTCTTCTGCAACTGGTTCAAAGTCAGAGAGTGAACTAGATGCAGTGGGGGAGGGAGGACAGTGCCTGGTATGAAGAGATTTGGAGATGATTTCCTGTCGAATGTGGTCAATTTTTTCTTTGAAGTAATTGGCCAGATCATCAGCGCGGAGATCTGTGGTTGGGGCCTGCTCTCTTGGGTTGAGTAGGGACTGGAAAGTGTCAAAGAGACGTTTAGGGTTATTGGACAGTGAGGTGATGAGGGTGTTGAAATAGGTTTGTTTGGAGAGGTGAAGGGCAGAGTTGTATGTTTTTAGCATGAACTTATAATGGATGAAATCTTCGGGTAGAATAGATTTTCTCCACAGACGTTCGGCGCACCTGGAGCACCGCTGCAGGAAACGTGTTTGCAGAGTGTGCCACGGTTGTCGCCGTCTGTGTCGAGTTGCTCTATGTATAGGAGGAGCAGCTTCATCCAGGGCACTTTGCAGGGTTTCATTGTAATGCTTCAGAGCAGAATCAGGACATGAGATGGAGGAGATTGGGGCCAATGAGGACTGCAAGTTCTTAATAAGTTTCTGGGTGTTAATGGCCTGTATGTTTCTATAAGTGTGGAAAGTGGGGGTGACCTGAGCGGGATGGCAGTTCTTGATAGAGAATGAAAGAAGGTTGTGGTCAGAGAGCGGGAGAGGGGAGTTTGTGAAATCATCCACTGAGCAAAGCCGGGAGAAGACCAAGTCAAGGGAGTTTCCATCTTCATGCGTTGGAGAGTTAGTATGCTGCGAGAGGCCGAAAGAGGAGGTTAGAGATAAAAGGTGAGAAGCAGATGGGGAGAGGGGAGAAGCAATGGGGTCCTCGCATCATGTTCTCATACACTTTATGCATTTAATTAGTCCTCTGTGCCTGTACTGTTAGATACTTAGGCTGTTAACTGGTTCATGCAGCTTTACATGAACACCCGAGCCTTACACTATGGCTGGTCCGAACAACGAAAGCAATTGTTACCATCCACCTCTCATGTCTGCCCTTTTTCCTCGATGTTTGTAAGCTTGCGAGCAGGGCCCTCATTCCTCCTGGTATCTATTTTGAACTGTTTTTATTGTTATGCTGTAATGTCTATTGTCTGTACAAGTCCCCTCTATAATGTAAAGCGCTGTGGAATATGTTGGCGCTATATAAATAAAATTATTATTATTATTATTATTAACGGTATCACTGTGCTTGATTGGCAGCAAACTCGCCTGACCTTAACCCCATAGAGAATCTATGGAGTATTGTCAAGAGGAAGATGAGACACCAGACCCAACTATGCAGACGAGCTGAAGGCTGCTATCAAAGCAACCTGGGCGTCCATAACCCCTCAACAGTGCCACAGGCTGATCGCCTCCATGCCACTACGCATTGATGCAGTAATTGATGCAAAAAGAGCCCAGACCAAGTATTGAGTGCATTTACAGAGCATACATTACAGTAGGGAACATTTCAGATTTTAAAATCATTTTTTTCAAGCTGGTATTATAAAGTATTCTAATTTACTGAGGTAATGACTTTTGGGTTTTCATTGGCCGTAGGCCATAATCATCAACATTAACAGAAATAAACACATGAAATAGATCACTCTGTGTGTAATGACTCTGTATAATATGAGGTTCACTTTTTGTATTGAAGAACTGAAATAAATTATCTTTTGGATGATATTCTTATTTAGTGAGAAGCACCTGTATGTACAGGGAAGAGGAGGCCATATCTCAGGAACGGAGAGTCGTAGAAACACGAGAAAAACATTACTGGATTCAGGAGAACAGCGGCATTTACACTGGGTTTTAAAAAATGCAGATTCGAGGTAAGTGACAGGTCCTTATATTTATGTGACGTTTATAAATGTGCTCTGCAGTTTTTTTCCTCTGATAATTTGCCCCTCATCTTGGCTTTTTGATACTTGTTATATTATTCCACCGTACGGCAGGTTATAAGGGACAGCCAGGAGCTATCAATATTGGCAGTGCGATCTTTTATATAATTACCAGCTTTGTACAAGAATGGAAGGGAGAGGGTATACGACAGCAAAAACCATTAAAACGGTGATTGGAAAATGGACTTGATGCTAAATGAGTTATTCCTGCGCTGCCATTCCCCTAAATCACCATAGGCTCTCCACATAGAGGGCTTTCAGCTTAATAAATGCTACACGTTATATTTCATCTCATCATCCCATTATCTGTAACAAGAAAATACTTTCCACTGACATGGTGGAAAAAAAAGAGTTCAGTGCATTACACTCTGTGCTGGTGGAGCAGACCATGGTTTGACGTGCTGCACGCTGTGTGCTGGTGGAGCAGACCATGGTGTGATGTGCTGCACGCTGTGTGCTGGTGGAGCAGACCATGGTGTGATGTGCTGCACGCTGTGTGCTGGTGGAGCAGACCATGGTGTGATGTGCTGCACGCTGTGTGCTGGTGGAGCAGACCATGGTGTGATGTGCTGCACGCTCTGTGCTGGTGGAGCAGACCATGGTGTGATGTGCTGCACGCTGTGTGCTGGTGGAGCAGACCATGGTGTGATGTGCTGCACGCTCTGTGCTGGTGGAGCAGACCATGATGTGATGTGTTGCACGCTGTATGCTGGTGGAGCAGACCATGGTGTGATGTGCTGCACGCTGTGTGCTGGTGGAGCAGACCATGGTGTGATGTGCTGCACGCTGTGTGCTGGTGGAGCAGACCATGGTGTGATGTGCTGCACGCTGTGTGCTGGTGGAGCAGACCATGGTGTGATGTGCTGCACGATGTGTGCTGGTGGAGCAGACCATGGTGTGATGTGCTGCACGCTGTGTGCTGGTGGAGCAGACCATGGTGTGATGTGCTGCACGATGTGTGCTGGTGGAGCAGACCATGGTGTGATGTGCTGCACGCTGTGTGCTGGTGGAGCAGACCATGGTGTGATGTGCTGCACGATGTGTGCTGGTGGAGCAGACCATGGTGTGATGTGCTGCACGCTGTGTGCTGGTGGAGCAGACCATGGTGTGATGTGCTGCACGATGTGTGCTGGTGGAGCAGACCATGGTGTGATGTGCTGCACGCTGTGTGCTGGTGGAGCAGACCATGGTGTGATGTGCTGCACGATGTGTGCTGGTGGAGCAGACCATGGTGTGATGTGCTGCACGCTGTGTGCTGGTGGAGCAGACCATGGTGTGATGTGCTGCACGATGTGTGCTGGTGGAGCAGACCATGGTGTGATGTGCTGCACGCTGTGTGCTGGTGGAGCAGACCATGGTGTGATGTGCTGCACGATGTGTGCTGGTGGAGCAGACCATGGTGTGATGTGCTGCACGCTGTGTGCTGGTGGAGCAGACCATGGTGTGATGTGCTGCACGATGTGTGCTGGTGGAGCAGACCATGGTGTGATGTGCTGCACGCTGTGTGCTGGTGGAGCAGACCATGGTGTGATGTGCTGCACGATGTGTGCTGGTGGAGCAGACCATGGTGTGATGTGCTGCACGCTGTGTGCTGGTGGAGCAGACCATGGTGTGATGTGCTGCACGATGTGTGCTGGTGGAGCAGACCATGGTGTGATGTGCTGCACGCTGTGTGCTGGTGGAGCAGACCATGGTGTGATGTGCTGCACGATGTGTGCTGGTGGAGCAGACCATGGTGTGATGTGCTGCACGCTGTGTGCTGGTGGAGCAGACCATGGTGTGATGTGCTGCACGATGTGTGCTGGTGGAGCAGACCATGGTGTGATGTGCTGCACGCTGTGTGCTGGTGGAGCAGACCATGGTGTGATGTGCTGCACGATGTGTGCTGGTGGAGCAGACCATGGTGTGATGTGCTGCACGCTGTGTGCTGGTGGAGCAGACCATGGTGTGATGTGCTGCACGATGTGTGCTGGTGGAGCAGACCATGGTGTGATGTGCTGCACGCTGTGTGCTGGTGGAGCAGACCATGGTGTGATGTGCTGCACGATGTGTGCTGGTGGAGCAGACCATGGTGTGATGTGCTGCACGCTGTGTGCTGGTGGAGCAGACCATGGTGTGATGTGCTGCACGATGTGTGCTGGTGGAGCAGACCATGGTGTGATGTGCTGCACGCTGTGTGCTGGTGGAGCAGACCATGGTGTGATGTGCTGCACGATGTGTGCTGGTGGAGCAGACCATGGTGTGATGTGCTGCACGCTGTGTGCTGGTGGAGCAGACCATGGTGTGATGTGCTGCACGATGTGTGCTGGTGGAGCAGACCATGGTGTGATGTGCTGCACGATGTGTGCTGGTGGAGCAGACCATGGTGTGATGTGCTGCACGCTGTGTGCTGGTGGAGCAGACCATGGTGTGATGTGCTGCATGATGTGTGCTGGTGGAGCAGACCATGGTGTGATGTGCTGCACGCTGTGTGCATGTTTTGTATGTCACTGTATAGAGGAATATTGTGCATAGCACTGTGTATTGGGGAATATTGTGCATGGCACTGTGTACATAGGGGAATATTGTGCATGGCACTGTGTATAGGGTACTGTTCTGAATGAGCCATATTCTGACTAGTACTGGTTTTAGGTGTGCAGTACTTATAGCACTGATAACGAGCCAATTTACAAGCAGGGGATACCCCTTTAAGAGGTATACACATATTTGCGGTGCTATGTAGTATAAATGAATGGCGTGCCCTATGATTACCCTGATGTTGGCGTTCTTTATACCACCCAACGCCATTGACCTTAACTAGTAATTTTGAAATCACAATAATAATAGTGTAAATACTATAATTTATAATCAGGATAACTGGAGCTCGTTCCTCGCCGTCGGCCTCTGATTAAGCATCTGACAGAATAAAAAAAATAGCTTGATTTTATTTGCAGGTGTCACCATGTCGCATTTCAGCATAATGACAGGGTAAGATGTATTCTGTGTGAGCGACCACCAATTATTCCACCACCGGGTATTTATTCTCTTATTTCCGTAACCTGCAGCAGCCATTGATGAAATTACGGCTCGTGTAATAATTATCAGACACGGCCCTGAGGAGGACGGTCATCTGTAAGATGTGACTACCTCCATGCTGGTAATGTAAGTCACAGGAAAGAGAGGGTGCTTAAAGGGAAACTCCAGGGGAAATGATGTTAATGGTGTATGTCAGGCTCCTTAAATATTCTGTTATTTACTGACTTATCTTGAGCTTGTCCTAAGAAAAAAAAGTCACCAGGAAAATGGCCGGTCTCATTTATTACAGCTGTCCGACACAGAAACAGGCCCTTATTGTCTACATGTTTATAGCAACCAATCACAGCACAGCACTTGTCTACAGCAACCAGTCACAGCACAGCACTTGTCCATAGCAACCAGTCACAACACAGTACTTGTCCATAGCAACCAAGCACAGCACTTGTCCATAGTAACCAGTCACAACACAGCACTTGTCCATAGCAACCAAGCACAGCACTTGTCATAGCAACCAGTCACAGCACAGCACTTGTCCACAGCAACCAAGCACAGCACAGCACTTGTCCATAGCAACCAGTCACAACACAGCACTTGTCCATAGCAACCAAGCACAGCACTTGTCCATAGGCACCAGTCACAGCACAGCACTTGTCCATAGCAACCAGTCACAGAACAGCACTTGTCCAGGGCTTCCTACAAAACCCTTCGCCTCATTGTGCGTGGAGATGCACCGACGCCTGCCTGCTGTCAGTCCGGACCAAGCTCTGTAATGATGTTGAACTGATTCCGTAGCTTTATCCTATTTCGTAGACAGCCCTGGCACTTGCTAGACTTTCCTGGGTTCCCTCAAGCCTTCTTCACAGCAACCAAACCTCTCTCTTTGGGTAATTTTACAAACAGCAATGTCCTTGCCTGTAATGCCCTTTTGTTGCAAAGTAATGAAGACTGCACGTGTTGCCTTGAAGGTAACCATAGTTGACAGAAGACCAATATTTCAAGCCCTAACTCTTTTAAAGCTACCAGTCTGCTCGCATAATTAAATTACCATGACTAAGTGATATCATCTACCTTGTCCTTGTTACCACTTCCTTCTATGCCAATGTAAGTATCACTGAATTTATATATGCAGGTCATTTTGTGGCAGAGGCGGAAATTTAGTGGAAATGGAGTTTTTATGATTAACTTAATTTTCTTGACATGGTTTCCAAAATTAAAGGGTGCAAAGCCTCCAAGGTATATCCCAAATCTGTTCAATAAAGCTACAAAAGAAAATGGTATCGGCACTCCAGTGATGTGATACAAAGGAAACCCTGGCTTTATTGGCCCATTTGGAAACATTCTGATTCGAGACACTGACCTAGGAGAGATTTAAAGGGGTTGTCCAGAGTGGATGAGTTATCACCCGGAATGGAGTTTCCCTTTAAGACCAGTTTTCACCAATTTATTAGCCTAAAAAAATAAATGGCTCTTTTTTTTTTTTCTACTCCACAAACTATTTGTCTGTTATCAGAGGTACGAGCTATCGTATCTATATTAAAGAAGAATATCATTTTCCCAGAAACTAATTGGAAAGCTGCTCTAGAACAAAGTAGTTAATATTTCCATTACAGTGAGCGGAAAGTACATGAATTTCACCTTTATCTTCTCCCAGCTTAGTGCGAGCTACATTATTTATTATAACTGAAATTAAAACTCGCAGAAACCCCGGCAAGACGTTCCGTAATAGTCCAGGAATAAAGATTATTATTATTCTGCAAAATTAAGTTTTGCTCAAATTGTTCATTATGTTGATGCTCTTGTATTTATTACAGAGACATATTACTGACATCAGAAATGGCGCTTCCTGCTGCAGATAAGGCGCAGTGCACGAGCGGCGGAGGGCGCGGAGCCACCGGCAGCTTCAGCAGAGCGTCTCCTGCCTGCTGATGTATTCTGCAACTATCCACAGGTCTGATTGATTCTTAGGATATGTGTCCACGGTCAGGATGGCCGGCGGTATCGCCGGAGCGGCGAAGCCGCTTGGCGCTAAGCCCCGCCCCCTTTCTGGGACGCGATGATGCCGGATGTGTTAACTGTACACATCCGGGATCATCGCACCCTCGCATAGCGCCCTGTGATATTACTTGCGGCGACGCAGCGGCGACGCAGGTAGCACGGACATGCTGCGATCTGAAAAGACGCGCAGCATATCCGGAGTCGCAGGGAAGTCGGATGCGTGTTTCCACGCATAGTGGACACGGGATTTCATAAAATCCCCTCCACTATGCTGGAACATCTGGACGCTGCGTGTTTGACGCTGCAGCTCTGCGCAGCGTCAAACAAGCAGCATTTACTGACCGTGGACACATACCCTTACAGGGTTTTTCTGCTTGCTGTCAAAGAATGTGGACATTCCTAATTACATGGAAAGGCCAGCAAGCTAGACCCATACCACATACGTCTGTTACATGCTGGACACATACCACACACGTGCCTCTTACATGCCGGACACATACCACACACGTGCCTCTTACATGCTGGACACATACCACACACGCCTCTTACATGCCGGACACATACCACACACGTGCCTCTTACATGCCGGACACATACCACACACGTGCCTCTTACATGCTGGACACATACCACACACGTGCCTCTTACATGCTGTACACATACCACACACGTGCCTCTTACATGCTGGACACATACCACACACGTGCCTCTTACATGCTGTACACATACCACACACGTGCCTCTTACATGCTGGACACATACCACACACGTGCCTCTTACATGCTGGACACATACCACACACGTGCCTCTTACATGCTGGACACATACCACACACGTGCCTCTTACATGCTGTACACATACCACACACGTGCCTCTTACATGCTGGACATACCACACACGTGCCTATTACATGCTGTACACATACCACACACGTGCCTCTTACATGCTGGACACATACCATACACGTGCCTCTTACATGCTGGACACATACCACACACGTGCCTCTTACATGCTGGACACATACCACACACGTGCCTCTCACATGCTGGACACATACCACACACGTGCCTCTTACATGCTGGACACATACCACACACGTGCCTCTTACATGCTGGACACATACCACACACGTGCCTCTTACATGCTGTACACATACCACACACGTGCCTCTTACATGCTGGACACATACCACACACGTGCCTCTTACATGCTGGACACATACCACACACGTGCCTCTTACATGCTGGACACATACCACACACGTGCCTCTTACATGCTGGACACATACCACACACGTGCCTCTTACATGCTGGACACATACCACACACGTGCCTCTTACATGCTGTACACATACCACACACGTGCCTCTTACATGCTGGACACATACCACACACGTGCCTCTTACATGCTGGACACATACCACACACGTGCCTCTTACATGCTGTACACATACCACACACGTGCCTCTTACATGCTGGACACATACCACACACGTGCTTCTTACATGCTGGACACATACCACACACGTGCCTCTTACATGCTGGACACATACCACACACGTGCCTCTCACATGCTGGACAAATACCACACACACATGCTTCTTTAATGCCAAACACATCCCACAAAATTTCCTCTGACAAAAGCCTCTCATGCTGAACACATACCACTTACATGCACTTTACAAAACAGACAATTGTGGCACGTGTCACTCACATAATAAAACATGCTCCACTGGTGCCATTCTCACTTTAGAGAAATCCCAGTGGCACCCGACATACCAACTATGTCAGATTTATTTGCACCCTACTGACCTTTGATAGGCCCCTTGAACCATAACTCTCCCCACCAATACTGAACACCACGCTGTTTGTAAGTGCATGCTCGACGTCTGTTCAGACTGGGCTCTGTAGAGCTTTATTCTGGGTATTAGATGGGGTCCCAGCGGTCGGATCCGCAGTGATCAGGAAGCTCTTAGCTACGGGACCCCCTTTCCCCTATTAATGCTACTAGGTAGACTTGCACATCACTTTATGCAACAATATAAAAAACTCCTGTTTGCCGCCCCGATATAAAGCCATAACTATTTCACGCTTGGTAAAGGTTCCCCCGACGCGCGGCAACTTTGCACCGAGATATGGAGTAAACTATATATTGTGATAAGTGGTTGGGTAATGGAATTCCTGGCTGCTGCGATCTCCAATGAATGATGTAGATAACAGCGAGACGTGAATTATGCACAGAATTCACATTTGCTTCCCATCAGCAGGGATAATAACAGCGGCGTAGCAACTGCATTGATGAAAACCTCCGCCGGTGTAACAAACTCCGAGAACAAAGTCATCTTACACCGCCATTAAGACAAACAATAAAAACTGAGCAAAGACCAGGAAAAACCTGCAGCAATATCTGAAGTGCGAGTTTGATGTAAATGGCGCTACCTGACTTCACTTTAATTAAGCATTCATCTTGCGGGATCTGCACGAGCCGCGTTGAATTCAATCTCCGTCATTGTGTTATGTTTCTCGTTTCCCCATTGACAGATTCATTTTTCATTTTGGTGAAATAGAAACTTGAAATTCAGTTTTGCGCTGAGAAAGAGGCCATGTCAGGGCCAGACTGGCCATCTGGAAATTCTGGCAAATGCCAGAAGGGCCTGTCTGGTCACTGGCTGCCTTGTCTGCTACGTTGTTAACAGAATCGGTGTTCTCAAGACACCCATACTGTTAAGAGTTGTGATGGAGCACAAAGCTGCTGACTCCGTCACTTACCCCAGCAGGCCACAGGTATCATTAGAAATATTGGTCTTGTAGAAAATGTTCCTTTCCTCCATCCAGAATAACATTAGTAATATATCCCATCTGGTTCATGGGGACGGGGACAACATGGGCCTGTGTGATTTCAAATGCCAGGGCTGAATTTCAACCCCGTCTGTACCTGGTGGAAAATGATTGTCCTTGGGTAGATTTGAAGCAATAACCCGAGCAATGGAAACCTACAATGCTAACCTGTGGGAATAATGTTTATTATTGCATATATTACAACTACTATGTACTACTCTTTATTGGTGCATGAGTCTCTGTCTCCAACAATAGTGTTATATTGTCAATAATACATTGTCTAGAAAAAAAAACAGAGTACCAGGACGTTCCGGCTCACTGTTCACACTGTGTGTAGCTGGAGCACATTCTGCTTTCACTTTACAAGCTGGCAGACGAGATGCTAAGACCCCGAGCTGTAAAGCCTAAGTAACACTAAACGACTTACCAACGATCACGACCAGCGATACGACCTGGCCGTGATCGTTGGTAAGTCGTTGTGTGGTCGCTGGGGAGCTGTCACACAGACAGCTCTCTCCAGCGACCAACGATCAGGGGAACGACTTCGGCATCGTTGAAACTGTCTTCAACGATGCCGAAGTCCCCCTGCAGCACCCGGGTAACCAGGGTAAACATCGGGTTACTAAGTGCAGGGCCGCGCTTAGTAACCCGATATTTACCCTGGTTACCATTGCAAAAGTAAAAAAAAAAAAAACACTACATACTCACATTCTGATGTCTGTCACGTCCCCCGCCGGCGTCCACAGGGTTAAAACTGCTTTCGGCAAGAGCGCTGCTAATGCATGCGCTCCGGCCGAGAGCTTCCCTGCACTGACTGTGTCAGCGCCGGCAGTAACAGCGGTGACGTCACCGCTGTGCTCTGTTTTACGGCTGGCGCTGACACAGTCAGTGCAGGGAAGCTCTCGGCCGGAGCGCGTGCATTAGCAGCGCTCTTGCCGAAAGCAGTTTTAACCCTGTGGACGCCGGGGGGACGTGACAGACATCAAAATGTGAGTATGTACTGTTTTTTTTTTTTTTAAGGGGGGATTGTCACACTGGCGCTAATGACGGATGAGTGAAAGCTGCTGATACCGGACAGGTGCTGTGCCTCACCTGTCACACCTACAGGTGAACCAGAAAAAATCAAAAGAAATGAGGTATCGCGCTAAAACCACTGAAACAAACTTATAATGTAGGTTATATACCGTATTGTGCCCACAGATAACCGCTAATGAAACTGCCAGAATTGATTACTACCACGTATGGAGAAAATGATAAACACTTACTTTTTAAAGTAAGTCGTGGAAGATGGTGTCAATAGGTGTTATAACCTGCGGGTGTGGATGCTGAAGGTTCCGGACAATCAGACGGCAGGAGACCTGTAGTGGTGTTGCAAACGCGCAGAGCCAGAAGCACCCCGTCAGGGTAGACGAAGAGGGACGCAGTCCCTCGAAACGCGTTGGTTTGTTTTGGCCCCATCCTAGCTCCGTAGCTTTGTGACGTCACACGCTGCACAGCAGAGCAGCGTCGGTCATTTTTTTCAGCCGCACATCCAGGATCACCACCGGCTGGGGTGCTTCTGGCTCTGCGCAATTGCAACACCACTACAGGTCTCCTGCCGTCTGATTGTCCGGAACCTTCAGCATCCACACTCACAGGTTATAACACCTATTGACAACATCTTCCACGACTTAATTTAAAAAGTAAGTGTCTATCATTTTCTCCATACGTGGTAGTAATCAATTCTGGCAGTTTCATTAGCGGTTATCTGTGGGCACAATAGGGTATATAACCTACATTATAAGTTTGTTTCAGTGGTTTTAGCGCGATACCTCATTTCTTTTGTTTTTTTACTTTTACAATGGTAACCAGGGTAAATATCGGGTTACTAAGCGCGGCCCTGCGCTTAGTAACCCGATATTTACCCTGGTTACAAGTGAACACATCGCTGGATCGGCATCATACGCGCCGATCCAGCGATGACAGCGGGTGATCAGCGACCAAAAAATGGTCCTAATCATTCCCCAACGACCAACGATCTCCCAGCAGGGGCCTGATCGTAGGTCGCTGTCACACATAACGAGATCGTTAGCGGGATCGTTGCTACGTCACCAAAAGTGTGACGTTGCAACGATATCGTTAGCGATATCGTTATGTGTGACTCAGCCTTAAGAAATACCAGTTGTAAGCTGCGTTATCTTTGTTCATGAATAAATCTATCTTCACTATTGTACAGCTGGACTGTACACAGATTAATCCACTGCCAACATAACCACCCAGCCACCGTTCTGTCCAAGAGCTGTTTACTGGCTAAGTCATGAAAATAACTTCCAACACCTATGAGCAGATTGTGAAAAGAGAAACTAGTTCCCATTGCAGCCACTCACTTCAATTTTTAAAGTGTGCCTGGGAGGAGGAATCTCAGCGTGCTCTGTCCGAGTTGAACCCATGACTTCAACAACATTACTAACCACTGAGCTACCATGCTGCCCAGGAGATTATTTATAGGTAGGTTATCAATATAACTACCAGCAGCAATGGCAATATCATGAAAGACAAAGCTAGATGCCCAAGGCGTCAAATCAGTTAATTGCTTTTAATTTCTGAAGTGTACCTGAGAGGTGGAATTTCATTATTGCTGGTCAGAGTTGAACCAATCACTCCAGTGCTAACCACTGAGCCACTGTACTAGCTGGCAACAGCCATTGTATTACCCGGCAACTGCCACTGTGCCACACTGTAAGCATCACCAAGACACCACCATGCATCACTATAGGAGTCAATAAGCGCCCACTATGCTTCACTGTAGACATTTCCAAGCCCCCCACCATGCTTCACTGTAGGCAGGGTGTTCCTTTCAGTGTATGCTTCATTTTCCCTCCTCCAAACAGTATATAATGACACTGACACTTCGGTTACAGCGTAATGACACTAACACTTTAGGCACAGGGTAATGACACTGATACCTTGAATAGGGAGTAATGATGCTGGCAATTACGGTACAGAATAATTACACACCGATTCTTGGGATGTATGATAATGACACTGAAACTTGGGGTTCTCCTCGTTCTGGTAGGATGTTTATCTAGTTCTCATCATCCATTAGTGACAATACCACTGAGTGAAGAATGAAGCTACATTGTATCTCGGTGTTTATACCTACTTCCCCATACTGGTTTATGGTGAATCCTCTAATTTTTCTTCTCTGTAGTTTATGCTCATCCTGGAGCCGGTCATGATGTGATCATATCCTCTTTGCACAATGATAACATTTATCAACAGTTTAAATGTCTAAAAAAAATTTTTGAGGTGTGATATTTATACGAGGTCGAGATCTATACTGTCCCGCAGTCCAGAAAATTATCTACTATAACAATATGTAGATATAACCACAGCTCACAGGCAAAACCTGCACTGGAGAATAAAGATATGGGACCTGCCAGACACGGTGGTGAACCGTCCACTGACCCAGTGCAAGGATAAGGCGGTGTCATGATCCATTTTTGGATTCCTGTCAGTTCTGTTTCCACTTGATTTAAATGGAGCTTTTTACCTTTCAGGACCAGCGGGGGTTAATGTCAGTTTTCCTTGCTGTAACCCTGCTGCAACTGCAGAGTGGCTAGGTCAGCTGATGTGAGTGGTGACCACTCCCATCATCCTTTAAATGGTCACCTGATGCATCAGCTGACTGTCGGTGATACAGCATTCTATATTGACCAAGCCTGGAGGAAGGAGCTCTCTGGCTGCTGTGGTATTTCAGCTGGTTTCATGGTCTGGGAGCTTTTCATCTTCTGTGCTTTGCAGCAGAGAAGGCCATTAAGCTAAGTTTGGTGTTTTTATCCTCGTCTGTCTCGTGTTTGTCACTGTCCCCTGTGTTCCATCTGCAGTGATGAGGCTACTGCCCTTGCCGGCCAGTGCACTAGCCAGGGCAGTGCTAGGTGACAGCGAGGGATGAGGTTCCTGATGGCGGTGGGGGAAAGGACCCACTTAGGGCATTAGTAAAGTGCAGGGTCAGTCTCAGGTTTGAGCAGGAGGTGTCCATCCCTCATTTCCCTATCAGTAGGGCCTTCCTCTCCCCATTTCCATCTCATTGTGTGTGTGTCATGCAGTCCGCTGAGCTACCCCCTGTGGGGTCGCTACATATCGTGACAGGTGGCCGCAGGCCACAGCGCTTTGTATATAGCATCATACATATGCATTTGCAGGACTGGATTGCTTGACATAAATATGGCAAAATGGTAAACTGGGAAGGAATACCCATTTAATCTTTTTTGATATCAAAAGTTCTGGCGCTTTCTCATATAATCTCTGCTTCAATCCTATCGGTCCATAATGCTTCCATCACCCATCTACATCATCTATCATCCGTCCATCTTACGGAGCACAGTGCGGCTGTAGAGGACCTGACTGTTATCTCTCGGGGCCTGTTTCGTCCCTCTTTCTCCAACATACATTTATACCAATTTCTCTTTGCTTCTCTTGGCACCGCTGGGAATGAACACGACTGATGGAGATGATCTTGCTGAAGCTGCTTCACACCTCTTTCCTATTCATCACATGTGCTGTGTTGTGCACACGCTGCAGCTGGCAATAAGAAATAGTCTGCAAGAGGGACATGCTGGGACTCTGATTAGCAAAGTGAGGAAATTGGCTATTGCTGCCAGAACCCCTAAAATTGATTCCATCTTGAAGAGACGTGCTGAAAAGGGGGCAATTGTGGATCAAGCCACTTGGTGGGGCAGCACCTATTTAATGATTAAGCGATTGCTTGAGCTGAAACCCTTTCTTGTAGATACGGCCAACCCTCAGGTAACACTACATGAGGGTTAATGGACACAGGTGACTGAATTGAAGGAATTGCTTCCCATTTACAGTGATAAAAAGTTACAAGCTGAGGGAGGATTTAACTCCTGGCATTTTTATAAAGGAGTGGAAGAACTTGTTGCTTTGCCCATTCCAAAGAGGAGGTTTAATCGCAGATGGCATTGCTGCTTCAATGAAACGGAGAGAGATACTGCTATTAGAAAATAAAATTATTCTGGCAGCTGTTTATGTGGACCTGAGTCAATGTATATTGCTGGATGATCAACAGCTTATTAAAGGAAAAGAAGCTCCGACTGAGGTAGCAGTTAGAATGAGTGGCTACAGGACGGCCAAGAGCAAGAGGACTCAGGTCCTGCTAGTGCTGCTGCTGCCGTTATTTAAACCTCATCAGATGAGGAGTTTGTTTTCGACAAGTATTTGGATGACATGGAGCAACCAAAGCATTGACGCATGGTAAAAAATTCCACTCCCATATTGACCATATTTCAGCAAAATTTTGCTCTTAAAGTATTAGAGTTCAATCGTTCATCAAAACTGACTGTGCACGAGGCAATTCCTTTATATCCTGAAATTGTTAGAGATGTCGCCCATGTGGTTACCGCTCTGCCACCAACCCAAGTTAGTGTAGAGAGGTTGTTCTCTAGCCTTAAAATATTTAGGGCAGATGTGAGGTCATCAATGAAGGAGGATCTGATGGTGGCGATCCTATTTCTCAGAACAAATTCATAGACTGCACAAATGTTATTCAGTACGTTTTTGTTGAAAACTTTTTTCCACTTACTGCATAGTGTATAATAAATTGTAAATATGCAAAAGTTTTTTGTTCTAAAGTTGTATTCCAATCAATATATTTTATGGTCTATATAAATGGCTTGATTATTGTATCATAATAATTTATTAAAAGCCTGATGTTACCATTTTACTAAAGTAAATTTATCACTTAATCATGAGCCACGTATGAGAGTGTCGGAGCAGTGAAGTTGGACTCAGTGTCATGGAAATTGAGGAGTCGGATGTTTGGCTTACCGATTCCACAGCCCTGATTTTGTGTGACTGTGTGGGTTTCCTTCCATGTTCTGAAGACAGACCTATAGGAGATATGACCCCTGATGGGTGCAGTGATGTCTGTAAAGTTCTGCACAATCAATACAGACATTATTGCCCCATCAGGATTCACATCCTATCAGTATGTCTTTGGAAGTGGAGCTGCTTACACTCTGCTTCATTCATTGTTTATGGGACAATCTGGAAAAGCAGAGCTCCATTATTTCTAGACAGTCCCACAGACAATGAATGCAGTGGAGGATAAGCCCGCATACCTCTGCTCCGTTCAAGAATGGGATGGATCTAGGACACTTGTGCACCGAGCTCTGGAGACCGTGTCATGGAGATTATTACGTGATGTTTTCTAGTATGGGGACGTGTCAGAAATGTCCCACAGTGAACGTCCGCTCTCACCGGTCTCTTGTCTGAGAACACAGAGACTAAAAGCCTTTTGTTCCCATCTCATAGATAGGTGCACAGCCTGCTGTTGCTGGTGGTTAAGCCCCCATGGGGCAGCATGGTAACACTGTTGCTTTCTTTTTCTTGTTGCTGTTTTCATTGGTTCATCTCTGACCAAGAACAATGAGATTCCTCCTCTCAGACATATCTCAGAAATTGAAATCAGTGACCACCAGGGCATCTGCTCTTCCTTTTCATGACCTGTTGGTGGGTACTGATAGGCATATTGATGACCTAGCCATCAGGTTCTTCTATGGTGGCTCAGTGGTTAGTTCAATTACCTTTCAAAGCTTTGGTCCTTAGTTCAATTCTTGCTAAGGTCAGAGTAATTCTACCTCTCATCTGTACTTTAGAAATTGCAAATGGACCTGCTCTAGTTTTTCATGACCTGTCGGTGGGCACTGATTGACATATTGATGACCTAGCCATCAGATAATGCTCATGTAGTACGGTGGCTTAGTGGTTAGCTTGGTTACCTTTCAATGCTTGGGTCCTTAGTTTAATTCTGACTGAGGTCTGAGTAATTCTACCTCTCAGTTGTACTTTAGCAGTTACAAATGGACCTCCTCCAGTTTTTCCTGATCTTCCCATTGGTGCTTTGAGTCTTATCAATCACAGTGGCTTAGTGGAAAGCACTGGTGCTTTCCAGCATGGGAGTCCAGTATTCAAATCCTACCGTGGGAAATTGCAAATGTACCTGCTCTAGTTTTTTCTTATGTTCCCATTGGTGCTGGTAGTAATATCAATGACTTTGCCAATGATTATCTTCTGAGCAGCGCGATGGCCCAGTGGAAAACACATGTGCTTTGCAACATGTGAGTCCATGGTTTGAATCCCACCATGGGAAAGTGCAAATGGACCTGCTCTAATTTTCCTTTTCTTCCCATTGGTGCTGCGAGTCATATCAATGACTTTGACAAACATTATTTTCAGAGCTGCATGGTGGCCCAGTGCAAAACTCTTGTGCTTTGTAGCATGTGAGTCAATGGATCAAATTCCACAATCGGAAGTTGCCAATGGACCTTCTCTGGTTCTTCCTGATCTTCCCATTGGTGCTGGTAGTAATATCAATGACTTTGTCAAAGAATATACTCCGAGCAGCTTGGCAGCCAAGTGGAAAGCACTGGTGCTTTGCAAAATGTGAGTCCATGGTTCAAATCCCACCATGGAAAGTTGCAAATGAACCTGCCCTAGTTTTACCTGATCTTCCCATTGGTGGTGGTTGTAATATCAATGATTTTGCCAAAGGTTGTCTTCAGAGCAGCACAGTGGCCCAGTGTTAATCACTGGTGCTTTGCAACATGGGAGTCCATAGTTCAAATCCCACCATGGGAAATTGCAAATGGACCACCTCTATTTTTTCCTGATCTTCCCATTGGTACAGTGAGTCATATCAATGACTTTGCCAAAAATTATCTTCCAAGCAGCACAGAGGCCTAATGGAAAGCACTGGTGCTGCGAGTCATTTCAATGGCTTTTCCAAATTTTACCTTCCGAGCCACACTGTGGCCCAGTGGAAAGGTCTAAAGCATTGTTGCTTTGCAGCATCAATGCCTTTGCCAAACGTTATCTTCTGAGCAGCACGGTGGCCCAGTTTAAAGCACTGGTGCTTTGCAGCATTGGAGTCCATGGTTCACATCCCACCATGGAAAATTGCAAATGGACCTGCTCTAATTTTCCTGATCTTCCCATTGGTACTGAGTCATATCAATGACTTTGCCAAAAATATCTTCCAAACAGCATGGTGGCCCAGTGGAAAGCACTAGTGCTTTGCAGCATGGAAATCTAGGGTTCTAATCCTACCATAGAAAGTTGCCAATTGATCTGCTCCATTTTTCCTGATCTTCCCATTGGTGCTGGTAGTAATATCAATGTCTTTGCCAAAAAATATCTTTCAAGCAGCACAGTGGCCCAGTGGCCAACACTGGTTCTTTGATGCATGGGAGTCCAGGGTTCTAATCCCACCATGTGAAATTGAAAATGGAGCTGCTCTAGTTTTTCTTGATCTTCCCATTGGTGCTGGTAGTAATATCAATGACTTTGCCAAAAGTTGTATTCAGAGTAGCACAGTAGCTCAGTGGAAGACACTGGTGCCTTGCAGCATGGGAGTCCATGGTTCAAATCCCACCATGGGAAAATGCAAGTGGATCTGCTCTAACTTTCCCTGATCCCATGGGTGCTGGCAGTAGTATCAATGTCTTTGCCAAAAGTTGTCTTCCAAGCAGCGCAGTATCCCAGTTTAAAGTACTGGTGCTTTGCAGCTTGGGAGTCCAGGGTTCTAATCCCACCATGGGCAATAGCCAATGGACCTGCTCTACTTTTTCCTGATCGTCCCATAGGTGCTGTGAGTCATATCAATAACTTTGCCAAATGTTATTTCATGAGAGACATGGTGGCGTAGTGGAAATCACTGGTACTTTGCAGCATAGAAATCCATGGTTCTCATCCCACCATGGGAGATTGCCAATGGTCCTGCTCTAGCTTTTCCTGACCTTCCCATAGGTGCTGCTAGTCATATCAATGACTTTGCTAAATTTTATCTTACAAGCCACACTGTGGCCCAGTGGAAAGCTCTAAAGCACTGCAGCTTTGCTGTATCAATGATTTTGCCAAGTGTTACCTTCTCAGCAGCAATGTGGTCCAGTTTAAAATATTGGTACTTTACAGCATTGGAGTCCATGGTTCAAATCCCACCATGGGAAATTGAAAATGTGCCTGCTTTAGTTTTTCCTGATCTTCCCATAGGTGCTGTGACTGAGTCATATCAATGACTTTGCCAAATGCTATGTTGTGAGAGACAGGGTGGCGCAGTGGAAATCATTGGAGAAATTGCAGTATAGGAATTCATGGTTCACATCCCATCATGGGAAATTGCTAAGAATCCTGCTTTTCCTGATCTTCGCATTGGTGCTGGTAGTAATATCAATGACTTTGCCAAAGATTTTCTTTCAAGCAGCATGGTGGCCCAGTAGAAAGCACTGGTGCTTTGCAGCATGGAAAATTGTAAATAGAGCTGGTCTTGCTTTTCCTGAACTTCCTGTAGGCGCTGTGAGACATATCCATGACTTTGCCAAACGTTACCTTCCAAGCCACATGGTGGCACTGGTGCTTTGCAGCATGGGAGTCCATGGTTCAAATCTCATCATGGGAAATTGCATATTGACCTCTTATTTTTTCCTGATCTTCCCATTGGTGCTGGTAGTAATATCAATGACTTCGCCATAAAGTTTTTCCAAGCAGCATGGTGGCCCAGTGGAAAGCACTGGTGCTTTGCAGTATGGGAGTCTGTGGTTCTAATCCCAAGATGGGAAATTGCATATGGACCTGGAATAGTTTTTCCTGATCTTCCCATTTGTTCTGCGAGTCTTATCAATGACTTTGCCAATTGTTGTCTTCTGATCAGCAAGGTGGCCCAGTTTAAAGCACTGGTTCTATAAAGCATGGGAATTTGCAAATGGACCAACTCTAGTTCTTCATGATCTTCCCATTGTTGCTGTGAGTCATATCAATGACTTTGAAAAAGTTATTTCCAGGTCAGCACGGTGGCCCAGTGGAAAAGACTGGTGCTTTGCAGCATGGGAGTCTGGGGTTCCAATCCCACCATGGGAGATTGCAAATGGACCTGCTTTAGCTTTTCATGATCTTCCCATATGTGCTGGTAGTAATATCAATTACTTCGGCAACAACAATCTCCTGAGCAGCACGGTAGCCCAGTGGAAAGGACTGGTGCTTTGCAGCATGGGCGTCCAGGGTTCTCATCCCACCATGGACGACATCTGCAAGGAGTTTGTATGTTCTCCCTGTGCTCAGGTTGTCTGCCACCCATTCTCGAAAAACATACAGGTGCGGTCCAGTGCTGCGGCACCTGTGCAGTGTCCAGGAGGGCTCCTTGCCTGTCCCCCCCTTTGGGCAAGTATCCTGATTGGATCAATGTTCTGACACAGTTAGCACCAAATTGATTTGTATATAAGCAGCACAAGCTGAGCTGTGAAAATGCCTTTTTTTGGACTTAGGAAAAATTTTCCCCCTTTTCTCCATATCATTTCAGTAAATCCTGATGTTCCTTCCTCAGAATAATAGGAGATATTGACACAGGTAACACCACAGAACTTCCACCACTGGCCTCTGAATGTATGTCTTTCAAGAATGGGTGGTCACCAAACCGAGCACATGGAGAACATACAACCTCCCTGCAGATGTCATCTATGGAGGGATTAGAACCCTGGACTCCCATGCTGCAGAGCACCAGTCCTGTCCAATGGGCTACCATGCTGCTCAGAACACAACTTTTGGCAAAGTCGCTGATAATACTATCAGCACCTATGGGAAGATCAGGAAAAACTAAAGCACGTCCATTTCCAATTGTGGGATTAGAACCCAAAACTTAGGTGCTGTAAAGCACCAGTGCTTTCCACTACAACACTAGTCTGCTTCATATCCTACCATGGGAAATTGCAAACGGACCTGTTCTAGTTTTACTTGATCTTGCCATTGGCAATGACTTTGCCAAATATTTTTATCTGAGCAGCACGGTAGCCCAGTGGAAATCTTTGGTTCTTTGTACCATGGGTGTCAAGGGTTCTAATCCCACCATGGGAAATTTTAAAATGGACCTGCTTTAGTTTTTCCTGATCTTCCCATAGGTGCTGGTAGTAATATCAGCGATTTTGCCAACAGATAGCTTCCGAGCAGCATGGTAGCCCAGTGGAAAGGACTGGTGCTCTTCAGCATAGGAGTCCATGGTTCTAATCCCACCATGGACGACATCTGCAAGGATTTTGTATGTTCTCCCCGTGCTCAGGTGGGTGGCCACCCATGCTCTAAAGACATACAAGTAGAGGCCAGTGATGGATGTTCTGTGGTGTTACTTGTGTCAATTGGGTAAGCAGCTCCTATCCTGTGTTTCAGAGGATTGGAGAAACATCAGAATTTATTGAAATGATATGGAGAAAAGGGGGAACGTTTTTCCTAAGTCCAAAAAGGTCCTTTTCACAGCTCAGCTGCTTAAATACAAATCAATTTGTTGCTAATTGTGTCAGAACATTGATCCAATCAGGATACTTGCCCAAAGGGGGGACAGGCAAGCAGCCCTCCTAGATGCTGCACAGGTGACACATCATTAGCCACAGCACTTCCATCACTGGACCTTACATGTATGTCTTTGGAGAATGGCTGGCCACCAACATGAGCACAGGGAGAACATACAAACTCCTTGCAGATGTCATCCATGGTGGGGATTAGAACCCTGGACTTCCGAGCTGCAGAGCACCAGTCCTTTCCACTGGGCTACTGTGCTGCTCAGAAGACAAATTTTGGCAAAGTCATTTATATTACTACCAGCACCAATGGGAAATTCAAGAAAAACTTGAGCAGGTACATTTACAACTTCCCATGGTGGGATGTGATTCATGGACTCCTATGCTGCAAAGCATCAGCGCTTTCCACTGGGCCACCAAGCTGCTCAGAAAAAAATAATTGTCAAAGTCATTGTTATTACTACCAGCACCAATGGGAAGATCAGTAAAAGCTAGAGCAGGTTTATTTGTAATTTGTAAAGTACAACTGAGAGGTAGAACTACTCAGACCTCAGTCAGAATTGACCTAAGGACCAAAGCATTGAAAAGTAAGGGAGCTAACCACTGAGCCACCGTGCTGCTTGTGCATCACCTGATGGCTCGGTCATCAACATGCCTATCAGTGCCCACAGACAGGTCATGAAAAGGAAGAGCAGGTTTCATTGGAGGTCTCTGATTTCACTTTCTAAGATGTCTCTGAGAGGAGAAATCTCATTGACCTCAGTCAGTGTTGAACCCAAAACACAAGCGTTGGACAGCAGAAGGGCTAAACCCCTGGGTAAGTCATCAATATGACTCCGACACCAATGGGAAGGTCAGGAAAAATAGACATAGCTGCCCAACACATCTAACCAATCTGTTCATTGATTTCAATTTCTAAAGTGAGGTCGAAATTTGCTGTCACCGCTAAGTGGCTTGAAAACACATAAGTTTTACTATGCACACAGGATATTATCTGAGATATAGGAATTGCACAGATAGCCCAGGTGGTCTAGAGGGGAGGCACACTTCATGCAATTTATATAAATGCTGGTATTAATAATGAGAAATGCATGCATACAATCCTGATATATAAACTGAACCCGAGACATAGCTGTAGGGGGTAAAGTAATGGCAGCCACCTGCAGCCCTGGTGGTCTAGGAGGGCAGCACCAACAATATATATAGATATCAGTACCATAAGTGAGACATGCATACATAGAATACAGTGGTTTATCAGGCATATAATTATTCAGGGTTAAGTAATCGCAGTCACACTTAAGGTACCGTCACACTTAGCGACGCTGCAGCGATACAGACAACGATGCCGATCGCTGCAGCGTCGCTGTTTGGTCGCTGGAGAGCTGTCACACAGACCGCTCTCCAGTGACCAACGATGCCGAGGTCCCTGGGTAACCAGGGTAAACATCGGGTTGCTAAGCGCAGGGCCGCGCTTAGTAACCCGATGTTTACCGTGGTTACCAATGTAAAAAAACAAACAGTACATACTCACCTTCGCGTCCCCCGGCGTCCGCTTCCTCCACTGACTGTGAGCGCCGGCCCCTAACAGCAGAGCGGTGACGTCACCGCTGTGCTGTGCTTTCACTTTACGGCCGGTGCTCAGTCAGTGCAGGAAGCGGACGCCGGGGGACGCGAAGGTGAGTATGTAGTGTTTGTTTTTTTACATTTTACACTGGTAATCAGGGTAAACATCGGGTTACTAAGCGCGGCCCTGCGCTTAGTAACCCGATATTTACCCTGGTTACCATTGTAAAACATTGCTGGCATCGTTGCTTTTGCTGTCAAACACAACGATACACGCCGATCTGACGACCAAATAAAGTTCTGAACTTTAATCAACGACCAGCGACATCACAGCAGGATCCTGGTCGCTGCTGCGTGTCAAACACAACGATATCGCTATCCAGGACGCTGCAACGTCACGGATCGCTAGCGATATCGTTTAGTGTGACGGTACCTTTAGCCCTGGTGCCCTAGGGAGACAACATCTTATGCAATACACATACAGTGGGGCAAAAAAGTATTTAGTCATTCAGCAATAGTGCAAGTTCCACCACTTAAAAAGATGAGAGGCGTCTGTAATTTACATCATAGGTAGACCTCAACTATGGGAGACAAACTGAGAAAAAAAAATCCAGAAAATCACATTGTCTGTTTTTTTATCATTTTATTTGCATATTATGGTGGAAAATAAGTATTTGGTCAGAAACAAAATTTCATCTCAATACTTTGTAATATATCCTTTGTTGGCAATGACAGAGGTCAAACGTTTTCTGTAAGTCTTCACAAGGTTGCCACACACTGTTGTTGGTATGTTGGCCCATTCCTCCATGCAGATCTCCTCTATAGCAGTGATGTTTTTGGCTTTTCGCTTGGCAACACGGTCTTTCAACTCCCTCCAAAGGTTTTCTATAGGGTTGAGATCTGGAGACTGGCTAGGCCACTCCAGGACCTTGAAATGCTTCTTACGAAGCCACTCCTTCGTTGCCCTGGTGGTGTGCTTTGGATCATTGTCATGTTGAAAGACCCAGCCACGTTTCATCTTCAATGCCCTTGCTGATGGAAGGAGGTTTGCACTCAAAATCTCACGATACATGGCCCCATTCATTCTTTCATGTACCCGGATCAGTCGTCCTGGCCCCTTTGCAGAGAAACAGCCCCAAAGCATGATGTTTCCACCACCATGCTTTACAGTAGGTATGGTGTTTGATGGATGCAACTCAGTATTCTTTTTCCTCCAAACACGACAAGTTGTGTTTCTACCAAACAGTTCCAGTTTGGTTTGATCAGACCATAGGACATTCTCCCAAAACTCCTCTGGATCATCCAAATGCTCTCTAGCAAACTTCAGACGGGCCTGGACATGTACTAGCTTAAGCAGTGGGAAACATCTGGCACTGCAGGATCTGAGTCCATGGTGGCGTAGTGTGTTACTTATGGTAGGCCTTGTTACATTGGTCCCAGCTCTCTGCAGTTCATTCACTAGGTCTCCCCGCGTGGTTCTGGGATTTTTGCTCACCGTTCTTGTGATCATTCTGACCCCACGGGGTGGGATTTTGCGTGGAGCCCCAGATCGAGGGAGATTATCAGTGGTCTGATAAACTGAGAAAAAAAAATCCAGAAAATCACATTGTCTGTTTTTTTATCATTTTATTTGCATATTATGGTGGAAAATAAGTATTTGGTCAGAAACAAAATTTCATCTCAATACTTTGTAATATATCCTTTGTTGGCAATGACAGAGGTCAAACGTTTTCTGTAAGTCTTCACAAGGTTGCCACACACTGTTGTTGGTATGTTGGCCCATTCCTCCATGCAGATCTCCTCTATAGCAGTGATGTTTTTGGCTTTTCGCTTGGCAACACGGTCTTTCAACTCCCTCCAAAGGTTTTCTATAGGGTTGAGATCTGGAGACTGGCTAGGCCACTCCAGGACCTTGAAATGCTTCTTACGAAGCCACTCCTTCGTTGCCCTGGCGGTGTGCTTTGGATCATTGTCATGTTGAAAGACCCAGCCACGTTTCATCTTCAATGCCCTTGCTGATGGAAGGAGGTTTGCACTCAAAATCTCACGATACATGGCCCCAATCATTCTTTCATGTACCCGGATCATTCGTCCTGGCCCCTTTGCAGAGAAACAGCCCCAAAGCATGATGTTTCCACCACCATGCTTTACAGTAGGTATGGTGTTTGATGGATGCAACTCAGTATTCTTTTTCCTCCAAACACGACAAGTTGTGTTTCTACCAAACAGTTCCAGTTTGGTTTCATCAGACCATAGGACATTCTCCCAAAACTCCTCTGGATCATCCAAATGCTCTCTAGCAAACTTCAGACGGGCCTGGACATGTACTAGCTTAAGCAGTGGGAAACATCTGGCACTGCAGGATCTGAGTCCATGGTGGCGTAGTGTGTTACTTATGGTAGGCCTTGTTACATTGGTCCCAGCTCTCTGCAGTTCATTCACTAGGTCTCCCCGCGTGGTTCTGGGATTTTTGCTCACCGTTCTTGTGATCATTCTGACCCCACGGGGTGGGATTTTGCGTGGAGCCCCAGATCGAGGGAGATTATCAGTGGTCTTGAATGTCTTCCATTTTCTAATTATTGCTCCCACTGTTGATTTCTTCACTCCAAGCTGGTTGGCTATTGCAGATTCAGTCTTCCCAGCCTGGTGCAGGACAACAATTTTGTTTCTGGTGTCCTTTGACAGCTCTTTGGTCTTCGCCATAGTGGAGTTTGGAGTCAGACTGTTTGAGGGTGTGCACAGGTGTCTTTTTATACTGATAACAAGTTTAAACAGGTGCCATTACTACAGGTAATGAGTGGAGGAAAGAGGAGACTCTTAAAGAAGAAGTTACAGGTCTGTGAGAGCCAGAAATCTTGATTGTTTGTTTCTGACCAAATACTTATTTTCCACCATAATATGCAAATAAAATGATTAAAAAAAACAGACAATGTGATTTTCTGGATTTATTTTTCTCAGTTTGTCTCCCATAGTTGAGGTCTACCTATGATGTAAATTACAGACGCCTCTCATCTTTTTAAGTGGTGGAACTTGCACTATTGCTGACTGACTAAATACTTTTTTGCCCCACTGTAGATACCAACACTATAAATTGGAAATGCATAGATATGATCCTGGCATATAAAATGAACCACTGTAGGGGGAAGAATAATGGCAGCCCTGGTGGTCTAGGAGGGCAGCATCCATGCAACATATATAGATACTAGTACTGTGAATAAGAATTGCGTAGATAGAATACAGAGCCTTTTCTGGCATAAAGGCAAATCACCAGGTAAGTAACTGTAGGGGTTGAGCGTTTGCCTTCACATGTAGCCCTGGTGTCCCAGAGGGTCAGCTCCTATGTAATATATGCAGTTGCTAACATAAGAAATGCACATATGTCTGGCATATAGGAAACTCACCAGGGAAGTAACTGTATGGGTTGAGTGTTTGCCTTTACATGTAGCCCTGATGTCCCATGGGTCCAGCACCTATGCAATATATGCAGATACCATCATTGTCAATGACAAATGCATATATAGAATTCAGTGGCTTATCAGCAAATCGCCTGGGCTATAACTATACACAGTTCAGTAATCGCAGTCACATTTAGTCCTGGTGCCCTAGGGAGACAGCACACCATGCAATACACATAGATACCAGCACCGTAAATTAGAAATGAATACATATAATTCAGTAGATTATCTGAGTCACAGGCATATCTCCAGGGATGTACCCATGGGGGCTCCAGTGATTGCAGTCCCTGGTGTCCTAGGGGGGCATCCCTTTTTGACACATCTTGATATGTAGGGTGGGGTTGGTTCTCGGTTTAGGTCAGAGGGCATCCCACTCCTGTCCGATTCCGCAATGTGCAATGCTTCGTTTCCCCATGGGGGGGGCGCTGCAGGGAAATTCAATACTAATGACCAGATTTTTCCAGAGATAACAGTTTATTGTTGGCAGCCACAACAGGAGGGCATTTATACATGATACATAAATAACGAGACCAAGAAGATATTTCTACAGTGCATGGCCAAAGAATTGCTTAAATTAATGGATCCCATGAACATAACCGTGAGCCCCGGCACGGGGTCCAGTGCTGATATTTCACTTTATTCATCTGTCCACACAATAGTCAATCAATAGCATTTAATTAGAAAATAACCCACAGGTTCAGCAAATTACTGTAGCTTTAAATAATGACCGTGACATCGGGAGCCGGTAATTATAACCAAGTGGACGGCAATATTAATGAATGTTCTAGGATTGATGCTTGACGTGGGCACGATCTCAGCCGGGAGCGCTATGTCTGCGACATTACGGGGAATCGATCATTTGTTTTTGGAGTTTGATAACGTTGGATACGTGACGAATTCTCCCTACACAAACCATCTGTGGCAATCATCATAGTACTACAGTATGAGCATGGGTACAGAATATATACATCACATTACTCATCCTGAGTCACATCCTGTATTAAACCCCAGAGCTGCACTCACTATTCTGCTGGTGCAGTCACTGTGTACATACATTACTGATCCTGAGTTACATCTTGTATTATACCCCAGAGCTGCACTCACTATTCTGCTGGTGCAGTCACTGTGTACATACATTACATTACTGATCCTGAGTTCCATCCTGTATTAAACCCCAGAGCTGCACTCACTATTCTGCTGGTGCAGTCACTGTGTGCATACATTACATTACTGATCCTGAGTTACATCCTGTATTAAACCCCCGAGCTGCACTCACTATTCTGCTGGTGCAGTCACTGTGTACATACATTACATTACTGATCCAGAGTTCCATCCTGTATTATACCCCAGAGCTGCACTCACTATTCTGCTATTGCAGTCACTGTGTACATACATTACATTACTGATCCTGAGTTACATCCTGTATTATACCCCAGAGCTGCACTCACTATTCTGCTGGTGCAGTCACTGTGTACATACATTACATTACTGATCCTGAGTTACATCCTGTATTAAACCCCAGAGCTGCACTCACTATTCTGCTGGTGCAGTCACTGTGTACATACATTACATTACTGATCCTGAGTTCCATCCTGTATTATACCCCAGAGCTGCACTCACTATTCTGCTGGTGCAGTCACTGTGTACATACATTACATTACTGATCCTGAGTTACATCCTGTATTATACCCCAGAGCTGCACTCACTATTCTGCTGGTGCAGTCACTGTGTACATACATTACTGATCCTGAGTTACATCCTGTATTATACCCCAGAGCTGCACTCACTATTCTGCTGGTGCAGTCACTGTGTACATACATTACATTACTGATCCTGAGTTACATCCTGTATTATACCCCAGAGCTGCACTCACTATTCTGCTGGTGCAGTCACTGTGCACATACATTACTGATCGTGTAGCCCCTCGGGATCATTCACACCTCACTAACAGATACATTGTCTTCCAGCCTTTGTGATGTATCAGATTTGCACAATATTGTAACAATCTGGATATAATATAAACATAATATAATACCGGATTTTGCTTTCAGCCCTGACTCGGCTTCTCCGGCGGCTGTGACCCCGCACTTCGATGATCGGCTAGAACACAATACTAAGTGCCGCAAACACTTCATATTTATTGACTGTGACCTCGAAATAAAGCAAACAATTTACAAAGAATTTATGAAACTGCATTTTTTCACTTTGCAAAATTGCTCTCTGTCCCCGGGAAAAGCTCTTAAACCTTTATTCTGGCTGATCAGCTGCCGGATAACGGGCATTTATCTTTGATATCATTGCATATCTGCAATCACACGACACATCGGTGTCAGGAGCCATTGGTGGAGACACCTAGATGAGGAGAGGAAAACAGTTTATTCATATAAACGCGTAAAGCCACATTCACACGGCGGTTTTTTTACCGATGTGAAAAATGGAGAAATTTTCATCAGGGTTTTTGGATCATTTTTCATCAGTGTTTGGTCCCTGTGCCAGTTTTTACCAGTCTTTCTTTTCTTATGCAATAAAAAAAAAGTTTCTTGAGCTTCTTCTAGAAACTAGTCGGTGAAAATCTAGCGGGATCCAACTGGGAAACCATCAGTGAGCTGTGCAAATTTTTCACAGATCCATAGACTTCCTTTTTAGAATTTGATCCATGGCTAGGATGATAGACAGATGTGGCTGTTATTTTTTTCCGGACATTCGGCCAAGTAAAAAACCGGTATATACGAACAGACCCATAGACTATTAGGGCATGTTCACACAGAGTCAAAAACGACGATTTTTCTAGTATAAGCTGCATCCTTTATTGGGGAGTTTGGGAGGAGTTTTTCACTTCCAAAAACTATTTTGATGGATTTTTTTTTGCAGCCTTCTCATTGGACACTGCCTTGTTTGTAGCAGATTCCATCAGGGTCCGATTCCAAGAAGTGACAAGAACTTTCTTTTCTCCCACCAGGGGCACATGGAGCCTTTTTGCTGACTTTTTGGAGCAGAAGCAAAGTAGAAACTCAAAGTTTTCAGACGTTTCGAGATTTGGAGGAGGATTTAGTTGAGATTTCGCCCAGTTTCCAGTTGATTTCTGCTCCAAAAACTCTTCAAAATAAGTGAGTTTACGATGTTAAAATATTTACATTTTGTTTAACAATATTTTTCACATTTTAAATATAAAAAATATTAAAATATAAAAATATAAAAACTAAGTTTGGTATCGCCGGACTCGTTACTGATCTGGAGAATCAGCTTTCCAAGACATTTTTAGACCACAATAAACATCGTAAAAATAAAACAAAAAAATATATAAATAAAACTAATGGTTGGAATTTAGGGATTTATTTTTTTACTGTTACACCACTTTACATGTCAAAATGAATGGTGGCATTCAAAACTACAACTTGCCCTACAAAAAAAAAATGTAAAAAGAAGATGAGGAAAAAAAAATAAGGGCAAAAGTAAAAATTGGCTGAAGTGGGAAGGGGTTAAATCAATGAATTAATATTAATAAATAAAGATTAAAAGGTTAAAAAAACCTTATTAATTAAAAAAAAAGAGGAGGAAAAAAAAAAAAAAAAAGAGTGCAAAAGTAAAAACTGGCCAGGGTGGGAGGGGGTAGATAAATAAATAATAATACAAAATAAAGATGAAAAAGTTAAAATAAAAACACATTGTTTAAAAAAAAAAGGAAGAAAAATAAACTAGCATGCAAAAGTTAAAATTGTTCAGGGACGGAAAGGGTGAACCAAATAATAAAAAATAAAGATTAAGAGGTTAAAAAAAAACAACAAAAAAGGACGCAAAATAAAAGTTTGCCAAGGCCAGGAGGGGTTAAATAAATAAATAAAAATAATAATAAAAGATTAAAAGGAGAGAGATAAATAAATAACAATTAAATAAATAAACAAAGATGAAAAGGAAAAAAAATAGGAGGAATAAGAAACAGAGCGCAAAATTATAAATTGGCCAGGGTAGGAAGGAGTTAAATAAATAATAATAGTAGTAAAAAAAATAAAATAAAGATAAAAGGTTAAAAAAAAAAAAACCCTCATTGAAAGAAAAGGAGGAAAAAAAAATGAGAGTGCATAAGCAAAAATTGGCCAGCGTGGGGAGGGGTTAAATTAATAAAAAATGAAAGTTTAAAAAAGAAAAAAGGGGAGGAGGAAAAATAAATGCAAAAGTAAAAAATTGACCAGGTTGGGAAGGGGTTAAATAAAATGTAAAGATTTAAAATAAAACTGAAATAAAAATCCCTTAATTAAAAAAATAAACGAGAGCGAAAAAGTAAAAGCTCGCCAGGGCAGGAAGAGGTTAAATAGATTAAACAATAATAAATAAAATAATTAAACTGTTAGAAGGTTAAAAAAGAAAAAAAAACTCTTGTTATAAAAAAAATAAAAAGAAACCGAGATGGTAAAAGTAAAAACTGTGCCAGGGAGGAAAGGAGTTAAAATAAGTATTAATAATAGTAATAAAACAATAAAGATAAAAAGGTTAACAGATAAAAGAAAAAGAATCATGAAAGCGGAAAAGCTGGTTGGGGAGAGGAGGGGGTTAATCGCCTGTAATAACGCGGGTCCCTGCGGTCACAGACAGGAGTAATAATAACCCGGGCAGCGGGGCCCGCACTGTGAGTCCCTGCAGGTCACGTGGTGCCGCATCGAGCAGCGACTGCTCTCCCCTGCCGCCTCTGCGATTGCTGCTGTCTGTCGCTAGGCTGCCAGTGCCAGTGAGGCGCCGAGGCCTGTGCTAGTCAGTCGCGATTCCCCCCGATATCGGCGACTCTCTCTCCCCCGGGATTCCCACCATGGCTACCGAAGTGGGAAGACTCTCCAAGAACCTCCTGCGGATGAAGGTAAGAGACGGCCGGGACTCGGCGGCCGCCATGTTTGTGTGTGGGGCGAACACATGGCAGCAGGAAGGGGCCCGCGCCGCCGCTGCTGCAGAGCCTCTTCTTCTGGACTAGCGGTTAAGCATTACGGCTGAAAAAGACTAACTTGTGATTTATTTTCCTAGCTGGCGGTCTGCTGGGACTTGTAGTTCCACAGGGGAACACTGCACCTTTCTGTGCTCATTTTTATGGACCCAAGAAGGACTATGAGTCCCAGCAGAGTGTTTTAGGCCACATAGACTTCTGCTTGTTGTCAGTGACTGAAACTAATTTGCACCTGTTTACTACTTTTACTCTGCTCTCCCCATCTTTTTTTGTTGTTGTTGTACAAGTAGGCGTGGCTTAGAGAAGGGCGGGGCCTGTGACTGTAGCAGCACCAGGCGGACGGATTGGCGTAAATTCCATCACAGGTCGTCCTGCGCGGTTTTCAGATATACTCTGGTCTGGCTAGACTTAAAGGGGTCATCCAGTGACTTTCACCCCCGACATCTGTGATTGGCTGCAGAGATGGCACGTGTCTGCGACCAGATCCAACGGCTCATATGGGCTTGTGATCACTGTGACCGATCACATAATCGTCTGCAGTGGTCCCCACCAGAAGAGGCAGCGGTATGGGAGGAGCTGCAGAGGATTGGTCAGCATTAAAACATATTAGACAACCCCTTTAAGACTATAGTATTGGGTGCCAGATTAAAGAATTTTTTCTATATTAAAGGTGTATTCTGGTGGAAGAAGCTATCTCCCATCTCCAGGATTGGCAGAATGGGACTCTTCTCGCTGGTGGGATGGTGTGCAGCCCGGACCCCCACTTGGTTCATTTTCTATGGGACTGTTACATACCGAGTGCAGCCCCATGGAGGATGAATGGAGCGGCGCTCTGCCGTGCACCTGTTGGGTGTCGCAGGAATGAAGGGTCAGGCATGTTCAGCGTTGATATGCTCATGGGTTCTACATGCAGCTCCAGATGCTTCAGGGTCTCGGAGGGTTAGCTGTCTGCAAGCCTCGTGTGTGGCCAGCTTAAAGGGATTGTCAGTTACTGCCCAACACCTTAATATAAAGCCTAGAGAGTTGGTGGAGGGCGATGTTCTCCTCTGTACTCTGTGCTGCATCCATGATCACATCCATAGGTAGGGGGAGGGGTGATGTGAGCGCTGCAGTCAATCATTGTGTGGAGAAGCATCTCTGAGCACAGTAGTATAGTGGGCAGTTTTTATTTTATAAACGTGTTATTTTTATTTCTTCCTGGGCCCACTAAGTAAATAAAAAAAAATAAATAAAAAAAAATTTAAATAGTATTATTTTTATTTAATAAATAAATATGTAACATATGATAAAAAAACAAACCCAGAAATAATAAATACAAAAATATGGTAATTTAATAAAATACTGTACATTATACTAAAATGATAAATAAAATATAAAACTAATACAGTAAATACAAATTATAAATATTAAAATATGGAAATTAATAAAGTAAATACAAATGATAAATAGTATTAAAATATGATCAATAAATTAATAAAGAATCGTCTAGTAGTGGACAAGCACGCCGTGATCCCTAATGTCAGGCTTATATGACAGACCACCTCGTTCATTGGAGGGTCCGGAGTGATGGTCCCACTATTGGGGTATGGAAGCTCCTGAACGATTGCTTTGTACTTGGGTCCCCAGAGCTGACTTCACAGAGGTTCCCCTCAGTCCTCCATCAGATCAAATGGATACCCTGGCCCCTGAAAGTGATCAGAGGGGCAACGATATCCGGCTTCCCCATTTTTTTTTTAATTTATTTTTTTGGTGGGGGGACACTCCCTTTAAATATTCAAATGGCCGGTATAGCAGATCAGTAACCATGGGTCGTGTACTGGGGGGTCACTAAGGTTATGAGCAGTGTCGTCACCTCCATGGCTAATCTATCTTCGTGTATTAATATACCACAGTGCAATGAGGAGAAGTAGAGAAGGTAAAAAAGCGCATTACACCCCCCCCCAATGTATGATTAATGGGGCACATCAGAAGTCCCCCCTTATGGGCTGCTCCGGTAATCTCCATAGCTGCTATTGATTGTCACTTGAATGTACTCGCTCCTGAGCTATTCACATGGCCGTCCGTCACCGAGGCTAATGAGGCTTCCTGTGCTGCGGCCACTTTTAGCTGAAAGTTATGGGCTCAGGCAAGCTCTCGGATTAAAATAGGAGGTGTCAGACTGTCCGAAATGTAAACTGTAGTGCCGCTGGTGAGCGGGCGGCTTCTCAATAACCGCTCTCTGGTGTAAGTGGGTGTTTTATGGATTTTTTTTTTTTCTTTTTGACTATTATTTTGCTCTTTTCTGCAGTAAATTACTTTGAACATTTTTTCATTTTTAAGAATCGTCATTGTGCAGCTGAAAGGTTCTATGCCGGCGAAAGTCACAATGCAATCCAGTTCTGATCGTCGCCCTCCCGTCACACCTGGGACCCGTCAGTGTGGGCAGCGGGCACGCAGCCCCTGTTACAGCAAAGAACAAAAAGATTCAAGCCGCAATATATATATTTTTTCCCCAGATTGCCTAAGCCTTGACAGTTTTTCAGTGGGACTTTTATCATCTGCAGGCGGGCCAATTTAAGGCTGACATACCGGTATTGTATTACCGCATACGGGCACCATTGGGGGGTGAAGGTACCTCTCCACATTATTGCGAGTTCTGTCATTTTAACAATCTGTGCGCATTTTAAGTGGAACTCCTAGCAGAAGTTTCCATTTAGACTGAAAACTGGATCGTCTTGGTCTAGTTGCTGGACGTATGGAGGGAGAAGTAGTCCTGACCGGGTAAATGAGGGGTTTTTGCCCTCAAGGTGGGACCTGCAGCTATCCGACATGTTTTGTGGCCATGCCATAAATATCCACTACTTTATACTTATTAGATTCGTAGTGGTCCGCCTCTTAGCACCCCCACTGATCAGCTGCCATTAGCTTTGGCGACACAGGTGTCCTCACAGCGTACTGGGCGCTGCAAATCGGCTCCTATTTATTTGCACTGCACGAATGATAGACCTGATCTTGAGGGGGCTTAAGCTGTTGGACCCCCACCAGTCTGATATTGATGACCTACCTTGGTTGCTTGGTGCAATATCTCGAGTCGAGCTCAGTCTATAATGGGCTGTAATACACCACCGTATTGGCAGAGCGCTGGCACTTCGTTAGACATAATATGGGGGTCCCCCACTTATTGATCAATGATCGCTATCATGATATTGTAGGTTGAGGATACATGTGAAAAGTGACCTTTGCCTGCTACAATAAATAGATCCCACCACTTCCTTCTCTGGTGGGAGCACCGGTGTGTGTGCGCTAACCCCACAAAGTAATGTACCGCATACATGTGTAAGAATCCGGTGTATCCGAAAGCAGATCGTCTATTGTACGCAGCCCTGGCTTGTGTGTTAGTAGCAGGCGGTGTGCCCACCTCTATACATCTGCATTAAAAGCAGCGGGGTGCCCCATTACCTGGTAAGTGCTCGTAAAACTAACACTGATGTGAACACAGGTAGATTAAGCAGGGATGGCATAATGAGGCTCCGAACCTGCTGACCCACATTACCACCGCAATCTCTGGTCACGCACTGAAAGATTTCCTCGCTAATGCAAGGCGGCCCGCTAGGTACATCTAATGGAAGCCTAATAAGTGCGGGGAGGGTCCCACTGCCTGACCCTCTCATTCAGCCATTTACTGGAATGTATTCAATGGGATGGAAGTGGCGGAGTTCTGAAAACAGATGTCGTGTTATATTTATGTCGCCATTTGGCTTAATTGGTGTAACTGTACGAGATGCGGCTGCTCCGAATACACACTCCTGCTGGAGGGAGAGAAGTCACTAAGGCATTATGGAGGGGAGCGAGGCATCTATTTCAGGATGGGGATGAGATATGTTGAGCGATGTTGGTTACGCTGCCGTCATGCCAGTCTATGGAGCAAAATAGAGATCGAGCAGACGTATCCTTCACCGTGGTGTGTGCAATGAGCGTGCAGATGGCTGTGCGGTGTGCCGACTCTCCAGGACAATGGTGGCTTATTCAGTGGGTACACTAGGAGTGTGTGCACTCCTGCTCTTTTCTGTAGTTTTCTTCTTCCTTTACGGTCTCAGTTTTTCTATCCTGTCCGTTCCGTTATCACAACATCCACAGAGGCTGCACACCCGGATAAATGGGCAGATGTCACATTTAGGGATCTGAGTTCACAGTAATAAGTCCCCAAAAAATCCGGAAATAACGTGTTCACCCCCATCTCCTTGAATTCTGGTAACAGAGCCGCCGCATTGTAAACTTCTCTCTTCCTCCACGGAAACTTATTAAATCTATTCCTGTTTCTTTCTTTAGTTTATGCAAAGAAGTCTTGACCCAGAAACCAAGAAACAGTTAGAAGAGGAGGAGAAGAAGATCATCAGTGACGAGCACTGGTTCCTCGACCTGCCGGAGCTGAAGGAGAAGGAGTAAGGAGTAGAGTTGAGCGACTTTAACTTTTTTCAGATCGAGTCGGGTTTCGCGAAACCCGACTTTGTCAAAAGTCGGGTCGGGTGAAATCGGCCGATTATTGCGAAAAGTCGGGGGCCGACTGAAACACGAAACCCAATGCAAGTCAATGGGGAATCAAAGTCGGCAGTGAGTGGAGGACAGGAAAACTCCTACAGTGCCCATTTTAATGCCAAAAACTTCAATTCTTATTACTGAAGCTTGTCAATCTTAATTTACTTTATAATAATAGTTAGGTGTTGAAAACTGGGGGTCATTTGGCTAAAGTTGTGGGGGAGTAGCGCTGGCTCAAGATTTTCGTGGGCCCAGGAAACGCGGACTACGTCGCGGCGGTGGAGCAGGGAGAGGTAAGTATTTCAACTTTGCAAGTGCTGTGATCCTGAGCAAGCAGGGGGGGCCCACTTGTTGGCACTGGCACAGGGCCCCTCATAGTACGGCGGGTGGCGCCTCCCTCTGGCAGAGACACTTTTGCGTACTATGAGGGGCCCTGTGACAGTGACGTCGCCAACGAGTATGCCCCCCCACCTGATGAAGGAACCTGCACTTTCATCTGCGCCTTCCTCTTTGTCCCCGTGTAAGGTGGTATAGTATGCGGGAAGGGGAACCTGACTTTCAGCAGGGTCAGATTCTGGCTGTGTAGAGTGCAAGGGGAATGTAGTGGTCTGGGTCAATGTACCAGCGGACTCATCTAGCAGTGGCTGGGCAATGGGCAGGATGAGGAGGAAACACGGCCCTGTGGGGGGAGTCAGCCCATTTAGGGAGGTATAAAAATGGCCTATGGTGGACATTCAGCAGCTGCAAATGGAGGAATTGGAGCAGTCAGTAAGAGGAGGCCAAAAGCAAGACATTTTTCAGGCAAGCTACGTGTCAGCAGGGCAAGGTGGGGCCAAACAATTTGAAATCCATGATTGGTTCATTTTAATGAAGGTTAGATCATCAACATTTTGGGTAGCCAGACGTGTCCTTTTTTCGGTCAGTATTGAACCAGCAGCACTGAAGACTCTTTCTGATAGCAAGACCACAAAGAACAAAAAGACAGCGCCACAATGGATGGTGAAAAAAATAAGAGCTTACATTTATTCTGCCTCCTGTAGCGACGTTTCGGTCAACAGACCTTTATCAAGCACAGTATACAGTGTTCTAACCACCATTATATACACATAACCCCACCCACTAATTAGCCTAGCACCAATAGGGTGTCAATACAAAAGTGAAAAAACATTATAACCTTAACACATACAAAAATATTAAAAACAGTCCCATAGAGTCATTACCACAAAGGCCCTTCATATACTAGGCAGTTAAATAGCTCTGATCGCTCTTATGAGCAAATCATATAATTTTAGAGCTCCTATCCCTTAAATTGTAAACAAAGCGATACCACCAATCAATACACAGCATTATAGTCCCCATGGCGATAACCACCCCCACAGGTATGCCCTTTTAGTGCCCAAACCAATCATGGTAGTAGCTACGCCCCAACCCACAGCACACACCAGTGTGTATGTCCACTCGCAATGTCCAGACCCTATCAATCAAACACTGATAGGCGAGATCGATGTAGCTGTGAATCATGAGTTCCTCCATGTGCGTAGTTGAATCAATCCTCTGGTGAACACCCAGCTGGCCAAACTGCGCACGTCCAAGGCGTCTCCGGTGAAGGTATTGTACATGTCATCCGAAGTCCTTCCCAGTCAGCGGTGTCTAAGTACCGAAAGGCACTCGCTGCGTATGTCCCAATCCAGAGGCTCCCTCTGGTCTGCCAAACCGCGCACACCTCCCGGAGTTATAACAGTGAACCCATTTTCTTCACATCACTTTTTCAGCGGTGCAGCTACAGGACCGAGAATGTGCTCAGGGTACATAAATTAAAAATGTTATACATATGAAAAATCTTAAATCCCAAAAGGGGAGAACCATATATGCTGCCATAAATGTGGATCAATTGTCAAAACAACCTACATATCCATATAAAGTTATACTACGTGTAATTTGTGTAATCAGTTCGTTCCACACAATAAATGCAACATCAGACCCAACTGGAGCATAACAGAGTAAATAATGAATGATCAATAGGTCAAAAAGAGTCTCAAAGAGACAGACTGACCATATCCCCATATCCCCATCTCCCTTACTGTTATCTGCCCAGCCTCAAGCTGCTTAGCATTCACAATCCGACACGGGCACAAGCATTCTACAAATTCGACGTTCCAGTTGGGTCTGCTGTAAACAACACTCCACCACAAAAGGCAATCATCACAGAGTAAATATCATAACACATTTTGTAGGTGTATATATATATTAATGCTGTCATAAATGTGGATCAATTATCGAAACAACTTACATATCCATATATAGTTATACTACATATAATCTGTAATCCGTTTGTTCAGCACAATAAATGCATGTGCATGCAGAAAAACAAACATGTGCAACATCAGACACAACCGGAGCATAATAAAATAAATAATAAATATTATGAATAATCTTTAGGGCAAAAAAAAAAAATCATAAAGAAACTTTAACTGACCATATACCCGTCTCCCATACTGATACCTGCCCAGTCACAAGCTGCTTAGCATTTGCAATCCAACACAGGCATAAGCATTCTACAAGTTAGACGTTCCCGTTGGGTCTGATGTAAACCACAAAAGACAATTAGTCACAGACTAGAAATAATAACAGATTTGTAGGTATATAGGAAAAACATCAGCTAAGGGGCACTTCCCACCTAGATTACAGAGGGCAAAAGAGATTCTCATATGGGACAAGGTAAGTATATAATAGAAAGTTAAAAACAATACACTGATGAAGAGCTACATTAGCATCACAGATTACTAGAGGAAACAATTCTGCTAATATTCAATATTCATTGATAAAGGGTATCAAGTTCAAAAATCCATTTCAATTCCTCATTCTTCAAAAGGGAGATACGATCAACCCCCCCCCCCCCCCCTCAAAGTCGGTACCTCATCTATTACTCTAAATCTCAACTGATTTATTGAATCAGTGGAGATTTAGAAGTATACTCATACTTTAAACATACTCAGAAAATGTCTAGGCACGGGGAGTTCAGTCAGTCCAGTCCTAATGGTACTTTTATGTTTAGTGACTCTCGCTTTGATCTCCATAGTGGTCTCTCCCACATAGAAGAGACCACAACGGCAGCTCAGGACATAGACTACGAAACTACTCGTGCATGTAAACCTCCTACGTATCTCATAATATTTTCCCCATACGTGGATGACAGAAAGAGGAACCCTTTATCATGTTATTACAACAAGCACATCCCAAGCAAGGGAAATTACCCAAACTTGGGCAGCTAAAGGTAGTTTGCAAATCTTTTTTCGTACTTCCTATATCCGATACTACCAATTGGTCTTTCAGATTCCTATTTCGTCTAGAGGAGAACAATGGAGGCTGTTGAAATTCCACAATATCAGTATTACCCCTACCCAAGAGTGGCCAATGTCTACGTATAATATTAGAGACTTGTTTACTCATTCCATTGTAAGTGGTAACAAACTGTATCCTTTTCTGGGATTGCACAACCATCTTTGGGACCAATAGTTCATCCCGACTTCTGTTCAAGGCACATTCTCTAAATTTATCAAGTTCAACCTTTGGGTATCCCCTACAAAGAAACTTTTCTCTGTCCCCCATGACGGCACCACGGAGAGAGGGGATCCGCCCACCAAGGACAGGAAACCTACAGATAAAAAGGCGGTACCTCTCTCCCGCATCAGTTTTGATTTCCTGTCCTTGACGGGACCTGCAGCAGATCTTACCTCAGATCGTCGTTGGATTCCGGGGCCAGTCAAACCGGTTAAGGCAGCGGGGGTTCCCTGCCTCGGCTAGGCTGGGCCACCCGAAGCGCCACCGCTGGGATCAGTAGGTCTCTAGGGTGAGCGGGGGACCGCAGCAGCAGCGCTGCAGTTCCTAGAGGAATCCTCACTACGTGGGGATTCCAGATGGCACACACCCGCAAACCACTGTGAGGGGTCCCTCCATAGGTGGAGCACGGCGCGGCAATGCGCGCTTGAACGGCGCACCAAGAAGCATCAAGTCGCGGCATGGTATCGGACTTCCGGGTTAGAACGCGCATGCGCGGGTGCCGCAATGCCTGCTGGGCGAAGCAGGGCATTCTGGGCGGCGCAGGGCTTGCTGGGAACGCGGTGCATGCTGGGATTGGCGCATGCGCACAGCTAAGCGTCGGGGAGCGTGCGGAAATCGGCGCACAGGATATTTAAATGGGACCTGTCACCCTGGCTAGTTGCTCTAATGGAGTACAGCCAGCGGTCCCCAGCAGCTATGAGTGACCCCGAATTGCAGGGCTCACCAGCGCAGCAAACGCAGGCACCGCAGCAGCAGCAGCAGAAACGCCGGCAGCAGGGGCAAGGGACCTCTCAAGTCCAGCGGCGTGGAGCTGGAGCACGGTCTGGATCTCAGCACAGCAAAAATTCTAGTGCTGCATCCGGATCAAAGGAGCACTATACTGTCGATACGGACCTTCCACAGCCGGTACTGAGGGTACACCAGGTGGTGAGTGATCTCCGTGAATGCTCCGGCTAATAGAGCCTACCTTTCTCTTGTTGTTTTAGGGAAGGAAGAGCGCAGGGAAGTCCAAACATAGGATCTGCGCACTTTGTAAAGAAGATTTACCTGCCTCCTGGGAAAAAAGATTATGTAAATCCTGTATGGAAGAGACTCTCTGTGAAGGGCTTCCAGGGTTCGCCACAGAACTCAAAACACTAATTAAAACCCAGGTGGAAGATACCTTTAAGTCTCTCCAGGAGGGTAAAAAACGTAAAAAAATTAAACAAAAAACCCCTATATCTGACTCTAGTGACTCGGATAGCGGGGAGATTAGTTCAAATTCCTCCAATTCTTCATCATCTTCTTCTCAGGGGGGTCGTAGTTGTTTCCCATTAGAAGAAACGGACTCCCTAATTAAAGCAGTCAGAAGTACCATGGGTCTTGCTGATTCCCACACTAAAAAATCAGTCCAAGATATCATGTTCGGTGGACTGGAGCAGAAAAAAAGAAGGGTGTTTCCCCTTAATGATAAAATACATGCCTTGATAAATAAAGAATGGAAAAAACCTTTGAGAAAGGCCCTGCTTACCCCCAAAAGGAAATACCCTTTTGAAGACCCTGCATGCTCCTTTTGGGAAAAAGCACCCAAATTAGACGTAGCAATCGCTAAAGCGTCAAAGTTTGCCCTACCTTTTGAAGACATGGGGGTCTTAAAGGATCCCATGGATAAAAAAGCGGATGCTTTCCTAAAAAGTTCCTGGGAAGCAGCAGGGGGAGGCCTAAAACCAGCGGTGGCCGCAGCTTGCACTTCCCGCTCCCTTATGGTATGGCTGGACCAGCTGGAATCCCAGCTCAAGGATAAGGCATCCAGAGACAGTATACTTAATACTCTACCAGTAATGAAAGGGGCAGCCGCTTTTCTGGCCGATGCGTCAGCAGACTCAATCAGGCTTTCGGCCAGATCAGCGGTATTCTCCAATGCAGCCAGAAGAGCCCTCTGGCTCAAATGTTGGCCCGGAGACCTCCAGACAAAGGCAAAACTTTGTAATATTCCTTGTGAGGGAGAATTTCTTTTCGGCTCTACTCAGGATGATATTTTGGAAAAGGCAGGGGACAAAAAGAAGTCCTTTCCCGTTCTGCAATACCCATCTTACAAACGTCCTTTTCGGAGTAAAAAATTCTTCCGTAGGAAGCCCCCTAGGTCACAGGACAGATGGGAAGATAAAAAGAATAAGAATAAAGGGTTTATTTTCAACAAAAGCCCCACCGATCCCAAAAAACCTTCACAATGAACTTTCGCCCCAGGTGGGAGGAAGATTGTCCCTTTTCCTCTCAGCCTGGGAAAAGATAACCAGCAGTGCCTGGATTCTGGACTTGGTACAATCGGGACTGAAATTCAAATTTCTTACGTTCCCTCAGCCGTCCTTCCTGGTGACATCTCAGAGAGCTTCTCCACAGGAGCGGATAGCTCTGGAACAGGAAGTCACAACATTATTGAACAAAGGGGTTCTTCGGGAGGTCCCCCTCCAGGAAAAAGGGAGAGGGTTCTACTCTCCGATTTTTCTCAGGAAAAAAACAGACAGGTCTTTCAGGGTAGAGCCCCACAGTGGGACTTAAATCTAGTTCTTACGGCCCTCACCAAAGCACCCTTTGAGCCCTTAAAAGAACTTCCCTTAAAGATTATATCCCTTAAAACCTCCCTTTTGGTAGCCCTCACTTCAGCCCGAAGAATTAGCGACATACAAGCCTTGTCAGCCGGGCCACCCTTCACACTAATATTGGAGGACAGGGTGGTATTAAAAACTGATCCGGCATACTTACCAAAAGTGGCCTCCCGGGTCCATAGGTCCCAAGAGATCTCCCTTCCCTCCTTTTGTCCTAACCCTAAGAACGAGGGGGAAAAATCACTACACACGTTGGATGTCAGAAGGTGTCTCATCCATTACCTGGAGGCTACTAGGGAGTGTAGAGAGGAAGGATCTCTCTTTGTGTGTTTTCAGGGGCCTCGGAAAGGCAAAAAAGCCTCCAAGGGTACATTGGCAAGATGGATCAGGGATGCCATCAACCTCGCGTATACCTCAAGCGGGATGCCAGCTCCAGGGGAAGTTAAAGCTCATTCAACCAGGGCGATGGCGACTTCCTGGGCAGAGAGAACCGGAGCAACAATAGACCAGATATGTAGAGCTGCTACTTGGTCTTCACCCTCAACTTTCTTTAGGCACTATCGGTTGGACTTAAATTCTTCTTCAGACCTTACCTTTGGTAGAAGGGTTCTGGAAGCGGTAGTCCCTCCCTAATGTAGACAGTCTCTGCAATTCTCTCCGTGGTGCCGTCATGGGGGACAGAGAAAATAGTAGTTACTCACCGATAACGGTGTTTCTCTGAGCCCATGACGGCACCCGTACATTCCCTCCCTCACGCGTGGGTGTGCACATTCTTATGATGTTTAGTTATGTATATAATCATTAAGCACGCGGTATCTTTATTAGGCCGGAGACACACTGGTGCGAGATACGGCCGAGTCTCGCTGGTTAAAAGCAAGCTGTGGCACCTGCACTCCGGAGCGGAGCGTGCAGCTCCATGTGTTCCTATGCGGCCGCACGCTCCGCTCCACAGTGCCGGCGCCAGAGCTTGGGTATCACATGCGAGACACGGACGTGTTTCTCGCATGTGTGATCCCGGCCTTAAGGTTTAGTAATGTTGAAACATTTGTAATCGTTAACCTGATGTTCCCTTTAATGCTCTGTAAACAAACTGATGCGGGAGAGAGGTACCGCCTTTTTATCTGTAGGTTTCCTGTCCTTGGTGGGCGGATCCCCTCTCTCCGTGGTGCCGTCATGGGCTCAGAGAAACACCGTTATCGGTGAGTAACTACTATTTTTGAACATTTCATCAAGTCTCTTAACAATACACTCACCGGCCACTTTATTAGGTACACCATGCTAGTAACGGGTTGGACCCCCTTTTGCCTTCAGAACTGCCTCAATTCTTCGTGGCATAGATTCAACAAGGTGCTGGAAGCATTCCTCAGAGATTTTGGTCCATATTGACATGATGGCATCACACAGTTGCCGCAGATTTGTCGGCTGCACATCCCAAAGATGCTCCATACAAGGCAGGATGGATCCATGCTTTCATGTTGTTTACGCCAAATTCTGACCCTACCATCCGAATGTCGCAGCAGAAATCGAGACTCATCAGACCAAGCAACGTTTTTCCAATCTTCTACTGTCCAATTTCGATGAGCTTGTACAAATTGTAGCCTCAGTTTCCTGTTCTTAGCTGAAAGGAGTGGTACCCGGTGTGGTCTTCTGCTGCTGTAGCCCATCTGCCTCAAAGTTCGACGCACTGTGCGTTCAGAGATGCTCTTAGGCCTACCTTGGTTGTAACGGGTGGCGATTTGAGTCACTGTTGCCTTTCTATCAGCTCGAACCAGTCTGCCCATTCTCCTCTGACCTCTGGCATCAACAAGGCATTTCCGCCCACAGAACTGCCGCTCACTGGATTTTTTTTCTTTTTCGGACCATTCTCTGTAAACCCTAGAGATGGTTGTGCGTGAAAATCCCAGTAGATCAGCAGTTTCTGAAATACTCAGACCAGCCCTTCTGGCACCAACAACCATGCCACGTTCAAAGGCACTCAAATCACCTTTCTTCCCCATACTGATGCTCGGTTTGAACTGCAGGAGATTGTCTTGACCATGTCTACATGCCTAAATGCACTGAGTTGCCGCCATGTGATTGGATGATTAGAAGTTGGACAGGTGTACCTAATAAAGTGGCCGGTGAGTGTATGTGTCTCACACAAAACAATTCTTCTCATTCTTAATAGCTGTCTCCATGGTAGGGATTCCAATAGCACACTAGCAGCAGGGCAAGCGAGCTCTTGTTCCTGACCGGGAGCATCCACTGACGACTCGCTGCTTTTATATTTGGAAATTTCTAAAGAGGATGCGAAAGAGCTAGAGGCTGAGTCAGCAAGGAAAGCCAAAACTTTTTCCTGCTGCTCCGGCTTTAAAAGCTGTTTTCCTACTCCCAGATAAGGGAGCCTTCGAGGTCTTGTGTAGCCAGACGATGATGCTGGCTCAACACCTCCAGCCTTAAGGCCCCGTCTCACTAAGCGATTTACCAACGATCACGACCAGCGATACGACCTGGCCGTGATCGTTGGTAAGTCGCTGTGTGGTCGCTGGGGAGCTGTCACACAGACCGCTCTCCCCAGCGACCAACGATCAGGGGAACGACTTCGGCATCGTTGAAACTGTCTTCAACGATGCCGAAGTCCCCCTGCAGCACCCGGGTAACCAGGGTAAACATCGGGTTACTAAGCGCAGGGCCGCGCTTAGTAACCCGATGTTTACCCTGGTTACCAAAAAAAACAAACACTACATACTCGCCTTTCGGTGTCCAGGTCCCTTGCCGTCTGCTTCTTGCTCTGACTGAGCCGCCGTACAGCGAGAGCAGAGCGCAGCGGTGACGTCACTGCTGCGCTCTCACTTCTCACTGTACGGCCGGCAGTCAGTGAGAGCAGGAAGCAGACGCCAAGGGACCTGACGGACATCAGAAGGCGAGTATGTACTGTTTGTTTTTTTTTACATTTACGCTGGTAACCAGGGTAAACATCGGGTTACTAAGCGCGGCCCTGCGCTTAGTAACCCGATGTTTACCCTGGTTACCAGTGAAGACATCGCTGGATCGGTGTCACACACACCGATTCAGCAATGTCAGCGGGGCCTCAACGACCAAAAAAAGGTCCAGGCCATTCTGACACGACCAGCGATCTCGCAGCAGGGGCCTGATCGCTGGTACGTGTCACACATAGCGAGATCGCTATGGAGGTCGCTGTTGCGTCACAAAACTTGTGACTCAGCAGCGATCTCGCTAGCGATCTCGCTATGTGAGACGGGGCCTTTAGGTGCTATTGTGCTTTTCCCACTACCACAAGATGCTCCACCATCAGTACCAGCTGGCAACCACCGCCCACGGGCTCTTCCACCAGACTTCCTCATTTGTTGGAAAATCTAACCAAAATAACAACCGTTATATGGTACTGTAAAACAAGGTAGAAGGTGTATATAAGCTTGTTGGGAATTTAAATCTCCCCTTTTTTGTTTTTTTTTGTTTTGGGGAGACTGAACCAAAACTCAGGCCTTGTGCATAAAACAACACAATGTAAGTGGCAGAAAGTGGCTGGCTGATATGCGACAAACTAACAGGACTGTAGTATATCCTCTTCGTGAGAATTTGAATCTCACTTTTTTGGGGGGGAGACTGAACCAAAACTCAGGCCCAGTGTATAAAACAACACAATGAAAGTGGCTGGAAGATATATGAAAAAATACAAGGACTGTAGTACAATTTCAATCTCCCTACAATGATCTCAGGACAAGTATGGCAGCAATAAAAAGGACTGCTGCACACAAAAGTGTGGACAAATAAACAAGATAACTGTGTGGAAAGGAGCAACAGGATTTTTGCTTTTAGAAAAGCAGTTGGTTTGCACAGCACCGTGCAAACAGCAATGCAGCTATCAGGGAGCCTTATAAGGCAGCCTAATAAGCTACAGAGCTGATGCACAGAAATCTAGCCTCCACTGTCCCTGCAAAAAAAAGGTGGTGTTGGACAGTGGAAATCGCTACAGCACAAGCGGTTTGGGGGTTAATCTTCCCTCCCTAACTATATCCCTTCTTCTGATGAAGCTGCAGCAACCTCTCCCTATGCTAAGACCGGCAGAAGTAAGATGGCGGTCGGCGTGCACGCCCCTTTATAGCCCCTGTGACGCCGCAGAAAGCAAGCCAATCACTGTCATGCCCTTCTCTTAGATGGTGGGGACCGAGACCTATGTCATCACGTTGCCCACACTCTGCGTCCTCCTTCCTTGGCTGAGAAATGGCGCTGAAAGCGTCATGAAACGCGACTTTGGCGCGCAGATCGGCAACCGCATGGCCGATCCCACACTAGGGTCGGGTTTCATGAAACCCGACTTTGCCGAAAGTCGGCGATTTTTTTTTTTTTTTTTTTTTTTTTTTTTTTTTTTTTTAATTTGTCCGATCCGTTTCGCTCAACCCTACTAAGGAGCATTGATCACTTATATGTTACATCCTGTAGAAACGCACAGCGGCGCGACAAGTCCCAGCCGAGTGTCAGCGTCGCGCCGATTACAGAAAGTCACACACTTGTCGTGTCGTGCAGCCCTGCGCCATCTCATTGCCCACAGTCCTATAATATGTGCACAGAGACTGTAGATGACGCTCCTGTCCTGTTTGCCCAGCGTTCACACTTGGACCCTGACCTCCTCAGTATTTATTGGGTTTGCATTAGAAATGGCTTTTTAAATGCAGGAGGCTGCAACCAGTAATAATTGGAAGTCCCTTGAGCTTCCCGGCGCCTCTAATTTACAACCAGGCTAGCTGCGCCGGCCGGAGGTAGTGCAGGTTTTTTATTCTCTTTTTTTTTTTTTTTTTGCTTTCTAACTGTAGATCTTAAAGCTTTAAACATTCCTTGAGATACTCGCCCTTTTAATATCAAACTGTGCAGTGCTGCTGAAATAAATTATCGCCTCCCCGCCACTCATTTTCTTACAGTAATTCTGCCATGTACATAAAGGATCAAACAGCCAAACACATTTAAAGGGGTTTCTCGCTAGCATAATTTGGTGAAAAAAGCAAAGTTCTTGGTGAAAAAATAATTAAATTTACATCAAACACAAATGAATGTTTAATTCTATACTTGATACTTAGCGGCTGGTTTCCTAGACAAGGATAACACTTGTAAGCTCTTTGCTATTGAGCTTGTAAGCGCTCCTCTGAAACAGGTCAGATCGCCCCGCACTCCGCTCGCAGAATTGGAGAGCGCACGGTTCAGATAGTGCCGCCGGTACGACATGTCCATCATTTAGGAGTCAGAAGGCAGAGAACACGTGTGCTGCTGAAGATCAATCATGACAGCGAGCCTTTAATGTTTTTATCTCTTTGGTTTAAAAGCTAAAATTCTCAGTTGTCGGCAGCACATTGCTATAAATAAGGGTGTGCTGTCGACATTATGCACGACCGACCTATGGTATGATTGTGATACCACCTGTCTGATCGGCACCATTGTAATAACATCTTTAGAGGCCGATGCCTTGAGACGAGTGTTATCGGCTGGGGGATTAGAGAGGAGTAATGGGCTGGAGAATAGATTTATTGATCCGTACATTAGCTGGGGAGGATTTAAATAAGGTGCCAAGATGGTAAAAAGATAGCCTAGCCATAGGGGAAAGGAGATGGAGATGTAAGGGTTGCGTCCCATTTATTAGCACATGAGCAGATGACGGGCAAATAAAAGGCACACTTGCACTGATTGAATTTTCCTAACCTTTTTCAGGAGTTTTATCATAGAAGAAAGAAGTTTCCATCTGTGCGAAGATTTCCTGTACGGCAGAATGTCCTTCAAAGGGTTTAATCCGGAGATTGAGGTAAAGGGTTGTATCAATGGTATCAAATAAAATCAGGGCTGCCTTCGAGATCCATAATAACCTGCCCATTCCCGCGTTGGTCATGTCTGGCCATTAAAGAGGTTAAGTACTTCTGCATTAGAAGCTGATGACTTTTCCACCTGCATGCACGAATCCTGTCCCGAGTAGGAAACATGCACAGTACCTGCTGCGGGTCATTAACGTCATCCGATGCCAAGTGCGCGCCTCTAGACATTTCTAGATCAATCCTTTTAAGCGTAATTTTTGGTCGTAGGCTAAACCTAGCAGTAATTGCTACCGTTGTCTGCTCCTCGGAGGCCGCATTTATGGAGCTGGGCTTCAAAGAGGTAGTCTAAGGGTATAGATAAAATTCCAAATATAATTGTCAAAATTGTTCCTTGGCCGACGCCGCAGCCTGGACCCCCCTACTATCCCCCAGGCAAATTATGTTGCATGTCAGTGGGCTATCTGCTAACATTACCCCAGGATATGGTTTATTTCACCAGGTAGGACATGACATTTCTGCCATATTGTGCACATAAGGTGGTGGAATTATTAATATATATATATATATAATATATATATATTTTGTTTGCAGCCTCTCCAGACACACATTTGCGCCCAAGTCCTATAACATCTAGCTAAGGATTTATAAAATCAGAAAGGCTTTTTTAAAAAAAAAAATACACAAAAAAAACCAAAACCCTTTGCTAGTCTTTGGCAACCATTTCTCCAGGCAAAATATTTTATTAAAAGCTAACTCTATTTATGTCAACCGTAATGAATAATTCCATTGCAATTATCCATCCGGTTTTATAAAGCTGTTGTGGGTCCAGCGAGACATCCCGGCCGTGAGCTTAGCACGGCAGATGAGAAAATGAACCCGATCGGGTCAATTTTAATCTTCCCTTTTTTATTATCTGGATTCGGGACAGACAGGTGGCATGTCCTCACTTCCAGCTCAGGATTGGGGTATTACATGGTGCCCATTATAGCCAATGAGCAGAGGTATTCATAGTTAATTTATTTTAAATCGTTTTGCAGATCTCTTAGAAGAAAAGCACATCTGTCCCCGGTGCTAGGCCCGCTGTCACCATGACTTATGACCCTCCGTCTCTGGTCACAGCCCACTCAATCATCTCATTTCTATTCTCAGAAACTTATGGTCCAGATGAACTCCAAGACCACGGAAACAAAGGCAGAAGAGGAAGACCCTGACTTTGGAAAAATGGATGTGGATGTGACAGATGAAGAAATGGCTCTCCGGTAGGATTTATCATCTTCCTCCATGGTCAGAAAGTGATGAGAAGTGTCATTAATATATATGAATCCGGTAACACCACCGTGAATCATAGCAGGGAGTCTTCAAGGCTCTGGGATTTTGGGGAGGTGTCGGGCATACGGTGACTAACTCAGATATACAATGTTCTTTATAGGACGGGGCAGAGGCTTGCCAAAATTAGGACGTTGTATGGAAAGCGATAGTTGGTCACAAAACTGTGGTGCAAAGTTCTCCCTTTATTAGGAAGTTGCATTCGTTACAAAACTGAACCCAAATATTAATATGCAAAATGTGGAAATTCATAGTTTACCTTCCCATTACAAAGCATTCTGCACTTGTGTATTTCACTTTTCTTGGGGATGCACTTACCAGGCATGTGCAAAAGGGGGTCCTCCTCTCCATTAGGCTCAGGGGCTGCTCTAAGGTTATGCAGACCCTCAGGCAACAGAGCCCTGCTGGCCCCTCTTCGCTTTCCTTCTCAAGCTTTTTTTTTTTTTTTCTTCTTCTTCATCAATACACCAGTATCAGCTCTTTTTTTGCAGCAGGAAAATACTTTATTGGTAGTATACAACTTTCTAAACGCATTTTTAATACACTTTAAAAAAAAAAATTAAGGAAAAAATATGTTTTGTACGGGCTGAAACGTCCTATCGCTTGGGCATTGAATAAACATTTTTATTGAAGGGCGTGCTGCCTACATTTTTTTGCCATATTTTTTTTTATTAGGGGGACTTGAACCTGCGTCCACTTGTGAAATACGCTTTTTTTAAGGATGTATCCTACAGATTCGGGGGGACTACAGTGGCCCCCCTATAGCTGCTGGTAGAGTTGCTTGCTCTGCCCACCTCACCGTGCTTTTACAGATGAGCTTAACCCCCCCCCCCCCCCCCCAAAAAAAAAAAAAAAAAAAAAAAAACTCCAAAATAAAACCCTGTGAACCATCCTAGTAAAATCCTTTTTCCTTTCCAGATACGAGTCGTTAGTCGACAGCATCAGAAAGAAATTTGCAAAAAAGAGAGACCACGCAGCCATCAAGGAAACAGAAGATGAAAACAGTAATGTTAAAGGCCATAAAGTGAAGAAAGCTTTTCTAAAGCCTCAAGACTGAGCTGCTGCAGAACATGAAGGACTGTTTGAAAGCCTGTGTGTAAACCAGACAACTGTACAGTTCATTTTAATTGTTTCAGATTTATTTTTTTTTATTTTTATAACAATATGTAAGAAGCTATAAATCAAACGGACGCTTTCTACACATCTGTACTTTGAGGAACGAGTTTTTAATGTCGTGTTTGGGTTTGCATCTCAAACTCATTTGCTTAATGGGGGCTGAGCTGTAGTACCCCATACAGACCATGGACAAGTGTGACGCTGTTCCAGGAAGAATAAAGATCTGTCTTCAAATTGCATGTTACCACTTTAATGTCGTTAGTACATTACATTATCCTGTACTGATCCTTAGTTACACCCTGAATTATACCCCAGAGCTGCACTCACTGTTCTGCTGGTGGAGTCACTGTGTACATACATTACTGATCTTGATTTACATCCTGTATTATACTCCAGAGCTGCACTCACTATTCTGCTGGTGCAGTCACTGTGTACATACATTACTGATCCTGAGTTACATCCTGTATTATACTCCAGAGCTGCACTCATTATTCTGCTGGTGCAGTCACTGTGTACATACATTACTGATCCTGAGTTACCTCCTGTATTATACCCCAGAGCTGCACTCACTATTCTGCTGGTGCAGTCACTGTGTACATACATTACTGATCCTGATTTACATCCTGTATTATCCTCCAGAGCTGCACTCACTATTCTGCTGGTGCAGTCACTGTGTACATACACTACTGATCCTGAGTTACATCGTGAATTATACTCCAGAGCTGCACTCACTATTCTGCTGGTGCAGTCACTGTGTACATACATTACATTACTGATCCTGAGTTACATCCTGTATTATACTCCAGAGCTGCACTCACTATTCTGCTGGTGCAGTCACTGTGTACATACATTACTGATCCTGAGTTACCTCCTGTATTATACTCCAGAGCTGCACTCACTATTCTGCTGGTGCAGTCACTGTGTACATACATTACTGATCCTGAGTTACCTCCTGTATTATACTCCAGAGCTGCACTCACTATTCTGCTGGTGCAGTCACTGTGTACATACATTACTGATCCTGAGTTACCTCCTGTATTATACTCCAGAGCTGCACTCACTATTCTGCTGGTGTAGTCACTGTGTACATACATTACTGATCCTGAGTTACCTCCTGTAGTATACTCCAGAGCTGCACTCACTATTCTGCTGGTGCAGTCACTGTGTACATACATTACTGATCCTGAGTTACCTCCTGTATTATACTCCAGAGCTGCACTCACTATTCTGCTGGTGTAGTCACTGTGTACATACATTACTGATCCTGAGTTACCTCCTGTATTATACTCCAGAGCTGCACTCACTATTCTGCTGGTGCAGTCACTGTGTACATACATTACTGATCCTGAGTTACCTCCTGTATTATACTCCAGTGCTGCACTCACTATTCTGCTGGTGCAGTCACTGTGTACATACATTACATTTCGGATCCTGTACTGATCCTGAGTTACACCCTGAATTATACCCCAGAGCTGCACTCGCTATTCTGCTGGTGCAGTCACTGTGTACATACACTATCCTGTAATGATCCTGAGTTACAACCTGTATTATCCTCCAGAGCTGCACTCACTATTCTGCTGGTGCAGTCACTGTCTACATACATTACATTACTGATCCTGAGTTACCTCCTGTATTATACTCCAGAGCTGCACTCACTATTCTGCTGGTGCAGTCACTGTGTACATACATTACTGATCCTGAGTTACCTCCTGTATTATACTCCAGAGCTGCACTCACTATTCTGCTGGTGCAGTCACTGTGTACATACATTACTGATCCTGAGTTACCTCCTGTATTATACTCCAGAGCTGCACTCACTATTCTGCTGGTGCAGTCACTGTGTACATACACTATCCTGTAATGATCCCGAGTTACAACCTGTATTATCCTCCAGAGCTGCACTCACTATTCTGCTGGTGCAGTCACTGTGTACATACATTACTGATCCTGAGTTACATCCTGTATTATACCCCAGAGCTGCACTCACTATTCTGCTGGTGCAGTCACTGTGTACATACATTACTGATCCTGAGTTATATCCTGTATTATACTCCAGAGCTGAACTCACTATTCTGTGCTAACAAGAAGCTTAATGATTAGTTTTAAGTGGAAGCCATCAGATTTATGAATGCAGCTCTGTAGTATCATTTAGCCTGTAGCACAGGGTCATTACAGGATAAAATATATCTACCTTTTATGTAAAGTTATAGCCATTTGTTAACTGCTGAGTGTTGAGATATGATATCGTGTAGATAGATTACACTCGGTCCAATGTAAAAAAAAAAAAAAAAAACTGCATTTTTAAGTGACCCCATAATTGATCAGGGCTATGATGGCCGGTCCGGCTCCTATACAACGAGTAATTGGCTACTCTGCATTGTAGAGTCATAGACTATTAGAGGGAGGCTCTATGGGTAAACATTATGCTCCAGGGGAAGGTGGTGTGACTCTTGGCATTTTTTTTCCCGCAAAAAACCTTGCACCATCTTTGTCCATGCCTGCTATTTGTTTTTGTATTCACTTGAATAAGGCAAAACTGTAATACCATATACAGCCTGTGTACAAAGGTGGCACTGTCTATGGTATGACTGTATGAAATCTAGTCTCTTATTTCTGATCTGATGTGATGTGTGTAGAAACGCGTCGGCTCATTAAATATTTTTATAGAAGTTTTTTGTATTCCTTGGAGGTCCAACCTCTGCAGCCCACCTTGAACCTGAGGATCATGGATGATGGGGTCAGATTACTGATTTAGTGCTGCTCTCCCTTTCAAGTCTTCCCTTACATAGTGATGCCCCCGACCACCCACTGTGCAGGGACTTGTTCGTACCCTCTCAATTGTAAAGTGCTGCGGAATATGTTGGCGCTGTAGAACTAAAATGATTTATTTATGAGCCTCGCACAATGGCATGACGTCGCATGGCTTGATAAACACCAGAGGTGCCCAGGATTTAAGCCACATAAGTGAAGAGAGCCCGGGTCTGACCCTGGCAGCGCAAATTGTTTTGCTCAACACTATCTAGTTTTGGGATGTAACGTACTGTGCATAAGTTTTAGTCGGGTGTGGAGAAAATGCTGCAAACTAAGAATTCTTACACCAATAGAATCTGTGAACAGGTTTGACCAGAGACCAGCATAATATAGGGGCAGAGAACCCGATTCCAGTGATGTCACTTGTTCAGCTGCTTACCATAGTTTCAATACAATCGGTGTTTTATCAGCAAACCAGATTATCACAAGAGGAATATTTGTCAAGTCCAGCTAGTGTTTAACCATGCCCCCACCATTGATTGGAAGATTGTTGCCAATCAGGGGGGGGTGGGGGTTCTATAATAACCAGTAAAGGCTAAGTAAAGAACTGTGAGATGATATTAATACCCTGGGAACCTTTTATGGCTATTGGCCCCTTCCCAGAATATTAACGTCAGCCCTCAGCTGGTTAGGAAAATTAATGGGGACCCCATACCATTTTTTTAATTTATAAAATAAAAAGTACAGAAAAATAAGCATGCAAAGATATTTTTATCTTTGAACATCTTTAATACATAGAAATTTAAGTGTTTTATGCTGAATTTCATTTCATACGTGGCACACTGTCACACGGATCACAGATGTCATGCGGACTGGTTTTTCCAGTAGAGGAATAACCAGGACATGTGAAGGGGGCCTCAGAGATAGAAGCATCTGCACGAGCGACATCCACAGATCTGAGGTCGGCTCTCCAAGATGTTTGGAACAACCTCTTGTAAGTATTTTACGATCATTAATATTTTAGCCTGTGACCTTTTGGGGAAGCGTAGAGCGATTATGATTGCAGGGTATTTTTTTTACACCTTTTTCTGCAGCTCCTTTGTTCCTTTAGAAGAGACGATCAAAAGAGAAGACGCCTTCTAATTTTAGCTTAATAAAGGCTCGTGAAAAGAAAGCCGACAACATGTCCTAAAACAATAGCCGCATTGTGTTCTTTTGTTGTTTTGCTGCTTTTTTTTTTCTCGTCTTAAGATGGAGAAGACGTTTTCACTCATTGTTTTATAGAAAGTTAATCGTGTACTTTATAAAAAGACGAGCGGCATTTAGCAGCCGATGCCTTGTTTTGTACAACAAACGATCTTGGCGCTGTTAAGTGGTGCGGTGATTGGCAGTCGGGCATTCAGCGGGTATATAATTGTGTTTTCTTTATTTCCAGATGATACGGCGTATAATACCAGCGAGCACTTTGGTTTCAAGTATTTATTTCAGAGAACATATCTGCTTTTCCTTATCTCTCTCTCTTGAGTGAGTTTGTCATGTTATGCATTGATAACATGCGTTAGCGCGGCTGACACGGATGCATTATTACATATTTGGCTTAGCTGGAGGAATATGACTTATGCGGAAATGTATTAGATGGTATGATGAAATGTTTAACCAACAAGTCTGTTTTCACCTTCCTGACCAGTCCAATTTTTTTCAATTCTGACCACTGTCCCTTTAAGTGGTAATAACTCTGGAACGCTTCAAGGTATCCAAGTGATTCTGACTGTTTATTTGTGACACAATGGACTTTATATTAGTGGTAAAGTTAGGTTGATATGAGTTCCATCTATTTACGAAAATATCGAAAATTTGCTCACAAAATTTGAAAATTTTGCAATTTTCAAACTTTGAATTCTGTTGCCCTTAAACCAGATACAGGTAGTCCTCGACTTACGACGTTGATCCGTTCTTACACGGCGTCGTAAACCGAATTTCGATGTAAGTCGGACCATACATTCATACAGCACTGTACCATAATAACAGTACAGTACTGCAAACACTTAGCCTATCCAAACACCTATCCTAACACAGTACCCTACATAATTAGGGGGTTATGGCGTGCAGGAGACTCGTTTTCCTCGTGTAACCAGGTACAGTGTACAGTACTGGACTCTATTATTCTGCCACTGCACGTAGTTGCATGTAGTTCGACTTACGACGCAAACGTCGTGTAAGTCGGAACGAGGCCTCGTATAAAGCGTTGTAACCACGAAAAGATGTAACTCGAGACCGTTGTAACCCGAGGACTAACTTGTAGTTATACCACACAAAGTAGAGAATAAATAACATTTTACACATGTCTACTTCACATCGGCATTGTTTTTGTAACAATTTTTTTGTTAGGAGATTGCAAAGGTTAAAAGTTGATCAGTAGTTTCTCATTTTTCCAACAAAATTTACAAAACCAATTATTATTTTACAGACCACATCAAGTTTGAAGTGACTTTCAGGGCCCTGTGTGTTGTGAATTCCGCTCTTGGGCTCCCTCCGGTGGTTGTAAGTGGCAATTTTGTGAGTTCTGCTCTTGGGCTCCCTCCGGTGGTTTTAAGTGGTACTGCTGCTCCTTGGATTTAGTAGTCAGCAGCTGCTTCCACTGATTGTCTTTCTGGCTCGGCTATTTAGCCTGGTTCTATCCTTCAGCCTGTGCCAGTGATCAATGGTTCCTGGTTGGATTCACATCTCTGCTTGGATTTCCCTGATATTCTGACCAGTTCAGCAAAGATAAGTCCTTGCTTTCTTCTTTTGCAGTCCACTTGTTGTGGACTTAATCTTTCTGCACTTTCTATGTTTTTTCTAGTCCAGCTTGTCAGTATGGATTTATTCAGTTAAGCTGGAAGCTCTGGGAAGCAGATTTACCCTCCACACCTTTAGTCAGGTGTGGAGATTTTTGTAAACTCTGTGGTGGATTTTTCTAGTTTTTAATACTGACCGCTGTTATGACCCCAATGGCAGAGGGTCTCAGAAATAAATACCAAGTCTGCAAACACAAAAACCAGCTCATATGGCAGTGGTAACTGGGCTAACCGTATATCTAATCCTAGCACCACAAATAGCAGCAGCCGGGGAACGTGCCTACGTTGGTTCTAGACGTCTCGCGCCAGCCGGAGAACTAACTAACCCTAGAAGGGAAAAGATAGACCTTTCTTGCCTCCAGAGAAAAGACCCCAAAAGTTGGATACAAGCCCCCAACAAATAGTAACGGTGAGGTAAGAAGAAAAGACAAACGTAAGAATGAGCTAGGTATTTAGCAAAGAGAGGCCCACTGACTAATAGCAGAATATAGTAAGATGACTTATACGGTCAGCAAAAACCCTATCAAAATTTCCACGCTGGATATTCAAGAACCCCCGAACCGTCTAACGGCCCGGGGGGAGAATACCAGCCCCCTAGAGCTTCCAGCTAAATCAGAAATCACATTTAGTACAAGCTGGACAGAAAACAAAAGCAATGCAAATAACCAAAAAACAAGGAAGCAGGACTTAGCTTAATTTTGCAAGAACCAGGACCAGCAGACAGGAGCAAACAGAAAGGACTGATTACAACGATGCCAGGCACTGGACTGAGAATCCAGGAAGTTTATATAGCAACACCCCTGGACTAACGACCCAGGTGGGTGCCAAACTGAGAAAAGACAATCCCAGAGTCATATCACTAGTGACCACAAGAGGGAGCCAAAAAAGTCTAATTCACAACAGTACCCCCCCTTTAAGGAGGGGTCACCGAACCCTCACCAAGACCACCAGGGCGATCAGGATGAGCAGCGTGAAAGGCACGAACTAAATCGGCCGCATGCACATCAGAGGCAACCACCCAGGAATTATCCTCCTGACCATAGCCCTTCCACTTGACCAGATACTGAAGCCTCCGCCTGGAGAGACGAGAATCCAAGATCTTCTCCACCACGTACTCCAACTCGCCCTCAACCAACACCGGAGCAGGAGGCTCAACAGAAGGAACCACAGGTACAACGTACCGCCGCAACAAAGACCTATGGAACACGTTGTGAATGGCAAACGACACCGGAAGATCCAAGCGAAAGGACACAGGATTAAGGATTTCCAATATCTTGTAAGGACCGATGAAGCGAGGCTTAAATTTAGGAGAGGAGACCTTCATAGGAACAAATCGAGAAGACAGCCATACCAAATCCCCAACACAAAGTCGGGGACCCACACCGCGGCGGCGGTTGGCAAAACGCTGAGCCTTCTCCTGTGACAACTTTAAGTTGTCCACCACATGATTCCAGATCTGCTGCAACCTATCCACCACGGAATCTACCCCAGGACAGTCAGAAGACTCCACATGTCCCGAGGAAAAACGAGGATGGAAACCAGAGTTGCAAAAAAAAGGTGAAACCAAGGTGGCGGAACTAGCCCGATTATTAAGGGCAAACTCAGCCAACGGCAAGAAGGTCACCCAATCATCCTGATCTGCAGAAACAAAACACCTCAAATAAGCCTCCAGAGTCTGATTAGTTCGCTCCGTTTGTCCATTAGTTTAAGGATGAAAGGCAGACGAAAACGACAAATCAATGCCCATCTTAGCACAAAAGGATCGCCAGAACCTGGAAACAAACTGGGATCCTCTGTCAGACACGATATTCTCAGGAATGCCGTGCAAACGAACCACATTCTGAAAGAACAAGGGAACCAGATCGGAAGAGGAAGGCAGTTTAGGCAAAGATACCAAATGGACCATCTTGGAAAAGCGATCACATACCACCCAGATGACAGACATTCCTTGAGACACCGGAAGATCTGAAATGAAATCCATGGAAATGTGTGTCCAAGGCCTCTTCGGGACAGGCAAGGGCAAGAGCAAGCCGCTGGCACGAGAACAGCAAGGCTTAGCCCGAGCACAAGTCCCACAGGACTGCACAAATGACCGCACATCCCGTGACAAGGAAGGCCACCAAAAGGACCTAGCCACCAGATCTCTGGTGCCAAAAATTCCCGGATGCCCTGCCAACACCGAGGAATGAACCTCGGAAATGACTCTGCTGGTCCACTTATCAGGAACAAACAGTCTGTCAGGTGGACAAGAGTCAGGTCTACCAGCCTGAAATCTCTGCAACACACGTCGCAAATCCGGAGAAATGGCCGACAAGATTACTCCCTCTTTAAGAATACCAACTGGTTCTGCGACTCCAGGAGAGTCAGGCACAAAGCTCCTTGAAAGAGCATCAGCCTTCACATTCTTTGAACCTGGTAAATACAAGACCACAAAGTCAAAACGGGAGAAAAACAATGACCAACGGGCCTGTCTAGGATTCAGGCGTTTAGCAGACTCGAGATACATCAGATTCTTGTGATCAGTCAAGACCACCACACGATGCTTAGCACCCTCGAGCCAATGACGCCACCCCTCAAATGCCCACTTCATGGCCAGCAACTCCCGATTGCCAACATCATAATTCCGCTCAGCAGGCGAAAACTTCCTAGAGAAGAAAGCACATGGTCTCATTACCGAGCAACCAGGGCCTCTCTGTGACAAAACGGCCCCTGCCCCAATCTCAGAAGCATCCACTTCCACCTGAAAGGGAAGTGAGACATCAGGCTGGCACAAAACAGGCGCCGAAGTAAACCGGCGCTTCAACTCTTGGAAAGCTTCCACGGCTGCAGGAGCCCAGTTAGCAACATCAGAACCTTTCTTGGTCATATCCGTCAAAGGTTTAACAACGCTAGAAAAATTAGCGATAAAACGACGGTAGAAGTTAGCAAAACCCAAGAACTTCTGAAGACTCTTAACTGACGTGGGTTGAGTCCAATCATGAATAGCTCGGACCTTGACTGGGTCCATCTCCACTGCAGAAGGGGAAAAAATAAAACCCAAAAAGGGAACCTTCTGTACTCCAAAGAGACACTTTGAGCCCTTAACAAACAAAGCATTCTCACGCAAAACCTGAAACACCATCCTGACCTGCTCTACATGTGAGTCCCAATCATCAGAGAAAACCAGAATATCATCCAGATAAACAATCATAAATTTATCCAGATACTTCCGGAAAATATCATGCATAAAGGACTGAAACACTGAGGGAGCATTAGAGAGCCCAAAAGGCATCACCAAGTACTCAAAATGACCTTCGGGCGTATTAAATGCAGTCTTCCATTCATCTCCTTGCTTAATGCGCACAAGGTTTTACGCACCACGAAGATCTATCTTGGTGAACCACTTGGCACCTTTAATCCGGGCAAACAAGTCCGACAACAGAGGCAAAGGATACTGAAATTTAACAGTGATTTTATTCAGAAGCCGATAGTCAATACAAGGTCTCAAAGATCCGTCCTTCTTGGCCACAAAAAAGAATCCCGCACCAAGAGGGGAAGAGGATGGACGGATATGCCCCTTCTCCAGAGACTCCTTGATATACGAACGCATTGCGGTATGCTCAGGTACAGACATATTAAATAGTCTTCCCTTAGGAAATTTACTACCTGGAATCAAATCTATGGCGCAGTCACAGTCCCTATGAGGAGGCAGAGCACTGGACCTGGACTCGCTGAATACATCCTGATAATCAGACAAATACTCAGGAACTTCCGAAGGAGTAGAGGAAGCAATAGACACCGGCGGGGAATCACCATGAATTCCCTGACAGCCCCAACTTGACACAGACATTGCCTTCCAATCCAAGACTGGATTATGGGTCTGTAACCATGGCAGACCCAAAACGACCAAATCATGCATCTTATGCAGAACAAGAAAACGAATCACCTCCCGATGTTCAGGAGTCATGCACATGGTTACCTGCGTCCAAAACTGCGGTTTATTTTCCGCCAATGGCGTAGCATCAATACCTCTAAGAGGAATAGGATTTACCAACGGTTCAAGAACAAAACCACAGCGCTTGGCAAATGACAGATCCATAAGACTCAGGGCAGCACCTGAATCCACAAACGCCATAACAGGGTAGGAAGACAATGAGCAAATTAAAGTCACAGACAAAATAAATTTAGGTTGCAAATTACCAATGGCGACAGGACTAACAACCCTTGTTAGGCGTTTAGAGCATGCTGATATAACATGTGTAGAATCACCACAGTAAAAACACAACCCATTCTGACGTCTATGATTTTTCCGTTCATTTCTAGTCTGAATTCTATCACATTGCATTAAATCAGGTGTTTGTTCAGACAACACCACCAGAGGATTAGCGGCTTTGCGCTCCCGCAAACGCCGGTCAATTTGAATAGCCAGCGCCATGGAATCATTCAGACTTGTAGGAATGGAGAAACCCACCATCACATTCTTAATGGCTTCAGAAAGGCCATTTCTGAAATTTGCGGCCAGAGCACACTCATTCCACTGAGTAAGCACAGACCATTTCCGAAATTTTTGGCAATACACTTCAGCTTCATCCTGGCCCTGAGAAATAGCCAGCAAGGCTTTTTCTGCCTGAACTTCAAGATTGGGTTCCTCGTAAAGCAATCCGAGCGCCAGAAAAAATTCATCAATATTTGCCAATGCCGGATCTCCTGGCGCTAGCGAGAAAGCCCGATCCTGAGGGTCGCCCCGTAAAAAAAGAAATAACAATTTTAACTTGCTGAGCTGAGTCTCCAGATGAACGGGGTCTCAGAGATAGAAACAATTTACAATTATTCCTGAAATTCCTAAACTTAAATCGATCTCCAGAGAACAGTTCAGGAATAGGTATTTTAGGTTCAGACATAGGACTACTGGTAACAAAATCTTGTATGCCCTGCACACGAGCAGCAAGCTGGTCCACACTTGTAATCAAGGTCTGGACATTCATGTCTGCAGCAAGCACAAGCCACTCAGAGGTAAAGGGGAGGAACAAAGAGAGGAAAAAAAAAAAAAAAAAAACTCAGAATTTCCTTTCTTATTATCCCACTTCTGCAATGCATTAAACATTCAATGTGGGCCTGGCATACTGTTATGACCCCAATGGCAGAGGGTCTCAGAAATAAATACCAAGTCTGCAAACACAAAAAAACAGCTCATAGGGCAGTGGTAACTGGGCTAACCGTATATCTAATCCTAGCACCACAAATAGCAGCAGCCAGGGAACGTGCCTACGTTGGTTCTAGACGTCTCGCGCCAGCCGGAGAACTAACTAACCCTAGAAGGGAAAAGATAGACCTTTCTTGCCTCCAGAGAAAAGACCCCAAAAGTTGGATACAAGCCCCCAACAAATAGTAACGGTGAGGTAAGAAGAAAAGACAAACGTAAGAATGAGCTAGGTATTTAGCAAAGAGAGGCCCACTGACTAATAGCAGAATATAGTAAGATGACTTATACGGTCAGCAAAAACCCTATCAAAATTTCCACGCTGGATATTCAAGAACCCCCGAACCGTCTAACGGCCCGGGGGGAGAATACCAGCCCCCTAGAGCTTCCAGCTAAATCAGAAATCACATTTAGTACAAGCTGGACAGAAAACAAAAGCAATGCAAATAACCAAAAAACAAGGAAGCAGGACTTAGCTTAATTTTGCAAGAACCAGGACCAGCAGACAGGAGCAAACAGAAAGGACTGATTACAACGATGCCAGGCACTGGACTGAGAATCCAGGAAGTTTATATAGCAACACCCCTGGACTAACGACCCAGGTGGGTGCCAAACTGAGAAAAGACAATCCCAGAGTCATATCACTAGTGACCACAAGAGGGAGCCAAAAAAGTCTAATTCACAACAGACCGCACAGCATTCTGTCCTGTTCTATCTATCTAGCTAGACTGGCCTCCTTTGCTACATCCTGGTTTCATTCTGCGTATGTCATTTCCCTCTCCACTCACAGTCAATATTTGTGGGGGGCTGTCCTATCCTTTGGGGATTTTCTCTGAGGCAAGATAGCTTTCCTGTTTCTATCTTTAGGGGTAGTTAGTCCTCCGGCTGTGACGAGGTGTCTAGGGAGTGACAGGAACATCCCACGGCTACTTCTAGTGTTGTGTTAAGCTCAGGAACTGCGGTCAGTACAGGCACCACCTCCTCCAGAGCACGTCCCATGTTGCTCCTAAACCACCAGCTCATAACAGTACAACTGGCCGCAAATGAATTAAATGGATCTCAAATGAAGGAAAAGGAAGTTCTGAGCCATTTTTTTTTCTGCAGTCTGTTTTGTCTTTTTTTTCCTTTTAATCTCTGGGTGGTTCAGGATTTTGGCGCTGGCATGGATGTTCAAGGTTTGTTTTCTCGTGTGGATCAACTTGCTGCAAGAGTACAGAGTATCCAAGATTATGTTGTCCAGACTCCGGCTTTAGAGCCTAGAATTCCAACCCCTGATTTGTTTTTTGGGGACAGATCCAAGTTTTTGAACTTTAAAAATAACTGCAAATTGTTTTTTGCCTTGAAACCCTATTCCTCTGGTGATTCCATTCAGCAGGTTAAAATTGTCATCTCTCTGCTGCGTGGTGACCCTCAGGACTGGGCATTCTCCCTTGAATCAGGGGATCCGGCATTGCTTAATGTAGACGCATTTTTTCAAGCGCTCGGATTATTGTATGACGAACCTAATTCTGTGGATCATGCAGAAAAGACCTTGTTGGCCCTGTGTCAGGGTCAGGAAGCGGCAGAAGTATACTGCCAGAAATTTAGAAAATGGTCTGTGCTCACTAAATGGAATGAGGAGGCTCTGGCAGCAATTTTCAGAAAGGGTCTTTCTGAAGCCCTTAAAGATGTTATGGTGGGGTTACCCACGCCTGCTGGTTTGAGCGAATCTATGTCTCTAGCCATTCAGATTGATCAGAGCCTGCGCGAGCGTAAAGTTGTGCACCATATGGCAGTATCCTCTGAGCAGAGTCCTGAGCCTATGCAATGTGATAGGATTTTGACTAGAGCAGAACGGCAGGGATTCAGACGCCAGAATAGGCTGTGTTTTAAGGCCATGTGCACACGTTCAGTATTTTTCGCAGTTTTTTCGCGTTTTTTCGCTATAAAAACGTGATAACGCGAAAAAAACGCTAACATATGCCTCCCATTATTTTCAGTGTATTCCGCATTTTTTGTGCAAATGTAGCCTTTTTTTCCGTGAAAAAATCGCATCGCGGAAAAAAAAGCAACATGTTCATTAAAATGCGGAATTGCAGGGGATTCCGCACACCTAGGAGTCCATTGATCTGCTTACTTCCCGCACGGGGCTGTGCCCACCATGCGGGAAGTAAGCAGATTATGTGCGGTTGGTACCCAGGGTGGAGGAGAGGAGACTCTCCTCCACAGACTGGGCACCATATAATTGGTCAAAAAATAAGAATTAAAATAAAAAATAGTCCTATACTCACCTTCGATGTCTTCCCGCCTCTCAGCTGCATGCTGCTGCTTCGGTTCCTGTAGCTGGTGTGCGGTGAAGGACCTGTGATGACGTCACTGTCTTGTGATTGGTCGTGAGCGGTCATGTGACCGCTCACGTGACCGCGACGTCATGGAAGGTCCTGCGCGCACACACCATCTATACGGAACGGACGCCGGTGAGGAGATCAGCTGTCTGCGGGTGAGTATAAGCATTTTTTTTATTATTTTTAAACATTCTATCTTTTACTATAGATGGTGCAAAAGCAGCATCTATAGTAAAAAGTTGGTCACACTTGTCAAACGCTATGTTTGACAAGTGTGACCAACCTGTCAGTCAGTTTTCCAAGCGATGCTACAGATCGCTTGGAAAACTTTAGCATTCTGCAAGCTAATTACGCTTGCAGAATGCCAAAAAAACGCGAAAAAAACGGAAAAAAAACGCAAAAAAAAAAAATGCGGATTTCTTGCAGAAAATTTACGGTTTTCTTCGGAAATTTCTGCAAGAAATCCGGACGTGTGCACATACCCTTACTGTGGTGATTCTGCTCATGTTATTTCTGATTGCCCTAAGCGTACTAAGAGGGTCGCTAGGTCTGTTACCATTAGTACTGTACAGCCTAAATTTCTCTTATCTGTGACCTTGATTTGCTCATTATCGTCCTTTTCTGTCATGGCATTTGTGGATTCAGGCGCTGCCCTGAACTTGATGGACTTGGAATTCGCCAGGCGCTGTGGTTTTTCCTTGCAGCCTTTGCAGAGCCCTATTCCTTTGAGGGGCATTGATGCTACACCGTTGGCCAAGGATATACCTCAGTATTGGACTCAGCTGACCATGTGCATGGCTCCAGCACATCAGGAAGATTGCCGTTTTCTGGTGTTGCATAATTTGCATGATGTTGTTGTACTGGGTTTTCCATGGTTACAGGGACATAATCCGGTGCTGGATTGGAAATCTATGTCTGTGACTAGTTGGGGTTGTCAAGGGGTACATAGTGACGTTCCTTTGATGTCAATTTCCTCTTCCCCCTCTTCTGAAGTTCCTGAGTTTTTGTCGGATTTCCAGGATGTATTTGATGAGCCCAAGTCCAGTTCCCTTCCTCCACATAGGGACTGTGATTGTGCTATTAACTTGATTCCTGGCTGTAAGTTCCCTAAGGTCCGACTTTTCAATCTGTCTGTGCCAGAGCATGCCGCCATGCGGAGTTATGTTAAGGAGTCTTTGGAGAAGGGGCATATTCGTCCGTCTTCCTCACCATTGGGAGCGGGATTCTTTTTTGTTGCCAAGAAGGATGGCTCCTTGAGACCCTGTATTGATTATCGCCTTCTTAATAAGATCACGGTCAAATTCCAATACCCTTTACCTTTGCTTTCTGATTTGTTTGCTCGGATCAAGGGGGCTAGTTGGTTTACTAAGATTGACCTTCGAGGGGCATACAATCTTGTTCGTATTAAACAGGGTGACGAATGGAAAACTGCATTTAATATGCCCGAAGGCCATTTTGAATACCTTGTGATGCCTTTCGGGCTCTCTAATGCTCCTTCTGTATTTCAGTCCTTCATGCATGATATTTTCCGCAATTATCTTGATAAATTCATGATTGTGTATTTGGATGATATTTTGATTTTTTCCGATGATTGGGAGTCTCATGTGAAGCAGGTCAGGATGGTATTCCAGATCCTTCGTGATAATGCCCTATTTGTGAAGGGGTCTAAGTGCCTATTTGGAGTTCAGAAGGTCTCTTTTTTGGTTTTTATTTTTTCTCCCTCGTCTATAGAAATGGATCCTGTTAAGGTCCAAGCCATTCATGACTGGATTCAACCCACATCTGTGAAGTCTTCAGAAATTTTTGGGCTTTGCTAATTTTTATCGCCGTTTCATTGCCAACTATTCCAGTGTGGTTAAGCCCCTGACCGATTTGACGAAGAAAGGTGCTGATGTGACGAATTGGTCCTCTGCAGGTGTTGAGGCCTTTCAGGAGCTTAAATGCCGATTTACTTCTGCCCCTGTGTTGCGTCAGCCAGATGTTTCTCTTCCTTTTCAGGTTGAGGTTGACGCTTCTGAGATTGGGGCAGGGGCCGTTTTGTCTCAGAGGAGTTCTGATGGTTCTTTGATGAAACCGTGTGCCTTTTTTTCCAGAAAGTTTTCGCCTGCGGAGCGCAATTATGATGTCGGCAATCGGGAGTTGTTGGCCATGAAGTGGGCATTTGAGGAGTGGCGACATTGGCTTGAGGGAGCCAAGCACCGCGTTGTGGTCTTGACCGATCATAAGAATCTGATTTACCTCGAGTCGGCCAAGCGGCTGAACCCTAGACAGGCTCGATGGTCCCTGTTTTTCTCCCGTTTTGATTTTGTGGTCTCGTATCTTCCGGGATCTAAGAATGTTAAGGCTGATGCCCTCTCTAGGAGTTTTTTGCCTGATTCTCCTGGAGTCCTTGAGCCGGTTGGCATTCTTAAGGAAGGGGTTATTCTTTCTGCCATCTCCCCTGATTTACGGCGGTTGCTTCAGGAATTTCAGGCTGATAAACCTGACCGCTGTCCTGTGGGGAAGCTGTTTGTTCCTGATAGATGGACAAGTAAGGTAATTTCTGAGGTTCATTGTTCGGTGTTGGCTGGTCATCCTGGGATTTTTGGTACCAGAGATTTGGTTGCTAGGTCCTTTTGGTGGCCTTCCTTGTCGCGGGATGTGCGTTCTTTTGTGCAGTCCTGTGGGACTTGTGCCCGGGCCACGCCTTGCTGTTCCCGCGCTAGTGGGTTGCTTTTGCCTTTGCCGGTCCCTGAGAGGCCCTGGACGCATATTTCCATGGATTTTATTTTGGATCTTCCTGTTACCCAGAAGATGTCTGTTATCTGGGTGGTTTGTGACCGGTTCTCTGAAATGGTCCATTTGGTACCTTTGCCTAAATTGCATTCCTCCTCTGATTTGGTTCCATTGTTTTTTCAGCATGTGGTTCGTTTGCATGGCATTCCGGAGAATATTGTGTCTGACAGAGGTTCCCAGTTTGTTTCTAGGTTTTGGTGGGCCTTTTGTGCTAGGATGGGCATTGATTTGTCTTTTTCTTCGGCGTTTCATCCTCAGACAAATGGCCAAACTGAGCGAACTAATCAGACCTTGGAAACCTATTTGAGATGCTTTGTGTCTGCTGACCAGGATGATTGGGTGGCTTTCTTGCCGTTGGCCGAGTTTGCCCTTAATAATCGGGCTAGTTCGGCTACTTTGGTTTCGTCTTTCTTTTGTAATTTTGGTTTTCATCCTTGTTTTTCTTTGGGGCAGGTTGAGCCTTCTGATTGTCCTGGTGTGGATTCTGTAATGGACAGGTTACAGCAGATTTGGACTCATGTGGTAGACAATTTGACGTTGTCTCAGGAAAAGGCTCAACGTTTTGCTAACCGCCGTCGGTGTGTTGGTCCCCGGCTTCGGGTGGGGGATTTAGTCTGGTTATCTTCTCGTCATGTTCCTATGAAGGTTTCTTCCCCTAAGTTCAAGCCTCGGTTTATTGGTCCTTATAAGATTTCTGAGATTATCAATCCGGTATCTTTTCGTTTGGCCCTTCCAGCCTCTTTTGCCATCCATAATGTTTTCCATAGATCTTTGTTGCGGAGATATGTGGTGCCCGTTGTTCCCTCTGTTGATCCTCCTGCCCCGGTGTTGGTTGATGGGGAGTTGGAATATGTGGTGGAGAAAATTTTGGATTCTCGTTTTTCGAGGCGGAGGCTTCAGTATCTTGTCAAGTGGAAGGGTTATGGCCAGGAGGATAATTCTTAGGTTGTTGCCTCCGATGTCCATGCCGCCGATTTGGTTCGTGCTTTTCACTTGGCTCGTCCTGATCGGCCTGGGGGCTCTGGTGAGGGTTCGGTGACCCCTCCTCAAGGGGGGGGTACTGTTGTGAATTTAGCTCTTGGGCTCCCTCCGGTGGTTGTAAGTGGCACTTTTGTGAGTTCTGCTCTTGGGCTCCCTCCGGTGGTTTTAAGTGGTACTGCTGCTCCTTGGATTTAGTAGTCAGCAGCTGCTTCCACTGATTGTCTTTCTGGCTCGGCTATTTAGCCTGGTTCTATCCTTCAGCCTGTGCCAGTGATCAATGGTTCCTGGTTGGACTCACATCTCTGCTTGGATTTCCCTGATATTCTGACCAGTTCAGCAAAGATAAGTCCTTGCTTTGTTCTTTTGCAGTCCACTTGTTGTGGACTTAATCTTTCTGCACTTTCTATGTTTTTTCTAGTCCAGCTTGTCAGTATGGATTTATTCAGTTAAGCTGGAAGCTCTGGGAAGCAGATTTACCCTCCACACCTTTAGTCAGGTGTGGAGATTTTTGTAAACTCTGTGGTGGATTTTTCTAGTTTTTAATACTGACCGCACAGCATTCTGTCCTGTTCTATCTATCTAGCTAGACTGGCCTCCTTTGCTACATCCTGGTTTCATTCTGCGTATATCATTTCCCTCTCCACTCACAGTCAATATTTGTGGGGGGCTGTCCTATCCTTTGGGGATTTTCTCTGAGGCAAGATAGCTTTCCTGTTTCTATCTTTAGGGGTAGTTAGTCCTCCGGCTGTGACGAGGTGTCTAGGGAGTGACAGGAACATCCAACGGCTACTTCTAGTGTTTTGTTAAGTTCAGGAACTGCGGTCAGTACAGGTACCACCTCCTCCAGAGCACGTCCCATGTTGCTCCTAAACCACCAGCTCATAACACCTGTGTGATGGAAAATACCAGAGAGTGACGCCATTTTAAAAACTGCATCCTTCGAAGTGCTAAAAACCACAAGACGTTTATTAAATCTTTAGGGGCTTCACCAGAATTAATAATAATTTTTATTTATATAGCGCCAACATATTCCGCAGCACTTTACAATTAAGCGGGGACATGTACAGACAAATTCAATACAAGTTAAGACAATTTAAACAGTGACATTAGGAGTGAGGTCCCTGCTCGCAAGCTTACAATCTACAAGGAAATGGGGGGACACAATAGGTGAAAAGTGCTTGTTATTTCAGGTCTGGCAATTATAATAAATAGGGATTTTCATATAAAGCTGCGTGATCCGGTCATCAGCCTGTGTGTTTAAGTGCAATAGTCAAGTATCAAGTGCAGTTATCATGTGCATGGAGGGTGTGGAGACAGATGAATAGTAGGGTGCAGATTTAGAATAATATTTGGAAAGAGGGAACAGAGCAAAGTTAGTTTACTGAGTAGTTGATGTGGTAGGCTTGTTTGAAGAGATGGGTTTTTAAAGCGCGCTTGAATATGTCGGGGCTAGGTATCAGTCTAATCGTCTGGGGAAGTGCATTCCAGAGAGCTGGCGCAGCACGAGAGAAGTTTTGGAGACGGAGGTGTGAGGTTCGGATTACGGGGGATGTTAGTCTTAGGTCATTTGTAGAGCGGAGGGCACGTGTAGGGCGATAGACAGAGATGAGAGAGGAGATATAAGGCGGTGCAGAACTGTGGAGAGCTTTGTGGGTGAGAGAGATGAGTTTATACTGGACCCTGTAGCGAATGGGTAGCCAGTGTAATGACTGGCACAAGATGGAGGCATCGGTGAAGCGGTTGGACAGAAATATGACCCTGGCTGCCACATTCAAGATGGATTGGAGAGGAGAAAGTTTGGTAAGAGGGAGACCTATCAGAAGAGAGTTGCAGTAGTCCAGACGAGAATGAATAAGAGCGACAGTAAGAGTCTTAGCAGTTTCAAAGGTTAGAAAAGGTCGGATTCTGGAGATGTTTTTAAGATGAAGGTGACAAGAGCGAGTGAGTGATCGGATATAGGGAGTAAAGGAAAGATCGGTGTCGAATATGACCCCAAGACAACGGGCATGCTGCTTGGGAGTTATGGTTGAACCCTCCAGGGTAATTTCGATGTTGGGAAGAGTGAGGTTAGTAGAAGGGAGAAACACAAGAAGTTCCGTTTTGGAGAGATTTAGTTTCAGATAGAGGGAGGACATGATGTTAGAGACAGCAGACAGACAATCCTTGGTATTTTGAATTAGGGTAGGGGTGATGACAGGGGAAGAAGTGTATAATTGGGTGTCATCAGCATAGAGATGATACTGGAACCCAAATCTGCTGATTGTTTGTCCAATGGGGGCTGTGTATAGAGAGAAGAGGAGGGGGCCCAGGACTGAGCCCTGCGGAACCCCGGTAGTAAGGGGACGAGGAGAGGAAGAGGAGCCGGCAAAAGATATAGTGAAGGAGTAGTCAGAGAGGTAGGAGGAGAACCAGGAGAGGGCTGTGTCCTTGAGGCCTATGGAGCGGAGCATAGTGAGAAGGAGCTGGTGATCCACAGTGTTAAATGCAGCAGAGAGATCCAGGAGAATCAGCAGAGAGCAATGACCTTTGGATTTAGCTGTTATTAGATCATTAGACTTTAGTGAGGGCAGTTTCAGTGGAGTGTAAAGAGCGGAAACCAGATTGTAAGGGGTCGAGAAGAGAGTTATCCGAGAGATAGCGGATTAGACGGGAGTGGACCAAGCGTTCCAGGAGTTTAGAGATGAAGGAAAGGTTAGAGACAGGTCTGTAGTTAGCAGTGCAGTTCTGGTCCAGTTCGGGTAACCAGGGTAAACATCGGGTTACTAAGCGCAGGGCCGCTCTTAGTAACCCGATGTTTACCCTGGTTACCAGTGTAAATGTTAAAAAAAACAAACACTACATACTTACATTGCCGTGTCTGTCGCGTCCCTCGCCTTCAGCTTCCCTGCACTGTGTAAGCGCCGGCCCTAAGCACAGCGGTGATGTCACCGCTGTGCTTTGCTTTACGGCCGGCACTGACACATTCAGTGCAGGAAGCTCTGAGCAGCAGCGCGGACGCCGGGGGACGTGACAGACATCAGAGGGTGAGTATGTAGTGTTTTTTTTTTACTTTTACAATGGTAACCAGGGTAAATATCGGGTTACTAAGCGCGGCCCTGCGCTTAGTAACCCGATATTTACCCTGGTTACCATTGTAAAACATTGCTGGCATCGTTGCTTTTGCTGTCAAACACGACGATACACGCCGATCTGACGACCAAATAAAGTTCTGGACTTTCAGCAACGACCAGCGATATCACAGCAGGATCCAGATCGCTGCTGCGTGTCAAACACAACGATATCGCTATCCAGGACGCTGCAACGTCACGGATCGCTATCGTTATCGTTGCAAAGTCGTTTAGTGTGAAGGTACCTTAAGTCTGGACAGGAGAGGGAGGAGATAGGGGCTTAAGATGTGTGGAGATTGTCCATAAGCTGCTGGGTATTAATTGAACGTGTATTCCGATAATTGTGATAAGTGGGGGTGTCCCGAGTGAGGAGACAATTCTTGACAGAGAAGGAAAGAAGGTTGTGGTCTGAAAGCGGGAGAGGGGAGTTAGTAAAGTCGTGCAGCGATCCGGGACGGGAGAAAACCAGGTCCAGAGTATTCCCGTCCTCATGTGTAGGAGAATTAGTAAACTGTGAGAGGCCGAATGAAGAAGTTAGAGAAAGAAGATGAGAGGCAGATTGGGAGAGGGGATCATTGATGGGGATGTTAAAGTCTCCCATGATGAGGGTGGGGATGTCACAGGATAGAAAGTGAGTAAGCCAGGTGGCAAAGTGGTCTAGAAACAGGTGGGACGAGCCTGGAGGGCGATAAACAACCGCCACAAAGGAAGGAAATGTAAGTGAGGGAACCGGGGGGATGACCTGGAAAGCACATTGTGATGAAAGGAGCAAACCAACACCCCCACCCTGTCTGTTTTCAGGTCTGGTGGTATGTGAAAATATCAGCCCACCAAACGAGAGAGCGGCAGCGGCGGTGGTGTCTGAGTCCTGGATCCAGGTTTCTGTAACAGCCAGAAGGTTAAGGGAATTAGAGAGGAAAAGATCGTGAATGTAAGTTAGTTTGTTACACACAGACCGAGCATTCCAGAGTGCACATTGGAAAGCTATAGGAGAAGGCATGCACTGAATGTTAATGAGATTAGCAGGGATTCTATATGCAGCTGGAGGAGAGTAATGTATGCTGATGGAGGGGGTGCCAGGGTTCGGGGAGATGTCACCTGCAACTAGTAGAAGGAGAAAAAACAGAAATAGCAGGATTAGCAGAATAGCAGAATTAAAGCAATGTGATAATATAGGTGAATCTAATGAAAATGTAGCGTCCCTGTGGGTGGAGATAAAGGGAGGGGGAAAAATAATAAATTACTGATAGGGGTTAGTTAAAAATAATGAAAGCAATGGAGAATATCCTCGTAAAGCAAATAGATGAAGCAGCGACTCAAGGAGAAGTCCTTATTATGGGGGACATCAACTACCCTGAAATAGATTGGGGAACAGAAACCTGCAGTTCCAGCAAAGGTAATCGGTGTCTGACAACTATGAGAGACAATTACCTTTCACAATTGGTTCAGGACCCAACAAGAAGGGGGGCACTGCTAGACCTAATATTAACCAACAGGCAAATATAAGGGTTGGGGGTCAGTTGGGGAATAGTGATCACAAAATAATAAGTTTTCATGTAACCTTTAATAAGATGGGTAGTAGGGGGGTGACAAGGACACTAAACTTCAGGAGGGCAAATTTCCAACGGATGAGAGAGGATCTTGGTGCAATTAACTGGGACGATATCCTGAGACATAAAAATACACAAAGAAAATGGGAGACGTTTATTAGCATCCTGGGTAGGACCTGTGCACAGTATATACCGTGTGGGAATAAACATACTAGAAATAGGAGGAAACCAATATGGCTAAATAGAGCTGTAAGGGGCGCAATAAGTGACAAAATGAAAGCATTTAGAGAATTAAAGGAAGTAGGTAGTGATGAGGCATTAAATAAATACAAAAAATGAAATAAATTCTGTAAAAAGCAAATCAAGGCAGCAAAGATTGAGACAGAGAGACTCATTGCCAGAGAGAGTAAAAATAATCCCAAAATATTCTTTAACTACGTAAATAGCAAGAAACTAAAAAATGATAGTGTTGGACCCCTTAAAAATAGTCTGGGTGAAATGATGGATGAGGATGAGGAAAAAGCCAATATGCTAAATGACTTTTTTCCATCAGTATTTACACAAGAAAATTCCATGGCAGACAATATGATCAGTGATAACAAAAATTCCCCATTAAGTGTCACCAGCTTAACCCAGCAGGAAGTACGGCAGCGTCTAAAAATCACTAAAATTGACAAATCTCCGGGCCCGGATGGGATACACCCCCAAGTACTGCAGGAATTAAGTACAGTCATTGATAGACCATTATTTTTAATCTTTAAAGAGTCCATATAAACAGGGTCTGTACCACAGGACTGGTGTATAGCAAATGTGGTGCCGATATTCAAAAAGGGGACAAAAACTGAACTCGGTAATTATAGGCCAGTAAGCTTAACCTCTACTGTGGGTAAAATCCTGGAGGGTTTTCTAAGGGATGCTATACTGGAGTATCTGAAGAGGAATAACCTCATGACCCAGTATCAGCACGGGTTTACTAGGGACGGTTCCTGTCAGACTAATCTGATCAGTTTCTATGAAGAGGTAAGTTCCGGACTGGACCAAGGGAACCCAGTAGATGTAGTGTATATGGACTTTTCAAAAGCTTTAGATACGGTGCCACACAAAAGGTTGATACATAAAATGAGAATAATGGGGATCGGGGAAAATAAGTGTAAGTGGGTTAAGAGCTGGCTCAGGGATAGGAAACAAAGGGTGGTAATTAATGGAGCACACTCGGACTGGGTTGCTGTTAGCAGTGGGGGTACCATAGGGGTCAGTACTGGGCCCTCTTCTTTTTAACATATTTATTAAAGACCTTGTAGGGGGCACACAGAGCAGAATTTCAATATTTGCAGATGACACTAAACTCTGCAGGGTAATCAATACAGGGGAGGACAATTTTATATTACAGGATGATTTATGTAAACTAGAAGCTTGGGCTGATAAATGGCAAATGAGCTTTAATGGGGATAAATGTAAGGTCATGCACTTGGGTAGAAGTAATAAGATGTATAACTATGTGCTTAATTCTAAAACTCTGGGCAAAACCGTCAATGAAAAAGACCTGGGAGTATGCAAACTCACATTTAGTGGCCAGTGTCAGGCAGCTGCTACAAAGGCAAATGAAATAATGGGATGCATTAAAAGAGGCATAGATGCTCATGAGGAGAACATAATTTTACCTCTATACAAGTCACTAGTTCGACCACACTTAGAATACTGTGCACAGTTCTGGTCTCCGGTGTATAAAAAGGACATAGCTGAACTGGAGCGGGTGAAGAGAAGAGCGACCAAGGTTATTAGAGGACTGGGGGGTCTGCAATACCAAGATAGGTTATTACACTTGGGGCTATTTAGTTTGGAAAAACGAAGACTAAGGGGTGATCTTATGTTAATGTATAAATATATGAGGGGACAGTCCAAAGACCTTTCTGATGATCTTTTTAATCATAGACCTGAGACAGGGACAAGGGGGCATCCTCTACGTCTGGAGGAAAGAAGGTTTAAGCATAATAACAGATGCGGATTCTTTACTGTAAGAGCAGTGAGACTATGGAACTCTCTGCCGTATGATGTTGTAATGAGTGATTCATTACTTAAATTAAGAGGGGACTGGATACCTTTCTTGAAAAGTATAATGTTACAGGGTATATACACTAGATTCCTTGATAGGGCGTTGATCCAGGGAACTAGTCTGATTGCCGTATGTGGAGTCGGGAAGGAATTTTTTTCCCCAATGTGAAGCATACTCTTTGCCTTCCTCTGGATCAACATGTTAGGGCATGTTAGGTTAGGCTATGGGTTGAACTAGATGGACTTAAAGTCTTCCTTCAACCTTAGTAACTATGTTACTATGTAATGTGGAAAGAAAAAATGAAAATGTTACTTTTTCCCCGCCAAAATATTGATTTAGCCCCAAATTTTGCATTTTCAAAAGGACAACAGGAGAAAATTGGCCATACGATTTGTGGCGCAGTTTTTCCTGAGTACGCCAATACCCCATATGTGGGAAAAAACTACTGTTTTGGTGCAATTCCAAGCTCAGAAGGGAATGCACGCCTTTTGACTTTTGGAATGCAAAATTTGCTGGAATAAACAGCATACAGCGTGTCACATTTGTAGAGCCCCTTATGTGACTAAACAGTGGCAACTCTGGACAAGTGTCTCAATTTTGGAAACTAAACCCATCAAGGAACTTATCTAGAGGTGTGGTGAGCGCCTTTAACCCAGAGGTGCTTCATAAAATGTTATAACATTTAGCTGTGCAAATGAAGTAATATATTTTTCCCACAAAAATGTTGCTTTAGCCCCAAATTTTTCCTTTTCACAAGGGTAACGAGATAATGGATCAACCCCCAAAATATGATCAGCGATTTCTCCTGAGTTCACAGATACCCTATGTGTGGAGGAAAACTACTGTTTTGGCGCAAGTCAGTGCACTAATTGTATTCTGGAGCGCAGTTTTGCCTGGAAGAGATTGCGGATGCCATGTCACATTTGAAGAACCCCTTACATGCCAAAACTGCAGACCACCCCCCATCCCCCCCGAAGTTACTAATTTTACAAACTATACCTCTCAATTCATCTAGGGATGCAGTAATCATCACACGCGTCTAGTCTAGGCTAAGCTTGGCTGTGTCTAGGTTAAGCTTGGCCTGTGTCTCGGCTAAGCTTGGCCTGTGTCTCTGAATTACAGTATTGATTAATCTTCCCCAATGTGCCAGTTTCCTTTAAGAAAGTTATTAAGGCTGCTATTATCTCCCTGACTTTTATGCCGAACCTAAAGCAGTGACTGTTCCTTGTACGTAGACGCAATGAAGTCTTTGTGTGAAGCAGAATGTGACTGCACTAGCAATTAGGGGATCTAGGTATATATTCTATCCCTTAGCCTGGGGGGCTCCAGGCCTCCCCTCTGGACATTACCTGCAGCGGATTAGTCCTCCTGACAATTAGATTGTTGGAGCAGGGTAAACACTGAGCCCCCGCCGCAGGTTGACTTAGTTTTGTACATGTAGCCCACAGAAGCTTATTGCGTGTCAGTTTAGACTTTGACACGTTCCAGTTGGTTTCACAGAAGTTTAATAGAACAATTTCACCATTTTGCTTAGACCAGCATTTCTAGACAATAAAAACAACATTGCCAAAATGCTTTTATTCAGCACTTACTCCCTCCTCCCCCCACTGAGCGAAAGCCAGCTAGATTTTTACAAGATCAGTCTAAACTTTTTATTAAAGGGATATTTCCTACAATTACATTTTACGTATCGATACCATATATTTCCGACTGGGTGGGGGATGAAGGACAAATCAATCTCACTTTCTATTTCCCTATCCATGGAGACCTCAAAGGTCTGGACACCTGTCTGATTGGGGTGGATCAGTGATGGACTTTGAGGTCAGTCTTCCACCATTTTTGATGCCACCTATAGATCTTTCACGCACGTTTCTTATTGGCAAAACTCTTTGAAAGTGAACTTGTTATTGGACACCACCTGGTCTTATGCCTTTTAACAACTTTCGAAAAACCCCTCCATTGCAGCCCTTTATACCCTGCAGTTGTCCCAAGCCATGGGCTGTTAGCCGAGTGGCCCATTGAGCTTCTCCAAACCATTCTGATGCCACCCCTCTGCTTCTGATCGATTTGGATAACATCTTTTACACCATCCCGCACAGTCTCTGAAATCTCATATCTTCACTGTTGAAGAGTAGACCGGCGTGTGCGCAATAGCTTTACCCTGGATCATTGGATACTATTTCCGCATACGCCAGATTTCATAGACTTTGTGAATGAGCTACACCAACCAGAGATTGGCGTTAGCAGGCGTAGAGGGGAGCTCCATGTATGGCCTATTGGACACTTAAGGTGTCGCTGGGTTTGGTAGGTACGCTACGAATACCCCAAGAACACCGAGGTTTGGAAAATACAGGCCATAATGTTTCCCTGGCAGCCAAGTTCTGCAGATTTGCAGTCACTGAATCCTCTTAATCACAGAAAACCTATTTAATATCTAAGTCACATTCAGTGCGTATCTTCGATTTGGGCCTTCATATACCCTTTACAGATCCAGTGACCCCCGAGGCAATGTAAAGAATCCATAATTTGAGTCCTGTGCCGTCCACGTTCTGTAAAACACCTTTTATGTGCAATACTTTCTCAGAAATGCCTCCTGATAGTAATTGGCCAGGCTGTAAGTGTTCCCTTTGATGATATCACTAACAGGCAGAGCCCCCCCCTTTCCTTAAATTATAAGGTCCAGGCTGTAAAAATCAGATCCTTCCCGGTTTATACCTCTAATCCCCTTAAAGGATACTGTCCTCTTAGCTCCGGGATTAATGTGTCCGGAACAGATAATCCGTTCTCATTGCCTCCGTGTGACAATCCGATTACTCGTCTCCTGACCCTGATGTCTACAGCTTGTAATTTTGCTCAATATTTGTCTTTTTTTTCTTTTGGTCAAGCCTATCTCAACTTTCAAAATATAACTACAAAAACTCCATACAGTTGATGTTTTTCCAATGAAATCAGGGAGCAGTGGACATTTTTGGGAGCAGCATTTGAAGTACTCTGCCTTGGAATAGTAAAGGCTTAAGCTGATCAGTGGCCACTAATTGGCTGCAGCGCTCATTTGCAATTTGGTCCATGACCCCCTGAAAGCACAGAACAGAAATCGGAGGATCAGTGGCGGTCCGAAAAATAAGTTTTGCATTGCGGAGCTACTAAGAAGGGGTTGTCCAATTGTGTCCTTCATAACCACCTATGAAATTAGGTGTATTAGCTATTAAAGGGTTGTCCAATTGTGTCCTTTATAACCACCTAATAAATAGTTCCCCCAGCTACCATTAATACAGCTTGGACCCACTGAGGTACGGACTACACAAAATCTCTGAAGGAGTTCTCTGTAATATGCCACAAAGAATTTGGATGATGATGTTGTGGCTCTGTGGATCGGACTTGTTTCTCCAGCATATTCCACTTGTGATCACTCGGATTGAGATCTGAGAACTCGAAGTCAAGTCATGACCTTGGACTCTTTGCCTTGTTCCTCCATTCCAATGCATTGGCAGTTCACCAGTTGTCCATCTCTGGACTAAAAGTAGGAAGCTAAGAACTAACTACTGCAAATTTATAATTCCTGCTCATGAGAGGTTCTGACCCAGTTGTCTAGTCCTCACGAGTCTCTCAGATCCTTATACTTGCCCAATTTTTTGGCTTTCGACTCATCAACTTTAAGAACTGACTTCACTTTCTTCCTAATATATCCCACTCATTGATAGATGTCATTGTCATAAGATAATCCACGTAATTCAAGTCACTTGTCACTGGTTTTAATTAGATGAATTTCGGCAAATATTCCCTTTAAGACCGAGTTGTAGAAGAATAGAAAATTATACTTGTTTCTGTAATTAAAGAGTCCATCTCATTACAGATACATCTGCAATTATCGCCATGCACCTTTGCAAAACACCGGCCTAATAAAGGGAGATATGCCACAGATTTCGTTAGAAGTAATTATTTAAAATATTACTCAAAAATTGCTTGTTAACCAAGTTAAATGTCTTGGCCGTCCAATTACAATTATCATGAACCTGCCATGGAGTAAAGGTCACAGACAGTGCATGACGGGAGTAATTTAACAACGGTTTAAATGTACTTTTCATGATTGGATTGTCTTGTTTCTATCTTGATTATGAAAGCTTCATAGGCCTCACATGACAAGTTTTAATTCATGCATCGTGGTTCAGCGTCCCCCGGAGGCAGATTATAATTATATGAGATCCTAGGCATGGCACCGTTGGTTACCACTTGTTTTTTGGGATCGAATTCTAATCAAGATGCTATCGGTAAGGAATTTCGTTCAATAACTTTGTTTTTTCTTGGACCTAGTTGAGTTTCTTTCCACCATCCAATAATTTAGAGCAAGTCAAACTGGCCCTTCAAAGAAGATCCACTTCGGCCACGGTTCTAAGTCTAAAATATATTATGGCATGTGAGACCCGATAAAAGGCAACTCCATTGTTTTGTCACTGTTTTGAATCTTTATACATGTTTTGTCATTAAAAGTGGACTTGTACTTTTGTATAGCTGGATGTTGTGTCTTCACAAAATTTGCACTTGGTTGATCTAAGGTCCCCAAGCCCAACACTTCTGATAGACTAGTTGGTCAGGGACTGGGCAATTTTTGGCTGAAAAATCTATGAAAGCAAAAATTGATAGCCTTTTTGGATATTTTTAGGTTGCATCAATCATGCCTCTTGGTAGATCTGTAGATAGATTTTGGAAAACCCCTCCTGGATCTGCCATCAGTCCATAGCGCTATGTCATGATGGACTTTTATGTTGTAATGCTAATAGCAAACAGCAAGCCATTGAAGCCACAATCTAGTATGGACTAGGTAATCAAAGGCATACAGTCTAAGGCCGCTTCCACATATCCGACATTCATGGTCAGTTTTTTAGTCTTCAAGAGGTGGATCATTGAAGCCACAATAGCATATGGTCTAGCTAAACCAAGGCACGGAGTCTAAAGCTGGTTTTTATATGGACTAGCTAAAACGAGGCACAGAGTCAAAGGCTGGTTTCACACGTCTGCTTTTCACCCTTCAGTCAATATTTTGCTGCAAGGAGTTCTCAGGTCACAACTCCGGGAGCAGTCTTGGATTGAAGACCACAGCATAGCACCATTGGGAGCATACTCGTAAACAAGCCAAGAGTTAATGACCGATAGTCAGCAAATGTCAAGGATACATAGTGAGAACACAGGGTCACGAACAAAGCTGAAGTCAATATGCAATAGAACCCCAAATCCCAAGGAAGAATTAAAAAAGATTGTTTGTGTAAAGGCCAAGGACAGCAACGAGGGTAAACGACAAGGAAATCACAAAGTGCCATGAATGGGACAACCTGCAAATGAAAAAATCTGTATATCCAGTGGCAGGAGTTTACTTCAAATACTTGGTGATGACCTCTTCTGACACCGCTTGCCCTGGCAACCTGATGCCACAAAGACAGACCTTCTGAGCAGGAGAAGATAACCAGGGGCTGCTGGTTTCAAAAGCAGAAGTTCATGGTGTCATAAATAGTGATGAGCGAACACTAAAATGTTCGGGTGCTCGTTGTTCGAGTCGAACATCTCCCGATGTTCGAGTGTTCGTTTCGAATAACGAACCCCATTGTAGTCAATGGGAGACTCGAACATTTTTCAGCGGGACCAAAGCTCTGCACAGGGAAGGTCGCCTAAAAACCTGGGAAGCTCAGAAAATGATGGAAACAACACTGGAATGGACAGGAAACAGCAGGGGCAGCATGCATAGTTGCCTCTGAGGCTGCCCAAATGCACCATTACGCCAAATTATGGCCAACAGCTTTGTGGTGACAGAGTGACCCACTTTGATGAGGTAGCAGGTGAAACACACCGAAATTGAGCCTGACACAGCATGGCAGCTATGGGCACGGCATGCGGAGGCAGCATCAGGCCGGAGAGCGGCACAGTGACGGACCCTTGAGGAGGCGGCAGCAGCATCATTCCTTACACATTGAGGCCACAGAGTGGCACAATTACATAGTTTGGAGGTAGCGAAGACCCAGCATGTGGAGGCGTCAGCACGGAGAGTGGCACGGTGACGGACCCTTGAGGAGGCGGCAGCAGCATCATTCCTTACACATTGAGGCCACAGAGTGGCACAATTACATAGTTTGGAGGTAGCGAAGACCCAGCATGTGGAGGCGTCAGCAGCGTCAGCACGGAGAGTGGCACGGTGACATGACAGACTTCAGTTTGAGCTGCTTTAACACGGTGGCGAGTGGAAATCTGTAGAAATCCATGCTTTATTCATCTTGATAAGCGTCAGCCTGTCAGCGCTGTCAGTTGACAGGCGTGTACGCTTATCGTGATGATGCCACCAGCTGCACTGAAGACCCGCTCTGACAACACGCTAGCGGCAGGGCAAGCCAGCACCTCCAAGGCGTACAGTGCCAGTTCTGGCCACGTGTCCAGCTTTGAAACCCAGTAGTTGTATGGAGCAGAGTGATCATGCAGGACGTTGGTATGGTCACCTAGGTAGTCCTTCACCATCTTTCTGTAAATCTCGCCTCTACTCTGTCTAGACTGTGGATTGGTGGCATACTCTTGCATGGGTGACATAAAACTGGCAAAGGCCTTGGAGATTGATCCTCTGCCAGCGCTTGACAAGCTGCCTGCTCCCCTCCTCTCCCTCGCTTGTTGGCCCTCAGAACCACGTCCTCTGCCGCTAGCGGTGTCAGATGGGAAGGCTATTTTCAGCTTGTGCACCAGGGCCAGTTGGTATTGATGCAGTCTCATACTCCTTTCCTCTATAGGAATTAGAGTGGAAAAGTTGTGCTTGTACCGGGGGTCCAAGAGGGTGAACACCCAGTAATCGCTGGTGGAAAATATTTTTCTCACGCGAGGGTCACGGGAAAGGCAGCCTAACATGAAGTCAGCCATGTGCGCCAGAGTCCCAACACGTAAGAATTCCCCCTCCGCAACAGGCCGACTCTCCATTTCCTCCTCCTCCAACTCCTCCTCCTCAGCCCAAACATGCTGAACTGAGAAGAGGGAATGGGTACCGTCTTCAGTCTCGCCCACAGTCTCCTCCTCTTCATCCTCATCTTCCTCCTCCCCCTCCTCAGTTACACTCTGAGAAACAGACTGGCTGGTGTTCTGGCTCTCAGTCAACTCTTCTTCCCCCATCTCCTGTGACAATCGATGCGCCTCAGACTTCATGCTGAGCAATGATTTTTTCAGCAGACAAAGCAGCGGGATGGTGACGCTGATTATGGCGTCATCCCCGCTGACCATCAGTGTTGACTCGTCAAAGTGGCTTAACACCTTACATATATCAGACATCCACGTCCACTCCTCATTGTAGATTTGAGGAAGCTGACTAACTTGACTACCGGTTCTGGTGGAAGTGGTCATCTGACAGTCTACAATGGCTCTGCGCTGCTGGTAAACCCTGTTTAACATGTGTAGGGTGGAATTCCATCTCGTTGGCACGTCGCACAACAGTCGGTGAGCTGGCAGTTGTAAGCGCCGTTGCACTGCCCTCAGGGTGGCAGCATCAGTGGTGGATTTGCGGAAATGGGCACAGATGCGTCTCACCTTGGTGAGCAAATCTGACAGATTGGGGTAGGTCTTGAGGAACCGCTGAACCACCAGATTGAACACGTGGGCAAGGCATGGAACGTGTGTGAGTCTGCCCAGTTGCAGAGCCGCCACCAGATTACGCCCGTTGTCACACACGACCATGCCTGCTTTCAGGTTCAGCGGCGCCAGCCAAAGATCTGTCTGAGCCGTCATGCCCTGTAACAGCTCCTGGGCAGTGTGCCTCTTGTCACCTAAGCTCAGCAGTTTTAGCACCGCCTGCTGGCGCTTGCCCACTGCGGTCCTGCTGCGACTGCAGCTGCCGACTGAAGGTGGCGTGTCCACGGATGGAAATTTACAAGTGGTGTTTGTGGAGGAGGAGGAGGAGGAGGAGGAGGAGGGGGGAGAAGTATAGTAATCCTGGGAAACAGTCACCGAGGTAGGCCCCGCAATCCTGGGTGTGGGCAACACATGAGCTGACCCCGGTTCAGACTCTGTCCCAGCCTCAACCAAATTAATCCAATGTGCCGTCAGGGAGATATAGTGTCCCTGCCCCCCAGCACTGGTCCACGTGTCCGTGGTTAAGTGGACCTTTTCTGTAACCGCGTTGGTCAGGGCACGGTTGATGTTCTGAGACACGTGCTGGTGTAGTGCTGGGACGGCACATCGAGAAAAATAGTGGCGGCTTGGGACGGAGTAGCGAGGGGCAGCCACCGCCATCAGGTTGCGGAATGCCTCCGTCTCCACCAGCCTGTAGGGCAGCATCTCCAAACTCAGGAGTTTGGAGACGTGGACATTTAAGGCCTGTGCATGTGGGTGGGTGGAGGCATATTTGCGCTTGCGCTCAAATGTTTCATGCAAAGACAGCTGAACACTGCGCTGGGACACATTGGTGGATTGTGGGGGGGATGGTGAAGGTGCAGGGGTGGTTGCATGGCGGGAGTCGCTGGTGCCGGGCTCCTGGGCTGGGGAGTTACTGGCAGAGCCAGCATGTGACACAGGGGAAGGAGCAGCGGTGCGACCAGAAGGAGGTGAATGGCCTTGATTCCAATGAGTTGGGTGTTTAGCACTCATATGCCTGCGCATGCTGGTAGTGCTTAGGTTGCTAGTGGTGGCTCCCCTACTGAGCTTGGTGTGGCACAGGTTGCACAACACAGTCCGTCGGTCCTCCTCACTTTCTTTAAAGAAGCTCCAGACTTTAGAACACCGAGGCCTCGACCAAACTGGTTCACTTGTTGAACCTCTGTCTGATGAAATTACTCTGGCCCTGCCTCTCCCTCTGGTCGCACGTCTACCTCTTGCAACGTTTTCTGATGTTACACTTGCCTCCCCCTCCGAAGCACTCTCTTGACTAGGCCTAACAACCCAGCTGGGGTCAGTCACCTCATCATCCACCGGCTCCTCCTCCTCCCATTCATCAGCCTGCTCCCCCCTGGGAATTACTGCACTGACAAGCACCTCACTGTCTGACACCCGTGTCTCATCCTCAGACACCTCTCCACAGACTATTTGTAAATCCCCACTTTCATCACCCACAGACTGGGAAAGCTCTCTATTTTGGGCATCGGGACAGACCCACTGGTCAGGTTGCTGCTCAGCAGTGCTTTGTGAATCTAGGAAGGGTTGGGAAAACAGTTCCTGGGAGTATGCAGGATTTGAATCACTAATTTCCAAGGAGGGGCCAGGCTGGGCGGGAGGAGGTTGAGCTGAAAGATCCTGAGGTCCACTCCCTTGGCTAGCGTTGGTGGACTGCGTGGAAGACTGGGCGGTGGATAAACTACTGGATGCATTATCCGCTATCCAGTTGATCACCTGTTCGCACTGCTGGGGATCCAATAGGGGTGTGCCACGTGACACTGTAAATTGGGACAGGAAGCTAGAAAAGGGTACTCTGCGGCGTTCCAGTGCTCCATCAGAAGCAGGTACTGTGTCACCCTGCCCAGGACTACGGCCTCTGCCTGCAACCTCACTTTGACGCCCACGACCACGTCCTCGTCCCTTACCCCTGGGGTTCACCATTGTAAAGGTTATGCTAGAAAAGCTAGTTATGAAGGTGAAATACACTCTATTTGTCCAAACAGAGGATATATTGCGTGTTGCAAAAAGGACTATTCGGTAAAGAGCGTATTTTATGCAACCAAACCTTGGTTTACAGCAAACTGATGTGTATCAGTAACAGATATAAAACTGTGTTTTATATTTGTGGTATTTCTTCAGATCAAATACCCCTTCTTTATGTAACTATTAGATATGGCGTGCACAAAACTGGCCACAGGCCTAGTCACTAAATACAGAGCTTATTTTTGGACCACAAAACTTGGGTACCAGTAACAGATATAAAACTGTGTTTATATTTGTGGTATTTCTTCACATCAAATACCCTTTATTTCTTTAACTATTAGATATGGCGTGCACAAATCTGGCAACAGGCCTAGTCACTAAATACAGAGCGTATTTTTGAACCACAAAACTTGGGTACCAGTAACAGATATAAAACTGTGTTTATATTTGTGGTATTTCTTCACATCAAATACCCTTTATTTCTTTAACTATTAGATATGGCGTGCACAAATCTGGCAACAGGCCTAGTCACTAAATACAGAGCGTATTTTTGAACCACAAAACTTGGGTACCAGTAACAGATATAAAACTGTGTTTATATTTGTGGTATTTCTTCACATCAAATACCCTTTATTTCTTTAACTATTAGATATGGCGTGCACAAATCTGGCAACAGGCCTAGTCACTAAATACAGAGCGTATTTTTGAACCACAAAACTTGGGTACCAGTAACAGATATAAAACTGTGTTTATATTTGTGGTATTTCTTCACATCAAATACCCTTTATTTCTTTAACTATTAGATATGGCGTGCTATAAAAATGCAATTTTTATCTAATGCGGTTTTTTGGACACACAAAACCTTGGATTAGAATGTAGGGTATTCTATACTATATATATATACTATATATGTGGCAGAATTGCGTATTCTGTACACTGCGCTTATGTGTACGCTAAACAAATATTTTTGGGCCAGGTGTGGTATATCTGTATCACTCAAAAATGCATTTTTATATCTTATGCGGTTTTATTTTTAGGCCGCAAATATTTCCTTTTTTAATTTATTAATTATTGTTATTAATTAATATTATTATTATTAAATGAGGTGACAGCGTGTGCTGTACCACTCTACGGAGTCTGAGGCACTACAAGTCCCAGACAGCAGCACAAATGAGGTTACAGCGTGTGCTGGAGTCTGAGGCACTACAAGTCCCAGACAGCAGCACAAATGAGGTTACAGCGTGTGCTGGAGTCTGAGGCACTACAAGTCCCAGACAGCAGCACAAATGAGGTTACAGACAGCGTGTGCTGGAGGCTAAATGGAGTCTGAGGAACATCCAGCAGCCGATATTCTAATAGTGCGGCGTTCGCCCAAAATGGCGGACGCCGCACTATAAAGCCCAGCCTAATGCACACACGATCCCTGCCTAATGCCTAATGCCTATAAAGATTGACTTGGAGACTGAGATTGAGACTTGGCACTGAGACAGTGAGTGCGCAGCTAAGATGGCGGCCGCTGCACTCCTGGTCCCAGCTGCCACACAGCTAGCCAGCAAATACAAGAGAGGACTAGTAGTAGTAAACGTAGATTAGCCCTGACAAGGGCTGTTGATTTCTGCACCCTGCCTGCCTGATTAATTCTGGTCTTTGTCCCTGCTCTAGTCCCTATCAATTCCCAGTCCCCCCAGCACGTCTGTCCCTATGCTCTTTCACACTGCAAATGGCTGAAAGCGCCGAACATAATGAAAGCAGTCTATTGGCTGGTCAGGTCACCTGATCTGGCCAGCCACTCACTGCTCTCGTCTTGTACATGTCCCTACGTCATGCTAGTAGCTTAGAAGGCTCACCTAACATGATTGGCTCCTTGAAAAACCGCCAAAAATGAGAAAAACAAAAACGAGATTTCACTCGAGTACCGCGAGATGTTCGGCCGAATACCGAACACCTTCGAACGCCCTAATGTCCGATCGAACACCAGGTTCGAGTGAACACGTTCGCTCATCACTAGTCATAAACCATTTGACCAGCTATATAAACTTTGACCCCTTCATTCGTCTTCTCACCCAGTCTCAACTGTGCAACTTGGTGCACTATTACTAAATCTAATCCTATCGAGAAGCTACTTGAGACCTGTTACCATTTCTGAATGAATATATTTTTTTAATACTTCTGTGAGAGAACTATTAGAAAATAAATTCATATGGGATTCTTTACCTTGTGTCTTCCATACAATTGCATTTCCCCCAGAGCTTTTATTTATAACATCTACACAGTGTGCAAAGCCATAAGAGACTTTTTGAGCGCAAAAGAATATTCTCCAGCGTCCAATTCCTAGCATAAGCAACAATGAAAAAAGGTCAAATCAACAAGATGGCAATCTCCTGTGTTTGTAGCTGTTCCCGTCTAGCGGAACGTAATGTGGGACTATTGAATGAACTGTATATATAAGATCATCGCAATGACCTTTAGGACATGTTCTTATTATTACCGAGGAGAAGTTCTAAACTTTACAACTTGTTTCGTTAACTTTGGAGTCTTCCCGGATGGTTGATTTACAAGGAGTCTAGACCGAAGAACAATTCTCAAATTATCTTCCTCATGGTTTATTTTGTAGCTTTCAACTTACAGAAGATTGACATTAGATCACAGATCTTCAAGTAGTCAATGTTTGAATACTTCTAGACCTAGAGGACACAAATTCATAAAAAGGAAGAAGTTTTTGTTAACGTTTCATAGCTTTAGGGCTGAAAAGAAGGGCCAAGACAATCAAGTTTACCCTAGAACCTGACATTTTCCTCCAGAGGAAACCAAAAACTCAATGAGGCAGATGCGAACCATATTTTTGACCTATAATAGGGAAAAAATTCCCTTTTGACTCCAGATGTGGCAATCTGACCAGTTCCCTAGATCAACGTCCCATCTCCAAAATCTAGTACTCATAACCTGTAATATATTGATCACGAAAGGTGTCCAAACCCTTTGTTAACTTCAAGGAATTGACCATTACAACACTACAGATGTTGTAGAAGTAAGTTCTGTAGTCCAAGGGATAGCCATTGTTTCTTCTAGACTATGAATCATCCCTTGGGAGATCTTGTCTTAATTTTCTTAACGTATCAAACATTATGTTAAGCCATAATTAAGTAATATTGAGACTTCAGCTCATTCCATACTCATTCCATCCCACGCTTGGCAAAACTGAGTGCACATGTGTATGGGAAGGGAGCGAGGAATACCCTTAGGACTGTCCCAACTTTGTCTACAAGTAGCTTTGGCTTCTGTTTATTGGAGTTAGTAGTTTCTGTCAATGTGATTTAGAAAAGTAAGAGGTTGGTCTCTGGTTGACCAGGTGACCTTAATGTAGCCTCAGGAGAGTTAATATGGTCGACTATAGACGCTGTTGGCTACTTCCTGTCCCAACACAATTGGCTGATTTTTCGAGCTCCAATTCTTACTTTTGGTTGAACAGATGGATGAATAAAACCAAGGCAAATAATGTGTACAGTGAGTAAATAGTACTTTGCCTTTCTATTGACCTGGAATATAAAAGTAATTTGAACCACCTCGTCATCCCATCATTGATTTCTTAGGTTCCTCCTGTGTTCCAGCACAGAGAGAACAAACGTTCAGTGTTTACGGAAAAAAGTTAATACAATCTTTGATAACTGTGAAATATAATTATTGAGTAGCGATAGAATACAGAGTTCTTACACTATAATTAGCAGTAAGCCCAGGTATTGTTACTCACCTGTACACTTGGGTGAACTTCTGCTTCTAGTAGTTTCTCCACAGCTCGGAACGCAAGAGCGCTAATTGGATAGACACATACAATCGTACCAAAAAATCCAGTCCAATCAGATCCTATGAACGGGATCCACGCCTGGTTTTTGGGATGAGTGTAGACTTTTTGGCCCTCCATCTTTGTTTTTCTACCTATGGTTTTCAGCTGTTGCAAAATTAGAACTCCTAGTCTATAATGGTACTTGAATTTTGCATTCTCATTGGTCAGAGCCCAATATTTTGGGAGCTTCTGCTAGGGAATGCATCTTAAGCTAATGCTAATTACACCCCAACATTTATTTTTTTTGAAGGATTGTAGAGGATCTGTGCATAATATGAAAAAAAAAATCACTTGCTTTCTTCCATAAACAGCACCACAACTGTAAACAGGTTGTGTATGGTATTGCAGGTGTAATGCCATTTATTATTATAAGATAAGGATCCTACATGTCAGATTTCCAATAGCCAAAGTATGTGTCTCATTGAGGAGGATCCAGTATATCTGTGCATTACACCAAGAACTTATTGGTGTAATGCTTAATTTCTCCTGTAGAGGCAGCGTAGGGAAATTGAACACTTGTTCATTGGTTCCAGCACAGCTGATCATTGTGATCAATGCAGAAGAAAGACATTTCTTGTTTTGGCCCTGAATTTTCCAAAAGATTTCTATAAAGCTGAACACGTCATAAAATAACAAGAAGCTTTATTCTCACCTGATCAGTCCCTTGTTCTTTAGGAGGTCCTGTTGACATTTTGACTACTAGCTAGTTTCTGCTTCAGCCAATCGATGGTAGAACAGGCACCATTGTGGGCCGGTGTTTGGCTGCAGCGGTCATATACAGGAAGTGAGACACTCGGACTGCTGGATAGTTAGCTAAGATCGATGGGACGACCAGAGCTGAGGCACTGAAGCGGCAGGGGATTTATAAGGCTATTTTATCCCACTGCCCCCATTTGTGGCCATTTTATCAAATAGTCCTTTCAGCTTCTTTGGTATAATATTATGGCCTCTAAGAGTCACACGCCTTATTTATTGCAGGAAGGAACACAGCGCCACTGTAGATGAGTAATACTAATCAGCGTGTAATAAAATGTTTCTGTTCGGTACGACTATGTACTGCCGCGCCATTCCTTATTAGCCGTTCTCCGCCTCGCTGAGCTCGTTGTGTTGTGAATTTCTCAAAATGATCTTGCACAATAACAATACCTGGCGTTAGCAGCCAGGAGCCCGGCAAACAAATCGCATTAGCACGGCAACCTCACGGATAAGGCAATCTCAAGACCCCATTAATTCACTCTAGAAGCTGATGGAAACCTCGGGAGATGGTAGGAGGCATTTTTACATTTTGGTTTTTACACCATCAGTTATAGGAACTAATAAAACTTTTATTTTTGGGCATCAAGGCAGAGAAAATCTAATTCTACTTTTAATAGCTGCACCGACTGCTTGTCACTGACACCAGCACTGGGAAGTGGCAGCCAATTCTGGAAATGAATGAGAGGGGAGGCGGGAGTTAATAATAAGCCCCAGGAGTCATAAGGGGTCAATATTATAGGAATTGAGTACGTTATATGGAAAGAGCGGATGCAGAGGTGGGTGATTATTACCAGTATTGTTTCACCTCTCAGCTCTCCTAGATTTACAAATGGCAAATTTGCCTAGTTTTGCTTTGTTTTCAATTTATTTGGCATGGAACTGAAACAACAGATGGAAACTGAACTCTATGGGATCTGTTGTGAATTCCGTTCTCGGGCTCCCTCCTGTGGTCGTGAATGGTACTTTGGTGAGTTCTGTCCTTGGACACCCTCTGGTGGCTTGAGTGGAACTGCTGATCTTTGAGGTTGGCTTTCTCAGCTGCCCTCGTTTATTGCTGCTGCTGGCTTCCCTATTTAACTCTGCCCAGGTCGTTAGTTCATGCCAGCTGTCAATGTCTCAGTACTGGTTCAGATCTCTCTTGGATTTCTCTGATGACCTGTCTACTCCAGCAGAAGCTAAGTCCTTGCTAGTCCATTTGCTGTTCATTGGTTTTTGAATATATTTCTCAGTACATGCTATGTTTCTAGTCCAGCTTGCTATTATGATATTTCCTTGCTACCTGGAAGCTCTGGGGGTGCAGAGCTGCACCTCCACACCGTGAGTCGGTGTGGAGGTCTTTTTGCACACTCTGCATGGTTTTTGTAGTTTTTAATACTGACCGCATAGTTCCCTTTCCTATCCTCTGTCTATGTAGTGAAGATTCGGCCTCCTTTGCTAAAATCTGTTTCATTCCTGTGTTTGTTTCTTCCCTCTTAACTCACAGTCAATATTTGTGGGGGGCTACCTTTACTTTGGGGAATTTCTCTGAGGCAAGGTAGGCTGCTATTTCTATCTTTAGGGGTAGTTAGCTCTTAGGCTGTGAAGAGGCGTCTAGGGAGAGTTAGGTATGCTCCACGGCTATTTCTAGTGTGTGTGATAGGATTAGGGATTGCGGTCAGTAGAGTTACCACTTCCTCAGAGCTTGTCCCAGGTTTACCATTTTAACCATCAGGTCATTTCGGGTGCTCCTAACCACCAGGTCCATAACAGGGATCGTTACCAGTCATCAGGTGCATTAGTTCTTGCGCAGGATGAAAAAAATGTTGCAAGCAGCATCCGGATTGTTGCACAACTTTGTGATCAGTTGGCTGAACCCAACTGGTGTATGAGAACCCAGCATTTAGGCTCACCTGGAGAGGTGGATCCTCCAAGCCCATGGTCCAGGTGGACACACAGGCCACGGGTGTTAGTGCAGCAGACAGGAGAGGCACGCGTAAAATGGGAAGCAGAGGTACTGGATGCTGCCGACAGATAACTGAGGTACTGGAAGCTGCGGACAGGTAACGGAGGTACTGGAAGCTGCAGAGAGTTAACGGAAGTACTGGAAGACTCAGGTAGCTGAAGTACTGGAAGCAACAGGCAGACAGGTAGCTGAGGGATGAAAGACGCAGGCAGACAGGTAGCTAAAGTACTGGAAACCGCAGGCAGACTGGTAGCTGTGGCACTGGAAGCCGCATATAGGTAGCTGAGGTACTGGAAGCCACATATAGGTAGCTGAGGGATGGAAGCTGCAGGCAGACATAGCGGAGATACTGGAAGCCGCATACTGGTAGCTAAGGTACTGTAAGCAGCACGCAGACAGGTAAATGAGATACTGGAAGCCACAGGTAGCTGAAGGACTGGAAGCCACAAGTAAACAGGTAGCTGAGTGACAGGAAGCTGCAGGTAAACAGGTAGCTGAGGGATTGGAAGCCACAGATAAAAAGGTAGTTGAGGGACTAGAAGTTACAGGTGGTTGAGGGACTAGAAGCTGCAGGTAGCTGAGAGACTGGAAGCCGCAGGTAGATAGGTAGCTGTGGTATTGGAAGCAGCAGGCAGACAGGTAACTGAGGGACTGGAAGCTGCTGGCAGTCAGCAGATGTCCTTTAGACCATAGACAGAGAACTGTGCACAGGAAAACTAAAAGTCTTAATTCCAAGACACAGGAGTGTGTCTTGGTGACCCTTATATAGACCCAGGCAAATGATCACATGGGATTGCACCGGCCCATCTGCTAAGCCCAGCGTGGAGCACAAAAGAGTTTAGGGGACCAGGGTGAGGGAAGCAAAGCTCAGTTCCACACCAGGTGTGTGACACCAACCTTACACAGGTCTCACTTTTGAATTACAAAGACTATCCCCCATTAATTTGATACTGTAGGTCCCACTCTTGAGACCCCTTCCAAACGGCTGACTTTGCCAAGGAAAAGCGTAGCTGACTACTAATGGGACAGATCAGGTCAGTCATGGCCAAAGTCAGTGCTGGAGTAGAGGGTCTGAGTGGTGACCCACCTGACTATGACATCCATATGCCCTAATATGTCAGGGAACGCTGGATTGGTCGCAGTGAAGGAATGGTCATCCACGTTTCTCCAAGTATAACTGACGAAACTACAGGAAGAATTTAGAAAGAAAAGGACAAATCAAGGACATAATTGCTTTATTTTAAAGGGACATTCATCTATATATATGTTGGTCATTTACGAGGGAGGAAAGAGATTTTTTTACACTTTTGAGGTTACGACATGGTAGTCACCAAACCAACGTTGTCATAACGGGTAAAAGTAGGACATGTCAGGGAGATTCATTATGAGGGGATGATAAAGTGCTCCTAAATTGGGAGATAGATTGAAATCCGAACATAAAGTAACATTGTCTTTACTGAACGTAGCTGCCATCCTAATATCAGAATGTCTAATTACAGGCTGGCAGTCATCTGCATTCATTCCTGTGTCTATCTAGATGAACAATCATATCCCTCAGTATTATGCCCACGAATCTGTGTCAGAACTGTAACTCAAAGTGACACGCCGCGCCGCTCTACACAGACAATAGGACGCAGATCGTGCTGAAACTTTAATTTAACCCCCTTCGCTCTAAAAGATCTCTCTGGTCCCCATGTGAATAGTGTAGTGTATAGGCCTAACAGGAGGAGCAGATAAAGGGTCAAAAACAGCGCAATATCCAACCTAACATACCATACGGCAATGAGATTGTAAAGACCTGCACAAAGCCAATAGGATGCGCCTTATTTGATAAGAGGTTCTGCAGCAGCTAAGGTGTGTATTGTTTGGAATGAAAAGTAATTTCCGTTGTTTAGATATAATTCCTTGTGATTATGACTTAAAGGTGAGTAATGTCGCCAAGGGGTTAAGGATAAGTCTGTGTGTGTTGGGTACTGCTCTTCCTCTGCCCGTCCTCATCCCTCCAAATGTTAAAAGTTCATCCATTCATTTCGATAACGTGTCGGATTGCTCAAGCATCAATCAGCAGGTTTTTTATAAAGATAAACCCTTAAAGGTGAACTTGTCACATGTCATAAAAATGGAAGTTTATTACCTGCTGTAAATGACGCTGTTCTGCAGAATCCGGCGTTGTTTTTCTTTTGTTCCTGCACCTCTCCATTCCGGGAATGTGATCTCCTCTTCCCTGTGTGTGAATCAAGTGCAGTATGTAACTCATGATCAGTAATGTATGTGCACAGTGACTGCACCAGCAGAATAGTGAGTGCAGCTCTGGGGTATAATACAGGATGTAACTCAGGATCAGTAATGTAATGTAGGTACACAGTGACAGCACCAGCAGAATAGTGAGTGCAGCTCTGGGGTATAATACAGGATGTAACTCAGGATCAGTAATGTAATGTACGTACACAGAGACTGCACCAGCAGAAAAGTGAGTGCAGCTCTGTGGTATAATACAGGATGTAACTCAGGATCAGTAATGTAATGTATGTACACAGTGACTGCACCAGCAGAATAGTGAGTGCAGCTCTGGAGTATAATACAGGATGTAACTCAGGATCAGTAATGTAATGTATGTATACAGTGACTGCACAAGCAGAATAGTGAGTGCAGCTCTGGAGTATAATACAAGGTGTAACTCAGGATCAGTAATGTAATGTATGTACACAGTGACTGCACCAGCAGAATAGTGAGTGCAGCTCTGGAGTATAATACAGGGTGTAACTCAGGATCAGTAATGTAATGTATGTACACAGTGACTGCACAAGCAGAATAGCGAGTGCAGCTCTGGAGTATAATACAGGATGTAACTAAGATTCAGTAATGTAATATATGTACACAGTGACTGCACCAGCAGAATAGTGAGTGCAGCTCTGCAGTATAATACAGGATGTAACTCAGGATCAGTAATGAAATGTATGTATACAGTGACTGCACCAGCAGAATAGTGAGTACAGCTCTGGAGTATAATACAGGGTGTAACTCAGGATCAGTAATGTAATGTATGTACACAGTGACTGCACCAGCAGAATAGTGAGTGCAGCTCTGGAGTATAATACAGGGTGTAACTCAGGATCAGTAATGTAATGTATGTACACAGTGACTGCACCAGCAGAATAGTGAGTGCAGCTCTGGAGTATAATACAGGATGTAACTCAGGATCAGTAATGTAATGTATGTACACAGTGACTGCACCAGCAGAATAGTGAGTGCAGCTCTGGAGTATAATACAGGGTGTAACTCAGGATCAGTAATGTAATGTATGTACACAGTGACTGCACCAGCAGAATAGTGAGTGCAGCTCCGGAGTATAATACAGGATGTAACTCAGGATCAGTAATGTAATGTATGTACACAGTGACTGCACCAGCAGAATAGTGAGTGCAGCTCTGGGGTATAATACAGGATGTAACTCAGGATCAGTAATGTAATGTATGTACACAGTGACTGCACCAGCAGAATAGTGAGTGCAGCTCTGGAGTATAATACAGGATGTAACTCAGGATCAGTAATGTAATGTATGTATACAGTGACTGCACAAGCAGAATAGTGAGTGCAGCTCTGGAGTATAATACAAGGTGTAACTCAGGATCAGTAATGTAATGTATGTACACAGTGACTGCACCAGCAGAATAGTGAGTGCAGCTCTGGAGTATAATACAGGGTGTAACTCAGTATCAGTAATGTAATGTATGTACACAGTGACTGCACAAGCAGAATAGCGAGTGCAGCTCTGGAGTATAATACAGGATGTAACTCAGGATCAGTAATGTAATGTATGTACACAGTGACTGCACCAGCAGAATAGTGAGTGCAGCTCTGGGGTATAATACAGGATGTAACTCAGGATCAGTAATGTAATGTATGTACACAGAGACTGCACCAGCAGAATAGTGAGTGCAGCTCTGTGGTATAATACAGAATGTAACTCATGATCAGTAATGTAATGTATGTACACAGTGACTGTGTAGTGCCCCCACTGCCGCAGGGCCGAGGGGTACCCGGTACCGGGCCTCTGAGTCTCTGCTTCTGGGGTTGTCACGGCGGCTAGGCCCCGGCCCGTGACCCTGCCGTGGGGCGCACAGTGAGTGATAGGTGTGGATGTTGGTGGTGCAGTTGTGGGGTGCAGGTCGCGGTAAATAACGAGGACACCAGGTTGCAGTCTCTTTACCTCTTTACTGGAGATCTCTGAGTCCTCAGTCCAGAATACGGTTCACCAGGCTGCGCAAGTCCGGCCGGTCCAATGGCACCTCCAGAGTTCACTTCACAGGTGGAAATCGGTGCCTTCCTTCTTAGCGCTATGTGTTGTAGTCCTTCCCTGCTATGCTTACGGAAAGTACCCCACAACCGTTGTGTCTGTTTCTCGTGTTCCCTCACAACTCGATTAACTGATATTCTGCTAATCTTCCGTCCCTTCCTGATGTTACAGTTAGAACGGCACCCGTTTGTCGGGTAGGCCTGGAGTTCTTCCGGGACCCTAGAGACGCCCCTCTCCCGCAATTGCCTCCCAAGACTTCATAGGTGATTTAGGTGAGACAGCCCGCCTGAGACTGACTGTCCTGCCGCTGTTTAGAGTATTGCTTGAAGCTGTCTAATGAAATACTCCCTCGGCGTTCCGGCCACCGGTAGTGCGCCTCAGTAGGATGTTGCTCCGGTCTTACAGCACGACCCCTACTGGTATTCTCCTATTGCTTGATCTCGTTTCTCACTCAGCACAATCTATCTCGCTTCTAGTCCTTTCTTGGGTCCCGCCGCTTCCCGGAGCTGGCGCGGACCCGTTACGTTCTTTTCAATGCCAAGCCTCTGTCCGGATCCCACCCCTGACAGAGACCCTACTGTCTCTTCCTCCACAACACCCTCTGCCACTAGGTGTTGCTTCGTCCAATCCAGTCAGCTTTCTCCTCTAACTTCCTGCCTGACCCCCAGTTTACCCACTATGGTGGGGAGTGGCCTAATGAATAGAACCCTTAGCTCCCCCCGGAGGCCCAGCTGTGAAATGTATTGGTGTCTGTGATACCTGATCAGATGAACTCCTTCAGTGCCATCGGACGCACCATGGCTCCCCATAGTGGCGGAGCCACAGTACTGCAACGACCAGGACTCTGGGGCGCTGCAACTGCACCAGCAGAATAGTGAGTGCAGCTCTGGAGTATAATACAGGGTGTATCTCAGGATCAGTAATGTAATGTATGCACACAGTGACTGCACCAGCAGAATAGTGAGTGCAGCTCTGGAGTATAATACAGGATGTAACTCAGGATCAGTAATGTAATGTATGTATACAGTGACTGTACAAGCAGAATAGTGAGTGCAGCTCTGGAGTATAATACAAGGTGTAACTCAGGATCAGTAATGTAATGTATGTACACAGTGACTGCACCAGCAGAATAGTGAGTGCAGCTCTGGAGTATAATACAGGGTGTAACTCAGGATCAGTAAAGTAATGTATGTACACAGTGACTGCACCAGCAGAATAGTGAGTGCAGCTCTGGGGTATAATACAGGATGTAACTCAGGATCAGTAATGTAATGTGTGTACACAGTGACTGCACCAGCAGAATAGTGAGTGCAGCTCTGGAGTATAATATAGGATGTAACTCAGAATCAGTAATGTAATGTATGTACACAGTGACTGCACCAGCAGAATAGGGAGTGCAGCTCTGGGGTATAATACAGGATGTAACTCAGGATCAGTAATGTAATGTATGTACACAGTGACTGCACCAGCAGAATAGTGAGTGCAGCTCTGGAGTATAATACAGGATGTAACTCAGGATCAGTAATGTAATGTATGTATACAGTGACTGCACAAGCAGAATAGTGAGTGCAGCTCTGGAGTATAATACAAGGTGTAACTCAGGATCAGTAATGTAATGTATGTACACAGTGACTGCACAAGCAGATTAGTGAGTGCAGCTCTGGAGTATAATACAGGATGTAACTCAGGATCAGTAATGTAATGTATGTACACAGTGACTGCACCAGCTGAATAGTGAGTGCAGCTCTGGGGTATAATACAGGATGCAACTCCGGATCAGTAATGTAATGTATGTACATAGTGACTGCACCAGCAGAATAGTGAGTGCAGCTCTGGGGTATAATACAGGATGTAACTAAGGTAAGTAATGTAATATATGTACACAGTGACTGCACCAGCAGAATAGTGAGTGCAGCTCTGGGGTATAATACAGGATGTAACTCAGGATCAGTAATGTAATGTATGTACACAGTGACTGCACCAGCAGAATAGTAAGTGCAGCTTTGGAGTATAATACAGGGTGTATCTCAGGATCAGTAATGTAATGTATGTACACAGTGACTGCACCAGCAGAATAGTGAGTGCAGCTCTAGAGTATACTACAGGGTGTAACTCAGGATAAGTAATGTAATGTATGTACACAGTGACTGCACCAGCAGAATAGTGAGTGCAGCTCCGGAGTATAATACAGGATGTAACTCAGGATCAGTAATGTAATGTGTGTACACAGTGACTGCACCAGCAGAATAGTGAGTGCAGCTCTGGAGTATAATATAGGATGTAACTCAGAATCAGTAATGTAATGTATGTACACAGTGACTGCACCAGCAGAATAGTGAGTGCAGCTCTGGAGTATAATACAGGATGTAACTCAGGATCAGTAATGTAATGTATGTATACAGTGACTGCACAAGCAGAATAGTGAGTGCAGCTCTGGGGTATAATACAGGATGTAACTAAGGTAAGTAATGTAATATATGTACACAGTGACTGCACCAGCAGAATAGTGAGTGCAGCTCTGGGGTATAATACAGGATGTAACTCAGGATCAGTAATGTAATGTATGTACACAGTGACTGCACCAGCAGAATAGGGAGTGCAGCTCTGGGGTATAATACAGGATGTAACTCAGGATCAGTAATGTAATGTATGTACACAGTGACTGCACCAGCAGAATAGTGAGTGCAGCTCTGGAGTATAATACAGGATGTAACTCAGGATCAGTAATGTAATGTATGTATACAGTGACTGTACAAGCAGAATAGTGAGTGCAGCTCTGGAGTATAATACAAGGTGTAACTCAGGATCAGTAATGTAATGTATGTACACAGTGACTGCACCAGCAGAATAGTGAGTGCAGCTCTGGAGTATAATACAGGATGTAACTCAGGATCAGTAATGTAATGTATGTATACAGTGACTGCACAAGCAGAATAGTGAGTGCAGCTCTGGAGTATAATACAAGGTGTAACTCAGGATCAGTAATGTAATGTATGTACACAGTGACTGCACCAGCAGAATAGTGAGTGCAGCTCTGGAGTATAATACAGGATGTAACTCAGGATCAGTAATGTAATGTATGTACACAGTGACTGCACCAGCAGAATAGTGAGTGCAGCTCTGGGGTATAATACAGGGTTTAACTCAGGATCAGTAATGTAACGTATGTACACAGTGACTGCACCAGCAGAATAGTGAGTGCAGCTCTGGAGTATAATACAGGGTGTAACTCAGGATCAGTAATGTCATGTATGTACACAATGACTGCACCAGCAGAATAGTGAGTGCAGCTCTAGAGTATAAAACAAGATGTAAGTCAGGATCAGTAATGTAATGTATGTACACAGTGACTGCACCAGCAGAATAGTGAGTGCAGCTCTGGGGTATAATACAGGATGTAACTCAGGATCAGTAATGTAATGTATGTACACAGTGATTGCACCAGCAGAATAGTGAGTGCAGCTCTGGGGTATAATACAGGTAACTCAGGATCAGTACAGGACAAGTCATGTACAGGGTAATGTATAGTGATTCTGTGAATTCGTAGGGTTGCTGTATCCAGCATTGCGGTAAATTACTTGTAGACTTTCTGAAGATGAAGTATTTTGGTCATTTCCTGCCGGTTTCTTTATACACTGGAATGTGGCGCTGGATACGCTTCATTAACTATACGTTCCCTTGGATTCAAGGACAGCGGCGCCCGCTGCTCTATATCGCTCTCCTGCACCTCTGCAGCCCTTCAATATCTTTTTAAGATTCCAGAGAAAGCGAAGCCCGAGAGGAGTTTAATGAAGGGGACTTCAGGGGATTAGAGTAAATGAGTAATTCTCCTGTTATCCTTTTACATCTGCAAGTAAATTGCCTGCCAGGAGTTTAACTGCTTGTGAGAATGTGGCGACATGGGGAACAAGTAAAACAGCGGCGCAGAGCGGGCAGGACATATCCCCGTGGTGAGGGCACCTGCTAAATACCCCATTAGAGCTCAAATATATGGCTCAATTGCACTCACTAAGTGGCTTATCAGAGCCCCAGGGGCTAATATTTAGGATGACATTTAAAGGGGATTTCCTGGACTTTAACATTGATCATCTATCTTTATTAATGTTAGTATTGTCTGACTCCCAACACCGCCAACAATCCACTGATTGAAGCAGCACAGCGCCGCACATTGTGTAGTGGCCATCAACGGTACTGCAAGCCCTTTCTCATATCGTGGGAAAGAGCGCCGTACATTGTATAGTGGCCATGAGTTGTACTGCAAGCTGTGTCACCTTCTGGAAAGCAGTGGCCCATTTTAACAACTGATCTGGGAGACCCGTTAAAAATTAATGTCTTTTTTCTTATCCCTTATCCGACCTAAATATTTTGGGAATATGCATTTTCGGAAGGTTTCTTCTGATCTGCTGTTCCTCAGGGGTGGGATCAAAGCTATTTAGAGGTGTGTAGGGGGTGGAGACAGAATGTTCAGAGGTGTGATTTGTGAAATGGGTGTGTTCATTGCCAAATAATTCACATTCCACAACTTTTCTCTCTTTGATGCCACTTTTAGTAAGTTGGCATGTACGTGTTAACCCCTTTTTAGAACCTCTATTCAATGTATGGACATTATATAGCGGTGGCCACAGATAATCAGACCATTTATCATTACTCTCTAGGTTTATGCAGCGGATTTGCAGTATATTGGTGAGACCTGGCAGCTGATCACTAGCCCCATACCTAAGGTAAGAGCCATAATTAGAATTAATAGTAATTAACCTAAAAGAAACTCAGGCCTGCAATATGAGGTTGGCCACTAGAGGGCGATAATTCCTAGAAAAAAGTCAATTAGGAGAGAAAGTAACCAACTCTTATTAAGAAATGTCAGAAATGGACAAATTACACAATAATGAACATAACAAGATTGTATAAAGTTAATATATACCAAAAAACAAGAGTAAAAGCATACATCACTGTAGGAGAAACCTGGGTAAAGTGTGTGGAACATGGACAGTGATCATTATCATTTATTTTGTGCAGGATCTAATGCTCTTCTACCATATTCAGGACCCATTTTCTTGCAGTTTAAAAAAAAAAGTGGATGAAGATTGTATGAACAGCGCCCCTTAGTGGTTATTGGGAAACTGCAGGACCTATAAGTAATATAGATGACATAGGGGGGATCGCCGTCAGGCATAAGTGTCTCTGTCATGCTAGAACCATTTAAAGGGCAACACTATTTGGTATAGATTTACGGATGGAAACAATCAGCATGCAGGTACCAATATACAGTATTTTATAAATTTGTCTTGGTTAATTCTTTTTTTTTTTTTTCAGTGGTCTAGATTTCTATAATGTTGGTGCTCATAAGATTCTATGGAGGAAGAGGAGCTTGTGGCCGACACCGACATTCTACTGCAAGTTCTCCAGAAATGACCGTTACATTCTATAAACAAGTGGATACTATGTTGCCACATAGGTAACTGACTTTAGTCCCTTCTTTCACTGTGCTGGTAAGTGTCAACTGGGCGTGGCCTAACCAGCTAAGTGTCCTGAATGTTAGTTGCAGACAGACTTTTATAGGGGCGCGCTGATGCTGGCCGGTCCTCCCTTTTATTTTATCTGATCATCTTCATTCCGGACTGGTGAAATTCCGGAATATTGGAATGCCGCGTAGTAAACTAAACCTGCAGTTTTCTCCTCTGTCTGTAGCCTCTAGCTGTGAACAGGTTAAGCCATCGCACACGGTCTTCATCACACGACATCCCACCCCCCGGAGGGTCTATCCTGTATATTTTCGTACCTGCGTCTATTGTTAATTCTGTTCTCTTTTCCTGCTCACGTGTCGCCAGTCAAAACTATTTGCGCCACGGAGCCAATGTTTATTCCACGGACGGATCAGAATGTCCTGGTCCCGGCATTTTCTGTTAAATTCCTGGAGGGCGGAATACACAATGTATACAGTATTTATAGGAAGACTCATTTTACAATCTAACATAATATTTCGTTTTCACGGAATGCGGAGATTTTCCTGTATGGATAAAATTAGGACTAGAGGGAAATTTGGTGACCACAGTGCCCCCTACATGCTGCGTGCCTGTAATGTCACAATCGGGATTCATAAGGTAATTTTCTGGCTTAAAACCTGCAAAAATTAAGTAAGTGCTTCTTCAGGGGTTCTCACTGCTTTTTCAGGGGGTAAATGTTTCCATTTGTGCTGCTTCTGTTTCGCTCCTTATCAGTCCAGTTCTATAGCAATCAAAGGGGTTATACAGAAACATGACTGATCGCTTCAAAAATAAAATTAATACAGCGCCCCACCTGTCTAGAGGATGTGTGAGGCAAGTGCCCAGCCTGCCCTCCCCTAACACCGGACCTGGGTGTGGTATTGCAGAACAACGCCATTGAAATGAAGAGAGTTAAGCTGCAATTGTTACATTGTATCAGTGCAGATAAAATGAATGCAGTTGGAACAAACTCGCACTACCCCATCATCTGACCTTGAGGTATGGAACTGAGCTGCAATACCACTTACTACCTGTAGGCAAGCATGGCGCTGTTTTTTATTTTTAGAAATCAACCATGTTTTTATAATCCTGCACAACCCCTTTAAGGTGGAAGCTTACAATATTCCCTGGATAGGTGGCACTTGTGACATTCCCGCTCCTTAGCTATTGTTTAAGTTGTCTTTTAACACCTTACAGACCACACCACAAGTGCCTCCGTATGGAGCGGATCCCTGCTGTTCAACCCCTTAAATCTATCACAGAGGTGGAACGATCACAATGACGCACTATTTCAGACACCAATGCACCCTCGTGATGGGGTTATGGGGTGCAGATGGGTCGCAGTGAAAGCTGGGGGTCCTGGGCTTTTTATGGGACCCTCATTTTCCCATTCTAGGGCAATACTGTAATTTACAGAACAAGCGATCGTAGGTTCAAGTCACTTAAGGGGACCACAAAACAATGGAAAAAAATTAAAAAAATATGATTTAAAAATATAAAATTTAATAAAATTAAACATTTGATCTCGCTTCTCCCGTAAAGGTCTGATCGGTCAAAATATAAAATTAATTAACCCGTAAAATTTTTAAAAAAATCGAACAGCCAAAATTGTTGTTTCTTTGGTCACAGTTCCTTCCTAAAAAAATGCAACTAGAACATATATTTTTTCCCTACTTTTCTGTACATTAAATAGCAAAATGAATGGTGTCATTCAAAACTACAACTCGTCCCCAAAAAAACTAAGCTACATGGATGGAAAAATAAAAAAAAAAAATTAAAATAAAAGTTATAGCTCTTGAAAGAAGGGGATGAAAAAACGAGAGTTAAAAAAAGGGGAGGTTAAATATGGAGTGGCGCTATTAAAAGGCGATAAGTTGGCAGCCCTGAAAGACGTCCGTCCATAGGCATTGGCGGCTGGGATGAGGAGCGCTGCCCGCACATTAACTTTTATGAAGACATTTTTCTTTGGAACTGTGGGCGATACATAACGAGCAGCAGACACGGGCGAGCGAGATATCAGCGCCGGGTTACAGTGACCTGCTCGTCGTCCTTAAATAAAAAACACAGTTATTTTATCCAAAATAAATCTGTCATTGACCCAAGATGAAATGTGTCGGCCACTAGATTTATTCACCAGCCGCGGTGCGCTTTAAAAGTCACAATATTACCATTATTAATATATACCGAGCGCACTTTCAAGGTTGACGGCGTCTTGCAGTTTCCAGTGCGGCCGGGCTCTCCGCTGCTAACTTCTACCTGTCTGGATTCAACAGGAATGTCAATTGTTTTTAGCATTCACCCTGTCATCTTTACTATCAGGGCGATGGAGAATGGACATGGGATGTAAATCTTGCATGCAGAGAGAATTTAGCGGCGGCAAAGGGAAATACTCTGCCGGGGATCAGAGAGCATCAATTTATATTTATTAAGGAGAATATGCCCGGAAATCTGTAACTTCTCAGGTGGTGAATATAATCCTAGAACTACAGTGGAGACTGACACACAGAGCTATGGAAGACAGCAGCAGCATATACTGTATGTGCCGGGCCTCTTGAGGAAGGTGACCTATATTAGGAGATGAGAAACATTGTTATGGAGGGGTTCAACGAGGGCATGTGCCAGGGAGGTCACCACGTAAGTCATAATGCATTGGTCAGATATTTTCATATAGGGCTAGGTCACACTTGTCAAATTTTGACAGCTGTTGTCCTGGCAGATTTATCCCCTTAAACACCAGTGCCATATGTTTTCGGCATAGGTCACGTGCAGATTGCTTCCGGAGCCGAGTCCACTCGGCTAACAGAGACTGGAGCTGGCTCTGATTGCTGCTGTTAACCATTTAGATGCTGCATTCAATTTCTAACAACAGCATATATATTGCTTGTTTGGAGAGTTATTAAAGATATGCAAAAAAAAAGTTATAGCTCTTGGTGGAAAAAAAATGAGTGTAAAAAGAAAAAAAACACTGGGTTCTAAAAGGGTTAAGCCAGATTCCGTAGAGCCCAGGACATGCCACCTTTTTCAAAACATCAGGATTTCCCCCTTTTTTTTCGAGGCATCCAGATGTTTCGGAAGACATGACATTTATAGTGTAGGGTCTGACACCCTGATTCCAGTGATGTGTCACTTACTAGGCTGTGTTTTACAGTTTCTGCACAATCAGTGGTTTATCAGAAGGAGATTATCACTACAGGACTAGGTGTTTCGTGACTACTGGTCCAACCTCTCTGAAACACAAAAAGCTGCCAATCAGTGATGTGGGCGGGGTTATGCAGGGCTCAGCATTCTGAGCTCTGCTAGATTTGCAGCTGAGAAAACTGATTGTATCACAACTGCTGCACTTGGTATACTAAGTGATACATCGCTGGAATCAGGGACTGAGCCCCTACATCACGATTATGTCAGATTACATAACAAAAACATGCTGAAGGATTCCCTTTACGATTAAGGGGCCCAAAGCATGTATAGGTACCTTAACTCATGGATCATCCGCTCCCCCTATTTATTCTTGGCTGCACAACTGCCATAATAAATACATTCACCAGGGAAAGGGAAAAAGTACTATTTTTGGATGTAATTGGCATCTATTTGTCCTCAGCTTGTTGTCTACCTCTATTGATTTCTGCTCCCGCCCCTGTAAAACCAAGAATTATTTTTGCTCAATTAAAAAGTGAACTTCCACAATCCATCTCAAGCAGATTTATCGATTTGGAACTTGTCAGGTGCAACAAAAAAAGAAGCAAAAAGTAACAAAGATGTCCAGCTCCGAACAAGATGGAGTCAGCATTTTCTTTTATAAGCACTTTCATCCGGAGGATTGTGAGAGCTGCACATTGTACAGCAAGCAAAAAAAAAAAAGAGCAAAAAACTAAAACATACGGTAACAATAACAATAATAAAAAAAAGTAATGCAATCATCAGGTTAATTTAACCCCTCGGTAGAGAAGGCTCTTGAGATATTTGCATTAACACAAAGAGCTCGCGACCCCGGGGTACGTTTCCAGGTCAGTGAAATGTCAAAATGTTTTTAATTACTCAGCTCCACGGGATTTGGAACATAATAAACCGGCGCCCCGCCGTCTTTTTTTTTTTTTTGCTTTAGTCAGGAACTCGATGAGAACAGGATTATTTTGGTTATTTAAATACCTTTTTCCCCCAGGATAAAAACTTCAATTGTTATTGCTTCTAGCAGAAACAAAAAGCGGCTTATCTGAAAGCTAAAGAAATTCTTCATGCCCATAATGAAAAGTCAGTGACATGGCTAGGATCTGCCATCTGACCCAGTTGTAGGCAGCAAGGACAAAAATCATTTTTGTTAATAATTGGTTTGATAAGAATGTAAATAAATGATTAGTTTTTTTAATTAGATTATTAGAATTTTTTTATTATCATAACATTGGTATTAAAAGTGTTGGAAACCATCAACAAAAAGGAGAGGCTGCCGATGTCCCATGTAATTTTGTTACTCTTAATGTTTGACAATAAACTGTGGAATTTAAACTGTCTATGCGGAAACAGTCAACAAGTAGCTTACTAAATTAATCTTAACATCTTAACATGGATTTCTACTTAGTACCGTGAGTGCACATGGGTGTAATATCCTAAATTCAATATTATTGGCTCATTAAAGGAGGAACAACTCCTTTCTTGACTTTTTTTATTATCTCCCATCTTCCTTGGTAATGAACTGCTATGTATACACTCCCTCAAGAAGTTATGTAACAAGGCATAACAAGCAGGAGAGGCTGCCGATGTCCCATGTAATTTTATTACTCTTAATGTTTGACCATAGACTTCGGAATTGAAACGGTCAAGAAGTAGCTTGATATATGAATCTTAATATGGATTTCTACTTAGTACCCTCAGTGCACATGGGTGTAATATCCTAAATTCAATATTATTAAGGGACAACTCCTTTCTTGACTTTTTTTTTAATCTTCCATCTTCCTTGGTAATAAGCTGCTAGGTATACATTTCCTCAAGAAGTTATGCAACAAGGCACGTGGCTTCCATTTTCTTTAGGAGAAACGCGTTGGGTGGAGTGGATCAAACAAGGACCAGTGAGATTTTGTTCTGAGGTTTTTATTATATTATTAGACCTCTTCGTTTTTATAATTTTTGTTGGAATTAGTTTATGTTTATATTTGTTCTTGTCTGTCTTCTCTGCATCTGTTCCATTTAGGCCTTAAGGAACATTTCACAGTGAGCTGGAATACCACAACTTTTGTTTGTAGGGTGCTGTCCTCTGCTTCGGATAAACCTCGGTGAAGTGAACGAAGTGAAAGCGCAGCAGCCCAATAACAGCTGCTGATTAGCTCCAGAGCTCACATAGCATAAAAATGTCATGCAAGCCCCAGGAGACCTGGCAACGGCATTTATTTTGCAAGGAGGACTACTTAGTTTTAAAAGGTAGCGGACAACCCCTTTAAGTATAAAGTACAGGCCCAGACTGTGCAGCCCATGGATAATCTCTAGTATTTTACAAGAAACATTTTCTTAGAGTCCTTTTCCCTGATTGTTAATGGATCCACCTTGAGGGTGACCCCACGGTACAGCCATGTCTCACGTGAACTCGCCCTCCATAATTCTGCAATAACCTGAGCTATTAGTAAACCATTTCACTTCATCAGTAGTAATTTCCTTTCACCTCCTGGAACTGAGGCCTGTCATTACAGCTATAAGTGTCCAGGCTTTTTATTCACGGGGCTCTGGAAAATGAGTTTCTATGTGACCACGGTGCTGCATTAAGGGAGCTGCCTTACCTTCCTGGCCTTCTGCCTTGCATCGGAATGTGGAAAATATAAGATGCCCGTTACATCTAAGCCAAACTATTGTATAAGACAAGGCCACAAGTTGTATTTAGAAGCAGAATTGGTTGCGCAAAGTATCTTGAAGACCTTCAAAAAGTTTATCCTTTAAGTCATTAATTCTTTGACGATGGCAAGAGTAAGCATGTCAACGAGAAGTTCAACCAAGGTGGTCACCATACTTCATCAAGAACTCTCTCCAAGAAGTTTGTACAAGTAGGATTTTCTAGATATTAGAGAGTTGGCGAGGTAAAGGAAGCAGATAATAAAGGGGAATCACTTGTACTGAACGAAAAAAAAAATTTCCAGACAGAAAAGTATCTCGAAAGAACAACTCTCACCATGATGGACCCAACACTTCATGAAGAAGCACAACGAAAGAGAAAAAGACTAGAAGGTGAAACCTGAGGACTCTATGGAAGAAATCTCACATTGATATGAACACTAAAATCTAAAGACCCTACATCATCCCCTTCAGGAGACTTCTTGTTTCTTGTCACACTTTGACTCCTAGGAAGACCGCAGCAGATGACTGTCATCAAACTAATCAACTTTTGGGTTGAAAAGTGATACAGCTCTTGTATTGGCTCTTACATTATGTAAACCTCAAATTTCTCCCCTTTTAATCATTAGTCATACCTAGTCTTCATGGAAAAACTTAAAGAGAAGTATCAGTGATATCCCAATTACATCAGCCCTGAACTTACAGGAACATCTGAAATCCAAGTTCATCCCCTACATCTGGTTAAGCCTTGTCTCCTCAGGTCTTTATGGAAGAATCACTACCAATTAAAACAGTCACCTATGATTGATTTCTATCAAAGAGCACCATGTGGTTTAGTATCTGTTGGTTTTGGTTGCTTGTTTCTGGTGATTGATTTGCGCTCTCTTCACAGGGAAACATCACATCACCGGTTTGGGGATTGGTGAAGGATCATGAACCAGATCACTAGAACTAAAGGGCTCCAGAAACTTTAGGAAGATCTCCGAGCTAAGGTCGACAACACTAAGAATAAGATCATTGTGATATTTCCTAAAATTCTGTGAAACCCAAATTCATCCCTGCATCTGGAAAAGTCTTGTCGCCTTAGGGCTTTATGGTAGGATCGCTACCAATTGAAACAGTCACCCATGATTGATTTCTATCGAAGAGCACCATGTGGTTTAGTATCTGTAAAATTTGGTTCCATGTTTCTGCTGATTGATTCGTTCTCTCATCACAGAGAAACATCAACAGTTTGGATTGGTGAAGGATCATGAATGGAATCACCAGAACAAAAGTCTCTAGACACTTTAGGAAGATCTCTGACCTAAGATGGACAATCTGTAAAAAATATGATTATTGTATCATGTTCCTAAAATTACAGGAAACCCAAATACATCCCTACATCTGGAAAAGTCTTGTCTCCTCTGGTCTGTATGGTAGGATCGCTACCAATTGAAACAGTCATCCTTGATTGATTTCTATCAAAGAGCACCATGTGGTTTAGTATCTGTAAAATTTGGTTCCATGTTTCTGCTGATTGAGACTTGTTACAAGTTTGTAGTTTGTATTGGTGAAGGATCATGAACTAGATTGCTAGAACTAAAGGGCTCCAGACACTTTTAGAAGATCCCTGAGCTAAGGTGGACAATCTTTAAAGAATAAGATTATAGTGACACCTTCCTAATATTCTAGTAGAATTTGGTACTCTGTGGTAAGAAGTTATGGGACCCCCTACTTCTAAATGTGACTCTTCAAAGAAAAGTTCAACCAACCAGAAGAACTAAGTTGTTGAAATCATTCCATCACATAGAAAGTACGTTACCCTATTCCAACCTAAGGATTGGGGTCTTATTGGTGGGTGCAGATTCCCCTTCTGTCATTGCTATAACTGGGCATGTTAGTAGTGCTCCATCCGGTTGTAGATGGTTAATGCAGACCCCAATCTTCCTGAAAAACGGTCTTTTTGCTCTAGAGAGATTCTTGTGGCTTTTTCCTTCTGCAAGTCCAGACCTGCCGCTGATTCATTTTTATTGTGAAGCATTGATACTGGGAAACTATTCAATTCTGGGAAAGAATATTTCATAATTCCCAAAATCCTGAGCACATCAAAGGAATAAGGCAGCTGTACAAACCAGTGGCGGCTTCAAGAAAACATTGGCATCCATAAGTCGTGTCATTCTATAGCATAAGGATATGTTTGCTCCATTGAACATCACACAGATAGCCGGAAGGTCATTGTGGACTATGAATTTTCTTCCACCGCTTCCGATTCATTGCCATCCAGAATGTCCATCGCTTCCGATTCATTGCCATCCAGAAGGTCCACCACTTCCGATTCATTGCCATCCAGAAGGTCCACCGCTTCCGATTCATTGCCATCCAGAAGGTCCACCACGTCGGATTCATTGCCATCCAGAAGGTCCATCACTTCCGATTCATTGCCATCCAGAAGGTCCACCGCTTTCGATTCATTGCCATCCAGAAGGTTCACCGCTTCCGATTCATTGCCATCCAGAAGGTTCACCGCTTCTGATTCATTGCCATACAGAAGGGGTATCGGCATTTTTATACCAATTTTACGTCCTAGATAATGTTAAAGAAGCAAACAAACCCTAATGTTTCTGGATGGTTTACGCGGTGGGCCTGCTCCTTTTTTTGGTCTCTCTCGTGGTTCTACAAAAGACTATATCTGACCACAGATTATGGTTCCAGATCCAGGGACATCTTATTTTCCCACCATAACGGCAGTAGAGACCCTATTATTTTTGCCGTACGAATGCCGTACGAAAATTTATATCCATTGCCTAATATCTTTAGTTCCCGTCTGCTCCCTCCTGTCGTAAATTGCAATATTTGGGCCTTCATGGCTAATCTTTTCTCCAGGTCGATTACCATAATTACTGAGAACAAGGGCGATGTGACATTCGGGCCGGCATCCTAATATCTTGATTTTGCTCCAAAGCTGGCTTGTCCGTCACAACATCGGGACGAGTGGAGACTGCAGCAGAACCTGTCAATCGCTGTTCTGTGCAGTTTAATTCGAGATGATTGACAGCTTGGCTTTACGGAAACGTCTAATGGAATCACCAAGGTTTTCTCCGATGCAACTTTTTTTTTTATATATATTTTTTTTTCTGCAGAGCATGAACACAAAGTCCAGGCTAGGAGCTCCTGTCAAGTCCGTATCCAGAGCCTTATGATTAATCGCTCCCCATTTCTCAAGAACAGGAGCTCAAAGCCCACAGTGCTTAAAATTCTGGAACATCTTGTCTACTCTTCTATGTCCCCTCTATTTGGATATATTCATTTATTCCCACATACATAGCACAGAAACCGCCACAGTCAGAATTTTTTTTCCCTCTATCTCTTTTCCTGCAAAGGAGAACCACAATTTGATGCTCTATATACATGAAACATGAGCTTCAGTACAATGGCTCCGGGCCTTGAATATGCAATGAGAAATGGAGTTTAAAATGGCCCAGCGGCTGCACAGATCCTCATCACACCAAACCGGGTGGGAAAACATCTGCAGCTATTAAATGGAAAGGTGCCGTCTTCATGGAATATGCAGAGTTGCAAACGCCAGTAGCGGATATTTTAGAAATGGTGATAGTAGATACCGGCAAGGTCGCGTCAAGGTGACCACGAGAGGTCCAGAGATGGAAAATGAAAAACATCATAGAGAAAATAAACTTTTCAGTCTGTAACAAACCGTAATCTCTCATGATGTCATCATCCTGTGGTCCATTGTTACTGCTGGCAACATACGACGGATGTGTCCGAACATTAAAGGGGTTGTCCAGGACCTAGATATTGATTCAAGTTTCGCCTTGTGGCTTCTTCTTCGATGCCCCAAGAAAAGCTGAAAGGTGAAACCTGAAGTTGGAACAGGCAAATGTCCTGTTTTTTTAATGTTATTCCACATATGCATTTTCACAATGTTGTCTCTTAAGTAGAATACAAACGTAGCATTTGACAAAATTGTGAAAATGAATATATAGAATAACATAAAAAAACCAAGTCATTTGCCTATTTCAGATCCAGGTTTCGCCTTGGAGCTTCTGCTTGGGGCATCGAAGAAGAAGCCACAAGGCGAAACCTAGAATTGGACAGGCAAATTACTTGATTTGTAAGTTATGTTTTATATGCATTTTAACAAGTTTGTCTTTAAGTAAAATAAAAACCTTTCGAGATAAAGAGGTCCTCCTAAGTGCCACTATTGGAGTCCACGTCTGTCTTTCTATTGATTTCAGGAGGAAACGTGATGAAAAGATGAGGGGAAAAAGTAAGAATGATGCAAGGGGTTTAAAGACACATCGCCCGCTCCAGCATTTTGGTGACAATGTGAGTTAATCTCCAATACTGTGTTTTTTCTTTTGGAACAATGGATTTAGTTAAGTTCACAGTGAGCCCACATTATTAGCTTACTGATGAAGGTGCTGGGTATTCGACCCGCTCCGACCTGATATTGGTGACCTATCCTGATTGTTACTTCGCTGGCCCAGCACCGAACGCTGCGTTTCGCCTCTCTCTCGCTCTTATGGTTCCATGTCTTCACCAGTCAAGAGAAAGAGGCGTGATTATGTCATGCTGCTTGGTCTAATATACTCCAGTTTTGCTGCTCAGCGCTGATACATAAGTCTCACTACTTAAGCACCGCTGCTCTGCTACATCTTCACTATTCCAGTTCTGCTACATCAAATTCTCCACTACTCTATTACTACTGTTCATGTCTGCTACATTCAGGTCTCCACTGCTCCAGTTATGCTTCTCAGCCCTGCTACATCCAAGTCTCCACTCTTCCAGTAGTGCTCAGTTCTGCCAAGTCCAAATTTCTGCTATTCCAGTACCACTGCTCAGCTCTGCTACGTCCATGTCTCTTCTATTCCAGTTTTGCAGCTCTGCTTATCCAGTACCACTGCTCTTCTGCATCCAAGTCTCCATTACCCCACTACCTCCACTCTGTTGCATCCAAATCTCTGATTCTTTTCAATTCTACTGCTCTTCTCTGCTATATCCAGGTCTCCACTATTCCAGCTCTGCTGCTCTTCTCTGCTCTATCAAAGTCTCCACTATTTCAGTATCACTGCTCAGCTCTGCTAAATCAAAGTCTCCACTATTCCAGTTTTGTAGCATTGCTCTACTCTACTACATCCAAGTCTCCACTATTCCAGCACTGCTTCTCTGCTACATCCGTCTCCACTATTCCAGCTCTGCTGCTCTTCTCTGCTACATCAAACTCTCCACTATTCCAATTCTGCTGTTCTTATCTGCTACATCAAAGTCTCCGCTATTCCAGTACCGATGCTCAGCTCTGCTACATCCAAGTCTCCATTACTCCAGTACCGATGCTCAGCTCTGCTACATCCAAGTCTCAAGCACCAGTTCACCTAAATCTCCATTACTGACTCATGTGTCCTGCTGCACCAACGCCACCAATTCGTGCTACATAAGACCTGTGTATCCGCATCTCAGGCTTCATGGATCTACCTCACCAGATGAGACATAACACTAAGAATAAGTCATCAGTAGCTAAATGATGGGCAACCCCTTTAAGTGCTGATTAATTTTTTAACCTATCTTTATAGCTTCAAAGCTTCTTTTGTCTGATAAACTCCAAATCCCCATTCCTAGCCATAGATATAAAAGGTAAAATTCTGATTGCCCTTTGCCACCACTAGGGGGGACTTCTGAGTTTACAGTCTACTGATTCAATATTTTGTCTGCGGTAAGCTCCCTCCAGTGGTGACTCCAGGTAGCCAGAATGTCATCAAGTATAAAATGTAACTGCGATTGCTACAAATGATCACAATTTGTATAAATATTATATATACAGTATACATATATATATATATATATATATATATATATATATATATATATATATATATATACATCTAGTACAGACCAAAAGTTTGGACATGCCTTCTCATTTAAAGATTTTTCTGTATTTTCATGACTATGAGAATTGTACATTCACACTGAAGGCATCAAAACTATGAATTAACACACGTGGAATTATATACTTAACAAAAAAGTGTGAAACAGCTGAAATTATGTCTTATATTCTACAGTAGGTTCTTCAAAGTAGCCACCTTTTTCTTTGATGACTGCTTTTCACACTCTTGGCATTCTCTTGATGAGCTTCAAGAGGTAGTCACCGGGAATGGTTTTCACTTCACAGGTGTGCCCTGTCAGGTTTAATAAGTGGGATTTCTTGCCTTAAAAATGGGGTTTGGACCATCAGTTGTGTTGTGCAGAAGTCTGGTGGATACACAGCTGACAGTCCTACTGAATAGACTGTTAGAATTTGTATTATGGCAAGAAAAAAGCAGCTACTGTAAGTAAAGAAAAACGAGTGGCCATCATTACTTTAAGAAATGAAGGTCAGTCAGTCCGAAAAATTGGGAAAACTTTGAAAGTGTCCCCAAGTGCAGTGGCAAAAACCATCAAGCGCTACAAAGAAACTGGCTCACATGAGGACCGCCCCAGGAAAGGAAGACCAAGAGTCACCTCTGCTTCTGAGGATAAGTTTATCCGAGTCACCATCCTCAGAAATCGCAGGTTAACAGCAGCTCAGATTAGAGACCAGGTCAATGCCACACAGAGTTCTAGCAGCAGACACATCTCTACAACAACTGTTAAGAGGAGACTTTGTGCAGCAGGCCTTCATGGTAAAATAGCTGCTAGGAAACCACTGCTAAGGACGGGCAACAAGCAGAAGAGACTTGTTTGGGCTAAAGAACACAAGGCATGGACATTAGACCAGTGGAAATCTATGCTTTGGTCTGATGAGTCCAAATTTGAGATCTTTGGTTCCAACCACCGTGTCTTTGTGCGACTCAGAAAAGGTGAACGGATGGACTCTACATGCCTGGTTCCCACCGTGAAGCATGTAGGAGGAGGTGTGATGGTAGTTTGCTGGTGACACTGTTGGGGATTTATTCAAACTTGAAGGCATACTGAACCAGCATGGCTACCACAGCATCTTGCAGTGGCATGCTATTCATTCCGGTTTGCGTTTAGCTGGACCATCATTTATTTTCCAACAGGACAATGACCTCAAACACACCTCCAGGCTGTGTAAGGGCTATTTGACCAAGAGGGAGAGTGATGGGATGCTACGCCAGATGACCTGGCCTCCACAGTCACCAGACCTGAACCCAATCGAGATGGTTTGGGGTGAGCTGGACCACAGAGTGAAGGCAAAAGGGCCAACAAGTGCTAAGCACCTCTGGGAACTCCTTCAAGATTGTTGGAAGACCATTCCCAGTGACTACCTCTTGAAGCTCATCAAGAGAATGCCAAGAGTGTGCAAAGCAGTCATCAAAGCAAAAGGTGACTACTTTGAAGAGCCTAGAATATAATATAATTTCAGTTGTTTCACACTTTTTTGTTAAGTATATAATTCCACATGTGTTAATTCATAGTTTTGATGCCTTCAGTGTGAATGTGCAATTTTCATAGTCATGAAAATACAGAAAAATCTTTAAATGAGAAGGTGTGACCAAACTTTTGGTCTATACTGTATATATACAAAAAATTCCCCTTAGGACTAAATTGGCACTGAAAAGAGGGAAAGAAGGATAGCAAGGCTGAGTAGTCATCTCACTGCATTCGTAATTAGATTCTTGATGGAAAAACCCTTTAAACGAAGTCATATGTAAAATGCCCAAGATCAAGATGTGTAAACTCACACTCATTACATCCCGTCTGGTTACCAGTAGTAAATTGCACTCACAATTTTGCTCATAAAGTGAACGGGACACACTGCATTTAGTGGATGACAAGCCCGTGAAGATTACCCTCCACTTACGGCGTAATCACCATTATTTGTGCAAAACATCAAAAAACGTTCTTGCATTTCTGAGCAGTCGATGATAAATAAATATGATGTGCAGCAAGAAAATCTCCCTCTCCATAAACCTGAAGATTTGTCCAAAAATGACGAGGATAATAACCGTAATATAGTGTGTCACTTTCCCAAATGCTCCATTTTGGAAATATCTCCTGGCCATGGCTGTCACTTCATATCTGGATCTCTCTTTCGAAACAGCCCTTCAAATACCGTCTGCTCCCTCAAGCCGAAGACGACATATCACATTACATGTTCTATTGATTGCTATGAGCTCCCTTCTCATTCTCTGCGGATTCCCATGTAAAGCACCGGATCCGAGCAGGTGGTCGCGGCACACAGGAAAAATATTCTGGGGGCTTCTCCCCGTAGAAATCAGACTATCTTCTTTGAAAATTGTAAGGTTCCGATTCATCATCTGCATTTTTTTTTTGTAAACCAGTTTTTATTGTCTCGTGATATTCGTTGACTTTTTTTTTTATGCCAAATTCTTCAAAATGGTCCATAAATTTGACCCAAGTTTTTATTTTTGTCCTTAATCTTTTTTTAGTCGTAAGAAGTCGGAAACGTGGCAAAATTTACAGAATAAAATTCCAGATGTGGGGAGGGGGGGGTTTACTGGAGAACATTTGCACCAAAATTTAGTGACTTGTTTTACAAAAAAACAGAAAAATCACAACTGATGAAACGGCACAAAACATCTGGAAATCCCAAACCCCGCACACAATGGCGAACATAAAAACAGGCAAACCCTCAAAAGAGGCTTTGAAAAAAAGGCAAAAATTAAAAAGAAAATTACCCAAAATATAGACAAAGAAAGGCACCAATGCAATAATGAGCTGGATCCATTGTTCTCATTTACAATATTGATATTGGGCGCTCCACAGACCATTCCACTAATGACCCTTTAATGTTCCACTCCTTGCTTTTCGTGGTGTGCAGACACTCAGTGTGAAGCCCCTTCCAGATCAAGGCTGTGATAGATTATTCTTTTCTTCCACACTTGTTTTTGCCATAAATTCTGCCTGGACCTCTTGGTGTGGGGTAGCATGAATTCCTTTTTGGAGTGATGGAAGTCAGATCACCCAGAGCATCCACCAGTCATGGTGCTCACCTTTACCCCTGTCCATTGGCAAAACAGATTACAGTAGGCAAGTAAGCGTCAGGAACTAGACCATGGAGCAATGGAAAAGGGCAGACTGGTCAGATGAATATCGTTTTCCATCACTTGGGAGACAGATTAGATAAAACCAGGATGCTCTTTGAGAGAATAGAGGCCGGTGGAGGAGATGTGATGCTGTGGGAAACCTGGACTTGACACCTAACTGTCACGGGGATACAAGGAGGGCGAGAGCTAATAACCCGGGCCCCTGCAATTTCCCTCAGACTAGGGAAACCCTGTCTGACCCTCTACCTGAAGTTTACACTGAAGGTGTGCATGTTCAGGCCTCCACCCTCACCCTGACTCCTGATTCAGCCCTAGACTGAACACCACCGCCCACCACCCAGTGAATGCAATAGACCAATACCCACAGTTATAACAAACAAGGATAAAGGAAAATATACAGCACGCCGCATTCAATCAGGAATACACTATAAAGGTGCAGGGCAAAATAAATACAAATATAGGAAGGAGTAAATAAGACAAAGGAAAATACACCACCAGCAACGATTCTCCAACAACCAGCTCTCCACTCCGGACCGAGATAACTACGGATAAGACAGAAGCTATAATCGGCGACGCCCAAAGATCAGGAGAACCATTTAAAGGAAATGGGCATGGCCCAGCTTCCAATCCGAGGATCAGATAAATTAACCCCGGAGCAGCCAGACGAAAACTAGCCGACGCCAATGAGCAAACAGTGGTCAAATGCGGAATTACCGCTGTCTGTCAGACGACCTGGTCTGGACAGTGTCCGACATGACAGTACCCCGCCTTCTACGAGGGACCCCAGGGCCCTCACGGCTTATAGGACCCGGCTTGTCCGGATGGCGACAATGAAAACACCTGACCAGCCGATCCGCATGAATGTCCGAAGGCTGGTACCCAGGACCTCTCCCCAGGCCCATAACCACGCCAGTGTACCAAATATTGTAAAGTACGGCGCACCACACGAGAGTCAACCACCCTGGAGACTTCAAATTCTAGGTTACCATCCACCAAGACTGGAGGTGGCATAGGCGCCGCGTCCACAGAACCCACCACCTTCTTAAGAGTAGACCTGTGGAACACGTTGTGTATTTTATACACCATAGGGAGCTCCAGTCGGTACGCTACTGGGTTAATGATGGCGGTGACCCTAAATGGACCAATAAACCATGGACCCAATTTAAGGGATGGTATCTTGAGTCTTATGTTTTTTGTGGATAACCACACCCAGTCATCTACACTCAGGTCTGGACCTGGCACACGCCTACTGTCAGCCACACGTTTGTACCTAGCACCCACACTCAACAGGCGCTGTTTCACTCTCCTCCAGACTGATGACAATTGTGCTCCTAACTGATCCTCCTCCGGAACGCCGGAAGAGCCTCTCTGACTCAACGTACAAAACTGAGGATGTAGCCCGTAAACACAAAAAAACGGAGACTCCCCAGACGACTCCTGGTGGTGATTATTGATGGCAAACTCAGCCAAAGGAAGAAAGGTAGACCACTCCTCCTGGTTATCAGAGACAAAGCAGCGCAAGTACTGCTCCAAATTTTGGTTCATACGCTCGGTCTGACCATTTGACTGGGGATGAAACGCAGACGAATGAGACAACTTGATCCCCAGCCGTGAGCAAAATGCTTTCCAAAATTTTGCTACAAACTGAGTACCCCTATCTGACACGATGTCAGACGGAACTCCATGAAGTCTGACCACCTCCTGCACAAACACCTGAGCAAGAGTCTTAGCGTTAGGTAAAGAAGGCAAAGACACAAAGTGCGACATTTTTGAAAACCGATCCACAATCACCAAAATGACCGTGTTCCCAGCTGAGGGAGGCAAATCAGTGATGAAATCCATGGAGATTTCCGTCCATGGCTTACTAGGTACCTCCAGAGGAAGTAGTGTGCCAACAGGACGGGAGCGGGGCGTCTTCGCCCTAGTGCACGTGGTGCAAGCTGATACATATGAGACCACGTCCTGTCGGATTTTGGGCCACCAAAACCGACGTGACACCAACTCCAAAGTACCTCTAACTCCTGTGTGGCCAGCCAGGACAGTATCATGATGCTCCGCTAACACCTTTAGGCGGAGATGAAGCAGTACAAAAGATTTGTTGATGGGAAGCTCAGATGGTACCTCCTCCTGAGCCTCGGCAATCTCAGCCTCAACCTCGGTAGTGAGAGCCGAAACCACAACACCCTTTTGGAGGATGGGTACTGGATCTTCCCGCGGTTCTCCCCCCGGAAAACACCTGGACAGAGCATCCGCCTTAGTGTTTTTAGACCCTGGTCTGTAAGTGACAACAAAGTTGAACCGCGTGAAAAACAATGCCCAGCGAGCCTGCCTGGGAGACAGACGCTTGGCAGACTCCAAATACAGCAGATTCTTATGGTCGGTAATAACAGTGACCTGATGTACTGACCCCTCCAAGAAGTGTCGCCATTCCTCAAAGGCCAACTTAATAGCCAACAACTCCCTGTTGCCGATATCGTAGTTACGTTCAGGGGACAACAGTTTTTTGGAGAAATAGGCGCACGGACGCAAACCACTCAAGGATGAGCCTTGAGATAGTACCGCCCCCACACCAACCTCAGACGCATCGACTTCCACGACAAAGGGTTTAGATACGTCTGGCTGCACAAAAATGGGGGCTGAAACAAAACTGTTCTTGAGAAATTCAAATGCGCGAACAGCAGCCTCAGGCCAAACGGAGAAATTGGTACCCTTTTTAGTCATGTCAGTTAGCGGTTTAGCAATGATAGAAAAATCCTTGATAAATTTCCTATAGTAGTTAGAAAACCCAAGGAACCGCTGAAGTGCTTTCAGGTTATCAGGACGTTCCCAATGCAGCACCACTTGCACCTTAGCGGCGTCCATTTTAAAACCAGAAGCAGACACAATATAACCCAAGAACGGCAACTCTTGAGCAAAAAATACACATTTCTCAAGTTTAGCATACAGCTTATTCTCTCTGAGAAGCTGTAACACCTGCCTGACATGATCTAAATGAGCATCACGGTCGCAAGAATATATGAGGATGTCATCTAGGTACACGATAACGAATTTCCCCAAAACATGCGAGAACACATCATTGATGAAATGTTGGAACACTGCAGGTGCGTTAGTTAACCCAAAAGGCATCACCAAATTTTCAAAATGACCCTCAGGGGTATTAAAGGCCATCTTCCACTCATCACCTTGACGGACTCTTATGAGGTTGTACGCCCCCCTGAGGTCAAGCTTGGTAAACCACTTAGCACCTGCCACCTGGTTGAACAAGTCAGGTATCAGTGGCATAGGATATGGATCACGAACCGTAATCTGGTTCAACTCCCTGAAATCCAAACACGGGCGTAATCCGCCATCTTTCTTCTTCACGAAGAAGAACCCTGCTGCCACCGGCGAGGATGACGGCTGTTGTGAATTCCGTTCTTGGGCTCCATCCTGTGGTTGCGAATGGTATTTTTGGGAGTTCTGCTCTTGGGCTCCCTTTGGTGGTTTCAAGTGGAACTTAGCAGCTGCTGTCACTAATCGGTTCCCTGGCCTTGTTATTTAACTGGGCTTTTGGCTGTAGTTGATGCCAGCTGTCAATGTTCTCCTGTGGATTCAGTCCTTTTCTGGAAGTTCTCTGTTGGCCAGTCCATTTCAGCTCAAGATAAGTTCTGCTAGTTTTTGGGTGTTTCCCTGCTTATGACCTTCTGTTCAGTTTATGTTATGTCTCTTTTGTCCAGCTTGTCATAATGAAATATTCCGGCTAGTTGGAAGCTCTGGGGTTGCAGATTTGCCCCTCCACACCGTGAGTCGGTGTGGGGGTTATTTTTGTAAACTCTGCGTGGACATTTAGTTTTTATACTGACCGCACAGTAGCCTTTTCTATCTCTGTCTATTTAGATAGTATTACGATGAGGAAGGTGCTCACTATATAATTTTAAGGTGCTCAGGAGAAGACAATAATATATAAGAAAAAACTCCGGCACACTCTTTCAAAAGATTCTCACAGTTTATTATAAACTTTCAACAAAAATGTGGTTTCCAAGAATTAATCAAGTTCCTCTGTACACTTTAACTGGACACATATAATTTCTTTCTCTCAACGTTTCGGCTAAAGAGCCTTTTTCAAGAGATTATTTGTCCCTCTGAAATATATAAGAATACTTTTAACACCATATAAAACAAAGAAGAAAAAATGAACACACTCGAGAGAACATTACCATCATGCTCTCCCTATAAAATATGATATGTAGAGAAATGTCCTCCGATAATGTTAAAATATACGAGGCTTGTAATAATAATGCAAAGAAACAATAAGCCTAATGAAAAGACGGCAATCCCAGAAGAACAGACCTGAAAAAATCAAGAGAACATATATATATATATATGCACCTTAGTATGTGCAATCATGTATAAAGTTACAGCTGGACCAGAATATTGGTGGATTTTATCTCCAAATGAATAAATAAATAAAGCGACCGACACATTACCATGTGAAAGAGAGGATATACTTGCTGATGTGTAGAGCAGGGTAAGGAAACCCACTGTTAGGATAAATAGGTAAAAAAATATAGCACATGTCAGTAAAGAAAGCTAGTGGGCAAATATGTGTTCCATAAGTATATATAAATAAATACCTTAATAAGAATGTCACGTTTAAACGAGGTATCCGTACGGAAGACCGGGGATTGGTGACCGCCGTGTGGAAGGCATGTGGCTGAACTGACTTGTAAGCGGCTATTTACCTGTTGCGGTGCGAGTGGTTCCGGGTGAAAGTTCAGGTAAGGGACGTGCGCTGGAAAGGTGAGAGCCGAGAGAGGACGGAGGAGACCGAAAGGAGCCGAAATACTACGCATGCGCAATGGAGTCAAAACCCGGACACTAGGTGCCACTCGTATACTGCAAGGCAAGAGAGAGAAAAAAATTCTAATGAACATTATGTCAACATAACGGTCTATACATTCAGTACATCTACAACGTATACATCTGGTCAATTAATGAGCATATATAGGGCACTGTTATACTATTACAAAATTGCACTTGGGACCTCGATAAAGTAAATGGCTTAAATGATATATATTAGTACCTGGATTAGACCACCATATTAAGGGATGAAAAAAATGAAACAACAAGAAACCCTTATATGAAACATGGTATTGATAAAATAATGAATATGAAAAGTATAATTAATAAGAAATACTGAAGACTAATTATTGTTATTAATTAATTAATAAGAGACCTCATATTCCCTGTTTAGACCAGATGGAGACAGGGTTTGTAGCGTATGAATCCAAAAGGATTCACGTTCCTTGAGCTTCTTAATCCTGTCACCCCCTCTCCTGGACAACGGAACGTGATCTATTATTTGGTACCTCAATTGTGCCACAGTATGGTTATTCTGTATAAAGTGAGCCGGAATTGGCAAAAGAGTCCGTCCGCATCGGATGGTAGACTTATGTTTAGAAATGCGGTCTCGGATATGTTGGGTAGTTTCTCCAACATATCCGAGACCACAGGGGCACTTTATCAGGTATACTACAAATGACGAGTTACAGGAAAAATGTCCTTTGATAGGAAAGCGTTTCCCGGAGCGTGGATGGGTGAAGGAATCACCCTTGGATATATTGGAGCATTGTTGGCAGCTAAGACATGGGAAAGTGCCATTCCGTGGGGATGATAGAACCCTCTGTACCATTCCCCTATTGCTGGGGCCCACATCTGCCCTAACCAAATGGTCTCTAATGTTAGGGCAGCGCTTGCTGCACATGATTGGATTTACATTAAACTCTCTCACTTGTGGGTATGCATTCTTAAGAATATCCCAATGCTGGGAAATACATTTATTAATAAGAGGATTCAAAGGGTGGTATGTACTAACAAAAGCCAATCTGGGTGTTTTTGGTTGTGCATCAGGTCTACTTACATCCCTTTTTGGTGTCAAGACGTGATCAGGATAGCCCCTATTCCTAAATTTAGTATCCATTTCTTGATGTCTCACATTACCAGTCATAGGATCAGACACAATCCTATCAACCCTATCGTGTTGAGATTTAGGGAGAGCTCTTTTGATATGATGGGGGTGGCAACTGTCATATTGTAGGAGACTATTTTTATCAGTAGGTTTAACAAATAGATCCGTCTCGATGTTTCTATTAGTATTGATGATAACTCTTGTGTCCAAGAAATTCATGGAATTCAAATCATAGGATAGTGAGAAAGTTAATCCTGGTAAGCAGGAGTTGAGGTCTTTGTGAAAATTCAAGAGAGTATCCACGTCACCGGTCCAGATGAGAAAAATATCATCTATGTAACGTCGCCAAAACTTGGCATAGGTGACAAAGCTGGAGTGTGTATAGACGTGTGATATCTCAAATTGATCCATAAAAATGTTAGCATAAGGGGGTGCCATGTTACTTCCCATGGCAGTCCCCCTCTTTTGAATAAAAAATTGATCTTCAAACATAAAAAAATTACGAGTCAATACCATGGTGAGGGAGTCTTTACAGAATTTAAGCTGTTGATTAGAGAAGTCTGTATGACGGGTCAAAAAGGACATAACAGACTCAATTCCATCTATATGTCGGATGCTGGTGTATAGACTATTAACATCCATAGTTGTTAACAAACAATTCATGGGTAATTTACCTATACTCTTTAAAGATGACAAAAAGTCTGATGTGTCCTTCAGATAGGATTTAATTTTTGGTACCAGGGGGGATAGGATTTTATCAAGTGTGATGGCTAGTGGAGATAATAGTGATTCGGTGGAAGCAACAATGGGACGACCTGGGGGCTTCAATGGATGTTTATGAATCTTAGGGAGGGTATAAAATACTGGTATTACTGGATGTTGATTAATAAGAAACTCTCCCAATTTTTTATCTATGGTCCCTGTAGTAGTATGAAAAGTCACTAAATCTTTAATTTCTTTACTGATTTCAAAAGTAGGATTATAACTGATGGGCTGGTATGTATCTAGATCACCCAGTTGCGTCCTGATTTCACTCATATAATAGTCTCGATCCAATACCACTATTGATCCCCCCTTGTCCGCCGGTTTTATTACAATTTGTTTATTCTCTTTAAGAGATAACAAAGCCTTTTTCTCTTCAATGGAAAGATTGTGTTTTACGTGATAGTCACCCCTTTCTATGGATGTCAGTACCTTCCTAATGTCATTTTTGACAAAATCTATATACGTCTCTACAGGGTGGTAAAGATGTGGCGGTTGAAAGGAGCTACGTAACCGTAAATTTAAGGCATTCAAAGTAAATTCAGAAGTAGTATGATCAGGTGTAACAGTAGTCACTTCCTTAGAGAAATGGGCTTTGAGTCTAACATTTCTAAAAAAACGGTGTAATTCCTGATCCAATTGAAACGAATTAAAGCGAGGGACCGGACAGAAACTCAGTCCTTTCTGTAGTACAGTCATTTCCGAGGGAGAAAGGCATGTTGAGGAGATATTGTAACATGGCACCCCCTTATGCTAACATTTTTATGGATCAATTTGAGATATCACACGTCTATACACACTCCAGCTTTGTCACCTATGCCAAGTTTTGGCGACGTTACATAGATGATATTTTTCTCATCTGGACCGGTGACGTGGATACTCTCTTGAATTTTCACAAAGACCTCAACTCCTGCTTACCAGGATTAACTTTCTCACTATCCTATGATTTGAATTCCATGAATTTCTTGGACACAAGAGTTATCATCAATACTAATAGAAACATCGAGACGGATCTATTTGTTAAACCTACTGATAAAAATAGTCTCCTACAATATGACAGTTGCCACCCCCATCATATCAAAAGAGCTCTCCCTAAATCTCAACACGATAGGGTTGATAGGATTGTGTCTGATCCTATGACTGGTAATGTGAGACATCAAGAAATGGATACTAAATTTAGGAATAGGGGCTATCCTGATCACGTCTTGACACCAAAAAGGGATGTAAGTAGACCTGATGCACAACCAAAAACACCCAGATTGGCTTTTGTTAGTACATACCACCCTTTGAATCCTCTTATTAATAAATGTATTTCCCAGCATTGGGATATTCTTAAGAATGCATACCCACAAGTGAGAGAGTTTAATGTAAATCCAATCATGTGCAGCAAGCGCTGCCCTAACATTAGAGACCATTTGGTTAGGGCAGATGTGGGCCCCAGCAATAGGGGAATGGTACAGAGGGTTCTATCATCCCCACGGAATGGCACTTTCCCATGTCTTAGCTGCCAACAATGCTCCAATATATCCAAGGGTGATTCCTTCACCCATCCACGCTCCGGGAAACGCTTTCCTATCAAAGGACATTTTTCCTGTAACTCGTCATTTGTAGTATACCTGATAAAGTGCCCCTGTGGTCTCGGATATGTTGGAGAAACTACCCAACATATCCGAGACCGCATTTCTAAACATAAGTCTACCATCCGATGCGGACGGACTCTTTTGCCAATTCCGGCTCACTTTATACAGAATAACCATACTGTGGCACAATTGAGGTACCAAATAATAGATCACGTTCCGTTGTCCAGGAGAGGGGGTGACAGGATTAAGAAGCTCAAGGAACGTGAATCCTTTTGGATTCATACGCTACAAACCCTGTCTCCATCTGGTCTAAACAGGGAATATGAGGTCTCTTATTAATTAATTAATAACAATAATTAGTCTTCAGTATTTCTTATTAATTATACTTTTCATATTCATTATTTTATCAATACCATGTTTCATATAAGGGTTTCTTGTTGTTTCATTTTTTTCATCCCTTAATATGGTGGTCTAATCCAGGTACTAATATATATCATTTAAGCCATTTACTTTATCGAGGTCCCAAGTGCAATTTTGTAATAGTATAACAGTGCCCTATATATGCTCATTAATTGACCAGATGTATACGTTGTAGATGTACTGAATGTATAGACCGTTATGTTGACATAATGTTCATTAGAATTTTTTTCTCTCTCTTGCCTTGCAGTATACGAGTGGCACCTAGTGTCCGGGTTTTGACTCCATTGCGCATGCGTAGTATTTCGGCTCCTTTCGGTCTCCTCCGTCCTCTCTCGGCTCTCACCTTTCCAGCGCACGTCCCTTACCTGAACTTTCACCCGGAACCACTCGCACCGCAACAGGTAAATAGCCGCTTACAAGTCAGTTCAGCCACATGCCTTCCACACGGCGGTCACCAATCCCCGGTCTTCCGTACGGATACCTCGTTTAAACGTGACATTCTTATTAAGGTATTTATTTATATATACTTATGGAACACATATTTGCCCACTAGCTTTCTTTACTGACATGTGCTATATTTTTTTACCTATTTATCCTAACAGTGGGTTTCCTTACCCTGCTCTACACATCAGCAAGTATATCCTCTCTTTCACATGGTAATGTGTCGGTCGCTTTATTTATTTATTCATTTGGAGATAAAATCCACCAATATTCTGGTCCAGCTGTAACTTTATACATGATTGCACATACTAAGGTGCATATATATATATATATGTTCTCTTGATTTTTTCAGGTCTGTTCTTCTGGGATTGCCGTCTTTTCATTAGGCTTATTGTTTCTTTGCATTATTATTACAAGCCTCGTATATTTTAACATTATCGGAGGACATTTCTCTACATATCATATTTTATAGGGAGAGCATGATGGTAATGTTCTCTCGAGTGTGTTCATTTTTTCTTCTTTGTTTTATATGGTGTTAAAAGTATTCTTATATATTTCAGAGGGACAAATAATCTCTTGAAAAAGGCTCTTTAGCCGAAACGTTGAGATAAAGAAATTATATGTGTCCAGTTAAAGTGTACAGAGGAACTTGATTAATTCTTGGAAACCACATTTTTGTTGAAAGTTTATAATAAACTGTGAGAATCTTTTGAAAGAGTGTGCCGGAGTTTTTTCTTATATATTTAGATAGTATTGGCCTCCTTTGCTAAAATTCTAGTTTCATTTCTGAGTTTGTCATTTCCCTCTCCACTCACCGTCAATATATGTGGGGGCTATCTTTCCTTTGGGGGTTTCTCTGAGGCGAGATAGTTTTCCGTTTCCATCTTCAGGGGTAGCTAGTTCTTAGGCTGTGAAGAGGCGTCTAGGCAGAGATAGGAACGCTCCACACGGCTATTTCTAGTGTTGGTGTTAGGAGTAGGGATTGCGGTCAGTAAAGCTACCACCTCCTCAGAGCTAGTTCATTATTTGTTTTTCCCACCAGGTCATTTCAGTGCTGCTTCGTAATCACTAGGTCATATCAGTGATTTCTGTCTGTGGAGCTGCCACCTCCTCTGAGCTTGATCATGATTGGTCTTACCCACCAGGTCATCTCAGTAACGCTCCGTAACCACCAGGTCATAACAGTACAGCTGGCCCACAATGTGTTAAATGCATCTCAAAAGAGGGAAGAGAAAGTTCTGAATCATTGTTTTTTTTTTTTTTTCCTTGCTTGTTTCGTCCTTTTTTTTCCCCCTTGATTTTTGGATGGTGCAGGAGCTTGGTGCAGATATGGAGGTTCAGGGTCTGTCTGCGCGTGTTGATCATCTCGCTGCAACGGTACAGCGTATCCAAGACTATGTTGTTCAAACTCCTGTTTCTGAGCCTAGAATTCCTATCCATGATTTGTTTTCTGGGGATAGATCTAGGTTTTTGAACTTTAAAAATAATTGCAGATTATTTTTTGCTCTGAGACCCCGTTCCTCTGGTGACCCCATTCAGCAGGTGAAGATTGTTATTTCTCTGCTGCGTGGCGACCCGCAGAATTGGGCATTCTCCCTTGAGCCAGGGAATCCTGCATTGCTCAATGTAGATTCATTTTTTCAAGCACTTGGATTGCTTTATGACGAACCCAATTCTGTGGATCAGGCAGAAAAAATTTTGCTGGCTCTGTGTCAGGGTCATGAAGCGGCAGAGATATATTGTCAGAAATTTAGAAAGTGGTCTGTGCTTACAAAATGGAATTAGGATGCCCTGGCGGCTATTTTCAGAAAGGGTCTTTCTGAAGCTCTTATAGATGTTATGGTGGGGTTTCCCACGTCTGCTGGTTTGAACGAATCAATGTCTCTGGCCATTCAGATTGATCGGCGCCTACGTGAACGTAAGGTGGTGCATCATATGGCGGTGTCCTCTGGGCAGAGTTCTGAGCCTATGCAATGTGATAGAGTTTTGACGAGAGCAGAACGGCAGGAGTTCAAACGGCAGAATGGGCTGTGTTTTTACTGTGGTGACGCTACTCTGCTATCTCCCCTGACTTGCGGCGGGTGCTTCAGGAGTTTCAGGCTGATAGACCCGACCGCTGTCCTGTGGGGAAATTGTTTGTTCCTGATAGATGGACTAGTAAGGTGATTTCTGAGATTCATGGTTCGGTGTAGGCTGGTCATCCTGGGATCTTTGGTACCAGAGATTTGGTTGCCAGGTCCTTTTGGTGGCCTTCTTTGTCACGGGATGTGCGTTCCTTCGTGCAGTCCTGTGGGATCTGTGCCCGGGCTAAGCCCTGCTGTTCTCATGCTAGTGGGTTGCTTTTGCCTTTGCCTATCCCTGAGAGGCCCTGGACGCATATTTCCATGGATTTTATTTCTGATCTTCCTGTTTCTCAGAAGATGTCTGTCATCTGGGTGGTTTGTGACCGGTTTTCTAAAATGGTCCATTTGGTACCTTTGCCTAAGTTGCCTTCCTCCTCTGATTTGGTTCCTTTGTTTTTCCAGCATGTGGTTCGTTTGCATGGTATTCCGGAGAATATTGTGTCTGACAGAGGTACCCAGTTTGTTTCTAGGTTTTGGCGGTCCTTTTGTGGTAGAATGGGCATTAATTTGTCTTTTTCTTTGGCGTTTCACCCTCAGACAAATGGACAGACGGAGCGAACCAATCAGACCTTGGAAACCTATTTGAGATGCTTTGTGTCTGCTGATCAGGATGATTGGGTTACCTTTTTGCCATTGGCCGAGTTTGCCCTTAATAATCGGGCTAGTTCGGCTACTTTGGTTTCGCCTTTTTTTTGTAATTTCGGTTTTCATCCTCGCTTTTCTTCAGGGCAGGTTGTGCCTTCGGACTGTCCTGGGGTAGATTCTGTGGTGGACAGGTTGCAGCGAATTTGGACTCATGTGGTGGACAATTTAACATTGTCTCAGGAAAAGGCTCAGCGTTTTGCTAACCGCCGTCGGTGTGTTGGTCCCCGGCTTCGGGTTGGGGATTTGGTCTGGTTGTCTTCTCGTCATGTTCCTATGAAGGTCTCTTCCCCTAAGTTCAAACCTCGTTTTATTGGTCCTTACAGGATTTCGGAAATTATCAATCCTGTGTCTTTTCGTTTGGCCCTTCCAGCTTCGTTTTCCATTCATAATGTGTTCCATAGATCTTTGTTGCGGAGATATGTGGTGCCCATGGTTCCCTCCGTTGACCCTCCCGATCCGGTGTTGGTTGAGGGGGAGCTGGAATATGTGGTGGAGAAGATTTTGGATTATCGTCTTTCAAGGCGGAAGCTTCAGTATCTGGTCAAGTGGAAGGGTTATGGCCAGGAGGATAACTCTTGGGTTTTTGCCTCCGATGTCCATGCTGCCGATTTGGTATGTGCTTTTCATTTGGCTCGTCCCGATCGGCCTGGGGGCTCTGGTGAGGGTTCGGTGACCCCTCCTCAAGGGGGGGGGGGGGTACTGTTGTGAAATCCGTTCTTGGGCTCCATCCTGTGGTTGCGAATGGTATTTTTGGGAGTTCTGCTCTTGGGCTCCCTCTGGTGGTTTCAAGTGGAACTTAGCAGCTGCTGTCACTAATTGGTTCCCTGGCCTTGTTATTTAACTGGGCTTTTGGCTGTAGTTGATGCCAGCTGTCAATGTTCTCCTGTGGATTCAGTCCTTTTCTGGAAGTTCTCTGTTGGCCAGTCCATTTCAGCTCAAGATAAGTTCTGCTAGTTTTTGGGTGTTTCCCTGCTTATGACCTTCTGTTCAGTTTATGTTATGTCTCTTTTGTCCAGCTTGTCATAATGAAATATTCCGGCTAGTTGGAAGCTCTGGGGTTGCAGATTTGCCCCTCCACACCGTGAGTCGGTGTGGGGGTTATTTTTGTAAACTCTGCGTGGACATTTAGTTTTTATACTGACCGCACAGTAGCCTTTTCTATCTGTCTATTTAGATAGTATTGGCCTCCTTTGCTAAAATTCTAGTTTCATTTCTGAGTTTGTCATTTCCCTCTCCACTCACCGTCAATATATGTGGGGGCTATCTTTCCTTTGGGGGTTTCTCTGAGGCGAGATAGTTTTCCGTTTCCATCTTCAGGGGTAGCTAGTTCTTAGGCTGTGAAGAGGCGTCTAGGCAGAGATAGGAACGCTCCACGGCTATTTCTAGTGTTGGTGTTAGGAGTAGGGATTGCGGTCAGTAAAGCTACCACCTCCTCAGAGCTAGTTCATTATTTGTTTTTCCCACCAGGTCATTTCAGTGCTGCTTCGTAATCACTAGGTCATATCAGTGATTTCTGTCTGTGGAGCTGCCACCTCCTCTGAGCTTGTTCATGATTGGTTTTACCCACCAGGTCATCTCAGTACCGCTCCGTAACCACCAGGTCATAACAGACGGCCTGATGTGCCCTTTGCTCAAACTTTCAGAAATGTAATCCTTGAGCGCTTGTCTCTCCGGACCGGAGATGTTGAACATCCTTGCTTTAGGCAACTTGGCCCCTGGTTTAAACCTGATTGAACAGTCATAGGAGCGGTGTGGCGGCAACTCTGAACAACCCTTCTCAGAGAACACATCCGCATAATCCTGAAGTGACTCAAGAACGCTTTAAGTCACAGCGGACTCACATGTGGCCAGGCAATTCTCCTGACAGAAATCACTCCACTGGATTATGTCCTGAGTTTTCCAGGCAATCACCGGGTTGTGTGTAGACAACCATGGAAAACCCAGAACCAATTGTGCCGGAAGACTCTTGAGCACCTTACATGTGACCTGCTCGAAATGAAGAACCCCAATGTGGAGTTTAACCTCAGCCACGAACTCAGTAATCTCCCCCTGTGGAAGAGGAGCAGAATTGATGGTGACCACACGGATAGGATGAGGCAGTTTTTCAATCTTAAAACCAGCAGTGGGCGCAAACTCCTCATCAATGAGATTTGTGGCGGAACCACTATCCACAAAAATAGTGATTGGTATCTCTCTGCCAGCGACAACAACTTTGGCAGGGAGCATGCACTGAGAAATCATCATGGAGGATATACATAAGCTCAGATTGGACTCCTCCACACCCTCTGAGCTCAGAAGTTTTCCGCCGTTGCGTTTTTCTTTAACAGCAGAGGACAGATATTAATAAAATGACCAGTTTTACCGCAGAAAAAACAGGCTCCCTGCTTCCTGAGTACAGGGGTATGATTCTTAACATGTGACACCCCTGCAATTTGCTCACCTGCAGCAACCTCACGTGAACCTAAACCTTCACCCACAGGCGGTGTCTCATGATTCCCCTGACGCAAACGGCGATCAATGCGGACAACAAGACTCATAGCGGAATCTAGTGAAGCAGGAGTCTCGTACATCAGGAGGGCTTTTTTAACCCTATTAGAAACTCCATGAATAAAGTGACTCCGCAATGCTGGCTCATTCCACTGAGTGTCAACCGCCCAGCGGCAAAATTCAGAACAGTAATCCTCTGCAACACGCTCCCCCTGGCAAATAGTGCGTAACTTAGATTCTGCTAGAGCCATTCTGTCTGGATCGTCGTAAATGTGTCCTAGACCAGAAAATAAACTCTCCACTGAGTTAAATGCAACAGAATCAGACGGCAACGAAAATGCCCATGCTTGGGGATCCCCGCTCAATAATGACAACACCAGGCCCACACGTTGAGCCTCATTACCAGAGGAGATCGGGCGCATACGGAAATACAGTTTGCAAGCTTCCCGAAAAGAAACAAATTTACTGCGTTCCCCAGCAAATTTTTCAGGCAAGGGAAACTTGGGCTCATTAACTCCTCCTGTCGCTCCAGCCTGTATATTAGATACTGCTAGTCCCTGTTGCTGCACTGCTCCCTTCAACTCAGTGACCTGTAGGGACAGCGCCTCCAACTGGCGGGTTATGGAAGTCATGGGATCCATGACAAAACACAGAGAAGAGAAAAAAAAAAAGGATCCCCCTTTTTTTTGTTGTTGTTGTTAGGCCGATTATAATGTCACGGGGATACAAGGAGGGCGAGAGCTAATAACCCGGGCCCCTGCAATTTCCCTCAGACTAGGGAAACCCTGTCTGACCCTCTACCTGAAGTTTACACTGAAGGTGTGCATGTTCAGGCCTCCACCCTCACCCTGACTCCTGATTCAGCCCTAGACTGAACACCACCGCCCACCACCCAGTGAATGCAATAGACCAATACCCACAGTTATAACAAACAAGGATAAAGGAAAATATACAGCACGCCGCATTCAATCAGGAATACACTATAAAGGTGCAGGGCAAAATAAATACAAATATAGGAAGGAGTAAATAAGACAAAGGAAAATACACCACCAGCAACGATTCTCCAACAGCCAGCTCTCCACTCTGGACCGAGATAACTACGGATAAGACAGAAGCTATAATCGGCGACGCCCAAAGATCAGGAGAACCATTTAAAGGAAATGGGCATGGCCCAGCTTCCAATCCGAGGATCAGATAAATTAACCCCAGAGCAGCCAGACGAAAACTAGCCGACGCCAATGAGCAAACAGTGGTCAAATGCGGAATTACCGCTGTCTGTCAGACGACCTGGTCTGGACAGTGTCCGACATGACACTAACATCATCGTGCAGTCCAAGTACCCTCCTTCATGGCGGCGGTCTTCCCTAATGGCAGTGCCCTCCTTCAGGAGGATGATTCTTCTGCCACATCCAAGAATGGTTGGAGGAACATGACAAAAACATTGAGGTGATGGCTTGTCAATCCGGTCAACTAGAATGAACAGGAAATATAAAACATGGAGGTCCCAACTCAAAAAACGTGAAGAATCTGCTGCTAACTTCTAGGTGCTGCATACTACGGGACATCTTCTTTGGGATCCATTCTTTGACAGGTTAGAACCATTTTGGCAGCAGGAGATGGACCTGCACGTTGTTACGTAGTTTTTAATGTTATGGTTGATTTGTAGGTCAAATATCAAGGTAGATAATTGGGGAATATCTTCACCCCATTGTATTCTAACAGCAAGCAAATCATCTGGGTGACTCTGCTCATTGAGTGACTCTACACTTAGAGGACATTGGCCATGTGATACCGCGTGCTCTATCCTCTTCAGAAATTAGATGTATTTGGCCAAAGGTGATGATAGACAACAGAACTCTTATTTTTGCATTTTCACCCAAGATCCCTGAGGACGGAGATGAGAGATTTTTTACTTCGCACAGCCGGTAGCATTAGGATAGATTAGTCTTGGTGGCAAAGGTCCAAAAGTCTCCCTGGCCGCTCTGACTGTGATCAGGTGTAATCCTATTTACTCTATAACACAATGTGGTGTTCTGTTTCACGCTGGCTCCAGCTGCTATACCATGTTTTGACTGCTTTGGATTCCTGGAATATACTTTGAGATTTGATAGCATTTGATTCATTTCCTCTTTTAGCTACATTTTTTTAGGTTACAGTTGTGATGGTTTAGTGAAAGGCGACGTTTCGTGCCAATGGTCATAAATGTTCTGTACTAGGTCATCCATCGTGGTCACTTTTTCTTGATGCTCAATCGAAAGCTGTCTAGGAGCCATCTCAACAGGTTCCTAGTAGGGATGAGCCAACCCGAACTGTAAAGTTCAGCACAAGCACCTAGTGTCCGTGCACGGACCCCGCACATGGACTTCTCCACGAAGTCCATGCTACTGTTCGAACGAAGTTTGTTGAAAGGCGTGCAATCCGCTCTATTTGTGCTAACCAGTGCCGGTAAAGCTGACAGCTACATGCTGCAGTCCCCAGCTGTCAGCTTTATATTGTCTGGTTATCAAAAATAGAGGAGTATCACGCCAGGTTTTAAACTATTTAAATAATTTATAAAAAATGGTGTGGGGTTTCCCCCATTTTTGACAACCAGCCAAACTAAAGTAGACAGCATTGGTGCTGATATTCTCAGACTGTGAAGTGGCCATGGATATTGGCCCCCAGCCTGCGTATATATACAGGAGGGGTGGTACTGTGCAGTGTATATATACAGGACAGGAGTAGTACTGTGCAGTGTATATAAACAAGACAGGATAGGTGGTACTGTGCAGTGTATATACACATGACAGGAGGAGTGGTACTGTGCAGTGTATATATACTGGGCAGGAGGAGTGGTACTGTGCAGTGTATACACACAGGACAGGAGCGGTACTGTGCAGTGTATATATACAGGAGAAGTGTTACTGTGCAGTGTATATATACAGAACAGGAGGAGTGGTACTGTGCAGTGTGTATATACAGAACAGGAGGAGTGGTACTGTGCAATGTATATATACAGGACAGGAGGAGTGGTACTGTGCGTTTTATATACAGGACAGAAGAAGTAGTACTATGCAGTGTATATATCCAGGACATGAGGAAAGTACTGTGCAGTGTATATATATAGGACAGGAGGAGTGGTACTGTGCAGTGTATATATACACAGGACAGCAGGAGTGGTACTGTGCAGTGTATATATACAGGACAGGAGGAGTGGTACTGTGCAGTGTGTATATACAGGACAGGAAGAGTGGTACTCTGCAGTGTATATATACAGGGCATAAGTGGTACTGTGCAGTGTATATATACATGACAGGAGAAGTGTTACTGTGCAGTGTATACAGAACAGGAGGAGTGGTACTGTGCAGTGTATATATACAGGACAGGAGAAGTGGTACTGTGCAGTGTATGTATACAGGGCATAAGTGGTACTGTGCAGTGTATATATACATGACAGGAGAAGTGTTACTGTGCAGTGTATACAGAACAGGAGGAGTGGTACTGTGCAGTGTATATATACAGGACAGGAGAAGTGTTACTGTGCAGTGTATACAGAACAGGAGTGGTACTGTGCAATGTATATATACAGGACAGGAGGAGTGGTACTGTGCAATGTATATATACAGGACAGGAGGAGTGGTACTGTGCAGTGTATATACACAGGACAGGAGGAGTGGTACTTTGCGTTTTATATACAGGACAGGAGAAGTAGTACTGTGCAGTGTATATATACAGGACATGAGGAAAGTACTGTGCAGTGTATATATACAGGACAGGAGGAGGGTACTGTGCAGTGTATATACAGGACAGGAGGAGTGGCACTGTGCAGTGTATATATATATAGGACAGGAGGAGTGGTACTGTGCAGTGTATATATACAGGACAGGAGGAGGGTACTGTGCAGTGTATATACAGGACAGGAGGAGTGGTACTGTGCAGTGTATATATACCGGACAGGAGGAGTGGTACTGTGCAGTGTATATATACAGTACAGGAGGAGTGGTACTCTGCAGTGTATATATACAGGGCATAAGTGGTACTGTGCAGTGTATATATACATGACAGGAGAAGTGTTACTGTGCAGTGTATACAGAACAGGAGGAGTGGTACTGTGCAGTGTATATATACAGGGCATAAGAGGTACTGTGCAGTGTATATATACAGGGCATAAGAGGTACTGTGCAGTGTATATATACAGGACAGGAGGAGTGGTACTGTGCAATGTATATATACAGAACAGGAGGAGTGGTACTGTGCAATGTATATATACAGGACAGGAGGAGTGGTACTGTGCAGTGTATATATACAGGAGGAGTGGTACTGTGCACTGTATATATACAGAACATTAGGAGTGGTACTGTGCAGTGTATATATCCAGAATAAGGCGACACTGACATGTTCATTATTTGGTCAGTATTTTACATCAGTACCTATGAGCCAAAACCAGGAGTGGGTGATAAATCCAGAAGTGGTGACAAGTTTCTATTATACTTATCCTCTGATTGTCCCACTCCTGGTTTAAGCTTATAAATACTGATTAAAATACTGACCGTGTGAACGTGGGCTTAATACAGGTATGCAGAATTCGGGTGGAATCACACTAGCAAATGGCATTGGATGTGATAATGATGGTTGGCTCCTGCTCTGCTGCGAGCGTGATCCGAGTGTCAGTGCTCCGATGCACTCGCAACAGAGAATTGCAGCACAGGTACGGAGGAGACGGAGAAATTAATTTCTTCATCTCCTCAATGGTCTGACTCGCCGTTTATCGGACTGCAACAACTGCTGAGAAAAAAAAAAAAAAGCACACGGATAGCAAGTGAGAAGATAAGCGTAGCACTTTTCTAGATGAAAATGGAACCGATTTTTTCACTCTCTATTAGCCCATGTGGCAATATTTCACTTCCATATCGGAGAAATATTCTGTTGTTGCCACATGGCGAATAAAGAGTCCGCAATTTTTTTCAAAATTAATTGTCGGGATAATATAATATGACTGAAGGGAGGATGGATGAGGTCATATATTGTGATATTTTGGACAATAACCTCCTTCCATCAGTAAGAGCGTTGAAGACGGATCATGAAGAGGTGTCGCTGGGCACAGAGTAGAGCTGGAGTGACAGAGGCTTCTGATCTATCATAGCTCTTCAGCCTCATTTGCATATCAATTCAAACACTGATTTCTCAGTAATGGAGGAACACACTGGCCATGCAAAGGTATTGCTGGACTTCTCTTTGAAAGGGCTACAGGCATATATATGCTGTTTGGGGGTTGAAATCCTGCTAACACATTTCCTTTAAGGGGTTAAAAATAGGTTTCCACTGACTCTTTAGGAGAAAAAGTTGCAGAATTTGTAAGCAATGTTATACATTCGTGGGTCGGCAAGGAGGGGTGACCTAACCCAATAGAGATCAATGCTGCTCACTTGCAGTGCGTTCCCCAACATGACCCTGACTGGTGGTGGTAGGAGGCTCATGACCACTTTTAGTCCAGCCTGGGTGAATGCTTCTGATCTAGAGCATGTCGCCTGGTTACATCATACATCTCCACTAAAGGAAGAACGAAAAACTCTTCACATTTAATAAACAATTCAGCATACAAAAATACCAAGACGGGTATTGTGATCCCACCAATGAAGAACCCACCACCCACAGTAGCCCATTCAACATAGGCTTCCTGTTTTAAATCCATGAGTCTAAATACAAAAAAATTAAAATAAAAAAGCTGTATCATTTTCTTTAGGTTGTCAATGTAATGAGCATGAGACATACTATGTGGTCATATGTAGAGACACTGGATTTTTTTTTTTTTAATGCTCGAGTCTTTGCCAGTCTTTCTAAACAATCCTGTGAAAAGTTTCCAAAAATGTTGCCCCCGGAACACATTGGATCATGTAAATGGTGGATATTGACAATAGTTTGTCCTCATTAGGACAGGATAGCCTCACTAATGTTTCCAGCGGTAGATTAGTTGGGTTTTGCATGAAGCTTGTCGGAAGTCTTAAGGTGTTTTTGCAAAAAAATTTCCACTGTCCAATCGTCAACGGAAGCTCTAGTCCATTTTATTAGTAGACTTGGACTTTCGCAAGGATCTTGGTAGGATATTCCGGTGGATTTGGAAGCTTTGTTTTGCAAAGTTATCGTAAACCCAAAGAGGGAAATAGCGGAACAAACAAGGGATGAGATAGGCATACCGGCCCGGCGTGTAGGAGAAGTAGGGTTCTCGAGCCAAAAGAGCGTGACTCACGTCCTCCAGGACCGGGGACAGGTCTGGGGAAGTGATCGTAGACATTGTGTAGCAAAGGTCCTTCAAGCTGGCCAGATAGTCCTCTCCGTAATCTTCTTTCACGTCTGGCATGATGTTATCGAGAATGTTCTGGTCTTGACTTGACCAATGTTCTCGAGATCCAAAAATATCTGCAAGCAGAAGACGGCACGTCTGGTTTATGGAGCTTGTATAATTTATGAGGTATATTCCCAACATGAATGTAAAACAAGCAGTTATAAATTATGGACGACTCCTCGGTGGATTCGCGGGTTCCTATACGAGGAGTGTGCGGACTCGCGATGATATGTGTTTTTTAATTAGATGACCTCATAAATATGTAAATTACCCCATGGGCTCTTGTGTGGGTTTTGCAATGTATGTATAGTCCTTATCTTGTCGCGCCAACCTATCACTCACCATCGTATACAAGTCTACTTATAGAGTATGGTGGAAATGTGATTATTGCGAGAGAAGGGTGGTGGGGGGAAGATGGAATAATTTTAGGGTAGATTCATTTTAGGCCCTTTTAAATTTGCATTTCTTAGCCTAAAAATTCAAAAGAAGAGGACCTTGTCCCAAAGATTACATTGGGTCAACAAATATGCTACCAGGCTCGGCCTAAAAATTCCAAGAAGAGGACCTCGTCCCAAAGATTACAGTTGGTCAACCAATATGCTAACAGGCTCGGCCTAAAAATTCAAAGAAGAGGACCTCATCCCGAAGATTACAGTTGGTCAACCAATATGCTACCAGGCTCGGCCTAAAAATTCAAAGACGATCTTGTACCAAAGATTACAGTGGGTCAACCAATATGATACCAGTATGCCCTCCCGGACCTTGGGCTTGGAGGATCCACGTCACCTAGTGTGCTTAACAGATGTGGTCATAAATCAGATGCAGCTGAGAGGAGCTCAGAAGAAGAGAGATAAGAGTTATAAACTGTATCAGAATGAGCCCACTGATGGATTTTTAGTTAACTTATTCACTCATTAACTTATTATTTTAAGCAAATTTGCGTAAGTCTTCTCATTCATGTTTCTACTTGTTTTCACCCAGGACGGAGGACGACCCCATCGTTCACACACAGATATATACGTACTTGTCCTGAAGCCGCTCGGGTGGACGGCGGACACGTTCACTCCCCACTTGAAGAGATCTTGGCGCATCACGGCAGAAAACATGGTCAGAGCCGCTTTAGAGGCCGCGTAAGCTGCAAACCCGGGAACTGGCGAATGTCCTGAAGAAGACAAGCAGATGGGATGAAGAAAATGCCGCAAATCCTGACAGAGCCGAGATGTTTGCATAATTCTCCAGTGCTCCGGACATGTTGGGGGTTGTAGTTGTTATACATATGGTGCATATTAGAATTGTGTTATGATCATTTTCAGTACTCAGGTCCTGTTGAGGGTAGTAATGTTCTACATACTATTGAATTTTATTATAGTCACACATAGTGATTGGTTCATATTGGGAGTTGTAGTCTTCTATGCATATAGGAAGAGTATTATAGTAGCGGTCGGATCATATTGGGGGTTCTGGTGTTCTGTGCATATCATATAAATTAATTGTATTATGACTGTTTAATGATTGATCATGTTGGGGGTTGTAGTATTCTGTGTATAGAATATAATAGAATTGCAATATGATGATATCCAGAGATGTTGGGGTTGTAGTATTCTGTGTGTAGAATATAATAGAATTGCAATATGATGGTATCAAGTGATGTTGAGAGTTGTAGTGTTCCGCCTACATAATGACATACTGTGGAGTATAAGTGTGACCTAAATACAATCTGTCGACATCTCGGCGTTCCCAGAGTGCCGCACCCGTCTCCTCCTTCCGACTGATGTTTGAGAAATTATTTTCTAATACCAGGATGTAGCGGAGATAGGCCAGACCCCCATAATGATGGAGCTTCATTCATGGTCTGCCCCTTCTCCTCGTCTCTATCATGTACATGGGCCCCTGCCCTGACTCCTATAGGGGCCGCTGTATATCTCACAGATGCTCCCCGCAGTGGTCGGAGGGCTCCGCTGAATACCTTCAGGCTTGTTCTATTCAGCACAGTTAATCCACACTGAGCTGATCGGAGGTCGCGGTGACCTGGGATCCTTTCACAACGTCAGGTCACACATGCAGTCAGGGGATATAACTGCACGTACCGTCCATTGTGCAGAAAAAAAACCTTTTCATCTGATAACAAGCTAGCACTTGTATGTGCTGAGCGACGCGCGAACTAATCCGGCACAGACACATTGTCCAATTGCTCAGTTTTAAGCAGTTCCGGATTCTGGGGTCAACGAGACACAGATAATCCCGCTGCGCTGTGATCCTGAGAACTCACGCAGGGGTCTGATGCGATCTCTATGGGGGCTCTGTAGGGTTGGAGATAAGCGGCGTTCTTGGGACCTGGCAGCCACTTATCTCCTCTGGGTCACGTCCTGTTGGTCTGCCCAGGCAAGTTTAATGTCGTATATACACCCAGGGTTAGTCTTGCTCTCTTACCTCCTGGTTTACATACAGACTTGTAAAGGTAAAGAACATCTAAAGGGTTAAATTAGTTACCCAAACCCCAAAGATATATATATATATATATTATAATATAAGGTCTAAACCGTAAGTAATATAGGATAAATACTCCAGGGGCCCCAATTGTTAGATATCTGCTGGTGAAATATGTGAAGGAGGCTGGCTGACTGCAATGTGAAATATGTGGAGGGGCTAGCTGACTGCAATGTGAGATATATGAAAGGGGCTAGCTGACTGCAATGTGAGATATATGAAGGGGGCTAGCTGACTGCAATGTGAAATATATGAAGGGGGCTAGCTGAATGGCATGTGAAATATGTGAAGGGGGCTAGCTGACTTCAATGTGAAATATGTGAAGGGGGCTAGCTTACTGCAATGTGAAATATGTGAAGGGGCTAGTTGACTTCAATGTGAAATATGTGAAGGGGCTAGCTGCCTGCAATGTGAAATATGTGGAGGGGCTGGCTGACTGCAATGTGAAATATATGAAGGGGGCTAGCTGACTGCAATGTGAAATATATGAATGGGGCTAGCTGAATGGCATGTGAAATATATGAAGGAGGCTAGCTGACTGCAATGTGAAATATATGAATGGGGCTAGCTGAATGGCTTGCGAAATATATGAAGGGGGCAAGCTGCCTGCATTGTGAAATATATGAAGGGGGCTAGCTGAATGGCATGTTAAATATGTGAAGGGGGCTAGCTGACTGCAATGTGAAATATGTGAAGGGGGCTGCCTGACTGCAATGTGAAATATGTGAAGGGGGCTAGCTGACTGCAATGTGAAATATGTGAAGGGGCTAGCTGACTTCAATGTGAAATATGTGAAGGGGCTGGCTGACTGCAATGTGAAATATGTGAAGGGGGCTAGCTCAATGGCATGTGAAATATGTGAAGGGGGCTAGCTGACTGCAATGTGAAATATGTGAAAAAGGCTAGCTGAATGGCATGTTAAATATGTGAAGGGGCTAGCTGACTGCAATGTGAAATATGTGAAGGGGGCTGCCTGACTGCATTGTGAAATATGTGAAGGGGGCTAGCTGACTGCAATGTGAAATATGTGAAGTGGCTAGCTGACTTCAATGTGAAATATGAGAAGGGGCTAGCTGACTTCAATGTGAAATATGAGAAGGGGCTGCCTGACTGCAATGTGAAATATGTGAAGGGGGCTAGCTGAATGCAATGTGAAATATGTGAAGGGGGCTAGCTGACTGCAATGTGAAATATGTGAAGGGGGCTAGCTGACTGCAATGTGAAATATGTGAAGGGGGCTAGCTGACTTCAATGTGAAATATGTGAAGGGGCTAGCTGCCTGCAATGTGAAATATGTGAAGGGGGCTAGCTGACTGCAATGTGAAATATGTGAAGGGGCTAGCTGACTTCAATGTGAAATATGTGAAGGGGCTGGCTGACTGCAATGTGAAATATGTGAAGGGGGCTAGCTGACTGCAATGTGAAATATGTGAAGGGGGCTAGCTGACTGCAATGTGAAATATGTGAAGGGGGCTAGCTGACTTCAATGTGAAATGTGTGAAGGGGGCTAGCTGACTGCAATGTGAAATGTGTGAAGGGGGCTAGCTGACTGCAATGTGAAATATGTGAAGGGGCTAGCTGCCTGCAATGTGAAATATGTGGAGGGGCTGGCTGACTGCAATATGAAATATATGAAGGGGGCAAGCTGCCTGCAATGTGAAATATATGAATGGGGCTAGCTGAATGGCATGTGAAATATGTGAAGGAGGCTAGCTGACTGCAATGTGAAATATATGAAGGGGGCTAGCTGAATGGCTTGCGAAATATATGAAGGGGGCAAGCTGCCTGCAATGTGAAATATATGAAGGGGGCTAGCTGAATGGCATGTTAAATATGTGAAGGGGGCTAGCTGACTGCAATGTGAAATATGTGAAGGGGGCTGCCTGACTGCAATGTGAAATATGTGAAGGGGGCTAGCTGACTGCAATGTGAAATATGTGAAGGGGCTAGCTGACTTCAATGTGAAATATGTGAAGGGGCTGGCTGACTGCAATGTGAAATATGTGAAGGGGGCTAGCTCAATGGCATGTGAAATATGTGAAGGGGGCTAGCTGACTGCAATGTGAAATATGTGAAGGAGGCTAGCTGAATGGCATGTTCAATATGTGAAGGGGGCTAGCTGACTGCAATGTGAAATATGTGAAGGGGGCTGCCTGACTGCAATGTGAAATATGTGAAGGGGGCTAGCTGACTGCAATGTGAAATATGTGAAGGGGCTAGCTGACTTCAATGTGAAATATGTGAAGGGGCCGGCTGACTGCAATGTGAAATATGTGAAGGGGGCTAGCTGAATGGCATGTGAAATATGTGAAGGGGGCTAGCTGACTGCAATGTGAAATATGTGAAGGAGGCTAGCTGAATGGCATGTTAAACATGTGAAGGGGGCTAGCTGACTGCAATGTGAAATATGTGAAGGGGGCTGCCTGACTGCAATGTGAAATATGTGAAGGGGGCTGCCTGACTGCAATGTGAAATTTGTGAAGGGTGTAGCTGACTTCAATGTGAAATATGAGAAGGGGCTAGCTGGCTTCAATGTGAAATATGAGAAGGGGCTGCCTGACTGCAATGTGAAATATGTGAAGGGGGCTAGCTGAATGCAATGTGAAAAATGTGAAGGGGGCTAGCTGACGGCAATGTGAAATATGTGAAGGAGGCTAGCTGAATGGCATGTTAAATATGTGAAGGGGCTAGCTGACTGCAATGTGAAATATGTGAAGGGGGCTGCCTGACTGCAATGTGAAATATGTGAAGGGGGCTAGCTGACTGCAATGTGAAATATGTGAAGGGGCTAGCTGACTTCAATGTGAAATATGAGAAGGGGCTAGCTGACTTCAATGTGAAATATGAGAAGGGGCTGCCTGACTGCAATGTGAAATATGTGAAGGGGGCTAGCTGAATGCAATGTGAAATATGTGAAGGGGGCTAGCTGACTGCAATGTGAAATATGTGAAGGGGGCTGCCTGACTGCAATGTGAAATATGTGAAGGGGGCTAGCTGACTGCAATGTGAAATATGTGAAGGGGGCTAGCTTACTGCAATGTGAAATATGTGAAGGGGCTAGCTGACTTCAATGTGAAATATGTGAAGGGGCTAGCTGCCTGCAATGTGAAATATGTGAAGGGGGCTAGCTGACTGCAATGTGAAATATGTGAAGGGGCTAGCTGACTGCAATGTGAAATATGTGAAGGGGCTGGCTGACTGCAATGTGAAATATGTGAAGGGGGCTAGCTGACTGCAATGTGAAATATGTGAAGGGGGCTAGCTGACTGCAATGTGAAATATGTGGAGGGGCTGGCTGACTGCAATGTGAAATATATGAAGGGGGCAAGCTGCCTGCAATGTGAAATATATGAAGGGGGCTAGCTGAATGGCATGTGAAATATGTGAAGGAGGCTAGCTGACTGCAATGTGAAATATATGAAGGGGGCTAGCTGAATGGCATGTGAAATATATGAAGGGGGCAAGCTGCCTGCAATTTGAAATATATGAAGGGGGCTAGCTGAATGGCATGTTAAATATGTGAAGGGGGCCAGCTGACTGCAATGTGAAATATGTGAAGGGGGCTGCCTGACTGCAATGTGAAATATGTGAAGGGGGCTAGCTGACTGCAATGTGAAATATGTGAAGGGGCTAGCTGACTTCAATGTGAAATATGTGAAGGGGCTGGCTGACTGCAATGTGAAATATGTGAAGGGGGCTAGCTAAATGGCATGTGAAATATGTGAAGGGGGCTAGCTGACTGCAATGTGAAATATGTGAAGGAGGCTAGCTGAATGGCATGTTAAATATGTGAAGGGGGCTAGTTGACTGCAATGTGAAATATGTGAAGGGGGCTGCCTGACTGCAATGTGAAATATGTGAAGGGGGCTGCCTGACTGCAATGTGAAATTTGTGAAGGGTGTAGCTGACTTCAATGTGAAATATGAGAAGGGGCTAGCTGACTTCAATGTGAAATATGAGAAGGGGCTGCCTGACTGCAATGTGAAATATGTGAAGGGGGCTAGCTGACTGCAATGTGAAATATGTGAAGGGGGGCTAGCTTACTGCAATGTGAAATATGTGAAGGGGGCTAGCTCAATGGCATGTGAAATATGTGAAGGGGTCTAGCTGACTGCAATGTGAAATATGTGAAGGAGGCTAGCTGAATGGCATGTTAAATATGTGAAGGGGGCTAGCTGACTGCAATGTGAAATATGTGAAGGGGGCTGCCTGACTGCAATGTGAAATATGTGAAGGGGCTGCCTGACTGCAATGTGAAATATGTGAAGGGTGTAGCTGACTTCAATGTGAAATATGAGAAGGGGCTAGCTGGCTTCAATGTGAAATATGAGAAGGGGCTGCCTGACTGCAATGTGAAATATGTGAAGGGGGCTAGCTGAATGGCATGTTAAATATGTGAAGGGGCTAGCTAACTGCAATGTGAAATATGTGAAGGGGGCTGCCTGACTGCAATGTGAAATATGTGAAGGGGGCTAGCTGACTGCAATGTGAAATATGTGAAGGGGCTAGCTGACTTCAATGTGAAATATGAGAAGGGGCTAGCTGACTTCAATGTGAAATATGAGAAGGGGCTGCCTGACTGCAATGTGAAATATGTGAAGGGGGCTAGCTGAATGCAATGTGAAATATGTGAAGGGGGCTAGCTGACTGCAATGTGAAATATGTGAAGGGGGCTAGCTGACTGCAATGTGAAATATGTGAAGGGGGCTAGCTGACTTCAATGTGAAATATGTGAAGGGGATAGCTGCCTGCAATGTGAAATATGTGAAGGGGGCTAGCTGACTGCAATGTGAAATATGTGAAGGGGCTAGCTGACTTCAATGTGAAATATGTGAAGGGGCTGGCTGACTGCAATGTGAAATATGTGAAGGGGGCTAGCTGACTGCAATGTGAAATATGTGAAGGGGGCTAGCTGACTGCAATGTGAAATATGTGAAGGGTGCTAGCTGACTTCAATGTGAAATGTGTGAAGGGGGCTAGCTGACTGCAATGTGAAATGTGTGAAGGGGGCTAGCTGAATGCAATGTGAAATATGTGAATGGGGCTAGCTGACTTCAATGTGAAATATGTGAAGGGGGCTAACTGACTGCAATGTGAAATATGTGAAGGGGGCTAGCTGACTGCAATGTGAAATGTGTGAAGGGGGCTAGCTGACTTCAATGTGAAATATGTGAAGGGGGCTAGCTTACTGCAATGTGAAATATGTGAAGGGGCTAGTTGACTTCAATGTGAAATATGTGAAGGGGCTAGCTGCCTGCAATGTGAAATATGTGAAGGGGGCTAGCTGACTGCAATGTGAAATATGTGAAGGGGCTAGCTGACTTCAATGTGAAATATGTGAAGGGGGCTAGCTGACTGCAATGTGAAATATGTGAAGGGGGCTAGCTGACTTCAATGTGAAATATGTGAAGGGGACAGCTGCCTGCAATGTGAAATATGTGAAGGGGGCTAGCTGACTGCAATGTGAAATATGTGAAGGGGCTAGCTGACTTCAATGTGAAATATGTGAAGGGGCTGGCTGACTGCAATGTGAAATATGTGAAGGGGGCTACCTGACTGCAATGTGAAATATATGAAGGGGGCTAGCTGCCTGTAATTGGAAATGTGTGAAGGGGGCTAGCTGCCTGCAATGTGAAATATTAAATTAGTTACCCAAACCCCAAAGAGATATATAAATGTGTGTGTGTATATATATATATATATATATATATATATATATATATATATATATATAAAATTATATTATATTATAAGGTCTAAACCGTAAGTAATATAGGATAAATACTCCAGGGGCCCCAATTGTTAGATATCTGCTGGTGAAATACGTGAAGGAGGCTGGCTGACTGCAATGTGAAATATGTGGAGGGGCTAGCTGACTGCAATGTGAGATATATGAAGGGGGCTAGCTGACTGCAATGTGAAATCTGTGAAGGGGCTAGCTGCCTTCAATGTGAAATATGTGAAGGGGGCTAGCTGACTGCAATGTGAAATATGAGAAGGGGGCTAGCTTACTGCAATGTGAAATATGTGAAGGGGCTAGCTGACTGCAATGTGAAATATGTGAAGGGGGCTAGCTGACTGCAATGTGAAATATGTGAAGGGGGCTAGCTGACTGCAATGTGAAATATGTGAAGGGGGCTAGCTTACTGCAATGTGAAATATGTGAAGGGGCTAGCTGACTTCAATGTGAAATATGTGAAGGGGCTAGCTGCCTGCAATGTGAAATATTAAATTAGTTACCCAAACCCCAAAGAGATATATAAATGTGTGTATATATATATATATATATATATATATATATATAATATTATATTATAAGGTCTAAACCGTAAGTAATATAGGATAAATACTCCAGGGGCCCCAATTGTTAGATATCTGCTGGTGAAATACGTGAAGGAGGCTGGCTGACTGCAATGTGAAATATGTGGAGGGGCTAGCTGACTGCAATGTGAGATATATGAAGGGGGCTAGCTGACTGCAATGTGAAATATATGAAGGGGGCTAGCTGAATGGCATGTGAAATATGTGAAGGGGCTAGCTGACTGCAATGTGAAATATGTGGAGGGGCTGGCTGACTGCAATGTGAAATATATGAAGGGGGTAAGCTGCCTGCAATATGAAATATATGAAGGGGGCTAGCTGAATGGCATGTGAAATATGTGAAGGAGGCTAGCTGACTGCAATGTGAAATATATGAAGGGGGCTAGCTGAATGGCATGTGAAATATATGAAGGGGCCAAGCTGCCTGCAATGTGAAATATATGAAGGGGGCTAGCTGAATGGCATGTAAAATATGTGAAGGGGGCCAGCTGACTGCAATGTGAAATATGTGAAGGGGGCTGCCTGACTGCAATGTGAAATATGTGAAGGGGGCTAGCTGACTGCACTGTGAAATATGTGAAGGGGCTAGCTGACTTCAATGTGAAATATGTGAAGGGGCCGGCTGACTGCAATGTGAAATATGTGAAGGGGGCTAGCTGAATGGCATGTGAAATATGTGAAGGGGGCTAGCTGACTGCAATGTGAAATATGTGAAGGAGGCTAGCTGAATGGCATGTTAAACATGTGAAGGGGGCTAGCTGACTGCAATGTGAAATATGTGAAGGGGGCTGCCTGACTGCAATGTGAAATATGTGAAGGGGGCTGCCTGACTGCAATGTGAAATTTGTGAAGGGCGTAGCTGACTTCAATGTGAAATATGAGAAGGGGCTAGCTGGCTTCAATGTGAAATATGAGAAGGGGCTGCCTGACTGCAATGTGAAATATGTGAAGGGGGCTAGCTGAATGCAATGTGAAAAATGTGAAGGGGGCTAGCTGACGGCAATGTGAAATATGTGAAGGAGGCTAGCTGAATGGCATGTTAAATATGTGAAGGGGCTAGCTGACTGCAATGTGAAATATGTGAAGGGGGCTGCCTGACTGCAATGTGAAATATATGAAGGTGGCTAGCTGAATGGCATGTTAAATATGTGAAGGGGGCCAGCTGACTGCAATGTGAAATATGTGAAGGGGGCTAGCTGACTGCAATGTGAAATATGTGAAGGGGCTAGCTGACTTCAATGTGAAATATGTGAAGGGGGCTGCCTGACTGCAATGTGAAATATGTGAAGGGGCTGCCTGACTGCAATGTGAAATATGTGAAGGGTGTAGCTGACTTCAATGTGAAATATGAGAAGGGGCTGCCTGACTGCAATGTGAAATATGTGAAGGGGGCTAGCTGACTGCAATGTGAAATATGTGAAGGGGCTAGCTGACTTCAATGTGAAATATGAGAAGGGGCTAGCTGACTTCAATGTGAAATATGAGAAGGGGCTGCCTGACTGCAATGTGAAATATGTGAAGGGGGCTAGCTGAATGCAATGTGAAATATGTGAAGGGGGCTAGCTGACTGCAATGTGAAATATGTGAAGGGGGCTAGCTGACTGCAATGTGAAATATGTGAAGGGGGCTAGCTGACTTCAATGTGAAATATGTGAAGGGGCTAGCTGCCTGCAATGTGAAATATGTGAAGGGGGCTAGCTGACTGCAATGTGAAATATGTGAAGGGGCTAGCTGACTTCAATGTGAAATATGTGAAGGGGCTGGCTGACTGCAATGTGAAATATGTGAAGGGGGCTAGCTGACTGCAATGTGAAATATGTGAAGGGGGCTAGCTGACTGCAATGTGAAATATGTGAAGGGTGCTAGCTGACTTCAATGTGAAATGTGTGAAGGGGGCTAGCTGACTGCAATGTGAAATGTGTGAAGGGGGCTAGCCGACTGCAATGTGAAATATGTGAATGGGGCTAGCTGACTTCAATGTGAAATATGTGAAGGGGGCTAACTGACTGCAATGTGAAATATGTGAAGGGGGCTAGCTGACTGCAATGTGAAATGTGTGAAGGGGGCTAGCTGACTTCAATGTGAAATATGTGAAGGGGGCTAGCTTACTGCAATGTGAAATATGTGAAGGGGCTAGTTGACTTCAATGTGAAATATGTGAAGGGGCTAGCTGCCTGCAATGTGAAATATGAGAAGGGGCTAGCTGACTTCAATGTGAAATATGAGAAGGGGCTGCCTGACTGCAATGTGAAATATGTGAAGGGGGCTAGCTGAATGCAATGTGAAATATGTGAAGGGGGCTAGCTGACTGCAATGTGAAATATGTGAAGGGGGCTGCCTGACTGCAATGTGAAATATGTGAAGGGGGCTAGCTGACTGCAATGTGAAATGTGTGAAGGGGGCTAGCCGACTGCAATGTGAAATATGTGAATGGGGCTAGCTGACTTCAATGTGAAATATGTGAAGGGGGCTAACTGACTGCAATGTGAAATATGTGAAGGGGGCTAGCTGACTGCAATGTGAAATGTGTGAAGGGGGCTAGCTGACTTCAATGTGAAATATGTGAAGGGGGCTAGCTTACTGCAATGTGAAATATGTGAAGGGGCTAGTTGACTTCAATGTGAAATATGTGAAGGGGCTAGCTGCCTGCAATGTGAAATATGAGAAGGGGCTAGCTGACTTCAATGTGAAATATGAGAAGGGGCTGCCTGACTGCAATGTGAAATATGTGAAGGGGGCTAGCTGAATGCAATGTGAAATATGAGAAGGGGGCTAGCTGACTGCAATGTGAAATATGTGAAGGGGGCTGCCTGACTGCAATGTGAAATATGTGAAGGGGGCTAGCTGACTGCAATGTGAAATATATGAAGGGGGCAAGCTGCCTGCAATGTGAAATATATGAAGGGGGCTAGCTGAATGGCATGTGAAATATGTGAAGGAGGCTAGCTGACTGCAATGTGAAATATATGAAGGGGGCTAGCTGAATGGCATGTGAAATATATGAAGGGGGCAAGCTGCCTGCAATTTGAAATATATGAAGGGGGCTAGCTGAATGGCATGTTAAATGTGTGAAGGGGGCCAGCTGACTGCAATGTGAAATATGTGAAGGGGGCTGCCTGACTGCAATGTGAAATATGTGAAGGGGGCTAGCTGACTGCAATGTGAAATATGTGAAGGGGCTAGCTGACTTCAATGTGAAATATGTGAAGGGGCTGGCTGACTGCAATGTGAAATATGTGAAGGGGGCTAGCTGAATGGCATGTGAAATATGTGAAGGGGGCTAGCTGACTGCAATGTGAAATATGTGAAGGGGGCTGCCTGACTGCAATGTGAAATATGTGAACGGGGCTGCCTGACTGCAATGTGAAATTTGTGAAGGGTGTAGCTGACTTCAATGTGAAATATGAGAAGGGGCTAGCTGGCTTCAATGTGAAATATGAGAAGGGGGCTGCCTGACTGCAATGTGAAATATGTGAAGGGGGCTAGCTGACTGCAATGTGAAATATGTGAAGGGGGCTAGCTTACTGCAATGTGAAATATGTGAAGGGGCTAGCTGACTTCAATGTGAAATATGTGAAGGGGCTAGCTGCCTGCAATGTGAAATATGTGAAGGGGGCTAGCTGACTGCAATGTGAAATAAGTGAAGGGGGCTAGCTGACTGCAATGTGAAATATGTGAAGGGGCTAGCTGACTGCAATGTGAAATATGTGAAGGGGCTGGCTGACTGCAATGTGAAATATGTGAAGGGGGCTAGCTGACTGCCATGTGAAATATGTGAAGGGGCTAGCTGACTGCAATGTGAAATATGTGGAGGGGCTGGCTGCCTGCAATGTGAAATATATGAAGGGGGCTAGCTGAATGGCATGTGAAATATGTGAAGGAGGCTAGCTGACTGCAATGTGAAAAATATGAAGGGGGCTAGCTGAATGGCATGTGAAATATATGAAGGGGGCAAGCTGCCTGCAATTTGAAATATATGAAGGGGGCTAGCTGAATGTCATGTTAAATATGTGAAGGGGGCTAGCTGACTGCAATGTGAAATATGTGAAGGGGGCTAGCTGACTGCAATGTGAAATATGTGAAGGGGCTAGCTGACTTCAATGTGAAAAATGTGAAGGGGCTAGCTGCCTGCAATGTGAAATATGTGAAGGGGGCTAGCTGACTGCAATGTGAAATATGTGAAGGGGCTAGCTGACTGCAATGTGAAATATGTGAAGGGGCTAGCTGACTTCAATGTGAAATATGTGAAGGGGCTGGCTGACTGCAATGTGAAATATGTGAAGGGGACTAGCTGACTGCAATGTGAAATATGTGAAGGGGGCTAGCTGACTGCAATGTGAAATATGTGAAGGGGCTAGCTGACTTCAATGTGAAATATGAGAAGGGGCTAGCTGACTTCAATGTGAAATATGAGAAGGGGCTAGCTGACTTCAATGTGAAATATGAGAAGGGGCTGCCTGACTGCAATGTGAAATATGTGAAGGGGGCTAGCTGAATGCAATGTGAAATATGTGAAGGGGGCTAGCTGACTGCAATGTGAAATATGTGAAGGGGGCTGCCTGACTGCAATGTGAAATATGTGAAGGGGCTAGCTGACTGCAATGTGAAATATGTGAAGGGGCTAGCTGACTTCAATGTGAAATATGTGAAGGGGCTGGCTGACTGCAATGTGAAATATGTGAAGGGGACTAGCTGACTGCAATGTGAAATATGTGAAGGGGGCTAGCTGACTGCAATGTGAAATATGTGAAGGGGCTAGCTGACTTCAATGTGAAATATGAGAAGGGGCTAGCTGACTTCAATGTGAAATATGAGAAGGGGCTGCCTGACTGCAATGTGAAATATGTGAAGGGGGCTAGCTGAATGCAATGTGAAATATGTGAAGGGGGCTAGCTGACTGCAATGTGAAATATGTGAAGGGGGCTGCCTGACTGCAATGTGAAATATGTGAAGGGGGCTAGCTGACTGCAATGTGAAATATGTGAAGGGGGCTAGCTTACTGCAATGTGAAATATGTGAAGGGGCTAGCTGACTTCAATGTGAAATATGTGAAGGGGCTAGCTGCCTGCAATGTGAAATATGTGAAGGGGGCTAGCTGACTGCAATGTGAAATATGTGAAGGGGCTAGCTGACTGCAATGTGAAATATGTGAAGGGGCTGGCTGACTGCAATGTGAAATATGTGAAGGGGGCTAGCTGACTGCAATGTGAAATATGTGAAGGGGGCTAGCTGACTGCAATGTGAAATATGTGGAGGGGCTGGCTGACTGCAATGTGAAATATATGAAGGGGGCAAGCTGCCTGCAATGTGAAATATATGAAGGGGGCTAGCTGAATGGCATGTGAAATATGTGAAGGAGGCTAGCTGACTGCAATGTGAAATATATGAAGGGGGCTAGCTGAATGGCATGTGAAATATATGAAGGGGGCAAGCTGCCTGCAATTTGAAATATATGAAGGGGGCTAGCTGAATGGCATGTTAAATATGTGAAGGGGGCCAGCTGACTGCAATGTGAAATATGTGAAGGGGGCTGCCTGACTGCAATGTGAAATATGTGAAGGGGGCTAGCTGACTGCAATGTGAAATATGTGAAGGGGCTAGCTGACTTCAATGTGAAATATGTGAAGGGGCTGGCTGACTGCAATGTGAAATATGTGAAGGGGGCTAGCTGAATGGCATGTGAAATATGTGAAGGGGGCTAGCTGACTGCAATGTGAAATATGTGAAGGAGGCTAGCTGAATGGCATGTTAAATATGTGAAGGGGGCTAGCTGACTGCAATGTGAAATATGTGAAGGGGGCTGCCTGACTGCAATGTGAAATATGTGAACGGGGCTGCCTGACTGCAATGTGAAATTTGTGAAGGGTGTAGCTGACTTCAATGTGAAATATGAGAAGGGGCTAGCTGGCATCAATGTGAAATATGAGAAGGGGGCTGCCTGACTGCAATGTGAAATATGTGAAGGGGGCTAGCTGACTGCAATGTGAAATATGTGAAGGGGGCTAGCTTACTGCAATGTGAAATATGTGAAGGGGCTAGCTGACTTCAATGTGAAATATGTGAAGGGGCTAGCTGCCTGCAATGTGAAATATGTGAAGGGGGATAGCTGACTGCAATGTGAAATATGTGAAGGGGGCTAGCTGACTGCAATGTGAAATATGTGAAGGGGCTAGCTGACTGCAATGTGAAATATGTGAAGGGGCTGGCTGACTGCAATGTGAAATATGTGAAGGGGGCTAGCTGACTGCCATGTGAAATATGTGAAGGGGCTAGCTGACTGCAATGTGAAATATGTGGAGGGGCTGGCTGCCTGCAATGTGAAATATATGAAGGGGGCTAGCTGAATGGCATGTGAAATATGTGAAGGAGGCTAGCTGACTGCAATGTGAAATATATGAAGGGGGCTAGCTGAATGGCATGTGAAATATATGAAGGGGGCAAGCTGTCTGCAATTTGAAATATATGAAGGGGGCTAGCTGAATGTCATGTTAAATATGTGAAGGGGGCTAGCTGACTGCAATGTGAAATATGTGAAGGGGGCTAGCTTACTGCAATGTGAAATATGTGAAGGGGCTAGCTGACTTCAATGTGAAAAATGTGAAGGGGCTAGCTGCCTGCAATGTGAAATATGTGAAGGGGGCTAGCTGACTGCAATGTGAAATATGTGAAGGGGCTAGCTGACTTCAATGTGAAATATGTGAAGGGGCTGGCTGACTGCAATGTGAAATATGTGAAGGGGACTAGCTGACTGCAATGTGAAATATGTGAAGGGGGCAAGCTGACTGCAATGTGAAATATGTGAAGGGGGCTAGCTGACTTCAATGTGAAATGTGTGAAGGGGGCTAGCTGACTGCAATGTGAAATGTGTGAAGGGGGCTAGCTGACTTCAATGTGAAATATGTGAAGGGGGCTAACTGACTGCAATGTGAAATATGTGAAGGGGGCTAGCTGACTGCAATGTGAAATGTGTGAAGGGGGCTAGCTGACTTCAATGTGAAATATGTGAAGGGGGCTAGCTTACTGCAATGTGAAATATGTGAAGGGGCTAGTTGACTTCAATGTGAAATATGTGAAGGGGCTAGCTGCCTGCAATGTGAAATATGTGAAGGGGACTAGCTGACTGCAATGTGAAATATGTGAAGGGGCTAGCTGACTTCAATGTGAAATTTGTGAAGGGGCTGGCTGACTGCAATGTGAAATATGTGAAGGGGGCAAGCTGACTGCAATGTGAAATATGTGAAGGGGGCTAGCTGACTGCAATGTGAAATATGTGAAGGGGGCTAGCTGACTTCAATGTGAAATGTGTGAAGGGGGCTAGCTGACTGCAATGTGAAATGTGTGAAGGGGGCTAGCTGACTGCAATGTGAAATATGTGAATGGGGCTAGCTGACTTCAATGTGAAATATGTGAAGGGGGATAACTGACTGCAATGTGAAATATTTGAAGGGGGCTAGCGGACTGCAATGTGAAATGTGTGAAGGGGGCTAGCTGACTTCAATGTGAAATATGTGAAGGGGGCTAGCTTACTGCAATGTGAAATATGTGAAGGGGCTAGTTGACTTCAATGTGAAATATGTGAAGGGGCTAGCTGCCTGCCATGTGAAATATGTGAAGGGGACTAGCTGACTGCAATGTGAAATATGTGGAGGGGCTGGCTGACTGCAATGTGAAATATATGAAGGGGGTAAGCTGCCTGCAATGTGAAATATATGAAGGGGGCTAGCTGAATGGCATGTGAAATATGTGAAGGAGGCTAGCTGACTGCAATGTGAAATATATGAAGGGGGCTAGCTGAATGGCATGTGAAATATATGAAGGGGGCAAGCTGCCTGCAATGTGAAATATATGAAGGGGGCTAGCTGAATGGCATGTTAAATATGTGAAGGGGGCCAGCTGACTGCAATGTGAAATATGTGAAGGGGGCTACCTGACTGCAATGTGAAATATGTGAAGGGGGCTAGCTGACTGCAATGTGAAATATGTGAAGGGGCTAGCTGACTTCAATGTGAAATATGTTAAGGGGCCGGCTGACTGCAATGTGAAATATGTGAAGGGGGCTAGCTGAATGGCATGTGAAATATGTGAAGGGGGCTAGCTGACTGCAATGTGAAATATGTGAAGGAGGCTAGCTGAATGGCATGTTAAACATGTGAAGGGGGCTAGCTGACTGCAATGTGAAATATGTGAAGGGGGCTGCCTGACTGCAATTTGAAATATATGAAGGGGGCTAGCTGAATGTCATGTTAAATATGTGAAGGGGGCTAGCTGACTGCAATGTGAAATATGTGAAGGGGGCTAGCTTACTGCAATGTGAAATATGTGAAGGGGGCTAGCTGACTGCAATGTGAAATATGTGAAGGGGCTAGCTGACTTCAATGTGAAATATGTGAAGGGGCTGGCTGACTGCAATGTGAAATATGTGAAGGGGACTAGCTGACTGCAATGTGAAATATGTGAAGGGGGCTAGCTGACTGCAATGTGAAATATGTGAAGGGGGCTAGCTGACTTCAATGTGAAATGTGTGAAGGGGGCTAGCTGACTGCAATGTGAAATGTGTGAAGGGGGCTAGCTGACTTCAATGTGAAATATGTGAAGGGGGCTAACTGACTGCAATGTGAAATATGTGAAGGGGGCTAGCTGACTGCAATGTGAAATGTGTGAAGGGGGCTAGCTGACTTCAATGTGAAATATGTGAAGGGGGCTAGCTTACTGCAATGTGAAATATGTGAAGGGGCTAGTTGACTTCAATGTGAAATATGTGAAGGGGCTAGCTGCCTGCAATGTGAAATATGTGAAGGGGACTAGCTGACTGCAATGTGAAATATGTGAAGGGGCTAGCTGACTTCAATGTGAAATTTGTGAAGGGGCTGGCTGACTGCAATGTGAAATATGTGAAGGGGGCTACCTGACTGCAATGTGAAATATGTGAAGGGGGCTAGCTGACTGCAATGTGAAATATGTGAAGGGGGCTAGCTGACTTCAATGTGAAATGTGTGAAGGGGGCTAGCTGACTGCAATGTGAAATGTGTGAAGGGGGCTAGCTGACTGCAATGTGAAATATGTGAATGGGGCTAGCTGACTTCAATGTGAAATATGTGAAGGGGGATAACTGACTGCAATGTGAAATATTTGAAGGGGGCTAGCTGACTGCAATGTGAAATGTGTGAAGGGGGCTAGCTGACTTCAATGTGAAATATGTGAAGGGGGCTAGCTTACTGCAATGTGAAATATGTGAAGGGGCTAGTTGACTTCAATGTGAAATATGTGAAGGGGCTAGCTGCCTGCCATGTGAAATATGTGAAGGGGACTAGCTGACTACAATGTGAAATATGTGGAGGGGCTGGCTGACTGCAATGTGAAATATATGAAGGGGGTAAGCTGCCTGCAATGTGAAATATATGAAGGGGGCTAGCTGAATGGCATGTGAAATATGTGAAGGAGGCTAGCTGAGTGCAATGTGAAATATATGAAGGGGGCTAGCTGAATGGCATGTGAAATATATGAAGGGGGCAAGCTGCCTGCAATGTGAAATATATGAAGGGGGCTAGCTGAATGGCATGTTAAATATGTGAAGGGGGCCAGCTGACTGCAATGTGAAATATGTGAAGGGGGCTGCCTGACTGCAATGTGAAATATGTGAAGGGGGCTAGCTGACTGCAATGTGAAATATGTGAAGGGGCTAGCTGACTTCAATGTGAAATATGTTAAGGGGCCGGCTGACTGCAATGTGAAATATGTGAAGGGGGCTAGCTGAATGGCATGTGAAATATGTGAAGGGGGCTAGCTGACTGCAATGTGAAATATGTGAAGGAGGCTAGCTGAATGGCATGTTAAACATGTGAAGGGGGCTAGCTGACTGCAATGTGAAATGTGTGAAGGGGGCTGCCTGACTGCAATGTGAAATATGTGAAGGGGGCTGCCTGACTGCAATGTGAAATTTGTGAAGGGTGTAGCTGACTTCAATGTGAAATATGAGAAGGGGCTAGCTGGCTTCAATGTGAAATATGAGAAGGGGCTGCTTGACTGCAATGTGAAATATGTGAAGGGGGCTAGCTGAATGCAATGTAAAAAATGTGAAGGGGGCTAGCTGACGGCAATGTGAAATATGTGAAGGAGGCTAGCTGAATGGCATGTTAAATATGTGAAGGGGCTAGCTGACTGCAATGTGAAATATGTGAAGGGGGCTGCCTGACTGCAATGTGAAATATGTGAAGGGGCTAGCTGACTTCAATGTGAAATATGAGAAGGGGCTGCCTGACTGCAATGTGAAATATGTGAAGGGGGCTAGCTGAATGCAATGTGAAATATGTGAAGGGGGCTAGCTGACTGCAATGTGAAATATGTGAAGGGGGCTGCCTGACTGCAATGTGAAATATGTGAAGGGGGCTAGCTGACTGCAATGTGAAATATGTGAACGGGGCTAGCTTACTGCAATGTGAAATATGTGAAGGGGCTAGCTGCCTGCAATGTGAAATATGTGAAGGGGCTAGCTGACTGCAATGTGAAATATGTGAAGGGGGCTAGCTGAATGCAATGTGAAATATGTGAAGGGGGCTAGCTGACTGCAATGTGAAATATGTGAAGGGGGCTGCCTGACTGCAATGTGAAATATGTGAAGGGGGCTAGCTGACTGCAATGTGAAATATGTGAACGGGGCTAGCTGACTTCAATGTGAAATATGTGAAGGGGCTAGCTGCCTGCAATGTGAAATATGTGAAGGGGGCTAGCTGACTGCAATGTGAAATATGTGAAGGGGCTAGCTGACTGCAATGTGAAATATGTGAAGGGGCTGGCTGACTGCAATGTGAAATATGTGAAGGGGGCTAGCTGACTGCAATGTGAAATATGTGAAGGGGGTTAGCTGACTGCAATGTGAAATATGTGGAGGGGCTGGCTGACTGCAATGTGAAATATGTGAACGGGGCTAGCTGACTGCCATGTGAAATATATGGAGGGGGCTAGCTGAATGGCATGTGAAATATGTGAAGGAGGCTAGCTGACTGCAATGTGAAATATATGAAGGGGGCTGGCTGAATGGCATGTGAAATATATGAAGGGGGCAAGCTGCCTGCAATTTGAAATATATGAAGGGGGCTAGCTGAATGGCATGTTAAATATGTGAAGGGGGCCAGCTGACTGCAATGTGAAATATGTGAAGGGGGCTGCCTGACTGCAATGTGAAATATGTGAAGGGGCTGGCTGACTGCAATGTGAAATATGTGAAGGGGGCTAGCTGAATGGCATGTGAAATATGTGAAGAGGGCTAGCTGACTGCAATGTGAAATATGTGAAGGAGGCTAGCTGAATGGCATGTTAAATATGTGAAGGGGGTTAGCTGACTGCAATGTGAAATATGTGAAGGGGGCTGCCTGACTGCAATATGAAATATGTGAAGGGGGCTAGCTGACTGCAATGTGAAATATGTGAAGGGGCTAGCTGACTTCAATGTGAAATATGTGAAGGGGCCGGCTGACTGCAATGTGAAATATGTGAAGGGGGCTAGCTGAATGGCATGTGAAATATGTGAAGGGGCTAGCTGACTTCAATGTGAAATATGTGAAGGGGCTGGCTGACTGCAATGTGAAATATGTGAAGGGGGCTAGCTGACTGCAATGTGAAATATGTGAAGGAGGCTAGCTGAATGGCATGTTAAATATGTGAAGGGGGCTAGCTGACTGCAATGTGAAATATGTGAAGGGGGCTGCCTGACTGCAATGTGAAATATGTGAAGGGGGCTAGCTGACTGCAATGTGAAATATGTGAAGGGGCTAGCTGACTTCAATGTGAAATATGTGAAGGGGCCGGCTGACTGCAATGTGAAAAATGTGAAGGGGGCTAGCTGAATGCAATGTGAAATATGTGAAGGGGGCTAGCTGACTGCAATGTGAAATATGTGAAGGGGGCTGCCTGACTGCAATGTGAAATATGTGAAGGGGGCTAGCTGACTGCAATGTGAAATATGTGAAGGGGGCTAGCTTACTGCAATGTGAAATATGTGAAGGGGCTAGCTGACTTCAATGTGAAATATGTGAAGGGGCTAGCTGCCTGCAATGTGAAATATGTGAAGGGGGCTAGCTGACTGCAATGTGAAATATGTGAAGGGGCTAGCTGACTGCAATGTGAAATATGTGAAGGGGCTGGCTGACTGCAATGTGAAATATGTGAAGGGGGCTAGCTGACTGCAATGTGAAATATGTGAAGGGGGCTAGCTGACTGCAATGTGAAATATGTGGAGGGGCTGGCTGACTGCAATGTGAAATATATGAAGGCGGCAAGCTGCCTGCAATGTGAAATATATGAAGGGGGCTAGCTGAATGGCATGTGAAATATGTGAAGGAGGCTAGCTGACTGCAATGTGAAATATAGGAAGGGGGCTAGCTGAATGGCATGTGAAATATATGAAGGGGCAAGCTGCCTGCAATTTGAAATATATGAAGGGGGCTAGCTGAATGGCATGTTAAATATGTGAAGGGGGCCAGCTGACTGCAATGTGAAATATGTGAAGGGGGCTGCCTGACTGCAATGTGAAATATGTGAAGGGGGCTAGCAGACTGCAATGTGAAATATGTGAAGGGGCTAGCTGACTTCAATGTGAAATATGTGAAGGGGCTGGCTGACTGCAATGTGAAATATGTGAAGGGGGCTAGCTGAATGGCATGTGAAATATGTGAAGGGGGCTAGCTGACTGCAATGTGAAATATGTGAAGGAGGCTAGCTGAATGGCATATTAAATATGTGAAGGGGGCTAGCTGATTGCAATGTGAAATATGTGAAGGGGGCTGCCTGACTGCAATGTGAAATATGTGAAGGGGGCTGCCTGACTGCAATGTGAAATTTGTGAAGGGTGTAGCTGACTTCAATGTGAAATATGAGAAGGGGCTAGCTGGCTTCAATGTGAAATATGAGAAGGGGGCTGCCTGACTGCAATGTGAAATATGTGAAGGGGGCTAGCTGAATGGCATGTTAAACATGTGAAGGGGGCTAGCTGACTGCAATGTGAAATATGTGAAGGGGGCTGCCTGACTGCAATGTGAAATATGTGAAGGGGGCTGCCTGACTGCAATGTGAAATTTGTGAAGGGTGTAGCTGACTTCAATGTGAAATATGAGAAGGGGCTAGCTGGCTTCAATGTGAAATATGTGAAGGGAGCTAGCTGACTGCAATGTGAAATATGTGAAGGAGGCTAGCTGAATGGCATGTTAAACATGTGAATGGGGCTAGCTGACTGCAATGTGAAATATGTGAAGGGGGCTGCCTGACTGCAATGTGAAATATGTGAAGGGGGCTGCCTGACTGCAATGTGAAATTTGTGAAGGGTGTAGCTGACTTCAATGTGAAATATGAGAAGGGGCTAGCTGGCTTCAATGTGAAATATGAGAAGGGGCTGCCTGACTGCAATGTGAAATATGTGAAGGGGGCTAGCTGAATGCAATGTGAAAAATGTGAAGGGGGCTAGCTGACGGCAATGTGAAATATGTTAAGGAGGCTAGCTGAATGGCATGTTAAATATGTGAAGGGGCTAGCTGACTGCAATGTGAAATATGTGAAGGGGGCTGCCTGACTGCAATGTGAAATATGTGAAGGGGGCTAGCTGACTGCAATGTGAAATATGTGAAGGGGCTAGCTGACTGCAATGTGAAATATGTGAAGGGGCTAGCTGACTTCAATGTGAAATATGAGAAAGGGCTAGCTGACTTCAATGTGAAATATGAGAAGGGGCTGCCTGACTGCAATGTGAAAAATGTGAAGGGGGCTAGCTGAATGCAATGTGAAATATGTGAAGGGGGCTAGCTGACTGCAATGTGAAATATGTGAAGGGGGCTGCCTGACTGCAATGTGAAATATGTGAAGGGGGCTAGCTGACTGCAATGTGAAATATGTGAAGGGGGCTAGCTTACTGCAATGTGAAATATGTGAAGGGGCTAGCTGACTTCAATGTGAAATATGTGAAGGGGCTAGCTGCCTGCAATGTGAAATATGTGAAGGGGGCTAGCTGACTGCAATGTGAAATATGTGAAGGGGCTAGCTGACTGCAATGTGAAATATGTGAAGGGGCTGGCTGACTGCAATGTGAAATATGTGAAGGGGGCTAGCTGACTGCAATGTGAAATATGTGAAGGGGGCTAGCTGACTGCAATGTGAAATATGTGGAGGGGCTGGCTGACTGCAATGTGAAATATATGAAGGGGGCAAGCTGCCTGCAATGTGAAATATATGAAGGGGGCTAGCTGAATGGCATGTGAAATATGTGAAGGAGGCTAGCTGACTGCAATGTGAAATATAGGAAGGGGGCTAGCTGAATGGCATGTGAAATATATGAAGGGGCAAGCTGCCTGCAATTTGAAATATATGAAGGGGGCTAGCTGAATGGCATGTTAAATATGTGAAGGGGGCCAGCTGACTGCAATGTGAAATATGTGAAGGGGGCTAGCTTACTGCAATGTGAAATATGTGAAGGGGCTAGCTGACTTCAATGTGAAATATGTGAAGGGGCTAGCTGCCTGCAATGTGAAATATGTGAAGGGGGCTAGCTAACTGCAATGTGAAATATGTGAAGGGGGCTAGCTGACTGCAATGTGAAATATGTGAAGGGGCTAGCTGACTGCAATGTGAAATATGTGAAGGGGCTGGCTGACTGCAATGTGAAATATGTGAAGGGGGCTAGCTGACTGCAATGTGAAATATGTGAAGGGGCTAGCTGACTGCAATGTGAAATATGTGGAGGGGCTGGCTGCCTGCAATGTGAAATATATGAAGGGGGCTAGCTGAATTGCATGTGAAATATGTGAAGGAGGCTTGCTGACTGCAATGTGAAATATATGAAGGGGGCTAGCTGAATGGCATGTGAAATATAAGAAGGGGGCAAGCTGCCTGCAATTTGAAATATATGAAGGGGGCTAGCTGAATGTCATGTTAAATATGTGAAGGGGGCTAGCTGACTGCAATGTGAAATATGTGAAGGGGGCTAGCTTACTGCAATGTGAAATATGTGAAGGGGCTAGCTGACTTCAATGTGAAATATGTGAAGGGGCTAGCTGCCTGCAATGTGAAATATGTGAAGGGGGCTAGCTGACTGCAATGTGAAATATGTGAAGGGGCTAGCTGACTTCAATGTGAAATATGTGAAGGGGCTGGCTGACTGCAATGTGAAATATGTGAAGGGGGCTAGCTGACTGCAATGTGAAATATGTGAAGGGGGCTAGCTGACTGCAATGTGAAATATGTGAAGGGGGCTAGCTGACTTCAATGTGAAATGTGTGAAGGGGGCTAGCTGACTGCAATGTGAAATGTGTGAAGGGGGCTAGCTGACTTCAATCTGAAATATGTGAAGGGGGCTAACTGACTGCAATGTGAAATATGTGAAGGGGGCTAGCTGACTGCAATGTGAAATGTGTGAAGGGGGCTAGCTGACTTCAATGTGAAATATGTGAAGGGGGCTAGCTTACTGCAATGTGAAATATGTGAAGGGGCTAGTTGACTTCAATGTGAAATATGTGAAGGGGCTAGCTGCCTGCAATGTGAAATATGTGAAGGGGACTAGCTGACTGCAATGTGAAATATGTGGAGGGGCTGGCTGACTGCAATGTGAAATATATGAAGGGGGTAAGCTGCCTGCAATGTGAAATATATGAAGGGGGCTAGCTGAATGGCCTGTGAAATATGTGAAGGAGGCTAGGTGACTGCAATGTGAAATATATGAAGGGGGCAAGCTGAATGGCATGTGAAATATATGAAGGGGGGAAACTGCCTGCAATGTGAAATATATGAAGGGGGCTAGCTGAATGGCATGTTAAATATGTGAAGGGGGCCAGCTGACTGCAATGTGAAATATGTGAAGGGGGCTGCCTGACTGCAATGTGAAATATGTGAAGGGGGCTAGCTGACTGCAATGTGAAATATGTGAAGGGGCTAGCTGACTTCAATGTGAAATATGAGAAGGGGCTAGCTGACTTCAATGTGAAATATGAGAAGGGGCTGCCTGACTGCAATGTGAAATATGTGAAGGGGGCTAGCTGAATGCAATGTGAAATATGTGAAGGGGGCTAGCTGACTGCAATGTGAAATATGTGAAGGGGGCTGCCTGACTGCAATGTGAAATTTGTGAAGGGTGTAGCTGACTTCAATGTGAAATATGAGAAGGGGCTAGCTGACTTCAATGTGAAATATGAGAAGGGGCTAGCTGGCTTCAATGTGAAATATGAGAAGGGGCTGCCTGACTGCAATGTGAAATATGTGAAGGGGGCTAGCTGAATGCAATGTGAAAAATGTGAAGGGGGCTAGCTGACGGCAATGTGAAATATGTGAAGGAGGCTAGCTGAATGGCATGTTAAATATGTGAAGGGGCTAGCTGACTGCAATGTGAAATATGTGAAGGGGGCTGCCTGACTGCAATGTGAAATATGTGAAGGGGGCTAGCTGACTGCAATGTGAAATATGTGAAGGGGTTAGCTGACTTCAATGTGAAATATGAGAAGGGGCTAGCTGACTTCAATGTGAAATATGAGAAGGGGCTGCCTGACTGCAATGTGAAATATGTGAAGGGGGCTAGCTGAATGCAATGTGAAATATGTGAAGGGGGCTAGCTGACTGCAATGTGAAATATGTGAAGGGGGCTGCCTGACTGCAATGTGAAATATGTGAAGGGGGCTAGCTGACTGCAATGTGAAATATGTGAAGGGGGCTAGCTTACTGCAATGTGAAATATGTGAAGGGGCTAGCTGACTTCAATGTGAAATATGTGAAGGGGCTAGCTGCCTGCAATGTGAAATATGTGAAGGGGGCTAGCTGACTGCAATGTGAAATATGTGAAGGGGCTAGCTGACTGCAATGTGAAATATGTGAAGGGGCTGGCTGACTGCAATGTGAAATATGTGAAGGGGGCTAGCTGACTGCAATGTGAAATATGTGGAGGGGCTGGCTGACTGCAATGTGAAATATATGAAGGGGGCAAGCTGCCTGCAATGTGAAATATATGAAGGGGGCTAGCTGGATGGCATGTTAAATATGTGAAGGGGGCCAGCTGACTGCAATGTGAAATATATGAAGGGGGCTGCCTGACTGCAATGTGAAATATGTGAAGGGGGCTAGCTGACTGCAATGTGAAATATGTGAAGGGGGCTAGCTGACTGCAATGTGAAATATGTGAAGGGGCTAGCTGACTTTAATGTGAAATATGTGAAGGGGCTGGCTGACTGCAATGTGAAATATGTGAAGGGGGCTAGCTGAATGGCATGTGAAATATGTGAAGGGGGCTAGCTGACTGCAATGTGAAATATGTGAAGGAGGCTAGCTGAATGGCATGTTAAATATGTGAAGGGGGCTAGCTGACTGCAATGTGAAATATGTGAAGGGGGCTGCCTGACTGCAATGTGAAATATGTGAAGGGGGCTGCCTGACTGCAATGTGAAATTTGTGAAGGGTGTAGCTGACTTCAATGTGAAATATGAGAAGGGGCTAGCTGGCTTCAATGTGAAATATGAGAAGGGGCTGCCTGACTGCAATGTGAAATATGTGAAGGGGGCTGCCTGACTGCAATGTGAAATATGTGAAGGGGGCTAGCTGACTGCAATGTGAAATATGTGAAGGGGGCTAGCTTACTGCAATGTGAAATATGTGAAGGGGCTAGCTGACTTCAATGTGAAATATGTGAAGGGGCTAGCTGCCTGCAATGTGAAATATGTGAAGGGGGCTAGCTGACTGCAATGTGAAATATGTTAAGGGGGCTAGCTGACTGCAATGTGAAATATGTGAAGGGGCTAGCTGACTGCAATGTGAAATATGTGAAGGGGCTGGCTGACTGCAATGTGAAATATGTGAAGGGGGCTAGCTGACTGCAATGTGAAATATGTGGAGGGGCTGGCTGCCTGCAATGTGAAATATATGAAGGGGGCTAGCTGAATGGCATGTGAAATATGTGAAGGGGGCTAGCTGACTGCAATGTGAAATATATGAAGGGGGCTAGCTGAATGGCATGTGAAATATGTGAAGGAGGCTAGCTGACTGCAATGTGAAATATATGAAGGGGGCTAGCTGAATGGCTTGTGAAATATATGAAGCGGGCAAGCTGCATGCAATTTGAAATATATGAAGGGGGCTAGCTGAGTGGCATGTTAAATATGTGAAGGGGGCCAGCTGACTGCAATGTGAAATATGTGAAGGGGGCTGCCTGACTGCAATGTGAAATATGTGAAGGGGGCTAGCTGACTGCAATGTGAAATATGTGAAGGGGCTAGCTGACTTCAATGTGAAATATGTGAAGGGGCTGGCTGACTGCAATGTGAAATATGTGAAGGGGGCTAGCTGAATGGCATGTGAAATATGTGAAGGGGGCTAGCTGACTGCAATGTGAAATATGTGAAGGAGGCTAGCTGAATGGCATGTTAAATATGTGAAGGGGGCTAGCTGACTGCAATGTGAAATATGTGAAGGAGGCTGCCTGACTGCAATGCGAAATATGTGAAGGGGGCTGCCTGACTGCAATGTGAAATTTGTGAAGGGTGTAGCTGACTTCAATGTGAAATATGAGAAGGGGCTAGCTGGCTTCAATGTGAAATATGAGAAGGGGCTGCCTGACTGCAATGTGAAATATGTGAAGGGGGCTAGCTGAATGCAATGTGAAAAATGTGAAGGGGGCTAGCTGACTGCAATGTGAAATATGTGAAGGAGGCTAGCTGAATGGCATGTTAAATATGTGAAGGTGCTAGCTGACTGCAATGTGAAATATGTGAAGGGGGCTGCCTGACTGCAATGTGAAATATGTGAAGGGGGCTAGCTGACTGCAATGTGAAATATGTGAAGGGGCTAGCTGACTTCCATGTGAAATATGAGAAGGGGCTGCCTGACTGCAATGTGAAATATATGAAGGGGGCTAGCTGAATGCAATGTGAAATATGTGAAGGGGGCTAGCTGACTGCAATGTGAAATATGTGAAGGGGGCCGCCTAACTGCAATGTGAAATATGTGAAGGGGGCTAGCTGACTGCAATGTGAAATATGTGAAGGGGGCTAGCTTACTGCAATGTGAAATATGTGAAGGGGCTAGCTGCCTGCAATGTGAAATATGTGAAGGGGGCTAGCTGACTGCAATGTGAAATATGTGAAGGGGCTAGCTGACTTCAATGTGAAATATGTGAAGGGGGCTAACTGTCTGCAATGTGAAATATGTGAAGGGGGCTAGCTTACTGCAATGTGAAATATGTGAAGGGGCTACCTGACTTCAATGTGAAATATGTGAAGGGGCTAGCTGCCTGCAATGTGAAATATGTGAAGGGGGCTAGCTGACTTCAATGTGAAATGTGTGAAGGGGGCTAGCTGACTGCAATGTGAAATATGTGAAGGGGCTAGCTGCCTGCAATGTGAAATATGTGAAGGGGGCTAGCTGACTGCAATGTGAAATATGTGAAGGGGCTGGCTGACTGCAATGTGAAATATGTGAAGGGGGCTAGCTGACTGCAATGTGAAATATGTGAAGGGGGCTAGCTGACTGCAATGTAAATATGTGAAGGGGGCTAGCTGACTTCAATGTGAAATGTGTGAAGGGGGCTAGCTGACTGCAATGTGAAATGTGTGAAGGGGGCTAGCTGACTGCAATGTGAAATATGTGAATGGGGCTAGCTGACTTCAATGTGAAATATGTGAAGGGGGCTAACTGACTGCAATGTGAAATATGTGAAGGGGGCTAGCTGACTTCAATGTGAAATGTGTGAAGGGGGCTAGCTGACTGCAATGTGAAATGTGTGAAGGGGGCTAGCTGACTGCAATGTGAAATATGTGAATGGGGCTAGCTGACTTCAATGTGAAATATGTGAAGGGGGCTAGCTGACTGCAATGTGAAATATGTGAAGGGGGCTAGCTGACTTCAATGTGAAATGTGTGAAGGGGGCTAGCTGACTGCAATGTGAAATGTGTGAAGGGGGCTAGCTGACTGCAATGTGAAATATGTGAATGGGGCTAGCTGACTTCAATGTGAAATATGTGAAGGGGGCTAACTGACTGCAATGTGAAATGTGTGAAGGGGGCTAGCTGACTTCAATGTGAAATATGAGAATGGGCTGCCTGACTGCAATGTGAAATATGTGAAGGGGGCTAGCTGAATGCAATGCGAAATATGTGAAGGGGGCTAGCTGACTGCAATGTGAAATATGTGAAGGGGGCTGCCTGACTGCAATGTGAAATATGTGAAGGGGGCTAGCTGACTGCAATGTGAAATATGTGAAGGGGGCTAGCTTACTGCAATGTGAAATATGTGAAGGGGCTACCTGACTTCAATGTGAAATATGTGAAGGGGCTAGCTGCCTGCAATGTGAAAAATGTGAAGGGGGCTAGCTGACGGCAATGTGAAATATGTGAAGGAGGCTAGCTGAATGGCATGTTAAATATGTGAAGGGGCTAGCTGACTGCAATGTGAAATATGTGAAGGGGGCTGCCTGACTGCAATGTGAAATATGTGAAGGGGGCTAGCTGACTGCAATGTGAAATATGTGAAGGGGCTAGCTGACTTCAATGTGAAATATGAGAAGGGGCTAGCTGACTTCAATGTGAAATATGAGAAGGGGCTGCCTGACTGCAATGTGAAATATGTGAAGGGGGCTAGCTGAATGCAATGTGAAATATGTGAAGGGGGCTAGCTGACTGCCAATGTGAAATATGTGAAGGTGGCTGCCTGACTGCAATGTGAAATATGTGAAGGGGGCTAGCTGACTGCAATGTGAAATATGTGAAGGGGCTAGCTGACTTCAATGTGAAATATGTGAAGGGGCTAGCTGCCTGCAATGTGAAATATGTGAAGGGGGCTAGCTGACTGCAATGTGAAATATGTGAAGGGGCTAGCTGACTGCAATGTGAAATATGTGAAGGGGCTGGCTGACTGCAATGTGAAATATGTGAAGGGGGCTAGCTGACTGCAATGTGAAATATGTGGAGGGGCTGGCTGACTGCAATGTGAAATATATGAAGGGGGCAAGCTGCCTGCAATGTGAAATATATGAAGGGGGCTAGCTGAATGGCATGTTAAATATGTGAAGGGGGCCAGCTGACTTCAATGTGAAATATGAGAAGGGGCTAGCTGGCTTCAATGTGAAATATGAGAAGGGGCTGCCTGACTGCAATGTGAAATATGTGAAGGGGGCTAGCTGAATGCAATGTGAAAAATGTGAAGGGGGCTAGCTGACGGCAATGTGAAATATGTGAAGGAGGCTAGCTGAATGGCATGTTAAATATGTGAAGGGGCTAGCTGACTGCAATGTGAAATATGTGAAGGGGGCTGCCTGACTGCAATGTGAAATATGTGAAGGGGGCTAGCTGACTGCAATGTGAAATATGTGAAGGGGCTAGCTGACTTCAATGTGAAATATGAGAAGGGGCTAGCTGACTTCAATGTGAAATATGAGAAGGGGCTGCCTGACTGCAATGTGAAATATGTGAAGGGGGCTAGCTGAATGCAATGTGAAATATGTGAAGGGGGCTAGCTGACTGCAATGTGAAATATGTGAAGGGGGCTGCCTGACTGCAATGTGAAATATGTGAAGGGGCTAGCTGACTGCAATGTGAAATATGTGAAGGGGGCTAGCTTACTGCAATGTGAAATATGTGAAGGGGCTAGCTGACTTCAATGTGAAATATGTGAAGGGGCTAGCTGCCTGCAATGTGAAATATGTGAAGGGGGCTAGCTGACTGCAATGTGAAATATGTGAAGGGGCTAGCTGACTGCAATGTGAAATATGTGAAGGGGCTGGCTGACTGCAATGTGAAATATGTGAAGGGGGCTAGCTGACTGCAATGTGAAATATGTGGAGGGGCTGGCTGACTGCAATGTGAAATATATGAAGGGGGCAAGCTGCCTGCAATGTGAAATATATGAAGGGGGCTAGCTGAATGGCATGTTAAATATGTGAAGGGGGCCAGCTGACTGCAATGTGAAATATATGAAGGGGGCTGCCTGACTGCAATGTGAAATATGTGAAGGGGGCTAGCTGACTGCAATGTGAAATATGTGAAGGGGGCTAGCTGACTGCAATGTGAAATATGTGAAGGGGCTAGCTGACTTTAATGTGAAATATGTGAAGGGGCTGGCTGACTGCAATGTGAAATATGTGAAGGGGGCTAGCTGAATGGCATGTGAAATATGTGAAGGGGGCTAGCTGACTGCAATGTGAAATATGTGAAGGAGGCTAGCTGAATGGCATGTTAAATATGTGAAGGGGGCTAGCTGACTGCAATGTGAAATATGTGAAGGGGGCTGCCTGACTGCAATGTGAAATATGTGAAGGGGGCTGCCTGACTGCAATGTGAAATTTGTGAAGGGTGTAGCTGACTTCAATGTGAAATATGAGAAGGGGCTAGCTGGCTTCAATGTGAAATATGAGAAGGGGCTGCCTGACTGCAATGTGAAATATGTGAAGGGGGCTGCCTGACTGCAATGTGAAATATGTGAAGGGGGCTAGCTGACTGCAATGTGAAATATGTGAAGGGGGCTAGCTTACTGCAATGTGAAATATGTGAAGGGGCTAGCTGACTTCAATGTGAAATATGTGAAGGGGCTAGCTGCCTGCAATGTGAAATATGTGAAGGGGGCTAGCTGACTGCAATGTGAAATATGTTAAGGGGGCTAGCTGACTGCAATGTGAAATATGTGAAGGGGCTAGCTGACTGCAATGTGAAATATGTGAAGGGGCTGGCTGACTGCAATGTGAAATATGTGAAGGGGGCTAGCTGACTGCAATGTGAAATATGTGGAGGGGCTGGCTGCCTGCAATGTGAAATATATGAAGGGGGCTAGCTGAATGGCATGTGAAATATGTGAAGGGGGCTAGCTGACTGCAATGTGAAATATATGAAGGGGGCTAGCTGAATGGCATGTGAAATATGTGAAGGAGGCTAGCTGACTGCAATGTGAAATATATGAAGGGGGCTAGCTGAATGGCTTGTGAAATATATGAAGCGGGCAAGCTGCATGCAATTTGAAATATATGAAGGGGGCTAGCTGAGTGGCATGTTAAATATGTGAAGGGGGCCAGCTGACTGCAATGTGAAATATGTGAAGGGGGCTGCCTGACTGCAATGTGAAATATGTGAAGGGGGCTAGCTGACTGCAATGTGAAATATGTGAAGGGGCTAGCTGACTTCAATGTGAAATATGTGAAGGGGCTGGCTGACTGCAATGTGAAATATGTGAAGGGGGCTAGCTGAATGGCATGTGAAATATGTGAAGGGGGCTAGCTGACTGCAATGTGAAATATGTGAAGGAGGCTAGCTGAATGGCATGTTAAATATGTGAAGGGGGCTAGCTGACTGCAATGTGAAATATGTGAAGGAGGCTGCCTGACTGCAATGCGAAATATGTGAAGGGGGCTGCCTGACTGCAATGTGAAATTTGTGAAGGGTGTAGCTGACTTCAATGTGAAATATGAGAAGGGGCTAGCTGGCTTCAATGTGAAATATGAGAAGGGGCTGCCTGACTGCAATGTGAAATATGTGAAGGGGGCTAGCTGAATGCAATGTGAAAAATGTGAAGGGGGCTAGCTGACTGCAATGTGAAATATGTGAAGGAGGCTAGCTGAATGGCATGTTAAATATGTGAAGGTGCTAGCTGACTGCAATGTGAAATATGTGAAGGGGGCTGCCTGACTGCAATGTGAAATATGTGAAGGGGGCTAGCTGACTGCAATGTGAAATATGTGAAGGGGCTAGCTGACTTCCATGTGAAATATGAGAAGGGGCTGCCTGACTGCAATGTGAAATATATGAAGGGGGCTAGCTGAATGCAATGTGAAATATGTGAAGGGGGCTAGCTGACTGCAATGTGAAATATGTGAAGGGGGCCGCCTAACTGCAATGTGAAATATGTGAAGGGGGCTAGCTGACTGCAATGTGAAATATGTGAAGGGGGCTAGCTTACTGCAATGTGAAATATGTGAAGGGGCTAGCTGCCTGCAATGTGAAATATGTGAAGGGGGCTAGCTGACTGCAATGTGAAATATGTGAAGGGGCTAGCTGACTTCAATGTGAAATATGTGAAGGGGGCTAACTGTCTGCAATGTGAAATATGTGAAGGGGGCTAGCTTACTGCAATGTGAAATATGTGAAGGGGCTACCTGACTTCAATGTGAAATATGTGAAGGGGCTAGCTGCCTGCAATGTGAAATATGTGAAGGGGGCTAGCTGACTTCAATGTGAAATGTGTGAAGGGGGCTAGCTGACTGCAATGTGAAATATGTGAAGGGGCTAGCTGCCTGCAATGTGAAATATGTGAAGGGGGCTAGCTGACTGCAATGTGAAATATGTGAAGGGGCTGGCTGACTGCAATGTGAAATATGTGAAGGGGGCTAGCTGACTGCAATGTGAAATATGTGAAGGGGGCTAGCTGACTGCAATGTGAAATATGTGAAGGGGCTGGCTGACTGCAATGTGAAATATGTGAAGGGGCTAGCTGACTGCAATGTGAAATATGTGAAGGGGCTAGCTGACTGCAATGTGAAATATGTGAAGGGGCTGGCTGACTGCAATGTGAAATATGTGAAGGGGGCTAGCTGACTGCAATGTGAAATATGTGAAGGGGCTAGCTGACTGCAATGTGAAATATGTGAAGGGGCTGGCTGACTGCAATGTGAAATATGTGAAGGGGGCTAGCTGACTGCAATGTGAAATATGTGGAGGGGCTGGCTGACTGCAATGTGAAATATATGAAGGGGGCAAGCTGCCTGCAATGTGAAATATATGAAGGGGGCTAGCTGAATGGCATGTTAAATATGTGAAGGGGGCCAGCTGACTGCAATGTGAAATATATGAAGGGGGCTGCCTGACTGCAATGTGAAATATGTGAAGGGGGCTAGCTGACTGCAATGTGAAATATGTGAAGGGGCTAGCTGACTTTAATGTGAAATATGTGAAGGGGCTGGCTGACTGCAATGTGAAATATGTGAAGGGGGCTAGCTGAATGGCATGTGAAATATGTGAAGGGGGCTAGCTGACTGCAATGTGAAATATGTGAAGGAGGTTAGCTGAATGGTATGTTAAATATGTGAAGGGGCTAGCTGACTGCAATGTGAAATATGTGAAGGGGGCTGCCTGACTGCAATGTGAAATATGTGAAGGGGGCTGCCTGACTGCAATGTGAAATTTGTGAAGGGTGTAGCTGACTTCAATGTGAAATATGAGAAGGGGCTAGCTGGCTTCAATGTGAAATATGAGAAGGGGCTGCCTGACTGCAATGTGAAATATGTGAAGGGGGCTGCCTGACTGCAATGTGAAATATGTGAAGGGGGCTAGCTTACTGCAATGTGAAATATGTGAAGGGGCTAGCTGACTTCAATGTGAAATATGTGAAGGGGCTAGCTGCCTGCAATGTGAAATATGTGAAGGGGGCTAGCTGACTGCAATGTGAAATATGTGAAGGGGGCTAGCTGACTGCAATGTGAAATATGTGAAGGGGCTAGCTGACTGCAATGTGAAATATGTGAAGGGGCTGGCTGACTGCAATGTGAAATATGTGAAGGGGGCTAGCTGACTGCAATGTGAAATATGTGGAGGGGCTGGCTGCCTGCAATGTGAAATATATGAAGGGGGCTAGCTGAATGGCATGTGAAATATGTGAAGGAGGCTAGCTGACTGCAATGTGAAATATGTGAAGGGGGCTAGCTGACTGCAATGTGAAATATGTGAAGGGGGCTAGCTGACTGCAATGTGAAATATGTGAAGGGGCTAGCTGACTGCAATGTGAAATATGTGAAGGGGCTGGCTGACTGCAATGTGAAATATGTGAAGGGGGCTAGCTGACTGCAATGTGAAATATGTGGAGGGGCTGGCTGCCTGCAATGTGAAATATATGAAGGGGGCTAGCTGAATGGCATGTGAAATATGTGAAGGAGGCTAGCTGACTGCAATGTGAAATATATGAAGGGGGCTAGCTTAATGGCATGTGAAATATGTGAAGGAGGCTAGCTGACTGCAATGTGAAATATATGAAGGGGGCTAGCTGAATGGCATGTGAAATATATGAAGCGGGCAAGCTGCATGCAATTTGAAATATATGAAGGGGGCTAGCTGAATGGCATGTTAAATATGTGAAGGGGGCCAGCTGACTGCAATGTGAAATATGTGAAGGGGGCTGCCTGACTGCAATGTGAAATATGTGAAGGGGGCTAGCTGACTGCAATGTGAAATATGTGAAGGGGCTAGCTGACTTCAATGTGAAATATGAGAAGGGGCTGCCTGACTGCAATGTGAAATATGTGAAGGGGGCTAGCTGAATGGCATGTGAAATATGTGAAGGGGGCTAGCTGACTGCAATGTGAAATATGTGAAGGAGGCTAGCTGAATGGCATGTTAAACATGTGAAGGGGGCTAGCTGACTGCAATGTGAAATGTGTGAAGGGGGCTGCCTGACTGCAATGTGAAATATGTGAAGGGGGCTGCCTGACTGCAATGTGAAATTTGTGAAGGGTGTAGCTGACTTCAATGTGAAATATGAGAAGGGGCTAGCTGGCTTCAATGTGAAATATGAGAAGGGGCTGCTTGACTGCAATGTGAAATATGTGAAGGGGGCTAGCTGAATGCAATGTAAAAAATGTGAAGGGGGCTAGCTGACGGCAATGTGAAATATGTGAAGGAGGCTAGCTGAATGGCATGTTAAATATGTGAAGGGGCTAGCTGACTGCAATGTGAAATATGTGAAGGGGGCTGCCTGACTGCAATGTGAAATATGTGAAGGGGCTAGCTGACTTCAATGTGAAATATGAGAAGGGGCTGCCTGACTGCAATGTGAAATATGTGAAGGGGGCTAGCTGAATGCAATGTGAAATATGTGAAGGGGGCTAGCTGACTGCAATGTGAAATATGTGAAGGGGGCTGCCTGACTGCAATGTGAAATATGTGAAGGGGGCTAGCTGACTGCAATGTGAAATATGTGAACGGGGCTAGCTTACTGCAATGTGAAATATGTGAAGGGGCTAGCTGCCTGCAATGTGAAATATGTGAAGGGGCTAGCTGACTGCAATGTGAAATATGTGAAGGGGGCTAGCTGAATGCAATGTGAAATATGTGAAGGGGGCTAGCTGACTGCAATGTGAAATATGTGAAGGGGGCTGCCTGACTGCAATGTGAAATATGTGAAGGGGGCTAGCTGACTGCAATGTGAAATATGTGAAGGGGGCTAGCTGACTGCAATGTGAAATATGTGAAGGGGGCTGCCTGACTGCAATGTGAAATATGTGAAGGGGGCTAGCTGACTGCAATGTGAAATATGTGAACGGGGCTAGCTGACTTCAATGTGAAATATGTGAAGGGGCTAGCTGCCTGCAATGTGAAATATGTGAAGGGGGCTAGCTGACTGCAATGTGAAATATGTGAAGGGGCTAGCTGACTGCAATGTGAAATATGTGAAGGGGCTGGCTGACTGCAATGTGAAATATGTGAAGGGGGCTAGCTGACTGCAATGTGAAATATGTGAAGGGGGTTAGCTGACTGCAATGTGAAATATGTGGAGGGGCTGGCTGACTGCAATGTGAAATATGTGAACGGGGCTAGCTGACTGCCATGTGAAATATATGGAGGGGGCTAGCTGAATGGCATGTGAAATATGTGAAGGAGGCTAGCTGACTGCAATGTGAAATATATGAAGGGGGCTGGCTGAATGGCATGTGAAATATATGAAGGGGGCAAGCTGCCTGCAATTTGAAATATATGAAGGGGGCTAGCTGAATGGCATGTTAAATATGTGAAGGGGGCCAGCTGACTGCAATGTGAAATATGTGAAGGGGGCTGCCTGACTGCAATGTGAAATATGTGAAGGGGCTGGCTGACTGCAATGTGAAATATGTGAAGGGGGCTAGCTGAATGGCATGTGAAATATGTGAAGAGGGCTAGCTGACTGCAATGTGAAATATGTGAAGGAGGCTAGCTGAATGGCATGTTAAATATGTGAAGGGGGTTAGCTGACTGCAATGTGAAATATGTGAAGGGGGCTGCCTGACTGCAATATGAAATATGTGAAGGGGGCTAGCTGACTGCAATGTGAAATATGTGAAGGGGCTAGCTGACTTCAATGTGAAATATGTGAAGGGGCCGGCTGACTGCAATGTGAAATATGTGAAGGGGGCTAGCTGAATGGCATGTGAAATATGTGAAGGGGCTAGCTGACTTCAATGTGAAATATGTGAAGGGGCTGGCTGACTGCAATGTGAAATATGTGAAGGGGGCTAGCTGACTGCAATGTGAAATATGTGAAGGAGGCTAGCTGAATGGCATGTTAAATATGTGAAGGGGGCTAGCTGACTGCAATGTGAAATATGTGAAGGGGGCTGCCTGACTGCAATGTGAAATATGTGAAGGGGGCTAGCTGACTGCAATGTGAAATATGTGAAGGGGCTAGCTGACTTCAATGTGAAATATGTGAAGGGGCCGGCTGACTGCAATGTGAAAAATGTGAAGGGGGCTAGCTGAATGCAATGTGAAATATGTGAAGGGGGCTAGCTGACTGCAATGTGAAATATGTGAAGGGGGCTGCCTGACTGCAATGTGAAATATGTGAAGGGGGCTAGCTGACTGCAATGTGAAATATGTGAAGGGGGCTAGCTTACTGCAATGTGAAATATGTGAAGGGGCTAGCTGACTTCAATGTGAAATATGTGAAGGGGCTAGCTGCCTGCAATGTGAAATATGTGAAGGGGGCTAGCTGACTGCAATGTGAAATATGTGAAGGGGCTAGCTGACTGCAATGTGAAATATGTGAAGGGGCTGGCTGACTGCAATGTGAAATATGTGAAGGGGGCTAGCTGACTGCAATGTGAAATATGTGAAGGGGGCTAGCTGACTGCAATGTGAAATATGTGGAGGGGCTGGCTGACTGCAATGTGAAATATATGAAGGCGGCAAGCTGCCTGCAATGTGAAATATATGAAGGGGGCTAGCTGAATGGCATGTGAAATATGTGAAGGAGGCTAGCTGACTGCAATGTGAAATATAGGAAGGGGGCTAGCTGAATGGCATGTGAAATATATGAAGGGGCAAGCTGCCTGCAATTTGAAATATATGAAGGGGGCTAGCTGAATGGCATGTTAAATATGTGAAGGGGGCCAGCTGACTGCAATGTGAAATATGTGAAGGGGGCTGCCTGACTGCAATGTGAAATATGTGAAGGGGGCTAGCAGACTGCAATGTGAAATATGTGAAGGGGCTAGCTGACTTCAATGTGAAATATGTGAAGGGGCTGGCTGACTGCAATGTGAAATATGTGAAGGGGGCTAGCTGAATGGCATGTGAAATATGTGAAGGGGGCTAGCTGACTGCAATGTGAAATATGTGAAGGAGGCTAGCTGAATGGCATATTAAATATGTGAAGGGGGCTAGCTGATTGCAATGTGAAATATGTGAAGGGGGCTGCCTGACTGCAATGTGAAATATGTGAAGGGGGCTGCCTGACTGCAATGTGAAATTTGTGAAGGGTGTAGCTGACTTCAATGTGAAATATGAGAAGGGGCTAGCTGGCTTCAATGTGAAATATGAGAAGGGGGCTGCCTGACTGCAATGTGAAATATGTGAAGGGGGCTAGCTGAATGGCATGTTAAACATGTGAAGGGGGCTAGCTGACTGCAATGTGAAATATGTGAAGGGGGCTGCCTGACTGCAATGTGAAATATGTGAAGGGGGCTGCCTGACTGCAATGTGAAATTTGTGAAGGGTGTAGCTGACTTCAATGTGAAATATGAGAAGGGGCTAGCTGGCTTCAATGTGAAATATGTGAAGGGAGCTAGCTGACTGCAATGTGAAATATGTGAAGGAGGCTAGCTGAATGGCATGTTAAACATGTGAATGGGGCTAGCTGACTGCAATGTGAAATATGTGAAGGGGGCTGCCTGACTGCAATGTGAAATATGTGAAGGGGGCTGCCTGACTGCAATGTGAAATTTGTGAAGGGTGTAGCTGACTTCAATGTGAAATATGAGAAGGGGCTAGCTGGCTTCAATGTGAAATATGAGAAGGGGCTGCCTGACTGCAATGTGAAATATGTGAAGGGGGCTAGCTGAATGCAATGTGAAAAATGTGTAGGGGGCTAGCTGACGGCAATGTGAAATATGTTAAGGAGGCTAGCTGAATGGCATGTTAAATATGTGAAGGGGCTAGCTGACTGCAATGTGAAATATGTGAAGGGGGCTGCCTGACTGCAATGTGAAATATGTGAAGGGGGCTAGCTGACTGCAATGTGAAATATGTGAAGGGGCTAGCTGACTGCAATGTGAAATATGTGAAGGGGCTAGCTGACTTCAATGTGAAATATGAGAAAGGGCTAGCTGACTTCAATGTGAAATATGAGAAGGGGCTGCCTGACTGCAATGTGAAAAATGTGAAGGGGGCTAGCTGAATGCAATGTGAAATATGTGAAGGGGGCTAGCTGACTGCAATGTGAAATATGTGAAGGGGGCTGCCTGACTGCAATGTGAAATATGTGAAGGGGGCTAGCTGCCTGCAATGTGAAATATGTGAAGGGGGCTAGCTTACTGCAATGTGAAATATGTGAAGGGGCTAGCTGACTTCAATGTGAAATATGTGAAGGGGCTAGCTGCCTGCAATGTGAAATATGTGAAGGGGGCTAGCTGACTGCAATGTGAAATATGTGAAGGGGCTAGCTGACTGCAATGTGAAATATGTGAAGGGGCTGGCTGACTGCAATGTGAAATATGTGAAGGGGGCTAGCTGACTGCAATGTGAAATATGTGAAGGGGGCTAGCTGACTGCAATGTGAAATATGTGGAGGGGCTGGCTGACTGCAATGTGAAATATATGAAGGGGGCAAGCTGCCTGCAATGTGAAATATATGAAGGGGGCTAGCTGAATGGCATGTGAAATATGTGAAGGAGGCTAGCTGACTGCAATGTGAAATATAGGAAGGGGGCTAGCTGAATGGCATGTGAAATATATGAAGGGGCAAGCTGCCTGCAATTTGAAATATATGAAGGGGGCTAGCTGAATGGCATGTTAAATATGTGAAGGGGTCCAGCTGACTGCAATGTGAAATATGTGAAGGGGGCTGCCTGACTGCAATGTGAAATATGTGAAGGGGGCTAGCAGACTGCAATGTGAAATATGTGAAGGGGCTAGCTGACTTCAATGTGAAATATGTGAAGGGGCTGGCTGACTGCAATGTGAAATATGTGAAGGGGGCTAGCTGAATGGCATGTGAAATATGTGAAGGGGGCTAGCTGACTGCAATGTGAAATATGTGAAGGAGGCTAGCTGAATGGCATATTAAATATGTGAAGGGGGCTAGCTGATTGCAATGTGAAATATGTGAAGGGGGCTGCCTGACTGCAATGTGAAATATGTGAAGGGGGCTGCCTGACTGCAATGTGAAATTTGTGAAGGGTGTAGCTGACTTCAATGTGAAATATGAGAAGGGGCTAGCTGGCTTCAATGTGAAATATGAGAAGGGGGCTGCCTGACTGCAATGTGAAATATGTGAAGGGGGCTAGGTGACTGCAATGTGAAATATGTGAAGGGGGCTAGCTTACTGCAATGTGAAATATGTGAAGGGGCTAGCTGACTTCAATGTGAAATATGTGAAGGGGCTAGCTGCCTGCAATGTGAAATATGTGAAGGGGGCTAGCTAACTGCAATGTGAAATATGTGAAGGGGGCTAGCTGACTGCAATGTGAAATATGTGAAGGGGCTAGCTGACTGCAATGTGAAATATGTGAAGGGGCTGGCTGACTGCAATGTGAAATATGTGAAGGGGGCTAGCTGACTGCAATGTGAAATATGTGAAGGGGCTAGCTGACTGCAATGTGAAATATGTGGAGGGGCTGGCTGCCTGCAATGTGAAATATATGAAGGGGGCTAGCTGAATTGCATGTGAAATATGTGAAGGAGGCTTGCTGACTGCAATGTGAAATATATGAAGGGGGCTAGCTGAATGGCATGTGAAATATAAGAAGGGGGCAAGCTGCCTGCAATTTGAAATATATGAAGGGGGCTAGCTGAATGTCATGTTAAATATGTGAAGGGGGCTAGCTGACTGCAATGTGAAATATGTGAAGGGGGCTAGCTTACTGCAATGTGAAATATGTGAAGGGGCTAGCTGACTTCAATGTGAAATATGTGAAGGGGCTAGCTGCCTGCAATGTGAAATATGTGAAGGGGGCTAGCTGACTGCAATGTGAAATATGTGAAGGGGCTAGCTGACTTCAATGTGAAATATGTGAAGGGGCTGGCTGACTGCAATGTGAAATATGTGAAGGGGGCTAGCTGACTGCAATGTGAAATATGTGAAGGGGGCTAGCTGACTGCAATGTGAAATATGTGAAGGGGGCTAGCTGACTTCAATGTGAAATGTGTGAAGGGGGCTAGCTGACTGCAATGTGAAATGTGTGAAGGGGGCTAGCTGACTTCAATCTGAAATATGTGAAGGGGGCTAACTGACTGCAATGTGAAATATGTGAAGGGGGCTAGCTGACTGCAATGTGAAATGTGTGAAGGGGGCTAGCTGACTTCAATGTGAAATATGTGAAGGGGGCTAGCTTACTGCAATGTGAAATATGTGAAGGGGCTAGTTGACTTCAATGTGAAATATGTGAAGGGGCTAGCTGCCTGCAATGTGAAATATGTGAAGGGGACTAGCTGACTGCAATGTGAAATATGTGGAGGGGCTGGCTGACTGCAATGTGAAATATATGAAGGGGGTAAGCTGCCTGCAATGTGAAATATATGAAGGGGGCTAGCTGAATGGCCTGTGAAATATGTGAAGGAGGCTAGGTGACTGCAATGTGAAATATATGAAGGGGGCAAGCTGAATGGCATGTGAAATATATGAAGGGGGGAAACTGCCTGCAATGTGAAATATATGAAGGGGGCTAGCTGAATGGCATGTTAAATATGTGAAGGGGGCCAGCTGACTGCAATGTGAAATATGTGAAGGGGGCTGCCTGACTGCAATGTGAAATATGTGAAGGGGGCTAGCTGACTGCAATGTGAAATATGTGAAGGGGCTAGCTGACTTCAATGTGAAATATGAGAAGGGGCTAGCTGACTTCAATGTGAAATATGAGAAGGGGCTGCCTGACTGCAATGTGAAATATGTGAAGGGGGCTAGCTGAATGCAATGTGAAATATGTGAAGGGGGCTAGCTGACTGCAATGTGAAATATGTGAAGGGGGCTGCCTGACTGCAATGTGAAATTTGTGAAGGGTGTAGCTGACTTCAATGTGAAATATGAGAAGGGGCTAGCTGACTTCAATGTGAAATATGAGAAGGGGCTAGCTGGCTTCAATGTGAAATATGAGAAGGGGCTGCCTGACTGCAATGTGAAATATGTGAAGGGGGCTAGCTGAATGCAATGTGAAAAATGTGAAGGGGGCTAGCTGACGGCAATGTGAAATATGTGAAGGAGGCTAGCTGAATGGCATGTTAAATATGTGAAGGGGCTAGCTGACTGCAATGTGAAATATGTGAAGGGGGCTGCCTGACTGCAATGTGAAATATGTGAAGGGGGCTAGCTGACTGCAATGTGAAATATGTGAAGGGGTTAGCTGACTTCAATGTGAAATATGAGAAGGGGCTAGCTGACTTCAATGTGAAATATGAGAAGGGGCTGCCTGACTGCAATGTGAAATATGTGAAGGGGGCTAGCTGAATGCAATGTGAAATATGTGAAGGGGGCTAGCTGACTGCAATGTGAAATATGTGAAGGGGGCTGCCTGACTGCAATGTGAAATATGTGAAGGGGGCTAGCTGACTGCAATGTGAAATATGTGAAGGGGGCTAGCTTACTGCAATGTGAAATATGTGAAGGGGCTAGCTGACTTCAATGTGAAATATGTGAAGGGGCTAGCTGCCTGCAATGTGAAATATGTGAAGGGGGCTAGCTGACTGCAATGTGAAATATGTGAAGGGGCTAGCTGACTGCAATGTGAAATATGTGAAGGGGCTGGCTGACTGCAATGTGAAATATGTGAAGGGGGCTAGCTGACTGCAATGTGAAATATGTGGAGGGGCTGGCTGACTGCAATGTGAAATATATGAAGGGGGCAAGCTGCCTGCAATGTGAAATATATGAAGGGGGCTAGCTGAATGGCATGTTAAATATGTGAAGGGGGCCAGCTGACTGCAATGTGAAATATATGAAGGGGGCTGCCTGACTGCAATGTGAAATATGTGAAGGGGGCTAGCTGACTGCAATGTGAAATATGTGAAGGGGGCTAGCTGACTGCAATGTGAAATATGTGAAGGGGCTAGCTGACTTTAATGTGAAATATGTGAAGGGGCTGGCTGACTGCAATGTGAAATATGTGAAGGGGGCTAGCTGAATGGCATGTGAAATATGTGAAGGGGGCTAGCTGACTGCAATGTGAAATATGTGAAGGAGGCTAGCTGAATGGCATGTTAAATATGTGAAGGGGGCTAGCTGACTGCAATGTGAAATATGTGAAGGGGGCTGCCTGACTGCAATGTGAAATATGTGAAGGGGGCTGCCTGACTGCAATGTGAAATTTGTGAAGGGTGTAGCTGACTTCAATGTGAAATATGAGAAGGGGCTAGCTGGCTTCAATGTGAAATATGAGAAGGGGCTGCCTGACTGCAATGTGAAATATGTGAAGGGGGCTAGCTGAATGGCATGTGAAATATGTGAAGGGGGCTAGCTGACTGCAATGTGAAATATGTGAAGGAGGCTAGCTGAATGGCATGTTAAATATGTGAAGGGGGCTAGCTGACTGCAATGTGAAATATGTGAAGGGGGCTGCCTGACTGCAATGTGAAATATGTGAAGGGGGCTGCCTGACTGCAATGTGAAATTTGTGAAGGGTGTAGCTGACTTCAATGTGAAATATGAGAAGGGGCTAGCTGGCTTCAATGTGAAATATGAGAAGGGGCTGCCTGACTGCAATGTGAAATATGTGAAGGGGGCTGCCTGACTGCAATGTGAAATATGTGAAGGGGGCTAGCTGACTGCAATGTGAAATATGTGAAGGGGGCTAGCTTACTGCAATGTGAAATATGTGAAGGGGCTAGCTGACTTCAATGTGAAATATGTGAAGGGGCTAGCTGCCTGCAATGTGAAATATGTGAAGGGGGCTAGCTGACTGCAATGTGAAATATGTTAAGGGGGCTAGCTGACTGCAATGTGAAATATGTGAAGGGGCTAGCTGACTGCAATGTGAAATATGTGAAGGGGCTGGCTGACTGCAATGTGAAATATGTGAAGGGGGCTAGCTGACTGCAATGTGAAATATGTGGAGGGGCTGGCTGCCTGCAATGTGAAATATATGAAGGGGGCTAGCTGAATGGCATGTGAAATATGTGAAGGGGGCTAGCTGACTGCAATGTGAAATATATGAAGGGGGCTAGCTGAATGGCATGTGAAATATGTGAAGGAGGCTAGCTGACTGCAATGTGAAATATATGAAGGGGGCTAGCTGAATGGCTTGTGAAATATATGAAGCGGGCAAGCTGCATGCAATTTGAAATATATGAAGGGGGCTAGCTGAGTGGCATGTTAAATATGTGAAGGGGGCCAGCTGACTGCAATGTGAAATATGTGAAGGGGGCTGCCTGACTGCAATGTGAAATATGTGAAGGGGGCTAGCTGACTGCAATGTGAAATATGTGAAGGGGCTAGCTGACTTCAATGTGAAATATGTGAAGGGGCTGGCTGACTGCAATGTGAAATATGTGAAGGGGGCTAGCTGAATGGCATGTGAAATATGTGAAGGGGGCTAGCTGACTGCAATGTGAAATATGTGAAGGAGGCTAGCTGAATGGCATGTTAAATATGTGAAGGGGGCTAGCTGACTGCAATGTGAAATATGTGAAGGAGGCTGCCTGACTGCAATGCGAAATATGTGAAGGGGGCTGCCTGACTGCAATGTGAAATTTGTGAAGGGTGTAGCTGACTTCAATGTGAAATATGAGAAGGGGCTAGCTGGCTTCAATGTGAAATATGAGAAGGGGCTGCCTGACTGCAATGTGAAATATGTGAAGGGGGCTAGCTGAATGCAATGTGAAAAATGTGAAGGGGGCTAGCTGACTGCAATGTGAAATATGTGAAGGAGGCTAGCTGAATGGCATGTTAAATATGTGAAGGTGCTAGCTGACTGCAATGTGAAATATGTGAAGGGGGCTGCCTGACTGCAATGTGAAATATGTGAAGGGGGCTAGCTGACTGCAATGTGAAATATGTGAAGGGGCTAGCTGACTTCCATGTGAAATATGAGAAGGGGCTGCCTGACTGCAATGTGAAATATATGAAGGGGGCTAGCTGAATGCAATGTGAAATATGTGAAGGGGGCTAGCTGACTGCAATGTGAAATATGTGAAGGGGGCCGCCTAACTGCAATGTGAAATATGTGAAGGGGGCTAGCTGACTGCAATGTGAAATATGTGAAGGGGGCTAGCTTACTGCAATGTGAAATATGTGAAGGGGCTAGCTGCCTGCAATGTGAAATATGTGAAGGGGGCTAGCTGACTGCAATGTGAAATATGTGAAGGGGCTAGCTGACTTCAATGTGAAATATGTGAAGGGGGCTAACTGTCTGCAATGTGAAATATGTGAAGGGGGCTAGCTTACTGCAATGTGAAATATGTGAAGGGGCTACCTGACTTCAATGTGAAATATGTGAAGGGGCTAGCTGCCTGCAATGTGAAATATGTGAAGGGGGCTAGCTGACTTCAATGTGAAATGTGTGAAGGGGGCTAGCTGACTGCAATGTGAAATATGTGAAGGGGCTAGCTGCCTGCAATGTGAAATATGTGAAGGGGGCTAGCTGACTGCAATGTGAAATATGTGAAGGGGCTGGCTGACTGCAATGTGAAATATGTGAAGGGGGCTAGCTGACTGCAATGTGAAATATGTGAAGGGGGCTAGCTGACTGCAATGTGAAATATGTGAAGGGGGCTAGCTGACTTCAATGTGAAATGTGTGAAGGGGGCTAGCTGACTGCAATGTGAAATGTGTGAAGGGGGCTAGCTGACTGCAATGTGAAATATGTGAATGGGGCTAGCTGACTTCAATGTGAAATATGTGAAGGGGGCTAACTGACTGCAATGTGAAATATGTGAAGGGGGCTAGCTGACTTCAATGTGAAATGTGTGAAGGGGGCTAGCTGACTGCAATGTGAAATGTGTGAAGGGGGCTAGCTGACTGCAATGTGAAATATGTGAATGGGGCTAGCTGACTTCAATGTGAAATATGTGAAGGGGGCTAGCTGACTGCAATGTGAAATATGTGAAGGGGGCTAGCTGACTTCAATGTGAAATGTGTGAAGGGGGCTAGCTGACTGCAATGTGAAATGTGTGAAGGGGGCTAGCTGACTGCAATGTGAAATATGTGAATGGGGCTAGCTGACTGCAATGTGAAATATGTGAATGGGGCTAGCTGACTTCAATGTGAAATATGTGAAGGGGGCTAACTGACTGCAATGTGAAATGTGTGAAGGGGGCTAGCTGACTTCAATGTGAAATATGAGAATGGGCTGCCTGACTGCAATGTGAAATATGTGAAGGGGGCTAGCTGAATGCAATGCGAAATATGTGAAGGGGGCTAGCTGACTGCAATGTGAAATATGTGAAGGGGGCTGCCTGACTGCAATGTGAAATATGTGAAGGGGGCTAGCTGACTGCAATGTGAAATATGTGAAGGGGGCTAGCTTACTGCAATGTGAAATATGTGAAGGGGCTACCTGACTTCAATGTGAAATATGTGAAGGGGCTAGCTGCCTGCAATGTGAAAAATGTGAAGGGGGCTAGCTGACGGCAATGTGAAATATGTGAAGGAGGCTAGCTGAATGGCATGTTAAATATGTGAAGGGGCTAGCTGACTGCAATGTGAAATATGTGAAGGGGGCTGCCTGACTGCAATGTGAAATATGTGAAGGGGGCTAGCTGACTGCAATGTGAAATATGTGAAGGGGCTAGCTGACTTCAATGTGAAATATGAGAAGGGGCTAGCTGACTTCAATGTGAAATATGAGAAGGGGCTGCCTGACTGCAATGTGAAATATGTGAAGGGGGCTAGCTGAATGCAATGTGAAATATGTGAAGGGGGCTAGCTGGCTGCCAATGTGAAATATGTGAAGGTGGCTGCCTGACTGCAATGTGAAATATGTGAAGGGGGCTAGCTGACTGCAATGTGAAATATGTGAAGGGGCTAGCTGACTTCAATGTGAAATATGTGAAGGGGCTAGCTGCCTGCAATGTGAAATATGTGAAGGGGGCTAGCTGACTGCAATGTGAAATATGTGAAGGGGCTAGCAGACTGCAATGTGAAATATGTGAAGGGGCTGGCTGACTGCAATGTGAAATATGTGAAGGGGGCTAGCTGACTGCAATGTGAAATATGTGGAGGGGCTGGCTGACTGCAATGTGAAATATATGAAGGGGGCAAGCTGCCTGCAATGTGAAATATATGAAGGGGGCTAGCTGAATGGCATGTTAAATATGTGAAGGGGGCCAGCTGACTTCAATGTGAAATATGAGAAGGGGCTAGCTGGCTTCAATGTGAAATATGAGAAGGGGCTGCCTGACTGCAATGTGAAATATGTGAAGGGGGCTAGCTGAATGCAATGTGAAAAATGTGAAGGGGGCTAGCTGACGGCAATGTGAAATATGTGAAGGAGGCTAGCTGAATGGCATGTTAAATATGTGAAGGGGCTAGCTGACTGCAATGTGAAATATGTGAAGGGGGCTGCCTGACTGCAATGTGAAATATGTGAAGGGGGCTAGCTGACTGCAATGTGAAATATGTGAAGGGGCTAGCTGACTTCAATGTGAAATATGAGAAGGGGCTAGCTGACTTCAATGTGAAATATGAGAAGGGGCTGCCTGACTGCAATGTGAAATATGTGAAGGGGGCTAGCTGAATGCAATGTGAAATATGTGAAGGGGGCTAGCTGACTGCAATGTGAAATATGTGAAGGGGGCTGCCTGACTGCAATGTGAAATATGTGAAGGGGGCTAGCTGACTGCAATGTGAAATATGTGAAGGGGGCTAGCTTACTGCAATGTGAAATATGTGAAGGGGCTAGCTGACTTCAATGTGAAATATGTGAAGGGGCTAGCTGCCTGCAATGTGAAATATGTGAAGGGGGCTAGCTGACTGCAATGTGAAATATGTGAAGGGGCTAGCTGACTGCAATGTGAAATATGTGAAGGGGCTGGCTGACTGCAATGTGAAATATGTGAAGGGGGCTAGCTGACTGCAATGTGAAATATGTGGAGGGGCTGGCTGACTGCAATGTGAAATATATGAAGGGGGCAAGCTGCCTGCAATGTGAAATATATGAAGGGGGCTAGCTGAATGGCATGTTAAATATGTGAAGGGGGCCAGCTGACTGCAATGTGAAATATATGAAGGGGGCTGCCTGACTGCAATGTGAAATATGTGAAGGGGGCTAGCTGACTGCAATGTGAAATATGTGAAGGGGGCTAGCTGACTGCAATGTGAAATATGTGAAGGGGCTAGCTGACTTTAATGTGAAATATGTGAAGGGGCTGGCTGACTGCAATGTGAAATATGTGAAGGGGGCTAGCTGAATGGCATGTGAAATATGTGAAGGGGGCTAGCTGACTGCAATGTGAAATATGTGAAGGAGGCTAGCTGAATGGCATGTTAAATATGTGAAGGGGGCTAGCTGACTGCAATGTGAAATATGTGAAGGGGGCTGCCTGACTGCAATGTGAAATATGTGAAGGGGGCTGCCTGACTGCAATGTGAAATTTGTGAAGGGTGTAGCTGACTTCAATGTGAAATATGAGAAGGGGCTAGCTGGCTTCAATGTGAAATATGAGAAGGGGCTGCCTGACTGCAATGTGAAATATGTGAAGGGGGCTGCCTGACTGCAATGTGAAATATGTGAAGGGGGCTAGCTGACTGCAATGTGAAATATGTGAAGGGGGCTAGCTTACTGCAATGTGAAATATGTGAAGGGGCTAGCTGACTTCAATGTGAAATATGTGAAGGGGCTAGCTGCCTGCAATGTGAAATATGTGAAGGGGGCTAGCTGACTGCAATGTGAAATATGTTAAGGGGGCTAGCTGACTGCAATGTGAAATATGTGAAGGGGCTAGCTGACTGCAATGTGAAATATGTGAAGGGGCTGGCTGACTGCAATGTGAAATATGTGAAGGGGGCTAGCTGACTGCAATGTGAAATATGTGGAGGGGCTGGCTGCCTGCAATGTGAAATATATGAAGGGGGCTAGCTGAATGGCATGTGAAATATGTGAAGGGGGCTAGCTGACTGCAATGTGAAATATATGAAGGGGGCTAGCTGAATGGCATGTGAAATATGTGAAGGAGGCTAGCTGACTGCAATGTGAAATATATGAAGGGGGCTAGCTGAATGGCTTGTGAAATATATGAAGCGGGCAAGCTGCATGCAATTTGAAATATATGAAGGGGGCTAGCTGAGTGGCATGTTAAATATGTGAAGGGGGCCAGCTGACTGCAATGTGAAATATGTGAAGGGGGCTGCCTGACTGCAATGTGAAATATGTGAAGGGGGCTAGCTGACTGCAATGTGAAATATGTGAAGGGGCTAGCTGACTTCAATGTGAAATATGTGAAGGGGCTGGCTGACTGCAATGTGAAATATGTGAAGGGGGCTAGCTGAATGGCATGTGAAATATGTGAAGGGGGCTAGCTGACTGCAATGTGAAATATGTGAAGGAGGCTAGCTGAATGGCATGTTAAATATGTGAAGGGGGCTAGCTGACTGCAATGTGAAATATGTGAAGGAGGCTGCCTGACTGCAATGCGAAATATGTGAAGGGGGCTGCCTGACTGCAATGTGAAATTTGTGAAGGGTGTAGCTGACTTCAATGTGAAATATGAGAAGGGGCTAGCTGGCTTCAATGTGAAATATGAGAAGGGGCTGCCTGACTGCAATGTGAAATATGTGAAGGGGGCTAGCTGAATGCAATGTGAAAAATGTGAAGGGGGCTAGCTGACTGCTATGTGAAATATGTGAAGGAGGCTAGCTGAATGGCATGTTAAATATGTGAAGGTGCTAGCTGACTGCAATGTGAAATATGTGAAGGGGGCTGCCTGACTGCAATGTGAAATATGTGAAGGGGGATAGCTGACTGCAATGTGAAATATGTGAAGGGGCTAGCTGACTTCCATGTGAAATATGAGAAGGGGCTGCCTGACTGCAATGTGAAATATATGAAGGGGGCTAGCTGAATGCAATGTGAAATATGTGAAGGGGGCTAGCTAACTGCAATGTGAAATATGTGAAGGGGGCCGCCTAACTGCAATGTGAAATATGTGAAGGGGGCTAGCTGACTGCAATGTGAAATATGTGAAGGGGGCTAGCTTACTGCAATGTGAAATATGTGAAGGGGCTAGCTGCCTGCAATGTGAAATATGTGAAGGGGGCTAGCTGACTGCAATGTGAAATATGTGAAGGGGCTAGCTGACTTCAATGTGAAATATGTGAAGGGGGCTAACTGTCTGCAATGTGAAATATGTGAAGGGGGCTAGCTTACTGCAATGTGAAATATGTGAAGGGGCTACCTGACTTCAATGTGAAATATGTGAAGGGGCTAGCTGCCTGCAATGTGAAATATGTGAAGGGGGCTAGCTGACTTCAATGTGAAATGTGTGAAGGGGGCTAGCTGACTGCAATGTGAAATATGTGAAGGGGCTAGCTGCCTGCAATGTGAAATATGTGAAGGGGGCTAGCTGACTGCAATGTGAAATATTTGAAGGGGCTGGCTGACTGCAATGTGAAATATGTGAAGGGGGCTAGCTGACTGCAATGTGAAATATGTGAAGGGGGCTAGCTGACTGCAATGTGAAATATGTGAAGGGGGCTAGCTGACTTCAATGTGAAATGTGTGAAGGGGGCTAGCTGACTGCAATGTGAAATGTGTGAAGGGGGCTAGCTGACTGCAATGTGAAATATGTGAATGGGGCTAGCTGACTTCAATGTGAAATATGTGAAGGGGGCTAACTGACTGCAATGTGAAATATGTGAAGGGGGCTAGCTGACTTCAATGTGAAATGTGTGAAGGGGGCTAGCTGACTGCAATGTGAAATGTGTGAAGGGGGCTAGCTGACTGCAATGTGAAATATGTGAATGGGGCTAGCTGACTTCAATGTGAAATATGTGAAGGGGGCTAGCTGACTGCAATGTGAAATATGTGAAGGGGGCTAGCTGACTTCAATGTGAAATGTGTGAAGGGGGCTAGCTGACTGCAATGTGAAATGTGTGAAGGGGGCTAGCTGACTGCAATGTGAAATATGTGAATGGGGCTAGCTGACTTCAATGTGAAATATGTGAAGGGGGCTAACTGACTGCAATGTGAAATGTGTGAAGGGGGCTAGCTGACTTCAATGTGAAATATGAGAATGGGCTGCCTGACTGCAATGTGAAATATGTGAAGGGGGCTAGCTGAATGCAATGCGAAATATGTGAAGGGGGCTAGCTGACTGCAATGTGAAATATGTGAAGGGGGCTGCCTGACTGCAATGTGAAATATGTGAAGGGGGCTAGCTGACTGCAATGTGAAATATGTGAAGGGGGCTAGCTTACTGCAATGTGAAATATGTGAAGGGGCTACCTGACTTCAATGTGAAATATGTGAAGGGGCTAGCTGCCTGCAATGTGAAAAATGTGAAGGGGGCTAGCTGACGGCAATGTGAAATATGTGAAGGAGGCTAGCTGAATGGCATGTTAAATATGTGAAGGGGCTAGCTGACTGCAATGTGAAATATGTGAAGGGGGCTGCCTGACTGCAATGTGAAATATGTGAAGGGGGCTAGCTGACTGCAATGTGAAATATGTGAAGGGGCTAGCTGACTTCAATGTGAAATATGAGAAGGGGCTAGCTGACTTCAATGTGAAATATGAGAAGGGGCTGCCTGACTGCAATGTGAAATATGTGAAGGGGGCTAGCTGAATGCAATGTGAAATATGTGAAGGGGGCTAGCTGACTGCCAATGTGAAATATGTGAAGGTGGCTGCCTGACTGCAATGTGAAATATGTGAAGGGGGCTAGCTGACTGCAATGTGAAATATGTGAAGGGGCTAGCTGACTTCAATGTGAAATATGTGAAGGGGCTAGCTGCCTGCAATGTGAAATATGTGAAGGGGGCTAGCTGACTGCAATGTGAAATATGTGAAGGGGCTAGCTGACTGCAATGTGAAATATGTGAAGGGGCTGGCTGACTGCAATGTGAAATATGTGAAGGGGGCTAGCTGACTGCAATGTGAAATATGTGGAGGGGCTGGCTGACTGCAATGTGAAATATATGAAGGGGGCAAGCTGCCTGCAATGTGAAATATATGAAGGGGGCTAGCTGAATGGCATGTTAAATATGTGAAGGGGGCCAGCTGACTGCAATGTGAAATATATGAAGGGGGCTGCCTGACTGCAATGTGAAATATGTGAAGGGGGCTAGCTGACTGCAATGTGAAATATGTGAAGGGGCTAGCTGACTTTAATGTGAAATATGTGAAGGGGCTGGCTGACTGCAATGTGAAATATGTGAAGGGGGCTAGCTGAATGGCATGTGAAATATGTGAAGGGGGCTAGCTGACTGCAATGTGAAATATGTGAAGGAGGCTAGCTGAATGGTATGTTAAATATGTGAAGGGGCTAGCTGACTGCAATGTGAAATATGTGAAGGGGGCTGCCTGACTGCAATGTGAAATATGTGAAGGGGGCTGCCTGACTGCAATGTGAAATTTGTGAAGGGTGTAGCTGACTTCAATGTGAAATATGAGAAGGGGCTAGCTGGCTTCAATGTGAAATATGAGAAGGGGCTGCCTGACTGCAATGTGAAATATGTGAAGGGGGCTGCCTGACTGCAATGTGAAATATGTGAAGGGGGCTAGCTTACTGCAATGTGAAATATGTGAAGGGGCTAGCTGACTTCAATGTGAAATATGTGAAGGGGCTAGCTGCCTGCAATGTGAAATATGTGAAGGGGGCTAGCTGACTGCAATGTGAAATATGTGAAGGGGGCTAGCTGACTGCAATGTGAAATATGTGAAGGGGCTAGCTGACTGCAATGTGAAATATGTGAAGGGGCTGGCTGACTGCAATGTGAAATATGTGAAGGGGGCTAGCTGACTGCAATGTGAAATATGTGGAGGGGCTGGCTGCCTGCAATGTGAAATATATGAAGGGGGCTAGCTGAATGGCATGTGAAATATGTGAAGGAGGCTAGCTGACTGCAATGTGAAATATGTGAAGGGGGCTAGCTGACTGCAATGTGAAATATGTGAAGGGGGCTAGCTGACTGCAATGTGAAATATGTGAAGGGGCTAGCTGACTGCAATGTGAAATATGTGAAGGGGCTGGCTGACTGCAATGTGAAATATGTGAAGGGGGCTAGCTGACTGCAATGTGAAATATGTGGAGGGGCTGGCTGCCTGCAATGTGAAACATATGAAGGGGGCTAGCTGAATGGCATGTGAAATATGTGAAGGAGGCTAGCTGACTGCAATGTGAAATATATGAAGGGGGCTAGCTTAATGGCATGTGAAATATGTGAAGGAGGCTAGCTGACTGCAATGTGAAATATATGAAGGGGGCTAGCTGAATGGCATGTGAAATATATGAAGCGGGCAAGCTGCATGCAATTTGAAATATATGAAGGGGGCTAGCTGAATGGCATGTTAAATATGTGAAGGGGGCCAGCTGACTGCAATGTGAAATATGTGAAGGGGGCTGCCTGACTGCAATGTGAAATATGTGAAGGGGGCTAGCTGACTGCAATGTGAAATATGTGAAGGGGCTAGCTGACTTCAATGTGAAATATGTGAAGGGGCTGGCTGACTGCAATGTGAAATATGTGAAGGGGGCTAGCTGAATGGCATGTGAAATATGTGAAGGGGGCTAGCTGACTGCAATGTGAAATATGTGAAGGAGGCTAGCTGAATGGCATGTTAAATATGTGAAGGGGGCTAGCTGACTGCAATGTGAAATATGTGAAGGAGGCTGCCTGACTGCAATGTGAAATATGTGAAGGGGGCTGCCTGACTGCAATGTGAAATTTGTGAAGGGTGTAGCTGACTTCAATGTGAAATATGAGAAGGGGCTAGCTGGCTTCAATGTGAAATATGAGAAGGGGCTGCCTGACTGCAATGTGAAATATGTGAAGGGGGCTAGCTGAATGCAATGTGAAAAATGTGAAGGGGGCTAGCTGACTGCAATGTGAAATATGTGAAGGAGGCTAGCTGAATGGCATGTTAAATATGTGAAGGGGCTAGCTGACTGCAATGTGAAATATGTGAAGGGGGCTGCCTGACTGCAATGTGAAATATGTGAAGGGGGCTAGCTGACTGCAATGTGAAATATGTGAAGGGGCTAGCTGACTTCAATGTGAAATATGAGAAGGGGCTGCCTGACTGCAATGTGAAATATATGAAGGGGGCTAGCTGAATGCAATGTGAAATATGTGAAGGGGGCTAGCTGACTGCAATGTGAAATATGTGAAGGGGGCCGCCTGACTGCAATGTGAAATATGTGAAGGGGGCTAGCTGACTGCAATGTGAAATATGTGAAGGGGGCTAGCTTACTGCAATGTGAAATATGTGAAGGGGCTAGCTGCCTGCAATGTGAAATATGTGAAGGGGGCTAGCTGACTGCAATGTGAAATATGTGAAGGGGCTAGCTGACTTCAATGTGAAATATGTGAAGGGGGCTGGCTGCCTGCAATGTGAAATTTATGAAGGGGGCTAGCTGAATGGCATGTGAAATATGTGAAGGAGGCTAGCTGACTGCAATGTGAAATATGTGAAGGGGGCTAGCTGACTGCAATGTGAAATATGTGAAGGAGGCTAGCTGACTGCAATGTGAAATATATGAAGGGGGCTAGCTGAATGGCATGTGAAATATATGAAGCGGGCAAGCTGCATGCAATTTGAAATATATGAAGGGGGCTAGCTGAATGGCATGTTAAATATGTGAAGGGGGCCAGCTGACTGCAATGTGAAATATGTGAAGGGGGCTGCCTGACTGCAATGTGAAATATGTGAAGGGGGCAGGGGGCTAGCTGACTGCAATGTGAAATATGTGAAGGGGCTAGCTGACTTCAATGTGAAATATGTGAAGGGGCTGGCTGACTGCAATGTGAAATATGTGAAGGGGGCTAGCTGAATGGCATGTGAAATATGTGAAGGGGGCTAGCTGACTGCAATGTGAAATATGTGAAGGAGGCTAGCTGAATGGCATGTGAAATATGTGAAGGGGGCTAGCTGACTGCAATGTGAAATATGTGAAGGAGGCTGCCTGACTGCAATGTGAAATATGTGAAGGGGGCTGCCTGACTGCAATGTGAAATTTGTGAAGGGTGTAGCTGACTTCAATGTGAAATATGAGAAGGGGCTAGCTGGCTTCAATGTGAAATATGAGAAGGGGCTGCCTGACTGCAATGTGAAATATGTGAAGGGGGCTAGCTGAATGCAATGTGAAAAATGTGAAGGGGGCTAGCTGACTGCAATGTGAAATATGTGAAGGAGGCTAGCTGAATGGCATGTTAAATATGTGAAGGGGCTAGCTGACTGCAATGTGAAATATGTGAAGGGGGCTGCCTGACTGCAATGTGAAATATGAGAAGGGGCTGCCTGACTGCAATGTGAAATATATGAAGGGGGCTAGCTGAATGCAATGTGAAATATGTGAAGGGGGCTAGCTGACTGCAATGTGAAATATGTGAAGGGGGCCGCCTGACTGCAATGTGAAATATGTGAAGGGGGCTAGCTGACTGCAATGTGAAATATGTGAAGGGGGCTAGCTTACTGCAATGTGAAATATGTGAAGGGGCTAGCTGCCTGCAATGTGAAATATGTGAAGGGGGCTAGCTGACTGCAATGTGAAATATGTGAAGGGGCTAGCTGACTTCAATGTGAAATATGTGAAGGGGGCTAACTGTCTGCAATGTGAAATATGTGAAGGGGGCTAGCTTACTGCAATGTGAAATATGTGAAGGGGCTACCTGACTTCAATGTGAAATATGTGAAGGGGCTAGCTGCCTGCAATGTGAAATATGTGAAGGGGGCTAGCTGACTGCAATGTGAAATATGTGAAGGGGGCTAGCTGACTTCAATGTGAAATGTGTGAAGGGGGCTAGCTGACTGCAATGTGAAATATGTGAAGGGGCTAGCTGCCTGCAATGTGAAATATGTGAAGGGGGCTAGCTGACTGCAATGTGAAATATGTGAAGGGGCTGGCTGACTGCAATGTGAAATATGTGAAGGGGGCTAGCTGACTGCAATGTGAAATATGTGAAGGGGGCTAGCTGACTGCAATGTGAAATATGTGAAGGGGGCTAGCTGACTTCAATGTGAAATGTGTGAAGGGGGCTAGCTGACTGCAATGTGAAATGTGTGAAGGGGGCTAGCTGACTGCAATGTGAAATATGTGAATGGGGCTAGCTGACTTCAATGTGAAATATGTGAAGGGGGCTAACTGACTGCAATGTGAAATATGTGAAGGGGGCTAGCTGACTGCAATGTGAAATGTGTGAAGGGGGCTAGCTGACTTCAATGTGAAATATGAGAATGGGCTGCCTGACTGCAATGTGAAATATGTGAAGGGGGCTAGCTGAATGCAATGTGAAATATGTGAAGGGGGCTAGCTGACTGCAATGTGAAATATGTGAAGGGGGCTGCCTGACTGCAATGTGAAATATGTGAAGGGGGCTAGCTGACTGCAATGTGAAATATGTGAAGGGGGCTAGCTTACTGCAATGTGAAATATGTGAAGGGGCTACCTGACTTCAATGTGAAATATGTGAAGGGGCTAGCTGCCTGCAATGTGAAATATGTGAAGGGGGCTAGCTGACTGCAATGTGAAATATGTGAAGGGGCTAGCTGACTTCAATGTGAAATATGTGAAGGGGCTGGCTGACTGCAATGTGAAATATGTGAAGGGGGCTAGCTGACTGCAATGTGAAATATGTGAAGGGGGCTAGCTGACTGCAATGTGAAATATGTGAAGGGGGCTAGCTGACTGCAATGTGAAATGTGTGAAGAGGGCTAGCTGACTGCAATGTGAAATGTGTGAAGGGGGCTAGCTGACTGCAATGTGAAATATGTGAAGGGGGCTAGCTGACTGCAATGTGAAATATGTGAAGGGGGCTGCCTGACTGCAATGTGAAATATGTGAAGGGGGCTAGCTGACTGCAATGTGAAATATGTGAAGGGGGCTAGCTGCCTGCAATGTGAAATATGTGAAGGGGGCTAGCTGACTGCAATGTGAAATATGTGAAGGGGCTAGCTGACTTCAATGTGAAATATGTGAAGGGGCTGGCTGACTGCAATGTGAAATATGTGAAGGGGGCTAGCTGACTGCAATGTGAAATATGTGAAGGGGGCTAGCGGACTGCAATGTGAAATATGTGAAGGGGGCTAGCTGACTTCAATGTGAAATGTGTGAAGGGGGCTAGCTGACTGCAATGTGAAATGTGTGAAGGGGGCTAGCTGACTTCAATGTGAAATATGTGAAGGGGGCTAGCTTACTGCAATGTGAAATATGTGAAGGGGCTAGTTGACTTCAATGTGAAATATGTGAAGGGGTTAGCTGCCTGCAATGTGAAATATGTGAAGGGGACTAGCTGACTGCAATGTGAAATGTGTGAAGGGGGCTAGCTGACTTCAATGTGAAATATGTGAAGGGGACTAGCTGACTGCAATGTGAAATATGTGAAGGGGCTGGCTGACTTCAATGTGAAATATGTGAAGTGGCTAGCTGACTGCAATGTGAAATATGTGAAGGGGGCTAGCTGACTGCAATGTGAAATATGTGAAGGGGCTAGCTGACTTCAATGTGAAATGTGTGAAGGGGGCTAGCTGACTGCAATGTGAAATGTGTGAAGGGGGCTAGCTGACTGCAATGTGAAATATGTTAATGGGGCTAGCTGACTTCAATGTGAAATATGTGAAGGGGGCTAACTGACTACAATGTGAAATATGTGAAGGGGGCTAGCTGACTGCAATGTGAAATATATGAAGGGGGCTAGCTCCCTGTAATGGGAAATGTGTGAAGGGGGCTAGCTGCCTGAAATGTGAAATATGTGGAGGGGCTGGCAGGCATGTGAAATATGTGAAGGCGGCTAGCTAACTGCAATGTGAAATATGTGGAGGGGCTGGCTGGCATGTGAAATATGTGTAAGGGGCTGGCTGACTGGAATGTGAAATATGTGAAGGGGCTGGCTGATTGAAATGTGAAATATGTCAAGGAGGCTGGGTGACTGTTACTTTCAATAGCCAAGCCAATTCCCTTTTCTGTTATAATGCATAAGGGGAAAGGGGACTGGTTGGCTGCTCATTTTAACTGCTAAGCCAACTTCTATCTGTATCTCTGCATTAACCATAACAGAGAAGGGGTATGGCTTTATTATTAAAATAAGCAGTCATCTAGCCCCCTTTCACACACAATAACTAATCCAGCCTCCTTCTCTGTCATGGCCAATGCATGCATGTTGAGGGGGCTGGCTAGTTGCTTATTTTAATAGCTAAGTCACCAATGCACTGGCCACAACAGATAAAGGTCCCGACTTAGCTATTGAAATACGCAGTTGGCCAGCCCTTTCACACATACAATTCTCTTTCTATGCAACAGTCATGGCCGAGAAGGGGGATGGCTGGTGGCACTGATGACTTGCTGACATAGGAAACACTGTCTGATGTGACTGATGCATAGAAAGAGAATTGTATGTGTGAAGGGGCTGGACCTTTCTCTGTTGTGGCCATTGCATTGGTGGCTTAGCAATTAAAATAAGCAACCAGCCAGCCCCCTCACCATCTACGCAGATATGTCGCTTACCCCATGTGCAGGGCGTTGCAGTAGCATAGGTATCTATGGTTATAACCACTCATATAATGACAGTTAGTTTTTAGTGGTTGTAACCATGGATATCTAATAATAATAATAATAATAGCTTGCCCTGTACGTGGGGAAAGCGACATAGCTAATCAGAAGAACTACACTACATTTTCAATTGAAGGTATTTGCTAATATTATTATTACACCTACTACATATTGAGATAAGATCTTGAAGATAGGAGTACCCCTTTAATGATCAGGTCACCAGGTCTAATTGTACTATATTAATGTATACTTCTTTTCTTGGATTGGGAATCCCTTTAAACACACAATTGGGATTTTTTTAATTTCTTCCCTTATGTTTCTTTTCTGTGCTGGACTCAAGAGTCACCAACACGACCGTCTCCAAAATTGAATTGTGAAGAGCTGATCCAGTTAGTTTTGTTTCGATTCTGCATAGTTTGGGGTCATTATATACAGGGTTTATATGAGTTGTATATGGCGGTATTATTTAGGCAAAAATTACGCCTAAAGAAAAAAAAAATTGGCATAAGGGAGAGGTATAGCCTATGTTATAAAACCAGTTTTTGGACCTTCCTTACTCACAGGGCTTGTCCATAGCAGACTGCCCCTTTAAGGTAATTAAAAAATAGCCATGGGGAACCTTTAAGTTTTATCTGCATAGTAACAATATCAACAATCGCGACGTCGCTCTGCCCAGAGCCTCGATTTTGTCCTTCCGCATGTAAACCAGAGATTATGTATGTGCAATTACAATCACATAACAAACTAATTAAATAATCAAAGAGCCAATTACTGAGCTGTGACGAGCCAGTTCTGGCAAATTAATGAGCTCATTAATTATCAGGATCTTAGACTTGGCTTTTTGGAGATTTGATTGATCCATCCGCTAATATTTATATACATAACTGACAGTATGATTGTACGTCGGCGGTGTAGGGTGGTAGGCGAGGGCTGCAGGTGCACAGGGCATCATACCATGGCGGCTGTCATTCCCTCGCCTGACTGATGCAAGCGAGAACTTTGCAGCGCTGGGGTCCTGGGTTTAAATCCCACCAAGGACAACATCTGCAGGGAGTTTGTATGTTCTCCCTGTGTTTGTGTGGGTTTCCTCCTTGTTCTCCGGGTTTCCTCCTATACTCCAAAGTTATACTGATAAGGAGTTTAGAGTGGGGACAGCGATGATGATGTCTGTAAAGCGCTGAGGAATATAATGGTGCCATATAAGTAAACTAAATAATGCATAATAATACAGCATTAGTAAATTGTCCTGGCAGATAGATTAAGAAAAAAAAATGAGATAGATACAGCCGACCCTTGAAGAAGCAACGGCGAAACTGGTACAGACTTTGAATGTATTTTTTAGTGGTATTTATTTATTTTACTTGCTTATATAGCACCATCATATTCCACAGCACTTTACAGACATCATCTCTGTCCCCAATGGGGCACACAATCTAAATTCCCTTTCAGTAGGTCTTCATAATGTGGGAGGAAACCCTTTCAAATGTCCAAATGTCGTCCTTAGTGTGATTTGAACCCAGGACTCCATTCATTAGACTCACTCACTATTAATTTATGCAGAATGCACTTTCCATTATCTGATTAATAATACCGCTATTGATTTTTTTTGGCAACTTGATGACTTTCCCGTTTTCTTATCTTTTTTTATGCTTTATATATAAAATTAGTAATAAAATATATGTTTAGAATTATATTTCTGGCATCATTATTGTATGTTTGATAAATAGCTAAGTTAATGTTCTGCTGTGCCCCTACAATGGCCATTACAAAGAAGGAGCTCGCTGGCTGCTCAGATAATAATGCAGACTTTTGGAAGAATTGGTTAAATCTCATGGATATTGCCTTAGACTCCTGAAAACCAGGGGTGATTCATAAACGTTTCTTCTATTCTAAGTTTTTAGGGGCACGATATCTGTTGCCCAAACGTTGGTTAGGTTGGCAGCTATCACTCCCGACTCCTCTATGCAACAGAGATGTGTTCTCTACAAAAAAGCCATTGCCAGACTCCTCTGGCAGAGCCTTATCTCGAAGAGAACAAAGGGATCGGGAGTCCAAAATTGGACATGTCCTATTTTCCCCCTACATCATCTATCAAGGGAGGTCTCATACACAGAAAGGTTATACTCAACAGTTGGCAACTCCCATGAAGTCTCAGTCTACCACACGGTGTACGGTTCTGACTGGATAACCTTGTATAGAGTAGTGTAATCTGATATACCAACATATTCTGGTCCAATGGAGGCCAAAAGGAGAGCTTTTTACCCTTTGTAATGTAAACCAATATCGTACACATGGACGATAAAGTGAGAAACAACTCGTTATCTACTATTCTCACCATATGTTACACTAATCCTCTTACCCGCCAAACTCGATATGGTCACGAGTCTTCCCTTGGCTTTCCTGAGTAAGGGCATAAACATCTTGGTGACTTGAACGACTCCAATGAAATTCACGTCCATACATTGTTTGTAGACGCTTATGGGTAGCAATTCTCCATCAGCCACGTAGCCAAGAACTCCAGCATTGTGCACGATCCCCCAGAGACCTAGAGCAAGGAACGCAAAAAGCTATGTTAGCATTAATACTTGTGGTCGACATATTGCCAGGGGGTACTGCTTCTCAGATTGGGATTTGGACTATTCCAGGTAATATTCCCTGGGAAAATATAAGTAGATATCCTGAGATGAAGGGCTTCACCACTGGAGACATTGGCTACTGAGAGGCTTAATACCAAAAGCTCTTTAGAACAATTGGAGTCCATGACTAATGAAATGAAGTGAAGGATAGTGGACAAAGAAAATGGCCAAAGTCGCCACCTGACTGGATCACAAACACTTGGTAGATGGCTGCTCAGCAGGGCACTACAGCAGTTACATTCTCAAGTGACCAATAGAGGTCTTCTTTAATGTGGTTCCAGCCACACCATTAGCAGAGGCTCACACCGCCACTGACTGTGTACATCCAGCCGCCATGGTTGCTGCAAACAGCTAATCATGGGGGGTGTCGGATTTCGGATCCCTGCCGATATGATATCGATGACCTGTCCTGAAGAAAGTCCATCGATATCAAATTCCTGAAAAACAAATAACCAATGTTCAAGAGCTTCTTGTGTCTCATCTGCTATTAGTATTCACTGCATTAACTGTACTCTGAAAACCTACATCTGGTCGGTCCCTATAGACGGTAGATCACTATGAGATGTTTCTTTGGTCTCCCAAGGTTGCCTCTGTTTAATTCAGTGGAAGCTATTCACCACCGAAATATATTCACAGTCAGTCCCGTCCATTGTGAGCTTGTCTAACGAGCATATTTACATTCAGACACAATGTATGCGTCGGCTGCATCTCATCCCTTCCATATCTCCATGCATAATTCCATCATTGTAGGCTTTGCTTAGAAGATATCTGCTTCCATTATCAGCTGTTAAAAAAATCAATGCTCCTAAAAAGGTGTCTCAGAATCCCCTTGTGTATGACTCTTCGCTTTTGCTCGTGGCACCATATGATGAACGGTCATTATTACTAAATGCATGTCGATTGATTAGTGTATGCTGATTTCAATAGCCTATGATGGTCCTTGGGATAAAGAGTTCAGCTGGCCAAACATGGAAGGTATCTAAATCCGCTGGTATTGATGGCATCAGAAAACTATCCAGAGCTCAACTGTTGAATGAGATTGACCATGCTGGATTTCAGCAGATAAATGGCTACTAGACGTGTCTTATTGGTCTCCCCTTTAAAAACAAACATGCAAGCCTGACCAAACATGCATGTTAGACTAGAGTTGGCAGTCATAGCCATAGCCAACCTTCTCATGTATGTTGGTTTGACTCTCTAATCCAAGAAATATCAGGGAAGAAATCTAGAGGTCTTCTTGGAAGATAGACATGACTATGAAAAATGAGCACAGCATGTTTAGTTGGGCTTTAACCTACCAAGACTCCTGATCAATAGTTATGTCAGCATTTAACGGGATTAGGCGCCAGGTCATAGCTGATGCCTGTCGCAACTTTACAGAAAAATATAGCCGTCAAATATTCCAGTGACCCAACTAAACACGCCGTGCTAATTTTTCATAGCCATGACTGCGGTCCACATCGAGCATTTTGGGGTCTGACACCACAAAATGACTGTTCAAACCAAACAGTTGAGTGCACCTTCCCACCTACGTATTGTCCATCTATCGTTAGCCCTAAAAAATGGCCAGAGGTGTCAATAAAGGAAGAGAAGGACGAAAATAGATGAAAAACAAGAAAACAGGGAGACAGTTTTGTGCGGACAGGCTCGTTTTTAAGGTTTTGTTCATGAGTTGTTTCCATCTTTTGACGTCACCACACAAGCTATCAAGCTGGCGCCGGCTCAGTCGCACGGGCTGGATTCTGAACATTGTCATATACTGACCTCATTACACACAGAAATATGCGAAAGAGTCTACATCTAGTGCTCATCAAACCTGGACAACCGCTTGGGTAACCCACTACAATTATTATCAAAATTAGGTTTGGTCTTTGAGTAATTGTCTCACTTCTGATTCTTTCTTCTGTGTCCACATCTGTGTTGGATATTTTTTTTGGACAAACATCTCGGCAAAAACCGAGGTCTATCTTGCACAAAGCTGATGTTAACTGAGTCCTACTCTGCTTTACTCTTGGCGGTGTAGTCTCCATTCCATGCTTCATCACTATACGAGAAGAATATTATATTGGTCCAGTGATAACTCTTGAGTTTACAGAATTACTAAAGTATATACCTGCATCTTGAACCCGATTTTTCACTTCGTCGTAGACAGTCTTTATCTGTCCTAGGTTTGTGACATCAAGCTGGATCAACGATAGCCTTGAAGAACAAACCCTTCTAAGTTCTTCGGCACCTTGTCCTTTATTATCCAAAACACCGGCGTAGACAAGAACGCCCAGTTCATCAAAGTACTTAGCTAAAGCATGTCCAAGTCCCGAATCACACCCTAAACATGGGAAAGAAAAGTGAGAAAATATTGTAAGGCCCGTCCAAAGCAAACATCTCACCCCCACATAACCCAGGAATGGCATTTGTTGACTAAAAGCTATGAAAGTCTACAGAAGCATTAACTGTCTTGGTGATTTCTACATCAGTAACCACATAGCCCAAGGCTCGGGTTGATTGGAGGAGACATTGCTTTTCCATTAGAGATAATCCCTTCATTTAACAAAATAGCAAACACCTTCTGACATACTTTGCGGTTAAATTTCACATTACAAAGAAGGGAATTGTGTCTTCATGTCTGTAGATAGTGCAGGAAGAAAATAAAGCTTCAGATGTGGAGAAGACAAATCTGTCTTATCAACTGTACATTTTAATGAGAAAATTCCAATGTAAATAGGTTAGATTAAAAGTGCTGTAGACATCTGCACGACATGAAGGCAACCATGGTCAACTGAAGTGACAGGACCAACTATGACCTTGGAGGAATCACCTAAAACATCTGGACAAAACGGTGGAAAACGCGCTCAACTGAAGCCAAAGATCCATCTAAGTGCTTGGAGGAAACGCCCTAGCAGCCGGTAGAATATTGAGGCGGATATAAATCAACTGAAGACAAACCCTCAGACATCAGTACAATGTGGAGGCAACTCGAGTATTCAAAAAGCAACTAAAAACTTGGAGGAAATGGCTGAGACATCGATACAACACGAAGGGAACAATACTAGATCGAAGCTTAAAGAACAACTAAGTTATTGCAGTAAACACCCAAAACATTGGCACACGGACACAGTGACAATCATTTTAGATTGAAAGCTGTATTTTTAACACTTTTCTACTCTGCAAGGTTCATCTCTAATTTTCAGTTCTTTCTGAGCTAGGGGGTGGTGTCTAGCTGCTATAGTGTCTCCATTATACTGCACTCACTGATATGAAGGATTCCTGCTGTTCAGTATCTTTGTAGCTTATGTTCAGAAGCAGCATGGAAGACATTATAAGATGTACTTAGAATTATGTAGCTGTGAATCCGGCTCTGGGGTTAGGAACACTTAATAAAAATCTGTAACAGCATAGGGGACATTATACAGCAGTACTGAGCATTGTGTACATGTGAATCCAGCTCTAGGGGTTAGCAACACTTACTAAAAAACTGTACCAGCATGGAGGACATTATAAAGCAGTTCTGAGCATTTTGTAGCTGTGAATCCAGCTCTGGGGTTAGGAACACTTACTAAAAAGCTATAGCAGCACAGGGGACATTATACAGCAGTCCTGAGCATTTTTTAGCTGTGAATATAGATCTGAAGTTAGGAACACATACTAGAAAGCTGCAGCAGCATTGAGGACATTATACAGAAATACTGTGCATTGTGTAGCTGTGAATCCAGCTCTTGGGTTAGAAACACTTGCTAGAAAGATGCAGCAGCATGGAGAACAAAATACAGCATTAGTGAGCATTATGTAGCTGTGAATCCAGATTGGAGGTTAGAAACGCATACTAGAAAGCTGCAGCAACATGGTGGACATTGCACTGCAATACTGAGCATTGTGTGGATGTGAATCCAGCTTTGGAGGTAGAAATACATACTAGAAAGCTAAAGCAACATTGAGAACATTGTTGTGAAATACTGAGCAGTACAGTTGTGAATCCAGCACTGAGGTGAGATATACACATCCTAGAAAGCTACAGTATGATCTGCCGGAGTTGTCTCTGCCCGTTCTCTCATTCTGCTACTCCTTCCTTCCCCATCACTCTCTATAGACTTCAATTGGCAGCTGTAATCTGATCTCTCAGTAGTTAGTTCATCTGTCTAATTTTGACCAAGGATTTGTGCAGTTTTATTCAGAATAAATTATGAATTCAGGAGGCAGAGGAAGGGAGTAGGGGCAGAAAAGAAGTGGCTCAGAAATGGAGACAAAAAGGCATACTCCGCCGACAAGAAACATTACAAAGTTTATAAAAAATGACAGTAACCATTTAAGATTTTTTTTAAAGGATGGTCCTGAATAAAGAGGTTATCAGCAATAGCAGCACCCTTGTACTTAGGCCATGTAAATGGGTGGCGCTGTTTCTGGAAAAAATAATCATTTTCATCTGATCGTAAATCTGAAACTGATAAGTTAACACAAACTTCAAAGCCGAGTGCCAGGGTCAATACACTTCCCGCTATTTTAGAACATCAGCCTTGTTTACTTGTGTCAAGGTGGAAAATGTGGATTTATTTCCTTTGAAATCTCCTCGTCATCATTTAATATGAGAATATCTGACTAGATCTCGGGAGAGATGAAAGATCGACTTAAACTGCGCTGCTCCTATTCCGGGCGGATGATCAAGAACAAGACAAAGTTGTTCTATGAAGATCATGATGCTCCGACGCGCTCTCAATACGGGATATAAATAATTTAGTTTCTTTTAAGGAGGCAAATAACTTATTGCTTCCGAGAAAAGGTCTCAAATTCTCTTTAGATTAATAAATATTAAGGACAATAATAATTAAGGGGGGTTAGACTAAAGTTGTCCGAACCCACCGATCGTTTACTGTTCTCTCTTCCTGCTACTAACTCCGATCTCCATAGACTTTTATAGGCAGCTGTAATCTGATCCCTCAGCCAGGGAGCTGTCCTGCTTCCATCTGATTGGCGGAGTTGTCGATTGTCAGACCCGATATGATACTATGAGGCTACTTTCACACTAGCGTCGTTAGGGATACGTCGCAATGCGTCGTTTTGGAGAAAAAATGCATCCTGCAAAGTTGCCCGCAGGGTGCGTTTTTTCTCCATAGACTTGCATTAGCGACGCATTGCGACGTTTGGCCACACGTCGCATCCGTCGTGCAACGGATGCGTCGTGTTTTGGCGGCCGCGACACACACAAAAAGTTAAATGTAACGTTTTTTGTGCGTCGGGTCCGCCATTTTCAACCGCGCATGCGCCGCCGAAACTCCGCCCCCTCCTCCCCAGAACTCACAAGGTGCAGCGGATGCTTTGTAAAACTGCATCTGCTGCCCACGTTGTGCTACATTTAGCACACTGTCCGTCGGTACGTCTTCTAATGACAGTCTATCAGTATCCCAGCACCTGGACAAACCCTTTAGATTATAGCTTATATTAAAAAAAAGACAGTACATACACGGACCGATCGGAGGCACTGAATGACCGCAGATTGATAAACTGACTGGAGCGATGATCTTTTGCAAGCGTCTTTATGGAGAATGCCCGTCAAATATAATGCACGCTCTTTGCATGCAAGTCACATATAATGCACGCTCTTTGCATGCAAGTCACATATAATGCACGCTCTTTGCATGCCCGTCACATATAATGCACGCTCTCTGCATGCCCGTCACATATAATGCACCCTCTTTGCATGCCCGTCACATATAATGCACGCTCTCTGCATGCCTGCCACATATAATGCACACTCTCTGCATGCCCGTCACATATAATGCACGCTCTCTGCATGCCCGCCACATATAATGCACACTCTCTGCATGCCCGTCACATATAATGCACGCTCTCTGCATGCTCGTCACATATCATACATGCTCTTTGCATGCCCGTCACATTTAATGCACGCTCTCTGCATGCTCGTCACATATAATGCACGCTCTCTGCATGCCCGTCACATATAATGCACCCTCTTTGCATGCCCGCCACATATAAAGCACACTCTCTGCATGCCCATCACATATAATGCACACTCTCTGCATGCCCTGCCCGTCACATTCCACCTTTCTCACACACCCCGCCCCAGCAGCAAGCATGGCGGAGGAGTTTGTTTTTCTCCTGTCAGATAACTGCTCCTTCACTCCAATTCCACTGCCACCCTCTGTTACCCTCCCTTCCTTTGAGGTGCACTCTGTGCGCATCTACTCCCCCTCCAACTGGCTGTCATTTACCTGTCATGTCGGACGCTGTTCACACTAGGGCGTCCGACAGACAGCAGTAATTCCACTTACGTCCACTACACGCTCAGTGGCGTCGGCTAGATTTTATCCAGCTTGCTCGGGGTTAATCTAGCTGGTAATCAGGTTGGAAGCTGGGTCACGCCCACGGCCTTTAAATAGTCTCGCTGGACTTTGGGCGTCGCCGATTATAGCTTGTGCTTTATGCCTGGTGATTCCGGTCTGGAGTGGTGGTCTTGTTGTAGGAATATCGTATCTGGTGGTGTATAATCCTTTGTCATATTCCTCCTTCCTATATTTGTATTTGTTTTGCCCTGTGTACATTATAGTGTATTCCTGTGTGTCTGCGGCGTGGTGCGTTTTTCAGTTTTCCCGTCTGTGCTTTCTGTGGGGATTGGTGTGTGGTCTCTTCACTGGGTGGCGGGAGGTTGTTTCAGCTTAGGGCTGAAACAGGAGTCAGGGTCAGGCCTGGCGGCCCAGACATGCACACCTTTAGTGTAACTTCTGGGAAAGGGACAGACAGGGTTTCCCTAGCCTGAGGGATATCGCAGGGGCCCGGGTAACCAACCTTAGTCTACCCAGTTCCCCCGTGACATTACCGCCCCCCCAGGGCCAGCCACCACCTTCTTTGACCACTTCACCACCTGGCTACTTCATTTCCTTTTTGCGGACATCCCCACTATCATCATGGGTGACTTCAATATCCCCATTGACACTTTCCTCTCAGCTGCCACTAAACTTCTATCTCTCACTTCCTCCTTCGGCCTCACTCAATGGTCTTCTGCAGCCACTCACAAAGATGGTCACACACTAGACCTCATCTTCACCCGCCTCTGCTCCCTATCTAACTCACCTCTTCCTCTTTCTGACCACAATCTACTCAAATTCTCTTCCCTCTCCACTCCTTGTCTACAATCCCCACACCACAAACTTGCACACCCTCTCAGAAATCTTAAACACCTTGATCTACAGTCACTCTCTGAATCCCTCCTTCCTCTCACAGCCATAAGTTCCCTACACAATGCGGATGACGCTGCCGCTCTATATAACACCACAATAGCTGCAGCTTTGGAATCTCTTGCCCCTCTCACACATACCAAAGCTTGCAAAATCAACAGACAGCCCTGGCACACCAGCCTGACCAAAGAACTGAGGCGAGCTTCCAGGGCTGCTGAGCGGAGATGGAAAAGATCCCACTCCAACGAGCACTTTATCGCATTCAAACAGTCCCTAACTACTTTCAAGACCACACTCGCCACAGCAAAACAAACCTACCTCTCATATCCTCCCTGTCTCACAAACCTAAACAGTTATTCAACACCTTCAACTCTCTCCTCCGTCCCCCAGCACCTTCTCCCTCCCCACTCATCTCAGCTGAAGACTTTGCCTCACTTTTCAAGCAGAAGATTGAGAACATCAAAGACAGTTTAAGTGGACAACCCCCAGAGCCCTTCCTCCCAACTACCCAGCCCTCCACCTCCAAATCCAACTTCTCCACCATTACAGAAGATCGACTCTCCACTCTACTCTCAAGATCGCATCTCACCACCTGTGCACTTGACCCGATCCCTTCCCTCTTCATCCCAAACCTCGGTACAGTCTTCATCCCAACTCTAACCTATCTCTTCAACCTATCACTAACAACTGGTGTTTTCCCCTCAAGCTTTAAACATGCCTCAATCACACTTATCCTCAAAAAGCCCTCTCTTGACCCATCCTCTGTATCTAGCTATCGCCCTATATCACTTCTCCCCTATGCCTCAAAACTACACGAACACGTCCAGCTTGAACTGTCCTCCCATCTATCTTCCTGCTCCCTCTTTGACCGCTTACAATCAGGCTTCCGGTCACACCACTCCACTGAAACTGCTCTAACTAAGGTCACCAATTACCTATTAACCGCCAAGAGCAAGCGACACTACTCTATCCTCCTCCTCCTGGACCTGTCCTCTGCCTTTGACACAGTGGACCATTCCCTATTTCTACAGACCCTCTCATCCCTTGGCATTACAGACTTGGCCCTATCCTGGATCTCGTCATACCTAACTGACCGAACATTCAGCGTCTCCCATTCACACACCACCTCCTCACCTCGCCCCCTATCTGTCGGAGTCCCACAAGGTTCAGTTCTAGGGCCCCTGCTCTTCTCCATTTACACTTTTGGCCTGGGACAGCTCATAGAATCTCACGGTTTTCAGTATCATCTCTATGCTCATGACACACAGATCTACATCTCTGGACCAGATATCACCACCCTACTAACCAGAATCCCTCAATGTCTATCCGCTATTTCATCCTTCTTCTCCGCTAGATTTCTAAAACTTAACATGGACAAAACAGAATTCATTGTCTTTCCCCATCTCACGCGACCCCCCCAACGAACCTATCCATTACAGTAAACGGCTGCCCACTCTCCCCAGTCCCACAAGCTCGCTGCCTCGGGGTAATCCTTGACACTGATCTCTCCTTCAAACCACATATCCCAGCCCTTTCCATTTCCTGCTGCCTTCAACTCAAAAATATTTCACGGATCCGTACATTCCTAAACCAAGAATCTGCAAAAACCCTAGTCCATGCCCTCATCATCTCCCGCCTCGAATACTGTAACCTCCTGCTCTGTGGCCTCCTCTCTAACACTCTCGCACCCCTCCAATCTATTCTAAACTCAGCTGCCCGACTAATCCACCTGCCTTCCCGCTATTCCCAGGCCTATCCCCTCTTTCAATCCCTTCACTGGCTCCCCATTACCCAGAGGGTCCAGTACAAAAGCCTAACCATGACATACAAAGCCATCCACAACCTGTCTCCTCCATACATCTGTGACCTCGTCTCCCGGTACCTTCCTGCACGCAACCTCCGATCCTCACAAGACCTCCTTCTCTACTCCCCTCTTATCTCCTCTTCCCACAATCGCATACAAGATTTCTCTCGCGCATCACCCCTACTATGGAACTCTCTACCGCAACATATCAGACTTTCACCTACCATCGAAACCTACAAAAAGAACCTGAAGACCTACCTCTTCTGACAAGCCTACAACCTGCAGTAACCACAGATCGACCAAACCGCTGCACGACCAGCTCTATCCTCACCTACTGTATCCTCACCCATCCCTTGTAGATTGTGAGCCCTCGTGGGCAGGGTCCTCCCTCCTCCTGTACCAGCTGTGACTTGTATTGTTCAAGATTATTGTACTTGTTTTTATTATGTAAACCCCTCCTCACATGCAAAGCGCCATGGAATAAATGGCGCTATAATAATAAAACACGGGTATTACATACCTGGTAATGTGTTTTTTCATGAGACATGACGGCACCACGAGAGAGGGGATCCGCCTATCAAGGACAGGAAACCTTCAAGATAAAAGGAGGCGGCTCCTCTCTCCACATCAGCTGTTTTACAGAGTACGAGAGGAACTCCGCCGGTTTGTGTACACATAAATAATACATCCTATACGGTTCTATTCACCGATACCCCAGGGAGTGTATAATACAAATAATGCTAATAATGCACCCAACTAATGACGTGATCAAAAGGGTGGGAATATAAGGGCGCCGTCATGTCTCATGAAAAAACACATTACCAGGTATGTAATACCCGTGTTTTTCCATCATACATGATGGCACCACGAGAGAGTTAGAGATTTGTATTCTCTTTAGGGAGGGATCACTGCTTGTAACACTCTTCTCCCAAATGTGAGATCAGAGGTAGCAGATAGGTCTAGCCTATAATGTTTAAAAAATGTAGACGGAGAGGACCAAGTGGCCGCCTTACAGATTTGGTCGATGGTAGCATCTGCTCTCTCCGCCCAAGACGTCGCCATGGCCCTTGTGGAGTGGGCTTTCAGACCCTGTGGAACAACCTTGCCTGCACTACTATACACTAGAATAATGGCCTCTCTCACCCATCTAGCGATAGTTTGTTTTGAGGCTTTAAGGCCCTTCCTTGACCCCTGGAATGAAACAAATACAGCCCTCTGTTTACTCCAGGATTTTGTAATCTCTAAATACTGTAGGATACATCTCCTGACATCTAGGCAATAGAGTCTCTCCTCTTTCTTGTTACTAGGATTGGGACAGAAAGAGGGTAGGTGTTGTGAATTCTGCTTTTGGGTTCCCTCCGGTGGTAGTAGGTGGTAATGCAGTTGTCCCTGGGTTGCAGTCCTGGTCAGGTGTGTCTGCTGATTGCAGTTCTGACTGGGGTATTTAGGTGTGCAGGATTCATTAGTCCTTGCCAGTTGTCAATTGTTGTTGGGAGGTGTTGGACCTCTGCCTGGTTCCTCCTGTCATTCTGCCAAATCAGCAAAGATAAGTGTCTGTTTTTTTTTCCTGTGGCACACATGCTGTGTGCTTCACAATTCAGTGCTATTCTTTGTGTTTTCTTGTCCAGCTTAGATTGTGTCAGTATTTTCTCAGTCTTGCTGGATTCTCTGGAGTGGCAGATATACATTCCATGTCTTTAGTTATATTGTGGAACTTTTTGTATTATCTGTTGTGGATATTTTTGGAAGGGTTTTAATACTGACCGCCTAGTAATCTGTCCTATCCTTTCCTATTTCGCTAGAGTGGCCTCTTTTACTAAATCCTGTTTTCTACCTGCGTGTCTATTCTTCTCCTACTCACAGTCATTATTCATGGGGGGCTGCCTATCCTTTGGGGGTCTGCTCTGGGGCAAGATAGCATTCCTATTTCCATCTATAGGGGTATTTAGTCCTCCGGCTGTGTCGAGGTGTCTGGGGTTTGTTAGGCACACCCCACGGCTACTTCTAGTTGCGGTGTTAGTTCAGGATTTGGGGTCAATACAGGTTCCACCGACTCCAGAGAAAGTTTTCATGCGGCTCCAAGGCCACCGGATCATAACAGTACAACTGGCCAATAATGAGTTAAATGCATCTCAGAAGAAGGGAAGAAAGGTGTTGAGCCATTTTTTTTTCTGCAGTCTGTTTTGTCTTCTCTTCCCTCTTTATTTATGGGTGGCTGAGGAGTCTTGTGCCAGCATGGATGTTCAGGAATTAGCTTCTCATGTAGACCAGCTTGCTGCTAGGGTACAGGGTATTTCTGATTATATTATTCAGACTCCTGCTTTAGAGCCGAAGATTCCTACTCCTGATTTGTTTTTTGGTGATAGGTCCAAATTTTGGGGTTTTAAAAACAATTGTAAACTGTTTTTTTGCTCTGAGACCGCGATCCTTCGGTGATTCCATTCAGCAGGTTAAAATTGTCATCTCCCTGCTGCGTGGCGATCCACAGGATTGGGCATTTTCCCTGGAATCTGGGAATCCGGCCTTGCTTAATGTAGATTCCTTTTTTCAGGCTTTAGGATTATTATATGATGAACCGAATTCTGTGGATCAAGCGGAGAAAACCTTGTTGGCCCTGTCTCAGGGTCAAGAGGCGGCAGAATTGTATTGTCAGAAATTTAGAAAATGGTCTATGTTGACTAAATGGAATGATGATGCTTTGGCGGCAATTTTCAGAAAGGGTCTTTCTGAATCCGTTAAAGATGTTATGGTGGGGTTTCCCACTCCTTCCGGTCTGAGTGATTCTATGTCTCTGGCCATTCAGATTGATCGGCGTTTGAGGGAGCGTCAAACTGTGCGCGCTCTGGCGTCGATCTTAGAGCAAAGTCCTGAGCCAATGCAGTGTGATAGGATTTTGTCTAGAACGTAACGACAAGGATTCAGACGTCAGAATAGGTTGTGTTATTATTGTGGCGACGCTTCTCATGTCATTTCAGTCTGCCCTAAGCGGACAAAAAGGATCGCTAGTTCATTTACTATCAGTACTGTACAACCTAAATTTCTGTTATCGGTGTCCTTGATCTGCTCATTGTCATCATTTTCTGTCATGGCGTTTGTGGATTCAGGCGCCGCCTTGAACTTAATGGATTTAGAGTTTGCCAGGCGTTGTGGTTTTCCCTTGCAGCCTTTGCAGAACCCTATTCCTTTAAGGGGGATTGATGCTACACCTTTGGCTAAAAATAAGCCCCAGTTTTGGACACAGGTGACCATGCACATGGCGCCAGCCCATCAGGAAGATTGTCGATTTCTGGTGTTGCATAATTTGCATGATGTTATCGTGCTGGGTTTCCCGTGGTTGCAGGTACATAATCCTGTGTTGGATTGGAAATCTATCTCTGTGACTAGTTGGGGTTGTCAGGGAGTTCATAATGATGTTCCTTTGATGTCAATCTCCTCTTCTTCCTCTTCTGAAATTCCAGAGTTTTTGTCTGATTTTCAGTATGTATTCGATGAGCCCAAGTCCAGTTCCCTTCCACCGCACAGGGACTGTGATTGTGCGATTGACTTGATTCCAGGCAGTAAGTTTCCTAAGGGCCAACTTTTCAACCTGTCTGTGCCTGAACATACCGCCATGCGGAGTTATGTTAAGGAGTCTTTGGAGAAAGGGCATATTCGGCCATCTTCTTCACCGTTGGGAGCAGGTTTTTTTTTTGTTGCTAAGAAGGATGGCTCCTTGAGACCTTGTATTGATTATCGCCTCTTGAATAAGATCACGGTCAAGTTTCAATACCCTTTACCTTTGCTTTCCGATTTGTTTGCTAGGATTAAGGGGGCTAGTTGGTTTACGAAGATTGACCTTCGGGGGGCATATAATCTTGTTCGTATTAAGCAGGGTGATGAATGGAAAACTGCGTTTAATACGCCCGAAGGCCATTTTGAATACCTTGTGATGCCATTCAGGCTCACTAACGCTCCATCTGTTTTTCAATCCTTCATGCATGATATCTTCCGGACTTATGATAAATTCTTGATTGTATATTTGGACGATATTTTGAATTTTTCCGATGATTGGAAGTCTCATGTGGAACAGGTCAGGATGGTATTTCAGATCCTTCGTGACAATGCTTTGTTTGTGAAGGGGTCTAATTGTCTCTTTGGGGTGCAGAAGGTTTCTTTTTTGGGCTTTATCTTTTCTCCCTCATCTATGGAGATGGATCCGGTTAAGGTTCAGGCCATTCATGATTGGATTCAACCCACATCCGTGAAGAGCCTTCAGAAATTTTTGGGTTTTGCAAATTTTTATCGCCGGTTCATTGCTAACTTCTCCAGCGTGGTTAAACCCTTGACTGATTTGACGAAAAAAGGCGCTGATGTGGCGAATTGGTCCTCTGCGGCTGTCTCTGCCTTTCAGGAGCTTAAACGCCGATTTACTTCTGCTCCGGTGTTGCGCCAACCAGATGTTTCTCTTCCATTTCAGGTTGAGATTGATGCTTCTGAGATTGGGGCAGGGGCCGTTTTGTCTCAGAGGGATTCTGTTGGTTCTTTGATGAAACCGTGTGCCTTCTTCTCCCGCAAGTTTTCGCCTGCTGAACGCAATTATGATGTCGGCAATCGGGAGTTGTTGGCTATGAAGTGGGCGTTTGAGGAGTGGCGACATTGGCTTGAGGGAGCTAAGCACCGTATTGTGGTCCTGACAGATCATAAGAATTTGATTTACCTCGACTCTGCCAAACGGCTGAGTCCTAGACAGGCTCGATGGTCCTTGTTTTTTTCCCGTTTTGATTTCGTGGTTTCGTATCTTCCGGGTTCTAAGAATATTAAGGCTGATGCCTTTTCTAGGAGTTTTTTGCCTGATTCTCCTGAGGTCCTTGAACCGGTTGGCATTCTGAAAAAAGGGGTGGTCCTTTCTGCCATTTACCCTGATTTACGGCGGGTTCTTCAGGAATTTCAGGCTGATAGACCTGACCGCTGTCCTGTGGGGAAATTGTTTGTTCCTGACAGAAGGACTAGTAGAGTGATTTCTGAGGTTCACTGTTCTGTGTTGGCTGGTCATCCTGGTATTTTTGGTACCAGAGATTTGGTTGGTAGGTCCTTTTGGTGGCCTTCATTGTCACGTGATGTGCGTTCTTTTGTGCAGTCCTGTGGGACTTGTGCGCGGGCCAAGCCTTGTTGTTCCCGTGCTAGTGGGTTACTTTTGCCATTGCCGGTCCCTGAGAGGCCCTGGACGCATATTTCTATGGATTTTATTTCTGATCTTCCGGTTTCCCAGAGGATGTCGGTTATCTGGGTTGTTTGTGACCGGTTTTCTAAGATGGTTCATTTGGTGCCTTTGCCTAAATTGCCTTCCTCTTCAGAGTTGGTTCCGTTGTATTTTCAGCATGTGGTTCGTTTGCATGGTATTCCGGAGAATATTGTGTCCGACAGAGGTTCCCAGTTTGTTTCTAGGTTTTGGCGGGCCTTTTGTGCTAGGCTGGGCATTGATTTGTCTTTTTCTTCCGCATTGCATCCTCAGACAAATGGCCAGAACTAATCAGACTTTGGAGACTTATTTGAGATGCTTTGTGTCTGCCGATCAGGATGATTGGGTGGCCTTTTTGCCATTGGCCGAGTTTGCCCTTAATAATCGGGCTAGTTCGGCTACTTTGGTTTCGCCTTTTTTTTGTAATTTTGGTTTTCATCCTCGTTTTTCTTCTGGGCAGGTTGAGCCTTCTGACTGTCCTGGTGTGGATTCTGTGGTTGACAGGTTGCAGCAGATTTGGGCTCATGTGGTGGACAATTTGGTGTTGTCTCAGGAGGAGGCTCAACGTTTTGCTAACCGTCGTCGGTGTGTTGGTTCACGGCTTCGGGTTGGGGATTTGGTTTGGTTGTCTTCCCGTCATGTTCCTATGAAGGTCTCTTCCCCTAAGTTTAAGCCTCGGTTTATTGGTCCTTATAGGATTTCTGAGATTATTAATCCGGTGTCTTTTCGATTGGCGCTTCCGGCCTCTTTTGCTATCCATAATGTCTTCCATAGATCTTTAGTGCGGAAATATGTAGTGCCCGTTGTTCCCTCTGTTGATCCTCCGGCCCCTGTTTTGGTTGATGGGGAGTTGGAGTATGTGGTTGAGAAGATTTTGGATTCTTGTTTTTCGAGGCGGAGGCTTCAGTACCTTGTCAAATGGAAGGGTTATGGCCAGGAGGATAATTCTTGGGTTTTTGCTTCTGATGTCCATGCTGCTGATCTGGTCCGTGCCTTTCATCTGGCTCGTCCTGATCGGCCTGGGGGCGCTGGTGAGGGTTCGGTGACCCCTCCTCAAGGGGAGGGTACTGTTGTGAATTCTGATTTTGGGTTCCCTCCGGTGGTAGTAGGTGGTAATGCAGTTGTCGCTGGGTTGCAGTCCTGGTCAGGTGTGTCTGCTGATTGCAGTTCTGACTGGGGTATTTAGGTGTGCAGGATTCATTAGTCCTTGCCAGTTGTCAATTGTTGTTGGGAGGTGTTGGACCTCTGCCTGGTTCCTCCTGTCATTCTGCCAAATCAGCAAAGATAAGTGTCTGGTTTTTTTTCCTGTGGCACACATGCTGTGTGCTTCACAATTCAGTGCTATTCTTTGTGTTTTCTTGTCCAGCTTAGATTGTGTCAGTATTTTCTCAGTCTTGCTGGATTCTCTGGAGTGGCAGATATACATTCCATGTCTTTAGTTAGATTGTGGAACTTTTTGTATTATCTGTTGTGGATATTTTTGGAAGGGTTTTAATACTGACCGCCTAGTAATCTGTCCTATCCTTTCCTATTTAGCTAGAGTGGCCTCTTTTGCTAAATCCTGTTTTCTACCTGCGTGTGTCTATTCTTCTCCTACTCTCAGTCATTATTCGTGGGGGGCTGCCTATCCTTTGGGGGTCTGCTCTGAGGCAAGATAGCATTCCTATTTCCATAATAGGGGTATTTAGTCCTCCGGCTGTGTCGAGGTGTCTAGAGTTTGTTAGGCACACCCCACGGCTACTTCTAGTTGCGGTGTTAGTTCAGGATTTGCGGTCAGTACAGGTTCCACCGACTCCAGAGAAAGTTTTCATGCGGCTCCAAGGTCACCGGATCATAACAGGTAGGGTTATATCCTGAGCCCTATGGAATCTCGACACCACTTTGGGGAGATATGCCAGATCTAATTTTAATACAACCCTATCGTCCATAATTTGTGTGTAAGAGGGGTCAGCTGACAACGCGTGTAAATCCCCAACCCTACGGGCCGATGTAAGTGCCACTAACAAAGCTGTCTTTAATGTTAGTACTATATCTGATGTTGTATTTAATGGCTCAAAGGGGCTTTCTGTCAAAGCTGTTAACACTAAATTTAGATCCCATGGTGGAGGAGTAGGGGATGGAACAGAGTCAGCTCTACTACAGGCTCAGATAAACCTCACCACCCACCTATTGCTTGCCAGGTCACAGTTGAATAAGGCTGCTAAGGCCGAAATGTGTACTTTGAGGGTACTAACAGCTAACCCCAGATCTACCTGCCTCTGCCCGAACCCTGGTGGTCCTGCGCGCGCACCCGGTCCTTACTTCAGCTGCGCGCTGCTGTACTGTGCTCCAGGCGCGCATCACTTCCGGTGCGCGCCGCCTTTTTCGATCCCTCTGCCCCTTAGCTCCTTGCAAATGTTCCGAGTGCTGCCGCCGGGTAATGTGCGCACACGCGTACCTCCACTTCCGGGTACCCGGCGCCGGCTGGAGGGAGGCTCGCAGCGCCGACGGTGTCCACGCCACGGATGTCAGGAAGGCAGCGCAGCACTTACCCAGCGTCCCTCACCACCAGACACTGCTCCATGCTTCTCCCTTCTCAGGTACCGACCATGAAGGAGGGGAGGGAGGAAGGGGGGAGACCTGCTCTTAATGCTCGACAGGGAGGCCCCCAACCTCCGAGGAGACTTACCCAGCCCGGGCAGTGCCTTACGGGCTGCATGGCCACCTTTGGTCAACAGGGGGGGGGGGCACCATAAAAGTGACCCCCGTGGACAGCAGGATTTTAAATCAACAGGGAGGAAACGCTACCTGCGGCCCCCGAGGATAATTTTTACCCGGGCATTGCCTCACGGGTTGTGGCCATGCTTCGCTCAGGGGGGGTATGGAATACATTGACCCCCGAGGCGACTACCGATACCTGGTGACGGGTGCAGCAGACCAGCGCCTGCCCAAATCCACCCGACCCAGGCATCCTCTTCTGTCTTCATCAGAAGTCTTCATCTTGAGGGTTCCCCGTCAAGGACAGGAAACCAACTGATGTGGAGACAGGAGCCGCCCCTTTTATCTTGAAGGTTTCCTGTCCTTGATGGGCGGATCCCCTCTCTCGTGGTGCCGTCATGTATGATGGAAAAAAAAAATAATAATAATATAATGCACGCTCTATGCATGCCTGCCACATATAATGCACCCTCTTTGCATGCCCGTCACATATAATGCACGCTCTCTGCATGCCCGTCACATATAATACACGCTCCTTGCATGCCCGTCACATATAACACACTCTTTGCATGCCCGTCACATATAATGCACGCTCTTTGCATGCCCGTCACATATAATTTACACTCTTCGCATACCCGTCACATATAATGCACGCTGTTTGCATGCCCATCGCATATAATGCACGCTCTTCGCATACTCGTCACATACAATGCACGTTCTTCACATACCCGTCACACATAATGCACACTCTTTGCATGACAGTCACATATAATGCACGCTCTTTGCATGCCGTCACATATAATGCACAATCTTTGCATGACAGTCACATATAATGCACGTTGTTTGCATGCCCAACACATACAATGCACGTTGTTTGCATGCCCATCAAATATATTGCACGTTGTTTGCATGCTGTCACATATAATGCACGCTCTTAGATAAAAAAAATAGAGAGGGTGCACTGCCAATGTTATGGAATGGGGTATTACATCACGAATAAAAATCAATCCATGACTACCAGAATAGCCATACAAGAGTGACGAGCACACTCATAAAAGTCAATAAATGTTATTACACGTCAAACGCTATACCATAAACAGCCATAAAAATATAAAGACACCCAATATAATGCGCTATACCATAAACAGCCATAAAAATCTAAAGACACCCAATATAATGCGCTATACCATAAACAGCCATAAAAATATAAAGACACCCAATATAATGCACAACTTCCAGTGATAAGGGCACAATGCAAAAGGGATATATGCAATAGGTCGCCAGCACTGGTGTATGTCATGGAGAGGACCCAGAATGTAATACACAAAGAACAGCTACAAGGAACCTAACAAAACAAAATATGGTAAATACCGTACTTGTATATAGAATCGAGGCCGACCCAAACCTCTGTGTTGGGTCCCTGGTGATAAAGGCAATCAATGACTGAGGTACAATCGTGAAATATGTATTTGATCAGTGACCAACCAGCCAGAATTCTGGTTCTCACAGACTTGTTAGTTTTCGGTAAGAAGCCCTCCTACTCTACAATCATTACCTGTAATGATTGATCCTGTTTGACCTCATTACCTGTATAAAAGACACAATCAATCACACTCCAACCTCTCCACCATGGCCAAGACCAAAGAGCTGTCTAGGGACACCAGGGACAAAATTGTAGACCTGGACAAGGCTGAGATGGGCTACAGGACAATAGGCAAGCAGCTTGGTGAGAAGGAAACAACTGTTGGGGCAATTATTAGAAAATGAAAGAAACACAAGATGACTGTCAATCTTCCTCGGTCAGGGGCTCCATAAAAAGTCTCGCCTCGTGTGGTAAGTGAGATTCTGAGAAAGGTCAGGAATCAGCCCAGAACTACACAGGAAGACTTGGTCAATGACCTGAAGACAGCTGTGACCACAGTCTCAAACATTATCGTTAGTAACACTACTACTCATGAATTAAAACCCTGCAGGGCACACAAGGGCCCCCTGCTCACACCAGGTCTGTTTTAAGTTTGTCAATGACCATCTGGATGATCCAGAGGAGGCACGAGAGAAGGTCGTATGGTCCGATGAAATCAAAATAGAAATTTTTGGTATCAACTACACGCGTCGTGTTTGGAGAAAGAAGAAGTATAAGTACAACCCCAAGAACACCATCCCAACCATGAAGCATGGTGGGGGAAACATACTTTAGGGGTATTTTTCTGAAAAGAGGCAGGACGACTGCACCATATTGAAGGGACGATGGATGGGGTTATGTATTGCGAGATTTTGACCAACAACGTCCTTCCCTCAGTAAGAGCATTGAAGATGGGTCGTGGTTGGGTCTTTCAGAATGACAATGATCCGAAACACACTGCCAGAGAAAATCTTTGGAGGGAGCTGAAATTTAATGTTGCCCAGTGACAGCCCCTAAACCTGAAAGATCTGGAGAAGATCTGTATGGAGGAGGGGGCCAAAATCCCTGCTGCAGTGTGTGCAAACATGGTCAAGAACTACAGGAAACGTCTGACCTCTAATTGCAAACAAAGGTTTCTGGACCAAATATTAAGTTTGGTTTTTGTATTGTGTCAAATACTTATTTCATGCAACAAAACACAAATTAATTATGTAAAAATCATACAATATGATTTTCTGGATTTTATCTCTCACAGGTGAAGTGTACCTACGATAAAAATTACAGACCTCTCCATTCTTTGTAGGTGGGAAAACTTGCAAAATCAACAGTGTATCAAATACTTAATTTTCCCCTCTGTACATGTTGTAATTAAAGTGACTAGTGTTATAATAAGCCATAGTCACCTCAGAAAAGCAAACTGAAAAATATCAACATGAACCTTAGGGTATGTCTCCACGTTCAGGATTGCATCAGTCTTTGGTCAGGATTTTATGCAAGTAAAATCCTGACCAAAACTGCACCTGAGGTCACTGGCAGGTCACCTGTGGTGTACCTGCGTGTTTTGCTCATAGTAGCAACATGCAGCGTTTTGAAAAAACGCACAACGCATGCGTTTTCGCGGCAAAAACGCATGCGTTTTTAAACGCATAGTGGAGTCTGGATTTCATAAAATCCCATCCACTATGCTGTAACATCTGGACGCTGCGTTTTTGACGCAGCAGAAAAACGCAGCGTCAAAAACGCAGCGTTTCCTGAACGTGGAAACATACCCTAACAGATATTGTACTTAACAAGGAAAAATGATGACGTGTATGCAAGAAATGTACATGTGCACAGCAATGGACTGAAAACCTGCATGCATGGCCCATGAATCAAGGATACAAATGTTATCTATCTGTAGCCTCCTTTATGCTTTTTTTCTTACACATCCCCTGATGAAGCTGCAGGCATACAGCAAAACGAGTGTTTTTTTTTTCTTGGTTCTCTCCATGACATATACCAGTGCTGTCGACCTGTTGCATATATCTCTTTTGCATTCTGCCCTTTATCACTGGATTCAGCGCATTATATTGGGTGTCTTGATGTTTTTATGGCTGGCTTTTGTATAGCGTTTTATGTGTGATAACATTTATTGACTTTTATGGGTGTGCTTGTCACTCTTGTATCGCTATTCTGGTTGTCTTGTAAAGGGACATCACATGAAATCGTAAAATCTGAGACATTACAAGATAGGAGCAGAGATCAGGGAAATAGCAAAACATTAAAACTGCAGGTACAACAGGTTATCCTTAGCCCTGGCGAGAGGCAGCCTTTTATTTTAAGACTATCCTGGAAAACTTCAAAGAGCAGCTGTCAGCACGTGTTCACATATGGAAGTGGTGGTAGCGCTGTATAGGTGCTTGTCCCCCAATAAAAAGTTATGCCTTTGTTGTAGAGATTCGATGTACCAGGCATCAGAAATCTAGGGTAGAATCCACATCTAAAGCTTCAAAGCCTTGTAAGAAGTCCTAAAGCAATGACACTCCCCTAGTATCTAAATTATATGTGTCGTCTTCACTATTTACTCATTGCTGGCACATCGGATCTCTACTAAATAAAAGTATACTTTTTTTAACCCAAGGATAGGAGATAATATCCCGATCGATGGGATTCTGACCAGTGGTTCCCACTGACCCTCAGAACCAAGGCTCTGAAGAGCAGATGACGATCATGCGCCCTACCGCTCTCCATTCATTCTTTGTGGTAGCGCCAGAGATTGACGATCTTGGTTCTGATTGTTTAGATATATTGGACTTTTCTCTGGAATTTTTTTGGACTAAAACAGTCATGGCAGCCAAACTTCCTCCCTCCCCATAGGACTTGTTCAATCTTCAAAGAGCAAATGGTTTGTAAATCTCTTGGCAGCTGCTGGTCTACGGTGGTAAATAAAATAAGGATGATTTATGGAGAGATTAATGGACCCAGTGACCAGACAGTTTTAAAGACGTTCTCTATCAAATTAAACTATCACTGACAGGTCGCAAATGTCTAAGATGTCCAGATGGGACCGTGCGTAATTTATAGTCCTACCATGGGTCTAACATATGGGATGAGGTGCATTCAACCGCAGACTTTAATGCACCCACAGGAGACGGAAATAAATAAGAGATATGTCCTATAGTCTATGCCCCCCCAAAAAACAACAAACCATCACTTAAAGGGATAGTTCCATCTTACACATTTAATGAAACAAATGGGACTTCCATGCGGAAGTAGTTGCGCATGTGCAGCCCTCTCCATTAATTTTTTTTTTTTTTTTTTAAGTTCTGAAAATAATTGAGTGTTTGCTTATTTTTTGCAAATCCAAAGAAATGAACGGGAATATAAGTTGGTATGCATGCAAAGTATAAGAGCACGTTCACACTGGCCATTGAACAGATAAAACTTAAGATAGAGTATATGTTTATTTTGTTACTATCTAATATATAAAGCTGAATGTGTGTGTGTGTGTGTGTGTATGTGTGTGTGTCCGGGATTGGCATCTGCACCGTCGCAGCTACAGCCACAAAATTTTGCACAGTCACACGTCTGCACCCCAAGAGCATCATAGGCTAAGTTGTGAGGCGAAATTTTAACCCCGCGCGTTCCAATTCACCAAACAATTTTGCCCCTATCTACATAATGGGGAAAAAGTGAAAGGAAGTGTTGGAGGCAAATTGACAGCTGACAAATGTGAACAAGGGGGACTTAAAGAGTGAGAGCGATGGCGCCAAAGAGTATATACCGTACAGTTGCTAAGGTGGGGCCCCGACATGGGATACTCACTACACACGGGGATATGAACACACACACAAAATGCGCCACACACTACCACGTGCTTGAACACATATACAACCCTCAGCACACATTTCAGCACACATACACCAACCTCGCCACATAAAAGTCGAAACACAAAAAGTTGCCGCTCAAAACTCGCCACACGCAAAACTCGCCACACGTGCAAAACTCACCTCATGGAAAACTCGCCACACGCAAAACTTGCACACGCGGAAAAATTGCCACATGCACAAAAGTTGCAACACATGCAAAAGTTGCCTCGCACAAAACTTGCACATACTCAAAACGCTCCACACATAAAACTCGCCACGTGCAAAACTCGCCATGCGCAAAACTTGCTGCACACAACTTGCTACACTAACCTGTCACATGCAACTCGACACACAAAAAGTTGCTACACGCATGTCGCCACACAAAACTCATCTCACAAAAGTCGCTACATGCATGTCGCCACACGCAACTCAACACACACAACTTGACACATGAAACTCGCCCTAAAACACACACAAGTCTGGTATTGTCCTTCAAAAATAAAAATCTGATTAATAAGCAGACAAACTACAAGAGTAGCAAATGTACGAGATAGGAAATACGGCAGCTGTCAGTCACATGACCTGTCTATTATGGGTATGTGTGAGCTAATATACACTGCCAGGGGGGAGGGATTCCTGTTGACTGCGGATTTATCAGACTGCCAATTTAGCTTACAAATACTAAGGTAAAAATACTGAGTAAATAACGTGTGAACGAGGTCTAATACAGGAGGAGATGACACACACATATATGCTACATACAGGAGGAGATGACATACAGGTACATACTATATACAGGGGAGATGACACACAGGTATGTACTATATACAGGAGTAGATGACACACAGGTATATACTATATACAAGAGGAGATGACTTACAGGTATATACTATATACAGGAGGAGATGACATACAGGTATATACTATATATAAGGAGATGATATACAGGTATATACTATATACAGGAGGAGATGAAACAGGTATATACTATATACAGGAGATGACTTACAGGTATATACTAAATACAGGAGGAGATGACATACAGGTATATACTATATAAAAGAGGAGATGACACACAGGTATATACAGGAGATGACATACAGCAGGTACATACTATATACAGGGGAGATGACATACAGGTATATACTATATACAGGAGATGACATACAGGTATATATATTGGAGGAGATGACATACAGGTATATACTATATACAGAAGAGATGACATACAGGTATGGACTATATACAGGAGGAGTTGACACATAGGCATATACAATATACAGGAGGAGATGACATACAGCAGGTATATACTATTTACAGGGGAGATGACATACAGATATATACTATATACAGGGGAGATGACATACAGGTGTATACTATATAAGGGAGATGACAAACAGGTGAGATGACCGAGGGGAAAATGAGAGGTGTGAGGTGAAAATGAGAGGTGTGAAGTGAAAATGAAAAGGTGTGAGTGCAAAATGAGAGAAATGAGGGAAAATAGTGGAGTGATCAGAAAATGACAGATGTGAGGTCGAAATGACAAGTGTTAGGGGGGAATGAGAGGAGTGAGGGGGGAATGAGAGGAGGGGGAAATAAGAGGAGTGAGGGGGAAAATAAGAGGAGGGAGAAAATGAGAGATGTGAGGGGGAAAATGAAAGATGTGAGAGGGAAAATGAGAGGCGTAATGGGAAAATAAGAGAAGTGAGGTGCTATAACTAACCACAGATATTTACTATGCCCAGGCAACGCCGGGCTCTTCAGCTAGTTGTAAATAAAAAGCAAAAGCATATAAATAACAGAGTACTTAGTAAACGCTGTTTTTGATTAAAAAAAAAAAAATAAATCACAAAAGCCATCCAACTGCGACAAGGTGTATCCAAAATAGAGAACAGAACTATCCCGATTGGGTTCACCTTGTCGAGGTTGGATGGCTTTCATGATTTTTTTTAAAATCAAAAACAGTGTTTACTAAGTACCCGGTTATTTCTACGTACTTTTGATGTTTACTTACAGCAGGGTATAGGTTTATCGTACTTTGTTTCTATGTTTGGTTTTCATTTTGTAACCCCTGTAGAAATGAATGGAAAGAGATGCTCAGCTGTGGTCGCTTTGTCATTCACACCAGACAGCACTCGTACCTGTGATATTCTTTGGGGCTCTTTTTTTTTGTCTACAGGTCAGAGGAAATAAGCCCTGATCAAAATAATCAGACCGTTTTTTTGGGGTGGGATACGGAGACATCAGTAGTGTGAACCTACCCTTTCAAAGATAGCCAAAAACATTTATTTTCAGAACTCTTATTGGGAGAGATTATGCCAGGCACTGCGATGTGAACATGCTGTAAATAGCTCACATGGAAATAAACTAACTTCCTGTTCTTTAGGGAAAACTTTTCAGAAGTCTCACTATCAGCAGAGGCAGGATTATAATGATAGGTAACACCTATAACACAAAAACATGATTTAAACAGTAGGTCATTTTCAGAAGATAGATTTTCCTTAAAGGGAATCTGTCAGTAGGATCTACCCTCCTAAACCGTCTATATGAGCGCGTGGGTCATAGGAAGCAGAATAAAAAGACACCTTGATATCTGTGATCCGATATCTTGTGCCAGAGAAATCCATCGTTTTCTTAATATGTAAATGAGCTGTTAAGATCTATGGGTCGGGCATAGATCTCCCCAAGAATCTGCCTCAAGACCTTATTATAAATGAAAGGAGATGTTACCAGTGTGAGACATGTAGAACATAAAAACGGACTGTCAGTCATTACATGTCTCACACTGGTAATCTCTGGAGGAAGATTCTGAGAGAGATCTATGTCCGGCCCATAGATCTTAACAGCTCATTTACATAATAAAAAGGTGGATTTTTTCTGGAATAAAACATCGGATCACATATATCAAGGTATGATTTTATTCATCTTCCTATGACCTGCATGCCCATATAGACTGCTCTGGAAGGTTGATACTACCTACAGATTCTTTTTAAAGGGAGCGTAACTTCAGAAAGTGACCAAGAGGTTGGTTTCCAGATTTCCTGGACACATTTACTGGTGTCTGCTGACTGGTTGTCTTTAAAAAAAAAAAAAAAAAAAAAAAAATATTCTCTGTTGTGTGAAATTTAGCTACACAACTTTCTGAATGTTCGAGTAATTTCAGCCAAATTTTTTTTTGCAAATTTTACAAAACTTCAGAATGTTAGTAACAGCAAAGTTGCTTTTTGCCAGTAACAGGCTCCTGACCTAGAAACTTTTTCTTCTCTTTACAATTTTGTCCTTTTGTTTTTCTTAACTTTAAAAAAAATAAAAATAAGAACTGTAAATGTCTATTTAAATAATAGATCATTAAACAAAAGCGGCCGGGCGGCGGCGGACGTGTTATAGTGAAGGACTGGCATATTCAAATAGCAAAGGACAATTTGATGTAACGGTTTCGCTGGTGGAACTTTCAATAGTACATTACAGAGAAATACAATTTCCCTTAGTTATGGCGCAGGGGAACATTGGTTTTTATAGACTTTGCCTGGGATTTATGGAAAATCTCTGTATTTGGGAGTCATTGGCGGCCTGTGGCAAGGAGAAGTAGGCATGACCGGATCGCTGAGGCATCTAAATATGGTCTGTAAAAATCCATCTCCTGCTGCACTCCCAGGCGGACACTGTCTCGCTCCATGACAAAAAGTCCAGCTATTTTTTAACTCTTAAAAGGCAGAGGACACTACCAGCCCCTCCCTCCCCGAGCTGTGACATCACCTATTGTGAATGGTGGCTCCTGTGTTATCTACTGTATATAGAGGTGTTATCAGTCATTGTACAGGAAGAGGTGAGCTGTGACATCACCTATTGTGAATGGTGGATCCTGTGTTATCTACTGAATATAGAGGTGTTATCAGTCATTATACAGGAGGAGGGGGTGAGCTGTGACATCACCTATTGTGAATGGTGGATCCTGTGTTATCTACTGTATATAGAGGTGTTATCAGTCATTGTACAGGAGGAGATGAGCTGTGACATCATCTATTGTGAATGGTGGATCCTGTGTTATCTACTGTATATAGAGGTGTAATCAGTCATTGTACAGGAGGAGGAGGTGAGCTGTGACATCAGCTATTGTGAATGGTGGATCCTGTGATAACATCTCTATATACAGTAGATAACACAGGATCCACCATTCACAATAGGTGATGTCACAGCTCACCACCTCCTGTACAATGACTGATAACACCTCTATATACAGCAGATAACACAGGATCCATCATTCACAATAGGTGATGTCACAGCTCACCTCCTCCTCCTGTACAATGACTGATAACATCTCTATATACAGTAGATAAGTCATTGTACAGGGGGAGGAGGTGAGCTGTGACATCACCTATTGTGAATGGTGGATCCTGTGTTATCTACTGTATATAGAGGTGTTATCAGTCATTGTACAGGAGGAGGAGGTGAGCTGTGACATCACCTATTGTGAATGGTGGACCCTGTGTTATCTACTGTATATAGAGGTGTTATCAGTCATTGTACAGGAGGAGGTGAGCTGTGACGTCACCTATTGTGAATGGTGGACCCTGTGTTATCTACTGTATATAGAGGTGTTATCAGTTATTGTACAGGAGGAGGAGGTGAGCTGTGACATCACCTATTGTGAATGGTGGACCCTGTGTTATCTACTGTATATAGAGGTGTTATCAGTTATTGTACAGGAGGAGGTGAGCTGTGACATCACCTATTGTGAATGGTGGATCCTGTGTTATCTACTGTATATAGAGGTGTTATCAGTCATTGTACAGGAGGAGGAGGTGAGTTGTGACATCACCTATTGTGAATGGTGGATCCTGTGTTATCTATTGTATATAGAGGTGTTATCAGTCATTGTACAGGAGGAAGAGGTGAGCTGTGACATCACCTATTGTGAATGGTGGATCCAATATTAGCACTCTGTATAGCAGTGTTATCAGTCATTTTATTTTGATTTTCTCTGTGAGGATAATAAACAGGATAAACAATTATATATATGCGCAAAAGTTTCTTAAATAATTAAAATTAACAGTTTACATTTACATGCATGCGTCCTAACGAAGCCCAGAGTGGTGAAAAGCGCGTCGAGGTTAGGTAGCTGCTACCTGTTAGTTCTTAGGCACATTGTAAAACATTAATACAGACCTTGATTTCCCCTTTAAGAGCTAACTTGTAAACGTTTCCTACCGTCTTAGTAATGGTGGCATTGTAAGCTTTCCAACTACTCTGGTCGATTTGATGTCACTTCAACATTTCTTTCTACATTAGCACTTTGAGGAGTTGGAGGTAAATCAGGACAATGGAGAATTTAAAGTGATGCCCTGTGTGGAGGTCAATGCCAAGCAACAAGGGAAGACAAACTTGAAGAATCTTTTTTGCAAAAATCTTAGTCAGGTAGTAGCAATCGTACTGTTAAATTGCGCTCCACAGTCTAGCCCCCGTGATACGAGCCGCCGTGCTCAGCGAAGCGGTGTAATATAACGCTGACACTTAGGTAATCCCTTTTCACTGTTAATCAAATAACTCGGGATCAGCACTAGCAAAACTTATAACTCGCAGACAGATCCCCCGGCGACTCATATTGAGGGGGAATGCAAATGTTCTGATTAATACAAATACCGGGATTACAAAGAAATTCAGGATTTTTTTTCTTGCGCGCCGAACAGATGTGTTTATTGATATCAATTTGGGGTAGATACGATGTCTTGATTGCCTGTTGTTCCATTTTATTGCAATATTGTTGCATCCAAAAAGCCCCGTAATTATAGTATGTTTATTCCTTTTCTCGTTACGCCGTTTACCAATTGGATTAATTTACTTTATATTTTGATAGATCAGACTTTTATGAACGCAGCAATACCAAATAGCGGACTTGAAGCCAGTCTTGGGAGTTCAACAATGCTATAACTTCAAACTTGCTAATCCTCACAGCGTGCAGTGTGTGCACGGTCAGGATTCTCTGGAGTCGGGAGTGTGTCATGCCGACTAGACGTGCACAGTCTTGCTCAATACAAGTGAATTGAGGCTAGACACGTCTAGTTGGAATATGACCTGTCGTTTGCTTCCGGAGAATCATAACAGTGCGCACTCTGCACACTGTGAGGATTCACAAGTCTATAGTCACAGAGTTACTGCATTCTGGAATACATTTAAAGACTACGCCACTCTTTTTCTACTATTACTAAAATCCATAAATGATTCTGAGATTGACTCGCAATCTATGGAGAGCATGCACATCTCCATAACTGGGACCATTACCCACACAGGACATATCGTCTTTAAAAGGTATAGTAGGTTACTTGAGAATCATCCCATAGGAAATAAATTCTATAAATTGGCTCCAAAATGGGGTTGTCTTATGGGATAGATAATGTGTCAGACGCTTGGTCCAGTAGAGCGCCCTCCGGTGGGCCAACTAAGAAGCGAGGCTCAGACTTCGTCAGTGGTTTCTGTTAACAAGCATTCTAGAATTCTTCTCCCCGATCCCCCGCCAGCATCTTACATAACTTCAAGACGTTCTGATGTAACAATAAGTCTTTCTGTGACCTCTCAGCTGATGACAGATGTCTCGCTGACAATCCTTTATCGTCTAACACTTATCCATGTTTTATTTTTTTTTTGTTTTGCAAAAACAGGTTCCTCCGAGATCATCCATGACTTGGCATAAATGCTATCGCAAAGCTCAGATGTCTACATGAGATGTTCTCCAAGTTCTAGACACAGCAGATTTCTGTTACTTGGATCCACGCGACTAAAGAAGCCAACAAGTTTCACCTATGAAACAGAAATATCTAAGGGTGCGTTCACACGCAGGGTTTTTCTGCACCTTTTTTTGGCCATTCTTTTGAATGGGTGAAAAACACTGAAATAATTAAATGCTGCAAAAACCGCCATTTTTAAACATATTCTACGTGCTTGTTCACACACTGCGTTTTTGCAGCGGGCAAAAATTTTTTTTACTGTCCCGGCAAACAGATTGATATTTCTCAAACATCATGCACACGCTGCTTATTTTTTCCTTGCTAATTATTTCATCTGTCTTGCAGCATTTTTGCCCCATTCAATTAAACAGTTAAAAAAAAAAGCATCAAATATGCATCATAAATGTCAAATATGCATTAAAAAATGACTATTTTCCGCAGCATTTTTTCTGCAGAAATGCAACTTCCTAGTTCTCTCAAATACCCGGGAATCTCTGGAAGGAAAATGATTCATATATTTAATATTCATGTACTTTCCTAACAGATCAATAAAGTTTCGACAAAGGGAATTGCTATTTATGTAGTTGTCTAATCTGTCAGTGTAGGCCTCTTAGAAGGATTTAATATGAACACAACATCTTATTATATCTTATAAAGCAATTGCCATTGGAGCAGTTTCTTAATTTCTCAAAAATCAATGCGATATTTATGCAATTCCATAATATACTGGGGGAATTGCTATTTATGCACTTGTCTAATAAAGGGAATTGGAATCTATACCATCATTAATGTACAGTATCAGCAAAGGGAATTGCTATTTATGCAGTTCTTATCAGGTATTTATGCAAACCCCAAATATATAAGCAATTGCTATTGATGCAGTTTCCAAACATATCAGTAGGGATTTCATGTTTTTTGCAGACAAGGTTTAACAGAGAGAATCGCTCATGATGCAATTCCCTAATATATCGGTTTAAGTTCCATAAAAGGATTTGATATTCAAGCAATTCCGTCATTTACCTTTAAAGTGTCTGCTATGGAGATTATTAATGTATCAGTGAGAATTACCGTAGATATTTTTTTGCTATTCCCAAGTTGCAATTGCTAATCATGCAATTCCTAAATAGGACACGTGTATGCTGGAAACTGACTTACCTGTGATGAGCACGGTCTTGCCTTGAGCCGTCAGCATCCTTCGCACAGGTATGGAGACGTAATAGAGGGCACACGCCGCCACGAAGAGGGGGAGACCCAGGTGGCTGCAGAAGACGCAGCTGCAGAGTATCTCCAGCAGAAGAAGGGACAACAGGCAGGACACTGACACATTCTCTATTTTCACCTTGTTCCTAATTAATTTGTGAGCGACTAATCCGCTGAAGAGAGCGCTGAGCGCTACGTACAAGAGCGCAGAGTCACACTGGACAGTTTCCATACTCCGGAGTCACGCTGACAGTTGTGACAAAGTTTCATTCAATGGGATGAATGGCAGGGGCTGCTAATAACCTGCTGCTTTAAATATTCATTTTCCTCCCACCTCTTTTATGTCCCTAGGCTTTTTTTTTAACCCCCACCTTTCCCTTTGTTGGACATGACTCCTCCTCCCTCCAGACTTCACTCACTCGTATGAGAAGTTTTAAGAACTCATTCATTACTACTACGTGATAGGAGGGAGGAGGACGAAGGAACTGGAGAAAAAGTTATAGATGCTCCGTACTTACTCATTGTATTAATGTCCCACAACTCCAGGCATTGCTACAAAGATCCAGCGATTCTGTACATCCTGAGCCTTCTAGTTCATGAACTTCAATGATCTAAAGGCGCAGATAAGACACAACCTTGCAGCAAGTATTGAATTTCCCTGCAGCGCCCCTACAGGAGACAATGTTATGCCACGCAAGCCCTGCAGCCAATCAGTGTCCACTAACGGCTTCCGCTCTCACTTCTTCTATTAGTCCGATGTTCATGCATTGGTACAAACGGAAGTAGTAAGCGAGGCCACTGATTGGCTGTAGGGTTCACATGGCATAACATTGTCACCTGAGACCCGGTGCCGGAACGGGATGCCTATAGGATTAGTATCTTAAAAGGGGAACTATTTTTTTTTTAAAAAAAAGGAGTTATCCAGGCAGTGGACAACCCCCTTAGTGTCGAGATCACGTCTATTTATTAAGGGTAATGTCTTTATTTAAAGGGGCTCCGTGACTCTAAGCAGCTCATACCGTCAACTCGGGTGGAGTCGATGAGCTCACTGATAAGCTGCAGCCATGTCAATTTAACAACCAGACTAGAGACAATCACAGACACCACTTTTTGGGATTTCCAGCTTTTGGGGAAACTGCAGCTCCCAGTCATGGTTAGTGGTTGGGTGAAACCATTTATTGTCAAACGACTGTGTTTTCCCTTTTTAAATCATAATGACAACCCAAAACATCCAAATGACCCTGATCAAAAGTTCACATGCCCCATTTCTTAATACAGTGTTTTGCCCCTCTAACATCAATGACAGCTTGCAGTCTTGTGTGGTAGTTGTGGATGAGGTTCTTTATTTTCTCAGATGGTAAAGCTGCCCACTCTTCTTAGCGAAAAGCCTCCAGCTCCTGTAAATTCCTGGGCTGTCTGACATAAACTGCGCACTTGAGATATCCCCAGAGTGGCTCAATGATATTGAGGTCAGGAGACTGAGATGGTCACTCCAGAACCTTCACTGTGTTCTGCTGTAGCCAATGACAGGTCAACTTGGCCTTGTGTTTTGAAACGTTGTCATGTTGGAACATCCAAGTATGTCCCATGCACAGTTTTCGGGCTGATGAGTGCAAATTTGCCTCCAGTATTTCCTGATAATGCGCTGCATCATCTTTCCTTCAATTTTGACCAAGTTTCCTGTGCCTTTGTAGCTCACACATCCCCAAAACATCATTGAGCTACCTCTGTGCTTTACAGTAGGAATGGTGTTCCTTTCATCTTAGGCCTTGTGGACCCCTCTCCAAATGTAACATGTATGGTTGTGGCCATGAAGTTCAATTTTTGTCTCATTAGTCCAAATTACCTTGTTCCAGAAGTTTTGAGGCTTGTCTCTGTGCTGTTTTGAGTATTGTAGGAGAGATACTTTGTGGCATTTGCGCAGTAATGGCTTTCTTCTGGCGACTCGACCATGCAGCCCATTTTTCTTCAACTGCCTCCTTATTGTGCATCTTGAACCAGCAGCTCCGCTAGTTTTCAGAGACTCCTGTATTTCAGTTGAGGTTATTTGTGGATTTTTCCTTGCATCTCGAACAATTATCCTGGCAGTTGTGGACGACATATTTGTTGGTCTACCTGACCGTGGTTTTTTTTTTGTTTGTTTTTTTACAGAGCCCCTGATTTTCCATTTGTTAATCACAGTTTGAACGCTGCTGACTGGCATTATCAATTCCTTGGATATCTTTTTGTATCCCTTTGCTGTTTTATACAGGTCAACTAACTTTTCCCATAGATCCTTTGACAATTCTTTTGTTTTCACCATGACTCACAATCCAGAACAGTCAGTGGCTCGATGAAAGATGCAAGAGTCTGTCAGGATCCCAGAAACTCACTCAGCTTTTATGCACACACACTGATTACAAGCAAACAGGTCACAGGTGAGGATGTTACCTTTAGCATCCATTCAAATCCATTTGTGTCAACGTCTGTGCCTTTAATCAGGCCAAAATCACCAGGGTATATTAACTTTTGATGAGGGTCATTTGGATGTTTTGGGTTGTCATTAGGATTTAAAAAGAGAAAACACAGAACTTTGACAATAAATGGCTTCACCCAGCCATTAACCATGAGTGGAGAAAAAGATTTTGTTGCTATCTCATTCATATTCTCTGAAAAAAGGCCAAGAAAGCAAAAATTCTACTGGTATATGTGAACTTTTGAGCACAACTGTATTAAAAAAAATATATAACTACTATAATACTGCTCCATATATACAAGAACATAACTACTATAATACTGCCCCTATGTACAAGAATATAACTACTATAATACTGCCCCTATATACAAGAATATAACTACTATAATACTACCCCTATGTACAAGAATATAACTACTATAATACTGCCCCTATGTACAAGAATATAACTACTATAATACTGCCCCATGTACAAGAATATAACTGCTAGAATACTGCCCCTATGTACAAGAATAAACCGGTAACTATTATAATACTGCCCCTATGTACAAGAATATATCTACTATAATACTGCTCCCTATGTACAAGAATATAACTACTATAATACTGCTCCTATATACAAGAATATAACTACTATAATACTGCTCCTTATATACAAGAATATAACTACTATAATACTGCTCCTATGTACAAGAATATAACTACTGTAATACTGTCCCTATGTACAAGGATATAACTACTATAATACTGCTCCTATATACAAGAATATAACTACTATAATACTGCTCCCTATGTACATGAATATAAGTACTATAATACTGCCCCATATATACAAGAATATAACTATTATAATACTGGCCCTATGTACAAGAATATAACTACAATAATACTGCTCACTATGTACAGGAATATAACTATTATAATACTGCTCCTATGTACAAGAATATAACTACTATAATACAGCTCCCTATGTACAGGAATATAACTACTATAATACTGCCCCTTATATACAAGAATATAACTACTATAATACTGCTCCTATGTACAAGAATATAAACTACTATAATACTGTTCCTATGTACAAGAATATAACTACTATAATACTGCTCCCTATGTACAGGAATATAACTACTATAATACTGCTCCTATGTACAAGAATATAACTACTATAATACTGCCCCTTATATACAAGAATATAACTACTATAATACTGCTCCTATGTACAAGAATATAACTACTATAATACTGCCCCTATGTAAAAGACTATAACTACTATAATACTGCCCCTATGTACAAGAATATAACTACTATAATACTGCCCCTATGTACAAGAATATAACTACTATAATACTGCTCCTATGTACAAGAATATAACTATTATAATACTGCTCCTATGTACAAGACTATAACTTATTATTTTATTTTTTTTACACAACTCTGAGCCCTTTTATCAATAGTTTTCATTGGCAGGGGCACCCTTTTGTACTTGGATGTACATGTTTCGCCTTTTGGATTTTGCAGAGTCACCTATTCTGCATATGAGGTGGAGTAAGTCAGCACATTTATGCTGTGTGTGTATAATATATATATTTTACTGTACAATCTCTTATCCTAACACACACTAATTTAGCTGAACAACCAACATCTGCCTCTATTTACCAGCTACAGTATCCAGTACAGTATCCTGTACCAGTACAGTATCTTAAGTAGATGCTTAAAATTTTTATGGCCCCCAGACCCACTAGTAATTTTATAGCTGTGATTTTGCCAATAAAAACTGCAGCTTCTCCTGGATGAGCTAAATAAAGTTTATTGAGGAGCGTGCTACACGTTGTAAAACTTTCTAATACGTTATATGTCCCAGTGTGGTCTCAGAGATGTAGTATCAGGGTCCACAGCTACTGGCGCAGCAGTGTTTGCTGACGTGAAGTTCCTCCATAGGGATCTATGTGCACATTTCTTAGCTATGGACATATTGTTTTAGCTATAATTCACACTGTGAATGCCACTCTGGCAGAGGCACACAGAAATCATGGCGCCCCATAGTAGTTCTAAGTGGCCCCCCAAAAAATAAAATATTCCGGAGGGGAGGTCACAGAAGAGCATATCTTATAACTTTGCAGCTCTTACAAAATTATTTTCCTACTATTTAAGCCCCTATATTTCCCTTTCATTGACCCTATAAGACATGATGAAAATAAAAGAGCACCCCTAACACAGAATGATACCCCCACAGTGAATTCTTCCAAAGTACCCTCTCCATACAGTATAATGGGACCTCACATTGTCCTCCATGTAATATAATGGGACCTCACATTGTCCTCCATGTAATATAATGGGACCCCACATTGTCCTCCGTGCAGTATAATGGGACCCCACATTGTCCTCCATGTAGTATAATGGTACCCCACATTGTCCTCCATTCAGTATAATGGACCACACATAGACCTCCATGTAATATAATGGGACCTCACATTGTCCTCCATGCAGTATAATGGGACCCCACATTGTCCTCCATGTAGTATGATGCACCCCGCATTGTCCTCCATGCAGTATAATGGGACCTCACATTGTCCTCCATGTAATATAATGGGACCCCACATTGTCCTCCATGTAATATAATGGGACCCCACATTGTCCTCCATGCAGTATAATGGGACCCCACATTGTCCTCCATGTAGTATGATGCACCCCACATTGTCCTTCATGTAAATTTAATCTTGGGAGATGCCCACAAAGGAAGACGCCACCACTTCTGGGGTTTGGTTACTGCCTTTTTTGCAAGCTGTGATCACTTATGCTCTGAAATTCAGAGATGCCCAGTGAGGAAGAACCCGCTGCCGTTTACAAGTGTCAGGGACCCGATCTCCTCTCACCTGTGATCCGTCAGTGGTTCCTCTTCCAGTCCAGTCTCTTCTGCTGTTCTCAGGTTTGGACTAGTCACTGCTTTCTCTTCTCCCATTAGTGATGTTTGGATAATGTGCACAGTGACTGGTGAAACAATTACCATATTATCTGACATCCCAAAACATTATTTGAGGGATGAAAAAAAGAAAACGGAAAAAAATATATTCAAAATGTAAAAAAAATGCATTGAGAAGCAAAAGTGAGATCCAGACCTAAGAGGGTGAATTGTGCGCGACATAGGGAGAGACTCTCGTGCTTAGGACGTCTTCCAGCTGCATTTTGGTGCAACTGGTACATTGCGAGGACGGAGCGCCGAGATACAGGCTTCATTCCAAGCATCCTCATCTGTATGGTACAAGTGTCTCAGATGACATAAATATTACTTTTGTCCTTCTAAGCCTCGCACTGTACAACAAATACACCTTTTAATTGGCCGTGTAAAACCTGGAGAGCTCGCTGCTGCCGGGAAGCTATTGTCTAAGCCTCCATGAATATTATGTCTGAGGGCAGAGCGCCCAGAGGAGAACTTCTCTTATTCACCATTTCTCTGAGAGCTGCAATTATCAGATACGTTTCTGTGCACATTGCCAGAGAACAGCAGGAAAAAACATAGTGAGCATCATCAGACTGAGCCCAGGACTCAGGAACAGGAAGGATTGCCTGATACCCCGGGGCAGTAGTACACAGGAGCAGTACTATAGCAGTTATATTCTTGTACATTGGAGCAGTATTATAATAGTTATATTATTGTACATATGGGCAGTATTATAGTAGCTATATTCTTGTACATAGGAGGCAGTATTATAGTATTTATATTCTTACTCATAGGAGCAGTATTATAGTAGTTATATTCTTGTACATAGGGGCAGTATTATAGTAGTTATATTCTTGTACATGGGGCAGTATTATAGTAGTTATACTCTTGTACATAGGAGCTGTATTATAGTAGTAATATTCTTTGTACAAAGGAGCAGTATTATAGTAGTTATATTCTTGTACATAGGGGCACTATTCTAGTAGTTATATTCTTGTACATAAGGGCAGTATTATAGTAGTTATATTCTTGTACATAGGGGCAGTATTATAGTAGTTATATTCTTGTACATAGGGGCAGTATTATAGTAGTTATATTCTTGTACATAGGAGAGGTATTATAGTAGTTACCGTATTTTCCGGCATATAAGACGACTGGGCGTATAAGACGACCCCCCAACTTTTCCAGTTAAAATATAAAATCGGGGGTCTTCTTATACGCCGTATGTCATCTTATAGGGCCGGTGAATATGTGCCTTTTGGCATGGGGAGTGGTCCCGATGAGGAAGAGAGGGGGCGTCTCACAGTAAAGTGTGAGTGGAGTATATCCCCCATTACCTCATTGCGGCAGCGTGGGGGGTCTCTGTGCTGGGAGCGGCAGCTCCTCTTCGTGCCGTGGGTGCTCTGTGCTGTGGGGCGGCGGCGCATCTTCATGCCGTGGGTGCTGTGGGGCGGCGGCGGCGCAACTTCTTGCAGCGTCGGGGCTTCTCCGACGTCTCCACCAGGCCCGGAGGCACCGGCAGCCCCATTGCTCTGATGCGGTGGCCTCCGGGAAAATGGCCGTTGCTCAGATTCAGATCTCGTCTCCCGAGATCTCGGGAGACGAGATCTGAATCTGAGCAGCGGCCATTTTCCCGTAGGCTGCGATGCGGTGGCCTCCGGGAAAATGGCCGCTGGGGGCGGCGCATGCTCAGATTCAGATCTGAATCTGAGCAGTGGCCATTTTCCCGGAGGTCACCGCATCACAGCACTGGGGCTGCCGGTGCCTCCGGGCCTGGAGGAGATGCCGGAGAAGCCCCGACGCTGCAAGAAGATGCGCCGCCGCCGCCCCACAGCACGAAGATGCGCCTCCGCCCCACAGCACAGAGCACCCACGGCACGAAGAGCTGCCGCTCCCAGCACAGAGACCCCCCACGCTGCCGCAATGAGGTAATAGGTGGATATACTCCACTCACAATTTACTGTGAGATGCCCCCTCTCTTCGTCATCGGGACCACTCCCCCCCCCCCCCACCATATGCACATTTTATCTGTACCCGGCGTATAAGACGACCCCCGACTTTTAAGAAGATTTTGAGGGGTTAAAAAGTCGTCTTATACGCCGGAAAATACGGTATATTCTTGTACATAGAGCAGTATTATAGTAGTTATATTCTTGTACATAGGGGCAGTATTATAGTAGTTATATTCTTGTACATAGGAGCAGTATTATAGTAGTTATATTCTTGTACATAGGGGCAGTATTATAGTAGTTATATTCTTGTACATAGGGGACAGTATTATAGTAGTTATATTCTTGTACATAGGGAGCAGTATTATAGTAGTTATATTCTTATAGATAAGGGCAGTATTATAGTAGTTATATTCTTGTACATAGGGGCAGTATTATAGTAGTTATATTCTTGTACATAGGAGCACTATTATAGTAGTTATATTCTTATACATAGGGGCAGTATTATAGTAGTTATATTCTTGTACATAGGGGACAGTATTATAGTAGTTATATTCTTGTACATAGGGGCAGTATTATAGTAGTTATATTCTTGTACATAGGGGCAGTATTATAGTAGTTATATTCTTGTACATAGGAGCAGTATTATAGCAGTTATATTCTTGTACATAGGGGCTGTATTATATTAGTTATATTCTTGCACAGAGGCATTTTCTTTTAATATTTCCCTAAAACAATACAAAACTTTTCTGTTAATAAAAACTCCAACAAAGTTTGAATGTCATCCATCCTATTATCTTCTGGAAATTATGGTAAAATATTAAAATAAAAGAAATTGTGTCAGGACATGTTTGAATTTTGAGATTCGTCTTTAGAAATTCACGGTGAGTGAAAGACGTCGGGGTTCTATCTCCATTGGATTCCGTATAATAAAGCAATATTTGTAATAAGATGCCGTGTTGACGGAAAGGTGCTTAATAATTCATGTACTCATAAGCCGAGGCAGAATGACAAAGATTATGTCATTAATGAGGCAAATGACTGAACATTGTTTATATGTAATGAGCGGTTTGCTTTATGGCTACAGCTTGCCAGGATCCTTACTCATCTGGACAAGCGGATTTGTCTTTCTGGCTTTATTATTTTATAAATATACCAGCTTCTGTGTCAGTATTAATTATTGTTATTCCCAGAACATTACAGACATGATATCTGAAAGTGTTGTTTTACAAGAGTCTGTGTGCGGGGAAATAATTATATGGTGAAGTCTATATAAAGTGTATGAATGTGTTCAGCTCTTGTACACAACGCGTAGAAAAAACGTGTACGGGGTCGACAATAAATGTACGAGTCTGTACACCGCTCCGTGACAGTAGATGACCCATACAAGAGCAGCACCCCTCAAAAAGGTGTTTTGCACCATCGGAGGGGAATCCCCTACAGATCAGCAGCTATTTGCAGTGTATATTATTGTTACGCCGCTTCCTTATACTTACCTGTCCGGCCGGCGTGCTCTCAATGCTCCCTCCTGCTCTCCGTCTTCCAGCTTCTCTGGCGCTCGTCCCTTCGGCGGTCCACGTATGCACAGCAGACGCGCTCCTTTCGGCGCTGGGGCTTCTGGGAGGTCGTGACCCGGCAGCATCGCCTCCAATATGGCGGCGCCCATCGGGGACTTCTTCCCAGCGCCTGCCCTGCTCAGACGCCTTTGCGTCTATTGCATTCGCTGGCTTAGTGCCAGCGTCACCTTAGGTTCCTAGGCTCCGTTCCTAGCATCTTAGCCTGTGACTCTGACTGTCTCTGTTTGCCGTCCCTGCCAGTACTGTGTTCCTGTCGTGTCCTGCCTGTCCTGTGTTCCTGCCATACCTGCCAGTCCTGTGTTCCTGCTGAGTCCTGTGTTCCTGCCGAGTCCTGTGTTCCTGCCGAGTCCTGCCAGTCCTGTGTTCCTGCCGAGTCCTGCCAGTCCTGTGTTCCTGCCAGTCCTGTGTTCCTGCCGTGTCTTGCCAGTCCTGTGTTCCTGCCGTGTCCTGCCAGTCCTGTGTTCCTGCCGTGTCTTGCCAGTCCTGTGTTCCTGCCGTGTCTTGCCAGTCCTGTGTTCCTGCCGTGTCTTGCCAGTCCTGTGTTCCTGCCGTGTCCTGCCAGTCCTGTGTTCCTGCCGTACCTTGCCAGCCCTGTGTTCCTGCCAGTCCTGTGTTCCTGCTGTATCCTGCCGGTCCTGTGTTCCCGCCGTGTCCTGCCAGTCCGGTGTTCCTGCCGTACCTTCCAGTCCGGTGTTCCTGCTGTATCCTGCCGGTCCTGTGTTCCTGCTGTGCCTTCCAGTCCTGCGTGCCTGCCGTTCCTGCCAGTCTAGAGTCTCCTTGTTTCCATCGTACGTGTGCTTCCATCCTACCAGTCAGTACTTGGTCTTTGCTGCCTCTATCTGTCCAGTACCCCCGCCAGTCTAGTCTCTTCAGCAGCTCCGTCTTTCTCCCGTCTTCCGTTTTCTCTTTGTTCTATCTTCAATCGTCCCTTTGGGTCCAGCAGTTGTGGCTTCACCCTCCTTGGGCCTGTCCCTAAGTCTCCCTGTATAGGGGGTGGCATCATCTGGCTCACTCGTCCTCGGGGGCTCTGAAGCCGTGACCCAGAGGGTCCACTTCCCTAGTCCTGATAATTATATGACATACACACTGCTCAAAAAAAATAAAGGGAACACTTAAACAACAGAATATAAGTCCAAGTAAATCAAACTTCTGTGAAATCAAACTGTCCACTTAGGAAGCAACACTGATTGACAATCAATTTCACATGCTGTTGTGCAAATGGAATAGACAACAGATGGAAATTATTGGCAATTATCAAGACACCCTCAATAAAGGAGTGGTTCTGCAGGTGGGGACCACAGACCACATCTCAGTACCAATGCTTTCTGGCTGATGTTTTGGTCACTTTTGAATGTTGGTTGTGCTTTCACAACGGACTCTACAACCCACACAAGTGGCTCAGGTAGTGCAGCTCATCCAGGATGGCACATCAATGCGAGCTGTGGCAAGAAGGTTTGCTGTGTCTGTCAGCATAGTGTCCAGAGGCTAGAGGCGCTACCAGGAGACAGGCCAGTACACCAGGAGATGTGGAGGGGGCCGTAGGAGGGCAACAACCCAGCAGCAGGACCCCTACCTCAGCCTTTGTGCAAAGAGGAACAAGAGGAGCACTGCCAGAGCCCTGCAAAATGACCTCCAGCAGGCCACAAATGTGCATGTGTCTGCACAAAACGCTTAGAAACCGACTCCATGAGGATGGTCTGAGTGCCTGACGTCCACAGATGGGGGTTGTACTCACAGCCCAACACCATGTAGAACGCTTGGCATTTGCCACAGAACACTAGGATTGGCAAATTCGCCACTGGCGCCCTATGCTCTTCACAGATGAAAGCAAGTTCACACTGAGCACATGTGACAGTGCTCCCTATGTACAAGAATATAACTACTATAATACTGCACTTTTTGTGTTAATTCATGAAGATGTGAACATCTTGCAAGGATCAACATGTTTGTTAACTGATCTGACAGATGTTATACTGAAGAGCAAGAAAAAGCAGCTAAGTGGTTGAGATTCTGCAAGATACAGCAACATCTCAATGAAGTATCTTCCAGGCGCTCAGACATTAGTGCATTAGTAGAGCTATGTATCACCGCATTCATACAGAGCTATTCAGAGTCTTCCCATACAAATCATCAATGGACATTAAAAGGCAGAGTCGGGGACACTACCTGCACTATTCCATGGACAGTAATGTGTTTCACAGTATCCATTGCTGCTATAACAATGTCAGCGGCATGGGAGATGGATTGTCTAGGGCAGGAGGTGATCCTCAGGCGCAGTGCTCGGCTTTTATTCACTCTGGTTTCCTTGTCATCCTGCAGTATCAACAGAAACTAAGAATAACATCTACAGAAGAAAATGGAAAAGCCATTGGAGCATCAGGAAACTTACAGACACTTCTATTACACGAGCAGATGTTATGAGAAAACATGTTTATGTCTTATAGCTGAATATAACGGTGAGGTCATTTTTTTTTTTTTTTTGTGCCACTAGATGGCAGAACTATATTAGCCGTGTGTTGTTGATACGGCCAGATTAGATATGATAATTTCTCATGTTCCTTCGCTTTTTGGATCACCTAAAACAGAATCTGCAGCAAAATCCATGCTTCTTACATGTAGATTTTGCCTTTTCCATTGCAAACGGTTTAAATCTGCGCTGATTTTGCTCAGAAATTTGTCATGCTGCAGTTAAAAATCAGCACCACCGTTCAATTTCCAGGCTGAAATTTTCAAAATCATGTAGAAGAGATTTGTCGAAGTTTTAACTACTTAGCCGCCACTATTATAAGGGTTCATCCAGACATCAGCGATTTTCTGGTACAAGAAAATCAGCCCGAGTTTCAACAATTTTTTTTTTCCTATCAGAGATTCATCAAAGTTTGGTCACAGTTTTTCTTGGTTGAAAAACAAAAAAAAAGCTGCATCCAGGTGCTATAGGACCTATAAACTTGTATTGCCGATTTTGATCGGACACGTCTGTGCGATTTGAAGAATCAAGGACATGTGAACGGCCCCATTATATATAGGAGTTCTAACCATGAAAAATACAGATAACACATGTACGTAAAAAACGGACATGTGAATGAGCCCTCACGCTGCGGTATTTCTGCACACAAATCCATAAGGAAAAGCCACACCAAATCCGCAATGTACACTTATGGCCAAAAGTGTTGGCACCCTTGAAAGTGTTCCAGAAAATGAAATATTTCTCCCAGAAAATTATTGCAATTACACATTGTGTTATACACACGTTTATTTCCTTTGTGTGTATTAGAACACACACAAAAAAAAATCTGAAAAAAAAAAAAAAGGCAAATGGGACATAATTTCACACAAAATTGAAGGGCCAAAATTGTGGGTTAACAACATTGCTTCAAGCAAGTGATGCTTTTTCAAACTCACTTGTGGCAAGTAACAGGTGTGGGCAATATGAAAATCACACCTAAAACCAGATAAAAAGGGGAGAAGTTGACTCAATCTTTGCATTGTGTGTCTGTGTGTGCGCCACACTAAGCATGGAGAACAGAAAGAGGAGACGAGAACTGTCTGTCTGAGGACTTGAGAACTAAAATTGTTGAAAGATATCAACCATCTCAAGATAACAAGTCTATCTACAGAGATCTTGATGTTTCTTTATACACAGTGCTCAACATAAAATCAAGAAGTTTATAACCCATGACACTGTAGCTAATCTCCCTGGACGGGGACGTCAGAGAAAAATTGATGAAAGGTTGCAACGCAGGATAGTCCGGATGGTGGATAAGCAGCCCCAATCAAGGTCCAAAGAAATTCAAGCTGTCCTGCAGGCTCCAGGTGCATCAGTGTCAGCACGTACTATCTGTCCACATTTGGATGAAATGAAATGCTATGACAGGAGACCAAGGAGGACCCCACTGCTGGCAGAGACATGAAAAAGCTAGACTGCATTTTGCCAAAATTTACATGAATAAGCCAAAATCCTTCTGGGAAAGCATCTTGTGGACTGTTGAGACCAAGATAGCGCTTTTTGGTAAAGCACATCATTTTGTTTACCAAAAACTAAATGAGTCTTAGAAAGAAAAGAACACACTACCTACAGTCAAATATGGTGGAGGTTTTAAGATATTTTGGGGTTAATTTGCTGCCTCTGGCACTGGGTGCCTTGACTATGTGCAAGGCATCATGAAATCTGAAGATTATCAATGGATTTTTGGTCACAATGTAATGTCCCATGTCAGAAAGCTGGCATTGTGTCCTATGTCATGGGTCTTCCAGTAGGACAATGACCTCAAACATACTTCAAGAAGCCCCCAGAAATGGATGGAAACAAAGAGCTGAAGAGTTCTATAGTGGCAGAAGTTAGTCCGGATCTAAATTCCATTGAACTCCTGTGGAGAGATCTTAAAATTTTTGTTTGGAGAATGCGCCTTCACATATCAGAGACCTGGAGCAGTTTGCAAAAGAAGAGTGGTCAATAATTTCATCTGAAAGGTGTAAGAAGCTTGATGATGGTTACAGGAAGCGATAGATTGAAGTTATTTATTCCAAAGGGTGTACAACCAAATAAGTTGAGGGTGCCAACAATTTTGTCCAGCACATTTGGGGGTTTTGTGTGAAATTATATCCCATTTGCCTTTTTTTTTCCCTCTGTTTTTTTGTGTTGTTCTAATACACACTAAGGAAATAAACATGTGTATAAGAAAACATATGTAACTGCAATAATTGTCTGGGAGAAATACTACATTTTTGGGAACAATTTCAAGGGTGCAACACCATCTTAAAAACCTCACAAGCTGGATTCATACCTTGCGTATTGTCAGCATGCAAAATCTGCAGCATTTTACAGCACTATCAAAGAGAATGAGATACAACTTAATCACATCTACGTGCTGCTTTGACAAGTATTTGCATGGAAATTGGCTTTTGTTGCTTTTTCTTTGTTAATTTCTATTTGAAAAATGCACCTTTTTGGGGCAGATTTTACCTATTCATATCAGTGGGGCCCCTTAAATCCACCAGCCTGGCGTTTTTTTTGTGTGCATTTCCACTACGAAAATTGTGCATAAAAAGAGGTGTGAAAAACATGCAAGGATTTTTGAGGCAGAAATGTTAGATTTTCAGATTAGAAATCCACATTTAGGGTATGTGCACACGTATTTTGGAGCTTTACGGATTTTTCCGCAGCGGATTTGAGAAATCTGCAGGTAAAAGGCACTGCGTTTTACCTGCGGATTTACCGCGGTTTTTATGCGGATTCCACCTGCGGATTCCTATTGTGGAGCAGGTGTAATCCGCAGCGGAATCCGCACAAAGAATTGACATGCTGCGGAATGTAACCTGCAGCATTGCCGCACTTTTTTTTTCCGCAGCATGGGCACTGCGGATTGCGGTTTCCATAGGTTTACATTGTACTGTAAACGCATGGAAAACTGCTGCAGACCTGCAGCTGCAGATCCGCTGCAAAATCCGCAACGTGTGCACATAGCCTAAAGGGGTTGACTGGGGCATTAATACTGATGTCTATCCTCAGGATAGGTGATCAATGTGGGTGCGACACCCGGCACCCCTGCCAATCAGCTGTTCCCGGTGTCATCCTTAATAGCACAGCTCCGTCGACGGAATAGTGGCCGCGGCCGCATACTGCACATCCATTCCCCTATTGCAGTACCAGCCGTGGCCACTATACAGTTCACGGAGCTGTGAGCAGTTCCAGCAGCTGTTGGCACCTGATAGGCAGGGGTACAGGCTGTTGTAACCCCACCAATCAGACACTGATGCTGGACAACCCCTCTAAATTTGCACCAAATATGCAACAAGTGAACTTGTTTTTCCACTTGGATTTTTCATTTTTTTTCCTCTACACGGACATGGGTTTTTTGCAAATTCACAGAATGTGACTTCAGCAATGCATACAATTAACATAATATATACTTTTTTTTTTAGCACGAAATAGCAAAATAAAGATATTCCATTAAAAAAAATCTCATCTTTGCAACTGTAAATTCAGTTTTGTAGTAAACGACTCGTCCTCTGCGTGTGGAAAAGTATCAGAGCGTAGTGAATGAGATTTCAGAAATGGAGCTGATAAACAGGACAGACTTTTGGGCTGAGATAAGCCGACATTCCCTGTAAATAACACTGCTATTTCCAGCAATAACACTTTGTCTTCATCCTTTAGAAACTGCGCTCATGGACACCAAGTCCCTGCGCTTTCCTGAAACTTTCCTCTCCGGCATGATCAAGCCATCTCCCTCTCCGCAGGGCGCTTTCCTCTAATTTTAGAGGGATATTAAAAAAATAAATAAATTTAAAAAAAGGGTAAATACGCCATGAAAATCATATGGTTCAGCTCAGTGGGAGATTTCCACTGTGTAAAGATCACATTCCAAGCGTGGAAACGTACAATGCTACGGAGGCCGAGAATACCGAAAACACAGGATAGGATAAATGGACAAAAAATAAAAGTAATTTTATCTCAAGGTCATCACCTCTAGTTGAAAGGAACATTCCCATTCTCATTGTTTTCTGGTTCCTAATATAAAAAGGATATACCTGCAATACAGAAGTTTCCAAAACTTTTTAAAAGTTTTCAGTCCGATCCCTCACCAATCGTTCCATCTAACTTGGCACCAGAGTACGGCTACTTTCACACTAGCGTCGTGCACTGCACGTCGCAATGCGTCGTTGTGGAGAAAAAACGCATCCTGCAAAGTTGTCTGCAGGATGCGTTTTTCTCCATAGACTTTTATTAGCGACGCAGTGCCACACGTCACAACCGTTGTGCGACGGTTGCGTCGTGTTTTGGCGCACTGTCGCCACAAAAAACGTTACATGTAACTTTTTTTGTGCGTCGGGACCGCCATTTTCGACCGCGCATGCGCGGCCGAAATTCCGCTCCTTCCTCCCAGAACCTTACAATGAAGCAGCGGAAGCGTCCTAAGACTGCTTCCGCTGCCAACGTCGGGCATTTTCTTCACAGTATGCGTCGGTACGTCGGGCCGACGCAGCGCGACGGCCCCGTACCGACGCTAGTGTGAAAGTAGCCTTACACATTTTCCGTCATAATGACGCCAACATGGGCAGCACTGGATACAGTTCACCCCTATGGATGACGTATAAAATCTTCTTAAAGGGGTGTTCACATTTTTTTTAAATTCGTTTATTAATTTTCAGAATAAATCATACAGTACACACATCTGCATTCATGTCCATCATTATCAATTATAAAATGAAGTACAGATAATTACAGTATACCACCACATTTAACACATCGCAAGAATACAACTAGTGTATGCCAATCACTTATGCCTTATAAAACTTCTATGATATAACATTAACTACCTTAACTACCATTAGTAGTGGGGTGTTCACATTTTAAAAAGTTTTGGCACGTAATTGGATATTCCATTACTTAATGAGCCCTTAGACCCCGCCAGTGCCAAGAATGAAGCCCTGCATTCAACCGTCGTTTTGAGGATTGGTTCTAAACCAGTAATCAAATCCAATCTTAGCAATAGGCAATCAATTCCTAGGATGGGAGTATCCTTTTAATGCCCTTACATAAAATAAAAATGACAAACAGCTTTCCAAAGTGCTCATAGAAAATGCCATGCTTTATATGCTCCTCCCCTATGACTCTTCAGAGTCACATGACATCTCCCTATAGTCCTTATAGCCCCTCCTCTATTAAACAGGAAGTGCCATGTCCAATAGGAGCTAGGTAGGGATGAGCGGACCTGTGTAAGTTTGGGTTCTGGTACCCAATCTGAACTTTTCTTTAAAGTTCAGGTACCAGAACAAGAAACAGAACCCAAAACCCATAAAAAAAATGGAGACCCGTACTTTGGATCAGGGGGAAAAATATATATATATATATATCTATCCGCAACGGACTTCCCCTGGAACTCCGGACATCGCAAAGGACTTCCCCCGGAACTTTATACATCACAACGGATCTCCCCCGGAACTCCAGAAGAAGTCTGTGTTTAGCACTGAACACTAACTACCCAGAACGAACCCCAAACTTTTACGGTCAGGTCCGCTCTTCTCTACAGCGTCCTTTCTTCTAATACTTTTAGCTGTAAATTTAGCTTTGATGCCCACATTTAAAGGATCCACAAGTTCCCTATAATCATCACTCTAGGTTCCAAAAAAACCCCACAAATAAATCTCCGTTTTCGCACTTAATCATGTTCTTCTCTTCGTCATTTGTGCACTGACAAGTTTCAGCAAGAACGGCGGCTGCGCATATGGAGGCTAGACGTAAATTGCCCCAGTTTTATTTAATGCGCAGACGATATGATTTGCGACGTCACGTTTCCTTTTCAGACTATGAAATGTCAATCTGTTCTGCCATATCTATACATACCGCTTCCCAATAAAGAGCTGGGGGAAAAAAAAAAAGCTTCAAAAACACCAACAAAATAATAATTTTAAAATAGTAACGAGCAGCCATCTGGTTGTGGGGTGCAGAGAAGTAGTTAATTACACCTAGACGACAGTTTTACTTTCTTCGGATATTAACAGCTTTCAGCACAGATGCATATTTTCCATAATTAAAGTCAGTAATGTTTCCTCCATGCTGATTCATTGGGAGGTTTTGTCTGGTGCATCTGTTGAAACGTGCGCTCCTTTACATCACTTTTGTATATGTTGTTGTAATGCTGTCATATTATTTTGAGGGTCTCTGATTCAATGTACTAATGACTGATTAGAGGTGAAATTGTCTACAGGATTCAGATTCTCCCAAAATGGTTGCACATTAGGGCGTATAAATTGGACCGTAGTGCTCGGACTGGCCGGCAGCTCTCCCGACCCGAGTGTGACAGCCTTACAGAAATACACGAAGCTGTCACACTCGGATGGGTAGAGCCACCGGCCGGTCCAATTTATACGACCGTCTAACTGCGAGACATATTTGAATAGCAACTTTTTTTTTTCCATGGTTCACTTGTGGCTACTAGTAGTCCATTTGGGGAAAAGGTGTCTTAATTTGATGCAAACTTGACCTGGGCCAGACCATGTCAGCAACAGATTAGGAAAGTTAGTAATCAGCCAGATCATGTAGACTCAACCAGGCAGATATAAAGAAATTGTCTAAGGTGTGTAATGGGTAGATGACAGGGCATTTCTAAAATTACGGGTCTTGTTCCTGGTTGGTATGAATCAACTGACATCTCCTAGTCCATCGGCCACCACAATGATTTGATGGGAGCAAAACAGCCACATCTTACCTGGTGCAAGGTCACTGTTGCGTTGTGACACACGTGATATCGTGTCAGGCCGGCAAAACAAAAAGAAGAGCCAGGGATGCAGTGAGGTAAGAGGTGCATCTCCCGCTCTCGTCCAGTGGCCAAAGAATCATCATGGCCGATGGACTAGGGAGGTGCTGATTGATTCGTACCAATTCTAGTCGGTACTTATCAAAAGTGGTCCTAGAGCTAAACAAAACTGGGTCATGGTGGGGGATCAAGACTTATTGGTGGGAGTAGAGATTAAAAGATGGGTCAAAAATGATATACATGGAGATTGCTCTGTAGCTGAAGACTGGTCAGAGAGCCCATGCCAACCTCTGACCATCAGCAAAAAAAGAGCCTACCATGGGCACATAAGGATCAGGACTGGATCAAGGAGACCTGGCCTTACGAATCACGTTTTCTTTTACATCATAAGGTCAGCCAGCCATGTGTATGTCACTTACATGGGAAAGAACTGGCAGCAGAATGGTAAGATGAGATGACGGAGGCATTCCAGTCTTCTGCACATCCGGGCATTCGTGTGGATGTGACACATACCACCTAAACATTGCACAGGTCAATTACCCCCCTTGACGGCATTGGGAGTCACTAATACAGCTGAATATTGCCCCAGCCACACTGCAAAAACTGTTCAGGAATGGAGGAACGAGACAGAGTTCCAGTTGATAATTTGCCTCCAATCTTCCCAGATCTTATTCCAATTGATCATATGCAGAATATGGTACAAAAACAAGGCAACTTACATGACTTAAAAGGATCAGCTGTAGTGATGAGCGAGTGTGCACGGAGAAGGTGTAATCCGAGCACGCTCGTGCGTAATCGAGTATGTTCAGCGTGCTCGAAAAAAATATGCTCGAAAAACTGTGGCTGTTCGATAGCTGCCACACATGTAGGGATTGTCTAATAAACAGGCAATCCATGCATAAGTTGCAGCTGTCGAACAACAGCATATTTTTCGAGCACGCTGAACATACTCGATTAAGCACGAGCGTGCTCGGATTACCCCTTATCCGAGCACGCTCGCTCATCACTAATCAGCTGGTAATATGTTGGTGCCGGACCCCATACAACACCTTTGGGAAGTCTTTTGTAGATACTGTGAGGGGTTGACAGGCTTAGCTGCTCCTCAATGCAGACTCAGGCACATGGGTGGATAAAGTGTCTAGGTGGTTTATTGCCTCATACACCATAAAAAAAAAAACAACAAAATGGTAACAGAAAAACAGCCTGTGGCTCAAATGAAAATAGAGTTCATACACCATCCTGCCCAGATCCTCTGGGATAAGGCACACGGTAGCTCTCGCAGGAGCTAGCAATCCGGAGGCTCGCTTTCCTCCACACACATAGAAAACAACAACGAAAAAACCTGGCTGGACATTTAACGCACCTCCAGCCACACTCTGAAGGTGGAGATAAGGTGGGTAGGCGTCCTGCCCATCTCTGACCTAACCACCATGAAAGCCATGCCCATATAGCAAGTGGATTACTCTAAGCACATAATCATGCTGGAGAAAACGCTTATGGCTTTCACATCCCACAGGAAAGCAATCTTTGTGACACATATCTCCCCTCATGTACAACACCAGTGACCCTGTCACAATACCCAGTGATCTTATACTTAAGGAAAGGCAAATCAGTTTTAAAATTATGGCATCATTGTTGCCATGCAACCATTATGACATAGTCGTCACCATGGCAACCATTATGACATCGTCGCCATGGCAACTTATGACTTCATAATCGCCATGGCAAACCAGTATGACAATCATCACCATGGCAAACTACTATGGCATCAATGCCGCCATGGCAAACCATTATTACATTAGCATCAACATGGCAACCTATTATGACATCATTGTAGCCATGGTAACGATTATGACATCATCTTAGCCATGCCAACCCATTGACATCATTGCCATGGCAACCATTATGACATCATCGTCACCATGTCAAACGGTTAAGCATCATCGTCGTCACGGCAACCTATTATGGCATCATTATCGCTATGGCAACCATTATTACATCATCAACATGGCAACCTATTATGACATCATTGTAGCCATGGCAACGATTATCACATCTTCGCCATGTCAACCCATTATGACATGATCATTGCCATGTCAACTTATTATGGCATCGTCGCCATTGCAACCCATTATTATTATTATTATAGCGCCATTTATTCCATGGCGCTTTACATGTGAGGAGGGGTATACATAATAAAAACAAGTACAATAATCTTGAACAATACAAGTCACAACTGGTACAGGAGGAGAGAGGACCCTGCCCGCGAGGGCTCACAATCTACAAGGGATGGGTGAGGATACAGTAGGCGAGTGTAGAGCTGGTTGTGCAGTGGTTTGGTCGATCGGTGGTTACTGCAGGTTGTAGGCTTGTCGGAAGAGGTGGGTCTTCAGATTCTTTTTGAAGGTTTCAATGGTAGGCGAGAGTCTAATGTGTTGTGGTAGAGAGTTCCAGAGTAGGGGTGATGCGTGAGAGAAATCTTGGATGCAATTGTGGGAAGAAATAAACCAAAACCCAAACCCAAGAGCAGGGACTAAAAGAAGGAGAGTAACTAGGCTAGGATATACATATATTCATTTTTATTATTTTGATAGCAGATGGTCAAATCACAAAACAGCGCTTGTCATTTTCGGCACGCGCTAGCGATGTGCCGCTCTTTTGTAGCGCGCCTCGGACGCTGCTTGCAGCGTCTGTGGCGCGCTCGAGGTCCGTTCCCCGCTCTCGCAGATCGGGGATCTGCGCTAGCGGGGACGTTTAACGCGACCCCTTAAAAGACATTGCGTTAGCGCAATCCGCTAGCACTTAGCGCTAAACGGATTGCCCTAACGCAATGGGAACCTAGCCTTACAGCAGTCAAGGTGGGAGATGATGAGGGCATGGACTAGGGTTTTTGCAGATTCTTGGTTTAGGAATGTACGGATCCATGAAATATTTTTGAGTTGAAGGCGGCAGGAAGTGGAAAGGGCTCGGATATGTGGTTTGAAGGAGAGATCAGTGTCAAGGATTACCCCGAGACAGCGAGCTTGTGGGACTGGGGAGAGTGGGCAGCCGTTTACTATAATGGATAGGTTCGTTGGGGGGGTCGTGTGAGATGGGGGAAAGACGATGAATTCTCTTTTGTCCGTGTTAAGTTTTAGAAACCTAGCGAAGAAGGATGAAATAGTGGACAGACATTGAGGGATTCTGGTTAGTAGGGTGGTGATATCTGGTCCAGAGATGTAGATCTGTGTGTCGTCAGCATAGAGATGATACTGAAAACTGTGAGATTCTATGAGCTGTCCCAGGCCAAAAGTGTAAATGGAGAAGAGCAGGGGCCCTAGAACTGAACCTTGCGGGACTCCGACAGATAGGGGGTGAGGTGAGGAGGTGGTGTGTGAGTGGGAGATGCTGAATGTCCGGTCTGTTAGGTATGACGAGATCCAGGATAGAGCCAAGTCTGTGATGCCAAGGGATGAGAGGGTCCGCAGCAACAGGGCATGGTCCACTGTGTTAAAGGCAGAGGACAGGTCCAGGAGGAGGAGGATAGAGTAGTGTCACTTGCTCTCGGCGGTTAATAGGTCATTGGTGGCCCTAGATAGGGCAGTTTCAGTGGAGTGGTGTGACCGGAAGCCTGATTGCAAGTGGTCGAAAAGGGAGCAGGAAGATAGATGGGAGGACAGTTCAAGATGGACATGTTGTTCCAGTAGTTTTGAGGCATAGGGGAGAAGTGATATAGGGCGATAGCTAGATACAGAGGATGGGTCAAGAGAGGGCTTTTTGAGGATAGGTGTGATTGAGGCATGTTTAAAGCTTGAGGGGAAAACACCAGTTGTTAGTGATAGGTTAGGGTTGGGATGAAGACTGTGGAGAGGTTTGGGATGAAGTGGGAAGGGATCGGGTCAAGTGCACAGGTGGTGAGATGCGTTCTTCAGAGTAGAGTGGAGAGTCGATCTTCTGTAATGGTGGATAAGATGGTTTTGCAGGTGGAGGGCTGGGCAGTTGGGAGAAAAGGCTCTGGGGGTTGTCCACTAAAACTGTCTCTGATGTTCTCAATCTTCTGCTTGAAAAATGAGGCAAAGTCTTCAGCTGAGACGAGTGGGGAGGGAGAAGGTGCTGGGGGACGGAGATGAGAATTGAAGGTGTTGAATAACTGTTTAGGGTTGTGAGACAGGGAGGATATGAGAGATGGTAGGTTGGTTTTGCTGTGGCGAGTGTGGTCTTGATAGTAGTGAGGGACTGTCATTAGGACATCATCGTCGCCATGGCCACCATTATGTTATGTCCGAAAAGATGATGTGCACACTGTAAATCAAAGTCAATTGGTGCGGCCTGAACACCTAACAGTCCAAATATCAATGAGAAAATCAGCCGTACTCAGGTAGTTGAAAATTATGCAAAAAGTGTTATTTCTTTATTCAAGCGTACAGACATCACCGGGTGCTTATGACATATAGTAATTGCGGACAACAAGGTTAATATTTCGACCAGGGGCGGTCTTTGTCAAAACCTCAATTGTGACAATAGAATAAATGGAGAAAAGGAATGTAGGAGCAAGTCCCAAAAGGGCGGTCCTAGTAGAAGTATAGAGAAGCCATGTCCACCTGGTAGGTGATGCATCAGGAAACAAAGACGGGGACCCGCACTTTAATGAAGATGTAGTTATGATTGTTTACATATTACACACCGGTGGGCTCTGATTAAAGACCTCCATTCTCCCTGTTATTGAGCCGCTGTAATCACTTGATTCCTCCCCTTTTCTTCTAAACTCCGTCATCGGCCTCTGGATCGCTGTGCAGGCTTTCTTTCAACACAAAAGCAGTCTGGATAGGGTTTAAACTCTGCAATAGGGAGAAGAAACAAGGTTTACTGACATCTCCACTACCGGTATAATAAACCGGACGTATTAAGCGCGGAGCAGGCCATGGGGAGAAGATGATTAGGAGGTAATGCGCCGTCAGCTCTGCTGTTACACGACAATCACATAGAGCTTAAAGGGAACCTGTCACCTGAATTTGGGGGGACCAGTTTTGGGTCATATGGGCGGGGTTTTCGGGTGTTTGATTCACCCTTTCCTTACCCGCTTGCTGCATGCTGGCCGCAATATTGGATTGAAGTTCATTCTCTGTCCTCCGGAGTACACGCCTGAGCAAGGCAATATTGCCTTGCGTTGGCGTGTACTCCAGAGGACAGAGAATGAACTTCAATCCAATATTGCGGCCAGCATGCAGCCAGCGGGTAAGGAAAGGGTGAATCAAACACCCGAAAACCCCACCCATATGACCCAAAACTGGTCCCGCCAAATTCAGGTGACAGGTTCCCTTTAAATGGAGCGGCAGAGCACATGTATGACCACTGGACTCAGAAGACTCATTCTAGGATCCATGGTGATCTCAACAACTACACATTTATCACCTGTTGTATGGATAGGGATCAATGTTTTTTTAATGAAAAAGTTATGAACCTTTGCAAATTACTTCATTTTTTTTTATATTTTATTTATTTTTTTAATAAAGTTTAGTTCCTCTTTAAAGTTAACACTACCATTTCCTGTGATAATTGAAATCTCAACATCACCCACTTATAGCGCCACTGTTCTCTAAAGTAGCAGGGGGCCGACGAACCCGCACAAACATCGGGAACCAAGTTAAAAAAGGAAAAACTGATTACAGATGAGAAATAATATGAGAAACACTGTTGGTAATCATGAGGTTTGCAGTTAATGCCATCTGCTATAGGTTCCAGAGTAATAAAATATTGGGTCTCTATCGTACAAACAATCCAGATGGAAATTATTATTCTTTTCCTTCTGATGGAGCTTCTCCTCTGCAATGCTTCAGCATGTTATTTGTTCTTTTTTAATCTGGTTACCTTTTATCAACAAGACAACTTAACCCGTTGATATGGAAAACATGTCCTTTAAATATCGCCTTAGCGCCTTCTCTGTGATCAAAGTAGGTAAGAGCGAGGATCCTGTGACAGGCCAGTTTGATGCAGATCTCTCTATGGATTTGTCTGGGCTGGAGGTTGAGGTTTAGGTTATCATAAAGCAGAAGGAGTGATGGGGATTATGGATTGCCTTCGGAGAGCCGTTATAAATTAACAGCACGTGGGCAGCTTCCTTTGACAGCTCTTTGATGTCTCTGGTTCAGCAGGATATACATCAAACCACAAAGGGAATTTTTAGCTATTTATCATTAACTGCAGCCGACTGGTTCTCATCATTGAAATCACCTTCTTCTTTAACCTCAAGTCAAACTTACTACTAAAAAAAGTTTGAGATTGGGAAAATAAATAAAATAAGAAAAATGTAGAGTAGTGAAATATATCTGATTGGATTCTGCCCTGCTGAGGGGTAACAAGGTGAAACAGGTCTGGTGTAAATATAGTGTTATGCTATATGGAGATTGCCGCCTCAGTAAGATTTAGTCGGGGTTCTCAAATTAGTCAAAATTTCAGTCAACTGAAGTTTTGATCAATTTGAGAATCCCCAACCAAATCTTAGCCTCTGCTGATGAGGTAGAAGAAATACGGAACAGGGTCAGTGGAGATATATTTCGGCTAATAACTGTGAAGACACTGGGGGAGGGTCGGCAGGCACACCAGTCAGCTAGTCGAAACTGCATGGACCAGGGATCGACCAGCCAACGCCCGCTCTCCCTTTAACGTGGGCATAACGCTACTCAGACAACACAGGGTGAGGGTAAAACAGTGTGGCAATACTTAATTGAACCACAAAACAGGCAGATAACACATAGAACAATCCCAGTAAAATTCCCCAAGATGGTGCACATTACAGCGTCTCACCCTTCCGCTGACCTTCCGGGATAATGGCAGATTTACGTCAGAGCTCGCAAGGTCGGCTACCCCACCGGTGGTACACACAGAGGAGGTAACGACAAGTATAGGAAAAAGCCAGTGCATACAAGGTACAAGGCCAGTTGACAAGAGTCACAACCTGGCTTATCCGAACATCTCCATGGAGCCAGGTGACCAGCGGGTCCCAATCCTGGCTTTCTCCAAACGTATCCATGGTCCTGCAATGGTCAATGGATCAGATCAATATTCTTCCAACCGGAGCCGAAAACCCCTAGGTTATTTCCTGTAGAATGATAGATCCATGTCACTCGTGATGAAGCCATGATGTAAAATGGCTGCTGTCCTGTCTCTGGTCCTTTGGATGTATATGTCTTGGCAGAATATCTGGCTGTCTCTTGCCCATCCCTCTGTCTCCAAGTCTCTTTATACAGAGGCATGAAACCTATTTTTAGATTTACCCAGTGGCTTTCAGTCCAGCATCAACATAAAGGGAACAATGGTTATAAGATCAAGTAGCTTTACTTGATTTGTTTAATCTATTTGCATAGTTTTTCCCCCTCTCTACTTTCAAAGTCAACAAACTGGCTCCATAATACAATGCATAATTATCATATCAGCAAACAATGTTATATGAAATATCAGCTCACAAGTCACTATTACAGGCCTACACAAGCAAAAGTATAGATAACAGCATATTCTTCTTGGTTTGCTAAAAATAGTCCAGTTTCTTCACAATAACACATAAGATCCCTCCTTAATGACTAGCGGTATTTTTGGTTTTGCATTTTCATTTCTTGCTGCCCTTTTTCCCCAGAGCAATACCCTTTTTATTTTTTGGTCAAAATGGCCATGTGAGGGCTTGTTTTTTGCGGGACGAGTTGTACTTTTGAATGACACCATTGGTATTAAACATATCGTGTACTGAAAAACGGGAAAAAATTCCAAGTGCGGTGAGATAGCAAAAAAAAGTGCAATCCCACAGTTTTTTTTTTACCATGTTCACTAAATGCTAAAACGGACCTGCCATTTTCATTCTCCAGTTCATTACGAGTTCATCGACAAACATGTCTAGTTTCTTTTTTATTTAAGTGGTGGGAAATTAAAAAAAAAAAAAAAAAAAAAAAATATCACATTTTCCGATACCCGTAGCTTTTCCATTTTTCGTGATCTCGAGTTGGGCGAGGGCTAATTATTTGCATTCCGAGCTGACGTTTTTAATGGTACCATGGTGCAGATACGATCTTTTGATCTCCCGTTATTGGATCATAGAGACCAACCCATTGGTGACCAGCGATCACGTGACGGGGTCACTGATGGGTGGGATTTCCACCGTGCTTGCCAGAAGCACGGGTTAAATGCTTCTGTCAGAGCTCGACAGCGGAATTTAACAGCCGTGCGAGGATCGCGATTCCACCCACGGCTGTTAGAGGTACATGTCAGCTATTCAAAACAGCTGATGTGTTGGAAAACATGTCGGTTAAAAGTGGACATCAATTATTCTTGAAGGTAAATGTAAGACAACGGTAATGAAAGGACATCCTGCATGCCTAAACCGATGGCAGCACTAAACGTCTCCAAACTTGGTTTTAAAGGGGTTGTCCAGGATAAGAAACTGATGGCTTCTTTCTTTGAAAAAAAAATAAAAGGGTTAACCCTGACCATAGGATATGTCTGATTTTGCAACTGGAAATAAAGGAATTTGAGCTGCAATATCACACATAACTAATGGTCAGGGGAGGCGCCGTTTCTGAAAAAAAAAAAAAGCAAATCTGTCGTCACGGAATGGATGATCACTGGGCGTCAGGCTGCTGAGACCCCACTGTTCCTGTAAACATAGGGCTCAAAGTACCCCTGTCTGGATGGAGCTATAGTGAGCAGTGTGACCACCACTTTTATAGACAGTGAATAAAGCAGCGTTTGCACATGCTCACTAGTGGTTCATTCACATAGAGGCATGAGACCCCCGTTCTTAGGAGTCTCAGCAGTCGGATCCCCGACGATTACACACTTATCCTATGATTGTTGTCGTTTATAGGACACCCCTTTAAGATCTTTCACATGGTGGCATTATGGCTCCTTGAATGGAGCAGTAATGCAGCACCTATAGATATCCTTGGGGGTCACACTATGTGTGCTTTGCATGCATCTGATCATTTTGATTAAATAATCTGATTTTCCGGATTACTGGAATTTTATTGCAAAAAATGTATTATAATAGGACTTTTGTTTTTTTAAATTAAAACTTATAGCTTTGATCTTAGAAGTTATAAAGTTTAAATAATTTGCATATTTTTATTGTACTTTTCACCCTAAATGTACCAATTACAAAAATGCTGGATACTTGTTTATTAATTTTTCCTTCTGCTGCAATGAGGTGGGTGAACGCCCCGGAGGAGCGACTAAAGGGTGGAAAAAAATGTAGTTCCTAGCAGCACGGCCATCACAAGACTCCGAGCTTCTGCAAATGAACCAAAGTGACAGGTGGGATTCAAAGGTCCCCAATCTCCCCCCCCCCCCCCCCCCCCCGGACAGGAGGCGAGAGCTTTCCATAATAAATGCTCTGCCGCAGGCTGGAGCTACGGCAATGAGATGTGCAGTGCGACAGCGCCCCCTGTAGGTGGTGTCCTCCAGCTACCAACCTTCCTATTCATTAACCTTCCATCTGCCTAGATACTCTGCATCCGCCATTGGTAGTGAGCACGCGTCCCTTGTAATTCAGCAGCCAGATGGTCCCGTTTGGACATCCTTGACTATAAATAAGCTGAATGAGTCCGCGCCGGGCCGACAGTGTTTCCAATGCTATGATGCACAATTAAATTCCCATTTATTTCATACAGGCAACATGATGTTCTTTATGGATAAATATTTAAGAGCCGATATACTGCAGGCTTTCTGTAAACTGTTATATAAAACATATGTCCATGGCTTGTACTGCATGAGTGGCCATGGCTGCAGCCAACCAGGCCCTGAAAAAGAGCGCAATTCTTTATATGAGAATATGTAACTAAATTACTGCACAAACAAGGCATGTCCCTTTAAGGCTGGGACTAGATGGCGTAGATTGTTGGATAGAGCTCGTAAATACAAGCACTTTTGCAATTTACGGCTTATTAAAATTTCCAGCTGTTCTTAAGATATTACCACTTTTCTTTACAACTTGTTCCCTAGGAGACCGACCACCACTGTTGTCCATCTTGTAAGCGTTGCGCTGAAGCTGCCCAGGATTAGGAGGTAACTGCGAGCTCTAGTGGAAAACAGGGCTTACAAACCCTACAGATAAAAGGAGCCTGCACGTGTTCCTCTACAGTAAAGAGCTTCCAAGCTCGGTGCGTGTCCTACTGTGAAGCAACAGTGGTCGGTCTCCAAGGCGACGAGCTGTAAACAAAAGAAAGTGTTAATATCTCAAGAACGAATGAAAATTTTAATAAGCAGTAAATTGCAATATTGCTTGAATGTACAAGGACTATCGGACAATACACCATTGATGAAGATAGGAATAACCCTTTAAGATATTTAAAGGGAATGTCTTTTCAAGTGGATACTGACCGGCAAGATTTTTTACAACTTAAAGGAGAGAGAAGGAGAAGGAGAGAGAGAGAAAGAGGTCTGCTCACACGGCCTCTTGTGTACTTTTTACACTGGCCTTTATTTCATCTGCCATAAATCTCTTCCCCGGGATTTCTCCAAGGTCATCAATCTCTTTCCGAGCGGATACGATTTAAGAATGCCAAGAAGACTAATAGTAGACAGAAGGTGGCAAGATTTACAGTAGCTGCGCAGACTTGGGGGGTGGACCTCCCTATGCCCACTCTTGTTAAGTCGCACTTATTACAGACCAAATTGATATGACCACCGCCATAAAGCGGCAGCGCGGGGATGCCTAATCAACACGACTGCAGGATTAACTACCAAGAAGACAGCTGTAATAAGGAGTCCAGACTAATCACACGAGGGCCTTAAATGTTGATAATACAGAGATATTCACATATATCCTAAATTATACCTCAGAGCTGCACTCACTATTCTGCTGGTGCAGTCACTGTGTACATACATCACATTACTGATCCTGAGTTACATCCTGTATTATACTCCAGAGCTGCACTCACTATTCTGCCATTTGCTATTGGTTTATAGCTAAACATTTGCCCTCTTTTCTAGTACCGGAGAATCATTTTAATACACATAACTCATGTGCAGCAGCAAAAATAAAGTTAAAAACAGATATGGAGAACTGTGAAAATTAGTTTAATACTGCAGTTATTAGTATTAGAAGAAAGAAAAAAAAAAAAGATGAATTTACAACAATCATTCATTAGATGTTACAGCGGCCGCAGCTATACAGGCAAGGGCAGACATAACCTGACACTATGCTGTAGGCAAAACAATCCGTGAGGGACAAGTCACTTAATGTGAGACTCGCGCGTTTCAGAAGGTTGTATTTTTAAGAAGGTGTTGACATCAGCCGTCTCTGCATTCCCTCCTCTTATTAGCTGCTTCCATGGGATTTGCTTTCTGCCTCCAGCTAAACACTATAGCAAGGTGTAGGCCGCTGATATCGATTGATTCTCCTCATTATAGCCATGGGGGGTGTAATATGGAGACAGGACCACCGCATCGGCATCTGTAGCCGGGATCATTGACACACAAGTCACTCCAGTGGGAAATCGTCCTTTTATAATGGAGCAGGAATTATGATGGAAGCCGTAGAGTAGAAACTCCATACATTCTGGATTATTGTACCCCCTCTGCTACGCTGCTTGTCTCTATGGACTACTGGGGGGGGAGAGAAACTGGTGATGGATGTTTATTTTTTTTAATCCAGAAACAGCGCCACTTTGTCTATAGGTGATGTCTATGGATCAATCAATAGGATCCATAGTGAAAATGAAGATAAGAAACTTTGTAATACATCTTATAAGAGAAATAGGCTTATTTCTCCACTTATGAGCCACTTCTGTCTCCTACCTCTTGAACTCATCATGACCACGAAAATCCTTCATGGTCAAGACCAGATGGACTCTGAAAAGAGCAGAGTTAGAGAGTTGAAGGGTGCCACACAGATAAGTGCTGCTGGTATTTTTATTAAATGTTTAATATTACTGTAGAGCTGGATTCACAGCTACACTGCTCAGTACTGCTGCATAATGTCCTCCATGCTTCCGCTTCTAAACATGTGCTACATAGAGAAAGGAGAGCAAGAATTAATCTTGTCTCTGCTTATGGGAGACAATACAAACTTTAATAATAAAACACCCACAAGCTCAGAGACCACCAAAATTAGCAAGGGATCCTGTTGCTATATCAACCCAGAGCTGGATTTACAGTTACACTGCTCAGTACTTTTTAGTATAAATGTCCTCCAAGCTGCTGCTTCTGAATATGAACTACATTTAGGTACGAGAGAAAGGATCCATCAGGTCTCTGTTTAAGGGAGACAATACAAACACCTAATCTCTACCCATAAGCTCGGAGACCACCAAAAATTAGGGGGTTATCCTGTTGATGTATCAACAGAGAGCTGGATTTACAGCTAAACTGCTCAGTACTGCTGTATAAATGTATTTTGTGCTGCTGCTTCTGAACATGTACTACATAGCGACAGAAGAGGAAGAATTCATCATGTCTGTTTATGTCTCTCCACTCACAACCTCAGACCACCAAAAGTTAGCGAGGGATCCTGTTGCCATCTTCTAATGTGTTTTCGCAACCCAGAGCTGGATTCATAGGTACACAGCTCAGAACTGCCGTATAAAGTAATTTAGTGCAGCCGCATAGAAGCAGAACAAGAATCAATCATATCTGTTTACAGGAGACAAGATAACTGCTAGTCTCCATCCTCCAAAAATTAGCTGCTGCTGTTTTCTAATAGTATTTTCATAGAATGTTAGAGTTGAAAGGGACCTCAAGGGTCATTGTATCCAACCCCCTGCTCAAGGCAGCGCAGGATTCACTATATTTTACCTCACACTAGAGCCGGATTCACAACTACACTGCTCAGTACTGCTGTTTAACCCCTTTACCCCCAAGGGTGGTTTGCACGTTAATGACCAGGCCAATTTTTACAATTCTGACCACTGTCCCTTTATGAGGTTATAACTCTGGAACGCTTCAACGAATCCTGGTGATTCTGACATTGTTTTCTCGTGACATATTGTACTTCATGATAGTGGTAAAATTTCTTTGATATTACCTGCGTTTATTTGTGAAAAAAACGGAAATTTGGCGACAATTTTGAAAATTTCGCAATTTTCCAACTTTTAATTTTTATGCAATTAAATCACAGAGATATGTTACACAAAATACTTAATAAGTAACATTTCCCACGTCTACTTTACATCAGCACAATTTTGGAACCAACATTTTTTGTTAGGGAGTTATAAGGGTTAAAAGTTGACCAGCAATTTCTCATTTTTACAACACCATTTTTTTTATTTATTTATTTTTTAGGGACCACATCTCATTTGAAGTCATTTTGAGGGGTCTATATGCTAGAAAATACCCAAGTGTGACACCATTCTAAAAACTGCACCCCTCAAGGTGCTCAAAACCACATTCAAGAAGTTTATTAACCCTTCAGGTGTTTCACAGGAATTTTTGGAATGTTTAAATAAAAATGAACATTTACCTTTTTTTTTTTTTCACAAAAAGTTTACTTCAGCTCCAATTTGTTTTATTTTACCAAGGGTAAAAGGAGAAAATGGACCCCAAAAGTTGTTGTACAATTTGTCCTGAGTACGCCGATACCCCATATGTGGGGGTAAACCACTGTTTGGGCGCATGGCAGAGCTCGGAAGCGAAGGAGCGCCATTTGATTTTTCAATGCAAAATTGACAGGAATTGAGATGGGACGCCATGTTGCGTTTGGAGAGCCACTGATGTGCCTAAACATTGAAACCCCCCACAAGTGACACCATTTTGGAAAGTAGACCCCCTAAGTAACTCATCTAGATCTGTTGTGAGCTTTGAACCCCCAAGTGTTTCACTACAGTTTAGAACGCAGAGCCGTGAAAATAAAAATTCTTTTTTTTCACAAAAATTATATCTTAGCCCCCAATTTTGTATTTTTCCAAGGGTAACAGGAGAAATTGGACCCCAAAAGTTGTTGTCCAATGTGTCCTGAGTACGCTGATACCCCATATGTTGGGGTAAACCCCTGTTTGGGCGCACGGGAGAGCTCTGAAGGGAAGGAGCACTGTTTTACTTTTTCAACGCAGAATTGGCTGGAATTGAGATCGGATGCCATGTCGCGTTTGGAGAGCCCCTGATGTGCCTAAACAGTGGAAACCCCCCCCCCCGATTATAACTGAAACCCTAATCCAAACACATCCCTAACCCCAATCCCAACGGTAACCCTAACCACACCCCTAACCCTGACACACCCCTAACCCTAATCCCAACCGTAAATGTAATCCAAACCCTAACCCTAGCCCCAACCCTAACTGTAGCCTTAACCCTAACCCTAGCGGGAAAGTAGAAATAAATACATTTTTTTATTTTTCGCTAACTGAGGAGGTGATGAAGGGGGGTTTGATTTACTTTTATAACGGGTTTTTTTTAGCGGATTTTTATGATTGGCAGCCGTCACACACTGAAAGACGCTTTTTATTGCAAAAAAATATTTTTTGCGTTACATTTTGAGAGCTATAATTTTTCCATATTTTGGTCCTCAGTGTCATGTGAGGTCTTGTTTTTTGCGGGATGAGTTGACGTTTTTATTGGTAACATTTTCGGGCACGTGACATTTTTTGATCGCTTTTTATTTCGATTTTTGTGAGGCAGAATGACCAAAAACCAGCTATTTATGAATTTCTTTTGGGGGGAGGCGTTTATACCGTTCCGCGTTTGGTAAAATGGATAAAGCAGTTTTATTCTTCGGGTCAGTACGATTACAGCGATACCTCATTTATATATTTTTTTTATGTTTTGGTGCTTTTATACGATAAAAACTATTTTATAGAAAAAATAATTATTTTGCATCGCTTTATTCTGAGGACTATAACTTTTTTATTTTTTCTTTGATGATGCTGTATGGCGGGTCGTTTTTTGCGGGACAAGACTTTTTTAGCGGTACCATGGTTATTTATATCCGTCTTTTTGATCGCGTGTTATTCCACTTTTTGTTTGGCGGTATGATAATAAAGCGTTGTTTTTTGCCTCGTTTTTTTTTTTGCGGTGTTCACTGAAGGGGTTAGGCTGGTTTCACATTTGTGTTTGTTGCCGCAGCGTTTGTACCGCATATAAACGCATGCATCGTGTTTTCCTATATTTAACATTAAAAACGCATGAGTCGTCTCGTCGTTTGCGGCTTGGCACGGAAATGCAACATGTAGTCATTTCTGGAGGCATCTATTTGCCGCCAGGAAACGCATGCGGTCGATTGCGACAAAAAAACGCATTGCTGTCTATGTAAACACATGCTTTTTTTGCACATGCGTTTGGTTGCGTTTTTGAACGCATGCGTTTCAATTTAGAAAAACATGTCTAGACACTGATAAGCCACCCCCCCACCATCAAGGTGATAAAAGGGAGGGTGTGGACAGTTGCAGGTCACTTCTCACCAGACACTTAAGCAGACGAGACGCAGACTACATCCTTGGAGGAAAACAAGACACTGAACAATGTGAGTATATCCTATCCAATGCCTTCATTTTCTATTTTCTGTCTCTACATGTCCTAATTTCTGCCATTTCTTTCTTTCTACATGCTTCAGAATGTCTTCTTCGGATTCTTCATCTGGTGAGGAGTTTCAGCCAGGACAGTCGGAAGTGGAGCATGTCCTCAGTGAGGTGAGTAGTTGCCTCGTCAGATTGGTAAGTATTCACTGTCACATCGACACATGTGACAATTTGATTTTTTCTGTTATTTAGAGCTCTTCTACTGCAGCTGAGACAGGGCAGGAGCAGCGGAGTCAAGGTCGGGTGGAAAGGCGGCAGCGGGTACGTATACCTTTCTTTAAACTCTTATTTCTTTACTTTTTTCTTCTGGAATCCTTTTGTATGTTGACTTTCCTATTCATGCCTTTTCTCAGCATCTTTTTTCTTTCTTTTCCTAATGTAAATTGAGCAAACTTTAATGACTTTCTTTAATTTTTAGGTTTCACAACGGGAGGATGACCTAATCGAAAATGACCTCCTTATCATCCTGGTCCAGGAGCGAGTCCCGTTGTGGGACACCCGGGATCCACTGCACTCGAACAACATCACGATCCGGCGGTTATGGAATGAGGTGGCCCAAGCGATGTGGGATGGCTGGGACAACGCCCCGACACGGGTCCGAGCTGCATTTGGTAAGTATTGCACTGCAGTGTGAAGCAGCAGAGACCTTGGTCGTGCTCACTCGACTGTGTGATGAAAGAAACTCTCAGGAGTTTCTCATCACACACAGTTGTGTGAGCACGGCCAAAAGTCCTTTTTCTGACCACAATTTTTTTTTGAACAGTATCCTAAGTCAAAACACGTTGGCGTTCGATGAAGGACCGCTTCAACAAGGACCTGCCTCAAGAGAGCCGTGTTCCCAGTGGTTCAGGAGCAAGGATCAGAAAATACAAATACCATCGAGTATTGTCATTCTTAAGACCGGTCCTTGCCCAGAGAACGTAAGTATTTATCACGTGCATTAGGTTGTATTGTATTGCCATAATCTGTATTTTTAAATTCCACAGGATTTTGCGTCTGGTAAATTTTTGATATTAATTTTCTTTTTCCTTTTTCACAGCACATACAGCACAACTGTCGGCCCAGGTGCTGGAGCGGTCCTTCATCCGACAGCGACGGACCCGTCCCAGACATCCAGCAGCAAGTGGGCCTTCCACACTAACTGGAGACCAGGGAGCTGGTCCATCAGGTCTTCCCCTTTCGCAGTCCTCTTCCACTGCCCCCTTTTTTTGGGGCTCATTCCAGCAGCGGCAGAGGGCTTCGGACAGGTCACTCATGCCCGAGTTTTTGCACTTGAGCTCGGTTTTACACGATGCGATCAAGGCTTTGGGTGACCGAATGGATGTTTCACATAGCCTCTTGAATGCACGTATCCAGGTGGTCAGCAAAAGCCTTGATCAAGTGAAAGCCGATCTCCAGAGGCCAGCACATCATTTTTTTTAATCAAATTGAGCAGGGCATGTCGGAACACCTTACTCCTGATCTCCAGCTGAGTGTCATGCAGGCCTGCAATGCTGCTTACGTACAGGCTATGCAGCAGAATCGGTATTTTCAGCAGACAGTGGGGGCATATCCACCTGTGCCTTCACTGTCACGCTTGATGTCGACCTCTGCTGCATCCCACTGAACAGCCACCTCAATTCCTTCCACAGCCGGACACCACTACAGTACCACCACCATGCCAAGTGCAGTTGGACATCCCACCGCCACCACCATGACATCCGCTGCTCCTGCTTGGACCTCCTCCACTGACACCACGATGCAGCAGGACCCTGGCATGGCCTTCCGTACCGCCTCCTCCACGATGCAGCAGGACCCTGGCATGGCCTTCCGTACCGCCTCCTCCACGATGCAGCAGGACTCTGGCATGGCTGCACGCTCTACGAGCACTATGGACTCTGGCATGGCTGCACGCTCTACGAGCACTATGGACTCTGGCATGGCTGCACGCTCTACGAGCACTATGGACTCTGGCATGGCTGCACGCTCTACGAGCACTATGGACTCTGGCATGGCTGCACGCTCTACGAGCACTATGGACTCTGGCATGGCTGCACGCTCTACGAGCACTATGGACTCTGGCATGGCTGCACGCTCTACGAGCACTATGGACTCTGGCATGGCTGCACGCTCTACGAGCACTATGGACTCTGGCATGGCTGCACGCTCTACGAGCACTATGGACTCTGGCATGGCTGCACGCTCTACGAGCACTATGGACTCTGGCATGGCTGCACGCTCTACGAGCACTATGGACTCTGGCATGGCTGCACGCTCTACGAGCACTATGGACTCTGGCATGGCTGCACGCTCTACGAGCACTATGGACTCTGGCATGGCTGCACGCTCTACGAGCACTATGGACTCTGGCATGGCTGCACGCTCTACGAGCACTATGGACTCTGGCATGGCTGCACGCTCTACGAGCACTATGGACTCTGGCAAGGCTGCACGATCTACGAGCACTATGGACGCTGACACAGTACAGCCAGAACCTGACAGGTCACCCACCACCACGCCACATGAGCCCACCAAGACCTCCCACAACCAGGCAAACACAAAAAAAAAACCCAAAAACCAAGGACTCTTAGCATTCCTCCCCCTTCACCTCCCAATGTGTCTGTAATGTCAGAACTGCCTTGTATAACCACCATTTTCTCTTCTTATATTACACACAACTTGAGTTACAATGGTGGTCACACACTACATATCTATGCTCACCTGCACAGGTGTCAGAATAGTGAATTCATGAGCCTGTATATGTTTATCATGAATTCATTATTTCTGACACCTGACTTGATGAGTATAGATTGTGTGACAGTGATTGTCTCTTCAGTTTTGTCCAATGGATACAGGAGAAGAGAATCATGACGCAATGACGTCAACAAGCTTACCAATAAACCAACATGGCTGCCCTTACTAGCAGTATGTGGCCAGTGTTTTATATGAGTATTTGTAAGCCAAAACAAGGAGTGGAACAATTAGGTAAATTATGATATTAACATAATAACTAGCACCTCTGCTTTTATCACCCAGTCCTGGTTTTGGATTACAAATACTGATATTAAATACAGATCAAGTACTGCCAGTTTTAGGACAGCCTGGGTTTGGAGAGGAAAAAAAAATAGGAGACATGGTCAACTCAACCAAAACTAAAGTTTATTAATGAGAAATATTATATTATAAAGTTTATTAATGAGAAATATTATCATTGTAGAAAATAACTGGTACATATCGAATTACAACAGGACTTTTACACTACATTGTCCTGCCATGAGACACGTCCAATATCTGAATCAAAAAAGGCCGCAAATTGGTCACACATGTGGCCAACTGCTGCAGTTGACCGCAGCGGGTGATGCTGGAAATCGGGCAGTGGGTGTGCAACTGGTTCATCCAGTTCAATGTTGGGTTGCTCCTTAACCATTATATAATTATGCAGAACCACACAGGCTTTGACCACCTCGTCGACTGTCTCCACTTTTAGATTTATGGCTGATGCAAGAATGCGCCATTTAGCGACCAGAATGCCAAAGGTACACTCCACTGTTCTTCGGGCCCTGGTCAGTCTGTAGTTAAAGATCCTTCTAGTGTGGTTCAAGTCCCGACTGGAATAGGGCTTCAGTAGGTTTTCACACATCTGAAAGGCCTCATCCCCAACCATAACAAATGGCATCGGTGGTCCTTGAGTGTTGGGAAGAGGTTGTGGCGGGGGAAAATATCGGATTACGTACCGGTAATGCTCTTTTATAGAGCCCACGACAGCACCCACTGAGAGAGGGGATCCGCCCCTGGGAACAGGAAACCTACAGAGAGATAAAAGGGGCGGCCCCCCCTCGCTCCTCAGTTGTTTTACAGAGAATAAGGAGGAACCGCCGCCAGGCTTATTAGTTCAACAGGTTCAGTTATATATACATATTTACAACTTCATAGCCTCTTACTCTATTATATACATCTCCCTACAAGACACCACGTGCAACTAAATAAAGAAAAGGGAGGGAATCGAATGGGTGCTGTCGTGGGCTCTATAAAAGAGCATTACCGGTACGTAATCCGATATTTTCTATTCGCCACGACAGCACCCACTGAGAGATTTACAGAGATTGTAGATTGGGTGGGTTAACTGAGTCAAGAACCGAAACCCCAAAGGTTAGATCAGAAGCAGCAGATAGGTCTAGTCTATAGTGCTTATAGAAGGTATTAGGCGAAGACCAAGTTGCAGCCTTACATATAAGGTGTATTGGCACGTTCGCTCTTTCTGCCCAGGAAGTCGACACGGCCCTAGTGGAGTGTGCTCCGATATGCAGAGGAGGATCTCTTCCCTTAGATTTGTACGCCAAGATTATAGCATCCCGGATCCAGCGCGACAGTGTGCACTTTGTGACTCTGGATCCTTTGTTTTTCCCCTGGAAAGACACAAAGAGAGACCTACTCTCCCTCCAGTCCCTAGTTCTTTCTATATAGGTTAGAATAGCTCTTTTAACGTCTAGGGTATGAAGCCTAGCTTCTTCTGGAGTCGAGTGGTTCTCATAAAAGGTAGGTAACAAGATCTCCTGAGACCTATGAAAACTAGTGGCTACCTTAGGGAGATAACATGGATCTGTTTTTAAAACTATTCTGTCAGAAGTCACTGATAGGAATGGAGGATCTACTGATAAGGCATGGAGATCACTCACCCTTCTGGCAGATACTAATGCCACTAGTAATATCGTTTTTAATGAGATATGCTTCAGAGAGGCTGTCTGAAGAGGCTCAAAAGGGCTTTGTGTCAATGCATCCAGGACTAACGTCAGATCCCACTGAGGAATCTGTGGTACTCTAATAGGTTTTGATCTCTCGCAAGCAGAAATAAACCTAGATATCCATCTATTGCCTGCAATATCAGAATTAAATAGAGCTCCTAGAGCCGAAATTTGGACCTTTAATGTGCTAACCGAGAGTCCCAAGTCCAGACCCTTCTGTAGAAATTCTAATATTGAGAATATAGGAACTTCCGAAGAGAGTTGTGCAGTATGGAATTCAAGAAATTTCTTCCAAATCCTAACATAAATTCTGGTAGTGGAAGGCTTTCTACTCCTCATGAGGGTATTTATTAGCCCCCTAGAGAACCCTCTAAGCTCTAGTAATTGCCTCTCAAATTCCAGACAGTCAAGTTCATTCCTTTCACTTGAGGATGTAGGAACGGCCCCTGAGATAGAAGGTCTTTGGTCTGAGGCAGAATCCAGGGGTCTGAAATTGACATCGCTCTGAGCCACGAAAACCATGGCCTCTTGGGCCAGAATGGGGCTATCAGCAGAACTCTTGCCCCTTCTTCCCTTATCTTTCTTATGACCACTGGCAGTAGATTCCATGGAGGGAATGCATAGGCTAGGTCGAATGCCCATGTTATATGGAGGGCATCGAATATGTCTGGATTGTCCTCTCTGCATAGAGAGGCGAACATCCTCACCTGACGGTTTGCTCGTGTGGAGAACAAGTCTATCTGGGGTACACCCCATTTGGCTGTTATTAACTTGAACACTTTCCTGTTGAGCATCCATTCCCCCTGATGCAGAGTGTGGCGGCTGAGGAAGTCTGCACGAAGATTGTCTATGCCTCTGATATGAACTGCCGACAAGGATAGTAGGTGACCTTCGGCTAGCTCCATGATGTCTGAAGCAACTCCCATAAGATTTTCTGACCGAGTACCTCCTTGACGGTTCAGATAGGCCACTGCGGTTGTGTTGTCGGAGAAGACCCTTGTGTGAGAGCCTCTCAGCTGAGGGAGAAAGTGGAGCAGGGAATAAAATATAGCCTTCAACTCTTTTACATTAGAGGAATTTTCAAGCTCTGCATAAGACCAGAGACCCTGGGCTACCTGATCCTGAAAGTGTGCTCCCCAGCCATCGGGACTAGCGTCCGTGGTAACGTTAGTGGATGAAGTGATAACCCATAAAACTCCCTTAGATAGATTGCCCCAATCTAACCACCATGCAAGGGAGTGTATTACATCTGACGTTAGAACGACTGTCATCCAGCTTTCCTTCCCTCCTAATGTCCTCTTGTAAAACAAATTTCTGTAGCTGTCTAGTGTGGAATTGCGCCCATTGGACTGCGGGAAGACAAGAAGTCAGGGAACCCAATAAAGACATGGCATTCCTCAATGACATACTACGCTTACTGATGGCTATACTCACTTTATGTATTATGGTGGTCTTTTTCTCATCAGGAAGCCTACATATCTGGTCAACTGAGTCCAATAGGAGCCCCAGAAATTTCTGACATGTCACAGGCTGGAGCCTGGATTTTTCCCAGTTTATAATCCAGCCCAGTTTTTGCAAAGAAAATACTACTTCCCCCAACCTCCTCTCACACTGTAGGGAATCTCTACCTACAATCAACAGGTCATCTAGATACGGAATTACTAGTGTGTCCCTTACTCGTAGGAAGGACATTACCTCTGATAGTAATTTGGTAAAAACCCTTGGAGCCATGGATAACCCAAATGGCATAGCCCGGTATTGTAGGTGACAGACCTGCCCCTCTATAACCACTGCTACCCGGAGAAATTTTTGGTGTAACTGGTGTATGGGGAGATGGTAGTAAGCATCCTTAAGATCCAATACTACCATGTAACAATTTGGAAACAAATTTTTAATAGCTGAACGAATAGATTCCATTTTAAATGTTCTGGGTTTTATAAAGGAATTTAATTTTCTCAAATTGATTATGGTTCTGAAAGAGCCGTCCGGCTTAGAAATTAGAAATAAGGGGGAGTAGAAGCCCTTCCCTATCTGGGATGGTGGTACTTTTATTAATACGTGTTTGGATATGAGGGATTTAATTTCCGTTTCCAGGGCCTCCTGCTGAGGCCTAGATTTTAAGGATGTAAGAAGGAAGGAATCCGGAGGTGTTTGGATGAAATCTAAAGCGAGGCCTGAAGAAACTAAATTGATGGCCCACGGATTGACCGTTATTTCCTTCCATTGCTCTGCAAAGTGTAGAAGTCTAGCTCCCACTGGCAGAACCGGGTCAACGGAATTTATCCGCTGGCTTAAAGGGACGTTTATTGAATAGATTTCCTTTTTGTTTGAATTCTTTATTATTATTCCATCGGTCTTTAAAGCCTCCCTTCTTGCCGAATGGTGGCTTCCTGAACGCCCTTCTGTAAGAAGGAATAAAGGGATTAGGGAACCCCTTCTTCCTTTCACCCGCCTTAGTGAGTATTTCGTTTAACACTGTTCCGAAGAGGTACTCACCCTGACAGGGTATGGCACACAATTTGGACCTGGACTGGGCATCTCCTTTCCAGTTTTTTAGCCATAAGGCTCTACGAGCCGTGTTAGTAAGACTGGCCGTTCTGGCCGCTAGACGGAGTGAGTCAATAGAGGCATCAGAAATAAATGCCGCAGCCCCCTTAATTAAAGGAATAGCGGAGCGCAATTTTTCCCTGGAAACTCCGGCCTTAATGTTTTGGTCCAGCTGGTCGAGCCAAACTAGCATAGACCTGCTAGTAGATGTGGCTGCAATTGCAGGTTTAAAGGCAGTTACACAGGCCTCCCATGACTTTTTAAGTATTGTGTCAGATTTCCTGTCCATAGGATCTGATAATGAACCTGCATCTTCGACTGGCAGGGAGGAACGGCGGGAGGTGGATGCCACAGCCGCATCCACTTTAGGTACTTTGGACCAAGTGGTCAAGTCCTCATCATCGAAGGGGTATCTCCTTTTACATGAGACTGGCACAAACCCTTTTTGTCCTTTATTCCATTCCCGTTTAACCAGGTCCTTGATGGCCTGATTCACTGGAAATACATGGCCTTTCTTTTGCGAAAGACCAGCAAACATAGCGTCCTGAGGTGTCTGAGGTTCTTTAGACTCTGATACTCCCATAGTACCCCTCACTGACTTAATCAGACTATTTACGCTGTCTGTAGGGAAACAGACGTAATCCTCGTCATCCGAGGAGCCCGATCTTTGAGAAACGTCTGAGCTGACCTCCCCACTTTCTGCTGACGTGTCTGCTGCAGGAGAAGGCGCCTTCCTGGTTCTTTTTCCCACATTCACCGCCGGACTACTACCCAAGGACTGAAGTTCTTCCCTTATCATGAGACGAATCTCCTTCATCCTGACCGAACTCTCCTGCTGCAAGGTGTAATCTATGCAACTCTGACATAATCTTTTAATATAGGAGTCCGGCAGGGGCTCATTACACATCGCACACTGCTTGTGCCTAGATTTCTCCGTCCGCTTACCCTATAAGATAGAAGCAGGAGAAACTACCATTAGCCCCCATAAAGCCAGCTACACATTTACCCAGGAGTAAGGTTAAATACCGTCTGCCGGGTTGTACGATCAGCTTTTGGTGCAGAGCGGCCTGACTTTTTCACCGATTTCTCAGTGGAGTCACTCCTCTTTGAGTGTCCACTGCCTTTCTCTTTGGCATCACCACTAGGCAGGATTAAATCCTCCAGTGGGCGCTCGATATCCTCCTGGGACGACATGTTGCGCAACCAGGAGAGCTCTAAACTGCCTTATATAGCACCGCCTGTGCCTCACAGCTGAGAAAGCACTCCCCTTTTTTTTTTTTTTTTTTTTTATACCTGATCAACAGAGGAGATCAGCGATTATCCCAGGTGTGTGGCCCGCAGTCTCCTTCTCCAGCCGCAGATGCTTGCAGTAATTACCGGCAACCGCTGCGCCCATAGACGAGCCCAGGCTGCCCCCGCGACCCCGGAAGTTGAACCAAGCATTTCCGGGACGCCGCTGCTACTGCGCATGCGCCGGCGTCTCTGCTACACGCTGGAAGACGCTCTAGCGCTGTACCTGCAGCCCTGTTAGCTTCACTCTGGAGGGACCAGGAGGGGAACAAAAAAAACCCCCGGGGAGACGCCAGCCTACCGCCGCTCCACCAGGAGCATATCTTCCTACCTGCCCCGGACCCCGGGCTGGACGAGGTAGGTGCCGCTCTGCAACATCGGTGGCCTCATACAACAGTGTCCCAGCAGGGAGACTGTTGATGGCTTCAGCAGATGAGGGGTCCACAGGATCATCCCCCCGTCTCTGTTTACCCGCTCTGGAGCCCCTGCCGCTCAGCAGAGTCGTACAGGCGGCAGTCCAGGCGGGTCTTCCTCTTGATAGCAACTCCATAGAGTCTTCTCTGTGGGTTCCCGTCTAGGAACAGGAAACCAACTGAGGAGCGAGGGGGGGCCGCCCCTTTTATCTCTGTAGGTTTCCTGTTCCCAGGGGCGGATCCCCTCTCTCAGTGGGTGCTGTCGTGGCGAATAGAAAATTTAAATTTTTGCCATACACACGGCGGCCCATATCCGAGTTCTTGAAAGTCTGGGAATCGTTGCCACGGCCAAAAGCTTTAATGTCCACGGCGATGAAGCGACAGTTCGCATCGGCTATTGCCATGAGCACAACAGAAAAATATTTTTTGTAATTGAAGTACTCCGATCCTGTTCTGGCTGGTTTGATAATGCGAATGTGCCCTCCATCCACCGCTCCTAAACAGTTGGGAAAATCACACACACTCCAGAATTTCTTCGCAATTTCTAGCCACATGTCCAAGGTGGGTAGGGGTATAAACTCATCCCGGAGTACATTCCACAAAGCCCGGCAGGTGTCCGCAACTATTCCGGACAGGGTGGATATTCCAAGCCGGTATTGGAAGTGGAGGGATGATAAACTCTCTCTCCGGTGGCCAGAAATCTGTAAGAAAAAGAAACACAAATACCATTACAATCTATTCTTTTTATGGTGTGGTTACACTAAAGAAAGAAAGGAAAATACCCCCAAAAAACATGTCAGAAAACAGTAAATTTGGACTATCATTGGTTTAGATTTGGAACGTACCTTAATGTAACCAGCAGACGTTCCTCGGGTGGAATCACTTTATGGAGCTGGGTGTCCTGTCGCCGTATGGCTCCTTGGACACGAGACAGCAAATCCAGGAATGAGTCTTGCGACATTCGTGTGTATTCCTGGAATTTCTCCGGGTTGGCATTAAGCTCGGCATAGAGCGTGTGGTAGGCTCCACGGCTCTCACGTAGTTCTATAATAGGGTGCCTCCAAAAACGCCTACGTTGTCTCCTTCTCCATTTTTGGCGATTTCTGTCTTGCTCCCAAGCGAAAGCACAGGCAAGAAACAGTTTGAAGCTGAAATCCAGGTTGAAATAAAAGCTCTCCATGCGAAGATCCATTAGGACACAGCATACAGTAGCAAACTGTTAAAATTTCTGTAGCCCTAGGGTCTATATATAGAGATCAAATAATACACGCCCTCCGTAGTCCCATTGGCGGTGTCTGGTTATCTTGATTTTTCTCTTGTGAAATTTCTCATCACGCGCACCAAAAACGCAAACGCAGGAAAAAACGCGTACAAACGCGGCGTTTTTTTAACCGCATGCGTCAACGCATGCGTCAAAAAAACAGTTTTATAGGTCGGGTCGTTACGGACGCGGCGATACTAAATATGTGTACTTTTATTGATTTTTTTTTTAATTTAGATAAAGAAATGTATTTATAGGAACAATATTGTTTAGGAATTTTTTTATTTTTTTTTTACACTATAACATTGCCCCCGGGGGGAGGGCATCATGTTATAGTGCAAGATCGCTGATCTGACAGTTTACACAGCACTCTGTCAGATAGGCGATCTGACGTGCACAGCTCCTCCAGGCTTCCTGGCGCCTGCTCTGAGCAGGCGCAGTGAAGCCACCTCCCTGCAGGACCCGGATGCTGCGGCCATTTTGGATCCGGGCCTGCTGCAGCGAGAAGGAGGTAAGGCCTCTTTCACACTAGCGTCGTACGACGCACGTCGCAATGCGTTGTTTTGGAGAAAAAAAACATGCGACGGTTGCGTCGGACCGTCGGCACAAAAAAACGTTGCATGTAACGTTTTTTGGTGCGTCGTGTCCAGCACTTCTGCCCCCTCCTCCCCGGAGCTCACAATGGGGCAGCGGATGCATTGAAAAACTGCATCCGCTGCCCCCGTTGTGCGGCGCTTTCACAGTATGCGTCGGTACGTCGCACGACGCTAGTGTGAAAGAGGCCTAAGAGACCCTCGGAGCAACGCGATCACATCGCGTTGCTCCGGGGGTCTCAGGGAAGCCCGCAGGGAGCCCCCTCCCTGCGCGATGCTTCCCTATACCGCCGAAACACTGCGATCATGTTTGATCGCAGTGTGTCGGGGGTTAATGTGCCAGGGCGGTCCGTGACCGCTCCTGGCACATAGCTGACACCCAGCCGCAATCGGCCGCGCTCCCCCCGTGAGCGCGGCCGATCGCATATGACTTACTATCTTGTCGGTGGTCATACGGGCCCACCCCACCTCGACGGGATAGTACGTCCAATGTCAGAAAGGGGTTAATGTCCTCCATGCTGCGTCTCAACATGTGCTGGATTGAGACAGGACAGCAGGAATCTCTCTTATCTATGTGTAGCCGCTAGCTGAAAGACATCGGAAAATTAAAAGGCCCCTGGAAGAAGCCTTTGGCGCCGAAACACACGTAGGGGACACCAATATCACAATCTGTGCTCTGGAATACATTATTTTTGCTAACTATTTATATATTCCTGTTTGATATTCTTATCTATTTCACGCCTTAACTGGGAGACTACCTTTTTAGCTTATTTATTGAGTGAATTACTTAATATGTTCTATGACATTCTTGAATTTAGATATTGAATTTATTTTTTGATCATTGCAATGTCATTCTATTTTTCATTATACATTTATTATTGATTATGACCTCTTTGATTGGATTACCTTGTAACAAATTATATACCGTATATACTCGAGTATAAGCCGAGATTTTCAGCCTTTTTTGGGCTGAAAGTGACCCTCTCGGCTTATACTCGAGTCAGTGTCGGCGTGGGAGGGGGAGCGGCGGCTGTCACATACTCACCTGCTCCTGGTGCGGTCCCTGCATGTCCGATGGTATCCAGGCAGCTCTTCCTGTGTTCAGCGGTCACGTGGTACCGCTCATTAAAGTACTGAATATGCACGCATATTCATTACTGTAATGAGCGGTACGTGACCGCTGAACACAGGAAGATGCCGCCGGCTCCCGGAGACCATCTGACAGTGAGACGCTGCCAGGGACCGCGCCAGGAGCAGGCGAGTATATCGGGGGAGGTGAGCATTGCGCGATAGTCACCTTCCTCGTTGCACCGCTGTGCGCTGCTCTGTCTTCCGTCCTCTGAAATGACTATTCAGGTCAGAGGGCACGATGATGCGATTAGTGTGCGCGCCGCCCTCTGCCTGAACATGGAAGGTGACTATCACAAGTGCCGGGGGCCTGAGCGAAGAGAGGTGAGTATGATTTTTTTTTTTTTTTTATTTTAATCGCAGCAACAGCAAATGGGGCAAATGTGTGGAGCATCTCATGGGGCCACAACGTGTGGGGCATCTCATGGGGCCACAACGTGTGGGGCATCTCATGGGGCCACAACGTGTGGGGCATCTCATGGGGCCACAACGTGTGGGGCATCTCATGGGGCCACAACGTGTGGGGCATCTCATGGGGCCACAACGTGTGGGGCATCTCATGGGGCCACAACGTGTGGAGCATCTCATGGGGCCACAACGTGTGGAGCATCTCATGGGGCCACAACGTGTGGAGCATCTCATGGGGCCACAACGTGTGGAGCATCTCATGGGGCCACAACGTGTGGAGCATCTCATGGGGCCACAACGTGTGGAGCATCTCATGGGGCCACAACGTGTGGAGCATCTCATGGGGCCACAACGTGTGGAGCATCTCATGGGGCCACAACGTGTGGAGCATCTCATGGGGCCACAACGTGTGGAGCATCTCATGGGGCCACAACGTGTGGAGCATCTCATGGGGCCACAACGTGTGGAGCATCTCATGGGGCCACAACGTGTGGAGCATCTCATGGGGCCACAACGTGTGGAGCATCTCATGGGGCCACAACGTGTGGAGCATCTCATGGGGCCACAACGTGTGGAGCATCTCATGGGGCCACAACGTGTGGAGCATCTCATGGGGCCACAACGTGTGGAGCATCTCATGGGGCCACAACGTGTGGAGCATCTCATGGGGCCACAACGTGTGGAGCATCTCATGGGGCCACAACGTGTGGAGCATCTCATGGGGCCACAACGTGTGGAGCATCTCATGGGGCCACAACGTGTGGAGCATCTCATGGGGCCACAACGTGTGGAGCATCTCATGGGGCCACAACGTGTGGAGCATCTCATGGGGCCACAACGTGTGGAGCATCTCATGGGGCCACAACGTGTGGAGCATCTCATGGGGCCACAACGTGTGGAGCATCTCATGGGGCCACAACGTGTGGAGCATCTCATGGGGCCACAACGTGTGGAGCATCTCATGGGGCCACAACGTGTGGAGCATCTCATGGGGCCACAACGTGTGGAGCATCTCATGGGGCCACAACGTGTGGAGCATCTCATGGGGCCACAACGTGTGGAGCATCTCATGGGGCCACAACGTGTGGAGCATCTCATGGGGCCACAACGTGTGGAGCATCTCATGGGGCCACAACGTGTGGAGCATCTCATGGGGCCACAACGTGTGGAGCATCTCATGGGGCCACAACGTGTGGAGCATCTCATGGGGCCACAACGTGTGGAGCATCTCATGGGGCCACAACGTGTGGAGCATCTCATGGGGCCACAACGTGTGGAGCATCTCATGGGGCCACAACGTGTGGAGCATCTCATGGGGCCACAACGTGTGGAGCATCTCATGGGGCCACAACGTGTGGAGCATCTCATGGGGCCACAACGTGTGGAGCATCTCATGGGGCCACAACGTGTGGAGCATCTCATGGGGCCACAACGTGTGGAGCATCTCATGGGGCCACAACGTGTGGAGCATCTCATGGGGCCACAACGTGTGGAGCATCTCATGGGGCCACAACGTGTGGAGCATCTCATGGGGCCACAACGTGTGGAGCATCTCATGGGGCCACAACGTGTGGAGCATCTCATGGGGCCACAACGTGTGGAGCATCTCATGGGGCCACAACGTGTGGAGCATCTCATGGGGCCACAACGTGTGGAGCATCTCATGGGGCCACAACGTGTGGAGCATCTCATGGGGCCACAACGTGTGGAGCATCTCATGGGGCCACAACGTGTGGAGCATCTCATGGGGCCACAACGTGTGGAGCATCTCATGGGGCCACAACGTGTGGAGCATCTCATGGGGCCACAACGTGTGGAGCATCTCATGGGGCCACAACGTGTGGAGCATCTCATGGGGCCACAACGTGTGGAGCATCTCATGGGGCCACAACGTGTGGAGCATCTCATGGGGCCACAACGTGTGGAGCATCTCATGGGGCCACAACGTGTGGAGCATCTCATGGGGCCACAACGTGTGGAGCATCTCATGGGGCCACAACGTGTGGAGCATCTCATGGGGCCACAACGTGTGGAGCATCTCATGGGGCCACAACGTGTGGAGCATCTCATGGGGCCACAACGTGTGGAGCATCTCATGGGGCCACAACGTGTGGAGCATCTCATGGGGCCACAACGTGTGGAGCATCTCATGGGGCCACAACGTGTGGAGCATCTCATGGGGCCACAACGTGTGGAGCATCTCATGGGGCCATAACGTGTGGAGCATCTCATGGGGCCATAATGTGTGGAGCATCTCATGGGGCCATAATGTGTGGAGCAACTCATGGGGCCATAATCCTTTATGCAGCATTGTATGGGGCAAATGTTTCTATGGAGCATCTTATGGGACCATTATTAACCTTTGTGCAGCATTATATGGGGCATATTTTAATATGGAGCATTATATGGGGCATATTTTGTATGGAGCATCTTATGGGGCCCATCATGAGCTGTATGGAGCATCATATGGGGCTCCTGATTCAATATGGATATTCAAAAACACTTAACCTACTGATATCTCAATTAATTTTACTTTTGTTATCTATTTTTATTTTTGACATTTACCAGTAGCTGCTGCATTTTCCACCCTAGGCTTATACTCGAGTCAATAAGTTTTCCCATTTTTTTGTGGCAAAATTAGGGGGGGGGGGGGTGTTGGCTTATACTCAAGTATATACGGTATATATTTCTCATACTTCAGCTTGGCTGCTTTGTTGATGCCAATCATTGGCTGACTGTCATTTTTTTTTTTATTATTTCTTATCATTTTCAATTAAGTTTTGTACCATAAATTTTTATTTTGGTTTTTCTACATATTTTTCTTTTTATATGAATAGTATGACAATGGTGTGTAACTATCTACCAATGTCCTATTACTCTGAGTAATATACATAACTTTTTTTTATTATTTTTTACATTACTACACTCAGCCATAGGGCTTGTTTCCACTTGCGAGAAACACGTCCGTGTCTCGCATGTTGAAACCAAGCTCTGGCGCCGGCACTCCAGAGCGGAGCGTGCGGCCGCATAGGAACACATGGAGCTGCACGCTCCGCTCCAATGTGCCGGCGCCAGAGCTTGGTTTCCACATGCGAGACACGGACGTGTTTCTCGCAAGTGGAAACAAGCCCATATACTCACACAAGTTAGCTATTTTTTGCTCTATAGGAGAAAAATGGTGGAAAATGCAGGATACAAGTTATACAATGGCCAGAAATAGTGTTATTCCTCATACACACACACACAGGGCAGCTTATCCTGAAATAACAGGTATGCTTTAAGTATTTTCGAAACACAAGGAGTCACACACAAGGAGGCTAAGCAGCGAGAGGAGAGACTTACATAACTCAAGTAAGCTTGACACTTATTGGATTTTTCAAGCTGTTTCTGATTCTCTCCGAGCGACTTCAAACAAGAGTCTGCAATAGAGAACACACAATCCATCAGTGGGGGCAGGAATGGCAGAAATATAAAGTTTACCAGCCATGTATACACTTTGCTCGACAGGTTCCCTGAACACACTGGATTCTTTTCTGCCCTTAGTCCAGAACGCTTGGCATGCTGAAATCTGTAGTTCCTCATTTCCAACAACCCTTCAGAGATCCATCTTCCCACACACTGTGTGGGAAGACTAAGTGCAATACGAGGGGTGGAGGCGAAGGAAGCTCAAATGCTAGGGAAAGGTAGATCTAATAGCACCCTGCCTCCCCTACCGTCCCTATATTGGTTCCACACCAATCGCCGAGCAGGAACCTAAGCCCTGTATATCACTAGAGCCAGGCCCTGAACAGGAAAGGGGGGGGGGGGATGAGCACTGGTCAGTCCCCACTGAACACTTAAGAAAATAAGGCTAGGTTCTCATTGCGTTAGGGCAATCCGTTTAGCGCCAAGCGCTCCGAGGCGCGCCACAAAGAACGGCACATCATCGCTAGCGCGTGCCGAAAATGTCACGCGCTAGCAATGCGCTTTAACATTGCTGCAATGGGAGCGCTCACGGACGCGTTGCACGGCGCTAATTTCGCCGTGCAACGCTGTCCGTTAGCGCTCACACTAAAACGCAATGAGAACCTAGCCTAAGGGAGACAAAAAGGGGGAAGCAACTTAACTTGAGCAGAGTCAGAGAGGTAACACCAAACGTTCTCCAACAGCACCAGAGAGAGGAAGTTAGCCGTCTGCTATAGCTCCAAGCCTTCACAAGGGGAAAATGTGAATATCACCTTGAAGCAGACTGGGAGTCTAGAAACCCCCAGGTCCAGGTGTGTCAATTAGAGACTGAGGGAGGTTACCACTGGGTCTCAAAGTCAGAAGGATTAAGAAAACATCTGTAGTGCCAAATGCAGAGACCTTCTGCAGCCAGTTGCAGAGCGACTGTCTGTAGCATGTGACACATACAGGTATTTCTAACATACCTTCAGGTTTTAAATTGCTCATAGAACTGATTTACAACTCAAGTTTGCAAAATTTCCAACAGGTTATAAACTTTGGTTGCATGACCAGAGAAAAAAAAGAAGTGTACATTTTTGGAGTTGGACTGTGATATAAGGACTAGTGATGAGCGAATGTGCTCAGATAAGGTGTTATCTGGGCATGCTCGGGTGCAAACCCAGTGACTTCAGCGTGCTCGAATATGTTCTAATCCCCACGTCTGCATGTTTCGCGGCTGTTTGACAGCCACAACACATGCAGGGATTGACTAAAACAGGCGATCCATGCTGTCTAACACCCGCGAGACATGTAGCTGCATGGACTCAAATATACTTTTCGATTATGCCGAAGACACTCGGAGCATGCTCAGATAACACCTTATACGTTAGAAATCGGCCCGAGTTCAGACTGCGACTTCAGGCCTGACAGAGGGTCCCTTCATCCAAACTTATTATCCTCATACATCCCTATGAGACTGCTGCGTTTCGGTCAGGACACCGGCGGTCAGTCTGGAAATTGGAGGTCCGCACTTGGATTGTGTCTGAATTTTTCTAAGCTCAAGCGTCTGTTTGGGGGTCCCGCTTGTCTGTTTCGTTTTCGGAACTCCTGCTCAAAAACGGACCCCCGTCTGATATAAATGAAAGAGAGAGGCCCCATTAATCACTATGGGGTCCGTCAGGTTTCTGTTAGGCAGAACATTGGAAAAAAGTAGCGTTTTTGATCAAAGACAGAGAAAACGTAAACTCAGGTATCCTGAAACACTCTGTGCTGCTGCTCATTTAGGGCATGTATAGGGGGTCACACAGTAACAGCCCCCTCAGACCTCACATAAGAGGAAGGGATGGAGGAAAGGTGGACGAGAGGCACCATAGTATCTACTAGTGGCCCTATCACGTCTTAACAACAGTATATTCACCTAGCAGACCATGCTGGGATGTGTAGTCCCACAGCAGCTGAAAAGGTCTCTGCTTTGTGAAGGGTCTTTGCTGCCCACAGCAACTAATCACATTCGAGCTTTTATTTTCCAGTGAAGGTTTAAACATAAAAAAGTTGATTTGATTGGCTGTAGTACCAGTTACTAGGTAGATTTATTAAGACTGTCTTTGCCGCCCATTTTAAACAATCAGATTTGAGTTTTAATTTACCCAGTGCAAGTTTGAAGAGGCGATTTCATTGGTTACTAGGCAGATATTATGATTTTAGCAACCAATCACAGTGCAGCTTTCATTTCATTACGGTCTTAAAAAAAATAAAGCACAGCGGTGATTGGCTGCTACGGCTTCACAAGTAACCAATCAAATAAATTATTTCATCTTCCAAAAAGCGGAGAGAGCTCGACCATTCTGACTAAAACCCGTTGCAGCCCTGATATTAGACACGTACCCAGACTCTTATTGAGAACCCTCAGGGCCTCCAGCACGGACTTCACTTCCTCCTTTTTCAGTTTCCCCGCCATTGGTGAAGCGTCGTTATCACGTGTTCTGACGTCAGTACGTGCTTATGTAGGAAGAAGCGCGTCGCCCCGGGCAACGGTGTGAAGCGAGTTGTTTCTGTGAGGAAATGTCAAAAGTCAGTCAGTGACGGGGCGGAGTGAGGCGACGAGGAAGGAGGCAGCGGGGAGAAGGGTCGCGGCGGCCGGAGACACGGTAAGGGGCGAGGTGACCCCCTCACCTAAGCAGGGGGAGGTGAAAGGTCACAGTGACGTCATGTGAGGCGCCCCCTGGGGGTAATATCATGGGGTCTCCTCATGTACTCAGTATGCTGGTGATATTAACCTCTCCATGACTGGGACATTTTTTTTTCTGTTCCCTATAGACCTATAAGGTCAAGGTGTGTTTTGTTTTAACCCCTTCACGACCGTTGACTTACATGTACGTGTCCCTTCCTTTCGGTGCAGGCTCACGCACCGAGCCCGCATCTATCCCACCGTACTTGATGGCTGACTTATTCCACTATCAAACGCCTCTTAGCTATGTGCACACGTAGGAAAAGTGGTGCAGAATTTTCTGCAAAAATCTGCATCTCCTGGCAGAATCCGCAGCCGCGGTTTTTATGTGGATTTGCCGCGGAATTGATGCGGATTTTGTGTGGATTTTATGCAGTTTTTGCCACTGCAGATTTCTTACATGGAGGGGTGCAGAAACGCTGCAGATCCGCACAAAAGAAGTGACATGCACTTCTTTGAAATCCGCAGCAATTCCGCATTGATTTTTTCCGCACCATCTGCACAGCTTTTTTTTTACCCATTGATTTACATTGTACTGTACATCACAGTGCGGATCTGCAGCGTTTCTGCACGGAAAAATCCGCTGCGGATCCGCAGCAAATGTGCATCGTGTGCACATAGCCTAACAGTCGCGGGTGCCTGTCTTGACGATCCTTCTGTGAAAGCCAGCCTATACATTACGATTTCTGCTGTAGCCCCATGTATAGCACAGGCGATTGCCGCTTGAAGTCCCCTGAGGGGACTACTAAATGCAAAAAAAATAAAACATAAAAGTCCAAATCATCCCCATTAAAAATGAAACAATTAAAAATAACTTAAAAAAAAAAACATTAGCTATCATCGCATTCAGAACGGCCCGAACTATCAAAATATAAAGTAAATTAGTCACATCGGTAAACGGAGTAACATGAAAAAATCAAAACGCCAGAATTACAAGTTTTTGGCCGCAATAACGGGCGATCAAAACATCGTATCTATCCCAAAATAGTATCAATAAATACAGCAACTCAGGGCAAAAAAATGTAAGACCTCACTCGGCCAAGATCACGAAAATGGTGACGCTACAGGTCTTGGAAAATGTCGATAACATTTTTCTTTCATGCAAATTTCGGATTTTTTTTACCACTTAAATGGAACCCATCACCCCCAAAATCGAAGGTGAGCTAAGCCCATCGGCATCAGGGGCTTATCTACAGCATTCTGATCCTGAAAGATGAGAAAAAGAGGTTAGATTATACTCACCCAGGGGCAGTCCGATCCGATGGGCATCGCGGTCCGGGGCCTCCCATCTTCTTACGATGACGTCCTCTTCTTGTTTTCACGCTGCGGCTCCGGCGCAGGCGTACTTTGTCTACCCTGTTGAGGGCAGAGCAAAGTACTGCAGTGCGCAGGCGCCGGGAAAGGTCAGAGAGGCCCAGCGCCTGCGCACTGCAGTACTTTGCAGTACTTTTGCGTCAACAAGGCAGACAATGTACGCCTGAGCCGCAGCGTGAATTCAAGAAGAGGACGTCATCGTTAGAAGATAGGAGGCGCCGGACCGGGACCTCGACACCCATCGGACCGGACCGCTGTGGGAACACCCCTGGGTGAGTATAATCTAACCTCTTTTTCTCATCTTCCAGGTTACATCGGGGGCTCATCTACAGCATTACAGAATGCTGCAGATAAGCCCCTGATGCCGGTGGGCTTAGCTCATCTTCCATTTTGGAGGTGACAGGTTTCCTTTAAACAATAAACAGTAGATGTTTGATATCACCGAACTCGTTCTAACCTGGGAAATCATATTTCCTGGTCAGCTTTACCTTATAGTGAACATGGTAAATAATACTATTGTGGAATTGCACTTTGCAATTTGACTGCACTTGGATTTTTTTTTCCTGTTTCCCAGTACACTATATGGTAAAATCAATGGTGTAGTTTAAAAGTACAACTCGTCCCTCAAATAACAAGCCCTCATGTGGCTATATTGATGGACATTTAAAAAATTAATGGCTTTTGGAAGAAGGTGAGGAAAAAGCAGAAAATCGTCCTGGATACAAGGGGTAAGGGTACACAACTTTTTATTATATTTTTTTTGCCGGGTTTGGAGCAGGCTCGCTTCATAAATCATCTGAAAAAGCCCTCAGAAGATGCTGCAAAGAATCTTCCTATTCATTTCCATCTAGGAACTACGGTACTTGATGGTCATAAGTTCCAGGTTTTGAACAACATTTATCCGCTTCATGTTTCCAAAAATGCCAATCTATTATAAGAAGTGGCCCGACCTTTTTTCAAGAGTTTTTCCACTCTGAAGACACTCTGTAGTTTCAAACAGAAGTCAATGAGAAAGCTCCAAACTTACCCCAGCGTCCTCTTCGTTGTAAAATTAATTTAAATAAAAGTGCAGTAAAAAGATGGTAACTAATAGAAAAACAGCAGCAGATAAAAACATCAAAAATCTCTCAGCAAATTACCAAAAAAACGCTAAAAGACACTTCTTGTTTGCAAAACTTTTGCACGTATCCAAAAGGGTTACGCATCCAGCTTCTTCAGGAGTGCACTTCTCCTCTAACGCCAGGCTTCCTCTTTTGCCGAGGACCAGTGCGCTTGTGAAGAATGACAGTTTGGACCAGCGGCATGTTATACACCGGTGGTCCGAACGGAGTGCTTTCCCAGACTGGGAGAATCGTAGGGCAGTGAGCTTCAGACCGGCGCTTGCAGACTCACTCAGACGTGCATGTAAATCAGTCAGCAATGCACGGACTGGTCACAAGTCTTTCTGTGCATTGCTATGCGCCTGTCTAGCACAGGTCCGGAGACCCCCGGCCAGTCTGTACATTGCTGTCCGTCCTTGAACCCATTTTCCCAGACGTCTGAATGCCCCCTTACTCAGGTGTCTGTTTTTCCTTTCCGGATCTTTCATTCACTCTTGTCTTCTTATTTACAGAATTCAACCAATTTTGTGCCTTAAAAAGAAAAAAAAGATGGACGCTCCACCATCTCTGCAGGAAACGGTTGTCATCACCGGTGGTGGCGGTTACTTTGGACACAGGTTGGTGCGGCGGTATAATTAATAATATTGCATAATTATGGAAAGTCTATTAATAATCTATTTAATTATTCAATTCCAATGGGGATACTTTGACTAATGAGGACTAATTGCATCTTCCGGAGAAGCCAAATTCCATTATTAATTAGATTACGTTAATGGGTTTTTTGCCGTTCTGGGCTTAATAAATATTCTGCCGTTACTTCAATCCACTCTTAATATATGGGCTGGCTTTGAAGATTTATTTAAAGGGACGGTGTTTTAAAAAGTATAATTTCATATACTGCAGAATGATTGATTATAGAGTAGTTATAATTATTATGAGATTTGTGGACAAGGAGAGGGCACACGGCTATGGAGAATGTAGGCACAGGAGCCATCACAAGTTTGCTGCTGTGTACATATCTGTATGATCTACGGAGCGAGGCCGTGAACTCTGCTCTTGGACGTTAAACTCTCCCTATTACATGGGTAAAACTTGCATATCTTCTGACTGTGCATAAAAAGGTACATACCCCAAGATGGTCAGTGCTCAGCTAAGTTTCATAGACATCTTCATGAGCTCGTAGACTTCAGCTTAAGGGCCCCTTTCCACTTGCGAGGAAAACGGACGAGTGCAATCCGATAAAAAATCGGATTGCACTCGGACCAATGTTATTCAATAGGTGTCTTTTCATTTGCGATTTTTTTTTTTCTCAGCCGAAATCGGACTGAGAAAAATCTGGATCGGCTGAGAAAAAAATCGCAGCATGCTGCGTATTGCTGCGATTTTCGGACGAGACTCGCCAATGCAAGTCAATGGGTGCGAGAAAAAAATCGCACAGCACTCGCACCATGCGAGTTCTGTCCGATTTTTACGCACCGGTGTCCTTTGAAAAGCAGGTAATTCAGCGCGGTGTACAGTAAAATCACACTAACAGGTTAGACTAGAGTAGATATATACACATAGAATAGGTATATATACATATATATATGTCAGTGAGACACCTATATATGTATATTTATATTTAATGCAGCGCAAGATAGCATTAAAGCCGCTAATTCGATTGCCGGCTTTTCATTTCTCCTTCCCAAACCCGACATGATATGAGACATGGTTTACATACAGTAAACCATCTCATATCCCCCTTTTTTTTGCATATTCCACACTACTAATGTTAGTAGTGTGTATGTGCAAAATTTCGGCGCTGTAGCTATTAAATTTAAGGGTTAAATCGCGGAAAAAATTGGCGTGGGTTACCACGCAATTTTCTCCGCCAGAGTAGTAAAGCCAGTGACTGAGGGCAGATATTAATAGCCAGGAGAGGGTCCATGGTTATTGGCCCCCCCCCCGTGGCTAAAAACATCTGCCCCCAGCCACCCCAGAAAAGGCACATCTGGAAGATGCGCCAATTCTGGCACTTGGCCACTCTCTTCCCACTCCCGTGTAGCGGTGGGATATGGGGTAATGAAGGGTTAATGCCACCTTGCTATTGTAAGGTGACATTAAGCCAGATTAATAATGGAGAGGCATCAATTATGACACCTATCCATTATTAATCCAATTGTATGAAAGGGTTAAAGAAACACACACATTATTAAAAAGTATTTTAATGAAATAAACACACAGGTTCTTTTAATATTTTATTGCTTTCTCAATCCATGTGAAGACCCTCGCTTGGAAAAATAATAAAGCAACAATATACATACCTTCAGATGACCTGTCACGTCCCACGAGGTAATCCATCTGAAGGGGTTAACATATTTTACAGGCAGGAGCCCTGCTAAAGCAGCTGTGCTCGTGCTTGTAAGCCCCGGGGAATGAAGGAAATGTAGGTCAATGACCTATAGTTACCTTCAGTCGCGGTGATGCGCCCCCTGCTGGTTGTCCTCATATGACCTCGAGCGTGGGAAAAAGTTCCCAGGCTGCTGTTCATGAGGACAGCCAGCAGGGGGCGCATCACCGCGAGGGTCTTCACATGGATTGAGAGAGCAATAAAATATTAAAACAACCTGTGTGTTTATTTCATTAAAATACTTTTTAATAATGTGTGTGTGTTTCTTTAACCCGTTCATACAATTGGATTAATAATGGATTATTAATCTGGCTTAATGTCACCTTACAATAGCAAGGTGGCATTAACCCTTCATTACCCCATATCCCACCGCTACACAGGAGTGGGAAGAGAGTGGCCAAGTGCCAGAATTGGCGCATCTTCCAGAAGTGCCTTTTCTGGGGTGGCTGGGGGCAGATGTTTTTAGCCACGGGGGGGCCAATAACCATGGACCCTCTCTAGGCTATTAATATCTGCCCTCAGTCACTGGCTTTACTACTCTGGCGTAGAAAATTGCACGGGAGACCACGCCAATTTTTTCCGCGATTTAACCCTTAAATTTAATAGCTACAGCGCCGAAATTTTGCACATACACACTACTAACATTAGTAGTGTGGAATATGCAAAAAAAAAAGGGGGATATGAGATGGTTTACTGTATGTAAACCATGTCTCATATCATGTCGGGTATGGGAAGGAGAAATGAAAAGCCGGCAATTGAATTAGCGGCTTTTATGCTATCTAGCGCTGCATTAAATATAAATATACATATATAGGTGTCTCACTGACATATATATATATATATATATATATATATATATATAATATATATATAATATATATATATATATACCTATTCTATGTGTATATATCTACTCTATTCTAACCTGTCAGTGTGATTTTACTGTACACAGCACTGATTTGCCGGCTTTTCAAAGGACACCGGTGCGTACAAATCGGACAGTAATACGGATGTCATACGGATGATGCGATTACAAAAAACGGATGATGCGAATAAAAATCGCATTGCACTCGCATGACAATCGCATACGTTACATCCGTTTTTTCGGTCCAGATTACGGACCGTTTTTTCTCTCGCAAGTGGAAAGGGACCCTAATGGTTACAATCAATCTGCAGCACTGCAGACAGTCGCTGTGTAGCCCTGAGCTCTGATGTAAGTTCGCAAAAACTACTTCACAATATAGCATAGGTGGCAGGGTGCCTGTCTCTACTTTGCTGCCCTCACGCATCGGACTGGTTGGAATTTGTCAACTCACTTAAATCAACTTAACTATGTTTTATACAAATGCATATATTTGTCATAAATCAGTTTTATATGCAGCCCTCGCTGTATGCACATGATCCTGGACTAGTCCGGGGAGGTGTTTAGTAAGAGACTAGTCCAGCCTTATTAGCTAAAGCCAAGTCCCCCTGGCTATGATTGACCATCCCTGCAGTGCTCACGTCCGCATATGGCAAGCTGCCTTTTAGATCCCAAATTAGTCGGTTCGGAAAGTTTACAGCTGCGCAGAGCTGGGAGAGGTGAACAGACGCGCTGAGAGGAGAGTCTACTGGCTGTGCCAGTAATGAGGATCATAGGTGGACCGAGAAGATGTAAGCAGAGCATGGACTGTCAATCACACCTGGAGGCTGTGCCTGGGGCTACTCAACCTGGACTAATCCGGTGAGGCAACTACCCAGAGACGTGTCCTAGATCATATGCATATAGCAAACAGCAGTATATAAGTTGCTTTTCCACAGTTAGAATCACATTATTGTGGGGGACCTGACCGCTTCCCTGTAACAATATTGTAGCTGTCTTGTCCACAGGGATCTTCATCTATACACACCCAGTCACCATGCCTATTTCCGGTTTCTAGGTTAGGCTGCACACTACACCAAACTGGGGTCAATGTGGTTCTTTTCGACGTACGGAAACCTGCACAAGACATTCCCGATGGGATCCAGTTTATACAGGGCGATATTCGATCTCCGTCTGCAGTGGAGGAAGCTGTCACAGATGCCTCCTGTGTAATCCACACGGCTTCTTACGGCATGTCTGGACGGGAACAGCTTCAGACGCGGCTCTCGGAAGAAGTCAATGTGAAGGGGACGGAGAACGTCATCCAGGCGTGTATCAAAAAAAGCATCCCGCGGCTAGTCTACACCAGCACGTTCAATGTGGTCTTCGGTGGACAGTCTATTAAGAACGGCGACGAGTCAATGCCTTACCTACCTCTGAATCGTCACGCCGATAACTACTCCCGCACCAAGGCTATTGCTGAGAAAAAAGTGCTACAAAGTAATGGACAGCCACTGGCAAATAACAGTGGGTATCTAAGGACCTGCGCCCTGCGGTCAGCCGGCATCTATGGCCCCGGAGAGCAAAGACACCTTCTCCGGATCATCAATACTCTCGACCAAGGCTTGTTCCTATTTTCTTACGGGGATCGTAATAATCTGGTGCAGTTCATTCACGTTGATAATCTCGTATCGGTCCATATTTCAGCTGCCAAAGGTCTTACCGAGGAGAAGCACTATGTAGCGGCTGGGCAGGCGTACTTCATAGCAGATGCCGCCCCAATCGATAATTTCCAGTTCTTCCGCCCCTTCGTAGAAGGTCTGGGGTACAAGTTTCCTTCCACTCGACTTCCGCTCTTTTTAATTTACGTTATGTCTTACCTCACCGAATGGTTACATTATCTTATCCGGCCCATCTGTAACTTTCAGCCTTTACTGACCCGCGCTGAGGTGTATAAGACGGGGGTCACTCACTATTTCAGCATTGAAAAAGCCAAAAAAGAGCTCGGGTATGAACCCAAGTCCTTTACTATGCAGAAAGTTGTGGAATGGTACAAAGCAAGGGGTTACGGGAAGAAAGTAAAAAAGATGAAAAGTGCCAGCTTCCTTTGGGACGTGGCCATATTTGTGCTGCTGGTTATGGCGGTCCTTGCTTGGGGTCCCAGAGTGGTGGGATAACCCATACTTCTCAAACCGTGTTTTCTATTGTAAAGTGTCTGGTGAAAATAGTAGTTTCACAAAATGCACTGAATCTTCAAGGAATTAGCAGAAAGATGTGAGGCCCCAGAGTTTGAATGTAGCACTAGATGCAACTGGAGCACAAAAAAAAAATTTGCATACATTCACTGTATTTAGGTTTAAAGGTGGGTTTTGTAAAATTGCCATGCTATCTCATATCTATAGGATAAGGGGATAACTTGCTGATTTCTGGGGGTCCGAGCCTCCAATCAGCTGTTACCTGGTAGTGCAGCTGCTCTCTGTTCTTGAGTGCTGTAGCTCAGCTCCTGTTCACGTCATCAGGAGTTGGGCTGCAGTACCTAAGAATGGCCACTATGTGCTGCTCTCTGTACACTGTATGTATGGTGGCTGATGGACTGGGTAACAGCTGACTGGTGGGGGGCAGGCGTCCTTACATCAGTAACCTTTAAGGGCGTGTTCAGACACATACAATATATAACTTACATTCTCATTAATTTATGTTTACATAATTTCTAATTGTAAAAATAAACATTTGAACTTTTTTTTTTTTTCTTATTTCCAGGGTGCTGCCTAAAATGTTGTTTGTTTTTTTGTTTTGTCTTTTTTGTTTTGTTTGTTTTTTTTTTTTTCCTTATCTTCTGCTCAGTTCCTCCTTTCCGTTTAGACCCCTTCCTATGCATTAGCTGCCATATCTGCAGTTTATACCTCACCTTGATGGATTTCAGGTTTATGACTATTCAGGTACCAAAAATGTTGTTTTTCCTAAACTGTTTATAATAATTAAAACTTGTTTGTTCTGTTTATTATCTCTGTACAGTATGTTTCACTCACTAATTGAAAATGAATATTTGTGAAAAATACGTACGTTTTACAATAAATCAATTTTGAAAAAAAAAAACATTATTATAATTGTTTTTGGTTTTTTTTATTGCCATTTATTTTGTTTTAAACAGGATCATAAAAGCATCACGGGAGTGTGGAAAGCAAGTTTCCCTGCAGTGTTACTCTTCATTATTTTCTTTTTGGCTCAAAATATTCCTAGATGGACTTGCATATGATGGAAATTATAAAAAAAAAAAAAAAAAAGCTGGTCATCTCAAACTATTCATTTTGGGATATCCCATGAGGAAAGGGCAAGGAAGGAGACATCTGGAGGATGCCTCATGACACTGCACACAACTTGTAGGGCCCCATACTAGGGAGACAAAAGAGTTGCAAATTCTGCCATAAGGGTCCCTTGGGTGCAGTGTGTTAAAGGATATGGACACCTTTCAGGGTGTTCAGCTGATTTAAGACTAGAGATGAGCGAATATCTTCTGGTCAGGGCTTTTTCGGCAAGATGAGTTGGGTTTTCTGTCGATAGTCACGCTTGCGATACATTTGCCATAGACTTCACTGCAGGTGACATGCAACTTGGTTCTTCAACTTTCCCGAGAGGTTGTGACTCGTGACTCGTGTAGACTCCCGCCTTATTGGTGGTAGTGAGGCAAATCTGTGGCACCCTCACAAGTATCAAGATATCAGACAACTTTCCCCGTCGAGTCAGGAGAGACCATAAATAACCAGATGCACACGTGTATGTGAATATATACAGTATGTATATTTATAGGATCACTGCAAACCTAAATTAAAAAACATCAGCAACAAGTAGATCACATCACCGTTCTGCTCAATAATAGGTGGCACAATATGAGACAACTTCCTTTTCCATGATGCATCCTAGAGAACCATACTCTGGGTTTTCTCAGTGCAGGGAATAAACATCATAAAGTATAAAAAGCTTCGGCATATTGCAAACCTAAAATTCGAGATGTGACTACAGTATACCTTTTTAATATTCGGATTCAGCCGATGCGTTCCTCATGCACGTACTGCCTGGGTTTGGCCCAGCTCGTGTATATTCTGAATTGGGGAAGCGGAGAAAGCCGCCGGACACCTTAATCTCCCCAGACAAGGATCAGGCATGTTCAAAGTTAACATGTTAAATACTTATTATTTTTTTTTTTTCTTCTTCTTTATTCCTATTCCTGGTCTAGTGGATTCAGACTACCTCTGATTACACAATATTATCGGGGCACAGACAAAAGCAGTGCTACAATGAGGACCTCATATCTCAGCTACACTTAAATCCAAGTATTTAGGTATTTCGGCACTGGATTATACAATGAAATAAATTATACTCTCACTCCGCACTTATTTCACTCTGGCTTTTTTGTATAAAAAAAAAAAAAAAGTAGAAAAACATTAATAGAAATTAAAAAAAAAAAAACAACCTAGCAATCGGAATCCATGTTGAAAATTTTAAGCCAAAGTCTTTTGTGTTGTAAATCTGTTGACCATGCCATCCGGTCAGTGGCTAGATTTTTTGCAATGTAAAGCAGGGTCCCCTTACATCTGACACCGGCTTTGATGCACGATGACCCCCTTGTGTAAGTTTCTCACAGCAATAAACAAACGTGATAATAAAAACACATAAAAGAGAATTCAAATTATATCATAAAAGAAAATCTCACCATATAAAAATTGATCTATTTATCCGACAGATTAATTAAAAAAAAAAAAAGTAAAATATTTTATAAATTGTCGGTGTAAAATCTCAAACTTATTAATGCCTGGCTGCTTCCGTGATCCAGCGATGACCTCAGTGGTCTCAAAGCGCCACCTCTACAGCCAGAAGTAATGTGTCGATGCGCCACCTCATCTTTGGAGGCGGGTGAACGGAAACCTGGCAGCTTGGTAGGAATTTCTCTTCTTCTTGGTTTATTTTTTGCTCGTTTGATCAGGTCAGACTACTACACTTTTTTCTTGAGCACCAAGTATCAAGTGAAACTTCTTCGTTATCCAAGGCAGATTTCCTATGACAGCTTTTTAGTTCCACCATCTATTCTGGGTATCTTCTTTGGGTAGACCACGCACCCTAGAACACCACTTTTGGGTGGTCAGCACAAAAGAGGTTCCGCAGAAATCAGTTTGTTGGGGTCTGTGATGTATAAGACGGCTATTTTTTGGATTGTGAACCTATCGATATGGAGTAAGGTAAAGTTTTCTGCCCTAAAAGTACATTTTCAGTGCGGAGCGCCACTGTGACGGTTGTAAACAAAAAGTGGACCCTCTGGACTGTAACGACGAACCCCCCACGGATGAGCTGACCAGATAGACCGCCTCCTATACAGGGAGAGTTAGGGGCAGGCCCGTGAGGGACTATTGCCACGGAAGCTGGAGGACCAGGACGGGAAAAGACAAGGGACTGGCGGGAAGACAGGAACTCGAGATAGGTGGATACTGTAGAAAAACGGAACTGGCGGGTATGACAGAGACAAAAAGACTAACAGGAACACTGCAGAAACTCAAAGACTGATGGAGACACTACAGAGACACAGGGACTGGCGAGATATAGCAGTGGCACAGGGACCGACAGGGTATTGCAGCGGCACAGGGACTGACAAGGTATTGCAGCGGCACAGGGACTGACAAGGTATTGCAGCGGCACAGGGACAGACAGGAATACTGCGGAGACTCAGGGACAGTAGAGGTACAGCAGAGACACAGCAACTGGCGAGGCACTGCGGAAACAAGGACAAGCCAAAGTCAGAGGATAAAGAACACACAAAGACCTAGGGCGGCCAAGAGCACTTGTTAGCACAAATGATCATCAGGCACAGAGGGGCAGCAGGAAGCAGTTTAAATACCTGAAGTAGTGCGGCACTTCCGGGTACCAATCCTCCTGGACCATAGAGAGGACGATAAGGAGCGCTGGCCAAAGGTTAGAAGTGCGCACGGGCAGCTTTGAATCTAGCGTGCGCGCGAGCAGCAGAGGCCAGGAGCGAGCGCCGAGGAGAAGACGCTGCAGAAGGAGAGGAGCGCCGGGACGCCGAAGACAGGTAAGTATGACAGGGCGAGGAAGACGGCAGCAGCGGCATGACAGACACATCCTGAGAGTGTGAAATGTGCGCGCTGTTAGGATTGTGCTATGTTGGCTGCTCGAGAGGCCATAATGTGACCATTAGTATGGCATTTGCCGACGGCAGACATGTGCAAAATAGCTGTATCAGCAACAAAAAAAAAGTTGCTAGTCGGTTAAATATGCAAATCATATATTAATGGTTAGGTGACGGCCATTCGAGAAAGCAACATAGCAGAATCTTAACAGTGCGCATATTGCACACCGTCAGGATTGGTCTAGCCACAGTGCAATAGTGTCACTGCAGAACTTTTATTTTTAGGCCGGGGTCACACTAGACCGTAATACGGACGAGTGCTATGCGATAAAAAATCGCATAGCACTCGGCCCAATGTTAATCTATGGTCCAGCTCCCATCATCCGATATTTTCTCCACCGTATTTCGGATCCGAGGGAACTCGCAGCAGGCTGCGATTGTCAGCGTATCTCGGCCGAGACTCGCCAATGCAAGTCTATGGGGGCGAGAAAAAATCGGATTACACACGGACCATGCGTGTGCATTGCGAGAAATATGCAGCGGTGTTCTATAGAAAAGCCGGTAATTCAATTGCCGGCTTTGCATTTCTCCTTCCCAAACCCGACAGGATATGAGACATGATTACATACAGTAAACCATCTCATATCCCCTTTTTTTTGCATATTCCACACTACTAATGTTAGTAGTGTGTATGTGCAAAATTTCAGCGCTGTAGCTGCTAAAATAAAGGGTTAAATCGCGGAAAAAATTGGCGTGGGCTCCCGCGCAATTTTCTCCGCCAGAATAGTAAAGCCAGTGACTGAGGGCAGATATTAATAGCCTAGAGAGGGTCCATGGTTATTGGCCCCCCCCCTGGCTACAAACATCTGCCCCCAGCCACCCCAGAAAAGGCACATCTGGAAGATGCGCCTATTCTGGCACTTGGCCACTCTCTTCCCACTCCCTGTAGCGGTGGGATATGGGGTAATGAAGGGTTAATGCCACCTTGCTATTGTAAGGTGACATTAAGCCAGATTAATAATGGAGAGGCGTCAATTATGACACCTATCCACTATTAATCCAATTGTCTGAAAGGGTTAAAAAACACACACACACACATGATTTAAAAGTATTTTAATGAAATAAACACAGCGGTTGTTTTAATAATTTATTGCTCTCTCAATCCATCAGCAACACCCTCGCTTGGAAAAATAATAAACGCACAAGATACATACCTTCTGATGTCCTATCACGTCCAACGAGGTAATCCATCTGAAGGGGTTAACTAATATTACAGGCAGAGCTGCGATAAACCACTCGCTCGTGCCTGTAATCCCCGGGTGCTGAAAGGAAAGCAGAGTGATCTATACTTACATTGAGTCGCGGTGATGCGCCCCTGCTGGATGTTCTCATGAACTGCAGCCTGGGAACTTTTTCCCACGCTCCAGGTCATATGAGGACATCCACCAGGGGGCGCATCACCGCGACTGTAGGAAATGTAGGTCAATGACCTACATTTCATTCATTCGCCGGGGATTACAGGCACGGAGCACAGCTGCCTTTGCAGGGCTCCTGCTTGTAAATTATTTTAACCCCTTCAGATGGATTACCTCGTGGGACGTGACGGTTCAGCTGAGGGTATGTATCTTGTGCGTTTATTATTTTTCCAAGCGAGGGTGTTGCTGATGGATTGAGAGAGCAATAAAATACTGAAACAACTGCTGTGTATTTCATTAAAATAATTTTTAATCATGTGTGTGTGTGTTTTTTAACCCTTTCATACAATTGGATTAATAATGGATAGGTGTCATAATTGACGCCTCTCCATTATTAATCTGGCTTAATGTCACCTTACAATAGCAAGGTGGCATTAACCCTTCATTACCCCATATCCCACCGCTACAGGGAGTGGGAAGAGAGTGGCCAAGTGCCAGAATAGGCGCATCTTCCAGATGTGCCTTTTCTGGGGTGGCTGGGGGCAGATGTTTTTAGCCACGGGGGGGCCAATAACCATGGACCCTCTCCTGGCTATTAATATCTGCCGTCAGTCACTGGCTTTACCGCTCTGGCGGAGAAAATTGCGCGGGAGCCCACACCAATTTTTTCCGCCATTTAACCCTTTATTTTAGCAGCTACAGCGCTGAAATTTTGCACATACACACTACTAACATTAGTAGTGTGGAATATGTAAAAAAAAGGGGGATATGAGATGGTTTACTGTATGAAAACCATGTCTCATATCATGTCGGGTTTGTGCAGGAGAAATGAAAAGCCGGCAATTGAATTACCGGCTGTTCACAGATATCGCGCTGAATGAAATCTAAATACAGAATATATATATATGTGTCTCAATGACATATCTCTATATATATATACTGTATATATGTTTTCCCGAACATTTGAGCACATAAATCCATTAGATGTCGGTTTTGCAAGCTTGCGAGAAAATCTCGGCATACGGATGCCATACGGATGTCACACGGATGTCACACGGATCATTTGATGCGAGGAAATCGCATCCTCGCACTGCACACGGATCACTGTTTTTGAAACATTTGTGCGATTCTCGGCCGTGAAAAACGGACCGTTTTTTTATACGTTAAGTGTGTCCCCGGCCTTAGCTTGTAAAACCACAATTCCATTCCTGCTGGCAGAACGCGTCCAGGTTGCTTTTTTTTTATAGAAAACCTAAGATGATGAGGTTTACAGGAGGCGGGATATTGGGGAGCACCATCCAAGCATAGCAAATAATTAAGAGCAAAGCTTGAAAATCCATGTGGTGCAGAACCACACCACAGTCCTGGGTGAACCATCGGTTGCAGACTTATAAGTTCGGCAAGGTATTTTGCTTCTGACCCATTTTAGTTTAGAACTGTTTTTTACACCTTTAGTAGTATGACAGCATTCCTGAGGATGGCGCCGCTCGTGCTACAGTCAAAGTCTGTGGTCACCGGGTTGAGTGACTCATCACTAGGAGGGTCTCCTCCCTTGAAGACCTTTCCTCTTGATTATTCTTCCAACATCTGAGGGACGTGTCCATTTATAGTAGACAAGTGTTAAGAATAAAACTTGCTGTTGCTTATCCGTTTCTCTCCTAATCTAAAGAGAGGGGGAAAGTGTACAAATTAGTAGCGCAAGATGACAAACCTGATCTCCAGTAACCTAACACTCTAGTCACACCTAGAGCTGCATAATGTTATGGAATATTTGTGGACATGAAACGCATCCACAGCTGAGTTTTTCTAACCTAGTGGCTAAACTCAGAGTGATTAGGAAGGGGGCAATTATGTAATTTCGGTAGCACATTCTCTCATGAGTTGCCAAAGTATTGACCTGCCGTGTGGTCTTTAGCCAGCCACTCACATGTCCACTGAATGGCTGGGAATTGGTATCCAAGCAATGCTGACAGACCCAGAAGCATGTACAAAATGGAGATTAACTTTACTCCCATCTTAAATTTAAAGCAAATCTGTCACCAGGTATTTACTATGTAATCTGAGATTAGCATGATGTAGGGGCAGAGACCCTGATTTCAGCAACGTATCACTTGCTGGACTCCACCCACACCTCTGATTGGTAGCTTCATGTGTACACTGTAGGCAGAAAGCGATGTGGGCGGGATTACACACAGCAGTTGACTAGGAGGCATGAGACAGTCCTGTAGTGATAATCTGCTGCTGATAAAACACTGTTGAAACAGCAACACTCAACCTAATAAGTGACACATCACTGGAATCAAGGTCTCTGTCCCTACAACATGCATCTCTCGGATTACATAACAGTTGCTAATAGATTCCCTTTAGTTAGGCTTTGACACATTTACTAAAGAGAGGATGTATTGTGAAGAACTGTTAGAGAGAGAGAGATAGGCGGAAGTGGAAAACTAATCAGAACAAATTTTTGAAACAGTAAAAATAATAATTATTATTACTAGTAAAAGAAGTTATAAGTTAAAGGGAGCCCATCGTGTTGAAGATGGGATGTTAGGAGCTGATCATAGCGATATACATTTTTCTGGGAGAAATTTCAGTAAAACTTGCATTTTTTTAGGGAGTTTTTTAATGAGTCCAGTGGGCGGTCCTATTCAGTGATTGACAGTCTTCCCTGTATGATTATGATGCAGTGATAGCTGTTAGCTACCGTATAGCACCACCCACTGGACTCTTAAGCATAGAAATTTCTGGGATTTAAATTAATAAAATACAAGTTATACAGATTTATTTTTTTTCCCCTAGAAAATCATATATCATTTTGCTAAGCTTCTCCTTTTCTATACCATGCTGGTTACAGATTAGACTACATGTACAATGTGATAGGTTCACTTCAGGCAGAAATGAACTATATCTCCAACATTACTGCTCACAGAAACACATTTTTTTTTTTACTGAATCCTGCATGGCATCCAGCTGAAAAGGACATTTAGGAGGAAAGTTGCAAGCTGCATTTTATCAACCAATCTGCATCAGCCTGTGTGCTTTTATTGGCTGAAAGGAGCTGAGAAGCAGAACTCTCCTCGAGTGTCCTTTTTAGCTGGATGATGTTTTTTTTTTCCTTTGTTTTTTTAATACAGCTCCTGATGTGACTAGAGTATATGAACTAATCCTGTATTTTCAAACGGTTTTCATAATATGTAGATTGAAACATTCCAAATGTCATTGCAAAATCTATTCAGCGTCCTGTGAGCAGCTTCTTGTTATCTAACGACCTTTAGATATTTGCACTTGGCACTCAGAAGACCCATCTGACCCCTTCATTGCTAGTCTGTCACAGATAAAGCCATGATTTATGTGCAGCAAACAGGCCGGATGTAATAATGATACCGATACTGTTACTAGGGGCAGATTTCACTCTCTCCATTTACTTGTAATTGACCTAAGATAATAGACGACTATAGGTAACATTTAAAGGGACCTGTCGGGTTAAACAAGCCGTTCAATCTACTTGTATACTCTTATAAAGCAGGAACATCTGGGATGATCAATATATAGTTTTGTGCGACAACATTCCGCATAACTTGTAATATCTACCTGTCCTGTGTGAGGAGTCCAGAGGGCGGGCAAGCTCCTATACTTGAGACTGTCAGTCCATTGAGTGATTCCACCCACTGGACTGGTCTTGGGTAAACCTTTAAACTATTGATAACTCTAATTATAAACCTGAGTCCAGTAACCTAAGATTATGTCTCAGATTGCTCCTCACTTCTACAACTATAAATCCTCGACTTGTCCCCTTCTGTCATCTGTTTTTCAGTAAGCCCAATATGGTTGCGGATACAGCTCTCGCAGAAGATGCCGACAAGCTTTCACAAATACAGGTCCTTCTCAAAAAATTAGCATATAGTGTTAAATTTCATTATTTACCATAATGTAATGATTACAATTAAACTTTCATATTCTATAGATTCATTATCCACCAACTGAAATTTGTCAGGTCTTTTATTGTTTTAATACTGATGATTTTGGCATACAACTCCTGATAACCCAAAAAACCTGTCTCAATAAATTAGCATATCAAGAAAAGGTTCTCTAAATGACCTATTACCCTAATCTTCTGAATCAACTAATTAACTCTAAACACATGCAAAAGATACCTGAGGCTTTTAAAAACTCCCTGCCTGGTTCATTACTCAAAACCCCCATCATGGGTAAGACTAGCGACCTGACAGATGTCAAGAAGGCCATCATTGACACCCTCAAGCAAGAGGGTAAGACCCAGAAAGAAATTTCTCAACAAATAGGCTGTTCCCAGAGTGCTGTATCAAGGCACCTCAATGGTAAGTCTGTTGGAAGGAAACAATGTGGCAGAAAACGCTGTACAACGAGAAGAGGTGACCGGACCCTGAGGAAGCAGTGGACGGAGTCTGGTGTGGAAACATCCAGAGCCACCATGCACAGGCGTGTGCAGGAAATGGGCTACAGGTGCCGCATTCCCCAGGTAAAGCCACTTTTGAACCATAAACAGCGGCAGAAGCGCCTGACCTGGGCTACAGAGAAGCAGCACTGGACTGTTGCTAAGTGGTCCCAAGTACTTTTTTCTGGTGAAAGCAAATTTTGCATGTCATTCGGAAATCAAGGTGCCAGAGTCTGGAGGAAGACTGGGGAGAAGGAAATGCCAAAATGCCTGAAGTCCATTGTCAAGTACCCACAGTCAGTGATGGTGTGGGGTGCCATGTCAGCTGCTGGTGTTGGTCCACTGTGTTTCATCAAGGGCAGGGTCAATGCAGCTAGCTATCAGGAGATTTTGAGATTTTGTAGCACTTCATGCTTCCATCGGCTGAAATGCTTTATGGAGATGAAGATTTCATTTTTCAGCACGACCTGGCACCTGCTCACAGTGCCAAAACCACTGGTAAATGGTTTACTGACCATGGTATTACTGTGCTCAATTGGCCTGCCAACTCTCCTGACCTGAACCCCATAGAGAATCTGTGGGATATTGTGAAGAGAAAGTTGAGAGACGGAAGACCCAACACTCTGGATGAGCTTAAGGCCGCTATTGAAGCATCCTGGGCCTCCATAACATCTCAGCAGTGTCACAGGCTGATTGCCTCCATGCCACGCCGCATTGAAGCAGTCATTTCTGCCAAAGGATTCCCGACCAAGTATTGAGTGCATAACTGAACATTATTATTTGATGGTTTTTTTGTTTGGTATTAAAAAACACTTTTATTTGATTGGTCGGGTGAAATATGCTAATTTATTGAGACAGGTTTTTTGGGTTATCAGGAGTTGTAGGCCAAAATCATCAGTATTAAAACAATAAAAGACCTGACAAATTTCAGTTGGTGGATAATGAATCTATAGTATATGAAAGTTTAATTGTAATCATTACATTATGGTAAATAATGAAATTTAACACTATATGCTAATTTTTTGAGAAGGACCTGTAGCAAATCTGACTATTTAGGTATTAGTACATCCAACAAGAGCCCTAAGAAAGTTTGATGTGTTAATTTCAGTTTCATCTTTTTTTTAAAAAGGGGGGAAAACTTTTCGAGTTCATTTTTTGTTTCCTCTTTACCTTAGAATTCTGGGTGAACTCGAGGACTGACCTTTCCAATTCCTGCTCTGGAATAAGAGAGAGATAAGGAATATTTCTATCAATTAAGTTAAATTTTTCCCTGTTCATAGCCAACATTTACTGTCTGTAAAAACCACCACCAACTGCAAACTCTTAATGGTCACTCACTCTCGGTCTTCTAAGTCCTCCTGACCTGATCCGTTGAGTGGTGCTGTTCATGATCGAGTAATCCTCAGGATTCGGCTAACTCTAAATTATATACAGTCCACTTTTTACGTAGGGCAACGGGTTTATATATACCATGTAGTATGAATGTTATCTAGAAATTAGGGTGGATAGATGGAGTGGGTCGGTTAAAAAAATTGATCCTTTCCATGACTTACCTTTTTGAGATCTTGTCAAATAGGAGTATACAGTAAGACTAATGCTTCAAACAGTGGAGGGAAAGTTATGGTTGGTCTAATAGGAAAGGTGTGGTTTCATGTACAGAATTTGGGTCTGAATTTGTATTTTATCAAATGAACTCGGTTCAGTAAATGTCTTTTTTATTAATTCACTAAGAAACACTAAGAGTTTGACATAAAAAAAATGGTTCATGGCTAGATAACTACTGCTGCAAAGGCTCCTCGCCCAATTGACCTGCACTTTTCCTCTCCCTTTTTATAAAGCTGTATGTACGGCTTTCACTGCCAGATAAATTTTCCCTTCCTGCCTGTTGAGTATCCATCATCTGTAATATCAAGACCTTCTCGAAGTGCTAAATGGCAAGTTACAGGTTTCAGGCCTCTCTCACTTTTCCCCAGCCAACGCCATCATCCGGTCACTGACCAGCTTTCCCCGCCGGAGACTTTGCACAGGGGCAGTCATTTCCCGAGGTCGCGCATACGGAGATCTATAGTCTGGCCCTCAAAACATCATCAGGACTTGACTGTGTATGCATCATCATTTGGAATGACAGTGAAATTTCCGGACTGTAGCGGCGCTGGAAACCGGGGGGGAACGTATACATATACATTAACACCGGTCCAGGCAATAAAAAGTTTGGTGGGAAGGAGTCCTTAAATTTTATTTCTCCATACACTGACTTTTTTATTTTTTTATATAACGTTCACTAGATAAGTAGTTAGAGCAGGAAGAACTGTGGGGCAGATTCCTTATTGCTTTTGTGCCTTTTTTGTGTGTCGTTCTCCTGTTTTTATTTTTTCATATTTTCATTTGCAACGTTTTGTTTTCTAGTTCGCCAGTGTGGGCTACTTGAATCATCAATTGCGTCTTTTCCAAAAGTAGAAAAAATTTTGCTCAAATATGCTTCAGTCTATGGAATGATTTTTTTTTTTTTTTTTGATACACCCAAAAAAATTTTGGTGCCATTTTTGCAGATCATTTTCAAAATATGAATCTTTTCTTTTTATTCCCTGAAAAAAAAAAAAAGTTAAAAACACAAAAAATAAAGATTATTTTTGGCTTTCCTCAAAATTCATGAGCCATGTGCACCATTTTGAAGAATTTAACTTAATGTGACTTTACAAAAAATTGCAATTGATGAATCGGGGCCACGATGCTGCTTAGTTCAATAACACAGGTCAACAAAAAAAAACAATTTTTCTGGTGTCCAAAATATTTTAATGAATTTGGGGTATTTTTGGGGTGCTGATTCTGAATATGTCATCAGTTTTGCCAGATTGGCTCAAGTTTTTGAGATTTTTGGTATCTTATTTATAGCACTTGTTGGTAAATGCGACGCATCATCTCATTAATTTCTTTGGATTAGTACTTGAACTGAGCAGTTCTCAATATAGTTTTGTGTTAATTAGTGTTCTAAAAGTTTGTTCATAGCTTGATTTTTGCACTAACTTTATGTTGTTGTCTGTTTTCCAGTGAAAAGCATGAACTCATCAAGAAGAAGTTGTCTTAACGATCCAGACTCATTCTGTTACATTTGTGGTGAATACACACTGCCAAAACATAGAAGAAACATAACAGATTTCGTAAAAAAAGTGTATTTTGCCTATTTTGGGGTTATGCTTGGGGACCAAGACAAGTTTTGGGCACCACACATAGTGTGCAAAGCATGTATCGAATTATTACGAAAATGGAGCAAAGGACAAAGAAAAAGCTTCAAATTTGGTGTTCCAATGGTGTGGAGAGAGCCAAAAAATCATCATGATGACTGTTATTTCTGTGCAGTGCAAGTGCAAGGATTCAATAAGCATAAGAAACGAAAATGGGAGTAACATGGAATCTGCAAGAAGGCCTGTCCCTCATTGTGAAGATGTGCCTGTACCTGTGTTTACCATAAATAACAGTCATCATGATGATTTTTTGGCTCTCTCCACACCATTGGAACACCAAATTTGAAGCTTTTTCTTTGTCCTTTGCTCCATTTTCGTAATAATTCGATACATGCTTTGCACACTATGTGTGGTGCCCAAAACTTGTCTTGGTCCCCAAGCATAACCCCAAAATAGGCAAAATACACTTTTTTTTACGAAGTCTGTTATGTTTCTTCTATGTTTTGGCAGTGTGTATTCACCACAAATGTAACAGAATGAGTCTGGATCGTTAAGACAACTTCTTCTTGATGAGTTCATGCTTTTCACTGGAAAACAGACAACAACATAAAGTTAGTGCAAAAATCAAGCTATGAACAAACTTTTAGAACACTAATTAACACAAAACTATATTGAGAACTGCTCAGTTCAAGTACTAATCCAAAGAAATTAATGAGATGATGCGTCGCATTTACCAACAAGTGCTATAAATAAGATACCAAAAATCTCAAAAACTTGAGCCAATCTGGCAAAACTGATGACATATTCAGAATCAGCACCCCAAAAATACCCTAAATTCGATGAAATATCTTTGGCACCAAAAATGCTGTTGACCAGTGTAATACATCTAAAAAGTAGCTATACAATGTCTCTAATATCAGAAATAATTGCCACCACCTGTATAGGACAGACACTAGTAACAGCAAAAGTGTCACCACCACCAAAAAAGTGAGTATTGAAGCCTCCAAGTGTCAAAGTAATCACACACCCCAAATAAGTCACCACATCAAGAGGACAGAAAGCAACTCTTCTGAGTACCAAGTGCAAAAGGATAGAAAATCAGCTGCCACCACCAGTGTAAAGCATTAGGTCTTGGGGCAGACTACAAGTCTCAGCATGCATGATTCAGTGTTTGGGGATAGTCCTATTGTCTTACTTTCTCGGTCTCTAATGACTCATGATAATGAGATGACCCCAAAGCCTCCATCTTTTCTCCATGCTTACCTCCTCCCAGGTTCTGAGATTGCGGTGCCTCTGCCATCCATTCCATATTGCCTTGCCATAGGTTCTCTGCCAGGGATCCCCCTTACTGTCTTATGTGTGTCGTATAATGGCAGCTCGACATTGTGGCTTATCATACCGGATGATGAATACAACTCTTCTCCCGTTCCCTTTAAAGAGAGGATGGATTGTTACTAGAGATGAGCGAGAACTAAAATGCTCGAACAGAGCAATTCCTAGTGCTTGGACGCTTGTTGCGAGTAACGAGTATAATGGGAGTCAATGGGAAAGTCAAGCTTTTTTCCGACAGTCCAACACAAGGAGGTCGGGGGGAAAAATGAAAATACTCAAATGGATGAGAAAAGTGCTAGATTGAAGGAAAACTGTACGGGGAAGACTTGTGGAAGCATCTCTGACTCCCACTGCTGAGAACAATGGTGTCACACTTTTACTCCACTAAAAATGTGATAAATAAAACACGTAATACTGTATGGATGAGTAATCTAATCCTGAACTATTTTTCTACTCTTTCAGTATGTTTTATATACCACCGTAATGTAACAATAACCATGTTAAACTCTATGGATGAGTCATTGAATGCATAACAACATATTGAACGAAAATATTTTGAAAGTGTAGTTGATGTATTTATACAGTCATAAACATAGTAACATAGTTTTTAAGGTTGAAGGAAGACTAAGTCCATCTAGTTCAACCCATAGCCTAATCTAACATGCACTAACATGTTGATCCAGAGGAAGGCAAAAAAAACCCATGTGGCAAAGAGTAAGCTCCACATTGGGGAAAAAAATTCCTTCCCGACTCCACATACGGCAATCAGACTAGTTCCCTGGATCAACACCCTAACAAGGAATCTAGTATATATACCCTGTAACATTATACTTTTCAAGAAAGGCATCCAGTCCCCTCTTAAATTTAAGTAATGAATCACTCATTACAACATCATACGGCAGAGAGTTCCATAGTCTCACTGCTCTTACAGTAAAGAATCCGCGTCTGTTATTATGCTTAAACCTTCTTTCCTCCAGACGTAGAGGATGCCCCCTTGTCCCTGTCTCAGGTCTATGATTAAAAAGATCATCCGAAAGGTCTTTGTACTGTCCCCTCATATATTTATACATTAACATAAGATCACCCCTTAGCCTTCGTTTTTCCAAACTAAATAGCCCCAAGTGTAATAACCTATCTTGGTATTGCAGACCCCCCAGTCCTCTAATAACCTTGGTCGCTCTTCTCTGCACCCGCTCCAGTTCAGCTACAGTGCCTACAAGTAGTATTCAACCCCCTGCAGATTTAGCAGGTTTACACATTTGGAATTAACTTGGCATTGTGACATTTGGACTGTAGATCAGCCTGGAAGTGTGAAATGCACTGCAGCAAAAAAGAATGTTATTTCTTTGTTTATTTTTTTTTTAAATTGGGAAAAGTTTTTTCAGAGGGTCATTTATTATTCAACCCCTCAACCCACCAGATTTCTGTTTGGTTCCCCTAAAGTATTAAGAAGTAGTTCAGGCACAAAGAACAATGAGCTTCACATGTTTGGATTAATTATCTCTTTTTCCAGCCTTTTCTGACTATTTAAGACCCTCCCCAAACTTGTGAACAGCACTCAAACATGGTCAACATGGGAAAGACAAAGGAGCATTCCAAGGCCATCAGAGACAAGATCGTGGAGGGTCACAAGGCTGGCAAGGGGTACAAAACCCTTTCCAAGGAGTTGGGCCTACCTGTCTCCACTGTTGGGAGCATCATCCGGAAGTGGAAGGCTTATGGAACTACTGTTAGCCTTCCACGGCCTGGCAGCCTTTGAAAGTTTCCTCCCGTGCCGAGGCCAGGCTTGTCCGAAGAGTCAAGGCTAACCCAAGAACAACAAGGAAGGAGCTCCGGGAAGATCTCATGGCAGTGGGGACATTGGTTTCAGTCAATAACATAAGTAACGTACTCCACCGCAATGGTCTCCGTTCCAGACGAGCCCGTAAGGTACCTTTACTTTCAAAGCGTCATGTCAAGGCTCGTCTACAGTTTGCTCATGATCACTTGGAGTACTCTGAGACTGACTGGTTCAAGGTTCTCTGGTCTGATGAGACCAAGATCGAGATCTTTGGTGCCAACCACACACGTGACGTTTGGAGACTGGATGGCACTGCATACGACCCCAAGAATACCATCCCTACAGTCAAGCATGGTGGTGGCAGCATCATGCTGTGGGGCTGTTTCTCAGCCAAGGGGCCTGGCCATCTGGTCCGCATCCATGGGAAGATGGATAGCACGGCCTACCTGGAGATTTTGGCCAAGAACCTCCGATCCTCCATTAAGGATCTTAAGATGGGTCGTCATTTCATCTTCCAACAAGACAACGACCCAAAGCACACAGCCAAGAAAACCAAGGCCTGGTTCAAGAGGCAAAAAATCAAGGTGTTGCAGTGGCCTAGTCAGTCTCCTGACCTTAACCCAATTGAAAACTTGTGGAAGGAGCTAAAGATTAAAGTCCACATGAGACACCCAAAGAACCTAGATAACTTGGAGAAGATCTGCATGGAGGAGTGGGCCAAGATAACTCCAGAGACCTGTGTCGGCCTGATCAGGTCTTATAAAAGACGATTATTAGCTGTAATTGCAAACAAAGGTTATTCCACAAAATATTAAACCTAGGGGTTGAATAATTATTGACCCACACTTTTATGTTTAAAATTTATAAAAATTTAACTGAGCAACAAAACTTTTTGGTTTGTAAGATTTATGCATCTGTTAATAAATCCTGCTCTTGTTTGAAGTTTGAAGGCTCTAACTTATTTGCATCTTATTAAACCTGCTAAATCTGCAGGGGGTTGAATACTACTTGTAGGCACTGTATGTCTTATACACCGGAGACCAAAACTGTACACAGTATTCTAAGTGTGGTCGCACTAGTGACTTGTATAGAGGTAAAATTATGTTCTCCTCATGAGCATCTATGCCTCTTTTAATGCATCCCATTATTTTATTTGCGTTTGTAGCAGCTGCCTGACACTGGCCACTAAATGTGAGTTTGTCATCCACCCATACTCCCAGGTCTTTTTCATTGACGGTTTTGCCCAGAGTTTTAGAATTAAGCACATAGTTATACATCTTATTACTTCTACCCAAGTGCATGACATTACATTTATCCCCATTAAAGCTCATTTGCCATTTATCAGCCCAAGCTTCTAGTTTACATAAATCCTCCTGTAATATAAAATTGTCCTCTTCTGTATTGATTACCCTGCAGAGTTTAGTGTCATCTGCAAATATTGAAATTCTGCTCTGTGTGCCCCCTACAAGGTCATTAATAAATATATTAAAAAGAAGAGGGCCCAATACTGACCCCTGTGGTACCCAACTGCTAACCGCGAACCAGTCCGAGTGTGCTCCATTAATAACCACCCTTTGTTTCCTATCCCTGAGCCAGCTCTCAACCCACTTACACATATTTTCCCCTATCCCCATTATTCTCATTTTATGTATCAACCTTTTGTGTGGCACCGTAGCTAAAGCTTTTAAAAAGTCCATATACACTACGTCCACTGCATTCCCTTGGTCCAGTCTGGAACTTACCTCTTCATAGAAACATCAGATTAGTCTGACAGGAACGGTCCCTAGTAAACCCGTGCTGATACTGGGTCATGAGGTTATTCCTCGTCAGATACTCCCTTAGAATGCCCTCCAGGATTTTACCCACAGTAGAGGTTAAGCTTACTGGCCTATAATTTCCTAGTTCAGCTTTTGTCCCCTTTTTGAATATTGGCACCACATTTGCTATACGCCAGTCCTGTGGTACAGACCCTGTTATTATGGAGTCTTTATATATATATATAATTGTGTAAGGGGTACTTTTGTCTGTCTGTCTCTGTCTTTCTGTCGGCAACTTCCGTCACGGAAATCCCGCGTCGCTGATTGGTCTCGCCAGCTGCCTGTCATGGCTGCCGCGACCAATCAGCGACGGGCACAGTCCGATTAGTCCCTCCCTACTCCCCTGCAGGCAGTGCCCAGCACCCGCTCGCTCCATACTCCCCTCCGGTCACCCCTCACACAGGATTAATGCCAGCGGGGACGGACGGCGTTATGCCGTGGGTTACGCACTCCGTTACCGCTGCTATTAACCCTGTGTGTCCCCAACATTTTACTATTGATGCTGCCAATGCAGCATCAATAGTAAAAAAATCTAATGTTAAAAATAATAATTTAAAAAAAAAACCTGCTATACTCACCCTCCGTAGTCCGACGATGCGCTCGCGTCTTCCGCCAGCTTCCGGTTCCAGAGATGCATTGCGAAATTACCCAGAAGACTTAGCGGTCTCGCGAGACCGCTAAGTCTTCTGGGTAATTTCGCAATGCATCCTGGGAACAGAAGATGGTGGCAGCCGCCCGCACATCGCCAGAGCACCGTTGGATCCCAAGGGGTGAGTATGTAACTATTTTTTATTTTAATTTTTTTTTAACAGGGATATGGTGCCCACACTGCTAAATACTGCGTGGGATGCGTTATATACTACATGGCTGCTATATACTACGTGGGCAGTACTATATACTACATGGCTGCTATATACTACGTGGGCAGCACTATATACTACATGGCTGCTATATACTACGTGGGCAGTACTTTATACTACATAGCTGCTATATACTACGTGGGCAGTACTATATACTACATGGCTGCTATATACTACGTGGACAGTACTATATACAGTACTACATGGCTGCTATATACTACGTGGGCAATACTATATACTACATGGCTGCTATATACTACGTGGGCAGTACTATATGCTACATGGCTGCTATATACTACGTGGGCAGTGCTATATACTACATGGCTGCTATATACTACGTGGCCAGTGTTACATACTATGTGGCCTGTGTTTTGTACTGTGTGGGCTGTGCTATATATTGCGTGGCCTGTGTTATATACTACGTCGCCTGTGTTATATACTACGTGGCTGCTATATACTGCGTGGGTTGTGTTATATAGTACGTGGGCTGTGTTATATACTGTTTGGGCTGTGTTATATATTGTGTGGCCTGTATTAACGCATTGGGTATTCTACAATATGTATGTATGTATATAGCAGCCACATACTATATAGCACAGGCCACGTACTATTTGTCTGCTATATACTACATGGCTCGTATATACTACGTGGCCTGTGCTATATACTATGTGGCTGCTATATACATACATATTCAAGAATACCCGATGCGTTCGAATCGGGCCACCATCTAGTTAATATTAATGGTCTATCAATGACTGTACTTAATTCCTGCAGTACTCGGGGGTGGATCCCATCCGGGCCCGCAGATTTGTCAATTTTAGTGATTTTTAGACACCTCTGTACTTCCTGCTGGGTTATCAGGTGACCTTTAATGTGGAATTTTTGTTATCACTGATCACATTGTCTGCCATGGAATTTTCTTGAGTAAATACTGATGAAAAAAGTCATTTAGCAGATTGGCTTTTTCCTCATCCTCATCCACCATTTCACCCAGACTATTTTTAAGGGGGATAACACTATCTTTTTTTAGTTTCTTACTATTTACATAGTTAAAGAATATTTTTGGATTATTTTTACTCTCTCTGGCAATGAGCCTCTCTGTCTCAATCTTTGCTGCTTTGCTTTGCTTTTTACAGAATTCATTTAATTTTCTGTATTTATTTAATGCCTCATCACTACCTACTTCCTTTAATTCTCTAAATGCTTTCTTTTTGTCACTTATTGCGCCCCTTACAGCTCTATTTAGCTATATTGGTTTCCTCCTATTTCTAGTATGTTTATTCCCATACGGTTTATACTGTGCACAGGTCCTATCAAGGATGCTAATAAACGTCTCCCATTTTCTTTGTGTATTTTTATGTCTCTGTATATCTTCCCAGTTAATTGCTCTAAGATCATCTCTCATCCGTTGGAAATTCGCCCTCCTGAAGTTTAGTGTCCTTGTAACCCCTCTAAAGGCTTTGCATAAAGTGCAAAGCTAGATAGAAAATATGATTAGGGTCATCCATACATCCCTGAAAGGCAACAACTGGCAGGCCTCATTAAAATATTGAATATTGCATACTTTATGTGTTGCTATCATCTGGTGGTATGGAAAAGTGTGGGCTAATCCAGGTTTTGTTCATTTTTATAAGAGTGAGCCTGTCTTTATTCTCTGACAGGCGAAAACCCTGTCTGTCTTGACACCACCGGCGGCACTAAAAACCCGCTCAGACAAGACACTAGCGGCAGGGCAGCACAACACCTCCAAGGCATAGATAACATATGAGCGACTGGGGACCGAGTACCGAGGGACGGCTGCCACTCTGAGTCTGCGGATATCCTCCGTGTCTACCAGCCTAAATGGCGACATTTCCACAGCAAGCAGCCCGTTTAGCATTTGGCCCTGTGGGTGGGTGGCTGGGAACTTTCGATTTCATTCCAAGACCTGTGGCAGGGACACCTGGATGCTGGGCTGGGATAATGATTTGGAAGTCCCTGATGATGGTAAGTTAGAATGTGTAAGGATGGGTGCAGGGCAGGAAGCATCTGTGCCAGTGTCATGGACAGGGGACAGTGTCACCCGATGGCACCAATCGGGTATCCAGATGTTCTGCCCACCGAGTTGGGTTATTAGGTGACATGTGCCTGATCATGCTGGTGATGGTAGATTTTTAGTGGTCAGTCCCCTGCTGTTCTTGGCATGGCACAAGTTGCAAATTGCCACTTTGTCTCTGAATTCTCTTTTTTAAAAAAAAGTCCCAGACTGAGGAACACCCAACTCTTTGATGGAGAAATTCGGGACTGTCAGTGCTCTGCGGAAGAGTTGCCCGCCTTCTCCAGCTGGTCACTCCATTGCCTCTTTCTGTCTGTTTTGGTGCTCTCGATCTCTCCCCCTCAGCGCTGCTGGCCTCTCTCTTCATGCCTGCTTTCCAGGTTGGGTTGGTGACTACTTCATCCTCCACGCACCGCACACTGGTCCTCCTGACTTGTTGACTTAACAACAAGAATTAGCGGAAACTCTGTCTCTGTCTCCTCATCATCTTCTCCTTATCTCAGATTTGCCTTTCCCCACCGTCATGTTCTTGTGACCATGGCTGCTCTAAGTTTTTTGCATCGCTAACCAGCATGTCCTCCTCTTCCTGTTGGAGCATGCATGTTGAGAATACACAATCAAAAAATGTTGTGGTAAAGAGCTCCTCATCTCATAGCGTGGGATCATTAGTCTCCTGGGACTCAACATGGGAGGATTAAAGGATCCAGACTTTAGGCTGATGAGACTGGACCATGTGGAAGACTAGGTGGTGCTGCTAAGCCTGCTGGAAGCATAATCTGCTATCTATCCGACCACCTGTTCACACTGCTCTGGCTTCAGAAGTGGTGTACCGATTCTCCCTACAAAGTGGGACAGGAAGCTATGTGACGTTGATGGGCGTGTTTCTTGTGCTCCAGCAACAGTCATAGTCGCACCTGACCCACTCTGCGTGCACCATCATCCGCACTTCCCCATCCCTTAACGCACGCCTTACGCATTTCGTAATTGCTAGGTCTCTTGAAACCAAGTTTATTTTTAATAAAAGAAAAAAACAGAACACAGAAGTGTATGGATAACGATCAAATTCAATTCAGATAAATGTTTCAATACTTTTTTTCAGTTTTAGAGATCACAGAAATGTTCACAGACCACATAACACTGTATGTCTGAGAAATAAAAGCCTACAAAATTCTGGAAGATGAATTTAATTAAAAATGTATCTTTAAAGCCTATAGAACTACTGGGAGGAAAAAAATTTTTTACCATCTACAGTAAAATGTCTACTCATCACTTTGGATAACTCTACAGATCTTCCCCATAGACACCTCACAGGTTGCCGTAATGAAATAAATTTAGAGATTTGATAGAAAAAGAAAAGCTTCCTATTAGCATTGGAATACAAAAAAACATGAATGATATTCTTTAAAAATTACCCAATTTTCCTAAATTGACAACGTAATCAAAAGCGTAATTTAGAATTTAACAGCTTTCTTCTACCACAGCCTAGAAATGTCTGGGTTGGGGGTTTTGCTTCTTTTTTTTTTTTTTCTTTTTTTCCCCGAGCCATCTGTAGGGCTTTATGATCTCGCATTTCCCATCTAAGTGTCTGCAGATGTGCTTTTTATCAAAGCAGGCCTACTATTAAATTATAACCGTTTATTGAGGAGGTTTTCAAGTCACAGAACAGATGGATCGGGCCGCCACTCGTGTTTTAATTTCGCATTCAGATTACATTGGCAGAGGGTTTGACTCGGTAACGGTCGTAAAAATTCACGGTTCGACGTAGATTCATCAAAATATTTTCAAACCCTCCTCCCAATGAATAAAGCGGCCTATTGAGGATATTTCGAAAGACATTGAGGATGATAGATGGCCCATCCCTATGGCTGCCCCTAAGAAGAAAAAAAAAGTACTGTATGGGAAAAAATTGGCTTTATTCTAAGAAATCTTCATAATTTGGATGGTATGTTCCCAAGAACCCCTGACATCAGGCCCACAATTATTTATTTGCCCCTGTTGGCAGCTTCTCTTCTCTTCCTTGGTTCCAATCTCCCCAACATTCAGTCCGTATGCAGAAAACATAATTGCCATCGGCCAAATAAAATCTTATTGCAATTTAGTGCAGCCAATAAAAATGTATAAAATGTATAAGGAAACAATTATGGTAAAAGGTGACAATTCTGGGATAAGGAAACTAAGTGACACGATGGCACTGATTCCGATACCTGGAAAATAAAACAAATTGACAGCTTACCAAAATTTTTTTTATATTGCAGTAGACAAGAAGGGAGGCCAGTTCTATATTTTCACCATACCCATTTTTGAGCGGCACTGATCTGTAACCTGAAAATATATTACAATTACAATCACGATTTGTGCAATTTTTTTTTTAAGCCTGTTGTTCAGAAGAATCCTTCCCCAAAATAAATTTGCAATAAATTTAGAAAATAATTTTTTTTATTGATATGTATCAAATATTTATCTCTTTTATGCCTTTTTTTTCTAATCCGTGTTTTCGTTTGGACTGGAAATAGTCAAGTCAGTCCCACCCACCTAAAGCTAAAACTCAGGTTGTTTTTGTGCTTTTTTTTTTTTGCCTTATTGAGTTGATTCGGAGCTAGTTGTGGTCGTATTTACAGCCAGCCCTAGTTGTATAATTTAAAGGGAATCTCTCAGTAGGTTTTTGCTATTTAATCTGAGAGTAGCATGATGTAGGGGTACAGATACTGATTCCAGAGATATGTCACTTGCTCAGCATTTTGCTGTAGTTTCAATGCAATCAGTGTTTTGCCAGCAGGAGATTATCACAAGAGGACACATGCAAGGAAGTCCAGCTAATGTGTAACCCCGCCCACACCACTGATTGGCAAATTCCTGTACAAACTGCCAATCAGTGGTGTGGGCGGGGTTATACACAGCTCCGCGTTCCCAGCTTTGCTGAGAGAAAAACAGAGATTTTATCAAAAAAGCATCCAGCAGCCCAGTAAGTGACATATTGCTGGAATCAGGCTCTTTGTCTCTACGTCATGCTGCTCTTGGATTACTCGACAAAACCTGCTGACAGATTCCCTTAAAGTAAATGGATATGAAATCAAATTGTGCTCTTGACTCTTATAAAGATTTACTTGGCAAAAAATGTAAAAAAACAACTGATTAAACTATAACTGTGAAAGCACTGTTATATGGTATATATACGTACTGTATATATAATATATATCCTATATACATACCTGTTTTTAGTCCTATTAAAGGAAATGTACTCTGTGCCAAGAAGTTGGGATCACTGAACATGTCTTCTTCATACACCACAAACCTCAGGAACGCCAGGTCGGGTTCATGGATCTCAAACAAGGCTTGCTGCTGAACGGCGGTCCACACTGGGTTTAAGCCATTGTCATCTAGACATTAAATTTCATAAATAATCTCTGGGTGTAAATGAAGCTCGGTGTAATTCCCTGCATGGCAAGGAATGGTACAGGAAAGTGGACACAGCGCTTCACTAGTGCTGCAATCCCCTTCATTTCCAGAATTGGTGACAGATGTCTGCCGGTGGTAATGCTAGCGATATGACGTCACTTTATTGGAAAATATGGTATAATATTATCGTTCGCCAATTGCATGTTGTTGCTCTAGAGTATATGAACACCTTTTTAGATTTTTTTGTATTTTATATTCGTCCTTACTTTTAATAAAATTGCATTGCATTTCAGTGTGCAATCTTCATTCTTTCCTTCGCTTTCGGACCCCCAGATATGTAACCTGTAGCCTAATACAAGTGTAAGACTTTTCTCCCTAGTGAGTGTCCCAGTAATATAGATATACACAATAATCAATAAGCATCTATTACTGGCTGAGAGCATATTAAATGATCTAAAAAAACTCTCCCAATATCACAAAAGATCTAGAGGAGCATCACTCCCAAGGAAACGTATCAGATACTAGCGAATTAAAGGAATGTAGATACTCAAATATAAAAAAGTCAATTTTATTTAAAGATACAAAAAATATTAGTTACCTCCCCTTTGAGAAAGCCATCGTGCGAAACGCGCGTCAGGGGTAGCGGAAAGGAAACACACAGACCGTGACCAACTATGGGTAAGTCTTTATTAGGTGGTGGCCACTGGCTATATTAATCTATGGATATGTATTGTACGGAGAGGGCGGGGTTCCCTCTGTGACTCTTTACCTTATACCAAGCATATCGCATCATATTACTAGACTCACCCAGGTCAGATTCGGTAGTGTGCCCTATCTCTCAGTGTACTGGTTGTTTTTCCTCCTGTCCGCATGCTGGAATTTGTTATGTATTCTGTCATGCTGTTGTATTTTATCTACACAATATATTTTTTGTATCTTTAAATAAAATTGACTTCTTTTTTATATTTGTCCCAGTAATATAGGCTGGATGGCACCTGTGTGTATCTATTAGCTTATATGCCAGCCCAGCTAATATCCAGCACTTGTAACCTTTCCATGAGTTTTCCCTCCTGATCTGTAGCCTGTTTTCTCTGCCCTCACTGAGGATGTAGATGCCCCCCTCTCCATTTTGCAGAGATCTGTGTATGACTCCCTATCCCTCACTGATGCTATCTCTAAAACTGAGAGAAGGGACGGAGAGAGTTGGGACTGCATTTAAAAGTGCAATCTGCCTTATTTTATTCATTTTCAGACCACCTAGTATGTAGCCTAATACAAGCTTCAGATTTTTATTTTTAGGGAGTGTCTTTCACAGTAATATAGGCGGATGGGATCTATGTATTAGCTCATATGTCATCACAGTTTCTATCCTCCACTTGTGTCCTCGCCATGTGTTTTCTGCAGCCTTTTTCTCTGCCCTCACTGAGACTGTAAATGCTTCCCCACTCTCTACTCTGTAAAAATCTGTGTACAACTCCTTTTTTCTCCCTACTGCTATCTCTAAGGCCGACGTCACACTGGGGAGTTTTCCAGACATATGAGCGCAGAAAATACACCCGTAAAATACGCATAACACACGGCCCAATGATTCCCTATGTCCCAGCTCCTATCAGCCGTATTTTACTGATCCGTATTATACGGTCTTGTACGGCCGTACAAAATCGCAGCATGCTGCGTTTGTCACCGCATTGCACAAAAAAATCGCCAATGAAAGTCTATGGGGGCGAGAAAAACACGGATTACACACGGACCAGCAGTGTGACCTGCGAGAAATACGCATCGGTGTTAGAGAGAAAAGCCGGTAATTCAATTGCCGGCTTTTCATTTCTCCTTCCCAAACCCGACAGGATATGAGACATGGTTTACATACAGTAAACCATCTCATATCCCTTTTTTTTTGCATATTCCACACTACTAATGTTAGTAGTGTGTATGTGCAAAATTTTGGCACTGTAGCTGCTAAAAAAAAGGGTTAAATGGCGGAAATAATTGGCGTGGGCTCCCGCGCAATTTTCTCCACCAGAGTGGTAAAGCCAGTGACTGAGGGCAGATATTAATAGCCAGGAGAGGCTATTTTTTCACAGAACGAGGGTCTTCAGCTGGATTAAGAGAATAATAAAATATTACAACAACCTGTGTCTTTATTTCATTAAAGGACTTTGTAATAATAATGGATAGGTGTCATAATTGACGCCTCTCCATTATTAACCTGGCTCAATGTCACCTTACAATAGCAAGGTGACTTTAACCCTTCAAAGGAAATTGAAAAAATAGAAAGAAGCACTCACCATCTGAAGGATCTCTCAGTCTTTATTGTGGCATAAAAGATTAGCAAGGTCTTACGGGAGAACGGAGGTGTCACGAGACGACGGCCGTTTCGCGCTGTGCGCTTCTACAGGTCTAGACCCGTAGAAGCGCACAGCGCGAAACGGCCGTCGTCTCGTGACACCTCCGTTCTCCCGTAAGACCTTGCTAATCTTTTATGCCACAATAAAGACTGAGAGATCCTTCAGATGGTGAGTGCTTCTTTCTATTTTTTCAATTTCCTTTGGACTGCAATGTTTTCTGAAAGCACCCAAATCCTTAGGACTGGCAGAGTTCACGCAGATTTAAGTTCACCAGGTGCCTGAAGTACACCGGTTGCTGGTGCGGTTTCTCTCTTTTTTCTACTGACTTTAACCCTTCATTACCCCATATCCCACTGCTACACGGGAGTGGGAAGAGAGTGGCCAAGTGCCAGAATAGGCGCATCTTCCAGATATGCCTTTTCTGGGGTGGCTGGGGGCAGATGTTTGAAGCCAGGGGGGGGCCAATAACCATGGACCCTCTCTAGGCTATTAATATCTGCCCTCAGTCACTGGCTTTACCACTCTGGCGGAGAAAATTGCACGGGAGCCCACGCCAATTTTTTCCGCCATTTAACCCTTTATTTTACAAGCTAGAGGGCCCACATTTTGAACATACACACTACTAACATTAGTAGTGTGGAATATGCAAAAAAAAAAGGGATATGAGATGGTTTACTGTATGTAAACCATGTCTCATATCATGTCGGGTTTGTGAAGGAGAAATGAAAAGCCGGCAATTGATTTACCGGTTTTTCACATATCTCGCGCTGAATTAAATATAAATACAGAATATATATATATATATATATATATATATATATATATATATATATATATATATGTGTCTCAATGACATATATATATATATATATATATATATATACTGTATATATGTTTTTACGAACATTTGAGCACATAAATCCATTAGATGTCGGTTTTGCAAGCCTGCGAGAAAATATCGCAGTACGGATGCCATACGGATTACATACGGATGATGCCATGCGCAAAACACGCTGACACACCCTGCCTACGGATGACATACGGATCACTATTTTGGGGACTTTTCTGCGTATTACGGCTGTAAAAAACGTATTTACATACGCTGAGTGTGACGCCGGCCTAATACTGGAGAGAAGGGAGGGAGAGAGAAAAGACAGCCTTCACACCCATCAGCAGAAGTCCTGATGGATTTGTATCTTTATTTGCAGATCACTAAACTAAACTAAAAAATATATATATATATTTTAATTAAGACTGCTTAGAAAGATGCCTAAATTAGAGTTTAGGAAGTAAAGGAGGTGTACAGACTTTTAAGAAAAGTCTCATACTCACTGACTACGCTGGTCCGGAACTTGTTGTTGTCGTATTCTCCTCCACATATCTCTACCTCTACGAATGGACAGGCAATACCACGGCCCGGCTTTGGCAGATGACGAGCTCCGATGACCTGAGAGAGTGAGCCACTCCTTATTTATCCTCCTTTTTAGCTTCATGTTACATCCAAACTTTGATTCGGTCAGCCATTATGCCCTAATTAATCTTTCTATTACCTTAATTGTTAAAACCATTTGTGCCCGTCTCTTGGAAACAGTTGGGTCATAAGCGTCTTGTCTCATACACTCTGGTTGTAAGATGTACCCACATCGGCCGTTGTGGGCGAACATGGAATTATTTATTTGCATGTATCGATCTGGAAATAGAGGAGAAGGCAAGAAATTATATTTCTGGGGGGAATAATGCTGGACAGGAAAAGTTAATTTGGACAAGAGCTTATTCCTCCAATTGATGCGGGTACAGTTCTCCTGAATCTGGCGTGTTTTGTTTTTGGTGTCCACTTCCTTGTAGATAAATCTATTATCCAAGTGGGTGTGGTCTTCAAGTGTCTGGATGTGTGTTCTCTAGGACTACGCCTACTTGGCTAAAACAATATATTTGTATACAGGGAAGAAAGAGGGGGCAGTATCTCAGGAACCGAAAAGTGCAAGAACATAAGAAGAACGTCTCCAGATTCAGGAGAACAGCGGCGTTTAAACCAGAATATTCACTTGTTATTTATTTAAAAAAAGAGAAAAGTTGGTACCTGGTGTCTGGTAGTTTAGAGCCACCATTTGGGCTCCGCATTGCCATAGGTGCAAAGGGTCATAGTTGGAGGAGTCGACTCGCGGTCCCTTGGGGTAGACCCGGGTTAAAGCTTTGCGGTTGTATCTCACAAGTTCACTGCCTTTCTGCCTTGAGATACTTTCTGCTTTATTTTCGACAAACGATCGTATTTCTCGAAAATCAGGTCTCTCTGTAAATACATATATATATATAAAAAAAAATAAGACCTTGATAATAAAAGTAGGAATTTGCAACCATATCTGTATGCAAAATTTATACCATACACTTGTCAATATGTACAGCTTAGCTAGGGTGACAACTACTGACTAGAGTGGATCGATTCACGGGACTCTGGTCCGGGTCAGTGGTACATGGCGGCTAGACGGGAGGCCCCCAAATCTCTTACCTTCTGTCGTCCCCGGCGTCGCTTTTGAATAGCCAGGGCTGGCGTGACGACATCTGTGCGTCTTGAGCAACGATGGTATTGCACCAGCCCTGACAAATCAAATGCCATACAAGGGATGCCAACAGATTCGTGGGCCGGATTCCCACCAATTGATCCACTCCTCTCTATTCCTGACACTTGGTTATTATCAGTTTCCTCCCCAGAGGAAGATATAACAGACATGTGGCTAAATATTATTTTTTTTAAGAACATGACCTTATCATTTAGTTAAGGTCCCATATGATAATTCAAAGAGTATGCACACTTTTGCAACTTTTTCATTGCCTTAAACATCTTACCGTTTGGGGTATACAGCTGCTATGCAGACTTATGTCTTCATTACATGTGCCCCTACTTTTTGAAGTGTGTGGGAGGCAACCTTTATTTCTTTTACTCATTTTATTTTATTATAGGGATTTTCCATTACTTTTTTTTTTAATAGACTAGAATGCTGAAAAATAATGAGACCACTGCAGCCAATCATTAGCTGGCGATGTGACGCATTAGTCACTCCTGCGGTGAGTGATTGGCAGCAGTCACATGCTGTATGACCAAACCAGGAAGCACAAACTATCCACATTCTGTTACATACATGTGACTGCTGCCAATCAGTTGCCGCAGAGGGGGCCAGGATGCGCTAGGATGTGATTTTTTTTTTTTAATTGACCCCTTTAATAAAAAAATCAGCCCCTTTAATGCTCTCTACCCAGATCCTATGGAACAGGGAGGAGTTTGTCAGAAGATGCCCATGCAGCTATACTTGTAGCTTTCTAATAATGCATCTAAAACACTAAAAATATAGAAGGTAATTGACGACGGTGCCTGGACAGTAACACAGAAATATGCTAATATCTTAATTTACATATTCATTTCCTAGAGTTTGAGGGGCACCTCAAACTAATGTCACCCGCACCTTTAGCTGTCATTGATGGAAAATATATATTTGCAACCTTCACCATGTGCTTAGGTGAACTTTCATAATTGCCAGCCCCCAGATTACTCATTACCAGACAGTTAAAATAATTGCATAATTAAATGAGTTATTTTAATTGGACCTGCTCGAGGCGGGAGAATGGAATATATTTATGTCGAGAAAGAAACAAGTTATTACGCTTGGGAAACTGTCACCGAGTCATAAATTAGGCAATGCCTTCTCCTGTAGAAAGTTCTGAACTACGCGCTATTAAACTCATTAGCCGAATCTCTCCTCGGTGCTGCGCTCCACAATAGATTTGTTGGCAACAATGCAGTTCTCATGTTTTGAATCTAAATTTCCCAAACTGTCCATTTATGAAAGTGCCAGCGATGAGCAACCAAAACAACCTAAAGTATGACCCTATGTAAGTTAAGTGATCAGATTACTTACAGGGACTGTAGGAGAGTCAAAAGCAATAAAAAAAGCAGTATCAGGGAATAGGTTGTGTCTGATGTTACAGCTCAGATCTACTCACGTTACGCTCATCTCAATATATTTCAGCTAATTAAAAATGACTTTTGAAAACCAATGTGGTAGCTAATAAAACGCAAAATACATCTAAAACATGAAAATTCAGTTCAAAGTACCTGCCACTTTTCTGAGTGATTGTCCACTGCCTGTTGGCAAGTGTAATCCACCAGTAATAGCAGAGATACTGAGAAACAGTTACAGGAAGTTGAGATGAGGGTTTTGCTACTCTACAGGAAGTGAGGGTGGGTTTTTGTGTTTGGACAGAAAGTGTGAGCAAGTCTTTATCTCGCTTCAGGAAGTAGGGGTGGTTCTTAGTCTCTCTATATCAAATAGGGATGGGTCTAACTCTACAGGAAGTGGGGGTGGGTTTTGTAACTAGTTGGAAGTGGGGGCTGGTTTTAGTCTCTACAGGAAGTGGGGGTGTATCTTTATTTCTCTACAGGAAGTGGGGGCAGGTCTTTGTCTTTCTGCAGGACACGGGGCAGGTCTTTGTATACAGGAAGTGGAGGAAAGTCTTTCTCTGCTGGAAGCATGGTGCAGTACTTTGTCTTTCTACAGGAAGTTGAGGCGTCTCTGTGTCTAAAAGGTAAAGATGGATTTTTGTCTTTCTTCAGGGAGTGAGGTTGGGTCCTTGTGACTCTACAGTACAGAAAGAGTGGGCACGTCTAACTCTACAGATAGTGGGGCAGGTCTTTCTAGCTAGCAGCAACAGTGGGCGGGTCTTAGTTTCTCCCTACAGGAAGTCTGAGCATGTCTTTTTTTCTCCAAAGGAAGTGGGGGCAGGTCTTTGTATTTCTACAGGAAGTGATAGCAGGTCTTTGTCTATACAGGAAGTGGAGGCAGGTCTGTGTCTTTGTACAGGTAGTGGGAGCAGGTCTTTGTCTCCCTACAGGAAGTGGAGGCAGGTCTTTGTACAGGAAGTGGGACCATGTCTTTGTCTCCCTACAGGAAGTGGAGGCAGGTCTGTGTCTTTGTACAGGAAGTGGGAGCAGGTCTTTGTCTCCCTACAGGAAGTGGAGGCAGGTCTTTGTACAGGAAGTGGGACCATGTCTTTGTCTCCCTACAGGAAGTGGAGGCAGGTCTGTGTCTTTGTACAGGAAGTGGGAGCAGGTCTTTGTCTCCCTACAGGAAGTGGAGGCAGGTCTTTGTACAGGAAGTGGGACCATGTCTTTGTCTCTCTACAAGAATTGAGAATGGATCTTTGTCTCTACAGGAAATGGGGGTGGATCTTTGTATCTCTACTCCTGCTTTCCTGATACAGGAAGTGACACAGGCTTTCAGAGCAGGCAGACTATTGGACAGTGGTAGGAGCAGTGCATGCTGGTAATGAAGGATGAAATGCCAAGCATACTTTAAATGTGGCTGTTCTGCAGTACCCATCACATCCTATAGGCAAAAGTGGCACTGTTTCTAAGAAAAATAAAACTGACACACCAGTCATTCTTTTCACATCCTTGAACTGTTTCTGGTGGTTTCTTTAGAAGACACTGAGTGCATCATCTCTAATTTAGAAGCTGTTGGGTCGTATCCTCATCGTTATTACTGTGATACATGACCAGCATCATAGGTGACTAACAGTTATTCCGGTTATATTCATTTAGATGAAGTTCATATAGGGATGAAAATACCTTTCAATAACTTCTAAAACTCTGCGGGAAAGTCTAAGAAGTAGTAATGGATTGCAGCTGCATTTCTTACATACAAAAATAACTACAGCTTTGCTATTTTTCAAAGGGAACCTATCAGCAATTTTATACCACCGAACACGACCGCCAGGCAGGCTCCTTTACAGAAAGCTAATGTTAAAGAGGATTTCCAGCTGTTGATATTTTATTTTTTTAAATGTAAAGTGAGGAACAAGGGTAATAAAAAAAGAAAAGAAGCTGTATTCACCCCAGGAACTGCTCCATGCTCCAGCGTTGTTGCTCCAACGATCTCTGTCAGACCAGGAGCGATAACATCTTCACCACCAGTCTCCTGACGCTGGAGCAAGTCAGGTGTTTAGTGATCCTGGCTTCATCACTTGTATTACAGCGGAGACCGCCAGAGAAGCAGCGCTGGAGGAGATTCTCGGTTCAGTATCAGTTCTTCTCCTCTTATCTTATCAGTGTGACTCCCCACTGTACATTTTTTAAATTAAAAAAAATTACTGGAAAACCTCTTTAATCTTCTGAAGCGCTGTAGTGCTAAAGGAAAAATGTAGTTTAGAAAAAAAAAAGGAATCTGGAGAATAGTTCTGAAGGGGAAAAACAGTCCATTGGGTGTTTTTTTTTTTGTTTTTTTTTTAATGGCTTCTCCTGGTCCAAATTGGCTTGACTGACTCTTTGTATTAGTAACCTAGAGAGAGAAGCCACCCAGTGGACTCTTTACCACGTACCTGGACTCTTCTTCAAGGGGGATGGGTCTTAGTGTCTCTACAGGAAATGGGGGCAGGTCTTAGTCTCTACAGGAAGGGGGTCAGGGTCAAGTCTTATTCTCTCTACAGGAAGTGGGAGGCAGGTCTTAGAACCGCCCCAACTTCCTGTAGAGAGACTAAGACCTGCCTCCACTTACTGTAGAGACATTTTCTCGCTACAGGAAGTGGGGGCTGGTCTCGCTCTCTATACCGAAAGTTGGGGCAGACCATTTTTCAAACTGTTTTCTCTGCTGCCTCTATGGAGTGAGCTGAACAATGGGCAGCATAAAACTTCTGTCAGCTTCCTTTTTAGTAGAATAAGTTACAAGGTTTCTTCAAAGTTTTCTGTTGTGTATAGAAAAAAAAAGTAGAAAACATCCATGAGAAAAATGTATTCATGTAACTTAATGGTATCATGACTAGGGTGAGGGATAATGGGTCTATGACCTTAACTGCACAGGGATCCAATCCTATTACCTGCGTTTCTTTAGAAATTCCATTGAACAACCTGTGAAGACCAGGGCTGGAGACTCAAACAAGGTCCAGCGCTATGGAGGAACAACTTCACAATACGTAGAGTATCAGCATTACCTAGATTGTCCTTGGCTTCGCTCGTCGGTTTGCAGTAAATCACCATTTCAGACAACTCTCTTGCAATAACCTGATTCTTCTCGCAAGTCCTGATGAAAAAGTCCTGTAGATGGGAACATGCGAGACAATTAGGTTAGCGTGACGAATGAGGAGCCAAATGGTACACTACCATGGAATTTATCACTGCCTCTTTAATTCACTCTTCTGAAGGATAGTAATGAACTATCAGAATGATAATGGAAGCCATATTATTAATTGCTTTGATTCTATTTTTATGACTGGATCCAGGGATTTAGGTCGGAAGCCCCTAGGACTGTAAAACGAAGATGAAGAAACCCAACCCGGTGTATGAAACAATATATGATAGAGTATGTGAATGCAAAGTAAGGCTTTCCATGAATACTATCTTTCCTCAGGGTAGGTCATCAATTCCAGATTTTTGAGGGTCCAACACCTGACACCCCAATAATCAGCTGGAACCTGGTCCCGAAGGAGCGAAAACAGCACAGCTAGCTCCGTACCCTGTGTAGTGGTCATTCATGGATACTGTAGCTTAAGCCTGGAAACCCCTTTAAAGTTTCCCTCCAGCCGGGTGGTGGACCTCCATTGATCTGGTGATGACCTATCCAGAGGATAGCTCACCGATACCATATGCATAAGGAGACATTGGACTGCTGGTCTCTGCATACTGGCCTCCATTGATTTAGTATTGATGGGAGTAGCCTTTGATTGGTCATCGACGGAGGCCAAAATATTGAATCCAGCAGGAAACCATGAAAGTGTTGCTCATATATACATATGTTGACCTCATCCCCCATTTACCAAACCGCAAACAAATATATTTTATATCGCCGCATCCAGGACAGTCCGAACTAATAAAATATTATCATATTTATCCTGTACAGAGATCACCGAAAAGAATTTAAAAAAATCAAAATGGTAGAATTTTTTATTTTTTTGATAAGTTCTCCTCCCCCAAAAATTTAATACATAGGAAAAGTCCCCCAAAACTACACAGATAAACACAGTTCTACCAGACATGGATGTTTTTCAGACATTTTTCAGTACGGGAAAATTAATTATATCGTTCAAATGAATTCATTCTGCAGAAATAAGCCCTTTTTTGTCAATGGAAAAAAAATAAAAAAAAGTTATGGTTCCTGGAAGGCAAGTAGGAAAAATAAGAAAAAAAATGGCTAAACTTCATTATTATACATTAAAAAGATAATCTGCTTTCTCAATAACCTTCATAAAAAAATGACTACCACTTTCCTGCTGCAGAGTCTTTGGCGGGGTTTAAAGTAGCGGATGTTGGCTGTTACATGAGCGGCCACATGTTTGCCAATTGGTGATTGTTTAATAGCCTGTTTAAACAGGCTGACCGCACTTCCCATGCAAACAGATCCATCAGTAATAATCATTGTGTCCGCATAGACTGTGAGTGTTTGTGACAGCACAAGTCCTGTTTACGTAGGACAATGTGCTGCCGAGAACAATGATTTTTAAGCAAGCTTCACCCAACAATCGAATGAGTTGCTCGCTTGTTGGCTGATTAGCAGCCTGTTTACATTTGCCAATTACCAAGAAACAAGATTTCTAGGAAAAATCATTCATGATTTTGGGCCAGAGTAAATGTGCCCTTAGGCCTTTATTGAGCTGAATGATCTGCAAGACTGTTAAAAATCTTATCAGAGCTAGGCTCATGATCCTCATAGCCTTCTGCTTCCTCTGAAGTGCAGAATGGAATCTGTGATGATATATTAACTATTGAAAACAGAGCTACCCTGGATACAAACAGACATCACCATCCAGCCTTTATTACTGTGAGAGACACTCCTACAAAAGATAAATTTTGGCCTTGAATCAGGCTGCAAACTATTATAACCTTATATTGGGGAGGGGGGAGCTCTGAAAATGAAAGAAAGACTGAAGATTGCAGCCTGAAGGTTAGTGCAATTTAATTAACTAAAGGTGACCACAAATCATATAAATGGTATATTCCATGTCAAGGGGTTTGTAAAGAACTGTGCAGCCATTAATAAAAAGCTGCTCCATTTGCAATCAATAGGAGAACTCTGGAGCAATTGTTATGATTGACTGCTTGGTGACCAGACCTGGGACGCGCGATAGATCTGAGTGTTGACCGCTAGGTGTAAACCCAGCCTGAAAAAAAAAAGATATATTAACCAACAAATTGATAAATTAAACTTTAAATAAAGAGACTTTTTTTGTAGCAGTGTGAGGCAGGGACATAAATATGTATGGGGGTTGTTAAAGTCAATGGGAAAAGCAATTTAAAATGTATAATATGCCAATTGCGATTAAACATATTCATGTCGCTAGCAATCAAGACAAGTGGCTGATGTCAGAGTCACTTAACTCCAGATGTTTGCATTAGGAGCTGATTGAAACCTAATTTTGCTTATTATAATAAAAAAATACATAATCTCATAGCCCTTAACCCTTTTACCCGGAGAGGTCCAGCAGTGAATTGTGCTGTAAATGAAACTGCTAATTTGCTCTGCAGATATGGCTTATGCTGATTAGGCGCTGGCTGGGGAATGATGCACTGAGACAATCACATCATGTCAATGCTCCATGTGAATATGATGTGGAAAGTGGGGTAGACTGCATGTTAGTTAGCAAGGCCCATCCAGTAACACAGCGGTCAAAAGTGACACGGGGGTCAAAAAAATCCCAATGATGAGGGGCATAGAATGGTCTAATTATTACTAATATGTGGTCGGCCTATAAGTACTGGCATAAAATTCAAGCAAGAGGCATAAAGCAAACATCCGACTGGTTAAATGTGTACTAAAGTTGGCCATACACATTGGAAGTCTACCGACTATACCCTAAAGCTAGATGAAAAGAGAGAAAACAGGGTAGGGCATGTTGGACATATTCCCCACTGAGTACAAATAGTACAACTACACTGCTCAAAAAAATAAAGGGAACACTAAAATCCCACATCGTAGATATCGCTGATTGAAATATTCCAGTTGTAAATCTTTATTCATTACATAGTGGAATGTGATGAGAACAATAAAACCTAAAAATGATCAACGTAAATCACAACTAATATCCCACGGAGGTCTGGAGTTGGAATGATGCTCAAAATCAAAGTGGAAAATGAAGTTACAGGCTGATCCAACTTCAGTGGAAATGCCTCAAGACAAGGAAATGATGCTTAGTAGGGTGTATGGCCTCCACGTGCCTGTATGATCTCCCTACAATGCCTAGGCATGTTCCTGATGAGGCGGCGGATGGTCTCCCGAGGGATCTCCTCCCAGACCTGGACTAAAGTATCCGCCAACTCCTGTACAGTCTGTGGTGCAACGTGACGTTGGTGGATGGTGCAAGACATGATGTCACAGATGTGTTAAAAGGGATTCAGGTCTGGGGAACGTGTGGGACAGTCCATAGCTTCATTGCCTTCATCTTGCAGGAACTGCTGACACACTCCAGCCACATGAGGTCTGGCATTGACCTGCATTAGGAGGAACCCAGGGCCAACTGCGCCAGCATATGGCCTCACAAGGGGTCTGAGGATCTCATCTCAGTACCTAATGGCAGTCAGGCTAGCTCTGGCAAGCACATGGAGGGCTGTGCAGCCCTCCAAAGAAATGCCACCCCACACCATTACTGACCCACTGCCAAACCGGTCATGCTGAATGATGTTGCAGGCAGCAGATCGCTCTCCACGACGTCTCAAGACTCTGTCACGTCTGTCACATGTGCTCAATGTGAACCTGCTTTCATCTGTGAAGAGCACAGGGCGCCAGTGGCAAATTTGCCAATCCTGGTGTTCTGTGGCAAATGCCAAGCGTCCTGCACGGTGTTGGGCTGTGAGCACAACCCCCATCTGTGGACGGCGGACACTCAGACCATCCTCATGGAGTCGGTTTCTAACCATTTGTGCAGACACATGCACATTTGTGGCCTGCTGGAGGTCATTTTGCAGGGCTCTGGCAGTGCTCCTCCTGTTCCTCCTTGCACAAAGTCTGAGGTAGCAGTCCTGCTGCTGGGTTGTTGCCCTCCTACGGCGCCCTCCACGTCTCTTGGTGTGCTGGCCTGTCTCCTGGCAGCGCCTCCAGCCTCTGGACACTACGCTGACAGACACAGCAAACCTTCTTGCCACAGCTCACATTGATGTGCCATCCTGGATGAGCTGCACTACCTGAGCCACTTGTGTGGGTTACATAGTTACATAGTTATTAAGGTTGAAGGAAGACTTTAAGTCCATCTAGTTCAACCCATAGCCTAACCTAACATGTCCTAACATGTTGATCCAGAGGAAGGCAAAAAAACCTCATGTGGCAAAGAGTAAGCTCCACATTGGGGAAAAAAATTCCTTCCCGACTCCACTTACGGCAATCAGACTAGTTCCCTGGATCAACGCCCTATCAAGGAATCTAGTGTATATACCCTGTAACATTATACTTTTCCAGAAAGGTATCCAGTCCCCTCTTAATTTAAGTAATGAATCACTCATTACAACATCATACGGCAGAGAGTTCCATAGTCTCACTGCTCTTACAGTAAAGAATCCGCGTCTGTTATTATGCTTAAACTTTCTTTCCTCCAGACGTAGAGGATGCCCCCTTGTCCCTGTCTCAGGTCTATGATTAAAAAGATCATCCGAAATGTCTTTGTACTTTCCCCTCATATATTTATACATTAAAATAAGATCACCCCTTAGTCTTTGTTTTTCCAAACTAAATAGCCCCAAGTGTAATAACCTATCTTGGTATTGCAGACCCCCAGTCCTGTAATAACCTTGGTCGCTCTTCTCTGCACCCGCTCCAGTTCAGCTATGTCTTTCTTATACACCGGAGACCAGAACTGTGCACAGTATTCTAAGTGTGGTCGAACTAGTGACTTGTATAGAGGTAAAATTATGTTCTCCTCATGAGCATCTGTGTCCCCCCACGTTAAGGGCAATGGGGTACTCGGCACCGGGTCCTTCAGTGTCCTGCTGGGATGTCACGGTGGCCTGACCCGGTACCGTGGCCCTTAGAGGGGCGTCCACTAAAAGGGTTTGTATGGGATAACATTCGTGATGCCACCTGTGGTATTTGGTCAGGGTGACCGACGCTGCTTAGGGGTCCGCTGGGGATGATGTGATGGCAGCTAGATGATATACCTTCCCACAGGTGAAGTGTATCCCCAGGGTTTCCCAGAAGTGTAGATGTGATGGTGGACGATGTAAGGCGCAGGGAATAACGAGGACACAAGGTTGCAGTCTCTTTACCTTTTACTGAAGACTTCAGCATCCACAGTCCAGGGTACAGACCACAGGGTAGGCAGAGTCCGGCCGGTCCGAAGGCAAATCCAGAGTCCCCTTATCCAGGTGGAAATCAGTAGCCTTCCTACTAGCGCCTGTGTGTTGTAGTCCCTCCCTGCTGAGCAACTCGGTAAGGTCCTCACAACTCTTGTAGATGTTCTAGATGTTATTTCCTCCTCTCTGTCCCCCAGATGGTATGGATAGGACAAACCCGTATGACTGATGGCCTGACGCTTGTTTATAGGGAGCCTAGAGATGCCCCGACCCCCACAATTTGCCACTGTGTCTTCTTAGGTATTAAGGTCGGGCAGCCAACTTGGAATTTACTGTCCTGCCGGTCTCTGAAGTAATGCGTAGAGTCAATTACTCCCTCGGTGTTCCGGCCACTGGCTATGCGCCTCAGAAGGAGGCAGCCTATTTCAGGGCAGAACTCCTCCCGGTGATTTCTCCTTGTGCTGTCACTTCGTTTCTCACTCTCTACAATACAGTTCTCTTCGTGTCCTTTCTTAGGATGCTGCCGCACATGGGGCAGGCGCAGCTCCGTAGCTTTCTATCTTGCTAGGCCTCTGTCAGGATCCCACCCCTGACAGGGACCCTCTGTCTGCAGCTCAGATGTTCCTCCTTTCCCCCTGTCTGCCTGACAGGTGTTGCCTGGGCAAAGCCAAGCCAGCTTCTCTCTAACTTTCTATCCAGCCCACCAGTTTTACCCTTCTGTGAGGAGTGCCCTAGTAGATAGGAGCAAGGCTCCCCCTGGTGGTCTGGAGTGTGAACTGTAGTGTATGGTTTGTGATACCTGGTAGGAAGATCTCCTTTATTGCCATCAGACGTAATATCACTCCCCCTGGTGGAAGAACGACATTACTGCAACGACCAGGACTCTGGGACGCTGCACTCCCCCCCGTTAAATCCAGTACTCCCGGACTGGGAAAAGAAAACAACAATTACAGGTTAACAAAAGACATGCAACATTTTTGGAATGCTATTAAACAAATTAATATAACAATGCTTCCCTTTATGGGAGGTGAGAACACTTGAACGTTGCAAAACAAAAACATATTTACATTGTCAGCTTACTTCTGTAGATTGACTGATTACGGACTAACTATGAAATACTATTACCCATGCAGGTATACTATCAACTACTAAGTGCAATTACAAAACAATAAATTAACATTTTCTTTATTCAAGCATAAAACAGCTATTTTTCTCTAAGTGCAAAGTCTTTTAACTCACTTCCTGAGGCTCACTAGAGGACTCACTAACCTCTACGGGTTCACTTTATTGAAATGCAGAACAGGTTTCACCCCCTCTACGGGCTCACTGTATCTTTCTTCCAATTCTTTATCCTCAATTTTATTTAAAGTACATCATCTAACATTTCCTATTCTTAACTACATACTATCAGCTATGTATGAACGTTATTACTATCTAACTATCTAAAGCAACACTATTTCTCTTAGGCAAAGTGCAACAAATAAACATTCCCTTTAAGAGGAAATCCAAGTCTTTTCAGAGGTAGTGCAAAATAATCAAATCATTCGTATCCAAGTTCACTTAAAGGCAACATGACATGATAAGAAATGAGGGACCCGTTACGAACCCCCGAACGTTGGTCTTGGGTGGGCTACAAGACGTGTAATCCTGACCCGGAATTCTGCCGCACCAACGGGTTTTTCTTCAGGTCTGTGAAGCAAAGCAGTTATTTTTACAGCATAATTAACAGCAGTTTCTGTTAAGAGTCAAGGCCCCGTCACACTTAGCGACGCTACAGCGATCCCGACAACGATACGACCTGTCAGGGATCGTTGCTGCGTCGCTATGTGGTCGCTGGTGAGATGTCAAACAGTGAGATCTTCCCAACGATCGCTGCTGCGATCTCACTGTTTGACATCTCACCAGCGACCTGTAGCGACCTGTACAACGATCTCACATGGGAGCTATTATGACGATTCAGTGTCTGAGTCGTCAACGAGGTCGTTGGTAAGGTGTCAAACACAGCGATGTGTGCTACCCAGCGGGACCTCAACGATCAAAAAAAGGTCCAGGCCATTCCGAAACGACCAGCGATCTCACAGCAGGGGCCTGGTCGCTGCTACGTGTCACACATAGCGAGATCGCTATTGAGGTCGCTGTTGCGTCACAAAACTAGTGACTCAGCAGCGATCTCGCTAGCGATCTCGCTTAGTGTGACGGGGGCTTCAGTCTCTGTAAAAGCCTCCTATGTAAAACCAGTAGAGGGCACCATTAAGAAGGTGCAAACTATATACAAACAGTTTGTGAACCATTCACCGTCCATGGTTCAAATGTTCTTTTAAAACAGTGATGAACTTGTGCAAAACTTAGGATCCCTTTAAACAGGGGATCCCTTTAAAAGTTAACCCTGGACGGGTTCAAGCAGCAAAGAAGAACAGTTTAACTATTTACAAGCCGTGGTTTCGAGGTTTATTCTGACGGCCTCCACCAGGGCTTTACCTGACACATAGCCCTCTGTGGCTTAGGATAGTTCGGATCCACGATCACTCCCGGCGCCAGGTATACTCCGTTAGTTTGTTTTCCATGCATGGTCAGGTCGTGCGCAGCTATAACAATTTGAGTGCCTTGATGAAGGATGCAGGTTACAGCCGGTGTCGCCACTGCTGCGTCAGCGGTAAGTTCTTCCTCCAGGGTCCTGGATACCAACAAGAGGGCTGTGCATCTATGCACATCCTGGGCCCACCAGCTGTTTCCTTTTTGGTACCAGCGATAAGTCACAGCATCCCCAGGGTTCACGGCTGAATCCGCGTTGTCTCCGCACAGGCAGGACTCCACCTCATCCTGGGTAACATGGACTCTCACCGATAACCCGATCTCCTGAATGAACCCCTTTTCTTTTCGAGGTTGGTATACCACCACAACACCCCACTTCGGTGGAAAGTCGTCCAGCAATTCGCCTCGGGCCTCCTGCTCCACTTCCCGCTTGTACTCTGCGATCAGATGCTGCCGGTATTCTCCCCAGGGAAAGGACCCGAGGTCATGCCCTCGTGGTGCAGGGACTGGTGGCGGGTGACAGGAGCAAAGGCGGGGGAAAGACAGCCTCCCAGGATGCCACGGCACCGCGTACCTGCACGTGCGGTGACTCGTTCGGCGCCGCTCCACTCCTCCGGGGCAGGCGCCAGGACCGGCGATGGTAGACAGCGGAGCTTCAGTGGACAGCTCCCAGATGTCCAAGCTTTCCAGCGGCGGCATGCCAGTGTAATCCTCCGGTGACGGGGGTCGATGTGGGGCCATTCTCTTTCGAGGGTCTCCACCGATCTCCAGCTCCATTCCATCTCCCCCTGGAGAGCGGTTTTGCTTTTGCTGTCTCCGCCCGCCATGGAGAATTAGGAGGCGGACCTCGCCTGCTGACGGACACGTCCTCAGGATACAGAAATATTTAGACTGGGCGGCCATTATTTTTCGCGCTTCTCAGTTCGTCTACGCCCATAACTCCACGCCCTCCTTCTTCGTCTGTGCTCCTCGTGGCACTATAATGGCGGCAATTTTGGAGGCAAATGGTAATACTCAGTCTTTAAGCAAATCACAGTTCAAATACAGTTCTGGCACAGTTCTTAGGCGCACATGACCCGATTTTCAGGCTTAAGTAGATCCTGTTCGTGATGCCGAGATTTGTGTAGCCCCCACGTTAAGGGCAATGGGGTACTCGGCAACGGGTCCTTCAGTGTTCTGCGGGGATGTCACGGTGGCCTGACCCGGTACCGTGGCCCTTAGAGGGGCGTCCACTAAAAGGGAAAGTTTGTATTTTGTATGGGATAATGTTCGTGACGCCACCTGTGGTATTCGGTCAGGGTGACCGACGCTGCTTAGGGGTCCGCTGGGGATGATGTGATGGCAGCTAGATGGTATACCTTCCCACAGGTGAAGTGTATCCCCAGGGCTTCCCAGAAGTGTAGATGGTGATGGTGGACGATGTAAGGCGCAGGGAATAACAAGGACACAAGGTTGCAGTCTCTTTACCTTTTACTGAAGACTTCAGCATCCACAGTCCAGGGTACTGACCAAATCCAGAGTCCCCTTATCCAGGTGGAAATCAGTAGCCTTCCTACTAGCGCCTACTGAGCAACTCGGTAAGGTCCTCACAACTCTTGTAGATGTTCTAGATGTTATTTCCTCCTCTCTGTCCCCCAGATGGTATGGATAGGACAAACCCTGTTGTGGATTCTGTTTGTGGGCTCCCTCTGGTGGTTACTGCTGGTACTGGGTGACTTTGGTGGGCCTTTGGTTTCCACCTGTCCATCAGAGGCTGGGTGTTTCCTATTTTACCTGGCCTTTCTGTCATTCCCTTGCCGGCTATCAATGTATTCAGATGTGCTCTGTTTGGTTCCTGCCTACCTGCTCCCAGATCTTTCAGGATAAGCTAAGTGCTGATTTTCAGTTGTTTGGATTTTTGTCCAGCTTGCTTATTATGTCTCTATGCTAGCTGGTAGCTCTAGTGGACTGAGGTTCTCCCCATGTGCCATGAGTTGGCACATGGGTTCTTGTAATCTCAGGATGGTTTTTTTGATTAGGGTTTTTTGCTGACCGCTCAGTCCCCTTTTGTATCGTTCTGCTTTCTAGTTTTCAGCGGGCCTCAATTTGCTAAAACTATATATATCATCTCTATGTGTGTGCCTTCCTCTCATTTCACCGTCAATACATGTGAGGGGGCAACTATATCTTTTGGGGTTCATTCCTCTGGAGGCAAGTGAGGTCTTTATTTTCTCTGCAGTACTAGTTAGCTCTTAGGTTGGTGTGTGGCGTCTAGAACCAACGTAGGCACGCTCCCTGGCTATCTCTAGTTGCGTTTGTCAGGCGTAGGGCAGCGGTCAGCCCAGGTTCCATCACCCTAGAGCTCGTCCGTTATCTATTTGTACTTTGCTTGTCCTGTGCTATCCCTAGCCATTGGGGATTCATGACAAAACCCGTATGACTGATGGCCTGAGGCTTGTTTATAGGGACCCTAGAGACGCCCCGACCCCCACAATTTGCCACTGTGTCTTCTTAGGTATTAAGGTCGGGCAGCCAACTTGGAATTTGACTGTCCTGCCGGTCTCTGAAGTAATGCGTAGAGTCAATTACTCCCTCGGTGTTCCGGCCACCGGCTACGCGCCTCAGAAGGAGGCAGCCTATTTCAAGGCAGAACTCCTCCCGGTGATTTCTCCTTGTGCTGTGACTTAGTTTCTCACTCTCTACAATACAGTTCTCTTCGTGTCCTTTCTTAGGATGTTGCCGCACGTGGGCTTCAGGAAAATGGCCGCCGCGATCTCCATCTGCGCACGCGCGGCATCCCGCGGCCATTTTCCTGAAGCCCCGGGCAGCAGAGCACTCCATCTGCGCACGCGCGGCCACAGGAAGATGGCCGCCCCCACCGATCACCAGGGTAATAGCGCAGATCGCGCTCTTTTTCCTCACAACTCTGCAGTGGATTCGGCACTTCGGCATGCGCAAACCACTATGCCACCAACGGACAGATAAGCAAGATCTGGGAGAAGAAACAGCGATGTCACCACACCCATTTGACCAGACCAGCGTGAGTGACAACCCAAAACGGCGACTTTACAAAGGTATTTCGGCAGCATAGCTGGGGAATAAAGGCACAAAAAAGACACTAATGTAAAGCCCAGCTCTGCCCCTATTTAGCGCTATTTTTATCTCATCTTTAAAAAACGGGGTGACAGGTTCCCTTTAAGCACATAGTTATACATCTTATTACTTCTACCCAAGTGCATGACCCATTTATCCCCATTAAAGCTCATTTGCCATTTATCAGCCCAAGCTTCTAGTTTACATAAATCATCCTGTAATATAAAATTGTCCTCCCCTGTATTGATTACCCTGCAGAGTTTAGTGTCATCTGCAAATATTGAAATTCTACTCTGTATGCCCCCTACAAGATCATTAATAAATATGTTAAAAAGAAGAGGGCCCAATACTGACCCCTGTGGTACCCACTGCTAACCGCGACCCTGTCCGAGTGTGCTCCATTAATAACCACCCTTTGTTTCCTATCCCTGAGCCAGCTCTCAACCCTCTTACACATATTTTCCCCTATCCCCATTATTCTCATTTTATGTATCAACCTTTTGTGTGGCACCGTATCAAAAGCTTTTAAAAAGTCCATATACACTACATCTACTGGGTTCCCTTGGTCCAGTCCGGAACTTACCTCTTCATAGGAGCTGATTAAATTAGTCTGACATGAACGGTCCCTAGTAAACCCGTGCTGATATTGCGTCATGAGGTTATTCCTCTTCAGATACTCCAGTATAGCATCCCTTAGAATGCCCTCCAGGATTTTACCCACAGTAGAGGTTAAGCTTACTAGCCTATAATTACCGAGTTCAGTTTTTGTCCCCTTTTTTAATATTGGCACCACATTTGCTATACGCCAGTCCTGTGGTACAAGCAAATAAGGCAGCACACTGTAGTGCTGAAACATGCAAACATGAAACACGAAAATCGAACTGCATTACCGCACTAGAAACATGAAAAATGAGAGCGTTTAGCGCATAAAAACGGCCAATTTTATGTGTACCTGGTAGCCGCTTTACGGCATCTCTCTTATACCAGGTCCTACGCTTTCCTTTCCTCGCTGAGAATAAACGTCTCCATCTGAATGGGTACCTATGAAAACCTCTTCTTAGACTAGCATTCTCACTCTCTGTGGAGGGGTAATGGACCTGCTGTAATTAAAACACCTGTGACTAGGAGGCGGAGTGCTCGGTCAGAAGGCTAAATAATACATTTGAAAAAATTTGAGAATGCTAGTCTAAGAAGAGGTTTTCATAGGTACCCATTCAGATGGAGACGTTTATTCTCAGCGAGGAAAGGAAAGCGTAGGACCTGGTATAAGAGAGATGCCGTAAAGTGGCTACCAGGTACACATAAAATTGGCCATTTTTATGCGCTAAACGCTCTAATTTTTCATGTTTCTAGTGCAGTAATGCAGTTCGATTTTCGTGTTTCATGTTTGCATGTTTCAGCGCTACAGTGTGCTGCCTTATTTGCTTGACTATATAAGAGTTGGTGACTCTAGGTTCAGCACCTGTTCACACTTAGTCTATGTTTGGATGTGACGGTCAGTTTTTTCAAAAGTCCTGTGGTACAGACCCTGTTATTATGGACTCTTTAAAGATTAAAAATAATGGTCTATCAATGACTGTACTTAGTTCCTGCAGTACTCGGGGGTGTATCCCATCCGGGCCCGGAGATTTGTCAATTTTAGTGATTTTTAGATGCCGCCGTACTTCCTGCTGGGTTAAGCAGGTGACACTTAATGGGGAATTTTTGTTATCACTGATCATATTGTCTGCCATGGGATTTTCTTTTGTAAATACTGATGAAAAAAAGTCATTTAGCATATTGGCTTTTTCCTCATCCTCATGCACCATTTCACCCAGACTATTTTTAATGGGGCCAATACTATCATTTTTTAGTTTCTTACTATTTATGTAGTTAAAGAATATTTTGGGATTATTTTTTCTCTCTCTGGCAATGAGTCTCTCTGTCTCAATCTTTGCTGCCTTGATTTGCTTTTTACAGAATTTATTTAATTTTCTATATTTATTTAATGCCTCATCACTACCTACTTCCTTTAATTCTCTAAATGCTTTCTTTTTGTCCCTTATTGCACCCCTTACAGCTCTATTTAGCCATATTGGTTTCCTCCTATTTCTAGTATGTTTATTCCCATACGGTATATACTGTGCACAGGTCCTATCCAGGATGCTAATAAACGTCTCCCATTTTCTTTGTGTACTTTTATGTCTCAGGATATCGTCCCAGTTAATTGCACCAAGATCCTCTCTCATCCATTGGAAATTTGCCTTCCTGAAGTTTAGTGTCCTTGTCATCCCCCTACTACCCATCTTATTAACCCCTTAGTGATGGAGCCAAATTTTTGAAATCTGACCAGTGTCCCTTTATGTGGTAATAACTCTGGAACGCTTCAACCAATTCCAGTGATTTTGAGACTGTTTTTTCGTGACACATTATACTTTATGATAATGGTAGATTTAGGTCAATATGTTTCATGTTTACTTATAAAAAATATCAGAAATTTGAGAAGAATGTTAAAAAATTAGCAATTTTCAAACTTTGAATGATTATCCCTTTAATCCATATAGTCATGCCACAGCAAAACATTAAGAAATAGCATTTCTCTAATCTCTGCTTTACATTCGTATCATTTGTAAAATGTTCTTTTATTTTGTTAGAGTTTTAGGAGGTTTAAAAAGGGAGCAGTAATTTTTCATTTTTTCAAGGAAATTTACAAAATGTATTTTTTTTAGAGACCTATCCATGTTTGAAGTGACTTTAGGGGTCCCATATATTGAGAATCCCAAAAAGTGATACCATTTTAAAAACCGCACCCCCTGTCATATTGAAAACTGCAGTCAGGTAGTTTATTACCCCTTTATTAACCCTTCAGGTGATTTTCAGGAATTAATGCAAAGTGGCATGACAGAAATGAAAATGTGTATTTTTTACCATCTAAATGCCGCTAATTTCTGAACAGGTTACAACAGCCGGATAGCTCTAAGGCTGCTATTTGGCTGTGAATTGCCATCGCAAACATCAGGACCACACAATCATGATCTGAGGGCACCGATTGGGATAAAGAGGAAGCCCCCACACTCTGTTAACCATTTATATGATGTAGTCACTATTGACAGCAGCATCTAAGGGGTTAAATAGATATGGCCGGTGCCAACACTGATCGTTGCTGATGCAGCAAGTTGTCAGCTATAGTGTACAGCCGACAGCTGCTGGATTGTCACTTGCATGGGGATGCTATTCTCTTATATCTCAGGTCAGTTAAAAGACGTATTGGCTGTCATTAAGGGGTTAAAGGATACATGAAAACTTATTATTTTGTGATCACTATTATCCCAGTGCCCCCCAACCCTTATATTTGATATGCGGTCTGGCCTGTTGGTTAATATTAGGTCTAGCAGTGCCCCCCTCCTTGTTGGGTCCTGAACCAGTTGTGAAAGGTAATTGTCTCTCATAGTTGTCAGACACCGATTACCTTTACTGGAACTGCAGGTTTCTGTTCCCCAATCTATTTCAGGGTAGTTGAAGTCCCCCATAATAATGACTTCTCCTTGAGTCACAGCTTCATCTATTTGCTTTACGAGGATATTCTGCATTGCTTCCATTATTTTTGGAGATTTGTAACAAACCCCTATCAGTAATTTATTATTTTTTCCCCCTCCCCTTATCTCCACCCACAGGGACTCTACATTTTCATTTAATTCACCTATATTATCCCGCAGGATGGGTTTTAAGGAAGATTTTACAAACAGACACACACCTCCCCCTCGCTTATCCTTACGGTCATTTCTGAAAAGGCTATAGCCCGGCAAGTTAACAGCCCAGTCATGGCTCTCATCCAGCCATGTTTCAGCTATCCCCACCATGTCATAATTATGCTCCAACAACATTAATTCTAATTGGTCCATTTTGTTGACGAGGCTTCTGGCATTAGTATACATGCACTTGATGTTCCTCTCTGTACCTCTATTCTTTCTTAAATTACTAACTGTTCTAACCCCACCCCCCATGCCACTGCCACCCCCAACTTCCTTATTTGTGCCCAGGTCTCTATCTACACTATCTTCCCCTCCTATAAATTGAATACCCTCCCCCAAATCCCTAGTTTAAACACTCCTCCAACCTTCTAGCCATTTTCTCCCCCAGCACAGCTGCACCTTCCCCATGGAGGTGCAGCCCGTCCCTAGCGTAGAGCCTGTAGCCAACTGAGAAGTCGGCCCAGTTCTGCAGGAACCCAAACCCCTCCTTCCTACACCAATTCTTGAGCCACTTAACCTCCCTAATCTCCCGTTGCCTCTCTGGCGTGGCACGTGGTACAGGCAGTATTTCGGAAAATACCACGTTGGAGGTCCTTGCTTTAAGCTTGCAGCCTAATTCCCTGAAATAGTTTTTAAGGACCACTGGGTTGTAGAGTCCGTCTCATGCTACCACGAGTGTGAAAGCACAACCAACATTCAAAAGTGACCAAAACATCAGCCAGAAAGCATTGGTACTGAGATGTGGTCTGTGGTCCCCACCTGCAGAACCCTTCCTTTATTAAGGGTGTCTTGATAATTGCCAATAATTTCCATCTGTTATCTATTCCATTTGCACAACAGCATGTGAAATTGATTGTCAATCAGTGTTGCTTCCTAAGTGGACAGATTGATTTCACAGAAGTTTGATTTACTTGGAGTTAGATTATTTTGTTTAAGTGTTCCCTTTATTTTTTTAGCAGTGTATATGCACGGTCAAGCAGAGAATGTTGTGTATGGTAGGTGAGGATTTGGAAGTATAGTAATCAACTAGTTTTATAGTAGTATAGACTTGCATTGTCTAACCTTTTATGAATTTGTCTTCCTTTTGAATACTATTTTTACAGTTTATAACTAGATAGACTCAAAATATTTAGTCATGTTTATCTCGTACTGATCCCGAGTTATGTGCTAAATTATACTCCAGAGCTGCACTCGCTATTCTGCTGGTGGAGTTACTGTGTACATACATTACTGATCCTGAGTTACACCCTGTATTATACCCCAGAGCTGCACTCACTATTCTGCTGGTGCAGTCACTGTGTACATACATTACATTACTGATCCTGAGTTACATCCTGTATTATACTCCAGAGCTACACTCACTATTCTGCTGGTGCAGTCACTGTGTACATACATTACATTACTGATCCTGAGTTATATCCTGTATTATACTCCAGAGCTGCATACACTTCTTGCTGGTTGTCACGATCTCTATCCTAAATTTCACGTTCATAATTACCTCCCCTGATGGTGAATAGGGTCAGTATCTCTTCCAGATCCCATCCTCTCTTACCTCTGCTCCTTTTTCGTGTATTATTGTATGGATATTGTTGTACCATTCAAAAAGCTCCTCCAATTTCTCAGTTGCAAAATCTACTGAGGGATCCTTTGGATCTTTGGGTTCAAGTGAAAAGACAAACTTTTTGTTCTGTTTCCCTTGTGACAGTTTCTCTGTTAAAAAGTAAATGTTAAAATAATGATAAACTTAAATGTTTTTCAAGATCATCAACATCAAACTTGGAACTGCTTTTTTGATTATAGTCTAAAGAGGAATAATCGTGCTACTTAGGAGGGATATAGATATTAATATATTGTATATAGAAATTCTTCATTTCCCAGCAAATGAGCAGCGGAACCCCCCCCCAATTATCTCACTGTTGTGTGACCTCTCGCTAAGGCTACTTTCACACTAGCGTTAACTGCAATACGTCGCAAATGCGTCGTTTTGCCGAAAAAACGCATCCTGCAAAAGTTCTTGCAGGATGCGTTTTTTCTGCATTGACTAACATTATCGACGCATTTGCGACGCATTGCCACACGTCGCAACCGTCGTGCGACGGTTGCGCCGTGCTGTGGCGGACCGTCGGGAGCAAAAAACGTTACATATAACGTTTTTTGCTCACGACGGTCAGCTTTTTCCGACCGCGCATGCGCGGCCGGAACTCCGCCCCCACCTCCCCGCACTTCCCCGCACCTCACAATGGGGCAGCGGATGCGCTGGAAAAATGCATCCGCTGCACCCGTTGTGCGGCGGAGACAACACTAGCGTCGGGAACCTCGGCCCGACGCACCGCGACGGGCCGAGCCCGACGCTAGTGTGAAAGAAGCCTAAGACATGATCTGTTCAAGCTAAATAATCCCCATTGATCATATTCACTATCGTATTACTAGATACAAATGTCCATGTTTTCTTCACAAAAACATGGAAGAAAACTACTTACTGATTTCATATGTCCCAAGTTCTAGGATTCCCTTACACATAGCACCCAAGGGATTGTCTTCAATAAGCTGTGAAGCATGAGTTAATAACAGTTCATTAGTATTAAATAAGAAAAAAAATCCATATTTTGGAGTATTGATTGATGTGCAAGAATATAACTACTATAATACTGCTCCTATGTACAAGAATATAACTACTATAACACTGCCCCCATGTATAAGAATATAACTACTATAATACTGCCCCTATGTATAAGAATATAACTACTATAATACTGCTCCCATGTAGAAGAATATAACTACTATAATACTGCCCCTATGTATAAGAATATAACTACTATAATACTGCTCCTATGTATAAGAATATAACTGCTATAATACTGCCCCTATGTATAAGAATATAACTACTATAATACTGCCCCTATGTATAAGAATATAACTACTATAATACTGCTCCCATGTATAAGAATATAACTACTATAATACTGCCCCCTATGTATAAGAATATAACTACTATAATACTGCCCCCTATGTACAAGAATATAACTACTAGAATACTGCTCCTATGTACAAGAATATAACTACTAGAATACTGCCCCTATGTACAAGAATATAACTACTATAATACTGCTCCTATGTTCAAGAATATAACTACTATAATACTGCTCCTATGTACAAGAATATAACTACTATAATACTGCTCCTATGTACAAGAATATAACTACTATAATACTGCCCCCTATGTACAAGAATATAACTACTATAATACTGCTCCTATGTACAAGAATATAACTACTATAATACTGCCCCTATGTACAAGAATATAACTACTATAATACTGCTCCTATGTACAAGAATATAACTACTATAATACTGCTCCTATGTACAAGAATACACAATGAAGAGCAAAAGGGTAAATTTGTTTTGAACTCTTGACTTTCAGGCTCGATATCTCACCATCCACTACTGCTTCGACTGTGAGACTACCATTATTTTATAGACAATCATCGACAATCATCTTGGCTATCTCATGCATAAATTTGACTATTTAGCATATTATTAGTTATGAAGATTCTTGTCATGTCACTGCATTGTTACTGTTTTCCTCCTAAAGATCTTCATTTTTATTTTTATTATTTTCTTACTGTTTTGTAAATCCCCTTTGGCTTTCAGCACTGCCTGAATCCTTCTGGGCTTCTCTCTTTTAGATTCACGTATGTCTCGACCGAAATCTGATTCCAGGTCTCTTATACACGTTCCCATACTTGGTGCACACTGTTCTCCTCACTTGGGTCTGTATACAGTTTTTTTCTTCACTTCTACCCACAAGTGTTCGATTGGGTTGAGGTCTGGGGACTGTGGGGGACAATCCACCACCTCTACTTCATTGTCAATTAACCATTTCTTCCCCAATCTCACTGTTCGCTTCAGATTGTTGTCTTGCTAGAACACTATGTCGTCCCTTTCATACCCATAGTAGAGTGTATAAAGTAACTTACCTTGTAGGATAGTCACATGTAGCTAGCTCAGCATTGAAACCACCATCGATCCCGGGCAAGTATCCAATGCCTTTGGCTGTGAAACCATCCCATATCATCAGGCTTCCTCCACCAAACTTGACAGTTCCTTCAATTTCTCGATTCATTATCCCCTTTTTCCCTTGTTTCTTTCGGATCACTTTACACTTATCAGAGCCTAGTCTATTGACTTTCGCCTCATGGTGCCAAATTCTCCATTTCCAATCTGTGTCCACTTTTCGTACTTGTTTGCAAACTTGAGCCAACACTTCTTATGACAATATTGAAGTCTTTACTTCTTTTTTTTTGGGGGGGGCCACCATTCCTGACTTGTGCAATGTGCGTTGCACGGTGCTTTCATCAACGTCTTACGAGCCTCCTCCACTGCCGTGTTTGTCGTCCCAGAATTAATGGACCTTGTGATGAGCCGACTTGTGGACTCCGATATTTTACATGGACGTACACCTCTTGGCTTTTGAATGGACGTACTTCATATCTTCATATCGTTTTATTCCAGCTGTCATGGCGCTCACATGATGTAGTTTGGCAATTTTCTTGACCGAGAGAACGCTATCGATGAGCTGGATGATGCTGTTTTTCTTTTCTGGGGAAATTTTCATGCTGCTCCTCGATTCAAACCAGCGACCTTTCACTTGGGAATCCATCTAATAACACACTGAGCTATTAGGGAATGTGAGGACAGGTTGCATTTTGTAGTATTCAGGAAGAAAAAGATGTTTCCACCTCCAGGAGCAAAATAGTAACAAAGCAGTGACATGACAAGGATCTGCATAACTAATCATATGCTAAATAGGCAGATTTATGTATGAGATAGCCAAGAAGATTGTCTATAAAGTGACAGTAGTCTGACGTTCAAAGCAGTAGCGGATGGTGGGATATGGAGCCTGAAAGTCAAAAGTTCCAAACATTGTTACCCTTTTGCTCTTCCCTGTAACTATTATTCTGAAGAGAAACAAGCAAATTTGGTTGCCTAGCCTAGAAACACATATGTCTTACCTGAAAGGTAAATCCTTCCTCATTCATTGTTATGTCCTCTACATAATTTGATGGGAAGTAGTGCTGAAGTTTGTCTCCATAATCCCCTTTCCACCTGCAAAATATCAGATATCACTGATGAGTTTGTATCACATATAGATTGTAGATGATTTGTCCTCTTCTGATTCCATTCCTTTTTTTCTTAGTTTATCTCTTTTTCTCAGAAATGTAGATGACAACCTAAGAAGTTTCCTCCCACAAGGGCTATCAGAGTGATACATCTCCTATTTTCATACTTTATGCACCTTCTTCTCCTCCAACTAGATTCTGCTATTAAGACATATCCTAAAATGAAATTAGCGATGGATGAAATGGTAATTGATACTTGCCATCCGTCAGAGACTTTATTGACGTTGTGAATCAAGGCTCCCGTGCAGAAGCTCAGCTCATCATCTTGTTTAGCCATGTAGTTATATAGTGCTTTAACCGTTCCTTGAGGCTAAAACGAAAGACATAAAATATAGGGTAAAATAAAGGCGAAATGGCAAACGGGGTCAACTTTGTAAAAAGAATTCTAATTTCATTGATCCTCTGATATGTCATAGAGAAACTCTCCCCTATCCATTCAGTCGAGTACGACTCTTGGTCATGATATGGATTATCTCTCGCCAGTTGCTTCTTTCACTTTTCCATTGGTCATTCCCATGTCGCTCTTCATGGTGTTGATCCAGTGGGTTTTTGTCCATCCTCTTCTTCTTCTGCCACTGATCGATCCAGCCTTGACGTCTTTCTCCAGCGACTTATTCCGAGTAATGTAGCCAAAATAAGCTGATCTTTCTTTGGTTATCTTCGTTTACAAAGACCATTTTGGCTTGACTTGGTCCACCACTTCTTTTTTGGTGATCCTCGCTGTCCGTGGAATCTGAAGAAGTCTCCTTCGCAGTCAATTTTCTACCTGTCCACCATCTTTAGTGTTCAGCTCTTATACAGAGGTACAGTAGGTACCAATAGCTCATCACTTTGCAAGATTCAGATTGATGCTGGACAGTTTTAATGATTTTTCCATAGAACACTTGCATCAAATGTAAAAGAATAACAATTCAGAAGCATCTTCTGTGCATTGTGCTGTTCCTCAGTTAGTCTTCCTAGAAATTTATAAGTTAAGTTAACAACTATGAGTTACTATAATACATGTCCATTGGGTGTACCCAGGGGTGTAACGATTGCGTTGTGAGAGGTCATTACCGAGCCCATTTGGGTGAGGGGCCCACCGACGCCAGGGCAAACTTGAACTGGTTGTGTGTCCTCGGATGTACATTCAGCTTTAGTGTATTGCGGAGCAGACACCCACTTGATCTGGGTACTGCAATACATGTTACCGGCTAATCAGAGGCCAAAGATTGACTGTGGTGGGCACAACATGTGACTGAGGGTGCATGGCAGTGACGCTATGCGCTCCCATCACTTGCACACTGAAGTCAACTGCCGTGTTCAGAAGAGTATGCCGTGTGGCGGGAGAGTGGAGAGAAGGTGAGTAAAATCATTTTTTTCTATGCATTAAAGAACAGCGGTAGAAAGGGGGACATATACCAGGATCGAAAACATACCAGGATCGGGGACATATATACCAGGATGGGAACGAAGTTGAGGAACTTGTATACCAGGATGGGGGACACGTACACCAGGATGGGGGACACGTACACCAGGATGGGGGACACGTACACCAGGATGGGGGACATGTAGACCAGGATGGGGGACATGTAGACCAGGAAGGAGCCCAAGATAAGGGACATTACTACATAATGGGCGAGGGGGTGCAACTCGTATGTACTCATAAGATTTAGAAGGGCACAAGGGCCAATATAATCTGACCAACACGCGGGGGGGTCAGGTCCAAATTTTGCATCGGGACCCATCAGACTCTCGTTACTCCACTGGGTGCAATCCTACACAGTGCTCACTGGCTGGACAGTGCTTAAGCCCTCATACACATTAGATCAGAGGAACAGCTCAATGCAGAATTTTCAGATAATATGCCACATTATTGATTTGTTTTTTTCCTGAGATGGTTTTACATTTTCCCAAATCAGACATGCAAGGAGGCCGACAGCTTCTTTCTATCCTAGTATGATGTCAATTGTTGCGATGCAAATGTCCAGGTAAATCCTGGTGGATGCATTTTTTTCTGCATGAATAGCTTAATCTATGGGCAAAAAAAATGCAGCAAAAATTGCTTTTCATGCAATTTGTTTTTCATTTTTCAGTGTGTTTTTAATGCTAGACTTCATTGATCTTAATTAGGAAAACTGCAGTAAAAAATGCGCCATCATTAGCTGCACTCCTTCGTGGGGTTGCCGCACTAAGGACCACCCACGGACACAGGCTTAAGGTGCGGACCTCCCATACCCCGGGGACCAGGACCCCCCAGCGCCTCGACCCCCGCAGTGTACTCACTGTAGATGCGGTGGGCCGGTGCTCAATCCACTGTCGCCATAGTCAGGGAGGGGGTGGAGAGCTTCTGCCGCCATGTGTCATCCGCTATATCAGTGGTGATGCAGAGGGGGGCTGCACGGACGCCATATATATCATGTCCGGCTATGCACCTGGCTCCAGGAGAGGTAGATGGAGGGCTACTCCATGTGGTCGCCTGCTATGGAGGGGGGATATCGGAACGCGAAGGAACCGTCGCCCGTAATGTGAGCTCAGGGCTGGCATCCAACGTTGCAGGAAAGGATACGGGAGGAACGCTCCACGTACTTGCCTGTTGATGGTTCGGGGGTGATCGGAGCCTAGAAAGGATCCGTCGCCCCCATTCGCTCCGTTAAAGGAAAAAATAGAACAAAAAATCAAAATAAAAACAGTGGGATCTGAAACAGACCCAAGTGCCTCCTACAGACACTAAGCAAGAACTGGTTCACTGAGAGCCAGCAGGAGGGTGTATACTGCAGGGGAAGAGCTATTCTTTCTGTGTTTACTTAGTGTCCTCCTGGTGGCAGCAGCATAACACCCATGGTCCTGTGTCCCCCAATGAGGCATAGGAGAAAAAGCCAAATAATATGATTTCCTGTGCGTCCACAAGGGAGTCATCTTCAAATGAGCCAGGTAGAGAAAGAAAAAAAAAAAACTTTCTTAGCTGAATATAACGTTAATGATTACATACCATAGCTGGTGAGATTTCATTGGGATCCACATACATTTTATTAAATCCATAAATGGAGCTCACATCCTTTTCCTAAAATAGAAGAAATGCAAAAGTCATAATGCAGAAATTCCCCAAAAGATACAGGAACATTCTTCAAATCAGATAGTAGGTGTCGTATAATCAAATATTCTTGATTGTCAAGTGGCCATAACTATTTTGATCCCCATGATTCTGAAAATGAAGTTGTTTCACTTTTTCCATGTCCGCCCTCTCCGCATCCCCCTGTGCTGGAAACTGCATCACACCTCTATTCTAGAGCAAGGGGAAAAACTTTGAACTAGCCGCTAAGGTAAAGTAGTTGATTCATCCCTTCTTTATAATGATCCCAGGTCCCAGCTGTCGAGTCGTTCTGATCTTCACCATATGCCTTCAGTTTTAATAGTGGAGAAGCCAATTTAAAGGCTAGCTACACCTTTGCACAAAATGTTAATTTGCTTCATAAATGCAAAGTTAAGCAGCTTTCCAAATAGTCATCATTAAAACTTTTCTAACAGTTTGCTGTTGCAGAGCATCTATCTAGCTAACTACTTTGCAAAAATGTCACAAATCCATCCTTGCTTTGCTCCTTCCTCTGTTTCTCAGTGTTAGGAATAGCAGTTTGGAAGGGGAGTATTTTTACACAGATCTCCACAACATGGAGAGGGGAGAAAACATTTACAGTTTCAAAGAGGCCACAGAAAACAGTCCATCGATAAGGAGCAAAGCACATGAAGAGAAAATAAGTGCAGGATAGAAGCTGTGCTAATATATACACTTTTGAAGACAGAAGTACCCTGGATACACACAGATCTCACCATCCAGCCTATATTACTGGAAGAGACACTCCTTAAAAAATGATACTTTGATCAGGCTGCAGACTATATAAATGGATGAAGGAATGAAGATTGCAGACTAAATCAGAGTTTGGATAAGGGAGAAAGCATGTATAGTTTTTGGGAAAGCAGAGAAAAAAGCTGTAGAAGAGGGGGAAGTAACAGGATAATGAGCTAAAGAAGACCTTAGCACAATGGACACACACACCCAGCCTATATTACTGGGAGGGACAGTTCCTCAGTAGAAAAATCAGAAATTTGACTCAGTCAGAAAATGCATATCAGGAGTCTGGAAAAGAATGAAGAAATGAAGATAGATTGCAGACTGAAAGTTAGCGCTATTGCATTAACTAAAGGTAACCATTAAGGATTATGAGGTGTCACATACAGCATTCAGCCTGTTCAGCAGCTCCTCAGTCACCGGGTACCGGAGCTTAATTTTTCGGTACAGTGCATGCTTCTCATAATAATTAACCAGTTCCACCAAGTTCTCAAAATAGGCAGAAGTCCCGAGAACAAATAGACGGCCATCTTTATTGATTCTGCAATGCTTAATTTTTCCCTCTGCCCTAAAAAAAAACAACAAACAAATAGACATTATAGTTAATTTTATGAATGAAGCGTCAGAATCTCTTGCTTTTGCTTCTTTCACTACTAGATTTTTTCAGAACCAAGGATTAGTGGATCTCTCAATGCAATTGAATAGTTATGTGCCCTAACTGTAACATTTTTAGGATGTTTTCTCTATTTCATGGAACTGGAGACGCTTTTATAGGGGTGTTCTTGTATTATTAAATATTTTTAGCTATGTAGACAGCAAGAAAATAAGCATGTTTGCAATTGACTTGATCTGGTGTGGTTCTCCTGATATGAAAGCTTTTATCTTACATAGTGGACAGCTGTTAGGAGTTTGGCCACCAAAGGATGGCCTACTAAGCAGAATAGCTATATTCTAGGCTGAGGCGTTAACTCTTCAGATAGTAGTCAGCAGCTAAACCCCCCCCCCCTCCCTGACACACACACACAAACACACACACACACGACGCTATGGTTTAATTTAAAAGGGCTTGTCTTGCTGACATACTTACCTGAAAGTAATAGCATAAGAGTTCGACTCCTCTCTCCTTCGTATCAGAAAAGCTCCATCTCGAGGAATTCTCATCAGCATTTCCTCTGCTTCTCCTCGACTTAGGTTATCATAGTACCAACTAGAAGAGGCAAAAACATTTTCTACATTATCTTTCTCAAACTGAGAGATCACAATTTACAAAATTAGTACATTTTAATTAAAAAAACTTTATAAATCATTATGCTCACATTTGGGCACAAGAATGCACATATGTGGAAAAGTAAAAAACATTGTTACCCTTTCCCAACATAGGACTTAATAGTGCACTCTACATTTATAGAAAAAGTTTAAGGAGCTGAGTTCACTCCACACATGACGGTTGCCACCAGATGGAACCTGACTCTAACCCCAGCGTCCGGAATGACCTCTGATCGGTGCTCATTAACCAATAAGATTCCACCCTCGATCTTTAACAGCGGCAAATAAAAAAAACGAAAAAACAAAAATACAAAAAAAAATTGCCACCATGTGAGAATTATACAGAGGATCTATTGGGCATGGCAGGGTTGGTCATGACAAGGTTTGTCATGACAGGGTTTGTCATGACAGGGTTGGTCATGACAGGGTTGGTTGCCACCATGAAAACCGCACAGATTTTTTTAGCAATTGGACCTTCTGTGATCTTGGTAGGTGTGAAGGCTACTTACTCCTTAGACAGATGTGGATTGGGGCTGGGAACCGCATCCGTTAATCTCAGCTCAAATTCAGCACAGCGCAAGGAGGACTCCTTGTAGTGTTGAATCAGTTCATAAATACTATCAAACGTCAGGTTGTCAGTCAGGTAATACTTGACATATTCTCCATCACTGCAGGAGCGGATTCGGCAGTGCTGCACTCTGCCCGATCTCCTGCAGAACCAAACACACAGAGTTTGTGCAAAGTCAGATATATCGGATGTGAAAATTATCAATGGACTCTCAATACTATGGATTATTATCAAGGAAGGAAGAGAAGAATCGTGTGATCATCTAATCTCATTATCATTTGTCTTGGTCATACCAGAAAGACAGAGTGTAGTCATCCTGGAAAGTTTCACTTTGCCTCACTAAGAATGTTCCATCTTTGCCCACCATCTCCGCACAATACTCCTGTAGAAGACGCTCTGCCATGTATCGCCCTTCTCTCATCCGCGTGTGGAACCACTTTTCTTGTAAATGTTGATCCTTCATGGACTAGTTGAGAAAAACAAAATATATGTATAGCTGGATGGATAGATAGATAGATAGATAGATAGATAGATGATGGAAAATGGAGATATAAAGGGAGAGATGGGTAGATAGAGGGAGAGATGGATAGATAGGAGAGATGGATAGATAGAGGGACAGATAGAGGAAGAGATGGATAGATAGAGGGATGGATAGAGGGAGAGATGGAGAGATATAGGGAGAGTTAGATAGATTGAGGTAGAGATAGAGGAAGAGATGGATAGATAGAGGGATGGATAGAGGGAGAGATAAAGGGAGACATGGCGAGATAGAGGGATGGATAGATGGAGAGATTGAGGGAGCGTTGGATAGATAGAGGGAGAGATGGATGGATAGATAGATAGATAATAGATGCCCTTGTGTCTTTTCTAGAACATGTGCGGTGTCGGACATTTTCCGTCTCTGTAGTGATACCGGAGCACATCCCCCTCTTTCCGCGACTCCCGTGTTTTCTTTTCAGTTTTATACTGTGCGCATTTTGTAAAGAAAAATGATTACAGAACGCGACTGTCACTTCACTTGTGGTGTTTCTCACAAAAACAGCCCCTGAATGCTTCTGTGGACTTATTTATAATGCTTGCACAATTCACAGACCGCCACTTGGAGAATAATGCATCTTGCCCACAAATACTGCGGGAGACAGTAAGCGCTGATTAGAGAGAATTACAGGTTTGGATAGGAACAAGAGAAGCCTGACACTAAATACATTTCACACTGAGGTTATCTGCTCCTCTGTAACAGCTTGATACCGTGTAAATATGTCTTTTTGCAATCTTCTAAGCACTGGTGTTTATTTGACTCATAGCTACATTGTGACTTCAATATCCAACCTCATTTTGGGAACATTCGGTGTCATGGGACTGAGTATGGCAGGATGTATTCACGGATACAATGCCGCCAAACATTCCTACATATAAAAGGAAGATGCTATAATTACTGGGGCTGCAGAACGAGGGCTGTGATAGCGGGGCGGTGTACTGGCAAAGAGCTATTACAAATACTGCATTTTGTACTTATTAGGTGCTCTATACTGTATATGGAACATCATCACTCACGGAAGGATTATGGCATTACCCTTACCTTTATCCATTCTATATGGTAGTCCTTCCTAATGGAAATGTAGGGCATTTTTTCACAATGAAGGGGCACTTCTCTACTGTGGGTACTATAAGGGAACCTCTTCTCTTGTGGGTGCTATGCGGCACTTTCTTATTATTGGAATTATAGGGCACTTTCTTTGTATGGGTGCTATAGGGCCCTTCCTCAATGTGGAAAGAAGACTTTAAACCTATTGGTCTTATAGAACACTTCCTCCCTATTTGTCCTTTAAGCCACTTCCTTGCTATGAACCCTATATGACAGCTCCTTGCTTTGGTCCATTAGGACATTTTCCTACTGTGAGTACTGTAGGGAACCCTCTTATTGTGTGTTTTTAAGGGTACTTCATTACTTTGTGTTTTATAAGGCAGCATCTTTATATGAGTTCTATAGGGCACTTGCTCCCTATGGTTATTATAGGACACTTCCTTTTGATGTTTATTATAGGGCACTTTCTCTTTATGGTTACTATCGGACTCTTCTTCCTCCCTATGGGAATTGTCGGATTCGTCTTCCCTATGGAAACTGTCAGACGTGTATTCCTCCCTATGGGTACTGTCTGATGCTTGTTCCTCCCTATGGGTACTGTCTGATGCTTGTTCCTCCCTATGGGTACTGTCTGATGCTTGTTCCTCCCTATGGGTACTGTCTGATACTTGTTCCTCCCTATGGGTACTGTCTGATGCTTGTTCCTCCCTATGGGTACTGTCTGATGCTTGTTCCTCCCTATGGGTACTGTTAGATTCTTGTTCCTCCCTCTGGGTACTGTCTGATACTTGTTCCTCCCTATGGGTACTGTTAGATGCTTGTTCCACCCTATGGATACTGTTAGATGCTTGTTCCTCCTTATGGGTACTGTCTGATACTTGTTCCTCCCTATGGGTACTGTTAGATGCTTGTTCCTCCCTCTGGGTACTGTCTGATACTTGTTCCTCCCTATGGGTACTGTTAGATGCTTGTTCCACCCTATGGATACTGTTAGATGCTTGTTCCCCCTTATGGGTACTGTCTGATGCTTGTTCCTCCCTATGGGTACTGACTGATGCTTGTTCCTCCCTATGGGTACTGTCTGATGCTTGTTCCTCCCTCTGGGTACTGTCTGATACTTGTTCCTCCCTATGGGTACTGTTAGATGCTTGTTCCACCCTATGGATACTGTTAGATGCTTGTTCCTCCTTATGGGTACTGTCTGATGCTTGTTCCTCCCTATGGGTACTGACTGATGCTTGTTCCTCCCTATGGGTACTGTCTGATGCTTGTTCCTCCCTATGGGTACTGTCTGATGCTTGTTCCTCCCTATGGGTACTGTCTGATGCTTGTTCCTCCCTATGGGTACTGTTAGATGCTTGTTCCTCCCTCTGGGTACTGTCTGATACTTGTTCCTCCCTATGGGTACTGTTAGATGCTTTTTCCACCCTATGGATACGGTTAGATGCTTGTTCCTCCTTATGGGTACTGTCTGATACTTGTTCTTTCCTATGGGTACTGTTAGATGCTTGTTCCTCCTTATGGGTACTGTCTGATGCTTGTTCCTCCCTATGGGTACTGTCTGATGCTTGTTCCTCCCTATGGGTACTGTCTGATGCTTGTTCCTCCCTATGGGTACTGTTAGATGCTTGTTCCTCCCTCTGGGTACTGTCTGATACTTGTTCCTCCCTATGGGTACTGTTAGATGCTTGTTCCACCCTATGGATACGGTTAGATGCTTGTTCCTCCTTATGGGTACTGTCTGATACTTGTTCCTTCCTATGGGTACTGTTAGATGCTTGTTCCTTCCTATGGGTACTGTTAGATGCTTGTTCCTCCCTATGGGTACTGTCTGATGCTTGTTCCTCCCTATGGGTACTGTCTGATGCTCCTTCCTCCCTATGGTTATTGTCAGATGCTTCTTTCTCCCAATGGTTACTGTCTGATACTTGTTCCTCCCTATGGTTACTTTCTGCTGCTTCTTCCTCCCAATGGTTATTGTCGGACGCTTCTTCCTCCCTGTGGGTACTATCGGACGCTTTTCCTCGTATGGTTACTGTCGGATGCTTTTCCCCGTATGGTTACTGTCGGACGCTTTTCCCCGTATGGTTACTGTCGGACGCTTTTCCCTGTATGGTTACTGTCGGACGCTTTTCCCCGTATAGTTACTGTCGGACGCTTTTCACCCTATGGGTACTGTCGGACACTTTCTGCCTATGGACACTATAGGATACTTCCAGCCTACTGCTCCTATAGGACACTCCTTCCTTTGGTTGCTATAAGACACTTTCTCTGTATGGCTCCTACAGGACCCTTCTTCCTTATTAGAACCATAGGACACTTTCTCTCTGTGGATACTATAGGTAACTTACACCCGACACAATCTATAGGTGATGGATGCTGCAGTGAGGAAATGGTTTTCCCTCTATCATAGTACAGTCACGTGTAATCTCCAATCGGCGTGTTTTATAAGAATCTCTTTTCGGAAAATGACCATAAAGAAATTATTTTCTAAGATGTACATAATTAGCCAGTGAATAACGACTGTAGAAGGGTTGTGCGGCTTGTTAAAGTCACGAGATCCTAAACATCCTCACCTTAGGAGTAGAGTCGTCCACACTTTGCTCAATTTCATCACCGTAAGACAATTTATCACCAGCGATGGCACAATAACGAATGGACCATTTCTACCGGGGGAATAAAAAAACATATTGATAATCAATAATGTCACTGCTCTGCAATCTGCGGCGGTACTACAACTCCCAGCATGGTTTAACATGACCTAAAACCTCTCCAGATACATGTGCCTGACTAGGAGGAGTCGTACAAGGCAGCACAATTTGGGAAGACGCCTTCTTGCCCCAAATCTATCACTCCATCTGCTTCATTGTAATACATTCGCTGCAGTTTGCAATATTGTATTCTGCTCCTAAATTCATTCATTTTCCTACATTATTGGAACATCCTCCCCAAAACACGAATCCATCCAAGTTTTATAATCTTCCGGACCCGATATAGTGCGTAGAATAAATACAAGGTAACAAGTAACGATATAAATGAGCTCATCAGTAGTAATTGATGTCATTGTATCTGTCTTGTGAGACGCTAAATGGAGCGGAAAAATCACACAGAGAGTACTTAGATGTTAATGAACCCTAAATTATTACATTTCTTTATTATTTCTGTCATTTTTGGACCAATCGTTCATAGAAATTTCCACCGAGCTGTGCTCACGTCAGGAGAAATTACTCAGAGAAAATGGGTTTTTATACTTTTTATCCATTTTGATATTATTTGCCAGCGGTGATATTTCTAGCATATCAACTGATTGCCCATCACTTGGATATACAGGTCCTTCTCAAAAAATTAGCATATAGTGTTAAATTTCATTATTTACCATAATGTAATGATTACAATTAAACTTTCATATATTATAGATTCATTATCCACCAACTGAAATTTGTCAGGTCTTTTATTGTTTTATTACTGATGATTTTGGCATACAACTCCTGATAACCCAAAAAACCTGTCTCAATAAATTAGCATATCAAGAAAAGGTTCTCTAAATGACCTATTACCCTAATCTTCTGAATCAACTAATTAACTCTAAACACATGCAAAAGATACCTGAGGCTTTTAAAAACTCCCTGCATGGTTCATTACTCAAAACCCCCATCATGGGTAAGACTAGCGACCTGACAGATGTCAAGAAGGCCATCATTGACACCCTCAAGCAAGAGGGTAAGACCCAGAAAGAAATTTCTCAACAAATAGGCTGTTCCCAGAGTGCTGTATCAAGGCACCTCAATGGTAAGTCTGTTGGAAGGAAACAATGTGGCAGAAAACGCTGTACAACGAGAAGAGGTGACCGGACCCTGAGGAAGATTGTGGAGAAGGACCGATTCCAGACCTTGGGGAACCTGAGGAAGCAGTGGACTGAGTCTGGCGTGTGCAGGAAATGGGCTACAGGTGCCGCATTCCCCAGGTAAAGCCACTTTTGAACCATAAACAGCGGCAGAAGCGCCTGACCTGGGCTACAGAGAAGCAGCACTGGACTGTTGCTAAGTGGTCCCAAGTACTTTTTTCTGATGAAAGCAAATTTTGCATGTCATTCTGAAATCAAGGTGCCAGAGTCTGGAGGAAGACTGGGGAGAAGGAAATGCCAAAATGCCTGAAGTCCAGTGTCAAGTACCCACAGTCAGTGATGGTGTGGGGTGCCATGTCAGCTGCTGGTGTTGGTCCACTGTGTTTCATCAAGGGCAGGGTCAATGCAGCTAGCTATCAGAAGATTTTGGAGCACTTCATGCTTCCATCGGCTGAAATGCTTTATGGAGATGAAGATTTCATTTTTCAGCACGACCTGGCACCTGCTCACAGTGCCAAAACCACTGGTAAATGGTTTACTGACCATGGTATTACTGTGCTCAATTGGCCTGCCAACTCTCCTGACCTGAACCCCATAGAGAATCTGTGGGATATTGTGAAGAGAAAGTTGAGAGACGCAAGACCCAACACTCTGGATGAGCTTAAGGCCGCTATTGAAGCATCCTGGGCCTCCATAACATCTCAGCAGTGTCACAGGCTGAATGCCTCCATGCCACGCCGCATTGAAGCAGTCATTTCTGCCAAAGGATTCCCGACCAAGTATTGAGTGCATAACTGAACATTATTATTTGATGGTTTTTTTGTTTGGTATTAAAAAACACTTTTATTTGATTGGTCGGGTGAAATATGCTAATTTATTGAGACAGGTTTTTTGGGTTATCAGGAGTTGTATGCCAAAATCATCAGTATTAAAACAATAAAAGACCTGACAAATTTCAGTTGGTGGATAATGAATCTATAATATATGAAAGTTTAATTGTAATCATTACATTATGGTAAATAATGAAATTTAACACTATATGCTAATTTTTTGAGAAGGACCTGTACAAGAGACAGGGGTCAGACGCCGATCCTGAAAATGGTGATAGATCAATGGTGTATTTTTGTGATTTGTGATAATCATGGCCCTTTAAATGTGACTGTATCATCAGAAAATGACCAATTGATCAGGTTTTTGCTGATGTTTGCATTCATACATCTTTTCTACTATCAGTTTTTTCTCTCGGACCCATAGACAAGTCTGTATTAAAAATGGATCTAATCATTGAGATTCAGAGCATATTGTATTATCATCTGTTTTCCCAATCGTTCTCGGTGATTGCAGTCTATGGGGATCACTTAAAAGCCCAATGAAAATAAGGAGAGATGCTTTGATACTTCAGTTTTCCATTAGTGTTTCGTTTTTTTTAATGATCTAGTTGTTAAGAATCAATATACATTGCTCAAAAAAATAAAGGGAACACTAAAATACTACATCCTAGATATCTCTGAATGAAATATTCCAGTTGCAAATTTTCATTCATTGCATAGTGCAATGTGTTCAGAACAATAAAACATAACAATTATCAATGTAAATCAAAATGAATATCCCATGGAGGTCTGGATTTGGAATGATGCTCAAAATTTAAGTGGAAAATCAAATTACAGGCTGATCCAACTTCAGTGGACAAGGAAAAGATGCTCAGTAGTGTGTGTGGCCTCCACGTGCCTGTATGACCTCCCTACAACGCCTGGGCATGCTCCTGATGAGGCGGCGGATGCTCTGCTGAGGGATCTCCTCCCAGACCTACACTAAAGCATCCGCCAACTCCTGGACAGTTTGTGGTGCAACGTGACGTTGGTGGATGGAGCGAGACATGATGTCTCAGATGTGCTCAGTCAGATTCAGGTCTGGGGAACGGGCGGGCCAGTCTATAGCTTCAATGCCTTCATCTTGCAGGAACTGCTTACACACTCCAGCCACATGAGGTCTGGCATTGTCCTGCATTAGGAGGAACCCAGGGCCATCCGCACCAGAATATGGTCTCACAAGGGGTCTGAGGATCTCATCTCGGTACCCAATGGCTGTCAGGCTACCTCTGGCAAGCACATAGAGGGCTGTGCGGCCCTCCAAAGAAATGCCACCCCACACCATTACTGATCCACTGCCAAACCGGTCATGCTGAAGGATGTTGCAGGCAGCAGATCGCTCTCCACGATGTCTCCAGACTCTGTCACGTCTGCCACATGTGCTCAGTGTGAACCTGCTTTCATCTGTGAAGAGCACAGGGTGCCAGTGGCTAATTTGCCAATCCTGGTGTTCTGTGGCAAATGCCAAGCGTCCTGCACTGTGTTGGGCTGTGAGCACAACCCCCATCTGTGGACGTCGGGCCCTCAGACCATCCTCATGGAGTCGGTTTCTGTTTGTGCAGACACATGCACATTTGTGGCCAGCTGGAAGTCATTTTGCAGGGCTCTGGCAGTGCTCCTCCTGTTCCTCCTTGCACAAAGTCTGAGGTAGCGGTCCTGCTGCTGGGTTGTTACCCTCCTACAGCCCCCTCCACGTCTCCTGGTGTACTGGCCTGTCTCCTGGCAGCGCCTCCAGCCTCTGGACACTACGCTGACAGACACAGCAAACTTTCTTGCCACAGCTTGCATTGATGTGCCATCCTGGATGAGCTGCTCTACCCGAGCCACTTGTGTGGGTTGTAGAGTCCATCTCATGCTACCACGAGTAAGAAAGCACAACCAACATTCAAAAGTGACCAAAACATCAGCCAGAAAGCATTGGTACTGAGATGTGGTCTGTGGTCCCCACCTGCAGAACCGCTCCTTTATTGAGTGTGTCTTGATGATTGCCAAGATTGAGATTCTGTTGTTTGTGTTCCCTTTTTTTTGAGCAGTGTATAAAATAAAAGTTCAGTTCTTAAAATGGATGAGAAAAAAAAAGATAAAACACAGACACAAATGACTACACATGAAAGGAGAATGGTCCATTTTATATGGATGTAAATATGGAAACGGATGAGTAAATGACGCCTAAAATGTATTTCTTTTTAAAAAATGTTTGGAAATGTTTTTGATTTAATATTACAATCAGTATATAAAAAAATAATATTCTTGAAATTTTCACACTGACCATTGGGGCTAATGTAGAGTCAAATTTCATGGTCTTTACAGGAGACTTTTTCAAAAGTCTCATTATTATCACTGGCTGGATTAGAATCTACCAATCACAATAGGTGATGTCACAGCTCACCCCCTCCTCCTGTACAATGACTGATAACACCTCCATACAGTAGATAACACAGGATCCACCATTCACAATAGGTGATGTCACAGGTCACCTCCTCCTCCTGTACAATGACTGATAACACCTCTATATACAGTAGATAACACAGGATCCACCATTCACAATAGGTGATGTCACAGCTCACCTCCTCCTCCTGTACAATGACTGATAACACCTCTATATACAGTAGATAACACAGGATCCACCATTCACAATAGGTGATGTCACAGCTCACCTCCTCCTGTACAATGACTGATAACACCTCTATATACAGTGGATAACACAGGATCCACCATTCACAATAGGTGATGTCACAGCTCACCTCCTCCTCCTGTACAATGACTGATAACACTTCTATATACAGTAGAAAACACAGGATCCACTATTCACAATAGGTGATGTCACAGCTCACCTCCTCCTGTACAATGACTGATAACACCTCTATATACAGTAGATAACACAGGGTCCACCATTCACAATAAGTGATGCCACAGCTCACCTCCTCCTCCTGTACAATGACTGATAACACCTCTATATACAGTAGATAACACAGGATCCAGCATTCACAATAGGTGATGTCAAAGCTCACCTCCTCATCCTGTACAATGACTAATAACACCTCTATATACAGTAGATAACACAGGATCCACCATTCACAATAGGTGATATCACAGCTCACCTCATCCTCCTCCTGTATAATGACTGATAACACCTCTATATACAGTAGATAACACAGGATAGACCATTCACAATAGGTGATATCTCAGCTCACCTCCTCCTCCTGCACAATGACTGATAACACCTCTATATACAGTAGATAACACAGGATCCACCATTCACAATAGGTGATGTCACAGCTCACCTCCTCCTCCTGTACAATGACTGATAACACCTCTATATAGATAGCACAGGATCCACCATTCACAATAGGTGATGTCACAGCTCACCTCCTCCTCCTCCTGTATAATGACTAATAACACCACTATATACAGTAGATAACACAGGATCCACCATTCACAATAGGTGATGTCACAGCTCACCTCCTCCTCCTCCTGTACAATGACTGATAACACCTCTATATAGATAGTACAGGATCCACCATTCACAATAGGTGATGTCACAGCTCACCTCCTCCTCCTCCTGTATAATGACTAATAACACCACTATATACAGTAGATAACACAGGATCCACCATTCACAATAGGTGATGTCACAGCTCACCTCCTCCTCCTCCTGTACAATGACTGATAACACCTCTATATAAAGTAGATAACACAGGATCCACCATTCACAATAGGTGATGTCACAGCTCACCTCCTCCTCCCCCTGTACAATGACTGGTTTATGTATAATATGGGGTTTACAGTCTACCCTGCAGGGAGCAGCGCTTTATTATGGGATAAATGTGATTTTGCTGTATGGGAGAAGTCCTCAGTAAAGTTTCTCTGTTACACGTCATCACATGATCGCAACTTTTCAATACTTTTTACTCCAGGTAAATGACATATCTGCACAGTTTACATGCTAAAACTTAAAGATTTAGATTATACTCACCCAGGGGCGGTCCTGCTGCGGTCCGGTCGGATGGGTGTGAACGAAGATGGGAGGCGCCGGAGCGGACCGGAGACACCCATCCGACCGGACCGCAGCGGGACCGCCCCTGGGTGAGTATAATCTAACGTCCTTTTTCTCCTCTTTCAGGTAACATCGGCGGCTTATCTACAGCATTACAGAATGCTGTAGATAAGCCCCTGATGCCGGTGAGCTTACCTCACCAGCGATTTTGGGGGTGACAGGTTCCCTTTAAACGTTTTTTTTCTCTCCTAGACTAACCCCTTAAAAATAAAGCATAAGCAAACAAAACAGTGACCTTAACAATAAAGCTCTAGATGCCTGAACCTGAGGGCTGTGTCCTCAGCCTCCATCACATCAAAAGCTGCTATTGTTTTTTTTTTGTTTTATTTGAGTTTCTCTTGATTTCTGTTACAGGCGCTGCAGCGCCACCTAGTGACCAAATGTACCTTAGCGAACAGGGATTTAAACCTGTCATAAAAGGTACAAAAGTTCACATATAAAATACAGAGGTGATAAAAAGTGTAGGAAGTTTACCTGATCTATTGGATCCCACATGTACAGCTCTCCTTGAAGTTTCGTTTCCTCTTTATGGTCATCTGCATTGGTGACATAATCACCTTTGGGTCCCAATTTTTTATGCTAAAGAGTAAAAATGTTACAATTAAATAAATAAAAATAATACATTAATTAAAAAAAAAAAAAAAATATATATATATATATATATATATATATATATATATATATATTAATCTAAATATATTTATAATAAATATAATTACTAAATTGGTTTTAATTATTTTTTTACAATATAAAAGTATTTTTTTTATAATTATCTGGAAGATATAGCTATAGCTGATCAATAAAACTGGTAGAATATATAGGGTATAAGGAAAACTATGTGAACCCGAAGAACTTAGCCGTCATGCTGTGCGTTTTTCCATGTATAGGCAAATTGCCTCTTCAGAGAGGAAGAGGACTAGAACTCTAGCACCACCTATTGGAAGTAGCAAGTAATCAATTTGCATATTACATTTTCCAGAAGAGCATGCATGGCATACAAGTCTCCTCACTCTGACATGCCAGGCCTTACTTGTCACTCTCCACAAGGAGAAGCGTTACCCCTCAGATCCCTTTCCCTATATAGTGCACTCTTTTCCTCCCCCTTTCTATTAAGATATGCCATACAGATACTATATTAAAGGCGGCGGTGTCAGGGGTTTAAAGGGCATCCACCACCAACACCGGCTTTATCTCACTCTCTACCATTTGACAGGTCTTTGGGCATAGGTGTCATTCTGCTGGTTTTAGCATAATTATGTGATGCTCAGGTTGTCCTAATTAGCGCTCTAAGGTCATTGGTGAAAAAGAATTTAACACATTTCCTAAATTAATATGTAAGCAAGCAATTAATTCTGCTTCTAATATCGAGGGAATCCGCACTACCCTGGACTTATAGCTGCTCTGCAAGGATTGAGAAGGGGGAGGAATGGTCTTCGTAGCTGACACTTTATGATGGAGGTGGATATTTATGGGAACGGAGGGAGCCTGTCAGCAATCTGCAAGAAGCCCTTAGATTTTAAAAATAGGATGCCATAAAAGCTAGTTGTAATCTCTAGGTGTCTAAATATTTTTTGGCATATAGTGTACGATCTAAGGAAAGGGGAGAGAGCATGTACTTTGCTGATCGTGGCCAACTAAGATCTGGTAAAAAAAGAGGGAGGATACTTTTTTTGGTTTTGTAAGATCCGCCCCTACAGTTCACACCCCTGAGGAACATTTTCAAGCTGTATAATCTGCTTTATCTCTAGGTGTCTAAATATTTTTTTTTTAAATGTTTGCATATAATGTACGATCTAAGTAAAGAGGCGAGAGACTTTTTGGGTTCACACCCCTGGGGAGTGTTTTCAAGCTGTATAATCTGCTATATCTCTAGATGTCTAAAAAAAAAATGTATTATGTTTTGCATATAGTGTATGATCTAAGGAAAGGAGCTAAAAGATGTACTTTGCTGATAGGGGCAAACGAAGATCTGGAAAAAAGGGATAGGAAGACTTTGTTTGGTAAGACCTGCCCCCCCATTGTTCACAACCCTGAGGAGAGTTTTCAAGCTGTATAATAGGTGTCTAAATATATATCTATATATATAATTGTCTAAGGGGTACTTCCGTCTTTCTGTCCTCAACTTCCGTCATGGAAATCCCGCATCGCTGATTGGTCTCGGCAGCTGCCTGTCATGGCTGCCGCGACCAATCAGCGACGGGCACAGTCCGATTAGTCCCTCCCCTACTCCCCAGCAGTCCGTGCCCGGCGCCCGCTCCATAATCCCCTCCAGTCACCGCTCACACAGGGTTAATGGCAGCGGTAACGGGCCGCGGTGTAACGCACTCCATTACCGCTGCTATTAACCCTGTGTGTCCCCAACTATTTACTATTGATGCTGCCTATGCAGCATCAATAGTAAAAATATGTAATGTTAAAAAATAATAATAATTAAAAAAAAAAAATGCTATACTCACCATCCGCTGCCTTTCCCGCTCCTCGCGACGCTCCGGTGACCGCTCCATGCAACCGGCAGGTTCCAGTCGCAAGGATGGTATGCGAGAAGGAACTGCCGTGACGTCACGGTCATGTGACCGCGACGTCATCACAGGTTCTGCGAGAAGGACCTGCCATGACGTCACAGTCATGTGACCGCGACGTCATCACAGGTCCTGCGCTCATACCAACCCTGGGACCGGAAGCTGCCGCGTGCACCGCACACAGGGCCAGGACTTCAAGGGGCCTTCGGAAGGTGAGTATATGTTTATTTTTTATTGTAAGTCTGTATACTACGTGGCTCTGTGCTGTATGCTCCGTCGCTGTGCAATATACTACGTGACTGGGCAATATACTACGTGGCTGGGCAATATACTACGTGGCTGGGCAATATACTACGTGGCTGGGCAATATACTACGTGGCTGGGCAATATACTACGTGGCTGGGCAATATACTACGTGGCTCTGTGCTGTATGCTCCGTCGCTGTGCAATATACTACGTGACTAGGCAATATACTACGTGGCTGGGCAATATACTACGTGGCTGGGCAATATACTACGTCGCTGGGCAATATACTACGTGGCTCTGTGCTGTATGCTCCGTCGCTGTGCAATATACTACGTGACTGGGCAATATACTACGTGGCTGGGCAATATACTACGTGGCTGGGCAATATACTACGTGGCTGGGCAAAATACTACGTGGACATGCATATTCTAGAATACCCGATGCGTTAGAATCGGGCCACCATCTAATATATATATATATATATATATATATATATATATATATATATATATATATATATATATATATATATATATATATATATATAATTATTATTTTATTTTGCATATAGTGTACTTTCCTAGGAAAGGGGCTAAAGGATGTACTTTGCTGATAGTGGCCAACTAATATTTGGTAAAAAGTGGAAGGTACTTTTTGGTTTACGCCCCTGAGGAGCGCTTTCAAGCTGTATAATCTTCCATATCAGAAAGATCTAAAAGGTGACGTAACTTATTAGTGAGAATGTCAGAGTTGCTAAGAGTAGACGTGCAGCGGTTTGGCCATCACCAAACCAACAGGCCAGTACAATATTCACCTTGATAATGATTTTCTCCTTCAGCTGCGTAGGAGATGGCAGCTGATCCGCACTTGCTTCAATGGGCTTACTTAATAGCATGTCACCGAATACATCTTTAAACACCTTGGCCATGTACCTCTGCTGCTCCAGCGTGCAGTGCTCTTCAATGGAAAGTATGACTGGGTATCTACAGAGGACAGAACATGGAGACGTGTGAAGAGAAGGTTAATCTCTATGTAAATCAATCACAGGGGATAGCCGAGAATGGATTCCGAAAAAGAGGAGCAAAAAAAGGAAAAAGCTAGTAAAAAAAGCAAAGTGACTATGACCAGCAATACAACCACAGTAGACATTGACATATTTTGTTGAATGCCTTAAAGGGCCACTGTCACCCCCCTCCAGCCGTTATAAACTAAAAGAGCCACCTTGTGCAGCAGTAATGCTGCATTCTAACAAGGTGGCTCTTTTAGTTTTAGGTTCAAGCATACCCCAAATAAAACGTTTTTATACTTAGCCACAATTCCTGTCTCTAGCCAGGTAGGCGGGTCCTCACTCCCCAGCTTGGCCAGATCCTCTGCCGTCACTCACATCTTCCTGCGCTTTCGGCGCCGCCCCCTCAGCGCTGTTATCGTTTCAAATCCGGCGCCTGCGCTGTGTACTGGTGTCCTGCACAGACGCAGTAAGCTCTGGCCGTCTGATGTAATGGCTGATACCAGGGCCGGCGTCAGCACCCGGCGTACCCGGGCAAGTGCCGAGGCCCTGGCGACACATGAGGGCCCATTCAGGACCGGCATTAGAGACAGGCAGCTGCCAGTGCCTAGAGCCCCCGCTCCCCCAGGGGCCCTCAGCTAGCGGCACATCACACAGCTGCTATGGGGCCCCTGTGAGGCAGGGGGGCCCGCCTGTCGCAAGCACCAACTCCCCCGCCGCTTTGAACTTTACCGGCGCCTGCCGGTAAAGTTCAAAGCAAATGATGGAGGAGAGAGCGTCACTTGACGCTCCCTCTCCCATCATTCCCTACTCTGCCTCTGACACTGCGGGTGCGCGATGACGTCATCGTGCACTCGCTGTGTGTCAGGCAGTGCAGCAGCAGCCGCCAAGACCGGAGCAGGGAGGGAGCAGCGCGGCGCGGGAACGTTGAGAGGTGAGGAGTGTTTTTTTGTTGTTGTAACTATAACAGTAAGTACTGGACTATGGGGCCATTCTTGGGGGGAGGGGGGCTGTGCTGTATACTACATGTCTGTGCTATATACTACATGGCTGTTCTATATACTACATGGGTTGTGTTATATACTACGTGGGCTGTTATATGCTACGTGGGCTGTGTTATACTACATGGCTGTTCTACAGTATATACTACATGGGCTGTGCTATATACTACGTGGTGGGCTGTTATATGCTACGTGGGCTGTGCTATATACTACATGGCTGTTCTATAAACTACATGGGCTGTGCTATATACTACATGGCTGTTCTATAAACTATGTGGGCCGTGTTATATACTATGTGGCTGTGCAATATACTATATGGGCTGTTATACGCTACGTGGGCTGTGCTATATACTATGTGGCTGTGTTATATGCTATGTGGGCTGTTATATACTACATGGCTGTGTTATATGCTGCATGGCTGTGCTATATACTACGTGGGCTGTGTTATATACTACATGGCTGTGTTATATGCGATCATGAATCGTGGTATGTGTTAAAGGGGGGCCCAGTGAGACTCTTTCGCCCGGGGCCCTAAAAAACCTGGAGACGACCCTGGCTGATACCAGAGAACAAAAGACATCCACAGAACACCAGGATGGATCTGCTGCACAGCAAATAGCTGTAGGACCTGCGATGACGTCACTGCCATGTGATTGCCCTAATCACATGGCAGTGACATCATCACAGGTCCTACAGCTATTTGCTGTGCAGCAGATCCATCCTGGTGTTCTGTGGATGTCTTTTGTTCTCTGGTATCAGCCATTACATCAGACGGCCAGAGCTCACTGCGTCTGCGCAGGACACCAGTACACAGCGCAGGCGTCGGATTTGAAACGATAACAGCGCTGAGGGGGCGGCGCCGAAAGCGCAGGAAGATGTGAGTGACGGCAGAGGAGCTGGCCAAGCTGGGGAGTGAGGACCCGCCTACCTGGCTAGAGACAGGAATTGTGGCTAAGTATAAAAACGCTTTATTTGGGGTATGCTTGAACCTAAAACTAAAAGAGCCACCTTGTTAGACTGCAGCATTACTGCTGCACAAGGTGGCTCTTTTAGTTTATAACGGCTGGAGGGGGGTGACAGTGGCCCTTTAAAATGATCATGGACAGTACTTTGAAGCGTATTTTGGGCTAAAAATAATGTTTGCAATTAGGTTTCATTAATAAAATGGCATTTATGAGTTGTTCGTTTCCATTAACATTATTGGCTGGAGAATGAGTTAACTGGAAATCCATCAGTGAGCTTGAAGTAAAGGAGAGTTTGTAAATGTTTTATCTCCTATTTCCTGACCACAGACCATATGAAAGTTGGGATGAACTTTGATGTGGTCATAGAAAAAAAATAGATAAGAGTTACAAACTTTCTGACGCAATAAGCTCACTGACAGGTTTTCAGTTAACTCATTCTGTGAAAGCTAAACGGTGTAAAATTTTTAAAGAAACCCAATTGCAAAAATGATCTTTTGCCAAAAATACATTTATTAAACAAAAAAACAGAGATCCTAAAGGTGTCACATTCAGAGCAGCGCTTACAAGGTGTATAGCAAAGAGCTTGCAAGCGTGTGCTCCTTGCCTAGTAAACCGGCCATGGTCTTGGCAATGAACAGTGACCAATGAAAACCAAAATCCCTCTATTCTTGAGAACGGAGAGGATTTTTAATAAGAGGTAAATTGCAAAGTCGCAGTGATGTCAGCACTGGTTATTATATGCGGGTGATTATGGTGGCACCAGGTATCCTAGGCTCGTCTCTACAGATAAGCCCCATCTGTCCTTCATCACCTGTCCAGTTGTTAAATGGTTACAGCAGGGACTCACTCGGAGGTGACAAATGCATGGTCCTTAATAGCTTGCACCACGTCCTCAAATTTAATTTTCGTTGTTCTTGTCCATCCGTGATAAATAATTGGCTTTCCATCAGGGCCATCCCAGCAGTCCACTGGAGAGAGGTGAGAGACAGGAAACAATCACACTTCAGCGAGCGCAGTCCACTTCCCAGCACAACGTGAGCACATTAACGACCTTCGCCTAGATATTTCGGCTGGTACGTCAGCAGTTCAGTGCTCTACCCATATTGCACCGTACTGCTAAATTAAATGGGCTTTTACTAAAGTCCCCCCGGGAGCGGGACTTTCTGAAATTTACTTCCATCGATTTTCTATCTTTTTTTTTTTTTCTTTAATTCTAAATGAAACATCTTGCATTTTCTGCAAAACTTGAAAGGGCAGACAGCGTGTTATAACGGATACCCGGATGGAGGAAACATTTCATGGGCACCGCTGGCTGGTGGTGCACACATGGTCCTATTTATTGGTACAAACGCATTTTAGAATCCAAACTAAAGTAATCATTAAAGGGGTGCACTCATAATGTTCGGGAGCACACCGCTCCCCTGCTTCCCAAATTCCAGGTTGACTCCAGACACTGCACTCCTTGCAACTGTCCATTAGGGCCAACGACATTGCTGTGCTACTAGCAGAGGAGGCGCCGGGGCACTAAACTTTTCAGGTTCAGCAATGCTGCTAACTTCAGAGCTGCGCTTGCACCCTATATAGCAAACAACTTGCATGCGCTTGCTTTTTGCCTAGGCATTGAGTCTAACACTACAGAATTATACATCCACCTGAGGACTTTTAATAAACTGTTTGTTTTTGCAAGCACTAATTTTACCTATTTAATAAGATGTGACAACCCCTTTAAAGTGCACAGTTTGTGCTCTTATTTTATTCCCCCTACTCCCCTGAGTATTTAATTTTTTATTTTTTTCAAATCCACCAAACGTTTCCAGAGATGTGAGACTTTTTTTACAAAGTGGTAATTTGTCCTGACTTTTACAAGGGGGCGTGGCTCACATGATCCTCAGGGGCGTGTCTTTAGAATGTACGGCATAATTACCCTGTGAGCCCCGCCCCCTTGTAAAGAATATAAAAATTAGCACCAAATAAAAAGTCCCATATCTCTAGTACCGTACGACGGATTTAACGAATATAAAAAAAACTAAAACTAAGGGAAGCAATATAAATATAATATGAACAAAAACCGGCCCGGTGACTGAATCCCTTTAATCCTATCCCATCCATTTACATGTATTTAGTTAATTATCACTAATACACTGTCTCTCATAAAATCCTTACCCCTTCCCTCTCCATCTCGCCCACATTAAAATGTACCAGAAGCCCTAAGTATAAACTTTAATTACTAGTCTTGGCCTAGGCCATCATTCTCAGTCTACTCACAGCCTGCCTGAATTCCATGATGGGAGTAGTTGGTTTCAGCTTCCTTAGCTGCTACTACGGCAGCCATCATTGTATCTCCACCAAACAACCACTAGGGACTTATCTAGTATTAAAATTAATTTAATTATATATCATCATCGATTTTTTTTTTAATCAATTTTAGCTTTTTTTTTTATTATTTAGGGATATTATGCATTAGTAGTAATAGGTCATTCCACATGTATGGACTGTCATATTTCTCGGCAGCACATTTAATTTACTCAAAACGATGGATTATTTTTAAGCAAGCCTAAAAATTATTTCTCCTGAAGAACTAGCACTTTGTTTATCAAAACTTTTCCTCCATCCCGCTATCCATTACCTTCTATGACAAAGTGGAACATAGTTATCACAAACTATGCCACTAGGGGTGCTGTGTCTCCAGCACAAGGGGAGTTTCTGCATCTACTTTATAACCCCTTAACGACCGCCGATACGCCTTTTAACGGCGGCAGTTAAGGGTACTTAAACGGCGCTGTGGAAAAAGTGAATAGCGCCCCCCAGAGTCGGATTTTCTCTGGGGTCTCGGTTGCCGGGGGTAGCCGAGACCCCAGGGAACATGATTCGGGGGGGTTTTACCGACCCCCGAATTGCGATCGCCGGTAATTAACCGTTTACCGGCGGTCACAACAACAAAAAAAAACAACGCGATTTGCCATTTCATTTCTCTGTCCTCCGATGTGATCGCACATCGGAGGACAGAGAAATGGAGTCCCAGATCGCCCCCCGATAATTACCTATCTCCCCCGGTGCTCCTCGTGGCTCCCGATGGGCGCCGCCATCTTTTTCCGGGAAAACAAATGGCGGGCGCATGCGCAGTGTGCCCGCTGCCCGGAAGATCTTTGGGGTCTCGGCTGCCGGGGGTAGCCGAGACCCCAAAGAACATGATCGGGGTCGGTTTTTACCGACCCTTGTTTTGCGATCGCCGGTAATTAACTGTTTAACCGGCGACCGCATAAAAAAAAAAAGCGATGTCATTCTCTGTCCTCTGATGTGATCGCACATCACAGGACAGAGAAATAGGGGGATCGGGGACCCTGTTATACTTACCGGTGTCCCTGGATCCTCCTGCTTCTTCTGCTGGCCGCCGGCTTCTTGCTCCGGTAAGAAAATGGTGGGCGCATGCGTTGTGCGCCCACCATGATCTGCCGGCCGGCAGAGGAAAATTCTTCCTCTTGTTTTATTTTGGTCACTGTGAGATCCTATCACAGTGATCAAAATAAAAAAATAGTAACTAACCCCCCCCCCCCCTTTATCACCCCCTTAGTAAGGAAAAAATAATAAAATAAAAAAAAATTATGTATTTTTATTTTCCAATTAGGGGTAGGGTTAGGGGAAGGGTTAGGATATGTGCACACGTAGAATGGTTCTCTGCGGATTTTTCCGCAGCGGATTTAATAAATCCGCAGGGCCAAAACGCTGCGTTTTTCCTGCAGATTTATCGCGGATGTACCGCGGTTTTTGTGCGGATTCCCCTGCGGTTTTACACCTGCGGTTTTCTATTATGGAGCAGGTGTAAAACCGCTGAGGAATCCGCAGAAATAAGTGACAAGCTGCGGAATGTAAACCGCTGCGTTTCCACGTGGTTTTTTCTGCAGCATGGGCACAGCGTTTTATGTTTCCCATAGGTTTACATTGTACTGTAAACTCATGGGAAACTGCTGCGGATCCGCAGCAAAATCCGCAACGTGTGCACATAGCCTTAGGCCGGCGTCACACTAGGCGTAAGACAATACGGTCCGTTTTTTACGGCCGTAATACGCAGAAATGTTCCCAAAATAGTGATCCGTATGTCATCCGTAGGCAGGGTGTGGCAGCGTATTCTGCGCATGGCATCCTCCGTATGTAATCCGTATGGCATCCGTACTGCGATATTTTTTCGCAGGCTTGCAAAACTGACATCTAATAGATTTATGGGCTCAAATGTTCGGTAAAACATATATACAATATATATATATATATATATATATATATATATATATATATATATATATATATATATATATATATGTCATTGAGACACACACACACACACACACACACATATATATATATATATATATATATATATATATATATATATATATATATATATATATATATATATGTGTATATATATATATATATATATATATATATATATATATATATATATATATATATTTAATTCAGCGCGATATAGCAGAAAAGCCGGTAATTCAATTGCCGGCTTTTCATTTCTCCTTCACAAACCCGACATGATATGAGACATGATTTACATACAGTAAACCATCTCATATCCCTTTTTTTTTTGCATATTCAACACTACTAATGTTAGTAGTGTGTATGTGCAAAATTTGGGTCCTCTAGCTATTAAATTAAAGGGTTAAATCGCAGAAAAAATTGCCGTGGGCTCCCGCGCAATTTTCTCCGCCAGAGTGGTAAAGCCAGTGACTGAGAGCAGATATTAATAGCCTAGAGAGGGTCCATGGTTATTGCCCCCCCTCCCCCGTCACGGGAGTACTGGGTAGACTAAGGCTGGTTACCCGGGCCCCTGCGATTTCCCTTAGACTAGGGAAACCCTGTCTGTCCCTTTCCCAGAAGTTACACTAAAGGTGTGCATGTCTGGGCCGCCAGGCCTGACCCTGTCTCCTGTTTCAGCCCTAAGCTGAGACCACCATCCGCCACCCAGTGAAGAGACCACACACCAATCCCCACAGAAAGCACAGACAGGGAAAACTGAAAAACGCACCTCGCCGCAGACATACAGGAATACACTATAATGTGCACAGGGCAAAACAAATACAAATATAGGAAGGAGGAATATGACAAAGGATAATACACCACCAGATACGATATTCCTCCAACAAGACCACCACTCCAGACCGGAATCACTAGGCACAAAGCACAAGCTATAATCGGCGACGCCCAAAGTCCAGCGCGACTATTTAAAGGCCGTGGGCGTGACCCAGCTTCCAACCTGATTACCAGCTAGATTAACCCCGAGCAAGCTGGATAAAATCTAGCCGACGCCACTGAGCGTGTAGTGGACGTAAGTGGAATTACTGCTGTCTGTCGAACGCCCTAGTGTGAACAGCGTCCGACATGACACCCCCTGGCTAATAACATCTGCCCCCAGTCACCCCAGAAAAGGCACATCTGGGTCTTCAGGTGGATTAAGAGTCTAATAAAATATTACAACATGTGTCTTTATTTCATTAAAGTACTTTGTAATAATGTGTGTGTGTTTTTATTAACCATTTTGTACTATTGGATTAATAATGGATAGGTGTCATAATTGACGCCTCTCCATTATTAACCTGGCTTAATGTCACCTTACAATAGCAAGGTGACATTAACCCTTCATTACCCCATATCCCACAGCTACACGGGAGTGAGAAGAGAGTGGGCAAGTGCCAGAATAGGCGCATCTTCCAGATGTGCCTTTTCTGGGGTGGCTGGGGGGCAGATGTTTTTAGCCAGGGGGGGGGCAATAACCATGGTCCCTCTCTAGGCTATTAATATCTGCCCTCAGTCACTGGCTTTACCACTCTGGTGGAGAAAATTGCGCGAGAGCCCACACCAATTTTTTCCGCAATTTAACCCTTTATTTTTCAAGCTACAGCGCCCAAATTTAGCACATACACACTACTAACATTAGTAGTGTGGAATATACAAAAAAAAAGGGATATGAGATGGTTTAGTGTATGTAAACCATGTTTCATATCCTGTCGGGTTTGTGAAGGAGAGAGGAAAAGCCGGCAATTGAATTACCGGCTTTTCTATAGAACACGCTGCGTATTTCTCGCAAGTCACACTGCTGGTCCGTGTGTAATCCGTATTTTTCTCGCCCCCATAGACTTTCATTGGCGTATTTTTTGTGCAATACGCTGACAAACGCAGCATGCTGCGATTTTCTACGGCCGTACAATACCGTATATTACGGATGCGTAATATACGGCTGATAGGAGCAGCCCCATAGGGATTCATTGGGCCGTGTGTAATGCGTATTTTACGGACGTATTTTCTGCGCTCATACGCCCGTAAAACTCGCTAGTGTGACGCCGGCCTCAGATTTAGGGCTAGGGTTAGAGCTTGGGTTAGGGTTAGAGCTAGGGTTAGGGTTGGGGCTAAAGTGAGGGTTAGGGTTGGGGCTAGGTTTAGGGCTAAAGTTAGGGTTTGGGCTAAAGTTAGGGTTAGAGTTGGGATTAGGGTTTGGATTAGGGTTGTCATTAGGCTTACATTTGGGATTAGGGTTAGGTTTGGGATTAGGGTTAAGGTTAGGGTTGGGATTAGGGTTAGGGGTGTATTGGGATTAGGGTTAGGTTTTGAGGTTAGGGTTGAGATTAGGATTAGGGGTGTGTTGGGTTTAGGGTTTTGATTAGGGTTATGGTTAGCTTTGGGATTAGGGTTAGGGGTGTTTTGGGGGTTAAGGTTGTGATTAGGATTATGGATCGGGTTGGGATTAGGGTTAGGGGTATGTTGGGGTTAGGGTTGGAGTTAGAATTGGGGGGTTTCCACTGTTTAGGTACATCAGGGGGTCTCTAAACGCCACAGCCAATTTTGCGCTCAAAAAGTCAAATGGTGCTCCCTCCCTTCTGAGCTCTGCCGTGCGCCCAAACAGTGCTTTACCCCCACATATGGGGCATCAGCGTACTCGGGATAAATTGGACAACAACTTTTGGGGTCCAATTTCTCCTGTTACCCTTGTGAAAATAAAAACTTGGGGGCTAAAAAATCTTTTTTGTGGAAAAAAAAATATTTTTTATTTTCACGACTCTGCATTATAAACTTCTGTGAGGCACTTGGGCATTCAAAGTTCTCACCACACATCTAGATAAGTTCCTTGGGGGGGGTCTAGTTTCCAAACTGGGGTCACTTGTGGGGGGTTTCTACTGTTTAGGTACATCAGGGGCTCTGCAAACTCAACATAATGCCCGCAGACCATTCTATCAATGTCTGCATTCCAAAATGGCACACCTTCCTTTCCGAGCTCAGCCATGCGCCCAAACAGTGGTCCGCCCCACACATGGGGTATCAGTGTACTCAGGACAAATTGGACAACAACTTTTGGGGTCCAATTTCTCTTGTTACCCTTGTGAAAATAAAAATGTGGGGGCTAAAAAAATCTTTTTTCTGGAAAAATGTTTTTTTTTTATTTTCACGACTCTGCATTATAAACTTCTGTGAAGCACTTAGGCATTCAAAGTTCTCACAACACATCTAGATAAGTTCCTTGGGGGGTCTAGTTTCCAAAATAGAGTCACTTGTGGGGGATTTCTACTGTTTAGGTACATCGGGGGCTCTGCAAACGCAACATAACGCCCGCAGACCATTCTATCAAAGTCTGCATTCCAAAACGGCACTCCTTCCCTTCCGAGCTCTGCCATGCACCCAAACAGTGGTTTACCCCCACATATGGGGTATCAGCCTACTCAGCATAAATTGCACAATAAATTTTGGGGTCCAATTTCTCCTGTTACCCTTGTGAAAGTAAAAATTTGGGGGTGAAAAGATCATTTTTGTGGAAAAAAATATGATTTTTTTTATTTTCATGGCTCTACATTGTAAACTTCTGTGAAGCAGTTGGGGGTTCATAGTGCTCACCACACATCTAGATAAGCTCTTTGGGGGGGTCTAGTTTCCAAAATGGGGTCACTTGTGGGGGGTTTCTACTGTTTAGGTACTTCAGGAGCTCTGCAAATGCAACATGACACCCGCAGACCATCCCATCAAAGTCTGCATTCCAAGCGGCGCTCTTTCCCTTCCGAGCCCTGATGGGTGCCCAAACAGTGCCCCCCCCCCCCCCCCCGCACATATGGGGTATCAGCGTACTCAGGACAAACTGGTCAACAGATTTTGAGGTCCAATGTCTCCTGTTACCCTTGAGAAAATAAAAAATTGCAGGCTAAAAAATCATTTTTGAGGAAAAAAAAGGATTTTTTATTTTCACGGCTCTACGTTATAAATTTCTGTGAAGCACTTGGGGGTTTAAAGTGCTCACCACACATCTAGATAAGTTCCTTAAGGGGTCTAGTTTCCAAAATGGGGTCACTTGTGGGGGGTTTCTACTGTTTAGGCACATCAGGGGCTCTCCGAACGCGACATGGTGTCCGATCTCAATTCCAGCCAATTCTACATTGAAAAAGTAAAACGGCACTCCTTCTCTTCCAAGCTCTGCGGTGCGCCAAAACAGTGGTTTACCCCCACATATGGGGTATCGACGTACTCAGGAGAAATTGCACAACAACTTTTGTGGTCTAATTTCTCCTGTTACCCTTGTGAAAATAAAAATTTGGGGCAAAAAGATAATTTTTGTAGAAAAAAATTGGATTTTTTTATTTTCACGGCTCTACGTTATAAACTTCTGTGAAGCACTTGGGGGCTCAAAGTGCTCACCACACATCTAGTTAAGTTCCTTAAGGAGTCTAGTTTCCAAAATGGGGTCACTTGTGGGGGGTTTCCACTGTTTAGGCACATCAGGGGCTCTCTGAACATGACATGGCATCCGATCTCAATTCCAGCCAATTCTGCATTGAAAAAGTCAAACGGCGCTCCTTCTCTTCCAAGCTCTGCGGTGCGCCCAAACAGTGGTTTACCTCCACATATGGGGTATCGGCGTATTCAGGAGAAATTGCACAACAAATTTATGGTTAAATTTCTGTTTTTACACTTGTGAAAATAAAAAAAATGGTTCTGAATTAAAATGTTTGCAAAAAAAAGTTAAATGTTCATTTTTTCCTTCCACATTGTTTCAGTTCCTGTGAAGCACGTAAAGGGTTAATAAACTTCTTGAATGTGGTTTTGAGCACCTTGAGGGGTGCAGTTTTTAGAATGGTGTCACACTTGGTTATTTTCTATCATATAGACCCCTCAAAATGACTTCAAATGTGATGTGGTCCCTAAAAAAAATGGTGTTGGAAAAATGAGAAATTGCTGGTCAACTTTTAACCCTTTTAACTCCCTAACAAAAAAAAATTTTGTTTCCAAAATTGTGCTGATGTAAAGTAGACATGTGGGAAATGTTATTTATTAACTATTTGTGTGACATATCTCTCTGATTTAAGGGCATAAAAATACAAAGTTTGAAAATTGCAAAATTGTAAAAATTTTCGCCATATTTCCATTTTTTTCATAAATAATCGCAAGTAATATCGAAGAAATGTTACCACTAACATGAAGTACAATATGTCACGAAAAACAAATCTCAGAATCCGCGGGATCCGTTAAAGCGTTCCAGAGTTATAACCTCATAAAGTGACAGTGGTCAGAATTGTAAAAATTGGCTCGGTCATTAAGTACCAAATTGGCTCTGTCACTAAGGGGTTAAACAGTTCTGAACATGAAGCGCTCTCCTTTCTTATATATAAAGTACCAATACTCACACTCAATACATCGGCACCCCATCCGCAGACACCGCACATAGGCTTCAGTGGACGACTCACTGCGCAGCTGGTCTCCTGTTAAATACCTGCAAAGGAAGCAGAACAAGACGCAGCTCGTTTGGTGATCTTGTAATGAAAGCTGATTTGGAGAAAGCCGATGTAATACATGATTCCATCCATTCATTTTTTAAGGCAGACAGAACTCCCATTTTTGTAATATAAAGCGCCAAATCTATGGATGTGCAAATGCTGCTGTCACCACTAGATGGAGCCAAGAAATGTATTGATTCAGTTGTATGCAGTGAGCTCCTAAGCTCCCCCTAGTGGTGACCAAGTTTTATCATTTACCATTATCTCTGAAGATTTGAAACTTTGTACCAGAAAAATAGCAGTGTACAAGAGGGGATCGAGGCGTGCTGGGGCTGGGTAGCTTCTCGATCAGCCAAAGAAATCCAGTACAGAAGAATCCTTCCACTGCCTACCACTCGAGTATTTACTCCGGTGTTATAGACTTGAATGGAGCCAAAGGGAGAATATTCATTCAGAGCTGCCATTCATTTTTAAAGTTAATGAGACTCTGGGCGGAGCTTAGCTGTCACATGATTGTGTGCATGTGACTTCTGAAATTAGCATACGTTTGGCCACAAACCAGACTGCAAGAGTAAACAGCAAGAACACTGCGCATATAATGTATAGACACTACAGGGAGCTGGGTCTATAGACTTCAATTATTCATCAGTGAAATGTTTTAGTTATTGCATTTCAGCAGCCATATCTTATTTTTATTGACAGCCAGGATTCAAGGTTTTTCTGATCCTCGCTCTAAAGAAGTGGTCTTAGGAGGTATATGTAATGTATGTACATGGTGACTACACCAGCACAATAGTGAGTGCAGCTCTGGGGTATAATACAGGATGTAACTCAGGATATGTAATGTATGTACACAGTGACTGCACCAGCAGAATAGTGAGTGCAGCTCTGGGGTATAATACAGGATGTAACTCAGGATCAGTAATGTAATGTATGCACACAGTGACTGCACCAGCAGAATAGTGAATGCAGCTCTGGGGTATAATACAGGATGTAACTCAGGATATGTAATGTATGTACACAGTGACTGCACCAGCAGAATAGTGAGTGCAGCTCTGGGGTATAATACAGGATGTAACTCAGGATATGTAATGTATGTACACAGCGACTGCACCAGCAGAATAGTGAGTGCAGCTCTGGAGTATAATACAGGATGTAACTCAGGATCAGTAATGTAATGTATGTACACAGTGACTGCACCAGCAGAATAGTGAGTGCAGCTCTGGGGTATAATACAGGATGTAACTCAGGATCAGTAATGTAATGTGTGTACACAGTGACTGCACCAGCAGAATAGTGAGTGCAGCTCTTGGGTATAATACAGGATGTAACTCAGGATCAGTAATGTAATGTATGTACACAGTGACTGCACCAGCAGAATAGTGAGTGCAGCTCTGGAGTATAATACCGGATGTAACTCAGGATCAGTAATGTAATGTATGTACACAGTGACTGCACCAGCAGAATAGTGAGTGCAGCTCTGGAGTATAATACAGGATGTAACTCAGGATCAGTAATGTATGTACACAGTGACTGCACCAGCAGAATAGTGAATGCAGCTCTGGAGTATAATACAGGATGTAACTCAGGATCAGTAATGTAATGTATGCACACAGTGACTGCACCAGCAGAATAGTGAGTGCAGCTCTGGAGTATAATACAGGATATAACTCAGGATCAGTAATGTAATGTATGTACACAGTGACTGCACCAGCAGAATAGTGAGTGCAGCTCTGGGGTATAATACAGGATGTAACTCAGGATCAGTAATGTAATGTATGTACACAGTGACTGCACCAGCAGAATAGTGAGTGCAGCTATGAAGTATAATACAGGATATAACTCAGGATCAGTAATGTAATGTATGTACACAGTGACTGCACCAGCAGAATAGTGAGTGCAACTCTGGAGTATAATACAGGATGTAACTCAGGATCAGTAATGTAATGTATGTACACAGTGACTGCACCTTCAGAGTAGTGAGTGCAGCTCAGCTGCTACTCATTGTGGTGATTGTGGATGCGGTTGCTGCTGAACCTGCTGTGTGCTCCTGAGCTCCTGGGAACACCACCTCTCCGCCCGGGGACCTGCTCTCTCTCTCTTACCCAGGGAGAGAGTGGGTTTCCTGGGATGGATGAAGGAGCCAAGTCCCAGGCTTCTGCTTCCCGGACCAGGCTGGCGGGGGGCAGAAGGAATCAGCAACCAGCCTGCACATCAGAGGAATCGGGGGTGAGACACTCCACCAGGAGTCGCAGCAATGTGGCTCCTACTCCCCCCAGGTCTGCAGAGACCCAGAGAAGCCGCAAGGCTTCTAACATGGAGGAGAAGCCTGCTAGCGTGCAGGATGGCTGCCCTTCCGGAGGAAAGCTGAGTGCTCACGGAGGTGAGGCCGACCTCACTGAGGCGGTGCAGAGACCCCGGGAGTCTGTGTCCACCTATGCCTCCCGGGTCATGAGCCACCTCCGTGAGAATGAAGAGGCAAGCAAGACCCTGAGGAGGCTCCGGGAGGAGCTGCGCTGCACAAGCGCTAAAGCTGCAGGCGCCTCCAGACCCAGGAAGACGCAATTCCAGGCGGAGGTAAAGAGACTAAAGCTTGAAATTAATGACTTGGAGGTAAGAAAAGTATTTATTCAAGAAAAAAGTGGACCATTTAAAGAAAAATTGCAAAATGAAGACCGATTTAGAGAAATGGCTGATAACAGAGAGCAAAGGCAGATGGGGCTGCAGCCTGGGAGCCAGGTGGATGATGATGATGAGGAGGAGGAGAAGGAGGATGCCCAGCAGAAAGCCCCACCTGGCAGCCTGCTTAGTCACTCACAGGCCACGTGCAGCGAGGTCCCTGCAGGACAGGCGACAATGACATCTCGTCGCAGTTCTGCTGGCTCTGGGGAGGACAGTGACATCGGCCAGGGGGGGCGCTAATGGCAGAGATCAAGCTCCTGGAGTCCCCAGTTTGCCTTCAGAACTTCCATCTTGGTGATGATTTACCAGAGGAAGCACCTGGGGGCCAGAAGACAAAGGTAAAGAAGATCAAACCTAAGCTGCAGGAAGCGGTAAGCTATGTATATGCCCCCCTCCCTGTACCCCCTGAGTCGGCTGCAGGGTCAGCTCGCTGTATAAGCCCCACTGCCCAGCCCAGCCCGGGTTCTGCTGTGGATCCGGTGCAAAGGCGCGGGGAGATTATAAAGCACGGTAGTGAGGCGCAGAGCTCCGTGTCTGCTTGTAGTAGCGGGGATGTAGCAGCAGGTGCATCAGCCAAGAGGCTGGACAGTGAGGGCGGTCCGGCAGCGGGCAAAAGGTCAGGCCACGATACTGTGGTGCGCTCCTCAGTGGGAGGGGGGAGCGGCCCAGTGTCAGGGGCAGCTCCGGTAGCCTCGGTGCCCCTGAATGCTGTTGCCGCTGGTCACTTAGTTGAGAAGCGGCGGCAGTGTGAGGGGGTTGCTGGGGCTGGGAGTTCGGGTCCTCCCACCAAAGTCCTGTTCTGTGTTGGCGCCGCTGGTCAACAAGATGCTGATATAAAGGATCAGCGGCGCCCGACAGCGGCTAAAGATCAGCGGCGCCTGGTATCAACAGTAAAGCAGCGGAAAATATCATCTGATGATGCGGAGGGCACACGTAAGACCAGGGGTGAGGTTGCCTCCAGTTCTGTGGAGGAGACTCAGACCCTTGTGCCTGATGATGTGAAGGTCAAAATGTCACCCCCTGTTGTCACTGGTCCAGCCGGAGTGAATGTTGTGGTGGGTATGGATGAGGAAAATTCTTTGTCTAGTGGTGTGGTTGCTGGTTTGGTAGAGGGAGAGGGGGTCATGGAGGTGGGCAATAGTGATGCTGTTGGTGTGGATGTGGTCACTGGACCGGATGCCCCCCCGGTGGTGGCAGCACCTGTCTGGAGTTTTGCCGCTGTCACCTCCGGGGGAAATAGGGCATCCTCCTCGTCTCCAGGCTTTGGGGACGGCATGTTGCAACGGCATCTCCTGGAGGCTCTAAAGAAGGGAGAGAGATCACTAATGGTAGAGGGTCGACAGGCTGATCTAACATACTGGATAGAAAGGCATGGCCTCGGGGCCTTCCGAGAGCAAAGAGGGGGGATACAGTGTGGTCCCTCCCAACAGCTGGGCCGGGTAGTGTGCGTAGGAATGTGGTCCGTCTTCGGTGGAGGGGCAGTGATGTGTGTCCTCCAAGGTCTAAAGTTGTGGAGCTCCTGCTGAAGATGGGCTTCAGGGCGATTGACATCTATGCCTTGATACATCCCTATTCCACACCTGAGTTTGATGTCAGCTTTGTTCGGCCAGAGGGACTTGACCTCTTCTGGTCGAACTATGAGTTGGCAAAAAATGAGCCTGGCTGGCGTGACTTTGCCGTTCAGGTGGTGTCTCGCCAAAACCAAGTCAAGAAAGTGACCGTGATGACTTGTAACGAGTCTCTTTCTTGTTATGACATCATGACGTGGCTTGGCCGGTATGGAGAGGTGGTAGAAATGCCAAAGAAAAACCGTGATGAGTTTGGTATCTGGTCAGGGGCCTGGACGTTTATGGTAAAACTTAAGCGTACAGGTGGTACGGTTGACCACATACCATCATCTGCCTTCCTGGGTAGGGATCGTATTCTGGTCTTCTACCAGGGGCAACGGAAGCTCTGTCACAAGTGCGGCGACCCCACACACTTCAGCGCAAACTGCACTGTGCAGAAGTGTGCATTGTGTGGGGATATCGGCCATCTTGCTGCATCTTGTATGGAGATTAGGTGCCACCTGTGTGGTGAGTTAGGTCACCCATTCAGCCGTTGTCCTCGCTCCTTCGCTAACGTAGTTGTGACCCCGGTGGGAGAAAGCCGTGAGGCTGATTCTGCTGGGGAAGGGACTAGCAGGGGTGAGGGAGCTGAGGGGCCAAGGAAGAAAAGCAATAAAAAGACGCCTGCCCAGCTAAGGCGTCTAGACAAGCGCAGACAGGATAGGGAGCTGGGCGAGCCTCGGGCTACTGGGCCGGCCCCTGTTCTGGATGCCAGTCTTGCTGCTGAGGCCCCCGAGGGATGATGAGTTGGATGAGGAGGTCAGGAGAATCCACAGGGAGGAAAATGCCACTGCCTCAGAGTGCTCCCATTATGAAAGTATGGATGAGGATAATAGGCAGTGGCTAGAGGACAAGCGTAAGCTCGGCACCAAAAAGAAGAGAAAGAAGGGAGATAAAAAATCTTCTCCCGCTCTGACCAAGGTACCTAAGGAAGGAAAAACCGACTCCCCTCTGGTTGGTCTTTCTAACCGATTCCAAGCTCTTGAAAACATCTCTTCCTCTGAGGAGGAAGCTGAGGGTGAGGTTCTGGCTTCGGCGGGGCTCACAGGGGACGCTGAGTCTCCTTCTTCTGGGAATGTAAGGTCCTTGGAGGGAGGGACTGGCCCAGAGTCCAGAGACGAGGACGATAAAAATAAAAAACACATGGGAATGGATACCTCATTGTCATTAAAGAGGGGGAAGGATTCCTCCTCTGAGGCAGAGGATAAGGGGAGTGGGAAAAAGAAAGCCATCTAACTCAATCACCAATGATGGTGGAACCCACTCCGTTGACGCTGGCGTCCATTAATGTCGCCAGCATAAAGTCAAATACAGCTAGATTTGCGGCCTTTGATTTTCTCAGCCGGGCTGAAGCTGATATTTTCTTTTTGCAAGAGACCAGGCTGCCAAACATGGCAGATGTGTTTAAAGCTAAAAGGGAGTGGAGACTCGGGCCCTCCTATTGGTCTGTTGCGGCCGAGCCGTATAGCGGAGTGGCGGTCCTTTTTACCGCACCGGTGGAATGCCGACGGTTTATTGAGTTAGAAATGGGGAGGTGACTAATCTTAGATGTCCTCATGAAGGGACAAGAGCTCCGGCTCATCAACATCTATGGTCCCCAATCTAAGTGGGACCGGAAGTGTCTCTTTATGAGGATCAAGCCCTACCTTTTTACAAGTCGGCAGGTTGTCTTTGGAGGGGACTTCAATGCTGTCACGAGGCCCCAAGATAGAGGAGGTTCCAGAGACAAGCTGACTTATGATAGTGTCACCCTTAATAGTATAGCTAGTGAGGCTCGCCTGGTGGATGTCCACATTCGGCACACCCCAGGCCACGAGGGGTTCACCTATCATAGAGGTAACTGTAGGTCCAGAATAGATAGGTTTTATTTAAAGGAGGAAGCTGTCTCTTCAGCAGTGTCTGTTGTTGAGGTGGAGTTCTCCGACCACTGTTTAATTTTGTTTTCTCTGAATGTTACAGAGACCCTCCGGATGGGAAGAGGCTTTTGGAGGCTCAATTCGTCTCTCTTGGAAGAAACGGATATAAGACAGTCCTTTGAGGATTTTCTTTAGAGCCAGGTACCCTTACTGGATCTTTGTAGTAGTAAGTCAGAGTGGTGGGAGATGTTCAAGGAAAGGGTGGCGAAATTCTTCCGCCAGCTCTCGAGCCTCAGGAGTCTGAGCAGGTACTGCCTGTATCAGGGTCTGAGGAGGAAACTCGAACATCTTGTCTCAACTAGAGGTAGCCGCGAGGAGATCTCCAGAGTGAAATCTTTGCGTATGAGGTGTCAGTACGATAGACACGCATCTTTGATTTTTGAGAGGGATTACTGGAAGTACCGCTCGCCCGACCCTTACAGAAACTGCAAGATGTCAGTGAATAGTAAAGTAGTTACAGGACTGGTCGACACTGCGGGGTCCCTGAGGCGATCCAGATCAGGGATCCTGGAGGTTGTCAGATCCTTCTACTCGCACCTCTTGGGGAAGAGGGATCTTGATTGGGATGAGATGTCGGCTTTCCTGGCTAAAGCCGTCCCCGAACCAGGGGTAGACCCCTCTCTTGACAGTTTGACAGAAATGATCAGGGAAGAGGAAGTTCAGTTGGCGAATGAAGGGCTTGCCCCCAAAAAATCGCCTGGTCCAGATGGCTTAACATCTGAATTCTATAAGACCTTTAAGGACGTTTTGGTTCCCCTCTTGACTGAGGTATTCAATGAGTGTCTTTCCTCGGGCACTCTGCCGAAGTCAATGAGGAGGTCTGCTCTGATCATCTTGTCAAAGGGTAAGGACCCATCTTGCATTGAGAATTGGCATCCCATAGCGCTTCTCAATGCAGACAGGAAGGTTCTGGCAAAGGTGCTGTTTAATCGGCTGGTGAAATTTGCACCCCAACTCCTTTCGGAGGCCCAGCATTGCTCTGTTCCAGGCCGAAGCACATTTAGTGCTGTGCTCTGTGTCCGAGAGGCAGTGGAGCAGGGTAGGGCTGGTCACTGGAAGGGGTACATGCTGTCACTGGACCAGGCAAAAGCGTTTGATCGTGTTAATCACGAGTACCTCTGGTCCGTCCTTCTGAGATACGGCCTGCCGGGGGGGTTTGTTGATTAGCTTAAGACCTTGTACAGTGGGGCAGAGAGTTTCCCGCTTGTGAATGGTTGGATTGGCAGCTCTTTTGAGGTTGGGTCCGGTGTTCGCTAGGGTTGTCCCTTGAGCTGTACGTGTTTGCGATTGACCCTCTTGTTAGGAGGGTGGAGCGTGGACCGTTGGCCGGGATCAGGATGGACAAGGCAGCACCGGAGGCCACTCTGAGGGAGGTGGCGTATGCCGATGATGTCACCGTGTTTGTTTCCTCTCACGAGGAGGCAGGGTGGCTGATGTCAGAGGTCGATCGCTACTCGGAGGCATCCGGGTCCAAGATCAACCGGGATAAGTGTGAGAGTCTCTGGCTGGGAGAAGGAGATCCTGGTTTTGATCTCCCGGACACCCTTCCAGGACCCAAAGTCTCTGCAAAAATCCTTGGCATCGAATTTGGCCAGGGGGATTACCCCAAACAAAATTGGAACAGCAGGCTAGAGATCGCCACTCAGAAGGTGAACCAATGGAAGGGTTGGTCTTTGACCCTAAGGGAAAGGGTAAACCTGATCAAAACTTACCTGCTCCCTTTACTGATTTATCTGGGCAGTGTGTGCATCTTGCCGGAATCTCTCTGGACTCTGGTCTACAGTTTGCTCTTCCAACTGTTATGGGGGAATAGACTGAACCTGGTCAAGAGGGAGGTTACTTACCGTACGAGGAGACTAGGAGGGTTGGGTATGTCAACCCTGTGGTATTCCTTGTGGATACCGTCATTAAGATCAATATTGCAAACCTCTGGAAAGAGAGGGCTCCTCCGTGGGTATTCTCCTGTAGGGGATGGTTTCAGCCTTTCTTCCAGGAATGGGAGACAGGAGGGCAAGTGAAGGATTTTCGCACACCGCATGGACATCTTCTGGCTTATGCTACCTTGGTTCTGAAGGTAATTCGTCGGTGGGGTCTGGGAATGTGGGAGATCAGGACTCTGCCAAGGAAACTCCTTGACAATAGGGTTCTGTTTACCCATTTCCAGAGGCCTCTGGCGCTCAGGGACTGCCCAAGTCGAGATCTTGGGGTGGGTTTGCATCTTTTGAATTCTATCAGGATCCCCTCGAAGTTTTGGGTCTTGGCTTGGCGCTGCTTCCATGGGAAACTGTGTGTGAGGGACAATCTGAAGTGTAGGACCTCTGAGGACAGGAATTGTCCTCGGGAGCATTGTGGTAACAGGGTGGGTGCCTTCATTGGCTGGTCTCGACTGGCCGGTCTCTCCTATGCGGAATGGGCCTATGGAGCATTCGGAGACCTTGGTGGTCGGGACCGCTGCACCTTATTTCTAGTTAGCGCAGTAGTTAGGTATCACACGTGGAACGCACGGTGCTTAGTATCGACGCAACGAAAAATCCTCCCAGTGGACAATGTGTTTAGGACCATACTCGGTGACCTGGTGAAGGTGCGCTCTCTGGAGTATGGGAGACTGGGCGCACGGAGGGCCGCGCTCCTCTGGAGGGGCTTTTCTTTTAGTGTGCCCTAGTCTGGTCATCTCCTTTCCTGGTGGTGGGCTGCTGCTGACACTGTAGATTTTTGTTTTGTTTGATCATTATACAGTGATGTAGGGCTGCAGGCGCCGAACTTGGGCTTTGTGATTTATGGTTATTGTAGTGTGTGCTGCTGTATATACTGTATCGTATATATTGTTTATAGGGATATAGATTTGGGTGTAGGTGTTAGGTTGGATGGTGGGCAAGGGGGGGAGGTGGGATTATCTTGTGGGTCTATGGGACACTGGGTTGTTTGGGGGAAAACTGGCACTGCCTGATCTGGCCTATGGACGTTGGACATGGACTGAGGCATGAGACGCAGGACCAGCTCTCAGGTCAGTGAGGGGGGTTGGGAATGGAGGATAGCTTAGTATTGTACATGTTTGTTTAAATTTGTGGTTATTTTATTTAAAACTAAAAAACTAGAAAAAAAAATTAAAAAAAGAAAGAAAAAAAAAAAAAAGTTCATGTATATAGTTTTGTTTTTGCCATTGTTTATTTTATTTGTTATTATTATTTTGTTTGGTGACCGGACCAGAAGGTCAAAGTAGTTATTGTTCTGTATATACTGTATAATATGTGTGAGAGGAGAGAATGAGCGGCTGGACCAGTGTTCAGTATACTGATTATTTTCTGGCTAATATTTTTGTTATGTTTTCCGCTATTATTATTGTTAAGTTTTTCATTTTTATAATAAAAGATCTACAGGATGTAACTCAGGATCAGTAATGTAATGTATGTACAGAGTGACTGCACCAGCAGAATAGTCAGTGCAGCTCTGGAGTATAATACAGGATGTAACTCAGGATCAGTAATGTAATGTATGTACACAGTGACTGCACCAGCAGAATAGTGAGTGCAGCTCTGGAGTGTAATACAGAAGGTAACTCCGCATCAGAACAAGATATATAAAGCTATGTATTTATGAAGTTACTTATTTTTCACGTTGATTAATTCTATATGTAAGCTGTAAAATGGTGCTCAGTGTTGGACATACACTCACATCCGTTCTCCTTATTTGCTCGGTTGGTTAGATTATACCCTACTAATGTCTGACCTTGCCTTGTTACAGCAAAAGGAATAAACCTCCATATTGGGTTGGTTTCGCAGTTCAGGTGCCAGAGGTTTTCCAAAGACAATGAAATGCAGATCATTCCTGGCACCCACACGAATAAACCTTCATCAATACTTACGTGTTATGTGAGGAAGCAATCCAGTAATGTGACAGCGGATTATTCATGTTCTGTACAGTAATCTCATCACATTTCTCATCCCAGATGCTGTTTTCTTTAGAAAATAAGTAGGTCAGAAACTGAAAGAGAAACAAGCCCGTAAGAATAAGGTTAGGGCGTAACAAGCAGCCGAATGTGGAGAACCCCTCTAAATATTGTTTTGTAGGCTGAGCTGCGAGAATGGAGAGAATTAATTGATGACTTTCTAGCTTCAGCCTGAGGAGCTCTGTGGACCATTTTCAGATTTTTCTGTAGTTGCCTTTACCTCGTCCACGTACAGAAAGGGCTCCGCAGTCTCCCTCATAGTGTCATCAATGAATTTCGTCATGCGTTCCCGGACCTTATTAAGATCCTGGGCCGAGGACTCCTTTAAAGACAATAAAAATAATAATATTGTACATCCCTTTCAGCAAATCGTCATTATCACGCGAGGATAGGAGCGTATTAAAGGGGTTTTCTAAGCCATCAGTAGGGGTCCGACATCCGACAATCATGCCCATCTGCTGACTGAAGGGGCCTATTCTTCCTCACTGCAATTTAGTAGTTTTCAGGTGAATGGACTGTGTTGCAATACCAGAACCAGCCACCAACGAAATGATGGCGCTGTCTGCTCTGTGGTCCCCTCACTTCAATCCATTGATCAGAGGAAGTGCCTAGACTGAGACCCTCCACTCCTTATTATTATTATTATTTATTATTATATCGCCTTTTATTCCATGGCGCTTTACATGTGAGGCGGGATATACATAATAAAAACAAGTACAGTAATATTAAAAAAAAACAAGTCATCTGACATTGACGGCCTTACCTAAGAATAGGCCAGCAATATTTTCACTGCGGAAACCCCTTTTCACAATAAACGATATTTAATCAATTTTTCTGCTCATATTAAATTTTTTAATTAATTTCTGGACTGACAGTATAGATTTACTGAGACACTTAATGTATATTTCAATGACTGCTCTTTGGGGGTGGAGCTTTTTAGAGCATTGGCGTGACTTATGTTTTACATGTGTAATTCAGTAATTAAGACAAATAATACAGTAAGGCCTCTACAGCTAGCAGTGAAGATGAGATGACTTAGGGGGGCATAACACAAAGTCCAGGGTCCGCAGGAGGCACTGGTATGATTAGTCAACATATTTCAATGAATGTTCCTCAGGGGTGGAGCTTCTTAGAGCAAGGGCGTGTCTTATGTTTACATGGCTAATTCCGCAATTCAAATAGGCTACCCCATATAGGACCAATAGTGGTCACAAGCAGTTGGAAGACCCAGCTTATACATGATTTTAATAAACTCACTGTAAAACTTAATGTCCCCTGTGGGGGCGCTGTGGTGAAACAAAACACTTGTTTCAGGATTCAGTTACAGATTGCACCCGATCGTTGGAGGTCCCAACGGAAGGAGACCTCGTAACCAAGATATTTTTGGAAGACCAATAAAATAGGCTTGGTAAAAGTGGACATTCATGCATGCGAGATCAGAGTGGCGTAAATGGCCATGGTCAGGAAAGGGTTAATAGGGTTAATTGAAATAGCTGAGGACAGGAGACGTGACCATTGTGAGGTGCGACAAGCAGCGTCTGACCCCGCCACTCACTATCTGAGGCATCAGCCGGCGCATCGGGGTGGGGAATAAAAAGGCCGAAGTTACATATAATTACTCCATGCAAATACGGAACAAAGAACGGCACTGTTCACATTCATCCCCTCATCCCACTGGGAGGACAGGCCATTTCCATATGCAAAAAAAAAATAATATCATCAGAAGCTAATCTCCATCCATCCGGATAATGATGATGATCTTTGGGTGGCTTTGTAGGTGCAGAGAACAAATCATTTTCCCAGCAGCAGTTTCCTCTTTATTTGCATAGAAAATGTTAAATATCCGCAAACATTGAATGGCGCACCCCCGCTGCCCCCAGAGCAGAGGCAGAATATTCAAAACCTCGCTCTATTGATCTGCCCGCACCACAATGCACATAATGGGCCGCGCTCTTCTGAAATTTACATTATTTGTTAAAAAAAATATTATTTTTATCACTTTGAATAATATAATTAAATGAGCAAGAAATTTTCTATTGTGAATGGACACACAATGAGCCTCATGCCGTGTCGGCAGAGATTTTATTTAGAAAGAGCAAAATAAAAAGGCGCTTGTATCAATACTGGGGAAAAAAATACAAAGTCATTCTCTGTCCTCCGAGATTCATCTACATGCAGATTGGATTTACTTGTTATCGGTGGGCAGCTCTTATCTGCAAATATTCTGATGTAAAGGATTTTATTCTCCTGTTTGAGCTACGGCATAAAGTACAAGATCCAGAGAATCACTATGAGGAACTGAAGATTGTAATTATAAGGCAGATAGAAATAGATAGATTAATAGATAGATTAATAGATAGAAGATAGATAATAGATAGAAGATAGATAGATAGATAATAGATAGATAGATAGATGATAGATAGATTAATAGATAGATAGATAGAAGATAGATAATAGATAGAAGATAGATAGATAATAGATGGATAGATAATAAATAGAAGATAGATAATAGATAGATAGAAATACTGTAGACAGATAGTAGATATAGATAGATAATAGATGATAGATAGATAGATAATAATAGATGAATAGATAGATAATAGATAGATAGATAGATGATAGATGCCGTAATAGATAGATAGATAGTAGATAATAGATATAGATAGATAATAGATAAATGATAGATAATAGATGATAAATAGATAGATAATAGATAGATAGTAGATAATAGATAGATGATAGATAATTGATATGTCTTCACATCACATCTATTATCTATCCATTCATCTTTATCTTTAATAATTATCAACAATCATCAACTACTGGCAATGTTCTGGAGCCCTAGCCTTTCTTTCAAAACCATGTATACACTATATAGACAAAAAGTATGTGCCCCCTCCATATTCCCCATACAAAAGCTTTCCTGTCCTCCCATCCTACTTCCATAGACATTAATATGGAGTCGGCTTCTGCAGATATAACGGCTCCCGCTCTCTTGAGAAGGTTTTATACCAGATTTTGGAAGCGTCTGTGAGACTTTTTGCCCTTTCATCTGGAAGTGCATTTGTGAGGTCAGACCCTGACGTTGGAGAGAGGCCGGGCTCACAATCTGAATTTTTAAATAAAGCTTTGTGCGGCCACTCATATTCTTCCACCAAACTCCCCCCATGTCTGTATGGACGTTGTGCACTGGGGACAGTCATGGAGAACAGAGAAGGGTCTTCCCCAATCTGTTCCCACAAAGCTGGCAGCTACAATAGTCCACAATGTCTTATGCTGAATATTAAGATTTCCCATCATTAGAACAAAAGGGCCGAGGCCGCCCCTGATAACAGCCGAAAGCGTTATTCCCCGCCGCCATCTGTACTGGGGGCACAATGCAGTCAGGGGGTAACGTCCTCCTGGAGTCACCAAACCCAGACTCCAACATCAGATACCAGATAGAGAAGTGTGATCCGTCACTGCACAGAACACGTCTCAAGAGTCCAGTGGTGGCGGCTTTACACCACTCCATCCGACGCTCAGCATTGTGCTTGGTGATGTACGGCTGCATGGATCTGCTCAGCTATGAAGCTCCTGGTGGGGGCGCAGTGTTGGTTCTGATGTTATACCAGAGGAGGTCTGGACTCTGCGGTTATGGAGTCAGCAGAGCGGTGGTGACTTTTAAGCACTCGGTGACCCAGCTCAATAATTTTACGTATTCTGCCATTTTTCCTGAGTTTCTGTGTTTGGCAGCATGACTGTGCACAAACTATATGGGAGGTACGGAGAATCTGTCCGATTTTGCAGTCAGGTTTATGCTCCAGTAGGAATGAAGTGACTGCAGGATCTGACTGCATTGGCTTTGTTTGTAGTCTGTTACCATGGAGATACACGAGTCTGCGTAGGAGCTGTAGACCCCAAAAGGGTTGATTATTTTAGATATGTTAAACCCTTAAATAAAAGTGAGTTAGATAATTATACACACCCATTAATGATCATCATTTATTAGTCTTCTGAAACCTCCCGGTAGCCTTGAATCCGCATTGTGGGTGCTAATCTCGCTGATACATACAGATGGGAACCTTGTACCATAGTATCATCCCATCCCAAAAACCACAGAGGGAGAAGAATAATGGAGGCATTCTTCCTAAGAACACAAGTCGGGCACTTTACTCACCTGTTGGTTATGTTGTAAAAACCTTTGAAAGTCGTGCAGATGAACGGCGGAGGCATCGGCTCGATCAATGTTTCTGCAACATACAACCAGACCGGCACGTTACACACATCACCCAATACTAATAGCTGACTTTTAAAGGGCCACTAAACCTACAGTCTATTTCAGGCTTGAAATAATTTTTGTAATTGGCTTTCATAAAAAAAAATGTGCACGGTTTGCCTTCTGTAGCCTCTGCTGCTCTGTCTACTGATGGCTGATGAGTTAACTGAGAATCCGTCAGTAAGCTCACTATGACGGTCTGACGGGAGAGTTTGTATCTTTCTTATCTGTCTTTCTCCGAGCTCTTCTCAGTTGATTTTATAGCCACAGACCACATCAAAGAGGAATATGCAGAGACACAAAAAAAAAAGAGCCTGTAAAAGCCAAAAGGTGCCAAATATTTTACAAAACCCAATTGCAAAAATGATTTTTAGACCCACAAAACATGCATTTAGTTAAAAAAAAAAAAAAAAAAGGTCCTTTAAGCCGAACATGTGACTCAGAGTATGCTGGGAGTTGTACTTTTATTATAGCCAGACAATGTTATAAAATGATCGCCTCCGACCTGTGGCTTTCAGGGCATACTACGTAATTCTGTAATAATGTGCATTTTGACATTTTTATTGCAGTAAAATAGTCTCAAATTATGAATTCCTACCCCAGAATAAATACTGAATCTTTCCGGAATTCATCCAAAATCTGCAAAAAAAACCAAGAAAAATTTACTTTGTGTTAGCAAAATTTTCAAAAATCAACATGGAGACTCGAGGTCTTAAAATTGTGCATAGTCCAAGAGGGACAACCCATAGAAAAGCAGCACAATGGGGTAAGACTTGGTTGGACTTTTTGGGTTTTGTGCACTTACGGATCTCTGATGATCAAACATCATTTTTTTGTAGAACATATGTACATGCTCAAAAGTGAGGTCGTCTCTGGGGATCCCAATGTCCTGTAAAATAATAAACAAAACGCTATTAAATGGGTATTCCCATCTCCAAGATCCTATCCCAATATGTAGTAGGTGTAGTAATAATAATATTAGCAAATACCTCCAATTAGAAATGTAGTATAGTGCTTCTGATTAGCTATCTCACTTACCCCATTTGCAGGGCATTGCAGTAGCTTAGGTATCCATGGTTACGACCACTCATATAGTGACAGTTAGCTGTTAGCGTTCTTAACCATGGATGCGTAAGCTGCTGCAGTTACTTGCAGATGAGGTAATCAGAAGAACTATCTTACATTTCTAATTTGAGGTATTTTCTAAAATTATTATTATATCTTCTACATATTGACATAGGATCTTGGAGACCCCTTTAATACAAGTAAGATGGACGTGCATATCAACATAGAGGGCAAAAAAAGGGCACTCACCGCCTTGGCCATACAAGAACTAGGGGTAAGCAATAGGATGACCATCCAGACGTAATATGGCCCAGCAGTTAAATGAGACATTAATGGCATAGCAATAGGATATCCCATAAATAGGTGCGGAGCACAGAGGTGAGACCCACATCTATCTCCAAAAAGGGGTGGCCACCAGTGAATGTGGAGGTGCCGGCTGTCTCAATTCATTGCTATAGGAGTTCTGAATACAGCCGAGCAAACCTTCCCGTGAGAGATCCCTTATAAGTTCCTATCCAGCCTAGGAACATCTCCTGACATCCCAAGTGATTTTTTTTTGCGTCTCATCTGTGTTTGGAACTGCCATAGAAGTCAATGGAAAAAGCCAACTCTCCATTCACATTGGCGACAAGGTGGGAAATGGGCGACCCCAATTCTCAAGATGTGGTGCTGATTCCAAAGTTGGAACCTGGGTTTATTAAACATTTATCCCATGCCATATGTATGGCATACACTTTAGAGATGGGAAATACCCCTTTAAGGAAAAGAAATAGCCATGAAAACTGATCATATAACCAGCCACTGAGGGAGCAGGTTGATCAAAAATCAAACCCAAATTGTCCCAACCCATGAACGGACATCGAGTTATTCAGGCATAATATATGATTCAGAAAATTCTACTTACAGAAATGTAATGTATCGAGGAGACTTAAATGGATCGTTTGTAAACTCCATATTTAAAATACTTTTTTAGGGAAATCTGAATAAAAGGGGTATTCCCATCTCCAAGATCATATCTCAATATGTAGTAAGTGTAATAATTATAACATTAGCAAATTCCTTTCATTAGAAATGTAGAATAGTTCTTCTGATTCGCTATGTCTCTTTCCTTATGTGCAGACATTGCAGGACCTTTAGGTATCCATGGTTACAACCACTGATATAGTGAGTTAGTTGCTAGTGGTCGTAACCATAGATACCTAAGGTTCTGCAATGCCTGCACATGAGAAAAGAGACAGTGAATCAGAAGAGCTATACTACATTTCTAATTGGAGGTATTTGCTAATATTATTATTATTATACCTAGTACATATTGGGATATGACCTTGGAAATGGGAATACACCTTTACCAAAGGGGAGTCAGAGATAAAACGAGATCCCACTTATTTAATTGGGAATTGTGTAATTCTCCATACTCCCTGTGGGGGCGCTGCAGGAAAAGCCAACACTTTTTTCACATATTCGCTTGCAGATGATCGACGGTGGTCTTTGCAGCTAAATAATCTGCAATCAGATTATTGTTGGGGGACGCTTATTCCTAAAAATAAGAAATGTGAAAAATGGACAATCCCTTTAAAATTTCTTAACAAACACCATTTCTTCTGGTGGATAATTGATATGTGAGTACCAAGAAGCACAAATGGATAGTTACCACCAGCTTGTCTTTCAGTGCTTTGGCACCTCCAACTTTGAAGTTAATCTGAGGGAGTATTGTCTTCAGCTCCCGAATGCTAATACTGGAACATAGGAAAAATAAGATTTATTCATCGGGATATAATTAAACTTTAAAGGGGTTATTCCCATCTTCACAGATAGATACTGTTGGATACAGCTTGTAAAATCAAGCACTTTTGCAATTCACTGCTTATTAACATTTTCAACTGTTCTTGAGATACAAACACTTTTCCTTCATTTACAGCTCATTGCCTAGGAAACCGACCACGTCTATCTTGTAAGCACTGTGTTGAAGCTGGCCAGGATTTAGGAGTCAAAACACTCCACAGATCCTGCCCAGCTTCTATGCAGTGCTTACAAGCTGAATAGAAAAGCGCTTGTAAGTACTGTGCTTGTTCTGCTGCCTGGCAGCGGTGGTCGGTTTCCAAAGCAACAAGCTGAAAATGTTAATAAATAGTAAATTGCCAAATGTCTTGGATTTACATGCACTATCCGAAAATACTCCAGTTAGGAAGATGGGAATAATCCCTTCAATTTGTGAACGACAGGACGGACGGTCTGGTTTCGACTTCATTATAAAATTCAGAGATTCTGGAACCAAACTAGTATTAGGCTAAGACGTATAAATTATGTACGGTCATACAGTGTGCACATGACTAAAAGAGCCCAACAGTGCAAAATGTTAGCCAAAGAACACTCCCATACAGTTACCTAGATATCAAAGCTATACAGTGCCACCGCCACGACCCTACAGCGCACAGGTAATATAATGCACAGTGTTATTTAGCAGTGACACAATGCCGGTGGTAATGCCGCCATACAGTGCTCAAATTATACCAACATACAGTCACCAAAACTCCACTCCCTTTAAGCAAATTTTTTTTATCATCTAATATAAATGGACTCCTGTTTCCCTCTATGAAAAGCAAGCGATCAATCAACAAAAGTCAAGGTTAATATGTAAAGGGAAACATTGTTATCCATTTTGCATTCATATCTGTAAAGCCCCGGGGTGCGTGTGCCAAGGACAATGTTTGTAAAATAAAAAAAAATGCATTGCGCTGTGTCCCGCCGCAGATGTCCGGCTGAGGTTCGGTTCAGTCATACTTTACACTCTTCGGCTGAAATACTCTGCGCTGCTCTTTGTACTTTTTAAAGGCTAGTTGCCACCTGCAGCCCAGACCTGTGCGGTGATCAATGGCCGTGCAATTTTGTTTCAAAAATCGACGGCAGACAGAGTTTCGCCCACCTGGTCTACCCCTATAATACAAAAGCTTGAAATTCTGCCTACAAATTTCTGTTGCATATTTTTGCTGCAGATTTCACCTTTTGCAACCTAGTAAGATGAAATCTGCTTTGGATCTGTATCACAGTCCGCTGGTAACTTGCGTAAAGTTTTCTGCAGATTCAGCATGATTTTACAGTGAAATCTACAGTACTTTTTACAGTAGGCGAGGAATTACTCATATAACATCTACAAGAAGGATTTTGGTCACTGCCTCCTGTAAGATCAACACCATCATCTCCTGCTGCTGTCCGAATTTTTACGACCTGACTCTCCTATCCTGATTTTGTGTCCTTTACCATAATCTTCACAGTTTCTTCTGCTAAACTACACTGCCCCTGTCATATATATCCATATTATGCAGTCTTGGTTACTAAAATCCTCTGTGCTGCTGGGGCAATTGGAGCGCCCCCGTAGGGCTATGGGGTACTTGGAGCCGGGCCCTTCGGTTCTCGATGGGGATGTCACGGTGGCTGATCCGGTCCGTGGCCCTAGGGACGTCCGTTGTAAAATAAGGGAAAGGTCTTTAAAGGGGAAATGTTCGTGACGCCACCTGTGGTATTCGGTCAGGATGACCGACGCTGCTGTGAGGAGTCCGCTGGGGTGATGTTATGGCAGCTAGATGGTATACCTTCCCACAGGTGAAGTGTATCCCCAGGGCTTCCCAGAGTGTAGATGGTGAGAGGCGCAGTGAAGAACGAGGACACAAGGTTGCAGTCTCTTTTACCTTTACTGAAGGCTTCAGCGTTCACAGTCCAGAGCACCGGATCACAGGGCAGGCAGAGTCCGGCCGGTCTGAAGGCAAATCCAGAGTCCCCTTATCCAGGTGGAAATCAGTAGCCTTCCTTTAGCGCCTGTGTGTTGTAGTACCTTCCTGCTCAGCTTCTCGGTAAGGTCCTCACAACTGTTGTAGATGTTCTAGATGTTATGTCTCTCTGTCCCCAGATGGATAGGAACAACCCGTATGACTGATGGCCTGAGGCTTTTTACAGGGACTCTAGCACGCCCCAGCCCCCACAAGTTGCCACCGTGCCTCCTGGGTATAGGTCGGGCAGGTAACGTGGAATTATCTGTCCTGCCGGTCTTTGGAGCAAGGCTTGGAGACTGTTGCTCCCTCGGTGTTCTGGCTACCGGATCCTGTGCCTCAGAAGGAGGCAGCCTTTTGCGGGGCAGAACTCCTTCTGCTTTCCTCTCCTGTGCTATGACTTCGTTTCTCACCCGCTACAACACAATTCTCTTCGTGTCCTTTCTTAGGATGCTGCCGCACGTCGGGCAGGCGCAGCTCTGTGGCCTTCTGTCTAGGCCTCTGACAGGATCCCACCCCTGTCAGGGACCACTCTGTCTGCAGCTCCTAGATGTTCCTCCTTTCCCTCTGGCTGCCTGACAGGTGCTGCCTGGGTGAAGCCCAGTCAGCTTCTGCCTAACTTCCTATCCAGACCACCAGTTTTACCTAATTGTGAAGAGTGCCCTAATAGATAGGAGGATAGCTCCCCCTGGTGGACTGGAGTGTGAAGTGTGGTGTATGGTTTGTGATACCTGGTAAAGAGATCTCCTTTATTGCCTTCAGACGTAACATCACTCCCCCTGGTGGAAGAATGACATTACTGCAACGACCAGGACCCTGGGGCGCTGCACAATGAATGTTGCACAATGATCTGCGGACTTCCATTTGTCCTGATTCCCTATCTTATGTCATTATACTGCTCGGCGGTCTTGATCAGTTGTTTTCTCTCCATTTACAAATGAAGTGGCTGAGGTGGTCCTAACAGTATGGGGGCTGACCTTTGGGGCCCCTATGGATTCTGGCAATAAAAGGGTCATGGTGGTCCTAGCAATAGTGCATCACTTTATAAAATAACAATAACCCCTGGATCTGCTGTTCCTTTAACACTAATTTCTTCAACTGACCGTATATAGACAGATCTGTTTGAGCCTTTTCTGCCTCATTAGCACAGGCTCTATGTGATGGAAAAAAAAATGTTTCCCCCAATAGAATAGCTTGGCATGAAGTTTTTTTTTCGTGATATAGAACAATGAAATAATTTTAGTCTCTGAGAAAGTTGATTAATCCAAGTCATGGGCGAAACATTGAGGAACATAACATCCTGTACTTCCTGAATGAACCTCCCTGGTTCTGAGACCCCAGGACAATGGAAGAAAGGCTTAAATCACATGAGAATGGAAACCATGACCCATTCTGTCTGGTTAAGAATTGCCATTCTGTTAAGGATCTCTCAAGCTGCTGAGAAATCTGCTGGGATTTGTAGTTTTTGAGAGATTGGAAACCACTATGCTAGACTTTTACGTAAAAAAAAACAATGAAAAAATCAGTTTTTGTCTTTACAAAATGGTAACTGAATGCAGAATTGCATGATGATTAATACTTCTACACAATCTTATATCCAGCAAGGCCTCGTTGATGATCTTAGCAGAAGAGGAGGAATGGACTGATTTTGTGGAAGGCACTGACCTGTTCACTCAGTAGGATCGGGATGTGGTGTCATGACTTCAGGAGCAACGTGGAGAGGAGTGTGGGATCACATTGTTAGAAACAAGAAACAAAGTGCTGCAGCATATAGGATTTCAGGGGAGGAGTGTGTTGATTTTGTTGAAGGCAGTGACCTGTTGAGAGGATCGGGATGGTGTCTTGATTTCAGGAGAGGTGTAGAGAGGAGTGTGGGATCACATTATTAGAAACAGTGAACGGAGTGCTGCAGCATATACAGTTAGGTCCATATATATTTGGACAGAGACAACATTTTTCTCATTTTGGTTATAGACATTACCACAATTTAATTTTAAACAAAACAATTCAGATGCAGTTGAAGTTCAGACTTTCAGCTTTCATTTGAGGGTATCCATATTAAAATTGGATGAAGAGTTTAGGAGTTTCACCTCCTTAACATGTGCCACCCTGTTTTTTAAAGGGACCAAAAGTAATTGGACAATTGACTCCAAGGCTATTTCATGGACAGGTGTAGGCAATCCCTTCATTATGTCATTCTCAACTAAGCAGATAAAAGGCCTGGAGTTGATTTGAGGTGTGGTGCTTGCATTTGGAAGGTTTTCCTATGAAGTAAACATGCGGTCAAAAGTGCTCTCCATGAAGGTGAAACAAGCCATCCTTAAGCTGTGAAAACAGAGAAAAAACCCATCCGAGAAATTGCTACAATATTAGGAGTGGCAAAATGTACAGTTTGGTACATCCTGAGAAGGAAAGAAAGCACTGGTGATCTCATCAATGCAAAAAGACCTGGACGTCCACGGAAGACAACAGTGGTGGGTGATCGCAGAATAATCTCCATGGTGAAGAGAAACCCCTTCACAACAGCCAGCCAAGTGACCAACACTCTCCCGGAGGTCGGCGTATCAATATCCAAATCTATCATAAAGAGAAGACTGCATGAAAGTAAATACAGAGGGTTCACTGCACGGTGCAAGCCACTCATAAGCATCAAGAATAAAAAGGCTAGACTGGACTTTGCTAAAAAACATCTAAAAAAGCCAGCACAGTTCAGGAAGAACATTCTTTGGACAGATGAAACCAAGATCAACCTCTACCAGAATGATGGAAAGAGAAAAGTATGGCGAAGGCTTGGTACAGCTCATGATCCAAAGCATACCGCATCATCTGTAAACACGGCGGAGGCAGTGTGATGGCTTGGGCATGCATGGCTGCCAGTGGCACTGGGTCACTAGTGTTTATTGATGATGTGACACAGGACAGAAGCAGCCGAATGAATTCTGAGGTATTCAGAGCCATACTGTGTGCTCAGATCCAGCCAAATGCAGCAAAACTGATTGGTCGTCGTTTCATACTACAGATGGACAATGACCCAAAACATGAAGCCAAAGCAACCCAGGAGTCTATTAAAGCAAAGAAGTGGAATATTCTTGAATGGCCAAGTCAGTCACCTGATCTCAACCCAATTGAGCATGCATTTCACTTGTTAAAGACTAAACTTCAGACAGAAAGGCCCACAAACAAACAGCAACTGAAAACCACCGCAGTGAAGGCCTGGCAGAGCATCAAAAAGGAGGAAACACAGCGTCTGGTGATGTCCATGAGTTCAAGAGTTCAGGTAGTCATTGCCAACAAAGGGTTTTCAACCAAGTACTAGAAATGAACATTTTATTTAAAATTATTGAATCTGTCCAATTACTTTTGGTCCCTTTAAAAACAGGGTGGCACATGTTAAGGAGCTGAAACTCCTAAACCCTTCATCCAATTTTAATGTGGATACCCTCAAATGAAAGCTGAAAGTCTGAACTTCAACTGCATCTGAATTGTTTTGTTTAAAATTCATTGTGGTAATGTCTATAACCAAAATGAGAAAAATGTTGTCTCTGTCCAAATATATATGGACCTAACTGTAGTATTTCAGGAGAGGAGTGTGTTGATTTTGTGGATGGCAGTGACCTGTTCAGAGGATCGGAATGGTGTCTTGATTTCAGGAGAGGTGTAAAGAGGAGTGTGGGATCACATTATTAGAAACAATGAACAAAGTATGGCAGCATATAGGATTTCAGGAGAGGAGTGTGTTGATTTTGTGAATGGCAGTGACCTTTCCACTTATGGCATTAGGTTTATAAGGACCGTATAATAGGGTTTTAGGAGGGATGAGGAGGAAAGTTTTCGGTCACAGTCTTAAAGCACATACACACTAATGAGATTCGCCCGAATCTTCTTCCTATGTGTATGGGGGTCTCCTGGCTCTTCCCCGACAGATAATATTGGGAGAAAGAAGAATCAGCTTATTAGAATCTCAATGACTAATCTTTTTATATGTTTAGGATGGATAAACCTCTCCCTACATTGAAAATATTAACAGAGAACCAGGAGAGACAGCTGTCTGCAGAATGAATACCACTAGACATGGCCCAGGGAGGAGCGCAGTGGTATTTACGGGAAAAATTGGACTCCGAACAGACGATAGCAAGCACACAGTCCATACAGATTGGAGACTATGAGTTTACAATAACTTATGCCGACACTGGAATCTGACTAGCTTTTACTTTCTCAGATGTGAAACTTTTGAAGAATGTCATCTTACCTGTTCCTTCTGGTCTGATCCACGGAGTAGATCTGCTTCCTCAGCCAACTAATAACACACAAATAAAATAAAAAACCCTTGATGGTCAACTCAACCCAGGTCCAAGTTCCCTCCAAAAACACAATGTCCCCATTATTTAGTGGTGTCCCCATCCCAGCACGGGGAAGTCCTCTGCTCCTTCTGCGATAGACCAGAGGTAATGACATCTGACCCCATTAAACGTCCAGGGGTTTTCGGAGCTCTACCTGTGTCACCAGAAGTTCAGAAAGAGGTGGACAGCTGTATGCATCACTCAGGTCCTGTGATGGAACAGGACTTTATTGAATATTTAGAATGGGAAACTCCTGGGGTTTTTATGGAGTTTCCCTTTAAGTCATGAAGAATTGAAGCAAAACCATCCCTTTAGAAGCGCAAGTATGAAAAGTTAGGCAACTATCTAATATACTTTGTACGATCTGCACCAACTCTAGTCTGGAGGTCTTCCCCAAACGCAAGATATCCCTCTATCTAGAGGACCCCCAGCAATAGCAAGAATGGAGCTTTGGAGCGGTCTTAAGTAGAACTCAGGTGAGAATGCTCAGCCTCCATTCATTCTCTACAGGACCGATGGAAATAGTAGAGCACTGTACAAGGCTTTCTCAGACAGTCCCATAGACAATGAATGGACCTTCACTCCAACCAAGACAGAGCCCTGTTCTCGGGATCATTGTGGGGATTGCTGACCCCCAAGCCATCAGAAAGTTACACCCTATCCTAGGGATAAGGGATAACTTACTATATTGGGACAATCCTTTTTTAGGCTGTATGGCCACCAGCATTGCTGTCCTCCAGATACCACTTCTGGACACGAGGCCGAAGCTACGCTTACACGTTACCCCCTGATTTTTACCTCCGCACCCTAAGAGAATATTACCAATTTCCACGCACCTTTCTATGATGTTTGGCGTGGAAGCCAAATTCACTTCTTCAAGTAAAATATTCAACCCGCCTCTCCACTTCTCGGCGTCGTCCACAGAGTCCGCTGCAGGGTATAAGCCGAGAAGATATGTCAGAGAGGACTCGATGCTGGAGGATGAGAAGAGGCAAGCTACTTTATGGCAGCCTGTCCGCTGCTGTACAGACAGAATATAGTCTGCATTGTGCTGTCGGACCGTAAGGGGTTAGCCTGACATCCATGGTTGTCAGGTCCATCTTCTTTTTGCAGAGTGATGGTCCACAAGAATAAAAAAAAAATGGAGACTTGTCCCTTGGTCTGTTCTGCTAAGAGAACTTTCCCAATTAAGTGACATATAACCGTTGTAACAGTAAACAATCGGTTTCAGCCGCTCTGTGACCCTAGTGGGCTTATTTAAGGGTCACCATTGCGTCTCGAGCCGTAGCTTACCTTCAAGACTTAATGTGTTAAGGACAAATTGGTTTCCATAGAAGATAGTGAAGCAGCAATCTTCCTTTAATCGTGAGGCTTTACCGCGCTCAAAATCCTTGCAGTTTTTTCCCTGGCGAATTTCCTTGATTTCAGACAGATCCACTGCAAAAAAAAAAGATTCAGAATCAGTAGAGAACTTGACTTCTAGATTTCACTCCACAAATAACAAGCTTGTATGTCGCTCTGTAAAGTGGCAGCTGTACGCACACGGACTATTAGCGTCAATTGGACGGCTTCAGTTTATGGAATTTGGTTGCAAGTTGCTAAAATGTTTTCCATGCCTGTCTTTCCAATTATTTTACTGTGAGAAATGTCAGCATGTCACTGCTCCAAGACCCCAAGTGTCAGCATGTCACTGCTCCAAGACCCCAAGTGTCAGCATGTCACTGCTCCAAGACCACAAGTGTCAGCATGTCACTGCTCCAAGACCACAAGTGTCAGCATGTCACTGCTCCAAGACCCCAAGTGTCAGCATGTCACTGCTCCAAGACCCCAAGTGTCAGCATGTCACTGCTTCAAGACCCCAAGTGTCAGCATGTCACTGCTTCAAGACCCCAAGTGTCAGCATGTCACTGCTCCAAGACCCCAAGTGTCAGCATGTCACTGCTCCAAGACCCCAAGTGTCAGCATGTCACTGCTCCAAGACCCCAAGTGTCAGTATGTCACTGCTCCAAGACCCCAAGTGTCAGCATGTCACTGCTCCAAGACCCCAAGTGTCAGTATGTCACTGCTCCAAGACCCCAAGTGTCAGCATGTCATGGCTCCAGGACCCCAAGTGTCAGCATGTCACTGCTCCAAGACCCCAAGTGTCAGTATGTCACTGCTCCAAGACCCCAAGTGTCAGCATGTCATGGCTCCAGGACCCCAAGTGTCAGCATGTCACTGCTCCAAGACCCCAAGTGTCAGCATGTCACTGCTCCAAGACCCCAAGTGTCAGCATGTCACTGCTCCAAGACCCCAAGTGTCAGCATGTCATGGCTCCAGGACCCCAAGTGTCAGCATGTCACTGCTCCAAGACCCCAAGTGTCAGTATGTCACTGCTCCAAGACCCCAAGTGTCAGCATGTCATGGCTCCAGGACCCCAAGTGTCAGCATGTCACTGCTCCAAGACCCCAAGTGTCAGCATGTCACTGCTCCAAGACCCCAAGTGTCAGCATGTCACTGCTCCAAGACCCCAAGTGTCAGTATGTCACTGCTCCAAGACCCCAAGTGTCAGCATGTCATGGCTCCAGGACCCCAAGTGTCAGCATGTCACTGCTCCAAGACCCCAAGTGTCAGCATGTCATTGCTCCAGGACCCCAAGTGTCAGCATGTCATTGCTCCAAGACCCCAAGTGTCAGCATGCAATTGCTCCAAGACCCCCAAATTTGAACCTGGGTTCCCATCTACATGTTGATCAGATGTATGGGCCCTGGTAGTGTTCTAGCTCTGTAAAGACATACGTGATCACATACAATGTAATAATGTCCCTCATCTTGGCCCCTTCCTATAATAATATCCCCATCCTCAGCTCCTTCCTGTAATATCCTCCATCAGGGGCCCCTTTCTGGTATAATGTCTCATCATCCTGGGTCCCTTTCAGTAATAATGTCCCTCATCCTGGGCGCTTTCCTGTTATAATGTCTCCATCCTGTAAAAATGTCCCCATTCTGGGCTCCTTCCTGTAATAATTTTCTCCATCAGGGCCACTTCCTGGTATAATGCCCTCCCCATCCTGGGACCCTTGCAGAAATATTGTCCCCAGTCCTGAGGTCCTTCCGTAATAATTCCCCCATTATGGGCCCCTTACAGTAATAATGTCACCATCCTTGGCCTTTCTTGATATATTGTCTAACCATCCTGGACCCTTCCAGTAATAATGTTCCTCATCCTGGACCCCTTCCTGGTATAATGTCCTCCATCCAGGGCCCCATACTGTAATACTGTTCCTCATCCTGAGCCCCTCCCTGTCCCCTATTCTGAGCCCCCTGCCTGTATAATGTCCCCCAACTTGGACCCCTTCCAGTAATAATGTCCTCTATCTTGGGCCCCTTCCAGTAATAATGTTCCTCATCCTGGACACCTTCCTGGTATAATGTCCTCCATTCTGGGCACCATCCTGTAATACTGTTCCTCATCCTGAGCCACTGCCTGTATAATGTCCCCATCTTGGACCCCTTCCAGTAATAATACCACCATCCTAGGTCCCTTCCACTAATAATGTTCCTCATCCTGGACACCTTCCTGGTATAATGTGCTCCATCATGGGCACCTTTCTATAAAAACGTCCTCCATCCTGTAGGTGCAGGAACTCCATCAATATCTACAGTAGGTCTTGGGTAACCTTTTTTTTTACCAGATCTTGAACTCGTGGGACCCAAAACCTGTTACCAGGACCTTCATTGATCCACAAGTCACAGCTCCACTCAAACATGTTCTCCACTGCAATAAGTAAAGAAATGTCTGTGCTGGTACTGACCGTTCTCAGGCTGTCAGCTATTTGCTAGCTCTGTCCCTCACACTTACAGTACATGCTGCTTCTCGATAAGACGTTTATGGGAAAGGTGAAGGAAGTGGTTTCATACCACATATAATGGACAGGCACAAAGCTCTTCCTGTTTCTGTCAGGACATGGTGTCTCCCACCAGCGCTGAGGAAGTACATAAAACTAATACTTAAAAAGGTCGCTCAACTCCTCAAAAATATTCTCACATGAGAGTAAAGGGTTAAAAAAACATTACTGTAAATCTAAACTCTAAGCAGACCCTTAGGGCCCTCCAAGGGGCCAGGGGGTGCAACTTGGTCATCTGCAACATTGGACTGCAGGATCAGACTACATACCTTGTTAGTTTGTAGTCTGTAACCATGGAGACACATAGGTGTTCACAGAAGCATTATGTAAAAAAAATGATAGATTTTAAAACTAATTGCACACTTTTTATTTTTATTTTTTTGTTATTGCATTATAGCAATAAAAAATATAGCAGCAAAAATACTCCTAATCCTATAAGCGGCAGCTTTTGTAGGTCCAGTGCATGTGCAAACCAGTAAATTAAAATCCAAGCAGCAAAAATCGCTCATCGATTGATTGATCGTTCATTCTCAAGATTCTTAATTGAGGTGTAAAATCTGTCTTCAGTGAATAAAGATTTCCCTATTATTGAGATAGGAGATGACAGTTGGTGCTCATAAAGTTCTATAGAGAAATGCCACAGAATGTCTGTGTGTTCCACTAGCTCATCCCCTCTCCATAGAATTATAAAAGCACCAACTGCCAGCTTCGATCTCGGTAATAGTGAAATCTGTCTTCACTGTATACAGATTTTACCTGTGAATTGGATTGTTTAGGTGGCACCTTAATTGATGGTAATCAGGAGCTCATCTCCCCGTGTAAACGAGATGTCCAGAATGAGCGCACTGACCATTGTTCAGCCCCTGTATAACTTGTATCGGCCCTTGTACAGGTGCTGTAAAATAAGCGAGTTGTTTGTCAATCAGTCCTCGTTATGGACAGAAATGTGTCCATGTAGACATACCTTAGAGAAGTATTATGAGATTTTAAGGGGGATAGGGGATACTTGGCTGCTTTCTGGGGGTCTGACTGCCAAATTCCAGAGTGATAGAGAGAATGGGGCTCTGTAGAGCACCATCATCAATTTAACAGAACTGTGTATTCTCATCTATGAGAGTGAAGGTTGAGCATAAGGATTTCTGATCCATCCATTCAGTGACTATTGTTCTGCCCCTACATAGTTTGTATCGCCCCTTGTACAGGTGCTGTAAAACGAGCGAGTTGTTTGTCAATCAGTCCTCGTTATGAACAGAAATGTATCTATGTAAAAAGCTTAAAGGGCCACTGTCACCCCCCCCCCAGCCGTTATAAACTAAAAGAGCCACCTTGTGCAGCAGTAATGCTGCAGTCTAACAAGGTGGCTCTTTTAGTTTTTGATTCATTTATTACCTCAATAAAGCGTTTTAAAAATTGGCCACAAATACCAGATATTGTACCGGGAGGCGGTCCGAATCGTCCTCTATCAATCTCCCAACTGCCGTCACTCTTCTCTTCTGGGGATGTGGTCGCCGCCCCCTTCGCGCTGTTGCTTCTTAAATCCGGCGCCTGCGCTGTGCGTGCCTGCCTGGGGCCTGCGCAGTCTTCATTGTCAGTCACAGCTCAGACGCAGGGTGCCTGACTGCGCAGGTGCGGGCAGTGCGGCCACCCTGTTCCTGAATCCCCGCCCCGCACTGTGTTATTCATTATGCACAGTGCGGGGCTGGGGTTCCTGGGCATGCGCACTGCGCTTGTCAGATGCTCCCCCGGTCCCCCGCCTTCCAGCGTTGTTCTTTGTGGCTGTTCAAAACGTCGGCAATGAAACCTGTATATTCCGGCAATGCTGGAAGGCGGGGGACCGGGGGAGCGTCTGACAAGCGCAGTGCGCATGCCCAGGAACCCCAGCCCCGCACTGTGCATAATGAATAACACAGTGCGGGCCCCAGGCAGGCACAGCGCAGGCGCCGGATTTAAGAAGCAACAGCGCTCAGGGGGCGGCGACCATCGCCCCTGAAGAGAAGAGTGACGGCAGTTGGGAGATTGATAGAGGACGATTCGGACCGCCTCCAGGTACAATATCTGGTATTTGTGGCCAATTTTTAAAACGCTTTATTGAGGTAATAAATGAATCAAAAACTAAAAGAGCCACCTTGTTAGACTGCAGCATTACTGCTGCATAAGGTGGCTCTTTTAGTTTATAACGGCTGGGGGGGGGTGACAGTGGCCCTTTAAAAGAGTATTCCTATATTTTAAGGTGGATAGGGGATAATGTGCTGCTTTCTGGGGGTCTGACTGTTTAATTCCCCAGTTATAAAGAGAATGGGGCTCTACAGAGCACCATCATAAATTGAACAGAGCTGTGCATGCTCATCTATGAGAGTGTTACTATGTGTACGAATTGCTGCCCCATTCAAGATGAGACTGTACAGTTCTTCAGATCCAGATTCTCAGGGTCGCAGTGGTCGGACTTCTTTCAACCAGTAAGTAATTCCTTAGCCTTAGGGATCACTTTCATTTCTGGAAAAAAAACTCTACGGCCGCATTATATCGGTACAGAATTCAGATAAGCGGCTGAACAAAACAGCAGAATTCTAAATGCAGCTACGGATATGACTTTTACCCTGCAAATTTTACAAGGCGGTCATGTCACCTGGGGGAATGGGGGGTATTAAATATTTCACGCTCCTAGTTACTGATCAGAGGTGGTGGTGGGGTGGGGGATTTATGCGTCTTGTGAACGCAGCCCTCCCTGTACTCAGGTGTAAATAATTTATTACAACAAGATTCGATAAAGTGAACGATCCAGCGAGAAAATCTAAAGCATGACAGATGAGAAAATGGAAATAAAACGAAAACACACGAACGCTCCACGCACCAATCTTAGGAAATGTAGCTTTCTTTTATATTCTCATTACAAAGAGGAATGACAGAAGCGAAGAAAACGGCGAAAATAGAATAAAAAAGTGAGATTTCATAGCAGGATCACCCGTGAAAACTGACAACATCAACCTGATTGCCGTAAAGTGAATGCAGCCATCATCGCTATTACTGATTGTATCGCACGCAGCTCCTGACAATACGAGACAATAGGATTTTGCTGCTGGCGAGAACGTCACATTAGTTTCTGGCAGTTCTGTGAATGGGGTGTGTGCAGGAATATATTTCCATAAAAGTATGGAGATGAGGGGACATTAACTCTCTACTGGCTGCTCATGTGATAAGTAATGATAGAATTCACAATAAACTCAGGTGTAAGATTAGAACAAAGAGACTGTTTTGAGATTTTTTTTTTCCGCTGTAATAGCGCCACCTCTTGTAAAGGACGGTGTCTGATATTGCAGCTCTGGAGTATAATACAGGATGTAACTCAGGATCAGTAATGTATGTACACAGTGACTACACCAGCAGAATAGTGAGTGCAGCTCTGGAGTATAATACAGGAGGTAATTCAGGATCAGCAATGTAATGTATGTAGACAGTGACTGCAGAATAGTGAGTGCAGCACTGGAGTATAATACAGGATGTAACTCAGGATCGGTAATGTAATGTATGTATACAGTGACTGCACCAGCAGAATAGTGAGTGCAGCTCTGGGGTATAATACAGGACGTAACTCAGGATCAGTAATGTATGTACACAGTGACTGCACCAGCAGAATAGTGAGTGCAGCTCTGGAGTATAATACAGGATATAACTCAGGATCAGTAATGTATGTACACAGTGACTGCACCAGCAGAATAGTGAGTGCAGCTCTGGAGTATAATACAGGATGTAACTCAGGATCAGTAATGTAATGTATGTACATAGTGACTGCACCAGCAGAATAGTGAGTGCAGCTCTGGAGTATAATACAGGATGTAACTCAGGATTAGTACTGTAATGTATGTACACAGTGACTGCACCAGCAGAATAGTGAGTGCAGCTCTGGGGCATAATACAGGATGTAACTCAGGATCAGTAATGTAATGTATGTGCACAGTGACTGCACCAGCATAATAGTGAGTGCAGCTCTGGAGTATAATACAGGATGTAACTCAGGATCAGTAATGTAATGTATGTACACAGTGACTGCACCAGCAGAATAGTGAGTGCAGCTCTGCAATATAATACAGGGAGTATAAGGGAGACTATTTTATTTAAGGGGTTGTCTATGTGTAGTGGTCAACCCCTTAAAGGTGAAAGGTTGCATCAGAATAGTGAGTGCAGCACTGGACTATAATTAACCTTTGACCCTCATAAAGATGGTGAATTCACAGTTTCTGCTTGCAGCCATCATTAGTTATATCTGGCTTAGTAATGAAACTGTCAATAATTATTCATTTTAACCCCTTAATGACCGCCAATACGTCTTTTAACTGACCTGCGATATAAGTGAATAGCCTCCCCATACAGGTGACAATCCTGCAGCTGTTGGTTGTGCACTATAGCTGACAACTTGCTGTATCAGCCACGCTCAGTGTTGGCACCGTTCATATCTACTTAACCCCTTAGATGCTGCTGTCAATAGTGACTACATCATTATAAATGGTTAACAGAGTGTGGGTGCTTTCTCTTTATTCAAACTGGTGCCCTCAGATCATGATTTTGTGGTCCTGATGTTTGCCATGGCAATTCACGTCCAAATAGCGGCCTTACAGTCTGACTGCTCTACTAATCTGTTCAGAAGTTAGAGGCATTTAGGTGGTATAAATACACATTTTCATTTCTGTCATACCACTTTGCATTAATTCCTATAAAGCACCTGAAGGGTTAATAAACTACCTGACAGCAGTTTTCAGTATGTCAGGGGGTGCCGTTTTTAAAATGGCATCACGTTTGGGGGTTTCCCAATATATGGGACCACTAAAGTCACTTCAAACATGTATAAGTCCCTAAAAAAATAAATTTTGTAAATTTCCTTGAAAAAATGAAAAATTGCTGCTACATTTTTAAACCTCCTAAAATGCTAACAAAATAAAATAACATTTGACAAATGGTGCTGATGTAAAGCTGACGTGTGGGAAATGTTATTTATTAATGGTTTGCTGTGGTATGACCATCTGGATTTAAGGGATAATCAATCAAATTTAGAAAATTGCTAATTTTTTTACATTTTTCTCACATTTTTGATATTTTTTATAAATAAACACAAAACATATTGACATAAATTTACCATTATCATAAAGTATAATGTGTCACGAAAAAACAATTTCAAAATCACTGGGGTTTGCTGAAGCATTGCAGAGTTATTACCACATAAAATGACACTGGTCAGATTTCAAAAATTTGGCTCTGTCACTAAGGGGTTAATAATATATTTAATAACAGTACTTTTTATTTTTAACATTAGTCATATTTATTTTTTTTCACATTTCTTCTTAGAAAATCTAATTTCCCATCACCTACACCACATTTACACCTTCTAAAGATTCCTTGTAGGACAGCTGCGTACAGCCAGAGGTCAAACCGTTTCAATATCATCCATGAAATCTTCATTTTATCCCTTTGCTTTCTTGTTGTTTTTTAGTTAATTTTTACGCTTTTAGATATTGAATTTCCAATTCATAGTAGCAGAGCTTCACAAGAACTGTCACAGGACTCGGGATGTAACGGGAAAGGTCATAATTTGTATATACAGAACACTGTCCGTAACGTTATGTATTTACAGACTTTGTTTTGTCTGCAAAAAACTGAAAAAAAAAAAAACAATATCGGTAATTTTATGAGGTTGTATTCATGCCGGGAAGGACATTTGCATATGAAAACCTTGTGTTGCTTGTCATAGAGTATCACCGGGATGATAACCTACAGACTGAGCCCTACTGCTAGTGTTACCGCTCTGCACAGGGAAGCTCTGCGGCCACAATCAATATTCATTAAAATGTTACCAATCTATTTGCCTTTCTGTTCATTTTTTTTTTCCCCATCTAAGTGCTTTTTAACCAATCAGCATTCATTATTCATAGTCAGGTTTTTGGCTGAGCAGTCAAAGAGTTGTTTTTTTTCATAAATCAATAATACTCATGAAAATAAGAACCTTTCTAACATATATTATCAGAGAAATCTGCTTTCTTTATTTTTGTGAATTCTCGATTCACATAATTTTGTATTAAAAATAATTGATTATATAATCAAAAATTATTAATACAAAAATTAAAATCACGGCACTTTCCTTTAAGTGTGTCCTCTGTGAGTACAGACTTTCCCATTACTGAGAAAGGTGACAGTTGTTGCTCATATAGTTCTATGGTGAACTGTAATAGAATGTCTGTGTGTTCCACTAGCTCCTCTCCATGGAATTTTAAAAGCACCAACTGTCATCTACTATCTCAGTAATGGGGAAATGTGCCTTTACTGTATTTTACATATTTTATCAATAAATTGAGAGTAAAAGATCCATCCAGGAGGAGAAGAAAGCAGTTTTTTTTATAATATATATTATAAAACTGCTCATTTTCATGTATGCTATTGATTTATGGAATAAAAATTAAAATTGGTACAACCAAATTTTAATTGTCTAATGGGAAAAATGAACTCAATGGTTATTAAAATTTAATCTAGCACAACTAATAAAAAACAGTCTGCTTATTATGGTATGTTAAAAAAAAACTCCCCCAAAAAACGGATGTCTGAATACGGACTAGTTTTAGTATAGATGGTTAGCACTCGACCACGTAGAAAAAGGTGCAAGTGAAAAGGAACCAAAGATTCCGTAAAGTCCAAAAATAGCTATAGAATCACTGCACTCAATAGAGAAGGTATGCTTTCAAGTGAATAAATTTTATTTACGGTGGTGGATGAAGCGACAATTTTTTGACGTTTCGGCCGAACTCCGGCCTTTATCACATAGTCGCTGGAAAAAATATAAAACAATATATACAATCAGAATGCTTCATATACAAATATACAAGATATTTACAAAATATAAGAGAGCTAGTCTATCCAGGTTGATGAGGGTGCAAATATGCAGATGCAACTAGGCTGGCAATATCAAAAACGACACTGGGTATCAGTAGTACAGGAGTTGGCATAGAACGTAAATGATTAAGTACAGAGTAAAAAGACATAAAAAGACATGGAGCATACCCTTTAAGGTCACCGAAAGGTTATTGGCACCGTTTATTGGGATGTCTCAAATTGATGATATACTTCCTGAAGGTGAAAGGAGAGGGGGAAGAATAGTTAAGAAGGTGGCCTAGAAATCGCTGGCAAAGTGTAACATTAAGAACAGTGACCTTGATGTAGTTTGTAGTAGTGCGTCTCTTGAATGATATAATGTGACGTGACCGGGGGTGGGAACAAGAGGAGAGAAAAAAACTAAGAGGGGAAAGAATTATGTATATATATATATATATATATATATATATATATATATATATATATATGTACCCGTTTAATGGATGATCCAGGAGGGGTTTGCGGCAAGCCAAAGGAGTGCTGTCCTGATTTTGATAATTGAGCTACAATGGGCAAAGTAGTCAGGGTAAGAATATGGCATATGATAGCGCTGGAGTCATTTTACCGGGTGGGTGCTAGATGTATGCAACAGTACTCACAGAAATAGAAGGCGTAGTAGTCTTGCGGGAGCAACAACGTGCTCGTGCAGTAATTGTGTGCTGCACTGGATGCGGAATACGAGCAGCAAGCCAGGGGAGCGCTGTCCTGACCATGAACACAGGGCTGTAGTAAGTAGAATCTTCAAGAAGCTATCAAAGAGACTGAGGAGAAAATCTCTACAATCGAAACACAACTCACTTCAACCTTGAGCACTACGGACTTCAATACCCTGAAAAGTAAGATCGATTCAGCACTTGTAACACATCAGAAGACCTTAGAAGACAGAAAGAGGTCTAAATTTCAACGCGACACGGAAGATTACCTTAACAATAGAGTGTACAGATGGGAGGACACAGCCCAGAGACGTTATCGCCAGAGACCCCGTTACCAACAGGGAGGATATACAGCTTCAGGGGGCTCCTCTCCTGCCGGGGGTTCATCTCCAGGATCCGGGAGCGACACTGGCAGAGCTCCCCCCTCCAGAACGGCTTTTTTAGGCCAAAACACGCACCAACGAGGCGGTCGAGGAGGAGGAGACGAGAATCGACAGATGGTCCTTCGCTCGCAGGTAGGAGTCCAAACATAGTTGTGAACATTTCTGACTATTCACTTTCTCCCCTAGAGCTGAAAGTTCTTAATCTCGGTCTCTCCTTTTGTCCAACACCTAAATGGAATGCCTTCCAACTGGAGAAAGATCTCCAGCAATTCTATCGTAATATTAGATTAAAGGTACACTTTGAAAACACCTCACCACACGTACCCAACTCCCTAGGTTCCATCTCTGATAGTGAACCAAGTCCGCCCATCACAATTAGCTCCTTGGGTCTAAGGAGTCCAAGTAACTTTATGCCCCCCAGATCCAATCATGCCGTGGAGACATTTGTTGACTTGGTAGATAGGGACATCAAACAAATCATTCATACCCAACGGTTGGGCTTACTTCCCATCCGCCATAACTTATCGACACTAGAGACACAAACATTGAAGTCCTTACAGGACAATACCAACATCATTATTAAGGCAGCAGACAAGGGTGGAGCTCTAGTAGTCATGAACAAAAGCCAGTACGTGGGTGAAATAAGGAGACAACTAGCTGACACCAAAACCTATAGAAAAGTGCAATCCGACCCTACATTTGCCATACGTAGGAAAATTGACAATATCCTTAACAAACATCTAGAAAACAAGACGATTGATAACAAAACTAAAACTTTTCTAATTAACCAACACCCAGTCACCCCGGTGCTGTACACCCTACCCAAGATCCACAAAGACTTACATAACCCACCTGGTCGTCCCATTGTTGCCTCAACTGATTCCATTCTGAATCCACTATCAATATTTCTCGAAAAAATATTAACACCATACACTTACAATACCAAATCCTTCATTTTGGACACAGGCGATTTTTTGAACAAAATCCGCACTCTTGACACAGTCCCATCAACCAGTATCCTCTGTACTCTCGATGTGAACAGTCTGTACACATCTATCGCTCATGAAAAGGGCATACAAGCAGTTTTACAAACTCTTGAGGAAGCAAACACTGACATAAGGTCACGAGAGTTGTGTCTCGACCTTCTCAACATAGTACTGAGAGACAATTTCTTTCGTTTTGAGGACGATTTTTTTGTCCAGATGTGCGGGACCGCCATGGGCTCAAATTTTGCGCCCGCCTACGCTAATCTATATATGGACAGATTCGAGCGTGACCACATCTACACTAATCCACTATTCCAGCAGCATGCCATCGTATGGCTCCGCTATATCGATGACATTTTTTGTATCTGGCTTGGAGACCCCAGTAGCTTATCCACCTTCTTCAACACCCTCAATAGCGTCAGGGAAGAACTCAAATTTACACTTTCTCATGATTCAGAGACGATTACCTTTTTAGACACGAGGGTACAGAAGAACCCCCAGGGCAAATTGACTACCGACATTTACACCAAGCCCACTGACTGTAATAATCTCCTTCGCTATGACAGCTGCCACCCCAAGTCCACAAGAGATAGTCTTCCACGATCACAATTTAAAAGGGTTACGAGAATTGTATCCGACAGTGCCACTAGAAAATCCAGATTACAGGAAATGTCAGACAAATTCAAATCTAGGAATTATCCATCTACACTACTAGCCACGGAAATGTCCAGGGCCCTCGATGACACGGGAATCAACTCTTCCACCACGAAACCACCTAGGTTACCCTTCGTTCATGACCATCATCCATCCATGAACAAAGTCCACAATCTGATTCATAAACATTGGCCTCTCCTCACGAAATCATATCCCAATATCACCATATTCAGAAATCCACCGTTAATGTGTCTCAGAAGACCCCAAAACATTAAAGACAGAGTGGTCAGAGCTGACTTAGGACATACCAACAAAACATCCACACGTACCCTCACAGGGCTTCGCAGAACTGGCACCTTTCCGTGCCTAAGCTGTATGAGTTGTTCAAACATCATTAAGGGCAATGAAGTCATACACCCCCGAACTGGCAAATCATACCCTATTAAAGATTTTTTCACATGTGAAACAAACTTTGTGGTATACATAATAAAATGCCCATGTGGACTGCTTTACGTGGGGGAGACCACCCAGGCCATACGTGACCGTATTTCTGCACACAAGTCCACGATTCGATGTGGTAAGACATGGCTACCCCTACCAGCACATTTCAAAGAGGCAAAACACAACATATCTCAACTGAGATACCAGATCATTGAAAAAGTGCCAAGACCAAAGAGAGGTGGTAACCACATCCGCTTATTAAAACAAAGGGAGACGTACTGGATATACACCTTAGATACCCTACACCCCAGAGGGTTAAATCGAGAAATAGATTGGCTAATCTGATACTTTTCTTTCCTTAGACCCATTGAAAAAACATTTGAAAAATCGTATGTCTCAATTTCTTCATCCTTCTTCTGGGGCGGTAAGACCAACCTACATCCCTCTTTTCTTTCTCCTTCCCCCCCCCCCCCCTTTTTTTCTCCTTTTTCCTATTTTTCCCATGTTCCTTTTCTCCTTGTTTCTCCTTTTTTTCTTTTTCCTTCAACCTCCCCCTTTTTGTTCATTTTCTTTTACTTCCCAATTTTCTTTTGTTTGGACTCCTACAAATGCTAATTACCATTATTTTATTTTTTATTTATTTTTTATTGACCAATTTATTTATTTATCTACTCAGTTTTTTGTTTATTGATTTCCATTGTCTATTGTCTATCGCACCATTATCATTATACGGACCGCTTATTGTACTATATATACCGTCGATTGCACTATATATTATCACCATATGTACATTACTAACATGCTCTTTAGAAGGCTATTCCACTCTTGTCTTCATCTACTAGTGCCTCCCTCCTTCTCACATATCACTATAGCAGCTCGGTCGCAGATGCAGACATTCCCTGCTGGTACAGTCCAGCGCATGCGCTATCCCCTCCGCAAACTGCCATGACATTTCACATCATGACAGAGAGCGGTGTTACACCATACACGCGGCACAGGTCTCTATAGATACCAGGCTAGGGTTCGGCGCAGGCGCAGTGACGCCGCATTCACTTCCGGTCACATGACCGGACGGCACCACATGAAAAGGATTCCCTCTCTGTTGCAGAGAACTCACACGCTGCACCAGCACGCCGTTGTGCTCACAGGACCACTGCGCCACCAATCCTAGTAAGTACGTCTTTACTACCCTCTTAAACTCTAGCGGCATTATATGCCACACTCTCACCCTTACTATTCTACTTACTACAGCCCTGTGTTCATGGTCAGGACAGCGCTCCCCTGGCTTGCTGCTCGTATTCCGCATCCAGTGCAGCACACAATTACTGCACGAGCACGTTGTTGCTCCCGCAAGACTACTACGCCTTCTATTTCTGTGAGTACTGTTGCATACATCTAGCACCCACCCGGTAAAATGACTCCAGCGCTATCATATGCCATATTCTTACCCTGACTACTTTGCCCATTGTAGCTCAATTATCAAAATCAGGACAGCACTCCTTTGGCTTGCCGCAAACCCCTCCTGGATCATCCATTAAACGGGTACATATATATATATATATATATATATATATATATATATATATATATATATATACTAGCTGTACTACCCGGCTTCGCCCGGGTTAATGACTGCTGTTAGCAAAATAGAATGTGTTAACAAAAATTTATTCTGCACACAAAAACCACAAAACAAATAGATAGAAATGTAATTATTAAAAGGCAAAAACTAAGCAAATAGAAGCATTTCACAACATATATTAGCTTTGTTATACTGAGAATGTCTTTGTTGCCTATATTAACCAATCAGAGCTCAGGTTAATTAACTGTAGCAAAATAGAAGCTGAGCTGTGATTGGTTGCTATTGGCAGCCTGATAAATCCCCAGCCAACAGGAAGCCCTCCCCCCTGGCAGTATATATTAGCTCACACATACACATAATAGACAGGTCATGTGACTGACAGCTGCCGTATTTCCTATATGGTACATTTGTTGCTCTTGTAGTTTGCTTATTAATCAGATTTTTATTTTTGAAGGACAATACCAGAATTGTGTGTGTTTTAGGGCGAGTTTTATGTGTCAAGTTGTGTGTGTTGAGTTGCGTGTGGCGACATGCATGTAGCGACTTTTGTGAGATGAGTTTTGTGTGGCGACATGCGTGTAGCAACATTTTGTGTGTTGAGTTGCATGTGACAGGTTAGTGTAGCAAGTTGTGTGCAGCAAGATTTGTGCATGGCGAGTTTTGCGCGTGGCGAGTTTTATGTGTGGTGCATTTTGAGTATGTGCAAGTTTTGTGTGAGGCAACTTTTGCATGTGGTGCAACTTTTGTACATGTGGCAATTTTTCTGTGTGTGCAAGTTTTGCATGAGGTGAGTTTTCCATGAGGTGAGTTTTGCACGTGTGGCGAGTTTTGCGTGAGCCTAGTTTTGCATATGGCGAGTTTTGCATGTAGCGAGTTTTGAGTGGTGACTTTTGTGTTTCGACTTTTATGTGGCGAGGTTGGTGTGTGTGTGTGGTGAAATGTGTGCTGAGGGTGGTATATGTGTTCAAGCACGTGGTAGTGTGTGGCGCATTTTGTGTTTGTGTTCATATCCCCGTGTGTGGTGAGTATCCCATGTCGGGGCCCCACCTTAGCAACTGTACGGTATATACTCTTTGTCGCCATCGCTCTCATTCTTTAAGTCCTCATTGTTCACATCTGGCAGCTGTCAATTTTCCTCCAACACTTTTCCCTTCACTTTTTCCCCATTATGTAGATAGGAGCAAAATTGTTTGGTGAATTGGAACGCGCGGGGTTAAAATTTCACCTCACAACATAGCCTATGACGCTCTCGGGGTCCAGACGTGTGACTGTGCAAAATTTTGTGGCTGTAGCTGCGACGGTACAGATGCCAATCCCGGACATACACACATACATACATACACACATTCAGCTTTATATATTAGATATACCTGTATGTAATCTCCTGTATATAGTATATACCTGTGTGTCATCTCACCTATATATAGTATATATCTGTGTGTCATCTCCTGTATATAGTATATACCTGTATGTCATCTCCTCCTATACATAGCATATACCTGTGTCATCTCCTCCTGTATATACTATATACCTGTAGGTAATCTGCTCCTGTATATAGTATATACCTGTGTGTCATCTCCTCCTGTATATAGTATATACCTGTATGTCATCTCCTCCTGTATGTAGTATGTACCTGTATGTCATCTCCTCCTCTATATAGTATATACCTGTGTGTCATCTCTCCTGTATATACTATATATCTGTGTGTCATCTCCTCCTGTATATAGTATATACCTGTGTGTCATCTCCCCTGTAAATAGTATATACCTGTGTGTCATCTCCTGTATATAGTATATAGCTGTATGCCATCTCCTCCTGTATTAGCCCTCGTTCACACGTTATTTGGTCAGTATTTTTACCTCAGTATTTGTAAGCTAAAATGGCAGCCTGATAAATCCCCAGCCAACAGTAAGCCCACCCCCTGGCAGTATATATTAGCTCACACATACACATAATAGACTGGTCATGTGACTGACAGCTGCCGGATTCCTATATGGTACATTTGTTGCTCTTGTAGTTTGTCTGCTTATTAATCAGATTTTTATTTTTGAAGGATACCAGACTTGTGTGTGTTTTAGGGCGAGTTTCGTGTGTCAAGTTGTGTGTGTTGAGTTGCGTGTGGCGACATGCATGTAGGGACTTTTGTGAGATGAGTTTTGTGTGGCGACATGCGTGTAGCAACTTTTTGTGTGTCGAGTTGCATGTGACAGGTTAGTGTAGCAAGTTGTGTGCAGCAAGTTTTGCGCATGGCGAGTTTTGCGCGTGGCGAGTTTTATGTGTGGTGCCTTTTGAGTATGTGCAAGTTTTGTGTGAGGCAACTTTTGCATGTGTTGCAACTTTTGTGCATGTGGCAATTTTTCTGCGTGTGGCAATTTTTCTGCGTGTGCAAGTTTTGCGTGTGGCGAGTTTTGCACGTGTGGCGAGTTTTGCATGTGGAGAGTTTTGCGCGTGGCGAGTTTTGAGCGGCGACTTTTGTGTTTCTACTTTTATGTGGCGAGGTTGGTGTATGTGTGGTGAAATGTGCACTGAGGGTGGTATATGTGTTCGAGCACGTGGTAGTGTGTGGCGCATTTTGTGTGTGTGTTCATATCCCCGTGGTGGTGTGATTATCCCATGTTGGGGCCCCACCTTAGCAACTGTACAGTATATACTCTTTGGTGCCATCGCTGTCATTCTTTAAGTCCCCCTTGTTCACATCTGGCAGCTGTTAATTTGCCTCCAACACTTTTCCTTTCATTTTTTCCCCATTATGTAGATAGGGGCAAAATTGTTTGGTGACTTGGAAAGCGCGGGGTTAAAATTTCACCTCACAATATAGCTTTGACGCTCTCAGGGTCCAGACGTGTGACTGTGCAAAATTTTGTGCCTGTAGCTGCGACGCCTCCAACACTTTTCCTTTCACTTTTTACCCATTATGTAGATAGGGGCAAAATTGTTTGGTGAATTGGAAAGCGCGGGGTTAAAATTTCACCTCACAACATAGCCTATGACGCTCTCGGGGTCCAGACGTGTGACTGTGCAAAATTTTGTGGCTGTAGCTGCTACGGTTCAGATGCCAATCCCGGACATACATACATACATACATACATACACACACACACACATTCAGCTTTATATATTAGATATATATATATATAGACATAATTCTTTCCCCTCTTAGTTTTTTTCTCTCCTCTTGTTCCCACCCCCGGTCACGTCACATTATATCATTCAAGAGACGCACTACTACAAACTACATCAAGGTCACTGTTCTTAATGTTACACTTTGCCAGCGATTTCTAGGCCACCTTCTTAACTATTCTTCCCCCTCTCCTTTCACCTTCAGGAAGTATATCATCAATTTGAGACATCCCAATAAACGGTGCCAATAACCTTTCGGTGACCTTAAAGGGTATGCTCCATGTCTTTTTATGTCTTTTTACTCTGTACTTAATCATTTACGTTCTATGCCAACTCCTGTACTACTGATACCCAGTGTCGTTTTTGATATTGCCAGCCTAGTTGCATCTGCATATTTGCACCCTCATCAACCTGGATAGACTAGCTCTCTTATATTTTGTAAATATCTTGTATATTTGTATATGAAGCATTCTGATTGTATATATTGTTTTATATTTTTTCCAGCGACTATGTGATAAAGGCCGGAGTTCGGCCGAAACGTCAAAAAATTGTCGCTTCATCCACCACCGTAAATAAAATTTATTCACTTGAAAGCATACCTTCTCTATTGAGTGCAGTGATTCTATAGCTATTTTTGAATACGGACTAGGGCTGAGTTAATTTAACATTTTAGTCACTGTTGATATTTGATCAATAATCCAGTAAGTCTCTTAATTGTAGAGACATTGTAAAAATAGGTTTTGCTAGACGCACAGATTTCATATTCTTCCTTCTGTGCTCGTTGTCGCCCCCTGCTGAGAAATGCACTTAAAGGGATTCTCCAGCTAGATAAAAAAAAGTGCTTTATTTGTGTTTTATATTGAAATTATTACAAGTTACTAGTATAATTTCATTATCAAAACTTCGCCGATTTCTTCCTGTTGTCGAAAGTCCCTGGTCATTTCTGTATTTGCGTCATTACAGTAAAGCGCTCCCTTCTACTTTCTTTAATTTTGAAAGGTGGCTGGCTCATTTTAATAGCTAAGTCAGCCTCCTCTCTCTATAAATGGGGCATAGCAAGGAAGGGGACTGGCTTAGCTATTGAAATAATCAGTCAGTCAAACCCCTTTTAGGCACGGCACGGATAAGGTCACCAAAACTTCGAGTGAGGGAACGCTCTCTTCTCTGTCAAAGTAAATGTTGAAGTGGAGTTGACAAGAAAGGTGCTGACCAGGGGTGGAGCTCTAATGAATTAAACACATCTAAAGCACTTTGTATATTATCAGCAGCCAAAAGGAGTGGGGGAAGGGAAGTGACAACCATTCTTAGCATATTTCTGGCTCATGGTTGTCACTTTTCAAATTTGTAAACCCTATCTATGTACACGAATGATGAGCAAATTGATTCGCAAGACCCTGGTCCAGAGGCCACTTTAGTTTAGACATGGCCACTGAATAGGAGCCTAGCGGACCACTTCCGGTCTGCCAGAATCCCCAATGCCTCTTCTGATTTCTAGGCCGACACATCATCTTTGCGGTTTGACGGACACATGATGTCGTCCCAGCCCTTTAATCAGGAGAGGCGTCAGGGGTGTCTTTAGATAGGAGGCGGGTAGGCAGGACTTTGGCCGGTGGCCACAGACCACTGACATGGCCGCTGAGCCCTGGTCCCTCATTTTAGACTTCCGTTATATCTGATTACGGTACTTTCAAAAGTAAATGAGATGGGAAGATACCTTTCTAAACAATGGCAACACTTGTCTATGGGTTGTGTTTGGTATTGCAGTTTAGAGGAAAGGGTGCACCACTCCAGGGGTAAAAGCGAACCCTTGGGGTTTTTTTTTGTTTACAACAACTTTGGTAAAAGACCTTGTAAGGAAAATGATATACCGGTAGTTACATTCCTTCATCTTACTTTACTAGTGCAAATCCAGTAGAGCTATTCAATCTAATATTTGCTATAGACCCTGGAGGCACCTGGTGGGAGTGGGAGCTCTGGGCAATTGCCCAGTTATCAGCCCCCTAACACTAGCCCTGATCCCGATATATTTCTTTGCTCTGCCTTCCACATAGACATCATATTATGCACCTGTATTCAGTACTGTAGTGCGAAGACTGATTTCCAGATGTCTGACCATCTACTGTATGAAGTTTTGTGGACAACAGTTCTGATTTCACCGATTCCCTCCAATATAAATCGTGAGAAGATGGTCTTATGATGTTTTTTCCCTTTAAGAAATAAGTTGGCAGTCAGCCCATCGCGGAGCTGGCACCTGTACTTTAGACCTTTGTGTATTGATGCAATGAGGTGATCCTTTAAAAGTAGGACATAAAGCAGCCAAAAGAAAAAAAAGCGTCATGCTATACATACATTCAGAGACCGTGTAAAACAAAGGAGGGATTCTGTGTATGGAGCGGAGGAATGTGCCCAGCTCCGGTCATTGTGCGCTTTTGACAATCCCGTCTTGTTAGACACCTCACTCGACAATAAGGAGATCACAAAGCTGCTCGGACCGTCGGCGATCAGCTGTAACTGTGGAGAACCCTGGAAATAAGTGTTAGATTTCCCTACAGTGTCTCTGCAGGAGAGATTAAGCATTGCACACTGTCCATTTATATTTATGTGATACAGGACAGAACGGGTCCTCCAGAGCTGCTTTCCACTCTCTCCAAGAAATAAGGATCGTAAAAACAGCACCACATTGACTGCCCCCCGAAGAAGCCCGCAACGCGCATCAGGGCAACGGCTGCACACAGCTAGACACATCACTCCCCCACATGGGTAAGAAAGAAAAAAGCTCACCATTACTTTTCTGCACTATTATTGGCACTTTAGAAAGTTCATATGGATGGTTCAGACATTAGACCGTGATTATACAGGATATTATCCGTTTTTTGGTCACATAGACAATCAGTGGTCTTTGGGCTCGATCAGGCTCATATATAACATATGCCATGTTTTGGGGGCGTTTTTTCTGAGTGATATGTCAACCCTGTAGTGCATCTATATTTGCTTCCTTCCCTTATTACATACTCGTCCTTTGTATTGCATTTAGGGTGTTTGTTACCCGACTTTTTATATGTGTGTGAGCCAATAAAATTGACATTTGATTATTTATAATACATTGTCTCACCATATTTATTTTTTGAGTATAGAGCTCCATTTTTGTGTAGGCCTACACATCTGTCCATAGGTAGTGACCGGTATTGCAGCTCAGCCCCTTTAACGTTCAGTACAGCTGAGCTGCAATACCCAACACAACCTGTTCACAGAAGTGGCGCTGTATCTGGAAGTAAGTGTGAGGTTTTGTTTTTTTTTAATTCTGTACAAGAAAAAGGGTTAGTGTGACTTACTGGGCATTTTCCCTCTCAATTGTTTGTTAAAGCGGTTGTCCGAGACGTTAATATTAATTGCCTGCCCTGTCTGATCAGTGAGGGTATGACACCCAGCACTCCTGCTGATCAGCTGTTACTGGTGGCAACTGGAACTGCTCAGCACAGCGCTGCCAACGGAATGGTGGCTGCAGCTGGGTACTGTACATCCTTCCTTTATTGTTTTAAATCGGTGGCGGATGTGCAGTATCGGCTTCGGCCACTATACAGTCCATGGAGCTGTGCTGTGCAGCTCTGCAACTGAACAGTTCCAACATCCGGAACAACTGATCGGCGATAGAGCCGGGTGTCGCACCCCCACTGATCAGATATTGCTGACCTAAGAATAGGCCTTCAATGTTAAAGTCCCAGACAATCCCTTTAATGCCATTTTTGACAGGGTACCCATAGACTAAAGTGGTGTAGGACCCTTCTAAGCTGCACCCTCTTCTGAGTAGCATAGTATAGGAAATGCCCCCATCTTAGGTTCAACCTCACTAACAATAAAGACATTTTTGCAGCTGCTAAATGACGAATGTGACTTTAAGAAACTATCTATCGCTAAAGAAATAAAAACAAGCAACCGGGTCTTTTTTTTGTCCCTATTGAACGCAGACAACTAGATCTTTTTGGACTCCAAGCCAGGGGTCATTGGATTTAAGTAACTTGTCTCAGCTCAGCCATCATCTCGTCAATAAATGGAAATGCTTAGTTCTTTCATGTGAGATAGGGAAAAGCAATTTAAAGAGTTGACCTCTTGCTCGGCGGTGAAATTGTATTCTTGCTGCAAATTCAAGAGACTTGTGGCGGCTCGTGAAAGCGATTTGTATCAGTATCAAGAGGAGGTTTAATTTTTTATTTTTTTTTTGGATTAGAATGAATTTTTTTTCTGTGTTTTGTAAACAAATAGAATGTTTATTCTGGCAGATACAATGTATCAAGCCGTCCTGTCCTTCTAGCATCCTCCAAGCACTTAGAAACTATCAATGTCTTGTACATCCTGAGTGATCGGCGGCGGTCGGCAAAGAGCAAAGCGTGATGGACCCCAGATAAGAGCGAAGTGTCAGTCACGGCCGTCAAGTGGACAACTCTGACGTATTAACCAAATAATCAAATCAGTCAACAAGACAGTAACTGAGTCTAGGGAAAAGTTGCTGCTTTCACAAACCACAAGTCTATCTACCACCTGCCTTTATATCACATACAGCCGGAGAGAGAAAGCTTTCTCTAGGCAGCATCTAAAGAGCTGGGATAGAAGACCCATTTTAGAATACCCTGTTAGAGATATTAATTGGGGGTCTCTAGTTCAGGACCTTCATCAGTTAGTTTATGCAGAGAGTGGCTACTTTGGATGACCCAGAGAATTGATTTTAATAGAAACTGTGAAATACTCCCTATTCCCTAGGACGGATCTGTCATCAGACAGCGACGAACGAGAACACGTCCGCTCACCTTTAAGCCAAAAGTTTACAAAGATCTCAGAACATTCACCGTGGGGAGAAGATGAGTCCAGAGTACCCTCTGCACTTACCCCCTTACCCACAGTAGAGTGATTGACAGCTAGCTGTTATATACATTTATACTAGAGTTGAGCAAAAAGAATCCTAAGACCCTGGTCCAGTTGTCATCTCCATTGTCCATCTCCACCAGACCAAAGCCCTACAAACCTCATTCTACCTGTTGGCATCTTCTGATGTGTGCGTCACCTTCCAATAATGACATCACGCCAGTCCTAATAATTAGAAAGCATGCAGGCAGGTAGGATGAGGCTTTCAGGGCAATGGTCTGGCAGCCCAGACTACTAATGTGGCCGCTCAACCAAGGTCCTGCAAATACACTCAACTCTACATCATGCATAGTAGCCCATCAATCACAGAAAGGCAGAGGAAGCCTTCCTTTTATGAATATGGGTTGGTGGGGAACTTATAATTTCTTAAAAAGTTTACAGCAAAGTGTATTTGTGCAAATGTTTTGCAACAGTATGCTCTCAACTTTTTTTTTTCGCTATGCAAAAAGTTTATTGTGCGCACCTCTCACGTTATATAATATTATGATAAAGGGTGCACCAAAAGCGATAATCCTAAATAAATACAATAGGGTGCAGTGCCAAGTCCAATATAAATGTAGAACCAAGAACCAAGAAAACAGATTGGACCATGAAATAGGCACGCACAACCAACCAAATAGAGAAAATATAAACAAATGTTTTATTGGACACTACAGCAAAAACACATAAAAACAATTAAAATGTACAAATGTGTACATGACACCCTGATGTAAATATCCTACAGATGACATACTATACAGAACATATATAAAGGTCAGCCTGATGTATATAACATGATGTCAATAGAACAAAAAACCTCCTAACAAATGAATATGTCAGAGTATGCACTAAACGCACCACTATAGAACATGGATGTGAAGCACAATGGGTTAATAAATAACAGAGCATGCGGAGAGCATGGTGGAATAAATGTCCATACCACGTCCTACATAATAAGTGATGGCAAAATGCCCAGTGGATGACACAAGGAAAGAAAACCCATGGTTATAAGAAAGGGGCCATGTAGTGCCCAGCATACTCAGCTGAAACCCGGAGGAGAATAACAGGCTGAAACCCAAGTCTGTATCGAGAGTGCAAAATAAGGTAGGCAGGGTGTCAGACAAAAGCCCCACGCGTATCGCCGCCGCAGCGGCTTCGTCAGGGGAAGTGGGTGCTGTACTGTTCACTTACATTTAAATAGAAAGTCCAATTAACCGGGAAGTGTGTCAGCCGTGTCGTTTCTTAGGGAGAAGACCGTGAACCGGAAGTCACGCTGGCCGGAAGTAATGAGCCGCAGAACAGAAGGATACAGAAGGAATCTCCATGGAGATAAATGACGCATGCGCAGACGCGGTTCTGAGTGCTGAGCCGCGCTGCACAAGCGTCTAGAAAGAGGAGATTGTGGACCCGATGGAGTTGATGGATTATGGAGTCCATCGGGTCCACAATCTCCTCTTTCTAGACGCTTGTGCAGCACGGCTCAGCACTCAGAACCGCGTCTGCGCATGCGTCATTTATCTCCATGGAGATTCCTTCTGTATCCTTCTGTTCTGCGGCTCATTACTTCCGGCCAGCGTGACTTCCGGTTCACGGTCTTCTCCCTAAGAAACGACACGGCTGACACACTTCCCGGTTAATTGGACTTTCTATTTAAATGTAAGTGAACAGTACAGCACCCACTTCCCCTGACGAAGCCGCTGCGGCGGCGATACGCGTGGGGCTTTTGTCTGACACCCTGCCTACCTTATTTTGCACTCTCGATACAGACTTGGGTTTCAGCCTGTTATTCTCCTCCGGGTTTCAGCTGAGTATGCTGGGCACTACATGGCCCCTTTCTTATAACCATGGGTTTTCTTTCCTTGTGTCATCCACTGGGCATTTTGCCATCACTTATTATGTAGGACGTGGTATGGACATTTATTCCACCATGCTCTCCGCATGCTCTGTTATTTATTAACCCATTGTGCTTCACATCCATGTTCTATAGTGGTGCGTTTAGTGCATACTCTGACATATTCATTTGTTAGGAGGTTTTTTGTTCTATTGACATCATGTTATATACATCAGGCTGACCTTTATATATGTTCTGTATAGTATGTCATCTGTAGGATATTTACATCAGGGTGTCATGTACACATTTGTACATTTTAATTGTTTTTATGTGTTTTTGCTGTAGTGTCCAATAAAACATTTGTTTATATTTTCTCTATTTGGTTGGTTGTGCGTGCCTATTTCATGGTCCAATCTGTTTTCTTGGTTCTTCGCACCTCTCACGTTGGCGAGCTTTTCGTTCAGGACCTGTCCTTCCATATGCGTTTGGTGTATTCTCTAATCGCCTTGAGGACAGATTTCCCCCACATTTTATATCAATTGATTCAGACACCAGCTGTGTAACAACTTGTGAGCAGATTATTTATGGGAGACTGTTCTGACAAAATGGAAGTTTTCAAAGAGGGGGGGACAAAAAAGTTTTTTTTGCCTGTTTGCCAAGTCATAGTGTAGTGAATAGGAAAGAGAAGACTGGAGAGAATATAGACGAGAAGTTCACAACTTTCTATAAGTCTTTAGTTACTTTCCAAAATGCCAGTGGTGTAGTTCTACTTGGGGGATAAAGATCTCATGAAATAGGTTTTCTCAAGGTTGTTCTTCAAGAGGACACAAGAAGGGTCTCCCATGACGCTACTAGTGATAGCTTTGCATCTACAGCATCGGAGTAGCACAAGTATCTTCAGAGCAGCATTTCCTAGCTCTATAGCCAAGAGCTTGTAAGCACTACACTCTGTTATTATACGGCTGCATAGGTGGTTGGTACCTTAGGCAAGGAGCAGTAAACAATAGAATTACAAATCCCTCTATTCTTGAGAATAAGTAGTATTTTTAATAAGATGTAATTTTCTAAGTTGTATGTTTTTACAAGCATTTTGCAATTTTTATGATTTATCATGTTGAGACGACCACTTTAACCATAGGCTGAGTATTATTACTTTTATCCCAGTGCTTTGACCCTAGTACCAAGGTCTAGTAATGAAACGACCTTCCTGATGCCAGTAGTGCAAATAAAGTGTATATAGGGAGCCTGAGAGCCACACATGGCTCCCGAGATACCACTGAGGAATTTTTATTTTGGAAACTACCAAAAGGGATAATTAATAGAGTGTTTAGGATGAAGAAGACCAAGAAAAAACAACTTGACCATATTTTTACCCAGCTGGAAAGGCCCTGCAGTGAAGACTTGGACTACCTGATCTCCCCCATCACTACATATAGCCAAGTTGGGCTCTTTCCCTTAGCACATTGGATTTGCTTTGCACAGAGTTGCATTATTCCAGTATTTAAGCTTCTCCTGACGTTTATTTTGCCCATGTGCCTACAAAAAGGTCAATGATACTCACAGAATCCTTCAAGTTTATCTGCGGTCTTGCTCCAGGCTACCTGGAAGGTTTCCCTTATGACTTGGATGGTCCTTCGCTCAGATTGAGACTTCTTGTAGTTAAATACCGTCATTACAGTGCCCAGTTCAAGAGTCCTCTTTATCTGGCTCTTCTCATATTCCGGGAGAGCCCGGTAATCAGAGCTTTTCCTCCGCGCCATCTTTATCACACACTCCACGTCCACCTTAGACCTCTCAGATGTACTGCGGAGAGAAAACGAGAGGAATTAGATTCTCCTATAGGAATTTATAGAAATACTGGTTTTCCATACGCACCACATTTACTGTAATGATTGGGTTATAATGTGGATTACTGCACTTATGAGGCAAAATGGGAATGTGTAGCCGGTGTAAACCGCCTGTATGTATGGGGTGTCCAAATTTACAGCACCATGGCTGTAATATTAGGAGGGCACTGTGGCTGTAATATTAGGAGGACACCGTGGGTGTGATATTAGGATGGCACCGTGGCTGTGATAATAGGAGAGCACCGTGGCTGTGATATTAGGAGGGCACCGTGGCTGTGATATTAGGAGGGCACCGTGGCTGTGATATTAGGAGAGCACCGTGGCTGTAATGTTAGGCGGGCACCGTGGCTGTGATATTAGGAGGGCACCGTGGCTGTAATGTTAGGCGGGCACCGTGGCTGTGATATTAGGAGGGCACCGTGGCTGTGATATTAGGAGAGCACCGTGGCTGTGATATTAGGAGGGCACCGTGGCTGTGATAATAGGAGAGCACCGTGGCTGTGATAATAGGAGAGCACCGTGGCTGTGATATTAGGAGGGCACCGTGGCTGTGATATTAGGAGCGCACCGTGGCTGTGATATTAGGAGGGCACCGTGACTGTGATATTAGGAGGGCACCGTGGCTGTGATATTAGGAGGGCACCGTGGCTGTGATATTAGGAGGGCACCGTGGCTGTGATATTAGGAGAGCACCGTTGCTGTAATGTTAGGCGGGCACCATGGCTGTAATATTAGGATGGCACCGTGGCTGTAATATTAGGAGGGCACCATGGCTGTAATAATAGGATGGCACCGTGGCTGTGATATTAGGATGACACCGTGGCTGTGATATTAGGAGGGCACCGTTGCTGTAATATTAGGATGGCACCGTGGCTGTAATATTAGGAGGGCACCATGGCTGTAATATTAGGATGGCACCGTGGCTGTTATATTAGGATGACACCGTGGCTGTGATATTAGGAGGGCACCGTTGCTGTTATATTAGGAGGGCACAGTGGCTGTAATATTAGGAGGGCACAGTGGCTGTAATATTAGGAGGGCACCGTGGCTGTAATGTTAGGAGGGCACCGTATCTGTAATGTTAGGAGGGCACCGTATCTGTAATGTTAGGAGGGCACCGTGGCTGTAATGTTAGGGCACCGTGGCTGTGATATTAGGAGGGCACCGTGGCTGTAATGTGAGGAGGGCACCGTGGCTGTGATATTAGGAGAGCACCGTGGCTGTAATATTAGGAGGGCACCGTGGCTGTAATATTAGGAGGGCACAGTGGCTGTAATATTAGAAGGGCACCGTGGCTGTGATGTTAGGAGGGCACCGTGGCTGTGATATTAGGAGGGCACCGTGGCTGTAATATTAGGATGGCACCGTGGCTGTGATATTAGGATGACACCGTGGCTGTGATATTATAAGAGCACCGTGGCTGTGATATTAGGAGGGCACTGTGACTGTAATATTAGGAGGGCACAGTGGCTGTAATGTTAGGAGGGCACCGTGGCTGTAATGTTAGGGCACCGTGGCTGTGATTTTAGGAGGGCACCGTGGCTGTAATGTTAGGAGGGCACCGTGGCTGTGATATTAGGAGAGCACCGTGGCTGTAATGTTAGGAGGGCACCGTGGCTGTAATGTTAGGAGGGCACCGTGGCTGTGATATTAGGAGGGCACCGTGGCTGTAATATTAGGAGGGCACCGTGGCTGTAATACTAGGAGGGCACCGTGGCTGTAATGTTAGGAGTGCACCGTGGCTGTGATATTAGGAGGGCACCGTGGCTGTGATATTAGGAGAGCACTGTGGCTGTGATATTAGGAGGTCACCGTGGCTGTAATGTTAGGAGAGCACCGTGGCTGTGATATTAGGAGAGCACTGTGGCTGTGATATTAGGAGGTCACCGTGGCTGTAATGTTAGGAGAGCACCGTGGCTGTGATATTAGGAGGTCACCGTGGCTGTAATGTTAGGAGGGCACCGTGGCTGTGATATTAGGAGGTCACCGTGGCTGTGATATTAGGAGGGCACCGTGGCTGTGATAGTAGGGCACCGTGGCTGTGATATTAGGAGAGCACCGTGGCTGTAATGTTAGGAGGGCACCGTGGCTGTAATGTTAAGAGAGCACCGTGGCTGTGATATTAGGAGAGCACCGTGGCTGTGATATTAGGAGGTCACCGTGGCTGTAATGTTAGGAGAGCACCGTGGCTGTGATATTAGGAGGTCACCGTGGCTGTGATATTAGGAGGGCACCGTGGCTGTAATATTAGGAGGGCACCAAGCTAACAAATACAGTATGGAGGCTATTGAGATAGGACCCCCATAATATGACTTAAGGGGACAAAACAGATTGTGTAGAAAATACCTCAGACTTAGGAAGGTTTATCTATAAATAAGATAGATGATAGATAAAAGGTAGATAATAGATAGATGATGGATAGATAATATATAGATGCTGGATGATAGATAATGATAGTTAATAGATAATAGATAGATGATAGATATTTTGCTGAGTGCACCGTGTGTAATCCTGTTTCTTGTTTCTCTATAGCAGTCGTATAATTAATGCCGTTTTCACCAGCAGGAAGAGACGTGATATGATTAATAGATTATCTGAGAGATGACACTGATGATACATAATATTGGAGTCATGTCATCGCTGACTGACGTTTCACTAAACGCAGTTCATGATATCATATAGCGCTCAGCAGATAGTTTCCCGTTTTCCTCATGTAGTGATCATATATAAAGATGATGGCGCCGAGCATCCAGAATTCAGTCGCTTGTTTGGACTCTGCTCACACTGCTAAAATAAGGCTCTCTGTAGGTGACAATATTAAAATCCTTCCTGCTAGTGCGCGGCATGCACAAACCTCCACTATAGTTGCAGGAAGGGAAGCAGATCCATGTTTCTTTACCTTTTGCCATTCACCTCACTGTAAATCACTATAGTCATTACCTCTGGCTGGAATGGCTGATAACAGGGAACACATGCTGAAGCAATAGTCAGGCAGGCTATGAGCGAAACAATTTTTTTTTTTTCTATCAGCTGTGTTGGCGCTTCTTCCCAGTGCAAATTATACTTTTTTTGCTGAGATCCCATCTGCCAGTCATAAGAAATCTGGAGTAGGAGCCATATGCAGATCAGGCTGTTAGTTCACTGGGGGGGTGTCAGTTTACTTGGAAAAAGCAGGACACATGCATTGACATGCCCCCAGTGCACTTCCAGCCTTATTTGCATATGGCTTGTACCTTAAATTTGTTATGACTGGCACATTAGTTCTCTGCAAAAAATGGACAAGCACCTATATAACCTTACCACTACTGTCATAAAAATGTGCAGACAGGTTCCCTTTAAGCATCATAACATTGGCAGAACAAACTACACAGGGCACCATATGGGAGGTGGAACTAACAGAACATATTATATAGGACACCATATGGGAGGTGGCACTAACAGAACATATTATATAGGGCACCATATGGGAGGTGGAACTAACAGAACATATTATATAGGACACCGTATGGTAGGTGGGAGTAACAGAACATATTATATAGGGCATCATATTAGAGGTGGGACTAACAGAACATATTATATAGGGCACCATATGGGAGGTGGGACTAACAGAACATATTATATAGGGCATCGTATTAGAGGTGGGACTAACAGAACATATTATATAGGGCACCGTATGGTAGGTGGGAGTAACAGAACATATTATATAGGGCATCATATTAGAGGTGGGACTAACAGAACATATTATATAGGGCACCATATGGGAGGTGGGACTAACAGAACATATTATATAGGGCATCATATTAGAGGTGGGACTAACAGAACATATTATATAGGGCATCGTATTAGAGGTGGGACTAACAGAACATATTATATAGGGCACCATATGGGAGGTGGGACTAACAGAACATATTATATAGGGCATCATATTAGAGGTGGGACTAACAGAACATATTATATAGGGCATCATATGGGAGGTGGCACTAACAGAACATATTATATAGGGCACCGTATGGGAGGTGGCACTAACAGACCATATTATATAGGGCACCATATGGGAGGTGGCACTAACAGACCATACTACACAGGGCACTATATGAGAGGTGGCACTAACAGACCGTACTACACAGGGCACTATATGGGAGGTGGCACTAACAGACCATACTACACAGGGCACTATATGAGAGGTGGCACTAACAGACCATACTACACAGGGCACCAAATGGGAGCTGGCACTAACAGACCATACTACACAGGGCACTATATGAGAGGTGGCACTAACAGACCGTACTACACAGGGCACTATATGGGAGGTGGCACTAACAGACCATACTACACAGGGCACTATATGAGAGGTGGCACTAACAGACTGCACTACACAGGGCACCAAATGGGAGCTGGCACTAACAGACCATACTACACAGGGCACTATATGGGAGGTGGCACTAACAGACTGCACTACACAGGGCACCAAATGGGAGCTGGCACTAACAGACCATACTACACAGGGCACTATATGAGAGGTGGCACTAACAGACTGCACTACACAGGGCACCAAATGGGAGCTGGCACTAACAGACCATACTACACAGGGCACCAAATGGGAGCTGGCACTAACAGACCATACTACACAGGGCACCTTTCCACGTACTTCCGACCTCATAACCTCACACTAGATGTTTACTATATATTTAACCATTAAAGGCCTGCAGGTCCCCAGGACACTTCTCCTTTATGTGAGTCTGACAGCACATTGCACCTCTGTCCACACGTCCATTTAGCAATAAGTCGGGTTTCTCAACACATGGTCCTTCCCCACCAGAGCTGCGCTAGAATGAGGCAGAAGCAGATAGTTGGCGATGGAGGAAACGTTAGGTTTTTATTTTTCATAAATCCAGTGTCCATTTTACCTGCACTGATACATTGTTGCAAACTATAGAGATTAGTTTTTTATTTTGCTCCCAGATGATTGTGCAGACTGTAATATAAGCCCAGAAAACGTCACCATTTACTGACGGTAGGCAAAGATTTTGAAATGAGCTGGAGTTGGAACACAAAGACCCAGATTCATCATTTATGGGGGGCTGGTGCGTTTTCAAGTCATTTCTTTTTCTTTTCCCACTAGCAGATTTTGTACCAAATTTGCCAAAACAGCAAACGATGATTGATGATACCGGCCCAATTGCAAATATGTTTTTTTTTCTCCCTTTTGCACCTTTTAGGAGTAAATGTGACAAGACCCTTTCAATACGTTTTCATTTTCTCACATTATTACTTTTAAACTGCGGTACAATTTCGGCAAAATTTTGCAACATTATGCAAAATGTCAAATGATGAATTAGCTGAAAACATATACGGTAGATAACGAGAACCAAACCCATATTGTTGAGCAAAGCTAAAAAAAATGACCAAGACTGAAAAATAACTAGAGTTAAAGTGTCACAAATGCCATAATGAATTTGACGTCAACATAAAAATGCCTAAAAACCAAACTTTTACTTAAAAAACAAAAAAGTTTGGGGACAAAATCTGTTAGAAACTTTCAGGACTTTCTGATGTGCATGCAAAACCTGGCTCAGTGGTTACACAGGTCCCGTGCCCTACAACATTCTTGAGCTGTCGGACAGATGACCGCTGGCTCTTATGGCCGGCATCTATGTTACACTACACATGATGATGGAGAAAGCCCTGAACGGCCATACTTCCTCGTCGTTTTGTTGCTTCTGCTTTTTTTTTCTTGCCTCTATGGTTTTACTCTATCCCCCACCCCAAGCCTCGGTTTTCTGCACTACTGCATCCACTTCCTTCCTCGTGCTGCAAGCTTCATATCATCTCCCATCCCCATGATCAAATGGACTTGACATGACACAAGTAGAAATGGGACATATAGGTTGCAACATGAAGCACAAACGGTCATTGATTGTAAGTCCCAGGTCAGAACGCCAAGAACGTCAAGAATACGACAAGACGTCCGTGGTAGATTGTCAGCTCTTGTGAGAAATAGTGCAGCTTACCGCTGTTACATACCCGGTCAGGAACAGATAAACCTCCCAAAAAGACCTCTGTGATCTAGAATACACCCTATATAGTTACTTCTATACCTACCTGGGTGAATGTGCTCAATTCAGACTTGTATGTTGCTGTATATAAATGTTGGATCCTGTGTTATCTACTGTATATAGAAGTGTTATCAGTCATTGTACAGGAGGAGGAGGTGAGCTGTGACATCACCTATTGTGAATGGTGCATCCTGTGTTAGAGAGCTGTCACACAGACCGCTCTCCAGCGACCAACGATGCCGAGGTCCCCGGGTAACCAGGGTAAACATCGGGTTGCTAAGCGCAGGGCCGCGCTTAGTAACCCGATGTTTACCCTGGTTACCAGCGTAAAATGTAAAAAAACCAAACAGTACATACTTACATGCGTCCCCCGGCGTCCGCTTCCTGCCCTGACTGAGCGCCGGCAGTAGCAGGGCACAGCGGTGACGTCACCGCTGTGCTGTGCTTTCACTTTGCGGCGCTCAGTCAGTATGGGAAGCGGACGCCGGGGGATGCATGTAAGTATGTAGTGTTTGGTTTTTTTACATTTTACGCTGGTAACCAGGGTAAACATCGGGTTACTAAGCGCGGCCCTGCGCTTAGTAACCCGATGTTTACCCTGGTTACCAGTGTAAAATATCGCTGGTATCGTTGCTTTTGCTGTCAAACACAACGATACACGGCGATCGGACGACCAAATAAAGTTCTGAACTTTATTCAGCGACCAGCGACATCACAGCAGGATCCTGATCGCTGCTGCGTGTCAAACTAAACGATATCGCTAGCCAGGACGCTGCAACGTCACGGATCGCTTTCGTGTGAAGGTACCTTTACATACTGTATATAGAGGTGTTATCAGTCATTGTACAGGAGGAGGTGAGCTGTGACATCACCTATTGTGAATGGTGGATCCTGTTATCTACTGTATATAGAGGTGTTATCAGTCATTGTACAGGAGGAGGTGAGCTGTGACATCACCTATTGTGAATGGTGGATCCTGTGTTATCTACTGTATATAGAGGTGTTATCAGTCATTGTACAGGAGGAGGAGGTGAGCTGTGATATCACCTATTGTGAATGGTGGAACCTGTGTTATCTACTGTATATAGAGGTGTTATCAGTCATTGCACAGGAGGAGGAGGTGAGCTGTGACATCACCTATTGTGAATGGTGGCTCCTGTGTTATCTACTGTATATAGAGGTGTTATCAGTCATTGTACAGGAGGAGGTGAGCTGTGACATCACCTATTGTGAATGGTGGATCCTGTTATCTACTGTATATAGAGGTGTTATCAGTCATTGTACAGGAGGAGGTGAGCTGTGACATCACCTATTGTGAATGGTGGATCCTGTGTTATCTACTGTATATAGAGGTGTAATCAGTCATTGTACAGGAGGAGGAGGTGAGCTGTGATATCACCTATTGTGAATGGTGGATCCTGTGTTATCTACTGTATATAGAGGTGTTATCAGTCATTGCACAGGAGGAGGAGGTGAGCTGTGACATCACCTATTGTGAATCGTGGATCCTGTGTTTTCTCTCTATATATACCTGTTACCTTTCATTGTATTCCTGTCTTTGATGACAATGAACTGACTGTGGAGAAGTGATTTGTACAGAACAGGAAGTGTTGGACAATTATGAGGCTTAACAGATCGAGTGAAAACAGAAATATGTAGATTTTTTTTCTTTTAATATAACTAGTGACAAGAACCATTAAAAACACTAAAAATTCTTTAAAAAAGATTGCTAATATAACTTGATTTAAGACACTTTGCCTTAAAAGTGCAGAGCAGCATCTATAAAAAAAACATTCTGCATTCTGACAAAAGGAGGAAATTGGGTAATGGCCGTAATGTCAAGTTCATTATGTTGCAGCTGCTGCTGACTGCGCCTCTTACTGTCGTCTGCCAATCTTATAGAAAAAAAAGTGTAATTCTTGGAATCCATTTTACACTGAATACTAAAGCGATGTACTTACATAGTTTTGGGGTCTTGGCAGCATTTTTTTAAAGATTTTTTTTTTAAACTGAGAATGACTGTAAAGTGTGAGCACAGCCTAAAACTACACATGGGGTAGAGCTGTTCTGAATCGATCTAGAAAATGGTGGATATGATCCATATATTATCTACATAGCGGCCAACCATTGTTGTATTTCAGGCTAAGGGTCCATGCACTGTAAGGGCTCATTCACAAGTCTGATTTTTCAACGTAGGAGGAAAATGGAGCGATTATTCTGATCAGAGTATAATCGATAGGATTCTCTCGGATGATAGAATCTACTCTTGTTTGACCAAGACCTGCTGTTAGTCTGGGCATTGCAGTCTGTATAAGGACTGTGACATCCACTCATCTGAACCTTATCTGAAAATGCAAAAAGCTCAGTAGCCCTAACACTTCCCATAGCTGAGAGTTTGCTACAATTATATCCAAAAAGGAAATTACAACCCTTGATGAAGCATCGGCGAAAAGTGTCTGGTAGGTGGTAGGTGAGCCTGTATTATTCTCTGATTATATGTCTTATTTGCATGCATTTTTGCAGTATGTACCTGATTATTATCTGTGAGTCTCTTTGCAGTAGTATTGGCATCTTAACTTTCTATATCTGCTTTTTACTCTTATATATGACCATTCACTTGTAAAGCGCCATGGAATAAATGGCGCTATAACAATAAATAATAATAATAATAATAATAACACAGTTGTGCTCAAAAGTTTATATACCCCTGCAGAATTTTTGCTTTCTTGGCCTTTTTTCAGAGAACATGAATGATAACACGAAAACTTTTTCTCCACTCATGGTTAGTGGCTGGGTGAAGCCATTTATTGTCACACTACTGTGTTTACCAAAATGGGCAGAGATTAGTGGGTTGGCGCGGCATGACAGGTTTAGTATAATTTCCTACATAAAAAACAGTGGAATAAATGATTTCAGTCATGGCTGGAATATAATTCTGACTGGCGCATAGAATGGTGAAAGAAGTGAAAAATTCACAAAAATGTATTAAAAATGAATGAGAATAAATAATCCGAATGTATTATCAGTGATCAAAGTTATAGGCTTTTTTTACCTGTGTCCCTATGACAACACTTCCTTTTCTGGGCTTATTAATATTACTATAGGAGGGTAGTCAGGCTCCACAGTAACTAATGCTACAAGAGAAAACTAACACTGCTGTATCGTAGTCCCGCTAGGACTACATAGTGATTTTGGCCAATACCGAAGCTGCTACATATAAGTGAATGGGATCACGTTGCGACACATAAACAAGCTGCAAAAAAAATGAGACTCCGTTGCATTTTTTTGCATCTTGTTTTTTGCAGCAGTGTAGGTGTGCCAATGTCACCCCATTTACTCGGCACAGAGAAAACTCTGGTCTTGCGACTGTCAGAGCCCTAACCGTATGCTATTAGGAGACCCAGCTGACTGACAGCCCATATACCTGCCAGTGCAGGTCCCAAAAGTGTTGCCACAGCAAGCTAAAGGAAATCTGTCACCAGGTTTTTGCTACCTATCTGAGAGCAGCATGATGTAGGGCCAGAGACCCTGATTCCAGCGATGTATCACTCACTGGGCTGCCTGCTGTAGTTATGATAAAATCACAGATCTATCTGCTGCCGATCTAGCAGTTCTTTCAAAGCTTTCAGACCCCGCCCACAACACTGTACATAGCCAGAAAGCTGCCAATCAGTGGTGAGGGGCGTGGCTGGACTACCTGGCAGCAGGTTTACTAGTCCGCTAATGATAATCTCCTGCTGATAAAAGAGTGATTTTATCAAAACTACAGCAAGCAGCCCAGTGAGTGATACATCGCTGGAATCAGGGTCTCTGCCCTTATATTTTGTAAAAACTTGGTGACAGCTTCCTTTTGCTGTGTATTATAAAGGGATTCATCCTCTGTCATCATTTTGACCTTCGATCGGCTGGCGCACTGGCAGTTCGGGGCCCCATGACACAGTAATTTTCGCCATATTGACTGATAGAAATAAATATAACTAAATAGACAGTCGCGTGGGCAGAACAGGATGACTCAACGACCTATATTTACTACTGGTTTGTGACTTTAGGTGGAAATGCTGGCCGCGTGTCTTTTTCTTGATAAGTGAGTACATTGTCGTCTGACGTTTCATGGTCTTGCATTTTCACTCTACACGTTTTCGATCTTCTTTATTTCATCAATATGTTGCTGGTATCCCAACAGCTGTGTTCCTTCTTTGCTGTGATTTCTAAGAGGTTCCGAAGCAGCTGTGCTTTCCAGCAGGCTCCCATCCTACGCTCTGTGATCTGTACCCCAAAGGTGAATGTCATGCACGCTCCTTCCTGCACGCTCCTTCCTGCTCCCTGATAAGTATTTATACATACAGAAGTAAGCGCTAACATTGCTTGATGTCATTTCTAACCACATAGCTGTTTTAGGTCATGGCGGTGGCATCAGTGACGAAGTTGCACAACGGCACAGGACAAAACAGCTACATCTGGTTAGAAAGTTCTAGCTCCACTTTGAAGCTGATTTGTATTAACAAATACGTAACGGCTTATAGGGGTATTTGCATCACGGACCTCGCAATGGGTCCCATCTCACTCCTCCAGGAATGTATCGGTGGTCGTGCATGCGCTAATTTCTTCTTTCACTTGTATGTGAGTTCTTAAAATTACCGAGCACGCTCTGCTATAGATAATCACAAGCCAACCATGAGCTCCGCAGGAAGCACGCAGAGCAAATTACATAAGCTTAAGCCCACCATGAGCTCCGCAGGAAGCGCGCATACCAAATTACATAAACTTAAGCCCACCATGAGCTCCGCAGGAAGCGCGCATACCAAATTACATAAGCTGAAGCCCACCATGAGCTCCGCAGGAAAACAGTGCAAGAAGCGCACAGATCAAATTACATAATCACAAGCCCACCATGAGCTCCGCAGGAAGACAGTGCAAGGAGCGCACAGACCAAATTACATAATCACAAGCCCACCATGAGCTCCACAGGAAGACAATGCAAGGAGAGTGTACAGACCAAATTACATAAACACAAGCCCACCATGAGCTCCGCAGGAAGACAGTGCAAGGAGTGCTCAGACCAAATAACCTAATCTTAAGCCCACCATGAGCTCCGCAGGAAGACAGTGCAAGGAGCGCACAGACCAAATTACATAATCACAAGCTCACCATGAGCTCCGCAGGAAGACAATGCAAGGAGAGCGCACAGACCAAATTACATAATCACAAACCCACCATGAGCTCCGCAGGAAGACAGTGCAAGGAGCGCACAGACCAAATTACATAATCACAAGCCCACCATGAGCTCCGCAGGAAGACAATGCAAGGAGAGCGCACAGACCAAATTACATAATCACAAGCCCACCATGAGCTCCGCAGGAAGACAGTACAAGGAGCGCACAGACCAAATTACATAATCACAAGCCCACCATGAGCTCCGCAGGAAGACAATGCAAAGAGCGCACAGACCAAATTACATAATCACAAACCCACCATGAGTTCCGCAGGAAGACAATGCAAGGAGAGCGCACAGACCAAATTACATAATCACAAGCCCACCATGAGCTCCGCAGGAAGACAATGCAAGGAGAGCGTACAGACCAAATTACATAATCACAAGCCCACAGTGAGCTCCGCAGGAAGACAGTGCAAGGAACGCACAGACCAAATTACATAATCACAAGCCCACCATGAGCTCCGCAGGAAGACAATGCAAGGAGCGCACAGACCAAATTACATAATCACAAGCCCACCATGAGCTCCGCAGGAAGACAATGCAAGGAGCGCACAGACCAAATTACATAATCACAAGCCCACCATGAGCTCTGCAGGAAGACAATGAAAGGAGAGCATACAGACCAAATTACATAATCACAAGCCCACAGTGAGCTCTGCAGGAAGACAGTGCAAGGAGCGCACAGACCAAATTACATAAGATTAACATCATCTCCCTGTCTGTGCTGCCGACAACATGCTGTATGGGGACGGATGATCATATTACTGATTGTTTTATCCCCATACAGTTTGTTTTGGCTCGTGTGAATGAGACAATAAACCAGCGCCCATCTAATTTTATGCAGTGAGTCTGCGCTCATTTATGGGCAAAAATTAGCGCATACAACTGGTCCTTAAGGCTCTGACGTATGCCGCTGTATGCCGTGCGTATGCTTTATGTTCAGAGCATACCCTGAGAAAATATGAAGTCCTAACATGGCAAGGGCAAACGTCATCCATGGGCTCCAATGATAATATTAAGCATATATAGTACCACTTGTTTTTTGGGGTGTTTTTTTTGCAGTGGCAGACAGTAATGGAAAGTATAGCAGGTAACACTGGTATAATTTGATATACCTGTCTGGGGAATACCACGAAGAGAATTTTAATTGCTATTTGTTCCTCTTAGCCCTTGCTAGGAGACCTGTTTCTTTGTGCACCATTGTCATAAAAAATGTAAATTTTCCTGAAATTTTACCTCTTTTGCTTCCTTCAATGACATTTATCAACCCAGTAGGGCTGAAAGTTTACTAAAATGTGTTGCAGAATCTATACTTTTACAAATGGAAGTAACATCATGAAATTCTAGGTACATACGTAAAATAAGACTGCATATGGCAGACTATACGTTCTCGAGAGTGATGGGCCCTTCTGTGTGCCATTATTAGGCCTTCTGGTAAAGGTGATGGAACTTATCTGGTCCATAGGCTAATTTGATCATGAACTACAATGATTGGTCAACCCTTTTTACCAACTTGGAGGCTCTGTTGAAATATAAGAGTTGTTCCATCTGGACAATCCTTAGAATGAAGCCCATTAGGTTTCTGTCCTCAATGTGGCTACTGATTTGGCCAACAGTTTCTATGAAGAGCGACAGTGGCTTCATGCTTATGTTTCTCCTGGTGAAGTGTAGCGAAAGGTAGCACCTGTTGCTTGCCTGGTGTTTCACGGACTTTTATGTGTTTGCAGTAAGCGTATCTGCTGACAAACTCTCTCTCACTATACTAGAGTATTTGTCTGCCTTCAAGGCTCTACTGTTTCAAGGTACTGCCCGCTCATTCGGTTCTGCTATAATAAGGAGCCTGTTTACCAACATGGCTTTATCATTTCAAGTTGCTGTTCATACACAGCTCCACTTTACCAAAGTACCAAAGTGACTGTCTGCCTACATGGGTCAATTGTTTCAAGGTGCTGTTCACAGACAGGTTATCTCTACCAAGGTGACCATCTGCCTATATAGCTCGAATGTTTAAAGGTTCTGTTTGCATACCTATCTCTGCTGTACTACGGTGCCTTACCACATACACGGCTCTGCTGATTCAAGGTGCTGCCTGCATACTTCGCTTTGCTGTACCATGGCTCTGCATACATGACTTTACTGTTCCAAGGTGCTGTCCAAACACTCGGCTCTACTATACTAAGGAGCCTATCTACCAACATGGCTTGACGGTTTCAAGGTTTTGTTCACACACAGCTCTGCTATACCAAGGTGACCGGTCTACCTTCATAGCTCGAATGTTTCAATGTGCTGACCGCACACTCTTCTCTTCTGCATTAACGTGCCTGACAACATACATAGCTCTGCTGATTCAAAGTGCGTGTCCATACATCCAGCATATCAAGCTCCACTTGATATACTGCATATCCTGTTCCACCGTTTCACGTGCAGTCCAGGATATCCGTTCCATTCCATGCGTTGACTTGCTAATCCAGCTCTGCTATTCCACGTGCTGTCCGGTTGTCCTGTTCATCCAGTCCTATGGCTTAGCAAATCCCCTTCACCAGGTGAGCGATAACAGTGCTGATTTAGATGGGACATTATCCGCTTTCTTCTCTAATTTATAAGGGGGGATCCCAAAACCCATCTTTAAAATCCATAGGCCTCAATAGCGCAACCCCAACAAGACTTGATGGAAGAAAATTCCATGGTCTTTGAGGCGTTGTCTCTCAAAAATGGTAAGTTTTTGATCCTTGGAGACATTCAAGACAACCCAAATACTAAAACAAGTCTTGAAAAAGACGGACATGAAGCATATCCAAGCCGTTACCATTGTATCAGAGCCTTGGATGAAGATGTGAAGTGATCAATTGACATTGACCCAATTGTGGTCCAGCAATGTCCATTTGCTTTCTATAACTTATACCCTCCTACTATCATGGGAAAACTGGTTTGACATGCCTGAGCTGTGCTCATTTTAGGTGTTTTTTTCTGAATTTCTTTGACCCTTTTTACAAATGTCTTATAGGACAAGAATGTTCCTTACAGGAAGCAGAAGAGCGTTTTAGCTAATCGAGGCAGAACAGAAATTGTGTAAGGCCGAAGTATTGTGAAGTACCCAAGGCTGAATGTATGTATGTGCACGTGGTGTTTTCTCGATATCAGCGTACCCACTGGGTTTGTCCAGTAAAAGACGCTTCAGGAAGACGTTGGCATGTGCCTGAAAAAGACAGTGTGCACATACCCTACAAAATATTTTTCTTGGGGGGGGTAGCCATGCAAAAAAAAACACCTGCTTTTCACGGTTAAAGCTGGTTTATAGGTCCTGCAGTGGTTGGTACACTGACTTGCGTGTCCCATGAAGCTGGGCATTTTGGGCCTTTAGGCTCCTAAAAGTTAACTCTGGTAAGTGTTAGTGACTTGTTTTGACCTTTTGTACCTTTGGCTTATTTCTCCTACACCAACCATGCATCCAGTGATATCAGCTTATCTTTGGGGTCTCCAAGTACAAACAGGGTTGTCCTAGTGGCACAGAATAACACATCGCTCCCATCCTTGAGGTATGTGCACATGTTAATGGGATTGTCTGGGACTTTAACATTGATGGCTTATCCTTAGGCATAGGTCATCAATGTTTGATCGGTGGTGGTGCGACACCCACCGATCAGCTGTGCCCAGTTGTGGAGCTGCACAGCTCGAACAACTAAGGCTACTTTCACACTAGCGTTTTTTGCAATATGTCGCAATGTGTCGTTTTGGCGAAAAAACGCATCCTGCAAAGTTGTCTGCAGGATGTGTTTTTTCCCCATTGACTAACATTAGCGACGCATTGCCACACGTTGCAACCGTCGTGTGACGGATGCGTCGTGCTTTGGCGGACCGTCGGCACAAAAAAACGCTACATGTAACTTTTTTTGTGCGACGTGTCTGCTTTTTCCGACCGCGCATGCGCGGCCGGAACTCCGCCCCCACCTCCCTGCACCTCACAATGGGGCGGCGTATACAACGCTAGCGTCGGTAACCTCGGCCCGACGCTAGTGTGAAAGAAGCCTAAATAGTGGTTGCGGCCTGGGACTGAACATCCGGCCACTATTCAAATCTATAGGCGTTGGATATGCAGTACCCGGCCGCGACTGCTATGCTATTCCATCGATGGACCTGTGCCGTGCAGCTCCATAGCTGATCAATTCCGGCCACCACCATCACCAGAAACAGCTGAAAGAGGATCCTCCACCAGTCAGACATTGATGACTTATCCTGTGTTAAAGTCCCAGACAACTCCTTTAGTATTTGCAGCAGACATTTTTGCTCCAAAAATGTTTTTTTTTGGCAGGAAGGAAAAGCAGCTGAAAATAATTTTCCAATTAATTTGTAAGACTGAAAAATGCTGCAAAAAGCGCTGAATGAAATGACGTGCTCCGGATGTGAAACCGCGTCAAATCTGCAAGGAAAAATTAAGCCGCGTGTCCATGAGATTTCAGAAATCATATTCACTTTGCTGGGACAGTAAAACGCCGCCTTTTTTTCACGGCAAAATTGCAACCGTGTGAATAAGCCTTTACAATTCCCAAAAATATAAGACATGTTGAATTTTCAGTATCGATCCTATTGTTCCCAGGGGAGATAAGCCACTACTAATGATGTCTATCAATGGCTAACTCCCTTCTCCTTATTCAGAACACATGCATGCTCGCTCGAGCGGAGTGTGAATATGCATGACTGGGTTCGGGGGAAATGGATTGATTAGATGAGCTTTAATCATCCGGGGTTTTCAGGTTCAGTTTCTGAAGTCAACACTGCAGCCATTTCAGCTTTCATACAGGTTCCTAAAACCCACAGGGCCAAATCTGCCCAGTTATGAAGTGGTACCGAATCTAGTAACAGGTCACTTGATAATTGGGCAGAATTGCCTTTCAGAATGCTAGAATAGATAGGCGACAACTTGGTACCTATGTAGCAGCGTTGATGGTCACCCAGAGATCGTCAGTCAAATTCTTGATCGCCTAGTTTCCGCCTACACATCCATGCTTTCCTTTGGCTACATAACTAGGCAGATTTTTCCATTCGTTCTGAGACCAGAAAGTGGGAACTGTACTGGTAGTCAGGTCGGTTAAGTTATAGCAGCGAAAAGAAGTACATGTCTGTGAAAATCCGAACAAATTCCACCGCTTGTATCCCGTGTAGGTCATTTCCAGATCATTTCCAGTTTGCTGTGGGACGGAGTGGCGCAGTTACTTACTTGGGAGCCGTTTGTGCAGGTGTTCCTCCTGCCTGGTGTCATCTCTGTCCCAGAAGATCCGTCTTCTCTATTTCCTGTGCCCTCAGATCTCTTCTTTCTTATACCCCATTGTCCAGAGCGCTCGGAGAAAGAATGAAACTCACTACAGAAAAAGCTGGGAGACAAAGTTTCAGTAAAGTTTCTGCCTGCCCAGAGGCAGTGCACCGGCAATGGGGGAGTTGTGTGCAATACAAGGAAGTTTTCGAGCCGCAGTCATCCAGCCTCACTGTACCCAACAGCGTCCTTCCTGTTTTATCTATATACACATGTGTGGTGTGACGCAACTACTGAATATGTAATTACCTCTTAAAGGGGCAGTAACTTAATACTTCCTAGATATTTGCATATTTATATAGATACAGAATGTAGGAAGGCAAGTTTTTCATAACAGACTTTTTTGTTGTTATTTTGATGCATTATCTGCAGATGAATCTTCTGTGTTATCAAAGATCAATGAGTTAACTATATGCTCAAAAGACATAAAGTGTATACATGCATCAGCGATTACATTAAAACTAGGTTCCACAAAAAAAAAACTCTGATCTCATAAGGCATGGAGTCCGCAAGTCCTATGTAGGTGCCCACCATTACCTTTTTAATAATTTGCTGTACCTTATCTCTTCTGTATGTGGGACCACATGTGCTAGCTTTCCCTCTCTTAGGCACTGGTAACCCTGGGTGTCCTCCTAGTTGTCCATCCTTGGTCCACTTTTGATAGATACTAGCCATTGTATACCAGAAACACCCCTCAGGACCTGCTGTACAATAGGAACATCACAAAATATCCACCGTATACCGGGAATATGCCATCAGACCTGCCGTATACTGGGAACACTGAAGAAGGCCCACCATATATGGGGAATACCCCCACAACACCATCAGTATACCAAGAACATCGCACAAGACCTGCTGTATATCGGGAACACCCCAAAAGATCTGCCATATCCATTGAACACCCCATAAGACCCATTGTATGACTAAACGTCCCACAAGACATTCCATATATTAGTAGCAACCAACAATACCTGCTGTATACCAGCAACACCCCACAAAATCTGCCGTATTCCAGAAATACCCCACAAGACCTGCCATATTTCAAGAACTCTCCCACAAGACCTGCTGTATACCGAGAACACCCCAAATATCTGCCGTATTCCAGGAAGTCTGCCACAAGACCTGCCGTATATGTGAAACACCCCACAAGACCTTCTACGTACTGGAAATACCTCACAAGACTCAATGTATCACAGCCTACAAGACCCACTGTATACCAGCAACACCCCACAAGATCTGTTGTAAACGGGAACACTCCAATAACCTGCCGTATTCCAAGAATGTCCCCACAAAACCTGCGGTATAGGGGGAACACCCCACAAAACCTGCTGTATACAGGGAACGCTCCACAAGACCCGCCGTATATGGGAATATCCCCAAAAACTGCCGAATCCAAGGAACACCCCCATGAGATCTACCATATACCAGGAAAAAATCACAAGACCTGCCGTACATGGGAACACCCTCATAAACTGAACTGCCCTATCCCAGGATAACCCCTATGAGACCTGCCGTATACTGGGAACACCCCACAAGACCTGCCATATACCGGGAACACCCCACAAGACCTGCCATATACCGGGAACACCCCACAAGACCTGCCATATACCGGGAACACCCCACAAGACCTGCTATATATAACGGGAACACCCCACAAGACCTGCCATATACTGGGAGCAACCCACAAGACCTGCCGTATACCGGGAACACCCCACAAGACCTGCCATATACCGGGAACACCCCACAAGACCTGCTATATATAACGGGAACACCCCACAAGACCTGCCATATACTGGGAGCAACCCACAAGACCTGCCGTATACAGGGAACACCCCACAAGACCTGCTGTATACCGGGAACACCCCACAAGACCTGTCATATACTGGGAACACCCCACAAGACCTGCCGTATACCGGGAACACCCCACAAGACCTGCCGTATACCAGGAATACCCCACAAGACCTGCCGTATACCGGGAACACCCCACAAGACCTGCCGTATACCGGGAACACCCCACAAGACCTGCTGTATACCAGGAATACCCCACAAGACCTGCCGTATACCGGGAACACCCCACAAGACCTGCCATATATCGGGAACACTCCACAAGACCCACTGTGTGTCAGGAACACCCTGCAAGACCTGCTATATACGGGAAACACCCAAGACCTGTCATATACTGGGGAACTCCTATATGACTTGTCGTTTGCCAGGAACACTTCAGATCTGCCAAATACCCGGAACACCTCACAAGACCTTAGCGTTGTCCTGACCATGACGTCTAGCCATCCCAAATTTGGCCTGGTCAGTGTTGCTCAGGTGCTTATACTTGCCCATTTTTCTTCTTCCAATACATCATCTGCAAGATCTGACTGCTCCCTTGCTGATCACAAGATAATCCATGGTTCACTTCAATTTATGCGGAATCAGTCAGGGTCCAACCTGCAGCTAAGCCCCATTGAAATGGATCAATCTCAGCTCGGGATACCACTTTTATGGAAACACCGCTTTACCTGTGCAACAATAAAGGGACCTCAGCACTCCCGGAAGCGCTGTTCCCCTTTAGTATAGCTGCGCTAAATCCTTAATAGCCTTAAGGATGAGACATCAGTGTAATTAACTGGTAAACATGGTGTGCTGAAATTATTACCAGATTATAAGCAAATTGTCTCTTCAGAGAGGAAGAGGACTAGAACTCTAGTGCCACCTATTGGAAGTAGCAATCCTAACAGTCAATGTCGACCCTTTAATGAGCCTTGTCACATGACTTAGGATAATAGCCAAACCTGAATCTCAATTTGCAGACACTGTGTTTCTGGGTACTGCCCCTCATCAGTGCATAAGTCATGTGGCAAGGCTCATTAAAGGGTTGACATTGACTGTTAGGATTGCTCCTTCCAATAGGTGGCACTAGAGTTCTAGTCCTCTTCCTCTCTGCAGAGACAATTTGCATATTTCCCAGAGGAGCATTGCGGCTTTAAGTCTCCTCACCTCGACATGCTTATCATGTCACTCTTCGCAAGGAGAAACGATACTTCTTGGATACCAGATTATAAGAATTTCTGAATGTGGGATTAAAGGAACTGCACATTTATAACTTGGGCTAAGTTCACACTTCTGTTTGCACTTTCCATTTAAGGTACCTTCACAATAAGCGACGCTGCAGCGATATCGACAACGATGCCGATCGCTGCAGCGTCGCTGTGTGGTCGCTGGAGAGCTGTCACACAGACAGCTCTCCAGCGACCAACGATGCCAAAGTCCCCTGGTAACCAGGGTAAACATCGGGTTACTAAGCGCAGGGCCGCGCTTAGTAACCCGATGTTTACCCTTTTTACCAGTGTAAATGTAAAAAAAACCAAATGGTACATACTTACATTCCGGTGTCCGTAATGTCCCCCGGCGTCTGCTTCCTGCACTGACTGTGACTGCCGGCCATTAGGCACAGCACAGAGGTGACGTCACCGCTGTGCTCTGCTTTTACTTTACGGCCGGCACTCACAGTCAGTGCAGGAAGCAGACGGCGAGGGACGTGTGACAGACAGCAGAAGGTGAGTATGTACTGTTTGTTTTTTTTACTTTTACAATGGTAACCAGGGTAAATATCGGGTTACTAAGCGCGGCCCTGCGCTTAGTAACCCGATATTTACCCTGGTTACCATTGTAAAACATTGCTGGCATCGTTGCTTTTAGTGTCAAACACGACGATACACGCCGATCTGACGACCAAATAAAGTTCTGAACTTTCAGCAACGACCAGCGATATCACAGCAGGATCCAGATCGCTGCTGCGTGTCAAACACAACGATATCGCTATCCAGGACGCTGCAACGTCACGGATCGCTATCGTTATCGTTGCAAAGTCGTGTAGTGTGAAGGTACTGTGATATATGTGATGCAGTAACCCCTGTAACAGGTAGGGGGCGCTGCATGATCTCCGCAGTATGCGCTTGGATACGTGATGGTATAGAGAGAAAGTTTGGCAGGATTGTGAATGGCCAATATGTGTGTTGCAGAGGAGGTTACTCTGCACTGTCAATCTGAGTGTAAGTTGGTCTGCTGGGACCTGTAGTCCCTCAAGAGTTTGTGTTATGTGTATAGTTCTCATGGGAGATTGGCAGGGCTAGTCATGAGAGATGGGAGGGTCAGACTAGCCACACACACACTCCCACCCAGGGGAGTGGTTACCAGTATGTAACGTGACCAGGGTGTGGGTCAGTGTTCGTTGTGAGCTCCCTGTGTGTGGAGCTGAGAGGTGTGTCCGGTAGGTCCTGTGTGGTTCCTGTGTATGGACCTGACCGGTGAAGGTGCTGGACCGTCCTAGGAATGACTAGGGTCCTGTGAGCACCTGGAACCGAGGAACCTGATGTATGGATGGTGCTGGATTGTCCTAGGAATGACTAGGGTCCTGCAAGCACCTGAGATGGTCGGTGCTGGATTGTCCTAGGAATGACTAGGGTCCTGCAAGCACCTGAGATGGTCGGTGCTGGATTGTCCTAGGAATGACTAGGGTCCTGCAAGCACCTGAGATGGTCAGTGCTGGATTGTCCTAGGAATGACTAGGGTCCTGCAAGCACCTGAGACCGTGAGACTTGGCTTCGGGTGGCCTGGGTATTGGACGTTCCCGGCTGGGGAAGGACGTCCTGAAGAATACCCGGACTAGGCCACCAGGCAGGGTCCTGGCTACCTGGGTGTTGGGAGGTCCTGCGACGAGGACCGGATCCCTGAATAGCACGAGGTGAGGACCGGGATCTGCGGAGCCAGGGACAGTTACTGTGTGGGGAAGCTGGAGTCCTTCGGTGAGGTCTGGACTGACTACTGGGTGCCGACCAGGCAAGTTGGGGATCCCCGTTAGGCAGCTTACCCAGAAGAGTGTTAACGGAGTGTGGGGAAGCTGGAGTCCTTCGGTGAGGTCTGGACTGACTACTGTGTATTGACCAGGCAAGTTGGTGATCCCCGTTAGGCAGCTTACCCAGAAGAGGTTAACGGAGTCGGCATGAGGAGCAGGAGCTCCCGTCAGGTACCAAAGAGACTGTTGGTGCCTGTTGTGTTTTATGTGATATAAGTAATGAACTTTGCATAACCCGGTTTATGGCATATTCAATAAACCGCATGGACTGTTTTGTTAGAAAATTGTGCCTGGCTACATTAATCCCGCGCCAAGTGAGTGTCCCCCAATACACTCAGTAAGAGAAATCTTACAATACCTTTAGAGGAACAGATAAATGGATTTTATGTACAAAATGCATCTGTTGCACCAATGATGCCAATGGATGCAGAGGGGGCCTCGTTCATTATTACGGGGTCTATCTGGACTCTGTTATAAGTTCATTTTTAGAAAAGGAGCAGCGTGCAGTACTGTTTCTTCCGTTCTAAAAAATGAACCAAACAGAAACCATATAGACCCCATGATAATCAGTGGTGTCACTCTGCTTCCTTTTTCATCAGTAATGCAACCGATCTGTGTGCACGTGAGTTCAGTTTGCAGAATGTGCAGATGTAAGTGTGAACTCAGCTTTATAGTATGGAGACAAGTGAATGGATCCAGTAGATCAGCAATTCCTTCTCGCACTGCTCACGGTTGCAAATCATTTGGATGAGTTTGAGAATAAACAAAAGCAAAATTGAAGGCAAATTTCAGCGCACCCAATATATTGCAATGGACGGCAGCTGGTATTTCAGTGGTGGGTTAATGTCACAGTATCGAGAAAGTGAGTTTCTAAAATAAATCTTTGTGGTTTCAGACACCTGTGCAAGAGTATTTGCATCGCACAGTAATAATTGTAGCAGAACATGTGACACAGACGTCTGGGCAGGATCATGTCTCCCCCTGATAAAATATGAGGGGGACTAAGGGGGTGCATGTGATAGATTATAGGGGTACGTCCGTCTGGTTGCATATTTTTAACTTGCTGCTTCTTTGTACTTGTGTTGTAAGGATGCATCATATTTGGCCCCAAGAGTGACAACCTTCCCCAATTAATAGGTCATTTTTACTAGGACTTTCAAATGCATCTAATAGGGCATCATACAAGGAGCCCATTCAGTTTGGGTGAAACTTCTGCCCAAAAGTTGAAAAGTGGTCTTCAAGAGAAAGTGTGTTATGACCCCAGTGGACAGGGTCTCAGAGGAACGTGTAAGTCTGCGAGATTCAAAAATCCAGCTCATAGGGCTGTGGTAACTGGGTTGACCAAATAGCTACTCCTAACGCCAACACTAGAAGTAGCCGGAGATCATGCCTACGGTGATCGCTAGATGACTCGCGCCAGCCGGAGAATCTAACTACCCCTAGGAGAAGAAAACAAAGACCTCTCTTGCCTCCAGAGAAAGGGACCCCAAAGCAAGATACAAGCCCCCCACAAATAATAACGGTGAGGTAAGAGGAAATGACAAACACAGAAATGAACCAGGTTCAGCAAAGAGAGGCCAGCTTACTAATAGCAGAATATAGCAAGATAACTTATCTGGTCAACAAAAACCCTATAAAAATCCACGCTGGAGATTCAAGAACCCCCGAACCGTCTAACGGTCCGGGGGGAGAACACCAGCCCCCTAGAGCTTCCAGCAAAGGTCAGGATACAGATTGGAACAAGCTGGACAAAAATACCAAACAAAACAAAAGCAAAAAGCAAGGAAGCAGACTTAGCTTGAAATACAGGAACCCGGATCAAAGGACAAGAGCACAACAGATTAGCTCTGATTTCAACGATGCCAGGCATTGAACTGAAGCTCCAGGGAGCTTATATAGCAACGCCCCTGAACTAACGGCCCAGGTGAGGATATAGGAAAAGACAGAAGCTCCAGAGTCAAATCACTAATGACCACTAGAGGGAGCAAAAAGCAAAATCACAACAGTACCCCCCCCCTTAGTGAGGGGTCACCGAACCCTCACCACGACCACCAGGGCGATCAGGACGAGCGGCGTGAAAGGCACGAACTAAATCGGCCGCATGAACATCAGAGGCGACCACCCAGGAATTATCTTCCTGACCATAGCCCTTCCACTTGACCAGGTACTGAAGCCTCCGCCTGGAGAGACGAGAATCCAAGATCTTCTCCACCACGTACTCCAACTCGCCCTCAACCAACACCGGAGCAGGAGGCTCAGCAGAAGGAACCACAGGCACAACGTACCGCCGCAACAAGGACCTATGAAACACGTTGTGGATAGCAAACGACACAGGAAGATCCAGGCGAAAGGATACAGGATTAAGGATTTCCAATATCTTGTAAGGACCAATAAAACGAGGTTTAAATTTGGGAGAGGAAACCTTCATAGGAACAAAGCGGGAAGAAAGCCACACCAAATCCGCAACACGTAGTCGGGGACCCACACCGCGGCGGCGGTTGGCAAAGCGCTGAGCCCTCTCCTGTGACAACTTCAAGTTGTCCACCACAAGATTCCAGATCCGCTGCAACCTATCCACCACAGAATCCACCCCAGGGCAGTCAGAAGGTTCCACATGACCCGAAGAAAAACGAGGGTGGAAACCAGAGTTGCAGAAAAACGGCGAAACCAAGGTGGCGGAACTAGCCCGATTATTAAGGGCAAACTCAGCCAACGGCAAGAAGGTCACCCAATCGTCCTGATCAGCAGAGACAAAACACCTCAAATAAGCCTCCAAAATCTGATTAGTTCGCTCCGTCTGTCCATTAGTCTGAGGATGGAAAGCAGACGAAAACGACAAGTCAATGCCCATCCTACTACAAAAGGATCGCCAGAATCTGGAAACGAACTGGGATCCTCTGTCTGACACAATATTCTCAGGGATGCCGTGCAAACGAACCACGTTCTGGAAAAACACAGGAACCAGATCGGAAGAGGAAGGCAGCTTAGGCAAAGGAACCAAATGGACCATCTTGGAGAAGCGATCACATATCACCCAGATTACAGACATGCCTTGAGACACCGGAAGATCAGAAATGAAATCCATGGAGATATGTGTCCAAGGTCTCTTAGGGACAGGCAAGGGCAAGAGCAACCCGCTGGCACGAGAACAGCAAGGCTTAGCTCGAGCACAAGTCCCACAGGACTGTACAAATGACCGCACATCCCTAGACAAGGAAGGCCACCAAAAGGATCTGGCCACCAGATCTCTGGTGCCAAAAATTCCTGGGTGACCTGCCAACACCGAGGAATGAACCTCGGAAATGACTCTGCTGGTCCACTTATCAGGCACAAACAGTCTGTCAGGTGGACAAGAATCAGGCCTATCAGCCTGAAATCTCTGCAACACACGTCGCAGATCTGGAGAAATAGCTGACAAGATAATACCATCCTTAAGAATACCAACAGGTTCAGCGACTCCAGGAGCATCAGGCACAAAGCTCCTGGAAAGAGCATCGGCCTTCACATTTTTTGAACCTGGTAAATACGAGACAACAAAGTCAAAACGGGAGAAAAACAATGACCAGCGGACCTGTCTAGGATTCAGGCGTTTAGCAGACTCGAGATACATCAGATTTTTGTGATCAGTCAAGACCACCACACGATGCTTAGCACCCTCGAGCCAATGACGCCACTCCTCAAATGCCCATTTCATGGCCAACAACTCCCGATTGCCCACATCATAATTTCGCTCCGCAGGCGAAAACTTCCTAGAGAAAAAGGCGCAAGGTCTCATAACAGAGCAACCAGGGCCTCTCTGCGACAAAACGGCCCCTGCTCCAATCTCTGAAGCATCCACCTCAACCTGAAAGGGAAGCGAGACATCAGGCTGGCACAAAACAGGCGCCGAAGTAAACCGACATTTCAACTCCTGGAAAGCCTCCACGGCAGCAGGAGCCCAATTAACCACATCGGAGCCCTTCTTGGTCATATCCGTCAAAGGTTTCACAATGCTAGAAAAGTTAGCGATAAAACGACGGTAGAAGTTAGCGAAACCCAAGAACTTCTGAAGACTCTTAACTGACGAGGGCTGAGTCCAATCAAGAATAGCTCGGACCTTGACTGGGTCCATCTCCACAGCAGAAGGGGAAAAAATGAACCCCAAAAAGGGAACCTTCTGTACACCAAAAAGACACTTTGAGCCCTTGACAAACAAAGAATTTTCACGCAAAATTTTAAAGACCATCCTGACCTGCTCCACATGCGAGTCCCAATTATCAGAAAAAAACAGAATATCATCCAGATAAACGATCAAAAATTTATCCAGATAGTTCCGGAAAATGTCATGCATAAAGGACTGAAAAACTGAAGGGGCATTAGAGAGCCCAAAAGGCATCACCAAGTACTCAAAATGACCTTCGGGCGTATTGAATGCGGTTTTCCATTCATCCCCTTGCTTAATGCGCACAAGGTTGTACGCACCACGAAGGTCTATCTTGGTAAACCACTTGGCACCTTTAATCCGGGCAAACAAGTCAGACAACAGCGGCAAAGGATACTGAAATTTGACAGTGATCTTATTTAAAAGCCGATAGTCAATACAAGGCCTCAAAGATCCGTCCTTTTTAGCCACAAAAAAGAATCCCGCACCAAGAGGGGAAGAAGACGGACGGATGTGTCCTTTCTCCAGAGACTCCTTGATATATGAACGCATAGCGGTATGTTCAGGTATCGACAGATTAAACAGTCTTCCCTTAGGAAATTTACTGCCTGGAATCAAATCTATTGCACAGTCACATTCCCTATGAGGAGGCAATGCACTGGACCTGGACTCGCTAAAGACATCCTGATAATCAGACAAATACTCCGGAACTTCCGAAGGCGTAGAAGAAGCAATAGACACAGGCAGGGAATCCTCATGAATACCACGACAGCCCCAACTAGACACTGACATAGCCTTCCAGTCAAGGACTGGATTATGGGTCTGTAACCATGGCAGCCCCAAAACAACCAAATCATGCATTTTATGTAGAACGAGAAAACGTATCACCTCGCGGTGTTCAGGAGTCATGCACATGGTAACCTGTGTCCAATACTGCGGTTTATTTTCTGCTAATGGCGTAGCATCAATACCCCTAAGAGGGATAGGATTTTCTAATGGTTCAAGAATAAAACCACAGCGCTTAGCAAATGAGAGATCCATAAGACTCAGGGCAGCACCTGAATCTACAAACGCCATGACAGGATAAGATGACAGTGAGCAAATCAAAGTTACAGACAGAATAAACTTAGGATGCAAATTACCAACGGTGACAGGACTAACAACCTTAGATATACGTTTAGAGCATGCTGAGATAACATGTGTAGAATCACCACAGTAGTAGCACAAGCCATTCCGGCGTCTATGAATTTTCCTCTCATTTCTAGTCAGGATTCTATCACATTGCATCAAATCAGGTGTCCGTTCAGACAACACCATGAGGGAATTTGCGGTTTTTCTATCACATTGCATCACATCAGATGTCTGTTCAGACAACAACATGAGGGAATTTGCGGTTTTGCGCTCCCGCAACCGCCGGTCAATTTGAATAGCCAGGGACATGGTATCATTCAGACCTGTGGGAATGGGAAAACCCACCATAACATTCTTAATGGCCTCAGAAAGGCCATTTCTAAAATTAGCGGCCAGTGCACACTCGTTCCAATGTGTCAGCACGGACCATTTCCGAAATTTTTGGCAATACACCTCAGCCTCGTCCTGGCCCTGAGACATAGCCAGCAAGGCTTTCTCTGCCTGAATCTCAAGATTGGGTTCCTCATAAAGTAAACCGAGCGCCAGAAAAAACGCATCAATATCAGCCAATGCCGGATCTCCTGGCGCCAACGAAAAAGCCCAATCTTGAGGGTCACCCCGTAAGAATGAAATAACAATTTTTACTTGTTTAGCAGAGTCTCCAGACGAACAAGGTTTCAGGGACAAAAACAATTTACAATTATTCCTGAAATTCCTAAACTTAAATCGGTCTCCTGAAAACAGTTCAGGAATCGGAATCTTGGGTTCAGACCTAGGATTTCTGGTAACATAATCTTGTATACCCTGCACACGAGCGGCAAGCTGGTCCACACTTGTAATCAAGGTCTGGACATTCATGTCTGCAGCAAGCTTAAGCCACTCTGAGGTAAAGGGGAAAAGAAAAAAAAAAAAAAAAAAAATGAGAGAGGGAAAAAAAAAAAAACTCAAAATTTTCTTTCTTATTATCCCACTTCTGCAATGCATTAAACATTTAATACAGGCCTGGCATACTGTTATGACCCCAGTGGACAGGGTCTCAGAGGAACGTGTAAGTCTGCGAGATTCAAAAATCCAGCTCATAGGGCTGTGGTAACTGGGTTGACCAAATAGCTACTCCTAACGCCAACACTAGAAGTAGCCGGGGATCATGCCTACGGTGATCGCTAGATGACTCGCGCCAGCCGGAGAATCTAACTACCCCTAGGAGAAGAAAACAAAGACCTCTCTTGCCTCCAGAGAAAGGGACCCCAAAGCAAGATACAAGCCCCCCACAAATAATAACGGTGAGGTAAGAGGAAATGACAAACACAGAAATGAACCAGGTTCAGCAAAGAGAGGCCAGCTTACTAATAGCAGAATATAGCAAGATAACTTATCTGGTCAACAAAAACCCTATAAAAATCCACGTTGGAGATTCAAGAACCCCCGAACCGTCTAACGGTCCGGGGGGAGAACACCAGCCCCCTAGAGCTTCCAGCAAAGGTCAGGATACAGATTGGAACAAGCTGGACAAAAATACCAAACAAAACAAAAGCAAAAAGCAAGGAAGCAGACTTAGCTTGAAATACAGGAACCCGGATCAAAGGACAAGAGCACAACAGATTAGCTCTGATTTCAACGATGCCAGGCATTGAACTGAAGGTCCAGGGAGCTTATATAGCAACGCCCCTGAACTAACGGCCCAGGTGAGGATATAGGAAAAGACAGAAGCTCCAGAGTCAAATCACTAATGACCACTAGAGGGAGCAAAAAGCAAAATCACAACAAAAGTGGTCTTCAAGAGAAAGTGGTCTTCAAGAGAAAGTGGTCTTCAAGAGAAAGTGGTCTTCAAGAGAAAGTGGTCTTCTAGAGAAATTGGTCTTCAAGAGAAAGAGGTCTTCAAGAGAAATTGGTCTTCTAGAGAAAGAGGTCTTCAAGAGAAAGAGGTCTTCAAGAGAAAGAGGTCTTCTAGAGAAAGAGGTCTTCTAGAGAAAGAGGTCTTCAAGAGAAAGAGGTCTTCAAGAGAAAGAGGTCTTCAAGAGAAAGAGGTCTTCTAGAGAAAGAGGTCTTCTAGAGAAAGAGGTCTTCTCCATCAAAATGGCCAGTGTACAGTATATGATATATGGTAGAACTTAAAATCTAGAAGGACATTTTGGGTAAAGGTCTGGTCGTCCTATAAAGGTGATATTTCAGAAAGGTTTTACCCCGAATATCCAAGAGGCAAGTGTAGCGCCCCCACTGCCGCAGGGCCGAGGGGTACCCGGTACCGGGCCTCTGAGTCTCTGCTCTCAGGTTGTTACGGTGGCTAGACCCGGTCCGTGACCCTGCTGAGGGGCGTACAATGAAGGTGGAAGGTGGTGGTGATGATGTTGTAGTGGTGCGGTGCAGATCACAGTAAATAACAAGGACACCAGGTTGCAGTCTCTTTACCTCTTTACTGAAGGCTTCAGGATCCTCAGTCCGGAATATGGTTAACCAGGCTGCGCAAGTCCGGCCGGTCCGATGGCACCTCCAGAGTTCCCTTTGCAGGTGGAAATCTGTGCCTACCTTCTAGCGCTTGTGTGTTGTGGTCCTCCCCTGCTGTGCTTACGGGATAGTCCCCACAACTGTTGTGTCTGTTTCTGAAGTTCCCTCACAACTCGATTATGATCTTCTTCGTCCCCCAGATCATATGGCTAGGACGCACCCGTATGACGGGTAGGCTCGGAGCTCTTCCGGGACCCTAGTGTCGCCCCTCTCCAGTTGTTGCCCCTTATGTCTTCTTAGGTGATTTGAGTGAGACAGCCCGCCTATAACTGACTGTCCTGCCGTAGGTTTGAAGCAGGGTGGATAAAAATCAATGTTTTTTTAAAAAAATCAAAAAAATCGGATTTTTTTGATTTAAATCGGATTTTTTTGATTTAAATAGGATTTTTTTCAATAAACTGCTTTTTGAGGAAAATATTTTACCATCCAAAAGGTTCTTCCATCATGAGATAAAGCTGAGTTGTTTAACTCAGTAGAATAAAGGCTGTATATGTGTAACATTCACAATGCCATGCTCTTCCAGAGGTTTCTGTAGGATGCTGACTATCCAACAAGTTTGGGCATGTCAACTGAATGGAAAAAGAAACTAAACCAAAAATGAAACCAAGCTAGAAGTGTGGAATTAAAGGGGCAGTATGAACAAAATGTGGAGGCTATTAATAGTTTATACAATTAAGACATGCTGCTTTTAAACACCTACCTATTGCCATATAGTAAAACAAAAAAGATTTTTACTTACTTTGGGGTCCCCCCCTCACCCTGGCGTTAGATCGTTGCCCCTAGTTTTGTCCGTGTAACTATGGGCGCACATGCGCACTGCTCTCACTTCTCATTTTAATCGTGATTTATATTAAAAAAAACCTTTTGATTTAAATCAGTGATTTAAATCATGATTAAAATCATGATTTAAATCGATCCGATTTAAATAGAAAAAAATCTTTTGATTTAAATCGTGATTTAAATCATGATTTAAATCGGCGTGATTTAAATCAATCCACCCTGGTTTGAAGTAAGGCCTGGAGCTCAATACTTCCTCGGCGTTCTGGCCACCGGCTACGCGCCTCAGTAGGATGCTGCCTCGTCTTACAGCACGACTCCTACTGGTGTTTCTCCTTGTTGCGTTGATCTCGTTTCTCACTCAGCACAATAAACCTTGCTTCTTGTCCTTTCTTAGGGCACCGCCGCTATCTCGTGCAGGCGCCGTCCCGTAACGTTCTCTCTGTTCGCTAGGCCTCTGTCAGGATCCCACCCCTGACAGGGACCCCCCTGAATCTTCCCCTGCAACACCCTCTGCCACAGGATGTTGCCTGGCTCCAACCCAGTCAGCTTCTCTCTAACTTCCTGTCTAACCCCCAGTTTTACCAGACTGTGAGGAGTGGCCTAATACATAGTACCCTTAGCTCCCCCTGGAGGCCAGACTGTGAAATGTATTGGTGTCTGTGATACCTGGTCAGGTGAACTCCTTCAGTGCCATCAGACGTACCATAGCCCCCCTTAGCGGCGGAGCATCAGTACTGCAACGACCAGGACTCTGGGGCGCTGCACTCCCCCCCGGTTAAATCCAGTACTCCTGGACTGGGAAGAAAACAACAATACATGTCAGCAAAAAGACATACAATTTTGAAATGCAATAACAATAAGCAAATTTGAACAGAGCTTCCCTTTATGGGAGGTAAGGACACTTGAACGTTACAAACATGGTTAAATATTTTAAATAACATACTATAAATAACTTCTCTTACCCAACCGGGTATTCTACTAAGTGCAAATTTTTGAACAATAATTTAACATTGCCTTTAAGGACGTACACACTGAATCCACTAAAGACCTTCTTATAAAACGCTATAAGGCTAATCAACTTTTCCTTCATTTTCCATCCTTACATCTGCAGGACCGCCTGTCTATCTGTCCCAGGCCTACTGCCTCTCGTTCTGTTGCAGGACCGCCCCTTTCCGCCCGGGCCTACTGCCTTTCTGCTACTATACACAGTATAGAACGTATCATCCATCTCTCAGTTCAGGATCACCGAGCCATCTCTGTATGGCTCCTAGGAGGACTCACCGACTAACCCCGTACGGGTCCACTTCCTGTCCTCATTCTCTAACACATTATTAAACATTCCTTACAATTAACTAGCTAACTACATATAACTGCTACATGTCAGCATTATTACTTCTTCTGTTAAAGTATCATCATTCTCTAAGTGCTATTGATGAACGTCCCCTTTAAGAAGGGACCAAGTCTCTATGAGGTAGTGCAACTTCTCACGCTGCAAGTCCGTATGCAGTAAGGACTCCGGTGCTGTTTCCAGGAACAGTTTCTTCGCAGAGAGTCCTTTCTTTTGTAAAACCAGTAGAGGGCACCTTTAAGAAGGTGCAAACTATTTACAGTGAGTTTGTAATCATGCAGTGTTCATGATCCAGCAGTTCTTTCAACAATGATAAAACTGAAAACAAAAACAAAAGCAGAGGAAGGGATCCCGGGTAAACAAAGGGATCCCTTTAAGAGTTAACCCAAGTCAGGTTGTAGCAGCAGAAACAAGCAAGAAGACAAACAGTTAAATGAACTATATACATATCCATGGCATCGAGGTTTACTCTTGCTCTGGCGGCCGTAGCTCCGCATAGACTTCGCCCGGCAAGGGGATCGGCGAGCTCGGGGCCTTTAAAAAGTGCTCCATACCCGTGGCCCGATCCCAGGGTGTAAAGCGCTGGAGTCTATAGGTCCCAGAGAGAGGGGGTACCGCGACGGGGCCTATCAGCAAGTCCTCTGCTGGCGTGGCAGGGTCGTTCTTCATACCTGCTTCAGATGCGGTCCCTCCGGTGCCGATCTGCTCCGTCTCCGCTGGGGTCTGGAACGCTAGTTGCAGGGCCTTGCGCTGTGGCGTTGTCATCTCCGTTTGCAGCACCTCGCTTTCCGGCAGGGCCTTGCTTTCTGGCTTCGGAGCGCTGGAACTTCTTTCCTGCTCCGGACCAGACGAGGCTGCCAACAGACGTCTGATGAGGCTCCCGATGAAGATCTTCTTCCACCCGGCCTCAGTGCTCAGCTGCATCCGCCGGAGTTGGTCGCCGAGCTCATCCACTCCGGCCCCACGCTCCGGCTCCGGGTGGCTCGCCATGGCGTCCTCCATGTCGCTGACTTCTTCTTCCTGGTCCTTTTCCCGCTCTCTCCTTCGTGGGCGGTTCCGTTTTCTTTGTCTCTGCCCACCATTGAGGATCAGGAGGCGGATCTCGGCTGCTGACGGACACATCCTCAAGGGGCCTAAATATTTACACTGGGCGGCCATTGTCTTTCGCGCTCTTCAGCTGGTCCACGCCTACTCCACGCCCCTCTTCTCCTCCTGCGCTCTCCTCAGCGCTGTAATGGCGGCTGGTTTTGGTGGCAAATGGCAATCCACAGTCTTTGCGATAAGTCACAGTCCAAGCACAATAAATCACAGTTCCAAGGCACACATGACCTGATTCTTCAGGCTTAAGTACATCCTGTTCGTGACGCCAAGTTGTAGCGTCCCCACTGCCGCAGGGCCGAGGGGTACCCGGTACCGGGCCTCTGAGTCTCTGCTCTGGGGTTGTCACGGTGGCTAGACCCGGTCCGTGACCCTGCTGAGGGGCGTACAATGAAGGTGGAAATGATGTTGTAGTGGTGCGGTGCAGATCACAGTAAATAACAAGGACACCAGGTTGCAGTCTCTTTACCTCTTTACTGAAGGCTTCAGGATCCTCAGTCCGGAATACGGTTAACCAGGCTGCGCAAGTCCGGCCGGTCCGATGGCACCTCCAGAGTTCCCTTTGCAGGTGGAAATCTGTGCCTACCTTCTAGCGCTTGTGTGTTGTGGTCCTCCCCTGCTGTGCTTAGGGGATAGTCCCCACAACTGTTGTGTCTGTTTCTGAAGTTCCCTCACAACTCGATTATGATGTTCTTCTTCGTCCCCCAGATCATATGGCTAGGACGCACCCGTATGACGGGTAGGCTCGGAGCTCTTCCGGGACCCTAGTGTCGCCCCTCTTCAGTTGTTGCCCCCTATGTCTTCTTAGGTGATTTGAGTGAGACAGCCCGCCTATAACTGACTGTCCTGCCGTAGGTTTGAAGTAAGGCCTGGAGCTCAATACTTCCTTGGCGTTCCGGCCACCGGCTACGCGCCTCAGTAGGATGTTGCCTCGTCTTACAGCACGACTCCTACTGGTGTTTCTCCTTGTTGCGTTGATCTCGTTTCTCACTCAGCACAATAAACCTCGCTTCTTGTCCTTTTCTTAGGGCACCGCCGCTATCTCGTGCAGGCGCGGTCCCGTAACGTTCTCTCTGTTCGCTAGGCCTCTGTCAGGATCCCACCCCTGACAGGGACCCCCCTGAATCTTCCCCTGCAACACCCTCTGCCACAGGATGTTGCCTGGCTCCAACCCAGTCAGCTTCTCTCTAACTTCCTGTCTAACCCCCAGTTTTACCAGATTGTGAGGAGTGGCCTAATACATAGCACCCTTAGCTCCCCCTGGAGGCCAGACTGTGAAATGTATTGGTGTCTGTGATACCTGGTCAGGTGAACTCCTTCAGTGCCATCAGACGTACCATAGCCCCCCTTAGCGGCGGAGCATCAGTACTGCAACGACCAGGACTCTGGGGCGCTGCACTAGCATTGCAAAGGTGTCTGTACAAAACGTAGCTAGAAGGTCCTGGACCCCAGTGAAAGTGGACCTTGTCGTCTCCAATATTTCTGTTTCCACTTTCACCTCCTTGGATCAGATATTTGCAGATCGTGGCTTCTCCATGAATTTGATCCGTATAGCTGTGCCAACATGTCGGAGCCGCAGAGCGGTGACGTTGCAGCACGTTCCAGCAGGACAGGTGCAGGTGCGGCTGCTTCATGCTGACTCCAAGGAGTATACAGTACCTCCGAGCTGCCAGACAGCGCCATAGTGACAACGGCAGAACTCGCTGCCAAATATAAACTCTGAGACGGCCCGGGAAATAATTCAGGACTGACAATTTGTTTATTTTACGGTTTCACCGTTTTGTGCCAAGATAAAGGGTGTTTTCTGTGCCTTTATAGCTATTATTATCTATATCAATAGCCGACAACCTCCAGTGACTCATCAGACTATGACTCCAGGCGTACCCTGACTGCCACTCAAGGAATCCCCTGACTACTACTCCAGGTGCACCCTGACTACTGCTCCAGGTACAACCTGACTACTACTACAGGTGTAGCCTGACTATTATCACAGATGTACCCTGACTACTGCTCCAGGTATAACCTGACTACTACTCCAGGCGTACCCTGACTATTATCACAGAGGTACCCTGACTACTACTCCAGGCGTACCCTGACTACTACTCCAGGTGTAGCCTGACTACTGCTCCAGGTATAACCTGACTACTACTCCAGGCGTACCCTGACTACTACTCCAGGTGCACCCTGACTACTGCTCCAGGTATAACCTGACTACTACTACAGGTGTACCCTGACTATTATCACAGAGGTACCCTGACTACTATCACAGAGGTACCCTGACTATTATCACAGAGGTACCCTGACTACTACTCCAGGTATAACCTAACTACTACTCCAGGTGTACCCTGACTATTATCACAGAGGTACCCTGACTACTACTCCAGGCATCCCCTGACAGCCGCATGTTGGTGGTTGTAATTTCACAGCTGGAGACTCACCGGTTACAGACAACTGATCTCCATCATTTGTTTCTGCATCTGCTGAATGTCCGCCCTGCGACCATTCTATCAACACTGATTCTTTAGATATATTCTTACAAGGGTCTGAACTGATCTGCATAGGCAGCAAAGCACAATATAGTATCTGCAGCCACTACTGGGGGGAGTTGCCATAAAGGGGTATTCCAGGACTGTCATATTGATGGCCTGTCCTAGATTGGGGGGTGTGCTGCTCCTTTCACAGCCACGATCAGCTGATTGAAGAGGCTGCGGCACACCATACCTGGCACAGCGCCTCACATTGTCTAGTGGTGATGAATGGTACTGCAAGCTGGCATCTCCACCGATCAGCTGATTACAGGGGCTACCATTCCATAAACTGTGGCAATGAATTTTACTGCAAGTTCTCTCCCATACCGGTGCACTTGCAGTATTATTTATGACCACAAGTTAATTAATAGTCTTGGGTTGCAAACGAAAATTGTCCAAAAATAATGAATAATTATTCTCCGTGCACCAGGAGGCTCAGATTGAACGCGAGAGAGTTATGCAGGAGGGCGGGAGATCAAATAGGAAAAATATATTACATCTTTTATTTTTAAGAAAAGATTGGATCTGACATGAAATGATCCAACCAGTATCTAATTGGTGACCTTAGTACTTGCAATTTGTCATGTAGGAAGGTGCCTGATTGGCATTTACAGGAGCGATCAGTCATGTCACCAAATCTGTGCCAGGAAGCTGCTATAAAGCTAATGAGGGGATGGATGTAGGTGGACAAAGGTCACCTGTACATCCACGTTCCTCCATCACATATATGACTGTCTGAGAATAGATTTTTATTTTTTTGCAGGAAACGAAGAAATGGAAACGTCTGCTCCTCTAATTGAAATGACGGAAGCCACGCTGCGCAAGATGCTTCTTTGTGAGTCCTGGATTTTTAATCCATGGGATTTTTTTCTTAATTCATATAAGTCGTATATTTCTCAGAATGTGATTTTTTTTTTTTGTCCAGGGGCAAGTAATGCAATGAGCAGGTGAGGGTCAGATGCCCGTTATTCATTGGCCAAACACTTGCCCAACTTATTTAACAGATGCAGCCCTGGATGAGACACACTTAAAGGGGACCTGTCACATTGGAGATGTCTGATCTACTGGCAGCAAGTTGTAGAGCAGGAGCTGAACAGATTGATATACAGTTTTCTGGGAAAAGATGGCATTTTATTTGATTATGTTCCCACTCTTTTTTTTTAAATTAGGAGTCAAGTAGGTGGGCCTATGTTGTGATTGACAGCTGTCTCTATAGTTATAAAGGAAAAGATCAAGTAGGCGGTCCTATGTTGTGATTGACAGTAGTCGCTGAAGTCAGACAGGAAAGGGCAAGTAGGCAGTCCTATGTTGTGATTGACAGTAGTCTCTGCAGTCATACAGGAAAGGGTCAAGTAGGCGGTCCTAACGTTGTGATTTACAGCTGTCTCCATAGTCGTGCAGGAAAAGATCAAATAGGCGTTCCTACATTGTGACTGACAGTAGTCTCTGAAGTCATACAGGAAAGGGTCAAATAGGAGGTCCAACATTGTTATTGACAGTTGTCTATGCAGTCATGCAGTAAAGGGTCAAGTAGGCGGTCCTTTGTTGTGATTGACAGCTGTCTCTGCAGTCATGCAGTAAAAGGTCAAGTAGGCGGTCCTTCTTTGTGATATACAGCTGTCCCACCATATAACAATCACTGAATAGGACCGCCCACTCGACTCAGCCTAAAAAGAGCAGGAACATAAAAAATAAAATATAGTATTTTCTCAGAAATCTAATATATAAAGCTGAATGTGTGTGTGTATGTGTGTATATGTGTATGTCCGGGATTGGCATCTGAACCGTCGCAGCTACAGCCACAAAATTTTGCACAGTCACACGTCTGGACCCCGAGAGCGTCAAAGCTATGTTGTGAGGTGAAATTTTAACCCCGCGCTTTCCAATTCACCAAACAATTTTGCCCCTATCTACATAATGGGGAAAAAATGAAAGGAAAAGTGTTGGAGGCAAATTAACAGCTGCCAGATGTGAACAAGGGGGACTTAAAAAATGAGAGCGATGGCGCCAAAGAGTATATACTGTACAGTTGCTAAGGTGGGGCCCCGACATGGGATAATCACCACACCACCACGGGGATATGAACACACACACAAAATGCGCCACACACTACCACGTGCTCGAACACATATACCACCCTCAGCGCACATTTCACCACACATACACCAACCTCGCCACATAAAAGTCGAAACACAAAAGTCGCCGCTCAAAACTCGCCACGCGCAAAACTCTCCACATGCAAAACTCGCCACACGTGCAAAACTCACCTCATGGAAAACTCGCCACACGCAACACTTGCACACGCGGAAAAATTGCCACATGCACAAAAGTTGCAACACATGCAAAAGTTGCCTCACACAAAACTTGCACATACTCAAAAGGCACCACACATAAAACTCGCCACGCGCAAAACTCGCCATGCGTAAAACTTGCTGCACACAACTTGCTACACTAACCTGTCACATGCAACTCGACACACAAAAAGTTGCTACACGCATGTCGCCACACAAAACTCATCTCACAGAAGTCGCTACATGCATGTCGCCACACGCAACTCAACACACACAACTTGACACACGAAACTCGCCCTAAAACACACACAAGTCTGGTATTATCCTTCACAAATAAAAATCTGATTAATAAGCAGACAAACTACAAGAGCAACAAATGTACCATATAGGAATCCGGCAGCTGTCAGTCACATGACCAGTCTATTATGTGTATGTGTGAGCTAATATATACTGCCAGGGGGTGGGCTTACTGTTGGCTGGGGATTTATCAGGCTGCCAATTTAGCTTACAAATACTGAGGTAAAAATACTGACCAAATAACGTGTGAACGAGGTCTAATACAGGAGGAGATGACATACAGATATATACTATATACAGGAGGAGATGACACACAGGTATATACTATTTACAGGGGAGATGACACACAGGTATATACTATATACAGGGGGAGATGACACACAGATATATACTATATACAGGAGAGATGACACACAGGTATATACTATATAGAGGAGATGACATACAGGTACATACTACATACAGGAGGAGATGACATACAGGTATATACTATATACAGGAGGAGGTGACACACAGGTATATACTATATACAGGAGCAGATTACCTACAGATATATAGTATATACAGGAGGAGATGACATACAGGTATATGCTATGTACAGGAGGAGATGACATACAGGAAAAAACTATATACAGGAGATGACACACAGATATATACTATATATAGGTGAGATGACACACAGGTATATACTATATACAGGAGATTACATACAGGTATATACTATATATAGGAGATGACATACAGGTATATACTATATACAGGGGAGATGACACACAGCAGGTATATACTATATACAGGGGAGATGACATACAGGTATATACTATATACAGGAGATGACATACAGGTGTATACTATATATAAGGGAGATGACAAACATGTATATACTGAGGTGAAAATGAGAGGTGTGAGGTGAAAATGAAAAGGTGTGAGTGCAAAATGAGAGGAGTGAGGGAAAATAGTGGAGTGATCGGAAAATGACAGATGTGAGGTCGAAATGACAAGTGTTAGGGGGGAATGAGAGGAGTGAGGGGGAAAATAAGAGGAGTGAGGGGGAAAATGAGAGGTGTGAGGGAGAAAATGAGAGATGTGAGGGGGAAAATGAAAGATGTGATGGGGAAAATGAGAGGCGTGATGGGAAAATAAGAGAAGTGAGGTGCTATAACTAACCACAGATATTTACTATGCCCAGGCAACGCTGGGCTCTTCAGCTAGTGTATATATAAATTTGTTAGCTCCTCCTGCTCTTTCACATTCTTCCTGATGCAGATCAGATCCCATGCACAACGTGACTGATAACCTTAAAGGTGGGTTGTCTTTCTCTGCAGGTCCGGCTTCTGGAAATGTAGCTTGCCCATTGCATGGAAAGTGCATGAGCGTGATCCATACCTTGCAATACATGGAAGGCCCTGGATTTCCAGCTATGGAATTGCAGCGCCCCAGAGTCCTGGTCGTTGCAGTACTGTGGCTCCGCCACTAAGGGGAGCTATGGTACGTCTGATTGCACTAAAGGAGTTTCTCTGACCAGGTAACACTCACACTACACTTCACACTCCGGCCACCAGGGGGGGTGGTTCTATCTAGTAGGCCACTCCTCACACTCTGGTAAAACTGGGGGTTGGACAGGAAAACAGAGAGAGAAGTAACTGGGAAGAGCTAGTGAGAGGATCTGTCAGGGATGGGATCCTGGCAGACTCCTAAGAGCAGAACTAACCAGTGAACAACGGGAATACAGTAAAGAGGAATTAAGACCAGAAGGAGTCGTGCTGTTAGACCGAGGCAACATCCTTCTGAGGCACAAACAGTCGGTGGCCGGAACGCCGAGCAAGTAAGAGACTCTAAGTACTACTGCAAACCACGGCAGGGCAGCCAATTATAGGTTGGCTGTCTCACACAAATCACCTAAGCAGACAACGGAGGCAGCTGTGGGAGAGGGGCGACTCTAGGGTCCCGGAAGAACTCCAGGCCTACCCCGTCATACGGGTGCGTCCTACCATATCACCTGGGGGACGGAGAGAACGAACATGAGAGACAGGCAGAATCAGTTGTGAGGACTATCCCGGGAGCTCAGCAGGGAAAGACTACAACACACAGCGCTAGGAGGTAGACACTGATTCCCACCTGTAAAGAGAACTCCTGATGTGCCTTTGGACCGGCCGGTCTCTGACAGCCCTGTTGACAGCACTCTGGACTGAGGACTCTAAAACCTTCAGTAAAGAGGTAAAGAGACTGCAACCTGGTGTCCTCGTTATTTACTACGACCTACATTGCACCGCAACATTACCATCGCATCTATCATTGTGCGCCCCTCAGCAGGGTCACGGACCGGGTCTAGCCACCGTGACCACCCCAGAGCAGAGACTCAGAGGCCCGGTACCGGGTACCCCTCGGCCCTGCGGCAGTGGGGGTGCTACAACTTGGCGTCACGAACAGGATCTACTTAAGCCTGAAAAATCAGGTCATGTGTGCCTTGGAACTGTGATTTATTGTGCTTGGACTGTGTATTGCCATTTACCGCCAAAATTCGCCATTGCCGCGCACGGAGGGAGGAGCCTTAGCTTCGTGGGCGGAACTGGCCAAAAGAAGCGCGGAACGGAAAGCGCGGTAAGGCGCCAATCCCGGAAGAGGAATTCCGACCTCCAGCAGGTTAGTGGGAGGAAGGGACAGCCATGTCCAAGTCGGGAGGAGAGGAGGTGGCGGCTGCGGACGCAGGGGCAGCTCCGGTCCCCGCAGCGGGCGAAGCCGCGGCCCTAATACCACCACCGGTTGCCGCAGAACCCGCTGTTCCCCTCAGCCACTCGGACACTGCCGCTAACACAAAAGCCATAATGCCCTTCTCTATGCCGTACCTGCCCGGAGCGGCCTGGCTCCCACGATACTCTGGGGACTCGCATACATTCACTGACTTTAAGGAAGGGCTCTGCAGCCTGCTCAAGTTCTATCCCCTGACAGAGCCTCAGAAGGTTCATATGATAACCGGCCAACTCTTTGGGGCGGCTCTGAGAGAATTGAAGTCCTGGCCCGCCGAGGATAAGGGAACTGCACAGCAGATTTTTGCAAAGCTTAAAGCCACCTTTGATACTCGCACTGCTACAGAAATTAAACTGACTTTCTATGGATGCAAACAGCGACCGCAGGATAGCTTACAGGACTATGCCCTCAATCTCCAGGAGGCGATGCGGGCCATTAAGCAGAGTGACCCCGGCAGCATGCAGGATGAGGATAAACTCCTGAAGGAGCGGTTCATTGAGGGGCTCCTGTGCAGTCACCAGCGGGGCCAATTGCACTTCCTGGCCATGCAAAATCCAGACTTGACTTTTGCGCAATTCAAAGATAAAGCTATCCAGGCATTGCAGGAGCGACAGCCCAGCCGCGCAATACCACCCAGGCGCCCTGCTCTCACATACCACCAGGAGGATACCTGGATACCCCAGTTGCCGCAGAGGCCGACGCCCAGAGCTTCGAGGACGACTCCCCTGCAGGACTCCGTCTTCAGATGCAGGAGCTGACCAAGAGCGTTGCTGCCCTAGCCCGGACGGTGCAGTCCCTACAGGAGGCCCCCAAGGAAAAGATCCGGCTAGCCTCCAGACCAGAAGATGTCCCCTGGACGCGACAGAAGAGGACCCCACCGACCAGAGGCCGGGACAGCGATCGCTTCCATCAGGACGGACGACCCATCTGCCGCCGCTGTCACCAGGTGGGCCACCTTGCAAGGTACTGTCCTTTAAACGAGCAACCCCTGGGGCAAAGGGCCAACCACCAGGAGTAGGACGGTCAGGCCCGCAGCATTGGAGAACCAAGTATATTGGAGGACGACCAGTTCTCCCTGTAGTGGTTGATGGAATCCCCTTGAACGCTTTGCTGGACACCGGTTCTCAGGTGACGACTATACCTTACATGCTTTATAAACGGTATTGGGAGGACACTGATATTACTCGTGGCCCTGACGATGATTTCACCATAATAGCCAGTAATGGTCAGCCGTTGCCACAAGTGGGGTATAAGGAGGTCACCATCAAGGTGGGGCGGGTGGAATTGAAAGCCCAAGGGATTGTGATTGTTGATATTGATCGTCGAGAATGTAATCCCATGATGACTCTTGGTACTAATGTTATAGAAAATTGTCTTGCAGAAGTTATTGTTTTGTTGCAACAGGTGGCAGAAACCGCTGGCCACAGTGAGCAACGTGCCCTGCAGAAGGAAATCAGAGCTCTGATGCAGAGACAGCAGGTAGAGCTGACTGGTGGTGAGATTGGTCGTGTCACTGTGAGTGATTCAAACCCCATCGCGATACCCCCCAGGAGTGAAATGTTAATATGGTGTCGGGCAGCCATAGGCCTCAGGGGAAAGGACTACCAGGCCTTGGTAGAACCCGTATATTCAGACAATAGGCCTACTATTCTGACAGCCCGGGGGGTGGTCGACGTTCACCAGGGGAGAGTGCCCGTACGTGTCCTCAATTGTGGGGAGGAAACCTCACCAAGTATGCCACGCTCGCCAAATTGTTCACTGTTAATAATAGTGTGATACAGACACCTGAACCCTTGGTCCCGTCAAACGTGGCGGAGGACAACGGTTCTGCAGAGCACTCGAAAGACTGGTGTCGGGAATTGCATGTGGGCACTGACTCTACCCCATCCCATCAAAAACAGGGGGCCTACAGGGTGGTACACGAGTACGAGCAGGTATTCAGCAAACACCCCTTAGATTTTGGGCAGGTGAAAGGGATCCAACATCATATCCCCACGGGAGATCACCGACCCATAAAAGAGAGATATCGCCCTGTACCCCCAGCTCATTACCAGTGTGCCAAGGACATGTTGCGGGAAATGAAGGAGGCTGGGGTGGTGAGAGACAGCTGTAGCCCCTGGGCAGCTCCGTTAGTCCTTGTTAAAAAGAAAGATGGTACAATGAGGATGTGTGTTGATTACAGGCAGTTGAATCGCATTACACATAAGGACGCATACCCACTGCCCAGGATAGAGCAGTCTCTGGCTGCCTTAAAATCTGCTAACTACTTCTCTACCTTAGATCTCACCAGTGGGTACTGGCAGGTTCCTGTAGCGGAGGCGGACAAAGAGAAGACGGCCTTCACGACGCCAATGGGTCTCTGCGAATTCAATTACATGCCATTCGGATTGTGCAATGCTCCCGGGACGTTCCAGAGGATGATGGAGTGCTGCCTGGGGCACATGAACTTCGAAACCGTGCTGCTGTATTTGGATGATGTCATTGTCTTCTCTAAGACCTACGAAGATCATCTGAAGCACCTGGCCGAGGTGTTTGAAGCCCTGTCCAACTTTGGCTTAAAGGTGAAACCGTCCAAGTGTCATCTGCTGAAACCTAAAGTGCAATACCTGGGCCATATGGTGAGCGCTGAAGGAGTGGCCCCAGACCCCGACAAGGTCACGGTGATCAAGGACTGGCCAAAGCCCAGTGACCTCCACGAAGTCCGGCAGTTCCTCAGGCTGGTAGGCTATTACCGGAGGTTCATTAAGGACTTCACCAGGAAGGCCGCACCCTTGCAAAACCTGTTGGTAGGCCAACCAAAGAAGACCAAGGGGAAGAACACCCCCTTTGATTGGAACGAGGAGCTGGAGGGATCCTTCACTTGTTTGAAGTCGGCACTGACGGGAGAAGAGGTACTGGCTTACCCCGAATACGACCAACCGTTTGTGCTGTACACAGATGCCAGCAATGTGGGATTAGGAGCCGTGCTGTCCCAGGTCCAGAAAGGCAAAGAAAGGGTGATCGCTTACGCCAGCAGGAAACTCCGTCCCACGGAAAGGAACCCTGACAACTACAGTTCCTTTAAGCTGGAATTCCTTGCCATCGTCTGGGCAGTGACAGAGAGGTTCAAACACTACCTGGCCTCCGCGAAATTCACCGTCTTTACGGATAACAATCCGCTAACGCATCTGGATACTGCCAAACTCGGGGCCTTGGAACAGCGGTGGATGGCCCGGCTGTCCAACTACGATTTCACCATCAAGTACCGGGCAGGACACAAGAATGCCAATGCCGATGCCTTGTCCCGAATGCCCAATTTGCCAGAAACGGGAGAAGACCCGGAGGCACTTGAAGAGGTGGAGCTGCCTGCGTTCCATCGCCCCAAAGCCACTCAGAACTCTCATCATGTGAAGAACAGGCACAGGAACCAACCGGATGCCACGCTGAATCCCCTGCCCCATCACGGGTGGGCGGAGACCCAGGATGGTGACCCCGCGGTCCGTCGGGTGAAAGAGCTCTTGACGCAGGCAGGGTTGCATCCCGGCCCAGATGATACACAGAAAACCCAACAGCTGTGGAAGGGGAGAAGCAAACTGTTTATCCATGATGGCAAGCTGTGCAGGAGGAGCATCGACCCACGTACTCATGAATTGGTGTGGCAGATAGTGGTGCCAAGGCGAGATGCGCCCATGGTTCTGGGAGCCTACCATGATGGAGCCGGACACTTCGGATGGAGGAAGCTAGAGAGGCTACTCCGAGGGAGGTTCTATTGGATTGGCATGAAGAGAGCCATTGAGAAGTGGTGCCGGGAGTGCGGTCCATGTAGCCTACGCAGGAAGGACCGAGGCAGCCAAAGGGCTCCCCTGCAGCCTATCATCACCAAACGGCCGCTCGAACTGGTCGCGCTGGATCATGTGAAGTTGACACCTAGCCGGTCAGGCTATATCTACGCTCTTACCATCGTAGATCACTACTCCAGATTTTTGGTGGTTGTACCTGTCAAGGATCTAACGGCCAGGACTGCCACCAAGGCCTTCCAGCAGTACTTTTGTAGGCCCCATGGCTACCCGGAGAAGGTACTGACCGATCAGGGACCAGCGTTCGAAGCCGAAGTGTTCCAAGAGTTCTGCCAACTGTACGGGTGTAAGAAGATCCGAACCACGCCGTACCATCCTCAAACCAATGGGATGTGCGAAAAGATGAACCAGGTGGTGATCGACTTTTTACCCTTCGCCATGACAGCACCCACTGGAGAGATAGGGATCCGCCCCAAGGAACAGGAAACCTACACAGACATAAAAGGGGGCGGTCCCCCTCTCCTCCTCAGTTTAGGTTTCCTGTTCCCAGGGGACAGGATCTCTGAGAAGACTACAGAAGATCATACCTGGGCTAGGAGCATCCGCCTGTGCGGTTTCTGCGGGAACGGCAGGGGATGCAGTCCAGATGCAGCGTCGGGGGAGATTCCGTTAGACGGCTCCCCCCTCGTCTGTCCGGCATGTGGGATGGCTGAGTCTGGGGGAGACGCCGCCGATTCCACGGAGCAACGCTGCAGAGGTGCGGCCTTGAAGAGGCTCCAGACGCGGACAAGCAGGTAAAGGGTCCGGGATCTGCGGCACAGCTGCAGCGGCAGCCGGTACACCGCTCCATAGCGCAGGCCGGGATAAGATGGCGGCCGCACATGCGTGGAGCGGTGTAAGAATCCCCAGAATGACCCGGAGGTAGAGGCACACTTCCGGGTCACTCACACAGCGGTGGGGGAAAGCGCGGTTTCGCGCATGCGCAGTACACCGCTGTAGAAGAAAAAAAAAAAAAAAAAAAAAAAGTTTACTGACCGGATCTTGGCCTATAAAAAGGGGGAAGTTGCAAACGCACAGGCGATGCAACATGTCGTCCCCAGGCAAAACAGTGGACCCAGCAGGTGAGCCAGCCAGCAGAAGGTCCTCATATGCCAGCCACAGGAGTGAGACCAAGGATTCAAGATCCAGAAAGTCGCAACCTCCTATTTCGGTACCGTACAGCTTCACTGGGTGAGTGTAATTTCCCCTCTGCCTATAAAGCTGACACCCTTTTCCACAAATGTCTTCTTATCCCAGGCCAAAAAGAGACAGAAATCTAAGCACAAACAATGTGCGTTATGTGACGAACCTCTCCCAGATTCCCACCCCAAAAAACTCTGCAATCAGTGTATGGCGGAAACAATGCAGAGTCCATCTATGTCGGTCACAGATATACGGGCCATAATTAGAGAGGAATTACAGGCCATCTCACAAGCCAGTACCCCCCCTAAAAAATCCGGGAAAGAAAAGGCTATATCCAGCTCTGAGTCCGAGGAGGAAGGCGTTATCCACTCAGACTCCTCACAGGCATCATCCTCTTCCTCAACACATTCCGACATTGAGGGTCGAGCTTGTTTTCCCCTTGATGGGGTGGACAACCTAGTAAAATCCATCAGGAATACTATAGGTTGTGAGGATGCAAAAGACGACCAAACTGCACAAGACATCATGTTTGCAGGGTTGGCAGAGAGGAAGAGAAGAGCATTCCCAGTAATTCCTGCGGTTAAGGCACTGATAAAGAGGGAGTGGGAGAAACAGGACCAGAGAGGTTTTCTCCCGTCAGCCTCCAAAAGGAAGTACCCCTTTAATGATGAGGAGTTAATTTCATGGACTAAAATCCCTAAGGTGGACGCTGCAGTCGCCTCCACCTCAAAACAGTCAGCTCTACCAGTCGAGCCTACTTTCTGATCCTCTAGATCGGAAGGCAGAATCGTCACTGAAACGATCATGGGAGGCTTCCACGGGCATATTTAAACCATCAATTGCCAGTACTTGCACTGCTAGATCCATGCTTGTTTGGATTGATCAGCTGGATCAACAGATCGAACAGGGGGTCTCCAGACAAAAATTGCGGGATGCGATACCACTAATTAGAGGTGCAGCAGCATTCATGGCCGATGCTTCAGCTGACTCTCTTCGCCTTGCAGCAAGATCAGCCGGTCTGATTAATAATGCCAGACGTGCGTTATGGATGAAGAGCTGGAAGGGGGATACGCAGTCAAAGGCTAAGATCTGCGCTATTCCGTGTGAGGGTGAGTTTTTGTTTGGGAAAGCATTAGACGAGATCCTCAAAAAAGCAAAAGAGAGGAAAAAAGCCTTCCCTGACCCCTCAATTCCTTTCTATAGGAAGACCTTTAGGAAGAGGCCGTTCGGGAAAAGAACACAAAATGAAAGATCGTCACGATGGGCCACAAGAGAGGGAAAACAGGGTGGCACTATGTTCAAAGGCCCCCCCTTCCGTAGAGACAATAAATTCTGAAACACCAGACACCCCAGTAGGGGGTAGGTTAAAATTTTTCCTTCCCCAATGGCGAAAAATCACGTCAAGTTCCTAGGTGCTAAATATTATTAAGGAAGGAATGAAAATAGAATTCCTCCAAATTCCCCATGATTCCTTTATTTTAACAGCCCTTTCCTCACCAGTGCAACAGAAGGCCCTTGAACTGGAAATTAGAAGTCATAGTTAAAAATGTTTTAGTTAGGGTGCCAAAGGGACAAGAGGGTAAAGGGTTCTACTCTCCGTTATTTTTAATCCCTAAACCCGATGGTTCATTTCGAACAATTATAAATCTTAAAAAACTCAATACGTTTATTAAAAATTATACGTTTAAAATGGAGTCTATTAGATCGGCCATTAAGCTCCTTTTCCCAAATTGTAGAATGGGCGGCATTGATTTAAAAGATGCCTACTACCATCTCCCTATCCATAGTAGGTATCAAAAATACTTAACGAGTGGCAGTAACTCTAGAGGGGGAGATTCATCATTTCCAGTATACAGCCATGCCCTTCGGTCTCTCCACGGCACCCAGGATCTTCACGAAGGTAATGTTAGAAGTAATGGCCTACCTTCGCCAGAGAGACACATTAATCATTCCCTACTTAGATGATTTTTTAGTTGTAGGAAATTCGTCCCTTCAGTGTGCGGAACGATTAGCTGACACTGTCTCGTCCTTAGAAAGCCTGGGCTGGATCGTCAACTATAAAAAATCCAGACTCATCCCACTTTCTCTTCAGACATTTTTGGGGTTTAATCTAGATTCCATAAAACAAAAATGTCTACTTCCCCAAGAAAAAATATCTCTTATAGAGGGTAAAGTAGTGGCGGCCATTCACAAACCTCAAATGTCCCTGAGAGCAGGAATGTCCTTGCTAGGATCCCTCTCCTCCTGTACTCCAGCCGTTCAGTGGGCACAACTTCATACCCGAACATTACAACATCAGATACTTCGGGAACAGAGAAAATTTCTGGGGCACCTTGAATCGAAAATAACTTTATCCGAGAAAGTCTTATCCTCCTTAGAATGGTGGCTAGATAAAGACAACCTAGCGGGGGGTGTCCCTTGGGTAATATCACCATCCCACACGATAACTACGGACGCTAGTCCCCACGGGTGGGGCGTACACATGGGAGATAGATTCTGCCAGGGAACCTGGGATAAGAATGAGGATTTATATTCATCAAACCTGAAAGAATTGAATGCGGTAAACTATGCACTGCGTCAATTTCTCCCACAGCTACGAGGAAGCCACGTCAGAATCTGTTCAGACAACACTACGACAGTGGCGTATTTAAACAAACAAGGCGGCACAAGATCAGACGCTCTAATGTCTTCCGCAAACAGTACCTTAATCCTGGCCGAAAAGCATCTGTTGTCCCTCTCGGCAGTCCACATCAAAGGAGAGGACAGTCAACAAGCGGACTTTCTAAGTCGACACACTCTGCATCAAGGAGAATGGTGTCTCAATCCTCACATTTTCCACAAGATAACATTGTTATGGGGCAAACCCCAAATAGACCTGTTCGCTACAAAACAAAACAAACAAGTCCAGAAATTCGCATCTCGGTCCCGTGCAGATCACCCGGACATTCTAGATGCTCTTCAAACACCATGGCAATTCAAGCTAGCGTATGCTTTCCCTCCGATAATTCTGCTTCCACAAGTAATACGGAAAATCAGGGAAGAGCAGGCCAGGATAATACTGATAGCGCCATTCTGGCCCAAGAGACCATGGTTCTCGTGCCTGCGGTCAATGTCGGTGACGGATCCTTGGGTCCTTCCCTCAATCCCAAACCTTCTCTCTCAGGGACCTTTCTTCCACCCTCAGGTGGACAGCCTCCACCTGACGGCCTGGAATTTGAAAGGCAGATATTAAATTCCAGGGGGTTTTCAAAAGGCCTAATTGATACACTCCTGCTTAGCAGGAAACCATCTACAACAAAAATTTACACCAAAGTATGGAAGAAGTTTCTTCAGTTCCATACTAGTTCAAACCCCTCTGAAGTCCCAATAAAATCTATACTAGAATTTCTACAGAAAGGGAAAGAGTTAGGTCTGTCAGTTAACACACTAAAGGTCCAGGTGTCCGCTCTGGGTGCCCTCTATGGCCATAATATTGCTGGTAATAAATGGGTATCCCGCTTCATCACGGCCTGTGAACGAGTTACTCCTGTCCACATACCTAGGGTAGCTCCTTGGGATCTAAATCTAGTCTTAGACTCTCTAACAGAATCTCCGTTTGAGCCTATAGACACAGCATCTTTGAAACACTTGTCGTTAAAAACAGCCTTCTTAGTAGCCTTAACATCGGCTAGAAGAGTCAGCGACATTCAGGCCTTGTCGATAGATCAACCTTACCTTCTCACATTTCATGACAGACTAATCTTAAAACCGGACCCCTTATACCTTCCTAAGGTAGCAGGGAAGTTCCACAGGTCACAAGAGATACATCTTGCTACTTTCTTTAAAGACCCCTCTACTCCTGAAGAACAAAAATTTCATACTCTAGACGTCAGGAGAGTAGTTTTGCAATATATTGAGAAAACTAGTAGTTGGAGGCAGAGTAGGGCTCTGTTCATAGCCTTCCAGGGCAAAAAGAAAGGATATGGAGTCACAAGAGCAACATTATCCAGGTGGATAAGAGACGCTATCCGGTTGGCCTATTCCATGAAAAATGAAGAACCTCCGGAGGGTATCAAAGCACATTCCACCAGAGCCATGGCTTCTTCCTGGGCCGAAAAAGGGAACGTGCCAATCGAGGATATATGTAAGGCTGCAACTTGGTTGGCTCCTTCCACTTTCTATAATCACTACAGGCTTGACCTGTCTTCCGACTCTGACCTACACTTTGGCAGGACTATCCTCAGCACGGTGGTCCCCCCCTAGGTGTTGGTCTCTGGAAATCTCTCCAGTGGGTGCTGTCATGGCGAAGGGTAAATAGCCGGATTACTTACGGTAATGCTCTTTTAATGAGTCCATGACAGCACCCAGTCACATCCCTCCCTAATAAAGCCAATGTAATTACTTCTATGAAGTTTATATTCTGATGATACATTGTGATGGTTGACTAACACTGGCGGTCCTCCGGGTACTCTGAAATTAAACTGAGGAGGAGAGGGGGACCGCCCCCTTTTATGTCTCTGTAGGTTTCCTGTTCCTTGGGGCGGATCCCTATCTCTCCAGTGGGTGCTGTCATGGACTCATTAAAAGAGCATTACCGTAAGTAATCCGGCTAATTGAAGACCTTGCCCGTAGAGGAACGGAACCTGTGGCCGACGAAGTTGCCTGATTTGGTGGATATCTACAATCACATCCCAGTAAATTCCACCAACTGTACTCCAGCGTACCTAATGAGGGGAAGGCCTAGCCAGTTACCCGTTGATCTGGACATGGGGGTCCTAGTCCCCGAAGATACCTCACCGGATGCGGATTGGGATGCAGAAAGGCAGCGAAGGTACCGCAAAGTACAGGAGTGCGTGGAAAGAAGTCTCGCTCAGGCTAGGCAAAAACAAGAAAGGGACTACAACCAGCACGCTCCTGCGATTCCCCTGTCACCTGGTGAGCAAGTACTTAAACGAAAGAGGAGACTACACAAGCTCGATGACCAATGGGAAGCGGAACCGTATACCATCCTGCCATCCGATTTTGACAACACGAAGGTCTGCCTCATCAGCAAGGACAGAGGGGAGACCTCGACAGCGGTATCCAGGGATCACCTTAAGGTCTGCCCCAATAAGTTGAGAGAGAGGGACACGGCCCCAGGAATCTCCCCGCCGGTGGAAAGGGAGAAGATGATCCATACCGTCCTTGGTGACTTTCCCCAGTCCTGGACTCAGATAAATCAGGCCATCGTGGTACCCGTTCTAATGTTTCAGCAGCCGGACCCACCAGAAACAATGGTGGTACCAGATAATCCGGCCCCGCAACCTCAACAAGCCTTACCTGAAGATGCCATGCCAACCGTTGACCCGGCAAATCCTCCCTCTGCTAGCGGTGAATCTGCTGTACCCACTGTTGATAGCAGCAGCTCTGAGAACTCCAGCCTGCCCGTGCTACCCAGACTCACTAGAATTGTAGCTAGAAGACAGTGCACTACACCAGTGGTAGCAAGCATAGTGGGCCCTGTTAGGCCAATAGCAACCCCTGCGCTGCGAAGGTCCACACGCAGCACTCAAAACCAAACTCCCCTCCGCTACAAAACTTGGAGGTATTGATAAGGGCTGCTATCTAGTTGAAAATGTTTGTGTACATATCTTTTGTTACAGGTTGTAAAATGGACAATAGAGTAATGGACGGTAAATTGCTCAAAAACTTTCCAAAGGTGGGACCCCTTTGTTTACCCGGGGTCCCCGCCGTTTCAACCACTGGACTGAGAGTCATAAACTGTGCATGACCTAACTTTCGCAACGTTCAAGAGTCCTCACCTCCCATAAAGGGAAGCACTGTTATGTTTACTTGTTTATGCTATTTCGAAATTTTGTGTGTTTTCTGTTAACATGTATTATTGTTCTTGTTTTCCCAGTCCGGGAGTACTGGATTTAACCGGTCCTGGTTGTTGCAGTACTGTGGCTCCGCCACTAAGGGGAGCTATGGTACGTCTGATTGCACTAAAGGAGTTTCTCTGACCAGGTAACACTCACACTACACTTCACACTCCGGCCACCAGGGGGGGTGGTTCTATCTAGTAGGCCACTCCTCACACTCTGGTAAAACTGGGGGTTGGACAGGAAGACAGAGAGAGAAGTAACTGGGAAGAGCTAGTGAGAGGACCTGTCAGGGATGGGATCCTGGCAGACTCTTAAGAGCAGAACTAACCAGTGAACAACGGGAATACAGTAAAGAGGAATTAGGACCAGAAGGAGTCGTGCTGTTAGACCGAGGCAACATCCTTCTGAGGCGCAAACAGTCGGTGGCCGGAACGCCGAGCAAGTAAGAGACTCTAAGTACTACTGCAAACCACGGCAGGGCAGCCAATTATAGGTTGGCTGTCTCACACAAATCACCTAAGCAGACAACGGAGGCAGCTGTGGGAGAGGGGCGACTCTAGGGTCCCGGAAGAACTCCAGGCCTACCCCGTCATACGGGTGCGTCCTACCATATCACCTGGGGGACGGAGAGAACGAACATCAGAGACAGGCAGAATCAGTTGTGAGGACTATCCCGGGAGCTCAGCAGGGAAGGACTACAACACACAGCGCTAGGAGGTAGACACTGATTCCCACCTGTAAAGAGAACTCCTGATGTGCCTTTGGACCGGCCGGTCTCTGACAGCCCTGTTGACAGCACTCTGGACTGAGGACTCTAAAACCTTCAGTAAAGAGGTAAAGAGACTGCAACCTGGTGTCCTCGTTATTTACTACGACCTACATTGCACCGCAACATTACCATCGCATCTATCATTGTGCGCCCCTCAGCAGGGTCACGGACCGGGTCTAGCCACCGTGACCACCCCAGAGCAGAGACTCAGAGGCCCGGTACCGGGTACCCCTCGGCCCTGCGGCAGTGGGGGCGCTACAGAATCACACTTGTTTAGTGGCTCTGCACCTCAGCTGATAGTGGAAGTTTTCCACTATGACATCCATTGTGTGCTGTGATTTTTAAAAGGGTTGTTCAATTTTGAAACCTCTCTCCTGTAACATGCATATGGCCGAAGCCCTTCCTTTTTGGAATCACATCGGCGACAACTGCTATTAGGTGCCTATTCACTTTTCCACTGGATCTACCCAAAATGTCACTAAGAAGCAGGGCCGTATTTATAGTTTCTGCTGCCCTAGGCACTTTTAGTGCTGCCTCCCCCTTTGGTGAGTATGACACTATCGGCAGTGACTTTGGCAAAAATCGCTGATGTGAAAGTCGCCTTTTGCAGCAGATCCGGCAGTTTTTCCGCATCTGCCACGTAACGGATCACTTACGGCAACACTGCGTTCGGCCTCATTCATTCCCTATGGGACTTGCAGACATGCACGCGATCCGGCAAATGCGGTACTTGCAGCAATGGAAAAAAACACTGCTAGCAGTGTTTTTTGTATCACCGCAAGTGCAAAACCGCAAGTGCGGCACATGTCCGCAAGTAGCCATCACTACCTGTCTCTGCACCTTGCTAGCTCATCCCTATCCATCCCTCCCTGACCTAAAACTACACTATAAAGCTTTAGAAAAACAATTTATTAACTGACATATTCCATTGACATATGAGGGCTCCAGGCTACAGCGTAGACTGGGATGGGCAGTCTCTGGGTCTCCATTCTCTCTCTGTGCACATCCTCAGTCCCTGCCTCACTGCCTGTGCACAGACCTCCCTCCACCGGACCCGGTAATCGCCGCTCGCAGTAGCATACCGGCAGAGATGTATCTAGGGTTTCTGGCACCAGGGGCAAGAATTAATTTTGGTGCCCCACCCCCTCTGCCAAGGACATATGCGATTTGCACACTCAGTCATGTGCCCACGAGCTCCTCTCCCTAATGCTCTCAATGATCAGTGAAAAACTGAGAGAAGCAGAAGAAAAGCTCGGTGTCACAGGACCATAAGTGTAAAAGTCGCTTGTGAGTGAAGTGTCCATGTGACGACTACTGGAACCTGCAGAGCTGAATCCTGACATCGCAGCTTCTGAATTCTCACAACTCATGCACTGCACACTATTAGGATTCTCCCTTGCCGGTGGACAGTCATGTCAGAACAAGCATGTGATTTGTATATTTCTGACCCCATTCCGACTAGACGTGCCCGGCCTCACTCAGTTCATTTTCATTGACGGAGGCCACACATGTCTAGTCAGCATGTGACCGCATGAATGTAAATCGCCAGCACAAGAGAATTCTGACAGCGTGCAGTGCGCACTGTGAGAAGTCAGAAGTCTGCAGTCACAAAGAATGACTCATTACAAACCTGGACATTTCCTGTAATGTTCCTAACATAAATAAAAACATGAGAATTAGTATCACAAATAACATTTACATCCAGGTACCTTATAGATGACGTCGTCTCTGGAGCCTTCTCCTTCTTTTCTTCATCTTGTCCAGACCTCATGATGAGTTTTCTCATCCACAGCCTTCTCTGCAGACTTCCATCTTCTCTGCTCTTTTGCAGAAAGTCTCCACATGACGCCCTTAAAGATACAAGTGTCATTATAATGCTCCTATACTATATTGTCTGCACAAAATATGACCCCCACACTGTCCCTCTTATGGTACATACTCTTCACACTGACCTCTCCTTTCTATACCGGCCCCCCTCTTCAAACTGTCCTGTCATACTGTGTCCCCCTATAGGGCGTAGTATTTATACTCCACCATATTTATACTCCATCCTCCCACCCTGTGTGCATGGCTCCCCCATCCTCCCACCCTGTGTGCATGGCTCCCCCATCTTCCCACCCTGCGTGCATGGCTCCCCCATCCTCCCACCCTGCGTGCATGGCTCCCCCATCCTCCCACCCTGCGTGCATGGCTCCTCTATCCTCTCACCCTGCGTGCATGGCTCCACCATCCTCCCCTGCGTGCATGACTCCCCTATCCTCCCACCCTGCGTGCATGGCTCCTAAATCCTTCTAGGAGGGAGGGGGCGGGAAGGAGGGAGGAAGGAGGGGGGGGCGGGCACTTGACCCCCGAGTTTTATTTAAAAAAAAAAAATAAGAAAAAGCCTAGCTCAAGTGCGCCCCCCCGCATCCTGCCGCCCTAGGCACGTGACCTCAAGTGCCTAGTGGCAAATACGGCCCTGCTAAGAAGTATCTTGATACATTACAATTTTTGGCATTATTTCTTTATTTCGCCATGTCCATGTAAGAATCATTACAGTGCTGACACCTAGTGACCAAGAAAAGTTGAATGATATTTCTTCCTTGCAACAAATAAACTGAGCAGTGACAGAATGACCACTTTTGTGCTGCCTTACAAAGCAGAGTTAGGGTGTGGGAGGGGGTCTGGGAAGGCAGGCCCGACTCCAGGTTTTCGTGGGCCCTCAGGCAAAAGAGTCTCATTGGCCCCTTTAACACATACCACGATTCATGATGCACAGGTACGGCAGAGAAATATAGGTATAGAACAATGCCAAATATTTCACTTACTTCTTACATTACATGAGTGATATCAATAGCTCAGAAACTGGACAGTATAGTCCTCCATACAGTATTATGGGCACCACACAGTGCTCCATACAGTATAATGAGCCCCATATATTGCACCATACAGTATTATGGGCACCACATAGTGCTCCATACAGAATAACAAGCCCCATATATTGCACCATCCAGTATTATGGGCACCACACAGTGCTCCATACAGAATAATGAGCCCCATATATTGCACCATACAGTATTATGGGCACCACATAGTGTTCCATACAGAATAATGAGCCCCATATAGTTCTCCATACAGTATTATGGGCACCACATAGTGCTCTTTGCAGAATAATAAGCCCCATATATTGCTTTATACAGTATTATGTGCAACACATAGTGCTCCATACAGAATAATGAGCTCATATAATGATCCATACAGAATAATGAGCCCCGTATATTGCTTCATAAAGAATAATGAGCCCCATATGTTGCTCCATAGAGTATTGTGGTCACCAGATACTGCTCCGTACAGAATAATGAGCCCCTTATAATGCTCCATACAGTATTATGGGCAGCACAATAGTAGTTGTCTGTGATGTGATTTCAAAAAGGAAGGGCATCGGCTCTTCTCTGGTGCAACGAGCACGACTGAGCCTTTTAGCAGTAGTCGCAACCGAGCTGCTGTCTGGTTGTGCTCTGACACTTTACAGACAAGGGGTGTCCCAGTCCTAGTGTGCTGTAGGATGTGGGGTGCATCACACTCACTTGTAGACCACAGGCCTCCGCTTCCTCGAGGCTTCCTTCCTCAAGAGCCACCACACACAACTCTTGGAATACCAGATTCTTTGCAACAGTCAAACTTTTACTACACAGGCCAAGTTCATTAGGAGGGTGCCGGTGGGATAGGGCACTGCAATTCAGACTTCCTTCCTCCTTAGCACAACTCCTCTTCTGTTCTGCCACACGTTCATTCTGGACTTAGCCCAGTCCCACTGACTCCATCAGCCTCAGGGATTCATTGTACACTCCGGCAGTGCACCCGGGACTGGCCATCTTCTCTCCATGTAACTCCATGTCCACCGATCTCGTAATGTTGGAAGACCAGGCCCGCTCCATGGTACCTGGCCCGATCCCTAGGCTCCAGACCCTGTTGGAATGTCCATCAGGGATCTCTATTTGGCTGCGCACTGCCCTGAACGTTAGGCACATGCTGCCCTAACAACCCACCCCATCTGAACCTGTACTCCACTCCCCACTTCACTGGCTGACACTAAACTCTCTCTAACCAGGAAGCGCCCCCCCACATATTCTCACTAGTGCCCTAGTATTGGTCTAATTCTAACCTTAACCATTTCCTATGTACATGCTAACCTGTTCTATATCCTATGTTGTCCTTATGCTTATCCTTATGCTATATTCACATTATGCTCTAACACTTTATATCCTGTACATCACCATAATACATTATATTACATTACATTAGACACATGTTACTTTTACATAGAAAACCGCACAACAGTATTTGACCAGTGCATCTGTTGTCTTCAGAGGCAGGAACAGGGTAAGACAGTCCACCTTCCTACATTCCACCATCTTTAAACATGGTCGTCTTCTACCATACTGGGATGTGGAAGACAACACACACCATTCAAGAATCACGTAAACATTTAAACTGTTACTGTTAATTAACACTAGCAATTTTATGTTTCCTATACCATCATGGATCTATGGTCTTCCAAATGCAATGGTTACTTCCCTTTCTCATTCTGCTGCCCATGTACTGCACGCCATACTGCCCTTCCCAATAATCACTCATGATCATGGGCCATCAGGTTCAGGTCTTCAGCAACCTTAATTGTTCCTAGATTCTTTCTGGGATTTCACCGATGGATGCCTACCAGCTACCGGGCACAGTGGAGGACTCCTAAGTGGGCACAAATTGGGTCCTTAGATCAGTACAGTCAATGCATAAGTGGCCCAGTTGTCTGCTTATTACCTGTGAATGCACGATCATTTAAGAAAACGTTGCAATATTCACTTTTCACTAAAAAGATCAATCCCCTCCAAGCTTTAACAGATAATTTGACTTTTTGCCATAATCACAGAAAAAAGATTTTTTTACTTTGCAAAAACATAACAGCAGAAAGCAGGGCTGTTCCGACGAGTTCATGTAGCTGCCAAGCTTCATTTAATGATATTATAAGAGTCTGACAGACAAGATAATTGAATCGCTTACCCAATGCCACTGGGAAGATGAGAGCTCCCTAACCTGCTCGTGTAGTTGACTTTTCTTATCTCAGTCTTGTATCTGCCAGAAAGTCTGTTTGTTTGTGACGTAAATTGCAAACAGAATAAAATCTTTACAGCTTGTAAGTCAATTAAGGAGATGGTGCGTTCTTAGGATCTGTAGGGTCCTTACCCTTTGCCTTGCCCCACACCCCTCAGTACAATAGGTGCAGGGATTGCAATGCACTCAGGCCCTGGATTCTAACTACACACCTAGATGGACAGCAGTACTGCGAGAAGAGTACCCACTATAGGGAGATACTGGATAAAATGTCCTCATATGTAAATAATTAATAATAGTCCATTAATTAGGTGATCACACTCATGTAAAGGTGGCCATACAGGTGCGTAAGTAGCTCTACTCTCTCCTTTTTACCCCATCATGCAGTGTGTTCTCAGTAATGATAGGGTGATAAGTGGCTACGGAGTTCTCTGGTATCTGGTGGTAGATTATTTCTACTGAGAACAAAGGATCAAACATGTTGAAATCCAGCATGCCCAATCCTTATTACCCCTGACATCTGCTGCCAGGGAAAAGTTGAGACCCTTCCATATACATTAATTGGTTGTCGCTTTTGCCAAAATCGAAGAATTCTGTTGGCATTCATCTCCTGTATAGTTTGGTATGTTTCAGGTTGCAAGCTTCACTCATTTTCAGACCCCCTTATATGCAGTATGCATCCTGCTCACAGTTTCAGATTTTTCTCATGTGGATATGTAATACATGCTGGATATGAAGGCTGTGTATCCTGGATACAGCTGCCTTCACTAGTAAATGCATCAGCACAGCTTCATTCCTGGAGTGATTTCTCCTACTATATGATGAAGGACACGGACTTCTGGAAATGCTGGCAAATCTTCGTGGCATCACTAAAACCACACAGGAATAAGTGCTTCTGAAATGCTTCTTGTGCATTACACCTTAATTCTCCATCACCATCGAGTTCCAGTTTCTAATCATTCATATAAAGGGCCGGAAACAGGACATGGCATATAAAAGGAGAGTGTGGTTCAAGGGGGGACACCTTTCATTAATTAGCATTCAGTGCTTAGGAAATGGATGGCACGGTGCCATTCCGCCACATATTAACACAGGGAACAGGATGCTCATTCATCCTTAAAGGGAATCTGTCAGTAAGATCAACCCTGCTAAGCCATCTATATGGGCACATAGGTCATAGGAAGCTGAATAAAATGATACCTTGATATCCGGTACCAAGTGTCTTATTACAGAGAAATCCATGTTTTCCTTAATATGTAAATGAGCTTTTAAGCTCTCCCAAAGAATCTTCCTTTAGAGAAAAAGGGTGTTACCAGTGTGAGACATGTAATAACTGGCAGTCTGCTCTCTGGATCGACATGTCTCACATTGGTAACACCCCCTTTCTGTAGAGAGAGATTCTTGGGAGATCTATGTCCGGCCCATAGATCTTAACCGCTCATTTACATACTAGGAAAAACATGGATTTCTTTGGAATAAAACATCGGATCGCAGATATCAAGGTATTATTTTATTCGTCTCCCTATGACCTACATGCTCATATAAACGGTATAGGGGGGTTATTCCCAGTGACAGATTCCCTTTAAAGGGAAGCCAGGTTTCCATGCTAACCCTAAAAATTATATTTACTTGGCCTCCACCATTCCAGGTCTTCATGTATCTTTCAAACAATGTGGAGCCAGGTTCTCACAACTCAGCAGGTCAGTGCCTTCTGATAGGACAAGAGCCTTAGGTTTTTATAGTTGAAATCAATTTCTGTTCGATGTGAACATGCTCCTGCCATTGTCAGTTTTCGCCCCCTTTTTTTTGGGGGGGGGGGTGGGGGGAGATGACACCAATGTGTAACTCACCAGGGGGTGAGAAAGAGCACAAGAAAAAGCTCCACACAGTAAGAAAACTCTGCTTCGCCCCAAGGCATAATACGTGTGCTACAGAATTATATAGAATGAAGTCACCAAATAGGTTTTTATTTTTTAGATGTTTTATACATTTGCAGATTTTCTTATGTTTACTGCATCATTAATGTGAAAATTAATTGTGATCCTAATTGTCCTTCAAGGGTACGTATTTTTAGTTAAAAAAACAAACAAAAAAAAGCAAAAACCTGTTGTACTACAAAAAAAAATAAAGTGAAGAAGCTATATAAAATGTCAGACTTCACGATTTTCTGCTCCTTCCTCTATATAAACATGAACAAGAGCTTCCAGCTGTTTTGTCACTTGTCACCGCCACTGCGTTGACGTTCTCTTACTGCCTCCGTAGTGAATCTGATTGAGTAACCTGTCATTGTATCTCACCCTTTAGTGAATCTCCGATACACAGTAGATCATGACAAATCTCAATCAATAGCGGTGAAGGTTAGCAGACTGCTTATAGTCTCTGTGCAAAAATAACCAACAGCTACGGAAGAAAGCAAATTTAAGACAGTCAATCTGGGGCCGGATAATGGATGACGTGATAGAAGAAAAACAGGAGAAACTCAGGCTATTAATCTTCTCTGACATGGAAATCATTGAAAAGCTTTAATATTTCTTTCTTTTTTTACTATTTCAGAGACGTTTTAGCATGTGAAATATTCACAGTTGGCATCTCATAATACTTTTTGCACCAGACTATGTCATTCCAGTGCAGACAGGCATGTATTCAATATATAGGCAAAAGCCCAGAGCATCACAGTCAAGGATGTCAATATCCTAAATGTACTCATCTGAATGAATCCTGCAGTCCTGTGTTACAACTTTCTGTTCTGTTTAATACTAGACAGATAGAGGAAATAACATGGGAGTAAAGGATCAGACTACATACTCTTCCTGTGTAGTCTGTAACCGTGGAAACACAGGTCTACAAAGAAGCTGTGTCAATGACTCACTAATTAAGGTGGATCCTCAAAGCCCATGATCCAGCTGGACATACGGGCCACTGCAATGGTGCAGCAGGCAGGGGAGGCACGCAGGAGAAAGGTAGCAGAGGTGCTGGAAGCTGCAGACAGACCGGATACGTCCGTGAGACTGCAGACAGGTAGCAGAGGTACTGGAAGGCAGAATGGAGACGTCCGGGAAACTGCAGATGGGTAGCAGAAATCCTGGAAGCCGATGGCAAACAGGAGACATCATGAAAGCCACAGGAAGACATGTAACAGAGGTCCTGGAAGACTGGGAACAGGTAGCAAAGGTCCTGGAAGCCGTAGGAAGACAGATGTCCTGGAAACTGCAGGCAAACATAGTTCCTGGATGACCAAGAACAAGTAGCTGAAATCTTGGAAGACCGTCAACAGGTATTAGAGATCGCAGAAGTCGTAGGCAGACAGGAGACTTCCTGGAACAGCAGGCGGACACATAGCAGAGGTCCTTGAAGACCAGAAACAGGCAGTAAAGTGGAAGCTGCAGGTGGACAGAAGACTTTGTGGAAGGTGCAGGCACATAGTAAAAGTCCTGGAAGATCAAAAACAGCAGAGATACTGAAAGCTGCAGGCGGACAGGAGACATCCTAGAAGCAGCAATAGTACATGTAGCAGAGGTCCTGGAAGCTTCAGGCAGGCAGGAGACATTCTGGATATCGCAGGCAGACAAGTTACAGAGGTACTGGAAGCCGCAGGCAGACTGGAGATGTCCGGAGACAGCAGACATTTAGCAGAGTGTTGTGAATTCCGCTCTTGGGCTCCCTCCGGTGGTTTTGAGTGGTATGGCTGTTTCTTGGATTTAGCATCAGCAGCTGCTTCCACTGATCGTCTTTCTGGCTCGGCTATTTTAGTCTGGCCTTATCCCTCAATCAATGCCAGTTGTCAATTGTTCCTGCTTGGAGTCTCGGCTCTTTTGGATTTCCCTGACACTCTGACCTTTTCAGCAAAGATAAGTCCTTGCTTGTCCTTTTGCAGTCCTCTTGGTGTGGACTTATTGTTCAGCACATTCTATGTTTTGCTCATTTGTCCAGCTTATCAGTATGGATCTATTCAGCTAAGCTGGAAGCTCTGGGCAGCAGATTCTGCCCTCCACACCTTTAGTCAGGTGTGGAGATTTTTGCATTTCTCTGCGGTGGACTTTTTCTAGTTTTTATTACTGACCGCACAGTGTTCTGTCCTGTACTATCTATCTAGCTAGAAGTGGCCTCCTTTGCTGAATCTTGTTTCATTCTATGTATGTCATTTCCTTCTCCTCTCACAGTCATTATTTGTGGGGGGCTGTCTGTCCTTTGGGGATTTTCTCTGAGGCAAGATAGCTTTCCTGTTTCTACCTTTAGGGGTAGCTAGTTCTCCGGCTGTGACGAGGTGTCCAGGGAGTGACAGGAACATCCCACGGCTACTTCTAGTGTTGTGTTAAGATCAGGAACTGCGGTCAGTATAGTTACCACCTGCTCAGAGCTAGTCGCATGTCGCTCCTAAATCACCAGTCCCTAACAGTACAACTGGCCAAAAATGAGTTGAATGCATCTCAAAAGAAGGAAAAGAAAAAGAGTTCTGAGCCATTTTTTTTTTCTTTAGTCTGTTTTGTCTTTTTCCTTCCTCTTAATCTCTGGGTGGTTCAGGATTTGGGCGCGGGCATGGATGTTCAGGGTTTGTTTTCTCGTGTGGATCAGCTTGCTGCAAGAGTACAGAGTAGCCAAGATTATGTTGTTCAGACTCCGGTTTTAGAGCCTAGAATTCCTACTCCAGATTTGTTTTATGGGGATAGATCCAAGTTTTTGAACTTTAAAAATAACTGCAAATTGTTTTTTGCTCTGAAACCCCGTTCCTCTGGTGATCCCATTCAGCAAGTTAAAATAGTTATTTCTTTGCTGCGTGGTGACCCTCAGGACTGGGCATTCTCCCTTGAGTCAGGGGATCCGGCATTGCTTAATGTAGATGCATTTTTTCAGTCGCTCGGATTATTGTATGACGAACCTAACTCTGTGGATCATGCGGAAAAAACCTTGTTGGCCCTGTGTCAGGGTCAGGAAGCGGCAGAATTATACTGCCAGAAATTTAGAAAATGGTCTGTGCTCACTAAATGGAATGAGGACGCTCTGGCGGCAATTTTCAGAAAGGGTCTTTCTGAAGCCCTTAAAGACGTTATAGTGGGGTTCCCCACGCCTGTTGGTTTGAGCGAGTCTATGTCTCTAGCCATTCAGATTGATCGGCGCCTGCGCGAGCGCAAAGTGGTGCACCATATGGCAGCGTCCTCTGAACAGAGTCCTGAGCCTATGCAATGTGATAGGATTTTGACTAGAGCAGAACAGAGGGGATACAGACGTCAGAATGGGCTGTGTTTTTACTGTGGTGATTCTGCTCATGCTATTTCTGATTGCCCTAAGCATATTAAGAGGGTAGCTAGATCTGTTACCATCAGTACTGTACAGCCTAAATTTCTCCTGTCTGTGACCCTGATTTGCTCATTGTCATCCTTTTCTGTCATGGCATTTGTGGATTCAGGCGCTGCCCTGAACTTAATGGACTTAGAATTCGCCAGGCGCTGTTGTTTTTCTTTGCAGCCTTTGCAGAGCCCTATTCCTCTGAGGGGTATTGATGCTACACCGTTGGCCAAGAATAAACCTCAGTATTGGACTCAGCTGACTATGTGCATGGCTCCAGCACATCAGGAAGATTGCCGTTTTCTGGTGTTGCATAATTTACATGATGTTGTTGTACTGGGTTTTCCATGGTTACAAGTACACAATCCAGTGCTGGATTGGAAATCTATGTCTGTGACTAGTTGGGGTTGTCAAGGGGTACATAGTGACGTTCCTTTGATGTCAATTTCCTCTTCCCCCTCTTCTGATGTTCCTGAATTTTTGTCAGATTTCCAGGATGTATTCGATGAGCCCAAGTCCAGTTCCCTTCCTCCACATAGGGACTGTGATTGTGCTTTTGACTTGATTCCTGGCTGTAAGTTCCCTAAGGGCCGACTTTTCAATCTATCTGTGCCAGAGCATGCCGCTATGCGGAGCTATGTTAAGGAGTCGTTGGAGAAGGGGCATATTCGGCCGTCTTCGTCACCATTGGGAGCTGGATTCTTTTTTGTTGCCAAGAAGGATGGCTCCTTGAGACCCTGTATTGATTATCGCCTTCTTAATAAGATCACGGTCAAATTCCAATACCCTTTACCCTTGCTTTCAGATTTGTTTGCTCGGATTAAGGGGGCTAGTTGGTTTACCAAGATTGACCTTCGAGGGGCGTATAATCTTGTTCGTATTAAACAGGGTGACGAATGGAAAACTGCATTTAATACGCCCGAAGGCCATTTTGAATACCTTGTGATGCCTTTTCGGGCTTTCTAATGCTCCTTCTGTATTTCAGTCCTTCATGCATGATATTTTCCGCAATTATCTTGATAAATTCTTGATTGTGTATTTGGATGATATTTTGATTTTTTCCGATGATTGGGATTCTCATGTGAAGCAGGTCAGGAAGGTATTCCAGATCCTTCGTGATAATGCCCTATTTGTGAAGGGGTCTAAGTGCCTATTTGGAGTTCAGAAGGTCTCCTTTTTGGGGTTTATTTTTTCTCCTTCGTCTATAGAAATGGATCCTGTTAAGGTCCAAGCCATTCATGACTGGATTCAGCCCACATCTGTGAAGAGCCTTCAGAAATTTTTGGGCTTTGCTAATTTTTATCGTCGTTTCATTGCCAACTTCTCCAGTGGGGTTAAACCCCTGACCGATTTGATGAAGAAAGGCGCTGATGTGACGAATTGGTCCTCTGCGGCTGTTGAGGCCTTTCAGGAGCTTAAACGCCGATTTACTTCTGCCCCTGTGTTGCGTCAGCCTGATGTTTCTCCTCCTTTTCAGGTTGAGGTTGACGCTTCTGAGATTGGGGCAGGGGCCGTTTTGTCACAGAGGAATTCTGATGGTTCCTTGATGAAACCATGTGCCTTCTTTTCCCGAAAGTTTTCGCCTGCGGAACGCAATTATGATGTCGGCAATCGGGAGTTGTTGGCTATGAAGTGGGCATTTGAGGAGTGGCGACATTGGCTTGAGGGAGCCAGGCACCGCGTTGTGGTATTGACCGATCATAAGAATCTGATTTACCTCGAGTCGGCCAAGCGGCTGAACCCTAGACAGGCTCGATGGTCCCTGTTTTTCTCCCGTTTCGATTTTGTGGTCTCATATCTTCCGGGATCTAAGAATGTTAAAGCGGATGCCCTCTCTAGGAGTTTTTTGCCTGATTCTCCTGGAGTTCTTGAGCCGGTTGGCATTCTTAGGGAAGGGGTGGTTCTTTCTGCCATCTCCCCTGATTTACGGCGGGTGCTTCAGGAATTTCAGGCTGATAAACCTGACCGCTGTCCTATGGGGAAGCTGTTTGTTCCTGATAGATGGACAAGTAAGGTAATTTCTGAGGTCCATTGTTCGGTGTTGGCCGGTCATCCTGGGATTTTTGGTACCAGAGATTTGGTTGCTAGGTCCTTTTGGTGGCCTTCCTTGTCGCGGGATGTGCGTTCTTTTGTGCAGTCCTGTGGGACTTGTGCCCGGGCTAAGCCTTGCTGTTCCCGCGCTAGTGGGTTGCTTTTGCCTTTGCCTGTCCCTGAGAGGCCCTGGACGCATATTTCCATGGATTTTATTTTGGATCTTCCTGTGTCCCAGAGGATGTCTGTTATCTGGGTGGTTTGTGACCGGTTCTCTAAAATGGTCCATTTGGTACCTTTGCCTAAATTGCCTTCCTCCTCTGATTTGGTTCCATTGTTTTTTCAGCATGTGGTTCGTTTGCATGGCATTCCGGAAAATATTGTGTCTGACAGAGGTTCCCAGTTTGTTTCCAGGTTTTGGCGGGCCTTTTGTGCTAGGATGGGCATTAATTTGTCTTTTTCTTCGCCGTTCCATCCTCAGACAAATGGCCAAACTGAGCAAACTAATCAAACCTTGGAAACCTATTTGAGATGCTTTGTGTCTGCTCATCAGGATGATTGGATGGCTTTCTTGCCGTTGGCCGAGTTTGCCCTTAATAATCGGGCCAGTTCGGCTACTTTGGTTTCGCCTTTTTTTTTGTAATTTTGGTTTCCATCCTCGTTTTTCTTCAGGGCAGGTTGAGCCTTCTGATTGTCCTGGTGTAGATTCTGTGATGGACAGGTTACAGCAGATTTGGACTCATGTGGTTGACAATTTGACGTTGTCTCAGGAAAAGGCTCAGCGTTTTGCTAACCGCCGTCGGTGTGTTGGTCCTCGGCTTCGGGTGGGGGATTTAGTCTGGTTATCTTCTCGTCATGTTCCTATGAAGGTTTCTTCCCCTAAGTTCAAGCCTCGGTTTATTGGTCCTTATAAGATTTCTGAGATTATCAATCCAGTGTCTTTTCGTTTGGCCCTTCCAGCCTCTTTTGCCATCCACAATGTTTTCCATAGATCCTTGTTGCGGAGATATGTGGTACCCGTTGTTCCCTCTGTTGATCCTCCTGCCCCGGTGTTGGTTGAGGGGGAGTTGGAATATGTGGTTGAGAAAATATTGGATTCTCGTTTTTCGAGGCGGAGGCTTCAGTATCTTGTCAAGTGGAAGGGTTATGGCCAGGAGGATAATTCTTGGGTGGTTGCCTCCGATGTTCATGCCGCCGATTTGGTTCGTGCTTTTCACTTGGCTCATCCTAATCGGCCTGGGGGCTCTGGTGAGGGTTCGGTGACCCCTCCTCAAGGGGGGGGTACTGTTGTGAATTCCGCTTTTGGGCTCCCTCCGGTGGTTGTAAGTAGCACTTTTGTGAGTTCTGCTCTTGGGCTCCCTCCGGTGGTTTTGAGTGGTATGGCTGCTTCTTGGATTTAGCATCAGCAGCTGCTTCCACTGATCGTCTTTCTGGCTCGGCTATTTTAGTCTGGCCTTATCCCTCAATCAATGCCAGTTGTCAATTGTTCCTGCTTGGAGTCTCGGCTCTTTTGGATTTCCCTGACACTCTGACCTGTTCAGCAAAGATAAGTCCTTGCTTGTCCTTTTGCAGTCCTCTTGGTGTGGACTTATTGTTCAGCACATTTTATGTTTTGCTCATTTGTCCAGCTTATCAGTATGGATCTATTCAGCTAAGCTGGAAGCTCTGGGCAGCAGATTCTGCCCTCCACACCTTTAGTCAGGTGTGGAGATTTTTGCATTTCTCTGCGGTGGACTTTTTCTAGTTTTTATTACTGACCGCACAGTGTTCTGTCCTGTACTATCTATCTAGCTAGAAGTGGCCTCCTTTGCTGAATCTTGTTTCATTCTATGTATGTCATTTCCTTCTCCTCTCACAGTCATTATTTGTGGGGGGCTGTCTGTCCTTTGGGGATTTTCTCTGAGGCAAGATAGCTTTCCTGTTTCTACCTTTAGGGGTAGCTAGTTCTCCGGCTGTGACGAGGTGTCCAGGGAGTGACAGGAACATCCCACGGCTACTTCTAGTGTTGTGTTAAGATCAGGAACTGCGGTCAGTATAGTTACCACCTGCTCAGAGCTAGTCGCATGTCGCTCCTAAATCACCAGTCCCTAACAGCAGAGGTCCTGGAAGCCGCAGGCAGACAGGAGACGTCCTGGAAACCACAGGCAGACACTTATCAGAGGTCCTGGAAGACCAGGAACTAGTAGCAGAGGTACCTGAAGCTGCAGGCAGACTGGAAATGTCTGGTAGAAAGCAGTCATGTAACTGTGCACAGACAAACTAAAAGTCTTAATATCAAGACACAGGTGTGTGTTTTGGTAGGCCTTGTATAGGCTTAGGAAGCTCAACACATGGGAGCGCTGTGAGGTACTTCCAAAGTCCGACGTGAAGCACAATAAAGTTTAGCAGATTGGGCATGAGGAGCAGAGCCCAGACCCAGGACAGGTGTGTAACAAGCTGTAGATGCCTTATAGGATATTTTTATTTGGAAATTTTTGTTATTTCTACTTTTTTGATTCTTTGAGCAATTATCGCAAAAGTGGACATATTGATACCTGCTCAATATTTGGCAGTTCTGTAAGGCATTTGGCCCCCCAACCTATCAGGGTCAAAGTTGCCTAACCATTATGATGCCTCTTGATACTGTATCTCCAAAGTCAGTAAAGTTGGTTGTAGATCCTACATGGATCTGCCATACATGGAGTTCAGTGATGTACCGGTGATCTGGATTCTATAAGTCACAATCGGTTTAGTAAGGCTAGACTGGGCTGCGGAGTCTATGGAACCTTTTACTGTCCTCATGGAGTTATGGACTTTGTTGCAGCAAAATCACCAGGTGGCAGTTCCCAGAATATGGACTGGCGGCCGTACCGCAGGTGGAGTTGTATAGTCAGGAACGGTGCCAAGGAGGGCGGTCAGGATGCAACAAGCCAGAGGACAAGACAGTAGTGTAGGTAGGTTTCAAGGGTCAAAGTCACAGGCAATCCAAATAGAGGGAGACAGTAACAAGGTTAGGTTCAATTCAAGTTAAATTTAAAAAAAAGCCAGGAAACTGATAGAACCATAATCTGCTGGTGAGAGTGATATCATCAAGTCTCCTTTAAATAGTCATCCAGATCACAAAGTATATCTCCTTGCTGGAACCTCCAGGGATGAGCTGCATTCTTTGGAATAACCTGGCAGTGAGTGTTCCATTTCCCTGCAGCACCTCCGCAGGGGAAATTAAGTATTACACATTGTCCATTCAAATCAATAAGTTGTCTGAGTAATGCATGACAGGAAAGGTCATCCACTATTCATAGAGCCTTCTGTATAAGACCAAAGATGATAATTCTAAATTCTAAACTAAATTCACCTGAGAAAAAAAAAGAATCGCAGGGCCCTTTTCCAGAGGCCATGTAGGTAGTCTTTGGCTTCTGGTCCAGAGCCTTGCTAACCTTCTACCTGCCAGCATCCCAGTCGCAACATCATAAGTGAAGCGTGACGCATGCATGACGCCGTGACGGCCTACTAAGCAGAAGTGCTAGGGATGCCGGCAGGTAGGAGGAGGTGCCGCAGACATGGAGTACTGGTGTAGCTGGAGAGGTGGAATATGACTACTGTCTATCTTTGTTATTTTACATTACAGGAAGCTTTTGGGGTCCACTTTTCTAAAAGTAGAAATCACCCTTTAGGTCTGAATCTGTTATCCTACATTCAGTCAGCAGGATTACTCAGTACCTCGTCTTCCCATTGTGGCTCCTGCTGTTCGCGACATGTACATATGGAAATTCTTGCTCTTCACGACTCTCTTACATCATTTACCCTCCAGACAATTGATTGATAATTTACACCTTGTGCACTCCGGGAGGTCTATTGATTCCTCACACAGGGGGAAGGAAATCACTTATAGATCTTTTCTGGATTGTTTGCCTCTCGGTTATAATTAGGATTTATTTGCTTCCATGTTAATACCCGAACATGTTGACAAAAGATAAATGAGCATGTCGGCGTAGAAATATATGAGCGAATGTTCTGAAATCGACCCCGTGCATACAGAGAAAGGTCATCGTGTTATTAGAGTCAATATTATGCTGAAGAGTTTTTCTTCAATGATATAATATCTGGAGAAGGGAATGACACACTGGCAATATTCAGTATCGGACCAGTAAGGAGCACGCCTGTATTGGCTGGGTGGTGGACTGTAAGGTCTTCCAGATCATTATTCAGGCATGATGCACAAATCAGCAAAAAAAAACTCTCCAGGAGCCTGATGTGAGACAAATTTGGTTTGGAGTTAATAGGGGTACTCAGGCTCGGACTAGCCCACAAGAGATCAAGAGAATCCTCCGGTGGGCCCCTGTGCAGGAGTGTGCCACCACTGGTTCTCCTTGGGGGACCACCAAGTTGCTTGGGCAATACTCCTTGTGTTATGGCTCACCCGGTATGGTTGATTCTCTAAGTAAGGCTCATACCAGAGGCATTGATACAGCAGAGATGGATAGGCTGGATAGCACATGGATTAGCAGAGCTGGATGTGCTGGATGATATTTTTAATCGGCTGAGTAGGAAATCCAAGGCACCTTGAAATAGCAGAGTCAAGTGTGTGGAGAATACTTTGAAACACCAGGCCAATGTATGTAAGCAGGCACCTAAGTAGAGTAGGAGGACTGCGCATTAGAACAATAGAGATGTGAAGATAAGCTGGTACCCTGAAGTAGCAGACCCGAATGTGCCGACAAAACCTTGGAACAGCAAAGCTGAAACAACAGTCAGAAATCTGGATGCATCAGAGCTAAATGTGCAGATAGCACCTAAAAACAGCAAAACTGTCACAGCAGACAAGTACCTTGATGTATCATAGTTGAATCTATAGTCAGAACCGTCTAATAGCAGATCTTAGGTAGCAGTGAAGCATCTTGATGTAGCAGACCCAAGTGTGTAGACAGTGCCTTAAAGCTCCAAAACTGAGACCGCAGACAGGCTCCTCAAGGTAGCAAAGCCAAACGTGCGAACAGCAGAGCCGAGAAGACAGATTTACCTTGACATATAACCGAATGTGTGAGCAGCTGTGACGGGGTGTACGGCAGAGCAAGAAGGGACAACAGGCCAAGGGATGATTCAACAGATTTATTATCAAGAACGCTGGAACAACACATGCAGGTAGATCTACAGAGTCCACAATTAGTCCAACGGAACAGGTTCGGGGGCACCTCCCGATAATCCTTGTGCCAGCTAACAAAGCAATAGTCCACACGAGTCCAACGGAACAGATTTGGGGGCACCTCCCGATAATCCTTGTGCCAGATAACAAAGCAATAGTCCACACGAGTCCAAGGGATCCCAAAACAATCCCACGAACGACGAGATATGTCCTCAGCTCAAGTCTCGCCCCGTTCGCTTCCGCAGTCACAGATGGACGTGGGGTCTTGCCTCGGCTAAGAATCCCCACTCCTTCTCCTTCAAGGGTCAACTCACATCTGATCTCAAAAATAAGAATGGATTGTCTGAGCTCCTGGGATCAGCCCATGAAGGGGGTCACACCTTCTATTCAATGGTTGGGTCCACCAGAAGATTCTAGACTGGTCGGCTCCGCTTAGTCTATCCAGTATGTGCATTTGAAAAGCCACCTGCTGTGAGGAAGAATGGCTATTCCTTCACTAGTGGTGTTGACAAAGCTTAATTACATTATAGCTTAGGGCCGCAAGTATTGGGGGAAGGAGACAGGTTAAGTTACATACATCCCATGACATTGCAAAGTGTACAGTAAATACAACCAAAGAGAAGTCGCACCACATCTTGACCTATTATACAAAATACAGGACAGGGAAAAAAGTACATATCATGACAGCAGCGTCTTGCAAATAAGAGTTTGTCAGGTGGCTTTCTAGATGAACATTAAGCACATAGACGGTTAAATAGATAACCAGACAGTATATACGCATTAAAAAATAATATTTTTTATATAATATGAAATCAAACAGGATAATAGTACATGGGGTAAAACATCCACAACCGTTTAGCCAAATAGATTACAGCGTGAGAGCATTACTTACATAAAGTTTAGCTGATACCAGCGTCCCCGCCGCCCCAACGCACGTTTCGTCTCAGTACTTCATCAGGAAGTACCCCATGTACTATTGCCCTGTACATGATGTGATTAGCACTTTACTATGCTTTATTTGCACTAATTAGTGTCCCCCAATATTTACTGACCAGCAGTTTGCTTGTTTGTTTCTAATTTGTTTTTAAATATGTCATATTAAATAAAAATTATTTTTAATGGGTATATACTCTCTGGTTATCTATTTAACCCTCTTTGTGTTTCATGTTAATCTACATGAGTTTAAACTACCCAAGATTTATTTCAAGTGCGGGGCTGTGCGGGGGGTCTTTTGGGGTGTGTGTGCAGGCATCATCCGATGGGACTACAAGTACGCAGCATCCAATCTGCAGCTAATTCGGATGTAATCCAGACAGTGGACACACACCCTACGCTATTCATTCATCTATCAATAGATATATCTATCCAGACACATCTATAGATAGATATATGAATAGATAGATGTATGCATCTATAGATTTATCTATATGTAGATCTGTCTATCCATTTCATCTATCATCTATCTGTCTATCTGTGGGTGTAATGGAGTATGGGTTGGACAAATGTAAAAGAGGAGGTTGGACAATAATGACATCACAAATTTTTTTTTTGTTCAATAATACATCTTTATTTAGCTTTCCAAAACGCATAAAAACCGCACCAAAAGCGAATTAAAAAATGCATCAAAACCGTGCAAAAAAATGCATAAAAAACGCATCAAAACTGCACAAAAAACGCATCAAAACTGCACCAAAAACTGCATCAAAACCATACCAAAATTGCATCAACACTGCACCAAACCGCACCAAAAACTGCATCAAAACTGCGCAAAAACCGCACCAAAAACTGCATCAAAACTGCACCAAAAACTCCATCAAAACCGCACCAAAACTGCACCAAAAACTGCATCAAAACCATACCAAAATTGCATCAACACTGCACCAAACCGCACCAAAAACTGCATCAAAACTGCGCAAAAACCGCACCAAAAACTGCATCAAAACTGCACCAAAAACTCCATCAAAACCGCACCAAAACTGCACCAAAAACTGCATCAAAACCATACCAAAATTGCATCAACACTGCACCAAAACCGCACCAAAAACTGCATCAAAACTGCGCAAAAACCGCACCAAAAACTGCATCAAAACTGCACCAAAAACTCCATCAAAACCGCACCAAAACTGCACCAAAAACTGCATCAAAACCGCACCAAGAACTGCATCAAAACCGCACCAAAAACTGCATCAAAACCGCACCAAAACTGCAAAACTGCACCAGGTTTTGTTGCAGTTTTTGGTGCAGTTTTGATGCTTTTTTTGGTGCGGTTTTAATGCTGTTTTTGGAAATAAATAAATAAACGGAAAATGTGCATGATTTGAATGGAAACATGCATGAAAAAACGGATTCCAAGGCCGGATTCATCATTTCACATCTCAGTTTCGTACGTTTTTTGCCGGATCCGTCACTGTGCGTTTTTTCGCCGGACAGAAAAAACGTTCCTCTGTATGTGTTTTCCGTCCGGCGGAAACAGCTTTTTTGACGGATCCGGCAAAAAATGGATGAAACGTGTGGCCATCAGGCGCAATCCGGCGCTAATACAACTATATGAGAAAAAAACGGATCCGGCGGAAAAAAATGGATCCATTTTTTTCAAAACTCGCCGGATTGTGCCTCACGGCAAAAACCTGATGTGAAAGCAGCCAAATATATGGATAGATACATCTATGTATCTATAGATATATCTATCTATAAATATATCTATGGATAGATATATCCGTAGATATATAATAGAAAGGCCGATGTTTCTAAGGCTACTTTCACACTAGCGTCGTGCACTGCACGTCGCAGTGCGTCGTTGTGGACCTTGCAATGGGGCAGCGGAAGCGTCTTAAGACTGGACCAGTATGCGTCAGTACGTCGGGCCGACGCAGCGCGACGGCCCCTTACCGACGCTAGTGTGAAAGCAGCATAAGACTACTTTCACACTTGCGTTTTTAGCAATCCGTCTTTTAGGGAAAAAAACGGATCCTGCAAATGTGCTCGCAGGATGCGTTTTTTACCCATAGACTTGTATTAGTGACGGATTGCGACGGATGGCCACACGTTGCGTCCGTCGTGCAACGGATGCGTCGTGTTTTGGCGGCCCGTTGGGACGAAAAAACGTTCAAGTAAAAGTTTTTTTGTCTGTCGCGTCCGCCATTTACTACCGCGCATGCGCGGCCAAAACTACGCCCCCTCCTCCCTGGACTTCAGAATGGGCAGCGGATGCGTTGAAAAACTGCATCCGCTGCCCACGACGTGCACAAATTTCACAACGTGCGTCAGTACGTAGGCCCGACGCATAGCAACGGACCCGTACCGACGCAAGGGTGAAATAGGCCTTTATGAGCGTTTAATTTAATTAAAAAAATAAAAAAAACGGCGTGGCCTCCCACGCAATTTTCTGCACCAGAGGGGGAAAGCCGACGGCCGGGGGCCAATATTTGTAGCCTGCTATGAATATCAGTCCGCAGCTGTCTGCGTAGCCTTTACTGGCTATTAAAATAGGGAGACCCCCCAAAAAAATGACATGGGGTCCCCCTATATTTTATAGCCAGAAAGGCTACGCAGACAGCTGCGGGCTGAAATTCATAGCCTAGAGAGGGGCCATGGATATTGGTCCCCCCCCGGCTACAAATACCAGTACGCAGCTGCCCCAGAAATGGCGCATCTGTAAGATGCGCCAATTCCGGCACTTAGCCCCTTTCTTCCCACTCCCGTGTAGCGGTGGGATATGGGGTAATAAGGGGTTAATGTCACCTTGCTATTGTAAGGTGACATTTAGCCGGGTTAATAACGGAGAGGCGTTAATAAGACGCCTATCCGTTATTAATCCAATAATAAGAAAGGGTTAATAAAACACGCACACATTAGGAAAAAGTATTTTAATATTCTTCATTTCACCATACTTACCATACTTCAGCGCCTGCAAAAAACGTAAAATAATAAACCGTATACTACCTGTCCGCTGTAGTCCAATTAATAACGAGTGTCCCACGACGATCTCCCCTATAGAACAGTGACATCGGGTGATGTCACTGCTCTATAGGGCCCTCAGTGACACACTGACAGGAGACAATGGCTCCTGCAGTGCATCACTGAGGTTACTAAAGTTCAAAGTCTCACTTTATGGCAATTGCTGCCTGGGAAAATGTCTCATACAGCAATGCCATAAAGTGAGACTAGGGACTATTTTCTCACAGTGGCGTAGGAATACATTGTGAGGAATACATTGTGGAAGGATACCTTCCATCATAGTGTTCCTGGAGCCCCTGGAGAGCAGTCGCATCAGCAGATGCTCCTGCTCTCCACAGGAGATCGTCGAGGGACACTCGTTTTAATTGGATTTCTGCGGATCAGGGAGTATATTGGTTGTTTATTATTTTAATATTTTTTACAGATGACAATGGCTTCGGGGATCAAGGTGACAATTGATGGTGAGTCTGTACTGTATGTTACATGTACTGTATGTCTGTATGTATGTTGTATGTATGTGCGTACTGTATGTGGCATGTCGCATGTCACATGTTGCATGTCGTCACATGTTGCTGCATGGTGCATGTCGCATGGTGCATGTCGTCGCATGGTGCATGTCGTCTGTTGCATGTCGTCACATGGTGCATGTCGCATGTCATATGTTGCATGTCGCATGTTGTCGCATGGTGCATGTCGCATGTCGTCGCATGGTGCATGTCGCATGGTGCATGTTGTCGCATTGTGCATGTCACATGGTGCATGTCGTCGCATGGTGCATGTCGCATGTCGTCGCATGGTGCATGTCGTCGCATGGTGCATGTCGTCGCATTGTGCATGTCGCATGGTGCATATCGTCGCATGGTGCATGTCGTCGCATGGTGCATGTCGTCGCATTGTGCATGTCGCATGGTGCATGTCGTCGCATGGTGCATGTCGTCGCATGGTGCATGTCGTCGCATTGTGCATGTCGTCGCATGGTGGATGTCGCATGGTGCATGTCGTGGCATGGTGCATGTCGTCGCATGGTGCATGTCGTTCTCCATACTGTATAATGATCCCATATGATGCTCAATACTGTATAATGGCCACACATGATGCTCCATACTGTATAATGGCCACACAGTGCTCCATACTGTATAATGGCCACACATGATGCTCCATAATGTATAATGTCCACACACAGTTCTCCATACTGTATAATGATCCCTCATGATGCTCAATACTGTATAATGGCCACACATGATGCTCCATACTGTATACCGGCCACACATGATGCTCCATACTGTGTAATAGCCACACATGATGCTTAATACTGTATAATGGCCACACACAGTTCTCCATACTGTATAATGATCCCACATGATGCTCAATACTGTATAATGGCCACACATGATGCTCCATACTGTATAATGGCCACACAGTTCACCATACTGTATAATGATCCCACATGATGCTCAATACTGTATAATGGGGCTCCCCTCCTGTATGCATGGCTCATATTCCCCCCTGAATGCATGGCTCATATTCCCCCCCTGTATGCATGGCTCATATTCCCCCCCTATGCATGGCTCATATTTCCCCCCTGTATGCATGGCTCATATTCCCCCCCCCTGTATGCATGGCTTATATTCCCCCCCCCCTGTATGCATGGCTCATATTCCCCCTCCTGTATGCATGGCTCACATTCCCCCCCGTATGCATGGCTCATATTCCCCCCTGTATGCATGCCTCATATTTCGCCCTGTATGCATGGCTCATTTCCCCCCCCCCCTGTATGCATGGCTCATATTCCCCCTCCTGTAAGCATGGCTCATATTCCCCCCCCTGTATGCATGGCTCATATTCCCCCTCCTGTATGCATGGCTCATATCCCCCCCCCCGTATGCATGGCTCATATTCCCCCCCGTATGCATGGCTCATATTCCCCCCTGTATGCATGGCTCATATTCCCCCTCCTGTATGCATGGCTCATATCCCCCCCCCCGTATGCATGGCTCATATTCCCCCCCCGTATGCATGGCTCATATTCCCCCCTGTATGCATGGCTCATATTCCCCCCCCCTGTATGCATGGCTCATATTCCCCCCTCCTGTATGCATGGCTCATATCCCCCCCCCCCGTATGCATGGCTCATATTCCCCCCCGTATGCATGGCTCATATTCCCCCCTGTATGCATGGCTCATATTCCCCCCCTGTATGCATGGCTCATATTCCCCCTCCTGTATGCATGGCTCATATCCCCCCCCCCCGTATGCATGGCTCATATTCCCCCCCGTATGCATGGCTCATATTCCCCCCTGTATGCATGGCTCATATTCCCCCCTCCTGTATGCATGGCTCATATTCCCCCCCCCCTGTATGCATGGCTCATATTCCCCCTCCTGTATGCATGGCTCATATTCCCCCCCTGTATGCATGGCTCATATCCCCCCCTGTATGCATGGCTTATATCCCCCCCTGTACGCATGGCTTATATTCCCCCTCCTGTAAGCATGGCTCATATTCCCCCCCCCCCTGTATGCATGGCTTATATTCCCCCTGTATGCATGGCTCATATTCCCCCTCCTGTATGCATGGCTCATGTTCCCCCTCCTGTATGCATGGCTCATGTTCCCCCCCTGAATGCATGGCTCATATTCCCCCCCTGAATGCATGGCTCATATTCCCCCCTGTATGCATGGCTCATATCCCCCCCCCCCCCGTATGCATGGCTCATATTCCCCCTCCTGTATGCATGGCTCATATTTCCCCCCTGTATGCATGGCTCATATTCCCCCCCCTGTATGCATGGCTCATATTCCCCCTCCTGTATGCATGGCTCATATCCCCCCCATATGCATGGCTCATATTCCCCCCCGTATGCATGGCTCATATTCCCCCCTGTATGCATGGCTCATATTCCCCCCTCCTGTATGCATGGCTCATATTCCCCCCTGTTATGGACCTGGTGGTTAGGAGCACCCGGAATGACCTGATGAGTAAACTAGTAATAGGAACAAGCTCTGGGAAAGTGGGAACTCTGCTGACCGCAAACCCTACTCCTATCACACACACTAGAAATAGCCGTGGAGCGTACCTAACTCTCCCTAGACGCCTCTTCACAGCCTAAGAGCTAACTACCCCTAAAGATAGAAATAGAAGCCTAACCTTGCCTCAGAGAAGTTCCCCAAAGGTAAAGGCAGCCCCCACATATATTGACTGTGAGTTAAGAGGAAAGTCACAAACACAGGAATGAAACAGGTTTTAGCAAAGGAGGCCAGACTTCACTAAATAGTCAGAGGATAGAAAAGGAAACTATGCGGTCAGCACAAAAGACTACAAAAACCATGCAGAGTATACAAAAAGACCCCCACACCGACTCACGGTGTGGAGGTGCAACACTGCACCCCAGAGCTTCCAGCTAGCAAGGAAATATCATGATGGCAAGCTGGACTAGAATTTAGCAGTACTAAGAAATATATTCAGGCAGCAGTAACAACAAATGAACTAGCAGGGACTTAGCTTCTGCTGGAGTAGACAGGTCCTCAGAGAAGTCCAAGAGAGATCTGAACCAATACTGATACATTGACAGCTGGCATGAAGTAACGATCTGAGTAGAGTTAAATAGGGAAGCCAGCATAACAATAAACGAGGGCAGCTGAGGAAGCAAACCTCAGAGACCAGCAGTTCCGCTCAAAGCCACCAGAGGGAGTCCAAGAGCAGAACTGACCAAAGTACCATTCATGACCACAGGAGGGAGTCCGAGAAATGGAATTCACAACAGTACCCCCCCCCTTGAGGAGGGGTCACCGAACCCTCACCAGGGCCCCCAGGCCGATCAGGACGAGCCAAATGAAAGGCACGAACCAAATCGGCAGCATGGACATCGGAGGCAACAACCCAGGAATTATCCTCCTGACCATAGCCCTTCCACTTAACCAGGTACTGGAGCTTCCGTCTCGAAATACGAGAATCCAAAATTTTTTTCACCACATACTCCAACTCCCCCTCAACCAACACCGGAGCAGGAGGATCAACGGAGGGAACCATAGGCGCCACATACCTCCGCAACAACGACCTATGGAACACATTATGGATGGCAAAGGAAGCTGGAAGGACCAAACGAAATGACACAGGGTTGAGAATTTCAGAAATCTTATAAGGACCAATGAAACGAGGCTTAAACTTAGGAGAAGAAACCTTCATAGGAACAAAACGAGAAGATAACCAAACCAAATCCCCAACACGAAGTCGAGTACCAACACAACAACGGCGGTTAGCAAAACATTGAGCCTTCTCCTGGGACAACGTCAAATTGTCCACCACGTGAGTCCAAATTTGCTGCAATCTGTCCACCACAGAATCCACACCAGGACTCACCTACCCTGAAGAAAAACAAGGATGAAAACCAGAATTGCAAAAAAAAGGCGAAACCAAAGTAGCCGAACTAGCCCGATTATTAAGGGCGAACTCAGCCAATGGCAAAAAGGTCACCCAATCATCCTGATCAGCAGAAACAAAGCATCTCAGATAGGTTTCCAAAGTCTGGTTGGTTCGTTCAGTTTGGCCATTTGTCTGAGGATGGAAAGCCGAAGAAAAAGACAAATCAATGCCCATCTTAGCACAAAAGGACCGCCAAAACCTAGAGACAAACTGGGACCCTCTGTACGACACAATGTTCTCCGGAATGCCATGCAAACGAACCACATGCTGAAAGAACAATGGCACCAAATCAGAGGAGGAAGGCAATTTAGGCAAGGGTACCAAATGGACCATCTTAGAAAAGCGATCACAAACCACCCAGATGACAGACATCCTTTGAGAGACAGGAAGATCTGAAATAAAATCCATGGAAACATGCGTCCAGGGCCTTTTCGGGACCGGCAAGGGCAAAAGCAACCCACTGGCACGAGAACAGCAGGGCTTGGCCCGAGCACAAGTCCCACAAGACTGCACAAAAGAACGCACATCCCGTGACAAGGAAGGCCACCAAAAGGACCTAGCCACCAAATCCCTGGTACCAAAAATGCCAGGATAACCAGCCAACACCGAGCAATGAACCTCAGAAATAACTCTGCTAGTCCATCTATCAGGGACAAACAGTTTCTCCGCTGGACAACGGTCAGGTCTATCAGCCTGAAACTCCTGCAGCACCCGCCGCAAATCAGGGGAGATGGCAGACAGAATTACCCCCTCTTTGAGAATACCAGCCGGCTCAGGGACTCCCGGAGAATCAGGCACAAAACTCCTAGAAAGGGCATCAGCCTTCACATTCTTAGAACCCGGAAGGTATGAGACCACAAAATCGAAACGGGAGAAAAACAGTGACCATCGAGCCTGTCTAGGATTCAACCGCTTGGCAGACTCGAGATAAGTCAAATTCTTGTGATCCGTCAAGACCACCACGCGGTGCTTGGCTCCCTCAAGCCAATGTCGCCACTCCTCGAATGCCCACTTCATAGCCAGCAGCTCCCGATTGCCAACATCATAATTAAGCTCAGCAGGCGAAAACTTTCTAGAAAAGAAGGCACATGGATTCATCACAGAGCCATCAGAACTTCTTTGAGACAAAACAGCCCCTGCTCCAATCTCAGAAGCATCAACCTCAACCTGAAAAGGGAGCGAAACATCTGGCTGACGCAACACAGGGGCCGAAGAAAAACGACGTTTCAGCTCCTGAAAAGCCTCCACGGCCGCGGAGGACCAATTCACCACATCAGCACCTTTCTTTGTCAAATCAGTCAAAGGTTTAACCACACTAGAAAAATTAGCGATGAAGCGACGGTAAAAATTAGCAAAGCCCAGGAATTTCTGAAGACTCTTCACAGATGTAGGTTGAGTCCAATCATAAATGGCCTGAACTTTAACAGGATCCATCTCGATAGTAGAAGGGGAAAAAATGAAGCCCAAAAAGGAAACCTTCTGAACTCCAAAGAGACACTTAGACCCCTTCACAAACAAGGAATTAGCACGAAGGACCTGAAATACCATTCTGACCTGCTTCACATGAGACTCCCAATCATCTGAAAAGACCAAAATATCATCCAAATTTACAATCATGAATCTATCCAGATACTTTCGGAAGATGTAATGCATAAAGGACTGAAACACAGATGGAGCGTTAGAAAGCCCGAATGGCATCACCAGGTACTCAAAATGGCCCTCGGGCGTATTAAATGCTGTTTTCCATTCATCGCCCTGTTTAATACGCACAAGGTTATACGCCCCTCGAAGATCTATCTTGGTGAACCAACTAGCCCCCTTAATCCGAGCAAACAAATCAGACAGCAGAGGCAAAGGGTACTGAAATTTGACCGTGATTTTATTGAGAAGGCGGTAGTCTATACAGGGTCTCAGAGAACCATCCTTCTTGGCCACAAAAAAGAACCCTGCTCCCAACGGTGATGAAGACGGGTGAATATGCCCTTTCTCCAAGGACTCCTTTATATAACTCCGCATAGCGGCGTGTTCTGGCACGGATAAATTGAAAAGTCGGCCCTTAGGAAACTTACTACCAGGGATCAAATTTATAGCACAATCACAATCCCTATGAGGGGGTAGGATACTGGATTTGGGCTCATCAAATACATCCCGGTAATCCGACAGAAACTCAGGGACATCAGAAGGAGTGGATGAAGAAATTGACATCATCGGAACATCGCCATGTACCCCTTGACAACCCCAACTAGACACAGACATTGATTTCCAATCCAATACTGGATTATGAACCTGTAGCCATGGCAAACCCAACACGACCACATCATGCAAATTATGCAACACCAAAAAGCGAATATCTTCCTGATGTGCAGGAGCCATGCACATGGTCAACTGAGTCCAGTACTGAGGTTTATTCCTGGCCAAAGGCGTAGCATCAATTCCCCTTAATGGAATAGGATACTGCAAAGGCTCCAGGAAAAACCACAACGCCTGGCAAACTCCAAGTCCATCAAATTCAGGGCAGCGCCCGAATCCACAAATGCCATAACCGAGTAGGACGACAGAGAGCAAATCAAAGTAACAGACAAAATAAATTTAGGCTGTACAGTAGCAATGGTGACAGACCTAGTGAACCGCTTAGTGCGCTTAGGACAATCAGAGATAGCATGAGTAGGGTCACCACAGTAAAAACACAGCCGATTCTGACGTCTGTGTTCTTGCCGTTCAGTTCTGGTCAAAGTTCTATCACATTGCATAAGCTCAGGCCTCTGCTCAGAGGACACCGCCAAATGGTGCACAATTTTGCGCTCACGCAAACGCCGATCAATTTGAATGGCCAAGGACATTGATTCATTCAGACCCGCAGGCGTGGGGAAGCCCACCATAACATCCTTAAGGGCCTCAGAGAGACCCTTTCTAAAAATTGCTGCCAGGGCACACTCATTCCATTGAGTAAGCACAGACCACTTTCTAAACTTCTGACAATATACCTCCGCTTCATCCTGACCCTGACACAAAGCCAGCAAGGCTTTCTCTGCCTGATCCACTGAATTAGGTTCGTCATAAAGCAATCCAAGCGCCAGAAAAAACGCATCTACATTAAGCAATGCAGGATCTCCTGGTGCAAGGGAGAATGCCCAGTCTTGAGGGTCGCCACGTAACAAAGAAATAATAATTTTTACTTGCTTAATGGGGTCACCAGAGGAGCGGGGTCTCAAAGCAAGAAACCGTCTACAATTATTTTTGAAATTCAGAAACTTAGATCTATCCCCAGAAAACAAATCAGGAATTGGAATTCTAGGCTCTAACATCAGATTCTGAACTACATAATCTTGAATGCTTTGGACCCTTGCAGTGAGTTGATCCACACAAGAGGACAGACCCTGAATATCCATATCTACACCTGAGTCCTGAACCACCCAGAGATCAAGGGGAAAAGAGAGACAAAACACACTGCAAAGAAAAAAAAAATGGGTTCAGAACTTCTCTTATCCCTCTTTTGAGATGCGTTAACACCTTGAGGGCCAGCTGTACTGTTATGGACCTGGTGGTTAGGAGCACCCGGAATGACCTGATGAGTAAACTAGTAATAGGAACAAGCTCTGGGAAAGTGGGAACTCTGCTGACCGCAAACCCTACTCCTATCACACACACTAGAAATAGCCGTGGAGCGTACCTAACTCTCCCTAGACGCCTCTTCACAGCCTAAGAGCTAACTACCCCTAAAGATAGAAATAGAAGCCTAACCTTGCCTCAGAGAAATTCCCCAAAGGTAAAGGCAGCCCCCACATATATTGACTGTGAGTTAAGAGGAAAGTCACAAACACAGGAATGAAACAGGTTTTAGCAAAGGAGGCCAGACTTCACTAAATAGTCAGAGGATAGAAAAGGAAACTATGCGGTCAGCACAAAAAACTACAAAAACCACGCAGAGTATACAAAAAGACCCCCACACCGACTCACGGTGTGGAGGTGCAACACTGCACCCCAGAGCTTCCAGCTAGCAAGGAAATATCATGATGGCAAGCTGGACTAGAATTTAGCAGTACTAAGAAATATATTCAGGCAGCAGTAACAACAAATGAACTAGCAGGGACTTAGCTTCTGCTGGAGTAGACAGGTCCTCAGAGAAGTCCAAGAGAGATCTGAACCAATACTGATACATTGACAGCTGGCATGAAGTAACGATCTGAGTAGAGTTAAATAGGGAAGCCAGCATAACAATAAACGAGGGCAGCTGAGAAAGCAAACCTCAGAGACCAGCAGTTCCGCTCAAAGCCACCAGAGGGAGTCCAAGAGCAGAACTAACCAAAGTACCATTCAGGACCACAGGAGGGAGTCCGAGAAATGGAATTCACAACACCCCCCCCCCCTGTATGCATGGCTCATATTCCCCCCCCTGTATGCATGGCTTATATTCCCCCTGTATGCATGGCTCAAATTTCCCCCTCCTGTATGCATGGCTCATGTTCCCCCTCCTGTATGCATGGCTCATATTTCCCCCCTGTATGCATGGCTCATATTCCCCCCTTGAATGCATGGCTCATATTCCCCCCTGTATGCATGGCTCATATCCCCCCCGTATGCATGGCTCATATTCCCCCTCCTGTATGCATGGCTCATATTTCCCCCCTGTATGCATGGCTCATATTCCCCCCCCCCTGTATGCATGGCTCATATTCCCCTCCTGTATGCATGGCTCATATCCCCCCCTCCTGTATGCATGGCTCATATCCCCCCATCCTGTATGAATGGCTTATATCCCCCCCTGTATGCATGGCTCATTTCCCCCCCCTCCTGTATGCATGGCTCATATTCCCCTCCTGTATGCATGGCTCATATCCCACCCCTCCTGTATGCATGGCTCATATTCCCCCCTGCATGCATGGCTCATATTCCCCCCTCCTGTATGCATGACTCATATCCCCCCCTCCGTATGCATGGCTCATATTCCCCCCCCCGTATGCATGGCTCATATCCCCCCCCTGTATGCATGGCTCACCTCTCAACCAACACCCCCCTCCCGCTCCCGTCTTGCATGGCGTCGCTTACCGTCCTCCTTCATCCTCCCCGTCCCTCATACTCACCTTTGTTTCCCACACCGCGCCGACATCCTTCTGGCTCTGTCCCGACTCCCGGCGGCAGCACCTTCTTCCTGCTTGAGCGGTCATGTGATCACGCTCATTAAGATCATGAATATACGCATATTCATGACCTTAATGAGCGGTACCACGTGACCGCTCACTCAGGACGAGCTGCAGACACTAAGACCAGGCATCGCTGGAGCAAGGTGAGTATGGTCTTCAAGGAGGGTAGGTGGGAGGCAGGTAGGCAAGCGGGAGGGCGGCCGATCAGGAGGTGACCCAAATAAAAAAAAAAAAAAACCTTGCTCAGGTGCCTCCCCGCCCTAGGCACGTGCCCTCAAGTGCCTAGTGGCAAATACGGCCCTGTCTGTGTGAGTGTGTACAGTATATATGACATGTGTATGTGTGTACAGTATATGTATGACATGTGTATGTGTACAGTATATATGACATGTGTACTGTATATACAGGTATATGATGTGTGTGTGTACAGTATATAAATATGACGTGCGTACTGTATATATATGAAATGTGTATGTGTGTACAGTATATAAATATGACGTGTGTGTACAGTATATATTACATGTGTATGTGTGTGTACAGTATATATATGACGTGTGTGTATAGTATATGATGTGTCTGTGTGTACAGTATATATGACGTGTGTGTGTACAGTATATATATGACATGTGTATGTATGTGTACACTATATAAATATGACGTGTGTGTAAAGCATATTACAATAAACCATCTCAATCTGTGGATGATTTCCTTCCTCTAAAAGCCTGTTGAAGGCAGAGTAAAGTAAGATGAAGTGAGCAGTGCAGCAGGAGGTGATATGAAATTTATTGCTTTGTATCATGCTAAGAAAAGGAAAAAAAACATTTCCAGGGAAACGTGAGACATTTTATTCCCAACAGATAAAAGGCGGATTTCAAACCTCTATTTCTTAGCAAATTGCCTATCTGATTCCACTCACCAGTAATCTGAGATGAAAGACAAAAATAAGACAACATTGAGGATCATTTCCTTAGAGACGGACTTATGTACTTATGATGCACTCACCGTTATCACCACTTAGTGTATAATAGACTGATTAACAATGTGCGAGCCTCCTCCTGTCACCGGCCGGACAATTACTGTCACAGTGTGACGATCTGTATGTATTAATACATATATCACATTCTGGGGAATCCACAAAATATATACATATATACAATACATACGAAGTTGGTTAGTACAGCTGAAACAAAGATAAATGTATCCATCAGGGTCAACGAGGGGGGTGGGGTGGGAAAGGGTAAGACCGAAGTTAAGGGATATAGGTACAACCATGACACATGAACCAATCTGCCCTAAATTAGCAATTTCTTTCTTGATAACATGCATTGATCGACGGTTCCCGCTGTGAACAGCTTCTAAGGTCGACTTTTGCACATCTTAATAATTCTCATGGTAAAAAAGCTTTGTATCCTCTGGAGATTGAACCTTTTTTCTACAGAAGGGAGTGCCCTCTTGTCTTTTGAGGAGGTTTTACCGTTTGATCATATTTTTTGTATGGGCCATTTATGCATTTGTTCAAGTTAATCATGTCCCCCTTTAAACGTCTCTTCTCAAGACAAAATAAATGTCATTCTTTAGATCTTTCATTATAACTAAAATCTTCCATGCTACGAATCAGCTTTGTAGCTTTTCTTTATGCTTTTTCTAACTAAATCATCCTTTCTAAGAACTTAACTGCATATTCCAGATTAGGGCAAACTAATGCTTTGAACAGTGGTAATATGGTGCCCCGATCCCATGGGTCAATGCCTCTTTTAATACAATACAATATCCTGCTGGCCTTTGAAGCAGCTGATTGGCATTGAAGGCTGTTAGTCTGTGATCTACAAGTACACTTAGATCCTTTTCTACAAGTGACCCTCCTAGTTTTATTCCCCCTTCCTCCATAGAACATATGATGCCTGCAGATGATTGCACTCAAATCATGCAAGAAAAGTGAGTCCTAGTTTTACTCTCCCCTAGAACACATGATGCCCACAGATTATTGGTATTCGGATCCTTCTCTCCAAGGAACTCTCCTAGTTAAAAATCACCCTAGAAGATATGATGCCTACAGATTATTACATCTGGATTCCTCTCTTCGACTCTTCTCGCTTTCCTTCTCATAGAACATATGATGCCTGCAGATTGTTACACCCAGATCCTTCTATACAAGTGTCTCTCCTACTTTTATGCCCACTAGAACTTATGACTCTCCCACTGAACTTACAATAGAACTTATGACTCTCCTACTTTTACTCCCCCTAGAACTTATGACACTCCTAGTTTTACTCTCCCTAGAACTTATGACTCTCCTACTTTTACTCCCAGTAGAACTGATGACTCTCCTACTTTTACTCCCCCTAGAACTTATGACTCTCCTACTTTTACTCCCCCTAGAACTTATGACTCTCCTACTTTTAATCCCAGTAGAACTGATGACTCTCCTACTTTTACTCTCCCTAGAACTTATGACTCTCCTACTGACTCTCCTTTTACTTACCCTAGAACTTATGACTCACCTACTTTTACTCCCAGTAGAACTTATGACTCTCCTACTGTTACTCCCCCTAAAACTTGACTCTCCTACTGACTCTCCTACTTTTACTTACCCTAGAACTTATGACTTTCCTAAATTTACTCCCAGTAGAACTTATGACTCTCCTACTGTTACTCTCAGTAGAACTGATGACTCTCCTACTGTTACTCCCCCTAGAACTTATGACTCCTACTGACTCTCCTACTTTTACTTACCCTAGAACTTATGACTCTCCTTCTGTTACTCCCAGTAGAACTGATGACTCTCCTACTTTTACTCCCACTAGAACCTATGACTCTCCCAGATTTACACCCTGTGACTCCTAGATTCATTCTTCCTAGAATACATGATGCCAGCAGATTATTACACCAAGTTCCTAGCTTACAAGTGACTCTCCTAGTTTTATTCACCCTAAAACATATGAAACCATAGATATTTTATTGCCTATATTCATAAGTCCTTGAACGTCACCTGCCTAGTGAATGATATCTGAGTGCAGTGTGATTTTCACAGATGGACAAAATGGAAAGGATGGAGTTATATGTTTTACATCTTCTCCTCATCCGAGAGACTCAAACTATCATCAAACTCTGAATGTGATTAGCACAATCTGGAATATTCTCTCGGGAGAAAACACTGGGGTGCGACCCTAACCTTAGAATGACCGATAGATATAACATTGTTCCCTCAGCTGAGCGTACATGTATTCTCAATACTCAAAAAGAAATAAGTTGCTGCCAGATAAATTGAAGTTTAGCATGTCCAACCTAGCTTTCTCCTGACATCATAGGAAAGTCAGGGCACCCCAATACAAATTAAATGGCTGTCCGGCCTCTCAAAAATACATGGTTTTGGTCGACCATTATCTAATGTGTTTGGCCAGCCTAAAAATGAATACCTGTTAGCTGTGGCTGGTAAGTCTACTATCTAATATGTATGGGTTTGTCCTGATTATGTTGGGAGTAAGAAGGATCGAGCCTGTTGATTTTCAACATGCCTGATCATTTGTCCTTAAGAGAAGGTGGGGTAGGCCGTCACTTCCTACAGAAGCTGCTTATGGTGGCTCTAAGTTCACACACGTATAGGGAATGGGTCTTCATGTTTCATCAGATCTGCTAATTACTACTGTTAAATTATTTCTGATTCAATCACTGCTATCCCAATGATCTTATCACATAAATGGCAAAATAAACCAAAATTTCTCTGAGTAAAGAAAATTCATTTTATAAGGGCTGGACTATTTTTTGCTTTTAACGTCACTACCATCATAATAAAATATTTCCGCAAAGCCCAAACCAACATTCCAATAACACATTATCAGGAGGAGAAAATCAATGGGAGCTGATGTTTCATTGTTACATTGTGATGGTGTATCCTGCCCTCTAGTGGTGATATCCAGATATCACACCGAGGAGCGTCTGGCTACATCTAACCTTTTGTGGAATAGCAATCAGGTCTTGGTAGTCAAGCAAGACCGCAGCAGATGCTCCAGAATCTCATAATGCACCTCAGCTGCTGCAGAACCTCATCACACACCTCAGCTGCTGCAGAACCTCATAATACACCTCAGCTGCTGCAGAACCTCATAATACACCTCAGCTGCTGCAGAACCTCATAATAAACCACAGCTGCTATAGAACTTCATAATAAACCTCAGCTGCTGCAGAACCTCATAATACACCTCAGCTGCTGCAGAACTTCATAACACATCTCCACTGCTGCAGAACCTCATAACACACCTCAGCTACTGCAGAACCTCATAATACACCTCAGCTGGTGAAGAACCTTATAATACACCTCAGCTGCTGCAGAACCTCATAATATACTTCAGCTGCTGCAGAACCTCATAATACACCTCAGCTGCTGCAAAGCCTCATAATACACCTCAGCTGCTGCAAAGCCTCATGCTACACCTCAGCTGCTGCAAAACCTCATAATACTCCTCAGCTGCTGCAGAACCTCATAATACACCTCAGCTGCTGCAGAACTTCATAATAATCCTCAGCTGCTGCAGAACCTCATAATACACCTCAGCTGCTGCAGAAATTCATAATAATCCTCAGCTGCTGCAGAACCTTATAATTTATGTCTCACCTCATCATACACACATTGGATGCTGTGAACTTTATAGGGTGTTCCATAATAATCAGTGGTGGACAGGAAACTCCTCATTATTCCTCTATGAATGCTAATATCGCTATAATTGACAGTCAGGGGTTATATGGATATACAGATATAATTATACAACCAATCACGCGCATCCTTTTACTGCCTATCTTACATAAGGATAATAAAGAATAAGCGGCTGACTGGCTGCTGCTGGCACATTGTGTATATCGATCACCTTGGGACAAGACATTTGGAGATTTCCACTTTACAGACAGCAACTTGAAAGGATTATTTTCTCGGCATCTAAAAATTACATGAGTCAGATACCTAAATATATCATTTCTTATCTAAGCGCTGATGTGCTGGGATCGAGAAGCCAGAGGAGGATGAGCATTTAATAAGCGCTGCAGTCATTTCTTCTAGTACATGATGCTGCTCACCCCCTGCTTCTCTTGTTATATAACATTCAACCTTCAGGATGGTGAAGTCTGAAAAATGAACATTATAGCTACTATAATACTGCCCCCTAGGTACAAGGATATAACTACTATAATACTGCCCACTATGTACAAGAATATACATACTATAATACTGCTCCTATGTACAAGGTTATAATTACTATAATACTGCCCCCTATGTACAAGAATATAACTACTATAATACTGCCCCCTATGTACAAGGATATAACTACTATAATACTGCTCCTATGTACTAGAAAATAACTACTATAATACTGCCCTTATGTACAAGAATATAACTGCTATTATACTGCTCCTATGTACAAGAATATACATACTATAATACTGCTCCTATGTACAAGAAAATTACTACTATAATACTGTTCCCTGTGTACAAGAATATAACTACTATAATACTGGCCCTATGTACAAGAATATAACTACTATAATACTGCTCCTATGTACAAGAATATACATACTATAATACTGCTCCTATGTACAAGAAAATAACTACTATAATACTGTTCCCTGTGTGCAAGAATATAACTACTATAATACTGCTCCTATATAACAGAATATAACTACTATAATACTGCTCCTATGTACAAGAATATAACTACTATAATACTGCTCCTATGTACAAGAATATAACTGTTACTAGATGGTGGCCCGATTCTAACGCATCGGGTATTCTAGAATATGTATGTAGTTTATTTATGAAGATTTTAGAATAATACATTGAATACACAGGATTCGGCAGGCCACGACCAATTAGCGAAGCGTGGTTCAAATCCTGCGCCAATTTGCGGCCGGACTGCGCCTATCGCTGATTGTTCGTGGCCGGCCACGTAGTATATAGCACAGCCCATGTAGTATATAACAGCCCACGTAGTAAATAGCACAGCCACGTAGTATATTGCACAGCCACATAGTATATAGCACAGCCACGTAGTATATAGCACAGCCCACGTAGTATATAACAGCCCACGTAGTAAATAGCACAGCCACGTAGTATATTGCACAGCCAAGTAGTATATAGCACAGCCACGGAGTACATAGCACAGCCCACGGAGTATATAACACAGCCACGTAGTATATAGCACAGGCCACGGAGTGTATAACAGCCCACATAGCATATAACACAGCCACATAGTATATAACAGCCCACGCACACAGTATATAACACAGGCCACGTAGTGTATAACACAGGCCACATAGTACATTGCACAGCCCACGTATATAGCACAGGCCACGTAATATATCGCACAGCCCACGCAGTATATCGCACAGCCCACGCAGTATATCGCACAGCCCATGCAGTATATGGCACAGCCCACGCAGTATATGGCACAGCCCACGCAGTATATCGCACAGCCCATGCAGTATATCGCACAGCCCACGCAGTATATGGCACAGCCCACGCAGTATATCGCACAGCCCACGCAGTATATCGCACAGCCCACGCAGTATATCGCACAGCCCACGTAGTATATTGCCCAGCCCACGTAGAATATAGCAATGTGGGCACCATATCCCTGTTAAAAAAAGAATTAAAATAAAAAAAAGTTATATACTCACCTTCCGGAGCCCCCAGATCAAGGCGAAGCGGTTACCGACGCTCCTCGTGCACTCCGGTCTCACGAGATGATGACGTAGCAGACTCGTGAGACCGCATGTCATCATCTCGCGAGATCGCAATGCATGGAGCGGTCACCGGAGCGTCGCGAGGAGCGGTAAAGGCCGGTTCTAGATGCGGGGGCCGACGGCGGTGAGTATATAACAATTTTTTATTTTTTTTTATTATTTTTAACATTAGATCTTTTTACTATTGATGCCGCATAGGCAGCATCAATAGTAAAAAGTTGGGGACACACAGGGTTAATAGCAGCGGTAACGGAGTGCGTTACACCGCGGCATAACGCGGTGACTGGAGGGGAGTATGGAGCGGGTACTGACTGCAAGGAGTAAGGAGTGGCCATTTTTCCGCCGGACTGTGCCCGTCGCTGATTGGTCGTGGCTGTTTTGCCGCGACCAATCAGTGACTTGGATTTCCATGACAAACAGAGGCCGCGACCAATGAATATCCGTGACAGACAGAAGGACAGACGGAAGTGACCCTTAGACTATTATATAGTAGATTATACTGCCCCCTTTGTACAAGGATATAACCACTATAATACTGCCCCTATGTACAAGAATATAACTACTATAATACTGCTCCTATGTACAAGAATATAACTACTATAATACTGCCCCCTATGTACAAGGATATAACTACTATAATACTGCTCCTATGTGTCAGAATATAACTACTATAATACTGCCCCTATGTACAAGAATATAACTGCTATTATACTGTCCCTATGTACAAGAATATAACTACTATAATACTGCTATGTACAAGTATATTACTACTATAATACTGCCCCCTATGTACAAGAATATAACTGCTATAATACTGCCCCCTATGTAGAAGAATATTACTACTATAATACTGATCCTAAGTACAGGAATATAACTACTACAATACTGCTCCTATGTACAAGAATATAACTACTATAATACTGCTCCTATGTACAAGAATATATACTATAATACTGCCCCTATGTACAGGAATATAATTACTATTATACTGCCCCTATGTACAAGAATATAACTGCTATAATACTGCTCCTATGTACAAGAATATAACTGCTATAATACTGCTCCTATGTACAAGAATATAACTGCTATAATACTGCCCCCTATGTACAAGAATATAACTATAATACTGCCCCCTGTGTACAAGAATATAACTACTATAATACTGCCCCATGTACAAGAATATAACTACTATAATAAAGCCCCCTATGTACAAGGATATAACTACTATAATACTGCTCCTATGTACAAGAATATAACTGCTATAATACTGATAATACTGCCCCCTATGTACAAGAATATAACTACTATAATACTGCCGCTATGTACAAGAATATAACTACTATAATACTGCCCCCTATGTACAAGAATATAACTACTATAATACTGCCCCTATATACAAGAATATTACTACTATAATACTGATCCTATGTACAGGAATATAACTACTATAATACTGTCCCTATGTACAAGAATATAACTACTATAATACTGCCCCTAGGCACAAGAATATAACTACTACTAGATGGTGGCCCGATTCTAACGCATTGGGTATTCTAGAATATGTATAGTAGTATATAGCACAGCCCAAGTAGTATATAGCACAGCCCACGTAGTATATAGCACAGCCCACGCAGTATATAGCACATCCCAGGTAGTATATAGCAAAGCCACGTAGTATATAGCACAGCCCAAGTAGTATATAGCACAGCCCATGTAATATATAGCACAGCCCACGCAGTATATAACACAGCCCACGTAGTATATAGCACAGCCACGTAGTATATAGCACAGCCACATAGTATATTGGACAGCCACGCAATATATTGCAAAGCCATGTACTATATAGCACAGCCCACGTAGTATATAGCACAGAGACGTAGTATATAACACAGGCCACGTAGTATATAACACAGCCACATAGTATATAGCACATACACGTAATATATTGCTCAGCCATGCAGTATATTGCACAGCCACGTACTATATAGCACAGCCCACGTTGTATATAGCACAGAGACATATATAACAGAGGCCACACAGTATATAACACAGCCCACGCAGTATATAACACATCCCACGTAGTATATAGCAATGTGGGCACCATATCCCTGTTAAAAAAAGACTGAAAATAAAAAATAGTTATATACTCACCTTCCGGCGGCCCCAGGATCCAGGCCAGGCGTTTAGCGATGCTTCGGTCCCAAGAATGCATTGCGGCAATAACACGTGATGATGTAGCGGTCTCACGAGACCTCTACGTCATCTGCTGTCATTGCCGAAATGCATTCTTGGGACCAGAGCGTCGCGAGGAGCGGGAAAGGCGCCGGAAGGTGAGAATATAATGATTTTTAATTTTTTTTCATTATTTTTAACATTAAAAAGTTCTTACTATTGATGCTGCATACGTGGCATCAATAGTAAAAAGTTGGTCACACAGGGTTAATAGCAGCGTTAACGGACTGCGTTATGCCGCGGTGTAATGCAGTCCGTTTAACGGACTGCTTAAAGGCTATGTGGGCGCTGACTGGAGGGGAGTATGAAGGGGGCACTGACTGGAGGGGAGTAGAGAGGGGCCAATTCGCGGCCGGACTGTGCCTGTCACTAATTGGTCCCGGCCAGCCGGCCGCGACCAATCAGCGACCCCGGATTTCCGCGACAGACAGACGGACGTACCCCTTAGACAATTATATATATATATATAGATAACACTGCCCCCTATGTACAAAAATATTACTACTATAATACTGATCCTATGTACAAGAATATAACTACTATAATACTGCCCCCTAGGTACAAGAATATAACTACTATAATACTGCTCCTATGTACAAGAATATAACTACTATAATACTGCCCCTATGTACAAGAATATAACTACTATAATACTGCCCCCTATGTACAAGAATATAACTACTATAATACTGCCCCCTATGTACAAGAATATAACTACTACTAGATGGTGGCCCGATTCTAACGCATCGGGTATTCTAGAATATGCATGTCCACGTATATTGCCCAGTCACGTAGTATATTGCCCAGCCACGTAGTATATTGCCCAGTCACGTAGTATATTGCCCAGCCACGTAGTATATTGCACAGCCATGTAGTATATTGCCCAGCCACGTAGTATATTGCACAGCGACGGAGTATACAGCACAGAGCCACGTAGTATACAGACTTAAAATAAAAAATAAACATATACTCACCTTCCGAAGGCCCCTTGAAGTCCTGGCCCTGTGTGCGGTGCACGCAGCAGCTTCCGGTCCCAGGGTTGGTATGAGCGCAGGACCTGTGATGACGTCGCGTCACATGACCGTGTCAGGACTCTGAACATTTTTATTACCTTTTTGTGCATTACTGCCGTTTTCCAAGATGGCGTCTTTGGTCTCATGTGCACTGTGTCTTCCTGCTATAAAAGTCCACCCCAGCCATCAGTCTGTGCTAGAGTATTCGGCCTTGCATCCAGCTCCTGACTTCTGGTGACTCCCTGGCTATATACCTGCTCCTGTGAACCTGTGGGGTTATCCTGCTACTCTGCTCTGAGTTCCTGTTGCATACACCAGTTCCAGTAATCTTCCTTCATCTGCTGCTCGTGTCTGCTTCCATCTGCATTTGCTGGACATGTAAGCTGTTTCTGCTCTGCAAGAACTTGAGACTATTACCCAGACCTCCCTGGTTGAGCTAAGATATTATTTGAACTGCTTTATAAGCATATCTATCTGTGTTTTGGACTAAGCAAGTACTTATTCGTGTCAAGTATCCTCAAGAATAATTGTGCTTCATAGACTTTCTGCGTGATTGCATTTTCCTCTGAAGTTTCCTATACACTGCTGAGCTGCATTTGATATTTGCACCAAGTATTGTGGACTTGAGTTTCTCTCTGCACCTGTTTGAATCACCGTGTGATAATATAGACTTTACCACTTATAAAACTGTGTCCTTTAGTTGTCTTGTTGCACGCAAAGAGTCTCCTGAGTTATCCCCTATAATTATTACAGGATACTCTAGCCTAAAAAAGAGGAGACTGCTGGAACAATGACTGCAGAAAGCAGACTAGAGCAGGTGTTTTCCATAATTAGATCACTGAAGAAAGATGTGGAAGGTCTGCAAAAGAAGTTTGGAAGCTTTGAACTCAATCAACAAGTGTTTGGACAGACTTTGCAGGACTTAAGCACCCGCATGGCAGCCCAGGAAAACAAACTTGCTGGCATAGAGTCCCAGTATGGTCAGGCTTTTCAGGACATAAGCACGCAAATAGCTGCACATGCGACTTTTCCCTCTGGGCAGCCGCCACCAGCTAGCCCACCTAAGTTGCCCCCATTCAGATTTAATGGTGATCGCGACAAATTTCGTGGCTTTGTGAATCAATGTATGCTATATTTTGATGTGCATGCTGACCGTTTTCCTAATGATAGATCCAAAGTATTGTGTGTAATAATGCTGCTGACCGCACGAGCGCTCGCCTGGGCGAATCCGATGATTGAGTCTCGTGACCCACGGTTAAATAACTTGGATGATTTCTTGGCCGCTATGGCATTAATGTTTGATGATCCTAATCGCCGTGCAACCTCTGAATCTGCTTTATTGTCTTTACAACAGGCAAAACGTTCTGTTATTATAGTGCTTTGGCACAAAGCACTATATCGTAATCCGAACGTGGTTAACTTCTTCTTATTATAGTGCTTTGGCACAAAGCACTATATTGTAATCCGAACGTGGATAACTTCTTCTTCTTGTTATAGTGCTTTGGAACAAAGCACTATACTGTAATCCGATCGTGGTAAACTTCTTATTATTATTATAGTGCTTTGGCACAAAGCACTATATTGTAATCCAAACGTGGATAACTTCTTCTTATTCTTATTATTAGGCTTTTTTCCGCAATTAATGCGGCCCGAACCGCTAAACGCACAGACTCCAGTGAGGTGTCATTTCGAAGCCAGCGTCCACGAGAGGTGTGCTAAGTATTTTTCGTGTCGATCGGATTTGTAGTTTTGGCGCAATTTGCGTTTGAAAATTGTTTTCCCCCCATTGGAAAGCATTGCTCAATGCATTTCAATAGGGAAATTTCCTCATAGGGTATAATGGCCTGTTTTCAGAGGCAATTTCAAAATAACTGCCAACTGCCACCTGGCTGATTAGCTCATTGATATGCGCAGTCAGACCCAGTTACTATGCCAACGCCTACATGAGCCCAGCACACAGGTTTTGTCAGATAATATCAGCTCTTAAAGTGATAGCACAGCACAATTCCAAAGCACTATCTGTAGTCATATTATAATTATTGCCCCGCTCACCAATTCAGATCCCGAGTGACCACGCCCACCAAATCGGACCCAGAGTGACCCCGCCCACCAAATCGGACCCAGAGTGACCCGGCCCACCAAATCGGACCCAGAGTGACCCGGCCCACCAAATCGGACCCTGAGTGACCCAGCCCACCAAATCGGACCCTGAGTGACCCCACCCACCAAATCGGACCCTGAGTGACCCCGCCCACCAAATCGGACCCTGAGTGACCCCACCCACCAAATCGGACCCTGAGGTGCCCCGCCCACCAAATCGGACGCAGAGTGGCTCCGCCCACCAAATCGGACCCAGAGTGACCCCGCCCACCTAATCAGTCCCTGAGGTGCCCCGCCCACCAAATCGGACCCAGAGTGACCCGGCCCACCAAATCGAACCCAGAGTGACCCCGCCCACCAAATCGGACCCTGAGTGACCCCGTCCACCAAATCGGACCCTGAGTGACCCCGCCCACCAAATCGGTCCCTGAGGTGCCCTGCCCACCAAATCGGACCCAGAGTGGCTCCGCCCACCAAATCGGATCCAGAGTGACCCCGCCCACCAAATCGGACCCAGAGTGACCCCGCCCACCAAATCGGACCCAGAGTGACCCCGCCCACCAAATCGGACCCAGAGCGACCCCACCCGCCAAATCGGACCTAGGGGTGCCCCGCCCACCAAATCGGACCCTGAGTGACCCCGCCTACCAAATCGGACCCAGAGTGACCCCACCCACCAAATCGGTCCCAGAGTGACCCCGCCCACCAAATCGGTCCCAGAGTGACCCAGCCCACCAAATCGGACCCAGAGTGACCCGGCCCACCAAATCGGACCCAGAGTGGCCTCAACCCTGAGGGGCTACAACTACCAAACCAGCGCCTGAGGGGCACCCAAGTGTGAAAGTCTTGCAGGGGCAGCCCGGGCACCATTCCAAAGCACTATCTGTAGTTCCTTCAGGAAATACCCATCTATTTCTCTCTGTTATCAGCCATTCCCCTGTCCTGCTGTCAGTCTATTCTCCCTGTTATCAGCCATTCCCAGTCCTGCTGTCAGTCTATTCTCTCTGTTATCAGCCATTCCCCCATCCTGCTGTCAGTCTTTTTCTCTGTTATCAGCCATTCCCCTGTCCTGCTGTCAGTCTATTTCTCTCTGTTATCAGCCATTCCCTTATCCTGCTGTCAGAGTGACCCGGGCCACCAAATCGGACCCAGAGTGACCCGGGCCACCAAATCGGACCCAGAGTGACCCGGGTCACCAAATCGGACCCAGAGTGACCCGGGCCACCAAATCGGACCCAGAGAGACCCGGGCCACCAAATCGGACCCAGAGTGACCCGGCCCACCAAATCGGACCCAGAGTGACCCGGCCCACCAAATCGGACCCAGAGTGACCCGGCCCACCAAATCGGACCCAGAGTGACCCGGGCCACCAAATCGGACCCAGAGTGACCCGGGCCACCAAATCGGACCCAGAGTGACCCGGGCCACCAAATCGGACCCAGGCCACCAAATCGGACCCAGAGTGACCCGGGCCACCAAATCGGACCCAGAGTGACCCGGGCCACCAAATCGGACCCAGAGTGACCCGGGCCACCAAATCGGACCCAGAGTGACCCGGGCCACCAAATCGGACCCAGAGTGACCCGGGCCACCAAATTGGACCCAGAGTGACCCGGGCCACCAAATCGGACCCAGAGTGACCCGGGCCACCAAATCGGACCCAGAGTGACCCGGGCCACCAAATCGGACCCAGGCCACCAAATCGGACCCAGAGTGACCCGGGCCACCAAATCGGACCCAGAGTGACCCGGGCCACCAAATCGGACCCAGAGTGACCCGGGCCACCAAATCAGACCCAGAGTGGCCCCGCCCACCAAATCCTCAACTACCAAACCAGCGTCTGAGGGGCACCCAAGTGTGAAAGTCTTGCAGGGGCAGCCCGGGCACCATTCCAAAGCACTATCTGTAGTTCCTTCAGGAAATACCCATCTAGTTCTTATTATTATTATTCAGTCCGCAGTTAATGCGGCCCAAACCGCTTCACTCACAGACTCCAGTGAGGTGTCATTTCGAAGCCAGCGTCCCCAAGAGGTGTGCTAAGTATTTTTTGTGTCGATCGGATTTGTAGTTTTGGCGCAATTTGCGTTTGAAAATTTTTTTTTCCCCTCATTGTAATGCATTTCAATAGGGAAATTTTCCCATAGGTTATAATGGCCGGGTTTCTGAGGCAATTTGAAATGTACCTGCCACCTGGCTGATTAGCTCATTGATATGCGCAGTCAGGCCCAGTTACTATGCCAACGCCTGCGAACTGTACATGACGACACCAGCAGTTTTGCCAGATAATATCAGCTCTTAAAGTGATAGCACAGCACAATTCCAAAGCACTAGGCCGCCCACCAAATCGGACCCAGAGTGGTGCCGCCTGCCAAATCGGACCCAGAGTGGCGCCGCCCGCCAAATCGGACCCAGAGTGGCGCCGCCCGCCAAATCGGACCCAGAGTGGCGCCGCCCACCAAATCGGACCTGGAGTGGCGCCGCCCGCCAAATCGGACCCGGAGTGGCGCCGCCCGCCAAATTGGACCCGGAGTGGTGCCGCCCGCCAAATCGAACAAGGAATGGCGCCGCCCGCCAAATCGGACCCGGAGTGACCCCGCCCACCAAATCGGTCCCAGAGTGACCCCGCCCACCAGATGCTTGTTGCACCCCCTAGAGCGGCCGGTACACACTGCTTGTTGTACCTCCTGGAGCAGCCGGTACCCGATGCTTGTTGCGCGCTCCCAAGAGTGCATTGCGGTCTCACGAGATGATGACGTAGCGGTGTTGTGAGACCGCACGTCATCATCTCGCGAGACCGCAATGCATGCAGCGGTGACCGGGGCGTCGCGCGGAGCGGGAAAGGCCGGTTCCTGATCCGGAGGGGCCACCGGAGGGTGAGTATGTAACTATTTTTTATTTTTTTAATTATTTTTAACATTAGATATTTTTACTATTCATGCTGCATAAGCAGCATCAATAGTAAAAAGGTGGTCACACAGGGTTAATAGCAGCGTTAACTGAGTGCGTTAAACCACGGTCAACGCTGCCATTAACCCTGTGTGAGCGCTGACCGGAGGGGAGTATGCGGGCACCGGACAGTGAGTGCGGGGAGTAAGGAGCGGCCATTTTCTTCCGTACTGTGCGAGTCGCTGATTGGTCGCGGCAGCTATGACAGGCAGCTGCCGAGACCAATCAGCGAACGAATAACGGTGACAGAAAGACGGAAGTGCCCTTAGACAATTATATAGTAGATTACCCCGCTCACCAATTCGGACCCTGAGTGGCTCCACCCACCAAATCGGACCCCGAGGGGCCCCACCCACCAAATCGTACCCCAAGGGGCCCCGCCCACCAAATCGGACCCAGAGGGGCCCCACCCACCAAATCCTCAACCCTGAGGGGCTACAACTACCAAACAAGCGCCTGAGGGGCACCCAAGTGGGAAAGTCTTGCAGGGGCAGCCCGGGCACCATTCCAAAGCACTATCTGTAGTTCTTTCAGGAAATACCCATCTAGTTATGGTGCTTGAACCTCCTAGGTTCAAGCAACATATTGTAATCCGATTTCTTATATTTTCTTATTATTATGGTGCTTGAACCTCCTAGGTTCAAGCAACATATTGTAATCCGATTTCTTATATTTATAGTGCTTTGGAACAAAGCACTATACTGTTATTCCATCGTGGTAAACTTCTTCTTATTCTTCTTATTATAGTGCTTTGGAACAAAGCACTATACTGTTATTCCATTGTGGATAACTTCTTCTTATTCTAATTATTATAGTGCTTTGGAACAAAGCACTATACTGTTATTCCACCGTGGTAAACTTCTTATTATAGTGCTTTGGAACAAAGCACTATACTGTTATTCCACCGTGGTAAACTTCTTATTATAGTGCTTTGGAACAAAGCACTATACTGTTATTCCACCGTGGTAAACTTCTTCTTATTCTTATTATTCAGTCCGCACGTAATGCGGCCCGAACCGCTAAACTCACAGACTCCAGTGAGGTGTCATTTCGAAGCCAGCGTTCCTGAGAGGTGTGCTAAGTATTTTTCGTGTCGATCGGATTTGTAGTTTTTGCGCAATTTGTGTTTGAAAAAAGTCTTTCAATGCGTTTCAATGGATAAATTTTCCTATACGTTTATAATGGGTTGGTTTCTGAGGCAATTTCTAAAAATAACTGCCACCTGGCTGATTAGCTCATTGATATGCGCAGTCAGACACAGTTACTATGCCAACTCCTATGAAATCTACATCAGCTCACCAGGTCACAAGTTTTGTCAGATAATATCAGCTCTTAAAGTGACAGTACAGCACAATTCCAAACCACTATCCGTAGTCTTATGATTATTAGACTGTGGCCCGATTCTAACTCATCGGGTATTCTAGAATATGCATGTCCACGTAGTATATTGCACAGCCACGCAGTATACAGTGCAGAGCCGTGCAGTACACAGCGCAGAGCCGCGCAGTACACAGCGCAGAGCCGCGCAGTACACAGCGCAGAGCCGCGCAGTATAAAGCGCAGAGCCGCGCAGTACACAGCGCAGAGCCGCGCAGTACACAGCGCAGAGCCGTGCAGTACACAGCGCAGAGCCGCGCAGTATAAAGCGCAGAGCCGTGCAGTACACAGCGCAGAGCCGCGCAGTACACAGCGCAGAGCCGTGCAGTACACAGCGCAGAGCCGCGCAGTATAAAGCGCAGAGCCGTGCAGTACACAGCGCAGAGCCGCGCAGTACACAGCGCAGAGCCGCGCAGTATAAAGCGCAGAGCCGCGCAGTACACAGCGCAGAGCCGCGCAGTACACAGCGCAGAGCCGTGCAGTACACAGCGCAGAGCCGCGCAGTTTAAAGCGCAGAGCCGTGCAGTACACAGCGCAGAGCCGCGCAGTACACAGCGCAGAGCCGTGCAGTACACAGCGCAGAGCCGCGCAGTATAAAGCGCAGAGCCGTGCAGTACACAGCGCAGAGCCGCGCAGTACACAGCGCAGAGCCGCGCAGTACACAGCGCAGAGCCGCGCAGTATAAAGCGCAGAGCCGCGCAGTATAAAGAGCAGAGCCGCGCAGTACACAGCGCAGAGCCGCGCAGTACACAGCGCAGAGCCGTGCAGTACACAGCGCAGAGCCGCGCAGTATAAAGCGCAGAGCCGTGCAGTACACAGCGCAGAGCCGCGCAGTACACAGCGCAGAGCCGTGCAGTACACAGCGCAGAGCCGCGCAGTATAAAGCGCAGAGCCGTGCAGTACACAGCGCAGAGCCGTGCAGTACACAGCGCAGAGCCGCGCAGTACACAGCGCAGAGCCATGCAGTACACAGCGCAAAGCCGCGCAGTATAAAGCGCAGAGCCGCGCAGTATAAAGCGGAGAGCTGCGCAGTACACAGCGCAGAGCCGAGCAGTACACAGCGCAGAGCCGCGCCGTAGACAGCGCAGAGCCGTGCAGTACAGAGCGCAGAGCCGCACAGTATAAAGCGCAGAGCCGCGCAGTATACCGCGCAGAGCCGTGCAGTACACAGCGCAGAGCCGCGCAGTACACAGCGCAGAGCCGCGCAGTACACAGCGCAGAGCCGCGCAGTACACAGCGCAGAGCCGCGCAGTACACAGCGCAGAGCCGAGCAGTACACAGCGCAGAGCCGCGCAGTACACAGCGCAGAGCCGCGCAGTACACAGCGCAGAGCCGCGCAGTACGCAGCGCAGAGCCGCGCAGTATACAGCGCAGAGCTGCGCAGTACACAGCGCAGAGCCGCGCAGTACAGAGCGCAGAGCCGCACAGTATAAAGCGCAGAGCCGCGCAGTACACAGCGCAGAGCCGCGCAGTACACAGCGCAGAGCCGCGCAGTACACAGTGCAGAGCCGCACAGTACACAGCACAGAGCCGCGCAGTACACAGCGCAGAGCCACCCGGTATACAGCGCAGAGCCGCGCAGTACGCAGCGTAGAGCCACGCAGTATGCAGCGCAGAGCCGTGCAGTATACAGCGCTGAGCCGCGTAGTATACAGCGCAGAGCCCCGCAGTATACAGTGCAGAGCCCCGCAGTATACAGCGCAGACACGCGCAGTACACAGCACGGACACGCGCAGTACACAGCGCAGAGCCGCGCAGTACACAGCGCAGAGCCGCGTAGTATACAGCGAAGAGCCACGCAGTATATAGCGCAGAGCCGCGCAGTACAAAGCGCAGAGCTGCGCAGAGCTGCGCAGTATACAGCGCAGAGCCGCGCAGTATACAGCGCAGAACGCGCAGTACACAGTGCAGAGCCGCGCAGTACACAGCGCAGAGCCGTGCAGTACACAGCGCAGAGCCGCGCAGTACACAGCGCAGAGCCACGCAGTATACAGCGCAGAGCCGCGTAGTATACAGCGCAGAGCCGCGTAGTATACAGCGCAGAGCCACGCAGTATACAGCACAGAGCCACGCAGTATACAGCGCAGAGCCACGTAGTTATACTGCCCAGTCACGTAGTATATTGTCCAGTCACATAGTATACTGCATATCCCTGTTAAAAAAAAAAAGAATTAAAATAAAAAAGTTACATACTCACCTCCTGGAGCGGCCGGTATCTGATGGTTGTTGCACCTCCTAGAGCGGCCGGTACACGATGCTTGTTGCACCTGGAGTGGCCGGTACCCGATGCTTGTTGCGCGCTCCGGTCCCAAGAGTGCATTGCGGTCTCACGAGATGATGACGTAGCGGTGTTGTGAGACAGAAAGACGGAAGTGCCCTTAGATAATTAGATAGTAGATTACCCCGCTCACCAATTCGGAACCCGAGAGGCCCGGCCCACCAAATCGGACCCCGAGGGGCCCGGCCCACCAAATCGGACCCAGAGTGACCCCGCCCCCTAAATCAGACCCAGAGTGACCCCGCCCACCAAATCGGACCCAGAGTGGCTCCGCCCACCAAATCGGACCCAGAGTGACCCCTTCCACCAAATCAGACCCAGAGTGACCCCTTCCACCAAATCGGACCCAGAGTGACCCCTTCCACCAAATCGGGCCCAGAGTGACCCCGCCCACCAAATCGGACCCAGAGTGACCCCACCCACCAAATCGGACCCTGAGGTGCCCAGCCCACCAAATCAGACCCTGAGGTGCCCAGCCCACCAAATCGGACCGAGTGACCCCACCCACCAAATTGGTCCCTAAGGTGCCCCGCCCACCAAATCGGACCCAGAGTGGCTCCGCCCACCGAATCGGACCCAGAGTGGCCGCGCCCACAGAATCGGACCAAAAGTGACCCCGCCCACCGAATCGGACCTAGATTTACCCCGCCCACAAAATCAGACCCAGATTGACCCAACCCACCAAATCGGACCGCCTGAGGGGCACCCAAGTGTGAAAGTCTTGCAGGGGCAGCCCGGGCACCATTCCAAAGCACTATCTGTAGTTCCTTCAGGAAATACCCATCTAGTTCTTATTATTATTATTCAGTCCGCACGTAATGCGGCCCAAACCGCTAAACTCACAGACTCCAGTGAGGTGTCATTTCGAAGCCAGCGTCCCCAAGAGGTGTGCTAAGTATTTTTCGTGTCGATCGGATTTGTAGTTTTGGCGCAATTTGCGTTTGAAAAAAGTGTCTCAATGCATTTCAATAGGGAAATTTTCCAATACGTTTATAATGGGCCTGATTTCTGAGGCAATTTCTAAAAATAACTGCCACCTGGCTGATTACCTCATTGATATGCGCAGTGAGACCCAGTTACTATGCCAACGCCTATAAACTCTACCAGCCCACCAGGTCACAAGTTTTGTCAGATAATATCAGCTCTTAAAGTGACAGTACAGCACAATTACAAAGCACTATCTGTAGTCTTATCATTATTGCCCCGCTCACCAAATCGGACCCAGCCCACCAAATCGGACCAGAGTGCCCCCGCTTGCCAAATCGGACCCAGAGTGCCCCCGCCCGCCAAATCGGACCCAGAGTGGCGCCGCCCGTCAAGTCGGACCCAGAGTGGCGCCGCCCGCCAAATCGGACCCAGAGTGGCGCCGCCCGCCAAATCGGACCCAGAGTGGCGCCGCCCGCCAAATCGGACCCAGAGTGGCGCCGCCCGCCAAATCGGACCCAGAGTGGCGCCGCCCGCCAAATCGGACCCAGAGTGGCGCCGCCCGCCAAATCGGACCAAGAGTGGCGCCGCCCGCCAAATCGGACCCAGAGTGGCGCCGCCCGCCAAATCGGACCCAGAGTGGCGCCGCCCGCCAAATCGGACCCAGAGTGGCGCCACCCGCCAAATCGGACCCAGAGTGGCGCCGCCCGCCAAATCGGACCCAGAGTGGCGCCGCCCGCCAAATCGGACCCAGAGTTGCGCCGCCCGCCAAATCGGACCCAGAGAGGCGCCGCCCGCCAAATCGGACCCAGAGTGGCGCCGCCCGCAAAATCAGACCCAGAGTGGCGCCGCCCGCCAAATCGGACCCAGAGTGACCCGGGCCGCCAAATCGGACCCAGAGTGACCCGGGCCGCCAAATCGGACCCAGAGTGGCGCCGCCCGCCAAATCGGACCCAGAGTGGCGCCGCCTGCCAAATCGGACCCAGAGTGGCGCCGCCCGCCAAATCGGACCCAGAGTGGCGCCGCCCGCCAAATCGGACCCAGAGTGGCGCCGCCCGCCAAATCGGACCCAGAGTGGCGCCGCCCGCCAAATCGGACCCAGAGTGGCGCCGCCCGCCAAATCGGACCCAGAGTGACCCGGGCCGCCAAATCGGACCCAGAGTGGCGCGGCCCGCCAAATCGGACCCAGAGTGGCGCCGCCCGCCAAATCGGACCCAGAGTGGCGCGGCCCGCCAAATCGGACCCAGAGTGGCGCGGCCCGCCAAATCGGACCCAGAGTGACCCGGCCCGCCAAATCGGACCCAGAGTGACCCGGCCCGCCAAATCGGACCCAGAGTGACCCGGCCCGCCAAATCGGACCCAGAGTGACCCGGCCCGCCAAATCGGACCCAGAGTGACCCGGCCCGCCAAATCGGACCCAGAGTGACCCGGCCCACCAAATCGGACCAAGAGTGGCGCCGCCCGCCAAGTCGGACCCAGAGTGGCGCCGCCCACCAAGTCGGACCCAGAGTGGCGCCGCCCGCCAAGTCGGACCCAGAGTGGCGCCGCCCGCCAAGTCGGACCCAGAGTGGCGCCGCCCGCCAAGTCGGACCCAGAGTGGCGCCGCCCGCCAAGTCGGACCCAGAGTGGCGCCGCCCGCCAAGTCAGACCCAGAGTGGCGCCGCCCGTCAAATCGGACCCAGTGGCGCCGCTCGTCAAATCGGACCCAGAGCGACCCGGGCCACCAAATCGGACCCAGAGTGACCCGGGCCACCAAATCGGACCCAGAGTGACCCGGGCCACCAAATCGGACCCAGAGTGACCCGGGCCACCAAATCGGACACAGAGTGACCCGGGCCACCAAATCGGACCCAGAGTGACCCGGGCCACCAAATCGGACCCAGAGTGACCCGGGCCACCAAATCGGACCCAGAGTGACCCGGGCCACCAAATCGGACCCAGAGTGACCCGGGCCACCAAATCGGACCCAGAGTGACCCGGGCCACCAAATCGGACCCAGAGTGACCCGGGCCACCAAATCGGACCCAGAGTGACCCGGGCCACCAAATCGGACCCAGAGTGACCCGGGCCACCAAATCGGACCCAGAGTGACCCGGGCCACCAAATCGGACCCAGAGTGACCCGGGCCACCAAATCGGACCCAGAGTGACCCGGGCCACCAAATCGGACCCAGAGTGACCCGGGCCACCAAATCGGACCCAGAGTGACCCGGGCCACCAAATCGGACCCAGAGTGACCCGGGCCACCAAATCGGCCCCAGAGTGACCCGGGCCACCAAATCGGCCCCAGAGTGACCCGGGCCACCAAATCGGCCCCAGAGTGACCCGGGCCACCAAATCGGGCCCAGAGTGACCCGGGCCACCAAATCGGGCCCAGAGTGACCCGGGTTGACCAAATCGGGCCCAGAGTGACCCGGGTTGACCAAATCGGGCCCAGAGTGACCCGGGCCACCAAATGGGACCCAGAGTGACCCGGGCCACCAAATGGGACCCAGAGTGACCCAGGCCACCAAATGGGACCCAGAGTGACCCGGCCCACCAAATGGGACCCAGAGTGACCCGGCCCACCAAATGGGACCCAGAGTGACCCGGCCCACCAAATGGGACCCAGAGTGACCCGGCCCACCAAATGGGACCCAGAGTGACCCGGCCCACCAAATGGGACCCAGAGTGACCCGGCCCACCAAATGGGACCCAGAGTGACCCGGCCCACCAAATGGGACCCAGAGTGACCCGGCCCACCAAATGGGACCCAGAGTGACCCGGCCCACCAAATGGGACCCAGAGTGACCCGGCCCACCAAATCGGACCCAGAGTGACCCGGCCCACCAAATCGGACCCAGAGTGACCCGGCCCACCAAGCCTCAACCCTGAGGGGCTACAACTACCAAACCAGCGCCTGAGGGGCACCCAAGTGTGAAAGTCTTGCAGGGGCAGCCCGGGCACCATTCCAAAGCACTATCTGTAGTTCCTTCAGGAAATACCCATCTAGTTCTTATTATTATTATTCAGTCCGCACGTAATGCGGCCCGAACCGCTAAACTCACAGACTCCAGTGAGGTGTCATTTCGAAGCCAGCGTTCCTGAGAGGTGTGCTAAGTATTTTTCGTGTCGATCGGATTTGTAGTTTTGGCGCAATTTGCGTTTGAAAAAAGTGTCTCAATGCATTTCAATAGGGAAATTTTCCAATACGTTTATAATGGGCCTGATTTCTGAGGCAATTTCTAAAAATAACTGCCACCTGGCTGATTACCTCATTGATATGCGCAGTGAGACCCAGTTACTATGCCAACGCCTATAAACTCTACCAGCCCACCAGTCACAAGTTTTGTCAGATAATATCAGCTCTTAAAGTGACAGTACAGCACAATTACAAAGCACTATCTGTAGTCTTATCATTATTGCCCCGCTCACCAAATCGGACCCAGCCCACCAAATCGAACGAGAGTGCCCCCGCTTGCCAAATCGGACGCAGAGTGCCCCCACCCGCCAAATCGGACCCAGAGTGGCGCCGCCCGCCAAATCGGACCCAGAGTGGCGCCGCCCGCCAAATCGGACCCAGAGTGGCGCCACCCACCAAATCGGACCCAGAGTGGCGCCGCCCGCCAAATCGGACCCAGAGTGGCGCCGCCCGCCAAATCAGACCCAGAGTGGCGCCGCCCGCCAAATCGGACCCAGAGTGGCGCCGCCCACCAAATCGGACCCAGAGTTGCGCCGCCCGCCAAATCGGACCCAGAGAGGCGCCGCCCGCCAAATCGGACCCAGAGTGGCGCCGCCCGCAAAATCGGACCCAGAGTGGCGCCGCCCGCCAAATCGGACCCAGAGTGACCCGGGCCGCCAAATCGGACCCAGAGTGACCCGGGCCGCCAAATCGGACCCAGAGTGACCCGGGCCGCCAAATCGGACCCAGAGTGGCGCCGCCCGCCAAATCGGACCCAGAGTGGCGCCGCCCGCCAAATCGGACCCAGAGTGGCGCCGCCCGCCAAATCGGACCCAGAGTGGCGCCGCCCGCCAAATCGGACCCAGAGTGGCGCCACCCACCAAATCGGACCCAGAGTGGCGCCGCCCGCCAAATCGGACCCAGAGTGGCGCCGCCCGCCAAATCAGACCCAGAGTGGCGCCGCCCGCCAAATCGGACCCAGAGTGGCGCTGCCCACCAAATCGGACCCAGAGTTGCGCCGCCCGCCAAATCGGACCCAGAGAGGCGCCGCCCGCCAAATCGGACCCAGAGTGGCGCCGCCCGCAAAATCGGACCCAGAGTGGCGCCGCCCGCCAAATCGGACCCAGAGTGACCCGGGCCGCCAAATCGGACCCAGAGTGGCGCCGCCCGCCAAATCGGACCCAGAGTGACCCGGGCCGCCAAATCGGACCCAGAGTGACCCGGGCCGCCAAATCGGACCCAGAGTGGCGCCGCCCGCCAAATCGGACCCAGAGTGGCGCCGCCCGCCAAATCGGACCCAGAGTGGCGCCGCCCGCCAAATCGGACCCAGAGTGGCGCCGCCCGCCAAATCGGACCCAGAGTGGCGCCGCCCACCAAATCGGACCCAGAGTGACCCGGGCCGCCAAATCGGACCCAGAGTGGCGCCGCCCGCCAAATCGGACCCAGAGTGACCCGGGCCGCAAAATCGGACCCAGAGTGACCCGGGCCGCCAAATCGGACCCAGAGTGACCCGGGCCGCCAAATCGGACCCAGAGTGGCGCCGCCCGCCAAATCGGACCCAGAGTGGCGCCGCCCACCAAATCGGACCCAGAGTGGCGCCGCCCGCCAAATCGGACCCAGAGTGGCGCCGCCCACCAAATCGGACCCAGAGTGACCCGGACTGCCAAATCGGACCCAGAGTGGCGCCACCCGCCAAATCGGACCCAGAGTGGCGCCGCCCGCCAAATCGGACCCAGAGTGGCGCCGCCCACCAAATCGGACCCAGAGTGACCCGGCCCGCCAAATCGGACCCAGAGTGACCCGGCCCGCCAAATCGGACCCAGAGTGACCCGGCCCGCCAAATCGGACCCAGAGTGACCCGGCCCGCCAAATCGGACCCAGAGTGACCCGGCCCGCCAAATCGGACCCAGAGTGACCCGGCCCGCCAAATCGGACCCAGAGTGACCCGGCCCGCCAAATCGGACCCAGAGTGACACGGGCCACCAAATCGGACCCAGAGTGACCCGGGCCACCAAATCGGACCCAGAGTGACCCGGGCCACCAAATCGGACCCAGAGTGACCCGGGCCACCAAATCGGACCCAGAGTGACCCGGGCCACCAAATCGGACCCAGAGTGACCCGGGCCACCAAATCGGACCCAGAGTGACCCGGGCCACCAAATCGGACCCAGAGTGACCCGGGCCACCAAATCGGACCCAGAGTGACCCGGGCCACCAAATCGGACCCAGAGTGACCCGGGCCACCAAATCGGCCCCAGAGAGACCCGGGCCACCAAATCGGGCCCAGAGTGACCCGGACCACCAAATCGGGCCCAGAGTGACCCGGGTTGACCAAATCGGGCCCAGAGTGACCCGGGCCACCAAATCGGGCCCAGAGTGACCCGGGCCACCAAATCGGACCAAGAGTGACCCGGGCCACCAAATGGGACCCAGAGTGACCCGGGCCACCAAATGGGACCCAGAGTGACCCGGGCCACCAAATGGGACCCAGAGTGGCCCGGCCCACCAAATGGGACCCAGAGTGACCCGGCCCACCAAATGGGACCCAGAGTGACCCGGCCCACCAAATGGGACCCAGAGTGACCCGGCCCACCAAATGGGACCCAGAGTGACCCGGCCCACCAAATCGGACCCAGAGTGACCCGGCCCACCAAGCCTCAACCCTGAGGGGCTACAACTACCAAACCAGCGCCTGAGGGGCACCCAAGTGTGAAAGTCTTGCAGGGGCAGCCCGGGCACCATTCCAAAGCACTATCTGTAGTTCCTTCAGGAAATACCCATCTAGTTCTTATTATTATTCAATCCGCACGTAATGCGGCCCGAACCGCTTCACTCACAGACTCCAGTGAGGTGTCATTTCGAAGCCAGCGTCCCCAAGAGGTGTGCTAAGTATTTTTTGTGTCGATCGGATTTGTAGTTTTGGCGCAATTTGCGTTTGAAAATGTTTTTTCCCCTCATTGTAATGCATTTAAATAAGGAAATTTTCCCATAGGTTATAATGGATGGGTTTCTGAGGCAATTTGAAATGTACCTGCCACCTGGCTGATTAGCTCATTGATATGTGCAGTCAGGCCCAGTTACTATGCCAACGCCTGCGAACTGTACATGACCCCAGCACAGTTTTGCCAGATAATATCAGCTCTTAAAGTGATAGCACAGCACAATTTCAAAGCACTATCTGTAGTCTTATTATAATTATTGCCCCGCTCACCAAATCGGACCCAGAGTGGCGCCGCCCGCCAAATCGGACCCAGAGTGGCGCCGCCCGCCAAATCGGACCCAGAGTGGCGCCGCCTGCCAAATCGGACCCAGAGTGGCGCCGCCCGCCAAATCGGACCCAGAGTGGCGCCGCCCGCCAAATCGGACCCAGAGTGGCGCCGCCCGCCAAATCGGACCCAGAGTAGCGCCGCCCGCCAAATCGGACCCAGAGTGGCGCCGCCCGCCAAATCGGACCCAGTGTGGCGCCGCCCGCCAAATCGGACACAGAGTGGCGCCGCCCGCCAAATCGGACCCCGAGTGGCGCCGCCCGCAAAATCGGACCCAGAGTGGCGCCGCCCGCAAAATCGGACCCAGAGTGGCGCCGCCCGCAAAATCGGACCCAGAGTGGTGCCGCCCACCAAATCGGACCCAAAATGGCGCCGCCCACCAAATCGGACCCAGAGTGGCGCCGCCCGCCAAATCGGACCCAGAGTGGCGCCGCCCGCCAAATCGGACCCAGAGTGGCGCCGCCCGCCAAATCGGACCCAGAGTGGCGCCGCCCGCCAAATCGGACCCAGTGTGGCGCCGCCCGCCAAATCGGACCCAGAGTGGCGCCGCCCGCCAAATCGGACCCAGAGTGGCGCCGCCCGCCAAATCGGACCCAGAGTGGCGCCGCCCGCAAAATCGGACCCAGAGTGGCGCCGCCCGCCAAATCGGACCCAGAGTGGCGCCGCCCGCCAAATCGGACCCAGAGTGGCGCCGCCCGCCAAATCGGACCCAGAGTGGCGCCGCCCGCCAAATCGGACCCAGTGTGGCGCCGCCCGCCAAATCGGACCCAGAGTGGCGCCGCCCGCCAAATCGGACCCAGAGTGGCGCCGCCCGCCAAATCGGACCCAGAGTGGCGCCGCCCGCCAAATCGGACCCAGAGTGACCCGGGCCACCAACTCGGACCCAGAGTGACCCGGGCTACCAAATCGGACCCAGAGTGACCCGGGCCACCAAATCGGACCCAGAGTGACCCGGGCCACCAAATCGGACCCAGAGTGACCCGGGCCACCAAATCGGACCCAGAGTGACCCGGGCCACCAAATCGGACCCAGAGTGACCCGGGCCACCAAATCGAACCCAGAGTGACCCGGCCCACCAAATCAGACCCAGAGTGACCCGGCCCACCAAATCGGACCCAGAGTGACCCGGCCCACCAAATCGGACCCAGAGTGACCCGGCCCACCAAATCGGACCCAGAGTGACCCGGCCCACCAAATCGGACCCAGAGTGACCCGGCCCACCAAATCGGACCCAGAGTGACCCGGGCCCATCAAATCGGACCCAGAGTGACCCGGCCACCAAATCGGACCCAGAGTGACCCGGGCCACCAAATCGGACCCAGAGTGACCCGGCCACCAAATCGGACCCAGAGTGACCCGGGCCACCAAATCGGACCCAGAGTGACCCGGGCCACCAAATCGGACCCAGAGTGACCCGGGCCACCAAATCGGACCCAGAGTGACCCGGGCCACCAAATCGGACCCAGAGTGACCCTGGCCACCAAATCGGACCCAGAGTGACCCGGGCCACCAAATCGGACCCAGAGTGACCCGGCCCACCATATCGGACCCAGAGTGACCCGGGCCACCAAATCGGACCCAGAGTGACCCGGGCCACCAAATCGGACCCAGAGTGACCCGGGCCACCAAATCGGACCCAGAGTGACCCGGCCCACCAAATCGGACCCAGAGTGACCCGGCCCACCAAATCGGACCCAGAGTGACCCGGCCCACCAAATCGGACCCAGAGTGACCCGGGCCACCAAATAGGACCCAGAGTGACCCGGGCCACCAAATCGGACCCAGAGTGACCCGGCCCACCAAATCGGACCCAGAGAGACCCGGGCCACCAAATCGGACCCAGAGTGACCCGGGCCACCAAATCGGACCCAGAGTGACCCGGCCCGCCAAATCGGACCCAGAGTGGCGCCGCCCGCCAAATCGGACCCAGAGTGGCGCCGCCCGCCAAATCGGACCCAGAGTGGCGCCGCCCGCCAAATCGGACCCAGAGTGGCGCCGCCCGCCAAATCGGACCCAGAGTGGCGCCGCCAGCCAAATCGGACCCAGAGTGGCGCCGCCCGCCAAATCGGACCCAGAGTGGCGCCGCCCGCCAAATCGGACCCAGAGTGGCGCCGCCCGCCAAATCGGACCCAGAGTGGCGCCGTCCGCCAAATCGGACACCGAGTGGCGCCGCCCGCCAAATCGGACCCAGAGTGACCCGGGCCACCAACTCGGACCCAGAGTGACCCGGGCCACCAAATCGGACCCAGAGTGACCCGGGCCACCAAATCGGACCCAGAGTGACCCGGGCCACCAAATCGGACCCAGAGTGACCCGGGCCACCAAATCGGACCCAGAGTGACCCGGGCCACCAAATCGGACCCAGAGTGACCCGGGCCACCAAATCGGACGCAGAGTGACCCGGGCCACCAAATCGGACCCAGAGTGACCCGGCCCACCAAATCGGACCCAGAGTGACCCGGGCCACCAAATCGGACCCAGAGTGACCCGGTCCACCAAATCGGACCCAGAGTGACCCGGCCCACCAAATCGGACCCAGAGTGACCCGGGCCACCAAATCGGACCCAGAGTGACCCCGCCCACCAAATCGGACCCAGAGTGACCCGGGCCACCAAATCGGACCCAGAGTGACCCGGGCCACCAAATCGGACCCAGAGTGACCCTGGCCACCAAATCGGACCCAGAGTGACCCGGGCCACCAAATCGGACCCAGAGTGACCCGGGCCACCAAATCGGACCCAGAGTGACCCGGGCCACCAAATCGGACCCAGAGTGACCCGGGCCACCAAATCGGACCCAGAGTGACCCAGCCCACCAAATCGGACCCAGAGTGACCCGGCCCACCAAATCGGACGCAGAGTGACCCGGCCCACCAAATCGGACCCAGAGTGACCCGGCCCACCAAATCGGACCCAGAGTGGCCTCAACCCTGAGGGGCTACAACTACCAAACCAGCGCCTGAGGGGCACCCAAGTGTGAAAGTCTTGCAGGGGAAGCCCGGGCACCATTCCAAAGCACTATCTGTAGTTCCTTCAGGAAATACCCATCTAGTTATTCTTATTATTATTCAGTCCGTACGTAATGCGGCCCGAACCGCTTCACTCACAGACTCCAGTGAGGTGTCATTTCGAAGCCAGCGTCCCCAAGAGGTGTGCTAAGTATTTTTCGTGTCGATCGGATTTGTAGTTTTGGCGCAATTTGCGTTTGAAAATGTTTTTTCCCCTCATTGTAATGCATTTCAATAGGGAAATTTTCCCATAGGTTATAATGGCCGGGTTTCTGAGGCAATTTGAAATGTACCTGCCACTTGCCACCTGGCTGATTAGCTCATTGATATGCGCAGTCAGGCCCAGTTACTATGCCAACGCCTGCGAACTGTACACCAGCACAGTTTTGCCAGATAATATCAGCTCTTAAAGTGATAGCACAGCACAATTTCAAAGCACTATCTGTAGTGTTATTATAATTATTGCCCCGCTCACCAAATAGGACCCGGAGTGGCGCCGCCCGCCAAATCGGACCCGGAGTGGCGCCGCCCGCCAAATCGGACCCGGAGTGGCGCCGCCCGCCAAATCGGACCCAGAGTGGCGCCGCCCGCGAAATCGGACCCAGAGTGGCGCCGCCCGCCAAATCGGACCCAGAGTGGCGCCGAACGCCAAATCGGACCCAGAGTGGCGCCGAACGCCAAATCGGACCCAGAGTGGCGCCGCCCGCCAAATCGGACCCAGAGTGGCGCCGCCCGCCAAATCGGACCCAGAGTGGCGCCGCCCGCCAAATCGGACCCAGAGTGGCGCCGCCCGCCAAATCGGACCCAGAGTGGCGCCGCCCGCCAAATCGGACCCAGTGTGGCGCCGCCCGCCAAATCGGACTGAGAGTGGCGCCGCCCGCCAAATCGGACCCAGAGTGACCCGGGCCACCAACTCGGACCCAGAGTGACCCGGGCCACCAAATCAGACCCAGAGTGACCCGGGCCACCAAATCGGACCCAGAGTGACCCGGGCCACCAAATCGGACCCAGAGTGACCCGGGTCACCAAATCGGACCCAGAGTGACCCGGGCCACCAAATCGGACCCAGAGTGACCCGGGCCACCAAATCGGACCCAGAGTGACCCGGCCCACCAAATCGGACCCAGAGTGACCCGGCCCACCAAATCGGACCCAGAGTGACCCGGGCCACCAAATCGGACCCAGAGTGGCCCGGGCCACCAAATCGGACCCAGAGTGACCCGGGGCACCAAATCGGACCCAGAGTGACCCGGGCCACCAAATCGGACCCAGAGTGACCCGGGCCACCAAATCGGACCCAGGGTGACCCGGGCCACCAAATCGGACCCAGAGTGACCCGGGCCACCAAATCGGACCCAGAGTGACCCGGCCCACCAAATCGGACCCAGAGTGACCCGGGCCACCAAATAGGACCCAGAGTGACCCGGGCCACCAAATCGGACCCAGAGTGACCCGGCCCACCAAATCGGACCCAGAGAGACCCGGGCCACCAAATCGGACCCAGAGTGACCCGGGCCACCAAATCGGACCCAGAGTGATCCGGCCCGCCAAATCGGACCCAGAGTGGCGCCGCCCGCCAAATCGGACCCAGAGTGGCGCCGCCCGCCAAATCGGACCCAGAGTGGCGCCGCCCGCCAAATCGGACCCAGAGTGGCGCCGCCCGCCAAATCGGACCCAGAGTGGCGCCGCCAGCCAAATCGGACCCAGAGTGGCGCCGCCCGCCAAATCGGACCCAGAGTGGCGCCGCCCGCCAAATCGGACCCAGAGTGGCGCCGCCCGCCAAATCGGACCCAGAGTGGCGCCGTCCGCCAAATCGGACACCGAGTGGCGCCGCCCGCCAAATCGGACCCAGAGTGACCCGGGCCACCAACTCGGACCCAGAGTGACCCGGGCCACCAAATCGGACCCAGAGTGACCCGGGCCACCAAATCGGACCCAGAGTGACCCGGGCCACCAAATCGGACCCAGAGTGACCCGGGCCACCAAATCGGACCCAGAGTGACCCGGGCCACCAAATCGGACCCAGAGTGACCCGGGCCACCAAATCGGACGCAGAGTGACCCGGGCCACCAAATCGGACCCAGAGTGACCCGGCCCACCAAATCGGACCCAGAGTGACCCGGGCCACCAAATCGGACCCAGAGTGACCCGGTCCACCAAATCGGACCCAGAGTGACCCGGCCCACCAAATCGGACCCAGAGTGACCCGGGCCACCAAATCGGACCCAGAGTGACCCCGCCCACCAAATCGGACCCAGAGTGACCCGGGCCACCAAATCGGACCCAGAGTGACCCGGGCCACCAAATCGGACCCAGAGTGACCCTGGCCACCAAATCGGACCCAGAGTGACCCGGGCCACCAAATCGGACCCAGAGTGACCCGGGCCACCAAATCGGACCCAGAGTGACCCGGGCCACCAAATCGGACCCAGAGTGACCCGGGCCACCAAATCGGACCCAGAGTGACCCAGCCCACCAAATCGGACCCAGAGTGACCCGGCCCACCAAATCGGACGCAGAGTGACCCGGCCCACCAAATCGGACCCAGAGTGACCCGGCCCACCAAATCGGACCCAGAGTGGCCTCAACCCTGAGGGGCTACAACTACCAAACCAGCGCCTGAGGGGCACCCAAGTGTGAAAGTCTTGCAGGGGAAGCCCGGGCACCATTCCAAAGCACTATCTGTAGTTCCTTCAGGAAATACCCATCTAGTTATTCTTATTATTATTCAGTCCGTACGTAATGCGGCCCGAACCGCTTCACTCACAGACTCCAGTGAGGTGTCATTTCGAAGCCAGCGTCCCCAAGAGGTGTGCTAAGTATTTTTCGTGTCGATCGGATTTGTAGTTTTGGCGCAATTTGCGTTTGAAAATGTTTTTTCCCCTCATTGTAATGCATTTCAATAGGGAAATTTTCCCATAGGTTATAATGGCCGGGTTTCTGAGGCAATTTGAAATGTACCTGCCACTTGCCACCTGGCTGATTAGCTCATTGATATGCGCAGTCAGGCCCAGTTACTATGCCAACGCCTGCGAACTGTACACCAGCACAGTTTTGCCAGATAATATCAGCTCTTAAAGTGATAGCACAGCACAATTTCAAAGCACTATCTGTAGTGTTATTATAATTATTGCCCCGCTCACCAAATAGGACCCGGAGTGGCGCCGCCCGCCAAATCGGACCCGGAGTGGCGCCGCCCGCCAAATCGGACCCGGAGTGGCGCCGCCCGCCAAATCGGACCCAGAGTGGCGCCGCCCGCGAAATCGGACCCAGAGTGGCGCCGCCCGCCAAATCGGACCCAGAGTGGCGCCGAACGCCAAATCGGACCCAGAGTGGCGCCGAACGCCAAATCGGACCCAGAGTGGCGCCGCCCGCCAAATCGGACCCAGAGTGGCGCCGCCCGCCAAATCGGACCCAGAGTGGCGCCGCCCGCCAAATCGGACCCAGAGTGGCGCCGCCCGCCAAATCGGACCCAGAGTGGCGCCGCCCGCCAAATCGGACCCAGTGTGGCGCCGCCCGCCAAATCGGACTGAGAGTGGCGCCGCCCGCCAAATCGGACCCAGAGTGACCCGGGCCACCAACTCGGACCCAGAGTGACCCGGGCCACCAAATCAGACCCAGAGTGACCCGGGCCACCAAATCGGACCCAGAGTGACCCGGGCCACCAAATCGGACCCAGAGTGACCCGGGTCACCAAATCGGACCCAGAGTGACCCGGGCCACCAAATCGGACCCAGAGTGACCCGGGCCACCAAATCGGACCCAGAGTGACCCGGCCCACCAAATCGGACCCAGAGTGACCCGGCCCACCAAATCGGACCCAGAGTGACCCGGGCCACCAAATCGGACCCAGAGTGGCCCGGGCCACCAAATCGGACCCAGAGTGACCCGGGGCACCAAATCGGACCCAGAGTGACCCGGGCCACCAAATCGGACCCAGAGTGACCCGGGCCACCAAATCGGACCCAGAGTGACCCGGGCCACCAAATCGGACCCAGAGTGACCCGGGCCACCAAATCGGACCCAGAGTGACCCGGGCCACCAAATCGGACCCAGAGTGACCCGGGCCACCAAATCGGCCCCAGAGAGACCCGGGCCACCAAATCGGGCCCAGAGTGACCCGGGCCACCAAATCGGGCCCAGAGTGACCCGGGTTGACCAAATCGGGCCCAGAGTGACTCGGGCCACCAAATCGGGCCCAGAGTGACCCGGGCCACCAAATCGGACCAAGAGTGACCCGGGCCACCAAATGGGACCCAGAGTGACCCGGGCCACCAAATGGGACCCAGAGTGACCCGGGCCACCAAATGGGACCCAGAGTGGCCCGGCCCACCAAATGGGACCCAGAGTGACCCGGCCCACCAAATCGGACCCAGAGTGACCCGGCCCACCAAATCGGACCCAGAGTGACCCGGCCCACCAAATCGGACCCAGAGTGACCCGGCCCACCAAATCGGACCCAGAGTGACCCGGCCCACCAAATCGGACCCAGAGTGACCCGGCCCACCAAGCCTCAACCCTGAGGGGCTACAACTACCAAACCAGCGCCTGAGGGGCACCCAAGTGTGAAAGTCTTGCAGGGGCAGCCCGGGCACCATTCCAAAGCACTATCTGTAGTTCCTTCAGGAAATACCCATCTAGTTCTTATTATTATTCAGTCCGCACGTAATGCGGCCCGAACCGCTTCACTCACAGACTCCAGTGAGGTGTCATTTCGAAGCCAGCGTCCCCAAGAAGTGTGCTAAGTATTTTTTGTGTCGATCGGATTTGTAGTTTTGGCGCAATTTGCGTTTGAAAATGTTTTTTCCCCTCATTGTAATGCATTTCAATAGGGAAATTTTCCCATAGGTTATAATGGCCGGGTTTCTGAGGCAATTTGAAATGTACCTGCCACCTGGCTGATTAGCTCATTGATATGTGCAGTCAGGCCCAGTTACTATGCCAACGCCTGCGAACTGTACATGACCCCAGCACAGTTTTGCCAGATAATATCAGCTCTTAAAGTGATAGCACAGCACAATTTCAAAGCACTATCTGTAGTCTTATTATAATTATTGCCCCGCTCACCAAATCGGACCCAGAGTGGCGCCGCCCGCCAAATCGGACCCAGAGTGGCGCCGCCCGCCAAATCGGACCCAGAGTGGCGCCGCCCGCCAAATCGGACCCAGAGTGGCGCCGCCCGCCAAATCGGACCCAGAGTGGCGCCGCCCGCCAAATCGGACCCAGAGTGGCGCCGCCCGCCAAATCGGACCCAGAGTGGCGCCGCCCGCCAAATCGGACCCAGAGTGGCGCCGCCCGCCAAATCGGACCCAGTGTGGCGCCGCCCGCCAAATCGGACACAGAGTGGCGCCGCCTGCCAAATCGGACCCCGAGTGGCGCCGCCCGCAAAATCGGACCCAGAGTGGCGCCGCCCGCAAAATCGGACCCAGAGTGGCGCCGCCCGCAAAATCGGACCCAGAGTGGCGCCGCCCACCAAATCGGACCCAAAATGGCGCCGCCCACCAAATCGGACCCAGAGTGGCGCCGCCCGCCAAATCGGACCCAGAGTGGCGCCGCCCGCCAAATCGGACCCAGAGTGGCGCCGCCCGCCAAATCGGACCCAGAGTGGCGCCGCCCGCCAAATCGGACCCAGTGTGGCGCCGCCCGCCAAATCAGACCCAGAGTGGCGCCGCCCGCAAAATCGGACCCAGAGTGGCGCCGCCCGCAAAATCGGACCCAGAGTGGCGCCGCCCGCCAAATCGGACCCAGAGTGGCGCCGCCCGCCAAATCGGACCCAGTGTGGCGCCGCCCGCCAAATCGGACCCAGAGTGGCGCCGCCCGCCAAATCGGACCCAGAGTGGCGCCGCCCGCCAAATCGGACCCAGAGTGGCGCCGCCCGCCAAATCGGACCCAGAGTGGCGCCGCCCGCCAAATCGGACCCAGAGTGGCGCCGCCCGCCAAATCGGACCCAGAGTGACCCGGGCCACCAACTCGGACCCAGAGTGACCCGGGCCACCAAATCGGACCCAGAGTGACCCGGGCCACCAAATCGGACCCAGAGTGACCCGGGCCACCAAATCGGACCCAGAGTGACCCGGGCCACCAAATCGGACCCAGAGTGACCCGGGCCACCAAATCGGACCCAGAGTGACCCGGCCCACCAAATCGGACCCAGAGTGACCCGGGCCACCAAATCGGACCCAGAGTGACCCGGCCCACCAAATCGGACCCAGAGTGACCCGGCCCACCAAATCGGACCCAGAGTGACCCGGGCCACCAAATCGGACCCAGAGTGACCCCGCCCACCAAATCGGACCCAGAGTGACCCGGGCCACCAAATCGGACCCAGAGTGACCCGGGCCACCAAATCGGACCCAGAGTGACCCTGGCCACCAAATCGGACCCAGAGTGACCCGGGCCACCAAATCGGACCCAGAGTGACCCGGGCCACCAAATCGGACCCAGAGTGACCCGGGCCACCAAATCGGACCCAGAGTGACCCGGGCCACCAAATCGGACCCAGAGTGACCCAGCCCACCAAACTGGACCCAGAGTGACCCGGCCCACCAAACCGGACCCAGAGTGACCCGGCCCACCAAATCGGACCCAGAGTGACCCGGCCCACCAAATCGGACGCAGAGTGACCCGGCCCACCAAATCGGACCCAGAGTGACCCGGCCCACCAAATCGGACCCAGAGTGGCCTCAACCCTGAGGGGCTACAACTACCAAACCAGCGCCTGAGGGGCACCCAAGTGTGAAAGTCTTGCAGGGGCAGCCCGGGCACCATTCCAAAGCACTATCTGTAGTTCCTTCAGGAAATACCCATCTAGTTATTCTTATTATTCAGTCCGCACGTAATGCGGCCCGAACCGCTTCACTCACAGACTCCAGTGAGGTGTCATTTCGAAGCCAGCGTCCCCAAGAGGTGTGCTAAGTATTTTTCGTGTCGATCGGATTTGTAGTTTTGGCGCAATTTGCGTTTGAAAATGTTTTTTCCCCTCATTGTAATGCATTTCAATAGGGAAATTTTCCCATAGGTTATAATGGCCGGGTTTCTGAGGCAATTTGAAATGTACCTGCCACTTGCCACCTGGCTGATTAGCTCATTGATATGCGCAGTCAGGCCCAGTTACTATGCCAACGCCTGCGAACTGTACACCAGCACAGTTTTGCCAGATAATATCAGCTCTTAAAGTGATAGCACAGCACAATTTCAAAGCACTATCTGTAGTGTTATTATAATTATTGCCCCGCTCACCAAATCGGACCCGGAGTGGCGCCGCCCGCCAAATAGGACCCGGAGTGGCGCCGCCCGCCAAAGTGGCGCCGCCCGCCAAATCGGACCCGGAGTGGCGCCGCCCGCCAAATCGGACCCAGAGTGGCGCCGCCCGCCAAATCGGACCCAGAGTGGCGCCGCCCGCGAAATCGGACCCAGAGTGGCGCCGAACGCCAAATCGGACCCAGAGTGGCGCCGAACGCCAAATCGGACCCAGAGTGGCGCCGCCCGCCAAATCGGACCCAGAGTGGCGCCGCCCGCCAAATCGGACCCAGAGTGGCGCCGCCCACCAAATCGGACCCAGAGTGGCGCCGCCCGCCAAATCGGACCCAGTGTGGCGCCGCCCGCCAAATCGGACGCAGTGTGGCGCCGCCCGCCAAATCGGACTGAGAGTGGCGCCGCCCGCCAAATCGGACCCAGAGTGACCCGGGCCACCAACTCGGACCCAGAGTGACCCGGGCCACCAAATCAGACCCAGAGTGACCCGGGCCACCAAATCGGACCCAGAGTGACCCGGGCCACCAAATCGGACCCAGAGTGACCCGGGTCACCAAATCGGACCCAGAGTGACCCGGGCCACCAAATCGGACCCAGAGTGACCCGGGCCACCAAATCGGACCCAGAGTGACCCGGGCCACCAAATCGGACCCAGAGTGACCCGGGCCACCAAATCGGACCCAGAGTGACCCGGCCCACCAAATCGGACCCAGAGTGACCCGGCCCACCAAATCGGACCCAGAGTGACCCCGCCCACCAAATCGGACCCAGAGTGACCCCGCCCACCAAATCGGACCCAGAGTGACCCGGGCCACCAAATCGGACCCAGAGTGACCCGGGCCACCAAATCGGACCCAGAGTGACCCGGGCCACCAAATCGGACCCAGAGTGACCCGGGCCACCAAATCGGACCCAGAGTGACCCGGGCCACCAAATCGGACCCAGAGTGACCCGGGCCACCAAATCGGACCCAGAGTGACCCGGGCCACCAAATCGGACCCAGAGTGACCCGGGCCACCAAATCGGACCCAGAGTGACCCGGCCCACCAAACTGGACCCAGAGTGACCCGGCCCACCAAACCAGACCCAGAGTGACCCGGCCCACCAAATCGGACCCAGAGTGACCCGGCCCACCAAATCGGACCCAGAGTGACCCGGCCCACCAAATCGGACCCAGAGTGACCCGGCTCACCAAATCGGACCCAGAGTGACCCGGCCCACCAAATCGGACCCAGAGTGGCCTCAACCCTGAGGGGCTACAACTACCAAACCAGCGCCTGAGGGGCACCCAAGTGTGAAAGTCTTGCAGGGGCAGCCCGGGCACCATTCCAAAGCACTATCTGTAGTTCCTTCAGGAAATACCCATCTAGTTATTCTTATTATTATTCAGTCCGCACGTAATGCGGCCCGAACCGCTTCACTCACAGACTCCAGTGAGGTGTCATTTCGAAGCCAGCGTCCCCAAGAGGTGTGCTAAGTATTTTTCGTGTCGATCAGATTTGTAGTTTTGGCGCAATTTGCGTTTGAAAATGTTTTTTCCCCTCATTGTAATGCATTTCAATAGGGAAATTTTCCCATAGGTTATAATGGCCGGGTTTCTGAGGCAATTTGAAATGTACCTGCCACTTGCCACCTGGCTGATTAGCTCATTGATATGCGCAGTCAGGCCCAGTTACTATGCCAACGCCTGCGAACTGTACACCAGCACAGTTTTGCCAGATAATATCAGCTCTTAAAGTGATAGCACAGCACAATTTCAAAGCACTATCTGTAGTGTTATTATAATAATTGCCCCGCTCACCAAATCGGACCCGGAGTGGCGCCGCCCGCCAAATAGGACCCGGAGTGGCGCCGCCCGCCAGAGTGGCGCCGCCCGCCAAATCGGACCCGGAGTGGCGCCGCCCGCCAAATCGGACCCAGAGTGGCGCCGCCCGCCAAATCGGACCCAGAGTGGCGCCGCCCACCAAATCGGACCCAGAGTGGCGCCGAACGCCAAATCGGACCCAGAGTGGCGCCGAACGCCAAATCGGACCCAGAGTGGCGCCGCCCGCCAAATCGGACCCAGAGTGGCGCCGCCCGCCAAATCGGACCCAGAGTGGCGCCGCCCGCCAAATCGGACCCAGAGTGGTGCCGCCCGCCAAATCGGACCCAGAGTGGCGCCGCCCGCCAAATCGGACCCAGTGTGGCGCCGCCCGCCAAATCGGACCCAGAGCGGCGCCGCCCGCCAAATCGGACCCAGAGTGGCCTCAACCCTGAGGGGCTACAACTACCAAACCAGCGCCTGAGGGGCACCCAAGTGTGAAAGTCTTGCAGGGGCAGCCCGGGCACCATTCCAAAGCACTATCTATAGCTCATTCAGGAAATACCCATCTATTTCTCTCTGTTATCAGCCATTCCCCTGTCCTGCTGTCAGTCTATTCTCCCTGTTATCAGCCATTCCCCGTCCTGCTGTCAGTCTATTTCTCTCTGTTATCAGCCATTCCCTGTCCTGCTGTCAGTCTATTTCTCTCTGTTATCAGCCATTCCCCTGTCGTGCTGTCAGTCTATTCTCTCTGTTATCAGCCATTCCCTTGTCCTGCTGTCAGTCTATTCTCTGTTATCAGCCATTCCCTTATCCTGCTGTCAGTCAGAGTGACCCAGCCCACCAAATCGGACCCAGAGTGACCCGGGCCACCAAATCGGACCCAGAGTGACCCGGGCCACCAAATCGGACCCAGAGTGACCCGGGCCACCAAATCGGACCCAGAGTGATCCGGGCCACTAAATCGGACCCAGAGTGACCCGGCCCACCAAATCGGACCCAGAGTGACCCGGCCCACCAAATCGGACCCAGAGTGACCCGGCCCACCAAATCGGACCCAGAGTGACCCGGCCCACCAAATCGAACCCAGAGTGACCCGGCCCACCAAATCGGACCCAGAGTGACCCGGGCCACCAAATCGGACCCAGAGTGACCCGGGCCACCAAATCGGACCCAGAGTGACCCGGGCCACCAAATCGGACCCAGAGTGACCCGGCCCACCAAATCGGATCCAGAGTGACCCGGGCCACCAAATCGGACCCAGAGTGACCCGGGCCACCAAATCGGACCCAGAGTGACCCGGGCCACCAAATCGGACCCAGAGTGACCCGGGCCACCAAATCGGACCCAGAGTGACCCGGGCCACCAAATCGGACCCAGAGTGACCCGGGCCACCAAATCGGACTCAGAGTGACCCGGCCCACCAAATCGGACCCAGAGTGATCCGGCCCACCAAATCGGACCCAGAGTGACCCGGCCCACCAAATCGGACCCAGAGTGACCCGGGCCACCAAATCGGACCCAGAGTGACCCGGGCCACCAAATCGGACCCAGAGTGACCCGGGCCACCAAATCGGACCCAGAGTGACCCGGGCCACCAAATCGGACCCAGAGGGACCCGGGCCACCAAATCGGACCCAGAGGGACCCGGCCCACCAAATCGGACCCAGAGTGACCCGGGCCACCAAATCGGACCCAGAGTGACCCGGGCCACCAAATCGGACCCAGAGTGACCCGGGCCACCAAATCGGACCCAGAGTGACCCGGGCCACCAAATCGGACCCAGAGTGACCCGGGCCACCAAATCGGACCCAGAGTGACCCGGGCCACCAAATCGGACCCAGAGTGACCCGGGCCACCAAATCGGACCCAGAGTGACCCGGGCCACCAAATCGGACCCAGAGTGCCCCGGGCCACCAAATCGGACCCAGAGTGCCCCGGGCCACCAAATCGGACCCAGAGTGGCCCCGCCCACCAAATCCTCAACTACCAAACCAGCGTCTGAGGGGCACCCAAGTGTGAAAGTCTTGCAGGGGCAGCCCGGGCACCATTCCAAAGCACTATCTGTAGTTTCTTCAGGAAATACCCATCTAGTTTCTTATTATTATTATGGTGCTTGAACCTCCTAGGTTCAAGCAACATATTGTAATCCGATTTCTTATATTTTATTATTATTATGGTGCTTGAACCCTCCTAGGTTCAAGCAACATATTGTAATCCGATTTCTTATATTTTATTATTATTATTCTTCTCCGCGTTTTCCGCAATTAATGCGGCCCGAACCGCTCGGCGCAGAGACCCCGTTCAGGCGGCGTTCGAAGGCCTCGGTGGGGACAGGTGTGCTATGACTTTTATAGTCGATCCGATATGTAGATTTTATTTAAATCGTATTTTAAAAAAAAATTTCCCATAGGAAATAATGGCGAACTTTCCATTACCCCCAGCTTGACCTTCCAAAGATGGCAGCTATGCAAATGTACGGTGTCCATTTTAGGACATGATCATTTATCACAGTCAAACATCAGAATAAAGTGAATATGACACCCTCTCGTCCCGTGTGTGAAAAGTAAGTGCCCCCCGGCCCCGTGTGTGAAAAGTAAGTGCCCCCCGGCCCCGTGTGTGAAAAGTAAGTGCCCCCCTGGCCCCGTGTGTGAAAAGTAAGTGCCCCCCCAGGCACCGTGTGTGAAAAGTAAGTGCCCCCCCCCGGCCCCGTGTGTGAAAAGTAAGTGCCCCCCCGGCCCCGTGTGTGAAAAGTAAGTGCCCCCCCGGCCCCGTGTGTGAAAAGTAAGTGCCCCCCGGCCCCGTGTGTGAAAAGTAAGTGCCCCCCCGGCCCCGTGTGTGAAAAGTAAGTGCCCCCCGGCCCCGTGTGTGAAAAGTAAGTGCCCCCCGGCCCCGTGTGTGAAAAGTAAGTGCCCCCCGGCCCCATGTGTGAAAAGTAAGTGCCCCCCGGCCCCGTGTGTGAAAAGTAAGTGCCCCCCGGCCCTGTGTGTGAAAAGTAAGTGCCCCCCCGGCCCCGTGTGTGAAAAGTAAGTGCCCCCCCGGCCCCGTGTGTGAAAAGTAAGTGCCCCCCCGGCCCCGTGTGTGAAAAGTAAGTGCCCCCCCGCCCCGTGTGTGAAAAGTAAGTGCCCCCCGGCCCCGTGTGTGAAAAGTAAGTGCCCCCCCCGGCCCCGTGTGTGAAAAGTAAGTGCCCCCCCAGCCCCGTGTGTGAAAAGTAAGTGCCCCCCCGGCCCCGTGTGTGAAAAGTAAGTGCCCCCCGGCCCCGTGTGTGAAAAGTAAGTGCCCTCTGGCCCCGTGTGTGAAAAGTAAGTGCCCCCTCGGCCCCGTGTGTGAAAAGTAAGTGCCCCCCCGGCCCCGTGTGTGAAAAGTAAGTGCCCCCCGGCCCCGTGTGTGAAAAGTAAGTGCCCCCCGGCCCCGTGTGTGAAAAGTAAGTGCCCCCCCGGCCCCGTGTGTGAAAAGTAAGTGCCCCCCCGTGTGTGAAAAGTAAGTGCCCCCCGGCCCCGTGTGTGAAAAGTAAGTGCCCCCCGGCCCCGTGTGTGAAAAGTAAGTGCCCCCCGGCCCCGTGTGTGAAAAGTAAGTGCCCCCCGGCCCCGTGTGTGAAAAGTAAGTGCCCCCCCCGGCCCCGTGTGTGAAAAGTAAGTGCCCCCCCCGGCCCCGTGTGTGAAAAGTAAGTGCCCCCTCGGCCCCGTGTGTGAAAAGTAAGTGCCCCCTCGGCCCCGTGTGTGAAAAGTAAGTGCCCCCCCGGCCCCGTGTGTGAAAAGTAAGTGCCTCCCGGCCCCGTGTGTGAAAAGTAAGTGCCCCCCGGCCCCGTGTGTGAAAAGTAAGTGCCCCCCGGCCCCGTGTGTGAAAAGTAAGTGCCCCCGGCCCCGTGTGTGAAAAGTAAGTGCCCCCCCGGCCCCGTGTGTGAAAAGTAAGTGCCCCCCGGCCCCGTGTGTGAAAAGTAAATGCCCCCCGGCCCCGTGTGTGAAAAGTAAGTGCCCCCCGGCCCCGTGTGTGAAAAGTAAGTGCCCCCCGGCCCCGTGTGTGAAAAGTAAGTGACCCACAACTCTGACCTGTATATAGGAGTGGTGTCTGTATTTAGAGGGATGTCTGTATATAGGAGTGGTGTCTGTATATAGGGGATGTCTGTATATAGGAGTGGTGTCTGTATATAGAGGGATGTCTGTATATAGGAGTGGTGTCTGTATATAGAGGGATGTCTGTACATAGGAGTGATGTCTGTATATAGGGGGATGTCTGTATATAGGAGTGGTGTCTGTATATAGGGAGATGTCTGTATATAGGAGTGGTGTCTCTATGTAGGGGGATGTCTGAATATAGGAGAGATGTCTGTATATAGAGGGATGTCTGTATATAAGAGTGGTGTCTGTATATAGGGGGATGTCTGTATATAGGAGTGGTGTCTGTATATAGAGGGATGTCTGTATATAGGAGTGGTGTCTGTATATAGAGGGATGTCTGTACATAGGAGTGGTGTCTGTATATAGGGGGATGTCTGAATATAGGAGAGATGTCTGTATATAGAGGGATGTCTGTATATAGGAGTGGTGTCTGTATATAGGGGGATGTCTGTATATAGGAGTGGTGTATGTATATAGGGGGATGTCTGTATATAGGAGTGGTGTCTGTATATAGGGGGATGTCTGTATATAGGAGTGGTGTCTGTATATAGAGGGATATCTGTATATAGGAGTGGTGTCTGTATATAGAGGGATGTCTGTATATAAGAGTGGTGTCTGTATATAAAGGGATGTCTGTATATAGGAGTGGTGTCTGTATATAGAGGGATGTCTGTATATAGGAGTGGTGTCTGTATATAGAGGGATGTCTGTATATAGGAGTGGTGTCTGTATATAGGTGGATGTCTGTATATAGGAGTCGTGTCTGTATATAGAGGGATGTCTGTATATAGGAGTGGTGTCTGTATATAGAGGGATGTCTGTATATAGGAGAGATGTCTGTATATAGAGGGATGTCTGTATATAGGAGTGGTGTCTGTATATAGGAGTGGTGTCTGTATATAGAGGGATGTATGTATATAGGAGAGATGTCTGTATATAGGGGGATGTCTGTATATAGGAGTGGTGTCTGTATATAGAGGGATGTCTGTATATAGGAGTGGTGTCTGTATATAGAGGGATGTCTGTATATAGGAGTTGTGTCTGTACATAGAGGGATGTCTGTATATAGGAGTGGTGTCTGTATATAGAGGGATGTCTGTATATAGGAGTGGTGTCTGTATATAGGAGTGGTGTCTGTATATAGAGGGATGTCTGTATATAGGAGAGATGTCTGTATATAGAGGGATGTCTGTATATAGGAGTGGTGTCTGTATATAGGGGGATGTCTGTATATAGGAGTGATGTCTGTATATAGAGGGATGTCTGTATATAGGAGTGGTGTCTGTATATAGAGGGATGTCTGTACATAGGAGTGTTGTCTGTATACAGGGGGATGTCTGAATATAGGAGAGATGTCTGTATATAGAGGGATGTCTGTATATAGGAGTGGTGTCTGTATATAGGGGGATGTCTGTATATAGGAGTGGTGTCTGTATATAGGGGGATGTCTGTATATAGGAGTGGTGTCTGTATATAGGGGATGTCTGTATATAGGAGTGGTGTCTGTATATAGAGGGATATCTGTATATAGGAGTGGTGTCTGTATATAGAGGGATGTCTGTATATAGGAGTGGTGTCTGTATATAGGAGTGGTGTCTGTATATAGAGGGATGTATGTATATAGGAGAGATGTCTGTATATAGGGGGATGTCTGTATATAGGAGTGGTGTCTGTATATAGAGGGATGTCTGTATATAGGAGTGGTGTCTGTATATAGGGGGATGTCTGTATATAGGAGTGGTGTCTGTATATAGAGGGATGTCTGTATATAGGAGTGGTGTCTGTATATAGAGGGATGTCTGTATATAGGAGAGATGTCTGTATATAGAGGGATGTCTGTATATAGGAGTGGTGTCTGTATATAGGAGTGGTGTCTGTATATAGAGGGATGTATGTATATAGGAGAGATGTCTGTATATAGGGGGATGTCTGTATATAGGAGTGGTGTCTGTATATAGAGGGATGTCTGTATATAGGAGTGGTGTCTGTATATAGAGGGATGTCTGTATATAGGAGTTGTGTCTGTATATAGAGGGATGTCTGTATATAGGAGTGGTGTCTGTATATAGAGAGATGTCTGTATATAGGAGTGGTGTCTGTATATAGGAGTGGTGTCTGTATATAGAGGGATGTCTGTATATAGGAGAGATGTCTGTATATAGAGGGATGTCTGTATATAGGAGTGGTGTCTGTATATAGAGGGATGTCTGTATATAGGAGTGGTGTCTGTATACAGAGGGATGTATGTATATAGGAGTGGTGTCTGTATATAGAGGGATGTCTGTATATAGGAGTGGTGTCTGTATACAGAGGGATGTCTGTATATAGGAGTGGTGTCTGTATATAGGGGGATGTCTGTATATAGGAGTGGTGTCTGTATATGGGGAATGTCTGTATATAGGAGTGGTGTCTGTATATAGGGGGATGTCTGTATATAGGAGTGGTGTCTGTATATAGTGGGATGTCTGTATATAGGAGTGGTGTCTGTATATAGAGGGATGTCTGTATATAGGAGTGGTGTCTGTATATAGGGGGATGTCTGTATATAGGAATGGTGTATGTATATAGGAGTGGTGTCTGTATATAGGGGGATGTCTGTATATAGGAGTGGTGTCTGTATATAGAGGGATGTCTGTATATAGGAGTGGTGTCTGTATATAGAGGGATGTCTGTATATAGGAGTGGTGTCTGTATATAGAGATGTCTGCATATAGGAGTGGTGTCTGTATATAGGAGTGGTGTCTGTATATAGAGGGATGTCTGTTGTGTATCCACTTTTTGGGCTCCCCTGGTGGTTGCTGGTGGTACTGGTGACTTGTTTGCACTTTGCTGCTTCTGTTCACCTGCTTCCATCAGTGTTTGGGAGTTTCCTATTTAGCCTTGCTCTCCAGTCTTTTCCTTGCCGGTCATCATTGTAACCAGAGCCTTCGGTTGCATGTTCCTGCTACTAGTCTGCTGATCAGCTAAGTGGACTTTGTCCTTTTGTTTTGTACCTTTTGTCCAGTTTGCAGTTTTGTTATTCTCTGTAGCTGGAAGCTCTTGCGGGCTGAAATTGCCACTCCTGTGTCATGAGTTGACACAGGAGTCTTAAAGTAATTTCAGGATGGTTTTTGAAAGGGTTTTCAGTTGACCGTGAAGTCCTCTTTTGTATCCTTCTGCTATCTAGTAAGTGGACCTCTCTTTGCTAAATCTACTTTCATACTGTGTATGTCTTTTCCTCTTAATTCACCGTTATTACATGTGGGGGGCTGCTATCATCTTTTGGGGTATTTCCCTAGAGGTAAGCCAGGTCTGTTTCTTCCTCTACCAGGCGTAGTTAGTCCTCCGGCTGGCGCGTGGCATATAGGAAGCCGTAGGTATGCTCCCTGGCTACTGTTAGTTGTGTGGTAGATTTAGCTCACGGTCAACTCGAGTTTCCATCACCCGAGAGCTCGTTCGTTACTTATATGTTTCTTACGTTCCCTTGCCATTGGGAACCATGACAGTATGACCGGCCTGTGTTAAACTTATTGGCAGAAGAAAGGAGAGACAAAAGAAGTCTGTAGATTTTTTTTTTTTTTCCTATGTTTGCTCCATAGTTGGATCAGTTGTATTTCAGCTCTAATTACAGCCTTTGCCTTTCTCTCCTTCTAATCCTTGAATGGCTCTGAGCTCACCTGTTTAAAGATGGATCCTCAGAGTTTGGCTGCAGGTTTAAATAATCTTGCTACGAAGGTTCAAAATTTACAAGATTTTGTTATGCATACTCCTATTTCTGAACCTAAAATTCCTACACCAGAGGTGTTTTCCGGAGATAGATCTCGGTTTTTGAATTTCAAATATAATTGTAAATTATTCCTTTCTCTCAGACCTCACTCCTCAGGAGATCCTGTCCAGCAGGTTAAGATTGTAATCTCTTTGCTGCGAGGTGACCCTCAAAATTGGGCATTTTCATTGGCACCAGGGGATCCTGCGTTGCTCAATGTGGATGCGTTTTTCCTGGCTTTAGGGTTGCTTTATGAGGAACCTAATTTGGAGATTCAAGCTGAAAAAGCTTTGATAGCCCTATCTCAAGGGCAAGATGAAGCGGAGATATACTGCCAAAAATTTCGTAGGTGGTCTGTGCTTACTCAGTGGAATGAGTGCGCCTTAGCGGCAAATTTCAGAGAGGGCCTTTCTGATGCCGTTAAAGATGTTATGGTCGGGTTCCCTGCGCCTACAGGTCTGAATGAGTCCATGACAATGGCAATTCAGATTGATCGGCGTTTGCGGGAGCGCAAACCCGTGCACCATTTGGCGGTATCTTCTGAAGAGACGCCAGAGAAAATGCAATGTGACAGAGTTATGTCCAGAAGCGAGCGGCAGAATTATAGGCGTAAAAATGGGTTATGCTTCTATTGTGGTGATTCTGCTCATGTTATATCAGCATGCTCTAAGCGTACTAGGAAGGTTGACAAGTCCATTTCAATTGGCACTTTACAGTCCAAATTTATTTTGTCTGTAACCTTGATTTGTTCATTATCAGTTATTACCGTGGATGCCTATGTGGACTCTGGCGCCGCTCTGAGTCTTATGGACTGGTCCTTTGCCAGGCGCTGTGGGTTTGATTTAGAGCCTCTGGAAGTCCCTATACCTCTGAAGGGTATTGATTCTACACCTTTGGCTTGTAATAAACCACAGTTCTGGACGCAAGTGACTATGCGTATGACTCCAGACCATCAGGAGGTGATTCGCTTCCTTGTGTTGTACAATTTACATGATGTTTTGGTGCTTGGATTACCATGGTTACAGTCTCATAACCCAGTCCTTGACTGGAAGGCTATGTCTGTGTTAAGCTGGGGATGTCGGGGGGCTCATGGGGACACTCCTATGGTGTCCATTTCGTCATCTATTCCATCTGAGATTCCGGCATTTTTGTCTGATTATCGTGATATTTTTGAAGAGCCTAAGATTGGTTCACTCCCTCCTCACAGGGATTGTGATTGCGCCATAGATCTGATTCCTGGCAGTAAATTTCCAAAGGGTCGTTTGTTTAACCTGTCTGTACCTGAGCATGCTGCTATGCGCGAGTATATTAAGGAGTCCCTGGAAAAGGGACATATTCGTCCTTCTTCATCTCCTTTAGGAGCTGGTTTTTTCTTTGTCTCTAAAAAGGATGGCTCTCTGAGGCCTTGTATTGATTATCGTCTCCTGAATAAAATTACAGTCAAATATCAGTATCCGTTGCCTTTGCTGACTGATTTGTTTGCTCGCATAAGGGGGGCTAAGTGGTTCTCTAAGATTGATCTTCGTGGGGCGTATAATTTGGTGCGAATTAAGAAGGGGGATGAGTGGAAGACCGCATTTAATACGCCTGAGGGCCATTTTGAGTATTTGGTAATGCCTTTCGGCCTTTCTAATGCACCTTCTGTCTTTCAGTCCTTAATGCATGATATTTTCCGTGAATATTTGGATAAATTTATAATTGTGTACTTGGATGATATTTTGATTTTTTCTGATGACTGGGAGTCTCATGTTCAGCAGGTCAGGAGGGTTTTTCAGGTTTTGCGGGAGAATTCTTTGTGTGTAAAGGGTTCAAAGTGTGTTTTTGGGGTTCAAAAAATTTCATTTTTGGGGTATATTTTTTCCCCTTCTTCTATTGAGATGGACCCTGTCAAGGTTCGGGCTATTTACGACTGGACGCAGCCTACTTCTCTGAAGAGTCTCCAGAAATTCTTGGGCTTTGCTAATTTTTATCGTCGATTTATAGCTGGTTTTTCTGGCGTTGCTAAACCTCTGACGGATTTGACTAAAAAGGGTGCTGATGTTGCCAATTGGTCCCCTGCTGCCGTGGAGGCCTTTCGGGAGCTTAAGCGCCGCTTTTTGTCTGCCCCTGTGTTGCGCCAGCCTGATGTTTCTCTTCCCTTTCAGGTTGAGGTCGATGCTTCCGAGATCGGAGCGGGGGCGGTTTTGTCGCAGAAAAGTTCCGACTGCTCAGTGATGAGACCTTGTGCGTTCTTTTCGCGAAAATTTTCGGCCGCCGAGCGAAACTATGATGTTGGTAATCGGGAGCTTTTGGCCATGAAGTGGGCATTTGAGGAGTGGCGTCATTGGCTTGAGGGTGCCAGACATCAGGTGGTAGTTTTGACTGATCACAAGAATTTAATTTATTTGGAGTCTGCCAGGCGCCTGAATCCTAGACAGGCACGTTGGTCGTTGTTCTTTTCCCGGTTTAATTTTGTGGTCTCGTACTTACCGGGTTCTAGGAATGTGAAAGCAGATGCTCTTTCTAGGAGTTTTGAGCCTGACTCTCCTGGGAATTCTGAACCTGCTGGTGTCCTTAAGGATGGAGTGGTTTTGTCTGCTGTCTCTCCAGATTTGCGACGTGCTTTGCAAGAATTTCAGGCGGATAGACCTGATCGTTGTCCGTCTGGTAGACTGTTTGTTCCTGACGAGTGGACCACTAGAGTCATCTCGGAAGTTCATTCTTCTACTCTGGCAGGTCATCCGGGAATTTTTGGCACCAGAGATTTGGTGGCTAGATCCTTCTGGTGGCCTTCCCTGTCTCGAGATGTGCGTGTTTTTGTGCAGTCTTGCGATGTGTGTGCTCGGGCCAAGCCTTGTTGTTCTAGGGCTAGTGGGTTGTTGTTGCCCTTGCCTATTCCGAAGAGGCCTTGGACGCACATCTCTATGGACTTTATCTCGGATCTCCCTGTTTCTCAGAAGATGTCTGTCATCTGGGTGGTGTGTGACCGTTTTTCTAAAATGGTTCATTTGGTGCCATTGCCTAAGTTGCCTTCCTCATCTGAGTTGGTCCCTCTGTTTTTTCAAAATGTGGTTCGCTTGCATGGTATTCCGGAAAACATCATTTCTGACAGGGGTACCCAGTTCGTGTCTAGATTTTGGCGGGCAGTCTGTGCCAGGTTGGGCATTGATTTGTCCTTTTCGTCTGCATTCCATCCTCAGACCAATGGCCAGACGGAGCGAACTAATCAAACTTTGGAGACTTATTTGAGGTGTTTTGTGTCTGCGGATCAGGATGATTGGGTTGCCTTTCTGCCGTTGGCGGAGTTTGCTCTTAATAATCGGGCTAGTTCTGCCACTTTGGTTTCTCCTTTCTTTTGCAATTCAGGGTTTCATCCGCGTTTTTCATCTGGTCAGGTTGAATCTTCGGATTGTCCTGGAGTGGATGCGGTGGTGGATCGGTTGCATCGGATTTGGGGACAAGTGGTGGATAATTTGGAATTGTCCCAGGAGAGGACTCAGCAGTTTGCTAACCGTCGTCGTCGTGTTGGTCCCCACCTTCGCGTTGGGGACTTGGTGTGGTTGTCTTCCCGTTTTGTCCCTATGAGGGTTTCTTCTCCCAAATTTAAGCCTCGGTTCATCGGTCCTTATAGGATTTTGGAGATTCTTAACCCTGTTTCCTTTCGTTTGGACCTCCCGGCATCTTTTGCTATCCATAATGTGTTCCATCGGTCGTTGTTGCGGAGATATGAGGTACCGGTGGTTCCTTCTACTGAACCTCCTGCTCCTGTGCTGGTGGAGGGTGAATTGGAGTACGTCGTAGAGAAGATCTTGGACTCCCGTATTTCCAGACGGAGACTTCAATATCTGGTTAAATGGAAAGGCTATGGTCAGGAAGATAATTCTTGGGTAACTGCCTCTGATGTTCATGCCTCGGATTTGGTTCGTGCCTTTCATAGGGCTCATCCAGATCGCCCTGGCGGTTCTTGTGAGGGTTCGGTGCCCCCTCCTTAAGGGGAGGGTACTGTTGTGTATCCGCTTTTTGGGCTCCCCTGGTGGTTGCTGGTGGTACTGGTGACTTGTTTGCACTTTGCTGCTTCTGTTCACCTGCTTCCATCAGTGTTTGGGAGTTTCCTATTTAGCCTTGCTCTCCAGTCTTTTCCTTGCCGGTCATCATTGTAACCAGAGCCTTCGGTTGCATGTTCCTGCTACTAGTCTGCTGATCAGCTAAGTGGACTTTGTCCTTTTGTTTTGTACCTTTTGTCCAGTTTGCAGTTTTGTTATTCTCTGTAGCTGGAAGCTCTTGCGGGCTGAAATTGCCACTCCTGTGTCATGAGTTGACACAGGAGTCTTAAAGTAATTTCAGGATGGTTTTTGAAAGGGTTTTCAGTTGACCGTGAAGTCCTCTTTTGTATCCTTCTGCTATCTAGTAAGTGGACCTCTCTTTGCTAAATCTACTTTCATACTGTGTATGTCTTTTCCTCTTAATTCACCGTTATTACATGTGGGGGGCTGCTATCATCTTTTGGGGTATTTCCCTAGAGGTAAGCCAGGTTTGTTTCTTCCTCTACCAGGCGTAGTTAGTCCTCCGGCTGGCGCGTGGCATATAGGAAGCCGTAGGTATGCTCCCTGGCTACTGTTAGTTGTGTGGTAGATTTAGCTCACGGTCAACTCGAGTTTCCATCACCCGAGAGCTCGTTCGTTACTTATATGTTTCTTACGTTCCCTTGCCATTGGGAACCATGACAGATGTCTGTATATAGGAGAGATGTCTGTATATAGAGGGATGTCTGTATATAGGAGAGATGTCTGTATATAGAGGGATGTCTGTATATAGGAGTGGTGTCTGTATATAGGGGGATGTCTGTATATAGGAGTGGTGTCTGTATATAGGGGGATGTCTGTATATAGGAGTGGTGTCTGTATATAGGGGGATGTCTGTATATAGGAGTGGTGTCTGTATATAGAGGGATGTCTGTATATAGGAGTGGTGTCTGTATATAGAGGGATGTCTGTATATAGGAGTGGTGTCTGTATATAGAGGGATGTCTGTATATAGGAGTGGTGTCTGTATATAGAGATGTCTGTATATAGGAGTGGTGTCTGTATATAGGAGTGGTGTCTGTATATAGAGGGATGTCTGTATATAGGAGAGATGTCTGTATATAGAGGGATGTCTGTATATAGGAGTGGTGTCTGTATATAGAGGGATGTCTGTATATAGGAGTGGTGTCTGTATACAGAGGGATGTATGTATATAGGAGTGGTGTCTGTATACAGAGGGATGTCTGTATATAGGAGTGGTGTCTGTATATAGGGGGATGTCTGTATATAGGAGTGGTGTCTGTATATAGGGGGATGTCTGTATATAGGAGTGGTGTCTGTATATAGAGGGATGTCTGTATATTGGAGTGGTGTCTGTATATAGAGGGATGTCTGTATATAGGAGTGGTGTCTGTATATAGAGGGATGTCTGTATATTGGAGTGGTGTCTGTATATAGAGGGATGTCTGTATATAGGAGTGGTGTCTGTATATAGAGGGATGTCTGTATATAGGAGTTGTGTCTGTATATAGAGGGATGTCTGTATATAGGAGTGGTGTCTGTATAGAGAGGGATGTCTGTATATAGGAGTGGTGTCTGTATATAGGAGTGGTGTCTGTATATAGAGGGATGTCTGTATATAGGAGAGATGTCTGTATATAGAGGGATGTCTGTATATAGGAGTGGTGTCTGTATATAGAGGGATGTCTGTATATAGGAGTGGTGTCTGTATACAGAGGGATGTATGTATATAGGAGTGGTGTTTGTATATAGAGGGATGTCTGTATATAGGAGTGGTGTCTGTATACAGAGGGATGTCTGTATATAGGAGTGGTGTCTGTATATAGGGGGATGTCTGTATATAGGAGTGGTGTCTGTATATGGGGGATGTCTGTATATAGGAGTGGTGTCTGTATACAGGTCCTTCTCAAAAAATTAGCATATAGTGTTAAATTTCATTATTTACCATAATGTAATGATTACAATTAAACTTTCATATATTATAGATTCATTATCCACCAACTGAAATTTGTCAGGTCTTTTATTGTTTTAATACTGATGATTTTGGCATACAACTCCTGATAACCCAAAAAAACTGTCTCAATAAATTAGCATATCAAGAAAAGGTCCTCTAAACGACCTATTACCCTAATCTTCTGAATCAACTAATTAACTCTAAACACATGCAAAAGATACCTGAGGCTTTTAAAAACTCCCTGCCTGGTTCATTACTCAAAACCCCCATCATGGGTAAGACTAGCGACCTGACAGATGTCAAGAAGGCCATCATTGACACGCTCAAGCAAGAGGGTAAGACCCAAAAAGAAATTTCTCAACAAATAGGCTGTTCCCAGAGTGCTGTATCAAGGCACCTCAATGGTAAGTCTGTTGGAAGGAAACAATGTGGCAGAAAACGCTGTACAACGAGAAGAGGTGACCGGACCCTGAGGAAGATTGTGGAGAAGGACCGATTCCAGACCTTGGGGAACCTGAGGAAGCAGTGGACTGAGTCTGGTGTGGAAACATCCAGAGCCACCGTGCACAGGCGTGTGCAGGAAATGGGCTACAGAGAAGCAGCACTGGACTGTTGCTAAGTGGTCCCAAGTACTTTTTTCTGATGAAAGCAAATTTTGCATGTCATTCGGAAATCAAGGTGCCAGAGTCTGGAGGAAGACTGGGGAGAAGGAAATGCCAAAATGCCTGAAGTCCAGTGTCAAGTACCCACAGTCAGTGATGGTGTGGGGTGCCATGTCAGCTGCTGGTGTTGGTCCACTGTGTTTCATCAAGGGCAGGGTCAATGCAGCTAGCTATCAGGAGATTTTGGAGCACTTCATGCTTCCATCGGCTGAAATGCTTTATGGAGATGAAGATTTCATTTTTCAGCACGACCTGGCACCTGCTCACAGTGCCAAAACCACTGGTAAATGGTTTACTGACCATTGTATTACTGTGCTCAATTGGCCTGCCAACTCTCCTGACCTGAACCCCATAGAGAATCTGTGGGATATTGTGAAGAGAAAGTTGAGAGACTCAAGACCCAACACTCTGGATGAGCTTAAGGCCGCTATTGAAGCATCCTGGGCCTCCATAACATCTCAGCAGTGTCACAGGCTGATTGCCTCCATGCCACGCCGCATTGAAGCAGTCATTTCTGCCAAAGGATTCCCGACCAAGTATTGAGTGCATAACTGAACATTATTATTTGATTGTTTTTTTGTTTGTTATTAAAAAACACTTTTATTTGATTGGACGGGTGAAATATGCTAATTTATTGAGACAGGTTTTTTGGGTTATCAGGAGTTGTATGCCAAAATCATCAGTATTAAAACAATAAAAGACCTGACAAATTTCAGTTGGTGGATAATGAATCTATAATATATGAAAGTTTAAGTGTAATCATTACATTATGGTAAATAATGAAATTTAACACTATATGCTAATTTTTTGAGAAGGACCTGTATAGGGGGATGTCTGTATATAGGAGTGGTGTCTGTATATAGTGGGATGTCTGTATATAGGAGTGGTGTCTGTATATAGAGGGATGTCTGTATATAGGAGTGGTGTCTGTATATAGGGGGATGTCTGTATATAGGAGTGGTGTCTGTATATAGGGGGATGTCTGTATATAGGAGTGGTGTCTGTATATAGGGGGATGTCTGTATATAGGAGTGGTGTCTGTATATAGAGGGATGTCTGTATATAGGAGTGGTGTCTGTATATAGAGGGATGTCTGTATATAGGAGTGGTGTCTGTATATAGAGGGATGTCTGTATATAGGAGTGGTGTCTGTATATAGAGGGATGTCTGTATATTGTAGAGGTGTCTGTATATAGGGGTATGTCTGTATATAGGAGTGGTATCTGTGTATAGAGGGATCTCTGTATATGGTAGTGGTGTCTGTATATAGAGGGTTGTCTGTATGTAGAAGTTGTGTCTGTATATAGGAGTGGTGTCTGTATATAGGAGTGATGTCTGTATATAAGAGGATGTGGCCAAAGTGGCTACCGAGAGGCTGTGTGCTCCAAAGTGGCTACCAAGGAGTCCTGCATGCCAAAATGGCTACCAAGAGGCCAAAGTTGCTAACAAGGGGCCCCGCACATCAAAGTGGTTACCAAGGGGCCAAATTGGATACCCAGGGGCAGAGCCCTGCATGCCAGAATGCTCCTGAGGTTCATTGGCAGCTGGCAGCGCTGTTCAAGCACCATGTATTTCCTTCAGGAAATGCCCATCTAGTTATTATGGTGCTTGAACCCTCCTAGGTTCAAGCAACATATTGTAATCCGATTTCTTATATTTATGGTGCTTGAACCTCCTAGGTTCAAGCAACATATTGTAATCCGATTTCTTATATTTATGGTGCTTGAACCTCCTAGGTTCAAGCAACATATTGTAATCCGATTTCTTATATTTTCTTATTATGGTGCTTGAACCTCCTAGGTTCAAGCAACATATTGTAATCCGATTTCTTATATTTTCTTATTATTATTATTATTATTATTATTCTTCTCCGCGTTTTCCGCAATTAATGCGGCCCGAACCGCTCGGCGCAGAGACCCCGTTCAGGCGGCGTTTCGAAGCCCTCGGTGGGGACAGGTGTGCTATGACTTTTATAGTCGATCCGATATGTAGATTTTATTTAAATCGCATTTAAAAAAAAAAAATTCCCATAGGAAATAATGGCGAACTTTCCATTACCCCAAACTTGACCTTCCAAAGATGGCAGCTATGCAAATGTACGGTATCCATTTTAGGACATGATCATTTATCACACGGCCCCGTGTGCAAAAGTAAGTGCGCCCCGGGCCCGTGTGCAAAAGTAAGTGCGCCCCCGGCCCCGTGTGCAAAAGTAAGTGCGCCCCCGGCCCCGTGTGCAAAAGTAAGTGCGCCCCCGGCCCCGTGTGCAAAAGTAAGTGCGCCCCCGGCCCCGTGTGCAAAAGTAAGTGCGCCCCCGGCCCCGTGTGCAAAAGTAAGTGCGCCCCCGGCCCCGTGTGCAAAAGTAAGTGCGCCCCCGGCCCCGTGTGCAAAAGTAAGTGCGCCCCCGGCCCCGTGTGCAAAAGTAAGTGCGCCCCCGGCCCCGTGTGCAAAAGTAAGTGCGCCCCCGGCCCCGTGTGCAAAAGTAAGTGCGCCCCCGGCCCCGTGTGCAAAAGTAAGTGCGCCCCCGGCCCCGTGTGCAAAAGTAATGGCGCCCCCGGCCCCGTGTGCAAAAGTAATGGCGCCCCCGGCCCCGTGTGCAAAAGTAATGGCGCCCCCGGCCCCGTGTGCAAAAGTAATGGCGCCCCCGGCCCCGTGTGCAAAAGTAATGGCGCCCCCGGCCCCGTGTGCAAAAGTAATGGCGCCCCCGGCCCCGTGTGCAAAAGTAATGGCGCCCCCGGCCCCGTGTGCAAAAGTAATGGCGCCCCCGGCCCCGTGTGCAAAAGTAATGGCGCCCCCGGCCCCGTGTGCAAAAGTAATGGCGCCCCCGGCCCCGTGTGCAAAAGTAATGGCGCCCCCGGCCCCGTGTGCAAAAGTAATGGCGCCCCCGGCCCCGTGTGCAAAAGTAATGGCGCCCCCGGCCCCGTGTGCAAAAGTAATTGCGCCCCCGGCCCCGTGTGCAAAAGTAAGTGCGCCCCCGGCCCCGTGTGCAAAAGTAAGTGCGCCCCCGGCCCCGTGTGCAAAAGTAATGGCGCCCCCGGCCCCGTGTGCAAAAGTAATGGCGCCCCCGGCCCCGTGTGCAAAAGTAATGGCGCCCCCGGCCCCGTGTGCAAAAGTAATGGCGCCCCCGGCCCCGTGTGCAAAAGTAATGGCGCCCCCGGTCCCGTGTGCAAAAGTAATGGCGCCCCCGGCCCCGTGTGCAAAAGTAATGGCGCCCCCGGCCCCGTGTGCAAAAGTAAGCGCGCCCCCGGCCCCGTGTGCAAAAGTAAGCGCGCCCCCGGCCCCGTGTGCAAAAGTAAGCGCGCCCCCGGCCCCGTGTGCAAAAGTAATGGCGACCCCGGCCCCGTGTGCAAAAGTAATGGCGCCCCCGGCCCCATGTGCAAAAGTAATGGCGGCCCCGTGTGCAAAAGTAATGGCGCCCTTGGCCCCGTGTGCAAAAGTAAGCGCGCCCCCGGCCCCGTGTGCAAAAGTAAGTGCGCCCCGGTCCCGGGTGTGCAAAAGTAAGTGCTCCCCTGGTGTGTGAAGTGCTGCTGTAAAGCTGGCAGCGCTGTTCAAGCACCATGTATTTCCTTCAGGAAATGCCCATCTAGTTATTATTATTATTATTATTATTATTCTCCGCGTTTTCCGCAATTAATGCGGCCCGAACCGCTCGGCGCAGAGACCCCGTTCAGGCGGCGTTTCGAAGGCCTCGGTGGGGACAGGTGTGCTATGACTTTTATAGTCGATCCGATATGTAGATTTTATTTAAATCGCATTTTAAAAAAAAAATTTCCCATAGGAAATAATGGCGAACTTTCCATTACCCCCAACTTGACCTTCCAAAGATGGCAGCTATGCAAATGTACGGTTTCCATTTTAGGACATGATCATTTATCAAAGTCAAACATCAGAATAAAGTGACTATGACACCCTCTCGTCCCGTGTGTGAAAAGTAAGTGCACCCCCAGACCCGTGTGTGAAAAGTAAGTGCACCCCCGGTCCCCTGTGTGAAAAGTAAGTGCCCCCCCGGTCCCGTGTGTGAAAAGTAAGTGCCCCCCGGCCCCGTGTGTGAAAAGTAAGTGCACCCCCGGTCCCGTGGGTGAAAAGTAAGTGCACCCCCGATCCCCTGTGTGAAAAGTAAGGGCCCCCCCGGCCCCTTATGTGAAAAGTAAGTGCCCCCCCGGCCCCGTGTGTGAAAAGTAAGTTCAACCCCGGTCCCCTGTGTGAAAAGTAAGTGCCCCCCGGCCCCGTGTGTGAAAAGTAAATGCACCCCCGGTCCCGTGTGTGAAAAGTAAGTGCCCCCCCGACCCCGTGTGTGAAAAGTAAGTGCACCCCCGATCCCGTGGGTGAAAAGTAAGTGCACCCCCGGCCCCGTGTGTGAAAAGTAAGTGCACCCCCGGCCCCGTGTGAAAAGTAAGTGCACCCCCGGTCCCCTGTGTGAAAAGTAAGTGCCCCCCGGCTCCTTGTGAAAAGTAAGTGCACCCCCGGTCACCTGTGTGAAAAGTAAGTGCACCCCGGTCCCCTGTGTGAAAAGTAAGTGCACCCCCGGTCCCCTGTGTGAAAAGTAAGTGCACCCCCGGTCCCATGTGTGAAAAGTAAGTGCACCCCCGGTCCCCTGTGTGAAAAGCAAGTGCCCCCCGGCCCCGTGTGAAAAGTAAGTGCACCCCCGGTCCCGTGTGTGAAAAGTAAGTGCCCCCCCGGCCCCGTGTGTGAAAAGTAAGTGCACGCCCGGTCCCGTGGGTGAAAAGTAAGTGCACCCCAGGCCCCGTGTGTGAAAAGTAAGTGCACCCCCGGCCCCATGTGAAAAGTAAGTGCACCCCCGGTCCCCTGTGTGAAAAGTAAGTGCCCCCCGGCCCCGTGTGTGAAAAGTAAGTGCACCCCTGGTCCCGTGGGTGAAAAGTAAGTGCACCCCCGGCCCCATGTGAAAAGTAAGTGCACCCCCGGTCCCCTGTGTGAAAAGTAAGTGCACCCCCGGCCCCGTGTGTGAAAAGTAAGTGCACCCTTGGCCCCGTATGAAAAGTAAGTGCACCCACGGTCCCCTGTGTGAAAAGTAAGTGCACCTCCGGTCCCCTGTGTGAAAAGTAAGTGCACCCCCAGACCCGTGTGCAAAAGTAAGCGTGCCCCCGGCCCCGTGTGCAAAAGTAAGCGCGCCCCCGGCCCCGTGTGCAAAAGTAGTGGCGCCCCCGGCCCCGTGTGCAAAAGTAGTGGCGCCCCCGGCCCCGTGTGCAAAAGTAATGGCGCCCCCGGCCCCGTGTGCAAAAGTAATGGCGCCCCCGGCCCCGTGTGCAAAAGTAATGGCGCCCCCGGCCCCGTGTGCAAAAGTAATGGCGCCCCCGGCCCCGTGTGCAAAAGTAATGGCGCCCCCGGCCCCGTGTGCAAAAGTAATGGCGCCCCCGGCCCCGTGTGCAAAAGTAATGGCGCCCCCAGCCCCGTGTGTGAAAAGTAAGTGCCCCCCGGCCCCGTGTGTGAAAAGTAAGTGCCCCCCCGGCCCCGTGTGCAAAAGTAAGCGCGCCCCCGGCCCCGTGTGCAAAAGTAAGCGCGCCCCCGGCCCCGTGTGCAAAAGTAAGCGCGCCCCCGGCCCCGTGTGCAAAAGTAAGCGCGCCCCCGGCCCCGTGTGCAAAAGTAAGCGCGCCCCCGGCCCCGTGTGCAAAAGTAAGCGCGCCCCCGGACCCGTGTGCAAAAGTAATGGCGCCCCCGGCCCCGTGTGCAAAAGTAATGGCGCCCCCGGCTCCGTGTGCAAAAGTAATGGTGCCCCCGGCCCCGTGTGCAAAAGTAAGCGCGCCCCCGGCCCCGTGTGCAAAAGTAAGCGCGCCCTTGGCCCCGTGTGCAAAAGTAAGCGCGCCCCCGGCCCCATGTGCAAAAGTAATGGCGCCCCCGGCCCCGTGTGCAAAAGTAATGGCGCCCCCGGCCCCGTGTGCAAAAGTAAGTGCGCCCCCGGCCCCGTGTGCAAAAGTAAGTGCGCCCCCGGCCCCGTGTGCAAAAGTAAGTGCACCCCAGCCCCGTGTGCAAATGTAAGTGCGCCCCCGGCCCCGTGTGCAAAAGTAAGTGCGCCCCCGGCCCCGTGTGCAAACGTAAGTGCGCCCCCGGCCCTGTGTGCAAAAGTAAGTGCGCCCCCGGCCCCTTGTGCAAAAGTAAGTGCGCCCCCGGCCCCGTGTGCAAAAGTAAGTGCGCCCCGGTCCCGGGTGTGGAAAAGTAAGTGCGCCCCGGTCCCGGGTGTGGAAAAGTAAGTGGCCCCCCTGGTCCCGTGTGTGAAAAGTGCTGCTGTAAAGCTGGCAGCGCTGTTCAAGCACCATGTATTTCCTTCAGGAAATGCCCATCTAGTTTATTATTCTTCTCCGCGTTTTCCGCAATTAATGCGGCCCGAACCGCTCGGTGCAGAGACCCCGTTCAGGCGGCGTTTCGAAGGCCTCGGTGGGGACAGGTGTGCTATGACTTTTATAGTCGATCCAATATGTAGATTTTATTTAAATCGCATTTAAAAAAAAAAATTTCCCATAGGAAATAATGGCGAACTTTCCATTACCCCGAACTTGACCTTCCAAAGATGGCAGCTATGCAAATGTACGGTGTCCATTTTAGGACATGATCATTTATCAAAGTCAAACATCAGAATAAAGTGACTATGACACCCTCTCGTCCCGTGTGTGAAAAGTAAGTGCCCCCCCGGCCCCGTGTGTGAAAAGTAAGTGCCCCCCCGGCCCCGTGTGTGAAAAGTAAGTGCCCCCCCGGCCCCGTGTGTGAAAAGTAAGTGCCCCCCCGGCCCCGTGTATCAAAAGTAAGTGCCCCCCCGGCCCCGTGTGCAAAAGTAAGTGCGCCCCCGGCCCCGTGTGCAAAAGTAAGTGCGCCCCCGGCCCCGTGTGCAAAAGTAAGTGCGCCCCCGGCCCCGTGTGCACAAGTAAGTGCGCCCCCGGCCCCGTGTGCAAAAGTAAGTGCGCCCCCGGCCCCGTGTGCAAAAGTAAGTGCGCCCCCGGCCCCGTGTGCAAAAGTAAGTGCGCCCCCGGCCCCGTGTGCAAAAGTAAGTGCGCCCCCGGCCCCGTGTGCAAAAGTAAGTGCGCCCCCGGCCCCGTGTGCAAAAGTAAGTGCGCCCCCGGCCCCGTGTGCAAAAGTAAGTGCGCCCCCGGCCCCGTGTGCAAAAGTAAGTGCGCCCCCGGCCCCGTGTGCAAAAGTAAGTGCGCCCCCGGCCCCGTGTGCAAAAGTAAGTGCGCCCCCGGCCCCGTGTGCAAAAGTAAGTGCGCCCCCGGCCCCGTGTGCAAAAGTAAGTGCGCCCCCGGCCCCGTGTGCAAAAGTAAGTGCGCCCCCGGCCCCGTGTGTGAAAAGTAAGTGCCCCCCCGGCCCCTTGTGTGAAAAGTAAGTTCCGCCCCGTGTGTGAAAAGTAAGTGCCCCCCGGCCCCGTGTGTGAAAAGTAAGTGACCCATAACTCTGACCTGTATATAGGAGTCTGTATATAGGGGGATGTCTGTATATAGGAGTGGTGTCTGTATTTAGAGGGATGTCTCTATATATAGGAGTGGTGTCTGTATATAGGGGAATGTCTGTATATAGGAGTGGTGTCTGTATATAGGGGATTGTCTGTATATAGGAGTGGTGTCTGTATATAGAGGGATGTCTGTATATAGGAGTGGTGTCTGTATATAGAGGGATGTCTGTATATAGGAGTGATGTCTGTATATAGGGGGATGTCTGTTTATAGGAGTGGTGTCTGTATACAGAGGGATGTCTGTATATAGGAGAGGTGTCTGTATATAGGAGTGGTGTGTGTATATAGGGGGATGTCTGTATATAGGAGTGGTGTCTGTATATAGGGGGATGTCTGTATATAGGAGTGGTGTCTGTATATAGAGGGATGTCTCTATATAGGAGAGATGTCTGTATATACAGGGATGTCTGTATATAGGAGTGGTGTCTGTATATAGAGGGATGTCTGTATATAGGAGTGGTGTCTGTATATAGAGGGATGTCTGTATATAGGAGAGATGTCTGTATATAGAGGGATGTCTGTTTATAGGAGTGGTGTCTGTACATAGAGGGATGTTGGTATATAGGAGTGGTGTCTGTATATAGAGGGATGTCTGTATATAGTAGTGGTGTCTGTATACAGAGGGATGTCTGTATATAGGAGTGGTGTCTGTATATAGAGGGATGTCTGTATATAAGAGTGATGTCTGTATATAGGAGTGGTGTCTGTATATAGAGGGATGTCTGTACATAGGAGTGGTGTCTGTATATAGAGGGATGTTGGTATATAGGAGTGGTGTCTGTATATAGAGGGATGTCTGTATATAGGAGAGATGTCTGTATATAGAGGGATGTCTGTTTATAGGAGTGGTGTCTGTACATAGAGGGATGTCGGTATATAGGAGTGGTGTCTGTATATAGAGGGATGTCTGTATATAGTAGTGGTGTCTGTATACAGAGGGATGTCTGTATATAGGAGTGGTGTCTGTATATAGAGGGATGTCTGTATATAAGAGTGATGTCTGTATATAGGAGTGGTGTCTGTATATAGAGGGATGTCTGTACATAGGAGTGGTGTCTGTAAATAGAGGGATGTCTGTATATAGGAGTGGTGTCTGTATACAGATGGATGTCTGTACACAGGAGTGGTGTCTGTGTATAGGGGGATGTCTGTATATAGGAGTGGTGTCTGTATATAGGAGGATGTCTGTGTATAGGAGTGGTGTCTGTATATAAGGGAATATCTGTGTATAGGAGTGGTGTCTGTATATAGAGGGATGTCTCTATATAGGAGAGATGTCTGTATATACAGGGATGTCTGTATATAGGAGTGGTGTCTGTATACAGAGGGATGTCTGTATATAGGAGTGGTGTCTGTATATAGAGGGGTGTCTGTATATAGGAGTGGTGTCTGTATACAGAGGGATGTCTGTATATAGGAGTGGTGTCTGTATACAGGGGGATGTCTGTATATAGTAGTGGTGTCTGTATATAGGGGGATGTCTGTATATAGGAGTGGTGTCTGTATATAGAGGGATGTCTGTATATAGGAGTGGTGTCTGTATATAGAGGGATGTCTGTATATAGGAGTGGTGTCTGTATATAGAGGGATGTCTGTATATAGGAGTGGTGTCTGTATACAGAGGGATGTCTGTATATAGGAGTGGTGTCTGTATACAGGGGGATGTCTGTATATAGGAGTGGTGTCTGTATATAGAGGGATGTCTGTATATTGGAGTGGTGTCTGTATATAGAGGGATGTCTGTATGTAGGAGTGGTGTCTGTATACAGAGGGATGTCTGTATATAGGAGTGGTGTCTGTATACAGGGGGATGTCTGTATATAGGAGTGGTGTCTGTATACAGGGGGATATCTGTATATAGGAGTGGTGTCTGTATATAGAGGGATGTCTGTATATAGGAGTGGTGTCTGTATATAGAGGGATGTCTGTATATAGGAGTGATGTCTGTATATAGAGGGATGTCTGTATATAGGAGTGGTGTCTGTATATAGAGGGATGTCTGTATATAGGAGTGGTGTCTGTATATAGAGGGATGTCTGTATATAGGAGTGGTGTCTGTATATAGGGGGATGTCTGTATATAGGAGTGTTGTCTGTATATAGAGGGATGTCTGTATATAGGAGAGATGTCTGTATATAGAGGGATGTCTCTATATAGGAGTGGTGTCTGTATATAGAGGGATGTCTGTATATAGGAGAGAAGTCTGTATATAGAGGGATGTCTGTATATAGGAGTGGTATCTGTATATAGAGGGATGTATGTATATAGGAGTGGTGTCTGTATATAGAGGGATGTCTGTATATAGGAGTTGTGTCTGTATACAGAGGGATGTCTGTATATAGGAGTGGTGTCTCTATATAGGGGGATGTCTGAATATAGGAGATATGTCTGTATATAGAGGGATGTCTGTATATAGGAGTGGTGTCTGTATATAGGAGTGGTGTCTGTATATAGAGGGATGTCTGTATATAGGAGTGGTGTCTGTATATAGAGGGATGTCTGTATATAGGAGTGGTGTCTGTATATAGAGGGTTGTCTGTATATAGGAGTGGTGTCTGTATATAGGGGGATGTCTGTATATAGGAGAGATGTCTGTATATAGAGGGATGTCTGTATATAGGAGTGGTGTCTGTATATAGAGGGATGTCTGTATATTGGAGTGGTGTCTGTATATAGGGGGATGTCTGTATATAGGAGAGATGTCTGTATATAGAGGGATGTCTGTATATAGGAGTGGTGTCTGTATGTAGAGGGATGTCTGTATATAGGAGTGGTGTCTGTATATAGGGGGATGTCTGTATATAGGAGTGGTGTCTGTATATAGAGGGATGTCTGTATATAGGAGTGGTGTCTGTATATAGGGGGATGTCTGTATATAGGAGTGGTGTTTGTATATAGAGGGATGTCTGTATATAGGAGAGATGTCTGTATATAGAGGGATGTCTGTATATAGGAGTGGTGTCTGTATATAGAGGGATGTCTGTATATAGGAGAGATGTCTGTATATAGAGGGATGTCTGTATATAGGAGTGGTGTCTGTATATAGAGGGATGTCTGTATATAGGAGTGGTGTCTGTATATAGGGGGATGTCTGTATATAGGAGTGGTGTCTGTATATAGAGGGATGTCTGTATATAGGAGTGGTGTCTGTATACAGAGGGATGTCTGTATATAGGAGTGGTGTCTGTATATAGAGGGATGTCTGTATATAAGAGTGGTGTCTGTATATAGAGGGATGTCTGTATATAGGAGTGGTGTCTGTATATAGGGGGATGTCTGTATATAGGAGTGGTGTCTGTATATAGGGGGATGTCTGTATATAGGAGTGGTGTCTGTATATAGGGGGATGTCTGTATATAGGAGTGGTGTCTGTATATAGGGGGATGTCTGTATATAGGAGTGGTGTCTGTATATAGGAGTGGTGTCTGTATATAGAGGGATGTCTGTATATAGGAGAGGTGCCTGCATATAGGAGTGGTGTCTGTATATAGGAGTGGTGTCTGTACATAGGGGATGTTTGTATATAGGAGTGGTGTCTTTATATAGAGGGATGTCTGTATATAGGAGAGATGTCTGTATATAGAGGGATGTCTGTATATAGGAGTGGTGTCTGTATATAGAGGGATGTCTGTATATAGGAGAGATGTCTGTATATAGAGGGATGTCTGTATATAGAGGGATGTCTGTATATAGGAGTGGTGTCTGTATATAGGGGGATGTCTGTATATAGGAGTGGTGTCTGTATGTAGAGGGATGTCTGTATATAGGAGAGATGTCTGTATATAGAGGGATGTCTGTTTATAGGAGTGGTGTCTGTATATAGAGGGATGTCTGTATATAGGAGAGATGTCTGTATATAGAGGGATGTCTGTATATAGGAGTGGTGTCTGTATATAGGGGGATTTCTGTATATAGAAGTGGTGTCTGTATATAGGGGGATGTCTGTATAAAAGAGTGGTGTCTGTATATAGAGGGATGTCTGAATATAGGAGATATGTCTGTATATAGAGGGATGTCTGTATTTAGGTCTGGTGTCTGTATATAGAGGGATGTCTGTATATAGGAGTGGTGTCTGTATATAGAGGGATGTCTGTATATAGGAGTGGTGTCTGTATATAGAGGGATGTCTGTATATAGGAGTGGTGTCTGTATATAGAGGGATGTCTGTATATAGGAGTGGTGTCTGTATATAGAGGGATGTCTGTATATAGGAGTGGTGTCTGTATATAGGGGGATGTCTGTATATAGGAGTGGTGTCTGTATATAGAGGGATGTCTGTATATAGGAGTGGTGTCTGTATATAGAGGGATGTCTGTATATAGGAGTGGTGTCTGTATACAGAGGGATGTCTGTATATAGAAGTGGTGTCTGTATATAGAGGGATGTCTGTATATAAGAGTGGTGTCTGTATATAGAGGGATGTCTGTATATAGGAGTGGTGTCTCTATATAGAGGGATGTCTGTATATAGGAGTGGTGTCTGTATATAGAGGGATGTCTGTATATAGGAGTGGTGTCTGTATATAGAGGGATGTCTGTATATAGGAGTGGTGTCTGTATATAGGGGGATGTCTGTATATAGGAGTGGTGTCTGTATATAGAGGGATGTCTGTATATAGGAGAGATGTCTGTATATAGAGGGATGTCTGTATATAGGAGTGGTGTCTGTATATAGTGGGATGTCTGTATATAGGAGTGGTGTCTGTATATAGAGGGATGTCTGTATATAGGAGAGGTGCCTGCATATAGGAGTGGTGTCTGTATATAGGAGTGGTGTCTGTATATAGAGGGATGTCTTTATATAGAAGTGGTGTCTGTATATAGTGGGATGTCTGTATATAGGAGTGGTGACTGTATATAAAGGGATATCTGTATATAGGAGTGGTGTCTGTATATATAGGGATGTCTTTACATAGGAGTGGTGTCTGTATACAGTGGGATGTCTGTATATAGGAGTGGTGTCTGTATATAGGGGATGTCTGTATATAGGAGTGGTGTCTGTATATAGGGGGATGTCTGTATATAGGAGTGGTGTCTGTATATAGGGGGATGTCTGTATATAGGAGAGATGTCTGTATATAGAGGGATGTCTGTATAGGAGTGGTGTCTGTATATAGAGGGATGTCTGTATATAGGAGTGGTGTCTGTATACAGAGGGATGTCTGTATAAAGGAGTGGTGTCTGTATACAGAGGGATGTCTGTATAAAGGAGTGGTGACTGTATATAAAGGGATATCTGTATATAGGAGTGGTGTCTGTATATAGAGGGATGTCTGCATATAGGAGTGGTGTCTGTATATAGAGGGATGTCTGTATATAAGAGTGGTGTCTGTATATAGAGGGATGTCTGTATATAGGAGTGGTGTCTGTATACAGAGGGATGTCTGTATATAGGAGTGGTGTCTGTATATAGGGGGATGTCTGTATATAGGAGTGGTGTCTGTATATAGGGGGATGTCTGTATATAGGAGTGGTGTCTGTATATAGGAGTGGTGTCTGTATATAGAGGGTTGTCTGTATATAGGAGTGGTGTCTGTATATAGAGGGATGACTGTATATAGGAGAGATGTATGTATATAGAGGGATGTCTGTATATAGGAGTGGTGTCTGTATATAGAGGGATGTCTGTATATAGGAGTGGTGTCTGTATATAGGGGGATGTCTGAATATAGGAGAGATGTCTTTATATAGAGGGATATCTGTATATAGGAGTGGTGTCTGTATATAGGGGGATGTCTGTATATAGGAGTGGTGTCTGTATATAGGGGGATTTCTGTATATAGGAGTGGTGTCTCTATATAGGGGGATGTCTGAATATAGGAGATATGTCTGTATATAGAGGGATGTCTGTATTTAGGTCTGGTGTCTGTATATAGAGGGATGTCTGTATATAGGAGTGGTGTCTGTATATAGAGGGATGTCTGTATATAGGAGTGGTGTCTGTATATAGAGGGATGTCTGTATATAGGAGTGGTGTCTGTATATAGAGGGATGTCTGTATATAGGAGTGGTGTCTGTATATAGAGGGATGTCTGTATATAGGAGTGGTGTCTGTATATAGGGGGATGTCTGTATATAGGAGTGGTGTCTGTATATAGAGGGATGTCTGTATATAGGAGTGGTGTCTTTATATAGAGGGATGTCTGTGTATAGGAGTGGTGTCTGTATACAGAGGGATGTCTGTATATAGAAGTGGTGTCTGTATATAGAGGGATGTCTGTATATAGGAGTGGTGTCTGTATATAGAGGGATGTCTGTATATATGAGTGGTGTCTGTATATAGAGGGATGTCTGTATATAGGAGTGGTGTCTGTATATAGAGGGATGTCTGTATATAGGAGTGGTGTCTGTATATAGGGGGATGTCTGTATATAGGAGTGGTGTCTGTATATAGAGGGATGTCTGTATATAGGAGAGATGTCTGTATATAGAGGGATGTCTGTATATAGGAGTGGTGTCTGTATATAGTGGGATGTCTGTATATACGAGTGGTGTCTGTATATAGAGGGATGTCTGTATATAGGAGAGGTGCCTGCATATAGGAGTGGTGTCTGTATCTAGGAGTGTTGTCTGTATATAGAGGGATGTCTTTATATAGAAGTGGTGTCTGTATATAGTGGGATGTCTGTATATAGGAGTGGTATCTGTACATAGAGGGATCTTTGTATATGGTAGTGGTGTCTGTATATAGAGGGATGTCTGTATGTAGGAGTTGTGTCTGTATATAGGAGTGGTGTCTGTATATAGGGGGATTTCTGTATATAGGAGTGGTGTCTCTATATAGGGGGATGTCTGAATATAGGAGATATGTCTGTATATAGAGGGATGTCTGTATTTAGGTCTGGTGTCTGTATATAGAGGGATGTCTGTATATAGGAGTGGTGTCTGTATATAGAGGGATGTCTGTATATAGGAGTGGTGTCTGTATATAGAGGGATGTCTGTATATAGGAGTGGTGTCTGTATATAGAGGGATGTCTGTATATAGGAGTGGTGTCTGTATATAGAGGGATGTCTGTATATAGGAGTGGTGTCTGTATATAGGGGGATGTCTGTATATAGGAGTGGTGTCTGTATATAGAGGGATGTCTGTATATAGGAGTGGTGTCTGTATATAGAGGGATGTCTGTATATAGGAGTGGTGTCTGTATACAGAGGGATGTCTGTATATAGAAGTGGTGTCTGTATATAGAGGGATGTCTGTATATAAGAGTGGTGTCTGTATATAGAGGGATGTCTGTATATATGAGTGGTGTCTGTATATAGAGGGATGTCTGTATATAGGAGTGGTGTCTGTATATAGAGGGATGTCTGTATATAGGAGTGGTGTCTGTATATAGGGGGATGTCTGTATATAGGAGTGGTGTCTGTATATAGAGGAATGTCTGTATATAGGAGAGATGTCTGTATATAGAGGGATGTCTGTATATAGGAGTGGTGTCTGTATATAGTGGGATGTCTGTATATACGAGTGGTGTCTGTATATAGAGGGATGTCTGTATATAGGAGAGGTGCTTGCATATAGGAGTGGTGTCTGTATATAGGGGGATGTCTGTATATAGGGGGATGTCTGTATATAGAAGTGGTGTCTGTATATAGTGGGATGTCTGTATATAGGAGTGGTATCTGTACATAGAGGGATCTTTGTATATGGTAGTGGTGTCTGTATATAGAGGGATGTCTGTATGTAGGAGTTGTGTCTGTATATAGGAGTGGTGTCTGTATATAGGAGTGATGTCTGTATATAAGAGGATGTGGCTACCCAGAGACTGTGTGCTCCAAAGTGGCTACCAAGGATTCCTGCATGCCAAAATGGCTACCAGGGGCCAAAGTTGCTAACAAGGGGCCCCGCACATCAAAGTGGCTACCAAGGGGCCAAGTTGGATACCCAGGGGCAGGGCCCTGCATGCCAGACTTGCTCCTGAGGTTCATTGGCAGCTGGCAGCGCTGTTCAAGCACCATGTATTTCCTTCAGGAAATGCCCATCTAGTTATGGTGCTTGAACCTCCTAGGTTCAAGCAACATATTGTAATCCGATTTCTTATATTTTATTATTATTATAGTGCTTTGGAACAAAGCACTATACTGTTATTCCACCGTGGTAAACTTCTTCTTATTCTTATTATTCAGTCCGCACGTAATGCGGCCCGAACCGCTAAACTCACAGACTCCAGTGAGGTGTCATTTCGAAGCCAGCGTTCCTGAGAGGTGTGCTAAGTATTTTTCGTGCCGATCGGATTTGTAGTTTTTGCGCAATTTGTGTTTGAAAAAATTCTTTCAATGCGTTTCAATAGGGAAATTGTCCCATACGTTTATAATGGGCTGGTTTCTGAGGCAATTTCTAAAAATAACTGCCACCTGGCTGATTAGCTCATTGATATGCGCAGTCAGACACAGTTACTATGCCAACGCCTATGAAGTCTACATCAGCTCACCAGGTCACAAGTTTTGTCAGATAATATCAGCTCTTAAAGTGACAGTACAGCACAATTCCAAACCACTATCCGTAGTCTTATGATTATTAGACTGTGGCCCGATTCTAACTCATCGGGTATTCTAGAATATGCATGTCCACGTAGTATATTGCACAGCCACGCAGTATACAGTGCAGAGCCGCGCAGTACACAGCGCAGAGCCGCGCAGTACACAGCGCAGAGCCGCGCAGTACACAGCGCAGAGCCGCGCAGTACACAGCGCAGAGCCGCGCAGTACAAAGCGCAGAGTCGCGCAGTATAAAGCGCAGAGCCGCGCAGTACACAGCGCAGAGCCGCGCAGTACACAGCGCAGAGCCGCGCAGTACAAAGCGCAGAGTCGCGCAGTATAAAGCGCAGAGCCTCGCAGTACACAGCGCAGAGCCGCGCAGTACACAGAGCAGAGCCGCGCAGTACACAGCGCAGAGCCGCGCAGTACACAGCGCAGAGCCGCGCAGTACACAGCGCAGAGCCGCGCAGTACACAGCGCAGAGCCGCGCAGTACACAGCGCAGAGCCGCGCAGTACAAAGCGCAGAGTCGCGCAGTATAAAGCGCAGAGCCACGCAGTACACAGCGCAGAGCCGCGCAGTACACAGCGCAGAGCCGCGCAGTACCCAGCGCAGAGCCGCGCAGTACAAAGCGCAGAGTCGCGCAGTATAAAGCGCAGAGCCGCGCAGTACACAGCGCAGAGCCGCGCAGTACACAGCGCAGAGCCGCGCAGTACACAGCGCAGAGCCGCGCAGTACACAGCACAGAGCCGCGCAGTACAAAGCGCAGAGTCGCGCAGTATAAAGCGCAGAGCCGCGCAGTACACAGCGCAGAGCCGCGCAGTACACAGCGCAGAGCCGCGCAGTACACAGCGCAGAGCCGCGCAGTACAAAGCGCAGAGTCGCGCAGTAGAAAGCGCAGAGCCCCGCAGTACACAGCGCAGAGCCGCGCAGTACACAGCGCAGAGCCGCGCAGTACACAGCGCAGAGCCGCGCAGTACACAGCGCAGAGCCGCGCAGTACACAGCGCAGAGCCGCGCAGTACACAGCGCAGAGCCGCGCAGTACACAGCGCAGAGCCGCGCAGTACAAAGCGCAGAGTCGCGCAGTATAAAGCGCAGAGCCGCGCAGTACACAGCGCAGAGCCGCACAGTACACAGCGCAGAGCCGCGCAGTACACAGCGCAGAGCCGCGCAGTATACAGCGCAGAGCCGCGCAGTACACAGCGCAGAGCCGCGCAGTACACAGCGCAGAGCCGCGCAGTACACAGCGCAGAGCCGCGCAGTGCCGCGCAGTACAAAGCTTGTAGCCTAAATGCAGTTCAAAATTGGTAACAGGACTAAACAGGGGGCATTGCTTTGTTCAGCGGAGGACAACTATAATGAGTGGCAGACACAGTTAGCAGGCCCAAATAATAAAGTAGCCTAAATGCAGTTCAAAATTGGTAACAGGCCTAAACAGGCGGCATTGCTTTGTTCAGTGGAGGACAACTGTAATGAGTGGCAGACACAGTTAGTAGGCCCAAATAATAAAGTAGGCTAAATGCAGTTCAAAATTGGTAACAGGACTAAACAGGGGGCATTGCTTTGTTCAGCGGAGTGCCATAGACTTGATCCCGGGTAGTAAATACCCTAAGGGTCGTTTATTTAATCTGTCTGTGCCTGAACACGCAGAGTTGCGCAGTAGAAAGCGCAGAGCCGCGCAGTACACAGCGCAGAGCCACGCAGTACACAGCGCAGAGCCGCGCAGTACACAGCGCAGAGCCGCGCAGTATACAGCGCAGAGCCGCGCAGTACACAGCGCAGAGCCGCGCAGTACACAGCGCAGAGCCGCGCAGTACACAGCGCAGAGCCGCGCAGCACACAGCGCAGAGCCGCGCAGTACAAAGCGCAGAGCCGCGCAGTATAAAGCGCAGAGCCGCGCAGTACACAGCGCAGAGCCGCGCAGTACACAGCGCAGAGCCGCGCAGTATAAAGCGGAGAGCCGCGCAGTACACAGCGCAGAGCCGCGCAGTACACAGCGCAGAGCCGCGCAGTACACAGCGCAGAGCCGCGCAGTGTACAGCGCAGAGCCGCGCAGTACACAGCGCAGAGCCGCGCAGTACAGAGCGCAGAGCCGCGCAGTATACCGCGCAGAGCCGTGCAGTGCACAGCGCAGAGCCGCGCAGTACACAGCGCAGAGCCGCGCAGTATAAAGCGCAGAGCCGCGCAGTGTAAAGCGCAGAGCCGCGCAGTACACAGCGCAGAGCCGCGCAGTACACAGCGCAGAGCCGCGCAGTACACAGCGCAGAGCCGCGCAGTACACAGCGCAGAGCCGCGCAGTATACAGCGCAGAGCCGCGCAGTATACAGCGCAGAGCCGCGCAGTACACAGCGCAGAGCCGCCCAGTATACAGCGCAGAGCCGCGCAGTACACAGCGTAGAGCCACGCAGTATACAGCGCAGAGCCGCGCAGTATACAGCGCAGAGCCGCGTAGTATACAGCGCAGAGCCCCGCAGTATACAGCGCAGAGCCGCGCAGTACACAGCGCAGAGCCGCGTAGTATACAGCGAAGAGCCACGCAGTATATAGCGCAGAGCTGCGCAGTACAAAGCGCAGAGCCGCGCAGTATACAGCGCAGAGCCGCGTAGTATACAGCGCAGAGCCGCGTAGTATACAGCGCAGAGCCACGCAGTATACAGCGCAGAGCCACGCAGTATACAGCGCAGAGCCACGTAGTTATACTGCCCAGTCACGTAGTATATTGTCCAGTCACATAGTATACTGCATATCCCTGTTAAAAAAAAAAAAAAGAATTAAAATAAAAAAGTTACATACTCACCTCCTGGAGCGGCCGGTATCTGATGGTTGTTGCACCTCCTAGAGCGGCCGGTACACGATGCTTGTTGCACCTGGAGTGGCCGGTACCCGATGCTTGTTGCGCGCTCCGGTCCCAAGAGTGCATTGCGGTCTCATGAGATGATGACGTAGCGGTGTTGTGAGACAGAAAGACGGAAGTGCCCTTAGACAATTATATAGTAGATTACCCCGCTCACCAAATCGGACCCCGAGGGGCCCGGCTCACCAAATCGGACCCAGAGTGACCCCGCCCACCAAATCGGACCCAGAGTGACCCCGCCCACCAAATCGGACCCAGAGTGGCTCCGCCCACCAAATCGAACCCAGAGTGACCCCTTCCACCAAATCAGACCCAGAGTGACCCCTTCCACCAAATCGGACCCAGAGTGACCCCACCCACCAAATCGGACCCTGAGGTGCCCAGCCCACCAAATGAGACCCTGAGGTGCCCAGCCCACCAAATCGGACCGAGTGACCCCACCCACCAAATTGGTCCCTAAGGTGCCCCGCCCACCAAATCGGACCCAGAGTGGCTCCGCCCACCGAATCGGACCCAGAGTGGCCGCGCCCACAGAATCGGACCAAAAGTGACCCCGCCCACCGAATCGGACCTAGATTTACCCCGCCCACAAAATCAGACCCAGATTGACCCAACCCACCAAATCGGACCGCCTGAGGGGCACCCAAGTGTGAAAGTCTTGCAGGGGCAGCCCGGGCACCATTCCAAAGCACTATCTGTAGTTCCTTCAGGAAATACCCATCTAGTTATTATTATTATTATTATTATTCTTCTTCTCCGCGTTTTCCGCAATTAATGCGGCCCGAACCGCTCGGCGCAGAGACCCCGTTCAGGCGGCGTTTCGAAGCCCTCGGTGGGGACAGGTGTGCTATGACTTTTATAGTCGATCCGATATGTAGATTTTATTTAAATCGCATTTAAAAAAAAAAATTTCCCATAGGAAATAATGGCGAACTTTCCATTACCCCAAACTTGACCTTCCAAAGATGGCAGCTATGCAAATGTACGGTATCCATTTTAGGACATGATCATTTATCACACGGCCCCGTGTGCAAAAGTAAGTGCGCCCCCGGCCCCGTGTGCAAAAGTAAGTGCGCCCCCGGCCCCGTGTGCAAAAGTAAGTGCGCCCCCGGCCCCGTGTGCAAAAGTAAGTGCGCCCCCGGCCCCGGGTGCAAAAGTAAGTGTGCCCCCGGCCCCGTGTGCAAAAGTAAGTGCGCCCCCGACCCCGTGTGCAAAAGTAAGTGCGCCCCCGGCCCCGTGTGCAAAAATAAGTGCGCCCCCGGCCCCGTGTGCAAAAGTAAGTGCGCCTCCGGCCCTGGGTGCAAAAGTAAGTGCGCCCCCGGCCCCGTGTGCAAAACTAAGTGCGCCCCCGGCCCCGTGTGCAAAAGTAAGTGCGCCCCCGGCCCCGTGTGCAAAAGTAAGTGCGCCCCCGGCCCCGTGTGCAAAAGTAAGTGCGCCCCCGGCCCCGTGTGCAAAAGTAAGTGCGCCCCCGGCCCCGTGTGCAAAAGTAAGTGCGCCCCCGGCCCCGTGTGCAAAAGTAAGAGCGCCCCCGGCCCCGTGTGCAAACGTAAGTGCGCCCCCGGCCCCGTGTGCAAAAGTAAGTGCGCCCCCGGCCCCGTGTGCAAAAGTAAGTGCGCCCCCGGCCCCGTGTGCAAAAGTAAGTGCGCCCCCGGCCCCGTGTGCAAAAGTAAGTGCGCCCCCGGCCCCGTGTGCAAAAGTAAGTGCGCCCCCGGCCCCGTGTGCAAAAGTAAGTGCGCCCCCGGCCCCGTGTGCAAAAGTAAGTGCGCCCCCGGCCCCGTGTGCAAAAGTAAGTGCGCCCCCGGCCCCGTGTGCAAAAGTAAGGGCGCCCCCGGCCTCGTGTGCAGAAGTAAGTGCGCCCCCGGCCCCGTGTGCAAAAGTAAGTGCGCCCCCGGCCCCCTGTGCAAAAGTAAGTGCGCCCCCGGACCCGTGTGCAAAAGTAAGTGCGCCCCCGGCCCCGTGTGCAAAAGTAAGTGCGCCCCCGGCCCCGTGTGCAAAAGTAAGTGCGCCCCCGGCCCCGTGTGCAAAAGTAAGTGCGCCCCCGGCCCCGTGTGCAAAAGTAAGTGCGCCCCCGGCCCCGTGTGCAAAAGTAAGTGCGCCCCCGGCCCCGTGTGCAAAAGTAAGTGCGCCCCCGGCCCCGTGTGCAAAAGTAAGGGCGCCCCCGGCCTCGTGTGCAGAAGTAAGTGCGCCCCCGGCCCCGTGTGCAAAAGTAAGTGCGCCCCCGGCCCCCTGTGCAAAAGTAAGTGCGCCCCCGGACCCGTGTGCAAAAGTAAGTGCGCCCCCGGACCCGTGTGCAAAAGTAAGTGCGCCCCCGGCCCCGTGTGTGAAAAGTAAGTGCCCCCTTGGCCCCGTGTGTGAAAAGTAAGTGCCCCCCGGCCCCGTGTGTGAAAAGTAAGTGCCCCCCGGCCCCGTGTGTGAAAAGTAAGTGCCCCCCGGCCCCGTGTGTGAAAAGTAAGTGACCCACAACTCTGACCTGTATATAGGAGTCTGTATATAGGGGGATGTCTGTATATAGGAGTGGTGTCTGTATTTAGAGGGATGTCTGTATATAGGAGTGGTGTCTGTATATAGGGGGATGTCTGTATATAGGAGTGGTGTCTGTATATAGGGGATTGTCTGTATATAGGAGTGGTGTCTGTATATAGAGGGATGTCTGTATATAGGAGTGGTGTCTGTATATAGAGGGATGTCTGTATATAGGAGTGATGTCTGTATATAGGGGGATGTCTGTATATAGGATTGGTGTCTGTATATAGAGGGATGTCTGTATATAAGAGTGGTGTCTGTATATAGAGGGATGTCTATATATAGGAGTGGTGTCTGTATATAGAGGGATGTCTGTATATAGGAGTGGTGTCTGTATATAGAGGGATGTCTGTATATAAGAGTGGTGTCTGTATATAGGGGGATGTCTGTATATAGGAGTGGTGTCTGTATATAGAGGGATATCTGTATAAAGGAGAGATGTCTGTATATAGAGGGATGTCTGTATATAGGAGTGGTGTCTGTACATAGAGGGATGTCTATATATAGGAGTGGTGTCTGTATATAGAGGGATGTCTGTATATAGGAGTGGTGTCTGTATACAGAGGGATGTCTGTATATAGGAGTGGTGTCTGTATACAGAGGGATGTCTGTATATAAGAGTGGTGTCTGTATATAGGGGGATGTCTGTATATAGGAGTGGTGTCTGTATATAGAGGGATGTCTGTATATAGGAGTGGTGTCTGTATATAGAGGGATGTCTGCATATAGGAGTGGTGTCTGTATATAGGGGGATGTCTGTATATAGGAGTGGTGTCTGTATATAGGGGGATGTCTGTATATAGGAGTGGTGTCTGTATATAGGGGGATGTCTGTATATAGGAGTAGTGTCTGTATATAGGGGGATGTCTGTATATAGGAGTGGTGTCTGTATATAGGGGGATATCTGTATATAGGAGTGGTGTCTGTATATAGAGGGATGTCTCTATATAGGAGAGATGTCTGTATATACAGGGATGTCTGTATATAGGAGTGGTGTCTGTATATAGAGGGATGTCTGTATATTGGAGTGGTGTCTGTATATAGAGGGATGTCTGTATATAGGAGTGGTGTCTGTATACAGAGGGATGTCTGTATATAGGAGTGGTGTCTGTATATAGAGGGATGTCTGTATATAGGAGTGGTGTCTGTATATAGGGGGATGTCTGTATATAGGAGTGGTGTCTGTATATAGGGGGGATATCTGTATATAGGAGTGGTGTCTGTATATAGAGGGATGTCTGTATATAGGAGTGGTGTCTGTATACAGAGGGATGTCTGTATATAGGAGTGGTGTCTGTATACAGGGGGATGTCTGTATATAGGAGTGGTGTCTGTGTATAGGGGGATGTCTGTATATAGGAGTGGTGTCTGTATATAGAGGGATGTCTCTATGTAGGAGAGATGTCTGTATATACAGGGATGTCTGTATATAGGAGTGGTGTCTGTATATAGAGGGATGTCTGTATATAGGAGTGGTGTCTGTATATAGAGGGATGTCTGTATATAGGAGTGGTGTCTGTATATAGAGGGATGTCTGTATATAGGAGTGGTGTCTGTATACAGGGGGATGTCTGTATATAGGAGTGGTGTCTGTATATAGAGGGATGTCTGTATATAGGAGTGGTGTCTGTATATAGAGGGATGTCTGTATGTAGGAGTGGTGTCTGTATACAGAGGGATGTCTGTATATAGGAGTGGTGTCTGTATATAGGGGGATGTCTGTATATAGGAGTGGTGTCTGTATATAGGGGGATATCTGTATATAGGAGTGGTGTCTGTATATAGAGGGATGTCTGTATATAGGAGTGTTGTCTGTATATAGAGGGATGTCTGTATATAGAGGGATGTCTGTATATAGGAGTGGTGTCTGTATATAGAGGGATGTCTGTATATAGGAGTGGTGTCTGTATAAAGAGGGATGTCTGTTTATAGGAGTGGTGTCTGTATATAGAGGGATGTCTGTATATAGGAGTGGTGTCTGTATATAGGGGGATGTCTGTATATAGGAGTGGTGTCTGTATATAGAGGGATGTCTGTATATAGGAGTGGTGTCTGTATATAGAGGTATGTCTGTATATAGGAGAGATGTCTGTATATAGAGGGATGTCTGTATATAGAGGGATGTCTGTATATAGGAGTTCTGTCTGTATACAGAGGGATGTCTGTATATAGGAGTGGTGTCTCTATATAGGGGGATGTCTGAATATAGGAGATATGTCTGTATATAGAGTGATGTCTGTATATAGGAGTGGTGTCTGTATATAGAGGGATGTCTGTATATAGGAGTGGTGTCTGTATATAGAGGGATGTCTGTATATAGAAGTGGTGTCTGTATACAGAGGGATGTCTGTATATAGGAGTGGTGTCTGTATATAGGGGGATGTCTGTATATAGGAGTGGTGTCTGTATATAGGGGGATGTCTGTATATAGGAGTTGTGTCTGTATATAGAGGGATGTCTGTATATAGGAGTGGTGTCTGTATATAGAGGGATGTCTGTTTATAGGAGTGGTGTATGTATATAGAGGGATGTCTGTATATAGGAGTGGTGTCTGTATATAGAGGGATGTCTGTATATAGGAGTGGTGTCTGTATATAGGGGAATGTCTGTATATAGGAGAGATGTCTGTATATAGAGGGATGTCTGTATATAGGAGTGGTGTCTGTATATAGAGGGATGTCTGTATATAGGAGTGGTGTCTGTATATAGGGGGATGTCTGTATATAGGAGAGATGTCTGTATATAGAGGGATGTCTGTATATAGGAGTGGTGTCTGTATATAGAGGGATGTCTGTATATAGGAGTGGTGTCTGTATATAGGGGGATGTCTGTATATAGGAGTGGTGTCTGTATATAGAGGGATGTCTGTATATAGGAGTGGTGTCTGTATATAGGGGGATGTCTGTATATAGGAGTGGTGTCTGTATATAGAGGGATGTCTGTATATAGGAGAGATGTCTGTATATAGAAGGATGTCTGTATATAGGAGTGGTGTCTGTATATAGAGGGATGTCTGTATATAGGAGAGATGTCTGTATATAGAGGGATGTCTGTATATAGGAGTGGTGTCTGTATATAGAGGGATGTCTGTATATAAGAGTGGTGTCTGTATATAGGGGGATGTCTGTATATAGGAGTGGTGTCTGTATATAGAGGGATGTCTGTATATAGGAGAGGTGCCTGCATATAGGAGTGGTGTCTGTATATAGGAGTGGTGTCTGTATACAGAGGGATGTCTGTATATAGGAGTGGTGTCTGTATATAAGAGGATGTGGCCAAAGTGGCTACCAAGGATTCCTGCATGCCAAAATGGCTACCAAGGGGCCAATGTTGCTAACAAGGGCCCCCGCACATCAAAGTGGCTACCAAGGGGCCAAATTGGATACCCAGGGGCAGGGCCCTGCATGCCAGACTTGCTCCTGAGGTTCATTGGCAGCTGGCAGCGCTGTTCAAGCACCATGTATTTCCTTCAGGAAATGCCCATCTAGTTATTATTCTTCTTCTTCTCCGCGTTTTCCGCAATTAATGCGGCCCGAACCGCTCGGCGCAGAGACCCCGTTCAGGCGGCGTTTCGAAGGCCTCGGTGGGGACAGGTGTGCTATGACTTTTATAGTCGATCCGATATGTAGATTTTATTTAAATCGCATTTTTTTAAAAAAAATTCCCATAGAAAATAATGGCGAACTTTCCATTACCCCCAACTTGACCTTTCAAAGATGGCAGCTATGCAAATGTACGGTGTCCATTTTAGGACATGATCATTTATCAAAGTCAAACATCAGAATAAAGTGACTATGACACCCTCTCGTCCCGTGTGTGAAAAGTAAGTGCCCCCCCGGCCCCGTGTGTGAAAAGTAAGTGCCCCCCGGCCCCGTGTGTGAAAAGTAAGTGCCCCCCCGGCCCCGTGTGTGAAAAGTAAGTGCCCCCCGGCCCCGTGTGTGAAAAGTAAGTGCCCCCCCTGCCCCGTGTGTCAAAAGTAAGTGCCCCCCGGCCCCGTGTGTCAAAAGTAAGTGCCCCCCCCCCGGCCCCGTGTGTGAATAGTAAGTGCCCCCTGGCCCAGTGTGTGAAAAGTAAATGCCCCCCGGCCCCGTGTGTGAAAAGTAAGTGCGCCCCCGGCCCCGTGTGCAAAAGTAAGTGCGCCCCCGGCCCCGTGTGCAAAAGTAAGTGCGCCCCCGGCCCCGTGTTTGAAAAGTAAGTGCGCCCCCGGCCCCGTGTGCAAAAGTAAGTGCGCCCCCGGCCCCGTGTGCAAAAGTAAGTGTGCCCCCGGCCCCGTGTGCAAAAGTAAGTGCGCCCCCGGCCCCGTGTGCAAAAGTAAGTGCGCCCCCGGCCCCGTGTGCAAAAGTAAGTGCGCCCCCGGCCCCGTGTGCAAAAGTAAGTGCGCCCCCGGCCCCGTGTGCAAAAGTAAGTGCGCCCCCGGCCCCGTGTGCAAAAGTAAGTGCGCCCCCGGCCCCGTGTGCAAAAGTAAGTGCGCCCCTGGCCCCGTGTGCAAAAGTAAGTGCGCCCCCGGCCCCGTGTGCAAAAGTAAGTGCGCCCCCGGCCCCGTGTGCAAAAGTAAGTGCGCCCCCGGCCCCGTGTGCAAAAGTAAGTGCGCCCCCGGCCCCGTGTGCAAAAGTAAGTGCGTCCCCGGCCCCGTGTGCAAAAGTAAGTGCGCCCCCGGCCCCGTGTGCAAAAGTAAGTGCGCCCCCGGCCCCGTGTGCAAAAGTAAGTGCGCCCCCGGCCCCGTGTGCAAAAGTAAGTGCGCCCCCGGCCCCGTGTGCAAAAGTAAGTGCGCTCCGATTCCGGGTGTGCAAAAGCAAGTGCGCCCCGGTCCCGGGTGTGGAAAAGTGCTGCTGTAAAGCTGGCAGTGCTGTTCAAGCACCATGTATTTCCTTCAGGAAATGCCCATCTAGTTATTATTATGGTGCTTGAACCTCCTAGGTTCAAGCAACATATTGTAATCCGATTTCTTATATTTTATTATTATTATTATTATTATTCTTCTCCGCGTTTTCCGCAATTAATGCGGCCCGAACCGCTCGGCGCAGAGACCCCGTTCAGGCGGCGTTTCGAAGGCCTCGGTGGGGACAGGTGTGCTATGACTTTTATAGTCGATCCGATATGTAGATTTTATTTAAATCGCATTTAAAAAAAAAAATTTCCCATAGGAAATAATGGCGAACTTTCCATTACCCCCAGCTTGACCTTCCAAAGATGGCAGCTATGCAAATGTACGGTGTCCATTTTAGGACATGATCATTTATCACAGTCAAACATCAGAATAAAGTCAATATGACACCCTCTCGTCCCGTGTGTGAAAAGTAAGTGCTCCCCCGGCCCCGTGTGTGAAAAGTAAGTGCCCCCCGGCCCCGTGTGTGAAAAGTAAGTGCCCCCCGGCCCCGTGTGTGAAAAGTAAGTGCCCCCCGGCCCCGTGTGTGAAAAGTAAGTGCCCCCCCGGCCCCGTGTGTGAAAAGTAAGTGCCCCCCCGGCCCCGCCCACCGAATCGGAGGCCGAGGGTCCCCGGCCACCGAATCGGAGGCCGAGGGTCCCCGGCCACCGAATCGGAGGCCGAGGGTCCCCGGCCACCGATTCGGAGGCCGAGGGTCCCCGGCCACCGAATCGGAGGCCGAGGGTCCCCGGCCACCGAATCGGAGGCCGAGGGTCCCCGGCCTCCAAATCGGAGGCCGAGGGTCCCCGGCCTCCAAATCGGAGGCCGAGGGTCCCCGGCCACCAAATCGGAGGCCGAGGGTCCCCGGCCTCCAAATCGGAGGCCGAGGGTCCCCGGCCTCCAAATCGGAGGCCGAGGGTCCCCGGCCTCCAAATCGGAGGCCGAGGGTCCCCGGCCTCCAAATCGGAGGCCGAGGGTCCCCGGCCACCAAATCGGAGGCCGAGGGTCCCCGGCCTCCAAATCGGAGGCCGAGGGTCCCCGGCCTCCAAATCGGAGGCCGAGGGTCCCCGGCCACCAAATCGGAGGCCGAGGGTCCCCGGCCTCCAAATCGGAGGCCGAGGGTCCCCGGCCTCCAAATCGGAGGCCGAGGGTCCCCGGCCACCAAATCGGAGGCCGAGGGTCCCCGGCCTCCAAATCGGAGGCCGAGGGTCCCCGGCCTCCAAATCGGAGGCCGAGGGTCCCCGGCCACCAAATCGGAGGCCGAGGGTCCCCGGCCTCCAAATCGGAGGCCGAGGGTCCCCGGCCTCCAAATCGGAGGCCGAGGGTCCCCGGCCACCAAATCGGAGGCCGAGGGTCCCCGGCCTCCAAATCGGAGGCCGAGGGTCCCCGGCCACCAAATCGGAGGCCGAGGGTCCCCGGCCTCCAAATCGGAGGCCGAGGGTCCCCGGCCACCAAATCGGAGGCCGAGGGTCCCCGGCCTCCAAATCGGAGGCCGAGGGTCCCCGGCCTCCAAATCGGAGGCCGAGGGTCCCCGGCCTCCAAATCGGAGGCCGAGGGTCCCCGGCCTCCAAATCGGAGGCCGAGGGTCCCCGGCCTCCAAATCGGAGGCCGAGGGTCCCCGGCCTCCAAATCGGAGGCCGAGGGTCCCCGGCCTCCAAATCGGAGGCCGAGGGTCCCCGGCCACCAAATCGGAGGCCGAGGGTCCCCGGCCTCCAAATCGGAGGCCGAGGGTCCCCGGCCTCCAAATCGGAGGCCGAGGGTCCCCGGCCACCAAATCGGAGGCCGAGGGTCCCCGGCCTCCAAATCGGAGGCCGAGGGTCCCCGGCCTCCAAATCGGAGGCCGAGGGTCCCCGGCCACCAAATCGGAGGCCGAGGGTCCCCGGCCTCCAAATCGGAGGCCGAGGGTCCCCGGCCTCCAAATCGGAGGCCGAGGGTCCCCGGCCACCAAATCGGAGGCCGAGGGTCCCCGGCCTCCAAATCGGAGGCCGAGGGTCCCCGGCCTCCAAATCGGAGGCCGAGGGTCCCCGGCCTCCAAATCGGAGGCCGAGGGTCCCCGGCCTCCAAATCGGAGGCCGAGGGTCCCCGGCCTCCAAATCGGAGGCCGAGGGTCCCCGGCCTCCAAATCGGAGGCCGAGGGTCCCCGGCCACCAAATCGGAGGCCGAGGGTCCCCGGCCTCCAAATCGGAGGCCGAGGGTCCCCGGCCACCAAATCGGAGGCCGAGGGTCCCCGGCCTCCAAATCGGAGGCCGAGGGTCCCCGGCCTCCAAATCGGAGGCCGAGGGTCCCCGGCCTCCAAATCGGAGGCCGAGGGTCCCCGGCCTCCAAATCGGAGGCCGAGGGTCCCCGGCCTCCAAATCGGAGGCCGAGGGTCCCCGGCCTCCAAATCGGAGGCCGAGGGTCCCCGGCCTCCAAATCGGAGGCCGAGGGTCCCCGGCCTCCAAATCGGAGGCCGAGGGTCCCCGGCCACCAAATCGGAGGCCGAGGGTCCCCGGCCTCCAAATCGGAGGCCGAGGGTCCCCGGCCTCCAAATCGGAGGCCGAGGGTCCCCGGCCACCAAATCGGAGGCCGAGGGTCCCCGGCCTCCAAATCGGAGGCCGAGGGTCCCCGGCCACCAAATCGGAGGCCGAGGGTCCCCGGCCTCCAAATCGGAGGCCGAGGGTCCCCGGCCACCAAATCGGAGGCCGAGGGTCCCCGGCCTCCAAATCGGAGGCCGAGGGTCCCCGGCCTCCAAATCGGAGGCCGAGGGTCCCCGGCCACCAAATCGGAGGCCGAGGGTCCCCGGCCTCCAAATCGGAGGCCGAGGGTCCCCGGCCTCCAAATCGGAGGCCGAGGGTCCCCGGCCTCCAAATCGGAGGCCGAGGGTCCCCGGCCACCAAATCGGAGGCCGATGGTCCCCGGCCTCCAAATCGGAGGCCGAGGGTCCCCGGCCTCCAAATCGGAGGCCGAGGGTCCCCGGCCTCCAAATCGGAGGCCGAGGGTCCCCGGCCTCCAAATCGGAGGCCGAGGGTCCCCGGCCTCCAAATCGGAGGCCGAGGGTCCCCGGCCTCCAAATCGGAGGCCGAGGGTCCCCGGCCTCCAAATCGGAGGCCGAGGGTCCCCGGCCACCAAATCGGAGGCCGATGGTCCCCGGCCTCCAAATCGGAGGCCGAGGGTCCCCGGCCTCCAAATCGGAGGCCGAGGGTCCCCGGCCTCCAAATCGGAGGCCGAGGGTCCCCGGCCTCCAAATCGGAGGCCGAGGGTCCCCGGCCTCCAAATCGGAGGCCGAGGGTCCCCGGCCACCAAATCGGAGGCCGAGGGTCCCCGGCCTCCAAATCGGAGGCCGAGGGTCCCCGGCCTCCAAATCGGAGGCCGAGGGTCCCCGGCCTCCAAATCGGAGGCCGAGGGTCCCCGGCCTCCAAATCGGAGGCCGAGGGTCCCCGGCCACCAAATCGGAGGCCGAGGGTCCCCGGCCACCAAATCGGAGGCCGAGGGTCCCCGGCCTCCAAATCGGAGGCCGAGGGTCCCCGGCCTCCAAATCGGAGGCCGAGGGTCCCCGGCCTCCAAATCGGAGGCCGAGGGTCCCCGGCCTCCAAATCGGAGGCCGAGGGTCCCCGGCCTCCAAATCGGAGGCCGAGGGTCCCCGGCCACCAAATCGGAGGCCGAGGGTCCCCGGCCTCCAAATCGGAGGCCGAGGGTCCCCGGCCTCCAAATCGGAGGCCGAGGGTCCCCGGCCTCCAAATCGGAGGCCGAGGGTCCCCGGCCTCCAAATCGGAGGCCGAGGGTCCCCGGCCTCCAAATCGGAGGCCGAGGGTCCCCGGCCTCCAAATCGGAGGCCGAGGGTCCCCGGCCACCAAATCGGAGGCCGAGGGTCCCCGGCCACCAAATCGGAGGCCGATGGTCCCCGGCCTCCAAATCGGAGGCCGAGGGTCCCCGGCCTCCAAATCGGAGGCCGAGGGTCCCCGGCCTCCAAATCGGAGGCCGAGGGTCCCCGGCCTCCAAATCGGAGGCCGAGGGTCCCCGGCCTCCAAATCGGAGGCCGAGGGTCCCCGGCCACCAAATCGGAGGCCGAGGGTCCCCGGCCTCCAAATCGGAGGCCGAGGGTCCCCGGCCTCCAAATCGGAGGCCGAGGGTCCCCGGCCTCCAAATCGGAGGCCGAGGGTCCCCGGCCTCCAAATCGGAGGCCGAGGGTCCCCGGCCTCCAAATCGGAGGCCGAGGGTCCCCGGCCTCCAAATCGGAGGCCGAGGGTCCCCGGCCTCCAAATCGGAGGCCGAGGGTCCCCGGCCACCAAATCGGAGGCCGAGGGTCCTCGGCCTCCGATTAAAGTGGCTACCGAGGATTCCTAAATGCCAAAATGGCTACCAAGGATTCCTGCATGCCAAAATGGCTACCAAGGGGCCAAAGTTGCTAACAAGGGGCCCCACACATCAAAGTTTCTACCAAGGGGCCAAAGTTGCTAACAAGGGGCCCCGCACATCAAAGTGGCTACCAAGGGGCCAAATTGGATACCCAGGGGCAGGGCCCTGCATGCCAGACTTGCTCCTGAGGTTCATTGGCAGCTGGCAGTGCTGTTCAAGCACCATGTATTTCCTTCAGGAAATGCCCATCTAGTTATTATTCTTCTCCGCGTTTTCCGCAATTAATGCGGCCCGAACCGCTCGGCGCAGAGACCCCGTTCAGGCGGCGTTTCGAAGGCCTCGGTGGGGACAGGTGTGCTATGACTTTTATAGTCGATCCGATATGTAGATTTTATTTAAATCGCATTTTTTAAAAAAAATTTCCCATAGGAAATAATGGCGAACTTTCCATTACCCCCAACTTGACCTTCCAAAGATGGCAGCTATGCAAATGTACGATGTCCATTTTAGGACATGATCATTTATCAAAGTCAAACATCAGAATAAAGTGACTATGACACCCTCTCGTCCCGTGTGTGAAAAGTAAGTGCCCCCCCCGGCCCCGTGTGTGAAAAGTAAGTGCCCCCCCCGGCCCCGTGTGTGAAAAGTAAGTGCGGCCCCGTGTGTGAAAAGTAAGTGCCCCCCCGGCCCTGTGTGTGAAAAGTAAGTGCGGCCCCGTGTGCAAAAGTAAGTGCGCCCCCGGCCCCGTGTGCAAAAGTAAGTGCGCCCCCGGCCCCGTGTGCAAAAGTAAGTGCCCCACCCGGCCCCGTGTGGGAAAAGTAAGTGCGCCCCCGGCCCCGTGTGCGAAAGTAAGTGCGCCCCCGGCCCCGTGTGCGAAAGTAAGTGCGCCCCCCGGCCCCGTGTGCGAAAGTAAGTGCGCCCCCGGCCCCGTGTGCGAAAGTAAGTGCGCCCCCGGCCCCGTGTGCGAAAGTAAGTGCGCCCCCGGCCCCGTGTGCGAAAGTAAGTGCGCCCCCGGCCCCGTGTGCGAAAGTAAGTGCGCCCCCGGCCCCGTGTGCGAAAGTAAGTGCGCCCCCGGCCCCGTGTGCGAAAGTAAGTGCGCCCCCGGCCCCGTGTGCGAAAGTAAGTGCGCCCCCGGCCCCGTGTGCAAAAGTAAGTGCGCCCCCGGCCCCGTGTGCAAAAGTAAGTGCGCCCCCGGCCCCGTGTGCAAAAGTAAGTGCGCCCCCGGCCCCGTGTGCAAAAGTAAGTGCGCCCCCGGCCCCGTGTGCAAAAGTAAGTGCGCCCCCGGCCCCGTGTGCAAAAGTAAGTGCGCCCCCGGCCCCGTGTGCAAAAGTAAGTGCGCCCCCGGCCCCGTGTGCAAAAGTAAGTGCGCCCCCGGCCCCGTGTGCAAAAGTAAGTGCGCCCCCGGCCCCGTGTGCAAAAGTAAGTGCGCCCCCGGCCCCGTGTGCAAAAGTAAGTGCGCCCCCGGCCCCGTGTGCAAAAGTAAGTGCGCCCCCGGCCCCGTGTGCAAAAGTAAGTGCGCCCCCGGCCCCGTGTGCAAAAGTAAGTGCGCCCCCGGCCCCGTGTGCAAAAGTAAGTGCGCCCCCGGCCCCGTGTGCAAAAGTAAGTGCGCCCCCGGCCCCGTGTGCAAAAGTAAGTGCGCCCCCGGCCCCGTGTGCAAAAGTAAGTGCGCCCCCGGCCCCGTGTGCAAAAGTAAGTGCGCCCCCGGCCCCGTGTGCAAAAGTAAGTGCGCCCCCGGCCCCGTGTGCAAAAGTAAGTGCGCCCCGGTCCCGGGTGTGGAAAAGTAAGTGGCCCCCCTGGTCCCATGTGTGAAAAGTGCTGCTGTAAAGCTGGCAGCGCTGTTCAAGCACCATGTATTTCCTTCAGGAAATGCCCATCTAGTTATTATTATTAGGCTTTTTTCCGCAATTAATGCGGCCCGAACCACTGCACGCACAGACTCCAGTGAGGTGTCATTTCGAAGCCAGCGTCCACGAGAGGTGTGCTAAGTATTTTTCGTGTCGATCGGATTTGTAGTTTTGGCGCAATTTGCATTTGAAAATTGTTTTCCCCTCATTGGAGAGCATTGTCTCAGTGTGTTTCAATAGGGAAATTTCCCCATAGGTTATAATGGGCTGATTTCTGAGGCAATTTCAAAATAACTGCCAACTGCCACCTGGCTGATTAGCTCATTGATATGCGCAGTCAGACCCAGTTACTATGCCAACGCTTACGAACTGTACATGACCCCACTAGGACACAGTTTCGCCAGATAATATCAGCTCTTAAAGTGACCCGCCCACCAAATCGGACCCTGAGGTGCCCAGCCCACCAAATCGGACCCCGAGTGGCCCCACCCACCAAATCGGACCCCGAGGGACCCCACCCACCAAATCGGACCCCGAGGGGCCCCGTCCACCAAATCGGACCCCGAGGGGCCCCGCCAACCAAATCGGACCCCGAGGGGCCCCGCCCACCAAATCGGACCCAGAGTGACCCCGCCCATCAAATCGGACCCAGAGTGACACCGACCACCAAATCGGACCCAGAGTCACACCGCCCACCAAATCGGACCCAGAGTGACCCCGCCCACCAAATCGGACCCAGAGTTACCCCGCCCACCAAATCGGACCCTGAGGTGCCCAGCCCACCAAATCGGACCCTGAGTAACCCCGCCCATCAAATCAGTCCCTGAGGTGCCCCGCCCACCAAATCGGACCCAGAGTGGCTCCGCCCGCCAAATCAGACCCAGAGTGCCCCGTCCGCCAAATCGGACCCAGAGTGACCCCGCCCGCCAAATCGGACCCAGAGTGACCTCGCCCGCCAAATCGGACCCAGTGACCCCGCCCGCCAAATCGGACCCCCAGTGGCCCCGCCCACCAAATCGGACCCCGCCCACCAAATCGGACCGCGAGGGGCCCCACCCACCAAATCGGACCCCGAGGGGCCCCGCCCACCAAATCGGACCCCGAGGGGCCCCACCCACCAAATCGGACCCCGATGGGCCCCGCCCCCCAAATCGGACCCCGAGGGGCCCCGCCCACCAAATCGGGCCCAGAGGGGCCCCGCCCACCAAATCAGTCCCCGAGTGGCCCCGCCCACCAACTCGGACCCCGAGTGGCCCCGCCCACCAAGTCGGACCCCGAGTGGCCCCGCCCACCAAATCGGACCCAGAGTGACCCCGCCCTCCAAATCGGACCCAGAGTGACCCCGCCCTCCAAATCGGACCCAGAGTGACCCCGCCCACCAAATCGGACCTTGAGGTGCCCCGCCCACCAAATCGGACCCAGAGTGGCTCCGCCCACCAAATCGGACCCAGAGTGACCCCGCCCACCAAATCGGACCCAGAGTGACCCCGCCCACCAAATTGGACCCAGACCCCGCCCACCAAATCGGACCCAGAGTGACCCCACCCACCAAATCGGTCCCAGAGTGACCCCGCCCACCAAATCGGTCCCAGAGTGGCCCCGCCCACCAAATCGGACCCAGAGTGGCCCCGCCCACCAAATCGGACCCAGAGTGGCCCCGCCCACCAAATCGGACCCCGAGTGGCCCTGTCCACCAAATCGGACCCCGAGGTGCCCAGCCCACCAAATCGGACCCCGAGGTGCCTAGCCCACCAAATCCTCAACCCTGAGGGGCACCCAAGTGTGAAAGTCTTGCAGGGGCAGCCCGGGCACCATTCCAAAGCACTATCTGTAGTTCCTTCAGGAAATACCCATCTAGTTATTATAGTGCTTTGGAACAAAGCACTATACTGTTATTCCACCGTGGTAAACTTCTTATTCTTATTATTATTATTCAGTCCGCACGTAATGCGGCCCGAACCGCTAAACTCATAGACTCCAGTGAGGTGTCATTTCGAAGCCAGCGTTCCTGAGAGGTGTGCTAAGTATTTTTCGTGTCGATCGGATTTGTAGTTTTGGCGCAATTTGCGTTTGAAAAAAGTGTCTCAATGCATTTCAATAGGGAAATTTTCCAATACGTTTATAATGGGCCTGATTTCTGAGGCAATTTCTAAAAATAACTGCCACCTGGCTGATTACCTCATTGATATGCGCAGTGAGACCCAGTTACTATGCCAACGCCTATAAACTCTACCAGCCCACCAGGTCACAAGTTTTGTCAGATAATATCAGCTCTTAAAGTAACAGTACAGCACAATTACAAAGCACTATCTGTAGTCTTATCATTATTGCCCCGCTCACCAAATCGGACCCAGCCCACCAAATCGGACGAGAGTGCCCCCGCTTGCCAAATCGGACCCAGAGTGCCCCCGCCCGCCAAATCGGACCCAGAGTGGCGCCGCCCGTCAAGTCGGACCCAGAGTGGCGCCGCCCGCCAAATCGGACCCAGAGTGGCGCCGCCCGCCAAATCGGACCCAGAGTGGCGCCGCCCGCCAAATCGGACCCAGAGTGGCGCCGCCCGCCAAATCGGACCCAGAGTGGCGCCGCCCGCCAAATCGGACCCAGAGTGGCGCCGCCCGCCAAATCGGACCCAGAGTGGCGCCGCCCGCCAAATCGGACACAGAGTTGCGCCGCCCGCCAAATCGGACCCAGAGAGGCGCCGCCCGCCAAATCGGACCCAGAGTGGCGCCGCCCGCAAAATCGGACCCAGAGTGGCGCCGCCCGCCAAATCGGACCCAGAGTGACCCGGGCCGCCAAATCGGACCCAGAGTGACCCGGGCCGCCAAATCGGACCCAGAGTGACCCGGGCCGCCAAATCGGACCCAGAGTGGCGCCGCCCGCCAAATCGGACCCAGAGTGGCGCCGCCCACCAAATCGGACCCAGAGTGGCGCCGCCCGCCAAATCGGACCCAGAGTGGCGCCGCCCGCCAAATCGGACCCAGAGTGGCGCCGCCCGCCAAATCGGACCCAGAGTGGCGCCGCCCACCAAATCGGACCCAGAGTGACCCGGGCCGCCAAATCGGACCCAGAGTGGCGCCGCCCGCCAAATCGGACCCAGAGTGACCCGGGCCGCCAAATCGGACCCAGAGTGACCCGGGCCGCCAAATCGGACCCAGAGTGACCCGGGCCGCCAAATCGGACCCAGAGTGGCGCCGCCCGCCAAATCGGACCCAGAGTGGCGCCGCCCACCAAATCGGACCCAGAGTGGCGCCGCCCGCCAAATCGGACCCAGAGTGGCGCCGCCCGCCAAATCGGACCCAGAGTGGCGCCGCCCGCCAAATCGGACCCAGAGTGGCGCCGCCCACCAAATCGGACCCAGAGTGACCCGGGCCGCCAAATCGGACCCAGAGTGGCGCCGCCCGCCAAATCGGACCCAGAGTGGCGCCGCCCGCCAAATCGGACCCAGAGTGGCGCCGCCCACCAAATCGGACCCAGAGTGACCCGGCCCGCCAAATCGGACCCAGAGTGACCCGGCCCGCCAAATCGGACCCAGAGTGACCCGGCCCGCCAAATCGGACCCAGAGTGACCCGGCCCGCCAAATCGGACCCAGAGTGACCCGGCCCGCCAAATCGGACCCAGAGTGACCCGGCCCGCCAAATCGGACCCAGAGTGACCCGGCCCGCCAAATCGGACCCAGAGTGACCCGGCCCGCCAAATCGGACCCAGAGTGACCCGGCCCACCAAGTCGGACCCAGAGTGGCGCCGCCCACCAAGTCGGACCCAGAGTGGCGCCGCCCGCCAAGTCGGACCCAGAGTGGCGCCGCGCGCCAAGTCGGACCCAGAGTGGCGCCGCCCGCCAAGTCGGACCCAGAGTGGCGCCGCCTGTCAAATCGGACCCAGAGTGGCGCCGCCCGTCAAATCGGACCCAGAGTGACCCGGGCCACCAAATCGGACCCAGAGTGACCCGGGCCACCAAATCGGACCCAGAGTGACCCGGGCCACCAAATCGGACCCAGAGTGACCCGGGCCATCAAATCGGACCCAGAGTGACCCGGGCCACCAAATCGGACACAGAGTGACACGGGCCACCAAATCGGACCCAGAGTGACACGGGCCACCAAATCGGACCCAGAGTGACCCGGGCCACCAAATCGGACCCAGAGTGACCCGGGCCACCAAATCGGACCCAGAGTGACCCGGGCCACCAAATCGGACCCAGAGTGACCCGGGCCACCAAATCGGACCCAGAGTGACCCGGGCCACCAAATCGGACCCAGAGTGACCCGGGCCACCAAATCGGACCCAGAGTGACCCGGGCCACCAAATCGGACCCAGAGTGACCCGGGCCACCAAGCCTCAACCCTGAGGGGCTACAACTACCAAACCAGCGCCTGAGGGGCACCCAAGTGTGAAAGTCTTGCAGGGGCAGCCCGGGCACCATTCCAAAGCACTATCTGTAGTTCCTTCAGGAAATACCCATCTAGTTCTTATTATTATTCAGTCCGCAATTAATGCGGCCCGAACCGCTGCATTCACAGACTCCAGTGAGGCGTCATTTCGAAGCCAGCGTCCATGAGAGATGTGCTAAGTATTTTTCGTGTCGATCGGATTTGTAGTTTTGGCGCAATTTGCGTTTGAAATTTTTTTTCCCCTCATTGGAATGTATTTCAATAGGGAAATTTTCCCATAGGGTTATAATGGCCTGATTTCTGAGGCAATTTGAAATGTAACTGCCACAAGGGCTGATAACTGCCACCTGGGCTGATTAGCTCATTGATATGCGCAGTCAGACCCAGTTACTATGCCAACGCCTACGAACTCTACATGACCCCACTAGGACACAGGTTTTGCCAGATAATATCAGCTCTTAAAGTGAAAGTGACAGCACAGCACAATTCCAAGCACTATCTGTAGTCTTATTATTATTATGGCCCTGCCCACCAAATCGGACCCCGAGTGGCGCCGCCCACCAAATCGGACCCCGAGGTGCCCAGACCACCAAATCCTCAACCCTGAGGGGCTACAACTACCAAACCAGCGCCTGAGGGGCACCCAAGTGTGAAAGTCTTGCAGGGGCAGCCCGGGCACCATTCCAAAGCACTATCTGTAGTTCCTTCAGGAAATACCCATCTAGTTGAGTATGCTACTGAATTCAGTAGATTAGCGGTAGATACCAATTGGGACAGTTATGCACAATTGCCTATTTTTAAAAGGGGTCTGTCTAGTATTGTAAAAGATGAACTAGCTCGCTCTGAGTCACCACAAGAGCTAGAGACATTTATACAGCATTGTGTGCGCATTGACATTCGCCTTACTGAGCGTAGGCAGGAGAAGTTTGCTGCATATAACCGTATTTCTAACTTTTCCCTTCCTTCCAAAGAGCCTGCAGGTAAAACATCTCAGGAGGTGGAGGAGGTGCCCATGCAAATTGATTCCGTTCAGAGGCACGAGATCAATGAGCGCCGGGAGCATCGCCTTTGTGAAAGTCTATGTTTCTACTGCGGCCAGTCTGACCACTTCTTGATCAATTGTCCTAAGTGTCCTAGACGGCCTAACAAGGTGCTAGCAGCAGTAGGGGAGTATGACAACTGTGATGATGAATCTGACCTCTCTGAATGTAGCCTGCCTTTAAACGCTGTATTCCATTCACTTTCTATGACTTCACCCCCCAAGGAGCTTAAGGAAAACAACTCTCAGTGTTCTCTCCCTATTAAGATCCTGTGTTCAGGACAGTGGATTTCCAGTGCAGCTATGATTGACTCTGGTGCAGGTGGCAATTTCATGGATATCGCATTTGCCAAGGAACATGGTATAGAAATTCAGCAAAGAGCCTCTCCAATTACCATGGAAACAGTGGATGGGTCACCTTTAATCTCTGGACCTGTGGATCAGGAGACCGTACCCTTTGAAATTTTGTTGGAGCCTAATCATCAGGAGCAACTTTCTTTCTTGCTAATTTCTTCTCCTCATTTTCCTGTGATTTTAGGCATTCCTTGGTTGCGTTCTCAGAACCCAATTATCAACTGGGAGACCAAGGAGATTATCTTTCCAACAAGGAGTAACTCAGCGTTAACAGAAGCTGTCCCTGAGTCCACAGCTACGGAACCACATGTACAGGTATTTTCTTTACCTCCAGCATATAAAGAGTTCTCTGACATCTGTGACAAGAGGAATGCAGATCAGCTTCCTCCACCCAGGCATTATGACTGCCCATTGAGTTGCTTCCTGGGGCAGCTATTCCTTTTGGTAACGTATACCCTTTGGCGGCACCTGAGATTCAAGCCTTAAAGGAGTATATTGATGAAAATCTGGCCAAAGGCTTCATACGTCCTTCTTCCTCACCAGCAGGGGCACCTATCTTTTTTGTAAAGAAGATGGATGGGACCCTGAGACCCTGTGTTGACTATCGGGAACTCAATAAGATAACCGTACGAAACCGTTACCCTTTGCCTCTGTTTCCCGAATTACTGGAAAGAGTCCGCCATGCTAAGGTGTTCTCTTAACTGGATCTTCGTGGGGCTTATAATTTGGTGTGTATTCGTCCAGGGGATGAGTGGAAGACAGCATTCAGATGCCGGTTTGGACACTTTGAATCTCTTGTGATGCCCTTCGGGCTTTGTAATGCCCCTGCAACGTTTCAACACCTTGCTAATGACATTTTCAGAGATTTGTTGGACCAGTTTGTAGTGATCTATTTGGACGATATACTAATCTTTTCTGACTCTCTACAGGAACATGAAGAACATGTCAAAACTGTTTTAAGACATCTGAAAGAGAACCATCTGTATATTAAGCCGGAGAAATGCGAGTTCCATCTTTCTGAGATACAGTTCTTAGGTTATATCATCTCTCCCCAGGGGCTGAACATGGAATCTGGTAAGATTCAGGCTATCCTTGACTGGCCGGTACCCAAGAACGTTAAGGAGGTCCAACGTTTTATTGGTTTTGCAAATTTCTACAGACGCTTCATTCAAAATTTTTCTGATATTGTCCATCCCATTACTTCCTTGACAAAGAAGGAAAAGCCCTTTAAGTGGTCATCACAGGCTCAAGAAGCTTTTGATCGGCTTAAGATCTGTTTCACATCAGCACCGCTGTTGATACACCCAGATCCAACACTTTCTTTCATTGTGGAGGTGGTCGCTTCTGATAATGCTTTGGGGGCTATTCTCTCCCAAAGAACTGGAGAGAAGGGTCTGCTACATCCTTGTGCTTTCTTTTCCTGTAGACTAACCTCAGCAGAGAAGAATTACGACGTGGGAGGCAAGGAATTGCTGGCTATTATTGCGGCTTTCAAAGAATGGAGGCATCATCTGCAAGGAGCTGCACAACAGATCTTAGTGCTAACTGACCATCGCAATTTAGAGTTCCTTAGATCCGCTAGATGTCTTTCTCCTCGTCAGGCTCGTTGGAACTTATTTTTAAATCAATTTAACTTTGTTATCTCGTACCGTCCAGGTTCTCGTAATGGGAAGGCTGATGCTTTATCCCGAATCCATGCTGCGGATTCCGTACCTGGAGCCCCGTCCAAGACCATTCTATCTGATGCCAATTTCATCGGAGTTATCCACGATCAGGACTTGTGGAAGGAGTGCAGGGAGGCCTATGACGGTGATGTATTTCTGGCCAACCCACCTGTGGATATTAATCTTGTCTTTAAAGGTGACATGTGGTTCAGAGATCGACGTATCTACGTCCCTGAGGTCGTCCGTCTGCAGATCCTCAAGTTGGTACATGACTCCAAGTTGGCTGGTCACAGGGGGATACAGAAGACACAAGAGTTCCTGAGCCGATTCTTCTGGTGGCCAACTTGCTTGAAGGATACCAAGGACTATGTTCTCTCTTGCGAGGTATGTGCTCATTACAAGACTCCTCATGTGGCACCTACGGGTCTTCTTCAACCATTACCTGTTCCATACCGCCCTTGGGGGTCTATATCAATGGACTTTATTGTGGAGCTGCCTACATCGGGGGGCATGAATACAATCATGGTGGTTGTTGATTGCCTGACTAAAGCTGCTCATTTTGTTCCGTGCACCGGCCTCCCCTCAGCTAAGGATACAGTGAACTTGGTTATACAGAATGTCTTTCGGTTGCATGGGGTTCCGGATGAGATCATCTCTGACAGTGGAGTGCAGTGCAGTTCACTTCAAGATTCTGGAAGGGGTTTTGCTCTGCACTCAATATTAATATCTGTCTCTCTTCCGCTTACCATCCACAGACAAATGGTCAGACTGAGTGTACCAACGCTAGAACAATATCTAAGATGCTATGTCAGCTATCTCCAGGATGATTGGTTGGACTTGCTGCCGTTAGCCGAATTTTCATATAACAATTCTCAGAGCGCCTTCACTAACTTTACACCTTTCTTTGCCAATCTGGGTTATCATCCGTGTATCTTACCTAGGTCTCCAATTAATTCTCCGGTTCCGGCAGTGGAGGAAAGGCTGACTGCGATGAGGCAAAATCTGGAGGTTCTGAAGGAATCCCTCACCACAGCTCAAGAACGTTATAAGAGATCGGCTGATAGATTCCGTAAACCTGCACCCATGTTCAAGGTAGGAGATTCCGTGTGGTTAGCAACTAAGAATATGAAGTTAAACGTTCCTTCACAAAAACTTGGACAGAAATTCATTGGCCCTTTCAAGATCAACGGTTTGTGAGCTCTGTGGCCTGCCATGTGAAGCTGCCTAGGACTACGAAGGTACACCCAGTTTTTCATGTATCTTTACTAAAGCCTTTATCTCCTAATACCTTCCAGGGACGTGTTGTGCCACCTCCGCAGCCTGTGGTGATTGATGGACAAGAACAATTTGTGGTGGAGGAAATTGTTGATTCCAGGATTCGCAGGAATCGGCTCCAATATCTGATAAGATGGCAGGGATATCCCCCTGAGGAAGACTCTTGGGAACCTGTGGAAAACATCAATGCCCAACAAAAGATTTCTCGTTTTCATCAGAGATTCCCTGAGAAACCAGGTCCAGGATCGTCCTGAGGCCGCTTCTAAGGAGGGAGTAATGTCAGGACTCTGAACATTTTTTATTACCTTTTTGTGCCTTACTGCCCTTTTCCAAGATGGCGTCTTTGGTCTCATGTGCACTGTGTCTTCCTGCTATAAAACTCCACCCCAGCCTTCAGTCTGTGCTAGAGTATTCTGCTTTGCATCCAGCTCCTGACCTCTGGTGACTCCCTGGCTATATACCTGCTCCTGTGAGCCTGTGGAGTTATCCTGCTACTCTGCTCTGAGTTCCTGCTGCATACACTAGTTCCAGTAATCCTCCTTTATCTGCTGCTCGTGTTTGCTTCCATCTGCATTTGCTGGACATGTAAGCTGTTTCTGCTCTGCAAGAACCTGAGACTATTACCCAGACCTCCCAGGGTGAGCTAAGATATTATTTGAACTGCCTTATAAGCATATCTATCTGTGTTTTGGACTAAGCAAGGACTTATTCGTGTCAAGTATCCTCAAGAATAATTGTGCTTCATAGACTTTCTGCATGATTGCATTTTCCTCTGAAGTTTCCTATAGACTGCTGTTGTGAATTTGCTTTTTGCTCCCTCTAGTGGTTACTAGTTTTTTGACTCTGGTTTTTCTGTCATTCCTTTTATCCGCACCTGGGTCGTTAGTTAGGGGTGTTGCTATATAAGCTCCCTGGACCTTCAGTTCAATGCCTGGCAACGTAGTTATCAGAGCTAGTCTGCTGTGCTCTTGTCTACTGATCCTGGTTCCAGTTATATCAGCTAAGTCTGCCTTTTGCTTTTTGCTATTTGTTTTGGTTTTGTATTTTTGTCCAGCTTGTTCCAAATCTATATCCTGACCTTTGCTGGAAGCTCTAGGGGGCTGGTGTTCTCCCCCCGGACCGTTAGACGGTTCGGGGGTTCTTGAATTTCCAGTGTGGATTTTGATAGGGTTTTTGTTGACCATATAAGTTACCTTTCTCTATTCTGCTATCAGTAAGCGGGCCTCTCTGTGCTAAACCTGGTTCATTTCTGTGTTTGTCATTTACTCTTACCTCACCGTCATTATTTGTGGGGGGCTTCTATCCAGCTTTGGGGTCCCCTTCTCTGGAGGCAAGAAAGGTCTTTGTTTTCCTCTACTAGGGGTAGCTAGATTCTCCGGCTGGCGCGTGTCATCTAGAATCAACGTAGGAATGATCCCCGGCTACTTCTAGTGTTGGCGTTAGGAGTAGATATATGGTCAACCCAGTTACCACTGCCCTATGAGCTGGATTTTTGTATTCTGCAGACTTCCACGTTCCTCTGAGACCCTCGCCATTGGGGTCATAACAGTTTGCCAGGCCAGTATTAAATGTTTAATGCATTGCAGAAGAGGGATTATAAGAAAGAAGATTCTGAGTTTTTTTTTTTTTTTCTCCTTCCCCTTTACCTCAGAGTGGCTATGCTTGCTGCAGACATGAATGTCCAGACCTTGATTACAAGTGTGGACCAGCTGGCTACTCGTGTGCAGGGCATACAAGACTATGTTATCAGAAATCCTAGGTCAGAACCTAAAATACCGATTCCTGAACTATTTTCCGGAGACAGGTTTAAGTTTAGGAATTTCGTGAATAATTGTAAATTGTTTTTGTCCCTGAGACCCTGTTCATCAGGAGATTCTGCTCAGCAAGTAAAAATTGTTATTTCGTTCTTACGGGGCGACCCCCAGGATTGGGCTTTTTCGCTGGCGCCAGGAGATCCGGCATTGGCTGATCTTGATGCGTTTTTTCTGGCGCTCGGTTTACTTTATGAGGAACCCAATCTTGAGATTCAGGCAGAAAAGGCCTTGCTGTCTATGTCTCAGGGGCAGGACGAGGCTGAAGTGTATTGCCAAAAATTTCGGAAATGGTCCGTGTTGACACATTGGAACGAGTGTGCACTGGCCGCTAATTTTAGAAATGGCCTTTCTGAAGCCATTAAGAATGTTATGGTGGGTTTTCCCATTCCCACAGGTCTGAATGATACTATGGCACTGGCTATTCAAATTGACCGGCGGTTGCGGGAGCGCAAAACCGCAAATTCCCTCATGGTGTTGTCTGAACAGACACCTAATTCGGTGCAATGTGATAGAAAAACCGCAAATTCCCTCATGGTGTTGTCTGAACAGACACCTGATTTAATGCAATGTGATAGAATCCTGACTAGAAATGAGCGGAAAATTCATAGACGCCGGAATGGCTTGTGCTACTACTGTGGTGATTCTACACATGTTATCTCAGCATGCTCTAAACGTATAGCTAAGGTTGTTAGTCCTGTCACCGTTGGTAATTTGCAACCTAAATTTATTCTGTCTGTAACTTTGATTTGCTCACTGTCATCTTATCCTGTCATGGCGTTTGTAGATTCAGGTGCTGCCCTGAGTCTCATGGATCTCTCATTTGCTAAGCGCTGTGGATTTACTCTTGAACCATTAGAAAATCCTATTCCTCTTAGGGGTATTGATGCTACACCATTGGCAGCAAATAAACCGCAGTATTGGACTCAGGTTACCATGTGCATGACTCCTGAACACCGCGAGGTGATACGTTTCCTGGTTTTACATAAAATGCATGATTTGGTCGTTTTGGGGCTGCCATGGTTACAGACCCATAATCCAGTCCTGGACTGGAAGGCTATGTCAGTCTCAAGTTGGGGCTGTCGTGGTATTCATGAGGATTCCCTGCCTGTGTCTATTGCTTCTTCTACGCCTTCGGAAGTTCCGGAGTATTTGTCTGATTATCAGGATGTCTTCAGTGAGTCTGAGTCCAGTGCACTGCCTCCTCATAGGGACTGTGACTGTGCTATAGATTTGATCCCAGGCAGTAAATTTCCTAAGGGAAGACTGTTTAATCTGTCGGTACCTGAACATACCGCTATGCGTTCATATATCAAGGAGTCTCTGGAAAAAGGACATATTCGTCCGTCTTCTTCCCCTCTTGGTGCGGGATTCTTTTTTGTGGCAAAAAAGGACGGATCTTTGAGACCTTGTATTGATTATCGGCTTTTAAATAAGATCACTGTCAGATTTCAGTATCCTTTGCCGCTGTTGTCTGACTTGTTTGCCCGGATTAAGGGTGCCAAGTGGTTCACCAAGATAGACCTTCGTGGTGCGTACAACCTTGTGCGCATTAAGCAAGGTGATGAATGGAAAACCGCATTCAATACGCCCGAAGGTCATTTTGAGTACTTGGTGATGCCTTTTGGGCTCTCCAATGCGCCTTCAGTTTTTCAGTCCTTTATGCATGACATTTTCCGGAAGTATCTGGATAAATTTTTGATTGTTTATCTGGATGATATTTTGTTTTTTTCTGATAATTGGGATTCGCATGTGGAGCAGGTCAGGTTGGTCTTTAAAATTTTGCGGGAAAATTCTTTGTTTGTCAAGGGCTCAAAGTGTCTCTTTGGTGTACAGAAGGTTCCCTTTTTGGGGTTCATTTTTTCCCCTTCTGCTGTGGAGATGGACCCAGTCAAGGTCCGAGCTATTCTTGATTGGACTCAGCCCTCGTCAGTTAAGAGTCTTCAGAAGTTCTTGGGCTTCGCTAACTTCTACCGTCGTTTTATCGCTAATTTTTCTAGCATTGTGAAACCTTTGACGGATATGACCAAGAAGGGCTCCGATGTAGCTAACTGGGCTCCTGCTGCCGTGGAGGCTTTCCAGGAGTTGAAACGCCGGTTTACTTCGGCGCCTGTTTTGTGCCAGCCTGACGTCTCACTTCCCTTTCAGGTTGAGGTGGATGCTTCGGAGATTGGGGCAGGGGCCGTTTTGTCGCAGAGAGGCCCTGGTTGCTCTGTTATGAAACCTTGTGCCTTTTTCTCTAGGAAGTTTTCGCCTGCCGAGCGAAATTATGATGTGGGCAATCGGGAGTTGTTGGCCATGAAATGGGCATTTGAGGAGTGGCGTCATTGGCTCGAGGGTGCTAAGCATCGTGTGGTGGTCTTGACTGATCACAAAAATCTGATGTATCTCGAGTCTGCTAAACGCCTTAATCCGAGACAGGCCCGCTGGTCATTGTTTTTCTCCCGCTTTGATTTTGTTGTCTCGTATTTACCAGGTTCAAAGAATGTGAAGGCCGATGCTCTTTCTAGGAGCTTTGTGCCTGATGCTCCTGGAGTCGCTGATCCTGTTGGTATTCTTAAAGATGGAGTTATCTTGTCAGCTATTTCTCCGGATCTGCGACGTGTGTTGCAGAGATTTCAGGCTGATAGGCCTGAGTCTTGTCCACCTGACAGACTGTTTGTCCCGGATAAGTGGACCAGCAGAGTCATTTCCGAGGTTCATTCCTCGGTGTTGGCAGGTCACCCGGGAATTTTTGGCACCAGAGATCTGGTGGCCAGGTCCTTTTGGTGGCCTTCCTTGTCAAGGGATGTGCGGTCATTTGTGCAGTCCTGTGGGACTTGTGCTCGAGCTAAGCCTTGCTGTTCTCGTGCCAGCGGTTTGCTCTTGCCCTTGCCTGTCCCGAAGAGACCTTGGACACATATCTCCATGGATTTCATTTCTGATCTTCCGCTATCTCAGGGCATGTCCTTTATCTGGGCGATATGTGATCGCTTCTCCAAGATGGTCCATTTGGTTCCTTTGCCTAAGCTGCCTTCCTCTTCCGATCTGGTTCCTGTGTTTTTCCAGAACGTGGTTCGTTTGCACGGCATCCCTGAGAATATTGTGTCAGACAGAGGATCCCAGTTCGTTTCCAGGTTCTGGCGATCCTTTTGTAGTAGGATGGGCATTGATTTGTCGTTTTCGTCTGCTTTCCATCCTCAGACTAATGGACAGACGGAGCGAACCAATCAGACTTTGGAGGCTTATTTGAGGTGTTTTGTCTCTGCTGATCAGGACGATTGGGTGACATTCTTGCCGTTGGCTGAGTTTGCCCTTAATAATCGGGCTAGTTCCGCCACCTTGGTTTCGCCTTTTTTCTGCAACTCTGGTTTCCATCCTCGCTTTTCTTCGGGTCATGTGGAGCCTTCTGACTGTCCTGGGGTGGATTCTGTGGTGGATAGGTTGCAGCAGATCTGGAATCATGTGGTGGACAACTTGAAGTTGTCACAGGAGAAGGCTCAGCGCTTTGCCAACCGCCGCCGCGGTGTGGGTCCCCGACTACGCGTTGGGGATTTGGTGTGGCTTTCTTCCCGCTTTGTTCCTATGAAGGTCTCCTCTCCCAAATTTAAACCTCGTTTTATTGGGCCTTACAAGATATTGGAAATCCTTAATCCTGTATCTTTTCGTCTGGATCTTCATGTGTTGTTTGCTATTCACAATGTATTTCATAGGTCCTTGTTGCGGCGGTACATTGTGCCTGTAGTTCCTTCTGCTGAGCCTCCTGCTCCGGTGTTGGTTGAGGGCGAGTTGGAGTACGTGGTGGAGAAGATCTTGGATTCTCGCCTCTCCAGGCGGAGGCTTCAGTACCTGGTCAAGTGGAAGGGCTATGGTCAGGAGGATAATTCCTGGGTGGTCGCCTCTGATGTTCATGCGGCCGATTTAGTTCGTGCCTTTCATGCCGCTCATCCTGATCGCCCTGGTGGTCGTGGTGAGGGTTCGGTGACCCCTCACTAAGGGGGGGGTACTGTTGTGAATTTGCTTTTTGCTCCCTCTAGTGGTTACTAGTTTTTTGACTCTGGTTTTTCTGTCATTCCTTTTATCCGCACCTGGGTCGTTAGTTAGGGGTGTTGCTATATAAGCTCCCTGGACCTTCAGTTCAATGCCTGGCAACGTAGTTATCAGAGCTAGTCTGCTGTGCTCTTGTCTACTGATCCTGGTTCCAGTTATATCAGCTAAGTCTGCCTTTTGCTTTTTGCTATTTGTTTTGGTTTTGTATTTTTGTCCAGCTTGTTCCAAATCTATATCCTGACCTTTGCTGGAAGCTCTAGGGGGCTGGTGTTCTCCCCCCGGACCGTTAGACGGTTCGGGGGTTCTTGAATTTCCAGTGTGGATTTTGATAGGGTTTTTGTTGACCATATAAGTTACCTTTCTCTATTCTGCTATCAGTAAGCGGGCCTCTCTGTGCTAAACCTGGTTCATTTCTGTGTTTGTCATTTCCTCTTACCTCACCGTCATTATTTGTGGGGGGCTTCTATCCAGCTTTGGGGTCCCCTTCTCTGGAGGCAAGAAAGGTCTTTGTTTTCCTCTACTAGGGGTAGCTAGATTCTCCGGCTGGCGCGTGTCATCTAGAATCAACGTAGGAATGATCCCCGGCTACTTCTAGTGTTGGCGTTAGGAGTAGATATATGGTCAACCCAGTTACCACTGCCCTATGAGCTGGATTTTTGTATTCTGCAGACTTCCACGTTCCTCTGAGACCCTCGCCATTGGGGTCATAACAGACTGCTAAGCTGCATTTGATATTTGCACCAAGTGTTGTGGACTTGAGTTTCTCTCTGCACCTGTTTGAATCACCGTGTGATAATATAGACTTTACCACTTGGATGGTGAGTATAGCAGGTTTTTGTTTTTTTTAAATTATTTTTAACATGACATATTTTTACTATTGATGCTGCATAGGCAGCATCAATAGTAAATAGTTGGGGACACACAGGGTTAATAGCAGTGGTAAAGGAGTGCATTACACCGCGGACCGTTACCGCTGCCATTAACCCTGTGTGAGCGGTGACTGGAAGGGATTATGGAGCGGGCGCCGGGCACTGACTGCAGGGGAGTAGGGGAGGGACTAATCGGACTGTGCTCGTCGCTGATTGGTCGTGGCAGCCATGACAGGCAGCTGCCGAGACCAATCAGCGACGCGGGATTTCCATGACGGAAGTTGAGGACAGAAAGACGGAAGTACCCCTTAGACAATTATATATATAGATAATACTGCCCCTATGTACATGAATATAACTACTATAATACTGCCCCCTATGTACAGGAATATAACTACTATAATACTGCCCCCTATGTACAAGAATATAACTACTATAATACTGCTCCTACAATGCCTACAAGTAGTACTCAACCCCCTGCAGATTTAGCAGGTTTAATAAGATGCAAATAAGTTAGAGCCTTCAAACTTCAAACAAGAGCAGGATTTATTAACAGATGCATAAATCTAACAAACCAAAAAGTTTTGTTGCTCAGTTAAATTTTTATAAATTTTAAACATAAAAGTGTGGGTCAATTATTATTCAACCCCTAGGTTTAATATTTTGTGGAATAACCTTTGTTTGCAATGACAGCTAATAATCGTCTTTTCTAAGACCTGATCAGGCCGGCACAGGTCTCTGGAGTTATCTTGGCCCACTCCTCCATGCAGATCTTCTCCAAGTTATCTAGGTTCTTTGGGTGTCTCATGTGGACTTTAATCTTGAGCTCCTTCCACAAGTTTTCAATTGGGTTAAGGTCAGGAGACTGACTAGGCCACTGCAACACCTTGATTTTTTGCTTCTTGAACCAGGCCTTGGTTTTCTTGGCTGTGTGCTTTGGGTCGTTGTCTTGTTGGAAGATGAAATGACGACCCATCTTAAGATCCTTGATGGAGGAGCGGAGGTTCTTGGCCAAAATCTCCAGGTAGGCCGTGCTATCCATCTTCCCATGGATGCGGACCAGATGGCCAGGCCCCTTGGCTGAGAAACAGCCCCACAGCATGATGCTGCCACCACCATGCTTGACTGTAGGGATGGTATTCTTGGGGTCGTATGCAGTGCCATCCAGTCTCCAAACGTCACGTGTGTGGTTGGCACCAAAGATCTCGATCTTGGTCTCATCAGACCAGAGAACCTTGAACCAGTCAGTCTCAGAGTCCTCCAAGTGATCATGAGCAAACTGTAGATGAGCCTTGACATGACGCTTTGAAAGTAAAGGTACCTTACGGGCTCGTCTGGAACGGAGACCATTGCGGTGGAGTACGTTACTTATGGTATTGACTGAAACCAATGTCCCCACTGCCATGAGATCTTCCCGGAGCTCCTTCCTTGTTGTCCTTGGGTTAGCCTTGACTCTTCGGACAAGCCTGGCCTCGGCACGGGAGGAAACTTTCAAAGGCTGTCCAGGCCATGGAAGGCTAACAGTAGTTCCATAAGCCTTCCACTTCCGGATGATGCTCCCAACAGTGGAGACAGGTAGGCCCAACTCCTTGGAAAGGGTTTTGTACCCCTTGCCAGCCTTGTGACCCTCCACGATCTTGTCTCTGATGGCCTTGGAATGCTCCTTTGTCTTTCCCATGTTGACCATGTATGAGTGCTGTTCACAAGTTTGGGGAGGGTCTTAAATAGTCAGAAAAGGCTGGAAAAAGAGATAATTAATCCAAACATGTGAAGCTCATTGTTCTTTGTGGCTGAACTACTTCTTAATACTTTAGGGGAACCAAACAGAATTCTGGTGGGTTGAGGGGTCGAATACTAAATGACCCTCTGAAAAGACTTTTCACAATTTAAAAAAATAAATAAACAAAGAAATAACATTCTTTTTTGCTGCAGTGCATTTCACACTTCCAGGCTGATCTACAGTCCAAATGTCACAATGCCAAGTTAATTCCAAATGTGTAAACCTGCAAAATATGCAGGGGGTTGAATACTACTTGTAGGCACTGTATGTACAAGAATCTAACTACTATAATACTGCCCCCTATGTACAAGAATATAACTGCTATAATACTGCTTCTATGAGACAAAAGCCCAGACACCTGTATACGGATAACCAGAGAGCACCAGAACAAGGGACTATGTTTAAAAATAATGTTTTATTCAATATTTACTGACAATAACAGATTAAAATACTTAAAATCAATATTTAAATACAGGACAAAAGATGATAGCATATATTATGCCGGCCAATTAAGCTGATACTCCCTACTTCACACTGCTTCTATATAAGGAATAAATTAAAGTGCAAAAAGTGTGCTAAAAATTCATATATAAAAACCCCAAAGGACACCCTATAATAAATTTTAAAGTGGAGTTGCAAATGGCAAAAGGGTGTAACAGTGTGCCAGTACACACAATTTAGTGCTAAAAAGTGGCATACAAAAAAGTGCAAAAAGTGTTATGGCCAAGAATCAGCCAATACAAAGCAGCCAAATGTGCAAAATAGGCAAACAACGCTAACGCATAATGTGCAAAGCGAGCCAATATAGAGCAGCCAAAATGTGCAAAATAGACAAGGAACGCTATCGCATAATATGCAAAGCGAACCTGGGAGGACTATCAAATTTGTAGGTTAATACCTGATAAATGGCCGTGTCCTGAATCCACGCACCCCAACGCGCGTTTCGGATTCCTTCCTTCGTCAGGGGGTCCAGCAGTAGTCTTACCAAATCCTTATATATATGCAGCGCACCCCTATCCCTTACCCCCTGGCTACGCCGGCGCATGCGCAGTCAGGAGGACCCGGAAGTCCGGGATCCCGCCCCACGTGACCGGACGTACAGGACTGCGTCCCGACATTGCCTAGGTCACCCGGCTCAGAATCCCAGGCCCCGGATCACTAACCGCGCATGCGCTCCACCAGGAGGAAGTATAGGAGGCCCCATACATGGATGCCGCAAGGACAGACTAGTGTATGTATCGGTGAATAAGAATGTAGATTACGATTACCGCTGCCTATGCAATCCTATACTAAAATAATCACTGGATATATGCATACTTATGTTTATATTTCTATTTCCTGCCATATTGTACACAGTTGATCACTAATTGATCACACTGACAAGGACATATTATAAATAAATAATTACAACATAATTAATATAAAAACAGATACAGTCAAAAGTCACTTTGAATTAATTAATTAGTTAATTAGCCAGGAAAGGTTACTCCAGGAAAAAAAATTATTTACTTTCTTAGTATATATGTATATGCATAAGTAACAGAAATATCACTACATAAATTCTTCATTATTTCTTTTATTCCTTCTAGTGTCCACATCGTCACCAGCTGCATCATCACACCACACCATCTCCGTCTGTCCGGAAATATCAGGTATGTATGGAACTAAAATGTTATAATATAATAGAAATAATTTTATTAGGTAAACCACGTTAAAAACAACAAATATAACAATCCATAAACTTAAAAGAATAAAACAGTATAAACGGAGGTTTAAAAACGTTATCGTCATAAAAGCTTAAAACTACACAATTGTAAAGAGGTTACAGCAATTTCTACATAAGATGGAAAAACTTTTCATTACAAGAAGGGGGCAAAGCTTATATTTTCATTTAGTCCCTTTGGTGAGACCGTATCTAAGGCCCATATCCACTTCGTCTCCATTTTGGCCAGTGGTATAGTCACTGGTCCACCACGTTCACCAGTCACTACCATATCGATACCACGTACTTTAAATCCCATAGGGTCACTATTATGACAGAGTTTAAAATGCTTGGGAATTGTTTTCAGGGATGAAATATCCTGCACCTCTTTGGCGGCTTCTATCCCAAGCACATGTTCCCTGACCCTTACCTTGAGCTGCCTGGTGGTCATGCCCACGTATATTAGGGAGCACGGGCATGTGGCATAATAAACCACTGCCTTCGTAGTGCAGGTTATGCCATGCTTAATTTGGAAGATTTTTGTACCATTAGATGTACCAAATGTGTGCTCCCTCACTATATTTGGGCACGCCACACATTTCCCACACGGGCGGCATCCCAAGGTTGGTCTATATCTATCCAAGAAGGAGGGAACAACCGAATTGTGCATATAGTGACTTTCCACTAAGTGGTCTCTGAGATTCCTAGATCTCCTATATGTTATGCTTGGCCTCTCACCTATATAGTTGGACAATACAGGATCCGTTTTTAGAATCCCCCAAAATTTATTAAGTTGAATTCTCACCATATCACTTTGTCCGTGATAGCGTGTTATGTATCTCACCACTTGATTACCCTTGTCTGGCTTGTTCCCATAAAGTGCCTGGTGCCTCGAGGTATTTTTTGCTCTATTATATCCTTTCTTTACTGATCTCTTACTATATCCCCTCTCGTAGAATCTCTTCTTAAGTACAGAGGCCTGTATTTCAAATTCATTATCCTCCGAGCAGATCCTCCGCAACCTCAGAAATTGGCCTATGGGAATAGAGTTTATCATATTGGGGGGATGTGATGATGTTGCATGCAACAACGAATTAACTGCTGTGGTTTTCCTAAAAACCTTTGTATGTAAGCAGTTATCCTCAGTCCTCTGTACATGAACATCCAAAAACTCCATCACATCCCGATCCCATTTGTAGGTAATCCTTAAATTACGGGAATTCTGATTTAGCCCTACCATAAATTTCTGGAGGGATTCAACCGAACCCTGCCAGATCAGGAATATGTCATCAATGAACCGCACCCACAATGGGATGCGGTCCATTGATGACCCAAGCTCAGACATAAATAGATCCCTCTCCCACAGCCCCAAGAACAGATTAGCATAAGTAGGCGCAAAAGCCGCGCCCATTGCTGTGCCTTGGAGCTGCAGGTAGAGGGACCCATTAAATAAAAAGAAGTTTTTTGTCAGTGAGAATTCTAATAGCTGTAAAGTAAATTGCCTCATTGTTTCAGGTAATTATTATTACTATTATTAGTATTAGAATTCTCACTGACAAAAAACTTCTTTTTATTTAATGGGTCCCTCTACCTGCAGCTCCAAGGCACAGCAATGGGCGCGGCTTTTGCGCCTACTTATGCTAATCTGTTCTTGGGGCTGTGGGAGAGGGATCTATTTATGTCTGAGCTTGGGTCATCAATGGACCGCATCCCATTGTGGGTGCGGTTCATTGATGACATATTCCTGATCTGGCAGGGTTCGGTTGAATTGTCCAACTATATAGGTGAGAGGCCAAGCATAACATATAGGAGATCTAGGAATCTCAGAGACCACTTAGTGGAAAGTCACTATATGCACAATTCGGTTGTTCCCTCCTTCTTGGATAGATATAGACCAACCTTGGGATGCCGCCCGTGTGGGAAATGTGTGGCGTGCCCAAATATAGTGAGGGAGCACACATTTGGTACATCTAATGGTACAAAAATCTTCCAAATTAAGCATGGCATAACCTGCACTACGAAGGCAGTGGTTTATTATGCCACATGCCCGTGCTCCCTAATATACGTGGGCATGACCACCAGGCAGCTCAAGGTAAGGGTCAGGGAACATGTGCTTGGGATAGAAGCCGCCAAAGAGGTGCAGGATATTTCATCCCTGAAAACAATTCCCAAGCATTTTAAACTCTGTCATAATAGTGACCCTATGGGATTTAAAGTACGTGGTATCGATATGGTAGTGACTGGTGAACGTGGTGGACCAGTGACTATACCACTGGCCAAAATGGAGACGAAGTGGATATGGGCCTTAGATACGGTCTCACCAAAGGGACTAAATGAAAATATAAGCTTTGCCCCCTTCTTGTAATGAAAAGTTTTTCCATCTTATGTAGAAATTGCTGTAACCTCTTTACAATTGTGTAGTTTTAAGCTTTTATGACGATAACGTTTTTAAACCTCCGTTTATACTGTTTTATTCTTTTAAGTTTATGGATTGTTATATTTGTTGTTTTTAACGTGGTTTACCTAATAAAATTATTTCTATTATATTATAACATTTTAGTTCCATACATACCTGATATTTCCGGACAGACGGAGATGGTGTGGTGTGATGATGCAGCTGGTGACGATGTGGACACTAGAAGGAATAAAAGAAATAATGAAGAATTTATGTAGTGATATTTCTGTTACTTATGCATATACATATATACTAAGAAAGTAAATAATTTTTTTTCCTGGAGTAACCTTTCCTGGCTAATTAACTAATTAATTAATTCAAAGTGACTTTTGACTGTATCTGTTTTTATATTAATTATGTTGTAATTATTTATTTATAATATGTCCTTGTCAGTGTGATCAATTAGTGATCAACTGTGTACAATATGGCAGGAAATAGAAATATAAACATAAGTATGCATATATCCAGTGATTATTTTAGTATAGGATTGCATAGGCAGCGGTAATCGTAATCTACATTCTTATTCACCGATACATACACTAGTCTGTCCTTGCGGCATCCATGTATGGGGCCTCCTATACTTCCTCCTGGTGGAGCGCATGCGCGGTTAGTGATCCGGGGCCTGGGATTCTGAGCCGGGTGACCTAGGCAACGTCGGGACGCAGTCCTGTACGTCCGGTCACGTGGGGCGGGATCCCGGACTTCCGGGTCCTCCTGACTGCGCATGCGCCGGCGTAGCCAGGGGGTAAGGGATAGGGGTGCGCTGCATATATATAAGGATTTGGTAAGACTACTGCTGGACCCCCTGACGAAGGAAGGAATCCGAAACGCGCGTTGGGGTGCGTGGATTCAGGACACGGCCATTTATCAGGTATTAACCTACAAATTTGATAGTCCTCCCAGGTTCGCTTTGCATATTATGCGATAGCGTTCCTTGTCTATTTTGCACATTTTGGCTGCTCTATATTGGCTCGCTTTGCACATTATGCGTTAGCGTTGTTTGCCTATTTTGCACATTTGGCTGCTTTGTATTGGCTGATTCTTGGCCATAACACTTTTTGCACTTTTTTGTATGCCACTTTTTAGCACTAAATTGTGTGTACTGGCACACTGTTACACCCTTTTGCCATTTGCAACTCCACTTTAAAATTTATTATAGGGTGTCCTTTGGGGTTTTTATATATGAATTTTTAGCACACTTTTTGCACTTTAATTTATTCCTTATATAGAAGCAGTGTGAAGTAGGGAGTATCAGCTTAATTGGCCGGCATAATATATGCTATCATCTTTTGTCCTGTATTTAAATATTGATTTTAAGTATTTTAATCTGTTATTGTCAGTAAATATTGAATAAAACATTATTTTTAAACATAGTCCCTTGTTCTGGTGCTCTCTGGTTATCCGTATACAGGTGTCTGGGCTTTTGTCTCCACTAGGTGGCGGTGGCCACTCATTTACACAGTATACCAAGTATTAGTCAAATATAGACACTGTGGTGAATATAGAAGATTGTATTCCCTGAATTTATGGTATAACTGTGTTCTAACTATAATACTGCTTCTATGTACAAGAATATAACTGCTATAATACTGCATCTATGTACAAGAATATATCTACTATAATACTATAATACTGCCCCGATGTACAAGAATATAACTACTATTATACTGTCCTTATGTACAAGAATATAACTACTATAATACTGCCCTTATGTACAAGAATATAACTACTATAATACTGCCCCTATGTACAAGTATATAACTACTATAATACTGCCCTTATGTACAAGAATATAGCTACTATAATACTGCTCCTATGTGCAAGAATTAATACTATAATACTGCTCCTATGTACAAGAATATAACTGCTATAATACTGCCCCTATGTACAAGAATATATCTACTATAATACTGCCCCTATGTACAAGAATATAACTAGTATAATACTGCCCTGATGTACAAGAATATAACTACTATAATACTGCCCCTATGTACAGGAATATAACTACTATAATACTGCTCCCTATGTACAAGAATATAACTACTATAATACTGCTCCTATGTACAAGAATATAACTACTATAATACTGCCCCTATGTGCAAGAATATTACTACTATAATACTGCCCCTATGTACAAGAATATAACTAGTATAATACTGCCTCATATGTACAAGAATATAACTACTATAATACTGCCCCTATGTACAGGAATATAACTACTATAATACTGCCCCTCTGTACAGGAATATAACTACTATAATACTGCTCGTATGTACAAGAATATAACTACTATAATACTGCCCCTATGTACAAGAATATAACTACTATAATACTGCTCCTATGTACAAGAATATTACTACTATAATACTGCCCCTATGTACAGGAATATAACTACCATAATACTGCTCCTACGTACAAGAATATAGCTACTATAATACTGCCCACTATATACAAGAACAAAACTAATGTGTGTGTTTGTGTGTGTGTGTGTGTGTGTGTGTGTGTGTGTGTGTGAAAACCACTAGCAACCATGATGTGTCCACTGCAATAAATGCTTCCTAAATACCAGAAAATGTGAATAACAAACATAATTTCTATATTCTTATACTTTCGCATAGAAACTAGCAGCTTCACATGTGAACAACCATTAAATCAATTATGTATTTTATTTCATGTGTTTAGACCTATGACATATATACAATTTCCTTAACAAAAATATAAAACTAGAACCATCTTTAGATTTTATACATGTAACGAGAATTAAATTAAGACGCTCACTGTAAATAGCTTATTATTTCGTTCCTGCATTTTCCTTTCGTGTTTCATATTTTTTAGTATGCCGCATACATTATAAACTAGTAAAAAAAATTGATTTTCATAGTTCTTTAAGTTAAAATTAATAAATATTAAAAAATAATAAACTAAAAACGTTAAAAGTGCAGAAGTCTCTATACGTGTTGAAACTATGTCCAGCTGAACTGACTCTGTTTCCTCGGCAGCACAACTTCCACATTTAAGTCTTTCTGTTCCTCCTCGGAGTCTACAAGTTGGTACCCTAGCATGTTCATAGCCCCTTTACAAACATCTTGTATCTTTTTCACTTTCTCGAATGGGAGGACGTTCCTCCAGGCCTGAGAAACGTTGAGAGCATTGCGAGATGTGATTGTGAAGGCTTCCTTTTTGTCTCCAGAACTTTGGCCATGAGTGATGTTGTAGATCCACTTCTTTACCTTGTCAGTAAGTTTCAAATTAGCAAATTTATACATCTCGGAGATCTCTCGTAAGGGGTCTTGAACCACATCCTCATACCTCACCAGCATGTATCGGTTCTTGAGGAAGCTGGGTGCTTTGTAGGCCGCTGTTTCGTACATCTGGACATGACTTCGACAGATTTCCTGGATCACTTCATATTTGTAGTCGTCTACGTTGGTCCCATTGGTGTTGAGGACAATTCCATTGTCTCTCAGGAAGCTTTTTCTTGACTGCTCCCGGGATTTGGCCACTGCTCTAGGATCCCGAACCAAATGAAGAATCTTCAAGCTTAAGGATGGGTCAGTAAGAAGGGGATACAAGACTTTCAAGTCAAAGAAGCGGACCTCTTTTATAACCACATGACTATACGTGTTGCAAGCTTGTTCAACGTTGTAAAAGGGATATTTTCCACATAGAGTCTTACAGCTAATCTCATTCGTGATCTCATCACGTGGAAAGGAATTGCAAGCCGGGACCGTACATAAGGCTCTGCTGACGGCCCACTGGAAGAGGAAAGAAACGTTCCTCACTTTTGGCATGTAGGAGTCAAAAACAGACATGTCGCACAGGAATACAGATCTTACTAGGTCCCTCACTGCCATGTGGAGAACCTTGGCACCATTCTGAAACATAGTCACCCACACATGCCAAGCAGGCTCCATCAAGTAGAAAACATCCGGGTGTTGACTGAACATCTGTCCAACAAAAGAAGACCCCGACCTCCAGGAGGAAACGATGAGGAGGTGGACTTTCTCCTTGCTATCTGTGTCTGAGAAGTGAATGTTCTGTCTTGAGTACAATACGAGCAGAAATACAGTTTGTGCCACCAGAAGTCCCGTAGCCACAGAGCCATTAATTCTTAACTTGACCATGATGTCCACGTTCTGAACCACTGGAGAAAGACAGAAGACAAAAATGTCTTAATTACCATCTATAGAGGTCTGAAGCATGAAGCAAACGGTCACTACCGACGGTGCCACACAAGGAAAAAGGTCAATCCTTATCTTAACGTAAGTCACAAATAAGCCTCTGAGGCGCCAAGACTAGGACATTGATGCCTTGTTCTCTACCAGACTGTGTGCCTGACCAATCTTTGGCATCAAGGAGACCGATGATGTCAAGGTGAGCTGATCAGTCGGACTCCTACATTTTCCTATTCTCTCCCAAGCAAAGTGCTCGGGTCGAGAAATGGCTTTTCACTGTACTTATACATCCGAGTTGGAAGGTAGACATAGTGCGGACACTTCTGACCCCCAAAAGACTGAAAAAGTGCTTGCCAAATTTCGTGAAACAGGTTCAGTGTTGGATTTGCCAAAATGTGGATGCAAGAAAACTGTCACTACTGAATAAACATCAGTGGCTGTCCTAGCTTCATTCAGCAAGAGCCCACAGCATAGCACTCACCGCATGTCACTGGAGAGTGACATCAGGCGAACATCCCTTTGGCGGATATTAGCTACTCACAAATGGCACCCTTACAAAATCCAGCTGCTGCAACATCTCAACTAGGATGACCCAGATCGGCGCGCTGAATTTGCAGAATGGGCAAAACTAAAATTGGAACAGGACCCTCAGCGTACACAATTGTCTATGCTGTGAAGATACGAGATGTGCAGCATCTGAAACAACGGATACTGGAAGCCTGTGCTAGCATTTCTTCTGCGGTGTTGCTATCAGTGTGTCAAGAGTGGGAGAAGAGGGTTGCATTGATAATCCAACACAATTGGCAGCACTTTGATCATATTTTATAAGTGGTCATAAACTTGTGAATAGCTTATGAAAGAATAAAGTTACTTGAAAACCAAGCACACCATTGTTTTTCTTGTGAAATTCTCAATAAGTTTGATGTGTCACATGACCCTCTTCCCATTGAAAAAATTAAAGTTGGATCCAAAATGGCCCACTTCAAAATGGCCGCCATGGTCACCACCCATCTTGAAAAGTTTCCCCCTCCCATATACTAATGTGCCACAAACAGGAAGTTGATATCACCAACCATTCCCATTTTATTTAGGTGTATCCATATAAATGGCCCACCCTGTACATTAAACCTATGCATTGCTACTTTTAATATTTTATTGCCTTTACACACTGCTACTACTATACTTCTGCAGCACCTCAGTGGTTGTCCTTGCACCACGATTCATTCCTCTGATGTACTGATAGGGATTTAAAAACATTATCCAGGCACATAACACTGATGTTGTATCTCTGACGCCCAGCACACGGCCCATCGATCAGCTGTGACCAGACAAAAATACCTTGACCGGAGGAAACGCAAAGTGCAGGTCCTTTCATGTGCTGGGTGTTGCAGAGCAACGTGTACTCAAATGAACAGCTGATCAGAGGGGGTTGCTGAGTGTCGGACCCCCACCGATCCAAAGGGTGCCCAAACTTTTACATGCAGATCCACTGATCACAAGATGGAAAATAGGCAGCGGTGAGATATTTCACAGTCGATCATCTATATCTCCGTTTTAGCAGATTGATAGACAAGTTTAACCCCTTAGGCCTCTTTCACACTTCAGTTGTTTGGCGTCAGTCTAAAACCGCCATTTTCCACAAATAGTGGATCCATCATTTTTTTTTGGCGGATCCGCTATTTTCCCATAGACTTGCATTAGCGACGGATTGTGGCGGATGGTCGTCCGTTCCATCCGCCATGCGACAGATCCGTCGAAATTTGGCGGACGTTGTCTAGACATTGACGGACATTGTAACGTTTTTTGTCTGCGCCTAATTGGCGGTCCGCGACAGATCCGTCGCGACCGCCATTTCATAGAATGGGCGCCTATGGGTGACGGATCCGTCGCGATCCGTCATTTGGCGGATCCGTCGCCCCAATCCGTTTTTATCAACTGAGCATGCTCCAAAAAGTAGATACTTTGCCCAGACAACCCCAAAACTATATAAACAGGACAGGTGGGCCTCATTCCTCAATGTGCCATCAAGAGAGAACACAGACCCTGCCAGCAAGAGAGACAGACCCTGCCAGCAAGAGACAAGACAGACCCTGCCAGCAAGAGAGACAGACCCTGCCAGGAAGAGAGACAGACCCTGCCAGCAAGAGAGAGACCCTGCCAGCAAGAGAGACAGACCCTGCCAGCAAGAGAGATCCTGCCAGAGACTGCTATGTGAGTACTGCCATCCAGCGTTTGTGTGTGTGCCTGCCTTGCATGTTTTTATTTTTCATACTGTGCTGGTATTTTGAATGACTGTGCTGTGACGTGTGTGTGTAAATGCCGTGTGATGTGTGTGCCCGACCGTCCGCCTTGCATGTTTTTATTTTTCATACTGTGCTGGTATTTTGAATGGCTGTGCTGTGACATGTGTGTGTATAAATGCCGTGTGATGTGTGTGCCCGACCGCCCGCCTTGCATGTTTTTATTTTTCATACTGTGCTGGTATTTTGAATGGCTGTGCTGTGACATGTTTGTGGTGTGTATAAATGCCATGTGATGTGTGTCCTGCATTTTTGTTATTTTTCATACATTAACATACTGTACTGGTATTTAAAATAAAGAGCAGTGTAGCTCCTACTTTCCAAAAAAAAAAAAAAAAAAATGTAATAAAAATTACACAAAACTGTCCGTAGTATGATTTCAAGATAAATTTAACCCCTTAACGACCGCCGATACGCCTTTTAAGGGTACTTAAACCACAGCGCCGTTAATTAACGGCGCTGTGGAAAAAGTGAATAGCGCCCCCCAGAGTCGGATTTTCTCTGGGGTCTCGGTTGCCGAGGGTAGCCGAGACCCCACAGAACATGATTCGGGGGTTTTTTACCGACCCCCGAGTTGCGATCGCCGGTAATTAACCGTTTACCGGCGGTCGCAACAAAAAAAAAAAAAACGCGATGTGCCGTTTAATTTCTCTGTCCTCCGATGTGATCGCACATCGGAGGACAGAGAAATAGGGTCCCCGATGGCCCCCAATAGCCCCCCGATACTTACCTACCTCCCCCGGTGCTCCTCGTGGGTCCCCATGGGCGCCGCCATCTTTTTTCCGGGAAAAAATGGCGGGCGCACGCGCAGTGCGCCCGCCGCCCGGCACCCGGATGTTCTTTGGGGTCTCGGCTGCCGGGGGTAGCCGAGACCCCAAAGAACATGATCGGGGTCGGTTTGCACCGACCCCTGTTTTGCGATCGCCGGTAATTAACAGTTTACCGGCGACCGCAAAAAAAAAAAAAAAAAAGCGATCTGTATTTCTCTGTCCTCTGATGTGATCACACATCAGAGGACAGAGAAATAGGGGGATTCGGGGACCCTAACATACTCACCCGGTGTCCCTGGGTCCTCTTCTGTCTTCTCCTGCCAGCCGGCTTTTTCCTTATGGCGGGCGCATGCGCAGTGCGCCCGCCATCTGCTGCCATCTGCCGGCCGGCAGGAGAAGACGAGTTGGGGCTAAAATTAGGGTTAGGGTTAGGGTTAGGGTTAGGGTTAGAGTTAGGGTTAGAGTTAGGGTTAGAGTTAGGGTTAGAGTTAGGGTTAGAGTTAGGGTTAGAGTTAGGGTTAGAGTTAGGGTTAGGGTTAGAGTTAGGGTTAGAGTTAGGGTTAGAGTTAGGGTTAGAGTTAGGGTTAGGGCTAGAGTTAGGGTTAGGGCTAGGGTTGGGGCTAAATTTAGGGTTAGGGTTAGGGCTAGGGTTAGGGTTAGGCTACTTTCACACTAGCGTTTTTTGGCCTCCGTCGCAATGCGTCGGAGAAAAAACGCATCCTGCAAAAGTGCTTGCAGGATGCGTTTTTTCTCCATTGGCTTGCATTAGCGACGCATTGCGACGGATTGCCACATGTCGCATCCGTCGTGCGACGGATGCGTCGTGCTTTGGCGGACCGTCGGCACAAAAAAAGCTACATGTAACTTTTTTGTGCGACGTGTCCGCCATTTCCGACCGCGCATGCGCGGCCGGAACTCCGCCCCCGCCTCCCCTCACAATGGGGCAGCGGATGCGTTGAAAAAACAGCATCCGCTGCACCCGTTGTGTGGCGATTACAACGCTAGCGTCGGTACGTCGGCCCGGCACACTGCGATGGGCCGAGTACGACGCTAGTGTGAAAGTAGCCTTAGGCTTCTATCACACTTGCGTCGGTACGGGGCGGTCGCAATGCGTCGGCCCGACATACCGACGCACGTTGTGAAAATTGTGCACAACGTGGGCAGCGGATGCAGTTTTTCAACGCATCCGCTGCCCAGTCTATGTCCTGGGGAGGAGGGGGCAGAGTTACGGCCACGCATGCACGGAAATGGCGGACGCGACGTACAAAAAAAAGGTTACATTGAACTTTTTTTGTGACGACGGGGCTAAAGTTATGGTTAGGGTTGGGGCTAAAGTTAGGGTTAGGGTTGGGGCTAAAGTTAGGGTTAGAGTTGGGATTAGGGTTTGGATTAGGGTTGAGATTAGGGTTACGTTTGGGATTAGGGTTAGAGGTGTGTTGGATTTAGGGTTTTGATTAGGGTTATGGTTAGGGTTGAGATTAGGGCTGTTTTGGGGTTAGGGTTGTGATTATCGTTAGGGTTGTGATTAGGATTATGGATCGGGTTAAGATTAGGGTTAGGGGTGTGTTGGAATAAGGGTTGGAGTTAAAATTTGGGGGTTTCCACTGTTTAGGTACATCAGGGGGGTCTCCAAACACGACAGCCAATTTTGCGCTAAAAAAGTCAAATGGTGCTCCCTCCCTTCTGAGCTCTGCCGTGCGCCCAAACAGTGGTTTACCCCCACATATGGGGCATCAGCGTACTCGGGATAAATTGGACAACAACTTTTGGGGTCCAATTTCTCCTGTTACCCTTGTGAAAATAAAAACTTGGGGGCTAAAAATCTTTTTTGTGGGAAAAAAAAATATTTTTTAATTTTCACTACTATGCATTATAAACTTCTGTGAAGCACTTGGGCATTCAAAGTTCTCACCACATATCTAGATAAGTTCCTTAGGGGGTCTAGTTTCCAAAATTTGGTCACTTGTGGGGGGTTTCTACTGTTTAGGTACATCAGGGGCTCTGCAAACGCAACATAACACCCACAGACAATTCTATCAAAGTCTGAATTCCAAAATGGCGCTCCTTCTCTTCCGAGCTCTGCCGTGCGCCCAAACAGTGGTTTACCCCCACATATTGGGTACCAGCATACTCAGGACAAATTGGACAACAACTTTTGGGGTCCAATTTCTCTTGTTACCCTTGTGAAAATAAAAATTTGGGGGCTAAAAAAATCTTTTGTGGGAAAAAAAAATATTTTTTATTTTCACTACTATGCATTATAAACTTCTGTGAAGCACTTGGGCATTCAAAGTTCTCACCACATATCTAGATAAGTTCCTTGGAGGGTCTATTTTCCAAAATGGGGTCACTTGTTGGGAGTTTCTACTGTTTAGGTACATTAGGGGTCTGCAAACGCAACATAACGCCCGCAGACAATTCTATCAAAGTCTGCATTCCAAAATGGCGCTCCTTCCCTTCCGAGCTCTGCCGTGCGCCCAAGCAGTGGTTTACCCCCACATATGGGGTACCAGCATACTCAGGACAAATTGGACAACAACTTTTGGGGTCCAATTTCTCTTGTTACCCTTGTGAAAATAAAAACTTGGGGGCTAAAAATCTTTATTGTTAAAAAAAATATATTTTTTATTTTCACGACTCTGCATTATAAACTTCTGTGATGCACTTGGGCATTCAAAGTTCTCACTACACATCTAGATAAGTTCCATGGGGGGTCTAGTTTCCAAAATGGGGTCACTTTTGGGGGGTTTCTACTGTTTAGGCACATCAGGGGCTCTCCAAACGCGACATGGCGTCCGATCTCCATTCCAGTCAATTTTGCATTGAAAAGTCAAATTGCGCTCCTTTGCTTCCGAGCTCAGCCATGCACCCAAACAGTGGTTTACCCCCACATACGGGGTGTCGGCGTACTCAAGACAAATTGTACAACAACGTCTGGTGTCCATTTTCTCCTGTTACCCTTGGTAAAATAAAAATTTGGAGGCAAAAAGATCATTTTTGTAGAAAAAATGTGATTTTTTTATTTTCACGGCTCTACGTTATAAACTTCTGTGAAGCACCTGGGGGTTTAAAGTGCTCACCACACATCTAGATAAGTTCCTTAAGGGGTCTAGTTTCCAAAATGGTGTCATTTGTGGGGGGTCTCCACTGTTTAGGCACATCAGCGGCTCTCCAAACGTGACATGGCGTCCGATCTCAATTCCAGCCAATTCTGCATTGAAAAAGTCAAACGGTGCTCCTTCACTTCCAAGCTCTGCGGTGCGCCCAAACAGTGGTTTACCCCCACATATGGGGTATTGACGTACTCAGGAGAAATTGCACAACAACTTTTGTGGTCTAATTTCTCCTGTTACCCTTGTGAAAATAAGAATTTGTGGGCGAAAACATCATTTTTGTGAAAACAAATGCGATTTTTTATTTTCACGGCTCTACGTTATAAACTTCTGTGAAGCACTTGGGGGTTCAAAGTGCTCACCACACATCTAGATAAGTTCCTTAAGGGGTCTAGTTTCCAAAATGGTATCACTTGTGGGGGGTTTCCACTGTTTAGGCACATTAGGGGCTCCCGAAACGCGACATGGCGTCTGATCTCAATTCCAGCCAATTCTGCATTGAAACAGTCAAACGGTGCTCCTTCACTTCCAAGCTCTGCGGTGCGCCCAAACAGTGGTTTACCTCCACATATGGGGTATCGGCATACTCAGGAAAAATTGCACAACAAAATTTGTGGTTAAATTTCTGTTTTTACACTTGTGAAAATTAAAAAAAATGGTTCTGAAGTAAAATGTTTGCAAAAAAAAGTTAAATGTTCATTTTTTTCTTCCACATTGTTTCAGTTCCTGTGAAGTACGTAAAGGGTTAATAAACTTCTTGAATGTGGTTTTGAGCAGCTTGAGGGGTGCAGTTTTTAGAATGGTGTCACACTTGGTTATTTTCTATCATATAGACCCCTCAAAATGACTTCAAATGAGATGTGGTCCCTAAAAAAAAATGGTGTTGTAAAAATGAGAAATTGCTGGTCAACTTTTAACCCTTATAACTCCCTAACAAAAAAAAAAAATTGTTTCCAAAATTGTGCTAATGTAAAGTAGACATATGGGAAATGTTATTTATTAACTATTTTTTGTGACATATCTCTCTGATTTAAGGGCATAAAAATACAAAGTTTGAAAATTGCAAAATTTTAAAAATTTTCGCCATATTTCCATTTTTTTCATAAATAATCGCAAGTAATATCGAAGAAATGTTACCACTAACTTGAAGTACAATATGTCACGAAAAAACAATCTCAGAATCAGTGGGATCCGATAAAGCGTTCCAGAGTTATAACCTCTTAAAGTGACACTGGTCAGAATTGTAAAAATTGGCTCGGTCATTAAGTACCAAATTGGCTCTGTCACTAAGGGGTTAAAAATGGTAAATAAATAAAGGTGTTTGAGGTTCTATATACAAATGCGGAATGCGAACCTTTGGTATAGAAAATGTTATCTGGTATTAGAAAATAGTAACTGTAGGGTAACCATAATTATCATTTTTGGGTATTGGTATTTTAACTTTGAATGAGGGAAATTTTTTATAAGGTTGAAACTGTGTCTGGAGGAGGGGGTGGGGTAGGTTTACCAACATGCGCATGGCGCATATCAAGATTGAAGTAGTTTTGGTGTTGCTTTCAAGGAATTTTTTGGGGAAACAGGAGGTGGAGGGTTTTGCAGCTTGTGCAACAAGCATATCAAGTTAACATTTTTTTTTTTTTTTTTTTTATATTTTTGGTGTGGTCAAAAAATTTTTAAGGGGGGGGGGGGAAAGGAAGTGTAATTTGGCATACCAATACATAATCATTCTAATTAAAACTGTCTTTAATTTGGAAGATTTTAGTGGTACCAAGCAAGGAACCCAAGATACACGCAGGCAGGCCCCCCAAGTTTTGAAAACAGATGTAAGTATAAAGTCCTGAAAGCTGCGTCTATCCTTTTGTATAGTAGCTTAGAACTCTCTTTATACTTGCAGATTCTAGGGACCAAGAGGATTGCAGATTCTAGGGACCAAGAGGCACCCAAGATAGACGAAGGCAGGCCCCCCAAGTTTTGAAAACAGATGTAAGTATAAAGTCCCGAAAGCTGCGTCTATCCTTTTGTATAGTAGCTTAGAACTCTCTTTATACTTGCAGATTCTAGGGACCAAGAGGCACCCAAGACAGACGCAGGCAGGCCCCCAAGTTAGAAACAGGGACCATAATGTCGTCTTCTGAGAGCCCCCCCCCCCCCTCACATCGTCAGCCACCTGAGTTTTTTTTTTTTTCTTCTTAATTTTTTTTTGGTACATCTCTGGTAATGTTTTTGAACCCTATATGTATTTATTCTGTTTTCACAGGAAGATGAAGCAGAGGGGCTTCCAGAAGGAGACGGGCAGGGTGGAGAAATGAGAGGAGCGGCAGCGCATAGTGTAAGTTTTGCAGAGGCAGATTCTCACATAAAACACACTACACCCAACACAAACATTCAGCACAGCACACACAGTACATATGCCTCCATCACAAGCACATTATTTATTTATTTTTTTTATTAGTCTTCACAATCCGGGGCTCGACGTAGAGTTCCTCAAAGAACCTCCCATAGTCGTCGGAATGCTAATCGTGGTGGTCACTGAAGAGTAAGTTCCTTTTTTGGTTTGGTGTTTAATAAACTGTAAAATTCATGTGGTATAATCTTTCCCTTTTTATTCTTATTTTTTTGTTGCTTCACAGCGTGCTCCCGAACAGGATGAGGAAGAGGAGGGCATTGAGGGCATTGATGTGGACACCCTCATCCAAGCGGTCCAAAGTCGGGAGCCGCTATGGAACATGTCGGACCGCCGCCATGCTGAACAGTTCGTCACCCGACGGCTATGGGAGGAAGTGTGCAGTGCTGTTCTGGATAACTGGGAGGAACTCGATGCTGGGGCCCAGGATCTAGCGCGTAAGTATTAACACTTCATTACCTTATGTTAGCATGATTTAATGTGTTGTATAGTAACTAATTTTTGCTTTATCTTTCCAGGTAACAGGGTTATCGTGCGGTGGCGGTCACTCAGGGATCGCTTCAAGAGGGAGTTTAACAAGGAGATGCAGGCCCCGAGTGGATCTAGAGGACGCAGGAGCAGGTATAAATATGCCAGAGCCCTGTCGTTCCTCCGGTCGACGCTGTTGAGCAGAAGGTAAATATTCAACACCACATGTTTTCAGTCAAACTGTTAAAATGTGTAACCTTCATATTTCTTTGGCAGTAAGGGCAATTGTAATATCAAGATACTAATTTTTTTTTTCTTCTTTAACAGCACTGTTTGCAGCTCTCGGGAGCCTGCATCAGAGTTGCACCCCTCTGGAGTGATCTCCCAGGAGTCCGCCACCGGGGACCACGTCGACCCCTCTGTATCTGTACCTTCCCTTTTGTTTGATCCCTCGGCCCCATCCACCAGTGCTGGAGCAGCAGGGTGGACTTCGTCACTTGAAGCTGCAGGTGATGAGTTAGAGTTCCCTTTACCCCACCCCTCTGACACTGCCGCAACATCTAGACCACCTTTGGGGTCAGGACGGCAGCGCCAGAGAGGTCAGGAAAGGAGCTATGCGCCTGAGTTTTTGCATCTAAATGCAGCCTTCCAGAGTGCCATCAAGCTTTTGGGTGAGCAAACATCTGCTGAGTACAATATGGTTAACAAAAGCATACTGGAACTCAGCAGTCGTCTGGATAGGATGCATTTAGATGCAAACCAGTCACCAAGACACAGTTTTTTTCAGTCGGTCCTCAGGCACATGGAAAATCTAAGTCCTGACCTGCAGATGCATGTGATGCAAGGCTGCCACACTGCTCTAGCGCAGGCGATGTCCCAAGCCCCTCAACCGACCCTTCATGTTTCAACACCTTTCCCCTCTCAAGCCGCCGTCTATCCTCCCGTCCATCGTCCTCCCGTCCATCCCCCTCCCATCCATCCTCCTCCCGTCCATCCTCCTCCCGTCCATCCTCCTCCCGTCCATCCTCCTCCCGTCCATCCTCCTCCCGTCCATCCTCCTTCTACTCCTTCGCCATTCCTTCCTTCCCCCCTCAGTATTTCCCAGTACCTACCTTCCCCTTTCCATTCTTCCCTTTAACTTCACTGTTCCCAATCCCACCAACACCTTCACCATACCTCCCACAGACCACATCTGTACCTCAACTCCCTGCCCAACCTCATGTTTTCACCACCCATTCCACTTCTGTTCCTCCCCGTGATGTCGTGTCCCCCCCTATCGACGTGGCCCGCCCTGTCAGCCCCTCCGCTACTATCTCCACCCCAAATTATGAGAACCTGTAAAAACTTGTAAATAAATAAAACTTTTTTTGGTTGAAAAACAATTTTATTGTCTTTCTCTTTTTTTTTTAAGAACTGTATTAAAACCACCAAGGTTATGGTAATAGTAACAGTAGAAATTGTGTAAAGGGTACTGGTTCAAAACATTCAATACTGCGAGGTTAAAGTACAAAGGTTTTGTAACCAAACAAAAACATGGTATATTTACAAGTGTGAAAAAATTTTTTTTTACACCATTTCATACTGCCAGTCAACTGATCCTGGAGGAGACATGAAGTAGTCTGCAAAATTGTCCCGCATTCTGGAGACTGCTACTGGACTGCAAAAAGTTGTGTTGTGGTAATCCCGCAAGGTGCTTTCTGACACATTATCCTCCAGGGAAACATGTTCTTTTGATAAAACGAAATTGTGAAGTACCACGCAAGCCTTCACCACATCATCGACAGTTTCAGTCTGCAGTTTAATTGCAGTTAGTAGTATTCTCCATTTAGCAGTTAAGATGCCAAAAGCACATTCCACAACTCTTCGTGCTCTGGTTAAGCGGTAATTAAAAATTTTCTTCCTCTGGGTCAGTCCACTACTTCCAAAGGGTTTAAGCAAGTGTGGGGAAAGCTGGAAGGCATCATCTCCAACGCAAACAAATGGTAAAGGTGGACCGGTGGTTCCAGGGAGAGGTCTAGGCGGCGGAAAGTCAAATGTCTCTCCATACAAACGACGCCCCATTGGTGAACTTTTAAAAATCTGGGAGTCATTTGCGCGTCCATACGCACCGATATCCACAGCGATAAACTTGTAGTGTGCGTCGGCTATGGCCATCAATACAATGGAGAAGTACTTCTTATAGTTGTAAAATTCTGATCCAGAGCCAGAAGGTTTGACGATCCTTATGTGTTTCCCATCGACTGCTCTGACACAATTTGGGAACTGGCATATTTGTTGAAAATTTTGTGCAATCTCCAGCCACCTCTCCTGTGATGGCTCTGGAATATATTCTGCTTGTAAGCACTCCCACAATGCCCGGCAGGTATCTCTGATGATCCCTGAGATGGTGGATATCCCAAGCCTAAACTGAAAATGTAGGGATGAGAACGACTCTCCAGTTGCAAGGAATCTGTTAACAAAAGGAAAAGACAATAATTAATAAAAACTTCAAAAAACAACATTACAGTTATAAGTCTGATGGATGAGAATCATTTAAGAAAAAAAAAACTTACCGAATAGTCACCATGAGACGGAGCGCTGGTGATATGGAGAAGCGCATCTGGGTGTCTCGTCTCCGTATAGAGTCTTCCACATGGCCCAATAAAATTTCGAAATTTTCGGCTTTCATTCTCACATAGTTGAAGAATTTCTGAGGGTTTTCCCTCAATTCAATGTAAAGTGTGGAATAAACACCACGGGTCATGCGTTGGGCTGTGATGGGATGGATCCACAGCCTTCTCTTCCGCCGCTGCCGCAGGATGCGCATTCTTTCTTCCTCCTTGTCTCGAACGATGACTGCCAACCGATTTGCCTCAAAAGTAAAATCTGCACAGATCTTTACAATGTTCGCCAGTACTCCTTCCATCTTTGCCGCTTTCTCTACAACCTTTCAAAGATGTGGTGTAAATACACAGTATATATAGTTTTCCAGTAGTTTCCAGTAGCCAATCACATTGAGATCCTCCCTTTTTAAAAAACGGATCCGTCAAAAAACGGTTCCAACGGATGTAAAAACGGTCGGTCGCAACGGTTCCAACTGATCCGTTTTTGTGACGGATCAGTATAACTGATCCGTCAGAAAAACGGATCCGTTGGAACCGTTTTGCCAACAATTGTGACGGATCCGTCGATCCGTCACGATGTCGGAGCTGACTGATGCCAAACAACTGAAGTGTGAAAGAAGCCTTAGCGAGCGCCGATATGCACTAAAATGGAGGTCAATAAGGGTACCTATGGGGGAATAAGTATAGCGCCGACTGGTGGCGGCGATTCCCACATGACAGCTGACACCCTGCAATATCGGACCCGACCGGTTTGGGGTCCAATCGGGGCTGATTAACCCCTTAAATACAGCTGTCAATCACAATTGTCAGCAGTATTTAAGTTGTTACAAGGGGGTCACAAGACCCCCTTAGTAACCATTGGACCACCACGATAATTGCGGGTCCCGATGGTTACCATGGTACCCTGAGGTCATGTGATGGGGGGCTCGTCTCTCCTGACCAGAAGGAGGATAGAGTGTATCTCCCAGCAATTTTTAGCAACTGTCTGATACTAACAAATAAGCATAATTGCTGGATAATTGCCCCCCCGGTCTCCTCCTGGTCCTGATTGGTTAGGAGAGACGAGCCCCCGGTCCCTATTGGTTAGGAGAGAAAATCCCCAGTCTCCTCCTGGTCCCGACTGGTTAGGAGAGACGAGCCGCTGGTCTTCTCCTGGTCCCGATTTGGTTAGGAGAGACGAGCCCCCGGTCTCCTCCTGGTCCCGATTAGTTAGGAGAGACGAACCCCCGGTCTCCTCCTGGTCCTGATTGGTTAGGAGAGATAAGCCCCCGGTCTTCTCCTGGTCCTGATTGGTTAGGAGAGATGAGCCATTGGTCTCCTCCTGGTCCTGATTGCTTAGGAGAGATGAGCTCCCGGTGTCCTCCTGGTCCCGATTTGGTTAGGAGAGACGAGCCCCCGGTCTCCTCCTGGTCCTTATTGGTTAGGAGAGATGAGCCCCCGGTCTCCTCCTGGTCCCGATTGGTTTGGAGAGACGAACCCCCGGTCTCCTACTGGTCCTGATTGGTTAGGAGAGACGGGCCCCCGGTCTTCTCCTGGTCCTGATTGGTTAGGAGAGACGAGCCCCTGGTCTCCTCCTGGTCCTGATTGGTTAGGAGAGAAGAGCCCCCGGTCTTCTCCTGGTCCAAATTGGTTAGGAGAGATGAGCCCCCGGCCTCCTCCTGGTCCCGATTGGTTAGGAGAGACGAACCCCCGGTCTCCTCTTGGTCCTGATTGGTTAGGAGAGACGAGCCCCCGGTCTTCTCCTGGTCCCGATTGGTTAGGAGAGTCGAGCCCTGGTCTCCTCCTGGTCCTGATTAGTTAGGAGAGACGAGCCCCCGGTCTCCTCCTGGTCCTGATTGGTAGGAGAGACGAGCCCCCGGTCTCCTCTTGGTCCAGATTGGTTAGGAGAGATGAGCTCCCGTGTCCTCCTGGTCCTGATTGGTTAGGAGTTTCTGAGCTCACGTCACAAACACGTGATGTATGACGAACACTTAGCTCCAATTGTAAAGATCACTCCTGTGTGACGTATTTCATTATCAACCCGGGATATCTGCACTCAGTAGCGGGATAGGTTGGATCAATCTCAATGTGATAACCCGTTTGATCTTTGATGGGTCCAGACAGGTACGCCGGAGGAAACAGGTGGGATTCTGTTATAAATGACCACCACACGCGGCCGCTAATCTTGCCGATACGTTATATCAGGAAAACATCAGAAACTCATTGAATGCTTTATGCAGAACTGCTAGCCCCGATGATCATGGCAGTAATTATTTATGATGAAACGCGTAGGGCTTGATTTAAATATCAATGATTTATTCATATAGTAAAGATCCTGATTGGGATCTGCGACCTCAGATTGAATCAGCGATCCCTGCTTGGCGTACATCAGCCGAACCATAAATGCAGTGAAGAATCCGATTGTGGCAATAACAACCACCTTTCTATTGGAATCACCATAAGCATTAATTATATTTTGCTTTTCTGTGAGGCACCTGAAGGTTCAAAGTGCTCACCACACATCTAGATCAGTTCCCTGAGGGGTCTAGTTTCCAAAATGGTGTCACTTGTGGGAGGTTTCCACTGTTTAGGCACATCAGGGGGTCTCCAAACGTAACATGACGCCCGCCAATTGTTCCAGCAAATTCAAAAAGTAAAACGGTGCACCTTCCCTTCTGAGCCATACCATGCACCCAAACAGTAGTATTCCCCCACATATGGGGTATCGGCGTGCTCAGGAGAAATTATACAATAAATTTTGGGGTCCATTTTTCCCTGTTACCCTTGTCAAAATAAAAAAATGGGATCTGAAGTAAATATTTGGTGAAAAAAAGTTAAATGTTCATTTTTTCCACACTCAAAAAATTCCTGTTAAGCACCTGAAGGGTTAATAAACTTCTTGAATGTGGTTTTGAGCACCTTGAGGGGTGCAGTTTTTAGAATGGTGTCACTTTTGGGTATTTTCTGTCATATAGGCCCATCAAAGTGATTTCAAATGTGAGGTGGTCCCTAAAAAAATGGTTTTGTAAATTTTGTTGGAAAAATTAGAAATCACTGGTCAACTTTTAACCCTTATAACGTCCTATCAAAAAAAATATGTCTCAAAAATTGTGCTGATGTAAAGCAGACATGTGGGAAATGTTATTTATTAACTATTTTGTGTGATATGACTTTCTGATTTAAGGGCATAAGAATTAAAAGTTTGAAAATTGCAACATTTTCAACATTTTCGCTAAATTTCCGATTGTGATGAGGGAACAGCCGCCATCTTGGACGGGCATACTAACAGAGATTGGCGTGACTCCATTTTGTCTCCTGGTCACAGGTCTGCAGAGAGGAGTGCTCCTGGCCCCAACCTTTTCTCATGAATAAAGTTCCTTTTAGTATGGTAATGGGCTGAGCACAGTGTAGCAGGCAGATGGCATTTCAAAGGCTGAGTGAGGAAGCCACACCAGCAGGGGACATAGAGGTGCCTGAGGGGCTTAATTAAAGCACGCATGTCAAGTGGCCAAAGGATACACATCTATTATGGCCTTCCAGTCGAACCGTCTCCAACATGGAATCGTGAATTATGGACGCATCGTTCGAGATACAGGCTCATAAAAAATATCCCCCTCACCTTAAAAAAAATTGCGCATCTGACAGTGCGACTCCCGGGTCCGTGGGAGTTCTGAAACCTGAGATATAGAGATCAGCCTCCCACAGCGACCTAATGGGTCCAGGTTTGATCCCTGTATGACCGGCAGAACAAACCACATGCGATGGTACTGCCCGGGTACTGATCCGATCACCCTGAGAGCAGTTATCCCATTTATTAGATATTGGAATAAATCTTGCAGGGATGCAGAGGGGTGGAGATTGCTAAGCCCACCCAGCTACAAGGGGAGGGACCCAGCAGGGTTAAGAGCTGGGACACTTGGAGAGTGGGTCAGAACAGAGGAAGATGACTACCTAAGGAACAGGGCGTATGCCAGCCAGAGGGGAGCAAGCACACGCTTTCTGGGGGCTGCCCGGCAACTAAGTCTTGGACCTGCGGAACGCTGAGCCCCCCGGCTTCCACAAGCGACCTTCAACCTGGTAAATTGACCTCCAGCTTTATACCTCTAAGCCTTGTCTTATGATTGTTATATTTTACTCTGACTGTAACTCTTGATATATTTTGACTGTATATTTCTTGTAATTACCTAGTGCGCCCTTAAGGCAATTAAATCATAAATTAATTTTGGGCTGATCCTTTTACTCTGATTGCGAATCTTAGAATACCCAGCGTGGGTAACAGGGCAGTCTCCCCGGCAGCCATTTGCTCTAGGTGCAGTTCCCTTATTGACCTGAGAGACAAAGGGGGAGCCGGAGAGCTGTGCCTGTGTAGTGACGTCACGGATTAGTGACGTCACGGATTTGGTGACGTAGGAGGAACCGGGCTTCCTTCACATTGGTGGCAGCGTGTGGGATCAGAGTAATAGTGTGCGTGGGACCCCTACTCCCAGACACTAAAGACTACCAGCAGTAACTTTCACTGCTGGGGTCTTAAGGTCAGCCCAGCACTAGACGGTCAGAGTGCAGATATAATAAGTTGTGTGCAAGGTCAGGGTTACAGCTGTGTCAGTAACCAGAGGTTCCAAAGATGGCGGATGGCACCAGGAGCGCGGTGAAGGCGCAGGCCAGTGCTATGGCCTATGAGGAGGTGGTGGTAGACGGTACCGTTCCAGGCGAGGGGGAGCTCAACCCGGACTCCCCAAGGAGCCAGCCACCCGTGCTTAGTCCGGCCAGGGACTACCCACCACCTACCCGCCCCAGCCTGTTCACATCAGAGGCCCTTGTTGCAGCGGCAGTGGCACGTCTCGAGGCGGGTAATGAAGACGCCTATATGAGACTCATGGCAGCTGCAGAGAAAGCAGCAGAGGCCGAGTGTGCAGAACGCCGTGAAGTGGCGGAGCAAGCAGCGGCAGAGAGAGCAGCGGAGCGGCAGCACCGACTGGAGATGGCTCAACACGGGCTCCCGCTGGACGCCCCAGCACCACCAGAGTCCAGGGCTTCCAAAGTCCGGGCCGAGGACTTCCCTCTGCTTGAGAAGGATGGAGACCTGGATTCCTTCCTGCTGGCCTTTGAAAGGACCTGCCTTCAACACCATCTGGCCCCGGATCAGTGGGCAAGATACCTGACCCCCCGTTTGAGGGGTAAGTCCTTGGAAGTTTTGGGGGACTTACCTGCCAGGGCGGAGCAGGACTACAGCAGCATCAAGCGGGCCCTGATCCAGCACTACAACCTCAGCCCGGAGTCCTACCGCAAGAAGTTTCGGAGCCTGCAGCGGGGCCCAAAGGACACCTGGACCGACCACATGCGGGCGTTGCTGAGAGCTGCAGAGCACTGGACCTCGGGTCTAGCGCTCACCACCCGCCAGGAGGTCCAGGAACTGTTCGTCACGGAGCAGTTCTTGTGGAACTGCCCAGAGGACCTCAAGCAGTTCCTCCGTGACCGGAAACTGAAGGGGGCTCCTGCAACAGCCGCCCTGGCAGACGAGTATGCCAATAACAGGGCGCCTGAGCCGAAGAAGCCTGCCAGCAGGAGAGGGGGTAAGCCCAATCCTGCCCGTTTCCCCAGCCCCCGGAGTGCAAGGGGTGTACCCCCCTGCTGCCCTCTCCAGGCCAGGCACAGAACCCAGACGTTGTCATCACTGCAACCAGCTGGGACACTTCAAGGCTGTATGTCCCCAGCATCTTAAGGCCCCATCCCTGTCCCCGAAACCGTCCACTGTTTTATGTGTGGGAGGTGGTGGTGGGAGGTCCCTAGACAATTACCAACCCGTCACTATCGGCCGCTCAGCGGTCATGGGACTGCGGGACACAGGCGCTGAACGGACCCTGGTACGTCCTGAGGTGGTATCCCCTCAAGACTTGGTGCCGGGGAAAACCCTTTCCGTCTCCGGAATTGGAGGCGTGGAACCGGCGCTGCCTGTCGCCAAGGTGTTTTTGGACTGGGGCGCCGGGAGGGGAATGCGGGAGGTGGGAGTAATGTCAAATATTCCTGCCAATGTATTGCTTGGGACCGATTTGGGGCGGCTAGTGTCTCAGTATGTGGCCACTGAACCCCCAAGTTCGGCTCCCCAAGAATGTCATGACTCTACTGTGAATGTTGATGTGTTGAATGTGCCTCCAACAGTGGGGGAGGGAGTGAAACCTGAGGGTGCTCTATACACTGACACCACACACACAGGGCTCACAGGGAGGACAGGTGAGGAGACTGTAGGGGAGAGGTCAGAGGTGGAGGGAGGGGCTGCTATGGGCAGTGTAGTGCCCCTAATTGAATCCAGCCTGCTGAGTCTAGGGCCCCTACAGGAAGAGGAACAGGTAATGGGGGGAGGGGGCGTTGCGGGACAGGAGCCACCAGGTAAGACCCCAGGGCAGGAGTTCCCCACACCTGGGATGTCAGGAGTGCAGGGAAGTCTGCCTGACCCGGCGACTTGGTCAGGAGTCGGGGGAAGCAGGCGCTACCCGTGGGCACAGCGGTTGTGGCCGCTGTCACCAGGAGTGGGAGCGCTGGAGCCCAAGGAGCCTCGCAGAGGTCTGACGGATTCCCCCTCTCTGACCAAGTGGCAGCCGAGTCAGACAGCGGCCAGGAGACAGATCCCGGGGAGTTGACAGGGGATGTGGCAGTGTCATCCATTCTCGCCACATCGAGTCAGGGATTTCAGGCAGCGTTGGAAGCTGACGCTAGCCTGAAACCTCTCAAGGAGCAGGCAACACAGCCTCCCGGGGAGTCAGACCACGAGCGGGTGGTCTGGGACCAGGGACAGCTGTACCGGGTAACGGTCCAGCAGGGTTCACCGGAGGCGTGTCCCAGAAACCGAGAGTTAGTGGTACCCTATCCGTTCAGGGCGGAATTGTTGCAGATAGCACACCTAGGGATCGCTAAAACCAGGGCCAGGCTAGCGCAGCATTTCTACTGGCCTGGAATGTGGACCGAGGTAATTGCCTACTGCCATTCTTGTGACACCTGTCAGAGGGTGGGGAAGGCGGGGCGGCACCCCAAAGCCCCACTGGTAACTCTGCCCATCATTGAAGAGCCTTTCTCGAGGGTGGCTGTGGATCTCATTGGACCTCTGTCCACTCCCAGCCGCTCCGGAAAATGCTTCATATTAACGGTAGTAGACTATGCCACTCGGTACCCGGAGGCGGTAGCTTTGTCATCCATTCGGGCTGACAAAGTGGCCACTGCCTTACTGGAGATCTTCTCCAGAGTGGGGTTTCCCCAGGAAATGCTCACCGACAGAGGGACCCAGTTCATGTCACAGCTAGGGTTGAGCGATACCGTCCGATACTTGAAAGTATCGGTATCGGAAAGTATCGGCCGATACCGGCAAAGTATCGGATCTAATCCGATACCGATACCCGATACCAATACAAGTCAATGGGACTCAAGTATCGGACGGTAAATCAGCCCTTTCTGTCCTTCTATATGGGGTTCTGGAGGGGGGGGAGAGTGTGGGCGGTGCCTGGGCGGAGACTGCGTGTCTCTGTGCGGGCGGGGTCTGTGCGGGCCTGCCAGGGATCTCATTCTATGCGGCCGGCGCTGTATGCCCAGGCTTGATGCGGCGTGCCGGGGCTTGATGCGGCGTGGGAGGGCTCTGCGGCGTGCTGGGGGGGTCTATGCGGCGTGAGGGGGTCTAAGCGGCGTGCTGGGGGGTCTATGCGGCGTGAGGGGCTCTCTGCGGCGTTCTGGGGCGTCTATGCGGCGTGCTGGGGGATCTATGCGGCGTGAGGGGCTCTCTGCGGCGTTCTGGGGCGTCTATGCGGCGTGCTGGGGGGTCTATGCGGCGTGCTGGGGGGTCTATGCGGCGTGCGGGGGTCTCAGCGGCGTGCGGGGGTCTCTGCGGCGTGCTCGGGGGTCTCTGCGGCGTGGGGGGGGGTCTCTGCGGCGTGGGGGGGTGTCTCTGCGGCGTGGGGGGGGTCTCTGCGGCGTGTGGGGGTCTCAGTGTGGGCATCGTCCGATGGGACTACAAGTCCCATCGGGCTATGCCTGCTACACTGACAGTGATTGACACATTAGCCAATGATGGGACAGTAGTAGTCCCATCATCCGGCTAATGTGTTGAATGAAAAAAAAAAAAAATACTCCATACATACATTCTACATACATACATACATATAGACATACAGTACATTCATACATTACATACATGACATACATTACATTAAACATAGATTACATACTCACCATTACTTGTCATTTTGATCCCCGAAGCCAGTGTCATCTATAAAAAATGTGAAAAAAACAAACAACCAATATACTCCCTGTCCGCAGAAATCCACGAGTGTCCCACGACGATCTCCCGTGGAGAGCAGCAGCATCAAATAATGCGACCGCTCTCTAGGGGCTCAGAAACACAATGACGGGAGGAAGGTATCCTTCCGCCACTGTATTCCTCCGCCGCTGTAAAAAAAAAAGTCCCTAGTCTCACTTTATGGCATTGCTGTATGAGACATTTTCCCATGCAGCAATTATATAAAGTGACACTTTGAACTCAGGTAACCTCAGTGATGCACTGCAGGAGCCATTGTCTCCTGTCAGTGTGTCACTGAGGGTCCTATAGAGCAGTGACGTCACCCGATGTCACTGTTCTATAGGGGAGATCGTCGTGGGACACTCGTTATTAATTGGACTACGGCGGACAGGTAGTATGCGGTTTATTATTTTACGTTTTTTGCAGGCGCTGAAGTATGGTAAGTATGGTGAAATGAAGAATATTAAAATACTTTTTCCTAATGTGTGCGTGTTTTATTAACCCTTTTCTTACTATTGGATTAATAACGGATAGGCGTCTTATTGACGCCTCTCCGTTATTAACCCGGCTTAATGTCACCTTACGATAGCAAGGTGACATTAACCCCTTATTACCCCATATCCCACCGCTACACGGGAGTGGGAAGAGAGGGGCTAAGTGCCGGAATTGGCGCATCTTACGGATGCGCCATTTTCGGGGCGGCTGCGGACTGGTATTTGTAGCCGGGGGGGGGCCAATATCCATGGCCCCTCTCTAGGCTATGAATATCAGCCCGCAGCTGTCTGCGTAGCCTTTCTGGCTATAAAATATAGGGGGACCCCACGTCATTTTTTGGGGGGGTCCCCCTATTTTAATAGCCAGTAAAGGCTACGCAGACAGCTGCGAGCTGATATTCATAGCAGGCTACAAATATTGGCCCCCGGCCGTCGGCTTTCCCCCTCTGGCGCAGAAAATTGCGCGGGAGCCCACGCCGTTTTTTTCCATTTTTTTTTTTTAATTCAACGCTCATAAAGGCCTCTTTCACCCTTGCGTCAGTACGGGTCCGTCGCTATGCGTCGAGCCGACGTACCGACGCACGTTGTGAAATTTGTACACGACGTGGGCAGCGGATGCAGTTTTTCAACGCATCCACTGCCCATTCTGAAGTGCGGGGAGGAGGGGGCAGAGTTTCTGCTGCGCATGCGCAGTAGAAAATGGCAGACGCGACGGACAAAAAAACGTTCACTTGAACGTTTTTTCGTGCCAACGGTCCGCCAAAACTCGACGGATCCGTTGCAGAACGGACGCGACGTGTGGCCATTCGCCGCGATCCGTCGCTAATACAAGTCTATGGGGAAAAAAAATGCATCCTGCGAGCACATTTGCAGGATCCGTTTTTTTCCGCCAGATCCGTTTTTTCAGTCGGATCCGTTGTTTTCCGCCAGATCGTTTTTTTTCCACCGGATCCGTTTTTTTCCGCCAGATCTGTTTTTTTTACATTGGATCCGTTTTTTTTCCGCCAGATCCGTTTTTTCCGCCAGATCCGTTTTTTCTCATAGAGTTGTAATAGCGCCGGATTGCGCCTGATGGCCACACATTTCATCCGTTTTTTGCAGGATTCGTTAAAAAAAACTGTTTCCGCCGGATGGAAAACTCATAGGAACGTTTTTTGTCCGTTATTTTTCATGCATGTTTCCATTCAAATCATGCACATTTTCCGTTTATTTATTTTCCAAAAACCTCATCAAAACCTGCATCAAAACTGCATGAAAAACCGCACCAAAAACCTACATCAAAAACAGCATCAAAAACCGCACCAAAAACCTGCATCAAAAACCGCACCAAAAACTGCATCAAAAACCGCACCAAAAACTGCATCAAAAACCGCACCAAAAACCTGCAGCAAAAAAGCACCAAAAACTGCATCAAAAACTGCATCAAAAACCGCACCAAAAAACTGCAGCAAAAAACTGCAGCAAAAAAAGCACCAAAAACTGCATCAAAAACCGCATCAAAAAGCTACATCAAAAACAGCACCAAAAACTGCACCAAAAACTGCATCAAAAACAGCACCAAAAAACTGCAGCAAAAAAAGCACCAAAAACTGCATCAAAAACCACATCAAAAAGCTACATCAAAAACAGCACCAAAAACTGCATCAAAAACCGCACCAAAAACCTGCAGCAAAAAAGCACCAAAAACTGCATCAAAAACCGCATCAAAAACTGCACCAAAAACTGCATCAAAAACCGCATCAAAAAGCTGGAGCAAAAAAAGCACCAAAAACTGCATCAAATACTGCACCAAAAACTGCATCAAAAACCGCACCAAAAACCTGCAGCAAAAACTGCATCAAAAACCGCATCAAAACTGCACCAGTTTTTTATGCAGGTTTTGATGCAGTTTTTGGTGCAGTTTTTGATGCGGTTTTTGATGCGGGTTTTGGTGCTGTTTTTGATGTAGCTTTTTGATGCGGTTTTTGATGCAGTTTTTGGTGCTTTTTTTGCTGCAGGTTTTTGGTGCTGTTTTTGATGCAGTTTTTGATGCAGTTTTTGGTGCTTTTTTGCTGCAGGTTTTTGGTGCGGTTTTTGATGCAGTTTTTGGTGCAATTTTTGATGCGGTTTTTGATGCAGTTTTTGGTGCTTTTTGCTGCAGGTTTTTGGTGCGGTTTTTGATGCGTTTTTTGATGCAGTTTTTGGTGCTTTTTTGCTGCATGTTTTTGGTGCGGTTTTTGATGTAGTTTTTGGTTCAGCTTTTGATGCAGTTTTTGGTGCTTTTTTTGCTGCAGGTTTTTGGTGCGGTTTTTGATGCAGTTTTTGGTGCTGTTTTTTATGTAGCTTTTTGTTGAGGTTTTTGATGCAGTTTTTGGTGCTTTTTTTGCTGCAGGTTTTTGATGCCGTTTTTGATGCAGTTTTTGGTGCTTTTTTGCTGCAGGTTTTTGGTGCAGTTTTTGATGCGGTTTTTGATGCAGTTTTTGGTGCTGTTTTTGATGTAGCTTTTTGATGCGGTTTTTGATGCAGTTTTTGGTGCTTTTTTTGCCGCAGGTTTTTGGTGCTGTTTTTGGTGCTTTTTTTGCTGCAGGTTTTTGATGCCGTTTTTGATGCAGTTTTTGGTGCTTTTTTGCTGCAGGTTTTTGATGCAGTTTTTGGTGCAGTATTTGATGCAGTTTTTGGTGTTTTTTGCTGCAGGTTTTTGGTGCGGTTTTTGGTGCAGCAAAAAAGCACCCAAAACTGCATCAAAAACCGCATCAAAAACTGCACCAAAAACTGCACCAAAAACCGCACCAAAAACCTGCAGCAAAAAGCACCAAAAACTGCATCAAGAAACGCATCAAAAACTGCACCAAAAACTGCATCAAAAACCGCACCAAATACCTGCAGCAAAAAAAGCACCAAAAACTGCATCAAAAACTGAACCAAAAACTACATCAAAAACCGCACCAAAAACCTGCAGCAAAAAGCACCAAAAACTGCATCAAAAACCGCATCAAAAACTGCACCAAAAACTGCATCAAAAACCGCACCAAAAACCTGCATCAAAAAAAGCACCAAAAACTGTATCAAAAACTGAACCAAAAACTACATCAAAAACCGCACCAAAAACATGCAGCAAAAAAGCACCAAAAACTGCATCAAAAACCGCATGTTTTTGGTGCGGTTTTTGATGTAGTTTTTGGTTCAGTTTTTGATGCAGTTTTTGGTGCTTTTTTTGATGCAGGTTTTTGGTGCGGTTTTTGATGCAGTTTTTGGTGCAGTTTTTGATGCGGTTTTTGATGCAGTTTTTGGTGCTTTTTTGCTGCAGGTTTTTGGTGCGGTTTTTGATGTAGTTTTTGGTTCAGTTTTTGATGCAGTTTTTGGTGCTTTTTTTGCTGCAGGTTTTTGGTGCGGTTTTTGATGCTGTTTTTGATGCAGGTTTTTGGTGCGGTTTTTCATACAGTTTAGTTTTGATGCAGGTTTTGATGAGGTTTTTGGAAAATAAATAAACGGAAAATGTGCATGATTTGAATGGAAACATGCATGAAAAATAACGGACAAAAAACGTTCCTATGAGTTTTCCATCCGGCGGAAACAGTTTTTTTTAACGAATCCTGCAAAAAATGGATGAAATGTGTGGCCATCAGGCGCAATCCGGCGCTATTACAACTCTATGAGAAAAAACGGATCTGGCGGAAAAAAATGGATCCGGCAGGAAAAAACGGATCTGGCGGAAAAAAAACGGATCTGGTGGAAAAAAACGGATCCAGTGGAAAAAAACAGATCTGGCAGAAAAAAACGGATCCAATGTAAAAAAAACCGGATCTGGCGGAAAAAAACGGATCCGGTGGAAAAAAACCGATCTGGCGGAAAACAACGGATCCGACTGAAAAAACTGATCTGGCGGAAAAAAACGGATCCTGCAAATGTGCTCGCAGGATGCATTTTTTTTCCCCATAGACTTGTATTAGCGACGGATCGCGACGAATGGCCACACGTCGCGTCCGTTCTGCAACGGATCCGTCGAGTTTTGGCGGACCGTCGGCACGAAAAAACGTTCAAGTGAACGTTTTTTTGTCCGTCGCGTCTGCCATTTTCTACTGCGCATGCGCAGCAGAAACTCTGCCCCCTCCTCCCCGCACTTCAGAATGGGCAGTGGATGCTTTGAAAAACTGCATCCGCTGCCCACGTCGTGTACAAATTTCACAACGTGCGTCGGTACGTCAGCTCGACGCATAGCGACGGACCCGTACTGACGCAAGGGTGAAAGAGGCCTTTATGAGCGTTGAATTTAAAAAAAAAAAAATGGAAAAAAACGGCGTGGGCTCCCGCGCAATTTTCTGCGCCAGAGGGGGAAAGCCGACGGCCGGGGGCCAATATTTGTAGCCTGCTATGAATATCAGCTCGCAGCTGTCTGCGTAGCCTTTACTGGCTATTAAAATAGGGGGACCCCCAAAAAAAATGACGTGGGGTCCCCCTATATTTTATAGCCAGAAAGGCTACGCAGACAGCTGCGGGCTGATATTCATAGCCTAGAGAGGGGCCATGGATATTGGCCCCCCCCCCGGCTACAAATACCAGTCCGCAGCCGCCCCGAAAATGGCGCATCCGTAAGATGCGCCAATTCCGGCACTTAGCCCCTCTCTTCCCACTCCCGTGTAGCGGTGGGATATGGGGTAATAAGGGGTTAATGTCACCTTGCTATCGTAAGGTGACATTAAGCCGGGTTAATAACGGAGAGGCGTCAATAAGACGCCTATCCGTTATTAATCCAATAGTAAGAAAAGGGTTAATAAAACACGCACACATTAGGAAAAAGTATTTTAATATTCTTCATTTCACCATACTTACCATACTTCAGCGCCTGCAAAAAACGTAAAATAATAAACCGCATACTACCTGTCCGCCGTAGTCCAATTAATAACGAGTGTCCCACGACGATCTCCCCTATAGAACAGTGACATCGGGTGACGTCACTGCTCTATAGGACCCTCAGTGACACACTGACAGGAGACAATGGCTCCTGCAGTGCATCACTGAGGTTACCTGAGTTCAAAGTGTCACTTTATATAATTGCTGCATGGGAAAATGTCTCATACAGCAATGCCATAAAGTGAGACTAGGGACTTTTTTTTTTACAGCGGCGGAGGAATACAGTGGCGGAAGGATACCTTCCTCCCGTCATTGTGTTTCTGAGCCCCTAGAGAGCGGTCGCATTATTTGATGCTGCTGCTCTCCACGGGAGATCGTCGTGGGACACTCGTGGATTTCTGCGGACAGGGAGTATATTGGTTGTTTGTTTTTTTCACATTTTTTATAGATGACACTGGCTTCGGGGATCAAAATGACAAGTAATGGTGAGTATGTAATCTATGTTTAATGTAATGTATGTCATGTATGTAATGTATGAATGTACTGTATGTCTATATGTATGTATGTATGTAGAATGTATGTATGGAGTATTTTTTTTTTTTTCATTCAACACATTAGCCGGATGATGGGACTACTACTGTCCCATCATTGGCTAATGTGTCAATCACTGTCAGTGTAGCAGGCATAGCCCGATGGGACTTGTAGTCCCATCGGACGATGCCCGCACTGAGACCCCCGCACGCCGCAGAGACCCCCCCCCACGCCGCAGAGACCCCCCCCACGCCGCAGAGACCCCCCAGCACGCCGCAGAGACCCCCGCACGCCGCTGAGACCCCCGCACGCCGCATAGACCCCCCAGCACGCCGCATAGACCCCCCAGCACGCCGCATAGACCCCCAGCACGCCGCATAGACGCCCCAGAACGCCGCAGAGAGCCCCTCACGCCGCATAGATCCCTCAGCACGCCGCATAGACGCCCCAGAACGCCGCAGAGAGCCCCTCACGCCGCATAGACCCCCCCTCACGCCGCATAGACCCCCCCAGCATGCCGCAGAGCCCTCCCACGCCGCATCAAGCCCCGGCACGCCGCATCAAGCCTGGGCATACAGCGCCGGCCGCATAGAATGAGATCCCTGGCAGGCCCGCACAGACCCCGCCCGCACAGAGACACGCAGTCTCCGCCCACGCACCGCCCACTTTACATTATAGTGATTTTAGCACTGTGGGGACTTCCGATTCCGATACCCGATACCACAAAAATATCGGATCTCGGTATCGGAATTCCGATACCGCAAGGATCGGCCGATACCCGATACTTGCGGTATCGGAATGCTCAACACTAGTCACAGCTGATGGAGTCTCTCTGTAAGCAGATACAGGTGCAACATCTGGTAGCCAGCCCGGTTCACCCACAGACCAATGGCCTGTGTGAGCGGTTCAACGGCACCTTAAAGCAGATGCTTAAGATGTTGGTCGACTCCCACGGGAGAGACTGGGAGCAGTATCTCCCACACCTTCTATTTGCCTACCGGGAGGTTCCACAGGCCTCAACGGGGTTCTCCCCCTTTGAGCTCCTGTATGGGAGACGTGTACGGGGGCCCCTTGCCCTGGTGAAGGAAGCGTGGGAAGGAGATTTGGCCACCCCTGGAGTGTCGGCCATTGAGTATGTTGTGCGCTTCCGGGACAGAATGACGGCCTTGACCCGACTGGTGCATGACAATATGGCCCAGGCCCAAGCTGACCAGAAGCGGTGGTACGACCAGAATGCTTGTGAGAGGACCTACCAGGTGGGTCAAAAGGTGTGGGTACTGGTCCCCGTCCCACAAAACAAGCTTCAGGCGGCCTGGGAGGGTCCATACCTCGTGCACCAGCAGCTCAACACCGTCACCTATCTCTTCACCCTGTCACTCTGGACCACGCCCGTGGAAGGAGGAAGGCCTTTCACGTGAACATGATGAAGGCACATCATGAGCGGGAGGCTTGTGCCCACCCAGTGTGCAACCTCCCCGAGGAAGTTGAGGTAGAAACCCTCCTGGATCTGCTCACCCAAGCCAAGGCAGGTGGATCCATCGAGGATGTGGGGGTTGGCCACCAGCTCTCGGAGGACCAATGTTCCCAGTTGGGGGTCACCCTACACCCCTTTCGGGAGCTGTTCAGCAGCCTGCCCGGAAGGACTGAGGCAACCGTCCATGATGTGGACACCGGCAATCACCCCCCGATCCAGCGTTCAGCATATCGGGTCTCTCTCGAGGTGCAGCAGCACATGCGCCAAGAGACAGACGAGATGCTGAAGCTGGGGGTGATCCAAGCGTCCACCAGCGCGTGGGATTCGCCTGTAGTCCTCGTCCCTAAAAAGGACCGAACTACGCGGTTCTGCGTGGACTACCGGGGGGCTCAACGCTGTGATGGTCACCGATGCGTACCCAATGCCGCGCATCGATGACCTGCTCGATCAGCTGGCCGGGGCCAAGTACCTGACCATCATGGATCTGAGCAGGGGATATTGGCAGATTCCCCTGACCCCTAAGGCACGGGAACGCTCTGCCTTTATCACCCCATTTGGACTGTACGAGTCCACGGTGATGCCCTTTGGCATGAAGAATGCCCCTGCCACTTTTCAGCGGATGGTCAACACGCTGCTCAAGGGACTGGCAGGGTATGCGACCACGTACCTGGATGACATTGCTATCTTCAGTCCCACCTGGGAGGATCACCTACAGCACCTGGCACAGGTGTTAGGGAGGATCCAGAGGGCAGGGTTGACCATTAAGCCGGAAAAGTGCCAGCTGGGTATGAGTGAGGTCCACTACCTGGGACACCGGGTAGGTGGGGGAGCTCTGAAGCCAGAGCCCGGGAAGGTGGATGCCATCACCTCCTGGCCCTCCCCCAGGACCAAGAAGCAGGTGATGTCCTTCTTGGGGACTGCCGGGTACTATAGGTTTGTTCCACACTATAGCTCCCTGGCCAAGCCCCTGACGGACCTCACCAAGAAGAAGCTGCCCGTTGCAGTCGACTGGACATTCGCCTGCGAGACAGCTTTCCAGGCGCTCAAAACCACCTTGTCTAGCTCTCCTGTACTACAGGCAGCCGACTTCACGCGGCCGTTTGTAGTACAGTCCGACGCCAGTGACTTTGGCCTCGGTGCTGTGCTCAGCCAGGTCGATACTACGGGACATGAACACCCCGTTTTGTACCTGAGCCGGAAGCTCCTGCCAAGGTAAGTGGCCTATTCCACGATGGAGAAGGAATGTCTGGCAATTGTATGGGCTCTGCAGCGTCTGCAGCCATACTTGTACGGACACCACTTCACAGTGGAAACAGACCACAACCCCCTCAGCTGGTTACACTCGGTCTCTGGGACGAATGGGAGGTTGCTACGCTGGAGCCTGGCTCTCCAGCAGTATCACTTCACCATTCGCCACAGAAGCGGCAGAGACCATGGTAACGCTGATGGGTTGTCCCGGCAAGGAGAAGGTGCGGAAGGGCACATGGGGGAACACAGGAATGTGATGCCCCCTAGCGCCCTCTAAAGCAGGGAGGTGTGATGAGGGAACAGCCGCCATCTTGGACGGGCATACTAACAGAGATTGGCGTGACTCCATTTTGTCTCCTGGTCACATGTCTGCAGAGAGGAGTGCTCCTGGCCCCCCTTTTCTCATGAATAAAGTTCCTTTTAGTATGGTAATGGGCTGAGCACAGTGTAGCAGGCAGATGGCATTTCAAAGCCTGAGTGAGAAAGCCACACCAGCAGGGGACATAGAGATGCCTGAGGGGCTTAATTAAAGCACGCATGTCAAGTTGCCAAAGGATACACATCTATTATGGCCTTCCAGTCGAACCGTCTCCAACATGGAATCGTGAATTATGGACGCATCGTCCGAGATACAGGCTCATAAAAAATATCCCCCTCGCCCTAAAAAAATTGCGCATCTGACAGTGCGACTCCTGGGTCCGTGGGAGTTCTGAAACCTGAGATATAGAGATCAGCCTCCCACAGCGACCTAATGGGTCCAGGTTTGATCCCTGTACGACCGGCAGAACAAACCACGTGAGCTGGTACTGCCCGGGTACTGATCCGATCACCCTGAGAGCAGTTATCCCATTTATTAGATATTGGAATAAATCTTGCAGGGATGCAGAGGGGTGGAGATTGCTAAGCCCACCCAGCTACAGGGGGAGGGACCCAGCAGGGTTAAGAGCTGGGACACTTGGAGAGTGGGTCAGAACAGAGGAAGATGACTACCTAAGGAACTAAGGAACAGGGCATATGCCAGCCAGAGGGGAGCAAGCACACGCTTTCTGGGGGCTGCCCGGCAACTAAGTCTTGGACCTGCGGAACGCTGAGCCCCCCGGCTTCCACAAGCGACCTTCAACCTGGTAAACTGACCTCCAGCTTTATACCTCTAAGCCTTGTCTTATGATTGTTATATTTTACTCTGACTGTAACTCTTGATATATTTTGACTGTATATTTCTTGTAATTACCTAGTGCGCCCTTAAGGCAATTAAATCATAAATTAATTTTGGGCTGATCCTTTTACTCTGATTGCGAATCTTAGAATACCCAGCGTGGGTAACGGGGCAGTCTCCCCGGCGGCCATTTGCTCTAGGTGCAGTTCCCTTATTGACCTGAGAGATAAAGGGGGAGCCGGAGAGCTGTGCCTGTGTAGTGACGTCACGGATTGGTGACGTAGGAGGAACCGGGCTTCCTTCACACCGATATTTTCACAAATAAATGCAAGTCATATCGAAGAAATTTTACCGCTGTCATGAAGTACAATATGTCATGAAAAAAGATTCTCAGAATCAGTGGGATCCGTTAAAGCGTTCCAGAGTTATTACCATATAAAGTGTCAGTGGTCAGATTTTAAAAAATTGGCCTGGTCACTAAGGGGTTAAATAGGCCAGATGCACTTAGGTGCAAAAAGTACTGAAAAATTAATCAATTTTACTTTTTCTTTTTCATATAAAGCCTGACATTTGGGAACAAAGAGCTGATTCAAGACATGTTAATAACGCTGTCATCTCCGCATAACTACGTATTCACAGAGATCCTAATCTGTGATCCCATGACAATGCACAAACCAGTTCTGAGTGGGTGCATTACCTGCATTAAGGATTTTTTTTTTTTTCTACATCAGGTATCTCCTGATACACGATGACATGTTAAGTCAGACCTTTGCATGAGTAATCCTTGTGTACCACCAGGAATGTCACACTGAGCGGAATTCTTCACATGCTTTGGATTAACGCAGTTGTAGTTCTACAATACAACCACATGGTGGCAGCAACTGACCATTAACCACAACTGAGCGCGAGAGCAAAAATTTGTGACATCATCATTATTAGAAAAATATCCATATCCCGTCATAAATACCTATAAAATGCAAATATATTTAATTGGGTCAGTAAAGTATGCAGGTGTCATACAATTAATGTAGATATGAGTCACCTTGGCTAAGAAAATAAATATCATCCTCTTTATTAATGGGAATCTGTCAGCAGGTTTTTTGCTATTTATTCTAAGAACAGAATAATATAAGGCAGGAGACCCTGATTCCAGGGATGTAGCAATTATTAGGTTGTGTGCTGTAGCTTCATTACAATTAGTATTTTATCAGCAGGAGATTATCACTGCTAGAGTGGGTTTCTCAAGCAGGCTAGTCTGTGTTAACCCCGCCTCCACCACTGATTGGCAGCTTGCTGACAGTATACGCAGGAAGCTGCCAATCAGAGCTGTGGGTGGGGTTATACATCTCTCAGCATTCTGAGCCCTGTTAGATCTGCAGCTGAGAAAGAAAGGATTGTATCCGAACTGCAGCAAGCAGCCCAGTAAGTGATATATCACTGGAATCAGGGTCTCAGCCCCTTCATCATACTGCTCTCAGATTACATTGCATTAACCTGCTGACAGATTCCCTTTAATGGAAGACACCATACCAGGCCAGTGCTCACACGTTCCTTTATAGACATGTTTTTTTTACAGACAAATTTTCTTTCAGAATCACAATAAATGAGTTCATCTAATGAATGCCAAAAGTTAATGAAAATAGTCGAAAAAAGAGACTGAGTCAGACTGGGACAGAGCAGATCCAAATCTAAACAGTGTCCCTTGTAAAAAAGAAAAAAAAAGAAAAGAAAAGCTCCATTAGCCAAGTAATAAACTTTACATTTGTAAACATTCTTTCCAACTTTAACAAGCATTAGGGCTAAGGTAATAAAATAGTTACGTAAGAAAATATAACAATGTAGAACTAAGGTTAGGGCTAGGCTAAAAAAACATACATAAAAGATATATAAAAATGTACAACTAGGGTTAGGTGTCTAGGATAATAAAATAGATACATAAAACATATATAAAAATATATAAAAATGTACAACTAGGGTTAGGGCTAGGCTAAAAAAAACATAAAAGATATCTAAAAATGTACAACTAGGGTTAGGTCTAGGATAATAAAATAGATACATAAAAATATAACAATGTACAACTAAGGTTAGGGTTAGGATAAAATTAAATATATAAAAAATAGTAGAAAAAATATATCAAAGTAGAACTAAGGTTAGGGTTAGGATAATAAAATAGATACATAAAACATATATAAAATATATAAAAATGTACAACTAGGGTTAGGTCTAGGATAATAAAATAGATACATAAAACATAAATAAAATATATAAAAATGTACAACTAGGGTTAGGGCTAGGACAATAAAATAGATACATAAAAATATAACAATGTACAACTAAGGTTAGGGTTAGGATAAAATTAAATATATAAAAAATAGTAGAAAAAATATAACAAAGTAGAACTAAGGTTAGGGCTAGGATAATAAAATAGATGCATATAAAACATTAAAAAATTATAAATATAAAAATGTACAACTAGGGGTAGGATAAAATAGATCCATAAAAATATTAGAAGAATATAACAAAGTAGAACTGAGGTGTTAGGGCTATAGTTAAGATTTTGGAGAAAATAACACATAAAAAATAGGAAAAAATATTGCAATGTACAACTAAGGTTGGGGCTAGGATAATAAAATAGATACATAAAAAATATTAAAAAAATATATAAAAATGTACAACTTGGGTTAAGGCTAGGATAAAATAGATACACAAAAACAGTACAAAAATATAACGATATACAACTAAGCCTAGGGCTATAATTAGGGTTTAAGTAAAAAAAAATGCATAAAAAATAGGAAAAAATATAACAATGTATAACTAAGGCTAGGGCTAGGTTTACAAAATAGATACATAAAAAATATAAAAATCTAAATAAAAATGTACAGCTAGGGTTAGGGCTAGGATAAAATAGATACATAAAAATAGTAGAAAAATATAACTGTACAACTAAGGTTAGGGCTAGGATTATAAAATAGATACTTAAAAAATGGTTTACTGGTTAGGAGCCACAAAATCCTTACCTTGTCCCACATTACATCACTGTGATTTGCATCCATTCATAATGGTGGATTAAGCATCAGGAAATTGTTAAATATGAAGAAGCAGACAGTCTGTTCCAATAATTAGAATTTTGGGAATTGGATTGATCAGTATCTGTCCCTGGCGACAGAACCAACTCCTATGTTATGACATAAGTGTACAGCTGGTTCTTAGGGACAAGGCAGTAGTCAATGACATTACATGGCGTCCAAACCAGAAAATTACCAAGGGTAAGTATGAACTGCGGAAAGACAATACTTTTCTTTGGGCTTGGGAAAGGTTGCATGGCAATTAGCCCGAAATCTAAACACCCTCCATAGAAATGAGGCGATAACATTTCTAAGGTCTGATCTCAATGAAAAGACTGACCTATAGGTTCCAACAGAGCAGAGCGGGCACACGGGTGGTGTAGGTTACTAATTGGGGGCTGGGGGCATAAAAGAGGTAACACAAAGCCATGACCTGAGTATCGCTGGCATGTGTGATGACAAATAACTCCGTCCACATAAATGATCTATTGTGCAGAAGTAGGTGGACAGGTGGAGGGGCAGAATGAAAACTTTCGGCCATGTTTCACCTGCTACATTTTATTTACTAGATTATGACCGATGCCCAGGGACAGCAGTATTAAAGGGGTCCCCCACCCCCCCGGACCAAAGATGTCAGCACCGGTGCTCATATTACATTGTTATATAACGTGAGCGCTGCAGCTGATCAGCGTCAGACAGAACTCCATCTGACGGAATTGGGAAGGCTGCAGCCCATCAACTGCTGATCGGCTGCAGCGCTCACATGTTATAACAACATCGCTGGAGCAGCACCACTCCGGGAAGTGAATACTACTGTATGTATATATCTTTTTTTTAAATTTAGCATGACATATATGTATATCATCATAACGAAGCACCAAAAATGGTGCAGAAGACGTGCAAAGAAGGACAACAATCTGGATCAGAAGGGGTTAAAGGGTGGACCGGGAAAGGAATTCTGTCACATCTCTGACACATGCCAATAGCATTGGATGACACTCCTTATAGTCCCCAGGCAATGCCTGAAACAAAGGGCGGCAGCATGGATTCACGCAGCCTGATCAACAGAGTTACTGGAGAATTTCAACTCTTACTTCCATATATATATATATTTATATATGTATATATATATATATATATATATATATATATATATATATATATATATATATATATATATATATATATATATATTCTATGCATTCAGCAGCGATGTACACAACTTGCAGTCACTTATATCAGCCTCATCCAATTTTTTTTTTATTTTTATTTTTCCAGAGCCATACTTTTTTTTTTTTTCTCATTTTGTTTTATATGAAAAGTTGCCTTTTAACAGCCCCATTTAATTCACATGCCTGTTAGTGTACTGGAAACAAACAAACAAAAAAAAGATATTTTTTATGCAGAGGAATTAAATAAAAGAAAAATTACCATTGTTTTGGGGTTTTTTATTTACCGGTATTTATGGAGGTAAAAATGGCACGTTGGCTTTATTCCGTGAGTCACTACGAACAGGGAGAAACCAAATTTATATATTTTATTTATTTAATAGTTTTACATGTAAAAAAAAAAATTGGTTTGTTTCGCAATGCATTGAATGTTTATGGTGGAATCAAAAATATTTGGCGTAATGTAACTTTTTTTTTTTACTGCACTCACCTCTAATTTTCAGAATCTTTTATTTAACAAATTGGAAAAGGAGTGATTTAAACCTTTCCTTTAAAAAAAAAGTTAAATATTTTTCACATTTTTCTTCAGTCCCCATAAGTTACATAGCTGCTATTTACCCGTATCTGTATCTATTGTCTATGGCTCGTGACCTTGCATACAAAATAACATTTACTTTCCATAAATTATTATGTAGGTTATATAATTGATGTTTTTTGGGGCACTATGTCAATCATAGTAACAGCAGTTTTCATTTTTCCCCCCTAAATCAATAGTCCATTTAAAAATAAGAACTCTGTAATATATCTTTTTAGAGAATTCTGCTTCTTTCTCCTCCTGGATTGATCTTTCATTTTCAGTTTATGGGTAACGATTCTCCTTGTGGAGAGTGACATGCCTGAGCTGTCATAGTAAGGAGACTTATAGGCAATATTTAATGCACTGCCTATAAGTCTCCTGACACTGGCTTGTCACTCTCCACAAGGAGAAACTTTAACCCTTAAATCCCATTTAGAGGCCTCTCATACATCCAAATAAGATCGCATGTTTTGCACTGAGGAGGGGCAACACTCCGAAACATGTGTCTGAAAATATTCTAGCTTGACTTTTGTCCTAAGGCTCATTAAAGGGTCGATATTGACTTTTAGCATTGCTACTTCCAATAGATGGCACTAGAGTTCAAATGCTCTTCCTCTCTGAAGAGTCACTTTAAAATGTTTGTGATTTTCAGGCTGTATTAATGCCCAGGGAATACCCTCAACATAAGAAATGATGGTTTAGATGATGTTTAGAGGGATTCTCCACTTTGGACTATGCCTGTTTGTAAAAAGGGTCCATTGTTAAAAAAAAATAAAAGTTGATCATAAAGTTGACAAGACATCCAGCGATCAATTGTAATCTGTCGAGAAAGTGATAGTAAGTGTTCCAGCTCCCTGCAGCGCCTCCACAGGTGACATTAAGCAATGTACTGTTCCTATCCAGATAATTGGAGTGTCTGAGTAATTCTGGACATTACAGGTCCTCCAGAGCGAGAGAAATTACAATCCTGCCACAATTAGATAAGAAAAGTATAAAATAGGGTCTGTTCCTTTTTTTTTTCTCTTCCAGAAAGAGCGCCACTCTTGTCTATAGGCTAGGTCTGGTATTGCAGTATTCATTTTAATGGTGGTGAGCTGCAGCCTATGGACACTAGTGATGCTGGAGAGATAACAATAAACATTTTTTACTATATTTCTGCATTTTACAGAAAGAAATGAGTAGGGAATAAGCACGTGTGACTGACCATGCCCCATTAAGTAGGGTTATTCCGTGCAGACCTGCAGATGTTCAGATGCAAATCCACCACAGAAAACCATCAGTCATCCACGGCATGGACATATGCAGAAATGCATCCTAAGCAACAAGCCATACAATGTCTGCCGTATACAAAACCACGAAACACAAGCAAACGTGAAAAGCCACACACCCGAGCGACACGCAAGAAGCGGTCACGTCCTGCCAGCGTCCCGGCTCTAATAATCATATGTTAGGGGGCTAAAAGTAGACCCTAAATTATATGGGACTCCTAAAAACAAAAATATACCTTTACACGGAGTAGTTATGGCTATAAGCAGAACACATATTGAAAATTAAAGGGGTCGTTCTACGGCTGGAGGACCCCAGTTTAATCAATTTGGTACCCCATAACAAATAAAGACAGTATATACTCGCGCCGTTCCAGAAATGTTGACGTCGCCGTTCCAAGAAAGTGATGTGACTTGTGTCGTGGGCCGGTTGTAGCCAATTACCGGCTCCTGTTTGTTGACTGCAGCTGATCAATGTTCCGCCAGGGCGAACGACCGCTCTGCCGAAACAGCTGATGTGTCACGTGCAGGCTGCGACCAAAGTCACCTCACTCTCCAGGATTGAAGGCGAGAAAATATTGGGTTTTTTTTTTATTTTATACGGGGTGGGAATGGGGTTGTAATGGAGAAATGTAGGTTTTAATTATGTTTTAAAGATATCGGCCCACTCATAATCTCCGGCCCTCACGAGATCTCCTCACAGAACCATCTCCAGAACTTCTCCTGTGCCTCCCCCATACTGTGGAATTCACTCTCCTTGCCCTTCAGAGCCTTCCAACACAACCTGAAAACCCATATCTCCTGAAAAGCCTATAAGATAGGATAAAGACCCCCAGAAAAATTAGATAAGTCAGCTAATTTCAGAAGGATCGACCATCCATCTAATAGGTATCGGGCCCTCCTGACATCATCATCATCGGGATCCGGCCTGTTCTATTTCAATGGATGATCCTTTTATTCTTTTAGAGATAAGTCGCTGCCAGAGGCATGTGCCAGAGACTGTCTCATAGAGAACATAGGAGTGCTCCGCCGCTCCAAGCATTCCTATATATGGAGGAGCCGGGAGGGATAGCTGCCTAATGTGCATGCCCAGCTTAGCCCTACCACTCCGCCATATTGCCAAATTGTACCCTCACCTACCCTCTCCTCCTGTAAACAGTAAGTCCTTGTAGGCAGGGTCCTCGGTCCTATTGTGCCCAATGTCACATAGTTGCATTTACTTACACTTGTTTTGCACTTGGTTATGTATAACTATATGATTATTTGTACTGTAGATATATAATAGATAGATGATGTATAATAGATAGATAGATAATATAGAGCAAAAAATTGGAACAGCACACATATAAAAGTACTATGGGGTGCAGGGCCTCTCAGCAAGGAATCCCCGCCGTGAAAAAGGATAGATTCAGAAAAAAGAGGCAGCACTCCAGTATTTTCAAAAATACAAAAGGGACTTTAATAGCCCAGGTGGCTACAATGAGCCTTTCTCAAAATAGGTAATAGATAGATAGATAATAGATAGATGATATACAACCAGAGTGCAGCAGATCATGTGAAAATATAATTTTGGTGTCATTCTCAAAACTTTTGGCCATGACTGTATAATAGATGATAGATAATAGATGATAGATAGATATATTAGATAGCTAATATATATTTAGATAGATATATGATAGATATTAAATTATATATAATAGATGACAGATAGATGATAGACAATAAATAGATTATAGATAGAGAGATGATAGATAGATAATAGACAAATAGATAGATAATGGATAGATAGATAATTCTAGGACATCTGGTAGACGTAGGAGATAATTCTGGTGAGAGTCGTCTTGTGATGGACACTTATCCTCCTTAGTGGCAGCGGACAGTATATGCCGAGGCCGCGGTGACCACAGTCATCCTCTATAAGCCACTCATCCACGAGACTAATGACCAAGGGTTAGGACGGGTGATGGTGAGAAGAACATGACAGGCTGACCTCCATGCAGAATTCTCTGCAGTCACGTGGAAGCCTGTACAGGAGACATGTCACCTGTCAGTGATGTGTTCTCACTATCTATCCAGCTATTCATAACATGGACAACTTGACTATTGCACCAATGTATCATGTGCCATCATCGCCTGTAGACTTTTCCCATATCTTTGAAAAAAGTTTTCAATGGAGGAACCTTCTAACAGAAAAGTGCCAAATGGTAAAGTTTTATTTTAAAGCATCGGCTCCTTTATAAGAAGTGTTCGTCTGCACAGCGGAGAGCTGACGTCGCCCTGCACCAGCTTACTGCTGGCAGCCCTCATGTGAAGCCATACAGGACATGTAGCCAGGCACCGTATAGTGTGAGCACGGGGTGATGGTCGAACGTTACACGCACTATATGGAAAGGAGCTGTTAAGGTAATTCATTCTCTAGCCAATATTTGCATTGCCCCACATGGTACGTTCTTGGTTAATTGATGTTTTATGCTTTTAAAGAAGTGATAACAACCATCAAAACAAAAGGAAAAAATGTTTCCAACTAAAAGACGCCGCAACGTTGTATCCAACGCCATTAATAGATGAACTGATCAGTCCATTTCACTGTGCGTCTATGGGCAGTATATTGGTTCACCGGACAAGTAATTGGGGTATTCTTTACATATAAAAAGTCTCTTATTTTTAGGTGGATTGGATGGCAAAATTGTATTCTCAATTCATGGAAATACAGATCGCTCCTGTCCTTCACGGTATCATGCAGTGAACAGTCATGTTGCCAATTAATTAATCACATCATTATCGCATAGTGTGAACACCGATCTACAGACTTTACGCAGGAGAAAAAGCGCAGCAGAGATAAATGTAGCCAATTTCGCACAATTTTGCTTATTTTTTGCAGCGTGTGGATATGATTTTTAGAAATGTTATCCACAATCTTAGCACTTGCTATACACAGCACTTCTTACACATGCAAACCCGCATCTGAAAATCTGCGGCGTATCCGTCCCGTGTGAACGTACCTTCAGGATCCAATCATGCAAGTACAGATCTGTGCGCTCAAGAGCTTGCAATCTATTCTTCTAAGAAATCCAATAAATGATTCCATGTGCAGCATAGCAACGGAGACACAAACGCTTTACACACAGGTGTAAGGACGGAGACAAATCCGGCAATGAGGGGGGTGTACAGATGGGACCACCACGCTGCAGAACAGTTGCAAACAAACTTAAACGGATAAACGGATACTATGTAAAATGACAGAAAATAGCCGAATGCCCTAAAAAGATTAAACATATCACCCCCCAAAAATAAAATGAATAATAAATTATATATAAATGATAAATAAAAACATCATATCTATTTTATATACAAATATTTATATAATTATATTTAAAAATATATAAAAAATGTAAATGAATAAATATAGCGTATATAGAATATACGAGTGTGTGTGTGTGTGTGTGTGTGTATATATATATATGAGGATGACCCTCACATGCTGAGGACTGTGGCTCTGTGCCCCCCACACCAGGCTGACCACCCTGCCCCCATCACACACTCACCTCCTCTCCTCCTCCTCACAGGACAATGAGCCTCATTCAGACGTGGCTGCGGGTCCTCTGTGCTGGGCGGGGGAGTGTGCCAGTGTCCGCCCCTCACAGGGGTCCTGGGCAGGAGGAGGGAGGCAGAGAGGGCAGGAATAACAGGTCTCTGCCTCCCCTGTCACCTGGAGCTGGAGGAGGTTGTGCTGGAGGTGACAATGATCATTGCACAAGAGCAGGGTGACTGTACAGAGGAGGGGCAGGGAGAGGGGCACAGGGGGTGACAATAAGAGGTATAGGGGAATACTGGGAAGGGACTCATATACTAGGGAAGGGGCACAGGGGGTCACAATAAGAGGTATAGGGGAATATATACTGGGGAAGGGGCTCAGGGGTGTAATAAGGGGTATAGGAGAATATAAGGGGTATAAGGAAATATATACTGGGGAAGGGGCTCAGGGGTGTAATAAGGGGTATAGGGAATTATATACTGGGGAAGGGGCTCAGGTGTGTAATAAGGGGTATAGGAGAATATATACTGGGGAAGGGGCTCAGGTGTTATAATAAGGGGTATAGGGGGAATATACACTGAAGAAGGGGCTCATATACTGCGGAAGGGGCTCGGGTGTAATAAGGGGTATAGGAGAATATAAGGGGTATAAGGAAATATATACTGGGGAAGGGGCTCAGGGGTGTAATAAGGGGTATAGGGAAATATATACTGGGGAAGGGGCTCAGGGGTGTAATAAGGGGTATAGGAGAATATATACTGGGGAAGGGGCTCAGGTGTTATAATAAGGGGTATAGGGGGAATATACACTGAAGAAGGGGCTCATATACTGCGGAAGGGGCTCAGGGGTATAATAAGGGGTATAGGGAAATATATAGTGGGGAAGGGGCTCAGGGGTGTAATAAGGGGTATAGGAGAATATATACTGGTGAAGTGGCTAGGGTGTAATTAGGGGTATAGGAGAATATAAGGGGTATAGGGAAATATATACTGGGGAAGGGGCTCAGGGGTGTAATAAGGCGTATAGGAGAATATAAGGGGTATAGGGAAATATATACTGGGGAAGGGGCTCAGGGGTGTAATAAGGGGTATAGGAGAATATAAGGGGTATAGGGAAATATATACTGGGGAAGAGGCACAGGGTAATAAAGGGTATAGGGGAATATATACTTGGAAAGGGGCTCATAGACTGGGGAAGGGGCTTAGGGTTATAAGGGGTATAGGAGAATATATACTGGGGAAGTGGCTAAGGGGTGTAACAAGGGGTATAGGAGAATATATACTGGGGAAGGGGCTCAGGGGTGTAATAAGGGGTATAGGAGAATATATGCTGGGGAAGAGGCTCAGGGGTGTAATAAGGGGTATAGGGGAATATACACTGGGGAAGGGGCACAGGGTAATAAGGGGTATAGGGGAATATATACTAGGAAAGGGGCTCATAGACTGGGGAAGGGGCTAAGGGGTGTAATAAGGGGTATAGGAGAATATATACTGGGGAAGGGGCTCAGGGGTGTAATAAGGGGTATAGGAGAATATATACTGGGGAAGGGGCTCAGGGGTGTAATAAGGGGTATAGGAGAATATATACTGGGGAAGAGGCTCAGGGATGTAATAAGGGGTATAGGAGAATATATACTGGGGAAAGGGCTCAGGGATGTAATAAGGGGTATAGGAGAATATAAGGGGTATAGGGAAATATATACTGGGGAAGGGGCTCAGGGGTGTAATAAAGGGTATAGGAGAATATATACTGGGGAAGGGGCTCAGGGATATAGTAAAGTGGGATTTCTAGTGCGGAGGTGAGCCACGGCTTTGACGGATGGAGATGAGGACAGTCTATAATGGTGAACAAGGAGACATGAAAGATATGAAAAATTACATGTTAAAAACAGGGCATGTAAAATCATTCGGGTGTGTGGATAAAAACCCTAGAAAAGGATAAAGAATACATGTGATAAAGCTTAACCCCTTCATGACCCAGCCTATTTTGGCCTTAATGACCTTGCCGTTTTTTGCAATTCTGACCAGTGTCCCTTTATGAGGTAATAACTCAGGAACGCTTCAACGGATCCTAGCGATTCTGAGATTGTTTTTTCGTGACATATTGGGCTTCATGTTAGTGGTAAATTTAGGTCGATAATTTCTGAGTTTATTTGTGAAAAAAAAAACGGAAATTTGGCAAAAATTTTGAAAATTTCGCAATTTTCACATTTTGAATTTTTATTCTGTTAAACCAGAGAGTTATGTGACACAAAATAGTTAATAAATAACGTTATCCACATGTCTACTTTACATCAGCACAATTTTGGAAACAATTTTTTTTTTTTGCTAGGAAGTTATAAGGGTTAAAATTTGACCAGTGATTTCTCATTTTTACAACAAAATTTACAAAACCATTTTTTTTAGGGACCACCTCACATTTGAAGTCATTTTGAGGGTTCTATATGGCTGAAAATACCCAAAAGTGACACCATTCTAAAAACTGCACCCCTCAAGGTGCTCAAAACCACATTCAAGAAGTTTATTAACCCTTCAGGTGTTTCACAGCAGCAGAAGCAACATGGAAGTAAAAAATGAACATTTAACTTTTTAGTCACAAAAATGATCTTTTAGCAACAATTTTTTTATTTTCCCAAGGGTAAAAGGAGAAACTGGACCACGGACGTTGTTGTCCAATTTGTCCTGAGTACGCTGATACCTCATATGTGGGGGTAAACCACTGTTTGGACGCACGGCAGGGCTCGGAAGGGAAGGAGCGCCATTTGACTTTTTGAATGAAAAATTGGCTCCAATCTTTAGCGGACACCATGTCACGTTTGGAGAGCCCCCGTGTGCCTAAACATTGGAGCTCCCCCACAAGTGACCCCATTTTGGAAACTAGACCCCCCAAGGAACTTATCTAGAAGCATAGTGAGCACTTTAAACCCCCAGGTGCTTCACAAATTGATCCGTAAAAATGAAAAAGTACTTTTTTTTCACAAAAAAATTATTTTAGCCTCAATTTTTTCATTTTCACATGGGCAACAGGATAAAATGGATCCTAAATTTTGTTGGGCAATTTCTCCTGAGTACACCAATACCTCACATGTGGGGGGTAAACCACTGTTTGGGCACATGGTAAGGCTCGGAAGGGAAGGAGCGCCATTTGACTTTTTGAATGAAAAATTATCTCCATCGTTAGCGGACACTATGTCGCGTTTGGAAAGCCCCTGTGTGCCTAAACATTGGAGCTCCTCCACAAGTGACCCCATTTTGGAAACTAGACCCCCCAAGGAACTCATCTAGAGGCATAGTGAGCACTTTAAACCCCCAGGTGCTTCACAAATTGATCCGCAAAAATGAAAAAGTACTTTTTTTTCACACAAAATTTCTTTTAGCCTCAATTCTTTCATTTTCACATGGGCAACAGGATAAAATGGATCCTAAAATTTGTTGGGCAATTTCTCCTGAGTACGCCGATACCTCATATGTGGGGGTAAACCACTATTTGGGTGCACGGCAAGGCTCGGAAGGGGAGGCGTGCCATTTGACTTTTTGAATGGAAAATTAGCTCCAATCGTTAGCGGACACCATGTCACGTTTGGAGAGCCCCTGTGTGCCTAAACATTGGAGCTCCCCTACAAGTGACCCCATTTTGGAAACTAGACCCCCCAAGGAACTTATCTAGATGCATAGTGAGCACTTATAACCCCCAGGTGCTTCACAGAAGTTTATAACGCAGAGCCGTGAAAATAAAAAATAATTTTTCTTTCCTCAAAAATGATTTTTAGCCCAGAATTTTTTATTTTCCCAAGGGTAATAGGAGAAATTGGACCCCAAATGTTGTTGTCCAGTTTGTCCTGAGTACGATGATACCCCATATGTGGGGGTAAACCACTGTTTGGGCGCACGGCAGGGCTCGGAAGGGAAGGCACGCCATTTGGCTTTTTGAATGGAAAATTAGCTCCAATCATTAGCGGACACCATGTCGCGTTTGGAGAGCCCCTGTGTGCCTAAACATTGGAGCTCCCGCACAAGTGACCCCATTTTGGAAACTAGACCTCCCAAGGAACTAATCTAGATGTGTGGTGAGCACTTTGAACCCCCAAGTGCTTCATAGAAGTTTATAACGCAGAGCCATGAAAATAAAAAATAATTTTTCTTTTCTCAAAAATGATTTTTTAGCCCACAATTTTTTATTTTCCCAAGGGTAACAGGAGAAATTGGACCCCAAAAGTTGTTGTCCAGTTTCTCCTGAGTACGCTGATACCCCATATGTGGGGTAAACCACTGTTTTGGCACACGTCGGGGTTCGGAAGGGAAGTAGTGACGTTTTGAAATGCAGACTTTGATGGAATGCTCTGCGGGCGTCAGGTTGCGTTTGCAGAGCCCCTGATGTGCCTAAACAGTAGGAACTCCCCACAAGTGACTCCATTTTGGAAACTAGACCCCCAAGGGAACTTATCTAGATGTGTGGTGAGCACTTTGAACCCCCAAGTGCTTCACAGAAGTTTATAACGCAGAGCCGTGAAAATAATAAATGTTTCCTTTCCTCAAAAATATTTTTTTAGCCCAGAATTTTTTATTTTTGCAAGAGTAACAGGAGAAATTGGACCCCAAAAGTTGTTGTCCAGTTTCTCCTGAGTACGCTGATACCCCATATGTGGGGGTAAACCACTGTTTTGGCACACGTCGGGGTTCGGAAGGGAAGTAGTGACGTTTTGAAATGCAGACTTTGATGGAATGCTCTGCGGGCATCAGGTTGCGTTTGCAGAGCCCCTGATGTGCCTAAACAGTAGGAACTCCCCACAAGTGACTCCATTTTGGAAACTAGACCCCCAAGGGAACTTATCTAGATGTGTGGTGAGCACTTTGAACCCCCAAGTGCTTCACAGAAGTTTATAACGCAGAGCCGTGAAAATAATAAATGTGTTTCCTTTCCTCAAAAATATTTTTTTAGCCCAGAATTTTTTATTTTTGCAAGAGTAACAGGAGAAATTGGACCCCAAAAGTTGTTGTCCAGTTTCTCCTGAGTACGCTGATACCCCATATGTGGGGGTAAACCACTGTTTGGGCACATGCCGGGGCTCGGAAGGGAAGTAGTGACGTTTTGGAATGCAGACTTTGATGGAATGGTCTGCGGGCATCATGTTACGTTTGCAGAGCCCCTGATATGCCTAAACAGTAGAAACCCCCCGCAAGTGACCCCATTTTGGAAACTAGACCCCCCAAGGAACTTATCTAGATGTGTGGTGAGCACGTTCAACCCCCAAGTGCTTCACAGAAGTTTACAACGCAGAGCCGTGAAAATAAAAAATCATTTTTCTTTCCTCAAAAAAGATGTTTTAGCAAGCAATTTTTTATTTTCACAAGGGTAACAGGAGAAATTGGATCCCTATATTTGTTGCCCAGTTTGTTGTGAGTACGCTGATACCCCAAATGTGGGGATAAACCACTGTTTGGGCGCACGTCGGGGCTTGGAAGGGAGGGAGCACCATTTGACTTTTTGAACGCAAGATTGGCTGGAATCAATGGTGGCGCCATGTTGCGTTTGGAGACCCCTGATGTGCCTAAATAGTGGAAACCCCTCAATTCTAACTTCAACACTAACCCCAACACACCCCTAATCCTAATCCCAACTGTAGCCATAACCCTAATCACAACCCTAACCCCAACACACCCCTAACCACAACCCTAACCGCAACACACCCGTAACCCTAATTCCAACCCTAACCCTAATCCTAACCCTAATCCCAACCCTAACCACAACTGTAACCCCAACACACCCCTAACCCTATCCGTAACCCTAACCACAAGCCTAATCTTAACCCTATTTCCAACCCTAGCCCTAATTCCAACCCTAACCCTAAGGCTATGTGCCCACGTTGCGGATTCGTGTGAGATTTTTCCGCACGATTTTTGAAAAATCTGCAGGTAAAAGGCACTGCGTTTTACCTGCGGATTTACAGCAGATTTCCAGTGTTTTTTTGTGCGGATTTCACCTGCGGATTCCTATTGAGGAACAGGTGTAAAACGCTGCGGAATCCGCACAAAGAATTGACATGCTGCGGAAAATACAACGCAGCGTTTCTGCACGGAATTTTCCGCACCATGGGCACAGCGGATTTGGTTTTCCATAGGTGTACATGGTACTGTAAACCTGATGGAAAACTGCTTCGAATTCGCAGCGGCCAATCTGCTGCGGATCCGCGGCCAATCCGCTGCGGATCCGCGGCCAATCCGCTGCGGATCCGCGGCCTATCCGCTGCGGATCCGCGGCCTATCCGCTGCGGATCCGCGGCCTATCCGCTGCGGATCCGCGGCCAATCCGCTGCGGATCCGCGGCCAATCCGCTGCGGATCCGCGGCCTATCCGCTGCGGATCCGCGGCCAATCCGCTGCGGATCCGCGGCCAATCCGCTGCGGATCCGCTGCCAATGCGCTGCGGATCCGCAGCCAAATCCGCACTGTGTGCACATGCCATAACCCTACCCCTAACCCTACCCGTAACCCTAACCCTACCCCTAGTTCTAACCCTAGTTCTAACCCTAACCCTAGTGGAAAAAGAAAAAAAAATATTTTCTTTATTTTATTATTGTCCTTACCTATGGGGGTGATAAAGGGGGGGGTATTTATTATTTTTTTATTTTGATCGCTGCGATAGAACCTACCACAGCGATCAAAATGTACTTGTAATGAATCTGCCGGCTGGCAGATTCGGCGGGCGCACTGCGCATGTGCCCGCCATTTTCCAAGATGGCGGCGCCCATGGAGAAGACGGCCGGACACCGGGAGGGACATCGAAGCTAGGTAAGTATGGGGGGGTGGGATCGGAACACGGGGGGGGGATCGGAGGACCGGGGGAGCGGACAAGAGGACCGGGGGAGCGGACAGGAGGGAGGAGGGGAGCGGACAGGAGATCGGGGCAGAAAGGACGACTGGGGGGGCGATCGGTGGCGGTGGGGGGGGGCAGATCGGGGTCTCCAGCCATGGCAGATGCTATTGCAGCATCGGCCATGGCTGGATTGTAATATTTCACCATTTTCATAGGTGAAATATTACAAATCGCTCTGATTGGCTGTTTCACTTTCAACAGCCAATCAGAGCGATCGTAGCCACGGGGGGGTGAAGCCACCCCCCCTGGGCTGAAGTACCACTCCCCCTGTCTCTGCAGATCGGGTGAAAATGGAGTTAACCCTTTCACCCGATCTGCAGGGACGCGATCTTTCCATGACGCCACATAGGCGTCACAGGTCGGATTGGCACCGACTTTCATGACGCCTACGTGGCGTCAAATGTCGGTAAGGGGTTAAAGGAATAAGAATCAGACCCCAAAGACATCACAAGGACGGGTGATATATAGGAGATACGGGTGCACCTTCGCGGTGGGATGGCTTTTATTCTTTTTTTATCAAAATAGTCAGCTAAGTCCCCTATGTTAGTTACATGTACTATTTCTATATATTTGTGTTTTTATGCCAGAATTTGTCTGTTAATGGTGTCACTATTGGCATTTTTACACAAGTTAAGTTCTAGTCGGATCGGCCAATTTTTGGGGCTTGGTAGGGAGCGCGGCCAGCAAATTCATCATACTTTACGCCATAAAAATGGTGTCAAATTTGTCAAAAACACACACCAGCTACTGACTGGAGTAACATTTTAGGCGGTGGCGCACGGCAGCTGAAGAATACACCAAACTGATTAAGAATCACACACATCTTTGAGCTTTGTTATCAGGATTTGGGGACTTTCTGGAGGTCAGTCCCGCACAGATCCGGAGGTTATCACATACCCTGTGGATTGGTTATAATGTCACCTGTTGGGTATGACCCTATTAGATCATGAGACCAATTTATTAAGAATTCACGATATTCTTAATGAACAGTGCGTGGTAAAAATGTGGCAATTTTTTTTTTTACAAGAAGCGCAGTCTTAAATGCATTTGGCGCATCTCACATCTCCGCCAGAATTGGAAGGTCACATATTTCTGTTAATTTACTTCACTTTTAGGCCGGGATCACACACAGCGAGATACGGCCGAGTCTCGCAGGTTAAAACCAAGCTCTGGCACCGGCACTCCAGAGCGGAGCGTGCGGCCGCATAGCAATACATGGAGCCGCACGCTCCGCTCTGGAGTGCCGGCGCCAGAGCTTGTTTTTAACCTGCGAGACTCGGCCGTATCTCGCTGTAGTGTGACTCCGGCCTTATGGCGTAATTTCTGGTGACTTTGTCGGGCTGGCTTGGTGACGCCTTGTCCTGTCCCAACTCTGCTCACTTTTCAAAGAGTTAAAAGTTGCAACATTTTGATTTTTCGCAATTTCGGGTTGCACAAAAGTTATTTGGTAACATTTTAAACAAATTTTATGCCAGATTTCTTGGGACAAATGCTTGATAAATCAGGGTCATTGAATCTGCGCATCTACTGCTTCCCCTGAGTCAGTCTAAGTAACCATTACTCTGCAGATTATTACAATTTATAAAATCCCTTCCTCTGCAAAGTCAGCAAATTCTCATTTCTATTTGACGTCACAGCTGTTAACTCCCTGGAGCACAAAATATCTTACACAGCGTCCCAGCGAAGTCAGTACAGTGTGCAATCTTACAATTGTGAAGCTAGTCACTATGCACAGATAAGCCGTGAGGCTGAGTAGTCATCAGGTCGGAGGTCAAAAGCCAAGCGAGTACGTCTTCTTGATGGTCCCACCCAGTTGCCTAAATAGACTAGATACATGGAAGAGGAGACCATATCTCAGGAACAGAGAGGTACAAAAACAAAATAAGAATAACATCAGATTCAAGAGAACGGTGGGTCGTAGACAGAGAGGTGAGACAATGGCATAGACAGAAAACAAAAGTCAGAATTTCATGAAGGTAGCGGATCATGACAAAAGGGGCTAGGCAAACGGATGGTCAAGATAAATCCAAGGTCGAGCAACAAAGATCAGAATACCAGACAAGGAGCACAGAGTAAGCACACAGCTCATGAGCAAAGCTACAACTGGCAGCAATCATAGGCAGAGAGCTGATTAAATAGCCAAGAACAGGAGACACATGGAAGAAGCTCTGGCCCCGACTGTACTGCTAAACTATCACTCCAGACACTGACATCGGAGCATGTCCCAGCATCCGATAGGACAGCAAAACTGTCCATCACCACACTGACAGCTCAGCGCACCCCGGTCCCCTGTCATTCACTGCGTCCAGACACTCAGGAGGAATCCTGACTTTTTTTTTCTTTTTTTTTTTTTTTTTTTTTTATTGAAGTTTTTGCAAAAAAAAATCTAAATTGTTAGATTTTTTATTTTTTTTTAAATCAGGTTGAAACTGCAGAATTTTGTTGTAAATCGCCGCAAAAAAACAAAATGCAATCTGATCGACAAATGTAAATTTCTACTGCTAGCGCTGGAATTTGTCTCCCAGAGGCAACATATTTATATGCATTCACGCCCAGTACAAAGTGTCAGGCTGTCAATATGAGCGACATATTACGGCTCCAAGGTTACATATGCACGAGTTCCTATGTGAATATCACCCTATGTATATACAGTATATATGATCATAGATTGGGACTTGTGTATCTACGTAGAGCAGAATGATATAGTACATATAGATACATGGCTCAAAAAGTTTGCAAAGTTTTTTTTTAGCTTTTAAACAAGTATTTCCATCTCGTAAAGTAATGGCACGTGGCCACAATTCACCTCAACTTGAGAATGAATGGGTAGTAGCATTAGGTCGAGTACGGCCAATCCTACAATTTTTCTGCAGACTGCAATCAGGAGCTCCGCTGTTCAGGGGCAAACTTTGGAGGTTTGAGAGGTTCTAAGTATTATAAATAAAGATGGTTAAAGCCTAATGGCCATAATTCACTAATAGCTAGTCCGTCCTGTGCTTCTCTCCAGTGAGACATTCTAGCTGCCACTAGGGAGAGGTGGCTGTAGACATTTTTATTATGGTATTATTACACAGGAGAACCACGAGTCAAAAAATAGCCAAAGGGTTAATAAACTCATGTAATTTTATTGAAAATCCAAAAAATCTAATTTTCACATTATAAGTATAAAATATTACCATATAATAGACAATTTCAGAAAACCTGTGACTACATCCATAGGTACAAACAATGACCCAGGATCACAGACCGGGACGGTAAAAAAACGTAACAAATGCTAACAAGTGTTGCCAAATGAACAGCAAGCATACTACCAACACATTAATATTAGTGTCATAGGCATATGGTGATTCAATTCAAAATTATAAGATTATCAGTAATGCTAGTAAAATCGCCACATGCCTATGTACAGAAAAGTATACCAAGTGAGGTTAAATGAGGGGATTAATTACCCATGTATCCGAGAGGTCCCGTCCGGATCCTAGTCAGCTACCCCAACGCGCGTTTCGGGTCCAAATATAACCGCTTCCTCAGGGGGCGTGGCGTTCAATGGTTGTCTGCAGTGAGCTCCCTCTAGTGGTGGTTGCAGGCAGACTGATTTTTTTTGCATTTAGTTCTAGCATTATCCATATGAAATGCATAAGGATGGCAATCTTGCTGTTGTGAAATATCAACCTACCTGACGTCTTTCTATAAGGAAACTTACTAACCAGCTACATAGTTCTAGTAATAGTCCAAGTTTGGATACCCCACCGTGATACCACCACTGTATTAAAGGCTGAGCCGAAATCCACATACATAGTTACAAAAGGCATCCACACGACTTAAAATAGTATGCATGGCTAAGGCAGTGTGCACATACAGTATCAAGTTTTCTGATAACCGAAAATAATTGTGTTGAGGAGAACCATAAGATCAAATACTTAATTAACCTCAAGGCATAAGAGATTGAGAGAAAAAACCCATACCGTGTATTGTTTAACCTTACTTAAGCTTTCTCAGATCAAAGTGAGACACTAAAGATGGCTGCAATTTCCTGTATCAGCACACCATGTGCTGATATCCAAGATGATGCCCACCCTGATGACCTCATGGATCCACCCACAGTGACACCCACCTTGATGACCTCATGGACCAACCCACCCTGATGACCTCATGGATCCACCCATGGACTTGCTCATTGCCCAACCCACTAACCAATGGAATACATCCGATCACTCCCATTTTAAAGCTAACCGAGCACCCCTTACAGGGGTTATATAAACCTGTGTTCTGACTTAATAAAGCCCTTGGAGCTGAGCCATAGATTGATCAAGGAGAGTTTACATCTGACTGTGTGTGTCATATGTTATTTCTTTAGTGCGCACCTGATCAATATCCATTAGGCCAGGAGTAGGCAACTTAAGTGAACATTTTATTAATTGTTCAACCTAACATATTTGGCGGCCAAACCTGGGGCCAGCAGAGGAAGAGCCCTGAACCCTGATGACCGGCGAGTTGAACGGCAGGACACGCTGAATACCCCGAACCTGGAGACTGATCACCTCCTTATCAGAACAAGATAAGTCTGCTGATTTTTATAATATGTATTCTTTACCTGTGTCCTTCGGGGTATCCTGTGCAGATTGCCTGACCGTGTCCGGTTTTCACGGTATCTGTAAGACGGCAGAAGGGTCTCTCCGCTGCTGGTCATTTAATTGCAAGAACCGTCACATGTTTTAGTTGCCTACTGCCTGTTACGTGTTGTGAAGAGGGGAGATGACTAGTAGTTAAGAGAGCAAGTGGATTTTTTTCAGCGTTTTTTTTTTTTTAAGCAAATTTTTTCAGCGTTTAAAAAACAAAACAAAATTGTGGTACAGTACACGGTTGTCGCCTGTGATACGATTTTCAGTTCTGTATAGGAGAGACTAAGACCTGGAGGGAATTGACTCGGCCTAGTAGGGGCCCGTTAACTTGGAGTGAGATTACTCAGTTCGGCGCCTAATAAATTGTGTAGCGGCCCGTTAAACTTCGAGTGAGATGACTCAGTTCGAGCCAATTAAATTTAGTTTTGCCTTGTGACTTCGAGTGAATTGACTCAGCACGGGGCCTGGTAATTTAGGAGTAATTTGATTAAGTAGGGAATAATTGGTTTGTAAAGTACGGAACACAGAAGTCAGACAGGGACCACGTGGCAAGAAGGAATAGGAACTGTGTGCTGCAGACTCAGTTCCCTTTAGAATCTCAGGTTTGAGACATCTCCCCCGTCTTATTGTTTGTTTGGTGTTTGTTATCTTGATATATATATATATATATATATATATATATATATATATATATATATATATATATATATATATATCTGTAGAAAGATGGAGAAATTAATGCAGTTCTGCCGTATTGGCACTAAGCCAAATTCAGATGGCAAGTTAGATCCGTGTACATTAGTGGAAGTTGTTTGGAATGCCAGAAGGGGGAAGGTTACAGCCCCTGGAGTGGAAGATTGTCTTAATAAAAAAAAAGGTATCCTAGAAGATAATGGATTGTTGTCTACTGCTAGGGCAGGGGAAAGAGTCTCTGAAAGTTTGTATAGAGAAAATTGGGTAGAAGAGGAAAGGAATAAAAAGGGTAGAGTTTTGAGTTATGTGTATTACAAAAATATATCCTGTGAGCGGCCACCACCGTATAATGGTGGCCCAGGGCCATGTGCTTATTCTGATGACAGCAGCCATATTGTGGATGGGCCATGTGCTTATTCTGATGGCAGCAGCCATTTTGTGGATGGCAAATGTAATCCTGGCAGCAGCCATTTCCTGGATGGCAAATGTAATTATGACAGCAGCCATTTTGTGGATTGCAAAAGTGTTAATTCTGATAGCAGCCATTTTGTGGATGGCAAATGTGCTAATTCTAATGGTAGCCATTTTGTGGATGACAAAAGTGCTAGCTCTGGCAGAAGCCATTTTGTGGATGGCAAATGTGTTAATACTGGTGGTAGCCATTTTGTGGATGGCAAATGTGTTAATGCTGACCGCAGCCATTTTGTGGATGGCAAATGTGTTAATGCTGATGGCAGCCATTTTGTGGATGGCAAATGTGCTAATTCTAATGGTAGCCATTTTGTGGATGACACATGTGCTAATTCTGACGGCAGCCATTTTGAGGATGGCAAATGTACTTCTAACGGCAGCCATTTTATGGATGGCAAAAGTGTTAATTCTAACGGCAGCCATTTTGTGGATGGCAACTGTAATTCTGGCATCGGCCATTTTGTGGATGGCAAAGGTGCTGCTCCTGGTGGTGAACATCTTAGACTAAGGCTACACACTACATCACTAAATCACTGTTACCCAGTAATGACCACTAACGGCCAATACTATATTCCTTCGGGAAGTGAACAGGCTTTACCCATGTTTCCCGTCTCAGTGGTTTCCAATGGGGCACCGACCCTTTCCCCTATCACTCCTGTCGTGAATCCAGCAATCCTCCCACCTGGATCGTCCCCGGCACCAACCCTTTCTACTGTCACTTCCACTGCCAATTTAGCCGCACACCCACATGAGATGCTCCAAGCAGCGGCCTCTCCTCCCAATGCTTCCACAACAGCACTCTCACACAGTCTACCTAACCCTATACCCGGTACCTCACAGGCTCTCTCTCAGCCATGTGCACACTTGTATGGGACGGTGGCAACTGTAACAAGGGGGCTCAATCTGGGAGGGGGATACCAATAGCACAGGAAGCACAAAGGGGAGGGAATGTTGGCAACCTATTTTTGAAAAAGAACTTCCTGAGGGACCCTTGTTAGTGGTGGGAAAGGGTGACATAACAACAATGGAGACAGTCGCTATTGTTAATGCTGCCAATTCTCGGATAGAGCACAATGGAAGTGTAGCTAGAGCTATAGTGGAAGCAGGAGGGGTGACTATTCAAGTTGACAGTCAAATCATTGTTGAGTCACATGGTCAGACATCTGTTGGGGACATAGCGGTGACTAAAGCTGGCAATCTTCTGTGCAGAATGATCATATACGCTGTGACCTCTACTTTTGACCCTATTCATCCAGACGTTAGTGCTCAACAACTTCGGTCAGCAATAACTCGCATTTTAGAGTATGCAAATATTAGTGAGCAGATTGAGACCTTGACAATTCCCGCCATTGGTGTTGGCATTTTCAGTTTCCCTGTTCATGCATGTACAAGAGAAATCATTGGAATTCTAAACAAGTGTAGCCCCCCAAGCTTTTGCTGACTCTCTGAAATCAGGTTAATTAGTAATGAGGACTGGACTGTTAAAGCTTTTAAGACTGCCTGCGTCACCTGGACCCCACACCATGATACTGGAGCTGCCCAAATAGAGCCCCTCATTCCAGGACTGTTACCTCCTCCTGCTCCTCATACACAAGGGATTACATCTGTACTCCCGGTGCCATCTCTACTCCCGCCTCAGGTGCCACCACCAACAGTGCCAATGCTCATGTCTGAGGAGCCCACCCTCTACGTCAAGTTTACACCCCAGCAAGCTGCTACTCTGTTGAACCAAGTTCCAGATCCAGGAAAACAGTCAATGCCTTTCAACAGAAGCATGCTTCAAATCCAAAGGAATTACCCAGCCACGTGGCAAGATCTCATTTCCCTGGCAAATCCTAAAGCAGGCGATGCATATTGGCCTGTTATGGAAATCGCGTTCAATGATGCCTCACTTGCCAGTGACACTACATGGGACTCCGGTGTTGAGTTCTGCCAACAACTTAAGACATGGGCCTCTGATGAGTTGGCTGACCTATCACATATTGTCGCCAATGGATTCCAGATGCCTCCAAGCTGATGCAGCCATTGTACGATGACCTCAAGACGTCAGCGTTTCCACTATGTACCAAATCCGTGGAAGCTTTCTACGCTCTTAAACAGGCCATACAGTCTGCACCAGCTTTTGGAATCCCAAATTCTGATATCATCTGAGGACATCCAGTTCTCTTAATGGCTCCACACGACATAATTGCTATTCTTGGAACCTAAACATCTGTTTGGCAGCGTCATGAGACTCCAATGTTCGCTCTTGGTTCCGGATAATGTCACTCTTGTCCGCTGCAGCATCCTCAAACTGTCCTTGCTGCTTCCTCTTTCCAGGGGGGATGTGGATGATGATGCTGATGCTCTCGTTGAAGATGCCTCTACACACTCAGAGCATCATGACTGTCTCGAACAAATACAGGAAGAAGCAGCCTCCAAGAAAAACGTGTCTGAAGACCCATTCCCACATGCTGACCTGACGTTCTACACTGATGGTTCCAGATTTGCAGATGAAACAGGAAGGTTCCATACGGGATATGCCGTGGTTACACATGACCAGGTCATCTCAGCTGGATCCCTACCACCGCACATGTCTGCACAAGAAGTGGAACTTAAGGCTTTGACGTTGGCTTGTCAGGAAGCGACGGAGAAGGTGGTCAACATCTACACGGACTCAATATATGTTTTTAGAGTGGCTCACGACTTCGGCAGTATCTGGGCAGCCAGAGGATACCTAACGTCCAGCGTAACTCCTGTAAAACATGCTGCTACCATACAAGAACTTGTGGCCGCTCTAGATCTACCTTCGGAGGTTGCAGTGATCAAGATCAAAGCTCACGGGAGATTGGTTTCTCCAGAAGCAAGGGGGAACTTCTTTGCTGACAAAACAGCAAAAACCTATGCTGCGGATCCATTTGGGAAAGAGAAAGCAGCGGTGTACGTGTCACAAGACACTGAAGAAGGGACTAAAGGCTCTCTTATGAGGATTATCCATCTACAGTTAGGTCCATATATATTTGGACAGAGACAACATTTTTCTAATTTTGGTTATAGACATTACCACAATGAATTTTAAACAAAACAATTCAGATGCAGTTGAAGTTCAGACTTTCAGCTTTCATTTGAGGGTATCCACATTAATATTGGATGAAGGGTTTAGGAGTTTCAGCTCCTTAACATGTGCCACCCTATTTTTAAAGGGACCAAAAGTAATTGGACAGATTCAATAATTTTAAATAAAATGTTAATTTCCAGTACTTGGTTGAAAACCCTTTGTTGGCAATGACTGCCTGAAGTCTTGAACTCTTGGACATCACCAGACGCCGTGTTTCCTCCTTTTTGATGCTCTGCCAGGCCTTCACTATGGTGGTTTTCAGTTGCTGTTTGTTTGTGGGCCTTTTTGTCTGAAGTTTAGTCTTTAACAAGTGAAATGCATGCTCAATTGGGTTGAGATCAGGTGACTGACTTGGCCATTCAAGAATATTCCACTTCTTTGCTTTAATAAACTCCTGGGTTGCTTTGGCTTTATGTTTTGGGTCATTGTCCATCTGTAGTATGAAATGAAGACCAATCAGTTTGGCTGCATTTGGCTGGATCTGAGCACACAGTATGGCGGCTCTAAATACCTCAGAATTAATTCGGCTGCTTCTGTCCTGTGTCACATCATCAATAAACACTAGTGACCCAGTGCCACTGGCAGCCATGCATGCCCAAGCCATCACACTTTACAGATGATGTGGTATGCTTTGGATCATGAGCTGTACCATGCCTTCGCCATACTTTTCTCTTTCCATCATTCTGGTAGAGGTTGATCTTGGTTTCATCTGTTCAAAGAATGTTCTTCCAGAACTGTGCTGGCTTTTTTAGATGTTTTTTAGCAAAGTCCAGTATAGCCTTTTTATTCTTGATGCTTATGAGTGGCTTGCACCGTGCAGTGAACCCTCTGTATTTACTTTCATGCAGTCTTCTCTGTATGGTAGATTTGGATATTGATGCGCCGACCTCCTGGAGAGTGTTGTTCACTTGGTTGGCTGTTGTGAAGGGGTTTCTCTTCACCATGGAGATTATTCTGCGATCATCCACCACTGTTATCTTCCGTGGGCACCCAGGTCTTTTTGCATTGATGAGTTTACCAGTGCTTTCTTTCTTTCTTAGGATGTACCAAACTGTAGATTTTGCCACTCCTAATATTGTAGCAATTTCTCGGATGGGTTTTTTTCTGTTTTCGCAGCTTAAGGATCGCTTGTTTCACCTGCATGGAGAGCTCCTTTGACCGCATGTTTACTTCACAGCAAAACCTTCCAAATGCAAGCACCATGCCTCAGATCAACTCCAGGCCTTTTATCTGCTTAATTGAGAATGACATAACGAAGGGATTGCCCACACCTGTCCATGAAATAGCCTTGGAGTCAATTGCCCAATTACTTTTGGTCCCTTTAAAAACAGGGTGGCACATGTTAAGGAGCTGAAACTCCTAAACCCTTCATCCAATTTTATTGTGGATACCTTCAAATGAAAGCTGAAAGTCTGAACTTCAACTACATCTGAATTGTTTTGTTTAAAATTCATTGTGGTAATGTCTATAACCAAAATTAGAAAAATGTTGTCTCTGTCCAAATATATATGGACTTAACTGTACATCAAGGCAAGACATCAGATGATGAAAAGAAGTCATGGCAAGAAGGAGGAGCTAAAAAGGATGAAGATGGAGTCTGGAGGATGAACAAAAAGGTCTATCTACCCCTCAGTGACAGAATGGGCACACGGTATCACCCAGAGGCAAGAATCAGATGAATGACCCGATTTGGAAGACTTATATGGCACCTGGGATCTCTACTGTCACCCAAAAATACTTCAAGTCCTGCCTTGTGTGTGCAACATGCAATCCAGCACCGCCTCAGAAAGTTACTCAGAAACATTTGGCTAAACCACTTTATCCTTTTCAGAGAATTAAGATAGATCACATTCAAATGACAAAAGTAGGGAAGTGCGAGAATGTACTGGTAGTTACATAGTTACATACCGTATTTTTTGGCATATAAGACGCACTTTTTCCCCCCCAAAAAAGGGGGGAAAATGGGGGGTGCGTCTTATATGCGCAATGCAGGCTTACCGTGGACCGTGGCGGCAGAGGTGCGGCGGCAGAGGTGCGGCGGCAGAGGTGTGGGGGTGGAGATGAGGAGGCGCAGTGAGCGGGGTCCCTTTCCCCGGTGAGTTGATGCTGCAGCCCCGGTAATGCACAGAGGCGGGTGAATCCTGTTGTTATCGGTGCGCGCGGCCATCTTCCTGAGGCCGCGCGTTCGCAGATGGAGCTCTAGTGCCCGGGACTTTAGGAAAATGGCCGCGAGATGCCGCGCGTGCGCAGATGGGGATCGCGGCGGCCATTTTCCTGAAGCCCCGGGCACTAGAGCTCCATCTGCGAACGCGCGGCCTCTGGAAGATGGCCGCGCCCACCGATATCAACAGGATTCACCTGGCTCTGTGCATTACCGGGGCTGCAGCATCAACTCACCGGGGAAAGGGACCCCGCTCACTGCGCCTCCTCATCTCCACCGCCACGGTCCACGGTAAGCATTACCGGCTGCTGCATCACCTCACCGGGACTTTGGACTCTGTATCCTGTATCCTTTTGCTTCCCAGGATGGGTGCAGCAAGGTTCAGGAAGGATCTCGTGGGCACATGGACTGGAGATGATGGAGGTAGTGGTGTACATTGTGAAGCGAGTATTCCACAGGCGCTCATATGTCTGAGTCCTTGCCGCTTCCCGGCGCTCAGACATATGAGCTCCTGTGGAATACTCGCTTCACAATGTACACCACTACCTCCATCATCTCCAGTCCATGTGCCCACGAGATCCTTCCATCACCTCACCGGGGAAAGGGACCCCTCTCACGCCATACCTCTCACTGTGCTTCCTCATCCCAGCACCTCTGTCGGTAACCACTGCTGCCACCCTCCCATGGACACCAGGCCGTGGCGTCGCCCACCTAAGCAGGAAGGGACCCTGCTCAGGTGCACGCCGTACCGCATCACCCAACCTCTGCCGCCACCATGCCTCCTGTGACCCTGCTCTGCCACCACCAGCCCTCAGGTAAGATACTGTAAATTCGGACAATAAGACGGACCCCCATCTTATAAAAAATCTTTTTTTCTGCAATTTTCACCCCAAATTTGGGGTGCGTCTTATGGTCCGGTGCGTCTTATATGCCGCGAAATACGGTAGTTATTAAGGTAGAAGGAAGACTTTAAGTCCATCTAGTTCAACCCATAGCCTAACCTAACATGCCCTAACATGTTGATCCAGAGGAAGGCAAAAAAAAGCCATGTGGCAAAGAGTAAGCTCCACATTGGGGAAAAAAATTCCTTCCCGACTCCACATACGGCAATCAGACTAATTCCCTGGATCAACGCCCTATCAAGGAATCTAGTGTATATACCCTGTAACATTATACTTTTCCAGAAAGGTATCCAGTCCCCTCTTAAATTTAAGTACCGAATCACTCATTACAACATCATGCGGCAGAGAGTTCCATAGTCTCACTGCTCTTACAGTAAAGAATCCGCGTCTGTTATTATGCTTAAACCTTCTTTCCTCCAGACATAGAGGATGCCCCCTTGTCCCTGTCTCAGGTCTATGATTAAAAAGATCATCAGAAAGGTCTTTGTACTGTCCCCTCATATATTTATACATTAAAATAAGATCACCCCTTAGTCTTCGTTTTTCCAAACTAAATAGCCCCAAGTGTAATAACCTATCTTGGTATTGCAGACCCCCCAGTCCTCTAATAACCTTGGTCGCTCTTCTCTGCACCCACTCTAGTTCAGCTATGTCTTTCTTATACACCGGAGACCAGAACTGTGCACAGTATTCTAAGTGTGGTCGAACTAGTGACTTGTATAGAGGTAAAATTATGTTCTCCTCATGAGCATCTATGCCTCTTTTAATGCATCCCATTATTTTATTTGCCTTTGTAGCAGCTGCCTGACACTGGCCACTGAATATGAGTTTGTCATCCACCCATATACCCAGGTCTTTTTCATTGACGGTTTTGCACAGAGTTTTAGAATTAAGCACATAGTTATACATCTTATAACTTCTACCCAAGTGCATGACCTTACATTTATCCCCATTAAAGCTCATTTGCCATTTATCAGCCCAAGCTTCTAGTTTACATAAATCATCTTGTAATATAAAATTGTCCTCCCCTGTATTGATTACCCTGCAGAGTTTAGTGTCATCTGCAAATATTTAAATTCTACTCTGAATGCCCCCTACAAGGTCATTAATAAATATGTTAAAAAGAAGAGGGCCCAATACTGACCCCTGTGGTACCCCACTGCGAACCGCGACCCAGTCCGAGTGTGCTCCATTAATAACCACCCTTTGTTTCCTATCCCTGAGCCAGCTCTCAACCCACTTACACATATTTTCCCCTATCCCCATTATTCTCATTTTATGTATCAACCTTTTGTAGTGACCGACATGTTGTCAGGATGGCCCGAAGCCTATTGAGTAACCAACATGAGTGCCAGAGTGACTGTTAAGAGACTGATGACTGAAGTAGTATGCAGATATGGGGTCCCAGAGGTAATTGAGAGTGACCAAGGACCTGCGTTCATTGCAGCACTGACTAAGGAACTATGGACATTAGTGGGAGCTGATTTGGGTTTACATATTACATATCACCTACAGAGCAGTGGGAAAATAGAAACACTGAATGGCAACTTGAAAAATAAAATACTGAAAGCCAGTCAGGAGGTCAGACTTGGACAGACATTTTGGCCATTGCCTTATACTCAGTCAGAGACACTCCAAGGGGTCCCACTAAACTTACACCATTCGAGATTCTTTTTGGGGGGCCTCCAAGGTTGGGTCAATATTTTCCACAACAGCTAGCCTTAGGAAGTGATACTCTTGTAAATTATGTAATTGCCCTTACTAAAGAACTGTCAGTAACACATCCATTCCAGGTCCAGATTCCAGTGAAGGTACCCATGCTCTCCAACCTGGTACAACAGAAAAGAAGTTAGTAGCCAGCTCACCAGTAACCACCGCAGGTGCACGGAACTCCGTTGCAGGAGAACGAGTTGGTCATCCAAAATAAAAAATAAAAAAATTTGAGTTCCAGCTCCTTAAAAATAGAAATTTTATTGATATCCAAAATATTAAAAGTGATACAAACAGGTGGATTGACTCCCTCCGGTGGGTGCCCCTGAGCGTGAGGGACTAATTGGCAACGCGTTTCAATCAAACGATCTTTCTCAAAGCCAAGTCATGGCTTTGAGAAAGATCGTTTGATCGAAACGCGTTGCCAATTAGTCCCTCACGCTCAGGGACACCCACCGGAGGGAGTCAATCCACCTGTATGTATCACTTTTAATATTTTGGATATCAATAAAATTTCTATTTTTAAGGAGCTGGAACTCAAATTTATTTATTTATTTTTTTTGGATCTCCAACCTGGTGACTACGTGCTGGTAAAGAAGTTCATCAGAAAGACATCCCTGGAGTCAAGATTTGAGGGTCCCTACCAAGTGCTACTGACTACTAGGGTTGAGCGAAACGGGTCGACCATTTTCAGAAGTCGCCGACTTTTGGCAAAGTCGGGTTTCATGAAACCCGACCCGACCCCTGTGTGGGGTCGGCCATGAGGTCGGCGATCTTCTGAATCTGGTATCAGAATTCCGATACCGAGTTCCGATATGTTTGCGATATCGGAAATCGGTATCGGAATCCACATTTAAGTGTAAAATAAAGAATTAAAATAAAAAATATTGATATACTCACCTCTCCGACGAGCCCTGGTAGTAATCGGCATCTTCCGTTCCTAAGAATGAGCGCGTTCAGGGCCTTAGAAGACGTCACGGCTTTGTGATTGGTCGCGGCGGCCCACGTGACCGCTCAGCGACCAATCACAAGCCGTGACGTAATTCTCTCAGGTCCTAAATTCCTCATTCTAGGAATTTAGGCCATGAGAATTACGTCACGGCTTGTGATTGGTCGCTGAGCGGTCACGTGGGCCGCCGCGACCAATCACAAAGCCGTGACGTCATCTAAGGCCCTGAACGCGCTCATTCTTAAGAAGAAAGGCTGCCGGAAAGAAGCCGAGGGTGAGTATATTCCTATTAGGTATATACTCACCCTCGTACGTGCCCTGCTTCTTTCCGGCAGCCTTTCTTCTTAAGAATGAGTGTGTTCAGGGCCTTAGATGACGTCACTGCTTTGTGATTGGTCGCGGCGGCCCACATGACCGCTCAGCGACCAATCACAAGCCGTGACGTAATTCTCATGGCCTAAATTCCTAGAATGAGGAATTTAGGACCTGAGAGAATTACGTCACGGCTTGTGATTGGTCGCTGAGCGGTCACGTGGGCCGCCGCGACCAATCACAAAGCCGTGACGTCATCTAAGGCCCTGAACGCGCTCATTCTTAGGAACGGAAGATGCCGATTACTACCAGGGCTCGTCAGAGGGTGAGTATATCAATATTTTTTATTTTAATTCTTTATTTTACACTTAAATATGGATCCCAGGGCCTGAAGGAGAGTTTCCTCTCCTTCAGACCCTGGGAACCATAGCATCCCATTGCACTGCACTGGGTTTCGCGTTTCGGCCGACCCCGACCCCGACTTTTTTATAGGATCGGCCGATTTCACTCGACCCGACTTTTGAGAAAGTCGGGTTTCGTGAAACCCGACCCGATCCTATAAAAATAAAAGTCGCTCAACCCTACTGACTACTACTACTTTGGTCAGGGTTGCTGAGTGCCTCCTGGATCCATCTATCACATTGTAAACTTGTTAAACAGTTAGGGACATAGTAGGGTCTGACCTGCTTGTCAAAGTCCAGCTACAAAAGGAAGTTTTCCACAAGGGAAAACTTGTCTCAAACTGGTGAAAACTCCTATTTCCCCCTCCCGGGCGAGACGGTCAGATCTAGGATGTGTGCATCAGGGTTAGTCACATGTGTATTTTATGAAACCATGGTGATGAGAGATTGGAGAGTAATAGATCCAGCAGGTAGGAAAGTCCCGAGGACATGGGTAATGCGCTCCGATATACCTATAATTGGTCACACTTTCTCTGGTGTCAATAGCATCCGTATTGTCATGAAGCCTCTGATGTCACAGTGACACAACACTGGTGGGTTAGTTGAACCATGGAGGGATCAAGAAAAAAAAAAGGTTAATAAAGTATTTAGGGGGACTGTTGAGGAGAACCATAAGATCAAATACTTAATTAACCTCAAGACATAAGAGATTGAGAGAAACAACCCATAACGTGTATTGTTTAACCTTACTTAAGCTTTCTCAGATCAAAGTGAGACATTAAAGATGGCTGCCATTTCCTGTATCAGCACACCATGTGCTGATATCCAAGATGACGCCCACCCTGATGACCTCATGGATCCACCCAGTGACACCCACCTTGATGACCTCATGGACCAACCCACCCTGATGACCTCATGGATCCGCCCATGGACTTGCTCATTGCCCAACCCACTAACCAATGGAATACATCCGATCACTCCCATTTTAAAGCTAACCGAGCACCCCATACAGGGGTTATATAAACCTGTGTTCTGACTTAATAAAGCCCTTGGAGCTGAGCCATAGATTGATCAAGGAGAGTTTACATCTGACTGTGTGTGTCATATGTTATTTCTTTAGTGCGCACCTGATCAATATCCATTAGGCCAGGAGTAGGCAACTTAAGTGAACATTTTATTAATTGTTCAACCTAACAATTGCACTAACGAATCTGCTATGCGACAGACACCATCGATGCCATCATGGGATCCATCTGGTTTTCATCATGGTGTCCATTTTTGCCGGAGCAATGGCAACACAACGCTCCATGCCTGATCTGCGTTGAACAGTTGCACCATCGATACTTGCCTGCCAGAACATATGCAAGGCCACCAGTTATCGCACTCCTGTCCCATTCATTAGCATCGCAAGTGGAGTCACGTCCTTCTGGGAGATCTGGGGTTAGAAGATCACTACGTATTGTGAATCGCAGATCGTTCATGTAGCCTGTGTGTTGGTGTTCCATATTAAATGGATTTGGTTTCCTTTGGTGCTGAAGAGGTTAACGACCTTTCTTTGCTGGTCAGAAACTTGGAGATCCTTTTCAGTTGCTTCTAATTTGGTCATTACCTCTCCCTATAAAATCTGGCCAGACCTTCTCTGTCTTGCCAGTGAAAGCTTTCTTCCCTAGCTCCTTGGAGATGCTGTGCTGAGTTGGAGATCGTTGTTGCTACTGGCGATTGTTTTGTGCTGTTTTTGGGTGTATGCTTTCCCCATTGTCCTATTCTCATTTAGTTGGTACATTCCTATCCTTCCCTATATAACTCTCTACCTTTGGTGTTTGTATGTTTGTTGCTTTCTGTTATCAAGGTTTTTTTTTTGGTCTTTTGTACCCAGGCCTCATGGGTGGGAGAGGTGACAGGTCAGGGTTTAACCCCTTCCCGACCTTTGACGCCACGTAGGCGTCATGAAAGTCAGTGCCAATCCGACCTGTGACACCTATGTGGCGTCATGGAATGATCGCGTCCCTGCAGATCGGGTGAAAGGGTTAACTCCAATTTCACCCGATCTGCAGGGACAGGGAGAGTGGTACTTCAGCCCAGGGGGGGGGGGTTTCACCCCCTCGTGACTACGATCGCTCTGATTGGCTGTTGAAAGTGAAACAGCCAATCAGAGCGATTTGTAATATTTCACTATGAAAACTGGTGAAATATTACAATCCAGCCATGGCCGATGCTGCAATATCATCGGCCATGGCTGGAAACACTGGTCTGCACCCCCCCACCGCCACCGATCACCTCTCCAGTCCTCCATCCTGTGCTCCGCTCCCCTCCGTCGTGCTGTCCGTTCCCCCGTCCTCCTGTCCGCTCCCCCCGTGCTCCGATCCCCCCCCATACTTACCGAGCTTCCCGGTGTCCGTCCGTCTTCTCCACAGGCGCCGCCATCTTCCAAAATGGTGGGCGCATGCGCAGTGCGCCCGCCGAATCTGCCGGCAGATTCGTTCCAGCTACATTTTGATCACTGATAAAACCTATCACAGTGATCAAAATTAAAAAAAAAAGTAAATGACCCCCCCCTTTATCACCCCCATACGTAGGGACAAAAGAAAATATTTCTTTTTCCACTAGGGTTAGAACTAGGGTTAGAACTAGGGGTAGGGTTAGGGGTAGGGTTAGGGTTAGAACTAGGGTTAGGGTTAGCGTTAGAATTAGGCTATGTGCACACGGTGCGGATTTGGCTACGGATCCGCAGCGGATTGGCCGCTGCGGATTCGTAGCAGTGTTCCATCAGGTTTACAGTACCAACCGCTGTGCCCATGGTGCGGAAAATACCGCGCGGAAATGCTGCGTTGTATTTTCCGCAGCATGTTAATTCTTTGTGCGGATTCTGCAGCGTTTTACACCTATTCCTCAATAGGAATCCGCACGTGAAATCCGCACAAAAACCACTGGAAATCCGTGGTAAATCCACAGGTAAAACGCAGGGCCTTTTACCTGCGGATTTTTCAAAAATTGTGCAGAAAAATCTCACACGAATCCGCAACGTGGGCACATAGCCTTAGGGTTGGAATTAGAGTTAGGGTTGGAATTAGGGCTAAGGTTGGAAATAGGGTTAAGAATAGGCTTGTCATTAGGGTTATGGTTAGGGGTGTGTTGAGGTTAAAGTTGTGGTTAGGGTTGGGGTTAGGGTTGGGATTAGGGTTAGGATTAGGGTTAGGGTTGTGGTTAGGAGTGTGTTGGGGGTTATGGCTAGAGTTGGGATTAGGGTTAGGGGTGTGTTGGGGTTAGTGTTGAAGTTAGAATTGAGGGGTTTCCACTGTTTAGGCACATCAGGGGTCTCCAAACGCAACATGGCACCACCATTGATTCCAGCCAATCTTGCGTTCAAAAAGTCAAATGGTGCTCCCTCCCTTCCAAGCCCTGACGTGCACCCAAACAGTGGTTTACCCCCACATATGGGGTACCAGCATACTCAGGACAAACTGGGCAACAACTATTGGGGTCCAATTTCTCCTGTTACCCTTGCGAAAATAAAAAATTGCTTGCTAAGACATAATTTTTGAGGAACTAAAAATTATTTTTTATTTTCACGGCTTTGCGTTATAAACTTCTGTGTAGCACTTGGGGGTTCAAAGTGCTCACTACACATCTAGATAAGTTCCTTGGGGGGTCTAGTTTCCAAAATGGGGTCACTTTTGGGGGGTTTCTACTGTTTAGGCATATCAGGGGCTCTGCAAAAGTAACATGATGCCCGCAGACCATTCCATCAAAGTCTGCATTCCAAAACGTCATTACTTCCCTTCCGAGCCCCGGCATGTGCCCAAACAGTGGTTTACCCCCACATATGGGGTATCAGCGTACTCAGGAGAAACTGGGCAACAACTCCTGGGGTCAAATTTCTCCTGTTACCCTTGGGAAAATTAAAAAATTCTGGGCTAAAAAAATATTTTTGAGAAAAGAAAAATTATTTTTTATTTTCATGGCTCTGCGTTATAAACTTCTGTGAAGCACTTGGGGGTTCAAAGTGCTCACCACACATCTAGATTAGTTCCTTGGGAGGTCTAGTTTCCAAAATGGGGTCACTTGTGGGGGAGCTCCAATGTTTAGGCACACAGGGGCTCTCCAAACGTGACATGGTGTCCGCTAATGATTGGAGCTAATTTTCCATTCAAAAAGCCAAATGGCGTGCCTTCTTTTCCGAGCCCTGCCGTGCGCCCAAACAGTGGTTTACCCCCACATATGGGGTATCATCGTACTCAGGACAAACTGGACAACAACATTTGGGGTCCAATTTCTCCTGTTACCCTTGGGAAAATAAAAAATTCCAGGCTAAAAATCATTTTTGAGGAAAGAAAAATTATTTTTTATTTTCACGGCTCTGCGTTATAAACTTCTGTGAAGCACCTTGGGGTTTAAAGTGCTCACTATGCATCTAGATAAGTTCCTTGGGGGGGTCTAGTTTCCAAAATGGGGTCACTTGTAGGGGAGCTCCAATGTTTAGGCACACAGGGGCTCTCCAAACGCGACATGGTGTCCGCTAACGATTAGAGCTAATTTTCCATTCAAAAAGTCAAATGGCGTGCCTTCCCTTCCGAGCCTTGCTGTGCACCCAAACAGTGGTTTACCCCCACATGAGGCATCGGCGTACTCAGGAGAAATTGCCCAACAAATTTTAGGATCCATTTTATCCTGTTGCCCATGTGAAAATGAAAAAATTGAGGCTAAAAGATTTTTTGTGTGAAAAAAAAGTACTTTTTCATTTTTACGGATCAATTTGTGAAGCACCTGAGGGTTTAAAGTGCCCACTATGCTTCTAGATAAGTTACTTGGGGGGTCTAGTTTCCAAAATGGGGTCACTTGTGGGGGAGCTCCAATGTTTAGGCACACAGGGGCTTTCCAAACGCGACATGGTGTCCGCTAACGATGGAGATATTTTTTCATTCAAAAAGTCAAATGGCGCTCCTTCCCTTCCGAGCCTTACCATGTGCCCAAACAGTGGTTTACCTCCACATGTGAGATATCGGTGTACTCAGGAGAAATTGCTCAACAAATTTTATGATCCATTTTATCCTGTTGCCCATGTGAAAATGAAAAAATTGAGATTAAAAGAAATTTTGTGTGAAAAAAAAAGTACTTTTTCATTTTTACGGATCAATTTGTGAAGCACCTGAGGGTTTAAAGTGCTCACTATGCTTCTAGATAAGTTCCTTGGGGGGTCTAGTTTCCAAAATGGGGTCACTTGTGGGGGAGCTCCAATGTTTAGGCACACGGGGGCTCTCCAAACGCGACATGGTGTCCGCTAAAGATTGGAGCCAATTTTTCATTCAAAAAGTCAAACGGCGCTCCTTCCTTTCCGAGCCCTGCCGTGCGCCCAAACAGTGGTTTACCCCCACATATGAGGTATCAGCGTACTCAGGACAAATTGGACAACAACGTTCATGGTCCAGTTTCTCCTTTTACCCTTGGGAAAATAAAAAAATTGTTGCTAAAAGATCATTTTTGTGACTAAAAAGTTAAATGTTCATTTTTTCCTTCCATGTTGCTTCTGCTGCTGGGAAACACCTGAAGGGTTAATAAACTTCTTGAATGTGGTTTTGAGCACATTGAGGGGTGCAGTTTTTAGAATGGTGTCACTTTTGGGTATTTTCAGCCATATAGAACCCTCAAACTGACTTCAAATGTGAGGTGGTCCTTAAAAAAAATGGTTTTGTAAATTTTGTTGTAAAAATGAGAAATCACTGGTCAAATTTTAACCCTTGTAACTTCCTAGCAAAAAAAATGTTGTTTCCAAAATTGTGCTGATGTAAAGTAGACATGTGGAAAAAACTATTTTGTGTCACATAACTCTGGTTTAACAGAATAAAAATTAAAAATGCGAAAATTGCTAAATTTTCGCCAAATTTCAGTTTTTTTCACAAATAAACTCAGAAATTATCGACCTAAATTTACCACTAACATGAAGCCCAATATGTCACGAAAAAACAGTCTCAGAACCGCTAGGATCCGTTGAAGCGTTCCTGAGTTATTACCTCATAAAGGGACACTGGTCAGAATTGCAAAAAACGTCCAGGTCATTAAGGTCAAAATAGGCTGGGTCATGAAGGGGTTAACAGGTGCATAGTAAGGTTGGAGACTCAGGCCTCTCTACCTTCAAGAGTACCACCGGGATAGGGATAGTTAGGGTCCCAGTTCCAGTTTGAAGCCCTCTTTCCTTACCAAAGACCGTCATAGCTTGACATTTAGACTAGGGGATGAGTGCACGAAACCTTCCAGCCGTGAAAGCTTTGTGGCAGGCAACTGTCGATGGAAAGTTATCATATGAAGAAGTCATCAGCGCCGGAGTAACCTAATAAGTCTAAGCAAATGGCTCAATTCCGACAATCATTGTTTGGAAATGTAACATTGGTGATCACTCTTCCTGCATTCATCGGCTGGTCATTGACCAATCACAATGGTGGATGAAAGATCATTGCGTGCCAAAAAAGTCAGATTTTGTATTTATTTCTTTTTTGTTAAGACATTGGGTTTGCACTTTTTGGAAGAACTTTTTTTTTTTTTTTTAATCAAAATTGGTGTTTTGTTCTCCAATATTGATCCAGAATCCACTGGAATAAAATGCACGAAATTAAGAGGCGTGCTTTCCTACTGAATTTGTCAGATTTTTCGACTTTCTGTATGAATGGCTATGTGAATTTGTTGAGCCCTGCTGGCCCATGCTACACCCCTTGTCTAAAAGTTCGAGGCACTGGTATAAAAAAGTTTTTGACTTAAATTGTTTAATGAATTGGCACCTATGTCTCTGCTCTTCCGGGTCACTCTGAAAGGTTAACATGACATCACTCTGACCTACTGAATACATGACATTTCCATCACACTAGAAACACAAAGCGACATATATACGAAGCACGTGAAGTCTATTTCCAGACTAACAACCATACACAATTATTTTACCGTCCCAATCATAGACACAGCACTAAAACTAATTCACACAGCCAAGGAGGTGACACCATGTCTTAGATGCAGGCTTCTCACCTGCTTCTGGCTGATCAAGTTTAAAACAATCAATTATTCTGGAAATTCCCAGCCTATTGTTTTCAGTCGCACATTAGGTGGACGGGTAGGAAGCCGCAGGACAGGATTTTCCTTTCTTTTATTGAAGCATTGCCTTAGCTTTACACAGCTGCCGATCCCGCTATTACCAGGCACAATTCGGCGCTGATAAAGTGCCTGGTACAGATGAGGTTCTTGAGCAACACAGACAGGTGGCACTGGGGCAGCAGGACAGATGAGATTGGGTGAAGTGATGTTAAAGATGAAACAGGCTTTTCAGAAACTGTTGAACTAAAGTACAGAGCTGGAACAGAGTTGTGGCAGAGCTGGAACAGAGGTCACTGACATAGCAGAGCTGGAACAGAGGTGACTGACTGTTAAATATTAATTATTAATTGAATTATTCTTATTCAATCCTGTATTGAGCACATTGCTTCTTGCTGACATTACAAAGGGCTATTTCTGTGCATGAAGCTCAGTGTATAAGTCAACTCCATATAAAGGGCAACACGTGGTCTGTGGGACACATATATAAACGTCTCTTAGGAGGGTGTGGGGGCTTTGGTCACGTGGGGGCTGTCACCTCCTGCCTTCACCATCATTCTCCATGGACATCAGACAAGCAACAGCTGGTAGCGGTAGCCATGATGACCTTCAGATTTCACACAGACAGACGGCTTTTACCATTCAGAACTTTGGGAAAGATGAGTATCAAGTGCTGATATCTACACATGGACAATCTGTTCGTAAGTATTTTATCTATTTTATGTTTTGCTGCAATGTGGTTTTTCTGTGGACAATTCAATAAACCACTACACTTTTTATGAGAATATCATGACATTTTTCTTTAAGAATAACGCACCTGGTAAAGTCCTGATTAAATAAATGTGCGAAAATAAGCATATTTAACATTGGCCAAGCCAGCCAGTTTTGATTTTTTGTGCTATTTTTGCGTGAATTTCCTTCATCTTGCGCACGGGGGAAGAGTGAAGAGCTTCGCTAGATGTTGTGCAAGTTTTCAGGAATTCCACTTCAAAACTTCAAGTCACAAAGATCTCACAAGAACCTATGAGTAAGGAAACTTAACAGAGACTTAACAGGTGTCAGTTGAATTGACAAGCACTAGCATTGGAAGTGCTGAAGACAGACGTGCTGAAAATAGACGTGCTGAAGTCCAGAGCCCAGCGTTATAAAGACAAGCTAAGATATTTCAAAGGAACTCAAGGTAAGAAAAATGGATTTAATTAATTCATATGCTAAATCAAGTCAGATAGAATTTGTAAGTTTGTACAAATCTAGCTTAGAAATTTTCTGGCTTAGCTTATTTGCAGAATGCAAGATAGCAAATCTAAAGTTAGATTCTAAGCTAATATCTAGGAAAAAAGAAAAAGAGCAACTGAAAAATATATTACATATGGTTTATGTATTTAACGAGTTTGTTACAGAGAAGTCCAAAAAAGACTGTGTAGAAAGAATTTCTAAGGAAATGGAAATTAATGATGTTCCCAAGATTGACTGTAATGTGGAGAATAAGCAAGATGTGACGCACGTGTCTGAAGTGGCCACCCAAGTTGACTTTGTGTCTCATGATGAAAAACAAGATGGAGGACACGTAGGAGGCATGACAACTGACAAAGATGATGTACAAGAGACAGATGTAGAAAGGCCACTAAAAATAGAAGACGACTCAAAGGCCCAACCCCAAACTAAATCTACAAAAATCTTGTTAAAATTATGCAAAATCATTCCTGCATATGATGACAAAATCCATGTGTGCAGAAATTCAGAGATATTTGAGAGTTTTGCTGATAAGTTTGATTTGACTAATGATGAGAAAAATCAGTTGTTTAAAATGTGGCTTCCAGTAATTTTTTCCAGAAGATTCTCATTAAAAATGCAGAGTGATGAGTTCCATGAAGAAATTACTGATGTAGAAAGATTAAAATTTTTGATATTCTGTGGATTAAAAGAAAATTATCCAGATTCTTGATATTCTTCTAAAATTGAGGATTGACCGGAAAGAATGTACTTTTACATTCATGTCCATATTTGAAAGGGTGTACAAAATGGTCAGTAGGAATTCCAATAAACAATGATAAATTGTTTTGTAAACAAATTTAGATTCTTAAATCCTGTATCTCGTGTTATTGCGTCACAAAAAGATTCTTTATTTGAATGTGCGAAATCCCTTGATTTTTCTAGAAAACATGAGAATCTTGAAAGTAAAACAAATCATACTAAGTTTTTTAAACCAGGCAGAATTATATCTTATGAGAAATCAAAATCTCCAAAACTGACCCAAAATCAAATCTATGAAGTACGAAGAAAATTACATATTTGCTACAAACCCTATCAGTCCATTAAAGAAGTTGCTCTGAATGGGTTAAAAGTTGACGGGTCAGATCTCTCTGTAAAGATGGCGGAAATTGACAGAAGGAAACAGGTGAGCAACAGCATAGGGGGTGCTCAGCTGAACACTCCATTATCACAGCTCGGTCTAAAAATGACCTTATTAAATAGCGCTTTTCAACAAATTACTGACAGGGAGTTGAGATTTGGTTTAGGAATTGGCTAAAAATGTAATTATATTATATGATGTGTAGATGAGTTATACAATGTATTATTTATTAATATGTAATTATTTTATACAATATAATTCTGTAGTTATGTATATATTAATATAGTATACAGTAAATGCTGTAGCATATTTGTATAAGTAGAGATTATATTAACTGTATTTTTATATGTATAGTGAAATAATTAGAATTTAATCCAGTAATAATACTTAGAATTACATTAAATACATTTATTAAATATATACATATGTATAACATATTTAAATTATTTTGTTTCTGAATAAATATGAAATTAACCTTATCTTTTATTTTTCCTTAGAGCTTTCATTTCAAAGCAGGAATTGAACAAAAAACCTCTTACATTTATGTTTTTATTTACACAGGAAGTTATAATAACTGCATGATTTTATATATTTAACACTTAAGAAAAAATAATATATAACTAACAATCTAAAATTTGTGTACTGCAATTTTTGTTCTGTAACATAATCTAAAACTTGTTTTTTTTCCCTACTGCATGGCATGACATGTCACACCCCTGTTTCAATTCAGAGCTGTAAGAAGAAGCTTTAGAAGTTCCAGGCCCTGTACCAGAAATAGCTGTGGAACAAATGCTCAAGATTTTTATGGATGAGTCCTATCCATAGGTTAGAACATAGCGTAATTGTAGATAGTGTTAGATAATATTTGGGGAATATTCAAGAAATATTAGAATATTAAATTTAATAGTTTACAATGCGCATTGATAATTAGGATACAATATTTTGGGTTAATATACATGTATTCTTATTCTTTGTATGTGAAATATGTAGTTTCAACTTCTATATGTGTCACAGTCTGAGTGACAGATGACAGATGAGCGTATGAGCAGCTGCTAAGAGTGCACTTAACGTAAGAGTGAAGTTAATGTAAGAGTGACTATAGCGTGGAATGTACAGTAAGAAAGAGGCCTCATGACTTATGGTATGTTGGAAAAAGAAAAAATAAAACCTTGTGTATGTGAGAAAATAAGATTCAGTTAAATTATTACAATATTAAGATGTATTTAAATATTATTTACTCAACATACACTCACCGGCCACTTTATTAGGTACACCATGCTAGTAACGGGTTGGACCCCTTTTGCCTTCAGAACTGCCTCAATTCTTCGTGGCATAGATTCAACAAGGTGCTGGAAGCATTCCTCAGAGATTTTGGTCCATATTGACATGATGGCATCACACAGTTGCCGCAGATTTGTCGGCTGCACATCCCAAAGATGCTCCATACAAGGCAGGATGGATCCATGCTTTCATGTTGTTTACGCCAAATTCTGACCCTACCATCCGAATGTCGCAGCAGAAATCGAGACTCATCAGACCAAGCAACGTTTTTCCAATCTTCTACTGTCCAATTTCGATGAGCTTGTGCAAATTGTAGCCTCAGTTTCCTGTTCTTAGCTGAAAGGAGTGGTACCCGGTGTGGTCTTCTGCTGCTGTAGCCCATCTGCCTCAAAGTTCGACGCACTGTGCGTTCAGAGATGCTCTTAGGCCTACCTTGGTTGTAACGGGTGGCGATTTGAGTCACTGTTGCCTTTCTATCAGCTCGAACCAGTCTGCCCATTCTCCTCTGACCTCTGGCATCAACAAGGCATTTCCGCCCACAGAACTGCCGCTCACTGGATTTTTTTTCTTTTTCGGACCATTCTCTGTAAACCCTAGAGATGGTTGTGCGTGAAAATCCCAGTAGATCAGCAGTTTCTGAAATACTCAGACCAGCCCTTCTGGCACCAACAACCATGCCACGTTCAAAGGCACTCAAATCACCTTTCTTCCCCATACTGATGCTCGGTTTGAACTGCAGGAGATTGTCTTGACCATGTCTACATGCCTAAATGCACTGAGTTGCCGCCATGTGATTGGCTGATTAGAAATTAAGTGTTAACAAGAAGTTGGACAGGTGTACCTAATAAAGTGGCCAGTGAGTGTATATTTCTATATTTCTTTAGTAATTATTATTTCTTGATTTAATAAATAGTGAATAAGTGCAATCACACATCAATATGGTTTATCAAGAAAATCTACATTTAGAATAATTTTTCCAAATTATAATTTCATGATATCTAGTGTTTTTTTAGATACATAGATGGGTGCACATCTTCAAACAAATATATGGCACAAACTGATATGAGAGTTATAAAATTAATTATTTTTTAATTTTGGTTTTTACAAATTATTTTTTTTCATAAAATATTTTTTGGTAAGGGGAAAATGTGTTTTTGATCTTGATTACATCATCACATTTCATCAATACCTCTTCTTCACACATTTTAATAAAGAAGAAATATTAATAAGGTATTATTGGGTATAATAACATTAAGTATTATAAAAGTCATTTTTTTCTCTAATGAAGGATATTATATGCAAAGCTGCATAATTTCAATATTTTGGTAATCCAAGGTTATGACAACATCTAAATGATGAAAATATTAAGGAAATGTGTTATTGAGACATAACCTCTGCATTTATCATCAACATATAAGGCCTTATTTTTATTCTCATTTTTATTTTTCATTTTTAATTTTTTCTTTCTTCATTTTTATTCTTAACTTTTATTTTTTATCTCAAGAAAAAAAAACAATTTAATAAAGTAATGTCTAGTACAAGAATATTGCTTTATTGAATATAGTGATCATATGGTTTCATTATAAGAAATGTTTCAATTCTGAGTTAAATACAATTCTTTCAGTCATTCATTCATTTATTCATATATATACTTATTTTGGTTCATGGCTACACATTCTTACATATTATTGGTCTAATAAATATAGTTTATTAATAAAGTTTTAGTAATAAAATACTTGTTACATAATAAGACACTGACATCTATGGGTTCAAAAATAAATTACACCTATGACATAAAAAAGGCCTATCACATGAAGAATATGGTTAATAATGTATTATCATTTATTATTATCACTTTATTATTTTATTTTTTCCAAATATGAATTCCATATTAATATTCTGATAATAATTATATGGATATTATTGATTGCTATGGTAAGCTATGATATTATAAGTTAGGAAAATTACCAGATTTGGTATAGAATAGGGAATGAAGACTTCAATCAAGAAACTGAAGTTTTTAATAAAGACTTTTCATATTTCTAAATTCAATTGATTCTTAAAAGTTGCAAGAAGAAAAGCCGTTATCCAGAAGTTCCACAAGGTAACAATGCTATGATTTCTGAGTAATAATAGACTATGTCAATGGCAGCATCCATCACTGACAACTATGAGTACAGTATCAAACTGCCAACCACTGAGAGGACGATGATCTTATGATGCTAAGATGAACTGTGTTATTACGTTTTTATCATGTTCCAGTGGTTTCCTATCACCTATAAGACTTCCATGAAAGCTGGTGAACAATCAGGTAATTGTCAGGACGCTACAACCCTGACATGTGTCCTGTGTACTAAGGACTGGTTATGGTGCTATGTTTAGCAAGGAAGAGTCAATGTAACCCTTGCTGTGCTGACCAAAGATGTCACACCTGTTCCAAGACCAATGCGGAGGATATGGAAGGATTCCAGATGATTTCCAAGGCGAGTCAATGTAAGTCCAGGTCTTTAAAGGTGACACTGCACAGATATTAAAGCTACATTTCATCTATGAACTTTGTTTTCTTATCAACATTTGAATTTATGGACTTTGATTGACACATGACACACAGTCTCTACAATATCTACATGCTATCATCTATTTCAAAAGAATTATAATAAAGATTGTTTTAAAAGAACCAAGAAGACATCAAGATGAAGACCAGATGACATCAGACCTGAGCTGCTTCAAGTAGATATAGGGAAGTATAATTATATATTTTATATGAATATTGGTCATGGCTTACCATAACATGAATTTACATATCATTATATTATTGAGTACATATAACAATATTATTATTTATATTATGAACATTAAATTATTTCGCCAAAGAAGAAGAAAAGAAGATCTTATTAATAAATTTTATTTGAGGGTTCCAATCAATGTCTGTCACCCTCAAAAGGTGGAATTGTTAAATATTAATTATTAATTGAATTATTCTTATTCAATCCTGTATTGAGCACATTGCTTCTTGCTGACATTACAAAGGGCTATTTCTGTGCATGAAGCTCAGTGTATAAGTCAACTCCATATAAAGGGCAACACGTGGTCTGTGGGACACATATATAAACGTCTCTTAGGAGGGTGTGGGGGCTTTGGTCACGTGGGGGCTGTCACCTCCTGCCTTCACCATCATTCTCCATGGACATCAGACAAGCAACAGCTGGTAGCGGTAGCCATGATGACCTTCAGATTTCACGCAGACAGATGGCTTTTACCATTCAGAACTTTGGGAAAGATGAGTATCCAGAGCTGATATCTACACATGGACAATCTGTTCGTAACTATTTCATCTATTTTATGTTTTGCTGCAATGTGGTTTTTCTGTGGACAATTCAATAAACCACTACACTTTTTATGAGAATATCATGACATTTTTCTTTAAGAATAACGCACCTGGTAAAGTCCTGATTAAATAAATGTGCGAAAATAAGCATATTTAACACTGACATAGCAGAGCTGGAACAGAGGTGCCCGACACAGCAGAGCTGGAACAAAGATGACTGATGTAGCAGAACAGGAATTGAGACGACTGATGTATCAGAGCTGCACCAGAGATGGCTGATGTAGCAGAAGTCCATCAGAGATGAAGCAGAGCTGGAAAAAAGATGACTGACATAGTAAGGCTGGAACAGAGAAGACTGATGTAGCAGAGCTGCAACAGCAATCACTCATGTAGCAGAGCTGCACCAGAGATGACTGATGTAGCAGAGGTCCATCAGATATACAGCAGAGCTGAAAAAGCAGTGACTGACGTAGCAGAGTAACTACTAAATATCATTTCTCCTTGTACCACAGAAGGAAAGGATGAGATTGGTGACATCAGTAGACAAACGAGTCTAGTAGCGATAAATCTGTCTAAATATTAATGGTCTCCTGAACAGATTTGATTACTGAGGTCCCACTGTGTCACTTTCCCTCTGAGTCAACCATATGAACTGTCACGCTCACGCCCTGACTGGTAGGCGTGAGCTCGGGGGGTTTGTGGCCCCACTGTGCCACAAACCAGACTACCCTGGAAGGGGCGTGACTGACAGCTGCCTGGGTTTTCACTGGAGCCCCTGATGGTGAGGTCAGGCTTGTGCAGCAGGCAGCTGCCAGGTGCTACTCCAGGGCGGTGTCTGGCTGTGGCTGCTGATCCCACTTGGGAGACAGGAATACCAGGATTGGTGCAGGCATCAGGCAGGACTGGCAGAAGAGCACGGCTGAAACTCAGACGAGTAGGCTGGCACGGCTGAGACAGGGCTGGCAGAGACACAGCAGAGATCACAGGGCTGGCAGAGACACGGCAGAGATCACAGGGCTGGCAGAGACATGGCAGAGAACACAGGGCTGGCAGGAACACAGGACTGGCAGGGACGGCAGGAAACACAGGACTGGCTAGGACGGCAGGAAACACAGGATTGGCAGGCATGGCAGAGAACACAGGACTGGTTGATGTGGTGTAAGAAGGAACAGGTAGGGACCTGTTCACACTAGAGGTGCAGGTATGGATATGTAGTTAGGAGGAACAGGTAGGACCTGTTCACACAGGAGATGTAGGTATGTAAATAAACCTGAAGGAAGGGAGAATGAAGGAACAGGTTGAGACCTGTTCACACAGGAAGAGAACCGCAAGGCTGCGGATAGGAAAGGTAGAGCAGCAAGAGATAGCGCAGCAATAAAAGCAAAGTAGAGCAGAACCACAAGGAATGTGGAGAAGAGCTGCAGCAAGAGATTCTTACAGCAACGGGAGCGGAGCAGAGATGAACGGAGCAGAACCGCAAGGAATGCGGAGAGGAGCTGCAGAAAGAGATTCTTACAGCAACGGGAGCGGAGCAGAGATGAACGGAGCAGAACCGCAAGGAATGCGGAGGGGAGCTGCAGAAAGAGATTCTTACAGCAACGGGAGCGGAGTAGAGAAGAACGGAGCAGAACCGCAGGAGTGCGGATCAGAGGTAAAAGCCACAAAGGTACAGAGCAGGCAGAGCTGCAAGAGTGCAGAGTGTAAGCAGACTGAGAACACAAGGAAAGACACAGCAGGGAAGGAAGCCACAGACAAGGAGACAGAGATAAGACTAAGTACAGACAAGGCAATGGAACAAGACACAAGGACAAAGACACAGGGACCAGGATATTCTGCCTCCTGGAGGGCGGACAACAAGACCAAGGCAAAAATACAGAGAAAAGCCTCCAGAGAGGGAGTAACTCACAGCAAGGCCTGGCAAACTCAGAAGCTAAACACTAACTGAGCTAACACATTGCACAAGCCCAGAACACTGGGTGGAGCTGCACTATATACTGGAGGCCTCTTGGTAATTGGTCAGGAACAGATTAGACAGATGCACCTGATTGCTATAAGAACCAGAGTTCAGGCGCCGCCCCCCTATACACAAAGCCATGAAGCATGCAGAGAGCAGAGACACAGAACATGGAGCTGGCATAAAACAGAAACCACATCATGGCCTGGAGCAGTGGTTAAGATAGTGTGAGAGATGTGAGGCCATGCCGTGATGCCAGCAGAGTTGTTACATGAACCACTGTGAAGGCAACTGGAAGATGGTGAGACACCCGAGTCATCGATGGTCCACATGGTGGCCACATTTTCTCCACCATTCTAGACCGTTAGAGCTCTTTGCTTAAGAAATATCAAACGGTCAGTGTTATTACAGCATTTATCATCTTACTATGGGACCACCAGTGAAATGAAATCTTAGGGAACACATATGAGGGTTTTGAGTCCATTTTATAGGAAGGACGGCAGTACGGTTGAAAAGTCTTCAAGAACGAACAGGGTATTCATTAGGTCGGGTGTGTCCCTTTAAAATTACCCTCCTAATCAAGGGGTTCCATTTTGGTTTCTAAAATTAAAGATCTCACTGGGTCACAAAAATAAGAGACTTCAGAAAGTGAAGGGTGAAAAATTATATTTTTCTTGGAACTTCAAAACTGAAGAATAAGGAAGTAGAAGAAAAAGTTAAAGTTTAGACTTCTCTCTGTTGCATGAACACTTGGTTCTTCCTTCTTTTCTCACAAATGTTATCTATCAATTCTCGCTGGGGGGTCCCACCTCTCCTCCAATGGATTTTTATTAAAGGGGTCATCAACTCTTTTATAATAGGGGTCCCCCAACAATATGCTTAAAGGGTTATTCCCAATATAATAAGAGCGCTGTCTCCGGCAGTCACATACACATAAGGTGGAGAGGTCAGGCACGTCCACCTCACTCCATTCAAGATAGGCCTGTTCTCAGGATCAATGGGGGACCCCCAGTAACCAGTATTTTGGAATAACCCTTTATCTTCTGAATCATCTGAGATCTAGAGATCGGCTTTAGTATGTGAGAGCGATCCAACAGCAAGTGTTCAATTTCCCTGCAGTGCCTCTAAAGGGGAAACATGCATTACACAGCGCTTATAGAAATTAGTATAGGTTTTTCTTGTACTGCCGGGTCCTCCGGAGAGAGGAGTGCTGTTTTTACCACTACGAAGTGAATGGAGTATCACTTCTCTCTAAATTTAGGATTATTTAATAGCTACAAAAACTAGAAAAGTGAATCATCGTAATAGGGGACCTGCCGCCATAACAGACCTGTAAATTATTACAGAGGGTGCAGTAGTGTCCACTGAGGCGACTTAATCCCTTTCCGATTACTTAATTAACTCTGGGCAGAATCTAAAGAATGATTGGAAAATTTTATGCAAGCGCAGAGGGGCGAGCAGGATCACACATACAAGACCACTTTTGTAATGTTTGCACAAAAGTAAAACGTTTCCTCCTGTGCAATGATGGAATGAATGGGACACGCTTGGTTTGGTGCAGTGAGTAAGAATAACGGTTTGCTTTCTTTTGCTGCGAACATGAACTAAGTTTGGTGCCAAGATTTTTCAGAGACATAATGGGAGCGATGCACGGGTTCCAGGTGACGTCACCATGCTGTGCAGTTAATGCCGCAGTATCCAAAGAGTCACCCAAAAAACTAACAGATTGGGGCACTCTTTTGGCCTCCTCTTGACTAAATGGAGCACTATAGATAGGTGGAACATATATACGGCTCGAACGCTACCTGCCCAAAGCCTTGAGGATGCGACTCAGATTGGGTGCGATGGTCTTTGTCTGGATGGGGCAAGGTAGTCTAGATCCAAACTGGAGACAAAAGAAATCTTTCAACTTTTCCAAATGCTTCTCACAAAATTAGAATATCATCAAAAAAGTTAATTTATTTCAGTTCTTCAATACAAAAAGTGAAACTCATTATATAGAGTCATTACACACAGTGATCTATTTCACGTGTTTATTTCTGTTAATGTTGATGATTATGGCTAACAACTACCGTATATTCTATTTTCGTGAGAAGCACTTCTAGATTCAAGTTTACCCCAGACATTTTGGGGGACACTTATCATTGCTTTTGCATAATCTAGATAGCTCCGGCATTACTAGCGAGAAGGCATCTTGCATTTTCAGTCTTCAACAGGGTCAACAGCTTTATTTTTCTACTGTCCAAGGAGACAGCTATTGACCCAGAAGGCGAATTCTATGGCTGCTGCTATGCGGTCCTGCAACTGAGGTCCACCCCCCTCTCTTTATATTGCCCTTTGGGGACTGGAAATCCCAAGTGGGAGGGAAGAGTATCTGTTATGATGTAAACGACATTACAAGGTAATTCTACTATCATGATGGTCACCGTAGATGTTGCTATCTCCATAAAAAAAAAAAAATATATATATATATATATATATATATATATATATATATATATATATATATATATATATATATATATATATATATATATATATATATATATATATATATATATATATATCTATAATATAACGCTGGGAGCGTCACTCTGTCCGAAGCCTCTATAGACTGCGCAAGCGCAAGCGCCGGCGCAGTCTGGACCGCACAGAGCGACGCTCCCAGGAGATCGCGGTATGCGTAAGCGCTGAACGCACACCGCGATCTCCACCGGACAAGCAGGGACGAGCCAGGAGGCGGAGGGTGAGTATACTTACCTGACCCGTTCCACCGACGCGCTTCCGGGCCGTGACTGTCCCCCTGCTCCCGGAATCGGCGCCTGCGCAGTCCGCGCTTTCCGGCGCCATTTTCTTGAAGACACATTGCAGTGTCTTCAAGAAAATGGCGCCGGAAAGCGCGGACTGCGCAGGCGCCGACTCCGGGAGCAGGACCAAGAAAATGGCCGCACCCAGCACAGCCGCCGCGCCCAGCACAGCCACGCACAGCCGCCCACAGCAACGCACAGCCGCCGCACCCAGCACAGCCGACCATAGCCGCCCACAGCCACGCACAGGCGCCCACAGCCACGCACAGCCGCCGCACCCAGCACAGCCGCCCACAGCCACGCACAGCCGCCCACAGCCACGCACAGCCGCCGCACCCAGCACAGCCGACCACAGCCGCCGCACCCAGCACAGCCGCCCACAGCCACGCACAGCCGCCCACAGCCACGCACAGCCGCCCACAGCCACGCACAGCCGCACCCAGCACAGCCGACCACAGCCACGCACAGCCGCCGCACCCAGCACAGCCGCCCACAGCCACGTACAGCCACCCATAGCCACGCACAGCACAGCCGCCCACAGCCACGCACAGCCGCCGCACCCAGCACAGCCACCCACAGCCGCCGCACCCAGCACAGCCGCCGCACCCAGCACATCCGCCGCACCCAGCACAGCCATGCACAGCCGCCACAGCCACGCACAGCCGCCTACAGCCACGCACAGCCGCCTACAGCCACGCACAGCCTCCCACAGCCACGCACAGCCGCCGCACCCAGCACAGCCGCCGCACCCAGCACAGCCGCCCACAGCCACACACAGCCGCCCACAGCCACGCACAGCCGCCGCACCCAGCACAGCCACGCACAGCCGCCGCACCCAGCACAGCCGCCCACAGCCACACACAACCGCTGCACCCAGCACAGCCACCCACAGCCGCCGCACCCAGCACAGCCGCCGCACCCAGCACATCCGCCGCACCCAGCACAGCCGCCGCACCCAGCACAGCCACGCACAGCCGCCACAGCCATGCACAGCCTCCGCACCCAGCACAGCCACACACAGCCGCCTACAGCCACGGACAGCCGCCGCACCCAGCACAGCCACCGCACCCAGCACAGCCGCCGCACCCAGCACAGCCGCCCACAGCCACGCACAGCCGCCGCACCCAGCACAGCCTCCCACAGCCGCCTACAGCCACGCACAGCCGCTGCACCCAGCACAGCCGCTGCACCCAGCACAGCCACCGCACCCAGCACAGCCGTCCACAGCTGCCGCACCCAGCACAGCCGCCCGCACCCAGCACAGCCACGTCACATACAGCCGCCCGCACTCAGCACAGCCACATACAGCCGCCCGCACTCAGCACAGCCGCCCGCACTCAGCACAGCCGCCCGCACTGATGGGGGCGCAGGATGGAGCAGCACGTGATAGGATGGGGGCGCAGGATGGGAGCACATGACAGGATGGGGATGAGGATGGAGCAGCACATGACACGGTGGAGCAGCACATGACAGGATGGGGGCGCAGGATGGAGCAGCACATGACACGGTGGAGCAGCACATGACAGGATGGGGATGCAGGATGGAGCAGCACATGACACGGTGGAGCAGCACATGACAGGATGGGGGCGCAGGATGGAGCAGCACATGACACGGTGGAGCAGCACATGACAGGATGGGGGCGCAGGATGGAGCAGCATATGACAGGATAGGAGCAGCACATACCAGGATGGAGACCATATTCCAATATAAATGCTCGCCACCCGGGCGTAGAACGGGTTCAATAGCTAGTATATATATATATATATATATATATATATATATATATATATATATAATTTGTTTATATAGCACCATTGATTCCATGGTTCCGTACATGAGTAGGGGTTACATACAAATTACAGATATCACTTACAGTAAACAAACTAAGAATTACAGACTGATACAGAGGGGCGGGCTTGCATTCTACAGGATGGTGGGGATGGAGACAATAGGTTGAGGGTTGCACTCCGGTGTTGGTGAGGCGGTAGCTCCAGTAGTGATGAGGAGTCAGTGCAGGCTGTATGCTTTCCTGAAGAGGTGGGTTTTCAGGTTCTGTCTGAAGGATCCGAATGTGGTTGATAGTCGGACGTGTTGGGGCAAATAATTCCAGAGGATGGGGGATATTCGGGAGATGTCTTAGAGGCGGTTGGATGAGGAGCGAATAAGGGTGGAGGAAAGAAGGAGGTCTTGGGAGGACCAGAGTTTGCGTGAGGGAAGATATATGGAGATTAGTTCAGAGATATATGGAGGAGACAGGTTACGGATGGCTTTGTAGGTCAGTATTAGTAATTTGAACTGGATACGTTGAGGGAATGGGAGTCAGTGAAGAGATTTGCAGAGGTGGGAAGTGGAGGAGTAGCGAGGAGAGAGATGAATTAGTCGGGCAGCAGAGTTAAGAATGGACTGGAGAGGTGCAAGGGTGTTAGCAGGGAGGCCACAGAAAAGGATGTTGCAGTAGTCGAGGCGGGAGATGATGAGGGCATGCACAAGCATTTTAGTAGATTGACAGTCGAGGAAAGGACGGATTATGGAGATATTTTTGAGCTGGAGGCGACAGGAGGTGGAAAGAGCTTGGATGTGCGGATTGAAGGACAGGGCAGAGTCAAGGGTTACTCCGAGGCAGCGGACTTCCGGTACGGGGGAGAGCGTGATGTCGTTAATTACGATAGACAGGTCAGGTAAGGAAGATCTATGAGAAGTAGGAAAGATGATGAGTTCAGATTTGTCCACATTGAGTTTGAGGAAGCGAGAGGAGAAGAGGGAGGATAAGGCTGATAGACACTCCGGGATTCTGGACAGCAGGGAGGTGACGTCTGGGCCAGAAAGGTAGATCTGAGTGTCATCAGCATAAAGGTGGTACTGGAATCCATGGGACTATGAGTTGTCCCAGGCCAAGTGTATAGATTGAGAAGAGTAGGGGTCCTAGAACAGAGCCTTGGGAGACTCCAACAGAGAGAGGGTGGGATGAGGAGGTAGTGTGAGAGTGGGAGATGCTGAATGTGCGGTTGGAAATGTATGAGGAGATCCAGGATAGGGCGAGGTCTTTGATGCCAAAGGAGGAGAGGATATGTAGTAGGAGGCAATGGTCAACAGTGTCGAAAGCAGAGGACAGATCTAGAAGGCGGAGTACAGAGTATTGTCCGTTAGCTTTGGCTATAAGTAGGTCATTAGTAATTTTGGTCAGGGCTGTTTCAGTTGAGTGATGGGGTGGAAACCAGATTGTAGATTGTCAAAGAGCAAGTTAGAGGAGAGGTGGGAGTAAAATTCAGCATGGAAGTGCTGCTCCAGGAGTTTGGAAGCAAATGGGAACAGCAATATTGGGCGATAGCTTTTCATAGCAGTTGGATCAAGGTGTGATTGTGGCATGTTTGAAAGCAGAAGGGAAGGTACCAGAAGTTAGTGATAGGTTGAAGAGGTGGGTTAGGGATGGGATAAGAGTGGCGGTGAGGTTGGGGAGGAGGTGGGATGGGGTCGAGTGCACAGAGGGTGAGGTGCGATTTGGAGAGGAGACCATTAAGCCCCCCTTCAGTGATGTTGGATAGGGAGCTTATGGGGTTTGTGCATTGATCTGGTATACAAAGGGGTTGTGGTGGTTGAACAATGAAGACTTGCCTTGTTTGGTCGATCTTATTTTTAGAGTGTGTGGCAAAATCCTCAGCAGAGATGACGAAAGTTGGAGGGGGCAGTGGGGGGCGGAGGATGCCAGTGGTAGGATAGCATCAGAGAGTGTGTGGGTGTCTAGGTGTGCGAGGTTTCTGTGGGGGTGCGCATGTTGCTGGACATGGGTGACCGGTGAGGAGGACAGGGATGAGAAAGTGAGCAGATAGTGGTCGGATGGAGGGAGAGGGGAGGTAGTGGAGTTAGATAGAGAGCAGAGACGGGTGAACACCAGGTCTAATGTATGTCCGTCTGTGTGGGTGGCTGAGGAGGACCACTGAGTAAGTCCAAAAGATGAAGTAAGGGACAGAAGTTTGGAGGCTGACTAAAGGGTATCAGTTGGGATGTTGAAGTCTCCCATGATGATGGTGGGAATGTCAGCAGAGAGAAAGTGAAGGAGCCATGTAGAGAATTGGTCAATAAAGGCAGTGGCCGGGCCCAGAGGTCGGTATAAGATGGCCACTTGGAAATTGGAGGGAGAGTAGATGAGGACAGAGTGGACTTCAAAAGAGGGGAGGAAAAGGGAGGGTAGAGGTGGGATTGGGTTAAAGGTTAGAAGAAAGGAGAAGACCCACTCCTCCACCATGTCTGTTGCCGGGGGAAGGGTTGTGGGTGAAGTGGAGGCCGTAACACAGCGCAGCAGGGGAGGCGGTGTTAGAGGGTGTTAGCCATGTTTCTGAGGCTGAGGAAGGGAAGCTTGTGAGAAAGAAAAAGGTCATGAATCACATGAAGCTTATTGCAGATTGAGCGGGCTTTCCAAAGTGCTACAGAGAGAGGGAGCAGGGGTGTGGGTGTCAGGGGCACGGGTTTTATGTTGGAAACATTGCGGTAGTTCATATTTGATAGGGAGTGGTAGGAGTGGGTAGTAATGGGAGTTATCAGCTGTGGGGGTCCAGGGTTGGGAGATATGTCGCCAGCAGTGAGGAGAAGCAGAGAAAGGGAGAGCAGGTGGGAGAAGGAGAGTGGGCGACTTGTTTTGTGTTTTATTAGGAAGGATTTGAGGTTGAGGAGCAGCTCAGCAGAGGAGGTCAGGTGGGGAGGAAAGAGGGAAGGGGAGATGATTACTTGGTTAGAGGGTGCTGGGGTTTGGGGATAGCGAATGAGAGTGAGGATTAATGGAGCAAACACTAAGGGCATATGTAAACATGATGGAGTAAGATGGGTTAATAGAAAAGCTAGATACAAGTAATAAGAAGTGCTTACGCAGCAGACATACCCAAAAGAGACAGATACATAGAGTGGGGTCCTGACTCCTGAAGTGACTAACTGCCGTTAAAATGACTGCACTTAACGATACTTTTGCTGCCGGGAGACGCGTGCCCCTCTAGAATGCTACTAAATTTATAGGGCTAAGTAGAGGATCAGGTGAAAGTGATTGTGGGACCTGATAAATTAGCAATAGGCCAACACACCAGGGGAGGTTAGATGATCAAAGGCACTGGGCCTGGCTACATCCATACGCTGTAACACCTTGCACCAGATAACATCTCCTGTGTCCCCAGCATGGATACACAGCAGTGAGTACAATGCAACAAATGGATTTAGCGCACATTCAGCAGGCACTGTTATATACCATTAACCCCTTTCTGCCAGCTGACGGAATAGTACATCAGCTGGCAGATCTTCTGCTTTGAGGTGGGCTCCGGCGGTGAGCCCACCTCAAAGCCGCGACATGTCAGCTGTTTTGTACAGCAGACATGTGCGCGCAATGAGCGCGAGCGGAATCGCGATCCGCCCGCACCCATTAACTAGTTAAATGCCGCCGTCACATGATCGGGGGTCATCCGTGCATTGCCATAACAACCAGAGGTCTCCTTGAGACCTCTATGGTTGTTGATGGCCGATTGCTTTGAGCGCCACCCTGTGGTCGGTGTTCAAAGCACACCTGCATTTCTGCTACATAGAGGTGATCTGTGCTTCACCTCTATGTAGCAGAGCCGATCGCGTAGTGCATGTTTCTAGCCTCCTATGGAAGCTATTGAAGCATGCCAAAATTTAAAAAAAAAGTGTTTAAAAATATAAAAAAAATAAAAAATATATAAAAGTTCAAATCACCCCCCTTTCGCCCCAATCAAAATAAAACAATTAAAAAAAAAATCAAACCTACACATATTTGGTATTGCCACGTTCAGAATCGCTCGATCTATCAACAAAAACAAAGGATTAGCCTGATCGCTAAATGGCGTAGCGAGAAAAAAAATCAAACCGCCAAAATTACGTTTTTTTGGTTGCCGCGACATTCCATTAAAATGCAATAACGGGCGATCAAAAGAACGTATCTGCACCAAAATGGTATCATTAAAAAAACGCACGCAAAAAATAAGCCCTCACCCGACCCCAGATCACGAAAATTGGAGACGCTACGGGTATCGGAAAATGGCGCAATTCTTTATTTTTTAGCAAATGTTGGAATTTTTTTTACCACTTAGATAAAAGAGAACCTAGACATGTTTGGTGTCTATGAACTCGTAATGACCTGGAGAATCATAATGGCAGGTTAGTTTTAGCATTTGGTGAACATGGTAAAAAAAAGCCAAACAAAAAACAAGTGTGAGATTGCACTTTTTTTGCAATTTCATCGCACTTGGAATTTTTTTCCCGTTTTCTGTTACATGGCATGGTGAAACCAATGGTATCGTTCAAAAGTACATCTCGTCTCGCAAAAAATAAGCCCTCACATGGCCATATTGATGGAAAAATAATAAGTTATGGCTCTGGGAAGGAGGAGAGCGAAAAACGAAAACAACTCAGGGGTGAAGGGGTTAAAGAGAATGTTGGAGGATGGTAAGAAGCAGATGACAGCAAGAAGATATTGTATGCACCTGCTGACACTTTCCTAGGCAAAACCTCTTCCAGAAAAAACATGTTGGTCTTTTTCCTGAAGCAGCTTCTCTGGTGGTTTTGTGGTCAGTTTTGTTCCACCGTTGGCATTTTTTATTCATATGATTTTTTTATTTTTTTTTTATAATTTGGTGACTAGCGATTTTCCGCCCCAAAAAATTTAACTTTACTTCTTTTAATTACTTCACAGTTTCCAAACCCGAAAGTGGTTAAAAGAAGTGACCCGACCATTGTTCTTCTGACCATTGTTCTTCTGACCTGACTATTCATTTGGAAGATGCCAAACTAAATACTGAAATCTATGGGGAGCCCAAAAAGACAGACTTAGAACGCCTGGCCTGGCGTGTTTTCAGGAATTTCAAATGCCACAAAAAACAAACAAACCAGGGGTGGTTGCTGAAGCGTGTTCACCAGAGCTTAAAAACATGTTGTGTCGGATGGGAGAACAGAAAGTATGTATCACTTTGGAAGTGGAATTTGAAGGAAACCTTTCAAAAACTAGTCACTGTCCAATTAAAATGCAGCAAAAACATCTTCCACATCCACTTCAGGAACCGAAAAGCTCCTCTGAAAACTCCCAGAAGAAGCAATGTTTCCCGAAACGATTTCCACTACAAAATGGGATTCAGGCAGGTAGGAGTTGGTTCTCCGAGCTCCCCCACCTGGTGTCCTGCAACTCCTCGTGTTCTTTTTGCTTTCCCTTCCGAAAAGAGGGATCTAGTGTCCGCTGCTGCCAATCATCAGACACTAACGGACTGCCTATATCAGAGGAATGAGTCTCCTTGCTCTCTCTACCGGCTCAGACAGAATGTAAGCACTGTAGTCAATTCGCGACTGCAGCAGTCACCAGACAATAAAGCCAAGATGCCAGCAGGGCTACTGGCAGCAGGTTGGATGAGCGGCGGGAATCCCTTAGGGAAATTATTATTTTTTTTTTTCACCACGCCAAGCCTGAACTTTAACAGAAAAATGACAGGTCATAAGAATAGTGGGAAATGTATTGACAAGATTGATCGGGTTAGTCTGGCGTAACCGGTCCGACATATAGGATACTGACTAGTGCAGGTCATGAGACGGTCGGACATGCGACACTAACCTTAAAGGTACAGTGTCACTGTGCAGCAGAGAGCCGCATCCAAAACCCACAAGAAAAAAAAAAAAAAAAAAAACTCTTCCTATGGATCACAAAATGGAAAAAAAATGCCTATGTGCATGTGGCAGTTGTTTTTACCCCCATGTGGAATTCATGGGGCGCGAAAATAAAAATAAAAAAGTTTAACCCCTTCATGACCCAGACTATTTTGGCCTTAATGACCTTGCCGTTTTTTGCAATTCTGACCAGTGTCCCTTTATGAGGTAATAACTCAGGAACGCTTCAACGGATCCTAGCGATTCTGAGATTGTTTTTTCGTGACATATTGGGCTTCATGTTAGTGGTAAATTTAGGTCGATAATTTCTGAGTTTATTTGTGAAAAAAACGGAAATTTGGCAAAAATTTTGAAAATTTCGCAATTTTCACATTTTGAATTTTTATTCTGTTAAACCAGAGAGTTATGTGACACAAAATAGTTAATAAATAACATTTCCCACATGTCTACTTTACATCAGCACAATTTTGGAAACAAATTTTATTTTTGCTAGGAAGTTATAAGGGTTAAAATTTGACCAGTGATCTCATTTTTACAACAAAATTTACAAAACCATTTTTTTTAGGGACCACCTCACATTTGAAGTCAGTTTGAGGGTTCTATATGGCTGAAAATACCCAAAAGTGACACCATTCTAAAAACTGCACCCCTCAAGGTGCTCAAAACCACATTCAAGAAGTTTATTAACCCTTCAGGTGTTTCACAGCAGCAGAAGCAACATGGAAGTAAAAAATGAACATTTAACTTTTTAGTCACAAAAATGATCTTTTAGCAACAATTTTTTATTTTCCCAAGGGTAAAAGGAGAAACTGGACCACGGATGTTGTTGTCCAATTTGTCCTGAGTACGCTGATACCTCATATGTGGGGGTAAACCACTGTTTGGGCGCACGGCAGGGCTCGGAAGGGAAGGAGCGCCATTTGACTTTTTCAATGAAAAATTGGCTCCACTCTTTAGCGGACACCATGTCGCGTTTGGAGAGCCCCCGTGTGCCTAAACATTGGAGCTCCCCGACAAGTGACCCCATTTTGGAAACTAGACCCCCCAAGGAACTTATCTAGAAGCATAGTGAGCACTTTAAACCCTCAGGTGCTTCACAAATTGATCCGCAAAAATGAAAAAGTACTTTTTTTTCACACAAAATTTCTTTTAGCCTCAATTCTTTCATTTTCACATGGGCAACAGGATAAAATGGATCCTAAAATTTGTTGGGCAATTTCTCCTGAGTACGCCAATACCTCATATGTGGGGGTAAACCACTGTTTGGGTGCACGGCAAGGCTCGGAAGGGGAGGCGTGCTATTTGACTTTTTGAATGGAAAATTAGCTCCAATCGTTAGCGGACACCATGTCGCATTTGGAGAGCTCCTGTGTGCCTAAACATTGGAGCTCCCCTACAAGTGACCCCATTTTGGAAACTAGACCCCCCAAGGAACTTATCTAGATGCATAGTGAGCACTTATAACCCCCAGGTGCTTCACAGAAGTTTATAACGCAGAGCCGTCAAAATAAAAAATAATTTTTCTTTCCTCAAAAATGATTTTTAGCCCAAAATTTTTTATTTTCCCAAGGGTAATAGGAGAAATTGGACCCCAAATGTTGTTGTCCAGTTTGTCCTGAGTACGATGATACCCCATATGTGGGGGTAAACCACTGTTTGGGCGCACCGCAGGGCTCGGAAGGGAAGGCACGCCATTTGGCTTTTTGAATGGAAAATTAGCTCCAATCATTAGCGGACACCATGTCGCGTTTGGAGAGCCCCTGTGTGCCTAAACATTGGAGCTCCCGCACAAGTGACCCCATTTTGGAATCTAGACCTCCCAAGGAACTAATCTAGATGTGTGGTGAGCATTTTGAACCCCCAAGTGCTTCACAGAAGTTTATAACGCAGAGCCATGAAAATAAAAAATAAATTTTTCTTTTCTCAAAAATGATTTTTTAGCCCACAATTTTTTATTTTCCCAAGGGTAACAGGAGAAATTGGACCCCAAAAGTTGTTGTCCAGTTTCTCCTGAGTACGCGGATACCCCATATGTGGGGGTAAACCACTGTTTTGGCACACGTCGGGGTTTGGAAGGGAAGTAGTGACATTTGAAATGCAGACTTTGATGGAATGGTCTGCGGGCGTCACATTGCATTTGCAGAGCCCCTGATGTGCCTAAACAGTAGAAACACCCCACAAGTGACCCCATTTTGGAAACTAGACCCCCCAAGGAACTTATCTAGATGTGTGGTGAGCACGTTAAACCCCCAAGTGCTTCACAGAAGTTTACAACGCAGAGCCGTGAAAATAAAAAATCATTTTTCTTTCCTCAAAAAAGATGTTTTAGCAAGCAATTTTTTATTTTCACAAGGGTAACAGGAGAAATTGGACCACAATATTTGTTGCCCAGTTTGTTGTGAGTACGCTGATACCCCATATGTGGGGGTAAACCACTGTTTGGGCGCACGTCAGGGCTCGGAAGGGAAGTAGTGACATTTGAAATGCAGACTTTGATGGAATGATCTGCGGGCATCACGTTGCATTTGCAGAGCCCCTGATGTGCCTAAATAGTAGAAACACCCCACAAGTGACCCCATTTTGGAAACTAGACCCCCGAAGGAACTTATCTAGATGTGTGGTGAGCACTTTCAACCCCCAAGTGCTTCACAGAAGTTAATAACGCAGAGCCGTGAAAATAAAAAATAATTGTTCTTTCCTCAAAAATTATGTTTTAGCAAGTAATTTTTTATTTTTGCAAGGGTAACAGGAGAAAATGGACCCCAACAGTTGTTGCCCAGTTTGTCCTGAGTACGCTGGTACCTCAAATGTGGGGGTACACCACTTTTTGGGCGCACGTCGGGGCTTAGAAGGGAGGGAGCACCATTTGACTTTTTGAACGCAAGATTGGCTGGAATCAATGGTGGCGCCATGTTGCGTTTGGAGACCCCTGATGTGCCTAAACAGTGGAAACCCCTCAATTCTAACTTCAACACTAACCCCAACACACCCCTAATCCTAATCCCAACTGTAGCCATAACCCTAATCACAACCCTAACCCCAACACACCCCTAACCACAACCCTAACCCCAACACACCCGTAACCCTAATTCCAACCCTAACCCTAATCCTAACCCTAATCCCAACCCTAACCACAACTGTAACCCCAACACACCCCTAACCCTATCCGTAACCCTAACCACAAGCCTAATCTTAACCCTATTTCCAACCCTAGCCCTAATTCCAACCCTAACCCTAAGGCTATGTGCCCACGTTGCGGATTCGTGTGAGATTTTTCCGCACGATTTTTGAAAAATCTGCAGGTAAAAGGCACTGCGTTTTACCTGCGGATTTCCAGTGTTTTTTTGTGCGGATTTCACCTGCGGATACCTATTGAGGAACAGGTGTAAAACGCTGCGGAATCCGCACAAAGAATTGACATGCTGCGGAAAATACAACGCAGCGTTTCTGCACGGAATTTTCCGCACCATGGGCACAGCGGATTTGGTTTTTCATAGGTGTACATGGTACTGTAAACCTGATGGAAAACTGCTACGAATTCGCAGCGGCCAATCCGCTGCAGATCCGCTGCGGATCCGCGGCCGATCCGCTGCGGATCCGCGGCCGATCCGCTGCGGATCCACGGCCAAATCCGCACTGTGTGCACATGCCATAACCCTAACCCTACCCCTAACCCTAAGGGTACCGTCACACAGTACCATTTTAATCGCTACGACGGCACGATCGTGACGTCGCAGCGATCGTATGAGTATCGCTCCAGCGTCGTAGACTGCGGTCACACGTTGCAATCACGGCGCTGGAGCGATGCCGAAGTCCCCGGGTAACCAGGGTAAACATCGGGTAACTAAGCGCAGGGCCGCGCTTAGTAACCCGATGTTTACCCTGGTTACCAGCGTAAACGTAAAAAAAAACAAACAGTACATACTTACATTCCGGTGTCTGTCCCCCGGCATTCTGCTTCTCTCCACTGTGTAAGCAGCAGAGCCGGAAAGCACAGCGGTGACGTCAGACGTCACCGCTGTGCTCGCTTTCTGGCTGGCCGGCGCTCACAGTGCAGAGAAGCTGAGACGCCGGAGGACAGACACCGGAATGTAAGTATGTACTGTTTGTTTTTTTTTACTTTTACGCTGGTAACCACGGTAAACATCGGGTTACTAAGCGCGGCCCTGCGCTTAGTTACCCGATGTTTACCCTGGTTACAAGCGAACACATCGCTGGATCGCTGTCACACACAACGATCCAGCGATGTCAGCGGGTGATCAAGCGACGAAAGAAAGTTCCATACGATCTGCTACGACGTACGATTCTCAGCAGGATCCCTGATCGCTGCTGCGTGTCAGACACAGCGATATCGTATGGATATCGCTGGAACGTCACGGATCGTACGGTCGTAGCGATCAAAGTGTGACTGTGTGACGGTACCCTAACCCTACCCCTAGTTCTAGTTCTAACCCTAGTTCTAACCCTAACCCTAGTGGAAAAAAAATATATATATATTTTCTTTATTTTATTATTGTCCCTACCTATGGGGGTGATAAAGGGGGGGGGGTTTATTTATTATTTTTTTATTTTGATCGCTGTGATAGAACCTACCACAGCGATCAAAATGTACTTTGCCGGCCGGCAGATGCGGCGGGCGCACTGCGCATGCGCCCGCCATTTTGGAAGATGGCGGCGCCCAGGGAGAAGACGGACCGACTTCGGGAGGCTCGGTAAGTATGAGGGGGTGGTGGGGGGGTGGATCGGAGCACGGGGGGGGGGGGGGGATCGGAGGACCGGGGGAGCGGACAGGAGCACGGGGGAGCGGACAGGGGGACGGAGGGGGGTACCGGAGAGAACGGAGGACTGGGGAGGAGATCGGGGGCGGTGGGGGGGGGGGCAGAACATGATTTCCAGCCATGGCCGATGCTATTGCAGCATCGGCCATGGCTGGATTGCAATATTTCACCATTTTCATAGGTGAAATATTGCAAATTGCTCTGATTGGCTGTTGCACTTTCAACAGCCAATCAGAGCGATCGTAGCCACGTGGGGGCAAAGCCACCCCCCCTGGGCTGAAGTACAACTCCCCCTCTCCCTGCAGATCGGGTAAAATAGGAGTTAACCCTTTCACCCGATCTGCAGGGATGCGATCATTCCATGACACCACATAGGCGTCATGGGTCGGATTGGCACCGACTTTCATGACGCCTACGTGGCGTCAAAGGTCGGGAAGGGGTTAAAACTTGTCTACCGAATGACTTTTTGCTGAGTTTTCAGAGCAGAGACTCCAAGTTTTATAGGAGTTTTGCATTTTTTATTTTTTTTTTTAAAGAAGGATTTGGTGAGTTTCTGTCTAAGATATTCTTAGAAAAATTCTGTGTGCACACAGACAAAATGCCCCATACACAAACCCTTAGAATGTAAAAATAGACAAAAATATTTTTGGTTTAGACTTTTTTTTTTTATTGAAATTACTTAAACGTGATACAAAATATTTCCTGACAACTCAAACATGATTTAATCAGCAGCAAAAATATTTCCAATTTGAGAAAAATAATAATAAAATAATCAAAAATATAATGGCCTTATAAAGTAATATATCAAGCATTGAAGGGACAAATTATGGAATGTCATGATGATGGAATTTTATTGCCATTGATTTAAGTAAGTACACCCACAGATGTGAAGCAATGAGTGCTGATGTGTGGATGGAGAGGACGCCCGGTCACTCCACGCCTCATTTCGTGGTCTCGCTCGCTGCCCCTTACTAATGTGCTTAAAGAGACCATCCCTAGAATACCCCCCCCCCCCCCCCGTCTTATTTTAACTATTCCTCCACCACAGGAATGTTACCCTGCAAGAATGTGACATCTTCACAACCTGACGTGACACAAAGTACGAGGTGTTACGTAATATTTCCGTTAGAAATAATCATGAACTGAATGTTAAGAATGTAACAGAGGCTTCCAGTAAATGTCTCGCGGTCCCTCCTGAGAGATGGCCTCCGGCGGGGACGGGTCTTTTATCTGATCATTGGATAGATATCATCAATCAAATCCTTAATTATCCCCCATGTCGAACGCCCATAGCTATAGGGGTCACCCCAGAACTCCGCTCAGTAATCTGTGGCACTGAGAATCGTCTCCTATCTACATGAATCCGCAGCTCCTCCATTGATTAACCGGCCTGGTGTGATCATTGAGGTGAGACAGAGTCAGGCCAGCTAGTCAAAGGAAGAGTTGCGGACCCCTTCAGGTAGGAAGCAGTTTTCCGATCCCAAAAATGTAATTATAAGTCCGAATAAATTAATATAAAGTCAATTGATTCATGGCATTATAAAAAAAAAAAAAATCTTGGAAAAATCCCAGACGTTATTGCATTCTGAACACTGGTGTAAGTGTAGTGAGAGTCCAGCAGGGGGCGCCGTCAGCTCAGGTGCTGTTTGTATGACGTGGACCGGGACGCCGGGACCGTAGTGAACACTTGGTTCTGAAAGACGAAGATTTTCACTCTCTCGAAGACCCACAGGAAGATGAGGAGGATGCTGACATACTGGATCCAGGCGTATTTGATCATTTCCCAGAAGCCGGGCTCATATGTGCGGCCGACAGTTAAGGACAAGACATAAAGATGGCAGGAAATGAGCGGGAACTGGATGAAGCAGGAGAGGAAATGAACGTGGAAATAGGGGATTTGCATCTGTTTCATGTAACATTTGGTGAACAGAAGCAAAAGAAACAGATGGACGGGGGAGACAAGACCTGCACCTCCTGTATATGAGGACTGGGGAGACGGGACCTGCATCTTCTGTATATGAGGACTGGGGAGATGGGACCTGCACCTCCTGTATATGAGGACTGGGGAGATGGGACCTGCACCTCCTGTATATGAGGACTGGGGAGATGGGACCTGCACCTCCTGTATATGAGGACTGGGGAGATGGGACCTGCACCTCCTGTATATGAGGACTGGGGAGATGGGACCTGCACCTCCTGTATATGAGGACTGGGGAGATGGGACCTGCACCTCCTGTATATGAGGACTGGGGAGATGGGACCTGCACCTCCTGTATATGAGGACTGGGGAGATGGGACCTGCACCTCCTGTATATGAGGACTGGGGAGATGGGACCTGCACCTCCTGTATATGAGGACTGGGGAGATGAGACCTGCACCTCCTGTATAGGAGGACCGGGGTGACGGGTCCTGCACCTCCTGTATAGGAGGACCGGGGCAACGGGACCTTCACCTCCTGTATATGAGGACCGGGGAGACGGGACCTGCACCTCCTGTATATGAGGACCGGGGAGACGGGACCTGCACCTCCTGTATAGGAGGACAGAGGCGACGGGACCTGCACCTCCTGTATATGAGGACAGAGGCGACGGGACCTGCACCTCCTGTATATGAGGACAGAGGCGACGGGACCTGCACCTCCTGTATATGAGGACCAGGGCCACGGGTCCTGCACCTCCTGTATAGGAGGACCGAGGAGACGGGACCTGCACCTTCTGTATAGGAGGACTGGGGCGAAGGGTCCTGCACCTCCTGTATATGAGGACCGGGGCAACGGGACCTTCACCTCCTGTATATGAGGACAGAGGAGACGGGACCTGCACCTCCTGTATATGAGGACCGGGGTGATGGGACCTGCACCTCCTGTGTAAGAGGCAGAATAGACAACTCCCCAGTCTTTTCCTTGCTGATGTAAGATGTAACCTCTCTATATACAGCTGATAACACAGGATAGACCATTCACAATAGGTGATATCACAACTCACCTCCTCCTCCTGTACAATGACTGATAACACCTCTATATACAGTAGATAACACAGGATCCACCATTCACAATAGGTGATGTCACAGCTCACCTCCTCCCCCTCCTGTACAATGACTGATAACACCTCTATATACAGTAGATAACACTGGATCCACCATTCACAATAGGTGATATCACAACTCACCTCCTCCTCCTGTACAATGACTGATAACACCTCTATATACAGTAGATAACACAGGATCCACCATTCACAATAGGTGATATCACAGCTCACCTCCTCCTCCTGTACAATGACTGATAACTCCTCTATATACAGTAGATAACACAGGATCCACCATTCACAATAGGTGATGTCACAGCTCACCTCCTCCCCCTCCTGTACAATGACTGATAACACCTCTATATACAGTAGATAACACTGGATCCACCATTCACAATAGGTGATATCACAACTCACCTCCTCCTCCTGTACAATGACTGATAACACCTCTATATACAGTAGATAACACAGGATCCACCATTCACAATAGGTGATATCACAGCTCACCTCCTCCTCCTGTACAATGACTGATAACTCCTCTATATACAGTAGATAACACAGGATCCACCATTCACAATAGGTGATGTCACAGCTCACCTCCTCCTCCTGTACAATGACTGATATCACCTCTATATACAGTAGAGAACACAGGATCCACCATTCACAATAGGTGATGTCACAGCTCACCTCCTCCTCCTGTACAATGACTGATATCACCTCTATATACAGTAGATAACACAGGATCCACCATTCACAGTAGGTGATGTCACAGCTCACCTAATCCTCCTGTACAATGACTAATATCACCTCTATATACAGTAGATAACACAGGATCCACCATTTACAATAGGTGATGTCAGAGCTCACCTCCTCCTGTACAATGACTGATAACACCTCTATATACAGTAGATAACACAGGATCCACCATTCACAATAGGTGATGTCACAGCTCACCTCCTCCTGCTCCTGTACAATGACAGATAGCACACATAAAATGAGCCTCCCAATAGTCTAACGTGCATGCTGGTGTCACGACGCACGATGTCTGGGACAAGAAGGGTTGGGCATGTTGGATTTCAATATGCCTGATCTTTTTGTTACCAAAAGGAGTGACAGTGGCTTACTTCCCATTTGGAGGAGAATGTTCTTGGAAGCTGACAGCTATATGAAGTGTGTGACCAGCGTAAAGCAGATCTGCCTCCGGATTTCAAATTACGAGCTGCATATTTTATTACATAGATCTATTAGACCCGTGGAGGCTGGTGAACTTACTTTTAAAAACCCATGCCAAAATAGCTGTATAATCCTGAAATAAAAAATGAGAATTTTAGACCTAAAATATTCTGAATGTTAAGTGGGGAAATGTTTAATGTTTTCTTTTTGAAAAAGTATTATATAGTGCCACTCTGATGTGGATTTTCAAAGTTTATGTACCAGCCTCATTAGGTCCAAGTGATCTATTTAGTACTGCATGCAGTTTAAGATCCACTGTAACAGGACTAAGAAGATCCAATAATACTTAACATGCACCTTCACCGTTTATGTGATCATTACTGCGCCAGGGAAGTTTTTAAAGGGGTAGTACAGTTATCGGACCTAATAATAAAGATTTTTCACAGAAGAAAAAAAAGGATATGAAATAGTCTCTACGGGGTAACGGATGACGCCACTTATCACAAATGGATCCGAACTGCCTCTTCCTGGGAGCCATATTGGATTGGGATTGTTCAAGACGGTCGTCACTGCAATAACACAAGAGTCATATACTAAAATCTCTAAATGGATGGATAGGAGGGAAAAAGCGAGAACAAGGGAGGGAAACGGCAATTAATGGGAGGAGATAATCACAGGAATAAAACGACGTCACCGAAAATCCCGGGGACTAGAGGAAGGTGAGAGATTCTGGAGAAACTGTATTCACACCATCCTATGAAGGCCTTCACTGTGAGAATCCGTCCTGCGTATGTGATGGGCGCACAGATCGTTACAGAAATCAAACCCATGTGGAATCACCAGGACAGACGGACGAGCGTCGAGGGACAACCACCCTAGAAGTTTCGGGATACTCCGTCAGGCAATGTTTATGCTGTGTGTGTCTATATGTGGCCACCTGGTGGTTACGGCGTGAATTGCAGACGGATTGTACATTTCACTGCGCTATTTTAACAATGCGTCTATTTTAGTGGTATCATACAATTTATGTATTTTACAATTCAGGTTATATTAGTGTTAAGTTAGAAAATTTTTAAGATAGTGAAATGCTTAAAATTGTACCCCCAGCTCAAAGCGATGTCATATCAATAGGACATGCCATCACCTTACAAATGATGAAAGTTGGACCTTCATTAAAGCTGTGTTGCAGTTTCCCTGTATTCATGTGCTGACTGTGGTTCTGGTGCCGCGCTCACGTGCTGACAGTGGTTCTGGTGCCTCGCTCACGTGCTGACAGTGGTTCTGGTGCCGCGCTCACGTGCTGACAGTGGTTCTGGTGCCGCGCTCGTGTGCCGACAGTGGTTCTGGTGCCGCGCTCGTGTGCCGACAGTGGTTCTGGTGCCGCGCTCGTGTGCCGACAGTGGTTCTGGTGCCGCGCTCGTGTGCCGACAGTGGTTCTGGTGCCGCGCTCGTGTGCCGACAGTGGTTCTGGTGCCGCGCTCGTGTGCCGACAGTGGTTCTGGTGCCGCGCTCGTGTGCCGACAGTGGTTCTGGTGCCGCGCTCGTGTGCCGACAGTGGTTCTGGTGCCGCGCTCGTGTGCCGACAGTGGTTCTGGTGCCGCGCTCGTGTGCTGACAGTGGTTCTGGTGCCGCGCTCATGTGCTGACAGTGGTTCTGGTGCCACGTTTATGTGCTGACAGTGGTTCTGGTGCCGCGCTCATGTGCTGACAGTGGTTCTGGTGCCACGTTTATGTGCCGACAGTGGTTCTGGTGCCGCGCTCATGTGCTGACAGTGGTTCTGGTGCCGCGCTCATGTGCTGACAGTGGTTTTGGTGCCGCGCTCATGTGCTGACAGTGGTTCTGGTGTCGCGCTCACGTGCTGACAGTGGTTCTGGTGCCACACTCATGTGCTGATAGTAGTTCTGGTACCGCGCTCATGTGCTGACAGTGGTTCTGGTGCCGAGCTCATGTGCTGACAGTGGTTCTGGTACTGCGCTCATGTGCTGACAGTGTGTCACGGGGCTTCCGCGACTGAGAGGTTTCAGAGAACCGCAGCGCTCTGGGCCTCGTTCACACACAGTAAACAGAAGCTCTTCTCCTGAATTCTGACCTGGCTGCCTTGTGCCAGCAGTGCAGGAGTTAACCTTGTTGCTGAAGTTGCTGAGAGCTTGGTCCCTCAGCTGAATTGGATTTTGTAATCTCATCCTCTATATAGACTCAGCTTTGACTACAATTGTTGTCAGTGATCAGTTCAGCTTCCTAGCTTGGAGTGTGAAGGAGCGTGGTGTTAGGAGCGTGGAGGTTTATCTACTGTGATTGTAGTCTGCTTATTTGGTTGCATGTTAAACCTGTTTTCTCTCCTTTATTGTTGCTACCCCTTTTTCCTACTCAGTGTTTCCTCTGTGGTTGTGTGAGTTTTCGGGGTGTTTGCTATTTAAGTTACCTTGTCTGTATCCCCTGTCTATTTGTCATTTTGCTACTTTTGTGCAGTTCTCCTTCCTGGGGGGAGAGGGGGCCACTGATAGGGTCTACACAGGAGACAGGGATACGCTGGCAGCTCAGGTCTCCTAACCATTATAGGTACCCCTGAGATAAGGGCAAGTCAGGGCCCCTTTATAGTGTCAGGGACAGGTGCGGGTCCCAGTACGCCGTCCTGCCCCTTTATCGCCATTTACGGCGTGACACAGTGGTTCTGGTGTCGCACTCATGTGCTGACAGTGGTTCTGGGGCCGAGCTCATGTAGCAATCCATAGCGTTTCATGGCTATGTTAGAACTATTCAGGGGACAGCCATTTCACACTCAAGATTGGTCAGACACCATCAATCATAAAACAATGGCATACAATAACAATACGGCATCACTTCATGAGGTGGGAATACTGTTTTAAAGGGACATTCACAGACATTTACAATATATTGATTGGAGTGAAACCCCCATCATTTAAAAGGAATGTGTCATCAGAAAATGAGCTTTTAGTTTTTTTCTGCTTTTTTTTCACCTTTGATACGGTAGTAATATGAAAAACAAAACACATTAACAAGATTATAAAAAAGAACAAATATTAGACTCTTACTTCCTGTTCCGCTCATGAATGTTAGTAGCAATAGATGGACCCAGATTAATTTTCCCTTGCAGACTTAAAAAGCAAGTGATTACAGACGCCAGGACAAGTGGAGTCCGTGGTTGACGCTTGTCCAGTACTTTAGCTGTTTTCCTAGCCATAGGAGGGGTTGAGGATGATGGGATACCCTGCGGTTTGTGCTCTTGGCACAGTCAATCAATGAAGCCAACATTGTAATTCTCACAGAGCAAATCAGAAAATAAAATCTGCTTGGACTGAAGAAGAAAGTGGAAGTTCAGTGTCTTGCACTCACCGTTCCTCTCCTGATAAGCGGACAGGATGCTGATCAGATCGTAAGAACTTGCGAAAGGGCTCGTTCCGTTGATAACAGAAACCTGCCAAGTGAAATCAGTAAAAAAAAACAAAACATTATTCCTATTCCTGCTCTATAATCCCCACATCTGGCTACGAATCTGCCCAAAACAGACACAGCTGCACTACGCATCCTGATTTGGAAAATGACTGGCGGCTCCCTCCGAAATCAGTCTACGGCTGGATTCACACATGCGAGTGTGGTAGTCTGATGCTCAGGTTTGTTATGGAGTCTGGGTGAGGAGAGCCCTGGCCGGTCCGTACATCACAGTCTGTGACAGGGGTACGTGAATGCAGCCTGCATAGTACAGCTCCTTAGAGGGGGCACACAGCTGACATTCTACAAATTCGGCCAATGCAAGACAGATCCCATAAAGTAATCCACAGAATCGTACGTTGTAGGTGGTGTCCAGGCCCTGGTGTCTTAGAGGTCGCCTCTGCTGAAGCCTCAGGTCTCCATTGATGTAAAGCTTGGCCCCGGGAACAGGAGACGTATACTGGACAAACGCCATGCTCTGCATAACAAATGTGGACATCCTCTACAAGAATCAGCAAATACAAAAATAAATTACACCTCCCAACAGGTCAAATTGTGAAGACATGAAAGTGACCGGAAGAATGACTACAGGGAGGAAGGTATGGTCTAAACTAGGATTAATTAGTTTCTCTTCTCACTGATCTAAGTAGATAAAATAGCAGTGCAATCTGACTACAAAAAGGGCTTGTTTGTAGTCTGTCACCATGGAGACGCATAGAAGTGTTAGAAAAAAGAAAGGTGACATAAGTGTCTTATTAAAAATGAGTGGATCAGGTAAAATTAGAATTTGCAGAGAGTTCATCTCTGCAAATTTATGTCCCTTAAAATAATCTGGGGTCTCTCCATGATAAATGCAACATGTAACAAAAAAAAAAGAAAATAAATAATCCTTATACTCACCTCACCGGACCCCGTCACCTGTCCAGTCCTCATTGCATCTTCAGATCGCTGCCGCCCGCGTCACTCAGGGCCCGGACTTCTGATCTGAAGAGATCCAGGAAGGTTCTGTGCATGCCAAAGGTATGGCATCATGACGTGCGCCATAACCTCACACGAAGCCTCCCAGGCCTAATGAAACCCGCAAGTCCCAACCCAAAGGAATTCAACGCGAGCAGCGGTGATCTGAAGACGCAATGCTGACCGGGACGGGTCATGGTGAGGAGAGGAGGGGCCGGAGAAGTACAAAAAAGGTGCATTTTGGCGACTGTGGAATTTTCTAGAATTTGATTCCACTGGAACGTATTGGCGCATGTCTAGTCCTTATACTTCTACACGCCCGGCACATGTTCCCCACACTTGCATAGAGCTGGTAGGAGAAGGTCAGGATTAGCTGAACCCCGTAGACGTCCTCCACTGGTAACAGAGGCAGCTCCAAACTGAAATCCAGCTGCTCCATCTTCCCATCTTGGTTTTTATCCTCCTCTCGAACCTACGAGATGCGAGTAACGTTGTCACATTCATTTGTGAACGGTTCTGCTGGACAAGTACAGGAAGCACCAAAGTGTTTAGATGTGAGCTACGTACCGACACCTGGGGTATCCGCAGCCGGTCCCCCACTAGGTTGTTGAATCCTTGAAAGGTGCTCCAAGCCACATAACCCCCGCTGCTGCTGGTGATGGTGACGAGTAAGGCCTCGTAGCGGAAACGGACGTTGGGCTGTTCCTCGTACGTGCTCTGCTTCAACCAGAACCCTGGAAGAAACAGAAGAACGGACTGAAAATACTGAAACCTGCTGAGCACAGTGATGGGGGGCGGGGGTCTCACCCTGGCTGCGGTAGGCCACTAACAGTGGAGGGATGTAGGTCAACGGCAGCACCACCAGGAGGAAGAGCGTGGCTTTGGAGCAGATACCGGTCCTGTATCTGACAAGTAGTGGGTGAGAGTAGACTTCGTAGATCGCCATGGTGGGGACGGCGGGGGTCCGCACCTCGTCAGGGCTTATTCTTTTTAGTGTCCGGACCCTCTTCTTGTGTTTCACATAGATCCTCCTGTATAAGGATCAGAGTATAAAGAGAACGATGAGGATACCACCCCCCCATAACTGCACTATATGGGGTCTCATACTGTACTGGGCACCTACCTCTATATAACAACCTCCTATTCACGTACCTCACCCGCATCTACATCTCATCACGTGCGTGTCTACTCTATATACACACAGGAGGGTATGGATGTATCTTTATACACTCCCCCCGTACCTCTATATACCCCCCTCCTCCCCCTATACCCCTCTCCTCCCCCCGTACCTCCACATACCCCTCTCCTCCCCCGCACCTCCTCCCCCTGTACCTCCACATACCCCCCTCCTCCCCATGTACCTCCACATACCCCCCCTCCTCCCCATGTACCTCCACATACCCCCCCTCCTCCCCATGTACCTCCACATACCCCCCCTCCTCCCCATGTACCTCCACATACCCCCCCTCCTCCCCATGTACCTCCACATACCCCCCCTCCTCCCCCTGTACCTCCACATACCCCCCCTCCTCCCCCTGTACCTCCACATACCCCCCTCCTCCCCATGTACCTCCACATACCCCCCCTCCTCCCCATGTACCTCCACATACCCCCCCTCCTCCCCATGTACCTCCACATACCCCCCCTCCTCCCCATGTACCTCCACATACCCCCCCTCCTCCCCATGTACCTCCACATACCCCCCCTCCTCCCCATGTACCTCCACATACCCCCCCTCCTCCCCCTGTACCTCCACATACCCCCCCTCCTCCCCCTGTACCTCCACATACCCCCCCTCCTCCCCATGTACCTCCACATACCCCCCCTCCTCCCCATGTACCTCCACATACCCCCCCTCCTCCCCATGTACCTCCACATACCCCCCCTCCTCCCCCTGTACCTCCACATACCCCCCCTCCTCCCCCTGTACCTCCACATACCCCCCCTCCTCCCCCTGTACCTCCACATACCCCCCCTCCTCCCCCTGTACCTCCACATACCCCCCCTCCTCCCCCTGTACCTCCACATACCCCCCTCCTCCCCCTGTACCTCCATATACCCCCCCCTCCTCCCCCTGTACCTCCATATACCCCCCCTCCTCCCCCTGTACCTCCATATACCCCCCCCTCCTCCCCCTGTACCTCCATATACCCCCCCCTCCTCCCCCTGTACCTCCATATACCCCCCCTCCTCCCCCTGTACCTCCATATACCCCCCCTCCTCCCCCTGTACCTCCATATACCCCCCTCCTCCCCCTGTACCTCCATATACCCCCCTCCTCCCCCTGTACCTCCATATACCCCCCTCCTCCCCCTGTACCTCCATATACCCCCTGTCCCGGCCTGCCAGCCGTCCTCTCTCCCTTCCGTCTCCCGAGATTACCCCGGAGGGTGAGTTGTGGCCCCGGGACCCGCTGTTACCGCTTATTGAGGCTCCTAGGCGCGCGCTCTCCATACTGCAGTCTCCATAGTAACAGATGCCACCAACCGGAAGCACTGTGCAAATGACATGCATGCAGCACACCGGAAGTTGTTTCTGAGCACGTGATCCTGGGCATCCTCTATAGCCGCACTGTAGAAACTAAGCTGTGTGACACCTCTGTACAGAGCTCTGTGCGTCTCCCCTCAGAGCAGAGGCTGCTGGCAGTTGTAGTTCGGCAGGAGGGCAAAGGATGCCAGTGTGTACTCACTGCTCAGTACTGGGTGCTGCTGCCCTCTTATTTGGTGGCAAGGACCATTGAGCCCCTAGATGGCTGCAGCAGGGTGTGCCTTGTCCCATGGGTTACAAGTAATAAAGGATTACGGCCTTCCGCCCCATTAGTTTTGGCGCTATATAAATATATGGACACTGGAGGGGTCGCCCCTGCGGCTCAGTAGTGCACTGTGTGATTTATTTCCCCACCGTGTGTAAGAGGGTCTGGTCTGGGGTTTCTATTAGATTAGGGGTCTGGTCTGGGGTTTCTATTAGATTAGGGGTCTGGTCTGGGGTTTCTATCAGATTAGGGGTCTGGTCTGGGGTTTCTATTAGATTAGGGGTCTGGTCTGGGGTTTCTATTAAATTAGGGGTCTGGTCTGGGGTTTCTATTAGATTAGGGGTCTGGTCTGGGGTTTCTATGAGATTAGGGGTCTGGTCTGGGGTTTCTATTAGATTAGGGGTCTGTGTTAGTTTAGGGGTCTGGTCTGGGGTTTATTAGATTAGGGGTCTGGTCTGGGGTTTCTATGAGATTAGGGGTCTGGTCTGGGGTTTCTATCAGATTAGGGGTCTGGTCTGGGGTTTCTATTAGATTAGGGGTCTGGTCTGGGATTTCTATTAGATTAGGGGTCTGTATTAGTTTAGGGGTCTGGTCTGGGGTTTATTAGATTAGGGGTCTGGTCTGGGGTTTCTATCAGATTAGGGGTCTGGTCTGGGGTTTCTATCAGATTAGGGGTCTGGTCTGGGGTTTCTATTAGATTAGGGGTCTGGTCTGGGATTTCTATTAGATTAGGGGTCTGTATTAGTTTAGGGGTCTGGTCTGGGGTTTATTAGATTAGGGGTCTGGTCTGGGGTTTCTATCAGATTAGGGGTCTGGTCTGGGGTTTCTATTAGATTAGGGGTCTGGTCTGGGGTTTCTATTAAATTAGGGGTCTGGTCTGGGGTTTCTATTAGATTAGGGGTCTGGTCTGGGGTTTCTATGAGATTAGGGGTCTGGTCTGGGGTTTCTATTAGATTAGGGGTCTGTGTTAGTTTAGGGGTCTGGTCTGGGGTTTCTATTAGATTAGGGGTCTGGGGTTTCTATGAGATTAGGGGTCTGGTCTGGGGTTTCTATTAGATTAGGGGTCTGGTCTGGGGTTTCTATTAGATTAGGGGTCTGGTCTGGGATTTCTATTAGATTAGGGGTCTGTATTAGTTTAGGGGTCTGGTCTGGGGTTTGTATTAGATTAGGGGTCTGGTTTGTGGTCTGTATTAGATTAGGGGTCTATTAGTTTAGGGGTCTGGTCTGGGGTTTCTATTAGATTAGGGGTCTGGGGTTTCTATTAGATTAGGGGTCTGGTCTGGGGTTTCTATTAGATTAGGATTTGTATTAGATTATGGGTCTGTGTTAGTTTAGGGGTCTGGTCTGGGATTTGTATTAGATTAGGGGTCTGTATTAGTTTAGGGGTCTGGTCTGGGGTTTGTATTAGATTAGGGGTCTGGTCTGGGGTCTGTATTAGATTAGGGTTTGTATTAGATTAGGGGTCTGTGTTAGTTTAGGGGTCTGATCTGGGATTTGTATTAGATTACGGGTCTGTATTAGTTGATGGGTCTGGCCTGGGGTCTGTATTAGATTAGGGGTCTGGTTTGGGGTCTGTATTAGATTTGGGGTCTGTATTAGTTTAGGGGTCTGGTCTGGGGTTTCTATTAGATTAGGGGTCTGGTCTGGGGTTTCTATTAGATTAGGGGTCTGGTGTTTCTATTAGATTAGGGGTCTGGTCTGGGGTTTCTATGAGATTAGGGGTCTGGTCTGGGGTTTCTATTAGATTAGGGGTCTGGTCTGGGGTTTCTATTAGATTAGGGGTCTGGTCTGGGATTTGTATTAGATTAGGGGTCTGTATTTGTTTAGGGGTCTGGTCTGGGGTCTGTATTAGATTAGGGGTCTGGTTTGTGGTCTGTATTAGATTAGGGGTCTGTATTAGTTTAGGGGTCTGGTCTGGGGTTTGTATTAGATTAGGGGTCTGGTTTGTGGTCTGTATTAGATTAGGGGTCTGGTCTGGGGTTTCTATTAGATTAGGGGTCTGGGGTTTCTATTAGATTAGGGGTCTGGTCTGGGGTTTCTATTAGATTAGGGTTTGTATTAGATTATGGGTCTGTGTTAGTTTAGGGGTCTGGTCTGGGATTTGTATTAGATTAGGGGTCTGGTCTGGGGTTTGTATTAGATTAGGGGTCTGGTCTGGGGTCTGTATTAGATTAGGGTTTGTATTAGATTAGGGGTCTGTGTTAGTTTAGGGGTCTGATCTGGGATTTGTATTAGATTACGGGTCTGTATTAGTTGAAGGGTCTGGCCTGGGGTCTGTATTAGATTAGGGGTCTGGTTTGTGGTCTGCATTAGATTAGGGGTCTGGTTTGGGGTCTGTATTAGATTTGGGGTCTGTATTAGTTTAGGGGTCTGGTCTGGGGTTTCTATTAGATTAGGGGTCTGGTCTGGGGTTTCTATTAGATTAGGGGTCTGGTCTGGGGTTTCTATTAGATTAGGGGTCTGGTCTGGGGTTTCTATGAAATTAGGGGTCTGGTCTGGGGTTTCTATTAGATTAAGGGTCTGGTCTGGGGTTTCTATTAGATTAGAGGTCTGTTAGTTTAGGGGTCTGGTCTGGGATTTGTATTAGATTAGGGGTCTGTATTTATTTAGGGGTCTGGTCTGGGGTCTGTATTAGATTAGGGTTTGTATTAGATTAGGGGTCTGAGTTAGTTTAGGGGTCTGGTCTGGGATTTGTATTAGATTAGGGGTCTGTATTAGTTTAGGGGTCTGGTCTGGGGTTTGTATTAGATTAGGGGTCTGGTTTGGGGTCTGTATTAGTTTAGGGGTATGGTCTGGGATTTGTATTAGATTAGGAGTCTGGTTTGTGGTCTGTATTAGATTAGGGGTCTGTATCAGTTTAGGGTTCTGGTGTTTGTATTAGATTAGGGGTCTGGTTTGGAGTCTGTATCAGTTTAGGGGTCTGGTCTGGGGTTTGTATTAGATTAGGGGTCTAGTCTGGGGTTTGTATTAGATTAGGGGTCTGTATTAGTTTAGGGGTCTGGTCTGGGGTTTGTATTAGATTAGGGGTCTGGTTTGGGGTCTTTATTAGATCAGGGGTCTGGTATTGGGGTCTGTATAGTTTAGGGGTCTGGTCTGGGGTTTCTATTAGATTAGGGGTCTGGTCTGGGGTTTCTATGAAATTAGGGGTCTGGTCTGGGGTTTCTATTAGATTAGGGGTCTGGTCTGGGGTTTCTATTAGATTAGGGGTCTGTGTTAGTTTAGGGGTCTGGTCTGGGATTTGTATTAGATTAGGGGTCTGTATTTATTTAGGGGTCTGGTCTGGGGTTTGTATTAGATTAGGGGTCTGGTCTGGGGTCTGTATTAGATTAGGGGTCTGTGTTAGTTTAGGGGTCTGGTCTGGGATTTGTATTAGATTAGGGGTCTGTATTAGTTTAGGGGTCTGGTCTGGGGTTTGTATTAGATTAGGGGTCTGGTTTGGGGTCTGTATTAGTTTAGGGGTATGGTCTGGGATTTGTATTAGATTAGGAGTCTGGTTTGTGGTCTGTATTAGATTAGGGGTCTGTATCAGTTTAGGGTTCTGGTGTTTGTATTAGATTAGGGGTCTGGTTTGGAGTCTGTATCAGTTTAGGGGTCTGGTCTGGGGTTTGTATTAGATTAGGGGTCTAGTCTGGGGTTTGTATTAGATTAGGGGTCTGTATTAGTTTAGGGGTCTGGTCTGGGGTTTGTATTAGATTAGGGGTCTGGTTTGGGGTCTTTATTAGATCAGGGGTCTGGTTTGGGGTCTGTATAGTTTAGGGGTCTGGTCTGGTTTTTTTTATTAGATTAGGGGTCTGTATTAGTTTAGGGGTCTGGTCTGGGGTTTCTATTAGATTAGGGCTTATATTAGATTAGGGGTCTGTGTTAGTTTAGGGGTCTGGTCTGGGATTTGTATTAGATTAGGGGTCTGTATTAGTTTAGGGGTCTGGTCTGGGGTTTGTATTAGATTAGGGGTCTGGTTTGGGGTCTGTAATAGTTTAGGGGTCTGGTCTGGGGTTTGTATTAGATTAGGGGTCTGTATTAGATTAGGGTTTGTATTAGATTAGGGGTCTGGTCTGGGATTTGTATTAGATTACGGGTCTGTATTAAGGTACCTTCACATTAAGCGACGCTGCAGCGTCGCTGTTTGGTCGCTGGAGAGCTGTCACACAGACCGCTCTCCAGCGACCAACGATGCCGAGGTCCCCGGGTAACCAGGGTAAACATCGGGTTACTAAGCGCAGGGCCGCGCTTAGTAACCCGATGTTTACCCTGGTTACCAGCGTAAAATGTAAAAAAACCAAACAGTACATACTTACATTCGCGTCCCCCGGCGTCCGCTTCCTGCACTGACTGAGCGCCGGCCCTAACAGCAGAGCGGTGACGTCACCGCTGTGCTGTACTTTCACTTTCACTTTACGGCGCTCAGTCAGTGTGGGAAGCGGACGCCGGGGGATGCGAAGGTGAGTATGTACTGTTTGTTTTTTTTACATTTTACACTGGTAACCAGGGTAAACATCGGGTCACTAAGCGCGGCCCTGCTTTTGGTGTCAAACACGACGATACACGCCGATCTGACGACCAAATAAAGTTCTGAACTTTGCTCAACGACCAGCGATATCACAGCAGGATCCTGATCGCTGCTGCGTGTCAAACTAAACGATATCGCTAGCCAGGACGCTGCAACGTCACGGATCGCTAGCGATATCGTTTAGTGTGAAGGTACCTTAAGTTGAAGGGTCTGGCCTGGGGTCTGTATTAGATTAGGGGTCTGGTTTGGCGTCTGTATTAGATTTGGGGTCTGTATTAGTTTAGGGGTCTGGTCTGGGGTTTGTATTAGATTAGGGGTCTGTGTTAGTTTAGGGTTCTGGTCTGGGATTACTATTAGATTAGGGGTCTGTATTAGTTTAGGGGTCTGGTTTGGGGTCTTTATTAGATTAGGGGTCTGTATTAGTTTAAGGGTCTGGCCTGGGGTCTGCAATAGATTAGGGGTCTGGTTTGTGGTCTGTATTAGATTTGGGGTCTGGTTTGGGGTCTGTATTAGTTTAGGGGTATGGTCTGGGATTTGTATTAGATTAGGAGTCTGGTTTGTGGTCTGTATTAGATTAGGGGTCTGTATCAGTTTAGGGGTCTGGTGTTTGTATTAGATTAGGGGTCTGGTTTGCGGTCTGTATAGTTTAGGGGTCTGGTCTGTTTTTTTTTATTAGATTAGGGGTCTGTATTAGTTTAGGGGTCTGGTCTGGGGTTTGTATTAGATTAGGGGTCTGGTTTGGGGTCTTTATTAGATTAGGGGTCTGGTTTGGGGTCTGTATTAGATTATGGGTCTGTGTTAGTTTAGGTGTCTGGTCTGGGATTTGCATTAGATTAGGGGTCTGTATTAGTTTAGGGGTCTGGTTTAGGGTCTTTATTAGATTAGGGGTCTGGTCTGGGGTTTGTATTAGATTATGGGTCTGTATTAGTTTAGGGTCTGGTCTGGGGTTTGTATTAGATTAGGGGTCTGGTTTGGGGTCTGTATTAGTTTAGGGGTCTGGTCTGGGGTTTGTATTAGATTAGGGGTCTGGTTTGGGGTCTTTATTAGATTCGGGGTCTGGTTTGGGGTCTGTATTAGTTTAGGGGTCTGGCCTGGGGTCTGTATTAGATTAGGGGTCTGGTTTGTGGTCTGTATTAGATTAGGGGTCTGGTTTGGGGACTGTATTAGTTTAGGGGTCTGGTCTGGGGTTTGTATTAGATTAGGGGTCTGTATTAGTTTAGGGGTCTGGTCTGGGGTTTGTATTAGATTAGGGGTCTGGTTTGTGGTCTGTATTAGATTTGGGGTCTGTATTAGATTAGGGGTCTGGTCTGGGGTTTGTATTAGATTAGAGGTCTGTATTAGATTAGGGGTCTGCATTAGATTTGGGGTCTGTATTAGTTTAGGGGTCTGGTCTGGGGTTTGTATTAGATTATGGGTCTATTAGTTTAGGGGTCTGGTCTGGGGTTTGTATTAGATTAGGGGTCTGGTTTGGGGTCTTTATTAGTTTAGGGGTCTGGTCTGGGGTCTGTATTAGATTAGGGGTCTGGTTTGTGGTCTGTATTAGATTAGGGGTCTGGTTTGGGGCCTGTATTAGTTTAGGGGTCTGGTCTGGGGTTTGTATTAGATTAGGGGTCTGGTTTGTGGTCTGTATTAGATTAGGGATCTGTATTAGTTTAAGGGTCTGGTGTGGGGTCTGTATTAGATTAGGGGTCTGGTTTGTGGTCTGTATTAGATTAAGGGTCTGTATTAGTTTAGGGGTCTGGTCTGGGGTTTGTATTAGATTAGGGGTCTGGTTTGTGGTCTGTATTAGATTAGGGGTCTGTATTAGTTTAGGGGTCTGGTCTGGGGTTTCTGTTAGATTAGGGGTCTGGTCTGGGGTTTCTATTAGATCAGGGATCTGTGTTAGTTTAGGGGTCTGTGTTAGTTTAGGGGTCTGGTCTGGGGGGATTTGTATTAGATTAGGGGTCTGTATTAGTTTAGGGGTCTGGTCTGGGGTTTGTATTAGATTAGGGGTCTGGTTTGGGGTCTGTGTTAGTTTAGGGGTCTGGTCTGGGGTTTGTATTAGATTAGGGGTCTGGTCTGGGGTCTGTATTAGATTAGGGTTTGTATGAGATTAGGGGTCTGTGTTAGTTTAGGGGTCTGGTCTGGGATTTGTATTAGATTAGGGGTCTGGTTTGGGGTCTGTATTAGTTTAGGGGTATGGTCTGGGATTTGTATTAGATTAGGAGTCTGGTTTGTGGTCTGTATTAGATTAGGGGTCTGTATCAGTTTAGGGTTCTGGTGTTTGTATTAGATTAGGGGTCTGGTTTGGAGTCTGTATCAGTTTAGGGGTCTGGTCTGGGGTTTGTATTAGATTAGGGGTCTGTATTAGTTTAGGGGTCTAGTCTGGGGTTTGTATTAGATTAGGGGTCTGTATTAGTTTAGGGGTCTGGTCTGGGGTTTGTATTAGATTAGGGGTCTGGTTTGGGGTCTTTATTAGATCAGGGGTCTGGTTTGGGGTCTGTATAGTTTAGGGGTCTGGTCTGGGTTTTTTTATTAGATTAGGGGTCTGTATTAGTTTAGAGGTCTGGTCTGGGGTTTCTATTAGATTAGGGGTCTGGTCTGGGGTTTCTATTAGATTAGGGTTTATATTAGATTAGGGGTCTGTGTTAGTTTAGGGGTCTGGTCTGGGATTTGTATTAGATTAGGGGTCTGTATTAGTTTAGAGGTCTGGTCTGGGGTTTGTATTAGATTAGGGGTCTGGTTTGGGGTCTGTATTAGTTTAGGGGTCTGGTCTGGGGTTTGTATTAGATTAGGGGTCTGGTCTGGGGTCTGTATTAGATTAGGGTTTGTATTAGATTAGGGGTCTGGTCTGGGATTTGTATTAGATTACGGGTCTGTATTAAGGTACCTTCACATTAAGCGACGCTGCAGCGTCGCTGTTTGATCGCTGGAGAGCTGTCACACAGACCGCTCTCCAGCGACCAACGATGCCGAGGTCCCCGGGTAACCAGGGTAAACATCGGGTTACTAAGCGCAGGGCCGCGCTTAGTAACCCGATGTTTACCCTGGTTACCAGCGTAAAATGTAAAAAAACCAAACAGTACATACTTACATTCGTGTCCCCCGGCGTCCGCTTCCTGCACTGACTGAGCGCCGGCCCTAACAGCAGAGCGGTGACGTCACCGCTGTGCTGTACTTTCACTTTCACTTTACGGCGCTCAGTCAGTGTGGGAAGCGGACGCCGGGGGACGCGAAGGTGAGTATGTACTGTTTGTTTTTTTTACATTTTACACTGGTAACCAGGGTAAACATCGGGTTACTAAGCGCGGCCCTGCGCTTAGTAACCCGATGTTTACCCTGGTTACCAGTGTAAAACATCGCTGGTATCGTTGCTTTTGGTGTCAAACACGACGATACACGCCGGTCTGATGACCAAATAAAGTTCTGAACTTTGTTCAACGACCAGCGATATCACAGCAGGATCCTGATCGCTGCTGCGTGTCAAACTAAACGATATCGCTAGCCAGGACGCTGCAAAGTCACGGATCGCTAGCGATATCGTTTAGTGTGAAGGTACCTTAAGTTGAAGGGTCTGGCCTGGGGTCTGTATTAGATTAGGGGTCTGGTTTGTGGTCTGTATTAGATTAGGGGTCTGGTTTGGCGTCTGTATTAGATTTGGGGTCTGTATTAGTTTAGGGTTCTGGTCTGGGATTTCTATTAGATTAGGGGTCTGTATTAGTTTAGGGGTCTGGTTTGGGGTCTTTATTAGATTAGGGGTCTGTATTAGTTTAAGGGTCTGGCCTGGGGTCTGCAATAGATTAGGGGTCTGGTTTGTGGTCTGTATTAGATTTGGGGTCTGGTTTGGGGTCTGTATTAGTTTAGGGGTATGGTCTGGCATTTGTATTAGATTAGGAGTCTGGTTTGTGGTCTGTATTAGGTTAGGGGTCTGTATCAGTTTAGGGGTCTGGTGTTTGTATTAGATTAGGGGTCTGGTTTGCGGTCTGTATAGTTTAGGGGTCTGGTCTGTTTTTTTTTATTAGATTAGGGGTCTGTATTAGTTTAGGGGTCTGGTCTGAGGTTTGTATTAGATTAGGGGTCTGGTTTGGGGTCTTTATTAGATTAGGGGTCTGGTTTGGGGTCTGTATTAGATTAGGGGTCTGGTCTGGGGTTTGTATTAGATTATGGGTCTGTGTTAGTTTAGGTGTCTGGTCTGGGATTTGTATTAGATTAGGGGTCTGTATTAGTTTAGGGGTCTGGTTTAGGGTCTTTATTAGATTAGGGGTCTGGTCTGGGGTTTGTATTAGATTATGAGTCTGTATTAGTTTAGGGGTCTGGTCTGGGGTTTGTATTAGATTAGGGGTCTGGTTTGGGGTCTGTATTAGTTTAGGGGTCTGGTCTGGGGTTTGTATTAGATTAGGGGTCTGGTTTGGGGTCTTTATTAGATTCGGGGTCTGGTTTGGGGTCTGTATTAGTTTAGGGGTCTGGCCTGGGGTCTGTATTAGATTAGGGGTCTGGTTTGTGGTCTGTATTAGATTAGGGGTCTGGTTTGGGGACTGTATTAGTTTAGGGGTCTGGTCTGGGGTTTGTATTAGATTAGGGGTCTGTATTAGTTTAGGGGTCTGATCTGGGGTTTGTATTAGATTAGGGGTCTGGTTTGGGGTCTGTATTAGTTTAGGGGTCTGATCTGGGGTTTGTATTAGATTAGGGGTCTGGTTTGGGGTCTTTATTAGATTAGGGGTCTGGTTTGGGGTCTGTATTAGTTTAGAGGTCTGGTCTGGGGTCTGTGTTAGATTAGGGGTCTGGTTTGTGGTCTGTATTAGATTAGGGGTCCGTATTAGATTTGGGGTCTGTATTAGTTTAGGGGTCTGGTCTGGGGTTTGTATTAGATTAGGGGTCTGTATTAGTTTAGGGGTCTGGTCTGGGGTTTGTATTAGATTAGGGGTCTGTATTAGTTTAGGGGTCTGATCTGGGGCTTGTATTAGATTAGGGGTCTGGTTTGGGGTCTTTATTAGATTAGGGGTCTGGTTTGGGGTCTGTATTACTTTAGGGGTCTGGCCTGGGGTTTGTATTAGATTAGGGGTCTGTATTAGTTTAGGGGTCTGATCTGGGGTCTGTATTAGATTAGGGGTCTGGTTTGTGGTCTGTATTAGATTAGGGGTCTGGTCTGGGGTTTGTATTAGATTAGGGGTCTGTATTAGTTTAGGGGTCTGGTCTGGGGTTTGTATTAGATTAGGGGTCTGTATTAGTTTCGGGGTCTGGTCTGGGATTTGTATTAGATTAGGGGTCTGGTTTGTGGTCTGTATTAGATTAGGGGTCTGGTCTGGGGTCTGTATTAGATTAGGGGTCTGGTTTGTGGTCTGTATTAGATTAGGGGTCTGGTCTGGGGTTTGTATTAGATTAGGGATCTGTATTAGTTTAGGGGTCTGGTCTGGGGTTTGTATTAGATTAGGGGTCTGTATTAGTTTCGGGGTCTGGTCTGGGATTTGTATTAGATTAGGGGTCTGGTTTGTGGTCTGTATTAGATTAGGGGTCTGGTCTGGGGTCTGTATTAGATTAGGAGTCTGGTTTGTGGTCTGTATTAAATTAGGGGTCTGTATTAGTTTAGGGGTCTGGTCTGGGGTTTGTATTAGATTAGGGGTCTGATTTAGATTAGGGGTCTGTATTAGTTTAGGGGTCTGGTCTGGGGTTTGTATTAGATTAGGGGTCTGTATTAGATTAGGGGTCTGGTCTGGGGTCTGTATTAGATTAGGGGTCTGGTTTGTGGTCTGTATTAAATTAGGGGTCTGGCCTGGGGTTTGTATTAGATTAGGGGTCTGGTTTGTGGTCTGTATTAGATTAGGGGTCTGGTCTGGGGTCTGCATTAGATTAGGGGTCTGGTTTGTGGTCTGTATTAGGCCGGCATCACACCCAGCGTATGAAAATACGGTCCGTATTTTACGGCCGTAATACGCATAAATGTTCCCAAAATAGTGATCCGTATGTCATCCGTAGGCATGGTGTGGCAGCGTATTTTGCACAAGGCATCCTCCGTATGTAATCCGTATGGCATCCGTACTGCGATATTTTCTCGCAGGCTTGCAAAACCGACATCTAATGGATTTATGTGCTCAAATGTTCGTTAAAACATATATACAGTATGTATATATACAGTTAGGTCCATATATATTTGGACAGAGACAACATTATTCTAATTTTGGTTCTAGACATTACCACAATAAATTTTAAACAAAACTATTCTGATGCAGTTGAAGTTCAGACTTTCAGCTTTCATTTGAGGGTATCCACATTAAAATTGGATGAAGGGTTTAGGAGTTTCAGCTCCTTAACATGTGCCACCCTGTTTTTAAAGGGACCAAAAGTAATTGGACAGATTCAATAATTTTAAAGAAAATGTTCATTTCTAGTACTTGGTTGAAACCCCTTTGTTGGCAATGACTGCCTGAAGTCTTGTACTCATGGACATCACCAGACGCTGTGTTTCCTCCTTTTTGATGCTCGGCCAGGCCTTCACTGCGGTGGTTTTCAGTTGCTGTTTGTTTGTGGGCCTTTCTGTCTGAAGTTTAGTCTTTAACAAGTGAAATGCATGCTCAATTGGGTTGAGATCAGGTGACTGACTTGGCCATTCAAGAATATTCCACTTCTTTGCTTTAATAGACTCCTGGGTTGCTTTGGCTTCATGTTTTGGGTCATTGTCCATCTGTAGTATGAAACGACGACCAATCAGTTTTGCTGCATTTGGCTGGATCTGAGCACACAGTATGGCTCTGAATACCTCAGAATTCATTCGGCTGCTTCTGTCCTGTGTCACATCATCAATAAACACTAGTGACCCAGTGCCACTGGCAGCCATGCATGCCCAAGCCATCACACTGCCTCCGCCGTGTTTTACAGATGATGTGGTATGCTTTGGATCATGAGCTGTACCACGCCTTCGCCATACTTTTCTCTTTCCATCATTCTGGTAGAGGTTGATCTTGGTTTCATCTGTCCATAGAATGTTCTTCCTGAACTGTGCTGGCTTTTTTAGATGTTTTTTAGCAAAGTCCAGTCTAGTCTTTTTATTCTTGATGCTTATGAGTGGCTTGCACCGTGCAGTGAACCCTCTGTATTTACTTTCATGCAGTCTTCTCTCTATGGTAGATTTGGATATTGATACGCCGACCTCCGGGAGAGTGTTGGTCACTTGGTTGGCTGTTGTGAAGGGGTTTCTCTTCACCATGGAGATTATTCTGCGATCATCCACCACTGTTGTCTTCCGTGGGCGCTCAGGTCTTTTTGCATTGATGAGTTCACCAGTGCTTTCTTTCTTTCTCAGGATGTACCAAACTGTACATTTTGCCACTCCTAATATTGTAGTAATTTTTCACATGGGTTTTTTTCTGTTTTCGCAGCTTAAGGATGGCTTGTTTCACCTGCATGGAGAGCTCCTTTGACCGCATGTTTACTTCACAGCAAAACCTTCCAAATGCAAGCACCACACCTCAAATCAACTCCAGGCCTTTTATATGCTTAATTCAGAATGACATAATGAAGGGATTGCCCAGAACTGTCCATGAAATAGCCTTGGAGTCAATTGTCCAATTACTTTTGTTCCCTTTAAAAACAGGGTGGCACATGTTAAGGAGCTGAAACTCCTAAACCCTTCATCCAATTTTAATGTGGATACCCTCAAATGAAAGCTGAAAGTCTGAACTTCAACTGCATCTGAATTGTTTTGTTTAAAATTCATTGTGGTAATGTCTATAACCAAAATTAGAAAAAGGTTGTCTCTGTCCAAATATATATGGACCTAACTGTATATGTCATTGAGACACACACACATATATATATATATATATATATATATATATATATATATATATATATATGTATATATATATATACAGTCATGGCCAAAAGTATTGACATCCCTGCAATTCTGTCAGATAATACTCAGTTTCTTCCTGAAGATGATTGCAAACACAAATTCTTTGTTATTATTAACATCATTTAACCCCTTAGTGACAGAGCCAATTTGGTACTTAATGACCGAGCCAATTTTTACAATTCTGACCACTGTCACTTTATGAGGTTATAACTCTGGAACGCTGTATCGGATCCAGCTGATTCTGAGATTGTTTTTTCGTGACATGTTGTACTTCAAGTTAGTGGTAACATTTCTTCGATATTACTTGCAATTATTTATGAAAAAGACGGAAATATGGCGAAAATTTTAAAAATTTTGCAATTTTCAAACTTTGTATTTTTATGCCCTTAAATCAGAGAGATATGTCACGAAAAATAGTTAATAAATAACATTTTCCACATGTCCACTTTACATCAGCACAATTTTGGAAACAAATTTTTTTTTTGTTAGGGAGTTATAAGGGTTAAAAGTTGACCAGCAATTTCTCATTTTTACAACACCATGTTTTTTTTAGGGACCACATCAACTTTGAAGTCATTTTGAGGGGTCTATATGATAGAAAATAACCAAGTGTGACACCATTCTAAAAACTGCACCCCTCAAGCTGCTCAAAACCACATTCAAGAAGTTTATTAACCCTTTACGTATTTCACAGGAACTGAAACAATGTGGAAGAAAAAAATGAACATTTAACTTTTTTTTGCAAATATTTTACTTCAGAACCATTTTTTTTTAATTTTCACAAGTGTAAACACAGAAATTTAACCATAAATGTTGTTGTGCAATTTCTCCTGAATACGCCGATACCCCATATGTGGAGGTAAACCACTGTTTGGGCGCACCGCAGAGTCTTGGAAGTGAAGGAGCGCCGTTTGACTGTTTCAATGCAGAATTGGCTGGAATTGAGATCGGACGCCATGTCGCGTTTGGAGAGCCCCTAATGTGCTTAAACAGTGGAAACCCCCCACAAGTGACACCATTTTGGAAACTAGACCCCTTAAGGAACTTATCTAGATGTGTGGTGAGCACTTTGAACCCCCAAGTGCTTCACAGAAGTTTATAACGTAGAGCCGTGAAAATAAAAAATCGCATTTGTTTTCACAAAAATGATTTTTTCGCCCACAAATTCTTATTTTCACAAGGGTAACAGGAGAAATTAGACCACAAAAGTTGTTGTGCAATTTCTCCTGAGTACGTCGATACCCCATATGTGGGGGTAAACCACTGTTTGGGCGCACCGCAGAGCTTGGAAGTGAAGGAGCACCGTTTGACTTTTTCAATGCAGAATTGGCTGGAATTGAGATCGGATGCCATGTCGCGTTTGGAGAGCCCCTGATGTGCCTAAACAGTGGAAACCCCCCACAAGTGATACCATTTTGGAAACTAGACCCCTTAAGGAACTTATCTAGATGTGCGGTGAGCACTTTGAACCCCCAAGTGCTTCACAGAAGTTTATAACGTAGAGCCGTGAAAATAAAAAATCGCATTTTTTCTACAAAAATGATCTTTTTGTCCCCAAATTTTTATTTTCACAAGGGTAACAGGAGAAATTAGACCACAAACGTTGTTGTGCAATTTCTCCTGAGTACGTCGATACCCCATATGTGGGGGTAAACCTCTGTTTGGGCGCATGGCTGAGCTCAGAAGCAAAGGAGCGCCATTTGACTTTACAATGCAAAATTGACTGGAATTAAGATCGGACGCCATGTCGCGTTTGGAGAGCCCCTGATGTGCCTAAACAGTAGAAACCCCCCAAAAGTGACCCCATTTTGGAAACTAGACCCCCCATGGGACTTATCTAGATGTGTAGTGAGAACTTTGAATGCCCAAGTGCATCACAGAAGTTTATAATGCAGAGTCGTGAAAATAAAAAAGATTTTTTTTTTAACAAAAAAGATTTTTTAGCCCCCAAGTTTTTATTTTCACAAGGGTAACAAGAGAAATTGGACCCCAAAAGTTGTTGTCCAATTTGTCCTGAGTATGCTGGTACCCCATATGTGGGGGTAAACCACTGTTTGGGCGCATGGCTGAGCTCGGAAGGGAAGGAGCGCCGTTTTGGAATGCAGACTTTGATAGAATTGTCTGCTGGCGTTATGTTGCGTTTGCAGACCCCTAATGTACCTAAACAGTAGAAACCCCCAACAAGTGACCCCATTTTGGAAAATAGACCCCCCAAGGAACTTATCTAGATATGTGGTGAGAACTTTGAATGCCCAAGTGCTTCACAGAAGTTTATAATGCAGAGTAGTGAAAATAAAAAATATTTTTTTTTCCCACAAAAAAGATTTTTTAGCCCCCAAATTTTTATTTTCACAAGCGTAACAAGAGAAATTGGACACCAATATTTGTTCTCCAATTTGTCCTGAGTATGCTGGTACCCCATATGTGGGGGTAAACCACTCTTTGGGCACACGGCAGAGCTCGGAAGAGAAGGAGCGCCATTTTGGAATTCAGACTTTGATAGAATTGTCTGTGGGTGTTATGTTGCGTTTGCAGAGCCCCTGATGTACCTAAACAGTAGAAACCCCCCACAAGTGACCACATTTTGGAAACTAGACCCCCTAAGGAACTTATCTAGATATGTTGTGAGAACTTTGAATGCTCAAGTGCTTCACAGAAGTTTATAATGCAGAGTAGTGAAAATAAAAAATATTTTTTTCCCACAAAAAAGATTTTTAGCCCCCAAGTTTTTATTTTCACAAGGGTAACAGGAGAAATTGGACCCCAAAAGTTGTTGTCCAATTTATCTCGAGTACGCTGATGCCCCATATGTGGGGGTAAAGCACTGTTTGGGCGCACGGCAGAGCTCAGAAGAGAGGGAGCACCATTTGACTTTTTTAGCGCAAAATTGTCTGTTGTGTTTGGAGACCCCCTGATGTACCTAAACAGTGGAAACCCTGAAATTCTAACTCCAACCCTAACTCCAACACACCCCTAACCCTAATCTCAACCCGGTCCATAATCCTAATCACAACCCTAACGATAATCACAACCCTAACCCCAAACAGCCCTAATCTCAACTCTAACCATAACCCTAATCAAAACCCTAAATCCAACACACCCCTAACCCTAATCTCAACCCTAACCTCAAACCTAACCCTAATCCCAATACGCCCCTAACCCTAATCCCAACCTTAACCTTAACCCTAATCCCAACCCTAGCCCTAATCCCAACCCTAATCCCAAACATAACCCTAATCCCAACCGTAACCCTAATACCAACCCTAATCCAAACCCTTACCCTAATCCCAACTCTATCCCTAACTTTAGCCCCAACCCTAACCCTAATTTTAGCCCCAACCCTAGCCCTAACCCTAACTTTAGCCCCAATCCTAACCCTAAATTTAACCCTAACCCTAGCCCTAACTTTAGCCCCAACCCTAACCCTAAGGCTACTTTCACACTTGCGTCGTGTGGCATCCGTCACAATCCATCGTTTTGGACAAAAAACGGATCCTGCAAATGTGCCCACAGGATGCCTTTTTTGCCCATAGACTTGTATTACCGACGGATGGCCACACGTCGCGTCCATCGTGCACTGGATCCGTTGTGTTTTGGCGGACCGTCGTCACAAAAAAAGTTCAATGTAACCTTTTTTTTGTACGTCGCGTCCGCCATTTCCGCGCATGCGTGGCCGTAACTCTGCCCCCTCCTCCCCAAGACAAAGACTGGGCAGCGGATGCGTTGAAAAACTGCATCCACTCCCCACGTTGTGCACAATTTTCACAACGTGCGTCGGTACGTCGGGCTGACGCATTGCGACCGCCCCATACCGACGCAAGTGTGAAAGAAGCCTAAGGCTACTTTCACACTAGCGTCGTACTCGGCCCATCGCAGTGTGTCGGGCCGATGTACCGACGCTAGTGTTGTAAGCGCCGCACAACGGGTGCAGAGGATGCTGTTTTTTCAACGCATCCGCTGCCCCATTGCGAGGTGCGGGGAGGCGGGGGCGGAGTTCCGGCCGCGCATGCACGGTCGGAAATGGCGGACACGTCGCACAAAAAAAGTTACATGTAGCGTTTTTTTGTGCCGACGGTCCGCCAAAGCACGACGCATCCGTCGCACGACGGATGCGACGTGTGGCAATCCGTCGCAATGTGTCGCTAATGCAAGTCAATGGAGAAAAAAACGCATCCTGCAAGCACTTTTGCAGGATGCGTTTTTTCTCCAACGACGCATTGCGACGGAAGCCAAAAAACGCTAGTGTGAAAGTAGCCTAACCCTAACCCTAAATTTAGCCCCAACCCTAGCCCTAACCCTAGCCCTAACCCTAGCCCTAACCCTAACCCTAGCCCTAACCCTAGCCCTAACCCTAGCCCTAACCCTAACCCTAACCCTAGCCCTAACCCTAACCCTAATTTTAGCCCCAACTCGTCTCTCCTGCCGGCCGGCAGATGGCAGCAGATGGCGGGCGCACTGCGCATGCGCCCGCCATTTTCTTTGCAGAGGAAGAAGCCGGCCGGCAAGAGGAGACGCAGGAGGACTCGGGGACACCGGGTGAGTATGATAGGGTCCCCGAATCCCCCTATTTCTCTGTCCTCTGATGTGCGATCACATCAGAGGACAGAGAATTACAGATCGCTTTTTTTTTTTTTGCGGTCGCCGGTAAACAGTTAATTACCGGCGATCGCAAAACAGGGGTCGGTAAAAACCGACCCCGATCATGTTCTTTGGGGTCTCGGCTACCCCCGGCAGCCGAGACCCCAAAGATCTTCCGGGTGCCGGGCGGCGGGCGCACTGCGCATGCGCCCGCCATTTTTTCCCGGAAAAAAGATGGCGGCGCCCATCGGGAGCCACGAGGAGCACCGGGGGAGATAGGTGAGTATTGGGGGGCTATTGGGGGCCATCGGGGACACTATTTCTCTGTCCTCCGATGTGCGATCACATCGGAGGACAGAGAAATTAAATGGCAAATCGCGTTTTGTTTTTTTTTGTTGCGACCGCCGGTAAACGGTTAATTACCGGCGATCGCAACTCGGGGGTCGGTAAAAACCCCCCGAATCATGTTTTCTGGGGTCTCGGCTACCCTCGGCAACCGAGACCCCAGAGAAAATCCGACTCTGGGGGGCGATATTCACTTTTTCCACAGCGCCGTTAATTAACGGCGCTGTGGTTTAAGTACCCTTAGCGGCCGCCGTTAAAAGGCGCATCGGCGGTCGTTAAGGGGTTAATTTGTCTTAAATGAAAAAAACACAAAAGAGAATTAAGCAAAAAGCAAAACATTGATCATTTCACACAAAACTCCAAAAATGGGCCAGACAGAAGTATTGGCACCCTCAGCCTAATACTTGGTTGCACAACCTTTAGCCAAAATAACTGCGACCAACCGCTTCCGGTAACAAACAATGAGATTCTTACAATGCTCTGCTGGCATTTTAGACCATTCTTCTTTGGCAAACTGCTCCAGGTCCCTGATATTTGAAGGGTGCCTTCTCCAAACTGCCATTTTTAGATCTCTCCACAGGTGTTCTATGGGATTCAGGTCTGGACTCATTGCTGGCCACCTTATAAGTCTCCAGTGCTTTCTCTCAAACCATTTTCTAGTGTTTTTTTGAAGTGTGTTTTGGGTCATTGTCCTGCTGGAAGACCCATGACCTCTGAGGGAGACCCTGCTTTCTCACACTGGGCCTTACATTATGCTGCAAAATTTGTTGGTAGTCTTCAGACTTCATAATGCCATGCACACGGTCAAGCAGTCCAGTGCCAGAGGCAGCAAAGCAACCCCAAAACATCAGGGAACCTCCGCCACGTTTGACTGTAGGGACCGTGTTCTTTTCTTTGAATGCCTCTTTTTTTCTCCTGTAAACTCTATGTTGATGCCTTTGCCCAAAAAGCTCTACTTTTGTCTCATCTGACCAGAGAACATTCTGCCAAAACATTTTATTCTTTTTTGGGTAAATTTTGGCAAACTCCAGCCTGGCTTTTTTATGTCTCGGGGTAAGAAGTGGGGTCTTCCTGGGTCTCCTACCATACAATCCCTTTTCATTCAGATGCCGACGGATAGTACGGGTTGACACTGTTGTACCCTTGGACTGCAGGGCAGCTTGAACTTGTTTGGATGTTAGTCGAGGTTCTTTATCCAACATCCGCACAATCTTGTGTTGAAATCTCTTGTGAATTTTTCTTTTCCGTCCACATCTAGGGAGGTTAGCCACAGTGCCATGGGCTTTACACTTCTTGATGACCCTGCGCACAGTAGACACAGGAACATTCAGGTCTTTGGAGATGGACTTGTAGCCTTGAGATTGCTCATGCTTCCTCACAATTTGGTTTCCCAAGTCCTCAGACAGTTCTTTGGTCTTCTTTCTTTTCTCCATGCTCAATGTGGTACACCCAAGGACACAGGACAGAGGTTGAGTCAACTTTAATCCATGTCAACTGGCTGCAAGTGTGATTTAGTTATTGCCAACACCTGCTAGGTGCCACAGGTAAGTTACAGGTGCTGTTAATTACGCAAATTAGAGAAGCATCACATGATTTTCCAACAGTGCCAATACTTTTGTCCACCCCCTTTTTTATGTTTGATGTGGAATTATATCCAATTTGGCTTTAGGACAATTCTTTTTGTGTTGTTTTCATTTAAGACAAATTAAATGAAGATAATAAAACCAAAGAATTTGTGTTTGTAATCATTTTCAGGAAGAAACTAAGTATTATCTGACAGAATTGCAGGGGTGTCAATACTTTTGGCCATGACTGTGTATATATATATATATATATATATATACTGTATTTATATTTAATTCAGCGCTAGATATCCTAAAAGCCGGTAATTCAATTGCCGGCTTTTCATTTCTCCTTCACAAACCCGACAGGATATGAGACATGGTTTACATACAGTAAACCATCTCATATCATTTTTTTTTGCATATTCCACACTACTAATGTTAGTAGTGTGTATGTGCAAAATTTGGGCCCTCTAGCTATTAAATTAAAGGGTTAAATCCCGGAAAAAATTGGCGTGGGCTCCCGCGCAATTTTCTCCGCCAGAGTGGTAAAGCCAGTGACTGAGGGCAGATATTAATAGCCTAGAGAGGGTCCATGGTTATTGGCCCCCCCCTGGCTAAAAACATCTGCCCCTAGCCACCCCAGAAAAGGCACATCTGGAAGATGCGCCTATTCTGGCACTTGGCCACTCTCTTTCCACTCCCTTATAGTGGTGGGATATGGGGTAATGAAGGGTTAATGTCACCTTGCTATTGTAAGGTGACATTTAAGCCAGATTAATAATGGAGAGGCATCAATTATGACACCTATCCATTATTAATCCAATCGTACGAAATGGTTAATAAAATGCACACACACATTATTCAAAACTATTTTAATGAAATAAAGACACGGTGTTTTAATATTTTATTAGACTCTTAATCCACCTGAAGACCCTTGTCACCTGAAATAAAGTAAAAAAAAAAAAACAACAATATTCCATACCTTCCGTCGTTCCGTCAGTCCTACGAGATGTAAATCCATCTGAAGGGGTTAAATCATTTTACACTCAGGAGCTGTGCTAATGCAGTCGCTCCTGTCTGTAAAACCCCGGGGAATGAATGGAAAGCAGGGGAATGTCCTGTAGTTACCTTCATTTGCGGTGATGCACCCCCTGCTGGATGTCCTCATATGAACTCGAGCCTGGGAAACGTTCCCACGCTCGAGTTCATATGAGGACATCCAGCAGAGGGCGCATCATCACGACTCAAGGTAACTACAGGACATTCCCCTGCATTACATTCATTCACAACATTTTACAGACAGGAGCGACTGCATTAGCACAGCTCCTGGCTGTAAAATGATTTAACCCCTTCAGATGGATTTACATCGTGGGACTGACGGAACGACGGAAGGTATGGAATATTGTTGTTTGTTTTTTTTTTACTTTATTTCAGGTGATAAGGGTCTTCAGGTGGATTAAGAGTCTAATAAAATATTACAACAACCTGTGTCTTTATTTCATTAAAATACTTTTAAATAATGCGTGTTTTATTAATCATTTCGTACTATTGGATTAATAATGGATAGGTGTCATAATTGACGCCTCTCCATTATTAATCTGGCTTAATGTCACCTTCCAATAGCAAGGTGGCATTAACCCTTCATTACCCCATATCCCACCGCTACAGGGAGTGGGAAGAGAGTGGCCAAGTGCCAGAATAGGCGCATCTTCCAGATGTGCCTTTTCTGGGGTGGCTGGGGGCAGATGTTTGTAGCCAGGGGGGGCCAATAACCATGGACCCTCTCCTGGCTATTAATATCTGCCCTCAGTCACTGGCTTTACCGCTCTGGCGGAGAAAACTGTGCGGGAGCCCACGCCAATTATTTCCGCCATTTAACCCTTTTTTTTTAGCAGCTACAGTGCCAAAATTTTGCACATACACACTACTAACATTAGTAGTGTGGAATATGCAAAAAAAAAGGGATATGAGATGGTTTACTGTATGTAAACCATGTCTCATATCCTGTCGGGTTTGGGAAGGAGAAATGAGAAGCCGGCAATTGAATTACCGGCTTTTCACTAACACCGCTGCGTATTTCTCGCAGGTCACACTGCTGGTCCGTGTGTAATCCGTATTTTTCTCGCCCCCATAGACTTTCATTAGCGATTTTTTTGCGCAATACGGTGACAAACGCAGCATGCTGCGATTTTCTATGGCCGTACAAGACCGTATAATACGGATCAGTAAAATACGGCAGATAGGAGCTGGGCCATAGGGAATCATTGGGCCGTGTGTTATGCGTATTTTACGGGTGTATTTTCTGCGCTCATACGTCTGGAAAACTCGCTAGTGTGAAAGTAGCCTAAGGCTGCCGTCACACTAGCAGTATTTGGTCAGTATTTTACATCAGTATTTGTAAGCCAAAGCCAGGAGTGGGTGATAAGTGCAGAAGTGGTGCATATGTTTCTATTATACTTTTCCTCTAATTGTTCCACTCCTCGTTTTGGCTTACAAATACTGGTGTAAAATACTGACCAAATACTGATAGTGTGACGGCAGCCTAAGATTAGGGTTTGTATTAGATTAGGGGTCTGTATTAGTTTAGGGGTCTGGTCTGGGGTCTGTTAGTTTAAGGGTCTGATCTGGGGTCTCTATACATTAGGGTCAGGTCTAGGTGAGAGTCAGCATGTGTTGGGGGCCATCTCCACTACTTGAGATCCATGTGCTGTATATAGAGGCTCCTGCTGTCTGTGGTGACACTTGGTGTTAGCTCAGGGTGATCCTTGGCCTCGGGGTCACTGACAGCAGAATGTGACACGTGACCCCTCTCTGACACTGCACTCACACGGTGACGCTGCCTTGTGACCACCTGACTGTCCGGGATGACGTCACTGGCGCGGCCTGTACGTCCCACGTGACTCCTCCCTATTTTCATTCAATTGTAGGAGGAGTCACAGAATAGAAAGCTTTTTACCGCGGAAGTGACGTCAGAGAAGGCCCCGCCCTGTTGTTGTTGTCGTTGCTGTCTGTGCTCGGGAACATGAAGTGGATGTTCAAGGAAGACCACGCACTGGGTGAGAGGCCGGGGGCGGCGGGAGTCCCGACAGCTGATCTGTCACACTGTGCTGCCATGTCACGACAGAGGACGAGGTCATGTCCCCCATACACTGCAATGTCGCCCCCCCGTCCTGTGTATTATACCCCCCTCCCCCTGTACATTATATCCTGTGTATTATACCCCCCTCCCCCTGTACATTATATCCTGTGTATTATATCCTCCTGTCTCTCCCCCTGTACATTATATCCTGTGTATTATACCCTCCTGTCTCTCCCCCTGTACATTATATCCTGTGTATTATACCCCTGCCCCTGGACATTATATCCTGTGTATTATACCCTCCCCCTGGACATTATATCCTGTGTATTATACCCTCCCCCCTGGACATTATATCCTGTGTATTATACCCTCCTGTCTCTCCCCCTGTACATTATATCCTGTGTATTATATCCTCCTGTCTCTCCCCCTGTACATTATATCCTGTGTATTATACCCTCCTGTCTCTCCCCCTGTACATTATATCCTGTGTATTATACCCCTGCCCCTGGACATTATATCCTGTGTATTATACCCTCCCCCTGTACATTATATCCTGTGTATTATACCCTCCTGTCTCTCCCCCTGTACATTATATCCTGTGTATTATATCCTCCTGTCTCTCCCCCTGTACATTATATCCTGTGTATTATACCCTCCTGTCTCTCCCCCTGTACATTATATCCTGTGTATTATACCCCTGCCCCTGGACATTATATCCTGTGTATTATACCCTCCCCCTGGACATTATATCCTGTGTATTATACCCTCCCCCCTGGACATTATATCCTGTGTATTATACCCTCCCCCTCGACATTATATCCTGTGTATTATATCCTCCTGTCTCTCCCCCTGTACATTATATCCAGTGTATTATACCCCTGCCCCTCCCTCTGTACATTATATCCTGTGTATTATACCCCTGCCCCTGGACATTATATCCTGTGTATTATACCCTCCCCCTGGACATTATATCCTGTGTATTATACCCCTGCCCCTGGACATTATATCCTGTGTATTATACCCTCCCCCTGGACATTATATCCTGTGTATTATACCCTCCCCCCTGGACATTATATCCTGTGTATTCTACCCTCCCCCTCGACATTATATCCTGTGTATTATATCCTCCTGTCTCTCCCCCTGTACATTATATCCTGTGTATTATATCCTCCTGTCTTTCCCCCTGTACATTATATCCTGTGTATTATATCCTCCTGTCTCTCCCCCTGTACATTATATCCTGTGTATTATATCCTCCTGTCTCTCCCCCTGTACATTATATCCTGTGTATTATATCCTCCTGTCTCTCCCCCTGTACATTATATCCTGTGTATTATATCCTCCTGTCTCTCCCCCTGTACATTATATCCTGTGTATTATATCCTCCTGTCTCTCCCCCTGTACATTATATCCTGTGTATTATATCCTCCTGTCTCTCCCCCTGTACATTATATCCTGTGTATTATATCCTCCTGTCTCTCCCCCTGTACATTATATCCTGTGTATTATATCCTCCTGTCTCTCCCCCTGTACATTATATCCTGTGTATTATATCCTCCTGTCTCTCCCCCTGTACATTATATCCTGTGTATTATATCCTCCTGTCTCTCCCCCTGTACATTATATCCTGTGTATTATATCCTCCTGTCTCTCCCCCTGTACATTATATCCTGTGTATTATACCCCTGCCCCTGTACATTATATCCTGTGTATTATATCCTCCTGTCTCTCCCCCTGTACATTATATCCTGTGTATTATACCCCTGCCCCTCCCTCTGTACATTATATCCTGTGTATTATACCCCTGCCCCTGGACATTATATCCTGTGTATTATACCCTCCCCCTGGACATTATATCCTGTGTATTATACCCTCCCCCTGGACATTATATCCTGTGTATTATACCCTCCCCCTGGACATTATATCCTGTGTATTCTACCCTCCCCCTCGACATTATATCCTGTGTATTATACCCTCCCCCTCGACATTATATCCTGTGTATTATACCCTCCCCCCTCGACATTATATCCAGTGTATTATACCCTCCCCCTGTACATTATATCCTGTGTATTATACCCTCCCCCTGTACATTATATCCTGTGTATTATACCCTCCTGTCTCTCCCCCTGTACATTATATCCAGTGTATTATACCCCTGCCCCTCCCTCTGTACATTATATCCTGTGTATTATACCCCTGCCCCTGGACATTATATCCTGTGTATTATACCCCTGCCCCTCCCTCTGTACATTATATCCTGTGTATTATACCCCTCCCCCTGGACATTATATCCTGTGTATTATACCCTCCCCCTGGACATTATATCCTGTGTATTATACCCTCCCCCTGGACATTATATCCTGTGTATTCTACCCTCCCCCTCGACATTATATCCTGTGTATTATACCCTCCCCCTCGACATTATATCCTGTGTATTATACCCTCCCCCCTCGACATTATATCCTGTGTATTATACCCTCCCCCTGTACATTATATCCTGTGTATTATACCCTCCCCCTGTACATTATATCCTGTGTATTATACCCTCCCCCTGTACATTATATCCTGTGTATTATACCCTCCTGCCCCTCCCACATTTATATATTTTTGTTCTGTGTATTTTCTATTTGTGGTGGAAGATAAATAAGTGACGCCATTCTTGTAGATTGGGACATTTGAGTCTCCGATAATTCTCCGGGGCAGCGGTCACACGTCTGTGATATCAAGTCACCGGCTAAGATCAATAAGCAACCCTCGTGGGTCTCCGCCCCTTCTACCGAGCCCCTCCAGCCTGCCTCGTGCCCCCTCTCCTGTTCTTCCACCCTCTCTCATTTCTCCTGGCTCGCGCCGCCGGTCATGAGAAGGCCTCACTCGGACATTTCCATTTCTTAATGAAGCGTTACACAAAAATGCTTGGTCTGAGACTTGGGCCGCTCGGTATTCATTGCCCGGGGGGCCTGAGCCCTCTCCTACTGTCCGTCGGATAGGTGGCGACATAGACTTTTCGCCCCACCTCTCTTGCACCCGTACTCTCAGGACGAGGATCGTCTGCCCCGACTGAGATTGATGTGATCAGTCACTGGTCATGTGATGTGCACCCCCAGCTTATTGACCCAAATTTGTCTTTGACGGTCAGTTAGATAAACGATAAAGTATGACGAGGGAGAAGTCCGGGTTTATTTTGTAAGTCAAATGTGGGGGGCTACGGGCTTGGATAAAAAAAAAAAATCTTGTGTGGTGCCCCCTTTCTATTTCTTATTGTTCATGAAGTGGATGTTTCATGTCCCCCTATATCTGTCTGTTTTGTGTGTGACAAGCTGCTCCTTGTTACTATCTGGCCCAGGGAGCAGGTGCCTTGTGCCAGGTACATCGGGGCCACGCACCTGTGCAATCCCATGAATAACCTGCCATGTCTCACTCCTAAAGAATCTCTTGTCGGCGGTCGCCCCACATTCCTGCCGTGCGGCTCACTTGTCTGGTGACTCCTCCGTCATCTCCCAGTTATTATGTGGATTCTTTCCTGAGTCTTCCTTTATTCCTATTTTTTTTTTTTTTTTCAGAACACAGGTGCGTGGAGTCGGCGAAAATTCGGGCCAAATATCCGGACCGCGTTCCGGTAAGTTGTGATGTTTCCTGCGAGGGCTCATCCATTATTCAGCACTTGCTCTATTAGAGCTGTATATAGATTGCATTGGGTACAAGCAATAATTCCCCTCTTATCTCCATGTACCAGAATCTGTTTGAGATTCCATTATCCCATAGTCTTAAAGGAGACCCTACACTTATCAATAATACGTATTATTGCTACCTGGTGTAAATTGTTTTTTTGTACTCCATTATCCGGTGCTGTTTTGGTTTTGTTCCTGGGACTTTTTGCTCTTGTATATGCTCCATTTCTTTTATATATAAATCTAGTCTTGTTAGCCAAGTGGGTGTGATCCTCAACTCTTCTCTATTGGTAGCTTTTTATGACCACACCCACTTTGATAATGCAAAACATACAGAGGTCCCACCAAAATCGTTAGGTTCGACCCATTTTCATGTAATGGATATGGTCACCAAAGTGGCCCCTCACTTGTGCAGATCCTCTGTTATTCCTTCTGGAAATGTTCCCAATAAATCGAGTTGTCCTTATCAGTATGGGACATTTAGTGGTGACTACTCCTCCATATACAGTGATAATTCACAGCACTAATATGACTCGTGCACTTCCCAGGTCATCGTGGAGAAAGTATCTGGTTCACAAATTGTGGATATCGACAAGCGGAAATACCTGGTCCCCTCTGACATCACCGTGGCTCAGTTTATGTGGATCATTAGAAAACGCATTCAACTGCCTTCAGAAAAAGCCATCTTCCTGTTTGTAGACAAGACTGTGCCTCAGTCCAGGTGAGATGAGGACGACATAATCGCTGCACATGAGAATGACTCCTAACACCCAGCTTGTGCCGCATGTTGGGGAGAGCACGCACCATGGGTTGTGCCAAACATTGTGCACCACGGTGGGGCGCTGCACATCATGGTGAAGGGCGCGCGCTGGGGAAGTGGGGTGTCTCAATGTTTAGCCAGGTTATCCCCTTTAAAAGATACTGATTGCATCTCTGTTGTGCCACACTGGAAACAATGCGGCTCCTGGCCTGGCACATTGCCGATGGGGCACTTGTCATTAAAGTATCCCCCCTTGGTGTTAAGGTACCTACACATCTTAGATCGCTGGGGGCTGAATACTAATCCTTTGCCGACTCCTCCATAGTTCTGTGGGGGGTATTGAAGGGTGATAACAGCTAGATTGGTGGGAACTCTCACACTGATGGCTGCACGTCCTGCACTGAAACGGTGCGTGCTGCCGCTTCATTCCAAGTTCTGGACCGTCACACTCGTTATTCATCAGACCCCAACAATCTAGCAATTGTCACTTGTCCTGTGCATGGGAGAGAACTTGGAATATCCCTTTTAAAGAGGTTAGCAGATTTCCAGATATATTAACAAGCCGTGGAAATCAGTCTTATCAGTGTCTAATCAAATGAAAAAGCCAAGGATTGATCCCGTGAAACGACAGTGTGGTTCAGTAATTTTTTTCCTGTCTTTTTCCCCTTCAGTCTAACCATGGGACAGCTGTACGAGAAAGAGAAAGACGAGGACGGCTTTTTGTACGTGGCGTACAGCGGAGAGAACACGTTCGGCTTTTAGACGCATCAACGGCTTGTGAATCTTGTAAATAATGTCAGTGGTTTTAACATGATGTGTAAGTCTCCATCCCGTAGGATTAGATGCATCTTAACTGGACGCCTTCTTTTGGTTTTCTTTTCCACGTCTTGTCCTCCATCTTTGTCTAAATATATATATATATTTTTTTTTTTAACGTAATTTATTATTTGTGCTTTGTGAAGACGTCACTTTACTGCCAAAGAGGCCGGCGACGTGTCAGAAGTTAGAAATCTGCAGCCTATTTACTCTGGCAGTGAAGTGGTTAAGTAATAGTACTTAGGAAGAGGTGGGGTCCGGCGACCCCCGCTAGTAGCATTCATCATATAAATAGGTTTTGGATTTTGTTTCCATGGTTCTGTCATTTGCTGACCTTCGCTATAAGACACAGACGATTAGTGATTGATATTGTAATCAGTAATTACCGGTATGTAATCTTCACCTTTACAAATTCCTGCAAATAAAACCATTCAGTCCATAACTTCTCGTTTTGACACAGTAAGGAATTATTCACACTATACATTTTACATCTCCAGACCTCAGCTATGGTTTATGGCAGGTCCGCTGAACGATGGTGGCAGCCTGTGGAGCTGTCCTGGAAGCGGCACTTCCCCTTCTTCTACTCAAATGTATTTGTGCCTTTTAGACACAAATACATGAAAACACTGTGGAGCTGGGACAGGAGCTGCGCTCATCAGTCCTTCTCCCCGGTGTGCAGCAGCGTGATGAGACGTCGCAGACAAAGGTAAGTGCTCCATCAAGGAGCCGAAGACTGAATTCAAAATCATTGTGGATGAGATGGGGAGGGGGTTAATGTTACTGTGAAGACACATAATTGGGGTGACCATTTTGAAAGGGGGCATAGTTTTGTTCGAGGTGGTGGTGGAGGGGTACCTAATTCAAAGGGGCAGTGTGGGGGGTATATTTTGCAGAGGGGGAGTACTGTCTGGTGAGGGACATTTTGCAGAGGGGCAGTACTGTCCGGTGGGGGAACATTTTGCAGAGGGGCAGGGCAGTAATGTCTGGTGGGGGAACATTTTGCAGAGGGGCAGGGCAGTAATGTCTGGTGGGGGACATTTTGCAGAGGGGCAGTGCGGTTTCATGGGAGACATTTTGCAGAGGGGCAGTGCGGTGGGTTATATTACGCAGGAAGCACAGGCGTGCAGCATGGGAGATCTTTATGGGGCAGTATAATGATACTTAAATTTTCAAAAGCACGGTGTCAGGAATCGCTGCTGAAGACGAAGAGCAGGGAAGTCTGAAGATGAGTTCCGAGCATGAAATCTCTCCATGGTGTCTGTGCTACATGGAGACAAGAAGTGATGGGAACGACTACAATCAGAGAAGATGTAAAATATCAGGTACCCAGATGTAATTATAAGGCCGGAGACACACTGGTGCGAGATACGGCCGAGTCTCGCTGGTTAAAAGCAAGCTGTGGCACCGGCACTCCGGAGCGGAGCGTGCGGCTCCATGTGTTGCTATGCAGCTGCACGCTCCGGAGTACAGGTGCCACAGCTTGCTTTTAACCAGCGAGACTCGGCCGTATCTCGCACCAGTGTGTCTCCGGCCTTAATCTGTGATACTGACTCGGTCTCATCAGTCCTGTGGTTCCTGCATGATCCGCAGTCTGATGACTTACGGTAATGACTCCCAGTATCTCCTCACCATTGTTAAAGAGAATCTGCCATCAGAATTTTGCTAAGTAAACTACAGACATTGTCAGGTTCGCAATTAAAAAAATATAACTACAGCAAAATGGCGTCGTCTGCGCAGTAGCATCTATCGGCAAGCGATGCCCTCAGTGGATATGGCATGCACAGACTAAGAGCATCGCTTTCAGAAAAATGCTACTGCGTAAACTAAACAGATTCTCTCCAAATCCTCCTCAAATACCCAAAACTTTGGTGATATATTGATGCAAGTACTGCTTTACATTTTTTTGCAGCCCTAGGATCAAAAAATGTTGTGTGCCCCTGGCGTATGGTGACCCAATAGTCTGGATCAACAAAACATGGTCACAGCTGTGCACGCTTTATATTCTGCTGTCACTCGATGCCGGGAGAAAGCAGCGGTGGAAGGGTGTAGGGTTTTTTGTGTGCCCAATGTTCAAAAATAAGACAAACTACAAAGAAAGTAATTGAAAGATGCCTTTTTTTTATCAAATAATAATCCTAGAAATACTCGTTTCCTGATAATTGGACGGTGTACAGAAGAGGCCAATCCCCGGGTTCGGTGCCAGTCTCACACTTAGGTGGACATGCCAATTACCAATCTCCGGGTTTGGTGCCAGTCTTACACTTGTGTGGATGCGTCAATTACCAATCTCCAGGTCCAATTACCAATTTCTGGGTTCGGTGCCAGTCTTACACAGGGGTTGACGTGCTGATTACCAATCCCCGGGTTCGGTGCCAGTTTCACACTTGGGTAGACGCACCGATTTCCCATCCCTGGGCTCGGTGCCAGTCTTACACTTGGGTGGACGCACAGATTACCAATCCCCGGGTTCAGTGACAGTCTTACACTTGGGTGGATGCACCGATTACCAATCCTCAGGTCCAGTGCCAGTCTTAACACTTGGGTGGACGTGCTTATTTCCATTGCGGGTCTCAGCTGAAGTGCAGGTAATCGCGTGACGCTCTGATCCAGGATGTGAAGCTCTGTTCCCGGAGTCGCCTCCAGGCCTCCTGGTAACACACAGCAGCTTCTTTGTAATCACAATATGTCCTCAAGTCCCTGGAGGAGAAAAAGTATGAGATATTGTACAAGGTTTACATAAACCAGCGATGGGACCAATAAACCCTGAAACCACCATAAAGACGAGTCCTTGAGTCACGGCCTAAGCTGGAAGAGCCGGGGTACAACCCTCGGGGTGATGTCCTCCAGCTCGCAGTTCTCTAGGAGGTAAGAAGCTGCGAGAGGAGAAAGTAAGGGATCGAGAGGCTAAAATCTCCCATGGGAGAGGTCTCCCCAAAGCTATTAACCAGTTAAATCCCGCTGACAGTTTAACAACTGGATTTAACGTGCCAGCTGGCAACGCATCGCAAATCCCACCCATCAGTACTCATCACATGATCGCGGGGTGCCAATAGGTTGTCATGACAGCAGGGGGTCTGTAGAAGACCCCCATGCTTGGCATTGTGAATCTCCTGTGAACGCCGGCTTGTGGCTTACGTTCACAGGAGAATGTGATTTTTGCTGTACATAGCAGGGCGGAAGCACTATGTGGAGATCGGGCGATCGCAGCTTCAACTCTCCCAAGAAATATAGTAAAAAGTAAAAGTTCAAATCGACCTCCTTTTGTCCCATTGAAAGTAAAACCATTAAATAAATTTAGTTTTAGTTGTTAAAGTAAATAATCGCCTTCCTATCCTTAAACGCAGCTCCTGTTGGGCAGATCAAGGGTGGGAATTGCCCAACAAGCCATTATTTCACAGGAGTGCTGCAAACATAGCAGTCTCGGGTGTGAGCACTGTCCATGGTTTGTTGGGCAATTCCCACCCTACAGCGAGTACTCACTGTATCACGCACCCTCCCAAATTTGGCTGTCAAAAATTTTAAAAAATCAAAAAAAGTGAAAACTAATTTTCAGATTCTGAAATTGGTGGTGCCCAAAACAGCATGTCCTCATGACGCAAGGTGTCAAAGCACAAAATGTAATGTAACATTTCACTTTATTACATGCATTTAAGTTTAAAAAAAAAAATAAAAAAAATTGGGATTAATTACAAATTTTGCACCGTTTTGCTTTTACAGGTTCTTTATTTCCTGAAACTTTCAACGTTGACGTGGTCTGTGGTTAATAATCAGCTGAGAGGAGCTCATGCCATCTGAATATGCTCACTGATGGATTCTTAGATGACTCATTCAATAAACTGCACATTACTGAGGCTATAAGGGTATGTTCACACTGGGCGTTTTTGCTACCTTTTTTGCTAATTTTCAGCTGCTTTTTACAGTACCAGAACAGCCTATGAGATTTCAGAAATCTCAAACACACATTTATTTTTTTTTTCATCAGGATTTTGTGCTTTGCTGCGTTTTTTTTTTTTTTTTTTTTACATAGAGCTGACACACGCTTCTTCCAGCGTTTTCCACCCACTGACTTGAATGGATGGTGAAAAAACGCTGCAAATACGCAGATTTACTTTTCTTGCAGCGTATGTGCTGCAGAAAAGTCAAGGAGAGCAGCATGTGACCTCACACTCGGCTCTGCTACCTCTAGATGGCAGGCGGCATGATGCATCCATGCAGTCTGTCATCCAGCAGAGCGGACCCGAACCCCATTCACTTGAAAACAGAATCTGACACGCTGTCATATGCATGACATCATGGCAAACACCCCTTTTAACGGGTAAATCGTCCCCGCCGGTCAGAGAGCCGCAGATCCCACGCTGTCAAAAACACTGAGCGCTCAGCTGTGATCGGAGGTAAACAGTTAACCTCCGGTCACTGGTGTCAGTTGATGGGACTACTACTCCTATCATCCAATACCTGCTGCCGCTAATAACACTGAGAGCAGGAGCAGATGATGGGAATTATTCATCAACAGCTCCTGTGCTGTAAATAAATAATAAAAAAACAAGCACAACTCGGCGTTGGTTCCCCTGTATTTTTGTTAACCAGCCAGGCAAAATTCACAGCTTGGGGCTGCAACTCTCAGCTGTCAGCAAAGCTAATTATCAAGAACAGCGGGTTCCTCACAACGTATTTTTTAATTAATTTTAAAAAACGGTGTGGGATCCCCCCATTTTTGACAACCAGCCTTGCTAAAGCAGACAGCTGGGGGCTCTTATTCTCAGGCTGGTAAGGGGCCATGGATGTTGCTTCCCCCGCCCAGCCTAAAGATAGCAGCCAGCAGCTGCCCAGGAAAGGCACATCTATTAAATGCACCAATTCTGGTGCTTTGCCCTGCTCTTCCCACTTGCCCTGTAGTGGTGGCAAGTGGGGTGATAGTTGGCGGGGGGGGGTTGATGTCACCTTTGTATGGGGTGATAGTTGCCGGGGTTGATGTCACCTTTGTATTGTCAGATGACATCAAGCCCCGAGGTTAGTTAATGGAGAGGCATCCAGAAGACACCTATCCATTACTAACCCCATAGTCACATTGTAAGAAAACAAGCACCAAGAATAAAGTCTTTTAATTGAAAACAATAACACAGCCTCCTTTAACCCCTTCCCGACATCTGACGTTATAGTACGTCAGATGTCGGGTCCCCTGCTTTGATGTGCGCTCCGGCGGTGAGCGCACATCAAAGTCGCGACATGTCAGCTGTTTTTTACAGCTGACATGTGCGCGCAATAGCGGCGGGTGAAATCGCGATCACCCGCCGCTATTAACTAGTTAAATGCCGCTGTCAAACGCAGACAGCGGCATTTAACTACCGCATCCGGCCGTGCGGCCGGATATGAGCGCATCGCCGACCCCCGTCACATGATCGGGGGTCGGCGATGCTCCTCCATTGTAACCATAGAGGTCCTGGAGACCTCTATGGTTACTGATCGCCGGTGGCTGTGAGTGCCCCCCTGTGGTCGGCGCTCACAGCACACCGGCATTTCTGCTGTGTAGCAGCGATCTTATGATCGCTGCTGCATAGCAGAGCCGATCGCGTTGTGCCTGCTTCTAGCCTCCCATGGAGGCTATTGAAGCATGGCAAAAGTAAAAAAAAAAAGTAAAAAAAATGTGAAAAAAATAAAAAAAATATAAAAGTTTAAATCACCCCCCTTTTGCCCCAATCAAAATAAATCAATAAAAAAAAAACCCAACCTACACATATTTGGTATTGCCGCGTTCAGAATCGCCCGATCTATCAATAAAAAAAAGCATTAACTTGATCGCTAAACGGCGTAATGAGAAAAAAAATCGAAACGCCAGATTTACGTTTTTTTGGTTGCCACGACATTGCATTAAAATGCAATAACGGGCGATCAAAAGAACGTATCTGCACCAAAATGCTATCATTAAAAATGCCAGCTCGGCACGCAAAAAATAAGCCCTCACCTGACCCCAGATCACGAAAAATGGAGACGCTACGAGTATCGGAAAATGGCGCAATTTTGTTTTGTTTTGTTTTTTGCAAAGTTTGGAATTTTTTTTCACCACTTAGGTGAAAAATAACCTAGTCATGTTAGGTGTCTATGAACTCGTACTGACCTGGAGAATCATAATGGCAGGTCAGTTTTAGCATTTAGTGAACCTAGCAAAATAGGCAAGCAAAAAACAAGTGTGGGATTGCACTTTTTTTGCAATTTCACTGCACTTGGAATTTTTTTCCCGTTTTCTAGTACACGACATGGTAAAACCAATTATGTCGTTCAAAAGTACAACTCGTCCCGCAAAAAATAAGCCCTCACATGGCCAAATTGACGGAAAAATAAAAAAGTTATGGCTCTGGGAAGGAGGGGAGTGAAAAAACGGAAAAAGCTCCGGGGGTGAAGGGGTTAATAATCTCATTTAAACCAGTAAAACTTCTGCACCGTGCGACTTTCTCACCGCAGTTCAGCCCAGCTGGGAACGGAGCCTTGGTGACGTCACCGCTAGTCACTGATGCTGCGCCCCCAGCAGGTCATTCACCAGTGGTTTTCAGCTGTGATGGTCGCATCTTGGCACCGTCCAGGTTGAAAACGAATTATCGCCCCCACACATGGATTACAGCGTGGGACAGAACGACAGAGAGGTGAGGGATGTTGTTTTATTATTTTTGGTTTATTACGGAAAACAAGGGCTTCCGTGGAATTAGGCAAGGTCGTAAGTATAGTTTAATTGAGATTATTAAAGGAGTCTGTGTCATTTTTTCAATTAAAGGACTTTTTTCTGGGTGTCTGTTTTCTTACAATGTGACTATGGTGTCAGTAATGGGGGTGTCTTATTGACGCCTCTCCTTTACTAACTTCCGGGCTTTATGCCACTTGACAATACAATGGTCACATCAACCTCCCAACTATTATGGCTGCAGGGTAAGTGGAAAGAGCGAGGCTAAGTGCCAGAATTGGCGCATGTTAGAGATGCGCTTTTTCTGGGGCTGCTGAGAGCTGATGTTTTTAGCCTGGAGAGGGGGGGGGCAGTATCTATGGCCCCTTCCTAGGCAATTAAAATCAGCCCACAGCTGTCTGCATAGCCTTTGCTAGTTATTAATTATAGGAAGACTGTTTTTTTTAGGGTCCCGCATTTTAATATCCAGTAAAGTTTAAGTATACAGTTGTGAGCTGATATTAATATCCTGGGAAGCTCCATCGGTATTATCCCCATCCCAGGCTATAAACATCGGCTCCCAGCCGTCTACTTTCCCTCTGCTGGTTACGAAAATTACGCAGAAACCCACACCATTTTTTTTTTTCCGACAAATAATCTTTTATTAATGAATTACATATCCAGTAATTTGCACACACTGTACTAACTGTATTTGTCCCAGACATCTGTATATCCATCTATCCTGTCTGCTTCTGCTGTGATCTTACACTACCCGGCAGATGAATAACCGACTTTTCTTCTACTTATCTATGTAATATATATATATACATATAAATGTGTGTTACTGATATATAGATATAGTGTATATATCTGTTCTAACCTGTCAGTGTGATTTTACTGTATGCAGCAGATGGATCTAGAGGTACGGTTCTACAGGAAGTAGTTTTTTTTTTTCCCTTTCCCCCCTCTGGGGGCACTCAACTTTATTAGCATGCACAAAGAGACACAAGTTAGCCCCCCAAACACATGAAAAAAATGCACCAAAACAAGCCTTTTTGCCGCAGCTTCTTTCCTGCCAAGAAATCAGGTTTTGCTGTAGAAAAAAAAAAAAAAGGAACAAAAATGCCCTGTGTGAACTTACCCTAAAAGGTGATCGGTGCAAAATTTTGAATAAAACCCAATTGCAAAAATTATTATTAGCCCCAAATACATGCATTTAAGTATAAAAAAAAAAAAAAAAAAAATCCCAAACATGGATAACATCCTAGGGTCTTGGCTTGTTGTCGGTGAATGAATATCTGGATGAGTTATAATAGCAGCCTCAATCTGTGTCCGGCAGCTTTTACTGACACATTGTAAGGAGACGGGCAGCTTCGTGAGAAGGACATGGGGAGAAAATGGTTTTTAGTGTCTGAAAGTTCAATAAAAAGTTGGCAAAGTTGATTTGGTCTAAGTGCAGTTGTAGAAAATTTGCTGAAAACCGATCCCACGTCCTCCTGGCACGAGGTGGTTCATTCATAGAAAAGCCTGTGATCCCAACCCCCCAGGGCTGGACCCCACTACAGACATTCGCCAGCTTTTCCTGGCACCGCTGCAGCCCTGACTTGTGCCGGTGATGGAGGCGCCTAATCCTCAGGGCTCAGAAGACGAGGCGACGACTAAAAGGGCGACTCATTTTTCCATTGTGCCGTTTAACCTCCTCCACAAGGAGCCACGTGGGTGTCCGATCACTCATCACAAAAGTAAAGGGGTCCCTGGTTTTGTTTTTTGTAACTAAAGCTTAAATCCTGCCGAAAAAGTCTGCAACTTTCCAAAAACACTCAGGTCCTCACAGTTTATACGATCTCTGCTTTCTTCACGCAACGTCTCACGTCTGACGGTTTGTCACAGAAGTATCCAGTCTAAATACATAAGAAGTAGCACAAAGCTACTTCCTATGCTGAGCGTTTGTTACAATATTTCAGTGCAGGCGAAATGTATCAAACATGTTACGAAAACACAGATACAAGTCCGATTTTGTTTACTTGTCAATTTAAGGCTAGGGGTCCACTAAAAAAGAAAAAAATAAATAAATTAGAGACCGCTCCGATCCCACTTGTGAGCTAACAATTTATGTCTCTTTGATAGAAGCTTTTTTTTTTTTTTTTTTTTTAAAAAGTTAGATCTGACACTTTGACCAAACCCTAATGAAAGTTGGTAAAAGAAAAAAAAAAAAATCATTGTCATTTGGATAAGTCCTTAGAGTTGAGCAAAGATTTATAGGACACCCAGCCAGCCCCCTTGCAGTGAGACTAAGGCGGATAGCAAGAGATCGCCGATTTATTGAAGTGGACAACCCCTTTAAGGTCGTTATAGGAGGACTGATTAGTGAGTAACCTGTAGCCCCGTTAGCTGTGACACGTAGGAAGGGTGGTCCTTTGACTGTAAACAAGAATAGTTGTCCTTTCGCCCCTCTGAATCCCAGGACGGGGTGACATCACAAGTCACTGACAATCCTTAATAGCAGGCAGGCGTCCCGGCCGTCCCACCCTGCGCGAGCCGTCCTGCCCGAACATTCAGCTTTACCTTTAACCCTTTGGCGCCATCCACTGTACATTTCCGTCAGGTACGCTGCTAAGTAATCAACGTCAAGCGCCATAAATGTACAGCGACCAATGCGGTCCACAGACCCTTTAGTTTAACCTTTTAGATGCTGTGGTCAAAAGTGACTGCAGAAATTAATCTGTGGCACCAAAAACCTGGACACATATCCAGCCAAAGGCCAGTTTCACATGTCTGACGTTCACGTTCTGTGATGTTAAGAGGGTGGCCGCCATGTCCAGACCTGGACTCAACTGTGCCATAGGAAACCATTACGCTGCTGAGTTCGGGTCAGTAGGCCCACATTCAGGACAGTTTATCATTTTCGGCTGTGTGGCGCCGTTACCTGAGGGTCGCCGGGATCTGCTCTTCGGCCAGATTCTCCACCAGGTGACGGAACGTGTGAAACATTTCTAATTTACAGATTCGGGATCTGGAGAAAAACATAAATCATCTTCCATTATATACAGCAGTAACTGCACCGCGTCCTCGCCGGGTCACAACATCGGACTAATCCCCAGGGGGACGCCATCCACCACAGATGTTAATGCTTTTTGGGCAATCCACTGTGTAGGTGGCTCGCCTCGATGTCCCGGCACCATGCCCGGTTACAGACCTGCTAGGGTGCAAAACCCTCTGCAGCCCCCCACCAGCGGCATCACTACCTAGACTGTGGCGCTCCGATTGCTTTCTTCGTTGTCCCTTGTCGGTAGCCGTTAGCGGTGACATCTAGTGGCTGATGTGGGACTGCGCACCAACTAATCGCTGCAGGAAACATTGAACACAACGTTAAAGATCAGTCGTGTCTGTGGAGGATTCGTCCGATGTAGCAGAGCTGAGATGGTCGTTCCACACCAGACACAATCTCTGTACGTTTTTTGGCTGTACTATCTGGTTGCTGTGCCCTTGATAACATTAGGGACCCGTGCAGCAGGGTACGGTCAGGCATACATCTCTGACATACACTCACCTGCCCCACAGGGCACCATCTTCCTTGCACTGTCCGCCTTGCTCAGTGAGTCTCTTCCATGCTGAAACTGTAGTTGTGACTGCAGAATCTGCGGCTCATGCGCCCGGTATCCGTCGGGCAGACCCCATACATCTCGGCACCTGGATAGGGAAGAAATAAGCAAATCAGATGTGTTTGCCACTGCTCAATGTGAACAGTGACCATGGAGCACGGAGTATGGAGTACCGGCTGTGCAGAGCCCGCTCCATGGACTGCCGGCTGAACGAGCACTTGCCCACCACCACAGAGGACAGATAGATGGGCTGTTGTAGAAAGTGCATGAGTAGCGCCCCCTGGAGGCCCAGCACGTTCCAGCGCGCCATCTTATCGCTGCAGGACATGGATATGGTGCGGTCCCCCCGGCCAGGCTTGATGCGGAGGACCCCCACAGTGTGATAGTCTGGCCCTGGATCCCGCCTGTCCTGCACCTCCCCAGGAACGCACTTCGCTCCGGTCCTGAACACATCTATGGGCTCAGGGGTCAAATCTGCACTGTCCTCCTGTTCCTTCTCTTCAGTTTTTCCCCTGGTTTCCGGATTGGATCCATCTTGTCTCATTCTCTTAGCAGCGGTGGAATCACAAGCCGATGGCTTCCTTTTATTGCCAGCCGTGATCAATGTCTCCTCGGATGATGCTGCGGACGTGGGACAGAGCTGGTCCTCTGGGGAAAGCATGGGAATAATGGAGGCATCACCGCCTGTAGGGCAAATAGTGGGGTATTAGATGGATGCTCTATGGTGGCCAGACACGGGAGGGAACGGTGTGTCTCCTATGTGGATCCACAGGGGCCCCAACATGGCAGCGACACACAGGGACCCCCTCTATTAGCATAAGCAGGTACTTACATGGTGTGTGACTGGTGAAGAACATAAAGGAGACCCCCGGCCTCAGTGCCCACCTCTTGGGGTCGCTTCCAGGGACAAGAACACAATCCCGGCTCCCTGACAGCGCTAAGGAAAGCTGATGGAGGAGATACCTGGCCGAGACAAGAAGGCAGAGCCCCCATTACAGCCTGTAGTACTAAGCAAAAGCCAAGTGTCGCTCTGGAAGACGAGCGGTCTGATCATCCCCTAGACATGGCCGATCTTATACGCGACTCAAGTCACAGTTATATCATCACAAGCAGCGCCCAGATTGAGAACGACATTGCAGCTCGTTCCCACATATTACGGCGCTGACCTGCATCTCCGCACCCGACCAGTGCACAGAACACAATGGTCATGTTTTCTAATCCTCTACGAGCCGTATTGTCCCTTCACTTTCTGCCTTTTATTTTTGCATTGGGCTTTTATGCTTCAGCGCACAGGACGGGAGATCTGCGGAGGAAATGGGCGCCAGTCACGTGTACTGTGCTGTGCTCCAGCTTCTCTCAGCCTGTAGGTAAAGATGAGAAGTGCTACTCCACCCTACAGTTTGGGGAGGATACACCCATTCTCAATCCTATACTCGCCCCCCGTTGGCGCTCCTATACACACACCCCCGTTGTCCTATACTCGCCCCCCCCCGGTGACGCTCCAAATTAATTTCTTGAGGGTTCAGGTACAATCAGGCCTCCTGTGAACATGTCTGAATGCTCCTGACAATCGCTGGGATAAAACCTCATCACAGGAAGTAGAGGTTTACCGGACCGGCCAGGACCAGTCATGGGGAGACTAAAAAGTATATTTTGCTCCCTGCAGAAGATCAGCAGGAAAGTCAAGACCAACATCTGAAACATTAAGTGTAGACTTGCCACTGTGGATTTACTACGGAAACTTTCCCCAGCAAAGCCGACAAGTAATGAGATGTTTGGTTCTCCTGTCTGTGACTAACAAGCATTCATGCAAACTCAGCATCGTTACCTCTGAAAACTCCTCTTGGCAATTATCTCTGCATGACTGTCCTGGAGAACGTCACCTGGGCAGGAACATAATGTAGTGGTTAATGACAGGGCTCGTGTCTGTCCCCGTATACAGTACAAGACATTGAAATAAGTGGAGTCAACATCCGCTCAGTCCTATTAAATTACACATATATTTTGGCCCATCTGAGTGTTTATTTATGGACGGGCAGACGAGTTGACTCCCATCATACCGGCCATAATGGATGACAGATCTCTATTTAGAAGTTAACAAAAAAAGTTGAGCAATTCATAAAGATCCTTAACTCCTTCACCCCCAGCCTGCTTTCAGCTTCATGATTGCATTGTGCCAATGGGAGCAGTAACGGAGTTCCCTCCTGCTGCGATGCCCATCGATGTCACTACTGACAGGGGCATTAGAGGAGTTAAACGTCCACGATCTGCGCTAGCACAGATTGTTTCTGCCGGTGTCAGCCATGATCTAAAGCAGACACCCGCTAATTGTGCCGGCTCTGCAAGTGAGCTGACACTATCATTGCCCCATGTATGAGGGTTTGCAGGAATGCACATCCCGCAGCGCTGTATATGTACGGCGAATGTCGTGAAGGGGTTAAAGAGATTCTTCAATCTAGTGATGGCATACTCACCGGTCTTCTGTAATTTTGATTGCCCGATACATTTTGTTCCAGTTCCCATAGCAACAACTGTGAAATACAACGGAAATAAAATACAGTATAAGACGATCGCATCTTAGAATTGGAAATAGACGCGTTACACCACCTGGTGGGAAGAGAGGGAACTACAACCCCTGGCAATAATTATGTAATCTCCGGCCTTGGAAGATGTTCATTCAGTTGTTTAATTTTGTAGAAAAAAAGCAGATCACAGACATGGCGCAAAACTACAGTCATTTCAAATGGCAACTTTCTGGCGTTAAGAAACACTAAAAGAAATCAAGAACAAAAAATGGTAATCAGTAGTGGTTACTTTTTTTAACCAAGCATAGGGGGAAAATTATGAAATCATGAAAAACAAACCAAAAAAACCACTCCAACATCACTAGTATTTTGTTGCACCACCTCTGGCTTTTCTAACAGCTTGCAGTCTCTGGGGCATGGACTTAATGAGTGTCACACAGGACTCTTCATCAATCTGGCTCCAACTTTCTCTGATTGCTGTTGCCAGATCAGCTTTGCAGGTTGGAGCCTTGTCATGGACCATTTTCTCCAACTTCCACCAAAGATTTTCAATTGGATTGAGATCCGTACTGTTTGCAGGCTATGACATTGACCTTATGTGTCTATTTTCAAGGAATGTTTGCACAGTTTTTGCTCTATGGCAGGATGCGTTATCATCTTGAAAAATGATTTCATCATCCCCAAACATCCTTTCAATTTATGGGATAATAAAATTGTCCAAAATATCAACATAAACTTGTGCATTTATTGAAGATGTAATGTCAGCCATCTCCCCAGTGCCTTTACCTGACACGCAGCCCCATATCATCAATGACTGTGGAAATTTGCATGTTCTCTTCAGGCAGTCATCTTTATAAATCTCATTGGAACGGCACCAAACAAAAGTTCCAGCATCATCACCTTGCCCAATGCAGATTTGCGATTCATCACTGAATATGACTTTCATCCAGTCATCCACAGTCCACGGTTGCTTTTCCTTAGCCCATTGTAACCTTGGTTTTTTCTGTTTAGGTGTTAATGATGGCTTTCTTTAGCTTTTCTGTATGTAAATCCCATTTCCTTTAGGCAGTTTCTTACAGTTCGGTCACAGACGTTGACTCCAGTTTCCTCCCATTCCTTCCTCATTTGTTTTGTTGTGCATTTCCTGTTTTGGAGACATATTGCTTTAACCCCTTAACAACCGCCGATATGCCTTTTAACGGCGGCCGCTAAGGGTACTTAAACCACAGCGCCGTTAATTAACGGCGCTGTGGAAAAAGTGAATAGCGCCCCCCAGAGTCGGATTTTCTCTGGGGTCTCGGTTGCCGAGGGTAGCCGAGACCCCAGAGAACATGATTTGGGGGGTTTTTACCGACCCCCGAGTTGCGATCGCCGGTAATTAACCGTTTACCGGCGGTCGCAACAAAAAAAACCAAAAACGCGATTTGCCATTTAATTTCTCTGTCCTCCGATGTGATCGCACATCGGAGGACAGAGAAATAGGGTCCCCGATGGCCCCCAAATACTCACCTATCTCCCCCGGTGCTCCTCGTGGCTCCCGATGGGCGCCGCCATCTTTTTTCCGGGGAAAAAATGGCGGGCGCATGCGCAGTGCGCCCGCCGCCCGGAAGATCTTTGGGGTCTCGGCTGCCGGGGGTAGCCGAGACCCCAAAGAACATGATCGGGGTCGGTTTTTACCAACCCCTGTTTTGCGATCGCCGGTAATTAACTGTTTAACTGTGATCGCACATCAGAGGACAGAGAAATAGGGGGATTCGGGGACCCTATCATACTCACCCGGTGTCCCTGGGTCCTCCTGCGTCTCCTCTTGCCGGCCGGCTTCTTCCTCGGGAAAGAAAATGGCGGGCGCATGCGCAGTGCGCCCGCCATCTGCCGGCCGGCAGGAGAGACGAGTTGGGGCTAAAATTAGGGTTAGAGCTAGGGTTAGGGCTAGGGTTAGGGCTAGGGTTGGTGCTAAATTTAGGGTTGGGGCTAAATTTAGGGCTAGGGTTAGGGTTAGGCTACTTTCACACTAGCGTTTTTTGGCTTCCGTCGCAATGCGTCGTTGGAGAAAAAACGCATCCTGCAAAAGTGCTTGCAGGATGCGTTTTTTCTCCATTGACTTGCATTAGCGACGGATGCGTCGTGCTTTGGCGGACCGTCGGCAAAAAACCGCTACATGTAACTTTTTTTGTGCGACGTGTCCGCCATTTCTGACCGCGCATGCGCTGCCGGAACTCCACCCCCACCTCCCCGCACCTCACAATGGGGCAGCGGATGCGTTGAAAAAACAGCATCCGCTGCACCCGTTGTGCGGCGCTTACAACGCTAGCGTCGGTACGTCGGCCCGACACACTGCGATGGGCCGAGTACAACGCTAGTGTGAAAGTAGCCTTAGGCTTCTTTCACACTTGCGTCGGTACGGGGAGGTCGCAATGCGTCGGCCCGACGTACCGACGCACGTTGTGAAAATTGTGCACAACGTGGGCAGCAGATGCAGTTTTTCAACGCATCCGCTGCCCAGTCTATGTCCTGGGGAGGAGGGGGCAGAGTTACGGCCACGCATGTGCGGAAATGGCGGATGCGACGTACAAAAAAAAAGGTTACATTGAACTTTTTTGTGACGACGGTCCGCCAAAACACAAAGGATCCAGTGCACGATGGACGCGACGTGTGGCCATCCGTCGGTAATACAAGCCTATGGGCAAAAAAGGCATCCTGTGGGCACATTTGCAGGATCCGTTTTTTGTCCAAAACGACGGATTGCGACGGATGCCACACGACGCAAGTGTGAAAGTAGCCTTAGGGTTAGGGTTGGGGCTAAAGTTAGGGCTAGGGTTAGGGTTAAAATTAGGGTTAGGGTTGGGGCTAAAGTTAGGGTTGGGGCTAAAGTTAGGGTTGGGGCTAAAATTAGGGTTAGGGTTGGGACTAAAGTTATGGTTAGGGTTGGGGCTAAAGTTAGTGTTAGAGTTGGGATTAGGGTTAGGGTTTGGATTAGGGTTACGTTTGGGATTAGGGTTGGGATTAGGGTTAGGGTTGTATTGGGATTAGGGTTAGGTTTGAGGTTAGGGTTGAGATTAGGGTTAGGGGTGTGTTGGATTTAGGGTTTTGATTAGGGTTATGGTTAGGGTTGAGATTAGGGCTGTTTTGGGGTTAGGGTTGTGATTATCGTTAGGGTTGTGATTAGGATTATGGATTGGGTTGAGATTAGGGTTAGGGGTGTGTTGGAGTTAGGGTTGGAGTTAGAATTGGGGGGTTTCCACTGTTTAGGTACATCAGGGGGTCTCCAAACACGACAGCCAATTTTGCGCTAAAAAAGTCAAATGGTGCTCCCTCCCTTCTGAGCTCTGCCGTGCGCCCAAACAGTGGTTTACTCCCACATATGGGGCATCAGCGTACTCGGGATAAATTGGACAACAACTTTTGGGGTCCAATTTCTCCTGTTACCCTTGTGAAAATAAAAACTTGGGGGCTAAAAATCTTTTTTGTGGGAAAAAAAATATTTTTTTATTTTCACTACTCTGCATTATAAACTTCTGTGAAGCACTTGAGCATTCAAAGTTATCACCACATATCTAGATAAGTTCCTTAGGGGGTCTAGTTTCCAAAATGTGGTCACTTGTGGGGGGTTTCTACTGTTTAGGTACATCAGGGGCTCTGCAAACGCAACATAACACCCACAGACAATTCTATCAAAGTCTGAATTCCAAAATGGCGCTCCTTCTCTTCCGAGCTCTGCCGTGTGCCCAAACAGTGGTTTCCCCCCCATATGGGGTACCAGCATACTCAGGACAAATTGGAGAACAAATATTGGCGTCCAATTTCTCCTGTTACCCTTGTGAAAATAAAAACTTGGGGGCTAAAAATCTTTTTTGTGGGAAAAAAAAATATTTTTTTATTTTCACTACTCTGCATTATAAACTTCTGTGAAGCACTTGAGCATGCAAAGCTCTCACCACATATCTAGATAAGTTCCTTAGGGGGTCTAGTTTCCAAAATTTGGTCACTTGTGGGGGGTTTGTACTGTTTAGGTACATCAGGGGCTCTGCAAACGCAACATAACACCCACAGACAATTCTATCAAAGTCTGCATTCCAAAATGGCGCTCCTTCTCTTCCGAGCTCAGCCATGCGCCCAAACAGTGGTTTACCCCCACATATTGGGTACCAGCATACTCAGGACAAATTGGACAACAACTTTTGGGTTCCAATTTCTCTTGTTACCCTTGTGAAAATAAAAATTTGGGGGCTAAAAAATCTTTTTTGTGGGAAAAAAATATATTTTTTATTTTCACTACTCTGCATTATAAACTTCTGTGACGCACTTGGGCATTCAAAGTTCTCACCACATATCTAGATAAGTTCCTTGGGGGGTCTATTTTCCAAAATGGGGTCACTTGTTGGGGGTTTCTACTGTTTAGGTACATTAGGGGTCTGCAAACCCAACACAACGCTCGCAGACAATTCTATCAAAGTCTGCATTCCAAAACGGCGCTCCTTCCCTTCCGAGCTCAGCCATGCGCCCAAACAGTGGTTTACCCCCACATATGGGGTACCAGCATACTCAGGACAAATTGGACAACAACTTTTGGGGTCCAATTTCTCTTGTTACCCTTGTGAAAATAAAAACTTGGGGGCTAAAAAATCTTGGGGTCTAGTTTCCAAAATGGTGTCATTTGTGGGGGGTTTCCACTGTTTAGGCACATCAGGGGCTCTCCAAACGCGACATGGCATCCGATCTCAATTCCAGCCAATTCTGCATTGAAAAAGTCAAACGGTGCTCCTTCACTTCCAAGCTCTGCGGTGCGCCCAAACAGTGGTTTACCTCCACATATGGGGTATCGACGTACTCAGGAGAAATTGCACAACAACTTTTGTGGTCTAATTTCTCCTGTTACCCTTGTGAAAATAAGAATTTGTGGGCGAAAAAATCATTTTTGTGAAAACAAATGCGATTTTTTATTTTCACGGCTCTACGTTATAAACTTCTGTGAAGCACTTGGGGGTTCAAAGTGCTCACCACACATCTAGATAAGTTTCTTAAGGGGTCTAGTTTCCAAAATGGTGTCACTTGTGGGGGGTTTCCACTGTTTAGGCACATTATGGGGCTCTCCAAACGCGACATGGCGTCCGATCTCAATTCCAGCCAATTCTGCATTGAAACAGTCAAACGGCACTCCTTCTCTTCCAAGCTCTGCGGTGCGCCCAAACAGTGGTTACCTTCACATATGGGGTATCGGCGTACTCAGGAGAAATTGCACAACAAAATTTGTGGTTAAATTTCTGTTTTTACACTTGTGAAAATTAAAAAAAATGGTTCTGAAGTAAAATGTTTGCAAAAAAAAGTTAAATGTTCATTTTTTTCTTCCACATTGTTTCAGTTCCTGTGAAGTACGTAAAGGGTTAATAAACTTCTTGAATGTGGTTTTGAGCAGCTTGAGGGGTGCAGTTTTTAGAATGGTGTCACACTTGGTTATTTTCTATCATATAGACCCCTCAAAATGACTTCAAAGGTGATGTGGTCCCTAAAAAAAACACGGTGTTGTAAAAATGAGAAATTGCTGGTCAACTTTTAACCCTTATAACTCCCTAACAAAAAAAAAATGTTGTTTCCAAAATTGTGCTGATGTAAAGTAGACATGTGGGAAATGTTATTTATTAACTATTTTTCGTGACATATCTCTCTGATTTAAGGGCATAAAAATACAAAGTTTGAAAATTGCAAAATTTTAAAAATTTTCGCCATATTTCCGTTTTTTTCATAAATAATCGCAAGTAATATCGAAGAAATGTTACCACTAACTTGAAGTACAATATGTCACGAAAAAACACTCAGAATCAGCGGGATCCGATAAAGCGTTCCAGAGTTATAACCTCATAAAGTGACAGTGGTCAGAATTGTAAAAATTGGCTTGGTCATTAAGTACCAAATTGGCTCTGTCACTAAGGGGTTAAGTTTCCAGTCTTGACACTTTGATGTCTTCCTTGGTCTACCAGTATGTTTGCCTTTAACAACCCTTCCATGTTTGTATTTGTTCCAGATTTTAGACACAACTGGCTGTGAACAACCAACATCTTTTGCAACATTGCGTGATAATTTACCCTCTTAAGAGTTTGATAATCCTCTCCTTTGTTTCAGTTGACATCTCTCTTGTTGGAGCCATGATTCAAGTTAGTCCACTTGGTGCGACAGCTCTCCAAGGTGTGATCACTCCTTGTTAGATGCAGAATAACGAGCAGATCTAATTTGATGCAGGTGTTATTTTTGGGTATGAAAACTTACAGGGTGATTCCATAATTTTCCCCTATGCTTGGTTAAAAAAAAAAAGTAACCATTACTGACGACCACATTTTTTGTTCTTGATTTCTTTTAGTGTTTCTTAAAGCCAGAAAGTTGCCATTTGAATGACTGTAGTTTTGTGCCATGTCTGTGATTTGGGTTTTTTTCCGCAAAATTAAACAACTGAATGAACATCCTCCAAGGCCGGTGATTCCATAATTTTTGCCAGGGGTTGTAGACGGGCAGGATTGGAAATGGCAGCGTTACATCACCTGGTGGACAGAGAGGGAACTACGTGGGCAAGATTGGATATGGAAGCGTTACACCACCTGGTGGACAGAGAGGGAACTACGTGGGCAGGATTGGAAATGGAAGCGTTACATCACCTGGTGGACAGAGAGGGAACTACGTGGGCAAGATTGGATATGGAAGCGTTACACCACCTGGTGCACAGAGAGGGAACTACGTGGGCAGAATTGGAAATGGAGGCATTACACCACCTGGTGGACAGAGAGGGAACTACGTGGGCAGGTCTCAGCAGCCCAGTATCCACCATCACCTTTCTTGGTTCCGGGCACAGACTCCACCTGTATCACCGCCGCCATCAGGGTCCATTCCTTGCTGGTGTCTGGTTGGCCTTGCTTAGGGAGCTTGGTGCGATAATGATCATAACACAACACAGCGATCTCATCTGCAGCGTCCGACCTGTAACCGGAAAAAAGATCCCGTTATGAACCACCAGATACAAGTCATGCAACCAGTCCTGGCTTAGGCTGGGACTTAATGGTGAATGTGGCATGCCAGGACATTGTGACCTGGCTCACGACAAGCAAGTGGCAGTCGTAATTAGCCGGAGTGTTGGCGACTTGCTTGCTGCGCACTTGCGGGTGATAAAGCAATCACATGGCATTCGCTTGGATTAAAGGGATCATCCGTTGCAGCTCACTACACAGGTACTTGGAGACGTGACGTCACAGCGCTCACCTCCCGGGGCAGAAGTGACCTGTGATGGACAATCCCTTTAATTCATGAGATCCATTGGTTACAAGGTTGGCAGGACTGGGGGGAGGGATGGTTCCTGCCCCAAACTGTAAATAATCGCCCATAGAGACGCGCAGCGTCCGGTTTCCAGCGCTATTCCCAGAGGGAAATACCGGCAGCCTGGCTGCATTGGAGACTGCTCAGGCCGACCCCTGTGGGTCCTGGGCACCGCAGAGCCTTCTGGGAGCTGCTGCACACCGGCTCCCATACCCCGCCATTAGTGATGACGTCACCACGCGCGCCGCTGAGTACGGAGGCTATAAAGGCGCCGCGGCCGACAGTCCACACTCCACTTCTCCTCACACACCGGGCTCCGCGGCTCGTTCCTTTCTTTCCGTCATGTTACACTCACATCATACTTAGCGCCTGACCGGAATGTGGGCGTCACGCCTGAGGGCTTCTGGGAGTTGTAGTCTTTTCCCGCTGGTTGGTTTCGTTACAGATAAGCCGATGTTACATGCAGGACTACAATACCCAGAATCCCTCACACAGTGCACTGGTGATATGGAGACTGAGACCAAATCGGGATGTGTGTGCAGACTGCGGATAAATGCAGAGGGAAACAGATGATTTATGTCATTATATACCTGAATACTAGGAGGGGAAGGGACACCGAACAGTGGTGTTATAGAGCAATGCAGATCTCTGCTGAGTGCAGAACTACAACTCCCAGGGTGCCCTGATAACTGCAGGCTACAGCAGATGCTATTTCTCACATTAATCTATGGGGAGAAACTGGATCCTACATCTTTTATGCTGCTAATGAAAACTGGACTCTCAGAGTAAAGGCTCCACCCCTGAGTAATCAGGCTGATGGCTCCCACCCCCGAGTAATCTGGTTGTTGGCTCCACCCTCGAGTAATCAGGATTTGCCGCCTTTAGAAGAGTATTTTGGCTTTAGAAAATATACACTGTGTGCAGAATTATTAGGCAAGTAGTATTTTGATCCCATGATACTTTTTATACATGTTGTCCTACTCCAAGCTGTTCAGGCTTGAGAGCCAACTACCAATTAAGTAAATCAGGTGATGTGCATCTCTGTAATGAGGAGGGGTGTTGTCTAATGACATCAAAACCCTATATAAGGTGTGCTTAATTATTAGGCAACTTCCTTTCCTTTGGCAAAATGGGTCAGAAGAGAGATTTGACGGGCTCTGAAAAGTCCAAAATTGTGAGATGTCTTGCAGAGGGATGCAGCAGTCTTGAAATTGCCAAACTTTTGAAGCGTGATCACCGAACAATCAAGTGTTTCATGGCAAATAGCCAACAGGGTCGCAAGAAGTGTGTTAGGCAAAAAAGGCTCAAAATAACTGCCCATGAATTGAGGAAAATCAAGCGTGAAGCTGCCAAGATGCCATTTGCCACCAGTTTTGCCATATTTCAGAACTGCAACGTTACTGGAGTAACAAAAAGCACAAGGTGTGCGATACTCAGGGACATGGCCAAGGTAAGGAAGGCTGAAAAACGACCACCTTTGTACAAGAAACATGAGATAAAACGTCAACTGGGCCAAGAAATATCTTAAGACTGACTCGAAGGTTTTATGGGCTGATGGAATGAGAGTGACTCTTGATGGGCCTGAGGCTGGATCAGTAAAGGGCAGAGAGCTCCACTCTTACTCAGACGCCAGCAAGGTGGAGGTGGGGTACTGATATGGGCTGGTGTCATCAAAGATGAACTTGTGGGACCTTTTCTGGTTGAGGATGGAGTGAAGCTCAACTCCTAGACCTACTGCCAGTTTCTGGAAGACAACTTCTTCAAGCAGTGGTACAGGAAGAAGTCGGTATCGTTCAAGAAAAACATGATTTTCATGCAGGACAATGCTCCATCACATGCCTCCAACTACCACTACCTGTGGTCCCTCATAAAATGTGAGATCTACAGGGAGGGAAAACAGTCCACCTCTCGGAACAGTGTCTGGGAGGCTGTGGTGGCTGCTGCACGCAATGTTGGTCGTAAACAGAACAAGCAACTGACAGAATCTATGGATGGAGGCTGCTGAGTGTCATCAGAAAGAAAGGTGGCTGTATTGGTCACTAACTATTGGGGATTTTGTTTTTGCATGTCAGAAATGTTTATTTCTAAATTTTGTGCAGTTATATTGGTTTAAATAAACAAGTGAGATGTTAGTATATTTGGTTTTTATTAAGTTGCCTAGTAATTCTGCACAGTAATAGTTACCTGCACAAACAGATATCCTCCTAAGATAGCCAAATCTAAAAAAAAAAACACTCCAGCTTCCAAAAATATTAAGCTTTGATATTTATGAGTCTTTTGGGTTGATTGAGAACTTAGTTGTTGATCAATAATAAAAATAATCCTTTAAAATACAACTTGCCTAATAATTCTGCACACAGTGTAGTGGAGGTTGAGACCGAAAGAAACAAAGGGCCAGCAGCCCTGATCAACATCTAATTCCCAAAACTCATATTCTAGAAGATAGTAGCAAGGTGAGAAAAGTAAAATGTAACTTTCCTAAACTCCGGTCCTCAAGAACCACCAACAGGTCATGTTTTCCGGATTTCCTTAGTATGTCACAGGTTATGGAATGCTTGACTTTCCAGGTAATGCAATGATCACCTGGGCAATACTAAGGAAATCCTGAAGACATGACCTGTTGGTGGCTCTTGAGGACCGGAGTTGGGCAACACTGATGTAGAGGGTAGTATAAAAGGAGAACTCCTTCGTTACACATAGGTAATATAAATGAATAGACAGTCGCAGTGGTGGACAAGTCATTAATAGAGAATATAGACCTGAGGAGGGAAACTCTGCTGCTCTGCCTCCGAATGTCAAAGCATTCAGCATATGGAGACAAATATAACACTGAGTCAAATGGAATAAGAAAAAAAAAAAAAGGAAATCTCTCACCCCATGTGTCATCCCTAGGATGAAGCGGAAGATATGATTTTATCTGTAAGTATAAGAAGTTGCATTTTCATCATCCTTTTCATTTAACATGTGGCAGTTTATCCTAATGTGTCTATTGCTGTTTTTTGGATGCCTATTTTCATTTTTTTTTTTTTTTTTTTTAAGAGGTTTTGGTGCAGGTCTTAAGGCAGCATTTTTAATTGCTTTTTCAGAAGCCAATAGGGAAAATTAAAAGGCACGGTTCACATGCAACTATAAAGGCACAGCGGGCAGGCGGCGTTTTCAGAGTCACATCCACTTTGCTCAAACTGTAAATTGAAGTGGATTTTCCGCATTAAAAAAAAAAAAAAAACACTGGAGGAGAAAAATAATAATTTGCAGAAACTATGCTTTGGGGTCGTGGACTTGCATATTATAGGTCCGATTCATTAGTTGCAGTCTTTAATTGCCTTTTGGTCTTGTTTTTTTGTGCTAAAATCTCCAAATACAGCACACACGTACTCATGGATTTTGAGCAAAAGAAAAACAAAATTCTCTATATTTGTCTTAATTTATTTGTACCTTTCTAGACCATCGTTAAAAATAATCTATAAAAAAAAGGAAAAAATTAAATAAGAGTGCCGCAAATTCTTTCGTTTTTGATGCAAAGAGATGAAGTGCACGTTTCAAGTCCTTCATCGGAGGTCCTATCGTTGGGTGGTTCTTGCCGTTTTCTGGCACAGAATGTAGTTAAGTACCAACGTCGCCTTCGCAAGACACACCTGATGGATGCAAATACTTTCAGAAGGCTCACAAATGAGCTCTCAACGAGGCGACCTGTTCATTAGAAGCCATTCCAGGTGACTACCTGATGAAGCTGCCAGAGAAAGCCAAGGGGGTGTAAAGAGGTCATCAGAGTAAAAGGGGGTACAGTTAGGAACCAAAGGCGAAACAGTTTCTGGTTTGGTCCTTACATCTTGTTTCCATTTGCGTTCCTTCCTTCGTGGTTTTGCCACCTTCAGTCTGAATCTACAATGCGCACCTTACACCATTGTATGAACAGACATGTCCAAAGTTTTGTATAAACCAAAAAGACAAGGATCCCTAAAAACGGTAATTAGTCTTACCGGTAATAGTATTTCCAGGAATCCATCCTGACAGCACCATGGAGGTTGTCTTCTTATCCACAGTGGGACAGGAAACCACGAGTATAAAAGGACCCTCCCCTTACCAAACTTCAGTGATTTTCAAAGAACCACATCTGGATGGATGCCAAAAAGAAAGTTTTATTTAAACATAAACAAGATACAAATGTTTACATCACATCAGTACTTAGTAAATTAGCATGGGAAGGGAAACTAACAGTGCTGTCAGGATGGATTCCTGGAAATACTATTACCGGTAAGACTAATTACCGTTTTCCAGTTCATCCACCTGACAGCACCATGGAGAAGTACCAAAGCAGACTACTTCCTAGGGTGGGAATACTGCCTGGAGTACCCTCCTGCCAAAACTTAATTGCGTTGACGTCACGTCTAGTTTGTAATGTTTGGAGAATGTACTAAGATTTGACCAGGAAGCGGCGTTACAAATTTGATCTGCTGAAGCCCCCCCTTTTTCTGCCCATGAGGCTGCCATTGACCTAAACGAATGTGCTCTGATATATCCCGGCGGATCCCTTCCCCGGGCTTTATAAGGCGAAATTATCGTAGATCTAATCCATCTTGCGATTGTGGATTTAGACACTTTCCTACCCTTATTTGGGCCTTTAAACTGAACAAAAAGATTATTATCCACCCTCCAGGGTGCTGTAACCTCTAGGTATTTAAGAACCGATTCTCTAACGTCCAGGCTATGGTAAAGAGACTCTTTTTGATTTCTGGGAGACTGAAAAAAGGAAGGAAGTATGACCTCCTGATTAATATTTGATTCGGAGACCACTTTCGGGAGGAAAGCTGGGTCCAGTCTCAGAACTAGTCTATCATGAAAGACCTGTAAATATGGATCCTGAATAGAGAGGGCCTGAAGCTCTCCTAGTCTCTTTGCCGAAGTAATGGCTACAAGAAAGGCCGTCTTTAGGGACAATTTACCTATGTCTGGATTATCCCCTGAATCAAGCTGAATTTTACACAATTCGTTAAGGACCAAATTTAAATCCCAAGGCGGAATAGTTTTCCTTATTAATGGCTTTAGTCTTGAAACTGCCCTGGAGAATCGACTTATCCATGGGTGAGCTGATAAAGAACAATCATAAAAAACGCTAAGGGCCGCTACTTGTACCCTTAAAGTGCTAGGTCTAAGACCTGCTTTAAACCCTGCCTGTAAAAAGTCAAGGATTTTAGGTACGTTAGACTGGTCAGTATCGACTAGTTTCTCCACAGTAGCTGCAGAATTTTTTCCAAATTTTGGAATAGATTGAAGAGGTTACTGGCTTTCTACTTGCTTTCAATGTAGAAATCACTTCATCTGATAAACCCTTTGCTCTCAGGACTTGCCGCTCAGGATCCAGGCCGATAGACGAAGGGTTTCTGGATTCCGGTGGAGAATAGGACCTTGAAAGAGGATGTCTGCTCTTTGTGGAAGAATAATTGGTTTCTCCTTTGACATTTTTTTCAGTAAGGCAAACCAGCTCCTCTTCGGCCAGTATGGTACCACGAGCAGGACTGTGGCTCTGTCTTCTGCAATTTTCCTGAGAGTTTTTGGTATTAGTGCAAGCGGAGGGAACGCATACAACAGACCTCTTTCCCATGATTGGGAGAAGGCATCGACTCCCGCCGGGTTTTCCTGGGGGTTCAGCGAGTAGAAGATGTTGACCTTTGCATTTTGTCTGGTCGCAAAGAGGTCTATCTTCGGGTTTCCCCAATGATGACACAAGTTTTTGAAAACCTCGTTGTTTAACTCCCATTCTGTTGATAGAACCGTTCTTCTGCTCAGGAAGTCCGCCACTTGGTTGCTGGAGCCTTCCAAGTGAACAGCCGAGACCGAGAGTACCGTCATCTCTGCCCACCTGAAGATTCGTTCCGCCAACTGTTGTAGAGCCCTGTGCCTCGGACCACCCTGATGTCGAAGGAAGGCAACTGCTGTTGTGTTGTCCGAGAGTACTTTCACGTGTTTGTTCTTTACCAAGGCTTGTGCTGAAGATAGAACCTTCCAGACTGCGAGTAGTTCTCTGAAATTTGAGGACCGCGAACTGTCTTCCCGAGTCCACTGACCCTGGTAATATCTTCCCTGGATGTGACCGCCCCAGCCTTGTTGACTTGCGTCCGTGGTAATTATCACCTCGGGAACATGATTCCAAACCACTCCTTGCCTGAGATTCTTGGGATTTGTCCACCAACGTAACGAGGTCTTCACTTGGTTTGGCAGCTGTATAATTTTGTCCAAGGATCCCTGTCTTCTGTCCCAGGATGAGAGAATCGCCTCCAGGATGAGAGAATCGCCTGTTGAAGCCGTCTGGAATGAAATTGACTCCAATTTACACAAGGCATGCAAGCCGTCATTAGTCCCAGGATCTTCATGGCATCTCTGATGGAAACCCTGCTCTCTGTAAAAAGATGAATTTTGTCTATTATGCCTCGCAGTTTTTCTTCTGGCAGAAAAGACATTCTCACGTTCGAGTCTAGTATGACTCCGAGGAATTTTATTCTCCGTTTGGGAACCAGATCGGATTTTGCCCAATTTATGATCCACCCCAAATTCTGCAGAGTGGAGATTACAAACTGACAGTCGGTCCTGAGTTGACTCACTGTGTCTGCAACCACTAAAAAGTCGTCCAGATACGGGACGACTATGACATCTCGATTTCTTAGGTAGGCTACTACCTCTGTCATAATCTTCGTAAAAACCCTTGGGGCCGAAGCTAGACCAAACGGAAGACAGCGAAACTGGTAATGAAGGACTTTTCCTTCTTTTTCTACTGCGAACCTCAGATATTTTTGGTGGTTTAGGCAGATAGGAACGTGGTAATACGCACTCTTTAAGTCTAGGGTGCACATCACCACCCCCCTGTCCAAGAGGGGAACCGTAGATTTTAGTGACTCCATCTTGAACCGTTTGTACACAACCCAAGTATTTAGATGTTTGAGGTTTATAATGGTCCTGGACTCCCCCGAGGGTTTTATAATGGAAAATAGGCTTGAGTAAAACCCTTGCCCTATCTCTTGGGGAGGTACTGGGACAATCGCGGCTGTTTTCAGAAGATCCTGAATATCTACCCACATGGGAGATGATGAGGCGAGATGGGAGCTGGAGATCAGGAATTTCCGTGGGGGAGGGGAGGAGAATTCTATTCTGTAACCCTGAGCCACTAGTTGTAGCACCCATGGGCTTGTAGTGATTTTTTGCCAGCCCTCCAAAAAATCGGTTAAACGCCCCCCCACACTGATGGCGTCACTTTCTGTGGTAACCCGACGTTGAGCCTGAGAAGGTGGATTCTTTACTTTTAGTTTTAGTTTCTCCACCCTTTGGGTAACTCCACCTTCCTTGTTTCCCTTTCCCCCTATAGTCAGTTCTCTGATTAAAACGTGACCTCCGAAAGGGCTGATACTTTTTGCGTTTGTCCTCAGGGAACCCCTTTTTATCATCTGACGCTTTCTCTAAGATGTCGTCTAGTACCGGACCGAATACCCTCCCGCCTGAAAATGGGATGGCGCAGAGTTTATTTTTGGAATGTACGTCCCCTGACCAATTTTTAAGCCAGATTGCTCTTCTGGTCGCATTTGTTAAGGACTGATTTCTAGCGGTAAATCTTACTGATTCTGCCGATGCGTCTGCTAGGAAATCTGTTCCCATTTTAAGAAGGGGAAGGGATTTTAATATAGCTTCTCTAGGGGTTTTAGAGGAAAGTTGATCCGCTAGGTCATCTACCCATAAGTGCATAGATCGCGCTACTGATGTCGCCGCTATGTTAGCACGCATTACAGCTGCCGAGCTCTCCCAGGCTCTTTTCAAGAGACTGTCTGCTTTTCTATCCATAGCCTCCTTCAAGTTAGATGAGTCCTCGAAGGGTATTGCCGTTCGCTTGGAGACCCTAGCTAGAGGAACGTCTATTTTGGGAACGTCCTCCCAGTCTTTGACTTCCGCTGGATCAAATGGGAGGCGTAGTTTAAAGTCTTTAGGGACAATTAGGCGTTTTTCCGCCTCTTCCCACTCCTCCAGGATCATCCCGCGAATATGAGCATTAACGGGAAAGACTTTTGAGGTGTGGGCTCGTAATCCGCCGAACATCTCATCTTGTATTGAACGAGAGGTTGGTGGTTCTTCAATTTGCATGGTGTGCCTCACAGCACCTAGCAACTCATCCGTGTCAACTGAAGAAAACAAGTACTTTTTTCCCTTCTCAGGAGGGTCTCTAAACTCGTCTTCCTCCAGATCTGAATTGGACAACGCTCCTTCAGACGTAGAGTCCGAATCCCTCATTCTCTTCCTATTATCCGGCTGTGAGATTTGAGGGGTCATTAAACCAGAGACTGACGCCTGCACCTCCTCCCTGATAATAGCCCGCATGTTAAGACATGAGAGCGGCCTGTTCTTCCCCCAGGATGCGATTAGTGCAGGGCTCACACAGGGGTTTTTGCCATGTCTCTTTCAATTTAATGGAGCATATGGGGCACTTCTTATATTTTCCTTTCTTGGCCGCAGTGGCGGGGGCTACCTACAACAATAGAAACAGCCCCGTTTTAGAAGGATGTGCATGTTACTGGGAGGTAAGCCTTAGTGGTTGCCCTCTCTAGGGGACTTACGTGTGCCTGGCTCTCTCCCTCTATCCTGGCGGTATCCTCCATTTCGGACCATATGCAGGATAGTGTCTAATGCTCTTTTTACCTTATAAGCTTGTCCTCCTGGCGTTGAAGCGTTCGCGCTCGCCGGTATGCCCCGGAAGTGCTCTGTTCTCCCATAGAGAGAGAGACAGACGCCGACCCCGCCCACCGCGACCCGGAAGTAGTATGCGGGGTTACAGCGTGCAGCGCTTCAGTGATGCGGCGCTGCGGTGAGATGCAGGGCTGCCCGCCCGCCGGAGAAAGTCTGGGCGGCGGTGAACGGCAGGGCCGCCCGCCCGTTCACAGGGGCAGCCCTGGGCGGCGTGCACGGTCAAGAGCCCCTCAAGAGGAGTGACCGGCGATCCCAGGAGCAGCGCTGCACTGGGTAAGCTGAGGGACCCTGTGTCGGGTTTCAGTGCACGGGGTCTTGCAGTGGGAAGGGTAAAAAGGGCCTAAGCCCCCCGATCCACACTCCCCGGAACGGAGCTACCGGAGTCTCGTAGTTCCTATCCAAAGTGGGACAGGAAAAACACTGAAGTTTGGTAAGGGGAGGGTCCTTTTATACTCGTGGTTTCCTGTCCCACTGTGGATAAGAAGACAACCTCCATGGTGCTGTCAGGTGGATGAACTGGAAATGTAACTTTTAATAGAACCAGTAAAAAACTCTATTTAACATGAATAATTGAGTAAAACAAGTGAGAAAATATTCAATGTACCTAAAAAAAAACCTAGGTCACACTACAATGAGTACTGCCTGGCAGTGGAGGTAGACACCCTGATTTACTGCGGTAGGTGCCCCCACTCAACGATGACTGCCCCTAGGCCTAGGGGCAGTCATCGTTGAGTGGGGGCACCTACCGCAGTAAATCAGGGTGTCTACCTCCACTGCCAGGCAGGTGATAGTATAGGTACATGATTTTAGGGTTCACCAGTTTTCCTTTATTGTAGGTATTTTCTAGGGAATAAAAGGGTGAGCCGTCGAGGAGTGGGGGCGCCAACCGAGAAAAAGTAGGGTGCCAACCTCCACTGCCAGGCAGTACTCATTGTAGTGTGACCTAGGGGTTTTTTTTAGGTACATTGAATATTTTCTCACTTTTTTTACTCAATTATTCATGTTAAATAGAGTTTTTTACTGGTTCTATTAAAAAGTTACAGTTTAGGGATCCTTGTCTTTTTTGTTTATAGATTTTTTCTAGGATTTCGGTCCATCTTAGCTTGGTTTTTTTCCATGTCCAAAGTTTTGCCCAGTTCTGTATACGAGAGCTGGAATCCGAGCACGACGATGTATGAAGAGCGACGATGAGGGCTCAGAACCAACGCAGCCACCTTCAGCACAGGAACAGTCCCACAGCTACCACCGTATATTAACACTCTACACGCCAAGAACACAGTTTATATAATTTATTTTTCAGTATAAAGCAGCACAGAGCTGTGATGAGGTGTACACCGAGCCCCTGACAAACACGTATCAAACAATTTAAAAGAAGACAGATCCCAAAAAGTTACACAGAAGTCCCGGAGTCCTGACTGGGTGCAGATTCCTTCTTGTTGTTGTCTTCAGGCTTCATGGCTGGGAACAGGAGCACCTCCTAGAGAAACGGGAGAGCTGGTATCAGATCATAGTAACCTCCGCTGTTTGGGATAACCCCGGAACTGTCACAAGTGCCCTCACCTTTATATTATTGGAGTCCGTCAAGAACATGGTCAGTCTATCAATACCCATCCCCCAGCCGGCGGTAGGTGGCAGGCCATATTCCAGGGCGGTGCAGAAGTTGTCATCGATAAACATGGCTTCATCATCGCCGGCTGCTTTGGCCTAAGAAAAGGAAACAGTTCACATGGAAGATTTAAGTTTTTTCTTAAAAGTTAGAGATGTCACGACCTGCACAATCAGTCAGGTTGAGGTTGGCACATGGTCCTACTTCTGACCAATTTTTAGCTCTGGGAGTCAACATGGCAGGAGCTAGACATTAGTAATTTACCTTTGCTTGGTCTTCAAAGAGTTCCCTCTGCCTGACTGGGTCGTTCAGTTCGGTATAAGCATTGCAAATCTCCTTCTTCATGACAAACAGCTCAAACCTTTCTGTCAGCCCCTTCTCAGACCGATGCCTTGGGTGCAGGGTAAGGAAACTGGTTATAAATATGTAGGATATTACAGATACGCCACGTCCGCTCAGGTTGTAGGTCGGGTCTTACCATTTAGCAAGAGGGCTCATGATTTGCGGATGGTCACAGATGTAAGTTGGGTTGATGCAAGTTACTTCCAAGAAGTCGCCAACAAGCTGGAAGAATTAAAAAAAAAAAAAAGGATTAAAGGGATGTGCTGTGCTGTGCTGACTAGATCCCTTTAACTACCAACGAGCTGATGGATAGGCGTAAGAGGCGCAGAACTGCCCTTTTTCTATCCCCACATACCTTATCTAATAGCCTCGCTGTGGTCCTAGGTGGCGGACACTCCACGCCCTTCTCTGCACACAGCTCATCCAGGAACTTGCGGGTTTCTGATTTAGAGAATTCGACAAAGACAACCATTTACAAAACGTTGAGAACATATTTGGTCTTAGACAACGTGGCTAAAATTGATGAGTTCATACATTCCAGCAGTTATTCTTACCTTCAGTGTCAAATTGATCTGTAGCCGGGAGCTTCTTTCCTAGAACCTTCTCCAGCTCGTGCACCATGCTGATCCTCCTGAATGGCGGAGTGAAGTCTATCTCCTGGGCTGGTCCTTCTGGACCCTCCGGGTGGTAGATCACTTTATAACCACCAGTGATGTGTTTAACCATGCCTGCAATCAGATAGGTGGTGGAACTAATGACCCAGTCAAGAAGGGGTGAAACAAGATATCCTCTTTTCACAACTTTATATTAAGACTTATATGACTTGCAAGCAATTAAAAAAAAAAAGTAAATATTAGAAATGAGCAGTTTGATGCCCTGTTACGGTCCTCACTTCTGCGCCCGACGTCCTCAGCTCCCACGACATCATGGAGTCGCATGATGACTAGTCGCTAGGCTAAAGAAGGACAACATGGTGCATGTCTGGGAGATCTCGTGAGCCCCCAGAGGCACCTAAGGTGCAGAAGTGAAGTACAGCCACCATGGGGGACCGGACACTGAACGAAGGCACTGTAAATCAAATTGCTCATCTGCAGCCATCACAGGACTTAATCTCATCATTTCTGTAAAAGTTAATTAATAGAGTTGTATATGCAAATTGCCTCTTCTGAGAAAAAAAGAGGACTTAACTCTATAGCGCCACCTGTTGGAAGCAGCGATCCTACAAGTCACAATCAACCCATTAACCCATTAATAGAGTCGGTGAGAATCGATTTGTAGGACTCGACCCAGCGGCCAGGTCAGTAATCTGTGTGCCCTGCAGACTGCCCATTACCTCCCGGCTCTTCTTTTGATTAGCCGGCCTGGTATGACATGACACACGTGGTATATCACCAAGTCGGCTAATCAAAAAGAAAAGTCACTGATAACGGGAGGTGAAAGATGGTTCTCAGGACTTTCGTCAGACTACTGATGGGCCTCTGGACCGAGTCTACGACATACCAAAATGACTTCCATCGCAGCTTCCCCAAACTCATGAATAGCAGTTCGTGATAAAGCTTTTGCACCCTTTTCTTCTGCAAATCACGTTTGCTGTTCAGGAGACTGGAAAAGCTGGACAACCAATATTAATGATTAAAATACCCAATTATTAAGGAAGATTTACATACTAGAAAAAAATAATTTCTGAAAATCAAATATCAATTAATCTAAATGGGATTGTGATTTTTTGGTAGGTCTCATTCGCATGAAAAGTCTGCAGCACATCTGCCACGTGTGAATATACCCCTACGTATGGTGGGCGCTACATACCCGACACCAGCTTCTCTGTGATCTCCATCAGGTCGTTATAGTCAGCGTACGCCATGTAAAATTCACAGGTCGTGAACTCGGGATTGTGCGTCAGGTCGATTCCTTCGTTCCTGAACTGTCGGCCCACCTCATAGACCCTGTCGATGCCACCAACCACCAGCATCTGAATAAATAGACTCATTAGCTACAGGGTGCCATCTTGGACTGTCATGGGGCAACGGACAAGTACCTTGTGATACAGCTCGGGGGCGATCCTCATGTACAGGTCCATGTCCAGCTCGTTGTGATGAGTGATGAACGGTTTGGCTACTGCACCTCCAGGAATAATATTCATCATTGGAGTCTCGATCTGTCAATATATGAATTAGCTTAAGGATGACTTCACCGGGCAAACATCATCTGCGTCGATCGGAAAGTGTTAATTACTTCGAGGAATCCCAGGTCGTCCAAAAATCTGCGGAGGTAAGTGATGATTTTCGCTCTGACGATAAACTTCTGCCGTACATAGTCGTTGAGAATGAGGTCGAGATAACGCTGGCGGAATCTGGTCTCCTGGAAAATAAAGGGAGGGATGAGGATTACAGTGAATTATGAAACAAGCTTTACAGATAATTCCACATAGCTGGGATTCCTTGTGCCTGTCCTCTTCTGGCACGTTCATCTCCATTCTATGCAGCACTTTCCTAGTAATATCAGTTTGGAAAGTTAGATGATGTAAATAATGGCAGCAGTCAGTACTCCTTCCCAAGTTGAGATCCAGCTTTCCTAGACTCCAGAATAGCATATTTATCTATGTATGCACTAGTAGACCCGATCCAGCAGCCATGTCAGCCCTGCGGATCACCCTACCTGTCATAATTCCTCTTTTGATTAGCCGGGCTGGATTTGATGTCAATGATGTCGTGACAGTCCAGCTAATCAAAAGGAGAGCCATTTATGCTGACAGGTAAGGGCCAGAGAATATGGACCAGGGATCCCCAGATGTCAGACCCTCATTGATCATACATTTACCACTCATCTTGTGGATAGGTATATAACGTTGTTGGTGGGGGTAATCCCTTTGTGACAATAATGTACAAATTAAATTAACTTTGTCACCTATCACAGTCAATAAAAATTATATCGTGGAAGGACATTTTTGGTTGTCAATGGCAAGACTACCATTTTTTTCTTACCTCTGGACTAGCACATAATACCATGTGTGTTTTGCTTAATCCTCCATACACAGATTATATTCAGGCGAACCCTAAACAAGCATGATCGGCCGACATCATGTGCATGGAGACTTATAGGCTCTCCCCGACAGATGACGTCGGGGAAGAGAACGGACCGACCAGTCCTTTAGCTTTGCAGAAGGTACGACACCGATAGAGAAGACTGCCCGAGTTTCTAGGAGATCTTGGCGGAGTATCGGAAAATAGGAGTGATCGTTATCGGCCAAACAATCATGTGTATGGGGGGGGCCTTTACCTTGTCTTTCAATCCGAAGTGCAGATGAGGTAACATATGTAGACAAGGAGACAGAAGGGTCATTTCCTGGGGTATGATGCTCAGTTCTCCCTTTTTGGTTTTGCCGGGGTTTCCTTTCACGCCGATTATGTCTCCACGTCTCAGTTTGTTGTTTACTGCAATGAATTCTTCCTCGGATTTGTAAAATCTGAAGTTGGAAAGAAAAAAAAATAAAATGATCAAGTGGTTACTTTAGGGCCCAAATGTAACACTGTCACACTGCCTTCCTCCAATTCTTGCCTTGGGGAACAGGTTACAATGTGTTCTAGCATCATGTACTGAGGATCAAGAGACATAAGGAAATGGAGTACAATAGTTGGTGACTCGCTGCCCTGAAAATGGTGGACTCATTGATATTAAAGGATCTCTAAATCCTTTGCAGAGGATGGGGCACGTCTCCTGCGCTCTATTCAGTTCTTCTTTGACTCCCCTTGCTCAGGTGTACAGTCTTTTCTCATTCTCAAGAGCTGAAGATAATTTCTGATGAAGGCCTAGTTTTGGCCGGAACGTCAACATTTTCAAACAGTGGATGTACCCATACCAATAAAATTATTTCTATTTTTTCTGCATCTAAAAGGGTGTGGTGTTGTGAAATTGGATTCTGGGCTCCCCCGGTGGCCACTTGTGGAATTGTACTTGTGTGCATCATCCCCTCTGTTCACCTGCTCCTATCAGGATGTGGGAGTCGCTATATAACCTTGCTCCTCTGTCAGTTTCATGCCGGTCAACAATGTAATCAGAAGCCTTCTGTGCATGTTCCTGCTACTAGACAACTCCTAGCTAAGTTGGACTTTTGTCCTTGTGTGTTTTTGCATTTTGTTCCTGTTCACAGCTGCTGTTTCGTTACTGTGTCTGGAAAGCTCTTGTGAGCGGAAATTGCCACTCTGGTGTTATGAGTTAATGCTAGAGTCTTAAAGTAATTTCTGGATGGTGTTTTGATAGGGTTTTCTGCTGACCATGAAAGTGCCCTTTCTGTCTTCATGCTATCTAGTAAGCGGACCTCGATTTTGCTAAACCTATTTTCATACTACGTTTGTCATTTCATCTAAAATCACCGCCAATATATGTGGGGGCCTCTGTCTGCCTTTTGGGAAAATTTCTCTAGAGGTGAGCCAGGACTGTCTTTTCCTCTGCTAGGATTAGGTAGTTCTCCGGCTGGCGCTGGGCATCTAGGGATAAAAAACGTAGGCATGCTACCCGGCCACTTCTAGTTGTGCGGCAGGTTTAGTTCATGGTCAGTATAGTTTCCATCTTCCAAGAGCTAGTTCTCATATATGCTGGGCTATGTTCTCTCGCCATTGAGAATCATGACAGTGTGGCGAATTTATTTTTATATTATATTGGAGCAGTATCCTATTCATGCACCCCTGAATATTGGAGAGCCGCGCAGCCTAGTTTGGTATCAACTCGTAATGGCCTGAAGAATCCTACTGGAGCGTCAGTTTTAGCAAGGTCATGAAGGGGTTAAAGAAGCAGTCCGGTGAAAACAAGTTACCACCCATCCACAAGATAGGCGACTACTTATCAATCGGCACAGGTCCGACGGTTGGGACCAAGCTCTGTGCTCAGCTTTTTCCGGCAACCCCTTAAAGAGAAGGGTGTGGATCAGCGTCCAAACCCGGCGCTCAATTTTATAACAAGGATTCAAGTTGAGGAATAAAAAAAAAATCCCCTATTTTGCCTATCGGTGGGGGTCCCAGACTTCGGACCCCCAGCGATCAGAAAGTTTTCACCTATCCTTCGGGGTCACAGGACTTACCTAGAATTGGCCATAACCTGCAGCTTCATGCCTTCTCCACGGAGGTCATAAAAGATCAACTTGGCCCCGGATATACGTTTGGCATGGATTCTGCCTAAAATAAAGACACAAAATGTGTATCAAACAAATAAAGAATGGAAAATAAAAATGGAAAGAGAAGTAGTTTTGTTGGTTTTGCCGTTCGAGCAAATTTTAGGGCTTTTGTAAAAGTGACATTTAGCATAAAGGTGATGAGAAGAACAGTGAAATAAAAGTTGCATTGTTCAGCGAAATAAATGACAATCAATGAGATATCAGCCGTTCAGAGGGAATGTACCGGCTATGGTGACGACCTCTTCCAAGTGGTCGCCGACCTGCAGGTTGCTGTATTGCTGGATGAATTTGGTGAGAGACATCTGAACTTGGAACTTGTGAGGATACGGGTCGTCCTTGGTGCCTTTCAGCTGCTGGATGGCCTGCGTTCTGATTTTGTAGTATTGCTGCAAAAGAAGGGGGAAAAAAAAAAAAAAATTATGAGAAAAGCAGAATACTCCCCTCCGAGGGAGATTGCAAACAACTACTCCCATTGTTCCATGACAATCAGGATGATTATTTTTCAGATCAGGAACTTACATTGGGATCGAGACTTTCCTCGTCCACTACCTCGTCTTCTGCTTCCGGTTTCTGCGTTTTCTCATTCTGATCTTTCTGTTTTGCTTCTTTCTCCGCTGCCTTTTTTTCTGCTTTCATTCGCCTTTTCAGCTCACTGTAAAAGAAGAGAGAAATAAAAGCAACTTAGGTAACCAAGGCAGGGAGCCATCAAACTAAGAATCCCTTGTCGGCAACTTCTCGGTATATAGGTGATTTGTATACGGTGATCGGCATTGGACAGACGTGTCAGTGGCTACCGGACAGGAGTAAGGACAGAAGTTCATAAGGAAAAAAGATGGTGGGGCGCAGAGAAACAGAAGGCACCAACCTTTTTTTCCCATGAAGTGTCTGGTCCTTGTAGAGAGGAGAAAAAGTAGAGAGATGTTTTCCAAGGATATTCTCTTTAAGTGCTCTGGGGGCCCAAACCGGGCTCCTAAACAGCCTGAGGAGAGCCAGTGCCATCACAGCACATAACTCCTAACCCCCGGGGTGCGTTACCACCTAACAGGAAGACAACAAGGCGGAATATATTATATATAATAGGCAATCAAAGCATCACCGCACAACACCCACGTCACGTGTTGCCAAACACACAGTCACTTGTCTCCTATCTGGGATATATATTTAAAAAAATAAAATAAAGGGAACACTAAAATCTTACATATCACAGAATGAAATATTCCAGCTGCAAATCTTAATTACATAGTGGAATGCCTTGAGAACATTAAAACATAAAAATGATCAATGTGAATAAAAATTAATATCCCATGGAGGTACGGAGTTGGAATGATGGTCAAAATCAAAATGGAAAATCAAATTACAGGCTGATCCATCTTCAGTGGAAATGCCTCATGACAAGGAAATGATGCTCAGTAGTGTGTGTGGCCTCCACGTGCCTGTATGACCTCCCTACTGTACAACGCCTGGGCATGCTCCTGATGAGGCGGCGGATGTCTCCTGAGGGATCGTGACATTGGTGGATGGAGCGAGATATGATGTCCCAGATGTGTTCAATCGGATTCAGGTCTGGGGAACGGGCGGGCTAGTCCATAGCTTCAATGCCTTCTTCTTGCAGGAACTGCTGACACTCCAGCCACATGAGGTCTGGCATTGTCTTGCATTAGGAGGAACCCAGGGCCAACCGCGCCAGCATATGGTCTCACAAGGGGCCTGAGGATCTCATCTCGGTACCTAATGGCAGTCAGGCTACCTCTGGCGAGCATATGGAGGGCTGTGCGCCCCTCCAAAGAAATGCCACCCCACACCATTACTGACCCACTGCCAAACCGGTCATACTGAAGGATGTTGCAGGCAGCAGATCGCTCTCCACGGCATCTCCAGACTCTGTCACATGTGCTCAGTGTGAACCTGCTTTCATCTGTGAAGAGCACAGGGCACCAGTGGCGAATCTGCCAATGTTGATGCTCTGTGGCAAATACCAAGCGTCCTGCAGTTTTATTCCAAGTCTCACCTCCTATAATTTTTACACATAATCATCTGTACTATCCTTTTAAGAGTCGTTTCTTTTGCTTGTGTGAATCTCAGCCCTTGAACACTTAATAGCCGTTAAAATTGGATTTGGGTAGTTTTAATATTGAGCAGCAATAAGGACCCCACTTCTCTTTGATGCTCTCTCCAATTTAATGATTTGTAAAGAATATTTAATATTAGTTTATATTTCTTGTTTCAAAGTAAACTTGCCAGATTAGACAACGTTCAGTATTATTCACCGTTTTATGCAGCGGCCTACACCGCTCCCGTATGTTTGTCTGAAATTCACTTGCAAATTACTATTGTAAAATTAAATTACGTCTTGATGAACTGCTGTCCAACCCGCACTGAAAGTGAATGGAGTGTAGGAGCATTTAGAGTAGCGTATAGTCGCACTCCCGTCACGGTTCCGAACAATAAAGTTTGTTGAAAGGCTGATTTGCAGGGCAGCCAATCAATAAACTTTGCGGCTGCAGCCCGTCCCTCAGGCATAGGTCGCTAATGGTGAAGGTGCACAGCCGTACACAGGCATTCGCTCATCCCTAGTACTGTACAGAATCGTAGTCAACATGTACCAGTGCTACCAGCGAAGCCAACAAATTGGGTTCTGGGAAAAAGCAAGAATCCCAACAAGGCAACAATACCAAGTGATCAGTAAGGCGAAGAGTCTGTATGGTCAATGGAAGAGTCTCAAGAAGAACGGTAAATGGCGCACCAAAACACAAGAATCCAAGAAGAAGGAATTGGTTAATAAATTTGATGAATAGTTTCTTTGCCGCTTGTGCCGAGGCCATGAAACACCAGACAGGCTCATCCCCGGCACCGAGAGATTACAGCAAATGCTATCACAGCTCCCTTCCATAGTGGGCCACTGACTGTACGCTGGGACGAGAAAAGGTTTGCAAAGCCAGACCCGCAATGAAACTGCTGAGCAACTGGCAGTGCTGGTGTCAGAGGAGGAATGGAGAAGTTGTCAGTCCCCGAGATACCCAAGAGCACGAGTCCAGGGTCTGCAGGACTGGCAGCTACACGACCAGTAGTAACATTGGTACAAAGGCCGGGGGGCGGGTCCTCTCGCAACACAAACTTATGGAGTGTCTAGTGGAATTTTGCACAATGCCATCGAAGAGATGATTACAAGGAATTGCTAACTCCTGTTCCTTGATTTGCAAAGACGTACACACCAATACTCCAGGCGCCTACCATGGATGGCCAAAGTGATGTACGCTACGGAGATCTTCATGCTCGTCACCAATTTCGTTTAACTTTGACAGAGTTAAAAAATCAATTTTGCACTTTTATTGTCACTTATACCTGAAGGCTTGGTACCTCTGTCAGACACCAGCCACATCGCCACAAAATGACTTGATATTATAACAAGAACTCGAAGCATTCAAAGGAATCAAGGCGCCTGTTACTGGGGCAGAAATAAAAAACTTTCGACATACACCTGTGGTGCCTCAGTGAGATTATAGGGGGTCCTGGCTTTTTTTTTTTTTTTTAAACTGAGGTTCCAACCGCAGAGGGAAGGCAACAATGTTTGAGCCACAAGTCAACAATGTTGAAGTGTTACAAAGTTTTGTCTAAATTGCAATCACACCAAACTGAATGATTCCCAGGTGGTGAGACCTAAAAATGTGCACAAAATGTTTTTGACCATCACCCTAATAAGTGTCTCTGCAAACAAGCAAAAACCAGAAGTGAAAAATAAATGTGCAGCGAATTCATGGGTGCGTCTCAACGTCCCAGGATTGCAAGAAATCACATGACCCGTCGGCCCGATTGCAAAGCAGATAAACTACAACATTTAGGGCTTGTTTCCACTTGCGAGAAACACGTCCGTGTCTCGCATGTGGAAACCAAGCTCTGGCGCCGGCAATCCAGAGCGGAACGTGCGGCTCCATGTGTTCCTATGCGGCCGCACGCTCCACTCTGGAGTGCCGACGCCAGAACTTGGTTTCCAAATGCGAGACACGGACGTGTTTCTCGCGAATGGAAACAAGCCCTAAAGATTAACATACATGGCCGACATAAACAGGTTTAATCCCTTCCTGCAGCAGACAACTTTCATTTGTTTTCCTCCCCCTTCTTCCCTGACCAATAGCTTTTTTTCCCCATCTAAGGACTTGTGTTTTTGTTTTTTTGCAGTTTTGAATGATGCCATATAATGTACTCAAAAAATGAGGAAAGGTGAAATACTCAAACTAAGGATAAGACATCAATTTAAAAAGAACTGGAACATCCCTTTAAGAGAGTCCCAACTCGCAAGAAGAATTGTAGCTTTTTTGGAATACTTTTTTAATTTGAGATCTGTGAACAGGAGCGGAGCCCTCATCACTGGGACCTTAAAGGGATAGTCTCAAGTTTGTAATAATGGATAACGTCCCATTGGCTGGGGGATCTGACCCCTGGAGCCCAGTGTAAATGGAGTGGTGGTTGATTATCTGCACTGTTGCTCCCAGCGGCCATACCCCCTGCAACTTTACAAGGTTCTTCTCATCTTCATAGATGGATATTGTTGGATTAAACACTTGTGCTTGATCAAATTTGCAGCCATTCTTGAGATATTAACCCTTTCCCTTTTGTTTACACTTTGTTACCTAGGAGACCGACCACTGCTGTTTAGCTTGTAAACACTGAGCTGAAGTCTGCTGAGATTAGAAGGTAACTGCAAGCTCCAGCTTCAAAATAGAGCTTACAATCGCGCCAGAAAAGAGCTTGTAAGCACGGTGTGCGTTCTGCCATCTTCAGCAGCAGTGGTCGGTCTCCAAGGCAACAAGCTGTGAACAAAACATGACTTTTACTTTGCAACACACCCATCTCCTCCATAGCAAATGCCTCTGCAACGCTCAGCCGCTCACACGTCAGGATTATTAAAGGACCGTACATTTTTTCTATCCTCCGGAGGTAAACAATTCACCGCCAGCAAGCAGAGTTCTTTAAGGATGAGAAAAGATGGAACAGAAGTGAAGCGGTTACCCACGGCAACCAATCAGATTGCATCGCTCCTTTTTTGATCGGTTGCCGTGGGTAACTAGTAATTTACCTTTGCATTAATTTTTATATAAAAAGTCGCAGAAACATTAATTTTACAATAAAAAAATCATGAAAATCTTTGTAAGGGTCAATTATAGGCCCTAAATCTGGCCTCAGGATTAATAATAAATCTGCAGTCACTTTTCCAGAAATGTCCGCACAAGGCTCAGAGAGCCTGCACTAGTTACATCAGCCGCAGGCTTCGGCCTTGGGAGTTGTAGTTTTTTAGAGCACTCACGCAATAGGCTGTAACGAGTAGGAAACTACATTTCCCAGAGTCCCACAGTGTGTACACCTCAGGCAGAGCACATGCTGCTGCTCAGAGAAAAGAGCTTGGTGCAGGAGCTGCGCTTTATATCCGTTACGTCACCCTCTGAGTAGCGCTTACTTTTTGCTCAGTTTCCCCTCGCAGTCCCCGGTAGCAGCTTCCTGAACGTCCGCCATGTCCTCAGCTCAGACCGGTGAAAAGAAAGCACTTCCGCCTGCGCAGAGAGAAGCCGCTAAAACTACTTCCGCCCAAAGGGGTGGGGCTAAGTGACGTGGCAACATTGGATTGGCTCCCGGAGTGACATACCTTAGCTGGTGGTTCTTGGATGCTGCAGTTCCTGTCAGACGGCTGATAACGTGCGGTCACCAAGCCGTTCATATATGACAGGTGGTTACGTCATATATCAAGAGTGGAATATGACATTTAAGCTGCGCTGTGATTGGTTCTTGTTTTATTATTAGGGTTTCATAAGTTTTGGGGGTTTTATGTGTTTTATCTCAACATTTTGCCGATTTATTTTATCTCCTAATATTTGATTTATCTTATTTTTTTATTATATACTAGCTGAAGAGCCCGGCGTTGCCTGGGCATAGTAAATATCTGTGGTTAGTTATAGCACCTCACTTCTCTTATTTTCCCATTACGCCTCTGATTTTCCCCATCACATCTTTCATTTTCCCCCTCACATCTCTCATTTTCCCCCTCACATCTCTCATTTTCTCCCTCACACCTCTCATTTTCCCCCTCACTCCTCTCATTCCCCCCTAACACTTGTCATTTCGACCTCACATCTGTCATTTTCTGATCACTCCACTATTTTCCCTCACTCCTCTCATTTTGCACTCACACCTTTTCATTTTCACCTCACACCTCATTTTCACCTCAGTATATACATGTTTGTCATCTCCCTTATATATAGTATACACCTGTATGTCATCTCCTGTATATAGTAAATACCTGTATGTCATCTGTATATAGTATATACCTGCTGTCATCTCCCCTGTATATAGTATATACCTGTATGTCATCTCCTATATATAGTATATACCTGTATGTCATCTCCTCCTGTATATAGTATATACCTGTGTGTCATCTCACCTATATATAGTATATATCTGTGTGTCATCTCCTCCTGTATATAGTATATACCTGTATGTCATCTCCTCCTATACATAGCATATACCTGTATGTCATCTCCTCCTGTATATACTATATACCTGTAGGTAATCTGCTCCTGTATATAGTATATACGTGTCATCTCCTCCTGTATATAGTATATACCTGTGTCATCTCCTGTATGTAGTATGTACCTGTATGTCATCTCCTCTATATAGTATATATCTGTGTGTCATCTCCTCCTGTATATAGTACATACCTGTGTGTCATCTCCCCTGTAAATAGTATATATCTGTATGTCATCTCCTCCTGTATTAGACCTCGTTCACACGTTATTTGGTCAGTATTATTACCTCAGTATTTGTAAGCTAAATTGGCAGCCTGATAAATCCCCAGCCAAGAGTAAGCCCACGCCCTGGCAGTATATATTAGCTCACACATACACATAATAGACAGGTCATGTGACTGACAGCTGCCGGATTCCTATATGGTACATTTGTTGCTCTTGTAGTTTGCTTATTAATCAGATTTTTATTTTTGAAGGATAATACCAGACTTGTGTGTGTTTTAGGGCGAGTTTCGTGTGTCAAGTTGTGTGTGTTGAGTTGCGTGTGGCGACATGCATGTAGCGACTTTTGTGAGATGAGTTTTGTGTGGCGACATGCGTGTAGCAACTTTTTGTGTGTCGAGTTGCATGTGACAGGTTAGTGTAGCAAGTTGTGTGCAGCAAGTTTTGCGCATGGCGAGTTTTGCGCGTGGCGAGTTTTATGTGTGGTGTCTTTTGAGTATGTGCAAGTTTTGTGTGAGGCAACTTTTGCATGTGTTGCAACTTTTGTGCATGTGGCAATTTTTCCACGTGTGCAAGTTTTGCGTGTGGCGAGTTTTCCATGAGGTGAGTTTTGCACATGTGGCGAGTTTTGCATGTGGAGAGTTTTGCGCGTGGCGCGTTTTGAGCGGCGACTTTTGTGTTTCGACTTTTATGTGGCGAAGTTGGTGTATGTGTGGTGAAATGTGCGCTGAGGGTGGTATATGTGTTCGAGCACGTGGTAGTGCGTGGCGCATTTTGTGTGTGTGTTCATATCCCCGTGGTGGTGTGGTGATTATCCCATGTCGGGGCCCCACCTTAGCAACTGTACAGTATATACTCTTTGGCGCCATCGCTCTCATTCTTTAAGTCCCCCTTTGTCATGATTCTCAATGGCGAGAGAACATAGCCCAGCATATATGAGAACTAGCTCTTGGAAGATGGAAACTATACTGACCATGAACTAAACCTGCCGCACAACTAGAAGTGGCCGGGTAGCATGCCTACGTTTTTTTATCCCTAGATGCCCAGCGCCAGCCGGAGAACTACCTAATCCTAGCAGAGGAAAAGACAGTCCTGGCTCACCTCTAGAGAAATTTTCCCAAAAGGCAGACAGAGGCCCCCACATATATTGGCGGTGATTCAAGATGAAATGACAAACGTAGTATGAAAATAGGTTTAGCAAAATCGAGGTCCGCTCACTAGATAGCATGAAGACAGAAAGGGCACTTTCATGGTCAGCAGAAAACCCTATCAAAACACCATCCAGAAATTACTTTAAGACTCTAGCATTAACTCATAACACCAGAGTGGCAATTTCCGCTCACAAGAGCTTTCCAGACACAGTAACGAAACAGCAGCTGTGAACAGGAACAAAATGCAAAAACACACAAGGACAAAAGTCCAACTTAGCTGGGAGTTGTCTAGTAGCAGGAACATGCACAGAAAGGCTACTGATACATTGTTGACCGGCATGAAACTGACAGAGGAGCAAGGTTATATAGCGACTCCCATATCCTGATAGGAGCAGGTGAACAGAGGGGATGATGCACACAAGTTAAATTCCACAAGTGGCCACCGGGGGAGCCCAGAATCCAATTTCACAACAGTACCCCCCCCTCAAGGAGGGGGCACCGAACCCTCACCAGAACCACCAGGGCGATCAGGATGAGCCCTATGAAAGGCACGGACAAGATCGGAGGCATGAACATCAGAGGCAGTGACCCAAGAATTATCCTCCTGACCGTATCCCTTCCATTTGACCAGATACTGGAGTTTCCGTCTGGAAACACGAGAGTCCAAGATCTTTTCCACAACGTACTCCAACTCACCCTCAACCAACACCGGAGCAGGAGGCTCAACGGAAGGCACAGCTGGTACCTCATACCTGCGCAACAATGACCGATGAAAAACATTATGAATCGAAAAGGATGCAGGGAGGTCCAAACGGAAGGACACAGGGTTAAGAATCTCCAATATCTTGTACGGGCCGATGAACCGAGGCTTAAACTTAGGAGAAGAAACCCTCATAGGGACAAAACGAGAAGACAACCACACCAAGTCCCCAACACAAAGCCGAGGACCAACACGACGACGGCGGTTGGCAAAAAGCTGAGTCTTCTCCTGGGACAACTTCAAATTGTCCACCACCTGCCCCCAAATCTGATGCAACCTCTCCACCACAGCATCCACTCCAGGACAATCCGAAGATTCCACTTGACCGGAGGAAAATCGAGGATGAAACCCCGAATTACAGAAAAACGGGGACACCAAGGTGGCAGAGCTGGCCCGATTATTGAGGGCGAACTCCGCCAAAGGCAAAAAAGCAACCCAATCATCCTGATCCGCAGACACAAAACACCTCAAATATGTCTCCAAGGTCTGATTAGTCCGCTCGGTCTGGCCATTAGTCTGAGGATGGAAAGCAGACGAAAAAGACAAATCTATGCCCATCCTAGCACAGAATGCCCGCCAAAATCTAGACACGAACTGGGTCCCTCTGTCAGAAACGATATTCTCCGGAATACCATGCAAACGAACAACATTTTGAAAAAACAGAGGAACCAACTCGGAAGAAGAAGGCAACTTAGGCAAGGGAACCAGATGGACCATCTTAGAGAAACGGTCACACACCACCCAGATGACAGACATCTTCTGAGAAACAGGCAGATCCGAAATAAAATCCATCGAGATGTGCGTCCAAGGCCTCTTCGGGATAGGCAAGGGTAACAACAATCCACTAGCCCGAGAACAACAAGGCTTGGCCCGAGCACAAACGTCACAAGACTGCACAAAGCCTCGCACATCTCGTGACAGGGAAGGCCACCAGAAGGACCTTGCCACCAAATCCCTGGTACCAAAGATTCCAGGATGACCTGCCAACGCAGAAGAATGAACCTCAGAGATGACTCTACTGGTCCAATCATCAGGAACAAACAGTCTACCAGGTGGGCAACGATCAGGTCTATCCGCCTGAAACTCCTGCAAGGCCCGCCGCAGGTCTGGAGAAACGGCAAACAATATCACTCCATCTTTAAGGATACCTGTGGGCTCAGAATTACCAGGGGAGTCAGGCTCAAAACTCCTAGAAAGGGCATCCGCCTTAACATTCTTAGAACCCGGTAGGTAAGACACCACAAAATTAAACCGAGAGAAAAACAACGACCAGCGCGCTTGTCTAGGATTCAGGCGCCTGGCAGACTCAAGGTAAATTAAATTTTTGTGGTCAGTCAATACCACCACCTGATGTCTGGCCCCCTCAAGCCAGTGACGCCACTCCTCAAAAGCCCACTTCATGGCCAAAAGCTCCCGATTCCCAATATCATAATTCCGCTCGGCGGGCGAAAATTTACGGGAAAAAAAAGCACAAGGTCTCATCACGGAGCAGTCGGAACTTCTCTGCGACAACACCGCCCCAGCTCCGATTTCAGAAGCGTCGACCTCAACCTGAAAAGGAAGAGCAACATCAGGCTGACGCAACACTGGGGCGGAAGAAAAGCGGCGCTTGAGCTCCCGAAAGGCCTCCACAGCATCAGGGGACCAATCAGCAACATCAGCACCCTTCTTAGTCAAATCAGTCAATGGTTTTACAACATCAGAAAAACCAGCAATAAATCGACGATAAAAGTTAGCAAAGCCCAAAAATTTCTGAAGACTCTTAAGAGAAGAGGGTTGCGTCCAATCACCAATAGCCTGAACCTTGACAGGATCCATCTCGATGGAAGAGGGGGAAAAAATGTATCCCAAGAAGGAAATCTTCTGAACCCCAAAAACACACTTAGAACCCTTCACACACAAGGAATTAGACCGCAAAACCTGAAAAACCCTCCTGACCTGCTGGACATGAGAGTCCCAGTCATCCGAAAAAATCAGAATATCATCCAGATACACAATCATAAATTTATCCAAATAATCGCGGAAAATGTCATGCATAAAGGACTGGAAGACTGAAGGGGCATTTGAAAGACCAAAAGGCATCACCAAATACTCAAAATGGCCCTCGGGCGTATTAAATGCGGTTTTCCACTCATCCCCCTGCTTGATTCGCACCAAATTATACGCCCCACGGAGATCAATCTTAGAGAACCACTTGGCCCCCTTTATACGAGCAAACAAATCAGTAAGCAGTGGTAACGGATATTGATATTTAACCGTGATTTTATTCAAAAGTCGATAATCAATACACGGCCTCAAAGAGCCGTCTTTCTTAGACACAAAGAAAAAACCGGCTCCTAAGGGAGATGACGAAGGACGAATATGTCCCTTTTCCAAGGACTCCTTTATATATTCTCGCATAGCAGCGTGTTCAGGCACAGACAGATTAAATAAACGACCCTTAGGGTATTTACTACCCGGGATCAAGTCTATGGCACAATCGCACTCCCGGTGCGGAGGTAGTGAACCAACCTTGGGTTCTTCAAAAACGTCACGAAAGTCAGACAAGAATTCAGGAATCTCAGAGGGAATAGATGATGAAATGGAAACCAAAGGTACGTCCCCATGAGTTCCTTTACATCCCCAGCTTAACACAGACAAAGCTCTCCAGTCGAGGACTGGGTTATGAGATTGCAGCCATGGCAATCCCAGCACCAAAACATCATGTAGATTATACAGCACCAGAAAGCGAATAACCTCCTGGTGATCCGGATTAACACGCATAGTCACTTGTGTCCAGTATTGTGGTTTATTACTAGCCAATGGGGTGGAGTCAATCCCTTTCAGAGGTATCGGAGCCTCCAATGGCTCCAAATCATACCCACAGCGTTTGGCAAAGGACCAATCCATAAGACTCAAAGCAGCGCCAGAGTCGACATAGGCGTCCGCGGTAATAGATGACAAAGAACAAATCAGGGTCACAGATAGAATAAACTTAGACTGTAAAGTGCTAATTGAAACAGACTTGTCAGGCTTCTTAGTACGCTTAAAGCATGCTGATATAACATGAGTTGAATCACCACAATAGAAGCACAACCCATTTTTTCGTCTAAAATTCTGCCGCTCGCTTCTGGACAGAATTCTATCACATTGCATATTTTCTGGCGTTTTCTCAGTAGACACCGCCAAATGGTGCACAGGTTTGCGCTCCCGCAGACGCCTATCGATCTGAATAGCCATCGTCATGGACTCATTCAGACTCGCAGGCACAGGGAACCCCACCATAACATCCTTAATGGCATCAGAGAGACCTTCTCTGAAAATCGCCGCCAGGGCGCACTCATTCCACTGAGTAAGCACAGACCATTTGCGGAATTTTTGGCAGTATATTTCAGCTTCATCTTGCCCCTGAGACAAGGACATCAAGGCCTTTTCCGCCTGAAGCTCTAAATGAGGTTCCTCATAAAGCAACCCCAAGGCCAGAAAAAACGCATCCACATTGAGCAACGCAGGATCCCCTGGTGCCAATGCAAAAGCCCAGTCTTGAGGGTCGCCCCGGAGCAAGGAAATTACAATCCTGACCTGCTGTGCAGGGTCTCCGGCAGAGCGAGACTTCAGGGACAAAAACAATTTGCAATTATTTTTAAAATTTTGAAAGTGAGATCTATTCCCCGAGAAGAATTCAGGCAAAGGAATTCTAGGCTCAGACATAGGTGCATGAACAACAAAATCTTGCAAATTTTGTACCTTTGTGGCGAGATTATTCAAACCTGTAGCTACACTCTGAAGATCCATTTGAAACAGGTGAACACAGAGCCATTCAAGGATTAGAAGGAGAGGAAGAGAGGAAGGCTGCAGTATAGGCAGACTAGCAAGTGATTCAATTAAGAGCACACTCAGAACTAGAGGGAAAAAAAAAAAAAAAAAAAATTGTAGCAGACTTCTTTTTTCTCTCCTTTCTCAGCCAGTAATTTAACCCTTTTTTTTGGACCGGTCAAACTGTCATGATTCTCAATGGCGAGAGAACATAGCCCAGCATATATGAGAACTAGCTCTTGGAAGATGGAAACTATACTGACCATGAACTAAACCTGCCGCACAACTAGAAGTGGCCGGGTAGCATGCCTACGTTTTTTTATCCCTAGATGCCCAGCGCCAGCCGGAGAACTACCTAATCCTAGCAGAGGAAAAGACAGTCCTGGCTCACCTCTAGAGAAATTTTCCCAAAAGGCAGACAGAGGCCCCCACATATATTGGCGGTGATTCAAGATGAAATGACAAACGTAGTATGAAAATAGGTTTAGCAAAATCGAGGTCCGCTCACTAGATAGCATGAAGACAGAAAGGGCACTTTCATGGTCAGCAGAAAACCCTATCAAAACACCATCCAGAAATTACTTTAAGACTCTAGCATTAACTCATAACACCAGAGTGGCAATTTCCGCTCACAAGAGCTTTCCAGACACAGTAACGAAACAGCAGCTGTGAACAGGAACAAAATGCAAAAACACACAAGGACAAAAGTCCAACTTAGCTGGGAGTTGTCTAGTAGCAGGAACATGCACAGAAAGGCTACTGATACATTGTTGACCGGCATGAAACTGACAGAGGAGCAAGGTTATATAGCGACTCCCATATCCTGATAGGAGCAGGTGAACAGAGGGGATGATGCACACAAGTTAAATTCCACAAGTGGCCACCGGGGGAGCCCAGAATCCAATTTCACAACACCCCTTGTTCACATCTGGCAGCTGTTAATTTGCCTCCAACACTTTTCCTTTCATTTTTTCCCCATTATGTAGATAGGGGCAAAATTGTTTGGTGAATTGGAAAGCGCGGGGTTAAAATTTCACCTCACAACATAGCTTTGACGCTCTCGGGGTCCAGCCGTGTGACTGTGCAAAATTTTGTGCCTGTAGCTGCGACGCCTCCAACACTTTTCCTTTCACTTTTTCCCCATTATGTAGATAGGGGCAAAATTGTTTGGTGAATTGGAAAGCGCGGGGTTAAAATTTCACCTCACAACATAGCCTATGACGCTCTCGGGGTCCAGACGTGTGACTGTGCAAAATTTTGTGGCTGTAGCTGCGACGGTTCAGATGCCAATCCCGGACATACACACATACACACATTCAGCTTTATATATTAGATATATATATATATCTATAACTAGCTGTACTACCCGGCTTCGCCCGGGTTAATGACTGCTGTTAGCAAAATAGAATGTGTTAACAAAAATTTATTCTGCACACAAAAACCACAAAACAAATAGATAGAAATGTAATTATTAAAAGGCAAAAACTAAGCAAATAGAAGCATTTCACAACATATATTAGCTTTGTTATACTGAGAATGTCTTTGTTGCCTATATTAACCAATCAGAGCTCAGGTTAATTAACTGTAGCAAAATAGAAGCTGAGCTGTGATTGGTTGCTATTGGCAGCCTGATAAATCCCCAGCCAACAGGAAGCCCTCCCCCCTGGCAGTATATATTAGCTCACACATACACATAATAGACAGGTCATGTGACTGACAGCTGCCGTATTTCCTATATGGTACATTTGTTGCTCTTGTAGTTTGCTTATTAATCAGATTTTTATTTTTGAAGGACAATACCAGACTTGTGTGTGTTTTAGGGCGAGTTTTATGTGTCAAGTTGTGTGTGTTGAGTTGCGTGTGGCGACATGCATGTAGCGACTTTTGTGAGATGAGTTTTGTGTGGCGACATGCGTGTAGCAACATTTTGTGTGTTGAGTTGCATGTGACAGGTTAGTGTAGCAAGTTGTGTGCAGCAAGATTTGTGCATGGCGAGTTTTGCGCGTGGCGAGTTTTATGTGTGGTGCATTTTGAGTATGTGCAAGTTTTGTGTGAGGCAACTTTTGCATGTGGTGCAACTTTTGTACATGTGGCAATTTTTCTGTGTGTGCAAGTTTTGCATGAGGTGAGTTTTCCATGAGGTGAGTTTTGCACGTGTGGCGAGTTTTGCGTGAGCCTAGTTTTGCATATGGCGAGTTTTGCATGTAGCGAGTTTTGAGTGGTGACTTTTGTGTTTCGACTTTTATGTGGCGAGGTTGGTGTGTGTGTGTGGTGAAATGTGTGCTGAGGGTGGTATATGTGTTCAAGCACGTGGTAGTGTGTGGCGCATTTTGTGTTTGTGTTCATATCCCCGTGTGTGGTGAGTATCCCATGTCGGGGCCCCACCTTAGCAACTGTACGGTATATACTCTTTGTCGCCATCGCTCTCATTCTTTAAGTCCTCATTGTTCACATCTGGCAGCTGTCAATTTTCCTCCAACACTTTTCCCTTCACTTTTTCCCCATTATGTAGATAGGAGCAAAATTGTTTGGTGAATTGGAACGCGCGGGGTTAAAATTTCACCTCACAACATAGCCTATGACGCTCTCGGGGTCCAGACGTGTGACTGTGCAAAATTTTGTGGCTGTAGCTGCGACGGTACAGATGCCAATCCCGGACATACACACATACATACATACACACATTCAGCTTTATATATTAGATATACCTGTATGTAATCTCCTGTATATAGTATATACCTGTGTGTCATCTCACCTATATATAGTATATATCTGTGTGTCATCTCCTGTATATAGTATATACCTGTATGTCATCTCCTCCTATACATAGCATATACCTGTGTCATCTCCTCCTGTATATACTATATACCTGTAGGTAATCTGCTCCTGTATATAGTATATACCTGTGTGTCATCTCCTCCTGTATATAGTATATACCTGTATGTCATCTCCTCCTGTATGTAGTATGTACCTGTATGTCATCTCCTCCTCTATATAGTATATACCTGTGTGTCATCTCTCCTGTATATAGTATATATCTGTGTGTCATCTCCTCCTGTATATAGTATATACCTGTGTGTCATCTCCCCTGTAAATAGTATATACCTGTGTGTCATCTCCTGTATATAGTATATAGCTGTATGCCATCTCCTCCTGTATTAGCCCTCGTTCACACGTTATTTGGTCAGTATTTTTACCTCAGTATTTGTAAGCTAAAATGGCAGCCTGATAAATCCCCAGCCAACAGTAAGCCCACCCCCTGGCAGTATATATTAGCTCACACATACACATAATAGACTGGTCATGTGACTGACAGCTGCCGGATTCCTATATGGTACATTTGTTGCTCTTGTAGTTTGTCTGCTTATTAATCAGATTTTTATTTTTGAAGGATACCAGACTTGTGTGTGTTTTAGGGCGAGTTTTGTGTGTCAAGTTGTGTGTGTTGAGTTGCGTGTGGCGACATGCATGTAGGGACTTTTGTGAGATGAGTTTTGTGTGGCGACATGCGTGTAGCAACTTTTTGTGTGTCGAGTTGCATGTGACAGGTTAGTGTAGCAAGTTGTGTGCAGCAAGTTTTGCGCATGGCGAGTTTTGCGCGTGGCGAGTTTTATGTGTGGTGCCTTTTGAGTATGTGCAAGTTTTGTGTGAGGCAACTTTTGCATGTGTTGCAACTTTTGTGCATGTGGCAATTTTTCTGCGTGTGGCAATTTTTCTGCGTGTGCAAGTTTTGCGTGTGGCGAGTTTTGCACGTGTGGCGAGTTTTGCATGTGGAGAGTTTTGCGCGTGGCGAGTTTTGAGCGGCGACTTTTGTGTTTCTACTTTTATGTGGCGAGGTTGGTGTATGTGTGGTGAAATGTGCACTGAGGGTGGTATATGTGTTCGAGCACGTGGTAGTGTGTGGCGCATTTTGTGTGTGTGTTCATATCCCCGTGGTGGTGTGATTATCCCATGTTGGGGCCCCACCTTAGCAACTGTACAGTATATACTCTTTGGTGCCATCGCTGTCATTCTTTAAGTCCCCCTTGTTCACATCTGGCAGCTGTTAATTTGCCTCCAACACTTTTCCTTTCATTTTTTCCCCATTATGTAGATAGGGGCAAAATTGTTTGGTGACTTGGAAAGCGCGGGGTTAAAATTTCACCTCACAATATAGCTTTGACGCTCTCAGGGTCCAGACGTGTGACTGTGCAAAATTTTGTGCCTGTAGCTGCGACGCCTCCAACACTTTTCCTTTCACTTTTTCCCCATTATGTAGATAGGGGCAAAATTGTTTGGTGAATTGGAAAGCGCGGGGTTAAAATTTCACCTCACAACATAGCCTATGACGCTCTCGGGGTCCAGACGTGTGACTGTGCAAAATTTTGTGGCTGTAGCTGCTACGGTTCAGATGCCAATCCCGGACATACATACATACATACATACATACACACACACACACATTCAGCTTTATATATTAGATATAACGCTGGGAGCGTCACTCTGTCCGAAGCCTTTATAGACTGCGCAAGCGCAAGCTGGACCCCACAGAGTGACGCTCCCAGGAGGAGATCGCGGTATGCGTAAGCAGTGAACGCACACCGCGATCTCCAACGGAGAAGCAGGGACGAGCCAGGAGGGTGAGTATGTGATATTTACCTCTCCCCGTTCCAGTGATGCGCGCTGCTCCATCCTCCGCCTGCGACTGTTCAGTCAGAGGGCGGCGCGCATTAACGCGTCATCGCGCCCTCTGAACTGAACGGTTCAGAGGGCGCGATGACACGCTTAATGCGCGCCGCCCTCTGACTGAACAGGCAGAGGACCCGGAAGATGGAGCGGCGCGTAGCAGTGGAACGTTGGACAGGTAAATATAGCAAGTGCCGGGGGCCTGAGCTAGCGGCGACTCTGGCACCTGACCCCCCCAGCGCGCCGGTGTCCCCGCCTGCTCAGGCCGCCAGCACTCGGCGCCCAGCACAGCCACGCACAGCCGCCCACACTCACCAGAGCCACGCACAGCCGCCCACACTCACCAGAGCCACGCACAGCCGCCCACACTCACCAGAGCCACGCACAGCCGCCCACACTCACCAGAGCCACGCACAGCCGCCCACACTCACCAGAGCCACGCACAGCCGCCCACACTCACCAAGAGCCACGCACAGCCGCCCGCACTCACCAGAGCCACGCACAGCCGCCCGCACTCACCACCGCCACGCACAGCCGCCCGCACTCACCACCGCCACGCACAGCCGCCCGCACTCACCACCGCCACGCACAGCCGCCCGCACTCACCACCGCCACGCACAGCCGTCCGCACTCACCACAGCCACGCTCACCCGCCCGCACTCACCACAGCCACCCTCAGCCGCCCGCACTCAGCACCGCCACGCACAGCCGCCCGCACTCACCACCGCCACACACAGCCGCCCGCACTCACCACAGCCGCCCGCACTCAGCACTGCCACGCGCAGCCGCCCGCACTCAGCACCGCCACGCGCAGCCGCCCGCACTCCACCGCCACACACAGCCGCCCGCACTCACCACAGCCGCCCGCACTCAGCACCGCCACGCGCAGCTGCCCGCACTCACCACCGCCACGCGCAGCCGCCCGCACTCAGCACAGCCGCCCGCTCTCAGCACAGCCGCCCGCTCTCAGCACAGCCGCCCGCACTCAGCACAGCCGCCCGCACTCAGCACCGCCACGTGCAGCCGCCCGCACTCAGCACAGCCACGCGCAGCCGCCCGCACTCAGCACAGCCACGCACAGCCGCCCGCACTCTGCACAGCCGCCCGCACTCTGCACAGCCGCCCGCACTCTGCACAGCCTCCCGCACTCTGCACAGCCGCCCGCACTCTGCACAGCCGCCCGCACTCTGCACAGCCACGCGCAGCCGCCCGCACTCTGCACAGCCTCCCGCACTCTGCACAGCCTCCCGCACTCTGCACAGCCGCCCGCACTCTGCACAGCCGCCCGCACTCTGCGTGCAGGATGGGAGCAGCACATGATAGGATGGGGGCGACGGATGGAACAGCACATGACAGGATGGGGACACAGGATGGAGCACCACATGACAGGATGGGGGCGCAGGATGGGAGCACATGACAGGATGGGGACGCAGGATGGGAGCACATGACAGGATGGGGATGCAGGATGGAGCAGCACATGACAGGATGGGGGCGCAGGATGGAGCAGCACATGACAGGATGGGAGAGCAAGATGGGAGCAGCACATACCAGGATGGAGACCATATACCAATATAAATGCTCGCCACCCGGGCGTAGAACGGGTTAAATAGCTAGTATATATATATCTGTGAGCCATGAATAAAAAAAGCTAACGTTTCTCCTTATGGAGGGTGACATACCATCTCTGGCTTGTCAAGGTAAGGAGGCTTATTCGCCGTGCAATGCTCCTCTGGGAAATATAATATACAATTTGCTTCTTGTAGGATTCTTGTTTGTTTTTTTTAACTATGGTTTTTTTTGTTTTTTTTTTGAGTCAAAACTTTCCAAAAACACCTGGACAATATTTTCTCCTGGTGGGGAAAAAGCAGTTCTTTGAATCAGATCTTGAAGGATACCTCCAATCTAAGGTAATGTGCACACAACACCTTTAAAACCCCTTCATGACATGCGCCGTACTATTACTGCGCATGTCGTGTCTCCCCCTTTGATGTGAGCTCTGGCGGTGAGCCCACATCAAAGTCGCGCCATGTCAGCTGTTTTGTACAGCTGACATGTGCGCGCAATAGCGGCGGGTGAAATCGCGATTCACCCGCCGCTATTAACCTGTTAAATGCCGCTGTCAAACGCAGACAGGGGCATTTAACCGGCACTTCCGGCCAGGCGGACGGAAATGACCTCATCGCCGACCCCCGTCACATGATCGGGGGTCGGCGATGCATCAGGATGGTAACCATAGAGGTCATTGAGACCTCTATAGTTACTGATGCCGGCCTGCTGTGAGCGCCCCCCTGTGGTCGGCGATCACAGCACACCTGCATTTCTGCTACATAGCAGCGAATATCAGATCACTGCTATGTAGCAGAGCCGATCGTGCTGTGCCAGCTTCTAGCCTCCCATGGAGGCTATTGAAGCATGGCAAAAGTAAAAAAAAAATGTTTTTAAAAATATGAAAAAAAATATGAAAGTTTAAATCACCCCCCTTTCGCCCCATCCAAAATAAAACAATAAAAAAAAATCAAATCTACACATATTTGGTATCGCCACGTTCAGAATCGCCCGATCTATCAATAAAAAAAAGAATTAACCTGATCGCTAAACAGCGTAGCGAGAAAAAAATCGAAACGCCAGAATTACGTTTTTTTGGTCGCCGCGACATTGCATTAAAATGCAATAACGGGCGATCAAAAGAAAGTATCTGCACAAATGTGGTATCATTAAAAATGCCAGCTCGGCACGCAAAAAATCAGCCCTCACCCGACCCCAGATCACGAAAAATGGAGACGCTTTGGGTATCGGAAAATGGCGCTTTTTTTTTTTTTAGCAAAGTTTGGAATTTTTTTTCACCACTTAGATAAAAAATAACCTAGACATATTTGGTGTCTATGAACTCGTAATGACCTGGAGAATCATAATATCAGGTCAGTTTTAGCATTTAGTGAACCTAGCAAAAAAGCCAAACAAAAAACAAGTGTGGGATTGCACTTTTTTTTGCAATTTCACCACACTTGGAATTTTTTTCCCATTTTCTAGTACAATACATGGTAAAACCAATGATGACTTTCAAAAGTACAACTCGTCCCGCAAAAAACAAGCCCTCACATGGCCATATTGACGGAAAAATAAAAAAGTTATGGCTCTGGGAAGGAGGGGAGCGAAAAACGAAAACACAAAAACGAAAAAGGGCCGCGGCATGAAGGGGTTAAAGATGTAATAGTAATCATTTTTATTTCCGCAGGGGACTTGTACAGACAATAAAGACATTACAGAAAAACACATAAAATCAGCAGATAATAAAAGGAACTAGGGTCCTGCTGCTCATAAGCTACAACCTATGAAGGAAATAGGGGGGACCCGAAAAGTGGATGGTAACAATTGCTTGTATTGTACGGTGCGGCCTTCAATAAAAGACATAGGGGGATTTACAACACTGCATGAATCGGTCACCATCCAGTACAAGTACAGACACAAAGGGTTAATAAGTGTAGCCCAACCACCCCCTGGCTTTCTTAGGGGCCTTTCAACCACCTGGAACTGTTCCACTAGGCCCACCAGCTCATCTGCATTTTAGGGATCTCCCTGGGCAACCCGGGTCTGCATCAGCCTAGGAAGTGAGTGCACGAACCTGTCCATGACAACGCACTCAACCATCTGGCCTGGAGTGGAGGATTCCGGCTGCAGCCATTTTTGCACCAGATGCAGTAGGCCAAACATTTGGGACCGAGGCAGTTTGTCCCCATAATTCGCCCAGTGGTGAACCCTTTGGGTTGTGACTGACATGGTCACTCCTGCGCGTGCCAAAATTTCAGCCTTTAACTTGGCATACTCCTGCACATCCTGTAATCCCAAATCATAATAGGCCTTCTGGGGCTCACCAGTCAAATAAGGGGTCGGCACCTCCGCCCACTGCTCTGGCGGCAGCTTCTCATGCTTCGCCACCCACTCATACACAGACAAAAAGGCCTCCACATCATCACCCGGGGTCATTTTTTGCATTGCTCGCCGTCTTCAAGACATTCGTGTCGTCACCAAGACTTGAGGGAGGGGCTGCCGGCCTTCCACGAACCGCCTCTGTAAACAAGTCAGTCTGCTTCTGATGCTGCTGCATCTGCTGTATAAGCAGTGTATGTGTCTCCTACTGCACCATCTGTTGCTGCTAATGCTGGAGCTGCTGTGCTTATAGCAGATGTTTCAGCAGGTCCTCCATCTTGCCTGACATCGTACGCTGGCTTGTGGCCGTCACACTTGTTCACTGGAAACGCTACCCGCACTTCTAACACCACAAAGCTACTCACTTGGCTGGACACAGAGGTATAACTGGAACACTGTCTCTTTAATAAAATGCTTGATTTATTGAAGGCAGCATAAACCAAGCTGTGGAACGTAAACACGGCCCTCTAGGCAAAACAGTAAAACAAAGAAACAAAAAGAAATGCAGACCTACGGGGGATCAGCCCGCTAACAGGCAGTAATGTCCACAGTTCAGATCAGCACACACTTTCCTGGAGTGCTCTCTCTCCAGGCACATACTGAATACTGGAAGCTTTGGCAGTCAGCCATTTAAGCCCAGACCATGTGACTCCTCCATCATGTGACTGATCACCTGATACTGACATCACACAGGTCCTGTCAGGGCTCTCCATGTGGAGATATGTGGACCTCCTCCCACCTGCTCTATGGAGGTCCACTAAAACGAGCCCATCATATAACTTTATATAAACCGTCCCAACACGCAGTGTGCTGGAGGAAGCTGTTCTGGTTTTACATCATTGATGTCATCATATGCAGTGACACGTATCTTCCCCATTACTTCTCCTGTGACTCTGTCACTATATATATATATATATATATATATATATATATATATATATTGTAGGGGTTTCTCTCGCTCAAGTCCGACGGCTGACACTTAGGAGGCACGTTCCATCAAACGTTCAAAGGTTTATTGCTCCATAAACCACGTGGCAAAACAGAAAACAAATAGCCTTTAGCTTAGGCAAAGGAAAAACAAGTGTCCAGTCCTTCAGGCTCAGTCCTGGAGCCTTAACACACTCTGGAGGCTAGCACCTCCACACATATCTCCTGTGTTAAGCATTAGCCTTTCTTTTATAGGTCTAACCACACCCAGAACCCATCACATGATTAGACATGTGGTTATGACATCACCACAGGTCCTGAAACATATAGTTAGGCATGGTTACATCACAGCGGCAAGCCACCTATGTGACACATATCTCCCGTCAACTAGACAACCTTTAGCCACGCTACATACCTCCCCCCTCTGCCTAAATCCGTGGGGCTTGCCACTTTCCCCCACTAGACAAGGGATTCTTGACAGGGCATCAGCATTACCGTGCAGCTTCCCGGCCCTATGTTCCACATGGAAACAGAAGTCCTGCAGGGCTAAGAACCAACGGGTGACCCTAGCATTTCTACCCTTTGTTTCCCTCATCCATCTAAGTGGGGCATGGTCGGATATCAGTCTAAATTTATGTCCCAGCAGATAGTACCGTAATGTGTCCACCGCCCACTGTATGGCCAAATACTTCTCTACGACTGAGTAGTTCTTTTCAGACGAGGACAGCTTCCTATTCAGATAGAGAACAGGATGCTCCTCCCCACGTAGTTCTTGGAAAAGGACTGCTCCTACCCCAACATCTGAGGCATCTGTCTGAAGAATAAACTCTTTCTTGAAGTTTGGGGCCATCAGAACGGGTTGCTTACATAGAGCCTCTTTCATTTCTTGGAAGGCTGACTCTGTTTCTTCGGACCATTTAACCATTACTGATTTTGTCCCTTTTAGCAGATCAGTCAGAGGTGCAGCCATCGTGGCAAAGTTTGGGATGAACCTCCTGTAATATCCCATGATTCCCAGGAAGGCTTTAACTTGCTTTTTGGAAACTGGTTTTGGCCATGTTTGAATTGCCTCCACTTTACTGATTTGGGGTTTTATTTCTCCATGACCCACTATATATCCAAGGTACTTAGCTTCTTCTTTACCCAAGGCACACTTCTTCAGGTTTATTGTAAACCCCGCCTCTCTTATAGCATCAAACACCGCTTTGACCTTTTCCAGATGACTCTCCCAGTCCGGGCTAAAGATGACGATATCATCCAGGTACGCAGCAGCGTATGCCTTATGGGGTGCAAGGATTCTATCCATAGCCCTCTGGAAGGTCGCCGGAGCTCCCTGTAGCCCAAACGGCATTCGGACATACTGGAGGCACCCATCTGGTGTAGAAAACGCCGTCTTCTCCTTGGCTTCCTGTGCCATGAGGATCTGCCAATACCCCTTCGTCAAATCCAAGGTGGTTATATACCTGGCGGGCCCAAGCCTTTCGATGAGCTCATCAACGCGGGGCATGGGATATGCGTCGAACTTGGAGACCTCATTCAACTTCCTATAGTCGTTGCAAAATCTCCACTCCCCATCAGGTTTTGGGACCAGGACAATTGGGCTCGACCAACCGCTCTTGGATTCCTCAATGACTCCAAACTTCAACATACGCTCCACTTCCTTGGAGATTACTTCTCGACGGGCCTCAGGAATTCTATAGGGTTTCATGTTCACTCGCACATGTGGCTCTGTCAGGACCTCGTGCTCTATGACCTTCGTGTACCCTGGCAACTCTGAAAACAGGTCCCTGTTCTTCTGGAGTAACTCCCGGCACTGCTGTTTCTGGGCCTTCGATAGCGTCCCCGCTATAGTAACCCCTCCAACCTCACCTTCTGGGTTGCTTAGCAAAGATGGAGTTACTGCCGGCTCTCTATCTTGCCATGGCTTGATGAGGTTGACATGGTAGACTTGGATTGGTTTCCGTCTACCTGGTTGGCAAATTTTATAGTTTACCTCACCAAGCTTCTCTACAACCTCATATGGCCCTTGCCATTTGGCCAAGAACTTTCTCTCCACCGTCGGAACTAATACAAGAACTCGGTCTCCCGGATTGAACTGCCTAACTCTTGCAGACCGGTTGTAGACCCTGGCCTGAGCTTCTTGTGCCTGGAGGAGGTGTTCTTTCACGATAGGCATCACCTTTGCAATCCTCTGCTGCATCAGGGCCACATGCTCAATGACGCTTCTGTGGGGCGTAACTTCGGCTTCCCAAGTTTCCTTGGCTATATCCAGGAGTCCTCTCAGATGTCGGCTATATAGAAGCTCAAACGGTGAGAACCCTGTGGAGGCCTGTGGAACTTCACGAATGGAAAACATCAGATATGGTAAGAGACAGTCCCAGTCTCTACCGTCTTTCTCTATAGCTTTTCTCAGCATGCTCTTCAGTGTCTTGTTAAATCTCTCAACAAGACCATCTGACTGGGGATGGTACACGGAGGTCCTCAACTGGGAGATTTTCAGGACTTTGCATAACTCCCTCATCACCTGGCTCATGAAAGGTGTCCCCTAGTCAGTCAGAATCTCCTTCGGCAGACCTGTCCGGGAAAACACATGGACCAACTCGGGGGCTATACTCTTCGAGGAAGAATTTCTCAGAGGAATTGCCTCAGGATAGCGTGTGGCATAGTCCAGGATGACTAATGTATACTGATGGCCCCGGGCTGATTTAACTAAGGGACCGACCAAGTCCATGGCAATTCTCTCGAATGGCACTTCAATAATGGGCAATGGCACAAGGGGGCTCCGGAAATGAGGAGTGGGGGCAGTTAGCTGACATGTAGGGCAAGACCTGCAATAGTTCACTATTTCCCGGTGACACCCAGGCCAATAGAACCTCTGCACAACCCATTCCTGCATTTTTTCCACCCCTAGGTGTCCACCCAAGATGTGTGAATGGGCCATATCCAATACCTTCCGTCTATATGGACCTGGCACTACCAACTGCTCTATCAACTCCTCCCTTATTTTCGTGACTCGGTACAACAACTCCCTATTCATCAGAAAATGGAGAAATCTTGTGTCTGCCCCCGGCTCCTGTACAACCCCATTAATAACTGTGACATTATTAAAGGCTTCCCTCAGAGTTGGGTCCCTATGTTGGGCAGTCCCAAAATTTTCACCGGTTACCTCTAATTCCAGAATGTCAGATGCAGGGGACACTTCCTCCTCATCCCCAACCAGGACACAAAAAGGAAACCTGTCTGTCTCTGGGTGTGGCGATACCTTTTTAGGGTTCATTGGTTCCCTACTCTTGCTAGCGACCTCAGAACCCTTACCCCACAAATCCCAAAACAAACAGAAATCCCGACCAATAATTATAGGGTGCAACAAGTCCCGAACGACGCCGACTTCATGGGACTCAGTGCCACACGCTGTTTCAATATCCACCCTGGCCATAGGGTAGTCCCTTGCATTCCCATGTATGCACCGCACGCTGACCTTCTTTCCCGGGAGCAGGTGGAGAGGGAAAGTGGCCCTCACCAGGGTCACTAAGCTCCCCGAGTCTAAAAGCGCCATTACTACTCGACCGTTCACCTTTACAGAACACGCTTGAGGCCCCTCATTGGGCGGAGAGTTCACACTGCAGGCTGGATATGCATAGTATGAACTACGGCGTCCCATGCTGCAGTCCATCTGCTCAGTGGTCTGGGAACAACGGGCAGCTATATGTCCGGGCCCGTGGCACCTCCAGCAAATAATATCACCCGTAGGGACCTTGGGCACCACCTCCCCCGCCCTTTGTGACCTTGGACACCCCACCCCTTTTTGGGACTCAGCACCTTTCTGGGACCCCCAGTACGGCATGAAGCTGCCTCCCGAAGGAGCCTTCCATCCCTTGGTATCTCTCGACCAGTCTGATCAGTTCGTCGGCATTCTGGGGATCACCCTGGGCGACCCAAGTCTGTATGGACCTCGGGAGGGAATGCACAAACCGATCCATCATCACCCGTTCTACCATCTGTGCAGGCTTAGAGGACTCTGGCTGCAGCCATTTCTGGACCAGGTGCAACAGGTCAAACATTTGGGAGCGAGGCGGTTTATCCCGGTGATAGGCCCAGCAGTGAATTCGCTGTGCCCTAACAGTCAGTGTCACCCCCAAACGTGCGAGAATCTCGGCTTTCAATTTGTGATACTCCTTGGCATCCTGCAAGGTCAAATCATAGTACGCCTTCTGAGGTTCCCCCGTCAGGTAAGGCACCAATACCTCTGCCCACTGCTCTGGCGGAAGTTTTTCCCTCTCAGCGACCCTCTCAAACACCGTCAGGAAGGCCTCAACATCATCCCCGGGAGTCATTTTCTGCAATGCGCGTCTTACCGTCTTCCGGACGTGGGTGTCATCAGCCAGACCTGGGGTTGGGGCGCTCGTCTTGCCCTGGATGGCGGTTGCCAGAAGCTGCATCTGCTGCTGTTGCTCCTGCTGGCTCTGTTGCATCTGCTGCATCAACAGCTTGTTGGTCTCTTGCTGTATCTGCTGCCGTTGCTCCTGCTGTGATTGCAACTGGACCAAGTGTTTCAGCAGGTCCTCCATTTTCCCCAGCAATGCTTGCTGGCTTACAACAGACTTGACCCAGGACATTCAAAACAGACTTACGTCTCCGCTGGGAACGCTGCCTGCACGTCTACCACCAATTGTAGGGGTTTCTCTCGCTCAAGTGCGACGGCTGACACTTAGGAGGCACGTTCCATCAAAAGTTCAAAGGTTTATTGCTCCATAAACCACGTGGCAAAACAGAAAACAAATAGCCTTTAGCTTAGGCAAAGGAAAAACAAGTGTCCAGTCCTTCAGACTCAGTCCTGGAGCCTTATCACACTCTGGAGGCTAGCACCTCCACACATATCTCCTGTGTTAAGCATTAGCCTTTCTTTTATAGGTCTACCACACCCAGAACCCATCACATGATTAGACATGTGGTTATGACATCACCACAGGTCCTGAAACACATATAGTTAGGCATGGTTACATCACAGCTGCAAGCCACCTATGTGACACATATCTCCCGTCAACTAGACAACCTTTAGCCACGCTACAATCAGAGCTGCCACTAGAAATTTCGGGGCCCCATACTGGCAAAATTTCTGGGGCCCCCTTGAGACTCCACCCAGGCTCCACCCCAGCCCCGCCTCCATGCTCCACCCCTCAAACTTTCCACAGTCCCACCACTCTCTCTTGGAAAAACTCCACTTCTCACCTATCACACATTGACAGTTCCCATCACCAGATCACACATATAGCCGGCAGCTTTTGTTTTGGCCAAAAGATTTTTTAAGCCACCAAAATGACAAGGTAGACACTTTTGGCCAGGCCCTACTCTACTGTAACCTATTAAATATTTGTTAAAATATGCAATACAATTCAGGTATATTTTTATTTATTTTTCAATTTTTAAAATGACCTATAATACCACATACAAGGAAAAAATACCACAGCACCATGACCAGACACCATATTATCACCACAGTGACCTATAATACTATCTACAAGGCACAAATACCGCCACACCATGACCAGATGACATATTAACACCACAGTGATCGAATAATATCAAATACAAGGAACAAATACCACAACATCATGACCAGACCACATATTACCACCACATAGTGACTGAATACTACAATACTGATCATCAATAATAAAAAAAAAACCACAATACTATCACCATAAGTGCCATTATACACAGGAGATCTGTACTTAGTATGCAGTGTCTGTGTAGAGGTAATACAGCGATCGCTGGTGACATTATACACAGGAGCTCTGTATATAGTGTATAGGTAATCCAGTGATCACTGGTGACATTATACACAGGACCTCTGTATATAGTATACAGTGTATAGTGTCAGTGTATAGGTAACACACTGACTCACCAGGTGAAGTCCTTCATCTTTCATCCCGCACAGACCGCCATCACTTCATCCAGCCAGGACTCGTCTCTGCAGGAAATAACACAGTTATCTCGAGTTCCACTTGCAGAACACTTTACTTAGTTTTCCCAACTTCTACATTACACCACATGAAGAAGGCGACATAGTATCATTCTACACAGTAATAGGACCGCCCCTCCATTTAAAACAGTGTACTCAAAAAATAAAATAAATACATCACTGCAGTAATAATATCCCTTAATTAGCCCCTATGGTAATAATATTCGCCATCCTAGCCCCCGTGTGTCTCATTCCTGGCGTCAGCCATATGTTCTCCCATCCTGCCCTAATGAGTATCCATTCTGCCCCATATGATCTCCCCATTCTGCCCCATCTGTCTCCATCGTATCCATCCTGCCCCATGATCCTGCCCCATCTGTCTCCAATCCTGCCTCCAGTGTCTCCAATCATGCCCGTATCACCATTCTGCCCCGTCTCCAATCATGCCCCCATTTCTGCAATCATGCCCCCTGTGTCTCAATTCTGCCCCATCTGTTTCCAATCCTGCCCATCTGTCTCCAGTAATGCCCCAGTGTCTCCAGTCATGCCGCCATGTCTGTCATCCTGCCCTGTTATGGACTGGTAATTTAGGAGCGACATGCAACTAGCTCTGGGCAGGTGGTAACTATACAGACCGCAGTTCCTGATCTTAGCACAACACTAGCAGTAGCCGTGGGATGTTCCTGTCACTCCCTGGACACCTCGTCACAGCCGGAGAACTAGCTACCAGTAAAGGTAGAAACAGGAAAGCTATCTTGCCTCAGAGAAAATCCCCAAAGGATAGGACAGCCCCCCACAAATATTGACTGTGAGAGGAGAAGGAAATGACATACGTAGTATGAAACAAGATTTAGCAAAGGAGGCCAATTCTAGCTAGATAGACAGTAAGGAAAGAAACACTGTGCGGTCAGTAATAAAAACTAGAAAAAGTCCACCGCAGAGATATGCAAAAATCTCCACACCTGACTAAAGGTGTGGAGGGCAAAAACTGCAGCCCAGAGCTTCCAGCTTAGCTGAAAAGATCCATACTGATAAGCTGGACAAATGAGCAAAACATAGAATGTGCTGAACAATAAGTCCACAACAAGTGGACTGCAAAAGGACAAAAGGACTTATCTTTGCTGAACTGGACAGAGTGTCAGGGAAATCCAAAAGAGCAGTGGCTCCAAGCAGGAACAATTGACAACTGGCATTGATTGAGGAATAAGGCCAGACTAAAATAGCCGAGCCAGAAAGACGATCAGTGGGAGCAGCTGCTGATGCTAAATCCAAGAAGCAGCTATACCACTCAAAACCACAGGAGGGAGCCTGTTGTGGATTCTGTTTTTGGGCTCCCTCTGGTGGTTACAACTGGTACTGGGTGACTTTGGTGGGTTGCGGTCTCTGGTTTCCACCTGTCCATCAGTGGCTGGGTGTTTCCTATTTAACCTGGCTTTCCTGTCATTCCCTTGCCGGCTATCAATGTATCAGTGTGTGTCTCTGTTACCTGCTCCTAGGCCTTCAAGACAAGCTAAGTCTGTATTTCCCTGTTTCATGATTGCTTTCATGTTTTTTAGTCCAGCTTGCAGATATGTAATTCTCTGCTGCTGGTTGCTCTAGTGGGCTGAAATTACCACTCATGTACCATGAGTTGGCACATGAGTTCAAGTAATTTCAGGATGGTATTTTGAAAGGTTTTTCAGCTGACCGCGCAGTTCACCTTTTGTATCCTCTGCTATCTAGCTTAAGCGGGCCTCATTTTGCTGAATCTGTTTTCATAACTGCGTTTGTGCCTTCCTCTCGTTTCACCGTTGTTATATGTGGGAGGCTGCTATCTCTGTGGGAATATTTCTCTGGAGGCAAGTGAGGTCTGTTATTCTTCTGATAGGGGAAGCTAGATCTCCGGCTGGTGCGAGACGTCTAGGGGCCCCCCAGGAACGTCCCCCGGCTACTGTTAGTTGAGTGTTGAGGTTCAGGATCGCGGTCAGCTCAGGTTCCATCACCCTAGAGCTCGTCCTGTTTTTGCCCGTGTTATGTTGACAAATTCCCTGCCATTGGGAATCATGACAGTATAGCCGGCCACAAAGTGTTAATTGTTTGGGCTGAAGCAGGAGAAAAAGAAGTGTTGAAGGGAAATTTTTTTTTTTTTTTTTCCCCTCAGAGTTTTGCTGCCTAGCCCTTAATTGCTGTCTAGCTGCTTCTTACCTCCTCTTAACCCTTGAATGGCTCTGACCTTAGCTGTTTAACATGGATGTCCAGAGTTTGGCTTCCAGCCTGAATAATCTTGCTGTAAAAGTTCAAAATATACAGGATTTTGTTGTTCACACTCCTATGTCTGAACCTAGAATTCCTATTCCAGAGTTTTTTTCTGGAGATAGATCTACCTTCCTGAATTTCAGGAACAATTGCAAATTGTTTCTTTCTTTGAAATCTCGCTCCTCTGGAGACCCTGCTCAGCAGGTCAAGATTGTAATATCTTTCCTGCAGGGCGACCCTCAGAATTGGGCATTTGCATTGGCACCAGGGGATCCTGCATTGCTCAGTGTGGATGCGTTTTTTCTGGCACTGGGATTGCTCTATGAGGAACCTAACCTGGAGATTCAGGCTGAAAAGGCTTTATTGGCCCTCTCTCAGGGGCATGATGAAGCGGAAGTATATTGTCAAAAATTTCGGAAATGGTCGGTGCTTACTCAGTGGAATGAGTGCGCCCTGGCTGCAAACTTCAGAGATGGTCTTTCTGAGGCCATTAAGGATATTATGGTGGGGTTCCCTGCGCCTACAGGTCTGAATGAGTCTATGACTATGGCCATTCAGATTGATCGGCGTTTACGGGAGCGCAAACCTGTGCACCAGTTGGCGGTGTCTTCTGAACAGGCACCTGAGACTATGCAATGTGATAGAATTCAGTCCAGAAGTGAACGGCAAAGTTATAGGCGGAAAAATGGATTGTGTTTTTATTGTGGTGATTCAGCTCATGTTATATCAGCATGCTCTAAACGCACAAAAAAGGTTGATAAATCTTTTGCCGTTAGTACTCTGCAGTCTAAGTTCATTTTGTCTGTAACTCTGATTTGTTCACTGTCATCCATTTCCGTCGATGCCTATGTGGATTCGGGCGCTGCCCTGAGTCTTATGGATTGGTCTTTTGCCAAACGCTGCGGTTTTAGTCTGGAGCCTCTGGAAGTTCCTATTCCTTTGAAGGGAATTGACTCTACACCATTGGCTATGAATAAACCGCAGTACTGGACCCAAGTGACCATGCGCATGACTCCCGTTCATCAGGAGGTGATTCGCTTCCTTGTACTGTATAATTTACATGATGTACTAGTGCTTGGTCTGCCATGGTTACAAACTCATAATCCAGTCTTGGATTGGAAAACAATGTCTGTGTTAAGCTGGGGATGTCAGGGGGTTCATGATTATGCACCTCTGATTTCAATTGCTTCATCTACTCCTTCTGAGGTCCCTGCGTTTTTGTCTGACTATCGGGATGTTTTTGAGGAGCCTAAGCTCAATTCGCTCCCTCCTCATAGGGATTGTGACTGTGCTATAGAGTTAATTCCTGGCAGTAAGTTCCCTAAGGGTCGTTTATTTAATCTGTCAGTGCCAGAGCATACTGCTATGCGGAATTATATTAAGGAGTCCTTGGAAAAGGGACATATTCGTCCATCTTCGTCCCCTCTGGGAGCAGGTTTTTTTTTCGTGGCTAAAAAAGATGGTTCCCTGAGGCCTTGTATAGATTATCGCCTTCTGAATAAGATTACAGTCAAATATCAGTATCCATTGCCATTATTGACTGATTTGTTTGCTCGCATTAAGGGGGCTAGGTGGTTCACTAAGATAGATCTTCGCGGTGCGTATAATCTTGTGCGGATAAAGCAGGGTGATGAGTGGAAAACCGCATTTAATACGCCTGAGGGCCATTTTGAGTATTTGGTAATGCCTTTTGGACTTTCTAATGCTCCTTCAGTCTTTCAGTCCTTTATGCACAATATTTTCCGTGAATATCTGGATAAGTTTATGATTGTGTATTTGGATGATATTTTGGTGTTTTCTGATGACTGGGAGTCTCATGTTCTACAGGTCAGGAAGGTGTTTCAAGTCCTGCGGGCTAATTCTCTGTTTGTGAAGGGCTCAAAATGTCTCTTCGGAGTCCAGAAGATTTCTTTTTTGGGGTACATTTTTTCTCCTTCTACTATTGAGATGGATCCCGTCAAGGTTCAGGCGATTTGTGACTGGACACAACCTACATCTGTTAAGAGTCTTCAGAAGTTCTTGGGTTTTGCTAATTTTTATCGTTGGTTCATTGCTAATTTTTCCAGTGTTGTTAAACCTTTGACTGATTTGACTAAAAAGGGTGCTGATGTTGCTAATTGGTCTCCTGCGGCTGTGGAGGCCTTTCAGGAACTTAAGCGCCGGTTTTCTTCTGCTCCTGTGTTATGTCAACCAGATGTTTCACTTCCTTTTCAAGTTGAGGTTGATGCTTCCGAGATTGGAGCGGGGGCGGTTTTGTCACAGAGAAGTTCCGATGGCTCGGTGATGAAGCCATGTGCGTTCTTTTCTAGAAAATTCTCGCCCGCCGAGCGCAATTATGATGTGGGTAATCGGGAGCTTTTGGCCATGAAGTGGGCATTTGAGGAGTGGCGTCATTGGCTTGAGGGTGCTAGACATCGTGTGGTGGTCTTGACTGATCACAAAAATCTGATTTACCTTGAGTCTGCCAGGCGTTTGAATCCTAGACAGGCTCGTTGGTCGTTGTTTTTTTCTCGTTTCAATTTTGTGGTTTCATACTTGCCAGGTTCAAAGAATGTGAAGGCAGATGCTCTTTCCAGGAGTTTTGTGCCTGACTCTCCTGGAGACTCTGGGCCTACTGGCATCCTTAGGGATGGGGTAATATTGTCCGCCGTCTCCCCAGACTTGCGACGTGCATTGCAGGAGTTTCAGGCGGATAAACCTGATTGGTGTCCACCAGAAAGACTGTTTGTTCCGGATGATTGGACCAGTAGAGTCATCTCCGAGGTCCATTCTTCTGTGTTGGCTGGTAATCCTGGAATATTTGGTACTAGAGACTTGGTGGCCAGGTCTTTTTGGTGGCCTTCCTTGTCAAGGGATGTGCGCACCTTTGTGCAGTCTTGTGAAGTGTGTGCTCGGGCTAAGCCTTGCTGTTCTCGGGCCAGTGGGTTGTTGTTATCCTTGCCTATTCCGAAGAGGCCTTGGACGCACATTTCCATGGATTTTATTTCAGATCTCCCTGTCTCACAGAAAATGTCCGTTATCTGGGTTGTGTGTGACCGCTTTTCTAAGATGGTTCATTTGGTACCCTTGCCTAAGTTGCCTTCCTCCTCTGAGTTGGTCCCTTTGTTTTTTCAGAACGTGGTTCGTTTGCATGGGATTCCGGAGAATATCGTTTCGGACAGGGGATCCCAGTTTGTGTCTAGATTTTGGCGGAGGTTTTGTGCTAAGATGGGCATTAATTTGTCTTTCTCGTCTGCATTCCATCCTCAGACGAATGGCCAGACGGAGCGAACTAATCAGACCTTGGAAACTTATTTAAGGTGTTTTGTTTCTGCTGATCAAGATGACTGGGTTGCCTTTTTGCCACTGGCCGAATTTGCCCTTAATAATCGGGCTAGTTCTGCTACTTTGGTTTCTCCTTTCTTTTGTAATTCGGGGTTTCATCCTCGTTTTTCCTCTGGTCAGGTGGAGCCTTCGGATTGTCCTGGAGTGGACGTGGTGGTGGATAGGTTACATCAGATTTGGAATCAGGTGGTGGACAATTTGAAGTTGTCTCAGGAGAAGGCTCAGCAGTTTGCTAATCGTCGTCGCCGCGTGGGTCCCCGACTTCGTGTTGGGGACTTGGTGTGGTTGTCTTCTCGTTTTGTCCCTATGAGGGTCTCTTCTCCCAAGTTTAAGCCTCGGTTCATCGGTCCTTATAAGATCTTGGAGATTCTTAACCCTATATCTTTTCGTTTGGATCTCCCAGCATCGTTTGCTATTCATAATGTGTTCCATCGGTCGTTATTGCGGAGGTATGAGGTGCCCGTTGTTCCTTCGGTTGAGCCTCCTGCTCCGGTGCTGGTGGAGGGAGAATTGGAGTATGTTGTTGAGAAGATCTTGGATTCTCGTGTTTCCAGACGTAAACTCCAGTATTTGGTTAAGTGGAAGGGTTATGGTCAGGAGGATAATTCCTGGGTGGTCGCCTCTGATGTTCATGCGACTGATTTGGTCCGCGCCTTCCATAGAGCTCATCCTGATTGCCCTGGGGGTTCTCGTGAGGGTTCGGTGACCCCTCCTCAAGGGGGAGGGTACTGTTGTGGATTCTGTTTTTGGGCTCCCTCTGGTGGTTACAACTGGTACTGGGTGACTTTGGTGGGTTGCGGTCTCTGGTTTCCACCTGTCCATCAGTGGCTGGGTGTTTCCTATTTAACCTGGCTTTCCTGTCATTCCCTTGCCGGCTATCAATGTATCAGTGTGTGTCTCTGTTACCTGCTCCTAGGCCTTCAAGACAAGCTAAGTCTGTATTTCCCTGTTTCATGATTGCTTTCATGTTTTTTAGTCTAGCTTGCAGATATGTAATTCTCTGCTGCTGGTTGCTCTAGTGGGCTGAAATTACCACTCATGTACCATGAGTTGGCACATGAGTTCAAGTAATTTCAGGATGGTATTTTGAAAGGTTTTTCAGCTGACCGCGCAGTTCACCTTTTGTATCCTCTGCTATCTAGCTTAAGCGGGCCTCATTTTGCTGAATCTGTTTTCATAACTGCGTTTGTGCCTTCCTCTCGTTTCACCGTTGTTATATGTGGGAGGCTGCTATCTCTGTGGGAATATTTCTCTGGAGGCAAGTGAGGTCTGTTATTCTTCTGATAGGGGAAGCTAGATCTCCGGCTGGCGCGAGACGTCTAGGGGCCCCCCAGGAACGTCCCCCGGCTACTGTTAGTTGAGTGTTGAGGTTCAGGATCGCGGTCAGCTCAGGTTCCATCACCCTAGAGCTCGTCCTGTTTTTGCCCGTGTTATGTTGACAAATTCCCTGCCATTGGGAATCATGACAGGAGCCCAAGAGCAGAATTCACAAAGGTGCTACTTACAACCACCGGAGGGAGCCCAAGAGCGGAATTCACAACAGTACCCTTGAGGAGGGGTCACTGAACCCTCACCAGAGCCCCCAGGCCGATCAGGACGAGCCAAGTGAAAAGCACGAACCAAATCGGCAGCATGGACATCGGAGGCAACCACCCAAGAATTATCCTCCTGGCCATAACCCTTCCACTTAACAAGATACTGAAGCCTCCGCCTCGAAAAACGAGAATCCAAAATTTTCTCAACCACATATTCCAAATCCCCCTCAACCAACACCGGGGCAGGAGGATCAACAGAGGGAACAACGGGTACCACATATCTCCGCAACAAAGATCTATGGAAAACATTGTAGATGGCAAAAGAGGCTGGAAGGGCCAAACGAAAAGACACTGGATTGATAATCTCAGAGATCTTATAAGGACCAATAAACCGAGGCTTGAACTTAGGGGAAGAAACCTTCATAGGAACATGACGAGAAGATAACCAGACTAAATCCCCCACACGAAGCCGAGGACCAACACACCGACGGCGGTTAGCAAAACGCTGAGCCTTTTCCTGAGACAACGTCAAATTGTCTACCACATGAGTCCAAATCTGCTGTAACCTGTCCATCACAGAATCTACACCAGGACAATCAGAAGGCTCAACCTGCCCTGAAGAAAAACGAGGATGGAAACCAAAATTACAAAAAAAGGCGAAACCAAAGTAGCCGAACTGGCCCGATTATTAAGGGCAAACTCGGCCAACGGCAAGAAAGCCACCCAATCATCCTGATCAGCAGACACAAAGCATCTCAAATAGGTTTCCAAGGTTTGATTAGTTCGCTCAGTTTGGCCATTTGTCTGAGGATGGAACGCCGAAGAAAAAGACAAATTAATGCCCATCCTAGCACAAAAGGCCCGCCAAAACCTGGAAACAAACTGGGAACCTCTGTCAGACACAATATTCTCCGGAATGCCATGCAAACGAACCACATGCTGAAAAAACAATGGAACCAAATCAGAGGAGGAAGGCAATTTAGGCAAAGGTACCAAATGGACCATTTTAGAGAACCGGTCACAAACCACCCAGATAACAGACATCCTCTGGGACACAGGAAGATCCGAAATGAAATCCATGGAAATATGCGTCCAGGGCCTCTCAGGGACAGGCAAAGGCAAAAGCAACCCACTAGCGCGGGAACAGCAAGGCTTAGCCCGGGCACAAGTCCCACAGGACTGCACAAAAGAACGCACATCCCGCGACAAGGAAGGCCACCAAAAGGACCTAGCCATCAAATCTCTGGTACCAAAAATCCCAGGATGACCGGCCAACACTGAACAATGGACCTCAGAAATTACCTTACTTGTCCATCTATCAGGAACAAACAGCTTCCCCACAGGACAGCAGTCAGGTTTATCAGCCTGAAATTTCTGAAGCACCCGCCGTAAATCAGGGGAGATGGCAGAAAGAATCACCCCTTCCCTAAGACTGCCAACCGGCTCAAGAACTCCAGGAGAATCAGGCAAAAAACTCCTAGAGAGGGCATCCGCTTTAACATTCTTAGATCCCGGAAGATATGAAACCACAAAATCGAAACGGGAGAAAAACAGGGACCATCGAGCCTGTCTAGGGTTCAGCCGCTTGGCCGACTCGAGGTAAATCAGATTCTTATGATCGGTCAAGACCACAATACGGTGCTTGGCCCCCTCAAGCCAATGTCGCCACTCCTCAAATGCCCACTTCATAGCCAACAACTCCCGATTGCCGACATCATAATTGCGTTCCGCAGGCGAAAACTTTCGGGAAAAGAAGGCACATGGTTTCATCAAGGAACCATCAGAATTCCTCTGTGACAAAACGGCCCCTGCCCCAATCTCAGAAGCGTCAACCTCAACCTGAAAAGGAAGAGACACATCCGGCTGACGCAAGACAGGGGCAGAAGTAAATCGGCGCTTAAGCTCCTGAAAGGCCTCAACAGCCTCAGAGGACCAATTTGTCACATCAGTGCCTTTCTTTGTCAAATCGGTCAGGGGCTTAACCACACTAGAGAAGTTGGCAATGAAACGGCGATAAAAATTAGCAAAGCCCAAAAATTTCTGAAGGCTCTTCACAGATGTGGGTTGAATCCAGTCATGAATGGCCTGGACCTTAACAGGATCCATTTCTATAGACGAAGGAGAAAAAATAAACCCCAAAAAAGAGACCTTCTGAACTCCAAATAGGCACTTAGACCCCTTCACAAATAGAGCATTATCACGAAGGATCTGGAATACCATCCTGACCTGCTTCACATGAGACTCCCAATCATTGGAAAAAATCAAAATATCATCCAAATACACAATCAAGAATTTATCAAGATAATTGCGGAAAATGTCATGCATGAAGGACTGAAATACAGAAGGAGCATTAGAAAGCCCGAAAGGCATCACGAGGTATTCAAAATGGCCTTCGGGCGTATTAAATGCAGTTTTCCATTCGTCACCCTGTTTAATACGAACAAGATTATATGCCCCTCGAAGGTCAATCTTGGTAAACCAACTAGCCCCCTTAATCCGAGCAAACAAATCAGAGAGCAAAGGTAAAGGGTATTGGAATTTGACCGTGATCTTATTAAGAAGGCGATAATCAATACAGGGTTTCAAGGAGCCATCCTTCTTGGCAACAAAAAAGAATCCCACTCCCAATGGTGACGAAGATGGCCGAATATGCCCCTTCTCCAAGGACTCCTTAACATAGCTCCGCATAGCGGTATGTTCTGGCACAGACAGGTTGAAAAGTCGGCCCTTAGGGAACTTAGAGCCTGGAATCAAGTCAATAGCACAATCACAGTCCCTATGTGGAGGAAGGGAACTGGACTTGGGCTCATCGAATACATCCTGGCAATCTGACAAAAATTCAGGAACATCAGAAGAGGGGGAAGAGGAAATTGACATTAAAGGAACGTCACTATGTACCCCTTGACAACCCCAACTAGTCACAGACATCGATTTCCAATCCAACACTGGATTGTGTACTTGTAACCATGGAAAACCCAGTACAACAACATCATGTAAATTATGCAACACCAGAAAACGACAATCTTCCTGATGTGCTGGAGCCATGCACATAGTCAACTGAGTCCAATACTGAGGTTTATTCTTGGCCAACGGTGTAGCATCAATACCCCTCAAAGGAATAGGGCTCTGCAAAGGCTGCAAAGAAAAACCACAGCGCCTAGCGAATTCTAAGTCCATTAAGTTCAGGGCAGCGCCTGAATCCACAAATGCCATGACAGAGAAAGATGACAATGAGCAAATCAGGGTCACAGACAGGAGAAACTTAGGCTGTACAGTACTAATGGTAACAGATCTAGCGACCCTCTTAATACGCTTAGGGCAATCAGAGATAGTATGAACTGAATCACCACAGTAAAAACACAGCCCATTCTGACGTCTGTATCCCCTCTGTTCCGCTCTAGTCAGAATCCTATCACATTGCATAGGCTCAGGACTCTGTTCAGAGGATGCTGCCATATGGTGCACCACTTTGCGCTCGCGCAGGCGCCGATCGATCTGAATGGCTAGAGACATAGATTCGCTCAGACCAACAGGCGTGGGGAACCCCACCATAACATCTTTAAAGGGCTTCAGAAAGACCCTTTCTGAAAATTGCTGCCAGAGCGTCCTCATTCCATTTAGTGAGCACAGACCATTTTCTAAATTTCTGGCAGTATAATTCTGCCGCTTCCTGACCCTGGCACAGAGCCAACAAGGTTTTTTCCGCATGATCCACAGAGTTAGGTTCGTCATACAATAATCAGAGCGATTGAAAAAATGCATCTACATTGAGCAATGCCGGATCCCCTGACTCAAGGGAGAATGCCCAGTCCTGAGGGTCACCACGCAGCAGAGAAATAACTATTTTAACTTGCTGAGTGGGGTCACCAGAGGAACGGGGTTTCAGAGCAAAAAACAATTTGCAGTTATTTTTAAAGTTCAAAAACTTAGATCTATCCCCGTAAAACAAATCTGGAGTAGGAATTCTAGGCTCTAAGGCTGCAGTCTGAACAACATGATCTTGGATACTCTGAACTCTTGCAGCAAGCTGATCCACACGAGAAAACAAACCCTGAACATCCATGTCCGCCCCAAATCCATCCAGAGATTAAGAGGAAGGAAAAAGACAAAACAGACTAAAGAAAAAAAAAATGGCTCAGAACTCTTTTTCTTTTCCTTCTTTTGAGATGCATTCAACTCATTATCGGCCAGTTGTACTGTTATGGACTGGTAATTTAGGAGCGACATGCGACTAGCTCTGGGCAATTGGTAACTATACAGACCGCAGTTCCTGATCTTAACACAACACTAGCAGTAGCCGTGGGATGTTCCTGTCACTCCCTGGACACCTCGTCACAGTCGGAGAACTAGCTACCCCTAAAGGTAGAAACAGGAAAGCTATCTTGCCTCAGAGAAAATCCCCAAAGGATAGGACAACCCCCCACAAATATTGACTGTGAGAGGAGAAGGAAATGACATACGTAGTATGAAACAAGATTTAGCAAAGGAGGCCAATTCTAGCTAGATAGACAGTAAGGAAAGAAACACTGTGCGGTCAGTAATAAAAACTAGAAAAAGTCCACCGCAGAGATATGCAAAAATCTCCACACCTGACTAAAGGTGTGGAGGGCAAAAACTGCAGCCCAGAGCTTCCAGCTTAGCTGAAAAGATCCATACTGATAAGCTGGACAAATGAGCAAAACATAGAATGTGCTGAACAATAAGTCCACAACAAGTGGACTGCAAAAGGACAAAAGGACTTATCTTTGCTGAACTGGACAGAGTGTCAGGGAAATCCAAAAGAGCAGTGGCTCCAAGCAGGAACAATTGACAACTGGCATTGATTGAGGAATAAGGCCAGACTAAAATAGCCGAGCCAGAAAGACGATCAGTGGGAGCAGTTGCTGATGCTAAATCCAAGAAGCAGCTATACCACTCAAAACCACAGGAGGGAGCCCAAGAGCAGAATTCACAAAGGTGCTACTTACAACCACCGGAGGGAGCCCAAGAGCGGAATTCACAACAGTACCCCCCCCCCTTGAGGAGGGGTCACCGAACCCTCACCAGAGCCCCCAGGCCGATCAGGACGAGCCAAGTGAAAAGCACGAACCAAATCGGCAGCATGGACATCGGAGGCAACCACCCAAGAATTATCCTCCTGGCCATAACCCTTCCACTTAACAAGATACTGAAGCCTCCGCCTCGAAAAACGAGAATCCAAAAATTTTCTCAACCACATATTCCAAATCCCCCTCAACCAACACCGGGGCAGGAGGATCAACAGAGGGAACAACGGGTACCACATATCTCCGCAACAAAGATCTATGGAAAACATTGTAGATGGCAAAAGAGGCTGGAAGGGTCAAACGAAAAGACACTGGATTGATAATCTCAGAGATCTTATAAGGACCAATAAACCGAGGCTTGAACTTAGGGGAAGAAACCTTCATAGGAACATGACGAGAAGATAACCAGACTAAATCCCCCACACGAAGCCGAGGACCAACACACCGACGGCGGTTAGCAAAACGCTGAGCCTTTTCCTGAGACAACATCAAATTGTCTACCACATGAGTCCAAATCTGCTGTAACCTGTCCATCACAGAATCTACACCAGGACAATCAGAAGGCTCAACCTGCCCTGAAGAAAAACGAGGATGGAAACCAAAATTACAAAAAAAAGGCGAAACCAAAGTAGCCGAACTGGCCCGATTATTAAGGGCAAACTCGGCCAATGGCAAGAAAGCCACCCAATCATCCTGATCAGCAGACACAAAGCATCTCAAATAGGTTTCCAAGGTTTGATTAGTTCACTCAGTTTGGCCATTTGTCTGAGGATGGAACGCCGAAGAAAAATACAAATTAATGCCCATCCTAGCACAAAAGGCCCGCCAAAACCTGGAAACAAACTGGGAACCTCTGTCAGACACAATATTCTCCGGAATGCCATGCAAACGAACCACATGCTGAAAAAACAATGGAACCAAATCAGAGGAGGAAGGCAATTTAGGCAAAGGTACCAAATGGACCATTTTAGAGAACCGGTCACAAACCACCCAGATAACAGACATCCTCTGGGACACAGGAAGATCTGAAATAAAATCCATGGAAATATGCGTCCAGGGCCTCTCAGGGACAGGCAAAGGCAAAAGCAACCCACTAGCGCGGGAACAGCAAGGCTTAGCCCGGGCACAAGTCCCACAGGACTGCACAAAAGAACGCACATCCCGCGACAAGGAAGGCCACCAAAAGGACCTAGCCATCAAATCTCTGATACCAAAAATCCCAGGATGACCGGCCAACACTGAACAATGGACCTCAGAAATTACCTTACTTGTCCATCTATCAGGAACAAACAGCTTCCCCACAGGACAGCAGTCAGGTTTATCAGCCTGAAATTTCTGAAGCACCCGCCGTAAATCAGGGGAGATGGCAGAAAGAATCACCCCTTCCCTAAGAATGCCAACCGGCTCAAGAACTCCAGGAGAATCAGGCAAAAAACTCCTAGAGAGGGCATCCGCTTTAACATTCTTAGATCCCGGAAGATATGAAACCACAAAATCGAAACGGGAGAAAAACAGGGACCATCGAGTGTCATGATCTCTGCAGGCAGAGATCATAGCAAGCCTATAGAGGGACAAGCTCTCGGAAGATGGAACTAAACTGACCATGAACTAAGCCTGCCGCGCAACTAGAAATAGCCAGGTAGCATTTCCTATTTATCGCTAGATGCCCAGCTCTGGCCTAAGACCTAAATAGCTAGCAGAGGGAAATATAAGACCTGGCTCACCTCTAGAGAAATATTCCAAAGAAGACAGTAGCCCCCCACATATAATGACGGTGAGTTCAGATGAAACAACAAACGCAGCAGGAAAATAGTCTTAGCAAATTTGAGGTCCGCTTACTAGATAGCAGAAGACAGATAGTATACTTTCATGGTCAGCAGAAAAACACTAACAAAACACCATCCAGAGATTACCTTAAACTCTGGCATTAACTCATAACGCCAGAGTAGCAATCCCTGATCAACGAGAGCTTTCCAGACACAGTAACAAAACTTCAGCTGTGAACTGGAACAAATAGGCAAAACAAAACATGGACAAAAGTCCAACTTATCTAGTAGTTGTCTAGAAGCAGGAACAAGCACTGAGAGGCATCAGATAACATTGTTGACCGGCAAGAAACCACCAGAGAAATGAGCTTAAATAGCGACACCCACTACTGATGGAACCAGGTGAAACAGGAAAGAGGATGACAAGTCCAATTCCACAAGCGGCCACCGGGGGAGCCCAGAATCCAAATTCACAACAGTACCCCCCCCTCAAGGAGGGGGCACCGAACCCTCACCAGATCCACCAGGGCGACCAGGATGAGCCCTATGGAAGGCACGAACAAGATCAGAAGCATGAACATCAGATGCATTGACCCAAGAATTATCCTCCTGGCCGTAACCCTTCCAGTTGACCAGATACTGGAGTTTCCGTCTGGAAACACGAGAGTCCAAAATTTTCTCCACAACGTACTCCAACTCACCCTCAACCAACACCGGAGCAGGAGGCTCAACTGAAGGTACAACAGGTACCTCATACCTGCGCAATAACGACCGATGAAAAACGTTATGAATGGAAAAGAACGCAGGGAGGTCCAAACGGAAAGAAACAGGATTAAGAATCTCCAATATTCTATAAGGGCCGATGAACCGAGGTTTAAACTTAGGAGAAGAGACCCTCATAGGGACAAAACGAGAAGACAACCACACTAAATCTCCAACACAAAGCCGAGAACCAACACGACGATGACGGTTGGCAAAACGCTGAGTCTTCTCCTGGGACAACTTCAAATTGTCCATAACCTGCCCCCAGATGTGATGCAATCTCTCCACCACCGCATCCACTCCAGGACAATCCGAGGATTCCACCTGACCGGAGGAAAATCGAGGGTGAAACCCCGAATTACAGAAAAACGGGGACACCAAGGTGGAAGAACTGGCCCGATTATTGAGGGCGAACTCTGCCAATGGCAAAAAAGCAACCCAATCATCCTGGTCAGCAGAGACAAAACACCTCAGATATGTCTCAAGGGTCTGATTAGTCCGCTCGGTCTGGCCATTAGTCTGAGGGTGAAAAGCAGATGAAAAAGACAAATCTATGCCCATCCTAGCACAGAATGCCCGCCAAAATCTAGACACAAATTGGGTACCTCTGTCAGAAACAATATTCTCAGGAATACCGTGCAATCGGACAACATTCTGAAAAAACAGAGGAACCAACTCAGAAGAAGAAGGCAACTTGGGCAGAGGAACCAAATGGACCATTTTAGAGAAACGGTCACAGACCACCCAGATGACAGACATCTTCTGGGAAACAGGCAGATCTGAAATAAAATCCATCGAGATGTGTGTCCAAGGCCTCTTAGGAATAGGCAAGGGCAACAGCAGTCCGCTAGCCCGAGAACTACAAGACTTGGCCCGAGCACAAACGTCACATGACTGCACAAAGACTCGCACATCTCGTGACAGGGAAGGCCACCAGAAGGATCTTGCCACCAAATCCCTGGTACCAAAAATTCCGGGATGACCTGCCAATGCAGAAGAATGTACCTCAGAGATGACTCTGCTGGTCCAATCATCCGGAACAAACAGTCTATCAGGCGGACAACGATCCGGTCTATCCGCCTGAAACTCTTGCAAGGACCGCCGCAGATCAGGAGAAACGGCCGACAAAATTACTCCCTCCCTAAGGATACCTGTGGGTTCAGAATTACCAGGAGAGTCCGGGTCAAAACTCCTAGAAAGGGCATCTGCCTTAACATTCTTAGAACCCGGTAGGTATGACACCACAAAATTAAAGCGAGAAAAAAATAAAGACCAGCGCGCCTGTCTAGGATTCAGGCGTCTGGCAGTCTCAAGATAAATCAAATTTTTGTGGTCAGTCAATACCACCACCTGATGCCTAGCCCCCTCGAGCCAATGGCGCCACTCCTCAAACGCCCACTTCATGGCCAAAAGCTCCCGATTCCCAACATCATAATTCCGCTCTGCGGGCGAAAATTTGCGAGAAAAGAAGGCACAAGGCCTAATGACGGAGCAGTCGGAACCTTTCTGCGACAACACTGCCCCAGCTCCGATCTCCGAAGCGTCAACCTCAACCTGAAAAGGCAGATTCACATCAGGCTGACGCAACACAGGGGCAGAGGCAAAACGGCGCTTAAGCTCCTGAAAGGCCTCTACAGCATGAGAGGACCAATTAGCAACATCAGCGCCTTGTCTGGTCAAATCAGTCAGTGGTTTAACGACATCCGAAAAACCAGCAATAAATCGGCGGTAAAAGTTGGCAAAGCCCAAAAATCTCTGAAGACCCTTAAGAGAGGAGGGCTGAGTCCAGTCACAAATAGCTTGCACCTTAACGGGATCCATCTCAATGGAAGAGGGAGAAAAAATATACCCCAAAAAGGAAATTTTCTGGACCCCAAAAACGCACTTAGACCCCTTCACACATAAAGAATTAGACCGCAGAACCTGAAAAACTCTCCTGACCTGCTGGACATGAGAGTCCCAGTCATCAGAAAAAATCAGAATATCATCCAGATATATTATCATAAATTTATCCAGAAAATCGCGGAAAATATCATGCATAAAAGACTGGAAAACTGAAGGGGCATTAGAAAGACCAAAAGGCATGACCAAATACTCAAAGTGGCCCTCGGGCGTATTAAATGCGGTCTTCCACTCATCCCCCTGCCTGATCCGCACCAAATTATACGCCCCACGAAGATGAATTTTAGAGAACCACTTAGCACCCTCTATACGAGCAAACAAATCAGTAAGCAATGGCAATGGGTATTGATACTTAACAGTGATCTTATTCAGAAGCCGATAATCAATACATGGTCTCAAAGAGCCGTCTTTTTTTGAGACAAAGAAAAACCCAGCTCCCAAGGGAGAAGAAGATGGACGAATATGTCCCTTTTCCAAAGACTCCTTTATATATTCCCGCATAGCAGCATGTTCCGGCACAGACAAATTAAACAAACGACCCTTTGGATATTTACAACCCGGTATCAAATCTATGGCACAATCGCACTCACGGTGCGGAGGTAACGACCCAAGCTTGGGTTCGTCAAAGACGTCTTGATAATCAGAGAGGAACTCAGGGACTTCAGAGGGAATGGACGACGAAATAGAAACCAAAGGTACGTCCCCATGAATACCCTTACATCCCCAGCTCAACACAGACATTGCTCTCCAGTCCAAGACTGGGTTGTGAGACTGCAACCATGGCAATCCCAGTACCAAATCGTCATGTAAATTATACAGCACCAGGAAACGAATAATCTCCTGGTGATCCGGATTGATACGCATGGTTACTTGTGTCCAGTATTGTGGTTTATTATTAGCCAATGGGGTGGAGTCAATCCCCTTCAGAGGAATAAGAGTCTCCAAAGGCTCTAAATCAAAACCACAACGATTGGCAAAGGACCAATCCATAAGACTCAGAGCGGCGCCAGAGTCAACATAGGCGTCCGTGGCAATGGATGACAAAGAGCAAATCAGGGTTACAGACAAAATAAACTTAGACTGAATGGTGCCAATGGAAACAGACTTATCAAGCTTCTTTGTACGCCTAGAGCATGCTGATATAACATGAGTAGAATCCCCACAATAGAAACACAATCCATTCTTCCGTCTAAAATTCTGTCGCTCGCTCCTGGACAGAATTCTATCACACTGCATACTTTCTGGCGTCTTTTCCATAGACACCGCCAGATGGTGCACCGGTTTGCGCTCCCGCAGACGCCTATCAATCTGAATAGCCATTGTCATGGACTCATTCAGACCTGCAGGCAAAGGGAACCCCACCATAACATCCTTAACGGCATCAGAGAGACCTTCTCTGAAAGTTGCCGCCAGGGCGCACTCATTCCACTGAGTAAGCACAGACCATTTACGGAATTTTTGGCAGAAAACTTCAGCTTCGTCTTGCCCCTGAGATAGTGCCATCAAAGTTTTTTCTGCCTGAAGTTCCAAATGAGGTTCCTCATAAAGCAAGCCCAAGGCCAGAAAAAACGCATCCACATCGCGTAACGCAGGATCCCCTGCTGGCAATGAGAAGGCCCAATCTTGAGGGTCACCCCTGAGCAAGGAAATCACAATCCTAACCTGCTGAGCAGGGTCTCCAGCTGAACGAGACTTCAGGGACAAATAAAGCTTACAATTATTTCGGAAATTCTGGAAGCTAGCTCTATTCCCTGTAAAGAACTCCGGCAAAGGAATTCTCGGCTCAGATACCGGAGCATGTACCACAAAATCTTGTAAATTTTGTACTTTCGTGATGAGATTATTCAAACCCACAGTTACACTCTGGAGATCCATTATTGTCAGGTGCACACAGAGCATACAGAGATTAGGAGGAGAGAGAGAAAAAAGACTGCAGCAAGGCAGACTGAAGGAAAAAAAAAAAAAAAAAAAAAAAATTCCAGCAGACTTCTTATAACTCTCCTTTCTCAACCTGGGTCTTTAACACTTTATTGGCCGGTCAAACTGTCATGATCTCTGCAGGCAGAGATCATAGCAAGCCTATAGAGGGACAAGCTCTCGGAAGATGGAACTAAACTGACCATGAACTAAGCCTGCCGCGCAACTAGAAATAGCCAGGTAGCATTTCCTATTTATCGCTAGATGCCCAGCTCTGGCCTAAGACCTAAATAGCTAGCAGAGGGAAATATAAGACCTGGCTCACCTCTAGAGAAATATTCCAAAGAAGACAGTAGCCCCCCACATATAATGACGGTGAGTTCAGATGAAACAACAAACGCAGCAGGAAAATAGTCTTAGCAAATTTGAGGTCCGCTTACTAGATAGCAGAAGACAGATAGTATACTTTCATGGTCAGCAGAAAAACACTAACAAAACACCATCCAGAGATTACCTTAAACTCTGGCATTAACTCATAACGCCAGAGTAGCAATCCCTGATCAACGAGAGCTTTCCAGACACAGTAACAAAACTTCAGCTGTGAACTGGAACAAATAGGCAAAACAAAACATGGACAAAAGTCCAACTTATCTAGTAGTTGTCTAGAAGCAGGAACAAGCACTGAGAGGCATCAGATAACATTGTTGACCGGCAAGAAACCACCAGAGAAATGAGCTTAAATAGCGACACCCACTACTGATGGAACCAGGTGAAACAGGAAAGAGGATGACAAGTCCAATTCCACAAGCGGCCACCGGGGGAGCCCAGAATCCAAATTCACAACAATCGAGCCTGTCTAGGGTTCAGCCGCTTGGCCGACTCGAGGTAAATCAGATTCTTATGATCGGTCAAGACCACAATACGGTGCTTGGTGTTGTGAACTGTGTTTCTGGGCTCCCTCTGGTGGTCACTAACGGTATTGTGTTAGGTATGTCTTGTTGCAGGCCTGAGCTCCAGCTGTGTCGTTAAGCAGCGGGTGTTTCCTATTTGAGTCTCCTCTGGACTCAGTCTCTTGCCTGGCATCATTGTATCCAGACCTATTTGGTCTCCTCCGGATTCCTTTCAGTCTGCCTCATGCAAGAAAAGCTAAGTCTGTTTTGTACAATTTGGATCGGTTGCATTATTCAGTGTTTTTGTCCAGCTTGCTTTACATTTGATTTTTGACTCGCTGGAAGCTCTAGGGGACTGATATTCTCCCTCCACACCGTCAGTCGGTGTGGGGGTTCTTGAATGTTCAGCGTGGATGTTTTGTAGGGTTTTCTGCTAACCGCATAGTCCACTATCTATTTTCTGCTATCTAGACTATTGGGCCTCACTTTGCTGAATCTAGTTCATCTCTACGTTTGTGTTTTCCTCTTGCCTCACTGTTATTATTTGTTGGGGGCTTTCTATATCTTTGGGGTTCAATTTCTCTGGAGGCAAGCGAGGTCTTATTTTTTCCCTCTAGGGGTAGTCAGTTCTCCGGCTGGCTCGAGACGTCTAGAACCAACGTAGGCACGTTCACCGGCTACTTTTAGTTGTTTGTGTCAGGATCAGGTATGCGGTTAGCCCAGTTTCCACCTCCCTAGAGCAGTATTTATATTTTTGCTATCTTGCCGGAATATCAGAGATCCTCTGCCATTGGGATCATAACAGAATGCCAGGCCAAAAGAAAATGTTTAATGCATCGCAGAAGCGGGATTAAAAAGAAGTTCTGAGTTTTTTTTGTTTTTTTTTTTGCTGCAGTTTGCCTAGCTTCTTCCATCCCCTTTTTCTCTGAGTGGCTGAAACTCTGCTGCAGATATGAATGTCCAGACTCTGACTTCTAGTGTGGATCAGCTTGCTGCTAGGGTGCAAAGCATTCAGGATTTTGTTATCCATAGCCCTATGTCTGAACCAAAAATACCTATTCCTGAGCCGTTTTTTGGAGATAGATCTAAATTCCTGAATTTTAGGAATAATTGTAAATTGTTTCTGTCTCTGAAACCTCGTTCCTCTGGTGATTCCGCTCAGCAAGTTAAGATTGTTATTTCCTTCTTGCGCGGCGACCCTCAGGATTGGGCCTTCTCTCTGGCGCCAGGAGATCCTGCATTGGTGAATGTTGATGCGTTTTTTCTGGCGCTTGGTTTGCTTTATGAGGAGCCTAATCTTGAAAATCAGGCTTAAAAAATGTTGCTGGTTATCTCTCAGGGTCAGGACGAAGCTGAGGTATATTGCCAAAAATTTTGCTTACTCAATGGAATGAGTGTGCACTGGCCGCAAATTTCAGAAATGGTCTTTCTGAAGCCATTAAAGATGTGATGGTGGGGTTTCCTATCCCTACAGGTCTAAATGATTCAATGGCTCTAGCCATTCAAATTGATCGACGTTTGCGGGAGCGCAAATCTGATAATCCTTTGGCGGTGCTGTCTGAACGGTCACCTGATTCTATGCAATGTGACAGAATTCTGACCAGAGCCGAGCGACAAAATCATAGACGTCAAAATGGGTTGTGTTTCTACTGTGGTGATTCAACACATGTTATCTCAGCATGCTCTAAACGTTTAAAGAAAAAAGTTAATCCTGTCGCCATTGGTACTTTTCAGCCTAAGTTTATTTTGTCTGTGACTTTAATTTGTTCATTATCTTCTTACTCAGTTATGGCTTTTGTGGATTCTGGTGCTGCTTTAAGTCTGATGGATTTGTCGTTTGCCAAGCGCTGCGGTTTTGTCCTGGAGCCTTTGGAAAATCCTATTCCTCTTAGAGGAATTGATTCTACGCCATTGGCAGAGAATAAACCTCAGTATTGGACGCAGGGGACCATGTGCATGACTCCTGTACATCAGGAGGTGATTCGTTTTTTGGTACTGCATAAAATGCATGATGTTGTCGTTTTGGGTCTGCCATGGTTACAGGCCCATAATCCAGTTTTAGATTGGAAAGCTATGACTGTGTCTAGTTGGGGGTGTCAGGGGATTCATGGCGATTCTCCATTGGTGTATATTGCTTCTTCTACTCCTTCTGAGATCCCTGAGTTTTTGTCAGACTTTCAGGTAGTATTTAATGAGGCCAGGTCCAGTGCCCTTCCTCCTCATAGGGACTGTGATTGTGCTATAGATTTGATTCCTGGTAGTAAGTTTCCTAAGGGACGCCTCTTTAATTTATCTGTGCCAGCGGGTTGCTTTTGCCCTTGCCTATCCCAAAGAGGCCTTGGACGCACATTTCCATGGATTTCATTTCGGATCTTCCGGTGTCTCGGAAGATGTCTGTCATCTGGTTGGTGTGCGATCGTTTTTCTAAAATGGTCCATTTGGTGCTCTTGCCTAAGTTGCCTTCCTCCTCTGATTTGGTTCCTTTGTTCTTTCAGAATGTGGTTCGTTTGCATGGCATCCCTGAGAATATTGTATCTGACAGAGGATCCCAGTTTGTGTCCAGATTCTGGCGATCCTTTTGTGCTAAGATGGGTATTGATTTGTCTTTTTCGTCGGCTTTTCATCCTCAGACTAATGGCCAGACCGAGCGAACTAATCAGACGTTAGAGACTTATTTGAGATGTTTTGTTTCTGCTGATCAGGACGACTGGGTTACCTTTTTGCCACTGGCCGAGTTTGCCCTTAATAATCGGGCTAGTTCTGCCACCTTGGTTTCACCCTTTTTCTGCAACTCTGGTTTTCATCCTCGTTTCTCCTCGGGTCAGGTTGAACCTTCTGACTGTCCTGGGGTTGATTCTGTGGTGGATAGGTTGCAGCGGATTTGGAACCATGTGGTGGACAATTTGAAATTGTCACAAGACAAGGCCCAGCAGTTTGCCAACCGCCGCCGCGGTGTGGGTCCCCGACTTCGTGTTGGGGATTCGGTTTGGTTGTCTTCTCGGCATGTTCCGTTGAAAGTCTCCTCTCCTAAGTTCAAGCCTCGCTTTATTGGTCCTTATAAGATTTTGGAAATCCTTAACCCGGTGTCTTTTCGCTTGGACCTTCCAGCGTCTTTTGCTATTCATAATGTGTTCCATAGGTCCTTGTTGCGGCGGTACGTGGTGCCTATGGTTCCTGCTGTTGAGCCTCCTGCCCCGGTTTTGGTTGAGGGCGAGTTGGAGTACGTGGTGGAGAAGATTCTGGATTCTCGTATCTCTAGACGGAAACTCCAGTATTTAGTTAAGTGGAAGGGCTATGGTCAGGAGGATAATTCCTGGGTTGTCGCCTCTGATGTTCATGTGGCTGATTTGGTTCATGCCTTTCACGCTGCTCATCCTGATCGCCCTGGGAGTCTTGGTGAGGGTTCGGTGACCCCTCCTCAAGGGGGGGGTACTGTTGTGAACTGTGTTTCTGGGCTCCCTCTGGTGGTCACTAACGGTATTGTGTTAGGTATGTCTTGTTGCAGGCCTGAGCTCCAGCTGTGTCGTTAAGCAGCGGGTGTTTCCTATTTGAGTCTCCTCTGGACTCAGTCTCTTGCCTGGCATCATTGTATCCAGACCTATTTGGTCTCCTCCGGATTCCTTTCAGTCTGCCTCATGCAAGAAAAGCTAAGTCTGTTTTGTACAATTTGGATCGGTTGCATTATTCAGTGTTTTTGTCCAGCTTGCTTTACATTTGATTTTTGACTCGCTGGAAGCTCTAGGGGGCTGATATTCTCCCTCCACACCGTCAGTCGGTGTGGGGGTTCTTGAATGTTCAGCGTGGATGTTTTGTAGGGTTTTCTGCTAACCGCATAGTCCACTATCTATTTTCTGCTATCTAGACTATTGGGCCTCACTTTGCTGAATCTAGTTCATCTCTACGTTTGTGTTTTCCTCTTGCCTCACTGTTATTATTTGTTGGGGGCTTTCTATATCTTTGGGGTTCAATTTCTCTGGAGGCAAGCGAGGTCTTATTTTTTCCCTCTAGGGGTAGTCAGTTCTCCGGCTGGCTCGAGACGTCTAGAACCAACGTAGGCACGTTCACCGGCTACTTTTAGTTGTTTGTGTCAGGATCAGGTATGCGGTTAGCCCAGTTTCCACCTCCCTAGAGCAGTATTTATATTTTTGCTATCTTGCCGGAATATCAGAGATCCTCTGCCATTGGGATCATAACAGCTTGGCCCCCTCAAGCCAATGTCGCCACTCCTCAAATGCCCACTTCATAGCCAACAACTCCCGATTGCCGACATCATAATTGCGTTCCGCAGGCGAAAACTTTCGGGAAAAGAAGGCACATGGTTTCATCAAGGAACCATCAGAATTCCTCTGTGACAAAACGGCCCCTGCCCCAATCTCAGAAGCGTCAACCTCAACCTGAAAAGGAAGAGACACATCCGGCTGACGCAAGACAGGGGCAGAAGTAAATCGGCGCTTAAGCTCCTGAAAGGCCTCAACAGCCTCAGAGGACCAATTTGTCACATCAGTGCCTTTCTTTGTCAAATCGGTCAGGGGCTTAACCACACTAGAGAAGTTGGCAATGAAACGGCGATAAAAATTAGCAAAGCCCAAAAATTTCTGAAGGCTCTTCACAGATGTGGGTTGAATCCAGTCATGAATGGCCTGGACCTTAACAGGATCCATTTCTATAGACGAAGGAGAAAAAATAAACCCCAAAAAAGAGACCTTCTGAACTCCAAATAGGCACTTAGACCCCTTCACAAATAGAGCATTATCACGAAGGATCTGGAATACCATCCTGACCTGCTTCACATGAGACTCCCAATCATTGGAAAAAATCAAAATATCATCCAAATACACAATCAAGAATTTATCAAGATAATTGCGGAAAATGTCATGCATGAAGGACTGAAATACAGAAGGAGCATTAGAAAGCCCGAAAGGCATCACCAGGTATTCAAAATGGCCTTCGGACGTATTAAATGCAGTTTTCCATTCATCACCCTGTTTAATACGAACAAGATTATATGCCCCTCGAAGGTCAATCTTGGTAAACCAACTAGCCCCCTTAATCCGAGCAAACAAATCAGAGAGCAAAGGTAAAGGGTATTGGAATTTGACCGTGATCTTATTAAGAAGGCGATAATCAATACAGGGTCTCAAGGAGCCATCCTTCTTGGCAACAAAAAAGAATCCCGCTCCCAATGGTGACGAAGATGGCCGAATATGCCCCTTCTCCAAGGACTCCTTAACATAGCTCCGCATAGCGGTATGTTCTGGCACAGACAGGTTGAAAAGTCGGCCCTTAGGGAACTTAGAGCCTGGAATCAAGTCAATAGCACAATCACAGTCCCTATGTGGAGGAAGGGAATTGGACTTGGGCTCATCGAATACATCCTGGAAATCTGACAAAAATTCAGGAACATCAGAAGAGGGGGAAGAGGAAATTGACATTAAAGGAACGTCACTATGTACCCCTTGACAACCCCAACTAGTCACAGACATCAATTTCCAATCCAACACTGGATTGTGTACTTGTAACCATGGAAAACCCAGTACAACAACATCATGTAAATTATGCAACACCAGAAAACGACAATCTTCCTGATGTGCTGGAGCCATGCACATAGTCAACTAAGTCCAATACTGAGGTTTATTCTTGGCCAACGGTGTAGCATCAATACCCCTCAAAGGAATAGGGCTCTGCAAAGGCTGCAAAGAAAAACCACAGCGCCTGGCGAATTCTAAGTCCATTAAGTTCAGGGCAGCGCCTGAATCCACAAATGCCATGACAGAGAAAGATGACAATGAGCAAATCAGGGTCACAGACAGGAGAAACTTAGGCTGTACAGTACTAATGGTAACAGATCTAGCGACCCTCTTAATACGCTTAGGGCAATCAGAGATAGTATGAACTGAATCACCACAGTAAAAACACAGCCCATTCTGACGTCTGTATCCCCTCTGTTCCGCTCTAGTCAGAATCCTATCACATTGCATAGGCTCAGGACTCTGTTCAGATAATGCTGCCATATGGTGCACCACTTTGCGCTCGCGCAGGCGCCGATCGATCTGAATGGCTAGAGACATAGATTCGCTCAGACCAACAGGCGTGGGGAACCCCACCATAACATCTTTAAAGGGCTTCAGAAAGACCCTTTCTGAAAATTGCTGCCAGAGCGTCCTCATTCCATTTAGTGAGCACAGACCATTTTCTAAATTTCTGGCAGTATAATTCTGCCGCTTCCTGACCCTGGCACAGAGCCAACAAGGTTTTTTCCGCATGATCCACAGAGTTAGGTTCGTCATACAATAATCAGAGCGATTGAAAAAATGCATCTACATTAAGCAATGCCGGATCCCCTGACTCAAGGGAGAATGCCCAGTCCTGAGGGTCACCACGCAGCAGAGAAATAACTATTTTAACTTGCTGAGTGGGGTCACCAGAGGAACGGGGTTTCAGAGCAAAAAACAATTTGCGGTTATTTTTAAAGTTCAAAAACTTAGATCTATCCCCGTAAAACAAATCTGGAGTAGGAATTCTAGGCTCTATGGCTGGAGTCTGAACAACATGATCTTGGATACTCTGAACTCTTGCAGCAAGCTGATCCACATGAGAAAACAAACCCTGAACATCCATGTCCGCGCCCAAATCCACCCAGAGATTAAGAGGAAGGAAAAAGACAAAACAGACTAAAGAAAAAAAAAATGGCTCAGAACTCTTTTTCTTTTCCTTCTTTTGAGATGCATTCAACTCATTATCAGCCAGTTGTACTGTTATGGACTGGTAATTTAGGAGCGACATGCGACTAGCTCTGGGCAGGTGGTAACTATACAGACCGCAGTTCCCGATCTTAACACAACACTAGCAGTAGCCGTGGGATGTTCCTGCAGCGCCCCAGAGTTCTGGTCGTTGCAGTACTGTGGATCCGCCACTATGGGGAGCCATGGTGCGTTCGATGGCACTGAAGGAGTTCCTCTGAGCAGGTATCACAGACACCAATATGTTTCACAGCTGGGCCTCCGGGGGGAGCTAAGGGTTCTATTCATTAGGCCACTCCCCACCATAGTGGGTAAACTGGGGGTCAGGCAGGAAGTTAGAAGAGAAAGCTGACTGGATTGAACGAAGCAACACCTTGTGGCAGAGGGTGTTGTGGAGGAAGAGACAGTAGGGTCTCTGTCAGGGGTGGGATCCTGACAGAGGCTTGGCATTGGAAAGAACGTAACGGGACCGTGCCTGCTCAGCATAGCGGCGGTGCCCAAGAAAGGACTAGAAGCGAGATAGATTGTGCTGAGTGAGAAACGAGATCAAGCAAAAAGGAGAATACCAGTAGGGGTCATGCTGTAGGACCGGAGCAACATCCTACTGAGGCGCATTACCGGTGGCCGGAACGCCGAGGGAGTGGAATAGCATACAGCTTCAAGCCATACTCCAAACAGCGGCAGGGCAGTCAGTTTAAGGCGGGCTGTCTACCACATATCACCTATGAAGTCTTGGGGGGCAATTGCGGGAGAGGGGCGTCTCTAGGGTCCCGGAAGAACTCCAGGCCTACCTGACAAACGGGTGCCGTTCCAACCTGAATAACAGGGAGGGATGGAATACGAGAAGAACATCAGTGAATCGAGTTGTGAGGGAACTTAAGAAACAGACACGACAGTTGTGGGGTACTTTCCGTGAGCACAGCAGGGAAGGACTACAACACATAGCGCTAAGAAGGAGGGCACTGATTTCCACCTGTGAGGAGAACTCTGGAAGTGCCATCGGACCGACCGGACTTGCGCAGCCTGGTGAACCGTATTCTGGACTGCGGACTGAGAGATCTCCAGTAAAGAGGTAAAGAGACTGCAACCTGGTGTCCTCGTTATTTACCGCGACCTGCACCCCACAACTGCACCGCTACACCACCGTTACTGCACCATCATCATCATTTATTGCACCGGACGTCCCCCACTGACAGACAGGGCCACGGACCGGGTCTAGCCACCGTGACAACCCCAGGACTGAGACCCAGAGGCCCGGCTCCGGGTACCCCTAGGCCCTGAGGCGGTGTGGGGGCGCTCCATTCCTGTCACTCCCTGGACACCTCGTCACAGCCGGAGAACTAGCTACCCCTAAAGGTAGAAACAGGAAAGCTATCTTGCCTCAGAGAAAATCCCCAAAGGGTAGGACAGCCCCCCACAAATATTGACTGTGAGAGGAGAAGGAAATGACATACGTAGTATGAAACAAGATTTAGCAAAGGAGGCCAATTCTAGCTAGATAGACAGTAAGGAAAGAAACACTGTGCGGTCAGTAATAAAAACTAGAAAAAGTCCACCGCAGAGATATGCAAAAATCTCCACACCTGACTAAAGGTGTGGAGGGCAAAAACTGCAGCCCAGAGCTTCCAGCTTAGCTGAAAAGATCCATACTGATAAGCTGGACAAATGAGCAAAACATAGAATGTGCTGAACAATAAGTCCACAACAAGTGGACTGCAAAAGGACAAAAGGACTTATCTTTGCTGAACTGGACAGAGTGTCAGGGAAATCCAAAAGAGCAGTGGCTCCAAGCAGGAACAATTGACAATTGGCATTGATTGAGGAATAAGGCCAGACTAAAATAGCCGAGCCAGAAAGACGATCAGTGGGAGCAGCTGCTGATGCTAAATCCAAGAAGCAGCTATACCACTCAAAACCACAGGAGGGAGCCCAAGAGCAGAATTCACAAAACTGCCCCCTGGGTCTCCAATCATGCCCCATTTCTCCATTCTGCCCCGTGTCCAGCATTCTGCCCCAGTGTCCAGCAATCTGCCCCCGTGTCCAGCTTTCTGCCCCTGTGTCCAGCATTCTGCCCCAGTGTCCAGCATTCTGCCCCCATGTCCAGCATTCTGCCCCTGTGTCCAGCTTTCTGCCCCAGTGTCCAGCATTCTGCCCCAGTGTCCAGCTTTCTGCCCCTGTGTCCAGCGTTCTGCCCCTGTGTCCAGCGTTCTGCCCGTGTCCAGCGTTCTGCCCCAGTGTCCAGCAATCTGCCCATGTCCAGCTTTCTGCCCCCCGTGTCCAGCATTCTGCCCCCGTGTCCAGCTTTCTGCCCCTGTGTCCAGCTTTCTGCCCCAGTGTCCAGCATTCTGCCCCCGTGTCCAGCTTTCTGCCTCTGTGTCCAGCGTTCTGCCCCTGTGTCCAGCGTTCTGCCCCTGTGTCCAGCGTTCTGCCCCAGTGTCCAGCGTTCTGCCCCTGTGTCCAGCGTTCTGCCCCTGTGTCCAGCGTTCTGCCCCAGTGTCCAGCTTTCTGCCCCTGTGTCCAGCCTTCTGCCCCTGTGTCCAGCCTTCTGCCCCTGTGTCCAGCCTTCTGCCCCTGTGTCCAGATTTCTACCCCTGTGTCCAGCCTTCTGCCCCTGTGTCCAGCTTTCTGCCCTGGGCCGCCCGGATCGCCGCTCTCAATAAAAAAAAAACGTTCTGCTTACCTGCCGCGCTCCTGCTCTCTCCGCGCAGCTGAAGCGTGCACTCGCCGGCGACTGATAATGACGTCAGACGCCGGCGACATGCATGCTGCGGCTGACGTCAGTTGCCAGCCTCGGATTGGCGGGCCCGCACGTCAATAGCGTTAAACAGCTGCAGCGCCGGCCGCCGCTAAGGGCCCGGTTCAGCCTGCGGCTGCCGGTAGGGGCCCGGTGAGCAGATGAGACGGGGCCCGATACGGGCCCCCTCGGCTCACCAGGCCCCATACGCCAGTCACGGCTGTAATGCCCTGATGGCGGCCCTGGCTACAATATATATATATATATATATATATATATATATATATATATATATATATATATACATATACACTCACCGGCCACTTTATTAGGTACACCATGCTAGTAACGGGTTGGACCCCCTTTTGCCTTCAGAAGTGCCTCAATTCTTCGTGGCATAGATTCAACAAGGTGCTGGAAGCATTCCTCAGAGATTTTGGTCCATATTGACATGATGGCATCACACAGTTGCCGCAGATTTGTCGGCTGCACATCCCAAAGATGCTCCATACAAGGCAGGATGGATCCATGCTTTCATGTTGTTTACGCCAAATTCTGACCCTACCATCCGAATGTCGCAGCAGAAATCGAGACTCATCAGACCAAGCAACGTTTTTCCAATCTTCTACTGTCCAATTTCGATGAGCTTGTACAAATTGTAGCCTCAGTTTCCTGTTCTTAGCTGAAAGGAGTGGTACCTGGTGTGGTCTTCTGCTGCTGTAGCCCATCTGCCTCAAAGTTCGACGCACTGTGCGTTCAGAGATGCTCTTAGGCCTACCTTGGTTGTAACGGGTGGCGATTTGAGTCACTGTTGCCTTTCTATCAGCTCGAACCAGTCTGCCCATTCTCCTCTGACCTCTGGCATCAACAAGGCATTTCCGCCCACAGAACTACTGCTCACTGGATTTTTTTTCTTTTTCGGACCATTCTCTGTAAACCCTAGAGATGGTTGTGCGTGAAAATCCCAGTAGATCAGCAGTTTCTGAAATACTCAGACCAGCCCTTCTGGCACCAACAACCATGCCACGTTCAAAGGCACTCAAATCACCTTTCTTCCCCATACTGATGCTCGGTTTGAACTGCAGGAGATTGTCTTGACCATGTCTACATGCCTAAATGCACTGAGTTGCCGCCATGTGATTGGCTGATTAGAAATTAAGTGTTAACAAGAAGTTGAACAGGTGTACCTAATAAAGTGGCCGGTGAGTGTATATATACACTGTATATATACAGTATATACTGTGTATATACTGTATATATATATATATATATATATATATATATACCGTATATACTCGAGTATAAGCCAAGAATTTCAGCCCATTTTTTTAGGCTGAAAATGCCCATCTCAGCTTATACTCGAGTCATTCCCAGGGGTCGGCAGGGGAGGGGAAGGGGCAGCTGTCTAATAATACTCACCTGCACATCCCTGGTTCTCCGGGCGCTGACAACTTCTTCCTATATTGAGCGGTCACATGGTACCGCTCATTACAGTATTGAATATGGACCCCACTCCACTCCCATAGGGGTGGAGCCGCATATTCATTACTGTAATGAGCGGTAACGGTGACCGCTCAATACAGGAAGAAGCTGCGGTGCCGGGGAAGCAGGGACTGCACCGCGCCAGGAGCAAGTGAGTATAACGGGGAGAGGAGCGCACCTGCTCCTCATTCCGGCGCCGCTCTGTCTTCAGCATCTTCTGCAGTGACGCTCAGGTCAGAGGGCGCGATGACGAGGTTAGTGCGCGCCCTCTGCCTGAACGTCAGTCCAAAAGACGCTGAAGGTGGAGCGGCGCCGAAACGAAGTCAGGTGAATATTGAAAGTGCCGGGGGCCTGAGCGACGGAGAGGTGAGTATGCGACTTTTTTTTTTTTTTATCATCGCAGCTACAGCAAATGGGGCAAGTGTCTGTATGGAGCATCTTATGGGGCCATAATCAAGGTTTGTGCAGCATTATATTGGGCAAATGTGTCTATGGAGCATCTTATGGGGCCATTATTAACCTTTATGCAGGATTATATGGGACATATTTTAATATGGAGCATCTTATGGGGTCCATCATGAACTGTATGGAGCATTATATGGGGCTACTGATTCAATATGGATATTCAAAAACACTTAACCTACTGATGTCTCAATTAATTAAACTTTTATTGGTATCTATTTTTATTTTTGACATTTACCAGTAGCTGCTGCACTTCCCACCCTAGGCTTATACTCGAGTCAATAAGTTTTCACAGTTTTTTTGTGGCAAAATTAGGGAGGTCGGCTTATACTCGGGTCGGCTTATACTCGAATATATACGGTATATATATATATATATAAAGCTGAGTATGCATGTGTGTTTATATACACATATATCAAGCCACGCCCACTTCACATAGCCCCGTCCACTCCGCATAGCCACACTCCTGTTGTGAACTCTGTTTTCGGGCTCCCTCTTGTGGTCACTGGTGGTATGGTGTGACTTTTGCTTTGGGCTCCCCCTGGTGGCTTTGTTTGTTATCCTGCTGGTCTCTGGCTATCAGCTGGTTCGTTATCCTCTGGGAGGTTCCTATATAGCTCTGTTTTACTTCCACTTGTTGCCGGCTGTCGATGTAATCAGTGCTACTCAGATTCCTTCTGACTACCTTGCTCCCAGTCCATCCAGGACAAGCTAAGTTTTGTTTGCTCATTTTTTGATCAGCAGTGTTTATCATGTTTTCTTGTCCAGCTTGCTAAAATGTGATTCCCTCGCTTGCTGGATGCTCTAGTGGACTGAGTTTCTCCCCACACACCATTAGTTGGTGCGTGGGTTCTTGAAATCTCAGGATGGATATTTTGTAAGGGTTTTTTATTGATCGCATAGACCCCTGCTCTATTTTCTGCTTTCTAGTACTAGTGGGCCTCTTTTGCTGAATCTGATTTCATCCCTATGTATGTGCCTTCTTCTTACTTCACCGTTAATATTTGTTGGGGGCTTCTATATCTTTGGGGATTATTTCTCTGGAGGCAAGCGAGGTCTTTCTTTCTCTTTAGGGGTAGCTAGTTCCTCAGGCTGGCTCGAGACGTCTAGGAATTTTTTAGGCACGTTCACCGGCTACCTCTAGTTGTTTTGGATAGGTTCAGATTTGCGATCAGTCCAGTTACCATCTCCCTAGAGCTTGTCCTTAGTTTATTCACTTGCTGGTCTATTCGTGATCCTCAGCCACTAAGGATCATAACAGTACAGCCGGCCTATAAAGTGTTAATTGCATGGCAGAAGCAGGAGAAAAGAAGCCTTGAGAATTTTTTTTTTTTTATTGTTGTTGCCGTGTGTCTAGCTGCTGTGGCTAGCTTCTCTCCTCCTCTTAATCTTGGTGTGGCTCTGAGTTCAGCTGCTGACATGGATGTCCAGAGCTTGGCTTCCAGTCTGGATCATCTTGCTGCTAGGGTTCAAAGTATTCAGGATTTTGTTGTTCACAGTCCTATGTCAGAGCCTAGAATACCTATTCCGGAGTTGTTTTCTGGAGATAGATCTAGGTTCCTGAATTTTAGGAACAATTGTAAGTTGTTTCTTTCTTTGAAACCTCGTTCCTCTGGTGATGCCGTTCAGCAAGTTAAGATTATCATTTCCTTTTTGCGTGGTGACCCTCAAGATTGGGCCTTCGCATTGGCGCCAGGGGATCCTGCATTGCTTAGTGTAGATGCGTTTTTTTCTAGCCCTTGGATTGCTCTATGAGGAACCTAATCTTGAGAACCAGGCTGAAAAAACGTTATTGGCCCTCTCGCAGGGGCAAGATGAAGCAGAGGTGTACTGCCAGAAATTTCGGAAATGGTCGGTGCTTACTCAGTGGAATGAGTGTGCCCTGGCTGCAAATTTCAGAGAAGGTCTTTCTGAAGCCATTAAGAATGTCATGGTGGGGTTCCCTACGCCTGCAGGTCTGAATGAGTCAATGACTCTGGCCATTCAGATTGATCGGCGTTTGCGGGAGCGCAAACCTGTGCACCATTTGGCGGTGTCTTCTGAACAGACACCTGAATCTATGCAATGTGACAGAATTCTGACCAGAAGTGAACGGCAAAATTATAGACGGCAAAATGGGTTGTGCTTTTACTGTGGTGACTCAGCTCATGTTATCTCAGCATGCTCTAAGCGCAAAAAAAAGGTTGATAAATCTGTCACCATTGGTACTTTACAGCCTAAGTTCATTTTGTCTGTTACCCTGATTTGTTCCCTGTCATCTTACCCGGTTAATGCTTTTGTAGATTCAGGTGCCGCCCTGAGTCTGATGGATTGGTCATTTGCCAGGCGCTGTGGTTTTGATTTGGAGCTTTTAAAATTCCCTATTCCACTAAGGGGAATTGATTCTACACCATTGGCTACGAATAGACTTCAGTACTGGACACGAGTTACCATGTGCATGACTCCTGTTCATCAGGAGGTGATTCGCTTTCTTGTACTGCATAATTTGCATGATGTCGTCGTGTTGGGTCTACCATGGTTGCAGACTCATAATCCAGTCCTGGATTGGAAAGCTATGTCGGTGTCAAGTTGGGGTTGTCAGGGAATTCATGGTGACGCTCCTGTGGTGTCAATTGCTTCGTCCACTCCTTCTGAAGTCCCTACGTTTTTGTCAGACTACCAGGATGTATTTGAGGAGCCCAAACTCAATTCTCTACCTCCTCATAGGGACTGTGATTGTGCTATAAATTTGATTCCTGGTAGTAAGTTTCCTAAGGGACGACTTTTCAATTTATCTGTGCCGGAGCATGCTGCCATGCGGAGTTATATAAAGGAGTCTTTAGAGAAGGGACATATTCGCCCGTCCTCATCCCCTCTTGGTGCAGGATTCTTTTTTGTGGCTAAAAAGGATGGTTCCCTGAGACCCTGTATTGATTATCGCCTTTTGAATAAAATCACGGTCAAATTTCAGTATCCTTTGCCATTGTTAACTGATTTGTTTGCTCGCATTAGGGGGTCTAGTTGGTTCACCAAGATAGATCTTCGTGGTGCGTATAACCTTGTGCGTATAAAACAGGGTGATGAATGGAAAACTGCATTTAATACGCCTGAAGGCCATTTTGAGTACTTGGTGATGCCTTTTGGACTTTCTAATGCTCCTTCAGTCTTTCAGTCCTTTATGCATGACATCTTCCGTGAATATCTGGATAAGTTTATGATTGTGTATCTGGATGATATTCTGTTTTTTTCGGATGATTGGGAGTCTCATGTTAAGCAGGTCAGGATGGTCTTTCAGGTCCTGTGTGACAATGCTTTATTTGTGAAGGGCTCAAAATGTCTTTTTGGAGTCCAGAAGATTTCTTTTTTGGGTTTCATTTTTTCTCCTTCTACTATTGAGATGGACCCAGTCAAGGTTCAGGCTATTCATGACTGGACGCAGCCTACATCTGTTAAGAGTCTTCAGAAGTTCTTGGGTTTTGCTAATTTTTACCGTCGCTTCATAGCTAATTTTTCTGGCGTTGTTAAGCCTTTGACGGATTTGACCAAGAAGGGTTCTGATGTGACTAATTGGTCTTCTGCGGCTGTGGAGGCCTTTCGGGAGCTGAAGCGTCGGTTTTCTTCGGCTCCGGTCTTATGTCAGCCAGATGTCTCACTTCCCTTCCAGGTGGAGGTTGATGCTTCCGAGATTGGAGCGGGGGCTGTTTTGTCGCAGAGAAGCCCCGATGGCTCTGTGATGAAGCCATGTGCTTTCTTTTCAAGAAAGTTTTCGCCTGCCGAGCGGAATTATGATGTCGGTAATCGGGAGCTGTTGGCTATGAAGTGGGCATTTGAGGAGTGGCGACATTGGCTCGAGGGAGCTAAACATCGTGTGGTGGTCTTGACTGACCACAAGAATTTGATTTATCTCGAGTCGGCCAAGCGGCTGAATCCCAGACAGGCTCGTTGGTCGTTGTTTTTCTCTCGTTTTGATTTCATGGTCTCGTACCTGCCGGGTTCGAAGAATGTGAAGGCTGATGCTCTTTCTAGGAGTTTTGTGCCTGACTCTCCTGGAGATTCAGAGCCGGCTGGTATCCTTAGAGAAGGGGTGATTTTGTCTGCCATCTCCCCAGATTTGCGACGTGTGCTGCAAGAGTTTCAGGCGGATAGACCTGACCGCTGTCCACCGGAGAGACTGTTTGTCCCGGATAGATGGACCAACAGAGTCATCTCCGAGGTTCATTCTTCGGTGTTGGCGGGCCATCCTGGAATATTTGGTACCAGAGACTTGGTGGCCAGGTCTTTTTGGTGGCCTTCCTTGTCGCGGGATGTGCGTTCCTTTGTGCAGTCTTGTGGAATTTGTGCTCAGGCGAAGCCTTGCTGTTCTCGTGCCAGTGGTTTGCTGTTACCTTTGCCTGTCCCGAAGAGGCCTTGGACGCACATTTCCATGGATTTTATTTCAGATCTCCCTGTCTCTCAGAGAATGTCTGTCATCTGGGTGGTGTGTGATCGTTTTTCTAAGATGGTCCATTTGGTGCCCTTGCCTAAGTTGCCTTCCTCCTCCGAGTTGGTTCCACTGTTTTTTCAAAATGTGGTTTGTTTGCACGGAATTCCTGAGAACATTGTTTCTGACAGAGGATCCCAGTTTGTGTCTAGATTTTGGCGGACCTTTTGTGCTAAGTTGGGCATTGAATTGTCTTTTTCGTCGGCCTTCCATCCTCAGACGAATGGCCAAACCGAGCGAACTAATCAGACCTTGGAGACTTATTTAAGATGTTTTGTTTCTGCTGACCAGGACGACTGGGTTACTTTTTTGCCGTTGGCCGAGTTTGCCCTTAATAATCGGGCTAGTTCTGCTACTTTGGTTTCTCCTTTTTTTTGTAATTCGGGGTTTCATCCTCGTTTTTCCTCGGGTCAGGTGGAGCCTTCTGACTGTCCTGGAGTGGATCTTGTGGTGGATAGGTTGCATCAAATTTGGAATCATGTGGTGGACAATTTGAAGTTGTCACAAGAGAAGGCTCAGCTCTTTGCCAACCGCCGTCGCTGTGTGGGTCCCCGACTTCGCGTTGGGGACTTGGTGTGGTTGTCTTCTCGCTTCGTTCCTATGAAGGTCTCCTCTCCTAAGTTCAAGCCTCGGTTTATCAGTCCTTATAAGATTCTGGAAGTCCTTGGCCCTGTGTCATTCCGTCTGGACCTCCCGGCATCATTTGCTATTCATAATGTGTTCCATCGCTCGTTGTTGCGGAGGTATGTGGTACCTGTGGTTCCTCCGGTTGAGCCTCCTGCCCCGGTGCTGGTTGAGGGAGAATTGGAATACTTGGTGGAGAAGATCTTGGATTCTCGTGTTTCTAGACGGAGGCTCCAGTATTTGGTCAAGTGGAAGGGCTATGGTCAGGAGGATAATTCTTGGGTTGTCGCCTCTGATGTTCATGCGGCCGATTTGGTTCGTGCCTTCCATGTGGCTCATCCTGATCGCCCTGGGGGTTTTCATGAGGGTTCGGTGACCCCTCCTTAAGGGGGGGTACTGTTGTGAACTCTGTTTTCGGGCTCCCTCTTGTGGTCACTGGTGGTATGGTGTGACTTTTGCTTTGGGCTCCCCCTGGTGGCTTTGTTTGTTATCCTGCTGGTCTCTGGCTATCAGCTGGTTCGTTATCCTCTGGGAGGTTCCTATATAGCTCTGTTTTACTTCCACTTGTTGCCGGCTGTCGATGTAATCAGTGCTACTCAGATTCCTTCTGACTACCTTGCTCCCAGTCCATCCAGGACAAGCTAAGTTTTGTTTGCTCATTTTTTGATCAGCAGTGTTTATCATGTTTTCTTGTCCAGCTTGCTAAAATGTGATTCCCTCGCTTGCTGGATGCTCTAGTGGACTGAGTTTCTCCCCACACACCATTAGTTGGTGCGTGGGTTCTTGAAATCTCAGGATGGATATTTTGTAAGGGTTTTTTATTGATCGCATAGACCCCTGCTCTATTTTCTGCTTTCTAATACTAGTGGGCCTCTTTTGCTGAATCTGATTTCATCCCTACGTATGTGCCTTCTTCTTACTTCACCGTTAATATTTGTTGGGGGCTTCTATATCTTTGGGGATTATTTCTCTGGAGGCAAGCGAGGTCTTTCTTTCTCTTTAGGGGTAGCTAGTTCCTCAGGCTGGCTCGAGACGTCTAGGAATTTTTTAGGCACGTTCACCGGCTACCTCTAGTTGTTTTGGATAGGTTCAGATTTGCGATCAGTCCAGTTACCATCTCCCTAGAGCTTGTCCTTAGTTTATTCACTTGCTGGTCTATTCGTGATCCTCAGCCACTAAGGATCATAACACACTCCACACACAAAGCCCCGTCCACACGGCCCACGTTGTTAGCTCACACGGGCGGAGGAGACACATTCACCTCGAAAACCATCCTGCAAAACTCACCGGCTGTGACGTCCCAGCCGCTGCGAGCTACAATCATGGCCACAGCTAGCTCCGCCGTGTCTAGAATGGAATTGTTCCTGTGAGGCATGATGATGAGGAAATTGCCAATATATGAGGTAATAAAATCTGATATATGAGGCGAGATCCCATATAAGAGGTATAATCTCAAAGATGAGGAAATTGCCAATATATGAGGTTATGTAATCTGATATACACTGTGTTCCAAATTATTATGCACAAAGAGTTTAGGAGTGATAAGGTTAGAATTTTTTCTTTGTCATTTAAACTCATTGATGGTGATGTGTGTCAAGGCTCTTTATATCACTGAAAGCAATTGCAGATACCTGTGCAAATTAGTTTGGCAGGTGTGTCCATATAAAGGCAAGACTACTTAAGAAGGCTGTTCCACATTATTAAGCAGCCTACATTTTTTGCCAAAATGGGAAAGAAAAAGGATGTGTCGGCTGCTGAGAAGCAACAAATTGTGGAGTATTTAGGTCAAGGCATGACTACAATCAACATTGCCAAGACACTTCATCATGATCATCGCACAATCAAGAAGTATGTAGCCGATTCCCAGCACACACGTGTGCGTGCTGATAAGGAAAAATTGAGGACTCTTTCCAACAGGCAATTGCATAAGGTTAAAAGAGCAGCTGCAAAAATGCCTTGTCATAGCAGCAGACAAGTTTTTGAAGCTGCTGGTGCCTCCAACGTCCCCAGAACAACAAGATGCAGGGTCCTTCAGAGGTTTGCAGCTGTGCGTAAGCCATCCTGTCGACCACCTCTATCCACTGCGCACAAGCAGAAACGGCTCCAGTGGGCCAAACGATACATGAAGACTGACTTCCAAACTGTTTTGTTCACCGATGAGTGCCGTGCAACGCTCGATGGTCCAGATGGATGGAGTGGAGGATGGCTGGTTGATGGACACCCCATGAAAACACGGCTAAGGCGCCAACAAGGAGGAGGTGGAGTAATGTTTTGGGCTGGAATCATGGGGAGAGAGATTGTCGGCCCCTTTATGATCCCTGAAGGGTAAAGATGAACTCCATAATCTATGTGGAGTTTCTAAAACAACACTTCCTGCCATGATTCAAGAGGAAGAACCGTGCTTTCTGCAGCAAGATCATTTTCATGCATGATAATGCACCGTCTCATGCTGCAAAAAACACATCTGCATCTCTGGCTGCTATGGGCATAAAAGAGGACAAACTTATGGTGTGGCCACCATCTTCCCCTGACCTCAACCCCATTGAGAACCTCTGGAGCATCATCAAAAAGAGTGTTTATGATGGCGGGAGGCAGTTCACATCTAAGCAACAGCTCTGGGAGGGTATTCTGTCCACATGCAAAACAATTGAAGCAGAAACCATCCAAAAAATGACAAATTCAATGGACGAGAGAGTTCAGAAGCTTCTTTCGAACAAGGGGTCCTATGTGCAAATGTAACATCACCTAGAATAAAGTTTTCACTTGAAAACTGTTTGATTTCATTTTGTAATAAGCTGATAATGCTTATAACTTCACAATTGACCATTTTTTTGTTCAAAATAAAAAAAAAAGGTTGAAAACTCTGCTGTGCAGAATAATTTGGAACATGCATTTTGAGTGTTTATTTTTTTTTTTAAAGATACTGTTTTCATAGGCAGTTTGTTCCAATACATTGGAATTATACTAGAATAGTAGATGACTGGAAAATAACAATGACTGCAATTCAGATAGGTAATTTAGAGAAAATATGAGGAAATATTATTTGCATAATAATTTGGAACACAGTGTATGTGGCGAGATCCCATATATGAGGTAATATAATCCAATGTATGAGGAAATAGCCAATATATGAGGTAATATAATCTGCTATATGATGTGAGATCCGATATATGAGGTAATATCCCATATATTAGGAAATTGTCAATATGAGGTAATATAATCTCCATATATGAGGCAATATAATTTTATATGAGATAATATAATCCAATATATTAGGTAATATCTCTTATATGAAGTAACATAATCCCAAATGATGCAATATAATCCGATGGACGAGGTAATATCCAATATATGAGGTAATATAATCCCATATATGAGGTAATATCCAATATTTGATTTGATATACTGTATGAGGTAATATAATTAGATATGTGAGGAACTATCCAATATATGAGGTAATATAATCCAAGATATGAGGTAATATAATTAGATATGTGAGGAACTATCCAATATATGAGGTAATATAATCCAAGATATGAAGTAATATAAACATATATAAAGTAATATCTGATATGAGGTGAAATAATGCTATGTGAAATAGTACAATCCAATATATAGGGTGATACCCATATATGATGTGATATAATCCAATATGTGATGTAATATAATCTGATATATGAGGTGATATCCGACATATGAAGTGGTAAAATCACATTTATGAGGCAGTATCCGATATATGAGGCAATATAACCTGATATATGACGAAATATCCAATATGAGGCAATATCTGTTCCATGTGGTAATATAGTCCACATACAGCTCTGGCAAAAATTAAGAGACCACTGCAAAATGTTCAGTTTGTCTGATTTTTCTCTTTATAGGTATATTTTAGAGTAAAATGTAAATTGTTATTTTAGTCTATATAAACTTCTGACAACATGTCTCCGAATTTCCAAGCAATAACTTTCTAACAAAGAAAAATGTTCAAAATGAAAAAAAAAAAACAGTGCTTTTCAGACCTCAAATAATGCAAAGAAAACAAGTTCATAATCATTTACAAAAACAATACTAAAGTTTTAACTCAGGAAGAGTTCAGAAATCAATATTTTGTGGAATAGCCATGATTTGTAAATGCAGCTTTCATGCGTCTTGGCATGGTTTCCACCAGTCTTTCACACTGCTTCTGGCACAAAAAGTTAAGCAATTCTTCTTTGTTTAATGGCTTGTGATTATCCATCTTCCAATATCTTGAATACATTCCAGAGGTTTTCAATGGGGTTCAGGTCTAGAGATTGGGCTGGCCATGACAGGGATTTGATGTGGTGGTCTCTTCATTTTTGCCAGAGCTGTATATCAGGCAATATAATCCTATATGAGAAAATATAATCCAATATATTAGGTAATATCTGTTAGGAATCTTTCAGATGTCTATGTCTCTGATACGTGTGTTACAGTTTTCACACGTACTGGAGACATTTGCACACCTAGACCCATTCAAGTGAATGGGTCTGCTCACATGTAAGTGTGTTTCCATGGACCGTCTGTCCGTGGGCAAAGCTTGCTGACATGTCTGCTTTTTAACACAAGCCCGGTCTGCAAAAAGGTCACCGCAGTTCAGCCCGGCTGGGAGCGCAGCTTCAGTGACCCGCGGTAACCTCAATGAGGTCACTGCTGCTCACTGATGCCTCGCTAGCAGCAGCTCATTCATCAGTGGTTCTCAGCCTTGACAGTCACATATTGGCAAGTTGAAAATTTTATCCCCAAATATGAATTACGGCGGGAGACAGAACGACGGAGAGGTCAGGGATATGGTTGTTTTTTCTTTTTGTCTTATTACAGGAGACGAGGGCTTAAATGGAATGGGCGTTAGGTGAGTATGACTGAGTTTGTTATTTTTAAATAAAAAAGGACAAGTTTTTTTTTAAATAAAAGAATTTATACTTGCTGTGTGCTTATTTATAATACAATTGTAGGATTAGTTATGTATAAGTCCATGGGAGGAGCCTCATGGATTACACCGCTGTGCTCATAGCAGGAAGTTTATGTGCACGTGTGAGGGGAAAATGAGAGGAGTGAGGGGAAAGTGAGAGGAGTGAGGGGAAGTGAGAGAAGTGAGGTGAAAATGAGAGAGGGGGGAATAGCGGAGTGGGGAGGAAATGGTGGAGTGAGCGGGAAAATGAGAGGTGTGAGGTGAAAGAAGAGTGAGGGGAAAATAGTGGACTGATCGGAAAATGACAGGTGTCAGGTCAAAATGAGAGGTGTGTGGGGGGAAAATGAGAGGTGTGAGTGGGAAAACGAGAGGAGCGAGAGGAAAATGAGAGATGCGAAGGGGGAAATGAGAGAAGTGAGGTGCTCATTACTTGGGTAATCATTTAGTTAATTTGTGTTGCAAATCTGTAGCATTGAATATATGATGTGAAATGTTTTTATGTGCAATATAACCATTATAATAATCTTTATTTTTATATAGCGCTAACATATTCTGCAGCGCTTTACAGTTTGCACAGATCATCATCGCAGTCTCCGATGGGGCTCACAATCTAGATTCCCTATCAGTATGTCTTTGGAATGTGGGAGGAAACCAGAGTGCCCGGAGGAAACCCACACAAACACGGAGAGAACATACAAACTCTTTGCAGATGTTGTCCTGGGTGGGATTAGAACCCAGGACCCCAGCGCTGCAAGGCTGCAGTGCTAACCACTGCGCCACCGTGCTGCCCAAATTTGTTATAACCACAGTTATTTACTATGCCCGGGCAATGCCGGGCTCTTCAGCTAATATATATATATATATATATATATATATATATATATATATATATATATATATATATATATATATATATATATATATATATATATATATATATATATATATATATATATATATATATATATATATATATATATACATATACCGTATTTTCTGGTGTATAAGACGACTGGGCGTATAAGATGACCCCCAACTTTTCCATATAAAATATGGAATTTGGGATATGCCCGCTGTATAAGACGGGGGTCATCTTATACGCCCAGTCATCTTATACGGCGTGTGGTACCCAGGGTCTGAAGGAGAGGAGACTCTCCTTCAGGCCCTGGGATCCATATTCATGTTAAAAATAAAGAATTAAAAATAAAAAATATGTATATACTCACCCCTCCGAGAAGCCTGGCTGTCACTGCTGCAAGCGTCTGCCTCCGTTCCTAAGAATTGCAGAGCATGAAGGACCCTCGATGACGTCGCAGTCCTGTGATTGGTCCGTGACCGCTCATGTGACCGGTCACCTGACCGTGACGTCATCGAAGGTCCTTCACGCTCTGCAATTCTTAGGAACGGAGGCAGACGCTTGCAGCGGTGACTGCCAGGCTTCTCGGAGGGGTGAGTATATACATATTTTTTATTTTTATTCTTTATTTTTAACATGAATATGGATCCCAGGGCCTGAAGGAGAGTTTCCTCTCCTTCAGACCCTGGGAACATCCAGGATCGCTCCCTGCACATGCCGTACCTGGCGTATAAGACGACCCCCGACTTTTGGGACAATTTTTAGGGGTTAAAAAGTCGTCTTATACGCTGGAAAATATGGTACATATATATATATGTATATATATATATATATATATATATATATATATATATATATGCATAATCTTTTTATCACCATGCAGCATGCTTCTTTCCCTTGTTTTATCATTGGCACGTGTCATTTTTATTAACGTGTCCATTACGGGTTTCGTTCAGGATCTTATAAATTACCTTTATTAAATGTAGAATAAAAACATCACAAGAGGAAAATAACACAGAAAATAATTAAAACTATATATTAACATCCAAAATGGCGAGAGGAATAAATGTTGAAGATATAGATAAATATTGCATCATGCACTTATCCTGTTATGCCAAAAAAGTACACAGGGAAAAATTATAAACATCTATACATATAGTCTAGCACTGTCAGATGCAAATATAAAAAGAAAATATAAAAAGAATTCCAATATGCATAATTGGTGGTACATAAATCAATCAAAGATGATATATATAAGGGCCCAACTAGCCACATAGCATGTACCACCCATGCATGGACACAAGGAAAACTGCAAACAGATGTCAAAGACAAAAGAGCACCACGCAGTCATAGAGTCCAAACTTAGAAAAACACTTTATTGGATAAAATTGTACATATAACAACCAGAAAATTAGTGTTAGAAAGGGCTAAAAGGTGACATAAATGCCAGCAGCAACATGTGAACAAAAAAACAGCCCAAGGTACGGCGATCCCCAGCTGCAGAGGAGTAAAAATGTACTAGAAAAAGATGGTATATAGTGCAATTTGTAGAGGCACAGCCCCACAGGATAGTAGAATTTCATCAAGAGTACATAGAAGAAATATAAATAAACCAGTGATTATACAGGTAAAGGCACATAAATGAACTACTACACATCACCTGGTAATAGCGATCCCGTGGTAAACCTCCGCAGTATGGGGACCCCGATCCAGAGATGCATTGCGAAATTACCCAGAAGACTTAGCGGTCTCTGAGACCTCTAAGTCATGTGGGTAATTTTGCAATGCATCCTGGGAACGGAAGATGGCGGCAGCCACGCGCACATCGCGAGAGCTTCGCTGGATCCCGGCGGGTGAGTATATAACTATTTTTTATTTTAATTATTTTTTTAAACAGGGATATGTGCCCACACTGCTGTATACTACGTGGGCTGTGTCATATACCGCGTGGCTGCTATATACTACGTGGCCAGTGTTAGATACTATGTGGGCTGTGCTATATATTACGTGGCCAGTGTTATATACTATGTGGGCTGTGTTTTGTACTGCGTGGGCTGTGCTATATATTACGTGGCCAGTGTTATATACTACATCGCCTGTGTTATATACTGCGTGGCTGCTATATACTGCATGGGCTGTGTTATATAGTACGTGGGCTATTTTATATAGTACGTGGGCTGCGTTATATACTGTTTGGGCTGTGTTATATACTGTGTGGCCACTGTTATATATTGCGTGGCCTGTATTAACGCATTGGGTATTCTGCCATATGTATGTATGTATATAGCAGCCACATAGTTTATAGCACAGGCCACGTACTATTTGCTATATACTACATAGCTCCTATATACTACATGGCCTGTGCTATATACTACAGTATGTGGCTGCTATATACATACATACATATTCTAGAATACCCGATGCGTTAGAATCGGGCCACCATCTAGTAGAACACATATACCAGTATGGTGCCCCGTAAAGGTAGGTATATCGTGTCACATAAACATAGGTGCATATAAAGAACTTGCCACCATGTTATACATCCAGACTACAGATAGGTATCAGTATGCAGCATAAATAGAATGTGCAGTGACATCCATAGCATGAGGTATAATGCTAGTTCCCAAAGCGCGCTTTGCTGGTGACTTTCATGAGAGAAATGAGGTGTAGAACGATTTTTATGTAATTTTTTTTTTGTTCTTCAAAATGTCATCATTTCCTCCATTATGGCACCACACCTGTCCTTTGAACTTAGGCTGGGTTCACATTACGTTATGGGCGTCCGTTAGACGGACTACGTTACACCGCGGCATAAACGCGGTGTAATGTAGTCCGTTACGGCCGCCATTACTTCCTATGTCGGATGCATCGCTAGCGCACGCCCACAATGGGCGTGCGCTAGGGATGTGCCGTCATTGAGTGACGGACCCTGAGACGCGGGCTGCAGCGTTTCCGGGTCCGTCACTGCTAGCGCAGATAAAGCTAGCAGATGCTCTATCTGCGCTAGCGTGCTGCCATACCGGCACTTGCGTTTACAGCAGCCCGTTACCGTATGTGTTGAACGGGCTGCTGTAAATGCAATGTGAACCCAGCCTTACCTGTGCAGCGCCCCAGAGTCCTGGTCGTTGCAGTAAGGTTGCTCTTCCACAAGGGGGAGTGATGTTACGTCTGATGGTACTAAAGGAGTTCACCTTGCCAGGTATCACATTCACACACTACACTTTACACTCCAGTCCACCAGGGGGAGCAAAGCTTCTATCTACTAGGGCACTCCTCACATATGGGTAAAACTGGTGGGTTGGATAGGAAGTTAGGCAGAGAAGCAGACTGGGCTTCGACCAGACAACATCGAGGGAGAAGCAGCCTGGGTTAGACCCAAAGAGGTCCTGTCAGGGGTGGGATCCTGACAGAGGCCTAGCAAGAGATAGAACGTTACAGAGCTGCGCCTGCACATCATTGCGGCAGCATCCTAAGAAAGGACACGAAGCGAAGTATATTGTGGAGAGTGAGAACCGAAGTCACAGCACAAGGAGATAATACCGGGAGGAGTCCTGCCCCGAGGTCGACAGCCTCTGTTATGATCCTTAGTGGCTGAGGATCACGAATAGACCAGCAAGTGAATAAACTAAGGACAAGCTCTAGGGAGATGGTAACTGGACTGATCGCAAATCTGAACCTATCCAACACAAATAGAGGTAGCCGGTGAACGTGCCTAAAAAATTCCTAGACGTCTCGAGCCAGCCTGAGGAACTAGCTACCCCTAAAGAGAAAGAAAGACCTCGCTTGCCTCCAGAGAAATAATCCCCAAAGATATAGAAGCCCCCAACAAATATTAACGGTGAAGTAAGAAGAAGGCACATACGTAGGGATGAAATCAGATTCAGCAAAAGAGGCCCACTAGTACTAGAAAGCAGAAAATAGAGCAGGGGTCTATGCGATCAATAAAAAACCCTTACAAAATATCCATCCTGAGATTTCAAGAACCCACGCACCAACTAATGGTGTGTGGGGAGAAACTCAGTCCACTAGAGCATCCAGCAAGCGAGCAAATCACATTTTAGCAAGCTGGACAAGAAAACATGATAAACACTGCTGATCAAAAAATGAGCAAACAAAACTTAGCTTGTCCTGGATGGACTGGGAGCAAGGTAGTCAGAAGGAATCTGAGTAGCACTGATTACATCGACAGCCGGCAACTAGTGGAAGTAAAACAGAGCTATATAGGAACCTCCCAGAGGATAACGAACCAGCTGATAGCCAGAGACCAGCAGGATAACAAACAAAGCCACCAGGGGGAGCCCAAAGCAAAAGTCACACCATACCACCAGTGACCACAAGAGGGAGCCTGAAAACAGAGTTCACAACAGTACCCCCCCCTTAAGGAGGGGTCAACGAACCCTCATGAAAACCCCCAGGGCGATCAGGATGAGCCACATGGAAGGCACGAACCAAATCGGCCGCATGAACATCAGAAGCGACAACCCAAGAATTATCCTCCTGACCATAGCCCTTCCACTTGACCAAATACTGGAGCCTCCGTCTAGAAACACGAGAATCCAAGATCTTCTCCACCACGTATTCCAATTCTCCCTCAACCAGCACCGGGGCAGGAGGCTCAACCGGAGGAACCACAGGTACCACATACCTCCGCAACAACGAGCGATGGAACACATTATGAATAGCAAATGATGCCGGGAGGTCCAGACGGAATGACACAGGGCCAAGGACTTCCAGAATCTTATAAGGACCGATAAACCGAGGCTTGAACTTAGGAGAGGAGACCTTCATAGGAACGAAGCGAGAAGACAACCACACCAAGTCCCCAACGCGAAGTCGGGGACCCACACAGCGACGGCGGTTGGCAAAGAGCTGAGCCTTCTCTTGTGACAACTTCAAATTGTCCACCACATGATTCCAAATCTGATGCAACCTATCCACCACAACATCCACTCCAGGACAGTCAGAAGGCTCCACCTGACCCGAGGAAAAACGAGGATGAAACCCCGAATTACAAAAAAAAGGAGAAACCAAAGTAGCAGAACTAGCCCGATTATTAAGGGCAAACTCGGCCAACGGCAAAAAAGTAACCCAGTCGTCCTGGTCAGCAGAAACAAAACATCTTAAATAAGTCTCCAAGGTCTGATTAGTTCGCTCGGTTTGGCCATTCGTCTGAGGATGGAAGGCCGACGAAAAAGACAATTCAATGCCCAACTTAGCACAAAAGGTCCGCCAAAATCTAGACACAAACTGGGATCCTCTGTCAGAAACAATGTTCTCAGGAATCCCGTGCAAACGAACCACATTTTGAAAAAACAGTGGAACCAACTCGGAGGAGGAAGGCAACTTAGGCAAGGGCACCAAATGGACCATCTTAGAAAAACGATCACATACCACCCAGATGACAGACATTCTCTGAGAGACAGGGAGATCCGAAATAAAATCCATGGAAATGTGCGTCCAAGGCCTCTTCGGGACAGGCAAAGGTAACAGCAAACCACTGGCACGAGAACAGCAAGGCTTCGCCCGAGCACAAATTCCACAAGACTGCACAAAGGAACGCACATCCCGCGACAAGAAAGGCCACCAAAAAGACCTGGCCACCAAGTCTCTGGTACCAAATATTCCAGGATGGCCCGCCAACACCGAAGAATGAACCTCGGAGATGACTCTGTTGGTCCATCTATCCGGGACAAACAGTCTCTCCGGTGGACAGCGGTCAGGTCTATCCGCCTGAAACTCTTGCAGCACACGTCGCAAATCTGGGGAGATGGCAGACAAAATCACCCCTTCTCTAAGGATACCAGCCGGCTCTGAATCTCCAGGAGAGTCAGGCACAAAACTCCTAGAAAGAGCATCAGCCTTCACATTCTTCGAACCCGGCAGGTACGAGACCATGAAATCAAAACGAGAGAAAAACAACGACCAACGAGCCTGTCTGGCATTCAGCCGCTTGGCCGACTCGAGATAAATCAAATTCTTGTGATCAGTCAAGACCACCACACGACGTTTAGCTCCCTCGAGCCAATGTCGCCACTCCTCAAATGCCCACTTCATAGCCAACAGCTCCCGATTACCGACATCATAATTCCGCTCGGCAGGCGAAAACTTTCTTGAAAAGAAAGCACATGGCTTCATCACAGAGCCATCGGGGCTTCTCTGCGACAAAACAGCCCCCGCTCCAATCTCGGAAGCATCAACCTCCACCTGGAAGGGAAGTGAGACATCTGGCTGACATAAGACCGGAGCTGAAGAAAACCGACGCTTCAGCTCCCGAAAGGCCTCCACAGCCGCAGAAGACCAATTAGTCACATCAGAACCCTTCTTGGTCAAATCCGTCAAAGGCTTAACAACGCCAGAAAAATTAGCTATGAAGCGACGGTAAAAATTAGCAAAACCCAAGAACTTCTGAAGACTCTTAACAGATGTAGGCTGTGTCCAGTCATGAATAGCCTGAACCTTGACTGGGTCCATCTCAATAGTAGAAGGAGAAAAAATGAAACCCAAAAAATAAATCTTCTGGATTCCAAGAAGACATTTTGAGCCCTTCACAAATAAAGCATTGTCATGCAGGACCTGAAAGACCATCCTGACCTGCTTAACATGAGACTCCCAATCATCCGAAAAAAACAGAATATCATCCAGATACACAATCATAAACTTATCCAGATATTCACGGAAGATGTCATGCATAAAGGACTGAAAGACTGAAGGAGCATTAGAAAGTCCAAAAGGCATCACCAAGTACTCAAAATGGCCTTCAGGCGTATTAAATGCAGTTTTCCATTCATCACCCTGTTTTATACGCACAAGGTTATACGCACCACGAAGATCTATCTTGGTGAACCAACTAGACCCCCTAATGCGAGCAAACAAATCAGTTAACAATGGCAAAGGATACTGAAATTTGACCGTGATTTTATTCAAAAGGCGATAATCAATACAGGGTCTCAGGGAACCATCCTTTTTAGCCACAAAAAAGAATCCTGCACCAAGAGGGGATGAGGACGGGCGAATATGTCCCTTCTCTAAAGACTCCTTTATATAACTCCGCATGGCAGCATGCTCCGGCACAGATAAATTGAAAAGTCGTCCCTTAGGAAACTTACTACCAGGAATCAAATTTATAGCACAATCACAGTCCCTATGAGGAGGTAGAGAATTGAGTTTGGGCTCCTCAAATACATCCTGGTAGTCTGACAAAAATGTAGGGACTTCCGAAGGAGTGGACGAAGCAATTGACACCACAGGAGCGTCACCATGAATTCCCTGACAACCCCAACTTGACACCGACATAGCTTTCCAATCCAGGACTGGATTATGAGTCTGCAACCATGGTAGACCCAACACGACGACATCATGCAAATTATGCAGTACAAGAAAGCGAATCACCTCCTGATGAACAGGAGTCATGCACATGGTCACTCGTGTCCAGTACTGAGGTCTACTCGTAGCCAATGGTGTAGAATCAATTCCCCTTAGTGGAATAGGGAATTTTAAAAGCTCCAAATCAAAACCACAGCGCCTGGCAAATGACCAATCCATCAGACTCAGGGCGGCACCTGAATCTACAAAAGCATTAACCGGGTAAGATGACAGGGAACAAATCAGGGTAACAGACAAAATGAACTTAGGCTGTAAAGTACCAATGGTGACAGATTTATCAACCTTTTTTTTGCGCTTAGAGCATGCTGAGATAACATGAGCTGAGTCACCACAGTAAAAGCACAACCCATTTTGCCGTCTATAATTTTGCCGTTCACTTCTGGTCAGAATTCTGTCACATTGCATAGATTCAGGTGTCTGTTCAGAAGACACCGCCAAATGGTGCACAGGTTTGCGCTCCCGCAAACGCCAATCAATCTGAATGACCAGAGTCATTGACTCATTCAGACCTGCAGGCGTAGGGAACCCCACCATGACATTCTTAATGGCTTGAGAAAGACCTTCTCTGAAATTTGCAGCCAGGGCACACTCATTCCACTGAGTAAGCACCGACCATTTCCGAAATTTCTGGCAGTACACCTCTGCTTCATCTTGCTCCTGCGAGAGGACCAATAACGTTTTTTCAGCCTGGTTCTCAAGATTAGGTTCCTCATAGAGCAATCCAAGGGCTAGAAAAAATGCATCTACACTAAGCAATGCAGGATCCCCTGGCGCCAATGCGAAGGCCCAATCTTGAGGGTCACCACGCAAAAAGGAAATGATAATCCTAACTTGCTGAACGGCATCACCAGAGGAACGAGGTTTCAAAGAAAGAAACAACTTACAATTGTTCCTAAAATTCAGGAACCTAGATCTATCTCCAGAAAACAACTCCGGAATAGGTATTCTAGGCTCTGACATAGGACTGTGAACAACAAAATCCTGAATACTTTGAACCCTAGCAGCAAGATGATCCAGACTGGAAGCCAAGCTCTGGACATCCATGTCAGCAGCTGAACTCAGAGCCACACCAAGATTAAGAGGAGGAGAGAAGCTAGCCACAGCAGCTAGACACACGGCAAAAAAAAAAAAAAAATTCTCAAGGCTTCTTTTCTCCTGCTTCTGCCATGCAATTAACACTTTATAGGCCGGCTGTACTGTTATGATCCTTAGTGGCTGAGGATCACGAATAGACCAGCAAGTGAATAAACTAAGGACAAGCTCTAGGGAGATGGTAACTGGACTGATCGCATATCTGAACCTATCCAACACAAATAGAGGTAGCCGGTGAACGTGCCTAAAAAATTCCTAGACGTCTCGAGCCAGCCTGAGGAACTAGCTACCCCTAAAGAGAAAGAAAGACCTCGCTTGCCTCCAGAGAAATAATCCCCAAAGATATAGAAGCCCCCAACAAATATTAACGGTGAAGTAAGAAGAAGGCACATACGTAGGGATGAAATCAGATTCAGCAAAAGAGGCCCACTAGTACTAGAAAGCAGAAAATAGAGCAGGGGTCTATGCGATCAATAAAAAACCCTTACAAAATATCCATCCTGAGATTTCAAGAACCCACGCACCAACTAATGGTGTGTGGGGAGAAACTCAGTCCACTAGAGCATCCAGCAAGCGAGGAAATCACATTTTAGCAAGCTGGACAAGAAAACATGATAAACACTGCTGATCAAAAAATGAGCAAACAAAACTTAGCTTGTCCTGGATGGACTGGGAGCAAGGTAGTCAGAAGGAATCTGAGTAGCACTGATTACATCGACAGCCGGCAACAAGTGGAAGTAAAACAGAGCTATATAGGAACCTCCCAGAGGATAACGAACCAGCTGATAGCCAGAGACCAGCAGGATAACAAACAAAGCCACCAGGGGGAGCCCAAAGCAAAAGTCACACCATACCACCAGTGACCACAAGAGGGAGCCTGAAAACAGAGTTCACAACAAGCCTCCTTCCGAGGCGCGTAGCCGGTGGCCGGAACACCGAGGGAGTACTGACTCTATGCATTACTCCAGACAATGGCAGGACAGTCAATTCCAAGTTGGCTGCCCAACCTAAATACCTAAGAAGACACGGAGGCAATTGTGGGAGAGGGGCGTCTCTAGGGTCCCTATAAATTAACTCCAGGCCTACCCCGTCATATGGGTTGTCCTATCCATATCATCTGGGGGACAGAGAGAGAGAACATCAGAACTATTCACGAAGGTTGTGAGGACTTTCCCATGGTGCTCAGCAGGGAGGTACTACAACACACAGGCGCTAGTAGGAAGGCTACTGATTTCCTCCTGGTTAAGGGAACTCTGGATGTGCCTTCGAACCGGCCAGACTCAGCCAGCCCTGTGAGCGGTACTCTGGACTGCGGATGCTGAAGTCTTCAGTAAAAGGTAAAGAGACTGCAATCTTTGTGTCCTCGTTATTCACCGCGCCTTACAAGGACCACTATCATCATCCACACACTTTGGGAAGCATTGGGGACATACTTCACCTGTGGGAAGGTATACCATCTGGCTGCCATTCCATCACCCCAGCGGACCTCCAGCAGCGTCGGTCACCTTGACCGAATACCACAGGTGGCGTCACGAACACCGTACAAACTTACACCTTTAATTGGGCGCCCCTCAGCAGGGCCACGGACCGGGTCGGGCCACCGTGACATCCCCGGAACCGAGACCGAGGGACCCGGTGCCGAGTACCCCATTGCCCTGCGCCTGGGGGCGATCCAACTTTGATGTCACGAACAGGATCTACTTAAGCCCAAGAATCGGGTCATGTGTGCCTAAGAACTGTGTCAGAACTGTATTGGAACTGTGGTTTATTGCAAAGACTGTGTAGTGCCATTTCCCGCCAAAACCGCCGCTATTGCAGCGCCACGAGGAGCGCAGAAGAAGAAGAAGGGCGTGGAACTGTGGGCGTGAACGAACTGAGAAGCGCGAAAAATAATGGCCGCCCAGTCTAAATATTTCTGTATCCTGAGGACGTGTCCGTCAGCAGCCGAGGTCCGCTTCCTAATTCTCTATGGTGAGCGGAGACCAAAGAAACGAAACCATGACTCAGAAGGAATGGAGCTGGAGACCAGAGGAGACCTCCGAAAAAGAATGGCCCCGCGCAGACCCCGTCACCGGAGGACTACTCTAACATGCCGCCGCTGGAGAGCCTGGACCCCTGGGAGCTGCCTATGGGGAGTCCGCTGCCTGCGCCGTCACCAGCCCTGGCGCCTTCCCCAGAGGACTGGAGTGGCGCCGTAGGAGACACCTCAAGCGTATGTATCCGGTGCCGTGACTCCCAGGGAGATCGCCTTCCCTCCGCACCTGGTCCGCTCGCCACTGCGACTACTGGAGCCCCGGAGTTCCCGCCACCTGACCCCAGACCACCGGGGGGCATGATCTTGGGCCCTTCCCATGGGGAGAGTATCGGAGGCACCTGATTGCTGAATACGCGAAACAAGTGGAGCGGGAGGCTAGCGGCGAGTTGTTGGATGGCTCTTTGCCGAAGTGGGGTGTTGTGATCTTTTACCAACCCCAGAGAGGGAAGGGCTTTGTCCAGGAGATCAGGTCATCAGTGAGGGTCCATGTCACCCGGGAGGAGGTAGAGTCCTGCTTGTGTGGAAATTGTGAAGGCCCCGTCCTGAAACCTGGAGACGTGGTAACCTACCGTAGATACCAAAAAGGGAACGGCTGGTGGGCCCGAGATATACAGAGATGCACAGCCCTCTTGGCAGTTTCCAGGACCCTGGAGGAGGAGCTCGCCGCTGATGCTGCCGCCGCAACCCCTACCATCCCTGGCATCATCCACCGGACTACACAGACCTTCATTGCCGCGCATGACCTGATCGTGCAGGAGGAACAGTGTTATGGTTCTCCATGGCAAGAGAACATAGCCCAGCATACATAGGAACTAGCTCTTGGAAGGATGGAAACTTAAACTGACCATGAACTAAACCTGCCGCACAACTAACAGTAGCCGGGTAGCGTAGCCTGCGTTTTATCCCTAGACGCCCAGCGCCGGCCGGAGGACTAACTAATCCTGGCAGAGGAAAATATAGTCCTGGCTCACCTCTAGAGAAATTTCCCCGAAAGGCAGACAGAGGCCCCCACATATATTGGCGGTGATTTAAGATGAAAATGACAAACGTAGTATGAAAATAGGTTTAGCAAAATCGAGGTCCGCTTACTAGATAGCAGGAAGACAGAAAGGGTACTTTCATGGTCAGCTGAAAACCCTATCAATACACCATCCTGAAATTACTTTAAGACTCTAGTATTAACTCATAACATCAGAGTGGCAATTTCAGATCACAAGAGCTTTCCAGACACAGAAACGAAACTGCAGCTGTGAACTGGAACAAAATGCAAAAAACAAACAAGGACAAAAGTCCGACTTAGCTGGAAGTTGTCTGGTAGCAGGAACATGCACAGAAAGGCTTCTGATTACAATGTTGACCGGCATGGAAGTGACAGAGGAGCAAGGTTAAATAGCGACTCCCACATCCTGATGGGAACAGGTGAACAGAGGGGATAATGCACACAAGTTCAATTCCACCAGTGGCCACCGGGGGAGCCCAAAATCCAATTTCACAACAGTACCCCCCCCTCAAGGAGGGGGCACCGAACCCTCACCAGAACCACCAGGGCGATCAGGATGAGCCCTATGAAAGGCACGGACCAGATCGGAGGCATGAACATCAGAGGCAGTCACCCAAGAATTATCCTCCTGACCGTATCCCTTCCATTTGACCAGATACTGGAGTTTCCGTCTGGAAACACGGGAGTCCAAGATTTTTTCCACAACGTACTCCAACTCGCCCTCAACCAACACCGGAGCAGGAGGCTCAACGGAAGGCACAACCGGTACCTCATACCTGCGCAACAATGACCGATGAAAAACATTATGAATAGAAAAAGATGCAGGGAGGTCCAAACGGAAGGACACAGGGTTAAGAATCTCCAATATCTTGTACGGGCCGATGAACCGAGGCTTAAACTTAGGAGAAGAAACCCTCATAGGGACAAAACGAGAAGACAACCACACCAAGTCCCCGACACAAAGCCGAGGACCAACCCGACGCCGGCGGTTGGCAAAAAGCTGAGTCTTCTCCTGGGACAACTTCAAATTGTCCACCACCTGCCCCCAAATCTGATGCAACCTCTCCACCACAGCATCCACTCCAGGACAATCCGAAGATTCCACCTGACCGGAGGAAAATCGAGGATGAAACCCCGAATTACAGAAAAAAGGAGACACCAAGGTGGCAGAGCTGGCCCGATTATTGAGGGCAAACTCCGCTAAAGGCAAAAAAGCAACCCAATCATCCTGATCTGCAGACACAAAACACCTCAAATATGTCTCCAAAGTCTGATTCGTCCGCTCGGTCTGGCCATTAGTCTGAGGATGGAAAGCAGACGAGAAAGACAAATCTATGCCCATCCTAGCACAGAATGCCCGCCAAAATCTAGACACGAATTGGGTTCCTCTGTCAGAAACGATATTCTCCGGAATACCATGCAAACGAACCACATTTTGAAAAAACAGAGGAACCAACTCGGAAGAAGAAGGCAACTTAGGCAGGGGAACCAAATGGACCATCTTAGAGAAACGGTCACACACCACCCAGATGACAGACATCTTCTGAGAAACAGGAAGATCCGAAATAAAATCCATCGAGATGTGCGTCCAAGGCCTCTTCGGGATAGGCAAGGGCAACAACAATCCACTAGCCCGAGAACAACAAGGCTTGGCCCGAGCACAAACGTCACAAGACTGCACAAAGCCTCGTACATCTCGTGACAGGGAAGGCCACCAGAAGGACCTTGCCACCAAATCCCTGGTACCAAAGATTCCAGGATGACCTGCCAACGCAGAAGAATGAACCTCAGAAATGACTTTACTGGTCCAATCATCAGGAACAAACAGTCTACCAGGTGGGCAACGATCAGGTCTATCCGCCTGAAAATCCTGCAAGGCCCGCTGCAGGTCTGGAGAAACGGCAGACAATATCACTCCATCCTTAAGGATACCTGTAGGTTCAGAATTACCAGGGGAGTCAGGCTCAAAACTCCTAGAAAGGGCATCCGCCTTAACATTCTTAGAACCCGGTAGGTATGACACCACAAAATTAAACCGAGAGAAAAACAACGACCAGCGCGCCTGTCTAGGATTCAGGCGTCTGGCGGACTCAAGATAAATTAAATTTTTGTGGTCGGTCAATACCACCACCTGATGTCTAGCCCCCTCAAGCCAATGACGCCACTCCTCAAAAGCCCACTTCATGGCCAAAAGCTCCCGATTCCCAATATCATAATTCCGCTCGGCGGGCGAAAATTTACGAGAAAAAAAAGCACAAGGTTTCATCACGGAGCAGTCGGAACTTCTTTGCGACAAAACCGCCCCAGCTCCGATTTCAGAAGCGTCGACCTCAACCTGAAAAGGAAGAGCAACATCAGGCTGACGCAACACAGGGGCGGAAGAAAAGCGGCGCTTAAGCTCCCGAAAGGCCTCCACAGCAGCAGGGGACCAATCAGCAACATCAGCACCCTTCTTAGTCAAATCAGTCAATGGTTTAACAACATCAGAAAAACCAGCAATAAATCGACGATAAAAGTTAGCAAAGCCCAAAAATTTCTGAAGACTCTTAAGAGAAGAGGGTTGCGTCCAATCACAAATAGCCCGAACCTTGACAGGATCCATCTCGATGGAAGAGGGGGAAAAAATGTATCCCAAGAAGGAAATCTTTTGAACCCCAAAAACGCACTTAGAACCCTTCACACACAAGGAATTAGACCGCAAAACCTGAAAAACCCTCCTGACCTGCTGGACATGAGAGTCCCAGTCATCCGAAAAAATCAGAATATCATCCAGATACACGATCATAAATTTATCCAAATAATCACGGAAAATGTCATGCATAAAGGACTCAAAGACTGAAGGGGCATTTGAAAGGCCAAAAGGCATCACCAAATACTCAAAGTGGCCCTCGGGCGTATTAAATGCGGTTTTCCACTCATCCCCCTGCTTAATTCGCACCAAATTATACGCCCCACGGAGATCTATCTTAGAGAACCACTTGGCCCCCTTTATGCGAGCAAACAAATCAGTCAGCAGTGGCAACGGATATTGATATTTAACCGTGATTTTATTCAAAAGCCGATAATCAATACACGGCCTCAAAGAGCCATCTTTCTTAGACACAAAGAAAAAACCGGCTCCTAAGGGAGATGACGAAGGACGAATATGTCCCTTTTCCAAGGACTCCTTTATATATTCTCGCATAGCAGCATGTTCAGGCACAGACAGATTAAATAAACGACCCTTAGGGTATTTACTACCCGGAATCAAATCTATGGCACAATCGCACTCCCGGTGCGGAGGTAATGAACCAAGCTTAGGTTCTTCAAAAACGTCACGATAGTCAGACAAGAATTCAGGAATCTCAGAGGGAATAGATGACGAAATGGAAACCAAAGGTACGTCCCCATGCATCCCCTTACATCCCCAGCTTAACACAGACATAGCGTTCCAGTCGAGAACTGGGTTATGAGATTGCAGCCATGGCAATCCAAGCACCAACACATCATGTAGATTATACAGCACAAGAAAGCGAATAATCTCCTGATGATCCGGATTAATTCGCATAGTTACTTGTGTCCAGTATTGTGGTTTATTACTAGCCAATGGGGTGGAGTCAATCCCCTTCAGAGGTATAGGAGTTTCAAGAGGCTCTAAATCATACCCACAGCGTTTGGCAAAGGACCAATCCATAAGACTCAAAGCGGCGCCAGAGTCGACATAGGCATCCGCGGTAATAGATGATAAAGAACAAATCAGGGTCACAGATAGAATAAACTTAGACTGAAAAGTGCCAATTGAAACTGACTTATCAAGCTTCTTAGTACGCTTAGAGCATGCTGATATAACATGAGTTGAATCACCACAATAAAAGCACAACCCATTTTTTCGTCTAAAATTCTGCCGTTCGCTTCTGGACAGAATTCTATCACATTGCATATTCTCTGGCGTCTTCTCAGTAGACACCGCCAAATGGTGCACAGGTTTGCGCTCCCGCAGACGTCTATCGATCTGGATAGCCATTGTCATGGACTCATTCAGACCCGCAGGCACAGGGAACCCCACCATAACATCCTTAACGGCATCAGAGAGACCCTCTCTGAAATTCGCCGCCAGGGCGCACTCATTCCACTGAGTAAGCACAGACCATTTACGGAATTTTTGGCAGTATATTTCAACTTCATCTTGCCCCTGAGATAGGGACATCAAGGCTTTTTCCGCCTGAAGCTCTAAATGAGGTTCCTCATAAAGCAACCCCAAGGCCAGAAAAAACGCATCCACATTGAACAACGCAGGATCCCCTGGAGCCAATGCAAAAGCCCAATCTTGAGGGTCGCCCCGGAGCAAGGAAATCACAATCCTGACCTGCTGAGCAGGATCTCCAGCAGAGCGAGATTTCAGGGACAAAAACAACTTGCAATTATTTTTGAAATTTTGAAAGCAAGATCTATTCCCCGAGAAAAATTCAGGCAAAGGAATTCTAGGTTCAGATATAGGAACATGAACAACAAAATCTTGTAAATTTTGAACTTTCGTGGTGAGATTATTCAAACCTGCAGCTAAACTCTGAATATCCATTTTAAACAGGTGAACACAGAGCCATTCCAGGATTAGAAGGAGAGAGAGAGAGAGAGGAAGGCTGCAATATAGGCAGACTTGCAAGTGATTCAATTGAAAGCACACTCAGAACTGAAGGAAAAAAAAAAAAAAAAATTTTTCAGCAGACTTCTTTTTTCTCTCCTTTCGCTGCCAATTAATTTAACCCTTTGTGGGCCGGTCAAACTGTTATGGTTCTCCATGGCAAGAGAACATAGCCCAGCATACATAGGAACTAGCTCTTGGAAGGATGGAAACTTAAACTGACCATGAACTAAACCTGCCGCACAACTAACAGTAGCCGGGTAGCGTAGCCTGCGTTTTATCCCTAGACGCCTAGCGCCGGCCGGAGGACTAACTAATCCTGGCAGAGGAAAATATAGTCCTGGCTCACCTCTAGAGAAATTTCCCCGAAAGGCAGACAGAGGCCCCCACATATATTGGCGGTGATTTAAGATGAAAATGACAAACGTAGTATGAAAATAGGTTTAGCAAAATCGAGGTCCGCTTACTAGATAGCAGGAAGACAGAAAGGGTACTTTCATGGTCAGCTGAAAACCCTATCAATACACCATCCTGAAATTACTTTAAGACTCTAGTATTAACTCATAACATCAGAGTGGCAATTTCAGATCACAAGAGCTTTCCAGACACAGAAACGAAACTGCAGCTGTGAACTGGAACAAAATGCAAAAAACAAACAAGGACAAAAGTCCGACTTAGCTGGAAGTTGTCTGGTAGCAGGAACATGCACAGAAAGGCTTCTGATTACAATGTTGACCGGCATGGAAGTGACAGAGGAGCAAGGTTAAATAGCGACTCCCACATCCTGATGGGAACAGGTGAACAGAGGGGATAATGCACACAAGTTCAATTCCACCAGTGGCCACCGGGGGAGCCCAAAATCCAATTTCACAACAGAACAGACTCATGGAGTGCACCTGGCGCCGGGGGTGGATTTGGATTTGAGCGCTCCTAAGCCGCAGAGGGCTACCTGTCAGGTAAAGCCCTGGTGGAGACCACCACCAGAATAAACCTCAGAGAACCGAGAACTGTAAATAGTTAACTGTTTGTTTTCCTGCTTTTTGCTGCTTTAAACCCGTCTATGGTTAATTCTTAAAGGGATCCCTTCGTTTACCCGGGATCCCTATTGTTGCAAGTTTTTGCTATTTTTCTACTAAAGAACATTGGAATCATGAACTGCGCATGATTACAAACTGCATGTATATAGTTTGCACCTTCTGAAAGGTGCTCTCTACTGGTTTTACAAAGAAGAGCTTTTCGAAGAGACTGTTCCTGATTACAGCGTGAAAGTTCTTGCTTTAAACTGACTTGCAACCTGATTGTTTGCACTACCTCAGAAGAGACTTGGTTTCCTCTTAAAGGGATGTTAGTTGTTTCACTTCGCCTAAAAGTGATAATGTTGCCTTAAATAGTTAGATAGTAATAATGTTCTTACATAGTGATAGTATGTAGTTAGAAGTAGAAATGTTAATGATGTTCTTTGAATAAAATCGAAGTTAAAGTGATTATTAGAATTGATGAGGGAAAGCTAAAGAAAGATGCAGTAGGCCCGTAGGGGTAGACAGATAGTCCTGCATATGTGAAAGTGAAAGAGAAATGAAGAGAATGTTGATTTGCACTGTTGAAGTTTTATAGTATACCTTTAGTGGGTACACGCCCTTAAAGGAGAGATACTGTTTTGTATTTACTAGGTAGCATACCCATATGGGTACTAATGGTTATTCATAGTTAGTTAATTAATAGGTGTTATTTAAAATCATAAGCACAATGTAAATATGTTCTTGTTTGCAACGTTCAAGTGTTCTTACCTCCCATAAAGGGAAGCATTGTTATATTTACTTGTTTACAGCATTCCAAAAATTTTGTATGTCTTTTGTTAACATGTATTGTTGTTCTTCTTTTCCCAGTCCGGGAGTACTGGATTTAACGGGGGGGGAGTGCAGTGCCCCAGAGTCCTGGTCGTTGCACAGTAAGGTCGCTCTTCCACAAGGGGGAGTGATGTTACGTCTGATGGTACTAAAGGAGTTCACCTTGCCAGGTATCACAGTCACACACTACACTTTACACTCCAGTCCACCAGGGGGAGCAAAGCTTCTATCTACTAGGGCACTCCTCACATACGGGTAAAACTGGTGGGTTGGATAGGAAGTTAGGCAGAGAAGCAGACTGGGCTTCGACCAGACAACATCGAGGGAGAAGCAGCCTGGGTTAGACCCAGAGAGGTCCTGTCAGGGGTGGGATCCTGACAGAGGCCTAGCAAGAGATAGAACGTTACGGAGCTGCGCCTGCACATCATTGCGGCAGCATCCTAAGAAAGGACATGAAGCGAAGTATATTGTGGAGAGTGAGAACCGAAGTCACAGCACAAGGAGATAATACCGGGAGGAGTCCTGCCCCGAGGTCGGCAGCCTCCTTCCGAGGCGCGTAGCCGGTGGCCGGAACACCGAGGGAGTACTGACTCTATGCATTACTCCAGACAACGGCAGGACAGTCAATTCCAAGTTGGCTGCCCAACCTAAATACCTAAGAAGACATGGAGGCAATTGTGGGAGAGGGGCATCTCTAGGGTCCCTATAAATTAACTCCAGGCCTACCCCGTCATACGGGTTGTCCTATCCATATCATCTGGGGGACAGAGAGAGAGAACATCAGAACTATTCACGAAGGTTGTGAGGACTTTCCCGTGGTGCTCAGCAGGGAGGTACTACAACACACAGGCGCTAGTAGGAAGGCTACTGATTTCCTCCTGCTTAAGGGAACTCTGGATGTGCCTTCGGACCGGCCGGACACAGCCAGCCCTGTGAGCGGTACTCTGGACTGCGGGACGCTGAAGTCTTCAGTAAAAGGTAAAGAGACTGCAATCTTTGTGTCCTCGTTATTCACTGCGCCTTACAACGACCACTATCATCATCCACACACTTTGGGAAGCCCTGGGGACATACTTCACCTGTGGGAAGGTATACCATCTGGCTGCCATTCCATCACCCCAGCGGACCCCCAGCAACGTCGGTCACCCTGACCGAATACCACAGTTGGCATCACGAACACCGTACAAACTTACACCTTTAATTGGGCGCCCCTCAGCAGGGCCACGGACCGGGTCGGGCCACCGTGACATCCCCAGAACCGAGACCGAGGGACCCGGTGCCGAGTACCCCAATGCCCTGCACCTGGGGGCGATCCACCTGCACCTTCCATACTGGCGCTTGTAGTCCTTTTTAACGCTTTAAATGCCTTGATATTATCCTGATCAAGCACTTGGGAACTAACGAGGAGTAGGGAAAGGGATCTAATGAGAGTGTAGTTGGCTTTTCACATTGGACACGTAATGACAAAATTATCGTTACACTATCAACCTCCTTCATACTGCTTTGCATGTGTGTATCCTCCTATTATGTTCATGCAACAGGATGAGCAATTCGCTAGACCCATCTTTGATAGAAAAATGGTACGAAATTGTGTATGTACAGTTCTCCTGATAATTGTCTCCTGTATTATTATTTTTTTTTTTCGGTTTTCTACCTTTGCTGACTCTTGCAATGATGTTTTACAACATTTAGGAGCACTGCACCCCAGTTCAAAATTTGTCGCACACATCTAATGACCAGAAGAGTCTTTTCAGCCAACAGCGATCTCTCCCACAATACCACCATACTCTTCCGAGCATGCATATGTTTTCAATAGGGAGTAAGATGCCTCTGGTGGTGACTTTACTTAGGAGGAGACTAAAAGATTTAGGTGTTGATTTCAATATAGAAAAGAATGTCCAGCTTCACCGAGTCCGTAAAAAAGAGTTTTCTTTATTCACAAACTTTAAACATGGAGGATACAGACTTCAGCACGAACCATATGGGTAAGAATCTTAACGCGTTTCTGGAGACTAAGCTCCCTTAATCATGACATAAGCTTCTTTCTCCTGGCATCATCTGTAGGGAAAAATTGGGAGGCCCCATCACACAATCTTTTTGGACCGGTTCAGGCTTTGGTTGACTTTACTCTGAAGTGTGTAAGAACTACTAGAAGAGGATGTGTTTAGGGTTTTATGTGTGCTTAGTGATAATGTAACATCTGTCCTGAAGGCAAGTCGCACCTAGGTGTTAACAGGTACTTCCTTGGGATTAGTAGACATGTCTCCCTATCTCACCAGAAGGTCTAGCTAGGGCCAAGGAGAAAGGGAACATTTGGCACCTCTCAGGACTTGGAGGGGAGATGCTAATCACGGCCGGAGGGTATCTATTCCTAAGAAACTTTTCACAAGTATCGCAAGAGAAAATAATGTATTCCTTGGAGGCGCGGCCGTGGCCCAATCAAACAGGCAGCAGTTATGATATTGACCCGAGGGGCCGGTCTAGAAACCTGACCTCCAGACTAAAGTTATAAATTTAGGCTGCAGACAGAGAATTGTGTTCACATGTGAGGGCAGCTGTTATGACCCCAATGGCGAGGGTCTCAGAGATATCAGCAAGTCTGCGAAGTACAAAAATCCAGCTCATAGGGCAGTGGTAACTGGGTTGACCATATATCTACTCCTAACGCCAACACTAGAAGTAGCCGGGGAACATGCCTACGTTGGTCGCTAGATGTCTCGCGCCAGCCGGAGGACTAACTACCCCTAGAAGAGGAAAACAAAGACCTCTCTTGCCTCCAGAGAATAGACCCCAAAAGTTGGATACAAGCCCCCCACAAATAATAACGGTGAGGTAAGAGGAAATGACAAACACAGAGATGAACTAGGTTTAGCAAAGAGAGGCCCACTCACTAATAGCAGAATGTAGTAAGATAACTTATATGGTCAACAAAAACCCTACAAAAATCCACACTGGAGATTCAAGAACCCCCGAACCGTCTAACGGCCCGGGGGGAGAACTCCAGCCTCCCTAGAGCTTCCCGCAAGGATAGGATACAGATAATATACAAGCTGGACAAAAATGCAAACAAAAACAATAGCAAAAAGCAAGAAAGCAGACTTAGCTTAATCAAGCAGGAACCAGGATCAGTAGACAAGAGCACTACAGATTAGCTCTGATATCAACGTTGCCAGGCATTGAACTGAAGGTCCAGGGAGCTAATATAGCAACACCCCTGACCTAACGACCCAGGTGAGCATACAAGGGATGATAGACATACCCAGAGTAAAAACACTAGTAGCCACTAGAGGGAGCCAAAAGGTAAATTCACAACAGTACCCCCCCCTTAGTGAGGGGTCACCGAACCCTCACCAAGACCACCAGGGCGATCAGGATGAGCGTCGTGAAAGGCGCGAACTAAATCGGCCGCATGCACATCAGAGGCGACCACCCAGGAATTATCCTCCTGACCATAGCCCTTCCACTTGACCAGGTACTGAAGCCTCCGCCTGGAGAGACGAGAATCTAAGATCTTCTCCACCACGTACTCCAACTCGCCCTCAACCAACACCGGAGCAGGAGGCTCAGCAGAAGGAACCACAGGCACAACGTACCGCCGCAACAAGGACCTATGAAATACGTTGTGAATGGCAAACGACACCGGAAGATCCAGGCGAAAAGATACAGGATTAAGGATCTCCAATATCTTGTAAGGACCAATGAATCGAGGCTTAAATTTGGGAGAGGAGACCTTCATAGGAACAAATCGAGAAGACAGCCATACCAAATCCCCAACACGAAGTCGGGGACCCACACCGCGGCGGCGATTGGCAAAACGCTGAGCCTTCTCCTGTGACAACTTCAAGTTGTCCACCACATGATTCCAGATCCGCTGCAACCTATCCACCACAGAATCCACTCCAGGACAGTCAGAAGGCTCCACATGTCCCGAGGAAAAACGAGGATGGAAACCGGAGTTGCAGAAAAATGGCGAAACCAAGGTGGCAGAACTAGCCCGATTATTAAGGGCAAATTCAGCCAACGGCAAGAAGGTCACCCAATCATCCTGATCAGAAGAGACAAAACACCTCAAATACGCCTCCAGAGTCTGATTAGTTCGTTCCGTTTGTCCGTTAGTCTGTGGATGAAAAGCGGACGAAAACGACAAATCAATGCCCATCCTACCACAAAAGGATCGCCAGAACCTGGAAACAAACTGGGATCCTCTGTCCGACACAATATTCTCAGGAATGCCGTGCAAACGAACCACGTTCTGGAAGAACACAGGAACCAGATCAGCAGAGGAAGGCAGCTTAGGCAAAGGAACCAGATGGACCATCTTGGAGAAACGATCACATATCACCCAGATGACAGACATGCCTTTAGACACCGGGAGATCCGAAATGAAATCCATAGAGATGTGTGTCCAAGGTCTCCTCGGGACAGGCAAGGGCAAGAGCAACCCGCTGGCACGAGAACAGCAAGGCTTAGCTCGAGCACAAGTACCGCAGGACTGCACAAATGACCGCACATCCCTTGACAAGGAAGGCCACCAAAAGGACCTGGCCACCAGATCTCTGGTGCCAAAAATTCCCGGGTGCCCTGCCAACACTGAGGAATGAACCTCGGAGATGACTCTGCTGGTCCATTTAGCAGGCACAAACAATCTGTCAGGTGGACAAGAGTCAGGCCTATCAGCCTGAAATCTCTGCAACACACGTCGCAGATCTGGAGAAATCGCTGACAAGATAACTCCTTCCTTAAGAATACCCTCAGGTTCAGCGACTCCAGGAGCATCAGGCACAAAGCTCCTAGACAGAGCATCGGCCTTCACATTCTTAGAACCTGGTAAATACGAGACCACAAAGTCAAAACGGGAGAAAAACAATCACCAGCGGGCCTGTCTAGGATTCAGGCGTTTAGCAGACTCGAGATACATCAAATTTTTGTGATCAGTCAAGACCACCACCCGATGCTTAGCACCCTCGAGCCAATGACGCCACTCCTCAAATGCCCACTTCATGGCCAATAACTCCCGATTGCCCACATCATAATTTCGCTCTGCCGGCGAAAACTTCCTAGAGAAAAAGGCACAAGGTCTCATAGTAGAGCAACCAGGGCCTCTCTGCGACAAAACGGCCCCTGCCCCAATCTCCGAAGCATCCACCTCAACCTGAAAGGGAAGTGAGACATCAGGCTGGCACAAAACAGGCGCCGAAGTAAACCGGCGTTTCAACTCCTGGAAAGCCTCCATGGCAGCAGGAGCCCAGTTAGCTACATCAGAGCTTTTCTTGGTCATATCCGTCAGCGGTTTAACAACGCTAGAGAAATTTGCGATAAAACGACGGTAGAAGTTAGCAAAACCCAAGAACTTCTGAAGACTCTTAACTGACGAGGGTTGAGTCCAATCATGAATAGCTCGGACCTTGACTGGATCCATCTCCACAGCAGAAGGGGAAAAAATGAACCCCAAAAAGGGAACCTTCTGTACACCAAAGAGACACTTTGAGCTTTTTACAAACAAAGAATTTTCACGCAAAATCTCAAAAACCATCCTGACCTGCTCCACATGCGAGTCCCAATCATCAGAAAAAACCAGAATATCATCCAGATAAACAATCAAAAATTTATCCAGATACTTCCGGAAAATGTCATGCATGAAGGACTGAAAAACTGAAGGTGCATTAGAGAGCCCAAATGGCATCACCAAGTACTCAAAATGACCTTCGGGCGTATTGAATGCGGTTTTCCATTCATCGCCCTGCCTAATGCGCACAAGGTTGTACGCACCACGAAGATCTATCTTGGTGAACCACTTGGCACCTTTAATCCGGGCAAACAAATCTGACAACAACGGCAAAGGATACTGAAATTTGACAGTGATCTTATTTAAAAGCCGATAGTCAATACAAGGCCTCAAAGATCCGTCCTTTTTGGCCACAAAAAAGAATCCCGCACCAAGAGGGGAAGAAGAAGGACGGATATGCCCCTTCTCAAGAGACTCCTTGATATATGAACGCATCGCGGTATGTTCAGGTACCGACAGATTAAACAGTCTCCCCTTAGGAAACTTACTGCCAGGGATCAAATCTATTGCACAGTCACATTCCCTATGAGGAGGCAGTGCACTGGACTTAGACTCGCTGAAGACATCCTGATAATCAGACAAATACGCCGGAACTTCCGAAGGCGTAGAAGAAGCAATAGACAAGGGCAGGGAATCTCCATGAATTCCATGGCAGCCCCAACTTGACACTGACATAGCCTTCCAGTCCAAGACTGGATTATGGGTCTGTAACCATGGCAAACCCAAAACAACCAAATCATGCATTTTATGCAGAACAAGAAAACGTATTACCTCCCGATGTTCGGGAGTCATGCACATGGTAACCTGTGTCCAAAACTGCGGTTTATTTTTTGCCAATGGCGTAGAATCAATACCCCTAAGAGGGATAGGATTTTCCAATGGCTCAAGAACAAATCCGCAGCGCTTGGCAAATGACAGATCCATAAGGCTCAGGGCCGCACCTGAGTCCACAAACGCCATGACAGGATACGATGACAGTGAGCAAATCAAAGTTACAGATAGAATAAATTTAGGTTGCAAATTACCAATGACGACCGGACTAACAACCTTAGAAAGACGTTTAGAGCATGCTGAGATAACATGTGTAGAATCACCACAGTAGTAACACAAGCCATTCTGGCGTCTATGAATTTTCCGCTCATTTCTAGTCAGGATTCTATCACATTGCATTAATTCAGGTGCCTGTTCAGACAATACCATGAGGGAATTTGCGGTTTTGCGCTCCCGCAACCGCCGGTCGATTTGAATAGCCAGGGCCATAGAATCATTCAGACCTGTGGGAATGGGAAAACCCACCATCACATTCTTAATGGCTTCAGAAAGACCATTTCTAAAATTTGCAGCCAATGCACACTCGTTCCACTGGGTCAGCACGGACCATTTCCGAAATTTTTGGCAATACACTTCAGCCTCGTCCTGGCCCTGAGACATAGCCAGCAAGGCTTTTTCTGCCTGAATCTCAAGATTGGGTTCCTCATAAAGCAAACCGAGCGCCAGAAAAAACGCATCAATATCAGCCAATGCCGGATCTCCTGGCGCCAGCGAGAAAGCCCAATCCTGAGGGTCGCCCCGTAAAAAAGAAATAATAATCTTCACTTGCTGAGCGGAGTCTCCAGAGGAACAGGGTCTCAGGGACAAAAACAATTTACAATTATTCCTGAAATTTCTAAACTTAAATCGGTCTCCGGAAAACAGTTCAGGAATCGGTATCTTAGGTTCTGACATAGGATTTCTGGTAACATAATCTTGTATGCCCTGCACACGAGCAGCAAGCTGGTCCACACTTGTAATCAAGGTCTGGACATTCATGTCTGCAGCAATCACAAGCCACTCAGAGGTAAAGGGGAAAAGAAAAAAAAAATGAGAGAGAGAAAAAAAACTCAGAACTTTCTTTCTTATAATCCCGCTTCTGCAATGCATTTAACATTTAATACGGGCCTGGCAAACTGTTATGACCCCAATGGCGAGGGTCTCAGAGATATCAGCAAGTCTGCGAAGTACAAAAATCCAGCTCATAGGGCAGTGGTAACTGGGTTGACCATATATCTACTCCTAACGCCAACACTAGAAGTAGCCGGGGAACATGCCTACGTTGGTCGCTAGATGTCTCGCGCCAGGCGGAGGACTAACTACCCCTAGAAGAGGAAAACAAAGACCTCTCTTGCCTCCAGAGAATAGACCCCAAAAGTTGGATACAAGCCCCCCACAAATAATAACGGTGAGGTAAGAGGAAATGACAAACACAGAGATGAACTAGGTTTAGCAAAGAGAGGCCCACTCACTAATAGCAGAATGTAGTAAGATAACTTATATGGTCAACAAAAACCCTACAAAAATCCACACTGGAGATTCAAGAACCCCCGAACCGTCTAACGGCCCGGGGGGAGAACTCCAGCCTCCCTAGAGCTTCCCGCAAGGATAGGATACAGATAATATACAAGCTGGACAAAAATGCAAACAAAAACAATAGCAAAAAGCAAGAAAGCAGACTTAGCTTAATCAAGCAGGAACCAGGATCAGTAGACAAGAGCACTACAGATTAGCTCTGATATCAACGTTGCCAGGCATTGAACTGAAGGTCCAGGGAGCTAATATAGCAACACCCCTGACCTAACGACCCAGGTGAGCATACAAGGGATGATAGACATACCCAGAGTAAAAACACTAGTAGCCACTAGAGGGAGCCAAAAGGTAAATTCACAACAGGCAGCCTGAGAAGGTGATGTGTTCCACCAACTCCATTCACCCCTCCTCAGGGAGCAGAAAGCAAACTACCAGTTATATGATTTCTGTAAGTTTTTCTCCTGTTATTTTATACTGTTTTGCATAAGTTGTACGTCTTTTTATTATCATATTTTTATACCTTTTTCTTATTGTAAGCATTGAACCTTTTTGTTATTAAAGTATAAAACTTTAACAAGTTGAACCTTGAATGTTCTAAAAGAATCCATAGCCTAAGGTGTGGGAGCCTTATGAGTGATAAACATATTTTTATTAGTATTATTATTTCTGGGACTCATCGCCCGTGTATTCGATGAGTGGTGGCAGCGTGTATGAGCAGATGTGTGGCCTGGGTCGGTGTGTGATTTATGCTCCCATTACAGCATAGGACAGAGGTTGAATGCTGGACTGAGAGAGGGGAGATAGATTAACCCTTGCAGGCACAACCCCAAGTCACGTGTGAGAGCGGGCACGTGACGAATAAGTGACACCACGGAGTAGGGATCCGTGACAGTGCTCAAAACTTTGTGTATTCCCTGTGTGGACATTAGAGTGAGCAGCTTTAAAGGGCCCCATATTCATCAGAGTAAAGTTGGCCAAACCCTAAACTGCACCAACAATATTATGCGAATCATCCAAATCGAGCCCTCGTGTGTATGGCAATGTTGGGCGAGATAGCTGCCGGACGAACTATCTACTATGTATGGGGGGCTCAAGACACATCGGTCAGTAGGTTATCTAGCAGGAGAACAAAGGATTACTTCTCTGGGAGAATAGTTGGTGGCTCTATACACATCGGATAGTCAGTCAATCAAGGATCGTCAAACTTTAACTTTGTGGGGGAACTTAAGGGTTAGTGAGAGTCACAGAATTAACTAGTATTCTACATGCAAACCATTTAAAAAAATAGTATCAGTAAGCAGCCCCAGTTTCTCCAACAGTAATATAAATATATTTTATAGAAATCTAATTACTAATACTGGCTGAGTTATGTATGACTGTTGACTGGCAGCTATAGATGAGCGAACCTGATCTGTAAAGTTCGAGGTTTTTACCGGACACCTAGTGTACGGTGCTGAACTCCAAACACGGACTTCTCCAGGAGCTGAGAGACTGATTGATTTTCCAGCTCCAAAGTTCAGGTTACCATTGATTTCTATGGGAAAAAGTTCTGGTACCTGAACTTTAGACAAAAGTTCGGTCAAACCCAAATCCCTACTTGCAGCTTTTCTGCTTCTGTTAGCAGGCTTTAGCCAGTAGTGTGTTGAATAGATAGTCCTTTTTGTCAGGTAGTTTGTGGACTACAACCATCTTTCTTACCGTGTTTCCCCGATAGTAAGACACCCCCGATAGTAAGACGTAGTGGGGGTTTTAGCGGGGTCGGCTAATGTAAGACGCACCCCGAAAGTAAGACATAGTACTGTACGTTGGAAAAATATAAGCCGTACCGGTACCTTTTGCTGCATTAACTGCGGGATGCGGACGATTCAGCGAAGGCTTCACTGGTAACCAGGGTAAACACCGGGTTACTAAGCCCGAGGTGGCTTCCCTTTCTCATGGTACGGAGCCGCCTTCTTCTCCGCTCTCCTCGTGAGGCGGATTGTACGGCTGTGTGTGCTCGGGGCCCCAGCTCCGACCTTCGCGCGTAAACCGCACCCCTTCATTCATTGTCAGCTTCCTGGAGCCATTTTTCAGCCGCGGCAGTGGCAGGGAGGTCGGAGCTGGGGCCCGAGCACACACAGCCATACAATCCGCCTCCCCCGGTGCTCGATAGCCCTCCGACGAGCTCACCTCAGCACCGAGGGGACCTGCTCTAACTGCAGCCCCGGCTATTTGTAGGGTGCAGGCCGGGCAGTGCGGATCGGGTCACAAGGAGGAGAGCGGAGAAGGCGGCGGCTCCGTACCATGAGAAAGGGAAGCCACCTCGGGCACGACCAGCTGCTGCTCCCCGACAAATGCTCCAGCTTCTCCGGGGGGTTCGTGGCCGGGGGCGGCGCTGTGGTTGGCGCAGGAGGCGGCGGATACCTGCACGTCCTGTCCTCCCCCGGCCCGGTGCACCATCCCCCGCATGGACTGTGCGCTCCGGAGCAGCAAGCAGCGGCCAGCTTCATCTACTCCACCCCGCATGGACCCGCCGCCAGAGCCGGCCTACTGCAGCCTGCACTGGGGCGCCCTCCGGCGAAGCGACGATTAGAACTTGGAGATGGAAGTCAACAGTATCTTTCTGAAGGATTAAAAACACCAAAAGGCAAAGGAAGAGCCACTGTATTCTGTCCCGACAGCCCAAAAACTCCAAAATCACCTCTGGAAAAAACAAGATATGACACCTCACTTTTTTTTCTTTTTTTTTTACATTTACACTGGTAACCAGGGTAAACGTCGGGTTACTGCGCTTAGTAACCCGATGTTTACCCTGGTTACCAGGGGACTTCGCATAGTTGGTCTCTGGAGAGCTGTCTGTGTGACAGCTCTCCAGCGACCACACAGGTTTTTTTTCCAATGTAAGACACCCCCCCCGAAAGTAAGACATAGTGGGACTTTTGAGTGGTAAAAGAATGTAGGACGCTGTTTTACTATCGGGGAAACACGGTAGGATACAGGTCTTGAACTGAAGGCTAAGTGAGTAGGGTGCAGAAAAAGCACACTGCCGAATCTACGGCCGTATTAATCAAATTTTTTATTCTATACGTTCACAAGCAAACAAATTTAATTATATATTTTTTTTATGTTCCTTGACACAATCCTTATATTTAATAGCTTACTAATCAAAAGAGATGTCCACTAGCTCCAATGTGGTACAGAAAATTAAGAGGAAAAAAAAGCTTTACTCTGGGACTGAAATCAGTACTGCAATCTCCCCACTGTAGCTTCCAGTAGTCACTTGATAAGGCTACGTGTTTGGCTGCTGCCTTCTCTATTCCATCAAAGTGACTGCAGCAGTCACGTGTCCATCAGGAAACGGCAGAGAAATCGCAAGAACAGTCCAATCCGAGAGGTAAATATGCACTTTTATATTTTCTGGACCAAACCAGAGCTAATAAGAATACGTTGGCAGTCGTGTACAAGCCCTTTAACTGAATGTCACCAAGAGTCTTTTCACACTTCAAACTGTGGTCAGTTTCTCAGACGTCTTTTCTCTTTCCAGCAGAGGCAGCAATGTTTCGTAATTTAAGTTATTTTGTTCTTCTTTGCTTTTAAGAAGTTTGTACCCAAAAGTTTCCATCGCCTCGGAGCACACGTTTTGTATCTTTTGGATAGTTTCAAACTTCAAAATATCGCGCCACGCATTGGAGACCTTTTCCGCATCTCTGGAGTGGACGACAAACATGCTCCCTCGGCCTTTCCCATGGGTTATGTTGTGTATCCAGCTTCTCAGTTGTGGGGTAAAATTTAGTTTACCAAATAGATACATCTGCCTAGCCTTCTCTATAGGGTCCTGTACTATGTCTTCGTAACGTACCATCATGTAGCGACTCTCCACAGCAATGTGGCTGCCATTAATGGCCGAAAGATAAATGTCTACCTGACTCTTGCAAATCGCCTCTATCAGCTTGTAAGGTATGTCATCTGATTTGTAGTCAGATTTGTTTTTTGCTATTCCCCGGAAAATGATATCATTATCCGGAGAAAGATAAGAAGCCGCTATATCTCGGGACTGAAAAATGGCACGCGGATCCCGCACCAAGTGCAAGATTTTGAGATTCAGAGACGGATCTTCTAATAACGGATAAAGACTCTGCAGATCGAAAAACCTCACTTCTTTCACTACAATATGGGTGTGGGTTTTACACGAATTTTCAATGGTGTCAAACGAGTAGTCTTTACAAAGCATCCGGCAGCTGGTCTGAGATATAATATCGGTACGCTGAAAAAGTTTGCAAGCTGGTGGAGAACATAAAGCACGGCTGGTCTCCCATTGAAACAAAGTTGACTTATACCTTTTCTCCGGCATGTAGGCATCAAACACGGACATGTCACACAAGAAGGCAGAACGAACCAAGTCCCTGACGGCCATTTTTAAGACTTTAATGTTTTGGCCTTGGAAGGTAGTCCACACGTGCCATGCAGGTTCCATCAAGTAGAAAACGTCGGGGTGTTGACTGAAGATTTGGCCAGTAAAGGAAGATCCCGATCTCCATGTAGAAAGGATGAGGATGTGCATCCGCTCTGGTTTCTTCACCGTTGGAGACGGATTGTAGTATTGAATCCCCATCATCATGACTATGAATCCCACAGTCTGAGCGGTTATCAGGAATAACCCAACAAACTTACATCCGCAGACCTTCAACATAATCTACATGAGCCCTAGGCAAAGGGAGAAAAAAGAGAAAAGCTGTAAAAAAAGGATTGTAATAATAACCGTAGCATATTTTACAAGGTCAATACAGCGACCGATGCAACAAAATAAAATACTACAGATACATATTTGGATGCATGTATGAGTCTTTGTGTTTAGGTGAACGCCGCAGTTGGTAAGTTAGCACCTATGTAAATTATTGATTGAGTAAACTAATTTCTGTAGATGTGGTAGCATTTTTAAGCTCCTGCTCTTGGTTAGCTACACAAATAAGGGTAAGATCTCACCAGGTGAGGTGGATCTGCTAAGCCTCTTGTCCAGGTAGACATATGGACCCCAGGCGTTGGTGCTGCTTCCAGAGAACACATGGAATAGTAAGGACTAGGTCTAACTGAAAAGTTAAGAACTGACAGACAGATGAGTATGCAGCGCCCCAGAGTCCTGGTCGTTGCAGTACTGTGGCTCCGCCACTAAGGGGAGCTGTGGTACGTCTGATGGCACTGAAGGAGTTCATCTGATCAGGTATCACAGACACCAATACATTTCATAGTCAGGCCTCCGGGGGGAGCTAAGGGTTCTATTCACTAGGCCACTCCCCACCATAGTGGGTAAACTGGGGGTCAGGCAGGAAGTTAGATCAGAAAGCTGACTGGGTTGGAGCCAGGCAACACCTTGTGGCAGAGGGTGTTGTGGGGGAAGATACAGTAGGGTCTCTGTCAGGGGTGGGATCCTGACAGAGGCTTGGCAACTTGAACGAACGTAACGGGACCGCGCCTGCTCAGGATAGCGGCGGTGCCCAAGGAAGGACGAGAAGCGAGATAGATTGTGCTGAGTGAGAAACGAGATCAAGCAATAGGAGAATACCAGTAGGGGTCGTGCTGTAAGACCGAAGCAACACCCTACTGAGGCGCACTACCGGTGGCCGGAACGCCGAGGGAGTATTTCAACATCCAGCTTCAAGCAATACTCTAAACAGCGGCAGGGCAGTCAGTCTAAGGCGGGCTGTCTAACTCAAATCACCTATGCAGTCTTGGGGGGCAACTTGTGGAGAGGGGCGACTCTAGGGTCCCGGAAGAGCTCCGAGCCTACCCGTCAACGGATGCCGTCCCAACCAGAACACCAGGGAGGGACGGAGGATTAGCAGAACATCATCTAATCGAGTTGTGAGGGAACTTAAGAAACAGACACAACAGTTGTGGGGACTTTCCGTAAGCACAGCAGGGAAGGACCGCAACACATAGCGCTAGAAGGAAGGCACAGATTTCCACCTGCTAAGGGAACTCTGGAGGTGCCATTGGACCGGCCGGACTTGCGCAGCCTGGTTATCCAGATTCTGGACTGAGGACCCAGAGATCTTCAGTAAAGAGGTAAAGAGACTGCAACTTGGTGTCCTCGTTATTTACCGCGACCTGCACCCCACAACTGCACCGCACCACTACAACATCATCACCACCTTGCACCTTCATTGTACGCCCCTCAGCAGGGTCACGGACCGGGTCTAGCCACCGTGACAACCCCAGAGCAGAGACTCAGAGGCCCGGTACCGGGTACCCCTCGGCCCTGCGGCAGTGGGGGCGCTACAACTTGGCGTCACGAACAGGATCCTACTTAAGCTTGAAGAATCAGGTCATGTGTGCCTTGGAACTGTGATTTACTGTGCTTGGACTGTACTTTATTGCAAAGACTGTGCTGCGCCATTTACCGCCAAAATCCGCCGCCATTATAGCGCTGGGGAGAGCGCAGGAGAAGAAGAGGGGCGTGGAGTGGGCGTAGGCAAGCTGGAGAGCGCGAAGGACAATGGCCGCCCAGTCTAAATATTTCTGTGTCTTGAGGACGTGTCCGTCAACAGCTGAGGTCCGCCTCCTGATCCTGTTTGGAGGGTGGAGACCATGGAGACGGGGCCGCCCACGAAAGAGACCGCGGGAAGAGGACACTGGAGAAGAAGGAAAGATGGCGACACCGGGAACACCGCGTGGGACTGACCCGATCCAGCCTGAGGCTGCACCACTCGACACAGCCCCAGATGCGCCAACGTTGCGGGGACTGACCCTCACGGAGCCACCGATGGGCCGACCCCCCTTGCCGCCGTCTGAGGAGTGTGTAGCTGCAGCCGAGGCCCGCCGGATAGCACGCCGTCTGGAGGCTGATGCCCGCGTGCTCGCTCGGCTGGGCCAGCCCACAGAGATCCGTTTGTCTCCAGTGTCCCCTGCCCTTCCCGACCCGGCCGCGGCTGAAACTGCGCTGCGGACGCAGGACCTGAAGATCATGCCAGAGGCCGAACACCTGCGGCGCTTGATGGCTGCATGGCGAGACCGACCACAACCGGCAATCCAGGTTGATCTGACCAGCGTCGCAGAGGTTCCATCGTCCCACTGGGGTGTAGTGGTCTCCTTTAACCCCCGACATGGAAAGGGGGTTATACAGGAGATCGGGGAGCCGCTACAAGTCCACGTGGACCGGGAGGAGGTAGAGCCCTGCGGAAGAAGATTCGCTCGCGACCTGGAGCCAGGTGATGCTGTAGCCTACACCAGGTGGAGGAGGGCAACAGGCGAAGCTGGCTGGATGGCGCGGGGCGTCCAGCGGTGCGTCGCGCTCCAGGCCGCCGCTGAAACATCCGAAGATGAACCTCCTGTTGAAAAGACAATGGAACCTGTCCCTGCGGAGCAGCGGGGAGCCCGGACCCACCATGTACCTTGGGGGCGTGCTGGTTCATCCGTGAGAAGAACATCCCGGCGAGGGATCCTGTCGTTGCTGAGGCGGGACCCGCTCCTTGAACCGGAAGCGCGACCCGTTGGTCTGGTGAGGCCCGGGAGGAAACCACCGTCTCCACCGAAAAATGAGTAAGCATGAATGCTTTAAATATGTAAATAGTTCTTTAACTGTTTGTTCGTTTCCTGTTTTGCTGCTAAACCCGTCTTGGGTTAACTCTTAAAGGGATCCCCTTGTTGACCCGGGATCCCTATTGTTTTGTTTGCTTTTTCTATTTTCCCCTGTTATCAAGAACTGCCGCAATCATGAACAGTGCATGATACAAACTTTTTGTACATAGTTTGCACCTTATTAAAGGTGCTCCCTACTGGTTTTACTTCAAAAAGGACTCTTTGTGAAGATACCACACTGGAACCTTTGCTGAGTATGGACTGGTAGCTTGAGAAGATACGCTACCTCATAGAGACTTGGTCCCCTCTTAAAGGGGATGTTCATTTGTTGCACTTAAATGGTGATATTGCTTTAAGACAGTAGCAATAATGTTTTGACGAAAGAAAGTGATGATAATGTTTGCATGAGAAAGTTATATGTATCCAACTATTTGATTGTAAAGAAATGCTGATAATGTTCCCTGGAAGAAAGTGAAAGCTAGAAGAAGGATGCAGTGGGCCCGTAGGGGTAGACGTAGAGTCCTGCATACTTGTCAGTAAGAAAGTAAGGAGGAAGTTTAATGTTATGTAAAGATGATGGTTGATAATGTTGATAGACAATGGGGATAGAAGGTAAACCCTGAGTCCTCATAGGAGTCATGTAGAGATGGCTCAGTGCTCTTAAATTGAAAGTAATGTTATGCTCTATACTGTGTATAGTAGTTGAAAAGGCAGTAGGCCCGGGCTGAACGGGGCGGTCCTGCATGGAAAGGAGAGGCAGTAGGTCTGGTGCCGTTAGGACAGGCGGTCCTGCAGATTAAAGAAGGAGAATGTAAAAGTTAAGTTGCCTTATAATGTGATTATAAGAAGGTCTTTAGTGGATTTAGAGTGTACATCCTTAAAGGCAATGTTAAATTATCGTTCAACAATTTTGCACTTAGTAGAATACCCGGTTGGGTAAAAGTAAGTTATTTATAGCATGTTGCTATGACATTTAACTATGTTTGTAACGTTCAAGTGTCCTCACCTCCCATAAAGGGAAGCTCTGTTCAAGTATACTTATTGTTATTACACTCAACAAAACTGTATGTCTTTTTGCTAACTTGTATTGTTGTTTTCTTCCCAGTCCCGGAGTACTGTGTTTAACCAGGGGGGAGTGCAGCGCCCCAGAGTCCTGGTCGTTGCAGTACTGTGGCTCCGCCACTAAGGGGAGCTGTGGTACGTCTGATGGCACTGAAGGAGTTCATCTGATCAGGTATCACAGACACCAATACATTTCATAGTCGGGCCTCCGGGGGGAGCTAAGGGTTCTATTCACTAGGCCACTCCCCACCATAGTGGGTAAACTGGGGGTCAGGCAGGAAGTTAGATCAGAAAGCTGACTGGGTTAGAACCAGGCAACACCTTGTGGCAGAGGGTGTTGTGGGGGAAGATACAGTAGGGTCTCTGTCAGGGGTGGGATCCTGACAGAGGCTTGGCAACTTGAACGAACGTAACGGGACCGCGCCTGCTCAGGATAGCGGCGGTGCCCAAGGAAGGACGAGAAGCGAGATAGATTGTGCTGAGTGAGAAACGAGATCAAGCAATAGGAGAATACCAGTAGGGGTCGTGCTGTAAGACCGAAGCAACACCCTACTGAGGCGCACTACCGGTGGCCGGAACGCAGAGGGAGTATTTCAACATCCAGCTTCAAGCAATACTCTAAACAGCAGCAGGGCAGTCAGTCTAAGGCGGGCTGTCTAACTCAAATCACCTATGCAGTCTTGGGGGGCAACTTGTGGAGAGGGGCGACTCTAGGGTCCCGGAAGAGCTCCGAGCCTACCCGTCAAACGGGTGCCGTCCCAACCAGAACACCAGGGAGGGACGGAGGATTAGCAGAACATCATCTAATCGAGTTGTGAGGGAACTTAAGAAACAGACACAACAGTTGTGGGGACTTTCCGTAAGCACAGCAGGGAAGGACCGCAACACATAGCGCTAGAAGGAAGGCACAGATTTCCACCTGCTAAGGGAACTCTGGAGGTGCCATTGGACCGGCCGGACTTGCGCAGCCTGGTTATCCAGATTCTGGACTGAGGACCCAGAGATCTTCAGTAAAGAGGTAAAGAGACTGCAACTTGGTGTCCTCGTTATTTACCGCGACCTGCACCCCACAACTGCACCGCACCACTACAACATCATCACCACCTTGCACCTTCATTGTACGCCCCTCAGCAGGGTCACGGACCGGGTCTAGCCACCGTGACAACCCCAGAGCAGAGACTCAGAGGCCCGGTACCGGGTACCCCTCGGCCCTGCGGCAGTGGGGGCGCTACAAGTAGAACCTAGCAGGCATGGATGTGAGTTGAAACACAGTAGTATATACACTCACCGGCCACTTTATTAGGTACACCTGTCCAACTTCTTGTTAACACTTAATTTCTAATCAGCCAATCACATGGCGGCAACTCAGTGCATTTAGGCATGTAGACATGGTCAAGACAATCTCCTGCAGTTCAAACTGAGCATCAGTATGGGGAAGAAAGGTGATTTGAGTGCCTTTGAACGTGGCATGGTTGTTGGTGCCAGAAGGGCTGGTCTGAGTATTTCAGAAACTGCTGATCTACTGGGATTTTCACGCACAACCATCTCTAGGGTTTACAGAGAATGGTCCGAAAAAGAAAAAAAATCCAGTGAGCGGCAGTTCTGTGGGCGGAAATGCCTTGTTGATGCCAGAGGTCAGAGGAGAATGGGCAGACTGGTTCGAGCTGATAGAAAGGCAACAGTGACTCAAATCGCCACCCGTTACAACCAAGGTAGGCCTAAGAGCATCTCTGAACGCACAGTGCGTCGAACTTTGAGGCAGATGGGCTACAGCAGCAGAAGACCACACCGGGTACCACTCCTTTCAGCTAAGAACAGGAAACTGAGGCTACAATTTGTACAAGCTCATCGAAATTGGACAGTAGAAGATTGGAAAAACGTTGCTTGGTCTGATGAGTCTCGATTTCTGCTGCGACATTCGGATGGTAGGGTCAGAATTTGGCGTAAACAACATGAAAGCATGGATCCATCCTGCCTTGTATGGAGCATCTTTGGGATGTGCAGCTGACAAATCTGCGGCAACTGTGTGATGCCATCATGTCAATATGGACCAAAATCTCTGAGGAATGCTTCCAGCACCTTGTTGAATCTATGCCACGAAGAATTGAGGCAGTTCTGAAGGCAAAAGGGGGTCCAACCCGTTACTAGCATGGTGTACCTAATAAAGTGGCCGGTGAGTGTATAATGAAGCATACAAGCAAGGAACACTAGAGTCTCAATCCCAAGACATCGGTGTGTGTGTGTGTGTGGTCATTGGGCCCTACAAAAGTCTAGGGAAATTATGTCATTGATCTACGCTGGGCAACCTGCAAAAACACAACATGGAGCACAACAGAGAGAAGCAGACCCAGGTGAAGGGAGAGGCCAGTATACCCGTAGCTGGTGTGTTGCAATGAGAGTCCGGAGAAGTGAGTGGTGTCTGGTTCTGACTTTCTAGATAGATCAATGACGAAGAGTCTGGCCCTTTATGTCATGCGTTGGATGTCTGAGTTAAAGAGCAAACACTTTGCCCAGTTTGTTTTGATGAATATTCCTCATTGACTGGTTTGGACAGGAATTGGGTACTTGTGGGAGTTCCTGGGTTTCTAGGAGGGCAGTGACGTTCTCTGGTTAGAGTGACAAAGGACAAAATTATCGAGGACTCTGTTTAAAGACAGAAAATATACAGAAAAAAAATAACTTGCAACACTAGTTATTTCATGCCACAATTAGCATGGTGGATCAGTGGTTAGTACTGTATCCATGTAGTGATGGGGTACTGGGTTCAAATCCCACCAAGGACAACATCTGCAAAGAGTTTGTATGTTCTCCACGTGTTTGTGTGGGTTTCCTCCTGGTTCTCTGGTTTTCTCCCACATTCCAAAGAAAAACAAATAATGAATTTAGATTGTGAGTCCCAATGGGGACAGAGATAATGATGTCTGTAAAACGCTGTGGAAAGTAATGGCGCTATATAAGCTATAATATAAAACAATGAGGAACATGGAATTCATTGTTTTTATGTGTCTCAACAATGTTCTTTTCCCGTGCATGTGTATAAGGCAATTTGCCACAGCAGGAGCCTCTTCCCCTCTGCTTTATATGCAGTAGAACAAAAGATAGGTAAGGCCATTTGGAAAAGGGATGGACTTCAGCTTGGAAGTGATCAGCAGGAAATTAAAAGGTTACTCCAAAAATCAGAAGTTATCCCCTATCCATAGAGCGAGGATCCGTCAAGAATCAGAGCAGCGGGGGATGAGTAATTTGAGTATGACTTCTTGTGTTATTTTATACACTTCTAAGCGGTTTAAAAGCTAATTTATTTGCTACACATACCCTTTAATGATTATAATAAAAAACCTGGTGGTTTAGGGTAGTGATGTGGATTAATACTAATGTCCCTGGTGGTCTAGTGTCACCTAGTGCAGGTTATTATTTAATTTTCTTTTATTTTCTAGGGGTAAATTTAATTAACCTGTACATGAGATGTTAGAGCGGGCTCAGGAACTGAGCACGTGTCATACCCAGCATATGCCGGCAGTAATAGACAGGCAACATCTTTCTATAGCATCATCCAGAGTTTGTTCTGATCGCTGCTGTCTATCAATTCAAATGCTGCTGTCAATCACTGATAGCGGGATTTAAATAGTGCGGTACCCCATGTGTGCATATCCCATTAACCCGCGGGGGTCTGATGAGTAGTCATGGCCGTCAGAGGCCACCTGTACAGCCCAGCGTATAATTGGGTTTTATAAGAGAACTTCATTTTGTCCATATACTACAATACAGTTGTAGACAAATAAAAAAAGTTATGGGTCTCAGAAACAGGCAACACAAATCCTTTTTTCTTTTTTTTCTTTTTTTGCAAATTTTCATTTTTTTCCCCCCACTTAAATAATAATTTAAAAAAGCTATACATGTTTGGCATAGTCATAATGATACTGACCTGGACACTCTGGTTTCCAGGTGATTTTTACTGCACAATGAATGTTGTAAAAATAACCCCCTCCAAAATAGAAAAAGAAAAGAAAAAACAGTGGCGAACTTGCATTTTTTTTTCCACAATTTCACTGCAGTTGTAATTTTATTTCCTGCCTTACAATACATTATGCTGTAAAATGAATGGTGCCATTCAAAATTACAACCTGTCCCTCATCCCCTAAAAATCTCATAAAGGTGTCCTCAGATGACAGTGTTCACAGAAAACAAAAACAGATATGGCTCCTAGAAGGAGAGGAAGAAAAAAATGAAAGCACAAAAAAAAAAAGAAAAACGCCTGGTCGGAAGGGGTTAATGTTGAAAGCAAATATGCCCAAATCATTGGAGGATAATTCATGGCCTAAATATATCCATGGTCTTATAATTTCTTACACTTCTAGTCAGAAGATGTTTATACGTACATGGACACTTTGCATACTCGGGTCTCCATCTCCATTGTCTCCTCCTTAAGGCTCATTCAGACATACAATTTTCGTATACGAATGCTATCTGTGGTTTTCATGGATAGAACTCATACATTTTTGGAAAATATATCGGAGACATGTCAGATTTTGATCCTAGTGTCAGATTAGAGTTGACAATACAAATCTATGGGTCCGCGGAAAAATCGGATCACACTCAAATGACATCCGAGTGTGGTCCAGTTTTGGTCCCTACAGCTTTCTGCACCCAGGTATGGAGACAGCTTGTCTTACCTTATTGTATTGTCAAATGAGCTTCCACACAGGTGGAGAATGACGCTTCTAGGTCCTTATCAAGCCTTTTCAGCATTTTATGGCACCCCACCTTAGCACATTGTATTTGCATGGTAGAATTATTCTTGACTGTCCTACTTAGCATCTGGTACATATTTACCTATGATGCTTCATTTCGTTTTGTTGTAATCAGTGTAAAAAATTAGGATTTTTCATACAGGTCAGACGCATTCATTTCAGACATGCAACTAAAACCATAATTAATTTACCTAACTATAATATATAGATAAAGAAAAGCCAACTGATATTCACTGCATAATGGTTCCATATCAATCCCAAAGAACGAGTATTACACTTTTCCCTTTTATAAAAGTACTAAACATGCAATGCCCCTGCTTTTAAAGGGAGTCTGCTATCCCTAACTCTCAAATTAAAGCACGTACATAGTCATATAGGGGACACAGCCCAATGAAAGTCATACCTGTAATATAGATTTTTCACAACTTTATTTTTAAATAAAAAATATAGATATATAAAAGGGGTCCTGGTTGCACTTTGTTCCGCTAAGTGTGAGCACTACCTGAATTTAAGGTCTGCATTGACACTACATTAGACCAGAAAATGTGCACACACTCAGTATCAGTGTGGGAATGCTCTCATCCTTCTCTCCTGTCTGCAGCTGCTGCAGACAGGAGAGAGGAATGAGAGCAGGACCTCACTAATACTGTATGCGCGTGCTCACTGGACTCCTGTAGTGTCAGTATGCATGTACAGGGTTGAGGATTCAGTTCAGGCCAGGGAGTGCTGTCAATCAAGGTAAGGTTCCATAGTTTCAGTGGGAACAGAAGTGTCCTAAAACGCCCTCTGACTGCAATCCAGCTGCTATTCTTTTTTTTTTTTCTACACTAAAAGAAATCAAGAACAAAAAATGTGGTAGTCAGTAATGGTTACTTTTTTTAACCAAGCATAGGGAAAAATTATGGAATCACTCAATTCTGAGGAAAAAATTATGGAATCACCCTGTAAATTTTCATACCCAAAAATAACACCTGCATCAAATTAGATCTGCTCGTTAGTCTACATCTAAAAAGGAGTGATCACACCTTGGAGAGCTGTTGCACCAAGTGGACTGACATGAATCATGGCTCCAACACGAGAGATCTCAATTGAAACAAAGGAGAGGATTATCAAACTCTTAACCCTGCTGTTCTGTTCGGGTCATAGTGACCCGAACAGACTTTTTGCGGCCCTGTAGATTTTTTTCTGTAAGTCTCTAAAACTTGAGACTCCTTGACTTTTCCTCATTTGGGGGGACCTACATATGAGTATATATATATTTTTTTTTTTTCGTTTACTTTTTGCTACACGAAAAAAGTTACACTAGTTCTGTTCGGGTCATAGTGACCCGGCATCGTTTTTTACAGCTGTGAGGCCATATTTTCAGTGAAATAAAGGACTTATAACCTCAGTTGGGTCTATTTATTGCATCTACTATTGTATATCAATTGATTTTTTTCCTAAATTATTTCAATGGGGTCGTACGCGCGCTCTACCGGGGGTATGCATTGAGATCTGCGCACCATAAAAATGGCTTTATATTGATTATTTTTGGTGCGCAGTCTATTCTAAAATGTAGAGTGCATCCGGAGAGATCACTAGGTGTGCACTACACGTGTATATTTTGCGCAGAACGGACTGCTCAGAACGCGCTGTCTAAGACGGTTTTTGTTTGTAAATCTGAGCTGTAAAGTCTTGCAAACAATTTTTTTGGCTAAGTAAGTCTGTCTTCCTGGCTTATCTGCTTGTTTTCAGAAGTTTTCAAAATGTTTGATTTGATTGTTTTGATTTTTTTTTTTTTTTACAAAAATGTGTATTTTTCTATTTTCGTTTTGCTCATTGATCTGTTTTTTCAGAATAAAAACAAAAAAAAAAGATTTCTGTTTCATTTTTCTTTTTTTTACTACCAAACATGTTCACAAACAGTCTAGTAAGCAAAAAGTTATAAAAAAAAATGAGTTAGAGTGTCTAAAATCAAGGTTTAATAAGCCGGGTCATAGTGACCCGAACAGAACTAGTGTATAGTAAATGCGAACAGAACAGCAGGGTTAAAAGAGGGTAAATCATCACGCAATGTTGTAAAGGATGTTGGTTGTTCACAATCAGCTGTGTCTAAAATCTGGACCAAATACAAACAACATGGGAAGGTTGTTAAAGGCAAACATACTGGTAGACCAAGGAAGATATCAAAGCGCCAAGACCAGAAACTTCAAGCAATATGTCTCCAAAACAGGAAATGCACAACAAAACAAATGAACGAATGGGAGGAAACTGGAGTCAACGTCTGTGACCGAACTGTAAGAAACCGCCTAAAGGAAATGTGATTTACATACAGAAAAGCTAAACAAAAGTCATCATTAACACCTAAACAGAAAAAAACAAGGTTACAATGGGCTAAGAAAAAGCAATCGTGGACTGTGGATGACTAGATGAAAGTCATATTTAGTGATGAATCGCGAATCTGCATTGGGCAAGGTGATGATGCTGGAACTTTTGTTTGGTGCCGTTCCAATGAGATTTATAAAGATGACTGCCTGAAGAGAACATGCAAATTTCCACAGTCATTGATGATATGGGGCTGCATGTCAGGTAAAGGCACTGGGGAGATGGCTGTCATTACATCTTCAATTAATGCACAAGTTTATGTTGATATTTTGGACACTGTTATTATCCCATCAATTGAAAGGATGTTTGGGGATGATGACATCATTTTTCCAGGTGATAATGCATCCTGCCATAGAACAAAAATTGTGCAAACATTCCTTGAAAAAAGACACATAAGGTTAATGTCATAGCCTGCAAATAGTACGGATCTCAATTCAATTGAAAATCTTTGGTGGAAGTTGAAGAAAATGGTCCATGACAAGGCTCCAACCTGCAAAGCTGATCTGGCAACAGCAATCAGAGAAAGTTGGAGCCAGATTGATGAAGAGTCCTGTGTGACACTCATTAAGTCCATGCCTCAGAGACTGCAAGCTGTTAGAAAAGCCAGAGGTGGCGCAACAAAATACTAGTGATGTTTTGGAGTGTTGTTTTGTTTGTTTGTTTTTCATGATTCCATAATTTTTTCCTCAGAATTGAGTGATTCCATATTTTTTCCCCTATGCTTGGTTAAAAAAAAAGTAACCATTACTGACTACCACTTTTTTTGTTCTTGATTTCTTTTAGTGTTTCTTAAAGCCAGAAAGCTGTCATTTGAAATGACTTTAGTTTTGTGCCATGTCTGTGATCTGCTTTTTTTCTACAAAATTAAACAACTGAATGAACATCCTCCAAGGCCGGTGATTCCATAATTTTTGCCAGGGGTTATATTCGCTGCTTATTTACTGACCTGTTTACATGGGCCAAAGAACAATGATGGGAACAGAACGATTGTTAATACGATCGTCCTGTCCCCATATAACATTGCATCATGTTACCAGCAGAACATTCTTTGTTTGAACAGGGTGGTGCCGTCTCGATAATGATGATGTTTATCTGTCAAAATACGGTATATAGAGGCAAAACTATGCTTTCCTTATGAGCATCTATACGTCTTTTAGTGCATTACACCCAAATCTTTTTTCAGTGAAGTTTTACCCAGTGTTTTACAATTTAGTACATAATTATACATTTTATTTCCGCTGGCCATGTGCATGACCATACATTTTTCTATGTTAAACTTTCATTGCCATTTCTCAGCCCAATCCTCCAGTTTACATAAAGCCTTCTGTAATACTAAATTATCTCCCTTTGTATTGATTAGTCTGCAGAGTTTATTATAATTTGAAAATATTGTAATTCTACTCTGTATGCCACCTACAAGGTGATTAATAAATATCTTAAAAAGAAGAGGGCCCAATACTGACCCCTGTTGTATCCCAGTGTTAACTGTGACCCAGTTCAAGTGTGTTCCATTGATAATAACCAACCTTTGTTTCTTTTCACTGAGCCAGTTGTTATCCCTGTTATACATATTTTCCCCTAGTCCCATTATTCTCTTTTGACTGTTTGTATCAACCTTTTGTATGGCATCATATCAAACGCCTTTGAAAAGTCCATATAGACAACATCCATTGCATTTCCGTGGTCCAATCTGGAACCTCCTCATAGAAGCTGATTAAATTAGTTTGACAGGACCGATGTTGATGATGGGCCATGAGGTTATTTTTATTGAGATACTCCAGGATAGCGTCTCTTAGGGAACCCTCAAGGATTTTACCCACAGTAGAGGTTAAACTTACAGGTCTATAATTTCCCGGATGAGATTTTGCCCTCTTTTGAATATTGGCATGACTTTTGCTATGCGCCAGTCCAGTGGTGCAGACCTTGTTATTACTGAATCCTTGAATATTAAAAATAATGGTCTGTCTATTACTGTACTTAATTCCTGCAGTACTCAGGAATGTATGCCATCCGGGCCCGTGGGTAGCCGAGACTCCAGAGAACATGATTCGGGTCGTTTTTTACCGACCACCGGGTTGCGATCACCGTTATTAACCATATAACTGCGACCGCGAAAAAAACCAAATGATTTGCCATTTAATTTCTCTGTCCTCTGATGTGATCGCATATCAGAGGACAGAGAAATAGGGTCCCCAATCCCCCCGATAATTACCAGTGTCTCCCGTAGTCTCTGGGTCCTCCTGCTTCCCCCCACGGCCACTGGCGTCTTCAAGTAAGAAAATGGCGGGTGCATGCGCAGTGTGCCCGCCGAGATCTGCCTGCACCCGGCAACAATAGGAAGAATTTTCCTATTGGTCATTTTGGTCACTGTGATAGACCCTATCACAATGATCAAAATAAAAAAAATAGTAAATAACCCCCCCTTATCATCCCCTTAGCTAGGGAAAAATAATAAAATAAATAAAATGTATTTATTTCCATTTTCCATTAGGGTTAGAGTTGGGCTAAAGTTAGGTTTAGGGTTCGGGCTAAAATAGGGGTTAGGGTTGGGGCTAAAGTTAGGGTTAGAGTTGGGATTAGGGTTGGGATTAGAGTTAGGGTTGGTATTAGGGTTAAGGTTTGGATTAGGGTTGAGATTAGAGTTTGCGTTGGGATTAGGGTTAGGTTTGGGGTTAGGGTTGTGATTAGGGCTGGAATTAGGGTTAGGGGTGTATTGGGGTTAGGGTTGTTAGGTTTATGGTTAGGGTTGGGATTAGGGTTAGGCGTGTGTTGGGGTTAGGTTTGTGGTTAGGGTTATGGTTGGAATTAGGGTTAGGGGTGTGTTGGAGTTAGGAGTGTGGTTAGGGGTGTGTTGGGGTTAGGGTTGGAGTTAGAATTGGGGGTTTCCACTGTTTAGGTACATCAAGTGGTCTCCAAACGTGACATGGCGCCACCATTGATTCCAGCCAATTTTGCATTAAAAAAGTCTAATGGTGCTCCCTCCCTTCTGAGCTCTGCCGTGCATCCAAACAGTGGTTTACCACCACATATGGGGCATCAGCATACTCAGGACAAATTGGACAACAACTTTTGGGGTCCAATTTCTCCTGTTACCTTTTGGAAAAAAAAAAAATTGGGGGTTAAAAAAATTTTTGTGGAAAATAATGATTTTTTATTTTCACGGCTCTGTTATAAACTTCTGTGAAGCACTTGGGGGTTCATAGTGCTCACCACACATCTAGATAAGCTCCTTGAGGGAGGTCTAGTTTCCAAAATGGGGTCACTTGTGGGGAGTTCCTACTGTTTAGGCAGATCAGGGGCTCTGAAAACGCAACATGACACCCGCAGACCATTCCATCAAAGTCTGCATTTTAAAACATCACTACTTCCCTTCTGAGCCCTGATGTGTGCCCAAACTATGGTCCCCCCTCATATGGGGTATCGGCATACTCAGGACAAACTGGACAACAACTTTTGGGGTCCAATTTCTCTTGTTGCCCTTGTGAAAATAAAAATTTTGGGGCGAAAAGATCATTTTTGTGGAAATAATACGATTTTTTATTTTCACAGCTCTACGTTATAAACTTCTGTGAAGCATTTGGGGGTTCAAAGAGATCACTACACATCTAGATAAGTTCCTTAAGGGGTCTAGTTTCCAAAATGTTGTCAGTTGTGGGGAGTTTCCCGTTTAGGCACATCAGGGGCTCTCCAAACGCAACATGGCGTCCGATCTCAATTCCAGCCAATTCTGCATTGAAAAAGTCAAACGGCGCTCCTTCTTTTCCAAGCTCTGCCGTGTGTACAAACAGTGGTTTACCCCTACATATGGGGTATTCAGGAGAAATTGCACAACAAATTTTCTCTTTTTACACTTGTGAAAATAAAAAAATTTGGTTCTGAAGTAAAATGTTTGTAAAAAAAAAAAGTTAAATGTTATTTTTTTCCTTCCACAATGCTTCAGTTCCTGTGAAGCACGTAAAGGGTTAATAAACTTCTTGAATGTGTTTTTGAGCACCTGGAGGGGTGCCGTTTTTAGAATGGTGTCACTTTTGGGTATTTTGTGTCATGTACACCCCTCAAAGTGACTTTTAGGCTGTTTGCCCATGTTGCGTTTTTTATCCGTTTCTGCTGCGTTTTTTGCCGCAGCGAAAACGCATTAAACACTTATAAAATGCATTCCCATGCAATCTTATGGGATTCCACAGTTGCTGTGCCCATGCTGCGGATTTTCCCGCTGCGGGATCGCATAGCGGTAAAATCCGCAGCATGTTCATAATTTCTGTGGAATCGAGGCGATTCCGCAGCCATAGGATTACATTGAAATGCACACTTTACGCATGTGGCTATGCCCACCATGCGTAAAGTGAGTGCTTCATGTGCGGATGGTACCTGAGTCTGGATGAGAGGAGACTCTCCTCCAGGCCCTTGGGAACCATATTTCTGTAAAAAAAAAAGAATTAAAATAAAACATAGGGATATACTTACCTTCTGATGACCCCCGGAGTCCTCCCGCCTCTCAGCGGTGCATGAAGCGGCTTCCGTTCCCAGGGATGCATTGCGCGAATCACCTGGGATGACGTCGCGGTCACACGACCATGACGTCACAAAGGTCCTTCGCGCAAAGCATCCCTGGGAACGGAACGTACCAGTAGTGCCGCTGAGGACATCATGGGCCGTCGGAAGGTGAGAGTAACCATTTTTTTTTTTATCATTATGATTTTTAAAATTCTATCTTTTACTATTGATGCTGCATATGCAGCATCAATAGTAAAAGTTGGTAACACTTGTCAAGCACTATGCTTGACAAGTGTGACCAAGCTGTCAATCACTTTTCCAAGCGATGCTTCAAATCGCTTGGAAAACGCAAGCATTCTCCAAACTAAAAACGCTTGCAAAACGCTTGTGTTTTGCGGGAAAACACATTCGAATTTTGCATGCTTTTCACCCGCGGCAGGGAGTTGCAGAAATGCTGCGGACATTTCCTCAGCATTTCTGCAACGTAGGCACATAGCCTAAATGTGAGATGGTCCCTAAAAAAATGGTTTTGTAAATTTTGTTGTAAAAATGAGAAATCATTGGTCAAATTTTAACACTTATAACTTCTTAACAAAAAAAAAAATTGTTTCAAAAATTGTGCTGATGTAAAGTAGACATGTGGAAAATATTATTTATTAACTATTTTGTGTGACATATCTCTCTGATTTAAGGGCATAAAAATTTTAAGTTTGAAAATTACAAAATTTTAAACATTTTCGCCATATTTCCGTTTTTTTACATAAATAAACGCAAGTAATGTCGAAGAAATTTTACCACTAACATGAAGTACAATATGTCACGAAAAAACAGTCCTAGAATCAACGGCATCCGTTAAAGTGTTCCAGAGTTATAACCTCATAAAGTGACAGTGGTCATAATTGTAAAAATTGTCCAGGTCATTAAGCTGCAAATTGGGAAGTGTGTGGATGTAACTCAGATGCTTAGAAAACTATAAGGTGAATTATGATCTGTATTCAATTGTAAGGGCGATACATATCAATGTAGGCTTCATCCACGTTAACCAGACATTTTCAATCTTATTTCTTCCACTAAGCTGAGCCATCTCTGTGACCAGCACAGTAAGTTTCTCTGTTAATCCATTTTATTTTATGTAATTGTATATGCTGTATTGTTCTGTCTCCTTCAAAAAATCTTTTGTATCTATTTTATAAACACTGCCTATCATTCTGGATTAAATTTAATATTTAATAGTTCTGTTCCTTTTGTTCTGTAACCCACACTCCTGAAAACCATACGCTACCAGAAACCAGGCGTCCAATCAGCCTGTATAAAAACGATTGGTGGTTGCAGCAAGTAGTTTTTTGGGTTATCTTGGAGTTAGCAGTAACTGTACCAAGGTATATACAGTTGTGTAAAAGTGTTTGTCCACTTCCTGATTTCCTATTCTTTTGCATGTTTGTCACACTTAAATTTTTTAGATCACCAAGAAAACGTAAATGTTAGACAAAGATAACACAAGTAAACACAAAATGCAGCTTTTAAATGAAGGTCTTTATTATTATGGAAAATATAAATCCAAACCTACAGGGCCCTGTGTGAAAAAGTGATGCCCTCACCCCCTAAAACATAAATTATCTGTGGTTTATCACATCTTTGGGAAGCTGAGTTCAAATTCCTTAGCAACACTAAAGCAATTTCTAAAGCTTTGGACTCCATTGAACCACAGTGAGAGCCATTATCAACAAATGGTGAAAACATGGGACAGTGGTGAGCATTCCCAGTAAGAACACAGCAATGACTGATTAAAAAGGTCACAGAGGAACCCACAACAACATCCAAAGAACTACAGGCCTCACTTGCCTCAGTTAAGGTCAGTGTTAATGACTCTGCTATAAGAAAGAGACTGGGCAAAAGTGGCCTACATGGCAGAGTACCAAGACAAAAACCACTGCTGAGCAATAAGCATAACGGCTCATCTCAGTTTTGTCAGAAAACATCTTCATGATCCCCAAGACTTTTGGGAGAATACTCTGTGGACTGATGAGACAAAAGTTGAAATTTTTGGATGGTGTATGTCCCATTACATCTGGTGTAGAACTAGCACTGCATTTCAGAAAAGAAGCATCATGGTAACAGTAAAATATGGTGAAGGTAGTTTGATAGTCTAGGGCTATTTTGCTGCTTTAGGACCTGGAAGACTGGTTGTGTTAAATGGAACCATGAATTCTGCTACCTAGCAAAAAATCCTGAAGGAGAATGTTTCAGCCATCTGTTCATTACCTCAAGCTGAAGCGCACTTGGGTTACACAGCAGGACAGTGACCCAAAGCACACCAGCAAGTCCACCTCTGAATGGCTTAAGAAAAACAAAATTAAGACTTTGGACTGGCCTAGTCAAAATCCTGACCTTAATCCAATTGAGATGCTGTGGCATAACCTTAACCCCTTTACCCCCAAGGGTGGTTTGCACGTTAATGACCAGTCCAATTTTTACAATTCTGACCACTGTCCCTTTATGAGGTTATAACTCTGGAACGTTTCAACGGATCCCGGTGATTCTGACATAGTTTTCTCGTGACATATTGTACTTCATTATAGTGGTAAAAAAATGTTGATATTACCTGCGTTTATATGTGAAAAAAATGGAAATTTGGCGAAAATTTTGAAAATTTCGCAATTTTCCAACGTTGAATTTTTATACAATTAAATCACAGAGATATGTCACACAAAATACTTAATAAGTAACATTTCCCACATGTCTACTTTACATCAGTACAATTTTTTGAACCAAAATTTTTTTTTGTTAGGGAGTTATAAGGGTTAAAAGTTGACCAGCAATTTTTCATTTTTACAACACCATTTTTTTTTAGGGACCACATCTCCTTTGAAATCATTTTGAGGGGTCTATATGATAGAAAATACCCAGGTGTGACACTATTCTGAAAACTGCAAGGTGCTCAAAATCACATTCAAGAAGTTTATTAACCCTTCAAGTGTTTCACAGGAATTTTTGGAATGTTTAAATAAAAATTAACATTTAACTTTTTTTACACAAAAAATTTACTTCAGCTCCAATTTGTTTTATTTTACCAAGGGTAACAGGAGAAAATTGACCCCAAAAGTTGTCGTACAATTTGTCCTGAGTATGCCGATACCCCATATGTGGGGGTAAACCACTGTTTGGGCGCATGGCAGAGCTCGGAAGCGAAGGAGCGCCATTTGACTTTTCAATGCAAAATTGACTGGAATTCAGATGGGACGCCATGTTTCGTTTGGAGAGCCCCTGATGTGCCTAAACATTGAAACCCCCCACAAGTGACACCATTTTGGAAAGTAGACCCCCTAAGGAACTTATCTAGATGTGTGGTGAGCACTTTGACCCATTAAGTGATTCACAGAAGTTTATAATGCAGAGCCGTAAAAATAAAAAATCATATTTTTTCACAAAAATGATATTTTCGCCCCCAATTTTTTATTTTTCCAAGGGTAAGAGAAGAAATTGGACTCCAAAAGTTGTTGTACAATTTGTCCTGAGTACGCTGATACCCCGTATGTGGGGGTAAACCACTGTTTGGGTGCAAGGGAGAGCTCGGAAGGGAAGGAGCGCCGTTTGACTTTTCAATGCAAAATTGACTGGAATTGAGATGGGACACCATGTTGCGTTTGGAGAGCCACTGATGTGCCTAAACATTGAAACCCCCCCACAAGTGACACCAATTTGGAAAGTAGACCCCCTAAGGAACTCATCTAGATGTGTTGTGAGAGTTTTGAACCCCCAAGTGTTTCACTACAGTTTATAACGCAGAGCCGTAAAAATAAAATATCTTTTTTTTCCCACAAAAATTATTTTTTAGCCCACAGTTTTGTATTTTCCCAAGGGTAACAGGAGAAATTGGACCCCAAAAGTTGTTGTCCAATGTGTAGTCAGTACGCTGATACCTCATATGTTGGGGTAAACCCCTGTTTGTGCGCACGGAGAGCTCGGAAGGGTAGGAGCACTGTTTTCCTAGGGTAACAGTGTTAATTGAACCCCAATAGTTGTTGTCCAATTTGTCCTGAGTACGCTGATACCCAATATGTTTGGGGGGAACCACCGTTTGGGCGCATGGCAGAGCTCAGAAGGGAAGGAGCGCCATTTGGAATGCAGACTTAGATGGCTTGGTCTGCAGGCGTCACGTTGCATTTGCAGAGCCCCTGATGTAACTAAACAGTTGAAACCTCCATAAGTGACCCCATATTGGAAACTAGACTCCCCAAGGAACTTATCTAGATGTGTTGTGAGAACTTTGAACCCCCAAGTGTTTCACTACAGTTTATAATGCAGAGACGTGAAAATAAAAAAATTTTTTTTAGCCCCCAGTTTTGTATTTTCCCAAGGGTAACAGGAGAAATTTGACCCCAAAAGTTGTTGGCCAATGTGTCCTGAGTACGCTGATACCCCATATGTTGGGGTAAACCCCTGTTTGTGCGCACGGGAGAGCTCGGAAGGGAAGGAGCACTGTTTTACTTTTTCAACGCAGAATTGGCTGGAATTGAGATCGGACGCCATGTCGCGTTTGGAGAGCCCCTGATGTGCCTAAACAGTGGAAACCCCCTAATTATAACTGAAACTCTAATCCAAACACACCCCTAACCCTGACACACCCCTAACCCTAATCCCAACACTATTCCCAACCATAAATGTAATCCAAACCCTAACCCTAACTTTAGCCCCAACCCTAACTTTAGCCCCAACCCTAACCCTAACTGTAGCCCTAACCCTAGCCTCAACCCTAGCCCTAACCCTAGCCCTAACCCTAATGGGAAAATGGAAATAAATACATTTTAATTTTTCGTAACTAAGGGGGTGATGAAGGGGGGTTTGATTTACTATTTATAGCGCGTTTTCTAGCGGATTTTTGATTGGCAGCCGTCACACACTAAAAGACGCTTTTTATTGCAAAAAATGTTTTTTGCGTTACCACATTTTGAGAGCTATAATTTTTCCATATTTTGGTCCACAGAGTCATATGAGGTCTTGTTTTTTGCGGGACGAGTTGACGTTTTTATTGGTTACATTTTCTGGCACGTGACATTTTTTGATCGCTTTTTATTCTGATTTTTGTGAGGCAGAATGACCAAAAACCAGTTATTCATGAATTTCTTTTGGGGGGGGCATTTATACCGTTCTGCGTTTGGTAAAATGGATAAAGCAGTTTTATTCTTCGGGTCAGTACAATTACAACGATACCTCATTTATATCTTTTTTTATGTTTTGGCGCTTTTATACGATAAAAACTATTTTATAGAAAAAATAATTATTTTTGCATCGCTTTATTATGAGGACTATAACTTTTTATTTTTTTTGCTGATGATGCTGTATGGCAGCTCGTTTTTTGTGGGACAAGATGACGTTTTCAGCGGTACCATGGTTATTTTTATCCGTCTTTTTGATCGCGTGTTATTCCACTTTTTGTTTGGCGGTATGATAATAAAGCGTTTTTTGCCTCGTTTTTTTTTTTTGCGGTGTTCACTGAAGGGGTTAACTAGTGGGACAATTTTATAGGTCGGGTCGTTACGGACGTGGCGATACAAACTACGGTATGTGTACTTTTATTGTTTTTTTTTTAATTTAGATAAAGAAATGTATTTATAGGAACAATATTTTTTTTTATTATTATTTATTTAGGAATTTTTTATTTTTATTTTTTTTATACATGTAAATTTTTTTTTTTTTACATTTTTACTTTGCCCCGGGGGGGGGGGGGGGGGCGATCTGACATGCACAGCTCCAGGCTTCCCGGCACCTGCTCTGAGCAGGCGCTGTGAGGCCACCTCCCTGCAGGACCCGAATGCAGCCCCGCGGCCATTTTGGATCCGGGGCCTGCAAGGAGGAGATGCTTGGTACAAGGTGAGCACATCGCCTTGTACCGATCGTCTCAGGGAAGCACGCAGGGAGCCCCCCTCCCTGAGCGATGCTTCCCTGTACCGCCGGAACACTGCGATCATGTTTGATGACGCATAGTGCCGGATGTCAGCTGCGATAGTCAGCTGACACCCGGCCGCGATCGGCCACACTCCCCCCCATGAGCGCGGCTGATCGCGCTGGACGTACTATTCTGTCCTTGGGAAGTAGGGCCCACCCCACATGGACGGAATAGTACGTCCAATGGCAGAAAGGGGTTAAAAAGGTGGTTCAGGCTCAGAAACCTCCAATGTGGCTGAATTACAACAATTCTGCAAAGTTTAGTAGGCCAAAATTCCACAACATGGTGAGTTCAGTTTGACCCTCCTGGATGCGATCTTTGATCCTCCCCAATCAAGCTTGGCTTCTCCACAAGTAGACACTTTATCTCTTTGTCCCATCTGCCCTTTTCTAAACTCTCGAGTTTCTTTATGACCAAAGACCAAATCAAAGTTGAGCTGATCTTTGTTATAGTCATAAAGCCTGAGAGAGAAGCTCTGAAAAGACAGATAAAAGAGTTACAAACTTCCCGTCAGAACAAACTCAGTAACCAATTCTCAGTTATTCTCTTTAGTGCTAAACAGTGCTACATTTTTAATGAAACTCAATTGCAAAAACGATGTCGCCAAATAAACATGTATTTAAATAAAAATAAAGTGGTTCAGTAGGTGTCCATATCCTTTAAACTCAAGACCTCCCTAATCACTAGAGCTAAAGAGGTAAAAGCTAGTCAAGCCTGCGAATTTCACTCCGACTGGTCAACCATCTAATGTATTGCAATGCAATAGCAGATGATGAAGAAAAGAAGGGTGTTGGATTTCAACCTTTGTTTCCAAATGAAAACCTTCCTCGCCTTATTGAGCATTTTTGTACAGCTACGTAACGTATATGGCTTCCTTAATTGACTGTTTTCTAATTGTTAATATGACAAATTTATATATTCATTGCCCCTATAAAACACCTCCGGACCACAGCCCCATCTGCTAAAACAATGGAGTTCAGTGATCCGTGATATTAGATAAGGGCAGAGAACAAAAGGAGAGAACTTTCCGCCAGAAGAACATATTCTACAAATATTTTCTTGCAAAATGTTTGGTGTACATTAAGACCCCCATATATGTGTTTTGTAAAAGTTGGCTGAGCCTGCCAATTTCAAGACTGGATTCAGGGCATATGGGACTTCCTAAATCTCCCGACAAATGATGTTGTTGAAGCAAAAGATCTCGCATGTCCGATTTTGTACTGCCACTTCTGTTTTGTGGGTGATAAACCACCACTAGAGAAGTTTGATATTCGCTCATTCATGGGGAGGGGCACAAAAGTGTGTGGCAGTAATAGATCATTGCGGTGAGACTGTCATTGTTTCGGCAGCACAGGTCCTGGCTACACAGTACAAAAGATCGTTTTACCCAGTGAGCAAGTGTTTTACTCATTAGATGGTTGCTCCTCAGCCTGTATAGACACACTCAGTGGCGTAGGAAGGGGGGTGCGGGGGGGGTGCGGGCCGCCCCGGGCGGCACAATGCCGTGGGCGGCACAATGCCGGGGGCGGGTCCGACCCAGAGAGGAGGAGGAGGAAGAAAAAAAAAAAAAGAGAGACGCGGGCCCTTTAAATCTTCGGGCGGCGCCGACCGCCGCCACGACCAGGGCCCCCCGACCAGCGCTGGCATTGGGCCCCCGTTCTAATACTCACCTCTCCTGGTTCCTGCGGCAGCTGCAGCGTCTTCGGCGCCCTCTGACTCTGCGACGTCTCAGGGCAGAGGGTGCGATGACGTCATCACTGCGCGCTCAGCCTCTCTGTCCTGAGCGTTGCAGAGCCGGAGAGACGCTGAGTGCACCGGACCTGCGCTGGGAACGGGAGAGGTGAGGATTTTACTTTTTATTTTTCTTTATGTCTGACTCAGACACACTGGGGGCAATGCTGGACACACTGGGGCAGATTGCTAGACACACTGGGGGCAATGCTGGACACTGGGGCAGATTGCTAGACACACTGGGGGCAATGCTGGACACTGGGGCAGATTGCTGGACACACTGGGGGCAATGCTGACCACTGGGGCAGATTGCTAGACACACTGGGGGCAATGCTGGACACTGGGGCAGATTGCTGGACAAACGGGGCAATGCTGGACACTGGGGCAGATTGTTAGACACACTGGGGGCAATGCTGCACACTGGGGCAGATTGCTGGACACACTGGGGGCACTGCTGGACACTGGGGCAGATTGCTGGACACACTGGGGGCAATGCTGGACACTGGGGCAGATTGCTGGACACACTGGGGGCAATGCTGGACACGGGCAGATTGCTGGACACTGGGGCAGATTGCTGGACACACTGGGGGCAATGCTGGACACTGGGGCAGATTGCTGGACACACTGGGGGCAATGCTGGACACTGGGGCAGATTGCTGGACACTGGGGCAGATTGCTGGACACACTGGGGGCAATGCTGGACACTGGGGCAGATTGCTGGACACACTGGGGGCAATGCTGGACACTGGGGCAGATTGCTGGACACACTGGGGGCAATGCTGGACACTGGGGCAGATTGCTGGACACTAAGGCAGATTGCTGGACACTGGGGCAGATTGCTGGACACACTGGGGGTAATGCTGGACACTGGGGCAGATTGCTGGACACACTGGGGGCAATGCTGGACACTGGGGCAGATTGCTGGACACACTGGGGCAATGCTGAACACTGGGGCAGATTGCTGGACACACTGGGGCAATGCTGGACACTGCGCCTGTGCGGCCGCCCTGCTTGTGAATCCCAGCCCCGCACTCTGCATAATGCATAACACACTGCGGGGCTGGGATTACCAAGGTGGGTGGCCGCACTCGCCGCACAGGCACAGCCTGCAAGCCTGGCTGTGACGTCAGAGGGCCAAAGCTCTCTGCGCCTGCACCAAACAGCGATACACAGCGCAGGCTCCGGATTTCATGGGTAAACAGCGCTGAGGGGGCGGCGCCCTGCGTTGAGTGACGGCAATGGGGGGGGCGCCAAACTCTGGAACAGCGCCGGGCGGCAAAAGCTCTAGCTACGCCAGTGGACACTGTCATGTCCCACGACTTGGGAAATCATTCAATGTTTGCATTGCTTGTGTTCTATCCTTCTTTCTAGGCAGAAGTTTGCTTTTCCTTGTATTTTGTCCCAACTCTCTCACTGTAGTCCTGTGATGTATGTTTGTTCACGCCCTCATTCTCCATTTTGTTATCATCCTTCCATCTGCATGCATCCTATTACATGTCCTCTGTTGAATATTCCTTTTTACCTGCTACTTTCATCATAATACAAGAGTTTCAGTTAAAGCCATCCTCTTTTCCTGGAGTCTTCTTACATGAGATCGTGGCTGAGTTAAGCTATCTGATAAATCGGTATGAACGTGAGTACAGGTCAATACGGAAGCGCCCAAAAGAAAGGCCTATCCAGGCACCACTGCGTTCTACATATCCATGAGTCAGAATAGTAAAAAGGAATAGCCTGCCTTCAGAGACAGTAACTCAAGGTCTGTGCTGAACCTCAGTGGAAAAGGACATTTCCCAGATACACAGTAACCCAGTTCCCAGCCAGACCCCAGCGTGCATAGAAGCACACACTGCAGATAAACAGTGAGAAGTATAACCCTCATCATCCACTCTTCCTGCCTGCAAACAAATCATGTCTGAAGCGAGGTATACAATGTCCCTACCAGACTTACAAACACAGGAAAGAGACCCAGATCCCCATCCACCAGCTAGTGAAAGGGGAAAACGTACAGTCAAACCTACATGGAAAGTCATGGAGAATTTAGAGACTGAAAAATGTGTTGTATATAGTGATGTGTCTCTTCACTATGGGAGAAAGTGCTGAGTCACATAGACACTGTATCAAGGCCTGCTTCTCATGAGTTACCACTTGAGGGAGCCCTAGAACAATTATGCACAGCATACCAAAGGTATATGGAGAAGACTGACCAATACATTATTCTCCTGAAGAAACTGAATCTGCCAGAGACTTTAAAAGAATTGCAAAGTTTCCAGCAGCTTAATTCTGAAAGAGACTACACCGTACGCGACATTAAGACAAAGATAGAGGCTAAAATTGCACGGACACCAGATGCATCATCTCGCTCATCCAAATCGTCTAAGCACTCAAAACGCTCATCTAGGTCAAGTTCATCAAAATATTCCACTCTCAGCCAGCAGCTTATAAGGGCACGTGCTAAGGCAGAAACGTCTAAGATACAAGCAGCCTTTGCGCAAAGGAGAGCAGAAATGGACGCAGCCACAGCACAAAAGAGAGCAGAAATGGATGCGGATGCAGCACGCAAGGAAGCTCTGGAGAAGGAATGTGAGCACGCAACAGCCATGGCGGAGTTAAGGATCCTGGAGCGAGCTATCAGTGGGAGTCAAAGAGACAGCATCGGTTTGTGTGAAGTGGAGGCAGAGGACCCTATTGAACGCACAAGAGACTACGTGCTAAGCCAAAATGGCGAACCGCAGATCATCACTAACACTCCTGATGGCGTTCATGCTTCTCCAGGGCACCAGGATGCCGATCCACTTACAGAACCCTACACTCAAGGTCAGTACAATGCTCCCAAACTTGAACTTCCTTCGTATTCCGGTATGCGCCAAGACCCTGCATCTCATCAAACTCCACAGGCTATTATCTGCACGCAACCCAATATACCGGCAGGTCATTATACTCTCGACAACCGCATAGTGCCAGCTCCGCATGTAGCAGAGACTATACCCACCAAACCGGTTGCTGGACTAAATGCATATGCCACTCCATACTTACCCACGTTTCAAGGCCAAGACATCTCCACTCCTATGTACAACACCGCTCAGCCCACATTCGTGCATCCTAAGTCAGAAAGAACAGACATGTCCGACTTCGCAAGGTACATGATTCGCCGCGAACTTACTAAAACCGGTCTCACAAGGTTTGACGACCAACCTGAAAATTACAGAGGTTGGAAAAATGCCTTTAGAACCGTCACTAGTGACCTTGGCATCACTGCTGCCGAAGAGCTGGACCTGCTAATCAGATGGCTAGGACCACAATCCACAGAGCGTGTCAAGAGACTCAGGTCTGTACATACCAGTAATCCAATGGCTGGTCTCATGGCTGCATGGGAAAGACTAGAGAAAAACTTTGGCAGTCCAGAAGCCATAGAGGATGCACTGTTCAAGCGTCTACAGAGTTTTCCAAAGATATCAAGCAAAGACAGTTCAAAGTTCCTGGAGCTCAGTGACTTGCTGTTAGAGCTCCATCTGGCCAAGGCAGACACCCACCTACCTGGCCTCAGCTATCTGGACACTGCTCGTGGAGTAAATCCCATTATCTCCAAGCTACCGTACAATGTACAAGAAAAGTGGACTACACTAGGGTCAAAATATAAGAAAGACCATCAAGTGTCATTTCCTCCGTTCTCCTACTTCTGTGAGTTTATATAAGATGTGGCAGAGCGTAAGAACGACCCAAGCTTTTCCTACGAAGAATACAGTGGCCCAGCTTCACCTCCTTCTAAATACGTGAGCGCACGCTCGAATGATAGAAACCGCAGGGGTCCAGTGTCAGTGAAGAAGACGGATATTCTTCCCTTACCAACATCAGCCCCAGGCAAGAGTAACAAGGGTGAAAAGATAGAGAACCCAAATCGTGAGTGTCCCATCCACAAGAAGCCACATCCCTTAAAAAAGTGCATCGGCTTCAGGAAGAAACCGCTCCTAGAACGCAAGGAGCTTCTAAAGAAGTTCGGGGTATGCTACAGATGTTGTGCTTCTACTGAACACCTTGCTAAAGACTGTAAAACTACAATTAAGTGCATGGAGTGTGACAGTGAGGACCATGTACAAGCACTCCACCCATTCCGTCCTGACTCTACACTTACTCCTTCCCCCACCACGAGCCATGGCGGGGAGGACGCAGCTCAAACTGCAAGCCATACCAACAATATCTTCTTCATGCACAGAAGTCTGCGGAGAAGACCTCTGGGACAAGTCCTGTGCGAAGATTTGCCTGGTGAACGTATATCCCAACGGTCACCCAGAGAAAGCCGTGAAGGTGTACGTCCTTCTGGATGATCAGAGCAACCGATCACTTGCAAGGTCAGAACTCTTTGATATGTTTAACTTAAAGGGAAATGCTTACCCTTACACCTTAGGTACCTGCAGTGGTGTTACAGAGGTTTCTGGGAGAAGGGCCAGTGGTCTTACAGCGACATCTCTCGAGAACACCGTCGAGATACCGTTACCTACACTGGTCGAGTGCAACCAGATTCCGTCCAATCGAGAAGAGATCCCAACGCCAGAGGCTGCTCTTCATCACCAACATCTCAAGAGGATAGCAAACAAGATACCAGCCCTCAACAACAATGCAGATATCCTGATTCTGCTGGGCAGAGACATTCTCCGGCTGCACAAGGTACGTCAGCAAATTAACGGACCACACGATGCACCATTTGCCCAACGCTTAGATCTAGGCTGGGTAATCATAGGCAATGTTTGCATACACAAGATGAAGAGACCTAACAACATCTCCTCTTACAAGACACACATCTTGTCAAATGGTCGCAGCACTCATTTCCAACCATGCCCACATCACTACTGCATGAAAGAGAAAGTGAGCAACACCAACTGGCAACAGGAATCCTTCAACAACATGAACACGCACCAGCCCTGGGATGAAAACCTCGGGTGATCAGTGTTCGTTTCCACAAGTAATGACAATAAGTTGGCACCCACAAGGGAAGATAAAGAATTCATAAAGGTTATGGATAAAGAATTTGTTCAAGATGACTCCAACAGTTGGGTAGCTCCTTTACCCTTTCGTTTCCCAAGATCGAGGTTGCCGAACAACCTGCAGCAAGCAACTGCGAGGTTCTCATCCTTAAAGCGTACCCTAAAGAGGAAACCAGAGATGGAGAAGCATTTCATTGACTTTATGCAGAACATCTTTGACAGAAATCATGCTGAACCTGCGCCACCACTGAGGGAGGGAGAAGAATGTTGGTATCTTCCATCCTTTGGTGTCCATCACATCTCCACCGATTTAATCCCAGCCGACCGAGGTACAAGACTCACAGCTGCTTCTAAGCTTGGTGACAACATGTGGTTGACGCCTCCCAGTCTCCTGTATGAAGATTTCTGTGTGAACAACACCAAAAATGCTTATGAGCTGGTGGAACCAGATTCTGACAAGGAGATAAGACAAACTATCTCTGTTCACTATACTTCAATGACATTTAGACAAGGTTTGAAGTCTCACCGCTTTGAACGCTTCTCAAGCGAACTGTAGCTCGTCTCATTCACATTGCTCGCTGTTTTACAAAGGACAAGCCCTCAGGGTGCCATGGTTGGCACGTGTGTAAGCGTCGTCTTACTGCCGACGACATAGACCATGCTGAACAAGTTATCATCAGGTGTGTGCAACAAGAAGAATATTCACATGAGATTGGCAGTATTACCAAGGGAGTCAGCGTGTCCAAAAACAGCACTCTACTCGACTTGAATCCAGTAGTCGATCATCTAAAGTTTCTAAGAGTAGGTGGACGTTTAAGTAAATCAGACCTATACGATAAGGAGCAGAACCCTATCATCATTCCAGGTCGACATCACGTCACTACTCTGTTGATTCGGCACTATCACGAATGAGTACAGCACCAAGGCAGACATCTTACTGAAGGTGCCATCAGGTCTGCTGGCTTGTGGATCATGGGAATGAAGAGGTGCGTCTCTTCAGTTCTCCATAGATGTGTCAAGTGTCGAAGGTTACGAGGAAAACACCAACAACAACAAATGGCGAACCTCCCAGCAGATCGACTGAGCATGGACCAACCGTTTTCATATGTTGGTGTAGACATCTTCGGGCCATGGTCGGTTGTTACCAGGAAAACCCGTGGAGGAGCCGCGAACAGTAAGCGATGGGCTGTCCTATTCACCTGTCTCAGTATCCGTGCAGTTCACATCGAGGTTATTGAATCCATGGATACCTCCAGCTTCATCAATGCCCTAAGAAGATTCTTTTCCATCCGGGGACCTGCCAAGCAACTCCGGTCCGACTGCGGCACAAACTTTGTAGGAGCCTGCAAGGAACTGCAGTTTGACAACTTCTTGTCCGACAATGGATGCACTTGGGTATTCAACCCTCCACACTCTTCACACATGGGTGGATCTTGGGAACACATGATTGGTGTTGCACGAAGGATCCTCGACTCCATGTTGCTGGACCATAAACTTCCCCTTACTCATGAAGTTCTGGTCACCTTCCTCGCAGAAGTGTCAGCCATAATAAATGCTAGACCTTTGGTTCCAGTATCATCCGACCCCGATGCTCCAACGATACTTACTCCAGCTACACTCCTTACACAGAAGATTGGAGCCGCTACAGTCCCACCTGGGAATTTCGATAACAAGGACATTTACAAACGTCAGTGGAGACAAGTTCAACACCTGGCTAATGTGTTTTGGCATTGCTGGAAGACCGAATATTTGCACTTGCTTCAAAACCGTCACAAATGGCAGACGCCCAGTCCCAATCTCCAAGAAGGAGACCTTGTTCTCTTAAAGGATAAAGAGGCTCATCGTAATGACTGGCCAATGGCACTTATTACCAAGGTCTTACCCAGTGAGGACGGAAAGACTCGTAAGGTAGAAGTTAAGGTGACAAAAGGGGGCTCTACCCGAACCTTTTTCCGCCCCGTCACTGAACTCGTGCTGCTTCTACGAAAGGAGGACATCACATGAACTGAACATGCTCCTGGACGTTGCTCACGGCGGGGAGCATTCCTCTTCATTCTCCAGTTTATTGAACTGTTAACATTCCCATTGGATTCTGGGTTGGTGGAAGAGTTGGCATGTTTGCGGCTTCCCCAATCTGAAGATGGGTTTAATATATTTGGACTTATCTTTCGGTTTGATCTACGGGTCGACAACAACGAGTTGGACTTAAAAATGTTTGATGTTTATTATTGCATGCATGTTTTCTTTTCTCTTGTTTTTTCAGGTTCGAACGGCTTCGAAGAATTTCGGACATCGTGAAATCCAAGGATTTCAGATGGGGAGTGTCATGTCCCACGACTTGGGAAATCATTCAATGTTTGCATTGCTTGTGTTCTATCCTTCTTTCTAGGAAGAAGTTTGCTTTTCCTTGTATTTTGTCCCAACTCTCCCACTGTAGTCCTGTGATGTATGTTTGTTCACGCCCTTATTCTCCATTTTGTCATCATTCCTCCATCTGTATGCATCCTACTACATGTCCTCTGTTGAATATTCCTTTTTACCTGCTACTTTCATCATAATACAAGAGTTTCAGTTAAAGCAACCCTTTTTTCCTGGAGTCTTCTTACATGAGATCGTGGCTGAGTTAAGCTATCTGATAAATCGGTATGAACGTGAGTACAGGTCAATACGGAAGCGCCCAAAAGAAAGGCCTATCCAGGCACCACTGCGTTCTACATATCCATGAGTCAGAATAGACACACTGATTATCACAATACTAGCACTCCTAGAAATGGACGTTCATGATAATTGTGAACTAGAAATGTTCCCTGAGGATCTGAGCAATCTTGGCAAGGACCATATTGTGATAGTTTTGTGACTAGCAGGTCTTGGGGAGTGTTCCGAGTATTCAGTGATTAATACCCACCAAAAATGATCCACGGCTGATCTCAAACTTATAAATTACTCATCCTTCTCCCGTTTTGTTAAAAGAAGACACATAATAATCTACGCAGCCTTTTATAAATTAAAAGATACAACATTCAGCAATTCTTTGTACGTATTTGATTCTACAACCTGTTGCATTTGTACAATTGTTTTGTGTAAATGTCAGGAAAATTGACCCTAGGAAGGAGAACCAGCAACCAGGTTGAAAGTTCCTTGACTCAAGTGGGGAACGAAGGACAGCTGAGCTGCTCTGATCCCACAAAAGAACTACTGCTGCAAAAATTTCTAGAAAATGAAATGCTGGCTATTATAGAAAGGTACCAGATCATACTGCTTGTTGTCCACGAGACTGTGTAGCCGTTGACCATTCACAGTGCCCATGTTGACCCCACCAATAGTTTCTATAAAAATGAGCACCAGAACTGGACCTGGGAGCAATGGAAGAAGTTCATTTGGTCTGATGAATTAAAAAAATAAAGGGAACACTAAAATTCCACATCTTAGATATCACTGAATGAAATACTCCAGTTGTAAATCTTTATTGATTACATAGTGGAATATGTTGAGAACAATAAAACCAAAAAATCAATGTAAATTGCAACTAATATCCCACGGAGGTCCGGAGTTGGAATGATACTCAAATCAAAGTGGAAAATGAATTTACAAGCTGATCCAACTTCAGTGGAAATGCCTCAAGTAAAGGAAATGATGCTCACTAGTGTGTGTGGCCTCCATATGCCTGTATGATCTCCCTACAACGCCTGGGCATGCTCCTGATGAGGTGGCGGATGGTCTCCTGAGGGATCTCCTCCCAGACCTGCACTAAAGCATCCGCCAACTCCCTGGACAGGTTGTTGTCCAACGTGACATTGGTGGATGGTGCGAGACATGATGCCCCAGATGTGTTGAATCGGATTCAGTTCTGGGGAATGGGCGGGCCAGTCCATAGCTTCAATGCCTTCATCTTGCACATACTGCTGACACACTCCAGCCACATGAGGTCTGGCATTGTCCTACATTAGGAGGAACCCAGGGCCAACCGCACTAGCATATGGTCTCACAAAGGGTCTGAGGATCTCATCTCGGTACCTAATGGCAGTCAGGCTACCTCTGGCAAGCACATGCAGGGCTGTGCGGCCCTCCAAAGAAATGCCATACCATTACTGACCCGCTGCCAAAGCGGTCATGCTGAATGATGTTGCAGGTAGCAGATCGCTCTCCACGGCGTCTCCAGACTCTATCACGTCTGTCACATGTGCTCAGTGTGAACCTGCTTTCATCTGTGAAGAGCACAGGGCGCCAGTGGCGAATTTGCCAATCCTGGTGTTCTGTGGCAAATGCCAAGCGTCCTGCACAGTATTAGGCTGTGAGCACGACCCCAATCTGTGGATGTCGGGCACTCAGATCATCCTCATGGAGTCAGTTTCTAACCGTTTTTGCAGACACCTGCACATTTGTGGCCTGGTGGAGGTCATTTTGCAGGGCTCTGGCAGTGCTCCTCCTGGTCCTCCTTGCACAAAGGCTGAGGTAGCGGTCCTGCTGCTGGGTTGTTGCCCCCTCTACGTCTCCTGGTGTACTGGCCTGTCTCCTGATAGCGCCTCCAGCTTCTGGACACTACGCTGACAGACAAAGCAAACCTTACCAGCTCACACTGATGTGCCATCTTGGATGAGCTACACTACCTGAGCCACTTGTGTGGCCTGTAGAGTCCGTCTCATGCTACCACGAGTGTGAAAGCACAACCAACGTTCAAAAGTGACCAAAACATCAGCCAGAAAGCATTGGTACTGAGAGTGTGTCTTGATAATTGCCAATAATTTCCATCTGTTGTCTATTCCATTTGCACAACAGCATGTGAAATTGATTGTCAATCAGTGTTGCTTCCTAAGTGGACAGTTTTATTTCACAGAAGTTTGATTTATTTGGAGTTAGATTCTGTTGTTTTTGTGTTCCCTATATTTTTTTGAGCAGTGTATATTTTATCATCAGGTGGACAACCAGGTGGAGTCACTCACCAGGGGTAGAAGAAGACAAGCTGAAGGGGGCAAGAGTGATGGGGGCTAGATTCCGCTGGGAACCTTGTGTCCTGGCATCATGTGGATGTGACACGTACCACCTACATAACATTGTGCAGATCAAGTACCCCCTTTATAGCAGTGGGATTCCCTAATTACAGTTCTGCAGAATGAAGCTCCCACTACACTGCAAAAACTGTTCAGGAATGGTTGGAGGAACCTAACAAAAAGATCAAGGTGATGACTTGTCTTCAAATTCTTCAAATCTCAATTTTAATGATCATCTGTGGAATGTTCTGGAAAAACAAGTCCGATCCATGGAGGCCACACCGAGCAACTTACAAGACATATTTGGATTTTCTGCCAACGTCTTGGTGCCACATACCACAGGGCATGTTCAGAGATATTGTGAAGTCTGACCCTCAACCGGTCAGAGCTATTTACAAGGGGACTGACACAATATAAGGTAGGTTGTAGTATTAGAGTTAATCGGCATATCCATCACTTTTAAAGAGGTTTTAAGACAAGTTCAACCTCTGTCCACATGCTCCATTCAGATCCTTGTCCGTATGATCATTTATGAGCAAGAAAATCCCAAAATTGGGAAAAATATATTTTTTTTTTTTAACCAAGTACCTTGTATTAAAACAATTGTCAAAATTAACAGCAGAACAGTTGGTAATAATATGATATTATGCAGTACATACGAATGAGTTGCACACCAAAATTCATTGATCTCATACAAATTTAAATCTTAATCCTCTTCTTCACTGAACACCCCCCTGTCCTTTTTTGGTGGGCACAACTCAATGCCAATTAACTAGGAGCTGGTACAATAAAGACCAATACTATCCACATCTTTTCTCAGGCAAAAAAGTGTTTCAGGTTTATCAAAGTACTAATAAATTAAAAATCACATCGGTTGCCAACACATCAGATACAATTGCTGGGCATCTGATTTAATCTCCCCATTGTTATCCAAATTTATCAATTGCTCCCCTTTTTATATAAACCTTTTCCATCAGAATTGTGTTATTTAAACACTGAACTATTTCATCCTTCATTTTCATTGAAGGAGGGGACACTTGTTAGCCAGTGTTGGGCAATAGATTTCCTGGTTTGATAGTATATTTTGGAAATAGCCAGCTGCACTAGTGAAGAACCAGCACCCTCTCCCACCTGGCCCACAACACAAGATTTAGGACTATGTGGGGCTTGGACCTCTCAACACTTTCCCACAAATTAGCTGAGGATATGACCAGAACATATGGATGAGCTCCGCTCCCTCCTCTCTGCAACGTGGACAGCAATCGTGAGTTCTGAGACCAATCTTATGTAGTGCTTTTGGAGAAACAATTGAGATCTTCTCTAGGATGTATTGATCAAGACTTTCCCTGCCGATTACAGAATATCATCCCTCTCTTCTGTGGAAATAAGGCCCAAATCTCTCGCCCAACTTGCCTGGACCTTAGCCATAGGGTCACCTAGAACTTTTAATAAAAGATTATACAATAAATAAATATGCCCTTAGTCGCTTTAGCCAGTAATCCATTATAGGAGATAGTAAGATCAGAGACAGCCTTCTGAGCTCTCAATTGTAGATCCTTAAGAAATAATAAATTTCGTAGATTAAGCTCTTGCTTCAAATGAGCAAAAAGTCCTTTGAGATACAGCTGATAGACATATTTTGGTCCCTGCCTTTTCCACTCCCCCTAATCCTTTAAGATGCTGTAGTTCCTATAAACAAGGATTGTTCCAAATAGGAGTGCACTTAGAGCTGTCCCTTATACCCATGAACGTTTTGCAGGTCCACCATGTTTTATGTATTAAAAACAATGTAGGGTAACATCTTGAATGGGCTTTAAGTTTGAGAGATGTTAGAAGTTCTAGCAGATTATCCCCTTCCCTCAAGTGTTGGAACACTTGTGCCCCCGCCTCCTGAGTCACCTCCAATGCTTGAATTGAGAGGCTAAAAATTGTGAGGCAGGAATCCCTGAATTTTAAGTAGCTGTAGCTTTTTCAGTTTTATGCTATGAATACTCATTTTCAAAACCAGGTCTCTATAAAGATATTTTGCATTTTCCGGAACTAATATTTAAAAATCATAGAATGTTAGAGTTGGATGGGACCTCAAGGGTCATCATGTCCAACCCCCTGCTCAATGCGGGATTCACTAAACCATGTCAGACTTGAGTTACAAAGAACATAAACAATGCAAGGCGGGCACATTTCAATTCTACCCAAAGCAGATATGGGTTTCTCCCAAGCACAGACTTTATTTCTCATTTTAGTCACCAAAGGACTCAAGTTTAAGAGTATAAATTAATCTTCCTGGTAATATAAATACCAAAGAATTTACGTTTGTGAACCACTTTAATATTTGAAAAAACATCCAGAACTAAAGCATCTCCGTTGTCCAAGGGAATTAGAGCTGACTTTGACCAGTTGATCGTTAAGTCTGAGAAATTTCTCAATTGTGTCCATTAAAATTGGAAGGGAAATATTAGAATTATTAATGAATAATAACAGGTTATGAGCATATTATGTAATCTTTTCCTCCTTATTTAAAGCCCTCTATCGATGGGAGCCATCTAATAATGCAGGCTAACGGCTCTATTGCAAGAGCAAAGAGCAGTGGGGACAGCAGGCAGCACTACCTGGTACCCCTATCTAAGTCAAGACTGTCAGATATAGCCCCATTGGCCCTTACTCTAGCCATCGGGGCATAATACAATAACAATCTATCTAATAAAATTAGGACCAAGCCCCATTTTTTTAGTACAATACAGATATATAACCACTCCGCACTATCAAGGGCCTTAGTAACATCCAGGGAGAGAATCGCTTTATTACTCGAATCAGCCTGAGCCGCTTGTAGATTTAGGAATAACCTATATATATTAATGGCTGTTGATTTTGAAGGCATGAAGCCAGCCTGATTAGAGTAAGGGTAGTTATCATACTCAGACGTGTTGCAAGGATTTTGGCCAGAATCTTAACGTCTCTAGTCAACAGAGATATGGGTCTCTATAAGTCCGGTAATTACTTGTCCTTTCCCTCTCTACGTAATACCACAATTATTGCCTTGTATTAAATTCTACGGCCAGTGTTACGATCAGAGGAGCATACTCGGACTATGGCGGGTACGGATTTTCTTTCTGTGTTACTCAAATAGTGTTGGTTAAGTATCACTGTCTCCTCATTGTCTGCACTGTTGCATCCAGGTAGCCTGTTTACATTTGGCGTAGTTGGCTGGATGCATTACTCAAGTGCAGAAATGGTGGATCAGTCGGTAACTGAGTCCACAGGGGGCAGCCTTCCCCTCAAAGCTTATGCTTAGCAACATACCAACATTTACAGGTGACAATTTAATGATGTGGAGCGTCTAAAAAGTATGTTACACATGCACCCTATGACTACTGCCTTATAGGCAGAATTAGCCTTGTTGATTTTTGACGAGAGGCCCGACAGACGGTCATGTTCAGACAACTACGAGACCGTGATATGCTAGATAAGGTGGTCAAGATTTTAGCGGACGTGCACTGTGACACGACTGATCTAGGTAATTTACGTATCCGCCTCTTTCGTCGGGTTCAGAGAGAGGAAGAGACGGTTAGCCAATGCTTGAACTTCCTGCAGGAAGTAACGGCTCACATCACCAAGAAAACCGACGGTGATTATAGAGGACCAGGCTCCCTGAACGAAATATTGAGACATCAGTTGGCCACAGGCCTGAGAGTCACTTGCCTGAGGTAGGCCCTGAAGGAACATTTACACTACAATCCTAACTTGAGCTTCCTCGATGTTGAAGCAGGTGCGAGAGCAAAAGACTATGACTGTGTTTTGGTATGGTTCAAAGCCAGGAAGTGACCACCACGGTGGTGCCCAATGCCAAACCAGACTGGGCTCATGAATTACGGCAGGAAATGTGAGAAATTAGAAGGGAGCTATGAAGCATAAGAAAAATACCAACAGCTACCCCGGAACTGAACTCTGCACCTCAGTATGAAGAGCTACCAAAGCAGGGGTATCCTCCACCCAGAGAACAGTGGTATAGGGGGGGGCTGTATTGGGTGCAGCTAAAAGAAAGCCCCCACATGACGGCGTTGCCATGGGGAGGAGTGGAGAATTTAAAAAAAAAGATAAATAGGTGTCTCGGGATTGGTAGGTTTAGGTATGGTATGGGGCGGGGTTTTGTTAGGATCAGGAGGTGGGGGCTGGGGAAAAAGTGCGGCAAGGGATCAGTCTTGCTGTGACAGGTGAAGAGAGTGGACCTGCTGCCACAGCGTTTACCATGGCCACAGTGGACAGCTTGGTCGCCCAGCTTCGTAGGGAGGCTCGGTCCAGGAGCGCCGGATGGCTCGAGGAGCAGCTCACTGGGCTGCTGGGAGACAGCGGGAGCCGGGGCAGCAGGACCAGGAGGACGAGGCCGCCCGAGAGATTGTCTCCCGAGGTGACACCGCGCGGCAGACGTAAGCCGTGGAGCCCCTCCTGGGACCCTGCGGGGGCTGTGGGATGTGGTGCAGCCACACCGCCTCCAGCAGGAATCCATCCGGCAGCTCTGCCGGCGCGAGGCGACGAGGCGCTGGGACGACGGTGCAGACATGACCAGTCGCCAGCGCCGCACCGGAAGTCAGGGCCGCACCGGAAGTGCGGCCTAGCATCGGGCGCGAGGGCGCCGCAGTGCCAGGGACTACAGCCAGGACCTGCCGGGGAGCAGCTCCAGCAGCGGCAGCATCTGCGACGGGGAGAGGAAGGAGCCCAGCGAGAGCAGCACCAACGAGCCTGGAGGCGGACGGGACAGCGGTGGGCGCACCGGGACCACGGCCGCACGGTGCACCCGGCTTGGGGACAGGTCGGCAGAGCAGGATGTCAGACAGGCGGGCTGCAGCGGTTCGGTAGGGATCGGGACGTGGTCGTGCCACGGGAGCCGCGGCCAGAGGGGCCAGTCCGGCTGAAGAGCACAGAGGACCTACGGAGGATGCCAGGTCGAGATCCAGCAGGAGGTCGAGGGACCGGTCGGCTTCGCCAGTCTCGATCCCCCCTGGTGACGAGAAGGCCAGGGGCGCGGGCCTGGGGCAACTGAGTGGCAGCGACGACTCCGGGAGCGATCATTGTGACGAGGGAGAGCGGCAGGATTCAGGAGGCACGGCTGATGGGGACACAGCACCTGCGCAGCCCCGTGAGTATATGTCCAGTCTTTTTCCTGTGCCGGGTGTGGCGGGGTTAGCGGAGCGGGGTGGGGGTGGTAGTGCAGGAGTTCCGGGTGTTAGAGAGCTTTTGGCGGGTATGTCGCAGATTTTGAGGAGATTGGATGGTGGGGTGGTGGATGGTGTGGGCGTGTCGCCCCCAGGGGCTTGGTTGCCAGATTCTGGTCGCAGAGCGGGGGGGGGCTAGCGAGATTGCGAGCTCTGGTAGCGGGCTGCCGGCTCCAGTGGCTGGGGTGTCTGTGTCGGTGCAAACTGAGACGGGGAAGAGCGATGCGGTGAAGTTAGATGATAGGGCGAAGTGTTGTGAAATTGGATTCTGGGCTCCCCCGGTGGCCACTTGTGGAATTTAACTTGTGTGCATCATCCCCTCTGTTCACCTGCTCCTATCAGGATGTGGGAGTCGCTATATAACCTTGCTCCTCTGTCAGTTTCATGCCGGTCAACAATGTAATCAGTAGCCTTTCTGTGCATTTTCCTGCTACTAGACAACTCCCAGCTAAGTTGGACTTTTGTCCTTGTGTGTTTTTGCATTTTGTTCCTGTTCACAGCTGCTGTTTCGTTACTGTGTCTGGAAAGCTCTTGTGAGCGGAAATTGCCACTCTGGTGTTATGAGTTAATGCTAGAGTCTTAAAGTAATTTCTGGATGGTGTTTTGATAGGGTTTTCTGCTGACCATGAAAGTGCCCTTTCTGTCTTCATGCTATCTAGTAAGCGGACCTCGATTTTGCTAAACCTATTTTCATACTACGTTTGTCATTTCATCTTAAATCACCGCCAATATATGTGGGGGCCTCTGTCTGCCTTTTGGGAAAATTTCTCTAGAGGTGAGCCAGGACTGTCTTTTCCTCTGCTAGGATTAGGTAGTTCTCCGGCTGGCGCTGGGCATCTAGGGATAAAAATACGTAGGCATGCTACCCGGCCACTTCTAGTTGTGCGGCAGGTTTAGTTCATGGTCAGTATAGTTTCCATCTTCCAAGAGCTAGTTCTCATATATGCTGGGCTATGTTCTCTCGCCATTGAGAATCATGACAGTTTGACCGGCCCAAAAAAGGGTTAAATTACTGGCTGAGAAAGGAGAGAAAAAAGAAGTCTGCTACAATTTTTTTTTTTTATTTTTTTTTCCCTCTAGTTCTGAGTGTGCTCTTAATTGAATCACTTGCTAGTCTGCCTATACTGCAGCCTTCCTCTCTTCCTCTCCTTCTAATCCTTGAATGGCTCTGTGTTCACCTGTTTCAAATGGATCTTCAGAGTGTAGCTACAGGTTTGAATAATCTCGCCACAAAGGTACAAAATTTGCAAGATTTTGTTGTTCATGCACCTATGTCTGAGCCTAGAATTCCTTTGCCTGAATTCTTCTCGGGGAATAGATCTCACTTTCAAAATTTTAAAAATAATTGCAAATTGTTTTTGTCCCTGAAGTCTCGCTCTGCCGGAGACCCTGCACAGCAGGTCAGGATTGTAATTTCCTTGCTCCGGGGCGACCCTCAAGACTGGGCTTTTGCATTGGCACCAGGGGATCCTGCGTTGCTCAATGTGGATGCGTTTTTTCTGGCCTTGGGGTTGCTTTATGAGGAACCTCATTTAGAGCTTCAGGCGGAAAAGGCCTTGATGTCCTTGTCTCAGGGGCAAGATGAAGCTGAAATATACTGCCAAAAATTCCGCAAATGGTCTGTGCTTACTCAGTGGAATGAGTGCGCCCTGGCGGCGATTTTCAGAGAAGGTCTCTCTGATGCCATTAAGGATGTTATGGTGGGGTTCCCTGTGCCTGCGAGTCTGAATGAGTCCATGACGATGGCTATTCAGATCGATAGGCGTCTGCGGGAGCGCAAACCTGTGCACCATTTGGCGGTGTCTACTGAGAAAACGCCAGAAAATATGCAATGTGATAGAATTCTGTCCAGAAGCGAGTGGCAGAATTTTAGACGAAAAAATGGGTTGTGCTTCTATTGTGGTGATTCAACTCATGTTATATCAGCATGCTTTAAGCGTACTAAGAAGCCTGACAGGTCTGTTTCAATTGGCACTTTACAGTCTAAGTTTATTCTATCTGTGACCCTGATTTGTTCTTTGTCATCTATTACCGCGGACGCCTATGTCGACTCTGGCGCTGCTTTGAGTCTTATGGATTGGTCCTTTGCCAAACGCTGTGGGTATGATTTGGAGCCATTGGAGGCTCCGATACCTCTGAAAGGGATTGACTCCACCCCATTGGCTAGTAATAAACCACAATACTGGACACAAGTGACTATGCGTGTTAATCCGGATCACCAGGAGGTTATTCGCTTTCTGGTGCTGTATAATCTACATGATGTTTTGGTGCTGGGATTGCCATGGCTGCAATCTCATAACCCAGTCCTCGACTGGAGAGCTATGTCTGTGTTAAGCTGGGGATGTAAAGGAACTCATGGGGACGTACCTTTGGTTTCCATTTCATCATCTATTCCCTCTGAGATTCCTGAATTCTTGTCTGACTTTCGTGACGTTTTTGAAGAACCCAAGGTTGGTTCACTACCTCCGCACCGGGAGTGCGATTGTGCCATAGACTTGATCCCGGGTAGTAAATACCCTAAGGGTCGTTTATTTAATCTGTCTGTGCCTGAACACGCTGCTATGCGAGAATATATAAAGGAGTCCTTGGAAAAGGGACATATTCGTCCTTCGTCATCTCCCTTAGGAGCCGGTTTTTTCTTTGTGTCTAAGAAAGACGGCTCTTTGAGGCCGTGTATTGATTATCGACTTTTGAATAAAATCACGGTTAAATATCAATATCCGTTACCACTGCTTACTGATTTGTTTGCTCGTATAAAGGGGGCCAAGTGGTTCTCTAAGATTGATCTCCGTGGGGCGTATAATTTGGTGCGAATCAAGCAGGGGGATGAGTGGAAAACCGCATTTAATACGCCCGAGGGCCATTTTGAGTATTTGGTGATGCCTTTTGGTCTTTCAAATGCCCCTTCAGTCTTCCAGTCCTTTATGCATGACATTTTCCGCGATTATTTGGATAAATTTATGATTGTGTATCTGGATGATATTCTGATTTTTTCGGATGACTGGGACTCTCATGTCCAGCAGGTCAGGAGGGTTTTTCAGGTTTTGCGGTCTAATTCCTTGTGTGTGAAGGGTTCTAAGTGTGTTTTTGGGGTTCAGAAGATTTCCTTCTTGGGATACATTTTTTCCCCCTCTTCCATCGAGATGGATCCTGTCAAGGTTCAGGCTATTGGTGATTGGACGCAACCCTCTTCTCTTAAGAGTCTTCAGAAATTTTTGGGCTTTGCTAACTTTTATCGTCGATTTATTGCTGGTTTTTCTGATGTTGTAAAACCATTGACTGATTTGACTAAGAAGGGTGCTGATGTTGCTGATTGGTCCCCTGATGCTGTGGAGGCCTTTCGGGAGCTCAAGCGCCGCTTTTCTTCCGCCCCAGTGTTGCGTCAGCCTGATGTTGCTCTTCCTTTTCAGGTTGAGGTCGACGCTTCTGAAATCGGAGCTGGGGCGGTGTTGTCGCAGAGAAGTTCCGACTGCTCCGTGATGAGACCTTGTGCTTTTTTTTCCCGTAAATTTTCGCCCGCCGAGCGGAATTATGATATTGGGAATCGGGAGCTTTTGGCCATGAAGTGGGCTTTTGAGGAGTGGCGTCACTGGCTTGAGGGGGCCAGACATCAGGTGGTGGTATTGACTGACCACAAAAATTTAATTTACCTTGAGTCTGCCAGGCGCCTGAATCCTAGACAAGCGCGCTGGTCGTTGTTTTTCTCTCGGTTTAATTTTGTGGTGTCTTACCTACCGGGTTCTAAGAATGTTAAGGCGGATGCCCTTTCTAGGAGTTTTGAGCCTGACTCCCCTGGTAATTCTGAGCCCACAGGTATCCTTAAAGATGGAGTGATATTGTCTGCCGTTTCTCCAGACCTGCGGCGGGCCTTGCAGGAGTTTCAGGCGGATAGACCTGATCGTTGCCCACCTGGTAGACTGTTTGTTCCTGATGATTGGACCAGTAGAGTCATCTCTGAGGTTCATTCTTCTGCGTTGGCAGGTCATCCTGGAATCTTTGGTACCAGGGATTTGGTGGCAAGGTCCTTCTGGTGGCCTTCCCTGTCACGAGATGTGCGAGGCTTTGTGCAGTCTTGTGACGTTTGTGCTCGGGCCAAGCCTTGTTGTTCTCGGGCTAGTGGATTGTTGTTACCCTTGCCTATCCCGAAGAGGCCTTGGACGCACATCTCGATGGATTTTATTTCGGATCTGCCTGTTTCTCAGAAGATGTCTGTCATCTGGGTGGTGTGTGACCGTTTCTCTAAGATGGTCCATCTGGTTCCCTTGCCTAAGTTGCCTTCTTCTTCCGAGTTGGTTCCTCTGTTTTTTCAAAATGTTGTTCGTTTGCATGGTATTCCGGAGAATATCGTTTCTGACAGAGGGACCCAATTCGTGTCTAGATTTTGGCGGGCATTCTGTGCTAGGATGGGCATAGATTTGTCTTTTTCGTCTGCTTTCCATCCTCAGACTAATGGCCAGACCGAGCGGACTAATCAGACCTTGGAGACATATTTGAGGTGTTTTGTGTCTGCGGATCAGGATGATTGGGTTGCTTTTTTGCCTTTGGCGGAGTTCGCCCTCAATAATCGGGCCAGCTCTGCCACCTTGGTGTCCCCGTTTTTCTGTAATTCGGGGTTTCATCCTCGATTTTCCTCCGGTCAAGTGGAATCTTCGGATTGTCCTGGAGTGGATGCTGTGGTGGAGAGGTTGCATCAGATTTGGGGGCAGGTGGTGGACAATTTGAAGTTGTCCCAGGAGAAGACTCAGCTTTTTGCCAACCGCCGTCGTCGTGTTGGTCCTCGGCTTTGTGTTGGGGACTTGGTGTGGTTGTCTTCTCGTTTTGTCCCTATGAGGGTTTCTTCTCCTAAGTTTAAGCCTCGGTTCATCGGCCCGTACAAGATATTGGAGATTCTTAACCCTGTGTCCTTCCGTTTGGACCTCCCTGCATCCTTTTCGATTCATAATGTTTTTCATCGGTCATTGTTGCGCAGGTATGAGGTACCAGCTGTGCCTTCCGTTGAGCCTCCTGCTCCGGTGTTGGTTGAGGGTGAGTTGGAGTACGTTGTGGAAAAGATCTTGGACTCTCGTGTTTCCAGACGGAAACTCCAGTATCTGGTCAAATGGAAGGGATACGGTCAGGAGGATAATTCTTGGGTCACTGCCTCTGATGTTCATGCCTCCGATCTTGTCCGTGCCTTTCATAGGGCTCATCCTGATCGCCCTGGTGGTTCTGGTGAGGGTTCGGTGCCCCCTCCTTGAGGGGGGGGTACTGTTGTGAAATTGGATTCTGGGCTCCCCCGGTGGCCACTTGTGGAATTTAACTTGTGTGCATCATCCCCTCTGTTCACCTGCTCCTATCAGGATGTGGGAGTCGCTATATAACCTTGCTCCTCTGTCAGTTTCATGCCGGTCAACAATGTAATCAGTAGCCTTTCTGTGCATTTTCCTGCTACTAGACAACTCCCAGCTAAGTTGGACTTTTGTCCTTGTGTGTTTTTGCATTTTGTTCCTGTTCACAGCTGCTGTTTCGTTACTGTGTCTGGAAAGCTCTTGTGAGCGGAAATTGCCACTCTGGTGTTATGAGTTAATGCTAGAGTCTTAAAGTAATTTCTGGATGGTGTTTTGATAGGGTTTTCTGCTGACCATGAAAGTGCCCTTTCTGTCTTCATGCTATCTAGTAAGCGGACCTCGATTTTGCTAAACCTATTTTCATACTACGTTTGTCATTTCATCTTAAATCACCGCCAATATATGTGGGGGCCTCTGTCTGCCTTTTGGGAAAATTTCTCTAGAGGTGAGCCAGGACTGTCTTTTCCTCTGCTAGGATTAGGTAGTTCTCCGGCTGGCGCTGGGCATCTAGGGATAAAAATACGTAGGCATGCTACCCGGCCACTTCTAGTTGTGCGGCAGGTTTAGTTCATGGTCAGTATAGTTTCCATCTTCCAAGAGCTAGTTCTCATATATGCTGGGCTATGTTCTCTCGCCATTGAGAATCATGACAGCGAAGGGAGAGGTCTACGTGTGTTTTGAGGGCCCGCTGGGGGCCCATTTGAAGAAAGAGGTGAAGGTAAAAATTTGGAAGGATGAATACGTGGAGATTTTCTCTCTCCTTCCTTTGGAAAAATTTAACTTGGACAAAGGAAAGAAAGATGATAGTGTAGCGCCCCCACTGCCGCAGGGCCGAGGGGTACCCGGTACCGGGCCTCTGAGTCTCTGCTCTGGGGTTGTCACGGTGGCTAGGCCCGGTCCGTGACCCTGCTGAGGGGCGTACAATGATAGGTGTGCGGGATGGTGGTGATGTTGTAGTGGTGCGGTGCAGGTTGCAGTAAATAACGAGGACACCAGGTTGCAGTCTCTTTACCTCTTTACTGAAGGCTTCAGGATCCTCAATCCGGAATACGGTTAACCGGGCTGCACAAGCCTGGCCGGTCCGATGGCACATCCAGAGTTCCCTTTGCAGGTGGAAATCTGTGCCTACCTTCTAGCGCTTGTGTGTTGTAGTCCTTCCCTGCTAAGCACCACGGGATAGTCCTCACAACTGTTGTGTCTGTTTCTCGTGTTCCCTCACAACTCGATTCTGATGTTCTTCCACGTCCCCCAGATCTTATGGTTAGGACGCACCCGTATGACGGGGAGGCTCGGAGCTCTTCCGGGACTCTAGCGTCGCCCCACTCCTGTTGTTACCCCCCTTGTGTCTTCCTAGGTCAATTGGGTGAGACAGCCCGCCTATAACTGACTGTCCTGCCGTAGGTTTGAAGTTTGGCCTGGAGCTCTATACTTCCTCTGCGTTCCGGCCACCGGTTATGCGCCTCCATAGGATGTTGCCTCGTCTTACAGCACGACTCCTACTGGTATTCTCCTTGTTGCGTTGATCTCGTTTCTCACTCAGCACAATATACCTCGCTTCTTGTCCTTTCTTGGGGTACCGCCGCTATATCGTGCAGGCGCGGTCCCGTAACGTTCTCTCTGGTTGCTAGGCCTCTGTCAGGATCCCACCCCTGACAGGGACCCCTCCGAATCTTCCCCTACAACACCCTCTGCCACAAGGTGTTGCCTGGTTCCAACCCAGTCAGCTTTCTCTTCTAACTTCCTGCCTAACCCCCAGTTTTACCAGATTGTGAGGAGTGGCCTAATAAATAGAACCCTTAGCTCCCCCTGGGGGCCAGACTGTGAAATGTATTGGTGTCTGTGATACCTGGTCAGATGAACTCCTTCAGTGCCATCAGACGCACCATAGCCCCCCTTAGCGGCGGAGCAACAGTACTGCAACGACCAGGACTCTGGGGCGCTGCACTCCCCCCTGGTTAAATCCAGTACTCCTGGACTGGGAAGAAAACAACAATACATGTCAGCAAAAAGACATACAATTTTGAATATGCAAGTACAAGTAAACTTTTTTAACAGAGCTTCCCTTTTTGGGAGGTGAGGACACTTGAACGTTACAAACATGGTTAAATACTTTAAATAACATACTATAAATACTTTTCTTACCCAACCGGGTATTCTACTAAGTGCAAAATCTTTGAACAATAATTTAACTTTGCCTTTAAGGACGTACTCGCTGAATCCACTAAAGACCTTCTTATAAAACATTATAAGGCTAATCAACTTTTATGCATTCTCCTTCTTTACATCTGCAGGACTGCCTGTCCTAACTGCTCCAGACCTACTGCCTCTCCTTTCTGTTACAGGACTGCCCCTTTCTGCCCGGGCCTACTGTCTTTCTACTACTATACACAGTATAGAACATATCATCCATCTTTCAGTTCGGATTACTGAGCCATCTCTGTATGGCTCCTAAGAGGACTCACCACTAATCCCTACGGTTCACTTCCTGTCCTCATTTTCTAGCACATTATTAAACATTTTCTATTAAATAAAACATTAAACTTCCTTCATTACTTTCTTACTGACATGTATGCAGGACGCTATGTCTACCCCTACGGGTCTGCTGCATCTTTCTTCCATCTTTCACCTTTACAGGACTTTATGCAGCGCCCCAGAGTCCTGGTCGTTGCAGTACTGTGGCTCCGCCACTAAGGGGAGCTATGGTACGTCTGATGGCACTGAAGGGGTTCATCTGATCAGGTATCACAGACACCAATACATTTCACCGCCGGGCCTCCAGGGGGAGCTAAGGGTTCTATTCATTAGGCCACTCCTCACACACTGGTAAAACTGGGGGTCAGGCAGAAAGTTAGGGAGAAAGCTGACTGGGTTGGAACCAGGCAACACCTTGTGGCAGAGGGTGTTGTGGGGGGAAGATACAGTAGGGTCTCTGTCAGAGGTGGGATCCTGACAGAGGCTTGGCAACTTGAAAGAACGTAACGGGACCGTGCCTGCTCAGGATAGCGGCGGTGCCCAAGGAAGGATCAGAAGCGAGATAGATTGTGCTGAGTGAGAAACGAGATCAAAGCAATAAGGAGAATACCAGTAGGAGTCGTGCTGTAAGACCAAGGCAACATTCTACTGAGGCGCACAACCGGTGGCCGGAACGCCGAGGGAGTATCATAACATTCAGCTTCAAGCAATACTCTAAACAGCGGCAGGACAGTCAGTCTAAGGCGGGCTGTCTCACTTAAATCACCTATGCAGTCTTGGGGGGCAACTTGTGGAGAGGGGCGACTCTAGGGTCCCGGAAGAGCTCCGAGCCTACCCGTCAAACGGGTGCCGTCCCAACCGTAACATCAGGGAGGGACGGAGGATTAGCAGAACATCATCTAATCGAGTTGTGAGGGAACTTAAGAAACAGACACAACCGTTGTGGGGACTTTCCGTAAGCACAGCAGGGAAGGACCGCAACACATAGCGCTAGAAGGAAGGCACAGATTTCCACCTGCTAAGAGAACTCTGGAGGTGCCATTGGACCGGCCGGACTTGCGCAGCCTGGTTATCCAGATTCCGGACTGAGGACCCAGAGATCTTCAGTAAAGAGGTAAAGAGACTGCAACTTGGTGTCCTCGTTATTCACTGCACCGCACCACTACAACATCATCACCACCTTGCACCTTCATCCATTTACACCGAAATCTACCATTCTACTGTGCGCCCCTCGGCAGGGTCACGGACCGGGGCCTAGCCACCGTGACAACCCTAGAGCAGAGACTCAGAGGCCCGGTACCGGGTACCCCTCGGCCCTGCGGCAGTGGGGGCGCTACAAACTTGGCGTCACGAACAGGATCTACTTAAGCCTGAAGAATCAGGTCATGTGTGCCTTGGAACTGTGATTTATTGTGCTTGGACTGTACTTTATTGCAAAGACTGTGGATTGCCACTTGCCGCCAAAAGTCCCCGCCAAAACCGCCGCCATTACAGCGCTAAGGAGAGCGCAGGAGAAGAAGAGGGGCGTGAAGTGGGCGTAAACAAGCTGAAGAGCGCGAAAGACAATGGCCGCCCAGTCTAAGTATTTCTGCCCCTTGAGGACGTGTCCGTCAGCAGCTGAGGTCCGCCTCCTGATCCTCAATGGTGGGCAGAGACAAAGAAAACGAAACCGCCCACGAAGGAGAGAGCGGGAAAAGGACCAGGAAGAAGAAGTCAGTGGCATGGAGGACGCCATGGCCAGCCGCCCGGAGCCGGAGCGTGGGGTCAGAGCCGAGGACTCCCCCAGCTACCCGGAGAGGCACCGCAGCCAGACCTCAACAGTTGACGCTGACCTCCTGCAGACCGGAGCGGACGAGCAGATCCACCAACTCCTGCAGACGCAGCTGAGCACTGAGGCCAGGTGGAAGAAGGCCATCATCGGGAGCCTCGCCAGACGTCTGTCGGCAGCCTCGTCTGGTCCGGAGCAAGAAGGAAGTTACAGCGCTCCGAAGCCAGAAAGCAAGGCCCTGCCGGAAAGCGAGATGCTGCAAACGGAGATGACAACGCCGCAGCGCAAGGCCCTGCAGCCAGCATTCCAGACTCCAGCGGAGGCAGAGCAGACCGGCATCGGAGGGACCGCATCTGAAGCAGGTATGAAGGACGACCCTACCCTGATGACCGACACCACTCCGGTGACTGCTAGTGCCACAACCGCTGACTCCATTCCAGTGACTGATCTTGCAGCAGCCGCTACCTCTGCTGCAGCAAATGCCCATACTCAAGCTGCGCAGACCTCCGTTGCTGCGCATGATTTAATCGTACATGAAAGACGGATTAACGGCGTTTGTCCAGCACTGGGTGTAACCCTGGACCTCACTTTTCCCAGGCCAAGAAGGGTTAAGTGCCAGGTGCAGCCCTGGAAGCCGTCCAACTAAACCTCGGAAACCTGAACATGTAAATAGTTAACTGTTTGTTTCCCTGCTTTTGCTGCTTTAAACCCGACTAGGGTTAACTCTTAAAGGGATCCCTTTGTTTACCCGGGATCCCTTCCTCTGCTTTTGCTTTTGTTTCCTGTTTCCTCATTGTTGAAAAGAACTGCTGAATCATGAACAGTGCATGATACAAACTGCTTGTAAATAGTTTGCACCTTATTAAAGGTGCTCCCTACTGGTTTTACTTCAAAAAGGACTCTTTGTGAAGATACCACACTGGAACCTTTGCTGAGTACGGACTGGTAGCTTGAGAAGATATGCTACCTCATAGAGATTTGATCCCCTCTTAAAGGGGATGTTCATTTGTTGCACTTAAATGGTGATATTGCTTTAAGACTGACAGATAGCAATAATGTATTGACGAGAAGAAAGAGATGATAATGTTTGCATGAGAAAGTTATATGTATCCAACTAGTTAATTGTAAAGAAATGCTGATAATGTTCCCTGAAAGAAAGTGAAAGCTAGAAGAAGGATGCGGTGGGCCCGTAGGGGTAGACGTAGTGCCCAGCATACATGTCAGTAAGAAAATAATGAGAAGGTTTAATGTTATACAGAAAATGGTTGATAATGTTGATAGACAACGAGGACAGAAGGTGAACCCTGAGTCCTCTTAGGAGCCATATAGAGATGGCTCAGTGCTCTTAAAACTGAAAGTAGTGTTATGTTCTATACTGTGTATAGTAGTTGAAAAGACAGAAGGCTCGGGCTGAAAGGAGCGGTCCTGTAAGAAAGGAGAGGCAGTAGGTCTGGTGCCGTTAGGACAGGCGGTCCTGCAGATTTGAAGAAGGAGAATGTAAAAGTTAAATTGCCTTATAATGTGATTATAAGAAGGTCTTTAGCGGATTCAGAGTGTACATCCTTAAAGGCGATGTTAAGTTATTGTTCAAAAGTTTGCACTAAGTAGAATACCCGGTTGGGTAACAGGAGTTATTTATAGCCTGTAATTTATAATGTTAACCAAGTTTGTAACGTTCAAGTGTCCTCACCTCCCATAAAGGGAAGCTTTGTTCAAATATACTTATTGTTATTGCACTCAACAAAACTGTATGTCTTTTTGCTAACTTGTATTGTTGTTTTTCTTCCCAGTCCCGGAGTACTGTGTTTAACCAGGGGGGAGTGCAGCGCCCCAGAGTCCTGGTCGTTGCAGTACTGTGGCTCCGCCACTAAGGGGAGCTATGGTACGTCTGATGGCACTGAAGGGGTTCATCTGATCAGGTATCACAGACACCAATACATTTCACCGCCGGGCCTCCAGGGGGAGCTAAGGGTTCTATTCATTAGGCCACTCCTCACACACTGGTAAAACTGGGGGTCAGGCAGAAAGTTAGGGAGAAAGCTGACTGGGTTGGAACCAGGCAACACCTTGTGGCAGAGGGTGTTGTGGGGGGAAGATACAGTAGGGTCTCTGTCAGGGGTGGGATCCTGACAGAGGCTTGGCAACTTGAAAGAACGTAATGGGACCGTGCCTGCTCAGGATAGCGGCGGTGCCCAAGGAAGGATCAGAAGCAAGATAGATTGTGCTGAGTGAGAAACGAGATCAAAGCAATAAGGAGAATACCAGTAGGAGTCGTGCTGTAAGACCAAGGCAACATTCTACTGAGGCGCACAACCGGTGGCCGGAACGCCGAGGGAGTATCATAACATTCAGCTTCAAGCAATACTCTAAACAGCGGCAGGACAGTCAGTCTAAGGCGGGCTGTCTCACTTAAATCACCTATGCAGTCTTGGGGGGCAACTTGTGGAGAGGGGCGACTCTAGGGTCCCGGAAGAGCTCCGAGCCTACCCGTCAAACGGGTGCCGTCCCAACCGTAACATCAGGGAGGGACGGAGGATTAGCAGAACATCATCTAATCGAGTTGTGAGGGAACTTAAGAAACAGACACAACCGTTGTGGGGACTTTCCGTAAGCACAGCAGGGAAGGACCGCAACACATAGCGCTAGAAGGAAGGCACAGATTTCCACCTGCTAAGAGAACTCTGGAGGTGCCATTGGACCGGCCGGACTTGCACAGCCTGGTTATCCAGATTCCGGACTGAGGACCCAGAGATCTTCAGTAAAGAGGTAAAGAGACTGCAACTTGGTGTCCTCGTTATTCACTGCACCGCACCACTACAACATCATCACCACCTTGCACCTTCATCCATTTACACCGAAATCTACCATTCTACTGTGCGCCCCTCGGCAGGGTCACGGACCGGGACCTAGCCACCGTGACAACCCCAGAGCAGAGACTCAGAGGCCCGGTACCGGGTACCCCTCGGCCCTGCGGCAGTGGGGGAGCTACAGACTTTATTTCAGAGCACATTACCAACATTTCTTACAATCAACTAGTTAGTTACATTTAACTTCTTCTTTCAAGACATTATTGCCATTTAACCATCTTAAGGCAACACTGTTCATAAGTGCAATATGTGAACATTCCCTTTAAGAGGGAACCAAGTCTCTATGAGGTAGTGCAACTTCTCAAGCTGCAAGTCTGTTCGCAGTAAGGACTCCGGTGCTGGTTCCAAAACCAGTGTCTTCGCAAAGAGTCCTTTCCTTGTGTAAAACCAGTAGAGAGCACCTTTAAGAAGGTGCAAACTATGTACAAAAAGTTTGTAATCATGCATTGTTCATGATTCAGCAGTTCTTTCAATGATGAATAAACAGGAAACAAAAACAAAAAGCAGAAGAAGGGATCCCGGGTAAACGAAGGGATCCCTTTAAGAATAACCCTAGTCGGGTTTAAAGCAGCAAAAAGCAGGGAAACAAGCAGTTAACTATTTACATATCCATGGCATCGAGGTTTACTTTTGCTCTGGCGGCCGTAGCTCCGCATAGACCTCGCTCGGCAAGCTGATCGGCGAGATCGGGGCCTTTAAGAAGTGCTCCATACCCGTGGCCCGATCCCAGGGTGTAAGGTGCCGGAGTCTATAGGTCCCAGGGAGAGGGGGTAACGCGACGGGGCCTATCAGCAGGTCCTCTGCTGGCGGGGCAGGGTCGTTCTTCATACCTGCTTCAGATGCGGTCCCTCCGATGCCGATCTGCTCCGTCTCCGCTGGGATCTGGAACGCTGATTGCAGGGCCTTGCGCTGCGGCGTTGTCATCTCCATTTGCAGCATCTCGCTTTCCGGCAGGGCCTTGCTTTCTGGCTTTGGAGCGCTGGAACTTCTTTCTTGCTCCGGACCAGATGAGGCTGCCAACAGACGTCTGATGAGGCTCCCGATGAAGGTCTTCTTCCACCCGGCCTCAGTGCTCAGCTGCGTCCGCAGGAGTTGGTCGCTGAGCTCATCCACTCCGGCCGGCAGGAAGTCAGTATCAGCAGTGGAGGCCTGGTCACGGTGTCCCTCCGGGTAGCTGGGGGAGTCCTCTGCTCCGACCCCACGCTCCGGTTCCGGGCAGCTCGCCATGGCGTCCTCCACGTGGTTCGCTTCTTCTTCCTGGTCCTTTTCCCGCTCTCTCCTTCGTGGGCGGTTTCATTTTCTCTGTCTCCGCCCTCCATTGAGAATTAGGAGGCGGATCTCGGCTGCTGACGGACACGTCCTCAAGGGGCAGAAATACTTAGACTGGGCGGCCATTGTCTTTCGCGCTTTTCAGCTTGCGTACGCCCACTCCACACCCTTCTTCTCCTGCGCTCCCTGTGGTGCTGCAATGGCGGCGGGTTTTGGCGGGAACTTTTGGCGGCAAGTAGCAATACACAGTCTTTGCAATAAGTCACAGTCCAAGTATAATAAATCACAGTTCCAAGGCACACATGACCTGATTCTTCAGGCTTAAGTAGATCCTGTTCGTGACGCCAAATTGTAGCGCCCCCACTGCCGCAGGGCCGAGGGGTACCCGGTACCGGGCCTCTGAGTCTCTGCTCTGGGGTTGTCACGGTGGCTAGGCCCGGTCCGTGACCCTGCTGAGGGGCGTACAATGATAGGTGTGCGGGATGGTGGTGATGTTGTAGTGGTGCGGCGCAGGTTGCAGTAAATAACGAGGACACCAGGTTGCAGTCTCTTTACCTCTTTACTGAAGGCTTCAGGATCCTCAATCCGGAATACGGTTAACCGGGCTGCGCAAGCCTGGCTGGTCCGATGGCACATCCAGAGCTCCCTTTGCAGGTGGAAATCTGTGCCTACCTTCTAGCGCTTGTGTGTTGTAGTCCTTCCCTGCTAAGCACCACGGGATAGTCCGCACAACTGTTGTGTCTGTTTCTCGTGTTCCCTCACAACTCGATTCTGATGTTCTTCCACGTCCCCCAGATCTTATGGTTAGGACGCACCCGTATGACGGGGAGGCTCGGAGCTCTTCCGGGACTCTAGCGTCGCCCCACTCCTGTTGTTACCCCCCTTGTGTCTTCCTAGGTCAATTGGGTGAGACAGCCCGCCTATAACTGACTGTCCTGCCGTAGGTTTGAAGTTTGGCCTGGAGCTCTATACTTCCTCGGCGTTCCGGCCACCGTTTATGCGCCTCCATAGGATGTTGCCTCGTCTTACAGCACGACTCCTACTGGTATTCTCCTTGTTGTGTTGATCTCGTTTCTCACTCAGCACAATATACCTCGCTTCTTGTCCTTTCTTGGGGTACCGCCGCTATATCGTGCAGGCGCGGTCCCGTAACGTTCTCTCTGGTTGCTAGGCTTCTGTCAGGATCCCACCCCTGACAGGGACCCCTCCGAATCTTCCCCTACAACACCCTCTGCCACAAGGTGTTGCCTGGTTCCAACCCAGTCAGCTTTCTCTTCTAACTTCCTGCCTAACCCCCAGTTTTACCAGATTGTGAGGAGTGGCCTAATAAATAGAACCCTTAGCTCCCCCTGGAGGCCAGACTGTGAAATGTATTGGTGTCTGTGATACCTGGTCAGATGAACTCCTTCAGTGCCATCAGACGTACCATAGCCCCCCTTAGCGGCGGAGCAACAGTACTGCAACGACCAGGACTCTGGGGCGCTGCAATAGCAAAAAGGAAGAGGAGGAAAAGAGACGTTGGCGCTTGATTCCTCAGACGTTCGTAAACTGGCATCAGGCTTTTGCCATTCTGGCGAGTGTTATAGGAGAGAAATCCCCAGAGAATTGCTCGGGCCTTTTTTGTTATTTTGATGCCATTGGAGAAGCACATCGTACTTATGGGGGCCAGGCCTGGCTGCGATACGATGAACAGTTTAGGCAGCGGAAAGCGGTTAGGCCCGAGATAAAATGGGATCAAAAGGACATTGGATTGTGGTTGAAGGTGATGGCCCCTGTGCGATATGGGCAGTCCTTTCAGGGGGGCGGGGGGTAGCAGTCAGCAGTCAGGACAAGGTGGAGGAGGACAGGGGTCCCAGGGGGCAAAGGAACGAATGGGGACTTGCTGGCAATTTAATGACGGCCAGTGCAAGTATGGCGCTACCTGCAAGTTTAAACACGTGTGCTCACATTGTAACGGGGCCTCACACGAGGCATCTAAGTGTTTCAAAAAATCAAGGGGCAAGCCACCAGTGGGTGGCGGTCAAGGGGGTGACGCTAGTGAGGCTTCAAAAGATGGCCCCCTATGTAAATAGATACCCGGACCGTCAAAAGGTGGAGGTTATTAGGGACGGTTTTCTTGACGGTTTTAAGATTCCTCACCCGACGCATGTGGTCCCCTTTTCTACAAAAAATTTGAGGTCAGCAAGTTTGCATACGGAGGTTGTTACAGCTAAGTTGGCAAAAGAGGTCGAATTGGGAAGAATGGTGGGGCCGTTTAGTTCGTTGGCCATGGCAGGTGTGATTGTTTCCCCGCTCGGGGTCATACCTAAGAAGGAGCTGAATAAGTTTCGGCTAATTCAGCATCTGTCATATCCCAAGGGATCCTCTGTTAACGAAGGGATTGCTGAGGAATTGTACTCCGTTGTGTACACTAGGGTTGAGCGAAACGGGTCGATCATTTTCAAAAGTCGCCGACTTTTGGCTAAGTCGGCGTCTCATGAAACCCGATCCGACCCCTGTGCTTGTCGGCCATGCGGTACGCGACTTTCGCGCCAAAGTCGCGTTTCAATTACGCGAAAAGCGCCATTTCTCAGCCAATGAAGGTGAACGCAGAGTGTGGGCAGCGTGATGACATAGGTCCTGGTCCCCACCATCTTAGAGAAGGGCATTGCAGTGATTGGCTTGCTGTCTGCGGCGTCACAGGGGCTATAAAGGGGCGTTCCCGCCGACCGCCATCTTACTGCTGCTGATCTGAGCTTAGGGACAGGTTGCTGCCGCTTCGTCAGAAGCAGGGAGAGCGTTAGGCAGGGTCCACTAACCACCAAACCGCTTGTGCTGTAGCGATTTCCACTGTCCAACACCACCTTCGGTGTGCAGGAACAGTGGAAGCTATTTTTTTTTTTTTTTTCCTCAGCGCTGTAGCTCATTGGGCTGCCCTAGAAGGCTCCGTGATAGCTGTATTGCTGTGTGTACGCCACTGTGGAAACCAACTGCTTTTTTCAAAGCACATATCCTCTTGTTCCTTTCTGCACAGCTATCTTTTTTGTTTGTCCACACTTTTTATTTAATTTGTGCATCAGTCCACTCCTATTGCTGCCTGCCATACCTGGCTTAGATTACTGCAGGGAGATAGTAATTGTAGGACAGTCCCTGTTTTTTTTTTTTTTTTGTGGGAGATTAAGATTGGCATTTCTGCTACAGTGCCATCCCTGTGTGTGCCATCTCTCACTGAGTGGGCCATAGAAAGCCTATTTATTTTTTCCGTGATTTGTGTTCTAAATTCTACCTCAACACAAAAACACTACATCAATCAGTGGTAGAAAAATATTGGCCTCAGTCAGGGCTTGTGTGCCACTGCTGTGTGTGCTATCTCTCATTCAGTGGGCTATAGAAAGCCTATTTATTTATTTATTTTTTTTTCTTATTATTTGGTTTCTAAAGTCTCCCTGAAAAAAATAAATAAATAAAAAAACAGTGGGAGAGTAATATTGCCCTTTCAGCTTGTGTGCCAGTCTTGACTCCTGGGTGTGCCACCTCTCTCTCATTCAGTGGGCCATAGAAAGGCTATTTATTTTTTTGGTTTTTTTAATATTATTTGGTTTCTAAAGTCTCCCTGAAAATAAAAGAAAAAAAACTTAAAAAAACAGTGGGAGAGTAATATTGCCCTTTCAGCTTGTGCGCCAGTCTTGACTCCTGGGTGTGCCACCTCTCTCTCTCATTCAGTGGGCCATAGAAAGCCTATTTATTTTTTTGGTTTTTTTAATATTATTTGGTTTCTAAAGTCTCCCTGAAAACAAAAAATACATAAAAAAACAGTGGGAGAGTAATATTGCCCTTTCAGCTTGTGTGCCAGTCTTGACTCCTGGGTGTGCCACCTCTCTCCCTCTCATTCAGTGGGCCATAGAAAGCCTATTTATTTTTTTTTAAAAATATTATTGGGTTTCTAAAGTCTCCCTTAAAAAACAAAAAATACATAAAAAAACAGTGGGAGAGTAATATTGCCCTTTCAGCTTGTGTGCCAGTCTTGACTCCTGGGTGTGCCACCTCTCTCTCTCATTCAGTGGGCCATAGAAAGGCTATTTATTTTTTTGGTTTTTTTAATATTATTTGGTTTCTAAAGTCTCCCTTAAAAAACAAAAAAAACATAAAAAAACAGTGGGAGAGTAATATTGCCCTTTCAGCTTGTGTGCCAGTCTTGACTCCTGGGTGTGCCACCTCTCTCTCTCATTCAGTGGGCCATAGAAAGCCTATTTATTTTTTTGGTTTTTTTAATATTATTTGGTTTCTAAAGTCTCCCTTAAAAAACAAAAAATACATAAAAAAACAGTGGGAGAGTAATATTGCCCTTTCAGCTTGTGTGCCAGTCTTGACTCCTGGGTGTGCCACCTCTCTCTCTCATTCAGTGGGCCATAGAAAGCCTATTTATTTTTTTGGTTTTTTTAATATTATTTGGTTTCTAAAGTCTCCCTGAGAAAAAAAAATAAATAAATTAGGTGGGAGATTAATATTGACATTAGTGCTTGAGTGACAGTCCTGCGTGTGTGTCATCTCTGTGATTTTGTGCCACAGAAAACAGAGTGTGTAACATTGTGCCTGATTTTCCTTGTGGTCTCACCAACCTGTTAAGGGATATTGAAATCATACTGAAGTTATAGCTCACCGTGTAAGTTGTTTGACAGCAACAAATAAAGTTACTTTGGTTAAGATTTTAAAACAATGAGGAAGTCTGGTGCAAGAGGTCGTCGTGGGCGTTCATTGTCAGCTGGTAATGATGGTAGTGGTAGTGGAGCATCAGGTGGTCGTGGGGATAAAAATATTCCACCTAAGTCTGGAGCTGTGGAGCCAGTTTCGTCGTCAGGCTACACAAGGCCTCGAACGCTCTCTTTTCTGGGAGTAGGAAAACCGCTTTTAAAGGCGGAGCAGCAACAGCAAGTTTTGGCTTACATTGCAGACTCAGCCTCTAGCTCTTTTGCCTCCTCTTCCGAAACTGGTAAATGTAAAAGCAGCGCGTCGCTTGTGGATGTTCACGGTCAGGGACAAGTCGCTTCCTTGTCCTCCTCAGCAAAAACTACAACAAGAGAGAAGGATGCAGCAGGCGACACAACGGGTCACTCCATGGAGCTCTTTACACATACCGTCCCTGGCTTAGAAAGTGAAACATTTAACAGGCCATGCCCATTACAAGTAGATTCTGACATGGAGTGCACTGATGCACAGCCACAGCCAGAGTACTATGCTGCTCCTTTGACTCAGACCACCACATTGCCCTCTCAGGGTACAGATCCACAATCAGACCCTGATGAGACTATGTTGCCCCGCCACGAACGCTATACCACCGACCGACACAGTGACACAGACGAAGTTGCACACGAGCTCGAAGAGGAGGTAATAGATGACCCAGTTATTGACCCCGATTGGCAGCCATTGGGGGAACAGGGTGCAGGCGGCAGTAGTTCAGAAGCGGAGGTGGAGGAGGGGCCGCAGCAGGCATCAACATCGCAACAGGTTCCATCTGCCGGGCCCGTATCTGGCCCAAAACGCGTGTCAAAGCCAAAACCTGTTGGAGGACAGCGTGGCCATCCGGTTAAAGCTCAGTCTGCAATCCCTGAAAAGGGATCCGAGTCTAGGAAGAGTGCAGTCTGGCATTTTTTTAAACAACATCCAACTGATCAGCGCAAAGTCATCTGTCAAAAATGTTCAACTAGCTTAAGCAGAGGTCAGAATCTGAAAAGTCTAAATACTAGTTGCATGCATAGACACTTAACCACCATGCATTTTCAAGCCTGGACTAACTACCAAACGTCCCTTAATATTGTAGCACCCTCGGCCAATGAAGCTAGTCAGCAACGCAACATCCCTTCCGTCACTGTAAGGCCACCATTTTCCGCACCACCGGCAGTATCTGTGCAGGTTTCTTTGCCAGCCAAAAGCAGTCAGGGTCAGGGAACCACCAGTTTTGTAGGAGGAAATATTGCATCTAGGGCACCGGCGGAAACAATACCGTCTCCAACCGTCTCTCAGTCTGCCATGTACACCGGCACACCCGAAAGTTCCACGATCTCCAGCTCTCCAGTCCAGCTCACCCTACATGAGACTCTGGTTAGAAAAAGGAAGTACTTATCCTCGCATCCGCGTACACAGGGTTTTAACGCCCACATAGCTAGACTAATCTCGTTAGAGATGATGCCCTACCGGTTAGTTGAAAGCGAAGCTTTCAAAGCCCTGATGGAGTACGCTGAACCACGATACGAGCTACCCAGTCGACACTTTTTTTCCAGAAAAGCCATCCCAGCCCTGCACCAGCATGTTAAACAGCGCATCGTCCATGCACTCAGGCAATCTGTGAGTACAAAGGTGCACCTGACTACAGATGCATGGACCAGTAGGCATGGCCAGGGACGTTATGTGTCCATCACGGCACACTGGGTGAATGTGGTGGATGCAGGGTCCACAGGCGACATCAATTTAGGGACAGTTGTGCCTAGCCCACGGTCTAGGAAACAGTTGGCTGTAGGCGTTCGCACCCCCTCCTCCTCCTCCTCCTCGTCCTCCTGCAGAAGCTACAGCTCTTCCACAGAACGCAGTCTGCCAACCACTCCATCGGCAGATGACACTGTTGCACACCAGTTGTCCCATTATGGGCCAGCTACTGCCAAGCGTCAGCAGGCTGTATTGGCTATGAAGTGTTTGGGCGACAACAGACACACCGCGGAAGTTCTATCCGAGTTCTTGCAACAAGAAACGCAGTCGTGGCTGGGCACAGTAGATCTTGAGGCAGGCAAGGTAGTGAGTGATAACGGAAGGAATTTCATGGCTGCCATCTCCCTTTCCCAACTGAAACACATTCCTTGCCTGGCTCACACCTTAAACCTGGTGGTGCAGTGCTTATTGAAAACTTATCCTGGGTTCTCCGACCTGCTCCTCAAAGTGCGTGCACTTTGCTCACATATCCGACGTTCGCCTGTACACGCCAGCCGTATGCAGACCTATCAGCGGTCTTTGAACCTTCCCCAGCATCGCCTAATCATAGACGTTGCAACAAGGTGGAACTCAACACTGCACATGCTTCAGAGACTGTGCGAACAGAGGCGTGCTGTTATTTATTTGTGGGAGGATACACGGGCAGGCAGTAGGATGGCAGACATGGAGTTGTCAGGTGTGCAGTGGTCTAAGATACAAGACATGTGTCAAGTCCTTCAGTGTTTTGAGGAATGCACACGGCTGGTTAGTGCAGACAACGCCGTAATAAGCATGAGCATCCCCCTAATGCGTCTGCTGATGCAAAGTTTGACGCACATAAAGGAGCAGGCGTCTGCACCAGAGGAAGAGGAAAGCCTTGATGACAGTCAGCCATTGTCTGGTCAGGGCAGTGTACAGGACGAGGTAGCGGGCGAAGAGGAGGTGGAGGACGAGGAGGATGATGGGGATGAGTATATTTTTAATGCCGAACCTTTCCCGGGGGCACAGGAAATTGGTTGCGTGTCACGGCCGGGTTCTGGTTTTTTGAGGGACACAAGTGACGTAGATTTGCCTGCAACTGCCCCTCAACCAATCACAACCGGAGATTTGACAACTGGAACTTTGGCCCACATGGCGGATTATGCCTTAAGTATCCTAAAAAGGGACACACGCATTACGAAAATGATGAACGATGACGATTACTGGTTGGCCTGCCTCCTTGATCCACGCTATAAAGGCAAATTGCAAAATATTATGCCACATGAGAACTTGGAACTAATATTAGCAACCAAACAATCAACTCTTGTTGACCGTTTGCTTCAGGCATTCCCAGCACACAGCGCATGTGATCGTTCTCACACGAGCTCCAGGGGGCAGCAGACTAGGAGTGTTAGGGGTGCACACATCAGAAGTGGCGTTGGACAGAGGGGTTTTCTGACCAGGTTGTGGAGTGATTTTGCTATGACCGCAGACAGGACAGGTACTGCTGCATCAATTGAAAGTGACAGGAGACAACATTTGTCCAGTATGGTTACTAACTATTTTTCATCCCTTATCGATGTTCTCCCTCAACCGTCATTCCCATTTGATTACTGGGCCTCCAAATTAGACACCTGGCCAGAATTGGCAGAATATGCATTGCAGGAGCTTGCTTGCCCGGCAGCAAGTGTCCTATCAGAAAGAGTATTCAGTGCTGCAGGTTCAATATTAACCGAAAAAAGGACTCGTCTGGCTACCCAAAATGTTGACGATCTAACATTCATTAAAATGAACCACAACTGGATTTCGAAATCTTTTGCCCCACCTTGCCCGGCCGACACCTAGCTTTCCTATGAAAAGCTCTTGCCTGTGAATTACTTTTCTAATGTCTAATTTGCTGCAGCTGATTGTACAGCATACGACATGTTTACACCTCCCTAAATGGCAAAACTCCCCACACGGGGCCGTGGTATCGCGACTTGGCGCAAGCACCCGTGAGACTGCTGTTTGTCTGAAGAGGTGGGTGTGCTCGCTTTTGGTTGACGGCATTGCTACCGGGTCCCTCATAGTACAATGTAGTGTCTCTGGCGGTGGTGGTGCGCACCCAACGTCAGACACACCGTTGTAACATGAGGGGCCCTGGGGCGGTCCCGCCGGCCTCAAGAGAGTTCCCCCCTACCCCAGCTCAAAATGTGCTCTACCACGTGCAAAATTATGTCGCACAGCTCCACCAATCTTTAGTCTATTCGCTGACATCATTCAATGTCTGGCACTGACAATACAAATTTGTAGACATCTATGATGCAACTTAAAGTAGTCTGTGTCTGTGTCCTATATTGGCACCATTAAATAGTTACTGCCAAATTACTATGTCAGAAACTCAGTAGATGAGCCCACCCCTGTACCTAAGTATGCCACCTTTTTTTTTGTTTTGGTTGTTTTGCGAGACATTAACATCTATTTATATTTTGGGAGTACTGGGACAGACACTCCTTGCACTACTCCTCCACTCACCACCAAGCTGCCTGTGTATCCATGTAACCGCTGTAAAGCTGCCATGAGCCTATTGTTTGTTATTTTAGGCCTTTGATAGCCTGTCTGCGGTCCCTACTTTAAATACTCCTCCACTGACCACCAAGCTGCCTGTGTATCCATGTAACCGATGTAAAGCTGCCATGAGCCTATTGTTTGTTATTTTAGGCCTTTGATAGCCTGTCTGCGGTCCCTACTTTAAATACTCCTCCACTGACCACCAAGCTGCCTGTGTATCCATGTAACCGATGTAAAACTGCCATGAGCCTATTGTTTGTTATTTTAGGCCTTTGATAGCCTGTCTGCGGTCCCTACTTTAAATACTCCTCCACTCACCACCAAGCTGCCTGTGTATCCATGTAACCGATGTAAAACTGCCATGAGCCTATTGTTTGTTATTTTAGGCCTTTGATAGCCTGTCTGCGGTCCCTACTTTAAATACTCCTCCACTCACCACCAAGCTGCCTGTGTATCCATGTAACCGCTGTAAAGCTGCCATAAGCCTATTGTTTGTTATTTTAGGCCTTTGATAGCCTGTCTGCGGTCCCTACTTTAAATACTCCTCCACTCATCACCAGCTGCCTGCCCGTGTATCCATGTAACCGCTGTAAAACTGCCATGAGCCTATTTTTTGTTATTTTAGGCCTTTGATAGCCTGTCTGCGGTCCCTACTTTAAATACTCCTCCACTGACCACCAAGCTGCCTGTGTATCCATATAACCGATGTAAAACAGCCATGAGCCTATTGTTTGTTATTTTAGGCCTTTGATAGCCTGTCTGCGGTCCCTACTTTAAATACTCCTCCACTCACCACCAAGCTGCCTGTGTATCCATGTAACCGCTGTAAAGCTGCCATGAGCCTATTGTTTGTTATTTTAGGCCTTTGATAGCCTGTCTGCGGTCCCTACTTTAAATACTCCTCCACTCATCACCAGCTGCCTGCCCGTGTATCCATGTAACCGCTGTAAAACTGCCATGAGCCTATTGTTTGTTATTTTAGGCCTTTGATAGCCTGTCTGCGGTCCCTACTTTAAATACTCCTCCACTCACCACCAAGCTGCCTGCCCGTGTATCCATGTAACCGCTGTAAAACTGCCATGAGCCTATTGTTTGTTATTTTAGGCCTTTGATAGCCTGTCTGCGGTCCCTACTTTAAATACTCCTCCACTGACCACCAAGCTGCCTGTGTATCCATATAACCGATGTAAAACAGCCATGAGCCTATTGTTTGTTATTTTAGGCCTTTGATAGCCTGTCTGCGGTCCCTACTTTAAATACTCCTCCACTCATCACCAGCTGCCTGCCCGTGTATCCATGTAACCGCTGTAAAACTGCCATGAGCCTATTGTTTGTTATTTTAGGCCTTTGATAGCCTGTCTGCGGTCCCTACTTTAAATACTCCTCCACTCACCACCAAGCTGCCTGTGTATCCATGTAACCGCTGTAAAGCTGCCATGAGCCTATTGTTTGTTATTTTAGGCCTTTGATAGCCTGTCTGCGGTCCCTACTTTAAATACTCCTCCACTCATCACCAGCTGCCTGCCCGTGTATCCATGTAACCGCTGTAAAACTGCCATGAGCCTATTGTTTGTTATTTTAGGCCTTTGATAGCCTGTCTGCGGTCCCTACTTTAAATACTCCTCCACTCACCACCAAGCTGCCTGTGTATCCATGTAACCGCTGTAAAGCTGCCATGAGCCTATTGTTTGTTATTTTAGGCCTTTGATAGCCTGTCTGCGGTCCCTACTTTAAATACTCCTCCACTCATCACCAGCTGCCTGCCCGTGTATCCATGTAACCGCTGTAAAACTGCCATGAGCCTATTGTTTGTTATTTTAGGCCTTTGATAGCCTGTCTGCGGTCCCTACTTTAAATACTCCTCCACTCACCACCAAGCTGCCTGCCCGTGTATCCATGTAACCGCTGTAAAGCTGCCATGAGCCTATTGTTTGTTATTTTAGGCCTTTGATAGCCTGTCTGCGGTCCCTACTTTAAATACTCCTCCACTCACCACCAAGCTGCCTGTGTATCCATGTAACCGATGTAAAACTGCAGTATTTTGCTTATAAAAAAGAAAATACTGGAGAGATATCAAATGCAGACATTTTAACATTAAAAACAAAAACACATACAACAAAAAACTGGTACAGTACAAAAATTGGCCACCAGCTACAAAAACTTTCTCCTGCAAGTAGTTAACTGAAAGGTTTTTTTCCATTGAAAACACAGATATGGCATCCACCGAGTGTTGTCCTGTCGCGTCTTCTTTATATTATTGCCAAGAAGCTGCAACTGAATAAAGCTGAGCTTCTACCTTCTGCCTCTTATTAACTGCTTTTTTTAAAAAAAATTGTCCACCAGCTACAAAAACTTTCTCCTGCAAGTAGTTAACTGAAAGGTTTTTTTCCATTGAAAACACAGATATGGCATCCACCGAGTGTTGTCCTGTCGCGTCTTCTTTATATTATTGCCAAGAAGCTGCAACTGAATAAAGCTGAGCTTCTACCTTCTGCCTCTTATTAACTGCTTTTTTAAAAAAAAATTGTCCACCAGCTACAAAAACTTGCTCCTGCAAGTAGTTAACTGAAAGGTTTTTTTCCATTGAAAACACAGATATGGCATCCACCGAGTGTTGTCCTGTCGCGTCTTCTTTATATTATTGCCAAGAAGCTGCAACTGAATAAAGCTGAGCTTCTACCTTCTGCCTCTTATTAACTGCTTTTTTTAAAAAAAATTGTCCACCAGCTACAAAAACTTGCTCCTGCAAGTAGTTAACTGAAAGGTTTTTTTCCATTGAAAACACAGATATGGCATCCACCGAGTGTTGTCCTGTCACGTCTTCTTTATATTATTGCCAAGAAGCTGCAACTGAATAAAGCTGAGCTTCTACCTTCTGCCTCTTATTAACTGCTTTTTTTTAAAAAAATTGTCCACCAGCTACAAAAACTTGCTCCTGCAAGTAGTTAACTGAAAGGTTTTTTTCCATTGAAAACACAGATATGGCATCCACCGAGTGTTGTCCTGTCGCGTCTTCTTTATATTATTGCCAAGAAGCTGCAACTGAATAAAGCTGAGCTTCTACCTTCTGCCTCTTATTAACTGCTTTTTTTTTATAAAATTGGCTGTTCCGGCCTACTAAAGGTGTCTGTCTGCCCCTGCCTGGTGTTGTCCTCAACTGAATAAAGCTGAGCTTCAACCTTCAGTTCCAAATTACCATTTTTAAAAATGCAATTGGCTGTTCCGGCCTACTAAAGGTGTCTGTCTGCCCCTGCCTGGTGTTGTCCTCAACTGAATAAAGCTGAGCTTCTACCTTCTGCCTCTTACTAACTGCTGTTTTTTTTAAAAATTGGCTGTTCCGGCCTACTAAAGGTGAATGTCTGCCCCTGCCTGGTGTTGTCCTCAACTGAATAAAGCTGAGCTTCTACCTTCTGTTCCAAATTACCATTTTTAAAAATGCCATTGGCTGTTCCGGCCTACTAAAGGTGTCTGTCTGCCCCTGCCTGGTGTTGTCCTCAACTGAATAAAGCTGAGCTTCAACCTTCAGTTCCAAATTACCATTTTTAAAAATGCAATTGGCTGTTCCGGCCTACTAAAGGTGTCTGTCTGCCCCTGCCTGGTGTTGTCCTCAACTGAATAAAGCTGAGCTTCTACCTTCTGCCTCTTACTAACTGCTGTTTTTTTTAAAAATTGGCTGTTCCGGCCTACTAAAGGTGTCTGTCTGCCCCTGCCTGGTGTTGTCCTCAACTGAATAAAGCTGAGCTTCAACCTTCAGTTCCAAATTACCATTTTTAAAAATGCAATTGGCTGTTCCGGCCTACTAAAGGTGTCTGTCTGCCCCTGCCTGGTGTTGTCCTCAACTGAATAAAGCTGAGCTTCTACCTTCTGCCTCTTACTAACTGCTGTTTTTTTAAAAAATTGGCTGTTCCGGCCTACTAAAGGTGAATGTCTGCCCCTGCCTGGTGTTGTCCTCAACTGAATAAAGCTGAGCTTCTACCTTCTGCCTCTTACTAACTGCTGTTTTTTTAAAAAATTGGCTGTTCCGGCCTACTAAAGGTGTCTGTCTGCCCCTGCCTGGTGTTGTCCTCAACTGAATAAAGCTGAGCTTCAACCTTCAGTTCCAAATTACCATTTTTAAAAATGCAATTGGCTGTTCCGGCCTACTAAAGGTGTCTGTCTGCCCCTGCCTGGTGTTGTCCTCAACTGAATAAAGCTGAGCTTCTACCTTCTGCCTCTTACTAACTGCTGTTTTTTTTAAAAATTGGCTGTTCCGGCCTACTAAAGGTGAATGTCTGCCCCTGCCTGGTGTTGTCCTCAACTGAATAAAGCTGAGCTTCAACCTTCAGTTCCAAATTACCATTTTTAAAAATGCAATTGGCTGTTCCGGCCTACTAAAGGTGTCTGTCTGCCCCTGCCTGGTGTTGTCCTCAACTGAATAAAGCTGAGCTTCTACCTTCTGTTCCAAATTACCATTTTTAAAAATGCAATTGGCTGTTCCGGCCTACTAAAGGTGAATGTCTGCCCCTGCCTGGTGTTGTCCTCAACTGAATAAAGCTGAGCTTCTACCTTCTGTTCCAAATTACCATTTTTAAAAATGCCATTGGCTGTTCCGGCCTACTAAAGGTGTCTGTCTGCCCCTGCCTGGTGTTGTCCTCAACTGAATAAAGCTGAGCTTCAACCTTCAGTTCCAAATTACCATTTTTAAAAATGCAATTGGCTGTTCCGGCCTACTAAAGGTGTCTGTCTGCCCCTGCCTGGTGTTGTCCTCAACTGAATAAAGCTGAGCTTCTACCTTCTGCCTCTTACTAACTGCTGTTTTTTTAAAAAATTGGCTGTTCCGGCCTACTAAAGGTGTCTGTCTGCCCCTGCCTGGTGTTGTCCTCAACTGAATAAAGCTGAGCTTCAACCTTCAGTTCCAAATTACCATTTTTAAAAATGCAATTGGCTGTTCCGGCCTACTAAAGGTGTCTGTCTGCCCCTGCCTGGTGTTGTCCTCAACTGAATAAAGCTGAGCTTCTACCTTCTGCCTCTTACTAACTGCTGTTTTTTTTAAAAATTGGCTGTTCCGGCCTACTAAAGGTGAATGTCTGCCCCTGCCTGGTGTTGTCCTCAACTGAATAAAGCTGAGCTTCTACCTTCTGCCTCTTACTAACTGCTGTTTTTTTTAAAAATTGGCTGTTCCGGCCTACTAAAGGTGTCTGTCTGCCCCTGCCTGGTGTTGTCCTCAACTGAATAAAGCTGAGCTTCAACCTTCAGTTCCAAATTACCATTTTTAAAAATGCAATTGGCTGTTCCGGCCTACTAAAGGTGTCTGTCTGCCCCTGCCTGGTGTTGTCCTCAACTGAATAAAGCTGAGCTTCTACCTTCTGCCTCTTACTAACTGCTGTTTTTTTAAAAAATTGGCTGTTCCGGCCTACTAAAGGTGAATGTCTGCCCCTGCCTGGTGTTGTCCTCAACTGAATAAAGCTGAGCTTCAACCTTCAGTTCCAAATTACCATTTTTAAAAATGCAATTGGCTGTTCTGGCCTACTAAAGGTGAATGTCTGCCCCTGCCTGGTGTTGTCCTCAACTGAATAAAGCTGAGCTTCTACCTTCTGTTCCAAATTACCATTTTTAAAAATGCAATTGGCTGTTCCGGCCTACTAAAGGTGAATGTCTGCCCCTGCCTGGTGTTGTCCTCAACTGAATAAAGCTGAGCTTCTACCTTCTGTTCCAAATTACCATTTTTAAAAATGCCATTGGCTGTTCCGGCCTACTAAAGGTGTCTGTCTGCCCCTGCCTGGTGTTGTCCTCAACTGAATAAAGCTGAGCTTCAACCTTCAGTTCCAAATTACCATTTTTAAAAATGCAATTGGCTGTTCCGGCCTACTAAAGGTGTCTGTCTGCCCCTGCCTGGTGTTGTCCTCAACTGAATAAAGCTGAGCTTCAACCTTCAGTTCCAAATTACCATTTTTAAAAATGCAATTGGCTGTTCCGGCCTACTAAAGGTGTCTGTCTGCCCCTGCCTGGTGTTGTCCTCAACTGAATAAAGCTGAGCTTCTACCTTCTGCCTCTTACTAACTGCTGTTTTTTTAAAAAATTGGCTGTTCCGGCCTACTAAAGGTGTCTGTCTGCCCCTGCCTGGTGTTGTCCTCAACTGAATAAAGCTGAGCTTCTACCTTCTGCCTCTTACTAACTGCTGTTTTTTTAAAAAATTGGCTGTTCCGGCCTACTAAAGGTGTCTGTCTGCCCCTGCCTGGTGTTGTCCTCAACTGAATAAAGCTGAGCTTCAACCTTCAGTTCCAAATTACCATTTTTAAAAATGCAATTGGCTGTTCCGGCCTACTAAAGGTGTCTGTCTGCCCCTGCCTGGTGTTGTCCTCAACTGAATAAAGCTGAGCTTCTACCTTCTGCCTCTTACTAACTGCTGTTTTTTTAAAAAATTGGCTGTTCCGGCCTACTAAAGGTGAATGTCTGCCCCTGCCTGGTGTTGTCCTCAACTGAATAAAGCTGAGCTTCTACCTTCTGCCTCTTACTAACTGCTGTTTTTTTAAAAAATTGGCTGTTCCGGCCTACTAAAGGTGAATGTCTGCCCCTGCCTGGTGTTGTCCTCAACTGAATAAAGCTGAGCTTCAACCTTCAGTTCCAAATTACCATTTTTAAAAATGCAATTGGCTGTTCCGGCCTACTAAAGGTGTCTGTCAGCCCCTGCCTGGTGTTGTCCTCAACTGAATAAAGCTGAGCTTCTACCTTCTGCCTCTTACTAACTGCTGTTTTTTTAAAAAATTGGCTGTTCCGGCCTACTAAAGGTGTCTGTCTGCCCCTGCCTGGTGTTGTCCTCAACTGAACAAAGCTGAGCTTCCACATTCTGGCTTTCGCCCTATACTATCAGATATTAAACTGCATTTGGCCTACTAGTGTGGTTAGGCCCTTGAAACAGTGTCTGCTGCTCTTGGGTTTGCTACTCCACTGAACAAAGCAATGCCGCCTGTTTAGTCCTGTTACCAATTTTGAACTGCATTTAGCTTACTTTATTCTTTGGCCCTATATCTGTTTCCTCCTCATCCTGCCCATTGCCCAGCCACTGCTAGATGAGTCTGCTGGTACATTGACCTAGACCACTACATTCCCCTTATACTCTACACAGCCAGAATCTGACCCTGCTGAAAGTAAGGTTCCCCTTCCCGCATGTTATACCACCTTACACAGGGACAGAGAGGAAGGTGCAGATGAAAGTGCAGGTTCCTTCATCAGGTGGGGGGGCATACTCGTTGGCGACGTCACTGGCACAGGGCCCCTCAGAGTACGCAAAAGTGTCGCTGCTGGTGGGAGGCGCCCCCGCCATGCAAACACACATCGCTGTACTTTGAGGGGCCCTGTGCCAGTGCCAATGCGAACGAGTGGGCCCCCCCTGCTTGCTCAGGATCACAGCACTTGCAACGTTGAAATACTTACCTTTCCCTGCAACACCGCCGTGACGTAGTCCGCATTTCCTGGGCCCACGAAAAACTTGAGCCGGCCCTACTCCCCCCACAACTTTTGCCAAATGACCCCCAATTCCCTATGCCCAACTATTATTATAAAGTTAATTAAGATTGACAAGCTTCAGAAACAAGAATGGATGTTTTTGGCATTAAAATGGGCACTGTAGGTGTTTTCCTGGCCTCCACTCACTGCCGACTATGCTTCCCCATTGACTTGCATTGGGTTTCGTGTTTCGGTCGATCCCCGACTTTTAGCGATAATCGGCCGACTGCACTCGACTCGACTCTGGACAAAATCGGGTTTCACAAAACCCGACTCGATCTTAAAAAAATGAAAGTCGCTCAACTCTAGTGTACACGTTATTCGATGCGGCTGTGCAGTGGGTGCGGAGGTATGGGGCCGGGGCCTTGTTGGCAAAGACTGACATTGAGTCAGCGTTTAGGCTTTTGCCGGTACACCCGCAGAGCATTCCTTTGTTAGGTTGTTGGTGGGAGGGGGGGTTTTACTTGGACAGGTGTTTGCCTATGGGCTGTTCGATTTCTTGCTCGTTGTTCGAGACTTTCAGTACTTTTTTGGAATGGGTAGTTAGAGATGTTTCGGATGTTCCTTCGGTCATTCATTACTTGGATGATTTTTTGTTTGTTGGTCCACCGCATTCAGCGGTCTGTGGACATCTACTGGCTACAATGGAATGGGTGGCCGGACAGTTCGGTGTTCCTTTGGAGCGGGATAAAACGGAGGGCCCATGCACGGTGTTGAGTTTCCTAGGGATTTTGATTGATTCTGAAAAAATGAAGTGCAGGTTGCCGGACGACAAGTTGTTGTTGCTTAAGCAGGAGGTGTTCAGGATCGGAAAATTGCGGAGAACGACTCTGAAGGAGTTGCAGTCGTTGCTTGTCCGCCTGAATTTTGTGTGTCGTATTATGCCGATAGGCAGGATTTTTTGCCGCAGATTGTTCAGGGCTACGGCGGGGGTCTGGTCGGCCCATCATTTTATCCGTCTGAGTAGAGAGCATAAGGACGACCTGCTTGTTTGGCAGCGTTTCTTGAAAAATTATAACGGCAGGTCGCTTATTCAGCGGGAGGATCTGAATGCCTTTGACTGCGAGATCTACACGGACGCAGCAGGTGGAGTTGGTTATGGTGCCTATTGTGGAGGAAAATGGAGTGTGGGGGTGTGGCCGGAAGATTGGTGAAGAAATGGGCTTACTAAGAATTTAGCGTTGTTGAAGCTGTTCCCAATTGTGGTGTCGGTGTTTATTTGGGGCGACATTTTTAAGGACCGGCGGGTCCGTTTTCATTGTGATAACTTGAGCGTGGTGTCCGTGATCAACAGCCTATCATCTTCCTCCCCCTAGTAATTAGGTTGGTTAGGGAGTTGGTGTTGAAGTGTTTGGATTTGAATGCATGGATTTCGGCGGTACACGTGCCAGGCGTTCAAAACTCTATAGCCGATGCTTTGTCTTGTTTGCAGTGGGAACGATTCCGGAAATTGGCACCAGATTCGGAGGCGACGGGAGCAGGATGTCCTTCGCATTTGTGGCAGATTGTTGCGGACGGGGAGGCCGATTGATCCAAGCTTCCGTGTCAAGCAGGACATGGTCAGAGTATGCAGCGGCATGGGGTATGTGGGAAGGTTGGTTGGCCCAATGCGGCTCGGTCGAGTCCGACAGCGATAGGACACTAGCGTTATTGGCCCTGATAGGTAAGGTAGTGGAGTGGGGTTGGTCTGTGTCAAGGTTGAACAAGTTTATTGCAGGTTTAGCTTTCGGTTTTCAGTTGCAGGGGTTAAGGGATGTTACCAAGGATTTCATGATAAGTCAGGCATTGAAGGGTTTTAGGAAAGTGCAATGTGACTTTTGATAAGCGCAGGCCCATTTCTTTTGGGATGTTGCAGCGGTTAGGTGAGGCTTTAGGGAACATTTGTTGTTCTCAGTTCGAGGTGATACTGTTTCGGTTGGCCTTTTCTTTAGCATTTTTTGGCGCTTTGCGCTTGGGAGAATTGGTTTCCCCGAGCAAAGGCAAGGCGGGTGGTCTTCTAGTGGAAGATGTGGATTTTTGGGATGGCCTTATCGTCTTCTGGATCAGGCGTTCAAAGACTGATCAGCTGGGTAGGGGAAAGAAGGTAGTGTTGGGAAGGGTTGCTGGTAGCGGTATGTGCCCGCAACACTGTTTGGAAGCATATTGGAGTCTGTGCCGGGTTAGGTCAGGCCCTTTGTTACAACACCAAAAAGGGGATTTTCTGTCGCGTTTCCAATTTGTAGCCATACTGAAGAAAGGCTTGGGATTCCTGGGTGTTAACCCGGATAATTTCGGGTCGCACTAATTTAGAATTGGGGCCGCGTCCGAAGCCGATGGTTTGGGCTTGGGTCCGGATGTGATTAAGAGAATAGGCAGATGGAGTTCGAATCGTTATATGTCTTATGTTCGACATTGAGTCCATGATGGTGGGGCAAGCTTTTGCGTAGTGTTAATTGTTGTTATTTTTCCAGGTCGGACCCACTTCTTGGCTTGGATTGTTGGACACTCTTTCGTTTACTGGGGTGCCCTCCGGGCTGATGCTAGGCCGAATGGTAGGCAATTGGGTTTTGGTAGGGATGCAGTGGTCATTCGATGGATGGGTTTTCGGGGTATGTTGTGGCGTAGTTTGTTGTCGGAATGTTCCCGCGCCGCCCGTTTGGATCGCCCCCCCGGACATCGTGGTTGTTCATCTTGGAGGTAACGATTTAGGAGCAAAACCAGTGAGGGAACTGATTCGGGATATCCAGTTCGATTTTTTGAGACTGTGGGTATCTTTTCCTGGTGTAATGACGGTTTGGTCGGACATTGTGCCACGGCGGACGTGGCGGGAGGCCCGTTCTCATAAAGGGATTAATAGGGCCAGGGTGAAGCTGAATAGGACGGTGGTGAGCTTTGTGTCTCAGAACGGGGGCATTGCCGTGAGACATTTTGAACTAGAGTCCGGGATCGGTAATTTTTGGAGAGAGGACGGAGTGCATCTCAATGACATTGGTTTGGATTTGTGGGCCCTCGGTTTACAGGAAGGAGTCGAAAGGGCTATGGCGGTGGTGGGGCACTCACGAGCCTGAGGTGGTCAGGGCTGTTCGTGTGTGGCGGGGGGTGGGGTTCTTGGAGTTGGTGATGACGCTTATAGGGTTGATCTGGCTTTTGTTACGGGCTCTGGACGGGGAGTTTACCTCGGGAGCTTTGGGGTTTGTTTGCCCGAAACGGGTTACATGGTGCCCTCGAGCTGGTGGTTACGGCTGAGGGTAAATAAGTGTTTTTGGTTAAAATTTTTGTGGTGGCTTTCTGCCTATTATGAGCCAGATTTTTTAGCTCCAAGAACCCTCCCCTCAAGGTTGTTTACATTTACAATGGTATACATGTTGTTATTCATGTAATTGTTTGTTAATAAAATGGCCGCTGTGGCCAAATTATCCAAAAGAAATTAATGTGTTTTTGTGAATTTCTAGGGTGGGTAAACGGAGTTGTTAAGGGGAGCAGGGTAGTTGGGGCGGAAGATTACCTACGAAAAGGATCCTATATTGGCGATACGCGGTCAAGGCTTAGGGGCCCACCAGACAAGCACAGATTCAAATGATGGACCTGTGTAGGTCTGGGAAAAAAGTTGAAGGACTGCCCCACTCGAGGCAGCCAACAGTGGAGGCGCACGTTAAACTAATGTACCCCATGGTCTTTGGGGCTAGGTCCAATGAGACAGAGGACTGAAGACTTCGACGACATCGTTTCTGAGAGTTCCACTTAGTTGGGTTAAATGGACAGAGGATTTGTTGCTTAATGGACACCGGATACCAGGCGACTACCATACCAGAAGCATGTTTCCATCACCACTTCCCCAATATGGCCTGATCCAGAGGTGACCAAAGACATTGTATTTAATTGATTTTTTCACCAGAGAGCCCCAGCAATCGAGGATTTCAGGATCCTGACAGCTGCAAAGCTGCTATTGCAACAGCCATTCACCCGCAGGTGATCTGTCTCTACTGCCTTTCTAGCATTTACATATAGCACATGAACAAGGAGACTCAGGATTGCTATGCACTATTCCCCCCTGACCACCTGGGCTTCCTCATACAGCGAGGAGTATCAGTTCTGTAATGTACATCCAGGTGTGGGCTTAAAACTGTTCAAATTGAAGCACTTCCCTATCTGGATGAGAACTGTTAATCCTGAGCCTCCTGGTTCATTATTGAAATGCAGTAAAGAATGACAAGGCACGAGACAAAGACCGGAGGGGATGTAGCTGCACAAAGAGTGATAGGTTTTAATAGACAACTCGCATCTAGACGACAAGGACATTTTAAAGGAGGTTTGGGATTTTTTTCCTGTACAAACATCTGATCCCAAGTCGCCATCTGTTCTGGATAACTGTGCTTTCCATCTGGAGTTTTTTTTTTCGGAGGGAGACTCCTGTTTACCAGGCACACCTTGGTTTATAGATGTGTAGTATACGCCAATTGCTATCTGCCATAATATCTATGTATACACCAAGCTGTCCGTCCATCTATCAGCAATCTATCTAGTAATCTATCAGTCTCGATAAAATAAAATCCTTTCATTCTCCACTAAACTTTTTGAGATGTTTATGTCTAGAGGATTCCTGGCTGTATTCCTATACAGTTTGGCTGTATCTGTCTTCTATCTATCTATAAGATCAAAACAAAATAGTCCTTGTATATCAGAATAACCCATCAAATACGGGCAACACTTCATCATGAATCAACATACCACCTTATTTTTTGCATTTACCATCAAATACGGGTGCAAAAAATGAATTGAAGTGACTACATAAATTTAATAAAATAACAAGTTTTTATTAATTCTTACGAAAATATTTTAAAATTAAAGGGGTTGTCCACTACTTTGAGTTAACCCCCCAATGTATCCCCCCGGGGCCCCTGATGAATTGTGTAAATGCCTTCCGTTGCCGTTTTTGCCTGTGAGCGGCGCTATGCTGGCGGCTGAGTCCGGGTCACGTGACCCCCAGGCTGCAGCCACCGCTTATTTCCGTTGACGTCACGTCAATTTCCAGACTCTGGAAAATGACGTGACGTCAAGAGCAGGCGTGACCCCAGGCTCACAGTCAGCAGTCACTCATCAAGAGTGACTGGGCTGTGGGCGGCGCTGGGGGCTGCAGGGCTGTGCTGGGGGGTGGGTGGGCGGGGCTGGGGTGTGCGGGGGGCGGGGCTGTGCTCGCTAGGCAGGGATGTGCAGGCGGGGCTAGGCAGGGATGATTGTGCGGGCCGGCGCCGGTATTTGCGGGGGTGTGCGGGCCGGCGCCAGTATGTGCGGGGGTGTGCGGTCCGGCGCCGGTATGTGCGGGCTGGCGCCGGTATGTGCGGGCCGGCGCCGGTATGTGCGGGCCGGCGCCGGTATGTGCGGGCGGTGCTGGGGTCTGCTGGCCCTGCTGGGGTCTGCTGCGGGGCTGTGCGGTGGTGGTGGCAGCGGGGGTGTCTCTGTGTGCAGGCTTCGTCCGATGGGACTACAAGTCCCATCGGGCTCTGCCTGCTACAGTGACAGTAAGTGACACATTAGCCAATGATGGGACAGTAGTAGTTCCATAATCCGGCTAATGTGTTGAATGTAAAAAAAAAAAAAAAAAAAAACAACAACACACACACACATATACACTACATACATGCATACAACACACACCATGTAACATGTGACAACATGCGACAACATACGACATGCAATGAAATGCGACGACATGCAGCATGCGATGACATGCACCATGCGACGACATGCAACATGCGGCACCATGCACCATGCGGCGACATGCACCATGCGGCGACATGCACCATGCGACATGCACCATGCGATGACATGCAACATGCACCATGCGACGACATGCACCATACGACGACATGCAACATATGACATGCAGCATGCAATGACATGCGACGACATGCAACATGTGACATGCGACATGCGGCGACATGCAACGACATGCGACATGCGACATGCGATGACATGCAGCATGCGGCATGCAATGACATGCGACGACATGCACCATGCAACGACATGCAACATGTGACATGCAACATGCCACATACAGTACGTACATACAACATACATGCAGACATACAGTACATATAACATAGAGTACATACTCACCATCACTTGTTACTTTGATCCCCGAAGCCAGGATCATCTGTAAAAAATATTAAAATAATAAACAAACACTATACTCCCTGATCCGCAGAAATCCAATTAAAACAAGTGTCCCTCGACGATCTCCTGTGGAGAGCAGGAGCATCAGCTGATGCGACCGCTCTCCAGGGGCTCCAGAAATACAATGATGGAAGGTATACTTCCACAATGTATTCCTCACAATGTATTCCTACACCCGTGTGAGAAAATAGTCCCTAGTCTCACTTTATGCCATTGCTGTTTGAGAAATTTTCCCAGGCAGCAATTGCCATAAAGTGAGACTTTGTCCTAAGGTAACCTCTCAGTGATGCACTGCAGGAGCCATTGTCTCCTGTCAGTGTGTCACTGAGGGTCCTATAGAGCAGTGACATCACCCGATGTCACTGTTCTATAGGGGAGATCGTCGTGGGACACTCGTTATTAATTGGACAGGTAGTATACGGTTTATTATTTTACGTTTTTTGCAGGCGCTGAAGTATGGTAAGTATGGTGAAATGAAGAATATTAAAATACTTTTTTCCTAATGTGTGTGTGTTTTATTAACCCTTTATTAGTATTGGATTAATAATGGATAGGCGTCTTATTGACGCCTCTCCGTTATTAACCCGGCTTAATGTCATCTTACAATAGCAAGGTGACATTAACCCCTTATTACCCCATATCCCACCGCTACACGGGAGTGGGAAGAGAGGGGCTAAGTGCTGGATTTGCCTGGATGCGCCATTTCTGGGGCAGCTGCGGACTGGTATTTGTAGCCGGGCGGGGGGACCAATATCCATGGCCCCTCCCTAGGCTATGAATATCAGCCCGCAGCTGTCTGCGTAGCCTTTCTGGCTATAAAATATAGGGGGACCCCACGTCATTTTTTTTGGGGTCCCCCTATTTTAATAGCCAGTAAAGGCTACAAAGACAGCTGCAGGCTGATATTCATAGCAGGCTACAAATATTGGCCCCCGGATGTCGGCTTTCCCCCTCTGGCGCAGAAAATTGCGCGGGAGCCCACGCCGTTTTTTTCCGTTTTTTTAATTAAATTCAACGCTCATTAAGGCCTCTTTCATACTTGCGTCGGTACGGGTCCGTCGCTATGCATCGGGCCGACGTACCGACGCACATTGTGAAATTTGTGCACAACGTGGGCAGCGGATGCAGTTTTTCAACGCATCCGCTGTCCATTCTGAAGTCCGGGGAGGAGGGGGCGGAGTTTTGGCCACGCATGCGCGGTAGAAAATGGCGGACGCGATGGACAAAAAAACGTTCACTTGACGGACGCGACGTGTGGCCATCCATCGCCATCCGTCGCTAATAAAAGTCTATGGGTAAAAAACGTATCCTGCAAGCACATTTACAGGATCATTTTTTTTCCCCAAAAGACGGATTGCGACGGAATGCTAAAAACGCAAGTGTGAAAGTAGCCTTAGAAACATCGGCCTTTCTATTATATATCTATGGATATATCTAGCTATAGATATATTTATAGATAGATATATCTATAGATACATAGATGTATCTATCCATATATCTGGCTGCTTTCACACATCAGGTTTTTGCCGTCAGGCACAATCCGGCGAGTTTTGTAAAAAACGGATCCATTTTTTCCGCCGGATCCGTTTTTTTCTCATAGAGTTGTATTAGCGCCGGATTGCGCCTGATGGCCACACGTTTTATCCGTTTTTTGCCGGATCAGTCAAAAAAGCTGTTTCCGCCGGACGGAAAACACATACAGAGGAACGCTTTTTCTGTCCGGCAAAAAAACGCACAGCGACGGATCCGGCAAAAAACGTATGAAACTGAGATGTGAAATGATGAATCCGGCCTCCGAATCCATTTTTTCATGCATGTTTCCATTCAAATCATGCACATTTTCCGTTTATTTATTTCCAAAAACTGCATTAAAACCACGCAAAAACCGCACCAAAAACAGCATCAAAACCACCAAAAAATTCTTCAAAACTGCACCAAAAACTGCATCAAAATCTAGTGCAGTTTTGCAGTTTTGGTGCAGTTTTGATGCAGTTTTTGGTGCGGTTTTGATGCCGTTTTTGGTGCAGTTTTGATGCGTTTTTGATGCAGTTTTTGGTGTGGTTTTTCCGCGGTTTTGATGCAGTTTTTGGTGCAGTTTTGATGCGTTTTTTTATGCAGTTTTTGGTGTGGTTTTTGCGCGGTTTTGATGCAGTTTTTGGTGCAGTGTTGATGCAATTTTGGTGCGGTTTTGATGCAGTTTTTGGTGCGGTTTTGATGCAGTTTTTGGTGCAGTTTTGATGCTTTTTTATGCAGTTTTTTGCGCAGTTTTGATGCATTTTTTAATTTGCTTTTGGTGCGGTTTTTGCACAGTTTTTATGCATTTTGGTGCATTTTTGAAAGCTAAATAAAGATGTATTATTGAACAAAAAAAAGATTTGTGATGTCATTATTGTCCAGCCTCCTCTTTTATATTTGTCCAACCCACACTCCATTACACACACAGATAGACAGATAGATGATAGATGAAATGGATAGACAGATCTACATATAGATAGATCTATAGATGCATACATCTATATTCCTATATCTATAGATAGATATATCTATTGATAGATGTATGGATAGCGTAGGGTGTGTGTCCACTGTCCAGATTACATCCGCATGAGCTGCAGATTGGATGCTGCGTACTTGTAGTCCCATCGGATGATGCCTGCACACACACAGCAAAAGACCCCCTGCACAGCCCTGCACACACCCGAACAGTCCCACACACACCTGAACAGCCAGGCACCCACCCGAAAAGCCCCGCACACACCCGAACAGCCCCGCACACACACGAACAGTCCCGAACACATCTGAACAGCCCGCAGACCCAGCACACACATACACGCACACAGTCACTGCCCACATTCCGCCCACACACTTCCCTCCTCCCGAGCTGCAGCGTTTCTCGGACCCACATCCGCATCTAAACTACAGATCTTTTTTACATCTGCGGTTTTGCTGCGGATGTGCCCGACTCAATGAAAATCTAAGGGTGCAGAAACGCTGCAGTTCGGCACAAAAGAAGTGACATGCTGCGGGAAAAAAAAGCTGCGTTTCGGTGCGGCTTTTTCCGCAGCATGTGCACAAGTCTGCGGCTCCCATAGACTTACATTGGTTGTGCACTACAATGCAGATTTGATGCAATTCTGTGCAGCAAAAAACCCTGCGGATCTGCAATCAAATCCGCAACGTGTGCACACAGCCTTAGCATTTAGTGAAGATAGCAAAAAAAACAAGCAAAAAACAAGTGTCGGATTGCACTTTTTTTCAATTTCATCGCACTTTGAATTTTTTTCACATTTTTCACATTTTCTGTTACACGACATGGTAAAACCAAAATCAAAAGTAGAACTTGTCCCGCAAAAGATAAGCCCTCTCATGGCCATATTGACAGAAAAATTATGGCTCTGGAAAGAAGGGGAGCGATAAACGAAAACAAAAAAGCTTCAGGGGTGATGGGGTTTAGAAACATGGATATGGACATATATATAGAAATAGATATAGATATATAGATATATCTGTATGTATTCATCTATCTATTTGTTATCTATCTATCTATCTATCTATCTATCTATCTATCTATCCCATATCTATCTATCTATCTATCTATCTATCTATCTATCTATCTATCTATCTATCTATCCATCCCATATCTATCTATCTATCTATCTATCTTTCCCTCTATCTATCTGTAATGGAGTGTGGGTTGGACAAATGTAAAAGAGGAGGTTGGACAGAAATGACATCACAAATCTTTTTGAAGACAGAGGGGGGAGAGGAGGGAGGGGTTGGGGTGTGTTTTGGAGTGGGTGTGCCAGGTGCAGAGTTACAGGCGAGTGCAATGCATCATGGAACTTGTAGTATTAAAGCACAATAACTCAGGAGAAAGGAAGTTGTCGATTAACCCCATGAGAGCTGGATCCAGCACTAAAGATGTGCTGCTACAGCATGATAAAAGGTAATATTGCTAAAATAAACACAGTAGATGTTTTCAGTGGCACATAATAGCAAGATTTATGAAAAAAAAAAAAAAGTTATAGTAGTGGACAACTTCTTTAACAGGAACAAAGGTAACTGGAAAACGGAGGTGCCTTTATAACATATCCGTCATATTGATTATACAGCCACTGAAAAAACTTTACTTCAATATAAACATACTAAATTTCCACAAAAAGTCTTAATATCAAATTACTCATATGATGAGGTGCCACAAATGTGCAAAAAAACGCAGAAGTAATCCCTGTAATTAGTAACTCGACAACCAGGTGACACTATTGCTTAATTCAGGGGAAATAAAGGCTATATGAAGTTTATAGCAAGCTTTTAGGCCGGTTTCACATTTGCGGTTGTGTCCGCAGCGTTTCTTCCGCAAATATCCACATGCGTTGTGTATTCCTATCTTTAACATTAGGGATGCATGCGTTTGCGATCATTCGCGTTTTGCCGCGTTTGATGACGCATGCGTCGTTTCGTCGTCTGAGGCTTGTCACGGAAATGCAACATGTAGTAATTTTTAGAGGCGTCAATTTGCTGCCTAGAAACATATGCGGTCGATTGCGTGGTTACCCACCACGACCATGCCACGACATATGAGCCCACCGAGGCTTACCAGAACCCGGCAATCACAGAAAAAAAATAAATAAATAAATAAACAGCGGACTCTTAGTATTCCTCCCCCTTCACCTCCCAGTGTGTCTGTAATGTCAGGTTTGTCTCACCCTTCCAGTGCGTCTCAAGCCTCTCATGTGTCAAGCCCTATCCCCGAACTACCAGACCCCACTACTTTCATTGCCCCTTCTCCTGCCACCTCTGCGTCGTCCACGGTTAGCCAGGCTTCAGTGCTTCACACCCCCCATTTACATCACTCCACCCCAAGCAAGCGCAGTTAAAGAAATATTTTGGTTGTTTGTTTTTTTTGCCCCAATTATGTTTGTTTTATTGTGTCTTTCGCCGCCGGCAACACACACCGTGCGCCAAATAACAAACTTCGCCACACACTTTATTTATTTATTTTTTGGCCACATCATAGCTCCAGTAGTTAGCAAATAAAAGACTGCAGCTTTGTGTGTCTATAGTATAGAGCTATGAGGTGGGCCAAAAAATTTATACTTGTATTTTCTCCTTAATCTCTTCATTCTGCTTAGTCTGTAACTAGTGTTGCAGACTGAAAAGAAAATGGTGGCAATACCATGCAAAACTATACTCTACAGGTCAGGTGTCCAAAAAATCATTAGTTGGGACGCCTGACCTGCTGAGTAGAGAAGTGCATTGTATAGCCTCCTTTTTCTCTTCTGTGTACATAATCTATTTCACACAAACTCAAGGGACGATGGCGGTCATACACGACATATCTATGCTCACCTGCACATGTGTCAGAAATAGTGAATTCATGAGGCTACTATATGTGCATCATGAATTCATTATTTCTGACACCTGACTTGATGAGTATAGATCTGTTTTGTATGACAGCATTGTCTCTTCAGTCTGTGTCCAATGGATACTGCATAGCAGAACAGAATCAGGATGCAATGACGTCAACAACCTTATCACTGAAACCACATGGCTGCCGTCACACTAGCAGAAGGTGGTCACTATTTTATATTGGTATTTGTAAGCCAAAACAAGGAGTGGAACTATTAGAGGAAAAGTATAATATTAGCATATCTAGCACTTCAGCCTTCATCACCCACTCCTGGTTTTGGATTACAAATACTGATAATAAATACAGACCAAATACTGCTAGTGTGAGGAAATACATATGAGACACGGTCAAGACAACAAAAAAAAGTTTATTAACGAGAAACATTAGTAACATGTAAGAAAATAACTGGTACAGATAAAATAACAACAGGACATTTACACAACATTGTCCTGCCATGACACACGTCCAATATCCGAATCAAAAAAGGCAGCAAATTGGTTCCGCATGTGGCCAACTTCAGCTATTGACCGCAGCGTGTGATGCTGGTAATCGGGCAGTGGGTGTGCAACTGGTTCATCCAGTTCAATGTTGGGCTGCTCCTTAGCCATAATGTAATTGTGCAGAACCACACAGGCTTTGACCACCTCGTCAACTGTCTCTATTTTTAGATTAATGGCTGATGCAAGAATGCGCCATTTTGAGACTAGAATCGCAAAGGTACACTCTATAGCCCTGGTCAGTCTGTAGTTAAAGATCCTTCTAGTGTGGTTCAAGTCCCGACTGGAATATGGCTTCAGTAGGTTTTCGCACATCTGAAAGGCCTCATCCCCAACCATAACAAATGGCATCGGTGGACCTTGAGTGTTGGGGAGAGGTTGTGGCCGTGGAAAATTAAAATTTTTGACATACACACGGCGGCCCATATCTGAGTTCTTGAAAGTCTGGGAATCGTTGCCACGGCCAAAAGCTCCAATGTCCACAGCGATGAAGCGACAGTCCGCATCGGCTATTGCCATGTGCACAACACAAAAATGTTTTTTAGAGTTGAAGTACTCCGATCCTGTTCTGGCTGGTTTGATAATGCGGATTGTCATGATCTCCATGGCCAGAGAACTAGCATAAGCCTCTATAGGAACAAGCTCTTGGAAGATGTAACTATACTGACCATGAACTAAACCTACCGCATCATCTAGAAGTAGCCAGGTAGCATGTCCTACTTTTTATCCCTATATGCCCAGCGCCGGCCGGAGAACTAAATAATGCTAGCAGAGGGAAATATAAGACCTGACTCACCTCTAGAGAAATGCCCAAAAAAAAGGAGACAGAGGCCCCCCACATATATTGGCGGTGATATGAGATGAAACAACAAACGCAGCAGGAAAATAGTTTTAGCAAATTTGAGGTCCGCTTTCTAGATAGCAGAAGACAGAAAGCATACTTTCATGGTCAGTAGAAAACCCTAACAAAACACATCCAGAAATTACTTTAGGACTCTGGCATTAACTCATAATACCAGAGTGGCAATTCCTGATCAACAAGAGCTTTCCAGACACAGTAACGAAACTGCAGCTGTGAACTGGAACCAAAATACAAAAACAAAACATGGACGAATGTCCAACTTATCTAGTAGATGTCTGGGAGCAGGAACAAGCACAGAGAGGCTTCTGATAACATTGTTGACCGGCAAGCATCTAACAGAGAAGCCAGGTTATATAGCGACACCCAGATCTAATCAGAACAGGTGAACAGGGAAGATGATGTCACAAGTTCAATTCCACCAGTAGCCACCGGGGGAGCCCAGAATCCAAATTCACAACAGTACCCCCCCCTCAAGGAGGGGGCACCGAACCCTCACCAGAACCACCAGGGCGATCAGGATGGGCCCTATGAAAGGCACGAACCAGATCAGAGGCATGAACATCAGATGCAGTGACCCAAGAATTATCCTCCTGGCCATATCCCTTCCACTTGACCAGATACTGGAGTCTCCGTCTGGAAACACGGGAGTCTAGGATTTTTTCCACAACGTACTCCAACTCACCCTCAACCAACACCGGAGCAGGAGGCTCAACGGAAGGCACAACCGGTGCCTCATACCTGCGCAATAACGACCGATGAAAAACGTTATGAATAGAAAAGGATGCAGGGAGGTCCAAACGGAAGGAAACAGGGTTAAGAATCTCCAATATTTTATACGGACCGATGAACCGAGGCTTAAACTTAGGAGATGAGACCCTCATAGGGACAAAACGAGAAGACAACCACACCAAATCTCCAACACAAAGCCGAGGACCAACACGACGGTGACGGTTGGCAAAAAGCTGAGTCTTCTCCTGGGACAACTTTAAATTGTCCATCACCTGCCCCCAGATATGATGCAATCTCTCCACCACCGCATCCACTCCAGGACAATCCGAGGATTCCATCTGACCGGAGGAAAATCGAGGATGGAACCCCGAATTACAGAAAAACGGGGAAACCAAGGTGGCAGAGCTGGCCCGATTATTGAGGGCGAACTCCGCCAATGGCAAAAAAGCAACCCAATCATCCTGGTCAGCAGACACAAAACACCTCAGATATGTCTCCAGGGTCTGATTAGTCCGCTCGGTCTGGCCATTAGTCTGAGGGTGAAAAGCAGACGAAAAAGACAAATCTATGCCCATCCTAGCACAAAATGCCCGCCAAAATCTAGACACAAATTGGGTTCCTCTGTCAGAAACGATATTCTCAGGAATACCATGCAAACGAACAACATTTTGAAAAAACAGGGGCACCAACTCGGAAGAAGAAGGCAATTTGGGCAGGGGAACCAAATGAACCATCTTAGAAAAACGGTCACACACCACCCAGATGACAGACATCTTCTGAGAAACAGGCAGATCTGAAATAAAATCCATCGAGATGTGTGTCCAAGGCCTCTTAGGAATAGGCAAGGGCAACAATAATCCACTAGCCCGAGAACAACAAGGCTTGGCCCGAGCACAAACGTCACAAGACTGCACAAAGCCTCGCACATCTCGTGACAGGGAAGGCCACCAGAAGGATCTTGCCACCAAATCCCTGGTACCAAAAATTCCAGGATGACCTGCCAACGCAGAAGAATGCACCTCAGAGATGACTTTACTGGTCCAATCATCAGGAACAAACAGCCTATCAGGCGGACAACGATCCGGTCTATCCGCCTGAAACTCCTGCAAGGCCCGCCGCAGGTCTGGAGAAACGGCTGACAAGATAACTCCCTCCTTAAGAATACCTGTGGGGTCAGAGTTGCCAGGTGAATCAGGCTCAAAACTCCTAGAAAGGGCATCCGCCTTAACATTCTTAGAACCTGGTAGGTACGATACCACAAAATTAAACCGAGAAAAAAATAATGACCAGCGCGCCTGTCTAGGATTCAGGCGCCTGGCGGTCTCAAGATAAATCAAATTTTTGTGGTCAGTCAATACCACCACCTGATGTCTGGCCCCCTCGAGCCAATGGCGCCACTCCTCAAACGCCCACTTCATGGCCAAAAGCTCCCGATTCCCAACATCATAATTCCGCTCAGCGGGCGAAAATTTACGGGAAAAGAAGGCACAAGGCCTCATCACGGCGCAGTCAGAACTTTTCTGCGACAACACTGCCCCAGCTCCGATCTCAGAAGCGTCGACCTCAACCTGAAAAGGAAGAGTCACATCAGGCTGACGCAACACAGGGGCAGAAGAAAAACAGCGCTTAAGCTCCTGAAAGGCCTCCACAGCATCAGGGGACCAATTAGCAACATCAGCACCCTGTCTAGTCAAATCGGTCAATGGCTTAACGACATCCGAAAAACCAGAAATAAATCGACGATAAAAGTTGGCAAAGCCCAAAAATTTCTGAAGACTTTTAAGAGAAGAGGGCTGCGTCCAATCACAAATAGCTTGAACCTTGACAGGATCCATCTCAATGGAAGAGGGAGAAAAAATATATCCCAAAAAGGAAATTCTCTGAACCCCAAAAACGCACTTAGAACCCTTGACACACAGAGAATTAGACCGCAAAACCTGAAAAACCCTCTTAACTTGCCGGACATGAGAGTCCCAGTCATCCGAAAAAATCAGAATATCATCCAGATACACTATCATAAATTTATCCAAAAAATCGCGGAAAATATCATGCATAAAGGACTGGAAGACTGAAGGGGCATTAGAAAGACCAAAAGGCATCACCAAATACTCAAAGTGGCCCTCGGGCGTATTAAATGCGGTTTTCCACTCATCCCCCTGCCTGATCCGCACCAAATTATACGCCCCACGGAGATCAATCTTAGAGAACCACTTGGCCCCCTTTATGCGAGCAAACAAATCAGTCAGCAACGGCAATGGGTATTGATATTTAACCGTGATTTTATTCAAAAGCCGATAATCAATACATGGTCTCAAAGAGCCGTCTTTTTTTGACACAAAGAAAAAACCGGCTCCTAAGGGAGATGACGATGGACGAATATGTCCCTTTTCCAAGGACTCCTTTATATATTCTCGCATAGCAGTATGTTCAGGCACAGACAGATTAAATAAACGACCCTTTGGGTATTTACTACCCGGAATTAAATCTATAGCACAATCGCACTCACGGTGCGGAGGTAGTGAACCAAGCTTGGGTTCTTCAAAGACGTCACGATAGTCAGACAGGAACTCAGGGATTTCAGAGGGGATAGATGATGAAATGGACACCAAAGGTACGTCCCCATGAGTCCCCTTACATCCCCAGCTCAACACAGACATAGCTCTCCAGTCAAGGACTGGGTTGTGAGACTGCAGCCATGGCAATCCCAGCACCAAATCCTCATGTAGATTATACAGCACTAGAAAACGAATAGTCTCCTGGTGATCCGGATTAATACACATAGTCACTTGTGTCCAATATTGTGGTTTATTATTAGCCAATGGGGTGGAGTCAATCCCCTTCAGAGGAATAAGAGTTTCCAAAGGCTCTAAATCATACCCACAACGATTGGCAAAGGACCAATCCATAAGACTCAAAGCGGCGCCAGAGTCGATATAGGCGTCAGTAGTAATAGATGACAAAGAGCAAATCAGGGTCACAGACAAAATAAATTTAGACTGTAAAGTGCCAATGGAAACAGATTTATCAAGCTTTTTAGTACGTTTAGAGCATGCTGATATAACATGAGTAGAATCCCCACAATAGAAACACAACCCATTTTTCCGTCTAAAATTCTGCCGCTCGCTTCTGGACAGAATTCTATCACACTGCATGCTTTCTGGCGTCTTCTCAGTGGACACCGCCAGATGGTGCACTGGTTTGCGCTCCCGCAGACGCCTATCGATCTGAATAGCCATTGTCATGGACTCATTCAGACCCGCAGGCACAGGGAACCCCACCATAACATCCTTAATGGCATCAGAGAGACCCTCTCTGAAAGTAGCCGCCAAGGCACACTCATTCCACTGAGTAAGCACAGACCATTTACGGAATCTTTGGCAGTAAATTTCAGCTTCATCTTGCCCCTGCGATAGGGACATCAAAGTTTTTTCTGCCTGAAGTTCCAAATGAGGTTCCTCATACAGCAACCCCAAGGCCAGAAAAAACGCATCCACATTGAGCAACGCAGGATCCCCTGGTGCCAATGCAAAAGCCCAGTCTTGAGGGTCGCCGCGGAGCAAGGAAATCACAATCCCAACCTGCTGTGCAGGGTCTCCAGCAGAACGAGATTTCAGGGACAAAAATAGCTTACAATTATTTCTAAAATTCTGAAAGCTAGATCTATTCCCTGAGAAGAATTCCGGCAAAGGAATTCTCGGCTCAGATACCGGAGCATGAATAATAAAATCTTGCAAATTTTGTACTTTCGTGGTGAGATTATTCAAACCTGCAGTTACACTCTGAAGATCCATTATTAACAGGTGAACACAAAGCCATTCAAAGATTATAAGGAGAGAGAAAAAAAAGAAAGACTGCAGCATAGACAGACTGGCAAGTGATCCAATTAAGAGCACAGAAAAAAAAAAAAAAAAAAAAAAAAAACTCTCAGCAGACTTCTTATTTCTCTCCTTTCTCAGCCAAGGATTTTAACCCTTTAGTGGGCCGGTCAAACTGTCATGATCTCCATGGCCAGAGAACTAGCATAAGCCTCTATAGGAACAAGCTCTTGGAAGATGTAACTATACTGACCATGAACTAAACCTACCGCATCATCTAGAAGTAGCCAGGTAGCATGTCCTACTTTTTATCCCTATATGCCCAGCGCCGGCCGGAGAACTAAATAATGCTAGCAGAGGGAAATATAAGACCTGACTCACCTCTAGAGAAATGCCCAAAAAAAAGGAGACAGAGGCCCCCCACATATATTGGCGGTGATATGAGATGAAACAACAAACGCAGCAGGAAAATAGTTTTAGCAAATTTGAGGTCCGCTTTCTAGATAGCAGAAGACAGAAAGCATACTTTCATGGTCAGTAGAAAACCCTAACAAAACACATCCAGAAATTACTTTAGGACTCTGGCATTAACTCATAATACCAGAGTGGCAATTCCTGATCAACAAGAGCTTTCCAGACACAGTAACGAAACTGCAGCTGTGAACTGGAACCAAAATACAAAAACAAAACATGGACGAATGTCCAACTTATCTAGTAGATGTCTGGGAGCAGGAACAAGCACAGAGAGGCTTCTGATAACATTGTTGACCGGCAAGCATCTAACAGAGAAGCCAGGTTATATAGCGACACCCAGATCTAATCAGAACAGGTGAACAGGGAAGATGATGTCACAAGTTCAATTCCACCAGTAGCCACCGGGGGAGCCCAGAATCCAAATTCACAACAGCGGATGTGCTTTCCATCCACCGCTCCTAAACAGTTGGGGAAATCACACACACTCCAGAATTTTTCCGCAATTCCAATCCACATGTCGACGGTGGGTAGGGGTATAAACTCATCCCGGAGTACATTCCACAAAGCCCGGCAGGTGTCCGCAACTATTCCCGACAGGGTGGATATTCCAAGCCGGTATTGGAAATGGAGGGATGATAAACTCTCCGGTTGCCAGAAATCTGGAAGAAAAGAATTAAAGAAAAATTACAATCAGTTCTATTTAAGGTGTGGTTATGCTAAAGACAGAAAGAAAATTACCACACAAAAAAAAAACATGTTTAGTACACCCAAAATTAGCACTGGCATTGGTTTACATTTCTTACTTACCTTAATGTAACCAGTAGACGTTCCTCCGGTGGAATCGCTCTATGGAGCTGGGTGTCCTGTCTCCGTATGACTCCTTGGACACGAGCAAGCAAATCCCGGAACGAGTCTTGCGACATCCTTGTGTATTCCTGGAATTTCTCCGGGTTGGCATTAAGCTCGGCATAGAGCGTGTGATAGGCTCCACGGCTCTCACGTAGTTCGTTAATGGGGTGTCTCCAAAAACGCCTACGCCGTCTCCTTCTCCATCTTTCGCGATTTCTGTCTTGCTCCCAAGCAAATGCACAGGCAAGAAACAGCTTGATGCTTAAATCCAGGTTGAAATAAAAGCTCTCCTTGCGAAGATCCATCATGACACAGGATACAGGAGCAAAATTTGAAGATTTCAGCTGTTCAAGGGTGTATATAAAGATATCCCATAATACATGCCCTCTGTAGTCCCATTGGCGGTGTCTGGTTATCTAGATTTTTCTCCTGTAAAAATTGTCATCATGCGCACCAAAAACGCAAATGCAGAAAAAAACGCATGGAAAAGCGTGCAAACGCGGTGTTTTTTAAACCGCATGCGTCTAAAAAAATGCCGCGTTTATATGCATTTTTTCCAGCACTTGCGGATGCGGATTAAACGCTGCGGATTCTAACGCAAATGTGAAACTAGCCTTAGAGACTTCTAGGGGCAGGAGGTTTCATAGTACCGTCAGCGGCACAGTATAGATCTTTAGGACAACCAGGTAAAATCCATGTTCAATTGTTGAAATATTACAAGATTATTTCTTTCCTTTTTTTTCCATCTTTAGTTTTATAATTTATAACAACATTGTGTATTTTTGGCACTATATATTCCTGTATGGTATATTTTTACGCCATATCTTCACAACTATATTAAAACGATTGATATAATTGAATATTTAGCTATATGTCCAATAGTGCTCGCTTCTTTTGATATTAGGTCACTAAAAGCTTGATATAAACTTCATATAGCCTTTATTTCCCCTGAATTAAGCAATAGTGTCACCTGGTGGTCAAGTTACTAATTACAGGGATTACTTCTGTGTTTTTTGCACATTTGTGGCACCTTATCATATGAGTAATTTGATATTAAGACTTTTTTGTAGAAATTTAGTATGTTTATATTGAAGTAAAGTTTTTTAAGTGGCTGTATAATCAATATGACGGATATGTTATAAAGGCACCTCCGTTTTCCAGTTACCTTTGTTCCTGTTAATTTTAAAATATTGTCGTAAGAATTAATAAAAACGTGCTATTTTATTTAATTTATGTAGTCACTTCAATTCATTTTTTGCACCCATATTTGATGGTAAATGCAAAAAATAAGGTGGTATGTTCTATCTATCTATCATCTATTATCTATCATCTAGCTATTTGTTATCTATATCTATTATCTATCTATTATGTATCATCTATCTATTATCTATCTATTCTGTATCTATTATCTATCTATCTATCTATCTATCTATCTATCTATCTATTATCTTTCTATCATTTATTTATTAACTATGTATCTCATATCCAATATCTAGCTTATTTTTGTCTATTAATTATCTATCAATTATCTATATCCTCTATTAATTATCTAGCCATCTCATCTATTATCTATCCAATATCAATCTCCTATCTATATATTATATCTATCTATTATCCATCCATCTCATGTATTTTTATATCTATCTCCTATAAATCTATATACCTAGCGCCTATATATCTATCCATTTATCTAAAAAATAGAAGGCAGTTTTTTTTTGTATTATTTTGAGGATTGGTCTGTGCCTGGAATTTTGGACACCCGACTATGGCAATTGTTTGCTAGTGTTGCTTTCAAATTTATTTTTCTATTATCTATCTCTCATTTATCTATTATCTATCTATCTCTCATCTTTCTATTATCTATCGATCTAGCTATCATTATTTTCTATCATCTACCTATAGGTTGAATTATCTACCATATCTAATATTTTTATATCTATCTATTAATTATCTATCTCATATCTACTGTAGTTATTTATCCATCTCATTTATTTATCTATCAATTTCTATTTTTCTCTGTTTACCCTTGACCAGGTTGGCAGTATCCACTATGAACTTTACTTACATCACGCAGCTTTATCCAGAAGAAGTGTTTCTTGCCTTCCTATGAAGGGCTTAGCTATTGGTGTTTGTGTATATATACAGTACAGACCAAACGTTTGGACACACCTTCTCATTTAAATATTTTTCTCTATTTTCATGACTATGAAAATTGTACATTCACACTGATGGCATCAGAACTATGAATTAACACATGTGGAATTATATACTTAACAAAAAAGTGTGAAACAACTGAAATTATGTCTTATATTCTAGGTTCTTCAAATTGACCACCTTTTGCTTTGATGACTGCTTTGCACACTCCTGGCATTCTCTTAATGAGCTACAAGAGGTAGTCACCGGGAATGGTTTTCCAACAATCTTGAAGGAGTTCCCAGAGATGCTTAGCACTTGTTGGCACTTTTGCCTTCACTCTGCGGCCCAGCTCACCCCAAACCATCTCGATTGGGTTCAGGTCTGGTGACTGTGGAGGCCAGGTCATCTGGTGTAGCACCTCATCACTCTCCTTCTTGGTCAAATAGCCCTTATACAGCCTGGAGGTGTGTTTGGGGCCAATGTCCTGTTGAAAAATAAATGATGGTCCAACTAAATGCAAACCGGATGGAATAGCATGCTGCTGCAAGATGCTGTGGTAGCCATGCTGGTTCAGTATGCCTTCAATATAATATATAAAGCTGAATGTGTGTGTGTATGTGTGTGTGTGTATGTCCGGGATTGGCATCTGCACCGTCGCAGCTACAGCCACAAAATTTTGCACAGTCACACGTCTGGACCCCGAGAGCGTCATAGGCTATGTTGTGAGGTGAAATTTTAACCCCGCGCGTTCCAATTCACCAAACAATTTTGCCTCTATCTACATAATGGGGAAAAATTGAAAGGAAAGGTGTTAGAGGCAAATTGACAGCCAGGAGGAGATGACATACAGGTATATACTAAATACAGGGGAGATGACATACACGTATATACTATATACAGGAGGAGATGACATACAGGTATATATTATATACAGGAGGAGATGACATACAGGTATATACTATGTACAGGGGAGATGACATACACGTATATACTATATACAGGAGGAGATGACATACAGGTATATATTATATACAGGAGGAGATGACATACAGGTATATACTATATACAGGGGAGATGACATACAGGTATATACTATATACAGGGGAGATGACATACAGGTGTATACTATATACAGGGGAGATGACTTACAGGTATATACTATATACAGGAGATGACATACAGGTATATACTATATACAGGGGAGATGACGTACAGGTATATAAAGGAGAAGACAAACAGGTATATACTATATACAGGATAGATGACATACAGGTATATACTATATACAGGAGATGACATACAGGTATATACTATATACAGGGGAGATGACATACACGTATATACTATATACAGGAGGAGATGACATACAGCTATATATTATATACAGGAGGAGATGACATACAGGTATATACTATATACAGGGGAGATGACATACAGGTATATACTATATACAGGGGAGATGACATACAGGTATATACTATATACAGGGGAGATGACTTACAGGTATATACTATATACAGGAGGAGATGACACACAGGTATATACTATATACAGGGGAGATGACATACAGGTATATACTATATACAGGGGAGATTACACACGTATATACTATATACAGGGGAGATGACATACAGGTATATACTATATACAGGAGGAGGTGACATACAGGTATATACTATATACAGGAGCAGATGACATACAGGTATATACTGAGGGGAAAATAAGAGGTGTGAGTGCAAAAGGAGAGGAGTAAGGGGAAAATAGTGGAGTGATTGGAAAAAGACAGGTGTGAAGTCAAAATGACAGGTGTTAGGGGGGGAAATGAGAAAAGTGAGGGGAGAAAATGAGAGGTGTGAGGGGGGAAATGAGGTGTGGGGGAAAATGAGAGGAGTGAGGGGAAAATGAGAGATGTGAGGGGGAAAATGAGAGACGTGAGGTGCTATAGCTAACAGTTACTATGCCTGGGCAACGTCGGGCTCTTCAGCTAGTTTCGAATAAATCCCCAACAGTATCACCAGCAAAGCACCCCCACACCATCACACCCCCTCCTCCATGCTTCACGGTGGGAACCAGGCATGTAGAGTCCATCCGTTCACCTTTTCTGCGTCGCACAAAGACACAGTGGTTGGAACCAAAGATCTCAAATTTGGACTCATCAGACCAAAGCACAGATTTCCACTGGTCTAATGTCCATTCCTTGTGTTCTTTAGCCCAAACAAGTCTCTTCTGCTTGTTGCCTGTCCTTAGCAGTGGTTTCCTAGCAGCTATTTTACCATGAAGGCCTGCTGTACAAAGTCTCCTCTTAACAGTTGTTGTAGAGATGTGTCTGCTGCTAGAACTCTGTGTGGCATTGATCTGGTCTCTAATCTGAGCTGCTGTTAGCCTGCGATTTCTGAGGCTGGTGACTCGGATAAACTTATCCTCAGAAGCAGAGGTGACTCTTGGTCTTCCTTTCCTGGGGCGGTCCTCATATGAGCCAGTTTCTTTGTAGTGCTTGATGGTTTTTGCCACTGCACTTGGGGACACTTTCAAAGTTTTCCCAATTTTTCGGACTGCCTGACCTTCATTTCTTAAAGTAATCATGGCCACTCATTTTTCTTTACTTAGCTGCTTTTTTCTTGCCATAATACAAATTCTAACAGTCTATTCAGTAGGACTATCAGCTGTGTATCCACCAGACTTCTGCACAACACAACTGATGGTCCCAACACTATTTATAAGGCAAGAAATGCCACTTATTAATTAAACCTGACAGGGCGCACCTGTGAAGTGAAAACCATTTCCGGTGACTACCTCTTGAAGCTCATCAAGAGAATGCCAAGAGCGTGCAAAGCAGTCATCAAAGCAAAAGGTGGCTGCTTTGAAGAACCTAGAATATAAGACATAATTTCAGTTGTTTCACACTTTTTTGTTAAGTATATACAGGTCCTTCTCAAAAAATTAGCATATAGTGTTAAATTTCATTATTTACCATAATGTAATGATTACAATTAAACTTTCATATATTATAGATTCATTATCCACCAACTGAAATTTGTCAGGTCTTTTATTGTTTTAATACTGATGATTTTGGCATACAACTCCTGATAACCCAAAAAACCTGTCTCAATAAATTAGCATATTTCACCCGTCCAATCAAATAAAAGTGTTTTTTAATAACAAACAAAAAAACAATCAAATAATAATGTTCAGTTATGCACTCAATACTTGGTCGGGAATCCTTTGGCAGAAATGACTGCTTCAATGCGGCGTGGCATGGAGGCAATCAGCCTGTGACACTGCTGAGATGTTATGGAGGCCCAGGATGCTTCAATAGCGGCCTTAAGCTCATCCAGAGTGTTGGGTCTTGCGTCTCTCAACTTTCTCTTCACAATATCCCACAGATTCTCTATGGGGTTCAGGTCAGGAGAGTTGGCAGGCCAATTGAGCACAGTAATACCATGGTCAGTAAACCATTTACCAGTGGTTTTGGCACTGTGAGCAGGTGCCAGGTCGTGCTGAAAAATGAAATCTTCATCTCCATAAAGCATTTCAGCCGATGGAAGCATGAAGTGCTCCAAAATCTCCTGATAGCTAGCTGCATTGACCCTGCCCTTGATGAAACACAGTGGACCAACACCAGCAGCTGACATGGCACCCCATACCATCACTGACTGTGGGTACTTGACACTGGACTTCAGGCACTTTGGCATTTCCTTCTCCCCAGTCTTCCTCCAGACTCTGGCACCTTGATTTCCGAATGACATGCAAAATTTGCTTTCATCAGAAAAAAGTACTTGGGACCACTTAGCAACAGTCCAGTGCTGCTTCTCTGTAGCCCAGGTCAGGCGCTTCTGCCGCTGTTTATGGTTCAAAAGTGGCTTTACCTGGGGAATGCGGCACCTGTAGCCCATTTCCTGCACACGCCTGACTCAGTCCACTGCTTCCTCAGGTTCCCCAAGGTCTGGAATCGGTCCTTCTCCACAATCTTCCTCAGGGTCCGGTCACCTCTTCTCGTTGTACAGCGTTTTCTGCCACATTTTTTCCTTCCAACAGACTTACCATTGAGGTGCCTTGATACAGCACTCTGGGAACAGCCTATTTGTTGAGAAATTTCTTTTTGGGTCTTACCCTCTTGCTTGAGGGTGTCAATGATGGCCTTCTTGACATCTGTCAGGTCGCTAGTCTTACCCATGATGGGGGTTTTGAGTAATGAACCAGGCAGGGAGTTTTTAAAAGCCTCGGGTATCTTTTGCATGTGTTTAGAGTTAATTAGTTGATTCAGAAGATTAGTGTAATAGGTCGTTTAGAGAACCTTTTCTTGATATGCTAATTTATTGAGACAGGTTTTTTGGGTTATCAGGAGTTGTATGCCAAAATCATCAGTATTAAAACAATAAAAGACCTGACAAATTTCAGTTGGTGGATAATGAATCTATAATATATGAAAGTTTGATTGTAATCATTACATTATGGTAAATAATGAATTTTAACACTATATGCTAATTTTTTGAGAAGGACCTGTAATTCCACATGTGTTAATTTATAGTTTTGATGCCATCAGTGTGAATGTACAATTTTCATAGTTATGAAAATACAGAAAAATCTTTAAATGAGAAGATGTGTCCAAACTTTTGGTCTGTACTGTATATATATAGAGACTCGCTCACCGCAGTTGGGGGATCAGGTGGTCAAAACATTTTGTATTAAGGCCCCTACGCTATGACATGTATCTGTTATAATGTTGGTGAAAGTATTGATGCAGAATGAGGGATACTCTGTATGGCGTTACTATCAGTGGGGGGGTTACAGATACATGAGTAAAATAATATTGAAAACAGTCTTACCCGTAGTCAATGAGACCTGGATCTGATAAGGTGCAGCCGACGATCTGACCCCAGCTCCTCCTGTCACCTCCTCTTCACTGTTCCTTCATCTATAACTGAGTTTTCTGACAGCTTGGCACCTGGATGTGTCTCACTTGTTCCACCTCTCTGCAATTTTATAGCTATGAGTTTTGTTATAAAATTCCTTTGTTTAACCCTCTGTTGCAAAATAAGAACCCGCACAACAAAGCAGTTCACGCATATTAGACCTTGTGTATTAGAAGATCTGGGTAAGAAGTGCAGACAGTAGATTGACTTCTATAAAGTTAGAAAAATGACAGTTGTAAAAATATCACATAAAGTATATAATAATTAAGCTGCAGCTCACTTGTCAGATTTGCTGTGTAGACTGGGGTAGGGTCAACAGAGTCATCTCATTATCATTTGATGCTTTATCAATCAAGAGTGGAGATTTACCGCATACCTGTCTTTGGAGGTCTCTTTTAAGAATAACCTGCTGTACTTTTACATGAGGAATATCACTATTTCTGGCCATTATATGACTTGCATCCTGCATTTTACACCAGTTTTCCCCTTTGCAGGCTCTAATTGTCAGTCGACTCTGCGCTCATGAGTGGAGACTTCCTTCCACAATGTCTCCCATACACAATGCACAGAGACATGCGAGATTCCACCTCACCTGATTCTTTGTAGTATATGTTCAGAATCATCAGTAGCAGCATGAGAACATTATGCATCAGTACTATGCAGTGTAGCTGTGAGTACAACACTGGCGTGAGAGGAAACATTTTATAGAAATCAGTAACACAATCTGTCTGTGATTCTCTTTGCTTGTTCACCTACTGTACTCCTTTCTTGTATTTTTCAGATTGAATGTTGAGTTCATGAGGCAAGGGAAATACCTCATAGGCGGAGAAAGGAGCATATTTATCCAATGAGATCCCTTGTGCTAGTGATTTATTCAAAGTTTGTTGAAACAATGTAAAGCAGCATGGGGCGGTAGCTACTTGGCTCTTGCACGCTGGACCATTACATGAAGGTGGGGGTCCTCGTTGGTTGTGTGACCTTGTGTTGTGAGGGCGCTGTGCTGCATGTAACCAATGACTCTGGTTTGTTAGGACCAGATGTTTCACAGTTCAAAGAGGGAGATCACCATTCAAAAATAAAGTTTTTACTGAACAGAAACTTGGTAGGGTTTATATACATGAGATAGTGGGCACATATCATGATGAAGGTTTCTTTTACAAGACGAAGCATTTTCCACACCTAGATTCTTTTCTCTTTTTTCACTTGTCCTCTTTTGTTCACCACAACCCATCCTCTTACTACAATCAAGTTTGTAAGAGTCCTATGCTCAACCCATGGTTCCACGTCCTTTTCCCTTTAAGGAACTCATCTCTGATCAAGCACTCTGTTTCTTCAGTCCCTTTTCTTCTACTTCTCTGCTCAGAATCTGGCTATCTTCTGTCTCTGCTTCCTCTCTTAGATGGGACACCCATGTCATGCATCACTGCTCACATTAGACCTTAGGTCTTTTCTTTATGCACAGTGGGCCCTTTCTGACATTTTAACAGGAAAGTGTCTCTTTCCATTCACTTGAGCCCCTCCCACTCTGGGCAAGTCCCAGCCATTAATGCTTGCTTTTCCTACTGTCAAACTAAACAATGCTTTGGACAATTCACATTACACAGCATAGCAATGTACTTGCTCTTCAAGGTGGAACGTGGGCAGTATGTTTATCTCATTACATTTCCATCTTCTTTAATGATGGCTGTCCTTGGGCAACTGGAACCCAGAAAACTCATTTTGACGCACATATAATGTCCAACTTCACAGAATCCTTTTCTCCTCAAGGAACAACACTGACTCGGTCCTCATTGTTGAGGAACCTGGGACCAAGTCCTTTGACCTCAAATTCATCCCTCAGGTCGATCTGGTCTTTCTTAGCAAGGGCCCTCTAGCCAACCACACAGTTGCCCCCTTTAAGGGTAGCGCTTTTCACCACTGGCACAGCCCATTGTCCCACATCAATCCATAGGACGGGAATACAGTTTTTTCACTCCACTCCTTTCCATGAGAGAGGTACACACATAGTCCCTTAGGGACGACATCCATTCTGGATGAGATTCAGTCCTCAATTGAGGATGATAGGACCCACCAGTGGCTGCAATGTCTCTTAATCCAGCAGGGGAATGTGCAACAAGCGCAACAAACTGTGGGGAAATATAGTGGGGCCATCCATAGCAATTAATGGCAATTAAGCCCTGCTAAAACTTCGGTCCTAAGGAATCTAGAACTTTCCCAGTGATCAGGTGCAATGAGCACAACTTGGCTAGTTTCAGCCTCTGACTCCCTCTTTTATTACTTTTCGACTTATCCTGGGTCTGTTCTGTGATGCCCCAGGGTCCTGGTCATCACAGTGGCATTGCTTTCCTCACGGGGAGAGTGACGTCACGCTTGGAAGCAAGGGAAGATCTCTTCTATCAGGTAAACACATACATGCAACATGTTCGTACTCCAGGCCAGAAGGGGGAGCTCTGAACCCGGCTTTCCGGGGAACTGCTCTTGATATATATTCTGGCTAGAGGGGGAAGTCAGTGGGCAGTCTGTCAGGAGGACAGGAAGAGAGCAGTCAGACAGCGAGTGTCAGAAAGACTGAAGGGGCCGTGTAGCCAGAGTTGCTGCAGCTCCTGGAGAAAGAGAACTGAGAAGGAAAGGACAGTTAGTAGAAAGTATGCAAGAGAGCAAAGCACAGGAGAGTGACATCTGGGGAGGATAGCTGTGACTGGGCTTCCTCCCTGGCAGAGCGCAGATTCTGGTAGCCAGAAGACCGAGGTTGTGTCGGACTCTAGGAGGCACAGCAGAAACCGGCAGGACAGCTGGATTACATATCACCTGTCTGCCCTAATACCCAGGAGGCACAGTGGCACATAGAGCCCGGGTCATGATAGGGACCCTGTCAAAAGGCTCAAGCCACCTGTCATATGGGTTTGTGTCCCAGAACTGTGAGGACCTTGCCAGAAGCCATAGGCAGTAAGGGACTACAACACCACTGTGCTATGAGGAAGGCTTTCATCTCTACCTGTAATAATTATAGGGGATAACTCAGGAGACTCTTTGCGTGGAACAAGACAACTACAGGACACAGTTTTAGAAGTGGTAAAGTCTATATTATCACACGGTGATTCAAACAGGTGCAGAGAGAAACTCAAGTCCACAACACTTGGTGCAAATAATAAACGCAGCTTAGCAGTCTATAGGAAACTTCAGAGGAAAATGCAATCACGCAGAAAGTCTATGAAGCACAGTTATTCTTGAGGATACTTGACACGAATAAATCCTTGTCTTAGTCCAGGCACAGATAGATATGCTTATTAGGCAGTTCAAATCATATCTTAGCTCAACCAGGGAGGCCTGGTTAATAGTGTCAGGTTATTGCAAAGCAGCAACAGCTTACATGTCCAGCAAATGCAGATGGAAGTAAACACGAGCAGCAGATGAAGGAGGATTACTGGAAACTTGTGTATGCAGCAGGAACTCAGAGCAGAGTAGCAGGATCACCACACAGGTTCACAGGAGCAGGTGTATAGCCAGGGAGTAATCAGAGGTCAGGAGCTGGATGCAAGGCAGAATACTCTAGCACAGACTGAAGGCTGGGGTGGAGTTTTATAGCAGGAAGACACAGTGCACATGAGACCAAAGACGCCATCTTGGAAAAGGGCAGTAATGCACAAAAGGTAAAAAATGTTCAGAGTCCTGACACTACCTGGCAGAGGGGACTCTGAACTTGCTTCCAAGCCAGGCAGACCCTGCCTGCCCTGTGATCTGGTGCCCTGGACTGTGGTTGCCTGAAGCCTTCAGTAAACCAGGTAAAGAGACTGCAAACCTGTGTCCTCCGTTCTTTACTGCGCCTCTCATCATCCTCATCTATACACCGGGAGCCCTGGGGACCTACTTCACCTGTGGGAAGTTATACCATCTAGCTGCCATAACATCACCCCAGAGGACCCCTTAAAGCAGCGTCGGTCCCCACTGATTGAACACCACAGGTGGCGTCACGAACACAAACTTTATTAAACCCTTAAAAGACCTTCCCCTTTATTTGGGCACCCAGGGCCAGGGACCAGGTCACAGCCACCGTGACATCCCCTTTAATTGCGACCAGACCCGATACCGAGTAACCCCACGGCCCTGGCCGGCGACTCAGTTCCTTCTACCTCCTCCAGAGAAGGACTTGGTGACAACCTTTAGCTTCTTCCTGGAGCTTTGTTTCCCTGTACCAGATCCACAGGCGGCCCAGCCTCTGATACCGTAGCCATATGGAATATGGCCACGGCTTCTTGCATCACTTGCACCACATCCAGTTCTCGTGTTGGGGAAGGAAACCTCCAGCGTTCTATTGGTGCCCTAGATGTAGCACCTCCAGCTAAATCCACTGCTATGGCTCTTTCACAAGATAACTTTTCCATTGGAGGTCTGTTCTTTAAAATAAGCTGCATCTTCTCGGCTCTTATTTCAGCTTTCCTTCTCTGGGCTGCTGAAAGACCCATATTTTGCAGGTCCTCCACAAACGGCAGAAATTTCACCTCCGTCTTCTCAGGTCACAGGGGGTCCGAAGGCATTGCTCAGGCTCTCACCGCTGGCTTGGTTGCATTGCCTGTTCTGGACCTGCTGCACAAACTTCTACTCTATCCATGAAAATCTTGGCCAGCTCGAGGTCCTCATCATGCTCTTGAGACCCAGAAGTTGGTTCTTTCATACTACTGGCCTGTGCATACCTCTCTGCCATTATACCACATTGTCCTTTCTCCGACTTACAACCAACAAATGGTGCCATTTCTTCCACCGTTTGTGGCCCGTCACGGCTCCTTCTTTTGCTGGGTGGGGTTCTCTTCAGCTCATCATCCTGTTTCTATATCTCCTCCGCCCGTTTTCTTGATTCACACCTTCCTGGGCAGGCCTTTTTCTTCTACTTCGTCTTACTTTAGAGAGCACTCCTTTCATCCAGTTCCGATACTTACCCCTGTAGGCATAATCTCTGGAGGGCTTGACAACTATTCTTGGCCTTTTGTTCTTTCTATGCCTACGATAGGCGGGACCTTCTTATTGTTCTGCGCTACTGTCATGTCATAAATAGCAGTCTCCAGTAAGTGGAACAACTTAGTGGGATAAAAAAAGACATAAGCATAAATAACATAAAAATACAATGTTTTATTAGAAATTATTAACATATTTGTTAAAATTAAGCAAAAGGATTTAAAAAATAAGTAGCATCGAGGTGTATGCTATCTGTAGCTATAAGTGGGCAATACTGAGGCAGAAATAAATGCTATTCTGTATAAAAATTCTTTCAATGGGTAAATTGCCCAGCTGGAAATGTATCACTGCTACCTCCCTGACATTGCCGTTTCGCCTAACAGGCTTCTTCCAGTGTTGGCATATGTTTGAAAGGTCCTGTGTGCTGCCTGCTGTTTCAAATGTCGGAGACTCGGGTGGGTAATTGTGCATGCTCGGCTCGCCGAATTCCGAAGGTAAAATATAACTTCGGGTTCACCGCGCTTGGAGCGCAAGAGTGGAACGCTGACGTAACCGGATGCGCAGGACCGGAAGTCAAGAATGAGTCCCGAGTAGCGCATGCGTCAGACCAGGTCCCGAGATCAGACAGCATATCACTGTATAGGATGAGGAGAAGTTTAAAAGGGTCGTGTCTATGCGCAATGTGTTCATCAGAGGACAGTTGAGTTGTAATCAAAAGGGGTTATTACTAAGTCATTGCGGAAAGGAATTGGTAATTGGAAAGGGCATGTTTTGTATCGCACGTGCCAGCAATCGTCTTCATGGCTGATTTAAGAGACAAAGAAGGGGACTGGCTTAGCCACCAGCGAGGCCGACAGCCAGTCGTCTCCATCATGTCACTGACCCTACCTGTATCTAAACCAATGTGGAAGCAGAAGGACCGAGACCAATATCAGAGGTCATAAATAGCTCAACCCAAACCGATCTAAAAATTTGTCTTGGGAAGTTTTTTCTTTTTATGCTCCGTAAGCAAAGATTGTAGCTGGACTTCCCCTTAAAGACTCCTCTACCACTCCCTGACCTCTAAGGGGAGGCAGTACTCCATCTTTTCCTGCAGACGATATTAGTTTATGGACACATCTCAGGCTATTGTCTCCCATGAATGTCGAGCTTGTTGACCATTCTGTAGCAGAATTGTGAAGTCAGCTCTGCAGTATAATTCATACATAAGCCCTAGAACTGTTAGACTTTTTGTTTTTGTGGGGGGGATGATGCACTATGAATTTAAAGGGACTACCTCATCTTATAAAAGTTTTATTTTATAAAAATCATATCCGCAATCCATAGTATAGGCGATAGCTTGCTGATCACAGGGGGCTGACCAGTGGTCCTGCATGGAGCGGAGTGCACATGCATTGCCGAGTACAGCCCTCTGGCAATCCCAAAGACAATGAATGGAGCGAAGGCCACACATGAACTTTTGCTTTGTTAAGTTCAGGGCTGCAGATCCATGCTCTTGGGGTTCCAAAGCCATGATTGTTGGGGGTTCCAGCAGTCAGATCCATCCCCAGCGATCAGTACCTTATCCCCTAGCCTATGGATCTGGCCAGCGTTTCTGTCCCTGTTTGTTCCTGAAGAAATGGGCATGACCCTTTAAGAAAAGGAGGAAAGTCTGATTATTGACTTAGTAACTGAGACATTTTCGTAACACAGGGTTGTGTAATGTTTTCAACCTTATAACTAATCCATAAAGTCAATGTCACATTGTAGCCGATGTAATTCTACCCCAGGATAATATCGGCTTTCAGGGGCTGATACAATGTGATGATGTCAATGGGCTTTTATTATTCGATACACCCTGATGATTATATACTCCTCTATACCATGTCTACTGTTCTGGAAAATTTCTACTCCACATTTCCCAGATGCTGCTTTTATTTCATATGTCCTCTATTTCTTCATGGTCACTGCCTCCAGCAGAAGCAGCACACTCTACCTCTGCTGCTGGCTTATTGGCTGTGATGAATGAAAATAACAGTACAATCTCTTTGTTCATATTCTTATTGGTTAGCATAACGGGTTGGTTATGTCCCTGCTGCAGAAATGGTGTTATCTTACATCATGTAACATCCTCTCCTCCATTCACTTAGTCCCATGTTGGCTGGCTTATTGATGAGACTTAATTCATACTTACCCTTAATGGCAGGAGTAATATAAAAATATATTTCTCTCATACTTGTCTCTTTTGTACACAAGCAACATAATGTCTGCATAAAGTACAAAATAAGTAATGTATGTCCACAGTGACTGCACCAGCAGAACAGTGAGTGCAGCTCTGGGGTATAATACAGGATGTAACTCAGGATCAGTAATGTAATGTATGTACACAGTGACTGCACCTGCAGAATAGTGAGTACAGCTCTGGGGTATAATACAGGATGTAACTCAGGATCAGTAATGTAATGTATGTACACAGTGACTGCACCAGCAGAGTAGTGAGTGCAGCTCAGCTGCTGCTCATTGTGGTGATTGTGGGTGTGGTCGCCACTGAACCTGCTGTGTGCTCCTGAGCTCCTGAGAACCACCACCTCTCCACCCGGGGACCTGCTCTCTCTCTTACCCAGGGAGGGAGTGGGTTTCCTGGCATGAGTGAAGGAGCTAAGTCCCAGGCTTCTCCTTCCCGGACCAGGCTGGCAGGGGGCAGAATGAACCAGCAACCAGCCTGCACATCAGAGGATTCGGGGGTGAGACGCTCCACCAGGAGTCGCAGCAATGTGGCTCCTACTCCCCCCAGGTCTGCAGAGACCCAGAGAAGCCGCAAGGCTTCCATGGAGGAGAAGCCTGCTAGCGTGCAAGATGGCGGTCCTTCCGGAGGAAAGCTGAGTGCTCACGGATGTGAGGCCAACCTCACTGAGGAGGGTTGGGTGCTGCAGAGACCCCGGGAGTCTGTGTCCACCTATGCCTCCCGGGTCATGAGCCACCTCCGTGAGTATGAAGAGGTGAGTAAAACCCTGAGGAGGCTTCGGGAGGATCTGCGCTGCACAAGCAACAAAGCTGCAGGTTCCTCCAAACCGAGGAAGAGTCAGCTCCAGGCGGAGGTAAGGAGGCTGAAAGTTGAGATCAATGAGCTTGAAGTCAGAAAAGCTTTCATCAGAGAAAAAAGTGGACCATTTAAAGAAAAGCTTATAAATGAAGACCTATTCAGAGAAATGGCTGATAACAGAGAGCAAAGGCAGATGGGGCTGCAGCCTGAGTGCCAGGTGGATGATGATGATGAGGAGGATGACCAGCAGAAAGGCCCACCTGGCAGCCTGCTTAGTCACTCACAGGCCACGTGCAGTGAGGTCCCTACAGGACAGGCGACAATGACATCTCGTCGCAGTTCTGCTGGCTCTGGGGAGGACAGTGACAACATCGTCCAGGGAGGGGCGCTAATGGCAGATATCAAGCTCCTGGAGTCCCCAGTGTGCCTTCAGAACTTCCATCTTGGTGATGATTTACCAGAGGAGACACCTGAGGACCAGAAGAAAAAGTCAAAGACCACCAAGTCAAAGCTGCAGGAAGCGGTAAGCTATGTGTATGCCCCCTCCCTGTACCCCCTGAGTCGGCTGCAGGGTCAGCTCACTGTATAAGCCCCATTGCCCAGCCCAGCCCAGCCCGGTTTCTGCTGTGGATCCAGTGCAAAGGCGTGGGGAGATTACAAAGCAACGCAATGAGGCGCAGAGCTCCGTCTCTGCTTGTAGTAGCAGAGACGTAGCAGCAGGTGCATCAGCCGAGAGGCTGTACAGTAGGGCGACCCGGCGGCGGGCGAATGGTCAGGCCACGATACTGTGGTCTGCTCCTCAGTGGGAGGGAGGGGTGGCCCAGTGTCGGGGGCAGCTTCGGTAGCCTTGGTGCCCCTGAATACTGTTGCCGCCGATCACTTAGTTGAGGAGCGGCGGCAGTGTGAGGGGGTTACCGGGGCTGGGAGTTCCGGTCCTCCCAAAGTCCTATTTTGTGTTGGTGCTGCTGGTCAACAAGATCCTGATGCTAAGGATCAGCGGTGCCTCACAGCAGCTAAAGATCAACGGCGCCTGGTAGCAACCATGAGGCAGCGGAAAATATCAACTGATGATGCGGAGGGCACACATAAAACCAGGGGTGAGGTCACCTCCAGTTCTGTGGAGGAGACTCAGCCCCTTGTGCCTGATGATGCGGAGGCCAAAGTGTCACCCTCTGTTGTCACTGGTCCAGCAGGAGTGAATGTGGTGGTGGGTATGGATGCGGAAAACTCTTTGTCTAGTGGTGTGGTAGCTGGTTTGGTGGAGGGTGAGGGGGTTATGGAGGTGGGTAATTGTGATACTATTGGTGTGGATGTGGTCACTGGTCCGGTTGCCCCCCTGGTGGTGGCAGCACCTGTCAGGAGCTTTGCCGCTGTCACCTCCGGGGGAAATAGGGCATCCTCCTCGTCTCTGGGCTCTGGGGATGGCATGTTGCAATGGCGTCTCCTGGAGGCTCTAAAGAAGGGGGAGAGATCACTAATAGTAGAGGGTCGAGAGGTTGATCTATCCTTCTGGATAGAGAGGCATGGCCTCGGGCCTTCCGAGAGCAAAGAGTGGGGGATACAGTGTGGTCCCTCCCAACAGCCGGGCCGGGTAGTGTGCATAGGAATGTGGTCCGTCTTCAGTGGAGGGGCAGTGATGCATGTCCTCCAAGGTCGAAGGTTGTGGAGCTCCTGCTGAGGATGGGCTTCAAGGCGATTGACATCTATGCCTTGATACATCCCTATTCCACACCTGAGTTTGATGTCAGCTTTGTTCGGCCGGAGGGGCTTGAACTCCTCTGGTCGAACTATGAGTTGGCAAAAAATGAGCCCGGATGACGAGACTTTGCCGGTCAGGCGGTGTCTCGCCAAAACCAAGTCAAGAAAGTGACCGTGATGAAATGTAATGATTCGCTTTCTTGTTATGACATCATGACGTGGCTTGGCCGGTATCTAGAGGTAGTGGAGATGCCAAAGAAAAACCGTGACGAGTTTGGTATCTGGTCAGGGGCCTGGACGTTTATGGTAAAACTTAAGCGTTCAGGTGGTACAGTTGCCCACATACCATCATCTGCCTTTCTGGGTAGGGATCGTATCCTGGTCTTCTACCAGGGGCAACCGAAGCTCTGTCACAAGTGTGGCGACCCCACACACTTCAGCGCAAACTGCACTGTGCAGAAATGTGCATTGTGTGGGGATATCGGCCATCTTGCTGCATCTTGTGTGGAGATTAGGTGCCACCTGTGTGGTGAGTTAGGTCACCCATTCAGCTGTTGTCCTCGCTCCTTCGCTATTGCAGTCGTGACCCCGGTGGGAGAAAGCCGCGAGGCTGATTCTGCTGGGGAAGGGACTAGCAGGGGTGAGGGAGCTGAGGGGCCAAGGAGAAAAAGCAATAAAAAGACGCCTGCCCAGCTGAGGTGTCTAGACAAGCGCAGACAGGATAGGGAGCTGGGCGAGCTTCGGGCTACTGCGGCAGCCCCTGTCCTGGACGCCAGTCTTGCTGCTGAGGCCACGAGGGATGATGAGTTGGATGAGGAGGTCAGGAGGATCCACAGGGAGGAAACAGCCACTGCCTCTGAATCCTCCCATTATGAAAGTATGGATGAGGATAATAGGCAGTGGCTACAGGAAAAGCGTAAGCTTGGCACCAAAAAGAAGAGAAAGAAGGGAGATAAAACATCTTCTCCCGCTCTGACCAAGGTACCTAAGGAAGGAAAAACTGACTCCCCTCTGGTTGGTCTTTCTAACCGGTTCCAAGCCCTTGAGAACATCTCTTCCTCTGAGGAGGAAGCTGAGGGTGAGGTTCCTGCTTTGGCGGGGTTTACAGGGGGCGCCGAGTCTCCTTCTTCTGGGAATGTAAGGTCCTTGGAGGGAGGGACTGGCCTAGAGTCTGGAGATGAGGAGGATAAAAAGAAAAAACATGTGGAAATGGACACCTCTATGTCATTAAAGAGGGGGGAAGGATTCCTCCTCTGAGGCAGAGGATAAGGGGAGTGGGAAGAAGAAAGCCATCTAACTCAATCACCAATGATGGCGGTACCCACTCCGTTGATGCTGGCATCCATTAATGTCGCCAGCATAAAGTCAAATACAGCTAGATTTGCGGCCTTTGATTTTCTCAGCCGGGTTGAAGCTGATATTTTCTTTTTGCAAGAGACCAGGCTGCCAAACATTGCAGACGTGTTTAAAGCTAAAAGGGAGTGGAGACTCGGGCCCTCCTATTGGTCTCTTGCGGCTGAGCTGTATAGCGGAGTGGCAGTCCTTTTTACCGCATCGGTGGAATGCTGACAGGTTATTGAGTTAGAAATGGGGAGGTGCCTGATCTTAGATGTCCTCATGAAGGGACAAGAGCTCCGGCTCATTAACATCTATGGTCCCCAATCGAAGTGGAACCGGAAGTGTCTCTTTATGAGGATCAAGCCCTACCTTTTTACAAGTCAGCAGGTTGTCTTTGGAGGGGACTTCAATGCTGTCACGAGGCCCCGAGATAGAGGAGGTTCCAGAGACAAGTTGACTTATGATAGCGTCGCCCTTAATAGTATAGCTAGTGAGGCTCGCCTGGTGGATGGCCACATTCGGCACACCCCAGGCCACGAGGGGTTCACCTATCATAGAGGTAACTGTAGGTCCAGAATAGATAGGTTTTATTTAAAGGACGAAGCTGTCTCTTCAGCAGTGTCTGTTGTTGAGGTGGAGTTCTCCGACCACTGTTTAATTTTGTTTTCTCTGAATGTTACAGAGACCCTCCGGGTGGGAAGAGGCTTTTGGAGGCTCAATTCGTCTCTCTTGGAAGAAGCGGAGATAAGACAGTCCTTTGAGGATTTTCTTCAGAGCCAGGTACCCTTACTGGATCTTTGTAGTAGTAAGTCAGAGTGGTGGGAGATGTTCAAGGAAAGGGTGGCGAGATTCTTCCGCCAGCTCTCGAGCCTCAGGAGTCTGAGCAGGTACCGCCTGTATCAGGGTCTGAGGAGGAAACTCGAGCATCTTGTCTCAACTGGAGGTAGCCGCGAGGAGATCTCCAGAGTGAAATCTTTGCTTATGAGGTGTCAGTACGATAGACACGCATCTTTGGTTTTTGAGAGGGATTACGGGAAGTACCGCTCGTCCGACCCTTACAGAAACTGCAAGATGTCAGTGAATATTAAAGTAGTTACAGGACTGGTCGACACTACGGGGTCCCTGAGACGATCCAGATCGGGGATCCTGGAGGTTGTCAGATCCTTCAACTCGCACCTCTTGGGGAAGAGGGATCTTGATTGGGATGAGATGTCGGCTTTCCTGGCTGAAGCCGTCCCCGAACCAGGGGTAGACCCCTCTCTTGATGTTTTGACAGAAATGATCAGGGAAGAGGAAGTTCAGTTGGCGATTGAAGGGCTTGCCCAAAAAAATTTGTCTGGTCCAGATGGCTTAACATCTAAATTCTATAAGACCTTTAAGGACGTTTTGGTTCCCCTCTTGACTGAGGTATTCAATGAGTGTCTTTCCTCGGGCACTCTGCTGAAGTCAATGAGGAGTTCTGCTCTGATCATCTTGTCAAAGGGTAAGGACCCATCTTGCATTGAGAATTGGCGTCCCATAGCGCTTCTCAATGCAGACAGGAAGGTTCTGGCAAAGGTGCTGTTTAATCGGCTGGTGAAATTTGCACCCCGACTCCTTTCGGAGGCCCAGCATTGCTCTGTTCCAGGCCGCAGCACATTTAGTGCTGTGCTCTGTGTCCGAGAGGCAGTGGAGCAGGGTAGGGCTGGTCACTGGAAGGGATACATGCTGTCACTGGACCAGGCAAAAGCGTTTGATCGGGTTAATCAAGAGTACCTCTGGTCCGTCCTTCTGAGATATGGCCTGCCAGGGGGGTTTGTTGATTGGCTTAAGACCTTGTACAGTGGGGCAGAGAGTTTCCCGCTTGTGAATGGTTGGATTGGCAGCTCTTTTGAGGTTGGGTCCGGTGTTCGCCAGGGTTGTCCCTTGAGTCCACTGCTGTACGTGTTTGCGATTGACCCTCTTCTTAGGAGGGTGGAGCGTGAACCGTTGGCCGGGATCGGGATGGACCAGGCAGCACCGGAAGCCACTCTGAGGGTGGTGGCGTATGCCGATGATGTCACTGTGTTTGTTTCCTCTCACGAGGAGGCAGGGTGGCTGATGTCAGAGGTAGATCGCTACTCGGAGGCATCCGGGTCCAAGATCAACCGGGATAAGTGTGAGAGTCTCTGGCTGGGAGGAGGAGATCCTGGTTTTGATCTCCCGGACACCCTTCCAGGACCCAAAGTCTCTGCAAAAGTCCTTGGCATCGAATTTGGCCAGGGGGATTACCCCAAACAAAATTGGGACAGCAGGCTAGAGATCGCCACTCAGAAGGTGAACCAATGGAAGGGTTGGTCTTTGACCCTAAGGGAAAGGGTAAACCTGATCAAAACTTACCTGCTCCCTTTACTGATTTATCTGGGCAGTGTGTGCATCTTGCCGGAATCTCTCTGGACTCGGGTCTACAGTTTGTTCTTCCAACTGTTATGGGGGAATAGACTGAACCTGGTCAAGAGGGAGGTTACTTACCGTACGAGGAGACTAGGAGGGTTGGGTATGGTCAACCCTGTGGTATTCCTTGTGGATACCTTCATTAAGATCAATATTGCAAACCTCTGGAAAGAGAGGGCTTCTCCGTGGGTATTCTCCTGTAGGGGATGGTTTCAGCCTTTCTTCCAGGAATGGGAGACAGGAGGGCAAGTGAAGGATCTTCGCACACCGCATGGACATCTTCCGTCTTATGCTACCTTGGTTCTGAAGGTAATTCGTCGGTGGGATCTGGGAATGTGGGAGATCAGGACTCTGCCTAGGAAACTGCTTGACAATAGGGTTCTGTTGACCCATTTCCAGAGGCCTCTGGTGCTCAGGGACTGCCTAAGTTGGGATCTTGGGGTGGGTTTGCATCTTTTGAATTCTATCAGGATCCCCTCGAAGTTTTGGGACTTGGCTTGGCGCTGCTTTCATGGGAAACTGTGTGTGAGGGACAATCTGAAGTGTAGGAGCTCTGAGGACAGGAATTGTCCTCCGGAGCATTGTGGTACCTTGCCAGAAAGCATGGACCACTTCCTGCTTCATTGTCCCTTCAACACAGAGGTGGGCACCTTCATTGGCTGGTCTCGGCTGGCCGGTCTCTCCTATGCGGAATGGGCCTATGGAGCATTCGGAGACCTGGGTGGTCGGGACCGCTGCACCTTATTTCTAGTTAGCGCAGTGGTTAGGTATCACACGTGGAACGCATGGTGCTTAGTATCGACGCAACGAAAAATCCTCCCAGTGGACGATGTGTTTAGGACCATACTCGGTGACCTGGTGAAGGTGCGCTCTCTGGAGTATGGGAGACTGGGCACACGGAGGGCCGCTCTCCTCTGGAGGGGCTTTTCTTTTAGTGTGCCCTAGTCTGGTCATCTCCTTTCCTGGTGGTGGGCTGCTGCTGACACTGTAGATTTTTGTTTTGTTTGACCATTATACGGTGATGTAGGGCTGCAGGCGCCGAACTTGGGCTTCGTGATTTGTGATTATTGTGGTGTGTGCTGCTGTATATATTGTATATGGGGATATAAATTTGGGTGTAGGTGTTAGGTTGGGTGGTGGGAAAAGGGGGGAGGTAGGTTTATCTTGTGGGACTATGGGACACTGAGTTGTTTCGGGGAAAAACTGGCACTGCCTGATCTGGCCTATGGACGTTGGACATGAACTGAGGCATGAGACGCAGGACCAGCTCTCAGGTCAGTGCGGAGGTTGGGAATGGTGCGCTTGAGTGTGGGGTGGTGGTTAGCTTAGTATTGTATATATTTGCATAGTTTGTGGTTATTTTATTTATAAAATAAATAAATAAATAAATAAAAATAAAAAATAATACAAATAAAAATTAAAAAAAAAAAAATAATAATAATAATAATAATAATAATAATAATAAATATGTATGTGTATATAGCCTTTGTTTGCTATTGTTAATTTGTTTTTGTGTGCTATTGTTTATATTGTTTGCTATAATTTAGTTTGGTGACCGAACCAGAAGGTGTAAGTACTTAATGTTAGTTATTATTAGTTATTCTGTATATATAATATGTGTGAGAGGAGAGGATGAGCGGCTGGACCAGTGTTCATTATACTGACTATTTTCTGGCTGATATTTCTGTTTTGTTTCTGTTATTATTATTGTTATGTTTTTCATTTTTATGATAAAAGATCTACAGGATGTAACTCAGGATCAGTAATGTAATGTATGTACACGCAGGGCCGTTTCTTCAACAGGGCGGGCAGGGCGGCCACACGGGGCGCCGTGGGGCCGGGGGGCGCAGGAGAGGCCTCGGGCCCCGGTGGTCCCCTGCCCGCTGCTGCTGCTGTTTAAGGGCTGTCAGGGGCGCGGATGCCGCGCTCAGTGCTGAGCGCGGGCGCGCCCTGCCCGAACTCAGCTGCAAATCTGACAGCTGAGCGGTCAGATCATCGCCTCGCGTCGCCGCGCCCCCCCCCCCGCACCGCACATAATGGTTGCGGCCACCTCGGCGCCGCCACTCACCCATACCTCCCAACCGTCCCGATTTCAGCGGGACAGTCCCGCTTTGGCACCGGGGTCCCGCTGTCCCGCTTCGGGCATTTAAAATCCCGAATTTGCGGCCGCCGGTGAAGCCCCGCCCACTTCCGGGACGTAGAGAGAGCCTGTTTTTTTTTTTTTTTATATAAAAGCTGCCTCCTGACCGCCCGCGCAACACCCCCCCCCCCTCCCGCCCCCTGTGCGGCGCTGCCACGCTGAAGGAGAGAGCCTGCAGCAATCAAGAAGAAAGGTCAGCGATTCACTACCTCTGGCTGTGTGTGCACGGAGCTCCGGCTTCTGCTCTTAGCTGCTATCCCGGCAGAGAAGGAGAGACGGGGGAGGTGCCGGGATAGTGCAGAGCTGTGAGCAGGAGACTGAAGACTTCAGCAGAGAGCTGCACATGGACATCAGCCGCCCCTGCATCACAGAGGAGATTGTGTGTGTGTGATGTGTGTGATGGCTGCGTGTGTGTGTGTGTGATGGCTGGGTGTGTGTGTGTGATGGCTGTGTGTGTGTGATGGCTGCGTGTGTGTGTGTGTGATGGCTGCGTGTGTGTGATGGCTGCGTGTGTGTGTGTGATGGCTGTGTGTGTGTGATGGCTGCGTGTGTGTGATGGCTGCGTGTGTGTGTGATGGCTGTGTGTGTGTGATGGCTGCGTGTGTGTGATGGCTGTGTGTGTGTGATGGCTGTGTGTGTGTGATGGCTGTGTGTGTGTGATGGCTGTGTGTGTGTGATGGCTGTGTGTGTGTGATGGCTGTGTGTGTGTGATAGCTGTGTGTGTGTGATGGCTGTGTGTGTGTGATGGCTGCGTGTGTGTGATGGCTGCGTGTGTGTGTGATGGCTGCGTGTGTGTGTGTGTGTGATGGCTGCGTGTGTGATGTCTGCGTGTGTGTGTGATGGCTGCATGTGTGTGTGATGGCTGCGTGTGTGTGTGTGTGTGATGGCTGCGTGTGTGTGTGTGATGGCTGCGTGTGTGTGTGTGTGATGGCTGCGTGTGTGTGTGTGTGATGGCTGCGTGTGTGTGTGATGGCTGCGTGTGTGATGCATTTGTGTCAAAGCTGCATGTGTTTGTGAGCTGCGTGCGTGTGAGCTGCGTGCCTGTGTGTGAGCTGCGTGCCTGTATGTCATTATACAGTATGGAGCATCATGTGTGGTCATTATACAATATGGAGCATCATGTGCGGTCATTATACAGTATGGAGCATCATGTGCGGTCATTATACAGTATGGAGCATTATGTGTGGCCATTATACAGTATGGAGCATCATGTGCGGTCATTATACAGTATGGAGCATCATGTGCGGTCATTATACAATATGGAGCATCATGTGCGGTCATTGTACAGTATGGAGCATCATGTGCGGTCATTATACAGTATGGAGCATCATGTGCGGTCATTATACAGTATGGAGCATCATGTGTGGCCATTATACAGTATGGAGCATCATGTGCGGCCATTATACAGTATGGAGCATCATGTGTGGCCATTATACAGTATGGAGCATCATGTGCGGCCATTATACAGTATGGAGCATCATGTGCGGTCATTATACAGTCTGGAGCATCATGTGCGGTCATTATACAGTCTGGAGCATCATGTGCGGTCATTATACAGTCTGGAGCATCATGTGCGGTCATTATACAGTCTGGAGCATCATGTGCGGTCATTATACAGTCTGGAGCATCATGTGCGGTCATTATACAGTCTGGAGCATCATGTGCGGTCATTATACAGTATGGAGCATCATTTGCGGTCATACAGTATGGAGCATCATGTGCGGTCATTATACAGTATGGAGCATCATGTGCGGTCATTATACAGTATGGAGCATCATGTGGGGTCATTATACAGTATGGAGCATCATGTGCGGTCATTATACAGTCTGGAGCATCATGTGCGGTCATTATACAGTATGGAGCATCATTTGCGGTCATACAGTATGGAGCATCATGTGTGTTCATTATACAGTATGGAGCATCATGTGCGGCCATTATACAGTATGGAGCATCATGTGCGGTCATTATACAGTCTGGAGCATCATGTGCGGTCATTATACAGTCTGGAGCATCATGTGCGGTCATTATACAGTATGGAGCATCATTTGCGGTCATACAGTATGGAGCATCATGTGCGGTCATTATACAGTATGGAGCATCATGTGCGGTCATTATACAGTATGGAGCATCATGTGGGGTCATTATACAGTATGGAGCATCATGTGCGGTCATTATACAGTCTGGAGCATCATGTGCGGTCATTATACAGTATGGAGCATCATTTGCGGTCATACAGTATGGAGCATCATGTGTGTTCATTATACAGTATGGAGCATCATGTGCGGCCATTATACAGTATGGAGCATCATGTGGGGTCATTATACAGTATGGAGCATCATGTGCGGTCATTATACAGTATGGAGCATCATGTGCGGTCATACAGTATGGAGCATCATGTGTGTTCATTATACAGTATGGAGCATCATGTGTGGCCATTATACAGTATGGAGCGTCATGTGTGTTCATTATACAGTATGGAGCATCATGTGTGGCCATTATACAGTATGGGGCACTGTGTGGCCATATTTTTTTGTTTATAATTATTGTATATGAAACAGTGTGATCGGCAGTGCTAAATGGGTGTGGTTGGGATGTGGATATGGGTGTGACTAATTATGAATGGGTGTGGTCAGAGGCGTGGCCTAAAATTTGCCGCGGCGCGCAAAGCGCGCCGCAAACTTTGTCCCTCTTTCCCATCTTCAAAAGTTGGGAGGTATGACTCACCTCCGCTCCGCGCTGGATGAACAGCGAGAATGAACAGCCAGGATGAGGCAGCTCGGCCACTCCCACACTGATAGCAGGGGCGCCGCGCTCTCGGCTGAGCACGGGCGCTCCCTGAGACAGTGATCAAAGAGCTAAGCACACACACTATCACTGTCAGACTAGGCTGCCTGGCTGTTGCCAATTTCAATGCTGGACAGGACAGGCTGCAGTCTAGTCTGACAGTGGTAGCAGTATAGCAAAAATGCCCACCCCCTGCCTATGGATTAGTCCTTCCCTTCCCAGCAGCCCCATTTAGCAGTCTGAGCGCGCTCAGACTCAGAGGGCAGAGGGCACTGACACACTGAACAGGTGAGGGGGTCTGAGGGATGGGATGGGTTGGGCTAGCCTTTTTTTTTGGATGGGGACCCCCACACCTGCCCCCCCCCCAACCACCCTTGGGGCATGCTGATTTGGCATGCCCCACAGCATGAAACCCGGGAGGGGGCCCAGCTGACTTACCTCATCTTTGGCAGTCTGGTGGCATCCTCACCCAGGCGAGAAGTGTTGGAAAGAGTTATGGCAGTAACTGTATACCTGGCAACCAATAATTTAGCTTTTCGAGGATCGTCAAATACATTGTTTACACCAAATAATGGACATTTCCTTGGGCTTATAGAGCTTCTTGGAAAATTTGAACCAGTAATGAGAGATCATTTAAAACGAATTACTTCCCAGGAAATCCATACACATTACTGTGGAAATTTAATTCAAAATGAAATTATCTGCTTGATGGCCTCTCAGGTGAAGAAATGTATTCTAGAAAAAGCCAAAAGATCTAAGTATTTTTCAATAATGTTGGACTGCACACAAGATGCAGGTCACACTGAACAGTTGTCATACACCTTAAGATTTGTTGATATAGATGATGATCACGTAGCAATAAAGGAACATTTTATTGGCTATCGTCCTGCTACTGATACATCTGGGGAAAGTCTCGCCAATCTCCTTTTAGAAGAGATTAGTAAATGTGACCTGGAATTAGAAAATGAACTGGCAGAAAAGCTGAATTATTCGGAAGCTATTAATGCTTTTGCAGCGGCTAAATCTAGAAGAGTCAGTTTCTCATAAATCTGCAACCTACAATTTTTAGGATCTGTTTCCAAAATAATTAATAGATATTATTTACCTACAACTTTGTTCTCACCGTTAATAATTAGCATACTTGTCCCTTTTCCCCAAGTTCTATATAAGTTAAAGGCAAATTATAATTTATTAAAAAATTTCCTACTCTCGCCCTGTGTCATTTTTGGGCTAGAAACTGCCCTGTGTACACGGTGACTGCACCAGCAGAATAATGAGTGCAGCTCTGGGGTATAACACAGGATGTAACTCAGGATCAGTAATGTAATGTATGTACACAGTGACTGCACCAGCAGAATAGTGAGTGCAGCTCTGGGGTATAATACAGAATGTGACTCAGGATCAGTAATGTATGTCCACAGTGACTGCACCAGCAGAATAGTGAGTGCAGCTCTGGAGTGTAATACAGGATGTAACTCAGGATCAGGAATGTAATGTATGTACACAATGACTGCACCAGCAGAATAGTGAGTGCAGCTCTGGGGTATAATACAGGATGTAACTCAGGATCAGTAATGTAATGTATGTACACAGTGACTGCACCAGCAGAATTGTGAGTGCAGATCTGGGGTATAATACAGGATGTAACTGAGGATCAGTAAGGTAATGTATGTACACAGTGACTGCACCAGCAGAATAGTGAGTGCAGCTCTGGGGTATAATACAGGCACTCTGGGGTATAATACAGGATGTAACTCAGGATCAGGAATGTAATGTATGTACACAATGACTGCACCAGCAGAATAGTGAGTGTAGCTCTGGGGTATAATACAGGATGTAACTCAGGATCAGTAATGTATGTACATAGTGACTGCACCAGCAGAATAGTGAGTGCAGCTCTGGGGTATAATACAGAATGTGACTCAGGATCAGTAATGTAATGTATGTACACAGTGACTGCACCAGCAGAATAGTGAGTGCAGCTCTGGGGTATAATACAGGATGTAACTTAGGATCAGTAATGTAATGTATGTACACAGTGACTGCACCAGCAGAAGAGTGAGTGCAGCTCTGGGGTATAATACAGGATGTAACTCAGGATCAGTAATGTAATATATGTACACAGTGACTGCACCAGCAGAATAGTGAGTGCAGCTCTGGGGTATAATAGAGGATGTAACTCAGGATCAGTAATGTAATATATGTACACAGTGACTGCACCAGCAGAATAGGGAATGCTGCTGTGGAGTATAATATCAGTACGTAGAATAATCCCAAAAAGAAACAGCCATATGCAAACACGTGTCCTCATCTAACACTAGTGCTATATTTCCTTCCCTTTGTATGTAAGTAGTTGGACTGCATAGCTTGATGAACACCACATCTGGTGACACATAAAGTCCCCTTCTCCATCCAACAACCAATATTGTGGAGCTGTTGCATCAACTAAAATAAAACCAGAAGCCGTTTCATGTGGATGAGCTCAGATCATGCAAAATCATCTGAAAGTTGTTTAGACTGAAAGACTTCTTAAGAAGAAATGTGGGCAGTGATATTTTATTACTAACTGAAGCAAAAATGTGTTTAAAATTCACGAAAATATTTCGAATTGAGAGTCCTCAGTGGTTGATACCTTTTAATGGCGAACTGAAAAGATGGTAACAAATTGCAAGCTTTCGAGACTACACAGGTCTCTTCATCAGGCATAGATGTGTTTTAAAATTCACTATGTGCCATATATAAGTGTATTTATATGTGACAATGGGGACATTGGGCAACTTCAAGCACCAGGGCGCAAACGCAACTGCCACTTCTGCACCCCATTGTAGATGTGTCCTTGTTTGTGTGTGTATCTATACATACACTCACTATATAAAGACAAGTATTGGAAAATGCCTTTTAATCTTTGATCTCCAGTCTCCTTCAGTCTCGTTGCCCCCTGGTGTATAACATCCATTGCTCCTGGTGTATATCCTCCGGCCCCTTGCCCTTAGTGTTTAATCTCCGGCCCCCCGCCATGTCGTCTGCCTTTGCTAACATGTGACAGAATGGCCGGTGGTGCGGAGCTCACTGATACCAGCGCGGTCTTGTAATAGGAGCCACGTAGCAAGTCTGTTCATGACATTTCTGCCTCCTAAATCTTCCTCCATCACCTGTGAGTGATGTTAGTGAGAAGTGGAAGGAACTGCAGCAGCTCCGCTACAAAGTGGAAACCACAAAACGTTAGAGTGGGGGACCGAGTGCTGAGGAATAGAGTGCAGAAAAGTCACCAACACTTTGCTGACCCCATAACTGCAGAGTCCAGGATTCCTGTTATTAACGTCAGCACCAACACTGCGCCCCCACCACAAGCGCGCTCTAAAAACCCATCTCTTCAAACAAGCCTACCACATCAACTACTCAGTAATCTAACTTTGCCCTGTTCCCTCCTTCCAAATATTACTCTGAATCTGCCCCCTACACTATTCATCTGTCTCCACACCCTCCATGCACATGATAACTGCACTTGATACTTGACTATTGCACTTAAACACACGGGCTGATGACCGGATCATGCAGCTTTATATGAAAATCCCTATGTATTATAATTGCCAGACCTGAAATAACAAGAACTTTTCACCTATTGTGTCCCCCCATTTCCTTGTAGATTGTAAGCTCGCGAGCAGGGACCTCACTCCTAATGTCACTGTTTAAATTGTCTTAACTTGTATTGAATTTGTCTGTACATGTCCCCGCTTAATTGTAAAGTGCTGCGGAATATGTTGGCGCCATATAAATAAAAATTATTATTAACTTCATGGCCAAGCAGCTGCATGCAGCCTTACATCACCAAGCACAATGCTGAGTGTCAGATTGAGTGGTGTAAAGTTGCCACAGCTGGACATTGGGATCCGCTTATCTTTCAGGTCAACAGTACAATCCTACAGATAAAATTCCGCCTGTCTGATATATTGATATCACACCACAAGATCCAGGTCAAAGCTCAGCCGGATGTTGCCCCTACACCCTCATATTTGTTAGATGGTCACTACTTGTTGCCATATGTGGCGCCATAATTTGGGCAAAGCCAAGAATTATCAATAATTACACGGTTCTTTTAATAATATTTATTCATACAAAAAACACAATAACTTATTTAATTTACAATAGATATATAGTATAGTAAGACTGCATGCATTTCGAGCACGTGATAAACAACACACTACAGTCTATAATATTATATGCAAACATAGTATTATTTATCACGGCAGGACTGTAATAACAAGGTGAGAAGCTATTGTTTTATTGTCCTTTCCGCTATCGCCCCTGAATTTTGGATTATTATAGAAATGAAGGAACATTTCATTGGAGGAAAAATAGTGCACAACCAGAATTGTGGGGGTCGTCACACACTTTTCCTAGCCAATTTGCCTCGTTTCCAGATCTCTGCAATCGTAGAGGATGCCTGTGCATGTGCAATGAGTTTTTTAGGTCATAGAACTAAAGAACAGTTTCCAAACATCTGGTAACAATAATAAATAATGGGAAATTGGATATTTACTCAAGAAAGTTAGTAAAATTTTGCCTATATTAGAGTTGACGTTTGTACATTTATATACAGGCCCTCCCGGGTACCTATGTATTCAGATCCGCGGACAGAGGAGATACCATATTGTCGTTCTCAACAAGACATACAAAAACCAATAAACTATGATATACGGTTGGGCGTGGAGTATAACTGGAAGTAAGGTGACCATTTTGGGGTGGTGGAGTTATGGAGGAACTATCACATTAGCTCATTTATCACACTCCAGGTCCTGCGCGGCGTCACTGTCCTGATAATGCTCTGCGCAGAATTCTCGGATGCGTCGGCAGGCCTCAACCATCATCTCCTCAGGAACCGTGAGAACGATTCGAAAGAAATTAGGATATTCAAAACACTGTGGTGATGGAAAAGAAAAAAATATATATAACTGTGATTAGAAGGTTTTTCAATTTCCAAAAAAAATCTTTATTATCCCTACATGATATATAGTATAGATTTCATCTATATAACAGAGCTATGTTACCATGTGGCGCTGCGCTAAATGAAAGAGTTGCCACCTGGAGTCCATATTATGAATGTGTTTTACTACAGGAAGTTTGCATTTTTTATATTTTTCTTTATAACGTTGTATTACTGTGCAAATACAAGATTTACTGCACATAAAAGAGGTGTTAGGATCAATGATCAAAAAAAGAAAGACCTACCGTAGCAGGAAGACAGAAGACCGACTGTTCAGAGATCATTCTTTCCGTGAAATCCACATCACTCTGAAATTCTGGAAAATGTTCCATGTCGATACCGACCTACAGAAGGAGATGAACATGTTTTACTTTCGGGAGAGACCACTATTCGCCTTTTATTGTGACTGCCCATTGCACAGTTACTGAGATGGTTCCGGACTTTTGTCTAACTCCCAAGAGTTGTACTGAGATTGCAAGTTATCGCCTGTCCATAAGTTATAGGTAAATTTGCCGATCGCTGGGATTCCCAAGAACTCTGTTGTCCGGATGTTTGAATGGAGCGATGGTGAAGCATGTGCACCAACATTAATTGTCTCTAGGAGTGCTGGAGCACTCCATCAGTACCATAGAAATTAATGAAGGGGTGGCGTGTCTACGCTGCCAAAATTCAGGACTATGGAGCCCTATGTATCAGATGGGTGATCAACAAGTGGTCTCCTACTGTAATTTCAGCAACGAAAAAAAATTAGCCCCAAAGAACAGCAATGAAGTTCATCAGTGTGTGGATCGGTGGCTATGCAAATTGCACTTCCGCGGAAAAAAGTAGAAAAATATCTCTGATTTCATAATCAAGTTGAAGAAGTGTCTAAGACCTTGATTAATTCCATTCATGATTATTCCAGGTTATCGCTAGTGGTATGATTCCAGTATAGACCGATTTGGTCCACCAAAAGCCCTACACCAAAAAAAAAACAATTGCTTCCATTGTTGAGAAGCATTTTGATTGCCTCAGTCTGTACTACTTGTTCACAAAGAGAATAAGATATAAGACGAAAGTTTCAATTCCTTCCGTGCTTAATCTCGTGTTTTTTTGTTACATTTTGTTACCAGAAAATTTGTTTTTTTGCGCCAGGGCTAAGTAGAGATCTTCTAAGTATATTTCAACTATGACTAACCCTAGAGTTGTTCATAGATCTGTTCTAGATCAAATGATATCTGAAAATTTACAACACATGGTTATCTGGCCAATAGATTACTTACCATGAAATACATGGCTCCCGCTGGTCGGATGGGGCAAAGTCCAGGGACGGTGGCCAGAGTATTGTAGCATAGGTCAGCATTAGACTGCAAAAAAGTACACAAGAAAAAGTAAATTTCAACTGATGTTCCGATAAAAAATAATTGACTCTGAATAATTTGAAGCCAAAGTAAAGAGTAAAGTGAATAATATCAGATAAGACCAGTGCCAAAGCCATGACCCGTACCTTGACGCAACAACCCAATGTTTTTCTATACGGAAATCAACTAGAAATATACCTAAAACAGCTTTATGCTAAAGGAATCTATATAGTCTGGATCTATTTTATGTTTAGAAGAGGTATTAATAGGTAATGTTGGTCAAAAATATGTACACCAAAAAAATCAAGGCAATTGTTTTCTTGGCTTGACAAAGGCCATGTGTGGCCGAAATGTTGCTAATTTTCCATTCTGTACAATGGTGTCAAGAAAAATTTTTTTTGTGGAAAGAAGATACCAGGTGCCTTGGATTTTAGGAGTACATACAATTTTTACAACCTAGTGGAGGGGCTGTACTAAGTCTGCATGGGACACGGAGTGGTGCATGGGATACACCTTATATTAATGGCGGTCAAAAAAGTAACCGGTTCCATTCTAGCTGGCATTTTGTTGGTGCTACCTGATGTCAGGTTGTCTTCCTGTCTGTGTGAAACTTATGAAGATGACATTGAAGTGACTAATGGTTTCAAAAAGAAGCCACTATGTCCATTCAGCATTGTTTTGGCTGACCTACTTAGCACTTACCGTATTTTCTGGTGTATAAGACGACTGGGCGTATAAGACGACCCCCAACTTTTCCCTATAAAATATGGAATTTGGGATATGCCCGCTGTATAAGACGGGGGTCATCTTATACGCCCAGTCATCTTATACGGCGTGTGGTTCCCAGGGTCTGAAGGAGAGGAGACTCTCCTTCAGGCCCTGGGATCCATATTCATGTTAAAAATAAAGAATAAAAATAAAAAATATGTATATACTCACCCCTCCGAGAAGCCTGGCTGTCACTGCTGCAAGCGTCTGCCTCCGTTCCTAAGAATTGCAGAGCATGAAGGACCCTCGATGACGTCGCAGTCCTGTGATTGGTCCGTGACCGCTCATGTGACCGGTCACCTGACCGTGACGTCATCGAAGGTCCTTCACGCTCTGCAATTCTTAGGAACGGAGGCAGACGCTTGCAGCGGTGACAGCCAGGCTTCTCGGAGGGGTGAGTATATACATATTTTTTATTTTTATTCTTTATTTTTTACATGAATATGGATCCCAGGGCCTGAAGGAGAGTCTCCTCTCCTTCAGACCCTGGGAACATCCAGGATCGCTCCCTGCACATGCCGTACCTGGCGTATAAGACGACCCCCGACTTTTGGGACAATTTTTAGGGGTTAAAAAGTCGTCTTATACGCCGGAAAATACGGTATTTGCCAACTTCAGGGTCATAGTTTTGCAATTTAGTTAATTATTTGGGATATATTGCTCAATTCTCATTTTGGAGTGACACCAAAACTATGGAGCAATACTTTGTAGGATTTCAATTTTGAGGGCTCTATATGGTGAGTTGAATCAGTATCACTTCCAGGCTTGGTCTGACCCACAGGAGAATCGGAAAATCCTCTGGTGGGCCACCACTCTCTTTTATGAGTAGTACTTGACACAATATATTTCAATCACTATGTACAAATGAAGGCAGCATCTTATTCATTTAACAATCTACCCAGTTCATTGTTATATAAATTTGTGATTGAGGATAATGTCACATTTGCATGTAGCTTAAAAGTGGGGCCTTGGAGTTGGTTACTGGTGGGCCCTTGGCACCCCAGTCCGACACTAATCACTTCCATACTGTACATATAATTATCAACCTAGATTCTGATTAACATGGTATAGCCAGAAGCTATTTGCCAATATTGCTAATAACTTTTCACTTTCCTTTGAGAATCATGTGAGCAGCACTGAAGGTGTTGACCTTGAGAAGGAAAGGGGGTTGTTGGTAAAAATTGTGGCTGCTTTAGTACAGTATGGCAGAGGTGCAACCTGAGTTTTTGGGGTGAACCTGCTTATATTATAGCAAACAAGGATGCGCTACATAGATGATGTCACTAGAAATACTACAAAATGTTGAGATTGTGAGGAAGCGTGGATGTTATTAATCCGAAAGTTAAGACAATTTTGGGATTGAGAAAGAAGAATAACTGCCCTTCAGCCAAAGAATAGCAAAAATAAGTATAAGTATGAGTATAAGTAATTATACTAATTTTTAATTAGCATAGATATCTTAAGCTCCAACAAGTACTCCACCATTAAAAGTCTACCACTACTAATCACTAGTAACGGTCCACTACCACTAAAGATTTGCCACTACTAAAGGTCTTCTACTATTGAAAATCAGCCACTACTAAAGTTCCAATACCTTTTAAATATTCAACACTACAAAAGGCCCACTACTAGTAAGGTTTTACCACCACTAAAGTTCCACTGCTACTAAAGGTCTACCAGCACCAAAGATGCACAAATCCAAAATAGTCCAACACCTCTAAAGGTCCACCACCATCAGAAAACCACCAATATTAAAGGGAACCTGCCACCAGGTTTGTCCCATGTGAGATAAGGTCACCACCTTTCAGGCCTTATATACGGCATTCTAATATGCTGTATATAGGCCCCCAATCTGGCCTGCAACACAAGAAAAACGTGGGGTTGGGTCTGATGGGTGTCGCAGTCGTGCCACCTTTTTTCTTTCGATACTGTCCTCATTCTGTGCATTGTGTGCATGACGTGTCCTAAGTCACACAGTGTCTCCATCATTTTGGTCCTTTGCAGGCGTACTTCAGTACCCTCACCAGGGCCTAGTAATGTACTGCAATGTGCATGATTCGGGGTTCTTTGACCTTTCCCGATGCCTGCGCACTGCAGTACTTTGCTCTGCCCTCAACAGAACAGATAAAAGTACTCCTGCACAAGAGCGCAGGGGGGACACTGTGTGGATGACATAGGACACGTCATCCACACGATGCACAGAAAGAAGACTGTATCACAAGAAGCTAGTAGGCACCAGACCGAGAAAGCGACTCCCATCGGACCCGACCGCCCTGTAGTTGAGCATAATAACAGGTGTTTTTCTTGTCTTGCAGGCTGGATTGGATTCATATATACAGCATATTAGAATGCTGTATATCAGGGCTGAAAGTTGGTCGTCCTAGGTTCCCTTTAAAGGTCTACCATCTCTTAATGCACACCACTACTAAAAGACTACGACTAAGTATTCACTACTAGTCAAATTGCAGTGTTTCTAAAGGTCTATCACTACTAAAGATTCCCTAAAGGTCCACCATCTCTATATATCCTCTACTACTAAAGGTCCACCACCTCTAAATATCCTCCACTACTAAAGGTCCACCACCTCTAAATATCCATCACCTCTAATTATTCACCACTACTAAAGGTCCACCACATCTAATTATACACCACTACTGAAGGTCATCCACCTCTAAATATTCGCCACTATTTCTAAATATCCATCACTACTATAGGTCCACAACCTCTACATTTTCACCACTACTAAAGATCCACCACATCTAAATATTCATCACTACTAAATGTATACCACTTCTAAAGGTCCGCTAGTACTAAGGGTTCACTGCCACTGAAAGTCATATGCCACCAGAAAAGTTTATCCACTACTGTCTACCACCTCTGAATATCGACCACTTCAAAAGGACCACTACTACTAAGATTTCACCACCACTACAGATTTATAAATACTAATTGTTCACCACATCTAAACCCAGCCACAATATCTACTGGTACTAAAGGTCCATGACTATTAAAATTTCACTACCAGTAAAGGTCTTCCACTATTCAAGGTCCTCTACTACTAGGTTCACCCCAGCATTTTACTAACTCAAGTGACATTTACAGGACATTTTTCAATAACCATTTATGGTTTCCATGGGGTACGACCTTAATGAAGACTTACCTTAATGAAGTTTATTGTGTTTTCATAAAAATGCTGAGGTGTCCTTTTCATTATATGATCAAGAGCGCCCTGAACAATGGTACATGGGCCAAGGATTCTTTGGCTGAGTCTTACAAGTCCTTCTCGGATCTGAAATGAAACACGATCAATATTAGATATATAATCTTATAATCTGTATTTTTATATAGCGCTAACATATTCTGCAGCACTTTACAGTTTGCACACATCATCATGGCTGTCCCCGATGGGGCTCACAATCTAAATTCCCTATTAGTATGTCTTTGGAATGTAAGAGGAAACCGGAGAACCCAGAGAAAACCCACGCAAACATGGGGAGAACATACAAACTCCTTGCAGATGTTGTCCTTGGTGGGACAACTCAGTACTCCAGCGCTGCAAGGCTGCTGTGCTAACCACTGTGCTGCCCCCATATAAATTAAAATTTATGTAAATTTAGATTAATTTTCATCATTATTGTGTTCATTTATTGTATAACATTTCAATAAACATCTATATATATTTACCTCCTTGCCAAAGATTTCTTTCCGATCGTGGATTAAGATCCAGCCCATTCGCCATCCTGGGACCAACCAACGTTTAGCGAGACCACCACAGGACAGAATTGGTACATTAGTACTCAATGGGGCTAATGCCTGGAATGCACCGTACTCAAAAACCTGGAAGAAAGGAATTTTTATTAATTTATGATTAATTATATGAAAGCAAATTACGGTAATTAAAATAATGTAAAGGCGACAATAAATAATAGTAATTTTGCTGTCTTTGTTGCAATAAAAATGAGTTAATTTGTTCTCTACTTTACGAGTTATTTTCCATTCAATATGTAATAAACATCTGTAGCCGTTTAGGAGACCAGATATTGAACATCGTAGCCAAATAACAAATAAAAAGATAACATCAAAAGAGCACGCAAACTGCAAAATCATCCTGACATCTGGAGTGTCTGAGTGACAGGAAGGAGTAGGCGTCAGATCAAGTGAGGACCTCTGAAGAAGTCTCACAATCTGAATTTAAACCAACATAAGTGGCTCGGGTTGCAGTTCTCCGTCTCCTCTCCTGTATACTACAGCTCTGCTTGTTCTGATTGGCTGCTATGTGAAATCACAAGCCCACCATCGGCCCACCACGAGATCAAAGCTGGTAGAGACAATTTTCACATCATAGAAGAACTCATATAAAAGTGAAAAATCTAAAGTAATAAGCTTAAGAAAAAACGAAGAACTCACCATGTCACCATATATTTCATCAGTCAAGATAGGTACACATTGTCTGGAGGCCACTGTGTGAAGAGATGTACAAGTTAATAAAGTAGTGCTGTATTGGTCAAGTACGATGACAATGCATTTTATAAAAAGTGTTGGGCAGATCAAAAATTCCAAGTATAGAGGCATAGTTAATTTTTTTTTTCTAAGAGCCAACAGTGTTGGTTGTTACATAGCCAAGCAAAGTATTGGTCATAATGTAGCCAGTGCCACCGAAAAGGCACTAGCAATATCTATGAGCCCCGATTGATTGGTGCTATCTCATCAGTGCCTACCCAAGAGCTCTTAATCCAACCCAACTTCCCACTATTATCGGGTGGATTTCTTCTGTCACTTTTTTTTAGCTATGCTATACGGAAAGGTCTATCCATCAATGCCTATACATAAGGTAGATTAGCTAGAGAGTCCATAGTCACAATCCATTCTACTTACCTGCGATTATTTTTTGCAAATGTTTTTTGCTGAACACCGAGCCACAGGGATTGGATGGATTGTTGATGATGATACAAGCAGTTTTGTCATCCACCAAAGATTCCATGTGCTTTGAATCAATCTCCCAGGACTTTTCTGGCTGGAAATTAAACATATCATTGGTTAGTTCTACTCTTCTAGTGACTGGGGCATGGCTATGGAGGTGCGATGCAGAGGTAGCAGTTACACAGGGGCTCTGGTGCTTGACGCGGTGCACATTAGAAAACAATTGCCCCAATACGGTTGTTCTCTGAATTTGTGCCAAAAAAAATCAAATTGCATTTTTAAAGAGGCCCAAATGTGGTAGTTAGGGCAGCCATCTAATAAGAACCTATTTACATCTTTACCATTTTGAGAACACTAAGGCTAAAATGAGTTGGTCTCATCCAAATACATACGTCCCAGTATGTAGTCTCTACACATCTTCAATACACTCGTTTACAATGTCACACAACCAAGACTTGAAAAATATAGATTTATCTCTCTTGAAACTTACCATTAAATTATAGAGTTTCACTTCCACGCCAAGAGACAAAGCCAGTGTTTTGTAGAGAGAGAATCCAGGACGTGGGACCAAGATATTCTGTCCAGGGTTGGCCAAAACTGCAAGAGCCAACTCAATTGCCTGGCTGCAGCCGCTTGTGAGGATGACATCCTAAATGCAAAATTGTATAGTTATGTCATGAAGGAGTGTAAGATCTAGAAAAGATTGTGGTGTTCTCACAATTTAACACCTACTTTGGCTTCTAAAGGGGCTTCAGGACAAGTGTAATACTTGGCAATCACTTCCCTGCTGCACTGGTATCCTGGAAATACAAGAAAATTAAAGTTTTGGTTACAAAAAATCAGTCTTCGCACAATTGGTGTCTTGACTAGTACTCTTTTGGACTCTGATAGGTTCATCCAGTTTCACGATGATGACTATCCTTTTGCATTCTTTGATTTTGATGACTATTTTTCTGAATTCTGTTGACATTTGTCCATCTGTATAACATCATACTGTTGACCCTACTGTCCATCTAGATTGTAGGACAGTGGTAACAATTGTTCTTCTGGATTTTATAATATTGATGACACTTTGACATTCAACAATAACTCTCAATGTCCTGGATTATTCAATTTGGATTACTTTTTTGCTGGATTATACGATACGAGGAACTCTACGGTTCTGTAACCTAGTATACGAATTACTCTACAATTATCTTTAGACATTTATAGTACAATTTTGCTCCATTAAAAAATCATAAAAAAAAGTATGGATAATATATTACTAGTCAATAATAAGTGGTCTTTGGCCTTACCTATACTTGGAGCATAACCATTGTATTTTTGAGAATCAATTGCATCTTTCATAGCTCGAACTACTTCATCATCGGTAGGAAGGTTTCCAAATATTGTGGGGTCACCTAAAATAAAGGTCTTGTGTAATTACTATTGTAATACAGTCTTGCATTTCATTGCCTATCCTGGAACGATGACCACTCAAGATTATTGTCTCTGAGACCTTATCGGAACCATATAAATGTTTACTTTTTAGCAGTGACAAAGGAAACTTTTCTGAATACATGGAATAGTTTTACTTTGTGAGGAACATTATCAAAATACTAACCTATCGATAAGGCAATCATTGGCTTATTAGGATGAGGCTTGGCTTTCATCGTGTCCACAATGGCTCGGATAGGATTGAACGTCTTTTTTGACATTTCTGATGCTCTCACGGCCCATCTTGGCTTTCGAGTTTTAAGATTCTCAATGCCATTAGGTCTCAGAATATTAACGTGAACGTCAAGGATTTTAGGGTGGGCAGGGGAGCCATTCACCTTGATGACGTAAGAATCTGTCTGCATTTTCTGGAAAACGTAGGAGCATGAGAGACTATTAATGCATCACCTCTGCAAAAAGCAAAATACTACATATCATTCGTAATACAATTATACCAAGCAGATAGCTCGAAAGTTTAGTGATTTTAGATGCTTAAAATGTATTAAAAAAAAACTTTGTAAATGGAAATTTTAATTTACAAAAACTTTTTCTTAGAAATAAATTTTAAAAATATAATATGTTTATTTCACTTCAAATATTAATGAAAATACTTGCTTAAAATAACTCAATCTAAAGAGAAAAGTCACATAAAAAAAATATAGAACTGCAGCATATTATAAAGTTTTAGGAAAATTTATTTATATCTGTGTTAAAAAAAATTCTCTAGTTTTGCTTTCCTGAAATACTGAAGGGTATATATATATATATATATATATATATATATATATATATATATATATATATATATATATATATATTATATATATACACATACATACATACATACATACATACATACATGCATACATACACACACGCACATATGCATCTAAATCTCGGGCAAAAATTAAGAGACCTCTGCAAAATGTTCAGGTTGTCTGATTTGTCTCTTTAGAGATATATTTTTGAGTAAAATGTAAATTGTTCAGTTATTCTATAAACTTCTGACATGTGTCTGAATTTCCAAGCAATGCATTTTGTATTTTTTTTTCTGAAAAGGAGAAATGGTCAAAATAAAAAAAACCAGTGCTTTTAGACCTCCAATAATGCAAAGAAAACAAGTTCATAATTATTTAGAAACAACAATAATAGTGTTTTAACTCAGGAAAGGTTCAGAAATCAATATTTTGTGGAATAACCATATTTAATCACAGCTTTAATGCGTCTTGGCATGCTTTCCACCAGTCTCTCACACTGCTGGCGCAAAAAATGAAGCAGTTCTTCTTTGTTTGATGGCTTGTGACTATCCATCATCCTCTTGATTACATTCCAGAGGTTTTCAATGGGGTTCAGGTCTGGAGATTGGGCTGCCCATGACAGGGTTTTGATGTGGTGGCCTCTAAATTTTTGCCAGAGCTATATATATATATATAGTATATATGTAGGTTTTTTTTAATTGTCATATATATATATATATGAGTAAATTGGTAATTCAGAAGGAAATAGCCACTCCATTGCATAACATTGTGTTTTCTATATTACAAAAAAATACACAAAATGTCTAAAAATACTTAAATGAAAAAAAATGCAACAGATTGTTGAAAAAAAGTTTTCTATTGAAGCAGCTAATTTTTTGAATGAAAAAATACAACCACAAAATGCACAAATTCTATTTATAAAACGTTATAATTTTTTAAACTAATATTTTATATATTTTTGGGGAGGATTTACCTGCACTTTGCTAGGTCAGACGTGTTGAAGGATGAGGAATTCTTTTGTCGCTCGGGATTCTAACGCACTGCTGACAGGAATCACAGATTAGGCACCAGCTGTCCATAAAATAGTCCCAAAAAATGGGTGTTGGACTGGTTTCCCTGCTCCCATTGGTAGAAAAGTGAGGGATGTGTCCCTTTTGTTGAACATCCCTCCTATCGTTTTATGTACCATATTGAACTGATTTTGAAGGAATTTCAATTAACTGTTTCAGTATCCTCTACAGTGAAAACAAGCGTTTGGTATCTTATCTAGATGGATGTAAACAAGTTTGTGACATTCATTGGACCCAAAACTGTGTAAGTGCAAAGCACAGTCTGCCTACAGTATGATGACTTAACCTTCCACCCAAGCTAAGTGTCAGGAAATATCCTGTCTAATGTCAGCAGATATACATGTCCTGGACTTGACACCTGTTGACTATACCATTCTGAGCCTACAGTATGATGACTTAACCATCCACCCAAGCTAAGTGTCAGGAAATATCCTATGTAATGGGGTTGTCAGCAGATATACATGTCCTGGACTCGACACCTGTTGACCAAGGACAACATCTGCAAGGAGTTTGTATGTTCTCCCTGTGTTTGTGTGGGTTTCCTCTGAGTACTCCGGTTTCATCCCACATTCCAAAAGACAAACTGACAGGGAATCTGGATTGTGAGCCCCATCAGAGACAGCGATGATAATGTATGCAAACTGTAAAGCACTGCGGAATATGTTGGCGCTATATAAAAATAAAGATTATTATTATCTATACCATTCGGAGCCTACAGTATGATGACTTAACCATCCACCCAAGCTAAGTGTCAGTGGATTCGACACCTTTTGACCATCTATACCATTCTGAGCCTACAGTATGGTGACTTAACCGTCCACCCAAGCTAAGTGTCAGTGGACTCGACACCTTTTGACCATCTATACCATTCTGAGCCTACAGTATGATGACTTAACCGTCCACCCAAGCTAAGTGTCAGTGGACTCGACACCTTTTGACCATCTATATCATTCTGAGCCTATGGTATGATGACGTAACCGTCCACCCAAGCTAAGTGTCAGTGGACGCGACTCCTTTTGCCCATCTATACGATTCTGAGCCTACAGTATGATGACGTAACCGTCCACCCAAGCTAAGTGTCAGTGGACTCGACACCTTTTGACCATCTATACCATTCTGAGCCTACAGTATGATGACTTAACCGTCCACACAAGCTAAGTATCAGGAAATATCCTAAACAGGTCAGACGTCCCTTGTCCAGTTTCCCTGGGCGACCGCACACCATATTACAGTCTCCATACACACAGCCTCATATGTTGCAGACACTACACATGCCAGCCCACCTCTGACTAGTTCTCGTGGATGTCCTGCATCGCTGTATCACAGTCTCTTACAGTCTCTTTACTCACACAGCCGTACACAGCCCAGGATATCCTCCGGATAGCAGCCAGGCACCATATCCACCTATTTGCAATCGTTACACATGCTAGTCCTTTTTCGGGCACAGACATCCATCTCTGGGCACAGGACTGTCCACGTCCGACTCCTTCGAGCACAGAACATCCACCTCCGGGCACAGGACTGTCCACATCCGACTCCTTTGGGCACAGGACATCCACCTCCGGGCACAGGACTGTCCACTGTTATGGTTCCCAATGGCAGGGGAACATCAGAAACATAGAAAAACGGACAAGCTCTCGGGTGATGGAAACTGGAGCTGACCGCGATGCTAAACCTATACACACAACTAATAGCAGCCAGGGAACGTGCCTACGTTTTCGCTAGACGTCTCGCACCAGCCGGAGGACTAACTACCCCTAATAGATGAAACACAGTCCTGGCTTGCCTCCAGAGGAAAATTCCCCACAGGAGATAGTAGCCCCCCACATATAATAACGGTGAGTTAAGGTGAAAAGACAAACGTAGTATGAAAACAGATTTAGCACAGCGAGGCCCACTAACTAGATAGCAGAAGGATACAATAGTGGACTTCGCAGTCAGCTACAAAACCCCATCAAAAACCATCCTGAAATTACCTTAAACTCATGTGCCAACTCATGGCACCGGAGTGGCAATTTCAGCCCACAAGAGCTTCCAGCTGCAGAGAATCACATAACTGCAAACTGGACAAAACATACAAAAATAGACTAAGGACAGAAATGTCCAACTTAGCTGGTCAGCAGACTGGGAGCAGGTACATGCAACAGAAAGACTCTGGTTACATTGATGGCCGGCATAGGAATGACTGAGGAACAAGGCTAAATAGGAAACTCCCACATCCTGATAGAAACAGGTGAAAAGCACACAAGACACCAGTACCACAAGCGACCACTGGGGGAGCCAAATAACCGAATCACAACAGTACCCCCCCCTTAAGGAGGGGGCACCGAACCCTCACAAGAACCACCAGGGCGATCTGGATGAGCCCTATGAAAGGCACGAACCAAATCAGAGGCATGAACATCTGAAGCTGAAACCCAAGAATTATCCTCCTGACCGTAGCCCTTCCACTTAACCAGATATTGAAGTCTCCGTCTGGAAACACGGGAGTCCAAGATTTTCTCCACCACGTACTCCAACTCACCCTCAACCAGCACAGGAGCAGGAGGCTCAACAGAAGGCACAACTGGCACCTCATACCTCCGCAATAACGACCGATGGAAAACATTATGGATAGCAAAGGATGCTGGGAGGTCCAAACGAAAAGACACAGGGTTAAGAATTTCCAAAATCCTATAAGGACCGATGAACCGAGGCTTAAACTTAGGAGAAGAGACCCTCATAGGGACAAAACGGGAAGACAACCACACCAAGTCCCCAACACGAAGACGAGGACCAACACGACAATGGCGATTAGCAAAATGTTGAGTCCTCTCCTGGGACAACTTTAAATTGTCCACCACCTGACCCCAAATACGATGCAACCTGTCCACCATAGTATCCACTCCAGGACAATGCGAAGATTCCACCTGACCAGATGAAAAACGAGGATGGAACCCCGAATTGCAAAAGAAAGGGGAAACCAAAGTGGCAGAACTGGCCCGATTATTAAGGGCAAACTCTGCCAACGGCAAAAAGGTGACCCAGTCATCCTGATCAGCAGACACAAAACACCTCAAATAAGTCTCCAAGGTCTGATTAGTACGCTCCGTCTGGCCATTCGTCTGAGGATGAAATGCAGACGAAAAAGACAAATCAATGCCCATCCTGGCACAAAACGCCCGCCAAAATCTGGACACAAACTGAGATCCCCTGTCAGAAACTATATTCTCCGGGATACCATGCAACCGAACCACATTCTGAAAAAACAGAGGCACCAACTCAGATGAGGAAGGCAACTTGGGCAAAGGTACCAAATGAACCATCTTAGAGAAACGGTCACACACCACCCAGATGACAGACATTTTCTGAGAAACAGGGAGTTCAGAAATAAAATCCATAGAGATGTGTGTCCAAGGCCTCTTAGGAATAGGCAAGGACAACAACAATCCACTAGCCCGAGAACAACAAGGCTTGGCCCGAGCACAAACATCACAAGACTGCACAAAAGTACGCACGTCCCGAGACAGGGAAGGCCACCAGAAGGACCTAGCCACCAAATCCCTGGTACCAAAAATTCCCGGATGACCTGCCAACGCAGAAGAATGAACCTCCGAGATGACTCTACTGGTCCACTCATCCGGCACAAACAATCTACCAGGCGGACAACGATCAGGCCGATCCACCTGAAACTCTTGTAAAGCACGTCGCAGGTCAGGGGAGACAGCAGACAATATCACCCCATCCTTAAGGATACCCGTAGGTTTGGAATCACCAGGGAAATCAGGTTCAAAACTCCTAGAAAGGGCATCAGCCTTCACATTTTTAGAACCTGGCAGATACGAGACCACAAAATTAAACCGAGAGAAAAACAACGACCAACGCGCCTGTCTAGGATTCAGACGTCTGGCCGACTCAAGATAAATCAAATTCTTGTGATCAGTCAAGACCACCACCTGATGTCTAGCACCCTCAAGCCAATGACGCCACTCCTCGAATGCCCATTTAATCGCCAAAAGCTCCCGATTACCAACATCATAGTTTCGCTCGGCGGGCGAAAATTTTCGAGAAAAGAACGCACAAGGTCTCATCACTGAACCATCTGAACTTTTCTGTGACAAAACCGCCCCCGCTCCAATCTCGGAAGCATCAACTTCCACCTGAAAAGGAAGTGAAACATCAGGCTGGCGCAACACAGGGGCAGAAGAAAAGCGGCGCTTAAGCTCTCGAAAGGCCTCCAGAGCAGCAGGAGACCAATCGGCAACATCAGCACCTTTTTTAGTCAAATCAGTCAAAGGCTTGACCACGCTAGAAAAACCAGTTATGAATCGACGATAAAAATTAGCAAAGCCCAAAAATTTCTGAAGGCTCTTAAGAGAAGTCGGCTGCGTCCAGTCACAAATTGCCCGAACCTTAACAGGATCCATCTCAATAGAAGGGGAAAAAATGTACCCCAGAAAAGAAATCTTCTGAACCCCAAAAACACACTTTGCACCCTTTACAAACAGAGAATTGGTCCGCAAAACCTGAAAAACCTTCCTAACCTGTTGAACATGAGACTCCCAGTCATCCGAAAAAATCAAAACATCATCCAGATACACAACCATGAATTTATCCAGATATTCACGGAAAATATTGTGCATAAAAGACTGAAAGACCGAAGGGGCATTTGACAAACCAAAAGGCATTACCAAATACTCAAAATGGCCCTCGGGCGTATTAAATGCGGTTTTCCACTCATCCCCCTGCTTAATTCGCACCAAATTATACGCACCGCGAAGATCAATCTTAGAGAACCACTTAGCTCCCTTAATGCGAGCAAATAAATCTGTCAGCAATGGCAAAGGATACTGATATTTGACTGTGATCTTATTTAAGAGTCTATAATCAATACAAGGTCTCAAAGAACCATCTCTTTTGGCCACAAAAAAAGAACCCTGCTCCTAAAGGAGACGAAGAAGGACGAATATGTCCTTTTTCCAAGGACTCCCTAATATACTCTCGCATAGCAGCATGTTCAGGTACAGACAGATTAAATAAACGACCCTTAGGAAATTTACTGCCAGGAATCAAATCTATGGCGCAATCACAATCTCTGTGAGGGGGAAGAGAATTAAGAGTAGACTCCTCAAAAACATCACAATAATCAGACAAAAAAGCCGGGATCTCAGAAGGAATAGATGAAGCAATGGAAACCAAAGGTGTGCCCCCATGATTTCCCTGACATCCCCAGCTTAGTACAGACATTGTTTTCCAATCAAGGACTGGGTTATGGGTTTGCAACCATGGCAATCCCAGCACTAATACATCATGTAGATTAAACAACACAAGGAAGCGAATCACCTCCTGATGGTCTGGAGTCATACGCATAGTCACTTGTGTCCAGTATTGTGGTTTATTACTAGCCAATGGTGTAGAATCAATACCCTTTAAAGGTATAGGGACTTCCAGAGGCTCTAGATCAGTGATGGCGAACCTATGACACGCGTGTCAGTGCTGACACGCGTAGTCATTTTCAGTGACATGCCGGCCGCGGCCCCATAGAAATTGCTTCTTTCCCAGGGTCTGAAGGAGAGGAAACTCTCCTTCAGGCCCTGGGAACCATATTAATGTGTAAAATAAAGAATTAAAATAAAAAATATTGCTATACTCACCTCTCCGACGCAGCCTGGACTTCAGCGAGGGAACCGGCAGCGTTGTTTGCTTAAAAATCGCGCTTTAACTTCCTTACTTGAAGTCCCGGCTTGTGATTCGTCGCGCGCCGCCCATGTGACCGCAACGCGACCAATCACAGCAAGCCGTGACGTAATTTTAGGTCCTTCAGGATTTTAAAATTACGTTCCGGCGTTGTGATTGGTTGCGTCGCGGTCACATGTGATTTTAAAATGCGCGCGTGTCCTGCCTCCCGTGACGTCCCGGCTTGTGATTGGTCACGTCGCCCATGTGACCGCGACGCAACCAATCACAACGCCGGAACGTAATTTTAAAATCCTGAAGGACCTAAAATTACGTCACGGCTTGCTGTGATTGGTCGCGTTGCGGTCACATGGGCGGCGCGCGACCAATCACAAGCCGGGACTTCAAGTAAGGAAGTTAAAGCGCGATTTTTAAGCAAACAACGCTGCCGGTTCCCTCGCTGAAGTCCAGGCTGCGTCGGAGAGGTGAGTATAGCAATATTTTTTATTTTAATTCTTTATTTTACACATTAATGTTGTTTCGATACCGATACCCGATACCACAAAAGTATCGGATCTCGGTATCGGAATTCCGATACAGCAAATATCGGCCGATACCCGATACTTGCGGTATCGGAATGCTAAACAATGGCATCCGATCCGATTTTTTATCGGATCGGATGCCATGCAGGAGGTCTGTGGGTCCAAACAACAGAGCTCCGGTGCAGAGCATCTAGGCCTGGGACTTCCGGTAGGCCAGGCGCAGCTCCCGGAAGTCCCAGGCCTCTGCGTCGGATCTGTGTTGTTTGGGCGACATTGCGCTGCTCCCTGCTGCGCCGACCAGAAGTCCCAGGCTGCACTTCTGAGGCCTGAGGAGATAGCTGTCTGGAGGCCCTGTGATAGCTGTCTGGAGGCCCTGTCATTGCTGTCTGGAGGCCCTGTCATTGCTGTCTGGAGGCCCTGTCATTGCTGTCTGGAGGCCCTGTCATTGCTGTCTGGAGGCCCTGTCATTGCGGTCTGGAGGCCCTGTCATTGCTGTCTGGAGACCCTGTCATTGCTGTCTGGAGGCCCTGTCATTGCTGTCTGGAGGCCCTGTCATTGCTGTCTGGAGGCCCTGTGATTGCTGTCTGGAGGCCCTGTGATTGCTGTCTGGAGGCCCTGTGATTGCTGTCTGGAGGCCCTGTGATTGCTGTCTGGAGGCCCTGTGATTGCTGTCTGGAGGCCCTGTGATTGCTGTCTGGAGGCCCTGTGATTGCTGTCTGGAGGCCCTGTGATTGCTGTCTGGAGGCCCTGTGATTGCTGTCTGGAGGCCCTGTGATTGCTGTCTGGAGGCCCTGTGATTGCTGTCTGGAGGCCCTGTGATTGCTGTCTGGAGGCCCTGTGATTGCTGTCTGGAGGCCCTGTGACTACTACAGCAACCATCATCCAGTGAACTGTGGGGTGTCATTGGCCATTACTGAGATAAGTGAGAGGGAGGCATCAGTGATGGCGAACCTGTGGCAGTCCAGCTGTTGCAAAACTACAATTCCCATCATGGCTGGCCATTCAAAGCAAAGGCTTTGGCTGTGAAGACATGATGGGAATTGTAGTTTTGCAACAGCTGGAGTGCCACAGGTTCGCCATCACTGGAAGAATTCCCCCTCCCCCTCACTTATCTTAGTTCACGGCACCCCACACAAGTTAAATAATAGCAAGACCAACAAAAGAAACCAACTGACAGATGAACAAAGAAGTCACTAAGCAGGTAAGTTAATTCTAATTATACATATTTGTTATTTAAACTATACATGTCGCAAAATTATGTTTTTTTATCAAGGTGACACACCACCCAAGTTATGCTCGGTTTTTTGGCGAATTTTGACACACCAAGCTCAAAAGGTTGCCCATCACTGCTCTAGATCAAACCCACAGCGCCTGGCAAAGGACCAATCCATAAGACTCAAAGCGGCACCAGAATCCACATAAGCATCCGCGACAATAGAAGATAACGAACAAATTAAAGTCACAGACAAAATAAACTTGGACTGCAAAGTGCCAATAGCAGAGGATTTAGCAACTTTGTTTGTTCGTTTTGAGCATGCTGATATAACATGAGTTGAATTCCCACAATAGAAGCACAACTTATTTTTGCGCCTATAATTCTGTCGTTCGCTTCTGGACAGAAAACTATCACATTGCATACTCTCTGGTACCCTCTCAGAAGACACCGCCAAATGGTGCACAGGTTTGCGTTCCCGTAAACGCCGATCAATCTGAATAGCCATTGTCATGGACTCATTCAGACCCGTAGGCGTAGGAAACCCCACCATGACGTCTTTTACGGCATCAGAGAGACCTTCTCTGAAATTTGCCGCCAGAGCGCACTCATTCCACTGAGTAAGCACAGACCATTTTCGAAATTTTTGGCAATATATTTCGGCCTCATCTTGCCCCTGAGAGAGGGCTATCAAGGCCTTTTCAGCCTGTATCTCTAAATTAGGTTCCTCATAAAGCAACCCTAAGGCCAGAAAAAACGCATCCACATTGAGCAACGCAGGATCCCCTGGCGCCAATGAAAATGCCCAATTTTGAGGGTCACCCCGCAATAATGAAATCACTATTTTAACCTGCTGTGCAGGATCTCCAGCAGAGTGAGATCTCAGAGAAAGAAACAATTTACAATTGTATTTAAAATTCAGAAAACAAGATCGATCTCCGGAGAAAAACTCTGGTAAAGGAATTTTAGGTTCAGACCGAGGAGCATGTATAACAAAATCTTGTATATTCTGAACTTTAGCAGCAAGATTATTCAAATTTGTAGCCAGACTCTGGAGATCCATATTTCAACAGATAAAATCTGAGCCATTCAGGGGTTAAGAGGAGAGGAAAGCAGGAAACTGCAATTAGAGCTGGAGTGCAACTTCAGAGAAAAAAAAAAAAAAAAAAAATTCCACACAGTTCCTTTTTCTCTCCTGCTTCAGCCCATAGATTAAACATGTAGGCCGGCCATACTGTTATGGTTCCCAATGGCAGGGGAACATCAGAAACATAGAAAAACGGACAAGCTCTCGGGTGATGGAAACTGGAGCTGACCGCGATGCTAAACCTATACACACAACTAATAGCAGCCAGGGAACGTGCCTACGTTTTCGCTAGACGTCTCGCACCAGCCGGAGGACTAACTACCCCTAATAGATGAAACACAGTCCTGGCTTGCCTCCAGAGGAAAATTCCCCACAGGAGATAGTAGCCCCCCACATATAATAACGGTGAGTTAAGGTGAAAAGACAAACGTAGTATGAAAACAGATTTAGCACAGCGAGGCCCACTAACTAGATAGCAGAAGGATACAATAGTGGACTTCGCAGTCAGCTACAAAACCCTATCAAAAACCATCCTGAAATTACCTTAAACTCATGTGCCAACTCATGGCACCGGAGTGGCAATTTCAGCCCACAAGAGCTTCCAGCTGCAGAGAATCACATAACTGCAAACTGGACAAAACATACAAAAATAGACTAAGGACAGAAATGTCCAACTTAGCTGGTCAGCAGACTGGGAGCAGGTACATGCAACAGAAAGACTCTGGTTACATTGATGGCCGGCATAGGAATGACTGAGGAACAAGGCTAAATAGGAAACTCCCACATCCTGATAGAAACAGGTGAAAAGCACACAAGACACCAGTACCACAAGCGACCACTGGGGGAGCCAAATAACCGAATCACAACAGTCCACATCCATCTCTTTCAGGCACAGGACATCCACCTCCGGGCACAGGACTGTCCACATCCGACTCCTTCGGGCACAGGACATCCACCTCCGGGCACAGGACTGTCTACATCCGACTCCTTCGGGCACAGGACATCCACCTCCGGGCACAGGACTGTCAACATCTGAGACCAGTACCATGGACCACTTGCATCGTTGTATACGCTGCGGGTGCCAGGCTATTCAGCTACCTTGGGTGCTGGCTCCGCTGGCCTGTGCCTCCATGCATTCAAACCAGTGCTCTGCAGGCCTCTGCTCTGCACACTAGCACACACCAGACTGACACTGATGTGCACCTCATGCACCTGATACACCCATACCCCTTACTGCAGGGCTTTTAACACACACAAACCTGTGGCCTTCAGCCACATGGAAAACCCGGACTGGAAATTAGTGACTCCCATGCACACCTGTGGACTTCATCCGTCTGCATGCACAACCTGGGGAGAACACACAGCAACCCCTACCTGTGACATGAGTCACTGCCTCACATTGCAATCACAGCTACATCTGCGACTGCCATGCACACCTATGGCCTTCATAGTCCTCCGTGCGTATTCAGCTGCCTTGGGTGCTGGCTCCGCTGGCCTGTGCCTCCATGCATTCAACCAGCGCTCTGCAGGCCTCTGCTCTGCACACTAGCACACACCAGACTGACACTGATGTGCACCTCATGCACCTGATACACCCATACCCCTTACTGCAGGGCTTTTAACACACACAAACCTGTGGCCTTCATCCACATGGAAAACCCGGACCGGAAATTTGTGACTCCCATGCACACCTATGGACTTCATCCGTCTGCATGCACAACCTGGGGAGAACACACAGCAACCCCTACCTGTGACATGAGTCACTGCCTCACATTGCAATCACAGCTACACCTGCGACTGCCATGCACACCTATGGCCTTCATACGCCTCCGTGCGCATTCTGTGGAGCACAAACAGCGCCCCCTAGCTGTAACTGGGGTCACTGCCTCACAGCATCCAGTCTCAGATGAGGTTACTAGTTCTAACCAATACACAAAAAGTTTTTTGCATACAGATTATGTAAACACTATTCAGATAAATGGGTATTGATGTATCCTAAGTAGGGGGTGTCTGTTCACATGTACAACAAGTATTTTCATTATTGGCTCATAAAAGCTGAAATAAAACATTCCAGTAGAGAACCCATTCATTTGAATCAGAAGTGTCATAAATGTCTTCCGTTTTCCTCTTCTCCATCTACTATCCATTTTTAGCCAGAATAAAAAAAAAAAATCACCACTGCCCCAGTTGGGGTCCTTGGTTTTGATTCCAACCAACATCTTCATCGAGTTTGTATGTCCTCTGTGCATTTCTTTTGCATGGGATTTTCCAGCTCCTCCTCCCCCCCAGACTTCAAAAAGACAATGGTTTGTATGGAATTGGCTCTGGCGGGTAAAATAGGGCATTTCAAAAAGGGGATTGATGTGACTTTTGGCAAACTCTGTACAGCACTACAGATTTTAATGACGCTATTTATTAATATTATTATTATTTATATAGCACCATTAATTCCATGGTGCTGTACATGAGAAGGGGTTACATCAAAATACAAGTATCACTTACAGTAAACAAAACTAACATTGACAGACTGATACAAGAGGGAAGAGGACCCTGCCCTTGCGGGCTTACATTCTACAGGATTATGGGGAAGGAGACAGTAGGCCGGGGGTTGCAGTAGTTCCGATCATGTTGAGGTGGCCGTGTGGTCATTACAGGCTGTAAGCTTCTTTGAAGAGGTGGGTTTTCAGGTTTCTTTTGAAGGGTCCAAATGTGGTGGATAACCGGATGTGTTGGGGCACAGAATTCCAGAGGATATGGGATATTTGGGAGAAGTCTTGGGAGGTGATTGGGTGAGGAGCGAATAAGCGTAGAGGAGGTCTTGGGAGGACAGGAGATTACGTGAGGGAAGATATTGAGAGATTAGTTTGGAAATATACGGAGGAGAAAGGTTATGGATGGCTTTGTAGGTCAGTGTTAGTAGTTTAAACGACTCGCTGGGAAATTGGGAGCCAGTGAAGGGATTTGCAAAGAGGGGAAGCAGGAATGTAGCAAGGAGAGAGATTAATTAGTCGGGCAGCAGAGTTAAGGACGGACTGGAGGGGTGCAAGAGTGTTAGAAGGTAGGCCACAGAGGAGGATGTTGCAGTAGTCGAGGCGGGAGATGATGAGGGCATGCACAAGCATTTTGGTAGAGTGAGGGATGAGGAAAGGACGCATTCTGGAAATACTTTTGAGCTGGAGGCGCCAGGAGGTGGAAAGAGCTTGGATGTGCAGTTTGAAGGACAGGGCAGAATCCAGGGTTACTCCAAGGCAGCAGATTTTGGGGACGCTGGTAAGTTTGCCTCCTCCAGCATATATTGGGACACCAGTAGGGTTGCCTCCACCATATATTGGGATGCCGTTTGAGTTGCCTCCTCCACTGTATTTGGGACACCAATAGGATTGTCTTCTCCACTATATATTGGGACACTGGTAGTGTTGCCAACTTGACTTTTCATTTTTTTTCTGGACAGCTTATTAAAAAAATCAAACAGGCAAAAGAAAAAAACCTTTATGGACACATTGAAAAATCATAATAAATCATTATGGCTGTAAATGATACAAATCTACAGTCCATAATTCTGACATGAAGACAATTGCTGCATTCACTATAAAATGATGAGATTTAGTCAATATTATCTGCATAAGTTCAGCTTTAAAAAAAAAAATAAAAAATCACGGACATCTTAATTTGTTTTTAGAGACCAGTCAAAAAATTGCCATATTTTCATAGACTGTCCTTGAATTTCTGGACAGTTAGCAACTTTGGTCGCCGAGAGGGTGATCACATGGTGCAGCCCGTGGGCCATGGTTTTCAGTCCCTTTGGCTGCCTCAGTCCACGACCCAGACAGAAACAGCTAGAGGGCCGGATGTGTCCTGCGTGCTGCATTTTGCCAAGGTCTGATGTATACTATGCGCACAATAGGAGAAAAAATGAGGAGTAAACAGGTGTATATAGTAAAAGATCAAAATTTTATTAGTACATACAAAAATATTGAAAGTCCATGAAAGTCCATGACAAGATGGAATCCAGAAAAAATATTTAGACTGCAAGATATAAATAGACGAGATCCTACTGGCCCGGGCCGATTTTGATCTTAAAAGGGTATTAAAAGGAACCTGACAGGATCGCCACCTATATGCTAATTACACGACTGCATCTGTTTTTTAAAGCTCATACCCGTCAACCTGATTTTACGGGACAAGTTCGTAATATATAGCGATTCCCAACTTCGGGCACATATTCAGATGACTTGGGCTATTTGGAAAGGAGTGCGGATCATAGCGCGTGCCTTTTCAAGATCAAAGTAGAGCGAGCCTACAGACAAGGCTTCATCCTGTCACCATTTCTCTTCAATTTATACGCAGAAACTATTTTTCAGGAAGGTTGCACTTGCCGAAAAAGAAGCAATCAAAATTGCTGGACAAATCAACTATCTTAAATAAGCAGATGAAACAACTTTGATAGCAACAAGCGTAGATGGAATGAAGGTCTTATTAGTGTCAAGATGGAAAGCTCCAACATGGGATTGCTACTCAACACAAAGATGACAGAGATATTGACTACTACCAGGAACAACCAGGACACATTTGAGACGGACAGCAATAAACTGGAAGTTGTAAAGGACTTCAACCTACTGGGATCGATGATCACTCATGATGGAGCGACAACACTGGAAGTCATTAGAATAGTTATGGACAAATCAACAAAGAAGTCACTGGACAAGGTCTTCAAATCAAAGAATATTTAGGGCTTGTGCACACGTTGCGGATTCTTCTGCGGATTTTTCCGCAGCGGTTTTTGAAAATCCGCAGTGAAAAACCGCTGCGGTTTTCACTGCGGATTTTCATGCGGTTTCTTCTGCGGGTTTTCAGCTGCACTTTCCTATTCGTGCATGTTGAAAACCGCTGCGGAATCCGCAGAAAGAAGTAACATGCTCCTTCTTTTTTTCCGCAGCGGTTCCACAATGAATTTTCCGCATCGTGGGCACAGCGGTTTTTGTTTTCCATAGGGTAACATTGTACTGTACCCTGCATGGAAAACTGCTGTGGATCCGCAGCGTCGAATCCGCTGCGGATCCGCAGCAAAAACCGCAAAGTGTGCACGAAGCCTTAATTGGCACGGCTCACACATAGTTTGGTCTTTTCTTTGCTAACATATGGATGAGAAATCTGGATGATAAAAAAACAAGACAGAAGAAGAATCAACACCTTTGAAATGCGGTGCTGGAGAAGGATGTTATCAATACCATGGATGGCAAGAAGAGCAAACAAATCAATTTTGGAACAAATCAAGCCAAACATATCACTCAAAGCAAGGATCACCAAGTTACAACTTGCCTACTTTGGATACATTATATGAAGAGAGCAATCACTGGAGAAGGACATCATGGTCAGAAGAATAGAAGGAATAAGGCGAAGAGGAAGACCAGCAATCTGATGGCTTGATACAATCTAGATAACGGCAGGGAAGACCCTGGTGGACCTATCTAGGCTTGCACAAGATCGGTCTTCCTACAGATCATTCATCCATCAAGTTGTTATGGCTCAAGATCAATCCAAAGGCTTTTTTAAAAAAAAGTGTGGTCCAGTTCTGCCCATCTGCTGACAATATGCCCAGGAATTTGATAAGGTGAGAATCACTATTTGCTGTGAACTTGTCCCATACAAGGGGCTTGCCTATAATCTGTTTTAAAAGACCAAGGCAACAATGTTTAAGGTGTGGATCCTGCTGTTTGGTTCCTTTTACAAACACTGCACTTTTTTTGTTTTTGTCTCTCTACATTTTAGCAAACAAAACCTTTTTTAATTTAGTGTGGTCCTTAGTGGGGTCTTGATCAAACCATGATGTCCCCTTTGATCATGCCCCAGTGGTTTCTCCAATTCCAGCGCTTAGGGCAGGAGCTGGGTTGTCGGCAGTCGTGTGTCTGCACCTATTCTACAGTGTTGTAAAAATATGGCGCGTGCATCTTCCATTCTCCCAAATGGCAGATGAGGAAATCTCAATACCTTTTTTCTATATGTCTTCGGTTTGGGATTATCTGCTCATAATTGGATCAGATCATTTTGACTACATTGCCATGAAGAATAGACTATTTTTGGCCAAGTCAGCTCATGTATCCTGCTTGTTCAGGTGACAGGTATTCCACCTGAACCCCATATCGGTCATGGCCAATCTTTTATGCGTCAGACACTTCTGCTGGTGAATTGTCTCCATTGGGGACTTAAGGATCAGTTGTAGAAGCTCAATATGGCCATTGATTCCCCTTGACAGATGATGAGTTGGGAGGTGCCCATGCACATAGTTCTGGCAACATTGTACAACTTTTCGCTAATGTGTATGAAGACCTCATGGATTCACAGAAAAAAAATCATCTGTACTGTGCATGAGTCTATATCATCCAACCAAATTTTTTTTCGAGATGTGAATCTGGTTTTATTGCAGATATGCATGAACTTATCCTGACCGTGCTGCCTGAGAATCCCTCAGGTATATAGCCAATAAGAATCCCGCAGGTAGTGAAGTGTTGCTGTCACTTTAATGCTTTCAATAGATGTAATTGACTGTGAGGAGCAAGGTCATAGTGTGTTTTCTATCATTTGCCAGGTTTACTGACCTCCTAGACTGCGCAATTCTACTGAGCAAACAAAAGCCACATTCGTAGCACTCCGACTCTGTGCAAATTGTGTTTAACCCATGTAAGTTCTTGAATCGGCCCAATTGGGTTTTTACATATGGAAGATCAACATATACATGCAGATTTGTTTCAGTTGATTAAGGAAAATGGACCCATACCAGACTCCTCTGCTGTCGGTGGCTTGGAGACCCTTAACCATTTCAGACTGTCAGCTGATCCCGCCGATCCCGTTTTTGGATTTTGCTTACTTTTATCTGACCAATATGTAGCCAGCTAGTCAATCCAACTTTTGGTTAGTAGTGCTCTGGAATAGAACTGTCTAAAGCTGAAAAAAATCACCTTGTTTGGATTTGCCCATTAGAGATTTTCCTCTTTAGAATTCTACTCTTGTTTGAGGGTTCCCTTGAGAATATGCTGATCAAAGTGTTCCCTTGTTTGACCACCAATGATCACTTGTAATCGATGAGGAAACTGTCAGCAAAGGTTTAGTTTCCCTGCAGTGTCCCCGCAGGACAAATTAAGTATTGCATTCAAATCAATAGCTTGTATGTATGATGGAGGACAGCACAGGTCCTGTAGCGAGAGTGAAGCACTTTAGGTCAAAAGAGGAGAGCCGACCGGACAATCCTATATTAACTCCAAATCTGTTAAATAGGGTATAATTACATTTTGTTTTCCTCTACTAGACAGCCCCTTTTAAGTCTACTTTTTTTCAGTCAAGAAATTTTCAAAGAATATGAACGAATACATTTTCAGAACATCAGTAGTCCGTGGCCGACTGACTTAATCTTTCCTACCGGCACCACCGACTCCTGGATGGAATGCTGCAGAAACCGCTTCCTGCCTACCAGCATCCCCAATGATGAGTTGTCCTGGCACGACATCCTGCATGTGTCTTGCCACAATAATGACGTTGTACCATACTGGCTAACCAAAAGAGGAGCTGGGAATGACTTTAGGTAGGAGGCAATTCTAAGGGCTACCGGCCACGGAATACTGAGCTGGCTGGTTGACTTGGGTCCTGCACCTTGATTCGGTCATCTCTAATACAGTGGGGCAAAAAAGTATTTAGTCATTCAGCAATAGTGCAAGTTCCACCACTTAAAAAGATGAGAGGCGTCTGTAATTTACATCATAGGTAGACCTCAACTATGGGAGACAAACTGACAAATAAAAATCCAGAAAATCACATTGTCTGTTTTTTTATCATTTTATTTGCATATTATGGTGGAAAATAAGTATTTGGTCAGAAACAAAATTTCATCTCAATACTTTGTAATATATCCTTTGTTGGCAATGACAGAGGTCAAACGTTTTCTGTAAGTCTTCACAAGGTTGCCACACACTGTTGTTGGTATGTTGGCCCATTCCTCCATGCAGATCTCCTCTAGAGCAGTGATGTTTTTGGCTTTTCGCTTGGCAACACGGACTTTCAACTCCATCCAAAGGTTTTCTATAGGGTTGATATCTGGAGACTGGCTAGGCCACTCCAGGACCTTGAAATGCTTCTTACAAAGCCACTCCTTCGTTGCCCTGGCGGTGTGCTTTGGATCATTGTCATGTTGAAAGACCCAGCCACGTTTCATCTTCAATGCCCTTGCTGATGGAAGGAGGTTTGCACTCAAAATCTCACGATACATGGCCCCATTCATTCTTTCATGTACCCGGATCAGTCGTCCTGGCCCCTTTGCAGAGAAACAGCCCCAAAGCATGATGTTTCCACCACCATGCTTTACAGTAGGTATGGTGTTTGATGGATGCAACTCAGTATTCTTTTTCCTCCAAACACGACAAGTTGTGTTTCTACCAAACAGTTCCAGTTTGGTTTCATCAGACCATAGGACATTCTCCCAAAACTCCTCTGGATCATCCAAATGCTCTCTAGCAAACTTCAGACGGGCCCGGACATGTACTGGCTTAAGCAGTGGGACACGTCTAGCACTGCAGGATCTGAGTCCATGGTGGCGTAGTGTGTTACTTATGGTAGGCCTTGTTACATTGGTCCCAGCTCTCTGCAGTTCATTCACTAGGTCCCCCGGCATGGTTCTGGGATTTTTGCTCACTGTTCTTGTGATCATTCTGACCCCACGGGGTGGGATTTTGCGTGGAGCCCCAGATCGAGGGAGATTATCAGTGGTCTTGAATGTCTTCCATTTTCTAATTATTGCTCCCACTGTTGATTTCTTCACTCCAAGCTGGTTGGCTATTGCAGATTCAGTCTTCCCAGCCTGGTGCAGGGCTACAATTTTGTTTCTGGTGTCCTTTGACAGCTCTTTGGTCTTCACCATAGTGGAGTTTGGAGTCAGACTGTTTGAGGGTGAGCACAGGTGTCTATTTATACTGATAACAAGTTTAAACAGGTGCCATTACTACAGGTAATGAGTGGAGGAAAGAGGAGACTCTTAAAGAAGAAGTTACAGGTCTGTGAGAGCCAGAAATCTGGATTGTTTGTTTCTGACCAAATACTTATTTTCCACCATAATATGCAAATATAATGATAAAAAAACAGACAATGTGATTTTCTGGATTTTTATTTCTCAGTTTGTCTCCCATAGTTGAGGTCTACCTATGATGTAAATTACAGACGCCTCTCATCTTTTTAAGTGGTGGAACTTGCACTATTGCTGAATGACTAAATACTTTTTTGCCCCACTGTATATATTTTGGATAGTTATAGAAGATTTCAGAATCCCTTGGTAGTAGGGTATACCCATCACTTTATGATTGGCGGAGGTCCAACCTCTTGGAACCCACTATGAATACGGGGTCAGAGTGCTGATCCACGTGATCACAGCTGTGCCACAATTCCCCTGCATGGGAGCAGTGTACTGTTAAGGGGCCACAGCATTCATCAGTGTTGCAATGCCTTCACTTTCAAGCCAGTTCATGCATCGCAGCCCATACTCAGACTGATGTCGGAATTCAGCCTTAATGAAAAAAAGTTATTGAAAGTCATATAATTGTTTTAGTCTATTAAGTTATTTGCAATTCGACCATTTTTTTTAGAACGCTGGGTGCCATATTTATAGATGATCCTTTCAGGTTCTGATCACATCGTCGTGGCTTAACTCATAATGGGGTCCATCAGGTCATGACAAGGTGTCCAACAGTAGATCCGATGCTCCGCCACAGATGTGCATACTGCCCTTTCCACTATATATATTTTTTTCCTTGTCCTACTACATTCCACACTATTTTGAGAGTTTTGCACTTTCCTTTTACTTACGTGGTGAACGTGACTCCAGCGGAGATCCCATCCTGTTACATTTGGACAAGGTCCAGACTTATGCCTCGTTTCTATGATGTTTGTGCAGACAGTATGGGACTCTGGTATGTAGGCTGTACTTGGACAGAGTAAATACATCCTTTTGGAAAATACCGGCTTTTTTGTTCTTTTGTGGAGTGAACAAGGATGACACTAATTTAGCAAAAACAGCTATGTCGCTTATGTGTCCGCCAGACCAAAAGACGGTTGACCAAAAAGCCAAGTCACATGAGGATGGTCAGCCCCCTATGTTCACGCACCACCATGTATCTGATGGCAATGTACAATGGGCCCATGTGAAACACAATTTTTAAAGTAAAAATTATTACTTTATTTTTCGTTGAATAAAGGGTTAAAAAGCAGCAACCTCTTCTTCTGATCGCGGGAAATTATAGTTATCGGAGATTTTAGAATTTCTAAACTATTGGATGACAGAAAAAAAAACTTTTTTGAAGTTAAGTGACATTTATAAGGAAATAACTCCTTAAAAATGCAACTTTATAACTCAATTTTTTTTGCACAAAATGTAAAAATGAAAACTTTGTTTCAAAAGTTGATTTTTACATTTATAAAGTTTATGTAGAATACAAATCGCTGCAACAAAGGTAAATAAAATTAGCAACAAAAAAAATCTAAATTAATCAGATAGAAAATAGTTTAACTATGGGCTGCTTCAGTTTGATGGGCAATGTCAACATTTAATCTTTCTGATGCAAGATGAGACTTATTTTTACCTTTGGTTTCATCAGCCAATTTACCATCTAGATGTAAAAGGAGTTTGGAAGAGAAAAGAAATCTTTGGACCCTGGCACATGCAATGTGTACAAACTTGGCTCCATTACTGGTGAGAGATTTCAGGGAAAGATGGATTGGTCATGTTGGATTTTAATATGCCTGATCATTTGTTTCTACAGATCATCTATGCTCAGGCAAGCTCAGCATGCATGTATTTGTCGGTGAGACAGCTGTATGGGCAGCCTTGACCCAACATGTGTATATATTACATAGCTGGTTATAATAATTTCAGCTGTGTCATACTACGTCTCACCTGTAGTGGCCGCTGTTTGTATATCCAGTCATTGCTGAAGCTGGTCTTGTCAGATCAGCTGATCTACCTGCCCCCCCCCCCCCCCTTTAAAAAAATATGGGTTGATTGGAATGAGACAACTCATTCAAGAGCATCTCTTCTGCTTCAGGAGCTTTTATAAAAATAGAAAATAAATATTCAACCTTCAAAATCTCCAAGTGAATGTGCAAAAGTAACGTCTACATTTTATTTAACTCTTTCTTTACACGGAATGTCCCAATTGTATCCTTTGTTCGGTGCTGGTGTATGGCACGGACTTAGCTGTGTTACACAATCAGCAGCTACCTGAGCTAGTTCTGATCGCTGCTGTTAGACTACCTTTTCCCTAATAAATGCAATAAAACATCATCAAAACGTTGTCTATTCTTAAAAAAAAAAAAGTACAGTTCACCATCCAAAAACCAAGCTCCATTAAAAAAAAAAAAAAAAAAAAGTTAAGGGTCATGCAAATCAAAAGTTGTTACAAATTTCAGATTTTTTTTTTTTATATATATATATATATATATATATATATATATATATATATATATATATATAATATATATACAGTACAGACCAAAAGTTTGGACGCACCTTCTCATTTAAAGATTTTTCTGTATTTTCATGACTATGAAAATTGTACATTCACACTGAAGGTATCAAAACTATGAATTAACACATGTGGAATTATATACTTAAAGTGTGAAACAACTGAAATTATGTCTTATATGCTAGGTTCTTCAAAGTAGCCACCTTTTGCTTTGATGACTGCTTTGCACACTCTTGGCATTCTCTTGATGAGCTTCAAGAGGTAGTCACCGGGAATGGTTTTCACTTCACAGGTGTGCCCTGTCAGGTTTAATAAGTGGGATTTCTTGCCTTATAAATGGGGTTGGGACCATCAGTTGTGTTGTGCAGAAGGCTGGTTGATACACAGCTGATAGTCCTACTGAATAGACTGTTAGAATTTGTATTATGGCAAGAAAAAAGCAGCTAAGTAAAGAAAAACGAGTGGCCATCATTACTTTAAGAAATGAAGGTCAGTCAGTCCGAAAAATTGGGAAAACTTTGAAAGTGTCCCCAAGTGCAGTGGCAAAAACAATCAAGCGCTACAAAGAAACTGGCTCACATGAGGACCGCCCCAGGAAAGGAAGACCAAGAGTCACCTCTGCTTCTGAGGATAAGTTTATTCGAGTCACCAGCCTCAGAAATCGCAGGTTAACAGCAGCTCAGATTAGAGACCAGGTAAATGCCACACAGAGTTCTAGCAGCAGACACATCTCTACAACAACTGTTAAGAGGAGACTTTGTACAGCAGGCCTTCATGGTAAAATAGCTGCTAGGAAGCCACTGCTAAGGACAGGCAACAAGCAAAAGAGACTTGTTTGAGCTAAAGAACACAAGGAAAGAGCATTAGACCAGTGGAAATCTGTGCTTTGGTCTGAAGAGTCCAAATTTGAGATGTTTGGTTCCAACCACCGAGTCTTTGTGTGACGCAGAAAAGGTGAACGGATGGACTCTACATGCCTTCCCATCGTGAAGTATGGAGGAGGAGGTGTGATGGTGTGGGGGTGCTTTGCTGGTGACACTGTTGGGGATTTATTCAAAATTGAAGGCATACTGAACCAGCATGGCTACCACAGCATCTTGCAGCGGCATGCTATTCCATCCGGTTTGCGTTTAGTTGGAGCATCATTTATTTTTCAACAGGACAATGACCCCAAACACACCTCTAGGCTGTGTAAGGGCAATTTGACCAAGAAGGAGAGTGATGGGGTGCTACGCCAGATGACCTGGCCTCCACAGTCACCAGACCTGAACCCAATCGAGATGGTTTGGGGTGAGCTGGACCGCAGAGTGAAGGCAAAAGGGCCATCAAGTGCTTAGTATCTCTGGGAACTCCTTCAAGATTGTTGGAAGACCATTCCCGGTGACTACCTCTAGAAGCTCATCAAGAGAATGCCAAGAGTGTGCAAAGCAGTCATCAAAGCAAAAGGTGGCTACTAGGTTCTTCAAAGAATATAAGACATAATTTCAGTTGTTTCACACTTTTTTGATAAGTATATAATTCCACGTGTTAATTCATAGTTTTGATGCCTTCAGTGTGAAAGTACAATTTTCATAGTCATGAAAATACAGAAAAATCTTTAAATGAGAAGGTTCGTCCAAACCTTTGGTCTGTACTGTATATATATATATACATACATATATATATACATATATATATATACATATATATATACATATATACATATATATATATATATATACATATATATATTATACACACACATATATATATATATATATAGGCTCTGACTGGTCCACCGGAGAACTCTCCGGTGGGCCCAGGCACTGACACCTGCTGGCATACTGGCCAGCAGCTCCATAGGGCCCCCACTGCTTCAGGGGCCCCCAGCCAGTGGCTATGGGGCCCCTGAGTGAAGGGGGCCTGCCCTGTGCCAGCCTAGCAGCAGCTGGAGACAGGATCCTGTCCCCGCTGCTAAAACAAAATTAATATTCACGCTTCCCCACGCCCCTATGGGCGTGGATAGGCGTAAATACCATTTCTCTTTAATAGCGGGCAGCGTTAGCTGCAGGCTGCAGCTAACACTTCCCGCATGAAAAGCCCCACCACTGCACCACACATGCACACACACACAAAGCACCGCACCACATACACACAGCTCAGCACATCCCGGCGTCCTGCTTCCTGTCTGAGACAGCCCAGCTGGATGACGTCATCATCCAGCGCTCTGTCTCAGACAGAAAGCTGCCGGCGAGAAAGAGGCTGCCCGGGATGTGCTGCTGCTGCTGCGGGGAGGTAAGCTGTGCTGTGTCTGTGTGCCTGCATGTGTGTATGTGGTGCGGTGCTTTGTGTGAGAGAGTGATGCGGTGCTGTGTGTGTGTGTGTGTGTGAGGGGTGGTGGGGGAGGCAATGATGGAGGTGATGGGCAATGATGGCGGTGGGGGGAGGCAATGATGGAGGTGATGGACATTTATGGTGGTGGGGGGAGGCAATGAGGGAGGTGATGAAATGGGCAATGATGTTGGTGGGGGTAGGCAATGATGGAGGTGATGAAATGGGCAATGATGGTGGTGGGGGGAGGCAATGATGGAGGTGATGAAATGGACAATGATGGTGGGGAGGAGGCAATGATGGAGGTGGTGGAATGGGCAGTGATGGGGAGAATGATAGGGGTGGTGGGGGAGAAGGCAATGATGGCGGTGGAGAGGGGCTGCATTATACTTTATGAGGGGCTACATTATATTTTGTGTGGGGACTGCATTATTCTCAGGGGACTACATTATATTCTGGGGGCTACATATTACTATATGAGGGGGCTACAGTACACTCTATGGTGGGGCTGAATTATATTATGTGGTGGGGCTGCGTTATTCTCTCAGGGGACTGCATTATATTTTGGGAGGGCTACATCATACTATATGAGGGGGCAGCATTATTCCCTATGAGGGAGGCTATAGTATACTCTATGGGGGCTGAATTATATTCTGTGGTGGGCTGCATTATACTATATGAGGGGGGCTGCAGTATACCATATGAGAGTGCTACATTATATTCTATGAGGGGGCTACCCCAACCCCTGCTACATAATTAAGACGTGTACTATCTTATATTATACCTTGATATTAGCGTGTTTTACCACACAATTGGTGGTCTTGTATTTATTTCTATGTAGCTACATAGTGGGCCCCAAGAATGATTTTTTCTGGTGGGCCCAAGGTGCTAGAGTCCGACGCTGTATATATATATATATATATATATATATATATATATATATATATATATATACATATATATATACAGCGCCCCAGAGTCCTGGTCGTTGCAGTACTGTGGCTCCGCCACTATGGGGGGCCATGGTGCGTCCGATGGCACTGAAGGAGTTCATCTGATCAGGTATCACAGACACCAATACATTTCACAGCCGGGCCTCCGGGGGGAGCTAAGGGTTCTATTCATTAGGCCACTCCCCACCATAGTGGGTAAACTGGGGGTCAGGCAGGAAGTTAGATCAGAAAGCTGACTGGATTGGACGAAGCAACACTCAGTGGCAGAGGGTGTTGTGGAGGAAGAGACAGTAGGGTCTCTGTCAGGGGTGGGATCCTGACAGAGGCTTGGCATTGGAAAGAACGTAACGGGTCCGCGCCAGCTCCGGGAAGCGGCGGGACCCAAGAAAGGACTAGAAGCGAGATAGATTGTGCTGAGTGAGAAACGAGATCAAGCGATAGGAGAATTCCAGCAGGGGTCGTGCTGTAAGACCGAAGCAACACCCTACTGAGGCGCAATACCGGTGGCCGGAACGCCGAGGGAGTATTATAACATTCAGCTTCAAGCAATACTCTAAACAGCGGCAGGACAGTCAGTCTCAGGCGGGCTGTCTAACACATATCACCTATGAAGTCTTGGGAGGCAATTGCGGGAGAGGGGCGTCTCTAGGGTCCTGGAAGAACTCCAGTCCTACCCGACAAACGGGTGCCGTTCTAACCGTAACATCAGGGAGGGACGGACGATTAGAAGAACATCATTTAATCGAGTTGTGAGGGAACTTAAGAAACAGACAACAGTTGTGGGGTACTTTCCGTAAGCACAACAGGGGAGGACTACAACACATAGCGCTAAGAAGGAAGGCACCGATTTCCACCTGTGAAGAGGACTCTGGAGGTGCCATTGGACCGGCCGGACTTGCGCAGCCTGGTGAGCCGTACTCTGGACTGAGGACTCAGAGATCTCCAGTAAAGAGGTAAAGAGACTGCAACCTGGTGTCCTCGTTATTTACTGCGACCTGCACCCCACAACTGCACCGTTACAACACTACTTATTTCACCGGACGTCCCCCACTGACGGACGGGGCCACGGACCGGGTCTAGCCACCGTGACAAACTTAAGACTGAGACCTAGAGGCCCGGCTCCGGGTGCCCCTCGGCCCTGCGGCGGTGTGGGGGCGCTCCATATATATATATAAAATATGTATAATTCTGGTATCGTCGACCTGGAGAATCATGTCGACAGATAATGTTTAGCGCACAATGAGCTTAGTAAAAATTAAACATCTTAAACTTTATCTTTTGTTCTACATCATTTCGTCTCACTTTGAAATTTTGGTAAACTGAAATATCATTAAAAATGGCAACCATAGAAAAAAAAACAAAACACAATCCTTCATATGGCTATACCAACAGAAACATAAAAAGTTAGGGCCAAAAATGAAAAATTAGCCCAGTCGGGATTTTTTATGCATCTTGTCTGTGTCTTTAATTTTCCTGAGCTGGGGGGATGGCATTGGTGCATTTTTCCTCCTCACACCCCACCTATGACATCAGCACTTCAAGGCCGTATTGTACAAGTCGCAGCCCCTGGTGACTGTATGCGGTGGTGACACAAGAGCTCCGATTCCCAGAACTGCTGGCAGGGTTCACCAAAGGGCAAATCATCAGTACACAGATCCGTCTTACATCATGTACTCACACAGGATACTGCCCTGTCTATAGCCATCATATACAAGGAGCCGTCTCTAGTCGTAAACAGGCGGTGTCCTGGCCATAGTATCTTGTCACCTGCCGCTGATATTTGGCAACAGTCCCGCTGAGGACACATTTACTGTCCCAAATTCTTCAATTTGCCTAATGTAAATGTCACATTGAAGGATCCCGTAACAATTCATCGGTCATTTGGCAGCTGGGTTATGCCAAAAAGTCCTCATATGCATTGGAAAAAAAGTCATCCAATTTCAGTGGAAAAGGCTGGAGATAGACAAGTTGGCACAGTTAGTATTTTAACAACTGATGCTTTTTTTTGGTAAAACGACATTCCTCAAGCAGAGTCAAGCAACGCACATATTGAGAACACTCGGCTAAACCAAATGGAGCGGCAGCTCTCTATTGACCGATGCTCCATTCATGCTGTATGGGAACTGGGTACTGCTGGAGAAATGTAAGCGACACACTGCAATCTCTGGCATATCTGGAGTGGTGCTCGAGCACGCACACGGTCGCTCCATTTAGACGGGAAACGAAAGTGCCCCTTTCTGACAGTCGGTGGCAGTCACAGTGATTTGGACCTGCGCCGATCTAGATGTTATCACACAGCCTGAGGATAGGCAAAAATCTAATTACAGAAATACCCCTTAGGCTGCTTTCACACTAGCGTCGGCACGGGGCTGTCGCTATGCGTCGGCCCGACGTGCCGACGCGCGTTGTGAAAGAAATGCCCGACGTGGGCAGCGGAAGCAGTCTTACGACGCTTCCGCTGCCCCATTGTAAGGTCCGGGGAGGAGGGGGCGGAGTTTCGGCAGCGCACAAAAAAAGGTACATGTAACTTTTTTTGCGCCGACGGTCCGCCAAAACACGACGCAACCGTCGCATGACGGTTGCGACGTGTGGCGATACGTCAATAATGTAAGTCTATGGGGAAAAAACGCATCCTGCAGACAACTTTGCAGGATGTTTTTTTTCTCCTAAACGACGTATTGCAAACGACGCTAGTGTGAAAGTAGCCTTAAAGTGCTTTTCCCGAAGGTCATAAAGTGATCTGTTTTCTGCGCATACAGAATTAAATCTGCACTGATTTACAGTCATCACACCTTTAATTATGCCCACCCTGGGGAGCTTTCCCCACCCCTTCTTTGTACATTTCTTGATTTCCATCCTCCAGTAGTTCTAGTGTTGTTGATCGAGTATTCGCAGAAGCACCTAATGACCCTGCTAGCAGGGTTGTAGCATAGCTCAGTTAAGTTAATGCTGAAGATGTCACTTATACAAGCTGCATTTGCACCTAACGACCCCGTCTAATTCATATAAAAAGAGATGCACCTAATAACCCAGTGAAATTCATATAAAAGAGATGCACCTAATGACCCAGTCTGATTCATTTAAAGGAGATGCACCTAATGGCCCAGTCTAATTCATATAAGAGATGCACCTAATGACCTAGTGTAATTCGTATAAAACAGATGCACCTAATGACCCATTCTAATTCATATAAGAGATGCACCTAATGACCCAGTGTAATTCATATAAGAGATGCACCTAATGACCCAGTGTAATTCATATAAGAGATGCACCTAATGACCAAGTCTAATTCATATAAAAGAGATGCACCTAATGACCCCTTCTAATTCATATAAAAGAGATGCACCTAATGACCCAGTCTAATTCATATAAGAGATGCACCTAATGACCCAGTCTAATTCATATAAGAGATGCTCCTAATGACCCAGTCTAATTCATATAAAAGAGATGCACCTAATGACCCAGTCTAATTCGTATAAAAGCGATGCAGATAATGACCAAGTCTAATTTGTATAAAAGCGATGCACCTAATGACCAAGTCTAATTCATATAAAAGAGATGCACCTAATGACCCCTTCTAATTCATATAAAAGAGATGCACCTAATGACCCAGTCTAATTCATATAAGATATGCACCTAATGACCCATTCTAATTCATATAAGAGATGCACCTAATGACCCAGTCTAATTCATATAAAAGAGATGCACCTAATGACCCCTTCTAATTCATATAAAAGATATGCACCTAATGACCCAGTCTAATTCATATAAAAGAGATGCACCTAATGACCCAGTCTAATTCATATAAAAGCGATGCAGATAATGACCAAGTCTAATTTGTATAAAAGCGATGCACCTAATGACCCAGTCTAATTCATATAAAAGAGATGCACCTAATGACCCAGTCTAATTCATATAAAAGAGATGCACCTAATGACCAAGTCTAATTCATATAAAAGAGATGCACCTAATGACCCAGTCTAATTTGTATAAAAGAGATGCACCTAATGACCCAGTCTAATTCATGAGATGCACCTAATGACCCATTCTAATTTGTATAAAAGAGATGCACCTAATGAACCAGTTTAATTAATATAAAAAAATGCACCTAATCACCCAGTGTAATTTCTATAAATGAGATGCACCTTATGACCCAGTCTTATAAAACACAACTTCCTCATTTGTCTGACAGCCACTGTGGCACAGTTCAGTTTTGCCATACTGATGATGCCACTGATACGAGCTGCATTTGCACCTAATGACCTTGTTTAATAAAACACTCTTACTGCATCCTCATTGTTCTGACAGTCGGGTTGTAGCACAGCACAGTTACCGTATGTTATGCTCTGAGTGCACTCATCTCTCGCTTTCATTCTATTGAGATCTCTATCAGGAAAGCAGAAAGCATAGAAAGGGTCCTGCAGTACTAAGAAGAAGCAGGGTGCTAATGGAAAATGTAGTTTTAGTAGATAAAAATAGGGCTGTTGATTCAGCTCTATGAAGCAAGATGCATAGAAGGAGATGGAAAAAAATAGACAACGGTACTATTAACTTTATTAACTGTATATTAGCAGTAGTCATACAGATACTGTACTTTGTAAAACAAATTGCCATTGTGGCAATAACCCTTTAATTCACCACCATCACAGCAGCTGTGAGACATTGTTGTGACCTGGACATGTAAGGCCACGTAGTCTCATGTGGTAGTCACGTTGCCCTCCATCTGTTCCCTGTTTATTGATAAGGTACAGAAGATGAATTAGTGATCAGCAGAGGATCAGGCTACTACATGGTTTGTTGGTCTATAACCTCAGTGGCAAAGGTAGGCATGGATGCGGTATACACAAAACGGTGTAAAAGGAATTTTAAACGCATTAGAGCAACAAGTTGTCTGAGACTTAGTTATTTCTACCAATGTCTTGTAGAAATGGTTGAGACAGCCATCCAGGTACAACAGCCAAAATTGGGGTAAACTCATATTCCAGCACCTCCCACCTGCTCTTACGCTATTAGATGTTTTGCTCCCAGTCCCATCATATTGCCATCTCACGTGACTGTTGCAGCCTGCACTATTCTGTCAGGACGGACATCTAACTGACTACAGATTAGCTGTACCAAGCGGGTGACAAAACTCAAAAGACGTTACACAATAATATCAAGAAAGATAAAAAGTTACTATGGGTAACTGTTCTTCAATGCTGTGCTCTCGAACACTATCTGTAATGTATAGTCAGTGTCTTATGGCTTTCTTTCCATATCTCTATGGATATACTCTGTATCCAGATTTAATCCCCAAACCGCTGCTGCATTCCCTGCATCAGCTTTTATACAGGCTATGATCGTCTCTTCTGATTGCAAACTGTTGGAATTCAGAGTCCAGGAAAACACAGTCCGAAAAATAAATCCTCAGTCTCCTGCCCCAAACCTGGGAGCCTCATAAGCATACATGTGGGCTGTCGACTTTGGGTCAGGAGACCCACATAAGGTCCGTCCATAAGCAGACTTCAAAATATGGATTTGTGAATTTGTCTAAAGGGTATCATTCTATACACTTGTTAAACCAAATCTGGCCACGTTCCTAATAAAGAGTATTATGATTATACTAGATGGTGGCCCGATTCTAACGCATCGGGTATTCTAGAATATGTATGTCCACGTAGTATATTGCCCAGCCACGTAGTATATTGCCCAGCCACGTAGTATATTGCCCAGCCCACGTAGTATACAGCACAGAGCCACGAAGTATATTGCCCAGTGACGTAGTATATTGCCCAGTTCCATTGTATATTGCCCAGTGACGTAGTATACAGCACAGAGCCACATAGCATATTGCCCAGTTACGTAGTATATTGCCCAGTGACGTAGTATACAGCAGAGCCACATAGTATATTGCCCAGTTACGTAGTATATTGGCCAGCCACGTAGTATATTGCCCAGCGACGTAGTATACAGCACAGAGCTACGTAGTATATTGCCCAGCTATGTAGTATATTGCCCAGCCACGTATGACACAGGTTAAAAAAATAAAAAATAAACATACTCACCTTCCGCTGGCGCGTTGTAGCTGTGTCAGGTGCAGCCGGCAGCTTCCGGTCCCAGGCTGTGATGACGTCGCGGTCACGTGACCGTGACGCGGTCACGTGACCGTGACGTCACGGCAGGTCCTTTCAGCGCAGGCCTTGTGATGACGTCGCGGTCACATGACTGTGACGTCTTGGCAGGTCCTTCTGCCAGACCATCCGTGCACCGGAACGTGCCGGCTGCATCGTGAGGAGCGGGAAAGTCGGCGTAGGTGAGCATATAATCATTTTTTATTATTTTTATTATTTTTAACATTAGATGTTTTTACTATTGGCGCTGCATAGGCTGCGTCAATAGTAAAAAACTTGGTCACACAGGGTTAATAGCGGTGGTAACGGAGTGCGTTACCCGCGGCATAACGCGGACCGTTACCGCCGGCATTAACCCTGTGTGAGCGCTGAGCGGAGGGGTGTATGCGGGCGCCGGGCAGTGAGTGTGAGGAGTAAGGAGCAGCCATTTTCTTCCGGACTGTGCGCGTCGCTGATTAGTCGCGGCAGCCATGACAGGCAGCTGGCGAGACCAATCAGCGAACGAATAACTGTTACAGACAGACAGACAGAAGGACTGACAGACGGAAGTGACCCTTAGACAATTATATAGTAGATTTATTTGAGATCTGCATCTACCCACCAAGTAAACATTAGAACTGGGTGCGGAGTGACAGTAACGAAGGCGACACAGGCACTTTGGCCTTCATTAATGTTTGTTCCGGAATACAGATGTAAAACTGCTGCAATTGTCACATGTGGTCGTGCAAAAATTGTGACTTTTGTATACAATTTTTTTTTTAAATAGGGCAGAGCTCAGAAGTGTAAAGGATTCGGCATTTTTGTTTCAACAGGTCCAATCTTTTTGTTCCAATCAGTGCTTATTTTGCAATTTGGTCCCATTCACAAATATAGAGCTGATCTTTAATCAAGCCATAGATAGGTGTGGTGGTGTTTTTCCAATACAACCCCTTTTAAGGACTGTATATTCCTTTAGCTTGAGGGTAGCCGGAACTGGAGATATCAAGCTTAAACATTCCCCGTCTAGCACCTGACAGACGCCGGAGATAGCAGATCGTGACGGCACTGCTAACGTACTGCGTCCAGAATGTACATATGGAACACGTTGGGATGTTTTTCCCATTTTCTGCAGCTGTTCCTCCCTTCGAGCCTCACAATAGTGGTACGGGGCTGTGGTGTGATCAATGTACACTCATTGGGTGAGGACAAAGTGTACGGCCTCCTGCTGGAAGAAAATAATCCAGCGCCCAATAATCACATGGAAGTTGCAACATTCTCATGACTAGGCAGAATTTTCAGAATTCATTAAAGATGACAAAAAGTTGGATTTTTTTTTTTTTTTTTTTTTAAAGCAACAACCCAGATAAGGTTTCCAAAGCAATGAACAAATGTGTAAAATTTCCTATTTCCATTCACTGACAGCAAGCAGAACTATAAAACTAAGTCATTGTTTCAGCTTCTTATGCCTTGCGGATAAACAGTATTTAGGATAAAAGAAGTAAGAAAAGCATTAGTCCTACAAGTAATAGGTTTTCCAAGAGTCCATCATGAAAGCACCATCAGGAGGTTGTCCTTCATATCTGTGATAGGGACAGGAACACACAAGAGGTTAAAAGGCCCTCCCTCCATCACCCCTCAGTTATTTTTTTTAAGTACCACTCCAGGATGGATGCAACCCTATTTTATTTGGAATCTTTCAACATACGTTACCTTCATATCAGATAGGAATTTAAGGGAGGGAATGTAATAAGTGCTGTCATGATGGACTCTTGGAAAACCTATTACCGGTAGGACTAATGCCTACTTTCCAGGACATCCCTCCTGACAGCACCATCAGAATACATTCAGGGCAGGACTAATGCATGGAGGACCTTTCTTCCGAAGCCCATTTTTTGGTCCGATAACCTATAAAGTGGACATTTTAAGATTTGTCCATGTTGCAACACTGCAGATCTGGTCCGAGTCCCCTGCTTGCTCTGCACAAGATGTGGCCACTGCTCTAGTAGAATGGGCTCTGATATTGATTGGAGGAGACACTCCTTCTGATGAGTAGGTCAGGCTGATTATTGACCTAACCTATCTCACCAGCGTTGCCTTTGATGTGTTCCCTCCAAAAACTGTATGAACAGATTGGGATCTATTCGCCAGTCCTTTGTGGATTCCACATACTGTAAGGGTACCGTTACACAAAACGATTTACCAACGATCACGACCAGCGATACGACCTGGTCGTGATCGTTGGTAAGTCGTTGTGTGGTCGCTGGGGAGCGGTCACACAGACAGCTCTCCAGCGACCAACGATGCCGAAGTCCCCGGGTAAACATCGGGTTACTAAGCGCAGGGCCGTGCTTAGTAACCCAATGTTTACCCTGGTTACCAGCATAAACGTAAAATTTAAAAAAACACATACTCACATTCCGGTGCCCGGCGTCCACTTCCCTGCACTCCTCCTGCATCCTGTGTAAGCGCCAGCCAAAGCAGAGCGGTGACGTCACCGCTGTGCTCTGCTTTCACTTTACGGCCAGCGCTCACAGTCAGTGCAGGGAAGCAGACGGCCAGGGACCTGACGGACACCGGAATGCAAGTATGTACTGTTTTTTTTTTTTTACATTTACGATGGTAACCAGGGTAAACATTGGGTTACTAAGCGCGGCCCTGCACTTAGTAACCCGATGTTTACCCTAGTTACAAGCGAACGCATCGCTGGATCGGTGTCACACACACCAATCCAGCGATGACAGCGGGAGATCCAGCGACGAAATAAAGTTTAAAACGATCTGCTACGACGTACGATTCTCAGCGGGGTCCCTGATCGCCGCTGCGTGTCAGACACAGCGATATCGTATGGATATCGCTGGAACGTCACGGATCGTACCGTCGTAGCGATCAAAGTGCCAATGTGAGACGGTACCCTAAGACTACTCTATTGACATGTAGGAAGTGAAATTTCTGCTCTTGAAGAAGGGCAAGACTACCTCCTGACTCATGTTGTTACTACTTTCGGTAGGAAGACTGGATCTAGCGCGAGGATAATGCAGTCATCCAAGATCCTTAGGTATGGACTTTTGATGGAAAACGCCTGTATTTCCCCAATCCACCTGGCTGTTATGGCGACCAGGAATACAGTCTTTAGGGAGAGAGATTTTATATCTGAACTCTCGAGTGGCTCATATGGTGGTTTACATAGGCTTTAACAGTGGGTCTTATTCTGCTTGTGACTTTAATGAATCTCTCAATCCATGGATATCCTACTAGTGGATTTTGTGAGACCCCTTCACAAGTATCGCTGTCATTGATAGCCCCATCTTCTCTGTCCATAGCAAAATCTTCCGAGCTACAGCCTGCAAATGGTGGTGTCTTGGTCCTCCTTGATGTCTGAGGAAGGCTACTGTCATGATATTGTCCAAAAGGATTTGGATGTGTTGGTTCCTTAGATTTAATTAACATCTTTTTAAAGTTTCCCAGATTACCTGAAGTTCCCTGAGGTTGGATGACCTGGGAGGATAACATTTTTGCCAGGTACCTTGTATGTACTGATCTTCTACATGGGCTAGAACTCAGTTATTTTTGTCTCTTTTCTGTCAGGAAGGACATCTGCATCCAAGCGTATTTGTATGAAATCTTGTGTTCCTGGCACGAGATCTGATTTTTTTTCCAGTTTATGATCCATCCTAAATTCTTTAAAACTAAGACGGTTGATGTTAAACTGGCTTTTAGGTGCTGGGGAGACTCTGCAATCAACAGGAAATCGTTCAGATATAATATATATCATAATATATATCAATATTCCTTGTTCTCTCAGGAAAGCCTTAATTTCTGCCACCAGTTTGGTGAAGATGCGTGGCACTGAGGAAAAAACAAATACCAAAATACCACTGACTGTGATGATGAATGGGCACATGAGAATACGTACGCTTCTTTGAGATCTTGCGTACGCATTACCATGTTTTCCTTGATCAATGGAATCGTAGATCTTATCGATTTCATCTTGAACTTCCTGTAGGATACCCATCTGTTTAGAGACTTCAGATTTATTATTGGGCGATAGTCGCCCCCCCGGGTTTCGTTATTGAAAATAGGCTTGAATAGTATCCCAGAAATCATTCAGATTCTGCCACTGGTACTACCACCCCTGAATCCACCAACTTCTTTACGTCCATAAGTAGACTTCTTGAGACCTGGGGTGACTGAATAGTTGTTAGGTGGAATCTTTCAAGGGATCTACACAAACTGTATTTTTGTATCCTCCCGCTACTGTTTGAAGCATCTGTGGGTTCTTGGATACTTCAATCCAGGCTCTGAGAAAGTATTGGAGTCTTTCCCCCCCCCCCCCACTTTCTTGGCATCACTGTCTACCTGAGCTATTTTCCGAACTGGGAAAGGTATTCCATTTGCCTCCTTTCGGGTAGCTCCATCTACCCATCTTCCTTTTAACAGTATATTGTTTTTTTTTTGTGTGAACAAGGCCTCCAAAAGGATGATACTCTCTTAGGCTTTTCTTCTGGAAAACCCTTGCTTCTCATCTGAGCCTCTTTCTAGAATATCGTCTAGTAGAGGATCAAACACTCGAAGGCCATTAAAGTGAATGGAGCACAATTTGCTTTTGGAGTAACTATCCCCCGACCAAGTTTATAGCTAGATTGCTCGCCTAGCAGCGTTGTAGAGTGCCCATTCTTTTCTAACTGACTCTGCTGAGGCATAGGTCATAAATCCTGTTGCCATCTTGAGTAAAGACACAGACTCAATGATCTCATCTCTGGATGTCTTTTTCCTGTGTTGAGCCTCACTCCTCTAACCATATATTCATGGATCTTGCCACCGATGTAGCCGCTATATTAGTCTTAATTATAGCTGCAGAGGCCTCCCGTGCTTTTTTGATAAGACTATCTGACTTTCTGTCCATAGGATCCTTTAAAACATGATGAGTCTTCAAAGGGGATAGCTGCTTTCTTTACTACCCTAGCTAGAGGGATATCGATTTTAGGAATATCCTCCCATAATTTTATTTCCTCAGGTCCAAAGGACAGATGTGATTTGAAACTTCTTGGGATAAGTCTCTTTTCTACGTCTACCCACTCCTCCAAGATCAAAGCTTATATCTATTTATTAATAGGAAATACTCTTCATACGGCTCCTCAAACCTCTGAACACGTCATCATGTATCTTCCTCCTCTACACTGGATTCCATCTGCCTGGGAGCCATCTGGGAGGATTGCGGGGCATCTAACTCTGTAATTGAATTCTGAACCTCCTCTCTTATTATGGTCATCATGTCGGTCAAAGGAGGGATGTTCCTCAGATGGCGTCCTAGACCTTTTAGAGATTTCTTTATCTTATAAGGAACAAAGGATTGTATAATGTAATACACTACAGATGATGGATGTATCAGTGTGTGAGAAAAAAAACCACCCAGATAACTCACTTGTACCGGGGGTTCAGCAGGGGTATCAGAATGGCCAGTGGTTTGTCCTTCCATTGCTGGCAGTCTATATGCACTAGTAATCTCAATTCCCCTCTGGAAATACTTTAAATAGTATTTTCTCACTTGTCTTCCCATCTGACTCGTCAAAAAGTGGTTCCCCTTTAATTAGGATTTGGAGCCTTTTTTTTCAAAACCTGGAAGTGCATTCCACGCTGGAACGCACGCCGGGTACTAGAGGCCTGCGCATCATCCCTCTGTAATCGGAAGTGCCTCTGCAGCATTCAGTCTTCGGCGCACTCATGAGCTGAGCACAGGGATGGGGCAGTGTGAGCGGAGAGCCCAACATGAGGGGGAAGCGGTTCACCCCAGGAGCCACTGTTCGACTGGACAGGCTGAGGGACCTCTCGATCAGCGGGGTTTCAACTTCCAGCAGGAAGGGGAGAGATGCGAGGACCCCATCCCTTTGGGCCCGGCCTAGGGAGCTCTCACTCGACTGGAAGTTGCGAGTACACCTCGCTGTGTCTGTCCCAGATAGGGACCGGAAAAACACTGAAGGTGGGTGAAGGGAGGAGCTTTTTAACCTCATGTGTTCCTGTCCCCATCAAGGATATGAAGGACAACCTCCTGAAGGTGTAGTCAGGAGGGACGTCCTGTAAATAAAGTGTACAGACTGCCATAATCTACAATAGGTCTCCTCCCCAAAGTGTCACCATTGATGTGAAATCCCTATATTCTGACATCCCACATGAAAATAGACATGTTTCTGGAAGCTAACGAGACCCCTTTTGAGTCTGCATTAAAACCCACCAGATTTATCCACAAGCACAACTTTTCCGCTTTCAGGGACTAACTGTACCTACAACTATGGGCAGCAAAATGGCACCTTAGTATGCCAACATTTTCATGGCTAAAATGGAAAAATTACTTTTTATCCTGCTCCATTGAAAACCCTTGATTCATTTCCGTTACATCGATGACATTTTAATAATCTTGTCTTAGTGTGAACAAGAACTTAGAAAATTATACGCATTTCATCACACAATAACCCTGACGTTGGTCCATTCAAATACAGAAATCAACTTTCTGGACACCATCATTAAAAAAATTGTAAAATGGTTAAATCCAGACATCGATGTATTGGAAACCAATTGATTGTTCCATATACCTCAGATGGGACAGCTTCCATACAAAAAAACATCGAAAAGTACATAATCTACATTCAGACCTTCATATATTCATATCTCTACCAACCCAACAGACAAGGATGAACATTAAAAAGGCATTTTTAGACCAAGACTACCATCCCACCTCCACTGATGATCAAATCATTACAGCCACAAGGATCTCTAAAAGTCAACTACTTCAATATGGAGAAAAAAAAAGATGAAAATAAGCATGCACCAAGCCAGACATGTCACTCCAAGCAAGGATCACCAAGCTACGACTTGCCTACTTTGGACACATCATACAAAGAAAGAAATTACTGGAGAAGAACATCATGGTCGGAGGAATGGAAGGAAAAAGGCGTAGTGGAAGACCAGCAACCCAATGGCTTGATACTATCAAGATAACGGCGAAGACCCTAGTGAATCTATCTAGGCTTACTCAAGACCAATCTTCTTACAGAGCATTCATCCATCAAGTCACCATCACTCAAGATCAAGCTGAAGGCCCTTAAATAATAATAGTCTACATCTGATGGTGACCTACAGCTTGGAGTGCTGAGAAAACTGCTAAAAAAAGTTCACAAAGATGACCGGCTAGAAATAATATTTAAGACGATCTCCAAAATTAAGAAACACCCTTATCAGAAGCTCGATACCCTCTGAGACACCAAAGAGGAACTTATCTTTGCCATGCGAAGAGCTTTAACACTTGCACTCACAAAGATTACAGACCAGATACAGATCCCACCGCACTGCAGAACTATAAGATTCCCGGGACGTTTACATGTTCCTTTTCCAATGTGGTGTACTTAATTCTGTGCATTATATGTCCTACTGTGGGTCTCTATGTTGGAGAAACGGGACAAAAACTGGGGAGCAAGAATGAGGCATTTGAAAAGGCAACTTCACTTAAGTTTATTTTAAAAACTGTTTCATAACTAAAAGAGTATTAAAAAGGAAGCAACACTACTAGTGAGTCGTTCAGGGTCCACAGTGTCTGGACAGTCCCAGGATCGTCTGTAGCCACCACCAGTCCTGTGTTACAAGAGTCAGTTACTAAATCCAAATGACCCTAAAAGATAGGGAGAAAATAAAGGGGAACATGCGCCGCGCACGATCTAAGTGTAGTAAAAGCTGTTTCTAGATTGCAAGTTATAATAGTTAGACTCACCAGAAACAGGCGAAAAGAGGCATAAACAGGATCCCACAGGAATCCCGAGGAGGCGGAGTGCAGATCGACCAGCTGGGCTCACGGGAGGCTTCAGACAACCGTGGTGAAGGCAATCAATACAGAAAAACACCCAGATAGTTGTCGCCGCTTCCGTCACAAGATAATAATAATAATTTTATTTATATAGCGCCAACGTATTCCGCAGCGCTTTACAAATTATAGAGGGGACTTGTACAGACAATAGACATTACAGCATAACAGAAATCACAGTTCAAAACAGATACCAAGAGGAATGAGGGCCCTGCTCGCAAGCTTACAAACTATGAGGAAAAGGAGAGACACGAGAGGTGGACGGTAACAATTGCTTTAGTTATTCTGACCAGCCATAGTGTAAGGCTCGGGTGTTCATGTAAAGCTGCATGAACCAGTTAACAGCCTAAGTATGTAGCAGTACAGACACAGAGGGCTATTAACTGCATAAAGTGTATGAGAACATGATGCGAGGAACCTGATTATGTTTTTTTTTTTTTTGTTTTTTTGAATGGGCCACACAGATAGTTAGGTTAGTGCGTTGAGGTGGTAGGCCAATCTGAACAAATGAGTTTTTAGGGCACGCTTAAAACTGTGGGGATTAATCATATTAACCTAGGTAGTGCATTCCAAAGAATCGGCGCAGCATGTGTAAAGTCTTGGAGACGGGAGTGGGAGGTTCTGATTATTGAGGATGCTAACCTGAGGTCATTAGCGGAGCGGAAGGCACGGGTAGGGCGGTAGACTGAGACTAGAGAGGAGATGTAGGGTGGTGCTGAGCCATGGAGTGTTTTGTGGATGAGGGTAGTAGTTTTGTACTGGATTCTGGAGTGGATGGGTAACCAGTTTAATGACTGGCACAGGGTAGAGGCATCGGTGTAATGTTGGTGAGGAATATAATCCTGGCAGCCGCATTCAGGACAGATTGGAGGGGGGAGAGTTTGGTAAGAGGGAGGCCGATTAGTAGAGAGTTACAATAGTCCAGACGAGAATGAATAAGTGAAACAGTTTTTGCAGAGTCGAAAGTAAGAAAAGGGCGAATTCTAGAAATGTTTTTGAGATGCAGACAAGAAGAGCGAGCCAGTGATCGGATGTGGGGGGTGAATGAAAGCTCGGAATCAAGTATGACCCCCAAGGCAGCGGGCATGTTGCTTTGGAGTAATGGTGGAACCACACACGGAGATGGCAATGTCAGGCAAAGGTAGGTTAGTAGAGGGGGAAAACACAAGGAGTTCAGTTTTTGACAGGTGCAGTTTCAGATAGAGGGAGGACATGATGTTAGAGACAGCGGTAAGACAATCACTGGTGTTTTCTAAAAAGGTCGGCGTGATAACAGGAGAAGAGGTGTATAATTGGGTGTTGTCAGCATAGAGACGGTACTGGAAACCAAATCTACTGATTGTTTGTCCAATAGGGGCAGTACACAAAGGAGGGGCCCAAGGACTGATCCTTGAGGAACCCCAACAGTAAGGGGAAGGTGAGAGGAGGAACCAGGAAAAGATACAGTGAAGGAGCGGTCAGAGAGATAGGAGGAGAACCAGGAGAGAACGGTGTCCTTGAGGCCGATGGAGTGGAGCATAAAGAGGAGCTGATGATCCACAGTGTCAAATGCTGCAGAGAGATCCAAGAGAATTAGCATGGAGTAGTGACCATTAGATTTAGCTGTTAGTAGGTCATTAGAGACTTTATCTCCTGTCAAATATAATAATTTATTTAGGAGTTACAGGATAATGTTTTTTATGTTTAATAAATGTCTAGATAAGCTGTGTTGGACAAAGCCAATTTTAGTGTTGTGGCGATGACCATTCATTCTAGTTTGGGTCATACGGCCGACATATTGCAGGCCACATGAGCAGACTACATAAATTACAAAAGTGCTTTCGCAGGTTAAATGTTGTTTTATCATGAATTTTTCACCTGTGCTATTGGATATTATCGATTTTGCTCCATGTTGAACGATAGCACTGATGCAACAGTTCCCTGATCCGCACTTATATGCTCCTTTATTTTTTGTTTGTCCCATAAGGTAAAAACTCTCTTTGCTTCTGAGAATCTTACTGGGTGCTATTACGTTTTTAATTGTCCGGCCCCTCCTAAAAATTATACCAGGTTGATTAGGTAGAATGTTTTTTTTTTAAAAGAATCTTTTAGTAGCAAATACCAGTTTTAATTTAAAACACTCCTTATATATTTATTTCCTTTGTTATAATCTGTAATAAAATTCAACTTAAAACGACACTGGTTATTTTCAGGGTTTTTTTTAAAAAAAAATTCTCTCTGTAATTGAACACCTCTCCTGAGATTTTTGTTCAATATTTTGTAGACATTCCAATTGTGTTTTATTTACATTTTTATCAAAAGCCAAATTAATTTTTGTAGGTATTTTTTCTCCAAAAATCTTTTTTTTTTTTAATTTTAGATTGTGCAATATAAACAGAAGATTTGCTAATTTTTGTCATATCCGTCGGAATTGGCTATGTGGAATGTTCCTCTTCCATTTAGTGTAGTGAGCACTTCTAAAATCTAAGTAGCCATTGCGGTCTACTTTTAAAAAAAAAATGTTTTTGTAACAATCCTATTGTCTTCATGAAGCATATCTAAATCTAAATACGTGATTTTATCTTTATTCACAGTTCCCACAAAAGAGATACCCCAATCATTACAACTGAGGCTGTCAATCAATTTCCATGCTTTTCTGGGGTGCAGCGCCAAAATATAACTAAATCGTCTATGTACCTTTTATATAACAAGATATTTTCTTTAAAAATAGGATCTGATAAAGCTGACGAGGACTTGAATCGCCCCATGAACAAATTAGCTACACTTGGTGCGATCCGAGTACCCATCGCAACACCAAGCTTCTGGAGGTACAATGAATCCAGAAAAGAAAAAAAACATTGTTTAATGGATAAAGTCAAAGACCTTTTAAAAGAAAATCCATTTGTGCTACCGGAAGATTACCCTTTTGCCGCAAATAATATTCAACGGATTGTAAACCTAGAGTATGGTCAATATTAGAATAGAGACCAACCACATCCAGGGTAATTAAAAGGTTTCCCTATTGCCAAGTAATATCTTTGCAAAGTTGAATAAGATGGCCAGAATCTTGCAAATAAGATGGTAAAGAGATCACTATATCTTGTAAAAAAAGATCTATATAATGCGATAAATTGGCAGTTAGGGACCCAATCCCTGATATGATGGGTCAACCTGGTGGACGTCTCTGATCTTTATGAACCTTTGGAGGATGATAATAAAACACCCTATTTGGGGTTTTATCAATAAGGAACCATTTTTCTTTTAGGTTCAATATCCCTTTTATATGGGATTCATTAATAAAACGGTTATAATCCCTTATAAATTGTGTTGAGGGATCTATTGTTAATTTTTCATAATAGCTGTTATCAGAGAGGATCCTTTCAGCCTCTTGGAGATAATCTTCTACATCTTGAATCATATATTATATGATTATAATTATATTTTGGGTTCTTCTTGAGACCCGCTAAAGCTTTTCTTTCGGTAGAGTTAATGTTCCCATGTAATCTTTTTTTCTTCATTTTTTTGCTATTAAATTCCCGTTATTGATCTCTCTAAAATCTGCTGCTACCAAGGCAAAAAAAAGTTTCAATATAATTGCCTCTGTAGTGCACTGGATTAAAAAGAGTTTTCAGAATCACTCAGTAATTCGCCTAAATTTGGCTTGATCGGGCCAATTTCTAAATACTTTTTTTTTCCTTTTACGGAGGATTAGCCTCCTTACATCTGGCTGGGTGTGGCTATAGAGCTCCCCCAACATTCTGCTCCTTTGGTTTCTTGTGAAGCAAGTAATATATAAAGCAAATGTGGTAATGTGGTATACCTTTATATATGATATATATTTTTATAAACCTGAAGAAGACTCTGGGATGTTGGAGTCAAAACGCGTTGTTTTATCCTGTAACTCCTAAATAAATGATTATATTGGACATCCACGAGAATCTTGTGACGGAAGCACCGACAACTATCTGGGTGTTTTTCTGTCTATTAAGAGTCAGTTACTATTATGGTGGCGAAGATAAGCGGAGACCTCTCTTTGGTTGAATTCTGCTCATTTCTTCACCATCATGTTGGAATAAACTGTATCCAGGGAAGTAGTCAGGATCGTTGCTGTCGTTGTCCGTGGAATCAGAACATACCCAGAACCAAGTAGTAGACGTCTGACTTTGGGACGGCTCAGAGTCGGCCACTTGAGCAGGCAAATCTTCAGGAGTTGCATCTCTTGGATACTTGTTAATAATAGTAAGAGGTAGTCTTGTCAGGCGGACCCTTGGCTGGTACCTCCAGGACGTCAATCCCTGAGCTGAGGACTTCTCTAGTCCTTCACGATTGCCTCTAGACTCCTCGCACATGGACCCGTATTCATGATCCGATCCTGGAGAACGGTTCATCGCCTGTGCTACCTCTGTACCCTGCATGTCAGTAAATACTCCATGTCCCGTCACATCATGACTAGCCCATTGATCTGGACCACACTCCGGGCCAAGGTCTAGGCTTTGAGATTGCAAAGGATCGGGAGGAGAAAGATTTTCACCATCGTTGACTTTAGAATTCTCACTACAGTCAAAACCAAAAACTGCAAAATATGGTGGCAGAGGTTCATCGCGATCAGGAGGACTATTGATCAAATCTAGCGTCCTTCTACAGACAGGTTCCCGCTCACGGCCTTGTGACGAACTCAATCTGATGCCTTCAAGCCCACCATAACCTTGTTTACTCCTTCTGTAATTCTCGCTCTCGGCTTGATCGCTGCTGAGGTTTTCTTCTGATCGATCAGCATTAGTAGAGGGCTTTGTCCTATATCTCGCTTCGTTTGTAGCTAAAAAATCTAAAATGAAGAAAAAAAACAAAAACGTGTATATGGACAAGGGAGATAATGCTCAGTGATTCTGCTGAAGCCCCTTTATAAGTGTCAAGGGCATGCGAGCTCAGCCAGGGGGATGCAGATTTTATTTAGTAGTCATAAAAGGTGGAGACCCCTCTAAAAGGACTAAATGTTGTTTAGGACCCCCAGCTGTCGCATATGTTGCTACACATCCATGCAGTGAAGTGCGGACCGCTGATAGTCTGGGTCTTGCACTTGTTAATGGGGATATCATTGTTGAGAAGCTGCTTTGCTGACACTACCCTGGTTCTCCACCTGTCTCTGCTCACCCAGGGCTGACCAGTAATGCCAAGGCCAGCTCAGGACCAAAGTCATCAGTAAAACTCCTTTTTTTTCTTCCCCCCCCCCCCTTTTTTATCATTGTAAGCTGTTTGTAAGAAATGCATTGGCTTTCGACAACCCATTTAGTTTATGGTCACGTGATGGCTAATCAACAAGAAATACTATTGTGAAAGAGGATGGGAGTTGTAGTTCAACTTTCCATTTAAAGAAGCATCAACATGGGTTCATGTCAAAATTTCATCTTTTATTACATATATAAGAACAGATAAATCTATAGAAACAGATTGTTTAAAGGAACGGATCACGACAATCTAATAATTAGAGAAGACTACGCCTCCCAGAGGCAATAAGGACGGAGCGGCCATGGAGAGGTCTTCAGGAGCCAAACCTTAACTTACTCAGTTCTGAACTGGGGCGGATGGGGGTGCTGGAGCGACGGTCCTCGACTAAGACAGGCTGCTTTGTGGTTTCTGGGACCTGTGTCAGGAAACATAACAACATGGCTGTTAGTAACGCTTGGTTTGGGGGAGCATGCAGGCGTTTTTCATGGAGAGGAGGTAGCAAACGCTGCAGCAAAGTGCAAGTGAATGGAGTCGCATTGCCACGTGTAAGGTACCACATTGCAAAAAAGTCCAACTGGCTCTGACTTTTTGCTGGTTGCGGCAACCTAGGGGGTCGCAATATGACCCCACTTCACCTGCTGCATAAAACAATCTTTAGCCATGCGACCTGTGTGCCCCCCCCTCTAATCCGAGCCCGTCTTTACCTGGTGGTTGTGGACCGTCTGAAGCCTGTGCAAGAATTCCCACAGAAGCTTCTCGAGGGCCGCCATAAATGCGTCCCCATATTCTAGCTGCAGCGTGTTCTATGGAGTAAGAAGTAGGTAACGAGGTGCGTTAACGACGTGAGGTCAGGGCGGAGCATCTCAACGCCTGTACACGGCTCCTCACCTCTACATAATGCTGTCGCAACTTTTCGTCCCGGATCATGCGAAGAACCAATTTACGAAAATTAATCTTACATTGCCGGACCTTAAATACATTACGCTGGAAATACAAAAAACACAGAAATTAAATTATAGTTCTGCAGCGAGTCAAGACGGATATTCACCTTGGTCACCATCATCAGAGGCTTAGCTATTGGGGGTCCCAAGCAGCCACATAGGAAGATGTCAGTATTTTACAGGGTAGGACCAGGGGGGTAGAGTTTGACCCTAGTTTGACTCTCCAGTTTAGGAGCGAGCTCATGTACTCCATTGGATCATTCATGCGAGTCTCAGCTGGTTAGGGAAGAGCATGATTGGGCAGTTAGATGTCAATATGCCCAATGCTTTTTTTTAGGAAGTGTGTGACAGCAGCAAAGTGTGGAAAACATCTGATATGGCTCATCTGGGGTATATAGATGGATTCTTAGTTTCTGGAGCCTTTGGACGTGCAATAGGATCAGGTTATCCACAGATAAAACCCAAGCTTAATGTGTGGAAAAAAAAAAAAGAAGGTATTTTTAACATATTTTGACGTGATCTTTAGAAAAACATCCACAGGTCACGTCTTTCGAGCACAGAATGTGCTGACTCACTGAGGAGCTGTTTACAATGCACGGACTGGGAACATAAGGGAGGTGTGTGTTCTCAGGGGGAGGCAGCAGCCACCGCCACAGGGATCCAATTCTAAAATTTACAGATCAGCCCGATAGGAAACATTCAGGGCAAACGAAAAATAAATGCCACACCGGAGCCATCTAGTGGTTTAACTTATTAATGCAGTCATGTTAAGGAGCTGAGCCCGATCCTCAAAGGGCAGGTGCAACACAAAAAAAAATAAAATGGGGAAATTGTATTATTATTTTTTTTATTACAAAGGAATAAGAGAGAGAATAAGAACTTAAACCGAAACAAACACTGGCTGAATCCTTAAAATGCAGCTGGATACCAGAAGCTCTGCACCCCCCTGCCCACCAGGGGTCTGTTCATATATTACTTGAAGGAATAAAACTTTGACCAGAACGAAAAGATGTTCGTCAGAGGGTCTTCATAAGGGGAGACAACTCTTACCGCTTCTGAATCATCTGGGAAGACAGGAGGAAAGTGAGAGTTCAGCGCTGTGAGGACGTCCAGCAGGGGCTTCTTTTCTTCCATCATGTGGAGCACTATCTGAGGAAATAAGGGATATGTTAAAGATTTTTTTCTTTACTAAAAAAAAAGTACCCCTCCCTCACAGCTCCTCCCCTTGAGTTTGCAATAACAGCCATGTGATAGTGGGATACAGGGGCTGGGGGGTTTACACCGGAGCAGCACTGTAATCGCCGTCAGGGGCTCACCTTCCCTCTGAGACCGGTGCTGAGCTTCGCATGGTGCCTGTAGCAGAGAAGATCGGGGACTTGTTCTTGAGTCAATTCCAAAAAATCTAAAATTCTTCCAAAGTTCTGGACGTCCCTCTTCTTCATCACCAGCCATGTGGCCCTGATCAGCACAGAAAGGGACGATCCTGTGTCCGCAGAGGGGCCTGCAAAGTAAGAAACAATGGTGTACACATCAGAACATCGAGTTCAACTTATAACATGAGCCACAGCAAGCCCCATGAGATAGATGCCCACTGCCCCATATTAGGGGAAAAGGTCCTTCCCGACTCCACATGTGGCAATCAGACTAGTTCTCTGGATTAACGCCCCATGATAGAATCTAGTGCCCAAAGCTTGTAATATTATGTTTATCAAGACAGGCATCCAGGCCTCCTTATACTTTTGCAGGGAATCAACTATTACAACGTCATGTAGCAATGTTCTATAATCTTACTGCTTGCACAGTAAAGAATCCACAGCCTCATTGCCTGCACAGTAAAGAATCCACAGCCTCATTGCCTGCACAGTAAAGAATCCACAGCCTCACTGCTTGCACAGTAAAAAATCCACAGCCTCACTGCTTGCACAGTACAAAATCCACAGCCTCACTGCTTGCACAGTAAAGAATCCACAACCTCACTGCTTGCACAGCAAATAATCTATAGCCTCATTGCTTGCACAGTAAAGAATCCACAGCTTCATTGCCTGCACAGTAAAATCCACAGCCTCATTGCCTGCACAGTAAAGAATCCACAGCCTCACTGCTTGCACAGTAAAGAATCCACAGCCTCATTGCCTGCACAGTAAAGAATCCACAGCCTCATTGCCTGCACAGTAAAGAATCCACAGCCTCATTGCCGGCACAGTAAAGAATCCACAGCCTCATTGCCTGCACAGTAAAGAATCCACAGCCTCATTGCCTGCACAGTAAAGAATCCACAGCCTCATTGCCGGCACAGTAAAGAATCCACAGCCTCATTGCCTGCACAGTAAAGAATCCACAGCCTCATTGCCTGCACAGTAAATAATCCACAGCCTCATTGCCTGCACAGTAAAGAATCCACAGCCTCATTGCCTGCACAGTAAAGAATCCACAGCCTCATTGCCTGCACAGTAAAGAATCCACAGCCTCATTGCCTGCACAGTAAAGAATCCACAGCCTCATTGCCTGCACAGTAAAGAATCCACAGCCTCATTGCCTGCACAGTAAAGAATCCACAGCCTCATTGCCTGCACAGTAAAGAAGCCACAGCCTCATTGCCTGCACAGTAAAGAATCCACAGCCTCATTGCCTGCACAGTAAAGACTCCACAGCCTCATTGCCTGCACAGTAAAGAATCCACAGCCTCATTGCCTGCACAGTAAAGAATCCACAGCCTCATTGCCTGCACAGTAAAGAATCCACAGCCTCATTGCCTGCACAGTAAAGAATCCACAGCCTCACTGCTTGCACAGCAAATAATCTATAGCCTCATTACTTGTACAATTAAGGATTCAAAGACAATGCTCTCACATTAAAGAATCCATAGCTTCACTACTAATACAGTAAGGAATCCATAGTTCCACTGCTCTTATTGTGAAGGAATTCATGATCTCTCTGCTTGTACAGTAATGAATCTATTGCCTCCCAGCTCTGACATTAAAGAATCCATAAACTCACTGCTTACACAATAAAGAATCTATACCCTCAGTGCTTGCACAGTAAATAATAACCTCAGTGATTGTAAAGAATCCATAACATCGCTGCTCTTACATTAATGAATTTAGGCATTAAGTGGACAAAAGTCCAGGAACTTTTATTTCCCCTTTTGAATGTAAAGTAATAGCAGCACCTGTCCACTAGATGGTGCACATGGTATGAGAACTGCAGGCTGTATAGGGTCAAACAGCAACAAAAAAAAATTTGTTTAATTTACTTTTATTGGGGGAAAGTGGGATAAATCCAATTGAGATATTTTTTAACCCCTTAACGACCACCAATACGCCTTTTAACGGCGGCAGTTAAGGGTACTTAAACCACACCACTGTGGAAAAAGTGAATAGCGCCCCCCAGAGTCGGATTTTCTCTGGGGTCTCGGTTGCCGAGGGCACCTGAGACTCCAGAGAACTTGATTCGGGGGGGGGTGTTCTACTGACCCCTGGGTAGCTACCGCCGGTAATTAACCGTTTACCGGCGGCCGCAAAAAAACCCCCCAAAACCGCGATTTCCCATTTAATTTCTCTGTCCTCCGATGTGATCACACATCAGAGGACAGAGAAATGGGGTCCCCGATACTCACCCGTCTCCCCCGATGCTCCTCGTGGCTCCCGATGGGCGCCGCCATCTTTTTCCGGAGAAACAATGGCGGGCGCATGCGCCCGCCGGCACCCGGCAGATCTTTGAGGTCTCGGCTGCCGGGGGTAGCCGAGACACCAAAGAACATGATCGGGGTCGGTCATCGCACATCAGAGGACAGAGAAACACCAAGGTTACTTACCGGTAGCCGGTTTTTCCGGAGCCCATGACAGCACACCTGAGAGAGGGATCCACCCAGTCAGGACAGGAAACCTACTGAAATAAAAGGGCGGTACCTCTCCCTCGCTTCAGTTGGCTTTCAGAGCATGAGAGGCCCCCTTGGTTAGTTCACATGGCAATCTACCACCACATTCTAATAACAAAAAAACACCCAGCTAAAAGTGCGCACCAAAGGGTGAAAAAGAAGGGAGGGAATATACAGGTGCTGTCATGGGCTCCGGAAAAACCGGCTACCGGTAAGTAACCTTGGTGTTTTCCCATCTCCCATGACAGCACACCTGAGAGATTTTTGGAGAAAGGAACACCTTAGGGAGGGACCACCGCTTGCAGCACCCTTCTACCAAAGGTAAGGTCAGTCGAGGAGGATAGATCTAGTCGGTAGTGTTTAAAGAAGGTAGACGGTGAGGACCAGGTAGCGGCCTTACAAATCTGATCAATCGATACCTCTGCTTTTTCTGCCCAGGAAGTAGCCACAGCTCTGGAGGAGTGAGCCTTGATGCCTTCAGGAATCGGGGCACCACGTGAAGCATAGGATAAGCTAATAGCCTCCCTAATCCACCTAGCAATAGTACCTTTGGATACCCCATATCCCTTCCTGCTACCCTGGAAAGCTACAAATAGGGACTGATCCTTCCTCCACTGACTGGTCAAGGATATGTATTGTAAAATGGACCTTCTTACATCCAGTGTATGAAATTTTTCTTCCCCTGGGTTCCTAGGCTTATCACAAAAAGAGGGTAATACAATTTCTTGACTCCTATGGAATTTAAGTACCACTTTCGGCAGATACGGCGGATCTGGTCTCAGAACTACCCTGTCCTCAAATATTTGTGTGTAAGGAGGGGAAATGCAAGCCACTCACCCTACGGGTTGATGTCAACGCTACTAGAAGCACTGTTTTAAGAGTGAGGAGTTTTACCGATGATTCCTGTAAAAGCTCAAATGGACTCCTAGTTAGAGCTTCTAAAACCAGATTTAAATCCCACGGGGGAACCCTCTGAACTACCGCCGATCTAGATCTACTACATGATTTTATAAAGCGGGACACCCACCTATTGGAGGCTAGATTACAATTATATAAGGCTCCTAATGCCGACACTTGTTCTTTGAGCGTATTGGTTGCCAACCCTAGTTGTAAACCCGTTTGTAAAAACTCTAAAATAGTACCCACAGGAGCCTCATTCCCCAAAGGTTGCCCCGAAAAATCTAGAAACGTTTTCCATGTTCTACCATAAATTCTTGACGAGACCGGTTTTCTACTTTTCAACAAGGTGGAGACTAGCCCTGGTGAAAACCCCTGCCCTCAGTAATGCCCTCTCAAATTCCAGGCTGCAAGATGGAAGCCCTTCACCTGAGAGTGGCATATTGGACCCTGGGTAAGCAGGTCCGGAATCTCTGGTAGAATCCATGGATCGGTTAGTGACATCTGTCTTAGGAGGGAAAACCAAGTTCTTTTCGGCCAAAATGGAGCAATCAGAATTACCCTCGCCTGTTCCATTCTGATCTTTCTTACTACTGTTGGAATCATCGCTATCGGTGGAAAAACATAAGCGAGACTGAATTTCCATTGAATTTGAAGACCATCTACCGCAAAAGGTTTCTCTCTCGGGTCTAACGAACAGAAACTCTCCACTTTTCTGTTGTGAAGAGTGGCAAATAAATCTATTACAGGCATGCATCAGGCCTGCACTATCTGTTGAAACACCCGGGGATTCAATGACCATTCTCACTGTTTTAGTAATTTGCGACTTAGGTAGTCCGCCTTCGTATTTTCGGCCCCCTTTATGTGAAGAGCAGAGAGGGATAGTAGGTGATGCTCTGCTAGCTGTAGGAGGACCGACGCTGACTTCATAAGGGAAAGGGATCTCGTTCCCCCATGGTGGTTGATATAAGCTACCACTGCATAATTGTCTGACATGATTCTGGTATGGTGACCCTGAATTATAGGGAGGAAATGTTTTATAGCTCTCTCTACAGCCCATAATTCTCTTATATTGGATGCCTGATGTGATTCTAGTCGGGACCAGGATCCCTGAACCGAGAGGGTTCCTAAATGAGCCGCCCATCCTGTACCGCTTGCGTCTGTGGTGATGACATGCTCTATCGGAGTTATCCACTGGACCCCTGACGCCAAATGATCTCTTACTGTCCACCATTTTAGGGAATCTGTTACACCCACCGAAAGGTGTAGCTTCCCCTCTAAATGCCCTTTTAACCACTTTTGTGCTAACAGGACCTCCCACTGTAACTGTCTTAGATGAAATTGCGCCCATTTCACCGCGGGTATACAGGATGTCAGTCAGAGAACCTAACAGGGACATCGCCTTTCTTAGTGTCATTACAGGGTGTTGAATTGCCAACTCCACGAGATTTCGTATTTTGACCAATTTGTTTTCTGGTAGGAGACAAAGTTGACGCCTGGAGTCCAGAACCAAGCCCAGAAAGGACTGAACTAACTCCGGCGTCAACCTTGATTTGGTGAAATTTATTTTCCAACTCAACACCTCTAGCGTTGCTGTGACTTCTTTTATTTGTGCTAGACAATGTACTGCCGAATTCCCTATTATAAGGAAGTCGTCTAGATACGGAACTATAACCACGTCCCGAGAACGGAGAAAGGACATGACTTCTGACATTAGCTTGGTGAATATTCTTGGCGCTATGGACAGGCCGAATGGGAGGGCAGCGTATTGATAGTGCCTGAGTCTTCCTTGGACATAAACCGCTACTCTTAGAAATTTTTGGTAGTCCCGATGGATTGGGACGTGGTAGTATGCGTCTTAAGTCTATAGCCGCCATGAAGCAATTTGGGAACAAGAGCTTTATCGCTGTATTTACCGACTCCATTTTGAAGGAGCAATTTACTACCGACTGAGATTTCTTAAGTTGACAATAGTTCTTAGTGATCCGTCGGGTTTTCGTATTAATAAAAGAGGGGAATAAAAACCTTTTCCTTCCTCTCCCCCAGGGACTTCTACCAGAACTCGTTTTAACACCAGTTCCAATACCTCTGCTTCCAAGGCTAGCTGTTCTTCCGGGGATTTTCTTTGGGATGTCAAAACAAAAGTCTGTCGCGGTGGATAAACAAAGTCTATTTTCCGGCCGTCTTTGACAACCTTCAGTGCCCAATGACTGGGGGAGATATTTATCCAGGTGGGGAAAAAGAATGAGAGCCTTCCCCCTACCTCTGACCTGGCGTCATTGGGAGTGCTTTTTTGCTAATGTAGAGGGACCCTTAACCCCTTTCTGACATTAGATGTACTATCCCGTCGAGGTGGGGTGGGCCCGTATGATCACCGACGGGATAGTACGTCATATGCGATCGACCGCGCTCACGGGGGGAGCGCGGCCGATCGCGGCCGGGTGTCAGCTGATTATCACAGCTGACATCCGGCACTATGTACCAGGAGCGGTCACGGACCGCCCCCGGCACACTGTGATCAAACATGATCGCAGTGTTCCGGCGGTATAGGGAAGCATCGCGCAGGGAGGGGGCTCCATGCGTGCTTCCGAGACCCCCGGAGCAACGCAATGTGATCGCATTGCTCCGAGGGTCTCTTACCTCCTCCTCCCTGCAGCAGGCCCGGATCCAAGATGGCCGCGGCATCCGGGTCCTGCAGGGAGGAGGCTTCACTGCGCCTGCACATAGCAGGCGCCGGGAAGCCTGGAGCTGTGCATGTCAGATCGCCGATCTGACACAGTGCACAGCAAGTGTCAGATCGGCGATCTTACACTATAACATGATGCAACCCCCCCCCCCCCCCCCCCGGGGCAATGTTATAGTGTAAAAAAAAAAAATATTCACATACATTTCTTTATCTAAATAAAAAAAACAAACAATAAAAGTACACATATTTAGTATCGCTGCGTCCGTAACGACCCGACCTATAAAACTGTCCCACTAGTTAACCCCTTCAGTGAACACCGTAAAAAAAAAAAAAAAAAAAGAGGCAAAAAACGGTAATTAGTCTTACCGGTAATAGTATTTCCAGGAATCCATCCTGACAGCACCATGGAGGTTGTCTTCTTATCCACAGTGGGACAGGAAACCACGAGTATAAAAGGACCCTCCCCTTACCAATCATCAGTGATTTTCAAAGTACCATATCTGGATGGATGCCAAAAAAGAATATTTTATTTAAACACAAACAAGATACAAATGTTTACGTCACATCAGATCTTAGTAAATTAGCATGGGAAGGGAAACTAGCAGTGCTGTCAGGATGGATTCCTGGAAATATTATTACCGGTAAGACTAATTACCGTTTTCCAGGTCATCCACCTGACAGCACCATGGAGAAGTACCAAAGCAGACTACTTCCTAGGGTGGGAATACTGCCTGGAGTACCCTCCTGCCAAAACTTAATTGTGTTGACATCACGTCTAGTTTGTAATGTTTGGAGAATGTACTAAGGTTAGACCAGGAAGCGGCGTTACAAATTTGATCTGCTGAAGCCCCCCCTTTTTCTGCCCATGAGGCTGCCATTGACCTAGACGAATGTGCTCTGATATATCCCGGCGGATCCCTCCCCCGGGCTTTATAGGCCGAGATTATTGTGGATCTAATCCATCTCGCGATTGTGGATTTAGACACCTTCCTACCCTTATTCGGGCCTCTAAACTGAACAAAAAGGTTATTATCTACCCTCCAGGGTGCTGTAATTTCTAGGTATTTAAGAACCGATTCTCTAACGTCCAGACTATGGTAAAAGGACTCCTTTTGATTTTTGGGTGACTGAAAGAAAGAAGGAAGTATGACCTCCTGATTAATATTTGAATCGGAGACTACCTTCGGAAGGAAAGCTGGGTCCAGTCTCAGAACCAGCCTGTCATGAAAAATCTGTAAGTATGGATCTTGAATAGAGAGGGCCTGAAGCTCTCCCAGTCTCTTTGCGGAAGTAATGGCTACAAGGAAGGCCGTTTTTAGGGACAATTTACCTATGTCTGGGTTATCCTCTATATCAAATTGAATTTTACATAATTCGTTAAGAACCAGATTTAAGTCCCATGGTGGGATAGTTTTCCTTATTAGAGGTTTTAGTCTTGCAACTGCCCTGGAAAATCGACTTATCCATGGGTGAGCTGATAAAGTACAGTCATAGAAAACACTAAGGGCCGCAATTTGCACCCGTAAGGTACTGGGTCTGAGACCTGCATTAAACCCTGCCTGTAGAAAGTCAAGGATTTTGGGAACATTAGGACAGTCAGTATCGACTGTAGTTTCTCCACAGTAGCTGCAGAATTTTTTCCAGATTTTGGAATAGATTGAAGAGGTTACTGGCTTCCTGCTCGCTTTTAATGTAGAGATCACCTCGTCCGATAAACCCTTTGCTCTTAGGACTTGCCGCTCAGGATCCAGGCTGATAGACGGAGGGATTCCGGATTTTGGTGGAGAATGGGACCTTGAAAGAGGAGATCCGATCTTTGTGGAAGAATAACTGGTTTCTCCTTTGACATCTTTTTCAGTAAGGCAAACCAACTCCTCTTCGGCCAGTACGGCACTACGAGCAGGACTTTGGCTCCGTCTTCTGCGATCTTCCTGAGAGTTCTTGGTATTAGAGCAAGCGGTGGGAACGCGTACAACAGGCCTCTCTCCCATGATTGGGAGAAGGCATCGACTCCGGCCGGGTTCTCCTGAGGGTTTAGTGAATAGAAGGTGCTGGCCTTTGCGTTCCGTCTGGTTGCAAAGAGGTCTATCTCCGGGTACCCCCCAATAACGACACAGGTCTTTGAAAACCACGTTGTTCAACTCCCATTCTGTTGATAGAACCGTCCTCCTGCTCAGGAAGTCCGCCACTTGGTTGCTGGAACCTTCCAAGTGAACTGCAGAGATTGAGAGTACCGTCACTTCTGCCCACCTGAAGATTCGTTCTGCCAACTGCTATAGAGCCCTGTGTCTCGGACCACCCTGATGTCGAAGGAACGCAACTGCTGTTGTGTTGTCCGAGAGCACCTTTACGTGTCTGTTCTTCACCAAGGCCTGTGCTGAAGACAGGACTTTCCAGACTGCAAGCAGCTCTCTGAAGTTTGAGGATCGCGTGCTGTTTTCCCGGGTCCACTGACCCTGGTAATACCTTCCCTGGACGTGGCCTCCCCAGCCTTGTTGACTTGCGTCCGTGGTAATTATCACTTCGGGAGTATGATTCCAGGGCACTCCCCGCCTGAGGTTTTTGGGATCTGTCCACCAACGCAACGAGGTCTTCACCTGGTTTGGCAGCTGTATCACCTTGTCTAAGGAACCCTGTCTTCTGTCCCAGGATGAGAGAATCACCTGTTGAAGCTGTCGGGAGTGAAACTGACTCCAATTTACGCAAGGTATGCAGGCCGTCATCAGTCCTAGGATCTTCATGGCGTCTCTGATGGAAACCCTGCTCTTCGTGAAAAGATGAATCTTGCTTATTATGCCTTGCAGTTTTTCCTCCGGCAGAAAGGACATTCTGACGTTTGAGTCTAACATGACTCCGAGGAATTTTATCCTCCGTTTGGGTACTAGATCGGATTTTTTCCAGTTTATGATCCACCCCAAATTCTGCAGTGTGGAGATTACAAACTGACAGTCGGTCCTGAGTTGATTTACCGTGTCTGCAACCACTAGGAAGTCGTCCAGATACGGAATGACTAAGATATCTCGATTTCTTAGGTAGGCTACTACCTCTATCATAATCTTCGTAAAAACTCTTGGCGCTGAAGCTAGACCGAACGGAAGACAGCGAAACTAGTAATGAAGGACATTTCCTCCTTTTTTTACTGCAAACCTCAGATATTTTTGGTGGTTTAGGCAGATAGGAACGTGGTAATACGCACTCTTTAAATCTAGAGTGCACATAACCACTCCCCTGTCCAGGAGGGGAATCGTGGATTTTATTGATTCCATTTTGAATCGTTTGTACACTACCCAAGAATTTAAGTGTTTGAGATTTATGATAGTTCTTGACTCCCCCGAAGGTTTTATTATAGAGAATAGGCTTGAATAAAATCCCTGTCCTATCTCTTGGGGAGGTACCGGGACAATCGCAGCTGTTTTTAGCAGATCCTGAATATCTACCCACATGGGAGATGTCGCGGTGAGATGGGGGCTGGAGATCAGGAATTTTTGTGGAGGAGGAGAAGAGAATTCGATCCTGTAACCCTGAGCAACTAGTTGTAACACCCATGGGCTTGTAGTGATCTTTTGCCAGCCTCCCGAAAACCTGGTTAAACGCCCCCCCACTCTGGTGGCGTCATTTTCTGTGGTAACCCGATGTTGAACCTGAAAAGGTGGATTCTTTATTTTTGGTTCTAGATTCTCCACCCTTCGGGTAACTCCACCTTCCTTGTTTCCCTTTCCCTCTATAGTCAGTTTTTTTATTAAAACGTGATCTCCGAAAGGGCTGAAACTTTCTGCGTTTGTCCTCTGGGAACCCCTTTTTATCATCTGACGCTTTCTCTAAGATGTCATCTAGTACCGGACCGAATACTCTTCCCCCTGAAAATGGTATGGCGCAAAGCTTATTTTTGGAATGTACGTCCCCGGACCAGTTCTTGAGCCAGATGGCTCTTCTGGCCGCATTTGATAGGGATTGATTCCTGGCCGTAAATCTTACTGTTTCTGCCGATGCGTCTGCTAAAAAATCTGTATCCATTTTAAGGAGGGGAAGGGATTTTAATATTGTTTCTCTAGGGGTTTTAGAGGAAAGCTGGTCCGCTAGGTCATCCACCCATAGGTGCATAGACCGTGCTACTGAGGTTGCTGCTATGTTCGCACGCATTACAGCTGCTGAGCTCTCCCAGGCTCGTTTTAAGAGACTGTCTGCCTTCCTATCCATAGCCTCCTTTAAGTTAGATGAGTCCTCAAAGGGTATTGCAGTTCTTTTGGAGACTCTGGCTAAGGGAATGTCTATTTTAGGGACATCCTCCCAGTCTTTGACCTCCGCTGGTTCAAAAGGGAGGCGTAGTTTAAAGTCTTTTGGAATGATCAGGCGTTTTTCCGCCTCCTCCCATTCCTCCAGAATCATTCCACGAATATGAGCGTTGACAGGAAAGACTTTTGAGGTCTGGGCTCGTAACCCGCCGAACATTTCATCTTGGATTGAACAAGAGGGTGGCGGCTCTTCAATTTGCATGGTGTGCCTTACTGCACCCAGGAGCTCGTCCGTGTCTGCAGAGGAAAACAAGTATTTTTCCCCTCTCCCGGGGGGGTCTTTAAACTCCTCATTCTCCAGCTCTGAATCGGACAAGGCTCCTTCAGACGTAGAGTCCGAATCCCTCATTCTCTTCTTATCTGGTTGTGAGGGTTGAGGGGTCATTAGGCCGGAGACTGATGCCTGTACCTCCTCCCTGATAATAGCCCGCATGTTAGACATGAGAGAGGCCTGCTCTTCGCCCAGTATGCGGTTAGTGCAGGGTTCACACAGGGGTTTCTGCCATGTGTCCTTTAGTTTAGCGGAGCATAAAGGGCACTTCTTACATCTCCCTTTCTTAGCTGCGGCGGTGGAGGCTACCTATAATAATAGAAGTGGCCCTGTTTTAGAAGGAGGTAGAAACACCCGGGAGGTAGGCATTTAACTGTTGCCCTCTGCAAGGGGACTTACGTGAGCCTGGTTATCACCCTCTATCCTGGCGGAATCCTCCATCTCGGATATTGCAGGATAGAGGTCTACCTACTCCCTTTACCTTATATGCTTGTCCTCCTGGCATTGGAGCGTTCGCGCTCGCCGGCATGCCCCGGAAGTGCTGCATCTTCCCCATAGAGAGATGGAGACGCCGACCCCGCCCCCTGTCGACCGCGACCCGGAAGAGCTATGCCGGGCTACAGCGTGCGGCGTTCTAGTGGGACAGAGCTGCGGTGAGCCTCCAGGCTGTCTGCTCTGTTCCAAAGGCAGACCCGGAAAACGCTCGGCGGCGTGCTCGGTCGAGAGCCTCTCCAGGAGGAAACGACCGGCAATCCCAGGAGCAGCGCTGCACCGGGTGAGCTGAGGGACCCTGTGTCAGGTTTCGGCTTACGGGGCTTGTAGTGGGAAGGGCAATAAGGGCCGAAACCCCCCGATCCACACTCCCCAAACGGAGCTGCCGGAATCCTCGTAGTTCCTATCCAAAGTGGGACAGGAAAAACACTGATGATTGGTAAGGGGAGGGTCCTTTTATACTCGTGGTTTCCTGTCCCACTGTGGATAAGAAGACAACCTCCATGGTGCTGTCAGGTGGATGACCTGGAAAACAACGCTTTACCATCATACCGCTAAACAAAAAGTGGAATAACACGCGATCAAAAAGACGGATATAAATAACCATGGTACCGCTGAAAACGTCATCTTGTCCTGCAAAAAACGAGCCGCCATACAGCATCATCAAAGAAAAAATAAAAAAGTTATAGTCCTCAGAATAAAGCGATGCAAAAATAATTATTTAATAGTTTTTATTGTATAAAAGCGGCAAAACATAAAAAAATGATATAAATGAGGTATCGCTGTAATCGTACTGACCCGAAGAATAAAACTGCTTTATCCATTTTACCAAACGCGGAACGGTATAAACGCCTCCCCCAAAAGAAATTCATGAATAGCTGGTTTTTGGTCATTCTGCCTCACAAAAATCAGAATAAAAAGCGATCAAAAAATGTCACGTGCATGAAAATGTCACCAATAAAAACGTCAACTCGTCCCGCAAAAAACAAGACCTCACATGACTCTGTGGACCAAAATATGGAAAAATTATAGCTCTCAAAATGTGGTAACGCAAAAAACATTTTTTTCAATAAAAAGCGTCTTTTAGTGTGTGACGGCTGCCAATCATAAAAATCCGCTAAAAAACCTGCTATAAAAGTAAATCAAACCCCCCTTCATCACCCCCTTAGTTAGCGGAAAATTAAAAAAAAATGTATTTATTTCCATTTTCCCATTAGGGTTAGGGCTAGGGTTAGAGCTAGGGTTAGGGCTAAGGCTACAGTTAGGGTTGAAGCTAAAGTTAGGGTTTGGATTACATTTACGGTTGGGAATAGGGTTGGGATTAGGGTTAGGGGTGTGTCAGGGTTAGGGGTGTGGTTAGGGTTACCGTTGGGATTAGGGTTAGGGATGTGTTTGGATTAGGGTTTCAGTTATAATTAGGGGGTTTCCACTGTTTAGGCACATCAGGGGCTCTCCAAACGCGACATGGCGTCCGATCTCAATTCCAGCCAATTCTGCGTTGAAAAAGTAAAACAGTGCTCCTTCCCTTCCAAGCTCTCCTGTGCGCCCAAACAGGGGTTTACCCCAACATATGGGGTATCAGCGTACTCAGGACACATTGGACAACAACTTTTGGGGTCCAATTTCTCCTGATACCTTTGGGAAAATACAAAACTGGGGGCTAAAAATTTTCACGGCTCTGCGTTATAAACTGTAGTGAAACACTTGGGGGTTCAAAGTTCTCATAACACATCTAGATAAGTTTCTTGGGAGGTCTAATTTCCAATATAGGGTCACTTGTGGGGGGGTTTCTACTGTTTAGGTACATTAGGGGCTCTGCAAACGCAATGTGACGCCTGCAGACCAATCCATCTAAGTCTGCATTCCAAGTGACGCTCCTTCCCTTCCGAGCTCTGCCATGCGCTCAAACGGTGGTTCCCCCCCACATATGGGGTATCAGCGTACTCAGGACAAAATTGGACAACTTTTGGGGTCCAATTTCAACTGTTACCCTTGGGAAAATACAAAACTGGGGGCTAAAAAAATAATTTTTGTGGAAAAAAAAAATAATTTTAACGGCTCTGCGTTATAAACTCTAGTGAAACACTTTGGGGTTCAAAGCTCTCACAACACATCTAGATGAGTTCCTTAGGGGGTCTACTTTCCAAAATGGTGTCACTTGTGGGGGGTTTCAATGTTTAGGCACATCAGGGGCTCTCCAAACGCAACATGGCGTCCCATCTCAATTCCTGTAAATTTTGCATTGAAAAGTCAAACGGCGCTCCTTCTCTTCCGAGCTCTCCCATGCGCCCAAATAGTGGTTTACCCCCACATATGGGGTATCAGCGTACTTAGGACAAATTGTACAACTACCTTTGGGGTCCAATTTCTTCTCTTACTCTTGGGAAAATAAAAAATTGGGGGCGAAAAGATCATTTTTGTGAAAAAATATGATTTTTTATTTTTACGGCTCTGCATTATAAACTTCTGTGAATCACTTAATGTGTCAAAGTGCTCACAACACATCTAGATGAGTTCCTTAGGGGGTCTACTTTCCAAAATGGTGTCACTTGTGGGGGGTTTCAATGTTTAGGCACATCAGTGGCTCTCCAAACGCAAGATGGAGTGCCATCTCAATTCCTGTCAATTTTGCATTGAAAAGTCAAATGGCGCTCCTTCGCTTCCGAGCTCTGCCATGTGCCCAAACAGTGGTTTACCCCCACATATGGGGTATCGGCGTACTCAGTACAAATGGTACAACAACTTTTGGGATCCAATTTCTCCTGTTACCCTTGGTAAAATAAAACAAATTGGAGCTGAAGTAAATTTTTTGTGAAAAAAAAGGTAAATGTTCATTTTTATTTAAACATTCCAAAAATTCCTGTGAAACACCTGAAGGGTTAATAAACTTCTTGAATGTGGTTTTGAGCACCTTGAGGGGTGCAGTTTTTAGAATGGTGTCACACTTGGTTATTTTCAATCATATAGACCCCTCAAAATGACTTTAAATGAGATGTGGTCCCTAAAAAAAAATGGTGTTGTAAAAATGAGAAATTGCTGGTCAATTTTTAACCCTTATAACTCCCTAACAAAAAAAAAATTTTGGTTCCAAAATTGTGCTGATGTAAAGTAGACATGTGGGAAATGTTATTTATTAAGTATTGTGTGTGACATATCTCTGTGATTTAATTGCATAAAAATTCAAAGTTGGAAAATTGTGAAATTTTCAAAATTTTCGTTTTTTTCACAAATAAACGCAGGTAATATCAAAGAAATTTTACCACTGTCATGAAGTACAACATGTCACGAGAAAACTATGTCAGAATCACCGGGATCCGTTGAAGCGTTCCAGAGTTATAACCTCATAAAGGGACAGTGGTCAGAATTGTAAAAATTGGCCTGGTCATTAACGTGCAAACCACCCTTGGGAGTAAAGGGGTTAAACATGTATCCAGATCCTTTTCTGTCTCTGGAGTTCCAATTCCTTCTATCTCCGGGGGGGGATTGGCCTCTACTAAATTTCCCTGTCCGAAAATAAGGTCTTCTAATGTCCACCGGAAAGCGAGGAAAACCCTTTTTCCCATCCCCTGCTTTTTCTAAAATGTCTTCTAGCTTCTGACCAAAGAGGAAATGGCCGTCACACGGTATGGAACAAAGTCTATTCCTCAAAGGCAAGTCGCCCGAGCAGAGGTGTATCTAGGGTTTCTGGCACCCGGGGCAAGAATTCATTTTGCCCCCCCCCCCCCCCCCAAGGACATATGCTCCCCGTCAGCCCCATCATTGCCTTCTCCTCCCCCACCATCCCCATCATTGCCCTCTCCCCGTCAGCCCCATCATTGCCCTCTCCTCCTCCTCCACCATCCCCATCATTGCTCTCTCCCCGTCAGCCCCATCATTGCCCTCTCCTCCTCCACCATCCCCACCATTGCTCTCTCCCTGTCAGCCCCATCATTGCCCTCTCCTCCCCCCCCCCCACACACACAGCATTCACTTCTCAGCACATTCCCCTGCAGTGCGATACACACACACACCCACACACCCAATACTGAGCCGCACATACACCTCAACTTTATGGGGATTTTTATTGTTTATACAAATGGCATGTTCATATTTGTCACCTTGTATGTACTGATATGAGAGGACACAGACACTGGACTGATAGGACCCTGACCCTGGCTACAGGACAACATTGCAAGAGATAGAGAGACAGATGCTGAGAGAGGCAGAAAGACAGAGAGAGCTCGAGACAGACAGAGAGACTGAGAGTGAGACAGAGAGAGCGACAGAGAGAGACACAGAGACAGACAGAGACAGAGATAGAGTGAGACACTGAGAGACACAGACAGAGACACAGAGAGACAGAGAGATAGAGTGACAGACTGAGAGACACAGAGAGACAGACTGAGAGACACAGATAGATAGAGACAGACAGACTGAGACAGAGAAAGACAGAGAGACTGACAGAGCAAGACAGAGCGAGACAGAGCGACTGAGACAGAGAGACCGAGAGCGAGACAGACAGAGTGCGAGACAGAGAGCAAGATAGAGAAAGCACGACTGACAGAGACTGACAGAGAGAGACTGACAGACACAGAGACAGAGCGGGCGTGACTGAAAGATACAGACAGAGACTGACAGAGACAGACAGAGCGAGACAGAGAGCAAGACAGAGAGAGAGAGACAGAGAGACTGACAGAGTCAGAGACTGAGAGAGACAGAGAGAGACTGACAGAGAAAGACAGAGAGACAGATACTGGGAGAGACAGAGACTGAGAGACAGTGAGACTGACAGATTGAGAGAGACAGAGATTGAGAGAGACAGAGACTGAGAGAGACAGACTGAGAGACAGAAACACTGACAGAGAGACAGAGACTGTGAGAGACAGAAAGACTGACGGAGTGATTGAGAGAGACAGAGAGCAAAACGGATGCAAGAATCCTAGGCCTTGTCAGGAGGGGAGCAGTGTCTTGCCTCCTCCTCACTGCACAGTGCAGTCACCACCAGCCCGGATACAGCCACCTGCAGCCTGAGCTCCTACTCCGTCCTATCTCCTGCCCTGCTCCTCTGTGCAGGGCTCAGGGAAGAAGCAGCGTCCTGAAGTCTCTTCAGCAGACACCACACAGCCGGCAATGTGTGCGTGTCTGCAGCATGCTGAAGGCAGCAGGTACACTACCAGCACCCAGCGTCCCACACATGCTCCTCTACAGAACAGACCGTGGTAGTGCAGGGAGATTGTCTCCCTGCTCTACCGCAGGGGTTAACTATATTGGTGTGCACAGCAGGCAAATATAGTTAAGAGTAGCTTAGCTCTAGGGGGGGCCCCTCTGAGCACAGGGCCCGGGTGACCGCACCCTCTGCCCCCTGGTAGCTACGCTACGACACACACACACACACACCTCTCACCTCTCCTCGCGCTCTGCCGCAGCATCTCATGCCTTCCTCTGACACAGCTGGCCGCTGAATGATGACATCATCCAGCGGCGCGTCTGTGTGAGAGGAGAAGAAGACAGATCGCTGGGCAGGGGAGCTGCAGGGATTTCTCCCTGCCCGCCGCAGCCACCCAGCAGGGCCCCCCCTCCACCTCTGCACACTTTGGGAGCCGGCGCGCTGCAGCTTCTCTGTGCCGGCTGTCAGCTTGACAGTCGGCACAGAGAACAGCTGACTCCCAGATCAGGGGCGGCAGAATGCAGCCGCCGGGGGAGACACTGCGGACCGCCGAATTAGGCGGCCCGACTGCGCCCCCCCGCCGGCTGCGCCCGGGGCACATGCCCCGGCTGCCCCCCCTAGATACGCCACTGCGCCCGGGCACCCCTTCAACCATAGAGCACGTCTAGCCGCATTGGATAAACTTGCTGCCCTTGCTGCTAGCCTTACGGAGTCTGCTGGGGAATCTGCTATAAAGGCTGCCGCACCTTTAGCCATAGTCATATTAGGCCGGTTTCACATTTGCGGTTGTGTCCGCAGCGTTTCTTCCGCAAATATCCGCATGCATTGTGTATTCCTATCTTTAACATTAGGGACGCATGCGTCTGCGATCGTTCGCGTTTTGCCGCGTTTGACGACGCATGCGTCGTTTCGTCGTCTGCGGCTTGTCGCGGAAATGCTACATGTAGTAATTTTTAGAGGTGTCAATTATCCGCCTGGAAACGTATGCGGTCGATTGCGCAAGGAATGCGCCAAAAAAACCCACATTGCTGTCTATATGAACGCATGCGTTCTCAAGCACATGCGTTTGCTTGCGTTCATGAACGCATGAGTTCCACAAGAGAAAAACATGTCTAGACACTGATAAGCCACCCCCCACATACAAGGTGATAAAGGGAGGGAGTGGACATTTGCAGGTCACTACTCAGCAGACAGCCAAGCAGAGCAGACAGACCCCAGCACCATGGAGCAAACAAGCCTCTGAACAATGTGAGTATATCCTAGCCAATGCCTTTATTTTCTATTTTCTGTCTCTATATGTCCTAATTTCTGCCATTTCTTTCTTTCTGCATGCATCAGAATGTCTTCCTCTTCTGATGAGGAGCAACGTCCTGGGCCGTCAGAAGTAGAACATGTCAGTGAGGTGAGTACTTGCCTCCTCAGATTGGTAAGTATTCACTGTCGCATTTACACAGATGACAATTTTTGTTTTTCATTTTTTTAGAGCTCTTCTACTGCGGCAGAGACTGGGCAGGAGCAGCGGAGTCAAGGTCGGGTGGCAAGACGGCAGCGTGTACGTATACAAGGCTGACTGTTTACTGTATCCTCACTTTAGTATTCTTGAATCTTCCTTTCTTTACATTCCTATTTCTTTACATTTTTCTTCTGGAATCCTTTTTTATCTTGACTTTCCTATTCATGCCATTTCTCAGCCTCTGTTTTCTTTCTTTTCCTTATGTTAATGGATCCAACATTAATGTTTTTATTTAATTTTTAGGTTCCAGAACGGGATGAAGACCTCATAGAAAATGACCTCCTCATCTCCCTGGTCCAGGAGCGAGTCCCGTTGTGGGGCACCCGGGATCCACTGCACTCAAACAACGTGACGATCCGGCGCCTATGGAATGAGGTGGCCAAAGCGATGTGGGATGGCTGGGACAATGCCCCGAATCGGGTCCGAAATGCATTTGGTAAGTATTGCACTGCAGTGTGAAGCAGCAGAGACCTTGGCCGTGCTGACAAAACTGTGTGTGATGAAAGAAACTCTCAGGAGTTTCTCTCATCACACACAGTTGTGTGAGCACGGCCAAAAGTCCATTGTCTAACCATTATGTTTTCTTTTTTCAACAGTGGCCAGAGTCAAAACACATTGGCGTTCGATGAAGGACCGCTTCAACAAGGACCTGCGTCAAGAGAGCCGTGTTCCCAGTGGTTCAGGAGCAAGGATCAAAAAATAGAAATACCATCGCGTTCTGGCATTTTTAAGACCGGTCCTTGCCCAGAGAACGTAAGTATTTTTCCATTGCATTAGGTTGTATTGTATTGCCATAATCTGTATATTTCTATTCCACAGGATTTTTCTTTTTGGTATTAATTTTCTTTTTCCTTTTTTCACAGCACATGGAGCACTACTGTTGGCCCAGGTTCTGGAGCGGTCCTTCATCAGACAGTCACAGACCCGTCCCAGCCATCCAGCAGCGATGCAGCAAGTGGGCCTGCCACACTAACTGGAGACCAGGAAGCTGGTCCATCAGGTGTTCCCCTTTCCCAGTCCTCTGCCCCTTTTTTTTGGGCTCCTCCCGGGAGCGGCAGAGGGCATCGGACAGGTCCCTCATGCCGGAGTTTTTGCACTTGAGCTCGGTTTTTCACGAAGGACTCAAGGCTTTGGGTGACCGAATGGATATTTCACTTAGCCATATGAATACACGTATCCAGGAGGTCACCAAAAGCCTTGACCAAGTAAAAGCCGACCTCCAGGAGGCCAGCACATCATTTTTTTAACCAAATTGAGCAAGGCATGTCGGAACACCTTACTCCTGATCTCCAGCTGAGTGTCATGCAGGCCTGCAATGCTGCTTACGCGCAGGCTATGCAGCAGAGTCGGTATTTTCAGCAGACAGTGGCGGCATATACACCTGTGCCTTCACTGTCACGATTAACCTCAATGCTGACCTCTGCTGCATACCACTGCACGGCCACCTCTATTCCTAGCACTGCCGGACACCAGTACAGCACCACCACGATACCGAGTGCTGTTGGACAGCCCACCGCCACCATGACAACCGCTGCTCCTGCTTGGACCTCCTCCACTGACACGACGATGCAGCAGGACCCAGGCATGGCCTTCCGCTCTACGAGCGCTATGGACTCTGGCATGGCGGCACGCTCTACGAGCGCTATGGACTCTGGCATGGCGGCACGCTCTACGAGCGCTATGGACTCTGGCATGGCGGCACGCTCTACGAGCGCTATGGACTCTGGCATGGCGGCACGCTCTACGAGCGCTATGGACTCTGGCATGGCGGCACGCTCTACGAGCGCTATGGACTCTGGCATGGCTGCACGCTCTACGAGCGCTATGGACTCTGGCATGGCTGCACGCTCTACGAGCGCTATGGACTCTGGCATGGCTGCACGCTCTACGAGCGCTATGGACTCTGGCATGGCTGCACGCTTTACGAGCACTATGGACTCTGACAGGTCACCCACCACGACCATGCCACGACATATGAGCCCATCGAGGCTTCCCAGAACCCGGCGATCCCAAAAAAAACAAACAAAAAACAAAACAGCGGACTCTTAGTATTC